>NC_069790.1:87403628-97403628 GCF_027406575.1 Nycticebus coucang
TTATAGGTGGCCATTGCCATGGAGACAAAACTAAGGTCTATCACTGTTTGATACCAGACAATTAGAACAGGCCATGAGGACAGCAGGAGGAAGACAGATCAAGACAGTGAGCCAGGTGTATGGATTACTACTTCATTAAAGGAGAAAGAGAATGTTAGCTTCTTCAGGCTTCCTTGAGTAGATAATGGCCAATATGTATAAAAGCTGCTATGTTAAGAAAAAAATAATAGAAATAATAAACTGTGATGATTTAACAAAGGTTTAAAAATAAGTTCAATCTATATGTCTAAGTAGCTAGCTCTCCAGATCTCAATATGTCAGAATTCCACTTTAATCTCCCAATAAGAATATTCACTTATTCCTGAACTGTTCTATGGAAAAACTACTATCTGCAAATTGCCACATTACATATAGATGGAAGGCCATGTAAATTTGCATTATATGGAATCCTATCCTAGAGAGAACTTGCATCAAGCAGGTGACCTAAGATAGGCAGTTAGGGAAGATTGATATACTATTATCAGAAAAAGTAAAATTTGAAAGGTATAAACCAAAGATTCACTGGAGTTCAGGGGAGAGAGAAAAAAATTAAATATAGACTCTTGATGAATGACCACAGATGTTTTATTATATTTTAGGTAGACTTTCCTTGTGTTTAATTAGTGAGGATAGTCTTGGTGGAAAAAATAAGCAAGATGTTTGAGAAAGGTCTGAAGTCTAGTTTGACCAGTAGATCATGACTTGTAGGTCAAGTGCATGAACCTGAAAATGAGTAGTTCTTTAAATTCTGTACCCCTACCACTCGATTGTCTCACTAAAGTGGTGTGTTGGTACAGAGGAAGATAAAGTTTAATACCATCCGCTGGACACTTTACATATATTATCTCATTTTATAAATAAAATATGTAACATAACAACTCTATGAAATAAATGAGAAAACTGAATTTCATGGAATTTAAAGCAAGTGGTCTCTTTTCAAAGCTCATATAGTTTTCTATACTGTTATAAAATAAGTGGTCCATCTGAGTTAAAATTCATCTCTTTCATAGGAAAAGTTATGTCAGCCTGCCATATACAAACCGAATACCCATAGCACTGCCGAGTTGCTCTGGTCCAAGTAGGAGTAGATACTTGAACCCAACCATACCAGCTTAATTCCCTTGCCACCTTCTCTATCTATTGTCTCACCCTGTCTCCTCCCTTAGAACCCTAGCTATGTCCGTGGAAGAAGTACCAGTACTTGAACAAGGAATTTTGAAAAACTCATTCATTTATTTAACAAAATTTGAGCATCAAGTATGTGTTAGGAAATGAGCTATGTGGTGATGGCAGAATATTAGTGATGATAGAATATGGTAATAAAATAGGAGATGTGGCTGCTGCCTCGTGGTGCTTATAGTATTATACAAAGATGTGGTCAGGGCATGGTGGAAAATGGAGCCGGAAAAGAACTCTAGAACCAGAGTATGAGAGAATTTAAATATGAAACTAGTATAGTCCATTTAATATTATTGAAACATTTTTTATTGATATTTGTTTGTTATTATTTTTGTTAAGAGAGTGATGGGCTCAAAGTGCCCCTTAGGTATATTATGTAGGATCTTTATATATAGAAAGGATTGTGGCAGAGGGTAGTGAAATTAAAAACTGGTATAATTAGGAAACTATGGTAACAGTCCAAGTGGAATTTGTCTAAAGTCTGATAGGAACAGAAAGGATGGAAAACATGGATGAATCTAAACCAAGGCCGAGAAGGTGATTTTCTTTTAACGGTAGCATAATTGGTAGTGACTGTTCAGATGTTGAATTCAAAGGAAGCAGTGAATCCAACATCAAAGATAGAATTACGGAAATTGAAAAGCCAGAAGGATAAAGGGGTTAACTTTGTATTATATTTTATTTGTTTTAGGCTTAATAAAGATCTAAATAATTATCTTTTTTTTCTTACAGACACAATAGACATCTTAAACTGACAAAGATAGGAACTTAATTCTGGAAACTCTCAGGCATTCATCAATACAATCAAGACACCAGTTCACAGAGCAGGTCGTTGGTGCAGCCAACATTAAATTATCCAGCACTCACTATGTTTGAGCCACTCTGCTTGGCTTTGACTGCCTTGTCCTCAGATATCAGTGAAGAGACACAGTTAGCAAAGCATTCTCAGACAATGTGCAAAGTCCATAACAGAGATTGGAATAAAGTGTTTTGGCTGTGATATAAAAGAGGATACTAACCCTGCGATATAAAAGAGGATACTAACCCAGAATCTGGAATGTCTTCACTGAGGAAATAACATATGTTCTAGTCCTTAAGATTGAGAAGTGGCCTACCAGGCAGAGAATTTCATTTAAAAAAAAATTGAGAGAGATTTTATTCTTTGAGAAAGAAACACCAAAATTTTGCAAAAGAGAATAGCATGTCTGGAGACTAATGATAGGTAGTGTCGTGTTGCTCAAGTGGAGTATGCATGGTGTAAGGATCATGGAGAAATGCCTAGGAAGTTTAGTTGGGGTTGTGTGATGGTGGGCTTTGCGTGCTGGGCTAAAGAGACTTTTTTTTTTTTAATTCCTCTAAAGACCAGAAAGTTAAATAAAGATTTTTCAGGTAAGCATGTGATAGTTACATATTCACATTAAAAATATATCTGGTCACTTTATGGAGCATGGAGCATGTATTGCATGAAATAGGAAGTATTAGCAGAGAAATATCACTAAAGAGCTATTATGCTGCTAAGTCTAGAGAGCGTGGCAGCATTAATCTGAGTAAGTGCCAATAGTCCAGTTTTGATCCATGTAAACCCATACTCATAGTAAGTTTATCTTTCAAAGGAAGAATATATGCACTAAGGAAACGAGAAGTCTAAACACTGATACTTAGAAATTTGAAAGCCATTTTGAAAAAAAAAAGAAACAAACAAAAAAAGAATCTGAAGATAATGATGTCAGTGACCAAAGGAAAAGACATCTTTAAGGAAGAGAAAGCAGAAAATAATTTTAAAGACTGAGGATGATCATGTCAAGTTAGAAGTAAAAAATATTCGTTAAATGTCTTGAGAATGAGCATTTTTTTTTTTTATTGGTAGTTGCTTTCCCTTGCAATTTTTGATGACTGGTCAAAAGGAAGCCCAAGTACAGAGGCTCTAATAATCAATAGGAAGAAAAGATTAGAGGCTTAAAGCAGAAAGCACCCTTTCAAGATGCTTTGAAGACATGGAGAGCAAAATGATAGTGACTGACTAAGGGGCATCTAGGCCTAAGGGGAGTAAATCCTTAACGTGAAAGAGACATGGCAATGTGTTCAGGAAAATGAAAGGAGATGGAAGGGGTATTCAAAACAGAGAAAACACAATTTATTTTTAAACTTTTTGGAAGAAATGGAGATTCTCTGCATGTGTAGGCAAAGCATTGGTAAAGGCTTATTTGTTATTAGTGGAGTGTCCCAAAGATAATATAAAGGAGACAGGAAAAGTGCTCGGCATGTAGCGGGTACTCAAAATTGGATTTTAAATAAATACTATAATGTAAAATTTGATGGTAATGGAAAACTGAAAACTTTTCCCCCCAATTTTTTTGTTTTTTGTGATGCTTATATGTTCAAGATAACATGCCGAGAAAAGCTATAGAGGCATAGTAATAAACTCAAAAACGGTGACAAATATTTGAGATACTCCCTAAAGGGAACCTACACATCAAGGTGTTTTAAAAGAAACAAAAGGATCCCTGAAGATGCACATGAAATTGGAAGCCTTATGTTATATTGGGGATTATTTATACTGACTCTATAATTTTCTCCAACATTATCAGCAACTTAAGGGAAAAGGCAGCGTACGGAGAGTAGATGAGTACGGATCATTGCATTTAAAGGTGCTTTTAAAGAAGTTACCAAGGGTGGAGATCAGAGGACAATTGAAATGATTGACAATAAAGAAAGAAATTACATGAGAATGGTACCTGTAAACTGGGAGAATGAAAAGGAATTAAAGACTTGGGAATGTTGAAGTTGGGTAAAAGATGGGATAATACAATGAGCAGAGAGCAATATCAGGATAAAATACTGAGAACAGGAAGGTTTGGAAGTTTAAGAATGTGGTGGTAAAGAATCACGGGAACATGGAACTGCCCACAGGCATTTGTCTGTCCACCTATGTGACACGTAGAGTACAGCCTCCATTATTGCCATCAGTTTCCTTTTCCACCAACCCTAGAAACTTTATCACATGATGTGAGTAGTGAAGGAGAATGTGGGATTCTCCAGACTTTTGACATTGTCCACATTCCTCCCAGTGACAGACGATTCTCAGCAGAATCTGGAGTATGTATTCCCAGGACTGTATGTAAGTATTACTTAGATTTAACTTGATAGGGGAAATGAGTTTTTACCAGGATTTAAATTCTGTCTCTTATTGCAAGTAGGTTTTGTGGACTTGCTGTCTGCAACCTCTTTATTTCACCTTCTCTGAAATACCTGCATGTTCTCCACTTTGTGTTTTAGCATGAACCAACCAGTAAAGAAGAGGTGAGTGGGGAAGCACAAAAACCAAAGTAATAAAACCAGTACATTTGTGTTTTACATAAATGAAGTGCGGTTCAGAACGGGACTGTGAACAAATACACTTAAATGAAGTAGATAGTCAAACAGGAAAGTATCTGATCTTGGAGTCAGTTACTTTGCTTCTCATTTTAGCTTTGCCAGGTTACCTTATCTGACTCTCGGTGGATTACCACACATGTTGGGGCTTCAGTTTCTTTATTTTTAAAATCAGTGATTTTACTAGCTTATCGGTAAGCCTCCTATCTGTTCAGAAATTCTACAGCAGGTTATCAGTTTGTTTAAACAAAAAATCAGACACAGCTAATTTTATATGAGTTTCTTAACTTTGTTGAGGACCCCATAAATCTTGTCAGATCCATTTTAAAAACTATCACTCATACGTATTGTACCTAGCATCCACCATTTTGTAATTTCTACTACAAGTTTCTCAATCTTTTTATTTTGTATTTTGAAGCCATATTATTAGCAGTATAAAAATTTTAAGTGTTGGGTGGCGCCTGTGGCTCAAGGAGTAGGGCGCCGGTCCCATATGCCGAAGGTGGCGGGTTCAAACCCAGCCCCGGCCAAAAAAAAAAAAAAAATAAATAAATAAATAATGAAAATTTTAAGTGTGTATCTTTCTAGTTAATTGAATTTGTATCATTATTCATTACCTGTCTTAATGGTTAGCAATGTCCTTTCCCTTAAAGTCTACTTTGTGAGATAATAACATGGGACACTATATTATTATTATTTTTTTTTTTTTTGCAATTTTTGGCCAGGGCTGGGTTTAAACCCACCACCTCCGGCATACGGGGTTGGCACCCTAATCCTTTGAGCCACAGGCACCACCCGACACTATATTATTTTGCTTAGTATCAATTGAATAATATTCTTTGGTTTACTATAGTTATAGTTGTTACCATTCAACTTGTTCTGACATCTTTGTTTTTCCATCTTAGAATCTAGTCTCTTTATGTTTATTATAAATCTGATAATTTGACATTGTTTCTGCACTTTGTGTTTGTTCTCTTCTTCAATATGCCATTTTTCTCCTTTCTTGCTTCTATTTAGAACTGATGTGGAAAATTTTTCTTGTGGTTTCCTTGATCATCTCCTCCCCTCCACCTTAGCTACCACTTTTCCTCCGTTCTGTTAGTATGGAAGTTACATTCTCTAGTGCCACTCTATTAGGGTTATCCTCAAGCTGTTAGCATATATATTGAACTTTTCATGTCCCTAGTTAAGGAATCTCAATTCTATCTTCCCAACCCATATAAGGACCTTAGAATGTTTTATCTTCAAAATATTTTTATTCCATAGTTTAATTCTAACGAAGTATATTTTCATTGTTTTGTCATCAATTTTTGTTTAGATAAACCTTGTGTTTGTCATTTTCTCTGATTACTATTTTTCTATTACTTTTAGTCCTTAATTTTTAATTATTTTAACTTCTTTTTTCTTTTCCCTCATACTAATTATCATTGTGTAATTAATGATTTTAACTTCTTCATGAAGCTAACACATCCTCAAGTTCCTTAGGAAGAACTGCTCACAGTAATCGCTCTCAATGTTACTTTATCTAATAAAATTCTTTGCTTTACTCTTATTCTTGAAAGACAATTTTATAATCCTACATTGGAAGTTATGCTTTTTTCAGGATGTTAGAGATATTATTCCAAAGCTTTCTAGTTTCCATTGCTTTTACCGTAAAGTTAGATGATCAATCTGTTGTTCTTTTTTAATCCATCTTTGTTTTCCGTTAGCTTTTATACTGACTGGTATCACAGTAAGGATGCCTTTTGATTTATCTTTATTTGAATTGGTTGCACTTCAAACCTGCAATATTTTAAATATCAAATATTAATTACATATTGCGCATTGCTTTTCTTCTATTCATTTTATTCCCTGTATATGGAATTCAAATTACGTATATGATATTTCCATTGATCATGTCTTATAGCTTGTCTTTTGTATTTCTCATTTTTTGTATGTTGATATCTGAATAGTTTCTTCTGTTCTATCTTCACTAATTCTCTCTCCACTTCTGACTAATGTGCTGATTAATTGCTCCAATAACTTCCTAATTTCAGTTTTTACATATTTACTTCTATAATTTTCTTTTGCAATATCGCCTTGATATTTGTAATAATGTCTTGCCCATGAATCACATTTTTCTTTCCCTCTGTTATTTCTTTAAATATTTTCTAACTTTTTATTTAGTGTTTGATAATTCCAATATCTCCAGACTTTGCTGGTTGGATATTCCCAACAAAGTTCTTCTGAAAATAACTTATGGTGCCTTGTTGCGGCATGTCCTTACTCTGCGTTCATGTTCCTCGACATTTTATGTATGAGAACATTTTGTGAGTCTGGGTGTTTTACTTATTACAGATGCCTGGGGGTGCTTAAAACCACCTTTAATTAAATTACGAGCTTGAATTTCGGGATAATGCAAAGGAACGTAAATTAGAAATTCAAGCCTCTGTTTTGGAATTATCGGTTCTCAGTATGTATACTTACCAATCCTTTCTGGCCTAAATCTATCTATCTCTATCTCTACCTAACTCTATACCTATCTATCCATCCAAAATTTTATTGTTCAGATCACCTATTGATTGTCTCTTAGAGTTATGGCCTTAGACGTGTATGGAGATTGAAAGTCTGATTTCCCATCTTCCAGAGATCCAAGTCTTTGCTTTTCAGTTCTCCTCCCATGGATCATCCAAACCAAAGCTTTAGGCTACTGGAGGTGAGTAAATACCCCAGAGCAGCCACAGCTGTAGTACCAGCTTACTCTTTGGTTTTAGTCTCTCATTATATTTTGCCTCCAAGAATTTTGTTTTCTCTCTTGAAAGCCAGGTTGGTTTAATGTCTCTTATCATTTGCCTTTAAAATCTAGCTAGTATATTTTTGCTTCTTATAAAAAAATGAGATTTTACAAATATGTTAGTTTCCTCCATCATGTAAATTAGTGACCAGCAAACTATGGCCTGCTGGTCAAATAAAACACACTGATTATTTTTATAAATAATTTTTTTTAATAGAAACACAACCATGGTCGTTCCTTTTTAAATTTCTATGGCTGCTATTGTACTATCACAGCAGAGTTGAATAGTTATTATTGAGACCATATGACCCACAGAAGTGAAAATATTTACTGTTTGCTTTTGACCAAAGAAAGTTTTATAACCCCTGATCTAAGTCATTCACAACTTGTTTATCTTAATAAGTTGAACTTAATAAAGCAGCAAAGTATTTTTTAGTCTGGAAATTCACTTATTTAATGCATGCATGTGTTTAATATAGATTTTTAATATCACTGTAGCTGATTATAACTTGTTTGATGATATGAGCTATACAGGGTGTCCATAAAGTTCATGTGCAATTTTAAATTGCACACTATTTTAAATTGCACGTGAACTTTATGGCCACCCAGTGTATATAAAAGATTTTAGTGGCAGAGCTATCACAGAAATATACTTTATAAATGCCTTTGATGATGATGGTGGTGGTGGTGGTAGCGATAGGGATGATGTTATCTTGAATTCCCATAATTTTCTATTCCATGACAGATATAAGAACAGATATCATTTTAGAAAGTTAAATGTACTTGTCAAGTCATTTTGGAATGTGGTAAATCACCTTAATTGGGTACGTTTTGCCTCCAGGAATCTTAACTGCTTATGTTCTCTAACATTCTTACTGATAAAACTCATTGCCATAGATTAAAGCTGTGAATGTTGCTCACTTTTTAACATTATGCCTTTTATTACGGGGGGAATATCTGTACTATTTGTATAATATCCCGTGTTCTTCTACAAAAGCAGAAATACATATTTGCATAGAAACAATACAATATTATAATGGTAATTCCTCACTACCTATTTTTAGAGCGAATATAGCTCAATTGTCCTGTTTCATATGTGAAAATAGATAATGTTATACGATTGTTCGTCAAAAATATCTGAGTTCTTTTTGAAAATGCCCCTGTACAAATTGTAAAAGTAAAAGAAATGGCTAAATGAAAAAATACCACAGTAAAGGAAAAGTAAAATATGTTAGAAAACTTTGGTCCCAGGATTGGGAGTAGAGTACTTGGTGAGACAACCCAAAGAGGTGGATGAATGAATGAATGGTATTTGCTAGATAGAAGAAAATGCCAGGTGAAATTAACTGAGAATACTTGTAAAATATCCCTGATGAAGGGATAGCTTACTAGATATAAGGGACAGGTGGCATTTGCTGAAACATATGAGTGACACGTCCTGGAGAATGAAAGAATGTGCTGGACGTAGCGGCAGCAGGCGTAGAGAGTGTGGACAGCAGGTTTTCCACAGAGCAGCGTTGTTCATGGCTAATAGTGATCTGTGGAAAATGTCAGCGAACAGTTTGGGCAGAGCAGCATGTGAAAGGGAATAAACTAACTAAAATATCTGGCTGCCATGCAACTCACAGGAAGCTGGGTGGCTACAAAATCAAGCCACAATCTCTTTGGAAATTGGGCAGTAAATCTGAGAAAGGAAAAGAAGAAACATTCTGGGAGAGAAGTGAGTAGCATAGCATTTAAATTTAATACATTTAACTTACATTTGTATGACAATCATTGATATTAGGAAATAAGTAAAATGTACATAGACTTCACAACACCATGTAATACACAGTAAATACACACAATTTTTATCTGTCATTGTAAAATTAAAAATAATAATAAAATATTAATAACAATGGAAAAATGTGGAATACTAATGAATATGTTCCAAACAGTTATAGCATGCGAAATTTTATCATTTGCTTATTTCACTGTTTACTTTTCTTCTCTTGGTGTGACTGTTCTTTAGTAAAGAGCATTTACCAAGTGGGCACCACATATAGAGCGTATTTGAAGGACTTAGTGGGGAGAAAGAAATGCAGTGGAGGTGATTCTGATCACCCGGAACATGATTCTGGTTTAAATAAAATGTATGTGCTCAAAACACAGACCACTGGGAATGAATATTTACGTTGTGGTTCAACATAAATAGATTTATCATGTTAATCGAAATATATCAGAGAACTTTGTAAATGGTAACTGCTACATCAAGGTCAACAGTGCCAAGAAGATCTGTTTTAAAGTGTCATTTTAAAGCCAAAAAAAAAGTAAAGTCTCTTTGGAGGTTCTTAAAAATAGCCCTAGGATTTGGTTCCATGAAAAAGAAACACAGGATTTTTCCTATGGAAAAGGATCATAATTTTAGGAATTCCTAAATCCTTTAGAATTCCTAAAGGATCATAATTTTAGGAATCTCATTTCTAATTCAAACTCACCTATGCTTATTGGCCATCCAACTTTGATACAAGGTCTAATTGTTTTAAATTCAGGCACAAGACCTCTCTTTGGACTGTTCCTAAAGTATAACTGAATGTTTGACATATAATATCCTTGTTAGATCTGTTTGCAATTTTAACATTCTTACAAAAGATCTTATTATAGAGGCTGTTATTTTCATAAATCTCATAAAACAATGAATAAGTATTTGCAAGGAGAGTTTAATAGATGACATCAAAATGACACATGTTTATAAAAAGTATGACAAACTACGCCGAAAAGGGCTCTCGGAAGTGCTGACAATATTGCTGAAGCAGGTTACCGTAAAAGAAAACACAGATGGTTCCATTTGGGGCCTTGTTTCTCAGCTGAATATGTTCAGAGGCACAAGCTTGCAACCTGATGAGTAAATCCCGTTTTATTCAGATGTGGAATACAGAACTGAAGGGGACAGTTAAAAGTCTTACTCAGTCAAGATGTAAAACCTGAGCAAATGTTTGGATGTCTTTATTTTTCCCACAGGTTCAGGCTCCAGATTAATTTATTTCCCTTCAATGGATTATCTATTGACCACCCCTGTTTCCCCAATCTCTGTGACCTTCTGTCCTCTGAAACTCAATATAATGCTGTTTGATGATAGGACATCTGTCTCCACATTGGGAAGAACAGGAAACAAAAGCAGTGATAGCCTATGTGTATCAGGTGTGTACGAAGAGTAAATCATTCTAGGCCAATTGTCACCTCACTCTTTCGCTACAATTCCCCCATCAGTATATGCTACTCTTTTCATTAAACGACAAGTAATCGGAGCAAGACACGATTGTAAGAGGGACTTTTACAAATGCAATCAGTGTAACCTGTTTTCTTGTACCCTCAATGAATGCCCAACAACAACAACAACAAAGTAATCCAACCCTACTTCTTACTCCCTTACTCTCCTATCTCTCTTTTCTTCTTTACAGTCAATTTTTTTTTACTGTATTATCTCCTCTCACTTTTTCTATTTCTTCCTTACCTAAACTCTCCATGAAATACTCCGGTCTGCCTCTCCCTCAAAACTCTTTTGCAAAATAACTGGTTTAGTCATCATTGAGTTACATGTTCATTTTTTGTCTTCTAAATTTCTCAATCTCTGAATTTTTCTCAAAACTGTTTATTATTCCCTTCTTTTTGCTACTTACTTAGCTTTCCTGACCCCCTGATTCTGTTGTTTGTTTTATGCATACCCCTTAGCTCCACCTCATCTTACCTCTTGAAAGTCTGGGATTTCTCAAAGTTGTGTCCTAGACTCTTACTGGCTCACCCTGCATTCTTTTTAAAGACATATTTATCCACTACTCTGTCTTACACCATCATCTATGATTTTAAGCCTACCATACAGGTTGAGTATCTCTTATCCAAAAGACTTGGGACCAAAAGTATTTTGGCGTTTGGATTTTTTTTTTCAGGTGTTGAAATATTGGCCTATATACAATGTTATATCCTGGGGATGGGACCAAATGAAATGTATTTACTCTTCATACACACCTTATACACAACGGCTAAAGGTAATTTTATACAATACTTTCAAATAATTTTGTGCATGAAACAAAGTTTTTACTTCATTTTGACTGTACTTCAGTACATGAAGTTGGTTGGGGAATTTTTCACTTGTGATGTGTGCTATGTTGGTGTTCAAAAAGTTTTGAATTTTGGAGCATTCGTTTTGCATTTCAGACTTTCAGATTAGGGATGTTCAACTTGTATTGGGAGTTACTCAGTGGGCAAATTTCAGATCAAAGCTAAAACTGAAGAAGAGAGAGAGAAGGAGAGCGGGAGAGGGATGAGAAGGAAGGTAGAGGAAGAAGGAGGAGGAGGAAGAGGGAAAGGAAGGAAGGAAGGAAGGGAAGGAGGGCAAAAGTGAAAGAAGAAAGGAGAATGCGTAGAGGTTAGGACATGTGCGTGTTTGTTAAGACACATTCTACTGTGCAAAATTTTGAGGTGGCCACTTTTGAAAATCCGGATCTCTACCCTCCTGAGCACTTGACCTGGTTCCACGCGACTTTAATCAAATGCTTTAACTGTTTCCGATCTCTGATGTCCAGACCACAGAAACTTTAATGTCCTATCATGTAATTAAGTGGGATATTTATGCCACGGTCTCCAGCACTTCCTCTAAAGCTCCAGCACTTCTCTGGGGGCATTTTGACCTGCCTGCATTTTCAATCACTTGAATCGGTATTTCTACCAATGCTCTTCCATACTCTTTCACACATCTTTGCCTATTTTTTGCAGATATTTTCTCTTCTGCCGAAATTCTCTTCCCCTTTTCCCTTTCTTATGCCTGCAGTGTCAGTTTGGCCCTCTGCACCCCTAGTCGCTTTAGAAACTGGTTAGATGCCCCCTTTATGTATGAGCAGAGTACTTGGTATTTCCTTCACCTCATAACACTTTCTACATGACTTGTGAGAGGCTATTTACTTATCTGTATCCATTCCTTGGTTATAAAGTAAAGGATAGGTACTATATGTCTTAAGTCTAGTTATGTCACTGATGCTTGCCCCTGTCCTTTGCACACAGCAGGAGCTTAATAAATATGTGTTGATTAATTACCAATCCTCATTCAGAGAAACCATTTGCCCACAGTGCTGGGTTTTATGAGGGACCTGTAACTTCTCCCTGCTTCTGCTATTGAGTACAAGGTCACATACAGAGCAGCGAGAGAGCAAAATGTAATACTATTGGGGACATTGGGGACATTCTATTGGGGACATTGGGGATTATTGGGGACATTCTTATCCAAATTCATGACCTTTTAGTTACTTTGACAATGAAGAACTTACTGACCATATTTTCTTTTCTCTGACATCACAAGTCCGAGATTTTGACCTGGTTAGGTCACTGATATCACTGGTTTCTTGGTCCCTGCTTTGATTCTGTGTTTGCTAACTTGTCACCTTGCTGCCAACAACTGAGAGTCTACATTCTTTGGTTGCTGCCTTACTCCGAGGTCATCTGGGTGAGCCCCTCACTAATGCTCGATTCACAGTAATTATAGGAACCTTCAAACCAGCTTTATGGTCTCAGACTGCCACCTTGTTCCATTTTCCTGCTGGCTTTAGACTCTTACTTGATTGGCTTATATTCTCTTGCTCAAAAAATTGGTATTTATTTATAATTAAGAAAATCATGTGGCTTTTTGAAGATTGAAGGATGGCTTAAAATAAACATCTAATATAAGTAATGTTAGTAAATGTTAATAAAATGTTTAATTATTTTCCATTAATTCTTAAAATTAGAATAAAAATAAATATTTTGTTTCTCTACATTATACTTATAGGAGGTAAAAATAATAATTATTGTAAGATTAATACAGGTGTTACAAAGGAAAGAGTTACTATTTTGACAGTAAATATTTGACCATTAAGTTAGCATTAGTAGTAGATTAAGTATATTTCTTGAATTGGGTTGGTATGTGATATGTACACATGGAAGCCTGTGTCCAACAGTGCAAAGGATATACCATAAAACACATCCTGTGGTGAGACAAATGGCAAAAAAAAAAAAAAAATCAGAGGCAAAAATATCAGATATTTATTTTCGCAACAGGGCCAGTAAGAAAGAAATAGAGTTGCTTACATAGAATCTTTTGCCTTCAGATTGCAATTGTTTACAGTGATTTCGCAAAACTAGCTTCCTTGGTCAAAGGTAAATAAATAGGGGGGAAAAGAAAAGATTTTTGCTTGTTTGTTTTCCTAAGAAAACATTACTGCCTTCACTATTTTTTTCTTTATGACTTATCCTATAATCCTAAAAGATCTCCATGAGAGAGTGTTCTGGGCTGTCTTCCATTTATGTTTTGTTTATACATCTGTTTTGTCATGGAGAACTTTAAGGCCATGTCAAAAAAAAATAGGTAATACGTAATAAAGATGTATTGACAATCAGAAGTTTTCAAAGGTATAATTCTTGCAGAACTTTAGATAATGATATTGCTTTGGAAAAATTATGTGGTGATACTTTGAAGGCTTAAAATATATAACATGAAATAGTTTTCATTTGTCACACTAACCATCACTGCAGAAATTATTTATAGTAGAAAAAGTTCACCTAAAATCTGTTATTGAAAAGTAGACATTAACTCTCCAGGCATTCATGTCAGTATGACTTCACAGCTCACAAACTGTATTTTAGATATAATTTTTGCCAAGATATATATGTATGTATATATATATATATTTTTTTTTTTTTTAAACAAAGTCAAGGCACAGAATACAGTTGGTCAGTATATGATTTCATAAGAACAATATTTCCTAAAGCCTTACATTCTATATCTACTTGTACTTATAGAATATTTTCTTGGTACCTTCATAAAAATACTTTTGTAAATATATTATGAACATGAACTTCTTAGAATAAAACTTTTTCTTACTAAATAATATAGCTTTCTTCTGTAATCATATACTATACTAGTATATGTAGTATAAGATAGACAAGTGAGAGACGGCACCTGTGGCTCAAAGGAGTAGGGCGCCAGCCCCATATACCAGAGGTGGCAAGTTCAAACTCGACCCCAGCCAAAAGCTGCCAAAAAAAAGATAGACAAGTGACATTCGATAGTTCTCAGAAGTTCTAAATTAAACTCAGGATGCCATTGCAATATTTGATGCTTATATGCAAGAGAAGGAACTGATCTTAATAAAAAATTCAATTTAAATATCCATCTCCTATATTCCACCTGTTTCCTTATTTCCCAAACCTCAACAAAAAATAAACGTGTACATGTATGAACGAACAAATAAATAAATAAAAGTAGGGCTCCTTAAACGAATGATTTTTTTGTCTTGAATTCCTTTGGAAAATACTGTATGGACTTCCGAGGACCAAACATGCCCTGAAGCTGACATGTATATGACCTCCCTCCCCCCAAGACACACACATACATATCCAAACACACACGCATATGTGTGTACCTTTTCTTTTTTTTCACAATCCTCCAGGTATCTTTACATATTTTTTAATCATTGTATTTGTGTCCATTTTTGTCAGTGGGCCAAATAAATTTAGCATTTAAAACTTCAGTAGAATTCTTAAAACTACTTTTCATAAAAATATGTGTATGTGTATGTATGAAAATGCATATCTAAACATATATATACCCAAATGAATATATACATTCATTACATTATACATTATGATTGGCCTTGCTGTGTACTTAGAAAAGATTTTACAAAATGAGCAATGGTAGAGATTTCAAAAGTAATAATCTCATTTGAAATTTGTTAAGTGAGTACACACTTGAGGTCAGGTTTTTGCACCTGTAATCAGCAAATTCTTGAGAACATAAAGCCTCTTTTGGAGTCAATATAGGTATTTCTAGTCACTCAGAGAATTGAGACTCTTTCAGGGAATGAATATAGAAATTAAAGAAGGATCTATAAAAATTATAATCTAGAAACAATTGAGTATATAATAATTGAAGAGTAAATACAGTCTGCATAATGAGTATATAACTTGACACACTGGTAAAACGTTCTTTGCAAATATGAAATTCTACATAGCCTATGATAAAAATAAGTGAATTATTGCATTGCTGTCCCAGCAGAAGAAAAGTTGTATAAGAATTGAGAAAGTTAATGGAAAATTAATAATAAAAAAGAAGGGCAAAATATGATACAAATCGTGTGTTGGATGAGATATAGGATCATAGACATTTATATAGTCAAGAGAGGAGAAGATTGAGGGGGATTTGATCACAGTCTATAAATACCCTACAAGTATCTGTATAAATGAAAGAATGTGATTATTCAAAGCATCCGAAGACGGAAGGACAAGAACCACTGATGTGAAACTAAAGAAGAAAATGTTTCAGCCTTATAATATATTAAGAAATACTTTGCAACAGTAAGAAGATTTGGCATTAGAAATAAAAATCAAGGATGATACATAAAGTTTAGAGAAGGACCATAAATGATGTGCCTGTGAGCACAGGCAATAAATCAGAAATGATGGGGGAAAAGAATGGGAAACAGTGAAGCTCACAGGATCAGAAGACATGCTCGTTCAGGACGTGTGGCACATGTCAGCCGTCGTTCTTTCTGTTACGGGTGCTTCTTATCCTAGGCAACTCCACCACAGCTTGGAATGCAGTTAGAATAAATGAAAAATTTTAGCTTGCACTCTGACCAACTATTCTGCTATAGTTTGACACCCAGTGATTTCAGTTATCGGCCATGTACTTGCATTTGACAAAGTGCAATGCACACAATGCAGATGTCTGCAGTTTATGACAATTGATTTGCTTACATTTTTTGACTCACACAGAGAGATCCACACAGCATCCTCTCTTAATTAATGACGCAGGTGCAGGCCGCCTCCTAAAGGAAATGATAAATAACAATCTCAATAAAGTGATCACCGAAAGAAATCTACTTCTTTCCACACATGAACCTCTCCACTGAGGAAAAAAAGGAAAACCCAATAACAAATTATTTATTTTCCTTTCTAAAAACATGTCAATACAGAAATAAATGTTAATTCTTTAATTAAAGACTGAACCATCCATTGTGTATTTTCACACCATAGCATTGTTCAAACTTTAAATTTGGCTTGCTTCCTCTATTTTTTCCTTTTTTGAGCAGACTTTTTATAGCTGATCAAAAGCTCTAGAGTTTTTCAGTTTTAAAAGAGTTGCTTTAAAGAGTAATAAGACACTTGGTCCTGCCTTGAAGCAGGATGTAGTCAAAGGTTAATAAAGGGATTATTGTAACCAAGGGAGTGCTTAGCTGATATTAAATAAGAGGAATTTGCTGCACACCAAATTCATTAATTCACTCTAAAAAAAAGATGAAATAAAAAATTAAGTTTTCTAATCATCTTCTTTGTATCAAGAGTTATAATAAGTAGATTTATGAATGTGGGAAAGTTCTAGTTAAAGATGATTTTGGTGCAGTCCAGATGATTGATCTGGGTTTTATGCACTCCCCAAATTCCCCATACCCATGGAAGTATGAAGATGTCTCCTTGTAAAGAGTAGTCATCCGGGACTATTGATAGAGTAAGGAACTGCTGGGAGGTTGTGCTTGTACTTTGACAGGACTGAATTTGTCTGAAAACTGGGTAGAAAAAAACAAAACTAGAAACATATGATATCCTTAGAGAACAGAGAATGTTTAAAAAGAGCACATGGGTCCAGGCTCCGTGGCTCATGCCTGTAATTTGACCACTCTGGGAGGCCGAGGCTGGTGGATCGTCTGAGCTCCAGGAGTTGGACACCAGCCTGAGCAAGACCCAGACCCTGTGTCTAAATCATAGCCAGGCGTACTAGCTGGTGTAGCTACTCTGGAGACTGAGGCAAGAGAGGATCACTTGAGCCCAAGAGTTTGAGGTTGCTTTGAGCTGTGATGCCACAGCACTCTACTGAGGGCAATTACGTGAGACTCTGTCTCAAAAAAATAAATATATAAATAATGTAAAAATAGCATATGATAAGGAAAAGGTAAATTCAAAGGAATTAAAAACTGGAAAACATGTAACTGATAGACCTAATAGTCCAAAATAGAAACACAGCAATCCTAAACACCGGGCTTTAATGTGAAAGCAGAGTGGAGTGGCTACTAGGTCTCCCTTAAGGAATAAAGATTCAGGTGATTACTAAGGAAGTCAAAAGTTCTTAATTGGTGAAGTAAAGAATTGTAAAAATGATACATTAAAATTATAAGATATTCTTTATATATTTTGGAAATTATATAAGAAATCTAAGAAATATCTTAATAGGTGTAGTTATGTCATTTCACTTTCATATTAAGAGCATTAAAGTTCACATACACCAAGTTAAATCTAATTCATTCTTCTGTCAGATTTTCTTTTGTAGCATATGATTAGATCCATTAGAATAGGAATTGATGTTTAACTTCGCTGTCTTACGCATAATACCAAAACATGTAACAAATGTTTAAAGATGACTTAAAGAGTTAGACGGCAGAAAAAAAATGAAGCAAAGTATGTAATCTTAGTATATTAGCTTTGCGTCTTCTCTTTTTTCCTTTCCTAAAACAATGTATAGCTATTGCCTCAATGATAAAATAGCACAATTCCCAATTCTCTCTCCCTCTCTCTCTCTCCCCCTCTCTTCTCTTAATCACCTATTGAAATGTTTCTTAATAAATTTAAATCAATTATGTGTCTCATACTTAAGGCTGGCCTATAATATTATTTCTTAAATCACATATTTTACAAGACTTCGGTGCCTAACTAATGGCATTCTTGAAAAACCTATCAAAGTGTTTCAGAACATACGAAATATATCAGTTGGACAGAAACAGTTCTTCATTATGCTTCACACACAATTTTGCTCAACTGCTTATTTTAATTAGAGCAGAACTCTAGCTTCTGCTCATTGGTTTAGGATGAGCAATAAAATGAAGTTTATTTAATTTTCTAAAATAAGTAAAGCAGAGTAAAGTTAATTAAAAGTTAATTACAGAATAATGAATCATCTCCTCTTGCTGTGCTAGTGTTGCCCAGATGATTAGATGCTGTCCTTCCTGAATACACTTCCATTCCCAGAAGCTGGGCAGTTCCTTCATTCAGCATGAGGATTTTCATTTGTGCATTTTATCTGAAAAGTTTAGGTTGTCTTTTTTCGAAGGTGTCTCCTCAGGAAATACACGCAGACGTAGAAGTACACACATTCCTCTTCCTACTTTCTCTCCTTTCATATTCGCTCCTCAGGCATAATTTTCGTTTAAACTTCTGATTGCCTTTTAAATTTGACAGAATATACCTATAAAATTCGTTAGTAATTGTTTCATTTCCCAGCATGGCATGTGTAGTTAACCTTGAAAGACAGATTGGGCGTTAACTGTAGTGAACCCAACCTTTGCCAGTATCACAAAGGTCACAGATCTGTTCTCCCTGCTCCTGTGTTTTTTAAATAGAGGATTTTTGCACATGTTGGAATTCGAATGCCTTTACTGCTCATTAATTCATCATTAAAACGATGTTAACTAATCATTCTCTATAAGAGTCTGAGGATAGATTTTCTGGCATGAACTGCCTCAGCTTGGCTCCCAGCCACTTATGACTGACTGAAAACATCATTCATATCTGTTGTAGATTTAAATTGTAAAAATCACAATTTGTAAAATCTTATCATAAGTAGGAGGTCTTGTAAACTTCCATTTGGAATATAGTATGGCTTATACTGAAACTATCTTAATCTTTATGAATAACTGTATGTATGAAAATACTTGAATTTCCATTTCCTATCAGGGTTCACCTCATGTAAGGAACGAATGTAATGAATATTATGCCCTCATCTCAACTGTGCATCCTGCACTGTGACATCACATAAGCTAAGACACCACAACAAATACTTTTACTGAAAATAGGGAAAGATAATAAAGTAGTGTAACTCAGTATTTAAATGGATATAATTCACTTGATGGATATACATTCACTTTAGCTTTTTTTGGTCACTGATTTTGTTTCTACTGTATTTAAGAAGCTACAGACATTGATTTTTGCAAAAACATACGCAAAATGAAGAGGGTCTAAAAAACTGGTTGAGTTCCTGAATACTTTTTTTTAAAGTTCATTCTACATTCTAGTCTTTTGATAATTTTGAAATACGTATTTTATATTTCAATTTCTCAACCTTCAAAATGTATAGGCCTTTATTTCCCCACACTTTGTTATTCAGGTGTTATGTAGGAAGGAAATAAATGAGAAAGATCTGACAAACAAGTTTCAAGAGAATCATTTAAACAGGGACTTTAAGAAGTTGGAAGTGGGGGTACAATCCTGCTTTCCCAATTTCTTGCTGTTGTATCTTTATCTTAACTATTCAAGCAGATCCCCTCATTCTCCCTTCAAGATTTATTTCCTCTGCCTTTATATTTTAGTTATGTATGCAACTTTTTTTCCCATTAATATATCCTAATTTTCTGGGTCTCAATTTTTCAAGTTCAAAGAAAAAAAGAAAACATTTTGGCTTAGAAACACTAATTTCAAAACTTCACATTCATATCCATCTTGGAAATGCAGATATCAGCTGTACTTTCCATTTGTTTTTTTTTTTTTGCCATTTTTGTCACTTTTTTTTATTACGCCATTTGTACATAGATCATAAATACATTTATGCCATTATGGGATTCGATGTGTTGATTATTTGTACAAATTGGAGTGCTTACATCCTTCAAATCAACAAAGCTTTCACCTCATTTACCCAATGACAGCATTAAGACATTTGTGTTCTACACCTGATAGATCCAACTTGTACTTGCAATGTGCTCCATAGGTGTGGTCCCCCTACTAACCCTCCCTCTAACAACCCACCCCCCCTCCTTTCTCCCTCCCCGTCCTTCCTTTATCCCAGGCTAAAGTTGTGTTTCATTTTTCATATGCAAGTGTGAGTTAGTATAAATTGTTTTCACAGTAGTACTGAGTACATTAGATTTTTTTTCCATTCCTGAGATACTTTACTAAGAAGAATATTTTCCAGCTCCATTCATGTAAACTAAAAGAGGTAAAGTCTTCATTTTTTTACTGCTGCATAATATTCTGATATACATATACCACAATTTATTAATCCATTCATGGGTTGATGGGCACTTGGGCTTCTTCCATGACTTGGCAATTATGAATTGAGCTGCAATGAACAATCTGGTGCAAATATCTTTATTGTCAAAAGATTTTTGGTCCTTTGGATATACACCTAGAAGATAAATTGCAGGATCAAATGGTAGGTCTACATTAAGATCCCTGAGTGTTCTCCAAACTTCCTTCCAAAAGGAACGTACTAGCTTGCATTCCCACCAGCAGTGCAGAAGCCTTCCCTTTTCTCCACATCCATGCCAACATCTGTACTTTTGGGATTTTGTGATGTGGGCTACTCTTGCTGGAGTTAGATGGTATCTCAGAGTAGTTTTGGTTTGCAGACACATGAAAAAATGCCCATCATCTTTAATCATAAGAGAAATGCAATCCATTTGCTTTTGAAAACCTATGCCAAATTGAGAAAGTGCCAATGGTAAGTAGACCTCCTCACTACTTTCTCACTTTGGTATTACAATTTTTTATGGCAATGTTTTTTAGACCCTCTTCATTTAAATGTGTTTCATTAGTAATGTCTGAACTTTCTGTAGAGTAAAATAAAATAATTTAATCCTTGCCATAAAATGAATTATGGGTAGTTTATTATAACTCAACAGAATTGAAGAGTGTGTGTAGTATCACAGAAATTCTGTTTAGGTTTTTTGGTTGGAGAGGGAGATGGGTTGAATGGATGCCAGAGTGAGCTAAGTTTTTATAAAGAGTTTCATGTTGTCGGGTGGCGCCTGTGGCTCAGCGGGTAGGGCGCCGGTCCCATATGCCGGAGGTGGCGGGTTCAAACCCAGCCCCGGCCAAATTAAAAAAAAAAAAAAAAAAAAAAAAAAAGAGTTTCATGTTGTCCTTATTACTGGAGAATAGCTAGGTTTTTCAGTACTGCATTGCCTTTTCCTCAGAGGTAAATCTGTGGATTAAAAACTCTTAAAAATCTGGCTCAGCGCCCATGGTTACGTCACCAGCCATGTACACTCAGGCTGGCGGGTTCGAACCCAGCCAGGGCCAACTGCAACCAAAAAATAACCAGGTGATGTGGCGGCTGCCCGTAGTTCCACCTACTGGGAGACTGAGGCAAGAGGATCACTTAAGCCCAGGAATTTGAGGTTGCTGTGAGCTGTGACACTGCAGCAGTCTACCCAGGGCGACATAGTGAGACTCTGTCTCAAAAGAAAAAAAAAATCTCTTAAAAATCACAAAACATTTCTATGAGCATACAAACACAAGAGAAAAAATTTAATAGATTATAAAGCATCCTATATATATATATACTATTATCTTTTTTATAACCTATTTACACACGTATTTAGAACTTAGATTTTATTATTTGTATGTAAATACTTCAGGTAATGAATAGCAAACATCTAACTGATACATCTAGATCATCTTACTCATTTATAAATTTAATACATGATGTCACTGCCAAGTAGTGACATTAAAAAACATTTAATTCCTCTGCTTTTGAACCCTAGTACAGCACAAAAGTGTGTTCGTAACAATTCGTTATACATTTAACCAGTATTTTTGTGTGTTCTTGATCATTTATTTACTGATTCAAAGGTATAAACATTTAATAAAGTATAAAAATGTCAGCACCATATGTGGGAACTATAAGGAGCCATAAGGTAAAATAATAAGGCTTATATAGATAATGGGTCAAAATGTGTGCATGTGCTAAATAAATAAAATGCCTTCGTATTATATTAATAATTAAGGTATAATAGAACAGCTAGTTTAAAATAATTATTAGCCATCTACAGAAGAGAAAGCAAGTAAGTAGCAACTAAATTTAAGCTGATACGTCAGGCTGGGAAGCGTTTCTCTCATCTGTATGTAACTGAAGTGAATAATGAGAGACCAATGGACACAAATGTTTGTTAACATTTTTCTCTGCTTCACAGAAACTTTCTGCTCAATATGCTATAAGAAAACAAAAATTATGCAAAATTAGTCTCAAATGTCTTTAACTCTGCCAGCCAAATTAATCTCTGAAGGAAAATATAAATTCATAAACCATCACGGAGCCGCGAGCGCTGCTCTGGGACTCGTGCAGCACCAGAGCGCGCAAAGAGCTGGCAATGCGGGCCTCCTCCAGCAGAGTCCTTGCAGAAACAGAAAACTTTCCCTGACTTTGGCCCAGTATTGACTTTGCTGCTTCTAGAATCCAAGTAAGAATCTGTCTGCCTATTTCAGATTCAAGATTCTGTTGGAGATAAGAGGGGCATGGCGTTGGCAGTTCTTAAAGGGAAATAGAAAACCAAAGACCAGATCAGGAGAATGGTATATTGTTACAGGCAGGTGTAATTTCTAATGACCATCGCTCTTGCTGCCCTTAATCTCCCTCAGACTCCTCCAGCCTCTCTGCTTTCCTGACGATCCTTCAAGCACACCGGAAATGCTCTCCCTGCCCCCTGACATTCCCACTGCTTTCCTCTTCCTGGAGCGCTCATTTCCTGGGTACTTACAGGCTCCCTACTCCCCCTCCTTCAAATGCTTGCTGAATGCCAACCTTTCAGTGAAGCTTTCCCTTACTGTCCTCCGTTAAAACTGCAGCACCTTCCTAATCTTCCTAAGGCCTTTCCCTGCTTTATTCTCCATGATATTTATCACTGTCTAACATACTATATATGATGTACTCATTTACTTATTTTTTTAATTGTCTATTGCTGACCACTAGAATGTAAAGTCCCAGGAAACAAAGGTTTATATCCCTTGTTTATCATCCTATTTCATCCTATTTCACGGCTCTAGAACAGTGCCTGGTACTCACTGGCACTCCATACCTATTTCTTGAATGTATAAATATGAAGCAGTGAAACATCAAACTTAAAGGAAAGAGGAAAAATTATTTTCCAAAAAGAGATAGCATGAGTTTAAAGACAATTCTTTGTAACTATTTAGGTCTAAAGAATCCAGCTTAAAGCAAGCAAAATCAAACTCATGTCATTTCTGAGTCTGTCATTGGCTCATAGTATATTTTTCTCTATTTGCAGACCATATAATTTCCAGTGGACCAAATCCATCTACTCTACACATCTAACACAAGACTGGTACCAACCGGAGTTCATCTCTCACATTGATAGTATTAGCATAAGGGGAAAGAACGCAAGTGTGCAATAAGATCCCGCTCTTTTATAGAACTAAAACACTGGCCTGCGTTTGCTCAGGCAACAACCTTTTATATCCCTCGTTTTATCCCCACACGCTTTAAAGATCGTGGAATGGAGGAAAAGGAAGACAATTTTGAGCGTAGTATTAATTAAAATGATCAATGACCTCAAGCATATTCTACCATAATGCTTTAAGGTTTATACAGAGAGATACATACTTAAGGCAGTCAATGTCACAAATAGCTTCCATTTGCCAAAAAAATGAAACCCAGCCAGATAAATTGTTTAATATTTTCTTTTTTATTCAAGTGTGACATTATATATTGTCTTTAGCTAGTGCCACAAGTAAAATGATTAAATATGAAAAAGAATAGGGTTTACTAGTTTTACAAGCAACTAGCAAACTATCCAATGAGATGTACTGGAGATCTTAGCCCTATTCTCCAGAACAGGTAGAGAGGTGTCAACATCACAGGAAAAGTCGCTGCTCTTGAAACATTTTGAATGGCTCAGCAGATACTAAAATGGAGACTGACTTTGAGATTAAATTAGCTCTTGAAATAAATAAAAAGTAAACCATATCACATGAAAGGATATTATCTTCTTTTTGCAAATAACAAATCAAAAATTATAAGAACAGAAGAAATTAGACTTTTTTTTAAAAAAAGGAGACAAATAGTACATATTTTCATTTCTGCAATGGAATCAATTCAAATTAAAAACAAATTATTTTGGGCGGCACCTGTGGCTCAGTCCGTAGGGCGCCGGCCCCATATACCGAGGGTGGCGGGTTCAAGCCCGGCCCCGGCCAAACTGCAACCAAAAAATAGCCGGGCGTTGTGGTGGGCACCTGCAGTCCCAGCTGCTGGGGAGGCTGAGGCAAGAGAATCGCTTGAGCCCAGGAGTTGGAGGTTGCTGTGAGCTGTGTGAGGCCACGGCACTCTACCGAGGGCCATAAAGTGAGACTCTGTCTCTACAAGAGAAAAAAAAAAAAAAAAATTATTCTTTACCTTGCATTTTTATGTAGCAATCAAAATGCAGAGCAACACTAAATATTAAAAGTTGTAGAGCAGAAGCTAAATCTTATCAAGATCTAATTAAGTCTGTGAGTTCATAATGCTTCCATTATGCCAAAACAGTGAATTTCAAAATCAATCTTACGGAAGTCAATGAGTCAAACCGGTTTGTTATCTTAAAAACAGAAGTGTCAGGCATTTGAGAGGAAACGTTGCCTATTGGTTAAAGATCTGGTCGTTGGAGCCACTTTCCTGAGATTTAAATCCTGCTCTGTAAATAAGCGCTCTGTGACCTTAGGTGAGTAAGTTAACACCTCTGTGTTTCAGTACACTCTCTCAAGTAAGTTATGTAAACAGTACTGAATTCATAGAGTTGTTTGAGGATTAAATGAAATAATGCAAGGAAAGCTTGTTAATATGTCTGGCTAATAGTAATTGTCCAATAAATACATTTTTATTTTAGCCGGACAAACTAGGGAGGAGAGGAGGGGTCAGTATATCCTGAAAATTGTTATATTTCTTAACTAAAAGGAGAGAGGAGACCCCCTATTTTTATAAGAATAACGTCCCAGAAATAGGTACTGTGGTGCTCTTAGGCCCAATGTTAAAAGTTAAGGACTCTTAAGTTATCCAGAATGGTGGAGGCTTCCATGCTGTATAAGTTCTGTAACGGTAATAGATTCCAGAGTTAAAAGAATTTTTAAAGTTATCCCTTGACCATGACTTTATAAGTTTTTAATGTAATAGATTATCTTATGCAAAATTTTGCTCAAGTCAATTTCACATTACCTTTTCAAAATGCATATATTAATTCTACATGTTATAAGCAAAGTTTTCAACACATCATTTGGTCTGATACAAAAGTTTATTTTAGAACATATGCATAAAGGTTTAAAAATCAACATTGTCTTCATGAATATTTTCTTTAGCTTATTATGTAAATTTAGTTACAGAATGTACATGACAGATCCACACTGGTTAATCTAGTAGAATCCATTTTAATGGCTCTCAAGTAACTATTCAACAAATATCATTGAACTTTATGGAATAAGTTCAAACTTTATGGACACCCTGTAATTTATTTTGTATCATAATTGTGGGAAAGTACATAGTGCCACAGCAGCTAACTTACTTTCCATTTAAGATATTAGCTTCCATAGTTTCAATTCAGCGTCTCATCCTTGCCTGCAGTTATAAACTTATTTATAAACCCTTAGAGATATAGACCACATTTTGTATTTATAGGTGTTTCTATATATTTAGCATATATTTAATGAAGGTCAAGAATAAAACTGCAAATGAGGTTTATGGGAGTGTTGTAAAGGTTCATTATTGTCATTGTGTGGTAAAGTATAATTTTCTTAAGAGAAATGATGACATATACATAATAAAGTCCCTGCCCGTCTCATGACAGCTCAAGAGCATGCCATCGTTACCTCCTATGTCACACCGCAGGTGTGCCTGCTATATGGGTGACAGCCGCTGACTTCTCTGATCAACACATAATTATCTCTGAATAAAAATGCACGTTGAAGTTAGCTGGACATAATGGATTGGAGACCCAGGGCAAAAATTATGTGTACCGTGGCACATAGCACCACCTGGGGGTAGGAGAGGGCTGGGGAGATATTGGCAGTGACGCAACCTTGAGAAGCCTGCTGGGGTGCGGGCACTTCCAGGGTGTCCGTGTTTATCCTGCTTGTCTTCTTTTGGATAGAAGAGGTCACCCAGTTAATGGTAGGATGCTCCTAACAGAGAAAAGGTCCTGCTGAGGAGCGCTATTCTCTACTGATCTAACTGTATATCTCGTTCTCAGCATCTGGATAGTTTCCATGTGCAGAGTCCCCTTCCCCCATAAGATAATAAATATCATATCACAAGGATGGCAGTGCTCCTTCATGGAACACTGACTGTTTATTAGAGGCAAAAAAGTTTAAGAGAAATGCTAACAATGTTCATTAATGGCCCGCATCCAGGTTTAATGAGGCATGTCAATATGCGGACTGGGCAACATCAGTGGCATAATAGTGGTGGTAAATGGGAGTAATTGTATCCAATTGTACGGCACAGCTTCCAGGAATGAGCCCGAACTGCCAACTGACAATGACAGAGCAATTATGGGAAGGCAAGCGAGCTGTGTCAAATTAGCACTTGGTGAGAACTCATTTTTCAGAGATGTGCTTGCTCTACACCACCACAAGTGATAGCTACTTTATTGTGAGTGATAGGAAGACCAGCACTTAGACTGATGTTCTGATTTGTCAATAGCTGTATTTGAAAGCTTAGTGTCACAAATATATAGAGATATTCAGGGAGAGAGGCACACTGCTCATGATCTGAAGGATAAGAACGTTGCCGAGAAGGTCATCTGTCAGTGTGAGCTGTCAGAGAGAGATCACACTCTATGAAAAGGGAACATTCAGCCGACTTAAGTAATTACCTTTGACTGAGATTTGAAGATGTCTTCTTTTGTTGGCCTACATTGACTGCATAATTTATAATTTACTGCAATCAGCAAAGGGCCAAGAATTGTAACTAAGAAAATTCTTATTTTATTTCCCATAATTACTTTTTTTCTCTCTCTCTTTTTTAACTCCTTTAGCACTTCAGGAAGTGTAAAGTGGGAAACCGGTGGAATTGTTGTTGTTGTTTTTCTTTCTTTCTTAATGATTCAGTCTCCAGTACATCAGAAACAATATATTTACTTTCAGCTGTTGTTTCACAGGGCCATAGCTCTCTACCATCATCCTATTAAAGGTATAAAGCACCCCTTTATTCTTCCTGCATTTTTTCTTGCTTTATGGGATTACTAGTTAAAAAGGATAAAGGAATAATTGAATTTTGTCTTCTTAGTGAAAAAGAACATAAAAGAAAAAAAAAAAAAACAGATTGGAATACTGAGCACGGAAACCGTAATTCACATCTTCAGATACTCCTCAGCTTCACGGATTTGTTAGAACTAGGAAGAGATAGGTATTACAACAACTACTTCAGAACTCTATAGACTAACAAAATTTCCAATTTTTATTGTCTTCTCCCCTAGGGACATATCATGTAAATAATATTTGTAAAATAAATACTCCATCTTTAATATAACCTTAAGAAAAATATAGATTTTGTAACCCATTAGGTTTTGGAGTACAATAAGCACTAAAACTTTATTACATATATTTCTAGAAAAAATGATTGTTTAATTTTGTCAGTTAACATATAACAGGGAGGCATAGGACTATAGCTTTGAATTTTTTATTCCCTAGATCAAAGGAGAAACTCTAAAGAAATATTAAATTTCTGCTATTTGGCATTATTATTAAATTCTTGCTGCTTTGATTTTACTTTTTTTTCCTGGTGGTGATGGATTGATTAATGAATTGTAACTAAAAATTACCAAGATTAGCCTGACTTCTGGCAAAAACTGATGTTTAATTCTAGGTGTATTGATTTACTGTAAAGGTATTGACAAAAGAATTAATTTAAGTACTTTAAGTCAATATTACTTTAGTGGGAACTCTTGCATTTTAGGTATAAAGAAATACTCTAAGAATACTCTTCCATTAATCTGGTGTAAAATTACTGTCACATCATAAACGCTCATTTCTTCCTGGCGAAAAGTCTGTATACATTCACACTGCTCTGCTTTTTTCTCCTCAAGCGCCATCAGGTATTCATATTTAAAATTAATAATTGTGAGATTTGGATGTTTGCTAATGTATTAAATGTTTCCTCAGAACTTTAATGACACAGCCACAAATATTTTGTTTTCCATCGTTTGCAATTAATTGCCTAAGATTATTTTAAATTATATATTTTGAAGTTTCTAAATCACAATTTCTAATTTTTTCTTTAAATATTTCAGAATTATCAGGGCTATGCAGTCTCCCCATGTAGAAATCTGTTTAATTCACAATGCCTTGAGTAGAGGCCCGTCATCTATTCTATAGTGACTGTGCCACTTAATAATGGAATAGTGCATCAAAGTGGCACTTAGGTCTCAAATTGTTATGTATGACTGTCAAAGCGGCAAGGGGAAAAAAAGAGAATTAAAAGGGGGGGAGATAGAAAAACCCTTGATTTGTCTTTACTACTGAAACGTGAATTTGTCAGCCAGGTTCTAAAATCACAACAGCATTGCTTGCATCCCCAGCGAGATGTTGAAAACTTGACAGGTACGTATTTTTTCAACTACAAGCACTTCTATAATGAAAACTAAATACACAAATCTTATTTTATTTTATTTTTTTGCTCTTGACAGATAGTTGTTGCCAATGGGATTTAATGTTCAGGTTCAAGTTGTCAAGAGAAATAACCAAGCAATCTAAAGAGTCATGATACAGATATTCAAAAGCAAAAATCCTAGCTTTGGCTTCTGTGATGTACTGAAAGGATTTGAGAGTATAATTAACCAGGCCAGAACCATTGCTACTTAATCTTCCTCCTACTGACAAGTCCAGACCTTTACAGCCTCTCTCTAGGGGACAAACTGCAACTGGTTTCGTGGTCACTGAAGCTTCTGATTATCACTGTTCTTTTCATCATTTAAAGATCAGTTTGTTTTGGTCCTGCATTTTCCGTTTGTCATTGCTTATTTTGCAGGACATAAACCAAGATTCGGTGTTAAAACTTTGCCATCCTAAGTGTTTTTAAAATTTCCCCCAATTTTAAAATGGTTCCAGGAACCATCTTCTGAGTTTGATTCAGAGAATAGCCTGTGTGTGGAATTTCTCCAGGTGTATTTTGTGTGCACTGTTAAGCATCCTGAGAACCACCATTAACACTTACAGTGATGCTCAGCATATGGTGATTATTTACCTGCTGGGAGCTTTACTGTTACCAAAATCTGATAGGAATGCCTGAACATTTTGTGTAGGAAGAAGGAAGGAGACCTATAGTTGTAGTGCTATTTCCTGGAAATTAGAAATTGTAACCGGTTGTCACCACCTGCTCTATATGGATCAATCTTGCACAGTTGCATTCAGTCACTTGCCTGGAGCAAATGATATTTTTGACAGGTGAGTGGAATTTTGCAAGGCTAGGTAATACTACACAGACCATATATGGATAACTCTGAAAACTACAACTCCCAGCATGCCTGAGAACTGAACATTAAATAATCATGATTAATATGGTCATTTTTGAATCAGATATCAATCCACAGAAAATAAATAAATGAATCATCCTGACAGTCTTAGAAATAAATCTTTCTATAATTTGGTTCCTTAAGTTGTTTCAGTTTCAATATTCTCTTCCTCTTTCAGAACGTTAAATTTAGAATTCTTCTGAAAACACTGTCTTCATAAGTCTAATGCACCCGAGTCATTTTAGTGTTTGTGCTTCCAGGTGTATATTAATATACCCATCTTTGATTTTTTTCTCTTCCCCTTAATGTCCATATGTAATCTATCAATAGGTGTCTCCCTGTTACTTCCCAAACATCCTGGAATCATTCTGCCTCGTCAGCTGGATCACTACAATGCCTCTCTAACCAGTCTCCCACATTCACTAACGTCTCTTCCACAATTCATTCTCCATATTTATTTTACCTTTTTTACATGAAAAATCAGATACAGTCATTTCAGTTGTTCCCATCACATGTGAGTTAAAATACAGCCAAAGGTCCTAAATGACCAAGGCCTGGCTGCCCGCGCACTCTCATTTCCTCACACTCTCTCTGTTGCACACTGTTCTTGTCTTGGTACCTACACACTTGCTATTCCTTCTGCAAATATGTTCATGTGTGAAGTCCTTCCAGACTTTCTGACTGAAGTTTAAATGTCACTTACTCGCTTTCTGCCTTCCTTGACCATCCAGAGTAACCACTCCACAATCGTCCATAGTTACCATATTCTGCTTGTATTTACTTGGAAATTCTTGTCAATAATTAACATTATTCATTAATTATTTACTTTTGTATTCTTTATTTCCTCAAAGTAAACGCAAAGCTCTATGTCGTTCTCGTTCCCAGGATTATTCTGGGACCAGACCAGGATCATAGTATTCATTTGCTAATTTTCTTTTTCATAAACATGTATCAATGAACATCTCACATTCCAGATTTTGTCCTTCATAGTGTTCAATTTTAAAAATTTTAAGTATCATTTGGCGAAGCTAATTTCATTTTTAGTCGATTTATATTTTAAGAGCCTTGATTTCAGATCTGATTATTCTTCAAAGGCAGTGATTCTATGTCAAGTACATAGTAACTCTGTGTAAATACTATAATATTTAAAGGAATTATGGAAGTACCAGTGTTTAATGGGAACTCTAAAAAATACTTTTATAAATTAAACATAAAACAAATTATTACATTTTGTTTGGTAATACCAAGTTCTGTATAATGAATTTTAAGAAAATATTATGGGAGTTTTTCTGAAACAAAATACTTTCCAAATAGCCATATTCCATATATTTTTGAGATGTTCTTTTTAGTTAGGTAATAAAAATAGATAAGTCCCAATGGAATTGAATTATGAACTAGGAATAACGTACACCATATACGTTTAACTATTAAAAGTATAATTTGTTAGTCTTTAAAGTTAAGATTACATTCATTATTAAAATGAATTTGACTACGAACTTCAAATGTTATATAGGATTAGATATAATTGGAAATATTTAATTTTTAAATGTTTTCTTTGGACTGGGAAGAATTTCAAATATGTCCGTAGATATCTTTTGAGTTTAATCTATTTAATTTCAGCTTGACTATTTTCTTAATTAGAATGACAAATATTAAAAATTTTATTTAAATTATATTAAAAAGAATCTAATATCCATTTTTATAGGCTCAGGAACTTACATTTTCAAAAATGTATCCAAAGTAACAGGTGAGATTAAAGTGTTACAAGATCATGATATTTTTCAGCAAAATGTTGTCAATCTTAAAGTTTAAAGTTTCACATTTTCACAGACTATAGCTGTGCAATGTAAAAATCTGCTTTTGGAGATAATAATTTGGGGGTACTTCTTGTTTCTGATCTAATTTTTAAAAAGCATTAATTACTTGCTTCTTGCATACTAGCTAATTCCTTTATAGTCATATCTACACATTATTTTAGTGACACAACGTGTGGACCAAGAGAAATTGTATGGGCAAATCAGTTACTATTTTTGAAATGAAACACATGGTCCATTGTTTACTGTTAAATCAAACTCGAGGACTACAGAGCTCATGATTAAAGTTTTGAATTTCTATATTAAGAACTTGTACTGTGCAGTTAAACAGTCATATGTTCAAAGCTAGGCTCTGCCTTTTCACTTCCCATCTGGGGGATTTCAGGACATGTCACTTAGAGTTCATGACTCATAGTTAGCTCTGATTTCAAATAGGCACAATGAAACAGTGTACCTCAAAGGAATGTATGAGGGGTAACACAGACAATATGTGTGAAGAACTCAGCACTGTCACATAACTATTACTTCTGTGATTTCTACTGCTACTCATTGTAATTATGATGCAGACTAATCTTTCCAGACTCCTTTACACTAGATTATGCTGTAACCCCAGAAAAATGTACGTGAATTTTTACTAGAAGCCGATATTTCCCTGTATAATTTAGAAGTAATTATAAATAAGTAAAAATAATCATTTACACCTTATAGATTATCTTCTAAATATACGTTTTGTTTTAAAATGGGAGTTTTGAAGAAAGAAGTGTGTGACATTGATTTAAAAATGTTATATATATTTCCACATTCAATCTTCACAATAATAATTTACCCAAGGAGTATTATTCTTTTGTTGTAGTTGGGAAACAGTGAATTAGAATGCCTAAGTAATTATAAACGTTTGCTTTGTCGAGTATAAAGTGCTGCCTCAATTTGACTTGCATAGCTAAAGGTCATAATGGGTTCCAGAAAGCAATTTTGATCAAATTCTAAGAAAAAGTACATTTCAATCTTATAGAACCAAGTTCAGTAGGTATATGTGGTTATTAACGTTATAGTTCCATACTACTTTTAAAATTGGAATACCTGCTCAGCACCTATAGCTCAGTGAGTAGAGCGCCAGCCACATACACCAAAGCTGTGTGGTTTTGAGCCCAGCCCAGGCCTGCTAAATAATGACAACTGCAACCAAAAAATAGCCCAGCGGGCACCTGTAATCCCAGTTACTTGGGAGGCTGAGGCAAGAGAATCACTTAAGCCCAAGAGTTTGAGGTTGCTGTGAGCTGTGACACTGTGGCACTCTACCCAGGGTGACATAGTGAGACTCTGTCTCACAAAAAAAAGGAAAGAAAGAAAGAAAAAGAAAAATATTGGAATACCATATTTGGAAACATGAAGTGTAGAATATCTAATTAAATATATTTTATATTTAAGTTGTAATCATACCTGTATATGATAATGTTAACTGTTCACAATGATTGTTTTTAATTCCTGTATAGATACATCCAACAAATAATCTGTAGATTAGATTAAATTCACACACAATGAACAAGTACAATTAGTAAGGAATTCTTTATTAGCTCTCAGAGCTGCTGCTATCTAGCATGGATAGTAAGCTGGTCTTTAGTGTAGTTTAGTTTAATAAACCATACTATAACTTATGAGACTGCTAATAAACCGGCCCTAGTTCTCCTATCCAGGTTTACAACTAAACACTGAAAACTTTTACATATTTGATGCTGGAAGTAGAAAGTTGAAGTCAGACTAATTTTTTTTTATTCCCTGCATCTTTGGATCCTTTCCAGATGGCTGTTTTTTAATATGATCCACAGTTCCACCATCTAACTTCTCACCTAGGGTTAAACATCAGTCTTTGCTCCTCTGAAAAAGAATTTCCTCTCTTCTGCCAACAATGTCCATCAGCCTCCTAATATATTGGTAGCACAGAGCCACATATGTGCCTCTGCTGGAATTTCTGCCATACTAAAGTGAATTTTGTGTTTGAGGGTCTATCTCCCCAATAGCGTATGATACTCTTGAAAAATGGTAATGAGTTTTATTTGTGGCCTTACCTTCTGTGATTGGCAAAGTAAGGGCATTCTAGATCCTTAATAAAAAAGAATAAATGAATGAATGAACTATTCCCCAGAAGCAGGAGCCATTATATTCAGCTTAATTGAGTTATAATGTCCAAATTCAAGATCTAGTTATCATACCTTGAAGTAATTTAACCACTTAAAAAATGGAGACACCACTGGCATTATGTAATTCATAGAGTTGTTGTCAAATAAATATTGGTAGAAAATAGAGTGCTGACTACATAGCAAGCCTTCAGCCTTCAGTAAATGTTTGCTTCATCTTGCTTCTTTTTTTTAACTGAACTGATCTGTTTAAAAAAATCACACATTCAGTTTGTGTTGGGAAGAGAGAGTAGAGAAAAGAAGAGAAGAGAAAGATACAATATTTAGTTTAAACATGACATATCTGAATTTTTTCTTGCATCATACATTTTAAAATGTATGTTAACCCTATATTTACAATAAGAGTGGCACTCAAGTAAGTCTGACTTTTTTTTTAAGTGTAGGTATTTACTAATAAATGCAAGGTAAGGGCATTTCACTTGACCATCTGAAATCTGAATAGGTCAAGGTTATAGGACTATGTGAGTTAATGAGATGAGAATTGTGGTTTAGCAGACAGCCTTCTAACACACTGTCATAAATGAACTGAATGAACTGAATGAAATACTACTACCTGTCTCTACCAAGGAATAATCTTTCAGCCTGTAGTTATAATCTGAAAAAGTCATAGACTTGTAAATACCCTACGTATCAATGTATAAAGGTATATAAGGGAAATCCTGTGAACTAATCACTCCCTTGAAATTTCCTGCTTAAATACTTAACTGAAAGTTTAAAGAAAATGACCATGCATTTCACTTGGGCAAAAGAAAAACTTGAAAGAATTATTTTTACAAAACAAGTCATATGCATACCGTCGCTAAAAATACATGAATAGCAATGTTTTATTCTCAAACTGTCACTATAAAAATTATATTTGATTAGCCAACTCCCTATCTGAAAAGTATGCTTTCTTAAATCTTCATACACTCACAAAATGTTTCAGAATTCATGGTGCTATGAAATCTTAATGTATATGTATTGACAAAAAAAAAAAAAAATGCAAGCCAGTTCAGGCCAAGAGTATTAAAAGGCATTACTGTTCTTATTTTTCCATGCAGGATTTAGAATCACAGTTTCATCCAAATTCCTTGGACATTGTTTCTTAAAGTTGGAAGGGATGTATAGAATATGGAAAATAGCTTAGCATATTCAGAAGTGAGTTATTCTCTCCTATTAGATTAGTCGTAATGTCATCCCATGGCCGAAGTTTCCCCCACATCTTCTAACTTCACTATTCCCATACAGTAGGAATGCTGAACTGGAGAAGCCCTCCCTACAGATTTTTAGCCTTCCCATGCCTGTCCCTGTGCAGGTAGCCTTCAGCAGAATCTTCTCCCTGGTATCAGAAAAGTTAAACAGAATTAAGGAGAGATACCATATGGCTTGACTTGGTTTTGTTTTTTTTGTTTGTTTGTTTGTTTTTTACCTTGACCTGAAAGACACCAGAATTCTGGCACGAAGTGAAGTGAGCCACACCTACTGTGTTCATCATTTGAAGCCGAAGGTCGGTGCTTAAAAAACAACCCCCCCAACAACAACAACAACAAAATCAACGCTATCATTTAATTCTAACACCAGTTTATTCGCAACACTGTGAAATTCCACACTGAGACGTCAATATCTGAAGCATTAACTTTACATCATAGAAGGATTAAAAGCAAAGCAGGTGAACATCTCCTGTTTTTAAATGGTGTAATTTTTAGTTGGACTAATTTGCCAATGTATTTAAGACTCGGCCTCTATCATGATTTTTTTCCAAAAGAAAATATTACCAAAATATAAAATAAAGCTGGCCTTCCTAAAGTAGAGCACGGACTTTTCAAACAGCAATTCTCTCACTTCTCTATGAACATCAATGGCATTGCAAACCAGACATATAACAAAAAAAGAGAAATATAGTATACCCTGAAAGTAGAAAACAAGGTCAGGGGTGAGGCTTTAGCTAAAAGACTTTCTTTAGGTGACAGAGACAGCAAATCAAGCTTATGCTTTTTTTCTGTTCCAATCCCCATTTAAAAGCCTAATACCTCAGGTTTCTATTTTCAATTTTCCTTCCGTGGAGTGCTAGGTTAACACTTTCCTGAATCACTCTTTGCAAGCATTATGCATGAACCGTACTGCAAAAGGCTCCTAAGTGAAGACAAAAAGGGGAAGAAGGAAGAAGAGTGTGTGTGCAAAAGGGTAACAGGGCGAAAGGCAGAGAGGACGGAAGGAAAAGGGCAAGTGAGGACAGGAAAAAGGGAGAGAGGAAGGAAAGGGGGAGAGGGAGAAAAATGAAGAAAGACAAGAGGGGAATGAGAGAGAGAGAACAGAAGGAAATAAAAAATTGGGAAAAGAGAGGTGTGTTTCCATGCCCGTCTGGTAAATGAGATTTGAATGAGCAAGGCTCGCCCTTAATGGAAAAATCTTAAAAGTTGCATAGCATAAAGCCACTCGAAATAATTTTTCCAGATATGAAACCAGATTTCTATATTTTTACCTTTCATCTACATTATAATTTCCAAGTTTATTATACTTATGTTTCTTTTATTAAATAATTCCTGTAATACATAAACATTTGCCACTACTCATTTGTCCATTTCACCTGCTGAAGTATTCGGTGCTCTGTGACTTATTTCTACTGTCTTCAACATAATGTCATTTTTTGTCTTTGCCTTCTCCCTTTCTCTTCCTAAGTGAAGGCATCACTTCTCACAGGAATGCATATGGTGGTATTATTGTTTTTAACCTGGTTTGGAAGAATGGGGGCAAAAGCAAAAAAGAGTCGTTTGGATAACGACCTCTTTCATTGCCCTGAATTGACCTAACAAAATTTACCTGAAAAAGGTAGATCGTCACTTCACAGAAATAAATGTACTCATTTATAATCTATAATTTTTAAATACTTTACAATTACTTGGGAATACTATAGAGATTTTTAAGCTTTTGACTTTTAATTGTAATCTATTAAATAATAGATTATTTTAATCATTTTTGAGGTTATTATTCACCTCTGCCACTGCATGTGATTTTGACTTATTTTATCCTAAAATTTCCTTAGCCAATAACAAAGGTGTCTACCATACACTAGAAATCTTTAGGAAGAGCGTTTTATGCCTGGGTGTAGCTAAGAAAAAGAAGGGCCTGTGACTGAATACATGGTGGGGGCAGGGGAATAAAGGTTCTATTTGCAAAGAAGAGGGGCATGGAAACTGTACAACAATTCTCCCTGAAACATCTGAAAATTGATCTCAGTTTGAGCTGAAGTCCTTACCAGCCTCACCTCAACAAAGTGCCCAAATGACTTTTTAAAAGGGTATAGCTCAAACAGGGGAGAATGAGGAAAAGGGCAGGTTTGAAACTTACAGTGTTTCTATAATCAATACTCTGCTCCTGAACAAAAGTGTAAAGAGGCGCAAATGACATTGTAATTGCTGGCACTACCCAGCCTACCCTGGCCTCACCACTGCCAGGGTTTAAATTTATTTCAAACTGTTCTTCCCAAGTCTGCTTAATTTTCTTTTCTTTTTTTTCTTTCTTTCTTTTTTTTTTTTTTTTTTTTTTTGGTCCAAATAGCAGCAACTCACAGTTAGTGAACAAAGCTTCGGGATTTTTTTTTTTTTTTTACTTACAGCTAAATTTAACTTTACCCATCCAATAAAAAAGAAATAAGGGAGCCTTTATTATCTCCCTGGATTTCTGGGTATGATACCACATCATAGAGAAGTGGTTATTAGAGACAATGGCCTACCAAGGTGAAGTTTGTAATAAAGCCTATTATGTGGTTTCACCATTGACACTAATGGAATGTAACAGTGATTTAGAATGATTTAATGGTTCCCAGGTTGTGCTCTAATAGTGCTCTTTATATTATGATGTATATCACAAAACCTAATGTGGCTGTTGTGATATATTGACAGTATTCATGCTGTTTCATTTTTTTAGGGGAATTTAAAAAACTGTCAAAGAGGAAAATTAATAGGCTGCAACTGCTTTATTTTCAAGGGTTCTGTTTTTTAAATGTATGTGCATAAATTTCCATTTGGTGCCACTCTTAGGCTAATAAATCCATTTGCATTTTTATTCTGAGGTAATAGAGAAGTGTGCGTGCATGTACATTTGTGTACTCGTATTTAGCATCGTATAGCAGTACATATATATTTGTGTTTGAAATCCAGCTTGGAGAAGACCATGCTGTCATTCTGTAGTATGTTTACAAAATAGTTCCGTGAGATTAAAATGTACTTAAAGGGGTGTTAAAAAAAATGTGGTTTTATTATGTAAGATAAAATTATTTGGTTTGAATTGTAAGGCAGAAGACTAGGGTTTTAGTACTAGCTCACTCAAAAAAAAAAAAAAAGCAAACTTTGGGTAGCACTCGTGTGAGCTCTATATTGCCAAGTGAAAGAATAAAATCAGTGGACAGAACAGAACTGAAGCAATAAATATACTCTTGAAGCATGTAAGCATCACAGCAATGCCTGATACTTAAATAAGAAGTCATGTTTTTAACACAAATAAAAGGTAAACTACATTGAAAACTTAAGCCTACTATTTGTTGAAAGTTCTAGAACTAGAAGTCTTGTAGATAAATGGGAAAGACGGAGGGTTTTCGACAATTTCTATGGCCCACCTCTCCTTAATAGTTTTGACCATTACTCCTTAATATCTGTTTAGTTTGTTCTTTTTCTTCATAAGAAATTTAAAAGGCTCTCTATAAATCCTACTTGATTTCTGAAATCATGTTCTTCTTTTCCTGCCTATAGAAATTTTCATGTCTCTGATCTCTTTTTATAGTCAGTTAATATTTAAGTCATTCATTGTTTCCTAAGTATATTTTAAGTAAGTGCATGCTAAGCACTCACTGCATATTTTTCATTGTTGGTTTAGTTGATTAAATTGTGTACAACTTACCCCAAGTCCATTACTGTCCAACCAGATTATGTTTTCTTGTAGAAAAAGGACATACCATGTATATTGCATGGATATTAGGTCTTCAGACATTGGATTACTGCAACAAAAGATAGCAACCTGAGTTTAAGCTCTTGCTATGATCAAGTTTTCTAGTTAATTTATTTTAAAGTAGTATAGAGTAGAAAATTATTATAAAGTAGTATAGCATAGAAAAAAAACTACTTTTAATTCTTAGTTGAGGTACTTAATTTTCCCTACATTACTGTTGGAATTGTATCTTAATTGTGATCATAGATATACTTGAATACATTTCTAATTTTGATTGTGAGCCCCTCTCTCCACCTGTATAATGATCCCTGGCTATGCACACATCATAAGCACTTGGGATATATACATAGGTTATACACATATGTATATGGTGTCTGTGTATATAGGTTAACTTCTGGTAAAAAACGTAAAAAGAAAGGAAGATGAAAAGAAAATCTGAATAAGCAAAAAGAAATCCTATTGTTGAATAGAGATACTCAATATTGCAAAGGTGTCAAGTTTTCCCAAAATTAATGTTTATTATAAATCTAATACATGTGGATTTTGGTGGGAATTTAATAAAATCATACTAAAGTTCATCCAAAGTTCGCCTAAAAAAGTTAATGTAAAAACCAACAACAAAGAAAACTAACAATATTCTGAAAGAAAAATACTAGAATATTAAAAAAATTTTTCATTATAATACTTTAAGCATTAGACTAGATATAAAAATTTAATCAAATGGAGAGTTCAGAAATAAATTCAAGCATATATGGAAATGTGGTAAATAACAAAAGTTCTCATTTAAATCAGTGGAAAATAGATGTATTAATTGAGTAATGGTATTTGAACAACGAACTAGTCCTTGAGAAAAATAAAATAGTAAATGATGACTTCATGTTTCACTTTAAAATATCTATAGTGATGAAATATTTCATTGCAAACATTGAGAAGTTAAAAGTTCCATAAGAAAATATGGCTAATTAAATATCAAATTTGTGGTGATTTGAGCAGAGAAGGCTTTCATAAATATACACAAACCCTAAAACCAAAAAGAAAAGAGATTAATAAATTTAGCCACATAAAAATGAAAAAAAATAATTGTATGGCTAGAAAAAATGTAAACCAAATCCAAGGGAAAAATAGAGGAAATATTTGCCACAGACAAAAGTCTTACTTAGTTAATCTGCAACAATTTTTTAAAAAATCAATACAATGAGTGAGTAATCTATTAGAAATAGATAATAGACATGAATGTATATCACAAAAAGTGGTAAAAATGGTAAAAACAAACATTATTTTATGATCAGTTACAATGAATGAACTACATCTCAGTAATAATGTCATTTCTTTGTCTCTTCAAGTTGGCTGGTTCCCTGTGCTCTCAGGAGTGTGAGGAAACACACATTCTGTATTGTTGGTCATATCAGTGCAAGTGGCAAAAGCTATTGAAATTACCCAATAAATATGAAAATGTGCTTACCTTCATTAGTAATCAGGGCAATGAAAATTTAAATAACATGATCTAATTCATGTCCACAGAGGAGAAAAACTCATTTCTATTCAAGTTGGGAGGAGAGGGAATGAGTGAGGGGGGCAGGGGAGTTGGGGTGCTCCCCAATGGGCACTATGTAGGGGTGTGTGGCACAGATTTAGGGTGCAGGACACAACTACAAGAGGGACTCTACCTAACAAATTTAAATATTATGACCTGGTTGTACCCTCACATTAACCTGAAATAAAGAATCATAATAATTTTAAAAGAAAATTTAAATAACAATGAGATACCATTTTACACCCTGATTAATGACTAAAATTAATAAGACACATTTAACAACATGAACTTTTGATAAGATGTAAAACAAGAGGAATTCTCACTGTTGGGGAAGAATAAATTGGTACAAACAGTTTCAAAAACTGGCAATTTGAACATATTTACGATCCCAAAACTCAACTGTTAGTTACATGCACAACAGAAAAACACACAGATGTATACCATGTTCACAGCAGTATTGTTTGTAATATTCCCAAACTGGAAACAACTCAATTGTTCATCTGCAGTAGAATGAATATATTAATCATATGGTGTTCATGAAAGGAATATTGTACAATAAAAATGACCTACTGATATAAATAACGACAAAGAATGAAAGGCCAGAAACAATAGTGATTCTATGTATATAAAAACCAAACAAAACTTAAGATTATCAGATTATTGGTTACCTCTGAAGGAGAGGAAGGAAAAGTGTGGGAATAGGACTAGGCAGTATCCAAAGGATGCTTTTTGGATTGCTGCCAGTCTGGTATTTCTTGAGCTGGCTGTACTTATTCCTGATGTTCGCTTGTGATAATTCTTTCAACTATATATTTCTGAATATGAACTTTACAGTAAAAAGTTTAAAAAACAAAGATAAGAAGGGTGGCATAAGAAAAGAAAAAGAAGGAATGAAGAGATGCCGTGCAATACTTTTTAACACTAAAAAACAAAAAGCCAACAAAACCTCTGTAGGTTGTAAAGGTCAAAATGTCCCTTAATAATAATAGAGCCAATAGCCTGAGAATTGAATGGAAATAGAAATGGGAATATAGACAGTAAGCTAAAAACTTATTGATTTTAACTGATTAGTTCAATTTTGCCATTCCATATAATTTATAAAATTCACAGAAAATGATATATTTGCACACACATACGCATAAGTTTTCAGCCTTCTTGTTATCATATTGTAATTAAAATATGGAAGAAATCTGGATAAATAGAAACAAACTAAGCATTTCAATGGCTTACAAGCTTAATATCTTTTCACAACATTTTATCTTGGTGAGATTTATCTTCATTCTCTGGGAGTTGTTCTGGGTGTTAATTCCTGAAGAAAATTCCAAGCCTGTGGAATGTTTTGTACGTCCATTTAACCAATTTATAACTCCTACTATAGTCTGATTACAATAGCGATGAGACATGGTCCCTGATCCCATGGCCTTAAAGGTTAATTAATGGGAGCAGAGACCAAATGAAGATGACTTTGCGTATGCAACACCCCAGGGTTGAGACCCTTTGAGTCTGTCTTTCCAATACAATAAAAAACGGGATTGAAATTTGGAAGAACTCTTTTCACACAGAGAAATTTTGACATCACTGTTTCTGTCATGGAAAAGATACAATCTGAGATAAAATGGGTTTCTAGTAAGAAAGAATTTGTTTCAAATACAATACGGGCTCAACAAGTGTACCTGTGTCTGTTCATTGAAGTAGACTGACTAGGTGCCTGTGAGCACTTACTAAACTCTCCTTACGTCTCCCCTATCAACTGTGTCTTCGAGTTATTTTTTAGTGTCTCACCTCCCGTGTTGGTCTGTAAGCTTTTTGAAATTAGAGATCACAGCTGATTCTTCTTTATACCCCTTACCGAGCTTGGCATCGTGCCATGGGCAGAGCTGAAATTCCATATTTGCTGAAGGAGTGAATTTTTTCAACCACATATTCACCGTGAGGAATGAGGACAAGACAGACGCCCCTAATTCTGCTGAAGCTCAATTAGCCCCAACAGGACAATGCTTTACACACTTGTTCTAGGGAAGACTAAATGTAGACTGAGCAACCATCCTTTGGAATATGATGAGGTTACTATACAAAGAGTAAAAAGTGACTCACTGAATTTTATGAGGAGAAGGTAGGAAGAAAAAAGCTTTCTACTCATTGAAGAAGCTTAAAATGCAAGCAAAAAGAGTGATCTTCTTGTCTTGCTTATAGAACTGAGTTATTACTTTAGAGTCATATTGCTTTTTGCAGATACACAGGATGGTACATTTTGGAATTTTGTATAAAATATTCCCTCACCTCAAATGGCTTAGCTTTTTGCTGTAAGGACCTAGAAGGAGTCGACAAATTAATCCCATGGTCCTTTTAAGCCGTGTGATTTTTTTTGATCTATTTAGTTTTCTCTTCTATTTTACCTCTTTAAAAAAGGTTGGAAAACTTTACACAGATAATTAAACAACTGGAGAAGGAACTCTAAAGCTCTCTAACTATTCCTCTTATTCTAGAAAGGTAGATTATAATGAAGACCGTCAATGTTCTAGGTGACAAAGGTAATATAGGTGTCCAAAATAGGTAATAATTGCATCCATGTGTGTTAATAGGACACCAAATCCCATTCTGCTGTATTTGAACTTTCCATGAAAACAATAGCCTGTGGTGAAACAGCTCGTCATGGGTACTAATGAAAAAGGACCTGCTATACCCCGATGGGCTTCCTCCTGCACTTATTCTATTCCTGAGGTCTGGCAATTCGCTGAACACAAAAATAAGATTTTTCTCTATCTCTACCCTCTATCGAAAATTGTACACTCAATTCAGAATATCTCAAGTAGAAAAAGTAGGTACCATGCAAAATGCTGATTAGAATCAGAATGCAACCATACATCGGTTAATTATTTGAGAGTGCTTAATGCCAAGAGGACAGGTTGAAGGAGGCTGAAGGTCATTTGTTTTTGACACCAAAGTTATTTCAAACTCACAAGCAAATGAATGAATGGTCACTCATTTTGTTCAGGACATTCCTGGTGGAGAACTGGGCCCATTCCTACAGAACAGAAATAGTCAAAATGCCTCCTCTTATGTAACCTTAATGTTTTTTAAAGATAATGGTGTGTTAGCATTGCTGGAGTTTTCTCTTTCTAAAGATTGAATGTAGTAGATTTGAAAAAATCAAGTGAAAACGTTATGAAGAAATTTTTTTAAAACACTTTCTGTAAGATAGTAACATGAAATTTGTATAATCATGATCTCATTTTGACTTTTCAACTTTAGAGACTTTATTTGGGTCAGTTTATACTGCCTTAATTAGCAAAATCAAAATAATAGAAAATGGCAATTTTCTGCACTCTTTTTTTTTCCCATTCTCAGCCTGTAGCAATAATTATATTTTCCAAATGCAAAACACCTCATTTAAAATGCAAGCTTCCCAAAGTTGGCCAACTCTTATGGGCTCAAAGTGGCAGAAACAAGTAAATCTTTCCCTTTCTGACATCTTCCCCTGTTAAAACTTGTGTTGGCACGCACGTACACTGAATATGAATCAGCCACCGTGTAAATAAATTTCTGTGTCAATATTTTTTATTGTAAAATATTTTGCTCATTGGAGTGAAAGAAGAACAAGAGCTTACAAATCAGATGACTAGCACGCTTCTAATTTATACCTTCCATGGATAGCCTTTAAGCCACAGTTGACCTCTCATTTTTTTTATATATTAGCTGGAAACAATTCATCAAGTAAGTTACCCCCTTTCCTTTCAAATCCACTTGTACTACTAAAAGGTTGAGTAAAGACCTCTGGGGAGCAAGGGCAATTTTTGACATGGGTCTCAACAGATTAAACTATGCAGGGACAATATAGAATACATTGGAGCAATAACATTATCACATCATAGGCTGATTGAGAGGCATTTCCTTGCATTTCTGTTCTTTTACCATAAGCCAATAGTAGCCACAGGCATTTGACTGGAGAGCCTGGAGGATTGACAGGCCTGGCAGTCATTACACGCTGGATTGAATACTAGATTACTCCAAAGTGGCTGAGGGTCAGGGATCAGTGTGTTCCCTTTTGGCACTAAATGACTTTAATATCCTTACTGTATTAGTCAATTACTTTAAAGCTGCTGCTCTCTGAGCTCTGTCTGCCCCCCTGCAGTTTACTATGGACATTTGAATTGCTCCCATACTTAACCCACACATCTGCTTTTAGCTGTCAAAAGAACAGTGCTATCAGTGGAGCTATTGACAATATAAAAAGAACTGAGATACTTGCTGGAGGTGTCAAGTGCCTCTCTCTTTTGGCTGCTTACTTTAAAAAAAATTTTTTTTAAGCCTAAATAACTCAGTTAAAAGGGGGTCCTTAGAGAAAAGGAATTCAGCTTCCTTTAATCTAGTGGCATGGAAAGTGACCAATCGGGAAAAACAATAGTGGAATTTGGATTTTTTTCCCCCTCACTTACTTTCACTAACTACACACCACCTATCTCTGTGAGGTTTTATTCATTCTGTGAGTGCACACTTTGAGTATTGCCGTGAATGCGTGTGAACCATCGTGAGGCCTTCTAGCGAGATCTTTATTTCATTTCACGACGGTCTGGTGATAGAGGAGGATTATATTGCCTTCTCAATTTATTGGGGCAACATGGTGAAGAATTTTATATCACAGCCACTGAACTTTAAAAGGTCTGGTGTGGCTTGGTGTTAAACCAACATGTCTAGATTAAATGTGGACTAGCTGATTTGAAATGTAAAACTACTTGAAAGTCAAGCCTTCAGTGTTTCAGAAAAAGTGATAGGACTCCCACACAAGAGCACATCTGTGTGTGTGTGTGTGTGCACTTGCTTGTGAGCATGAACGAAAGGGTATATGAGTAAGACTCAGTGATCCCATGATAATAAAGGTCATTGCAGAAAATTGCTAAAAAATTCTCAAGAGCTATTCATATGGAAATAGAAAATGACTCAGATATGTACGGAAAGATTAACACATTATCATCATCTTATTTATACCAGAATCCGGGGAAAACCACTGGTATCCTACCTACAGAGCATCTCTACAAGCAAGAACATTGGATTATTTGATCAAAAAACACTCCTCAACTATTTTGCTAGGTTTTCATCATTGAATTTGATGCTGAGCACACACAAAATGATAACTAGAGATGAGCAATTCTTCACAACAGAATTTTTTGAAATTTTATTTTCCTAAAATAATGATTTAATTAATAGCCACAGTAGTTACAGTTTTTTGTTTCTGAAAACGTGTACCCATAAGCTGTTATTTCAGGGACCATCCACATCCCTTGCTTAGAAAAGATTCTTCTCAAATGCAAAATCCTATCACAAAACACAACGTCAGCCGAAATCTGATACAATCAACTCAAATCAAAAATCGTTAAAACAAAAGTCAAAAGAAAAAGCAAGTTTATATTCTGTCTAAGCCTTTTAAATGCAAGTTTTTGTCATCAGAGTGACATTTTAAAGGCAATTTAAAGGGAAAATGGCATGAAATTGTAAGATTTGGGAACTATTCTGTATTTGGTAAATACAAAGTTTCTGTCACTTAATTGTTGAAGATGACATCAACCTGGCCCTAAAGATTTAAAATGTATCTTTATACTTCTTTCTAATACAAAGCAGTTTTTAAATTACATCATTTCATATCCTTTTATGCTGTGTTTTCATTAGCCTTACTCTTGTGAGCATAGATCATGTAAGCAAAGGGGAATGAACTGTGTATACTTGGGACCTTAAAAGCCTCCTAGAAAAGGAGGCAGACCAGAAAACAGTAGTGAATGTTTCCTTTCAGTGGACATCTCTAAAGCATATAAAGATTATTGCTAATTTAAAATTTAGTCAGCAAAGATCTTAAACAACTGTATACTTCTTGGCAATCATGGGTCATTAACACTTTCCATTCATTATATGTTGTTGCATTTTGGGAATTGAGTATTCCGGAGAAGAAAGGTAGTCTGACAAGAAAGTGATTGAATCAGCCCCCTTGGTAGTTGGGATGACAGAAGGTGAAGAACTGTGGCTACAGCTGACAACTTCCTTACTATGAATCACTTATAAATATTTACAATTCATAGTTCAAAAATAACTCTATGGGTACCACAGAAACAGAAGCACCTAATGGTTTATTTGGAATCCTGATCATTACTGTTTGGAATGTGTTTCTATTGGGAAGAGTTTTTAACTAATGTATTTGTTCAAGTCTGTGTTTTCCTGTCTGATTGTGATTTCTAATAGACAACTTCCTTTGCAGTTTACTTATCACTTTGCATTTTTGTAAGAAATATATAGCTCTTGTTACAAAAGCTCAACTTCCTCTTTCATTCTGCTGTACGGGTTTTGATGGATGTGTTTAAATTAAATTTCCACGAGAATATATTAAACAGTAAATTGAGTACTTTGTTTGCAATGCAATATACTAGTTGCTACCCCTTAAACGGAAGAGAATGATTATGATTGCACAATCTGCAAAGTGAAATACTGTGAATTATTTTGAAACACAAATATCTACAACAACCTGTTAGTGGAATATACAATTTTTATTTTCATGGGTTTTATTATTATGTCCCTAATGTAACCAGGAGGATCTGAATGACCAGTGAGAGCGGATACTCCTTTCCTCCTGACCTGTGAGTAATGAGATAGGCAACCCCCAACCCATTAGGGCTTCGATTGTGGAGTGGGAGTACAGTTAAACTTTCAGACCATAAAAAGGGTGCATATCTTTTATGACAGTGAAAAATAAAGGATGTAGAGTTACAGTTTATGCATTTTAACTTCTTTGCTGAGTAATTACACTGAAAGTTAACTAACATCCAGGGTCTTTAATCATTTTTTCCTCTGTCATAGCACAAATATAAATATTGTTTATACACAGAGGTAATACATGATTCAATTTCTTTGATTTTAGAAAGAGAACTTTTTAAATTTCTGAGACAAAGAATATAGTTGATATATTGCCTTTAGATTGCTTTTAAAAGTAGACTCTCTTTAAACAGAGATGAAAGTTTACTCTATACATAACATGAACAGGGGTGAGAGCTTTTTGAAAACGGGATCTTCTTTTTAACAATTATGTCTGAACGCTTCCTAGTTGTATTCCATGAAAATGTATGCCTGTAAGGGGGAGGGGAGCATGCGTGCTTAATAATTCTGGTATAAAATAATTGACAGTAGTTTAGGAAAGTCTTATTAGAATCATTTAAAATACCTATTTCCTTTGAATTTGCTTCATACATAAACAATGAAAAAAGAATCCACGAATCTGCTTGTCAGGTATCATACTTCAATATGTAAACAACTTACTGACTGGCTTTGCATGAAAGTAGGGCTCATAATTTTCAGTCTGAAAATGACATATACAAATAAAGGAACTAAAGCATGGAAAGTAACATATTTTGGTCTTGTGACTAATGGTAACCTGGTGCTATTGAATTACTGAACTGTGTCTGAGAACTAATGAGAAAAATTTCCCAAGGGAATCTTTATCCAGTGCACTTGGAGAGCACCTCAGGGACCTATTCTGAGTCTGTCACCTTCCCCGTCTCATTGACACGCCACTTCTTTACCACCATTACACTGTGCAACCATTTCACTTCACACCTCACGATTAGAATATTAAAAGGAGAGAATGCTGCGCGACTTGTTCCAGATAGCAGAGTTGTTTTTGACACTTAGAATAGAAATTGTCACCAGAATATCACAAAGACATGAGAGTCTCCAACTGCGTAGAACATTCTAAAGCTTAAAGCTATTTTATTTTACAGCTAATGAAAACTTTGGAGAAATCTCTTAATGGCACCTAGTTCGTTGACTCAAAGCTATTTAAGAGCTCCATAATTTTAACCAAAAAGAATAACTGTACCTTTGAAGTTACAAAAGCAATTCTGCCATGGAAATTTAGTTTAGGTTATTAATATAGTGATCTTTTTTCTTGGTTATTGTTTGTTTGATCGTGCATACACACAGATAGGTTGTATGTTTCTAGAGAGAAGGTGGCATTTTTTGACTGTGCAGTGGTAAAGAATAGTAACACTATCAGAGATGGCTTACTGTAGTGAATATGGACAGAGTTACTACTTCTAGAACTAATAGTGAAATACTTAACAGGATGCTCCTACTTTCTAACACAAAGGAACAAAGAATGGGGAAAAGATAAGATCATGTAAGGATGGATCCTACTATTACAGTGCTGTTTTTTAATCTGTTTTAGGAAAGATTCATTGATTAAAAGATTCTTTCTGAAAATATATATTTTTTAAATCCAAAGTGAAACCTTAGGGTGTGGGGTCACGTGTGTGACACGCCTTTGGAGGAGGAACACAATTATAAGAGGGACTTTACTTAACAAATGCAATCAATGTAACCTGGATCCTGTGCCTTCAAGGAATCCCCAACAATAAGAAATTAAAAAAAAAAAAAAAAGTGAAACCTTGCCACTAAAAATCAAACAAAATTAGTGTTGATCTATTTTGCCCTTTCAAAAATTATGATGGTTTTCTCTGTGATTAGACTTTCCTATACCCCTGTAGCATTGTAGGCATTACTACATCCATTGCTGAGTTCAGGATGTTAAATGTAGAGCACTGCACACTGATGCTAAAGATGCAGTTTGGGTTAAAATTTATTAGTTCTGCCCATGACCTTAGCAGTTATCTGTGTATTTTGGAAGTATATTTTGCATAATAATTAAAATTCCTTCACTAATATTTCCACTACATTTACTTTTGCCCCAAATTAGACAATCTCCACTCTTCTTAATAACTGGCCACTGCTGACATGGGTGAATGTAGGCAAACATTATTGAAGATGACATTCTACCAAATAAAAATTTCCAGTCATCTTCCTAATATAATAGTTTATGGAAAATCTCACTTTTCTATAGTTTAGGACATTTCATTATCAAACTTGTTTAGGTTAGAAAAGTAGTCCTGGTTTGCTCACTCAGATTTTCACTATGAAAATGTGTGCTGAGGTTTGATATTTTTAAAAGCCTTGTTCTTTGGGAGGCTGAAGGAGGTGGATTGCCCTGAGCTCATGAGTTTGAGATCAGCTTGAGCAAGAGCAAGACCCCGTCCCAAAAAGTAGCCAGCCATTATGGTGGATGCCTGTGGTCCCAGCTACTTGGGAGGCTGAGGCAAAGAGGATCACTTAAGCCCAAGAGTTTGAGGTTGCTGTGAGCTGTGATGCTACATCACTCTGCTGAGGGTGACAAAGTGAGACTCTGCCTCCCACACCCCCCCAAAAATAATAAAGAAAATAAAGAAAAGCTTTGTTCTTAGATGGACCTCATATATTGGTGTTTCTTTTTCAGAAAGTGATTGCCGGGGGGCTTCCCATTTGGATTCCCCCCACTCTGCTGCCAGAGGTTCTGGTTTCCTTCTTCTGTTCACCCTCTTTTGCTTATCATGCTGCTCAGTCTTTCTCCCTGTGAATGAACTCTACCCTGTCCCTTAAAACGAAAAAAGAAGGAAAAGAAACTTATTGCAGAACACAAATGGGCTGAAGCAAATTCTGAAGTTCTTTGGTTTCTTTTAGGGCCCACTCAGATTTATCTGGCAAAAGGGGAGAACTGAAAACACTTCAAGTTCAGGGGCAGTGGAAAGCTTACATGTTGGAAATCCACATGGTATTTGTAATGCTGGGCATTTGGGGTGGAATTGTCTATGGAGAATATTGAGGAAAAGCTAGGAAACAAACTATTTGTTAGTCCAATACGATAAGTCCAGGGAAGAAGAAAGGGATGAATGGAACTCAGGGGCATGGTGTCTGTGTTAATGGAGCATGCAGGTTTTTGCGACCTTGACCCACATGATAATATACTGGGACAAGAGCTAGTCTTCTGAATTTTTTGTTCCATTGAAAAAAGACATAAGCTACATTTTTGCTCTTTTCCTCTATCGTGATGTATAATGTAGGTCTGTTACCATGTCTGTTCCATTTAATGCGATAGAAGCAAGAGAAAGTGAACTGGGAAGCACAAATTTCTAGCATGATATTTGTGTTTAAGTACTCAAGTATTAAAGTGACCTCTGCCTAGTGAAATGTGTTTAGAATGGCTTTTTTACACTACAGTCACTTGAGCTTAAGTACTGTAGATGAGACCTCATGACTCTTGAGTGGTAATGATTGGAAATCTAATGCACATAAGGGAGTTTAGCACACCCTCATAAACCTACATGAACCGTCCGTTACAAGAGTTTCCTTCATTTTCTATGCCAGAGTCACAAAATAACTTAAAAGTGTGTCCCAGCGTTGAAATCAAATGTCCACCTCAGACACATTAAAAGGACATCTCTATGGATTTCAACCAAGACCTGATTATACAGGAGCAACTTATTTGGCTTGTGGCTGAGTCAAAGTTTGCTACTTCTGGGCATGTTTGACTATAGGGAACTCGCCCTCATTTTCATCCCTCTGCCTGTTCTGAAGAATGTGAAAAACACACAATTTCATCTTTACTCATGTGGTTTGGAATGGGCTCTTATTTGACTCATCTTTTTTAGAAGTGAAACGAAAAATAAGAAAGCATTTGCATGTGCAGGGATTTGGGGATTTATTCTCTTTCTTCTCTTTCCCGTTTCTTTTTCCCCTTGACAGAACTTCTGCTCTTTAGGCATTTGCAAGGTCTCTGCTTCATTCTTTCAAACCAGCCCATGATATCTGGGTGGGGAGATGGGGGATACAGGAAACAAGAGTGGGTTTCTATCCACAGGACTAGTTAGAACTCGGGGATTACAGGTCACCACCCTGGGTGGAATAGTTTAGCAGAAAAATGCTTCAGTATAGGTTAGGCAGCCATAAACTGACATCACTCAAAGAGATGGACCCTCTTTGATGCCACTTAATACACTCACAGCCCTATCCTGATGCACTGCTCTATCTTGCTCACACTCCAAAAGACTACTTTTTCACTGTTAATGTTTTGTGCTCAAACCTCCTCTAACTCCTAAGTTACATGCTTTGTGTGTGTGTGTGTGTGTGTGTGTGTACTAAACTAGTATATACAAATGAAAGTTTTTACAGTAAATAACAAACAAAAATGTGATGCGTTCTTCCTACCGAAGATCCAGAATGATCATACCAGTCATTCTTTTCAAAGATACAGGGAAAGAGAAAGCTGGTGGAGCTCAGTGGAATCAATTAGGAATTCCTGCATAAAGGTTTCTGCCAAGTATACAATAGGTGTACCAGGAGAAAAAGGTATGTGAAATTTTTGAAAATGCTTTGAGTTAAGATGGAATTCATGCAAAAAAAAAAAAAGCCCATTTGAACTTTATGAATCAGTGCAAGTGCAATTCATGTAAAGAGAAGGGATATGCTTTTCATTGTCAGAGTTTTCTACATTAGTACATCTTGGTATGTTATTTTTAATATCAAAGAACCTAGCTGACAGTTTGAATCAAAGTCAATTTATTTCAGCCAATAGCATAAATTGATACCTGGTTCATATTTCTATTGTTTTGATAGTCCACGGCAGAGCTGGTTTCCCCACACCCTACTTCCATAACTTTAAAGTGTCATTTGAGAACACAGGGGTTTTATTTTCTCATGATCTTATGCAGTTGCAGAAAATTTTCTCTGAGGTGTTTTTGGAGAGATTTCCTTTTTGGCTATGTCTATGCAAGGTCTAAATAAACAGTGAAAAGTTGAAAAGTTCAGTCAATTCCCTTTGTTATTGGCTTTCTAGATACTACCTAAGAATTTAACTCAAAACAATGTGCAAATCATTCAATAAAAGTAGCCTGTCAACTTAGTCTAATTAGACAAAACCTTGCACATAATGTGAAATTATTTGCTACTCAAAGACTCAGCAAATTTGTACCTATCTAGCAATTCTATTTGAAACTTAAGTTCAGCACTACCTAGATCCCAGTCTAGTATTTCCCTTCTTTGATTCCTCCTAGAATTTTCCTATAACATCTTAAAACAATTATAAAATGAGGAGTATTTGGATTGTTTTCTTCATTGGTTTCTAGGGTAGCCTAGAAATCTACCAAATATTTGGTTACTAGAAGTGTTATAGTTTCTGCCCCCACCCTTAAGGGGCTTTGCTTTAGTGAAGGAAAAAGCATCTAAGTGATTTAACCAAAAAAAAAAAAAAATCATGTCAAAGGAAATAAATTCAACACAGTATAAGCAACATTTTGAAAAAAGTGTAAGGATGGTTAGGAATGAGTTTATGGAAGAGTGAGTATTAGAACCTAGACTTAAAAGATAAGTGCGATTTAAAATTTATGGCAAAGACATTCAGATTAAAGGAATAAAATGAATAAACTATTAACTTATTTGAGTGCATGAGTGAATGAGTTTGTATGGTGGTGTAGATTGTGTGGAGGAAGATAGTGGGTATTTCAGAGCTGTGAAGGGAACAAAGCATAAAGTGATTATTATATCGGAAATTATTTACCATAGAATTTGAACCAAGTATTTTATAATCTTTAATTTCTATCAAATAATCCAAGTTTAAAGCTAGCAGGATATGAATTTAATTTTATTCTTGGATATGGTGAATTATTTGCATACTATAAATCTCTCAATGGGAAGTTAAATTTACCTAATTTATATTGTTGTGAAATTTGTTAAGAAATGTCATAGTCATAGAAAAGTACGTGCATTCAATTAGTTGCTTTATATCTGGAGAGAAGGGAGAAAAATATTGCTACCAAATACATGTATGGGTGTAGGCATAGGAACTATTATTCTTTTTGACACTACAGATCAGAGAATATATTTTCCATGGCGGAAAACTTTAGGGAGGAATTTTTAAGGGTTCTCACTTATTATTCCCAAAGTGTTTTCCATGTCACTGTGCCATTGGTGTTCTGGGACGGTTTCATTGGACCCACTGAAGCCACACTTCAGCAATACTTAGGCACAGGGCTTCTCGGACTTAGTCTACCTCCTGGGGAATCCACAAGGAGAACCAAAGTAACTAATTTTCAATCTTAGAACACTAGATAAATTGCAAAGTCTTACTTTATATGATTCTAGGCATGTAGTCATAGAAGAAAATGAAACTGAATCCTGTTCAAAAAATCCATCAAAGCATTTCTATCATCTGGTGGTGTGTTGCTTTGTTGAGGAGGGATTTCCAACCACAAGGATCAGACTACCTATACTCTGCCAAACTTTTTTTTTTTTTTTTGAGTAACATCAGCTTGTGGGAGTCAATGGTAAATTAATTGTGAAGTTCTTCAAATTCATCATAATTATTCTTAGGTTTCAAGTTGGCATTATTTAGAATCTTTAAACACACTGAAGGCTCTGGTCATAGGAACCCAACACATGCTATAGAATATCAGATCCTCCCAAAGTGAGAGGATACACACTGTCTGGTTTGGTGACTCAGCTGTATGATAAGATTGGAAGACGTCCAATACCAGGGATGCATGGTAGAAGAAAACCTTAGAATACTAGAAGTTTGTATATATTGGCTCTCACTTAGCCATTTTTATTTTTTGTTTGTTTGTTTTACATATAAAGTTCCTTGATAAAGACTTAGTTAAGAGCTTGGCTATTCATATATGACAAACTCAGTATTTATTTTTAGAAGTTATTTTTCTTAAAAAGATATTTGACCATTCCATGAGAAATTTCTCACTTGCCACTTTCTACAGGCTACAATCGCCATCCGTGTCCTACTCTCCTCTCTCTCCTCTCTGCATTCTTCACATTTTTTTCTCATTGGCCTCATATTTTGTATTTACTCTCCAACAATTGTCATCTTCTTACACAAAAAAAGGTATGAAAACATTCTGTTTTGCTGTCTCAGTCTACAGAATGATTTTAGGTCTTCTCCTTACTTTTTAAGTGGGATCCTTCAAACTAATTTCCTATAAAGATAGTCTTCAAATATGTACTGGTGATTATTCATACAAACATGTGAAAATCTATCTATATCATTGGAAAATTTGGTTCTCATCTAAAATTTTTTATAATTTAAGAAATTGAAAATTATGGAATTTCTGGCATATTCTAAATATTACTGTTTAAGTAGAGTTTAAATCAATTTAAATTTAGACTAGAAGAGCTTATATTGAAAACAATTTAAGAAAAACACATTTGGGGGATGGTGAGATAAGGAACCTATGAAAAATCTGCTGCTTCAATGAGAAGAACACTAACAAAAATGATAAAAATCAACTCTTTCAGAAACTTGGAAACATCTTACAATACAAAAAGCATTTATTTAAGAAAAATGATTACATATAGGTAAGAACTGTGAGTTTTGTAACATTTTGTTCATACTTCCTATCCAGATCCATGGCAATTTGGAAAACCAGAGAACACTTACAACTATGTTGGCTATGAGAAGCAGCAGCCACAGAACCTTTGGAAGGGACAGATGGGTTTGGAGATCCCCCAAAGTCCCATTCCCAGAAAAATATTATAATTCAAAAACTGCATTCTTAGGGTGAGCCTTTATTTGCTCTGACTCAGAAATAGCTCTGTTTAGGTGAACAGACATCTCCCAGAATTATTTGTTGAAAATAATCAGTGGCAATTGTTTAGTATCAAATATGACATAGTGGTAATAGTAGTCAGCACTAATGTGAGGCTGACCAGAAATCTCTAAAGGAAAACAGGAAATTCTGTTTCCCATAGATGGCACTGAAAAGCTCTGACCTATTTCTGGGGATCTAGAATGCAAAGCACATGTGCAGAGTGGTGTGCTTTCTAAAGAAAGAGCAAAGAATGATCTCATCTCTCACGCTAACCCTGAGGCTCTTCAGAAGTAGGAAGTGAAGGCTACAGCATACTTGAAGACTGCTTATTGAAGCATTTGAACATGCCTCAAAGCACACGGAGAGCCACCTGGCAAATGCTAGGAGACTTACTGATTCAAGATATGTCATAAAATGTATGTCCAGTTACTAGCTGCCCACTAAGTTTACTGAGCAAAAACTTCAGTGCTTATACATCCAAAAAAAAAAAAATGCAGACATTCCAAATTTAGTCATGAAAAGTCAGTAAACCACAACATCAGAACAAGGGTGGCAAGTGTATTCAATAAGGAAAGATTAGTCTTTTCAACAAGCAGTACTGAGACAATTGGATAACCACATGCAAAAGAATGAAATTGTATCCTTAACTAACACAAAGCATAATCATTAAATCAAAATATATCATACATCTAAATATAAGTGCTAAGACTGTAAAACTTTTTTAGGAAAACAATGGTGTAAACCTTTATGACCTTAGGCAAGGCAATGGCTTATTAGATACTACATCAAAAATATAGGAGGTGAACCAAGATGGTGAAATAGAAGCAGCTTGCACTAGCCACTCTCAAAAAGAGGATCAAAAGTGGCAGCTAAGTTTACCGATGGATGGGTTTCCCAGACAGAGCAGTGTGATCATCAGAGAAATGACTGGAGATACACAACAGGAAGGAGAGAGAGGCAGAAGATCCACTCCACAGATCAGAATGTACCTGAGGGGTGTGTCTACACATGGGAAAGAACACGGAGGATTCCCAGGATTCCACAGTCCTGCAGTAAACACTGAAACCTGGGCTATGGTGGCTCCCTATCACAGCAGGCCTCCAGACTGGTCAGGGAGCTGCTTGAAGACTGCTGCAGGGCTGCGCACTGGGGTCCCACTAGATCCTGGCTTACTGCAACAGATGCCATTCTGCACTCTCAGCCGCAGAGCACCTGGTCAACAGAGGGGTCACAGCAACCTCCGCATTACACATAATGGACTGGAGAAGGTGCTCTTATACACACTGTAACTGGGTGCCACATCACAGAAACCCCAGCAGAGAAGGTGCCCACCAGCCCTCAGCATTGCCAGTGCTAGGTTACCATCTGGACAGCACTGCTGCTGCCACACAGCAGCACCACAGCAGCTGCCACAATCAAACCTGGGCAGAAAAAGAAGCCCAGCAGGGCAATACACATCTCCCCAGTCCCACCAGCTATAGACAGCCAAGCCACTATGGCCCAACAAACTGCCCCACCAACATCTGCAGCCCAGATGCCACTCAGACTCCCTGACTTGGCCTGGTAAAGTGACCCACCCAGCTACTGCAGTCCCACACCCTGCATGCCCCAGTGGCCCCACATGCCACAAGCCCAGTGGTACACTGCACCATGCACATCATCAACCCCAACAATTCCCCCCATGCTCCAAGGCTGCTGGGCACTGCTTTCCAGTGCACTGATGCAGACCCATCACTGGAAGCTACCCCCTGCTGTGTACCCCTATTGCTCCTGGAGCCGTGTAAAGTGAATACCTCCAGCCCTGACTTCTGGTGCCAATGTCCTGAGTAAGGCCATTACTCAGCCACCACAGCAACTGCTATAGGCAGGTCTGAGCAGAGTAAACCCCATGTCACCTACTTCCATGGAGAGGGACTTACCTGGCACCCTGTCAAGCTCTTAACAGTGGCTGAGGACGAACTCGCCATTCCATGTGAATATCCCCTAGCACCAGCTCAGATTATGACAACAACAGGGGGAAAGTATGAGGCAGGAGAATGGCTACATTACAGGATCTCAGTGCGTCTCCCCATCTCCCACCAGGTAAATTCTCTAAAGTGGGAAACAAGTGAGTCAGCCACAGCGCTCTCTCTCGCGTGCTCGCTCGCTCTCTCTCTTTCTCTCTCTCCCTCTTTTCCTCATTGAGTAGGACAGTTTCCAGCAGAGGAAATTGGATGCATCAGAAACTTATCTGTCTTGAGTGAGAGAAGAGGTCTCTGATGAGAAGGAACCAGCATAAGAACTCTGGCAAAATGAAAACAAATGCTGTTTCAAAAGCTCCAGAGGCTCAGAATAAGTTTCCAACAACAGACTCCAACCTAAAGAAAATGGTTGAAATGTCAGAGATGAAATTCATAATGTGGATGGTAAATAAAATAAATTGTATTGAAGAGAAAGTGAAATACCAAAAAAAAGAGACAAAAAATAGTTCAGAACATGAATGAAATAAATAAAAAGATGCTAAAGAGATAAAAAATGTAAGATAAAAAAGAACTTAAAGAAATGTAAGAGTCATTTAGAGAATTTCAAAATACAACAAAAAAGTTCAACAATTATCTAGAAGAAGAGAAAGAATTTCAGAACTCTAAGCTAAGGCTTTCAAACTAACACTGTCAAATATACAGAAGAAAAGAATAAGGCAGTCGGCACAATCATTCAGAGAAATATGGGACTCTCCAAAGCAAGACAATAACAGAATTATAAGTATCCCTTAGCAAGAAGACAAAAAACCAAAAAGCATGGAAACCTATTTGAGGGAATAATTGAAGAAAACCTTTCCTGGAATCCCCACATTTACTTATCGAGATGCAAATCATCCTCAAATACATGGAACATTCAGAGCAAATGGGACATCACCAAGACATGTTGTCATCAGTCTGGCCAAAGTCAAAAGGAATGAGAAAATCTTATAAGCTGCTAAACAAGAGAAAAAATTAGCTTACAAAGTAAAATACATCAGACTGACAACAGAGGTCTCAGTGGAGACTTTATATGCCAAAAGGGATTGAGGCCCCATTTTTAGTCTTCTGAAAAAGAACTGTCAGCCAAGAATTTTGTAGCCTACAAAACTGAGTTTCCTAAATGATAGAGAAATAAAGACTTTTCCAGACAAGCAAACACTAAGGGAATTTATCACTACTAGGCTTAACCTATAGGAAATGCTCAAAACTCCCCTATGCATTTAACTAAACAATGCTATCCACCAGTGTAAAAATCAAAAGTTAAAGCTCATAGTTCTTATAAGACAGCAGCATAAAGACAAACTAAAACAACAAGGTATCATTCAACATGATGAATGCAAAGAGCAGAGTCTCACATCACTACCAGCACTAAAAATGAATGGCCTTGGTGTTTCATTTAAAAGACACAGACTAGGCTGGGCGAGGTGGTTCATGGCTATCATCCTAGCACTTTGGGAGACCTTGGTGGGTGGATTGTTTGCGCTCAGAAGTTCAACACCAGCCTGAGCAAAAGCGAGACCTCAACTCCACTAAAAATAGAAAAACTGAGGCAAGAGGATCACTTGAGCCCAAGTTGGAGGTTGCTGCGAGCTATTACACCACAGTACTGTAACCACGGTGAGAGCCTGAGACTCTGTCTCAAAAAATAAAAATAAAAAATAAAAGACACAGACTGACAGATTGGTGAAAACATCACACTCCAAGTATATCCTATCTCCAAGAAATACATCTAATGGGAAAGGACTCTCAGACTTAAGGTAAAGGTATAGAAAAAACATTCCATTTATATAGAAACCAAAACTGAACAAGTGTGGCCATTCTCATATTAGATAAAACTAATGCTAAATCAACAATGGTTAAAAAAAAAAAAAAAGACAAAGGGCAGTGCCTGTGGCTCAAAGGAGTAAGGTGCCAACCCCATTTATCAGAGGTGGAGTGTTCAAACCTGGCCCTGGTCAAAAATGTGCAAAAAAAGAGACAAAGATTGTCATTATGCAATGATAAAGAAAGCAATCTATTAAGAAGAAATAATAATCTTAAATATAAATGTGCCTAACACAGGAGCTCACAGATTGAAAAACAAATTCAACTAGATCTAAGCAAAGAAATAAATAGTACTATCATAATCTCCAGGGATTTTAGCAATCCACTGATAAATCAGGATAGATCATCAAAGCAGAAAAATCAGTAACAAAAACAAAAAAATACTAAAACTTAAATGAGACTCTAAATGTTCCTAACAGACATCTACAGAACACTCCATCCCAAAACTATAGAATATACATTCTATTTTTCAGCACATGTGCAAAAATCTATGGTATACAAATAACAGCAGTGTTAAGGGGAAAGTTCATAGCCTTAAATCCTTATATCAAAAAGATATAAACACAAATTAACAACCAAAAGTCATATCTCAAGGAATGAGAAAAAGAAGAACAAACCCTACCCAACGTCAGAATAAAAAAAGAAATAACAAAGCTCAGAGAAGAACTAAGTGAAATGGAAACCAGAACATAAAATAAAGAACAAAGGATAAATGAAGCAAAAAGTTGATTTTTTTAAAGATTAAAAACATGAATAGACAATTAGCCAGATAAAGAACTCAAAACCTCAACCAGAAAGGTTATCCAGCTGTAATGTCTCATTGACATTAACAACTGATACCATAGATACACAGTATATGATTCATGAATACAACAAAAACTTCCATGGACACAAACTAGAAAGTCTAGAGGAAATGAATAAATTTATTTTCAAGTTTCAATCAGGACAAAACAGAAATCCTGAATAGACCAGTAAAGAGCCACAAGATCGAGACAGTACTTAAAAACCTCCCAAAACAAAAGCCTTGGACCATATATATTCACAGCTGACATCTACCACACCTACGAAGAATTGACACCCATCTTATAGAAATTATTCCCTAACATTTCAGGGAGAAAATCCTCCCTAACTCGTTCTATGAAGCCAATATCACCTTAACACCAAGGCCAGGAAAGGACACAATAGAAAAAAGAAAATTATAGATCATTATTCCTTATAAACATATATACAGTAATCCTCAGTAAAATACTAGCAAACCAAATTTGCCAGCACCACCAAAAGATGATTCACAGTAATGAAGTGCACTTTATTCCAGGGATACAAGCATAGTTCAACATACACAAATCAATAAATGTGATTTACCACATAAACTGAAGCAAAAAAACCAGACAATCATTTTAATAGATGTAGGAAAAAATTTGATAAAATCCAGCACCCTTTAATGATAAAAACTGTCAACAAACTGGGCATACAAGGACCATACCTCAAAAGTATGAAAACCACATATGATAAAGTCACAGCCAACACGCAGAATACTGAATGGGGAAAGTTCAAAGCATTCTCTCTAAGTACTGGAACGAGACAATTCCACCCACTGTCACTACCTATATTCAACACAATACTGGAAGCCCCAGCCAAAGCAATCAGCAACAAAAAAGAAAGAAATGGCATCCAAATCAGGAAAGAGGAGGTTAAACAATTCCTGCTTGCCAATGATATGATCTTCTTTCTAGAAAACCCTAAAGATTCCACCAAATGACTCCTAAAATGGATTAATAAATTCAGCAAAGTCTCAGATAACAAAATCAATGTACACAAACCAGCGGCATTTCTGTATATTATTAAAAGTCAAGGTAAAAGTGGAATCAAGTAACACAAAATCATTTACAATAGACACAAAGAAAATAAAATACTTAGGAATATATTTAACCAGAAAGATGAAAAGAGATCTAAAAATACTAATGAAAGAAATCATAGATGACAGAAACAAATGGAGACACCCCTGCTTATGAACTGGTAGAATTAACACTGTTAAAATGTCTATACTGCACAAAGTGATTTACAGATATAATGTAATTCATACCAACATCTTATTTCACATACCTAAAAAATAATCCTAAAATATTTTGGAAACAAGAAAAAGACTGAATAACTAAAGCAATCTAAAGGAAAAGAAAAAAAAATGGAGGAATCACATTACCTGACCTGAAATTATACAACAGGGACACAGTAACCAAAACATCATGGTACAGGTATACAAGTAGAGACATGCGTGTAGACCAATTCAGTAGAATAGAGAACCCAGAAATAAAACCATAATAAGACCAAGTGGTCATCAACAGAGCAGACAAGAAATATACACTGGGAAAAGGATGCCCATTTCAATAAATGGTGTTGGGAAAATAGGATAGCCACATGCAGAATAATCAAGCACATATAAAAGTTAATATAAGATGGATTAAAGACTTCAATGTAAAGCAAGAAATCTTAAAAATTCTAAAAGAAAAGTTTGGAAAAACTCTTTCAGACATAGGCCTATGCAAATAATTTATGACCAAGACCCCTAAGACAACTATAGCAACAACAAAAACAAATAAATGAGACTTAATTAAATCAAAAAAGCTTCTACATAGCAAAAGAGCTAATCAGCAGAGTAAATAGGTAACCTACAAAATGAAGGAAATATTTGCAAACTATACATCCAAAAAAGGACTAATATCCATAATATACAGGGAACTCAAACAAATAGGCAAGGTAAACAAACAACTCCATCAGAAAATGAGCAAAAGACATGAACAGAATTTTTTTTTTTTTTGAGACAGTCTCACTATGTTGCCCTCGCAAGAGTGCTGTGGTGTCACTGCTCACAGCAACCTCAAAATCTTGGGCTTAAGTGATTCCCTTGCCTCAGCCTCCCAAGTAGCTGGGACTACAGGCACCCACCACAACACCTGGCTATTTTTGTTGTTGTTGTTGTAGTTGTCAATTGTTGTTTGGCAGGCCCAGGCTGGGTTTGAACCTGCCAGCCCCGGTGCATGTGGCTGGTATCCTAGCTGCTGAGCTACAGGCACCGAGCCATGGACAGAATTTTTTTTTAAAAGATAGATAAATGGCCCAAAAACATGAAAAAATGTTCAACATTACTAACAGAGAAATGTAAATTAAAATCTCTCCAAATGGCCATGATTATAGAGGCAAAAACAGTGCTGCTGTGGATGCAGAGAAAAACAACTACTCACACACTATTAGTAGGACTGCAAACTAGTACAATCACAATGCAAAATATTATGGTAATTTCTTGAGGAATTAAAACTAGACCTGCCCACGGCACCTGTGGCTCAGTGAGTAGGGCACCGGCCCCATATGCTGAGGGTGGCGGGTTCAGACCCAGCCCCGGCCAAACTGCAACAGAAAAATAGCCAGGCGTTGTGGCGCGCGCTTGTAATCCCAGCTGCTCGGGAGGCTGAGGCAAGAGAATAGCGTAAGCCCAGGAGTTGGAGGTTGCTGTGAGCCGTGTGATGCCACGGCACTCTACCTGAGGGCTGTACAGTGAGACTCTGTCTCTACAAAAAAAAAAAAAAAAAACTAGACCTGCCATTCAGCAATCCCACTTAAGAAAAAGAAATTCTTTCATCTAAAAGTCATTTTTGCAATTGTAAAGAGATGGAATCAACCTAAACACCGACCAATTCATGAGTAGATAATGAAAATGTATAAAATGTAATATATCAAGATAAGAGCAAGAAATATATCAGGGCATTACAAATCTATCAAAATGTCTTTTTCAGCAACTTGGATAGATCTGGAGTCCATTATCCTAAATGGGGTAGCTCAGGAATGAAATAACCAATACAACCTGTTCTCATGAAAAAATGGGAGCTAAATAATGGGTACACAGAAGTACAAAAAGACAAAGGACATTGGAAACTAAGAAGGGAGGGTAATGGGAGGAAGTGAGGGATGAAAACTTACCTAATAAGGTACACTGTCCAGGTGAAAGAACAGACTTCAGCTTTATACAGTGTATCCTTATAACAAAATATTTATAGCCCCTTCATATTTTGAAATTTAAAAAGAAAAAGAAAAAAGAATAAAATTGACAAACACACATTACAACTGATATTACAAAAATTCAAGAGATCATAAGAGACTACCATGAACAACTATATGTGAATAAATTGGAAAAGATAAAATAAATGGATAAATTTCTAGACACAGCCAACCTCCCAGGAAGAAATCTAAAACCCAAATAAACCAATAACAAGTATCAAGATAGAAGCAGTAATAGAAAGTCTTTCGTCAAAGAAAAACCAAAAACCTGAATTCTTCATTGCTGAATTCTACTAAACATACAAAGATGTAATACCAGTCCTACCATTCAAAAAAATCAAGGAGAAGTAGGTACTCCGAAACTCATTCTGCAGAGCCTGAATATAAAACCAGACAAAGACACAACAGGAACAACAAAAAAACTACAGGCCAATATCTCTGATGAACATAGATGCAAAAATACTCAACAAAATACTAAAAACCAAATTCAACTATACATTAAAATGATTATTCTTCATACTCGAATGGGATTCTTCTTAGGGATGCAAAGATGATTTGGCAAACACAAATCAATCAATAATACATCATATCAACAGAACAAAAAACAAAACCATATGATAATTTCAATGATGCTGGAAAAACATTTGATAAAATTCAACATTCACTCATGATAAGAACTCTCAAAAAACTGGACACAGAAGGAACATACCTCAACACAGTAAAGCAATGTATGAAACACCCATAACTAGTATCATACTAAATTGGAAAAAACTGGGGTGGTGCCTGTGGCTCAAGGAGTAGGGTGCCAGCCCCATATGCCAGAGGTGGCGTGTTCAAACCCAGCCCGGGACAAAAACTGCAATAATAATAATAATAATAAAATTAATTAAAGTGCATGAGATTTTAAAAAATTTTAAAAAAGAAAAGAAAAAACTGAAAGCCTTTGCTCTAAGATCTGGAGCAAGACAAGAATGCCCACTTTAGTCACTGTTATTCAACATAGTACTGGAAGTTCTAGCTAGAAGGATCAGAAAAATAAATAAATAAAGAGAAATAAATGAAGGGCTTTTAAACTGGAAAGAAAGAAAAATTATCCTTGTTTGCAGATGACATGCTCTTATTTGTTATATTTTAAAGAAAAACATTCAACTAAAAAAAGATAGAGACTTTACCTCTTTTACGTTTACATAGATGGAGCTGGAACATATCTTACTTAGTAAAGTATCTCAAGAATGAAAAAAAAATATCCAATGTACTCAGTACTATCATGAAACCAATTTGCACTCACTCACACTTTCATATGAAGAATAGATCACAACTACAGCCCAGGATGTAGGAGTGTGGAGGGGGAGATGGGAGGGGTGGGGGGAGGTCAGATGGAGGGAGGGTGAATGGTGTGATCACACCTATGGTGCACAATGCAAGGGTACATGTCAGATCTATTAAGTACCAAGTATAAATGTCTTAACCCAATAATTAAGTAAACATGATGAGGTATATATTAACCAGTGTGATGTTAACACTCCTAATTCTATATGAAATCAAGCACATTGTACCCCATAAATGCATTAATGTATACGTGATCTATGCATTTATTATTTAATTAAAACAATTTAAAAAATAAAAAAGAAACTACTAGAGCTATGCTGACATGGATGTGGAGAAAAGGGAACACTTTTACACTGTTGATGAGACTACAAACTAATACAACTTTTTGGAAAGGAAGTATGGAGCATCCTCACTGAACTCAAATTAGACCTCCCATTTGATCCTGCAATCCAATTATGAGGCATCTATCCAGAAGAAAAGTCATTTTATCATAAAGGCATTTGCATTAGACTATTTATCTCAACTCAGTTTGCAATTGCCAAAATGTGGAAACAACCTAAATGCCTGCCAACCCAGGAATGGATTAACAAGTATACCATGGAATACTATTGAGTCCTTTAAAACGATGGTGTCTTTACACCTTTTGTATTAACCTGAATAGAGTTGGAACTCATTCTTTTGAGGAAAGTATCACAAGAATGGAAAAGTAAGAATCCAATGTACTCAATTCTAACATGAAGCTAGTATTTGATCTAATACATATGTACATATGAGAAAAATTCAAATCAATTCAAGGTGGGGGGAGAGGGGAGAGGGGAGGAAATAGAGGTTTACAGTGTATGTCACACCTCCTGGGGGCAGGACACAACTCTAAGAGGAACTTGACCTAACAAATGCAGTGTATCCTAATTCTTTGTATACTCAATGAACCTGAAACAATAACAAACACACACACACACACACAAACCCCTACTAGAACTGATAGAAAAATTCAGTAAATTTTCAGGATACAAAATCAATACATAAAAATCAGTAGCATTTGTCTCTGCCAATAGGGAACAATCTGAAAAAGTAACTGAGAAAGTAACCCTACTTACAATAGCTACAGATAAAATGAAATCCCAAGGAATGAATTTAACTACAGAAGTGAAATATTCCTACAATGAGAACTATGAAATACTGGTGAAAGAAATTAAAGAAGACACAAAATAGAGGAAAGATATTCCACACTCATACACTGGAAGAACCAGTGTTGTTAAAAATGTCCATCCTACCCAAAGCAATCTGCAGTTCAATGCAATCCCCATCAAAATACCAAGAACATTCTTCACAGAAACAGAAAAAAATAATTGCAATATTTATATGGAACTATAAAAGACCCAGAATAACCATCTTGAGGGGGGAAAAACTTGGAAGGATCACATTACCTGACCTCAAATTATACTACAGAGCTGTTAGTAACAAAAATAACATGGTACTGTCATGAAAACAGACCCATATATAAAAGGGACAGAATAAAAACCCAGAAGTAAGTCAACGTATCTATAGTGAATTTATCTTCAACAAAGTTGGCAAGAACATACAGTGAAGGAAGGATAGTCTCTTCAATAAATGGTGTTAGGAAAATTGAATATCCATATGCAGAAGAAGAAAACTTGTCATCTTTCTCACATTCAAAATTCAAATCAAATGGACTAACGGTTTAAATCCAAGACCTAAAACTGTGAAACTACTTGGGGAAATGCTTCAGGACATTTCTCTGAGCAAGGACTTCTTGAGTAGTACCCACAAAGTGCAGGAATCAGAGCAAAATTGGAGAAAAGCAATGATGTCAAGCTAAAAAGCTTCTATACAGCAAAGGAAATAATCAATAAAGTGTAAAGACAGCCCATAGAATGGGAGAAAATATTTGCAAACTACTCATCTGACAAGGGAATAATAACCAGAATATATAAGGAGCTCCAACAGCTTGACAGGAAAAGAAATTAAATAATACTGTTTAAAAATGATCAAAGGATTTAAATAGACACTTCTTAAAAGAAGACATAGAAACAGCCAGTATATGAGAAAATGGCAACATCCTTAGTCTTCAGAGAAATGCAAATCAAAACTACAATGAGATCATCTCACCCCAGTGAAAACGCCTTTGATAAAAAAGTCAGGCAATAGCTCATGTTAGCAAGGATGTAGATAACGAGTGGGAATGTAACCAGTGTAATAACTATAGAGAACAGGGTGAAGACTCCTCAAAAAACTAAAAATAGAACTACCCTATAATCCAGGAATCCCCCTGCTGGACATAGATGCAAAGAATGAGAATTCAATAGATTAAAAAGATACCTGAACTCCCATGTTTATTGCAGCACTATTCATAATAACCAAGATATGGAATCAACCTATCAATAGATGAATGAATATAGCCACGAAAAGAATGAAATCCTGCCATTTGCAACAATATGGATGGAACTGGCTGGAATACACCATATTAAGTGATAAAAACCAATCAGAGAAAAACAAATATCATATGCTTTCATTCATATGTGGAGCTAAATATTAAAATACATACAATTGATGTCATGGTAACAGAGAGTAGCATCATGGTTACTAGAAGCTGGGAAGGGTAGTGGAAGTGGAGGCGATAAAGTGGGGGATAGTTAATGGGTCCAAAAGTATAGTTAAGCAGATAGAATGAACAATATTTAATAGTACAACAAAGTGACACTAATCAACAATAATTTTAGGTATATTTTAAAATAACTAAAAAAGTTAAAGTAGAATATTGCTAACACAAAGAAATGATAATTGCCTGAAGTGGTGAATGCCCAATTATCCAAATTTGATTAACGCACATCATATGCCGGTATCAAACATCACATGTACTGTATGACCATGTACATATTCACACACACACACACACAATTATCATGTACCCAAAAATAATTTAAAAAATTAAAAATTATAAATTAAATACAAGTGACAAAAGGAGAAATAGATAAAGTAGATTTTATCAAAATTAAACCTTTTATTCTTTAGAGCAAATCGTCAAGAAAATAGAGACACCTGAAGAATAGGGAACATATTTGCAAATAATATATTTAATGAAGTATTTGTATTGGATACCCAAAAAGAACTCTTAAATAAAGCAGACAATGTTCACTTTGGTAGCATACCCACTGAAACTGGAATAATACAGACAGTACAATATTAGCATAACTCCTGCCAGAGGATGACAGACAAATTTGTGAAGACTTTAACATTTTAATACATTTAACCAAAAAGGTGAAAGATTATATTTATATAAAGTTTTAGTGAAAGAAATTGGAGAAAACAAAAATAAATAGGAAGATATTGTGTTCATAAATTGGAATAATAAATAATTAATATTATTAAAATGTCTATAGTGCCCAAGCAATCTACAGATTCAACGAAATCCCTATCAAAATTCCAATGTCATTTTCCACAGAAATAGAAATTAGAATCCTAAACTTCACATGGAATCAAAAAACAACAAATATCTAAAGTAATCCGGAGCAAAAAGCCAAAACTGATGCCATCCACTACTTGCTTTTGAAATATTTACTTATACAAAGCTCTAGTAGTCAAAATAGCATGAAACTGGCATAAAAGACATAGAGACAATTGCAACAACATAGAGAGCTTAGAAATGAAGTCACACATTTATGATCAAATGATTTTCAACAAAGGTGCCAAGATTGCACATTGGAAAAAGATAATCTCTTCAATAAGTAGATAAAACTAGATATCCACATGCAAAATAATGAAATTAAACTCTCACCTCACACCACATGCACAGAATCAACTCAACCCTCAAGCCAGGCGTGGTGGCTCACGCCTGTAATCCTAGAACTTTGGGAGCCCAAGGCAGGTGTATTGCCTAAGCTCAGGAGTTCAAAACCAGCCTGAGCAAGAGTGAGACTCCATCTCTACTAATACTGTTTATTTTTAATTCTTTTTTATTTTATATTGTTCTCCTATCTCAACTTACTTTTATTTTTCAATTGTTTAAGTCAATTTTTTTTAATTTTAAAATTTAAACCTTAATAGCTGTAAATTTTTGTCTGATTGTAGTTTTGGATGCATGCCGTATGTTTTGTTTTGTAGCGATCCCATTGTTGCCAAATTTTGTATTGTTGTCATTTAATATAATTATTTATTTATTTGAGAATATTAGAGGGTATACTTGTTTTGTTTACACATTTTGTTTTTGTACAGGTTGAGTCAAAGTTACAAGTGTGCCCTTCACCCATTGTGCGCTGTACCTGTACTCAATCCCCACCTCCCTCTTCTTCCAGCTTGATCTTCATTGATATTTACTCCCACGTGTGTACTGAAGTGTGCTGTTTGATCAGTTGGTATTGAGGACTAGAGTTTGTTTCTCCATTCCTGTGATGTTTCACTTAGAAGAATGGTTCCCAGTTCCATCCAGGTATTCACAAAACATACATACATATAGCCATTTTTTTGATGTTTTAACAAGTGATCATTTCAAGTTTGACATTCTCATTTTTCAGGTAAGAGCTTAAAAAAAGTTCAAGTGACTTTTAAAATGTATACTTCGTGCTGATTTCTGGTTTTATTGCATTTTGGTAAGTAGCACCCTAAATGATTTTGAGCATTTTTTAGGTTTTCTTGGTGTCCTAATAAATCTTCCATTTATATAAACGTAATGGCTACTTTTGGCATAGGTTGTAGAATGTGATATCTATTTATTAATTAGCACTATTAATTATATTTTATATTCATTGTAAGGTTATTTACCTTTTGCCTACTTCACAGTCTTGAAAGACACCACTCCACAGATTAGGAAATGTAACATACCCTGGGAAAGCTGAGTATTGTTCAGAGACATTAAACTTTAGAATAAAAATTGCAAAAATACAAGAGTAAAAAACAGCGTACGTGTATCTGTGAACAGTGAAAAGTCATTGCTCATATGTGTCCCTCCTTGACAGGTTTGTGTGCTTCCCAATGTACATTTAGAGAAAAGTAATGGTTAAATGTAAAATAGTAGATATCCTTTTAAAAATGTCTGCCTATTTAATCTGTCTACCTTTCTACCTATCTTCTGAACTTTGGAAGAAATATTTTGACTTTGTCCATCTGTATTGGCATTGACACATACCAGAACAACAGTGGCACTATGGCATTACGTGTTATAAAAGTATAAGGCACTTACTTTACGGTAGACAACCGCTGTCCCAGCAGAAGTACACTGTTGGTTTTAGCTTTTTTTTTGTAACCTTCAGGATTTGAGCGGAGAGCTGATACTAAAACCACGTCTGCACATTCTAAACTAAATGAGTTTGATGGTGTCAGTTTAACTGGAGCCAAAATAAACCTACAGTATATGTTTATAGTGTCTGTTTTATACATGTCTGGAACAGAGCAACTATTGAGGTTGAATGATTTCTCACCCTTGGAGAGGTAGTCATTCAATGTCATGACAAAGGTCACTGACGGGTCACCATGGACAAGAATATTTCTGGATAACAGAGGGCAGTTTCTAAAAACCTGTCAATTCTTCATCTTTACAAAAAACAAAACTGTTAAATGTGTTTTCTTTTTCCTTTTAAGCAAGGCCCATCACTTCAGAATAAACTGTTTTTGTAAGAGAAGCAATATACACAGATACATATATTTGTGTATATTTACACCTTCAAGTTTAAAATTCTCATCCTCAGTGGGTGCATAGAAAATTATAAATTGTACCTAAAAACTATTGTTTTATTTGGGAGCATCATTTAGTTTGAATTGTGGGAAATATAAATAGAAACAAGAAAACTTCACTTATACATCAATGTCAAGAAATCATAGTTTTGCGCAGTGAACGGTGAGCTTTCCTGACTGCTGTCAGGCGCTGGTGAACCACGGGTGGGGAATATAACCTCCATTTCAAAAGGACAGAATGATTTCCAAACCCTTCGACATCCATAAAGCACATTAGTTTTTATGTAATATGAACATTACTTTGATTTTAAATTCCATTTCTTATTCTGCCTTCCCCCTCCACCATTTTTAAGCAGAATGATTTTCCAAATGTTGATTTTAAGTGTATGTTTGAGTGTTCTATCTTAATCATAACAAATTTCATTTTAATGTTCAAGATACTGATGTGTATAATAAGTATGTGATCTAACTGTCCACCTTCCTTATCGATCAACTCATCTGTCTGATGTCTTCTCGCTGTTGCTATACTGACCTCTGCAGGCCTCTGAAGTTGGGCACAATTGTTTTCTTTATGTACATTGTTCTTGGCCATTGTAGATTAAAATGAAGGAGTGTGTAGTCACAAACCTGAACTGAGTTACTAATGAGCTTAGATTTCTTTTTATTCTACTTTTGATCAAGAATTTTGCACACAATTCTTTGTTCTGAAGAATAATTCCAAAAGTAGAACTGGTCATTCTTGATTACTAAGTAACTTTCTTTCCCTACAAACCTGGTTAAGCCAAAAAAATCTCCCTTTAAAATTAACATTTTTAAAAATTGAATTTTTACCTTCAATATAGGAAAATATTGTTGGTGAATTAGTAGGTGCAACAATTATAATCCAGAAATTTTTCCTTTTCAAATAAACTATACATCGATTTTATTTTTCATGTGCAGTTCGGTTCAATTTTTTCCATCTGTTACTACTTTAATAAGCACTTTCCCTTGTAAATTAGGGAATCACTTGCAGACCCTACTAAAGCTCAAATAACATTGTCTACGATGCCTGATATAAATATTATAAATAGTATATAAGAATTCTGATATGTCTATGAAAAGGCAGTTTTATCTGGGAAAATTTGGCATTATCTGTAGAAAAAAAATTAGTCTGCTCTTTGTAGCCTGATTCTTTTTATCTCACTGCACTTTAAGGTTTTAACATTAATTCATGTTCAGCTATAACTTTCCAATTAGTTTCTGACACTTCTTTTATACACATATATATCATGCGTACCTCATGGTCCACTCTGGCGGATTTGCAGAGCAGTGCCCCAAACTTTATTTATATTAGAAACAAAAGCATGTTGAACTGCAGCTCTGTGTATGCCTATTCGTGGTTTAACAAATGACAAAATACAGAATGCTTAAAAAGTTGGGCCTGGAAACGTATTTTTACCTGGTTTATGTTTTCTTTTGCTTTCCTCCCATTCATTGATGTTAGTAACTATTTTATCCGTTTGCTAGAGCTGCCCAAACTATTTTCCTAAATAGTGTCGGGGATAGCCAAGCAGCTGACAGCTCTTCATGAAGGAGAAAAATCATTTGTGAAATTAACTTGCATGAATGCATCTTTGAAAACCAGACTATGCTATGTTCCGCCACCCCTTCTCCATTTATAGAGGTATAGATGATGGTCTCTAAATTCATCTCAGCCTAGCCGTTGATAGCTGAATTCTTTGTCCTAGAATTTAAATAGCCTAATAATTTTATCATGACACTATCATTTGAAACATCCACTGATGTTTACATTATTTTGGCCAAAAAATGAACTTTTATAGAATTTTGCAGATATAATCATGGCTAAAAATTACCTTAATACATTGTCTTTGAAAGACCAGGTGCAGTGACTCACACCTGTAATCCTAGCACTCTGTGGGGCCAGGGAGGGTAGATCCCCTGAGCTCAGGAGTTAGAGATCAGCCTAAGCAAGAGTGAGACCCTGTCTCTAAAAATAGCTGGGCATTGTGGTGGGTGCCTGTTGTCCCAGCTACTTGGAAGACTAAAGCAAGAGAATCACTTAAGCCCAAGAGTTTGAGGTTGCTGTGAGCTGTGACGCCACAGCACTCTACTGAGGGTGACAAAATAAGTCTCTGTCTCAAGAAAACAAAATGTGTATATTTCAAGTGTTCAGTTCACTAAGTTTTGACTACATATATACCTGTAAAATCATCATGACACCATAGCGCTAAAAGACATTGTCTTTAAGAACTTTTGGACAGACTCAACTACAACTTGGACTTTACCTTACAAATGCAAACAATGCAACCTAATGGTGTGTACCCTCATATTAACCTGAAATAAAATAAAATGAAATAAAATGATAAAATTAATTTTTAGACAAATAAATGAGGAAATTTTAACTTTGCCTAGGTGCCTGAGGATTTTAAGGGATTATTGTTCACTTTATGTATGTCCTTTTTTTTTTTTTACGTCTTTCTGTTATAGAGATATGCACCGAACTATCGCCTGATGAAATGATATAATGTCTGAAATTTGTCTCAAAATATTCTAGGGATAGTGTTGGGTTGGGGGGAGTGAAGGGGTGGAAGGAGTGGTAGGTGAAAAAACAGATGAAACAACATTATCCTTGAAAATCTAGGGATGACTACATGGAGTTTCAAAATTCTCTCCACTTCTTAAATGTTTAATCTTTTCTTAGATTTTATAGCCCACATTTAATTGTCAATAATATTTGAAACTAACATCCCACCTATTGGGTACAATGTAGAGGTATATGGTATACTTCTTGGGTGAACAACTCAACTACAACTTAGGCTTTACCTTGAAAATGCAAATAACATAACCTAATCATAAGTACCTTCATATTAACCCATCATTTTAAAATATTGAAAGTATCAGTAACTCATTTTCGATATCTTCTTTTTACAATCATTCAATTGAGCCATCATCATAAACACAGGCCCTTGAGATGCCTCTCTGTTCAAACATTTTTAATGTAAAACTAATATAAAAACTGATGACTCCATACTGAATCTCAGAGTCCAAGCATTCTATAATAGACATACTCTTATTTGACAACGTGAATGTTACTTTCTTTGCATTATTATTATTATTATTATTGCTTAGTATTTTGATGTAGCAATTGTCTGATTCCTCTTCTGATTGTATTTATGTTCGTTCGTTCTTTACGAGGTTTTTGTTTCTAGTCCTTATCTTAAACATTGTTATAGTTATTAAATTTTAAGCCTTTTTCATTTTGTGAAGGCAAAAAAATGGAAACCTAATAAATATGTGTATATGTAAAAATTTAAAAAATAAAATAAAAATAATAATAAAACCTTATGTGCTGTAGACCTGGCCAGCTGCCATGCTCACCTCTCGCCCTACCTGTCCCTTCTTCTACTTTATTACCCTGGGTGTGATTTCTCGGCTACACTGGGCTGTTGCACACAATGCTGGCCCAAACCCCCACCGTGGATTATCCCACCCTTCTGCTCCAATGCGTCTCCTCTTCCTCTTTTTCCTAAGTCAGATATACTTCTTCCATGAAATCTCAGATGTAGCTAAACTCTTCCACATGTTAACCACAGAGAGTCATTCTATCATCTTTACTATGACAGCCATACTTTGTATTTATTATTATTAATGACACATATTCTATTATTTGCTACTTATCTTACTGAGAGAATTTAATATATTGAATGTTTAATGTGTTCATCTTATTTCTAATTACATTTTGATATTCTTGTTTATTCTTTTACTCATCATTCTTACTCATTTCTTCATCATGTTATACTATTATAATGTCCTTTTTAAAGCTGTATTAAATTTTGTCTGGTACAATTTAGGGCAAGCACAGATGAATAAACAAATAATATTCTTTACTAATTGTGAAATAATAGAAGACAGCTAATGTCTCTTATTCACTTCTGTATATCCAACAATAAAGTTGTGTTCAATTGAGAAAAACATTAGCAAGAACATTTGATAATGTGTTTGCCATAGAGGGAAAAGAATAAGGAGGAAAACTGCTGGAATTGTTCAATTTAGAAAAGACTTTAAACTCCCAAAGCTTTATTTAACACTTTGAATGTATAAAGCTGTTACTTTTTGCAGCATGAAACTAAATATACTTTGTTGATTTAAAACCTAGCTCTTATGGCCATTTATTACTCATTTATTACAATTATGTATTCTCTTTTTTTGTTTAGAAAAAAATCATGAGTTATAAGTATATGCATACATTAGTAAACATGCTAATTTACAAACATACTTACACAGCTATATATAGTTTCCATCTTAAAGAATTGACAATTCTTTCATTTATGATGATGAAATTAATGAGCAACATACAAAAAGTAATGAGAAAGTGAAAGATATAATTCTGCTATTAAGTGTTTTCATATAAATTCAATTCCCTTTAAATAATACTCCAGGATTGTGAACAATTATAACTATGGGCTATAAAGTCTAAGAAACCTTATTAAAATTCATAAATTTTCAGTATCGGAGAATGCCATATGCAAATATTTTTAATATAGAAGATTTGTATAGTAGCATTCCGTCTAAAATTTAGCAGAGCTATTAGATCATATTTAGGATGTTAAATTGTCACAGACACACTTGTATAAGTATCATTTGGAATAGACAGAAAGTTGTTTCAGGAAGTAATGGAGCTATTTCTGTAATTCATCTGTCTGTAAAATTTACCTTTATACTAAGAATTTTTAACCATGATTGTAAATAGAAATAAAGAGTTGGCTTTATCACTGGGAAAGTTGCACTCACCTTAGGATTAATGCAACAGAAAACTGATTCTAACATGTGTTCACGAGTTGTTCCTTCCCGCCGTGTCACCACCACTTCAGGAGCATTGTTCTGTGGCTTTTGGAACAGCAAGCAAGATAAGTAAAAACTGCAGTACAAAAAAAATCATCTGGCAAGTTCAACATTTAGTCTCAAAGCCCACTTCCAACTTCTTCTATAATATTATCATTACGAGGCAAACATGTGAACCCAAGTAGGTTCTCCATTAATATTTTGCTTCCTGCCTAAACCCCTTAACAATAGTTATATGGAGGTAGCAATAATAATAAAGACAGTCACAACATTAATTCATAGCTTATTGTTGCCACTCTGCTAAGTTCAAGGTTCATAGTCCTTTCTGTAAGTAATTTTTGTGATTTCAGATTGCAAGACATATCTGAATCCTTTCTTCATAATATTATTATTTCAATTAAGGACCATAATTTTTAAAAACTTATTTGTTTTTATTTTCTAGAAAAAATAACAGTCTCCAACAGGATAATATTCTTCTTCTATGTTGAATCCAAAAGTAAGCCAAGGTATTTTGATAGTTAAACCTTTCTTTAATAATTCCTTTAAATTTACATGTCATATACAAGGTGTGATTTATAGTCACAACCTCATATAGGCAAATTATATGAGTTTCTATTTCTCTGTTTCTTAACTGAGCTTGCGACCCTCCATTTTTACATAATCCTGTTATTTGAGGGTACTCTCAGCCACTTCCAATTTTATTTTATTTATTTTTATTTATTTATTATTATTATTTTTTTGTGTGTGAGACAGAGCCTCAAGCTGTCGCCCTGGATAGAGTGATATGGCACCACAGCTCACAGCAACCTGCGATTCCCCTGCCTCCACCCCCACCCTCCAAGTAGCTTGGGACTACAGGCTCCTGTTACAGCACCCGGCTATTTTTTGGTTGCAGCCGTCATTGTTTGGCAGGTCCGGGCTGGATTCAACCCTGCCAGCTCAGGTGTATGTGTCTGGCGCCTTAGCCACTTGAGCCACAGGTGCCAAGCCCACTTCCAGTTTTAATTTGCCTTTTCAAAATATTGGCTTTTACATAGCATCCCATGCCTCCTGGCTATTCAGGGAGGTTGGAAGGCACTATCTTACCCATCACCATCCTTGAACGTCCTCTGACTGGCACAATTCCCATAAAAGCATTCAATATTGCCTCCCAGTCCTCCTGTGTCCATGCCCTCTGGTCACCAAGGTCATGAATTCTCTTTTATTAACGTCCTGTCCCAATCCCCTTCAGAGTCATTGTCCTCTTAGCTACTTCTAAGGCCCTTCCTCAGCTCATGAATGGCCTGGAACCGTTCATGTAATCTCTCTCATATCACCCTGAATCCAAGGGATTTTGTTTGGTATCCTAAGACCAATCTAAGTAAAAAGAGAAGTTAAAAAAGAAAAAAGAAACAGGCAAAGTTAACTTTAATAATATGTTGTATTTAACTCATATGTTTAAATATGGAATATGGTCATGCATAGCTTAACTGTGGGGGTATGTTCTGAAAAATGTGTCATTAAGTGACTGTGTTGTTGTATGAACATCATGAGGTCACTACCACAGACCTAGATGGTGTCACCTACTGCTCCTAAGCTATACACCTGTACAGCATGTTACTGCACTGAATACTCCAAGCAATTGTAGCATAATGGCAAGTATTTGTGTACAAAAACACATCAAAACATAGAAAAGGTACAGTAAAAATGTTATTTTTTTTACAGTAAAAGTATTATAATCTTAATGCAGCCACCATCATACATTGTTGACTGAAACATCATTATTATGAACAATTATACCACACAGAATAGAAAAGCTGCCTTAATTCTTGAAAAAGTTCTGTGTCCAATAGAAGCTCATAAGATCGCAAAGAAATTTTGTTTTTAATGTACTTTTATTATGCTTTTCAGAAAGATTTTTATTTTTTAATGATATGTGTATAGCTTTATAAACTTGATTAAAATCTTCATGCTTCAGTTTTTACAGACTCTTCAAGTCTAATACATTACTATGTATGTCTTTCACAGAATTACCCCTTCTATCTACCATTCACCAAAAAATAAAAAATAAAAAATTCTACAACGTCATCTTGAGGGAGTGTGAACTAGTCACAAGTGGTGGAGGTAAGATCTCTACAAATCATAGCCTAAGGCAGTGATTTCCAACTGTGTGCTGAGTGGGGGTGTGGGGGATGTGCTGGGAAAGAATCTTAGGGGTGCCATGAAAATGTTTAAAGTCCATTAATTTCACTCCTTAAATTATTTTCAAAAGAATTTCAAAGTACAGTAAGTATATTCTTTTTTATACTTTGTGTGTGTGAGAGAGAGAGACAGAATCTCACTCTATTGCCCTAAAGAGCCATGATGTTATAGCTCACAGAAAACCTCAAACTCTTGGGCTGGAACCACCTCTTCCCTCAGCATTCCAAATAACTGGGACTACAGGTGCCCACCACGGCACCCAGCTATATTTTAGAGACGGGGAGTCACTCTTGCTCAGGCTGGTCCCGAACTCCTGATCTCAGGCAATCCACTTTCCCTGGAGTCCCAGAGTGCTAGGATTACAGCCAAGAGCCACTGCACCTTGCCTACTTTTTTTTTTTGATCAACATTTAAATGTGCTGCAAAAATTTTACTGTAGGTTCGAGTGTCCCGGGAGACAAAAAAGGTTAAAAAACCCTGTCCTCAGATCTTCATAAGGGTAACGTGAATGTTAGAAATAAAACTTAGAAGTGATATTTATAAAGACTGTGGCAAAACTGCCTTGTGGTTTTTAATTAATATCCTCCATATCCTACCACCTTAAACTTTTTGAGAAGTAAATAAGAAATTTTTATCTATATTAATAATTTTATTTGTTTAGGCTCATTTGATAAACTTTTTTTTTATAATTCTATTTCTGTTAAATCTGAATATTAGAGAACTCCTAGGCTAATATTAGAAATCAAGCTAATATTGAGCAAGCTATCATTTTACTACAACTATTTAATGGTATGAGCAGAACATCAACAAAACCAGCTTCTCTTTTCTCTTTTAGAAGGTGGAGTAGGATTCATCTCCAGGAACTCTCCCCATTAATATGACCCCCACTGCCACTGCACACACAAGGAAGCACCTGTGTTAACGGGCGAAAATCTCAAGTGTGCTACTTATCCTAAGTACAATGTACTTCTTTGTCCAATAAAAGATCAGAGCATCATTCTGTGGGCTTAAGGACAATGGCAATTTCAGCCTACCAACACATGTAATCACTTAATACTTTACCTTATTTTGACTGGGGTCAGAGCAGCTTTACTGAGTGATCACGTTTCTCTATGCCTTGACCTTAAATGTTAAAAAGTTAGATGGTCAAGTGTCACACATCCAAAGCATTTTACAATGATGATAATTGTCTTTTATAAACTGGATAATTGTATAAGTTACAGGCTGTATATTATAAAACTTAAGACGTTGTTATCTAGATAATTTTTTTAAAATTTGCTCTTATACCCATCTGTCTGTATAAGTTAGCCCAATATGTCCAAGATTTTCTAAGCTTCTTTGAAATAGTTCAGCTGTGTCTGATAAAGAGGTTCAAGTTCTAGATGCCTATGTGATTAACGAATTAAAAGAAAAAAGTGTTTTCACATTTATACTTTTGCCTTTTCTTTGTTCCTTTTTTTCTGTCACTTTATCCTTTATGATAGAATGCAGAGTGAAAAAAATGTCTATGAATCCTAACTGCTATGTTCCACTCACATCACTGTCAAACTTGTGGTTAGCCTATTAACTTCTTTGAGCTTCGATTTTCCTTGTGTTTGATTTAAGACATTGGCAATATACACAGTCTTTTCCTTTTATTGTAGTATATTTGGTATGTTTATGTTGCTGAATTAAAATAAAGGACCACATAAAAGGAGAAGCCAGTGGATTCAGATAGATCTTGAACAGGTATCTAGTTGACAGGAGCAGATAAATTATGGTAATGAGCCTGGCTTGTTAGTTGACTACATTGAGTGACAGATACAGCTCAGGATAATGTTCTCTAGAACTGGCTATCCCCCAAATAATGATGAAATTCAGAAGACACTTGGACGTTTATCTCAGATACAACAGAAGATACTATATTTTTATAAACATGATTGCTTCATATGATAGAGAAATTGTAAAAGGCTTATTTGTGGTCAATTAGTTTGAATTACATGCCATTTATACACTTGGTGAATTGTTTTCAGCTGTAAACCTAGACAAAATAGGTATTATGTTCAAAATGTGTTCAAATTTCTGTTGGCAAAACTCTATTCTGTGTCTCTAACTTTAAAGAAAAAATCTGAATCCCACCATTCAACTAGAAAAACATCCAAAAAAGCAACCACTAAGGACAGAAAGAGAAGAAGTCATGGTGACACTAGCTTGGGCTAAAGCAAAACACAACAGAACCGTACATCTTATTTAGGTGAGGGTTGGACTGGAAAGAACCTGAAAAAAATGCTTATATAAGAGTTTATGTAGAACACACATGTGTCAGGCACTGTTCTAAGTGCTTTATGTGTATAAAGCCAATCACTCCTCACACTTAATAAGGTAGATTGGATTAAAATCCCCCATGAGGCATAAATGGACATAAGCGTTAAGTCCCTTACTCCAAAACACATACTTTCAGAAGTTATTCACCCCCAAACTACTACAGTTATAAATTCACATATTTTTCTGTTCTTTCCTCTTATATTCCTATTGTAGCTTAATTCTTACTTATAAAAATTAATTTTGAAAATCATTATATTTTAATTTCTCCATATTTTGCATATATATTTCTCTCAGAATTTCAGAGCAATTTGCTGTTGAGTCGCCAGTCATTTTTGTTGCCATTCCTGTTGATTGAAGTCATTTTAATGAACTTCAACCTCTACCTTCTGAAATGGACATCACCTTTATAAGAATTTATAGAAAAAATCAGACTGGTGTGGAATGCTGTAATTAGGTGTATAATAAGAGCATCACAATTTGCAATGCATCCTACAGAGGAATAGCCGCCTACTATGATTTAACTAGGATTGGGCAAATGTGCAGCCCTCAGTGCCATTTATGAATTAATCAGGTGCACAAGCACCTCTTAGGAGCCTTCACACCGAGTGAGGAAATCTCCTAAGGGACCTCGTATTAAAACAGCCCTACGAAACTCATTAGTAGAAACTACATCTTCCTATTTTTAATTTAAATATATAATAGAAAAAGAAACAACCTCTTCCAATCTATCACTGGACTTGAATTAGGGTCATTGTAATGAAGGAATACTAAAGTTTTTTTTGTTTGGTTTCTGAATAAATGCATATTTTATATCCATGCAATTCCAGCACTGAAAGAAATGTGGGGGAAAAGTGCTTTTGTCATAGCTAATAATGTATATAGAACACATACACCTTACAAACTTGTAAACAGAGCCACACGTGAGTGCTTTCTTTCATCCTGAGGGTAACAAAATGTAGGGTTAAAATGATATCCTTTCTTAATTCAGGCCAAAGCCATTGCCATATGATTGTCATATGACTTTTAGCTATTAGCCTTGAAACAAAAATTAGGTGAAGTTGTAGAAAGTCACTATTTTTTTTTTTACCTTAGCTATTACAGAAATACTTTTTAATGCTTTCAGGCAGAGCAGATAATACAAAATTTCCAACACTGACTTCAACTTGAGAGGAGGATACACTTTAAGAGTTATTATCACTCTGCAAAGTGTGTTAAGTCTGACATTCATGATGTCTCCGTTATTAAAATAGATACTGGTATGTACTGATTTTCTTATAAAACTTAATAATGATAATGACCTTTCCTTTAGGAATTGGTTTTCCATGCTGGAAACACAGGTAGATATATAGAATTTGATGCCAGACACAGACGGCAGACTGTTGGGTTTTTATAGAGAGAGGAGTTGAAATGAATTTTTCACCTTGGACGTTGAATACTGGTGTACCATCATAGCAATCAAATGTATATATTTCAGTTTATAGTGAATATAATTAGTGTTACAGTCAATTTATTACCTGATTCATTGTCCATATGCCCCATTGCATCATTGCACTGCAGTGATTTGCACACCAGAGAATCCTATTAGAGGAAGAGCAGCTGATGGTACACGTTTCTTTTCATGTCACTTCGCTCTATTTGAAAAGCACATGGAGCAAAATTTTTATGACCACACAGAGGCTAGTAGCTGGTGGATATGATGCCATGACCTTTAACCTTATTCACAACCCAATCTTAAGGCTATTTCCAGGTAATCATCAATTGGATGATTCAGCGATCCAATTGGCATTGTTTTATTTTTTCCCAAATTCAGAAATTATCAAAACTAAAAACGAACCATATCATTAAATATTTCACTTAATTTTAAATGTATGAAGCAGTTGTTATGGGCCTCCATACGTTTTTATCCCTGAGATAGTAAGTTGCTTTGTGGTATATTAAATTGTAGGTTGATCAAGACACAAAGAAAGGAAACCAGTGGTATATTTGTACTTATCAAGAACAGAAAAATTGAACTGCCTATTTACAGTCAACAATACTTTCTATGTATTCAAAAGTAAGTTTACCTTCTTCCTCTAAGCCTGTAATGTTGGCCTGTACTCTACACCCTACTTTTTACCTTAACCATAATCATGTATACAGCTGATCCTCATATAATTAGCAATCAAAATAGACAACCAACTATCAAATGTTAAAGATTTTAAAAAGAACGTGAAAATTGACCCCAACTCAAATCTTGGCTCTTATTTGCTACCTATGTTAATTTCCATAAACTTCTGAAACCTCGATTCCCTCACATAGAATGTTTTGTGCCTTAATCAGTGTGTTTGTGTAGCCATTCTGTACCTCACTGTGCTGATAAAAACTATTATTTGAATGTTCATCTCTTTCCTAGATGCCAGGCTTATCCTCTATCACTGTCAAAATCACACTAAAATATATGTTTAATACTGTATTGTATTAATCAATACAGAGTTAATTGATTAGCAAAAGGAGAATCTATTCAACTGACAAGCAAATAAGGAAGTTACAAATCATTTTTCCTTTTACATGAGCCATAATAATGGTTTAGGAGGGAGAGACATTTAACTGTGGAAATACTGTCAAGAGACATGTCTCTAAAGTGAGACATCAGGACCATCTAGGAACAAAAGAGTAAAGTATAAATTTATCTTGCCCAATAAGGCCCCAACCATGTGAGCTTTGAGACTGCCCTGGGCCGGAGTTTAATATGGACAAGCCTCCTCGACTTTTATAGATTGCCAAGACTGATAAACTGCACCATTTTGAAAGTGACACCCTTATCACCTCTTAGCTCAGTTACCTCATTTATAAAAAGACTAAAATCAAAGCCAGGGATTTTAAACTTTAGTCCTTAGGACCTCAGGATTCCATGGCATGTTTTAGAGGCCTCTAATGAGAGGGAGCATGGGCAAGGATCCAGGCCTTCTGCCCCACTTTGATAACATTAATTTGTTTTCTGTTTTGAGAAGCCCCATATGATTTCATTTGAAAAAGAAAAAAATGAGGGAGTTGTAATGCTGTTAAAAACCAAACCTGCTCTTTCTATATGATCTCTGAGTTTCCTTCATAGTTTTTAAATGCCATGCATTTGCTTTTAACATTGAAATAACCATCTCTTACCCGAAACATTATAAATATTGTCACACAGTGATTTATTTACTTAAACATCTATATGATGATTCCTTTAGCCTGGTTCTGTTTTGATGACTTTATAAACAATTAATTCATTTATTGCTCATAACAATTTGTAAAGCAAACACCATACAATCATCTCTATTTTTGCAAATGAGGAAACAAGCATAGACAGATAAAAATCACCTGTCCAACATCACAGGGATGGTAAATGGTAGAACTGGGCCTCGAATCCAGACTGCTGGCTCTGGAGTCCATGTGCTCAATCCTCATATTCTTCTACTTCTAAATTCTGATGTATAAGTGATATATTAGTAATAAATATAGATTGCTGATTAATATCCTTTTGCAAGTCCTTGACGATTACATAAACATAAAACCTCTTCCCGGCAGTGGTAAAATTTCTAATATATAACAATGTAACAGGGCTTTGCAGAATTGTAGAAATATATATATATTTGAATAACTTTTAGAAAAGATTTCTACTTGAAGCATAAATTAGAAGTTACCAACCACAACTATTTTTGGTAATTAACTCAAAACACATCTTCCATTAGCACAGACCATGAGATTTCCAAGTAATAAGAAATGAAAATTCATATTGTAGGCCATTCTCACTGGGGTTAGATGATTCTCAGGGTTGTTTTGATTTGCATTTCTCTAATATATAGAGATGATGAACATTTTTTCATGTGTTTGTTAGCCATTCGTGTCATCTTTAGAGAAAGTTCTATTCATGTCTCTTGCCCATTGATATATGGGATTGTTGGCTTTTTTCATGTGGATTAATTTGAGTTCTGTATAGATCCTAGTTAGCTTTTGTCTGATTGAAAATATGCAAATATCCTTTCCCATTGTGTAGGTTGTCTCTTTGCTTTGGTTATTGTCTCCTTAGCTGTACAGAAGCTTTTCAGTTTAATGAAGTCCCATTTGTTTATTTTTGTTGTTGTTGCAATTGCCATGGCAGTCTTCTTCATGCTGGCATGGATGTGGAGAGAAGGGAACACTTTTACACTGCTGGTGGGACTGCAAACTAGTACAACCTTTCTGGAAGGAAGTATGGAGAAACCTCAAAGCACTCAAGCTAGACCTCCCATTTGATCCTGCAATCCCATTACTGGGCATCTACCCAGAAGGAAAGAAATCCTTTTATCATAAGGACACTTGTACTAGACTGTTTATTGCAGCTCAATTTACAATCGCCAAAATGTGGAAACAGCCTAAATGCCCACCAACCCAGGAATGGATTAACAAGCTGTGGTATATGTATACCATGGAATACTATTCAGCCATTAAAAAAAATGGAGACTTTACATCCTTCATATTAACCTGGATGGAAGTGGAAGACATTATTCTTAGTAAAGCATCACAAGAATGGAGAAGCATGAATCCTATGTACTCGATTTTGATATGAAGACAATTAATGACAATTATGGTTATGGGGGGGGAAACAGAAAGAGGGAAGGAGGGAGGTGGGTGGGGCCTTGGTGTGTGTCACACTTTATGGGGGCAAGACATGATTGCAAGAGGGACTTTACCTAACAATTGCAATCAGTGTAACCTGGCTTATTGTACCCTCAATGAATCCCCGACAATAAAAAAAAAAAAAAGAAAATTCATATTGTAATTTTTCAACCCAAAATTTACCGCATTTTATTCTTGAGACATTTTAGAGTATATGCAAATATTCATAGGTGGGGTTTTAATATAAATATAAATGGAGAAATAGGTGAACTCAAAATGATGAACAATACCCTTACTAGTAAAGTATGCATAATATGTGTATTTTGACTCTTGGCTGTTTGCTAATTGACTGATTTAAAAAATGTCGAGTTCTCATAAAACTGATATTTTCCAAATTTTCTGAAAATGTAAAAGGTAATATTTTGGAGAATATTGGCATATTACCTGAAATTAGAATTAAGGTTTGAACACTCAATTTCTAGTAAATATAAAATAGAGAAACACTTCATTCTGTTTTTTAAAATAAGTAGAAATAAACTATAGAAAGTGTATTAGTCAACAATAATTATTCAACCATAATGTTGTATTATACAGTTTCTTCTGAAATGATGGCTTATGTCTAGATCTTTCTTCCAAAATTACTTATTTCAGTTATTTACTGACCCATTAATTCTTTTATTCATTTCCCAATTTTCCCCAAAAGCCTTCAAGAAACCTCAAAAAGGACAAATCAAACAAAAGTAATATAGCAGAAATAAAATGATGAAAGTAGGGCTAAAAACAGACACCTGTTAAATTTTTTAATTTTTTAATTTATTTTTTATTTTGTGGATACATAATACATACTTAAGAAGCACCTGTGATATTTTGATATAAACCTACAACATGTGATGATCAAATCTGGGTAACTGGAATATTCACCATCTCAAATATTATTTCTTTGTGTTGGGAACATTCTAAATCTTTAAGAGGCCCTTTAAAGTTGTAAATCTCTTAGGAGACAGGATATTCTGTAGCAGATATTGAAAATACCAATTATTTTTAACAACAGAAGTTCATTTAATTGTGATATTAACACATGTTAACAATATATTCACATAGTGTGTTCTTTATTACTTTTCTGACGAATTATAACCTTTTCGACAAATTGTGACAAATCTTAGATCGTTCCCAATTGTGTAATCTTAGAATTAGTATGTTTATTACACATTAGTTTTTTGATGAAACTCTTAATTCATAGAAGATATTGCGTTTAACTGAAGAGAATAGGTAAAGGTTCAGGTATTTTGAGATTTGGTAAAGAAACTCTTGATTATTCAGGACTATCTTCATTAAAGGGCCCAGTGATGTAGGAAGGAAGGCTGAGAAACTCCAGTAAGTTAAGCAGAAATACATAGATATTGGTTATGGCTAGATGTTCACTACTGATGATTTCATTATCCACACTACACGTGCTTCGCATTACTAAAACATATCAATGATTTTTATGATAGAATCTATATTTGGTAATTTTTCACACAATAACGAAAAGGCAGAAGATCTTAAAAGGCTTCGTGTTAACATACACTTTGCAATTTTCTTACACTGTTATCATAAATTGTTAAGCCTTATTTAATTATTCTGACATTTAAGAAAACCCTTTTACTTCGTCTTTACAAAGAACATTTTGAACATACCACACATTTAACAAATCATCTTAATAAGGAGAACACATAATATCAAAGCATTCAACAATAATGTTATATTTTTACAGTCTCTTCTGAAAAGATAGCTTCTTATCTCTAGATCTTTCTTCCAAGATAGCTTGTTTCAATTATTCCCTTACTCGTTAATTCTTTTATTCACTTCCCATCTTGTCCCCCAAGAGGTTTCAAGAAACCTCAAAAAAAGATAAATCAAACAAATATATAATATAGTAGAAATAAAAGGAGGCTACAAGGGCTAAAAACAAGAAAGCAAACATTTCAATATTCCCATGCTAATGAGGATTAACAGTGTGGCTGTAATTGAGCATAAAAACTGCATTAAGTTTCCTGGCAGGCAAAGTAAAAAGCACAAAGCAGCAAGTTACGAATCTCTCAGAGAAAGAAAACATATCATTAGCTCTTGAGAAACAATGTTTTTTCTATTACTAACCAGGGAATGAAATGATTCATGTGAGGCAGTGTTTTGCAAACTGTAGGTCAGCTCATTAAATAACTTCAGAGTTTTCTGACCAGAATTTTAAAAATACAATACAGTCACTTTTTGTTTTCCAGGTAGTTGTGTTCTATAAAATTCCTGCCAACACTGAATTAACAAATACTGAATCCTCAGCCTGAGGGGAAATACAGGAATCATACCTGTAAGCCTTTGGCCACATTTCCTAAAGCAATTAATACATAGCTTAATTTTATGTGTTTTTCTGTTTGAAGTTTGTTGTTGTTGTTGTTTGAGACAGAGTCTCCCTTTTTTACCCTTGGTAGAGTGCCATGGCATCATAGCTCACAGCAACCTCAAACTCCTGGGCTTAAGTGATTCTCTTGCCTAAGCCTCCCAAGTAGCTGGGGACTACAGGCACCCACCACAACACCCGGCTATTTTTAGAGACGAGTTCTTGCTCTGGCTCAGGCTGGTCTGGAACCTGTGAGCTCAGGCAATCCACCCGCCTCAGCCTTCCAAGTGCTGGGATTACAGGAGTAAGCCACTGCCCCCCGGCCTCTGTTTAAAGATATTTAATATAATCAATCAATTCATTAACATTGGACTCCTGGCCCAACAATCGTAGATTCATGCCTGAATGAAGCTTATCTAACACACTTATTTTCTCTGTAAAGCACATCATAGCCTTCTTACCTTTAGAAACACTAAATAATACTTTATCCCTAAGCTTGGGAGTCATTTTTTAGCAGCAAAATTACCAACAAAAAGCACAAGAGTGTAAAAAAATCTTTTATAACCTGGTAGCTGAAATGAGAAGGGAGATCATCATTCTGTTCACCTCATCTGTTACGTGCCTGCCACGTGACTCCAATTTTTCACTACTCTGCTCATGCACATGTCCATACATGACTATGAAATGTGCCATGAGTATTGACTTCAGGCCTGCAAGCAAATTTTAGAATTTAGGCAAATTGAAAATATAGAATCCACTAATAATGAGAATCAACTGTATATTGGGGATAACAGAGAGGAACAAAGTGGAAAGAACATATTCAGATCTCGGCCCGGCAGTAAATAAGACTAGATATCATTTTATGAAAGATTTTTCAGTGATAATATAGAAATAGATATGAATGTTGATGTATACACAAATATCCATATTTATAAAAGGATACAGCAATTCACAATGAAAATTTTCTTACTTTGTTTATGTTTGGAAATCATCAGTATATAAGACATTCAGTGGTGTAACAGACAAGGCAATACCAAACTCTGAAATTTGATTAGCTAGATTTGTTTTGGTGTGACTTAAAAAAAAACCATTTAGAAACATTTCAAGAATCCTGAGGAAAATGAATAAAGACCTTTCTAGAGTGGTGACAGTGGGGAAAAAAAAAAGAAAAAGAAAGGAAGGAAGGAAGGAGGCGGATCTGAGATTCTACTGTGGAGACAGAAATACTCTCATTGCCTTGAGTGCTGGAGTGACGAACGGGTGAAAAGGAGATAATGGTCATTTAGAAAGGGAAATCCAGCTACTAGAGAATTGCAGTACCACTTTTGAAGAAAGCAAACACATCAGTAAGAGCTGATATTGACAAAGATATTGAGAAATGTCAAGAAATGAAGCAGAAAGTTAAGACAAGGCTACATTAATATAGCAAAAATGATTTAGTTTCTTTCACATCTCCATAAAAGAAGAATTAAACCATAAATAACATAATTTATAATATTCTAATGGAAAATTTATCATAACAACTTGTCATACGGGCCCAAGAAATGTGAGTTATCCACGAAGTGGTGCATCAGCCATGTCAAAGATCCTTCCTGAGTGGGGAGAACGATTATATCACAAAAGGACAAAAATCGTATCAAGATTTAAAAGAAGGGAATGAAAATATTAGCTCTCCTTTTAGCTCAGAAGATGTGAGGTGTCAGGAGGAATGATGAGAAAACCATGAAAATAAAACGGAATAACCTGGGACAGTGAAGACGAGGTAACAATTACAATTACATGGGGAAATACCAATGATTAGCCACCTAGTCAAGGTTTAATTACAGATGACTTTCTCCGAGTATTCCAAAGCTTTCTCTAAGACTTTCAGAAATTATTAACCTTCATTGTAAGAAATTCTTCCCTAATCAATGCATTTCTTTTTAAATTACTTTTATTTTTTACTACTATATAAAGGATGTACTTTTTGTTGTTTTTGTTGAGACAGGGTCTCACTTTGTCACCATCGGTGGAGTGCTGTGCTATCGTAGCTCACAGCAACCTCAAACACTTGGGCTTAAGAGATTCTCTTGCCTCAGCCTCCCAAGTAGCTAGGACTACAGAAGCCTGCCTCAACACCTGGTTATTTTTATAAACAAGGTCTCATTCTGGCTAAGGCTAGTCTCCAACCTGTAAGCTCAGGCAATCTACCTGCCTCAGCCTCCAAGAGTGCTGGGACTACAAGTGCGAGCCACCATGCCCTGCCTAATGTACATATTTTTAGAATAAATAGGGGCAGGGCGTCATGACTTGTGCCTAATATCCTAGCATTCTGGGAGGCCGAGGCAAGTGGATTGCTTGAGCTCAGGAGTTCAAGACCAGCCTCAGCAAGAGCCAGACCCTGTCTCTTCTAAAAATAGCAACACTAGCCAAGGCCTCATGGTGGTTACCAACAGTCCCAGCTACTCAGGAGGCTGAGGCAGGAGGATCTCTTGAGCCCAAGAGTTTCAAGTTGCTGTGAGCTATAATGACTCTGGGCAGCAGAGTGATATTTTATCTCAAAAAAAAAAAAAAAGAATAAATGGAATAATGTAATACATTTGTGTAACTTGGCAGGGTCAAATCAATATAACTGGCATATAACCAACACCTTAAATATTTGTCTTTTCTTTGTGCTAGAAACATTCAAAATTTATGCTAGAACTATTTTCTTCTAGCTATAATCAATGCATTTCATTTCTTTCTTTCTCTTTTTCTTCCTTTCTTTCCTCTTTTATCCTTTATTCCTTTTTTCCTGCTTTTCTTCCTTAATTTATTTTTCAAGACCAAATTGCTAACAGATAATTGACAAAGTTTCTGAGAACTATAAGATCTTGCTTTTTAATATCTAACTTCCCCACATGTATTACACATCATTCTATAACATGTTTGAGTCTGTTTTGGCTTGCCAGTGGTAAACATTTCTCATTATTTATTATTTTCCTTTAGTTAGTATGAGATTTTTATCTCACTAAGTATCCTGTAGCTTAGGGGTCTAATTTGCCTTTAAAGATTACATTTTCTGGCTTGGGGCCTGTAGCTCAGTGGCTAAGGGTGCCAGTCACTTACATGGGAGCTGGCGGGTTCCCCAGCCCAGGCCTGCCAAACAGTAATGACAACTGCAACCAAAAAATAGCCGGGTGTTGTGGCAAGCACCTGTAGTCCCAGCTACTTGGGAGGCTGAGGCAAAAGAATCACTTAAGCCCAAGACTTGGAGGTTGCTGTGAGCTGTGATGCCACAATACTCTACCAAGAGAGACAAAGTGAGACTCTGTCTGAAAAAAAAAAAAAAGAAGAAGAAGAATACATTTTCTCTGGCCACCAAAATCATATTGATCACAAACATTGAACAGGTATAGGATCATAGTTTTCCGGGTAAGACTCGAATGCATTTGAGGATTTAAATATCAATCTCATGTACTTTCAGTTTACGAGGCTCTCAAAATTTGTTAAAACTTGTTGGTTTTAACTACCAAGTCCAAAACATTTTTTTCATACAACAGTGCTAGTATTCATTATGTGTTTAAAACTGAATTATGAAACTATTGTTAATTTAGAGTCACTGAAAACAAAAGGTGCTGTGGGGATGGTCTTAATAAGATTTTAAATATTTCCTCTTAGGATAAAGAACTTTATTTTATGAAATAAGGTCAACACACAATACACTAGGCTTTAGTAGGATTCTCCATGCTTATGAATTTTAGATCCACTAAAAACATAGCAATTTGTTCACCAGCTTAGACAATTAAAGAAAATACTGATATCAACTGATTTTAACATTTCAAAATCTACATTTGAATTTCATGCCATACTGGATCATAATAACAATAGCCTTGGTTTTTACACTTTATAATGTTTATTATTAATATTTGAAAGGCTAACACCCAAAATCTTGCTTTCTCATCTCACTAAAGAAAATCTATATTTTCCATTCCATTTTAGAAATATATTTAAATTTCATACCTCACTTTGTTGAAAATTCAGTAAAGCAAAGTGGAATTTAAACAAAAAATAAACCACCCTCCAATATGGAAAGAAAGGGGAGTTTTGCTTTTCATCTTTTCCTGTTCTCAGTGTCAGCCCTAACCAGGTGCAACGAGGGCTTAACTCCCTTCCCACTATGACCCCAACCTTCTGCCCCCGTCTCTTAGTACCTCAGATTGGCTTTGTCTGTTCTCAGCATTAAAATAGCACCTTAATATTATTAGACAGATTTATTTAATAAAAACCACATTATTTCTAAATGGCATTCATCCTCTCAAAAGTTTAAATATCTGCCAGAAATTTACCCTGGCATTGACCTTGCTTTCTTTAGTAGAGTACAAGCTTTCAATAAAACACTCTGACAATCAACAGCAAAAAGCTGCTTGTCTCACCTGAATATAGAATAACAAGGAAAAGTATCTCAGTATTACTCTCTACAGACGTATTTATATGAGCTCATAGCCTTTTGGGGTTGTTGGTTAGTTCAAAAACAGATATTCCAAATGCTCCTTATGTTCAAATTCATCAAGTTATGGTTTGTTTTGATCTGTGAAAGTGTGATTGAAGGTTTGAATGCATTCATGAGATTATTATATGCGGTTAAATTTTTATACAAACTGACTTTCACCTACTCCTCAACTGCTGTCAGTCAGCAAGAAGTTTGCATATACAGGCTCAGTGCCCTCTAGAAGAATCTGATTTCTACCCTATAATGCATTTCAAAGCAAAATAAAAAAAGTTCTGTTGGAGGTCAGGGGTCCCAGTTCCCCAAACCCAGTTGACCTGGTTCGGATTACTTGGCTGAGTTAGAAAGTTGAGGCTCAGTGGTAATCAAAAGCAAAAGTGAGTGGAAACTGAAAATAAAACTGGAGCAGCACAGGCAGCCTAGATGGAAATTAAAAGTAACCTACACAAGTTTCAAGGTAACAAAGAGAGATTACAGTTAGGAGGAACAAACAGAAAGTTTGGAACACTTCCGAAGAGAAGTGAAAGTGGGTCCCTCTCATGGAGAAGAAAAGATGACAAAGACCGAGACGCAAAGGTCCTGCACCTGTATAAATACTTCCTCGGTTGGAAGTTGGGTGCTGCGCTTTCATTGGCCGCCCTGCACCTCCAGGAAGTATTGCCCTTTCCTATTGGTTGTTGATAGTCTCTTTCTATTGGTCATTGGTTACCTAGGTTACTTCACATCCGGATTCTTAAGGGCCCTCCAGACTTCCCAGTTCAGCAGATCAGGTTTCTTCCCACCTCCTTTAAGCTCCGTTCTTACTGTTTTCCTTCTCAGGAAGGAACTGAGAGTTCCTTCTCAGTTTTTTCGTAGATAATTCTGTCTATGTCTACCTTCACTACCTACTAGCATAAGTAATCAATCTAAAAGAGAAATGTATAGTCAACTTTAGATATGTAACCAACATGTGAATGTTCCAACAAAGAGCATGTATGCTTGCATCCCAGAGAAATAGGGGGATGGGGTCGTGAACCCTTAAGAACTCTCCTTCAAAAAATTCTATGAAAGTAAGAGACGATTTTAACATTTTGTCCTCCAGTTAATGGATTATATGTTAAAGTTTTCTTGTGGGTACATGTTTAGTTCATGAACTTAGTCTATCACATTTGGTGGCAAGGTGGCTTAATATTTGCACTCTTGCCCACTTGCTGACGGTCTAATAACCTCTCAGGATTTCAGCATGAACATTTCTACTCCGAAACTTTCATGATCTCCACCAAGCTCATTTATGCATTCCTCCATGACTCTCTATGTTTTCCGGAGTTTCCCCAAACATCAAGTTTAATTGTGTGACCCCTGTGCAATATTTAGTATGAGAAGTCTGACAATTAAGTTCACAAACTAATCCTAGACGAAGTGCCATATACCTGATTGCTGAATATCACTATGGTCACCTTCAAAATACTTCCCTTGGGAAAAGCTGGGCACCAACACCAGCCCCTTGTCCACACTTCAAAGCAAATTTTGGAACTCTTTTTTTGGAATGACCATCAAAGCTGTCATTTTATTATCCTTGATGTCCCTAATGTCATCAAAATGTCTTCCTTTCAGTATTTATTTTATCTTTTGGTAGAACAACAACAACAAAAATGTCATTGGAGGCTAGATCAGGTGAGTAGGGAGGGTACTCCAATATAGTTATTTGTTTATTGGCTAAAACTCCCTCACAGACAATGCCCTATGAGCTGGTGGATGGTCGTGAACCATGAGTCACATCTTTCTGTCAAGATTTTCAGTAAAGGTGCCTGTAGCACAGTGGCTAGGGAGCTGGCCACATACACTGAGGCTGGTGGGTTTGAACCTTGCCAAACAACAATGACAACTACAAAAATAAAATAGCCAGGCATTGTGGTGGGTGCCTGTAGTCTCAGCTACTTGGGAGGCTGAGTCAAGAGAATCACTTACGCCCAAGAGTTTGAGGTCGCTGTGAACTGTGACACCATAGCACTCTACCAAGGGTGACATAGTGACTCTTGTCTCAAAAAAAAAAAAGATTTTCAGTAAAAATTTTCTTTACTGTTTCTCTATCAATGTTTATTTACTTGGTCTACTATGCTTCTCATCATCAGCCAACAATTCTGATGCACAATTTGTCAAAAATTTTGTAATGTTTCCTTCAGTTCCACCTGTTACTGGCCACCCTGCCCTCTCTTCTTCAGTGTTGTTTTCCCTTCCCTCAAAAAAACATTTAATCCATTTTTACAGTGCTGTTTTCTTCACAACATTATCCCTGTAAACCTGGACTAAAACATTCTTGATTTCACTTCTCTTGATATTTAATGTTTTTCCATTGCTCTAATTCAAGCTCTGACATTTTTGCGATGGCCCACAAACACCCACAACAATAATGGGAATGCCACTCAGCAAGCCACCACCACACATCAACACGAACACAGCTACGAGACCCTGATATACTGAGGTAATGAACCATTACTGAGTTGTTGGTAAAGTGTCTTCCACGTAAACGCATGGTGGCCAGTTTACAGACTTAATTGCCAGACCTCATACATCTTTGGACATATTGAACACACAAAATGGAACTGTTTGCAAAGTGTGTCAAAATGAAAATATCCATTCACTAAAATCTGAGTTCCATTCTATCCACCTGTTTATGAAATTTCACTTAGCATCCCAGCAAAACAAATTTTTTTTGTCTGAGTTCTTTGTTACATGTCCAATTCACTTATTCTTCCCACTGTCTTGTATTGCAATTCTGTGCCCCATATTTTGTACCCAATAGGACTGAAAATTTCTGAAATGCTAGAAAAGTCTAACACAGCACAGAGCCTAGTGCATTTCTCACGGTAATGGCTGAGTGCAGGGAGTAGAGGTTCGACCAAGATTTCTTCTTCTAGCTATCTTAACCTGACACTAGATGGCTTTAACTTTTTTAAATGTAATTCTACATCAGCCTGAAGTTTTCATTATCAGCCCACTACACCAGTGGCCAAAATACTTGTCATCTGAGGAAACTCATTTCTTTCTAACTCATATCTTCTGAGTGAGTTCTTACTGTCTCTACTGTGGTCACTTACTAGGAGCTTCTGACATAAACGCTAATGATGTTAAACTTTGTAATAAACAAGCTCAAACTTTAAAACAGAATAACAAGGAAATATAGGCTGTGGCTCATTTCGATGGGATTGCTATTAGCCCAACTACAAGGCTAATCTTCAAACATGACACTGCAGAAAAGGTGAGCAGCCTGCGCTCAAACAGGAATGGCTGTTAATAGATGAAGGCAGTGAGGAGGGCGTTGAGGGGCGGGTCAGCTCGGGGACTTCTGACCACCTCAAAAACACAAGCTGTGAAAACACAAGCAATCCTTCATTTCACTTACCTGTTCGGATCCTTAGCTCTGATTCACTTTTTTCAAAACTTATTTTGGAGCCCGCAGCAATTGATAAGTGAAAGGCTCCCTGTGGCTGATTGTCATCAGCAGCAGGACCCCGCGTGGAGGAGAATTACCACTCTGTTCACAGGGTGCGTTGATAATACATCTGAACTTACCTGGCCACCGTGGAGCAAAGCTGGAAAGAGATAAGAACATGACTTGAAAAAGACACTTTGGTGGTTTAGAAAGTTCTCTGGGGAGTATTTTCCCTCTCTATTCAGTCTTTTCCATTCTTTATCAACTCAGTTTTATTTAGTGTATGAAGTAAAAAACCTTTCTAATTTTTACCGATTCAAATAACTGTATACAAGTTCTAGATGGTTCCCGGCATTCACCAGATCCCATACATTACATTCAATACTCATTGCGTCTCCTAAGAATGACTTGCCTCAGTCCTGGACTTAATTTGGGAGCCTTCAGTGGGTCATTGTCCAACCAGGTCTGAGACGTGGACTCTGGCAGAACTGAGTCATTTGTTCCCTAATGGCTCGCTCTAAGACTTTTGGAAAGTCTCTTACCGTCTCTGAGCTAGTAGGGTAGTTAGAATTGGGGGAGGTCTGAGAGAGCTGGGTGTGCCATACATTAAAAACCAGGTGCCACAACTACATTTCACAACCACTTTTAAACTATTCTCACCCAATAGCATCTTCACAACAGAAAATTTTGTTTTATTCTCATGATGAGAATACCTACAAATGCTTCTGTAGGGAAATCTTGTGGCTTTACTTAACAAAAGTAAAGATTACACACCATTCAATACCTTATCACAAAGCTCTTTCAATTTGAAGGGGCCAAAGTCTAGATATAACTTGTAACCCCGCTGAATTCCATGACTGAGAACAAAGGGTAATTTCTGCTCAGCAATCCTCAGTGGATATGTAAATGAATACTACTGAAATATTCAAAAGCTGATACCAATACAAAGTGGAGAGCAATAATCTAAATGTGCCATTGCTTTCTCCTGCTACTAATTACTAGCTTTAGGCTTTTTTAAACCAATATGTTGTCTCCCTGCTTTTCCTGTACAGACCAAATGGACATCCAACTATATCGGATTGCTATGGCTTCTTATCACAACTTTCAAGCCTTTATTTCACCGGCTTCCTTGCTGTCCTGGCTGTAACTAGTTAGCAGAGTTGATTAAGGTGCAAAATGGTCAAAGGCACAATTTGTGTGGTTAAATTACTTTGTTCATGGTAATAGAAACATTTCAATATCAAGATAAAATTTCTTAAGTTACAAGGGAGATTAAAACTAGCGTACTTCAGAAGCTATGTTCACCCAAAGATTAGCAGGTAATGCCACTTTTACATACAACGCAAGCTCACTGGTAGCATAATGCCATCCTCTTAAATAAAACTCGGTGTAAAGTGTGGAACAGTATTTGTTTTATACTTTCTCTCTAATCTCCTTGAGAAAGGCCCCCCCTTCCTTCAAGATAAGGTCCCAAGAGAACCTCTCTGCATCCAGAGTCCACCCTTCTATTTAGTACATGACGTTATTCAGCATGTTCTAATTCTCTAGTTTCCATCAGCCATGACCTTCCACTTCCCATTTAGTAACCCATCTGTGGCTGATTTGCTACCCATTTTGAGAACACCAAATGAAACTGAGTTGTCTCAGGTCTTTAATGCAATAATGTATGGTGATATTTTTCTCTCAGTGTGAAATAATTTTTTTCATTGTTAATTACAGCTGCTCTGCCTCCATACTTGTTTTGTCAGAGGGATCTAGACATATTGATTAAAGTAGCAAGCTAATCCAAAGGATATTTACCATATCCACTCAGAAACAGCTTCTCCTTTTGGACACAAAGGCCTTGTGTCTGGCAAAAGCTTGCTTTCTGACTATCCCTTCCACCAGGACGGGTTTGTCCTTGAGAGACCCCTCAGGCCCTCTTGAAAATTGGTTCCCAAAAGAGGCACTCCTCTAACACTAAGTTAGGAGAGATAAATCCTGGGACTGATTCAGCTTGTGCTTGAGCCATACTTGAAGCCAATTATTATCCTTCCTTAGGAATAATAGAATAATTTTCCTGTTACTTATTTTCATAGAATTTTCAATACTATCTTTATGTAAAAATAATCATTTTTAAATCATTTCTGCTATAAAAGTGGTGATAGCAGACGGATATAAATATGGATATGAATGAAAAACCTAGAGCCTCCCCCTCAACTTATCCTTTCTCCTACAGCCACCTTCTCCTTCAAATCAAGGAAAACAACTTAAAAACTGCACTAAATCACTCTTCCCACAGAATCACACTCTTTGAATTATGCATGATCCTTAGGAATTCAAAAGGAGAACCAAAAGAGTAATGAAATTTGGAGGCATCTAAATATTATTACAAAGTTATATTGTTTATTATTAATGAAACAACATAGACTGGAATAATATAATTTTTCCTAACATTATTATTAACAAAAAATGTACCTTCAACACTTACTGTGTTTGGAACTGCACTAATAAGCACTTCACATTCTTTTTTCCATTTAGTCTTCACAATTCCCCATAGGCAGGTGCTATGATTATCTTCATTTTGTAGAAGAGAATGATTCATCACAGCGAGCTTAAATTAACTAGGCCAATGTCAACCAACTTGTGAATGGGAAAGCTGCGACCTGGTATAATTCCATCCAACTCCAACACCTGTCTGTATGCGCTATTGCCATTTTCATTCCTTTCTTCCTTCCTTTATTCCTTCAAAAATACTTAATAAATAACTTCTAGGAGTTCATGTTATAAATTATACCAGAAACTATGATATAGCTCTTATCTTCAAAGAAGTTACAGTTATTTAAAAAGCATGAAGGACTCAGAACGTATTTGGGTCACTATGAAAGTTTTGGGACAGTCTATGTTCTGGTCCTTTATCTCAATTCTGAGAAACATAGTTGACAACATCCTGTCCTTTCTGATCCACCCATGCAAGTTTCAATTTGCTGGGCTTGTTAGTGTTGCTTGGAGGGCTTTGCTTCCTTTGTTTCCATCTGTGTGGATTTTCATAATGATGCGCTTTTGTAATGACACACATATACAAAATATACATGCATAATTATATGATTCTGGATCACATAATTTTTTTTAAGTTTCCACTTTTTAAGTATTCACATCTTATACAAAGTTGGAAAGGGCTAGAAAAGACCCCAGAAAAGACCAGAAAGAAGTATCATTCTGCCCATAGGAACAAAGGCGGGAGTACAAATAGGACATTCGCCTGGAATCTAATTGTGCATGCTCTGAATAGCTGGATAGAGTAGTTTATGGAGCAGCCTAAAGTTTTTGAGAAAGAGAATTCAGTATTTTATAACTCTAGATAACATGTGGAATAATTCAAATTTAAACTATTCTCGCTTTGTGAAGACTTGTTTGAGAGTGATCTAGGAAACCCAATAGTGTCAGAAAGAACATAAACTGGAGTCAGAAAAAATTGTGCTTCGATCCTGGCTCAGCCAGGTTCTAGGCAAAAAAACCCTCAACTTTTCTGAAACTGCGTTCAGAATCATTAAACTAGGAATTGATAAAAATGGTACCCATCTCATAAGATTGCTGTAAAACAGTTGAGATTATATATGAAACATGTTACATGAAGAAGGTATTAAATCCATGGTGCAGCTCTTAGCATAGCTGAATCTTATGCCCGTCTGTCTTCAGGATATTTTTAGGTATTTTTAGCTAAATTTTTCTTCCGTCCCTACCATAGGTGAATTCTTCTCAAAACAGTATACTTGGAAAAATAAAGATAATTTTCAATGATAAAAATAAAATGGAATTAATTCCAAGATATGTGAAGTATTATTCTCCCTTGATAGACTGTTCAAATTCAAACTCAGTTCCAAATACCTGATTATTATATCCAGAAAACAGATGTTATTTTCTTTCCTGTTCTTTTTTCATTAAACAAATTGCTAAAGCCAGTTTTATTGAATTATAATTTAACATAAAGTTACCTTTTTATAGGATGTAGTTCTATGAATCTTTACAAATACAGATTGTCGTGTAATCCTCCACCAAAATTAAAATATAGAACAGTTTCATCATTCCCCAGATTTCTCCATGTAGTTGACTGCGCACCACACCCAAAGCCACTTCCAATTACTAATACATTTTTTATGCCCGTAGCTTTGCTTTTTCAGAATGTCATAGCAAGGAATCATCACATATTAAAAAGTGAGTTTTTTAATTCTTTTTTTTTTTTTTTTGCTAAGCATAATGCAGTAAGATTCACCCAAGTCCATGCTAGTATCACTAGCATTGATACTTTCTTCTTTCTTTCTTCCTTTTTCTCATTTTCTTTCTCTTCCTTCTTTTCTTCCTTTGTTCCTTTCTTTGATATTTGATTGCATCAGTATGTGATAGTTTGTCCAACATAGAGACATTTTTGTTTTTTTCAATCTTGAGCAATTATGAATAAAGCTACTGTACACATTCACTTATAAATGCAAATTTTGTATAAATACAAATTTTAATGTCTTTTAGGTTAACACCTAGAACTATAATTATCAGATTATATGGTAAAGGCAGGTTTAACTGTATTTGCCAAGCTGCTTTCCAAAGTGGCTATATAATTTTGCATTTCCACTAGCAAAATACGAGGTTTTAAATTGTTCCACATCCTCAAGAGCACTTTTTAGGAACAGCCACTCTAAGAAGTATTTAGTGGTATCTCATGACGACATGATGATTTTAATTTGCATTTCACCAGAGACACCCAGTGTAAGTAGATTGGTCTACATCACAACCTCTTTTCTTGTTAAATGTTTTCAATATTATACCTTTATGCCTTCCCACCATTTCAAGTAATGGAAAATACATTAAGACAATATAAACCTTTCTTAAACAATACACCACTGCAGTATACCAGTACTTATTTACATTTCAGTATTTGTGTTTGTAACTTTTAACATAAAAATTTAATGTACATGATTTCTACTTTTGTCTTTTTGATCTGGAAATATTGTTTTCCCAACTAGATTTGAATCTTCCAAAAGACAGGGAATAAGTGGTATCTATCTCAAACTTTTGCTGTCTAATAACCATATGCCACAACTGCTTGTGGAGTAAATTGAGAGCGCTTGAGTCACAACTTTGTCCTGCCCTTCTCCAAGCTAAATATCACCAGTTACCAAGGGTTGAATCTGAGCAGAAAAGATGACAGTGAAGGTGGTGTCAAGGGCATGAAAACATTTGGGAGCCTAAGTGGGAATTGGATAGAACTCTGAAGAAAATTGAAGAGAAAACACAAACTGAAGTATTATGCAAAGTAAATAAAGAGGCACAGGCAAAAGTAAAAAGGACCAGAAAAAATAAGCAAAGGGAATATTAAAAAATACCTGTATAAGAAAAGAAAGGATTCATCACATAACAGGGTGATACCAAAAGAGCAGAAATATATGCCAAAAACACTTACACAAGAGTGAGTATTTTTTGATAGCATTTAATGCTCTTGGTACATATGTTCAATAATTTTAAGAACACCTCGTGAATGAGATATGGAATGATAAATGAGTAATATATTATTTAATATATTTGGGGGGTTGTTTAAACGGATCACTTTTTTCCTAGTAACAAATCCTCTGAACTTTTATTAAAATGGAAAACATTAATATAGAGTCCAAAACAGTCAATATGCTACCATGTAAGAAGGACTGGGAAGAATATGAAGGAGATCCAGGGCTCCCCTGATGACTATAATCTTCTGTTGGTAATTTCACCTCTTACTATGGTTTTAAATACTATTAAGTTCTAAGGACAACACAACCACTATTCTGAACTTTGTGCATTCAACTGTCCACTCAGTATCTTCCTTCAGATATTTGATAACATCAAAAATTTTGTCATGGTCAAAGCAGAACTATTTATATGCTCTTCAAATTTGATCTAGCTTCACTTTCCTCCGTCCAGTAAATGTCAACTGCATTCTTCCATTTGCCAAATGCTGAGTGTCATTATTCATTCCTTTTTCTTACACTTTACACGAATCCATTAACAAATCTGATGACTGCACCTTCAAAATAAACCCAGAATCCTACTATAGTCAAAGTCAACATCATCTCTCAGCTGAATTATTACAGTAATTTTCTAACTGGTCTTCCTCTTTGCACCCTTTTTTCTCTACAATGTAGTGTTTATATATTAGTAGGAGGAATCCTTTTTGAAAAGATAAGTCAGATGACGTTGTAGCTGTATTCCAAAAACTTCTAGTACTCTCTAGTCCCACTCATTATGTATGGCCCAACATATTCTTGCCCCTGAAACCTCTCTGGGATTATCTCTTACCAATCCTTTTCTAACTCATTATACTCTAGCCACCTTGGCCTCCTTGCTCTCCCTGGGACATGCCAAGCAAGTTCTCCTCTTAGAGCCTTGGAACTTTTTCATCACTTTCTCTGAAATTTCTTCTCCCACATATGTTCATTTCAATCTCTGGTCAAAGAATTCCTTCCTTCTCAGGGAGACCTTTTCTGACCATTCTGAAGAAATAGCACCCTCCTTTTATTTTTCTCCTTTCACATTGTTTTTTGAACAAAAATAGACAGGGTCTTACTCCATCACTCAGGCTGGAGTGTGATGGTGCAATCATAGCTTGCCTCACACTTGTTATCCTAAACTCAAGTGATCCTCCTGTCTCAGCCTCTCAAGTAGCTGGAACTACAGGTGCATGCCACCATGCCTGCTTTTAGAGATGGGAGACTTGCTGTTTTTTTATGCCTAATCTTCAACTCATGGCCGTAAGCCATTCTCCCACCTCAGCCTTCCAAATTGTTGGGAATACAAGCCTGAGCCACTATTCCCACTGTTCTTGGCCTCTATTCAAATTATTATACTTTACTTTCCTTAAGAGCACTTTCCACAACCTAACATTTCATATTTTGTTTGTTTATTTTGTCATCATCTGTGGCCCCCCTAGAACCTGAGCTTCATGAGGGCTATAGCCTATTTTGTGAAGTATAGAATCCTACTGCCTAGAAGAATGAATGACTCACAGAATGTGCTATGTATTTGTTAAGTGAATTAATAAATTTGAATGAATGAATGATTTAGAAAGTTGAAGCAGAGAAAATGTATGTACTATGCCCAAAGTCACACAATGTGGTAGAGAGGGCATAAAAACCCAACATTTTTATTCCAGATTAGTGCTCTAAAGACATAATTATGTTAAAAGACATAATTTAGGTTAATTTTTTTATCCTCACTTGATAGATGGTAATTGACTAAATGGCAAATACCTACATATTTATTCTCAAGACTATCTCAACTTCAGGCTCTGAGTGGTTGGTAATAGGAAGCGAAATCTGTTAACAGTCATTGATTGTTTAAACATCCAATTTCATATTTACTTTGTATTTGTCACAGAAAGGAATACATGATGTGGCTGTCCCCCAAACTTAGGTAAAATGGACCTTTTAGCCAGTTGATCCCTACAACATACACATACAGTCCTTCCCATCTCAAAACTATGGTCAATTTGCCATCACATCTAAAATTCTGAATAAGAAAAAAGGGGTAGACTATAAGAAAGTAAAGGATATGTAATGTGCCAAGATAGAATCCTAGTACTATCCACATATAAATATTGTATACATTCCATGTTAAAGTGGGATACAGGCAGGCAATACTATGTATTGGCTGCTCTCTGTTTGAACAAGCAAGCTTTAGATTCCCTTGGCCTCAAACACAATTGTCTGCTCCGAGCCAGGCAGATGCTTTCACTTCTGCCCCTCCCTGAGTGTGTCACTTCTATCCTCAGCGCACCTTTGAGTCTTCCTGGAGTGGAGAAAACATCAGCTGTGGATGGATATCTGGCACTTTTGAAAGAAATATTACTAACATGGAGGTGGTAATAATCAAGAAGTTTTTTGAAGTAACATGAAATTTATTTTGTACTAATACTGGTTTACAGTCAGCAAAATTTCAGATTCAAGCTCTGAGTCTCTAAAGTGAGTCTCTAAAGTGTCAGTGTGATAAAGGTAGTCCATTGTGTAAATAGGAGGAAAATATCAGAATATTTATGAAGTCATTTGTTTTTGTTTAATAAAATAAGAAGGAAGTGAGCCGCTCGTGCCGCCTGCTGAAGCCGGCGCTGCTGTGCGGGGCCCTGGCCGCGCCCGGCCTGGCCGGCACCATGTGCGCATCCCGCGAGGTCTGGCGCTGTACACGCTCCATGCACGAGTTCTCAGCCAAGGACATCGATGGGAACACGGTTTGCCTGGATAAGTACCAGGGCTTGGTGTGCATCGTCACCAACGTGGCCTCGCAATGAGGCAAAACCGACGTAAACTATACTCAGCTTGTCGACCTGCACGCCCCATATGCTGAGTGCGGTTTACGGATCCTGGCCTTCCCCTGCAGCCCGTTCGGGAAACAGGAACCAGGAAGTAATGCAGAGATCAAAGAGTTTGCCGCTGGCTATAACGTCAAATTCGATATGTACAGCAACATCTGTGTGAATGGGGATGACGCCCACCCGCTATGGAAGTGGATGAAAGTCCAGCCCAAGGGCAGGGGCATCCGGGAAATGCCATCAAATGGAACTTCCCTAAGTTCCTCATTGACAAGAACGGCTGTGTGGTGAAGCGGTATGGTCCCATGGAGGAGCCCCTGGTGATAGAGAAGGACCTGCCCTGCTATCTCTAGCTCCACAAGCGTGTGCCCTCGCCAAGCCCCTGCCTGCATTCCAGAACCTTCCAACCGGCACCCATGACAGTCTGCCTATAAACCTGCCACTGGTGAGGCAGACCCGAGAACCTGGCGTGCACCCTGCCAGAGGAAGGTCCCGCAGCCCCGTTGGGCTTGGGCTTGCCCCCTACCCTCGGCTGCCTTGTGGGAATAAAACAAAGAAATAAAAAAATAAAATAAAATAAGAAGGAAGTGAAACTTTGGTGATAATTACTCCATACTTTTATAGTTGTTATATTTGTAATTTAGAAATAAAACATACATATGTTGGGGTACAAGGTGAAAATATTTTACTGCTAGTATTCTGTGATAAGGACATATTTGTCTTTATTTATTTTCTTTTACTAAGAAAAAAATTACTATAAACGTAATAGATTCAAACAGCACATAAATTATTATCACACAGTCCCACAGGTCAAGAGTCCTAGCGTGGTTAACCTGCATGCTTATTAGGAAGCTCATCTGAAGAATATGCTTCCACGCTCACTGAAGGTCTTTCGAAGAATTTTTTGCAGTAAGATGAGTGAGGATCTCTGGTCCTAGGAGCTTTTCTGCCCTTTGGCTCTCTCCATAATAATGTACGACAAGGCTGTTTGCTTTTTTACAGCCAAAAAGGACAATCTCTCTGGCACAAGTCTGTGAAGGAAAAGTCTTATACTACAAAACAGAATCACAGGAATGACGTTCTATCACCTTGTATGTATTCTATTGTTTAGAAGCAAGTCACAGTGCAACCTGCACTCAAAGGGAGGCGTTTATTATACAAGCATATGGATCACTGGGAAGGTCACCTTAGGGTATATATTCCACAGAGAACATTCTTTAAAAGAGTATCTAAGGGCTATCTTTCTCTCTTAAAATCACTCAAATTAATTTTTTTTTATTTATTTTTTCTTTGTTTGTTTTGGCAGGATTTTTTTGCACAGTGCCACCTCCAGTATATGGGACTAGCGCCCTACTCCTTGGAGCCACAGGCGCTTCCCAATTCTAATTTTTTTTAAACCTAGCTAAGCCTTGACTCCAAGAAAACTTATCAACCTAGCTCAACTTTGGTCATTTCCTATCTTAGATTTCTTTACAGCATTTGTGTCTAGGTTTAGACTGTATAAAGTTGTACTTGTCAGTTTATACTAACAAGTGTGTTTATTTTTTTGTCTCTCTCTGACATATACTTCAAGGGCATAAATGCCTATTTCTCTCATAAATAATAATATTGCTGCAATAGGATTGGTGGAGAGGGTGAAGTTTTTAATCCGCCTTGCTTGTGCTCATAGCACACTCCCAGTATGAAAGGGGAAAATCCATGTCTTGGAAAAGGCAAACTGAAGTTAAGGGGAAAATCCATGTCTTGGAAAAAAAAACTGAAGCTGTGTGCGGGGCCAGGAACTGTGGTCGGAACACAGAGCAGTAGTCTCTGCAGAGTAGAGATCAGACCTCCACATTTGCAGTCCGTTAGCCTTTGTTCATTCTGTTTCCAATTATACGAAAAGTCTTTAAAGGAAGACATGATCTTCAAAATAAAAATGAAAGCCTTAAGAATGCAGTCAGCACTAAAAACTTCCAATGTGCCATCTGGATGTATAATTCCTTCTGGAGCTATAGGGCTGTTTTTATTTTTAAGTTTTCAAGGAGGATCATTAGATCACTTACCTTCTTATAACTTTGTCTTAAGGAGTCTAGCTCTTCGGAGTCTGAATGTTCAAAAGAAAGTGGGAAGTCGATCTCAGTTTGCAAGTCCATTCCGTGCAGCTGCTTAAGACTCAGAAGCATTTCTTTTCAGTTGATTCATTATTTGTTTCAGTTTAGTCTCAACAAGATTTTTAAAAAAGTTTTAGTCAATGTTAATGCAATTTTATCTGTAATTAATCCAATAAAATTAAGTTTGAGGACAACACAAGCAACTTAATTCTATTCCGTAAATGTCTTGAACTTTTTCTTTCATATAGTTGGGGGGAAAAAAACTGATTCAAAAAAATAGTAGATTTATGACAAGCGACTTAATTCTATTCCGTAAATGTCTTGAACTTTTTCTTTCACATAGTTGGGGGGAAAAAAACTGATTCAAAAAAATAGTAGATTTATGACACAGTTACAGCTTGTAACATGCCAAGAGAAAAAAGTGCAAGAGCAATTTACTGAATGTAGTCCCTGTCACTGGAAAAATACAGATCATTACAGATTCTGTAAGAATATATTTTTGAGGTTTCAATAAAATGGCCACTTTACCAAGAAAAATGATAAAAATGCTATCATTGTCACTGTATAAGATTCTCCTAGGTCTTTGCTCAATGAATTCTGATATCCACAAACTTCTCCATCTTCTTCACCAGGAAATTTCTCTCCATTGAATGCAAGCACCATGGTACAAGGAAGGCCATGGGAGCATGGGATAGTAGGAGCACCCTGAGGGCTGCTGCTCACTGAAGAAACTGACTCTCCACTTCCTTCCTCTTATGTAAATTACAACCATACAAGATAACAGCAATGCCTGCTTCTGTTACAGGCAAATCTCTAACCTGCTGGTTCCCCTTTTGGGTCTGTTTTCAACATTTCCATCATTTAAATTAAAATCAACAAAGAATAAAAGGAGAAATTTGTCGTTTCTCATTTGATCAATGATTTTCTTCAACATTATAATGTTCACACGGTGAACACTTAGAGAAGAAAAACAGTGTTGTTTAAGTTCTTTGTCATATTATACGCACATTTTAAATAAAAATGATCTCTAATCACGATTTAACATAATTTCTAATAAATCCAAACATATATTTGTTCCTCATTGAATTTTCATGTCAGTATTTTGTAAATGAAATGCCAGTATTTTTCTAATTGGTTCTGTACTGATTTTTTTTTTTTTTTTAATCATCATCCCTATGATACATTTTGGGAGTTTAGTGTAGGAAGTACACACACATTGCATTCTGTCTTTTTTTAAGTTCCCCCTAATGAATTCTTAATTACATTATTCAAAAGCTCCATTATTCAGCATTCATCTCATTGCTAAATGAAAGTCTTACCTGACATGTGAATGAAATGAGTCTAAATGCTTTCCATGCCACCTAGGGATTCTGAATAGACTTTTAGCTTAACAGCAGCAGTAGGTTTCATTTCTGCTTTAAATTTGTGTGGATTGTTTTTAGAGAGGGGAAGCTATGTAATAGTCTACCAATCTGAGCAGCACTTAAATTCCATTGTATTCTCAGACTTTCCTTGGGCCTGGAAAACTAAAAAGTAGGTCAAAGGATCTCTGAACATAGAAGAAATGCCGCACAACATTTGATAACATGTATAAAACGTTAAGATGCATGCATGCATCACCCGCAGCACTGACTCCCTTCAGAGGAGGAAAGCAAACTTCCTAAGAGCTGCTTATATGCTTTCATTGTGGAAAAAAAGGGCTGAATGGTAGTAAGAAGAATCCAGAGACCATTCAGTTGATAACAAGATTCTTTTAAAACACACTTCCATTACCCTATAAAGTGACTAATGCATAATTCCATGAGTAACAAATTGTACTTGGTATTTCTCTCTCTGCCAGGCCCTTGGTCTCGAAGTCAAAGAATAAACCCATAGACCACGCAAGTAAGCAAACACACAGAATTGTACTGATGGACAGATAGATAAGCAAAAGAGGAAGCAGCAGGGGTTGGTGCAAGTGAGCAGCCCACCTGAGCCTTCTGTCTAGGGGTTTCTATACTGGCTTTTCCTATTCCGTGACCAGGGAATTTGGGGGATATAGAATATATGTCTAGAACATGTCACAATTGGCCCAGGGCCTGTGGGCAGAAGTTAATTTTAAAATTGCCGTAGTGCAGAGGAATATGGTCCCACCTGAGGCATGCTTTCCTAGCCCAGGAGGGCAGTAGGGTCTGTTCCCTGTTCTGGGAGAGGCGGCCCAAATGAGATACTAATCAGGCTGTTTTTTATGAGTTTTTTGTGTCTGAAAAATGCAGTCTGCAAAGGACCTGTTTAGGCCTGGAGATAGGACCTGAGCCTGCTCAGAAAAATGGTGGATCTCTGTCCAGCCCTGAGTTGGGGAACCCAGTATCAAATAGTATAAGGCTTTATGAGCCTTTTGCAGCCATATCTAAAAACAAGCCATAGTTACTATTCTATTTATCAAGCCATCTCCATTATTTCCATATGGTACCCTGAGAACATATCTGCCAAGAAAATAAGCTGATGTAAATGACCTCAAACGATGTAAATGAAGAAATGACTCTACATCATTGCATCTAACATTGAGTTGACAAAAAGATTAATGAATTATTTTGGATTTCCAAGTCCACCTCAAAATATCATTCTTACAGAAAGCTAAGTTAATGAAGAGCATCCTAAAAGTCACCACCCACAAGGAAAATGGGAAATTATAGCTACATGGAGCTTTATTTACAAAGTAGTTATTAAAACATTTTACATAATACTCTTTACTTGTCGACCACCTCTTTGTGAAATTTTGGTGTTAGGGGTAACTATTGGGACATCTTGTAGTATATGATTCTCTTTGAAGATAGTAGAAAATACCTCAGGGCAAAAAAAATATTTTAAAAAGTGCCGCCTTTCCCGTTCACTATTGTTTTTATAGTAACTGCCATTGTATCTAAAATTGGAAAAGAAACCTTTCTGCAAATGCCACATGGAAAGAAAAAAAGTAATAGAAAAGAAATTTCAACACAAAATTACTCCAAACATAGTAGTTTGATTGTATCTTTAGTGGAAAAATGTATTTTAATGTTGCCATCTTAACATTAACTGAATAACTTGAAAAATCAATCATAAATATATACATTTTTAAATATCAGTGTCTTTGTACTTTTAAAGAATACAGAATAAATGGCAGTTTATAATACAATAGAGACGTGTCAAAGAAGCATAATGTCATTAATTTAGTAGAAGTTGTGAGCAGGTGAAGATCCACCTTTTTCTTGTTTTTGATAAATTTAGAATTATTACATTAATAAAAGGTCAAGTCTTAAAATATTTTTCTGATCTGCCAGAAGTGAAGCTTAAGGTGTGGCCTTGGAGTTGCTCAGAATCCAATCCCTACTTTATTGGAAAGAGGATGGAAAGGTTAAAACGTCCTTTACAATTGGCCCCATTAATTGTGCTTTTTTCTAAATGAGAAGGGGCACTGGTCAGGAATCGATTAATGGAACATCTGGCATTTTCTGATAAAAATGCATTCTTCTTACTCCAAATAGATATGTAGATAAATAAATAAATAAACTCATCCTTTAAAATACATAGGAAATACCAGAGGAAAACCCATGTTAAGCCACTCCTCTGGTGGGCAATGTGTGAGCTGAACGCAGCTCGTGAGCACACCAGTTCCCTCCTTGCAATGAATGGGGACATCCTCACTCAACCTAGAGCAAAAGGGTTAGTCGATGACTGGAAGACATTTTAGTGTGAATAAAAACTAGAAACTTTGAAAAGTAATCGCGTGTGTCTAATCATAAAAAAAAAACAACACATTTACACTGCTGGTGGGAATGCAAATTAATACATTCCTTTTGGAAAGATGTTTGGAGAACACTTAGAGATCTAAAAATAGATGTGCCATTCAATCCTATAATTCCTCTATTAGGTATATACCCAGAAAACCAAAAATCACATTGTAACAAAGATATTTGTACCAGAATGTTTATTGCAGCCCAATTCATAATTGTTAAGTCATGGAAAAAGCCCAAATGCCCATTGATCCATGAATGAATTAATAAATTGTGGTATATGTACACCATGGAATATTATGCAGCCTTAAAGAAAGATGGAGACTTTACCTCTTTCATGTTTACGTTGATGGAGCTGGAACATATTTTTCTTAGTAAAGTATCTCAAGAATGGAAGAAAAAGTATCCAATGTACTCAGCCCTACTATGAAACTAATTTATGGCTTTCACATGAAAGCTATAACCCAGTTACAACCTAAGAATAGGGGGAAGGGGGAGAGGGTGGGGAGGGAGGGGGGAGGATGGGCAAAGGGAGGATGATTGGTGGGATTACACCTGTGGTGCATCTTATAAGAGTACATGTGAAATTTAGTAAATGTAGAAGATAAATGTCTTAACACAATAACTAAGAAAATGCCAGGAAGGCTATGTTAACCAGTGTGATGAAAATGTGTCAAATGGTCTATAAAACCAGTGTATGGTGCCCCATGATCGCATTAATGTACACAGTTATGATTTAATAATAAAAAAAGAAAAAAGAAAACTTAACAACAAAGGTTTCTAAACCTTTTCAACAATAAAAAATAAAAATAAAAATAAAAAAAACACACACACATTTACGTAAGGATGACACAGCTACAGAACATCACACCCTCAGTTCCTGCACCAAAATAATAAAGATCAGCACAATTTCTATTTTCTAAGATGGTGTGTATTTGTTAGGACATGAGTTCTGTGGCTAAAGAGGTGATTCTATGTTCATCAGAGCTGCTTTCATTTTACAGAAGAAAACATAGATCAGACTTCTCTCCCAGGGAGGGCATGTCCCCACAGCCTGGCTAGAGTGTTTTATGTCTTTCTGCTCCCATTCCAATGCAGGTGGGAAATAGATCTTAAAATAAAAGGAGCAGACAAAGAACTTGCCAAGCTTCCACTACAACATACGCGCATTTGTAGAAAATAAAAGGTGTATTTAGGTAGAAAATTAAGGCTGTTTAAGTTTAGAGTGCTAAGGGAGTGAGCAGCCCCTTGCTTGATGTCTGGCAGTTTACAGGGTTCTGTGCAATTAGTTTTTCATCTGTAGCATAGGAATCCATGGTTGTCTCTGCAGCTGCCAGGAAAAATATACTAGTGAAGCTTAAGAATAATATTGAAAGTGAAAGAAGCAACAGCTATTTAATTACCTTGTTTTTTCTTGTAGTTATAACGGCTGATATTAAAAATCTCAAAAGCTCCTTTCCTGCTCTCCCCCAGAACTATTGTAAACATCAACTATTGTTTACTAGATATAAATTATTACTTTGAGATGTCATTTTATTGTTTTTAAATAAGGTAATTTGCAATTCCCTGCACCATTCATAGGTGTCTCTTTCTGAGCTCCTTTTAAAGGGAAATGCATAAAATAATAAAGTGTGTTTTCTGTGTGACAGTTTAATTTGTTTTTAACCAATCTCTGTTGCACTTTAACCTTTTGTTTACCTTTCATGTATCAATTAGAAAGAGAAACTGCATTACCGAATAACTTAGCTTTCTGCTGGTAACAACAAAGAGGGCGAAGAAAGAAAATAAAGCTCCTTTGATAAAGCGTATTCATTCATGAGAATGATTAATATTTCTTCCCTTGTTAAAAATAACAGCTGTTTCCTATGCATTCCTTTTCATTTCAATTAAACACTCTTTAGTGTTTCATATAGAGAAAAGTTTCTTTTCTCTTTCCTTCCTTTCTCCTTCCCTCCCTCCCTCCTTTCCTTCCTTTCTTTCTACCTTTCTCCACTGGAGAGCAAGCATTTTGAGCTTCCGATTTGGTAATATTGGCTATGACATGATAGTATACAAAAAAGTAACATTGAAGCCAGCTTTCAATTTTTGTTGTCAATCGTTCTAAATAGTATATTCTTGTATTCAGAGCATTAAAAAAATATTTTAAATAGCCTAAATATGTTTAATGAAACAGTCCTCTAGATTGCTTCTCAATACCATTTCTACAACTCTGGGTTGCCCCCGAGATCTTTTCACCTCTTGAAAAGTTCTGGCATTTATTCTGAAATTCTATGAAATCACAGGTTCGAGTGTGAGTTTCTCACAGTCGTTAAGGTGTTAAAGATGTGTACACTACAGGCGATCCTTAAAGTTTAAACTTGGAATTACTGATAGCTATAAAAGCACTCGCTCAAAATCACCTAACCTTCTTAGCTGGTTAAAAGAGTATAATCCTCTCAGTTATTAGAAGACCTTTGAAGTGAAACACAGAAACTCAGCCCTTCTGCCTGTTTTTAAAATTCTCCTTGACCGTAGAGTAAATCACAGGGCAGTGTGGGCTGAGCCTGCCTGTGCAGTGAGCAGCCGATTACTTTACTTGAACTTTGCTCCAGTCAGGACATTTTAAGGCTTATAAATCTTGAATCCATCTAAGTTCACCTTAAATTAGCCTTGCAAAAACACCAAACTCCAGTTGTCAGCCTGGTGGCGTTTGGCCAGATGCCACTCAGCAGCTGAAATACTGATTAATTGTCATCTTCTCTTACTCTTTCTTTTTTTTTTTTTTTTGTCTTAGACACAATTTTTAAGGAACAACAAAAAAAAAAAATATGCAAACTAATTTGATTTGGAGAATAGCTGTAGCTGAATAATGGTACTGTCAGCAGGTACATTTTATATTTAAAATCCATGTTATGAAAACAGAGGTCCAGGCTGCCAGGCTGTGTGTATACAATAATGCCATCTAGGATTCTGGGGCTGGGCCAATAAGTCATGCCAAGATACAACAGATTTTTCAATTTTCCAGCAAATAGAAACAAAATACTCGTTTCAGAAAGTGTACTCAACAAACACTTCCCAATGTGTTTCTGATTTGTGGTCAGAATGTTTTTACTGCTGGTGCCCTGCACTTTTGAGACATTTATTTCCTAAAAGAAAGATTCCTTTCTATAAACCTCAACTGTCTGTTTTTCAAAGCAATTTAAAATCAAACACACAAATAAAATTCTTAACATATGGAAACCTTCATATAAGGCCTTACGTATTCAGAGTTAAAATTGTTTTATAAACTGTAATGCTTTGCAGATGAAAATACAGAGAGGATGACTGTTTTTAGCACTAATACTTTTTGACAGCGTTAAACCTTGTTTTAGTAATTGACATCAAAATGTTTGGTGGTTTTAAATGGACCATTAATAAAAATGGCATGTTTTAAGTTGGTTTTTTTTTGTTGTTTGTTTTTGTTTTTTGCTTTTTTTTTTTTTAGAAATTGTGCATAATACTATGACGTGGGATAAATTTGCAAATGTAATATGGTGTTTTTATTATTTTTTTAAAAAGTCTTTATAACAAAACAATCCTGATTCTTTCCCCCACACCCATGTCTCCAGAGAAACTTCTAAAACTCACAGGGAAAAAACTAATTTCTTCTTCATCTGTCTTCAGACTCTCTACTGAAATAGACCTTTCACCATTCCCAGTTTGGAAAAAGACAAAACAAAAAATGGCATCCTTTGCCATGAAGATTCTAGGTGTCTACTAGATCCAACTGGATCCCATGACACCATGGGAATGTACTCCAAATTCTCTTATTATGAACTTGGAAAAATAATTTAGAAGACACAACTTTTAGTACCACCTTTGTCCTAAATCATGTTATATCTAGCAAAGTAAACCACTTAAACTGCTTTGTGCTTCAGCTCATTTATCTGCAAAATGGAAATAACAATATTTACTCTGCTGATGTAGAAAGACTACTGGGAAAAACTCATCAGGTGACTATGTGAAAAATCTTTATGATGAATGCAAAATTATATAATTCCATTTAATTCAATGAGTGTCTACTGAGTACCTATCAGCTGTCACCTATAATACGTGAAAGATAGGATGTGGATAAGAATGTTTAAGATCTTACAGTTATAGAAATTTTGAACAAGGGACTGAATAAAAGAAGAAGGTAGGCTTAAGTTGGAGTTGCAAGAATTTGAGAAAAGAAATGAAGATAATGATACAGTGTGTTTCTGGAACTTCAAATGATCCAGCATTACAATTTGAAGATAGATTGGTAGTCAGGAACAAAATGTGATTAGGCTTATAGTATGTAAAGAAACACTGTAAAATATTGTCATTTTATTCATTCCACAAATATGTATTTCGTGCCTTCCATGAATCTGAACTATATTAGTCACTCAAAAAACAAAGGTTAGTACATTGGATACTTGCTTTTCCGTTCTTGTAATACTTGACTAAGAGCAATGTTTGACACCTTTGGGTGCCAAACACAACCATCTACCTAAGAGATTAAAAAAATATGACCTGGTTGTTTATAACCTCATGATAACCTGAAATCTTTTTTTAAAAAAGCAAAAGTGAAATAGAGAGACCTAGTGCCTGGCCTCATCATAGTTATAGTTTAGGGTTAGAGATCTTGGACCTAATTAAGCAGGAAAGGTATAGAAAGGTATAGTTCCAATTTTATAGAGACCACTCTGATGTACTGTAGAGCATGGGTTTAGGAATGAAAAATAAAGGTTAAAATCTTAAAAATAAAATTTTGCCTGCCTTTCCACTATCTTTGGGTCCCTCCCTGCACCCTTACTACTTAGTTCCTAAGTCTTTCATTATGTTGATAAAAATAATGGGGAGACAAATTGCCAAACCAGATGTAATAAAGACAACAAAGAGAATTTACTTGGAAAATGGGAAGAACCATTAAGCAATTCTACATTGGGGGAAGGGAGAGAAGCAGAAGATCTGAGAACCACTGGGTTACATGTTGATATGAACTTTAGACAGATTTCAGGAACAAAGATTATTTTAAGATGAGTAGCTGCCATCCATGTAAAAGCAGCAGAGATAAAAAAGAAATATTTAAGTTGTAAAAAGAATTGCAAAATTGGTCCTCATTATTCCTGAAATTTTATCACAAAAATAGAATAACATGACGAAGACAATGTTGAAGTTGAAAGTGTAGTTTGGGAAAGAATGCACAGCTCAATAATTAATGTTTCAGGATGAGACCCAGACCTAAGTTTGCTAATATAAAAAGAAGCATAAAAAAAAAGTCTTTGGGAATTTTTATCAGTCAACAAATACTGAGGGGAATTATAGGGATGTGGGGATCCCAAGCCTACATTTTAATTGAGTGCTGTGCAAGAGATCCCCTAACTTCTTTATCCACCACCACCCAGCAACCACCATTTCACTCTCCGCTTCTACAAGCTTGACATTTTAAATTCCACATACGTGTGTAAGTGAGATCATGTAGTATTTGTCTTCTGTGCCTGGCTAATTTCACTTAGAATAAGTTTCACCATGGAACTTATTTAACAGTGACTCACTACTGATAAATTTATGCTAGAACTCCAGGTTCATCCACGTTGTCATAAATGAGGATTTCCTCGTTTATAAGATATTCCATTATGTATGCATGACACATTTTCTTTATTCATTTATCCATTGAAGAATACTTAGGTTGATTCTGTATCATGACTATTGTGAATAATATAGCAATGAATAAGGGAATACAGATATCTCTTCAACACACTGATTTCATCTCCCTTGGATATACAGTAGAACCTCTGTAAGTTGACCACCCAACAGACTGCAACAAACTGGTCAACATATAGAGGTAGTCAGCATAAGGAACTAGGCCTACTATACTGATACATATATGCAAGGCACATCCAGTCTATAAAAATTAGGTCAACTTAAGGAGATGGCCAATGTAAGTAGGTGGTCAACTATGCAGGTTCTACTGTATACCCAAAGTGGGATTGCTGGAGCACATGATAGTTCTAGTTTTAGTTTTCTGAGGACCCTCTATAATGTTTTTCATAATGGCTGTCTTAGTTTACATTTCCACCAACAGTGTACAAGGAATCCCTTCTCTCCACATCTACACCAACCCTTGCTATCTTTCTGGGGTTTTTTGACAGTAGCCATTCTAACAACTGTGAGGTGATATCTCTTGCTATATGAATAAGTCTGGGCAGGGGTGTACTGATCAATCAGTTTGGAAGACAATGGGGCTGTCTAATCTACTGGTGGCTTAGGGAGGACATGGAGGGTGGGCATAGGAGGAGGAGGAGGAAAACTTCACAAATCAAAAGTTTTGTGTCAGTCTTGACAAATTGATCATGATCTGTTAGACATTTATGTGAGGAGATCAAAATGTTTATTCAGGTAAAATGTCTGGTTGAGAGATATAAATTTGAATATTATCAGCACAAAGATGTCATTTGAGGCCAAGAATATAGAAAGAGAAAGGGGAATGTGAATAATTGAAAACTGAGAGACTCTGACATTTAGAAATCTGGTGTAGAAAGGAAAACAAGAAAAGGAAATTGAAGAAAAGCTATCTTGAGTACACACACACACCCAGATGCCATCCCTGCTCATTTTCTCCTGGAATTTTCTTCTACAATATTCTGATGTCACACCTGGAACTTTAGTTACTCATTGTTGTAATCAAATCTTCCGAATTAAACCAGTATAAGATGGCTTAAGTTTACTTATTTAACAATATTTTCTTTAATCCTGTATCCTCACTCCAAATACTATCCAGTGTTCTACTTTCCTTCACATCCAAATTACCAGGAGAAAATAGTTATTTAACTTACATTAATTTATCAAGAAATTAGAGCTATCCTTAGAAGGCAGAAACATGAACACATGAGATTTTGTGACCCCCATGGGTCAGGCAGACTGCAGAACAACTGGAATAGATTAGTTGTTAGCATAAACATGGTCAAGAATTCTCAGGGATCGCCAGATGAAGGATTAGAGAATCAATTTACTTCATGATTAGAACATACCACTGAAAGTCTCCAGAAATGGCAGGCATTAGAGGCAGAGAAATGTTGGCACCTGAAATAAATGTGCAAAGTAGAAAATTCATGGACCAAAAGCCACCAAGGTCTTCACTGTGGTGACGGACTGACCTGTGGTGATTTTAAGACAGACTAGAAAATGTCTGAAACTCATTTGTTAAATACCTAACCAAACATCAACCAACAATGAAAAGTAGTTCACCTTTTTAAAAAATCAGATTCTAGAGGCAAGCACAATAATCCACAAGCCAAAAAATCAGAATAATTTGGAGCCGGTCTGTCTGTGGGGATTTGTAGTTTAAACAAAAGTGATTAAAAAATTTATCTTTCCTATTAAGATGGAAGAACCCCCTAGCTTTCTCACTATTGGTGGGGTTAGTTAATCAGAAGTAGGGAAGAAAAAAGATGAGAGCAGCTACCCTCAGCAACAGAAGTGGAGCCCATGTAGTGCTGCAGTAAATGTCAGCCTTCTGAAACAGGCCCCTCAGTAGGAGAGTTCCTAGGAAGGGTAGATGATCAGGTTTCCCACTTTCCATCAGAAAATACCCCCAAACAAACCTACAACAAATTTGTAGACCAAGCCTACAATGACAAGAATGGCAACAACCACTAATTGATCTCTGGTCCTTTGCAGACACCAGAAGAAGTGAAGAATGGCCATATTTACAGTAGTTGTTGTGGATAGCCAGAAGGATTTAAGCAATACTCCCCCAAATATCAAAAGAAATGATATCTGATCCAGTAGGAGGGAGAAGGAGGTTTGTGTGGGGAATGACAAGATTTATCATCCAAAATGGTTGGATGTGGGAAGCAGAAGACCTTCCATGCAGCAGAAAAGGCATGTGGGCCTTCATTAGTTTTCCAAAGGAAACCATAGGAATCTAATAAGATGACCATTTTTTTGCGCTGTCCTACTGCCCTGCTCTCTCCTTTTTGCCAATTTCGAAGGAACAGTCTAGATCTTTCTACATAGCACCACGGCATTCTGAGGGACAGTATTGAAAAAAGGAGAAATCACAGCTTGACAAAGATAAATCCTAGGGTTGATCTTTGAACAGGTTGCAGTACATGGGACAAGTGGCTGTCATCCACATTGATAATGGGATAAAGTTGCAAAGATTGGTTGCAGAAGTGTAGCATGTAATTGCTTTTTATAAGTAATATTCTTTCTGCCATTGGGTATTTACTAAGAGACTGATTTGATTTGATCTGAAAGATTAAAGTTTCCTTTGATTCAATTTTCTTTTTATTAATTTTTGGACAGCTGTTTCTTTGAATGTGATTCCATATGGGGACAAACGCCCTGGTTTTATCTGGACTATATTCTTGATAATGCAACTAAGATAAAATAAGGGACTACACTAGGCTATGGCCTTGGTGGGTTTGAGAATGGGATAGAGTGAGGAAGTATTTAGATATTTCATTAGAAAGGACGAGGTAATTGACTTGGACACAAAGAGATATTAGGAAGAAATAGCATAGGATATTCACTAGGATTAATCAATTGGCTCAGTAAGAATGCCAACAACTAAGGCGGTGAGGGAAGCAAACCAATACCCTAAGTTGAAGATAACCAATAGGCAATGAGATACCAATGTTTGCAGCTCATGGCAGAGGTAAAGCCTGAAATTCCCCTGCATGCAATTGAAAAGTAAAGCCATGGGAAGAGATGAGATTCCGTAAGGAAGAAGAAATCAGTTAGGATCCCAACAGGAATCCAAGGGCATCTTGAGATAGTTCATTGGTCATTTATTAATTAAAATTCTAACACGTTAGTCACAATTGATAGTCTTCTGAAAATATAGCAAGGAAAAATGGAGAAAAAAATCCATCAACTAATAAAATAAATTGTATCTGCTATACCCTTCACTTTCATAGCAGGTTACAAGTCTATGCTGATAACATAGCACCCAGGCTGTGATTCTGGCCTCTCCTTACCCTCTGACAGCCCCTTTCCTGAGCAGGGTTTAGGATCCGATGGAGTGACTCCTATCTTTATTCTCTTCGATTCTGAGCCATTCGTGTTCATGTCTACATTGAATTAGCGCAATTCCAAGGGAACATCATGTGGTACCACAGTGATTCCTCTGAGTTCTAAGCATAATCCTTTTTCCTTGATTATGTAACAGCAGCTTATTTCTTCCTAGTTATCATGATGAGTCACTCAGAGCAGTATAGTGATCCTTACCTTCTCTGAGTAATGTTCAAAACATGAGAAGCCAAAAATTGTTTGGGGGAAAGTCTCAACTTCCAGTTTATTAGAAATATGTTGATGTTGTCTCATGGATATGCACTCTCCCCCCCCCCACACACACACACACACTTATACTGTGACCTTCAGAACATTGAACTATACTCTTTGGGGCAGGAAGCAAATTTCTTCTAGTATATAATTAAGAGTAATTGATAAGAGAGACCACTGTCATGCTATGCTTTACCTGAGAGACTTTACTTCCTATCTATGGAGCCTAAATTGGTTGTTGATTTTAAAACATGCCTAATCCTGTAAGAATAGCACCCAAGATGGTGTCTCTCCTTGTTTGCACAGTAACTGAGCCTTCAACAGACCATTCCACTGTCTGTCAAGCTAGTTCCCACTTCTAATAAATGGAGTCCTAGCCAGAGAAGATCTATATGGGGAAAATAGCAGTTGATAAATCATTCTACAAGGTCATGCCTAGTGCTGCTTGTGATACCGTGGCAGGCAGTGAAGGTAAATCTTTACGCAGAATATGCAGCTCTATCAGTGAGGACAAGGTGCTGCCCTCTCTGATAGGATTTTTCAAATTATTTCAGGGCTACTTCTACGTGGAACTATAGTGTAGTCTCCATTCATTTCTATTTTTCCTGTTGACAGAGTACCAGTATTTTTTTCTGGAAAGTGGTGTCTATGTGCTTCAGAACAAGTAGGGTTACCATTACCCAGTCACCAGAAATGAACATGTCAAATAAAATATTATCACACTGGAATGTCATTTCTTTGCTAGGACAAATAATGAAATATTAACTAATGAGACTTAAGAGAACTAAGCTGAGGGACTTCTAGGAAATGAGTTCTTTTCCTAAAAAGTTACATTGGTGTGTCCACATGACACCTCGACCTAACGTAAGTACCTTCAGACAGTGAAGCCACTAGCCTCAGAACAGATGCTGATACACTACAGCCAGTGGAGTGCAAAGGCAGAAAGAACCAAGCTCCTTTAAAATGTTGTTGAGTCACCAAGTTAACCACTCTTGGAATTGCTTTGCCTGCAGACTTCTTGTTTGCAAGATACTTGACTCCAAAATGTAGAAATGAGTGAGTGAAGGAGGAAAGGCAAATAGCAAAGGCAAGGATTTCACTCTTCCAGTCTAGAAGTTTGGGAGCCTCACGAGAGATAAGGAACAGAAAGATTATTAGAATCTCTCACTGTGAGCTCTCCAAAAATAAAAATAATGATGAGTCAAAGGTGGGTAAATGCAGGATCATGAGTGGTTTCTTTTGTTCAACTCCGTTTTTTTATCCACTTTTATTTTTTAAACCCTCATGTAGAGACCATTAAAACTGAGAATTAGGAGGCTGAGCAGAATCCAAGTCTCAGTGGCAGAACTCTGTAAATGTAAAGGTAATTGTAGACTCCTTGCTATCACTACAACATCGCCATCGTCTGAGAGCTAATGAGAGCTGCAGAATCTGAAGTTTTACCCAAACCTATTTAAGCAGAACCTGCATTTTAACAGGATTCTCAACTAATTTGTAAGCACATTAAAGAAGTATTTTTCAAGTCAGAATTTTTGTAGGTTGTTATTAGTACACAGAATTGGCCAGAAGAAAATAGACAGACAGTGTATTAAGTTCTTAAGGGTTGAATTTTCTATTGTTTGCTGCTTAATGCAAACTGATTTGTACAGAAGGAATAGTTATTGAAAGGAAGAGGCTTAAGCATATTTATAGCCTCTTTTTTTTAAGTATAGTAAATATTTTTGGATTTTTGAAAACTATAAAGAGCATTAGCATAAAAATTTTGAGCTCAGTAATTCTATAAATTGAACACGTGAAGTATAGATGAGATGCTGGAACATGAAAATTTAAATAATTGTTTAAGAAGATAATAAAATCAATATCACATAGAAGGAATATGATTGGTTAACAAATGAAAGCAATTCACTGTCAAGCACAATATGAATGGCATAGCCCTTGGCGTAAGGAAAACAGTTTAAATCAATGGCAAGCCAACTCTCAAATTAAAATGAGTGAGAACAAATAGGTGATATATTTTTGATAGTTTCTGGCATGTATATCCCCAAACAATAAGCAGAAGCCTCACAGTAGGCTTTAAAAGAACGGAAACTTTCCAGGATGCCAGGATGCACTCTCCTGCTAACAGCACCAGAGCTTTCTTTTGAAGGGCCACGTCTTACCCATTTTCCACAAATGTGGTTCAAGTAACATTGCATCATTGTTCCAAGTCTGATGCGTGAGATACAGTTCTGGCCAATCAGATCACGTGTAGTATTGTTCTCAGCATCATGGGCTCCCTCCACCCCACCCAACTCCAGAGGAAGCAATCTCTCTCTAGAGTTGTAAGTCTGGGTAACCAGAAAAAAATGATTCCATCTGTAGTGACAGACATGTCAGTTAGTGAAGAGCATTTGGGAAGGAAGATGAAGAGAATTCAATTTCAAATAATAAGATTTAATTTAAAGTATCAGTTATTATTTCCTTTTGATTATAAGAGTAATGCTTGGTTTTGTGATAATTTTGAACATAGGCAAAAATGGAAGCAAGAAATTTAAAATACTTTCTCAAACACCTGTTCTGTATCTCTTAAGGATAACATATGATGTTTCTCTTTTTAACTTTTAATGTGATAAATTACAATAATTGACTTTTTTTAATATTAAAGTAAACTTCCATTGAACAAAAAACTCAGCTTGGTCACTTTTTCTCCCTCCCTTTTTCCTTCTCTTTGGTTGCACATTGTTGGATTTAATGCATATTATTTCTTTTGACATCTATTTGTATGTATGAAATTATTTATCATTTTTTTCTATCTCATATTCATCAGGTTGTACCATCAAGTTTAAGTTGGTCTCACAAAATAAGTTAGGAAATATGCTCATATACTCTGTTAGAGTTTGTGTACAATTATTATATCAAATCATTGAATGTTTGGAATAACTTATTAGTAAAATTGTTTAGGCCTGAAGATTTCTTTGGGGAGTAATTTTAAGCCTCTAATTTAATCCTCTTAAGAGTTATGAAATTCTTCACATGTCCATTTCTATGCATTCTAATATTTACTTGTTGAGTTACATTTGTGTAGAAATTTGTTCTCTCATCTAAGTTTTCATTTTTTTTTTTTTTGTCAGAAACATTTGTACTGTCTTTTTATCCTTTAAACCCAATTTTCTATACCTACGTCCCTTTTTATATAACAATGTTTTGGCTTCTCTCTATTTATAATGAAATTTTCCAGGCGTTTGTAAATTTTACATATTTCTTTAGGGTGGAACAAGGCAATAGATGGCTTGTTTGATTCATTGTATGGTTTTTATTTTGTTTCATTAGTTTTTCCACCCATTTTATGTTTTTCTTCCTACAAGGTTAGATTTATACTTCTCTCATTAATTAATTAGCCTTTCTTCTTTTCTTTTTAAAATTATTTCAAACTATCATGGCAGCACAAGTGTTTTTGGTTACAGGTATCAATTTTGTCATGCTTGAGTCAGGATTGTAAGTGGGCCCACCACACTGAAACCATCAGGTATTGTCTCCTTCTTGCTCCCATGCTTTACCACTGAGTTTTATTTCCATCCTTCTGTGCATATGTGTGCTCATCAGTTAGTTCCAGTTCAATAGTAAGGACATCTGATTTGTTTCCCATTCTTTTTTTTTTTTTTGCAGGTTTTGGCCGGGGCCGGATCTGAACCTGCCACCTCCAGTATATGGAGCCAGCGCCCTACTCTTAGAGCCACAGGTGCTGCCCATGATTTGTTTGCCATTCTTTAGATAATTCACATTGGGTGGAACTGGAGACCTTTCTTCTCTTCTAATCTGAGCATGTTAAGGCTGTGAATGTCCCTCTATATACTGCCTGCCTACATCTTATAAGTTTTGATACTGTTTTCATCATTATTTTTGTTCTAAATTCTTTATAACTTCTACAATAATACTACCTTTGATCTATCTATCTATCTATATTAATTTTGTAACATATTTTAGCTATTAAGTTACCTTTGCAGATCACACAAAAGACACTTTCCATGATCTGCTTAACTTTCCGGCCTTCTGCCTTCCCTTAATAGTTTGCCTAAATATTTTTTTCTTTCTCATCCTCTGAAACATCCAAGACAACACTTCTATTCATTATTTTAAGTTGTTTTTGATAATCACATTATATATTTCTTATTAAATTTTGTGTTTTCAGATGCTTTAACATTTTTGACAAATTTTTGTGCAAGATATATATTTTGTGATAAGACATTGGCATAGCTTACTTGACACTAGTGCTTTATTTTATAACTTTTCCATGAAAACAAGACATTTAGTTTGATTTTCTGAAGAAAATCAAAAAAATTTAGAAAACTTTTATTGTCTAATTAATGACAGACATTTTTAAGGTCATTGAGTTTAGTGATTCTGATGACTCATTAGCTTACTAAAATGGTGTGTATTATAGCAGAAAAACACATAACCTCTTTATGAGGAATGTAGGACCTATGACTTAAAAAAATAATTTTTTAAAATACTGGATATTGTTTTTAAAATTGATGTCATACCTAACATTTAATACGTCTTTTAAATTTTCAAAAAATAAAAATGCAGGCGGCACCTGTGGCTCAAAGGGGTAGGGTGCCAACCCCACATGCCGGAGGTGGCAGGTTCAAGCCCAGCCCTGGCCAAAAACTGCAAATAAATAAATAAATAAATATGCAGCAAACAAAATAAGGAATATTGAATTATCTTTAATTTAAAATTAATATTCATAAAAATAACAATATACATTAATTACATTCATTTATGAGAGAAAAATATTTTCACAAAATTGATGTTCTGGAGTTTAAAAGCCTATGTTATGATTTACTGAACTCCAACCTCATGAGATAGAGCGTCCCAAATGAAATACAAAGCAGAGATTCTAATGAGCATTGCCATGTGCATTTTTTCATACTTCCAAATTGGAGTTATCAGGATCTTTAAGGTCTTGCATGGCCAAAGTGAATTAAGATTACAATAGAATTAAGATTGTTAATAAGCTAACCTTAGAATAGGGAAATTAGTCAGAATTATCTGGGTGGAGCCAACGTAATAATTTGTGATCTTGGGAAGTTAGAAAAAGGAGGAGAAAAACGTGAACATACTATGTTTTAGAGATGGAGCAAAGATGGGAACCAAAGAATGCTGGGGGCTTCTGGAATTTGGAAAAGGCAAAGAAATAGATGCCCCAAGCCTTCAGAAGGAATGCAGACCTTGTAACACCTTGCTCTTAGCCTACAATACCCATTTTAGATATCTGATCCCTATAACTTCATAATAACAAAGTTGTGTTGTCTAAGCTACTAAAGTTGTGATAAATTGTTACAGCAGCAATAGGAAATGAATGCAAGGAAGCTTTTTCAAAGGTATTAAGATACTTTTAAAGGCCAGCTAGTATATTCTATCTGGTTATAATTAAAGGTTATAATTAAAGACATTTTAAACTTAGTAAATTTGTGTATAATGGAGGCGTCAGCTTTCTGCATTCCTACCAAATTTACTTGAGGGCAGATATTATTTTTATGCTTGAATCATAAATTGCTACCTAGGCTCTCTTTCTGTGAGAAAATCTCAGAAAGGTATAATTTTTCAAGCTATTTCTTATGGGAACATCTTAAAATGGATTACTGCTGGTTAAAGTAGACATAAGCCTTTTTCAATATAGCAATGATTCATCTACAAAGCTACAAATTCTAAGATTTCATTATGGAAGTTTATTGTCACCAAGAATTCAAACAATACTTTTTAAATAAGAATCTTAATTTAAAACTTCCTTTAATTTGGGACTTCTGAATCAAAGACATTATACTACCAACTTAACACTTTTAGAAGTCAATAAATTATTTTAGGAAGAAGAGTAAAATATGCAAAATTGTGCTTTAGGAAAGTAAGAAGTACAGATATAGAAAACAGTTTGGATTCCAGCCATGATGACTCTATAAATTTTGGTAAGTCTATTGGTTCAACCGCATGGTGATGTTATACAAAGTTTAAAAAATAAAATAAGTATCCAACCTGGAACAAAAACAAGAAGATCTTGCCTGTAGGTCACAATAAACAAATCAAAGAGTGGGCAGAAGCTATGAACCTGCTCAACTCAAGATCCAGAGAAATCAGAGGCAGCTGAAAGTTAGCTCATGTAGAGAAGTAGGATTGAAGTGTTTCGTTATGTGTAGGGAGACTTCTGAAAATCAGGTTGTTTTGTGGATTCTCAGATAGTGATGATGCAAGGAGTGTAATTGTGCCTTACGTAAAGTTTTGCCTAGAGAAGCAGGTGATAATACATGCAGCATTGCACAGAAACCAAGGCAAGTTATCTGGGGACTGGTATGCAAGAGCCCCAATAGTACCTTAGTGTAGAAAACACTCCAGGATTTGGTTATGGATTTGGAACTAGAGAACAAAACACCATGAGACATGGAGTATGGATAAAAAAAAAAAGTGAGAGTAGAAAAAGAGAAAGCAGAAGAGAGTAAGAGGGAAAACAAGAGAGACCCTACAAAAACATTTAAAAGATAACCAAAAGTATCCAACTAGGGAGAGATCAATTCACCCCAAGTGAGATTTAAAGACTAGAACAGCAGGAAAAACATGCTTTTAAAATGTAAGCTTAGGATGCCAAAAGTGTCATTAACATTCACACAAATAAATAATCATCATAAGGGTATTAAAAAGACAAATTTGAACTCAGAAAATAAATATATGTATTAAATGCAATGATATATATTCAAACTGAACTCCAGATTAGGCAGAGAAGAAAAGAGGTGAAACAACAGGTTTCTGTGGTATTAACCCAGAATATAGCACACAGAAGACAAGCTAATTAAAAGAAAAGGAAGGAAGAAGAAAAGTAGAAAGTAGAGGAGGAGGGAGAATATTACAAGACACAAAGATTAGATCAAGACCTTCCAGTAAATAACCAGTAGGTATTCCAGAACTGTAAAGTGGTCCCAAACCGACGATACTCTCAGTTACCTAGCAGACACTATTTCAAATATTTGTAGAGAAACCTATATCTCTTTCAATTCTCATTAAACCATCACAGGTAATGTTTCAAGACAGTAAACTCTTCACCAAAATTCACAAAACAAGGGAATTAGTTACCATAAGTAAGAATGAACAGAAACGGAGGGAAATGAATACAATCCCAAGTGTTTGGATATAAGAGTGATCAGAAGATAGAATATAAGCATGTTCAATATGCTAAAAATATACAAGAAATTAGAAAGATATCTAAGATAAAGAGACCAGAAGATTATCTAGGAGAGGAACACAGAGAACTTCTAAATAAGGAAAATACATAGTTATTTAAATAAAAAAGAAATCGGCAAGATTAACAGCAATTTAGACATAAATAGATTTTTTAAAAGTTTATGAATGAAAGACATAGACAAAGAATTTACCCAGAACATTGCACAAGGAGCAGAAGTAGAAAATATGAAAGAACGTTTAAGAGACACAAAGGATGAAGTAAGGAGATTTTATATACACATATTCAGATGGCCCAATAAATTTCAAGGCTGATAAAGTAAATTGAAAAACATTGGAAATCATGATTCACCATAGTGAAATGATAGAACCTAATGAACAAATAAGATCACCTAGAGAAAAAGGGCAGATTATCTTTAAAGAATTAAAAAAAAACAAATTTGTTAAGGGAATATACAGAAGAGTTCATCTTGAGAAAAGGTATCCCAGGCAAACACTAAACAAATAAACGGATTTAGTTCTATTAATACCAAACAAAGTAGAACTTAAGGAGGAAGAGTATATATAATATCAATACAAATTTTTTTTAATCTACCAATAAGTCACAATAATCTCAAAACTATGTAGAACTAACAAAATGGATTTGCAAATAGGTTGGAGAAAGAAAAATTACAGTGTAAAGTTCGATAAGAAAAATAAGGGAAAAAATTGCGTGTTAGATGTGGTACTAAAGATTCAATGTTATGCCAGGGACCTGCCCCAGGGACAGGGTCCTTTAAGATCTGTGAAACTGGCAGCTGTCAACTGGGGAAAAATGAAGTTAAAAGCAGCGAGAGATAAAGAGAAAGAACACAAAGATTAGAATTTTCAGAGGTGGATACAGGGACCACCTTGCGGGGCTTCAGCAAGTGGCCCCGAGTGCTTGTTCCGCCCAGCTTTTATTGAAGGCTGGTATCTCATTTAGCTGAGAGGGTAAGCTGAGGAAGGGAGTAAAAGCATCAGCAGTAAGAATCTTAGCTCTTATTTATCTATAATCATTAACTTTAAGGGTCTGGGCAACCTTGAGAAATCTGGAACCTGAGCCCTGTGCAGGGGCAGCCTCCTGCCTCTGGTCACACACACAGATCCCCTGGGGGAGGTTAGACCCCTCTAGTTTCTCTGTGGAGCAGATGCAGTGGTGTCAGTTCTTCTCTGAAGAATCAGTAGAAAAGAGGAATTTCCCCCCTTATCTCTACCTATGGCATTTCCCTCCATGGTTAAGGGTGCAAGGCCTTCTGCCCATATCTCAGGGCTCGAGCTGTTCTCTGTCCTGGCCATTATACAAATCTGCACAATGGGTATTTGCTTGTGGAAGGTTGTTGACTATTGACTGGGCAGGAGCAGGCCTGGTTCATGTTCCTTCCCAGGCCTTGTACACAGCTTCGGCTGTGGCCCTTGTTCTTCAGAGTACTTACAGACTCAGCAGGGGAGTTTGTAAGCTGTATCCCTTACACGCCAGGCATCTAGTAAAAGCAGAAACTGCCCAGACAAGTAACTCAACTGTTATTTTAAAAGTAAACTAGTTATATTGCTTTTATTCTGTCTTGCTCAGCTTAATTCTCTGTTTTTCTTCTTTTCTAGGGATGTTTTCTGTTGCCAAGAATGGGGTTTTGGGTCCCCATTCTCCCTGAAACGTTTATCTTCAAGAAAACAATATTAGTGAACTGATTGAGAAGTAACTCAGATTGCAGTAAGAGAAAGAGTCAAAGAGAGGTGAAAAAGTGAAGACTTCAGAACTGTGTCTAGGAAGTGAGCGGAAAACTAATATAGAAGCTGCAGGGGGGCATGGGGCCGGGGAGATTTTTCTTCTTAGACATCATTTACAACAAAAGCTTAGATTTTGTAGATTCTGCTCAGCAATATGGAAAAGGATAACAATACTTTTCTTTCTTGGTCCTTTTCCTCTTGGGTCACACAAAGGAGAAATCAGAAAAGAACGCCCTTCGGGGCCAGGCCTTGACTTGTGCCTCCCTGATATATTTACAAGAAGAGGAGTTTAGGACACCGACACATACAGAGTGAAAACACGTGAAGACACAGACAGAAGATATCCAACTGGGAGGCCTTGAAAGAGACCAGCCATGCCTGCCGCTCAAGCTCAGATTTCCAGCCTCCAGAATTATTAGAAAATAAATTTCTGTCTTTCAAGGCACTCAGTCTGCAGTACTTTGCTGTGACAGCTCTGGCAAACTGATACAGAGTTATTGGATGAAAGAATGGAATCTTGAACTCATTCCCTCCTTAGAGTCCCAAACCTTTTTATTATTATTTTTTTTTAATGTAAGATGTAATAGGCCCTTGCAGCTTAGAGATCAAAATTAGAGATTCAGAAAAGATGAGAGAGGTGGTACCTGAAAGTTCCAGAAAGGAGTAAGTATGAAGCTACACTTTCCACCATATTGAAAATTACCTTTTGCTCTTTTTCTCAGTCTTGAATTATGTTCACATGGGTCATACAATCCAGAACACTAGGAATGGAGTTTGGTTTTAGTCCCATGTGAGAATATAACCCAAATAATAATAATACCAATAACTTTAAAATTATCAGTTTGAGGAGTATGAGCCCCATTCCATTATTTAGAACTCAAAAGAAAAGAAAAAAATTTCCCCAAATAAATTTAAGTCCACACAATGAGAACCTTTTTATCTTGTCTATCAGAGAAGTATAAAATATGTGTGTAACACTGTGAGTTATTAGAAAAGTAAAGTCCAAGAGTAAAGTCCATATATACATATATATATATATGTATTTTTAAATTTGGCTAGAAACATGTAAACTTTTGCTTTCACACAAGCCTTATGAGACTTTCAATAATTTCAGATGCATTGGGAAGTAGTAGTCATGATTGAAATAAATTGAAAGTATCAGTTTTTAGATATGAAGTAAACTGTCCCAGCTTTCACAACTAAATCTCATGTATTTGCATCCTGTCTGTCATTTATGAACGGTGTAACATTTTGTGAAACACTTTTGCTCTCTAGCTTTTAGTGTTCTCATTCACAAATAAGAATAATAATGCAAACCATCACAATGGTATAAAGATAAAATAAGATAGTTGCACCAAACCATTTTATGGTCTCTAAGAATGTTATTTGGAATGCTATTCCTGCAATTGTTGTTGTATTTTATTTACCCTTGAGTGGGTTAAAAAAAAATGGATTTCTGTCCCAGAAATTGCTGGCAAAAGAATCTCTTTCCTGTATGGTATCCGGGATCTTTTGCCCTATTATCCTCTGAATACAGCTTGCTCCAAAATATCATGGTACCCAAATCTCTACGTTTCTGACACCCCAAACTGTGCATGTTTTATTCTTTACTAGATGTTTTTCAAACAGGGAATGGGAAGCCAAGGTCATTAGGGCTTGCTGCCATCAAAATCGTACCATAGGAGTTGATACTTACAACACCTGTCTTTAGTGGACAATGCAAAACCACCCTGCAGACTGGCCTTACCCTCTAGATTCTTTCCAATTAAACATTGTAACAGGCCAATGGAACACAAAATATACACTTTATTGGAAAAAGGGGAAAGGTGTACTCTGGATTTAACTTTAAGCCCAAGGATGCGTGATACTAAGCTATAAACTGTGTTCAAGAAAGATCTTAAAGTTGAATTTCTAAGTACTCTGAAGAAAAAATTGAAGCCTCTTATTATTTTTGGTATCCAATGACTAGATATGTTGTACCACTTCTCTGGAACCTAATGATGTAGGTTTAATATTTATGATGCTATAAAAGGTTGTATGTACTTAACATTCCCAGGGCCAATTTGCAAATGGTCTTAACCTAGCCTCTAAATTTGCAAACACAAATTATTTGGGTAAACACTTCTGGCAGCTATATAAAAACGCAGTGTTTGAGGATATGATCTGATGCACATAATTTTAGAGACCATGCTAGAAGACAGTATTCTCTCTCTCACACACACACACACACAAACACACATACACATACACATTCCTTACAAACCTGAAAGTTTAGTCATATCCACAAAGTTTTTTATATGAAACATGAAAAAGGAGGATAGAATTTAGAAATAGTTTAATACACAATTCAGATGATGTTGAATCTTCACTTACAAAAATGAAGGTGGATGGCATCTCATTTTCTGTCTTATTTCTAATGATCCCCCATCCATACCACCTTTCCTATTATAGATAATACAAGAAAAGACCAATACTAACCAAGAGATCTACAGGGATCAAATAAGTAAGAGGGGATCTTCTCTTTCTCTCCAGCACCTGAATGGAGAACTCAAGGGAAACTTCTTCCATGGTCTGACTAGCCAAAGTACTATTCATGTTTTTAAATGCATTAATTTGAACATCACCTTAATATAGTCACCATGCCACTTACTAAATTCTAGTAATAAAATCACCACAAAATGGAATTTTCCAATCTGCATTTAATTTAATTGTGATTTTTCCTTTATTTGTGTGATTTAAAAAAAAAAAAATCTTTTCTAAAGCTCTGTGAGAGTCTGCCCAAAGTGTAAGTACCTGATTGATTGACAGGTTATTTTACAACTAGTACTTATTATTCCTTTCTATTAAGAGCTGAGTGGCTTTTAAAGTAAAAACAATAGGGTGAAAAAAAAGGTCTTTGATTCACTTATTTCAATGAAAAATTGGAAAGAAAAAAGTTATAAAGTCAGTGATTTTGACAGTATGTGCATTTCTTGCATCACATATTAATTGACAATTAGCATGTTATAACAAGTGGACTTAAAAGGGAAAAGGGAAGAATATATTGAGGAATTTCAAAGGTAATATGTAGTTGGTAATAATTGATCTTTTCTTCGTTTGTATGTATTTAAATATAAAACTCAAATAAAAGGTATGTGGGAATTTTGACTCCAGTGCACATATTATGAGATTGTGGAAATTATGTAAAAGACAAATACTGCTTGTTTGTCTTTTAAAAAGGATTGGATTTTTTTTAATTAAAAAAGTGATTTTTCTAAATTTTGTTGAAATCTTTTGTCATATGATTACATTTTATTTTATTTTTATTTATTTATTTTTTTTACTTAAAATATCTTAGTCCTTTATTTGAATAGATTTCAACTCAGTTGACAGGCTGATGGCTGATCTAGGTAAAGATTTCATGGTGCAAAAACACTTCCAATCTATAATATTAGAACACATTTCTGATAAACATGGGTGTGAATGTCCTCAGGGTCTTTGTCCCATCTTCTTTAGGGTTCGATTAAGCTCCTCAAATTTGTGGATTTGGCGGATAAAGAAATCCCCATAGCGTCTGGCAACTTTGGTGTCTGCAATGTGGATCATGTCCTTATCAATGTAGAAGTCAACTTCGGAGGCCGACTGAAACTCGCCATCCAGGGCAGAGATACCACTGGTCCACACCAAGTTCTTCATCTTGTGTTTGAAGACAAGAAGCTGGATCCAGAACTCCTGCTCTGTGAGGTCTAGGAAGCCAGCTAGCTTGGCCACCGGCATGGTGGTGTAGAGCTTGAGGAAGCTGCGGATGGTTGAGAGCTGGGCCTGCTGCTGCACTTCATCAGCAAACACCTTCAGCTGCATGATTACATTTTATATAGCTTTCCTAGATGACTTCCTATTTTATTTACCTATAGTTGAGATTTGAAAAAAAAAGAAAAAACAATTGATAAAGCTCTTCCCACCTAAGTGACTAGTAAACCTACCTTCTTTATTCTGTTCTTATTAGCTTAACTTTAAACAAGTGTCTCTAAATACTATTACATAGTATCTGAGATATAAACTCTGTAAAGCTTGTATTTAAAATAAACAAGATGATAGTTTAGCAAGTTTGAATAAGAAAGTCACCCACTAAATATACATTTTAAAATTCAGTACTTCGGAACTAAATTTAATTACCTCATATGAACAGCAACTAAGCCCATCTACACTGCTAACCTGAGAAAACTATCATAGATTGAGTGGCTTATAAAAAAGCAGAAACTCATTTCTCACAATTCTGGACACAAGGAAGTTCAAGGTCAGGGTTCAGTCAGAGTTGGTGAGGGCCGACTTTCTAGAGGGCTGTGTTTTCTCTGTAACCCTACATAATAGAAAGAGTGAGGCATCTGTGTTGAGCACTAATCACTTTCAGGAGGGCTCTGCCCTTATGGCATATTTGTCTCCCAACAACCCCACTTCCCAATTGCATTAAATTAGATGCTAGATTTCAACATATGAATTTGGGGAAAACACAAACATTCAGACCTGAGCTGTAACTTAGAACTAAACAATCGGATAGTCTGGGCCATTCGTTTATGATTCTTCATGTTTTCAAATATATCCACCACCAGAAGTATGCTGCCTAGCAATAAATGAAACACAAGAAAGACAAGGAAGTTAAATAAATTATCCTACTATTAACAGATTGTTTGTATTTGGTGGTTGTGCTCCCCAAATGGCAACTACTTCAAGAAGGCTTTTCAAGATAGCAAGGTCTATTTTCTTTCTATGTACATTCACAGAAATGATTTTTTTAAATGTATTAATGGCTAGAAAAATGTTTAATACAGTTGCTGCTCATTATTCATTAGTCCTATAAACAGATTTTAAGAAATTTCTTAGGACAAGTAGGAGAGCTAGTCATAACAAGCTGGGTGTAAATTTTGTATTACCAGGCAGAGCAAACTCTGCTCACATGTGAAAACATCCGTGAGCAAATTGAGCTGATAGGCAAGAATAGGACATCAATAAGTATGGCCCAATATTATTTATTTTTTAGCGTTGTTCAAACAGTTACTTTTAAGCTCATGCTGGGAGTGTCTTCAAAATGCTTTTTTGGAACTTGTGATTAAATTTAGCCTGGAGAGACTGATTTAGAACTCCAGATTTAGGTGATACTGCTGAGCTCTTGAAATTGACTGAGGGAAGTTGTTGAATGTCTGCCCTAGAAACTGAAGCTTGTTACATAAAGAGAGGCCACAGTGCTTAGACAGCATTGCAGGAGACAAAGCCAGAGTCCACACGTGGGTTCAGCACGTGGGGGAGCAAGGGACTGAGGACGCTGTGCATCTGAAGCAAAACCAGGGTGGCAAATAAAAGGGAGCGACAACTAAACCCAACTGGGTGCTAAAGTCACGTTGGTCTGTTAGCAAGCAAGGGTTAGGGAAAGTGACTCACCTTGGGACATAGATTTTTAAAAGTATGACTCAATGCTTGATTTTAAACAGTAGAACACATTTAAAGAAAACAATTCCTGATTGCTCCCCTGGCTGGCCATCCTTCCTTTGCTCAGTGTCTGGTCCGCCAACCAAACCTTTTTGGACATTTGTCTATTTCAGATCCTAGCCACTTTGCAACACACTTTTCTTGTTCTCTACACATACACGCTTGCTTTTCATGCTTTCCACTTACCTATGCTCATCTCCCCTTTTCCTTCTAAGACATGTTGCCTATATATATCATTGGTTATCTTCCCTTATCAAGAGCTTCAATTAGCCCTTACTCTGTGATGGTCACTTCCTTACCTGTTGGTGTCATTGGTTTGAAAAATCAGCCTATTAGAATTGGCTGGAGTGGGTGCACATTCAGTTGTTAGGAGATTTTTTTTCTCCAAGAATTTGCACACGATTCCAAGATATTTTTTTGAAGTATTATATTTCTTTTCTTGATTTCATATAGGTAGGAAGAAATGAATAAAAAAAGAGTTAAATAAAAGGTGATATGTATACAAACTGGAACCATCACTCATTAGTGGTGGTACAAACACTTTGTAAAAGGATACCACCAATTTGGAAAACTGTTGCACATTTTTTAATAAAGATACATTTATACCTATTCTATGAAACAGAAACTTCGGTCTTGGGCCTATATCCTGAAGTAATGAGTGCTTATGTCCACAAAAAAGAAGATTTCTATGAGAATATTTATAGAAGCTTCACTCTTCATAGGAGAAATACCAGCAACAACTTAAATTTCCACTGTTAAAACAACAAACAGATACACAAAGTGACAGATACACACATCAGTATGGATAAATCTCACATCAGTATGGATAAATCTCAAACTATATTTACTGAGAAAAGCCAACCATAAATGAATACAGACTGTGTATTTCCGTTTGAAGTTTAGGAATAGGCAAAACTAATCAATGGTGATGGCAGTCAGAATAAAGCCCATTCTTAGAGAGGGATTCTTGTCTGGAAACAGATATGAAAGAACTTCCTCTATACTTCCTTCCAGAAAGGTTGTACTAGTTTGCAGTCCCACCAGCAGTGTAAAAGTGTTCCCTTCTCTCCACATCCATGCCAGCATCTGCAGTTTCGAGATTTTGTGATGTGGGCCATTCTCACTGGGGTTAGATAGTATCTCAGGGTGGTTTTGATTTGCATTTCTCTAATAGATAGGGATGATGAACATTTTTTCATATGTCTGTTAGCCATTCGTCTGTCTTCTTTAGAGAAGGTTCTATGCATGTCTCTTGCCCATTGATATATGGGATTGTTGGCTTTTTTCATGTGGATTAATTTGAGTTCTCTATAGATCCTAGTTATCAAGCTTTTGTCTGATTCAAAATATGCAAATATCCTTTCCCATTGTGTAGGTTGTCTCTTTGCTTTGTTTGTTGTCGCCTTGGCTGTACAGAAGCTTTTCAGTTTAATGAAGTCCCATTTGTTTATTTTTGTTGTTGTTGCAATTGCTATGGCAGTCTTTTGTTTAATTAATTTAAAAATTAATTTTTTGTTTTGGCCCTATTAGTGTATATGAGAATGGATGATAATCTAAGTAAATGATTCTTTTTTTTTTTTTTTTTGGCCAGGGCTGGGTTTGAACCCGCCACCTCCGGCATATGGGACCGGCACCCTACCCGCTGAGCCACAGGCGCCGCCCATTTTTTTTTTCCAATTTTTTTTTTTTTTTTTTTTAAGTAAATGATTCTTAAAGGTGATTTAAGAGGATATCAGAATCACCTGGTGAGTTTTGTGAAAATACACCTCGGTACTGATCAGACTCCTCTTTAGAGAAACAGAATATTTATAGCAATATAATCTGTATGAACTAAAAATTCTTGTTCTTGGCTCCTGCCCCCAATTCTGTGCTTTCTAGAATATATTATCTAGTGATTTCAATGTGCACCCTCAAGTCGGGTGAGAACCATTGATTTAAATATATGCATCTCGACTCTGATTGCACATTAATATTACTTATGCTGAAAACCACCAATTCCCAAAGTCTACCTCTAAAGACTGATTTAATTGGTCTGAGGTTAGACTTGGGTATCAGCATGTTTTAAAGCTTCCCAGATGATTCACATGTGCAGCTTCAATTGAAAACCACTGGTCTAAGGAAAAGAACAGCCAGTGTTTGCTTGACCCCATTGCCAGACCGCCCATTATTTTGAGAATAGGTATTAGTCAAAGAATGTCTGTGCTAAAATTTCTTATTTAGGGGCCCCAGCTCTATACAGAGTACCAGTGAACATCAAAGTGGTATTTCAGAAAGTAGAGGACAGTGAATTGGTTGAGAATTGCTGCTCTAAGTCATTAAGATAATATGAGGATCTGAGCAGTTTGCACACTGCCCTCCACCCACAGTCAGTCAGAGCTTTAATACTAGATATTACACACAAGCAATTTGTAGACATCTGGGTGTAGGAAAATCCCTAAAAGGCTTTTTTCATTGTCTTTAAAAATAATAATTTTATAATTTAACTTCATTTGAACAATTTTTAAGTAAGTGCAGTTATTGGAGAACTAGTTTTTCCCAAGTCACCTAATTCATGCTAAGTAAAGGTCAGAAGAAGGCTTTTAAAAATAAGTATTATTCATCTTTCTGAGAAAGAGTCTACCATTAACAAAGGTGTTTTTAAAGCTTCTATCATCTAATGTCTTTAAGACTTTATTTCGGTATTCATTATAGATCAAAACTTGTATTCAATTAAATGCTTCAAATTTACAAGTAGTAAATGATTTTTAAAAATTAGGCATCCCTTATCTATAGTGTCACTATTTTGAGGGCATATTTTTTGTGTACTTGACTATATTTTGTATAAGTATTCCATTTTTTTTTTACCATTTGGAAATAAAGAGACTTATGGGTATAGGCAGGATGTTTTGTGAAGAAAGGAAATATCTATTTACTTAAAATGTACTGATAATATCTAATGGGACAGAGAAGGCTTGAAAAGTCTCCTGGGAGATGAATTAATGTGATTTTATTAAAATAGTCTTCCAAATTGTGTGAGCATGAACACACTGGAACTATGGGCATTGGTGCACTTGGCAAAGGAGAGGTTTTATCTTTCTCTGGCTTAATCAGATATGTTTAAACACACACACACTCTCACACCCTCATTTAATTGTTAGATGATAGATAATAGCTATTTACCGAAGTATGTAATGCAGGTTTTTTTCCTCTTAATGGCAAATGTAATTTGGGATAGTAAATTCTTTTATCAATGGAAAGCATTATAATATTGCTATTGATAGAACTTTTGCAGACCTTACCTCTGCAAAAGGTAAACAGTGCCGGTCACTAAGCCTTTGCAAGGTTTAATTGCTCTTCAGGGGAACAGTGTGGAGCAATTATATGAATGACACCAGATCTCAACAATTAAGTTAGGAGAAAAGATAGGAAAGTTGAGCAAATTCTCAGTGGAAAAGAAAAGAGACTTCATATAACCCAATTGAAGTTTTAAAAATTATAAGGTGGACTGATAAAATTGATCCAAGCAAACTCTTTATGATTTAAGACCAGAGAAGTGAGTAGATAGGATCTGAAAATTAGAAAGTTGGGAACAAGGAAAAAAACGAAGGTAAAATTCTTTTACACAAAAGATAATGGAATACATTACTATCAAGGGCCCCTGAAGCAAGGCGCATCATCGAATACGGGAGGGAACGAAATGAATTTCTAAATGAAAAGGGAAGATAGAGAAGAACAGGAAGAAAATAGGCTAATGGAAATAAGGGAAACTTTAAAAAGCAAGTGCGATGAGCAGAGAAACCTTTCATTGGGGTCTCCTTACTCCTTTGTGATAGTGCTGTTAAATGGCTTTTGGCATAGCCTGTAATCTAAAATAATGTCATAACAGGATGCTCTGTGCTGTCACATTTAACCAAGTGCTACATGGCATTTAATATTCTTCTATCTTCAGGGACGTCTAAATACAAATCTATGTGATGTAATTCTACTTGCAAATAGGTGACTTGAAAACACTGCCCACCTTTGTGACCGAGAAAGTTCAATTTTTCTGTGGATGTTGCATATTCAAATAATTTTTCCTTAGACTGTTGCTTTAAAAATAAATCAAGAATTGCCCATAAGCACCTATAATCTAGTGCATGTCTTAATAATAGATGAGATGATTTTCAATAGGACATGCAGAAAATATGAAAGCATATTAACCATTTGCAAACTATTTATAATGAAACTGACTGCCTCTGCTTGAACCCATTGTCTTCTGTTACATTTGAAAAGAGCCCCTGCCTTCTTTGCTGGAAGCATGAATCTTTTTTTAGGAAAGAGTGCTGAGGCTAAATTCAGGATTTCAAGTGATGGATGATTTGAAACATTAATATGGAAGGTATTGCTATCTAATTATTCAGCAGTTACTTCTGTGACTTAGATGGGGGAACAGGTTACCTTTGGGAAAGAGGAGTCTGCTTTTAAGCCTTGCTAACTTAAGTGTTATTACTAGAAGTTCTACAGCACATGTAACTGCTAACTCTGTCCCAAGAGGTGTACACATAGCTTCCTGGCCTAAAATATAAACTACTTAATAGAGGCATAATCCTTGAATAATTAGAAAATATCTGCTTGCTTCAAATATACAAGAAAGAGAGTGTTTTTAAAATTTAGGCTTAATCGTGTATTTAAGAATTCCTTTTACAGGTGCAGTCTTTTCCAGACACTTGGAAAGAATCAGAATACCAACAGCAAATACCAGGGGACACAAAGCAGGACATTGGTTTATTAATAACTCAGAACGTTTTTTATCTGCTCAATCATAAGGGGACATTTCCCAATGAAAATGTTCATCAGTCACACATCAAGACCCTTTTCTAAGTTTGTTTGCCTGATGTCCGACTTTGAGTTTGTGTCAGACATGGGACTGACCCCTGTTCACAGGCAAGATTAATGTAAAGTAAATCAATTAAAGATCAGAGTCTGCCAAACTGTCTACAGATGATTATAGTGTTATGAAATGGGGTCTAAAGTACCATCAGGAGCCTACCTGGAGAGGTAGAAACAGGTGAGTATGTGGGACAGGCTCCACCCAGTGCCTAGATGTGGATGTGGATTCTCTAAACTGTAAGAGTTTTACAGAGAACTGACAGAATAAACCCAGTCTGACATCTAGCTCATCAGTTGAGGGCAGAGTTGACAAAGTCATGAGGCGAATATCACCATGTCCCAACTCTCCTCACCTAAGTCAAGCCAAAGAAAGATATTGCTAAACAATCAAGACATTCTTTTCCACTGAATTAACAATTTTTCTTAAAACTGCCCTCCAAAGAGATCCTCACAATCTATCAGGTTTTTGAGCTGAGATGAAACCTGTTTAAAAATCCTTGCACAAATGTAAATTCAGAACTGGACTGGAGGAAAAATGTGTGTGGAAAGTATTATGGAAACTTTGAGCAATAGAATATGCCACTTTCCTACATATGTGTCTTCTCTTTCTAATCCATTACTTAAGGGATCATAAAGGAAGGAAAAGGAAAGATTGTCAGCGTCAAAGAGAACCAAAAGTTTAGTTGGGATATATTTGTTTTGTGGAGGCATAATCTTAGAATGGGTTTTATGGCCGGGCATGGTGGCTCGCAGCTATAATCCACTGGCCTCGGCATCCCAGTGGGGATCCCAGTGGGATGCCGAGGCCAGTGGATTACCTGAGCTGACAGGTTCCAGACCAGCCTGAGCCAGAGTAAGACCCCCATCTCTAAAAATAGCCAGGTGTTGTGGCGGGCGCCTGTAGTCTCAGCTACTCAGGAGGCTGAGGTAAGAGAATCACTTAAGCCCAGGAGTTGGAGGTTGCTGTGAGCTATGATGCTACAGCACTCTACCCTCTACTGAGGGCAACATAGTGAAACTCTGTCTCAAAACAAAGCAAAACAAAAATGTTTTTTTTATTTTTCAAATTGGTACTTTTTCATTTTATTTTCCCAAAAATTGGGTATAAATTGAATGGCAGGTAGGTAGCAGAGTAGACAAATGGAAGATTCTAACACTGATTCATCTTGTTGGCAATGCTTTGAGACATTTTATCTCACAAGCTGATTATGTGTTATAGAAATACATACACAACAATACCATAGAGGAATATTTGTCCTGTGTTTAAATTTGGGGGGCACAAGATTTACACTGTATTGTTCAAGTACTGCATAATAGTATTTATGGATGCTGAGATTAATTTTCAATATGCAGTCTCCCTTGAGATATTTATATTCTTCCAATCGGCATGGAAGTGTCCATCAAAACTAACACTATAAATTTTTATTTAACTTGCCACTGCAACTGTTTCAGGGCTTCCTTTAAAGAGCTCTAGACAGATTAGCAATCTTCCTGTAAAAATGACCTCTGTCATTTTCCCTAGTGCTGGCTAGTTATTTCAATGCAATTGAATTCAGAGGAGGAGAAGGGTTCCCCTCTCACTCTCCCTCTCCCTTTCAGACAATTTTAGAACCATTTGTTTAGGCTCGTGCCTATTTCAAGAAAGAACTGATATTTACTTTAGAATGCAACATGCTTTGCAATTTATAGCTTATTTCTAATTAAACAAGAGCAAAATAGTTTCCAAAAGAGAAAATTATAATTTTTTTCACAAATTGCTTCCATCATTTTTGAACCCTGCACAGCATTTTTAGTAGATGCGTGCCCTTAGCTCATCTTTTGCATGCTAACAATTTAATCTGAATACCAATATAGACACAAAATAAATGATTGTTTCCTGCCAGAGGTATCTGCAGAAGAAATCTTGGAGTGAAACATTGTCTTTGCAGCTCATTGTGTCTCTAATTAGAGTAGAAGAAGGCAGAAGCTTGCTGGTGTCAGTCTGTGTTTAGCATGCCCTGGAGCCTCAAACTCCTGTGGGTATCAAAGTGCACTAATTAAATGAGGGGTCCACAATACGGCACTAAACATCAGAGTGCGAGAAAGAGTCCAGTGTCCTCAGTGCCTTTGAGAATCCGTGGCCCACGCTAATTACCCATTGTTGAATTGACTTTCCATTCTGTGAGGAATGAATGGTTTGACTCTCCCGCCTCCCTCCACCCCTCCCCCTTTCTATTTTACCATCTTTGCTTTGGCCGCCTAATTAATCTTATGGAAATCTCCCGAAGCCAGATTCCAGCAAGGTTGCCCCGATGTTTATAATTTGATTTGTGATGATAAAAGTGAAGGCACCCGGTGATGGAACAGTGTCATTTTCAACACTCTCGAGAATCCAAGAGGCTATCAATCTTTCCCACGTGCATGGCAAACTGATATCCTAGAAAATTAACTTCAATTAATAACAGAAATCCCCAGACACACCGGAAAGTGGAGCTGCTTTGAAAGGGAACCTTCAAAGATGTTTGGACCGTCTTTCATATGCAGACTGTTTTCTATAAGAGATCCTCAGTGAGGAAATGCTGGATATGTGTGTGTGTGTGTATTTGTGTGTGTGTGTGTGCTGTTGTTATTGTTGTTTCCCCCTAAAACTAAATTTCAGAGAAGCCTGGTATCATTCAAATCTACTGTAGGGAGAATTTAACTTTATTTTTTATTTTAACAACAAATAAAACTGTCCTTAAGTTATTTAGTGTCTTTTTGTTTTGACTTGATGAGCTACACAATGTTAAATATCATTTGAAAAGTTTTTCCTCATCCATAAGGATGTTAATGTGGGCAATCAGCATCTTAAATTCAATGAAAAGGAAGATATGTATGTACAAACATATGTAACCAGATAAAAATCACGGCGATTTATGATAAAGAAGTGTTTAATAAAACAGTTTCAGAATATTAACAGTTAGATTGAATAAGGAATAGAAAGCTTTTTTTCCATGTAATTTAATATCAAATATTACTCAATTTAACACAAGTCTACTCATCGTATGTCTAATTATATGCTTCAATTGTGGATTATGGTTTTTTTTAATTTTTTTTCACAAAAGAAGGCAGTTATTCATGGGCAGTACAATTTCAGTTTATTGATTAAAAATTTAAAATATTTATATTTTATCACACCTAGAACAAACACACCACCCAGAAAATCCCATAAAGAAATGATTAATTCCTGCTATATTTTTCCTCCCTTAATTCCGTCCCCTTCTACTTCCTCTGCTTCTGTTTCTTTTATTTCTTTTTGTTCCTTTTAAAAAGTCTTTAAGTTATTAGAACATAATTCTCAATATATTTAAATTTTTTCCCACAATTCATAGTGAGCACCTGCCAACACTTTTTTTTTTTTTTGGTATGTGAATATACTTTATGATACTTTGCCTCAAAATATCTAAGGTGAAAATGAAGGATGACTGGCCATGAGTAGATAAATTTTAGGAGGTTATCGTAACTAGAAATATAAACATGGAAATTATACTGTTCTATTTTGGATGTTGAAATGTTCTTTTAAAAATTATTTTTATGGGGACATCATAGTTTAGTATCTTACCAGGTACACATGTTGTTTTGGTAGAGGTGTACGATGTGAATTAGTCAAATCAGGGTAATTGGGGTACCCTGGGGTATCCGTCACCTCAGGCTTTTAGCATTTCTTTGTGGTAAGAACATTCCCCTTTCAGTCTTTCAATTGTTTTAAAGTATACCCTAACTTAATGTTAATTTAGTCATCTTGTGGTCCTATCAAATATTGCTCATTATATCTAAATATCAAACTGTATTTTTGCACCCATTAACCACCCCCACTGTATTTCCCCCTCTCCCTGCTATCCCCTCCTTGACTCTGATAAACATCATTTTATTCTCTGTCTTCATAGATCAACTGTTTTTAATATTTAGTTCTCACATATGAGTGAGAACGGTGAGATGTGTCTTTCTGAGCTTATTTTTAACATATGTTCGCTAGTTCAGTACATGTTGTTGCAAATGGTAAGATTTCATTCTTTTTTGTGGCTATTCAATATTTCATTATGTACCTACACTACAATTTCTTTATCTGTTCATCATTGATGGACACTTAGGTTGATTCCCTATCTTGTCTGTTGTGAATAGTACTTCAGTAAACTTGGGAGTTCAATATCCTTTCAATATACTGAATTTTCAATCTTTAGATATATACCCAGCAATGGGATTTCTGTGTAGTTCGATTTTAATTTTTTGAGGAACCTTTATACTGTCTCCATAGTGGTTTCAATAATTGACATTCCCACTAACAGTGTACAAGAGTTCCCTTTTCTCTCCATCCTTACCAATATTCATTATTGTCTGATTTTTTTTGTTAAATGTCATTTTAACTTTGGTGAAATGATGTCTTATTTGATTTGAATTTCTCTGAACACTAATGATGTTGGGCACTTTCTTGTATACCTGTTGGTCATTTGTATGTGTTCTTTTGAGAAATATCTATTCAGACCCTTTGCCCATTTTTAAATTGAATTATTTGATTTTATTCCTTTTGAGTTGTTGAAGCTTCTTACATACTATAGTTATTAATCCCTGGCCAGACAAGTAGTTTGCAAATATTTTCTCCCATTTTGTGATCATCTCTGCAGTTTCTTGAATATTTCTTTTGCTGTACAGAAACTTTTCTGCTTGATGTGATCTTCTTTGTCCAATTTGGTTTGGGTTGTCTTTCTTTGAGGTTATTATTCAAGAAGTCTTAGATGGTGTCTGTGTCTCAGTGAGTAGGGCGCCAGCCCCATATACCGAGGGTGGCGGGTTCAAACCTGGCCCTGGCCAAACTACAACAAAAATATAGCGGGGCATTGTGGCAGGCACCTATAGTCCCAGTTACTGGGGAGGCTGAGGCAAGGGAATCACCTAAGTCCAGGAGTTGAGGTCGCTGTGAGCTGTATGATGCCACGGCACTCTACTGTGGGTGACAAAGTGAAACAGTCTCTACAAAAAAAAAAAAAAAAAAAAGAAGAAGAAGAAGAAGTCTTTGCCCAAACCGTTTTCCTGAAGCATCTCTCCAATGTTATCTTTTAGTTATTTTGTAGTTACAGGTCATGGATTTAAGACTTTAATCCATTGGATTTAATTTTTTGTATGTGAAAGCGATAAGGGTTTTGTTTCTTTCTTCTAATATGGTTATCTAGTTTTCCCAACACCATTTATCGAAGAGACTGTCCTTTCCCCAGTGTATGTTTTTGGTATCTTTGTCAAAGATGAGTTCACTATAGAGATGTTTCTGGGTCCTCTATTCTTTTCCATTGATCTGTCTGTCTGTTTTTATGGCAGTACCATGTTGTTTTGGTTATTATAGCTCTGCAGTATAATTTGAAGTCAAATAGTGTGATTCCTTTTCTTTTGTTCTTTTTGCTCAGATGGCTTTAGCTATTCTAGGTCTTTTGTGATTATGTCCAAATTTTACTTATTTTTTCTATTCTGTAAAGAATGCCATAGGTATCTTGATGGAGAGTGCACTAAATCTATATATAGACTGTGTTGGGTAGCATGGACATTTTAATAGTATTGATTCTTCCAGTCATCAAAGAGCATGGAATGCCTTTCTATCTTTTTGTGTCCTCTTTAAATTCTTTTGTCAATGTTTTATAGTTTTCATTTTAGAGATATTTCACTTTGTTTAAATTTATTCTTTGGTATTTAATTTTACTCCTAGGTATTGTAAATGAGGTTACTTGTTGGAAATTAAAAGTGTGAAAAAGAAAACATTAACAAGGAAATTTCTTAAGCTTTCTAAACAAATAAAAATGAAAACATGACCCTTTAAAACCTATGTGATATAGCAAAAGCATAAGAGGAAAGTTTGTGTCAATTAACTACATCAAAAAATACAAAAACTTCAAATACACAACTTAAAGATGAATCTCAAAAACTAGAAGAATAAGAGTAAACCAAACCCAAATTAGTAGAAAAAAAGAAATCATAAAGATCAGAGCAAAAACAAAATATGAAATTAAAACAAAAAATTATAAAAGTTCAATGAAACAAAAAGTTGGGTTTTTTAAAAAGGTAAACAAAATAGACACATCTTTATCCAGACTAAGAAAAACAGAGAGAAAACCCACAAAAAAAATCAGAGATAAAAAAGGAGACATTATAACAGATACTGCAGAAATCCAAAGGATCCATGGAGACCACTATGAACAACTTTATGCCACTAGATTTCAAAATCTACAAGAAATATATAAATTCCTAGGCACATATAACCTATTAAGACTGAATGAGGGAAAAATCCAAAATATGATTAAACCAATAACAAGTAATGAGATAGAAGCAGCACTAAAAATTCTTCCATCAAGACAATCTCAGGACCTGATGGCTTCACTGTGGAATTTTCCTATGCATTCAATGAATAATTAGAATTCTACTCAAATTATTCCAAACAATAGAGAAGAAAGGGATACTCCCAAACTCGTTCTGAGAGGCAAAGATACAACAAAGAACAAAAGCTGTAGGCTAATCTCTCCGACATTCATAGATGCAAAAATACTAAAGAAAATGCTAGCAAACTAAATTCAACAACACATTAAAATATTATTCATCATAATCAAGTGGGATTCATCCAGGAATATAAGGATGATTCAACATATGCAAGTCAGTCAGTGTCATACATCATATCAACAGAACAAAAGACAAAAACCATGTGATTAATTGATGCTCAAAAAGCATTTTATAAAATTCTACATTTCCTTATGATAAAACATCCTCTCAAAAGCTGGGTATAGACGGAATTTAATATGATAAAAGCCATACATATATGAAGACCCATAGCTAGTATCATACTATGGGGGAAAGTTGAAAGTCTTTTGTCTAAGATCTGGAACAAAACAAGGATGCTCACTACTGAACATACTGGAAATTCTAGGTAGAGAAATCAGACAAGAAAAAGAAATAAAAGGCATCTACATTAGAAGGAAAGAAATCAAATTATCTTTGTTTGGAGACAACATAATATTATGTGTAGAGAAAAGTAAAGAATCCACCCCTAAACTGACAAAAAAAAAATTGCAGGATACAAAATCAAAAATAAACAATCTGAAAAATAAATCAAAAGACAATGCCATTTACAATAGCTACAAATAAAAGAAAATGTCAACACTTTAACTCACGAATTCCTGGGAAGCTGCAGGATGGCAAAGCTTGTTCAAAAGGACATGAGGAACAGGGCTGGTTGGTATACAGCCATTGAAACAAGGAATGGTGAAATAAGAGTATAAAATTATAAAATTGATTAATCCTATAAATCAATGGACATATAAACTTTAGAGTTACCTTTTCTGTCAGACATAAAAGAAAATTACACCTACTATCCTGAAAATTAACTTTGAAGCGTTCAGAGTTGTAAAATACCTGAGTCATAGTTAACTGTGAATTCTAGAATTCTAAAGAAAAACAAAGTCACATTCTCAGAGAGAAGCAGATGACTCTGAACCTCTGGGGTCTTTGTTAGATAATTCTCTACATTCCATTAAAAAAATTATTTTTCTATTTTATTTCCCAAGTTTTGTGTAATTCTCTTTAAGAAGATGAATGCACTGACTGTTTTTACAATTAATATGGATGACCAAGTTTAGTGCTATTCTTACACATCAAAAACTGGAGGATGAGGGAACTCTAAATTCAACCCAAATGCACTCAGAGCCAAAGTTAAGCAGCTAGATTCAGGAAATTTGCAGATTTTCAATATCTTGATAGAATTTCTACCACATGATTGAATTTGTTTGGTACCATTTCTTGTTCTCTCTCTCTCTCTCTCTATATATATATATATATATGTGTGTGTGTGTGTGTGTGTGTGTTATATATATACAGTAATTGTATGCTACATTTTGATTGGCTGAAATTTTATATTTACCCTTGATAGGTGTACCACTTGTTCAGAAAAGGATTCTGATCATTTTAAATCCCAAATATTAAAGTAAGCAAATCTTATGTTACCATGTAAGTTTTCACTTGATATAAATTAAATATTTTGAGATCAGTACCAAGTAATCAAATATTATTTTTGCAAAAGGAAAGCAGAAGTATCAACAGTAATGTATTTAATTATATATATTATGTTCCTTAATTCATAGGTGAATGCTGAGTTAGATGTCAGAATTGATCAGTTTTTTTAACTTTTCATAAAAATTATAAGAAGTTTAGAAATTCTTTGACAAAGAAAAACATTCTTTAATTTACTTATAATTAAGTTGTTGGTGGCAAGTATAAATAACATCAACAACAATGATTTTCAGAAAGGACTTAAGATAAATCTTACACACTTTATGGGGGCAAGACATGATTGCAAGAGGGACTTTACCTAACAATTGCAATCAGTGTAACCTGGCTTATTGTACCCTCAATGAATCCCCAACAATAAAAAAAAAAAAAAAATGCAAGTAATTATTTACAGTTATTGTTTCATCTAGACAAACACATTCTTTCCAGCACATCTTTAATTTAAATAATTCAATTATAAAACATTATTTAATCTTATAGTATATGAAACACTAATAATTACCAACAGGATGTTTTTCTCTAATATTTTCTTACTAAGATTAGTTTTAACAAAATGTAAAGGACCATACCCAAGAATAAAACAGAAGTTTCATGCAGATTTATGAATAGTATTAAGTGGAATATGAAAACTGTGTCCATGGACAGCCTTATAGAGAAAGAGACAATGAAATATTGGTATTTGTATATGTATTGTTATGACTAATACAGACTTTACCGGACTAAGTGTATTGTGATAATCCAATTTAAATTATCAAAGCATTACATAAAAATCAAGAATGTGAGAAACAGAATTGAAGTGTTAAAAGAAATGTTTATTCTGAGTCCTCTTATGTCATGCAACATGGCTATCACAAGCTAAAAAAAAGTCTGCCCCTGTACAGTGTTATGTTTTAAAGCATATGTTTGCAAAGCTATACCCTAAGTTGTCAAGGGTTCAAAAAAAATGGATGTTTGGAGTTAAGATACTCCCCCAAAGCCAATTAAAGATAAGATATTTTCATCAAATTATTAGAAAAACCCATTAATTTAGTTTTGCAGAACTATGTAAAAATCCTAGTGTTCTGGGTAGGGTTGTATTATTTTATGTATCTCCCAGTTAGTACTAAAAGGATCATTTCCAGATCCAATGGGTTTCCCATCTTGCCAGCACTGGGCTACCTCCACAGAGCATTATTAGTTCTCATCTTTGAAATTGTTTAACACATTTCATGTTAAATAAAAAGGAACTGTATGATGTAATAAATGTTTTATATTCAATAAGATAATCATCATATTTCGTACATTCATTCTTAGAGAGTGCCTGTTTCCATCCTTCAGAAATGACCTGCAAGTAGCCTAGCAATAATGTTAACTCTATATGGGCTTTATTCTTTGCTCAGTTAATCACACATTCAATTTACCTATCTTCCTGCCCATGTACATTATAATGCAAATCAATTCAAGTAGAGATGTGAGAGCTTAGGAAGCCTGGCCTGGCAAGCAAGCTTCCTTTATTTCTTGCCTTAGAGCTAGCCAAGCTCCAGAGATGAAGATGAGCTTAATTAGAATTATAGAAGGATTTAAAAGTCAGTAAAAAAAAAAAAAAAAAAAAAAATAGGAAACTATTCAAACTGAATATTCAATTCGCAGCAAAGTAGAAGAAAGCCTTAGCTCCCTGTGTCTAAACATCTCAAACCTCATAGGGTCAGAAGGCAGTTTTTAAGGCAAAGCAGCTCTTGGTAAGTGCTACAGCTCTTACCCAGGAAGAAAAGCACTAAACAAGTCCATGTTATTTAAAGAATTGCAATCAGACCAGTAAAAAGACAGCCCCTTCCACCTCTCCTGTAATTTCAGTCCTATTCCCTTCTGCCCCAATATTGTCCAGAGCTTTGATACACCACGCTACAGGTTCTAAAGAACCAGGAGGCTCGTGAGGTACAAGCATAATGTCACCAAGTCAAAAGGTCTTACAACAATCTTAAGAAAACAACTTCTAATCTGACAATGTCAAACTTTACCCAAATCTTGTGCTCTTGGAAAATAGTGAAGACTGAGAAATCCTCTTACTATTTTGAGTTCTGAAAAATGGCTAACTGCATAATAAACATCCTTCTCCATAAGATTAAGATAAGACTCATGAGCCTCCTTATCCTTTGTCTATTTGTCTATATGTCTTACCCTTTGGCCTTTGACAAGGCCAGATAGATACAGAACCTTCAAATTCCAGTGTTTTCCCACATAAATGATTACCCAAACTGCTTATTCCTACTAAGCAATCAGAGCAAATGCTTGTTAAACAGACTTTTGTTAAGGTTCTCTCCTCTCAAGTCCTTGAATTTTGACTCACCTCATCCTGAGCCAGAGAACAACCCTTCATGAGGACAGGTTGGCCTCGTGGAAGATGTTCTCTGATTTCTGAGAATGCCAGTCTCTCATTCCACTTTTCCATGCTTGCTGCTTTCTAGCTTTGCTTACCCCTCTCTCTCTAAAAAGCAAACAAACAAATCTCTTTTTGCTCTATTCTTGAGAAGCTCAAAGATCTAATGATCAGGCGTTCTCTCTTTTGCAATAGTCCATTCCCCTCCTTTTGAATGAAGTCTCTCCCCACTAAATCTAGATCTGTTTTTCATTTGAAAAATCTTTGTATCTACTCTGACTCAAAAATTAGATTGTCCGAGACTTCTAACAGTAAACTCCTAAAAGATCCTCAGTATCTATACCTCCCAAGATTGACCGCTCAACATTTCTCTAGCATAAACTGAAATGGCCAACCCTTCTGTACAATAAATTTTATCAATAATTTAGTAGAGGGATTTTTTGTTTTAAAACACTGTAGTTACGTTTTCACAAAAGCATAATCTACAGACTCCTATGTAGGACAGTCTTGAGAATTTTAGTAAAAAAATAGAAAAATATGAAAATAATTCTAAAATGTGCCATGTACGTGGAATAATTTATTATGGTGGAAACCAACAACACGGGTATTACAGTTGTATCAAAGTAAAGGGGGCATGAAAAAAGAAGGCCTATACCTCTATGCTGATGTCAACTTCTCAAGATCTTCCTCACCAAAGAAGCCTGAAGCTGGACTTGTCTGAGTAGCTAGTTTTTGACAACTGAGTTTGTAACATAATAAACCAGTGGTTTTACTTATTTGTTTTGCCTACACGTGTGCACACACACTTATGCAATCATTGTCTCCTCCATATTAGTTTAACTTCTGTCAATTTTTTTTTTCTGAAAATAGGAACATAGTATCCAAGGCTCCATATAATTTTAATAGCACCAATAATTTTGTTTCTATAATATACTTAAATAAATATTTACTTGCCCTATAAAAGATGTAATTCTGTCTAGGTTAAATTTCCAGCAGTGAACATACATAAATTCACAAAAAAGACCGAATGTATCCTATGAAGATATTACAAAATAAGAGAAATTTGAAACAACTGAACATCAAGGTTTACACAGGTTAGATCCTGGCTCTTAGGCCCCCAACAATGATCTTGACAGTGAAGATGAGGTGAACTCACTCTAATAATAATTTATTGATAACAAAAATTTGATTCTGTTTAAGAAGGTACAGAATATACTTAGACACATATCTAAAATATATATTTTATTATTTTAAGGCTAACAGGATTAAACTTTGGCGTTTTTCATGTTTTTGAAATTACCTTGAACAACAACTTCACGAAAGCATCTCACTTTTAAAGAAGTTTTAAGTTTGAAAGAAACATCACTAGAAGGTTTTGTAACAATAGAAAGGGAACGTGATGGAAGTAATGATTTCTTAAATTATAACTTAATTTTTTAAAAAGCAGATAAAGCATCACTTCGTAGACAACAGTTTACCTCTTTAGATAAAGACAAATCTAAAAACAATTGGAAAACAATGTAAAGTGTTGAGGACGATGAATGGAATCTAGTGTTTGTGAAAGCATAAATCAGCAAAGCCTTATTGCTAGGTAATGTATCCGTTTCAATTAAAATTTTAAAATTAACATATTTTGGAGACAGTTTATAACAGTATATACAAGTACAGGGTTCTTACGGTAGAGTATCTGTATTAAATTTCATCATCACAGCCAACATTATAGTTCTATTATTTAAACCTCACATTTCTATTTAAAAGTAGAAATAATCGTACACATCTCAACATGTTGCTAAAGTGTTTGTAAAATGTCCAGTAAAGTACCTGGCACATTCTACCTTTAGGAATTTAATCTATAAAAAATATTCATAAATTTGCACAAAAAGGAATATGTACTGCACTTTTGTTTTACAATAAACAAAATCTGGAAACAATTAAAATGACTACCAATAGGGAATGATTAAATAAATTGTGGAACGGTACAATGGAACACTTTGCAGCTGTTAAAATAAATGAGACAGGTATTATTTATAAACACAGAAATATTTTAAAGATAAAAATGTAATTTAAGGAATGTTATTCTCTTGTGTAAAAGAAAAACTGTAAGTATGCACATGAAAGTGTACACGTCAAACTGCTAACAGTGATTTTGGAGCAGTGAAATTAACTTCTTAAAATAGATATGTACTTCTATATTACTAGAGTACTTTGTAATGAGATGGATGTATATTTTGCTAGTTGTCTAAGCCCAGCCTGGGTCATCTAGAAAGCAGAGCATGAGATTAGGATTAAGCTTGTTAATGGGAAAACCCCCAAATTGTAAAATAATTTAAAGAGGTTTATTTTGAGCCAAATACATGTCATGATGGCCCTCGGAGCCACACCCAAGAAGTCCTTAAGCAATTGTTCTGAGGTGGTCAGGGTACAATTAGGATTTTTTTTTTTTTTTCGTCCCCTCCCTACAGTTAGGTTTTATACATTTTAGAGAGTCAGGAATTGTAGGTAAATTCATAAATCAGTACATGCAAATTATAATTGATTGGGCCTGAAAAGGTGGGACATCTCCAAGCAGAGGGGCTTACAGGTTATAAGTGAGTTCAAAGTTTCTTTGTAATCAGTTAAAGAAATGAAGCTTTGTTTAAAGGCCTGGAATGTTTTGAGTTAACACAAGAAAGTCTGTTAATCAGAGACAAGGCACAAGGCACAGAGACACGTGCTCTCTTAAACAAATTGATGGCCTTCAAGCACTTTAACTTTTGCTCTGCATAGCTATAGTTTCTGTTAATAAATCAGTATTTTATGGTCCAAGGCTAGTTTGAAAGCTCTTCCCTTCATGGCCAGGAATTTAGTTTTAATATTTCTCTGGGGTCCCATGGGGGTCCATCAAGGATGTTAGGGATCTTAGGATTTTATTCTTATTTCTCAAGGTGCTGGTTTACTTAAGGATGCAAATTCAGAGTGGGAAGGGGAAGGGGAAGTTGGAAGTGATGCAAATAGGTGTGATGCAGTCAGACACAAGGCATCACCCAGCTGGTGGCTGTTCTGCAATGATTGGCATAGAAACACAGGAAGTTGTTGGGAAGATTTCTTCCTTGGCAAATAGGGCTTTTCTGAAAAGGTTTGAAAAGGAAATATCCCAGTAGTATGCAGGGAACAGAAAGAAGGGAGGTATTACCTGTCTTTTTAAAAATTTCCCATTGCAAGGCTTCTGGTTTCACCTCAGACGTATAATGAAAATGAAAATCATCATTCTCATTCTCACAACAAAGAAAAACTGAGCAAACTAAAAATCAACAATTTTTCTTGGACCCAAGACAGGATGTAGAGCAAACTATTGTACCAAAATGCCTCCAGGGTGATATTTACCCAAGATTTGCTTAGCTAGAGCAGAAGCTTCCAGGTGCTGTAAACTAGTAGAAACAGCTAGAATTTGTGACGAATTGCTTCATGTCCAATAAAGGCTAGCATGGCAGTGAGATGCGTCTAGGAAACTCCTTCATACTTTCACTGACCCTAAGCACCTCACTAGACTCCCAGGGGGAAGATCTAAGCAAATAATGAGGAAACTCCTCCCCCCAAAAACTCTGCCAGGAAGAGGGAGGTATAGATCTTGTGAAGTGTGTCAACACTCTTCTCTTTCATTTACAGAACAAAAGCCTTAATCTGTAGAGAAAACTCATTGCCAGGGGGCAGCAAATAAGGCCATTATGCTAAGGAAAGTCAAGCTATGCCCATCTTTAGCCCTTCCCTAACATCCCTGTTTCACCTAAGGGGGATAGAACAGCCTAAAAAGAAGACAGGAAAACATTGGAAGATACTTACTCCAGCTGAAGAAAGGGTAGGGCTGGGAGAAAAAAAGCCATATGTAGAAACACAGACCCCATGTACGGTCCCAAGATTAATATTTATATTAGAATATTAGAAAATACCCTCCCTTCCTACTTCCTACCACCAAGCCTTTAAGATTTCAGTAATAACAATGGAGGACAATTGGAAGAACTGAGAGAGACTTCCCCACCCCCCAGGGAGTAGAACACCAAAGCCAGGAGAAGGGAGGCAAACAAGGTTACTGAAGGGATTACACACCTCTGCTGCCCTTAGTTACAACACATATCAAATATAGCTCAACTGTTGGCTAGATTAACATAAATCTTCTACTTACCTCAGTTTCTTCTCCCTTGTGTAATATGGTTGGCTTTCGACAAAATATTATGTGGTATGCCAAAAGGCAAGAAACACTGGCTAAGGAGGCCAATTACCAGACTTGATCCCGGAATTTCTTCTTCAGTAGTGTCCTTGGTCTTGGGGATTCAAAGAATGAACCCATGGACCACACATCAATGGTAAGATAGGATTTTATTAGAAAGGAATACAGAAGAAATAAAAAGCACCAGAACTTCTGGAAAGGGGGAAAGAACTAACCGGGGAGTCTCTACATGGTCTCTTTAACTAGGGGTAATAGGTCTTCAGAATTACACTTGGCCAGGACTTGTTAGGGGAAAAACATCTTTTCAAAGTTAATGAGTACATTAACAAATGAATGTAGTTCCTCCTACACTACTGCAAGGTTATCAGGTCCTTATAGTTTTTGTCCTCCAGAAGAGATTAGGGTGTGTGCTTTCTACAAACCACCCAAAAAACCATCCCAGGCTGCTTTATTCATGATCTTTTTAGAGTCCAGAGGGTGTGTCCTGAAAAAGGCAGCCTGTTTGTGCCTGGAAATGGAGGGTTTGATTTCTGAGCTCATCTGGGCCTAAAGAATGGCCAGTCCTGAGGGGTGGTCACTCTCCAGTCACTCTCCAGTCACTCTTCAGTCCTGAGTGGTGGCATCCTGTATCAAAATCACACTCCAATATGACACAGATGTTAGAAGAATCAGATAAGGAATACAAAATAACTATAACTGGCATGGTCAACTTTCCAAGAAAAAAGCAGATGACACTGAAGACCAATTGGGTAATATCAATAAAGAGATGAAACCATAAGAAATACTCAGGAGTAAATGCCAGAGATCAAAAATACAGTTGCATAAATGAAGAATGTCTTTAATGGCCACTGCAGAATCTTAATATGAATAAGCATAGGATCAATGAAGATAGCTCAAAAGAAATGACCCAAAATAAAATGTAAAAAGAAAACAATACAATGAAAACAACCACTAAAACTGCAATAGAACACAACCTCCAAAAACTGTGATGCAATATCACAAGCTGCTATTTAAGTATAACTGGGATTCCAGAGGACAAAGACGAAAGCACATATAGTGAGAATAAGAGAGAGTCTGTCAGGCTGGGGCGGACAGGCTGGGGTGGTCAGATTAGGTCCCACCTGACCTTCACCCCGTCTTCTAGTCTTACTGGTTTGTAAATTTAGGTCCCCCTCAGAGATGCCTACCTTGAGTAGCTGAGGTGGCTTTATTTAGGAGATTAACTTTTGAATTGGAATGTTATTTTGGATCATGAGTTATACTGATTATTGTTTGCTATGGATCATGGGTTTAGTCAATTATTGTTTAAGATAAGGGTTAACATGGTCTTCACTTTGAACTCACATGTATAAAACCGTAATTTTGAAAATGGAAGAACAGAACAGTTTTGAAGAAGCTACTCTCACTATTCTCCAGAATCTCAGGCTTCTGACAAAGTTTGGTGGACCTATTCCTGTCTGCAAATTGGGTGACAGTGACAGCCTGCTGGACCCTCTTTGTCCAGTAACAAAGACAGCAAAACAGAAGAAATATTTGACATATGGCTGAAGTTTTTCCATTGCAAGGGAAGCTAACTTAACCTAACATAAAGGTTTTATCATCTTGCCTCTTATGCTTAGAAAGCTAGCTGTTCTATTCTGTATTGCTGAGGGGCAACCCAGGCCAGAGAAGTGGATGTGGTCAGGAAAACCTGAGCAGGTCCTCAAGGTTGGTTTCTCTGAACACTTGTATAGCTACCTTTGTTAAGATGTAAGTTTTTTATTAGCATGGAATTGAGTGGGAAAATATAAGTATTAACAAGAACTGTGAAAGATCTGAGGTGTTACTCCCCTTGCAAGTTTAGAAGGTAGCCTGCCACTGTTTCATGAGGACTGACAGAAGACGCAGACTTCTGAATCACAGAAAAGAAGACGTTATTACTCCAGGCATGGCAAGGGGCAAAGCATCTTCAGCACATTTACCTGGGTTTTCCTTACCTCCCAAATAATCACACGGTGGCAAAGTGAAGGCACTCATGTGGATGCCGCACCTGCGTAGGGCTCGTGTTACACTGAGGCACCCCTGAGGTTCAGGAATCACAGTCTTTTTTAAAAGTCTAAACAAACACATGCCAGACCTTTACCCAGAGGAAGGCATAATCTTTATTATATGGAACAGGAAACAAATCTGCCCTTTGCTCTGATAGCCACTATTCCTGTTCTTCCAAGGTATACATTACACAAATATCCTTGCAAACATATTCTCTGAAAAAGGTTGATTTTCTCCCATGTGCATGAAAGAGATCAAGTGTGTGACATCTTGTAATCTGAAAGAAGGATGTGTACCGATATTAGGAGCACCAGCCAGAAGGACGTGTACCAATATTAGGAGCACCAGCACCTCACTTCAAAGCATTTCATCGTCCCTTTTAGGGGGAAAAAAAAAAAAGTGCTTGTAAAAAAAACTTTTCAAAAACAGTAGTTTGAATAGTTATTATTATATTTGTGCATGATTTTAATAAAATGGGAATGATTTTAAAAGATTACTCTAACGTTGTAAAAGTCAGAATTTCTTTGAGGGGAAAGAAAGAAGATAAGTTATGAAACCAAATTACCTGGAGGAAGTAGACTTTATTGTTTTTCTTTAATCATATAGACAGTCTTTCAAAGCTGCTTATTCCACATAGTTTTTTTTGTGTGTATGTTTTTTAAGGCTTAACACTTTTTTTCAATGCACAGATAAACAGGAGGCACCACTTTTGAGTCTTATTTGTATAATTCAAATAAAAAAATGTTTTATCAGTTAAATGAATAAAATTTACCATGCAGATTAATTTATTTCAAATCCTAGTTAATTTTCCTAGAATAAATAATTGTATCTGTAACAACAACAACAAAAAATCAGAAGTCATTATTCTTCAGCGAAAGCTGTCCGCTGGTCACTAGGATATTAGAAACCCTTTCCGTCCACAAGCTGGTATCAGCGACTTGATCTAGCAGCAAAAATGCATCTGCCAAAATGTCAACCAACAGTAACATGAAATAATTCCACGTATTTCTTTGGGAGAATCCCATCTCTATGATGCCAGTTATTATGTTGGATATCCACATATTGATGTTGAGTCAGATTCCCAGTGTGTTTAACGCCAATATAGATAAAGGAAATTGGCTGCATCTGACGTATCGTGTTAATTATACATTGTGCTAAACAACAGCTTCCACTCTTTGAAAACTGTTGACATTTGAAAAAAATGTAACCACAACAAAAAATAATTTTAAATCACATTTAGACATACTTTTTGTCAAAGACTGACTCTGTTACTGACAGCAACCCATTCAGACGAATGTATAAATGATTGCCATCTGAATGAACCATCGATGTAGCATGAACTAAGTTTGAGGCACTATGCAAGGATCTGAACAAAAAATTTACACTAAAACATTTGCCATGTCTAAAAGATATTACCCTGTGTTTCACTTAATATCACTGTGATTTGGTTTCCTTATCTGTAACATTCAAAATTAGAATAAGCAATGGTATGATTCTTCCAGTGCTAAAATTATTTTATTTTATTTTATTTTTTGCAGTTTTTGGCCAGGGCCAGGTTTGAACCCACCACCTCTAGTATATGGGGCTGGTGCCCTACTCCTTTGAGCCACAGGTGCTGCCCAGAGCTAAAATTCTTTACATCAGATACTTACTTGGCCCAAGTGTATGTTCTGTGTTAGTCTGTCAGAAGCAGATGAAGTCATTGTGCTTGTCTGGTATTCTTTCATCTGAACCCTCTTCTTACCTAGATTTGGTATTTCCAGCCCCTTCTGCCAAATGCCCAGGGATAGCATGGTGTCTGGGACCTCTGTATTTCTGTACTTGGCTTCCCCATCCCAGTGCAAATCTTGGCACTATTCCAGTTTTGAGACCTTTTCCATACCCACCGGCCTGTTAAGATTTTAAAGTACAGATTTCCCTATACATTGACTATTCAGTCTTCTATTTGCCAAAGTGATGAAAGATCACTCCAAAAATTAGTCCAGCTGTAAGTTTTAATGTCTAGTTCTGAATTTATGCTTTATAGCTCCCAGAGGAATTCTTATTTTAACAGTGAATTCTTGGAAATGCACTTTCTAAATCCAAAGGCATATGAGTCATTTTACCCCTTATTTCCATCTACTTGAACGTGGAGAAAATTTTTAAAAATTCCTAATGTAACAAGGAAAAAAGAAAGATGTGTTTGGCTTTCATAATATCACAAATAGGCAGCTATATGTGACCAGGGTTGAGTTATCACGAGATAAGAGTTCAGTACATTTTGCTGGATGCTGGAATTCATTTAAGAGGTGAACTGAATCCTATTCAATTGTAGAAAATAATAAACATAGGTAACATAGAATAGTAGAAAGAATAACTGACTTGAAAAATAGTAACAAAAACAGTAGCAAATAACAGGCACTAGCAGTGTGCTTTCAACGTTAATTTTTTGTCACTCTTCTCCTTCCCATTTGTCTCATCAGTAAAATCTAGAAAGGAATAATATGTGACCTATCTGAACCACATATGATAATCCAGCACACCATGCTACAGTTGACAGGTGTGAATAGTGGAGATTACTAGGGAAAGAAATGTGGAGGATAAAAACATAGAAGATGTGAATGGAATAGAGTCCTTAAATGTTTTTTTCAGCTTGACTATTATTGGTATATATAAAGGCTACCGTCGTTTCTGATTGATGAGTTTAGAGATTTTACTCTTTTTTTTTCCTGGTTAGTTTCATCTTTGTCCTTTCTGATTGATGAAATTAGAGATTTTACTCTTTTTTTTTCCTGATTAGGTTAGCCAAAGGTTTATCTATCTTATTGACCTTTTCAAAAAAACAACTTTTTGGGTGGCGCCTGTGGCTCAGTGAGTAGGGCGCCGGCCCCATATGCCGAGGGTGGCGGGTTCAAACCCAGCCCCGGCCAAACTGCAACCAAAAAATAGCTGGGCGTTGTGGTGGGCGCCTGTAGTCCCAGCTACTCCGGAGGCTGAGGCAAGAGAATCGCTTAAGCCCAGGAGTTGGAGGTTGCTGTGAGCTGTGTGACGCCACGGCACTCTACCCGAGGGCGGTAGAGTGAGACTCTGTCTCTACAAAAAAAAAAAAAAAAAAAACTTTTTGATTTATTGATCTGTTGTATAATTCTTTTATTTTCAATTTCATTTAATTCTGCTCTAATTTTGGTTATTTATTTTCTTCTACTGGGTTTGGGGTTGGAATGTTCTTCCTTTTCCAGTTGCTTGAGATGTCCCATTAAGTTGTTAACTTCCTCTCCTTCCATTCTCTTGAGGAAGGCTTGCAGTGCTAAAATTTTCCCTTTTAGGACTGCCTTTGCCATATCCCAGAAGTTCAGATAATTTGTGTCTTCTTTGTTGTTTTGTTCCAAAAATTTGGCAATTTCCTTCTTAATCTCATCTCTGATCCAGCTATCATTCAGCATAAGGTTATTTCCATGTCTTTGTATGAGTATGCAGATTCCTGTTGTTACTGAGTTCAACTTTTATTCCATGGTGGTCCAAGAAGATGCAAGGAATAATTTCTATTCCTTTAAATTTACTGAGGTTAGACTTGTGACCTAAGATGTGATCAATTTTAAAGTATGTTCCATGGGCTGATGAGAAGTATGTGTATTCAGTTTTATTGGGATGAAATGTTCTGTAGATGTCTGCTAAATCCAAATGCCATTCACAGCAGTGCCAAAGAAGATGAAATGTTTGTGAGTTTATCTAACAAAGGATGTGAAAGATCTCTATAAAGAGAACTATGAAACTCTAAGAAAAGAAATAGCTGAAAATATTAACAAATGGAAAAACATACCATGCTCATGGCTGGGAAGAATCAACATTGTTAAAATGTCCATACTACCCAAAGCAATATACAATTTTAATGCAATCCCTATTAAAGCTCCGCTGTCATACTTTAAAGATCTTGAAAAAACAATACTTGGTTTTACATGGAATCAGAACAAAACCTCAAATTGCCAAGACATTACTCAGAAATAAAAACAAAACAGGAGGAATCACGCTACCAGACCTCAGACTATACTATAAATCGATAGTGATCAAAACAGCATGGTACTGGCACAAAAACAGAGAGGTAGATGTATGGAACAGAATAGAGAACCAAGAGATGAATCCAGCTACTTACTGTTATTTGATCTTTGACAAGCCAATTAAAAACATTCAGTGGGGAAAAGATTCCCTATTTAACAAATGGTGCTAGGTGAACTGGCTGGCAACCTGTAGAAGACTGAAACTGGACCCACACCTTTTACCATTAACTAAGATAGACTCTCACTGGATTAAAGATTTAAACTTAAGACACAAAACTATAAAAATACTAGAAGAGAGTGTAGGGAAAACCCTTGAAGAAACCGGTCTGGTGAGTATTTTATGAGGAGGACCCCCTGGGCAATTGAAGCAGCTTCAAATATACACTAGTGGGACCTGATCAAACTAAAAAGCTTCTGCACAGCCAAGAACACAGTAAGTAAAGCAAGCAAACAGACCTCAGAATGGGAGAAGATATTTGCAGGTTATGTCTCTGACAAAGGTTTAATAACCAGAATCCACAGAGAATTCAAATGTATAAGCAAGAAAAGACCAAGTGATCCCATGGCAGGCTGGGCAATGGACTTGAAGAGAAACTTCTCTGAAGAAGACAGGCGCACAGCCTACAGACATAAGTAAAAATGTTCATCATTTTTAATCATCAGAGAAATGCAAATCAAAACTACTTTGAGATATCATCTAACTCCAGTCATCTAACTCAAGATTAGCTCATATCACAAAATCCCAAGACCAGAGATGTTGGCGTGGATGTGGAGAAAAGGGAACACTTCTACCCTGCTGGTGGGAATGCAAATTAATACATTCCTTTTGAAAAGATGTTTGGAGAACACTTAGAGGTCTAAAAATAGATCTGCCATTCAATCCTATAATTCCTCTACTGGGTAAATACCCAGAAGACCAAAAATCACATCATAACAAAGATATTTGTACCAGAATGTTTATTGCAGCCCAATTCATAATTGCTAAGTCATGGAAAAAGCCCAAGTGCCCATCAACCCACGAATGGATTAATAAATTGTGGTATATGTACACCAGGGAATATTATGCAGCCTTAAAGAAAGATGGCGACTTTACCTCTTTCATGTTTACATGAATGGAGCTGTAACATATTCTTCTTAGTAAAGTATCTCAAGAATGGAAGAAAAAGTATCCAATGTACTCAGCCCTACTATGAAATTAATTTATGGCTTTCACATGAAAGCTATAACCCAGTTATAACCTAAGAATTTGGGGAAGGGGGAGAAAGAGGGGATGGAGGGGGGAGGATGGGCAGAGGGAGGGTGATTGGTGGAATTACACCTGCAGTCCATCTTACAAGGGTACATGTGAAACTTAGTAAATGTAGAATATAAATGTCTTAACACAATAACTAAGAAAATGCCAAGAAGGCTATGTTAACCAGTGTGAAGAAAATGTGTCAAACAGTCTATGAAACCAGTGTATGGTGCCCCAGGATCACATTAATGTACACAGCTATGATTTAATAAAAAAAAATAAAATAAAACAAATAAAAAAACAATAAAATTAAAAAAAACATAGGTTCTAGTTGGTTAACATACCATTAACTTTGTGAACTTGAACAAGTCACTTTACTTTGCACTTCACAGCTGTATGTGTTTTCAGTCTATAGAAAGATAAGGGGACCTCACCTATAGTGCATATTGCAAGGGTACATGTCAAATTTATTAACAGTAGAGTGGAAATGTCTTAACATAACAATTAAGTGAGGTGAAGGCTGTGGTAACCAGTTTGATGTAAGCATTCCAAATTGTATATAAACAGCACATTGTACCCTACAGCACATTGTACCCTACAAATGCAGTAATGGACACAGTTATGATTTAATAAAAAAAAAATAAAAAATAAAATAAAAACATAGAAGACGGTAAAAAGACCAAAAAAGCTCAACAGAGAAGTAAAAAAATGTTTTTAAATGTTTTCTTCCTAAAGTAAAAGTGTGGGGAAGCATCCACATTTTCCTTATAATTTACCATTATGGTAGTTCAAGATCAAAAGAGCCCTCAGCATTATTTGGGACTTTTCCAAAATTTCATCCTGTGAAAGAATTGCCATAGGATACATCATGAATATAGATGCAAGAGTTGCTTCAGTAAGGATTTCCGACAATGCCCCTCTGCTTTCTTCAGGTGCACCTGTTCCATCCTGCACACACACACCCTGAGACTAGAGCCCTGTTGGCAGCAAATGCATAGATAACAAAATTACCAGCAAATCTTTACTTTGCTCCCCATGGATTAAATATGGTGTGCACATATGTCTAATAGGCATGAGTTATATAAATAAGGGGTGGATGCTTTATTAAATAGAATACATGATTTAAAAAAATAAAATGTGATCCCTCTCTATTTATCCAAATGAAGTCTTTTGTTGTGATGTTATTCCTATTATAAAGAACTGCACCCTCAGGAATCTTATCACGTGGGATATTCACTTCTTGTGGGTGTCATTCACTTGGCCACTCAATTGCAAAAACTGTCACTCCGCCATCCCATAATTATGCCTTTTCCTATTCAGCATATAGTTGATAGTTTACTTCCAGAATGTGAAATGTTCACCTTTTGTCTCCAGCAGCTCTAGCTGTTGAATTTTCCATTATAATCTAAACCTAAAGGACCAATTTTTAAAAAATTCTTAATATCCCAAGGCACCTTGCTTCTTCAGACATGAATATTAAATAGGGTGAAAGCTTAAAACCCTTGGTGGCAAGTCCCGTCACGAGAGGCCACGTGAGGACATTCAAAATACAACTAGCCAACTCACATTCTATTGTGGGATTAATTAGCTGTGAGCTACAGAGTCGGTGTTGTAGTTAGGGGACTTTTCCACAGAGCTTTTGTCACATGCTTCTCTGCCAGGTCCATTTCTTTTTTCTCAGTCTTAAGCCATAGTTTGAGGAAAAAGCAGCTGGATGTGGTGGAAGAAGGGAGACAGAGGAGGAGGGTTCTGGATGGTCCCCCTCTCTTTACACTACACTTTGCCCAGCCAGCAACTGACTCGCCACTTCCTCTGAGAAAGTCCTTCTCTTTTTCCAGATTGACACCATTAGGGGAAGCTATTCTTAACCCCCAGATCAAGTAAGCTGGGCGAAAAATGAAAAAGAACTCTTTTAAGTTAGAAAATTTTATATCATTGTCAGTTTGGTAAGAGGAAAGAAAAAAAAAAACTCTCCATCTAGCAGAGGGGGAAATAAAGCTCTCCTTTTCAAAATCTTATGATTTTTTTTTTTAGTATGTTGCTCAGAATTGAAGAAAGGGCTCATTTCTTGACTATTACCATGATTTTCTCTGAGATTTATATTCAATGACACCTGAAGATTACACGTAAACCCTGACACTAGTGTAGGCTAGCTCCTGCCGCCTGAACTACAGAAAGGGATGAGTGCAGACACATCACAGGGCTAATTACAAAGCCTTTTCCTCCCCTGCCCAGGTAGCTGCTCTTGGCTTCAGTCACTTTCTTTGGGTGCGTGTCTTGCTTTTTTTGTTCCCCGACTGCTTTAGTTTATGAAATGTTGGGAGTTTTTAAATGCTTTTTCTTACAAATGAAAGAATATAATAAAAGTGAGATTATTATATGACTACATGCTTTTTTTCCGAGCTACCATCATGGCATGATGATTTTTAATTGGCACATTTCTGGTTCTGTCGCACCATGCAAATTAGAATGATTACACTATGTCTCAGAACTTTCAGTAATACTTTTTATTAGTTAAAACTTTTTTCTCCTTTGGTTAAGAATTTTATGACTTTGGGGTTCCTCAAAGTTCTATGAGTTCTGATTTTGTTTCTTACAGTATAGATTATCTCCCAGGCATTTTAAGTTCCTGTCTGACTCCTAAGTGATTTAACTGGTGGCAGATTTTATGGATTTCTGCCACAGTCTATTCAAGCAGGCATTAGTCTCTAAAATCCATGTATTATGGTTCCAAAAACTGAGAATTGGTGATTCAAATATAGATTACATTGACAAAGAATCAAGCCAAACTACACTGTCATTCAAATAGCTGTACTATAATAGCTAAGTTATGGTCATCCTGCAACAAAAAATACTTGATTAAAATATGATGCAATTATGGTGAAAACTGACATTTTGCTTATTTAAATAATATTTGTTACTAAAACTAACGTGTTTTACTACTGGCATTGGAAGAAATCAGCTATTTTGTGAATATATCCACATTAACTCATGTTCTCTGTTGTACAGTCACAACTGCCTTCCGAATGTCCTCACCCCTTACTACTTTGAAGGCAGTTGAGATATTCATAGTATTAATAACAATGTGAATATTTTGTTTAAAAAATATTCAGTGACAATATCAAATAAGAGAATTAAGTTGGTTTATAAAAACTTGAGGAAGTCTAGTTTGCCAAATAAAAAACACAAGAGGCATTTCAAGGAAAAAAAAAATAGCCAGATTAGCAAATTGAGATTAGACTCCTCATAATACAAAAGAGCCATATGTTCTTGTTATCGTGTGTACAAAAATAATGACATATTCTCTGACAATAACATTGCAAAGTCCGTGATACTGTTTTTTCATCGTAGTAGAAGCAACTTTGAGGATATGCTGAAGATTTCATCTACTTTGTGGACTAGAATTGAACAGAGCAAACCTATTTTTGGCTATTGAAAGGTGCAAAATGTGTGTGTGAGTGTGTTTTTCTGATGGCGGGATATATTGTGAGTGTGAATGCACAGTCTGGTAGGACAAAGAGCCTTCTCTTTTTCTTTCAAGAATCTTTCATATGGGCAGATCTCTGTCCTGATCTCTGCACAGATTTGACCATAGACATTCAAGCAATTTTAATAATATTAATTTTATTTTTCTTTTATTCGACCTGCTTTATTTATAGGAGATAAAAGAAGTGTCAAGACATGAAGACCTCCTTAATATTTGGTTTTTAAAGATGGAACCATAAGAATTTAAAGTTTATGAGTTAGTTAACAGTACAGAGAATTTGTACATCTTCTAGGATTGTAACTGACTATTAAGAGTCACAAAGAGTTTTGTGTCTTTAGAAGCTTATCTACTAAGATCAGAAACCAAGAATCACCAAAATTACATTTTTTCATAACACCCATGACCAGCTTGTTCCCAGAGATTTCCAAGTTTAACAATATTCCTGGCTTCTTAAAGGTGACAATCTTGATTATCTGTGAAATAAGGAATTTTGTATATCACAGACCAATTAACAGGCCTGTTTCCTGAGAGGACTTTATAGCATAATTTTAACATGCAAAGCACAGTTATTATTTCTTAATAAAGATATTGTCATACCTAATTAAACAATATTTTTGCCATGGGAAGGTTGCAATTTGTTTTAACTTTTTTCGTTTGATGAGAGGATTGAGTCACACTGAAACTATATAAATAACTGCATAGTCAGGAAAGGGGAAAGAACTTAGTAAGAACATTTGATATGAAATGTAACTATTGCTTAGAGTACTAATGTAGATAAGACCAGTGTATATACAATCTCAAAAAGAAACAACATACACACACAGATAAAGTACTTAAAGGATGCTAACATTAAGTGTACACTTAATATACATTTTATTTATTTTATTATTATTTTTTTTTTTGTAGAGACAGAGTCTCACTTTATGGCCCTTGGTAGAGTGCCGTGACCTCACACAGCTCACAGCAACCTCCAACTCCTGGGCCCAAGTGATTCTCCTGCCTCAGCCTCCCAAGTAGCTGGGACTACAGGCGCCCGCCACAACGCCTGGCTATTTTTTGGTTGCAGTTTGGCCGGAGCCGGGTTTGAATCCACCACCCTTGGTATATGGGGCCGGCGCCCTACCGACTGAGCCACAGGCACCGCCCCCTAATATACATTTTAACCACCACTTGTAACCACCACTCTAATCAAGATATTGAATCTTTCTAACACCTTCAAAATTTCTCTCATGCTTTTTCCCAGTAAATCCCCCAACCTAGAGGCTACGAGTATTCTGACTTCTATTACCAGAGATTAATTTTCTGTGTTCTTGACATTCATAGATATACTTGGACACATAAGTATGTACTCTTTGGCTTCCTTTACCTCACAAAAAGAATGTAAGATTCATCCATGTTTTTGTGTGTTTTGGTAACCCCCTACTATCAATCATAATCTATCATCTAGAATCAATATTTCTCTTTGATACCAATAGTTTTGATCACACCTAGAATTATTATTTTTTCTTATATTGCTAGACTATAGCATAGATACATGTTTTCAGTTTTCCCAGGCATCTGTGCTATCTTATGCTCTGTGTAATATAAGAGGTGTGCCATTGTTCTTTATTTTTACCAACTATGTATTACTATTACTAAGCCTTCCTACTATTATATAAACAAGCTAGCATAGCAGTATCTCATCGTAGATTTGGCTTACATTTTCTTGAAGAAAAATGGTACTTAGTGTATTTTCAAATGTTTATTAGCCATTTGGATACACTCTGTTTGCTGAATTTACCCTCTTTAAAGTGTGGATTTTTTCTTTATAATTGAGTGATAACTACTCTCTGTATATTCTAAGTTCTTTTTAGATAGGACTGTAAGACCATTTATTAGTAAATTTTAATAAATGCAAGTTTATAATTTTATTGTGATATACTTGTTTCATAATAGAATGTGTGTGTGTGTGTGTGTGTGTGTACACATATCCTATTTAAAATATTTTCCTATACCGAGGCTATGGAAAATTCTCCTATGCTTTCTTCTAAAATTTTTTTGTTTTACTTTTTATATTTAATCATTTGTATCATGTGATGTATGTGCAATATTTATTTCTTCCATGCAGATATCTAGAGTTTTTAGTACAACTTAAAGATAATTCTTTCTCAAATGAATTGCAGTGACATCTATAATGCAAGTCACATTATTAAACCTGTGTAGGTCATCCTAGAAATTACACTTTATAGTCTATCCCTGTGACTCTGTAAACTATCTTAATTACATACCTATTTTTAGATATTTTAAAATAACAAGGTAAGTCCTCAACTCTGTTCAATTTTTCACAGAAATTTTTTTCTATTCTTGTAACTTTGCATTTCCATATAAATTTTAAAACTTTTTTCTATTTTTATAAAATAACTTCCTATGATTTTGATTGAAATTTTATTAGATCTTTATGTTAATGTGGGAAAATTGACATCCTATCAAACTTGAGTCTTCTAATTCATAAATATTGAATAACTCTCTGTTTATTTAATTATTCTGTAATTTCAGTCAGTAAAGTCTTAGAATTTTCAGCTTAACAGTTTTTGTACCTTAATGAATTATAAATAGGTTTCTCCTATCTGCAATACTGCTGCATTTTAAAATTTAGTTTTAATTTACTTGTTGCTAGTATTTTGACATGTAACCAATTTTTATTTGATCTTATCCTATAATATTTCAAATTTCACTTATGAATTCTAAAATTCATTTGTGCATTTTTGGATTTCTCATATACAAAAGAATTTTCTGCTAAGAGAAGCAATTTTGGATTTTTTCTTTCCAACATTTGTATTTCTATTCTCCTTTATAGTCTTAATGTACAGCTAGAACTCTGATAGCTGTACCTTGTTGATGAGATACATTGTGAGAGTGAATGTTATTTGTCACTTTCCAGAACTTTAATGGGAAGTCATTTATCTTCTCACATTAAACTATAATGTTAGCTATAGACTTTTGTTTTCAAAATACTAACAGATTAAGAAGGTTATTTTTAATATAGTTTTCTAAGAGTTTTTATTATAAAGCGTATGGAATTTTATCAAATTAAACTTATTAAATTTATCATAACTGCTGCTGTAGTTTGAATGTATCCCCAAGAAAGCATGTAATGAAAACTTAATCACTGTTGTAACAAAGTTAAGAGGTGTGGCGCCTGTGGCTCAGTCGGTAGGGCGCTGGCCCCATATACCGAGGGTGGCGGGTTCAAACCTGGCCCCGGCCAAACTGCAACCAAAAAATAGCCGGGCGTTGTGGCAGGCACCTGTAGTCCCAGCTACTCGGGAGGCTGAGGCAGGAGAATCGCTTAAGCCCAGGAGTTGGAGGTTGCTGTGAGCTGTGTGAGGCCATGGCACTCTACCGAGGGCCATAAAGTGAGACTCTGTCTCTACAAAAAAAAAAAAGAGGTGGGGCCTCTAAGAGGTGATTAGGCCATGACAGCTCTGTTCTCATGAATTGATTAATGTCATTATTGTGGGAGTGGGTTCTTTAGAAGAGGATGTGTTTGGTCCCCCTTTGTCCCTTTCTCAAGTCCTCTGGTTCCACTTCTGCCATCAGCCAGGGGATGACATAGCAAGAAGGCTCTCACAGGGTGCGGGTTCCATTACCTCAGATGTCTCAGCCTCCAAAATCATGAGTCAATAGATTCCTATTCTTAATTACCCAGTGTGTTATAGCAGCAGATAACAGGTTAAAACAATTAATGAAATAATTATGTTTTTCTTCTTTACTCTTTTCAATAGTATGAATTACATAGATAAATTTTCAAATGTTAAACTTATATGTTTCTTTTGTATAAACTCCCCTTGTTCAAAAAGTCCTATTGGTTTTATGTATCTTTAAATTTGTTTCCCTAATATTGTGGCAAATATTTTTGTTCTATTCTTAGATACATTGGAAAGTAATTTCCTTTTTGCTGGGTTCTGCCCAGGGTCAGGGTCCTTCAAGGCCTGTGGAACCCTCAGCTATCAATGGGGGAAGATGAAAGTAAAAGCAGTGAGTGATAAAGAAAGAGACAGGACACACAGAAGAGGGTTTTCAAAGGTGGGACACAGAAGACCACCTCTAGCTTGTGGGGATTTAGCCAGTGGCCCTGAGTGCTTGTTCCACCCAGCTTTTGTCAAAGCTATCGTCTCATTTGGCTGAAAGGGTAAGCTGAGGGAGGGAGTAAAAATGTTAGCAGTTTTCCTGAGTAAACACGTTATATTCTTCTATCTATAATTGTTCACTTTAAGGGTCTGGGCAGCCTTGAGAAATCCAGACCCCGACCCTTGTTTGTGGACAGCCTCCTGTCTGTTCACACACGTAGATCCCTTGGGGGAGCTTAGACCCCTTTAGTTTCTCTGTGGGAATCAGTGGGAAAGAGGAGTTTTCCCCTTATCTCCACCCAGAGGTGTTTCCCTTGGTGGTTAGGGTGCAAGCTCTCCTGCCTGTATCTCAGGGCTTGAGCTGTTTCTTCAATCTATGTCCTGGCCATTACACAAATCCCCACAATGGGTGTTTGCCTGTGCATGGTTGTTGACTGGGCATGGGTCAGCCTGGTTCATGTTCCTTCCCAGGCCTTGCAGGCAGCTTCTACATGGCCTTTGTCCTTCAGAGTACTTACAGACTCTGCAGGGGAGTTTGTAAGCTGTATCCCTTACAGGCCAGGCTTCTAGTAAAAGCTGAAACTGCCCAGACAAGTAACTCAACTGTTATTTTAAAAGTAAGCTAATTAAATTCTTTTTATTCTGTCTTGCTCAGCTTAATTCTCTGTTTTACTTCTTTTCTGGGGGTGTTTTCCCTTGTCAAAAATGGGGTCTTCGGTCCCCATTCTTCCTGCACTTTTTCTGAAAAATCCTTGGCTAGTTTTGGTATTGCATTGTGCAAACCATGAATACGAGTTCGTAAGAATTCTTTCGCTGTCTAATCGCTGAATTGGTAGAATTTCTTCTATAAAATGTTACAGAGATTCACCAGTGAAGCCATATTTTCCTATAGTTTAGTTCATGGAAATTTTTTAAATTATTGATTCAGTTTATCTAACACAATAAAATTATTTATATTTTTAAAATTATTTATATTTATTTATATTTCTGCCTCATTTAGAAAAAATTTTTCAATAAATGTACCTGTATTCATGAATTTGTTTATATTGGCATAAAGTTGTTCATAGTTTCCCTTTATTATCCTTTTATCATCTGTAGACTCTCCAATGCCTCCCTTTTACAGATTTATTGATTTAAAACTCAAATTCTTTCAAAGAACCAATTTCAGTTTCATCAAGTGTCTTTATTGTTTATCTCTTTTCTGTTTCATTGATTTCTTTTATTTCCTTCCTCCTAATTTGTTCTTTTATTTCAAGGCTTCATTAATTTAAAACTTACGTTCATTCTGATGTATATATTTAAAGTTACAGCACACCCTCTTAGCATTGGTTTAGGTTCCTATTACGAATTTTAATACCATGTATTTAGGTTTTTTATTTTAATTTATATAAAATATATTCTAATATTAATTTGTAATTTATTTAATTTTTAGATATTTGGTGCTTAATTTCCAAATATTTGAGGATTTTTAGATATCTTATTGTTATTGATATCTAACTTAATTCTATTGTGATCAGAGGACATTTATCTGAAAAATACATAGTTGCTGTTCTCTGCAGGCGCGAGATGCCCAAGAAAAACAGAACAAGTAAAATGAGACCCCTGATGGAAGCAGGTGATGAGAGGGACAAAGGCCAATTAGTGGCATGTATCTCTTCTGCCTTGTTTCTGACCTCAATTCTGTGAAGTTGTTATGTCTAGTGGTTTCAAAATGTCATTTGGTCAATTTGTCCCCATATTTATTTGAATTTCCTATGTTCTTAATGACTTTTTTGAATTTTGAATAAACTACTTAAAATGAGGTGTCAAGGTCTCCAACTATGGTTTTGAATTTATCTAGTTCTCCTCTTTCTATCTCACACTTACTGTTTTTTTCCTATCATTTTTGTTTCTTTCTGCCTATTTTATTCTTTTTTCCTATCATTTTTGTTCCCTTCTTCCTGTTTTCCTGTTGTGTATAGTAGCATTGTATTTATCTCCTCTTCTGGAGATACAAGAATCTTGGTTTTGTCGTCTTTATTCTCTGGGAATAATAATGTGCATTCTTACCAATCTGCAGTCTAACTTGAATTACTTTTTACCAATTAACATATAAGACACTTACAATATCCCCTGTCATTTGTGCTATTGTTATCACGTTATTTACTTCTCTGTATTTTATAAATCCCATCACACATGCTAGTATTTTGCTTTAACGAGTCAATATTCTTTCAAATAAATTAGGAAAATTTACATATTCATGTGTTTCTGATATTCTTATTCCTTTCTTATTCCAAATTAAATAAATGATAGTAATCACCACCAATATATCTTTCAAGTCTGTTTTTGTGTGTGTCTGTGTTTTGTTTTGTTTTGTTTTTGGCTGGGGCTGTGTTTGTACCCACCACCTCCAGCATATGGGACTGGCACCCTACCCCTTTGAGCCACAGGCACCAACCTCTTTCAAGTCTTTTAGGGAAGAACTATCTTTGATTCACCAGAGATGGTATTGTTTTTAGTGTACTATCTAACAGGGTGTATAAGCTCTGGCAGTTTCCCTTCTTAGAATGATGGTTGTGACTCCAGAATTCAGGGAGTCAGTGTAGGGCTTTTGCCAATTTCTATCTATTCTAATATCTGTACCTATTTCAATTTTAGACTCAGGAGTGCAAAAATAACCACAGGATTGTATTGCAGACCTACTGAGATCACTGTGAGATAATTTGGGGCAGCATTCTTTTTTTTATCAGAATTCGTAAACCCTCATTCTGATCAGTGATATTCTGTGTCTCTAGGGATTAGTAGAATTTCAAAACCAATGTCCCATAATCCTGAAAGGTCTAGGTATCTTTTTTTCCCAGTGCCCAATAAGTCCGGTAAATAGCTCCAGGAGGAGGGAGATTTATAAAATATCATTGCAGGATTTTCCCACAAGAATATCCACTTTTCCAGTAATTGCAAGAGGAATGTAGCTCTCTTAGGGAGTTTAGGCCAAGCTTTCCTTCAGCAGACCAAAAGTTGCATTCATTAAAGAGACCAAGTACTCTTTAAAGAGACAGTTAATGCAGTAATGTCTTGAAGTTGACAGAACAGGTTCTTGATGCTCCAATGTCCAGATTCTGCTGCAGGTAAAAGTTAGTTAGGAAAATCAGACACCAGACATCTATCAGTCACTAGCAAAGTTTCCCATGGATGAAACAATTTTCACTCTTGTTCTTACATTGAGCCTGTTATGGTAACCCTATCTTCCTTGTCTCTGGGAATAAAGTGCTACCACACAGATTTCACTATTCCTGCTGAAATGACAGGCATGAGCATATTTAGAGGTAAGTGAATGAATTGCACATTGATAAATCTAATCCAACATCCCCATCTCTAGGTGTTCTGTTTCCTTCTTGTATGTAATACCAAGAGGTGTTCATTCCCTCACTGTAGATGACAGTTGAATTAACCAAGTAAGGAACCACTCACAACTGCTCCAGCTATCATGTTGAATCAAGAATCTTTGGTAAATGTCTAATATTGATGAGTTTTGCCTTGCCTAAAACGTTCTTATTTTTTCAATAGTCCATCAGTGAGAATTTTAACACACATTCCACAGGTTTTTCCCAATATATTTTAGTACACATTTCAATTATTTTGACATGAAAAGTCTCCTTTCTTGGTTTTACTTGGTAATTGCCCCCTTGGGCATGCTAAGATCTGATGCTGGCTAGATGTTTGCAGAATGATAGAGCATAACAGTGGCAAAAATATAAGGATAAATAGCAAAAACCTTCAATGAAGTCCTTATAGGATTTTCAATAAAGACTTCCTGATGAATTCATTGACTGCATACAACACCTCATCTTTCCAGTAAAAACAGACTGGGTGAAGCTTTCTGTTTCATGAATTGCAGTTAATGCAGTAATGTCTTGACGTTGGCAGAACAGATTCTTGATGCTCCAATGTCCAGATTGTGCTGCAGGTAAAAGTTAGTTAGGAAAATCAGACACCTTCCTTTCTTCCTTGTAATTCAAAACAGAGAGTCACATGATTTTCCTGAAACATCATCCTCTCTTGAGTTCTGTCATGCTCTTTTCTTAGGAGGTAAAAGGACTCTCCCCTCCAAAATACGTTCTTCTTATACTTTATCATTGTCTTATTTTCTTTTATGCATGACTAAATGTCAGAAGTTTCACAGGCCTCCAATTCAGACTCCAGTTGCTTCTCCTTCTCCAGATAATCTCATTTGCCTATCAGGACTCTGAATTTCCAAGTCAATATGCTATTGGAGCTATAGTTTAGTATGCCTAATTTTTTTACCAAACTGTCTCCAATTGTCTATCTCTTCAAGATGTCTAAGTTAACTGTGTGAACTAAACTTTTGAATCTCCCACCATTACCCCCATATCATATAAAATTATCTTACTTTTTGACTCTTGTTTATTTCAAACAGATTGAGATCTTCCCCATCCCAGAGTCTTTTGTTCTACATTTTTGCATGTTTTGTTTCATATATAGACTTTTGGTCTCATTTAAAATAGTATTTTCCCCTAGAGGTCAAGGAAGGCTCTGATCACTTTATCTAAAAGGGTAACTTTATTATTCTCTATCTCAGAAATTTCTGGCTGCCTTTATCTCTCTTACTCAGGAATTTTTACTTAGTTATTATACATCTTCCTCCATTCTACTGCCAAGAATTGGTAGTATCTTAATCTGTTGAGTTCAATACTGAAAACCTAGTAGTAGGTATAGTACATGGGACACTATTCTATGTCTAATACTTATTGAATAAATAAAAAACAATGAGAATAGATAAGTGAAAATGTCCCTCAGGACTAACTCTGTCTTCTTTAAGTACTATATTAAATAAAATAAAAACACAAATACTTGTTGTTTTAAAATTTTTTTATCTAATTTTCAAGTGGGTCATTCTTTTTCTTTTTATTGAGTTTTTCTAATGGCCTTTCATCTTTTCCTGCTTTCTTCATCCCAGAACAATCTATGCATTTCTCTTCTCACCTGGGTCTCAGGTTTTGTTTTTTTTTTTTTTTAGAGACAGAGTCTCACTTTGTCACCCTCAGTAGAGTGCTGTGGCATCACAGCTTACGGCAACCTCTAGCTCTTGGACTCAGGCAGTTTTCTTGCTTCAGCCTCCTGAATAGCTGGGACTACAGGTGCCCGCCACAACACCTAGCTATTTTTCGTTACAGTTTGGCCAGGGCCGGGTTCGAACCCACCACCCTCGGTATATGGGCCAGCACCCTACTCATTGAATCACAGATAACACCCAGTCTCAGGGTTTTACTTTAACATTTTATTTTTTGCAGTCAGTTGTTTCTCACTGTGTCTTTCTATATAAATATAAGCCTATGTTAAAAGAATTTTATCTTTTATCTGTAAACAGAATGTCAAAAACTTTAACAGGTATGAACTTTCACCCTATATGCAAAGAGCAAGTTAACCTGCGACAGTTTCACAGATGCTATCAGAACAAGACACCTGAGCCAGAGGTAAAGGACAATTTATTACTCACAGCAATCACAGCACCTGGAGTATCATCATAGTCTTATTCTGCCTTGTTTTGGAGCCCACATTCCCACAGGACAATGAAATGAGGCCAGATGCTGCCTGCACATATTGTAGGTTGTATAACAGGTAAGGGATCCCAAATTTTGGGAGGAAAATCTAAAATGACAACAAACACACTTGTCTTATTTTTTCTCTAGAGGGAGGCATTATCTGTAGTGTGGTGGACAGTAAACAAACCTGCTATTTTCTCCAGAGGCAAATGTTTATTTCTGGCTTTCAAGGTTTCTCTATATACACACATCCTTGATATAATTATATGTGATTCAGCTTGCAAGGCATGAAGAATGTAAGAAACCAATGGAGAATTATCAAACATTCAGTAATTAAACAATTATTATAAGCAATTCTTTACTAAACTTTAAAGCATAAACCATTTATTCATTCCTTAGTAAATGTCATTGAGAACTTATTATATTCCAGGCATATAACCACAGAGACCCAACAACTCCTCGCTTCATAGAAATTACATACTTCAATACAGATAAAATCAAATAAAAAGAAAGATACGAAATCCAATACCGAGTGATAAGATACATGGCACAGCATGACACAATGTAATGTAACATAATATAACATAATGTAATATCAGGTAATGTGTTAAATAATAGTGTCCACAATTCAGTTTGACTCCTAAGGTGGTCAGAGATAATATATTTTAAATAGAAAAAAAATCTTTTCAAGGTAAAGAAAATTTTGAAAGTATATTCCTGCTGCTGATAGATGACTTACTCTTTTTTTTTCAGAAGGACCACAATTTACAAATGTTGTTTATACTTAATAAATTAATGAACTATTTCTTAGTAAGCTTAAAGCATGTTAGTGTTGTAAAGTCAAACAACTAAGTGGAAAATAAATGTAAAATTCTTAAAACAAATTAATAATTTACCTGCATTCTCTATGAACTTTAAATAGTTAATAAAGCGCAGACTCTGTCTCACGCCAGGCGGCACATCCTCCTTTGAGAGGTTCAGTTGGCCACACCACCCACACGCTTTTGATCATTACCTATATATGCAGTGGTCATGTCAGTAGCTAATTGCCCATGTTACTTTTTTCATTCTCCTTGTTAAAGAGAGATTTTTTAAAATGAGCTCAATATATCAGCCTTTTTAGAGGAATTATTAATAATATGTATACCCTCATTTATTATTTGGTCTTTTTTTTCCCCTAACTTCTCCTATCCCTGATAAATCTGTAAAGCCTTTCAAAGACTGTAAGAAATCATTTTGCTCTTACTTTACTTGCTAACCCTTTTACTTAAAACTATGACAAATACAGACCTCATAGTCTATTCTTTCTTAGCTGTTCATGCCTGAAATTTGACTATATTTGCCAAATTTAGTCACCTGTATTTTAAACCTTAAAATAAAGCACTTTTTTTTTTTTTTTTTTGAGACAGAGCCTCAAGCTCTTGCCCTGGGTAGAGTGCCTTGGCATCACAGTTCACAGCAACCTCCAACTCCTAGGCTCAAACTATTCTCCTGCCTCTGCCTCCCAAGTAGCTGGGACCACAGGCACCTGCCACAACGCTGGCTATTGTTTCGTTGCAGCCATCATTGTTGTTTGGAGGGCCTGGGCTGGATTGGAACCTGCCAGCTCAGGTGTATGTGGCTGGCACCTTAGCCGCTTGAGCCACAGGCGCTGAGCCAAAATAAAGCACATTTTGATGATAAGTAAAGTAGACGAGACTTTTTAAAAATGGATAAATATGAAAAAAGTGAAATAAAATATTCAAAGCATAATAATCAATAATAATATCAATAAAAATGCAGTGTTTTAAGTGGAAACCTTACTATAATTTCCTAAAACCCATGGTCAAGGAGGAAACATAACACTTCTTTTTAAAAAATAATCAGTTTCATTGTATTCTCCAAGGAGGCATTTTTCCCTAAAGTCCAAAAGAAATGTCTCATTTAGGTTGTTAAATAATATAACTACTGTATGTGGTTTTCACTAAATTACTTAACCCTTCTAACTCATGTTCCTCATCTGCAAATAGGATAGGTTCCTATTGGCTCCTAGAGGACTGTAAGAGGCTTGGCTGGGTGAGGTTGTCTAAGACTGAGGAAGTGCTATATTCTGAGTGTAAGTAAATATTAAGATTTGATGGAGCAGATGGGAAGCATTATAGAGTAAAGTAAAAGATGAAACCAGGAGGAAGCAGACTGTAGAGGGAAGTCCGTAGTTCAGGTTTAGGCCTTGTCAGTGGAGCATAATCATTACCCATCGAAGTGGACATGGCATGTAGGCAGTTGAGCAAGCCAGTCTGGAGCCCAAGGAAATGGCAGGCCCACAGGTGGCATTGAAAGCAAAGGAATATACACCAGCTAATGAGTGAACATATATGGAGAAGAGAAGAGGGCCGAGAATTTAGCACTGGGACACTCGAACCTGTAAAGCACGAAACGAAGATGAGATAACGGACAACAAGCTTACAATGTGATGAAAGAAAAACCAAGGAAGTAGAAGTGTAATATTCTAGAAGACATCTGAACAAAATTGTTTCAGGAATAGTGAAGTAACCATTAATATAAAATGCTGTTGAAGTCAAGTAAGTAACGGCTGAGAATAGACCTTGGATTTGGCAGGATAGAGACCATTGACCCCCTTGACATGGTAAGCAGAGAAGCCTAAGTGATGTCAGTTTAGGAGAACACGGGACATAGGGAAGTGGAGACATGAAACACACACAGATTTTATGTGTTTTTTTTCTGGAAAGATATTTACACTCATTTCCACTCCCACACATTCATCCACCTCTTTCCCAGAACATCTTGATCTTAATCACCAATCTTTCTCTTTTGAGCTCCCTGCACCACCAGCCAAGACAGTTGTTACAGGCTGACCCTGTACATATGCCCATTGATGTCATTTCATTTTCCATGCAAAGTGGGTGACCAGAAGCATCATCCCCAAATTTCTGCCCATGAGAAAGAGTTCTCTTCTCTATTGTCTTTCCAGGTCACCTCTGAGTTGAACAACAGTCCATTTTCAGCTGACTTATTCATTAATTGAGCACTATCTCTTTTCTGTCTCTATCAGCTGGTCATAGAGGCTCTTGTGCAGCCATAGGTATGAGCAATAGGTAGGAGTGAGGGGCACCTGCACAACAGGTGACAACAAAGACTCTGCACTTCTAACCCTGCTCTCGCTTGATACCAGTTGTGCCACTTTGCTTTTATAATGAATTTCTGGGCTGCTGAATCTTACTTTCTGGGGGTCCTAGATTCTGTCTATCTGGCCAATCTAGAAAGAATTCTTTTTTTTTTTTTTTGAGACAGAGTCTCAAGCTGTTACCCTGGGTAGAGTGCCTTGGTATCATAGCTCACAGCAACCTCCAACTCTTGGGCTCAAGCAATCCTCTTGCCTCAGTTTTTCTATTTTTAGTAGAAAGAGGGTCTCGCTTTTACTCAGGCTGGTCTCAAACTCAGGAGCTCAAGGAATCCACCCGCCTCCACCTCCCAGAGAACTAGGATTATAGGCATGAGCCACTGTGCCTGGCCTAGAAAGAATTCTAGAAGCTAGACTCTCAAATTAGATATGTTTTATATCTTTTCTGGATGGAAAACTTCCAGTCTTTAATTTCATCTGAAGTAGATTTATTCAACGTAATACTATTTTTCTGTAAAGTCCATGTGACACAACCAAAAAATATTTATAGGAAAAAACACAAGCATTGAAAGTTTAATTATATTATCTTTAGAACTTGTCATAATTCCAAAGCACAGTTTTAAAGAAGGAAATTGCTAAAAGAAAGATTGTTACATGGACTCTATCTTACAGAACTCTCACTATGAATTCTCTCGGCTCACAAAAAAAGAAAATATTTTTACTTCCAGTTAATCAGTAGATCACTGATAGTGAAGTTGCTGATAGACCTGGAGCCCTTAAATTGGATTACTTTATCTGCTAGACCTTTTCTAAATGTGTAGTAAAGGGGAGGTGTAAATACGTACATATATTGGTCAGGGCCAAATTCAACTCCAGCCTTATTCCAGTCTCAATGAACAGAGCAAATCTGGTTTTGTCTGCTTCACATTATAGGTCAAAAATGAGAGTACTTTGGAAGGCCATCTTGGTGGGGGCAGCAAATAGGGAGATTGCATGCTGTTGTCCCAAGCATGTCGAATTGCCCCTCTAGTTGACTTAATCTGTACTGAGACTATAGATTTCTACAAACCTATTAAGGTCAAAAATATGTGCAAAAATTTGAGTTATAACCAAGATTGCAATGTTAATTAGCCCGTTTGGTTACATTGATGAAAGATTTTTGGTGAGGAAGAAGAAGAGATCAAAAGCTCAAACTCCTAGGCTAATATGATAATCCCAAGTAGCTAGGACTGCTGGGATACATCAGACCTAGATTTTTTTTTTTCTTTTTGCAGTTTCTGGCGGGGGCTGGGTTTGAACCTGCCGCCTCCAGCTTATGGGACTAGTGCCCTACTCCTTTGAGCCACAGGCACCACCCCTAGATTTCTTTTTTAATTTTCTGTAGATGTGGAGTCTCACTTTGCTGTCCAGGCTGATCTTAAACCCATAGCATCAAGCAGTCCTCACACCTTGGCCTCCCAAAATGCTGGGATTATAGGCTGAGTCACCATACCCAACTCTAATATACATAATTAAAATATGTAATGTTTTATCTCATTTGCACATACATATTTCCATACATATGAAGTGACATTTATGAGTTTATATATTTTTTATTACTACATACTTTAACTAAATTAATAAACCAGATCTTTCCAAGTAGTAAAATAATTTTGTTGATCTAAAGCTTAAACATGAAAATATAATGAGATTTACATTTTCTTAAAAGCTCTAGTTCTGTAAGGAAACACATTAAGATTTAAACTTTAAATTCTTTCTAAATAAATTGCTCAATTACACATTTAAAATTGGAGTTTACTTTAAAAACCAAAATTATCTTAAATTTCAGAGTAAATAAAATGTCAGCCATATACAAATTTCTTTCTAACAAAATATTTGTAATATTTCAAAATTTCCTTTTATAGTAGATTCTGTGTGTGCTCCTGTGGCAACTGTATTTTCCAAAAAAATGGTTGCAGAAATATTTCTGGTAACACTACCCCTTGCTCCCATCAAAGGGCAGAGTCTATCTCTCTACCATTTATTTATTTATTTATTTATATTTTTTTGAGATAAGAGTCTTGCTCTATCACCCCAGGGAGAGTGCACAGGTGTTATAGCTCATTGCAGTGATCCTTGAGTGACCCTTCTGCCTCAGCCTTTCAAGTAGCTGGGATCACAGGTATGTGCCACCGTACCCAGCTGATTCTTTCCTATTTTGAGTAGAGACAAGGTCTCACACTTGCTCATGCTGGTCTCAAACTCCTTTCAATATGTTTTCCTTTCAACATTTTCTTTATCTTTGAAAAGATAAAGGTCATTGGGGGCTAGGTCAGGTGAATAAAAATGATGTTCCAATACAGTTATTTGTTCGCTAGATTAAAAACTCGTTTACAGATCGTGCTGTGTAAGCTGCTGCATTGTTGTGATGGAAGAGCCATGACTTGTTGGTGCAAAGTTCAGGCCATATTTGTGTAATTTTTTTTTTTTTTTTTTGTAGAGACAGAGTCTCACTGTACCACCCTTGGTAGAGTGCCGTGGCGTCACACGGCTCACAGCAACCTCTAAGTCTTGGGCTTACGGGATTCTCTTGCCTCAGCTTCCCGAGCAGCTGGGACTACAGGCGCCCGCCACAACGCCCGGCTATTTTTTGGTTGCAGTTTGGCCGGGGCTGGGTTTGAACCCGCCACCCTCGGTATATGGGGCCGGCGCCCTACTCACTGAGCCACAGGTGCTGCCCTTGTGTAATTTTTTTCACATAGCTTTTTTCAGTACTTCCAAATAGTAAACTTGGTTAACCATTTGTCCATTTGATGGAAATTCAGAACAAACAATTCCTCTGATATCAGAAAAATTAGAAACATTGTTTTTACTCTTGATTTGGACTGACAGAACATTTTTGGTGGTGGAGAATTGGCTGATTTCCATTGTGAACTTTGACACTTTGTTTCAAGGCCGTATTGGCACATCCATACTTTATCACCAGTGACAATATGGCCCAACACATCATCTTGCCTTTCCAAAAAGTCTTGGCAAATTTTGACTTTCCTTTGCTTTTGTTCATTTTGGCACACACCTTTCTCTTGGCAAGATTTTCAGGTAAGGTTTTCCTAACTGTTTCTCTATCAATATTTACTTGGACTGCTATGCTTCTCACAGTCAACCGATGAATTTTTGCAATTTTTCATCAGTTCTGCTCATTATTGGCTCCCTGACCTCTATTCATCAGTGATGCTTCTCTCCTCTCAGAAAAATGTTTAATCCATTTGTACACTACTATGTTCTTCATAGTGTTATTCCCATAATCTTGGACTAATATGTCCCTGATTTCACTTCCTCTCTTGCCAACTTTAACCAGAAATATAATATCTGTTTTTTGTTCTTATTCAAGCTTCTCCATTCTTGCGACAGTGCACAAAAACACACAACCATAATAAATGCCACTCATCAAGACACCACCACATGCTGACATGAACACAGCAGTGAGATGCTGATATACCAAGGTTATGAACCCTTATTGAGTTGTTTCTACAGTGCTGCCAAAGTAAGCAAATGGTGGTAAGTTTGTGAACTTAATTGTCATAAGTTTGTAGTATAAATTTACTTTCGTTAGCTCAATTCAAAGAAATAAACATGAAAATAAGTAACACAGGAATAGAAATCATTGCCCTGTAATCAGTCTTCACAAAAACACAGGAAAAAGATTTATGTAGTTAATTAGCTGTCTCTGAAATCTTAATATACTTCAAGTAGTAGTAGTATCCAAAGTTGACCCAGTGGTGGCATTATATTTTTATCAATGGTGGCATAAATTCTGACATGTAGTCTTTCCATTGATCTCTGTTTTCTTCTTCACCTTCCAACTAAGCACCTTACTTTTACACTATAATGACTTTTTCTACATCACAGCCTATTCTAACATAGAATTTGTCCTTCAGTATGGCTTCTTTTCCCTTGTAGCAACTGCATGTTGCCTTTTCTTTGTGGGTCTTTCAGCTTATGTTTCTGCTAATAACATGTTGATGCTTTCCCCACATAACTAGTTCAAATTACAAAGGAAGATACTTATATTGATTCAGCCAAGTAGTGATAATCACTTCTTAAAAATAATTTAATTTCCAGCCACCTCATGAGCCCTGAGCCATTTTGTGGATTAGCTCTCATTGAGTTGATGGTCCACTTCTGCTCAAATCAGTTATAATCAGTGGCGTAAGTTCACATGGCATAGAATATAGTCATCACCTCACTATTAAAAACTCTATTAAATAGAGTTGCTTCTCTCAAGAAATGACTGTCCACATGAGAGGGTTATATTGAAATGATAGAACGGACAGAAGCTATGAAAGACACTCCGTGTCTGCCACACAATCTACAGATACTGATTAAAGGGAGTTCCCCAAAGCAGTTCTGGTGGCTGGTTCTAACAGTGGCTTTCATCACTTTCTGTCAGCACTATCAGTGGCTTTCATTGACTGCGCTGATTAACAAGGATAGGGTCTCCCATGGGTTTCTCTGTGGGAAGTGTACTGAGTGCCTTACCAACAGCTCACAAGCGCCTTGGCAAATGAAATTCACAGTGGCTTTCTCAGCATAACTTACAATTATGAAGCCATGGCTGAGGAATGGCTTTTTCTAACTTTTTATAGTCCCCTATCTTGCAGTTGGTGTTGTGGTCAACTTTTTATAGTCCCCTATCTTGCGGTTGGTGTTGTGGTCTTTTTACTGAATCCTCTTTGGGTCATAGTGTGTTCAGCCATCACAATGTTCAATATTTCCTCCTGGGAGTAGAGGAAGGGCGTTGTGATATAAAGCTTCTCCACACACAAATTGTAAAAGATGAAAGCATGCTGTCTATTTTAAAATCTTACTACTGTGAATTTGGAATTGGCTTTAACTTTACCTTTGCAAAACTACTTACATACATTTTAAAAAGGCAAATTAAACATAGATGCTTAGAGTTTGAAAGAGCCCTTTGGATTATATAATCAATATCCTTCACTTTGGAGATGAAGAGAAAAATCACCCTCCTGTCCAATGTCCAGGAACTTATTCCTCTTCCTTTTGTCAAAAGGTAAGAAGGGACTAGAACCCAGGCTCTTGACTCTAAACCCAGTGCTCTTTCTACAATACTATGCTGCCCCCTAGTGTTAGTCAGATTTCATAAGAACTAGTGATTTCATTCCTATAAGAACACTTTGGACTAGTTTAAAGATATTTTCTAACCAAAAATGCAAATCCTTATTTTAAAATGACCTAAAGAAGACCTGATATAAATCTACATTTTAGGGTATTTGATAATTTATTCTTATTACTATGCATACTTGAAAATATATTTGTTTTATCTTCTAAAATTAAATTACAAGTCTTCTAAGATTAAAATAAAACCCTAACAGATAAAGAACAAATGCACAGTTGTGTATTGGGTGAGAGTGATGAAATAGTCTCACTTAAAAAAAATAAAAAGCACTATCTTTAATTAATACTCAGCCTTTCTTAATATATCAATGAATCTTTTCTCAGTAGTTATGGATAGGGTTAATTAGTATTCTGAGGCATTGTGAAGGTCTCTGAGAAAAAATCACAGAGTAAAAGGAACTAAGAAACCACTAATATAGCAGTAGGCATTAAATATTATGAGAAGTAACAGAAAAATAACTCAAATTAGTATATAATAGTCAATTTTACTGCATCACTTATTCCCCTCCCAACAAGAAGTATAGGTATTCATAAACAGAAGAAGAAAACCAACCAGACAGGAATAAACAAATAAAAAAACCTGGAATTAATATATTATGAGAATAAAAGGAATTTAAAAGAATAGAACAGATACATCAGGGGGAAGACAGTAACAGAAAAAAAAAATAAGGCAACTAATAAATGAGAGGAAGCAAAGAATTAATTATTACACTAAGAAGGATGATATATTGGGCTCACTTGAAAAATGTCTTTAAAAAAGAATGAAGATGAAAAATTTAAGTAAGGAGGAACTAATGAAGACAATGAAAATTGTTAATAAAAAATGTTGAGAAGGAAAATGTGGAATACATTTTAAAATAGAAAGTAGTGACTCAGAGGATTTAGGTAGTTTTATGGGATTTCTATAAAGAAAACACTGTGGCCAGTATACAGTCAAACACATGGGCACTGCCACCGGTTTGATGCACTTAATTAACTTTGAAATTTCAAAAGCATGTGAATCCCACTTTAAAGCATGTATTATTTAAGAGGGATTCATAGGAGGTGCAGAGTCAGTACACACGTCTCTATTGTTCTCCCTCTCCTCTCACCTCTGAGTCTCTAACTGATAATCTCTGGGAGTCATAGGAGGTGCAGAGTCAGTACACACGTCTCTATTGTTCTCCCTCTCCTCTCACCTCTGAGTCTCTAACTGATAATCTCTGGGAGTCATAGGAGGTGCAGAGTCAGTACACACGTCTCTATTGTTCTCCCTCTCCTCTCACCTCTGAGTCTCTAACTGATAATCTCTGGGAGTCATAGGAGGTGCAGAGTCAGTACACACGTCTCTATTGTTCTCCCTCTCCTCTCACCTCTGAGTCTCTAACTGATAATCTCTGGGAGTCATAGGAGGTGCAGAGTCAGTACACACGTCTCTATTGTTCTCCCTCTCCTCTCACCTCTGAGTCTCTAACTGATAATCTCTGGGAGTCATAGGAGGTGCAGAGTCAGTACACACGTCTCTATTGTTCTCCCTCTCCTCTCACCTCTGAGTCTCTAACTGTTAGCCTCTCATAAGATTTCTGGCATAGGATGGCATTTGATGAGCACTCCCTACTGCAGTCTGTTCCAGCCCCATACCTAAAAACCCAGGAAGACCAGCAAAGGACAAAATCCCACAGCCCTGAAAATTAAGACTGATGAACACATGGCTGCTAGAAACTTTGATAAATACTCATCTGGATTTTGTGGCATAGCCACCCTATGAAACAGATCCCATTAATTTAAATGGTAGAAAGATGTTTTGTATTTCTCCATTGTCTAAACCTTGAATCATGAGCTATACTAACCCAGAAACTCTTCATCCACTTATTTCACCCATTACCTTGACAAGTGAAAGTGGCACCATCATCATTCTATACCATTCCCCATTCCTTTTTATATCCATTCAGAAATGACAGGTCTCGAAAAACCACTGAGCAAGAATGGATGGGAAAAATAGATTAGAATTGGGCTACATTTAGTTCCTCATTAGCAAAGTATTGGATGAATGGAGTCAGAAAAAAATTCTTATAAACTACATCTTGGGGTTTTTATCTATTCACCTAAACCCTTCATTTAAATTACCTGAGGACCAGGAAATGGTAGTAGAAGATTACACATTAATTCATGGATGAATACCTTTCTACATGGAAAACATGGATGGAAGATGAATAAATACCTTCCTACATAGAAAAACATGGAGTAAGATGTCTGTCTTATGTGTTGGGTTGGAGAGTCTTTCTTGGGTCATATTTTCTAGTTGTAAATCCATCGTACGTAAGTTCTTAATTGATTAATAACTTGTTATTCAAGTCATAAGCATAGGCACAACTTACAGAATGAATCACTCTTAGAATAGATATGTATCAGAAAATACAGTGATTAGCTTTTGTTACTCAGCATCCATTTCTTTTCTGAAGGTAGAATTCTTCTGGGAATTGCTTCACCTATCCTTGAGTCCCAGGTTGTAGTTTGACTGGGAGATGACCTACTCTTACAGGAACATAGGTCAAAGCAGAAAGAAACTCCTGACATAAGCTAAGATAGTCAAAGCCCTTCTCTGGGTTGTTTACTTTGGACCATAGATATACTAGTCTATATTTTCTAAAAACATGAGAAGTATGGGTCCATAGTAGCTCATTACCATGTTTTCAAACACCAGAAAGTAAACACCAAAGCAAGATAAGGCCAAATACCACCCCCCCCCCCAAAAAAAAAGCATACGAAAAAAATAGATCAATTTCCCTAAAGATTTGCTTGGTACTTTCTTGGGTTTAAATACATGAAATAGCATATTATCATTCTACTATTTTTTGTTGTTTATTTGAGGCTTATTCAAATGAATTTCTCATGCTTGCAATCAGAGTTTTGATGAATACAGTGTGATAGTAGACTGTGCGTTATCCATAGTCAGACCAATTCCGCTGAAACAATACAATGGTCAGTGGATAATCCGTGGTGAGTTTAGGCAGGAATGACAGATACTTAGGAACCATGTACTCAGAGAAGGAAAAAAACACCTAGTAGATTGATTAATTTATTGGAAAGGAAGTGGGGATAAGATTGTTTAGGGGCAGTGCTTTCTCAGTACACAACCACCAGAAAAACAATATAGGAGAAAAACATAGGAGAATGTTTCCCTATTTCACTGTGATACAAAGTCTGGAAATGGAGAAAGTGCTAATAAAAGAGTACGCCTGCTGTGGTTTAAATGTTTGTGTCCCTCCAAAATTTATGCTGAAACTTATTCACTGAATATTAAGTGGTACAGCCTTTCAGAGGTGATTAGGTAATGAAAATTCCATTCTTGTGAACAGATTAGTGCTCTTATAAAAAGGCTGGAAGCAACTAGGTAGGTTCTTTCCTATCTTCCCTTCTGCCACGCAAAGATGCAGCGTTCAAGCTGCCACCTTGGAAACAGAGACCAGACACCGAACCCTCCAGTGCCTAGATCTTGGACTTCCAACCCCCAGAACAATGAGAAATCAATTTCCATTATTCACAAACCATCCAGTCTTGGGTATTTTGTTATCACAGCCCAGACTAAGTCAGAGCCTTAGAACTATGCATAAATAATAAAATACCAGAAGTTGTTTGTTTGTTTTTTATGAAGAAAATATAGACTTGGTTTTCTTTCATATGATAACAAAAATAATTTCTACATACATACTGTGCTGATACAAATGTGTTTTATATCATTGCAAATAGCCAACTGATGCATGAAAAATGAAAAATCCATTTGCATCACTGACCTGGTAGCCTATTGTAAAATAACCACCCCAAAGTGCCTGTTTAACTTTCTCTCCACTGTGTCAAATGAATTTATTGTTGAAATGTAGATTTCAGCTTTCATTAAGATCTCCCATCTGATTCAAACAAATTTTCTCACCTCAAAAATAGTCATAATTTTATGGCTTCTACTGATTTGAAGAATCTTAAATCAGAAATCCAAAATGCACACAATTTTCAGAGGAAAACTGGACCAAGTAAATTTCAAAGTAAATGAATAAAATATCAAATGAAGGGCCATCATAAATCAGATCATTAGCTCGATGCAGTTCAATTTTGTATCTACCCAGGAAGCATCTATTTTTACATGAAATGCAGAATTTAATGCCTCTGAGAAGAACAGCCACAATCTAACCATCTTGTCAAATCCATCCCCTGGAACCTCAGGGGTAGAGTCTTTCTACCAGTCTCACTGAAGCCACATCAGCCTTTCCTTTTATTCCTCAATCTTCCATTGTCAGACAGTGTTGGTAATTGGTTTTTAATTGGTTCATTTACCCGAATGATTTATACTGCCTCAGGTAGGCACGATTTAATGACACCCATTACAGGGCTTTAGATTATTTCACAAATAGACACGCTGTTGTCCTTCAAGATTGAAGATCCATGCTTATGAGTGTTATCGTTCATATGTCTCTGATGTAGGAAAAAGTCCAGTGCATGATTAAAAATGGTAAAAAATGATTGTTTATCAGGTGAGAACCATGTACCAGGCATTTTACCAAATTCTTTACGCATTATCTCATTTAATAGGCATTGTGATAAGAACAAAAATAAACAGAATAAATCACTGCCCACACAGTTGCACTTGTTTTGAACAGAGACTGTTCATGATTGTTTCTCCTGAATTTCTCAGATGACCGATTTCTTTACTCAATATTAGGTCAGTTCCCTTTGAGCAGGAACACACTCAGAAAACCACTGAACAGACAAGGTATGAATCTATGCTCAGTGTCAATTGTGGGAATAATTGTGAGATCTTAGTCCAGTTCCTTAACCTTTGGGTTTAGACCAGCTTCCCTTAAGGGTCTCTTATAGGTCTGCAATAATGTGGTTTGCTACATATTCCTATTTCTCATTTTGATTGATTAGCTACTTGGGGTGCTGTCAAATCTTCTATAGTATAACTTATGCTTGTATTTCAGTGTTCCCTTGAAATGTAATTTCTGCCTAAACTGTTTAAAAACATTCTACTTATCATTCAGTTACTTTGAAGTTATATACTGTAACACCAATACCTCATCCAAGTAAAAGCATTTTCTCAGGAACTACATTGGCTGTGCAACTAAAAGTTCAGTAAAAAAAAAATAGCAGATACATAGAGTTGTGCAAAACTTGGGAAATGTTCTAACAATAAGAGACTTTATTTTTCTGCTTCAGTTTATCATTTGTTCTAAGTAAGTAGGAACTCAATTAAATGTTTTTAAAATGTCTCTTATAATGAATATGCATAAATACACCATCACACATATGAATTAAAAGATGTAATTGATACTTAGGAGTAGATTCTGATGTTGTTTATCTAAAATACCAAATTCAAAAGTACCCTTCTGACTAAGTTTGGGTACAGTTAAAAAGGCACATTTTAAGATTGGGGTTTCATTCAGTTGCTTTGTTTGGGAAGGCTATCTTGCTTTTAACAACACATAATCTTAAGAAAATCTGAATATTTTTTATAATAGCTTTCTTATTTGGCTAAAAATTTTTAGTATTTAGTTTGTACTTTTGGAAATGAACAGAGTTTTGTCAAACATCCACCTCCCCATAACACGTACAATTTTAAGATGGCATCGCATTTTTCCAATGATTCTGCAGATTTTTCCAAGTTTAGGGAAGCAGATTTAGATTTTACTTATATATTATTGTGCAACAATTCTGGATTATCGCAGACATATTTAGATGTGATAGGGTCTTTACTCCTGTCTAACAACAGGTACGTGTCTCTACACTTCAAATAAGTTCACCTCAATCATATACCAGTGTAACTGAAGGAAAAATAGGGTGGGAAAAGGGGGGTCCTTAACTCAGAATTGTACCCTCCCTAAGAGATAGTAAGGTAGTCATTTCAAAGCATCCCTTGAGTCTTCTTGTACCCAAATGATGAGCATTCAGGGCCTAAAAGCTTTGTTGACTAGATAGGATTTGCCAGTAGTAGATCTTTTTAGGTACCAGAGACATCTCTGCATGTTTCTCTTTGTAAATTTCGCTCTGTGCTGTTTAATGCAGTAGCCAATAACCACTGCACTTACAGAACACTCAAAATATGCCTCGTCCTAATTGAGATGTGTTATAAATGTAAAATACATATCAGATTTTGAAGACATATATACATACACACAAATAAATATAAATTATATCATTAATAATTTTAATGGTGTCGGTGTCGCAGGGACGCTGACCAGCAGGGACGAGGACACCAACGGAAGGATCAAGGGCACTTTATTGTAGAAATGATACAGCTCGGAAAAAAGCAAGCTCTCCTCTTCCTTCCTCTTCTTTCTCCTGAAATGGAATCTGTACTGCCAGGGTTTGAGGCAGGAAGGTTCACACGGGATTCGGACAGACCCGCGGGGCGCCCTGCAGGCAGCTTGCGGAGGACAGGTGAGCAAGCGCCCAAGCGTCCCCCCGGGTGGAAAGCCTTAAGTAGTGGCCAGAACAACAGTGGCTCTGAATCACGCCTAATGACCATTACTTAAGAAAGCACGGACACCTGCCTGACTAATCATCCTTACTCAAAATAATCTGGCTCCTCGTGGCCCTCAGGCGAGAAAGCCTAATTGTCTCATCTTCCCTACAGAGTCTGAAACCCTCCTGGAGGGACGCCTCTGCACTGAGTCTCACCGGCTGAGGAGGGGGCCCCCGGGCTTAGGGAAGGGGCTCCGTTATAGGTTGCCTAATGTAGCACAAGCAGTTAGCGCGTCATCTGTTTCTGGGGAGCAGCTATCTCTACAGGTTAGGTTTTTCCCATCCCTCCGCCATTTTAGGCCAGCGGCCGTTGTCGTCTTACAGGTCTCTCCACAAATGGTGATTATATGATTAAATAATTTTTTATGTATTGGGTTAAATAAAATATATTTATTAATACAAGTGGATTTCTTTTACTTTTTTAAATGTGGCTACTCAAAACATTAGAAATTCATTGGTGGTTCACATTAAGTTTCTTTTGGGCACTGCTGATGTAGATTCAGGCTACATTGTCTTTGGTAATTATTTTTGTCACTGGGATATAGGTAGGATGAATCATTACATGACAATAATGAGGAGTAGCAGGGAGCCTGGAGATCACTGAAAGCCCAGTGTGTAAGGCTTTCCTGGGCTGTTCTGTTGAAGCCCTCCCTTGCATTTTGCCACAATTAACCCCATCTCCTTCCCCACTCTCAGGCACCATGGTAGCATTCTTAGATGCCATAATTTAGGCATTGGGGAGATGCATGACCCATCAATGCTGAGAGCAAGGACAAGTCTCAACCCTTAACAACTGTGCCAGTTCAATTAACTTTTATAACGATTTATGAAGTTATAGTCCTTGTTTTATAGATGAGAAAAGTGAGGTACAGTGAAGCTGATAAATTTGCTGGTAAAAAAAAATTACAATTGACGCAGCCTGGCCTTTGAGTCTGAGCAAATATTTTTGGCAATTCAAGTGAAGCTGGTTCTTTGCCTTCTGCCCAGAAATTTCGAAATTCTTACTTCATTATGCACAACAATTTGGCATATGTGGCCCTACTGGTTGGAGTCTTTGTCATCCCACATCTGTCCTGAAGCTTGTCTTTGTACAACCACATGACAAAAAGGAGAAAAAAAAAATTCAAGGGGGCCCTTAGGAGATGGCAGCGTGTGTAGCATTTTGTTTTTTACCATTACACTGATAACAAATTCATGTGAGAAATACCGTCACTATGTAATAGAGGCAACAGAGTCACAGACCCCAAATGCCATTTATGAGGTCACATATCTCTTTGGGAGCAGAAAAGGAATGCTACCAGGCACGGGATTCCATAGCTTAGGATGCCAGCTGTGCCTCACAATTACATACGTCACGTGAGGCTCTTCTGAGTTCTTTGTCCTGGGACCTGGCCTCTACAAGGGCTCACGTTTCCATCAGTTTGGATGACCCATAGCTGTGCCTACTGTATACGCATAATTACCACACTGACCCTGGGCATGCCAAGGAGACCTGGGCTGCCCTTCTGGACAGCGTGGCATCGTGCTGTCCAGTAATGTTGGAAACACCTCTCCCACCACACTTATGTCACTCTTTTTCTTTAGGTTTTGAAAAGGAATCCATAGTCTTATTTTATTGTGAGCCCAAATGATGGTCTCTGGTCAAAAACCTATGTAGCTTACAAAAACAAAACAAAACAAAACAAAACACAATCTGTAATTAATATCACCAGGTAGATAAAAGAAAGATGAAGGTCAGGGAGTTCTATTTCCTATCTGCTAAATAGGGAAATAATAAATGCTTTCCACACATGGAAAGATGGAAAAATTGAGGCTATTAGAAAAGAAATTATTAGTGGATCAAAAATAGTTAAAAGAAATGTGAGCATTCAGAACTTGACTGGAGAGCAAACTAATCAGCCAATGAAACCCTTTTGAGTTAATAATGAATGTCTCATCTCAACTTGAAACAAATCTGTCTGCTCTATTGGAAACATATAATATCAAAGGAGAGGAAAGCTGTCCCAGAAAGGCATGGTAGCATTTGAACATCAATTTGACAGGAAGTGTAATTTTCTTACTAAGGACCGTGAATATCATATTGAAGCCTACTATAGAAATACTACTCAAATTCTCCAGCATAAGTCATCTGAATAGGAAAAGTTTCAGCACAAGTCAGAGGAGATATAGGGGGAAAGGCTGAGGCTGATGAATTTCACTTATGACCAAAAAACCATGACCTTGACTTATTTCCATTTAATACTAATCTATTATCTCTAAAGCAGGAACAAGTGAAACTGAAATCAGTCAGAAGCTGGAGTTATTTCTGCTCCAGATTTACTCTAAGTAGTGCCATGTCATCCGAATACATTTGTATGCAAGTGACAAGAGCCAGGAAATGTTCAGTTCTGATCTGTGCTTTTTCTCCTATTTTAAGTACCAGGCAAAGATCATAGTGGTTTGAACACCCGTGTTTCCAGCATATAGCAAATGACATGTATGTTGAAGATGTGAAAAACATTTTATTAATCTTATTCCACTGCTAGCTTCATAATATATTCAGAAGGCAGCTTTTCATTATCCATATAGAAAAAAATTTTTGAGAAGTGTCAAGCCAATATTTCACTCATTTTAAAGTCTGTTTTCCTAAAGGTATCCCAGAAGTGGGTTACTGAACCAAGTGTGGGAAGGTTTCAACTGGTTATGCATTCTATTTCAATGTGATTTACCAGAATCACATGGGGAAAACATAGAATGGGGAAAACAGCATAAACATTGATGTCATCCCAGTCCTCCAATGGTCTCTGGATTCAGGTTTGGTTAAACTCGGAAGTGATCAGGCAAACTTCTTTAAATAGTTTCTGAGGCTTCCAAATCTTGAGTGAAACTTTACTCTGGTAGGACAAACATATAAATGTTTTGGATGGAACTATAAATCATTATATACTTTCATACATACTTAGGCAGACTTAGTTCATAAGGAGAAACATATGTCACAGATCAGTGGGCTATTGATTGTTTAGTAAGTACAGTGTTACGTTTTTTTTTCCTAAAAATCAATATTTTATAATTAGATTTCAGATTCAAACCTGCATTTCTACTTCATCTTGAAGAAATTTAAAGATATGACAACACGAGACCATAAGTGCCTCATTATAGTAATAATTTACAAGATCTTAGTATGCAAGAACTCCTCGAATCTCCATCCAATTCTCCACAGCCCCACAACTCCCCATCCAGCCCATTGGCCAGTGTCACTAATTTTAGTGACCTGATAAACTCTTGTATTTCATGTGATCTCGATGTAGAGAGGTCATGACATTTATGAAAATCCCCCATCTTAGAGCAAAACTGATGAAGTATAAACTTTATGAATGAATTCCCTGCTCATACTGCAAAAAAACACAGTTAACAAAATTGATACTAGTCTTCAGTTTATAGTTTTCCACTTCCACAGGGTCCAGTAATGTTTTTAGTTTGTCTAGAAAACTCTCTTTCACATTTTCTAGAAAAGAGTACTCCCGGCATATAGCCTATTCTTTCATCCCCTTCTCCCATGTCCCCATCTTTAAGGAGAAAATAAAGCCCATCATGGAAGGACTCCCTCCATTTACCATCCCCCAGCTTGGGTATGTTCCTAGTTTACTGCTTTCCCTTCACAGTTCTGAAGTGAAATCGGGCAACCCTCTGAAGACTTCTTTTAGCCTCTAAATTCTCTTCAGGCACTTGACACTATTGTGCCTATCTCCTCATAGCACAATTAAAAGACCAGGTGGTAGAAATAAGCACAACCACTGGCAAAGAAATGCACTTTCCTTCATGGTGCCACCTATGTCCTCCGCGGCTGCCTCAGAGAAGGAAGGTGTTTGATCCTGTCTACTTAGACTATTTAGTGTTGTTTTTGTTTTGTTTTGTTTTTTTGTAGAGAAAGAGTCTCACTTTATGGCCCTCTGTAGAGTGCCGTGGCCTCACACAGCTCACAGCAACCTCCAACTCCTGGGCCCAAGCGATTCTCTTGCCTCAGCCTCCCGAGCAGCTGGGACTACAGGCGCCCGCCACAACGCCCGGCTATTTTTGGTTGCAATTTGGCCGGGGCCGGGTTTGAACCCGCCACCCTCCGTATATGGGGCCGGCGCCTTACCGACTGAGCCACAGGCGCCGCCCAATTTAGTGTTTTCTTCCTAATCTACTTTGTTTGATCTGTCACCTCCTTGAACTCCTGAAATATGAGGGTTGCATTGTGTTTAGGCCTTTTCTAAAGGCATTCTACGTATTTCACCAAGTTTACCCTGGCCTTCTCCACTTTCTGCTTGTTGATGTCTCCATATCTATACATCAAACTTCCTTCTTCCTGCACTGATCATAAGATTCACACATCCCCATTCTTCCTCCACCCTATGCCTAAGATACACGCCTCAAAGCAAAATTAATCTGTTAAAACATGTTTTGACTTTGTGCTGTTACAGGACTGATCCCAAATTCTTTAGATCACTATACAGAGACCTTTACAATAGATGTGCAACCATTTTCTGCATCACCTTCTACTGCTGTCCGCACACGCTGTGCTTCTGCTACACTGAATTTCTTACCCTGTCCCAGGTTCGTCCAGCTCCCGTCACAGTTCTGCGTCTTTCACAAGCTGTTCTTTCTTCTCAGCATCTAATTTGTCTCCTGAATCCTAACATGAATATTCCCCTTCTTTCTTTTTTTTTTTTTTGTAGAGACAGAGTCTCACTGTACCGCCCTCGGGTAGAGTGCCGTGGCGTCACATGGCTCACAGCAACCTCTAACTCTTGGGCTTATGTGATTCTCTTGCCTCAGCCTCCCGAGCAGCTGGGACTACAGGCGGGCGCCACAACGCCCGGCTATTTTTTGTTGCAGTTTGGCCGGGGCTGGGTTTGAACCCGCCACCTTCGGCATATGGGGCCGGTGCCCTACTCACTGAGCCACAGGCGCCGCCCTTCCCCTTCTTTCTCTAAGATCTAGGTTAGATTATACCTCACTGTGGAAACTTCCTTGTAGCCACACAATTAATGCAGCTTCTGGGGTCTCTGGGTTTTCAAAATAATTCGGTTTATTTATATTACTCTCCTGTCCCTATTCTCTCTCACATTCAAAATAAATAGACTCACACACGAGATTTCAAGATTCCTTAAGGGCAGGGATAATGTTTCACATGTGAATTTTAAACACCTACCACTGTACCTATTGTATGCCAGGATAGAAGTAGTTATAATTCAGTTCAACAAAAATTTAATTTGTCCTGACTTTAGCACGAATCCTCTAAATCCCCACAACAACCATACAAGTTAGGAATTATTAATAAAAGTAGACAAAAATTAGGTTCAGCAATGGCATTAGTTTAAAACTCGTAAATGGTAGAATTGGGATATTAACCTTCAAACTCCATGCTTTATCAAATACACTTTTTATAACTATTTATAATTTCTTCAATCAGTAAATGTTTGTTAAGTCAGTAAATGATGCATTAAACAAATACAAGATAGCCAATAAATCTTTGCCAATTTTTACACAGTTAACTATTAGGGTAGCATGTACTACAATGTTCCTTAAAACTGTGAGATACTTCAGCATTAATCCATCTCTGCATCTAATTAAATTCATGTTCCTTTATTTTCCCAAATTAAAAATGAACTTGCCAGAGCTTACTTTCCAAAAAGAATCTGGTTTGCCAATTGAACAACATATTTTACCTTGCTTCTTCAAAAACATTCAAAGTTTTATAATTATACATTTTAATATACTATGAAATTAAATGTAAGATACCACAATTTAAAAATTAATGCCAGCTAATGCAAAGGTTTCTATTTATCATTCTAAGTGTCTTTTGAGGCTATTATTATCAGCATTATTTAGGTTTCAATTATTTTATTGTAAATCTGATCATTCAAAAATTCAAGCAATTATTAATTATAAATAATTGCCAATTATTAACTATGGGGTTTTTTTATAAGAAAAACCCCATTAGTGTACTACATATTAATATTATCAAATCTGTTTTGGTAATCATTTCATATTTCTCATAGTTACAAGTACATTCCCCCTTTCAGCTGCATTATAAAATGCTAATAACAATATCATTAATTAGTAATACATATTCATTGAAATTTAGTGACTTAAAGACCTATCTAGTTTCATATTTATATTTTCCTTTGGGATACATATTTCACATCTAACATTACATTCAGCTATAGATAGTGAGAATAAAAACAGGCCTACGAGATCTTTTAGCTATCCCAGTGCTTTTATGACAAAGAAAATGAGGACAAGAAAGTACACACATACTTTGCCCATCATGACCTAGCCAGTACGATGACTGTGGACTAGAACTCAGTCTGTAGACTCTTTATGCAGTATATATTTTTTATTAAAATTAAAATCTATTTTCAATAATGAAATGATAGAAAAATTATTTGATAATGACGGTTTACTTAACAGATTCCTTAACAGATTCCAGTTAAGGAATCTGTTTTCCTTCCTGAGATTACTTGTTAACTTTTACTACCCTAATGCCAAATATATAACTAGAGATCAATTTCTTTAGTCCAATCTGCTTAAACAATTAGTTTGAGTAATTACATGACTAAATTACTGTTTGACAAGCGACTAATCAATTCACGTTTCTGTAACTAGTCAAATGGGTTGTTCGTTTGCTTATAAGTAAACACATTCACTGGTTGAGGAAACATTTTATTCTTCATTCTGTTGATTTGCTGGTGATCTGATTCCACAGCCAATCATTGAGGATGTCATAATGAACTCATGACAATGTTTTTCACATGATAACAAATGACCACTTCAACTTAATTTTCATTTTTATTCTAAGTATTAACTCTGGCATCATGTTTCCAAAAAGGACTGTGTGTTCTGGGCTTTCTTTGCTCCCTCCGGAAGTGATGGAAAGAAAGGAAGTCCGTGGCGTTTGCAGCCTGGGCGCTCAGGCCTTGAGGAGACAGAAGGAACCTGGGGTAATAGCAGCTCCCATGAAAAAGTAAACAGAGAACAGGCACCAATGAGAGCAAGAAAGTAAGAAAAGAGAACATGATGAACAGAAAGTCCCATTACATAACTTTTAGTTAGATTTCCTTTAGTTATGCTGCTTTTCTCTAAACCTGAGAAACAATTCCAACTAGATGACCATTTGCTTCCATTTAAATGTTAATCTAATGGGTTATCTAATGTGTAAAGACTGGCTATGTTATGAAGGAGTCCACGCCAAAACAAAGATATGTGTTTCAGAAACTAAACACAAAGACCCAGCTAGTGATTTATTGCTGAAAAAATGTCCAGAAATTGTTATTAGGGGGTAGTCAGTTCTCTCTACTCTAAGGCACCTCAGTTCCCCCTCCTTAATTTCAAATGCTCCCTTCCTTGGAGACTATGTGAAAAATGAGTTCGGGGTGAATGAGAAGTGATTCAGCCACTTCTAAAGCTTATTTTCTCTGTTGCATCCAAATTGACTCAAATACATTTTTTTTTCCCTGGGAAATAGATTTGGGTTTACTTTATAAAGAGGAGAAAATTCTGGGAAAAAATATGAGAAGCGGAAAAAAAAAAAGAGCACACGTCAAAAGATAAAATAGTGCAGCTGAAGGATTCATTGCCTAGGTAACTTTTTTCTTCTCTCATTTTACTTTGCGATAAGTTCTCAATGGACTGATTCATTTAAGCTATGATTTTTATTCATAGTTTTAAGCTGTTGGGCCTGATGTTGAAATCTCCCTTGTCACCAGTTAGACTTACTAGTTTTAATGATTTGGGTTTTAAATGAAGGTCATTATATAATATCCTGCATTGCATGCAGATTATAAAGTTCCTGCCGGCTTTGCCTTTTAATTAAATTATTCTTTCAAGTGGAATATAAGAGTAGAAAAGTCCATCTTCTTTTTATAGTGAAGAGGCTCTATAGCCAAACTTTCCTGTTTTATTACCAATGAACATTTAAAAATAATGTTCTTGAATAAACATTGATTGTGTCCAAAAGAATTATTTGTTTAATACATCTTTTTTTCCACCCCATTCAAATGCCCATATTGTACAGCAAATGTCATCCAACATGTTTTGCCCCTGATTTCAGACATCTCGGATGCACAACTACAAACCCACGAATAAACAAAGCGAGAAAGGCAGAGTCGTGGAGATGCGGCAGTTCAGGATAGAAACAAAGGGCTGGACAGTGAATCTGTTGATTACCTCTCCAGAAGAGGCGAGTAACCGGGAGTCTGAGGAAGAAGAGAGGCTGGTTTACTGGAGGTAGCAGAAAAGTGGAAGAAGCTTCGTCAGGAAAGGCCCTTTGCTCTGGGCAGGAGGACATGTTCCTCTCATGGAGCAGCTGAGCTATCTAAGATGGGTGTCCGCTGCAAGGGGAGAAGGGCACAGGGTCACTGGCTCTGGTTGGAAGGAGAACCTGAACGCAGCTCCTGGATCATCTGAACCCGCCAATCCCCCAGTCCCAAAGAGCCCAGAGTAGCAGCCAACTTGACAGAGGGCTGGGCGATTTCCGGGCAATGGCACCAATGTTCCCTGCCCAGGTTGGTTTCTCACTGTTAGCGTCACCTCCACCGGCTGGAAGATCCAAAGCCATGTGTGAGTTAGAGAAAAATGACAATTCTCGGGTTAGAAATTGAACACAAAAAGTGAAACAGATAATCATGATACCAGGAACAGTCCATCCAGGAAGTCACACTTCAGGGCCAAGGAATTAAAAAAAATATATATATATATATCAAAAATACACTCATCGTCTTAAAATAATGAGTTCTAAGTGGTCTTCCTTAAATGGTCTTGAAGGAAGGCTCCACGGAGAGTGAGGAAAGTGCATTTATTTCTAGAGGATAGAAGGAACAGCAGGGAAGTCCAGTCTTTGTTCTTTCTTATCTGTGGCAGCCTTGAACCGTGTTATGAATCTTAACCAGAAATGTCAGTAGATGACAGCTGAGTGTTTTTAAAATTTTCCATTTTCCATCCAGAACTCTAACCTCTCTGGATGGTCTCTTCTATTTGCAATAATAAACAGTTGTTGGGTGGCATTTATAAGTCAGTGGTCTGATTAGACTAGCAACTTGTGAAGTCCCTGCAACTCTTTTAACTACCATTATCTGCTGAACCTTAGGGTTGACAATCTGAGCTTCAGTCTGGAAGGTGCGTACTTCTGCATCCATTTGATGACAAATGACGCAGGGTCCCTTGTTTATTTGCTTGCTCTGAAATTTGATCCTATTTTTCAGCACTCCTTTCTAGGTCTGATATAGAACTAATTGTTGGCAGATGTGGAAAGTATTTTGAGCCAAGATATAGTATTTGTTTGCACTGTCTGGTTTTTCAGCCTTAACCAATACCAGGTCATAGCAGCTGGTTTTTATCAAAGCTCTGTATACCGTGGACCATCCACCTGACAAAACAAGATTTGCTCACATGACCTTCATTTGAAAGCTTTAAAATACAGAAATTCCACCAAGGTAATAGAGAAATTATGTCAAAAAATTATAAATATAAAAATATACATTAATGAATTCACTTAACTTAATTTGCATGTATTTACATGTGAATGATTGTCATGTAATACATAGGTAAAATGTGCCCTTTCAAAACATATATACATTAAGATTTATGGTTTTGGCTTATAATATGCTTTAATTTTAAGTTTAGTCTAAAAATGATATTAAACCCTTATTCTTTATGTAGGTATCACTGACAAAACAAAGCTTACCAGCCATTTTTTATCCTTAAGTGAGAAAGAGTGATCGCACATCAAAACTATAGCCAACAGTGTAAGTTAGATCCAGCACCCAAATTTTCGTATTAACATTCCTTTCTTTCCTGACAAGGCTTTCACTTTCCCCTTATATGCCAGAATCAGTACAGGGAATTATTTTCATGACCTTCCTCATTGTTTTAAATAAATAAAAGATTAGCATTTCAGCCTCCCTGTTTACATTAAATTACAAATTTCATAAGCCACAGTAGTATTTGTGTTTTCAACTTCCAAGTATTTTTTTTCCATGGGTGTCTGAGTTCATCTGATTTGTTTCAACTACTACCCCAAATATTTCAAGAGCACTGCACTGTGGAGAAGTGTTTATTTGAAGTAGCTGTGGATAATTTGCAAACTCTGTGATGATACAGTGGTCTTTCCTAATGAAACAGAAGGCCTTTCATTCTGCAATCTACCTGACACTGCAGGAAATAAAATCTCAAAGAGACCCCAGCTTTTATTAAAATCATTTTAGTTTTGGATTATATCTGCTTTGTGGGTTGTAACGCATCTAACATGGTGTGATTCAAAGGCAATTTTTACCTGTTTTTATGCCATCCATGCAGTTACAAGATACTTTATACAGTGCTGCAGAATGAACGTTGTCTGGATCTAAAAGCCTTACTAAACAATACATTTTTGAAAAGCTGTATGGTTAGAAAACCATAAAGTAAAGAAAATCTCACCTTTCAGTTTTAAAAAAAAGTTGAAAATAAATTTATTTGGGGAAGTTTAAAATAACTGATAAGACCAAAAAATAATCACAAAATAAGGCAACTCTCTATTTTCTCAATGACATCCAATTAAAGATGCTTTTCAGAGTGAATATATAAACACCGAAGAGATGTAGATGAGATAGTCAAATGCCTATTTACAATATTTGCAATAATTACCCCAGTTAGCACACAGATTATTATATACAGTAATAATTCTGGATATTGCTTTTTTCCACTCTTAAATAAAAAGTTTTGCTCCATTTTTTATAGACATTGTTGACCTCAATCTTGGTTATCAATAGAGAAACTTCTAAAGTTGTTTAATGCATTTTTTTCCCCGGAGAATGTAATTTTTATTTGCAACTGTGGTTGTTTGTGATATAACACATTTTTTATTCTTGTTATGAACTACATGGACTACCCCTGGACAGTATATCCCAAGAGACAGGAACCCATGAACTTGACATTAGGACATATTTTTCATTGTTATTTTGATCTCCAAACCACAAAGTAGAGCATCATTTTTAAGGGATATTTAATAGGATTATTTATAACCAAATCCAACACCTATGGAGAAGTAAAGCGCGATTTCTCTTTCTCCTTTTGTAAGAATCCCATCGGTTAACCTCTAGGGTCACGCAAAGCTAGCATTGATTTCAACACTAATAAAATGAGTTGGCAAACGGAACATTGATGTTCAAAATAAGTTAACTGGGAGAACACCTATAATATGAGCTATTTTGAAAGAGCTCAAATACAAAGCAACTAATTCTCTCCTTTTGAAAGATAACAGGAGAGAGGAACCTCTTCTTACATTCAGGCATACGTGGTGCATTCTTCCTCCAAAGTATTTAATTATCCAAGTGTTATTTTACATGTCCTAATCATTACCAAGAAAAATTACCTCAAATGTGTTTTATATGTATCTATTTGGTAAATAAATAATACACTTTTATGTTCAATGCATATTTAAAAGGTATTAAAAATTTCTACCTTTTATTCTATCTTATCACAGTTCCCTATCTTGAAAGCAGTCAGTGATAGCAAGATTTGTGGATCATTCCAATGATATCTTATTCATCTACAAATATTATAGTTTCACAGGGCAGCTCATCTATTGTTATATACTATTGACTATGTGATAGAAACTTAAATAGCTTATTGCTTTGTTTTCTTTACAAAAAAAATGAAACTTCAAATAACTTTTCCCACTATGAACATTACTTTAACTTCATGCACACATTTACTTTTTATATATGTCCTACTTGTAGTTGTCAATTCAATGAATAAATTTAAAGCAGTAGTTGATCAGTTGCCTGTTATCATATAGTAACTATTTTAATTTCTTTGAAGATGTTTCTCTTAACTAGAATGGTTTATGAGCACAGAGAAAGTGTAACAAAGAGAATAAGTATGCCACTCGTATGTTGAGCAAATAAACAGTTAAATTTCCTATCCATTCTTTTCTTATACTTTATTGTTTTATTTCAGATTACTATGAGGGTGCAGAGTTTGCATTTGTAAGATTAAAGTCTGAGCTGTAGCTGTGTCCTTCACACAGGAAGCGTGCCATTAACTCTTTATAGAAATAGTGTAATAATAGTACCATTTCAAGACATATACACTTTGAAATCAGATCTTTTCCTTTCGAAGTTTAATTTTACGTATTTTTTTATTTTAGATTAAAATCAGGGTATATATTATTAGGTAAAATTATTTATTTATTTATTTAATTTATTTTGAAGTAGAGTCTTACTTTGTTTCTCTGGGTAGAGTACCATGGAGTCAAGCTCACAGCAACCTCAAACTCCTGGACTCAACAATTCTCTTACCTCAGCCTCCTGAGTAGCTAGGACTTTAAGCATGTGCCACCACTGCTGGTTAATTTTTCCATTTTTAGTAGAGACAGGGTCTCAGTCTTGCTCAGGCTGGTCTTGAATTCCTGGACTCAGGTGATCCACCTGCCACGGCTTCCCGGAGTACTAGGTTGATAGGCAAGAACCATTGCACCTGGCCACATTGTTTGCATGTGTAAGGTAAAGCCCTGGTTGTAGCTGTGTCCTTCACCCACACATTGTTACTTACTGCTGGGTAGAAACCCACAACCCCCATTCTGCACTTCCCCCACCCCTTGAATTTAGTTTAATTTTCTCTGAGTGCATTGTTGTTAATCTACAATTTTCAAATTAGGATTGAGTAAATACGCTGCTTGTTTTTCTATTATTGTGATACTTTACTTAAAAGAGTGTTCTGCCAATCCATCCAAGTTGTAATAAAGGATAAAAAGTCTTCATGTTTTTATGGCTGAATAATATTCCATGGTATATGTGTACCACAGTTTATTAATCTATTCACTGAAGGGTACTTGGGTGGTTTCCACGTCTTTGCAACTGTAAATTGCAACTATAAACATTTGAGTGCACTTGTCCTTATGGTAAAATAACTTGTTTTATTTGGAGTAGATACTTAGTAATAGGATTGCAAGATCAAATGGAAGGTCTACTTTTAGTTCTTTGAGGACTTTCCATCCTTCTTTCCATAAAAGCTTATTACAAGTTTAATGAATGTTTGATGCAGATATTTTAAGAAACACGCACACGAGCAAAGAAAATATAAAGCCATATACAATCCCACCCCACTGTTGAGTGGTGAGTGAACATTGTGGTATGCCTCTAGCCTTCCACTGTTTACTGAGTTGAGTGAGACTTTTGGTTATGCTTCTGGAACCTCTGATTTATCAGCTTCAGAACCTCTGACTTAACCAGCTTTACTCCCACCTGCCATTGCTCTTCCTTAGTTCTCAGTAACAAAGACTTGCATGTGAAGGCTTAAACTGTCCCCTTTTCTGCCATATACCAAACATGAAGTTTGGAGCTCTTACCCACCAGTAAGTGAGAGCTGAGCTTGTGTCCAGGACATCCAAATCTCTGCAGTTTGCATCTTCTGATCTAGGACCAAAGCTGACTAGTCCCCTAGTCATTCCAGTTGTCTGCTGGGCTGTCGCTTCTGCAGCTGGCCCTTAGGTCCTTGCCACTTCCTTTCAGTTACCTCTGAAATCCGCCACATAACCTTGCATGGATTTGTTTTGTGACTTGTTCATCTACCTAATGTTGAGACTTCTTGCCACTGCCTAGAAACCATATTTCCATGTCTTGCCAACTGATCTTGGGCTGGCAAGACTTTTTAATATGAACCTACTAGGAACTAGAACTTTTGTATATTAGTTTTTATTTTGTGATTTGAACTCTCCCAACCCTCTGTGTCTCTTTTCCCTAATGTCTAGTCTTAAGAGTCTGAGTCAAATTCTCTTTGAATGGGACCTTCTAAGACTCATGGTAACTATGGCAGTAAAAAATACCAGTAAGCATTGTGGTCCCTGCTTTGGTATTTACTGTTATGGCCCATAGACACCTACGTTGATCAGGCAGGGGATGCACTCTGTCCTAGAATGTAAGCAATCCTAACATGCATCCCTGGCCATCTGTTTATTCTAATGCTGAAAGTCAATGACTCCAATTTTTGGCTTACCATGGCAGGTTCCTATATGGTGCAAATGTTACATTCTCTGATGCTAGACCCCATAGGACAATTCCAGAATTTGTGAATTTAGCCTCCAAGGAAGATGGTGGTTTACAAAAGAAGTGGAATGACCTTTGGAGAAAGAAGCATAAACCTTCTGTGCTGAAGAATATATATCATGGATCTCTGTAAGATCATAATGGACAAATTCAAAAGGACAGTTGAGGGGCTGCTAAAGGAATTCCTCAAGCATCTTGCTAAAGATGACATCAGTAACAAAGCCTCTGTTTGCCTTGTTAGTTCATTTGGAACGGATGTAGCCATTCTCATTCAAACTAACTATCCTGTTCTATTTATTGTAGTCCTGATTTTCCATTTTACCTCTTTCAAATAAATTCTGCTTATTTCTCCCTCTTTTGTAACTTCTGCCTAGCCATCCACAGCTAAAAATTCTGTTTGTGCCTCTGTCTGGTTGCATGGCTGTCTCAACATAATTCATTGGGTTTGATTGTCTGATTGTAACACCTGCATGCTCCTCCCATTAAGTCTGACTCTGTTAAAACTTTCGGAGCATTCGGGGTACAGCTATGTCTTCATACTCTTGGTTGTGAGCATTTAGAGGTAATTTAACCAACTGACAAAAATAAGCATAATGGAGGAAAAATAAAACTTTATCCAAAATACTAGGGCTTTTCTTTTAAAACTACCACTTTTTTCAGATTCTTCCTTAGTTTATGTAGTTCCAAATTAATAATTCTCTTAGTCAACCATATTAATGTTAATGCAGCAGAAGCCAGAACTGTCAGAATATGAAATAGTTATGTGAAACTACGTTCTTCAAAAAAATCAGATATTTTGATTGTTTTTCATAAATATGTAGACAGAGGGAGACTTGGGCTTTTAAAAAAATAAAATGTAGAGATGTTTTCGTAGCAATCAATAGAAATTAAGAATTCTCAGCCCTTTTATTTTTTATCCACTTTGATGAAATTCTGCTAGGTCAGAAGTTCTACTCTGAATGAGAAGACATTCTAAGCGTTCAGAGGCCTGACCTGCTGGATAATTTTTTTCCTTTGCTGTTTAGTCCAGGGTCCATAAAAAATTGATGCTCTCTTCTCAGGTAACATGCTTATTTTTATCTACATGAAACTCATTGATCTCCTTCCAATTTGGTGTTAGCCTCTTCATTCTGCTATCGTTCCCGAGGTAACGAATGATATTTTCATAGGCATGGCTAGTAATCAATATAGACAAGCTGTGCTCATTGATCTGAGGGAGACCTTTGATCTGGAAAATCACCAATTATAGCTATTTAAAGTAGGTTCAATTGGATTAGGAAGAACAAAAATGAACTAGTATCTACAATAGTCTTTCACAGTTTTAAAACCTAGAAAGACACAAAATTAAATATGAGGCCTCTTAAAGAATAGGGTTAATTTTCATTCTTTCAATTTTAAATGAAGATTTTCTTGCACATTTGACTTTGTCTCTGAATTTTTTATGGCTGTGTAATGTGATGTTCTTATAAGGGACATCCCAGGTACAAAGTAATTGACGATTTGCAGTGAGTTTCTGACAACCTTCAAATCCTAATTAATAAAAATAGATTCCGCTTAAATATTGATATGCTAAGCATTAGTCTTATTTTAACTGAAAAAGGTGGACTCCTGGTCTCAGCAAATTAAGTCTTTAAGTATGCAGGCTACCTGGTTGATTGATCGATTACATTTTCATGTGAAATTTCTAGTTACTTTTATTTTCAGGCTATGAACAAATTTGAATTAGAAACGAGGACATAGATTGTTTCTTACCTTCATGAGATAAATTACTCTCCAGGGTACAATCTATATTATTTAACACACAATAGTCTATACTGCTTCTGAACACCATGTATCATGAAATATATTGAAGGAAAAGGGGTAGGAGCCCAGTTATGCTTTTTTCCTCTGTCTGTTCTCTATATCCAGGGACTCTTGAATTCTGGTAGAAGAAGATCTATAATCCTAAAAGGCTGCACATTTAGTGGTTTACAGCACAGGCCATGGAGTAAAGGGATCTGAATTCAGATTCTAGCTCTATAACTTATTAGCTGCATGATGTAAAAGAGTATTTTTTCTAGTGCCCTTGTGTGTGTTAACAACAATACCTACCTATGAGGTGAAAGAAATTAGTAACTCATGACAACACCGAATTTGTTCAACATTACTGTGTAATAAGCAATGGTCCTAAAAACTTTAATTATTCTAAACACAGTAGAACAGAATTCTCTCTCTCCCCATTTTATAGATGAGGAAAACACCCCAGAGGGTCTACCATTTACAAGCTGGCAAGTGACTGAGTTAGTACTGAGATACAAATAATGTCCTTTCAGAGCTTACTTTCTAAAGCCATGGCGAGATTCACGCCCAAAAGGTCTCGAATAGAAACTAGCACACAGGAAGCTCTCCATAAATAATATTGAATGTGAACACATGTAAATAATGAATTCTCCAAATTCCAGGAACCAGTCCAACATTTTGGTGTAAAGAAAAATATCAAGCCATAAAACAATAGTTTGTTTCTTTTGGGCAGGATTTAGAGCCCCACAGAAAGAGGCACAGGCGTTCTGCCTTTCAATGCTACTGTGGGCCACTGTCAAAGATTTCCAGCCTTTGCTGTCCCTGCCTATCCGCTTCTTCCTTTCTGGCTGCTCACCTTCTTTTCCATCTCTGCCATTGGGTAGATAACAGATAATTTTTCATATTGGTTATATGCTTATTTTCATTCTTAGCATTCCTTCCCCTTTTGGAGAAAACTTGACTAAACATTTCTATTAGAAAAACATTCTTTCACCATCTCCTAGTCTTTGTAGCTCTCTCGTGGGTTGACTTTCCTCCAGGCTTCAGGGTTTTTACCATGTGACTTGTCAAAACAGACACACTGCCTGGGCTAGTAAGAGGTTCAGGAGTGGGTATGTGACCCAATCATAGCTAATAAGATTTTGCTGGAATACAGAAAAAAAATCCATTTTTATTGTTGTTGTTATTGTTTTATGTTGGCCTTGAAGTTGTGAAGATGTAAAATCCAGGCTGCTTTATTATTGTGTAATAATAATAATTATTATTATTGTGTAGCCTTCCCAAGACTGCAGTCAACACAGAGGAATCAGAGGTGGATACACTGGGATACATCGAGGCCTGTCGTTGGCACTTAAGTCTCTGCCTGCAGCTGTGGGCAGGCCAGTTCTCCTTCAGATGTTCCCACTATGTGAAATAGTAAATTCTTGCTTAAGTCAGTGGGTTAAGTTTTCTTTTACTTACAATTGAAAGAGTTTTAACTGAGACAGTTTCTTTATGCTGAAGAAGAATATTTTTTATACTCAAAAAGATGAAATTATAAAATTGGCACATCCCTAATGAATTTGGGTAGTTTTGATCAGTACAAGTTGGAGTCCTATAGGCTAATTATGTAAGTAGTGATGATAATAGGTAATAAAATTATTCCTTCCTTCGCCATACTTTTAACCAGAGCTTCTTTTAACAAGAATTTCTTCATATCAATAAGAAGTCCTTGGGGCTCCTGCCTGGCTTCTGGCTGCTATTCTCCTGGGGTTCAAGTGGGAGTGGAAGAAGCAACTTTTATCTTTGGAGATTTTACATCTTGCTCATTCCCAGGGCTACCACTTGTAAGCGAATATCTTTCAAGTATATTAAATGTTCCTCTGGATGCTACAGGCCAGCCGTTATCTAGAAAACTTCGTGCCTTTAAGCCAAGACAGTTTTCTTTCTGGCTATCCTCCCTGAGCCTGAAGTTCAGGATGATTTAGAAAATCTGCAGCAGTTTTAGGACATGGGCAGATGTAGAAAAACAATAAAGTCGGGAGTCCAATAATAGAGCCTCAGAGAACTTGGCCTTGTTAGTCATCCTGAAGAGAAAAGAAAAGCATACAAAATGTGACAATGATGTTTTTTGTACATGGCAAAAAGTCAGGAGTCTGCCTGGGCTGTTTGTTGTCGCCCCTTCAAAGGCCTCTGCTCCGTATCTCACCCCTGCTCCTGTCCTGGCGCCGACCCGACTTAGCAGAGCACTATCTCTGGTCTCTCACGTATGACATTTACATTGTATTGCCAAATACGTGCCCAATAGTAACCTTCAAGAACATAGGCAATTTACTAACTATAAAGGCAAACCTCAGCCGTCTGGTCAGATAGAGAAGCTGCATAATGACCTAAAGTCATTATATAGGGAGATAATCAAAAGTAAGATGGAAATTAAATATAGACACAGTGAAAAACTGCTTCACACCTGGGGAAGGCTGAGCAAAAGGGCCAACCCCCGAGGGGCCAGCTCCCAAATAGTGCTTTCTATAAGCAATATGCAATTATAATGGGCTCTTTTAAGTGCAGGTTAAGATTGGGGTTAGGGTTAGTGGTATTCTTTCTGAATCTCAGATGTGGGGCTCTTTTTAGTCGCATACTCAAACATTTCAGCTTGGTGCACAATTTCTTTCCCAATTATGGGCTAAGCTACTTTGTCAGCATCAAGAATGTTTCCTTCCACATACCGTTCTCCCTGGCCGATGTGTTTTTGTCATTTTTTCCATGTCATGCACTTACAAAGCTCCAAGCCTTTGCCTGCTATGCCAGACACAGTTGGTGATCTTCACAGTAATAACTTCCTGCATTTATGTTAGCAGAACCCTGATTTGTTCAGGAACCAGACAGGGATAATTTTCAGTGGAGGCTATGCCCTCTTGGGCCCAGGGTATCGATTATTCTAAACCAATCATTGCAATTCCATTTTCTTCATCAGTGATGGTTTTAGAAATGGGTATGTATGATGACCACGGTAACAAGGGGAGAGGATTCTTGTGGAGTTTCTAAGTTATTTTGGTTCATAGAGAGAGGGAGGAGACATGTGCTCTCCTGTTCAGCCAGAGGATGTTGTATAGGTATATTTCGCTTGCAGATACTTTAACTATTCTGCAACCATGAAAAAAGTCAAGTGAGGGCTAAAAGGTGATTTATTGAGAAGTTCAGAAGGAAGAGATCTGGGGAGGGGGGGGCTGTTCTTGCTGACAGCACTGGGTTAATAAATTATCATCTGGAAGTGCTCAAGTCCTGGGCATTTGATTCTGCAGGTGTTTTGGACATGGGTCTTCCCTTGTGATTAGTAATTCAATACCCCTTCTATGCTAGGACATTCTCCTTATTACGCAGAGCCAGTCACACATTCTAAAACCCACAATTTCTAGATGCTCAGTTTCCCATTTTCCCTTGCAGTTTGGGTGTGGGACAGCAAGCTTACCTGCTCTAGATTTTAATAGGAGTCGATGACACGAAGCAACAGCAATGATGAGGCAGCACCATGGAGAAAGTGCCAGGATGACTGGAGGGGTTAGAGGTATTAGAACCACATTTACTTTCTACTTTTACTGTCTAACATTTACTTTCTACTTTCTGCAGTTTCTACTTCTACCGTCAGGGCGGCTGGCATTGCTGGAAGCATTATCCCAGTTCTGGCTTTAGTGGTACAACTGGTGAAAGACAGGCTGTCCATGCCCAGGGGCGATGACAGTGGCGTCTTCATGGGAATGGTTTGGGAAGTTATTTCACTTTTGCCCTTGACTGTTGAACATTCAAATCTATTTCTCTGACCATCCTGAGATTTTAAGAGCTATCCAGTTGAGGCATTTCCCCCTTAATTCTACTGGAATTAATTTCTATTACTTTAACGTAAGAACCCTGAATGATAAAGATAATACATATTAATTTTTTTTAATTTTTTGCCTTGTCATGCAATTGGCTTTTTTTTTTTTTCAGTTAAAATTATTCTTACAGATGCACACATTCTGTTCCTTCGGCATGGGGAATCCCTTCTCCATCCTTGTCAACCAAACAAAGGGGCTACTTGTTATACAAAATACAGGGTCTGTTGCAAATATATTTAAGAAATGCTATTGAAATAAACAAAGTGAAATGGATTTTCTTATCCAACCCTTCTCAGAATGTTCTTATGAATTGCAAACTTCCAGGAAAGGCATTTCAGGAAGTTGGACCTTACTCTTTGGTTTGTTTTTTCTTTTTCTATTTTTTTTTTTTTTTTCAGACAGAGCCTCAAGCTGTCACCCTGGGTAGAGTGCTGTGGCATCACAGCTCACAGCAACCTCCAATTCCTGGGCTCAAGCGATTCTCCTGCCTCCGCCTCACAAGTAGCTGGGACTACAAGCCCCCACCACAATGCCTGGCTATTTTTTCGTTGCAGCCATCACGTTGTTTGGCAGGCTGGGGCTGGATTCCAACCCGACAGCTCAAGGGTATGTGGCTGGCGCCTGAGCCGCTTGAGCCACAGGTGCCAAGCCCTTACTCTTTATTTTAAAGTCAGATTTCAGGTAAAAATCTTAACAAATTTTGTAGGGAGGTACCACTTTGAAAAATGGCATATCATCTTTGTATGCTCAAAAGAGGTTTTTTCCAAAGTTGAAATGGAGGACTGTTTCTCTGGTTTAGTACTAAAAGAGGTTATCAACTGTGAGCTATGTCATATACATTTAAAACAAAATTGATTACATTCAGGAAAATAAGATCAAAAGTATGAGAAGTACCAAAACTCAATACTTGAATGAATTCATTTATATCTTTTCTATGTTCAGCCTGGAGTGGATGCTAGCTGAGTCTGAGTAATGGACAGAACCAGCCGTGTTGTTTACAGCGTTTCTCCCTCTTTCTCTGTGTCCTCTCTCCCTTCATCCTCCCTTTTTCTCTCCTCACACCTGACAGTGAATAATGACTATCCATATGGGGCAGAAGCAAAACAAATTCTCTTGGTGGTGTTGTGATCAAAAGATCTTTTGTCAGGGCCAACGGAAGGTTCGAGGAGCATGTGGGGGTCTAATTTGTGTGACTACCTTCGCATCAGGAGGTCTTTCTCCCCTCGGAGAAAAAAAGAGAAAATCTGTTCACCATATTTCCATTGCAATCTTATTTACAACCAATCAATCGGTGATATTTTTAGGTTAGGTGCTTGAGACTTCATATAATTGCCACAAGTTTCTTGGTGCCTTGGGACACAGGCACCTTGGAGGGAAAAAGAGGACACTTGGAAAAATGGGGAATGGAAGCTTGGTGGCACCGATGGTAAAACTCTCTTATTTTATGAGCTCACCTTGAGTCAGAATTAGAGTGTACAAAAATGTTTTAATCTATGAAGTGTGTCAGTGTAATTTTCATTGGTTCTGTTTTTATTTTTTTCTCTTCCTTAGAGACTTGCTCCTTTGCCCCAGCTGGAGTGCACTGGTATCATGAGAGCTCACCGCAGCCACAAGCTCCGGGGCTCAAGCAATGTTCCTGCCTCAGCCTCCCCAGTGGCTGGGACTACAGGTGCTTACTACTGTGCCCTGGCTATTTTTTCCCCCATTTTTAGTAGAGACTGGGTCTTGCTCTTGCTCAAGATGGTCTCAAACTCCTGAGCTAAAGTAATTGTCTACCCTTGACCTCCCTGAGTCTTAGGATTCCAGTCATGAACATTGTACCTCGATAGTTAGACATTTAAGGCTTTTCTTAGCTTTTATTTTTTGGAGGCAACTGATGCTTTTTACTCAGTGCTTATTTAAAGAGTCAAAAAATACAAAATTTATCAACTAATATCTCAAAATAAGTCTGTAATATCTGAAAGGCACATGCTATTGAAATTACCAAGAATTGGAAACAAACTCCCTAGTTTTGGTAGGGAAAAAAAGTGATTTGTTATCAATTTTTTTTCTTTTCTTTTTTTTTATTGTTAAATCATAGCTGTGTACATTAGTGCAATTGCCTGTACCCATTCTAAGATGCATCAATTTTTAATTTCTCCACACACATGGTCACCAGGTTTACTTAAGTGATAGCATCTTAGACAGCGATTCTAATATACTTTTTGACACCGTGGAAGGATTATTTATTATAACCTTCTTTCACACATAGGCTTATCTAACTAAGACTAAATGCTCCTGGTTATAACATGTCTTTAATGAGTTCTTTTATTTTATTCTAATTTTGAGACACTGCTTTCCCTGCCTTAACCTAGGGCTAAAATTGAGTATCAAAATCCCATTGTGGTTTCTGGTTCATCAGAAAACACACTGAGCTCCCCCCAAAGGATGTTTCTCTACTTTTATAATAGAGAAGTGAGTCAATGCAAGGAAAGTAAAGCTTGCTGGTCTCTTTTAATTAGAAGAATGCAGAGCTGAGGTTTGCCAGTGACATTGCAAGGGTGTTGCAACACTAAAGGTCCAAGGGTGAGGATTTGCTGCACAGGGGAGAAAGACAACATTTGCAATGCTCTTCACTTTGCTCTTTTTCCTTGGCTCACAACTCGAGCCCAGATTCTGGTTCAGAGTAGGTGCTTTCCTCCCATAGACCTGCTCTATTTGGCTTATCCTAATCTTTTTCCTATGTTGTAGTGCAGACTAGCCCTGGTCCTGTGGCTTAGAAATTATGTGGGATAGTCACCATGTCCTGAAGCTTTTATCTGGTATTTTCTGACAAAAGATGGCACAAAAGACCCACTGGGTAACGCAGCTAACTCTGTCCTTCATTGGATTCTGAAGATTGTGCTGCAAAAAAAAAATGATCTTATAGAGTATATTTCTTGAAATTCAGACCTATACCTTTCTTGCATATGAAGAAATCCTTTTGAAATGTCTAGGAGCTTTACATCTGTAAAAAAAAAAAAAAATGCTTGGGACCACCTTTCCCCTGATTTTCCCCTTTATGTATCATCATGACTTCAAAGCATTACCTATAGTGTAAATCAGGATGCTTAATAATCTTCGCAGGAGAACTGTAATTTCTTGCTCAAGGTTTGTGTTGGTTAATAATATAGTAATAATAATTGTTACTAAAACTGGCATTTAAAATCTTCTCCACTTTTTCCTAAAATAAGTTCTTTTATTATTTATTATCTAGGAAAAGACCAGAAAAAAAAGGTAAATACCATAATGTGAAAATGAAGAAAAGATATTGCCTTCTTGTAGAGCCCCATTGATTTAAAATGCATCATTGACAATATCGCCATCATTCAAAGTGCTGTACCTTATTCAGGTGGCAGAAACTATTTGCAAATGCAGAGCTCATCAGAGAAGGCTTCTTTTATTTTACTTTCAGTTCCACAAAACTCTTCTGTTCCATTAAAACAAAGAATTAGAAAAATTATAAAAAACAGCCTGAAGCTGCCTCTTTTGTTGCTTAACATAAGCACTTCCATTGAGGGTTTCAAATGGAATTTATTCATATGACAGATGTGTGAGATTGGACAGCTCCCATTTTGAAAAGTTACGTATTCTTCATTAGTCTTCTGCCCATACTTCTGAAGGTTTTAATTGGTGCTTTGCTTAGGCTATATTGGATGGTATCTGATCAGAGTAGCTCTAATTCAAACCTTTTGGTTTCTTTCTCGCACTGGGGCTGCTTTCAAGATGACCTACTATATTTATCCCAGACCATTCCTTTTAAAGTTATTTTAAAAGGTATTTCTGTTTTTCCCTTTGTGTTGTTTGTTTATGTAAGTTCAATGAAATTAATGGAAAAACACATGGGTTCCTTGAAATAAAATAACGATGATGTTAGAAAGTATCTATTTACAAAATGTTCCTTTGATTCTGAACAATTTGTTTATGAAAACTTATAATGCATAGTTCATACATATAAACAACACACATGCATAATAAAGGAATCTGACTTATATAGTATATACTTACTGTACAGAAATGAAAAGCAGAGTAGGATGCCCTTATTTAACATTTTAATGAAAAAAGAATAAGGACAAGCTATTCCTTTATTACATGGTATTATCTAATGGAGGGATTAGAAAACTAAGGCCCGGGCAGGCGGCGCTTGTGGTTCAGTGGGTAGGGCGATGGCCCCATATACCGAGGGTGGTGGGTTCAAACCAGGTCCTGGCCAAACTGCAACAAAAAAATAGCCGGGCATTGTTGTGGTGGGAGCCTGTAGTCCCAGCTACTCGGGAGGCTGAGGCAGGAGAATCGCCTAAGCCCAAGAGCTGGAGGTTGCTGTGAGCTGTGACGGCACCGTCACTCTACCGAGGGTGACAAGTTGAGACTCTGTCTCTAAAAAAAAAAAAGAAAGAAAGAAAAGGAAGAAAACTAAGGCCCACTGGCCTATGACCCCTTTTTGAAAATGTAGTTTTATTAGAACACACGCATTCATTTTATGTCTATTCATTTACACATTGTCTGCAGCTGTGCTTGCCTACAACGACAGACTCGAGTAGTTGCCACAGAGACTATATAGCTTACACAGCCTAAAATGTTTATTCTCTGGCCATTTAAGGGAAAACTTTGCTGACCTCTGATCTGACACATATATGTGCAAACCAGTATTCCCCCAATTTAGAGGCTGAATGTGGTAGCTGTCACATCTTCTAAGAACAAATTATAAACTGCTTCATTTTCAGATAACCAAGTATAAGACTCAACAATTAGAGCCAATCTGTACAAAGAAAAGAATATGATACCTCAAAATGCTTAGCATTGTTTGTATAAACCTACCACTTGAGCTGTAGTGTGTGAAAAAATCTGTTGCTGTAGTGTGTGAAAAAATCTGTTAGACACTGAAGGAGTATTTCATCATCTCTGCAAAAGTTCTAACTTCATACAGTGAAGAGCAGAAAGTGTTAAACTTTTTACACCACACCATCCACATGTATCCTTTATTCTAATACGGAACGGCAACAGGTCCAGTGTGAGCTAACAGAATTCTACAGACTGCTCTTCCTTAAAGGTCTCTAGAGTGATGAGTCTAGGGAAACAAGAAAAGGTGAGCGCATTTTTCAGTTATTCTTCTTGGTTTGAGACCTTGTGATGATTCTGTGTTTATTTCACAATATCTGTTTATTGTAAATTTGTAATTCATTGAGAGTTGTGTACAGCACCACTAAAATAATCTTTCTGTATTCATCTGTCCTGCAAACAGGGACCTCACCCTCGAAATACTGGCTCCACTAATTATGATTTTACACACTCTGGGAGGCTGAGGCAGGTGGATTGCTTGAGCTGAACGTGAGCAAGAGCGAGATCCCATCTCTACTAAACAAATAAGTGTTGTGGCAGGCACCTATAGTCCCAGCTATTTGGGAGGCTGAGGCAAGAGAATTGCTTGACCCCAAGAGTTTAAGGTTGCTGTAAGCTACGGCACCATGGCACTCTGCCCAGGGTGACAGAGTGAGATTCTTTCTCAAAAATAAATAATAATAAATATATAATAGATAAATTAATTATTTATTTATTTATAATAAATAATAATGATTTTGCCTTTGTTTTCTGTCACTGATTATCATTATTTCCACTCCCTTTCATCCAGTTTTTTGAACTATATTGTTCAGAATTATTCAGATGTATTTTAATTCTAATAGCCATTGATCTTCATATGGTGCACTTAATATCTGTTGACAAACATTATTGTTCTTTTTATTTTATTTTATTTTTTATAATTGTTCTTTTTAAAAGGAAATCCTCCTATCAGGCACCTATGTCTCCAGTGAGAGCATAATAGTTGCAAAAATATGATACTGATATTTTCAATATGTAACAGTCTGCCTTGGTTAAAGATCTAATCTCTATGTTTCTTTGACCTCATAACCTTTTACCCCAACTTTCAGTCTGTGTTCCATTTAAAAATGTAAATATTATTAATGCATATAGGAAAGATCACCTCTGTTTGAAAAAAAGGGAGAGGAGGGAGGGGGGAGGGAGGTGGAGGGAGGGCGATTGGTGGGATTATACCTGAGGTGCATCTTACAGGGTATATGTGAAACTTAGTAAATGTAGAATGTAAATGTCTTAACACAATAACTTAGAAAATGCCAGGAAGGCTATGTTAACCAGTATGATGAAAATGTGTCAAACGGTCTATAAAACCAGTGTTTGGTGCCCCATGATCGCATTAATGTACACAGCTATGATTTAATAAAAAAATAAAATAAAATAAAATTATAACTTCAGCAGCTTCCCATGGGAAAAAAAAAGAAAGAAAAGAAAATTGCATATAAATAACTCAAGAGGACTGGAAAAAGGCCTAGGCTGGAATCATTGCATAAGGATTAGATCTGTATTACATTAACTACAGAAAGAGGTAACTTTTTTACATTAACATGTAAAGAGCTAGTGAGGAGATTTGAGCTAAAATTTATAAACAACACAGATGTGAGCCAGTAAATGACACTCACGTTGAAATATCTTGTCTCCACTGTTGTCTTTCTGAATTTTAGGTATCTTACTAGTTATTAACTATCAATACAGTCAAGTGATTAAAACAAAATAAAGGCTTTTCATATGCTATGGAAAACTGAGAAATCTGATCATTTGAGTCCAGGAGTCTAATTTCCATCCTGTTACATATCTCCTGAAATGACCAAAGGAATATAAAAATAGACACTAATATGCATCAGTTAAAAGACCAGAGAAGGGTTATCATTGCCATTGTCAGAAATAGCAAAGTAGTTCTGCTAGACTTAGTGCAGATGAAATGACAAGATGTCGAAGGCTGGTTCAAAATTTCCCTCTGGAGAAAGCAGTTCAGACTCTCAGGAAGTAATCAGAGGCTGGCCTGGCATACCACTGACACCTTTTTAATTGGAAGCATGAACACGGGAGGCAAGGAGAATCTATTGGGTAAAGGGGAGTTTAAATTTGGTACCACTTTTACGGTTGTAGATAGAGAGCACTTTTAATTGGTTGCTTGTGGGAGGCTCCCAAATTTCTTTTTATCCTTACAGAAATAATAATAGTCATATTTGCAGGGACATTATTATGTGCCTGTTACTTTTCTAAATGCCTAACATGAACTGTAACATGGAGGGCTCCTCTTACCCTGGAAGTAGGTATAGTTGTTAAATCAATTTCATAGTAAGTAAACAGAAAGCTTAAAGCAACTTCTCCAAGGTTAGATAAGTGAAAGAGCCAACGTTTGCATCTTGGCAACCTGGCTCAAGATGATACTCTCAGATGCGATTCTATTGATGTAGGGCCTCCTAAAACGTCAAGTGTCACCAGCTGCCCTGGCTTCCTGACAATACACAAGGAATTCAGCTGAATATGGACTATGGTATGTCTAAGTTTGGCAGATACAGCAAACAAAGTACAGAACGCCCAGTTACATTTGAATTTCAAGTTAACAATAGAAGTTTTTTTTTTCTTTTGTATTCCAATTGCATTGTTTTGTGCAATATTTGGGCACTTACCTAAACTAAAATATAATCATCATTTATCTGAAATTCACACGTAAATGGACATTCCATATTTCATCTGTCCTCTCTGGGCTGGCTCCTTAATGACAAGGAGGCAGCTAGAAGGAGGCCCAGCAGCAGCCTCACAACATACCTGACCTGGACTCTGGGTAGAAAAACCTGAGCACTTTACCCTGATGCGCCAGCTTTGACAAATACTGGAGAAACTGTAGGAAGAACTGCTTCCTGTGCTGGGAAAGCGCGGGACTTGAGTCTGCCTTTTGCTGCTTTCAGGAAGGGAAGCGAGGTTTCTACCTTGCCAGTGAAAATTTGCATTTACCAGCCCTCCAGCTGAGTACCACAAAGCAGAAACCTGAGACAAGCTGAGGAAATAAACAGGGGTCTAAACCCAAAAGCTGTTTTTCTGAATTTCTCCCTCTTCTTTCAGGAATACGTGAATAAATAAAAACCCAAGTGAAGACGGTGAAGGGATTCAGATATGTAGAGAGAAGGCATCCAGTAGAAAGTATGTACTTTTTGTTTTTTAATATCTAAAGAAAGTATAATAGAAGTGAGTATTTGATAGCCTCTGTTTTAAACTACCCCAAATCCCCAAAAATTGGGTGTTAATTGATTATCTACTGTGAGTGTGATATAGACCGAAACAATGGTACTGCTGTCAAGGAAACTTTAAAAAATAAATTTTAGTGAAATAAATGCAAACAGAGGCATTAATAAGTGTTGTGGAATGAATAAATGAAAAAATAAATCCACCCAAGCCAAAGGAGAAAGAATAACTTTTCATGTAAAAAGGGGCTGGGAGTAGGAAGAATTGATACTCTATACCCATTCCAACCTCCTCCATTGCACTTTTAGCTGTTTTTAGGTAGAAAGCCAAAAAAACAAACACACCCACACAAAATAACAAAAACAAAATTAAAAAACATTTCCCAGAGTCCTATGCACATTGAATTCTGGAGGTAATTTAGGCTTCACCAACTACATGGCATCAGGTGATATTCAAGGACATAAATGTGGCATCTTACATCTATTGCAAACAAGCCCATAAGAAACACACTGTTTTGCAGGCACATTAGTAGACTCCTTAGCGTCTGGACAATCTGGTAAATGTTGAGAGGCAGGATGTGGTGTACTCATTTTATTCAGGCCTTCCAACAGTTCTATAAGCCACTTAAGAATCTGTAATAAATCCCTTTGGCTTTCACTGCCTGGAGGGCTATTCCTCTGTGATGGAAGCTGTCGCTGACAAAGAAAATGGTCTGAGAAAACAGGAATACATGATCGGTTTCCTGAACTAGTTGAATTTGAAGGATGCAATATTCTTAGTCTTAGAAGGTAGACACATAACAACAAAAAGTTACTTAAGTTATAAGCATCATTAAGGGAAAATACAAATCTCCGTATAGAGTTGAGGGCACACCTCAACCTCTAGCACCTTTACCAGGACGGCCCAGCCAGCAACTTGGGGCTGGTTCACTACCTTAGATCCTCCCTATCAAGGAAGACAAAGGGAGTGTACTGACCAGGTTAGATATTTACTTTGAATATAGATTTGCTTCTACTGCCTATTTTGTAAAGCAATTTTTTTTGACTTACTGAGTAGTTTATTTTTTTCATAGTATTACCATACAACACAACTTCTGACCAACAACAGGCAAGCTGAGAACCAAATCAAAGACTCAATACCCTTCACAATAGCAACAACAAAAAATAAAACACTTAGGAATATATTTAACTAAGGAGATCAAAAACTTCTTCTTCTTTTTTTTTTGAGACAGAGCCTCAAGCTGTCGTCCTGGGTAGAGTGCTGTGGCATCACAGCTCACAGCAACCTCCAACTCCTGGGCTCAAGCGATTCTCCTGCCTATGCTTCTCAAGTAGCTGGGACCACAGGCGCCTGCCACAACACCCGACTATTTTTTGGTTGTAGCCGTCATTGTTGTTTGGCGGGCCTGGGCTGGATTCAACCTGCCAGCTCAGGTGTATGTGGCTGGCGCCTTAGCCGCTGAGCCACAGGCACCGAGCCGAAGTCAAAGACTTCTATATGGAGAACTCTAAAACAGTGAGGATGGAAATTGTAGAGAATGCAAACAGATAGAAAAACATACCATAGTAATGAATTGACAGAATCAACATTGTTAAGATGTTTATATGACCCAAAATAATTTATAGACATTCTATAAAAAAGGCATTTGCACTTAAATGTTTATAGCAGTACAATTCACAATTGCGAAGATGTGGAAAGAACCTAAGTGCCCACTAATACATGAGTGGACTAATAAAATCAGGTGTATGTATACCATGGAATACTACCCAACCATAAGAAAGATAACAATCTAGTATCTTTTGTATCAATCTGGTTGTAACAGGAGACCATTCTTCCAAGTGAAGTATTATGATAATAATGGAAAAATAAATGCCTCATATACTCAATACTACATTGAAACTAATCAATCATCACTTAGCTGCACATGTAGAAGAAAAACTCAATGGAAATCAAGCAGGTGGGAGGGGAAACAGGAGATAGGTAAATTTACACCTACTGGGTTCAATGTGCACCTTATGAGTGAAGGGCACACTTAGATCTTTAACTCAAATGGCACAAAAGGATTATATGTAACTGAAACAGTTGGACCCCTGTAATGTTCTGATATTTAAAAAACTCTATGCCTGGAAATTTCTCAAGGGATATACTTGTATAATTATGACAACATACGTTGTCATACATATACAAAGATGTATATACAAAGAATATACAAAGATGTTCAAAACTTCATTAATTATTATTTTCTAAATCATTATAAGAGAATAAGTAATGTAAAATAATTATAAATAATATTATAAGAGAAATACAGGGTTTGGCAATTATATTTCAGAACTCATCCTAGAAAAAGTGCTACTTACCTCTTTTCTGAATGTCACTATAGTTACCTTCCAAGTACCCCCCCTCCCCCCGCTTGGGAAGCTGTGCACCAATGCCAGCACTTAGTCCACACTTCAAAGCAATTTTAGAACTCTTTTTCTGGAATGGCCATCAAAAATATCATTGTATTACCCTTAATGTCTTGAATGTTATCAAAATGACTACCTTTCAATACTTCCTTTATCTCTGAGTAAAGAAAAAAGCCAGTGGGGGCCAATTCAGGTGACTATGGAGGGTGTTCCAATACAGTTGCTTGTTTACTGGCTATAAACTCCCTCACAGTGCTATGTGAGCTGGTGAATTATCATGATGCAAGAGTCATGAGTTGGTGGCCAAAATTTTCAGCTAAGATTTTCCTATGTGTTTTTCTATTGATGTTTGCTTGATCTGCTATGCTTCCCTCAGTCAGCTGATGATTTTGACACACAATTTGATGAATACTGCCATAATGACCCAAAATAATTTATAAACGTTCTATAATGTTCTTGTAAGTTCTCTTCATTACTGTCCACTCTGACCTTCCTTTATTCCTCCCCTCAGAAAAATGCTTAATCCATTTGTACATTGCCATTTTCTTCATGGTGCTATCCCCATAAACTTGGACTAACATGTCTCTGATTTCACTTCCACTCTTGCCAAGTTTAACAAGACAATTAATGACAATTAAGGTTATGGGGGGTGGGGAGGAAAAGCAGAAAGAGGGACGGAGGGAGGGGGGTGGGGCCTTGGTGTGTGTCACACTTTATGGGGGCAAGACATGATTGCAAGAGGGACTTTACCTAACAATTGCAATCAGTGTAACCTGGCTTATTGTACCCTCAATGAATCCCCAACAATAAAAAAAAAAAAAAAAAGAAATTTATGAAGTTTTGTTCATTGCTCTATTTCAAGCTCTGACATTTTCACAACGGCACACAAAAACTCACAATAATGAACGCCACTCAACAAGACACTGCCACATGTTGACACAAACACAGCTGTAAGATACTGACATATCAAGGTTATGAAACCTTATCCAATTGTTTGTACAGTGCTGTAAAGGTAAACGCCTAGTGGCAAGTTCACAAACTCAATTTCAGACCTCATAGGTAATGTAAAATGCATTTGTAGAGAATTATGTAAACAAATTTAAATTTATTTATACAAAGGGATATTAAATATCATTTTTTAAGATAATGCTGAACTATCTGTGCAGATAAGACAAAATCTGTGATATATATTTTGATGTTGAAAAAAGCCAAATTCATAACAACATTTCAGTGTAATTCCATGTGTATATTTAAACAACAATATATGTTTGTTATATAGTAACATAAGTATAAGAGTTTATTTGAATAAGTGGCAAGATTCTCCTCTTCTATCTCTTGTGGTCGGAAAATAACAAAAGCTACTGTCTGATTTTCAACATGTATAAGTATCAGATTTATTGAAAATTTTTAAATAATAGCATCTTTAAGTAAATATTTATTATGAAAGTATAATCTTAAAAATAGTATTTTGCTTGTATATTGGTAAACAGAAGTTCATTCACAAACTAGAATACCCAGACATAAATGGTTTCTATTGTAGTCAGGAACAGGTGTTTTAAAACATTTTTTTTATGAGCATGGCAAGTATTTCTGAAGTGCAATTTGGCAGAATTAGCCTAAACATGTTGACAAATCTTATGTTTATATCCAGAAATAAAATTTAATAAATGATTAGAAATTTGTTGAATATTTGTAACCAAATATTCATTTCAGTGTTGCTTGCAAGAGAAATGAAAACAAGTCAAGTGTACAGCAATTAACTAAATAAATTATAGACTATATCCATAATTTATTATTAATATAAGAAAACACTTCTGATACAGTATTATTTTTAACAGCTTTATTGGCATATAATTCATATACCATAAAATTCACTTAAATAGAATGTATCATTCAGTGGCTTTTTTATTTTATTTTATTTTATTTTTTTGTTTGTTTAAATTTTTTTTTTTTTTTTATTGTTGGGGATTCATTGAGGATACAATAAGCCAGGTTACACTGATTGCATTTGTTAGATAAAGTCCCCCTTGCAATCATGTCTTGCCCCCAGAAGGTGTGGCACACACCAAGGCCCCGCCCCCTCCCTCCTTCCCTATCTCTGTGGAACTAACGCTACCTAATTTAAAGTGAAAAGTGAGATATTTTTACATGAGATCTTTTCTCTTAAATATAGGAAATTATAATTTTAAATTTACTTTAAGTATGGTTTTGGCTGCGTCCTGTAAGTTTTAGTATTATGTGTTCTCATTTCACTGATTGTAAAGTGTATTCTAGTTTCATTGTGACTTCAACCCATTTTTGAATTGAAAACATGCTACTTAATTTTGACATACACATGTTTGTAAAATATTCAAATTTTCTGTGTTGTTAATTTTTAATTTAATTCCATTTTGTTCTAAGAACATGCTTTTTATTGCTTCAATCCTTTTAACTTTATTGTGTTATGGCCAAACATACAATCCTTTCTGAAGAATATCTCATGTATGCTTGAGAAAAATGTATGTTTTACAGTTGATCTATAGAGTTGTTCAAGTTTCCTATATTATTGTTGAGTTTATACCTAGTTGTTCTGGTTTATATTAAAAGCAGAGTAGTAAAGTCTTAAACTATTATCATTGAATTGTCTTTTTTCTCTCAGGTCTGTCTTTGCATTCTGTATTTTGGGGCTCTGTGGCTAGAAGCATATATGAACATAATTGTTATATCTTCCTGATAGAGCGATGCTTTTAAACTTTAAAAAAGTCCTTTATCTCTAGTAACTTTTTTGTTGAAAAGTGTATTTTTTCTAATAATAATATAGACACTTCACCTCTCTTATTGTTGTTGTTTGTAGGATATGTGCATTTTTTTCTTTTTACAATTGATCTCTTTATATTTTTTAATCTAAGAGGTGTTTTCTATATACAGCATGTAGTTAGATCTGGGTTTTTTTTAGTTTTGTTTTTATTTAATCTGCAACCTTTGTCTTTTGACTGGATTATAAACCATTCACAGTTAATGTTATTGATATGGTTAGGTTTCCTTCTGACCTTTTGCTATTTTTTTCATTTGTGTCTCATTTTTTGTTGATGTTGTTGTTCCTCTGTTAGTCTGTTACTATCTTTTTTACACTAATTGAACATGTTTCTGTGTAATATTTCATTTCTTTAGCAGTTTTAATTATTTATGTTTAGTTATATTCTTAGCAGTTCTGTAGATTTCTAACATACATTTAACCTAAGAATTTTCTTCATATTTACACTAACTTAATTCCAGTGTAATATAAAGACTTCACTTCTATATAATACTATTTCTTCCTTCTTGTTTTCGTTTTATTGTTTTTATACATTTTATATTTATGTATTTTTCAAACATAAAAACATTAACATATTTATTATTTCATGTAATTTTTTGTCCATTAAGAAGTTGAATGAAGAAAGGAGAACAAGTACATCCTTATAATGTCTGGTATACTAGCTTTCTGGTTCTCTTGATTTGTTCCTGTGGATTCAAGTTGCAACCTGATACAATTTTCTTGTTCTGATGCACTTTGTCTCTACTGATGTTTTTGTAATGCTACCATGTTATAGTATTGAATATCAGGAGATTTTAACACAGTGATAAGTATTTATATAAACATAGAAAAGTTACAATAAATATATGTGGTGTTATAATCTTAAGGAACCAGCATAATATGCAGTTTTTCATTCACTGGAATGTCTTTATGTGGCACTTCACTAAACTGACTCTACCACTTTTTGGTGTTTACTTCTTTCTCTTCATAGGAATTTAAATAAATGCAACTAAATATGTTACCTTAAAAAGTGATAGAAGTATAAGACTTATTCTATATCTAATTTTTTTTTTTTTTTTGAGACCCAGAGCCTCAAGCTGTCACCCTAGGTAGAGTGCTGCTGCATCACAACTCATAGCAACCTCCAACTCCTGGGCTTAAGTGATTCTCTTGCCTCAGCCTCTCAAGTAGCTGGGACTATAGGTGCCTGCCATAACACCCGGCTATTTTTTGGTTGTAGTTGTTATTGTTGTTTGGCAAGCTTGGGCTGGATTCAAACCCGTCAGCTCTGGTATATGTGACTGGCGCATTAGCTGCTTGTGCTACAGGTGCCGAGCCCAATTTATTTTTTTGGATGATACTCTAGCCCAGGAGTGTCAAACCTTTGGCTTCTCTGGGCCACAGTGGAAGAAGAGTTGTCTTCAGCCACACAAACATTAACAAAAGATTTGAGTAAAAAAAGAGGATCCATGCATAATTTCTGTGACATCCACTACCACAGATAATCACAAATGTCCTCACATAACAGTACGAATTATGCAGTGACCTATTCAGAGAGTCTTTTAAAATCATCAAGCAAGTCCCAAGTTTTTAATCACTAATATAGAAAAATGTACATATCTCAGTAATAAAGCATCTTTGGGTTTTTTTGATTATATTTTTACTGTAACAGTAAAAGAAAAGCGGCCAACATAAATCTAGTGGGATATTTGACATTGTATTTGAGACAATAATGCATCAATGTCTGGTTTGATGGAAGTAGTTGCAATTCTCAGTGAGTTCTCAAGTTGCTCATCAGACAGTTTGGTTCTAAATTTACTCTTTTTTTTCCTGAATCGATATTTTTTTTTATTTCAAATAAATATGAGGTTACAAATTTTAAGATGACAATGTTCTCACTTCCAAGGTAAAGTTTAAGTTGTAGAAGAGCCCTTCACCCAAGGGGTATGCTGAATACCCACACTTCATGCACATTAGGTAAGATTCTGCTAGATACCCTCCATCCTCCCTCCAATTGCCCCACCTGACCTCTCCCCATTGCTAGGCTATTTTTGTATTTTATCATTCATATGAGCAGGTAATTGTTTATATATTGGTTTCATATTAGTATTGAGTACTTTGGATTTTTTTTTTTCATTCTTGAGATACTTTGCTAAGAAAAATGTGTTTCAATTTCATCCAGGTAAACATAAAAGATGTAAAGTCTCCATCATTTCTTATGGTTGAATAGTATTCCTTGGTATACATATACCACAATTTGTTAATCCGTTCGTGCATTGATGGGCATTTGGGTTGCTTCATGATTTGGCAATTATGAATTGAGTTATAATAAACATTCTGGTGCAAACATCTTTGTGGTAAAATACTTTTTGTTCTTTGGGTAGATACCTCGTAATGGAATTATGGGATCAAATGGAAGGCCAATTTTTAGTTCTTTGAGAATTCTCCATACTTCTTTCCACAGAGGTTGTATTAGTTTGCAATCCCACCAGCAGTGTAAAAATGTTCTCTTTTCTCTATATCCATGCCAGCATCTGCACTTTGGGGATTTTGTGATATGGGCTAATCCCACTGGAGTTAGGTAATAGCATGGTTTGCATTTCTCTGATTATAAAAGACAATGAGCATTTTTTGTGTGTTTGTTGGCCATTTATCTGTCATCTTCAGAGAAGTTTCTGTTCATGTCTCTTGCCCACATAGAAATGGGGTTGTTTGCCTTTCTCTTGTTGTTTAATTTGAGTTCTCTATTCTTAACATACTTCATTCTTTGCTTGCAAATGTAGGTGCTGCTAAAAAGTGATGACAAGAATTGTTGATGGAGGAATATTTGTTTCTGGGAAGATAGGATCTATAAAAGTCCAAGATAAGAGACATGTGAGCAAGTTTTTATTTAAGTTGAATGTCAGATTACAGCTCTATGCATTCCACTTGAAAATTGGCAGGTAACATATTTATGTTAACTGAAAATGGAGTCACAAATGCACCACGGTATTGATTATTTTCCTGGAAATATTGAAATATGTTTTCAATTTTTTTATCTAATCAAAAAGCAAAGCTGCATATTTTTCTTTGTTCACAGGACTGTGTTTAGTCAACCTGTCAAAATGTATCCAATTGTTTGCCTTAACAGGAGCTCGCCATAATTTCAATTTCATTTAGAATGCTTTTATGGTTTGAAATATTGTATTGATAAGTTGGTTTTCACTTTTAAGACGAATATTTAATTATTTTAAATAAGAAGTTAAACCCATTAAAAATGCTAAATCTGTAACACAGTTTTCACCTTTAAGTTCTGGCACAAGTTTAGATTTTCATACCACAGATGGCTAGATGACATGTCACAAATCATAAAATCTTTTCAACGTTTGGCCTCAGCTCAGCTATATTCCTTCTGAAAAGCAGAGGATGTTGCCGCAGTCAGCATCAATACTTGGAATTCATGGAGCAGGTGATGACTTAATTCCTCGGCCCCCTATGAAATTCCAATCTTGATGATGATTCCCATGATGTTATCCATTTTTAAAGCTTTTGCACATAAATTTTCTTGATGTTCTATGCAGTGATCCTTCATCAGATGTGAGTTTGGGGTGGCAATTGCCCCATCTTTTTTTTTTAATTTTACAAGTCATTCTCTTTTACCTCTCATCACTGGGCCACCATTATTAACTATACTGGATCTGTTGACAATGGACAAAGAAAATTGCTAGTTTTACATATTTTTTACTGCTTCATATAAATCTCTTGATTTAGGTGTGTCTTTTAATGGCACTGAAGAAATGGCTTCTTCAGTGACATTATATTTATCATCAAGGCCTCTAATAAAAACAGCACGTTGAGGCATATTTGTAGCATCGGTCCTGCCATCCATCACCAAAGCGTTAAACTTGAAATTAGCAGCTACTCTCCAAACCTCTTTCAATAGACTTTCCAGTTTCTTCAATTCTCCTGGCTTTAGTCTGTTGAGACAAACTGATTTTAGGAAAGTTCCCTCTTTTTTTTCATAGCAAATTATGTCTGCCATGCTTTCCATACATTGCTTAATAAACTCACCATCAGTAAATGATTTTGATTTTTTCCCTATTAAATATTTTACTAAATAACTACCCTTTAGAGTGGAACTTGTCAGTTATAACTTTAAAACAATTTTTTTCTTGAGTAGACAGACATTTATTTAGTTCTGCCATTTTGTCCTTATGACATAATCCTTCATAAACATTGAATTTGGCAGCATATAATCAAATTTGTTTTTGCATATAATGCCTTGTAAAATGATAATTACTGAGAACTTGGACAAATTTCCTACAAATTAAGCACAGTGCCTCACTATTTGCCTCAACAAAAAAGTAGTCATCTGTCCAGTTTTTATTGAATAATCTTCCTTCGTCTGTAATTTTTCTTTTGGGGGTTCTGTTTCCTTTTAAGACACTGTAAAATCCATGCTGGGGTTAAAATATAATAGTAAATAAGTGACTATATTTACTTTTATTAGGAAAATGAATTGACAGGAAACAAGAAAGCAAGTTTTGTCCCCCTCCACATCCAGATGCCGGGCGAGGGGGAGGGCCAATTGTAAAGCACGGGGGGCAATGTGTGAGGTGCCAGTGACATGCTAAAGTATCTTTAATAATCAGATAAGAATGCTTACCTGACTTCTAAATAACATTAAACAGCTAATGTTGCAATGGTAGGTTGAAATATCATTGACACTTTCTACCTAACCAAGTCACACAAGCACATGTAACATCTGAGGGTGTCAATTCTGTTGGCTGTGTGTGCTTGGAAGATAACACAATGTAAGCTTCACACTGCCATAAAACTGAAGCCACAAATATGGAAAACTAAATAGGAAGATTATATATTTATTTTATATGACATTGTGACATGATGTTGTCATCTACAAAGCTCAAGCTCAAAACTGGGCAATCGAGTTCCACTAAAAAAATCACACACGCAAAAAAATCCTCATAATGTTTTAAGAAACTTTAAGATTTTGTGCTGAGCCATGCTCATAGCCATGTGGGGCCATTTGTAGCCTGCAGGCCACAGGGTTGGACACCCCCGCTCTAGACTTTACCTGCCGTTCAACTTCCTTTCTTTGAAGTCTTAATACATTTTTATCTGTATTGTTTTGATGTCCTACAAGGGCTTTTAAACGTGTGCTTTACGAATGAACCAGCTTTAACTTGCCCTGTTCATTTCTTAAATACCTTAGTTGTCTTTCAACAAGGACAGGTTAAGAAGAATTAATCACTGTAATTTTATTTCTTTTCATTTGGGGTAGTTTTAATACACAAAACAAGTTAAATACTAAGCTAATCATGATACCTCAGAATGAAAGCACTGCTAACTGTAGGCTACTTATGGAATAGCAAGAATGGGGAAACTTTTAAAGGTTATATAAGTACATACCTAACTATGGACTCTATTTTTAAGAAAAAAGATTTTGGTCCAAGAAAACCTAGTTGCCTAAACTTATAAAAGACAGCAAGAAGTGTGAAAGTTGCATATTTTATTTCTTAAATTACTAATTTAGTAATAGGTAATAACTTCATTGCTGTCTGATTATTAGTGAAGGCGAGATGTGCATCTTCTCATTTTAAATATCGTATTAATGAAATTGAAGGTTGTGAGCCTTATGCAATGTATGTTCCGCAACATTTTGAAAGCTTAGCTGGGAATCCCTGTGGTGCTGACTGAAGGGAAAAAAGGAAGCAAAGTTTTTAAAAACCAGAAGTATTTTTCAGAAGTCATGTATGAAATAAACTGCTTATGAGAAAATGTAATGCTGCCTCAGTTTTTTGTGATAGAGGGATCTGTTTAAAACATTCTGACATAAAAAATAAATCAGCTTTAACTTCAATTATTAAGAGCTAAAGTAGCATTCTTTCCTAGAAAGGGGCGGGTTTCTGGCATTTCAGTGATAAATATGTATGAAAAAAAAGTAGTTACATCACCATGGAAACCGAGACCTCACCTTATATTTCTTTATAAGCAAGGCAAATCTGATAATAGAAAGGTGGGACTTTTGGGCAGCGCCTGTGGCTCAAAGGAGTAGGGTGCTGGCCCCATATGCCCAAGGTGGCGGGTTCAAACAGTTTTTAGCCCCGGCCAAAAACTGCAAAAGAAAGTTGGGACTTTTAAAAACAAATTGATGAAGAAGGACCAGCCACTTTTAGGGTACTTTCTTATATTCTTAAATATTAGCATTCCTTAAATTTTTAGCATTCATTTAAAGTTCTGAAGAGTAAGATTTTCTTCCAGCCATTATTGAAATTTCAGGCATTTTATTGAGTGTTTCTAAATAAGCACTAATGCAATATGGTTGGATTATGGATCCGTGCATGTTAGAAACTTCGAACAGTATTTCATTGAAGGAATCAAATTTGTTATTTTTTCACAGTGATACAGCCTCTCTTATAGGCAGATGCCTTTTACATATTTCCTGTAGCTTTTGTTACCTGTGAGTGAATTCTGGAATACAGGTGATGGAGATAGTATCTGAATGAAAGGATGTTTGTTCTCCGACAAATTTTACAGATAGTGTCTGGAGTTTCTGATGCAGTGCATCCCTTGGCTCTCTTAGCTGGGACCACCTGCTGCTAGGAGCCAATACATTTCACAATCCCTACATCCCTAAAAGTACAGAGTTTAATTATTTTTAATGACTTAATTTAAAATATATGTGTATTTAAATGAAGGTTATCATAGACTTTTTAAATATAATTTTTTACATAAGAGGCAGTATGGGTGAGAAAAAAGAACACCGGCCCCAAACATTCCAATCTCTTATCCTAGTTGTGCTCTTTTTCATAGCAATTTGGCCTTGGAAAAGCCTGTTCATCTCTCTGAGCCCTGATTTGTATGTTTGCAAAATGGAACTCATAATATTTGCACAAAATAATCACGATATGTGATCTTTTAAAAATCATAAATTATATTCCAAATACAAGGTAAACTGAGTTTCATTGCAGCTAAGACACCTACTTTAAGTTTTGAATACTATTAATACATGATGAACTAAGTTTACAGTTCACAAGACACACCTAAGCTACACTTATACACCACCAAAGTATCTGGTTAAAAAGTAAAGGTTTATATAACATGTGTTTTAAGGTGAAATTGCTCTTGCTTGTTTTCTATAATTATTTTTTTCAGCCATCAGTTATTAGTGGTTGTAGAGTTATCACTGAGCATTTCTGAATACATCTTTAACTACCATTGTGCTAAACTTTTATCACAAGAAGGGTCATCTGTTTTGATACATTTACCTGCTGGGTAAAAATTCTATTTCAAAGAGCAATGACAAATATTACATTTGCTATAGCTTTATGTTGGATTCATTGAAACACATACAGGCACCAGCCCCATATGCTGGAGGTGGTGGGTTCAAACCCAGCCCTGGCCAAAAACTGCAAAAAAAAAAAAACGAAACACATACTTGAAATGTGTATCTGTGATAATGAACAAGAAACAGTATTCCAGTTTTGGAGAGCATCACTCTACCAAGGGTATCTCCTAAGGAGGTTCCACGACATTCCCCCATTTCATTTCCAGGGCTGTGGTACACACAGCCACCATCCATGGCCGCTATAGTTGGTTTTGCTGCCATGACTGGTGCTGCTTTGTGAAAATTTCCTAACTGTTCCTGTGAGGGTTATATTGCCACTTGCACTTCAATGAATTAATTTCCTACTGGATGAGAAAGAGATTTAGTTTTGTTCTTTTTACTACAAGTACGTATTTTCAGGATTTTTTTAAAAAATACACACAAATCTTTAGATTCTTGTGGGAATAAAAGGCTATAGCAAGTTGGTCATGCTACATTTTCAAGATAAGTTATAATGATGATTTCTGTAGGGATACTGTCTCATTCATTTAAGGAAACATAGGTTTTAACAGATTAAAATATCAGTAGGTAAGAAAAGACTAATAGCCAAAGTAAATTTAAAGAAGTTCACAAATATGCATTTATTTATTTACTGACTTTGTTTTAATGTGATTACAATTCAATAGTGTGGGATTTGTAAAATAGCCCTTTTCCCAAGAAAGAGTTTTAAGGATGCTGTGTAAGCTTAAAAACTAAAAAGACCTTATGTACATATTGTAAATAGCCAATAATCTTTTACCGAAAAATGCTTTCATCCCCACTCTCTTCTATCTAGCTGTTTCTCGCGTGTGGACAATGTATCACAACAGGCAAAAGAGAAAAGATGATGAGTGATTCAGGGAAAATCTATCCCAGCAAAAGAGGAAAGAAGCTCAACCACGTGACGAAGCTTTGGTGCCTGGGAGCTGCCTGAGACAAGAAGGGGAAAGAGAAGGACTCAGACTCCGAACAGGAATTTGTTACCTGTTTATCTAAGGTTAGTGATTTCTTTAAAAGCATCATTTTAAAAATACTACATGATTTAAAATCATTATTTATTATTTAAGAAACATAGAATTAAATTACTCAAATGGAGATCTGAATTTTGAGGCCATATTTGTTTGAAGGAAAATTCTGTTCACAAATATTATGCAAAGTAAGGTTAAAGCCAGGCTAATAGCAGGGGTGGATAATCCACGATGTGGATAAAGGGATATAGGTAGGTAAAATTTTTCTAAAGTATTAATGATAAAACATTGCCCTATTTTATTTAAGAGTTCACTGGCCATTAAAATGCTCCCAGAACACGGTAGAGTGAGTGAGGTGGGAAATGTGTAGGTGATGATACATTGGTCTCATGATAGTATTGAGTACATTGGATACCTTTTTCCAGTCTTTAGTTATAATCCCACTTATACTGAAACATGACCACTAAAATTCTAGAATTGCATTTAACTTGTGAAAAGAAAAAATATTAAAATAATTTAAAGAAAAAATAAATAAAAGTGGGGGGACTTGTGTAAAGGAAGAAAGGATAAGCACACGTTGTTTGGGTCTGAATTTGGAAAAAGGGTTCTGCAGAGGAATTTGAGAGCTCTTCTTTGGCTTGGTCGTTTCCTTCCTTCTCTGAAAGAATGCATCTGTGCCATTCTTGAGGGTAGAGTGACATTGCACATGCTGGTTTATCTTCAACATGCCTGATTTATCACGACACACATAGAATATACCACCACACGCATTTTCTAGTACTGCAGGCCCCAACCCGTGGGCCGGAGATTGCTACCAGTCTGTGGCTGGTTAGGAGCTGGACTGCACAGCAGGAGGTGAGCACTGGGGAGCCGGCAACACTTCATCTGTATTTACAGCTGCTCCCTGTCACTCGCATCACTGAGATCCGCCTCCTGTCAGATCAGGGCCAGCACTCGATTCTCCAAGGAGTATGAACCCTACCATAAACTGTACATATGAGGGACTATCTTACATGCTCCTTGTGAGAATCTAATGTCTGATGAGCTGAGAAGGAGCTGAGACGGGGATGCTGGTGCTGGGAAGCAGCAGCAGGCACAGATGATCGCTCACAGAAAGGTTTCAGGGCACAGAGACTGTAATAGATCAATTGCTTGCATGCATATGAACCCTTCCACACATACACCACCACCTCCACCACCATCTAGAGAAGAATTGTCTTACTTGAAACTGATTACTGGTGCTGAAAAGTCTTGGGACTACTACTCTAGTATGCAATTAGTTACTTAGGTAAATTATTGACCAATCATGTTTTGGCTTAGTTGAACTAAGAATTAGAAAAGATGAACTAAAAAGAGATTTTTTTTTTTTTTTACTTCAAGTTTCAAGGGAACCAGGAGCAAAGGATCAGTAAAAACAATAACACCAACAAGCAAATTTAATGAAAAAAAAAAAAATTTGATCAGCATTATAAAACACTGCCTATTTTATAACATTTATTGAACACAATGCTGACAATTTTCCTTGTGATTGAATTTTTATTACACGTGTATTTGAGACAAGTATGCTCCTATTTATTTATTTATTTGTTGCAGACATCTTTTTCTTTATGAAACATTCCAGGACACAAAATGCAACTCGTACATTATTTTGATCTGGCACGGCCTCAGAGTCACTAACAGATTACATACTGTTCTGATTAGACATGCCAAACGTGCCACTCACTATGGAGACATGTTTCAACTCACACTGACAGCTGATGTATGATTTACTAAGCTAACTCTCAAGGCGTTTGTACTGGTTCAATATTCATATTTATTTATGCCAAAATTCTGTGGTAAACAAAGCAATTTAAGTGATACATCAGATGGCTACTGACAAGAGTTTTCAAAAATCTGTTGACATGTACGTTAAAGAAAACGAATCACATAAATATGTCAACGTCTTACAAAATAAAGCAGGTCTTTTTAAAAGTAAAACAAAGCCAATGACATTTTGCTATATGTTTTCTGTGCCATTTTATTAGTTCTCCACTAAACTGAAAGAATGTCAGCAAGATGGTTTAAACATTTACTCCAGAAAAATAATCTTTGTCCCTTAAAAAATGTCCTTTGAGGAACAAGAAAACAAATTCTTTTCTTTTTTTAAGTTCACTCAAGGTGGAGCTGAAGTCCAAGTGCCTATTGCTCTTCCCTGGACAGACTTCATTCCACAGGCAGGATAACACGAGCTGGTCTACCTTAACAACCAGCTGTAAATAGTTCCATCAAGGAAACACTTGTTAAAAGCTTAATGGTCAGAGAGAGAGAAAAAAAAAATGCAAATTTCCAAAAGGAAAACAAAAACCAGTTTCTGAGTTTGTCTCATAAATTGCACCCACACCCTGACTGGCCACACAGAAAGAGGCCCATTTATTGCCTAGGCAATAAACCACATTTTTTTCAGTGTAGAGAGAACCATTGTTGATCCATATTTTCTTGGCATTTTTATCTCTGATCAGGGATTACTACAATTTACAATTTAATACTGGGAAGGGATACCTGAATAGTTCTATTCTCAAGGGGAACTAAAAAAGAAAATATATATATATATATGAATTAAGAAACACATACTTTAGAAAATCACTAAAACATATTTACATTGTCTTCCAAATGGTTTTCATTGACCTCCTGAAACTCATCCAGGATTTAAAATGGAAGATGTGAACAAAAGTTAAGTAAATAACTTTCTAAAATGTCACAGGAGAATGAAGGAGAAAGGAATTAAAAAACGGATTAAAAGATAGAGGCTACATGTAAAAAAAAAAAAAAGGAAGAAAGGAGAATATTTTTTTGAGGGGGTTTCAGGTTCTTTTTTCCTCACTGCAAAACATATTCAAAGTAAAGCATTCTAATTATTAGGATGGCCATGAAACCTGAAACAGAGGCCTCAAACCAACTTCATCCTCTATAATTCTTTAGCTACCAATAGAGAAAACACAATTTTTATCTAAAGGGTTCCTGACACAAAAACTGCAATCTAATTTCTTTTTAAGTTCGGAATTTCTTATAATCCTTTTTTTCTCCGTAATATGTTCAATATCATAATGTGAATAATTTGTCTGAATAAAAGTGGCTTGATAAACACATAGAAATGTAGTCATCAATTACCCTGCTTGTAGGTATGCAAAAAAAGATCTCATAAAGACGCAATATCATATTCTAAGAACCAAAACCTGCTTTGTTCTTTCACATTTCATTTCCCATGTAGAAAATTTGAGCTTCCATATTTTAATGACAATTTCTTTCACTATCCATCTTTCACAAGTATAATTTGAAATGCACAAGTTTGAATACAAACTAGTTTCAACAACAAACTGTCTTTAAAAAAGGGTAAAAAAAAGAAAAATCATCCCTTTCACAGAACTATTTTCATTTCTCTAATGTGGCTAATTTTATTGTTGGTCTGATTGGGTGTGATTGGGTTAATTTATCTTCTTATTAAGTAAAATATTCTGAATTAAATGAAAATAATAATAGCTGCCTAAAGCCACATATATAAGTTCCTAAGTTAGGAAAAGAAACATGAGGAAAACATACCTTTAGGGGCATAATGTCCAATGATAAATTTACAAAAAAAAAAAAAAGCCCTGCATTGAAAAGCCATCTTTCTTACAGACAGTACTTATTTTACATTTCATCAAAACAAACCAATTAATATTCTGTAAAAACAAATTTTTCATGATAAAATACTATTAGCATGTTTTTAACCCTCAAAGCATCTATCCATCTCCGTGGTGTATACAGGAGTGTCTGTGATACTCCCAAGCTGCTGTTTGTTTTTAAACGACTGGTTCTTTTTCTCAGCCACCAGAAGAATTCAGTCACTTTAGGGTCCTCTAGCAATTACTTACCCTCTTTGCACAAGTCTCTTCGACTGCAAACTGAAAAATAAAATGGTCTCTGATATTCCTTCGTGAATTAACATTTCTGGATTCTGGGATTCCTATGCTATTATTTCAGCAACCCGAACCGCCCAACCAGCTCACCTGAATGTGTTTTTATTGGGATGTTTGTCAGTAACACAGAGTTCAAAACTTTGTAAAAAAATCACTATTCAATTCAGTAACTCACATTTAAAAACTATTTCAGTCAATCTTGCCTTTGATTTCACTGATTTTTTTTTCATGAATCGACCCATAATTCAGTTGCAATAGTTGAAGTGGTTGCATTCACAGATTTAGCTTCCATCACCAAATACACTGATACGCCTGAGTTGGTGTTGAAAGGAAACATGCACTTAACTGCTTAATAAGTTACAGTCGGACGAGGAGGTAATGGGAACTCTCCGGGTAGCAGAGTAAAGTTTCAGTAATGTAAATAAATGCATCATCTATTTTCCGCTGCCATTATAGTACAGTTTCTGATTCTCAAAACTGCTGTCTGACAGGTCTGTGTTCTCCTGGCCAGGTTGTGATACATTTTGCAGCTTGTCAAATTTCCTCGCCTGCGCGCGCCCTTTTTCATTATACAGTATCGCTCTGTGCTTCGCCACTGTCTCCGTTCATGCAGACACACTCTGCCTTCAGTCTAACACTCACATTGATTTGCTGGGGGCTCCTTCGCTTCTCCGCATTTCACATCTTCCCATTGAATTTCTTGTGTCAAGAACACAGCTCTGTCTTTTCGCTTCCATCCTCAGAAATCTGAATACTCCTTGGGCTTTCTGAATATTTAAATAGCTTTGTGACTGAAGTCAATGTGTTCTGTGCTCATCGTACTTTGTTCAATGCAATTTTGTATTATACATTGAGAGGATTATGTGCTTATTTTCTTTGTAGATTCTTTCTATTTTAAAATTATTAACATGTACTGGTCTTTTCAGAGGAGTGAATGGCAAAAAGATTGTGTGTGGGGGGCGGGGGGGTGTCAAAAGCAATTTGTCCGACCAGTACTGTCTTCAGAAAATATATTAAAAAGAAAATAGAATATGGATTCCCCCAAAGTTCATAGTTTATTTTCTAAACAGGAATAGGAGAGGCAACAACAAAAAAACAAATATCCTTACACAATTGAAAAAAATATGCTTCTGGTTTTTTCCTGCAAATGTGAAAGAAATGAACTTAAACGGTTCAGGCTTGTAATTACACGATCTAAGTTGGTACCGGCTCTTGGACGTTTCAGGAGAATTCAAAGCCCTACCTTTCAGTGTTCAGATAGAAGGCACCTTTATTTTAGCATATTGTTTTAACTGGTCACATTCTGAGACTTTTGGAAGCGTAGGTGAAAGTTCAAACTTCTTTACAAAAGGGTAGCCATTGTGTAATAAAATACCCCAAATGATTCATTTAGTCAACCTAATATGTACTCATCAAGGAGCAGAACAAGCTAAGGAGGTATTATATCTTTCTCTAGGATAACATGTTAAGTGCAGCATTCCAATCTAAAAGGTAAAATTGTTCCTTTGAGTAAAATAATTAATGAGCTCAACCAAAGGAAAGCTGTTACGAGAGAGACCTCTAGTGGATAAAAATGCAAGTGTCTTGGACAGCAGGTTTTATTGTTTATGCTTCATCTGAAAAACCGAACTTAACAAATGCTATTTAAGGCAGCGTCCACAGAGCCGCCGACTAAATTCCTCTTTAGTGCATAGGTCGTGCTATTTGTCCAAGCAAACAGTGCTCCTCGGAGCAGAGCCAACGAAGTGCTTGAGGGAGACTTCACTTTTTTGACAGTGGGTTTTGAAAAACAGGTTACAGATACCGAAGAAAAAAGGCCACTTTTGTGAAAGTGGGCAGCCAAAATTCACAGGCACAGAACTTTCTAGAAATTATAGCCTATCATTTGTTTGCTGCATCGTTACTTAAATTGTGAGTAATTTTTTTACATATAAAAGTATCTGAGCACTTTTTGAGGGGGTAAAGCTGGATTCAGAGGGATTTCCCAGTTTTTCACAGATCATACATTTTATAAAAAACATATAAATATTAATTCAAAATTATTTTTTAAGAAAAAACAGCAAAGGTCTGTGATATGCCAGGTAGAGAGGAACCCAAGTACAGGTTATTTAAAGAAACCCATTGCCTCTGGATTACAGGGTATTTCATCTGACTAATGCTCCTTCAGAAGATTATTCCTTCTTTGTTCTCTGTACAATTGCTTTTAATTCATCCTCTGATGTATAATCTAATTTTAACTGCTTATTAAAATTTTTCTACTTTAAACAACGTTAATGGTAAATATGAAAATTACGATATATTTTCCAGCTAAACGTCTAGCACCGAAACCCGGAGAAAGCTGAGTCTACTCATGGCGTTTATCAAGTAAGTATAATCTAACTTCTAATTTAAATTAAGACATCTGTTTTACTTCAGAGAGACACTCTGACCTGGAGCTACATAACTTACAAAAGTGTTCAGGCATAAGGAATAAAGTGAAAGAAGTTAACAAGCCAAAGATACAGGGTTAACTCAGTGCTGAAATATGGTCACTATTTTTAAGAAAAATATTATAGCTTTAGGAACTAGTTACTTATAATAACAATTTCTGAAATGCTGTTTAATAATAATGCCAAATGTTATATATATCTTTTAAAAAAATAACCACCATAGAACTTTAGTGTTTGCTATTGTTCAACTATAACATCTTTATAATATAAAGAGCATATTTTGTAAGCCTATTTTTTATTATTTATTTTTTTTTTTTAGTGTCAGCCCCTAGTTTTCTTATCCAGTCTTAATTCTGCCTATTGTCTTTAATAACATTTTCTTCAATTTCTCCCCTGGATGATGAAATTTTAGAGCCTATTTGCAGGGCAGGTTATTCGCAGCCCTTATATTCTTCATACTAATGTATCTCAGTTAATGCTGAAGAGGTTGTATCTTTCCACTGATACCAAAGTCTGAGCATTCTATAAAATGGGACATCATTATTCTGAAAAAATGTGGTTCATGAATCTCTTCAAATTTGGCCTGGTGGCTGGCAGCCACTTAAATAAGAATTGGTAGTGGTTGAGGGGAGTGGAGAAAAGGAAGATAGAAAGTGAAGCATAAATTTTATTACCCTGACTTTGTTTCCACTTTAAAATGGAACTTTTTCAGAGAAAGAAACATGGTTTCAAATTTTGGAAGCTTTGGAAAAGCTTTTATTGTTTATATTTAAAAATAGTTATAAAAACTTAAAATAATTTTTCCAAAGGTAGAAAAGCATAAAGAAACATTTATCTACCCTCCTTTCTGATTATTTCTTCTCTAAAAGACAATGAATCACATTCCTGCGTTTCCGATTGTTCATTAAATAAAACTGTACGTTTAGTTTATAACTATTCTTCCTAACCATGTTGAAAATGGACTCTATCAGCACACACCCTCCTAAATAGTGCCTTTGTACTATCTTATACTAATAAGTTTCACCTTTCTTGTTTCACAAAATGTTAATTTCTAGTAACACCTTTCTATGTGAGCAAGAGTAGAGGGAGGAAAAAAAGTCTTCAGAGTTTTCTGGAATTCTCAGTGGCAAAGGAAAAGTCACAATTTAGTCAGACCCAGGGTCTGAAATGCAAAGTGCTCCCCACTCCCCACACTGTGTCATGTTTGAGCACCTCATTCACACACATAAAGGGATAGAACTTTACAAATACAATTTTGCTCTTATTTTAGGTATGTTGCAGACTTTGTCTTGATTATTAATATTTATACACCTACAGTTGACTATTTTGCTTCTCTTTTGGGAGCAGATTTAGGGAGGAAGAAAGAAAAGTTGGGAAAAATAATCAGTCCTTCTGCCCTAAAAATATGCATTATTTTTAATTTCCCTTTTTTTTTTTTTTTATACTTTGGGCTTGTGCTTTTACAGATGTCTCTTTAAGGTTGCAACAAGTTAGTTCGAAATTCACAATTCCCCCACAGTTCAATGTGATCCCCAACCTAATCCCATTCCAACAGCCATGAAATGCCAGGTAGGCACAAGAAATGCTAGGACCAAATAATTCGAGTGAAAATCAAGTAACTCCCCCAAACTAAAACAGCATTCAATTAATCTGAGTTTTCATCATCGTCGCACTGGATAGCTATTTCCAATCTGGCAATAAATAGTTAGGTCACCTTGGTAGGTCCCTAACTTTTTGTGCTTTGTTTTCTCTACCTGCAATATGAAGGCATCAATATTACCCCAATTCTGATGTAAATATAAAATACTTTGAAGCAATGCAAATACAAAGTAACATTATGCATCTGAATATGAAGGGAACAGCTGGGAGCTACTATTAAAAGAATTCCTCTGCTTAGCTCCTATGTCCATCCCTTTGGGAACTTAAGGCAGTCAAACAAGTGGCCCTGAATTGTAGGTGAGCCTAAGAAGAACTTGACACTGACTTGTTTTTGTTTCCTTCCCTTCAACAAGAGAACATCTGTGGCCAATTAGTGTTCAACAGCAACTTTCAGCAGATAAATGATTCTACGTTCCAGACACAACTGAATCAAGTAGGGCTGGGATTTCTAACTCCTGATTGTTCTAGAGTTTTTATCCTCAAAGCAGAGGGGTAAAATTCTGTGAGGCCATCGGGTCCATTCATACAGCAGGAATTACTGAAGCACCTACTGAGTAACAGAGCTTTCTCTGGCTTGTCAACCAGTATGTTTCGGAAGAGAATATTTTCTTTCTTTTCTTTTTTTTTCAGGAATTTTTTTAAATTAAATCACAGCTGTGTACATTAATACAATCATGAGGCACCATACACTGGTTTTATATACAATTTGACACATTTTCATCACACTGGTTAACATAGCCTTCCTGGCATTTTCTTAATTCTTGTGTTAAGACATTTATATTCTACATTTAGTACGTTTCACATGTATCCTTGTCAAATTCAGGAATTTTTACTCAGAGGTTGCATTTTATTTTTTTTTTAATTTTTTTTATTGTTAAATCATAGCTGTATACATTAGTGCAATCAAGGGGTACAATGTGCTGGTTTCATATACAATCTGAAGTATTCTCATCAAACTGTTCAACGTAGCCTTCATGGCTTTTTCTTAGTTATTGTATGTAGACATTTGTATTCTGCATTTAGTAAGTTTCGCCTGTACCCATTCTAAGATGCACCGTAGGTGTGGCCCCACCCATTACCCTCCCTCCACCCTAACCTCCCCGCTCCCTTCCTTTCTAATATGTAAGTTATTACAATAAACATTTTAATCAACTTAAGGTTTTTTCCACTATAGGCCTATCCAGTGAAAAGGCGATAAATGTAGCCTTTTATTCACATTAGGCCTACTTTCTCTTTCTCATAAATAAAAAAATCACAAAGATTAGCCAATGTGGGTTTTTATGGAAGGTTTTGTTTCTACATCAAATGTAGGGAAATGGGAAATGGGTTGTTCACCTATTTTCCTTTAAAAATATATACATAATTGTCCTCCTCACTAGCTACATTGTCTTAAAAACCTCTTTTAACTCTAAAAACTCTGATTTGTTCTTTATTCATATGGCAAAATTCATAAGTTTTTTTAAAATGGCATATATTAGTGTAAGCATAAATTTGCGTTTGCATAGTTATGCCCAGGTTTGCATACAGAAAAGAAAAATAGAGAGAATACTGGAGAGGTAGGTAACCCTGCTGAATTTGTGCAGATAAAATTTACAGCTGTGTTATATCGCACATGTATACAGCTCCTCTACTAGGCTATGACTTTTCTGAGAGCAAGGGTCACATTAATCTTTGTCGCTTTAGTATCCCGAATTTATTCATTCATGCATTCATTCAACATTTATTGAGCACTTGCTATGTCCCAGGCATAACATTAAGTATAGAAACCTTTACAAAGATGAAACCATCATGATCCTAGCCCTAAAAGAGTTCACAGTTTAGTGGGAAAAAACAATATTGTATAATTTTAGAAACTATTCAGTTTGAAAAGCCCATTTACTTCCACACTAGCCTTTGAACCTTAACAACTGTGTGAGGTTGGTATAATTATCCCCATCCTTATAAATGAGGAAAGTGAGCTTCATGGAGGTTAATTATGTTGCTTCGGGTCACTCAGCTAATCAATGGCAAATCGTGGGCTCTAGCCGTCTCCACTCCAAATTCTGTGGGTGCACGATAAATATTCTTATTAATCCAGCAATACAAGATTGTATTGCTGGATTATTAGCTGTCTTGCTTCTTTTTCTTCTGATCAAATGAAAATATTTATAAAACATCTTTCTAAACATTTATCTTAAATCCATTCCATAAGTAAATTACACAGAGTCAAAATGAAATTCCTGATCTAGCCAGATGAATTGTGAACACAGAATCTTTCAAAGTAAATCAAAATAGTCACATACATTCAAACGTTTAGTACCACCTCATTCTGTCCATTTCAACAGCCAGCAAAACCGCGTTTGTGCATCAAGCATTGCAGGCCCTGGAAGGACAGATTAGTACTTGCCCTCAAAGTTCCAGTTCAGAGAATTACTGTGCCAGAAGTGGTTTCCTCTGTTAAGGGTCCAAGAAAATCTGATTCTTGTTAGTATCACTTCCTATACACAAGGAAGGTAGGAGAATGCTACTTTGATTCCATCCAGCCTACACATCACCCTGTGCCTGCCAGGGTAGATTTATACTAAAAAGAGAAAAAAGAATAATACATTACTCAAAAAGCTTTTGTGTTGCAACCAGAGGAGAGGTGATCATGGCTTTCTGTGAGTGCTCAGGAAATATTATAAAGAATCACTTAAGATAATCAGACTACAAGATATGCATTTTAATTAGAGTAAACAATAGCTCAAACTAGATAAAAATTGCATGAGAAATTATCAGTTGAAGAATCATTTAAAGAAACTGTTAAATTTTTAAAAGACAACATGACAAACTTGGTTTGGTAGCACATGTAGAAAGTTCTGTGAAACTCATCTGGACTTTGAGTCTATTTTATTCTCTGGAGTAGAACACTATGAGCAAGGGCATCTGTGGCCCATATTGAAATCAGAAGCTTCCCCTATTCCATTTTCCTTTATGGTTCCCCCGTCGAAGGTTTCGGATCAAATAATGTTTAAGGTGATTGAAAATACTGTGCCATGAGGATGTCTGAGTGTCCAGGTTTAAGACCAGCAAGGTGGAGATCACAAATCACGTGTAATTCTGCTGCTATTTATCCTGTTCATTTATTCTTTCATTTATTCATTCTACAAATTTTCGTTCAACATTGGTCCTGGGGTTATAAAAATAACCAAATATCTTGGGATCTTTTTCCTCTGCAGGAATAACAACTTAGTAAGGGAAGGAAGGCAAATGCAATTATCTCTTTTGGGGAATGTGTACCAGTTACTATTGAAAATGAGAGTGAATGTCTCAGCTCCTGTAGCTCGGCAGCTAGGGCGTTAGCCACATACACTGCAGCTGACAGGGTCAAATCCAGCCCGGGCCTGCCAAACAATAATGACAACTACAACCAAAAAATAGCCAGTTGTTGTGGTGGGCGCCTGTAGTCCCAGCTACTTGGGAAGCTGAGGCAAGAGAATCGCTTAAGCCCAAGAGTTTGAGGTTGCTGTGAGCTGTGACGCCACAGCACTCTACCCAGAGTGACAGTTTGAGACTCTGTCTCCCAAAAAAAATAAAGAAAAGAAAAGAAAGAAAGTGAGAGTCAAAAATGAAGATGAAGGAGGTCAAGTATTTAATGAGGGCAAAATGGTAAAAAAAATTATCAGGTCCTAGAAGAGGGAATCACTACATGGTTTAGCTCTTTTCCTGTGGAGCCTGGAAGAGTTCCTGGCCCATGAAAAACAGTTAAGTACTGAACAAGTTAAAGAATGAAGTGATGGACGGCGCCTGTGGCTCAGTGAGTAGGACGTGGGCCCCATATACCGAGGGTGCTGGATTCGAACCCGGCCCTGGCCAAACTGCAACAAAAAATAGTCAATCGCTGTGGTGGGTGCCTGTAGTCCCAGCTACTCGGGAGGCTGAGGCAAGAGAATCGCTTAAGCCCAAGAGCTGGAGGTTGCTGTGAGCTGTGACGCCACCGCACTCTACTGAGGGCGACAGCATGAGACTCTGTCTCTTAAAAAAAAAAGAGAGAGAGAGAGAAAGGATCATTGCAAGTCAAATTCTCAGAGTCCAGAAAAGATCAATTTTTTTGTTTGTTTTTTTGTAGATAAGTTAATATTAAGCTAATAGTGAATGAATGAAATTACTTAATACAGGCCTGATGTTCAAAATGTCTAAAAAGGGTCCTCCTTCTTAGCACCGCAGTAGCTTACACAGCAGCCCTCACTGCACTGCTTTCCTCACCCAACCACCTAACCATTTCCTAAGTTGGACCGAGTGAGAAGAAAATAAGTCGACCATATGCCAGGGAAGGCACACCTTGGTTTTCACGGGGGCCTACCATAGCCAGTGTAATCCAAATAGTCACAATGTAATATTTTGGTTTTATAGGGCTCCTGGCAAGCTCAGGGTTGGTTTTTACCCCCACGTACTGAAAATATCATCTGTTTTAGTGCTCTGACGTCACCTGACATACTGTAAACACGGATGGTGCATTTTATGGCAGTGGAAAAATAAGCAAGGAAAGGAAATATGTTTCCTCCATGGTTGGCAAAATATATTTTATAGTTAACTGAATTTAGCACACAGACAGTTTTCAGAGCTGTACATAAAGGAACTTTCTACTTTGAGTAAATTTTATCTAATGAATGCAACTATTCACAGAAAAACTTCAAGATTCCTTGAAAATGCTTGATTTCCTGTTTCAAAGATGTATTGTATCCTCCACAAAAAAGTCTTTACTATAATTGTGGTTATATGTCACTAATATTGATAGGCTTACGGGTGACTTTCAAGCTCTCAGAATGCAAATAAAGTACTTCAGTCTGAAGGTTTCTGTTGATTTTAAGGGGCTTTCCCCCCTAACCTAGCCATCACAGCCATAAGCTCAGTCTCATTGTTATTGAATAGCCATTAGGAGGAGAAGAAATGAGAATAAAATGGAAAGAATTACATTCAAGGAGAGGATACAGAAGGAAAAGAGGAGAGGCAGCAAACAACCCAACACTTGAAAATTGGAGGATCAAAGAGCTTATTCTTTAAGCAGAAAGTCATGATGTGTCTCCAAGCCCTTAGTACTGTCCTGGGCATGTGGAAGGCAGGCCGGAAAGCTGACACTTGAAAGTGCCATGGGGCAGGTGGCTTATCGTGCAGGTTATTCAAATGATACACGATAGTACTATGTAGTCATTTCTTTTTTTCTTTTTTATTGTTGGGGATTTATTGAGGGTACAAGATGTGTCACACACTGAGACCCCACCCTCCTCCCTCCTCCCTCCCTCTGCTCTGCCTTTCCCCAACCCCCTCCCTCCTTCTCTCCCTCTCTCTCTGCTCTCCCTTTTCCCCACCCCACACCATGTCATTAACTGTCATTATTTGTCCTCCAATCAAGATTGAATACATAGGATTCATGGTTCTCCATTCTCTTGATGCTTTACTAAGAATAATGTGTTCCACTTCCATCCAGGTTAATACGAAGGATGTAAAGTCTCCATTTCTTTAGTGTCTGAATAGTATTCCAGGGTATACATGTACCACAGCTTGTTAATCCATTCTTGGGTTGGGGGACATTTAGGCAGTTTCCACATTTTGGCGATTGTAAATTGAGCTGTGATAAACAGTCTAGTACAAGTGTCCTTATGATAAAAGTTTTTTTTTTTGTGTGGTTTTTTGGCCGGGGCTGGGTTTGAACCCACCACCTCTGGCATGTGGGACTGGCGCCCTACTCCTTGAGCCACAGGCACCACCCAGGTTTTTTTTTTTTTTTCCTTCTGGTTAGATGCCCAATAATGGGGTTGCAGGATCAAATGGGAGGTCTAGCTTGACTTCTTTGAGGATTCTCCATACTTCCTTCCAAAAAGGTTGTATTAGTTTACAGTCCCACCAGCAGTGTAAAAGTGTTCCCTTCTCTCCACATCCGCACCAGCATGTGTAGTTTAGAGCTTTTGTGTAGTCATTTCTTAAATATCATATTACCAAAAAGTTCAGGTTATAACATCCTAGTTTTGCCTCAGATTACCTGATTCTGAATTTCCCTCAAAATAGGCAGTTGAAAATATTCTTTGTAAATATTACTTAAACCTATAGTCCCAGCTTATCCTGTGAATGTAAGCCATCTCTGCAGTAAAGATTAAGCATGAAAATTGTTTTTCATTAGGTTTTAAGGTATGATTCATTTTAGATATGTTAACAAAATAAGGCATTTTGTTGATTTGTTTTTAAAGTTAAGGAAAAAGAACATATCATTATGTTCAGTTTGTCTAGTATTTCTGAACGATTTAAAAAAAATGAAGTTCACATGTTTACATAATAAAAAAATGACATGAGAGAAAAAGTATTCTACTACTTGGAAAAAAGAAAAAGCATAACTGCTTTGCTATCTTTCATCCAGCTGCCTGAAACACAGGGATTCTCTTCTGTTATCTTCATGAAGTAAATTTCTACTTGTAATACTGTAAGCTTAAGTTTTCATTTTTTTAAGAAAAAAGTTCCAGCATTTACTAAAGATGTTCAAAATGATCTTGAGTTACTTCAGCACCTATTTATTGATGCATTTTATGCCTTTTGTTAGCTATAATCTTAGTCATTTTAGTGCATAGAGCCCTAATCTTCAAGTCTGTCAGTCCCATTTTGCATTACAAATCATTTGTAGTTTTGTAACTGTCATTTCCAAGGACATCTGGAAAAGATGGATTTCTGAAAGGTTACCATGCATTCTGAGAAGCCGGAGAATTAGCATGCCTTTGTAAAGGTTCTTATAAATTGAGCAGTAGCCATCACTGGCAATAAGGTGTTTCCTGCTCTTGTCAAGTATCTTTATTTAAATATTAAGGGAGAGAGATGACCTTTGGCCTTGGAGATCACTGTGACATGGCAATGGTTCAGTCTCTCAGCTGTCAATGCAATGCTATAGCCAGACTCTCTCAAGGCTCCTATTTGTGGACAGTGTTATAATAACCCTTCCATTAGGCATCCCCAAGGCAAATAACCTCAGCTTTAACGGAGTCAGTTTAAAACTCCTTAGAGGAACATTAAGAGACTATCTGGTTTGTGTCAGTTTAAGATCAACTACTCTTTGCATAAGTTCAATTCTGTAAATTTTAAGTAGCCACAGTTATTTAAGTTATTTCATATCTGCCTGCAGGTAAATATTAGACACATTGAGTGTAGAAATAACCCTATCTACTTCTTTGATTTCTTAACCAGCCTCTTTAGAGATTAATTCAATCCAAAGGGGCTTGAGAATTTATGTTTTTACCATGCCTCTTTTCATCTACATACATATCTTTTTGTTGACAGAAATTTTGCAGTGACGCTGCAGTGATGTGGTAAAGAACAGAAATTGGATACATCAAATCCCTTCACAACACACGTAAACTATCATAAACGGAAGAGTCAAGGCAATATTCATTAGGAAGCAGGCATACTTTTGTAAGTCCTAGGAGTAAGTAATGGTTAGAAGAGCAAAATTGTTTGGTTTTCTCCGCCTTTCCACCCTGATTTTGCCTGCCTATTTAACTATTTTACCCCAGGTAAGTCATCTGGTTATGCTCAGATGAAATGCTTGCATTTGAATCACAAATGATTACTCTTATCTCCAGCTATTTAGGATCATTATTAAACTCAGGCTTTGGTGGGAGGTGAGATCTGAGGTCAAAAGACGTCTTTATTCAGGGAAAAATCAACAACCCTAAAATGGTTTGAAAAATCAGCTGTCCTTGAGTCCAAAATACATCACCAATAACCCTATGAATATTTAGTCATGAAATAAGTTTAACGTTTCTCTGAATTTAACTATTGTGTTTGAGTGTCTGTGATTCTCCTTATTAAGCATATAATTCCAATTAAAAATAAACAAATTCATCGGTGGCTATCAATAGCTTCTCTAGTGCAATTCTTGTTTTCTTTTCTTCATTAAATTCCAGTAGATAAATTAGCTTACTTAGGAAACTTTATTTTTTCAAACTAATGGAAAAGTCAGTAAATATTTATAATGGGCCTACAGTGTACACATGGCTTAGAGATGAACAGCCACAGCTTTAAATATTCCTTCCATTCATACAATAAAAATCCAACCAATTTTTTAAACAAAGAACTAAATTTTAGGAAAATAATGTATATGTTTAGTACTTGACTTTATTTATTGATGCCAAAGATGTGAAAGTATAAATAATTATTGATTGAAATTTTTATCCTACATCAGGTTAACTGCAATAAGGGGAGAAAAAAGGTGAAATGATATCATGAGCTAAACCCCAGTGCTCATAAACAACACTTAGCTTTTGATTTACAGTGAACTCACAATTCTCCATTTCTCATTCCGTCTTTCTCTGACATTGCATGCAAGACCATAGGGCAATACATGCCCTACAACATAATATAGGATGTAATTTAAAGAGTTCTATTGATGCTATAAATCACAAGTAGTTCTGCTGAAGCAGTTTATGAATGGCCGTAAAACACTAAGACTGGATTATAACATTAGAATTATGTACCACATGTAGGTATTGTTATTTGTAATTGGGGATTAAGTATTACAAAACACATCTACAGAGATGCCATTTTTCTTTGTATTTATAAGCTTCTTTATGTAAGAAGATGTGTCTTGGGATAAAATAAGAAGTTGAGAATTGTAGAATGTATGTCATTCTGAAGAGAGGATGTGTGCACTCTGAGAGTAGACCGTAACGGTTAGAAGTATTCTGACAGGTCGTATTATAACCCAAGCGTTAGATGGCACAAAAGATTATCTGTATATGGGCTACCAGCATATGGTTTATTAGTAAACAAAGAAAAATAACATCAAGATGACTATAATAATATGGTGCTCAAAAATAAGTCGAAGAGTGTAAAATGTCAACCACAAAAAAATTACAAGCATGAGATACTTATGTTTCCACGGAAATGACTGGTTTTTGTGAAAACATAGCCATTCTAAATCTCTCTGAAATAATCGTGACTTTAAAATTTCCTTTCTGAATGCTCATTTTCCCTGATTATCAGAGAAATGCAAATCAAAACCATCCTGAGCTGTCACCTAACCCCAGTGAGAATAGCCCACATCACAAAGTCTCAAAGCTGCAGATGCTGGCATGGATGTGGAGAGAGGGGAACACTTTTACACTGCTGGTGGGACTGCAAGCTAATACAATCTTTTTGGAAGGAAGTATGGAGAATCCTCAAAGTACTCAAATTAAACCTCACATTTGATCCTGCCATCCCATTACTAGGCATCCACCCAGAAGAAAAAAATTTCTTTTATCTTAAGGACATTTGCTTTAGACTGTTTATCGCAGCTCAATTTACAATCACCAAAATGTGGAAACAGCCTAAATGCCCACCAACCCAGGAATGGATTAACAAGCTGTGGTATACCATGGAATATTATTCAGTCATTTAAAAAGATGGAGACTTTACATCTTTTGTATTAACCTGGATGGAGGTGGAACACATTCTTCTTAGTAAAGTATCACAAGAATGGAGAGGCAAGAATCCAATGTACTCAATTCTGATATGAAGAGAGTAGAAGATCTGGGATCTGGGATGTGATGGGGTAGGGGAATGAGGGAGCAGGGAGAGGGGAAGCCGGAGGGGTCATGGTGTAAGATACACCTCTAGGGGGTGGGACACAATTACAAGCAGGACTTTACCTAACTACCGCAATCATTGTGACCTAATTCTTTGTACCCTCAATGAATCCCAATTAAAATAAATTCGTTTCTGGAAGGCTAAAAAGATTATGGTAATTCTTCAACTTTTCAAAGCACATCTTTGGTGATGAAGAGGAATTCCAATTCTTCTTTTTTAGCCACATCTTACTTATTAGTAAATAGTCCTACTGCAACTATATAGTCTTATGTAACTAAACCAAATTACCTGGTTTGATGCCAACACAGTTTTTTATCTATCATTTCTAAGATTTTCTTAAAGAAACTGAAATAAAATGATAATATGGTGGGACATCACAAGGAATTTCAGAATATTCCAAGTGGGTATTTGGGTTCTTCATCACAAGGAATTTCAGAATATCCCAAGTGGGTATTTTGAATTATCCATCTCTAATTTCTCTAAATGAGGTCAAGCCTAATCAAGCTCTAAAATAGATTAAAGCTTAAATACCTCCTATTCTTTTTTCTTAGGCGTTGGCCAGCAATAGACATCAGCCCCCAAGACTACCCCTAGTTTCCCAAGAATAAAATGCGGCATTCCAGAATTATTAATCTGGATTCAGTTTGTTGCTGCCATATTTCCTTTTAAATTTATTCCAGTCTCACTCAGGAAAAAAGATAAATAACTGACTTATAAACTGTTTGTATTTATTTCCAAAGCCAGTGATTATAATATAAAGATTATTTTAAAGTGACTTTCTGGGAATACCTTTAGAATTGATTAATACAAAGATTAATAGTTATTTATTTATTAACATATTTTTATAACTATTTTTAAAAATAGAATATAATTTATGAATGTATTATTATGTAAATATAATAATAAAAAAGAAATTAAGTGTTATGGTAGTTTAGACATGGTAATGATCACTTCCAGCTAGAAGTACTCTGGAAAGTTTCCTGGAGAATGTAAAATTTGAACAGAATGATAAAGAATGATCAGCATGCAGAGATAAGAAGTATGGACATTCTGAAGGAGCTCAGTCAAGGGAGGGAAGAACCACTGAAAAGATTACTAAGGTTAAAAAAAAATCCATAAAACCGACAAAAGACTGGGAATAGTGTCTATTCCCACTAGCCAAACCGAAAGACAAACACACAAAAATGACCTTTTCTTCACAGGCTTTTTGCAGAATACTTAGAAGAGTCTTGCCTCAATAGCAGGGAACATTTAGTTTAGATGAGGCACTGTCCAAGATTTCATAAAAATTGTAAAGCAGGACTCAAAAGGATCAAACTATTTGTACCTAATTTAACTGCATCCCAGAACAAAATATCCATGTAAGAGAGCTGGGAAGTGGATCATTTCCAGTTGAACCCTGAGATGACTGCGGAGTGGTAGTAATTCTGAATCAAAAGATACAGCCATGTCACGCCTAGATTTCTGGTCCACAGGAACTGTGGGAAAATAAATGCTATATTTTATTTTATTTTAAATTGTTTGCAATTTATCGAGGTTATAAAAAATTGGGTTACACTGTTTGCATTTGTTAGATAAAGTCCCTCTTATAATTGTGTCCCACCCCCAAGAGGTGGACCGTACACTGTGATCTCCCAACACCCTTCCACCTCCCCTCTCCCCACTCCCTCATTCCCCTGCCACCCCTTGTATTACCTCACTCACTGCCTTCATATCAGAATTGAGTACTTTGGATTCTTGCTTCTCCGTTCTTGTGATACTTTACTAAGAAGAATGTGTTCCACCTCCATCCAGGTTAATACAAAAATGTAAAGTCTCCTTCTTTTTTAATGGCTGAATAATATCCCATGGTATACATATACCATAGCTTGTTAATCTATTCCTGGGTTGGCGAACATTTAGGTTGTTTCCCCATTTTGGTGATTGTAAATTGAGCTGCGATAAACAGTCTAGAGCAAATGTCCTTACGATAAAAGAATTTATTTTCTTCTGGGTAGATGCCTAATAATGGGATTGAAGCACCAAATGGGAGGTCTAATTGAATTCTTTGAGGATTCTCTATATTTCCTTCCAAAAAGATTGTATTAGTTTGCAATCCCACCAGTAATGTAAAAGTGTTCCCTTCTCTCCACATCCACACCGACATCTGCATCTTTGAGACTTCATGATGTGGGCTATTCTCACTGGGGTTAGGTGATCTCTCAGGGTGGTTTTGATTTGCATTTCTCTAATAATTAGGGATGATGAGCATTTTTTTCATACGCTTGTTAGCCATTCGCCTGTCTTCTTTAGAGAAGGTTCTATTCATGTCTGTTGCCCAGTGATATATGGGATTGTTGGGTCTTTTTTGTTGATTGATTTGAGTTCTTTGTAGATCCTAGTTATCAAGCTTCTGTCCGATTCATAATATGCAAATATCTTTTCCCATTCTGAAGGTTGTCTTTTTGCTTTGATTGTTGTTTCCTTAGCTGTACAGAAGCTTTTCAGTTTAATTAAGTCCCATTAGTTTATTTTTGTTGTTGCAACTGCCACGGAAGTCTTCATAAAGTCTTTCCCCAGGCCGATATCTTCAAGCATTTTCCCCAGACTTTGAGGATTTTTATTTTTTCATATCTTAGATTTAAATCTTTTATCCATCTTGAATCAATTTTTTAAGTGGTGAGAGGTAAAGGTCCAGTTTAATTAATGCTATTTTGAATCATTAAGTATTGGTATAATACTGATGTGACAATTGATAATTAATCCAAATATAAATTTCCTTAACTTGATAAATGGCATCTATGAAACATGTACAGCAAATGTATTTAACAATGAAAGACTCAATGCTTTCTCATCAAAGATCAGGAACTTACTACTTTTATTCAATTTGTACTGTAGGCTCTAGCCACGAATCAGCCAGGCGAATAAGAAATAAAAAAACTTCCCTTTGCTTAGATACAGTAGGTTTTGCTTTATGAATCTGGGCCCTCCTATGTTAGGTGCATAGATATTTAAGAATGGCATGTCTTCTTGTTGAATTGATCCCTTTATCACTCTATAATGACCATCTTTTTTCCTTCCTTCCTTCCTTCCGTCTTGTTCTGTCACACCAGATAAAGTGCAGGTGGGATCTTTGTCTTTCTTTACTATTGTGGATTTAAACCCTGTTTTATGTGATACATGTATGAAAATGGCTATACCTGTTTTCTTTAGGTTTCTATTTGCATGGAACATTTTTTTCCATCCCTTCACCTTGAGTCTGTATAAGTCCTTCTTGGTTAGATATGTTTTCCGGGAATAGTAGATACTTCAGTTGCATTTTTTTTTTCATCTATTCAGCCAGCCTGTGTCTGTAGAGTGGGACATTCAGACTGCTTATGTTGATTAATAGAAGTGATATATGGATTGCTGTTTTATCTTTTGTGGTACTACCCTATTGCTTTATCTTTTGTGCTATTGTTTTATACAATCTCTGAGCTTTAGCTTGTGGGTGATTTTAATCTAGTAGTTCTCTACTGTGCTGATCCATGAATAACTTGGTTCTGAGTATTTCCTGCAGGACAGGTCTGGTCTTGAGAAATTCCCTCAATATTTGCTTGTCTGGAAAAGTCTTTATTTCTCTTTCATATATGAAACTTAGTTTTATAGGATACAAAATTCTAGGCTAGCAGTTATTCTGTTTAAGAGGAATGAAAGATGGGGCTCAATCTCTTCTGGCTTGTGAGGTCTCACTGAGAAATCTTCAGTTAGCCTGATGGGTTTTTCTTTGTAAGCTACTTGATGTTTTCACCTCATGGCTTGCAGAAATTAATCCTTCACTTTGACTTTGACCAGATTGATGACTGTTCTTTGCGATGAATCCCTCAGGTGTTCATTAAACTTCTTGTACCTGGATGTCTAAATCTCTAGAAAACTTCCTCTAGATCGGGGAAGTTTTCCTCAATTATTTCCTCAAATTTCCAGAGTTTGTGCATTTTCTTCTTTACCCTCAGGCATGCCTCTGATTCTTATATTTGGCCATGTTACATAAACCCATATTTCTTGGGATAATCCATGTTCTTTATTTTTTAAAATGGCTGAGTTAATTCAAAACACTTGTCTTCCAGCCCTGAGATTCTTTCTTCTGCCTGGTCTATTCTTTTCTTAAAACTTTCCATTGTGTTTTGATTTTCCTTAAATTAATTTGTAGTCCCAGAAGTTCTATTTTTTGTTGTTATTGTTAATACATCTGGTTTTTTAGTGAATTTTTTTCATTCATTTCCTGAATTGTTGTCTTTGACTTGGATTTCCATTTTCTCTTACATTTCACTAAGCTTTTTTATAATCCATATTTGGAATTATTTATCTATCATTTCAATATTTACATTTTGGTTGATATCCATTACTAGAGAACTGGTATTCTTTGTGGGGGATGTCCTTTTGCTCTAATGTTTTTTACCTCTGGAGTACTTTTGCCTATTCCTTCTGATCTGGGGCAGGCATCACTCTTTATTTTTGGATTTTCCCTCATTTGGGTTTGTTTTTTTCTTTCTCCCACAGTCTTAAGGGAGTGTCCGTAGTATATGTTTAGTAAGAACTTTTGGCTTTGCTTGTAGGTGCTTTGATGAGGGTCTAGGTTTTGGATGGATGGCTTAGTTATAGATAACCTTAGTGTGGTAGTTTTCTCAGTTGCTGGTTATTTGTAGGTTTTAGCTGTGGTGAGTTACATGTGTAGGCAGATTCCCTGTCTTTCTTTGATGAAGGAGGATGGAGGTCTTTGAGATTCTTTCTTTCCTCAGCCCTGTGGTTTTTTTAAACAGTGTGAATTGTACTGTCATGCCTAGTTTAATCTCTGAGACCTTAGATGGTGCTTGTGTATTAGAATCAACCACATCCTGTAAAATGGAGTTAGTATATGTTATAAAGTGCTATTCAAATTGACCTTCCTATAAGTAGACGGCACTTGCCAAAAAGAACAAGCTATGGCATTGTTTTTGGAACCTGTGAACAGCACTAGCCCCTCCAGAGAAGGTTTTGAATACACCACATGGTGGGTGGAATCCTGGACTTTCTAGGTGAGTCCTTATTTCCACTATAGCAGAGATGGGTGGGAGAATGAGGCAGGGTGGGGCTAAATTGAGTAAGGCTGCCCTCAGGCTCCACAAAAGCTATGACGGCAGCTATTTTGGTGGGGCTCCAAAGTCCACTCCAAGCATTCTGGGAAAAGCCACCCCTCACCCAGCTGGAAAGTCTCCTAGTAGAGGCAGAGGCCATTCCCCTTCTGCCCACCCCGCACTCTGTGGCTCTATATCATCCCTCTGGCATCTGGCATCAATCAGGTGATCAAATTATCTGAGCTCCCCAGCAATGGCTCTGCAGGCTGGAAGCTTTCTTGTCCAGGATCCTCCCCTGGGCTGAGAACATGGCTTTCTTATGGGATAGGGGTCTCCATTTGTGCAATTGTGTTTAGGACCCACATTGCACTCTCTTTTTTAGTTCTACCTTGACTCCTGCAATTAGTTTACAAATATCCCCTCCATGTCCCTGAGCAACATGATTGAGTCCTGGGGGTACGGGATCTGGTCTGTGGGCCTTTCCTCAGGTACCTGAAGATCAATCCGTGACCATGCCAGGGAGAAGCATTCTGGTCCCAAGTTGCCTATGGAGTGCTCAAGCAGGTTTGATGTCTTTGTATTTGGGGTGTGCCCTATTGTGATGGAGCTGGTTGGCAAGCAGCACCAGAGAAGGCCAGTGAGTAAGGAACTCACCATCTATGCATCCCTTAGTCCTTTGAAGGTCTTTAAGAGGAAGATTTGAGACCTACTCTGCAGAAGACCATCAGAAAGGAAGCAGCAGCTTCTGAGAGCCTCGGCTCCAGGGTTTCTTTTTGCAATCATGGCAGGAGAAGAGGAAAGGCAAAGCCTACGAGAAATATGGGATTGTATAAAAAGACCAATAATAAGAATAATAGGCATCCCTGAAGAATAAAATGCCAGAAAACCTATTTGGGGGAATAATTGAAAAAAAAATTTGCTGGAGATTTGGACATCCAGGTCCAAGAAGCTCAACAAACACGGGAGACTCATGGCATGGGGCAGTAAATAAAACTAACATTCTTAGACAACATGGTCATATATATAGATAATCTGATGAAATCTCAGAAATAAGATATTAGGACTAATAAGTGAAATTAGCAAGGTTGTACACCAAAATATAAATTTACAAAAATTAATTATATTTCTATATTCTGGAAATAAAAAATCAGAAGTAAAAACACAATTCATAATAACATCAAAATGTAACATAGTCGGAGATAAATGTGATGAAATTTATATACGCCAAAAGTACAACGCCAAGAGAAACTTAAAAGAACCCAAATGAGTGTAGAAATATACTCTTTTCATGGGTTGGTTAAGATAACACTTTTTCCAAAACCGATATATAGATTCAGAATAATCCTAATTAAAATCCCAGTTGTCTAGTTGTCCATGTAAAACATGATAGGCTAATTATAAAATTGACATACAGTTGTAAAGTACCTAAAAAAAAGAAGAAAGTTCTATAATTCTTATGTGCCTTTAAGGTTTTTTATAAAAGTACATTATAACACTGACATAAATTAGTCAACTAGATAAATAGATCAGAATCCAGGGTCCAGAAATATGCTCACAAACATGTTGACAATTATCAACGAAGGTCCAAAGATAATTCAATACTAAGATTACTAATGACTATCATTTACTAATCTTTTTATTTATTCATTATCTATCTTATCTATTTATATGTAATACAAGGCAAAGTCTTGATATTATTTATTGCTACATCCTTGTACCTATAACAATGCCTAACACAGAGTACAAACACCATCTCTATGCTGAAAAGTACAAATAACTTAGGGCTAGAGCCCATGATCTGGATGGTGTGATCTAAGGCTATTTATTCATCCTCTTTGTGCTGAGATTTTGGAAACTTATGATGCATCAGTAAGCTGTTGCATGAAAAAAACTCCTTGAAAATTATATAGTCCTATGTACTTTAAATTGTCTGTAGTAAGTTGTGTGATGGAAAGCTAGATGGATGGATGGATGAATAGATGTCTGGATTCCTGGCCTACAGAAACTGCAAGACATATTGAAATGCATAATAGGAACTATGGTAACAACATGTCACTAGGTAGCTCACCTAAAAATCAAGTAAATAAAAATTTGTTAGGCAGCAGCAATAGAGAGAAAGACTTCATTTTTGATAATAGTTTATTTCTTTTTGATATGTTTTTGTTTTGTTTTGTTTGTTGCAGTTTTTGGCCAGGGCTCGGTTTGAACCCACTACCTCCGGCATATGGGGTCAGCGCCCTACTCCTTTGAGCCGCCCTATGTTTTTGTTTTGATAGTAGTTATAAGAGCTATTCTTTATGAGGCACTAAATGGATGTAAGAGATAATACTAAAATTTTTATGCACCTTCTCTGATTTAATCCTGACCAAGAAACTGAATAAGGTGGTTATTAAATTTGTTCTCATTTTGTACAGGAGGAAACCGATACACAGGAAGATTGACTCCTCAAGGTCAGGTGGCCCCTAAATTTTAGAGGAGAGACTTAAAATAAGTTTGTCTTACTACAAAGACCACAAGACTCTAAAACATTACATGCTGCCTCAGGATCACATCTGAATGTTTCCAAGAGATTCATCACAGGAGACCCCTTGCATTTTCTTACCCAATAAACAAATGTGATCTATCAGTAAAAATGTCTCAAGTAAGCAAGGCTACTCAAAAGAGTTGAGTTAATCAAAAGATTTGCTTGAAACAATAAAATCTAGAGTGGAACAATACAATTTGGAAAGGAGAAAGTCATTCAAAACCTCCACCTTTCTCCTTTCCTCATTTCAGTAATCAAAGAAATTTGATAGGCAGTTTTTATTTAATTGATTCAACTTTGTCTTCTCTTCATTCTGTTCCTTCTCCTCCCACTCCCCCATTTCCACTTTTTTCTCCCCTTCTCCTTCTTTCTTCTTCAGCTTAATCTTCTTTTATTCTCAGCTCCTCCATCAATATTATTTGTTTTTACCATTCCTAAGACCCTACTCATTCCATGCTTAAATATTCCAAATTTACTATGAGCAATCTCCATCTGCTATAGACTATTTTCCTCCAGAATTCATAAGCCTTAACCCCCAAGGTGATTGTATTGGAAGATGGGGGCCTTTAGGAGATGATTAAGCCATGAAAATAGACACCTCCTGAATGGGATGAATGCCCTTTTAAAAAGAGGCTTCACAGAGCTTGTTTGCCCCTTCACCCTCCTGAAAACACTAAAAAGATGGTGGTCTGTGAACCAGAAAGCTCACTCTTAATGGATACTGATTCTGCTCTGCATTGATCTTGGGACTACCAGCCTTTAGAAGTGTGAGAAATAAATTCCTTTTGTTTATAAACCAACTAATCTATGGTATTTTTGTTACAGAAACCGTAACACCATCTGCTTGTTCTTTTCAGTGATCAACAATAACAACTGGTATTCCACTGTATTCTCAGATAAGCGGGGCTAGGGTAGGGAATCATTTCCTGTTGGAAAGCTGCATTAATATAGCTGTAATCAAATAAGGACCCACTCAAGAAAATTCAACTTGATATACTTAAAACTGTACTTTTTATTTTGTAAAAACTTTACTATGTTCTTAATAATCTCAAAAAAATGAAAACTATTTGTCAGTTTTAAAGTTAACTAACCTTTTAATGTCTGTGTTGTTGTCTGCTTTTTTGTTGGCAAGCCTTTGAATATTTAGTTGCCGCGTGGAGGTCTGCAGTTCCAATTGATCCTCTGGACGACTGTTTTTCAACCTTTTTTATCTCATAGCACACTTGAACCTATAAACTTCCATGGCATGCTTAAATTATGTTGATCAAAAAACGTTAAAAAAAAAAAGAAAGAATACACTTACTCTGCTTTAAACTGCTTTTGAAATAAATTAATGATCTTTAATAATTTTTGTGGCACACCTAAGATCCTCGTATGGCACACTGGCTGAAAATAGCTGCTCTCTAGACAGGTATCAGCGATTTGTCACCTTCGGGGAATCTTGATCTGGGTTAGGTAGGACAAAGCAGATTTGCAGCAGTAAGTGGCTGGAAAACAAGGAAGAATTTTTCGGACTTGCTGCTGAAGGTGTGGGTATTCTACTGCGTTTTCCCATATTTCAATGGAGTCTCAGCATCATACAATGACTTTAAAATGTCGTCTGCTGAGGCAATCGATTGTCAGTCAATTCCATCTTTAGTTCTTTAAGTACCTGAGTGATATCAACTAGGTGACCCTGAAATGATGTCCTTTCGGTGTATCCTCCAGTTATTAACAGATCTATGACAAGTTTATTCTTCAAATAACTAGCATCTGTTACCCTGCTCTTCAATGACCTTTGCTAGCTGGGAAAATGTTTTCATCCAAAATTTCCTTTTGTAGAAGTGTTTTGAAAAAGCCATCTTTATTAACTTTTTTATTTTGGCCACATACTATATATAGATTTAGTTGTACCTTGTAAAGAAATATTCAAATAATTTTGGTTTGACATGATATCACACAAAAACGCTGCATTCCTATAGAAATCTTCTTTCAATAATTCACATCACTGATTCTGTTATTCGTAAAATTTAACTACATCTTCTCACAAAAATAAAATTTTGGCTAATACCTGTTTCTGCAATAGCCAAGGCACTTTATAACACAGCAAATCCACACTCAATGCCTCATCATTCAGCTTTAGTATTTTATGAAACTGAGGATCATGTTGCATTTGTGTGAATATAGTTAACAATACTTACATCTTGTTGCAAAGTATCACCTAAAATACTGAATCTAATTAGCATAGAGATTTTGCTGATGAAAGAAACAAGGAAAATAAATGAGAGCATCTGGATGCGTGAATACTTTTAATCCATGCAATAAACCCTTCATGTTTTCCTGTCATGGAAGGTATTCTGTCTGTATGTATACGCATTATATTTAGCAAATTCTGTCCAAGTTTACAACATCTATCTTAAAAGTTGCTGAAGATATCTATTCCCAGAGTTCTGTTCACAAGACTACCCCAAAGTGAGTAACTCTTCATAGCAAGAAAAATCTTCTGTTATGACCTGAATGAAGGGGAAACCCTGTCCTGAATCAGTAGTGTAGCTGATTCACCCAAAGTGATGGAACAAGATATATTTTCCTTTTGAAGTATTGCATGAAGTTGTTCTGTTAAGTTAAAGCCTAATTCATACTGTTGTGGCTCTCCTTGTACTCTGCAATGTTATTGGGGTCTAAGCTTCATGCAATTTCAACAATGCATTCTTTCATAATTTCTACACCACTGGATGGCTTCCCTTTACTCCCTGAGTATATGTGTATATGCTACTTTATAAGGTGCTTCAGTGGTATTATTTCCAGGTTTTATCGCTGTTTGAAAGAAATTGTCTTTGCTTTTATTTTTCGTCTTTTAATTTCTGCAATGCAATCTTTTGTGCCTCTCCATCTAATTTAGTATACTTGTGGTCCTTCTCCGGTGTTACAATGTCAACGAATTTCTCTAATGTTGATATCGCAGCATCACAAAGCAAGCAAATCATTTTGTCTTTAGCATAAACAAGATGTTGCAATTCTCAGCCTTAGTTAATAAACCCATTTTCTTCCTTCAGCATTCTCTTGATTTTCTTTGGCATGATGGGCTATTAAGCAGACATAATTAAAAACTAACCGTCAATGTGTGCAACTATTCACCAATTTTACTTCAAAGAGAAACACAGATTATCATTGTAAAAGATGTTGACAGATTGGTGTATTCAATCCCCATAAACTCTCTCCAACCAGCCTTGGAAGGTAGTGGTGCCAGTCAGTTGGGGAAGTTAAAACCAAATCATGAGTGTAACAGCCGTCACCTTAGCCCTTAAGGCTTAATAATGTTCCAATTGTGCTGCTTTATCTGGGAGGATTATTTCATTGTAATTTATCATATACTTGTTCATTTTAAAAATAAAATAAAAATGAAAATATAAAATACAAACAAAAACATATTAATAAAAATAAAAGAATTTGTTCAGTAAAATTTAGATTCAGGGTGGTGCCTGTGGCTTAAGGAGTAGGGTGCTGGCCCCCTATACCAGAGGTGGCAGGTTTAAACCCGGCCCTGGCCAAAAACTGCAAAAATAAATAAATAAATAAAATAAAATTTAGATTCAATCAAAAGGCCACACTTAAGGACCTAGAAGACCACCCATCGCCTTAAGACCACAGGATCCTCCCACCCTGGTGTGGGAGAAGTACATAAAAAGAGCGACTACCAGCTATGAGCACAGTGTTTATTTTGTGTTTAATACTAAGAAGCGAAATACACCCTTCTCTCCTGTTGGGGAAGGGGAAGTAGGTAGTACTGGAGCTATCTGAGAACAGCATTCTTGGTCTGCCAGAGCAGCATCCTTCCCTCTCTTTCTCCTCCTGTTCCTGGACACACAGAAACACAGACATTCTTGCTGTAATACGTGCCTTCACACTCTGTGTTTAGGAGAAGAGACACACGGGCCCTCTGGCCAAAGGTCCCTTTTCTGCATAACCTGGGTTGCATCTGATAAGAGGAGTGCTTAAGACTTGTTATTCCTCCAAATCCAAATCTTGTGAAACCGGAAAGGATTATATCCCAGTGTATCAGAAGCACTGCTGAGATGCCTGAATGAGGAATAGCAATCTGACTGGTTACTGGTGTTTACTCCCACTCTGGTGCCCCTCGGCACCAGAATCTCTCCCCCTCTGCCTTTATGTTAAATTTTCCTGAGACTAACTCAGATGACCTGATGTTTACTTCCACAACACACAATTCTCCTAGGATAGCGCTTATTATCCTTTTTAAAAAAGATTTCATTGACTTCATCTTTTATGTTCTCTTCACCAATAACCATTGTTCCTTGGGGGATGCTTATTTTTAAAATGAACGAATAAATGAGTGATTCTAAAACACAAGTTTTCTCAATATCCCTTGTTGCAAAATTTGATATTATTTTAATTTCTTGAAGTCATACTTTAGATAAACCCAAACAAGACAAAAATACTTAATGCAATTAAAACACTGGCAAAGAATGAAAAGGGAACATTTCAGTGGAGGGTCACAGCCTTGAAGGAGCACCATTTCATAATCTAAAGAATCTAACACATGCACACTTTCGTTACATAAAATTAGCCATTGCTTAATTATTAACGAAATAGCATGGTAAGCAAGACCTCATGCCAAGTAATGTAAGACATGGCGAAAGCTAAGGTATAATTTTTGCTGTTGGTGCTTGTCTATCTAGTGAGGAAGATAATCATCTATGCATTAGATAACAACACAAAAATAAACAATACAGAGACAGAAGCTAAGGACCAGATGGCTGGTACAGCTAGAAGCAACCTATGATGTTAAGTGTCGGCTGGTGTGGTGAAGAAAAAAGCCTGAAATGTAGGAAAATCTTGAGTATCCTTGTTAAAGAACAGAAAAGCAGACCAGCATAAGAGTTGCTGGTCCAACTATCTTACTATCTTATCTTAAGATAGGACCAACTATCTTATTTGATTTGGGGACCTGTGTAGAAAAGGTAATCCATCTACATCTCAAATCGACTTTTTATCTTTACCAATGAATAAAAGAAATTGAAGCCAGAATGCATATCTCAAGTACCTCCTATTTCCTGTCCTTAGGAATATCAGAATGGGTTTTACACAACTTACACGTTTTGAACACACTGCTTCTAACACTGTTGGAGTGGTAGCAAAACCTTGTAGAACTTAGCAGTTCTTCTTACTTGCTCCATATAATTATATGAAATAAGTATTTTTGAAAAGAGAACCATATAATTTGAAAACTGTTTTTCTCTACACATACACACGATATCACTTTTCACTTGTGTAAGCAAATAAATTAAAATCTCGACTATAGCATTGTTTTGTAGCAATTTTTTTCTGAAAATAGCTCTTATTCTATTATAATGCTTGAATGATTCTCCTGCAATGTTTCCAACCCACTTTTCCTGGTCTGTGAAACTTTTTAACGAAATGTTAGCATTTGCAGGCACCAGATGTTTTGACACAAGGAGAAGCAATATGTAAATTTTAATCCATGTTAGGAACAATAGCCTGCAGGCATCTGTTTCTTATTATGTGAATCATATACCTCACTACAATGTGGTTGGTCCTATCAAAATCATCACCATCTCAAATGTTACACTCTTGTCTTATGCTTGCCAATTAATGAAACTGATATATATTTAACATGATGGGTATCCATTTCTTAACCAATAAGGCTTATTGTGTTTTACCACTTTGCCACCACATAGCTGGAACTCTGCAGGTAATACTAACAACTTTCTAGGGCGGGTTTTAATCTTCCTCTTGGTGGTCAATAAAATCAATGCTTGTATTATATAGTAATGTTTTATAGTTGCAAATATCATTGATTTTACAAAAAAATTAAAAGCTATTGTAACTTTCTTTACCTTTTCCATAGTGTTACCTCAACTCAGAGTAAAGGGTAGTGAGTGTGCATGTGTGTATGTTTATTTCTAATTCAAGAGATTTGGAGATAGCTTTAATATCCTGTTTTATCATTTTTAAACAAGATGTGTAGGGAAAAATTCCACAACCATGGTATTAAATATTGCAAAGTCTTAGCACAACTGAAATTCTTATTAATTTCAATAGCAAAGGATAGGTCTAGACAATACTAATTAATAGCTTTAAAATGTTTTGCATATTAAACTACTGTATTCCCTAGACCATCAAGGATATTAAAAGTTTCTTCAGAGTTTCTTAGCAATTTCACTGCTACCGTTATGCCTGTTAGCAATTTTGCAACATTCTGATAAATATTTTCCATAAATCCAAGCCATAACAGCATGGAGAAACAGATGGTAAGAGACCATATTGAAGAATGTAACAATTATTTGCATTAATGGGGAAAGACTGAATCATCATTTTCAGCATGGACTACGTAGTAAGCTATTGTCAGCTATGAAGTCTGGAGACTGGTAAGTATCCTTTTACATGATTAACCTACATTCTGTATTTTCCATTGCAGTCTATGTACAAAGACAGAACACAAAGTATGTTAAAACACTGAATAATTAAATTCCTTAATTTAATATGTGCAAAGAAAATATTAGTACATCTTAAGGTATTTGTACAAAGATTCATGTATGTATTAATTAAACCAATGCTCTTCATTTTCTTAGAAAATAAGTCACATTCTTTATTATTTAAAGTGAAAAATAGCATTAATTATAAATTCTACAGTCTTATTACATTACCAACGTTTTCTTGATCTAACCAATGTTAGATTAAAATTATGTGAATGGTACTTTAGCTATTTATACATATAAAATTCTATTAAAGTCAAAGATTTTTAGCTACATTGTTATTATAAAGATTAAATTGCTGAATTAATTTTAGTCTTGTATGCCATAAGCAACTGCTATGCTATTACAGGATTCTTGAGTTCAATAACTTTTAATATTCCGTGATCATATTTTAAAGAACAATATAACGTGTAACTTCCTGATTATATATGATAATACTTTCAGCAAAATAACAATCTTCCTGTTCTTTCATATATCCCATTTGTTATTTATAACTATTGGCTTTAAATAGTACACAAACCAAATTTATTTCTATGGAAAAAAATTGAAAATATAGAATTTTTAATATAAAAAGGTCGTACAGAAAAGGAAGAGGTAGTGTTGCAAATGCAAAAGTCTTTAATTTTATTTCTTAAGCCAGTTGGATACTACAGGATGAAGACATTTTACAGAGAATGTCTCCAGTAGAAAACACAACAGAAATCATTTGATCATATAGAAATACAAATATAAATCCCTTTATCAGGAGACAAAAGTTTCCCTTTCATATATAAAGCAGTAGACAATAGCATTGCATCATTATATAGATGGAATCCTGGGGGAGACTTTTCTCTAAATCAAAATAACTGTTTCCTGATAATCCCTTATACGTTAGAATTCCGTATAAACCTCACCGTACAAAAAGTATTTTAAGAAAAGCTATTTTTCTCAAGTCTCCTTGCTCTCAAATTAAAAACCATGCAAATAATATATTATTAGAAGGTCAATGAACAATGACACATGAGTTTAGCAACACAATGTGTTTAGTATCTATGAGGCAAATGTAAGGAGATCTCTGTACATGTAACTTATACTAACTCAGATTGACACACTTACCAACATGAGGGGCACAGAGAGCAAATGATGTAATTCCATGTAATACATATGGACTGTGCCATCATCAATACTAAAGCAAAACTCAGTCCTTCAGGTGTTTTTAAGAAACACAGACGGTTGATTTGATAGAATTGATAACAAAGCAAAAAGACTGATTCCAGTTTTTATCCATATCATAGATACACAGTATCGGATGATCAGTAAATACCTATAATGTTTTTATAAGGCCAGAGATGTAAAAAACATTGAACACTAGCTATGCCATTTATTTGTTTATGTATTTAAATTCCACAATATCAGAATAGAAAAAATGTTTTCATGATACTTTTAATTATAAGAAAATTCTAATATGATTCAGTCTATTAAACTAAAAGATAAAAATATTCTTTTTCACATTGTGAAATTTAACTTCTCCCTGAAATTATGGCAAATGAGCCCACCAAATTAATAAATTTGTTGTGTCTATTCTTTTTAAGTAAGAACTAATAAATATTTGATTTATAGTCATGGCGGGGGGGGGGGAAATGAGCCACAAAAGAAGGAAGAGGAAGGCTATTTCTCAAAGTCCCCAGCTTACCTGGGTACTTATTATTTACAGTGGTTTACCTTTGAAAAGATAGTGATGGTCACTGATATGTCTATAAACTGAGGAAATATTGTCTGTACATATATTCTCCAGAAGATATAAGGAGAGTTCAAGAAGAAATGACACTAAAACAATAATAATAAGATTGGAGGGCCTCATTCATTTAAGATAATTGGTCTTTGGAAAAGTCTGTTTATTGTGACCCAATGAAAAGGCAGCCAACATTTTATAACAAATAGAGAAGAAGGTTGAATGGGGCATTATATTTAAAAAAACAACAACCTTGTTTTAAGGTATTTTTATTATCATCGCAATTATACATTAATTTTGACCCAAGTTTAGCTAACTGTGCATTAATAACCCTGAAATACTTGATAGTTTTTATACAAAATTGTTTTATAAACAATATACCTCCTTCACTGTTATGAGAAGTCTCATTTCTGCAAAAGTATTCTAGGTATTCATCAATGATCCTGTGGGTCTCTCCCATAGATAATACAATTTGCTTTTAAGTTGATTTGCATCATTTAAAAATATTAAAGTCTGATGTTTTACAGCATTCAATAATTATAAGGAAAGTGACCCATAATTATGTAACACACGGGAGGCATAATTTTCGGAGATTGGATGTAGTGTTTGAAAGAGGACCACTTCATAAGGTAGCAAATTTCATAGTGAATAATCTAGTGTTTGGTACACTTTTACTTTCTTATGCAACTTTATCATTATTAGAATTGGGATAATTACATTTAGATGTGGGCCTCCCTCGATCATTATATATGAATTTAACTATGCACTTATTTCTTGATAGGTACACTGCTAAGGAATTATCTGTTAAAGTAACAGATCTGACATAGAAGTTTTTCACCTGGAATCCAAAGAAACATTCAAAAGGCCACTGGGATCCCTGGATGCATGCAAATTGTTGTCCATACATTTTATTTTTCTCAGAAGAGGCTCTATAACCTTCACTAGATTCTCATGCCTTAAAACGAATACTATCTAATTTTAATCTATTTCAGTTGAGTGGGACACAGCACCACTCTTTACTCTTTAAAATCATCCCTACCCATTTTAAAAGTCCCTGAAATGATCTGAAGGCAGCAGCGAGTACTAGTCCCCTTTCTGGATCACCATCCTATTCTAGGTTCCACGTCAGCCAAGACTCTGAGGAACGGGTTTCAGGGCCAACTGGTATTATTTTAACAGAGTGGACGATGGTAACACAGTAATGACATCATCAGTGCCAGTCTTCTCAGAATAAGAATGAGAACAGTGGACGAAAATGAAAAGAGAAATCTGCATCTGTCTAGAACAGTGTGTTTTCCATCAAGCCTATAATGTATTCCTTTACTACAATTTGCCACGTTAAATCAAATTGTCAACTCAGATAATAGAGTGGAATTTTGTCATAAAGTTAAAAGTATGTAATTTCCCCTTGAAAATCATTCAGAAAGTATATCTAATTCCTCTGTTTCACATGGCAAATTTCAGGTGAATTTAACTATTTGACTTTAATGACTGCTCATCAAAATTACTAATTATTTTCCCACGTCAAACTATGAAAAGCATGTTGATTCTCCAACATTTGAGCAAATGACGAAAGCTCAGCCTGAGATAATCAGTATACCATAAAGATTTACTGTTTCTCCACCTTTATCAACAGTTATCATCTGAAATTTTGTGATCGTGTATTTTCCTGTGAGAAATACCTAAAGAAAAAATTTATCCTACACTCATGAAAGATTACATCTCAATCGAGCTATCACTATATCTTAATTTTTAGGCTTCTCTCTCATAGTAAAAATTTTCATTTCTACTATTAAGATTTCACCCTACTTTTCAAGAGCCTCCACAAGCTGTTGCCAACAATATTTTCCAGAACTCTACCGGCATCTTGTAGGGCTCCAGATCTTTCTAACGGTTGCCCCATAAAAATATCCCCCCAACTCATAATCACTTCTATCATGTGGGTGTATTATTCCTTTACATGCCCTCCCTTCGCCTAGTTTATGCCTTTAAAAGAAAAGCTAAATCCTGCTGTTCCCATAGATGCTTTCATTTTCATATTCTGAACTGTTTATAGCTTACACTTAAGATTCCAATTCCACGTGTCTTTTATCTTTTGTTGTTGTTTCTCGTGTAGTCTTGTTAACTCCTTGAAGAGTAAGACTACATCTTGCTCATTTTTCTATATTTTCACAGGACCCACTGCAGTTCAATCAATGCTCATTGATTGAATGAGCATTCACAAAGGTCCAGCTTGGAGCAACATGTTTGTTAACCCAATTGCCAAACATAAAGCAAGCTTAAGAGAAAAAATTCTTAGAAACATGGTGGATATAAATGTTTATAATACATGCTAACAAAACAACAAAGATCATAAGGCAAGTGCATGCAGAAATAGAACATTATCCTCCGCTCGGAACAGAATGCTGTAAGAAATAGTTTCTGATTTGCTAATGATTTTGTTCATTGGCGATCCAACTTTCAATATTTTGTCCATGTGGAGCAAAAATATATTAACAATTAATTAGCTTATATCCAATATAGGATATGATGATAAGTTTCAAACATCTGACAAATTGTCCCAGGAGGGGGACTTTTAAATATTTTATTTACTGAAATGAATTATCTGACATATTTTCTTAATGGAGAAGAGATGATTTGGAATGTGCTTCTGATGCTTAGTATGTAATCAGAAGAACGAAGAAAGAGAAAGAAGATGTACTACCTGTACTGAGTATGTGCGGGCGTGTGTGTTTGTATGAAGGAATACAATTCCAGAGCATATTCTTGAGGAAATATTTGATAGGTTTCTCTTTCTGAACTGATCATGGAGACATAAACATGCAAGGATGCTTTTAGAATTAGTGTAATTAAACCATCTAAAGCAGCGGTTCTCAACCTGTGGGTTGCAACCCACAGGAACTGTGTTAAAGGGCCATGGCATTAGGAAGGTCAAAACCCACTGATCTAAAGGAATGAGGTAATAATTTTAGTAGCCAATATTTTTATAAATTTTCTGTATTTCATGTGGACAACACTCATGTTTGTTGTGAATTTGCTTTCCAGTTACAACTGACAGGACAACCTACTTTGTAATTATTTCCTATGGAGCTTAAACTTACTTGTCCACCAGATAAGGGAGAAAGGCAATCATCACCAAATATGTGGATCTTGATTCTTGAAAACTGAGGCTGTAAGAGTTGAAGAGAGGACGGAAGAGAAAGACTGAAGTAGGGTTGTACATTTCAGTAGGATGACACTTCGCTGTAGTTTGTTCCTGTAGTACACTGCCAAGTTGCTGCTTTTAAAACATCGATAAAGAGCTATTTCTTACGCTGTACCTCTTCCCAGGAAAACAAAACTTAAGTAGATTTAAACTCTGTAGTCTAAAAGGAAAATACATACTTTAGCTCTTAATAATTCTGTAACACCTTGTTTTTGTCTTCCTGTGAATTCTTCTGCTGCTTCTAATCAATCTGTTTTTCATGAACAACATATTTCTTGGAAAAATTAAGCCAAAGCAATATATGAAACACAGCACAGAACTACATAGCACCAGCATAGAGCAGCTTCCCGGTTGATGAACTGAGCCTGTTTATTACTTATAACTCATCACCATCCTCTGAACTAAAGCTGCTTCTCCTGCTGCTCTCTTTGGAAACTGCGGGGGAAGTGGCAGAGAGCAGAGGGTCTGTTCCAAACAGAGATATTGTATCATCCAAGAGCATGTCATCCAATCTTTGTTCCTCTTTTAAAGCGGCACTAAATGATAAATTTGTGAAGTTTGACAAAGGATCAGAGAAGGCCATAGCTTGATCACAGAGCTCGGGGCTTGGCCCCTGAGGCAGAGTCAGATGTTGGCAATAGTCCACTGAATTCTGTTCCCGGTGGCTCTGTTGTTTGGTGACGTCAGCACCTAAATCAACTGTGCCATGTGAAGCCAGGGGTGGCAGACCATGCGCACGAGCCTGTATTTCTAGTTCCTGCAATTTCAAACAAGAATCATTAAATAACATCTTCGGAATTGACTTACCATTAGAGAAGCAGCCAGAAATAGAACCAAAATATCAACAGGCATTTAAAATCAAAAGTAATATAAATTATAAATAGTATTTGCAAATAATGGAATCAATGAATTCCTAAAGCCTAAAAAATTACTCAGATTTTTTTAAATCTTGCCTTATTGTTCTATATAGAAATTAATGAGATACGATGGTCTCATGGGGGCTCAAGCTACAAAATAGCCATTTGGAGAAGGTGGGAAATCTTCCATTCATTCTTCCTGATTAATTTATTAGCATAATTTAGGATTACTTCCTGGAAACAAAGTGCCTGACCTGACTATAAGCACGCTCAGAATGAAAAAAAAAAAAAGCTGAGAGTTGTAAAAGCCCATATTATGGTATCTTGTGTCACATGAACAATGAAAAGTAACTTAATACAAACTGCTACAATATACTTTGGGGCAATGAAACCCATAGCCGTGTTCATAAAGAAATAAAAAGGGGAGAGGATAATTCAGTGTCCAGTATAATCTAGAGAAACAAGTGTTCTACTTAGTATTATATTGTGATTGTGATAATAATGTGTGTGTTCATGAAGTGATACAGACTATGCATGTGTGCTTGTGTATGTGTGTGTATGTGTGCTTGTATATGTGTGTGTGTGTCATCTTAATTCTGGCTTTCTAACCAAAATCTTATTGAAACAGCCCAATTCATGAACTTCTAACAGGCAATAAAATTATCCTTCAGAAGGAAAAATAATTATTAATAAGACAAAATAAATGAGACCAATGAATAAAACTGCTGTCAGGTAAGCCATAGGTAAGCTCCGTGGGTCATGGCAACATTCTTATAAAAACCTGAATCCGGAGTAGAAGTCGCCTGTTAGCCTGCTCTAATTTCTTCTGTCTGTGTTCTAATTCCCGGGCTCTCTGTTGTTCTTTTTGTAGCCACTTGATGTACTCCACTGATGCTTTTAGAATGGTTCCTTTGTTCCAGCGCATATCACTGTAGAACGGAGAGATAACCTTTTCACAATTGTGCATGTCAGCAGAATTCATAAGAACTTACAAAATCTTTTACATTAATATGAAATAATGATTTACATGACTATTATTCACTCTTAGATATTATTGCTTCTGAATAGAAATTTTAATAGAATAGTTAAGAAGCCCTTATATAGTAAAATTAATCCCAGAATGAAAATAAGTGTCAAAAGAAAGTAATAAAGTGACTTTTTGTGGGCGAGCTAAATGCAATATCATGATTCTACCATTACAGTTTTTATATTTTTAGTGAAAATTGCTTTTATTATTAACTCCAAGATTAAAATCTATGTGCAGTATTTCTGCATTAATGAACTAGGAAATGTACATTACTGAGGACTTAAGCCTAAATTTTTTAAGATCATTTCAAATGTACCAATCTTTTAACTTACTTTCTAATACGGTTGCTTTTATGTTTCTAAGAAAAAAAAAAATAAAGTCCCTCCTGAATGGCAATCCGGAATGATTGTGAGACAATCAGACTTTGGGAACATCACTTTATGTAACAGAGCAAACTTTTCTTAAATCACTTGGCCAATTTTTCTGCACAAATAGCACCAATACTTTTTAAAGTTCAATATGGATAGTTATTTTTAAATAAGTTTAAGACAAATAAATATAATTAAACATTACCTGGTAACCTTTTAGGCTATAGCATAGAGAAATGATTTTGTTAAAGCTTATTTTTAAGACAGAAGAAATTACAGTGGAACAGGTTACTGATTTTGACAGCTAATAATATCATTGGAAATATCCATGAATGTAATACAGTATGAGAATTTATAATACATTTGGAGAATGAAGTCACACTAATTGCTAAAGTTAATCAGAGTGATTGGAAAACCTTGAGGAATTTTCAACTTAGTCATGAGCTGTTTTTAATACAGCATAAAGTAGATAGGGAGAAAAATGATCATTTTTCCTACACGTATTTTTGGTTTATGTGATCTATGTGAAATATGTTCTATCTGTATTTTGTTTACCTGATCTATGTGAAATATATTGAACTCAATGGGTATTTGTGAAGGATCAAAAGTAAGAAAATGCAGCTTATGAAAGATCTGATTTGCATCTGTCTCACTGGAAGCTGATGATAGATGACAATAACAAAGTTAAGTACATTTTACTACCAGGAGGTAAAAATGCTTACTGGGTCCTGGATAACAGCTGTTTTCCACTGCAATGCACAAGATCATTGTCAGTGTCTGTCTCAAGTTTGAAAATGCTTTTTTCTCCGGGGTTGTGATGCCACTGGTCTTATTCTACTCACAGGGTGAGGGAAGTGGTTGACAAGGGAGGGGAAAGAGCTACCTTTCCTGTGAAATAAGGAGAGAGTATTTATAGCTGAAAAGTGTAGTGAACTCTGAGGCAGTAGTAGCCTTACGGATTTTTAATATGGGACAAAAAACTTGAAGGACAAAGGAATAGATAAAATGGATAACCCTAACCACATTTGAAATTTAAAGTGCTGTTTATTTGGATAAAAAAATAAACCTTCCGGGCAGCACCTGTGGCTCAAGGAGTGGGGCGCTGGTCCCATACGCCATAAGTGGCGGGTTCAAACCCAGCCCCGGCCAAAAACCACAAAATAAATAAATAAATAAATAAATAAAATAAACCTTCCAAATGGTGACAAAGAATGTACAATATGTCTTTCTTCAATTTTTACCCCATGCCATCTACAATACATTTTTTAAAAGTTCATTCTATTTTAAAGCCATTTTGGTATATGAGGGTTCTTCTTAAAATATTTTAAGTTTTTAATATTTATTAAAGATATTTTGCCTCTAACCCAAGACAATTTCAAGGAGCTAGGCATTAAAAATATTGTATATGATGGTGTGATATATACACGGACACATCAATTAAGGCATGAAAAGAAAAAAAGTTTATTTTCTGCAAAACAATTTTTTTTTTTTTGAGACAGAGTATCACTCAGTCACTCTTGGGTTGAGTGCTGTGGTATTATAGCTCACAGCAACCTCAAACTCTTGGGCCCATGAGATCCTCCTGTCTCAGCCTCCTGAGTAGCTGGGACTACAGGCGCCCACCACAATGCCTGCCTATTTTTAGAGATGGGGTTGCACTCTTTTTTTTTTTTTTTTTCTTTTTGAGACAGGATCTCACTATGTCACCCTCAGTAGAGTGCCATGGTGTCACAGCTCACAGCAACCTCAAACTTTTGGACTTAAATGATTCTCTTGCCTCAGCCTTCCAAGTAGCTGAAGTAGCTGGGACTATGGGTGCCCACCACAATGCCTGGCTATTTTTTTTTTTTTTTTTTTTGGTTGCTGTTATCCTTGTTTAGTAGGCCCAGGCTAGGCTTGAACCCACCAGCAGTGGTATATGTGGCTGGTGCCCTACTCACTGAGCTATGGGCGCTGAGCCAGGGGTTGCCCTCTTAATCAGGCTGGTCTCAAACTCCTGAGCTCAGGCAATCCATGCCTTGGCCTCCCTGAGTACTGGGATTACAGGTATGAGTCACCATGCCTGGCTTGCAAAACAGTTTTCTTTGAAGAATAAACTTTTGGTGGATTGAAAGCCTGAATACATTTCGGGCCAGATGGGTAATACAAATGAGTAAAATACAGAAGAGGCTTTACCATGCAAAGCCACAGAAAATGTATATGCTGTCTTAGGAGTGCTCACCCTTTTAAAAGCATTTCAAAAAATTTTTTTAAAAAACCTTTTTCCACAAGAAAAGAAGAATACATTATAACAGGTCTCATTTTTCTTCCTTGGATCAACATTTGTGACTCCTGATTTAGAAAGTTTTTTCAGGTCTCATTTACCACCTCAACTACCATTCTTACATAAAAACTGGAGCGAATTCTGCTTCAGAAGAAGGGAAAAAGTCAGTTTAGCAAAAAATCACAAAACTACTTTGTAAATAAACAAGTGGAAATCAAGCATAATTTTTTATCACCACTATAATAATTCCTGTTCTATTAATATACTTTTCTACTAGTGTGATTTGTGTAAACTTGGCTCACAAAGATGTATATGAACAAGAGTACTTCCGTGTACTCTACAGAGGACTGCTATCTTACGTTGTACACAGTCTTCAGTCTTTGTGTTTGCTTCTTATTTTTGTTTGGTTTTGTTTTTTGACAGTGGTCAAGAGATTGTCATGACCTGGTAGGGTTTTTTTTTTTTTTTTCCATTTAGTTTTCTCAAACTATACTTCTCAATTTTAGCTGTTCTCTGTATTATTTTCTCTTCTGGCCTCATCACTTTGACCTTCAAAGAAATAAAAATTTCTGAATGTTTTCATACATACAAGTGGAAATTGCTAGAATTCAAAGTATCTTTGGATATTAGCTTTAAACTCCTAACCCAAACTCAAAGTTTATTCCAGTCATGAGCTGGAAAAGTCATCAGAGGTCACACACTGTGATTTGCCCAAGAGTTTCTGGTGTTTAGAAGATAAGTCCCAAGTCTCTTCATTCAATTCAACGCTGTTTCTGCAAAGCTATGGCTTTCCAGCCTTTTCAAATGGATTTGTTGAAATAAATAAGGTGGGTTTTTTTGTTTGTTTGTTTGTTTTTTGAGACAGAGCCTCAAGCTGTGGCCCTGGGTAGACTGCTGTTGCATCACAGCTCACAGCAACCTCCAACTCCTGGGCTCAAGCGATTCTCCTGCCTCTGCCTCCAAAGTAGCTGGGACCACAGGTACCCGCCACAATGCCCAGCTATTTGTTGCTTGCAGCCGTCATTGTTGTTCGGCGGGCCTAGGCTGGATTTGAACTCAGGTGTATGTGGCTGGCACCTTAGCTGCTTGAGCCACAGGCACAGAGCCAAAATAAGTAAGTTTCATATTGTGATTTGGTGCTCTCTTAGCACATATAACTGCAACAAAGGTTTCACAAGATATTACTACCCTCCTTATGGGGAGTAAGTAATAATCTAATATTTTCAATGCTATTCTTTTTTGTTTGTTTAAAAGATCTGGTTCAAGGGTGGCACCTGTGGCTCAAAGGAGTAGAGCACTGGCCCCATATGCCGGAGGTTGCAGGTTCAAACCCAGCCCCGGCCAAAAACTGCAAAAAAAAAAAAATCTGGTTCTGTTCCATTTGATTAATTTCATGATCCATTAAAAGGTATGGCATATGATTTGAAAAATCCCATACTAGATGATTGTATAGTTTGATATATTTTTAAAAAATAAAATTGTTTTAAGTCATTTTAATGATTATCATCACCTACTGAACAAATTATTCTGAAATTTGTTAAACTGAAATTTAGTTTGATCTTTTTTTTCTTTCAGATACAATTTTTGTTGATTTTGCCATTGTCCTAAGGTGGTAATGCCACTTTTTTCTTTACTTTTTCACCTGCCTCTTCTGTATTATACCCATACTTTTAACCCAGTATTCTTGTTTTCTGTGACTTTTAGGTTGTTCATAGTAACATCTAAAAATTCAATAAATTAATCCAAAACAATTTTGTAGAGTAGGATCCAGACTCTATTTCTCAGGGAAAGTCCATTTTAAGAATCTACCCTCTGGATTCCCCCACACCAGATGAGGGGTGGAGGGGCCATACTTGTACATCTGGAGCCTTAGAGAGGAACACCAGATGAATTAGCCAAAGAACACAATGTATTAAAGCAGAATTAGGAGGTGTGAGATTCTTGGAATGACACACCTTCAGTGAAGTATCTTCTCTTCTTGTGTTATGCAGACATCTAATTAATGTGTTTTCAACTAGACCCAAATAAATGTCATTTGCCCACATACAATGTAATAGAATTACAACCAATAACAACCCTCCTTTCAGAAATCCATAAGGAAGATAAAGACACTTAAGAATGCTTACAATGAAGTTATCCCTATTATGGTCCCTTTTAGATATGATTCTGTAGTAGATTGATTTTTCATATTCTAGAACAGGGGTAGACAAACCATAGCCCATAGTCTGTTTCTGTCAATAAAGTTTCATTGGATAGGGTCATGTTCATTCATTTGCATATCTGCTTTTGAGCTACAATGGCAAAGTTAAATAATTGAGACAAAGACTTGTATGATTCACAGAGCTTGAAATGTTTACACTCTGGCCCTTTAAAGGAAAAGAGTGCCATCCGGCCAAGGGTGGGGGTACCTGCAACCTGAGGCTGGACGTGGCCCTCCAGATGTACAAGTATGGCCCCTCCACCCAGTCCAAACTTTGCCTTTTAGTAAAGGGATATGTTCTGTACAATTTGTATTCTTACAGACAGCCACACTCAAGGATCCAGAAGGCCATGTGTGTCCCCAAGACTGCAGGTTCTTCAGCCCAGAAAGGAATTTTTAGATAATCAAAGCTTTTATGTGGAGTGATGATACTCGCATACAAACTTTATAATTTGCCACGTATTCTCATACACCTTATTTGATTTTGTTTTTATAAAAACTCAATCATATGGGGAAGACAAGTATTTTCTTCTGCTAATAGAATCACATGCTTAAAGATTTTAAAAAATCTGAAGACTTTTTAGTAGAGCCCAGACTAGGGTGGAGTACATGTGCATGAGGATAAACATTATATTCCCTTGTATCATAAATTGTGGAATTGTCCAAGTGAATTAGAAAATTTAGATTCAAGGGAAAAGTGCTTTCAAATCTCATAAATATCACTCTATCAAACATGATCATTTTTGGACAATGGATAATTTCCAGTACTTAGAGAGGTCAGTTCTCAGTTTGAGTGAAACATTTTCAAATCATTATTAAGGCTACATATCATGTTTTATGTTTTTTGAAGAAATAGTCAACATTCTAAACTGACACTTTGATTAACTATTTCTTAAGATTTACAACCTCAAAGTGTTTGACTGATGTTGCATGTGTTTGACACAAAACTTGGTTAGCATTAATCAACAAGCTTTTGCAATTCCCTTTTGTACTTGTAAGTGTCCAGAATTTTGGGACCCCAGAAAAGGTGGAAATTCTTTTTCTATGTGCACACAAATCTTAAGTTGGAAGAATTGCAGCAGCCATAAATCAAGTATGTAGTTGGCATCATAAATAGCATTTGGCATTATCACTAAATTTGCCAATATTGTCACTATACAGAAAGAGCCACTATGAACTAAGGAGAAGTAACTTACTTATTTCCTACAGCTCAAAAGGACAACTCTTAGCAACAGCTTTGATGCTTAACAACAATCAGTCTGGAATAGATATTTTAAAATGAGACCAGCAATAGCTTTATCTTTGCCATAAGCTGCTTAGTTTTCTAGTCATTGGTTTTCTCCTCCCTTCTTCCCTCCCACCCATTTTTGGGGGTATTGAAACCATAACGTTATTACAGAAATGATTGTGTAACTCACGGATCATTAGACTTTGGAATAAGAGTGCCAAGCTCCTTGATTCGGTAATTAATATTATACCTTCTTCTTCTTTCAACTATTAAAGAAGAAATATTATTGATTATTCTCATTAAAGGACAGTTGGCTTTTGGTCAGCTGTAAACTTCCTTAATAATCTTTTTAAAAAACAATGGACACATTGTACCCCTTGATTGCACTAATGTACATAGCTATGATTTAACAATAAAAAAATAAAAAATAAAATAAATAAATAAAAACAATGGACAAAAAAAATTCATTTAGTCAAAAGATAATACTTCTCAACCATAAAATAAAAATTCAAACATATTCTAAAAGTCAAAGTTACAAAATTAGAATTGTAAACACATGATTTACAATGCTTTAAAAACATTTTGTCACAAAACATTTTTTCAGTCTTTGAAATGTAATATTTACTCATATTGAAATGTAGGTATATATGTATTTGAGTGTATATTTTATATGTATTTATGTTTATTCAGTTTGACTGTCTTTTCACACATAGGCAATTTGTTAGTCCATGAGGATTGTAATCCTTCCAGGTCATGTACCATGTTTTACTCTTCTCAGATACTCTCCTGAAAACCTAACACGATGTTTATCACATAGTAGGTGTGTGTGCCTCTGACACACACACCTACTATGACATCTTTGAGAGCAGAGACCAGGCGCCCTCAAACTGCGGCCCGCGGGCCACATGAAGCGGTGTGAATTGTATTTGTTCCCGTTTTGTTTTTTACTTCAAAATAAGATACATGCAGTGTGCATAGGAATTTGTTCATAGTTTTGTTTTTTTTAAAACTATATTCTGGCCCTCCAATGGTCTGAGGGACAGTGAATTTGTCCCCTGTTTAAAAAGTTTGAGGACGCCTGGAAGAGACCTACCATCTTACTGATTTTTTGTATTACCAAAAGATTTGGAATACTGGAGATACTAAGTAAATATATATTGATTAGATTGTAAATTTATTTCTCCTTATCTAGCGTTCAGATGTGTGTGTGTGTGTGTATAGACATATATGTATATATAACTTATACAAATCAATTACTAATAATGTGCATGTGTGTACATATCATATATCAGGGTATTCATAAAGTTCCTGTGCAATAGTTTACCATTTTAAATTGCACATGAACTTTATAGCCACCCTATATATCAGTGGATATATCAGTGGTTTTCAAGCTTTGGTGTGCCTCAGACACACCTAAAAGGATTGTTAAAATAGAGATTTACTGCACATCTGGAGATTCTGATTTTAGGATGTTGGGAGGGGAAGAAAGGGACAGGCAAGAGTTTGGACTTCCAGGTTCCCAAGTGTTGGTATCGCTGTTCATGTAAGGTCAATGCTGGGAGAACAACTGCTGAAGGCTCTTCTTCGGAGGCCGCTAATGGTGCTCTCGTTCCCATGGATTGCTTATGGCAATTTTATGCATCACATAGTAAGTGTTTAATGACATTTAGGCATTAGATTTCATAGCAGCAGTCGATTTTCTATATGGACTCTTCTCCGAGAGCAGTCTACTACGCTACATTCCCAGTATTAAGAGCCATAAGATATATTTATATGTAACATTTTAATAGATCACACATTTAAATCTTTCAGGGAAATTAATATAGAAAAGACTACAGAGAAGAAGAAAAATATTTCTAAAATATTAGAAAATACTAGTATAATATACACTTGAAAAATAAGATCTGCTCTGGAAACAAGGAAAGTAACCCAAAACCATCAATTGTCTTGGCAAACTTACTCTAAGACCCAAATTATCATGAATGGATTTGACATTTAGGAATAATCCATTGGCCTCCTCCTAAGATCAGAATAGAATTGATTCTTGAGAGTACTTTCCTTCACCAGTCCTGTTTCCCCTGCACAAGTGATTCAAAACACAGCTAAATGACACAACACAGAAACACTGAAAACAAAAGTAAAGATGGTAGAAATGCACACATATTACAGTGCAACTTTAATAGTTCTATGTTCACTCACATTAACTCATATGTAAACTAGACTTTTAAACATAAGATGAAAACCAGCTGCGAAGGAAGTGCCCGGCTTTATCTCAAAGTGGGGGGCTGTTTGAGTCCTATAATGTGTCTTTACAAACTACTACTTACACACACTTTATGTAGAATAACAGAAACTTCTCTACCCTTCTTTGATTGTAGTCTAAGCATTGATAATCACTAATTACAGTGAGAAACTTGGTTTCTCAATGTTCCTCCTATGTTATTTGTAAAAGAGGCAAGTTTTAAGAAATTATTAAATTATTTTATGGCATATGCAGTTTTACTGTTTGCAAAGTTTTTGACCTAGTCACTCAATCCTGCCCGTAGATCTACCAAGATGTGTCCCTACCCTGATTCACACTTACAGAACTCATTCTTGCCTTTCCCATCATGTCTCTCCCCACTGAGCAAGGCAGCTGACAGAATCTCTCCTAAACTATACTACTGTATACTGATTTCCCTCACGAATGTCTTGAGTCCACTTCCTTCTGTCCATCTTCCTCAGGGAGGAACCCGACACCAGTGTGCTTAACACAGACCAGAGATGTGAGCAAAGGGAACTTGTTTGCAGGGCTGTGTATTGAGCTTGAATGTACAGGATGGGGTGTTCATGCTCATATTGAGATCACTTGCATGTACATAACTAAATAAAAGCTGAGGAGAGGCTCGGCGCCCGTAGCTCAGTGAGTAGGGCACCAGCCACATACACTGAAGGTGGCGGGTTCGAGCCTGGCCTGGACCTGCTAAACAATGACAACTACAAAAAAAAAAAAAAAAAATAGCCAGGTGTTGTTGTGGGTGCCGGTAGTCCCAGCTACTTGGGAGGCTGAGGCAAGAGAATCACTTAAGCCCAAGAGTTAGAGGCTGTGAGCTGTGACACAACAGCACTCTACTGGGGGTGACATAGTGAGACTCTGTCTCAAAAAAAAAAAAGGCTGAGGAGACAAAAAGGGTGGGCCGCAAACTGGGAGCTAGCATTGCCCTACTCTGACATCCTCACACTAAATTCCAGCAAGATGAGAATTCTAAACTCACTCTGGGCCTTCCTGTTTTTAGGAAGGATGGATCATACTTAATTGTACATATTTAGACATCTGGTAAGTGGGACTTCCTTTGTACTTTTGCCACCATCATCACAAGTTTTAAGGGTTGTTCTAAATTCATTATATATAAAATATTGTACTATGAAATTTTTGGTATTGATTCCCCCCCACAGCAAGATGACATAGCAAGAGAGTCCAGATCAGAAAACACTTCGGCAATGGACAGACCAGACATTTATCATCCTCTGTGCTAAATGGCTATTTCTTTAAGCTACAAACAGAAGAGACAAGGTAGAAGCAAGGTCAATGAAGCAAGGTCATTAATAGGCTTATTAGGAGAGAAGTCCTACTTCTTCAATGTCCTTCTTAACCATTAGCTATCCCTGCTCATATTCCACTTGCCTCTAATCTAGACCAAAGTGATCTGCTCTGCTATAGGGATCTGGGATCATATTCATAACGACTGGCATGAATGGCCGCGTGTCAGTGCTCTCTTCCATCTGGTCAGCAAACCTTCACTGTGACACCTGCAGGTGCATGATGGACACAGGGAGGTTTCACAGCTACTTGTCTGAATTTCAGTTAGTCATGTGGAAGGAAATTGCTGGATAGTTTTAGAGATTTAAATTTTATTTATTTTTATGTCATTTTACTCTTTTCTCAGTTTTTGATTTGGCTCCCAGAACAAAAAGTCTTCCTATTCTATTAGTCCTGCTCACTTGAGATAGCTAAGCAGTTAAGACCCAGGGTACTTAGCACTTTGGAGTGACCAAGTGCCCTACAGCTCAGCCTTGCTGCTCATCTGCTTCTCTTGCTGGCAATTCTCCCTTTCACATGACCTGTTATCAGAGACAAATTGACCCTTAGGAAGGCATGAGACCCCTCCCCTTTTTTCCAGGGGTGAAATTTTAGTATTGCTACATAACCAATGCCTTTCAGATAACCTATCACCAGGAAGGAAAGAGCAGATTGACACAGAAAAATGAGAACCTGGAGTTATGTTCCTTACTATTTAAATGGAGTACATTTTCTAAAGTCACTTCTATCTATTTTAAACCTTTGAGCCAATGAGTCACAATAGAGTTCAAATGCAACTGAATGCACTCGTCTCAGTCACAGGCAGCCTCCTTGAGAGTGAATGATCAAGGAGTGAATTGGGGATGTTCCACCTTGGGAAATAGATAGGTTTTCTGAGCATTTCCCATTTATTTAGGTATCCCAAAATGGCTCAAATTGTGAGCATGTCCAATTAATTGTGGTCACTGACCTCTAAATACTTATGGAATGGTAATAAAACGCTATATACTTTAACCTCAAGCATTTCCTCTTGCGTTAATTTTATATGGAAAAAAAATCATATACTCACTGAGGTTGTGGTTGTCCTTTTTTTGTCTCTCTTTTGCCAAAGCTCTAGTGTCAGTTTCTAATGAAAAGAAAAATAATTGAAGCTCTGCTTAGTTCTACCTTAAAACCTCTCTAGGCAACATAATTCAGAACACTAGGTGAAAATATACTATTTCTTGATCCAAAATAACACAATAATGTTTTTGATGTAAATATTCTAGAATTTGGAACAGAGTACTCTTCAGTAAGAGGCAAGGGCAAAACTTTTAGGCTCTGAGGTAGGAAAACCTGGATTTGCATTCTAGCCACAGATGCAAATAGCCACAGATGGCTATTACCAAACTTCTCTGTGTTTTAGGACTTTTATAAAATGAATACAATAGCCACCTGATAAAGGAGGTACACTGCACAGCAAATACTGAACTCTTCTTCAATCATTGTTATTTTCAGAAGTTTGAGATTCATAAAGAAAGAATTCCAATCTAAGTTTTCCATAAATAGTTGTGATTTCTACATCATGTCAAACAAATCCACACTCTGCTCCAGGAAATAGCACTTCCCTCCATGGAAATAGCACTTCCCTCCATGTGCCGTGTAGTTATTTATGCTCATGAGCTTCCAAAATGGCCAACAGTGATTCTGACCGTGTAGTAGTCACACCCTTGCTAGTGTCCTTGGACACTGAATAGGGATGACCTAGCAAGCCAATAGCATGTTGAAGAAATGACTACTGTGGCTGCCAAGGCTGGATCATAGAAGAAATTTTCAGCTGCCACAATGGTGTCTCTTAGATTATCTGCTGTCATGTCATGAGGATGCTCAAGTGACTCTATGAAGAGGTCTATGAGGTTGAGAACCAAGACCACTTGCTAACACAACTCACCCTTCTTCAAGACCTTGAGTGAGTCATCCATGGCATGTTCCCTTTAACCCCACTCAAGTCTCAGATGCCTGAACCTCAGGCTTCCCCTTGACTACAACATTATAAGAGACTCTTCATCAGACCCAATTCACTAACCCGCTCCTGGATTCACTCCTCAAAGGTTAGATGAGATAATACATATTTATTGTTTCAAGTTGCTAAGTTTTAAGAGTAATTTGCTGTTGTAAAACAATAATTAAATAATACAGTGTTAGTAGAATTGTTATAGTTTTGAAAATAGGTGATAAAATAACACATATTATTTAAGTGTATTTATTTAAAATTATATTCATTAATTTTAGTCTGATTGCATAAACATTTGGGGGTTAATGATTAACCTGCAAGAGTGGTCATGCTGTATTGATTGAAAATGTTACTGCTAACTATATAAAATTATTAAAAACCAGGTTTGACTCCAAAATAAAGAGTTGTCATAAAAATTTCAAATGAATTTGATTTTATTTTTATGGAAGGACTAATACTGAACTTGCAAGAAACTTCCATTGCTGCCTCAAACCAGCTGTGTTACTCTGGGAAAATAATTCCTCTGATACTTGATTTTCTCATCGATAATTTGGAAGAATTTGACTATGCTCCTGTAATTCCTTTGAGTTGTATAAATTTTGAAAAAAAGTATTGCAAAATTGAGGATTTTTTGCATGTTGATCAAGTTAAATACATGTCTATCATAAAATCTGTAAAACAAGCTACAAAGAAAAAAATCCTTCTAAACAAAACAGTTTTGCTGTATATCAAATTCTTTATACAAACTATAAACTAATTCCCCTAATTTAATGTATTATTTTGCAAATAGGTGACTAGATTGCATCTATTCAATTTCAAAATGAAACCTATGTTAAGTTAAATTGCTATGTATGTAAACCATATATGTATATATTTGCTGAATTCCTAAAATAATGAATAAATTCAGTTAAACTGTAAGTTATATTGTCTTACTGCTTGCATATCATAGGAAAAATGAGGAAATTATTCTCTAAATGTCTTCCTTTTTAACTGATATTTTAATAACATTTTAATGTTCTCTTTAACATGGTAATATATTTCAATCATATTTTGTGTAGTTGGTAGAAACAAAAATGAGAAAAACTAAACAATCAACATTACCTGTAACTTCCCTTTTCATTGGTAGACTACTTGGACAGGAAGCACTTGTAAGTCCCATCTTAACTGGTGAAATTCCCTGCTCGCCAGTATACACATCCAAAATACTTCCAGATAACTTCAGAGGAAAAATGAAGAAAAGATCAGTTACACCTTCTGTGTGCATGGATATATTCTGCCATACATTTTATATTCTCCATATTAAATCTGCCACTTTGTTAATAATTTGTAATATATATGTGTATTTAACTTTAAATAAGAGAAGAGTATGCATCGACTATTTTTAAATACATTATGGAATGCTTGTGGATAAGATATGCTGGGAAAAAAAGCTATTCATATTTAAGCAAAAAGATAAATCAATTCACGTATGAAGGAAAGTTATAGAAGTTTGATCCAGCATTTGACCTGGTTATAAATGAATACAATTAAAAAATATCATTTTGGACAAAAATCAATACAAATCTTTGCAAAGCTGGAAAGTTCATTGCATACCACAAATTAGGTGTAATGAAAGCTTTCTTAATACCATCAGTGCTACCAGCAACTAACAGTCATGAGGTGTTTTACATTGTTAATTAAATGGGAAACTCTTTCCTTCCTGGAAGGCATAATTTTTCTCATTGTACACTTAATGTTCTAGATTATTATAAATATCCCAGCTGGTAACCAAAAGTAGTATAAAACTACTTTTGCCGCTAGTGAATATAGGGTACATCCAATTATAGCAACACTGCAATTCTTGAACTACTTCTTGGGAACAATTTTTCAGAAAAGCTAAGGTGCTTTATGCACAATTCGAAATTGCACCAATTCATTATTCAGAATGGGCTTATTGATTAGATCTCCAAAGAAAATTAAATTTGAATAATGTCCATATTTCAAGTTAATATTCATTATTCCAGAACAAGCTATAGTTATAGTGCAGGATTTGAAATTTGAAAATATTTCCATTCTAAGTATCTTTATTCCATTTCTGGGCAATAAACCAAGAGCTGAATAAGAAGCAATTTTTTTTTCTTTTCTCAAGGTTTAGGAAAATAACATACAATCAAACAGAGCTATAACAAGATTATTATCAGATTCTCACTTCTTGCAAACTCCAGTTCAATTCGAAAGAAACTTGTGATGTTTATGAGACTGGAAATATATACAAAGAAAGGACGCATTAGGACCAAAATTAGTTTCTAAGGTATTAATCTATGATAGAATATATAATAAATGTATATTTCTGAGGAAATACTTTGAAAATGCAGTTGAAATTATCTAGCGTATAAGTTTATCTGCATGTCAATAAAGAAATTCAAGACTGGATTTGATATTCTTTTTATTCATTCATTTATTTATTTATTTTTGAGACTATGTCAACCTGGGTAGAGTGCTGTGGTGTCACAGCTCAGAGCAACCTCCAACTCCTGGGCTTAAGTGATTCTCTTGCCTCAGCCTCCCAAGTAGCTGGGACTACAGGTGCCCACCACAACACCCGGCCATTTTTTGGCTGTAGTTGTCATTGTTGTTTGGCAGGCCCAGGCTGGGTTCTAACCACCAGCTCTGGTGCATGTGGCTGGTGCCCCACTGCTGAGCTACAGGCGCTGAGCCTACATTTGATATTCTGATATATGTTTTCATGCACTGGTCTTTTCAATTATTAACCTTGTTAGGATTCCTCACTTTTATCCTTTATTTTATATAAATTCATTGTTTTAAACTGAATTTTTCCTTAATGGATGTTGGAATGGAGATACGTAAGTCAAATATTTATTCCTTCTCAATTTCTTCACCTGAAAAATAGGGGAAATGTTGACCAAATTGGAAAGATGGTGTGTGGTAGCATCAGATGAATACAATTAGAAAGAAATCCAAAAAGCAGTTCTTTCCCTAAGATCTGAATCACTTAGTCCTATTTTTTAAAGTACAAAATTGTAAGCATTCTCTAAACATCCTTCCAGAAAGAACGTATTAGTGTGCATTCCCACCAGCAGTGTAGCAGTGTGCCCTTTTCTCCACATCCACACCAACATCTCTGGTTTTGGGATTTTGTTATGTGGGCTACTCTTACTGGGTTTAGGTGATATCTCAAAGTAGTTTTGATTTGCATTTCTCTGAATATTAAGGATGATGAGCTTTTTTTCATGTGTTTGTAGATCGTGCATCTGTCTTCTTTAGAGAACTTTCTCCTCAAGTCCCTTGCCAACCCTGAGATGGGATCACGTGTTCTTTTCTTGCTAATACGTTTGAGTTCTCTGTGGATTCTGGTTATTAGACCTTTATCGGAGGCATAATCTGCAAATATTTTCTCCCATTCTGAGGGCTATCTGCTTGCTTTACTTACTATGTTCTTGGCTATGCAGAATCTTTTTGGTTTGATCAGGTCCCAGTAGTGTATTTTTGATACTGCTTCAAATTGCCTGGGGAGTCCTCCTCATAAAATATTCACCCAGGCCAATTCCTTCAAGAGTTTTCCCTGCACTTTCTTCAAGTATTTTTATAGTTTCATGTCTTAAGTTTAAATCTTTTATCCAGTGAGAGTCTATCTTAGCTAATGGTGAAAGGTGTGGGTCCAGTTTCAATCTTCTACAGGTTGCCAGCCAGTTCACCCAGCACCATTTGTTAAATGAAATGCATGGTTCCTCTGCACCTTTGAGAAACATAATGGAAACACTGAACAAAGAAGGAATGAAGGGAAAGGAACTAAGGAAATGGCACTTTTCCTCTAAAGAATTTGAATTCAGATGGACTTCAATACAGAAGTGGCAAATTGCAGAACTGTTATGGAAGAAAAGGAGCCATATTATAGCTACACTGCAACAGTGAAATCAGAGGGTCCTAGCTATAGCACTTGGCTACCTAATGCATTATTCCTTAGAAATGGGCTTGAAATTCTGATAATGAATCTAATCCTGCTTCACTGTAGCTATATTACATCTTCTCCTGATCTTGGTTATTGTCTAATTTATGCCCTAAAGCACAGTAATTTATATACTATTTAATTTTGTGCCGAAGGTACTGCTCTCTTTCATGTAAATGGCTAATCACTTTGTGAATGTCATTAAACAATTGTGTTTCAGTTTCAAAGAATGTTATATACTCCATGTAACCTAAAATGCCTTTTCTCCATTAGAAGATTTAAGAGTACAATGTTAGTGAAAATTTAAAGTTTGCATACACATATGAAAGAGCTCACAAAGAAAACTTGTATCTACCTTTGTCAAAAGCATAAGTTACTCAGATTAAATTTTAACTTTAATTCATAGATCAGCAGGCAACCAGATAGATACTTTATGAAGAAATATTCATTCTGGTTAAAAAAATGAGATTGCTTTCTCAGTGAGGCAAAACATTTGACTTGACGATAGGCAAACATATTATCATTGACAACAAACTCATGTTTTAAAAGAATAAAATAAAGAATTTACTATAAAATCTATTCAGTAAGGTAGAGTATAGTTCTCTATAAGAAAATACCTTCCTTGAGTAGAAAAAAGTAAACACCTGAGCTAAGAAATTGCTCTGAGATAAGCAGTTATTGACAGTGGTTTCCTGGTACCTGAGGCTCTTCCCCAAGATTTTATTCACATCTTCACTACTGAGCTAATAGGAACTGAAGTGGACTGGGGTATGACCTTCCCACATACATACTATTCTCCATAATCAATATTTCCTGAAGAAAATGAGCTCATAGGAAAAAAATACTGAAACATTTGCAAAAATAACTATTTTAAAAGTAAAACAACATGTAGAATTAGAATAAGCATCAAAAGTAAAAATAGAAAAATTAAAATTAAAAATAAAAAAGTAGATGAAACCAAGTTTCTTAAATTAACCTAAAATAGGGCGGCGCCTGTGGCTCAGCGGGTAGGGCGCCGGCCCCATATGCCGAGAGTGGCGGGTTCAAACCCAGCCCCAGCCAAACTGCAACAAAAAAATAGCCGGGCGTTGTGGCAGGCGCCTGTAGTCCCAGCTACTTGGGAGGCTGAGTCAAGAGAATCGCCTAAGCCCAAAGATTTGGAGGTTGCTGTGAGCTGTGTGAGGCCACGGCACTCTACCGAGGGCGATAAAGTGAGACTCTGTCTCTACAAAAAAAAAAAAAATTAACCTAAAATAAATAAGGGAATGCCTTTGTAGTAATTTATACTATAAAATAATAAAAAATAAACATAGTTGCCAAAAAAATCAAAGAGACATAGGAGATGTGAGCATTATAATTCTGGGAGGGGGGGAAGAACTATATTATGGAAAAAATAGCAAAATAAATAACAAAATGGAATAAAATAATTAGTAAATTTTAAAAGCAGAGTACAGTATTTTTGTTGGTGGATGAATATAAAGGACCAACAAATAGAACTTGTGCAAAAAAACCTAAACAACATGGAGAGTTGATTTATGAGAGCTAAAATACAAATATTGGGAGTATTAGAGAGAGAAATAAAATTGGAAGGAAGGAGATACCTTTAAAAGTAATATAAACACATTTTCAAGAATTAATACTAAATAAAAGACTACACTATATTTTATTTCATCTTATGTTATCATTATTTTGATTTAAAAATAAAAGTGTCTATAGAATGCCAACAAGGAAAGTCAGGGAAAATCCACACTTAATCATATTATTTTGAAATTTAAAAGAATATACAATAAGAAGAGAAAAATATAAAAGCCTAAAGATAGAGAGGAAACATTATATACAAAGGGAAAAATAAACCGATTAAGATAAGACTTTTCAACAGCAAAATTAAATGGAAAAGAAAAATGAATCAGTATTATCAAAATATTAAAAGAATAAAACTTAAGACAAATTATATCCAGCCCAAATGTCATTCACATATGAAGTCAGGGTAAAAATATTCTTAGGTATACATTTCTTAAGAAAGTTTATCCCCACAAAGACCAACATTGAAAAAAGTTTTAGATAAGGTACCTAAATAAGAAAAGGTATTTAAAAGATATGCTCCAAAAATATAAAATAATGTTTATCAAATACCTTGGAAAAGTGGTTATGGAATAAAAATGTGAGAAGTGTTTAACCACGATCAAAGATAAAGTGAAATATATAACCAAATAACTCAGTATTACTGTCTCGGTGGTTCTCAACCTTCCTAATGCTGCGACCCTTTAACACAGTTCCTCATGTTGTGGTCACTCCCAAGCATAAAATTATTTTCGTTGCTACTTCATAACTATAATTTTGCTACTGTTATGAATCGTAATTTAAATATCTGATATGCATAATGTGTTTTCTGATGGTCCAAAGAGGTCGTGACCCACAGGTTGTGAGAACCGCTGGTCTAGATAGTGTCAGCACAATTGGGCTAGTGTGGAGGGGAAACCCAAGGATGTGGAAGTGTAAGCATGTACAAAAGAGAAACATATAAAAATGGTAGACAAATAATAAATTAAGATGAGAGAAGCAGATATATATTAATAATAACAATGTATGTAAATAGGTCAAACTCCCCAGCTAAAGGGTGGGCAGATTAAATAAAAAGACAGTAACTAGATATAAGTAGCTCACAAGGCATGCCTGCATAGTAAAAGACAAACAAAGGTCAAACACTGAAAAATGGGAAAGGCAGTATCTAACAAATTACAACCATTGGAAAATGGATGTAGCTGTATTAATATTTGAGAAAGTAAGTTTTAAAATTACAAAGATTATTAATGATAATTTCTAAAATGGTTTAATAACTACAAGCATGCATGCTCCCAATGAAATAACTTCTAACCACAGGAAACGAACCACAAAGAGAAATGAATGAATTCATGATTAGAGTGGGAGTTTTTAACACATTTCTCCTCGTGTTTTAAAAGTTGAGCAGACAAAAATGACCAATGTTATAGAAAATTTCAACAATAAAAGCAAAGCTTGGCCTAATAGGCAAGTACATACATAGTTCTACCTGCAAAAATAGAGAATATGGTTTCTCAAGGATATATGGAGTATATGCACATGGTATATAAACGTGTTTGTATGCTTACCCAAAGGAAACCCTCAGCACTCATTCACATAACAGAAGACACTTGTACCTCCTAAATCTATTAAAATCAATACATTTTTTTAAAGAAGAAAGCCACAACACATTTTATAGAGTGTTTAACTGCCAAAATATTATTTTAAAAACTGTTAAAATATTCAAGGGCGAAGATGAAATCATACTAGAATTTTGAAATTGCAAAGAAAGGTGATTAAAACAGCTATTATAACAGAAAGATTACTTGTCAACTCCTGCACAAAATATCATGTTGCCTTTCTAATAACATCCTGAAGATGATGTATAGATACACTGTGATCCATTAATTATGCCAGCTCTTTCCTTTCTTCACCTGTAATTTTATTTTGTATGTGTATTTTTATATTTTTATTGATGTATAATCAACATATAATAAAGTACATATATTTAATGTTTATATTTTCAACATGAGCACCACACAGACAAGTAATGAAAATATCTACACTCCTGTAGTGTCCTGTGCCTTTTCATAACCCCTTGCTCCCTCTGGCCATTCCTACCCTCATCATGCCTTGACTCCCCCAACGATGAAATCTTCAGGGACCTTCTGGTCTGTTGTTCTCTGTCATTTTTGGATTAGTTTGTGTTTTCTAGAATTTTATATAAATATTTGATACACATTTCTTTTTTATTCCTCCTTTTATTTCGTTTAATTATTTTGCAGTTCATCCATGTTGTAGTGTTTACCAATGATCCAGTCCTTTTTGTTGCTAAATAATATTCCATTGTATGGATATACCACAATTTGTTTTATCTGTTTATGTGTTGATAAACATATGAATCATTTCCAGCGTTTGGTTATTACAAATAAATCTGCTATAGACAATTGTGTATAAAAAAGCCTGGGATGTGGCAAAAAAAATGCTCTAGAGGAAATTTATTTCCCACTCCTCTCAAGTTATGAAAGATTTCTCATTACAACATACACACATATTTTGCCTCTGCTTCCAATAATAGACTTCAGACTCTAGTAGGAGGAAGAGGGTAAGGGGGAAGATTTTTGCCACAGGAATCTGAATCTACACGTTGGAAATCTTTTGAAGGAGATAATAAAATACAAACATTACCATAATGTATACACTATGTCAGGGGTTCTTTAGTATTTTTTACATACTAGGTATTAAGCCAAACATGTTCCATAATAATAATTTAAATAACAACGTCTCAAGTAATCTCTATAAAAACTGTATAGGGTAAGTATTACAATTACCACTTTAAATGTAAAATAATTAAAGGTCTGAGAAATGATGTAATTGTCTCAAGATTAGTTTTATAAATAAACAGAGGGCTTAGATTCAAACCCAGGCCTGACAGAAAGGCTGGATTCTTTCGTTACCTTTCCCTGCTGTGAAATGGCCCTTGCCTTTCACACTTTTAAGTGTTTTGAGTGCTCAAAAAAGTTGTAAGGCATTGGGTTGTATTTTTCTCAGTTTCACTCTTTGCCATGGTTATTTTCTGCTCCTTAATCATCCTCGCCAGTTAAATAAGCATGAAACTCCAGTGTAGCCTCTAAAGCTCTACGTGGGGTGAGTTCTCTGCAACACTATCCTTCATGCCACCCTGCTTTGTTTCTCTCTTCACCCAAACACTGTAGGACTAATGCACTTGTCATACTTTTTCTAATTAGATTTATGTTATTGTTTTATCACTCTTCATTGTTATTCACTTAGCCAGAGAAAGGGCATCAGAGCACTTACTCCTCAGGGCCCTGAAACTGGATTGTTTATGAGAAATGCTGAGAATTTTTTGGAAATATATGTGTGTGTGCATATAATCTCATTATAAATACAAAAAAGGACAGAAAGTCTTACAGTCATGCATTATATTTCCAGATAATTTCTTAGTATGACACCATAAGAAAAAAAATCTCAATTTTTACATGCATATGAGAAAGAGAGAGATACCTCATATTTAGGGTGAGTTTCAAGGGAACTTAAGGAAAATATTTTTTAATTTTTTTGGATCCTCTATTTTGCATTTTGTGAAGACATTTATTGTGGACATAAAATGATAAAAAATGACATGAGGCTATTAGAATAACTGTAAACATGCAAAAAAGATAAAGCAGGTATAAAGATGATCGTCGTTGGGGTGCACACACTACACAGTATAAACACAAATGAAAAACTGGCCTTTGAACAATTAAAGTCTTTCTTTTAGGGTGTTTATTCATTTATATGCAGTAAACCAAATCTTCCAGGTTTCAGGACACATATCACTGATTTCCCTCTTAATTTATTTTCTTTGCTAAGGCAGAGTCGGAGGTTTGAATGACAAACATTGATCAGAGAAATCCCACTGTGTTATTGATGTTATTATTTTTATCTTACTATGAGCAAATAAAAACAATGTGTTGGGCTGGGGTGGGAATCCCTGGTCCTGGGTTAGCTGGTTTATAGTGCAAGTAGAAAAGATGCAATACAAAACAGAAAATGAGAGCTTATAAATACTTTTACATCATAGTTTTTAAATATCTATTTAGTGATAAATTCATAAAACAATCACTAATTTTAAAACACCACAACAAACAATTAGTGTGAAACCCTCACCATTTCAACAAGAAGTCATAATAAAACATTAGTTTGGATAATTTTTTTACTAAATAGACTATTGTAATTTTTTTCCACTTATAGCCCCAAATGCTAAAAACAATCTTTTAAGTAAATAAACTTGGCAATACAGCAGATTATATTCTGAGCATTTCAAAGCTCAATTTCTACATACCTGATTTTATGGACTATAAGTTTATAAAGTTTAAATTCAGTAGTTAAGGTGGTTCCATCTCCAAACACTGAAAGAATTCCAAAATGTACTTGCTCACCAGTTTTAATTTTGAAGTGTCTATAACCTTCACAATAGCAATGGCTTTCTCTTGCTCCTTCATCTTTCTCTGTTCCTTAAGCTTGAAAACAATAACCAGGAACACTGTTCAGAAACTTCTGTGCTAAGGTGAACTTTGGTTCTTCTTTGGACTTTAAGACTAATCCAGTCTGGACTGTGATTGACAGAAGCTTGTTCATTGATGTTATGTAGCCTTTTCAAGTTCCAACCAAGCACAGAGGGTTGTTAATATTTACTCATTCCTCATCTCTGAAATAGTCTTGAACTGTAACAGTTTCCCTAAAGTGCCAAATGCCACCAGCATTTATAGACACCTGATTGAAAAATGCCTGTATGTTAAAAGACATGAGTTATTATGCACAGCCACCTCTCTGAAATAAAGGAGTGGAACTAAAACCAATGGATGGAAATTACAGATAGATCTAAAGTCAGAGGCTAAAGAATCATTTGGCTGGAGTGCGGCAGAGGATCGGGTCAGTTTCAGGTTCCTTCAAATCCTCTGATTCTACAGTTGCAAGAAATGGCTTCTTTCTTGGACTAACAGCACAGTAGAGTGAGTAGGATCATTGCATTGGTTCCCTGCAGAACTGAGTTACAGCCCCTGTCCCACCATTCACTAACTGTGTGAACTTGGGCAAGTTACTGTACTTCTACAAGCCTCTTTCCTCTCTTAACCAAGTCTCTAATTCATAGGTTTGTTGTGAATAATAAATGCGATTTTTCACACACAAACATGCCACCTACTTTAAGCATCCAATGAATGAGAGCTATTATGATTGTTGGCTTTATCCGTATTGCTGCTGCTTTTTATCCATTAAAAGTATTCCTAAATAGGAATTAGAATGGGAATAATTACTTTCAAGGCTCTGTGTGAATTTTGGTATGGTTTATTTAATATGTATTTGCTGAGCATCTATGATGTGCTAGTTACTATCTGGATACTAAGAATAAAATAATGAGCAGGTCACTGTTCTAGGTTCCAGGGATACAGAATTAAGTAGGACAGATAAATCCCTATCTTCAAAGAGTGTAAATTCTAGGGTGAAAGCACACAATGAAGAGGTTAATATAATAATAAATAAGAACATTTTTGCTACTCATAAGTGTCAGAGGATATATAAGTTGTTGATGTGAGGAGTAAGCAGGGAGGTGTTTTTAATGAGGGTCATTTAGAAGGCCTCCCTGACAGTGTGACCCTGCCTAAATACCTGAGTCAGAAAGAGGCAAACATGCGATGATCTGAGAGAAAAACATTTAAAACAAAGAAAAGAAACTTCCACAGTTCTAAGATGATAATATGCTTGTCATGTTCAAGAAGCAGGAAGAACACTATTGAGTTCAGACCCTAAACACAAAAGGAAGTGATGGCTGTGATAAAGAGTCTGGATTATATTCTGAGTATTTCATAAAATTAATAAAATGTTAAGTAGGGAGAAACAGGATCTTATTATTACCTTAGGAAGATTATTCTGGCTTCTCTGTGAAGAATAGATATAAGGGAGCAAAATGTTGGAGGGAAGTTAAGTCAGAGCCTGTGGCTATAGAGGGAGACAATGGAAAGTGTTGATGATGAGAAGCAGTGAGATTCTGAAAATGTTGGCTGTGGATGACAAGGATATCCTGATAGATGCAGGCATGGAAGCAAGAGAGAGAAGAACAAAAATGCCCTCCCATCTTTTGTTTCAGATCAACTGAAAGCAGATTTTGGGGAGTGATATTTTTTTCAGCCATGTTAAATTTAAAATGTTTTCAGAACCACAAAAGGGTTAAGCAAGCAGTAGGGTGTAATGAGTCTGGCATTTAGGAGAGATAGTTGGGGCTGGAGATGGGTTGAGATCACCTAGAGCAGTGGTTCTCAACCTTCCTCATGCCGTGGGCCTTTAATACAGTTCCTGTGGGTCACGACCCACAGGTTGAGAACTGCTGACCTAGAGGGTGTATGTGGATATGTGCGCAATGAGGGCTGAAGACTGAGCCTTGGCACACTTTAGCTCTCAGACATCTGTTAGAAGAGAAAGAACCAATAAAATGGGTAAAAAAAAAAAAAAACAAAACAAAAAACTAGAGAATATGGTGCCACAGAATCCCAGGTAGTACTTCAAGAAGGATGTTGTCAACCGTGTCAAATGCCTCTTAGAAACCAAGTCAGGTAGGAATGAAGAATTTACTATTGGCTTGTGCATTGATTGGTTCTAAGAGCTCTTTCAGAATTACGAGAACAAAAACTCTTTTGGAGAAGAGAGAATAAGAGGTAAGTGGAGGAAAGAAGAAAATAGAGGCAGTGAGCTTTTTGTGTAGAGGAATCATGAAACAGCATGGTAGCCAGAGAGTAAATGAGTTCAAAGGGACCTGTTTGGTTTGGCTTGATTTTCAGTGGGTGTTATCCATAACACTGATATTTATAATCCAATAGATCAGCATATACTGATGATCAAAGAGGAGGAGCTGTTTAGAGAACAAAAGTCCTTGAAAGAGTAAGAATGTGTGGGATCCTGACACAAGTGGTAGCCAGGGTTGACTTTGGATTATGTGTTAGAAAGCTTATTCTATTATGGTAGAAGGGATAGCATAAAAATGAAAATAGATGCAGATGGTTTAATAGAACTGGTGATGAGGTCAATAAGTTTTAATCTGATTACTTATCTTTTCTCTTTGAAAGGAAAGTCCTCTGAAAAGTGGAGAAGGATGGGGGATCTTGGAGACTTGAAGAGTGATGAGAAGATATTCCATAGTTGTTTCAATTAAGGGGAATTTTACCAGGAATAGCAGTGGCACTGTCTGGCACTGGTAAATGCCCCTGTGAATTTTTGGTGCTATATTTGTGGGAAGCACTATGACATATGTGCCCATTCATATGTGCCCATTCATCTCTCAGGTTAACATGCAGCATAAGATAAGAGACGGTTTTAAATGGGGTTGGGGTTCAGCCAGGAAAGTACAATGAAGGAAAATGGGGACCTGTTAAGAGTACTAACAAGAGAATTAGTTGAGTACTGGACCAAGGGCTCTAGACAGTTTAAGGAAGAAATTTTTAAGTTGCTGTAAATGGGAAGTAGTAATAGAGTAACAGAAGAGTAATAGAAAACAGTAATAGAGTCCATTGATTTGGAGTCCCATCAAGCTTGAACAACTGTTAAGCTAAGACCACCAGAGTAAGCATACTGAAAAAAAATAGAATGTGTTGGTCAAAAGTGTGGAAAAAACATGTAAGAGATGTAGAGAAATTAGTAACAACCATATCTAGGATATGACCAGGTGAGGAGATGGTTGAAAAGGAGAGGAGAAAAACACCCTTGATGCAGAGGAGTTGGAAACACTGAGGGTCCACACAGCAGAGAGCACAGTGGATTCAGATGGACAGGCATTTCCTGCACTTTGGCTCTTGCCGTCCAGCCTGCACAGTTGTTGCCCTAAGAACTAATTGACAGGTGGATAAAGAAAAATTGAGAGGTAACTCTGACTTAGTAATTCAGATTCAAATGACTAATCATTTACTGCTGGATCAAAAACACCTGGGCTAAGTTGCACTGTAAACATGTTAAAGCAGTACATTCAACCTGACAAATCTGAAGAACCAGAGTAGTGCAGGCTCCCCCTCAGCAACTCCCAAGCTTCCCACCAACAGAAACTATAATGTGATTTGATAAAGATAGTGTGTGCAAATACTTAGTCTCTGTCCTATACTAGGTGAGTGCTTAATAATTATTATTATTGGTAAATTGGAGCTTCCCATTTTTGGAGTTTCCCATAATAGACCTCTGTTGATTTAGCCTGATAGAATCCATTCACATTTATTTTGGTTAACATCACCTATTCTGGTCTCACTTTTAATCTAGATAATTTATAGGGGAGTGTCGCTCATTCCATAGGTCCAGGGTGGGCCCACGATCCAGAGAAAGTGCCTTAGAAATTTATATGTGACAAAAGTTGCTCCAAAGGGAATTATCTCAGCACTTTAACTGGAACTAAGGAAGAGAAAAGGAAGCCTTCTTCTCTTAGATCACCTACTCTGACTGAATGTATTCACTAGAATGCATGTGTTTGTAAAAATCAGAAAATTCTGACATAACTAGCTTATAAAATGAAGGAAAGAAACCTTACATGATATGAAATCCATGGGTGAATAATTCTTCAGGGACATATAAGCAGTATATCTCCTGACTCTTTTTAATTTCTAGTATGAGCACATTTAATAGAAACCAAAATTCAATTTGTTCATATTTTTAGTCTAAATTTTGAAAGTATTTAAGTAGAATGAAGCTTCAAAGCATATCCTAAAGCTTTTAGATTTTTTTAGTGCTCCTATTATAATTTTTTTAAATTATTATTTAAAAATATTATGGGGGATACAAACGTTATTAGTAACCTGGCTCCCTTCCACCGTGCCTGAGTCGGGGTTATCAGCACGCCCCTTGGTTTCTTTTGTTTCTCCTCCTATTATCGACCCTTTGGCAGTACAATGACTATAGCAACTCCCTAAGTCACGTAGTCCTGTAACTTCCTGGACTAGCAAAAACCTCTTTCTTGAAACACCTTTATAAACTGAAGAAAACTTCCTAGCAGGTCTCGGTGACCGGCTAAATATGCCAGAATTGTAGCACAATCCCTTTCTTAAAACAATTTCTGGCAGAGGAAATGGGGCCAACAGAATTGGTTGAAATTAATCAAAAACTTCCTCTTTCTTACAAAGGAGTGAATTTCTGAAAAAAAAAAAAAATCTAGGTTAGCAAGAAAAAAGTAACACATGGCTGGGAATAGGCTATGACAATATCTGCTCAACAGCTGAGAATAAAGCCAGCACAGAAGAAAACAGGCAAATTTACAAAGGGATGCTCACATACAATATTACTTAGGGATTTTTAGACAGCATGAACCAATAAATTCTTTTCAAGCTTGAGCCCCATATAAGTCAGGTTATACCACCTGCAACCAAAAGTTCACTAGCTAATATACTTACTCAAAGCATTCCTCTGAGTATAACAAGTCTTTACTTTTATCTCCATAAACTATAAAAATCCTTCAGTTTTCTACCTCTATTCTCCCAGCTATTCTTACACATTCTCTTTTTTCTCACTTCTTGCCTTATGTAGTTCTCTTAACTTGCCACTTTTCTGCCTTCGCATCTATCTCTTAAAACCTTAACTAGATAGTACTTCATAACTGTATTTCAAACATCATCTCTTCCCAAAGCATTTCCAAAAATTCTCACTTTAGCATGGTTTCTCCTTCATTCCAGGTGCTGATTCTCTGACTAGCATTAAAAGCATACACATGTAGTCTATCGATCAAAAACAGCCTCAGAGATCAATATTTATTTTTAATTATTCCCATAATACAGAAATAGCAAAGCAAAAGTAGGCTAGGTGATCGGTGCAATGCCTAGACTAGGACCTGGGTTTGACAGAAGATCTACATTCTTCTTCTTGCCTCTCAGGTACAGTTCATTGGGCTGCCCCACGGCAATGTCAACTCTTGACATTGAGTCTCTCATTTTGGAGTTTTGTATTTTGTGAGTGTACCCATTTCATGTAAGTAGTTAATAAATATTTGGTAAAATATACAGCTTGGTTATATATGTGGATCTAAACTTATCAATGATCATTAATTGATGAACAGCAGATTGTTTATATAAATATAGATAGGCCCCTTGTAACTTTTTTTTTTTTAGAGACAGAGTCTCACTTCATCTCCCTTGGTAGAGTGCCATGGTGTCACAGTTCATAGCAACCACCAACTCCTGGGCTTAGGCGATTCTCTTGCCTCAACCTCCCAAGTAGTTGGGACTACAGACGCCCACCACAACACCCAGCTATTTTTTTCGTTGCAGTTTGGCCGGGGCCGGGTTTGAACCCACCACCCTCAGTATATGGGGCCAGTGCCCTGAGCCACAGGCACTGCCCCCTGTAACTGATTTTTTTTAAGTGCATTCTGTGTATCAAAAGCAAATTCCTGATAGTCATTACCACCGATTTTTACTGAGTAGGCCACTCTACATAGCTTCTATAAAACACGTAGATAATTTCACAAAGAGAATGTTTCAGTATATAATTTCAATAAAGACCATGTCCAAGGAAAAGAAGATTATAGGAAATTAATATTATTTTTTCAAACCAAGAGTCAAATACTGGCTAAAAAATTAGCTTCTTCATGCTGTGAAATTCGGGAGAAATTGGGATTAATAATATATATTTATCCAGAGAATTGGTCAGCTTTCATATAACTATACAATTTGAACTCTAATGAGAGAAAAGGTAGAAAGAGTTGTTACTCTATCCTGAAAGGAAAAAGAAGAGAAGGGAAGGGAATAAAGAAAAAAAGGGATACAGTCACCGTTTTTTTCTTAAGTCTCTATATTTAAAACATCCATCATAGCTTAGCCCAACCCATTGATTTATTGAGGAACAGTCTCCAATGTTCAATATAGTAAGAATTCACTTTCTTTAAATGAAATGTCTAGTAATTCAATTACAATTTTTTATACTCTTTTTTCTCATGTTTTCTATAGGGTCATAAACCATAAACAAACAATAATACTTCAAAGTATGCCAAAAGAGCTTACACACTCTTTACAAATATCATTTTTATGATTAATAAATGAACAATCCGAAGGCAGTGGCAGTCAAATGGAAAACAATATATTGTCTCTTCACTGAATATTATTCTATCAATATTTGTATTGAATTCACCATAGAAGTCTTTCTACATGCTTTAAAGTAGGGTAAGGCCTGTTCTACCTTTTCACAATTCCACTTTAATCTCTGTTTATTGGCATAGGTGTAAATTTATATTTATAATTGTTACAATCTTTTTCTTTCTTCTATAGAGGTGTAGAGCCTCTGAATCTGATATCTATTAGTCATTGTAAATAGTCAAAATTTAGTCATAATCATATAAAGGTGTTCATATGCTGAACTTCAAAAGAATATGAAGATTAAATCACTCATAGAAAAGACTATAGCAGATTAGATACACAATTACATTCACTATATAAAGATCAAATAGATACAGGAAATGAGATTCAGAAAGAGATACTAGTATGAGTCTTATAATTTTCCTTCATAATATTACATCATCTTTTTTCTGCACCAACAAATATTAATATTTTCTAATATTCATTTTCTAAATTGTCTGTTTCAATAGTACAGAACAAAACAACAAAACATCATTTGCTAATAAAACAATTTTTTTTTTTTATCATCAGAGGCTATTTATTTCTGTTTAAATGACTTCCTCGGGTCTGGAAACACTTACTGTTCTTTGCATTAGCAGAGGAGAGTCTGTTTCTTCCTCTTTAAAACTTGATTCCATACCAATTAGATCCTCAATAACGTCCTCCATCTAGCAAAATATAATACATTTAGAATATTGTACATAATGATAATTATGACGCATAAAGTTGTGCATCAGTTTGCACAGATCAGAGAGAAAAATTCTAGCAGTCTTTAAGTTTTTGGACAATTTAAATTGAGGATATACGCATATTACAAACTAGAATATTTTAGAACAGAAAATGAGGTAATTCTGACACTCTTTAATCTGTTGGTTTTCTTTGCATTTGCTTCCACAGGCTGACAGGTAACATCTGGGTAAAGTACCCCAGGATAGTCCCTTGGAAATCATTATCTACTTAAATGGAATGGTTACCATGAAGTGCCTCAAGCCAGGCAGAGCCTATATACTTATGTGCAGAGATGACTTTCTACACACTTTGCTTTTCTTTTAAAATGTTTGATTACATCTTGCAATCAATATCCATGTTCAAACTTAGGTATGGAATACATGGAAACACATTATCCTATCTTCTTTGATGACCAGTAATAATACTAGTAATAGCAAAAGCAAAAAGAGCAACAAAATAATCACAGACATCTTCCATAGTAACGATAAAGTCAGCACCACATGTGTCAGGCATTGTTCTAAGTGCTTTGCATGTATCAGGCCATGTCAAGCCCACAAAAACCCTATGAAATGGGTACCATAATTATCTGTCTTATACAGATGAGGAAATTGAGAGATAAACAGATTCAATAGCCAGTCGGAGATTAGTTAGGGAGGAGCAGAGGCAGGACTGACATCCTGGAAACCTGGCTCTGTAGTCTAACCCCAATCAACTTCTATGCACTTTCTCAGCTCCTTTCTAAGATAGCATTTCTTTCTTTTGTACTTTGGCTGGAAGAGATTTAAAAAGCTTATATATCTTTTAGAAACACACTAGCCTGCCTCTTTCTCTCTCTCTCTCTGCCTCCCTCCCCTTTCTGTTCTACTTCTAAACCTCTTCTAACTTTTCTTTCTTTCTTTTTTTTTTTTTCAGTATTCACTTTATTGCACTCTGGACCTGAACCCACAGTATCTCCAAGGTCCAAGGTATGCCTATATGCATGTAGAAAATTCAAAAGAATCTACAAACAAAACTAATAAGAGAATTCAGCAAGGGGTCGCTACACAAATATCTATTAACCTGGTATAGCCATTTCCATTTCTATGTTCAACTACATATAAGGATTTTATTTTGCAAATATTCTTTGGGTTTTTTTTTTTTTTTCATCTACCATGATAGCTTTCATCTTTTTAGCTGGCATTACTGGAAATATTTAGATGTATTTCTTTTTGTTAATATTTTTTATTGTAAAAGAAAAGTGGAGAACATAAAACTAGTGGGATATTTGACATTGGATTTGAGAAACTAGTGCATCAATATCTGGTTTGATGGAAGTAGTAGCAATTTTCAATGAGTTCTAAAAATGCTCTTCAGATATTTTGGTTCTAATTTTACTCTTTTTTAAAATTTCAAATTAATATGAGGCTATAAGTTTTTCAGTTACATTTTTTCAACTCTAAGATAAAGTCCAAGTTGTAGTTGAGCCCTTCACCCGGGGGCGTGCTGAACACCTTCACATGTGTATGTTAGGTGAGATCCCGCCAATTGTCCTCCCTCCTTCCCCCTTCCCACTACTTCCTTTCTCCTCTTCCTTGCTAGACTATATTTGTGTTTCATCTTTCCCGTGGATGTGTAATTATCTATGTATCTTGAAATGATATAAACTCAAGATCTCGTGAATGCTGAATTTACGTAATGGTAGTGATATGAGCTTCCCACAACATGCACAGCCATACCAAGGAGTAAACTCTGGTAGACATGGAAAAATATCTTATTATTCCATTGATGTTATCCCCTAAGCAAGTTTTCTGGAAAATTTAGAGAATCGAGTGTCCAGAGCCTTCTAAGATACTTTCAAAGGCAATATGTCAAAAATTTGGAACGTTAGTCATATATTAATTTAACAAATACTTATTATGTAATGTTTATTGCAAGGTCTTATAAGAACCGGAGCTATCATAGCCACCAGCATGAAATTCCTGCCCTTATGGAGCTCAAATTCTTAAGAAAACTGACCATAAACAGCTTATTGTGAAATAACGGATTAAAGAAATTAAAGCAGATAGGGGATAGAGCTTGATGGAAGTAGATTTTGTTAGGAAGTGATCAGAGAAGGATTTAATGATATTTCAACAGAGACAAAAATAACTTGGGGATGGGTGGTCCTTAGGGAGGGAGTGAAAAATGGAAAGACTTCATGTAGAAACAAGCTCCACATGTCTGGGTGAGAGGGCCAATGTGAATGGAGCAGGGTGAACCAGGTGAAGAGGGCATTGAGATGAACTCCAAAGCAGTCAAGGAGCGACACTGCAGAATTCTGAAGGACTGTGGAGTCCAGTGAAAATTTCAGCAGTGAGGGGAATGTCCTATATCTGCACTGTCCAGTATAGTAACTGCTAACCACATACAGCCACAGAGCACGTGAAATGTGGACAGTGCAACTGAGAAAGAGTATTTCATTTAATGTTTTAAAATGTTATGGAATTCGAGCTAACCTAAAATTAAATTGAAACATCTACATGTGGCTGGTGGGTACCATAGTAGAGAGAGTAGCTGTGGTTATGGTCAGGGGCTTTGGGTGTTACTCCACGTGTGTGGAGAGACCTTTAAAGGTTCGAGCATGATCCACATGCATGTTTTGTTGCTTTGGTCTGGTCCAGTCTCTGAAGTAAATTTTTGATTGTTATTAAACTCAAAAATTTTTTTAATTGCATGCTATGTTATTCACATTCCACCTTTAAATGGACAAGAAATGTGTATTGAACAGATGTGAAGAAGACCTGAGGGGAGAACACCCCACACTCTTGTCTCTTTAATTCTTTTGACTGTACACTTGCTCAGGTTTCTCCTTTTCTAGAAACAAACTTTTCTGTGTTACGCATGAAAGTTCATCCTCCTTTGGAGGCTCTGCTTTTGCACTTCACACCACTCTCCCTCTTTTCTCTCCTCTGCCTACAAGACTATCTTTTCCAATGATTTACAGACGTTGATCTTTCCATTATTTTAATGGATATTAAGATCTAAAATGCATCCAAAAACTTCACTGTATAAGCTTCCTAGAGGGTCCATAATTTAAAAACTAGGAATCCAGTTGCTATTTTAAAAAGGACAACAAACCACCATTCTCTATCAGATGAAACAGAATTGACAAATCAGACAAAATAAGAATTGCAAATCAGCAAAATAAGCATCCTCAAAATAATAACCTAAGAACATACAAAGAAAAAGCAAATGGCTTGACAAAAATCAAAATGGAGATAATAGGCAAAAAAAAGTAAGGTTTGGGACTATGAAAAACATTTATAAAATTTTAGAAACTTAAAAATAAAGGCTTAAAGAACCAGGTTTAGAGAATGACAAAGGTTAAAGAACAAGAATCAAACTTTTCAGCAACACCTAGAGCAGAAGACAATTGATGATGTTTGAAGTATTAAGCGTAAGGAACTTTGAACCTAGACATTTATAGACAACAAAGTAGTCTATAAATATGTGGGTGAGATAAAATTTTTCTTAGGCATACAATCTTAGAAGTTTTACAGCAAAAAGGTCTTTGAAAAACTTCAGGAAGTACTCTAGTCAGAAGATAAATAAAACCATCAAATTAATACAAAATACAAGAAGGAGTAAATCACAGTAAAATGTTTGCATTCTAAGTAACGAGAAATATATATGTACACATATTTATGCATAATCTTATATATGAATTTATATTGATACATGTACATGTATACGTATGTCCATGAATTCCATAAATATCAGTATAGAAAGATACATGAGAACAAGAAAGAATTGAGATTACACTAAGGTAGATTATGGGTAGATTAGATAGATTATTACTTACGGGTATGGCATATTTATTGCTAAATAATGATATCGATATAGAAAAAATGTAACTACATAACTTAAGTAACTATAATGATAGGAATGTTAAAATATTAAAGTTAAAATGTTAAAATATTAAAAGTAAAAAACTGGAAAGAAAAGAAAAATAGTGGAGGAAAGAAAAAAGATGGCAAATAAAGAAGGCATAGAAACTTAAAAACATGAGCAATGATAATTAGTAAATCCTAATAGCAAAGTAAATTAGTTAATATGCCTATCAAGAAACTATCTCTCGAACTCTTGAACTGGATTTTTAAAAGTATTATAACATTTTGTCTATAAGGGACATATTTAAAATAATTGAGAAGGCTGCAGCAAAATTTTAAAAAGTATCATAAGTGTGACTGAAGGAAAGGTACATTAGTGATTCCAATATCAGGCAATACAAAATGCAAGGTAAAAATTTAAAGAAAAAATATTTAAAGGAAATACCAAGAATGCATATGCACCTAAAAATATACATAGCAACAACTGTCAGGATTCTAGAGGAAAACAAATCAACACTTGTTGACTATGGTAGTTTAGCACTCTCAAAATCTGATAGTTCACACAAAAACCTAAATTTAGACGTCTCTTTGCCTATTCTCAAAGCCATTCCTGGTGTCCTGTCATCTTGTAACCAGTTCCATCTCTGAAATATTAAACACCATCCTCTTACTCGTCAACTTCAGCTTTCCTTTTCATTCTAATCTAGACCCTACGGCAGATCATCTGAACAATTTTTATCATGACCTTATTTGTGCTTGCCCTAACTATCTCTATGTCCAACCATCCCAAACACCCCAGGCAGTCAAACTCTCCACCTTCTATTAAGTCTGAATTCAAGGTAGAATACCATGTGCCCACCACCCTGCTGATAACTCCTATTTGTTTCTATTTTCATGGACTACTAACTTTCATGGATATTTATCAATTCCTACTTTACTGGACTCATCTGTTACTTTGGATGTGGAGCTCATTCCCTCCTTCTATAAACTAACTGTTGGCTTTAATGACATTGTACTCTCCAGGTTACCATTTGACTTTACTTTGGGGGGCCCTCTCTTCTGACCACCCTTAATTGTTGGCTATCTCCTGAAATCCATCTTTAGTTACCATTCTCCTCATTGAATTCAAGTTCTCTGGGAATCACTTTCTCATCCAAGATTTCAAGTACACTCTACCTGCTGACAACGCTCAAATCTCCTCCTCTAGTCTGGATTCCTCTTTCTCAAGGCATTTTGATACCTAGTCATCACCAACATCTCCACATGGTAATAGCACAAATATTTCAGCTCTAACAAGTTTTAATGGAGAGCTTCATTATCATTCACTGCACAATAGAAATAGATTCCCAGGGGTGGCACCTGTGGCTCAAAGGAGTAGGATGCCAGTCTATATGCTGGAGGTGGCGGGTTCAAACCCAGCCCCAGCCAAAAACTGCAAAAAAAAAGAAACAAAGAAAGAAATAGATTCCCAATTGTTCTCCACCCATATCTCCAGACTTCCTCCCCTACGTAGTTGACAGAGTAATACACAAATAACTCTGATTATGTCACCCAGACCCCACCACTCTTTCTACATAATAATTATTTGTTAATATTTTTCTCTCCCCCTCCACTTGATGCTCCTAGATAGTACAGATCATATATCATGTGCAGTCACCTTGAACGTGTGGTAATGACAGTTCCTCTGAATGAAGAAACAAATAAGGAAACTTGAAATGAATTTTGAAGGGTGAGTTGGAATTCTTCAGACAAATGATAGAGATGGAATGAGTAGGAGATAAAGAAAGGATAAAAGAAGGAGAATTTGGCCACCATAGGAACCACTGGTGAGCTCATGGGGCTGAAGCACACAATTCCATGAGGGTGTTAAATGTTAAGTCTGGGCCAGGTACAAGGACTAAGTGTGGAAGGTTCCTCTGTGTTATGAGTACGAATTTGAATGATATCTCAGGATAAAATGCATCTTATAAAATGCCTCTTTTAATTTTATATTTCTTTGTCTCACGGACCTTTCATCTTCAAATTATTACTAATTCCGATCACCTAATCCTGACTCTAAGCCTTCTCTCAGAGGTTTATCCTGTGGTAGCTATAATTTGTAGGATCTTAGAAATCATGAAATGCTGTCTGATGCTGTAAGAGGACAAGGCTTAGGAGAACGAACACCAAAAGATGGCAACAGCCACTATCTCCTGAGCTCCCACTCTGCCTTTGTGTCAGGAACTTTTAAAATACAAGCATAAAAATAACTCTTCAAAGTGTAGAAAAGTAGGTGAGAGAGTAAGGACTGAGACCAGACTATGCCGTCTCTACTGTACTATCTGTGTCCAAAGACTGTATGCTTTTGCTTTGAGAAAAAGACTCCTGGCACCAATCAAAAAATATTAAGAAATTGCAATAGCACAAGATAAATACTAGCTCTTAAAGATAGTAAGTATGTTAAAGATGGTAGTATATGAAAGAAAAATTCTAAGAGACTACACTCTGATTAAAACTATTACACACTGAGTAACCTATGACTAATTAGATATTAATAATGGTTGGAAGAGACTTTTGTATACACAATTTGAAAAGTACAATGATTTTTAAAAGGTTAAAAAATTGTCTTCAACCACTGTTCGCATTGCTTCTAGGCTACTGCACTCTTGGGACTTTAACCCTTCCAGCCACAGGAATCTGACTGAGACCACCGAAAGCATTGCTGAGAACGTGCAACTTCCCTTTGTCTATGCAAACCTCCAAAAGCCAAAGGTGAGAGGTGTGCCGAAGAAATAAAAAATGGACAGAAACCCCAGAAGTCTGGTATATGGTGCTGATTCATTCTCTCTCTCTCTTTTTATTCATTCTCATTTTTTAGAAAACTTATTTAATATGTAATATGGTCACTTTCTAGGTTTTACTTAGAATTGACCAGCATGTTCATATTCTTTGAGATTTGTTTTTTCTCAAGAAATCAACATCTCACATAAGAAAATGAACTTTGAAAGAGGTGGTTATAAAATAAATTCAGAGATGAAACCCAGAAAAATCACAGGACCATGGCTCTAATAAATCAAATGGGGAAAAAATGAAAAAGAAAAGAACAGGAAGTTCTGTTATTAAGGTAGTTTTTCTAAACTGAGCTGTTAAAGGATGAATTTTTATCAGTTCCAGTTGTTTTCTTTTTTTCATTCTTCAGTATTTTCTGAAGATTCATACAAACAAGTCAATATAAATATAAACTATATGAATCTAGACACTCTTACTGATTTTTTTATCTTCAGTATCTCTAAATTCTTGTTATTTACTAAATGGCAGACAAATATTTTTGAAAATAGAAATGAATGTATAGAAAATCAAAAATTAAAACTCCAGAGATGATTCCATAATACATTCAGTGCCCTAAGATTATCTGTCTTAGTCCAATAAACATTTCTACAGCACAAATTTACTATTGTTTAAACATCTTTTTGTTTTTAGTGGATATTTTAGATAAGATACAACTACTGATATGTATTTCAACTAAAGATGTCAGAAAACATTAACAATTAGAGCTAAATGATCTAAACATGGATTGTTGTTAGTGCCTACTTTGATTCTCATTGATACATAAATGAGTATGAAAAATGAATTGTTATAATTTATTGTGCATAATAATTTCATATATAGTAATGATAATTAATTAAAACACACTCCTTCATTAAGTAAATTTGCAAATAAAATGTTTACTGTAAAAATGTTGGTTTTGGCTCAGTGCCCATAGCACAGTGGTTGTGGCACCAGCCACATACACCAAAGCTGGCAGGTTTGAACCTGGCCCAGGCCAGCTAAACAACAATGACATCTGCAACAACAAAATAAATAGCCGGGTGTTGTGGTGGGCCCCTGTAGTCCCAGCTACTTGGGAGGCTGAGGCGAGAGAATCGCTTGAACCCTAGAGTTTATGGTTGCTGTGAGCTATGACTCCACAACACTCTCAAAAAAGAAAGAAAGAAAATGTAGGTTTCCATTTCCTCAAAGTGTTTTGTTTTTTTTTTTTAAGCAATGATGCATCTGATCTATTTTCATCACCAGCTATTGGACATACATGCCATTCTGCGTTGTCATCCTCTCTCCCAAGTGCTAGTAACTTGGCAAGTGGGTCGCCTGTGAGGGCAGTATCACTGCCCACGGTTGTGTGTCCATGCTGTTCCAGAAGTGCGCTGCTTGGAGGCTGAGATCGTTTAAGAGCCTGGTTGATGATCTGGTGGTCAAGCGTCATGAACGAATTCACTTGCTGTCTCTGGGTTTTCTGTGTCTGAGGCCTTGCAGGACCTTCCAGGTGTGCTGGGACCTACAAAATCAAAACCGAACAAATAAAATGTAAAATATCATCTGTGAAATCAAAGTTCATTCAACTACTGAATTATAACAATAAGCAAACTATAACATCTAGTTTCTCTCAAATCCACCATTTGTGCTTCTATCATAAACTACATATGGTTTTAATGGATTGCAGTTTTTTGAAAGTAATTTAAAGTATACTAAAATATTTTAGACCCTAACACGTTTTTAAAATGAATAGTCGTGATAAGGAGGAATGACTATATAAGCAGCAATACTTTTTGAGGGTCTATAAAAGAAAGGACTGAAATAACATAAGGAAAATATAGCTGAATCACTTTTATAAATAGTTTTTACATATTTCCTTAGATTTATTTCTATTATACATAAATATTCTATGGAATATAATTAAAATTTATTATTAAATTTCATTACTTACAAACTTCTTATGAGAAAACAGAAACTAGGAACATATGCAGTAAATATTAAACGTGATGCTTTATAGGGGCTGAAAATCGAAGTGCTTTTTTTCTACTTTTCTATATGTTCCAAATTTTCTAGACTGAGCATATATTTTTTGATTTTTATTTAATTTCAGAATATTTTATTTAATATTCAGAATATATTATTACAGAATATCAGGTACACACATTTTGGTTACATAATTTGCTTTTGTACATTTTAAGTCTTATGTTTTTAACCAGGATATGTGCAGTTAGGTATGAATTTACCCTATCCCTTCCCCACTCTTTCCCCCTACTTAATTTCCTCTGAGTTTTACATTTATATGTGTACATTAGTGTTGACTACTTCCAATTTAATGTTGAGTAAATTTGGTGTTCATTTTTCTATTCTTGCAATACTTCACTAATTTCATCCCTATTATTACAAAAGATACTCGATCACTATCATTTTATGGCTGAACAGTATTCCATGGTATACATGTACCATAATTTTTTAATCCATTCATGTATTGATGGGCACTTGAGTTGTTTCCACATCTTTGAATTTATGAGTTGTGCTGCTGTAACTATTCAAGTGCAAATGTCTTTTTTATATAAAGTCTTTTTGTCCTTTAGATAAATACCTAGAGATTGCTGGACCACAAGGTAGGTCTACTTTTAGTTCTTTAAGGGATCTCTGTACTACTTTCTATAGCGGTTGCTATTAGTTTCCAGTCCCACCAGCAGTGAAGGAGTGAACCTTTCTCTGCACATTCATGGCAACAGCTATTATTGCTTTAGGACTGTTATATTTTTTTTATTTTTTTTAACTGCAGATTAATAGATTACATTGTTTTTATTTCTAAGGTAAAGTTCAAGTTGTAGTTGAGCCCCTCACATAGAAAGGATGTTGAACACCCCCTTTGGGACTTTTCCTTTTTGAGATAGAGTCTCACTTTGTCACCCTGGCTAGAGTGCTGTGATGTCCTAGTTCACAGCAACCTCAGACTCCGGGTCTAAAATGATCCTCTTACCTCAGCTTCCCAAGTAGCTGGGACTACAGGTGCCTGCCACAACGCCTGACTGATTCTTCTAATTTTTTTTTGTTGGTGTTGCTGTTTATTTGTTTTAGTAGAGTCAGGGTCTCACTCTTGTGCAGGCCGGTCTTGAATTCCTGAGATCAAGGGATTCACCCGCCTTGGCCTCCTACAGTGCTGGGACTACAGATGTCAGCTACCATGTGAGCCACTCTCTGTGGGGATAGGTAATACATCTCATTGTGGTTTTGATTTGCATTTCCCTGATGATTAAAGATGTTGAACACTTTTTCATGTGTTTTTTGGCCATTAGACTATCTTCATTTGAAAAGTTTCTGTTCTTACAGATATCAGCCTAGGAAACAATTTATGATGGAGTCCCCAGTGGCAATCACAGTAGCAAGAAAAATAAATAAATGGGACGTGATCAAATTGAAAAGATTCCTAATCTTGTATTTTTTAAAATCTTATTCTCAAACACTTTATTTTCATCTTATAATGACAACAAATTGGTAAAGTCATTGTTATGGACAGATTGAAAGAAGCAGCCCCACCCCCAAAATCAAACTATTGTCATGCACCAGCTAAACAGCAACTGTCCAGTCTGAAATCCCTTTTTCAAACCATACTTTTAAAACTCTGAGCATCTTCAGTCTAGTTAGGATAGTGAATGTTATACCACCAGTTGTGTAAGTATAATGTTAAGCATTTCTGGCCTTCCCTGTAAAAGCTTATGAATGTAGTACTGTCTGCCAGCTGTCTTTATATTTAACTGTGCTGTGCTGTGACTTCTAATAGTTTCCTCAAGTGGCCTGTATATAAGCCTATTTAATGTTTCCCTCATGTTAAACAATAGTAAAGATTGCTGTACAGTGCTTATTTTTCCTTTTATTTCAGTTACACAAACTACTCCTTAAATCCCTTAACAGGCATTAGCCCAGATAAATAGCCTTTCCAAAGTATTTTGCATTTAAATTAGCTAGTTTGGGGTACAATATTGTAGTAGTTACTTTCGTTTAATTCTGTTATGCTGACATTTTTAGCATTATTTTAATTGTACTACCATAAAATAATTTTTCAGTCATATAAAAAAGATTAAGATTGGTAATAAAGATTACACATATTACTAATTATATGGCTATGGGCTTTAAAGTTGTAAAATAACATTTCATTAAAATGCCAGTGGTATTTTTTTTAGGGTAACCGTTTAGATTATCCTACTGTTTTGAGTTAATCCTTTTTCATCTGTATACATTCACAAAATACATCTTATAAAGAACATCTTCAGTTTCACAAATCTGAATGATCTTTCACAGTCTATAACTGAATGCTAAAGGATATCATATGCCTAAAGATGGGAAGCATCTCTTGTTCTAAGAAAAGCATGTTAAAGCAGAAGCTACACCATGCATTAACTAATTCATGTTTTACTTTTCATCCATTGACTCCAAAGCCTTTACTGGATCACTTACTCTAATGAAAGAAGCCATAGAAGATGAGATCCCAGGATTCTGGGCATTTACAATCTCTTGAGCAGTCTGAGGTATAAATCATAGCATCAGTAACAGTGCTAATAATAATAAGCAACAGGTATCAGACTGTGCTAAGCGACTTACTGACATAACTTATTCAGATCTTGCTATAGCTTTAGGAGATAGGTATCATTAGTATCCCCACTGCACCATATAGATGAAGACGCTGAAATCTGGAGAGTTTACAGGGCATGCCTATGATCATTTAGCCAGTGAAGGACAGAAATGGAGTACAGGGCCTACCTTCCTGAGCACTGCAATATTGGGTCCTGAGTAAATGACCGAACTGACTGGACTGTAAAGGAAAAGCTCAGTAATGAATTTAAAATTCTACAAAAAACAGTGATTTTTAAAAACACTAGAAGAGGAAGTGATTTTCAATCAGGTGTTGAAGGAAGAGATGGCCTCAAGTGGTTGCTAGGAGGCCAGATCAGCTACAGACTGTGATTTGGTTCACTACATTGTCAAAGAGATGAGGACCATCAAAGTGAAGGGAAATTTTCCTGTTTAAAACAGGAAGTAAATCAAATCCTCAGCACTAGGGATGACATTTCAACATTATTGTGCTACATGATGCTACTGGAAATGTGATGTAAATATAGTATGCCACCCTCATCCAACACTTTACCACCATGTTATTAAAGATTTATTTACAGTGGTTTCTTTTACACTGTACATCATGTCTGGCCATCAAGAAGAATTTATAAGACATACTAAAAAGAAAAAACAGAATATGAAGAAACAGAAGTAGGCATCAGAACCAGACTCGGGTATGCTGGCAAAGTTAACGTTACCAGACTAGAAATTTAAAACAACTATAATAAATATGCAATGTGTGCTAATGGATAGAGTAGGCAGCACGCAGGAACAGACAGCAGTGTAAAGAAAGGTAAGAAATTCCAAGACAGAACATAAAAGAAAATTCAAAAGCTCAAAATACTGTAACAGAAATGAAGAATGTTTTTATAGGCTTATTAGTAGACGGGACGTGAGTGAAGTAAGAATCTCTAAGGGTGAGGATTTTGCATCAGGCACCTACAAAACCGAAAAGCAAAGAGCAAAAACGGTTAAAGAAAAACCCAGACTATACAAGAACCGTGGGACAATGAGAAAACATGTAACCATGTAAATGGAAATATCAGAAAGGGAATAGAGAGGAAAGGCAATATTGGAAACAATAATAACTGAGGATTTTTCCAATGAATAAGTTACCAAACCAAAAATCCATGAAGCTCAGAGAATACCAAATAGGATAAATTTCCCTCTCTATCCTCCCCCAAATAAAGCAAAGTACACAAAATCAAAGATTAAAAAAAATCTTCAGACAGAGCCTGTAGTTCAGTGTGTAGGGCACCGGCCACATACACCCAGGCTGGCAAGTTGAACCCAGCGTGGGGCTGCAAAACATTAATGACTACGGCAACAAAAAATAGCTGGGCATTGTGGTGAGTGCCTATAGTCCCAGCTACTTGGGAGGCTGAGACGAGAGAATGGCTTAAGCTCAGAGTTTGAGGTTGCTATGAGCTGTGATGCTATGGCACTCTACTCAGGGTGACATAGTGAGATTGTCTCAAAAAAAAAAAAAAAACTTGAAAGAAACCAGGAGAAAAAAAATGCCTGACCTATAAAGAAGCAAAGGTAAGGATTACATCTAACATCTCCTCGGAAACCAAGCAAGACAGACAGTGGAGTGAAATATTTAAAATAGTGAAGGGAAAAAACACCACTTTATACTCTAAAATTTTTCTTCAAAAATAAAAGAGAAATAAGAACTTATTCAGGCAAACAAAACTTGAGAAAATTTGTTTTTAGAAGCCCTATCTTGCAAGAAATTTTTCTTTTTTTTTATATTTATTTATTTATTTTATTAAATCATAGCTGTGTACATTAGTATGATCATGGGGCACCATCACTTGGTTCATAGACCACAAGAAATTTTTCTAAAACAATTTTAGAGGAAATGAAAATGACATAAGTCGTATATAAGTCATAGGCTCAGATCTCCATAAAGGAAGGAAAATCATCAAAAAAGGTATGAGTGAAAGTAATGCAAAATCTCTTATTTTTCTTATTTTCTACTATATTACAGTTCAAAATAATATTAGGTATTTGATTATGTATGCTTATTATATAAGTGAAATTAATGACAGCAATGACATCAGCAATAAGGGAGAGAATAGTTGAGATTATTTTGCTATTGTAGTGTATTTGCAGTACATGTTAATTGGCATAGTATTCCCAAAAAGTGGGCTTGAGTTATAAATGTATATTGCAAATTTTAAAAATGTATAACTAATACACTAAGAAAGAAGAGAAAATGAAGCCATATAAATTAATTAAAACCACAGAAGGCAGAAAACAAGAGAAAGATAAAAATATAAATAAGGAACAAAGGCAACAAATAAAAAATAGAATCAAATATGGTAGATATTAATCCAAATATATCAATAATAATTTTTAACATCAATAGTTTAAATAACTAATTAAGAGAACGTGAAATCTGCTTTAGATAGACATATGTATAAATTAAAGGTAAATTGATACAGAAGGATATATCATACCAATGCTAATCAAAGAAAAAGCAAGAATAACTACAGTAGATCCTCCATAGTTGACCAACTCCCTACCCGAAGTTTACCTGATTTTCATAGGCCAGACATGCACCACATGTACATTTCAGTACAGGAGGCCTAGTTCTTAATGTTGACCACCTCTGTATGTTGATCAGTTTGTTACAGCCCCTTGGATGATCAATTTACAGAGGTTCTACTTTGTATTAATTCCAGACAGAACAAACTTCAGAGCAAAGAAGATTATCAGGGATATTGAGGGACATTAGTAATAAAGAGGTCAGTCCTCTAAAAAGTCATGACATTCTTGAATGTGTATGTGCTTACCAACAGAAAGTCAAAATAAATGAGCCAAAAAAAGATAAAACTGCAAGGAGAAAGCAGTGAATATACAGTCATAGTTAGATGTGTCAACACCCTGCTTTCAGAAAAGGTTGGGTCCAGCAGGCAGAAAATGAGTGGTAATAGATAGCTGAAGTCAACAATGAGTCAAGCAGCTAGATATGATTGACATCTATAGACTACTCACCAAAAACTATGGAGACAATATCAAGGTAAGAAGGGGGGCAGGAGGGTCACGCTGTGTGACACACCTTTTGGGGAGCAGGACACAATTATAAGAGGGACTTTACCTAATGTATGCAATCAATGTAACCTGGTCCTTTGTATCCTCAATGAATCCCCAACAATTAAAAAAAAAAAAAAACAGACAAGTGTTTGCCATGGTTGTGGGGAGGAAGGGATGAGTTGGTGGAACACAGAGGATTTTCAGGGCAGTGAAAGTTCTCTATATGACACTATTAATGTAAAGACAGGCACATATCATTATGCATTCATCCAAACCTATGTACACTAAGAATGAATTCTAATTGATATGGACTTAGGGTGATAATGTGGTGTCCATGTAGGTTCATTGATGGTAACGAACATGAGCCTATGCACGTGTGGCCCAGGGGCGATGTGGGAAACCCTCTGCTCAATTTTGTTATGAACCTAAAATGTCTCTAAAGACTACTATTAAAATAAAGCTTACATTCATTAACAAGAGAATCCAGGGCAATGTACTTAGTGAGTAAACAAAAATATTTAAGAAAAATTAGAATTACACAGACTTGTAGAAGTACAGGGAGTCAGAAAGAATAGTTGGCCAGGAAGAGGAAAAGCCTTCTCCTGGTGCAGAGCACATAAACATCGGGAAATCAATGTAACATATACAAAACACATGTATCTGCTTTTTTCCTTTTTTCTATTTCTGGTTTTAGACTAGAACCTATACTGGAATCCTGATTACTGAGAATTGATGAAGACCCACGAGAAAGTAGCCTCTGACCATAGGAAGAAGTCAGATATCATTGCTTGACAACAGCAATTGAAACTGTGGTAGTAGATGATTTAAGAGATACATAGTTTCTGATTAAAAATCCTTGAATTTAGATCAGTCTTGGGCAGGTACAACTCTACAGATCACCAAAGATTTAGTTAGAAAGTAATTAAGATTCACTATTGATTCACTATTGAATTACGTAAATAGGTACATAAGATTATTGAGTTAAGTGACATATTCGCATTTGGATTGAAAAATCTCCTGAAAGGTAGAAGAGGTATGGGCCAGCCAACCGGTGCTGGCTAGAAGGGCTCTCTCTGTACCCTCATGGAGATATGCTGGTTTTCAAATAGTGGTTTACAAATTATGCTTCCAGACATGGCTTCATTCCCCTCAATTTACTTTCCAATGTGCTACATTGTAATTATTTGACGGACTTCAGATATTACCAAGTGGATAACAACAGGCAGGCTATATTGTACTAGAAAATTTACAAAACAAATGAGTAGTTGTTCTAAAATTTTTTTAAGGACATCATCAACTTTATGACTATTTTATAAGATTGTCTTTCTGTATTTTGTAAGATTATCTTGCTACACATCACACAAAGCCTTTTCAATCTAATTCACATGTATATACATTTGAATTTATTTTGGCTTCTTTTTTTTTTTTTTTAATTGAGACAGAGTCTCACTTTGTTGCCCTTGGTAGAGTTCTATGATGTCACAGCTCACAGCAACCTCAAACTCTTAGGCTCAAGTGATTCTCTTGCCTCAGCCTCCCAGGTAGCTGGGATTTACAGGCGCATGCCACAATGCCCAGCTATTTTTTTTGTTTTTAGCAGGCCCAGGTTGGGTTCAAACCCACCAGCCCTGGTGCGTGTGGTCAGTGCCCTACCACTGAGCTATGGGCACCGCCCCTTTTTTGGCTTCTTTAAAAAATCTTTCTGTAAAGAAAGTATAAGATAATGATAAAAGACTTCAGATAATTCTTTCAACATTCACTCAGCAAACATTTACCAAGTGTTTGCACTTTGTTAAAGCTAGTCCCAAGGGAAAGTCATTCCTCTCAGGAAAGCAAGGTTGTGATCCATATGTCACCGTCCACCTGGAGACCACTTATCTAAACTGAGGGCAAAGAACCATGAGGAGATGAATCAGGTTCTGGGCTCCAGCCTCTGAAAACTCAAAACTAAAATGTGATGGCAAGTATCATATAAGCAATTACCTCAATAAAAAGACTTTTTAACACCATTATTTTAACTATCCAATCAAATTACCCAGGAAAACATGGGCACCTACCTAATAAGCCTGTTTAGACCAGCAGCAAGACAGAAACAGACACTCCTACTGCCAGAAGTAGATATATTTACCCTCTCTCTCTCCATAATATGTACATGCATGTTACTTGATAATAGTAAATAAAAACACGGCATCACCAAACACATGCAGCACACCGTTAAAAAGCAAGACAGACAACCCCATTCACTATGACAGCCCTTATTTAATTTTGTTAATTTTATACTAAGCTTCAATTTAATAAATGAAGTAAAAGTTTGAACTTCTCAAGTGAGTAATAGGTAACTATTAATTATGTTCCTGGTATCAGAGGTATATAAGAGGAAATCTATTTTGGGGGGCTTATGAATCTACTACCTCCTAGGTACCAACTCATAAAAGCCACATGACATTTGTTAATGTTCTGCGGTAAAGATTAATAACTCATTTCTTCAAATCTTACTTTCCTCACAGCAGTCTGTGGATATGATATACCCATAAATCTCATCTTGACTAAAACTAAAATTACACAGTTGAGCTTGTCTGATTGAGATGTAACTGCTGAACTAAAGTAGGGCCCTGTTCATCAAAAGTTTTACTTAGGTTTCTGAATAACTGTCAGCATATTTCAGTTGAGTATTACATAATCCAAAGATACTTAATGGATAATAATATAAAATGTGATTGTAACATATTCCTTTACTCCCAATCATTTGAATTTGGATCATTCCTGTGGTGTGTCTTTGAGGAAAGAACCACACTTAAAAGACTTCAAAAAGACATAAATATTATTAAACAGAATTTTCCTAATTCAGTAGTGTTCTAGCAATAAATATCTTGTACTTGGTGAACACTTGTATTTAAGATTATAAAGACTTACAAATCCATTGAGGTCCTTTTAAACATAGGTTGATTTGTTTTGTTTACATCATTTTCTCAGTGAAATTACCATTTTATACTTTTGAAAGAAATTAAAAATATAGCAGCAATAAGTGTGGTATGGTCTGATTTTTTTTTTTAAGATTATGTGTACTCAAAGTTTCTGAGCCATAAATGTTAATGAAGGTTCACATTAGAGACTGACCAATTTGTTTGTCTTCAACACCACACACACACTACAGTCAATTGTTTACATCATCAATAGCCAAAAGAAGTTCATATAAAACATTCAGAATATTTAAGCTAGGATACTTAAAAATATATTTGACATTGCATTCACAAGTATAACAATCATTAATTCTGCAAATATTTTCAAGTACCAACTACACAGCAAGTTTTATGCTACCGTAATAGGCTCTGGGGATGTAGTAATGACAAAACAGATATAACCCAATCTTCAAAGATTTCAGAGTCCATTAGGAGAGATAAATATTTAAACATACAATTATAACACAATGTGACAAAACCTATGAAAGTAAAAGGTGTCATAAAATTAATCCAAAAACCTAGATAAAATGGGAACAAATCCTTCAGATGAAAAATCAGTTTTTGGTACTAGTTTCATTGATGGATTAAATACATGTTATGTCCCTGTATACAACAGGCCCTTGGAGGGGCAACAATGGGGAGCAAAGTGAAACACAGTATCTCTCCTGATAGACAAGGAGAAGAGAAAGATTTTAATCAATCACATAAATGCTACAAAATTTCCAGGGCTACATGTGATAGGAAGGAGAGATATTCATGATTTTGAGCATGTGAGAATTGGTTAGGGAAGACGTCGCTGAGGAAGGGATGACAGGGCTCTAGTGGGTGAACTGGAAGTAACTAGAAGAGTATAGGAAAAAGCCTTCCAGGGAGAGGGGGAAGTACGTGCAAAGACGCTGTGGTGAAAGGAAGCCGGGTGAGGAAAATGCACTGAAAGGAGAAAATGGGCTGGAGTCGGGAAAGTGTGGCATGGTCTGAGGCTGCAGGGACCAGTAGGAGCAGATCATGAAATGTTCAGGTGTACAAAGACGGATTATTTGCTTTATCACAAGGGAGAGGATTTTAAAGGGTAAATGAGGAAGTACAAGAGAGAAAAAAGGGCTGAACTAGGGTCAAATCAGGAGGGTGAAGTGGTTATACGGGAACAAGCAGCTGGATTGAAGAAATGCTTAGATATAAACTAAGGCATGACCCCTGAGCTCCTGTCTTAGGTAACCGAATGCAGTGATATTTTTTACTGTAAAGACATGGGTTTGGGGCAGTACAGAGAATCATAATTTGGTTTTGAACACATTGAATCTTTGACCCTTGAGGGTAACAAAAAGGAACTCAGAAGTTACAGGCTGTGAACAAATAGCTAACATTTACAGCTAACACAGTTATGGGCTGTGAACAAACACCTAACATCTACCCTTAGGTGATGCCTAACGAGCTGAGCACTGCAGGGCGAACCTAGTCAGAAGATGGGGACTGAGATTAAAGATGGCGGCCTCCCAACTTCTAATTACATGCAGGAAATTCTATTCTGACACTATTCTCCACCTAGTGCCACTGAGTTCTTTGCACAAGTTAAAAAAATGATTATTTGAAGTTTGTACATATTACACCATCAGGTAAGTAATCCTTAATTGAGTAATTATTACTTAACCTATTTCCAAAATGATGCATTCAATGCTTTGATATAGGTATAACCTTATTTTCTTAGTCCAACTGTATTTCAAGCTTCATATTACCAGTCCCTAACTCCTTATCTACAATTTCAAAACCCCAGAATTTCTGAAAACAAGATGATTTTTTCTTGAGTTTTTCTTCCGTGGCAGAATTATACATGAAATGAAGAAGACTGTCCATAGGTTTTCCTTATTCTACTTACAGTAAACATTCATATGCTCTGTGGTAGATGTATTAATGTGTTAGCAGCCTATGGAATGTTGCCTTGGGACCCCCTTGGGGGTGTCAAGTAATAAAATAATGTACTATATAGCTTTTCTAAATATAAAATATTAAGAATTCTAAAATATATATAGCCCTACTAGGTTTTTGCATAATACATTTTGTACTCCTTTTTGTTTACTGAGTGACAGCATGTGGAAAGACTATGCTATATGCTATGAATATATTATCTCTTTAATTTCATAATATATTAAGCATCATGAAAATTCAAGTGGGTCTCCAAGATTCATTTTTAAAACTTAAGTAAATGTTTAATTGCTTATTATTTTTAGAAGAGGTGGTAAAAGAGGACGCAAGGAAAAAAATTATCGATTAGGTACAATGTACACTATCCAGATAGTGTACAGTGGGTAGTGGGTACACTTTTAATGGGTAAATTAAAAGCCTAGATTTCGCCACTGTACAATTCTTCTATGTAATGGTAATCTACTTGTATTCCCTAAATCCACTTAAATAAAAAACATTTTAAAGGCAACAACTAAAAGGAGATGGGGAACTATCCTTTACAATTCAACAAACCAAATGAATGAATGAAAAATATATTCTTCCTTTAATTAGAATGAATTGTCCTGGTATAATAATATATTTTGGTATTATTAAGCCTTTTTATATTTAGAATTTATGGATATAATTAAATAAGTTGATACTACAGTTTATATGCTATTAAGAGAGGTTTAAGGTCCCCAACAATTCAATAGTTTCCTATAAATGTGGAAATATCCAAGTTCATTACTCCAGCTAAATTCAGTAAAATGTCTTAAATTTCTATGTTTTAAAGCTTATCTGATTACATTCAAGCTTAAACATTAATATTTATTAAGAAAACTTTTGTAAAGTAAAAGATGTATAGCTTCAGAAATCAACAATTGTATTTAGATGTTTTAAATTTCATGGTTACATTCGAGTTAAAATAAAACACTCAAGTAATGCTTAAATGCACTCTTTTTCATCCTTGGTATAGTGACCTTTTGATATCATTTTCATTATGAAGTTGTGAATGTTCTTTCAAGGATGCAAAGAATAAAGGAGAAAAAATACTGACTTTTTAAAAATGTCATATCTGAAATATCTGGGAAGTCATCAATGTGTTTTTTTAAAATCTACATGTTCTAAAAAAATTTAAAGCCATAAATGGGAACATCTGGAATCAAAACACCAACCTTACTATAATGCATGCCATCTCATCTGGCATGTTACAAAGGCACTTTATTTATCATTTTTATTCTATTCCAATGGTCAGACTTAGAATAATATTAATATATTATCAACATATTTGGTTCTTAAAAAATAAATTCACAGGCTACTTAATGCAATTGAATTTATAACAAAAAATCGTACACATTTTTGTGAGAATAAAAGGATTATAAATACTCTTGAAAAGAACCCCAGTTTAAATGGTTTTATACTATCTTAGCCTGTAAAACTTTTTATATCTTTTATCCACTTATTTTATGGGTTGATATATGATCATCAATTAACAAAGTCATTTTTATCATAATAAAATGTCATCATTAGAACTGTTGTATTCTATTCTAACCATTTTTGAAAGAATATGATTGGGGCATTTTAGGTAGTTAAATATTAAAATAATCTAATTGAAAATGAGACTTTGAGATTATTCATTTTGATTGACAAACTGCAGACAATGGCTTTGTTTCACAAGTACAATTCTATTATTCAACTTTCATGGATACTACTACTATTTCTGAGAAAATGATAAAATTTATCTTGTCTTTGCTTTACATAACTAATAAATATGATTATTTTTGGATTGTTTCAAATGAACCTGTAACGGTATCTGCATCAATCAAATCCCATCAATCAAATCAAAGTATTAGGGATGCCTAATGCCTCTGTGTAGGAAAGACATTCAATTACACAGCAGTTGTATTAAGAGTCATATCTTCTCTTTGTAACTAAAAAGCAAGCCCTTTTAGAATCAAAGAAACATGCTTCTATTTTAAATACTTTTATAGCTATAAAAGTACATAGCCTTTGAACATTAATGCATCAAGAAGAATTATCATAGGACCTCATGGGCTGGTTTAATGCCTCAGAATGCAGAATAATTGTAGGCACAGTCACGAGTTGAATCAAACATTCCAGTGATGTAAGTAAAGACTTTTACTTTCATTTCCTAGACAAGAAATACTGAAGCTCACTCAGGTTGTTACCAGACGTGGTCCACAATCACCCAGGCAACAAGTGAACTAAATTTCTTGCCTTTTGATTGCAATAGGGTATTCTTTCAACTGTCAAGTTATTTATTAATCATTCATAACAATAATGAGAATTTAACTCCAGCCCTCATTATTAGCAAAAAAATGTGTCTTGTATAGATATACAAATATGAATCAATTAAGCTCAGTTTCTCAGTGAAAACCTTTGGAGTTGTTTTCCGAATCTTAGTAAAACTTGATTTATTTACTCATGATTTTGTTTTTGTTTGTGTGTTGTGTTTTGTTTACTTTGCCTTATAACCATCCCCTACTGCAGGAGCTGCAAGGTCTGGGTTTTTCACACTTTACAAGACAATGTTATACTTGAAATCTCTCATCAGAAACTATTCGCTCTAGATCAATGTTTCCTCTCTTCGGGTACTTTGTTTCTCTTTAGTCCCTGGATCTATGTAATAAAAGTACAGAATTCTGAAATGTCCCAGCCTTCTTCTCCAGGAGAAATTTTACATTTTTAGTTTCCTTAGATCATATTTTCTGATATCTTAATGTTTCATTTTCTGAAAACCTCTAAGTCCTTTTCACAAGAGAGAAGAGTGGATTGGGAGACCGGAAAATATTTTTGTCTTGGCTTATTCTAAATAAATATCATGACTGTTCTATTTAGTACCTTTAAACTTCTTTTTCTAAGGATGAATGTGAGACATTAACAAATGTATATAAAAAGTTGGCAAGAATTAAACTGACTGAAAATTTCTTTGTAATGTCTTTATTTTTTGTTAATTATTTTGGGATGTATGGAAAATATTTTAATGTAACTTCTGAGAAAAGGATCCAAAAATCTCTTTTCTATACTAATTTGGTAAGACAATCCAACTAAAAGAAAAAGAAAACACATTATCTTTAAAAACCAAAAAGGAAAAAAAAAATATATTTGCCTGTAGTCCCAGCGACTTGGGAGGCTGAGGCTAGAGAATTGCTTAAGCCCAAGGGTTTGAGGTTGCTGTGATGCCACAGCACTTTACGGAGGGCGACATAGTGAGATGCTGTCTCAAAAAAAAAAAAAAGAAAGAAAGAAAAACAAATATATTGTTTTAGCCATTTATAATTTTTTCTAGTTATTTGCAATTACTCTGTACTAGGTAAAATAATACTTCTCTCACTAAACATGTCCACATCTTTAACCCCAAATCCTATAGATATATAACTTTACATTACACAAGCAATTCTGAAGTTGTGATTAGATTAAGACTTTTGAGATGCAGATATTATTCTGGATTATCTGGGTGGGCACGATATAATCTCCCGGGTCCTTTTAAGAGATAGAGAGGAAGCCCCAAATCAGATGATGTGACTGTGGACACAGATGCCATTGATGTGAGCATTAAATCTGAGAATACAGCCAGACTCTAGAATCTGGAAAACAGAAGGAAATAAATACTCCCCTAGAGCCTCCAGAAAGGAACTAAACCCAGGGGACACTTTGATTTAAACACAGTGAAACTCATTTCAGACTTTTATCTCCCACAACTATAAGATTATATGTTGTGTTAACACAAAATTTGTGTTGTTTTAGCCAATAAGTTTGTGGTAATTTGGTTGCAGCATCAACAGAAAACTACTATGTACTTTTTAGCCTTGAGTTTTATTTTGTCATTCTTGCAGCATTAAAAAATTTTGCTGATGGCTTCTAAGAAAGACATTGCCTGGAAATGCTGCTGTTATGGGATTTCACCATAACAGCTAAAGTTACTTGAGAAAAACTCTAACAAAGGTCAGTTTCCTAAATCTAATGCCTTTAATCAACCCTCAGTGTTACTAAAATGCTCCAACAGTAAAGGTTGTAGAGGAAAAAATGTTTTCTCTCTTTTTCTGTCTCTATATAACCTGAAGAAAGTAAAGACGAAGACAAATGAAAATAAATCCAGCCAGACTCCAACTCATAAAGAGGTACAGTTACTACCCCAAGCTTTGTTCTTACAGCACTGATGAGCTACTGAAGGCTTTTCTAACATATTCAGTTAGCATCTCAGAATTATCTCTCAAGCAATATGATGGAGACTGAGTTATTAAAGGACTATACTGGATAAAAAGAGAACACACAGAAGTTTTGGTAAGATTCCTAGAAAGGAGAAGAGAGGGCCTAAATGAAGGCCATAGCATTTGGAATGCAAAAACAGGCCAAATATTATCCATACCAGAGAGGAATTAAAGAGGAACATGAGGGGTACTTCTAGCTGGTTTATACCTGTACAGAAGGGGAAGGAAGGTCCGTGTACAAGGCTCTGAGATGAAATAGAAAGTGGCGAAGAAGAAGGAACTTACCAAAATGAGAAATAAAAGTGGAAGCAAAAGTTTTGAAGGGAAGGTACTAAATTTAGTAACAGACTACACGTTATCCACATGCTGATTTTTATTTATTATCTGTCTTATTGACCACATTGTAAACTTCTTTAGGACCAGGGATTCATCTCTCTTCTTTATTATTGGACACCAGTGCTATGCACAGTGCTTGGCAAGTGGTAAGTTCTTAATAAATATTCATTAAATAAACAAATGAATGAATGAGGAACAATAACAATAATGACCATCACATATGGAGTGCTTATTTTATGTCAAGAACTATTCCAATTATTTTACATATATTAATTTCTTAATCAACTCAACAATCCCATGAAGTAGGAAATAAAACTATCCAATTTCAATGATGAGTATACTAAGGTAAAAAAAAAGTTAAGTAATTTACCAAAGGACGTACACTAGTAGAGCCAGGATTTCAGTCCAGAAAGTCTGGGCTCAGAGTTCATGTTCTTGACCTCCTTTAAATCTTTCAAAATACTTTGCCATAACTCAAAGAGAAACCAGGAGGATTTTAGTTATTATGGATGGCTGTATGGCTAATGGGGGGGGGGTGTTTATTAACAGAAAGCCTTCACCATGTTTATGTGCAGAGAATGATGTGCTGTTACAGAGAGGCAGAAGACAGAAAATACAAATGAGGGTGACTGATGAAGTGATTAGGAAAAACAAGTGTAAGCGAGACTTCAGCCAAGGCAATTAGCTTTGGTAGAATCTTTCTTTTTTCTGTGAAATAAGAGAACAAAGAAAAGCGTCGAACAAAAAAAAAAGTTCTAGATTTCTGAGGAAGGAGTTGAAATTTTCTTTTTTAATTAGATCTTCTCAGTAAAGTTAGAGCCAACTTCATCTCCTGAGCATGCGGGAAAGGCAATGAAGTATGAGGTTGGACGAGAGAAGTCAAATCTACAAATCCCACCAAACGGAATGGAAGAAACTGGGCTATGATGATGCCAGCTGGGGCAGAGGCCCCAGTTGAGATTGAAGACCACTACTTTGTACTTTTTGCACGAATCTGCATGTTGCTGTGGGCCTGTCTTCCATGACAGCAGCCTGTACGCTGAGCTGACAGACTGCACAGTCAAGGATGACCAGGCAACAGAGAACAAGAGGGCAAGAAGTGGCTCTACTTATGAAAACAGACTTAATCTTTACAAGAAGGGCAAAGGCTGGATATGGAAGGGAGAAACAGCCAGACCAAAAGGTGAAAAACGAGTAGGAAATGGAGTAGAGGACTCCATTAGATGAAAGACGTGTAGAGAGGGAGAGAGCACGCCAGCTGCCAGGGTGGGAGCTGCGGGTCAGCCTGGAACGCTGGCTCACTCTGAAAGCACCTGAACCTGGAAAACAGGCGCTCCCAATCTGCCCTCTTTATTACAGAAATTTCAACTTTCCCTTCAATCGCTCATTCTTACCCATGCTTGTTAATGTTCATCACTCGTTTAGTGGTGGTAAAACCTCTACCACAGAAAATTTATTAGTAAAGGAAACTTGTCTATCAACCAGGCTTTCTCCTCTGAATGGGAAATCATACCCAAAAGTTGCAGTGTCAAACATGGACTCAGTCCTCCTCGTTACTATTATAGAATATCTTACAATAACAAAATGGTGGTCATTTTCTTAACCATAGTAAGTTTCCACCCGACTAAAACAAAAAAACAGTGATATATTGCATAGGGAATTTAGTTTCTAACTGTTTCCACCAGTCAGTGACTTTCACCATCATTAGCATATTTCACGTGCAACTTCTTTATCATTGAAACTGAATTTTTTAATATGCAGCCACGAGATAAGACAAGCAGACACCCGACTTCAATCCCAAAGACAGCAATGAGTAGAATAAATAAGACTTGCACCCCATACACTATTTTGCTTTTTACCCAGCACTTTCTTGTCCATTGGCTTCTTACCTAATCCCTTTCGTAATCAATTACTTGATCTCTTACAATCAGGACCCTTTATTTGATGCACTTTATCAACGAGCTCAGATGCAGAGAGATTAAGTAAGTTGTTGTAGTACACAGAGTTAAAAACCAAACCAAGTCTGCTTACCTTTGCCCTAGTGCTCTCTTCAAAGTTAAAAATTATATTAACATTCACAGTGATGCTAATAGTAGGAATTGTTAATGAGCATTGAAAGTTTGCTTCAGGGCAGCACCTGTGGCTCAAAGGAGTAGGGAGCCAGTCCTATATGCTGGAGGTGGCAGGTTCAAACCCAGCCCTGACCAAAAAAAAAAAAAAAAAAAAACTGAAAAAAAGAAAAAGAAAGTCTGCTTCAGGTCAGGCACATTGCTTAGTGCTCTGCCTGTTTTGCCTCAGGTAGTCCTCACAGCAAGCCAGCAGGGCAAGCAGCTATTCTCTCTGTACTACACAACATGGATCCTGAAGCCAAGAGGATAGCTCTGAAGGAAAACAAGAATTCCAATCCACATTCATTGCTCACCAATGAGTCGTTGTTCCTAATCATAAGTAATTATTAAAACTTTTGCCATTTAAATTGACAAATTTTGTTTAGTGAGACTACCTAGTGCTAAGGTGGGAACAATCCAACAGGCAACCCCGTGAGTTGCTCCCAAGGAGGAAACCTATTAGTGGATTTGCATAACCTAAGGAAATAGTCCTAAACTTGGAAAAGATCTGAAGCATAAGGATGATCACCGACATTATTGACAATGATTTTATAATGTAAATAACATATACAGTATAAATAAAGATCCCATTGGCTTCCCTATAGCATTTTCTTAATGTTTTAGAATTTTATTTGGAAATGACTCAGATTTTTTTTTTTTATTGTTTGAGATTCCTTGAGGGTACAAAGAATTAGCTTACACTGATTGCAAAGTCCCTCTTATGTTTGTGTCCCGCCCTCAAGAGGTGTGCTGAACACTGTGACCCCCCCATTCTCCTTCCTCCTCCCCTCTCCCCACTCCCTCATTCCCCTACCCTCCCTTGTATTAGCTCATCTGCAGGCTTCAAATTAGAATCCAGTACATTGGATTCTTGCTTCCCCATTCTTGTGATGCTCTCTACTTAAGAAGCAGCTATAACATTCTTTAAACTGTGGGATTGGATTTGATTTTGTCTTTTACTCAGTTCAAAGTGCTTTATGTTTAAAAACAATCATAAAAAGAGTAGAAAGCATAAACTTGGAAAGCAAAGCTAAAGCAAGCTTCCTTTCCCTCTGTTAATCACAAAATTTAAAAAAAAATAGAATGATACATAAAGTGACTAACAGAGAATAAGACTGTTAAGCTATTTAAAGAAAAGCGGCATTGTTTTAAAGTTATTACTGACACCCTAGCTCTAACTTCTGTTATCTTACCATTGAATTGAATTTTTTAAGTGCCTGAGAGAGCATGTAAGTGCAGAACATTTACAAACAATTTCACAAGAGAAGTTAAGAATTTCAGGAGAGTTAAGGAGCAGCACAGCTCGGAGTGAATGCAATAGGATACTCAGCAAACATAAAACAGACTCTGTGAAAATGTGCTTACAGCAGACAATGTAGCCTCATTATGATCTCCTCATAAGACCTAACACTATAATATTACAATAAATCATTCTTTCTACTCTTACAAAGTTATTTTTGTCTTGCCCACTCATATCAAAGTAAATTTTCTAAAGGAACAAAAGATTTGATATATAAGGGATCCTGCTTTTAAAAAGCAGTTCAAAAAAAACAATTTTTTTTTTTTTGCTTTTATGATAAATTCATTTTTGTTTTCTTTTTTCCTCTTAACTTTTTTTATTAAATCATAACTGTGTACACTAATGTATTTATGGGATACAATGTGCTGATTTAATATATAATTTGGAATGCTTACATATAATAATTTCAACCAAAGTCTTTTGCTTCTTCTAAGTGGTTTTGTTTGATGTTTTGTTTTTGTTTTCTCTGGTAAATTCATCTTCTCAGAAGGACAGCTGTTAATGGCAAGGTCAACTTTGCTTACCAAAAGTCACGAATGACTGAATTGGTAACCCAATATCTGTGAAGTCATTTGCTGTCTTATATCTATCATAAATCTTTCAGAAGAATAAGGGAGTGTGATGCTTTATTAGGACTTCGCCAAGTCAGGGTAGAGTTTCAACCTTATTGAACTCCATATGTGCATAAGGGAAATTGTGATTGTGTTGTAACCTATAAATACATTGTCAGCTCCAGCAAGCGGTGAGACAGCTCACTCCAGAAAGTCAAATGCAGCAATGTGTCATTTTCAAACTTCTCTCCCTGGTCCCAGGGAAATAGGTACAGATTTCAAATAAAGTTATTTAAAGTAGATTCTGGTATACAGACACCCACATCTGCCCAAGTTAGATTTTCCACTTAGACTGTCTCCAGTCAATCTGACCACTTCAACCTGACAGGTAAGCCAGGCAAATAAGCAGTCAGTGGGCCAAAAATCTGTCAAAATGGTTCACTTTACTGGTGATTACTTTTTGACTGACTTGAGCAGTCAAGTTAATCAAAACAGTCAAACCAGCGTTTCCCGTGTATACACAGTTTTAGCTCTGCCTGTTTTAGTAGGTGTGCCCTGTTTAGATATTTGAAGGGAGTTTTATTAAGTTACATTGTTTAAGAGAAACAAGTCAAAAAAAAAGTTGTGAGCAACTAGTTTGACAATTAGAGCTCCCTTCAGAGTTGAGCCTTAGCTTCAGCTTAAGCACTAGTGAAAGAAGTCTCAGGGGCCCTGCCTGAGGGCAGTGAAAGGAGGCCAAGGAGGGGTGGCTGAAGGAAGGGGTCCATGGGGCACCCACATACCCAGCTCCTGACAACAGGGCACCCACATACTCAGGTCCTGACATGTACCACTAGCAGGACTGAGACCTGCGTCCCACAAGAAAATGGGTTGTCATACTTCTGGATATAAAATAAACACACTTAGTAATAGCCCGGTGGGGGTGGGGTGGGTGGGTGACATTGTTACCATCATTGAACATGGTTTTCCATTCTCAATTTAAAGCCATTTTTGCCAAAAGAAAGGAAAGCCCTAAGATTTCTCTTAATTAATTTAAAAATAGGCATGAAGGCAATTTAATTTCTCAGGTTGCACAAATAACAACCTTGAAAAGCAGTCTGAAGTTTAAAAAGCATTGTGGGAGTAGCAGTGAAAATTACAGGTTTTAGGATTACTACACCTAGTTTCAAATCTGGGCTTTACCCGGACACACCTTGTACCTTGGAGCCACATATTTCTTTCTTTCTTTTTTTTTTTTTTTTTTTGTAGAGACAGAGTCTCACTTTATGGCCCTCGGTAGAGTGCTGTGGCCTCACACAGCTCACAGCAACCTCCAACTCCTGGGCTTAAGTGATTCTCCTGCCTCAGCCTCCCGAGTAGCTGGGACTACAGGCACCCACCACAACGCCCGGCTATTTTTTGGTTGCAGTTTGGCCGGGGCCGGGTTTGAACCCGCCACCCTCGGTATATGGGGCCGGCACCCCACCAACTGAGCCACATATTTCTTTCTTCTTCTTTTTTTTTTCATTGTTTGGGATTCATTGAGGGTACAAAGAATAAACGGTCTGTGAAGCTAGTGAATGATGCCCCATGATCATATCAATGTACACAGCTATGATTTAATAAAAAAAATAAAAAATAAATAAATAAATAAAAAATAAAAACAAACAAAAAAAACAAAACAAAGAATCAAGTTACCTGTTTGTGGTTGTTAGGTAAAGTCCCTCTTGTAATTGTGTCCCACCCCTAAGAGGCATGTCATACACCATGACCCCCATCTCCCTCCCTCCTCCTCTCTCTCTGGTCCTTCATTCCCCTACCCACTACCTTGTATTAGATCTACTGCCTTCATATTAGAATTGAGTACATTGGATTCTTGCTTCTCCATTCTTGTGAAGCTTTATAAGAATATGTTCCACCTCCATCCAGGTTAAAAAAAGTCTCCATCTTTTTTAATGGCTAAATAGTATTCCATGGAACTGGAAAAAATAGTACTTCATTTTGTTTGGAATCAGAAACAAACCCATATAACTAAGGCTATTCTTAGTAATAAAAACAAAGTCAGAGGCAGCACCCAACCAGTCTTCAGGCTATATCAGAAGTCTACAGTAATCAAAATAGTATGGTATTGGTACAACATTAAAGACATAGACATATGAAACAGAATAGAAAACCAAGAGATGAAACCAATCTATACTTTCCATCTGGTCTTTGATAAACCAAACAAAAGCATACACTGGGGGAAAAGAATCCCCTATTCAACAAATGGTTCTGGGAGAACTGGATAACCACATGTAAAAACCAAAACTCAATCCACACCTTTCACCCTTTACCAAAACTGATTCAAGATGCATAAGAAACTTAAATCTAAGACATGAAACAATAAAAGTCTTAGAAGAAAGTGTGGGGAAAATTCTTGATGATATTGGACCAGGTAAATATTTTATGGCAAAGACTTCAGAGGCCATCACAAAAACGACAACAAAAATTAACAAATAGGACTTAATTAAACTGAAAAGCTTCTGCACAGTAAGGACACAACAAGCAAAAAGACAACTTTCAGAATGGGAAAAGATATTTTCTGAGTATTAATCTGACAAAGTGCTGATAACTAGAATCTACAGAGAACTCAAATTAATCAACAGAAAAAGAATAAACAATCCCATCTACCTCTGGGCAAGAGATATGAATAGAACCTTTTCTGACAAAGACAGATGAATGGCTAAGAAACATTGAAAAAAATGCTCATCATCCCTGATCATCAGAGAAATGCAAATCAAAACCACCGTGAGATATCACCTAACCCCATTGAGAATAGCCCGTATCACAAAGTCTCAAAGCTACAGATGCTGGCGTGGATGTGGAGAGACATCCACTTTTACACTGCTGGGGAAATTATAAACTAATACAACCTTTTTGGAAGGAAGTGTGGAGAATCCTCAAAGAACTCAAGCTGGACCTCCCATTTGATTCTGTAATCCCATTACTGGCATCTACCCAGAAGGAAAAAAATCATTTTATCATTTGCACTGGACTGTTTATTGCAGCTCAATTTACAATCATCAATACGTGGAAACAACCTAAATGCCCAACAAGTTGAGCCACATATTTTCGTTTCTTTATACAAGTAGTCTTACCTCTACAATAAATGGAATTAATACAACTCAATTCCCAGGGCCATTCTGTTTACTAAAGAACTTTTAACAAGGCAGGGAAAGAAGACTTAATGTGGAAAATGGTCCACTTCAAGTTCACCATTGTAGTTGAGAGCATCTTGGTCAAATGAAGTATTTCATAAAGCACTGGACCTTTGTTGTTCTAGTGTCTTAAGTTTTAAATCATTCTTCAGTTAATAATTTTATAATTCAGCATCTCTATAATTTATAATATAAAACAGTGTTAAGCATAACAGCTAAAGTTGCTAGATCCACATTCTATACAGGCATTGAGCTAGGTGCTTTATTCTTCCTTTCCATGAAATCCCTATGAGTTAGATATGGTTTGCATATGAAGAAATTGAGCTTCAGTCCAATTACATGACCAGTCTGCAATTAAACAGTTCGTTATGGAGAGTTGGTTTTAAAATCTAACCACCCTATTTTAAAATCTATTTATTCTAATTACCAAGTTTCTAGAGTCCATTATATGATATTTCTTAACAACAACTTGTATTTCTGGTTCTTCCAGCAAAGAAGAAGGGCTGAAAAGGTATGTTTATGACTTCCTACAGAGAAACACTGGTCAGGGCCTCTGAAGGCATTAAAAGTAAATTGCAAGAGCCAGAATGATTCATCACTGACCTATCATATTCATAAGCCTATCTTATTTCCACTTTCTGTGCTGTCACTTTGGATTTCAAAATAATAAAACAAAATGTTTGGAAGATAAAATTCATATATTCCAAAGGACTTAGAGCTATACAGGATTTTAAAAGCTGGTTAATTCAGGGCGGCGCCTGTGGCTCAGTGAGCAGGGCGCCGGCCCCATATACCGAGGGTGGCGGGTTCAAACCCAGCCCCGGCCAAACTGCAACAAAAAAATAGCCGGGCGTTGTGGCAGGCGCCTGTAGTCTCAGCTACTCGGGAGGCTGAGGCAGGAGAATTGCCTAAGCCCAGGAGTTAGAGGTTGCTGTTAGCTGTGTGACGCCATGGCACTCTACCAAGGGCAATAAAGTGAAACTCTGTCTCTACAAAAAAAAAAAAAAAAAAAAGCTGGTTAATTCAGCAAACAAAGGTAGAATGTCTTGTTAATTGAAGATGGTTCAATCTTTTCAAGCCTGAGAAGTAAGAAATTCTTGTGACATCAAAATGAGTTCATATTATTTTCTTGGGTGATTTTTAAGTCATTGATAGAAGTAGTAATTTTCAAATGTGCAAAAACCCTAAAGATTCTAGCCTATGAATGAATAGACCATCCGGGAAGAGCCCAGGCTTCAAGCTAAAACTCACCATCAGAGGGTGTAATCTAAAATACAGGATGAACATCTGCAGAGACTTGCCCTAGGTCAGTTCACCTCTCTGTGATGCCATATCCTCTAGATGGAAATAAAAACAGTGAACTCTTTTAAATGTGCCCTATGGTCTGATTAAAGATTGAAAAGGGCTCTAAAAATCCACAGCACTCCCAGGGAAAAATGCTAAATTATCATTATCATTATTACACCAAATGCCATAATTTGGTCTCTTCAGATTCCCTTTTTATGTAGATTCCATCAAACTCTGACTTTTGACTTTTCGCCTCTCTGACCAAATCTCCAATGACAAAGCAAAGGGAAATGTTGAGGCAATTAGTGGGAAATGGAAGCAATTAATTCTCTTTTTTAGTGGAGACCTGGCCTCTGTGAACCAGTTTAACCAAAAATAATCAATGACCTTTCTCTGACCAAACTGAAGCAAATCTACTTGATATTTGTCACTGGTTATCCATCCACTGCTTCAACATTAATGAGTCTCTTCACTTTGCCCCTGTCTTTTATGAAATAGAGTCATCTATTCTGGTCCCTTGCTACCTCTGCATCTGCTATTTTTGCAAATCTTACGCAAAGTCCTCGTTATCCATGTGTAAGCCTGGGAACCATTTTTAACATAACCATGGTTTCTGATTTCCTCCACCCCTTCCCCCATGAATGGTTTCCTCTTAAAGACAGAATCTTGTTTAAAATAAATGAAAGAGAACAACAAAGATAAAGTTTAAATTTACAAGAATCCCAAAAAAGAATGCATCGTTTATCCAGGTCTAAGCATCATGCAATCCTACATCCAAGTCTCTTTCTCATCATTTACTTGCTGACCATCTTGGGAAAATTATCCATCCTCCCAAAACATCAGTTTTCTTTTCTGAACAATGGAGTTAGTAGCAGTTCCTTGAGAATATTGTCAGACTCAAATGAGGTGATACATTTATAGCCTTAGATGAAAGCCCAACCAACATTTCCTAATATCACCTGCTAGAAAGAGAAGGCAAGATAATATTTCGTGAAGTACAGCTGATTTTGGTTCTCAGTACAACTCTTCTAAGATGACAGCTACTTAAGAAAGAGTACTAGCATTCAGGGTCTTCCTTTTATCTACCAATAGAGAACTTAATATTTTAACTAATTCACTTAATATATAATTATTTACACCTGTAATCCCAGCACTCTGGGAGGCCAAGGCAGGTGGACTGCCTGAGCTCAGGAGTTCCAGACCAGCCTGACGTACAGTGAGACTCTGTCCTTAAAATCTAGCTGGGCATTGTGGTGGGCGCCTGTAGTCCCAGCTACTCAGGAGGCTGAGACAAAAGAATCACTTAAGCCCAAGAGTTGGAGGTTGCTGTGAGCTCTGATGCCAGAGCACTCTACCAAGGGTGAGAAAGTAAGACTTTGTATCAAAAAAAAAAAAATATATATATATATATATATACACACACACACACATATATAATTATTTCCTTTTCCTAGTTTATTCTGGCATATTTTTCCTAGCTATTTTTTGATGTTATTTGTTGCATATTTAGATAAACATGCATCTCATTGTACGTGTCCAGTTGTCCTGAATCCAAGTGAATTTAGAGACAGCTGCATACACCCATGTTTCATATGGAAGCAAATGGAAATGCAAATGAATTGACAATACATTTTGAGAAAATATGGGACTATAGAGATGGCGTATGAAGAAAAACAAATTGAGTTACTCCCTAAATTACTCCAAGCATTGTTATTCTCTGCTTAGTTTTGCTTTAAAAGTTCTGTCCCAAGGCAGAGTTCCCTGATGCTGTTTTAATAGGACAGGATATAGAGGAAAATAAGGCCAGATAAAATGAGAAAGTAGCCCAGTATTACTTTCTGTGCTCAGAAAATAAGTCTGCAATGTGGGGATGAAGTCTCAAAGAGAGGAGAGGACCTTCCCTTTGTATAATGAGCTAGATTTCCAATCCTAGAGTTCCTATATCTGATCTAAGTTTGATTTAGCAGGAGCAAACTCAGAGATACTCTGCAAGGATAGGAGACTCAGGCTTTAAGCACCACCAGACCCCTCAAATCGACCCCCAGGTCCCATCCCAGCCCAAGCCCTCCCCTTTTTCACTAGACATTAATTCAACATAGTCTTCAGGAAACACACACGTACAAACACACAGACATATTCAAAGTCACATGGCATGTTAGTAGCAGACTAAAAATGCTGAACTTCCGACTTCCTTTTTCACAGTATGTTCTATCAGCACTAAGTCAAGCAACCACAAGGAAATCACTGAATCATTTGCAAATACTTGCTTGGTCCACTGGTTTGCTAATCCATGTTCAGTTGAAGTGATTACTTCTTCAGTGAAAAAATATCATAGTACCCACCTTGATTTTCTCATGAAGTAGGTTCTATTACATTTTCAGCATCTCTGTTCTTGTCAAAGGTATAGCTACTTTGCCCAGAGTTACCACACATGCTCATCTTTGTTCCTTTAAAGCAGACACAGGCGCGTTCCATAAACAAAAGCTAAAACTAATGGCTCTAAATCTAAAACTAAAGTCTGTCACCCTTCAACCTGTCTCCCAAATGGCCAGAGCCAGAGAGATTCTGCTAAAACATAATTATCATAACTCTTCTCTCCTCAATTCATTCCTGAAATATCTGAACTGCTCCTTGACAGGTACCAAATCCTATGCATCTCAGCATCCTCAGAACAGAATACAGCACCAGGTACACTCCTCTACCTGTACATTTTTATCTTAATAAATCTACATAGATATTAATGAAGTTACTAACCAAGGTAAAATTATATGTTCTCCACCTTCTCCAGAAAATGGTCTTATCAGTCTGGTACTGGGCTGACTCACCCACTGGCTTATTTCTACTCTAAGAGTGGATATACTCAGAGTTTTTCAAATGCTACTAGAAGTGTTCGAAAAGCTAGTAAGAAAAATGGTTGCTTTCAGTAAAAAAGATTTTTTTTCGAATTTGAAAGCAACAAGAATAAGGAAGGTCGAATACACTTATGGGAAAGATATTTAAGGGTAGGTACAATTCTGATGGAAAGAGCAAATTATCCATCATGCAAAAATTGCCTTGCAGATGTGGACAATCATAGGCTATAGGAAAGAGAAATTAATTCCCTAAATAGAAATATTTGAGAGTACAACTAAGGGATCAGATGCCTCCAAACCTAACATTAATTAAAGAGAAGCCTAGAATTTTACCAGAATTTAAATGGTGGTGAAAATGCTGCTGACAAATTTCTTTTGCAAACCTTAGATGGTTTAGTAGACCCAAGGCATTTTGAGTAGAATCAAGGCACAGCATCAAACGGAGCATCTTAGCTACTAAGAAGTTGTCTGGAAACACTAGCAGAGATCATTACCTGCCTATGGACAAAGTATCAATGCAGTAGCTATTGATCTAGATTTTGAGAGAGTAGAAGATGCTAGACAGAATGAGTGCCAGCACAGGGCAAAATATACAGCCAAATACCTGATTGAATGGATAGAAATTCTTGGCTAATATTATTAGGATGGAAACTGAACATTGAAAACATGCTTTTGTAAATAAGAAATGAAGGAAGGAATAGAAGAAATCTCTGACATAATCTCCTCTGAAGAAGCTAGAAAACAAATCAGTCTGTGCTAGTAGACAAAGTTGACTATTTCAAGAGAGAAGAGAAATGATTTGGAAATAATTCTTTCACAGCAACCCCTAGGAATGAACATAAGAGGGCATGAGAATCTTATTAAAACTCCACCTCTGTTTCCTAGACTCACCCTTCGATTTTCTTTTTTAGATCTGTTTTCAAATTTTCACCTATTCTTTCAAAGCTAAAATGATAAAAAGGGAAACAGTAACCTAATGGGCCTTTAAGACCATTAGGCTTATCTTCCTCTGTTCCTGATAGCAATTGAAAAACTTGGGACAAGGACTTTCTTTCCTTTACCAGTTCATTTCTAAAATGGATTCACCCGAAGAGATTGCCCACCTATCTTACCATCCCAATTTTTAATTATACAGATTCCCCCAGTTTTTCTAATGTTCAGCATAACGACTTGTAATGTATTCTCATACTATTCTTATTTTTTTGGCAGGTGGATAAGTGGCCATCTTTCCACGACCAAATAAACACAATTTAATGAAATCACTAAATCATCTATCACCAACTAAGCTCTCACAGGCAGAGTAATGTCAGCCAACTTTTTATTCTATATCTTCAATCACCCACAACTCAACCCCACAGATTCTTTAACTGGCTGATAATTCACAACTCCATAAAATAAAGGATTATTTTTGTACATTACTTTCTTGCTGGGTGTTGTTTTCTCTCTGAGAAGACTACTGTTAACCTCTCTCTTCATTATTATGTTTTTACAGATGCTTATCATTCCTACACCTCACAGATTCTTTCCCCTGATCTTAGTAAACACCTCAGTAAAATTTGAAAAGTTTTATTTTACACTATGCATTTGTTTTGTTTGCTTTATTGACAAATAGTTCAAAATAACAATATGCTATTTTTAAATATCACCCTCCTGGATCTGCTATCACTCCATACCTTAATCCAATGTTTTTAAGTATTGAGTCTATTTCCATGAAGTGTCTGTAATGCTTAATAAATTTCATATAGTATTATTTGTATAATGTCTTATACAAGATTTAAAAATTGCATCTCCACTTGTATATGTATATTATTTTATCAATATCCATAATTATTTCATTTGAATTTTTCATTAATTTATTTAAAAACCATTGTGTAAGACTATTTGTTTCTTTCTGTTTCTCCTTCTGTTATTTCTGGCTATTCAAACTACTGTTTTCAGAAAATGATTTTCCACTTGTAGTGTACTAATTGCTACTACTTTGAACATTTCAATTATGCTAAAAATCCTTGCCATATTTAAATGTCTCACAATTGTTTTGACTATCTAGAACTTACAACAACTCTGTGCCACTGACATTAAAATTAAGCTGACTTCTGAGAAACATTTTTAAGCCTGTTTCATTGGACATCAGCTCCAAGTTTCAGTTCTACAAAAGGTATTACATTGCACTATTCTATTGCTTTGGAACGAAACTGAAAATTCAAGAAATAATAGTACTAATCAAAACCAAAGTAACAGACACGAGAATTGTATGTATTCCATTTGTTCTATGGTTAATTTTTTTTTTTTATTCTCAAAGTCGACATCATAAACTTTGGCCTATTTAAGGTAGCTTCCACCAAAAAAGTAAAAGATTTAATACCAATTAAAAAGCTACTTGAAAGTGTATAGCTATGCTCAGATTCATTTAAAATAGAGATGAAGCAGAATTATCAGAATAATCTTGATAATGAACTCCACATTCTGTTTCACTTTGCTTTGTTGACACAGTCTCTAAACAAGGAAGTATCGTGAAGTTTATTTTAAAATCTCTTGAAGTTCAATGAAGTATCTAGTAAATAAGTTACGAATAAGCTATTCAAAATGAATTAAAAATTACCTCTGGCCTGTTTTTTCTCGTAATACCTATTCCCACTGAAATATTCTGAGACATTTTTGAAACTGTGGCATTATAAGTCAAATAAATAAATATGAAATAATATATGTTACAATGCATAGAGACACATATATAGCACAAATGTGTGTCTGTGTATTATACATTAGTATAAATATAGAGACATAGATCATCTTCACATTCCTACTACAACTCCTGCAATTATCACAATTAAAAACTGTTACTTTAAAAACGTTATTGCTTTGGGATACTGAACATCTCCTATACAGACTTGTTTAGATCCACACCTGCACAAATGAGAATCGTTTTGTAGCCCTGGAAAAGGAACAACTGCTAATATACTGCGTGGTGTTCTTTCTGCTATGAACATACCTATATTTTCTTACCTTTAAAAGCCAATAAAATAGATACTGCTAGAATGTAAACAGAAATTAACACTCATAAAATAGCATACAGGAGGCAATGAAATGTTAAATCATGTTCCAATTTAGTAAATATCTGAGAATATTAAGCTGGAAGAAGAAATTACTTTGGCTATATCATGAACTAAAACAGTGATTTCTGCATCTTGATTTAAATAAGACATTAATAGATCATTTCAGATACATTTTCCCCAAATTATAACAAATCAAAGCTTGACTACTCTAATATCCTGATACCTAGTTACACACGAGGAACTCATAATTATAAACAAGCCATATCAACGTAAAACAAGTATTGATTAGACTTGTCTTCCTATTTTAAAGTACAGGTTATTAACCTGCCAGTTTAGTTACCTACCAGCAATGATTGGATTTTATCAGTGTTATCACCTCTATAAACAGCACCAAACTATAATCCCTCTTCTCATAACAAAGCACCATGCCCTGAGAGACAACCAGAGTGAATGATCGGATCCTGAGTAATGAATAGTTTGGGCTGGTTGGAATCCACTGAGTTGAGGAAAGAGAAAAAGAGAAGTGGCTCATTAGGGCATTTCCTGAACCCTATTTGGAATTTCAGTTAAGGAAGAAGAAATGACACAGCAGTTTCAGTAAAGGCCACTTCCTTTCTTTATCTGAAAAATGCCACTAATTTGAGACATGACGCTCCAACAAACTACTCCACAACAGTATGGCCACAGTATAAGCTTTTGTTGGTCCCATTAACATTTCTTCCCACAATATACACAGCAGTACTTGGTTGTTATCAGAATGGACTAAGATCCCACATTTATTGCAACATGTGATGCTTTACAATTAACATTTCTTCAACAAACTGACCTACACCATTTTTCAGGTTTTGAGAGTTGCATTTTTGTCTGGAGTATTAATAGGTTTTTGAATTTTTGCTTAAGTCCATTGAACTTCTCATATTTCATATAACCACATTTTTCTCAGGTATGATTTTCTCTTGAACTGATTCCAGGATAAGTTTCACTTGTTCAAGAATATTTTATCTTCCATGTAGATGGAAAACACATATTCAACTTTTGAGATTTCTAATTATTATTATTTATGTCTCAGTTTGGTCTGTAATTTTATGGGACAGGAAAAATGGTTACTCACTGCCTTTTAAAAGAAACTACTTGAGAGATCTTATCACATGTGTTAGTTTTCTGCAGAAACTTAACATCAAAAGTAAGATTTTCTTCCTACTTGTGAATTGTGCTGTGACACTCTGTATTCATTCTATAATAATTACATCATTTGCTTATTTTACCTATATATTTTTAAAATATACAAAGAAACGCATTCATGGAAGCTACTAAAGTTTCATGTGAAGTCTACATTCTAATGTCTCTTGCCTTTGTTTTTTAAAATTATGCAATTAAATTGACATTTGTGTTTGTCAAGGAGTAGAGATTATGCAAAAAATATCAGCACTTTATATAACATCTTTTGTTAAGAATTTCAAAACCATTAAATAAAAAAAAGTTCCTTCATTAACAATACCAAGTAGTTGAGTTACCTTATTTTTTGTTATGCTATCATACATCTAAATGTTCTAAGGTGACTGAAGGTAGCAAATACTTTATTGTAAAATTGATTAATTTATATTAATATTAGAAATAAACAACATTCATATCAGAAACATTATGAAGAATGAAAACATTTGAGATTTTACTCATTAGAAATTACTTTAGATTGAATATGTTTGTATGATACACAGTGTTTAACACATTTAAAATGCACACATTTGTGTAAGACACACTTGTGAAATTCAGAAGGATAATTTTAAGCTGCATTACTTTATGGGTGAATATTTTGGATTTAAAAGTTGGAAAGACTCACATGGGTACATATTCACACCTGAAGGAATAGCATATAGGTGTTAATATTGGTTATCTATTAATGGTGGCCAATGGAGTACTTATGATTCTTTTTAAAATTTTTGTTTATTTATTGTTTCCATATTTTATTTGAAAATATGTGCATTATTTATATAAAATATAGTTTTAATTTCAAAAATAGTTGCATATCAAAATTTTAATAATAATCTACTACTTGACACAAAATAATTTTACCACAAATTATCTGTTTTGGTAAGACAAGAAAAGAGAGACTTTGTATATAACTAAGTATAATCTAAATCCTTTTTTGTGCAATTACCTGTTGGTGTTCATACACTCCCTGCAAGAAACAGTACAATTAATAACATGATAAAGCATAAGGCAAGGTGTCTACTTATGATTCATCAAAAAAATCTTTGTTTCTGGAGGTGCGTTCTCTCTCCTCCCATTTAAATGATCATCAAGCTCTGGCAATTCTATACCTGAAATTCTTACAAATGAGAAAGGTGTCAAAGTGCTTAGAGTCAGACTGCTGCTGTTCAGCTCCCAGATCTGCCTCTTCCTAGCTATGGCACAATGGTTAAAACGTTTAACGTTTTTTTGACATGGTTTCCTCATCTGTAAAGTAGAGAATAATAGTACCTAGAGCAGGGTTGTTGTGAGGATTCAATGATTTATAGCAGTAAATTGTTTAAACAGTGCCAGTCGTGTAGTATGTGAGTTTTACCTCTTTCCCTTCTTTTCTTGTCTCTGTTAATTCCTCTCCACTTTTCCTGTCCTCCTCCGTCTTACACCACGTCTACCCACTACCAATACCTGAACCCCAATGCTCTGGGTTCCTGTTTGTTATTATACATGATTCCTATGACATCTTATGCAGAGACTGGCTGTCTACATTTCTACTGGATCCCATCCTCCTCCCCTACCTAGGAATATCACCAGCAAAGTCCCCCTCCCACTTACAACCTACAACACTGCGTTAGTTCATTCCTATCGGAAAGCAGACAGATGTTCTTTCTCCTACCTAAAGAAAACTTCTCCCACTAGATAGCACTCTATTTCTGTGTTCTTTTTTTGCAAGCTCAGTAAAATTGTCAGTACTCACTAGCTTCAATTCCTTTTTTCCCCATTCTCGCTTAAACTCATTCCACTTAGACTTTGTGCTTTTACCAGAGCACATGTCTGCCCTTGTCAATATTACCAATGATGGCTATTTTGCCAATTAAATTGTCAGTTCTTAGTCCCAACTTACTTTTCTATCACGAGCACATGTTTGATAATTCTCTATCCCTTGAACGCCCTTTTCAAGGGTTTTCAGAATACCACAGACTCTCAGATTTCCCCCTACCTCCTTGCACGTTCCCTCTGTCTCTTTTGCCTTGTCCTCCTCTTTCTTTAAATTATTTATAATGCAATGGCATAAGTCTCAGCCTGTTTGCTCCCCTTCTGTAGCTGTACTTATTACCTTGGCTATCTCATTAATCTCCTGACTTTATATCACTGGTATGCTAATGACTCTCATGATTATATCTCCATGCCTGACCTCTCTCGTGAATTCCACACTCATATACCCAACTGCCTACTCTACAGCTGCCTTTTCAGGTTTAACAGACAATTCAAATATCCCCTTCCATTCAAGCACCAGAGGACACCCTGCCCATCTTCATCCCTCCACCTGCTCAGCCTCACACCCTGTCTATCAGTAACTCCTATGAACTTTATCTTCAAACATATCCAGAATCTACCTGCCTTACCCAACTTCCACTACTACACTAGTATTATCCAGGTCAAAGGTAACCTTCTCTCCCACCCAGGTTGCTGCAAAGGCCTTCTAATTGTTATGTCTCTCCTACTATGAGAGAGAGAAAGAGAGATTTCATTCTCCAAAAGTGACCATAGTAGTTCTTTTGAATTCCAAAGCTGGTCATGTAGCTTTTCTGTTCTAAACGCATAGCATCCCCCACACTCAGAGTAAAAACTAAAGTCATTCCAATTCCTTAAAATGGTTTCAAAGGTGCTCGGACTACACCTTTCTAAGTCCTTGTGAAATATCAACTTGCCATGAAGTCACTCTAACCAGTCTAACACTGCACCTTTCTCTCATCCTCTCCTTCTACCCCCACTGGCACACTGTATTCTCCCTACCCTAGTCTGTGTATTCTTCTCTCCATAGACCCCCTGACCTATTAGATTTACTGCTTAATCATTATTTTCACTGGACAGTAGGCTTCTCAGAGACGAGGATCCCTGTTTCCTCTTAGACATATTCTAAGTGCTCAGAGGAGCATGGTAAATAGTTGTCATTCCATGCAAGTTTGCTGAGTAAAGGGCTGAAGGCATGACCTTTGGTAGCTTCTTAACTCTTCTTGCTGATCTATCTTCTGCCAAGTCATGTCCTGCCCCCACCTTGCTGTAACTGTACCTTTCTAAACTATCCCTTTTATCATTTTATTTTGTTATTTATAAGCATCAAAACTTTCCTCCTGCTTAATCTTTGATTCCAAAATCTCTAGAATAGCTTATAAAAGTCTTCACAACTGAATCTCAGTCTAGATTTCAAGCTTCATCATCATACCTCCTAACTCCTCATGCTTAGAATGTCCTGCTATAGGAATCCCCTCTTTTCAAAGTCTAGATCATATTTGACTTCCTGTATCCTTAAAAAGACTTAAGGATTGCTCTTGAGTGTATGTATGAAATGAAGACACTTTACACATATTTCTTTCTCTCTTTTCTTTCTTTTTTCCTTTTTTTTTTTTTGAGACAGAGTCTCACTTTGTCACCCTTGGTAGAGTGCGACATGGTGTCATAGTTCACGGCAACCTCAAACTCTTGGGCTTAAGTGATTCTCTTGCCTCAGCCTCCCAAGTAGCTGGGACTACAGGCGCCTGCCCCAATACCTGGCTACTTTACACATATTTCTATTATAAGCATTAATGTTAACACAGTTTAATCCCTCCTCCCAAATAGTCTAAATTCAACGTAACATCCACCAAAAGTCTAGCTGCATCCTGCTGGGTACATTTTTCAATATTTACTAAGGATAATAAATGAAAAAACAGAGCCAAATACTTTGAAAATAAAAAAAAAAAGTGACGAATGGCTTGAGCAATGAGGTATTAAACACAGTATATGACCATAATAATTAAAACAGCTTATTACTGGTATATAGTAAACAGAAAGCTCAACCCTCTTGCATTTTAGTATATCTTGAAGGTTATATTTTACATTCATAATAGATATATTTATTTCTCAATAAATACTTTCAGAGCAAATACCTCAAAATTTGTTGAGAAAGAACGAAAATGAAAAAGAAAGACCCATACCTCTACTATAACAAAAATTTGATCTAAAATATCTTAAATATTTAAATACAAACATTCATGAACATTGCTCGGAAAAATATGTTAGTGACTATCTTGTGGCCCATAGAGTGGAGGAAAATTCACCAAAGTAAAATTTCAGCTATACAAATATTAAACCTTTCTAAGAAAAGAATTATTTTTGAATTTGAAAACACCTAAAATTGGGCAAATATTTTTTCATAGCTTTAGAACACATACAATATACAGATGTTTGTTGTGCTGTATTATGAATTTTTTTCTTATTTGTCTTCTTAACAGACAATGTGTTTATTGCTACATTGTATCACAACACTTTCTTCTTTGTATTAGTAGTTCTGCCTTAGTTTCATCACACTGAAAATTGTGTAAAATACATGCCTCAGAAGTATCCAGGCAGAGGGAACAGGGGATGGGGTATTTATACTTCCTAATACTTACCCATTATTGGATTTAGACTGCCTCCAGGGGAAAATTTATTCCCAGGCTCACCCTGCCTGCATTACACAGGGAAAAATAATTTGCATTATGCTAAGAATAGCCCTTCAACAAAACTTAAAATGCTCACTTTTGGAGGAAAAGCCATAATTCACCTAAAGAGTAGCAGGGACAGGAATGTAGACCGAACACCAACAGCGTCTGCTCCACTTACTTAGAATTTGTCCTGCCACACAGTACGCAGTATGTATTAAATTCTCTTCCTTAAGATATTTACATTAACCTTCCCTTAAAAATTGATGCCACATTTATTTTTTCATTGATTTCAAATGTCTGTCAGGTATCTGGCATTAGGTAAACAAAGACAAAGAGCTCTAGTCTTTATTCTCAAGATCAGAATCTAATAGATTTTTATAGATTCAATTATGCCCATGGTTTAAATTAATTCATGAAAAATTATTTTAATGCAATAATATATGAAATAGGAGACAGAAATAATGTGCAGAATAAAGAATTAGTTTTCTTACATCTGACTTTTGGAAGGGCACAGGATATTGAAATGAGAAATGCCATAAAAGTAGAGATCGTCTCACTTCCAAAGTCAAACACATTTTTGGCCACTAAGGTAATAATCAATAATAGGTAATGTTTAAGTTCAAAATATCAACAAATCATGCAGGAAAAAAATTGCTGCTTGCCAAATGGAAGCTAATGTACCTTTGGAAATGGACTCAGTAGATCTATAAGTGTGTAAAAAGCAGATGAGAGCTCATGTTAGCCCTTCAAGAAAAGGAAAAACAATACATTCCTTGTTACTTTAGACAGCTGTCATAGAGGGCATAAAAATAAACGTTATTGATAAAAATCCTTTTCACGGCAATTAATCGTGGACATGGGATGTTGAGAGTTCATAATAATGCCTTTTTTTTCTTACCAACAAGTAGTCGAGGTAAAGGCAATCATTAATTTTTGAAAAACTTCCAATCTGTTACAATGAACAAAACTAACTTCTCTCTTACATAGCTAACTCAAAGGAAAAGATACATGTCTAGAGAAATTTAGAAAAAATTCCAAGTCAATATTATCATAGAAAACAAGCAAACAAAATCGGGTATGTGTATAAAGAACTGAAAGTTTTTATGTTACTCTTGAATAGAAATTATACTTTTAGGGAAATATCATAATTAAGTCCCTTGGCAAAAATCTGGCTATTGATTATTTTACTACCAGTTTTGAAAACGGTAGAAGAAATTAGAAAGTTGAAGTTTTCTGATTTTATATGATAATACCAGACTTCGCCTGGATAATGCTTTAAGACAAACATTAAATGTCAAAGTTGACCTTGGCTTGCAATATCACTTAAGAACTATACACCACCAAACACACAGGAGTTCATCCCTCTGAAAAAGCAAAATTCAATCTTACCTAGAGTCTACTATTGCACTAGCATACTCGTAAGTATAATATTTATAAACTTATAAAATATCTTTAAAAACCACACATAAGCGTCACACTATCAAAGTTATTATGTTCTTAACAAGAAGCATGCCAGGCTAAAGTGCTGTGGGACACTTATAAAGTGTGTGTATCATTATACAATTGTAGTAATAGTACTTTTTCACATCTAAAATCCTTTTCCTCTACCTCAATGAACTTCAGAAACATCAACTCATCAATCTCTTACCACTGCAGTCATTGTTGCTCAGTGAGAAATGGGTAAAATCAATCAAAAGAATCAAATAAATTTCCCAAGTTTCTGTCCCCAACAATTCAGTTTTGATGAACAAGTAGTCTCTAGAAACCTTTAAGGCATTAATGTAAATTAATTTTTCTATGCTACTAAGGACTTTAAAATCTCTCTAGAGCTTATATTTAATCTTGGTGTACACCAGAGTATTAAACAAAGAACCAAACTGTCTAAAAATTTTGAAGAAGGCAAAACTTGTCTTTAACATGCAATTTCTGTGTCCTTTTCCCTTTTGCTAGAAAGCTGCCATGATCCCTTATCATTACCCCATTTTTGCCACTATCTAAAACTATTTTTAGAAAACACTCTAATTCATTACCTATCTTATTCACTGTGGTATAAATGACTGATAAGACTTAAAATATTCTCCCTCTCAAAGGCATTTATAATTGGAAGGTAATGGATTCTAAAGGTAAAAATGGGAAGATATATTTGAAATTTGGAAAAGAAGATTATGTATGAAATTTCAGAAATCAAAAATATTTCATAGAGGCTGCTATTTAATATGACTATACTATATTCAAACCAGACAACTTAGTATCCATAAAATAGATAAAAGTGAAGCTTCTTTTTTTGAAATGTTAGGCTATTCCAAATGCAAAGGCATATCCCATGATGGACATTGCTGCTCCCTAGAGATTATGACATGTTTTCTATGGTCTGCCAAAATTGAACAGTTGCTCTCTGTCAGACAGGGTAGCATGAGATATGCTGGTATAACAAACAACTCTAACAAGACACACAGTGTTAAACAACAAAATGTTACTTCACACTCTGCATGTCCAGTATGGATTGGTGGGGAAGCTCTTTTCCTCATTGCTACTCGAGGACACTGGAGGATGGAGGCTCCATCCCCAAATATACCTTCGGCACCAGAAAACAGAAAACAGGATGCGGTAAACCATAACCAGGTTCTTAAAGTTTCTGCAGCAAGTGGCATTCATCACTTCGTACATCACTTATTGGCCAAAGCAGACAATGCTATGCCTACTTCAAAGGAAATTAACCTGCCTGCAATCCTACCATGTGCTAAGAGAGAAGTAGAAGATTTATTAGGACCACTGTGCTAATTATTTTTAATTTGTCAACTTTCACCAAGGAATCACTCTTGAGTAAAAATTAGGTCTTCTATAACATCATATAAGAAACAAATTCAATTCTTCAATTAATAAGCTATGCACTTTATTCTTAACCATTAAACTGTAAATACAAACAAAAAGAGAGAAAACAAAAGGACCAGAATAGTGTTAGAAGAAGAGGAGGGAATGAAGTTAGATATATAATTAAGGATGTTCATAATTTTGATAACCATTATTTGAAAAACAAAAACTCTTTTTATGAGTGCGTGTTTATCAGTGTTGTGATTCTTGTTCATAAGACCTATTTCTAAACACCTTCTGGAATCTATCTGCAAGGAACAATTTGTCATCTTTCAGAGGAGCATAAAAATGTAAGGAGGACATTTCACAAATGCAAATTTTGCTATACGCAAATGTAAAGTTTTCCCCAGGAAACTATGATAATTATAACAATACAATTATTATTATTTTTAAAGGAAGAAAACCTAAAGAGGGTAATAAGATCAGAGATAGAAAGAAATGGATAGAAATATTTTTTCATGCTTTCCATTTTGAGATTCTTTAATTCCCTTGGAGGTTGAAAAAAATGCCCTTGCATATAAAAGGATCATCAATGCACAATTCTTATTGTAATTAAAAATATTTGGTTGATATTTAACTGTACTAAAATGACACTCTGACAGAAGGAGGATTGCTGGGGCAGGGTTTCCTTATTCCTCAAGTAAGATAGAATGTGAGTTGTAATATTCTGAAAAATAACTAGATGTGACTTGGACAAAGAAAGTAGAAAAAAGCAAAGTATAAAATGTTTTCTCAGGGATAATTCATACTCTTGGGACAAGAACTGTCAATAGTATTTTAAAACCTTTTGGTCAGTAGGCGCTTCATTTTGTAAGACTAAAACAAAGGAAAATAACAGATTCATGGGACTTCAACACTTTGTCAAGAAATCCCAAGAAAATGATTGCATTAATAAGAATAATCTTTTTTAATAATTGTTAGTATTTTAGGAAGTGATCAATGTGATTTATTCTCATTTTCTAATTTTAAAAATTGAACAAACGTGCATATATGTAGATATGTTAATATTTCCTACCCTGTTTCCCCAAAAATAAAACATACTTCGAAAATAAGACCTACTTACAGGAAAGATAACACATCCCCTGGAAATAAGACCTAGCGCATCTTTGGGAGCACACCTTAAAATAAGACACTGTTATTTTCAGGGAAACAGGGTATTAGCAACTTTTTATCTCACAAAAGATATTCTTTGAGCTCTGCAAAAAAGGAGCCAAAAAAAAAATCCAAATCAGCATTTGAGATATACTTTCCCTTGATATTTTACAGGGACATATAAAATAAAAACTATAAAAACCATTTTTAATATTATTTTTGCTTTATAATTTCATCGTAAGTGCTGTTTTTACTTATTTTTCTTTCCCCAGATTAGTATAACCTATTATACTGCCTAACTTGCAGTGTTGTAATGGTCAACTTTAAGTGCTTGGGTCTATGACACTGAACGTCCAATGCACGTTCACAGCACTTAGCCCCTAACATCATGGCTATTGAAAACTGCCCTACACTTTTCAAATGATTCTCCCAGTTCCACCTCTGCCATTTGGATTTCACCTGGTATGGTTTCAAGCCAATTTTCCATACTCCAGGCATGGCCCCAGCATTTGTGAATATTATGCGTTTTATGCCAAATGGTAAAGAATTAACATTAGAGAATTCACTTTTATTTTGACAGAGTTCAAATAGCAAAATAAATTAGGCCTACTGTCATGGCTTAGGAAATTTAAAATGGAATATGTTCTTCTTAGGTGGAGGTTTCTATCCAGGGAATATTAATACTTAATTTCCCAGGATACTTAGTTTATGTATCTCAAGTATCTGTCTCCTGTCGTGACACTGAGATGAAAAGAATGTGTTAAAATTCTAACTGAAATATTTCCCAAAATGTAAATAAGGTGTTAGTCAACACTAGCATGGAAACATACTAATTACATTCAATGAAATCTATGTGAGTTAACTTATCTTTTAATATAACATTCACACAGATTAGATTTCCCATATGATGTTTCCTTTTCATTTTATTAATAACGACTAATGAGGAAAAAGACATAAGGCATAAAAAGAAAAAAAGAAATAAAAATATACCTATACCCAAGAAAAATGCTTGTGAAAGAAAGCTAACTATTATAAAATATAAATGCAACTCTATTCAAATATCGGCTCAAGAGTCAAGCAATTGGGGGCATGTGGATTATGTTCTAGAAGGTTTCCCTTGCATATACTAAGGGATGCAGTCATTTAAAAAGCAAAACAGAACAAAACACAGGTAATACATTTCAGAAATGATAAAAGTTAGAAGACTGGAAAAGTCAACCCCTAAAAAATTTGTTTGAAACTGTGACTGTGGTAGTGTATCTGAAAATCTATTACAAGTGATGAGGTGCACAGAAGGGTTGGTCAGTCTTTGCTCCTGTGTATAGATCTTGCTAATCATGTGAAAACTGTACTTCATTGTCTGGTCTCAAATGAAAGCAGGCAGTTTGAAAAACCCAGAGCTTTAACAGGTTTTGTAGTCCTTGTTATGTTCTCTCTTTTTTCCCCCCCAGATCACAGTTCTGAAACAAAGAGGACACACACACACACAGAGAGAGAGAGAGAGAAACAATATGGCTGTTTGTGACTCTCATCCCTCCAGGACACAGCTGCACGATCAGCTAGTTCCCCACGTGAAGAGCAAGACACACATCATTCACTTAACGTGCAGACCTACAGCTGTTCATCTTCTACTGGCAATCTGATGCTAAGCTACAAATCAGGTGTTCTAGAAACACAACAGGTGTGACAGGGAAAAAAAGAAAAGCATCAGTGAAAGTGGTGCCTAGTAGCCTTAATTTTACAGAAGAAAAAAGCGGGCGAATGTAACAAACACAGTCGGATTTTAGCTGTCTGTATTATCAATTCACAGAGTATAGGTGACAAAGTGAAAATGACAGGCAACGCCACAGGTACCACTGAGAGTTGGTAGAATGACTTTCCTTTCTAGAATATAGCCATGGAAGAATATTCTTGGTTTTTTAAAAAAAAATGCAGCATAAACATTAGAAGGATTGCAGCTCTTTGAAAAGAAAACACCCACATGGGTTATGTGGGTTCAGGGAAACACACAGTGTAGGTGACTTTGACCAGACATTGACAAAAAAGAGAAGTCATGTAGACAGGCAACACCACACATTTTTAATATGTTCAGAGTTGATGCACTAACATTGTTTAATTCTGAATGTTAGTGTTTAGTTGAAAGCACAATTTCATATTTAGAGTGACCAAATTTGAGTTTATGATTGATCTGTTAATAGTTTATTCCTATAGGAATACTAAATTTAATGTTGAAAACAACAAATAATTCACAATGGTATTTTATTAAACATAGTTGTGGCAAAATTCTTTAGAAGCTCGAATTAAACATTTTTTACAAATCATCCACACTTGAATTGCACGTTCCACAGGACTCATTCAGGAGGCAGGCAGGGATGACGGGGAAAATAAATCAGAGTAAGTCAGTATCTAGGTCAATATGACTCTTCTCTCTTTCAATTCATTAATAAATCTCATTAATTCAATGGGGGAAATTGTTGAATAAACCTCAAAATTTTAAAGTTGAGTGACATACTTGGACTTCTTTTAAAGCTAATGGCTCATATTTTCCAGAAATCTAAAATAAACTTTCCCTACATTGCAGGAGATGGCTATGTGAGAGAACTGATTACAAATATATATACTTTCGTTGCTGAAACTTGGATCTTTTTACTCGTTAACTCAAACTGCCTTGACGTCTCATGTTTATGCAAAACAGATTTTTTTTTTTTTTTGGAGTAGAAAAGAGAGGTACTGTAACATCAGAGGAAATCATCAAAGAACTAGTGGCAACATCTTAAGCCTTTTATCAAAGTAGTGAGGGAATGCATTAAAGCAGCAATATCTGAAGCTTACATGTGATGGGACTACTAAATTTAATAGTGCATCTTATGAACATATGTGGATATAATGATTTTTCTGTAAGAATACTCCATTCTTAAGGACTTTTTTCCTAAGTAGGAGAACATTATTCTCTCAAGACAATTCAGAAAAAAAATCTCCCAATATTTCATTAATAATAAATGCCTCACACTCTACAAACAGAGCAGCAATGTTTTTGAAAAACTATATGCACTATGAATGAAGGTCGTACAGATGGGAATAAGATTATAAATGGAAGAAAGTTCTTAAAAATATCACTCATCAAATTCTTGCAAAAAAAATACTGAGCTAAAGCATGAATTGTTAAAACTTGAGCTAGTACATAAGGATTTAAGTAAAAATAAAAGGTTCTCATCTTGCAAATCCCACGAAGCAAGCCATGATCAAACTTGAAATATCTGTTTACATTTATTAAAATATGTTAAACACAAACCATTTATTATTCTCAAAGAAAACAGATTAAAAACAATATAGCTTTATGTGTGAATAATAGGAAAAAAATAGAAAAGAAACAGACATGAAAATGTACACCTAAGCATTTAACAGAGTGGGACTATTTGAGATATCCTACTGAAAACTGTCATGGATGGTTAATGGTTAATATATTCGGAGAAGCAGTCCAACATCAACTTATTATGCATATTCAATCTACTTGAAATCATAAAATGAACCAAATACAATAGAATCTCTGTATGCTGACCATCTGAGAGCCTGTAACAAAGTGGTCCTCATATGGAGGTAATCAACATAAAGAATTTCCATTGAAAACATGTGCGGCATGTCTGGTCTACAAAAATTAGGTCAACTTAAGGAAGTGAGCAATGCTGGTAGGTGGTCAACTATGGATGTTCTACCATACTATTTATTTGATTAATGAAGTAGAATGTGTGGGTGAGAACAGTGACGTTATGTGGGAAGCCTTTTCTGAGTACTACGTGGGGCTTTCCTGTGAATGTGAACTACAAACCCACTAGGATTCAATTTCTAGGGCCACTCAGCTGCTGTGTCATGCCTAGTTATTTTCTCAAAACTAAAAAGGTAATTCATATCTTCTAAATTTATGACAGAATTAAAACCTAAGTCTTTCCAATTTTTACTCAGAAGTTGTGAACTTGGCCTTCTGAATATTGAACATAAAAGTGACTTACCCCAAAGAAGACACATGTGGAATTTACTAAATATTTTAAAGTTCTCATATGTATATTCTTTATCATGGCCAGAGAAAGGCTAAAAAGTGTTACTCCTTTTCTTTTGGTATTTTAAGGTATTTGTACAAAATGTATTTGATAGAGCAGGCATTTGTTTTTAATAATAATAACACACATTATATTCAAAATAAGGGATACATTACATACTCCAAACATAAAATTTTAATTATCTGGACTAGTCCTTCTCTTCACAGTGTTACAGACACAAGAATGGATGTACCTAACCTACATTTAGTAAGTTACATTAATAAATACTTATCAGAATGAAAGTTTACTTCCTTTTGGCTATAATCTCAGCAAAATGTTCTTAATATTTTTAATTTTTGATGCCTCCTAAGTTTTTTGAGCAAGAGTTACCTGGCAAGCATATTTAATAATTTAATGGTTAGGTAATAAAGTGAATCACTGGTTCCTAGTCAACAGCCAGATGTTGAGCATCATTCTCTTTTAGCATTTTGGCTGCCTACACCTGCTGACTTCAGGCGTAGGATGGCTGCTTGGTCCCAGTCTCCGAGACATACTCTGTATTTCCACTTGTAACCTGTCTATTAAGATGCAAAACCCTCAACTAGGACAGGCCAATATCATAATGAGATTTCTTTTTTCCAAATTTATTTCTGCTGAATAGCACTGTCTGGTTCATTAGAAGGAAAGCCAACATAGATTTTACTAGTAACATAAGGAATTGTGTGGAAGGAACCTGAAGAAACTATCATCCTCTATCTAGTGTACCCCAGTGTTGTTGCAGGGGGCCCTAAGAAACTGACATCTTGTAATACTATGAAATTGGTCCAAGCCTTAATCCAACACAGATATCACAAAGAAAAGAAAGAGTTGGGCTTATAGTAATTTATGTGAAACTTAACCCTTACTTGTTTCATACCGTAAGTTCTAGGAAGGCAAGAATTGTGTCAATTTACTCACCACTATGTCCCCCCCACCCACACAAAACTTAGTCCACAACACATAATTAGCATGCATCTTTTTTGTTACGGAAAGATTTACAAAATGGGGCAAAATTATGCTATGATTTATACTTTTGCAATTAAGAAAAACTATTCTCATATCCATTGACCATACCACTTGCGAGAAAGATGAACTATAACACAGTCCTTTAAATTTATTCTTTCAAAACTTCTTGTGGAGGAGGCCATTTTATTATGATAAACACTCACAAAGCACTTGCTACAGAGGTCGCCAAAAAAATGTAGATACATTTTAAGAAAGGAAAAAAACTGGACCAAAATTGTAATACTCAAGTCACATTTGACTTCTGCAATTACAAGAGGTGCTCAAATGTGACTGGTACTCATCTTTTGTTGTTAGTATATACTGAGTATTACGATTTTAATACAGTTTTGTTCTTTTTGTCTTTCTTTTTGGTACCCTCTGACTATGTCAGTCACTGCACTAAACACTGCTTAGATGTGACATAGCTGAAGGAGCTTGTGAGGTGACATTATTATACTCTCCATATTACTCAAGAGAAAACTGAGGCACAGAGTTCCAGTCAGTCAGCAAAGTTTTATTGAAGACAAAACTGAAGGTCAGAAAGCATGGCTTAAGTTGAACTCTTAGCACTATGCTACACCACTTTTCATGGGGTCTCCGGGTACCTCTCAAACAAACCTCACATAAGCAGTTCAATAAGATTTGTTCACCTACAAAGCTAGGAAAAGATAGTACATGTATGTATCCGATGACATTGAAACCCATCGTATTTTATATTTAGGTGCATGTATGTATATATTTATCTACATTAGCATAGTCTGGATCCATTTCATGGAAGAGAAGGAAAGAACACTACCATTAATAATAAAAATAGCTGCAAATATTTGCCAATTATTTATGTTAGACACTGTGATGAGCATTTTTCATGCATTATTGATTTAATTCTCCCCCAGATTTTGGATAGGTTCTATTTTTTTCCAGACAATAAAATTAAAGATTAGGTGAGCTGGCCATTTTTGTGTGTAACAGGATACTTAAGGCTTCATGAAAAAGATGAGCAGTATGAAAGGAAGTCAGGACCCCAGTGCTTTGTCCTGAGGAACTGTAAGGATGAAGATTCCATTTCCTGGTATGCACAACCTATTGGAGAAGTGAGGAGCATGGTTTTGGACATGTAAACTGTGAGGTGCCTTTCAGATCATCCAAATTACAGGGATATTACAAGGAGGAAGGAAAAGTGATGCACAAATGAGGGGACTGGCACAGATGAGGGCACCGAGAGCTCGTTCAGAATGGAAGCCTATCAGTGTGGACAGACTTTCTCAGCTGTGAAAGTTCTCTTCTGATTGCCTGTATTTCCTCAGTAGGTAGAATATTTGACTAGGGAGAGATGTTTAAGATTGGTGAAGAAGGAAAAAATAAATAAATAGGACATGCTCAAGTTAAAAAACTTCTTCACAGCTAAGGGTACCATAACTAAACCAAACATCCAGACTTCAGAAGAGGAGATGTTTACATGCTATAAATCTGACAAAGGCCTGCTAACTAGAATCTATAAAGAATTCAAGTTAATCAACAAGAAAAGAGCAAACAATCCCGTTTATAAGAGGGCAAGAGACTTGAACAGAAACTTCTCTGAAGATGCCAAATGAATGGCCAACCAACACATGAAAAAATGCTCACAGTCCCTAATTATCAGAGAAATGCAAATCAAAACCACTCTGAGATATCACCAAACTTCAATGAGATTAGCCCACATTAAAAAATCCCAAAGCTACAGATACTGGAGAGAAGGAAACAGTTTTGCACTGCTGGTGGGATTGCAAACTCTGAAAAGAAGTATGGAGGATCCTCAAAGCACTAAAAGTCAACTTTCCACTTGATCCTGCAGTTCCATTACTAGGCTTATACCCAGAAGAAGAAAATGATTTTACCATTTTACCATAAAGGCATTTGCACTAGAATGTTTATTGTCATTCAATTTACAATTATCAAGATGTGAAATCAAGTCAAGAGCCCATCAATCCATGAACAGATTAACATATTGTAGCATATGTATACCATGGAGTACTATTCAGCCATAAGAAAAAAATGGAGATTTAACATCTTTTGTGTTTACTTAGATGGTGTTGAAACACATTCTTTGTAGTAAGGTATCACAGGAATGGGGGGAAAGTATCCAATGTACACAATACTAATATGAAACCAATATATAAAGAAAAACATAAATATATTCTAGTGAGGGAGAGGGGAGACAAGTGAGAAGGGAAGGGGGAGGAGGGAGACAATTGGTGGGATCTCCTCTAATGTGCACAACATGAAGTGTTCAGCATGTCTGCTGGGTGATATGCTCAACTACAACTTGAACTTTACCTTAGAAATGAAAACATTGTAACCTAAACATTTGTACCCTCATACCAATCTGAAATTAAAATATATAAAAGATTGGTGAGAAAGGAAAGAAGAGGATGCAAAGAGAGATGGAATAAATCTTGAACATGTCATTGTATTTCTAAGCATGGCCAGCAAGAGCCAACTTGAGTCTCACAGGTTCATAGAAACCCCTCTGCTTTCTATGTGCACATACAGACTACAGTTAAGTCTAAATAGGTTTGATGGACACACTATTTGAAAGTGTGAATAAGAGCATTCAAAGGCTATTAATAATGTGGGCAATGATGATGATGATTTTTTAAAAAGTTGGCCTTATAGTGCTGCTATGGTTTGAACATCCCCTTCAAAACTCATGTTGAAACTTAACCCCCAATATGGCACTATTGAGAAGTGGGTCTTTTAGAGGTGATTGGATCATGAGCACTCTGCCCTAATGAAAAGATTAATCTATCCTTGGATTCAGAGGTTAATGGGATAATGGGGAGGAGAACTTGTGGCTTTATAAGAAGAGGAAGAGAGACCTAAAATAGCACATTAGTACACTCAACCCCCTTGCTATATGATACCCTGCGCTGTCTCTGGACTCTGTAGAGTATCCTCAATAGCAATAAGGCTCTCACCAGTTGCTGCCCCTTGACCTCGGGACTTTCCAGCCTCTAGAACTATAAGAAATAAATTAATTTTTTAAATAAAGTACCTAGTTTCACATATTCTATTACAAGCAATGGGGAATAGGCTAACACAAAAATGCATACTATGAGAAGGAAGAAGCTATTCTAAGCACTTTAAATAAATTATTTATTCATCTTAATAACCCTATGTGGCATATTTTTATTGCCATTTTATAGTAAATTGAGGCAGAAATATATGTAACTTATTGAAGTTAACAGCTAGTAAATAGTGAAGCACTATGGTATCTATTGAATAAGGAGAGAATTAAGAAGGTGAAGTATGAAAGTAATGAAGTAGTAGAAGACCTAATTAATTGTGGGTCCCAGGGGACTAAAAAAGAACAACTGCTACAAAATCTCAAAACTGCAGATGCTGGCATGGATGTGGAGAGAAGGGAACACTTTTACAATGCTGGTGGGACTGCAAACTAGTACAACCTTTTTGGAAGGAAGTATGGAGAAACCTCAAAGCACTCAAGCTAGACCTCCCATTTGATCCTGTAATCCCATTACTGGGCATCTATCCAGAAGGAAAAAATCCTTTTCCCGTAAGGACACTTGCACTAGACTGTTTATTGCAGCTCAATTTACAGTCACCAAAATGTGGAAACAGCCTAAATGCCCACCAACCCAGGAATGGATTAACAAGCTGTGGTATATGTACAACATGGAATACTATTTAGCCATTAAAAAAAATGGAGACTTTACATCCTTGGTATTAACCTGGATGGACGTGGAAGACATTATTCTTAGTAAAGCATCACAAGAATGGAGAAGCATGAATCCTATGTACTCAATTTTGATATGAGGACAATTAATGACAATTAAGGTCACGGTGGGGTTGGGGGAAGGGGAGAGCAGGGAGAGAAAAAAGGAGGGAGGGGCAGGGAAAGGAAGAGCAGAGAGAGGGAAAAAGGGAGGGGGTGGGGCCTTGGTGTGTGCCACACCTTTTGGGGGCAAGACACGATTGCAAGAGGGACTTTGCCTAACAAATGCAATCAGTGTAACCTGGTTTATTGTACCCTCAATCAATCCCCAACAATAGAAAAAAAAAAAAAGAACAACTCCTAAAGATGAGATCTTTTAAGAGGTAAATTAGAAAGCATTGGGTGGAGAGTGAAATGCTTCAAATTAAAGATGATAAAGGAGGGCAGGTATTTGGAATGATGAGGTCTAGAACAATCATTTAAAAATGTGACTAAAGTAATAGAGTTCAATGTTTCCAGAGGAAAAGAGACAGAGAAGTGAGAGAGAAAAGTATTAGAGATATTATTTGTGGAGGTACTGAAATCACCAAAACACAATGAGTTTTGGGGAGAATGACTTATATCCAGACCTTAAAATAGTCAAAGAATACAGGTAATTAACACTAACTTGGTGAATGATGGGTCAGAGGGTTCCCAGATTTAACAAATAAAAGCACAGAAGTCACAAATGCATTTACATTTCATATTTTTTTAAATAGTGAATATTTTTATTATATCTCAAATATAGCATGGAACATACATATACCAAAAAATTATTTGTGTTTATCTGAATTTCAAATGTAGCTAAGCATCTTGTATTTTCTCTGTCAAATCTGCCAATGGAGAGAGCATGTCAATCCAGATTGGTCCTACTTACAGACTGATTTCCAAAACCAGATGGGATAGATCTTTACCTGGAATATTACTTTAAGCAAATATAATAATGAGTGAGTTTTACCAAGCCAAAATTTTACTCCTGGTTGGATAAATTAGAGTAAATGTATTTCATGATCCTATGATAATATATTCATATGAAAATATAAATGCATATGGCACTTTATGAATGCAAAAGTACTTTAACATCATAAACTGCATTCTAAAATTTTTATATGTATAATAGGATATCAGTGGGCAAGCTCCCTGATCATCTCTCTGTTGTTAATTCAGTTTAGTGAATAAGTACAATTATGATGACAGGAAAACAGCCTCTGCATTATCACAAATCATTTTTCATCTTTGATATAAATGTAGAAAGATTTATCTCAGTAATTTCATAGTTATATTTAAAACAAATTTAGTATTATGTTTGAAGTAATCCTCATAAAAACAATAGGCCTAACAATTTGGAATCAATATCACAAAAATGACTGTCATTTAAATATGGCTTTTTTTCTAATGCTATCTCATGCTATTTTATCTTTAATTTAATCCTTATTGTATTATGTAGACAAAATTATAAAAGATAGGAATGTATGTATAAAAAGAATAGAAATCTAGATAATTTCTAATCAATTCAACATACAGATATATTCTAATTTTAGTTATATGGTGATTTTATAATCTATTAGAACTTTGTGTTTTCATATTATCAAACTTTTTCTGTGACATACATAAGTGATATAAGATTGTATATTACAAAAAAGTTTATAATAAATATTTTTTAAAATTGAACTGTATAACTTTTATTTTATTTATTTATTTATTTTTATTATTATAATTTTGTTTTTTTTTGTTTTTTTTTGTTTTTTTTTGTTTTTGGCTGGGGCTGGGTTTGAACCCACCACCTCTGGCAAATGGGGCCGGTGCCCTACCCCTTTGAGCCACAGGTGCCGCCATGAACTGTTTAATTTTTAAAAAGATCTTACATTTGAAACACTAGCTTTCATGAGATGAGACATTAGTCAACAAAAGAGGGAGATTCCTGAAAGACAGGAGACACTCAAAAAAAAAGGATGAGCTCAACAATTTTCCTAGTTTACTATCTGGAAAGAATTTCCAAACTGTGTTATAAAGAAAGCAAACTGAGGTAGAGTTTCACAGACTCCCTGAGCTGACTGAGCTGGTTTAACAGTACTGTATAGTAACACCAAGGTGGTTAGGGTTCATTAGAAGAATATACTCGGAACAGTTGCAGAGAGAGAACTCCAGAGATCTGCAGGTGTCTTTCTCAAAGTATTCAGCTAAATTCTGATTAGCACATGCATGCCAGGAAAATATTCAACATAGAGAAAGAGCCACACAGATGATTATAAGTAACAGTGGCAAGTTCCCATACAAAGCTAAGAATAGTGTCATTCTCTACCAGCCATACTGAAAATTGAGTAATTCATGTGTGTTGGATAGAAAGCACAGAAGAATCTTACCTCAATATGAGAATTAGCTCTAGATCTAGCACTGCTCTAGTCCCATCTAAAAGAAATCTTTAAAAAATGACCTCAAAATATTTCTTTCCAAGTAACTAAATTGTATTCCAGAACAAAGTAACCCACAACTATTTGAGTATGTATAACTTTAATAAAAATGGAAACCAGCACAAAGTTTTCTACCAAGTACAGACTTTTAGCTATAGCACATTCAAATATGATAAATTATAAATGGATTCTCAAAGTGAAGAATATTTCACCATTTAAAGTCACACAGCCTTTGTCCCTACTGTATGATAGTAGCTAATGTAAAGGTATCTATGCATCTGCGCACACTTTCATGTGGATGTCCATAAGAATAAGGACCCCCTGATGTCCCCAAGGAGCATCAGATTGCCCTCTGAAGCAGAATTGGAATATAACACATTCAAGATCACATTCAAGTTACACGGTATCGTCTTAAAGAGAGAAAGGGGCTTCCCAGTCAGCTAACAAACGGAATGAAACCTGATGAAGGTGATTCAGTTACCCAGAGAAAAAAAATATGTGGTCTATCAAACAGAAATACCCCATATCAACAATGAAAACAGTGTAAAATTGCCCAGCAAATGTCCCATTCAAGACCTGTCCAAGGACGAAGAGGCATAGCTTGTATCATATGGCCTTTGTGGCTCTTTTATCCCTATGGAGGAGATGAATTCACTCATCTGTCACAGGTGCTGTCATTAGACATTTGAGTGACTTTGTCAAATGGGGCCTTTATTCTGATTCCAAGCCCATAACAGAACTAACCTGTAAAGATCAAATGTACTTGCCAGAGGACACAAATTTGTAGTACCCTGGTGGCTGCATTTCTCACTGGAAATTAATATAATTTACATGTTTCTTTTGATCTGGGTTAATGTAAATTTATCCCTGAAAGATTAATCCAATATTTGATATTCTAGAAAATGAGATTTTTTTTCAATATGTATTTATGGGTTAGTGGGTTAGTGAAAAAGAAATAGGGGATCATGGTTTTTTTGTTTGTTTTTGTGGGGGTTTTTAACACAGAGTCTCACTATGTCACCCTTGATAGAGTGCTGTGGCATCACAGTTCACAGCAACCTCAAACTCTTGGGCTTAAGCAATTCTCTTGCCACAGCCTCCCAAGTAGCTGGGTGGCACCTGCCACACACTCAGCTATTTTTAGAGACAGGATCTCACTGTTGCTCAGACTGGTCTCAAACCTATGAGCTTAGGGCAATCCACTCACCTTGGCCTCCCAGAGCGCTAGGATTACAGGCGTGAGCCACCATGCCAAGCCCAGGATCATGTTTATAAATCTGTCAGAGAATACGTGTATGAAATAAATCTGAATAGCAATATGTCTTCTAATTTTGAAATATTAAATTAAATCTGGCAATAAAATTTTTATTTCTCTGAGTGGTAATGAGCCTGGGAAAAAAGCATAAAATATTTGAGAGCTTTGAACTTAACTAGAAAGAATTAAACTACTTCAGATGAAGCAATTCCACCAAATTGTAATTGTTTTATGTGACACTTAAAAACATTTATTATTAAAAAAAATTCTGGACCTGAATATAGAATGTGGATTATATCTGCTGTGTAATTGGTCATTTCTTTTTTTTTTTTTTTGAGATATTCAAATTTGTTTTATTTTACTTACATCAAAGCAAAGAAAGTCAATACAGTGCCCTAGTGGTTTTGAGAAGATCATGCCATTTATAAAAGGCTGAAATTATTCCCCAAACACAGTTTCCACAGTGGGAATATATGATGTATTAGAGTCAAAATACAGTTTATGTAAAGGCCATAATTTGTCTTGGCCAAGTGGTGATTTCAAGTGAAATATCAGGAGTTTAATCTTTCTCTCACTTAAGAAATATATATATTTAAGGATAAGATTAAAATGATATAAACTACAGGTATTAGATTAGCTTTTGTAACATGTAAAAACACATTTTAAATGAACATTGAAAATCTGGCTTGCCTCGTAGTATTTCTTAGATTTTAATGATTGCATGTGGCATCTCATGAAAGGCAGGGTGAGCAGGATCCCTGGAATAACCCTCCTGGGTCAGAGGATGTGAGGCCACAGAACACAGGCCAGGTCCTCAGAAAAAATCTTTGTCTTTCACAGCTTATGTTGTTACTCGGGGTTCCTTGATTTCCCACAAACTTTGATTACTCATTTCAGACGATTAAGCAAAACATGGATATTTCCAAGAATATGGCAGAAATCAATCGATTATTTCAAGTGCTAATTGGAGAATATCTCCAATGCCTGTTTTCAGCAAAAACACAAGGAACCTCAGGTGAGATGCTGACCATTCTTAGCTCTATACTATGAAAGAAGGTGAAGCATGAAATAAAGATAAATACGAAAAAACCTGTAGTCAATCAAATAAGTTGTTTTTTTTTTTGAGACGGAGTCTCACTATGTCGCCCTTGGTAGAGTGCTGTACCATCACAGCTCACAGCAATCTCAAACTCTTGAGCTCAAGCAATTCTCCTGCCTCAGCCTCCAAAGTAGCTCGGACTACAGGCTCCCGCCGCAAAGCCCAGCTAATTTTTTGTTGCAGTTGTCACTGTTGTTTAGCAGGCCTGATAAACCTGGCCAGCCTCACTGTATGTGGCTGGCGCCCTACTCACTGAACTATGGGTGCAGAGCCCAAACAAGTTTTTGGATATCCATGACTATAAGCACTCAGCTTAACTGGTTGTTAATTTGTATTGCTTAGACCAGGGGCACAGGCAATTTTCAATGGTGTATTATCCTATCTCAAATACTTTGAATATTAATTCCTGCTTCCATTCTCTTTGAGTGTGCATTTATTAATTTAGCAAATATTTATTTGCAATAATTGTGGCTATTTTTCCCAAACTCACTCTTAACTTAACTCATCTTTAGCCACAAGGCAATATGTTCTAGACTAAAGCCTTTCCCACATTTTATTCCACATTCCTCCTCAACTTAATAATGTGTTTGGTTATTAACAAACAACATTCAGGGTTTTTGAGTAGCTCTTTGATAAAATAAGTCCCCTGATGGAGGAGAGAAAGAGGGGGACTCTCATCTGATTTCTAATCTAAAGTGATAAACCTATTCTTTTCTGAAAATCTTATCTTAAAATTTTCTCACCATTTTCTCCTCCTAAAATTTCCTACTCTATCTCCCCAGTCACTGTAGCTAAGATAGTTAAAGAGGAATAAATCCATATAAATGCCTACCATCTAGAAAGTCTTTTCTTATTTATTTCTTATTTATCTCAAATGAAGCTTTAATAGCTAGAATTTTAGAGAGTGCAGCAAACTGAAATAAAAGATTGAAGCAATTTATTTTTTGTATTTTTGAGAGGGTGGGCAGGCTAGAAAGTTCTGTTTCCCCTCACACTGAATGACAGAATGATCACTTCTTTTAACCCACCCATCCCTGCTTTTCCTTTGACTCATCCCGGATCTCACTGAAACTGAGCAAATAACTACATCAACGTTACAATGCCTGTAAATATTTTGATTAAGTACTGCATTAAGAACAACCTAAAAGCTAGCATTTCGTAGAATCTTACTCTTGTTGATTTTTAACAAGGATGTGAGAATAAATTGTGGGTGTACAATGTTAATATTTAAGTAAATAAGAAAGCGAAAAGCTAAAAAATATCTGTTTAAGAAATAATTAAGCTAAGTCCCTGCTGCTTCAAAGTTCTAATATTTCAAATATATTATATTACAGCTATAATTTTTTGAAACAATCTGGATATTTTTGGAATGATTACTCAAATGAAAGAAAAGTTTACTTGCGTGTATACAGATTGTCTATGAAATAAATTTTTTAGGTTTATTTTAGCAATATCATAAAAGAATGTTAATATTAATCATAACTTCAAAATGTTAATATTAATCATAACATTAAAAGGCAAAAAATATATTACAATGCCAGAAAGCAACTGCAGAAAACTGCATATTAGATATATCTAGTAATATAATATCAAATATCTGAATCCCTCATAGGTTTGCCTAGGTTTCTGCAAGATGTTTAACAAAATCTACTTTCTTTGTTTTTTATAACCTTTACACAATGTTTTCCAAGATATTTCTAAGAATGGAAATATTAAACATGATGCATTGAAATAATGGATACAAACTTTGAACACAATGAAATAATAGAAATGAAAATAAAACTTGAAGAAAATAGGAAAATATAATTTGTTAAGTTTGTTAGATTTAAGGTTTGAAAAATTTACATTTCTCTATACTTTGATTTTGGCTAACAGAATAAGCTCTCATTTTAGAAAGAGTGATTATTTTGCAAATTCAATGAAATAGAAACCAGATGTACTCTAGAGAAGATCAATAGGGCTGAAGCTAGTTCTTTACAGGAAAAAGAACCCAATAAAATAGATAATTTTTGACAAAATTGATCCCAAGAACAAAGAAGACATAAACAGTATAATGAATTAAAAATGAGAAATAACCACACATAAAAAAGAGACTAAAAAGATAAGCAAATGTTATCAATCATATATTCATGATTTTGAAAACAAAATTTATAAATTCCTAAAAATGTTGCATCAGAATTGACTCAATAAGAAATGAAGAGTTTGAATAATCCTATGCATATATTTGATACATATTCACTTTTCATGCTGATGATAAAAATGCTTAAGAGGAAAAAATTAAAGATTATATCCTCTGAAATCTTCCTAGAGCCTTAACCTCAAGGTTGATAGAACACAATTAATTAACAATGTAATGCCTATGGTCATGATTGACATGATTTATTTAGGTATATTTTCAGAGAGCTCTACTTTCTTTCCCAAAGAGAATGTAATTAAGGGTTCATATTACCCCAGTGATGTGCTCAGAGGTGGTTTAAAAATCTTCCCTCTTTTCTCCTTCCTGCTCCCTTTGCTTTTTATTTGATGGGTTCAGAGTTTCTTGTCTGAAAAACTACAAAAGCTCTTTAACTGGTCTCTTTCCAATGACAATTAATCATTCAATTAATTAATTTTTAAATATTATAAGATATTTGCCTCGTGCTCGCTTCGGCAGCACATATACTAAAATTGGAACGATACAGAGAAGATTAGTATGGCCCCTGCGCAAGGATGACACACAAATTCGTGAAGTGTTCCATATTTAAAAAAAAAAAAGATATTTGCCTCAAATTACTGGACTAAGGTAATTTAAATCTGTTAAGACACTTGACCATGGTTAGCTTCTAGTGATGAAGCACTCTTATTTTTTCAGATCTGTTTTTTTCACAATAGAAACATAAGTATATAAATATATATGTATAAAATAATATAAATTCATTTCTAAAATGTAAAACAATTATAAATATACATCCACATTTATTTTACATATACACTTACATAAATATATGTGTATAATACAGAAATATAAAAACAACATAAATATGTGTGTATGCATATTTATGCATATGCAGTCATTTTCAAAATATTCAAAGAAATCCAACCTCATTAATTCTTTTTTTCTTTTATTAAGTCAGATACACATAGATCATGAATACATTTATGCATATGTGGGTACAATGTGCTGTTTTTTTATACAATTTGGAGTGCTTACATCAAACTAATTAATATAGCTTTCGCCTCATTTACTTGATTATTGTGTTGAGACATTTATGTTCTATACTTGATAGATTTGACTTGTACCCTTGCAATATGCTCCATAGGTGTAGTCCCACCATTTACCCTCCCTCTATCAAACCTCCTCCCTCCCCTCCCTTCCCACTCCACTCCATTTCTCTCCTTTATCCTGGGCTATAGTTGTGATCTATCTTACATAAGAAAGTGTGAGTAAAGAGGGACTTTACCTAACAATTGCAATCAGTGTAACCTGGCTTATTGTACCCTCAATGAATCCCCAACAATAAAAAAAAAAAAAAAGTGTGAGTAAATATAAATTGGTTTCATAAAAGTACTGAGCACATTAGATACTTTTTCTTCCATTCTTGAGATACTTTACTTAGGAGAATATGTTCCAGCTCCATCCATGTAAACATAAAAGAGGTAAAGTCTCCATCTTTTTTAAGGCTGCATAGTATTCCATGGTATACATATACCACAATTTATTAATCCATTCATGGGTCTATGGGCACTTGGGCTTCTTCCATGACTTGGCAATTATGAATTGAGCTGTAGTGAATAATCCGGTGCAAATATCTTGTTGCAAAGTGATTTTTGGTCTTTTGGATATATTCCTATAGAGGAATTGCAGGATCCAATGGCAGGTCTATTTTTAGATCCCTGAGTATTCTCCAAACTTCTATCCAAAAGGAACATATTGGGTCCATATTGCAGAAGTGTTCTCTTTTCTCCACATCCACGCCAACATCTGTAGTTTTGGGATTTTGTTATGTGGGTTACTCTTACTGGAGTTAGATGGTATCTCAAAGTGGTTTTGATTTGCATTTCTCTGATGATTAAAGATGATGAGCATTTTTTTCATGTGCCTGTAGAAGCATCAGAGAAGCTTCTGTTCAAGTCTCTTGCCCACAATGAAATGGGATCACTTGTTCTTTTTTTTATTAATATGTTTGAGTTCTCCATGAATTCTGGTTACCAGACCTTTGTCAGAAACGAAACCTGCAAATATCCTCTCCCATTCTGAGAGCTGTCTACTTGCTTTACTTACTGTGTTCTAAGCAGTGCAGAAGCTTTTTTGTTTGATCAGATCCTAGTAATGTATTTTTGGTATTGCTTCAATTGCCCAGGGGGTCCTACTCATAAAGTATTCTCCCAGGCCAATTTCTTCAGTGTTTCCTCTGCACTCTCTCCAAGTGTCTTTATAGTTTCATATCTTAAGTTTAAGTCTTTTATCCAGTGAAAGTCAATTTTTGTTAGAGGTGAAAGGTGTGGGTCCAGTTTCAGTCTTCTACAAGATGCCAGCCAACTCACCCAGCACCATTTGTTACATAGGGAGTCTTTCCCCCAATTTATATTTTTGATAGGCTTATCAAAGATCAAATGATGATAAGTGTCTGGTTTCATCTCTTGGGTCTCTATTCTGTTCCATACATCTACCTCTCTATTTTTGTGCCAGTACCATTACCATGCTGTTTTGATAACCATAGATTTATAGCATAGTCTGAAGTCTGGTAGAGTGACTCTACCTGATTTGTTTTTATTTCTGAGTAATGTCATAGCTATTCGAGGTTTTTTGGTTTCGATGTAAAATGAAGTGCTAGTTTTTCCATATCTTTAAAGTATGACAGAGGTGCTTTAATAGGGATTGCATTAAATCTTTACCTTTTTAATTCTTTTTTTTTTTTTTTTTTTTTTGTAGAGACAGAGTCTCACTGTACCGCCCTCGGGTAGAGTGCTGTGGCGTCACATGGCTCACAGCAACCTCTAACTCTTAGGCTTACGCGATTCTCTCACCTCAGCCTCCCGAGCAGCTGGGACTACAGGCGCCCGCCACAACGCCCGGCTATTTTTCTGTTGCACTTTGGCCAGGGCTGGGTTTGAACCCGCCACCCTTGGCATATGGGGCCGGCGCCCTACTCACTGAGCCACAGGCGCCGTCCTTAATTCTTAATAAAACCTATAAAATTCAATGTTTTCTTGTATTAAGATAGAAAATATATTCATTTATTACTTCTTTGCAATAAGTACAAGACAAAGCAAGAAAGCAAACTAATCCCTAAAGCAAACAAATGAATTTTTTGTTATACAAAAAAGTCCTAATGTGTATTTATTTGAAAAATTAACTGTTTATAAAACTAATATTAATGAATAAATATGAACCAATAAATTATGTCAGATCACCTAATGCAAAATTTTAGTTTTGATACATTAGTATTTTTATGCTAAATAATCTACTATTGCATCCTAAAAAATGAGAATCACTGTGTCATGAGATAAACTTACAGAATAAAAAAATATATATGAAATGAAAGGAAACATAATTCAATACATACATCTTTTTGATAATGGGTCAGAAATGTCATCTTTTTATATATATCATAACAAACATCAGTGTCTACTAGATTTAAATTGAAGTTTCAATGACAAATTTTTGTTTTAAAATAATGATTCTCCAATGAACAAATTATAGAACACTCTTAGATATCTTTATCATCCAATTAAATCAAAGTTAACAATGTTACTGTTCATGTTCCTTTTATCTAAGAAGCATGAATTAAATTCTTCTTCATTAATGTGTTTGAAGAAATAATTTCATACAAAGAACAAGACAGAATAAAAAAATAAACACACAAATCCCAAGTAACATATCCACACTCAAAAAATGCACAATGGAATGATTTAATATATTCCAGTCATAAATCGTGAACATAGTCTGTGCAAAAATTATTAAAGGAAAGAAAGACAAATATTTAATGACAAAATGCATGCATATTCATTGTTATGACATAATGATGTTATATGTATCAAATGAAATTAATATAAGATGATATGACTCTTTCATCACAGCAGGCAAACTAAAGTTTAAAAGAAAACTGCATATGGATCAAGGTATTTGGTGTTTAAAGGGCAACTCAGGTAATAGCAATACAAAAATATTTATCTTGAACTAAGATTTTAATAACTATATAATCAAAGGTATTTTAAAATGGCTTATTATTTTAAAAATATTCACTAAATTTAAAAAACATTCCTATTTTTTTCTAAAAAGTGTGCTTGACTATATCTAAAGGGATTTCTTTAGTCATTTATAATCATTGCTACATTTATGTAAAGGATGCGGTGAAAGAAATCCTACAGTTGCCACATACTGCACAAATCTTATTTTAAATAATTCTCTTATAAATGCTAATAATTTCTTGTTCTAATATAAATATCTGCTTTCAGTAGAATGCCTTCCTATCCATGGTAATATGTTTAGATTTTCTCAAGTTAAAATACCATATGCCAAAGCAAAAACTTATTTTCAATTATGTTGTAGATGCAACAATTTTCTATAAAATATACAGTATTACCTAAACTATAAAATGTGTATTTCTTATAACAGAAATATATACAAGATCCTAAAGAAGTAAATTTATTCATTGTTCATTTCTTTCTCAAAGATCAGCTCCATTCTGTCTTAGCTGTAGCTGCATACTTGTGTGTGTTTATTGAATAAGAAAATTTTGTTTTATGGGCAAAAATAAGGTATGTAAATTATTACACAAAAAATATATATTCAGTGTGGGATACTGAAGTACAAGATATATATATAAATCAGTTTCATAACAGTTGGGCCCTTTCTTTAAAAAAAAAGTATTTTATTAAAAGGAAGGATTTATTACAGAAATGTTTTAGTAACTTTATAATGTTGTATTGATGTGATCTACGGTCTGCTAAGTTTAAAAGTTATTAAATTTTATCTTATCATAACCCCATGATCCTCTCAATAGATTCAAGGAGAAAGCATTTGACAAAATTCAATTCACTCTCATGATAAAACCCAAGAAACTAGGAATAAAAAGAACTTTCTCACTCTAATAAAGGATATCTATGAATAAAAATAAACCCTGATACTTAATGATAAAAGACTGGTTGCTTTCTCTTTTCAACCAGGAACAAGACAAGGATACCTATGCTTGTCACCTCTATTTAACATTGTACCGGAAACCCTAGCCCAGACAAGAAAAACAAATAATGGCATCCAGATTGGTAACAAAGAAATAAAACTATCTCTATTTGCAGATGCCATGATTTTGTACAATGAAAATCCTAAGGAATCCACTGAAAAGCTATTAGAACTAACAAATGAGTTTAATGAAGTTGCAAGATACAAGATCAATAAACCAAAAAAATTGTATTATTTATTTTCTTTCCTTTTTTTTTTTTTTTTTTAAGACAGAGTCTCACTTTGTCCCCTTCGGTAGAGTGCCATGGTGTCTTAACTCACAGCAATCTCGACCTCCTGGGCTCAAGCGATCCTATTGCCTCAGCCTTCCAAGTAGCTGCGTCTACAGGTGCAGGGTCTCGCTCTTTCTCAAGCTGGTCTTGCACTCCTGAGCTCAAGCAATCCATCTGCCCCAAACTCCCAGAGTGCTAGGATTACAGGCATGAGCCACTGCACCTAAAAATAATATTATTTCTTAAAACAGCAATGAGCAATCCAAAAATGAAATGTAGGAAAAATAATTCCATGTATAACACAAGAAAAAATAAAATACTTAAGAATAAATTTAGCAAAAGAAGTACAAGCTGATATCCTACAACTCCAAAATATTATTGAAAGAAAATAAAGATCTAAATAATTGGAGAGAGATCACATGATAATAAATATGAATATATAATTCTTTTGAGGTTGCAATACTCCCAAGTTCATCTGCAGATTCAATAAAATCTCTATCAAAATACCACCAGAATTTTTTGCAGAAATTGACAAGCTGATTCTAAAATCATGTGGGAAATCAGTGCACCCCAAATAGGCAAATACATCTTGAAAAAGAAAAGCAAAGAACTAAGTTGGAAGACTTAAACAATATCTAATTTCAAAATGTACAACAGAGCTATAGTTATCAAGGCAGTGTGGAACTGGCCAAGGTAGACATAGATCAATGGAGTAAAACTGAGAGTCCAGAAACAATAGACAAAGACCAGTGGAATAAAATTGAGAGCAAAGAAATAAAGTCTTTGACTTTCCACAAGGGTGCTCTAAGACAATGAAACAGCAATAAATAAACTGATCAACACATGGTGCAGGAACCACTGGACATTCACATGCAAAAGAATGAATCCAGACTCCTTCACAGTGAACACAAAAATTGATTTAAAATGTATCACAGAATAAACATAAAAGCTAACACTATAAAAAGACAAATAACCCAATTTAAAAATGGGCAAAGAGCTGAATAGACACTTCTTCAAAGAGGATTTACAATAGCCAATTAATACATGAAAAGACGCCAAGCATCATTACTTATTAGATAAATGTAAATCAAAACCACAACAAAATAACACTCCACATACACTAAATGGCTAGAAGCTAAAGCATGGACAATAACAAGTTTTGGTGAGGATATGGACAAATTGGAGCTTTCATATATTTCTGGTGAGAATGTAAAATTATATAGTCACTTTGGAAAACAATTTGACAGTTTTTTAAAATAGTAAACACAGGGTTTCCATATGCTCCAGCAATTACACACCTAGGTAGTCATATGAAGTCTTATAATTAAGATCACAAGAAACTTTACATCTTTTGTATTAACGTGGATTGAGTTGAAACACATTCTTCTTAATAAAGCATCATAAGAATGGAGAAGCAAGAATCCAATGTATTCAATTCTACTATGAAAGCATAGATGATCTAAAACAAGGTAGGGGGTAGGGGAATAAGGGAGTGGAAAGAGGGGTGGAGGGAGAGGGATGGGGGTATGGTGTATGGCACACCTCTCAGAGGAAGGACACAATTACAAGAGGAACTTTACCTAACAAATGTCATCAGTGCAACCTCATTCTTTGTACACTCAATGAATCCCAAACAATAAAAAAAAATTTTAATATATTAAAAAATAAAAAATCACAAACTTGCCACTGTGGTGCTTAGGTTGGCAACACTATACAAACAACTCAATAAAGTTTCACAAATTTGGTATATCATGTCTCACAGCTCTGTGTGTCAACATGTGGCAGTTTCTTGCTGAGAAGTGTTCATTATTGTTGCATGTTTTTGTGTGTCATCACAAGAATCTTGGAGCTTGAATTAGAGCTATAAACAAACATTAAATTTCTTATTAAATTTGGCAAGAGTAGAAGTGAAATCAGGGATATGTTAGTCCAAGTTTGTGAGGATAATGCCATGAAGAAAATGGCAGTATACAAATGCATTAAATGTTTTTCTGGGGGGAGAGAAAGCATCACTGATTAAGAGAGGTCAAGGCAGACAAGAATGAGCAGAACTGATGAAAACATTGTAAAAATTCATCAAATTGTGTGTCAAAATTGTTGACTAACAGTGAGAAGCAAAACAAACAAAGTAAACACTGATAGGAAAACAGGAAAATCTTAACTGAAAATCTTGGCATGAGAAAGGAGCTCACCAAGGAACAAAAGCAAAGAAGAGTCAAAGTTTTCTAAGACATTTTGGAGAGATAAGACACTATTTTGGACCATGCTGTTGTGGTGATGAAACATGAGTGTACCAATATTACCCTGAAACAAAGCATCAAATGGAAGTCAGCCAGTTCTCCATGATCAAAAATATTCCATCAAATCAAGAGTCAAAACTATCTTGCTAATCTACAAGGAGAATGGAGACCTAAGACCCCACCCATTCTTGGCAAGGTAAAACAACCCCAGAAAAAGGGAAAAATAATTAAGCTGAGCAAGTCAGAATAAAAACAATTTAATTAGCTCACTTTTAAAATAACAGTTGAGTTACTTGTCTGGGCAGTTTCTGCTTTTACTGGAAGCCTGACCTGTAAGGGAAACAGCTTACAACATCCCTCTGGACCTATAAGCGCTCTGAAGAACAAAGGCCATAGCAGAAGCTGTGTGCAAGACCTGAGAAAGAAAATTAACTAGGCTAACCCCTGCCCAGTCAACTGTCAACAACTTTCCAGAAGCAAATATCCATTGTGGGGATTTGCATAATGGCCAGGGGAGAGATTAAGAGAACAGCTAGAGCCCTGAGATATGGGCAAAAGGGCTTGTACCCCAACCACAGAGGGAAACACCTCTGGATGGAGATAAGGGGAGAATTCCTCTTTTCCATCAATAATTCAGAGGAGAACTGATGTCACTGTGTCTGCTCCACAGAGAAACTAGAGGACTCAAACCTCCCCCAAGGGATCTGTGTGTGTGACTACAGACAGGAGGCTGCCCCTGCACAAGGCTCAGGTTCTCGATTTCTCAAGGCTGCCCAGGCCCTTAAAGTTAACGATTGTAGAGGGAATAAGAACTAACATACTTACTCCTAGAAACTGCTGAAATTTAGCCGGGCATTGTGGTGGGCACCTGTAGTCCCAGCTACTCGGGAGGCTGAGGCAAGAGAATCACTTAAGCCCCAGGAGTTGGAGGTTGCTGTGAGCTGTGTGAGGCCACGGCACTCTACCGAGGGCCATAAAGTGAGACTCTGTCTCTTAAAAAAAAAAAAAAAGAAACTGCTGAAATTTTTACTCCCTTCCTCAGCTTACTCTTTCACCTAAATGAGAACATAGCCTTCAATAAAAGTTGGGTAGAACACGCAGGGCTACTCACTGGAACCCCACAAGCTAGCGGTATCCCCTCTGTCCCACCTTTGAAAATTCTGCTCTATGTGTCCAATCTTTTTGTCTCCACCACTTTTAACTTTATTATTTCTTTACTTGATTGCCACTTGTTCCACAGGTATTAAAGGACCCTACCCCACCTGGGGCAGGATCCTGGCCCTAATCATTTTTTGTTATCAGAAGGTTTATTCATTATGAATTTGTACTAACTGGACAAACAGTTAACCAAGTTTACTATTTGGAAATGATAAAAAGGCTGTGTGAAAAAGTTAGACAAAAATGCCTGAACAATTCACCCATAACTCATGGATCTTGCATCACAACAATGTATCAGCTCACATGGCACTATCCATGATGGAGTTTTTATCTAGTAAACAAATAAGTATATTGGAACACTGTCCCTACCCATTTGATCTGGCCCCAATAACTTTTTACTTTACCAAAAGACAAAGGAAATAATGAAAGGTAGACATTCTGGTAACATTCAGGATATCAAGGGTAATACAATTACAGCTCTGATAGTCCTTCCAGAAAAAGAGTTTCAAAGTTGCTTTGAAGTGTGAACTAGGTTCTGGCATCAGTAAATAGATTCCCAAGGGGAGTATGTTGAAGGTGAAATAGTGATACTCAGCAATGAGCTATGTAACACTTATCCTAGGATGAGTTTGTGAGCTAAATAGTCAGACCTCGTGCATGTGTGTGTTTGTGTGTACATGCATGTGTATGAAGAGAAATGAAATGTATATTCACACAAACGTGTACAATATCAGCATTATTTATTTACAATAGTACAAAAGCAAGAGCACCCCAGTTGTCCATCAACTGATTAATGGATGAATAAAATACAGTGTCTCCATCAATGAAATATTATTTACCAATAGAAAAGAGTAAAAATGAAGTTCTGATACATGCTACAACATAGATAAATCATGAAAACATTATGCTAATTCAAAAAACATCACAAAAGCCAAACCTTTTTGGAGAAAGTATTAAAAATGTTCTTAAATTTGTGATAGTGTTTGAACAACTCTGTACATAAACTAAACACTTAATCGTACACTTTATCTGGGTTAACTTAATCATCTATGAATACATCTCAGAGAAGCTATAATAATCCATCTTATTATCTTTCCACAAAGAAGTATTATGGCCACAGTTTGCTAAACACAAAAATCAAAATCTCAAGGTTTTTCCTCAATTATATGAACATCTTTAACTGTCAGTATCAAATTTTCTAGAATCTCTATCAGCAATCTCTTTTTATCAGCTCTACTCTTTTCCAAGCCCTCTGCCTCAGTTGAGTAGGACATGGTTTATTGTTCAAATCATTTTAGCAGCTTTCCAGAAGGAACAGGGCCACCTGTCTCAGCTCTCTCCAGACCAGCTATTCACTACCAATACACTTGTCTTCCTAAAGCCCCATGCTCTTGTAGATAGCCCAGAGTTTGTCACATAGCACTCAGAATTAAGTCCAAAATCTGACTCCACATCATATATGTTAATATGAGACATATTAATAGCCCAGCAACTTTACAACCAGCACTTGGTACTCAAGGTAGTCTTTTAAGCAATTTCATTTGCTGATTTTTGAACATTGTATGCTCTTTATGGCTTCCTAATTCCAGAAACTACATCCTCTCTACCTTTTGCCTTTCCTGTCTGATTAATGTTTATCTGTTAAGACCCAAGTCCAAATGCCACTTTTATGAAGTCTTCTTTAGTGTGGTATTGAACACACTATTTGTTTAGATGTCTATTTCCCTAAATAGACTGTGGGCTTAAATGCTCTCACGCAAGTTTGAATTTCTAACCCATCTATTTTATTATTATATTAAGAATTCCCTAGGTAATATTTATTAAATCATGGAATGTATACAAAAGTAATATATGTGTGTACATGCACATCTGCTTCAGTGTGAGTGGTGGGGACTTTAACGTGGAGAGGCAAATCTTTCCAACACTCACTCCTGAATTCACTATGTCACCCCAATTATCAGATACAGAAGGATCTTTTACTACGTTGACTTGATAAACTGCACTCAAAATATGATATCTAAGGATTCTCAGAATTATAAAGTTGGAACTCTGAAACAATTTAGCTCACTAGAGGAAATACTTGACCAATGTCATGTGTTAACACATCATTTGTTAACAAAAATGTACAGGTGCCTTCTATCACTCATAAGATAAAAGTATCTTCTTCATTTAAAATTAGTAGGGCACCAGTTCCATATGCCGGAGGTGGCGGGTTCAAACCCAGCCCCCGCCAAAAACCAAAAAAAAAAAAAAAAAAGATGTTAGTTTCATTATGACCTAGAAATAAATTATGCTAAGACACTGTCCACCAGAAAATGTAAAAGCTAAGTGTATAGAGTCATAGATCTATTATTGAGAATCAATGATTTTCCAATGATAAGCCTATATGGATTAGTGGTGATGCCGTGAATATTTTATTAGCAAATAATAGACTCTTAGCAGAAGCATCATGTGTATTAGTAGATATTTCATTATTATATACATGAGCATATATATAGCACTAACAACAAGGCTCAATTAAATGTTTCTAGACAGTCTAATCTCTCTCAATCATTTTCAATGTATTTTGATAGATATTTTAATTAGTGGGAATCACAAAATTAAATCTCTAACTTAAGCTCATTCAATATTTTACTCCAATTTGTCTATAAAGTTCTAGAAAAATTCAACTGAAACATCAACAATAAATACATGGCTTATTCCCCAATATACACTACGCTTTTAAAAATTACAATGTAATTAATAGCTAAAAATACAGAAAATTTTTAATAAAATTCTAGTTTAAAATTTATAGTTTTAGTTAGATAAAATGACATTAAATACTACAAAAATATTAAAATTCTAAACATAAGATGCAATAATTAGTATTATATTTACAACTGCATAGTGGTATCTAATTTCTAACATTGAAAATAGATGTCATGTTATGATAATGAAGATTAATAATTACAATGCTAACTTCTTCTAAAGATCTTGGAGTGATTAAGAAAGAAAGATACATTTCAAGTATCCAAGTTCAAAAATAAAATTTACCTCACATAATAACCACACAGAATTAAATAAAATAACAAAGGCTACATCTTAAGAAATATTTGTATATTTTGTGCACAAAAATGTAAGTTGTTACTATAACTTACCTGTATATAAAACAAATATAGCTTACTAAGAGCACTTGTCTTAGAAATTTCTCAGAAACCTTACCACTTTTCGGCCCATTGTGATCACAAGGAAAATTAAAGGGCATCGAAACTTTTACAAGCTATATAAACCAAAAATATAAGAAATAATCTGCAGCCACATGCTTGGTGTAACAAAACCCTATGTGCTATGTCAATAATTCAGCTTCACTTAAAATAATATAGAGTACAAATCTCCCAAACATCATTCAAACGGAAATATACATACCTGCCCACACCAACCATATTCAAGCATTGTAAAGGTGGAGACTATAATGCTTTCGGGATGTTAAATATGAGTGTAAATGCTGCTGATTCATTCAAAAGGAATCTGCTATTTTCCTTCTTCAAAGAGTGGTTACCAACTACAACTTCGTGCTTAGCATCAACACTGCCACAATCCAAGCTTTGTTGTAATGTTGTGCTCCTACAGCTAAAACCTGTTGATAATGAACCTGAACCCATTATTTTGAGTCAATGAATTGAAAGAAATAGGGCAAAGAATGAAAGCCACAGGGCCAATTACGAGCATTCTTTGATGTATTACTTGCTAGCACCCCCCATATCACTTTGTGTCTTTGTCTTGATCCCCTCTGTTACTCATTAATTATTCTGGAAGGGTTAAAGTTCAGGGAGCTAATTGCACAAACCGTCTTTCTTGGTAGGGATTCTCCCTACTCTGACACTTTCCCCAACTGTGCCCAGCCACCTTGCATTATGCCAATTAACCCAATTCTTGGCATTTTTGCTTGGACCTCAGCATCTTTTCAAGCTTTACCTAAAATATTTTCACTAGGTTTAGGTTGCCTACAGAATAAACCAAGGCAACTTTAAGATTTAATTAGAACTTACTTAATTATATCATCTTTCCTAAACTTTTAATGCTACAATTAAAAATTTCTCTGTCCTACTTATGCCAGAAACACAAATAAATAAATACACACACACACACACACACACACATATAAAATGAAAATAAATGTAACTAGAATTGCTGGATATTTAGCAAAATTCCATTATTTATGCTACCCTCCTACACTGAATTATAGAGTATTTTAATGAAAACAACATTTTCCTCATTTGTCAACCAAAATATAAACTGAGAAGTTTCCATTTTTATATGGCATGATTGTCAGGCTTCCACAATGTATAAACTTACTCTAGTATTATCAAGATATTTAAGGAAATCAACTGGTGAGTCGATATAGCTTCTGGAAAATTTCCAATATTTGATCATAATTATAAATCTGAAATAAAATTCCAAAAACAAATAGCCATGCCTGGTAGTGCTTCCTGGAATATATCAAACTATGCCTTGTATTTCTTTATATTTTTCAAAATCTTCAAAAATCCTCTCCTTTCCGTATGTTTCAGTTTCCATAAATACTAATTTGGAGCATCTACTTCAGGTATATGCATTAACTAATTAATTACTAGATTTATTGTCAATAACTTACAGTTGTGTTTTCATCAATTAATAATTACTGAGCAGTTTCAATGTAGCAAGCATTTGCTGGCTGCTGTGAATGAGGGTGAATTCATCAACATCAGGCTACTGGAGCTGTCAGAAGGCCAACAAAGAAACAAACACTAATATAAATACTTATAAATAGGGGCTAGCTTGAAGTACAAGAAAACAAACAGAACTATCAACTTGAAGAGTGAAAAGGAATCAGCCTTACAAAGAGCAGCACAGAAGCAATAGCATATGCAAGGTGTTCCCTTAGAAGTCAGCAGGCTGGGCTTGAGGAACTGAATTAAGGCCAGTTTGCAAGACAATGAAAGAGAGACAAATGGTTTGGGACTAGACTGGAAGATAGATAGAAACCAGATCCTGTGGAATGTTTTAGACTATGAAAAGGAGTTATATTTTATTTAAGAACGATGCAGACACTGTGATTGATTTTTGTACTGCTGAGAAGAATATGTCAAAGAGTTTTTAAGCCAAGAGAGAAGTGAAACCCGGGATCAGTTTTTAAATAGAAATCCCATAAATCTTATAATTTTTTTAATGGTAGAGAGAATTCTTTGCACACATCCATAAAACTTTACTTGAAAATCTAATTTAAAAGACTGGCTTGACCAAATGGATTGCATTTGTTAATTTCCACTAAACAGAGGACAGAATCCCACATTCCAGGAGCAACTGTGTCAGAAGAACAGGCCAATAATTTCATGGTTTGACTGAAAAATATATTTAAAAGCCCAAAATATAAAATTTTTGAATAATTATTTTAAAATTTGTTTATAGATTTCACAAAATGTCACAAGAATAAAATAAGCCCAAAATGAGTTATTAGCTAACTGGGTCAAACTAATCATTCATTTAAAGTTATATAGATTTCACCTTTCGCTGGAATTATGTGTAAAAAAAATATTTGGTTTATTCACTCCATGTTATCCATGACAGAACTTTCAGATTGACCTTTTGATAAAGCTAACACAAAAATAACCAACCATGATTCCAAAGTTATTAAATGTATCACTTTAACCTCTCTTTCATAAGATGCTCTAACATTAACATTACAATGGCAAAAAATAGTTCCATGAATTAATTGACTCTTACATAACCACTGTAAAATATATCTTTCAGAGCCTGTGGCTCTCCTATTCCTCATTTTTAGAATGCCAATTATTCTCTTTTAAATTTAACTTCTTTCACACATGATTTATTAAGATATTAAACTACTTTTCATAGTGAAAATTAAAGGTAAATGATAGTTTTTCAAAGTATTTTCATTCTTATGATTATCCTCTCAACTCAAAGTTTCACATTTGAAATAAAGAGGAGTGCTTTAGATTAACATTCAGCCCCCTCAGACTTCATTCCAATCTCCTTCCTCTCTCCAAAACCAGTTTGTCAGACTAAATATTCATTTGTCTTTATTTCTGGTTAGTCACAAGTGGGCACTTTTCTAAAATAATGACACCACATGTAGGACCTGGGAATTTGAGAAAGGCCATTCAATTTCTCTTGTCCTCATTTTAAAATTATTTTTATTGACATATTTTAATTGTATGTATTATTCAGGTATAATTTTATATTTTGATATGTATATATATTGTTTGTTATATAATGATCAAATCAAGATATTCAATATATTCATCACCTTAATGCATTATCATTTTAAGATCTTGAATGTTTCTCCATGTATACTCTGCTCACTGTTTTCCTAGTTGTAATACTACAAGACACTACATTTCCCTCAATGAATTGTTAGCAAATGCAAAGTGACAATAGGAATACTGGAGGTGGATCTGAGGATCCAATTCTAGAAGAATGGCAACTCAGTGCCTGACAGGAAAGAGAGAAAGTGGAGTGTTCTGCCAAGTCATGATTTTAAATTCCCTTCCACTATTTGAAAACTACTAGCAAATAGCTTACATTGAAATAGAATGGAAATTATATAATTATGTAATTTCTGCTCCCACATTTGCTTTCACATATCCCACAAGACAATTCTTCCAATATATTTCTTCCTGAATCTATAGATGAGATAGTTCTGAATCCAGAAAATGTAAAAGAAGTGAAGAGACATCCTTAGGGCAGCAGCACTATAATTGCCCTTTCCATTGATGTAATTTATTAACTCTGATTTAATCTGCCACTATCTGAACCATTACTGGGAACTTTCTGGCAAAACTGGTACATACTCTACAATTGTTTAGAGATCACAGGAGGGAAGATATCTCAGCCAGTGTTAAAATCTTTCAACTAGGCCTAGATGCCACCAAAGCACACCCTTGGACTGTGCTAAATTTTATCCCAATGAAACTATGCTTTAAAAAACACTTATTCAAATAAACTACATAAAAATGGTATTAAATATTTTTTTTACTATGATTGTCATTTTTTTTATTTTATTTTTTATTTTTTTTCCTCTTTTTTTTTTATTGTTGGGGATTCATTGAGGGTACAATAAGCCAGGTTACACTGATTGCAATTGTTAGGTAAAGTCCCTCTTGCAAGGTATTAAATATTTTACTGGACCATTTAATATATCAAATGGAACCATTGTTTTTTTAAGGGATTCTTTTGGATGAAAATTAAGTAATAAAAATTATCACATTTAGTATCTGGATCCTTCAAAATATGTATTTTTTTAAAATAAAATGCCAAGGACACTGAGAAATTTGTCTGGTACTATGTATTGCCTGTGCGATGTCTATGCTACTTTCTACATCTAAGCTGAAAATCTAATCTCTGAGAGAAATATGTAACTTACTCCTTCACCATTCATTATAAAAGAGCATGGTTTTCTACTTCTTTACTATTTCTGCAAAATACATAGACTTTTGATTCATGAGCTTAAAGACTGCTAACAAATTAAAAATTAAAACTTCAAATGTTATCAGATCTTTTCTGCAAATTCTGTGCTCAGAACATTAAAGTGCTGCCTTCCGTTGTTCACGTTTTTAACATCACCCTTGCCATTCTAGTGATGGTTTCAGGGGTAGGTGAAGTGGAACGTGTCTCTGATAACAATTTAAATTCCTTCCCAATGGGAGAAAGGAAAAAAATAATAACCTTCTAGTATTTGTGAAAAAGAAAAAAATCTTCCAACCTGTAATCAAATGCCTTCAGTAACAGGGAACTCAAACTCATTCTTTTATTGGTATAAACCACCACCTTCTCACTCCTACATGCTAACTTCTGTTAGTCAACCTCCCTGCTGCAATAATCCAGAATAAGATTATTCTGTCCATATAGTAATCCTTCGCAAATACTTGCAATTGTAATTCCATTTAAAGCTAATATCTGGGATAGATACACATCTTATTCCTTCACCATTCTTCATTGGATGTGGTTGTTAAGCTCTGCCTGATCTCTCACCTGAGAGCTGTTGCCCTTGCTGCTTCCTTTTCCTTGTCCCCCAATTTCTCATTCACCAGTGTACATATAAATTGCTTTGGGAAGCATTTTCCAGTCTTCAGAAAGAATGGATTGGATGAGCACTCCACCTCCACCCTCCACATTGCAATAGAATTCTCTGCTGACCCTTATTGGAAAAATGTTCATAGTTTTTTGTAATTCTCCCTCTTCTCACTGTTGTCCCAATTAGTCTACCACCTCTCTGATAATAGGAACTGCCTTACTCACTGACACATCTCCATACCTGGGTACATAGTAGCAGTCAGCTAATATTGGTGGAATAATTGGAAACACAGAATGACACAGATGACTATCATCTGTGTTCCTCACTTTCTTTTTTTTTCTCTCTCACTTTCTCTATATAAAATGGGAGTTAGAACAGTATCCACTTCTCATGATTGTTGTATAGGTCAATTGCATCTACTCCTTTAAAAGCACCTAGTAGATAGGAAAGTTTTAGTAAATCCTAGTTACTACTTTTCGTGGTCTACTAAAACCCATTTCTTTTTTACATAAGCTTAATGTTAAATTATGTCTACCCCATTTTGTAGTTATAGCACTGTTTTTTTAAGACATTAATGAAGAAATTAACATTTATATTTTCTGCTTTTCACCTTAGTCAACTATTCCAGATAACTAAAATACATAGGCACTTAATATTATTATATCGACTGTAGATAATACAAGTGCACACACATGCATACACACAGAGAGAGATAGTGGCAGAGATAGAGGAAAAATTAGATCAGATAGAAAAAAATTTTTACTAGGTATGTACAAAGACTTTGGACATAGTCAACATTGGATCTGAGCTTAGCTCTTGCTCTTAATGATTATGCAAACTTGAGCAAGTTGTTTACTCTCTTCTATTATTAATTTCATTTTGTACAGACATTCATCCAGCTATATACTCAGTACAGTGTCTTATCACTATAACAGTATTTTATAATTACTTTGGCATATATTTGTTTACATCTATGGTTAACTAGAAGCAATCCCTATCCTCTCAACCTGCACTTCCTGTATAGTATTTATCACAGAGAAATATGGAACATGTTTGATGAATAGTACCTTGACTTAAAAATATGGTCCATAAAAAGTAGTAAAGAACCAACCATGGAAAGGAAGGAAGGGGCCAGACTATTCAAGGCCTTGAATACAAGGATATAAGGGTGAAGAATGTACACTTAATTGGAAGGGTAGCCAATGAAAGCTTTTTAGTTGAAGAATGACAAAATTGGAACTCTACTTCAGAGATGTAATGTGCTAGGTTCTGAAAGATGATAGGAAAGGATGACTTTTGAGCAAGAGACCATTGAAAAGTCTTTCTAGTGGCCCAAAGAGGTAGGCCACTTTGTTCAGATAGAGTGTTTACCAAATGACCATTAAACACAAATCACAGCCATTGGCATTGATGAGGATACAATGATGAAAAATGAATTAGCCTGATAGTCTGGAAATAAGTTCACATAAGCAAGTGAAATGACTGATACAGACCAGCCTTAGACCACTCTTAAAACAGAAGTTCAAGTGATGATTGAGGAGATGAGGTATCAATTCCCACTAAGGGGGCCAGAGACAAAAGAAAGTATCTCTGAAGAAGGACCCCTGAAGCTGATTCTTGGGAACAGATAGCTGTCAAACCACTAGCTGTGGGGGAAGGATATTAGGAATATATGGAAATGCTGATTTTAAAACAAAGAAGCTTTCCCCTCAGTCCTTCTAGCCAGTATCCCTGGAACTTTTATTTCTTCCAAAGTTCCAGGGAGCCAATGTTTGGATCACATAAATTCAGCCCTCTGGGAAGAGATTCTTAACTCTGGAGGATCAGCATGGCTTCTTCCAGATGTGTCAAAATATAAAACAGACTGGCAGCTGATATCCAGGGTGCTGGTGTCCAAAATGAGGTCCCATCACTGAGTTGAAAGTAGATAATTTTAAAATTTTTACCAGTGTTTATTTTTTCCTAAAGATAAAAGGTAAAGCTATATTTTACCTGGAAATACATTAGTACAATATTATGAGTACAAATTTTATAATGCAATAAGACATAGATAATTTGCAGGTGTTCAAATGTGTTTACCAACAGAGTAAGATGATGGTAAAAGATTGGGAAGACTATTGTAGAGCTCTGAACTGTAGACTTAAAAGAGAAAACACAAGAAATACTTTTCCCTCTAATTCCTTATGCACAAAAATCTCTCCAGGGAAATTTATTATATAGGATCAGAATTGCGTGAAGAATATTGAATACTAGTGAGAAATAACATTAGCATTAAGAGTAGTCTTCTCACTGAAATCTCCCAGATGAGACTACACAGAGCTTTTAGGAGTTGAAGTTATTATTTAATATTAAAGGATGTAAGATCCTAAATAAAAGCAAATGTTGTATAGATGATGAAACAAAGTGCTAATCTTGCCGTTCCCATAGGAGTTTAGGGTTATATCTCTCCCTAATTTGCTTTTCCCCCCATTTAGGTCGGGGGGGTAATCTTAATACAGGCAATTCATAAACATTCGTAATGCCCCTGCCATCAGAAAATCAACATTCTTTATTTACAAAAATCTTTCCATGATAGAATAAAAAGAGCATCTCAAGATCCTGTAAGAACAAAGATATTTGGTTTCCAAATAGATGTCAAAATTGAGTTAGTTATACTCTAAGGGGAGAAATATCACCCACATGAAATTTTTTGCATAAAATAAATAAAATTTATTTATTTAATTTATATATTTATTTATTTATATAAAAAATATTTATTTATATAAAAAAAAGAAGAACTCAAATCTCTTAACTTAATTTACAAAATCATTCAAGACTGAAAGTGTGAGTTGCTCCAAACTCCTCTTTTTATAAATGTGTCAATTTAGTTGTGTAGGAAGAAGTCTAGTTGCAAATGCCATTTAAAATTTGATAACTACACATAAAAGGAAAAAAAAAAGCAACAGGACACATATATTATTCATCCTCTTTAACCACTCAGTTAAACTGGCCAAACTGAAACTCTCAAACAAAATAGCTTCCGGGCTAGAATCTTGATGCCAACTTTAGCCCGGAGCAAATTTTTACAGTGAAGGTGTTTGCTCTGCAAAATGGTGTTTTAATGAAAATACTGTCAGACCTTTGTCTCCAGTAGAGCTAGTAGGTCTCTCATAAGACAATATTTAATCTTCCAAACAAGAGTATCTTTTTTTCCTAATTGTCCTTTCAGAGATCAGATCTCATACTAATGTCGCCAGTGAATTGCTCTGTGAACTCAGAAAGCATTCTTTTCACATTACCATAAGGTTCAAGTGGAAAGAATAAATGGTTGGGTGCTACTGCTTGCTTCTTATATATCTATTTCTTTAATACCAGTACAACTTGAACTTCACCTAACTGACAAAGGCTGCAGACTCTATTCAATTAGCTTTAATAGGATTGAAACACTGCTTTGAAACTGCCATTTTAAATAGATAAAAATCTTGGCAGATACATCTTTAATATATCCCATTCACTCTAAAATAAATATGTTACCCAAGGAAAAATAAGTATTATCAGGTAAGAAGAAACTAAATATTTCTTATCATTATAGTAAAGTTTTAACACCCAAAATTTTAAAAAAAAGATTGATATGTGTATGTGTATAAATTAAAATTTTGCTCAATATACCCTCTTTTATTCTAACAGACTTAAAATCTGGCTATGGCTAAAGAAAATGCTCACCATCTTAGTACATTTAATTAATAATGTGAGCTAGGTGATCCGCACCAGCTAAACAAGACAGATTCCTGTGGGGATTATCACTGTTCCCTTTATCCATATATATTTTTTTTTAAGTAGAAAATATAGGTCACCCAATACTTATAGAGTAACCTACTACCTGCCAGATTAGATTTCTAATCCTATGGCTAAAAAGTATACTGCAAAGCTGAGTATGATCATTAGTAGAAAACCAGTCACCTTCCATGGGCTCAATAACAAAATGCAAGTAAAATTAACAAAAGGCCCCATCAAATGCCCAAATGTCTGTTCAGCAATTTAAACTAGTCCTAAGGAAGAACAGATGAATCATTCTTAACAAAGGTAAAAGAATTTGCATCCCTTTCATTGGTTCATTTATTCAACCAATTAACATTTACTGAGTATCTCTTGAGTTAACACATAAGCAGAGTACTTTGAAGTTTCAAAGAAAGCAGAGTAGACTTGGGCCTTATCCTCAAGGGCAAATTTCCTAGGAAGAGGCAAGACGTGACAGCCATGAAACCTTCGTAAGACACATGAACTCTGCAGTGTGGTCTGTTGAATAGACATGCATATGCTTGAAAGAATGAAAAGCAAAAGAAAAATCTACAAGTACAGTTCATAGGAGAGGCATTCATTTTTATTTTTTTAAAGCAAAAGCAAATTTTTCAAGGGCACATATATGAGGAAGAGGTATCATAAAGGCACAAGACAACAAAATGGGCAAGAAAGAGCAACAGGAGGAGAAATAAAGAACATAGAACCTGGGGCTTTGAATTCTGAAGATCAAGTGTACGTGCTCAACAATTTAATATGTGACTTACCCTGTTAAATGGTTTTATAGTGTGTTTTCTGTTCCTTTATTTGTTTAATTTTAGTACTTTTTCCCCATGGTCTTGCCAAATGCATATTATCTTTGTCATTTCATATTTTTTTCTCACATCTCTTATGCCTAAAATAATCTCTCACTTTTTTATATTAAAAAAAAACCCTATTTGCTTTGCAGCTATTATAACATATTGATTTCCAAAGCTCTGATAGGGAAGGAAAGATATAAGTATATGTTAGGAAAATATACTTATAGATGGATATACCTTGGGGGTGGGAGGAGCAGGAATGCGAGCTCCGAAAGTTTGTGTAGACTTAACCTGATCCACAAACAGTAAATGGCAGAAACGTGGTAATGTTCACTTGTCTTGGCTTCCTGAGATATCAAGTTTTTAAAGGTGGTTTGCAAAACTTTGGTACATAAGGTTTTGTTTCATTTTTCATTATTCTCTAGGCTATACAAACTTGACAGAATTTATTATAAAAATCAGAATTTATTTACAAAAATCACAAGAAACAATTGAAAGCAAATAGGACAAGTATGGGAACTGCTGAGACACCAACAATATTACAACAATGTTGTAATATTACAAAAAATACATTAAAGAGGCAGAAAAGGACAAAAATAATCTCGATTCCTGAGTGTGACATCATAAACACAACAGTGAATTGCATTTGGTAACCTGAACCATGTTATAGAAGTCAGAATTGGTTTGAAGTCAGATGGGTGAGACCAACTGCTGTTAATATGATTACTTTTTTCTCATTATGCCTAGATCTAGACTGTACTTCAGGTTTTAGCTTCCCATAACTACTACATATAATGACAAATAAAAATTTAAAAATATGAGCATGTTTTTATTGAGATTTAGTATCCTTACAGATTACCCAAATTTATAGATGGTTTTCTTCTACTCTTACTTTTTAGTCAGTGGTCAGTTCACTGTTCAATATTATAACAGCACCAGTATTGTGGAATGAGCTCAATAACCTTTATGCTGTAAATTGAAGTTAAATTGCTAACTCCCATCTGATGCTAATTAAACTTAGGATCACTGATTTTATGTAGCACATTGTGCTTCAAATATATATGCCTGGGATAGTCAGCACATGAATTGCTACTTATAGATACTAATCATGAGGATGTTGGTTATTTTTTCAACTTTAATTAACAGGTATAATACCCACTAGCAAAGGCATCATTAAAATGGTATCCAAGATTTACAGAATTTATAATACAGAGTTGGTCATTTAATATCCCTTTCAAAGTTTGACCTTTTCAGAATGCAGTCTAATATTTGGCCATAAAACCCCTGAATTTTCAAAACTTTGTTGCCTTAACTCACCTTAAAACCTATTTTTTCCATTAAGTTTTTCTGTTTTATTGAAAAGGAAAAACATTTTAGGGAATGTGAGTATGCAAAAGCAAAACAAAAATAGTATACATTTGGGGGTAGATGCATGCATTTGTGAAAAGGTGGCATTGTAGCCCACATGTAGGTACGGGCATGTACACATGCACAGACACACACACACCAAACCTCAGACTTTTATATGTAATGTCCAATAATGTCTAATATAGGTGTCTAATGCAAATGCCATAGATTATGGTTCTATCCCTAAAATTTAACTGTGATGTACCCTGAAACAATCATCAGTTCCCCTTTCCTCCTTTCTCTACCAAGGTAGCCTTTTATACTCTCACTCATTAATATTTTGTAATCTAGCTTCTATTCCCAAATCTTTTTGAAACTATGACACTTTGAAAGGCCAGTTCTGATCACCTCAGTCCAATGACCTTTAAAGATTACACATTTCCTTTGATCTTTCTCCTGCAGCATTTGAAGGAGTTCCTCTTTCTTGAGTATTTTTTTTTTATTATTGTTGGGGATTCACTGAGGGTACAATAAGCCAGGTTACACTGATTGCATTTGTTAGGTAAAGTCCCTCTTGCAACCATGTCTTGCCCCCAGAAGGTGTGGCACGCACTGAGGGCCCCACCCCTCTCCTTCCCTCTCTCTGCTTTTCCTCCCCCAACCATAACCTTAATTGTCATAAATTGTCCTCATATCAAAATTGAGTACCTCAGTCCAGTGACCTTTAAAGATTACGCATTTCCTTTGATCTTTTTCCTACAGCATTTGGAGTTCCTCTTTCCTGAGTATTTTTTGCTTTGACTACCATCATACTGCATTATTATCTACCACTCTCGACCATTCCCTCTTTCCTCCAAATTGTGAGTTTATTCCAAGATTCCATCCTGTACCTTTCATCCTTCTTTCCCTTGGATTCATCTATTGCATCTGCAACTGATTGTCAAGTCTATGCATTAGACGTGGTTCTTCCTCCAAAGTCTAATCCAAATACAACTCTAACTACTTTCTTCTACTGCCCATCCTAAACACAAAGTTAATATGCCTTAAATTACATTTCCCTCTATTAATGAAAGCCGCCTTCTTCGTGATTTTTATAATACTATTTTCCAGGCGCTTTGACTTAAATGTCTACCCTGTTCTCTCAGCCAACATCAACTCCTCCTCCCCAACACACGAATACATACACACATGCAACGACTCACATATGCTAATTTAATTTTCTTTATAACATCTGTTAGTGGTGCCTCATTTTTTCCATTGCTATTACCATATAATTAAAATATTTTCATATCTTAAATGAGCATGACGTGTCATGAATGTCTGTGCATTTAGTGAATAAATTAAACTCAATTTCTCTCTCCAAAAATAAGAGAAAGAAAGAATAATGGAAGTTTAGAATAGGTAGATCCCTATCAGCATTTAGTATTTTCAGTATTTTGAATGTTAGCCATTTTAATAGGTATATGGTAATATCTCATTGTCATTTTAATTTGCAATTTCTTATTAACATATATTGTTGAGAATCTGGCCATTCCTTATTTTCCATGTGTATATCTTCTTTGGTGAAGCATCTGTTTAAATCTTTTCCCCATTTTTAAGTTGTTTTACTTTTAATCATTGAGTTTTAAGAGTTCTTTCCTCATGAGTTTTTAAAATCACATTTGATGGGTTAAGCAAAAATTGTAATGCCTTGTCAGGTGTGCTCAAAGTATATAGAAAAACTATTTGGGCGGCGCCTGTGGCTCAGTCGGTAAGGCGCGGGCCCCATATACCGAGGGTGGTGGGTTCAAACCCGGCCCTGGCCAAATTGCAACCAAAAAATAGCCAGGCGTGTGGCAGGCACCTGTAGTCCCAGCTACTCGGGAGGCTGAGGCAAGAGAATCGCTTAAGCCCAGGAGTTGAAGGTTGCTGTGAGCTGTGTGAGGCCACAGCACTCTACCGAGGGCCATAAAGTGAGACTCTGTCTCTACAAAAAAAGAAAAAAAAAGAAAAACTAATTAAAATAACTGCAATTTAAAAGCAGGTATGGTAAAGGAATCTAAATGAAAATCAATTTTTTACCCTTAACTCAAAATGGTAAATGTCAATATCAGTAGACTGTGGAGTGTGTAGACTATGAAAGTAGAAACATGCGTGTAGTCCCTTCTTATTCACGAAAGGATGCATTCTAAGATCTCCAGTGAATGTTTGAAACCACAACAGTACCAAACCCTATATATATTTTTCCTATATAAACATACCTATGATAGAGTTTAATCTACAAGGTGCAGTAAGATATTAATAACAACAATAATAAAATAATTATAACAATACACTGGCATCACTATTCTTGCCTTTTAAGGCCATTATTAAATAAAATAAAGATTACTGAAGCACAAGCACTATGGTAAAGTGAAGGTCAATCTGTTAATCAGTATGGCTAAGGGACTGAAAGGCGGGTAGCTTATATAGCATGGACATGCTCGACAAAGGGATAATTCACATCCCATGTGGGATGGAGGAGGGTGCCATGAGATTTCATCACCTTACTCAAAAAGGAGGGCGATTTAAAATTATGAATTGTTTATTTCTGGAATTTTCTACTTAATACTTTGGATCATGGTTGACCATAGGTAACTGAAGCACAGAAAACAAAATGTGAATAAGGAGAGACTAATATAATGTAATACTTAGAGCAACCACTAAAAAAACTATACAATAATATACCCTCCAAAATAGCATAAATAAGTAAAAATGAAACTCCAAAAGAAAATTTAAGTCATCTACAGAAAAGAAGAAAAATAGAAAAACAGTGAACAAACCAAAAATAAGTGACAGACTTAATCCCTAACGTATCATTACTTGCATTAATTGTAATTGTTATAAATAATTCAATGAAAAGACAGAGATTAGCATAGTGGATAAAAATATGATCAAATTTCATGCTGTTTATAAGAAATATGCTACACATAATAATATAAGAAGATTGAATAGATTAAAAATACTATGCAAACATTATTTTTTAATAGTAAGAATGGCTATATCAACGTCACATAAAATAGACTTCTGAGAAAAGAAATTTATGAAATGAAGAAAGATATTACATAGATAGTAGTGAATGAGTGAATCCACCAGGAAGATGTAGTAATCCAACATGTGTGTACACCAAACAACAGTTCTTCATCAAATTACATGAAATAAGAACTGAAGTTACCGAAAGAAAATAGACAAATCCACAATTTTAACTGGGGATTTTAATACCCAATAACTCCCAAAGTAATTGAATTTATAACTTAAAAATTGGCAATAAATACATCTGTAGGCCCATATCACCTCAATGGAGAAATCTATCAAACATTAAATAAGAATTAGTACCAACTCTACACAACCTCCTCCAGAAAATAAAAGAGGAACTAACATATCCAAACTTATTTTATGAGGTCAGTATCCCTCTGATACTAAAACCAGACAAAAAACAATAAAAGAAAAATTATAGATCAATATTTTTCATAGATTTAGCTATAAGAATTCTCTATAAAATATTTTGAATCTAGCAATGTATAAAAAGAGTTCTTAAACATGACACCAAAATAGCAATCCATAAAAGAAATAATTGGTAAATTGTACTTATTAAAAAATTAAAAATTGTTTCTCTGTGAAAAAAAATCCTGTTAAAGGATCAAAATGTAGACTAGGAAAAACAGATATAAACAAATGATAGTTTATATCTATGTTTTTGATACAAACCACATATTCTACGAAGGATTTGTACCTAAAATATATATGAAGAGACTGACAAAGAATTAATTTCACTGATATTTATGTTGTTTATACAACTCTCTTGTAAACTTACAGAATTTAGCACAGTGTTCTGGTATAGCTATATAATTTTAATAAGCCAGGAAAGGAAGGTTCGGCTACCTGTAATCCTGAAAGCAATTCCTAGTAGATTATTACAATCAGAGACCCCAGTGAGTCACACCTCCCTGTTTCCACTTCATTATGTAGTCTTTTCTCACACAGATTCTTGGCCTAGCCATGTTGACTTGGCTAATGGGACATCGTGCAAGCAAAAGTTCAAAATGATGTCCACTTTAGTGCTGGCCCCCTTTTTCCAAGTTTTCGACCTGCATATGAAGACATTAAGCTGTCCTGCTAGAAACACATGGCCCAACCCGGACAACACCAACAAGAAAAACTTTGAGGCTGTCTCAGACCATCAATCTCTAGAATAATTATCCCACACGTTGCAGAAAGTACAGCAGAAGAACCACTGAAATGAATCCAGCTCATGTCACTAACCCAAGGAATCATGAAGAGATAAAATAGTTATTTTAGATTACTGATTTTCACAGTAGTTGGTATTGCAACATATCATAACCGACAGAGCTTATTATTATTAAATGTTTAATGTTAAATGGGTTTATCCAGTTGTGTAGTTGAGTGCTTTCATTTTAAACTTTAATTTTAAAAAATCTTTTATAATTATACCATTCTAAATTTTTTGAATCTGAAACGCTGATGGTGTATTGAAGATCACTGTAAAGAGTAACAATGTCAGTGTGGATAGTGTTAGGTGTGAACTGATATGGAACCTACCTCGCACATTATATTTTTAATTTAACAGTAGTAATTATAGGCTCTGAATTTCTGCCTGCCTTTTTAACATCAAATGGCCAAAAAGCAATAAATTCAATTTACTCAGAACCACTTACTATGTTTTATTAAATATACCTTTATACACAGATTCAACCTTTAAACCATCACAGACTCTAAACTATTTTTCTTAACATCCGTTTGAAATAGTTTAAAGGAGAAAACCAATTGTCAAACACGGGGATCAGCAGTCTTAAAAGATTAAAATTTTCATCTGTCATTATAATTTTGCCAAATAAGTTATTAAGAGTAATTTGTGGAATTTATTGTTCAAGCTATTATTTAGGTCAAACAATCTAGTAAGCACATTAATGTGAAAAATATTCCGTTTTTCACCATCTTAGCTGCAATAAACTTTAAAGTATGACAATCTTCATGCTTTAGGGCATAATTTGGTTACCAGCTGGGGTCAGGAAGAAACTATCCCTATAGTATAGTATTGCCAATTACCATAGGTGTAAAGTGAACAACAGAAAGAGTCAGGGGGTTACATGGCCCTCTAAAGCATCTGGTATTGGATGCTTTCTGAGTGAGAATTCAGGATAAGATGAAACATTCAATTGTCCCTTTATGTCAATTCCGATATTCCTATGAGCTGCCAATATGACACTGCTGCCACAAGGGAGGGATTTCCTACAGAACAGATGTCACTTACAGTATTATGTAGGCTATCTATCTCAACAAATAATTGCTTGGCACTTCTGCCCTATGGCAAGGGTCTGAAAATATGTTAGGGTAAGAACATACCATACCAGCAGATGGGCATAGATAAAAGAAAGAACAAGAGCACGCTGAGCCCAGAATGCATGTAAAAGCCTGTTGGGAAGACAGGAGCAAATGTCTTTTCATATCTTCAGTGACTAAAGCCCCAAATCAGGATTTTCCAGTTATTAGTTATTTAGAAGTTCAATTGTAAAATTTCTTTACAAGTATGAGTTGCATAAGGCTCCAATTTACTGGAACAAAGAAACTTTGTCTTTTTGGTACACAATGCAATTCCCATTTGAAAATAATTGCATTTTGCTTAAGGCCGGAAACTGATATGAGACTTCCAACACCAATGCCCCCACTTTCACATACACCCCCCCCAAAAAAAAGAAAAAGGAAAAAAACTAGGCTGTGATAAGAGTATGGACACAAAGACTGACAATGAATGACAAAGGACAATTGAGATGGGACTTGCCTGAGAGAGACAGCAAGAGAGGAAAAAAGTCCTTTTAAAATATCAATAAGAGAATCAAAGAAAGCAAGATCCTTTTGCTGATAAAAGGGGAAAAGTTAATAACAGTGAAGAAAGAGAAGCCAATTGCAATATGTTCCCACTGTAATGGAAGAAAAGAAGATGAAGGGTAGATTCAGAAAGCAATGATTTTAAATAAGTTTAACATATATGTTGCTTTCATGTTTAACACAATTTATGGATTAAAGTTTTAAAAATATTGTAACTATTTGCCCCAATAGTAGATTTGATTTGGCTATTTAAATCATTAATCAGAGAAAAAGGAGGGTGTTTTTGTTCACAAAAAAGCAGTAAAGGCATTTTTACTTTTAAAGTAGCATTAATTGCAGAAAAGAGCTTGGGGGTAGCTCAGGATGGGCGGAACAATAATGAACATATTGCAAATTATTAAAAGGCGTTAAGTCATATCTCAGAATTAGAAAATGCTTGCAGGCACTATTGATACTTTTCTATGTCCGCAATGGGACACATGTAATAACTGCTTTGAAAGTTTCTAGACAAAAATAATTTTGTCATTTAGTAATGTCTGAAAACCGTGATTTAACTGAACGTTTAATGTTCATATGTTGAAGCTCATTCAAAGATGACTCTTAAGGAAAATCCTAAGCTTTACTTCCTAGGATCCCTTTGTTTGGTCCTTTAACACTGAAGTTCTTTAATTTTTATCACAAGTACTAATTCTATTACATGTTACTTTATTTTCAAAGTTTAATAATCCACCCTCAATTATTACTATGGAAAAACAGAGTACAAGTTTCCTACTGAAGAATATAATCTCCAATTTTTCTATCTGGTTTCCAGCTACAAACCAGCTGAGAAAAGTGTAATGTAGGGGAAATTGCCTGATGATCAATCATGCAATTTATTCATTTTTCCAGTTCTCAAAGCAAAAAACAGTAGGACAGAGAAGCATTCACCACCCAATTCCAGCCAACATCAGGAGTTAGACTTCACCCTAAAGGAAATGAAAAGTTAGTGCAATGCCTTTGTTGGTGTGTTTGCTTGTTTGGGAGGAGGTCCCACAATGGTTATTTATTATGTGGTGACTGATCTCTGGGGATACATGGTGGCAAAAGATTGATATCCTAGAGAGCAAGGATATCAGTGTGAAACACTGTAGAAATATAGATAAGAAATGATGGTGACCTCAACTAGGGTACGGGCGGCAGCAATAAAGGAAAATTGGCAGATTTGAGAACTATAAGGGAGAATCTATAAGATAACAGTAACAGAAATAAAGGAGAAAAAAGATTAAAGCACATGAATAAATATTCTAGTTACTAAGTTCAAGACGTCGAAGAACAAGCAAAGTGTTCATTTGGCTTTATTTTGTAAAAGCATTAAGAGACTCTAGCGCCTTCATTAGTTCAGGTTATATTGAATTTGAAGAGGCATCTAAGTAGAAACACTAAAATATTTGGATGTGTAGTTCAGAGAAAAGCTATAAACTGGAGACAAATATTTAAATGTTATTAGTATTCACATTTATTGAAGTAGTAGTAGTGGGTAAATTTGTCTGGAATACTGTAAAAAAGTCAGAAGCAAAGAATCCCATAAATAGTTTTAAGGAAAACCATTTGATAACCAACTGTTTTGTATGCACCTACTGTGTTCCAGTCACCAGACCTGCACCTGATAAGACATACAGTAACAAACTGTGGTATATGTATACCATGGAATACTATTCAGCCATGAAAAGATAGGGATTTTATATCTTTTATGTTTACCTGCATGGAGTTGGAACATATTCTTCTTAGTAAGGTATTTCAAGAATGGGAAAAAAGTATGCAATGTACTCAATGCTATTACAAAACTGATATATTAAAGAATTACATGCCCACAGGAACTATAAAACAAAAATTTAGTCTAGCAAGGGAGAGGGTTGAAGAGGGGAAGGGAATTGGAAGGGAGAGGGTGATTGGTGAGAGGAGGGACGGCATTTGGTAAGAACTCACCTAATGTACACAATGCGAGGGTTTTTAGCATCTCCACCTCAGGGTGGGAGGCTCTCCTACAGCTTGAACTTTACCTTGGAAGTGAGAACAATGTAACCTAAGAATTTGTTTCCTCATATTAATGTAAAATTAAAAAATAATAATAAATTTATGTGAAAAAAATAAGGCAGATAAAGTTACTTCTTTTATGCAGCTTACATTTTCAACGGATGAGCCAGAAATTTAACCAAGTAAACACATAAACAACAGCAAAAACCCTAACATAATAGGTTAGGTATTTTCAGATAGTTGGAAGAACATAAGACAGCCATGTTAATAACGAGTTCTTGCAATGCAGTAAAACACTTCCGGGGAGGGGGGGGAGAAGTAGAATAGGAAAAAAAGACAGAAAGGAACATTTGGAACCCCCTCACCCCAGGATGCAAAGCAGGAAATGAGACTAGGTCTCCATAAAGCTGAACAAAGAGAAAGTGGTATAACTTAGAGAAACCAAGACAGAAAAGGGAAAGTTTTGCTTTCTCTCTGATAAGGCCACCAAAAAATGTGAAAAGTTATTCTGCCAAAGCTGCTTCTTACACAGTGTGAGAATAGTCAAAATGGACAGGTCTCAAAAAAATATTTAAAGAAAGAAATTGACTTGAACCTAAACTCTAGTTTAGTGTTTTTTCAACCTTTTTTTAACCTCACGGCACACTTAAATTGCATTAATCAAAAAAAAACTGAAAAGAAAGAATATACTTACTGTGGTTGGAACTTATTTTAAAACTAATTTAATTAATGGTCCTTAAAATTGGGGTGGGGGGACACACCTAAGATCCTGCCACGGCACACCAGTGTGCCATGGTACACCAGTTGAAAATCACTACTCTAGTTGAAAGGCCAAGAGAAGGGACTGGGCATTGTTGAGTCTAGCAAGAAAAATAATTTTAAAATAATGAAGACATGACATTTCCTTAAATTTTGAACTAAATTTCTTAGTTTATAAAGTTTTAATACACAAAATGTAATTTGGAATGGAAATGTATACTATTTCTGTTCTTCTCAATTATCTATGTCTGAAATTTCACCTGCAGGGTTAGTTAACACTTATAGACACTGCTATTCATTTTGTGGCAGCTTTTAGAAATAATTACCATCTCTATATACATATACCTGGACATTTATATGTAAAAGATAATTAAAAATGAAGAGATCTATTTTGTTTTTAAAACTAACAAACAAAATTGTTTGTTGAGTACATACTGTTTTTAAAATCTAAAGAAATTTTTCTTTGAACAATGCCATGATGCCTTTCAAGTAAATGCAAGATATTTAAAGAGGTCACTACCAGTTATAATAAATTACTAAAAGCCTCCCAAAAAGGGGAGACATACAAGGAAAAGTTGAAAATGAACAATAGTCTTTACATTACGGAACATGATTACGAAGCTAAAGGTGACCAATTTTCTATGTTTCAAGATAAGTAAAAGTAAATTACAATAAAATTACAGGTCAATAATAGTGAAGATGTGGGAGAACATTAATATTCTAACTCCTCTGAATGCCACGATATTACCCAAAAGGTTGTATTATTCCCTCTGTTTCATTATGTAAAATCACGACAGACCTGAGACATAGGTGTTGATTAATAAGAATTACAGTGCCAGGCTGCCTTATACTTGAGGACACTAAGAGAACAGGTGAGTCCTGTTCCTCTAATTCCACTCAGCTCTGTGAGCCATTTTCCTCCATTAGTAAGCACTTGGGCGATAAAGCTATTTCACAGGATATTAGATGCTGTGAGTCTCAACTGTATAATGTATGTTATTCAGACAACACAATGAGGATTAGGTGACTTCTTTAGGTTTCTTGATTATGGTGGTGATTATATGTTGGATGAACTTAGTATAAGAACATCTACCATTTCAGGTCATCCATTACTCATTATCCATAGTAGCAGCTACATTTACTCAGGTCCAAACCATATATTCCTCCCATTTGTAAGAAAAGGGAACTTCATTCTGGTCAAGAAAAAAAAATTTAGAGACATTACGTAAGTTCTCACTTTTTTTAGCATTACAGTTTTTCTAATTTCTATCCTTTTTATCAACTCTAGAGGCAGAGGGACTTCCAAACTATGTAAGGTACACTATCCATACAGGACACTTGATAGAAATTCTCTTTTTTCTTTTTTTTCCATTTATTTAAAAATAGGGTATGGTTTTATTTTAAAAAGTGTATGGTTATAAGAGATCTTTGAAAGTGACGAAATCAAAAAGGTGCTCAGTATAAATGTAAGTGAGACTCATATCTGGAAGAGATGACCAAATCCTATAGGTTATTTAACAAACTCAGAACACCCAAAGTGCAACCAGAAAATGAGATCTAAGCATGGAAGATTTTTTTGTTGTTGTTAAGTAAATTCCACCTTCTTTTATTATAAGTACTGTAGTTTTAGGTTAAAATTTTTTAATAGTATATCATCTTCAACTCTGTAACTTTCCAAGAGTCTTAGAAACATTCTTGACCTTCTTCATATTCATAAAAGTTTTAGAACTATCCTGTCAGTTTTCATAATAAAATATACTAGATATTTAATTTGTGATGAAAATGTGTCAAACGGTCTATGAAACTAGTGTATGGTGCCCCATGATCACATTAATGTACACGGCTATGATTTAATAAAAAAAAAAAAAAATCCTGAACTCTTTAAGGACAATGTGTTTATAATGAAAATGTTAGCTTTCCTCAAAGCATGGAAGATTTAACAACTAAGTCTGTGATTGCAATTTTTCACCGTTTTATGAATTTACCTCTATATCAAGGGTAATATCCTTAATATATGTATCTCACTATTTTCCCTTTGCTGTATCCCAACTCCATTTCCTGCATCCTTCCAGATCTATAATCCAAGCCCACAGAAAAGTAAAGGTGAACACCAATGCTGGAAAAAGGAAGGTGTAGACAGTTCCTGGCATACCAAGAATGAATATGTTTCTTCAAAAAATATATATAGAGAGAAAGAGGTCAAAGTGAGTCCAGATGTCAGATTTTAAGGTCCTGGTTCCCTACTCTGGGACAAGCCATTAATAGGTATGCTGTAGACTGTTTGCAAAAGGACATAAATCCCAACAGACAGGGAAGAAACATAAACAAGAAGCATTTTTGTCTCTTTTCCCATTTAGAGTTCTGATAGTGTTGAGTGAACTCAGTGTATCAGAAGAGATGACTTGACAAACACTCCTGCAGGCTCCCAGTAGGTGAGGGGCAGCAAAGAGCCCCACCTGGGCTCTGTGGTTGAGGCCCCAGGGCCACTGGCATTGACCTCTGATGCTGCCAAGAGAACACACTCTAAATCCCCTCAGCCGCAGACTTAGCAGTAGAAGCCAGCAGAAAACTGAGGCCAGGCAGAGCAAGAAGCATCTCACAGGTGGCCATCCGAGCCAGAGGACATAAAGACAATGTAAACTTTGCTTCGTATCTATAAAAGTCTGGGTGTTCACCAAAAAAGAGATTTAACCTTAAAGTAACCACTTGAAAGGTTACTTTTGGACAGTAGATATGCCTATTATTCTCTCCTCAATGTTCTAGCTCCTTTTCCCCATTTCTTACCACTCTCCACTCCCTAATAAAATGGAAATGTTGAGAGGGTGGTGGGAAATTCAAGAAAAAAAGTCTGAAAATATCATAAAAAACAGAAGAGCTATATTTTTCTCATAATTTTCTACTTTTCCACACATTATCAACAAAATTAAATTAGGCAATCCAAGAAGATAGAGCTTCTCATGTAGAAGATACTCACATTTGACACAGGGCTGGCACATGATCTGTGCTTAGAAAGAAACATTGTTCTGTTGGATAAAGAGTACTGTTATTATATATATTCTAAAAAGTCTTAATTTCTTTCTTGAAAATAAATATTTATTGAAACACATTGCAATGTGTCATCAAGAAGTCTCACAGCATTTAAAATACACTTATCACAATACGAATGTCTAAGGCTTAGACTTTTCCAGTACTAGGCCTCAACACTTATAAAAATGTCGTAACTGTGAGCTGTCTGTTAACTTTGAATGCAGTTTCAAAGTGGGCAGTGCCGTTATAAATTCACTGCAGATAGAAATCTGTCCTCAGATTTTTTTTTTTTTTTTTGGTCCTCAGCCTTTCTTAACCCAGAAATTTAATTCTTAGCACACTCCATAGTTTTGTTCTTGCTATAAAACCCTGGTGCACAATTCGTGTCTGTCCACATATCACTTCCTCAGGGTCGGAAACCTATTTGTCATATTTCTTTTAATTGTACAGAATGATCTTGTTCTCCGTCACCTTTATCTAAGATAGAATTTTCTACCTTAGATAAAAGTTGAAGAGTGAGAGACTATATCTGGGTCGAATCAACTTCAAATGTTCAAAACAAATTTGACCAAATACGGCTTAATGGACAAAATTAGCTGAAACCCCTCCATCCTGCAGATGGTGTTGAAGAGATTAAGTCACTTAGGGTTTTAAATGGTGGAGACTTTACTAAGGTAATGAAAGCAAGTATCATAATGCCCTGCCTTAATAGTTGACTATTGAGACAATTGCATACCTTACAGAAATTTCTGGGATGCCATATCTGTATCATCCCCTTTACCCTCCAATTCTGATAATAGACCATACCCTCCATCTGTCCCTACAGCCGTGAAAGTGAATAATTTATCACTAAAAACTGAGCACACACTCACCAACTTTGTCATAATGACCAGACCAAGAGCTAGACGTAGAATCCCACCAAACCTTCCTTGGAATATTTAACACTACCATGGAATAATGTAAGTCCCACTTACCTTGAGGGCAAGCTGTGAGGATGTGAGCCTAGAGGGATTGAAGCCTACACAGTTTGTTGCACAGATAAACCCACCTGAGAACAAAGGCAGTATGCAGAGAGAAGCTCAGATGAAGCAGAGACATTCTTGGGATTGGAAGTTCCAGTTCTAGTGACCCCAAATATCAGCTTTCCTTTCTAGTAATAGCAGCCAACAAATTCCCTCTGAGTCTTAGTCTACCTCAAACTGGGTCATTATTACTGGGTTCTCATCATCAGGGTTCTCAATAATAAAACCAGAAAGAAAGTGGTAAGACCCAACAAGGTGGATAAATAAGGACTTCCAGCATTGTCATAATCAGAGAATAACAACACTTTCGCTAATTATGTAATTTTGAGATAATTTTTAAAAATCTCTGAGCCTTAATTCACTGTCTGCAAAATGGGACTTATAGCTACCATATTACATTATTGAAGAATTAGAATAATGTGTATAAAACACTTAATATGATTCCTGCCCCACAGCACTTGCTTAATAAGTGCTAAAAATGTTTTGTTTTGACAATGAGGATGTGAGGATAATGACAAGGAGGATCCTAAGAAGATAAAGATAATAGAACTCAGAATCGTATGTGATTTTCCATCAAACCTACCTGCTTAAACACATCTTGCAAAAGAAAGAAAAATGTAATAGAAGTAATTATAATCAAAACATATTGATTACCTTAAGAAGCAATGATTTTTTAAAGCTTAACTTACAATAAATAAAAGTGTTGTTACTGAAAGTTTAATCGAGGTCAATGGAATAGTCTTATTTTTTAAGAATAAATGTTACATGAAAGCTTTAGCATTTGTAGAGATGGAGATGAGAATAGAGCAATACTTTATATCACCAAACCCATGTTCAGTACAATCTACCAAGCGTTTCTGTCACTGTATTTATTTCTCCTTCTACATTATAAAACTCTCATAGAAAAATCATCTTTTTTTCATTTTTGGACCCTAGAAATACAGCTCAAGAACTTGGCCCAAAGAAGGTTCTCACAATACAGTATTTACGTTAAAATGGATTCGAGAAGAGTGCTGAAAGCATAAGACATAAGTTCCTGTCTTGTTTCTGCCACTTACGAGAAGTGCTACCTGGAATAAGTGTAGGTTCACCTCCTCACAGCACTTGCCCTTAAAGATTTCTATTCTAACCTCCTACCTCAGTACAAAAATTCCACCTAAAATATGTTTGCTACCTACACACACTGTGATAGACCCTTTACAAAAAGTAATCTTCAAATGTCCATCACCATTCTTTGGCATAACTATTATCTTTTATATTGAATAACTCAACAAGTTAATACTTTGTAAAGCCCAATGTCAGAGAGCCACAGTGCAGACTCAGAATCCTAACTTGAAGAACACATCCTTCCTATATACCATACCACTTCTCTGCATCTTATATATTTTTATACATTTATAACCATTAATGAATAATAGCTTTTAATGAATTTATGACCATTAATCTTCATATGGCATAGTCCATTGCTTGGTTTCAATAGCCAAGGAAGGGATCTTCCTTATAAAAGTTCTAACCTTCTTTGTAAAAGTTAAAGTATTCCAAAATATCAACTAGTATTATCAAGATAACAATAGAGATAATAATGATAATGATAGGAAAGAGAAAAGTATATATTTTAAAAGCTTTTCTGCTTTAACACTGTTAAATGAACCACTTGTTACAAATTTGCATTCTTATTTTTTCTTCAACTTTTGAGTACCATTAAAATGTATAGATTTTCGTAGGTAGTTACGTACTATATTTATTAATACTTGGAAATTACAGCTATATATGTATACAGATACGTACCTTGGAAAAGGATGGTAATTGACTTGTAGAAATGGCTGGTCTTACTGGAAAAAGTCTATGAAACATTGGTTTGTATGACAACTGCATGTGGAACTCTGTATGCTGGGCCCTGGTTTCCTGGCTGAGTTGAAGTCTCTTCTCCTTTCCTCCTAATTGTTCTTTCAGCTGAAATGGGAGTCCAGTTAAAGCTTGTAACATATTTTTCTTCTTTTCTTCTCACTATTAGTGGATTTGGGTGGGGGGGAAAAACACTGAAAAACACATACAAAACATCATTTTCTTTTATCACTTGAGATTACATGTCATAAAATAAATGGAGCAAATGATAGGGGAAGCATCTGAAATAGCAAAACAAACCCATTCTTTAAGGGTTATGGTTCACCAATAAAGATACAATTCTTAATGTTCAAGTTAAAAAAAAAAAAAGATGAGAAGAAACAGTTGGCATTCAGCTAACAATTGTGTTTGGAGATTTGTGCCTGACTTTGTTATTCTGAGCAAAGCCAGGTACCAGTCTCTTGGGATTATGTACAAAGGCAAGAAAAAAAGTGGACATGTACAAACCTCAAAGGTGACTGCTGGGTTAATAAAACAGTCTGTTTTCTGTTCGCCCACTCTTGCTCTCAGTGTGCAAGTATATTAAAATAAGTCAAAAGGAAAACCATTCACTGTTCAAAAATAATTCAGCTACAAGTCACAGTTTCCAGCTGCTGAAGAGCCTTCGTGTATTTAAGTGCACTTACAAGTGACCTATACATCTCCCTGGATGAAAGCTGTATCCTCATTAAAGGAGAAATAAACACAAAATAGGAACAACTGTCACATAGAAAAACACATCACAATAGATACCACATTTCCCACACTCGGTTTCGGACTTGAGTTATCACAGACAAGAGCAGCGCTGTCCTGGAAGTAACCTCTAAAGGCAACAAAAATAAAATAAGAAAGCTGCTGAGGGAACTGGATGTCGAGTGAATGGCCATCCGAATTCTTATTCAAAGTATCTGGAAAAATATCTTTTTCTTTATGTACACATAAGACATTTTTTTGTTGTTGTTGTTGGGGATTCATTGAGGGTACAATAAGCCAGGTTACACTGATTGCAATTGTTAGGTAAAGTCCCTCTTGCAATCATGTCTTGACCCCATAAAGTGTGACACACACCAAAGACATTATAATAATATAAAATGAGTGAAATAAATAAACACAACCCCCAGGGACTTTATAATGCTGTACATTATATTTTTAAATAAACTCACTTAGATAACTTCTGGTTTAAACATTTATTTGATGTCATACCGACCTTTTCTTGTCTGATTTCTTCTCTAGAGAATTGTAACATTGATAGGACTCTGAAAATAAAAAAGATAGTTATTGTTCAATTCTAATAATACTGTTCCTATTTGTTATAAGGCAAAAACATACATTCATTATTCAATGTAATAACTTCAGTCCTAAGTAAGCACAGCAGATTTATAAAAGGTATATGTGCCTTCAAAAAATCTCAAAAGTAGATAAACATTATCTGTTAATAATAAGGGCAAAAATTTTCTTCAGGTTAATGTAAAGGTACAAACAAACAGGTCAAAATACTTGATTTTGTTAGGTACAGAGAAGAATTTTGATAGAAAATAACTGATTACAGAAGTATATACTAACAATTATTTCAAAGCAGGGTAAGGTGTTCCTTTTATATACAGACAACACCTTTGCTCAATTATTTTCACAGTAATTAGCACACACTAATTTCCTGTTTTCTCTTCTACCCACTCAATAGAACACAAGCTCCTCAAGTGCAAAGTTTCTTATAGTTGTTAGAACCCCCATTTTTTTACATCACATGGTACATAATATGAACTCAGTAATTACTAATTAGTTGGTTGACTAATTAGTTGGTTGATCAAGTGCACAGTTAATTCCTGCTTTGAATTGCCAACATTAATTGCCAACATTAATTCCTACTTTGAATTGCCAACCCCCTGCTGGAAGATTGCAGAAGAACTGGAAAGGGAAGATGGTTCTAGAAGGAAACTAATGTTTTCTATGGCAAACTGTATTCCATGAGCAATGGACATGCTGCATAGCAAAAAAGAACCACACAACTCTGAATTATGCATTAAACTAGAATACACAAAACAATCCATAATGAAATTGAAACCCAATATATGAGTATAGCTAATAAGGGATCAGCAACCAAATCTAAATAAATTAAAATGGATAGGCCCAGACTTAATTATGTGATCTTGGAAACAAGATATTTAAGGAACCAAGGTTATTGATAAGAAAAACTTATTAAAAATGTGGAAAGATGCCTTTTCGATGCAAAGTTTCCATGTTGTTTTGTTTTTCTCTTTGAAGAAATACCCAATTGTGGGATTGCTGGATTGAATGACAGGTTTACTTTTAGTTATTTAAGGAATCTCCATACTGTTTTCCATTGAAGTTGTACTAATTTGCAGTCCCACCAACAATGTATAAGCATTTCTTTCTAAATTGGAACTAACCAATGATTACATATGAGCACAGAGGAAAGTAATACTCAGTAGAAACCAACTGGGGGACGGGGAAAAAATGGGAGGAGCAAAAATCTACCTAAGGGGTACTATGAACACTGTTTGGGTAGCAGGCACACCTTTAGTCAGGACTCAAGCATTATAAACCTGACCCATGTAACTTAAAACATTCATAACCCATTCATATTTTGAAATAAAAAAATAGAAATATAGATCTAAGCAACCGCAGACTAGTGAGCTTGAGTTTTTTAGGCCCCATGAAATTCTAAAGCCAATTATTAAACAGTTAGTCTAAGAATTCATGAAAATTAAACTGGAATTCACCAGAAGGTAGCCAGAGTCAAGAGACTTGTAAGAAGACGAACTTCCTTGGCTCATGTTATGAATATGTACCTCCTGGCACTTAAATTATTTCCCCTTGTCCCTATTTTTCAGGGGTTTAACTGTGTCCACCCTCCCAAAAGTATGTTGAAGTCTTAACTCCTGGTACCTATCAAGGTGACCTTATTTGGGAATAGGGTCTTTGCAGATATAATCAAAGTGCAAATTAAGATGAGGTCATATTAGACTAGGGTAAGCCCTTAGTCCAATAATGACTGGAAGTTTTAGGAAGGGGAGAAGAGACACAGACAATGCAGACTGATGGGGAAGAACGCTGTGATGGTGGAGCAGAGATTGGAGTTGTGCTACAAAGACAAATAGCATTTTTCCCATAATCCCCAATAATGAACCACCCTGTTGACAACTTGTTTTTTTTTTCTTTGCAGTTTTTGGCCAGGGTCGGGTTTGAACCCGCCACCTCCAGTATATGGGGCCAGTGCCCTACTCCTTCAAGCCACTGGCACCACTTGACAACTTGGTTTTTCCATTCTAGCCTTCAGAACTTCAAGAAAATAAATTTCTGTTGTCTGAAGCCACTCAGTTTGTAGTAATTTGATATGGCAGCCCTAAGAAACTAATATTCTATAAAAAGAAATTGGTGTTATACCTTCCTCAGGTACCTGCTTAGGAGAATTATAATATAAGTAAATATTAATTTCACAAAAATTTCTTATGATGTGTCCACTGATGAAATAAATCTATGTGAGCTCAATTATCAGTTAGGTTCAAAGTTACTAAAAGTGCCATTCCCAACAACAGCTGATTAATAATTCAACATAAATTTAATTTTCCCCCAAATCTTCATTTATTGATAAATTGAAAATAATGCTCCTATCTCATACTTTTTATCTTTTAAGGCCCTTGATAGATAAAGCTACCCAAGTCCGGGAAACTGACCCAAAGTAATACTGCTAATAGTGGACACAGAACTGTTTATCTACCATTTTCTAGTCAATGCATTTAACAAGACTTAGAGAAATATGTACAATGGATGTGAAATGAGGGGAAAAGTTAGGAAAAATGAAACTCACACATTTAAAAATAAAATTCTTATTATTATCTTAACAATAAGTTACTATTCTAACAAAATACTTTAGTAACCCTCATCAATAACAGTTTAATATTTTAAACCAGAGTAATACTTGACACATAAAAGATACTCAATAAATTGCTATCATTATTAATAAGCTAGGCTATTAATATAATTAATAGTATAGGCTAGAATAATGTCTTAAAGTCCCTTCATTGGAATTATACAATATTGCATTTGGGTTCAAAATTTAAATAGATAGGACGTGGAATAGATCCAGGGTCATCATCAATTCATATGGAATAGATTCGGAGATTTGAGATGACCAAAGGCTTATGAAAAAAGTAAAACAAAAAGAAAACAAAACAAAACCACAGAAGTAAGAATTCAGGGTATATTCATAGGTATGTACCAGCCTGTGATAATTTGCAGAGGGTGGCTATCAAAGAGGTTCTATTTTTTTCAAAGCAGCAATTCTCTTCTTTAAATTTGACTTATGGTCAGCATGTCAGAAAGAGAAGACAAAGTTCCAAAGGGAATGGAGAGTTCCTTAAGACTTTGATCCCACACTTCAGGAAAATACAATGGTATGCAAATCCTGGGGAGCAGAGTTTGGTGAAAGCCATTTCTTCTACTACTTAGAAACCACTGAAGCTTCACAAAAGCAGCAACCAGGACATGCAGCACCAGTAAAGCGTGTCACAGACTCCCTTAGTTAAGACCGAAGTGTGCAAAGAAGGGCCACTGACCTTTGAAGGGCTAAAAGAATGACACTAACTAGGCAGAGACACCTGAGCATCTCATACTCAGATATTCAAATGAGGCCCTAAGGGTAGTGGGGGAGGGAAGACACTTGACAGAGGACAATGACAAAGTCACCAGAAGGGGAAAATTTCCCCACACACTTACTGTCACGAACATCAGTGATATCAAGGAAGCAGGACAGATAGATCTAATGTCGCTCGTGTAGCTTTTTGTTAAGTAAATCTCTTTTTCAAGGCTGTCAGGAAAAGTACAGGCAACTTGGAACCCTCTGGATGTACAATGTACTTTTCTACATGTTAATGTGGAACACAATGCCTGTGATACTCATCACAGAAGTAATTCAGTTTATTTATACCTGAGTTATTTCTAATGAGAGGTTTCAGACAATGTTGGACTATATCAGTTTCTTGTGGCCACTATAAAAAAAAAAAATCAGAAACTTGGTGGCTTAAAACTAGATGCATATCTCTTGCAGTTCTGTAGCATAGAAATCTGAAACTGGTTTCCCTGGCATAAAGTCAAGGTATTGGCAAGGCAGGGCTGGCTCTTTCTGGAGGCAGCTTTATAACGGAATCCATGTCCTTGCTTTTTTCAAGATTACAGAGCTGCCTGTATTCCTTGGCTTGTGGCCACTTTCTCCATCTTCAAACTGTGTCACTCTAATCCTCGTTTCCATGGTCACATGCCCTTCTCTCTGACTCTGACTTCTGCATCACTCTTATGTATATAAGTACTGTATGATTATAGTGGGTCCACCAGATACCAGATAATCCAGAATAAGCTCCCCTTCTCTAGACCCTTGACTTTATCACATCTATAAATCTCTCTCACCATGTACAGCAACATTTGCAAGTTCCAGGATTAGGATGTGGACGTATTTGAGAGACTATTATTCAGAATACCACACCTGTTTTAAAAAGAAACATTATAGGAACAGAGCGTAGTATAAAGTGTTAAGCATAAACTAGCTCGCTTGATTTCCAAACATTTACAGTGCTTTTTAGGTGCCAGATACTTTCCTAAATGCTTTACAAATATTAACTCTTCAGTCCTAGAAGGTGTGGATCATTATAATCCCCCACTGTACTGATAAGAAAGCTGCAATACCGAAAGGATAAATTATTTTCACATGGCTTTGTGTTTATTTAAAGCCAGTGTGAATCCAAATCATGCCTCTGAGCTAGGTGACCTTGGCACAGTATTTTCACTAGGAAAAACATATTTTACATGACTGGAGTGAGGATTTAAATAAAATCGCACAAAATTTACTCATTACATAGTAGATAATAAAATAAATATAGTAGAGACATTGACCAAAAAAAAAAAAGGAAAAGAAAAATGAAGATGGTTAGAGAATTAAAAACATTGTCACCTGCAAAATGATAGTTTAGCTTGGAGAAGAAAATAATTATATGGAAGACATGATAGCTGTCTTGAAATATGTGATGAACTTTCCTATGAAGGGGAAGTAGATTTATTTTAATGTGCCCCCATAAAACCAAACTAAAACCTAAGGGTGGAAATTACATGGTGATAAATCTGGCTTGAAAAAAATTTAGAAAGTTCTAATAATTAGAGTAATACACCAATGAAAAAGGCTGCCCCAGAGTTTCGTAAGCTTTCAGTCAGCCGAAATGTTCGAGTACAAGCTAAATGACTCTGTAGTATATAAAATACAGAAAGGATTTCAACAATGAGAGGAACATTCAAATACATTCTTGCATTTATTTGGCAAATATTGACTGACCGTCTTCTATGTGTAGTGCCTCCAAGATCCCTTACAGCTCTTAAAAATATTAGAATCTACTATTTTTTGAATGAGTAAATAAGGACACATTTCCCAAAAATGTACAAAATTTCAGGCTAATTCTCATTGGAAGGTTCTACTGATTCTTCACCTCCCACGCTCTCTGGCTTGTCTGCCATGATCTGCTGTGAGCTTTACATTTATATCATTTATCACTAGTCACAGGAAAGCTTTCTCTATGGTAAAGAGTCCGTGTGTAATGGGAAAATCGGTCATTTTTATATTCTGACAGAAGTGGCTTTTCTTGAAGGAGAGAAGATAGTTTTATCCCACAATGGTTAGTTGGCTTTTTTTATTTTTTACTTTTTGTCAATACAAATAAAGACAATACCAATTAACCTCTTTTAATAAAAAAATAAAAAATAAGAGGGGATAATTCTCATTTAATATGAAGCATGGGCCACTCTTGGAAGACTCTGTGCTTTGTGATTATCTCCAGCAAAGATATACATAAACTTTGTCCATTCTTTGAACCCACATATAAATCTACTAAGTCTGATTTGTGAGGCTGTCTACCTAATTCTCATCTAATTTCCTTGAGTAAAGGAAACTGCTGTTGGAGCATTACCTGGGGAATCCAAGAAAGACTATAACTTCTGAACAGACTGCGCCCAGTTCCTATACCATCCATAGACATCACAGAACTGCTGACTGCATTTAGTACGCGTCAGAAGGAACCAGATCATTGGATAGCCTTCTGTGTGATTTGTGCTACTTAAAATACCTTCTTTGCAGAAGATTTAGAGCAAGGATAATGATAACTCCAAAACAAGTTGCCTTTAATGAGATCTTATTATATGATGTACCATCATAGGCAATCCTTTCAACAACCCAGTCAAGGAGGCAACCCTCTTTTCCTGTCTAGAGAATATAATGTCTTTAAGATTAAAGCCCCAAGGGATGTAGAGTTCTTGAGCTCCTATTGACTGATAAACTGCCTCCACATCCCATGACTCCTTCCCTAACAAAGCCAATTAAGTTGGAATAAATATTTGAAAGTCACTACAAGTTTGTATTTAGATATCTTTTACAGAAATAAACAGTGAGCCAGACAGGATTAGAACCCAATTTCAAAATAGCTAACTATTTTCCAAATGATTAAATTAAATGTAAAAATTACTGTCAGCCCTCTAGTCTAGCCAAATCACTGAGTTATTACATATCATGCAAGAGCCTGTATAAGTAAGAACATTTTTTAAAAATATGGTAAATTTTCTTCTCTTCCCTTTCAAAATGCCCCAAGGCACTTGTGTACATTATGGACACCACTGGCCTGAAAATTCTCAGTTGAGGGAAAAAGAAATCCAAAATCCTTATTTTATAAGAGTGCTAAAAGCATCTAAAATGATAACTATTTTGTACCTTTAACACCAAAAGATCAACTGATTTTTATTTTTTACTTTAGAGTTGACCTTTATTTAACCCATGGCATGCCAAAGTTATGGCCTGAAGCAATTTTTTCAGTGACTGCCTTGACTTTGGACAAGAATAGACATCTCATTCACCCTGTCTCTGAATCCCTCTACTGGTGGTCAGTCCAACAAAGAAAAAAACATTTTTCAACATATATAAAATACTAAAACTTTCTATTGAATTATTTATTTCCTTCATTTCAAATACATTCAAGGCTATAAAATGTTTGCAAATTCAAAAATAATCAAAAATTTTCCTCAAAGTTATTATTGAGCTATTCAATAAAATGTTTGTGCTCAGTTATATGTAAAAAATAACGAGATGATTGTGCCTGTTTAATAAAAAAGCTGAAACAGTTTCTTTTTATCAATTGACTAGGAGGTGCTGGCACCTCTTCCTAATGGGCAAATTAATTTAAAGGCATTCTGTTGCCTCTTTTGCCCCCTATATAAATCTTGCCCCTATACACAACTGATCAGGGCTCTCCCACTATTCTGAATGTATTAAGTGAGGTATGTCTAAAGAATTGGGACATTATTAATAGAATCTAACACTCTTTCTCTAGCAAAAACAAACTCAATCGTTTCATGTTATGAAAGATTACAATACCAAATAGAAAACCCAAAGATGTAGTAGGAGATATTTAATTTAGAGAATAAGAAGTTATAGCTATAAGAGCTGGAGGCACATTTGTGTGTTAGCCAAAGGAGAATGAAGATTCTCTAGAGGTTGTTAATGTACAAACAGCTATATTTTGGGGCTGGCATAAATGGGATCCCAGTTACAGGGGGCAGCCTGACGGAATGAAATAACTATCTCTGTAGAAATGTCTAGCTCAAAGATTTCTAGAAAAAAATTGTTTAATAACAATTGTATTTATATTCACATAATTTAGTCATAACACAGTATTCTATCATGTATCATCTACATTATTTTATTTCCTAGGCAGTGCTGATGTTTATGAAGTCATAAAAAAGTAATCACACCCAGGTGCAGTGGCTCATACCTGTAATCCTAGCACTCTGGAAGACCCAAGCAAACAAATCACTTGTACTCAGGAGTCTGAGACCAGCCTGAACAAGAGCAAGACCCTGTCTATGATTGAAAATGATACAAATAACTATATAGAAAACTAAAGAGAAATAACAGCAAAAGCATTGGATATAACAAGAGCTTATACATAATAAATATAATAAAAAAATTTTAATTTTATACAAAACTTTTCAAATATACTTTTAAAAACACTGAATTATGCACTTTAAGAGAGTGGATTTTATGGCACATAAATTGTAATCTGATTATTAAGTAAAAATAATAATAATGATTACACTTCCAGTTACTATGAGGGGAAAAGGTAGAAATGAGGACATTCATTGATAATATGAATGTAAATTAAAAGTTTTTCTAGTGGGTAATTAAATTTTGTTTATCAAAAGTCCAGTTATTATATTTCTAAAATTTATTTGGAATCAATCAGAGATGTGGCATCAGATTTACATAGAATACTATTCATCACAGTTTTGTTTAAGAGACTTCTCTAAAGAAATTTAAACAATGAAAACTGAATGTGAGTAAACTCCTGTTTCAGAGTGGTTAACCACAATGGAAATGCCCACAATGTTCTATAAAAAGGGCAAGATACAAAAAAAAATTATAGGTTAAAATGAATTTAGAGCTGCAATGAATGATAAAAGAGAAGAGGATAGTTTTGCAAAACTGTATTGGGTAAGATAAAGGAAGCAGATGGAAAGGTATAGCTGGGACTAAGAATGAATTCTTCCATTTGTTGGTAGGGACTAGGTTCTGACTGGTATAACAGGGAATCAGAGAAATTCTGAATTGTTCCATGTTTGTATAAGCCCTGCATGTCAGGAAAGAGTAGGGAATTGCTATTCCATGTCTCACTTTTCCTCAAATAATCAAATAATCCTTCTTCTCCATAGTACCTTTGCAAAAGCTGCTTTCTCTCATTGAAAATTCCATCTCTCATCGACTTGGCTGGCTCCTGATGTTCACTTCATGTTCATGTCCCCATTGAAAAGTCACTAGCTCAATAGGATTTTCTCTGCTGACCTGGGCATCTTGTTGGAAAGACAGACTCTCACACTCCAACCAAGAACTATGGAATTCGAATCTGCATTTTGACAACATCTCCAGATTTTGTATGCATGCTGCAGTTTGAAAAGCAACGTCAGAGAAGTCTGTTTAAAGAGACTCCATACCAATTTCCTGCATCACATTCCCCATGGCTCTCATGCATATCTAACGCTATTTACCTGCCTTCTTAAATGTAGTCCCCTTAAGGTAGAATTCCTCTTGTCTTTTTGCCTGTACTCCCAGTTCCTAAAATATTTCTTGATGCACTGTAGGAATCCAATGAATACACAGTATTTATAGAATGAAAGCAGAGAATAGAGAGGTATGCTTTGGTAATTTTGATCGAAGAAATGCAATTTCATGACACCTTCACTGTCTACATAACTCTGTTTTGGGGGAGTCTCACCTATTCATCAAAGACACCAGAGCTAACAGATGAATATTCCAGCTCAATTCCATCATGTACCAATGATGTTACTGGTCCCATAATAAAGCCTATCTAATAACTTTCAGAAGCATAATCAATATTAGTATATGTAAAAATAAAAGTAGTTTCCTGAAAAAGTTAGACAATTGCCGTATGACCCAGCATTTATTTTCTAAGTATACAAGCAAGAGAACTGACAAGTGTTCACACAAAGACTTATACTAACATGTTCACAGCATTATTCATAATAGCCCCAAACTAAAAACAACCTCAAATGTTCATCAATGGATGAATGGATAAGCAAAATGTGGCCTATACATGCAATGGATATTAGTAAGCTATAGAAAGGATAAACGTGTTGTTACATGTTACAACATTAATGAACCTTGAAAATACTACATTAAGTGAAAGAAGCTAGATTTTTTTTTTTTTTTTTTATAGAGACAGAGTCTCACTTTATGGCCCTCGGTAGAGTGCCATGGCATCACACAGCTCACAGCAACCTCTAACTCCTGGGCTTAAGCGATTCTCTTGCCTCAGCCTCCCGAGTAGCTGGGACTACAGGCGCCCGCCACAACGCCCGGCTAGAAAGAAGCTTGATTTTAAAAGCCACATATTTCCATGTATTGCGAAAGCTACATATGTGAAATGCCCAGACTAGACAAATCCATAGAACAAAAAGCAGGTTAGTGGTTGTTAGAAAATGTAAGGAGAGAAAAATGAAGAATGTCTGCTAATGGGCATGGAGTTTCCTTTCAGGGTGATGGAAATGTTCTGGAATTAAATAGTGTTGATGGTCGCACATCGTGCGCACATTGTGAATGTACTAGAAATCCTTGAATTGTACACTTTAAAATGGTGAATATAAGGAATTTTAGTCTATGTGAATTTCACTTTATCAAAAATAAAGTAAAACACTGTTCTAAGATGTAGAAACATTAAAATGTATTGACTTGCTATCAAGAAATTTTGTTTTATAGAGTCACTATTTCAGGGGTCAGGGCTCCAAATGATTAATGTTATGTGATGATTATCTTCGTCAGACAAAAATAAGGCAGGGAAATAAGGTAAAAGAAAGAAGTCTGGGATTTGTCTAAGCCAGGACTCAAATTTTTTTAATCCTTGGCCAAAAGCCCTGATTGGTCCAAAAGGTCAAACAGAAAGGAAAGAGCAGTCAAAAATAAATTAGTAAAATAAAAAAAATTCATTAAAATGCAGCTATTGGAAGGAAGGGAAATAACCTTCCTTTCTTCTTCTAAAGAGTGAATTGACAACCTAATTTTCAGAACAGGTAACAAATGTGTAGCTGTATCCAGGTGCTCCGAATTTCTTCTCTACTGCGAAATGTTGGAAATAAATTAAGGAGGAGTCTTCACACTTATTGGAACCACTGAAATTGTAATTGTTGTTACAATTGCAAGGGTTTATTAAAGATCGTCGGGAGGCTTGGCATTAAGAAAGCGTTTTTGGATAGGTAAGATCACTGTTTGCACTTTAAGCCGCTACTGTTAATTACATGTTGCTCTGACGAAGCCCTTCAAAAGTGACTTTTATGAACTGTGCTATTATTTCATTTAATAACAATGTGTTACAAAGTCACGGGTTAACAAAAGTTCATTAGTAAGTTTAATGTTTGGAGCTCAGAAAGCATTTCCTCGTAGAACAATGTTAGCCATGGAGTTTGGGTTTCAAGTCAGCAAGGCCCAAAGGGCCAGGAAAGCCATACACACCTGCTATACAAACAGCACATTTAAAAAGACTTCCATGAAACAATCATTCAACCTTCTAAGACCAAGACCATCTCTTCCTTCCATTGCATTACTAATGCTCATTCATTCATTCCTTACTGAATCACTTATTCAACCAGCATCAGCAGTGCTTGCTCTGTATCAGTGCCTGCCTCTGCACCTGCCACATAGCAGGCTTTCACCAAGTAGCTGGTGGCTTAGCTTATGAGGGGCAGAAAAGGAAGCTCTAGGGCAAGTAGAAGCAGTGAGAATTGGAGATTATAAAACACAGGGCCAAACCACCTACATCTCTAACCCCAATTGAGCTCACTTTGGCCAACACAGGCTTTACAGTAGAGAACATCTAGTGGATGGTGCCAGTAAAGGCTGGCAAAACAGCAGATGGATTTTCCTGCTTCAATCTCATACAGAGCAGTGGATAGGAACCAAACAAGCACAGTAACTGAGATCTAAATATTTATTTTTCCCTATCTCTCCTGTCTTACCTGAGAGTATAGACCAGAAAAGAGAGAAAGGGAAACATATATGAACGTGTCGCCACAGGAATGAATGTTATATATCAGGGACTATATGAAACAAAAATACGCCAACTGCTGAACTCTTCTTTCTTTAAAACTGCAAGTTACCAACTAACAAAGACCACCACCTAGTGGCCCTAGCAAGATAATTGCACTTGAACAAAGTGCACTGAAATTTGTAAATATTGGGGTTTTGTTACAAGAATGTGAAGAAACATTAAAGTTTCTTCTTTTGTCCCTTGGATCTAACCTTCCCTTCTTCTTTCATTCTGAGATTCTAATTCCAAATTGCCCAAAAAGTATTCCATTTTCAGTTAGCTTTATTTGAATCTTTGCAATTAGCTACTTTGTCACCTTTTTGCTCTTCATCTTTTATGACATATCATAAGGCCCTCTGAGTCATGCCCGAAGTCACTGTGTTTAAACATCATTTTGTCAAACCACTTCACTACTGAAAGCTTGAATGCATAAGTGGATCCTGTTGTCACCTATATCAAGCCTGGGATAACCCACCTGACCCCAACTCCACCGGCTAAAGACCCATGCAGACTGCCCTTTAGGCTACTGCCCTTGGACTCATCCCCAAGTACTCTGATCCCATTCAAATTCCAACTTTTCATAATCTTTCTCCTGCTACACCTGTCAATCTCCCTTCTCTCTCGTCTCTAACTTCTTACATTCATATTTATTACCACCAAATTTACTATTTGATTATTGTTTTGAGTTTTATGTCTGCCAGGAAAGCTCTGTGGTTTAAATGCATCTGTATCTCTCACAAATCTTAGCATCATATTAAATATAAGACAAGAGCTCAATGAATAAATGAATGACTTAGAAACAATAAAGAAGAATTCCTGTAATGAAAGCACTTTTAGTGGTCTGGAGGTAGATGCCAAGGAACAAGGAGGGAGAGAACAGTGGGAAAAGATTGATGGAATTACATTCCATACATGAAAAAAGATTAATTCTATCCACCTTTCTTATGTAAAATATCAGTGACAGATTAAATAGAAAAGTATCTCCCCAAATGCCAGGAGACATTTAAACATATCCCCAAATATATAGTACTATATAATGATAAAAGTTTTCAGTAGAATATAATTGCTTTGAGCTTAGTGACAGAAGCTCACTCCACAGACACAAAAAGTGGAAAAGGAGGAGAAAAAGAAGTTGCTATTAAACAGGTAATGAAATGTTAACTTGCATTCTAAGGTAAGACAAAGTTTTACTTCTTGGGCAGCTGAAAAAACTTGCTCCTTGAATATAAATTACAGCCATGTTAGGAAGCTGCACACTTGGAAATAACAGGAAAGAGAGTGAGAGAGAGAGTTCTATGCACTCAAACTCTGGCATATAATTCAACCAACTTTGAATGTGAATGGAAATATTTTACCCCCAAAATGTGAATAATAAAACAAATAAAATATTAAATAATCTACTCAAATGAAGAAGTCTGCAGAATAAGTAATGTGAACTTGAAAAATCTCATTAAATGACACCAGAATTCTATTTCTAGTGCAACTGCAAGTAGTTTATAACTAGGTCTCCAGTAAAATAATTAGACTATTTTAAGGGGTAGCAACTGATTCTATCTTGAGGAGAGGAAAAAAATGCTTCTCCTATGTAAATTCTTCCCCCCAATTCCTCAAACTGACACTTTCAAAGGCATAGAAGGACAATTACTTATATACTATTTCACCACAAAAGAGCTTTACCTCTCCAGGCACCATGCAAGCCATGGTAGAGGTAAACAAAGAATGTAAGTGACATAGATCCTATCCTTGAGTATCTTATTAGGGGGAGAAGACCTACATATATTCAACAGATAGTAAGTAATTCCATGGTAACTTTTAAATAAATATACCACATATCATTTCAGGTAGTCTATATTTTCATAACTCAACAAATATTAAGGCTCATGATTACGAAGATGTTACGCTAGACATTTTAGGAGTACAAAGTAAAGAAATTATTCAAATGATCCTTGAAGCAGTATGTCTAATGAGAAATGTATAGCAGACACATTCAACAGAGACAAGAGATTACTTGATAGAAGAAATATACTTTGTGATTTCATCTTAAAATACAGGTACAGTGGGCGGCACCTGTGGCTCAAAGGAGTAGGGCACTGGCCCCATATGCTGGAGGTGGTGAGTTTGAACCCAGTCCCAGCCAAAAACTGCAACAACAAAAAAAAAAAATACAGGTATAGTTTAGATATGCAGGGCACTGCTTGGCGCCTGTAGCTCAGAGGATGGAGCACTAGCCACATACGCTAGAGCTGGTGGGTTCGAACCCAGCCCAGGCTTGCCAAACAACAATAATAATTACAGCCAAAAAATAGCCAGGCATTGTGGTGGGTGCCTGTAGTTCCAGCTACTTGGGAGGCTGAGGCAAGAGAATTGCTTAAGCCCAACAGTTTGAGGTTGCTGTGAACTGTGACTCCACAACACTCTATTGAGGGCAACATAGTGAGACTCTAAGTAAATAAATAAATATGCAGGGCTGAGGTGTATTAGCAAAAGCATTATAGGCAGAGGATTTATCATATGCAAAGGCATAGACTTGATAAAGCAGGAGTGAGTATGAGGACATTAGTCAATTCCTTTTACTGGGATGTCTAGAAAATATGACATGAAACAATGGGAAATGATGTCAGAAAGCTAGTTCGGAACTAGAATATGGATAATATTACATTTCAGGTTAAGGAATTTGGCTTTAATTTAGCAACCAACAAGAAGTCACTGAAATTTTTGAGTGGTTAAGTAATGCAATCACTGTTGTGCTTTGGGACAATTAATCAGGAAGCAGTGCATGAAATGGTCCTCCATGGGGAAGCATGGGGAATCCATTAAGAGGCTCTATTACATTAGCTTGGACAAGAGATAAAGTTGGCCAGGTTACATGATAGTGACTAGGAAAAAATGGAAGAGAAAAATTCCAAGAGCTCCTACAAAGAAAAACAATCTCAATTGGTTGATTAGACTAAATATGAAAGGTTATTAAGAATGAACTGAAAGATGATGCCATTTAGGTAAACCAGAAACAAAAGAGAGTAAGGAAGGTGTTGTCTCTGAAGATTTGATGACTTCTTGAAGATGCATAGTAGTTTCAGATTGAAGTGCCTTTTGGAAGAAAATATCCAGTTGGTAACTAGTAATGTTGAACAACTAAGACGAGAGCTGAAGTTGTACATTTGGAAACTATCTCCATGGAGTGCAAAAAACCAGGACAAACTAAAATCTCAGAACTTGTGCAGGACAGCAAGGAGAGCCAGTGTGATGCTACAGGGCCCCAGAAGTGAAAATAGGGTATTATGAGAAAGTGTGATTAGGAGCAGTCAGATTCCCACTGCCCCACCCTGCATTTAGTTCTCTTCCTAGTAAGCCAAGCGGTGAAAATACCTACCAACATGAACAGCACAGGAAAAATGCTTAGAAGAAAATAAGACAAAATGGACAGAGGACAGGAGAAAAACAGTAAAACTTGAAGTTAATAGTCTTAGAGTTTAAGAAAATGTATATTTTATGAAATAAAAATCAAGATACACTAAAAATGGAAAAAATCACTTTTAACTGACTAAACAAATAAATGTAAGGGGCTACCCTGAAAGGTAAAAATAGGAAAGAGTGATAGAAATAGGGGGAGAGGAGAAAAAAAAAATAGGAAAGAGGTTTAATCATGGAATTACAACAAGTCAACTACTAAGATTTCTAGAAAGAAAGTAAAATAGGGAAGTGATGATTAAAGAATTAATAAATAAATTTTCCTAGAACTGAAGCTCATTAATTTTCAAACTGAGAAGGCTGTCAAGCTTTAGACCAAAAGAAGACAAGAGGCACACAGTCAAGAAATGTTAGTAATGACAACAGGGACCTTACTTAACAAACACAAACATTTCAACCTAATCGTTTGTACCCTCATATTAATCTGAAATTTAAAACAAAAATGTTAGTGAAAAAGGAAAATAGGATTAAAACCCAGATGACATTACTATCAATATCTCTGGAAGCCAGAACACAATGGAAATATACCTTCAAAATCTCAAGGAAAATAAATGACTTTTAGTAAACAATTATTCATTAAATTAATGATTAGCCAGAAATAAGAACAGAAAAAAAAAAAGACATATTTGGACAGGTAATATCTTAAACTTCTATTTCCCTGTGTCCTCTTCTGATCCACTACTCAATGATGTGCTTTAGACAACTGAGGAAATAAACCACAAAGAAAAAGGAGTGGAATTTAAAAAATAAAAATTGGGGCTTCAACAGGGCTACTGGACCCTCGTCCTATGAAACAAGCCATCCAGTGTAAGGCAAGAGAATGTAGGAGTCCTCATAAGAGAACTCTGAAAAAATAAATAAATATTGCTAAATCAGATTTCTTTACGTTGGCAGATTTTTAGTTTACCTTAATTTCAACCTTTCTGAGTAGCTTTGATTTCAGTGGAACTCTTGAAAATAGTACATGTCTGAACTTGGAGGTTTTCTTATCTAATGTAATAATTTCTGTCTTTTATTAAGTGAGAGTAATCTCTTTCCTTTCATTAAAAGTACTAATACATTTGGACTTCTTTCGTTCTCTCTTCTGTGATTCATGTACCTCTTTCTCTGTTTTTTCATCTTTTCCACATTCTGTTTTATTAATAATACTTCCTGTTTTTCACCATTTTTCCTACAGCTGAATTGAAGACTAGATATTTTTTTTTATTCTTTTAGTAATCCACAAATATATCAATAGAATTCCTAACAAATGTTTATTAGTCTTCACTTTTCTCTGCTCTCTACTACTACAAGACTAGTTGCTACTAACCACCCAGAGAAGCACTTTTCAAATTATCAGTGGTAAAAGTTTGTTTTATTCTCAATAAATAATATTGAGGCAAAGTCAAATGTCTAAAAAAGTTTTAAACACTTTACTCTCAATTTCTGTACTTAACTACAGAATATCAACAAGTAGTTCATACACCAGTACAGATTAGATGATCATATTTCACGTAACACTGATCTCAGGTTTTAGCTTGGCTTTGATCTATAAAATGCAAATATTTAATAATTAGTTTCTATAAATAATGGATAGATATACTGACATATTTTATCATTTGGGGGTTCATTGTTATTTTTTTATAAATCATACCTTCCCTCTAGCTCAATTTTATTCTTACTGAATTCTTAGTAATTTTATATCTAAAAATAGACTTATTTTGCCCTCACCATAAAATAATAGTTTAGCTAGGTATAAAATTTTAGATTAATAATTGTTTCCCTTAACTGTTCCATGTCTTCTAGTCTTTATTGATGCTGATGAAAAGTCTTCAAATATTCTAATTCTCATTCTCTTTAAGCTTATCATATTTTTCTTGCTAATGGTTTTGAATAGAGAGGTACCTCTGTATATTTACCATCCCAGGGACTGTAACAAACTGGTCAACATATGGAGGTGGTCAACATAAGACACCTTTTGTGGTGTTTTTCGTGTTACCTTTGTGTTACTCAATATTCTTGAATTTTATAATTTCTGAGGCTAGTTCTTAGCCAAAGTGTATAGAAAAGGAAGGGAATTACCATTTCCCCAGATGTGTTTTCCTGATGTGCATGCTCCCCACCATACGCAACTCCCAGTGCTCTCCTTGCCTGCATGCCACCATGTTAATGATCCAATAAGTTTTTTTCTATGTTCTTGTCTAAATCACTATGTTCATGCTACCACACATGAAAAAACACATGTATGCACATTTTCTTGGCAAACCCTTTTCTGCTTACTCTTCCAGGTTTGAAGCCCTATTCACTAGAAATTTCTTCTGATTAACTAAGTGTGGAGTAAGCATGATGTTTTCTTTTGTAAATTCCCTGTAGTTTCACTGACACTGCATTTACTACAGGGTGCTAGCTGTTTGTCTTCTCGTCCATTTGCTAGTTGGACTGTGAATTCCATGAGAGCTGAGGCCTGATCTGTCTTTTTTGTAGTTCTCCTAGACATGCCATTTGGGACAGCATGACAAATATGTAAACAAACAAGGAGGCAAATGGAAGGAATTTTATCAATTGCACAGAGAAGGAAATGAAAAATGGTAACAGAAAACTAAGATTTCACATTTTAACGACTGATGAAAACCTAGTGAGGAGACTAATAGGAGACAAATAGTCAGAATCCCAAGTTTAAAAAAGGTATAAACTTCCAAGTAACCATTCCACATTGATCATATATTATTATTTATATCCTTTCCAAGACCAGAAATGATGAGAAATTAAAAGTAGCAATAATCCATGCACAGAAAGACAAAGATCACATAATCTCACTTAATTGGGAATCTAAAAAAGTGGAGCCCACAGAAGCAGAGAGTAAAATAGTGTTTATAGGGATTTGGCATGAGGGTAGGGGCGATGGTCGAAGGATACAAGGTTTCCATCAGAAAGGTAGAATAAGTTCAGGAGGTTCAGGAGATTTGTCATACAACATGGTGATTATAGTTAATAAAAATGCCATGTACACTTAAAAATTGCTAAGAGGATAAACTTTAAACGTTCTCAACCACAAAGAAATAATAAGTATGTAAGGTGATGGACCTGGTAATTAGCTTCATTTAGGCATTCCACAATGTACACACATATCAAAACTTAATATAGTACACCATAAATACATAATTTTTGTCTATCTAAATAAATAATAAATAAAAGACATAAAAAAATCAATAAGCCCCCAAGGACAAGAGACAAAGACAGGACACATAAGTTGGTGAAAATGTTATCAAACTTTGAGAGGCAAATAGATGATTGCAAAAATCCCTGCCCTGGAAAGTCTCTCTGTCCCTCAACTCCTCTCTCTCTCTCCCCTCAGACATGAGGTTGATTTATATTAAGTGTTACTTAAAATATAAAAGACCAAAGAATTGTTGGTCTTGAATTCCAGTTTAGACTCTGAGTTCCAGTTGAGACTCTACCAATTACTATTTTAGATTAGTTAATCTTTCCTTAAAATTCATTTTTCTTATCCTAAGACACAAGTTTCAGAAAGGGGGTTTTGAATGTTTTGTTAATGTGTGCATTTACTGTAATTATTAGCATATGTAGGCACTTAAATAATATTCATTATATAAACGAATGAGTGAATAAATAAATTTATAAAATGAGAATAGTGACAAATTTACAGGATTGTTGTGAACATCAAATGAAGCAATATGTGCAAAATACATTACAAAATGTAAGTTTCACACCAGATTTAATGGTGACTCTCCAAGACCTAATTTCTAACTAACAAATAACTCCACCTATGTAACACAGGCACATTAGACAAATAATTCTAAAGCTATTCACTTGGAGCTAACCAAAGTGTCTCCAGTATTGCTGTCTTTATTCTACATATTACTTTCAAGGATGTTCCTTAATCTTCATTCCCTTCGCAGAGCCTTTGTCTAGATCAAAATTTTCCAAAAGGTAGTATGTACACAAGTTCAAGTATATGAATTATAGCCATATGAATGAACTCTCCTTTCACTTTAACAGAATTTACATTAATGTGTACTAATACAAGATCATATCCAATGCATTAAGACCCAAGATTTCATTTAAAGTATTGCTATGGGCAGCAAATTTTTTTAGGTTAATTTTTTTATTCATTATTTCAGTTTCATTGAGGTTACAAAGAATTAGTTTATACCGTTTGCATTTGTTAAAGTCCCTCTTATAATTGTGGCCCACCTCTAATAGGTGTGTCACACAACCTAATCCCCCATCCCCCTCACGTCACCTCCTCCCTACTCCCCCATTCTCCTGTCCCCCACCTTGAATTGATTTGAGTTTTTCTCTTATGTGGGTATGTATTAGATTGTCTACTAGCTTCATATTAGAATTGAGTACATTAGATTCTTGCTTCTCCATTCTTGTGATACTTTACTAAGAAGAATGTGTTTCAACTCTATCCAGGTTAATATAAAAGATATAATGCTGCAAATTTTTTAAAGTTGATTTATAAACAAGCAATATAGATGGAAAACAGATATGGCCATGTTTTTACATCATAAGTAAATTAGATCAATATGTCATTAATGTAATCCCTCATGCAAATAATTAATAAATATTTTGGATGGGACAGACACAAGTACAGAACACAAAGATCAGCTACAATTGACTTCATTCCAGCATGATATGAGCCCTCTAATCAGGACGGGGGTGTATATCAGTTAAAATTCATTAACGATTCTCTCATCCTGAATATAGATTTTTATCTTGGTCACAAAAATTATCATGAAAGTATATATCTAGAAAGAGCCCTCATTTATCAGTAGTAACTTTATATATATATTGTAAAAGCAAGTTTAATCATATTATTTTTAACCAATTGCATCAAAATACTGCCTCATAAAAAGAGTCCTAAAATTAACTAGAAAAAAAGAATGTTTTAACAAGTGCTATTCATTGTTTCCATTTAAATATATTTTCCAAGCAAACACGAGAGTACTTGAAAAAAGTTATTTCATCAAGTATTATTCCCTTAATCTTTTTTTATCACCGTCTGCACTATCCATAAATAGTTTGCTAAGTTTGCTAAGAGTTTGGTGAAATATAGATGAGCCTGCGCCCTGAGAGGTACCCATTGTGATGATGATTTCCCATGCTGAGTACCCTCGAAATGTTAACAGATATTAAATGTGAAGTATGTGGAGATGAGCTTTTTCCACATGGGCACAATTAGGAGGATCACAATAGTAGGATTCAGGTACTTACTTACTGTTGCCATGTTTTTTTCTGCACTCCTAAAAATTTTCTGTTGAAGTTTTGCTCTTGCTAGAATCATATGAAGTCATTATGCTTCACTTTATGTTCAAAACATCTGTACAGAACATTTGATGGAGAGGTCAGAACAGTCACATTCTTTAAATCATAAAGTAGTACTGTTCTCTGTAGATCAGCAAAACATGCATAGCAGGTGATAAGATGGACTCAGAGCAGCTCACAGAATCATTTTTAGGAGTTAATGCAAAGTTGGTCTATGAGTCAAAAAAAAAATGTACGTAATCAATATTACTCATGTGAATCCCTTAACTCAACCATAAACCGTATGCTTTAGTGTTGTTTACACAGCACTGTTCAAAAATACTACTTCTCAAGGTTTTCTTAAGAATTTCAACAAATTAATGCTTCTTAGGTTTGGACTCAGATGAAGTATTTGGCCATTTATGTCTACTCTGAATAAAAAAATACAAATGGCAAAAAGATGAAAGTTTGGAAAATCACCAGCTCAGAATAGCTCTCAAAAACCGTAATGTGTTCAAGGGTCAAGTTTAATAAAGTAAGTATTTTATTGCCTCATCAAGGGCAATCTTAAGTAAGGCTGGTGTTTTTTTCTTTAACTATAAGTATATGAAGGATACGATGACTAATAGCAGGTTGATGCCACGCCTTGATTCATAAAAAGGCATCAGCAGTTTCATTCACCATTGCTTTTACACAGTAAATACAAATACTAAAACTGTGAGAAAATGGCAAATAACAACTTATAATATAAAAATAATTTTGACATTGTGGACCTCCTTAAGGGATTTTGGACACACCCTGGGGACCACAGAACCGTCTTTGAGAACTATAACATTAAAACAACATGTAAACAAGCTATGGAATATTAGTAGCTGGAGAAAAAAACTAAGAAACTTTTTTTAAAATATGACAAAATATTATTGCAAATATTTTAGTGAATATTTTAATGAATATTCATAAATATTTAACCAATATAATACGTACTTTTTTAAAAACGTTTATTTTTGTCTTTTATCTCATTTTTTTTATTTCAGATTAATAAAAGGATACATACGCTTAAGTTACATTGTTTGCCTTTGCTAAGTAAAGTCCAAGTTTTGTCAAGCCCTTCACCCAGGAGATGTGCTACATACTGCCTGTTAGGTGAGAGATTACCAAACCCCCATCTTTCTCTCTCCCCACTTGAAATTAATTATGTTTTTCTCTTCTTGCAGTGTGTAGTTGTTCATCTACTAGTTTTATGTTAATATTGAGTACATTGGATATGCTTGCTTTTCTTTTTTTTCTTTTTTTGGTTTTATGGCTGGGGCTGGGTCTGAACCCGCCACCTCCGGCATATGGGACCGGCGCCCTACTCCTTGAGCCACAGGCGCCACCCAGGATGCTTGCTTTTCCATTCTTGTGATACTTAGGAGGATGTTCTCCAAATCCATCCAGATAAATACAAAAGACATAAAGTCTCCATCTTTCTTTATGGCTGAACCATATTTCTTATTTGTCCTCTTTCTAGTACAATATCAACTTTATAGCTTTGCCCAGTTTTTAAAATTATCCTCAAAATAGTTTTTCAACTAGATTAGATGATAAAGAAATTGATTATCACAGTACATAAAAAAGAAATAAGCTTAAGAAATAAGACCTATAATAAATTGTTAAGGTTCTTATAATCCTTTTAAGTTTTTGTTGGTTTTCATAAGTTATATAGTGGCAAACAGTGATTTAGTTTTTGTTTACATTACAACACCTTATGTTTAGATTCCTGGGAACTACAAACATTTGTTAGGTATCAAATGAAAATAATTCCTTCCTTAATTAAAAAAAATACTTTGCCAATAAATGTTTTCTGAAAAATAATCATTTAAATTAAATATTTTTCATGGCACACTCTTGTTGGTTACCCAAAATCCAATCTTTTCTCTTCTGACTAAATTATACTTTAAAACAATTAAAAGAAAATTTTAGATTTTTCCCTCCATATTTCTCATGTTCTTACATCATGTATCAAGGCTTGACCTATGGTAGTGTAATAAGTACTAACTAAAACTTAACAAATAACACTTTTTTAGATGCCTAAGACATCTTTAAGATTAAAGAGCAATGTTTATGAAGTAGAATCTATTGAATTCATACAGCAGGCAAAACAGAAGAACAGGCCCTAAGCCAGTGGTTCTCAACCTTCCTAATGCCTCCTAATGCCTCAACCCCTTTAATACAGTTCCTCATGTTGTGGTGATCCCCAACCATAAAATCATTTTCGTTGCTACTTCATAACTGTAATTTTGCTGCTGTTTTGAATCATATATTTACATTGTTTATCATATATTTACATTGTTACAAAGGGGTCGTGACCCACAGGTTGAGAACCACTGCCCTAAGCAGTAATAATGCAAAAAAAAAAAAGTTGGGTCAATATAAGCTCCTGTAGTCATTGATAGGAAAAGCCCCCAAATCAAACCAAAAGATAGCAGTTCAGTCAAATCAGACAAAAAGCTTAAGCTAAATATAACCACCTCACAAGTTCTTTGTAGAAAAATTCTATATGCTAAGGATGTCAAGTTAAATGTGTCTGGTTTATGAATAAGAATATTTAAGAACAAAGGCCACATACATTAAAAGAAATAAAATTAATATAAAAGACTGAGTCAAGTAAATGATCTGTGTAAGTTCAGAAACTTTTAGATTAATAGTTGAAAGCTATAAAACTAGAATGACAGCTTTTATCCTTTATCATACTTAAAGCAGAGAATCTATGCTTGACTTCCATTCTCATGCTAGATATAAGAAACAAGATTTAAAAGAAAGAGGGAAGGAAAAGATGTGTACTGTATACTGCTGCTTCTCAATCAATTACACAATTGTATACGGGTACAAATGGAATCACTTCTTACTGAAAAGTTAGTGGAAACGTTACTATTCACAGTAATGACCTGCCTTCCATCTCAATTCCTCAATTCCTGTTCAAATTCCTTTTAGATCTCTGACATTTTTATGCATTTAACAATTAATGGTAGGTATCAAGAGTAAATGTGGTTATTTGTACATCACTTATTTGAAGGAAAAAACATTACACAAAAACTTCGAGATTAACGAGATGGTGAGCATTACCCTATACAAAATTAAAAGTTCTACTTGTTTATCTTTTTTTTTGATACATGCCTTAAGTAAGTGGACACGAATATTTTTATTAACTATACACATCTTACAAATATGGTCATATTAATGGAAAAAAGAAGGTAGGCTATAGCTTCGTGGTGGAGTGGCAATAAAGTATCAAAAAACACTTAAAGTATCAAATAATTGTGTAATATTGGCCTTTGAAACCAAAATAAATGTCTTATTTATTAAGCTTCAGGAAAACCTCTTCAGATCCTGCTCAAATACGTTGCACATTTGAATAATGCCAGTCTCTGTAGGACTTGATATTGAACTGTGAATATTTGACCTAGAATGTCATTAACAACTTATACATTTTAAAATCACGTTTTGAAATGCGGCAAAACTAAGATTGTAGTGAATTTAATTTCAAAGTCATACTATCCCTCCTTTTATGCTGTATGTGGTAATCCTTGATTTTTTTGCACTGATGCTAAATGTTAATGAACAGAGCCACCGTGTACCATTTCACCTGGAGCAATGAAAACATTAAAATCTCTTTAGAAGCCTGAATAAAACTTTATTTTATAAATATAATCCATGTTAAAGCTCCACCGTTTCACTGTACTTTTGAAATAAGGGCACATGGAAAATATGGAAGCGTTTCCTTTGAGATAGCTAACTAAAGCTACAAAATGAGCACAGTACAGCATTTCCAAGGAACACGGTTCAAAAGTTGTACGATTACTACTAAGGTTGTTTTATTCTCTACCACATTTGGAACAGGAAGTCTGTGTTGTTCTTGAAGAATTCTGAAAAGCAATGTCACACTCTGATGACCTCTTCTCCTCATTAAAACGTTCCCAAAGCCAGCGCTCTGCATGATGTTTTGTAGCTTCAGCAGCCATGAACTAATTTGTACTCTCTTATTTTGATCATGCAGTGGTGAAAGCACCAAACAATATTTTTCTTTAAACACAGAGAGGTCTTTCAACAGCTCAGCGTGCACTTCTACCCTCTTTTTAATCTTGGAGCACCTATTTATTTGCTCTTTTCACCACTAAATCTTCTTTGCTCCTTTCTGCCCCCTGCAAAGCGGCTAGTTAAAAATCTTCAGTGTTTTTTCTTCACAGGCTTAAACCATTAAAAGGGTATTACCATAAAAACAGAGATGGGGGCTTATGGATATAGGATGGGGAGAATTTGCATTTCTAATTTTTAATCCAATTAAACTAAGATAATATTTATTTAGTTACTACCTTTCTGAAATGTGTACGATCCCTAAAACTAACAAGGGAAAAATATTGCTTTAGAAAATTAGTTTTTAGGGTTCTCTGCAAAGTGAATATTAGAAGACTCAACGTAAAGCTTATTTGTATGTAAGACTCATTTATTTATTGTCCATACTCCTACACTTTCTTCGGTTCCAACGTATCAGTCCTTCCTATGGGTTTCTCCATAGCACCAAGAGGTGTTGAGATTATGGTGTATAGTGTATAGGAATTTGGTTTTTAATTTACTCAGAAAGAATAAAGGAGGGAGACAATGCAAAATACTTGGTAATGGATATAACCTTTTTAGGTAGTAATACTGAGAACTCTATTAATAAAAACAGGTCCAAGAAATTTAATAATTTTAAAATATTGTTTTAAAACATTTACTAATAGTAGTAACATAAGAACCAAATGTGGGTATATGCTAACAACTGAATAAATTCTAGCAGATTTCATCAAACCAACAGTGCATCTGCAAATAGAACATACTGACAAGATTATAAAACTAGTTAAGGAGAAATATACAATTACATACTAATAAATGAATTCGTCACCATGAAAGATTTATTCCTATAACAAATGTATTTACTGAACACATTGAATTTCCCTTAAATGGGTTGAAGATAATAATGTAAACATTTCCCCATTAATAAATCATACTATGTTTTCAATTTCAATAGAAATATATGTATTAATATTAAATTATTTAAAACGTTAACTCTTTGACTTTCAAATTTTGAAAAAGCAATTGATTCTTGAGTACCGTCTTATATAAAGTTGCAATTCATACAAATAATTTCTCAATTTATTTATAAAACTAAACATTTATATGAAGATAAATACCAAAAAGTTGTTTATAATAAGACATAATTAACAAAGTTCAGCGATATGTAAAAGTTTTCCCAAGTAAAATTAACTACATCAATGTTAGCAAAATAAATTATGTGACTTGTTAAATTCATCACATTTAAGTAATTGATCTCTCCCTCTATTCCAAAACTTTTCCTAATGAATCTTTTTCAATGACAAACTGGAATGTGTAAAAATTCCATGTAATATTCCTCTAAATTTAATCAATTTAACTGTTTAAAATTATTTCTTTCGCAAATTTTCCTTTGGCTAATTTAATCTTAAAACTTAACCACATGTCCTGTTGTGTCTCTATCCTATCTTAAACATCCTTTCTTCATAAACATAGACTTCAGAGTAACCAGTAATTATCAAAAATTTTCCCAACAATCTCTTCCCCCAACATAAAAGACCCACAAAGTTGTTTTATGTGTCTTTTAAAGTAATTTTTTAATTCTGAGATGTTCAACTTTAAGTTGCATTAATATTTATGTGTCTTTATGTGTAACAGGTCTAGTTTTAGACTTTGAAAACACCTGCCTATGGACTTCTAAATCTTCAAGGGAAATAAACATGCACAACTCCAGGTTTTGGGGGTCCCCTTGCTTGCTCAAGCAGTGCTTTTCAGCTTTGTTTAATAAACTCAGAGAGACCTGGATGTGAACATAAGCTTTGCCACCGATCCACTGGTAAACTTATGCAGGATATTTCATGACTTTGAGTTTTGACATTCTCAACTATAAATTGGGTTTAATGGTCCTTTTCTGCAAGGTTATTAAGATGATTAGAAATAATATGTGCAAATAAGATAGCAAAGATAGACACTAGCTAGTAGTGACTAGCTATTAATAGTTTAAATGGATCCCCCAAGCATTAAGAAATGTAGGCACACCACATCAACACTGAGTCTACTAGAAGGGTATTGAATGGTCAAGGAACCTGGGCTATTTAGTTTATAAGTCATCTTATCTTCCTATCAATTTATGAGATTTGAATTAAATATCTGAGACATTATTATTGAGAATCAATTTAGGTGGCACTTGTGAAAACCTCTCAAACAGTGTAAATAGTATAGAAAGTGATAATGATACTATACAAGTAGGATTTTAGATTTTTCAAACCAGAAGGAACACTGCCATTTGCTTAATTATGTATTTTATATGGTGAAAAAAAAAAGATTCATTTGGGCTTTTCTAGGGTCATATGATAACCAAATACAACATTCATTTGTGCGATGTGAATGTACCTGTACAAGGTTAATAATGAACTATTTCCCTCTATCCATAGGAAGTATGAATTTAAAATCTGACACTGCTACAATAAACGATATCAAGTGTATTATCAAATAGGATAGGCCATTATATTTACAATGAGTTAAAAATAAGAAACTATTTTAAAATCATATTTTAAACATATATGATATTTTATCTTCACAAAAGATCCATGACTTTCTGATTTTTTAAAAAGCGTAATGTTATCTGAAAGTTAGGATCCTGTTCGGGTGGACAGTTTTATGTTGCATTCTGGCTTTCGTCCACTAGATGTCCCCAGTACGTCACACAGACGCTCTGATCTCACATAGGGCCTTGTTAGGGAGAATCTGCATCTTTTTGAAGTGGGTCCTGAGATACTTTGTCAAATGATTCTTATTCCTGAGTTCATTTCATCCTCAAAATTAACAAGCTACTAATCTACAGAGAAATGCAATCATTTAAAGATTTTTGACTAAGAGACAGAATATAACTTTGCCAATTTAAGAAGCAATTAAAGAACATGTATATCTTCTTTTCTGAAAAGCATTTAAGAAATCAAAGACCTGAAACGAGTTAGAAATCCTTAGAGAAAAAGTTCATAGCCTTGAAAAGGAGGACCCTTAACACAACTTTTAATTGTATTGATTTCAAAGGATGAATAACATTTACACAAAATAGTTCAGAAAACTTTGGTAACAGCAGGGACCTTGTTTAATTTGAACTTTAATAAATTAAAGAAAAAAAGTAAAAGCTTGAACGGTCACCCAACGCGTCCCCCTCCTAACTCACACAAAACCTCTCCAACAAAGGCTACGAGACTGAAATACAATAATAATTGCATCATGGGGATGTTCAATTAGAACTAAGCTTGCAAAATGCTGTCTTTTTTCCCCAAAAGCCCAGTGAGCCCATATTACAGGAGGCTTCTACCTCTGACTGAAAAATAACACCCTCTGTGGCTGCTGTGGCAGGTTGCTGTACTAGAAGGCTAAGAATCTACTCTTCTAAAGCAATTCAATAAGGATTCCTACAAGGTGTCTCAAAATGGAACCACTCAGGCAGCGTGTTTCTGCCTCTCAGGGCAAGAGGTAAAAAGTTCAGCCTGTGAAGTAGAACAGTTTCTGCCCCAGAGCAAGAGAGAAAAAAAGTACAAGAGCGTTCTGATGAATTATCTCTTACTCGGAGCTAACACGGGCGTCCCAGGAACAATGGCCAAGTCTAACCAGAGTTGACAGCCTCCATTCACTGCCCAGCACTCCATCCCGCACGGTGTCGGAACAATGGTCCATTCTCAGCGCTTCTCAACCCGTCCGGCCTTTTAACAAACCTTCTCCATTCAAGAGCCACTGCTTTATCGTGCTTTCTTTGATTAAAGCTCACCTTTCATCTCACTAGTATTTCATTGTTATTATTTATTAAGCATGCCAAGAATGAAGGTAATGTTAAAAAAAAAAAACCTAAAATTATTAAACCCTGAATTTATTTAGTGTGTCACCAAGGTTAGGAAAGTCAACCAAATATTAAGAAATAACTAGAAAACAGTTTAATGACAAATTAATGGATCCTACCAGAATTATTCTGATAGTTCACAGAAAGAAATTATATTTGTGTCCTGGAGAAGAAAGGCTTTTAGAAGAAAGGTTGCTCAAAATATGCCTTAACGGATTGGGAGAATTGGGGGGGAAAAAGGAGGCAAAAGGAGAGAGCAGATGGGAAACATTAGGTGAAAAGATGCAGATACACAAATGAGCAGGGCATAACAGAAGACAGAGAGAAACCAGCTGGCCCTGGACATGATGCCCAGAGCACTTGGACAGAAATGGACGTGACATCCAGCAGGCAGGATTGCAGAGTCCAAGAGAAACAGACTCAAAGGTTTAAAAAGCTAACAGGGGCCTCAATAGTGTCATATATTGGGGCATGATGCAATGGAAAGCAGGTTCTAGAAATATCATCATGGTAGACTAGGTACAGCAGATGAAGCAGGGGAACTATACCAGGAGAGTAAAGGACTGTCAGGAGAAACATGAGTTGGCTATGAAGACAATATGAGCTTTTGGTAATAAAGGCCAAGACTAGAGGATTAGTTGTTGAACTATAGAAAAAGAGGCAAACCTGAGAAATAAACCACAATGGAAAATGAAATAAATGAAAGGAAGGTGTGGCTCTGGAAGAGGACTTCCACTTTGTTTAGACCCTACAATTCAACATTCTTCACCAGAGGGTAGAGCCAATTTAATGTTTGTTCTACTTAGGATTTCACAGAATTAATGTCATGTTTCAATAAATTTGCCCTTTTAAGTGACTCCATTTTATAAGGAGGTATTTTAGATCCGAAAAGACTATCTCAGCATCCTCAAGAGAACCTAGAATAAGCAGTAGATTTGGTTATTCTGAATAAACTCAATTTCTGCTAAGGACACCTTTATGATCATTTCAGAGCATTACATCATCAAAACTAATAATGACTGAAGAAGATACATGCATTATAAATGAGAGCAGTGATGTATAGGCAGTGTCTTACAACACTTCCATGCCAATAACTATTTTAAGCGCATCGCCTAAAACTTGAGGGATATGATGGTACACATTCCTAGTCTTAGACACAAAATGATACGTCAGGGGGAAAACTATGTTTCATTTTTGTCTTTGTGTTTGGGATCTTCAGCAGACCCTCCACACTCTGGAGACCATAGTACTGTAGTCTTTTCATCATTCAGCAAGTATTTCTAGGGCAGCCACAATATGCTAGCACATGCCTTAGAGTAAGTCTATCCACTAGCTATGCAATGTTGGGTATCTATGACCTAGTGAACTTGCAGTTTAGCTTCCTTCCTGGGATGTCACCAAATTTACCCCATTATCCAGATATTGCCAGCTTATTTATAAAACAATTATTTTGTATAACCTATGGAACCCTGTAAGAAACTTGAGAAAAAATTCTCTTACATGGTCAACATCCTCTAGAAAAATTTACAACCAATGTTAATGATACAGGTAGTATAGAAACAGAAGCTTGTGTATTACAATTCAATTAATAATACATGCTAAGTAACTAAGTGCTGCAGGAGTTGTCTCAGAAGTTCACAGGAGGAATATATCAGCACAGCAGGATATAGCCAGTAAAAGTAAAAATTAAAAGGCAATTGCCACTTCAAATGTAATCTGCTTAAGAAATTTTACATACCTAGCACTGTGAAAAGGAGCTAGAACAGTTTTCTTCACAATTCCCAACCAATGAGAATTTGCTATGAATTTCACTGATCTTTATGAATGAACACATGCCTTAACAGTAAACCAGAAGATCTGGAAACAAAAAATAAAGATTTTGTTCAAAGTGATGGATTCCTCGGGATACTGATAAGAGTAGAGATACAGGACACATCTTTGGGAACCCCTCCCTATTTTTCAGAAGGTAATACCACACACCAGTAGGCTACCAGCTACGATTTACACTACATGATCCCTAGATCCTTTGTCACATTTAAGTGAACAAGAGGGAAACACCTGACCCTACCTGGACTAAGCAGATTCCTCCACCTGGAAATTTGAAACTGGAATTTAGAAAAGCCAAATGAAGTCTAAATCTAGCTAGAATTGCCACAGTTTAACCCAAGGGCTCTTATGGTGCCTTATTTTTCCATTGATGAAATGGCCACCAATGTGCTTTTTTATGTTCCTCGAGAGTCACAGAAAGCCGGGCTATTGATAGAGAAGAATCCGAAATACAGAAAGCAGCAGTGATCCAGACAGAAGCATTCTGAAAATTTTCAGTTTCTGTTTCCAATCTCTTCCTGGGGTCCTTCCTCACCTTCAGATTCCATATCTTTATAATAAATTCCCTATTTTTGTTAAAGCCAGCTCAAGAATATTTGTAATAAACATTTGTAATAAAATACAAAGTTTGTATTTTGATTTTGAACTGAATACCTGGTCTTTGAGCTGAAGGCTGTATTTCCCAACCTTTCTTGCCATTAAGTGTTACCATATGACACAGTTCATTCTAACTGGATGTGAGTGAAAGTGATGCAAGCAATTTTGAGATTATCTCCTATAGACATGCAGCTTGCCTCAAATTTCCTTTTTTCAACTTCTCACTAGCTGGATAATGGTCTCCACTAGAACAATGCCTTTAACCAGAGACAAATACATCCAAGATGACAGAGCCAATCTATCAACAACATACCTGGTTGACTTTCAGGAGAAAATATTTTACCACCATCCCCAGACTACCTGCCTGACTTTGGACTATTAACACAAGAGAAAATAAACTCTTATTTTATTTGCATCTCTGTACTATAAGATCATTTTGATACAGAAGGCCAAACTCCCCTAATCAATACAGAGAGGTTGTCATGACAGACCTTCAGAGAAAATTCAGAGAAGCCTAGCAAGGATATGTGGATAATAATTCTTGTTCCAGGATGAAAAGCTGAATGAAGTGCAACATGAAAGAGACAAACATCAGTCCAAGGCTTCCCAGCTGGACGCAGATAGAGAAAATATGTTTAGTGAACTGCAATTGCTGAAGTCTAAATCAAGAAATTGAATAGATGTCCTGCCAAATTGAGTTCTGTGCATCACGGCTTGCTGCGCATGTGATTGATGCTTCTATAGGGAACTGCAGGATCCTGGCAATTAGAAAGGCATCTGGGAGGAGTTGGAGAAGTGGGGGGATGCACTCTCCAGCTTCCTCCAGCACATCTCTGTCTCTAATCCTTCCACAAACATATCACAGTGCTCCTGATTATGATGTTTAGACAAGGACTATGGGGAGAAGGGGAAAAGTCCCAGAAGAGATGAGAGATGGAGGGCTCTCAGATAATCTTTCTCCTCATATTTTATAAGCATTTACTGACTCACTGATACTCAACTATTAGTTAAGGGTGGAACCTTGGCACAAATACTCCATGAATATCACTCATTTGGGTATTTGGGTTATTAAACTCAGGTATTCACAAGATGTGACCCCAAAATTATGAATTTTGGCAAATGAAATTATGTTAAATGAAACTGGCAGGCAGACCATTAAAATGTTATAGGATTGTGTGATGTTTGTTGCATGACTGGAGACGCGAACAAACAGCAGCTTTGCCATGGGTGTAAACTCACTTCTGTAATTATTAAGTCAAGAAACAGACTACACGGGATGGGATGGCATGTAGTGAAATTCTTTATTCAGGGTTTTGATTTTATACCTTTCTAGTCATGTACACACTTAATCTATCATCTGTTAGTTTCACCATTACCTCATTTTACCTATCTGAAATTAACTTGAAAGGAAATATCCTGTTACTATATCAACACAATCACTTTTGTAGTAAACATCTTCTTCTAGACACTGACAAATCTCTGGGCAGGTATCTAAATAAAGATCACAAAGAAGAAAGTAGCCACATGGGGAACAGAGTTAATGGAAGAGTATCTTCAAGCGTTCACTCAGTTTACTCAGTATGAAGTAACGACTGTGTCTTTTCTTCAGGGCAGAGCACCTATAGACCTCTGACAATATGTTGTTAACATAAGTCAACCCTCTGGCCCGTATCTCTGAGGAAGGGCGGCATGCCCTTTGATCTCAGGCTTCACAGGGTGCACAGCTTCAGAGAATGGGCTTGTGGAATTTTTAACTCCAGGCAAGCCAACTCTGCATGTGTCGCAGGGGGGCCCAGGTCCCTTAAGCCTCTGGAAAAATACCAAGCCATTTTAAACTCACACTGAGTTCACTTTGTGTGCTTGATGTAGGATATGTTTATTTCTAAATATTATCCTACAATGTTTAATTCTTTTGTGTCAACATGGCTAGGCTACCATGCTCCATTTGTTTGGTTGAACACCAGCCATAGACATTGCTATGGAAGTATTTTTTAAATGCAATTAACATCTAAATCAGTAGACGTCAAATAAAGAAAATTAACCTCCTTATTGTGAAGGTTAATTACAATCAGTTGAAGGCCTTAAGAGCAAAAACGAAGGGTCCTAGAAGAAGAAGCAATTCTGCCTCAAGATGGTAACATAGAAGCCCTGCTTCAACATCCCTGTTGCTCTGCCCAGATTTTGAGTTCAAACATCAACTGTTGCCACAATTTCCACCCTGCCAGCCCACTGTAATCATGTAAACCATTCCTTAAAATAAATATCAACAGATAGATAGATAGATAGATAGATAGATAGATTCTGCTTCTCTAGAGAACCCCAATTATTATAGATTATATCACTGGGAAAAATGCAATCATAGTTAACTATAGCCAAAGGGTAAAGCTAAATACAAATAAAACTACATCTTGTATAAAACTACATCTTATTACAATCACCTGACCTTTTTTCCTCCAACCTTGGGAAAGAAATTCTTCATGCTTTTCGCAACAGTAAATTATACAAACAACTTGAGATTAGTTTCTATTCTCTTTCTGAAAATTTACCTGCCCTAAATCATTTCTCCTCTTCCCAAATAATGGTCACTTTACCTGGTAATCAAACCCATGCTAATGAGAAAGGAGGCTGATACATACAAACCCACCCTTCCCCTGAGCTTTGGGAAGACAATGACTTCCGCTTCTGCTGTCCAATGCAAAGTAGTTACAACATTCACTTCTGAGGCCAGGCACTGTAGTTCACACTTGTAATCCTAGCACTCTGAGTAGCCCGGGTGGGTAGATTGCTTGAGCTCAGGAGTTCAAGATCAGACTGAGCAAGAGGAAGACCTCCATCTCTACTAAAAATTGAAAAACTAGCTGGATGTGGTGGCACAGGCCTATAGTCCCCATTGCTACTTGGGAGGCTGAGGCAAGAGGATTGCTCAAGTCCAAGAGTTTGAGGTTGCCATGAGCTATGATGACATAGCACTCTACTCAGGGTGACAGAGTGAAGAGTGAGACTCTGTCTCCAAACAAACAAACAAATAAACAAAGCAGTCACCTCTGGGCCAGAGATAAAGAGAGGAAATCATTAGGTCAGAAGGGGCCTGGCAGCACCCATCTAATCACATCCCAGAAGCTACTTCCTTTTCTGCACAATATATAGAGAATCTTAACTGCTAAACTCACATCCAGCAATGAATTACAGGAAATTCTTACAAGCCGGAGTATTTCCACCCAAATACCAAGAGTCCAGAAGCCTAAAAGAAAGTTTTGATTTGTTAAAGGACCCAGGAGATCTAATCAGCTATCAAGTACTTTCGGTTTTAAAAATACTCTCAGGAAATCAAGCTAATTTAGACAAACTTAGGTCCAGGTGCCAGATGGAATCCACACTCAAATGGACCTGAATTCCTCAGTTACTGGCTCAGAAATATTCATGACATCCACTCAAATGAGGTAATTCTGGAGCAGGCAACTCTTCTTAGGCTGCTTACAAATTAAAATGCCAGAACACCCATAATAACCAATAAAAGAAGACTTCAAGATTAAAGCATGGTACATAATAAAAAATCAACTATCACTACTTCCTATATATTTTCAAATTCAAAACTGATACAAGACAAATTTAGTCACAGACAAAGGTACTTAACAGGAAATGAAAATATTTGAATTGTTTCCAGCAATCATAAGACAAGTAATCAAGGGAAAACCCCACCAGAATGGTATACCTAATAAAGTTAAATTGCAGTTTTAAAAATTATTTTAACACCTGTCTCAGCAAGAAAACACAGTCAAGGAATTCCTCAACCACCAGAAACTTGAGAAACTGCAGGTCTACAGGGGCAAGCGTCCCAGAGTTGGAGTCTCCCCAGGACTGTTTCATAATCTCCAATAAATTGGTAATCAAAATTTAATAGGCTCATGATCGTGGCAGGAGAGACAGGGTCTGTGGACCTGTGTTTATCAAAGAAAACCTACCAAAGCCAGGACCCCAGAAGAAAGAGCACTATTCAGTGCCTGAAAGAAATAGCCCTACTTACAGTCTATGTAGATACTTGTCAGTTGCAAGCTTCCTTTGAGTGGAGGACAGAGAGAGATTGGAGCGATTTAACGGCCTCCCATTCCTAACCACAAGCCTCAGTCTCAAGTGTCTGAGATCTGAAGCAAGAATTCCCACACCATTTACATGATTCAAAATAACCCCATAGGTTATTAATGTAGATTAAAGTGATCCAGGGTTGGCAGAAAACACAAGTTGCTGACAAAAGCAAATGCAAGTTTCTGTAGACAAGTTCCTTTAACATATATCTTAACAGAGTCCTACAGTTAATGCTTCAAGATTGGCTCACAGTGCAAAGTCACCAAAGAACAAACAACCACAAGGGAGAGTCAAGGTACAAATCAAAAGAACTGCCAATAAGCCTCTCCAAGATGGCTACTCTTACAATAAACAGAAGAAACCTACAAAACGAGTTTGCTTGTCATACTTATATAAATAAAAGAGACTATTTAAATTGCAAGGAAGCCAGAAAATACGAGGACAGCTATCTGTAAAAAGGAGAAAATAAAATTTTTAGAGATTAAGACTATGAAAACTGGAATTCAAAGTTTGAATTAAACAACAGATTATATGAAGGTGAAAAGAAACTAGTGACTTGTGAGACATGTTTGGATAAGTCACTCAAAATGGAGCACAGAGAGTAAAGAGTGAAATATGAAAGCTATGAGACATGAAAATAGAGAAATTTCAACATATATTGGTTTAATTAGGATTTCAGAAATGAATGAGAGAAAAGATGTAGAAGAAATATTTGCAAATTCAAAGGCTGAATCTCTTATGATGAAAGACACAAATTCTCAAATGTAGGAAGCTTAGGACATCTTACTAAGAATTACTGAAAGGAATTAATACCTAGACATTTTGTAGTGAAGCTATAGAATACCAAAGACAAAGAGAAGTTCTGAAAACATTCAACAGGAAAAAATAGTTTAGCTAAAAAAGAATAACAATTTGGTGGATGAGTTGTTACTGACAATAATGGAAACCAAAAGACAAAAAATAGTTGACCACTATTTTATATATACGCATGCTACTCCATCATAAACTGTACTTGTAAAAAGTCCACAGATAAGTTTGAGCACTATTGTTTTTCAAGTTGTAGAATCGTTTCTCAAGTTGGGGTGGTCAAAATAGACTTTTAAAGTTATTTCATTGTAACGTCACACTTGGTGATATTTGCAAATTTCAACAGTAACAAAAATCACTTTTTTCCCCATTATCCCAACCCCTGCATTCCACACCCAACTAAATAGAACAAAAACTCAGACAGCTTTTCAGGCTTTGTCTCCTGTGACCAGACAATAGAGAAGAACTCCAAAGAGAGACATTAAGTGCTAATCACTGGACTTGGCAATGGAAATTATCTGCTCCTATTGTTTGCCTTGACTGTAGATAATTGGGCATCCATACTATAATCTCCTTTACAACAGCCAATGTGAAACCAAAGGGAAATTAGACAAAACCTCCTCCATATTATACAATTTTCCTCCTCCTTATCTTGCTTACCCACCAAGTAAACTAATCTGGAATTGAGAAGTTTGTTTCAGTTGATTTTAAAATCCAAATAATGGCACATTCCAACAGACCAAAATATTCCTTACACTCAATCTAAAATTTTTTCTTATATTATAACTTATTTAATTTTATAGTTTTGCTATTAATCTATGTCTCTTAAAAGTTTAAAATTTCTCAATGTTAATTAGAAGACCTCACTTCCGTTAAAGCTCTCTTTCTTCTTTGGGTAGTGGAACTATGAGTGACCCTCTCAACTTCTCTTTTCAAGATTTTAGATGATATGCATAAGTATTTTTATAATAAAAATTATGTTTCCTTTAAAAATTAGAAGTCAGGGAATAAATTGTATTACACCACCAGGGACCACCAATATTAAAAACACAGTTCATGTGGGGATACTGGGCATTCTTGTGTGAATTTTAGTTTGGAGTCACTAGGACTATGATTCAATGGCCTAAAATAAATAAACATACTACCTAACTTCCTGCTTAACAGGCAAACCACCACAGTCACATGATTAGGGATACTAAGGAACAACAACACAACCCTGGCATCTACATGCTTAGAGAATATGGTTGCATTTTTATCATTGTCACATTACTTTCTTGCAGAACATATAGTTAGGGGAATACTATTTTAATACTGTGCTAACTGGAAGTGAAACTAACATTTAAAAATTCATAAGAATAGTTTTGTGTTCTAATATTAGCATTCAGAGGTAGAATAAGAGTGATTGGAAAACATGTGAGTGTGACTCAAACTCATTCTATTTGTTTACATAAAAATAAAGCCTTTTTAATATATGGCTCTGTCTTGAACTAGAGTGCTAAACATTAATTTTTCTATTATCATTCTTAAAGGAGCATAATTAATAATGTAAAATCAGCATTTGGAGTTTCTAAAGAATAAATTCTAAACATAATTTTATCCAAACCACAATATTTTCATTGTATCTTTCAGAAAGTATGCAGTGGACTTTTAAAAGCAAGTTGTAGCATTCTATATACTTATTCAAGTAGCATATGAAAAATGAATAAATGTGTGAGAAAGTCTGAATTTCTTTTGCAAGTATGATTGGTGAAACAGTTATATTCAAAATAGGTTTATTCTAACATTAATATGAATACAGAATATTTTCTTTGATATTAGCTTTTAAAAATTTTACTCTCCAATTGGATTTTTTGCCTTATCCTAATAGTAGGGTTATATATTATAATATTTATTAATTATAAATATTTTTATAATTAAACCCTAAAAATAGGATTATATTTTTTGCCTTATCCTAATAGTATATAGCAGATATATATGTATATATACATATATATAGTTTCATATATATAAAGTTTTATATACATGAATACATATGCATGTTACAATGGAAATTTCTTTCCTTCAGCAGGACAATTAAACTTACCTACTAATATCACCATACAAACTTTCATAATTGAAAGTTTTGCATTTTTAATGGATGAGATAATCAATGAACACTTCAAATGTCAAATAATATAAAATGACATTTAATTGGTTCATAAGATAATAGTGAAATCTGAATGTATTTGTTTCACCAAGTTTTAATTATTTTTCCATAATGACATTCATACTAATTCAGGAAGCACCTTGGATTTACAACAAAGATAAAATTTCTAAAAGATTTTCATTCTTTTCCCATGTACGAAGTAGAATATTTTAAACATAAATATAAAACTCTCTATGGTCATTTTTCTTAAAAATGTGTATTAAATCCCTCTGATGGTGTAGAGTAATACTCAGGTCTCCACAGATGCATCTGCATTAAACTTTGAATTTTAAAAAAAGACATTTAAGATCAATTTGTGCAAGACGTTTAGTTCAGTAAAAAAATGCCAAGGACTTCCATTGCCATCCAAGATACAGGAACAAGGCCTATATTTACACTAGACCTATAAACAATCAAAAAATAAAATAAAATACACAGAACCTCTGTAAATTGACCACTGAAGTGACCATCACAAAGTGGTCAGCTTACAGAGGTGGTTAACATAAAGAACTAAGCCTACTGTACTGATACATACATATGGTGCATGGTCTGTGAAAATCAGGCCAACTCAAGAAGGGAATCATTGTAGGGAGATGCTCAACTATGGAGATTCTATTATATTTGAAACAATCTTCAGACATCAAACAAGTACCACAGAGCAACAGTCCCTGAGAAAAGGGAAATTTAGTAAGTCCTATGATTGTCTCAGTTCACTGCCTGGAGAGAGTTCCAAATTTCAAAACAGGGAGAGAGAATACAAACAATGCAGAATTCTTTCTGAATTGAGGAGACAGAGAACAGAATTTAGAAGTTCCAATGCAATCCACAGGACAGAATATCAGAGCAAAAGAGAGGGAGCTCTAGAGATTTGCAGTGCTCTATTGGGTACTGATCAGATCATGTGTGTACACAGACTACTTGAAGCTAAGCAAGACTTGAAAGGGGGAAGAGATTGGGAAATGTTCATGTTCCCAAGAGCCAGGGAACAAATAACATGAATCATATTACACAGGACATGTGTCAATAAAAGTATGCAGAAGTATATTGCCTTATGATGGAACCAGACTATTCTGGCTCCCCCCAGAAAAGATTAAATGGTAATTGTGAAGGGTCAAAATATTTCCATGCAACTTAACTGCATCTCAGAACAAAGCTCAAAAATATATTTTTTTAAAGTACTAAAAGTTTTAACACTCACAATGCTTGGTATCTAATCAAAAATTGCTAGGCATGGGCGGCACCTGTGGCTCAAAGGAATAGGGTGCCAACCCATATGCCGGAGGTGGTGGGTTCAAACCCAGACCCGGCCAAAAACTGAAAAAAAAAAAAATTTGCTAGACATGAAAGGATGAGGGGGAAAATCAGTCAGTAAAAACTGACCAACAAATGATGCACATGACAGAAATAATAAAAACACCTTAAACATCTTCTATTGCCCCTAATCCATATTCTCAAGAAAACAAAACCATAAGCATGTTAACAAGTAGAGATGTGAAAGATATTTTAAAAGACCTAAATCTAAGCTATAAAGAAAGAAAATATAATGTGGAAAATAAAAATTACAGTAGATAACATAAATCTCAGCCTGGAGACTAGAAAAACTTGCAACAGGGAAATACCAACATGCTGAACAAATAGTGCTGACACTTCTTGTCCTTTGAGCAACTTAAGCAATGATGGTGATGTTGTAATTATTTTCCATGTCTTTGTTGTCACAATTGAAGTTATTTTGTGTTATCCATTCCTCTTCTCCTTGCTCACTTTGCCAATATGATTAGCAATAATTAGGCTAAGAAAAAAAAGTCTCTTGCTTCCTTTATTATCTTAACAAAACAAGTAAAGTTTATAATGAAGTAAAAGAAAAAACACTAGACAGGATTAATAGAACATTAGATACTACGTAATAAAAGATTAGTCAAGTTAAAGAAATAGTGATTGAAATTGTTAAAAAGTAAACAAAGACAGGAAAAGATTGCATAAAGAAGACAGCTACATCTCAGTGAGGTGTAGGATAACTCCAAGTGGCCTAATGTACGTGTAACTAGAGTCATAGAAGGAAGGGTAAAAGAGAAAAGTGCCCCGGGTTTTGAAAGTTTCTGTCTGTGGCCCATCCCTTGAAGCATTACCTTTTCTTCCTCTCTCTCATTGCCATCCCCCACTTTCTTCAGATATAAGCTTTACTATCTCTTGATACTTCACCAAGTTCCTATACACATCCACATTGGAAAGAGCATTTAACTAACTCTACCACTGAGAGATAGTGACTCTTGAAGGTACAGCAGGAATGATGATACTCATTCATATACATTTTCTTTCTTTTTTTTTTATTAAATCATAGCTGTGTACATTAATGTGATCATGGGGCACCATACACTAGTGTCATAGACACATTTTCATCACACTGGTTAACATAGCCTTCCTGGCATTTTCTTAGTTATTGTGCTAAGACATTTACATTCCACATTTACTAAGTTTCACATATACCCTTGTAAGATGCACCGCAGGTGTAATCCCACCAATCCCCCTCCCTCTCCTCCCTTTCCCCCTTCCCCCTATTCTTAGGTTGTAACTAGGTTATAGCTTTCATGTGAAAGCCATAAATTAGTTTCATAGTAGGGCTGAGTACATTGGATACTTTTTCTTCCATTCTTGGGATACTTTACTAAGAAGAAAATGCTCCAGCTCTATCCATATAAACATGAAAGAGGTAAAGTCTCCATATTTCTTTAAGCTGCATAATATTCCATGGTGTACATATACCACAATTTATTAATCCATTCGTGGGTCAATGGGCACTTGGGCTTCTTCCATGATTTAGCAATTATGAATTGGGCTGCAATAAACATTCTGGTATAAATATCTTTGTTGTGATGTGATTTTTGGTCTTCTGGGTATATGCCTAGCAGAGGAATTATAGGATTGAATGGCAGATCTAGTTTTAGATCTCTAGGTATTCTCCATACATCTTTCCAAAAGGAATGTATTAATTTGCATTCCCACCAGCAGTGTAGAAGTGTTCCCTTTTCTCCACATCCACGCCAACATCTCTGGTCTTGGGATTTTGTGATATAGGCTAGTCTTACTGGAGTTAGATGATATCTCAAAGTAGTTTTGATTTGCATTTCCCTGATGATTAAAGATGATGAGCATTTTTTCATATGTCTGTAGGCCGCGTGCCTGTCTTCTTCAGAGAAGTTTCTCTTCAAATCCCTTGCCCAGCCTGCGATAGGATCACTTGTTCTTTTCTTGCTTATACGTTTAAGTTCTCTGTGGATTCTGGTTATTAAACCTTTGTTGGAGACATAACCTGCAAATATCTTCTCCGATTCTGAGGGCTGTTTGTTTGCTTTACTTACTGTGTTCTTGGCTGTGCAGAAGCTTTTTAGTTTGATCAAGTCCCAGTAGTGTATTTTTGAAGCTGCTTCAATTGCCCAGGGGTCCTCCTCATAAAATACTCGCCCAGGCCGATTTCTTCAAGGGTTTTCCCTGCACTCTCTTCTAGTATTTTTATAGTTTCATGTCTTAAGTTTAAATCTTTAATCCAGTGAGAGTCTATCTTAGTTTATGGTGAAAGGTGTGGGTCCAGTTTCAGTCTTCTACAGGTTGCCAGCCAGTTCACCCAGCATCATTTGTTAAATAGGGAATCTTTTCTCCACTGAATGTTTTTAATTGGCTTGTCAACAATTAAATAACGGTAAGTTGCTGGATTAATCTCTTGGTTCTCTATTCTGTTCCAGACATCTACTTCTCTGTTTTTGTGCCAGTACCATGCTGTTTTGATCACTATCAATTTGTAGTATAGTCTGAGGTCTGGTAGCGTGATTCCTACTGCTTTGATTTTATTTCTGAGTAATGTCTACATTTTCATTCATTTAAAATCTTCTATAGACTGAGCACTATGAAAGGTACTGGAAATATATTAGTGACAAAGAAGATACATTCCTGGTCCCTGGTAAATCCAGAATGCCATTACACTCAAATAACATTGATGAATATACAGTATTTAAGATACTAACATTAGGTATTTTCCTCATATCAATTCCTTTCTTCCAAGTTCTGTATAGTTATCATAGGGGGGCCAGATATCCCTACAAATCTTATATTCCAGAATCCTTTGCCAACTGATTTTCAGAAAGATTTCTCTAAAGAGCATTGGTGGAAGATTACAAGGTGGTAAAAGAGGGAGAAGTCATGGGTCTTTCTCTCATTTAGGTATTATTTCCTCTCCTTTTGTCTTGTGGTGGTATCCTGAAAGTGGCTGTGACCCTTCAAGCTTACCAGCATTGGCTCCTTTTCTCCTCTTCAGCTACACTATCCTTTAAAAAATTGTCCTCTTTTGGTAGTTCTAGCCCCTGCTATGCATGTCAAGAGACACAGACAACACTCCCAGTCTCTGAGTTACCTCATTTGTAGTTATTGCTCTTTCAACACTTTCACCAATTGCATAACTAATCCCCTGTATTAAATTCACTCTGAGAGACCTAGTATGATTTCTGCTTCCCTGGCTGATATACTTATCATTTTGATAAATGCCACATATGTGGTCCAATATGTGGTCCAATGGGAGAACTAATATAGTCTGGGTAATTAGAGACAGTTTCCTTGAGGAATTAATATTTAAACTAAGAAAGGAGTATAAATAGAAGTTAACCAGGGGGCTGGGAAGCAATGATTAGGCATCATATTTATTTAAGATATCAAAGAAGGATCATTTTACAAAAGGCAGTTCCTTGCCACACAATAGTTGTCTTATTTTTTCCATATTGTACTTCTTACTGTGCCATTGAACCCATAGCAAGCCTGACAGAGTCTACCACAGAGGGTTAACTCAAAGGTATTTTTTTTTCTGGTTTTATTGGTGTTTTTAATTGTGATCTATTAAACTCAGGTATATTTTGCTTTTTACAAACTCTAATGTCTTTGTAGTGCCAGAAAACATTTCCAGGGAGAAATGTCCAGCTTGTGAAATCTCTTATGCACTTGCCTTTAGCAGCATCTCCAAAGCACTATCTCACTTGGCCCCCCTCAGGCCACACATTTAATCAGGCGCCTTAAAATGTCAGAGATTAGGTTGACTGACTGAATAAATACTTCTTTCTAAATTTTTTATAACATTCCTTGTGATTTGGTTGCATAATTATTCAAATCTACCTTACCAGTAAATTAGACTCCCTGCTCTTCCCCAGCTCTTAGATCAGCATTACTGATTTCTTTTTCCTTTTGCCCCAGGCTCCAATATGGCCCAGCACAGCAGCATCACTGATTTTTTGATACTTTGCTCATTATGGAGTTTGGGGCATAAATTTTTATTTTTAAAAAATATTGCATTAAAATATTGTATGTCCTGATTTATGAGTTTGTTTGATGTTCCCTTTTGTGCCTGAGGTAATAGCCTCACTCAACCTCACCTTGTCCTGGCCCTAAAGGAGTCATGTTACTCCCTGATGGAATTTTAGCCTGTGCTGACAACAGAATAGGACATCTATGTCTAGACTAACCCAGGTGCTCCCAGCTATTGGGATGACAGAAACTTAGGAAAGAGAGAGAAATTTTATTCTCTTAAAGCACAGGTCATGGAGCAAGTTTGCTTCAACAAAGATGAATATTAATACTATCATTTCTGCAACTCAGTATTTGTCTAGAAAAATGTATCGTGGGTACCAAGCAGATTTTAAGATAAAATATTTATTTTAAAAACTACTCAAACTTTGTATTAGTCCTCCTTCTAAGATGCAACCCAACCACAATTAGAAGAAGACATTCAAAACATGGGAAAATGAGATATTACAAACTAAAGAGAGACTTTATTTTATATGGGTTTCTCCATAACTACATGCATCTTCAGCCTTGATTCTCTCTAACTCTTTGGTCACAGAAATGGCTCATATGTATTTTAAGCTCTCCTTTATTATCATTCTCCAGAATTTCTGCTTGATTTCTCAAGGACTTGCTTCTATACTTCCTGATTATAGCCTACAAATCCACCATCTTTCACATCAATGTTGGTAGGCACCTGATTGACAGGAAAAATCCCCAAGGTGTGGAAAGAGGAAGGCATCTCAATGGCTGCTTGTTTGTACATGGTAAGTGCATTGAGGCCTTTATCTCCTCATTTCCTAAATGAAGATTTTGAATTACATGGTCACTAACATACTTTGCCATTTTCACATTCTATGATCAAACAGGTTTGCTCCTCATATACATTTTGGAACATACAGAAGGCTTAGCTTAAGTTGGCTTCATTGGTCTTCTTTTTATCTTAGCTTTTTGTGCAAAACTGAATTTTATTTTTAGATATCTACAATTAAATTGATCACTTGGAAAATAATTACTTCCTGTAATACCTAGGTTTTGATTTTATACCCCATAACTGAAATTGGTTCATGATTACAAATAGCATATTATGACTGAAAATAAACTTACTAGGGAATAAATTGTCTTTTTGGGGGTAAAAGAAATCAGAATTCTGCGGGAAAATGAAAAATACTATGTTGAGCATGGATCTGAGAAATAAGAGATGAATAGATGCAAACATGCCCCAATATCTTTCCCCCTCTTTGGCAGAATTGGACTCCTAACAACTCTCCTAACTATTGCTGCATCTTAGAAACTATGGAGGACCCCAGGTTGAATTGTCTATGCCCACCTTTGTTTTCTGCAATACTGTATTCTAATGCAATCACACAGTTGTAACTTCTGTCACCCCTAAAGGAACTTATTTACATATCTCTCGCTCTGCTTTCCCCTAAATACCAGTATCTTTGAGGGCATTGCTATGTATTACTCAACTTCAAATTCTTCTTCTGGCACACATCGGATACTTATATTCAAATTCTATTCCCCTATTTACTATTCATACGAACATACACCTTTTTGTTTTGTTTTATTTTCTGAGCCACAGTCTCCTCATTTGTAATATTGGGAAATACTACCTCAAGATCAAAATGAAATAGCTAGGTTTGAGCTTTCCCTAAGCACTGGGGAATTTCCCAAATTCTTGGTTTTTTAAGTCTAACACTTTGGAAATTATTCCAAAATTCTTAAAACATATTCTCTAGTAGAATTTAGGCCACCCAGACAGAGCATATCTCAACCCCCTTATTATACAGACACTTGAATTACCTCAGTATCCCATTCTCTACGCTTTTCTACATACATTTACAATTCTTCTCTATTTTCAACATTCAAATTTATCTCTCTGATACAGCATGTAGCTCCCTTTCATTATGATTTTCCCCTGTATATCTCATAACATTTTATGAGAAAATAGCATAGTGCCATTTGAACTTCACAGGTTTGAATACAAATACACTCCAAAACAGGCTATTAATGGATAAAGGCAATAAGGACAGCAATACAAAAATTACTTCTAAGATTCAATCCTGTTTCTCACCCAAACTTTTTAAATATAATGCTATTAAAGATTACCTGGTCTATTTTTCAGCCCATAAAGTAGTATTTTTCAACCTTTTTTTTATCTCACAGCACACTGGAACCTATAGTTAAACTTCCATGGCACAAGTATGTTGATCAAAAAAGAGTGAAAATAAAAAGAATATACTTAATGTGCTTGGAACTTCTTTTGAAAATAATTTAATTAATGATGTTTAAAATTTTTCGTGGCACACTGGTTAAAAAGATTTTTTTTATTTTTTTTTTTTTTTTTTTTTTTGTGGTTTTTGGCCGGGGCTGGCTTTGAACCTGCCACCTCCGGCATATGGGACCGGCGCCCTACACACTGAGCCACAGGTGCCGCCCGAAAACATAATATTTTTTAAAAGATGGTGTATCAGTTGTATACTCATAAGGAAAAAATAATCCCTGACCCCTACCTCACACTATGCAGAAAAATAAATTCTAGATAGACTATAAAAAAAAAAAAAAAAAAAAAAAAAAAAAAAAAAAAAATCTTTTTAAATGATTGTTTCATTTTTCCCCTCATTTTTTTGATAGGTAATACCTGCTGAAACTCTTTGTAGCTTTAAATGAGTAATATGGATTTAAGAAAAGAAATATCTAAACTGCATAAGCCAAATTACTGAGCAGTGGGAATAAATACACAAACATCTGAGACACGTACTTCCTTTCCTCATCAGCTTCATGGAATTTAAGCCACTAATATATCTCTAGCTGTTTAATAAGCTCACATTCTATTATGCTCACTAAGCAATCTATTTTATATATCTTTTAATGCTGACACAATTCTCAAAAACTTTAAAGGTGTGCTGATGAAAATGTTAATGACATCTAAAGAGAAAAATATTGTTTCAGTTCTGAGGTACAAGAATATTTTATAAAGTTCTAGTGTGCTCTCCTTGCTTAAAGTAGACAATACTGGATTAAAAAATTAGGTTTTTTCTTTCTTTTCAAACAGCATACTTCTATAAAAACATAATACCAGGTCCTACTATAATGATATAAGTCCTATTTTATAGCATTTCACAAATGCCCACTAATATTATACAAATTGAAGAGGACACATTTGTGTATTGTACTTGCTTTTATTATTTCTATTTTGCTCATGTTAAAAATATCAATTAGCAAAAGTTAAAACCAAAGATTCTTTCAGATTTTTCTTTAAGAGATTATAAAACGTTGTGCTAATTTATTATATAATTTGTTATGCTTCCAACAATAATGAAACTCAATCTTTCAAATATACATTTGAACAACTTGCATTTTTTATCATTCATACCTAATTTGAGTTATTCACTTATTCCTCTTCATTCAAGGGCTATTTGAAATAGGATTCAACATGATAAGAGACGTAAGTAATAAGTTGTGAGTGTGTTTGCAGCAGTGAATAATGAGAACTAAATGCCTCACTTTTACTAAAGTATGAAATTCAAATTTATTTATACCCAAATTTAAGAAAATATAATTTTCAAAATTTCAAATTTATAAAACCTATACTTTATCAAAAATATGATCTATAAAATGACCTTTTGTCTTCTGCTTTTTTTAAAATATTGATAGATTAAAGATTAATATTTCCTACATTTTATATGTCAATTCTATCTTCAACCAATTCTTCACACATTACATAAAGTACAGGAAACATAGTTGTACCAACTCTCTATTAACTTTGGCAAAATCTGAAATAATTTTTGTATAGCCAAAAGAGAATATTTAGAAGTCTCACCTATCATTTACCTTTCCTTCTATCAATTTTATCACTGAAGCATTATAATAATATATTACTAATAATAATCAAGTAATATCATTAAACATTTTATTTGTTTGTAACTTTTTAAGCAAATGTAAGTTAAAGGTTAATAATACTTAAACATTTAAAACTAAATTAAAACCTAAATTACATGATTTTTAAATCCCTGAGTAAGAATAATTGTATATTGTGTAGTTCTTATTAAAGAATCAGAAGGAAAATACCTTTGAAAATGGATCAGGAGTGTAGTCCATGAGAGTCTATCTTTCCGTTGGCTTTTTATGATTTGTAAGTGTTATCTGTTTAGTCCTCCTTCTCAACTTTTTCTTCTAAGGCAGGCCAGACTATGTAACCATGATTTAGTTCCTCTTTTTCACTTTGCATTCATTTCTCATCTTTCTGACTATAAGATTAAAGAAAGGGAGCAATATAAGAGTTTTTAACAGATCATGATTAGAATAATTTTCAATAACAAAGACCAGCCCAATTCTTTTTTCTCCTTAAATATTATTTTATCAACTATCTGTACCCAAATAAAAATTAGAGGTGATTAATATAAATATTGAGTAGCAAACACAAATTTATTTTTTTATTTTTATTAAGTCTTTTGTACATAGATCATAAATACATTTATGCCATTTTCAATGTGTTGATTATTTGTACAAATTGGAGTGCTTACATCCTACTAATCAACATAGCTTTCACCTCATTTACCCAATTATAGCATTAGGACATCTATGTTCTACAACAAATTTAAACATGTAACAAGAGGGAAATATTGCTACTGTAATGTGAAATCTCCCAGGAGAAGATAAATTATCCTTCAGTCTACATAATCTGGCTTAAGGTTTTCTGGGTTTTACATACTCTTCTGAGAAATCAATAAGTAAAACCAAGTGAAAAGACGGGGCTCACCACAGCCTTATAGGAAAAGAAATTTATTTTCCTGGAGGGTGGGGGGCGGGAGGCAAAAGAGAGAGAGAGAGAAAAGTAATTACAAATGTATGTGCTATATGAATGTGTGCGTGTCAATGAGAAGGTGTGAAAATCATTACCAATGTTGACCATTTTCATCTATATCAAATTCTCCTATACTTGTAGCTCACTCAAAGGCAGGAGTGGCCGTGAGACTAGTTCTGGCAAATGAAGTGGGAGTGTTTGAAACTTTACTTGCCAGTGCTGGCCTCTACAATCCTCCTTTGCAGATGCCTTGGTGATCATCAAAGTAGTTGTCCAAATGGAACTCCCATCAGCCCAGACCCCAAGCCACTCTGAAGAACAAAGTCTCTCCATAAGCTATGCTGGATATTTGTAGCATCAATGAAAACATACTATTGTATTAAAACTACTGAGATGTTGGGAGTTATGTGCTATAACCTAGCCAGTTCTGACTGGTTCAGCAGCTGAGATTATAATTACTCTATTTTCTAAAGCAGTGTGCCACTTAATTCTGAAAAACATTCTCTGCTCACCCCTGTGTAATATATTTTCCCTCTGCAGAGGATATGTGTAAGAGCAATAGAATAGACTAGAAAGAGGACAAGGCTAAGAGATCTACATTCTCCTCCAAAATAATGTAAACTACTTAATAGCAGAGAGTGAACCTCTCCCTAACTTGCTTACATTACTGTAGAGAAGTAACTTAAGTACTCTAAGCTTACATTTCTCATTTATAAAATCAGGATAAAAATAGCTTCTTTGCTCTAAAAAGTAGCACACATCCGTTTCTCTCCCATCCCTTTAGTTTTGTATGAGGGAAACTGGCAAACATAAAGCATAGCCAGGCATCCACACACCAATGGAAAACTCAGGATTTCTTTATAAGAGAGAAGAATCTTGATGGATATCTAAGAAACTCTGTCTCAGGGAACATGATGACAAAGACTCACATTTGTGTTGCTTAGGAGGAAAAATTTGGTTCTGCCCCCACCCCCACCCCCACACACACTTTATAAATGAAGAAACTATTAATAAAATAAAGTTTCGTGACATTTTTAACTCATTCCAAAAAATCTGGAAAATCAGTGAGTGATTTTTCTTGCTATCATTCCCTATAAAGAGTCAATGTTCATATATTTAGTTTTTGAGCATCTATGTCTTTTTTTATTTACACAAAAAATTGCTGAAAATAATTTCATTCCTTCTATTTTTTTTTTAATTATTAGTGGTCTAGAGTTCGAAAATTATAAAATATAACATGAAAAACTTCACTGTAAGTAGCTCTCTATTTCTCTTACTAATGCAGAGACATGTTTTTATAAACATCTGCGGACCATATGCTCAGAGGATAACCCTTCTGATTGAAAGATTGAGAAATTCATATGTTATCTATTTCACCCAAGATCATCATTCCTATAAACAAATGAATGCATAGAATTCCCAAGGTAGAGAAACTTTTAAGCCTTGATTTTTATTTTAAAGTAAATATACCAGCAAAACACCATAAATAATTATGAATTTCTATGCAATATGGTAATATTAGTAATGCTGTACCATAATTGCTTGAGGTGGCGATAGGCACTTTACACACATTACCTCTGATTCTGACAGTACTCCAGGGCAATTCTTCAGATTTTCATTTTAAAACTTAAAAGATAGGGGCTTGCAAAATTTAAGTACCTTGCTCGAAAAACACACAGCTAGTAAGCAACAGAGCTGGAAAGCCAGTTGAGATCTTTCAGCATTTAATTTGCATAGGACACGTTAAAATAGCATTTTGTGTTGGCACTGCTGTTTAATCACAGATTAAGACTTGCTCCATGGACTTTTTAAGTGAGACAGTGAATTTTTAGGAAGTGCCAGCACTTGAAATAACCATTACTTTCAGGTTAAGTCTCCTTTTTCTGAGTTTCCTTTGATTTTTACAGCATTGCTAACCGTTTTCCTTTCATATTTTATTTAAGTATTTGGAGGAAGAAAAACTAGACCTTTACTATACAATTAGAAATGTCATTATTTTTTAAGATGTTAATAGAGTATATGGAATAGAATTCACACTGTGAACTTAGAAATGACCCACATTTAACTTCACTATGGTTATTATTGACTTGTTCATTCGAGGGACTTTTTTGAGAAAAGAATGACATCAGTCAAAATGTCTTCATTAGGTTATATAGGCTAATCTCTTCATTCTATTAGTTCAATTAATTCTCTTACTTTTTCTATTATCAATGTAATTCTTATTCAGAAGGTTTGTACAACTGTGGCAATAGGAGAATTCATCTAATACAGAGAATAGAACAAATAAAGCAAACAACCTCAAAACAAAACTTTCTTCAAGAAATAGATCTATTTTCATAAAATAAACTCTCAAATGGGGTTTACTCTTTTACATTTTTAAAAACTATTAAGCCATGGGCAATTGGTGTTCTTCACTTCTCTATTCTTATTAATATAATTCCTCTTTACTCTTCTTGCACAATAATAAAAGTAGTTAACAGTTCTTGCTAGAAAGTCCCTGGGTGGTGGTGGAGCAGATCTGGGGATTGAACTGCTGACTCACTCTCATATGACTGCACTGTAAAGTCCTAGAAATCAGGGGTCTAGAACAAAAATTTTGAATCTAATACCATGCATAGTTACAAGAATAAAGCAAATTTAGAATTGAATGAACCATGGCTAGTTGGACTTTCCACAGGCTATGCAATATGCCTGAACTTCTAATGGTACAATCTAAGGCTCAGTTGTACCTTCTCTGGATTAGTGAGTGAATAACTTGTTGTAGGGCATTTGATGGTAAGATAGGAAAGAAAGGTGACAATATTCCAGACTGCCTTAAAAAGCTAAGAAATAATATTGGGTGATGGGAAGGCACCAAGTCCAATGGCATTCTTACATATTTGTTCAAATGCAGTAAGAGAAAAGAAGGAGCAGAGAGAAGGAAGCCTAGGCTCGGTGAAGGCATGGCATAAATCCATTTCACTAAGCTGTTGGTCATCTGTCACGCCATCCTGGTGAATAAGATGATCAAATACCATTAGCTGATTTAGACTTGAAGATCGATATCACCCTAAGGGACAGGCGTTGATGAAATGCCAGAGGACTCCAACAAGTCCAGCTTTTAATCAGCTCTCTGGAGGAAGTGACAAGGCCTGCTGTTCTGGTTCTTGCCCATTTGCCCCACCACCACCAACCACCACATGTCATGCTTTGCCCAGCTTTGCATTTCTCTGTGCCCAGGAGGTGCAGCTGATTTACTACAGAGCTAATGCAGCTGTAGCTCAAAATGCCTTAGACGTAGCTCCTCGCCAACCTTGTGCCTAATGTTATTTTCAACTATTTTTCTCATAGATGGCCTCTTCACTGCATATACTTCTGTTCCAGGAGGCTGAATTCTACAGACTGTCAACTGATGTGACAAGCAGAATAATGGCCTCTCCAAGGATGTCCACATCCTAACCCTTTGAACCTGTGGACATGTTACCATACTTAGGGGCCTCAGTTTGTCATTGCTGCCTTTGAAGATGGAGGAGGAGGCCACAAGCTAAGGAATGTGGCTGGCATCTAGAAACTGGAATGGCAAGGAAAGAGGTCGTCCTTCAGAGACTCCAGAAAGGACATCTTTATTTTAGCCCAATGAGACCTCTGTAGGACCTCTGGTCTACAGAACTGTAAGATAATAAATTTGTACTTTTTAAAGCCACTAAGTTTTTGGTGATTTGTTAGGGCAGTAAGGGGAAACAAATACGCCTGGCTTCTAGTTGCATTTAGCTAATGGGAATTATATGAAGGAACTCAAAGGCTGAAAAGAGGAGGTAGACAAAGTATTTCTGAGCCTAGCATCATGGCAGGGGAAGCATCTCTCAGCTAGAAATTCTCTTCCAGTTCTCCAGTTTTCACTGGGATCCTGGGGCTCAATTTCCTGTCTGGCCCTTCAAGCCTAGAGCTGGAGAGGACTTCTCATTCTTATGTCTTCTCACTCTACACACAATTCCATAAATGGTACTTGTAATGGTTCAAACAGTGTCCCCCCAAATTCATGTCCACTCAGAACCTCAGAATATGACCATATTTGAAAATAGGATCTTTGCACATGTAATTAACTAAGGATCTTCAGATAAAATCATCAGGTATTTAGGGTGGGGCTCTAAATCCTTATAAGAAGAGGAGAGCACATAGAGACACACCAAGAAAGCCCCATTGCCATGTGAAGACAGAGGCAGAGAGTGGGGCGATGCTCCTACAGTCATGAATACCAAGGATCATGGACAAATACAGAACCTGGAGACAGACATGGGTAGTTTTTCCCTCAGAGCCTCTGGAAGGAACCTTGATTTCTGACTTCTAGCCTTCTTAACTATGAAAAAATAAATTTCATTTGCTTAAAGTCACTTAGTCTGTTTAAGTCGTTATGGCAGTTCTGGGAAATTAATACAATACCTTTTTTTAAGGTCTTTTGAACCATCTGAGTTGGCTTCTGTGTTCTTCCAGGACACTCCACCACCAACACCAGCTGACAGAATCTAATTTTTATTATACTTGTCAATGACAGCTAACTGGTAGAAAAAAACCTGAATTACAGGGTCAAAATTATAAATTATATTAAAATTCTAGCAGAAAGGGCTATATCTTGAAGATATGAAAAATAAAACCCTTGCACTTACATTCAAAAAAATCAGTTGTCATTCTACTTCATCTGGATACACCTGATATTAAAATTGGAAAAAATATATTATTATAAAGGGAAATTACAAATTTCACTATATATGAGTATGCAATATACTAAACAACATATTAACAAGTTGAATTAAAAATTAATGTTAAAGTAATGTACTATCCCAGATGAAGTAGAATGATTTTGAAGTATTTCTTCTTTTTCTATTGCCTATAACATTTGTTATGATCTGTTTTTTGAAATTGTCTTTTATTTTTATTTGTAAATATTGCTTGTCTATTTTGTGAGACTTCGGAAAGAACAAGAAGAAGAAGTTAACGGATGACTCCATGCTGAACCTCGATGTCAAGGCATTCTATGGTGGAGATGCTCTTGTTTGACAACATGACTGTTACTTTTTTTTGTATTATTATTATTGTTATTGCTCAATAAAAAAAATAAATAAAAATCAGTTGTCATCATTGGCCCTGTCACCTTAGAAAATCACTTGGTATTCCTGACTCTTAAGTTTTATTCTGTTTAGAATGGAAGTAATAAAAACTGTTCTTAACCTATGGTGTTTTAATACTAAGAAGAAACAATAGAATCGCAGGGAAAAGAGTACAGAATTAGTAGTCATAAGAGCTGACACTAGACCTGGCTTTGTCACCAAAGAGCTGTGTAATCTTCCTTAAATAAGTGAACCTCCGGGTGGCATCTGTGGCTCAAGGAGTAGGGCACCGGTCCCATATGCCGGAGGTGGCGGGTTCAAACCTAGCCCTGGCCAAAAACCACAAAAAAATAAATAAATAAATAAATCAGTGAACCTCCATAATCTCTATTTCTCTCATTTTTTAAATGAGGAGGTTAGATTAGATGACACGAGTTGGTTGCACAGTACAAGGAGGAGGTTAATGAACAGCCATCCTCATAAAAAGACCAAGGGGATTTTTGGTAGTTCATCACATGCTCAATATTAACGAATTATGTCATGTTCCTACTAATTTAGTAGCTAGAAAAGAGGACTGAAATGTTCCCAGCACATAGGAATGTTAAGTATTAAGATCATAGATCCTTCAAATACTGTGACTTAATTATTATACATACATATGTAACAAATAATCACATGTACCCCATAAACATGTAAAATATTATATATCAATTTAAAAATAAGAAAAAGAAAAACTTAACAAACTTTGTTTAAATTAGAAAGATATTTATCTAGAAGAATATAAGTGTTCTACTAAGCTGTGTTGAATGATCAGTCGTAAACATCAAATCTGTAAAGGAATAGTAAGAACAAAGAATATCATCAAAACACAATTAGGAGGATACTGGATGGTTTGGCATCTGAAAAATGTCCCATATGCCTTGATCTACTACACAAAGAATACACAAGCTGAAGAAGGAAAGGTTTGAGATAATGATAAACAGGTAGAACTAAGGCCAAGAAAAGTAATTTCAGAACAAGATCAGAAGAACTATGTGTAATAGCTAGAACTATCAAACAGTGGGATGGTAATATTGGTCACTGGGCCTGTTCAAAGTTAAGGCTGGATGGCATCTTAGAGTCCCTATCAACCTTTCAGTGGCTTGTTAAAGCTTGCTCATCCTAGCTCGCAACAGAACATTATTAGCATCTCTTCCAAACTCCATGTTCACTGACATCATTTCAGTAGGTTGAAATTGGCCATCATGGGAGTAGATACACCATAGAAAGCAGCAAACACTGAAAATAAGAGCCTTTGTTTTCCCTGCAGACTTAACAGATAATAACTTACCAGCACACTGCTGGGCGCTATAGCATTCCTGCATCGAATAGTTTGACCCCTGAAATTTTACTGCTATCTCTGTATGTCTAAGATTCTATCTGAACTAGGTTTAGTGGAGGGTAAAAATCAAGAAAAATTACTCTAAGTGCAGTTAAAATGCCTCAGAGCATGACTTATGGACTCAGCTTTCTGGTTCTACGCACTCCTATTTCTCTTCTTCCCCTGAACATGACCCTTCAGTGTGACCCTGAACATGATGTATCCTTCCTTCCAGCTTTTTTTGCTCCTCTCTTTCTTATTGAGAATAAGATAGATCTGGCAACCAGACAAAATGAGAACACGGAATAAGGACCTTCAAAAAAGTGAAAGGTCATCAGTCAGAAAATAAATGAAGCTATTATTAATAACCTTATCATGTTATAGGGGAGATATTATGGTATGATTTAAACAACAACATCAATGTATGGCTTTAACACCATTCATTAGCTGATATGGATTAGCTACAAATGTGAACAAATTTTTTAATATTCCTGGATTCTGTTTCTTTTTTTGTTTGTTTTTTATTTTTTATCTTTTTTATTAAATCATAGCTGTGTACAATAATGCAATCATGAAGTACAATGTGCTGGTTTTATATACAGTTTGAAACATTTTCATCGAACATGGCATTTTCTTAATTATTGTGATCAGACTTTAATATTCTACATTTAGTACATTTCACCTGTACCCTTCTAAGATGCACCATAGGTGTGGACCCACTAATTACCCTCCCTCCACCCATCCTCCCTTCTCCCCTCCCCTCCCTTGCCCCTTTTCCCATATTCTTGTGCTGAGATTGGGTTATAGCTTTCATATGAAAGCTATAAATTAGTTTCATATTAGGGCTAAGTACATTGGGTACTTTTTCTTCCATTCATGGGATACCTTGCTAAGAAGAATATTTTCCAGCTCCATCCATGTAAACATGAAAGAAGTATAGTCTCCATCTTTCCTTATTGCTACATAATATTCCATGGCATACATATACCACAATTTATTAATCCATTCGTGAGTCGATGGGCACATAGGCTTTTTCCATTACTTAGCAACTATGAATTGGGCTGCAATAAAAATTCTGATACAAATATCTTTGTTATAATGTGATTTTTGGTCTTCTGGATATATACCTCATAGAGGAATTATAGGGTAGAATTGCAGGTCTATTTTTAGATCTCTAAGTATTCTCCAAACATCTTTCCAAAAGGAACATATTAGTGTGCATTCCCACCAGCAGTGTAGAAGTTTTCCCTTTTCTCCACATCCACGCCAACATCTCTGGTTTAGGGATTTTGTGATGTGGGCTAATCTTACTGGAGTTAGATAATATCTCAAAGTAATTTTGATTTGCATTTCTCTGATGATTAAGGATGATGAGCATTTTTTTCATGTGTCTGTAGGCCATGTGTCTGTCTTCTTCAGAGAATTTTCTCTTCAAGTCCCTTGCCCAGCCTGAGATGAGATCACTTGCTCTTTTCTTGCTAATACATTTGAGTTCTCTGTGGATTCTGGTTATTAAACCTTTGTCGGAGACATATCCTGAAAATATCTTCTCTCATTCTGAGGGCTGTCTGCTTGCTTTACTTACTGTGTTCTTGGCTGTGCAGAAACTATTTAGTTTCATCAGGTCCCAGTAGTGTATTTTTGAAGCTGCTTCAATTGCCCAGGGGATCCTCCTCATAAAATATTCACCCTTCAAGAGTTTTCCCTGCACTTTCTTCTAGTATTTTTATAGTTTCATGTCTTAAGTTTAAATCTTTAATCCAGTGAGAGTCTATCTTAGTTAAAGGTGAAAGGTGTGGGTCCAGTTTCAGTCTTCTACAGGTTGCCAGCCAGTTCACCCACCACCATTTGTTAAATGGGGAATCTTTTCTCCATTGAATATTTTTAATTGGCTTGTCAAAGATCAAATAATGGTAAGTAGCTGGGTTTATTTATTGGTTCTCCATTCTGTTCCATACATCTACCTCTCTGTTTTTGTGCCAGTACCATGCTGTTTTGATCACTATTGATTTTTAGTATAGTCTGAGGTCTGGTAGCATAATTCCTCCTGCTGTGTTTTTATTTCTGAGTAATGTCTTGGCTAGTCGAGGTTTTTTCTGACTCCATATAAAATGATGTATTTTTTTTTTTTTGAGATCTTTAAAGTATGACAATGGAGCTTTAATAGGGATTGCATTAAAATCATATATTGCTTTGGGTAGTATAGACATTTTGACAATGTTGATTCTTCCCAGCCATGAGCATGGTATGTTTTTCCATTTGTTAACATCTTCAGCTATTTCTTTTCCCAGAGTTTCATAATTCTCTTTCATGTCCTTTGTCAGGTAAACTTCCAAATATTTCATCTTCTTTGGCGCTATTGTAAATGGAATAGAGTCCTTGATTCTTTTGTCAGCTTGAATATTGTTGGTATATATAAAGGCTACAGATTTAAGAGTGTTGATTTTGTAACCCGAGACACTGCTGCATTCCTTGATCACTTTTAAGAGTTTTGTAGTAGAATCCCTGGTATTTTCCAGATATACAATCATATCATCTGCAAAGAGTGAAAGTTTGATCTCTTCTATCCCTATATGGATGCCCTTGATCACCTTTTCTTCCCTAATTGCCATGGCTAAAACTTCCATTACAATGTTAAAGAGCAGTGGAGACAATGGGCAACCTTGCCTGATTCCTGATCTCAGTGGAAATGGTTTCGATTTAACTCCATTCAATACAATATTGGCTATAGGTTTGTTATAGATGCTCTCTATTAGTTTAAGAAATGTCTCTTCTATACCCATTTTCTTAAGTGTCTGATCATGAAGGGATGCTGGATATTATCAAAAGCTTTTTCTGCATCAATTGAGAGAATCATATGGTCTTAGTTTTTTAATTTGTTAATGCGCTGAATTATATTTATAGATTTATGTATATTGAGCCAGCCTTGAGACCAGGGGATAAAACCACTTGGTCATGGCGTATAATTTGTTTGATGTGTTGCTGGATTCTGTTTGCTAGGATCTTATTAAATATTTTTGCATCAATATTTATTAGTGATATTGGTCTATAATTTTCTTTTCTTGTTGGGTCTTTTCCTGGTTTGGGGATCAAGGTGATGTTTGCTTCATAGAATGTGTTGGGTAGTATTCCTTCTTTTTCTGTATTTTGGAAAAGTTTGAGTAATATAGGTACTAGTTCCCCTTTAAAGGTTTGGTAGAATTCTGATGTGAAGCCTTCTGGTCCCGGACTCTTCTTTTCAGGGAGATTTTGTATAGTTGATGCTATTTCAGAACTTGATATAGGCCTGTTCAACATTTCCACTTCATTTTGGCTAAGTCTTGGGAGGTGGCATGCTTCCAAGTATTCATCAATTTCCTTTAGATTTTTGTATTTCCAAGAATAAAGTTTCTTGTAGTATTCATTAAGGATTTTTTGAATTTCTGAGGAGTCTGTTATTATTTTGTCTTTACCATTTTTGATTAATGAAATTAGAGATTTTTACTCATTTTTTCCTGGTTAGGTCAGCCAAAGGTTTATCTAGTTTATTGACCTTTCAAAAACCAAGTTTTTGATTTATTGATCAGTTATATAATTCTTTTGTTTTCAATTTCATTTAATTCTGCTCTAATTTTAGTTATTTCTTTCTTCTGCTGGGTTTGGGATTGGAATGTTCTTCCTTTTCCAATTGCTTGAGATGTTCCATTGAGTTGTTAACTTCCTTTCAGTTCTCTTGAGGAAGGCTTGCCGTGCTATTAATTTCCCTCTTAGGACTTCCTTTGTGGTATCCCAGAGGTTCTGATAATTCATGTCTTCATTGTCGCTTTTTTCAAAAATTTGGCAATTTCCTTCTTAATCTCATCTATGACCCAGCTATAATTCAGCATGAGCCTATTTAGTTTCCATGTTTTTGTATGAGTATGCATATTTTTGTTGTTACTGAGTTCCACTTTTATTCCATTATGGTCCAATAAGATGCAAGGAATAATTTCTATTCTTTTAAATTTTCTGAGGTTAGACTTGTGACCTAAGATGTGATTGATTTTGTACTATGTTCCATGGGCTGATGCGAAGAATGTGTATTTGGTTTTGTTAGGATGAAATGTTCTGTAGATGTCTGTTAAATCCAAATATTGAATGGTTAAGTTTAAATCTAAAATTTCTTTGCTTAGCTTCTTGTTGGAAGATCTATCCAATACCACTAAAGGGGTGTTAAAATCTCTGATTACTATGGAGCTGGAAGAAATCAAGTTGCTCATGTCCGTTAGAGTTTCTCTTATAAATTGAGGAGCATTTTGGTTGGGTACACAAATATTAATAATTGAAATCTCATCATATTGAGTATTTCCCTTAACAAATATGTAGTGACCCTCTTTATCTTTCCTTTTTTCTGTTTTCCATTTGCCTGGAATTATAGATGACCATCCCTTCACCCTGAGTCTATATTTATCTTTTAAGGTAAGATGAGATTCTTATATTCAGCAGATATCTGGCCTGAGTTTTTGTACCAAGTCAGCCAGCCTGTGCCTCTGTAGGCACATTCGCATTAACTGAGAATATTGATAGGCCTGGTAGAATTTTGAGTATTGAGTTTTTTGAAAAACCAGTGGACATTTTTAATCCTTTTGCCATTGTGGAAGTTGGAATTTGATAAAAAGTTTCAGAGTGAGTTTACTTTTGTGGTGGAGAATTGCTCTGGTCATTATAGAGGATAGGTCTAAGGATATCCTACAGAGCTGGTTTAGTTATGGCAAATTTCTTCAACATGTGAATGTCATGAAAGTATTTAATTTCTCCATCATAAATGAAACTTAGTTAGCTGGATACAGGATCCTGGGTTGAAAGTTATTTTGTTTTACGAGATTAAAAGTCTATGACCACCCTCTTCTAGCTTGAAAGGTTTCAGCAGAGAGATCTGCATCATTCTAATATTCTTCCCCTTGTAGGTTATGGTTTTTTTACATCTGGCTGCCTTCAGGATTTTCTTCTTCACATTAACTTTAGTGAAGTTAATTATGATGTGCCTGGGGAATGTCTTATTCGGGAGAGCACCCACTCTCTAGCTGGAGAGTTCAAAAAGGTCTCCAGCAACTAGATATTAGGAGTCTACTGATAGCTCAAGTGTGGTTTGAGCACCTCTAGTGCTCCAAGGAGTCAGAAAGGCCCATCTAGTAAGAGGTTTGGAGCAAGGGGATTGATGCCTCTTTCCCCCACCTTGCTCACCCTTCACCACTGGATTCTGGTCACCCCAGTCTCAGGTAACCCCACCAATAGTCTCTGTTAACCCAGTCTCTGTGGCCCAGTTCTGTCCAATAAGCAAATGTGCCAGGATTATGTGCCTGCCAGAGTCAAAATAAGGTCACTGCCTCCTCCTTGTGGTTACCACATCCAGCAGGGGAAGCTGAGGTCTGCCTGCCTCAGGTGCTCAATAGCAGCTGAAGAAAGTTCCACCTGAGCTCAATCTAAACTTGAGGCTATCCAGACAGCAAAAGAATTTCTCCCTCAGCCACTGCACCTTTGTTGCAGCTGTTCTGCAGCTCTGGTATCCCTGTAGGGTGAGTTCTGGTTCCCTCTGGCAGGCCACAGAGTTGGGGAGATGACTCTCCAAAATTAGACCCCAGCAGGATCACTCTATTATTGCTGATGTTGTGTGGAAGGTGTCTCCTTTTGGGTTTGTGCACCTCAGCAGTTTCCAAGCCTCCATCCACAGTGCAGAAACCCAGGCCTCTGTCCACTGCTGAGATACACTTTTTGGGGGGCCAGGTCAGTCACCTTTCCCTCTATGTCTTTCCGTACAGTTACTGGATTCACAGATACAGCTCAGCTGTACTGCATCCATCTATGCAACACCCAGTCCTAGCCAAGAAGTGTAGACTTTCTGGTTTCTGCAAGGGTTAGACTTCTAGACTGCCAGGCCAGGGGGCAGGGGTAGACTGGAGGTTCAAGGTGGCAAGGAAAATATTTGTTCAAACTTCCTACCAGACAAGGGAATTCCTGGGCTCATAGCAGAGGCTCTCTGGAAAAGGAGTCCCAAATTCCAGCAATTCCCTCCGGTGGGGTGAGGATGGAGAGCTTCAGTTCATTGCTCATTAGTAGAGATCACACAGCAAGCAAGCAACTCTCTTAGGAGAGGCGACAGCCACACAACCTGTTTGGGATGAGATCTGTACCTGTAATTAGTTTCTTTGGAGTAGAAGCTTGCCTCAGCAGGGAAGACGAGCAATTATCTATCTCATCTCTCAATTCAGCTCCCCTCTTTCAGCTTTGTTGGGTTCTTACTGGCCGTTATCTCGCTCTCTGCACTGGAGCTTCTGTCGAGAGCTGGCTCCAGTCAGCTGTCATCCCCCATTTCCCCATGTTCTTGTTGAATGTGAAAATTGGAGTTAGGGGAAGTAGCTAACCTGAGGATTTAGCAAAACACAAAACACACTGAATCCAAATGAGCAAATAAACAGATAAAAAGGCTGCCAGACACACAAGCCCACAGATGTATGGACAATCAGAAATACATAGACATACAGATAAAAAACAACTACAACAAAAATAATGATAATCATAAAATAATTGAAAAAAAATTTAAAAAAACTCTAAGAATCTGATGTAGCACTCGCAGCGACCATAAGAAGGGAAGAGGAAGCAAGAAAGAAAAAAAATAGTATTAATAAAAAAGTCAAAAAAGAAAAAAATTAACAATAATTCCTCCAAGAAAGGGATGAAAAAGAGAGGAAAAAAAGGAACCAACCACAAAAATATTATTCTTGTATATATATAAAAATATACTATATGTATAATGTAGGGGTCAACTTTAGTAGGAATGTATTTATATTGCAATATACTTTCTGGACACCAGGTGGTGCTGTGAGTGGTTCCCAGGCCTATACCTGATTCACAGTTTACATTGTTACCATGATAACCACCATACCTGGACCATCACCATTTTTGAAGTTTCAATATATGTCTGTTTCCTAACTGTTGCCTAACCTCAGCTGTTCTGTTCCAGATGGCACCCCTATCTGACCTCCAAACTCGATGCAGGAGTCTATGTTTCACAAATCTTTCCACTCAGCTCCCAGAGAACTAGGAACAGCAATGCTCTGTGGTGGAGGGGCTGGTTGCTGCTGGCTCCTGCTGCCTCAGCAGCGGTGCCAAGACCTGTCAGTTTCTGCAGCTCAGAATCTCACTTTTGATTCCAGCAACCAGCCACTTTGCAGCATACCCCTAACTGCCAGTCCATACCAATATTCCCCGCCAGGAATGGTCCAGTCTATTCAATCACACCTGTTGTTCTGGGAAAAGGTATCCGCCATTTCCAACATTCAAAATGTGTCTGTTTGCTGGGCAGGATCCTTTCCCTTTAATTTTCTATCAAGCTACCTAGCCCCCTGCAGCTCCAAACGGCATCCCTTTCTGGTCGCCAAACTCCACTCAGGAATCCACACTACACCAAAATTTCCATCAAATAGCTCGGTTTCCCCATAAACTGGGAACTGTAGTCCTCCATGGGGGAGGGGTTGGCTGCCGGCCTCCAGCCACTGGTGCCACAGGAGAAATTCCTACAGCAGAGTCCATGGCCTTGGATTACACCTCAAATACAGCAATCCAATTCACTGCACACCTCTAGCTGCCTATCCACATCAACACTCCAAGCAAGGAAAAGATCTAGAGCCCCCTCACTCTCACCTGATGGTTTGGGAGAGATGGGCTAAACATCCATCTCGTCTGCCATCATGCTCTGCCTCCCTGGATTCTGTTTCTTATCTGTGAAACAGAACTTATAATTCTTAACTCAAAGGTTTGATAGATGGTATACACTATGATGAAATAAAAATATTTTGTCAGGTCCTATACAAATTAAAATTGTTATTGTTAGTATGTTATTACTAAATTTTCTTTACATCTTAATTCAAATTTGCATCTATTCTATGATTGTAACAGCAGCAAGAATAATGAACTGCAGATTCCTACTCTCTTTTTCCCCACCCACAGCTTATATCTGAATGTGATTCAAACCAGACTGTGATACAAATTGCTTGTGTTCCATATAACAGCAATTTACAATAATTGCAAACAAATATTCCTCCTCTACAACTTTGATCATCTCCCCAGCATTTAGTAGGAACCTATTATATCAAAGATATCCCAAATTATTACTCAATATGGCTTATTCTGTGCTGTAAGAAAAAAATAAATTAACTTTTGAAAATAAAAGTATTTCAAAATACCTTACATTGTATTTTCCCTTCTATTAATCCTACTTTTTCTTTTTCTTAAAGGCTGTTCCTTCCACTATTGAGGCTAAGGCACCGACTTAGAAAATGAGAGAGTAGTAAGAGCCTAGAACAAAGAAGATTCTCTTTTAAGCTTAAAGTTTAAATATTTGAGTCCCCAGCAAGGGAATATTCTGGAAAGTCAGGTTTTGTTGAGAAAGTAAAGAATGTTCTAATCCAAATCCAGCCTTTGCATAGTAAAGTTGGAGTTCTGAGTGTTAAATTCTCCTGTAAGGTCTGGGCAGAGAAGATTCAGTATATGCCATAAGACCCTGAAACTCACATCTGCTTATGGGCTCCGGCATAGAAAGAAGAATGTTAGCAGGTGGGGAGGTGAGAGGTACGGGGGTAAGGGGAGAAGTTCAGATGAGGCAAGTCCAGGGTAAGGATGCTACAGGTACCTGAGGAGGGCCCCATCCCAGTAGCTGAGAGATATTCTGATACACACTCCAAATATGTTGAGAACAAATCTGAGAACAACAGAGTTGATGCTCCACTTCATATCTCAGAGAGGAGAGCAGCAAGGGCAGAAACAGGGGTCCTGGTGCATGAAGCTGCCTTCTCCTTGTCTCCTGAGGAACAGCAAAGTGATACAGAAATTCTCACATGTGGAGGAAGGTAGATGAAATGAGCTTACCTAAGAGGTCTGGATGAGTAGGAAGTTAACTTGCAGTACAGCTCTGGGGTCAACTTCTCATGTCAGGGATTGAATCAGAGTCACAACTGGAACCTATGGAAAGGTTTGATAAGCCAGAAATAGTCAAGACAGGACTTGACCAGATAGGAGAGGTGACCAAATACCCCAAAGCAATCTCCTCACCATGTAAATGCCAAGAGAACACACAAGTTGTACCACCTGAGGACACATTAGAAGTGGCAGCTGTGCAGAGCCCTAGTGAATTTCATTATAGTGTCATCAGAAAGCTAATGTGGCATATATCATATGAGTGGATCTGAGGTCAAAAAAACCAACCCAAGTTCCACGGGAGCCATGGAAGTCGCAGATAGAGACTAAACGCAAAACATATATTCCTCCTGGATCTGCTATGAGCTTTGGAAAAGAAAAAAGAAGAGAATATGTGAAAGACTGAGCTTAACAAAAGAGATCATTTAAAAACAGAAGAGCACGAACTATGCAATTGATAAGTATATGTCTATTTTTACAATCTCCCAGTAACTAAAATGGAGGTTTGTAACCAAAATGATATCAAAAATAAGGAAAATACACAGGTCACTTACTTTTCTTGGCACGTGTGAATGATAATGCACACATTTTCACCTCCTATCACCACTCCTAGGCATTTACTTTTGGGAAAGTCTTTTAAATCATAAATCATGTAATAAAGAGACCAGCAGACCCATGATTCCTGCTGTGAAAGAATTCAAAAGAAAACTCTAACTGGACGACCTGCATTCACTGTTTCTGAGAGCCAGCAGAAAGTGAACATCGATGCTCACCATCCAACACCCACCATGTCAGAATGGGTGAATCCAGGGAGTAAAGGCCTGTCCTGTGGGAGCAAGTAGAGGTTTTTCCAAGGAAGGATAGTAGAAAATGGAGAATGTCGAGGAAGGACATGTGTGGAGCTGGAGAGGAGACAGGTGCAAGCCAAGTCTGGCCAGGCATCTTTAGAGGGTCTCATTTCTGGAAAGCCCTACATATTTAGATTCCCTAACATGTAGGACACAAGAGAAACTCCAAGGTAAATGGGACTTTAATTTTTTTCCCTTTAACATTGTAATTTATTTCTAAAATGGCCTTTATCCTAAAGTAAGAACTCACATATTCCTAGAAAAATTGGGTACTTTTGTATTTTTGTGGAAGATAAAGAAATAGAGTGGTCAAGAAGTTCCATGGATCCAGTGGGAGAAAGGGCAATATATTGGGACATACGCACCTCAGAACTGCAGAGAGTGGGAAAACCGTCCCTCAGAACAGCAGAGGGTGGGAAAACAGTCCCTCAGAATGGCAGAGGGCGAAGAGAAATGCCAGAGCGTGGCTCACGGATAAACTGGCAGTGGGGGAACATCCCTGGGATATGAAAAATATTCCAGAAAGGATATGCAGATGAAGGATTTTGTAACCTAACTCTTCTAACAACCTTCATTGGTCACCAAAGGGGCACAGAGGCCTTGTGAAGTGCAGGTCGACACAGACGTGTGTCTTCAAAAGACTAATGTGGTAGATGTCACAAGTGGGATTATGAGTGATTTTGTTCCCTTCTATTTTCTAGGTCTATGGAGACACATAAATACATTTCATACAACATTTATTGACACTTACAGTGGGCCAGGTATTCTTCATCAGTGAGCAAAGGAGACAAAAATAAAACACTGCCTGTTTTTTAACTAAATGTAAAGTAAAAGCAAAGAAAAGCAACCTTAAATACTTTAGCTCAGTGGTCAAATATACCATTCTCTATATCCCCACACATACACACGTGCATGCTCACACGCACACATACAGTCATTCCTGTTTTTCTTACTATAAAGTTCAGCCTGTTTCTGTCCCCCACCATCTCCTCTTATTACAACTATTTCTTCATTTCACTTGCAGGTTTATTAGAATTTCTCAAATTTCTATGAGAAGAAAATTTCAGTGCTTATAATCCATATATTAGATTCTAAAACCTTCATAAGTTTTACTTAAACAAAATTAAAGAAAACAAACCATGATGCTTTGATTAACACTTGGTCAAACTAATATTTTTTTTTGCATATCCACTGAATTACCACCATCATAACCACATATATAAAACCACACACACTATTAATATTAAAATTAATAGAAATGAAAATATTAATTTGCAATTCAAGTATATTTGTCAAAATAATTACTACAGTTGTGTAAGAATGTTCATAAGAGAAAAGGAAATCATGGTGGAAAAATGAAAAAATGTTATACTTACCCACTAGGTGGCAGTAAAACTCTTCCATACTGTGAAATTCTCAGCTTTTGTCTTCAAGCTAAGTTTAACAGGTTACATTACATACAAAGAAATTAAAATGTTCAATTTCTCTCTCTCTGAGGAAGGGGCTCCAGAAATACTGACATTAATGCTGTATTTAATTTAAAGGATTACTGGTAGGTAGAGAAAATTAACCTTTGAGTTTAAAAAAGAAACAAATTTGACTATTTTATTTTTCAACCCAATTCAAAAATTTAATGTTAATTATATATGTCAGTACTATGCAAGTCACTTTCTATTTTTATGAAGTTGCTCCAATGGGTAGAACTTTACATGGAAACAATAAACATCTTCAACATCAAAAACATTGGGTTGAAATCATCTTCTCTCCCACTAATTTCCTATCATCTGAGCAAAATCTTCCTCTATAAAGTTAGTTATTGATTAAAAATTTAAGCTACAAAATCACCATAGCACATAATCAAAATCACTCTGTTTTTCTACAATGTTATAAATAAAGCAAGGATATTCACCTCACCCCCAACTGTAGGCATTCTGGGGGGCCCAGGTCCAGCCTCAAAGTTCATGTGGGAGACCCCTTCCTCCTCTCGTCATCCATATCCTGAAAGAAGCAAAAAGAAACCCAAATAAAGACAGAATTATGCAAAGTGCAAAGATTTAAAATACCTAGAGAGGACTGTTACCTATGTAGTAGGGGAAATCCTGAAACACGGGCTGTATGCAAGCTTCCTCCCACAGGGGCTAGACTCAATGCATGGAGAGAATAAGGGCTTCACCAATTGATGAGTGGATAAAGAAAATGTGGTTACATACTCCATGGAGTAATCTTCAGCCATGGAAAGGAATGGAATAACGTCTTTCACAGCAAATTGAATGGAAATGGAGATCATTATTCTAAATGAAGTGCTCAGGAATGGAAAGCAAATACCATCTGATACAAGATCATAAAATGGTGTAAAGGACTTTGGCTACTAAGAAGGGAAGAGGCTGGGAAGGGATGAGGGATAAAAATTTTTCCTATCTGGTATAGTGTACACTATTCTGATTACGGGTACACTAGGAGCCCCGACTTCACCCATGTAACAAAAACATCTGTAGCATTAATCTATGGAAATTAGAAAAAGGGAGAGTGACAGTAACAGTTTTTCATTCAAAGACTAGTTGACTAGAAAAGCAGACTTCCTGAAGTGGGTCCTGGACCAACACAGCCCCTAAGCTCTTAAATGAGAAGCGTGGCGTTCTTCTCTGTCCAACCTGAAGGGCATTTTCTATGTCCTGGATGAGGCATCCAAACTCTGTATCCGCAGTCCTCCCTCTTCACCTCACCACCCCACTTTCATCCTGGATGCCTCGCATGCCATTTAAATGCAAATAATATAAAATAAGATAGGACAAGACAAGACAAAATACAATAAAATACATAATAAAACCGATACTTCTCCAATTCTACTCACCAGAGGTAACCAGCTTTAGTATCTCTAAATTTTACTTTTCTTGATCATTACCATGATAATAATGAATTGCATACTTACTTTATTTTCTATTTTATCAGGTATAATTTCTACACAATAAAATGCACAAATTTTAAAGGTATGGCTAAACAAGTTTTGTTGTTGTTGTTATTGTTTTTGAGACAGAGCCTCAAGCTGTCGCCCTGGGTAGAGTGCTGTGGCATCACAGCTCGCAGCATCCTCCAACTCCTGGGCTCAAGCAATTCTCCTGCCTCCTCCTCTCAAGTAGCTGGGACTACAGGCACCGGCCACAATGCCTGGCTATTTTTTTGGTTGCAGCCGTCATTGTTGTTTGGCAGGTCCAGGCTGGATTCGAACCCACCAGCTCAGGTGTATGCGGCTGGCGCCTTAGCGCCAAAACGCTAAACAAGTTTTTTACAAACCTATGTATCCATGTAATGTATAAAACATTCCATCTCCCCCAAAAGTCTCCTCACACCATTCGCAGTGAAATCCCTTCTCCCAGGCAACTAATGGTGCATCTGTCCCTGGAGAAAGAAGTTATATTTTTATGGGCAAAAACAGATTGGATATTCCTATGGAATTGTGGGAGGAAAGATAGTTTTCTGAGACTAAAGAAAATTTGTCTCATGCCAGTCTCAAGTATTTTCTGGAATTTTTAAAAAAGAATTTATTGAAATAAAATTCACACAACATAAAATTAGCTATTTTAAAGTAGCCTACCACCTCTGGCTAGTTCCCAAATATTTACTCCAAAGGAAAACCCTATACCCATGAAGCATTTTCTTCCTATCTCTAGCTCCTGGTCATCTGTATTCTGTCTCTGCAGATTTTTTTCCCTTCTGGATATTTTATATAAGTGAAATAATAGATTATGTGACTTTGTCGTCCAGTTTCTGTCACACAGCACAGTGTTTTCAAGGTTCATTCACATTATAACAAAGGTCAGTACTTCTTTTCTTCTCACGACTGAATAATATTCCATTATATGTTTATCAGCTTACCCCCTGATGGACATTTGTTTCTGTAATGACTATTTTTATTTTATATACCCATAAGTGTTCTAATTCTTCCACAGCCTCGCCAACATTTGTTATTTTCTGGTGTTTTAGGGGGTGTTTGCTTTGTTTTGTTTTGTCTTATTATTACAGCCATCCTAGCAGGTGTGAAGTGGTACTTCATTCATTTTGATTCTTATTTACATTCTCCTGATAACTAATGATGTTGAGCATCTTTTCATGGTCCCGTTGGCCATTTGTACAAATGGTCATTGACTAACAGTATTTCAATGTGCAATTTTTCAGCTTTTTGATGGTGAGGATGTGACCTGTTTGAATTTTGATCTTGTCCTAGGTTAGGCACGTGCAGTATGATACTTTCTCTCAATGTTGCCACAGCTCCCAGCCATGGGATCATGAGGGTAAATAACTGATACTATAGGCTGTTCTATAGTGTTACTCAACAATAAGACATGTAAGTGTTCTGCTAGGCTAAGCTATAATGTTTGGTAGGTCAGGCATATTAAATCTATTTTCAACTCACAATGGGTTTTTTGAGCTATAACTCCATCATAAGAGAAGCAACTGTATATTTTACTTACAGAAATGTCTATTAAGTCCTTTGTCCATTTTTAAATTGCAGTTTTGTCTCTTTAGTGGGGAGTTGTAAGAGTCCTTTATATTCTGCATATTATTCCCTTTTTAAATATATGATTTGCAAATAATTCTCCCAGTCTGTAAGTTGTCTTTTCTCTTTTTTGATAATATTCTTTGATATACAAAAATCTTCCAATTTATCTATTTTTCATTTATTGACTGTACTTTTGATATCATATCTCAGAATCCATTGCCAAATCCAAAAGCATAAAGGCTGATGTTTTCCTCTTAGATTTTTATGGTTTTACACCTTACATTTAGGTTTTTGATACACGTAAAGTTAATTTTTGTTCCTGGTGTAAGGTAGGGGTCCAACTTTATTCTTTGGGGTGCAGATATCCAGTTGTCTGAGCACCTTGTGTCATCCCTCCAGCATTAAATGGTCTTGGCAGCCTTACTGAAAATCATTTGGCCATAGATATACAGGAATGGTATGATATGGTAATGTATCGTATTGCGTTGTATTGTATTGCATTGCATTCTATTCTATCCAAGATCTCAATTCTATTCCATTGGTCTACATGTCTATCCTTTTGCCAGTATCATACTGCTTTGATTATTGTACCTTGCAGTAAGTTATAAGATTGGGAAATGTGACTCCCCCGGGATTTTTCTAAAATTGTTTGGCTACTCAGAGTCCCTCAATTCCTTATGAATCTAACAACTGGCTTTTCTTTTGCTGTGTGTTGTCACCAATATATCTATTCTCTCAGCTTCTGTCTCCCTAGTGTTTTGGCAGATATTTCCTTAAATACTGGGTGCTTTGAAAAAAATAATAATAAGATTCTCTCACAGACCTAAACCTCTCTTCCTGCTTGCGCCAAACCTAGATGTCACCTGTAGCTATAAGCTTAGTTTTTTATCTCACAGCACACTTGAACCTATGGTTAAACTTCTGCAGCCGACTTCAATTATGTTGGTCAAAAAAAGTAAAAAAAACATAATATACTTACTGTGCTTTGAACTTCTCTTGAAAATAATTTAATTGGGCGGCGCCTGTGGCTCAGTGAGTAGGGCGCTGGCCCCATATGCCGAGGGTGGCGGGTTCAGACCCAGCCCCGGCCAAACTAACAAAAAACAGCCGGGCGTTGTGGCGGACGCCTGTAGTCCCAGCTGCTCGGGAGGCTGAGGCAAGAGAATCGCGTAAGTCCAAGAGTTAGAGGTTGCTGTACAGTGAGTCTCACTGTACCCGAGGGCGGTACAGTGAGACTGTGTCTCTACAAAAAAAAAAAAAGAAAGAAAATAATTTAATTAATGATCTTTAAAAATGTCCGTGGCACACCTAAGATCCTCTCACAGTACACCCGTGTGCCATGGCACACTGGATGAAAATCGCTGGCTTAGAGTCTCCCACATCTTCTCTAAGCAGGTGACCTGTGCCCCAGAACATTCATGACTTTCCAAATTCTCCATTTATGCACGAATACTTTCCAATGGCTTGATTTCCATAAATAAAAACAACTCTCTCCAGCTTTTCTTCTCAGACTTTGGGCAGTCTCTTTTATGTTTTAGCCATAATCTTTAGCTCCAGGTAGCTGTGGGTTGTTCCTCTACCTTGTGGTGTTTTTGAGCAATGCCTACCACATACCTGCCCCAAGTGAGTTCCAGGTTAAGCAAAGCAGAGAGCAGCACCTTGCATCAGTCTTTCAGATAGTCTCAGACAGATTAGAACAGACAAACACAATAATTTTCCAATTAGATCTCCTGCTACCTCGCTCCAGAACCAGAAACCAGGGTCCCACATGGGAAGTGGGAAGGCCATCTGTTATGTTACAGAGGAACAAGCATAAACAATCTTTTACTATATAGAGTAAGATGCAAAGATTTTGCAAAATGTCCTTTTATTTTTTCCCGTATGTTATTGGAACTTGAATGAATTTTTTTTTTTTTTTTTGTAGAGAGAGTCTCACTTTATCGCCCTCGGTAGAGTGCCGTGGCCTCACACAGCTCACAGCAACCTCCAACTCCTGGGCTTAAGCGATTCTCTTGCCTCAGCCTCCCGAGTAGCTGGGACTACAGGCACCCGCCACAACGCCCGGCTATTTTTTGGTTGCAGTTTGGCCGGGGCTGGGTTTGAACCCGCCACCCTCGGTATATGGGGCCGGTGCCTTACCGACTGAGCCACAGGCGCCGCCCCAAGAACTTGAATGAATTTTTAAGTTGACTTGAATTTCCCAGGTGTTGTACAGCTTTAAGAAAACTATTGACACGGAGGTTGTCTTTTTTCCTGGGATTTCTGAATCCACTGAAAATATGTGTAGGTGTGGGTCAATTTTTTTCCTATACCCTGTTTTGAATTCTATGTGTTCTCTCTATTTTAATACTTGTGTCAGTCTTCTTCTAATCTGAGATGTTTTCTTCTCCTATGTTTGAGAATTTTCTTCTTACCATATCTTTTCTTTCTTTTTTTTTTTTTTTGAACTTTTATCAGAGATCACCTACTCTGTCCTTCAGTGTTTCATATCCCCTGTAGTAAACAGGAGTCCATCATTGTGAAGTGCCCCCACACCCCTGTAGGACACTGGTGCTTTCTGGTATTTCTCAGCTCCTGTGTCTTTCTAGCTCTTGACCCGAGACCTTTGTGAGACCCACAGCATGGCACTTCTTTCCCTTGAGCTTCATGATATTTGCTGTAATCTCTTTCATTTCCTCATGTTTAGAACAAACTAGCTAAAGCAGTTTTGGTTATTTAAAGTGAAAAATTCCCTCACAAAGACAGAGAACAAAAATCTCTAGTTATGAAAACTTGCTAATACTGTATAAAGGGTTTATGAGACACAGCAGAGAGACCTGTCATATCCCCCAAAAGCCGTTAGGAAAGCCAAAAGCCAAAAGCCATTGCAGCTGCATCCTTGGTTCCAGTTACAGGAGGAAAAGTCATTTAGTAGTAATTTTAGTTATAAGCACAGTTGACTCTGGAAGTCACCTGCTAGGAACTTAGCCTCTCTTCTTCTACAAGAACCACTTGGTTTATGCCTATAAAGCCAAAACACATACCTTAAAGGTCAGAGTGGTAAGTAGTCCTCTTCAAGTACCAAAGTTAATCAGAACAATCTATTTTTCAAATTCTCATATTTACTTGTATCTTCCAATAGAGGTCATTTTCATTTTATGGGTAAGGGACCTAAAGCTCAGAAGTATTTTTCTCAGACCTAATAAGATGAAAACTAAAATAAAGCCCTGGGATTGATTCTAAGTCATTGGTCTTTTCACCCTTCTGAAAGTCACCTCTTCGTGTTCTTCAGAAGAACACAGGGCATGTTGATCTCAGTGAAGACCAGCCTTATGAATTCAAACAGCTAAAGAATGTGCTCTCATGTTCTAGGCAAAATATCCTACTCCAAAACATTTCTTTCACTACCTAACATTTTTTTTTCATCCTTAGCCTCAGGTCAGGAGGAATTTAACTATAATGAAAGGAATAATAACTTTGTCCTTATCAGCCTGTGATGGATATAAAAATCATATTAGAAGCTGTTTTACCATACTTATGCATACCTTTCTCCATCACCTCTGTCCCCTAACCCAAGACTCAGTATGTCTGATGTAGAATCCTGCCATGTGTATATTGAAAAACTGCCCCAAGGGGTTCTGAAGTACTGTTCTAATTTAAGAACACCTGTCTCATTAAGGTTTGTTGATAGATAGTTAAGAGCAAATAGACTTTGCACAAATTTTATTTTTCTTTCAAAAGAAATTTATGATCAACCACATGTCAGGCATGTATCAGGCACTAGGAACGTATTAGTGAACATATTGACGAACAAGCTGGTCGTGGTCAATGCTTACATGGAACTTACAACTTACTTTATTGCAGCATACCCAGATAAGAGTCAAAAATTAATAAATAATAGAGGATGACAGAAAGGAAAACAAAAATAAATTATCCACATTTTTATCCTAGATTTTAGGAAAGTTAACAGAATTTAAAGGAAGCAAAATAAATATTAAGACTTGAGAAATGGAGATATTGACTTTAAAAATACAGTCATGCATTGCTTAATGCTGGGTACATGTTTCAAGAAATAAGTCCTTAGGTGATTTTGTTGTGAAAATGTCAGAGTGTTTTTACATGAACTATGTACATCCTGAGGCTATATGGTATGGACTATTGTTCCTAGTCTACAAACCTGTGTAGCATGTTACTGTACTAAATACTATAGGAATTGTAACATAATGTTAAGTATTTGTGTGTCTAAATATATGTTTACAGTTGAAATACAGTATTATAATCTTATGGAACCACCATAGCATATGTGGTCCATCATTGATCAAAAAATTGTTGTGGGGCATCTGAATATAATGGTAGTCTAGCTAAATCCAGCTTACGTAAGCACCAACTCAAAAGACTTGAGATAATAATTTCCAGATATTTTTAAAACTTAAACACCAGAAAGAAGCTTGTGATAAGGAAGTGAAATAAAGAATATTAACATAAAATTAAGTAGAAAAAATATTTAGATTACTCAGGGGAGGATCAACATCTTGTGAGAGGAAAGAATTACTGTAGCTCTTAAAAAATACTCCTCTAGTGATTGAAAACCATCAACTTGCTAATACTCTTGGATGATTGGTAATTGTCATCATGAAATACTGCTATTAATTAACATGGGAAGCTGGATTAGACAAAATCCTAAGAGTTGTACACCAATGATTAACTTTGAAGCAAACTAACAGCAACGTATGAGGTCTTTAATACTATTTTCTTTAATTCTACATCTTTATCCCTTATTTTCTACTGTTTAATTTGGCACATGAGCCCTCAGATTCTGGCTTCTTTCTCTCTCTCTAGCCTTGTTCCCCCAAATTCCCCATGCCCCTTTTCTACTGCATGACTGGTGATCTGGTCGTGCTGAACTACTCATAGTTTCCCAAGTAAATTAATGATCTTTGATCTTTGCTAATTTAACATATTCTCTTTGCTTTGCTTAAAATGGTCTTATGATCATCTTGAAAACATAAATCAGAGTATATTAGTTTTCTAGGGATACCATAATGAAGCACCACAGTCCGGGTGGCTTAATCAACAGAAACATATTGTCTCACTATTCTATAGGCAAGAAGTCCAAGATCAAACTCAGCCAGATTGATTTCTTCTGAGGCATCTCTCCTTGGCTTGTAGATGGCTGTCTTCTTGTGTTTACACATCATCTTCCTTCTGCACGTATGTGTCCAGATTTCCTCTTCCTATAAAGAAACCAGTCATGTGAGATTAAGGCTCACTCTAATCATGCTAATTTTAACTTAATTACTTCCTTAAAGATTCTTTCTCTCTAAATATAGTCACATTCTGGGTTACTGGAAGTTAGGACTTCAATAGGTGAATGGAGGGATAGTCAAAATTCACCTCATAACACAGACAAACTCTTACTGTATATAATATATAACTTGATAGTAATTTATTTTAGGAATCCTTTATCCTGAATCTTTCCATCTCAGGCTGAGGTAGGTCTCCTTCCTCAGAAATCGCAGAGCAGTATATACATTCCTCTGTCACATTACAGGATCTATTTCTTCACTCTAGTCTACCATGTGTCTTTCTTTTCCTAATCCCAGCATATTACCCTGTATCTGGTACATGGTAAGTGTGCAAGACTCTTTGTACCTTAAGTTTTATGGAAGTATAAGCCCTCTAGTTTGGATGTATTGTGGTATCACTTCATGGATGGGAATACACCACTTCAAAGGATTAGCACTTTGGGGTAATAAGCTTTCTTTTTGACATGCTGAATTTAAGAGCTATCTAAATATAAATGTCTAGTAGAGAACTGGAAATACAGGCATGGGGTTTAACATGCTGAAAGCATGATTTGGTGACTGGTTATATCACTCAGGGAAATCATATAAATGAGAAGGAAGAATGGGAAAACTTTTAAAGAATGACAAAGGTTTTTAATGCAGGATAAAGAAGAAGGAAGTGGAAAGGTCAGAGACATGAAAGGAGACTCAGAGATGGTTTCAGTTTTCATTTATGCTAGTTTAGGTTATCAGGCTCAAAGTTTGAGGTAAGCGGTCTTTCCTTCATGTAGCCACTAGGGGTCTCCAATAACTTCTGCAGTGCTTGTCTTACAGAGCCCCTCAACAAGTATCATTTAGCTGTCACTACAAGGACTTTTCCCTCAGTGACATAGCAAGACCAGATGCCTCACAAAGGTAGTGGTTTATCAGCTGCCTGATGCCCTTGATTGAGGTGAAGGTCAGAGGAGTTCTTCAAGTGACTCACGGACTGTGGTTTACTGACCTCCAGGTAATCTCTTGTATTGGCAAATCACATGATAAATGACTAGAGATATACTCTCCCTGTCTCTAGCATTGGAACAGAGCCCACTGGAGCCCAGCAAATAGATTGTATAAGGTCTGGTGAGCTTTCAAATCATTCTGAAAAGAACTGATGTTCCAAAGAAAAGATCAAATCACATTATAGTGACTCTCATTGTGATTCCAGAAATTCTTTGTTCAACTTAAAAAAAAAGATAAGAAAAATGTGTATTTTAAAAGTCCATCCACTAGAATGAGAAAATAAAATTAGGGTTGAATAAATCTGACAGATGTTTTTATTCCTTAAATTTTTCCTTATACTAATTATTCCTGTGGACAGCATTCTTTCTGTAATGACAATTTAATTGTCTTCAATAGATTATAATGCAATTTAGGATTTCTAAAATTTTTACTAACATGAAAACTTTTAATAATACAGAAAAATTTCTATCTTAATATATTTCTTTCTTCTGTATATGTTTTGTCCTAAACCATTATAAAATAAGTTATAAACATTATGACTCTTCAGTCTAGATACTTTAGTATGGATTTCCAGAAAATAAAAACATTCTCCTACCTATTAACAGTACTACAATCACATATATCAAATTTTGAAAACTTCTTAATGTTGTCTATTTCCCAAAACATATTTATACATTGCCTATTATCTGCAAAACATCTTTCATAGGTGATTTTTTTTAAAAGTAAAATTTAAGCCAGGATTCAATTAACAATCATATGTTATCTTTGGTTGTTACTTTTTGTTTAATCTAAAGCAATTCTCATTCTCTTTTCTTTTTTCCTTCACGAGAATAGACTTGGCAAAGAAACAAGTTGTCTTATAAACTATGATGCACTATTATAGACTATTACGCACATCTTGATTCGTCTATTCATTTCCATGTGTGGTATCCTTTAAAATGATCCTCTCTCATCTGTATTTTCCATAAAGTGAAGGTTAAAACAAGAAGTTAAATTAGGTACTGGTTAAATATTTTTTTTATTTGGGTGTCAAATGATCCTTTATTGAAACATTTTCCTTTGTACTTCCCCCCCACCACAGCACCACAGTTGATGCCATCCATGACGTCATGAGGGTGGCGGCCATCAACATTGCAGCCCACTGACTGGGCAGTCCTCAGGATCTCATTAATGATTCCAGAGAGTTCTCTGGCTAAAGATCGGTCCCTCATCTTTCAGGCAATGTTGACAATCTCATCGAAAGTGATATTTCCATTGTGTTTAATGTTTTTCTGTTTCTGTCTCTTGGTGTTTTCTTGAGGGCTTTGATGATGAGGGAAGAGGCAGAAGGTACCACTTCAATCTGGGCCACTCTGTTCTGGATAGTCAGTTTCACTGTAATCCTCAGACCCTTTCAGTCATTGGTTGTCTTGGCAATGTTATCACCAACCTTTTTTGGAGATAAACCCAGGGGGCCGATCTTGGGGGCCTGGGCAGATGTGGTACCGGCTTCACCATCAGTGCACCTCAGGTACATGACTTTGATCTCATTGGGGTCAAACTTAGGTGGCATGGTGGAGGCGGCTCGTGTGGATGAACTCAGGTCAACTGAAGAAAGTTGTAACTTGGGCTCCTCCCAGATGAAAGCCTAAAGATGTCAAATATTTTTAACAAAAATATTCCATAGGCAATGCTATATACAACATTGTGTATCATATCAGAAGGCATACATTGTTTGACATCCCATTATTAGTAATAATAAATGTGATGACTAGGTTTAAGAAGAGACGACTGAATCTCTCAGTTTTAAAGTTATAATTTTTCCTTTGGGATCGCCATATAATCTACCTAATGGTTTTAGAATTCACTAATTATCCCTATTGTAGTGAGCAAAATAATGCCCTACCCCCCAGATCCTGTGAATAGGTTATCTTTACATGCAAAAAGGGAGATTTCAGTTAGTAAAGTATCTCAAGAATGGAAGAAAAAGTATCCAATGTACTCAGTCCTACTATGAAACTAATTTTTGGCTTTCATATGAAAGCTATAACCCAGTTATAACCTAAGAATAGAGGGAAGGGGGAAAAGAAGGGGGGGGAGGTGGGCAGAGGGAGGGTGATTGGTGGGATTACACCTGAGGCGCATCTTACAAGGGTATACGTGAAACTTAGTAAATGTGGAATGGAAATGTCTTAACACAATAACTAAGAAAATGCCAGGAAGGCTATGTTAACCAGTGTGATGAAAATGTGTCAAAAGGTCTATAAAACCAGTGTATGGTGCCCCATGATCGCATTAATGTACACAGCTATGATTTAATAATAAAATAAATAAATAAATAAAGTTAATAAGCTTGATGTGGGGAAATTATCCTGAATTTTCCAGCTAATTTCGTTACCTTTCCCAGTAAATCAGAGACCCTTTCCCAGCTGTTGTGAGAGAAAGAGCTATGATGATGGAAGCAGAGTCAAAGGTATTAAATTATTAACTTTGGAAATGAAGCAAGGGACACATGAGCCAAGGAATTCAGTCCATAGAAGCTGAAAAAGGCAAGAGACTTTTTCTTCCTTAAACCTTCCAGAAAGGAATGCGTCCTGATAACACTCTGACTTTTAGCCTAGTGAAACTCCTATAGGGGTTCTTTTATTTCTGATTTATTTTTACATTTTTTTACTGACATAAGTGTACATATTCATGGGGTACAGTGCGATGCTTTGATCCATGTACACATTGTGTAAAAATCAGATCAAGTTGTTTAGCATACTTGTTACCTAATACATTTATTGTTTCTTTATGATTAAAACATTCAAAATCCTCTTTTCTAGCTATTTTTAAATATACAATAAAATATTTTTAACCTTAGTCACCCTCCTGTACAATAGAACACCAGAATTTATTCCTTCACTAAACGAAGAACAAACAACAACAAAAAGAAACAATAAAGGGCAACAACAAAAAACCCGTGGGGAGAGGGAAATTCAATTTCCAGATTTTCCACATTATATTCCACATTAACAGATAGTAAAACTTCTCTGTAAGTTGACCACCCAAGAGACTGTAACAACCTTGTCAACGTATGGAGGTGACAAAATAAGGAACTAGGCCTACATGTACATTCTTTTTTTTTTAGAGACAGAGTTTCACTTTATCGCCCTCGATAGAGTGCCGTGGCGTCACACAGCTCACAGCAACCTCCAACTCCTGGGCTTACGGGACTCTCCTGCCTCAGCCTCCCAAGCAGCTGGGACTACAGGCGCCCACCACAACGCCCTGCTATTTTTTTGGTTGCAGTTTGGCCGGGGCCGGGTTTGAACCCGCCACCCTCGGTATATGGGGCCGGCGCCCTGCTCACTGAGCCACAGGCGCTGCCCAAATGTACATTCTTGTAGAGATTTTATTAGAGTATCAGATAAAATCATACATAACCAAACCACAATGAAGTCATACATACAGTATCATGGAAATCAATATATTAACTATTTTCTCATGGTTTAATCATTCTTTCTGAAAAAAAAAGAGGGTCAATCTTGGTCTGTTTCTTATTCTTATTACAAACATAAGTAGAGAAAGTGCTCTCAATTGTGATATACACCACTCAGTATATCTGGGCATGTTTCCACAGCAACTGACTTCAACTGCATTATCAGATGCCTGACATCCTCTTCCTTTAATGTCTCTGCAATTTCTGTGTCATCCTCATTTGTTTCTTCCACTTCATCAGCTGTTTCATGCACTTTTATGCTGGTCTGTACTTCAGTCAGTAAGTCAGTATCCCTTGGAAAATTGCTCTGGGTCAGGTTCCTTACAGGTTCCACCTCCTCATCCATTACAACAAAACCTTCAAAATCTACTCCTTTGAATTCTGCTGTGGGAGATGGACTGTCTGGTGGAGTCAAAATATCATGCTTTTGGGTTGTGACAAATCCAACTTTCTTGAAACACTTTCTATCTTTTCTGGCTAAACTTGATAACAGAACTGATGGAGAGGACAGCATCCAGAGCATTAACTGATGCAGCAGATAAAGGTGCTTCTACAGGTGGACCACAGGTTTGTGTTTTAGGAATGACCCATTGCAGGAGCTGGGCTTGGTAGTGCATTTTAAATGTTTTGATGAGGCCTGGGTAAAGAGGTTGGATTTCTGAGGTCATGTTTGGAGGCAGAGATTTCAGTGTCACATTTGTGAGATGATTCACTTGTAGGTGGCCCGGACAGTTGTCTACTGTCAGTAGAACAGATGATTTCTTCTTTCTCATTTCTCAGTCAAAACTCCTTATTCCTCAAATAGGGCACCAGTCATCCATGTGCATTTGTTTGATGTCCAAGTGATGGGAAGATCTTTGAGCTTCAGGTTCTTGAATGTGTGTGGCTTTGCCAATTTATCACTCACCACGGGGTTTATTTCTCTCCAGTTGAGCTAAAGCAAAGCAGAACTCTGAAACATTCTTTGGAAAGTTTTCTGTGCTTCTATGCCTTCATGATGAGGCTCCTGTCAGGCATCACCTTGAAAAAGAAACTGTTTAAGATACTATTTTTGAAGCCTCTAGCAAAGTCCAGGAACTTTTTGATGAACTACTTTACAACTTCCACTGGAAATTCTTTGGATTCACCACATAACACTTTCTGGCAGGTCTTCTCTTTTTTTTTTTTTTTTTTTGACAAAGCCTCAAGCTGTCGCCTTAGGTAGAGTGCCATGGCATCATAGCTCACAGCAACCTCCAACTCCTGGGCTTAAGCAATTCTCCTGCCTCCGCCTCCCAAATAGCCGGGACTACAGGTGTCTGCCGCAACACCTGGCTATTCCTTGGTTGCGGCCATCATTGTTTGGCGGGTCCGGGCTGGATTCAAACCTGCCAGCTCAGGTATATGTGGCTGGTGCCTTAGCCGCCTGAGCCACAGGAGCCAAGCCTGGCAGGTCTTCTCAAGCCAATCACTTGATACTTGGAAGTAGGCTACCCCAAATTCCTGTGTGATTTTTTAGCAATTCCTTGGAACATCAGCCCAGAGATTCAGGCATTAACTGCCCTCATTTGTTTGAACAAGCTTAATGTGGTTTCATTGACTTCATCGAGGGAAGTTTTCCATTTTTTCCTGTATAGGTCTCCACTTTCTTTACCATATCTCTCAGAGTACTCATATTTACATTTTTAGTTGTTTCTAACTATGGTCTTGCTAACACCAAAATGTTCCACTGACTTCCTTTGGCTGCTGCATTCCAGAAAATGTAGATGATCAAACTTTTCCTTCAATGTCAGTTCTTTGAATTCTTTCCTTTGGGCCATGATCTCTCAATTAATTATAAAATTTTTCAGATTTATCTACAATTCAGACCAATTGAAAAAGTCTTCCACAATACATGATGAACAGTAAGATGTTAGCCATAATCTAATGCATAGTAATAAAACAGGAAAAAAAGAAGTTATACTAAAGAAAAAGTAATACAAGAGGCAAAGCCCATACCTCCTACCCCTTGCTGTACAATGGACTCAAATGGCCAAGTAATAGAGGGTCAGTTAATATTGTGTGTCACAGTCCAAGTGGTCAAGATACAAGTTGGTCAATACATAGCGGTCAGTCTTCCATTGAGTGCCTGTGGTGCACATCCAGTCTATGAAAATTAGATCAACTTAAAAAGGTGGTCAATGTAGGAATATTATCAATTATGGAGGTTCTACTATATTTCAATTTTCAACCAAAAATCATGAGACATACAAAGAAACAAGGGAGAATGGCCCATAAGCAAGGAGGGGAAAAGCAGTTAATAAAAATATTCCTGAGGAAGTCCAGATGTTCAATTTACCTGAGAAAGTCTTTAAATAATATCCTTTAAATATGTTGAAAGAAATAAAGCATACTATGCCTTAATAAGTAAAAGAAGCATGGGAACAATGTCTTACCAAGTAGAGAGTATCAATAAAGAGATAGAAGTTATATTTAAAAAGACGGAGGCAAATAAAAATCCTAAAATTTAAAGTTACAATGACTAAAATGAAAAATTCACTAGAGGGGTTGAGGATTGTAGAAGGTAGAAGAAAGAAGCAGAGAATTTAAAGATAGGTATACTGAAATTATTCAATCTGAGGAACATTAAAAAAAAAGAATGAAGAAAAATGAATGGAGTTGCAAATATCACTAGGACAATACCATGTGCACACACACACACCATGGACATACCAAAAGGAAAGGAGAGAAAAAAGAAAGAAGAAAGAATGTTTGAAGAAAAAATTGCCCTAAGATAAAAAGACAAAGAGATAATCTTGAAAGCAGGAAATAGAAAAGCAATTTATCGTGTGGTTATGGGATCCTTAACAAGACTGAGCTGATTTCCCATCAGAAACCCTGGAATCCAGGAGGCAATATATGGTCGATTCAACATGTGGGGGAAAAAGAAACTGTCAATGAAGAAGTGTGTATTTTGCAAAAATACACTTCTAAAATGAAGGAGAAATTAAGATACTGCTAAGCAAAAAAAAAAAAAAAAAACAAAAAACACTGAGGGATTTTGTTGCTAGCAGACCTATCCTAAAAGAAACACTAAAGGAAGGCCTTAAAGATGAAATGAAAGGATACTAGATAGTAATTTGAATCCACGTGAAGAAATAGGATTTATAAGGAAAACACATAAAATGTAAAAAAGCAGTATAAATATATTTTTTATATGACTCTTTTATCTGACACAGGACAATAATTGTGAATCTTTGTTGATAGACGTATATTGCCCAAAGATGTACTAGGTTGTTCTAAACTAAGATGTTGATTGTAATCCCTAGGATAAAAATGTAATTCAAAGAATATAGTAAAGGAAAAAACAATGAATTAAAAAATAGTGGAAACCTATTGTTATTTCCACTTAAAAATATCTATTTAACACAAAAGAAGGCAGCAATGGAAAACTAGAACAAAAAAGAAGTAGGGCACACAGAAAAGAGGTATGGAAATGGCAAACATAATGCCCACCTTAACGGTGACCACGTTCAGTATCAATGGATCTAACACTCCATTTAAAAGTAGAGACTGGCATGTTAAAAAAACTGCATGATCCTCCTGTATGCTGTCTATAAAAAATACTTTAGATTCAAAAACACAAATAGATTGAGAGTAAAAGTTCTGAAAATATATATTATGCCAACAGTAACAAAAAGAGAGCTAAAGTGGCTATACTAATATCAGACAAAATAGACTTGAAGATAAAATATTTTTACTAAGACCAAATAACATTCTATACCATTAAAAGGATCAATTCACTATGAAGTTGTAACAATTATGACATATATTCAACTCACAACATAGCCCCACAATACACAACAAAAAAATGACAGAATTGAAGAGAGAAGTAGATAATTTACCAATAATTGTTGGACACATCAATACTCCATTTCCAGTAATCCATGTAACAACTATTGACAAGGAAACAGAAAACTCCTGTGGCTCAGTGAGTAGGGCGCCGGCCCCATGTACCAAGGGTGGCGGGTTCAAACCCAGCCCCGGCCAAACTGCAACAAAAAAATAGCCGGGCGTTGTGGCGGGCGCCTGTGGTCCCAGCTGCTTGGGAGGCTGAGGCAGGAGAGTCGCGTAAGCCCAAGAGTTGGAGGTTGCTGTGAGCTGTGTGATGCCCCGGCACTCCACCCAAGGGCGGTACAGTGAGACTCTGTCTCTACAAAAAAAAAAACAAAAAAAAAACAACATTATAAATCAATGAAATGTAACAGACATCTAACAAACATTCACCCCAACAACGGAATATATTAAATCCATTCTTCTGAAGGCCACTGGGAACATTATGCAAAGCCATGAAACAAGTCTCAGTAAATATAAAAGGACTGAAATCATGCAATGCATGTTCTCCAACTACAATGAAATGAAATTAGAAATTGACAACAGAAGGAAATTTGGAAAATTTACAAATGTATGCAAATTAAACAACATGCTCCTAATTAATTGAGGGCTCCATCATGGACATGGGACTGGTCAGTGTGCGATGGGACTGGTCAGTGTGCGATGAGGCTGAAGTCTGGAGCCAGTGTCAGGCAGGACCCAGAAAGTGCTACTTTGTTCAAGTCTCAAATATTTCCTAGATTTGTCTTTGTAAACAAGCTAACATTGAGTGGCTTCCCAGATAAATTCCCAATCCTGTTACAGTCCATTGTGAATCCATTGTTCTATTATTCTTTACTATCCAAACCAACTGCCCAGGCCAGGTTTTATAACCTCAAGGTTTTATAACACAGAATGTGCCTCCTCATTCTCTGTGCCTTAGCTATGCTATTTTTTATTCTATTTAGAATGCCTGATCTCAACCCTCTATACTTATTAAAACTCTATATCAGATCATGCTTATGTAATGGTTTGAAAACTATAAAACAATATATAAATGTGAAGTAAACTTACTGGAATTCACATCCTGCAAGAAGCAGTTTATGTCACCCTCTTTCCACAAAGACTTACTCAACCCCTCCAGCTTTCAATGACTACTTTTTTCATTTTCTTTTTTATATTTTCTTCCTGTATTTCTTCAGCTATTATGAATTTTGTTAACCAGTATTTGTCATCCATGTATACATCCTAAAAAATAAAATTTTTATTTTGCCTGTTTTTTAACTTCACATAAAACAATCAGATTGTATTTACTCTTCTCTACTCCTAGCTCTTTCTTCTTCTTATCATGGGTCTGTTGAATAGATACTAGATGCATGCTTCAAAAATCAAAACAATACAAAACAACCTATGAAGGCAGTCTAGAAAGTATCCAGCCGAGTATTATGAAAAATAGAGACATACGTGCCTGGATACATACTTTGTGGACAGCCCTCATATGTTAAACTGAAAAGCTCTGCTTCCTTCTTTGTAATTGCTTTTACTAGTTTCTTTGAATCTTTCACATATAAGTAAACACAACTGTATTTTTACCCTCCCCTATTTTTCAGTTTTAAAAGTACATACCTTATTCCATAATACCCCTCTACTGTAGTTTCTTTTGATCAGTTCTCTATTTGTGGATACTTAGTCTCTAATCTTTTACCATCAAAACACAATGTTCTAGATAATAACATGTCATTTGTTGTGTGTACATGTATTTCTGTAGGATAAAGTCCTACACTGGGACTCTTGGGTCCAAGGGGAAATACATTTGTAATTCTGAAAGGCATTGTCACATTGCCCTTCATAAAGGGTAGACTATTTGTACTCATACCAATGATGGAGGAGTGTCTGTTTCCTCTCAGCCTCACTAAACTTAGATTTTTCTAAGAACCATCTTTTCCTGTCCATTCCACTTTTTTCTTCTGATGGATTATTGATTCTTCTAAAAATAAACCTCTGGCATATTAATTCTTGGTAACTATTTTCCCATCTGGTTTGTCATTTGTCTTCTGACTTTGCTTATGGTGGTTTAGTACCAAAAGGAGGAGATTTAATGTAATGAGTATTGCCAGTTTTTAAATAACTTCCGCCCTCAATCAAAATCAGAAAGCACGTTCCTAATCTAATTTTCTTAAGTTCTCCTATGTTTTATTCTAGTACTTAAATGATTTCATGTAAATTTTTGAGTTAATATTGGTGTATGATATGAGGAATGGAACTAATTGTATTTTTTCTAAGTGGAACTTCCTATTTATCTCAACCCAACATTGTATATAATATTCAGCAATGCCTATGCACATAGCTGTAGTTAATTTATCTTAAATGTTGAATTCTAATGAGTGAATATAAACAACTTATCTTCTCTACTGATAATGAGTACTTTGGTTGTTCCAAACGTTTGACTATTATGAATACAGCTATTATATAAAGTCTATAGCACTTACTATCCACCCAGACCCTGCATTAATTGAACCACAGTATTGCTATTTAACTCTTTCCTACTACTACCCATTTTCTTCCCACTAGGACTAAGGAAGAGAATCTTACATCTTTAGGGTAGATGCCACATAGACTTGGAGAGAAATAAACTCTCAGTAGGAAATGAATTTAATTGAATTGAGTTGAATTAAATTGAATAGAATTAGTAGCCTAATGTGGGCCCCCCCCAGAAAAAAATGCATTGGGAAATTAACAATTTATTTCCTGATAATTCACAAAAAAGAGAACAAATAGAATAAAAGAAATTGCATACATATTGTGACCATATCTATAGGATTTTATTTCTTGAGATTACGGAGAGAATACATCTTAAACAGAAGCAAACCAATTAATTCATCTGTCTTTGATACTCTTATAATTTCTTGAGTACATATGCACACTAATCCAGCTTCTGTGACCTATCAAAAATATGAAATTTGATGAAATATGATGGAAAATATGTTTCACAATTTGCTTTTCACTGATCCAGAAAGAACATGTTGGCCTTATTTGGCGTATCTTTCACATCATTATTTTGACTAATCCATTTGTTTAAATGATAGGCATCTAGAAGTTACTACATTCTCTTAGGGTAGAAGCAAATGTTATGTCTTTCAGAACACATTCCAGGCTAAGTTTTCATCCAGGGATTAAAAGCCCAAGTTTTAAGTGAACAAAATCTACGTGTCTTTCAGAACTATAATTGATTTTCCTGCTTACCCCAGCTATCACAACAAGTGTTATACTAAAATAGTCACCAATAGACTAGCTCTATCCCTTTTTAGGACTGATTCAACTTATGAAAAATAAGTTAATGGCTTTTTTTCACACCAAGCTTCCCAGAGACTCATATTTATATTATGTTAAGAGACAATTTTAAAAGTAATTTTCACTGACCATAGCATATTAACCTCTCTAAAGAAGTGGTATGCCCCAGGAAAAGAAGTTTTCAAAATAAGATTTTGTGTAAACTTTTAAAGTAAGGAAACTTATTAAATAATAATTTAATACATAGGAAAATGTTTTATTATTAAATATTTATTAATACTAAAATTGCTACTTTAGTATTTAGTAGTAATATCCCATTAAGACAAGGTGTTGTGTTGTAATTAATATAGAACAAAAAATGTTGAGGGTTTTGAGTCTTACAGAAATGGCCCATGACACTGTGTTTTACATTTAAGCCAACTTCTCTTTTTTTTCTATTCTAAAACACTGCACTGGCTTCCTACTGGGAAAACCATAAGCACATCTTTCAGAAAATAATCTGCTGCAACAGTTAAAAGAGTATACGAATTACTGACATTTGTTTAAATTTGAAAAGCAGAGCGAGGGAAGGAGGGAGGGGGACGGGGCCTTGGTGCATGCCACACCTTCTGGGGGCAAGACATGATTGCAAGAGGGATTTTACCTAACAAATGCAATCAGTGTAACCTGGCTTATTGTACCCTCAATGAATCCCCAACAATAAAAAAAAAAAAAATTGCATAACTCTTTTAAACAGTTAAAAGAGTGTAAGAATTACTGACATTTGTTTAAATTTGCTGGTGGTTCTTTATTCCAGAACAAATGTTTCCACAGCTAGTTTGGTTACTGAGTAAAACTTTTAAAAGCCCCATTGCTTTACCCAGGGAGCATGCTACCATAGATAGTCATTCCGCAAATACCACTCAGCACTCACTGCATTTGCCCACACGGAAATATTTGTTTTAAAAATGATGTGAACTTCTCATTCCAACAAGGATTCCTAGCCGATTACCTCTATAAACTCCAGTGCTATTATGTCTCGTACTTTTTACAATCCTGTCTTTTACATCACGTTGTTTTAGTCTGCCTGAAAAAGTAGTGAGGATATGCTTAGCATTATTGTTAAAATTTAACATTCACTTATGGGAAAACAGACTATATCTTTCCTTTCTGCTTTTTAATCATTTCTAAATTTATCCAACAACTCATAAGGGATTATTCTTTGCTCTGGATTTAGGCTAAAAATAAGTTTTACTATATTTTGGTGCAAAGTATTGAGTTTTCTCAATCAAAACACACACACACACAAATTGCTTCTAAAGTAGGAAATGAGTACTTTGTACCACTATCTGCCTTAAGATTATAAAGGACAGAAGTGGATAACAACACCTCGTGAATCCTTAGTTTAATGAGAAAACTCAGTTAATCACAGATCATTCCCAGGGGCTTTCAAACTTGAATTTGTAAAGAAGAGACCTCTTTTGTCTGGTTATAGAAGAGGTGACCTGGAACTGTCTGTAGCCCTGTCCCCCATGACATGGAGAAGCTCTTCTGAAAGAATGGATCTGGAGTTCTGCTAGGAAGAGAGAGACATTCTAATGGTGTTGTCCCAACCACCCTTCTCTCACTGTAACATGAAGCCAATAAAACCCCAGCTGGCTTAAACGGGGTTCAAATTACGTCCCTGTCATATGCAACTAGATAACAGCAAGACACTCAGATACCATCAATGAAAATGGGGTTTGACAAAAACCTTAAAACATGGTTCTGTTTGAGGTGGGAGACCAGGAGGAGATAGCAATCCTTTGAAAATGTTATCAAGGGAGTCAGTTAAATCTCTTTCCAGTTTTGTATTAGGACGCAGGTCACATACACCAAAGCTGCTACTTAGAAGGATTTCATAGCAAATGTCAGGGTGTTGGAGGATGTAGTGACTTCTTGCAGCCTTTAATTAGTTACAAGACTGAGATAAGCTAGGATCTCAGCTGACTCATCAGAAAGAAGAAAGAGTCCTTCAGGATGGATCAACAATTTTAACAGAAGCCCCTCCTGGCTATGGTCAGAAACCCATAGTGAAAGTCGAAAAATCATGTGTCCCTACTGAATTGTAAACACTGAACACCTTGCCCTGCACTAAATACAGTTTGTGGGCTTCAGAAGCAGTCATAAAAATGGGGAAGGTTTACTCTCACAACTTACCAAATTACAGTCATATATCACTTGATGATGGAGATTACATTCTGAGACATGTGATGTTAGGCAATTTTGTCATAGTGTGAACATCACAGGGTGTACTTACACAAACTAGACGCCAATGCCTACTACACCACCTCGGCTATGTGGTATGCGTAGGTTACAAGCCTATACAACATGTTACTGTACTAAGTACTGTAGGCAACTGTATCTCAGTGGTCAGCATTTGTGTATCCAAACACATCTAAACATTGAAAAGGTATGTTAAATATACAGTATAAAAGTTTTAAAATGGTACACTTGTATAGAGCTTTTGTCACAAATGGTGCTTGCAGCACTGAAGGTTGCTCTGAGTCAGTGAGTGGGGAATGAATGTGAAGGCTTAGGACATTATTGTACACCATGGTGGACTTTATAAACACTATGCACTTAGGCTAAAATAAATTAAATTTAGCTTACGGCAACTTTTTACTTTATAAACTTTTCAACTTTTTTAAAAAATGTTTTGACTCTTTTGTTGTAATAGCTTAAACCCTGAATACATTCGACAGCCATGCAAAAATACTTACTTTCTTTATATCCTTATTCTGTAAGATTTTTCTATTTTTAATTTTAAACTTTTTTTTAAAAAAAGCGAAGAGACAAAACACCACATTAGCCTAGGCCCTAGGGTCAGGTTCATCAATATCACTATCTTCCGTCTTGACATCTTGTGCCACTGGAAGGTTTTGGGAGGCAGTAACATGCATGTAGCTGTCATCTCCTATGATAACCACAACTCTCTGAGACTGTTTCATAGTTAATTTTTTTGTAAGTAGGAGTAATAAATGATAAAATATGTATTATAAATATGTAAACCAGTAACATATACTGGTTTACCAGTATTATGTCCTGTACATAATTGCATGTGCTATAGTTTTATAGAACTGGCCACACAGTAGGCTTGTTTACAGCAGCAGCACCACAAACGCAAGCATTGCATTGCACTACCAAATCACAATGGTCATGACACCACTAGGCGATAGAAATTTTTTGGCTCCATGGGATCACCATCATAGATGTGGTGAGTCACCGACCCAAATGTCCTTATGTAGTACATAACTGTAGCTCCTACCTAATCCCTGCTTTACTCCTTTCAAATCTTCATTTCAAAACATAGACACTTGGAACCAGCCCAGGACAGGGTGAAGTTTTCTATTATCTCTCACTGAGACAGTGACTTCAATTTAAATAGTATTTAAATTGGAGATAAACAGAGACCTAAACCTGTTGCTAAGAAATTGAAAACTAGGGCTACGGTCTAGAGCAGCGGTTCTCAACCTGTGGGTCATGACCCCCAAGACCCTTTCACAGGGTCACCTAAGACCATCAGAAAACACATTACGATTCATAACAGTAGCAAAATTACAGTTATGAATTAGCAACGAAAATAACTTTATGGTTGGAGTTCATTACAACATGAGGAACTGTATCAAAGGGTCCCAGCATTAGGAAGGTTGAGAACCACTGGTCTAGAGATACAAAGATTTTAATTAATAAGAGTCACAGATTGTATTTTCCAAAGGTAGCCACACAACTGTCTCCCATACCACATTCTTACCACGTGACATTGACACACTTCCTATTGCATAGTTTGGTCTATGTCCCCTTGATCCTGAGTGGACATCTGTGATTCCTTCAACCAAGAAAGTTTAGTGAAAGTGGTGAATGAGACTTATCAGGCTAGTTCAGAAAAATGCCATATACTTCCACCTTGGCTCTCCTGGGATATGCAGACTTGGAACCCAACACCATCCTGGGAGGAAGTCCAAACTGGCTCATGAGGAAAAAAACACTTGCAGCAGCCAGGTACAGAGACTCATGCTAATACTCCCGGTGGCGGATCACCAGCATCTACCAGATATACAGAGATAACCTCTAGAAGAGGCTGGCCCCTAGTCAGTTAAATAAGTCATTGCAGGCTTCAAGACTTCAGGTAAAGGCCCATACATCAAAGAAAAAACTGCCCTACTGTGTTCTGTCTTAACTCAACCTATGTTTCTAAGCCTAACATAGCTGATTTATGCCACTTACTTTGGAATGGTTTGTCACAAAGCAATAAATACTTCTACAGTACTAGAAGTAGGGTGCTACAACAAACAAACAAACAACAACAACAAAAAAAAAAAACCTAAAATGTGTGGCGTTAGCCTTAGGCAGAAGTGAGAGGAAACTCAAAGAGCCCTGAGGATACTATTTGAAAGTCTAAACAATTTCTAAGAGAGTTAGCAAAAGCCAAGGTCCTCAAGGAGGCTGTCAGTGAAGGTTTAAAGGAAAGTGATGGCAAATGTTGCTAGAAGCTGGAAGAAAGGAAACAATTGTCATGTATTGGTAGAAAGTTTGCCAAGATTGTTGTCTGCAGTAATGTAGAAAATATAAAATGTACCTAAGAACTTGACTGCAGAATATTAAAAGTGCTACCTATTTATTCTTGCTGCCTGTTATAAAGTGAGAGAGGAGAAATGAACTAAAGAATGCTTGTTAAATAAAAAGAGACTGGTACTTACCAGGTTCTAAAATAAATCTATTTCTCATGTCCAGAATTTTCACATGGCAAATGGTTTCTAAATTAAAAATTAAGAAATGATTTCTTGGTGACGATGACATCCAGGATCGTAGTTAAAATCCTTTGTTAATGATACTGGAATTCCATCTTCAGTAGGTTCTTGGTCTGGGTGATTCGAAGAATAAATCCATGGACCACAGATCAGTGGTAAGATAGGATTTATTTTATAGAAAAGAATATAAAAACACCAAAGCTCCTGGCAGACAGCAACAACCCAAGTGGGGGCAGGGAGAAGCTCTCTCTCTCCAGGCTCTTTGTCCAGGGCTGGATAGTCTCAGGGGTCCTTTGTAGTTACATTAGGCCAGGACTTGGTAACAAATGAATGGATACAGTCCTTTCTGCAGGGGTAAGGTGAATGAGTGCATTAAAGAATGGATATAGTCCCCTCCCCTGGGGCAAAGTGAATGAGTGCTTTAATGAATGGTCACAGTCCCTTTCATTCCCAGGCCTAGGAAACTTACATGAAATTGACCAGTCCTAGGAAATGAGGGTGGGGTGGGAGTTCCCTGTTCAGCGGCAAGTGCAAGGGGAGGGAGACACAAAGACACTGGTGTCTCCACAGCAGTTGTTTGGCCCCTCTGGCTACTGGAACCTTCTGCTGCCTTCCCACACCCTCCAACTGGCTGGTGCTGCACCAACACTCCCAGGGTGGAGGTGGCAGTTTCACCACTCAACTCCACCTAGCTGGCTGCAGCACCACCCATCCTGTATCAAGACTTCAGATATACATAACACAGTGATTCTGACTTTTGGGGGGTGGGGGGTATTTTCTTTTCCTTCTTTCTTTTTTTTTTTTTCCTTTGGCTTTTTTATTTTATTTCATTGCTTATTTTTTATTTCTTTACTTTGTGTTGTTGTTATTGTTGAGACAGAGTCCCCCCCTATGCCCCTGAGCAGAGTGCAGTGGGCGTGGTAGCTCACTGTAATGTCAGACTGGGGGGTGGGCACCCCACTGCCTCAGCCTCCGGAAGCCGTTGGGATTGCAGTCGCTCGCCTTGGGGGCCTGGCTGGGTTTTTCCATTTTTTTCAGGAGTGGGGGGGTCTCACTGTTGCTCAGGCGAGTCTGGAACTCCTGAGTTCAAGCAATTCTCCCTCTTCAGTCTCCCACAGTGCTGGGACTACAGGCGCGAGCAACCGCGCCTGGCTTTTTTTTTTTTTTTTTTTTAAATAACAATAACAATGTTTAAGATAAGGACTAGAGAACCAAGGAAGATAAATACAATTGGAAAAGAAATCAGATGACTGCTGCAATGAAATATTGAGCAATAATAATAATAATGCAAAAAAAGTAACATTCACATTGTCAGATAAGAGTATGTCTATCATAGAATGCTTTGACTCTGAGGTTCAGTATGGAGTCATCAGTTAACTTCTTTTTTTTTCCAACATCTCAAAAATTAGAGAATATTTATTTTTATAAATGAAAACAGAAGATAATTTCAAAACACAGATCATGCCAAATCTTTGGACAATAGAAAAAGAAGAAATACTTCAAAATCATTCTACATCATCTGGATATACCTGATACTAAAATTGGAAAAAATATATTATTATAAAGGGAAATTACAAACATATTCACTCGTAAATGAGGATGCAATATCCTAAACAACATATTAACAAGTTGAATTAAAAATTATTGTTCAAATAACGTACTTTGGTCAAAATTAAATCGAATTTATGTGAGAATTAGTCACTATTTTCTTTTCTTTTTTTTTTCTTTTCTTTTCCCTCACCCCTCCTCCTGCTTCTCTGTCTGCTCTCCCCTTCTCCACCCCCCACCATGTCATTAATTGTCATTAATTGTCCTCATATCAAAGTTGAATACATAGGATTCATGCTTCTCCATTCCTGTGATGCTTCCCTAAGGATAAGTGATTCTGACTCTTATGTAACCTTTCAGACAGACAGAAGACCCCCTTAGGAATCTTAGAAGTGTACCTGATAGATGTTGCACATTTCAGAGAAAGGGTTTCTAATAATACTAAATGTGTTATCCCATCAATGTCTCACACAGAGGGCATAAAATAGAGAAAGAATAATCTCAAAGAGATTTGTTGGTGTGGGTTTGACTTAACAGAATGGATAATACGCTGATACATAAGAAACTCACAATGTTTTTAAAATAATTGTAACAGCTTACACTGAAAAGGACAGAGTCAGTACAGTTCTTTCAATAATCAGGCCCTTTCAACTCTCAACTTTGCAGGCAAGACTCAGGTTCAGAGAATAACTCAGATACAAACATGTAGTACTTTTGGTGGAAAAAGAAGAATGCTTCATAGAGTGGAAACTAGAGCCATGAAGAACAGTGTTTAAGGAGCAAGAATAAGCCCCATCCAAGACAGGGACAAATGTCCCCGGCTGGTTTCAGAATTACCATGAACAGTGACTGCTGTGTGCTTCGTGTTGCAGGTATTCTGCACCGTATGTTGAAAGTGCTTGTGTCTGTGTCTGTGTGTGGAGGGGGGAGAGAAGCAGTTAACTCGTCCCTTTAGTTCAGAGGTTTTCAGATGAGGAGGAATGGTACTCAAACATTTGCAATAAAACACACCTGGGGAGCATCATCCATGTGTGGATTTGATTTCAATGACAGACACTACACCTTGAGCTGTAAAGCTCTGAAGGTCTTAAGGATGGAGTCATTATATCAGGCTTGTGGAAAAAATGTGAGTTTCTGTTTCCCTGGGGAAGATGGCAAAAGATTATATTTTCCAAAGCAAATCACAACCATATCTCCCATTCCACATATTCTTCTGAAATTGCTACTTTGACACTCCTCTCATTCAGGTGGGGTCTATATCTCCTCCCCTTAAACTTGAGCAGGTCTTTGTGACTATCTCAAATGATAGAACCTGATGGAAGGGACCCTACAGGACTTTGAAAACTGGATCATAAAAATGTCATGAATTCCACTTTACTCTGTTGGAACATTTTCTTTTGAAATCCAGTCACCATGTTGTAAAAAAATCCAACCATCTTACAAAAGCCTCGCTGGGGAGGAAACTGAATTCCCAACTGACAGCCAGCATTAATTTGCCAATCAAGTGAAGCTATGGGACAGTACCCTAGTTGGGCCATCTCAGGAGATCTTGTATGCAGCAGAGACAAGGTATCCCTGCCCACACTCCAAATTTGTGAACAAAACAAATGTTTTTTTGTTGTTTAAATCTACTAAGTTTTAGGATGCTTTGTTACACAACAATAGATAATAAGTTTCTGGCATCGTGTAAAGTAAGTGGTTCTCAATTGGGATGACTTTGCTCCCCACAATACATTTGGCAATGTCTAGAGACATTTCCAGTTGACACAGCAGGCGTGGGCGCTATTGGCTAGAGAGTTTGGAGCCAAGGATACCATATACATTCAGTAATAACAGGTCAGCTTCCCACAACAAAGATTATCTTGTCCAAATTGTTATTAGTGTCACAGCTGAGGAAATATGATTTAAGAATCCCCTCCTCCAAAAAAAACCCCCCAAATGATAGGCAAATGGTTAAGTCTCGACCCTGGCAAAAGAAGCCTATAGTTCAGTTCCCTTACAGTATCCCAAATAGTCCAATCCTCCAAAAGGATACTCATATGGTAGGACAGCTCTCCAGGGCAAAAATCCCAAACAATGACTCCCTGCAAGGTCATCATAAAGGACAAAGGTAAGGAAGCATCTCCCAGAAGTAAGAATTCTGTATATCCAAATTAGAAGACCGAGGAACTAACTCCACTGACAGGAAAGTTAGTTCCTAAATTCCTAACCCCCTAGGATATAATATTAGCCATTGAACAATCTTGGAAAGAACTGATTGCTTCTCCTTTCTTCCAAGAAGGAGTTTCATTGTAGCCACTTTGCTTTTTGTTCCCCCAAACAAAAGCAGATTCATCTGTAGTGGGTTTGTAGTGGGTTTAATAGTGTACCCCACAAAACTGGTATCTACTCAGAACTTTAGAATGGGATCTTATTTGGAAATAAGGGCCTTCAGGTCAAAGTGGATTAGGGTAGGCCTAAATACAATAACTCAGGTGTCCTCAAACTTTTTAAACAGGGGGCCAATTCACTGTCCCTCAGACCGTTGGAGGGCCGGACTGTAGTTAAAAAAAAAAAAAAAAAACTATGAACAAATTGCTATGCACACTGCACATAACTTATTTTGAAGTAAAAAACAAAACGGGAACAAATACAATTCACGCTGCTTCATGTGGCCCACAGGCCGCAGTTTGAGGACACCTGCAATAACTGGTGTCTTTTTTAAGAGAAAAGAGAGGGAGATTCAGATACAGACACACACAAAGAGAGGGTGGCAATGTGAAGACAGAGTCAAAACTTAAGTGATATAGCTACAAGCCAAAGAATGCTGAGGATTGCCAACAAACACATGCTTCTTTCAAGCTGGAAAGAAGCATGGAAGAACTCTTTCCTAGAGCTTGCGGAGGGAGCATGACTCTTCTGATACCTCGATTTCAGATCTATAAGTTCCAGAACTATAAGAGAATAAATTCCTGTTGTTTTAAGCCACCAAGTTTGTGGTTAATTATGGCGGCATTAGTACACTAATACACCCACTATATATTGTTTAGTTTAGCTATTGGTTATATTTGTCATTTAGCTCATTTGAACAGAATCATGATGAGCTGCAGTTATACCTGATTAAGATGAATTTACATCATCCAAATATTCTGGATTTAGAGCTATACACAGTGGTTGGTTGTATTTGACCTGGTACGAGGTAAGAATATTTGTTTTTATACATAAGATAGATATACTTCCAGCAAAGTTGGAGGGTTGCATTTTGGAAAAGTATGTATGGGGGGTTGGGGAGAGGACATATCAGTGTACTAAGAAGACAAGAAAAAGACATAATTGCCAATAATTATTATTTTCTATTTAGAACAGAGTCTCACCACTAGCCCCACTGGGCCCCCTAGTCTGGGGAATTTGGTGAGTACCCAAAATATCCTATCTATGTGCTCCATTCCAATCATAAGTTCATTGTGACTGCATAAGTAACAACTATTCTGATTTTTGTGACAATTACTTCATTTTTTAGTTTCATCATTTAAAGATGCATCTTTAAATAATATAGCTTAGTTTTCTCCTTTTCAATTTTAAAATAATTTTTAAAATTTTCTTAATATACAAATTCTCCCTTCTTCTATTTTTCATATGATTTTCCATTAAGAAACCTGGACCATTTGATCTGTAGTTTTCCACAGTCTGCATTTTGCTGATTTGGTATCCTTGGAGCAGTTCAGCATCATGTTCTTTTGTCTGTGGTACTTCCTGCCAACTGGCAATGGAATAGACTAGATCAGATTCATAGACTATACCTATGCCAACTGGCAATGGAATAGACTAGATCAGATTCAAGTGTTAAGCCCTATAGGAGTTGTTTGGCATATAACATCTATTTGTCTCTCATTTTATGAAGGTATTAGTCAATGATGCTGTTTTTTATTCATTGAGTGTTATGAAATGGTGACATTTTATATATATATATATATTTTTTTTTTTTTTTTTTGAGACAGAGTTTCATTCTATTTCCCCAGGCTAGAGTGTTATGGCATCAGCCTAGCTCATAGTAACCAAATTCCTGGGTTCAAGCAATTCTGCCTCAGGCTCTCCAATAGATGGAGAGGTTCCAGTCATATGCCTACCCAATTTTTCTATTCTAGTAGAGATGATGTTTCACTCTTGCTCAGGTGATCTAGAATTTGTGAGCTTAAGTGATCCTCCTGCTTCAGCCTCCCAGAGTGCTAAAATTATAGGCATGAGCCACCATGTCCGGCTACTTCTTTATCAGCTGGAATACTTATATATATAGGCACTTTCTCTATAATATTTGATTATCCAGTGGTACAGTTCATATTGGAAAGGCAAAATAAATCCTTGATTCTTTCACGTCATTTATTAATATTTTAGATAATTAGTTGGTTTCCTGCCATTCTCTAAAGATGGCCAGTACCGGTTTTCAAAAACATCATTATGAATTTATAAGTTTAACATATTTGGTAAGTGTTCTCCAAACATCTTTCCAAAAGGAATGTATTAATTTGCATTCCCACCAGCAGTGTAGAAGTGTTCCCTTTTCTCCACATCCATGCCAACATCTCTGGTCTTGAGATTTTGTGATATGGGCTAATCTTACTGGAGTTAGACGATATCTCAAAGTAGTTTTGATTTGCATTTCTCTGATGATTAAAGATGATGAGCATTTTTTCATATGTCTGTAGGCCGTGCGCCTGTCTTCTTCAGAGAAGTTTCTCTTCAAGACCCTTGCCTAGCCTGCAATGGGATCACTTGTTCTTTTCTTGCTTATACGTTTTGAGTTCTCTGTGGATTCTGGTTATTAAACCTTTGTCAGAGACATAACCTGCAAATATATTCTCCCATTCTGAGGGCTGTTTGCTTGCTTTACTTACTGTGTTCTTGGCTGTGCAGAAGCTTTTTAGTTTGATCAGGTCCCAGTAGTGTATTTTTGAAGCTGCTTCAATTGCCTGGGGGGGGGGGGGTTCCTCCTCATAAAATACTCACCCAGACCAATTTCTTGAAGGGTTTTCCCTGCATTCTCTTCTAGTATTTTTATAGTTTCATGTCTTAAGTTTAAATCTTTTACCCATTGAGAGTCTATCTTAGTTAATGGTGAAAGGTGTGGGTCCAGATTCATCTTCTACAGGTTGCCAGCCAGTTCACCCAGCACCATTTGTTAAATAGGGAATCTTTTCCCCACTGAATGTTTTTAATTGGCTTGTCAAAGATCAAATAACGGTAAGTAGCTGGATTCATCTCTTGGTTCTCTATTCTGTTCCAGACATCTACTTCTCTGTTTTTGTGCCAATACCATGCTGTTTTGATCACTATCGATTTATAGTATAGTCTTGAGGTCTGGTAGCGTGATTCCTCCTGCTTTGTTTTTATTTATAGATCTGCCATTCAATCCTATAATTCCTCTACTAGGCATATACCCAGAAGACCAAAAATCACATCATAACAAAGATATTTGTACCAGAATGTTTATTGCAGCCCAATTCATAATTGCTAAGTCTGGAAAAAGCCCAAGTGCCCATCGATCCACAAATGGATTAATAAATTGTGGTATATGTACACCATGGAATATTATGCAGCCTTAAAGAAAGATGGAGACTTTACCTCTTTCATGTTTACATGGATGGAGCTGGAACATATTCTTCTTTTCAGGCTTTCCTGACACTGTTCCCCTCTCTGGCTGAGCACTTGCTGTGTGTCTGAGAAGAAAAATTTAAAATTTTTGTTCATTAAAATTTAAATAAAAATAATTAAACTTTACATAACCACACATGGTCGTGGCTACCATTTGATGGCACTCCCTTACACTTACACTTTCTGGTGTCCCTTCTGCCTCACCCTGCTCAACTTTTATTTTGTCTCCAAGCAGTTTCTTCAAGTCCTAGGATCCCTGGAGGGTTTGTTTTGAGACAGCACAAGGGCTAGATGGCCTCTGTCTCTTCAATCCTTCCTTTTTACTTTTTCAGTTGCTATTATAAAACTGGCTTGAAATGCTGGAGAACATTCTAGTCCTCTTATCCATCCATCAGACTCTGTCCTATCATTCCCTTTTCCCCTCAAAACATGATTGCTTATGCATACATGTCTTGTGGCTTTGGATGGTTTGTTCTCATCTCTCATGTTTTGGAATTTATGGAGCTATGTTGTATTGGTTTTATGATAAAAGTTGTTCTTAGGCGTTTGATTATGCTAACTAGTTGATCTGGGTTTTGTAATTTTTTCAATGTGGGTTTTCAGCAAGATTAAAAATTACACCCATCTCCCTAAGATGCTTTGCAAATATATTTTTAAATAAAAATTTTCCATTAAGAAATGTAATGATCATCATAGAATATTTTTAAAAGGAAGAGAGGAATCCCTGTGGACCCACTAATCAAAGACAAACCACTACTGACAATTTAGTGTATTTCCTTCACGTCTCTTTTCTGTGCAGCTTATTTCTGTATACTTGTGAGCATATTGTATATACAACTCTGTATTATATTTTTTCTATTCTATAATTGTTTCCTGTTACAAAAATTCCCAAGTATCATGTTCAGTAACTCTGCTAAATCTATCATGTGGCTTATTCATTGTTTACTTACAAAAACCTCCTGACTTTGGTCAATGAAATAAAATTACAGGTAATAGTTTAGTGTGCAATATGTTGGTACCTGTTTTTATAAAAATATCCCTAAAGAGCAAACTGTAATCTTATGCTAGCTGCTAATAAGTAATAATAGCTAGATGAGGCTCACACAGGAGTTCCTGTGACAGGTGTTTATAAATAATTAACTTTTCTGAAGAGGACCCCTGGGAACACATTAATAATTGAAGGGACAACTATAGTTATCTTTATTTTGACATTTTACCTCATCTAGTATATAAAACTTTCCAGTAATTATTTACCCTGGTGTTTACAGTCTGTTACTCTGTGTGTTTATAGATACATATGTAGGTATGTTTATGTATGTGCACGTATGTGCCTGGGTATTTGGGAATCTTTAGTGTCAGGCCCAGAAGTTTTGAGATCGGAAAATATTCCTTATCCTGTCCTTCTTCAAGAGTCAATCAATGGCAATATTTTCTGCCTCTTTAACATTACTAATAATTCTTCTAACCCTCCAATCCCACTGGCATTGCTTTATTCTCATCCTCGTCATATTTCACGTGGGCTATAGCTAGTATTTCCTCATCAATCTTCTTTTCTTTTGACTTGTCTCATTCATTATTCACCTACATTCCTCCCAACAAAAGAAACATCTAAAACATTTTGCCCCAATTGACTTTCTGAAATGTACACTATTTTTGAAATATTCAGTAGTTCTCCAATGTCCACAAAAAATTAACCTCCTGCCCTTACCTACTGACCTTCTTCCTTATAATACCTGGAAGACAAATAGATGTCTTTGGGGTGGGTATTTCCAAAACTCTTATTAATCTCTTTCTGCGGGATCTTCCCTACCTATAAGTTTGGAATCAGTCTCTGTGTTGTCCTATGTGCCTCTGAATTGGCATCAGCTGCAGGTGATTAGAGGTCCAGCTTTCCCAAGCTGGGTTAATGGGAGTCTTTCTTTTGGAGGAGTTGGAACCCCCATGAGCTGAGATTGCCTCTATGGGATGTCCACATGTACAGAAAAATGGCAAGTCTGCAAAGGGAAAGAACTAAAGTTGATACAGGCAGAGCAGCAAGATGAAAGACCATGTGGCCTCAGAGAAGGAGTAGCTCTCCTGGCTCCAGATGTTATCCAGTACCTGATCTGCTCCAAGATGCATTCTGGTCCTTGAGTTTTGTAAAACACCTCTGTATTCTCAAAATAAAATGCCATTGTTGTTTCATTAAACTAGTTCAAGAGGTTTATGTGCATTAAGATGTTTAACTAAGACACTGATTTATCTTCAAGACTCAGCAAGGGTTGTTCTTCCCTAAAGATATCACAAACACCAATATCACCCTCTCCCTGACCCTCATTTGTGCCTCCCTCTACCTGCAACACTTCATTACTCTCACATGCCTGTCACCCAATACCAATCTGTGAACTACTTAAGAACAAAGGAAATGTCTTATGTATGTTTACATCTACATTACAGGGTAGGGTATATAAATGTTTAACACATTTACCTCATCGGAGATTGCAATTTGATATCCTGGAGAGTGAATTTAACCTGAACAAATATTTTGTTTGGCCCACACAAAGAACTTTTTTAGTGTTAAGTGTGGGTGCATGTGCATGTGTAAAATCTAGTATTTTTACTTTACTAAGGATAAAGCTCCTAAAAACATTCCTTACTATTATACAAAATCCAGTGTTTTAATTTCCTCTCTATTGGACTGAAACAGAGTTGGACATTTATTTGGCTAATGTTATGAATTTTTTGGAGGACCCAAGTCAAATGGGGACTAAAGCACTCTGGTAGGGAACACAGGGAGATACTATGAGACACAATTGTGAAGTAACTCTACCAAAAATGTCTTCCTGAGGTCAATAATGATCTCCTTTATGTTAACTCCAATGGACATTTGACCTTTCTACACAATTTGGCATTGTTGATTAATTCTTTCTTGAATTTTCTCCCTTGCTTGTTGGGAACTGACTACTAATTTTTTTTTTTTTTTTTGTACCTTCTGACCATCCCTTATTTCTCTTATATGCGCTTCTCTTGGTCAGCCTTGTTCACTTGCTGACTTTGTATCCTTCTCTTCTATTTTACTATTTCTCAGGTTAATCTTATTTCCAGCCATGCCTTTTAATTATTTATGTAGAATATTGACTCATAAATCATTATTCTGGTCCAGGTGTCATCTTTAAGATTTATATTTGGACATTCCACTTCAGTATCCCAATATCAAACTCAATATATTAAAACTGTACCCTTTAATTCCACCTCTCTCCTCAGAGAAAGCACAACAGAACAAAAGCCTGTCCCCCCCATCCTATATTTTCTCTCTTCCTGAACCATCCACAGAAGTGATCAAACTGGAAATATGTGTGCCAGCTTTTATTACTCTATCACCAACTACATCAAGTCATCAAATTGTCCCATTTCTACCTCCTTAAAAACTCTAACTTGATAGTACAGTAAGTAAATAAGGATTTGCAACCTAATTCTCCTAAACTTGACACTTATCTCAATTTTATTTTCTATGAATAATGTATGAATAATTTTCTATAGTTGGTACAGTGATGATTCCAGATAAAAATTACTGAACTTCAATTTCCATCCTTGCCAGTGATACACAAAGTTGTACTAGGAGGCTTGGGAGCAAAGAAAGGGAGAAAGCCAGAAATTTGTGGATAAAAAAAAAAAAAAAAAATGCTTCCAGATCCTTTTAAGAATGTCATCTCTGCTACTTCAGCAAATAAGAGCCCCAAATTTATGTTCTAACATTTATTTGATGCCTTACTTAAACTGCTTCACTGGACATTTTACATCTGTTAAACCTTTATAAAGACACAAAATTGGCTTGTCAGAGCTAGACATGTTCATGAGAGCTTACATGTGGCAAACTTTGCAGCAACTCCAATTTTTCAGGATAGTTTGGAAAAATGAGAAAGAAAAGTTTTGTAACAATTGAGAAAAACAGTTCATGACCTATTTTGGTCATTCCATTTTTAGTTATTAATGGGATAAGTGAAATATGCTCATTATATATCACTGTTCCATTAAACAATGTTATCAAATAATCAGGTAAGCTAAAGGTTGAAAGTGTTGGTAAAATGAATTTTTGGTGTTTTTCACTACCGAATTTCCAGATGCAAAGTAGGGAGACATCTGGACCTGATTCCTACATTTCTGTGGAATTTTTTTGTTGGTTCCCTTTTGGTTTTTACTTTTTAGATACAGACTAGGTCACCTACTGTCTAGCCGTTACCATTGTTTTCCATAACCACATATTTAAGGATGCTGTTCTTTTTCTTTAGTCAAAATGCTGTGTTTCTGCTCTGGTCCATGCTATAAGAAGTTGAAAGCTAAGACGACAGACAGCTCCTACGCCTCTGATACACTCCTAGGATCCCTTCCAGATCCACCAATCTAAAGATATTCATTGATTGCAATTGCTTCTGAATGAAAGCATGGAATAAACTCGGCGCTGCTGCTCCAGTATTGCTGTCTTACCTGTGAAACTATACTTCATTACAGCGGGAGACACACCAGCGGCCTAGCACCATTTCACACAGCAGAGGAAAAGGGAAAGCGATCTACTTCCAAAGAAATGACACAACCTGTTTCTGAAGTGATTCACATCATCCTCACTTTTGAACAATCCAATGCTCAGAAAACAAGACAAATCTTCACGGATGTTAAGGATGTGAAGTAAGGTTCTTTGCTTGTGCCTGGGACGATGGAGAAAAGTAACTGAGAAAGGCGCATTCCCCACACTACAATACTGAAATTAAGGCCCAAAGCCCATGGCGAGAATCCCTAACCTTCTCCATAATCTCTTGTTTTACTCTTTGCCCTGAAAATAAACCCAGTTAATATTGTGATGACTACTCCCCTTGACTTGAACCAAAGGTCCTGAGAAAACACAGGTACAAACTGTCAAAATGGAAAGGGCTGTGCCGCAGGCTGACCCGGCCACGTCCTCAGGAGTGGGTCCCGAAGTAGCCTCCACAGTCGGGATCCGGGCAGCACAGCGGGCTCCGCAGGGCGCCGCCCCAGACGCGGCCCCGCCCCTCACCTTGCCTGCGCCGCGCTCCGGGCGCTAAGGTGCGTGCGGCGCGCGGTGATTGGTGGCGGCCCGCGCTGCCCGGCCTCGATTGGCTGCGTGGGCCTCTTTGTTCCCGGTCCCCGCCGCAGCCCCGCCGCGGCCCAGTGGGCAGCGGAAGTTCGACGGCGCCGGATGAGTGGCCGCAGCCCCGGCGCCGAAGCCCAGCAGGTTCCTCCTTCAGTTTCCACAGTGGAACCAGAGACAAGCGTAGCCGGAACGTGAGATCCCGGGCAGAAGGAGGGAACACCCCCTGACAAACATGGACGTGGAAACCAAAATTAAGAAGGTAGGGGGGCGCTGGCGGCCACTTCACCTGCATGGGTTCTGGGGTGCGCCGCGTCGGAATCCTCCGGCGGGTGGGGCGCGCGGGCCGTGCGACGCGAACTCAGCTCCGGGTCCCCAGTGCGCCGAGCCCAGGTTCCCGTTCCTCTGGGTAGAGGAGGTGCTGGGTGGTCCCACCAACTCGCGAAACCCCAGAACGACAGAGTCGGAAGCGCGAGCGCGGACAGACTCGGAAGACTTTCCTGCGGTGTCACTATGTCCCAACGGTTGGAGGTGTTTGAAAGGTTGCTGAGGATGTTTTAGCTGCTCCTTTGCCTCTTAAAAAAAAAAAAAGTAAAAAAGAATGAGATTAGAGTGAGTTCAGGAGAGATGATGACAGTTTTTCCTAACTCAGGAAGTTCAACTTTACTAAGCCTGTGTGGTTTAGGCGCAGTGATGTGGCTTTGACAGCCCTCACCTCCTCCCTTCCTGCTTGGCTGCCCAAGGCCCTCTGAAAGTGAGTGATGATTTAATGCGTTTCCTTTGCACCCGCAGGCTGGTGATAACTCCTAATGTGATGGCGTTTTTTTTTTCTTTTAAGTCATTCATTACTTGACTGCCAAAGCGCTGCCTCTCTCTTAGGGAGTTATCTCTCAAAGGAAGCATTCTCCCTGTTTGGCAACAAGCCCCAAAGGGCGATTGTCACCCGTGCTTCAGCGCAGGGAGGCGTTTCCAGCCTGACTGCTCCCTCTCAGGCATCTGCACTGACAGTCCTACCTGACCCCACTTGCTGGTTATGGGGGCCCTTGTGTCGCCTGGGAGAAAGGGGTGGGGACCACACTATGACTCAGAAGAAATGCTGATGTCACATTCGAGTGTAAAGTTCTGTGTGAAAGGTCTTGTTCCAGAGAATTACTCATATTTACTTTGTGGTAAATTTGAGTTAGCTGTCTTTCATCAAATAGGGAAGTTTTGCAGAGATAGACGGGGAAAGAGAGAGAGAGAGAAAAAAGTTAATCTTTTCTTGGCCATTTGTGGTTCGAACTACTATTTCGTCTTTTAAAGACAGACTCTAAATTGAGAATCCAGTTTATTTTATGCCCAGAACTGAATTTTTTTAATGTATGTATATGCCAAGTATTAGATTAGGAAGTTGTGGACACATAAAAACTTGAAATGAGAAAAAAGTTTCTTCCTCCCTTGTGGCTAAAGCTAGCAAGCAGTCAAAAGGGAATCCAAGAACGGGAAAGCATAAATTCAAGGAGTAACCTGATTGCTTTCTATTCTCTTCCTGTTTGGTTTCTTTCTTTCTTTTTTTTTCTTGTAAATAACACTAGCATTTTTGGTTAATCTTGATTTCTTGATTGCTGCTGGAAAATCATTTTACCAATTAGTCTTGTATTGATGAACACTGCACTCATGTTTACTTGAAAGATCAAAATTAAGAACTACTTAATTTTGTACTTGTCAGAAATTTGGGGGGGGGTCTTGTCCTTGTTTATAAGTTTTCATCCCAACGACTTTTTAAAAGTCAGCATCTTTTAGGGAAGAGGAGGGACGAAGAGACAAAGCACAGGATTTTGGGGGCCACCACACTGTTATCTGTGATACTATAATGATAGATATGTCACATTATACATTTGTCAAAATCCGTTAAATGTACACCAAAAGTATAAACTCTGTACTTTGGTGATAATGATGTGTCATTGTTTTCCATCAATTGTAACAAATATATTTCTCTCATGTGGGATGTTTGCTGTAGGGGAGGCTGAGAGTGTCGGGAAAGAGGATGCATGGGAACTTTGTACTTTGCTCAATTTTGGTGTGAGCCTAACACTGCTTTAAAACAAGAGAGACTACTTAAAAGGAAAAAAAAAATCAACATCCAAATGTGTTTCTGGAACAGTTTGAGACAAGTAGTAATTCTGAGGGGAAAAGTCCAAAATTAAGATTTATATGTACTTGCAAGGAAAAAATCTAGACATTATTTATAAACAATTTTGTTAGAGTTTCAAAATGTGGGTTATGATAAATAATGCTCTTGGTGTTTGGCATACTTTTGCTCCTCCACCCCCAGCTACTTTGAAAGTTTATCTTTCTAAATAAGAATCTTAATCTCTGTAATCCTCTTTCTCCATCTCTACCCCCCCCCCCCGCCCAAAGGATTCTATAAAGTAAAAGCTTTTACAGATAATTCCATCATGTTAACATCTTCCCTGGTGATTCTTAGGACAAAGTCCTCAAACAGTAAATTGGAGACCACTAAAACACCCCAAAGTTGTTAAGTTTGACTCCTGTCCATACCTCTCTCTGGTTTTGTAGGACCCTGATAGACCTGATGTTCTGTGGATCGACAAAAAGTTTCCTAGTAAAAGAGAGTTTAGAAATCTCAAGAATACATTTTATAGTCTTAGCTATAATCTCAAAAATAAATTTGCATTACTTTTAGAAATTGTTTTATAATACACCGAAAGAAGGAGACATTACAGGATTGTCTCTTGATTTACAGGCAGAACCTTCTTACCCTGTTTTGATGCCTAGATAGTTTTTAAGTCTTTTTTTGACTTAGGTATACAAGAAAAGTAATGATTTGGCTGTACCTTGAGAAAAGTAGGTTGGAAGTTAGAACAAAGACAGAACCATTTAAGTGAAACTTATTTGAGTTCAGTGTTAAGACACATGACATTTTCTTTCCTTCTGAAATGCTTACATTGTGACTTCATAAGGAATTTTCCCCAGATGAAAAATGTTATTTTTCTAGCCATTAACATTTCATGTAAAAACAAAGTGGGTTGTCCTTATTACATAATAACCCAGGTGGATGATGCTATTAGAGAATTCTTGGTTCATAAAAGGAGAACTTGTCCACATCATTTGTACAAATTGGGATTAATTACCAGTTAAAACCCACTATCATAAGGAATTTTTATAATTACATTTTGCCATGTTTTGTTTTGTTTGAAGTAAGTGAGCTGTTGCTAGGATGTGGGAGCTAGTTTGATTATACAGAGTTTTTGTTTTAATAATATTTTAGAACAGAACTTGACTTTTATGCCCTTGCTTTGTCTTCTGAGTTACACATCTTGACCTTTTCCTTGTGTCTTTAAGTCGCTCCTGGTAATTGACTTTGTTTTAAGTAGAGTGGATATCTGCTTGGAAAAAAACAATGGCCTTTGAGAAGCAGAAACAGAGTTTCATTTTGTGGCGAATGGGTAAATTATGGCCCATAGCCAGCTGTTCTCTTTCCTTTCTGTGTTATTCTCCCATGAGAATAGCCTTTTTTTTTTTTTTTTTTTTTTTTTTTTTCAATTAAAAACATATCTACAGAAAAAGACAAGTCCAGTAATTTCCCTTATACTGCCTGGGATAGCTGCAAGACGTTAATTTTACCTCCCTTCATTTTTTGCCTTCCAGACTCCTCTCTTTTGATCTATCCTAATATCTTGCATATTTTTCTTAGGACTCCTTTATTTCTTTAATTTTATCTTTGAAAAATGAGGTGCATTATAGGTCACTAAAAATCCCCTTTCTCTGCATTCAAGCTTGTTTTCAAAACTGTCATTAGAAAGCATAGTGAAACCAAGTGATTTCAATTGGAAAAAATACTGAAACACAGAGATTATTTCTGTTAAAAATTAGAATGAACCTTTTCTCTTAGGTGGCCCCTGATAGAAAAGGGAAAGTCAAGTATATGTAACCTCGATTCTGAAATCTAGCGGTGAGTTCAGTGCTTGAAGCTGCCCTTGATGGAGGGATCATTGGCAGGGTTGGGGGTGAGGGAAGGGCAAGGCACATCCAGGTCTTTGCTTTAGAGGTGGATACTCTCTTGTCTCTAAGAACAAGAGAAAATAAGTGGTCCTTAGCTGGGTTTTTCTCTCTTCTAACTCATGGTGGGATTCATTACAATGATAGAATATGAAAAATTATTTTCTCTTAATTGCAATGAATATTAGCTTAAGAAAAAACTAGTAGGTTCTTATGATTTTTTTCATTTATGCTATACTTAAAGACAGAGACAGAAATTTATCTGTCTACTAGCTATTACTTGTATACCATCATTTCAGTCCAGGGAATTTGCTTGTTCAGTTCTCTTACTCCGTCTACGGTACTAAATCTTACCCATCTCTTAATGGTCACCACTCCTTCACAGTGCACACTCCTTTAGGAACTCTTCTTCACGTTCCACCTAGATGCAAAACTTTTCTCCTGAATTCTCAGTGTGTTATCTATAAAGCTTGGGATACTCATCACTCTGCACCTCTGGAATATGATTACCTTTGTATGTTTTACCTTCTTACCCAGATTGCAAACTTCTTGAGAATCTTGTGAAGTAGACTTTTTTAGCCCCATTTTCATGGTGAAGAAACTGAAATTTAGATGGTGTAATCGGAAAGTGAAGAAAGAACCTTACTGAAACTTGAACCATTATCTACAGAATCCATATTCCTTTTATCATGTCACCTAGCCTCTGAGTCTTGAAAACCCTATTTCTCATCTCACTAAATATATGTCGAATGAATAACTGTGTTATTAAAAGAGAAATGAAATGAGGTACATTTCAACATTTTTACTTGTTTGTTTAAAGGAATTATGTTTGAGGAAGCAGTTTGTATTCCAACAAAACTACCATCCTACAGGTTTTCTGCGTTTTATTTATATTTCATAAATGTTATATGTTGGCTCTTTAGATTGAGTTGTAATAGACTCTCTTTGAATAGAGGTGAAGTCTAAAAACGTAAAAATACTGTGAAAAGAAATTTCTGGAAGACTTTTCAGGCAAAGAAATGGCATAGGCTCCAATAATATCCTGGACCATATCTTCTAGGATTCTTCCAACTTCCAGAGCTGATGATAACACTGCCTCTTAGCTCTAAATATGGTTGTAGGTAATAGTGACCCTGCATTTGGATGTTTCTTGAGTTCAACCAGTAGCAGCTGGAACTGTAGAGGGACACTTGTGGTCTGCTCTAGCTGCAGAACTCTGTAGTTGATAGAAAGCCTTACATAGCACAGAGTGCTCAGAGTGTCTCTGTAATGGCAGATCAGACAGCTAAGAATAAAGCAGCTGAAAAACAAAAACAAAATCCTCTTATTGCTGAGAGTTGGAACTGTGTGTTTGTTTTTAATCTCCTATGCTTCATGTAGAACATTTTTTGGGAAGCGTGGAAAACACCAAAACATTCGGTTCTAGTATGAGGCTGTCCTGGAGCTCCAGGGTGATACTCAGCATTGTGACCCTGGAATTAACATCAGGGACCATCAGTGTGCAACGGGGTTTACTAGTGGCAGCCTTCCTAGTGGAAAGAGAATGATAAATTGGTTAAATAGGGCTATTTCCTGTGTTCTTCTTCTGAGAACTAGTAATGACAATACGATTTGGTGCTATGCTAATTTGAGTATAAGTTTTTTACATAAAAAAGTCACTGCAATTTGTTCAGAAATGTATATGTAAACATCATATACATATACAGACACTGTATATGTAAACATCTGTAGCAGAAGGAAAGATAATTCTGTAGTATTGGCTTTCTTACTTCCATTTATCAGTATGATATTTTTTAAATTGCCCTGAGATGAGAGTTAGTAGATCTGAGTCCATTATTTTTTGTGATTCTGGCACTTTCGATCTCATTTCCCCTCCCTAGAAGAATCAGATGATTTCTAGATTTCTATGATCTCATTTCCCCTCCCTAGAAGAACCAGATGTTTTCTAGATTTCTATGAATCCTGTGACTCTTTTTTTTGATTTTGGAAAATAATGTCAGTAGTCTACCAATAATGTTCCATGGTACTTAAAAGTCACACAAGCCAAGAAGATCATGTAAATATATGTGTAAATATATGTATAAATGAAATGTCATCATTTATAAATATCAGTGAATTCCAGGAGGGAAACTGTGGACTGAACTGAATAATTTTTTTCCATAAATCTTAGTTATTTTTCAACTTGTTTGTATTTAATTAGTTCATATTTATGACATGTGTGGAAATATTTGAAGAAAACAAGTTAAATTTAATTTAAATCTGTAGTATGAAGCTTCAGAGGCACTAGCAGCTAGGCTCAAATAAGTCTACAGGTGATATATTACTTTCCTCAGCATTTAATTATGAGAAAATAAAAAAATAATGGTGCTTTCATTGCCTTTAAATGTTATCTCTCCCAAAATAAGACTTAAAAACTATATGCGTGTTCTTTTATATACCAAATACTGTTCTAGACTTTGGGGGTATAGTAATGAACAAGTGACACAGCACTTACACTCAAAGTGAGAAATGATAGAGCAAAATAAATGGAAGTAAATGACAAAATAAGAATTAAAAGTAAGCATACATGGGGTTATACCCATCAGCAAGCCCCAGGACAGCAGTACATTAAATTTCTAAAACAAACAGTGGGTAATTTTGAAGGGAATTCCTGAGCTTGCTTCCTGGTTTTGCAAACTTTGTAGTAGGGATTCTTATTTTATTTGTTTTAAGTAATGGCAAAGGGAAAGGAAATGAGAAAGCAGCTTTTAGTATTATAATCTAATGTGAAAAAAATGATAAATGGATATGGCTATAGTAATCACAACCTTATACCTATAAAATACACAGACTGTGTTCTTCTTAATTACAGATGCCTTATAAAAAAGTCATTTTTGGATTTCTACTTTGTGGTCATTGCTAATTTTTGTTTGGTAACTACTATCATGGTAACTGAAATTATGGTTTCTAAAACTTTTTTTGGATCATTAACACATACAGTATATACGGGAAATTATTTTGTTTTTTACAAGGTGATGATGATCAAGGGAATTAAATAATTATGAAATAAACCTTCTTAAGTAGAGAAACACAAGACCAAATTAAAAATAGGTTTCAAAACATCATAGATTTTCAAGATTTTAAAGAAAAATCATTTGGTAATTGATAACTCTACCACTATACTTTGTGTAAATATCTGTATGTCAAAGTTTACCTCCAGCACTGTTAGTGGAGGATTAAATTTGGAGATTGTGCTTTTCCTATTCAGCTGTACGTAATCTTGACTCTCCTGTGAAAGAACTGTGGTTTAGAGTGATTTTGTCTATTTTTTTCTAAGTTCCCTGTCTACCTAACTTCCTATTTAAATATTGGGGAATTAGAGAGATAGAGGTATGTGTGACTATAATGTTCTAAGTAGCACTGCTTTTATGTTGATCGTATTTTAAAAAGTAAAGGAGAAATAATTGAGAAATGCCAATTTCTTTGATCCTTAGTCTATTAGAATGGTGAGAGGAGGAACTTTATGAGAAGCCAGCCAATAGGAATTGCCGAGATCCCATCTGCTAAATGATAGCGAGGCTACTTCTATATAAATATATTTAATCTCTGAAATGCTGAATCGTCTTCAAGCTATGAATGATTCCACCTGTGTTTGTTATTGTAACAGTCTGACCACCATGGAAAACTGTAAAAAGGAGTTTCAGAGTGTGCATTGCACAGCTTCTTATCTGAAGTGACCCTAGCAAAAAAAGAAGGCTGAAAGCCTAGCACAGATGCCTTAGTGCGGAGTCCATTAATAAGTCTGTAGCCACGGTGAACTTTTCCCCTGCTTTGTTTAATGATAAAGTGATATCATGTTTCCTTGCAGATGGTAGGTGGATTTTTGTTTTTATATGAGCATTACATGCCAACCTTGATAGAATGAGTCACAAAGTAAAAGTATAAAGGATCTGTTTTCACTTTTATGAGGTACTGGTCTACAATAAAACTAACTGGGGGCTAAACAAAAAGTTACCCTTTATTTTTTTCATACATTATATTAAAAGGTCAGTTTAAGACTACAGAATCTAAACTCCGTTTAGATTACCAAATTACCTAGTGATATTGAACTCATACATAGTAACTTCCAAAATACTGTGATATCAGCTTTAGTAGATTAAAAAAAAATAAAAGAAGGAAGGAAAAAAGAAAGAAAACCTCTAGGCAAGACAGGTATGTATTTAAATTGACTACAATCCTGGATGAAATGACATAAGTGTTATGAAATAGTTTCTCTGATCTGTGATGAGATTTAGAAAAATGTGTCAAGATCTGATATTTTTAAAACACGATGAAAATGAATTACTAAGATTATACTTTCAGGGATCATTTCTGTAGTTTATTAAAAAAGAATTACTATGACAAAATATAAATAGAAGGCCATTATTAGTAGTTCCTAGTTGCTTACCTTCAGTTTCTTTATATGTCTCATCACAGACCGGTGACTGACAGTTGGCAGACTGTACGCTATGAGTAGCAGTGCAGTAACAGGAATATAAACAACTATTATGAACTCTCAGAAGCAGAAGTTTTAGGAAGAAATATAGAATTCATTTCTCTGGAAAGTGTCAGCTAGCTTAAGATTTTTAAGGGGAGTTATAAAATATTACCTTTTAAATACTGCAATAAATTGAAAATATATTCCACAGATGTTCAAATAGTATGTGTTAGACTCTACTGCTTGTACAAGGGAATAGAAAGTTATCCCAAGAGAAACAGGCAGAATTTAAAGGTAAAAAGAGGCAAAACATTTTGGTGGCTTAACACCACAATGTCACAGGTAAAATAATAATGCTGTCTGCTGGTACTTTTAACATGGAGTAGATGAAATTAAGCCAGCAAAGCGACAAGATCTCTCTCTGTCACCTAGGCTGGGGTGTACCGTGGCATGATTATAGCTCACTGTAACCTCCAACTCCTGGACTCAAGTGATCCTTCTGCCTCAGCCTCCCAAGTAGCCAGGACTACAGATGTGTACTACCATGCCTGCTAGTTTTTTGTTTTTTTTTTTAAATTTTATTTTAGAGATAGGGTCTTACTATATTGCCCAGCATGATCTTAAATTCCTGGCCTCAAGTTATCCCTTCCACCTCAGCCTCCGAAAGTGCTGGGATTATAGGTATGAGCCAACATGCTCGGCCTGTCAGCGTTAATTATTCATCTTCTCTGATAATTTTTGTTTAGTTAGCTAGATCTTAGTACTAATAATTAAATGTTTGGAGAATCAGAATTGCATCCTGAATACCAGCTTTAGAATCCTGGGTTGAGCTGTTGTCCCTGGCACTTACTATTGATAGCTATAGGAATTTGGGAACGTTACTTAACTCTCTCAACCTTGGTAACCTCTTCTGAAAATGGGTTCCAACCTTAAAAAGGCACAAGGATATTTGAGGTAAATGTTCTAAAGCACAAAGTATCGTGTCTATATCTAGACAATAAAATAATGTATAATAGTCATCAAGAAATCTAAGCTTGAGGGAAGAAAATCCTGTTTAGATCTTCTTACTTCTTAACAGACATCTGAATATATCATTAGTAATTTTATGATGGCATATGATCAGTAAATTGTGGCTATTTGGTGCTTTGCTGGACTCCAAAACTTAATATATCCCTTTATTTAATATATCCCAATAACTGTAGGGTATATTAAATTATTGGATTTCATTATTTTCCTTTAGCAAAATTTGAAAATTATTCTGATTTTAATTTTTTATGATGAAATTAAAATTTATAAATAATCGTTTCTAGAACTCATTTGAGTACCGACCATGTACAAATCACTGTGTGAAAGCTTCAAAACTATGTTGGGTTCTCTGGATGAATCACTTGATTGAATACCACTAAGTATTCTGGTCCAGTGTAGGGAATTGGTGTGTTTTCCTGATTAGAATCTTCCTTAGAGGTTCTGTGGTAAATTGCAAAAGTGGCCACAATTTTTTGTAGTACCTCACATTAAAAAGTGGAATCTATTTTCTTGCCTTTCGAGTCTGGACTTCTCTGACTTATTTGGGCCAATTGTGTAGAAGTGGTATTGTGTGAGTACCAAGCTTGGACCTCAAGAGACCTTACTGGTTTCTGCCTACTTCCTTAGAACCCTTATGTTACCATATGAACTAGCCCAGACCAGCCTCCAGATGTTGAGAGACCACATAGGACAGATATGAAACATCTCATCTGGGGCTCCCCTAGACCACCTGTCCCCTTCCAATCTGAAAGGTACTGCACATACAGAAAGCCCAGCCTAGAAGAACCATCCAGTTGAACCTAGACTAAGGTACCAGACTGTAAAAGCGTGAGTAGAATCTCATGATCAGAAACTACAAAGTAAATGTTTGTTACTATATTTTAAGCCACTATATTTAAGGATGATTTGCTACACAGTAAGCTCCCTCTATTGGTAATACCCTCTATTGTTAGGATGTAAGTCTTCTCAGCCTTTCACAGAAATGAGTCTTATAGGAGGCTTTTCCCTCTCTGAATTACTCTTGTAGCCCTCTCTAAAGATGAAAGAATCAGCTATCAGTATACTGTACCTTTTCTAATGCCATTAGTGGCTTCAGTGGCCCTCTTTATAATATAGACAAATCTATTTTTTATTTCTTTGCTTGTTGTTCCATGAAGATAAAGGAAAATTAAACTAGCATGTATCTGACATTTGATTCTAGCTGTAAGTAGGTGGTATATGCCCGTTTTGAAAGTTGTTTAATCCTTGGACCACTGGACAAGCCTAAAATGATGTCTATATACTTTCTTTAGTGGGTAAGTCTTTGTGCTGTAGTTTAAATGTAGAACTAAAAGTATGGTAATCCAAACCACTTCTATAATAGATCAAAACTCAAGATACGGATCAAAAATTAGGGCTCTTTTGTCTACATAGCACACTATGTAAACATAATTCAGATTTTTCCAGGGTAAGGTATGGTGTGAACAGGCCAGGCAGTAAGTAATAAATAAGCATGAGGACTTGGCAGTAGGGCATACCTTCTCTCCTTTCCAAGCTTCCAGGACGCTGTCAGTGCTGTAAGACTATGTTTTTATTCTAAGTGCCTAGAGGTTCTGTGGTAAATTGCAAAAGTGGCCACAATTTTTGCAGAAAATGAGAAGATTGTCTTTTTGGACCTTTTTTTTTTTCATTTTCTGTGCCTTCTCCATTGGGCTTTACTCTTCAGGTTTCCTTGGATTCTCTTTCCAACCCCCTACCCCCACCCCGAGGCAGCCTCCTCTAATGATTGTCTTAGCCAGTGCCAGGAGCCTTTCCCTTTGTTCTCTAGTCTGTGAAAACACAACTAACTATACTATCCTGTTCCCTTCTGTGTGTTCCAATTAGTTAGGGAATTAGTGGCAGTAAGTCTCTTAATTGTACAGCCACCCTGCCCATGCCCTCTTCCATGTGTTATAATAGGTTACTCATGAAGAAATAATACTGTAGCCCCTAGGCATGGTGGGAATGATGGCAATATTCAAGTTCTGTGGTAAGGAGTCTTAATAAAGGCCTTATTTAATGCAGCCATCTGTGGCATCCACTCTTTGAAGCCAGTGACACAAGACCAAATTAGGAATGTTTACCATGGTCCAGATTCTTTTAAGGAACTCCTGCAGATGCCTTTGGAATCAGGTTTTTAAATTTCCTTTTATGGCTAATAAATAGGAGGTTTTGAGGACTGTGTATAAGCACATGCCATGACAGTGCGGCCAGAGCTTATCCAATCCTAGTTAAGAAGCAATTTCAGTTGCCATCATAGCCTGTTAATTGTGACATTTTTATAGCCCACATTGTCTTTCTCAAAGTAATAGATTCAGGAGGAGGCCTTTTCTAAGGTAAGTCCACAGAAGGTACATTCTATTGCTGAACATTTCAAGTGACTTTCTTTATGTACTAGTATAAAAATAATTTGAGAGTAGTTAGCTTGGAAAATGTTTTAAGGAATTAGCATAAACTGAGCAGACAGACTATATTTCTTTTTATCATTTGCTTATCTAAAAAATTATTGTAAGGATACATTATGTTTCAAATAGGTAAGTGGGACTGGGAACTGCTAACTATAAATACTACCTAATTTGATTCAAGTCATTTGCATCCTGATATCATAAAGAAGTACTATAATTATTTTCTTTTATTCAACTTCATCCCCAGATGGATTTATGTAAAAGAATGGAATTGATATAAATATTTTTCCACTTTTATTTTATTCTATTTCTCATGGAGGCCTATCGTATATTATAATAATTGGGAAAATTTTCTCTACAATATAGTTTTGAATATTTCTTGCTAATCAACTCTGATATTTTGTAGGTTTTTTTTGTTCGTTTGGTTTATTTATTTATTTACTTAGAGACAGAGTCTCCTCTGTTGTCCTTGGTAGAGTGCTTGTGGCATCATTGTAGCTCACACTAACCTTGGGCTCAGGAGATCCTCTTGCCTCAGCCTCCCAAGTATCTGGACTACAGGAACGCACCACAACTCCCAGCTAGTTCTTTTATTTTTAGTAGAGATGAGGTCTCATTCTTGCTCAGACTGGTCTCGACCTCCTGAATTCAAGCAATCCACCTAGCTTGGCCTCCCAGACTCATCTCCGATATTTTGAATGTATTTTAATCTGGTTTGCAACCATGTCTCGTAACGCAAGTGTGTATATGTGTACAATAGACGTATATATGTGTGTGTCTTGTGTGCGTGTATATTTGTATATAATGTTGAAAAAGTCAGTGAGATTTGAACGCTAAAAACCGTACTCTACTTTGTCTTCTGGAAGACTGTTTCCTGGTCCTTGCTGAGTGCACAACTAACAAATTGAGCAGAATAAGTATTTGTAAAGAAGAAGCAAAGTTCAGTTTTAGTACTTCCATTTGTGTAAAGAGAACTTAAATATTTGAAATGGAAAAAATAAAGACAAGGTACTAGATAACCAAGCATCTCTGTTCCCCTGTCCCCCCTTTGTAGTAGGTCTCTCTTATCACAAATAGCATACTCCTTGGATTTAAAATAAAAGCAGAAAAGAGGATATAGTAGGCAGCCTTAAGATGGTCCTCAATGATTCCCATCTACCCATATACACGTTTGTGTATTCGTCCCCCTTCCTCCCCTCCACTACAGGCTGGACCCAGTCAGCTGCTGCCAAAGAAAGAAGCGTGGCAGAACTGATGGTGTCACTTCCAAGGTTATAGACTGCAGCTTCTGTTCTGTTTCGCTCTTCCTGAGAAAACCAGCTACCAGGTTGTGAGGTACCCATGTGGATAGGCCCACATGAGAGAGCTTGGAAGTGGGTCTCCCCCAGTTCAATCTTGAGATGACTGCCAGCTGAGCTCTGATTGCAAACTTGAAAGACACTGAGTCAACTTAAGCTACTCCCAAATTCCTGACCCACAGAAACTATGAGATGATAAATGATATTTTCAGTCCCTAAGTTTTTGGATAATTTGTAATTTTAACTATTATATTCCATTATAAATCTAAAAATTATAGTGATTTAAAAAAATGAAATTATAGTTTTGCTTTATTTTATCGTACATACTGTACATATAATATATAGAATCTTTTGTGTAATATAACATATAATTTTTAATACTAGTGATGAGTCTACAAGTTTTGAATAAAGATCTTTCAACTTTAAGATATAATTTTGTTCATTCATATTTCTTTCTCATTCTTTTAAAGATTTTTTTCTTTTACTGAAAGAGACCTATTTTGCATCCATACCCTAGAGATGTTCCTTGACTCACACCCCCTTCTTTCAAGCATCCTCTTGAGAGAGATTATGAGAGAGAGAATTAATCACCTTAGGGGATTTGTATTTGACTGGTATGCAGCCTTTCAGGTTTCTCAGAATCACTCTCAGATTTATCTAAGATGTGGAGCTCCTGGCTAGTGAGCAGTAATCTTTCACATTAAAATCAATTGACCTAGAGATGTTACAGGTGAAGAATACTACTCTTTATTTTTTTAGTTTACCTTTAAAGTCTCATTTTGGGTCAAATAATGGTGGCTTTGTAGTTAAGATCACAAGATTTGGAGTCATAATTGCCAAGATGCAACTCTCACTCACTGCTTGCTAGGTGGGTAGTCTTAGGCAAATTGCTTAATTTTGTCAAGTCTCAATTTCCTTATGTGTGAAATAGGGATGATACCATTTTTCCTGTAGGTTATTATAGATTAAATAAACTTATATGTGTTTAATGGCTGGCAGGTAGATCTTAACAAGTTAAGTGTTCAGTTATTTTTACTATCACTTCCACCATCACCTTCCAGTACTCATTAAAAAATTATAGATAAGTAGAAATACTTCAAGGTATGCAAAATTCATTATTGATTCCTAGAAATATATCAGGATTTTCTTCTGCTCTTCTTCACGTGTGTTACTGTATTTAATGAGGTATAGATCCCTTGGATAACCAGCTATAATCTGATTACTACTACACTCAAGTAGGCAGATTGCCTTGTGACAATTTCTCTGTCACTAACTTAATACTTGTACTGTCTTAAGAAATGAAATTCTTTGGGAAGAATCATTTACTTTAATTCATTAAAGTTCCAGGAAGATTGACCCACTACCTCCAGAATAGAATTTATGGTAAAATATTTAGGGCAAAAGATTTACTATAATCTGTGAACAAAAAGCTTTCAGACCATTTGGTTTACAATAGATTTCATAACAGAGATTCTTTTAGGGGCTTCTGGATTTATACTTCCTGCACTGAAAAGTTAAAGGGGTGTGGAAATCAATTTTAGAATATACAATGAAGAGTTTTATTTTTGTTCCCTTTTGAATAAGTAGTGATGACAACAAAAGATCTTTAATTGATTATTCTATTCTTGAACTATAATTCTTTGATTCTATTACTTCCTATTTTTTAACTGATTACTAAATATTTAACACAGGGTTTTCTATGCTGTGACCTACATTTAGGCACTAATGGTTAAAAACAGGCATAGCTTTCAGCTCCAGTTTCTTCATTTGGATGAAAATACATGTAATAACAAAATCTCAGACTCTCTTAGGATTGGTAAGAGGATTAAATGAGATGATCCATGTACAGAATACTTAGAACCAGTCCTGGCAATAAGTGTGTAATAAACATCAACGACTGCCATGGTTGTCACTGCCTGTTCCAAAGTTGTCTTTTGTGAAAAGCAATAAGAATTCCTTGGGGTAAGATGCTATGTTATAATTAACTCTACTATAAATCTCAGGTACTGTGTCAGGCATCAGAAGTTCAAATATGAACAAGAAGCTCACAATCTGATGTGTAAATCAATGTACAAACAATCATGGTATAGGAAGGAAAGATTAATAATAGAATTTGTGCTAAGACCTATAGGAATTCAGAGGAACTTTGTTGTACATAGTTGAAAAATGGTATCTCAGAATAACTGACCTTAGAAGTAGATCTATAGACCCATTAGAGAGGATTTGGGCAAGTAGAGGAAAAGGGGAATGGAGATCCAGGCAAAGGAAAAAACTTGCCTCGAAGCAGAGAGTGGCTGGAAGGGGAGGAATATGAGGAAGATAATTAAGTGGGAGAAGCTACAATGGTACCTTGGCTTGCTAAGAAGGATGACATTCATTGAACTCATTAAAAACATCTAACAAGTGAAGGGTTATGATCATCTTTAGGTTTATTAACATAATTGTGGGAACAGCAATATGATGTAATACAAGGTGGAAAGTGGTCTCAGGGTGACTTGATAAGACTTTGAACAAGAACATGGAAGCAGAGATGAGCAGAGGGTACAGGTTTTAGAGAGGAGACCAATCGGACTTGGAGCATAGTAAGCATGGCTAGCCAGGATAAGGAGCCCGCTGTGCCTCAGCTTGGTTGTCAGAATTAAGTGAGAGATGAGAAGTTTTTATTCCTGTAATCAAAGAAAGAGAAATGTGGCAGTTTTATTAGGAATGATTAATCATAGCTCTTAAATATACTAATTCTTTGTGTTCTTATCTGAGTTGACAAACTATACTAAATTTAAAGACTGCCTCCATTTCTATAAGTAAGTTTGGTTTTCTGTGTAATTTGCCCCTTTTTTGGCAGTGCAAATCTTGGTAAAGGTTGGGATACAAGGAACGAACTAAAAATTCCCCAAATTTTAAATCTTATATCAGCGGTTATTCAAAATATATTGATTGCGGTGAGGGACTTTACAGCTTCCACTTGATTTCTAACAGAGCCATGTACTGAGAGGAATTATTTAGAAATGTATTCCTTTGTGCGGAGTGTTCATCTGGATAAACAAGATCTGAAATGCTTCTTTTAGAGTGTAATATGAATATATATGTGCCTATATATGTGATAGGTGAATTAAGGTCCATGCAGAGAGAGACAGAATGTTTGTGAATGTACGTATTTCATATAATTTACCCTGGTCAGCTTCATTCCAAGATGATTAAAGAAGTCTTAGTAACACTTCTTGTTTAGTAACCACATATGATTCTGTGCTCCAGAGGGAAATTTGGTGATGAAAACAGCATGAATCAGATGATCTCATCCTGAATAGTGCTGCATAATATCTTCCAGACCCAAATTGTCTCCAAATCAACTCAAATCATGTTTGAAATACCAGATGTTTCATATACCTTTTTCCTTTTTGTTTAATGTATCTGACATCCAGCATACCTTTTCTGAGTCAGAAGGGTCACCTGAAATGTTGCCAACCTTTCTGGCTGCTTAAAATTATGAATATGGAAAAATTGATTCCATACCATTTCTACTCTAAAATAAGAAAGGGATAATGGTCTGTTTGGAGGCATAGATCATGGGAATGTAAGTTCTGGAGATTGTAATTAAAAATATTTAAACAGTCCTATTTTTCTATGACTAGTGTTTCAGGATAAATACGGAGGAGTCATTTTTATTTTTTTCAGAGGACCTTGATAGATACTCCCAAAGCCTGACTGTAATTTTCCCGAATATAGTCAATCTCAAGGACCTGTTTTCTTGGACACTAAAGAAGAAAAATTAATCTGTCATACCCTTATATTGATGCTGGCCAGAACATGTTACTAAAATTATATGGAGTAGACAGCTTTTGGACTTGTGCACTTATGAAAAACGTGTGTTTTTAGGCAATAAGTGTTGACTCTGCAGGGAATACCATATAACATTTGCTGCTGAAATAATTACTTAGGAGAGAACTGAGTTTTAGCCCTTATGACTTACATCTTTTGTTTCCTATGCATACGTTATAAACTATTCCTCTAAACTGAATTACAAATGATTCAGACTTATAAGAGCCACTAATACATTAGCTTTCTCAAGTAATTATTTTCTATTTAGTTATTAAACTTTGCACAGATGACCATGGTCAGAAAAACAACTAAACTGAGGTAAAGTTAATCTGACACATGATTTGCCATCATGCTTTTAGAATTGAAAGGTATCTTGGTGTCATTCTAGATGAAACTCAGAAAAGAAAATGACTTCCAGAATCAGTGAACTCATCTGTAATACTCTGGGACCAGATTCCAATTTTTCTGATTCTCCTCCACTGATCCTTCTATATTTTCACATTTCTCTATTTTCTTAGTTCTCTAGTATCTTGTAAGTATGTAACATATTATTTGAGAAAGTGATATGAGTTGGGGAACCCAAGTATTCCTTAATACCTGGTATAAGCTCATTGTCACAATGTAAGTATTACATACAAGCACACATATCTTGGTGTTTGTATTACTACAAGGATCTGGATTTCACTTTCTGTACAGCTGGTTTTCTGGACTCTGTTTCTCTACCACCCGCTCCTGTGTGCCCCTGCGTGGACTCTGGGTATCATTAAATAACACTTAACCTGTTCTGATCCCTCACCAAGAATTCTCCAACCTAGACACCTTTGCAGAAACTAACCCACAGGATTTGGATGTCCAGAGTAAGAGCCTCAGTTCTTGAGGAAAGGAGAAGGATCCTAGAAGAGCAGGGAGAACCAAGCTCCTATGACACTGCCTAAAAAGATCTGGAAATAGGCCTTGAGAAACTGCATGGGGCAGTTGTAACCCAGAAACTCATTTTATCCCACATTAGAATTAGTGTGTTTTCCTTCATCTGGTGTTTGACCTGTGAAAGGAAGACCGGAAGATGATTTGGTGCTTTACTTGGGGTGGAAACAGCAGAAGACCCAACTGAGGCACCTAATCTTCTAGACTCCCTTTCACAATAGCAGAATGTTTGTTACCATCCAATTTTAAAATATATGCTGGATTTAACAACTGCATCCAGGATTATAATTCAGTCAGCACTAGGCAGATGCACCAGACAAGGAAAATGCTAGAGTGTGAGTCACGTATCTTCTTTGAGTAGCATTGTAATTCTTTACCCTAACAGTGGCTAATAAAGAGAATAAAAATATGGGAAAGGTTGTCACACAGTAATGTGGCTTAAGTTAGAGATCTTTAGTGCTGGTGCTAGTGAGGTTTAAAGTTTTGCTGCCATGAATACTGAGATTCCCTCAGCAAAATAAGTTCATTCCCAGTCTGCAACTAATTTTTTAGCTGATAGCAATGGTGTTGAGAAGTAGATGTCTTTTTTATTTGTGTTTTGTTTGTGCATTTGTTATCAGTCAGAACGGCTTCCATTGCGTTATGGTGGGGAGTGTGCCATATTGCCGTGACCTCACTCCTCCACTCTTGCTCTCTGTGTTGTTTTCAGACTTCCTTCACTTTTTTTTTGTCTGAGCACATGAGGAAGGTGAAAGTGCATGTCTTTGGAAAGGTGGGGTAGGGGTACTTTCTCCAGACAGTCACAAACTCTGCTGGAAAGAGCCATGAGGAGATTAAGTTGATCTTTCAGGCAGGGCACTGGGTGAGGAACCTTGGAGCAGTGCTTTCTAGGGCAGCCTGCTAAGCCAAATTACTGCTTCTCACAAAGCCTGGCCTCCTGGTCTCTGTGAGGGTCCTCCTCTAAGGTTCAGCTAGCAGTGCTTGAGAGCTGCTAGCACTTCCTCTGTACTGGCCTCATCCTGGCTCTGGGGATGTCCTCTCTCTTGTTAAACCTGGTAGCCTAAAACTTGGTATTGGATGCTTCAGGAGGTTTACTTTCTTCCTTAGGAAAAGGAAAACAAAACACTCTGCCTGGTGGAACTCTGGCCCTGTCACCCTTCAAGTGCCCTATGATATTTTTGGCTCTTCCCTTGCCCTCTTCTGCCACAGGCCTTTGCACACAGCGTTTCCTCTGCCTTGAATACTCTTCTTTCTCCCTGCTCATCCTTTCAATCGCAAATCAAGGACCCCTTGTTTAAAAAGTTTTCCCAGCCTCCTGACTGCTTCCAGTCCTTCCTTTTGAAAGCTCTCAGAAAGTCATCTACATTTAGAAATGGTACAGGAAGCTTTCTCAATTTGTAATCCTTTTCCTGGGGTCAGAAATGAGCCAGTGACTGTTTTTGGAAGACTGAAGAGCCCCGATTTGTCACTCTCTAGTCGTCTTCCCCTGCAGAACATGGAGCCGGAGCCAGACCCTGGTTTTCAGTTTAGCTATGCAACTGGGAGCTTAGTCATCTCTCCTCTCTGGGCTTTAGTTTACTAATCTCCTACACTAGAGGGCACTTTGTCCTGTTCAGAAAAAGAAAACTCACAAAAGGGTAGATATTCATGAAATACCACTGGTTTTAATAATTCTAATAGATACACTGATTACCATTTGAGGAAGATAAAAAGTGAATAGGAAAAAAATAACTTGCTCTCTTGCAAGGTTGACTTTGTAAGTCAACGTGAGCTACACTGAGGTTTAGTGTAAAAACTCTGCTGACTAAGGTTCGAGTTATATTAGCTGAATTTTCAAGTTGCATTCAAAAATAGAGAATGAGATGGTAGTGTTCCAGTGTATTTACAATCCTTTATTAAGCCCATTTATGCTCAGGCCGGGCAATTGAGATTTGAAGGCAGGCAAGAATTTGTTTAGGTAGCTCTCTAACATAAAGGCTGGGGTGTACTTAGTTCTAGATATTATCTGAGCTAGCAGATCTCAGGATTTTATATATACACATAAGGTTGTATGCATATAGCAAATTCTGTCACAAGATGAAATGCTTTTCTTGCTGAGAGTTATGTACGAGAGAGTTTAAAATCCTCTGACTTAAACTAAGCTATGTGATTAAACCTTAATAATGTAATCTTAATTTTCATTTGGGATCAGAGTTTATTTAGCAAGAGATACTTGGAGCACAGTATGAAGCAAATTTATATACCAGGCAGATTAAGGATTACTCCCATAACAGAAAGCTAGAAAAGGCTTGAAAAAGAATACAGCCTTTTTTCCTTCCTCCCTCCCTCCCTCCTTCCCTTCCTTCCTTCCTCGTAGTCACCCTCAGTAGAGTTCTGTAGTGTCATAGCTCACAGCAACCTCAAACTCTTGGACTCAAGTGATTCTCTTGCCTCAGCCTCACAAGTAGCTGGGACTACAGGCACCTGCCACAACACCTGGCTATTTTTAGAGATGGGGGTCCTGCTCTTACTCAGGCTGATCTAGAACATGTGAGCTCAGGCAATCCACATGCCTCAGCCTCCCACGGTGCTAGGATTTCAGGCATAAGCCACCATGCGAGCCTAAGAATACAGCCTTTTAGATTTGCTTTTCCTTTTACTTTGAATGTTGTAATGCTCTTAGAAAAGACAAGAAAACTCAATCTGCCTCTGTCTTTGTTTAATCCACTTTATTTCCATTCTGTGTACTATGATTCTCAGTAACAAAGAAATAATTCCATTTCTAAAAAAATATTTAGGGTTGATGTTAAATATACAGTTTAGAGAATTTTATTTCTTTTGAAAACTAGTGATAATTTCATTTCTTTTGAAAACTAGTGATATATACATGGTGAAGGTGATAAACTTAGCAAATTCTGGACAGGTTTTTATACTTTGAAGACTATGCTTAAGATGGTATAACTTAAAAATAATGGGGGTTCTCCTAAGCAGCCTGCTAGACAAGCTAGGTTTGAACATGGCCTTAGTGAGGGTGGTGAGAAGATGTGGTTATTTCCTTCAGAACAAAAAGGAAGAGCTTCACTCCAGGCCATGTCAGGTCAGTCTTTCAAGGAACAAGCTGCAGGGTGGTTTTGATGGCAAAAAACTTGGTAATGTTACAGAAGAGGGCCATTGAAAAAGATCTATTATTTGTCATCTTGAGCTACTACTCCAGGCACTAGCCAGTAATTAATTTGTCACACTCACTAATGTGATATTTGAAATACAGAATAGTCTGATCACTGGTGGTTTGCCATTGTGCTGATACAAAGTCAGGCAGTCTTTCTATTCCAAATCTTTTTACTCTTTTAATTGGGGAAAAGACCTTGTATTGCCATCTTGTGTCCTTCCCCACCTTTGCCTGCCTGTTCTCAGCAAGTTCCCAAAGATTATTATTTAACATAGTAAAGAAACAAAGATGGTTGACCATAGCAAGGGCAACAGTACAGCCCTTCACCTTACCCTGGGTGTAAGAGCATGGGCTTTGGAGTTAAGAAGACCTGTACTCAAATCTCTTCTCCCATTTATTAACACTTTGATCTTAAGCAAGCTTCATAACCTCTCTGAGTTTCAGTTAAGTCATTTCTGAAATGGAAAATAATACTGCCTACTTTATAAACATTTTAGGAAGTTTTTAAAGATTTTAATGAGGTAATGTAAGTAAAGCACTTACCTCTGTTCTTGCCTGTCTGAGTTCATTCCTGCTGCTATAACAAAATACCTTAGACTGGTTAATTTATAAATATAGAAATTTATTTCTCACAGTTCTAGAGGCCAAGAAATCTAAAATCAAGGCCCCAGCAAATTCATTGTTTGGTGTGGGCTTGCTTTCTGCTTGAAGAGAAGAAGAGGTGGAAGGGACAAATTTAATTCTTCAAACCATTTTATAGGGGCTCTAATCCCATCCATGAGGCTGGAGCTTTCAAAGCCTAATCATCTGATAGTTTCATAAAAGACCAACCTCTAAATACTGTTGCATTGGAAATTAAGTTGCAACATGAATTTTGTTGCATTTTGTAAACATTCAAGCCATAGTACTGGCTTTCAATAAATGTTTGTTACTATTATTATTAATATTACATTTATCATAATAGATACTATTTTAACCGAAATTCCTAAAGCCTGCCATACATTTCTTTGTTTGCTGAAGATGTTCTTTAGGGCCGTACTTGCTTCCTGAGCTCTGTGTCCTGCTCTCTGAGCCTGTTTTGTTGAGGGCATGTAGTGGCCAGAGACATTAATTTATGACTTTGTGTAACTTTCAGCATTTGCAGTCTTCTGTACAGTTATATCCCAGTGTTCTTTTCATGATAAAAAGCAGTAAGAACATAACAAGTATGTTATGTATGTACTTGGAGCTGCCATGTATACACCTGGAAATCATCGCTGTCTAAACATCGTAATACTCATAAAAGATTTGTTTGAAAGTTTAATCAACACAAGTAGTAAGTGGAATTAAAAGTGCAATTTATTGAACATTTTAGATTTTTAAAAAATGTAATAATGATTCATGTTGTTTTCTCCTTAACAGATGGGCTTAGGTCATGAGCAAGGATTTGGAGCCCCCTGTTTAAAATGCAAGGAAAAATGTGAAGGATTCGAACTGCACTTCTGGAGGTATAATTTTGAAAACTATAACTGCATTAGTAATTCACACTTTTGAGCAATACTTTTTCAGACAATGTAGATACCTTGTAAGTCCTCTGACATGGTTGCTAAGTTGCAGACCTGTTCATTTCTTTTTAAAGAAATGAATAATATGCAAAGCTGTCTGTCTTCATATCACCAAATTTGATTGAGTGAATTAGACCATAATAACTATTTAGAGTTGTTTGATTTCTTTATTGTCGTTCAGGTTTCCTGTTAAGTCTCGAATGCTGAGCATGTCTTTCTGAGTGGTAAATAAATTTGTGGTAATCTTCTGCAACTGCTTTTTTTTTTTTAGTAGAGACAGAGTCTCACTTTATGGCCCTCGGTAGAGTGCCGTGGCCTCACACAGCTCACAGCAACCTCCAACTCCTGGGCTTAAGCGATTCTCTTGCCTCAGCCTCCCGAGTAGCTGGGACTACAGGCGCCCACCACAACGCTCGGCTATTTTTTGGTTGCAGTTTGGCCGGGGCCAGGTTTGAACCCGTCACCCTCGGCATATGGGGCCGGCGCCCTACCGACTGAGCCACAGGCGCCGCCCCTTCTGCAACTGCTTAACAATTTAGTTTTTATTCTGAAAAATTGGTGACTTCACAATTCGGCTCTGCATTTTCAACAAATAATAAATATGAATGCTAAATTGAATATTCACATCCTACTCTCAAGAAATAAGTGGAATTTAGATCTCTTTAAATTTTTCAGCTGTAAATTTACTACTTAAAAACCTAGGAATACTTGAATTTTTTTTTATTTTTTATTTTTTTTGAGACAGTCTCAAGCTGTTGCCTTGTTAAGAGTTCTATGGTATCAAAGCTCACAGCAACCTCCAACTCTTGGGCTCAAGCGATCCTCTTGCCTCGGTTTTTCTATTTTTAGTAAAGATGGGGCCTCACTTTTACTGAAGCTGGTCTCTAATTCAGTGAGCTCAAGCAATCCGCCCACCTTGGCCTCCCAGAGTGCTAGGATTTACAGGCATGAGCCACCGTGCCCGGCCTTAAAGAAAAAAATAATTTATTGTATCTTGGTTTGAATCAAGTCCATATATAATGCAAGACAAGTGTAAGTGGATCAAAAATAAGAATTTTATATGTACATCTTATTTATATGTCATTTTTAAAATAATATGTTTATCATATAAATCTAAAATCGGTATTTAAAACCTATGTTTATGAATAACATAAACGTTCTTAATCAATGGCTATCAGGTTCATAGTAGTAGTTCACAAGTCTGCTCAAAGTTAGAACCAGCATATTTTTGTTAGAAGAAATAATCAACTGTACAATTTCAGGAAGGCAAACTGCCTTGTTAGATCTCATTTGAGACCCAATTCCATACTACACATTTTCACAGGAAACTCTTTAAATAATTTCATTGGGCTGTGTACAGTATAGAACAAGGGAGAATATGAGTGAATAAAATTTGGATGTTAGTCTCCTCTAAAAGCTATCGTATTTAAGAGGTTTTAAGGGAAAAAGTGAAGGCAATAGAAACCTTCGGGAAATAATGATACTGTTCTTTATTTTTAGGGAGCTAAAATTTTCCTGGTAGTTCTTACAAACTTAAATAAGTCGTCTTTGTGCTACATTTTCAAGGGACATAGCAGTTAGACAATATATCTGTCGCGTTCCAATCAGTTAAAGTCCCTGAACATAAAATAGTTTTTATGGATTAGAGTATTTCACCTCTTGATGGGCATACCAGTTTCAGTCCTGGCTACCAGTTGACTTCACAAAAGGCTGCACTGCCCTCTGCTGGATGTAGTTTTTGCCTTACAGTTTTAAGAATAATACAAGTTGAGAATCAGTAACCCCAAAGTCTGAAATCCTAAATGCTCTAAAATCTGAATTTTGGGGGGTATCAATCAATAAGACTCCATAAGTGAAAAATTTCACACATATTACCAGGTGATGAGGGGTTACAGTCAAAATCAGTAAAAACTATGTTTCCTGCACAAAATTATTCAAAATAATGTGCCAAATTACCTTCAGCCTATATTTATAAGGTGCATATGACACATAAATAAATTTCATATTTAGATTTGGGTCCAATATTCAACGTGGTTGAATATGGTTATTCAAATATTTCAAAATTCAAAAAAATCTGAAATCTGAAACACTTCTGATCCCAAGAATTTTGGATAAGGGATACTTAGCCTGTAGTCTTTCCAGTAAAGCTATGCAATTTGCAAAAACTGCTAGTAAGATTTTTAAAGCTTTTTCCTAAGAAATATGACCTTTTTTTCAGAAGCAGTTTAGTTTTAATCTATATTATTTTCCTATTGCTGATCACTTTAATCTGATGTTATCAGACAAAAATATGTCAGGCAAGAACAGATCTCCATAGCATGAAAATCACCTTTTCATTTTAGTTGTATCGCACAGACTGTTAATCAACGGGGCATATTTGAGAATCTAAAAGCCACACAAGTTTAAGATTTTTAATATTGCCTCTAAATCACTGGGGTTGATAACAGCCTGTCCAGATGGTGTTTCTTAGTAGTTGTGTCATCTTCCTGGCATGAGTCTAAACACATTTCTCTCTTAGTTAAAATTCTTGGTAAATTTCCTGACTTTTTCATCATAACTAGAAGACTTGAGACAGGTGCCTTTGACCTACAGATGCAGCAATTTTTCAGAGCAATCTGGAGTAAAATATTCTAGACTAGTTGTCTTGATTCTAACAAAGATTCCAGGTCTAGTCTAGGGCTATAGAACTTTTGTGCTTGGTGTTAACTTGGGGTACAAGGACCCCACCCACTTCACCTTCTCCATTTTTTTCGTGTTCCATGTTTTAGGACTCAGAGGCTTCATGCTGCACACTTCAAAACTCAAGAGTTAAATTATTCTCTGCCTCTTTATCTGTCTGGCCTTCCACACAACCACAAGAATGGTCTTTTGAAAATGAATATTATTTTATACTTCCTAAGAATAAATTCTCAGTCTACTGGACTTAATCCTTTGGGCACGATCTTTGGCCTTTTGTGTTACATCTCAAAATCTGGTCTCTGCTGTTTTTCCAGCCTCTCCCACTGCCCTTTCGATTTCCCTGTAGTCTATTTCCTTGATGGATGCCTTGCTTTGAAATTTCTTTGCCTGTGTTTATTATTTCTTATTGCATGTGTTTTCTACCTGGAAAATTTCTACCTCCTAACACTAAGAAAGAAGTCTTAGCATAAGCACTACCTCTGATGATCTTCCTTGCTCCCCTTATTGGCTGCTCAGGCTGTTATTACAAAATACCATAATAGACTTGCTAGTTTAAATAAAAATTTATTTTCTTGTACTTCTAGAGGCTGCAGTGTCCAAGATCGGGTGCCAAAATGCTTGAGTTCTGGTGAGGGTTCATTTTGTAGCTTGTAGACAGCTGCCTTCCCGCCATATGTTCACGTGGCCTTGCCTTGATATGTGGGAAGAGATAAGGAGGGAGAGATTTCTCATCCTCTTTTTATAAGAGGAACAATTCTATTAGATTGTGACCCTTCCCTTATGACCTCTTCTAACCTAAATTATGTCTTAAGAGCCCTAGTTCCAAATAAAGTCACATTAGGGATTAGGGCTTCAGCATATGAGTTTGAGGGGACAAATTCAATTCATAACACTCCCTTCCTCTGCTTCCAACTTAAGTTAGGGATCATTGTCCCTTAATCACCTTACACATTTGTGGGAAGCCAGGAAATAAATACCCAGACTTCGCTCTTTTCCATCACTCTCATTTCCTGCTCGTGCATCCCATTGCCCCACTGCTGGTGACAAGGAAGCCTGCTCATAGTATCCATAGGGGTCAGCCTCTTGGGGCACAGCCCAGAGTACTGAAGTGTAGAGAACACAGCTGGAGAGGTGAATGGAAGGTGACAATCAAAATACATCGCCACAGTTGCAGAAAGCTAAATGTCCTGTAGACTTAGGGAGTTTAGAGTGGAACTTGTAACTTCGCTAGTTAAACCTCATTTTACAAATCAAAGAAATGTAACCCCCAAGAAAGTTAAAATGACTCGAGGCCTTGAGTTATTAATAAAAACATAATTTATAAATCATTTCTATATGTCAGATGCCAGTAAGTACTTGTGATAGTTTTCTATTGCTACATAACAAATTACTACAAATTTACTAGATTAAAACAATACCCATTAATTAACTCAACATCTATCTGTTCTTTAGTTTAGAAGTCTGGGGAGCAAGACTGGTTTAGCTATATTCTCTGCTTAGGGTCGCAACAGGATGAAATCAAGGTTTGGCCAAGCTAGGTTCTTTTCTGGAATTCTGGGAAAGAATCTGCTTTCAAGCTAGTTCTTGTTGGTAGAATTCAGTCCCCGTGGTTGGAGGACTGAAGTCACTGTTTTCCTTGCTGGTTATCAGTCGGGAGCTGCTCTCAACTTTCCAGAAGCCACTTGAATTCCTTAATATACAGCTATTTCCACCTTCAAAACCAACAGCAGCACTTAGAATATTTCCTGCACCTCAGATCTCTTTGACTTCCCTGTTCCTCTGGCTGGTAGGAACTCATAGCTTTTTAAGGGCTTGTGTGATTAGATTATGCATACCTGGAAAATCTCCTATTTGTCACGTGAAATAACATAATCATAGGAGTAACACCAGGATACAAAGGTCATAGGGTCCATCTTAAAAAGGCTGTTTACCAGAGGCGGAGCAAGATGGCGACCGAGTAACAGCTTCCTTGCATCTGGGCACCGTGAGTCTGGGGAGATAGGACTCCAGGCATCTCTGGCTGGTGGGATCTGCCTATCATCACTCCTATGAGGATACAGGGAGTCAGTGAGAGACTTCTGGACCCCAAGAGGAGGACTAAAACAGTGGAAAACCGGCAAGTGTTCGCGTGTGTTCAATCTGTCTAAACCCGCCCACAACTGTAAGTTCAGTAGCAGCGAGACTGCAAACCAGAAAGGCCTTACCTGTGAACTGTTTTGGTGTCCTTGGACTTGGCACTGAGTTGAACTGCCTTGGGGAGGGCCTGAGCGGGAGTGTGGAGAACTTTGGCCTTTGTCTAGGGCCCCAGTCTGAGCCGCTGAGCCAGACGGAGCTAATAGTGTTTGGCGGTGGGTCACACGGAACCATTGTCAGTGATCTGCCCCGGCAAGCTCCGCCCTCAGGGTCGCAGAGCTAGAAACGGGTGGGAGCTGGTAACCCAGCAACCAAGTAGCCTAAGGGTGGGGTCTGAGCCGCCTTGCAGCCCTAACCCTCAGGGACAGAGTGAGACCGGTTTTGGCACACTGGGTAAGTGGATAGCCACTTCAGCAGTGATTCCAGCGAGAAAGCTGGGAAAGCTTCTGCTCAGCAAGTTTACAAGTTCAAAGTGCCTTTTAAGTGGGCTGAAGAGAGATTTAGGGTGTCTACCTGCTGGGGTTTGAGAAATCAGCAGCCTCCAGTCGTATCAGAACTGTGATTAACATCTCATACCCCAGAAGACCACGTGTTGCCCAGACAATATTCAATAACATATACAAACTGCTTTGTTTTTGGTTGTGTATTTTTTTTCTTTTTTTTTGTTTGGTTGTTTTTTGTTTATTTTGACATTGTTGATGATCTTTTGTTTTTTAATTTCAATCTTTTCCATACAGATCCCTTTTTCTTTCTCAATTTTTCTAGTTTAATTATAATTTCCCATTGCTGCCTTTTTTAATAACTAGAACTTCATTTTTGCTAGTGTTTCTACCACTATTATTTGGTTTTTCACCCAATTTTACCCCATAAAGTTTTCTGTTTGCTTGTTTTTGTTTGATTTATAGCATTTTTGTCTTTTCTCTCTACTTGGTGTAGGTGGGGTAATGTGTCTGATCAGGTTAGCAAACATCTGCTGACCTCAAGGGAACCACCCAACTGGGCACCCCCAGAAGGTGGGGTTTTTTAAGGTTGTGTCAAAGTACCCTACTGTACACCTATATTGCCCTGTCTCCCTCTTTCTGTGCCTCTCTTCTTTTTGTCAATATTCCTTATACCCACCCCCTCTCCTTTCTCTATCTTTCTTTTTTTTCTTATCACTCGGTCCTCCTTTCTTTCATCCCTTTTTTGCTCTTCAACCTTCTCACCCTTCTGGGCCTGTAATCCTTAGTCCACAGGCACAAGAACTTAAAGAGCAAGAGGGAGTGAAAGGAAAATTAGGGCAAGGTAACAGATAAAAGAAATCACTCATGAGGAAGAATCAGCAGAAAACTCCAGGCAACATGAAGAACCAGTCTAGAACAACCCCACCAAGGGACCATGAGGTAGCTACTGCAGATGATTCCACCTGTAAAGAAATGTTAGGAATGACAGAAAGGGAATTTAGAATACACATGTTGAAAACAATGAAAGAAATGATGGAAACAATGAAGGAAATTGCTAATAAAGTGGAAAATAACCAAAAGGAAATCCAAAAACAGAATCAAATAAGAGATGAACGATATGAAGAATATAAAAAGGATATAGCAGAGCTGAAGGAACTGAAACAGTCAATTAGGGAACTTAAAGATGCAATGGAAAGTATCAGCAACAGGTTAGACCATGCAGAAGAAAGAATTTCAGAGGTAGAAGACAAAGTTCTTGAGATAACTCAGACAGTAAAAGAGGCAGAAAAGAAGAGAGAGAAAGCAGAACGCTCACTGTCAGAATTATGGGACTTTATGAAGTGTTCCAACATACGAGTTATAGGAATTCCAGAAGGGGAAGAAGAATGCCCCAGAGGAATGGAAGCCATACTAGAGAATATTATACAAGAAAATTTCCCAAACATCACCAAAGATTCTGACACACTGCTTTCAGAGGGCTATCGGACCCCAGGTCGCCTCAACTCTAACCGAGCTTCTCCAAGACACATTGTGATGAACCTGTCCAAAGTCAAGACAAAAGAAAAGATTCTACGAGCCGCCAGGAGTAAGCGCCAGTTGACCTACACGGGCAAATCCATCAGAGTGACCGCAGACTTCTCAAATGAAACTTTCCAAGCAAGAAGACAATGGTCATCTACCTTTAATCTACTTAAACAGAACAATTTCCAGCCCAGAATTCTGTACCCCGGTAAGCTAAGCTTAAAAATTGACAGAGAAATCAAATCATTTACGGATATACAAACATTGAGGAAATTCGCCACAAGAAGACCAGCTCTACAGGAAATACTTCAACCTGTTCTGCACACTGACCACCACAATGGATCAGCAGCAAAGTAAGAACTCAGAAATCAAAGGACAAAACCTAACCTCCACACTGATGCAAAAGATAAAACTAAGCAATGGACTCTCACCAAATAAGACGAATAGAATACTACCACACTTATCAATTATCTCCATAAATGTTAATGGCTTGAATTCCCCACTGAAGAGACATAGATTGGCTGACTGGATTAAAAAACACAAGCCATCCATTTGCTGTCTGCAAGAAACACACCTGGCTTCAAAAGACAAAGCTCCGAGTCAAGGGTTGGAAGACAATTTTTCAGGCAAATGGAATGCAGAAGAAAAGAGGAGTTGCAATCTTATTTTCAGATACATGTGGATTTAAGCAACTAAAGTCAAAAAAGACAAAGATGGTCACTTTATATTGGTCAAGGGAAAAATACAACAAGAAGGCATTTCAATTCTAAATATCTATGCACCCAATTTAAATGCTCCCAGATTCTTGAAGCAGACCTTACTCAGTCTGAGCAATATGATATCTGATAATACCATCATAACAGGGGACTTTAACACTCCTCTTACAGAGCTGGACAGATCCTCTAAACAGAAATTAAACAAAGATATAAGAGATTTAAATGAGACCCTAGAACAACTGTGCTTGATACATGCATATAGAACACTCCACCCCAAAGATAAAGAATATACATTCTTCTCATCACCCCATGGAACATTCTCCAAAATTGATCATATCCTGGGACACAAAACATATATCAACAGAATCAAAAGAATTGAAATTTTACCTTGTATCTTTTCAGACCATAAGGCACTAAAGGTGGAACTCAACTCTAACAAAAATGATCGACCCCACCCAAAGGCATGGAAATTAAACAATCTTCTGTTGAATAACAGATGGGTGCAGGAAGAAATAAAACAGGAAATCATTAACTTCCTTGAGCATACCTACAATGAAGACACAAGCTACCATAACCTGTGGGATACTGCAAAAGCAGTTTTGAGAGGAAAATTCATCACTTTAGATGCCTACATTCGAAAAACAGAAAGAGAGCACATCAGCAATCTCACAAGAGATCTTATGGAATTGGAAAAAGAAGAACAATCTAAGCCTAAACTCAGTAGAAGAAAAGAAATTTCCAAAATCAAATCAGAGATCAATGAAATTGAAAACAAAAGAATCATTCAGAAAATTAATGAAACAAGGAGTTGGTTTTTTGAAAAAATAAATAAAATAAACCATTGGCCAGACTAACGAGGAATAGAAAAGTAAAATCTCTAGTAACCTCAATCAGAAACGATAAAGGGGAAATAACAACTGATCCCACAGAGATACAGGAGATCATCTCTGAATACTACCAGAAACTCTATGCCCAGAAATTTGACAATGTGAAGGAAATGGATCAATATTTGGAATCACACCCTCTTCCTAGACTTAGCCAGGAAGAAATAGACCTCCTGAACAGACCAATTTCAAGCACCGAGATCAAAGAAACAATAAAAAAGCTTCCAACTAAAAAATGCCCTGGTCCAGATGGCTTCACTCCAGAATTCTAAAACCTTCAAGGAAGAGCTTATTCCTGTACTACAGAAATTATTCCAAAAAACTGAGGAAGAAGGAATCTTCCCCAACACATTCTATGAAGCTAACATCACCCTGATACCAAAACCAGGAAAAGACCCAAACAAAAAGGAGAATTTCAGACCAATCTCACTCATGAATATAGATGGAAAAATTCTCAACAAAATCCTAGCCAATAGATTACAGCTTATCATCAAAAAAGTCATTCATCATGATCAAGTAGGCTTCATCCCAGGGATGCAAGGCTGGTTTAACATATGCAAGTCTATAAACGTTATCCACCATATTAACAGAGGCAAAAATAAAGATCACATGATCTTCTCAATAGATGCAGAAAAAGCATATGATAAAATCCAGCATCCTTTTCTAATTAGAACACTGAAGAGTATAGGCATAGGTGGCACATTTCTAAAACTGATTGAAGCTATCTATGACAAACCCACAGCCAATATTTTACTGAATGGAGTAAAACTCAAAGCTTTTCCTCTTAGAACTGGAACCAGACAAGGTTGTCCTCTGTCACCTTTACTATTCAACGTAGTGCTGGAAGTTCTAGCCAATACAATTAGGCAAGACAAGGAAATAAAGGGAATCCAAATGGGAGCAGAGGAGGTCAAACTCTCCCTCTTTGCTGACGACATGATCTTATACTTAGAGAACCCCAAAGACTCAACCACAAGACTCCTAGAAGTCATCAAAAAATACAGTAATGTTTCAGGATATAAAATCAATGTCCACAAGTCAGTAGCCTTTGTATACACCAATAACAGGCAAGATGAGAAGCTAATTAAGGACACAACTCCCTTCACCATAGTTTCAAAGAAAATGAAATACCTAGGAGTATACCTAACAAAGGAGGTGAAGGACCTCTATAAAGAAAACTATGAACTCCTCAGAAAGGAAATAGCAGAGGATATTAACAAATGGAAGAACACACCATGCTTATGGATGGGAAGAATCAACATTGCTAAAATGTCTATACTTCCCAAAGCAATCTACCTATTCAATGCCATTCCTATCAAAGTACCTACATCGTACTTTCAAGATTTGGAAAAAATGATTCTGCGTTTTGTATGGAACCGGAAAAAACCCCGTATAGCTAAGTCAGTTCTCTGTAACAAAAATAAAGCTGGGGGCATCAGCATACCAGATTTTAGTCTGTACTACAAAGCCATAGTGCTCAAGACAGCATGGTACTGGCACAAAAACAGAGACATAGACACTTGGAATCGAATTGAAAACCAAGAAATGAAACTAACATCTTACAACCACCTAATCCTCGATAAACCAAACAAGAACTTACCTTGGGGGAAAGACTCCCTATTCAATAAATGGTGTTGAGAGAACTGGATGTCTACATGTAAAAGACTGAAACTGGATCCACACCTTTCCCCACTCACAAAAATTGATTCAAGATGGATAAACGACTTAAATTTAAGGCATGAAACAATAAAAATCCTCAAAGAAAGCATAGGAAATACACTGGAAGATACTGGCCTGGGGCAAGACTTCATGAAGAAGACTGCCATGGCAATTGCAACAACAACAAAAATAAAGAAATGGGACTTCATTAAACTGAAAAGCTTCTGTACAGCTAAGGAGACAATAACCAAAGCAAAGAGACAACCTACACAATGGGAAAGGATATTTGCATATTTTCAATCAGACAAAAGCTTGATAACTAGGATCTATAGAGAACTCAATCCACATGAAAAAAGCCAACAATCCCATATATCAATGGGCAAGAGACATGAATAGAACTTTCTCTAAAGACGACAGATGAATGGCTAACAAACACATGAAAGAATGTTCATCATCTCTATATACTAGAGAAATGCAAATCAAAACAACCCTGAGATATCATCTAACCCCAGTGAGAATGGCCCACATCACAAAATCTCACAACTGCAGATGCTGGCGTGGATGTGGAGAGAAGAGAACACTTTTACACTGCTGGTGGGACTGCAAACTAGTGCAACCTTTCTAGAAGGAAGTATGGAGAAACCTCAAAGCACTCAAGCTAGACCTCCCATTTGATCCTGCAATCCCATTACTGGGCATCTACCCAGAAGGAAAAAAATCCTTTTATCATAAGGACACTTGTACTAGACTGTTTATTGCAACTGAATTTACAATCGCCAAAATGTGGAAACAGCCTAAATGCCCACCAACCCAGGAATGGATTAACAAGCTGTGGTCTATGTATACCATGGAATACTATTCAGCCATTAAAAAAAATGGAGACTACATCCTTCGTATTAACCTGGATGGAAGTGGAAGACATTATTCTTAGTAAAGCATCACAAGAATGGAGAAGCATGAATCCTATGTACTCAATTTTGAAATGAGGACAATTAATGACAAGGTTATGGGGGGGGAGTAGAAAGAGGGATGGAGGGAGGGGGGTGGGGCCTTAGTTGTGTCACACTTTATGGGGGCAAGACATGATTGCAAGAGGGACTTTACCTAACAATTGCAATCAGTGTAACTGGCTTATTGTACTCTCAATGAATCCCCAAAAATAAAAAAAAAATCTTGGAAGTAGGGGAGACTATTTTGAATGAAGCATTTATCTGTGGAGAAGAGGGAATAGAGGTGATGAAAATAATCCTAGAAATATGTAGTATGTCTGGGCAGGAAAAAAAAACAAAGAATGAATGAAATATTTCATGTCTGTTTCCTGTAGGAAATAACAGCGAAGAATAAGATTTAAAAAAAAGGGCTGTTTACCTCAGCACTTTATGAACCCGATTGTGCCTAAACCTCCTGGCCATCTTCTCTGCAGAGTGATTATTGGGACACAGGTATCCTTGTGGACAATGGTGTACTTTAGCTGTGATCTCTCTTCCTCTTCAAAATGCCGATGATTTTGAAACTAGAAGAAGATGAAAAGATGAGGAAGCCTGATACATACCCAATAAGAGCTACTGTCTGCTGAACATACCTTCAAGTAGTTTTTAGAGCGATTATGAAATATATGACACAAACCCAAGATTCAAGAAGGGTGTGTAATTATTTCATATTGAAAGTATAGTTAATACCATTGCAACCATAGATCATTTATCTTATTTGTTTTTTTGTTTGTTTGTTTTTGCAGTGTTTCACCAGGTTTGGGTTTGAACCCTCCACCTCTGGCATATGGGGCCGGCACCCCACTCCTTTGAACCACAGGGTTTTGCCTTACCTTTGTTACATCCTTTTAATAACACAGTTACATTTTATTTTTGAAAGTTACTTAAAAATAACATACATCTCTTCAGAATTTCTGATTGGTTTAGAGCTGGCTGAAAACTAAAATTTCCTCCACTATAAATGGATTAATATTTGTGTTTAATTTTGTAACAGAGGCCCATGAGTAAGTCCTTATATGTGTATTCCTATTAGAAAAGGGCAGCTCTTTTAAATTATGGTTTGTAGCAATGTCATGGCCTTGACTTTAAATCACTGTGACTGCTGGCAGCTTGTCAAAACACTCTGGTTTCTCCTACTTGCCTTAGAAAAACAACAGTTGTCACAAATAATGATACAAAAAAATTCTCTTTTGGGAATATGAGGGGCTGTTTCTTGATTGCTTTCAGCTTAAAACTATAAATTAATATATATTTTTCTGAGGCAGTATATTTGGCAGTTTGGTTCTCCCGCTCTGTCTTCCTTGGAAGTAACTCAAGAACTATAAAGTTGTAAAGTTTTGAATATACAGTTTTGATTTTCCATGCATATTAATGTTTACATATCTACCTTAGAATGATGCTAAACTTTTTTGTACAAATTACGTTCTATTATAAACAGTTCTCTTCCCTCCACAGAGCTTACCAATCTACCAGTCCACCTTTGAATATATTTTTTAAAAGTCATAAAAAAGACTTAAAAATAATTTGTTTCTGAATCTCCTGTCCTTCTCTTGCCATTAACTTTTATTTCCATTCCAGGTGGAGTCTGGGAAGAACCGCTCTGTAGGACAGTTTAGAAAATTTAGAGATTTGACAATTGCGTTAAATGTGATAACTGATGTATACAAAGGGCGGACGTAAAGTTCGTGTGCAATTGAAAACAGTTTAACATAGTAAATTGCACACGAACTTTATGGGCACCATGTATTTCTGAAAAACTGCTATCAAATTGGCGTAGTATAAATAAATGTAGTCAATGTAAATAAACTATTAGTCTTTGTATGTCGTTAAAAGTTACTTGTGAATCATCTGAAGAACATACACCTCACAAATGCAGGCCCTTGCACGTGGTACTATGCTCACCCATGCCCTGTTTTAGTTTTTGTTTACATTTGTATAAAACTATTTTAAAAGTCCTTCATTTTCTTAAGGGTAGAATGTAGGTGATTTTAGCCTGAAATCCACTCATTCTCAGGCCATCTCCTGAATACCAAGGTAATGGTGGTATCCATTTCTTCCCCAATTGCTCAGCAAGGTTTTCCTTTTAATAAGTTTATTCAGTAGATTTCAAATGACTTTAAAAATTCTTTAATGGTGTTTTTAAAAGTAATTTTAAAAAGCAATTTTACTTGCTTAAAAAGTATGTTGAGTGATTGAGAGGAGGATAGGAACGTTAAGGTTTCTCCAGAACGTGAATCCTTCCAAGAATGTCCAAGGTAAATAACGAAAAATTATAGAGATAGCTCTTATATTATTGGTTATATGTGTAACTCTTTATATGTAACACTTTCATAATAAATGCATTTAACTGTACTACCACTCAGCATAGTTCGTGCTTTAGAAGCCGGCAGGCTTTATTTCACTTATGGTATCTTTTACTATTGTCTTTCAAGTTCTGAATCTGACCCCCTTATTTTGTGGTATGCATGTACTGGCATGGAACTAGATCATAAACAGTTCCAAAGAAAGTCCAGTGCCCATGACCTAGCCCCGAGACTTCAGGCATCACCTTGCTGGTTATTAGGATGCACGCTGTAGTTCACAGCCATATAAAGATCTGTTTAGCTATACTAAGAACTAAATTCTCACCCCATCATTTTCTCCCCCTAGGAAGATAATTTTAAGCTTGATCCAAGAACAATTGTGTGATGGTTTTATAAATAATTATATTGTTTATGTTAACTAAAGAACAAAAAGTAAGAACATGCTATTTTGGTATAATATGCTGCTTTCCACTAGATGGGAGTATGAGATAACCAGATGTTGGAAAGAACCTTTAATGGCTGAACTGGAATATGCAAATTTGTCAACAAATGCTTACCAAATAAAGATTTTTCCACCAGCGTGCACAAAGAAAGTAGTTTGCCTCTCCACCCCTGTATACCTGCCTGTCTCTCTGTCTCTCTCTCTCAGAATGTACAAGTCAAATTCTCGTTTTAAGTTTGCATACTGCAAAAAGTGTTGTAGGGATACTCAGAACACCAAAATCTATAATTCATTATTATTTAGCAGAGGTTCATATGGGTTTTTAGGTTTTTTTTTGTTTCTGATATAGAGAAATCCCATGATTTATGTTAGCTTTAAATCTAGGAAACTTATGAAATTCCTTTTAATGCTAATAACATTTCATTGCTGAGTGATTAGTCATACATCTGTGGGAAAAAGTCTTTCTTTCTGATGAATTCTTACAATTCCTCTTCCTTGGATTTTTCACACTGGTCTGATTTGTACTATCAGGAAGAACTGGTGATGGCAAGGTTGCTTTCTTTCTTCAGACCCTAAAATGTATGCTGAGTATTTGGCTTTTTAATTCCCAGAAACACTTTCTCGAGTCCTTTCTGTTTCCCTGCTACTGCCGAAATCAGTAAACAAAATCACATGAGAGATTGAAATGTATTAATGCTTTTTCTTTATCTAATCATAAGCAAACATTTACTAGCTTTTGCTGTTATCTGTATTTTCCTTCCATGTACTTTAGACTTAGTCTTTTTCCTTTCTGAGTTGAAAGCTTAGCAATTTTTATTTGTTCCTTTATTCTAATTTGAGCATTTCAGCTGTAAATGTCTTTGTTTAGTTATCTAGATATTTTAACACGTATACTTACCCTAAGAGAATCTACTATTAATTGATATGTTTAGTACCTTCCTTTGCAGCATCAGTAAAATGTTCACATTTCCCTTCTCGTTTGTACGCTCTTAATGCTTGCAGTTAGTACTAACGTACATTTTGAGCACCACATGGTTTCCTGAATTCTTTGATTTCTTCTGTCACTTTGTCTAGTTTGTTTCTCTGAGAGACTTTACTGAGCCTTCACTTCTTCCCTCTGTACCTTTCTCAGGAGGCAAAGGTGATCTGTTCAACTCACATACATTATATATCATTCTTCAACTACCACATTTATATTTTCTACCAGGCTACAATTTTTTTTCCTTTGAACATATTACTATTTATTGATCATCTACAAGGATTTGAATATTATTTCCATGCCCACTAACACAACATCCACTTTTCAGGCCATGGATCAAGGAATAATTTCAACTTTCAAGTCTTATTATTTAAGAAATACATGTATATCATAAGGCTATAGCTGCAATTTTTAACACTAAATCCACATATCCTACAATTTACATATCTCCCAGGCATTTTGAATTTATCACTAGTTTAGTTGAGACTTTTATCAACCTGCTATACCCCATACCTCAGATCTGTTCCTCTTTTGCATTTATCGTATTAAAAAATTACAGTCCTTACCAATTTACTCATCCCCAAAACCTTCGTTCATTTTTTTTCTTTTTTTGAGAGAATGCACTTTGCCTTCACCATCACTACATCTAAATCAACCAAAGAGTTTAGTTAGTTGTATGGAGATCTCATATTTGTTTCTTTCTTTTCACCTGCACTGTCTAATATGCTAATATTTGTCCAGTCTAGTGTTTTTCAACCTTTTTCATCTCACAGCACACTTGAACCTATAGTTAAACTTCCATAGCACACTTAAATCATGTTAATTAAAGAAAATGAATTTTAAAAAGAATATACTTAATACGTTTTGAACTTCTTTCAAAAATAATTAATGATGTTTAAAACATTTTGTGGCACACCTAAGATCCTATCACAGTACATCAGTGTGCTGCACCACACCAGTTGAAAGTCACTGATCTAGGCCAAGCCACGACACACCTTATCTGAAGCACAGTAACGATCAGCAGAGATGTAAATCCCACTTGTACAGTAGCTACTTTACTCTCATTACTTAAAAGCAATACATTGCAAACTGAATGTGCAATTAGCATGTTAACTGGTTTCCCTAATTTCAGTTATGTTACATTGCAGTCCATTCTCTACATGGTAAATATTGCAAAATTATAAATATGTGTTGTTCTCACACCTGAAATCCCCATGATTTGGGAGGCTGAGGCAGGAAAATCACTGTGTCCAGGAGTTTGAGACCAGCCCAGGTAAAAAATTAACCAGGCATCATGGCATGCCCTGTAATCTTAGCTACATGGGAGGCTGAAGCAGGAGGATCACTTGAGCCCAGGAGTTTTGGGTTGCAGTGAGCTGTGATCATGCCAGTGCATGCTAGCCTCGGTGACAGTGAGACCCTGTCTCTAAAATAAAATAAAATTATAGATCTGATCATGTTATTCCATTGCTAAAAGCTGTCAGTGGCCCTGGCATGCTTGCATTTCATACAGGCCAGATTCCTGAACATGTCCTCCAAGTCCCTGCATGACCTCATGCCTCCCCACCTCTCCAGCCTTGTCACCATCCAGTTTACTTGTCTCACTACAGTTCCCAAGCCATCTTTGATTGTGGGACCTAAGGGTGCGATCTCTTTGCTAATGCATGACCACGACAAGTGCTCTTCCTTCTACCCGGAATATTAAAGTCTTTCCCTTTCTTTTCCGCTCCCCATACATAAACCCCCTCGCACAATTCACATTCATGTTTTAACCTAAATGTCACTTTCTTACGGAGTCCTTTCCTTACCAGTTCCAAGTCAAAATTATGTCCTCCAGGGACCCGATGCTTTTCTTTCCCATCACAGATGCAATTAACAGCTTTTGTGTGTATGTATGTGATTATTTAATGTCTGTCTCCCTACCAGACAGTAAGTTCTAGAAATAGGAGACTGGTTCCATTCTTTTTCTTTTTTAAATCCAACAGTTTTATCACAAGATACCTACTATCAGGTACATTACTTGGAACATGGGCATTAATGGCTGTTCCATGAAAGAATGTCTGACTGTGTGCCATACCGGAGTAGGGAAGAGGGCCCTGTACTTGAACTGTAAGAAACACCATGGTGGTTTTATATCTGGGTTCTCTGTTCTAATGCCAGTACCATGCTGTTTTGGTTACTGTGGCCTTGGAGTATAGCTTGAAGTCTGGTAAAGTGATGCCTCCTGGTATTTTTTTTTTTTTTCTTAAGGTTGCTTTAGCTATTCAGGGTCTTTTCTGGTTTCATATAAGTGCAAAATTATTTTTTCTGGATCTGCAAAAAAATGACATTGTTATTTTAACGAGTATTGCATTGAATCTGTAAATGACTTTGGGTAGTGTAAACTTTTTTTTTTTACATATACATGTGTTTATTGGGTTTCCATTTTTTGCCTTCACAAAATTAAAGAGGCTTAAAAATTTTTTTTTTTTTTTTTTTTGTAGAGACAGAGTCTCACTTTATGGCCCTTGGTAGAGTGCCGTGGCCTCACACAGCTCACAGCAACCTCCAACTCCTGGGCCCGAGCAATTCTCTTGCCTCAGCCTCTTGAGTAGCTGGGACTACAGGCGCCCGCCACAACGCCCGGCTATTTTTTGGTTGCAGTTTCGTCCGGGGCCGGGTTTGAACCCGCCACCCTCGGTATATGGGGCCGGCGCCCTACCAACTGAGCCACAGGCGCCGCCCAAGAGGCTTAAAATTTAATAACAATAACAATGTTTAAGTAAGGACTAGAAACAAAAACCTCGTAAAGAATGAACAAACATAAATACATTCAGGAAAGAAATTAGAGAATTGCTGCATTGAAATATTAAGCAATAATAATAATAATAATGCAAAGAAAGTAACATTCACATTGTCAAATAAGAGTATGTCTATTATAGAATGCTTTGACTCTGAGATTCAGTATGGAGTCATCAGTTAACTACTTCTAATTATTTTTTTTAAGACTCAAAAAATAGACAACTAATATTTATAAATAAAAGTAAAAGATAATTTCAAAAAAGGATCATATCAAATCTTATAGACAATAGAAAAAGAAGAAATACTTCAAAATCATTCTACTTAATCTGGGTACACCTGATATTAAAATTGGAGAGAATATATTATTATAAAGGGGAAATTAGAAACATATTTCACTTATAAATAAGGATGCAATATCCCAAACAACATCTTAACAGGTTGGATTAAAATTAATGTTTAAGTAATGTACTTTGTTCAAAATTAAATCCAATTTATGTGAGAATTAGTCACTATTTTCTTTTCTTGCATTTTTTTTTCTTCTTTTCCTTTCTGTCACCCATTCCCCCCCTTCTCTGTCTGCTCTCCCCTTCCCCCATGCCCCACTGTGTCATTAATTGTCTTTAATTGTCCTCATATCAAAATTGAATACATAGGATTCATACTTCTCCATTCCTGTGTTGCTTCACTAAGAATAATGTGTTCCACCTCCATCCAGGTTAGTTCAAATGCTGCAAAATCTCCATTTTTTATGGCTAAATAATATTCCATGGTATACATGGAATACAGCTTACCAAGCCATTCCTGGGTTGAAGGACATTTAGGTTGTTTCCATATTTTAGCAATTGTAAATTGGGCTGCAATAAACAGCCTAGTACAAGTGTCTTTATAATGAAAGTTTTTGGTTTTTTTCCTGGATAGATGCCCAGTAATGGGATTGCAGGATCAAACGGGAGGTCTAGGTTGAGTTCTTTGAACTTTCTCCATACTTCCTTCTGAAAAGGTTGTATTAGTTTGCAGTCCCACCAGCAGTGTAAAAGTGTTCCTTTCTATCCACATCCACGCCAGAGGATCTTGCACCTCTTGGCAAACCACCTCATATTGCCATTTGATCTTTACAAAGCAGACAAATATATAATGAGGAAATGACTCCCTACTCAATAAATAGTGCTAGGAAAATTGGATAGTCACATTTGGAAGATTGAAGCAGAATCCACACTTCTCACCACTCACAAAAATTAATTCACAATAGATAACAGACTTAAACCTAAGGCATGAAACTATAAGAATTCTAGAAGTGGTTGAAAAGACTCTTATTAATATTGGCCTAGGCAAAGAATTTATGAAGAAGACCCCAAAGGCAGTCACAGCAACAACAAAATTATCACATGGAACCTGATCAAATTAAAAAGCTTCTGCACAGCCAAGGAAACAGTTAACAGAGTAAATAGACAACTGCAGGATGAGAGAAAATATTTGTATGCTGTAACATCTGATACAGAGCTAATGACCAGAATCTACACAGAATTCATACAAATAAGCAAGAAGACATCAAACAACCCATAAAAAGGTGGTCGAAAGTTATGAACAGAAGCTTTTCAAAAAAGGTAAGATTTTGGCCAAGAAACATATGAAAAAATGCTCAACAGTCTCTAATCATCAGGGGAATGCAAATCAGAACCACAGTGATATAACTCCTAACTCCAGGGAAAACAGCTTTTATCCCAAAGTCTCAAAACAGTAGATGCTGGCATGGATGGAGAGAAAGGAACACTTAAGCACTTTTGGTGAGACTGCAAACTAGTACAACCTCTTTGGAAAGTAGTATGGAGATACCTCAAAGAAGTAAATGTAGATATTGCCATTTGATCCTGTAATCCCACTACGAGATTATAGTCTTTGATGTGAAAAGTTATGCCAGTTTCCCCATCTCATTTAATTTTTTACCCAAAGGGAAAAAAATTCATTCTTTAAAGAAGACACTTGCATTCAAATTTTCAGCATAATTCATAATCACAAAGGTGTGGAAACAACCCAGGTGCCCATCAGTACATGAGTGGATGAATAAAATGTGGTATACCATGGAGTATTACTTAGCCATAAAAAATGGTGACCTGATACCTTTGTAACAACCTCGATGAAACAAGAGACTATACTTCTCTAAGTGAAGTATCGCAAGGGTGGAAAAACAAACACCACGCGTGCTCACTTTTAAAATAAAACTAAGTGGTCAACACAAATGTGTACAGATAGCGGTAGAATTCAATAGAGATCAAGCAGGTGGAAGGGGGAGTAGGCGATGAGTAAATTCGTATCTCACAGTCACAATGCACACTATCTGGCGGGATGGTCACAATTACACCTTTGACTCAAACTGTACAAAAGCAGCGCATGTTCCCAAGACTTTTATACCTCTGTACTATTCTGAAATAAGTAGTAATAATATTAAATTTAAAACACCCAGCTAGCATAGACTTTTCATTTATCTGTCTTTTAGCACATGGTAGGTGGTCATTGGGTATTTGAAGTAATAATAGATGGAAGAGAAAGAGAAAAGAGGGGAAAGGAATGGAGAGCAAAAGAAATAGAAAGGAAGTGAAAAAAGCTGTAAACCCAAATTGAGATTATAGTCTTTGATGTGAAAAGTTATGCCAGTTTCCCCATCTCATTTAAAAACAATAATCTTAGGCAATGTGTACGAAATGTTAGCATGTAATAAAATATGAAACTTCTTTAAATTGGAAAACTTGCATGTAGTTTTTTGTGATTTTACTTAATTAATTTTTATATTTATTGGTTTTTGGTGAGAGCATAAAGAATACCAGATACAATTACACTCGGACGTGCCCCTTTGAGCCTGCACTCTTTATTCACATTCTAACTTTTCAAAGTCTTATAAAGTCAAAGTATGTTTTTATGTTTTCTGTTTTCTTAAATTTATGGATACTTATTTTTCCTCCAGAAAACGGACTTCCCTTTGTATGCCGTTATACAGAATATATTTAAAAGTATTTTATGAGCTCTCTTGAAAAATTACGTCTTTCATGGGGTAAGAAGGAAATAAGTTGTTGTAGATTAACTTACAAACTGTTCAAGTGAGACAATCATTTTAAGTTTTCAGACAGCAAATAATACCAGTGTGATTTCAGAAAACTTAAGAATTTTTGATCAGATTATAGATTTTTGATGATTGCCCTGGATGAATAGACTACGCTTTCTCTTTTTCTTTCTCCCTTCTCTCTTCGTTTTTTCTTGGTTTCAGTCCCATAGTATAATATGGCATGCATTCTTTCATATCTATAGTTTTGTAAAGCACTAGTTTTTTTTCGTTTGTTTTTTCCCTCAGTTTGAGAGGTTTGCTTCTCCCTTGCCTTTGACACATTGGATTAGTTCAGAGGCCTTAATTAGTTTGAAATGAGATTTGCTTTTCTAGGTCTTTGATTTTTTTTCTTTTTCTTTCTTTCTTTTTTTTTTATTAGAATGTCTTTAGCCTATAGTGGCTGAGGTTAGTACTTGGTTTTCAATATTTTATAGTAGGAAATGATGAAAGTCTTTGGTTTATTTCATAAACTGATACTTTGCATTTAATTAAAAGTTTTTAAAATGAACAGTTACTATTACTTTGTTACTTGCTGGTACAGCTAGTTTGTTTTACTTGCACACTTGTACATATACCTGATGTTTTCAAGCGCCTTAATTGTTTAAAAATCTCTGGCCGCAAAGGTTTTTGGGAAAAGATTGGTTTACCTCACATTTTTGTTTCCATTTGTAGTAACAATCTAGGGACCTCACAAAATTTATCATGGTGCCGTGGCTGTTAGTTTTTAGTGAGTGCTGTAAGATTCATTTGACATATACAGAATCTTCATTCTTTCCAAGGTGGCAAAAATTAGCTACAATGATGTAATTGTCATTTACTGGGATACCACACATTAGTGTCAACACATGCAGCAAGTTTTGTGAAAATACAACTTGAAGTTTCTTCTGTAATCTTGAGCACTGCTGTAATAGTAAAAGCAGAGTATAAAATTAGAGTTTGCAAGTTTGCAGACATGCTCTTGAAACAACTCACAGCCTTTCCACTCTTTCCCCTCTTCCTTTAGCAAGGTAGTGTCTTGAGCCGTTAATAATTTTGGTGTTTGTTTTTTTTTTTTAAATTCAGAAGGTATACAGAAACCTTTTCAGGTTTTTTATCTGATTTGTTCATGCACATGTACGTCTGTCAAATACCTTATTTTACCTTAGATACTTGTTGCACAGGCAGACACTGCTGTATTTAGAAATTTCTATTTTAGTTCATTAAAAACTGCAAAATGAATCTGTATCATGTACCAAACTGATTTAAAATAAATGTACATGTTTATGGAATTAAAAAATAATAAAAATAAAAGTATTTTATGAACTATAACATGTGTCAACATACTTATTAATTAGGTCTAATTGTTTCCTACTTATTTCCAAAATTATAGAAAAATATGTCGTAACTGCAAGTGCGGCCAAGAAGAACATGATATTCTCTTAAGCAATGAAGAGGATCGAAAAGTAGGGAGACTTTTTGAAGACACCAAGTACACCAGCCTGATTGCAAAACTAAAATCAGATGGAATTCCTATGTATAAACGTAATGTTATGATACTGACCAATCCAGTTCCTGCCAAGAAGAACGTCTCCATCAACACCGTTACCTATGAATGGGCTCCTCCGGTCCAGAATCAGGCATTGGTAATAGTGGGGAGAGGGTTCCCTCTGAAGTTCCTGCACTATTTATTTAGGTCATTTTCTTTAGTGACCTGTTCAACCTCACACACCACAGATCTGTTTTCTTCCCCAAGGTTCTCATTTCTTTGACTTCTAAGTCCTATTACATAACTTTGAAAATAAGACTAAATTCCTCATAAAAATTTTCTAACTACCTAGATTTGTTTATCCTTCTGAGGGAATGGTCTGACATTCTTAATAGTTAGATGAAAATCATATGTTTTGTATCAGTCTGGTAGCTCTTCTAGCTCACTCTTGAGAAAGTTTCTCATAAAATTATAAAGAATAGAATTTCTGCTATTGTTTAGAACTGAAATTAAAATGTCCAGCATCATACTCTTTTACTACGTAAGGCAAAAAAAAAAAAACAACAACAACAAAAAAAATGCAGTTTTGTGTCAAGCTCCTTACACTATTATAATACTAGGCAAAAAAGATTTTGGAAATCTTTTAAGATTAGTGTAAGTGAATCTTGTGATGATATTTTTTGTGTGATTAAAAACACTGCTGATTCTAAATTGTCTGCCTAAAAATTGTATTCTCTTTCAATTGTACAGTTGTTTATTTGGCTGCTGAGCCAAATATTTTTTAAAACAATAAGACAAAAACTTAATTTCATAGAGAAATTACCCTAACTAAATCTATTTAGAGTATCATTTTTTAATGTGTTAACATCTTGAGATATTTCTACTATGAAGATGAGTTCTTACTATGGAATAAAACCCACCTCTTTCTTAAATAACTTGCTTCTGATGTGTGTTATAAAATATCACACTGCCCCCTGGCCGAGGCATCTCCTGGTTAACACCAGTCTTCTGATGGTGCAGGCCAGGCAGTACATGCAGATGTTGCCCAAGGAAAAGCAGCCAGTGGCAGGCTCAGAGGGGGCACAGTACCGGAAGAAGCAACTGGCAAAGCAGCTCCCCGCACATGACCAGGACCCTTCAAAGTGCCATGAATTGTCTCCCAAAGAGGTGAAGGAAATGGAGCAATTTGTGAAGAAATACAAGAATGAGGCTCTGGGAGTAGGTGATGTCAAACTTCCCCGTGAGGTGGTGGATCAAGGCCCCAACCAAATGTACATCCCTGGTGGAGACAGAAGCACCTCAGCGGCCGTGGGGGCCATGGAGAACAAATCTGGCGAGCACAAAAGAACTCATTATGTAAGTGGAGTGGTCACATTGTTGGCCAGATTTGTGTATTTTATAGATTCCCTCTCTTTGAACTTTTTTTTTGGGGGGCTGTTCCTCTGTTTCCAAAAGGAAATAGGTAAGAGAAATAAATTGAATTAATATTCATTTTAGACTTGCCCTAGAGAGTCATCATGTTTGAAACTTCTGTCAGAAGCCAAATTTTCTATTTATCTATTGTCCAGGAAAATTGTGAGTTTTATGTACAGGCAGTATTTGGCATTGAGATGGTGCTCAAATATACTAATCTAGAGTCTGTTTCTAGATATAATTTTGGTGTCGCTTGCTTGTCACTTACATTTATGTGATAGTCTAGCTTTTTTTTTAAGTTTCTTCTAGAAATTAAGGTCTTTTGCTAATGACTTAGAGACAGAAGACAATTATGATACAGATGAACAAAGCATAAGAAAAAAACTTGCTGTAATATATTTCTCCTAGATCCAGCAAGCACATCAAGGCATAAGGCTTAGTCCTGAAAAAAAGAGTATTTATAAGCTCTAAGGTAATGATTTTTGAGGTAAAATACTAAAAATTTAGGTGAAAATTAGTTTTCCTTTTTCTGTAAGTGACATTCATTCAGGAAACAATGCCCCCATGACACAGGGTAAAGGAAGTAGGTTTGAGCAGCCTGGAGAAAGCTCAGGTTCCATTTCACAGAACTATTAATATGGCAACATTTGGTAAGTGTTGGTAAAAATTTGTGATTTTTAGTAGAAATTATTTCTCTTGGCAACAAATTAGTAAAAATTTGTGATTTTAGTAGAAATTATTTCTCTTGAAAGTTGTTCTCTGCGGAAGCCAGTGGTAAGAAATGGCAGTCTTTGGATACCTAGATTGTTTGGGACGGCTTTCTTTTCAGGCTTGCTATTGCTGCAAAATGAACATGAAGGAAGGCGATCCAGCCATCTATGCAGAAAGGGCTGGCTACGACAAACTGTGGCACCCGGCTTGTTTTGTCTGCAGCATCTGCTATGAACTCCTGGTCGACATGATTTACTTCTGGAAGAATGAGAAGCTGTACTGTGGCAGACATTACTGTGACAGTGAGAAACCCCGATGTGCTGGCTGTGATGAGGTATGTTCTCCTGAGCCACCTGCATGGAGGTTTCCTCTCTGTCCCTTTTCCCAGAGAGCAATAGGAATTAACCAAACATCAGTTGCTTTATTTGCATCTAAAAGAGTTCAATAAAAGAAACTTTTGATATCATTCATTCTGAGTGTCTGTGTTAATTGTGTTGGCTAATGAAAGACTGCCCAAAAATACAAATGATTTGGACTAAACTAAAGTGATAATATTAAGTCTAAGCTTTTGGTTATGATTTTCAGACTTTAAACCCCAGGTAAATATGTTGATATACTTGTAGATGGCTGATAACTAGCTTTGTCATTGATTCCAAAAATGAAAATGCATAATTCATGTTATTTTTGTCTCCTCCCAGCTGATATTCAGCAATGAATATACCCAGGCAGAGAACCAGAACTGGCACCTGAAACATTTCTGTTGCTTTGACTGTGACAACATCCTAGCTGGGGAAATATACGTGATGGTCAATGACAAACCTGTCTGCAAGCCCTGCTATGTGAAGAATCATGCTGTGGTGAGTCCCATTCTAAGGGTACGGTCGCTTCAGCCTGCTTTACATCTTGAGTTTATGCCTCTCTCTAAGCTTCTTACAAATAGGAGACAGAAAGCACTTCTTAAGTTGAAAGTATGGGATTCCTACCATATGGTGTTAAAATCCAGGCAGTTCAAACACGGTACATGCATGGACAAATAAAAGAAGGATTAAAAAGTAAGAACTTTCTGAAATAATAGAAGTTTATGAACATAGGAAAATCAAGTGTGGTGAAGCTCATTATGTTGGAGGGTTCTGCAGTCCCTAGACCCTCAAGGCAGCCTGGGTCACTGTTAGATTTTTGTAGAATTAATGATCAGTAGATTTTACCTAGAATTATATGGTCACATTTAACAATGAATGGTAATCAAATCACTGACAAAACTAAATTTTATGAAACCACAAACCCTGAAGTCTCTGTACCATTCTTGCATTCATTAGTTTTTTTTTATACCTAGATAACTTATTTCAAATATAATTGAATAGTACTTATCTCTGTTTCACAAATTGTACATGAAAATCTGTGTTTTAAGTAATTATATAAAGGTCCACAAATAGCATTACAGGGCTGAGAAAGAGAAGGCAGACCATCATCTAAAAGCAAGGGAATATAACATTGAGTGTGAAATCTTTCAATTTTACTCCAATAAGTTTGAAATATTTACACAAACAAGTTTATATAGTATTTGCGTAAATAGGTTTAAAAATACCAAAAGCACAAGGAAATTATATGTTTAATATTATGGATATGCTAATTACCCTGATTTGAACATTATACAATGCATATGCAGATAGAAAAATAAATATGTACAATTATTATGGGTTGATTATAAATAAAAATAAATTTAAAAATTGAAAGATTAATATAAAATGTAGAAAACTATAAGAACATTCTAAATCAATTACAAAGCTATAAAAGAAATACATACAAAAATAGATACAATAGTAGTTGCTTGCATGGTGTAACTACAAATTAGGAATGTACTTCTAATTAGAACACTTACTTTGTTGTATTCAGGAATATTTTTTGTTGTTTTTTTCTTTGAGTCTCACTTTGTTGCCCTAAGTAGAGTGGTGTGGCATCACAGCTCACAGCAACCTCAAACTCTTGGGCTCAAGCGATCCTCGTGTCTCAGCCTCCCAAGTAACTGGGACTATAGGTGCCCACCACAATGCCTGGCTAACTTTTTGAGACGGGAACTCACTCTTGCTCAGGCTGGTCTTGAACTCCTGAGCTCAGGCGATCCACCTGCCTCAGCCTCCCAAAGTGCTAGGATTACAGGCATGAGCCACCACACCCAGCAGGAATATATATTAATTATGCAAGGAAAGTATCCCTTATGTCTAAGGTAAGATTGAATTGATATAATTTATAGATTGCAGATATAATCTCTAGAAGCAATGTAGCTCTAAAAAATGTGGAAAGTTTATTGCAGGCCTGAAATAGATGTATGTAAGAAGGCCTTACTTCCCTGCCAGTTTACCTTCAGAGTAGCAGCCACATTTTAAAGTCTTTCCACGCGAGGATTCTCAGGCATTAAACTGGCCTCTTAGCCTTCATGTCTAATCATCCTTTATCATTCAGTAATTCCTGACATTCACGTTAGGAGATAGACTATGCTTAAGATAAATTAGGTACCGGACAATCTTTTGGCTTCTTTACTTGTTATAAAGTATTTAAAATAAAAATGTTGGTCACATTCACTTAAGACATGTGTAACCAAGAGGGCATGTGGACTGTATCCAGTGTTGGGGAGGTCTCAACTAGTTGTTTTGTTTTCTGCTATAATGTAGAAGGTTATTCCATTTTTCTTCATATACATACTTAAATAAAAGGAAAATGGTGTGATCGTGGCTGTCTATGTATGTGTATGTATATGTGCATGTGGATGTCATGCGTATATTTGTCCATAACATACCATGTGATACTGAACAGTACAAGGATTGTAAGTACTAATGTTCTATGATATTTGATTATACATAAATTATGACTGATTTTATGACAGAACAGAAGCCAATTCACTACAAGTTATATTTTAGTGCAAATTCATTATTCTCAAACACTGTCAGTATTTTTAATTGAGTCCTTAATTACTTTTAACATGACTAATTTACTACATTCTGTAAATTAGTATTAATAATCTCATGTGTCATAGGTAAAACTTGTAAAATTATCACTTCAAAAATTTAATGAAGAAAAATTATCTTATAAATTATAATTCTTTGTAATTACTAATGTGTAATTTAATAGAATACGCCAGAATCAAGTACACTTCTTTGGAATTTGTCATCAAAACTCTCCACCTTGAATGCCTTGGCGCTGTCTTACCAGCATCCAATCACCTGTTTGGCCTTCACCTGTCGATTCCCACGGTACTCAGCATACCTGTATAGACTTCCATTAACAGTTGTTGGCTATAAAGGTCGACTCTCAGTTGTGCATCTCCGGGGTTGTCATGAGTTTTAATTTATTATCTCAACAAATGTGTTCAGTTTGTCCTCAGATGAAAATGTTACTGCCACAGTTTGATCTCTCACCCTCTTCTTATGCCTCTGTTACTACTTAACAGGTATGTCAAGGATGCCACAATGCCATTGATCCAGAAGTCCAGCGGGTGACCTACAATAACTTCAGCTGGCACGCATCCACCGAGTGCTTCCTGTGCTCCTGCTGCAGCAAGTGTCTCATTGGGCAGAAGTTCATGCCAGTAGAAGGGATGGTTTTCTGTTCGGTGGAGTGTAAGAAGATGATGTCTTAAGGGCACCGAGAAGTATCAGCCCAAAGCTCTCCATGGTGGTCTGCATTTCTACTGTAAAATCCAATTTGAAACAATAAAAGGCAAAAAAGGACATGTAAAAGAAAAGAAATCTTTTCTTTGCTATTTTTTATCAACTTTTTTTTTTCTGTCTCAACTTTTAAACCCTGCTGTAACCAATTGATTTTAAAAATGTTAAAGAATTTTATCTTTCCTTTACTTTCTCAATGTGAAATCATTGAGTTGGAAGCTTTGGTTTTAATTAAACTTCATTTCCCTATCCCCTTTGTGCCAAATATAGTATACATTTATACATAAAACAGTTAAAAATTAGTGCCACTAAGTGGAAAGATGAGTATTTCTAGTTCTATACTCTTTTCCCCCCTTGTGTGTGAAATAAAAAGGAAATTAAATTTGCCCTAATGCCAAGGCATTTATTGACTCATCTGATTCACTGATCTTTGTCATGATACACACTAAATTCTTCCTCACAGAAAATAGGAATGCAGTGTGGTCTGGTATTAATAGAGCTGGTATTATAATGCCTATGCATTTGCTGTTTTCTGACTTAGACAGAGGCGACATTTTCTTTGTTACATTTCTCTATTTTTTCATTATGTGCCCTACCTCTCAGTATTCTCTTTGTAAGTTGGTGACCTCCATCTGTGGCCTTGAATATTTTATTATCACATGTGGTATAACAATATCCACGCTTTTTGCTTCTATAGATAATTCTTGGCTTGTATATAAAAGCCAAACCACTCATTTATATTGCTTTTAATCCAAAGAACATGTATAATTTTTGTACCTAGAAAACTGTGACTTATCCTGATTGCACTTGCCTTCCATGGTTCAGATATAATATTTTCGTGGTTTTTATTCTTTTCTACTGGATCTTGTTTTATAATATTTCTAAGCCTGTTACGGATATATTGAATGTCTTCTTCACTTATACAGTTTCATCCTTCGCTATTTCTAATGTCCCTTTTTGCTGTATACTTTTATACATGGCTATGCACAATGAAAATCAAGTGAGATGAATGCTATGTATATTATTCAAAATAAAATTTCTTTCACTTTAATGATTGTATCTTTATATCCTTTGAGGGGAAAAAAAATCCTTCTGCAATTAAGCATGTGTTACAGCAGGGGGCGATCTCTCCAAGGAGAAAAACCACCCAAACAAAAATAAAGGCCATTTCTGACAAGACAGAACAGAAGCTGGACTTTTATTATGGAGAAGGGAAGAGTTTTATAAAACTTTAAAATATAATCAGGACGTTTTTGGATCACATAAGATTTTTTTTTTCTGTTTGAAAGGAGGGAAAGTGTTAATTGAAGTTTTAGACTTTATTTTCTCTTCAGGTGAAACTGACCATCATTACTTATGCTTGAGTTGCAACTGTTAGTTTCCTAATATATAAGGGAAACAAAGAATTTTTTTCATGGAAGCCTATTGTGATAAAGGAAGAACATGGACAATGTAGTAAATTAATTCTTCCTAATATTAGCAGAGATGTTTTTCTCTCAGTCTGAAGTATTTCTTTCATAGTGGGAATGGCAGTTTTCTCTGACATACACCCAAAATAATTTCTTTCCAGCTTATATTTGGCCAATAGTGGTTCTTTTTACATTTTACCCACACGCATATGCATAAAAATACACTTTTATTCCTTCTGCACTGTGTCGTCTTCAACATGGAAAGGTACATTGTTGCGTGAACATGTCACCTTTTTTCAAGAAGCTAGTTCTGCGTTCAAATTTAAATGGCAATTTTACAAATATCCTTTATTGTCTATAAATATTAATTTATTCTCATCTTTTTGCCTTTATTTCAAATGGCAACAGATCTATTTGCCACAGCATTTTGTCGACATTGGTTAGACTTTTCCTGGACACGGCCGAGTGACTGAAATAAACTGAAGCAGAACCCCTGCATACCAACACAGCCAGTCTTAGTAAGAAGTTAGTTGCTCTTAAGATTTAAATGGCCTTCATATTCGCTGCATGGTTTCTTTATTTTCTTTCTTTTAAAAATGAGAGGCTGAGTATTGTTTTTCTTTAGCTAAAACTCCTCTGAAGTCTTTGAGCATAGATTTCCAAATCTGACTTTGAAGTATTTCGGCCCAGTTTTACTAAAGCAAGGGACTCGTTACTGATTCATTCCCAAGGAATTTCCAACACATAGTGTTTAAGCTCATCCGACTTCACCATAGTTACCAAAGACACACCACCACCCAAGATCAGCTTCAAGCCTTTGTCTTGAGATGCCTTGGCACATCCGAACTTGTTTTCTGGGTATTCATTTAATTCCTTAGAAAACTTACGACTATATCAGTGTCTCCATAAAAAGGTACTTTACCACAATTTCTTACTAGATACTCTCTGCCCTATCCCGACCTCTGCTGATTTAAGTGCTCAATGACAACTTTGGTAATTATACTGAATGCTTAACATATATAAAAAGGACCCACTGTACTGGGAAATACGGGAGTGTTTTGAGCACACAACCTAAAGCTTGGTTTTATTCTGACTTGATTAATAGGGTCTTGTTTTTATATATTTACTAGAAGCTTAAATAGCTTTGGGTAATTATTTTGTCCTCTCCCGGGGGAACCTATCATTGTAGCCTCTATTTGATAGTGTATTTTGAAACACTCAAAACAAGATGTCATTAACCTTTTATACTTGTTTTGAATGCATGTACGCATTTATGACATTTATGAAGGCAGCTATTGATTTTTCTTCAATGACACTTCGCCCCAGGACATCTTGACCTTCAGACTACAACAAAAGCAACTTGTATCTTGTTATCTTTACTAGAGTCAGCCATTACTGAATACAGAGACATTAGAGTGTATTTCTCCATAAATAATTGGCTGTGAAGGCATCATAGTATAGTTAAAAGGAGGGCTGAGTTTAGGAGTTGAGGCAGACTCCTGCTGCCACACACCCCTGATTCTCCTCCCCACAGTCCGAGTAGGACTGAGTAGGATAGAGGCAAGATCATTAGATTTGGAGAGAGGAGGAAATAACAGGCCCAAGTGTTGGATGAATGTAATAAGAATAACAGAGAGATCAGTGGAGAGAAGAGTGAGTCGGGCTGAAGTTACCAAAGAACGTGGTGACGTACTCTGGAATTTGATGGAAGATGGCAACTCCGGTTAGAATAGGTGGCAGAGTCTGAGGGGCCATGCACTAGATCTCAAAGAGCTGTGATTGCTAGGAAACTTACAAAAAAAGTAATGGAAATCACAGTGGAAAATGAGAACGACAACTACCCCACAGGCACTGTGGAGACAAAATAACCAGCCTCTGGTTGTATGCATGGTTTTGAAGCTTGGGGTTTCTGCTGGCTCATGAGATGAGATGGGGACATCGTTTAGGGATCTCTTTCTTAGTCAGGATTTCACTCGGAGTTAGAACAAGAAACACCACGAAGTCCTTGGGGTGCTGGTTACAGGACTTTGCTTGGTTCGGCCCTCCCACCATCTCATTCCATCTATCAGATCCATCGCCACATCACAGTCATTTTTACATTCTATATCAAGCACCACTCTTCCCACCACCATCACAAAAGTGATAACTTACTCTTTGGTACCCCTACCATGCTGATTTATCTGACTATCTGAACACATTTCAATCTGTCTACTCTGGCCTTTCCATTACCACAATCAACACATTAGTTGATAAACTTGTTGTTTCTCACCAGGCGTATAAACGCTGTAAGTTCCAATCAGGTCTTCCTCTCTATAGTCCCACCCTTGGTATAATCAATAGTTCCTAAGCTTTAGTATGCATCAAAGCCACCTGGAAGTTGTGTTAAACACGGATTACTGGACCCTACTCCCCAGAGCTGCTGATTTAGTAGACCTGGGGTGGGGCCTGAGTACTAGTCCTAACAAGTTTCTAGGAGATACTGATGCTGGTGGGCTGGGGCCGCATTTCAAGAAACATTGTTCTGATTCTGAGAAAACTGAGGAAAATACTAAACTCACTTTATCCTACCAAAGTCACACACATTTCTGATACCAGATGTGAGAGATTATTTTCCCACATGCCAGGCCATCAATTAAGTACGTAGCAAACACCAGCTAATGTCCTCCAATTAAATTCTGAAGCTTCCTACCTGTAGACACTGTTAGATCTCACAGGCTGAGGGCTCAGTCCCACAATACTGCTCCTTACCCGCAAAACCAATCTCAGGTCCCAGGATGTTTCACCTGTGCTGACCCCAACCAACTTCAAATTAGGGTTCCCAGAACTTCCACCAGGAGTTTGATTAATTTGTTAGAGTGTCTCACAGATTTCAGAGAAAGTCTACTTGCATTTACCATTTTACTATAAACTACAGTACAAAGGATACGGATGGAAAGATAATATCAGGGAGGGCATGTATGTGCAAAGGGCTACTGAGTTTCCACCCATACTCTGGGCATGCCACCCTCCAGGAACCTGCATGTGTCCAGCTATTCAGAAGATTCAAGAACACCGTCCTTTGGGATTTTATGGAGGCTTTATTACATAACTGGTTTGATTTAATCATTGAACATTTGTGATCAACTTAACCTTCAGCCCCCCTCCCTTCCCTGGAGGTTGTGTGGTGGAGCTGAAAGTCCCAACTCTCTAATCATGCCTTGTCTTTTTTTTTTTTTTTTAACTAGGATACCTGTAATTTATTATTTTTTTATTTCAAAATATTACATAAGGCTCAGCGCCTGTAGCTCAGCAGCTAGGACGCCAGCCACATACATGGGAGCTGGCAGGTTCAAATCCAGCCCAGGGCCAGCCAAACAACAATAACAACTACAACCAAAAAATAGCCGGGTGTTGTGGTGGGTGCCTATAGTCCCAAGCTGCTTGGGAGGCTGAGGCAAGAGAATCGCTTAAGCCCAAGAGTTTGAGATTTCTATTCCACCCAGGATGACAGCTTGAGACTGTTTTTCAAAAAAAAAAAAAAGAAATTACTTAAGAGGGCACAGTGCTTTTGTTGCATGGACATCTTCTATAATGCTTAAGTCAGAGCTTACGGTGAGCCTATCACCAGAATACTGCTCATTTTACGAAACAGATAAATTTGTATCCCATACCTATCCTCTCATCCCCCCATCCTCCCCCACTTTCTTGGTTTCTCAGATCCTTTATATCATTTTGTGCCTGTATGTGAAAATCTATTAGTTCCCACATATTAATCATCAGGGAAATTCAAATTAAAACTATAATGAGATACTCCTTACCCCTATCAGAAGGGCCATTATTAAAAAAGTACAAAAATAATTAATGCTTACATGATGCAGAGAGAAAGGAAAACTTATACACTGTTAGTGGGATAGCAAATTAGTACAACCTGTATAGAAAACAATATGGAGATTCCACAATAAATAAATAAATAAATACCATTTGATCCAAGAATCCCATTACCAGGTATCTACCCAAAGGAAATGAAGTCATTTAATCAAAAAGACACCTGTACTCAAATAAATGTTTGGCGCAGCATAATTTACAATTGCAATGGTGTGGAATCAACCTAAGTGTCCTTTGATTTGTGTGTAAAGAAAATATGGCATATATTAATATATAGCAAGGAGTGCTACTCAGCCATAAAAAGAAAAAAATAATGTCATTTGCAGCACCATGGAGGGAAATGGAGACCATTATCCTCAGAGAAATATCTCAGGAATGGAAAATCAAACACCACATATTCTCCCTAATAATCCAGCCTTCTCTTTCTGGTTTCCGCCCCCCATTCTGAAGCTACCTAGGGACTGTCATCCTGTAGTCGACTCATTAGCATAAAAAGCATCATATCCTTGGAGATTATATTTATCACTCCCCAAAGATTTGAGGAGTTGTATGCCAAGAAATGGGGAGGAAGATGAAATATATATTTCATAATATCACAGATTCATTCTCTATTGTCTTGCCAGCGTGTGATACAAAGACGGTATTTCCCCCATTCCTCTACTTAAAAACTCTAACAATAGTCCAGACTTTCCCCACCCTTTCCGTACATACATATTGTCATCTAGCCAGAGGCAAGTGCTCGCAGGTTCACTGGTAGCTTCCCTCATATGTCCATGATTTGGCAAAGGTAGTTAACTTTAAAAAGCTGATCCATGACACTTCCCCATCCCACCACCTTTGGGACCTGTTTGTGTTTTCACACAGGTCTTGACCTACATTACTAGTTTACTAATGTTATTGCTCATTTGACTACAAAGATACAATTTGATTCATGTTTGCTTCCCTAGAACCCAATATAGTACCGAACACATGGTATACCCCCCAAATGGTGAATAATGAAATAAATTAAGTGACAACTGAATAAGTCATGAAAACCAGGTAAGAATTTTACCAGTTGTGCCAGGTGTAGTGGCTCACACCTGTAATCCTGGCACGCTGGGCAGGTGAATCGCTTGAGTCCACAGGTTCAAGACCAGCCTGAGGAAAGTGAGACCTATCTCTACTAAAAAATGAAAAACTGAGACATGAAGATCGCCTGAACCCAAGAGTTCGAGATTTCTGTAAGCTATGTTGCCACAGCACTCTACCAAGGGCGACAAAGTAAGACTCTGCCTCAAAACAATAATAATACTAATAATAACTTTACCAGTTGAGATGTTACTCATTTGGTCAGATTTCTAAGGGACAAAGCAATAGAAAAAGTAGCACTCAGTAACCATAGTAATTTTTTCAAAATCAAATGAGTATTTCTGATGTTTAAAAAAGGATGATAGACAAATCCAGCTACATAACTCACAGCAATACTTCCTAAAATTCCATCTTCTCCCCTACCTGCCTTCTCTTTATTTCCAGCTGGTCTCTATACAAGTTCCCTAAAACTCAATCCTGCCCAGTTTCTTTTTTTTATTGTTGGGGATTCATTGAGGGTACAATAAGCCAGGTTACACTGATTGCAATTGTTAGGCAAAGTCCCTCTTGCAATCATGTCTTGCCCCCATAAAGTGTGACACACACTAAGGCCCCACCCTCCTCCCTCCTTCCCTCTTTCTGTTTCCCCCCCATAACCATAATTGTCATTAATTGTCCTCATATCAAAATTGAGTACATAGGATTCATGCTTCTCCATTCTTGTGATGCTTTACTAAGAATAATGTCTTCCACGTCCATCCAGGTTAATACGAAGGATGTAAAGTCTCCATTTTTTTTAATAGCTGAATAGTATTCCATGGTATACATATACCACAGCTTTGTTCACCCATTCCTGGGTTGGTGGGCATTTAGGCTGTTTCCACATTTTGGCGATTGTAAATTGAGCTGCAATAAACAGTCTAGTACAAGTGTCCTTATGATAAAAGGATTTCTTTCCTTCTGGGTAGATGCCCAGTAATGGGATTGCAGGATCAAATGGGAGGTCTAGCTTGAGTGCTTTGAGGTTTCTCCATACTTCCTTCCAGAAAGGTTGTACTAGTTTGCAGTCCCACCAGCAGTGTAAAAGTGTTCCCTTCTCTCCACATCCACGCCAGCATCTGCAGTTTTGAGATTTTGTGATGTGGGCCATTCTCACTGGGGTTTGATGATATCTCAGGGTTGTTTTGATTTGCATTTCTCTAATATATAGAGATGATGAACATTTTTTCATGTGTTTGTTAGCCATTCGTCTGTCATCTTTAGAGAAAGTTCTATTCATGTCTCTTGCCCATTGATATATGGGATTCTTGGCTTTTTTCATGTGGATTAATTTGAGTTCTCTATAGATCCTGGTTATCAAGCTTTTGTCTGATTGAAAATATGCAAATATCCTTTCCCGTTGTGTAGGTTGTCTCTTTGCTTTGGTTATTGTCTCCTTAGCTGTACAGAAGCTTTTCAGTTTAATGAAGTCCCATTTGTTTATTTTTCTTGTTGTTGCAATTGCCATGGCAGTCTTCTTCATGAAGTCTTTCCCCAGCCCAATATCTTCCAGTGTTTTTCCTATGCTTTCTTGGAGGATTTTTATTGTTTCATGCCTTAAATTTAAGTCCTTTATCCATCTTGAATCAATTTTTGTGAGTGGGGAAAGGTGTGGGTCCAGTTTCAGTCTTTTACATGTAGACATCCAGTTCTCCCAACACCATTTATTGAATAGGGAGTCTTTCCCCCAAGGTATGTTCTTGTTTGGTTTATCAAAGATTAGGTGGTTGTAAAATGTTAGTTTCATTTCTTGGTTTTCTATTCAATTCCAAGTGTCTATGTCTCTGTTTTTGTGCCAGTACCATGCTGTCTTGAGCACTATGGCTTTGTAGTACAGACTAAAATCTGGTATGCTGATGCCCCCAGCTTTATTTTTGTTACAGAGAACTGCCTTAGCTATACGGGTATTTTTCCGGTTCCATACAAAACGCAGAATCATTTTTTCCAAATCTTGAAAGTACGATGTTGGTATTTTGATAGGAATGGCATTAAATAGGTAGATTGCTTTGGGAAGTATAGACATTTTAACAATGTTGATTCTTCCCATCCATGAGCATGGTATGTTCTTCCATTTGTTAATATCCTCTGCAATTTCCTTTCTGAGGATTTCATAGTTTTCTTTATAGAGGTCATTCACCTCCTTCGTTAGGTATATTCCTAGGTATTTCATTTTTTTTGAAACTATCGTGAAGGGAGTTGTGTCCTTAATTAGCTTCTCATCTTGACTATTATTGGTGTACACAAAGGCTACTGACTTGTGGACATTGATTTTATATCCTGAAGCATTACTGTATTTTTTGATGACTTCTAGGAGTCTTGTGGTTGAGTCTTTGGGGTTCTCTAAGTATAAGATCATGTCGTCAGCAAAGAGGGAGAGTTTGACCTCCTCTGCTCCCATTTGGATTCCCTTTATTTCCTTGTCTTGCCTAATTGTATTGGCTAGAACTTCCAGCACTATGTTGAATAGTAAAGGTGACAGAGGACAACCTTGTCTGGTTCCAGTTCTAAGAGGAAAAGCTTTCAGTTTTACTCCATTCACTAAAATATTGGCTGTGGGGTTGTCATAGATAGCTTCAATCAGTTTTAGAAATGTGCCACCTATGCCTATACTCTTCAGTGTTCTAATTAGAAAAGGATGCTGGATTTTATCAAATGCTTTTTCTGCATCTATTGAGAGGATCATGTGATCTTTATTTTTACCTCTGTTAATATGGTGGATAACGTTTATAGACTTGCGTATGTTAAACCAGCCTTGAATCCCTGGGATGAAGCCTACTTGATCATGATGAATGACTTTTTTGATGATAAGCTGTAATCTATTGGCTAGGATTTTGTTGAGAATTTTTGCGTCTATATTCATGAGTGAGATTGGTCTGAAATTCTCCTTTTTGTTTGGGTCTTTTCCTGGTTTTGGTATGAGGGTGATGTTTGCTTCATAGAATGTGTTGGGGAAGATACCTTCTTCCTCAATTTTTTGGAATAATTTCTGCAGTACAGGAATAAGCTCTTCCTTGAAGGTTTGATAGAATTCTGGAGTGAAGCCATCTGGACCAGGGCATTTTTTGGTTGGAAGATTTTTTATTGTTTCTTTGATCTCAGTGCTTGAAATTGGTCTGTTCAGGAGCTCTATTTCTTCCTGGCTAAGTCTAGGGAGAGGGTGTGATTCCAAATATTGATCCATTTCTTTCACATTGTCAAATTTCTGGGCATAGAGTTTCTGGTAGTATTCAGAGATGATCTCTTGTATCTCTGTGGGATCAGTTGTTATTTCCCCTTTATCATTTCTGATTGAGGTTACTAGAGATTTTACTTTTCTCTTCCTCGTTAGTCTGGCCAATGGTTTATCTATTTTATTTATTTTTTCAAAAAACCAACTCCTTGTTTCATTAATTTTCTGAATGATTCTTTTGTTTTCAATTTCATTGATCTCTGATTTGTTTTTGGATATTTCTTTTCTTCTACTGAGTTTAGGCTTAGATTGTTCTTCTTTTTCCAATTCCATAAGATCTCTTGTGAGATTGTTCATGCGCTCTCTTTCTGTTTGTCGAATGTAGGCATCTAAAGCGATGAATTTTCCTCTCAAAACTGCTTTAGCAGTATCCCACAGGTTTTGGTAGCTTGTGTCTTCATTGTTGTTATGCTCAAGGAAATTAATGATTTCCTGTTTTATTTCTTCCTGCACCCATCTGTTATTCAACAGAAGATTGTTTAATTTCCATGCCTTTGGGTGGGGTCGAGCATTTTTGTTAGAGTTGAGTTCCACCTTTAGTGCCTTATGCTCTGAGAAGATACAAGGTAAAATTTCAATTCTTTTGATTCTGTCGATATTTGTTTTGTGTCCGAGGATATGATCAATTTTGGAGAATGTTCCATGGGGTGATGAGAAGAATGTATATTCTTTATCGTTGGGATGGAGTGTTCTATATGCGTCTATAAAGCACAGTTGTTCTAGGGTCTCATTTAAATCTCTTATATCCTTGTTTAATTTCTGTTTAGAGGATCTGTCCAGCTCTGTAAGAGGAGTGTTAAGGTCCCCTGTTATTATGGTACTATCAGATATCATATTGCTCAGACTGAGTAAGGTCTGTTTCAAGAATATGGGAGCATTTAAATTGGGTGCATAGATATTTAGAATTGAAATGTCTTCTTGTTGTATTTTTCCCTTGACCAATATAAAGTGACCATCTTTGTCTTTTTTGACTTTAGTTGCTTTAAATCCACATGTATCTGAAAATAAGATTGCAACTCCTCTTTTCTTCTGAATTCCATTTGCCTGAAAAATTGTCTTCCAACCCTTGACTCGGAGCTTTAATTTGTCTTTTGAAGCCAGGTGTGTTTCTTGCAGACAGCAAATGGATGGCTTGTGTTTTTTAATCCAGTCAACCAATCTATGTCTCTTCAGTGGGGAATTCAAGCCATTAACATTTATGGAGATAATTGATAAGTGTGGTAGTATTCTATTCGTCTTATTTGGTGAGAGTCCATTGCTTAGTTTTATCTTTTGCATCAGTGTGGAGGTTAGGTTCTGTCCTTTAATTTCTGAGTTCTTACTTTGCTGCTGATCCATTCTGGTGGTCAGTGTGCATAACAGGTTGAAGTATTTCCTGTCGAGCTGGTCTTGTGGTGGCGAATTTCCTCAATGTTTGTATATCCGTAAATGATTTGATTTCTCTGTCAATTTTGAAGCTTAGCTTAGCAGGGTACAGAATTCTGGGCTGAAAATTGTTCTGTTTAAGTAGATTAAAGGTAGATGACCATTGTCTTCTTGCTTGGAAAGTTTCATTAGAGAAGTCTGCGGTCACTCTGATGGATTTGCCCCTGTAGGTCAACTGGCGCTTACTCCTGGCAGCTTGCAGAATCTTTTCTTTTGTCTTGACTTTGGACAGGTTCATCACAATGTGTCTTAGAGAAGCTCAGTTAGAGTTGAGGCGACCTGGGGTCCGATAGCCCTCTGAAAGCAGTGTGTCAGAATCTTTGGTGATATTTGGGAAATTTTCTTTTATAATATTCTCTAGTATGGCTTCCATTCCTCTGGGGCATTCTTCTTCCCCTTCTGGAATTCCTATGACTCGTATGTTGGAACGCTTCATAAAGTCCCATAATTCTGACAGTGAACGTTCTGCTTTCTCTCTCTTTTTTTCTGCCTCTTTTACTATCTGAGTTATCTCAAAAACTTTGTCTTCTACCTCTGAAATTCTTTCTTCTGCATGGTCTAACCTGTTGCTGATACTTTCCATTGCATCTTTAAGTTCCCTGATTGACTGTTTCATTTCCTTCAGCTCTGCTATATCCTTTTTATATTCTTCATATCGTTCATCTCTTATTTGATTCTGTTTTTGAATTTCCTTTTGGTTATTTTCCACTTTATTAGCAGTTTCCGTCATTGTTTCCATCATTTCTTTCATTGTTTTCAACATGTGTAGTCTAAATTCCCTTTCCGTCATTCCTAACATTTCTTTACAGGTGGAATCCTCTGCAGTAGGTACCTCATGGTCCCTTGGTGGGGTTGTTCTGGACTGGTTCTTCATGTTGCCTGGAGTTTTCTGCTGATTCTTCCTCATGAGTGATTTCTTTTATCTGTTTCCTTGCCCTAATTTTCCTTTCACTTCCTCTTGCTCTTTAAGTTCTCGTGCCTGTGGAAGTTGCGGGCGGGTTTAGACGGATTGAACACACGCGACCACTTGCCGGTTTTCCACTGTTTTAGTCCTCCTGTTGGGGTCCAGAAGTCTCTCGCTGACTCCCTGTATCCTCTCAGGGGCGATGATAGGCAGATCCCACCAGCCAGAGATGCCTGGAGTCCTATATCCCCAGACTCACGGTGCCCAGATGCAAGGAAGCTGTTACTCGGCTGCCATCTTGCTCCGCCTCCCCTGCCCAGTTTCTATTCTCTTGCTTTCTGCCATCCCCACTTCATTTATTCATTCTTTTGTGTAATTAATCAGTATTTATTGAATATCTGCTAGGTGCCAGGAATAAAAAATAAAAATGAAACAGTATATTGAATAAGATCCCTGTGCTCAAGGTATTTTCCATTCTATAGAGAACAGACATGGAAGAAAGAATTCTAACATTTAACATAAAATGCTGACCAAACAGGCATGGGGGAGACTTAAGAATAGAGGATAATAATAATAATATTAATAAATAATAACAGAAGGTTAAAGCCATTATTATTTCATAAGAGTCTGAATAGCACTTACTATAAAGATTCAGATTTTCTTCTAAGATTCCCAGCACTGCTCTTCACCTGTACTTGTGAAAATTGGGTTTCTCTTCAACAGTCTGGATGGGTTGAGGAAAGGCTGTCAACTCTCTCCTGTACGGATCATTTTTACCCCACCACCTGAGAAATTACTATTAGATTTTAGTGCTAACAGAGCTTCATTCTCCAAAGGAAGGTGTTTCTTTCTTTCTGAAATTGAGAATGATGCAAATAACCATGTTTCCCTCTCCATTTTGACTTCTAGGAAACTCTGAGCAAAATCTGACCCTCCACTAACACAGCGACTGTTACTTAAATATCTGCTCCTTTTCCAGACAACTTTATTGTGTGAGTTCTCATTTTAGCCTGTTTCAAGTTATTTGTATAATTAGGTAGGGTGTCTCCTTGGTTAGGATCTTTTTATGTTTTCTAAGTATCAAAAAAGGGTTATTCTTTACAAACATATAGACAGGAAACAAAAAGTAGTCAGCCCATGGAAGGACTAGAAGCCGGGCTGGGAAGCTGTCAGGTTTCCTCCCTCTTCCTGCTCTCACCCAAGTTCCTCCAAGAATATCTGCTCCATTTTTCTTTCTCTGTAGACAAATTCTCTTTCCTCCAAAATCTACATAGTTAGTAAAAGATGAGTGCCTTAAAATTTCTGAGTTCATATGTCACGAATACCTCACACTGAGAGACTAACCGGCTGCTTCCTGGTTCTGATTCCAAATCCCCAAGAAAGGAAATTTGACTCCAATTGTTTAATATATGGACAAAGCAGTTTATGCTCATAGAATGGACACAAAACAGTTATAAAAATCTCTCCAAATTAGAATCGAAGGGAAAGCAGCAGGAATCATGGGAGGTGGGGAGCCAGCAGTTTGTGGGGTCATTGTAAGTAGAAAGACACTCTACAAAACCAGGCACAGTGTTGCACACCTGAAGTCCCAAGGTGCCATGAGTTCGAGGCTAGCCTCAGCAACACAGTGAGACTCCACTTCTAAAAATTATGTGTGTGTATAGGGAGAGAGAAAAAAATATACACTCCCCAAGATACATTCTACAAGATGACTATTATAATTTGAAGTAAGTAGAGAGTTAGAAGGATAGTAGGCCAGGCTCCAGCTAGATGAGTACCAAATTTATTTCCAGTGTGACTATATTTCCCAGAAACTACTACAGTTTGGGGGGTATTTGTCATTGACTTTTGGCTAACGGGACACGAACAGGAGTGATGGCATCTCCTCCTCTGCTGGGCTATGACAACTCAAGAGTCCCTAGGAGATGACAGAGCCAAGACATAAAGGAGGATCTTGCTCCACACCATCGTACCCGATATGAGCTAGAAATATGCATTTACTGTTTTAAGCAACTATATTATACTTGATTGTAGTGGGAATTAACCTTTCCAAACTAGTACAGCTAAAGAAAAGAAGCAGAGCATGTATTCATTCTACAAACTTCCCATAGCTATGTTATGTATTACACTGGGGTGCTGGGAAAGTTGGGGTAAATATAGCAAGGAAGGCCCCTACTCTCAAGTCTTCATGGTTTCACGGAGAAGAAAGGGAAGTAACACATAATTAAAGGTATTAAAAACCTGTCCCTGAGAGGAGACAGTGGAAGTGATCCTGAAGTGAATGTGATACTGAAATATCTTCTCTAATACAGGTTATTTTCACTGTTGTCCTAAGTGAGTGGTGGATAGACAGGCATGCTGCAGAGAATAGAATCTAAAAGATCTGATCACAGAGGGGTTGAAGGACACAGAGGAGTCAAAATCAACCCTGTCAACTGGAAGAAGGATGGTGACATCCATAGCAAAGGGACATCCACTTAGGGAGGAGCTAGGTTGAGACAACAATAATCATGGATTGGAATATGTTGAACTTGAGGCAGGTGAAGGCAGCTTGGGTCCTGAAATATGATGCTCAAAAAGAAAACTTCTGGCTGGAGATAAGATAGGAAGTCAACAGATAAAAGTTAAATTAACATCTCAAACTAGCTTAAGAAAAGGAGTCTAGTCTCCATGTAAAATGGAACACGTCAAAGATAGTTTTCAAATTATTTTCTCCAGGTCACAATAAAGACAAGTGCAGTGTATTTTCTCTTTTCTGAAGAACTAGAAATTATACCAGCAGTTTGGGTATTTCAACAATGGACATTGCAAAGTCTGAGACCTCTAAAGTTCCATGGCACCAAATTTATCAATAATACTCCATTTATAAGGGTACATGTCAAATCTACTAAGTGTAGAGTATAAATGTCTTAACATAATAATTAAGAAAGTGAGGTGAAGGCTATGTTTACAAGTTTGATGTAAGTATTTCAAATTGTATATGAAACCAGCACATTGTACCCCATAAATGCATTAAGGTACACAACTATGATTTAATACAAATAATAATACTCCGTTTAAGCACAGCACCCATTGCTTTGCAGAGGGTGTCTGGGATTTGCTTACCTGATAAGTCACTTCAGAAAAGGGTGTAGCATTACATTTTGTTTGAAAAATTCCAATTTTCCAATTTCTTCTTTTTCCCTTCCCCCTAGCCTAGGACAATAAATAAGCCTCTGAAGTTTCAGGTCCTACACTGCAGGTCATTTTTCTTGGACCATTATAAGTCACTAGGAAAAATAATTTCTATGTCTCTCTCCTATCCCTCAAATTGCTGTACCCATTAACCTCGCCTCTACGTAAGCCATATGACAGACCGGAACCAAGGTCACCCATTTCTCACATTTTCTTCCTCATCTTGGTCTTTTTTTATTTCTTTTTCTTTTCTGAATTTTTCTTCTAAACTTTCTTTCTCTACATTTTATTTCCTTTCCCAAACTTTAGTCTTGATCTATCTCTCTCTTTTCTGCTTACTCTATTTGACAGATTACTTATTAAATTCAAATTATAATAAGTAATTATATAATTACTTATTAATTCAAAGTTGCATTCATTAATTAATTCATCTAAGAGTAATTAAGGGTCTGTTTATATATATATATTGTAGCTCATAAGGTCTGTATATACATATTAGATAATAGCATTGTGTAGGAGTTAATTTCCTGCTGTGATAATGTAAGAAAATGTCTTTATTTGGGGCAGATACACACACAAGTATTGTGGGGAACATCAAATCTGCGACTTAACTGTTTTAGAAAAAATGCCATAGAGAGAGGCTGATAAAGCAAATGTGGTAAAATGTTAACAGTTGAGGGATCTAGGTGAAAGGAAACAAAAATTGTTTGTAGTATTGTTCGAAATTTTTCTGTAAGTCTGGAATTACCTTAAAATACAAAGTTCAAAAAATATTCTCAACTCACAGAAATGAACTTTTATTATAATTTTTCCTTTAATGTTTTATGTTTAAAATATAGCATTTGGCAAGACTACTCATAGTTATATTTTAAGTGCAAATTACAACTGAAGGAAGAAAATATATTTCATTGAAAGTCGTCTCTTCAGACAAGAAGAATGTTTCCGTGATAGTTTAGAGCTCCACGGTTGTATAATAGCAAAAGCATATCACTAACTAAAAGGAACCAGTTTAGAGTATGAATCCTGCCATTTACCAGCTCTGGGGATATGTCTCAATTTCCCATCTACAAAATGGAAATATCAATCCTTAAGTGATAGATTGCTTTTCCAAAATCGGTCATTAAAATATGACCAGTCTGATCATACATATTCTTTTAGGACCTTGCCTGAAATCATCTGGAATCTATATTCCCCTCCCTTGGACCTGAGAGGGACTTTGTAGTTACCTGGACTAACAGAATGAAGCATGTATGCCTTGCTAGCTAGCTCAGAAGAGGTAATGGGAGCTCGTTCTTTCTCTCTCTCCCTTCTCTCTCTCTCCATCTCTCCCTTTCCCCCATCCCATCGTACTGTGAAGTAAACCCAGAGCAACCCATTCAGAAAGTTCACGTGGAGAGACACAACTGGAAGGGAATGGAGGCTCCCACCCCAATGCCTGCATCAACTACCAGACACTTGAGTGAATGCTTCTTTAGACATTCCAGTCCCAAACCTCTAGTCTCCCGGTTGAAGCCTCTGACAAAGTTGAACCCACCATGTTCTGTCCAAATTCCCAAACCACAGAATCCATGAGCATAATTCATGGTTGTTTTACCCTGTGAAATTTTGGGATCCTGTGTTATGCAGACATGGTATCTGTAACACCTGTTGAGCAGAATTATTTGATATGTAAAAGAGAATTCCCAAAAAACACGTGAATTTGCTCTGTGCTCCATAAAATGTCATTTATATAAATGTGTACGATTTGTTTATACAAACTCATTATTTAGAATATTAACTTTCATCCTCTCATTACTTTTGCTTAAGGATTTATATGGATGTTCATTCTTAAGAAACTTAAGTATATAAACTCTATTAGAAACTTAAGTATATAAACTCTCTCAAATAGAGTTTATATACACCAAGAATATTTATACTAATTTACACGCAGAAAATCTGGTGATTACTATTTTCAGGGTAGTATGTTCCAGGGGTTAGGATCAGTCAGGGAACAAGCAGAAGGCCTATATTCCCATTCAGAGTCTTCAGTTCTTGAATTCCTAGGCTGGGCAAATGGAGTCCTCAGCATTCCCATTGCCAAAATGAGAAACACCTGTAGGGCTGCTAATTAGGGAGCAAGAACTTACAATAGTGAACCTTATTTATTCTCCAAATTCTATGAAATAAAAGACACTTACTTCAGGAAGATTGGGGATGGTGGGGATTTATTAATCACCTATAAGCTCCCAAGTGCTGTGAGTATACAGTTTTCTACAATGTAAGCCTTGCCCTCAACAAGTTCACAGTCTCCTATCTTATAAAAGAGATATTTAAGGGTGGTGCCTGTGGCTCAGTGATTAGGGTGCTGGCCCCATATACCTAGGGTGGTGGGTTCGAACCTGACCCCAGCCATAATGCAACCAAAAAATAGCCGGGCATTGTGGCGGGCGCCTGTAGTCCCAGCTACTTGGGAGGCTGAAGCAAGAGAATCACTTGAGGCCAAGAGCTGGAGGTTGCTGTGAGCTGTGACACCACAGCACTCTACCAAGGGTGACAAAATGAGACTCTGTTTCAAAAGAAAAAAAAGGAAGAAGAAGAAGGAGATAAAACCCAGTAATTAAACCTGAAGTTTGATTAATACTTACAGCTTTCCAAACAATGCCAGGTGATATACTATTCATAATAGTGATTTGCCTGATTTCTTATAATATTTCTGAATTAAAAAATAAGTTACTTCCTATTAATAGCAATTAATATAATTTAGAAATGGTACCTTCAAAGCATTTAAGCATTCCTCAGAGTGAATTAGAAGGGAGAAGGTGAGATTATTGATATTTGTTCTTGACAAAGATTCATTTTTATCCACACGTATTTTTTCTCTCTTTCCTTGTCACAGATGAAGTTCTGCTGATGGGCGTGAGACGGGGGTGAGAAAGAGAAGAGCTGGAGGGAAACAGAGGGCGGCAGTGACATTGGGCACTCTCATTCTGAATTGATTTTCCATGCCCTGCTCATTTTGCACCAATTGGCACAGCGCAGAGTATTTTGCAATATTGGGAAATACCCTGTGGAGGAGTTTTGCAAAAACCTGTAAGGCAATAAGGCACTATTATAAAATTATCATCACTATTCAGTATTTATTAAGCATTCCCCTCTTCCTCCTCCTATGGCCCTGGTGAAACAGCAAGCATGGCTGGTGAAGCCCCTGCCTCAGAGGGGTCACATTCTAAAGGGAGGATTCAGCATCGCCATCAAAGGTTGAGAAGGATTCTTGCTCCTAAACTTCTGTAAGTTAAGTGAAATAAGAATTTCCATTGCTTATCTGCATCCAAAAGATCTTTGGGGGGTAATCATAAAACCTTTCCCTGAGGATGTATGGATTCTACCAAAGGGAGAATTAACAGAAGCAGAATGACCTCTTTATTATTTCTCTCTCAAATATACATATGTGTGCGTACGTGGGGGCAAGTCTCGATGCATTAATGTACACAGTTATGATTTAATAAAAAATAAAAAAAACCTTTTTTTCTAAATAAAGCTCATTCTTGGTTGCTCCCTCTTGTTAAAATTCCCTTAACATCATTTTGAACAGTATCTCTAGTCACTGTAATAATTTCTTTATACACACATACTTACATAATCCTCACCACAACTCTTTGAGGGAGGAAGGCACTTTTATTATAGTGTTTTACAGATAAAGTAACTGTAAGGACATTGTGATGATATAATTCAGCCAAAGCCATCAAGCAAGAAAGTGGAAGCCCTAGAATTTGCACCCTGGCAATCAGGCCCCCAAGTGTGCCTTAGTGTTCACCGCGCCGTACAGCATGCTAAGCCTGTGTCTTCTTTCCTCTTGTAGGAACTGTGTCTGGTCATTATGTTAGCACGACGTAAAAATATTTTCTTTGCTGTTCCACAGAGATTTCTTCCGTGTGTCTTTACATCTTCCAAAAGCTATAGCCTGTTCTTTTATTCTTAAAAGTTTCTCTCCAGGGCGGTGCCTGTGGCTCAATGGAGTAGGGCACTGTCCCTATATGCTGGAGGTGATGGGTTCAAACCCAGCCCTGGCTAAAAACTGCAAAAAAAAAAAAAGTTTCTCTCCATCAGATTGATTCCAGGCTATACAGCCAGCCCCAGCACCATGTCAGTCTGCTCAAGACAAAACCCTTTCTGTCTCGCAACGAAATCCCTCATATTTTGAGCTGAAAGTAAAAACTGCTCTGCTGAGGTGCCAAGGGAAACATACTTCCATTATGAAGTGTTTTTAACAAATGTTTTGGAAGTTTTAAAGGAGCAGCTTTCTAAATATCTAAGGCATCTGCAAACAACCCAGACACGCTGGCCTGCTCTGCAGCCCAAGCATTATTTCTGGCTTGTATAATTTTGTTTCTGAAAACTAGCACAGCTGTTGTGATGCCCCTTTATTAATTGTCCAATAATACCAAAAAATTTTTTTTCTAGGGTTGAATGATCAAAATGGTATTCCAGGTCTGTGATGTTGAAATATCACATATATAATTGCTAATATAATTTTGACCTTCTTTAGCAGAATTTCAAAGAGGAACCAAAGGTTTATCTTCGTAAAGTTTATAATCATTCCACAAAGTTCAAAATGTTTGGCAGTGCTTGAGAAATTTAAAAACAGTAATAAAAGGTTACCAGGAGGAATTCAAAGTTGCCTTGTATGGTAATGCTAACTCAAGCCACCACACGCTGCAGCGTTACCAGTTCAGTTGTGATGTTAGCACTGGGTCAGTACCATGTAGCTGCAGAGCTATTTAAGGGTCTTGCCCACTGACAATGAATAATGAACTTTGGAAAAATTACAATTACTGTGTCAGCTTTGAAAATACAGAGAAGAGAGAGAGAGAAGGGAGAGAGAGAGAATTGTGCAAGTTTTGGCCTCATTTCCTAAGTATTCATCAGCCTCATTGAGTGCTCTTTAACATCAGCAGCCCTACCTTGCCTTGCATTTTTGCCAACCTAAAATGCACACAATGTTCCTGCCTGACCCAAGCCACTCTTAATCTCTGTTTGCTCAAACTGTGGTATCCCAAGCTCTTGATTTGTTGGCAGCCAGTAAAAGGGGTTTCCTTATGAATCACAGAATGCAGGGACGCTGAGTGATATGCACTGTCTGGGTACATCCCTGTGTGGAATGTATCTGAAACAGAAGACAGAAACCTAAATTTTAGTTCAACATCAGATTTCAAACACATTCTTGAAAAATTGGAGTTCAATACGGAAAAAAAAATCACAGTGTCTCTCCTGTTGTGGAAAAGTTTACTCTCATCAGATTATCTCCAGAGACACAGGAACTTAGCTGCACACATTCAGGCTCCACCGCCTCTGATTAGGAAAGGGCTCCTTGATTGACCCTTTTAGATGATCCAGCTTTTCTGCCTAAAGTAATAAAAATAGTTGGTCCAGTTTGAGTGGAAGTGGAATGATGTGGCAAAGATAAAGCTGAGAATAAACCAATGCTGTTGAGCATCTGACAGATCACATCTTTATTGCAAGAAGGAAATCAGAATATTATAAGGGAAAGTGTGTTTATGGAAGTCATAGCATAGATGCAAGAACAGTGTTTCTCATCATGTCTTAACCTGTTTATAGTAAGTTTAAGAAAACAGGTTCATTTATCAATAGCATACATTTATCTGGCAAAATGAATTAAGACGATCAACTTGTAAATTTCATTTCAAAGATACTAGATAGACTGCATTATTTCTAAATATCATGAAATATAGGAAATGAAAAACAGGTTCTTGAAGGCATTCTGCAGTTTTGTTTGTTTGTTTGGGGCTGGCACCCTACTCCTTTGAGCCACAGGCGCCTCCCCTTGAAGGCATTCTGAATGAACAGAAGACTTGGGAAATCTGTGGCTTTAAGTTTAAGATTTGCCCTATTAGCTCAATATACAAAACTTACATGTTCTTCCCAAATTATAGAAAATCAATCATGTTTCAGAAATGTAAAATGCACATATGCCACAAAATTTGCTCTTGTTATTAAATGATAAAATAATTATATTGGGCGGCGCCTGTGGCTCAGTGAGTAGGGCGCCGGCCCCATATGCCGAGGGTGGCGGGTTCAAACCCAGCCCTGGCCAAACTGCAACAAAAAAATAGCCGGGGGCTATGGCGGGGACCTGTAGTCCCAGCTACTCAGGAGGCTGAGGCAAGAGAATCGCTTAAGCCCAGGAGCTGGAGGTTGCTATGAGCTGTGTGATGCCACGGCACTCTACCAAGGGCCATAAAGTGAGACTCTGTCTCTAAAATAAATAAATAAATAAATAAAATAAAATAATTATATCTTCTTAATTTACGAATCTTATAATGTAAATGAAAGAGTTGATAGCTGCTGATTTTGACTAATATTCAAAGAAAAGAGTTAAATCACTTCCCTTCTATAACTTGTAACATGTATTTCCAAATAAAGATGAACAGTATGAGAAAAATGGAATAAAAACTAAATAATATATTTTTAGATACTTAGTATTTGGGCTTGATACAGAAGTCTCTTCAGTATCCATAATCTGACATGGTCCCCAGATACGGCTGATGTTAATAAATTCACTAGATAATATTCTCAACGATATAAAGAAAACATCAAGTATGTGTGTCTTTATTTATTCAACAATCAGAATTCAGAGATTACCAAACACCATGGTATTTATAAGGTGTATAAGAAGCTAAAGCTCAAGATGCTCACCACTGGGGACAGCAGCAGCCTTCAAATAGAAAACCATCATGGATGTTGTCTGAATATCTGTGTGCCTTCAGAGTCCATATGCTGAAATCCTCAACCACCAGAGGACGGCATTATTAATAGAAGGTGGGGTGCTGGGATGGGAACCCTCAGGGATATGACCTCTTTCCCCTTCTGCCATGTGAGGTTAGAGTGAAAAGGTGGCTGTCCATGAGGAAATGGGCTCTCACCAGGCAGTGAACCTAGCAGAGCCTTGGTCTTGGACTTTCCAGATTCCAAACTGAGAAATAAATTTCTGTTGTTTATAAGCACCCAGCTTGTGACATTTTGTTTTAGCAGCCCCAATAGATTAAGAAAATCATACAGAGTGTGATAAGCCCTCAATAGAGGGGTACACAGAGAGGGGAGAGGAGAGAGCAGGGAAGACTTTAGGGAGCTGACAACATTTGAACTAGGTCTTTAAAAAGGGTGCAAGTGACCTGAAGGAGACTGATGGAAGATGGAATAGTAAAGGGCATTTCAGACATGGTCTCATGATAGTTATACAAACAAAAGGCATTGATTGTGCAATAAAAGTATGTGATGTCATCAGAGGGCTAGTCCCTCTGATTAATTACAGGGAAGAGATATTGGCAGGGAGAGTGGAGGTCCATGAGTTGGTGCAAGAAGGAGCCAGGGTGTGGGTCTCGTTTTCAGCATCACCAAAAGGCTTACTGAAAAATACGGATTACACAGAAATATTTCTCCGAAGTTGTCTTACAAAATATTAATATTAACTCAAGGCCACTTATGTCTTGGTTTATTTATGGTGAACTGAAAAACAAAAGGTTTCTTTTTGGAGTTAAGTTTGGGAAATGCCGGACTTCTTTCCGCATAGCTTTTCAGTTTTCAGTATGCTAACGTGCATGGCTGTTCAAGATATGATAACAAATGTATTATTTCCCACACTTATTTGACCAATGAACCCTTTGTCCGCACAGGATATTTTGAAGAGCTAATGTTCCATAAAGGTGATTTGGAAATGCTACTGTAACCAATTGAGTAGAATTAAAAGTCTTAATTAAGAAAGGTCAGGTGATCCATGGCCAAATGTGTATTTCAGAAATGCAATTTTGTGAAGAATGTGAAAGAAAGGCTGGACATGAGATAAAGTTGGGAATTTAATATCTAAGCAAAGCTCATGGGAGTGGAGCAGAAAATCTGAATTTGGAAGATTTTTAGAACTGACAGCACCAAAGAGCTGGTTGAACATGGGGAGTGAGGAAGTGAATGAGAAGGGAAAGTAAAGAATAATTTAACCACGTGATCAAAGGCAGCATCATCAATGGTGAGACAAACAGACATTACGCACATCCTGATGGGCTGCACTGAGGACACGGTATCACCTACTTTATATTCCTGATAACAAAGCATAAGCTGAAATTTCTGTTGAAAAACATCCTATAACGCTGCATAATATTCCATGGTGTGCATATACCACAATTTATTAATCCATTCGTGGGTTGATGGGCACTTGGGCTTTTTCCATGACTTAGCAATTATGAATTGGGCTGCAGTAAACATTCTGGTACAAATATCTTTGTTCTGATGTGATTTTCAGTCTTCTGGGTATATACCTAGTAGAGGAATTATAGGATTGAATAGCAGATCTGTTTTTAGATCTCTAAGTGTTCTCCAAACATCTTTCCACAAGGAATGTATTAATTTGCATTCCCACCAGCAGTGTAGAAGTGTTCCCTTTTCTCCACATCCACGCCAACATCTCTGGTCTTGGGATTTTGTGATATGGGCTAATCTTACTGGAGTTAGATGATATTGCAAAGTAGTTTTGATTTGCATTTCTCTGATGATTAAGGATGATGAGCATTTTTTCATATGTCTGTGGGCCATGCGCCTGTCTTCTTCAGAGAAATTTCTCTTTAAGTCCCTTGCCCAGCCTGAGATGGGATCACTTGTTCTTTTCTTGCTAATATGTTTGAGTTCTTTGTGGATTCTGGTTATTAAACCTTTGTCAGAGACATAACCTGCAAATATCTTCTCTCATTCTGAGGGCTGTCTGCTTGCTTTACTTACTGTGTTCTTGGCTGTGCAGAAGCTTTTTAGTTTCATCAGGTCCCAGTAGTGTATTTTTGATGCTGCTTCAATTGCCCGGGTGGTCCTCCTCATAAAATATTCGCCCGGTCAATTTCTTCAAGAGTTTTCCCTGCACTTTCTTGGAGTATTTTTATAGTTTCATGTCTTAAGTTTAAATCTTTAATCCAGTGAGAGTCTATCTTAGTTAATGGTGAAAGGTGTGGGTCCAGTTTCAGTCTTCTACAGGTCACCAGCCAGTTCACCCAGCACCATTTGTTAAATAGGGAATCTTTTCCCCACTGAGTGTTTTTAATTGGCTTGTCAAAGATCAAATAACGGTAAGTAGCTGGGTTCATCTCTTGATTCTCTATTCTGTTCCATACATCTTCCTCTCTGTTTTTGTGCCAGTACCATGCTGTTTTGATCACTATTGATTTATAGTATAGTCTGAGGTCTGGTAGTGTGATTTCTCCTGCTTTGTTTTTATTTCTGAGTAACTTCTTGGCTATTGGAGGTTTTTTTCTGATTCCATATAAAATGAAGTGTTTTTTCGAGATCTTTAAAGTATGACAGTGGAGCTTTCATAGGGATTGCATTAAAATTGTATATTGCTTTGGGTAGTATGGACATTTTAACAATGTTAATTCTTCCCAGCTGTAAGCATGGTATGTTTTTCCATTTGTTAACATCTTCAGATATTTCTTTTCTTAGAGTTTCATAGTTCTCTTTATAGAGATTTTTCACATCCTTTGTTAGATAAACTCCAAAATATTTTATCTTCTTTGGCACTACTGTGAATGAAATAGAGTCCTTGACTGTTTTTTCAGCTTGACTATTATTGGTATATATAAAGGCTACCGATTTATGAGTATTGATTTTGTAATCTGAGACACTGCTGTATTCCTTAATCACTTCTAAGAGTTTGATCACTTCTAGAGTCCCTGGTGTTTTCCCATATACAATCATATCATCTGCCAAGAGTGAAAGTTTGATCTCTTATGACCCTATATGGTTACCCTTGATCGCCTTTTCTTCCCTAATTGCGATGGTTAAAACTTCCATTACGATGTTAAAGAGCAGTGGAGACAATGGGCAACCTTGCCTGGTTCCTGATCTGAGTGGAAATGATTTCAGTTTAACACCATTCAATACTATAGACGGCCTCTATCAGTTTAAGAAATGTCCCTTCTATACTGATTTTCTTAAGTGTTCTGATCATGAAGGGATGCTGAATATTATCAAAAGCTTTTTCTGCATCAATTGAGAGAATCATGTGGTCTTAGTTTTCTTCTTTTTTAATGGAACACCATTCTTTTCTATTTATTGGAATAGAATATTATTACTACCAATTAAAACGAAAGAAATACAGTAAGCATTTATATGTTCCACAGCAAAAAGTATCCATTTAAAAGTGAGGTGCTGGCTGCGTGTGGTGGCTCACACCTATAATCCTAGCATTCTGGGAAGCCAAAACAGTGGATTGTTTGAGCTCAGGGGTTCAAGACGAGCCTGAGCAAAAACAAACCCCCATCTCTAAAAATAGCTGGGCATGGTGGAGGGCACCTATAGTCCCAGCTACTCTGGAGGCAGAGGCAAGAGAATCACTTGAGCCCAAAAGTTTGAGGTTGCTGTGAGCTGTGATGCCATGGCACTCTGCCAAGGGCAACAAAGTAAGACTGTCAAGAAAGGAAGGAAGGAAGGAAGGAAGGAAGGAAAGAAGGAAGAGAAAAAAAGATTTCATGTAACAGAAACTGAGAACAAGTTGGGAGAAGGAAATTCACACTTGTACACATCAAAATGTAACTAGAAAAGTTAGTACACACAAAAAATCAGTGTTTTATATAATGATATGATTTTATAAGTTATTTTCAAGTACAATTATGCTAATTTCTTTGACCTCTATTTAATTATTCCATATCTTTGACCTTGCTAATGTCCCTTAGGTTTGGGAAGTTAGATTTTTCGTCTGTGACTAAATAATATAAAATCAATCATTCTCTGTCTCTTTTTTTCTCTCTCATACATATACACAGTCTTTTTCTACATTATTTTGTAATCTTATAGAAAAAATCTGATATCACCATAAGGAAATTTCAGGAAATAATTCAAAATGAGTTAAAATCAAGATCAATATGAGTTAAAATCCACAATAGGTGTGAACTGTTAGCTGATGACAACGTAGCATCAGTATGATGCAGTGATCAAAATCACTCTTCAGTTTGAAGATTAAAGGTTAAACTATGGGAATTGGGGAGTGGAAAGAGAGAAATGAGAAAAAAAGTATTCTGGATATAAGAGAAGTGAAGGGGACTAGAAGAGAGAAAGTACAAAGGGTCAGGAAGGAAGGATATTTTCCAAGAAAGTCGTGCAGCTATCAGGAGCTCATTACGGAAGCATTCAGTTTAAAGGTGAATGCTTATTCTTCAGTCTACTTATTTACCAATTTATTTATTTGTTTTAATTTGTCCACAGGCTGGCTCACAAAATTGCACCTTCTTTCTAGGCATGTGAAGAATTAACTAGGAAACAGTTCAAGATTGTATATTATTTGTCATAGTTGTACCCTTTGTAGCAATTTTGTGTGTGTGGTGTAATAAAAGTATGTAAGCCAGTGTTTGTCTTTTTCAGACGAAAACAGTCTTCACATTCCAGAAAGTAATGAGGAAGTCATTGAAAGAACAAGTCAAGCACACAGAAACACACCCAGAGGACTCGGCCTTACTCTGGGCTGGAATGAATGTTAGCTCTCCATTGAATAGCTGCGATGATGTTGGCCTCCCTGGAAACAAGTGTGAGTAAAGCCCAACAAAGTTATTCACCTGGGGAGCTCAGAGTAGGTTTGGCCAATCAGTTCATGTTAATTTTCAATCAGTTCAATGCAGTTGGCTCCTCCGTGGGTGGGACTAGGATTTCAACACCTAAGGAATGAGCAGGTAAAGAGGTGATGAAACTTATTTAAGAAGAAGAACCTTGAATATTAGGGCAAACGAAGACCTGCTTGTGGGCAAACAGAATGCCAGGGATTGGCATAGTGTGGGGTGGTGAAAGTTTACCACTTGGAGACCAGAGCCCTTCGCACCTACTACAAGTCACTTTTTACGTCTTACTCTCATTTTTCTCCCCTGTAAAGTGATAAAATTGTATTAAATGATCTCTGAGGCATCCTGTCATTTAATTGTACAAATTCTCTATGAACAGCTTTCTGATTGGCTCAAACTCTGACTCAGTACAACAGAAGAATGTAACATTGTTACAGTTTGTCCTTGTTCCTGGAGCATCCAGGAAGTGGGGAGAACTCTGCTCTGACCCTTCACTCCTGCAATGAGGAAACTCACCATAACACAGTACCTATGCCCCTAGCCCTATCCTTAATACCAGACATTTTGCTCTAACTTTGCACAAATCTGGATTCTCACCTGTGGAGATTTGCCAGACTTCCATATATACTGTAGAGAACTGTGGTCCACTGCTAGATGAGGTTTGGGTGGTCACTTTCTTTACCAAAGTTCTTAAAATGAATTCAGGCCTAACAATGAATCTGTTGTGTTAAAATTTATTTCTGAGACTTTCTTCTAGCAATTAGTAAGTCATTAGGAGCTCCAAAATAGGAATCTAGGAAGTAGTATGGGTAAGCTGTAAAAGAAATACCAGAGTTTTATCAAGCGGTGGCTTTGAATAAATCATGCTAGCTTAGAAAGCAGAAGTGCTTATCATACCACTGAACTAACTACATGCAGCCTCCAACAATTCAAGATACATTTCTTTTGAAAGCAGGTGAGGTTACTAAATAACAAGAAACAATAGGCACTTCCCCTTGACTATATGCACATTAGGCTCATCAAGGGAGTTTTTAAAAATGGTCTTTATTTGTCCCTTGTCCTACCTGACTAAGCAAACTAAGCTTTCTGTGTGGAGGCCAAGGTATTAATCTGTGTGCTAAGTTCCCTACATGCCAATGATATTTTGCAGACAAGACTAAGAAATATTGCGTCCGATTATTTTTTCCGGAGCATTCTATGACACTTCCTATAAGGTAAAATAGAAATAAAGAGGTTTGGGTTCAAATCCTTAGGCAAGCCAGCTAACCTCTCTTACCTTCGTCTTCCCCAATTATAAACAAGGAAAAAATATCTGCCCCACAAAGTTATTCATAAATTTAAATAAGGGATGCTTGAAAGTATTTGACATACAATAGATGTTTAATAGATGTCAAATCTATTTAATTTTGTTAGCTTAATTTTAGTTGGTAAGAAACAGGGACAATCTCAGTGGTTCAGTGTAGTGACTACAGTAAATAAGCTTCTGATAAAATAGATGTGAAAAATGAATACTGACATTGACCTTTGTTCTTATTTTTCTGCCAATTAAGCAATCTTCACCTGTGACCTGTGGTCAGACTAATTCAGAGTTCCTTTGACTGCAGTTCTCATGCACAAGGGACTTACAGCTAACTTTCAAGTGGGTGAGGGAGAACTCTAAGGGCTGTTCTCCAAGCGACAGGCTTGAGTCTGAGCAGGGGAATAGATGGGCCTTCTCAGCCTCTTAGGCCTCATGTTTAGCGGATGAGATCTGTAAAGCCAAAAATTTGTGGTAATAAAAACCTAAACTATACCGTTTCTTCCTTTATTTAAAGGTAGTGTAGTCCATGATCTTTGAGAAACGATCATAAGACAAGAAAAACAAAAATGTAAAGAAAAAGGAAATAAGTATAGAGATACTCAAGAACATTCTTTGTGGTGTCTCCACCCAACTTTCTGTAAAGATCGTACTAGTGTGCAGTCCCACCAACAGTGTGTACGTTTTCCTTTCTCCCTGCGTCCATGCCAGCATCTCATCTGTTGTTTGGGGATTTTTTTTTTTTAAGCCATCTCACTGGAGCTAGTTGGAGATCTTTGTTGTGGCTTTGATTCGCATTTCCCGAATGATTAGAGATGTTTGGCATTTTTTCATATGTTTATTGGCCATTAATTTGAAAAACTTCTGTTTATGTCTCTTGCCCACTTTTTTATGGGGTTGTTTGATTTTTTTTCCGCGCTGATTTAATTGAGTTCTTTGTAGATATCAGAGCTCAATTCTCTTCATCTCAGGCGTGTATCTTGAAAATCCTCCATAAGTAGTACAACCAGTTTTACATCTGCTACTTTTGAAAATATGAATATATTGTTGTCCTGTTTCCCTGAAAATAAGACAGTGTCTTATTTTAAGGTGTGCTCCCAAAGATGAGCTAGGTCTTATTTTCAGGGGACGTCTTATCTTTCCTGTAAGTAGGTCTTATTTTCGGAGGATATCTTATTTTCGGGGAAACAGGGTAGAATATATAAAGTAACTTGTTTTCTAGCTCGTAGAAATTTTAACCTTAAAAAAATATGTAGAAAGCAGTTAACTCACACCTTTCCTCATGTCACATGGAAAAGGAATGACTTACTAAGATAAAAACCGATCCTTAGTAGTGCTGGGAACAGAAGCCAGATGCTAGCTTTTACTCACGCTTCAATCACAGATGCCTGGTATCTGGTTCTGAAGCAGGCTTCTACTTAAGCTTTCTTTTTGAGAAACTATATTGTTGCCAAGAAGTAACTTTCAATTTATTAGAAGTTGCTATGAAGTAAGTTTACAAGAAGGACTCCTGGGTTCTCTATTCCCTGAATTCTCCTGTGTTTAGTAATGTACACATTACTATTACATATGAATAATATTTTGACAGGATATAATATTTCCAGTTAAAATCTCTGACCCCAGATTTCTGTGGGCATTGTTCTCTCCCCTTGCACAGGCTGCTCCTACAGAGAAGACCAAGGCTGTCTCAATGCCTGTTCTTGTTAAGTGACTTCCTTTGTTTTCTTGGTGTCTGAAGATTTTTTTCCCTTGAAGTTCCATTATTTCAATAACACAAAGTTAAATACTAATTGTTCTTTAATTATTTTTCCACAATCTACAGACTTTATTCTTCTTTCATTTCATAGAAAATGTCCTCTAGTATATTTTTTAATAATTTTATATTTTTGTTGGCATATTTGCTTTAGTGATGCCTAGAAACTTTATTGAATTTATTTGCTTATCCTCCTATCATCTTTTCTCTAATTGTTTTAATTTCTGTGTGCATTGTAGATACTGTACCAGAATTTATATTTGCAGCTGCATATATTTTTGTTTTTGCTTTTTCCTGCTTTCTTTACTATGCAATACTCTTCTGGTTAAATAATAAATGCCTTCACTTAGCAATCTCCTTCTTAATATCATTCTATTATTTCATATTTACTTTTGAATTCATGATTTTTCATGGTTTTAAAATAGACGTAAAGCATTCCCAGGAAATGGTCTTCCTCTAGATTGAGTCTGTCATTGTCTTTTGCATGCCGTATTTCTCACCTATGTGCAGATTTATACCATGTGTCTATTGATTGATGAGTCACATCTCTACATCTTGTTGGAGATTAACATCACAGCTTGGATATTGTACAGGAAGTCTATTCGATGGCCATTCTTGCCATCTCTTGGTATGATGTTTGGGGTCTAATTTTGGAAGCTAGATATCATTTCCTTTCCATTTTCTGTACACTGAGGCTAAGAAGGGAAGGAAGGGAAGTGCTCAAATGGAGCCACATGCTTTGTTTCCTTCCAGAAACACTGTTAGTGATTCTGTAGTCGGGCCCACCATGACCGGCAGGGACACACCCACTCCTGCAGGCTTCCCCTCTGTCCACCTTGGTACGAAGCCTTGGAAATGGGCAGATTCTCATACAGTGAGATCATGCGGTGAGAGGCCATGCACTCAAAAGCATTCCCTGTACTTTTCTCTTGACTTTCTAAGGGTGCCTCGTCAGTCCTCTTCTCTCCCTCTAAAAGATGTTGGTGAGAATGCCAACAGTGGAGTCACAATATAAACAGAATAGGACCAGGGCTAGAACTCAGTGCCACCTCAGAATTCATTCACTGATACAATCCATGATTTTTGAGTGTCAACTCCATGCCAAGTATCATTTTAGGTTATAGCAGTGAACAAAATAGACAAAAAATAGCACTTGACCTATGAAGATTACCTACCAGTGGGAATGAGGCAACGATAAATGAATAACAAAACCAAACATACATATAAGTCAGGTAGGATAAAAGTTATGAAGAAAAATAAAATAAGTAAACATCACAGAGAGCAGGTGGGGTCCGCTATTTTGGAGAGGCTGATCTGAAAAAAGGCAACATTTGGTCATAGACCTAAAGAAAGGGTTGGGATGATTCATGTCCATAGCTAGGGGAGAACTGTTCAGATAGAGGGAGGACAGGGTGACAAGACCCACACTGGGAAAGTCAGGGGCATATTTGAGGTACAGAAGCTGACGTGATTGGTGAGGAGTGAGTCCAGAGAAGACCAGCAGGTGATGAAGACAGAGAAATTGCTGGGAGCCAGGCCACAGACAGCCCAGGAAGACATTTGAAGGATTTGGGTTGTGACTTTGAGGAAGATGAGAAACCAGGGGTGGATTTCGGGTAAGAGGAATCTTACGATATTTTAAAAGGAGATTCTTTTTACTCTCTCAAGTCATCATTTTCCACATTTTATAAAAAGAAGTCCTATCTTTTTCTTGTTAAGCTACCACTGCATTTGCAACTTTGAGGGTTTTTGTTTTTGTTCTTAGGTTTGGGTGTTGGGAGAAGGAGAGGCTATGAACGCACATCACTGTCTTCTTAAATCTACCTCTCTTGTCCAGATCACTTTAGGTTTTTTTCCAACTGTGCTCTGCTGTCCCTGGCTTGCTAGAAGGACCTTCCTTACCCTCCCCCTCCAGGCCTGGGGCCTGAGACTCGCGGGGGCACAGCACAGCACACACACTCACTAACCACAGTCTCAAAGGAGCCTCTTCTGCAGCCCAGTGTGAGCCCTCCCAGTTGTGTTTTATAGTTCCTTTCTTACAAATACATGATTCGTGACAATATTGTTTTCTTAGCTTTCATCTTTCTCAGAGTTGGAAATGTTTGCAAGAAATGTTTGTAGATTAAGATTGCTACTTTAAATCGAAAATTTTGAAAACATAATTATTCCCTCAGATTTCTCTCTTCTTCTTATGAAAAAAATGCTAAATTTACAGAGATAATGTTGTATTGGCATTAAGAAAGGGTTATCAACCCACTAAAATAGTCAGGAAATTATCCCTGATACTGAATGTATACACAGACTTCTTGAACGTATGAAAAGGAAACTTTCTGATAAAAATGCACCTTATCCTGCTTTTCTTTTTATTAGAATACTTGAAGTTTATAACAGTCATTGTGTTAAAAGAAGCTCCAAATATCGATGCAAAAGGCCTGATGTTTATACTTCATCTGAAGTAAGTGGAAATAATTACTTGAGCACAGAAGAAACAACTATACTAGATTTATTAAAATCTAATTAAATATTAATTAATTATTACACAAGCTGTGAAGAATATGTAATTTTATGGATTATCTATGGAATAGTGGGCAAAACCAATTGCAGTAAGAAGTCTATCTTGAATTTATTCACATTTGTAATAGAACTCTTGCCTATGGTCAAGACAACCTGTATTTTCATAGGATAGAAACCAAAAACAAAACCCTGTAAAGTCTCCAATTAAATTTAAGATGTATTATGTATCATATCAATAAACTTTTTATGTCATGCTTTGTGTATTGTTACTCTAGTTATTTTTGTGATCAAGTTTTTTTAGTAAATGTGTTCTACATTTTGGTGAGAAGTCCCAGCAACTACACAAAAATTGTATCAATTATTACTTCCACCAACTATGCGAAAGAACTTTTCATCATCCATGTTTAGTTTGGCTGAAGTTAGAAAACTATTGTTAAATAATCTAATACTTGCCTAGCACTTTTCTAAACAAAATTATTTCAGCGTTTTCACAACGTGTCTTGACTTAAAAGAAAGTTGCTTTTATTATTGAAAACATTTTTGGGATGTGCTGATGAAGTTCCCCAAATTAAAGTGAATCATACCATGAAATAATTATGTTTGGCACGCTTTTTTTCATTGAGTCCCACTTTGGACCTTTGTGTAAAATTAGAAAACAATAAGTAAGTATTAAAGAATATTCTATGCTAAGCAAAAATGGAAAAATGAAAGGTAGCTTCCTTCTGCCTCAATCCTGTCTATTCATTTAAAATAAAATTTTAAATAAAAACTCCAGCAAGAAGATATCATAACCACAAAAAAATCAGTAAAGATTCTCTTAACTACTTATTACTTGACGTCTACCAAGATGTTTGTGAACATTTCCATAAGAACTTTTCTGTCATGTTCTTCAGGCTCATGTTTCCCTTCCCAATTGCAAACTCCACAACTAGGTGTAAAGCAAGGGAAGTATAGCAAAGCTATGAATCTATTGCACTAGCTACAGATATTTAAATATGTGCCAGGTTCACCATATCCTGAGCAGAAAGTGTTCAATAAAATAATTGAAGATACTAACATTTCCTCTGCTAGTTTTTCCTAACTTTTAGTTTATTCCTGTCTGAACCAATGTTATCTTATAAATAACACACTATTAGGATAGGTGCTTCATTACACCATTCCTTAAAGTGCCTAAGTTTCAAACCTGATGCATATTTATATACGGAGTAAATTCATAAGAGAGGCTGTCCCTACTGACCCAGTATTTTTTCATACTCCTACTTTTATCTGATTTCTAATGAATTAATACAAATGTACTCTCATATTTATTAATTCCAGTCTTCTGAATACCATATTTGTATTTTAGGGTGAATGATTATTATATTATTTGTTTTGATTCTTCTTGTTTAATAATAAAAAATATTTATTTTAATGTTTTCAATTTACCTTTAGTTATAACTTTAACACCGTTCCATAGACCTTTATAGGTAGTGATTTTATTAATACCCTTGTCTGAGTAATTATAAATTTTTATTTCCTTCTTGTCACTGCAGTTACTGAGAATAATAGTTCTTCAGTGTATGAGTGGTGATCTTTTCTCATATCCCTTTATAATGACTTTCTAGATTTATTGCATTGGTGTAAGATAATGAGGCCCTTACAATATCTCATAAATTCCATAGTTTGAACTACACTGTTGGAGTAGGCAAGATGGTGGACCAAAGACGCCAGCTGTAAGATCATCTCAGAAAGAAGGAAAAGCTTTAGCTTTTATGGCCCATATGCATAATAAAAAACAATTTAATAGTGATTTTTCCCAAATTTTATAGGAATTCCAAAAATGTATATGGCAGTTCCACTTGGGAGGTTTAAATGTAGAAAGAACATGTAAACTAGTAAGAAAAGAAGTTTTAATAAAACATGCCAAAGCAAAAATTGAAATTCCCTTCAACTATGTCTACTGAAAATGGCATTTCTAAATTACTAGCGCACAAGGATAAGATCAAAGAATATGGAATCAAAAATCATAAGGAAAAGGGCGTTTTAGAAGTATGTCAGGCAGTGAATTAATAAAAATATTATGGTTTTATTTATTTTGTGAGGTTTATAGTGTTTGTAAGCTTTTTAAAATTTGTAACCAGTTCTAATTTCTTTTTACCTTCTAAATAGTCATTTCCATTCCTAGTTTTGTTTGGTTATTTGGATTGTTTTTCTTAATGCCTCTCCTAAACTGGATCAGCCAGAGGCCCCACAAAAGGTGAGCGATTCCTTGATGGTCAAATACCTTCAGTGATGAAAGAATAACGCACTGAAGAGCTTAAAGAGAAGATTCATTTGTATCCCCTCCCCTCAAGACAAATTGCCACGAGTCTGTTGGCGAAAAAATCTGGAGAAGTTATTGAATCACTGTGTGTCTCCATTTTCCTTTATCTCCCTGGAACTATAAGAAACTATTTTCCCCACCACTGCAGTCAAGGAAATGGGGTTATTTCCTTGGAGGTTTCTTTTCTTTTCTTTTTTTTTTTGAGACAGAGTCTCAGGCTGTTGACCTGTGTAGAGTGTGGTGGCGTCACAGCTCACAGTAACCTCAAACTCTTGGGCTTAAGTGATTCTCTTGCCTCAGCCTCCCAAGTAGCTGGGACTACAGGCCCACCCCCCCACCCCCCCAATGCCAAGCTATTTTTTGGTTGTAGTTGTCATTGTTGTTTGGCAGACCTGAGCTGGATTCGAAGCCACCAGCTCCGGTGTATGTGGCTGGCATCCTAGCTGTTGAGCTACAGGTGCCGAGCCTCCTTGGAGGTTTCTAATGACTGAAGTTATCTCTTATTTGTAAAACTAAAGGGAAATCATGACACTGGACACAAACTGAACTTCCGAAGGTCTAGGGCAAGGATGCCTAAGTTTTTCAAGAGTCAAGCTGTTCTCAGAAAGGAAGCACACCTGGGAAGCTTTGTAAGTCTTCACTCAAGAGAATTGCTTGGAGAAGCAAAAAGACACCAGCAGATAGGGACTTAAATTTTATTTTCTTCTGAGTCCCCCTAAAAGGACTGAGAGCACAAAGGAACTAATGATATGTGAAGATTAAGGAAATGACAATCAAACCACATGATTCTTATTCAAATATCTTCCCATTGCTTATGAGTCTCTCTCTCTCTCCTCTCCTTCCTCTCCTTTCATTAAGATTAAAATTCTCCATCCTGGCTCTTCTGCTTCTCTCAAGATTGTAATTTTCATACGGTTTTGGCTCACCATGGCTTAGGTTTCAGCTTGGGCTCTAGTTGACCTTGTTGGGAGCACCTCACTGTTCGCTGACATAGGTGTCAATGTCAAATTCTCAAGAATGTGCACTCCGATTAGTCCAGTTTACATGTTTCTCACTCCTGGTACAATCACTGGTTGTCATGGTCCATATGATGATGGAGGTATCCCCTTTGGGAGATTGTAATTGGAATGTTTTTGCTGAGGAAAGAGTATGAATGGGGAGGAGATAATCTGTGTTTTTTAACGATAGCTTTGCAACAGTGGGAGGAACAGACAAACTTTAGAAAGGAGAGTAACCGTAAGAACGAAGCAACCAACCTGTGAGAACATCCAGAAGAGCAAAGGCTTTGTCATGGGGGTGGTACTCAAGAGGGAGAGAGAATGGCACGCAAGGTCTTTCCCATATAGTCTGAAGTTTAAAGGAGGAATATGTGGAAGCAAAAGAAAATGATGCTTTTCTTATGCTGGGATCTGGGCTAAGAATCATAGAGAATAGAAATTGAGCAGCATTTGGGGTCATATGAGAAATCTGTAGCAAACGGGAAAACTAGCCTCAGATTTTGGACAGAGCTTAGAGTCCTACAAGATCTCAGAAACCATTGACCCAAATCTAACTTAAGCTAAAATTTTGTCCCTTTTAAGTCTTCTAGACCAACTCAGAAGCCCTCAATGAGACTTATAATGCCATCTCCTTATTTATTATTTTTATCATGTTTCTTCTGCTTTTTATGTGCTGCCTATATTTCATTGCTAAAACTATTCTTTTAAACCTTCTCATTATCAAGAACTTGGTCAAGAGAAAGGGATAGATCTTTGTTGTTTCAACATCATTAGACTGTGGGTAACTCAAGAGGAAGGACAATGTTATTTAACTCTGCGTCCTTAGCAACCAGCGCAGGGTTTGGCTTCTTGCAGTTGTTTGGTAAATATTTGCTCACTGGTTCAGACGTGGAGCAGACCACCCTGGGTACGCAGGTGTTGTGTTAGCAGAAACAAACCAGATCAGAGCAGAGGTGATTGGGCAATCAGGGCAGGCGGTGAGAGAGAAATTCAGAAGGATAAAAATCAACTGTAAACACGACTTTAGCATTTCTGAATGCATAATAGCAAAGGCAAACTGGGAATAGACAGACTGCTACAACAGACACTGATCTTAAGCAACAAAACCATGTACTTTAATACTACCGGCAGCTCAAAACCAGAGGACTTTAAACCTTTCATTCAAAGTCTGGAAATAAAACTGACAGCACACCATTTTCATTTAGTCGATTAACTCACATCCTCAACCCCTCAACCCCTTCACCTGTGTTATTCCCACCACTGAGAAGCTAAGAAGCCTTGTTGTAAGTGGGTAGCTATAGGTTTTTCTTCTGACATTCTTGAGAAGTTATAAAACAATACTATAGTAAAGCAACTGCATGGGCCAACGAGAGATAAATGATGTTTTTCACCAGGTTCCAGGAATCCATTAAAATATGCCATTTTACAGAAGCTTTGCCTCCAATTTTATTGCAACCCCCTTTGATCTGTGAAAAACTCAAAATGAATGGTAGAGACAGACTTTCTTTTCAGAGGCTTTTACTAGCTAACTAATCTCGATGAAAAAGCATGAAAAGGAAGCTAGGGACGCAAGGAGAACAACTCCATTTCAGTCCCCACATATTTTACTTTAACTGAAATTTATCTAACCTTCTCCTTGACAGTATTTCAAGAACCTCCATTTCTCTCCATCTCTATATTGATAAGAAAAAATTGTCCTTCACAAAAATAGGGGAAATGAGTACATGTTTTTAAATTCTAATATTCACAAGTATTTTATTTAAACATAAAATTTAATTTTTTAAAAAAAGCATGCCTCACTTTCTGAATGTCCCTATGGAGATTTTGATTAATGTCTTACTATGAAGAACCCAGTCTTTGGAATAACTTGTAATCTTTCATTACATCAGGTCAGGTGAGTTTTCGATTTATCACAGAGCCAAATTTCAGTCTGATAATGAATGTGACTTCATGGGCACCTTGCACATCTCCTTTAAGAAGCCTCTGCTTTTTATAAATTATGTATTTAAGTCCTGTGTTATTGTTACATTTCTAATGTAGGGTCTGGCTCTACCGGAACTATTACAGCTGGACCAGGCCTGCCTCTGCAAAGCCTGTGGAACTTTGAAGTCACACTTCAAGAAATTTCATTTCCTCCTCCTATTAATTGTGATGTCAGACTCAAAATATTTCCCAGCACCAGGATATGATGTTTTCTTATACCTCTTGTTACTGCAGTATTATGAAGTTAACATGACAAATACTGCTAAATCCCTTTATATATGTGGCATTGACATGGAGTATCTGCTGGCATACTTGGGTGATTTTTAAAAAAATAATTATAACAATTTTTATTGAACCTCTCCTATCTGTAAAATAATACATATTACAGGGGATACAGAAATATTTACAGACTAAATTTAGTGCCCCAACTGCATTTATGGTGTGTAATTGGGATGACACTATCATCGTGTCACATAAGGCCAGGCAAGGTAAGTGACAAATCAGTATTGTGACCAGCAAGTGCTAATAGAATGGATAAAAGTTACAAACACTAACAGGAAGAGAATATATAAGGCAGGTTCTAACTTGAATCAAGATGGATGGGCATGGTAGCCAGCTGGCATGGGTAGGTACAATGAATAAACACATGCTTGGTGAGATATGTGGTGGAGAAAAGTGGGGGAAATGAGTCTGGAAAGTTGATAGGGTAGCCAGTCTGTGGAAGACATAAGTGTCATGATAATATACTTCTGAAAAATTTTGGGAAGTTAAGTCATATAGTTAATACCTTAAACTCTAGGAAGAATATTATGGCACTGTGTGAGCCCTTCACCAAGTACATATGCCCCAGAAGGCAGGGGCTGTCAATCATGCTTCCATGATATCCCATAGCACATTGTACATATTTAATAAAATACACGTTGAGTGACTGAGAATGAGAAGGAAATGCCTGGAGGAAGTGAGACTGATCAAGAAGTCATGTATTTTGCTTGGGCCAGAAGAGATAAGCTTATGTTTTAGAACAATGGCTCTGTACTGGGGATGACTCATCCTCCCAAGAGACATTTGACAATGCTTGCAGAAATTTTTGGTTTTCACAACTCAGAGGGTGTTACTAGTGTCTGGTAGGGAGAAGACCAGGATACTGCTAATGTCCTACAATGTACAGAATAGCCTCCCATGACAGAATTTTCTGGCCCCAAAGGGGAAAGTGCCGAAGTTGAGAAGACCAGATGTAGAGGGAAGGTAGTCAAAACAAACAAACAAACAAACAAAAAATGGAGATAAGACACAGAACAGGTGTGAGACCTTGGTGACTGCTTTCATACCAAAGAGCAAAGGAGAACGAAAGCCAAGGAGTAGATGGGAATTTTCTTCTGAGTCCCTGGCAAAACAAGAGCCCCAAGGAGAAACTGTGTCGTTCACACATGTGGGTTGATGGATTTGTGTTTAGATCTGGTAAATTTATGAGAAAGGTAAAGATTTACAGATAGAATTATCTAGCTAAATGCTTGGGATATCAGACCAGAAGTTAGAGGAAATGTTACGATTAATAGTTTAGATCTGGTGACAAAGCTGATCTGAGCCTTACCTTCCTGGGCAGTGTAGTGAGGGAAATGGATATTAAACAATATCTAGTATATCTATATGGCTGGAAGTTGGAAGTTCTGTGAAAATAATGTATAGGTTTCTAAGTGAAAGCATAGTGTACAGTATCAGGATATATCTCTGGATTTGGGAACACTTCTCCTTAGTGAGTGATGTTTACAATGAAAGATGAGTACAGATTTGCCAGGCAAAGAGTATAGAAAAAGGTACTCTAACCAGTTGAAATGGTATGAGTGAAGGCTATGTGTATAAGACAGACAAAATAGGCATCCTGAAGAATCAGGAGGAAGTAACTGAGTTGCAGAGAGAAGGGGGTGCTGAGGGGAGCTTGAAGAGGCAGGTGAGGGAAGGGTGAGGTGAGCCTGGAGTCCATGGAAAAAGTTCTGGATTTAATCCAGTTATAATAGGAAACCAGGGAAAGGTTTTGAGCAGAGAAACGAGTGCATTTATATTACATTCTTAAATAATATATTTTACAGTTTTATCATTTTAAAATTGGTTATTACATGGAGAACACGCTGGGGGAGGGATTAGAGTAGTAATAGGGAGATAAATAGGTGACTATTATAAGTGTCAAGGCAAGAGACAATGGTAGCTCAGCCTAAAGTAAAATGATAAATTGGAAGAGAAATTTGGGAAGAGTCACATGAATTCACGTCACATTCTTGAAGTAGAATCCTTGGGGAGGTGATGTATGAGAAACATGATGAAAACGGGAGTCTCCAGGTTGACCGCTTGTATCAGTCTCTGGAGGCTGCTATAACAAATCACCATGAACCTGGTGGCTTATAACAACAGCAGCTTATCCTTCCACACTTCTAGAGGACAGAGATCCTAATTCCAGGTATTGGCAGGGCCACACTCCCACTGAATCATCTAGGACAGAATTCTTCCTTGCCCCTTCCAGCTTCTGGTAACTCCAGGCATTCTTTGGCATGTAGCTGGATTTTCTCCTCCACTTTTCTCCTCTGTCCTCACATGGTGGTCTCTTCTCTTCATTCTCTCTCAGCTTTTGTCTTATGAAGATATTTGTCATTGGATTTATGATCTACCTAATAACACAGGATGATATAACCTTGAGACCCTTAACTGGATTACATCTGCAAAGACAGTTCTTTGAAATACAAGCACATTCACAGGTTCTGGGATGTGGACATATCTTTGAGGTGACACCATTCACCCCACTACAGTGGCTGTGTATCTGTGATGGTTCTTGAAGAAGCAGATTTTAGGGAAGGAATCAAGAGTTCGATTATAGAAACACTGTATTTGAGATGCCTGTGTGACTTGGGGAAATTCAGTTCACCTTTCTATGCCCAATTCAGTGTGTCTGGGTCTATTAAACAGGGTTTTGAGCTAGATAATCTCAGAAATTCTCTTGAGTTCCTGATATTGTGACTAGGTGTGACTTTCAGGCTTCCTATCTGGCTGGCTGTGGATGTATTTTTACAAGGCCCTTTCAGAGGAACTCTCTGATGGAAGTTTCTGTTGGCCTGACACAGTCAGGCTACATGGTGGTCTTTGTCCTGTATCCTGGCTACTGCCATAGGCCCTGAAACAGTGCCCATCGCCACCCTCCCTTCTCACTGGGGCATAGCTTCTTCCAAGATAGACGCTAGGTTTTGAATTAATTCTTAGACCTTCACCATTCCTTCTCTTGATCATACAGGAAAACTGCTTCTTTTAAATCCTTGAAACATGAGAGTTGTGATCAGATTGTGCTTTCCTGATGTACATATACCCATCTCCCTTTTAGGGGACTACTCTGAGTCCCCAGGGGTTCTGCACACCCTTTAGAAAGCACCCGGTTTCTTCCATGACACAAAGATCATTGACCTCCGAGGACAACTCCCCATGGTTCCCAAGGCAATCCAGTGCCTTTTTGGTTAGCATAGAGAATAAAACATGACACTTAATTTTCATCAGAACATCTTGATTTAGAGAAGTTTTACATGAGGGTTCAATTGTCACTTAGGAGATCACGATTCCCCCTAAGTTGTGGGTGCGTATGTGAATATGTGCTTTCTTTGAAGGAGAGGATCATTTACTTTCGTCATATCCCCAAAGGAGTCATAACCCATTAAGTGTTAAGAACCACAGCTACAGAAGGTTTCCTCTAGCCGGGGCACTAATTCTCAGTTCAGTGAACTGTGGAAAAGTAACTGTGCTACATGACACAACCTGTGGCTGCTTAAACTGAAGGAACATCTGTGGGATAGTACATAGCCTATTGAGTAAAACACTGTATTTCATATGCTATACGCACCGAAAGCAAAGGAAGATCTTATATACAATCTAATTAAAGATTAGATTAAGATTAAGCTCTTATATACAATCTAATTAAAAGAGTGTTTTTTCTTTTTGAGACAGTCTCACTTTGTCACTTCAGGTAAAGTATAGTGGCATCATCATAGCTCAAAGCAACCTTAAACTCCTGGGCTCAAGCAATCCTCTTGCCTTAGTCTCCCTAGTAGCTGTCATCCTCCCAAGTAGCGATAGGCACATCCCATGATGCCTGGTTAATTTTTCTATTTTTGGTAGAGACAGGGTCCTGCTCTTGCTCAGGCTGGTCTCAAACTCCTGAGCTTAAGCAATCTTCCCATTTCAGCCTCCCAGAGTGCTAGCATTGCAAGTATGAGCCACCACATCTGGCCTAATTAAAAGATTATAACCAGACAGCAATTGTGCTGTATTTCCACGCATATGTTTCTGTTTCATTTACATTTGTTTGGTCTCCTTTAAATAGGAAACTTGCTGAAAGCACATAGAAACTTCATGACATGTTTCTTTTATTCATCTTACGTTGATACCCCTTACTCATGGTGTAAACTAAACAACTCAAAATATTTAGAATAAGTGAGTCAAGCTGCTATAACACATAAGAAAAGAATATCAGCAGCTTTATTCAGAGCAGTTTATTTCTATTGTGCTATTCAGGAACCCAGGCACCTTCCATGCGGTTGCTCTGTTCCACAGAGCAGATGCATCTTCCCCATTCTGTTGTCATATGGGAGAAGTACATGGAATGGTGAGGATGACTTTTACAGCTTGGCCTGGGAGTTGGCACACATCCCTTTCTCTTAGATTCAACAGGCTAGAACTCAGTCACAGGCAAGAAAGGCTAGGAAAGATGGTTTAGTCATATGTCCGGAAGAGGGAATGACCTCTTGCTCAGGCCAAATTTCCTGAAGTTATCCTTGACTTCTGTTTTTCTCATATACTCCACATACACTTTGTCAGCAAATCCTGTTAAGAGTACCTTCTAAATATTTCTGTAATGAATATATTGCCGCCACCTAATTCTTACAAATCTGAATAATTACAAAAGCCTTCTAATTGATTTACCTGCTTCCACCCTTACCCCTTCCAGCCTCTTCTCCCTACAGAGTGAGGAAGTATCCTTCCAACATGAACAAGACCAACTCCACAGCATAAATCCTCCCTTCATTTTCCATCACAGTGAGATTAATGCCACTCTTCAGCTCACGAGGCCTGACACTGTCTTACCCCCACTTCTACTCTGATTCCCATCCTACTCCCCTCCCTGAATTTCCTCAGCTCCAGCCACACTGGCCACCTTGTTTCCAAAACATGCTCTTCTCTCTGCTCTCAGGGACTTACTTCCAGATACGAGCTTCCTCAGCTCCTTTGGGTCTCAGCTCTCACACCACCTTCTTAGGAAGGTGTCTCAGGCCACCCTGTGTAAAAGTCAGCCATTGACTTTATTCACAGTCTCTTCCTCCTGACCTCATCCTTCCTTGTGTTGCAATTTGACCCACTGCTTATCACTGTCTTCCCCTAGTATCATGGAAACTCCATGAAAATAGGCACTGTCTTTTGCATGGTGCTGTATCTCTAGCACGAAGTGTGGTCTCTGGCACAAGGTAGACTCACAGTAAGATTTATCAAGTAAATAAGCAACATTGTTAAATTATTAAATGATTGTGGAAGAATGCATAAGAAAAGAGTCAATTTTCGTGTTTGTTAATAATGTAATGACCCCTATGTCACCTTAGGTTAATTGAGGCTAACAAAGATGAGGCCCATTGCAAAACAAAGGAAAAGAACTTAAGACGATCATAACAGAGAAAATGGATAAATCCAAGGTATTTTAGGCATGAATGATAGTGTATTTTAGACATCACACCATCAGTTTGCAAAAGTAACCAAACTGCTTTCCAACTAAAGATTTTCATATATCATGTTTGAAGCATAACATTAAAAAATGGAAAAAACACTATTACAGTTTAATTTCTACATAACCTAGGACCCAATAATTTTACTCCTACACATATATACCTAAGAGAAACATATTTGCATATTCACAAGACATGTACAAATGTCCATGGCAGCACAGTTTATAATATCCCAGACTGCAAGTGACTTTCATGGATGCGTTTGATTGAATAACGTGCCTAAATTCTAGCTATAAAGGAGTCTGGGGAAAATGGTTAAGGATTCCCAAAGTGTAGAAAATTATTGAAAAAATATAGGTCAGCTACAAAATAAGGGGGAAAGATTAAAAAAATAGGTTAGCAATAGATGACTGCAAATTCCAATACCATTTAGTATTTTGGTCAGGATAATAAGTTATAAATATCAGAACAGTTCACACAATTATAAATATTAAAGGAATATATATTAAAAGATATTAGGCTTGAGGGTCTGTGAGGGTCAGAGATCCAATATAAGAAGGCATTCTGCCTGAGACAATGCCAAGCCTGGGCCCTCTTGCCACATCTTGACTCCAATATCACACTTTATGGGGGCAAGACATGATTGTAAGAGGGACTTTACCTAACAATTGATCAGTGTAACCTGGCTTATTGTACCCTCAATGAATCCCCAACAATAAAAAAAAAAAAAAGAAATCAGTATGGAAAAAGCACATAATTAATATTCATATATGTGTAATAAAGCTCAAAGATAATTAAAAAAAAAAAAAGAAAGTTCAAAAATCCTACAGCCTTCCCTGATGATGCTTAGGACTGAACCAAAATATCCTGCCTCTCTTGAACATACACTACCAGACACCACCATTACATGCAGCTGGTGGGGAGAAGCCAGTCAGATGTGAACATCCTAGTTACAAGGAAAGCTGGGAAAATGGTTTCTGACTGTGACACTTTATACTTGGTGAGAATTTTACCAAATATAAAAAGGGCACTGAATAGTTTGGGGGTGGTGTTTAACTGCCTCCTATTCATCCCAGTGGTGAGGGAGGGATTCCTAGCTTACAGCCATGGAAAAAGTTGAACACATTAATGCTGGACAGATGAAATCCCTCAAGGCTGGAAAGATGGATCAACAGTAGTTTATTAATTACATGTGCTCACAGCCTGGAGGAGGGGACACAGCATGCCACGGAGGACTTCATAAGGATTGTCCTCAGAAACAGAGTGAACAAGCAGGGCTGTGGGAGCAGGCTTTGTAGTATCAAAAGGGTAGAGGTGACCCTTGGTTCTTTCAGGAGGATGTCCTCAGCTTGCTCAGAGATAAGCAGGAAATCTGCTGGCCCCTATGATGAGGAAGATAGTTTAACCATGGGACCTTGTTCTTAGGAGTAGAGGAAAAGGAACTTGCCATTAGGCCATTCTCGACCCTTCCGATTTTACCAGGCCTCAAGACAGCACATACTATTGAACCTTAATTTTAAGTCTTACCCCATAAGAGACCACACTTTGGCAAATGCCTCCCACAATATATTTATTTAAATGTCATTTTAAAGTGTTATTTTAAATAAAATTTTGTATTGAATATACAATTTGACAAGTTGCTTTTTATCCTGTATTGTATTATGAACCTTTTCCAATGTCAAAAATAATCCTTAAAGTATAGTTTTAAATGTCCACATAATAATTTATAAAGACATTGTTATTCTTTAGGAGAGGCTGTGTTGTATATATTAATTTTTCTGAAGAAAATTATTTCTTATCCTATGTAACATTTTCCCTAATGTTAGAATTTAGGTAGTGTCTAACCTTTTACTGTTTTGATTCATGTTATGAATAATCTATTGATAATTTATTCTTGAGCTAGATGTTTAGAAATATAGTTAATATATCAAAAGATAAAACATTTTATGGTCCTTATATATTCACTTAATATTTCAATAGAAATTAATTTTTATAAAAGAAAAAAGGACTAATACAATTGGTTGAAAGTACTAATATGTTACTCATAAATACAATACTGTATAATATATACATTATTATATGTCTTATTATAGCATACACTATTATATTTATAACAATGTTTTGAAGACCTCTATAAAAATGGTCAATGATACAATAATGAATAATACCATTTGTTATAATAATAATGTTTGAAAACCACTATGATGTAAAATATGTTTTGAATATATAATAAGAATGTTTTGAACACCACTATTCCTAAATAAATGTAGTCTTTTCAAAAAATCAAGCTGTTTTTACTTACATTTCCTTTCTTTAGGTATTAAATGAATCCTTTCTGAGAATTCAAAAAATATTTTACTGTTTTTATGCTTTGTGACAGCATTTTTCAGAATCATAATTATTAAAAGGGCTGAAGAGGAAAGACTTTTTCTAAAGGTTAAAGAAATGGATTTATTTAACTAAGAAGACAATGAGAAAGAGACTGTGAATGTTTACATGTATAAGAGCACACTTCATAGGAAGGGAATGAAGGCAGCTGTTTCTTTTTCTATTGATGTAAAAAATTAAGTGATACACTTTCATTGTAAAGTGGAGGTGTATGTTTGACTTAGAGAAAATATTGACTGAAGAATGTTATCAAAGGAGATTATAGAATCTTGTGCTTTTATATTTTTTTAAAATAGGCAATGATATGATTTGACTTGGGCAGGATTTTTCCTAATGTGTCATTTCTGAAATATAACCCCAGACATCAGCATCATCTATGGTAAGGATGGGTAAACTCACTTTGTAAATTTATTCAATAAACATTTATGGCCTAATGCATAAATGGAGTTTCAGCCTTCAATTTCTAGTTCCAGCAAATGGATACACAAATGGGCAAACAGACAGAGAATGAAATGTAGTGTGGTAAGTGCCATGCTGGAGAGCAAAAGGATTCGCCCACTAGCCATAACCACCTTTTATTGAATTCTATCAGCATGCCAGGCACTGTGTCAAATGATCTGTGTGTATTATTTAGGGATCACATCAAGCCCATGGAATATGTACAACCATTTGTCAGATATTACCCATGAAGAAATTAAGGTTAGAATCATGCTACCAGACCTCAGACTATACTATAAATCAATAATGATCAAAACAGCATGGTACTGACACAAAAACAGAGAGGTAGATGTATGGAACAGAATAGAGAACCAAGAGATGAACCCAGCTACTTACCGTTATTTGATCTTTGATGAGCCAGTTAAAAACATTCAGTGGAGGGTGGCGCCTGTGGCTCAGTGAGTAGGGCGCCAGCCCCATATGCCAAGGGTGGCAGGTTCGGACCCAGCCCCGGCCAAACTGCAACAGAAAAATAGCCGGGAATTGTGGCGTGCGCCTTTAGTCCCAGCTGCTCAGGAGGCTGAGGCAAGAGAATCACGTAAGCCCAAGAGTTAGAGGTTGCTGTGAGCCGTGTGACGCCACGGCACTCTACCTGAGGGCGGTACAGTGAGACTCTGTCTCTACAAAAAAAAAAAACAAAAAACAAAAAAAAACATTCAGTGGAGAAAAGATTCCCTATTTAACAAATGGCGCTGGGTGAACTGGCTGGCGACCTGTAGAAGACTGAAACTGGACCCACACCTTTCACCATTAACTAAGATAGACTCTCACTGGATTAAAGATTTAAACTTAAGACGCAAAACTATAAAAATACTACAAGAAAGTGCAGGGGAAAACCCTTGAAGAAATCGGTCTGGGTGAATATTTTATGAGGAGGACCCCCCACCCTCCCCGGGCAATTGAAGCAGCACTACTGGGACCTGATCAAACTAAAAAGCTTCTGCACAGCCAAGAACACAGTAAAGCAGGCAGACAGCCCTCAGAATGGGAGAAGATATTTGCAGGTTATGTCTCCAACAAAGGTTTAATAACCAGAATCCACAGAGAACTCAAATGTATTAGCAGAAAAAGAACAAGTGATCCCATCTCAGGCTGGGCAAGGGACTTGAAGCGAAACTTCACTGAAGAAGTTTACACGGCCTACAGACATATGAAAAAATGCTCATCATCCTTAATCATCAGAGAAGTACAAATCAAAACTACTTTGAGATATCATCTAACTCCAGTAAGATTATCCCATATCACAAAATCCCAAAACCAGAGATGTTGGCATGGATGTGGAGAAAAGGGAACACTTCTACACTGCTGGTGGGAATGCAAACTAATAAGTTCCTTTTGGAAAGATGTTTGGAGAACACGTAGGGATCTAAAAATAGACCTGCCATTCGATCCTACAATTCCTCTACTAGGTATATACCCAGAAGACCAAAAATCACATTATAACAAAGATATTTGTACCAGAATGTTTATTGCAGCCCAATTCATAATTGCTAAATCATGGAAGAAGCCCAAGTGCCCATTGACCCATGAATGGATTAATAAATTGTGGTATATGTACACCATGGAATATTATGTAGCCTTAAAGAAAAATGGATATTTTACCTCTTTCATGTTTACATGGGTGGAGCTGGAACATATTCTTCTTAGCAAAGTATCTCAAGAATGGAAGAAAAAGTATCCAATGTACTCAGCCCTACTATGAAACCAATTTATAGCTTTCATATGAAAGCTATAACCCAATTATAAGAAGAAGAGGAAAGGGGAGAGGGAGGGGAGGGGTGGGGGAAGGATGAGTGGAGGGAGGGTAATTGGTGGGATCACACCTATGGTGCATCTTACAAGGGTACATGTGAAATTTACTAAGTGTAGAATATAAATGTCTTAACACAATAACTAAGAAAATGCCGTGAAGGCTGCTAACCAGTTTGATGAAAATATTTCAAATTGTATATAAAACCAGCACATTGTACCCCACAACTGCATTAATGTTCATAGCTATGATTTAATAAAAAAAAAAAAGAAAAGATTGAATAACTTGCTCAAGATCATGCATATGGAAAATTGTAAAGATTATTTTGACTGCAGAGCTCAAGTTCTTGGACACTGGGCCAGCCAGTCTGGATCTGAGAGGAGGCAGTTTGAGGCTGCCAGGGGAGTGGGGATGGGAGGGGTTGAGGAAAACCCCCTGGGGGAAATGCCTGGTAAATAGCATTTTGGATGAGTAAGAGTTGGCCAGTTCTCCATCCACAGGGGTGATAGTGGAGGAAAAGACTTGATTGTCAGAGCAAGTAGCGATGGAAGCATTTGATTCTCTGTCACTTTTTGTTTAGGCAAAGACTTTGCCATTCTAAAGTCCTCTGCTGAGTTCTTTCACCCTGAAAGCAGGATTTTCCAGGAGGAGTGCTTGATTTACAAGAAGAATTAAGAAGTCATCACTTGTTTCTTAGTCCAGATAAAAATAGCACCCCATCTGAGATCTGCATGTGGGCTGCTCTGCCTGTCTTTGGTCAATCTATTTTCCATGCCCATTTACTTGACCCTTCTTTTTCTCTAGCTTCTAACTGTCTTGTAAGGACTCTGTTAATTCTTTCTTTGTCTTTGAAGGGAAGTGCTCTCCTGTGCATAAGGAGCACTCTCTTCTCTGGCTCATTGGGAAGTTTCTCCATCACAGCCTCATGACATCCTCTTGTACCATGTAGTGATTGATCCTTATTTAAAGGCTGAAACCCATTTCCCTTACTCTGGAATCTGATCTGACTGCATGGCCTCACAATGTCTTCTGCCATGCTTCCCTCTGAAATATTTGCATTACTTTTCTGCATAAAGAGGAGGGAAAAGCAACCTGCATGATTCTTTTCTTCTTTCAGGCTTTTTTTTGAAGTTCCAGTTCTTCTCTGGTCAAGTAATATTCATTCAGCAGAGCTTTATGCTACTTCTCATTTATGTATCTGCCTTTCTGATGTCACACATCAGTGCAAAATAAATGTGAAGGATTTGGTTTACATTCATTTTATGATTTTGTTTCTTTTTGAAAATAAATTCCTTTTAATTTTTCTGACTGATACTTAACTACCTCTCTCATTTGCATCTCATACAATTTTCTTTGTTAATCAGTGATGGAGCTTTAGTGGGATCTGTAAACAATTGTCTTGTTTCCTCCTGGAATTCAGAACCCATTAAAAGGTAGAGGGGAAGTCAGACCAGCTGCCTCATAGAAGGCAGATTTAAAATATCTCTTTACATCTATAGCCATAATTGGCCTCAACTTTAACCAGTAAAGGAGATAGTCAGGACCATGAGTTCAAGGCAGAGCCAAAGCATGGCCAGCTTTCCCCGTCAGTGTCCCCGTGTGGCCAGAGTCTGCCCCCGTTAGCTCATCCCCACTAGGTGGGAGAGATTCAGGATGGGCGCTGCTGGAACAGATATGTTCAAACAAGTTTCTCCATATAGAAATAGGAAACCAGAGAAAAAAGAAATTCCTCCATGTCGAGATGTAGATAGAAACTTGGTTTTTGTCTGTCTCCTTTTATAATGTTAACTCTTGTTCCTTTTATATTGGCCTTTCATATTGTATTTTATATAGAAAAATGTCTTTCAGGTTGCTCACTACTTTGGTGATACTTTTGAATAAAATTATGTAAAACTTTTTCTGTCTCATATTTCTCAAATAACATATTCTTACTCTCCCCTTAATGATACATCATTGTATCACAACTACTGTCAAAAAACAAAACTTCAGCAAATTTAGTTTAATGGTCTAGCTGGCTTTTATTAGCACTTCATAAATCAGAGAGCATCCTACCTGTGAAAGAGAAAGGTGAGTTTTATAGTCAGAAAAGGCTAAGGAGAGCTGAAATAAGAAACAAACAACAGATTTGTTGTTTCAAAGTTACATTTATTATAGGGTTAAAGCAGAGGGTGCATTCTTATCATTCTGGCTCAGATTAACTGGGCCCTTGTGATTGGTTGCTGTGAATCTCCTGTTTGGTGGGAAAACTAGCTGATAGTAAAGTCCAATTTCATTACATAGCACCTGGGATGAGTGACTTCATTCTGGTTTGGTCTATTCTGTTAAGCCCAGGGCGGGAGTTTAGTCCAAAACAATGGCCTCCATAAATTTTATTTAACACTACTACCAATAAAAATAATCATTGGTATTTTCATAGGATGGCTTTTATGCCAACTTTTTCGTATTAGCAAAGTGCATTTTCCTGAGTTGATTTTATCAGTGATTTTACTTCCAAAATAATTTCCTTTTAGGAAGATATCAGAAAGGCACACACTGCTGTCCCCAAATCATATCTGGAATAAGATCACTTGAGAGCATAAGACAAAGAAGGTGTATAACCAGCTCAGCTCTGCTAATGGAATGGGTTTCCCCAGGCAAACAAAAGGTCATTGTGTATTGATTGTTTAAAGAGTTCAAGACAGAGGGCATAGATTTCATGAACGTCAAACATAGGGCAGAGAGCAGTCCACGGGGATGTTTTTCTGCACTGTGGTTTGTACTTATATCAGGCCTTTTATGAAATCCTGTATATTCCTAACAAGAAAAAAAAGGATGGGGGGAGGAAGAGAGGAGACAGACAGAGAGACAGTGAGGACAGAGTGAAAGAGACCCTCTTGTAACTAATCTAATAGGCCTCTTTAAAGTTGAATGTTTGGACTTCCTCCAACTGGTATTTTTAAAACCCCCATTGATTAGGAGGCAAATAGGATGAGTGAATACATTATAAGAAGTGAATGCTCTCACTTGCCAGATTCTTTTGGCTTCATTGTCAGAAGATCTGTCATTTCATTCAAAGTTCTTGGGCTCACTGGCTATCACCCCCCTCACTCATCTTTGAAATGGCTTCAACATCCCCTCTGTGTGGTCCAATTGCCTCACCTAATTTGCATCAGGCTGATTCATTCATTCCCTGGCAGGATTATTTGATGTGCTTTCTTCCTGGGGGCTCCCTTGTGTAAAGCTGTCTCTTACTAGCTCTTATCACAGTCGGATCCAAAAGCTCATTTCAGAAAGACTGCAGGTCTTAATAGATGGTATAGAATTTAACAAAATGATCACTGAGGGCTTTTAAGAGTGGCTTTTTGCAAGACCTGAAATCTATTCTGTTTATATTTAAATGGTTTTCTGCCGAGGGTAAAAAATCCTGCTGGCCATCAGAGGATTCTGTGACATTCAAGTTTGCCCAGAGTGATGGGCCAGGCAGGGTGCTCTCTGGTCCACAGGTTTGTATTGTCCTGTTAACTTTCCTATGCCAAAAACACTCAGTCGCTCCCTTTCCCCAGCCTCTAAGGTCACAAGACAGACAGTTCTTTCTTGATTACTCAAACAAATACAAGTCTGATTCAGAGCTGGGAAGAGAGAGTTGCCAGCAGTCAACTGCCTAGGAAGGGCAAGGCTGCTTTCGCTTTTTAAGCCAACCTGATGAATCATCACATCCATGACTAATTGTGTGTTAAAATGTGCCCAGTTATACAGCCTGTTTTGTAGAAAGGAAAAATGCTAATGGAACACAAAGAAATGTGGAAGAAAACTAGATGCTTTTGTGAGAATATAGAGATGACCCAATAGTCATAATTTGCCTGATCAATATATTGCTCTAGATTCTTTCGATTAGGTACAGGAAAAGATGAAAATGACATTGCTCTTAACCTGGCTGTCTGCACAAGGGTTAACTTCATGGGCTTAAAAGATTTTTCCAAATGTTTTCTAAATCTTACAAGGTTAAGCACAGGCAATGACTCCAATAAATTATGATGTTGATGTTATTTGTTTTAAGGAACTGATGAAACAGATGGACGTTTACATATATATGCACATATGTATAAATCTCTATCTGTGCATATGTATGCATATATTTATAGGTATATAAATAGGTATGTATATGCACATAAGTGCATATGCAATGTAAATATACATAGATAAAAATATATCCATGCATATGTACACATATGTGAATTATACGTTTGTATAACAGATGCACATATAAAAGAAATCCATGCTTTCTTTGTATTGGTCTTAAGAATAGGATAGTAAAACCAACAGAGGTCTTGTTCTCAATTGTACAGTAAAATTCTCAGATCAAAATTAGTCACACACAGGGTATTGTGGGCATGTGGGAGGAAATCTCGAAGGAGAGAAGCATGGCAGGAACAACTTGGAGAGAAAGTGAGAAATGAGCTGATCTTAAAGGACTAGTAGCACTTACTCTTGTGGAAGGGGAGGGCAGGGTGCGGCAGTGAATGGAAGGAATCCCAGGCAGAGGAGAAATAGATAACCAGAACAGCTCTCCATCTACTAAAGAGATTTCATCTATAGTTTAGGAATGCTCACACAGAAAACTCCAGGCACCAAATTTCACAGTAAAATTATACTGAACATTTAAGAAAGAAAGAAAACCAATTCTGCACAAACTCTTCTAGGAAATTTAAGGCAAATAAGTACTTCCCAAGTCATCTAGGAGGCCTGCATTTTCCTAATTCAAAATCCAGTGGTTACAAGAAAAGATAACTACACAGCATTAAACACCTCATATGAATGTAGGAAAAAACCTTAATTCCAGAGAATGAAACTCAACAACATATAACAATATATAAAAAGGAGAATAAATCATGAATAAATGGGGTTTATTCTGGAAATGCTGAGCAGATTAAACATTTGAAAACGATCAATGTAATTCAGCATATTAGATGAGAAAGGAAATCCAGATTATAATCTCAATATGTACAGAGAAATAATTGACAAAATATCTATTCATGGTAGGAGCAACACTTCTCAGCAATCTAGGAACGGAAGAGTATTTCTTTAACCTAATAAGGACATTCATTTAAAAAGCAAAAAGCCAAAAATCTATAGCTAGGATCACACTCAATGGACAGAACACCTTCTTCTAATGTCAAACACAAAACAAGCATATCCGATCACACCTAATCAGCATTCTACCAGAGGTCCTTAATTGTCTACAGAGAAAATCCCAAAGGATCTACAAAAAAAGCTGCTAGAATTAATAAATGAGTTGAGTGAGCTTGCAGGATACAAGGCCCATGTCACAGTTTTATATTTGAGCCATGAAGAATTAGGAGCTAAAATTTAAAAATTGTTCCATTTAGATGTAAAGCACCAAATAATGTGAAATTGTTGGGTATAAACAAAATATGAACAAGCTGTGTAAGATAAAAAAAACTACAAAATACTGATGGAAGAAATAAATGAAGAACTAAATAACTAGGGATATATAATGTTTTCATGAATCAGAAGATGTCGGTTTTCCCTAAACTGACAGATTCAATACAAGTTCAATTAAAAATCCCAGCACCTTTTTTTTTTTTTTAGATTTTAAAATTATATGGAAGGGCAAATGAACCAGAATAGCCAGACAATTTCAAAAGAGAACAAAGTCAGAGGACATATATTACCTAATTGGAAGAAAAAGTCAGGCCATGTGGTATTGGTGAAAGAATAGCCTTTCTTTTGCCAATGGGACAGAATCAATCCAGAATTAGGCCTACATATGTCTAATATTAATAATGTCTAATTAGACCTACAGACGTTCAATTGATTTTTTCCTAATATAAAAGAGCAACTTAGTGGAGAAACAATTGGTACTAAAACAATTTGATAGCCATACATAACTATGGTTGGAATATGTACCTGCCAAAATTTAGATATTGAAACTTAATGGTCAATGTGATAGTATTAAGAGGTGGGGACTTGACGAGATCATTCCTTTTCTGTTGAATGGGGTTAAGGCCCTTATAAAGGAGGCTTTACTCAGTATTTGTCGCTCTTGCCCTTCTACCTTCTGTAATATGAGGACACGGTGTTCTGCCCCTCCAGAAGGTGCATTAATAAGACGCCAACTTGGAAGCAGAGGACAGCCCTCACCAGACCAGCAAATCTGAAAGCACCTTGATCTTAGGCTTCCCAGCCTCTGAAACTGTGAAAAATAAATTTCTATTCTTTATAAATTACTCAATCTGAAGTATTTTATTATAGTAGCACTAATGAACTAAGATAATGCGGATAATATGGAGAGAAAAAAAGACGATATATAAATGATGCTAGATGTATAGACAGATGAGGGTGAGAGACCGGGGTGGGGGGTGGGGGAGGGAGGAAAGGAGTTTGGCGAGCAGGAACAAAAGAAGAAAGGAGAAATCTTCCTTTTTTTTTTTTTTGCAGTTTTTTTTGGCTGGGGCTGGGTTTGAACCCATCACCTCTGATATATGGGCCTGGCACCCTACTCCTTTGAGCCACAGACACCGCCCAAGAAAGGAGAAATCTTTAACCAGCAACTCACATACTAAAATTTACTCAAAATGGATTAATGTGAAATTGAAAATTATAATAGTTTTAGAAATAAGTACCGCAGAAAATCTGTGTGACCTTAGAGGCAAAAATTTCTTAGTTGTGACACTAAAACCATAACCTATAAGCAAAAAATTGATAATGACTTAAAAATAATTAAATTATTTTGCTTTTTGAAGAAAATTAGCCACAGAGTAGGAGAAAATGTTTGCAGATCATTTATTTGGTAAGATATTTATACTTGAGATACATAAAGGACTCTGAAAACTCAATACTAAGAAAATAACAACATAGTACAAAGTGGATGCAATTTCTGAGTTGACATTTCACCAAGGTAGGTACTCATATGACAAATACTTACATGAATAAATAAAGCCATTGTTTATGAAGTAAATAAAAAGTTCTAATGAGATACTACTACATGCCTCTTACAAAAGCTAAAATATAAAAAGATTAGTAATACCAAATGCTGATGATCATTTAGAGCACCTGAAACTCTCACCCGTTGCTAGCAGGAATGCAGAATAGTATGTTCACTGCAGGAAAACAGTTTGGCAGTTTCTTAGAAAGTCAAATACTTACACACCACACGATCTAACACTCTCACTTCAAGGATGAAAGTTTTATTTACATGAAAACATGCATGTAAACTTTTACAACTGCTTTATGTGTAATCTTCCAAAACTAGAACAACACAAATTTTCTTCAAATGGTGAGTAAATGACCAAAGTGTGGTACATCCATACCATGGAATATTACTCAGGACTAAAAAATAATCGATTACTGATACACACAACATGGACAAGTCATAAGTATGTTATGTTAAATATAAAAGAGCCAGACTTAGACTACACTCTGCATAATTCTATGTGTATGACATTCTGAAAAAAGGAAAACTTTACACAATACAGATCAGTGGTTGCCATAGGCTGGAGGTAGAGAAAAGAGTTGGCTACAAAGGTACATTGTGGAATATTTGGGGTCATGAAATTGCTATATTTCTTTTTTGTGATAGTGGTTTTACACACACACACACACAGAGTGCACCAGAAGAAAAAATACCCCACAAAACTATGTCAAAACCCACCAAACTAAAACAGGTAATTCTTGCTATCTGCAAAGCGTATCTTACTAAAACACTAAGAAAAATGTAAATGTTATCAATAAAATTGATGTAGATTACTACATACAAATTATCATATCTTCTAATTCATAAAATTCAATTAAAATTTTGCTACTTTACATTTTAATGTATTATAATATAGAAAACTATCTAGATCAACCCTCTTGCTAGAAAAAGATAATAATCCTGAGTAAATACATGTTTTGAAAAATAATTATTGAATTGAAAGGTCATAAGCAGTTTTCAGCACTGAGTGCAAGCAGTGGCCCCTTCTAGAAAGTCAAGTAGGGTTCTGCAGCCCACTTTCATTATTGTGGCATTTGCAGATTAGTTTGAATTTGATCTATAATGTTTCAGCTTCATGAGGTACAAGGAACAAAAGACAAAAAGTGTAGAGCTGTTTATGAGAGACAAATATAAAACCTACAGATTCAGAATATTTGAAAGTAAACGATTTTTAAAATAACATATACAATTCAGAATCTGATAGGAAGGTGGGAAATCTAAATTTATTTAATAGCGAAAGCATTAAGAGAGATTAAAAAGGTTACGAAATAATGCTTAAAGGTTTTATAACCCATGAAGATATATTAGTTCTAAACCTGTAGGCGCCTATCAACATAGCTTTAAAGTATGCATCAGGGTTGTCCGGCCTGCAGACTGCATGTGAGTTTTGTGATGATTATTTGGCTTATCTGTGGTATTGGGTATCAATAAATTATGCATAGACCATTTTTTATTTTTTCTCATCAGGTTTCATTAGTGTTTGTACATTTAATGCGTGGACCAGGACACATTCTTCTTCTTCCAATGTTTCACAGAGAAGCCAAAAATTTGGACATCTGAATAAAAAATTTAGAGAAAAGGCAAGAAAAACTAAATGTACAATAATAATGTGATTTTAGTATATTTCTCCCAGAGCTAATAGAACAGTGGATGAAAAAATTAATGTGAGGTTTGGTGCTGTGGTTCCCACCTGTAATCCTAACTCTGAGAGGCTGAGGCAAGTGGATTGCCTGAGCTCACAGGTTTGAGACCAGCCTGAGCAAGAATAAGACTCCATCTTTAAAAATAGCCGGGCGTTGTGGTGGGCACCTGTAGTCCCAGCTACTTGGGAGGCTGAGACAAGAGAATCTCTTGAGCCCAAGAGTTGGAGGTTGCTGTGAGCTGTGACTTCACAGCCTTGGGTGACAAAGTTAGACTCTGTCTAAAAAAAAAAAAAAAACAAATTAACATGATAACATGACACTGATGACTTGAAAAATATGATTAACAAAATGAATTAATGGACATTATCTAGAACACTATGACCACTAACTGCAAATTATAAAAGATTTTAGAAATATACACAAAACCCATAAAATTTACCACTTTCTGTTCCAAAAACAAGTGTCAATAAAGTTCCAAGAACTAAGGCATTGCAGGTCCCAGTCCCTGTTTACTGTGAAAGTTAGTTAAAAATCAAAACAATAAGGTAACCAGAAAAATTCAGTATGTTTGAAAGAAAATCATGACTAAGTAATCCATGGGTCAAAGGTGAAATCATAATTAATATTATAAAATATTCAGAGATGAATAATAATGAAAATACTATACATTAAAACTCATGGGACAAGGCTAAAGTCATACTTATCTCAATTTCAGTAATAGTAGAAAAGAAAAAAGTATAGAATTAAAGCTAACCAATGATCTAAAAAGTATGAAAAACACTGGAAAAAGAAAACAGCATAAATTATTTTTTTGAAAAAGAATAAAGGTATTTATAATAGCTAAGTGATTAGTAATAGCCAAGTGGCTCTTTGCAAAGATCAATAAAATTGATATTAATACAATTATGATGAGATTAATAAAGAAAAGCAAAGGCAGAAGCAGTCAATGTGAGGAATGAAAATGGTGTAGCTGATAAAGAAATTAAGAAGATTGTAAGAAGAAATTATAAACAAGTTCATTCCAGTAAATTTGAACATATAAATAAAATTAACAAATTCCTAGTTTGATGTATTTTAAAGCCAACTGAATAAAAATTAGAAAACCTGAGTTTTTCTAGAAGAGATAAAGAAATTTCATCACTTTGCAAAATTCTTCACAAAATAAAAACACCAGATAGAGATGGCTTCACCATTGAATCTAACCAACTTTGAAGGGCAAAAAAAATTGTAATATTGCATAAATCCTTCCAAAGAACATAAAAATAAGGAACACACTCCAACTCATTTTATGATGCCAGCATAACCTTTTAACTTTATTATTTTTTTTATTAAATCATAACTGTATACATTGATATGATCATGGGGCATCATACACTCGCTTCATAAACCATTTGACACATTTTTATCACAGTGGTTACTGTGCCAAAACATTTACATTCTACATTTACCAAGTTTCGCAAATACCCCTGTAAGATGCACCACAGGTGTGATCCCACCGATCCCCCTCCCTCTACCCACCCCCACCCTTTCCCACTTCCCCCTATTGTTAAGTTGTAGCTGGGTTATAGCTTTCATGTGAGAGTCCCAAATTAGTTTCATAGTAGGGCTGTGTACATTGGGTACTTTTTCTTCCATTCTTGGGATACTTTACTAAGAAGAATATGTTCCAGCTCCATCCATGTAAACATGAAAGAGGTAAAGTCTCCATCTTTCTTTAAGGCTGCATAGTATTCCATGGTATACATATACCACAATTTATTAATCCATTCGTGGATCGATGGGCACTTGGGCTTATTCCATGACTTAGCTATTATGAATTGGGCTGCAATAAACATTCTGGTACAAATATCTTTGTTATGTTGTGATTTTTGGTCTTCTGGGTATATGTCCAGCAGAGGAATTACAGGATTGAATGGCAGATCTATTTTTAGATCTCTGAGTGTTCTCCATATATCTTTCCAAAAGGAATGTATTAATTTGCATTCCCACCAGCAGTGCAGAAGTGTTCCCTTTTCTCCGCATCCATGCCAACATCTCTGGTCTTGAGATTTTGTGATATAGGCTAGTCTCAGTGGAGTTACATGATATCTCAAAGTAGTTTTGATTTGCATTTCTCTGATGATTAAAGATGATGAGCATTTTTTCATATGTCTGAAGGCCGTGCGCCTGTCTTCTTCAGAGAAGTTTCTCTTCAAATCCCTTGCCCAGCCTGCGATGGGATCCCTTGTTTTTTTCTTGCTGATGCGTTTGAGTTCTCTGTGGATTCTGGTTACTAAACCTTTGTCAGAGATATACCCTGCAAATATCTTCTCCCATTCTGAGGGCTGTCTGCTTGCTCTGCTTACTGTGTTCTTAGCTGTGCAGAAGCTTTTTAGTTTGATCAAGTCCCAGTAGTGTATTTTTGAAGCTGCTTCAATTGCCCGGGGGGTTCTCCTCATGAAATACTCACCCAGACCAATTTCTTCAAGGGTTTTCCCTGCATTCTCCTCTAGTATTTTTATAGTTTCATGTCTTAAGTTTAAATCTTTAATCCAATGAGAGTCTATCTTAGTTAATGGTGAAAGGTGTGGGTCCAATTTCAGTCTTCTGCAGGTTGCCAGCCAGTTCACCCAGCACCATTTGTTAAATAGGGAATCTTTTCCCCACTGAATGTTTTTAATTGGCTTGTCAAAAATCAAATAGCGGTAAGTAGCTGGATTCATCTCTTGGTTCTCTATTCTGTTCCAGATATCTACCTCTGTTTTTGTGCCAATACCATGCTGTTTTGATCACTATCGATTTGTAGTGAAGTCTGAGGTCTGGTAGTGTGATTTCTCCTGTTTTGTTTTTATTTCTGAGTAATGTCTTGGCTATTCGAGGTTTTTTCTGATTCCATATAAAACGAAGTAATGTTTTTTCAAGATCTTTAAAATATGACAGTGGAGCTTTAATAGGGAGTGCGTTGAAATTATATATTGCTTTGGGTAGTATGCACATTTTGATAATGTTGATTCTTCCCAGCCATGAGCATGGTATGTTTTTCCATTTGTTAACATTTTCAGCTATTTCTTTTCTTAGAGTTTCATAGTTCTCTTTATAGAGATCTTTCACGTCTTTTCTTAGGTAAATTCCCAAATATTTCATCTTCTTTGGCACTACTGTGAATGGGATAGAGTCCTTAACTGCTTTTTCAATTTGACTGTTGTTGGTGTATATAAAGGCTACCGATTTATGAATGTTGATTTTGTAACCTGAGACGCTGCTGTATTCCTTGATCACTTCTAGGAGTTTTGTAGTAGAGTCCCTAGTGTTTTCCAGATACACAATCATATCATCTGCGAAGAGCGAGAGTTTGATCTCTTCTGACCCTATATGGATACCCTTGATCGCCTTTTCTTCCCTAATTGCGGTGGCTAAAACTTCCATTACAATGTTGAAAAGCAATGGAGACAATGGGCAGCCTTGTCTGGTTCCTGATCTGAGTGGAAATGATTCCAATTTAACTCCATTCAATATGATATTGGCTGTGGGTTTGCTGTAGATAGCCTCTATCAGTTTAAGAAAAGTCCCTTCTAGACCAATTTTCTTGAGTGTTCTGATCATGAAGGGATGCTGGATATTATCAAAAGCTTTTTCTGCCTCAATTGAGAGAATCATATGGTCTTTGTTTTTTAATTTGTTTATGTGCTGAATTACATTTATAGATTTACGTATATTGAACCAGCCTTGAGACCCTGGGATTAAACCAACTTGGTCATGATGTATAATTTTTTTGATGTGTTGCTGGATTCTGTTTGTTAGGATCTTGTTGAATATTTTTGCATCTATATTCATTACTGACATTGGTCTATAATTTTCTTTTCTTGTTGGGTCTTTTCCTGGTTTGGGGATCAGGGTGATGTTTGCTTCATAGAACGTGTTGGGTAGTCTTCCTTCTTTTTCTACATTTTGGAACAGGTTGAGTAATATAGGTACTAATTCCTCTTTAAAGGTTTGGTAGAATTCTGACGTGAAACCATCTGGTCCCGGGCTTTTCTTTTTAGGGAGGTTTTGTATAGTTGATGCTATTTCTGAACTTGATATGGGTCTGTTCAACATTTCCACTTGATTCTGGTTAAGTCTTGGAAGGTGGCGTGCTTCCAAGTATCGGTCTATTTCCTTCAGATTTTCATATTTCTGAGAATAAAGTTTCTTGTAATATTCATTAAGGATTTTTTGGATTTCTGATGAGTCTGTGGTTATTTCGTCTTTGTTGTTTCTGATTGATGATATTAGAGATTTTACTCTTTTTTTCCTGATTAGGTTGGCCAGAGGTTTATCTATTTTATTGACCTTTTCAAAAAACCAGCTTTTTGATTTATTGATCTGTTGTATTATTCTTTTGTTTTCAATTTCATTTAATTCTGCTCTAATTTTGGTTATTTCTTTTCTTCTACTGGGTTTGGGGTTGGAATGTTCTTCCTTTTCCAGTTGCGTGAGATGTCCCATTAAGTTGTTAACTTCCTCTCTTTCCGTTCTCTTGAGGAAGGCTTGCAGTGCTATAAATTTCCCTCTGAGAACTGCCTTTGCGGTGTCCCAGAGGTTCTGATAGTTTGTGTCTTCATTGTCATTTTGTTCCAAAAAATTGGCGATTTCTTTCTTAATCTCATCTCTGACCCAGCTAGCATTCAGCATAAGGTTATTTAACTTCCATGTTTTTGTATGGGTATGCAGATTCCTGTTGTTACTCAATTCAAGTTTTATTCCATGATGGTCCGAGAAGATGCATGGAATAATTTCTATTCCTTTAAATTTACTGAGGTTAGACTTGTGACCTAAAATGTGGTCAATTTTGGAGTAAGTTCCGTGGGCTGATAAGAAGTATGTGTATTCAGTTTTGTTGGGATGAAATGTTCTGTAGATGTCTGCTAAATCTAAATATTGGATGGTTAGGTTTAAATCTAAGATTTCTTTGCTCAGCTTCTTTCTGGAGGATCGATCCAACACTGCCAAGGGAGTGTTGAAATCTCCGACGATTATGAAGCTGGAGGAAATCAAGTTACTCATGTCTGTTAGAGTTTCTCTTATAAATTGAGGTGCATTCTGGTTGGGTGCATAGATATTAATAATTGAGATCTCATCATATTGAGTATTACCCTTAACAAATATGAAGTGACCATTCTTGTCCTTCCTTACTTTTGATGGTTTAAAGCCTACTGTATCTGCAAATACAATTGCAACACCTGCTTTTTTCTGATTACCATTTGCCTGAAATATGGATGACCATCCTTTCACCCTGAGTCTGTATTTGTCTTTTAAGTTGAGATGTGACTCTTGTATGCAACAAATATCTGGCTTGAGTTTTTGTATCCAGTCAGCTAACCTATGCCTCTTTAGAGGACAGTTTAAGCCATTCACATTGATGGAGAGTACTGATAAGTCTGGTGGAATTTTGGGTATCGAGTTTTTCAAAGGTCCAGTGGACATTTTTAATCCTTTCTCCAGTGTGGAAGTTGGAGTTTGATCCGAAGTTTCTGAGTGAGTTTACTTTTGTGGTATAGGATTGGTTTGGTCATTGTGGAGGATAGGTCTGAGAACATCCTGAAGAGCTGGTTTACTTATGGCAAATTTTTTCAACATATGAATGTCATTGAAGTATTTAATTTCTCCATCATAGATGAAACTCAGTTTAGCTGGATACAAGATCCTGGGTTGAAAGTTTTTTTGCTTTAGGAGATTAAAAGTTGATGACCAGCCTCTTCTGGCTTGAAAATTTTCAGCAGAGAGATCTGCAGTTATTCTAATATTCTTACCTTTGTACGTTATAGTTTTCTTTCGCTGGGCTGCTTTGAGAATCTTCTCTTTCATGTTAACTTTAGTGAAGCTAATTTTGATATGTCTGGGGGATGACTTATTGGGGTTGAATCGTGCTGGGGTTCTGAAGCTGTCTGCTATCTGAATTTCAGATTCTCTAGGCATGTCTGGAAAATTTTCTTTCATAATTTCATGCAGAAGGGCCTCTGTGCCCTCGGAGGCCACTTCATCATTCTCAGAAATTCCTATAATTCTTATGTTGCTTTTTTTCGAATTATCTGAGAGTTCTCTGAGTGAGTGATCCGTTTTTGCTCTCCATTTCTCTTCCTCTTTGAGAGATTGGGAGCGTTCGAAGACTTTATCTTCAATGTCAGAAATCCTTTCTTCTGCTTGCTCCATTCTGTTACTGAGGGATTCTACTGTATTTTTCATATCTTTGAGGGCTGTAAGTTCTTGCTTCAGTGTGTCTAAGTCTTTGGTGGTTTTATCTTTAAATTCGTTAAATTCTTGAGACAATTTTTGAATTTCTCCTCGAATTCCTAATTCCATTTTATTAATCTTGTCTGCAATCCAAATTCTGCATTCGATTTCTGACATCCTAGCCAGTTGTTTATGAATGGGATCTTCAATCACATCTGCTGTATCTTTTCTTGGGGGGTTGATCTATTCTGGTTATTCATGTTACCAGAGTTTTTCCGCTGATTCCGCCCCATGGTTATTTTACTCCCTTTGGTTTTTCCCCTGGGGTTTTAACGAGGGCCCGTACAGTGTTGTGGCCTGAGAAACTGGGGCCCTGTCTGGTGTGGTGGAGCAAAGTGGTTCTGTCTTGCTTTCAGCTGGTTTCTGTTCGATCCTATTGCAACTTCTACTCTGGCTTGAAGTCTCAGCTCTGTGGAAGAATCAGCAATTAAGTCACCCCGCCTGCCCCTCTCTGGCCCCAGTTGGAAAAGGAGAATCAAACCTTCCTACAATCGCACACCCAGGGCACCGCCTGAAAAGTCCTCAGTCTATTAGCCCAGTTCAAAAGGTCCAAATCAACTGTCTCAATCGGCACTTGTCTCGGGTGGGAGAGTTCAAGAGGTCTCTGGGAACTGGATCACAGGGGCCTGGTGACTCCTCTGACACGGCTCACCCCAGTGCAGCGTGGAGTCCGGAGGAGCCACCCAGCAAACAGAGCAGTCTAGGAAGGTTGACGTCTCCTTCCCCACTTTGCCCCTCCGTCGGACCCAGTCACTGGTATCTCTGCAGATGGCTAACCCAGTTGCCTGCAGTGAACAGACACTCCAGGGGTTTGCACCTGCCTGAATCGCAAGGAAGTCTGCCAGGCCCCCGCAGACTGCTGCTATCTAGCAGGAGGAGATGGGGCCTGACATCTTTGAGTGTTTGATGCAGGGATGGGAAGGAGGTGTTCACTCAGGCCTAGCCCCGTCCCTGATGGATGCTGCTAACAGAACAGAACAGAACAGAACAGACAACTTTGCGGGGTTCTGTCTCTGTTCCTGTCGAAATCGCCTACAGAAGACGGGCTGTTTTGAGTTCAAACGTCTTTGCTGCTGGAGATTTGCGTCCGAACACCTCTCTGGGTCGGCCCCGCCCTGGAAGCTTCCCGGGTTTGTGAGCCGTGTCAGGAAATCCCCCGCTCACCGGTGGCCTCCTCTGGTTGCCCAGGGAGACAGGGGGTGGATGCCAGCATAACCTTGATGTCAAAAGCTGAGAACAGCATGAGAAAGAAAATGACAGGCCAACTCAGGAACCTCCATGCAAAAATCCTAAATGAAGTATTAGCCAAATAAATTATGCCATATATTAAGAAGAATATTATTAAAACATGACCAAGTTGGTTTATCTCAGCCGTGCAAAGTTGATTTATAATAGAGAAATGGTGGGACACAGTGGCCCACACCTGTAAACCTAGCACTCTGGCACGCCAAGGCAGGAGGATTGCTTGAGCTCAGGGGTTCCAGACCTGCCCGAGCAAGAGTGAAACCCAGTCTCTACTAAAAATAGAAAAAGTAGCCTGGCATTATGGCGGTCCCTGTCACCCCACCAACTCCAGAGCCTAAGGCAAGAGGATTGCTTGAGCCCAGGAGTTTGAGGTTGCTGTGAGCAACACCACAGCACTCTAGCCTGGGCAACTATGTGAGACTCTGTCTCAAAAAAAAGAAAAAAAATATAATAGAAAAACAGTTCACATGATTCACAGCATTAACAGATTAGTCATATAACTGTCTCAATAAATGCAGGAAACCACTTGATACAATTTAGTATGCTTTTATTACTTCAAAAGTACAGAAAATAAAAAAATTTACCAACCTTTGGGGATGAAGAGAATATCCTTATGCTGATAAAAAGATTTACAATTCTTTTTTTTACAGACCAGAAAGAAACACTGTTATCACTTTTATTTTATGTTGTACTGGAGTTCCTAGCCAAAGCAGTGAAATAATAAAGAGGTAACAGAAAGACAACAAAGACTTTTTAAATAGGATAAAGAAATAACATGCTCATTATTTGTTAATAAATGATGATGTTTGTATAACAAAAAAGAAAACAACAGAGAAATTATGAGAATTAACAGGAGTGTTAAAGGTTGCTGGATGCAAAATCAGAATAAAAATGTAACCATACTTTGTATGTCAGCAACAAAATTTTAGAAATTAAATTTAAAAGATATAATTGAGACCATAAAAAAGTTTCAAGGAATAAACCCAACAAAAGATACATATAAAACTTTTCTGATAGAAATTGAAGAGCATATATACGATAAAAAGATACGATATATGCCGTGCTCACAGGCTGGAAGATGTATGTGCACACAGCCCAGAAAGGTGCCTGTTCTTGCCAACCAGATTAGAAAAACTTGGAATTCACAGGTGACTGAGCAATGCTTCAGGCCCATCTACCTAATCACAGAAGCAAAACCCCAAACTGCCTTATGATCTCATCTTTTATCTATTTATGAACCCCACCTCTAACTCCTCTTTTTTCTGTTTTCCAAAGTACAATGATCTAGACTTCCTGTTATTCAGCTACTGATTAATTGCACGTGACCTTTCTGGTTATTGTATAAGTAATATTAAGGACCAAGGTATTCAGGAATGCTAAGTATTTGAGTATCACTCAGTTTGATTTTAGCATATTTAGTGTTACTCTATGCTTAATTCATGAATCAAATCCATTAAGTTATTGGTGCATCCACTTCTGAGACCATAGAATGAATTTTTTTTTTTTTTTGCAATTTCTCTCCTTTATCTCATCTATGGTCCCACAATGACTTGGTGACTCACACATGCCCCCTTAAGATTACTGGATGAGGGGTGGCACCTGTGGCTCAAGGAGTAGGGTGCCGGTCCCATATGCCGGAGGTGGTGGGTTCAAACCTAGCCCCGGCCAAAAACCAAGATTACTGGATGAATGCATTATATTTCTACTAACTCACCTTGGAAAATCTGATTATCTGTCCTGTTCTTTATAAGATTTTCCTACGTGCAGTGATGCTGCCAGACAGGACTGACATCAGAAGGGATTTGGCTTTTCAGGGTGAAATGAGAAGCTTCTGGGAAGTTTTAGCTGGGGTGGGGGGTAACATAATATGACTTTCATTTCATAAAGATCATTCTGGCATTGTCTAAACATAAACCAGAGATGGGCAAGGCAGATTCAGGCAGGATCAACAGAGGCTGTTTTCATAATCCAAGTGAGATGATGGTGCCATGGCCTCAGGTGGTAGGTGGAGGGGGTGAGAAGTAGTCAGTGCTAGATGTTTTAGGAGTTAGAGCTGAAGGATTTAGTGATGAATTGGATATGGAACATGAGAAAAAAGTGAAATGTAGTGATAATTCCAAACTTGTTTGGTTTAGTTTGGTTTGGTCAAAGAGATCAGAAAAAAATAAATTCCACTTCCTGAGACGAAAAGAAACTTTAAGAAGGGTGAGCCTAGAGTCTCATTATTGACAAAGTTTGAAGTTTCTCTACAGGCGTATCTTGTTTTACTGTGCTTGGCTTTATTACACTTCACAGGTATTAAGCTTTTTATAAATTGAGGATTTGTGGCAACCCTGCCTGGAGCAAGTCCATTGGCATCATTTTCCCAAGTGTCCACTTCATGTCTCTGGCTCATATTTAGGTAATTATCAGAATATTTAAACTTTCTCTTTTTCTTTTTTTTTTTTTTTGAGACAGAGTCTCACTATGTCTTCCTCAGTGGAGTGTTATGGCATCACAGCTCACAGCCACCTCAAACTCTTGAGCTCAAGCGATTTCCTTGCCTCAGTCTCCCAAGTAGCTGGGACTACAGGTGCCCGCCACAGTGCCCAGCTATTTTTTGTTGCAGTTGTCATTGTTGGTTAGCTGGCCTGGCTGGGCTTGAACCTGTCAACTTCGATGTATGTGGCTGGCACTGTAACTACTGTGCTACAGGTGCTGAGCCAATATTTAAACTTTTTCATTATTGTTCTTTCTGTTATGGTGATCTGTGATGAGTGTTCTTTGATGTTACTATTGTAATTGTTTTGGGATATCATGAACCAAGCCCATATAAGACAGTAAACTTTAATGTTGTGTGTGTTCTGACTGCTCCACCCACCAAGCTGATCAGCTGTTTCCATCTCTTTGCCTCTCCTCAGGCCTCCCTATTCTCTGAGACATGACAATATTGAAATTAGGCCACTAAATGTTCAAGCGAAAGGAAGAGTCACACATCTTTCACTTAAGTCACAACTAGAAATGATTCAGCTTAGTTAGGAAGGCGTACTGAAAGCTGAGGTAGAAGGCTAGGCCTCTTGGGCCAAATAGCAAAGTTGCAAATACAAAGAAAAAGTTCTTGAAGGAAACTAATTACATGCTGCTTTAATGAACACACAAGTGATCAAAAAGTGAAACAGACTTATTGCTGATATACAGGAAGTTTTGGTAGTCTGGATAGAAGATCAGATAATAGCATTCCCTTAAGCTAAAGCCTAATCCAGTGAAAGGTCCTCACTCTCTACAAGGGGCAGAGAGAGGTGAGGAAGCTGCAGAAATCTTGGAAGCTGATAGAGACCAGTTTATGTGGTTTAAAAAAGAAGTCATCTCCATAACATAAAAGTGCAAGGAGAAGCAGCGAGTGCCGATGTAGAAGCTCGGCGAGTTATCCAGAAAGTTTATCTAAGATCATTGATGACGGGTGGCTACACTAAGTGTCAGAATTTCAGTGAAGACAAGAAGCCTTCTATTGGAAGAAGATGCCACCTAGGAGTTCCATAATTAGAGAGGAGAAATCAGTGTCTGGCTTTGAAGGACAGCCTGATTCTCTTGTTAGGGGCTAATACAGCTGGTGACGTTCAGTTGAAGCCAGTGCTCATTAAACATTATGAAAATTCTAGAGCCCTTCAGAATTAAACTAAAGTCTATTCTGCCTGCTCTCTATAATCTATTCAATAAAGTTCGAATGAGAAGCCGTCTGTTTATAGCATGGTTTACTGAGAATCTTAAGCTCATCATACATATTTAGTTCTCAGAAAAAAAAAATCCCTTTCAAAATATTACTACTCATTGACAATGCACCTAGTTACCCAAGAGCTCTGATGGAGATGTACAAGGAGATTACTGTTGTTTTTTGCTAATACTCCATTTTGTAGCCTGTGGCTCTATGAGACATTTTGGCTTTTGAGTTGTCTTACTGAAGAAACACATTTGTAAAACTGTAGCTACATAGCTAGTGATTCCTCTGATAGAACTGGGTAAAGTAAATGAAATACTTCTGGAAAGGATCCACCATTGTAGAGACAATTGAGAACATTCACCAATCAAGGGAGGGGGTCAAAATATCAACAAGAACAGGAGTTTAGAAGAAGCTGACTTTAGCCCTCATGGATAACTTTGATAAACTCAAGACTTCAGTGGAAGAAATTATTGCAGCTGTGGTGGAAATAGCAATAGAACTGAAATTGGAACTGAGGCCTGCAGATATGACTGAATTGATGCACTAAGGATAAAACTAGAATGGATAAGGGGTTGCTTATTATGGAGGTGGATGAGTACACAAAGCAGTTTCTTGAGATGGAATCTACTCCTGGTGAGATGCTGTAGACAGCTTTGAAATGATACCAAAGGATGTAGAATATTACATAAGCTTGGTTGATAAAGCTACAGCAATATTGGAGAGGATTAATTACAATTTTGAAAGAGATTCTACTGTAGATGCAATTCCATTAAAAAAAATCACATGCTACAGAGAATTCTTTATAAAAGGAAGAGTTAATGATGTGGCGAATGTTATTGTTATCTTATAGAAAGCCAACCCATCCTTAAGCAACCACCACCTTACTCAATCAGTACTCATCAACGTTGAGGCAAGACCTTCCTCCAGCAAAAAGATGACAGCTCACTGAAGGTCCAAATGATTGTTAGCATTTCTTAGCAATAAAGTATTTTCTCATTAAGATGTATGCATACACTGTATTCTAGGCATAAGGCTATCCCCCACTTAATAGACTATAATACGGTGTAAGCATAACTTATATATGCACTGAAAAGCAAAAAATTTCTTTTACTCACTTTATTGAGATACTAGGTTTATCGTGGTGGTCTGGAGCCAAAACCACAATATCTCTGAGGTGCATCTGTATTTCATTTAGGTGAAGATACAAAGTTAACAGTTGAATATACAAATCTATAACTGTTGGGACTGGTCGGGGTTGGAGATGCGATTTGGGGTCATCCACATACAGAGATAGATAAAAGCAGGGCCTGGAGGAAGATGCCTCAGGAACAAGGAAAGAGACCACAGAAAGGGGACATCCAGCCTGACCCTGCCACACTCTGTGTTCAGAGATCAGAGGGACAAGACAGAGTGTGGCTTAGGGGCCAAGTAAATTTGTTACTGAAGAATCCCGTGAGATTTGGCAATGTGGGGGTTATTGGTGGCCTTGATAAAAGAACTTTTAGTAGAGTTGTTAAGACAAGACAGCCTAGAGAGGAGCTTAGTCACAAAGAGAACAGAAGGTTGAGGTGGTTGTGAGAGAAGAGCATAGAGCAGGGTGTTAAGACAGGAGATAACACTCCTTCCTGTATTGTCTGATGATGGAAATGGTCTGGTAGAGATGGAAACATTGATGATGTCAGTTTCTTTCATCTTGTTTAGTTTAGTGGTTGAGAATTTGATGCATAATGAATGACATATTTGAATTAGTTAGTCGAGGGAGGTTTTAAATATCAAAAACACTTTCCAGCAGTGTTTATTTTATTGTATTTGCTCCTCTTAATAAATTATTAACATACTGAAATGAGAACTGAAGTGTATAATGAGCCATAACTATGCATTTATTCAGAGATGTCAGAGGTCAAATGTGCTTTCATACTGTGCAACAAGCAGTTCTATTGGGGGATGATAAAAATCAATCTTCGTGTCCACTTTAGAGTCTAAAGTGTTTAGAGAAGCTGTCTGTTGACCTGCGTTGGGTAGATCATGGCCTTAGCATATCATGCATCTGGTCACAACTGGCAATCAATCTATAATTATTATTTACACAAGATGTAAGTTTTCTTAAGAATAGAAATTACCAGTTTTAGAAAAATATGATTTAGTTAACAAAATCCAGAAATAGAAGAAATTAATAAAAGAAAAAAAATCCCTGACAGTTATTGAAAGCATTCCACATGGAGGCACATGTAGTGAGAATAAGATGGAGTCGGGCAGGCCGGGCGGACGCGACACGGCTGGGCTGGTCGGTGTAGGTCCTGCCTGACCTTCACCCCCACTTCTTATTATTTTGTTAATTTAGTTCCCACTCTAAAGAGGCCCATTTTGAATAGTTTGGGGGAATTAACTTTGGAATTGGAATTATCCAACGTACTCAGCCCTACTATGAAGCTAAATTATATCTTTCACATGAAGGCTATAACCCAACTATAGCACAAGACTATGGGGAAAGGGCCAAGGAAGGGGAAGGGAGGGGGGAGGTTAGGGTGGAGGGAGGGTAATGGGTGGGGCCACATCTATGGTGCATCTTAGAATGGGTACAGGGGAAACTTACTAAAGGCAGAATACAAATGCCTACATACAGTAACTAAGAAAATGCCATAAGGGCTACATTGAACAGTTTGATGAGAATATTTCAGATTGTATATGAAACCAGCACATTGTACCCCTTGAGTGCATTAATGTACATAGCTATGATTTAACAATAAAAAAAGGAAACGTTGTAATAGATTATCCCTGAGTTGCACTATTTATTATTTAAAATAAGAGATAATTTGGTCTTTGCTTTGAACCTTTATGGATAAAACTGTGATTTTGGAAAAGGAAGAATAGGACTGTTTTGGAGAGGTTACTGTCACTGTTCTCCAGAATCACTGGCTTTCTGACAAATAAAGTTTGGTAGACCTATCCCCCCTCCACCCTCCAACACACAGATTGGTTCTTTCTACAAACTTGACATTCACATTCACTGTTTTATTTAATCCCAACAACAATTCTATCTAGGGCTTGCCACTATTGCATTAGACCAGAAAACGGAGTCATTTTAAAGGGTAAGTGGCCTGCTACATAGCTAGGAAGATGCGTGGCTAGGATTTGAGGTCACACTTTCAACAGTAATAGTATGTGAGCTCTCAGGCTAGCATGTGGCTGAAAGCAAGAGCATATACAAACGTCTTTATGTATGAAAAGGGAAGTTATATTGAGCATATTAGGAATGATAGGGCAAGTTATTTTAATTTGTATGTCACCACTTAAAATTATGGATTAATTGATTATTTTAATGTAGCAAAATGTCCCCTACTGAAAGCATTAGGCCAAAGTCTACTCTTTAGAAAGGGAAATATTCCTGGGCGGCGCCTGTGGCTCAGTCGGTAAGGCGCCGGCCCCATATACCGAGGGTGGCAGGTTCAAACCTGGCCCCAGCCAAACTGCATACAAAAAATAGCCGGGCATCGTGGCGGGCGCCTGTAGTCCCAGCTACCCGGGAGGCTGAGGCAAGAGAATCGCGTAAGCCCAGGAGTTGGAGATTGCTGTGAGCTGTGTGAGGCCACAGCACTCTACCGAGGGCCATAAAGTGAGACTCTGTCTCTACAAAAAAAAAAAAAAGAAAAGGAAATATTTCTTTAAAATTTGTACTTGGGGGTTGAATATATATTTACTGTGCATTTGGAAAGAGGCAGCCAGGAACTGAAAACTCTGAAAGCAATTTTATGAGGCAGACAGAATTCCTTTGGGACTTCATATTAAGCTATTTTCAGTAGGGAGTACAAATATTTTGTTCAAAATGCTAAGAAACGCCTTTAAAACATCTCCTAATAGGGTCATAGTGGCCTGTTACAAAGAACAGAAACCAATTTGCCCCTATGCCTCTGATAGTGTTTGTCATTTACTACTACTATTTGTATTCTGATTCAACGGTAGCCTCAATAAAGAGAAGTGTTGTGAAAAATAAATATGGTAAAGGTCACATTTTTTAATTCGATGCAAGAAATACCTTTTTGATCTTAATGCTTTAGGATAACAATGTATTTTAAGGTTAACTTTCTCTTTCCTTCTGTGTTACTTGTTTAAAACTGTCTGTTACCTTTTGTACTGCTTGGTTCCCTGTAGCATCTGATTAAGTGTAAACTTATTTGTTGCCCCTTTTTACCTACTGAAAATAATTCCAAGGTTTGTAGAGAGAAATAAGTTTGCAGTCAAACTACTTATGGGGACTCTCCTACACTTTGGGATACTTAGCTTTCCTATCTAAAGATCTGTGGTGAACGTAACACTTTTTCACCTATAAGATGAGACAGGCCAACCTCTAAAGCAAACGGGAAAGATTCCACCCTCTATTTTATATAGGCCCCTTCCCTATGGGTGTTCCTCCTCCAGGGCTGGCTAGTGTCTGCTATCACGATTTGCTGACTGAATAAGCTCTACTGTCAGTCTTAGTGACAATTAAAACTGTTGTGCATTGTCTCTTTAAGGGCTTTGTATTTTAGGCCTTGTTTATAATGTGATGTGGGAAGCATTTCCTCTCTGTCCCCTCCTCCTTTAAATACATTCTGAACATCAGAGATTAATAGAAGGTAGAGGAGTACCCTGGAGAAGCTTAGTTATGCATCTGAAATAACAACACAAATCTATGCATAGCTAGACCCAAAATAAACTATAAGAAATTACATAAAATAATAAGTGAATCTGAGGTACTTGAATTGTAGAATCTTAGAACGGCCTGGTACCTGCGGATTTTTGTTTTCTTCTCTCCCACCCAAGGCGGTAATCTTCCCTGTGAGAGTAATAACAGATGGTAAAGAACTTATACCACAATTTTTTTTTTTTATTAAAATGGCTACATTTCAGAACTTCTTGGCAAAGCCACTATTCAACTGCAGAAATGCATCTGCTCAGAAACTCAAAAATAAACATGTTTCCCAAAGGAAACAAGTCTGTTCTATAAATTCCCGGCCTGTTGATAGGCTGTGGTAAGCATGAATCTCACTTATAAGTTAATTCTCCTACGATGGTGGCAAGCTCCTTTGTTCCAAATTAAGAGGTTTCTTTCAGAAAGTTAAGAAATAGTGTTTCATAAGAAAGTTTCATTTCATAATTTTAAGTTACTATACTCCTTATGCTGAGGTACTAAATCAAATACAACCTGAAAATATGCAGAGCCAGCGATGTAAGGAGACTTCTCCCTGAGTTCCAGGCATATTGGCTCTCTCAGGTAAAGATTTGGGAAGCTGAAACTTCAGCAAAAAAAAAAAAAAAAAGGAACAAAAACGAGTTTTTGAGCATGACTTATCATCAGCTTGTGAACATTTCTAGATGGGACAATATACCTCAAATGCTTCTTAAAATGCAGGGATGCTACAAAACATTCATTTAATTTTTATAGGCAGTCATTCACTTTCAGATTTACTCAGCAGATGATATTACCGCACACATATTGAAATTAGATATATAACCTTCCAGTCCTTTGGATGGAGACTGAGAACATGGTAATCTCTGTGTTATTTAATATTCCCTTGATGTCTCTCCTTGGGGAAGTTCTCTGTCATTTGTTTAATGAACAAGAGATTCCACTAATAATCAATGACATATGATCAAGAACCTCAAATAATTTCTACTCTAATCTAGAAATGAAACAGAAGGCATTTTAAAATCTAGCATTATGGGCTCGGCGCCTGTGGCTCAAGCAGCTAAGGCGCCAGCCACATACACTTGAGCTGGGGGGTTCGAATCCAGCCCAGCCCGCCAAACAACAATGACGGCTGCAACCAAAAAATAGCCGGGCATTGTGGCAGGCGCCTGTAGTCCCAGCTACTTGGGAGATAGAGACAGGAGACTCGCGACAGCTTGAGGCTCTGTCTCAAAAAAAAAAAAAAAAAATCTAGTGTTATGTAAATGCTTGATTTATGAAATATGTGGACATTGGTTGTAGGCAGACATTAGGTTCAAAACTTAGACAATTATACTATACCACACTAAAGGCTAAACAACATATAGTTCATATTTGAAGAATTAATTGCTATTATTTTATGTATTATGCCATTTTAGAGAAGTTTCTCGTGATTCTGATTCTAACTTAAAATACCCTCTTCTCACTCTTCTTTGCCTAACCTCCTAACTTCCTTTATTTCACATTACTACTTAAAGTTTAAAAAAAGAAGAAGAAGAAGGAAAAGAGAAAGAAAATTTTCACAAAAGGATTTCAAATGATTCTTACAAAACTTTTGGATAATTCAAGTGCAAACTAACCAGAAACACATGGGACTGAATTCCCTTTGAGAATTATAATGAGGGTGAAAGGATTTGGCAAACTTCAAGGGTTTAGCAACAACAGAAAAAGTCAGGAATATTCAGCCTCATAAATCCCTCAATTTCCTTCCAATACATTTGTATTTAAAAGGGAAGCAAGTGCTAGAGGCTGAAATTAGGAAAACTGCCTGGTTATCTAATCTAGTGTTCTCCTGCACCACACCTCATCCACCCACACCTTAAATTTATCTTCTCCACTGGGATAATTTGTAGTTAAAAGAGGAGCCAGAAGTGAGATGTTTGCTCCTTATGCTTATACTTCACATCTGAGGCTATGATCAGCTCTGAAAACACCTGCAGTAGAAAAATTATATATATTATATTCCTTCTTATAAGGTAAAGCAAAAAATTAGCAGGCTTCTACTTTTATGATACTCAATTTTCTGCCAGAAACATTCTGAACTGTGTGCCTGTTATTTTCTAAAATACATCCTTAGTTCACATCAGGCATATAATAATGTAGAAAACAGCCAACTTTCTTCCCCTAACAGGGCTTACACTGTAGTGACATTTCATGAGACTGGTGTCTATAGAAGGTGTTTTGGGAGGCACAGCTTTGGGTAATGTGTCAATATTACACAGGCTAATGGCACAACAAGGGCCCAAGGAGGGAAATTTTTGCAGCAGTCTAGGAAAGAACTAATGATGGTTCAAGCCAGAAAAATGGAAGAGGAAATGGAAAAGTGTAATTATGAAAGAGACAGTTGAGGTATAGGATCAGTAGAAATGGGTAGCTGCTGGATTTTGGAAATTGAAGATGAATTTCACCGTAAAAAATAGTGGTTCTGATAAAAAGAAAATACAAAAGACTTGGGAAACATATTAGTGAGTTTAGGTTTGTGTATCATTTTATGTATTGTGTGACAAATTACCACAAACGTGGCAGTTTGAAATGTCTTTATTCTCATGGTTTCTGTGGCTCAGCACTCTGAGCCCTCTGCTCAGAGCTCACAAGGCTGCAGCCAAGGTGTTATTCAGGCTGCATTCTCATCTGGAGGCTTGCTTGGGGAAGATCCACTTCCCTGAGGTTTTTCAGGTTTTTGCAGAATTCATTTACTTGTGATTGCATGACTGAGGGTTTTAGCTTCTTACTTGCTGTCAGCTAGCAGCCACTCTCAGGTCTGAGAGATGGTTCCTTGCCACCTGGGCCTCCGCACAGGCAGTTTATAACATGATGTTTGCTCCTTCAAGGCCAGTGGAAGAATCTCTAGTCCTACAATGCTAAGACAGAGTCTTATATACTCAATCAAGGCAGTAACATTGTATCTCCTTTCCCAAACAAAATAAAGGAATCAAAAGAGTGAAATCCTACCTTTGCATATTTTATTGGTTAGAAGCTAGTCTCAGCCTCTGCCCACAATCAAGAGAAGAGGATTAACAAAGCAGGATCTCACTAGAAGTCACCTCAGGGTGTGTCTGCCACAGTTTGGGTGTGTTGTGTTTGAGATCTTAGAAGAACCTCTGGTGAACAAGTCACCTGCAGTTACACAGGCCAGTGCCCATCTAGAATGTTTTCTCTTTTGTGAACTTTTGATAGCAATTAAACTGCTACTTGTAATATTTGTGCATTAAGTTTGTGCTAGACAAGTTTATAAAGTCAAGGGGAATAATTTTTACTATGATAACACCCCCCCCAAAAAAAAGAAGAAGAAGAAAATAATATTTGTCAGGTGGTAATAAAAATAAAGCTTAGAAAGATATGTACAATTGTGTCCCTCAGAAAAAGGCTAGAAGCTTGGAGATGGATATTTAGTCCTTAAAGCTATAGATAAAATAATTTCCTTTTCTTCTTCACAGTACATAAATTGGCAGCCTCTCCATCAAATATCTTTTGAAAAAAAGAAGAAATACATTCTACTACACATTATCTTCTGAGCCAATTTTTATCTTATGCACAGAAGTTAGTTCTAATCAGCTCTCAAGAAAATCTTTACTTTTGCATATAAACTTGGAGAAGCAAAGGGAGATTTAGAATCGGAGCCCCACAGACAAGATGCTAATCATTGGTGCTGCACTACTAGCCACCGTTTTCCTCTTAGCCTATCTTAAAGTGACAAAATTAAATGAGCAGAGATTAACTCTGTCTTGGGTCTAGGTGACCAGATCTATCAACAAATTAGTAACATGACTTGTGCATGAAAGTTACAGCCTTGCTTTGCCTGAATTTCCCTTCTGGGGGCTTCGGTCAACAGCCACACCATTTCCTAAAGGTGGCAGATAGAACAGAGGATTGCCGTATTCCACACAGAGCAAATAAATCCAATAACTCTGAAAAGACGAATGACCTTTGACAAATTTTGACTCAGTTACATTCTATAATCATTTGGTTTCTAAAAATTTATTTAACAACTATTTTTTTTTAAATAGAGACAGAAAGCCTCAAAAGGCCAACCATAACCTGGGGAGTTATTTGGGACATACTATATGACAAAGGATTGTTATCTTTTACTCTCAAATAAAGAGTCTTTAAAATCAATAAGATTAACAGTAACAGTAGGAGACCATTTGAAAAACATGAAGAAATATAATGGCTAATATGTTTATGAAAGAAACATGTTTATTTGCAATTAAACATTTGTAAGTTAAAACAACAAACTATTTTATTATATCTAATAAGCAAATTCATATACTCAGATATCAGTGTAGGAAAATTAATACTTTTAACTGGAGATAGGAAAATTTGGCACACACTTTACAAAAGGTAATCTCAATATACATAAGACATAAATTGTGATGATTCCTTCCACCAGCAATTCTAGATCTAGAAATTAATCTTAAGGGGAAGAAAATGTAATTTAACTCTATGGATGTTTAAAATTACAATTTGCTCATGATAGGGGAAATGAAGATGAAACACTATTCAACATCAGGGGCTTAGGTAAACACGGGATAGTATAGTCATAGCCTGTTCCCCATTCTCTCCTGTCTGAGAAGCAAGCGAGCCTCACACAACTCACAGGAGATGGTGCCGCATGACCCTTGCAACCTACCTGTCCCCTTGCACCCATGCTCATGTGGTATGAACACACCAAGCTGGCCCAGTCAGGTTTGCTTTCTTGGAGGTTTAGAGTTGGAAGGAAGAGGCTCTGGTAAATCAGCACTCCACTTGCATGGCAGACCTTCAAATTCAGGGGCTATGGAGGGGCCACTTATACAGAGAGAGAAAGCAGGCTCCAGAGAGAATGAATCAGAGACGCTGGAGAAACCAGGAAAGGGGATCATGGCAGTAGGTGTGTAAGGCAAGGCATAAACCACAGAATCACAGCTGTCCTTGACAGGAGTGCAAAAAAGGCTCATTTTGGGAGATATTGCCTTCTGTTTCTGAGCCTTTCCTCCTCTCTTTTTCTTTGTTGTGCATAGTTGTCATTTAGAGCTTCCCCCTAAATGATTTCCTAATAGCACCCGAATGTCCTGTTTGGAGGTTGACTCACCTCCGTATCTCACACCAACATTTGTCGTGCGGGTGATAGGACACCCCAGGTGTCGGCAGCCCATTTGGAAGCCGAAGCCGGCTGATGTCCTGATTCCCACCCTACATAAAAGCAGAAGACGGGCTCACACCTCATCTCAGCCACTGATGTTGTCTGCCGGGCCTTTGAATCTTACATGGAGCATCCTGTCCAGAGTGCTGTGATCTCCACACCTGGATACCACGGTTCACCCCAGGCTCCTGCCCATTCTCACACTTTCCCCTCATCTTCCTGTTGATTTTCCCATCCTAATAACCTTCAAGTAGATTTCTTTGACTACGTTAGCCAGAGCCAGTTTCTGTTACGGGAATATTGTAAAATGTTTCCTTGCATATGATGCCCTCTCTACTTCAACTAATGGAGCCTTGATCATTACCTTAGGGAGGTTAAGAATTAAAACAGGAATCAAGATAAAAGGTGTTCATATTCAGCTTATGATTTTGAAGATGGGTTGTTTTTTGAATCCTCAGTGAGATTTTTGAAACTGAGGCTTTGCAGTCACAACCAATGCGGGGTGTCAGGGACATGCAAAAACAAATGGTCCTTGACACACCCCACCACTAGTAGGCAAGAAGGGTTTTCTAAGTTCCCTAAACTTCATTTCCCATGGAAGGATCTAGGCCTGATGGCCTTTCATCCTAGAGTTTCACTGGAAACCACTGTGTGGAGGTGACAAATGATATGACGCAAGGGATATGCTCAGAGGGCAGAAGGAAGAAGAAAGTCTTTTGCCGTGAAAGGAAGGCACAGGCCCAGAGAAGACGCAGTTAAACTGATGAGCGGTCTGGTTCTCTTCTCAAAACCACAACAGCCACGGTGCCATCCCTGTGCCTTGGCCACAGAGAAAGAACAAACGAATTCAAAATGTCTGTAGAAAGCTCAAACAGTCTGCTTCTCTATTAATAGGTCAAAGAGCTGCACTGCAGGGCTTATAAAGGCAGGCGTTTGATGCCAGACCCAGGAGCAGCCTGGGAATGGGGGCTGCTGTGCTCCAATCCTCCCATAGGCTATAAAAGGTGTGCTGGAGACCCAGGAACTCCTGTGCAGCCCCATGAGGAAATAAGGACATGCCATAAAGACCCACAGGGACTCTGGAGTGGGAAAATGAAGCCACACCATAAGAAACCACACACTCACAACTGAGGCAACTGTCAGGAACTACAACACTAGAAGTTGGTACCAGCAAAATCGCCAACAAGTTCAGGTATAACCCACCACATCTCACAGGGCACCAGTATAGGGAACTTGTAGCAAACCAATCCTCTGTAGCAAAGAACTTCAAGCACATGGAAGAGAGGGCCCCCAGACCCCTGCTACATGAGGGTGGCGGCAGCCGCCCCTGCACATTGGAAAGGACGTGTCTATTAGCAGAAGACACAGCCAGAATAGGCCTCTAAATTGTTGAATGTTGGAGTATTTACTCATGAGAGACTGTTATCTTTATTTTGAAAAGTTGTTTATCTTGCCTTTATCTGGAATTAAAATTGTAAGCAAGATGAAATCTGCTATCTAAAATAAAGGAAGTTATGGAATATTTTGCACATGAAGATAATGAAGAATACATTTAATTCCTGATATAAGCGTAACCAAGTATACTCAGTGAAACAATAAACCAAAAAGATATGTGTTTGTGTTTGTTTTTATAGGTAGAGATTGAAAAGCCATAATCAAAACACTGACTAAAGTGCAGTTGAATTCTTTTCTATTTCCAAGATTGTTACTTCTGTATCTGTATCCTAAATTTTGTCTCCTTTATCTGCCCTTAGATCTTGTTTCCTCTATTATAATTTACTCTGATATTGAAGGGGAGTAAAGCGAATTCATCTCAAAGACAGAAAATAATTATGTCTCATGTCCTCAACTATCTCAAGCCATGGTCAACAAGTTGACTATTGTTTCTGTTGACTCAGAGAAAAGAAAAGCTTGAGAAAATTATCAAAATGTTTGTAAAGTTCATTGTCTAGCATATTCCCAAAATGAAAAAAGTGGAAACAGCAGAGCCAAGTCACCATGTTGCTAAGAAAAGTGACTTTGGGGGCTTTGGTAGAGGAAAACGTGTTTGAGGGAAAGTGCTGCAAGGAATATCTGGGGTGCATATAAAAATTATCTGCTGAAGAGATAAAGCTAAGATGCAGACAAGTTTATGTATCAGTCAATATCCTGAAATATCACATCGGTGGTTACCAGTTTGGGTTGGGGAGTTAAGTTTCTGTGCCTCTTTTGATTTTCTGTGTGCAGAGCAGAGGCACTGACAGGCTATATCCTTTCAAGAATGTTTGCATAATGAAAAACCTTGGAAGACAAAGATAGGTCTCTCTCTGAATGAGAGGGCACCTCTGCTTATTGTCTATTATAATAAAAATGACTACCTCCAAAGCAAACATTAGGAAGCTTTGCTTATTTCCCAGTAAAAGGTTCAGATTCACTAAACTCAGGGTTTCTTAGCTGTGCCAGAAAACCACCACACGTGCAGGGTCCTCCTGAGCCTCTCCATGTCAATACCATGGGAATTTCATGTAAACGAGAATCACAGTAAATGTGAAGCTCACGCTCTTGGATTGCCTTAATGATGTCTTTTGTCACTGAACCAGGAGCTGTGTGTCTCTAGCCAGCCTCTGTGAAACTTTGGCAGGCTAACATGTCAACTTGCAAGCAAAGTAAAATCTCAGACCTTTCACAGTTATTAATGACTGGGCTCTTCCTAGGTAAAAGACGCATGGATGTCACTATAAAAGGTTTTGCTCCATAGTGCTTGAAATTCTGCCAAAGGGGAGGTTCCAGTATCATTTGGATAGGACATATCACTGACAGAATACTTGCTAAAGGAAGAAAATATTGACAATAACACATTTCATTAACTCTCTTAAAACAATGAATGAAAAAGTTCTATACCTATAAAAACTCGGAATCTTTGTCATTAACCTAAAAAGTAAACTGTATCTTATTATTTGGCTATACTAATTAAATTATTTGAGATAAATCTGAAGACAGGAGAAACTTGATATAATACCCTGGACTCTATTTAAAGGTTATATCTAATCAATAAATAAACACACAGACTTCTTCAATGAGATTTCAATGTGATTTTATGTGTTTATTCTCTTGAGTCAGGTCTGAGTCCCAAAGGACTTTTGGTAATGGTTAGTTATACTATTTAATTCACATTCATCATTATAAGAGTTGGTAAAAGGATAGCATGCTTATATGAGACAAACATAAAACTATATTCTAGCTAGAGTTACAAGAGCAAAACACTAGAAATTTGGGAAGTTGACATTTTTAGAGTGTTTAAAAATGAATGCCTCAAAATCTTAGAACTTTATGCCATTTTGATTTCCTTTAATTTTCTTTTTAAATCTCTGTTTTTACAAAAATGATTTCATTCTTTCAAAACTTTTTATGTATAATATGTAATCAACATTTTCTGTAGTTAACAGATTATAATTTATTTAAGAGCATTTAAAAATAGACAGTATATAGCGTAACCAAATATATTGCAAAAGATAAATTTGCAAAAATATAAATCAATGTTTAGTGGCTTAATCCAAGGGAATTTTATTTCTTGCTCATGTTAACAGTCCAGTCAGTCCAGTACAGGTGTCATGGGCTGCTGCTGGGACCAGGATACATCTGCTTCAAGCAGTCTCATGAGACCCAGGGTGATGCAATGCTTTCTTCTCCAACATGTGGCTTTAAAGGTTGCCATAGACATCAACATTCAACTGATGGAAGAGGCAAGGGAGACGATGCTAAACTACCCCAGTTGTTTAATTACTTTGGCCTAGACGTGACAGATGTCACTTCCTCTCACATTCTATTGGTAAAAACTAGTCACTTGTCCACTCCTACTTGCCAGCAGATATGGAAAACTATTGGCAGGGTGGCCACAGGCAGAGCTACTAAGGGAAGAGTTGTATTGATGCTGTGCTGCTAGAGATTTCTGCTATATCATTTCTGCTATATCAAGTCAATGAAACTTCAGTTTTTCTAAAAAATAAAAAAAGGTTTGGAGAATTACAGTGAGACAGAAATGAATTAGAATAATAATATGAGTTAGATATGAGCTTGACTGTTTCAAATTCATATTTCAAAATTAGCAAGATGTGCCAATTCAAGAAAGAAGAAATAGGATGAAAAATTAAGACATTCATAACCAAATATATTACACTATTTTTCTCTCCCCTTTTCTTAAATTTACACACTTCTGGATTTTAATAAGATTATATTCAGGTTTTAAAAAACAATTATTAATTTCACTATAGAATTTTGAAAACAATAGAGGCTTGCTCTTCTATGACAGCAGTTATGGACAGTCTATTTTTTCAGACACTGAGGTCTATAGAAGTTTCATTACTCTTCATTTGCATTTGATAAATGTAGATGCAATGAAAATTATATAATTCTTTATTATACATATTTTATCATGCCAATTAATTGCCAGTGATATAAATTATATTAGTTGATTCCTGATTTAAACTTTTTTTTATATGATTGGGATTAAAATGATCACTGAAGACTTTAATTTAAATTATATTTGAATTTGTTTATGATTACATACCCATGAAAGAAACATTGGCTATAATGGTAATTGTCAAGAAAAAGTCTATTGCAGTAAGCACCGCAAATCCAAAGTAATTCCAAGTTTAAATGCCAATACTCAAACCTGAAAGTATACCTTTAAAAGGTTTATAGATTATTTTTCTTCAATTGGGGTTTTATGATTGGGGGGAGATGAAGAGGAGAGGAAGGAAGGGGAACTGCCTCACCATAAACTGATAACAAGGTTACTAAACTCCTCTTATCAATGGTCTTTCACTTTTTTAAATAAAAGGAAAAATAGTCCATGAGTCACCACATTTTGTCCATTCCAGCTGGGCAGGTCACCTTGTTCTAGTGGATAGAAACTAAATCACTGTGGGAAGAATTAGAATTTGAACAAAGTTCATCTAACACTCACACTGGTGCCAGGTGAGGCAGAAAAAAAGAGAATGTCCTACAGCTAAAGTTCCTGCAAAAACTATGTTCAATTTAAATCAAGGGTTCTGTGTTATGAAGGCAGAATTTCTAATGTGTGTTCCTCTAATACCATTTTAAATTATGAAGGATCAGACAACATTATTGAAAAGGATCCAAAGGATTTGGGCTTTCCTACTTGTAGTTTAATCAACTCCCTCTGTATAAGCATATATTTTTAAAATATAAATCACATTAAAAGGTAATTTACATTTCCTGTTTATCTCACTTTTCCTACCTCTTTACAACGTCCTCCACCACTTCTGCACAGATAGGAAGAAAAGGTTGACAAGTGTTGGGTGGAGGAGATCAAAACATACACTGGTTTTAAAATCTCCATTATGACCCATTTTTAATTTTTAAGTCAGAATACACTTTATATGACATAAACAAGCACTCAGAATACAGACTTAGAATGTAAGATGCTTCCTAGGACATAAAGCAAGCACAGCAATTAAATGGAATTCTACGTTTTACAAAATGCTTTTTTGCTTTTTCCCCCCTCTAAGTTGTTTCCCTTTACTTTTGCAGTACCTTTTGATAAGATTTTCTGGAAGACAGATTTTTAACCAATAAATTGTCCAATCTGAACATGAGTTCAGGGTGCAGAGGTGATAGCTGAGGCATTTGCAAGGATTTCCTCTTGTGATGGTTCATTTTTCCTCCTTGGTAATGTGTTTTTCACATTTGTAAAAGGCTGGCAGTGTGTTTTAATATCATTTAATCTACTCTTCAAGTTAATCTCACTTAATTTTATCTGTAAAATGGAGATAGAAACACCTGCCCTAAATTGTCACAGAATTATTGTGAGGCTTTAATAAAATATATGTGTTTTATATTTAAGGACTCATATATAATAAAAGTCTTGAAGTGTTAGTAGTTTGTTATATCTGAGATAGATAAACTCACCAATATCCAATAAAAAAAAAAATGCGCTCTAGGGTGACGCCTGTGGCTCAAAGGAGTAGTGCACCAGCCCCATATGCCAGAGGTGGTGGGTTCAAACCCAGCTCTGACCAAAAACTGCAAAAAATAAATAAAATATGGATATCCTATAGGAAATACAGTCCATTGATAATGTGTCCACAAAATGATGCAATATAGCACCCTTTGCCTCAACTTGTTCAGGGCCAAACAAAACTTGAGTCCCAAGTAGTCCTGAAGTGTTTAAGGTCCATTTGCTTTATGTGATTCAAATATGCTGCTTGGAAAGTCACTACACAACAATGATGATGTGGTTAAAAAAAAAACAACCCAAAACCAGAATGACCTACCTTTACTATATTATTACCTAATAAGCATAGGTGTATTTTTTATTTATTTTATTTCAGCTTAATATAAGGGTATATGAGATTAGGTTATACCTTGTTTGTTGTGCAAAGTCCAAGTTGAAGTGTAGCCCTTCACCCAGGTGTGCCATATTTAACAAATCCAAGCGCTAGTCATGGTTACATTTCCCGTCATACACCCTGCCCTTTATAACATTTCCCAGTTTCTGTTTCTCGTCCGGCTGGTTTCCTTTCTGTCATGTACTCCATCTGACTGACACATTCATACTTCTATTTTCTCATTAGTCAGGCTTAGATAGTATCTTTTGACTCCCAATACAAGGGACTCAGCACACACGCTGCTCCCCATTCTCTCCTCTCTCTTGAGTTTGGTTTTGCGTATGTGTGAATGTGCACACACACCTCCACACATCCACACTCAAAACAGTCTTTTAGGTCTTCATGAATTGTTCAACGGTTCAGTACTAAGGCCCTATTTCTGGTTTCAATTTTAGGCCCTGCCTGTTTTTTTCTCTTCTACCTGCTTTTCTAGTTCCTTGAAGGATAACATCAGGTTGTCTTTCTGCCCTTTTGAAGTAAGCATTAAAGGGAACAAATTTCCCTCTCAACATTGCTTTTACCGTAGCCCGTGGATTTTGGATATTTTTGTCATGATTGTCATTCCATTTGAACAATCTTTTGATTTCCATCTTCTTTTGTCTTTCTTCCTTTCTTTCGTGATGTCTTCTTTGAGGTATGATTTCCATCTTAATTTCATTGCTGACCTAAGAAGGTCATTCAGCAGCTAGTTGTTTAATTTCCATGACTTTGTATAGGTTCTCGAGTTTTTCTTGGAGTTGAGTCCCAGTTTTATTCCATTATATTCTCAGAACACACATGAAATGATTTTGATCTTTCTGAATTTGCTGAGACTTTTTGTGGGATGACATATGATCCATCTTGGACAATGCTTCATGTGTTGAAGAGAAGAACGTGTATTCTGCACTTTTGGGTCATTTCACCCTGTAGATGTCTGTTAGGTTCGTTTGTTCTAGATTCTTCTTTAAATCCAGTGTTTCTTTGTTGATTTTCTCTCTTGATGATCTGTCAGTGGAGTGCTGATATCCCCAATGATTATGGTGTTGCTATTTATTTATGTTTGCTTAGATGTAGTAGTTTTTCATTTATGAATCCAGGAACTCCTGGGTTATGTTTGTATATGTTTAAGATTGTTATATATTCTTGCTGAATTGCTCCGTTTATCATTATACAATAGCTGTCTTTATCTCTTTTGTTTTAACCATTGTTAATTTAAAGTCTTACTTTATTAGTTATGAGAATATTTATTCCTGCTAGCTTTTGGTACCATTTATGTGGAATATTTTTTTTCCACCCCTTTACCTTGAGCCTGTGAGAATCCTTGTGAGTTAGATGGGTTTCTTGGAGACAGCAGAAAAATTGGGTTGTCATTTTTATCCATTCAGCCAGTCTGTATATTTTAAAATGAGCCTTAAGACTATAGTCAATGTTAATATTGATATGTGAGATGCTGTTCTGCTCATCATGTAGAATGACACCTAGTTGTCTAGTTGTCTTACTGTTTTGTCAGGGTTGTGAGCTTGAACTTTTGGGTGATTTTATATTGGTAGGTCTCTATTGTTCTTTTCTATGTAGAGAGCACTTTAAAGCATTTTCTGTAGGGAAGGTCCCGTGGTGACAAATTCTCTTATTGTTTGCTTGTCTGAGAGAGGTTTTATTTCTTTTTCATTTAGGAATCTTAGTTTTATGATAAATAAAAACCCTGACTGGCAGCTATTCTGTTTAAGAAGATTAAAAATGGGACCATAATCCCTTCTGTCTTTAAGATCTCTGTGTTGTCTTTTGTTAAGTTTTTGCATTCATCTCACAGCTTGTAGGATTTTCTCCTTCACTTCAGCTTTGGTCAGGTTGATGACCATGTATCTTAGTGATGTCCTCTTTGCTATTAATCTTCCAGGGGTTTAATGACCATCTTGCATCTGAATATCTAAACTCTAGTGATACCAGGGAAATTTTTTTATAGTTCTCTCATAAAGGTTTTCCATGCTTATTGCTTTTTCTTCTTCGCCCTCAGGGCTACCTTTAATCATTGTATTAGTTTGCTTTGCATAAGCTCATATTTCTCTCAGTAATTGTACATTCTTCTTTTTTCTTTTTTTATTGACTGGGCTAATTCAAATTCTTTGTCTTCAGGCTCTGAAATTCTGTCTTCTACTTGGTCTAGTCTGTTGTAAAAGCTTTCTGATATATTTTGCAGTTCCTTAAATAACTCTTTTATTTCTTTAATTCTGTTATCTCTTTTTTATATCTCTTCAGTAAATTTTTTTGTTCATGTCCTGAACTTTATTTCTCTGAAATGGTCTTTTAAATCCTCTCCTCAATTTCATTCATCTTCTTTTTCATCCATAATCTGAATTCTGTATCTGTCATTTCAACAATTTCCTTTTGATTAGAGCTCTTTACCAGAGAGCTATTGTGATCCTTGGAAGATGGCAAGACAACTTGTTTGTTCATGTTGCTGGAGTTTTTATGCTAGGCCACTTCTCTCAACACAAAACAGATAGATATGTTATACCTGTCTTCTCTGCTGAGAAGTCTGTTGCTCCATGAAGACAGGGATAGGTCCTTGGATAGTGTGCTTGGATCCTACTCTGAAAGTTTGACCAGGAGGGGCTACATGCACTGTGAGCCTTTAATGCTGCTGCTTTGCTGGCTCGCTCCTGTTCTCCTGTGTTTGTCAGCAGGCTGCTGTGGCACACAAGGTGTGATGTGTACACACAAGGTGGAGCTGGCCCACAGAGTATGTGCAAGGAATGGACAAGGTTCGAACTGGCGCATCCAGGTTTTGGCAGCTAAGGTGTTCTGCAGGCCAGGTAGGGTGCATACAGGGTGCAGTGCTCAGGGTGCCATGCCCAGGGTGACTGTGTGGGGTGGTGTGGGCCTGTGGTCTGCAGATTTCCCAGATCCTAAGGCCACAGCTGTGCTCCCTAGCCTTCATCCTGTTGGAGCCTTTTAGGCAGTGGTAGTTGTGGCAGTGGTCCAGGTGCCCAGATAATGGACTACAAGTAGGTCTTGCAGGAAGTACAGTTGAGCAGGATTGCCTAGGCCACAGCAACAAGTGCCAGGTCCTTAGTCTCCTGCTCTGCTAAAGAGCCTGGGGATGGGGGAGCTGTGTGTGTGTCGCCTGCCCACTGAGTACATACAAAAGCCAGGATTCTTCCCTCGTTCTCTCCCCCATGTAGCAGGGACAAAGAGGAGGCTGCAGTCACAGATCCAACTCCTGGTTAAAAATGTCATGGTTGGGACATTACAGTGTTGCCAATCACAGTGTCTGGGAGGTCCCTTCTCTACAGAGTGATGCAGCTGTGTGGCCTCCAGTCAGGTCTCTTCATCACTTGGAGGCCTGCTGCAGGGGGCCCTCCTGCTGCTCTAGTTGCAGCATCCTTAGAGGAAGCATCGAATCAGGCTTTCTCCTCTCTTCCTTCCCCACATATGGTTGCCTGCCCTACTTAACTCCAGTCCTGCTCAGAAGCTTGTTCCACTTCTAGGTTTTCACTTCACTCCCACCTCCTCTCTGTGGATTCTTAGTGCTTCTGCACAAACAATCCAAGGGTAGGTATGTGTTCACCATTTCCCATCCTCTCTGTGGGAGTGGCATTGTGCAGGCAATTTCTAGTCTACCATCTTGCTCTTTTCCTACTTTGACTTCTGATTGTAGTAATTTGAGTCTTCTCACATATTCAAAGTCTTCTCACCTAGCCAAAGATTTTTTTAAATTTTATCATTTTAAAGAATCAGCTTTTGATTTCATTGATTTTTACTACAGCTTTTCTATTCTCTGTTGTGTTTATCTCTGCTCTAATCTTTATTATTTCCTTCCTAGTTCTAGGTTTGGCTTTCCCTTGTTCTTCTTTTTCTAGTTCCTTAAGTTGGGAAGTTAGGTTGTCAATTTGAGGTCTTTCTTATTTATTTATTTTTTGTCTTTCTTATTTTTTAATGTATACTTCTATAAGTCCCCTCAGGACTGCTTTTGCTGTGTCCCATGAGTTTTGGTGTGTCATTTATTTATTTATTTTACAAACTTTTTAAATGGTATATTATGTTTTTGTTTTAATTTATTTCTAGGTATTTTATAATTTCCCTTATGATTTCTCCTTTGATACATTGGTGGTTTAAAATGTATTTTTTAATTTCCACAATTTGGTGAATTTTACAGTTTTACTTTTGTTATTGATTTCTAACTTCATCCTGTAGTTATTAGAGAAGACATTTAGTGTGCTGTTTTTCTAAATCTATTAAATCTTAATTTGTACCCTAATATGTGGTCTATCCTGGAAAATGCCTCATGTGTAATTGAGAAGAACATGTACGCTATTGTTGGTAGAACGTTCTGTATATATGTTAGATTTAGTTGGTTTATTGAGTCACTTAAATCCTCTGTTCCTGACTTATTTTCTATCTGGCTGTTCTATCCATTATTGAAAGTAGAGCACTGAAATCTCTCAACTATTATAGTAGCACTATATTTCTTCCTTCAATTTTGTCAGTTTTTGCTTCATATATTTTGGTGGTCTCTTATTACCTAGTAAATATTTATAATTTTTATATCTTTTTGCCGTATGAAATCTCCCATTGATATATAAGGTTCATTTTTGTCCCTTGTAAACTTTTTGAAAACTACTTTGTCTGATATTAGTATAGCCATCCCTGTTCTGTTGGTTACTATTTGCATAAAATATTTTTTTCTTTCCTTTCACTTTTAATCTTTTTGTGTCTTTGGATCTAAAGAGGATTTCTTTTAAACAACATATATTTAGATCATGGCTTTTATTCAGTCTGCCAATCTCTGTCTTTTGATTGTCGAGCTTAATCTATTTACATTTAAAGTAATTACTCTCAAGTAAATAAGAATATACACCTGTCATTTTGCTATTTTTTATATGCTTCATAGCTTTTTTTATTCCTCATGTCCTGCATTGCTACTATGTCCATTTGTGCTCAGTTTTATGTAGTGAAATATTTTAATTTTTCTCCTATTTCATTCTTTATATAGTCTATAGCTTCTTTTCTGTGGTTACCATAGGGATTGTGTTTAATATCCCACAGTTGCAACACTGTGACTTGAATTTATACTAAATTAACTTTAATAATATAAAAAGTCTCTGCCCTTTAACAGTTTTGTCCTCGCTTTTTTCAATTGTTGGTCACAAAGTTTTATTTGTATGCATTGTGTATCTGTAAACGAAATATAAATTAATAGCTCTTTTCATTGTATTAATTTTTTTAATTATGTAAAAAATGATCTTAAAAATAAAAATTATAATAATACTGTCTTTTAGACAAATAATTGCTTTTTAAAATGTATTCATCTCTTAAATGATGTTGAAAACAAAACATGGAGTTACAGACCATTGTGGCAATAATGCTGTCTCTTATAATTTTGAATGTATTTACCTTTATGGAGTTATTATTTCTTCATACGGCTTCAGATTACTGTTAGTATCTTTTTATTTTATCCCAAAGGACTCACTTTACTATTTCTTGCAGAGCAGACTTAGTAGTAATGAACTCTATCAGCTTTTCTTTGTCTGAGAGTATCTTAATTTCTCTTTCACATTTGAAGGGCAGTTTTACTAGATATAGGATTCTGTGTTGAACTTTTTCTCTTTTAGCACTTTATACGTTGGCCCATTTCCTTCTAATCCTCAAATTTTCTGATGAAAATTTTGCTGATAATCTTATTGAGTATCCCTTTTATGTGGCAAGTTGCTTCTCTCTTACTGTTTTTAATTTTCATTTTGATTTTGGCTTTCGAAAGTTTGATTATTTAATGTATTTCTATATGAATCTCCTTGAGTTTATTTTACTAAGTTAATTGAACTTTTTAAAGGTTTATATTTATGTTTTTTATTAATTTGGGAAATTTCCATTCATTCTTTTTTCAAATATTCTTTTTTTTTTTTTTTTTTTGGTAGAGACAGAGTCTCACTTTATGGCCCTCGGTAGAGTGCTGTGGCCTCACACAGCTCACAGCAACCTCCAACTCATGGGTTTAAGTGATTCTCTTGCCTCAGCCTCCCGAGGAGCTGGGACTACAGGCGCCCGCCACAACGCCCGGCTATTTTTTGGTTTTTTTTTTTTTTTTTTGCAGTTTGGCCGGGGCCGGGTTTGAACCCGCCACCCTCGGTATATGGGGCTGACGCCCTACCGACTGAGCCACAGGCGCCGCCCTTTTTCAAATATTCTTTCTGCTTCTTTCTCTCACCCTTTCTCATCCTTCTGGGACTACCACAAGGCATATATTGGTCTGCTCAATGGTGTCCCACAAGTCCCTTAGGCTTTGTTCATTTTCCTTTTATTTTTTTCTTTCTTTTCTTAATACTCAATAATTTCCATTGTGTTGTCCTCAAGTTCACTGTTTATTTATTCTACCTATCCAAATCTCCCATTTGAGTTACTCTAGTAAATTTTTCATTTCAATTATTGTACTTTTCAGCTCTAAAAAAATTTTTTTTAAGTTTTCTATTTATTGATACTCTCATTTTATTTATACCTTTTCTTGACTTTATATCTTTCTTTAGTTCTTTGGGCATCTTTAAGACAGTTGATTTACTGTCTCTAACTAGCAATTTTGACATCAAGTCCTTTTCAGGGACAGCTTCTATTGATTCATAGTTTCCTTTGAATGGGACATACTGTCCTATTAGTTTGTATGGACCTTGTGGGTTTTTGTTGTTGTTGTGGTGGTGGTGGTGGTGGAAAACTGAACTTCCGAGTTTTCAAATTTAACAATGTGGTAACTTTGGAAATTAGATTCTCTTCCTTCTCCAGGGTTTGCTATTTCAGGTTATTGTTTATGGTTTGTATGTTTTGATAGCTATAAGCTGTTTCTGTGCTAACAATCTGCTTGAAGTGCAAACTCAAAGTATTCCCAAGTCTTTTCTGACCCTGAGCGTGAATAGTCACTTTCTAATTTTCCCTATACTATACATATAATATACACTAGCTTTTGAATGTCCTAGTCCTTAATGTCTGGCTCCAAAGGGGAAAAGAGAAAAGGGAAGATATCTAGTCTATTTAATCCCTTGCAGTCACTGCAGCCTGACAGGCCTAGGTGTGAAGACGCTACAACAATGCCTATCTTCCCCTTTGTACCTCCACAATCAGAAGCAGCAATCAGAGCCCAGATCCCCAATGTTTGGAGGGCAGAGTCCTTTTGCCAAAGCTGGCTCCTGTATACTGTGTGCAGGTTACTTTAGGAACACATACACAGCTGCCAGTCATAGGGTTGGAGTATGGGACACAGCTGCTATTGTGCTAAGAAATGAAAATGACTGAAATTAGTCACAATTACTGCCCATGTTTTCTCCTAAAAATCACAAGCCTACCATAGACTCTATAGTTCCCAAATAGTTACATGAGACAGAATCTGCCAGTGCAATTTTGCCTAAGTGGAGAGGTAAATTCCTGGTCTTTCCTACTTGCTATCCAGAGAACTTACAATGGAAAGATGTTCATTGTCCTGAATTGATTCTCCATATTTAACTTTTATTTCTGTTTTCCTCCATGTTCTGAGATATTTAATTGGACTTTATTTTATTATCTATTATTCTTTCCACTTTTTATAATTTGGGCAACTATTTTTTAACTATTAGGAACTCTTGCTTGTTTCCAAAGTGCATTATTTTCTACAGCAGTCTAAGCATATATATCTTATGGATGCAACATCTAGTCAGAACTCTCTGAAGACACTAATAACATCTTTAAAAATTTCTCCCTATGGTTTCTGTTTTTTTTTTTAAGACACTTTTTCTGCTTATTCCCTTTTATCATCTTTTGGTATTATTTATTTTCCTTAATGAGTGGTAGTGCTTGGTTGGCCATTCATACACGTTGATATAGGATTAACTTGATGAATATGTGTGGCTGGCACAGGTTTCTTCTGGAGTTTTGCTTCTCCATGGTGTATGGTATTCTTCACTGTAGGAAGAAATGGAAGATAAAGTGATGAAAATTTGGTAGTCTATCATTTTGTATTTTTGTTCTGTAGTGCCAAAACCTGCATTAGAAGTTATAGTACTCCTTGAGAAGCTTGTTCAATTTCTTTAGAGATTAGTCCTCTAATTTAGATAGGGACTGGAGGAGGTGAGTTAAAAGCTACCATTAATTCTACATTTGGCAAGACTTGAAATTCAATTAGCTGTTACATAGATAGTCCTTCAATGAATTACTCGCTTCCCAGTTCTGCCTGGCAACCTATTGCAGAAAGGATATGGAAACTCTACAGAGATCTGTCAGAAAGAAGGGCGACAGTCCTGAGACCACCTTCTCTACTGAAATCAGTGGACTGCTGCCAGCTTCGTTCTGGCTCATCTACCAAAAAGTGTTCAGCTGCTTCTTTCTTCTGGGAATGCGTTCAAACTTCTGGTCTATTTTTGAGCATCCTTCCCTCTTATGAAATTTTCTCTTCAGGTTAATAGAAGGAAGAAATGAGGGAGGGGAAAGGTAAATGTCATTCTTCTGTATCATATTTTCAACATAATTTTATCACACTTTCTTTTTCACCAAAATTAAAAGGACTATCTTTTTTCCAAAGTTGCTTAAAAGAATGACCAAGATTTCCTATTCGAACCAGGGCACTTTCAAGGCTGATGATGGGTACTATTAATAATTATTAGCTTGGTTTGCATGCATATTCCAGGGCTGATCTGAACAAACCAGGATGCATGATCATACTACATACGTAAGTGCATACTAACTAGGTGTAGATTCATGGCAAAAGGCTTTAAGTTCAATGAAAATGAGACAAGAAAAGTATTCATTATGTGAAGAGATGTAAAATGCCTATTCAGCAACCTGGGTCTCATGTAGTGAGGATATCTTACAGGTAACAGAGTTACAGTCAGGTTGAATGGCTTGGAGAACAGATTAAAGAACACTTTTTTTTTTTTTTTTAAATCTCAGTGGAAAGCAGAAACTTCTCTGAGATAATATGTCTCAGAAACAATAATATAATGTTCATCAATGGATTGGGGTTATGATTAGGGTTGTGATTCTCAACTGGGGTTAATTTTCTCCGTCTCAGCCACTGCTCTATTCCCTGATGTTCCCAGCACATTTGTCAATGTCTAGAGACATTTATGGTTGTAAACACTAGCAATAATGCTGGTGTTTATGGGTAGAGGCCAAGCTTGTTGCTAAACGCACAAGATAGCCCCAGACTTGAAAAGAGGTTTCTAGCCAAATATATCAATAGTGCTGAGGTTGAGAAACCTGGATTAGGGTTAAGAAGCTACCTGGAAAACATTTTCAGAAGGCATTGAGTGTGTCACCTTGAAGTAACCAGTCACTAACGATAGTTTGCTTTTCTTTTACCTGGTATCTTTTTAATATTTGGACACATTAGGTAACACTTCCAAATATAAAAGCTGATGGCAGCTTCCTGGACTGACCAATGAAGATATTTTTTCCCCCAGACTTCAACCCAGTAAGAGTGTGATTCCTATATAAATTGATCATAGGCCCTTCTGCTCTAGCCATCTTCAACAGAAGAATTACACATACAAGGAAGTGATTTCTAAGAGTATATTTGAAACTTTAAGTCCTTTGTTTGTATCAAATTATACTTCTAAGCAAATTGATATTTTTAACTTAAAGTTTCACAATATTTATAGTAGAACTATCTACTAAAAAAGTGGGGTGATAAGATTTATGAGAATTTGGTTTGTTTTTTAATGCAGCTGAATATTAGAATGAAGCTTTATCTGTTATGGCTGAGTTGGTTTACCAACTTATTACCAATTATTATAATATTTAAATTGAGATCTTTTGACTTCCTCTCAGTATTTGATCTTCTATGCAAATTTTTGTAAATTTTTGTTTGTTTTTTCATTCTTTGGACTTTGTGGCAAGTATATTTGATTCTAGATATTCATATAGGATTGTTCCAGAACTCCCTAAAAACACCAAAATCTGAGGATGCTCAAGTCTCTTATTTAAAATAGCTTAGCATTTGCATTAGCCAATGTACATCCTCCAAATATTTTAAATCATCTCTAGATTACTTATAATACCAACCACAATGCCTATACATCATTTTATTCAGCATAGTACCCAGTACACAACAAATATAAATTTTGCTTTTAGGAAATTTCTGGAAATTTTTTCCCCAAACATTTTTGATCTACAGTTAGTTGAATCCATGGATGAGAAACTCATGAGTATGGAGGGCTGACTGTCTTTATCCTTTACCAAATAAATATTGAAAAAAGATTGAAAATTAATTATGAAGAAAAGAATAATATGATTTTCTTTACCATTTTGACCCTTTGGTAAATAATTAGGTTCTAAACTACCAAAATACAGTTAAAGATAGGCAAAGAGTATGCTTATATACAGAATTGTAGGGGAAGAATGGATGAAAATTATAAAGAAAAGAAGTGAGGTAGTAACTAGAAAGTGGGATGGGCAGTTCTGAGACTACTTGTGAAAGAAAGATACTGCTCCAGGCACAATGGCTCACACCTGTAATCCTGGGTTGTTGGAAAGCTAAGGCAGGAGGCTGCTTGAGGCCAGGAATTTGAGACCAGCCTGAGCAACATAGCAAGACCCCTGTCTCAAAAAAAATAGAAAAATTAGCTGAGTATGCAGGTGTGCACCTGTAGTCCCAGCTACTTGGGTAGCTGAGGCAGGAGGGTCATTTGAGCTCAGGGGTTTTAGGTTGCTGTGATGTAGGAAGACAGCACTACACTCTAGCAACAGAATAAGCCCCTGCCTCAGGAAACAGAGAGAGAGAGACACTAGCTTCCCTGTTTTCTTATGTGGATATATGTGTGACTTCTCTGCAAGATTTAGTGACAGAATCTATAAGGGAAGAAAACATTTCTTATGTTACTAATTTTCCAAGCAACGAAAACCTTTAAATGCCTCAGCTCTATTTATTTTAACGAATTTTAAAGGCAGTCTTCCTGTGGGGAAAAAAACACTGATACCTGTGTTTTAAATAAGAACACAAGTCATAGTTTAATCTTCCTTGATAATGGTGGCTCATCTTTCACCTGTCTTTCCTTCACGATGCTATAATGCAAAGTACAATTCCATGCCTTTTTTCCATTTTTATGCTTTTCCCTTGCTATCAAGTTGTCAGTTCTCGAATCTGCTGCTGTCAGAATGCCTGCCTCTAGTTCACTTCTAATCTTTTCTGGGCTTGGAAAACAGATAACCCTGCTGGCTAAGAGTTATGTGTAAGATATATTAGATTCAAGGAAGCAAAATTTAGAAAAAAGGACCTAGGTCTAGTCTCTGAGCTTCCCGACAGCAATTCTGGTGTGCAGCACCATTTTCTGCCTGAAGCCCATGTTTGGGGTTTCTCTGGGGCATACAAAACCTGACTACTCAATAAATAAGTGAGATGTCATAGTCCTCCTCAGGCTGATTATTCTGTTTCATTAGACATTTACAACTTAGGTTTTAGAGTGAGAGTAAAAAGTTACTGGCACCATTTAATCTATGAAAAGTAAGACTTGCAATTGACCTAACCCTGTCATAGACAGTCCTTTGACCAGTCATCATCCAGTCTTCCCCTCTGGCTCCCCTTAGCTACTCCCTCTGAGCAAGGAAACCCTCCGGGGCTCAAAAATGTTTGTTGGAGGAAAGAAGGAAGAATAGTGGAGAGGGGGATGGAGGGAGGAAGGAAGCAAATGATAGATGTTCCTCTTCTAAACTAAACTGAACAAGAAATTACACAAAACAATCAAGATAACCTCCACCTGAATATTCAAGTGCCAGTTTGGGGCTTCATTGCATGTTTTCTGCCAGGAAGTTTGCTCCCTAGAATCTACATGATGATGGGATTTTATATATTGTGGCAACAAAATCAAAAGCCTTCAAAACAAAAACATGTTATTCTTCTGAAAGTTCACAGGGCCCACAATAGGTTTCTCATTCAGCTATTTTGTTACTGCTTCATGAACATGCCTGATGATATTGTTGGAAGAACATAAAGGAAATATCCTTTCCATTATGGGGGTGTGAGGGACATATGATGGGATATTTAAGATTTAACAGTAAATTCTGAACTGAAGACAATTCAGAGTGCCACATGGATAACTGTTTTAGATTTTCAAGCCACTACTCTAAAGTCAGTGTTTGATAAATTTGAACTGATTCACATTTGCCTCCAAAATAGCAGGGAGCTGACTTATTGTAGGCACCAATACAGTGCTGTTGTTTCCATGTATTTTTTACACTGTCTTTGTGCTCCCTGATGTTTGCCTTAGGTGTTAGAAATGACTGATGTCATTGGAGAATTCCTTGCTGGGCATAGTTTCTAGATGGTCAAATACTTCAGATTTAGGTTTTCAACACAGAACTAGCAACATCTATGTGCTCATGGTGCCATCTCTGTACCTTACAAGTCAAGGTGGTTCGATGATGTACAGCATAATAATATTATAGCAGATTTCACAATGACTCCTCTTCGTAGCATTTGGTTTGAGATCGAATCTGACATACACAAAGGTCCTAGTGTAATCGACTAATAGCTCCCAGAAGACCCTAGTAATAGACCACCAGCCCCCAAAAGGCCCGAGTCTGTCTCAGCCTGTCCCAGCCTTAGTCCCCAGTGTGTCCCCCCTTGGGTAAATTCCGAGAACAGATTTCAGAACAAGGAAGTTCCCGAAACCCCCCCTAGCCATGAAACAATGGAAACTTTCCCAAGCTGAGTTTCCCAAGCTGTCCCTGTGCCAACCCCCACGCTGTAACCCTGTCCTGAGCTAACTGCTACATTCTGCTTCTGTGTTTGTTTGCTTGCTTTCCATGTGACACAAAAAGGGTATAAAAATCAGCCTGCTCCTCACTTCAGGGCTGCCTGTTCTTTAGAGCAGCGGTCCCCTGCACAGGTATGATAAATCACCATCTGTTTTATACCTGAAGTGGGGTCTGACTCTTTTCTTACAGGAGGCAATGGGTACAAAACTAGAATCAGCCTTTTCAAAAGGGGCAAGATCACAAAGGTCCTAGTAAGTAAGGGCACAACTTCTTGTTTACCTGCTATGCCCTCCAAACAAACACGGCTTTCTTGCCAAGGTGGTCACCAGGGTCTACTGCATAGCGCTTGCTAGTCAGTGAGGACTTACTAACCAGCACTCGGCCTGCAGGGTGGCACATTTGCTCCTTCTACCCAGGAAAGGTTGATACTATGCTAGATGAAGGAAATGCCATTTGCATCTCCCCCAAGGATGCTTAAAGATTAGCATCATGATTCTCATTACTGGCCATTGGGTGTTGATCACACACATGGTGATAAATTCAAGGAGGAATCCTCTATCCAGAGATCTCAGGACGAGATGCTCTGGAATAACAAAGTGTTAGGATTACAACTGCTCTGTGCTGTAACACCAGAAAAAACAATTGAGCCTTGTGCTCTACCAGAAACTGGTCAAGATGTCCTGCACAATATTCTCTCTCAAGACCCTTTGCCAAGGGAGCAAAGCTACCAGGACTTTCTTAGGAGTACTGTAGGTAAGTCAGCAAAATAGCTCCTTCTTAGGGGGGAAAATTGGAGTAGGAAATATAAAAGTTGACAGTTCACATTCTATAAAAGTCAATGTCCTATGCATTCGTAAGATTCAGGTGGCTTGAATCTCAGGGGTTATTAACAAATGTCCCAAAGTGGTCTCAGAGTCACTTGTCAGGAAAGTAAACTTTTTCCTTTGGAAACCAGCAATTGAGCCAATACAATTGAAAGCTTGTAATATCCCCCTTGGTTTCACTGACCACATCAAAGAATTCTAGAAACTACGCCTGGCAAGGAATTCTTCAACTAGTGAATCACATCTGTCGGTTCTAACACCCAAGGCAAGCTTCGGGGAGCGCAAGGACACTGTATAGAACACCTGGAAAGAGCAGCTCTGTATGGTGCCTGCAATAAGTCAGCTCCTTGCTATTCTGGAGGCAGATGTGACTCAGTTCAAATTCATCAAATGCTGGCTGTAGCAGCTTGAAAACCTAAAACAGTTATCCAAGTGGCACTCTGAATTGCCATCAGTTCAGAATTTACTGTTAAATCTTAAATGTCCCATCAGATAAGACTGTTTTCCAAGAATCTAGGAACAGGACTACATTTTTAAGATGCATTGATTGATTATTTGATAAACTTTGCAGAAATAATTATCAATTCTCACATGTAATGTAATCGGGGTGGGAAAAAACAAAATATGCAAATTTAAAAAATAATATCTCTTTCTAACATTACCAGCATTGCCACATCAAAGATGGCATAAATGTGATCTATAGTTATCCTACCACCAAGACCGAGCAAGAATTTTAAGCTATCTATCAGCTCTTCAGTTTCCACCATGTTTTCAGTTATAAGGGTGATCACTTTTTCACCCATAGTAGTCACTTTTTCTGTGGCTCCCACCTCAGTTAGAGCAAGATTGCTATCTGGAAAGCCTTGGCAACCCTTGACGTGTGGTGTCTGGGCCACACCCGCAAGTAACAAAATCAGGATCTCTGGTAGTGGAGGCAAATGGGTAAGACCAGAAACTGAAATGCTTCTAAATCTTTCCCAGGTGATACTAATGTGCAGCCAAGGCTGAGAACTGCTGTGGTTGTTGAACAGGTCGGTGCAAAACACAGTAATAGTAGTGCACAAAGCAGAATCTATTTCTTGCCCTGAAGGAATTTGCCTTGGATAAATAATACAACTTTGTAGGTAGTGGATGTCCTTTGGACACCCTGCCTGCCCACTCCAGCCTGTATGAGCTGCAGTGGGAGTGGGCGTGGGTGGCTGTTTGTACCACTGCCCCTACCCTGCCATTCACACTGATTAATGCTGGGCTGGGGGCCCAGCACAAGAAGAGATGGTCAATCCCTTGAAATCTGAAATGGCGATCCTTAATCCCATTCAGTTATTTTGGGGAAGTTGAGCTAAAGAATAAAGCTGAAATGATAAAGCAGGCACATTTGGCAGAGAGAAGAGGGGAGATGATGAAAGCAGGTATTCCTGGGAAAGAGTCAGAGGGGCTACCGTAGGATCCTCGGAGTCGGGGAGAGCTGCCTGGGCTTCGGACAGGTTTCCGGTGTGTATCATGTAAAGCCCATGTGCTGGATTCTGCAGGCTTACGGTGCATTCTCCCTAGTTTGAGCTAGCTGAGTACGTCTCTGCCCCTTGCCCCCACCCTACTTCTTCTTATCTCCTGGGTCCCGGTTCAATTTATACCTGATCTGTGATCCCTCTCTGTGCCGTCTTGGGTTTGAAAGTAGTAAGAGCAATGAGAGCTAAGAGAAGTAGGAAACCAAAGGCTGCTGGAGTGGTCTGAGGAGGGGACAGAAACGGGTCACGGAAGGTGAGTCAAAGGGAACTCACTCCAGGTGAGGCAAAATCACAGTCAGGAATATGCCCAAGGAGACCAAGGCTATGTGGGAGGATGGAGAACACTGGAGATTTTATTTAACTCAGTGAAGTGAACTCGATTAAAGCCCAGCAACCTGAACTCAGGGGTTCTTCTACCCATTGGTTTGTCCTGCAGGGCAGAAGTCCTGACATCCAGCACTGTTACAGAAATGCTTCCTAGTCTCTTACATACACCTTGTTCGCCTCACAAGTCTAGGGGGAAATGCACTAATATTAAATAATAACAAACAAAAAGTAATACACAGAAGAAAAGCAACACACTTGCTTTCCTGTTTCTGTCAAAAAAATATTTTGTACACATCAGCAGAAGCCAATGGCCTGTTTTATTCTCTGCATACTTTGGCAGAAGTTGGTTATTTTGAGAATGTGTTTTACTTCTTTTATCAAAGTAATTCTTCTTAGAAAAAAAATTTTTTTGCAGTCTGGATGGGGGATGCTTTTTTTTTTTTTTTTTTGTAGAGACAGAGTCTCACTGTACCACCCTCGGGTAGAGTGCCGTGGCGTCACACGGCTCACAGCAACCTCTAACTCTTGGGCTTACGCGATTCTCTTGCCTCAGCCTCCCGAGCAGCTGGGACTACAGACGCCCGCCACAACACCCAGCTATTTTTGTTGTTGTTGTTGTTGTTGCAGTTTGGCTGGGGCTGGGTTTGAACCCGCCACCCTCGGCATATGGGCCGGCGCCCTACTCACTGAGCCACAGGCGCCGCCCCAGATGGTAGATGCTTTTAACCTTGATTCAATTTGTGCTACAAACCAAGTATATAAACAAAACACATGTATCCCCCTAATATCCTGAAAGTGTATATATAGATGTTTCATATAAAATAAAACAAAATGAAAAAATAAAAAACTTGTTAATTTAGTTGCATTTTTATGGCCATAATCTATGACCATTGTTGAAGAGAGGTTAATTAGTGTATTTTAATATTAACTACAATTTAAAAACATTGTGGGTAAGATGACATCTGCAATGGCATTTGCCATCAACCAGAAATAATAAGAACAGGGTACTGAGTGTTACAAAATCCTTTTCATTCAAGTACGCTCCCATCGGTGATGTAGACCTGGAGTCAGAGTGTGAAGTCACAGGCAGGGCTGGCAATTGGCCACATGCATCATCAGAGCACTGCCCCAGTCCAGGGCCTGCACCACGCTCCAGAGTCTGACTCTCACCTCAGTTCACTTCTGGTGAGCTTTTCAATGATATCCACTAGATATTCAGTATTTTCTCTATGTGCTAAACCCTGTCCTCAAGTTGGAAATAGCCCAAGCTGAGTGGGATCTTGGAGGTCAGTCAACATTGTACTAACAAGGCAACTAAGGTGGACCATTGTTCAGATTAAAGGGAATACTAAATTTGTTCCTTTAAAAAAAAACAAAAAGTTTTTTCCTTCCAGCTACTATCTCAATCCCTTGACCAAAATGACTTTTGAAAGCCTCACATTCTTTGTCTTTAGGATGCAGGCAGCAGCAGCGGACTCCTTACTCCATACGTCAAGCAGTGTTTGTATATATTTCAGCGTATCCAAGCAAGGCCTTTTTAACTTTCCATCCTACGGACGAAGCTGTACTTTCCTGAATGGCAGCCAGGAAAAAACGGGGAGATTTGGCAGGAAGACTGTGGGAAGCCTGGGGCAACACCAGGCTGAGATCTGGAGCAGAGCTTTCTACAAAGGCTGAGGAACGTAACACCCCCCCCTTTGTTTAGCTCTTCATACCAGTACAAATGGAGCCCCCAGATTGTAATCAGGTCCCATTGTATAAACTCGGGGTTTCCATGCCATACAACATTTTTGGCACCGAACACCTTATTATTTTTCAGCTGGAAAACCAATTAGCATTCTTTTTATATCTGGGTGTTAATGCTTGGGCCTTAGAGCAATTTTTTGGCCACCAGCCCACATGGCTGTGGTCTCTTGGGCAATGCCTGACAAATTAAGATAAAACCGTTACTTCATGTTTTCCTACAAAGAGAAAACAAAAACTGCTTCCTGTTCTTATTAATTGGATGAAGTCAATTTCCACATTTAACAAATAAAAAGGTAAGCATAATCAGGGTGTCGACCCACAGCTCTTATCTCTCTCCAAGCTGGTTCCTCTGCAGGAATGTGAGGGGGAAAGACTTGTCAGGTTCTGACTAAGTTTTCCTTCTCTTAGAAAAAATCCTCATGGTCAACAGAGGCCTCTGTCAAATGAAAAGGCTTCGATCACCACAAGGTCACCCCTTTGGCCTCTGCGGCATTTTTGCTTTACAAGTTTGAACAATGTCGTGTACCTGAGGGGAAGAACTGTGAGGAGATTCCAGTCCTGACAAGGGGATTAGTCAGAACTGTCAAGAGGGCACTGCCCAGTTTGAAAGAAATAAACAGCGCCAAACATTTCCCTATCTTGAAAGCAGAGCAAAGTAAAGTTCACACTCCAGGAATGTAGTTTATGATTAGAGAAAGCCATATCTGGGCTGCTGTCTGAAAATATCTGAGCGTGTAGAGAAGGGGCGGAAAGGAGGTTGAAATTGCTGTGGGAGGTGCTCAGCCTGGAAAGTGTTCCCCTGCGGTAAACAACCCCTGCCATGGCAACACAACTTAATGCCACAAATCAGAGGAATGTGGCCCTCCAGAGAGCAGACCGCGCGCGACTCGGGAAAGTCTCCAGGATGATGCAAAATATTTAGAAGGGAAGTGGTAAAACAAACAGAAAGGAAACACAGCAATACCACTGCAGTTTGAAGACATAAATATGTTAAGACACAAAAAATAGTTTGGGTGCGGTTACAGTGGCACTTTTGTGTCTTTGGTACTAATTGTGCTTCTCCTTGCTAGAAGTGGCCGGAGGGGTTGCTGCTCCACTTCAAGACTTTCTTTGTAAGCAGTGGGTGGTGGCATCCTTCAAAAAAATTCATTTAAAAGACCTCTTTAAAGAATTTGTACAGAACATTTTCTTTGCAACAAAATGTATTCTGGAGCTATATTATTTAACAAGGGAGCTGTGTTCTGAGTCATGTGAAAATTTATTATCCAACTTTTTCCTAATTGTTACATTTGCTATCAGGCGCAGAATTTGATCATCTGTCATAATCTAAGGGAGTGACTAGAAAATGCCCAATTATGCACAGGAAAGCAACCATTAGACTTGAGTCTTAGGTGCCAGAAATCACCCCATTCTCTACGTATAGGGTGAGCATACACCCCAATTTGCCAGAAGAATCTAAGTGTACGGTAGTTGTCCAGACTTAATCACTAATAGTACATATTTTACGGACAAAAGTGTTCTGATTTGAAAAGCAAATAATTTGGTGACTCTATTCACTCACGGAGGCAAACGGCCTATTGTCTCCTCCCACTTTCCCTAAGGACCCCAGTATGAGTCTATTTCAGAACCCGAAAGCCAGCTGAAAAAAGAAAAGGGGATGAGGAGATGTTGTCATCTTGCAAAGAAGGATCCTTGGCATTTTGGCTTCACCTTAAGGAAGCATGAAAGTATCATGAACAAAATCGACTTTGTGTGTATTAGGGTAAGGAGAGAAACTGTCCGTCCGTAGAGAACCCCAGAGGCAGCCATCAGGAATCCTGGGAGCGTCCCACTAGATTATATACCCAAGTCTAAACAAGGGTGCCTCTGTCAGATCCTGGAAGGCAGGCAGGCATCTCAACAGCAGACACACCGGCTGCCGCGTCTTGAGCCTTGCAGCCTGGGAAGCACTGCTCAGACATTCCAAATCACCACGTGTCCAGCCATTTCGTCCACCACCAGCTACACTGCTAGCTACAGATATTTGAATCAGCATGGAAACTCTTTGATCTCTTTTACATCTAAGTTTAACTGTGGCCTGGGCCCAAAAGGTGGACTAATTTTGGCAACTTCCCCTGTACACTTTTATCTAGAGATAAAAGAAACACTTGGAAGCGTAAACAGAAGGTGTATTTCTGTAGGCCCTACAGCCCCCACATCAAAACATAAGACTGTAGAAGCTGGTGCCGAACATTAGCTCTGAATTTAGAATTCAGCTCTACTCTGCTTCCTCATTCACTGGCAGCCAGTAGGACCACTTGCTTATGTTAAAAACATAGAAATATACCATAGGAAGGCCCATTTCCAACACGGTGACTTCATTTTCACATGAAATTTAAAAAATTGAAAGCCACACACACACATATATATATAATTTATTTTTTTTGAGACAGACTCTCCCTCTGTTGCCTGGGCTAGAGTACAAGTGGCATCATCATAGCTCACTGCAACTTCCCACTCCTGGGCTCAAGCTATCCTCTGGCCTCCCTGAGGCTAGGGTTATAAGCATGAGCCACAATACCAGGCTAAAAGTCGTGCTTTTTAAATTATGAAGTCATTACACCGACCTTGGGGCCAGGAATCCAAGTTTCTCATGAAGGCTTTGCAAATATCTGGATGACTAGAGACCTTAGAATAATCGTTATCATAATTATTGCCATAGCAGTGTGCATTCTGTGAGAATTAAAATCACCAAATTAGAAGGAGAGATTCCTAATCTTTCTTTCTCAATATATAGAGACACTCATCGGTTTCTTTTTTTTGTAGAGACAGAGTCTCACTTTATGGCCCTCGGTAGAGTGCCATGGCCTCACAGAGCTCACAGCAACCTGCAGCTCCTGGGCTTAAGCGATTCTCTTGCCTCAGCCTCCCGAGTAACTGGGACTACAGGCGCCCACCACAACGCCCGGCTATTTTTTGGTTGCAGTTTGGCCGGGGCCGGGTTTGAACCCGCCATCCTCTGTATATGGGGTTGGCGCCTTACCGACTGAGCCACAGGCGCCGCCCACTCATTGGTTTCTTAAAGAGCTCTTGTGATACATAGGACCTGTCTAATAGAATGAATATATATGTATATATATAATATATATCAACATGGCCCCATTTAGTTTTTTGACAAATGGAGATAAATTAACTAGTCCAATGCTAGGCAGAGTTGATGGAAAGAAATACTACAGAATTGAAGGATTAAAAGGTCCTAATATAGAGCATTGAAGTAACACAGGGAAACATTATTTTGTGGGCCATCAAATGGTATCATGGAATTTGCTACAAAATGTAAAATATTTACATTTGTTTTCTAGTTGGCTTAAAAATTGTGAAAGTAGTACCACCTTGTTTGGATTTCAATGGTAAAGTTTTCCCCGTTTGCTGGGGGAGGGGATATGACTCAAGCAAGAGAAATATGAAATTCTCATTGAAGTTTCCTGGCCATCTCAGAAATCAAGACTCACCTATAGTTTGAGAGTTGCATTAGGACATATCTAAGACCCCTTTCAACAATGTAATTTTTGCATAACAAGAATCTGAACAGTCTTAAAGAACTTCCTTTTATGTCCATTTCAACACCCCAGAGAAGAAACATTGGCAGCAAAGCCCAAGGTCAAGATAAAACATAAGTACAGAGAAACAAGTTAGCAACAAACATGAGATTCTCACAACCTCCTCGAAGCAGTTCTCTATCATGTGAAGAATGCTCACATGCCTGACCTTTCCTAAATATTTCTCTTTTTGATTAAAAGAAATTATTTGAGTTAAACAAGAAACACAAATATGCTATCACAGTGAAAGAGTCAATTCATTAGACTACATAACTAAAAAGAGTAGATTTTAGCTATTTTTACCATACGCACCAAAAAAAAAAACTTTTTTTTCATTTACATGAAGAAATGAATTTTCTTGACTATGGTAATGATGTTATTATGTATATGTACATCAAAACATCATATTGTACACATTAAATGTATGTAATTTTTATTAAAAAGAATCTATCCATGCAAAAGCTATGAATTGAAAAATAAATGAATACCTATTTATACATACATTATGTATATGGCTCACATACATCGACATATGATTCTGTTATGCTGTGGCACCTTCTTTTGATGTGAGTCTTAAAGGACCATCTAATTTAATATGTCCTTTGTAATGTATTTATGTTCTCCTTTGTTAAGGGTATATAGTTTTTTCTACTTATTAGCTCTTATAAATAGAGACTATCCTGGTAAATATGTCTTAATACCTATGAGTGAGTATTTCTGTAGAACAGATTCCTGTAAGTAGTTTGCAAAATGAGGCTTATTTTACATTTTGGTAAATTCTGTCTATTTTGTATATGCTTTGGTCATGTGTGTTTTGTCTGGAAACAATCTTTTGTATCTATTTTCTACCTTCTACTTTTTGTGTTTTTTTCACTCACATATAGGCGCCTGTGGCTCAATGAGTAGGGCAACGGCCCCATATACCGAGGGTGGTGCATTCAAACCAGGCCCCAGCCAAACTATAACAAAAAATAGCTGGGCGTTGTGGTAGGCACCTGTAGTCCCAGGCTGAGGCAAGAGACTCGCCTAAGCCCAAGAGCTGGAGGTTACTGTGAACTATGATGCCACAGCACTCCACTGAGGGTGACAAAGTGAGACTCTGTCTCTAAAAAAAAATTAATAATGATGAAAGAATATTTTATGTGTGTTGTAATTGTTTCTCCTAGTCTGTAGCTTATCATCTGACTTTATTATTGTGGGTGTTACACAGAAATTTTTGTTTTACACTTTTTTTAGGTTAATGTTATACATGTTTTCTTTTATGATTTACGAGTTTTGTGTATTGCTTATTGTAAAGCTTTCCTAATTCCCCAAATTATAAAAAAATTATGTATTTTCTTAAAATATCTTTATAATTTGGTTTTAACCGTTATTCTCTTTAATCTGTCAAAATGTATTTTTGCTTATAGTGTGAACTACAAGTTTATTTTTCTCCCCCAAAGGTTAGCTAATTGTCAGAATGCAATTTATTGAAAAGTCTGGAATAATTTTACTGATTGGAGAGGCCACCTTTATTATAAGAATATTCCTGTATATTTCTAGGTTTCTGATCTATTTTGTTTTCTATGAATGTGTTTTTCTATTAGTATGTGCCAAAATATACTGCTTTCATTGCTTTTTGTTATGTTATGATTATTAGCAGGTCAAATCCCATTATTATGCTTTTTTCTAAAAAGTTATCTTGCTAATCATTGCTGTTCTTTCTCTCATATGTATTTGGGACCAGTTAATCAACATCCTCACAATGTTCATTCTTTCCATTGAAAAATATGGAATAGAACTTCATTTACAGATGTTTTAAAGTATACTTTTATAAAAAGCTGTGCATATTTTTTATTCCCAAGAGTAAAATGTGTTTTGTTGTTATTGTCACTGAGATTCCTTGTATCATTGTTTCCTAATAGATTCTTACTAATGTTAAAAAAGTTATTGATTGGGGAGGCTCCTGTGACTCAAAGGAGTAGGACACCGGCCCCATATGCCGGAGGTGGCAGGTTCAACCCAGCCCCGGCCAAAAACCACACACACACACACACACACAAAAAAGTTATTGATTGTTGTATATTGACTATCTTGCTATACTCTTAAAGTGCCCACTTAAATTCTAATAGTTTTTCTTATCTTCTGGTGCCTATGATAGACAACTTTATATAATATTTCTCCATTTAGTTTTGGAGATTTTAATTAAATTTTGATTCTAAAGTTTTTTTAACACAAATAATTAACAGCTGCCCTTTAGGAGCTTACACATATTTCTAAGGCCTCAGCAGAAAACCTGTGACTCTTGCTTGTGAAACTTAACAGATTCCATACTTTGACATATGCTTTGCTGATTTGGTTTGAAATTTTGTTATATGTCAAGCACTCTACAAGGTCTGACAATTAACTTCATGAACTTACCACTGTGCTCTTATGTTGGCAGCACCATATAAACAACTTGGTGAGTTCTCATAACCTTGGTATATCAGTACCTCATAGCTGTGTTCATGTTGGCACATGGTGTATTGCTGAGTGTTGTTCATCATAGTTGTGTATTATTTGTGTGCCATCTCAAGAATATCAGAGCTTGAATTAGAGCAATGAACAAATGTTCATAAATTTCTTGTTAAACCTAGCATGAGTGGAAATGAAATCAGGGAGATGTTAGTCCCAGTTTATGAGAATAATGTTATGAAGAAAACAGCAGTGTACTACAAATGGATTAAATGTTTTTGTGAGGGAAGAGAAAACATTACTGATGAAGAGTGCTCAAGGCAGCCAGAAATGAGCAGAACTGATAAAAACATTGCAAAAATTTGTCGAATTGTGCGTCAAATCATTGAGTGACTGTGAGAAGCCCAGCAGACCAAGTAAACATTCATAAAGAAATGAGAAAATACTAACCAAAAATCTTGGCCTGAGAAAGGTGTAGCTCTTGTATCACCAAAGGTGTGGCTCTCGCACCACCTCACACAGCACTGCCTATGAAAGAGTTTTTAGCCAGTAAACCAAGAACTGTACCGGAACACCCTCCCTATTCTCCTGATTTGGCCCCAACAATTTTTTATCCAAATATAAAGGAAATATTGAAAGAATGAAATTTTGATGATATTCAGGACATCAAAGTTAATACAATGACAGCTTTGATAGCCACTCCAGAAAAAGAGTTCCAAAACTGCTTTGAAGAGTAGCCTCGGTACTGGAGTAGGTGCACAGCTTCCCAAGGGGAGTACTTTGAAGGTGACAGTAGTGATATTCACAATGAGGTTTGTAGCACTTTGTGTAGGACAAATTCACAAACTTTATTGTGAGACCTCTTTTCTAGTGGGTCTTCCTACTCCTCTCATATATATTTGAAAAAGGAATTTTCTCTCTCTCTTTTTTTTTTTTGCAATTTTTTGGTTTGACCTGGGCCAGGTTTGAGCCTGCCACCTCCGGTATATGGGGCTGGCCACCCTACTCCTTGAGCCACAGGCACTGCCCTGGAATTCTCATTTTTAATAATAATTTTTTGATTTTTATTTCTTGTCATAAGACCACCAGTGAAACTTACATTGAGGATGTAAATTACAAAGAAAAAGCATCCCTAGAACTGAATAAATAAGGACAAGAGGAAATCATTTTCAGCTTTGCTGTCACTAAGCCTATTTCTATTTTTAGCCAGCCTGTGCTTTACACAGAAGAGCACCCTTTAGGTCAGGGCTTGCTTCTCTGACATATGGAAATATTGCCCAGACTTCCTTTGCATAACCTGCCCTTCAGCTTGCAAGGCCACATTTCCTGCAGGAGAGAGTTCCTGAGGCTGGAATCCTTGCTAACTTCCCCTTCCAAAACTGATTGTTTTATATGGGAACATGCTTTCTCTGGTTCTATAGGTCCAAATGGATATACATAAATGAAGGTAAATAGCTTTGGGGTGATCTTGTTCTTTCATATTCTTTTTTATGAGCTAAAGGCTCATGTCTTGCAACTCAATTTATGTACAGAGTGGATACATTTTGGTTATAGATGTAGATGGAAGGGAAAGACTTTAGATGATAAGATGTCATTTTCTATCTATATCTACCTACTCATGACAAAACAGATTGGTTTCCTCCCACCACCATCCTTAACTAACTGTAGTTTCCTGGACCAATGCTTGGAGAATTCTGGGGCTGCCTTTGACTATGATCAATGAGTTATGTCTGCCAGGAGTGTGGGGGATGTAACCGGATTTTTGTTTCTGAATTGGGTTGTATAACTTAGGAAGTTTTATTTACTTGTAGATAACACACACACATATATGAATTATATTTTGTTTCTTTTTTTTTCTTGGATCAACAAAGAAGCTTCAAAAGTTAAGAGCTCTTAAATTAAGGAAGCCTTAATGCTAAGCATTGAATGTATAAATTTATATCCTAAGTAAAGATTAAGCTATGTTACATACTTTCAGAGCTTACCATTACAGTTGTAATTTTCCTTATTATCATTAATAGTAGTAGTTAATAGTATTATTGCCACTCTTTAAAAACCTAATTTGGTATAATACTGAGTGGCACACAAGATTATCAACAAAGTATTTCCATAGCAAAATTGAAGATTTTATTTTTACAATTCAAACATACCAAATGGCTAAGGCTGAGGAAACAATATAAATTTTATTGGTTTTTACCAAAGATCCAGTTTTATGTTTTGTGTTACTGAGTAAACAATACAATCCAAAAGTTAGAATTTGTAAACTTTTTGAGAAAAGGTTCAGAAACTAGTGATGTGCAGCTGTAAGCACTAGAGGTTCCCAAGTCTTCTCTTCAGGATGGGACTATCCAGAAAACCCGGTAATAACTACAATTTGTTTCTTAAAAAATTTAGCTGTTAGGGATATGATAAGAACTTACATCAGTATTTTTTCATATCCATATATTTTTAACATTTCCCTTCTTTAAAGGCTAGAAATCATTCCTTCAAACTACCCAATCCTACAACTCAACATGTCTATCACTTTAGAAATACTATCTGTGTAGAGAAAGAAGGTGGAATTCATTTGAAGAGTTAGCTCATAGTCACTTTAGCAGTTTATTTCCATAAACTGCAGTATGACACACACAGAGATACCCTTTATAGAAGTTCACCCTGAGATTTGGGCTACAAAACAAACATTTATATTGATACCATATTTTTATAAATTTTCCAGCTTCTTAAAGTATGTTAAATATCCATCTAAAAATGTGCTACCATGAAACTTAATGGTACTTCTTTCTAGTGGTAAAATCCCTATCATTGTTTATTACTAAATATTTAACTTGGCCTTTGTAAATAAACGAGTAAAAAAAATGAGTTTCAGACTGACTTGCTTACCATGGGCCAACATCTTGTTGAGGGTCTCACTTTTTTTTTTTTCAGATAGTCTCACTATGTTTTTGCAGTTTTTGGCTGGGGCGGGTTTGAACCCGCCACCTCCAGCATATGCAGCCGGCGAGTCTCGCTATGTTGCCCTCGGTACAGTGCTGTGGTGCCACAGCTCACAGCAACCTCAAATTCTTGGTCTTAAGCAACTCTCTTGCCTCCGCCTCCTAAGTAGCTGGGACTACAGCTGCCTGCCATAACGCTTGGTTATTTTTTTTGTTGCAGTTGTCATTGTTGTTTAGCTGGCCCTGGCCAGGTTCAAACCCGTTAGCCTCAGTGTACGTAGCTAGCATTGTAGCCACTGTGTGACGGGTATCACGTCGAGGTTCTCACCTTTAAGACCTGATACATTGACTCTAAAGACAGATATCCGCTCAGATTAACAAGAAGATTCAAAAAATTATGAGAAGTAATTTTTCACAAGCTCATCAAATACTATTTATAGAAGGTTGAAAGTCATTATATTTCATTAGGATCTTTACATGCTTAGTCATGCCTTTTATTTTACCATGGCCCTAATGTATGCATACTAATGCTAAAAAATGTGTTAAAATGTTTTCAAGTTCATATAAAATGAATGTGCAATTTTGCTATTTATTCACTGGAGACAACACCTTCAGGGTGACTAGAAGACAAATGTTTCTTTTAACTTATGTTACGTTTTCTCACTAACACATTTAACAAAAGTTTATGGTAGGATTTAAAGACTTTATAGAAATTTCTTGATTCCATTTTGCTATGGTTTTTATTTTTTTAATTACCAAAATTCTGGCATAATCTGGAGCAGAGGGCATGGTATACGGTAAAAACCTACAGGGCAGCTCTCCATGTATACACGAGACCTCGCAAAGCAGACGGACCTGCATCCGAGCAGCTCCTCATCACAGCAGTGCAGCATGGGGTTGAGTTTGTGTTTTCTTCTCAGCACCCTAGACTGCAACCCCAGCTAGACAGCTTTCTCGTGGTGTTTCTCAGTACCAGTCACTCTAAACATCTGTGTTTTGAGTTTTCTCATACATAAAATGAAGATAATCATCGTCCTACCTCAAAGCAGTGTGAGAATTAAAGGAGCCGTAAAACCTTCACTATGTACTTAAAATGGCTTCAAGTACATAGTGAAGGTCATTTAAGAATTGAGAAGAAAAAACGATGCTAGAGGATTTGGTGACTAGGCAGTTGCATTTAGCAGCAGGAATTAACAAAAAAGCAATGGACTCATCTAAAAATGGAAAAAATATAAGCAGGGGTGTAGTGTTGGCAGCTCCCAGTTTTTGATTCAGCTGATCTTTATACAGTTACATCTTGCATGGCTTATCAGACTCTGTCACAGATTACAATGCCTATTCACTTTTTACAGGATTAATCTCATAGAATCCGCTGAGGATCATAGACTAGACAACAAATGTGCTACCAAAGACTATCTGACCACTGTAATCGTTTCTCAAGTAAGCTGTAAGGTATATGGGCTATCAATGTTTTTATCATATATAGTGGGTTTCTTTTTATACACAACATATTCTTCAGTTGTTTTGAGGTAATTAGTTGAATTTGGCAGAAAGCTAGGCATGCACTCTGCAGAAATTATATGTATGTCATTTGTATTAAATGACATTATTTATGAAATCTTAGTTACTATTATTAATACTTCATTAACTGTTGCATAAAGAATGAAGCTACGAGGCAAAATACTCTACGTTACAGGCCAAGTATCAACACGGTTAGATTCAAATGTGGTAATAGCCTACAAAATGGTATCACAGAATTAAAAAAATAATATTACAGAATTTAAAAAATGAAAGAGAGCTTAGAATCGATACAGTCTAAGTCTTACTCCCTTCAGGAGTGTCGAACTTGCTGCCCACAAGCAGCTTGATGATTTGTGAGGACATTTTTTGCTTATCTATCCTGTCGGATATCATGAAAGTATGCTCAGACCTCTTTTTTTCTTTCTTTCTTTCTTTTTTTTTTTGCTAATCAGCTTTCATTAGTGTCTGTGTATTTACTGTGTGGCCCAAGACAACTCTTATTGTTTCAATGTGTAACAGAAAAGAAAAAATGGATCCCCCTCTACGTTTTACACCCTGAAGCTGGAATTCCCAGTAGTGAGCAAAAATTAACTAGGAGAATCAGCTATGAAGTTACAGAATCTTAGGAAAAAGTTAAGCCCTTAAACTCTCTGTCCAGTCTTTTTTCTTTTATACTGTTCCAAACTCCTTCTTAATTGTATGGTTCAAGATTTTTCCCTGTGTATTAACACTGCTTAGTGATTAAATTGAATGATATATTATACTGTTCCAAACTCCTTCCTGACTGTATGGTTCAACATTTTCCCCTCTGTATTAGCACTGCTTAGTGATTAAATTGAATGATGATAGGTGAGAAACATTAGGTCATCTTTAATTAACTGCTAAATACCTTTCTTGGATTGTTATATACCTTCTATATACATTGCTCAGACTTATTGTACAGAGACATTTGATGATTTGTGTCTACTAGGATGCACAGGGAAAGGGGCTCAGCTGCAAAATTAGGGGAGCCATTAGGATCAACATTAAAGTTTTGCTGCTTACAGTAGCTTAACAGAATAAAAATGGGAGTGAGCATTTTTTTGGCCTGTAAACTTTTCCTTTTGCTTCATGACTTAACACTACAAAGTCTTCTTTCCTTGCAAGAGACTGAGGAGGACAGATCATATCTTTGCTGTTGGCGCTTCTTGGAGATGAGAATTTGAAAATACCAGCTTGAACTTCAACATGTCGATTCTGACCTAAGCTTTAAATACCACATCACGGTAGGCAAACGGTATACACTTTTGAGGAAGAAAGTGGCTTCTATATTTATCTTACTAATGTGATTTTATGGATGACTAGGAAGGAAGTATTCAGTGTCTCACAGTCATCCTGCCCAAGATCGGCCTTGTGGGACAGGGATATTGTGTGCTTGGTTGAGGATGGCTTCGTGAAGACATTCTCAACTGCATTGGCATTTTATTAAATCCTGCAAATCGCATTATGCTCTGCTTCAGTGCCATGACATATCAAAAGTCGGGCTGCTTTTCTTAGGACTTTCCATTGATGCTGAAAAGCTAAAAATGTCTCTCACCACTGACAGAGTGATACTAATGAGAAGACTGTGAGCATTGGCTAGAGTCACAGTATGTCAAGTTATTTAAGTAATCACAGGAGCATTTCCCTGTTTGGAGGTTAAGTAGTACTGGAATTGAGTGGCTTTTCTCCATTTCATTACCTGGTAAAATCCTTTTCCTTCTCAAAAGTCTCTTTTCTGCAAACTTCCCTAATTTCCCCAATTAGTTTCCTTCTCTATGATCCAGAAGCATTCTAAATACCACTTTACCAGCATTTGTCACTCTGATCATTATTATTTATTTCACACCTGTCCTCACTGAAGTCCAATCAGGGGATCTTAATCATCCTTGTATCTGCCCCCATGGGGAATCATCAAGAATTGTCTTGAACTGTTGGTCCAATAGTTGTATTGTGTTCCTTTACAATCAATTAAAGAAAAATTAAATATAGGCATCACAGTAAAAAATAAAATTTAATATTAAATAAGGAGAGAGTAATATTTTGCATCCCCGAAACCAAAACAAAAGCAATGCACATATGTACACTAAATTAGGTTCATAATACCTCATCTGACACTCCTAGTGGTAGCTGTATTTCAAAAGAACTTTAAATGAATTTTAGAATGTAATAGCCTACAAACTGTGTTGTACTTGATATTTCTACCAAGCTTTGAGTCAATACCTCAAAATAAAACAAAACACATTAATAGTTTTGTTGCATAAAGATGAATATTCACCCTCAAGAAGAATAAATAAAAACATAAATGACCTCATCCATTCAGAATAGGTTTTCCCGCCAAATGAGTTTGCCATAAGCTCATGAAAAACTGTTTGGTTTTCAAAGTTTTTGAATTCTGGAGTTATGAGCCTGTAAAACAAAATTTGTATGGTACTTTGCTTATCCTGCCTTTCTGAGTACAATCCCAACTGGATGTGGAAGAAGATATTATTCTATCTTGCTTATATTATACAAATGCAATAATAAAAGATTTATTGTATCTTTCCTTTGACTTTTAGCCTATTTCTAAAAATCCTTATTCCTATAGAAATATAAATTTATCTGCTTTTGTTTATCTTGTCAGTAAATATTAATAGGAAGGATAAAAATTGGCAAAATAGAAAATTATTGAAACTAATTGTCTATACTAATCTTATTATGTGAAAAATAATACCCAGAGGGCATCATTCAACAGATTATATCGTAACCTGCTTATTGTTTCTATAGGTTTTGCCACCAAACGAGTTTGCCATAAACTTATGTTGTTACCGCTTCCAAATGCATAAAATTGTACAAATTAGACCAAACATGAATGAAACTATCTCTTTATTTTTTTCATCAGCTTTGTTTTACTGTGGTTTTTTTCTTATTTTATTCCAAGGACAAATATATTCAGTTATTACTTTTTTGCCCTTTTAAAAATTTTTTTGTTTAAAATCTGAAGGATGTGCAGTATTTGGCACATAATGCATCCTTAAGGAACGTTAATCTTTTGGCCTCACCATACTTCCTCTCCCTTTCTCTTTTTTTTTAATTCATCTGTTAAATATTTATTGAGAACCCTCTGTGCACAATGCTGGAGACCAGAGACTCACCTCTTAGTTATCAAGAAGATTAATTTTGTAGAATATAAATGTCTTAACACAATAACTAAGAAAATGCCAGGAAGGCTATGTTAACCAGTGTGATTAAAATATGTCAAATGGCATATAAAACCAGTGTATGGTGCCCCATGATTGCATTAATATACACAGCTATGATTTAATAAAAAAAATAAGATGCTATTATGAAAAGAAAGAAAGAAGACATCAAGGACTATCTAACAGAAGACATTCGATGAACAGCCAGAATTAACTATTAACTATTTGTCGCCCTGGGATGTCAGGTGATAACTAGTACTGTAAGGAGGCACCATGCCCTCGTTAGTCTGAATTCAAGGGCACATCATATAAATAATTTTAATATCATTTAAGACAGATTTATTTTGCAAAGTTTGAACTTGAAATCTTCTGAAGGTGGCAAGCAATAGAAATTTTCTTTTAAAGGTTTTATGTGACATATTAAAAATATATCATATAAAGAAATTTATGAACAAGATACAAAGTGGATGTCTGAATTCTGAGTTTTTATTTTGCCTGTAAGACTGTTCCATTCTGTTGTGTATATTGAGTACAAAAATGTCAGGCAACGCAAGGTCTATAAAACCACAAAAGACAGAAGCAGTTTGACGATTCTGTATCTTCCTGGGTATTTTCTTTTTCCTTTTTAGGTTTTCATTCAACAAAACATTGACTAATACTTTTGAATAGATTTAAATATTTCTGGATGTGATCCTTGTAAAATCGAATACTGAAAGAGATATTATAAAACTATGAACAAAACAATGTCAATCTTTGGCTATTATTAACACAAGGATGACAATTAACAGCCACTCTTCAGGCATGAAACAGATGTAGCAGGGACACCTTTTTGATTGTGCCTTTAGCTAGGTCACATTTGTCTTCAGCCTGTGCCGAGGCTGAAGGAAGCTGTCAGGAGGCAGGAAGGCTTCCTTCATCCTCAACTTCAGCCTTCACATGCTTGCTCATATAGTAGCAGGTGACCAAGGACAGAATTCAAATGGCAGGTGGCGCCTGTGGCTCAAAGGAGTAGGGCACTGGCCCCATATGTCGGAGGTGGTGGGTTCAAACCCAGCCCCAGCCATAAACTGCAAAAAAAAAAAGAAAAAAAGAATTCAATGGCAGCATCACCTCTAACGCCTCCCCCTCCATCCTTCCTGCCTCTGCTCTGCCTTCCTTTCTTCTTTAGAGTAATGCGCTAATACCATGTTATCTGTGCTCTATAGTGGTAAAAAAAATTATTTTTTGTAAATATTATGAAATCCTACATCTAGGAGAGTGCTTAACAGGGTGTCCAGTCTACAAATTTACTGATGTATGTGATCAATACAAACTTATATACAGCTCATGCAGTTCATAAAAGCAATTTAGTGTTAGTTCTCTGTAAATTATCAATTCATCGCAAGCATCTCCATAAATTTGTCACAAATGCTTTCCACATAAAGGGCTTCTATGAAACATTACCTCATCTATATTAGGGACTATTTTCTTAGCCAATATATTTTCATTCATCTTTGGAAGATAATCTTTCTGTTTTCTTTTTTAATAGGTCAGTTTCTGAATAGACACCCGTAGCATGTCACTCTTTGATACCATGTTTACTATTAAATGGCATGTCACATGCTATTGCAGCAGTAAAATTTAATAAAAACATATTTTTTCTTTTCTGTCACCTCAGTGCCTTCCCTGAGATTCTGGCCTATCTAACAAATATGACAACAATTTCCAATAAAGATTTACCTCCCTGATTATGAGGGGCACCATGACTAATCTGAAATAGCAGAAGCAACCTCAATGTTTTAGTTGCATTTTCTAATAATGTTTTCTTTCAGTCTCTTACTGAAGGAGCTGCATGTGCCTGTTCCTCTGCACTGTAGCCCAGATGCCTTCTCAGGGCTCAGGACAATGAAGGTCTGTTTCTTTACTCTCAGTTTTCCATTCTGGCAACAATGTTGATCTCTAAATCAGGTTGAAATCTTTCTTTGTTTAAGATTCCTTGAGATGAAAGAATGCATACTGCTTAAAATCCAATTAATTTCTGTCTTTCCTGGAGCCAGGCCCTTAGAACCAGTAATGATGAGGCTGAAGCTCCAGGAAACTCCTCTGCCCACCAAGGTGAAGGCCACTCTTTACATTAAAAGCAGTCTGTGTAGGCTCAGCGTTTCTCAAAGTGTGATCTGTGAACCACTTCCCTCAGAACCCACTGCAGCATTTATGAGAAAAGCTAGTTGGTGGCTGCAGTGTGTTGAACAGGGTCCCCCCAGAATTTATGTGCACCCAGCACCTCAGAATGTGTCCTTATTTGGAAATAGGGTTTTTGAAGATATGACTAGTTAAGCTATTGAAGCAGCATGTGCTCCAAATACGATCACTGGTGTCCTTATAAGAGGGGAGGCCACACAGAGACACAGACAGAGTCACAGACTGCAGGACTGCAGTGATGCAGTTACAAGCCAGGGAACACCAAGGGTCAAGGAAGCGTTCTTCCCCAAATCCAGTGGTTTCCTTCAACTCCTCAGGTGCCACATCTAACTAATCTCTAATTAGAGGGAGCACGACCCTGTCAACATCTGGAGTTCAGACTTCAGCCTCCAGGACTGTGAGAGAATAAACCTACGTTGTTTTGAGCCACCGTGTTTATGGTAGTTCATTAAGGAAGTTGTAGGAAACTAATCCAGTGGCCTTAAACTTCCTAGCTGTTTCTAAGTGCTCATTAGAGTGGGAGTCTCATAAAAGCAAGGAAGGTATCCTTACAAGCCGTTATCCCAGGGTAGAAACCTTCTCCATGCTGTGGGCCTGACTCCCACAGAAGCGGCTCTTGCTGTAGTAACCAACATCAGGGATGGGCCAAGCCCAGGGGTCTCTTCTGAGCCCCTCCCTCACTTGACCTCCTGCTGCACCTGTCACTGTGATGATGGCCTCCTGGAAACGAGCTCCATGGTTCTGACTCTACACTCACCACACTCCCCTGAGACCTCTGGCTGTTGCCTCTCCACCTTCCGTGCATCCAACAGAGGCCCTCTGCACATGTCTCCTGCAAACTCTCCCTAGGCAATGGGTTCCTGTACATTATCTTTGAATATAGCTTTGAATACCTCTTTATGTTGACAATTTTTTCATCTTCTTCTCAAGACCAGATTTCTCTTCTGGGCTGCAGACTCATACATTCAACTGCCTCTTGGATGAACCACTCTATATGAAGAACACCAGCAAATCGGCCTTGACATGTGCCATATTGAACTCATGACTTTCCTCCTCAAGTCTGCTGTTCTTCCTGGGTTCCCTGCTCTATGAATGGCACCACAATCAACCCATTGCCAAAGTCAGAAACCTAGGTGTTTCCATCAACTCCTCAGGTGCCACATCTAACTATCTCTAGGTCCTTTGATTCTACCTCTTAAATTGTTCCCTAATCTGCCTGCATCATTTGTCTCCAGAGAAATTACCCAAACTAAGTTCAGTAGCATTTCTTGCTTGGATTGCTTTAGAGGCTCATACCTGGGTTTTTATTCTCTCTTCAAGAAAGAGCACCAAAAAAAGTGTATACACGATTCAAGAAAGGAAAAGTCTGTATTAAAATTGGAATACTCAATATAAACCAAAAATGTTTGTTACCTTGTGTGTTGTATCCTGTATGTATCTCTTGTAATTGCAGAAGTTAAATGTAATTTGAGTATTGTATTTTTCTTAAAACATGTATACATTTTGGGGGCTCCCTCTGTATAGGGTCACCTTCCATCCATCCCTTTTGCAACAGTTAAAATCATCTTTATAAAATAAATACTTGATCATACCCTTCGACTGCTCACCAACAACTTGTAGGACCAAACTCAGACTCCAGCCCTATTTCTGTGGTCCTGTGTGCCCCTGTCCCTGCTGACCTCCATAATGACATTTTCCCCTGCTTCCTTTTCACATTTGTACTCCAATGCTCTGAGCTTCTTTCAGTTTCCCTGATACTCCATTTCCCCCTGGCCTTTAGGGCTTTATATGTGCTCTAACTCTGACCTAAAAAAATTAAGGGGTCCTAATTTGCTTGCCATAGAAATGAGTCTGTTTCCCCAGTTAAGGCCATACAAACCTAAAGATCAAATATGGCCTTGTTCACCCATCCATTGTACATATATTAGCCTGTAAGCATCGTAGGAAGCCCAGAGGGCACAGGTCCTTGTATAGGATCTGTGGGAAATCCTATAGGATCCTATAGGACCCACATAGGAGAAAGGTATTACGGTACTAAATAATACTGCCTCTGTCCTCAGGCAGCTCAGACATTTGAGAAAGAATATGACACATTTGTAGGAAAGGGAGAATATCCATGAATACCCATGTAAAACATTTATACCTGCTTAAAAGTATAAATAAGTGAAATTTACAATATTATGATGTTCAGATATGAATTGTGAAAGGACAAAGACAAAAGGGTCGACAGAGTAGGAGCAGAGGGGATGGCGTAAGCCAGATCATGAAGGCCCAATGGGGCATGAACAAGCGCCTGTGATGGGGAAATGGGAAGAAGAGTTCTAATAAAGGAAATAAACATCGGGAAACCAAAAATTGGGAATGTGTCACTACAAGGTTCAATAAGCTCTGCAGAGGTCCTCAAACATTTTTTTTTTTAAATTATTTTATTTATTTATTTTTTTGTGGTTTTTTTTGGCCGGGGCTGGGTTTGAACCCACCTCCTCCGGCATATGGGACTGGCGCCCTACTCCTTGAGCCACAGGCGCCACCCAAGGTCCTCAAACTTTTTAAACACGGGGCCAGTTCACTGTCCCTCAGACCATTGGAGGGCCAGACTATAGTTAAAAAACAAAACTATGAACAAATTCCTATGCACACTGCACATGTCTTAGTTTGAAGTAAAAAAACAAAACGGGAACAAGTACAATCCAGCACCTCATGTGGCCCGTGGGCCACAGTTTGAGGACCCCTGCTCTAGTGTGACCCAATCTGTCTGTGTAAGATGGTTTTATATTTCAAATGATATTCAGTGTGATGTATATTAGAAGATTATGACTAGGACATTAACTCCATAATTATTATTCATAATATGAATATTATTCCTTAGACCCAAGCTACAAGAGGTAGCGAACTTATTTAAATTAGAAAGAGGCCACACCAGCCAGTAAATAAAATCATTATCCTAGCACTCTGGGTCGCTGAGGCGGGTGGATCACTTGAGCTCAGGAGTTCAGACCGGCAAGCAAGAGTAAGACCCCCATCTCTACTAAAAATGAAAAACTGAGGCAAGACGATCACGTGAGCCCAAGAGTTTGAGGTTGCTGTGAGCTATGATGCCACAGCACTCTACTAAGAGCTACAGAGTGAGACTCTGTCTCAAAAAGAAAAAAAAAAAACAAGAAAAGAAAAAAGAAATCTTCAAGTAAACAATAGTAAAAGAGAAATATAGATACACCAACAATCATAAAGGCCATATGTAAACGAATGAAGATTGGATTTGGCTGCACTGTACTGGACCACTAGGCCTTGTCTAAGGGATAATAAAATGAGAAAGAAGGGGGAGGGGATCAGCAGAGAACATGCACATCTGTGTTATTTGGTTTTAATTTTCTTAGCTTCTAAGTGGAATGCATTTTTATGTGAAATAATTCTTACAGCAAGGTATATATAATCACTGCTGAGAAAGAAGCTTGGGGGGAGAGACCCATGAAGTCACTGAAAGCATAAAGCACAGAATCCTAGAAAGGAACAACAAGGAGGGAATTAGAAATGGAGTGTGGATTACAAAACCCTCACAAATCAGAGTGGTGGCCGAGGGTCCCACATTATGGTGCTTTTACTCAAAGTAGTCAAGAAATTAAGGAGAAGGTGACACTCAAGCAAAAGCTATTGTTTCAGTAAAATACGGATCTTCAGACAAGTGTATCCATACAACTTCCCTGTCAACCACTGGAACAAAAGCATGACATCAGGCCTAGGTAGAAATCAGAGAGACAAACTTTAAAGGGGATGTATTCAGGAAAAAAGAAAAGCATGTTTATGCACAAAGGCATGTGCATTAGTCAGGGTTCTCCAGAGAAAGAGAAGGAGAGAGATTGATTTTACTCCCGGACAGGCGAGAAGTTCATGACCTGCTATCTATAAGCGGGACACCCTGGAAAGACAGTGCTATGATTTAGTCCAAGTAAAAGCCCTGACAGCTAAAGAAGCTAGTGGTGCAAATATCAACCTAAGGGCAGAAAGAGATGAGATGGGGTGTTCCAGCTCACGCAATGAGACAAAAGTGAAAAGGGCTAATTTCTCTTTCTTCTGCTTTTTAATCAGGCTCTCAAAAGATTGAATGATGCCCAATCACACTGGGAAGGGCAACCTTCCTTACTCCCTTCCTACCAATTCAAATGCTAATCTCATCCCGAAACATCCTCACAGACACACTCAGAAATGTTTTACTGATTATCTGGGCATCCCTTAGCCCGGTCAAATTGACACATAAAATTAACCATCACAACATGAAAATACAAGTAAGATTTCTCATGCTTAGGCAAAAATACATGGAATCCTTTGCATTGGTGGGGAAAATTATTGATCATAAATGACTAGGCCAACTCCCTCTTCTAAGGCTTCTGGAAAGGATGAAAGAATAGAAGAAGGCAGAAAAGTGATTACACCTGCTGGTCTCCATCTTCCAAGTGATACATGCAAAATATATATATGAACTCTAATTTCCTCCTGAGTGTTTGGAACTGATCATGTGATTAAAGTTTAAATTAAATAAACACCTTAATTGGAAGTTCAGGGAAGAAAAAATAGGGGAAAGTAGAGGTTTGGGCTTGTGAAAAGTCTTAATTAGCTGCCAGGAGCTAAAAATTCTGTAGGGAAAAACAATATGAATAAAATGGAACACGTAGAAATTAAACTGTGTGCTTTTTCCTCCAGAAAAAAAAAATGCTTGTTGTATTCCATAAACTTGAAAAGTTACAGTCCATACATAGGAGAAGTACACGAACCTTTTCTGATGTAATGTGAAAAAACTGTGATGCTTCCCACCCCATAATAATTAGTGGGCACATTTTGATTAATTGTGCAACAAAAGTGATAAAATAGATTCTTAGGATGATACATAACACTTCAAAATACTTTTTAAAAATGAGTAAGTGCTTTATACTAAATGTGACCATAACTTTTTCATTCACACTAATCTAAGCACTGTCATTCTAGTCTTTGGATACTATGATAATTAATGTTAAGATAAGGTGGGACAGAGAGGCCAGGCATGAGGCATGGGAGAGCAAACAGTGTGTGACAACATTTTTCACTACACTAAAATAACATTTTATCTTTAATTTCTACTTTATATTATAGTAAAATCTATAATGGATTTTATTCCCTTCAATGAAATGATAATAAAATCCACTGTATTTTGAAATCTGGTACTAGCATTTTAAAAATGTTAGTTATCCTGAGCCCCAGCATACTTATAAATAGGTAGACTGAGACAGTCTGGGGACTAGAACCATTTTGGATCGATTTAATTGGCTTTCAGACTTTCCTTGTAAATAAGCCAGCATTCAATTAGTCAATGGTGAGTTTTCGCAGTAGCTTAACCAGGAACATGAAGACATCAGCTTAAAACTCATGACACCAAGAGTTACAGCTGTCTGCTGTTCCGACTTGTTATTCATCATCATACCTCACATAGGTTCCTTTCTGTCACACTTCCTTTCACATTTACTAATTTAATGAGCTCAAGAAAATGAAAAAGAAATGAAGTTTCAAAAATCCCCCCTGAAGTTACATTTGAGCTACATTTCCTAGAGCCAGGACTCTGAGTAATCTAAAATAAGAGCTGGCAACAGAAGCTTGCCAGCTGTTACACATTTACCAGCCCAGCTATATTTTTCCTCCCTCTGGGCTGAATAGTTATAAAGGGCCAACCTTAACCTTATTTGGATTAAAACTTATACCATTCACACAACAGAATTTCTTTTAACAATTTGCATGTTCACTTTTTTAAATTTAGTATTTATATGGAAACTAGATACCTATGATGTCCTGTCATAATTCTGTGACTATAAAATGCTACCCTCGTAATCCTGGAGGATAAAAGAAAGTTTGACCTATTTTCTTCTTCCAATGATGAGATAAAATTTAAATCTTTGTGATGATGAGCCTATGAATCAGTAGTTAATGGCAGAGTTGCACTTTCCTATTTTTATGTCAAGTTTGTTTCTTTAAAAAATTTTAAAATATTGCAAAGGTGGATTGAAGACCCTAAGACCCCCCCCCTTTCCCCCCACCCCAATGTGTGCAGCCCTGTCCCATAAGAGGTTACAGGGAACATGCTCTTCCCCAGCAAACACAATGAGGCACCGTGTGTGTGATGTTTCTGTCCAGGGAAGCCCGCTAGAGACCCAGTGCCCCGGGGTTTTATGTGGAGTTCGCCATATCAGCAACCCCCTGCTTCGCACGTACCCAAATCCCAGAGCCCTAAGGAAGACAGCGGATGCTGAGCACGAACCACGCTGTATTTCAGTTGGGCATAGCAATGACTCCTACCCATTAGGAAATGGTGGGAACCCTCGAGAATCAAGTTCTCAGACTTCAGCCATGGGCCAACCTTGCAGGCAGGCCTTCTGAAGAACAGAAATCTCAGACCTGCTAAGGTTCTTCGCAAAAGAACATGAGCAGTTTTCTAATTTACAAAGGCATTTAAATTCAGGGAGTAAGGAGAAATATTTATAAATAGATATTTTTCCTACATTTATCTTTTAAACTATTAGACATTTGATGATGATCTGGTTGACATTTATTTCACCTTCAAATATAAAGTGAAACAGAATAAAATCTGCCACAGAGGAACATTTCTTTTCCTCATTGCAAAAGACCCTTTGAGAAAATTGTTAGTTCTTGCAGATAACTAAGGAAATGAGGTGGCATTTTTAAAATTTTCCTCTAGAATTCTATGAAGTTGAGGTCTTCCCCTACAGCTCATGTAAGATTAAGTAATTAATAAACGAATGTCTCGTTTGGGGAGGAGAGCCATAAATTCAAATTAGAAAAAGATTGAAAAGTTCTACTTATTCTATTGTGTTTCATATTGAATTGCCCTAAGCCATTCCAAAAATCAGCAAAATGTTACTATGAGCGTTGGCTTGACATTTTCAAATAGGTCACAAAATGTTTAAACATTTTCTCTTTGCTATTCCAAAGGCAATAAAGGTATCAAGAAAAAGCATTTAGGTTTAATAATATGTTTAAAATAATGAGATGTGTGAGCCTGAATATATAAAAGTAGTCTTAATGCTACTGATAGTATTGAAATAAACCGGGGGATTTTTTGTGTGTTACAATTTTCAAAACCTCATAAATGAAGAAGCAGCCATAATCTTGAATTTCAGGAGTGTCAGAACAATGTACTAATACTTTTTAAAGCTCTTGTGCACATGTGCATGTAGATATTAACTTAATTATGCCCCACATTATCCTCCTTATTTTGATAACTTGGAAACTAATTTGTTATTCCTGGGGACAGCATATAGACCAGAGGTCTTTTGCTTCATGGCATAAAGCCACAGTGGCTCTCCTTGAAGTAAAACTTCACTGTCTGGAAGAAAAATGGATAAACCCCGAAAGATGAAGTATTTACCAAAGAGACTGTGTTAACCCCAAATAAGATTACCTTAAACTAGAAGAGGCTGTCATAATGCACATCGGCACATTTTAGTCTCCTGTCCTACTTCTTCCCCTCCCCACCCACCACCACTAATCAGATGGATGGGGCTTGAGGGCAACAACATACCCCCAGTTACAGAAGATTAGAAAATACACTTCCTTTTGTACCCCTGGCTTTTATGGCCTGTGTATTTGACACTGTATTTAGTGATGACACCACCATTAATTGCCATCAGTCCACACCATTGTATGGCATTACTCATGTACCCAGAGCTTTGGACTGTGGAGGTTTTCTTCATGTGACTTTCCATTTAGGGTAATTCTTTAACTCTCTAAAATGTTTGGTGTATTTCTCTCAATTGCTGGTTACAGCTTCTTGGGAGGAGAGCTGAGCAACTCTGAGATCCCCTCACAAGACCTCTGATGCAGCCCATGTGTTCAGTCAGCCCATCCAAAGAATAACCTCCAAAATTTGAGACAATCGATCTAGCCAGTTCTCCCGATGTGGTAGCACGCAACATGTAACTTGGAGTGCAAATCATTTCTTCAATGTTGTGTAGCACAGTTCCCCTAGCATACAGGAAAAGCCTAATAAATAGTGCAGGAAAGATGGAAGGAAGATAGAGAAAGACAGAAAAAGAGGGGAAGGAGAGAAAAAAAAGAAGAGAAAGTCAGCTAAAATACTCAATTTTGATATAAGAACAATTAATGACAATTAAGTTTATGGGGGGGGAAGCAGAAAGAGGGATGGAGGGAGGGGGGTGGGGCCTTGGTGTGTGTCACACTTTATGGGGGCGAGACATGATTGCAAGAGGGACTTTACCTAACAATTGCCATCAGTGTAACCTGGCTTATTGTACCCTCAATGAATCCCCAACAATAAAAAAAAAAAAATACCAACTTCTAAAAATCCATCTTGGCTTTCAACTTCATGCCCCCACCATGACCACATCACGATTTTCACCCTATCCTTCTTATCCAACGCATATTCACCAGTTTGAATATTTTGCACTAAAGAAGTTGAATCACCCTGAGTCTCATCAGGAGAAAGAAATTACATAATAATGCGAGCAGGTAATCTTTAATATGAATAATTATCAACTGTAACAGGGGATTAGAGTATTGAGAGATTGACCTGTAAGAAATAACAGAAGCTCTAAAGAATACAGGACTGGTAGGTAAAGGAGCTGTCTGTATCAGCTAGAAGACTACGTTAGCTTCAAGTGCCGGAAAACCCTTGTGGCATCAGTGAAGCAGAGAGGGAGTTACGTTTCTCGCCTAACCCGAAGGTGAGAGAGAAGGCTGCTGGCCGTGGCTCAGCAGCTCCCTGATGCTCTCCAGGATTCAGGCTCCTTCTAGCTTTCTGCTTTGAGCTCTTTAGATTTGTCACTTTCTGTCTTCGTGAGGACTGCTCACACAGTTCCAGGCATTTCTGTGTTCAAACAAGGAGAAAAGGGGAAACGGTAACTCCAGCTATGTCTTTCTTTTAATCAGGAAAACAAAAGATGCTGTTGGATTTTTTAGACTTCCTCCTATCTCATTGGTTAGAATTAGGTTAAATGACCTTGCTCTCTGCGAGAGAGGCTGTAAATGCATCTAACTCAACAGCCTCTGTAGTGAAAGGGGCAAAAGATAAAGGGGTGGGAACAGGTGTTGGCTTCTGGCCAATCAGTGTCGGTCACTCTATCTCAGTGGTTCTCAACCTTCCAAATGCCGTGAGCCTTTAATACGGTTCCTGTGGGTCACGACCCGCAGGTTGAGAACGCTGCCTGTCTCCTATATGCATCACATGTCACTGCTTTTGCTTAAACTTCTTATATATGGAAATTTTTTATCGAATCTCCTCACTTATCTTTTTATTTTTTATGTTTCCATTTTTAAACATAAAAAATTGTATTTCATAAAAATTCTACTCGATCTTACTTCATAAAATTTCTACCCATCTTCAAGTCCCATTTCATGTCCCACTAAACTTAAAAAATTATATGCAATTTCATTTCTTCTGATTTTCTTTTGTCTAAATTCTTGAAGAAATTATAAAATTTAATATACATATAGGACTGCATTAAATATGCAATTTGCAATTTATATGCAATACCATATTATACCATATGCCATATATATACACACACACAGACACACAGAATGTTATATATAAGTGCCAGGTACTCTTCTTATTACTTTAAATATTTTAGTGTATCAGTCTTCACAATAAATCCTAAAAGCCTCTGTTATCATTTCCCCATTTTACAATTTAAAAAACCAAGGCACAGAGAGGTTAAGTAAGTTATCCAAAGTTACACAGCTACGTGGCAGTGCCGGGCTTTACCACCAAACAGTCTGGCCTCAGTGTCTGCATTGGTGACCATTTTGCTTAACTGCTTCCTTGAAGGATACGCTCCTTAATTTTTATGAGCTTCTGTTTCTCTACTATTAGAAATGGGGTGGTAATATTTACTTTCACGTGGATGTTAAAGAATAAACTTAATGACAGAAGTAAAATGCCTGAACATATTGGCACAAAATAGGGACTCAAATACACGAGAGTTTCCTTCCTCCTTTTTGGTGGTTTCCCTGCTCACCAACAGCTGAGCAGACATTTAGAAACACCAATCAACAACTCCCAGAGACTAGGCTAACAGGTCCTTTAAAAATTCCTCATATAGAAGTCAAAGGGAATCTTTTTTAGACATTAACAGGCACTTCAGTTCCGTCTCACACATTTCACAAATGTGTTAAAGGGTAATAAGAAGTTGAGCTATTAACACCTGGGTTCTCCACTTCCTGGCATCACTACCCGGATTCACCAATAGCAATGCCATCCTGACCCTCCTGGCCCCTGCCCCCCAACTATTCCTTGTGAACATCACCTTATTAAATAGGTGACACAGGTGACCGTGAGGCATGGCTAATACAACTCTATGCAGAAGAAGAAACAAGGTCTTGGCTTTAGCTACAGATAAGCTCATGAAATTTATAGCAAGGGTCATAGTTGTGAAAGTCAAGGATTCTAATCCATGAGATCTGTCAAACTGTCTCCTTTAAAAACTTAAAGGCTAATCCTACTATTTTTCCAAGGGGGGAAGGAAAGGAAAGACTCCAGAGCCTTTCTTTGGGAAAAAAAAAAAAAAATTCCCTTCCTCAGCTACAACGAAGTAAAGTTAAATCTGAGAATTAGCACCGTCCATTTCCCCAGTAAGAAGAGCCATCTCCAGTTGAGCACAGATCGCAGACTTCCATTTCTTCTCCAGCATTTGGATCTTGACAAGGCTTTTTAAAAATGTGGATAGCAGTGTTCTAATTCTCATGAGATTTTCTCTTGGGGTCAATTTCCCACAACATTCTAAATAAAGATTTTAGGTCAATTCCTTCATAAAAACATAAAGTAAAAAGCCTCGCTTAGACTCCAGGGGACAGAATCATAGAGGCTTGACTCTGGAAATAGCCCTTATCTCCTTTGTGGATTCCGTCTCTGAAGTATCTGTTCGAATGTTTCTGTTGATGAGAGATTCACTGTTTCAACATAAGTCAATTGCTCTGAGTTTGAGTAGCGACTCCAAATTACTTTTTAAAGGTCTTCGTCTTTACAAAGACCTTTTAAAAACAATCTTTTTAATTAGACTAATTTTTTAGTTTAATGTTCAGCGATTAATCATAAGGATGGCAAAAAATAGAGCATAAAAACTCATTTTCTTATCTATTTCCGCAGAACAAAAAAATTAGAGCGAAATGTTCAGACTTTTGGACCCCTGCTCCTATCTCCACTTTCCCACGTGGCATCATTCCCAGACCCTGTGTTGGCCAGTCTCGTGCCCACAGAAGGACGGATCTGGTAATACAATGGACTAATAGTGAAATAGTACTGTCCCAAGTATCAGGCCAATGGCAGGCGTATCTGTCTAGTGCAGGTATTAATTTCCAAATTCTGTGATGACAATACCTACACTGAATGAACACGTGGGCCGCTGAAGACTACTTCCATGCACCAGCCAAGCCAACTTGTGAAAGGACGGCTCAAAAGTGAGAGAGGCAAAGGAGCAACTGCCACGTTCTTTTGATAATCACTCACCTATAGCAAAGAGGCCACAGTGCAAGTACATCACGTTGCTTTCATTCCACGGATGTTTATTGGGTGCTCACTGGGCCATGCCGTCTCCTACTGTGGGGGCCTTTACAAAGTTCAAGAACGTCTCAGTCCTCTAACTCTTCAAATGACAGTGGTGTGGCTCCTGCCATTAGCACTCAGTGCTGTATTCTCTGATAGATAACTCATTAGTGACAACCTCCTATTCTGTACAGCATTCATTCAGGCTGTATCACCTCTGATCCCTCACTGTAATAAGACCGTTCCTATTTTCCATATTGGCAGTTTCTTTTCCAGTATTTGTGAGGAAAGAAAGGTACAACTGATTATATCAACTGAATTAGATATGCCCACGATGGTCAAATGAAGAGCATAGTCATCATTTATTGGATGCCAAGCATTTAAAATTCATTACATTTATTTATGATAACAACTCTGTAAGGTGGATATAATTATTTCTATTTTTATAGGTGTAGAAAGAGAGGAGCACAAAAATAAATGGCTTCCCCAAGTCTGGCAAGGAGAACTGAGTTTGGAAGCAGACATTCTGAGTTATCACCCTGTCAACACGCGGCTTTCTCTGTATGTCATTTTTTTATGTTAAAAAAAGATAAAAGATCATATCCCACTGGGTTGCTGTATGGCTAAGATGAGGTACTAGACATGAAACTGCAAAGTACCATCCAAATGTAAGCATTGCTATTGCTGTAACTTCTGCATAACTCTAATATTATATTTTTAAGCCTATAGAATGGGTACCACTTCAAGTAACAAGACTACAAATATCTCAGTAGCAATACAACTCTCCTATTGAGGTTTTAATATACTTTAATACTTTAGCCAAATTTACTTATATAGTTCCAAAAACAAACAATTTTACTATTTTACCACAATACTACATATTTTATTAGGCTATAAAATAGAAAGAATTGATGTGCCCCTGGACACACACAAGAATAACTGACATCTAAACTCAGAAAACCTTTCTGTGCGTCTCCTTGATCAACCTCAAAGATATAGCACAGCAAGAAGAGGTCCACAAAAGGATATTAGACTTCAACAAACACACATCTCATGCTTACTATGTGTTAATTGCAGTTCTAGAAAGAAACTGAGATAAAAAAGGCAATGTCCCTGATTTCGAGTAGCTAAAAATAGGTTGCTTCCACTGGAAGAATAAATACAGGGCTGATAAGTCAGTCTCACTATACGATAAGAATAAGGAAATCAGAAAATATACCCTGTGGTTTCTACTCCACAATATAATTATGTTATGTTATAATTATGTCAGTCTGCTTTATGTAATGAATCCGAAGTTAGAGAAATCTTGCTGTTAGCTGTACATTTTGAAAAACAAACATCAGACGATGAAGATTTTAGGCAATTCATAAATAATAAATGAAAATAAAATAATAAACAGAAACAAAAATATGTTACCAAATATCCTTTAGCTTTTGAGACTGATGTCATGAGGTTTATTGACCTTCTGCTAACTCCTGGCCTTTTGTCGACAACAGAACACATTCTTGGCTGAACCAGAGAATGATGATTCTTTTGGTAGTATATCAAGTAAATCTCCAATTATAAGAGATTTTTAGAGGTTTAGATTAGAATATTCTCGATCATCCCAAAATAAAAGAGAAAAGAATCCAAAGACCTGCTTATAAACAGAGTTCCAAAACTATGCCACAAAATAATAAGGTAATGTTTTAAGGTAGTAGTGGTCACTAGTATAACTGTCTAGACTGACACTGGGAGGTGCAGGTAGGTTGAATAAGCTGGGAGGAGAGGGTAAAGGTTAATAGCAGGACACCCTGTCAAACAAAAGCAAGGGTTTGTTAGAGTATTTGGATTTCTTAGCAAGACACTATTTTTCTAGATGTATATTTTGAGCAATTTTTGGACAGGGTCACCGCCTATGGCCAACAGGCCAAATGCTAGATAACTCCACAGGGACACCTTTTACACACATAGACTGTGCTGTTCTTTGTCGCCCTCCGGAGTTGCAGCATACATTGGCCCTATTCTATGTGAAGATAGCCAGGAAGGGGGGAGATAAGAGATTATTAGAAAGGCCAAGATGGTTTCTGAGGGGAGGGAGGCCAACAGACACAAAACCCCAGCACCTCTGATCTGAGCACAGAGTCTGGAACTATAGCAGACGTCTACATCACCAGCAGGGATTTAGGGGTATATGTAGGCACCTGGTAAGTTTTTAAACATACATTCCCAGATGCCATACTTACCATTTTGCGTCACTTTGCCTATCATTGTGCTAGCAGCATTATAAAACCACTTATAACTAAAGGATTTGATCTTACATTTCAGTTTCTTAGGTGTGAATAAATTTGAAAATATATACGCTGTTGAAATATAGAACATCTGTAGAACATGTTCAGAATGTTCTCCAGAGGGATAATACAAATTCTGATTTAATTTACATGATATTCTACTTACAACTTATAAGTAATTTTAAGAAAGGTTTTGGCTTTAGAGAAGTCTGCCATCCTGGTTTCACACCACATTCATTATAGTAGATCATATATGTGTGTTTCTGGAGATCCAAGAATTTAACCAAGTATATCTTAGTTAAACAAGTTAAACACTGTTGTTTCCATCATTAACCAGGACAGATATTGATACCTGTTTAATTTACCTGAAATAACAACACACACACACATGAATCTTGAAGTCCATAAAGTAATATGCTATTTTATGGTGCGAACTCAAGTGACAAATGCTCAACCAATGACAGAAGTGAATAATATCACATACCTACTACACATCTCTGTGGTTTTTCAGTAACAGAAAGTATACCTTTGCAAATAGACACCATTCCCATACATAGTTGATAAAAATGGCTACTGCTATATACATAAGGCATGTCATTCATCTGCCAAGAAAAGGTTAGTACTTGAATTGGTAGCATTATAAATATAAGTGAAACTGGTGATTGAAATTAAAAATATGTATATCTACATTAATAATTATAGAAAAAATTAAATTAGCTATCAATGATTATGAATATTACTTTTAACTACCTACTACCACAGTTGTGCTTAACACTTCATAATTTATTATTCCTTGTTTGCATGTGGACATTGGAAACACAATGATGTATTATTAGCTCAGAACTATAAATAAACTTTCAAGATATTGTGCCTGGAACTCAAACCCAGATTGTCTAAATTCAAAGCTTTTAAAGTACATTGTACTGTGTATGGAAAGGGTTAAAAATATTTCATCTTAAAATATAGTTATAATAAGAAATAAATACAATTTTCCAGTTTTGGTTTGGTTTGGTTTGGCTTTCCTACACTTGCCTAGAAAATGCTTTCCAAATCCCAGTTCTCTTGGATTTGAGAATCCATTCTAATTAATTTAAAATAGAATTTTATGACAGCAAGATTTTCAGATGTAAGTTCACAAGATGCCAAGTTCAATTGAAGTGTTTTTGAATGCTGGAACTGTGCCACTGCCAACATTTGGGCAAGGTAGACACACCCAAATTATCTTTTAGCTGCTCTTCAATTTTCCTCTCAGCTTTATCACTAAGTTAATGTTCATTACAAAGAAAGTTGTTTTAACTATGTACGTCTTTTTACTTGATTTTAGGATCATAAGCCAGTGGAAACAACAGCTGCAGTTAGAGAGTATTGTTAATATACTTGTCATCTACAGCCATTCCCTCCAGATTCTTGCCCATCATCTCACACACACACACACACCCTTTGATTATTATTATCTAAAAAATAGAAATACAGATTATGGCTTAAGATATTAAAAGTAAATTTCAAAATAACTAAGAAAATGTCACAATCATGCCAAGTTTGGGTAAAGAACAGACAAGGCCGTGATATGTCTTGCGTTGTATCAAGCTTCTATTTAACAAATACTCAACAGCATCTTTTAGAAGTTAGATACCTTGAAGAAAATAAGAATGAGATGGGAAAAGTAAGGAATATTTAAAAGGTAAAATAAAAGAAGACTCTGTAGCCTGGCTTTCTTTTCTGTAAGGTGCTAAATTCACGAATGCAAATAAAAGAATAAAAATGAATCAAACACATCTAGAACACATTGTAATCCAATCCTGATTTTTAATTAAATTTACCTGTTTATGGTAATTGTGTCGTGATATAATTTTATATTCACCTTGCAAAGCAGTAAGATCTAAAGCCTGGGCAAGATAAATATTCTGTTTTTTTTTTTTTTTTTAGAAAAAAATCATCTTACTAGGTATGTTGGGATAGGAGAGGCTGAGGAAAGAAATAGTGCTCCCAACCCTAACTGTGACCGCCCCTTCTTTCCTCTTCTCCCTAACAAGGTTAGCCAGATTCGTGCAGATCCCATAGTGTGAAAGGGCCCTTATCACTGCCTGGTGATCACTGTTCCAGCCCTGGACAATGAGGGTTCATCCAAAAGCACGGCTTCCTCTCTGCTATTGACAGGAAACCCTGCCTGTGACAAACCACACAAGCCTCACTCAGTGCCCGGCCAGGCAGCAGCTGGGGACTGGGGGAAAAAAACAACTTCTAAACCTGGTGTTTGTGCAATAAAGTATCAGGTGGTGATGAAATGGAAAAGATATTGGGGAATGGGGAATTTTTGTTTTTTAAGACAGAGACTCATCTGTCCCTCAGGCTGGAGTGCAGTGGTATGATCATAACAACTCCTAGGCTCAAGCCATCCTCCACCTCAGCCTCCTTCCAGAGTGGGTGAGACCACAGGCATCCGCCACCGTGCCAATTTTTTTTTTTTTTTTTGAGATGGGATCTTACCATGTTGTCCAGGCTGGTCCCAAACTCCTGGTGGTGAGTGGTCTTCTTGCCTCAGTCTCCCAAAATGCTGGCATTACAAGTGTAAGCCATTGCTCCCAGCCACAAATTTTTTAAAAAACTAATCATCACCATTGTTTTCCCCAGGCCATGTAGAGAATTGTGATACAAAAGAACTTATATACGAAAAGAAATAAAATACTTTTTCAAGCTAAAACAATTTGGAAATTAGAAACTCAGCATATGAAGAAGCCTGGTAAACTTCCATAATAGAATGATAAATATACTAAAATAGATTAGCTCTTCTAAGGATCTGCTACAATTCTCATATGCATTCATGAAAGAATGAGTTTGGGTCTCAACTCACTCATAAAAAAATGTATACCAAACTGTCCTTAAAACCATTGCCAAGGGAACAGTTAAAATAAAAACACAAGCGATGTGTGTCCTGAATATCTGGTTGTCCTGAGTCATTTTTCATCTATACTGCTTAAAAGAAATGCATTTGTTATGAGGCTTGTTTAAACACCTGATTGGAAGCATCGGAGGAATCACTTTCCTCATATACTAAAATCAAATGCAGACTGAAATGTCTATGAAGTAGTTTATAATTTGGACCTAGAATTCCAGAGAAAGTTCTGAGCTACTAAGACAGGGGGATAAGTGCCAAAAAGAGAGAAAAGAAGGCCAAAAATTAAGTCTCAAAAAAAAAAGTCTATATTTGGATGAAGAAAAGAGAGAGCAAATAAAGAGCACTGTTACTGAATACACACCTAGATTTTTAAAAATTAAAAGAATATAATAAACCTAGAGGTAGAGAGATGAAAGAGGCCACCATGGTACAGAGAGGTCCAGAGGGGAAAGAACTCTGAGCAGGTCATCAAAATTGACAAACTGGCACCGTGTTTATAGATGAGAAAACAATTTCAGCAGAGTAATGAAAGAAGAAACCAGATTGCTAGAACTGGATCGCAAATGAGTCAGTGGTAAGGCAACGGAGGAAATACGAGGAGATGATCATTTCAGAAAATTAATAGGGCAGGAAGAGACAGAAGTTTAAGAGGGGAGGAATCTGGAGAACAGTTTCTAGTTGCTAAAAAAGGAAAGCTCAAATGGTGGGCATTTGACGTTTTGCACAGAGATGAGGAAGGACAGGGAGAGGACGTAAATCTGCCCTTTGTTCTCAAGGAAACAAGCAAAAACACCAGTAAGAAAAATCAAAATTCCAAACAACTGAGAATTAAGGTTTGGGCTGTTATTCAAAACACACTCATGTAGGTGAGCCACACAGTCAGCATTCAGGAATCCCCTGCTGTCTGGAACAGCCATGGGCTTAAACCCATGATTCAGGCAGCCGGCCTGTTTGTTTGCTTTTCCTTTAGTGAGGGAGTCTGTGTACATCCTGAGGCAAGCCCAAGGCATCCCTGCCCTCTCCTGCCCTCCTTCCCTCCTGACCCCTCTACTCTCCCCTTCCCTCTGCCTCCTGCTTCTTTTTTCTCAAACTGAGTTTGTCTTGGAAATTCTAACCTAGCAAATTAAGATTATTAAAACAAGCTAGGCAAATACCTCTGGCAATCAAGGAGGGCTTCAGCCAGTGGAACAGCAGCCAATTTTTTTAAAAAAGGAGAGAGAGAAAAGGAAAGTTACAGAGGCAATAGAGATAAAATTTGATTACTGAGAGCCTGCGTGGTGGTCCAGTTTCCTGGGTCAACAAATTGACCTGAACTTTCAGGGCTGGAAGAAATCTAAAAAGCTGCAGAGGCGATCTACTGAATCACTGGAGGAAAGAATGCTTCCCAGCTTTAGGGCAAAGCGACCCCAAGGAGCATTAACCTCAAAAATGGGAGCCAAACATGGTATGAGGTGGGGTCCAACACATGTGGGAAATAAGGTACTTTCTGAGTGAGGTCTCCATGTCTGCACCCCTTCTGTTCTCTCAGAGTCAATTCCTGTCCCCACCGCCTCTTTGTGCTGAAATCTTCCTCCACCTAAAATCCAACTGCCACTTTCCATTCAATTTTATAAAAGCTGCAAACTGGAATACTTCCTCAGAACAACAGGAGCTACATCCCTAGAGTAAAGTCCTGATGTCAAGAATCACGCATGGCTGTTGGGGCTATTCCTTCTCCGCCCTCCTCTAGTGAGTTCGCTCTATACCTTACTTCCTCTCACAACTTCACAACATTTTTGACTGATGTTACATTTATCACTTATGTACAAATGTTTACATGCATGTCTCTTTCTGCTGTGGGATAAGATGCAGAAACACTGGAATTTTTGTTTCACTCACAAATAGATTCCCAGAACTTTGCACAGTGCCCAGGGTATAGCAGGCACTTGGCATGTATTTGCCGAATTGATCAGCAAGTCCAGAAATTGTTTCATTTAATCCTCATAGCAGTTCATAAAGTGCATATTAATTTGTACATTCCCCAGATAAAAATTAATTTTTCATTCATAGAAGGAAATAAAGAATAACATAAAACTAATGCATATGTTAGTATATATGTGCTGTATATAATAAGATCCCCCTGATACCAAAACCTTATTCTTTTTATTCCCTATCTCCTATAGGCCTTATCATGCACTCTCTCTTTTCTTATGCCCTCACCTGTCATACCACGGGGCTGTGAGTTTCCTGGGAGAAGGACTCATTCTTTGCACTTACTGGCTTGCACTCCCCAGGCCTTGATGTTAGCAGCTACTCACCAAATGTTAGTTGAGTTGAAACTGAAATTCCACATCTCGAGTCCAGGCAATAGAGTTTATGCTTAAAGTCATTGCTCACAGAAAGAATATGGGGTTTTCCACAGCTAAACCAAGATGGATGATTTTTTCTCTCAGCTGAATAACTATAATTTAGGACTAAAAGACAGTCACGTACCTGTAAAAACAAGTGAACCTGCCGGCTGAGAAAGAATCTGCAGAGAATGAGGAGAGGACACCGCAGGAGCAGGGAGCAGTAAGAGCTCTCGGGTACAGACAGGAGGGCTCGGTAGATGCACTTGGAGCTCAGGGAGTAGGCCCATCTGTCCGGCAACACTGGCAGCCTGGAGTGTGGCAATAGATAACCTTTTCATATTCGCCAGGGTCAGTGAGTTCTAAAATACCAGGTTCCCAGTAGTGTAGTTTGTGAACTGGCTTCTCCCTGCATTACGTTCCTATGGCTACTATAACAAATTACCACAAATTCCGTGGTGTAAACCAACACAAATGTATTGTCTTATAGTTCTAGAGGTCAAAGGTCCCAAATAGATATTTTTAGGGCTAAAATTAAAGTGCTGGTGGAGTTGTGCTCTTGTCTTGTCCAGTCTCTAGAGGCTGCCGACCTCCCTGCCACTTTCCAGTAATTGCTCGCACCTTCAGGGCGCCGTCACATCACTACGACCTCAGCTCTTCCCCAGGTCACGGGAGGTCGTGCCTTCTCCTGCTCTGGCTCTGACTCTCTCACCCCCACTCCCTCTTTTGTTGGAAGGATCCTTGTGATTACATTGAATTCATCCAGGTGAGCCGGGATGTGATTGGTACTTCAATCTGTCAACGTGGCTTGGCCACACTGCCTGCTATTTCATCAAGCATTATTCTGGATATTTCTGTAAAGCCGTGTTTTGAATGAGTTAACATTTAAATCAGTGGACATGGAACAGGGAGGTTGCCCTCCATCATAAAGGGGAATCTTATTCAAGGAGTTGAAGCTCTCACTAGGACAATGCCTGACCTCTCCCAAGCAAGAAGGAATTCTGCCACCAGGGGAATGTGTTTGGATTTGAACTGTAACTCTTCCCTGGGTCTTCAGAATCATGACCTACCCCATCAGATTTTGGACTTGTCAAGCCTCCACAATAACCTGAGTTAATTATTTAAAATAACTCTCTCTTTCCCTCTATACACACATACGCACACACGCACACATACACACACACGGGGTTGCTTCTGTTTCTCTGGAGAGCCCTGATAAATTTACAGGAGAATTGCTACATCTCAAAATCTTTAACTTTATCACATTGGTATTGTACTTCTTGCTGTGAAGGTGACATATTCACAGATTCCAGGAATTTGGACATGGGCATTTTTGAAGGGTCATTGTACTGCCTCCCACACCATAAGCCCTCACCAGTTCCATTTAACCAATTATTCCTTCTGAAATATGCTGCACCTGCCCCTGTGCTCTTGCCTTCCACTCACCAAAAAATAAAGGCCCCAAAACATACTACTCTGAAGAATAGTGACATTGAACTTTTAGCACACAAAGTTTAAATAAAATAAAAGGGAAACGGTTGTATTTTCGTTTTGCCCAAATGTACCATTTCTAGGACAGGGAATAAAAAAGAAAAGGCCCTAGAATTAGTGGGACTCAAGCGGCTTGAAAAAAGCTGTACGGGGCTTCCAGTTTTACTTGAATTGTGCTATTTAGAGAAATTTGTGACTATAATTAAATATGCCACATTTCAGTTCTGTAGTTTTCATTCACGGTAATATGTCAGAGACAAACTATTCTGAAATAGATCTAATAATGAAAAATGAGTATTCTGAGGAGGATGCTCTAATTTACATCACAATATTGAAGTTGTTCCACATACCATATAACTTTTCAGTTTTATCATTAACAGAACTATTTGAACACTTAAATAAAACATAATTTTACATTTAGAGAGCAACTTTTGCTTTAGGTAATGGTTTTAACTGATAAAGAATCTGGAAGTTTACTCTCCTTCAATGGTGGTTTAATTCTCCCCCATCTTTTCAAATTTCTCAGTGGAAAGTGGAAAATCTCTGAGCCACACCATCTGTTTGCCTCATCCACATTGCACATTCCAATCCCTGCAACAGAAGGCTCATGACAACCCGCCAATAAAATTCCTGAGATTGTCAAGACACAGGATACTTGTGAAAAAGATTAAGATAAGATTTTTTTTTTTCATGGTTAAATTCCTCACATACACACCCTCTCTCTCTAAGCACCACTGGCTTCAGTAACAGATTTCAGGTAAAACTGGAAAATGCCACACACAGAGAGCTTTCAGTGATTTATTCCATAAACAGGCAGTTTGCTGTGTTGGAATCCCTGGCTCACCCAGCTGTGGGATAGAAGTCTGGCCTTCCATTTGCATTCATTCAATCGTAATTAGCTGGTGGCAGGTCATGTCCAACTTAGTTCATTCCATAAAGAATGGATTTCCAGGCCTAGCAGAGAACACTGCCCATGATGAATCCATAGTAATCACCCTTTGTGTTGAACATAAACAAACATGGTCACAAGAAAAATGTGTGTGATTCTTTGAACTCCACAACATTTATGACAGTTGAGGAGCTGCTTTCTAAAACAATAGACCTTATATATTAACACTGAGCAGTTACTAAAGCACCAGAGACTACATTAAGAACTTGAAACGTCATTACTACAAACTTTAAATCTATCAGTCTTCACAAATGCTCTATGAATTCTGTCCTATTATCTGACCTACATTTCAGATGGAGAAATTAAGACAGAAGGACTAAGTGATTTACTCAGAGTCACATGCCTAGAGATCCCACAGCCAGGTTATAAACTCAGCTTGTCTGCTCAATCACTGGGCTTTGCACCATTGATACCAAGCAGCTGCCCTTCTGTTAGGAAGGAACCACTCTTGACACATCACTGAGTATGAAGAGATTTTCCAGGGAGTGGTGAGAATGGATTCGTACTGATTTATCCACCCGCACTCAACTAGTCTCAAGGAATAGTTTTGTAAGATAGCCAGCTGAATCTGAGTAGAGCGTTGGTTCCGAGCCAGAGTCAATTTATTGGCTCACTTGGTGATAAATCTGAAACTGGGACTCCTTAACATGATGATTTAATGAAATAAACTAGTAATCCATAGATATTGTTACAAATAATATCTTGGATTGCCTTAAGCCACATGCTACAATGGAAACAAATAGCTAATTAAAAACAGAAAAGTTCTCTTCTTTATGATATATAAGATGAAAGCTTCTAGTTATATTTTCCTTTTTTTTTTTTCCCGGAACTATAAAATTTCCAATGTTGCTAAATATACTGAGTTCCAAAAACTCACATTATGTTGCTTTCCCATGGCCCTAATTCCTTCAAAATGACAGGTAGATAGTCTATTGTTTGTTGTGAGATCAGCCCTAAAGAATAAGAGGAAGTTTTCCAAATTGCCACAAATGTTGAGCTCTCCTTAGCAATACAACTTTCCACAAAAACCTCATGGACAGCCGTCTCAATACCAGATCAAAGCAATTGATTACAAATAATAATACTGTATAATGCTTTTTAAAAAAGTACTGATGCTGCTGGGTAGTGCAGGGTTTCACACCTATAATCTTAGGACACTGGGAAGCAGAGGTGGGAAGATGGCTTGAACTCAGGGGTTCAAGACCAGCCTGAGCAAGTGCAAAGCCCTCTCTGTACTAAAGATAGAAAAATTAGCTGAGTGTTGTGGTGAGCACCTGTTGTCCTAACTACTCAGGAGGATGAGGCAGGAGGATCACTTGAGCCCAGGAGTTTGAGGTTGCTATGAGCTAGGCTGATGCCACTGCACTCTACCCTGGGCAACAGAGCTAGCTTCCCTCCTCCAAAAACTAAGTGCTGATGTCTTTTCATAAACAAGAAAAAAAAAAAAAAGACCCATTGGATTAGTGTGTGTCACATTGCCAGCTGTCCTTTTTGTCTTGCCAAAGACTGGAGAAGTGACTTCCTGATGTAACTATTCTTTCGGCACACTGCTGCCAGTCATTTTCAAGGTCTTACTTCACATTTGGAAGATGTGAACGAAGGTGTTTACGTGGAAGAAAACAGAACTCTTCTCATGACACAAGCCCGTATCATTCTGCTACTTGGCAGAATACCAGAAGAGACATTTGAAAATCTTGTGTGTACTTTATTCAAATACAAGTTGTAAACAAACTTCTATTTCTCTATCCATTGGGATTTTCATTGCTCTTCTACGTATCTGGCCATCCAGCACTCATTGGCAACCTCATTTTTGCTATTTTTGGCCCCCAGACCTTCATTTATTCACCATCCCAGGTTTATTAGCTCATGTTTGCCTGTTCTGTTTAGTCTACCAAATGTCCTTAGTTCAGCATTGTTCTATAATCATCTTACTAATTAATAAGGTCATAATTATAAATTTTTATAAAGGTCCATGGAATAGGTTTATAGATGATATTTATACTTTGGCTACAATAAAACCAATTGCTCCCCATGCCAAGAGTGATCAGGAATTTGCTCTTTTCTTCCAACGTGTTCCTATGTTCCCCAAGCAAGACCAGTTACTAGGAAATTAAATCCTTTCCTAGCCCTGGACAGGGAACCAACCCGCTTACAGTAAGGCTACATTCTAAACAACAGTGGCCTATTCAGTCCAGGGCCTGCCTCTGGGTGCCACACACATGCGGTTTAGGTAAGTGAGAGATAGCTGCAGGATTTTTTTCATTATTGTGAAAAAACTACAAATTTACTATTCAGTGAGAAGCCTAATCCTCCAAAAGATAGAGCCTACTCCTCCAAAAGATAGAAGCAACTTTTTACCTGTCAATTTACCAGCTCTCCTGACAGTAGTCAGTAGCATCTTACTAAATAAGAGTTATTTCTCCAATGCCAGAGAAAAAGTTATAAAAAACAATTTTTCACTTAATAATTTTTCACCACCCCCCCATTGACCTCTAAAGGGTTTCTCAGTCACCTAGCCTACCTTTTCTGATCAGTCCCTACATAACACTAAATACAGAAAAGACTAGAACCTGAGTTTTTCTGACCCACGTTCAGTGTTGATTTTTAGATTCTTTTATAGACTGAATGCCAGCCATCTAGACATGGCAAGAGGAATAATAGTGCACAAAACCCAGGCATTTTCAATCTATAATGATCTCTTTCCCTATAAATAGATGCATATGAAGTGGCAGTCCCTTAACCCCACTTCATCAATTGCTTGTGAAATTGCTGACTCCTAGTTTTCTCCTACTCTGCAAAACCTTTGCTGTCAGCATACTTTCATTAGTGAAATACAACCCATGGAAAGCAAATTGCCCCCAGAAAACAATACAGATAAGATTTAAGATTGTCTGAATTTGAGGCCAGCCACAAAAAGCTGCTGTACAACTATATAAGAAAAGGCCCAGAGCCAAGTACAAGGCTTTCAAGAGGCAGATTTGAAACTAGATACTGCAAAGGACTCAATACAGGGGAGGTGACCAACTACAAGCAACTCACAAAAGGAATATAAGCAGCTGAAATGGATTTTCAGACTTACTTGATTATGTTAGTCGGAGGCTCTATTTTCTTTCAAGTCTCTAGCTTAGTTCTATGTATAATCACAAGCTCTCTTTGTTATTTTTTGTTATTAATTTAGGATTGAACTAAAAAAGTTCCTTGGGAAGCTAAATTTACTAGAAAGGAAAAACTGGAAGGTCAGTATTTCTTTATCAAGGACGGAGCTGTTTAATTTTGAGTATGTAGTTTTTTCTCATCTATATTTCAAATACCAAAAATAGATGAATACATTGTTTAATATTAAAGATAAAAACATGATTACTAAATATAAATTCACCCATTGCTATCCATATTCTTTGGATGATTGCTCCTGCAAAAAAAAAAAAGAGAGAGAGAGAACACAGCAAAACATAATAATAAATTTTGAAATAATATATTTTGAAGGCAAGACATTTAAAATGCTTTCTGGAAGTTGTTTCTACTCTAAGATATAGTCTAAGTGGCCTCCAGGTGGCTGACATACAAGCCACCCTTTCACCCAATGAAGAAAGTACTAATTTAGGAGTCAGTTGCATCTCCTTTTGTATACACTATGTCATGTCTCTAAGACCCTTCTGCAGAGAGATCTACAGTGCACACACCTTAGGTCAATACAAACAAGCTCTGAAAACAAGCCAGCTTTCATGTTTCTACAAGGACTCTAATGTCCTCAGGACCCAGCTAAGGACTCTCATGAACACCAGGGTTGGCTTATGATACCTGACTACACACTTCGGTTGCACCCAGGAGGCAAGAGGTAAAATGAACATGGTAAGTACAAGGAATCCTGTTTGAATCAGCAAAGACTAATTATTCAACCCCTTGATCCGAAGATGTCATAAATACTAATGTTGGGAGCATGCAGACAGGGGACTACGGAGCAGAAAACAGGCTTTGGAGGATGCAGTACTTTGTAGGCAGGTGGAGGTGAGTTGGTTTTTCCCTGGGCTGCTTCAATTCAGAGAATCATGTGAAGGTCCATTAGTTTGCAAAAATAAAATATCCAGCCTAAAATTACTTAAACAATGGAAAATCTCTTTTCTTGAGTAACAAGCAATCAGTGGGTAGTCAATACAAGAGTTAGCAAATTTAGTGATTTGGTGATGTTTTCAAGGACCTAATCTTCTCCCTTCGGAGTGTTGCCAATGTTTCCCTTTGTAATTCAAAAATTATCCCCTTTCATGTTTACATGGATGGAGCTGAAACATATTCTTCTTAGCAAAGTATCTCAAGAATGGAAGAAAAAGTATCCAAAGTCTCAGCCCTACTATGAAACTAATTTATAGCTTTCATATGAAAGCTATAACCCAATTATAGCCCAAGAATATGGGGAAGGGGAAGAGGGAGGGGAGGGGAGAGGGAGGATGGGCGGAGGGAGGGTAATTGGTGGGATCTTACAAGGGTACGTGTGAAATTCACTAAATGTAGAATATAAATGTCTTAACACAATAACTATGAAAATGCCATGAAGGCTATGTTAACCAGTGTGATGAAAATATTTCAAATTGTATATAAAACCATCATATTGTACCCCATGACTGCATTTATGTACACAGCTATGATTTAATTTTAAAAAAATGGCCACAGCAATCCTAGACTCCTGCTGCCTCTAACAATTTAGTGGGTGTTTTTTTTTATTATTAAATCATAGCTGTGTACATTAATGTGATCATGGGGCACCATACACTGGTTTTATAGACCATTTGACACATTTTCATCACACTGGTTAACTTAGCCTTCCTGGCATTTTCTTAGTTATTGTATTAAGACATTTACATTCTACATTTACTAAGTTTCACATGTACCCTTGTAAGATAAACCACAGGTGTAATCCCACCAATCACCCTCCCTCCGCCCACCTCTCCCTTCCCTCCCCTCCTTTTCCCCCTTCCCCTTATTCTTAGGTTATAACCAGGTTATAGCTTTCATATGAAGCCAAAAATTAGTTTCATAGTAGGGCTGAGTACATCAGATACTTTTTCTTCCATTCTTGAGATACTTTACTAAGAAGAATATGTTCCAGCTCCATCCATGTAAACATGAAAGAGGTAAAGTCTCCATCTTTCTTTAAGGCTGCATAATATTCCATGGTGTACATATACCACAATTTATTAATCCATTCGTGGATCGATGGGCACTTGGGCTTTTTCCATGACTTAGCGATTATGAATTGGGCTGCAATAAATATTCTGATACAAATATCTTTGTTATGATGTGATTTTTGGTCTTCTGGGTATATACCTAGTAGAGGAATTATAGGATTGAATGGCAGATCTATTTTTAGATCTCTAAGTGTTCTCCAAACATCTTTCCAAAAGGAATGTATTAATTTGCATTCCCACCAGCAGTGTAGAAGTGTTCCCTTTTCTCCACATCCGTGCCAACATCTCTGGTCTTGGGATTTTGTGATATGGGCTAATCTTACTGGAGTTAGATGATATCTCAAAGTAGTTTTGATTTGCATTTCTCTGATGATTAAAGATGAGGAGCATTTTTTCCTATGTCTGTAGGCCGTGCGCCTGTCTTCTTCAGAGAAGTTTCTCTTCAAGTCTCTTGCCCAGCCTGCAATGGGATCACTTGTTCTTTTCTTGCTTATATGTTTGAGTTCTCTGTGGATTCTGCTTATTAAACCTTTGTCGGAGACATAATCTGCAAATATCTTCTCCCATTCTGAGGGCTGTTTGCTTGCTTTACTTACTGTGTTCTTGGCTGTGCAGAAGCCTTTTAGTTTGACCAGGTCCCAGTAGTATATTTTTTAAGCTGCTTCAATTGCCCGGGGGGGTCCTCCTCATAAAATACTCGCCCAGACCGATTTCTTCAAGGGTTTTCCCTGCACTCTCTTCTAGTATTTTATAGTTTCATGTCTTAAGTTTAAATCTTTAATCCAGTGAGAGTCTACCTTGGTTAATGGTGAAAGGTGTGGGTCCAGATTCAGTCTTCTACAGGTTGCCAGCCAGTTCACCCAGCACCATTTGTTAAATAGGGAATCTTTTCCCCTATTTGGGGAATGTTTTTTAATTGACTTGTCAAAGATCAAATAACAGTAAGTAGCTGAATTCATCTCTTGGTTCTCTATTCTGTTCCAGACATCTACTTCTCTGTTTTTGTGCCAGTACCATGCTGTTTTGATCACTATCAATTTATAGTATAGTCTGAGGTCTGGTGGCTTGATTCCTCCTGCTTTGTTTTTATTTCTGAGTAATGTCTTGGCTATTGGAGGTTTTTTCTGATTCCATATAAAATAAAATATTGTTTTTTCAAGATCTTTAAAGTATGACAGTGGAGCTTTAAAAGGGATTGCATTAAAATTGTATATTGCTTTGGGTAGTATGATGCATTTTAACAATGTTGATTCTTCCCAGCCATGAGCATGGTATGTTTTTCCATTTGTTAACATTTTCAGCTATTTCTTTTCTTAGAGTTTCATAGTTCTCTTTGTAGAGATCTTTCACGTCCTTCGTTAGATAAAGTCCCAAATATTTCCTCTTCTTTGGCACTACTGTGAATGGAATAGAGTCCTTAACTGTTTTTTCAGCTTGACTATTGTTGGTATATATAAAGGCTATCGATTTATGAATGTTGATTTTGTAACCTGAGATGCTGCTGTATTCCTTGATTACTTTTAAGAGTTTTGTAGTAGAATCCCTGGTGTTTTCCAGATATACAATCATATCATCTGCGAAGAGCGAAAGTTTGATCTCTTCTGACCCTATATGGATACCCTTGATCTAGTAGGTGTTTTTGAATGCAGGCTTTCTCCATTTGCCATATCTCTTAGGACAATTTGAACGAACTTTAAATAACTGTTTGGTTTTTAATTTTCACTACTTAAACTGTTGTTTTGCTGGGGTAAGAGTCTACCAAGCTTCTTACTCTGTCATTCTGAAAGCCACACTTCAAGGTTTCTCAGCTAGGCCTACGCTTCAAAAAGGTGCAACACTGCCTCTGCTATGTTTTCATAAGATCAGCCCAAATTCAAGAAGTAGATAGACTCACCTCTAGATAGGAGGAATCACAAAGTCACACTGCCAAGGGTTTTGATACAAGGAAGTTTGGATAACTGAGGCCATGGGAAATTCACTACCCAAGGAATGCCTTTCTGAGAATTCTGCAGGAAAATTCCCAGACTCCCTGGACAGGACTGGGATATATGCCTATCCTCTAGCTACAAGACACACTGGGATAGCCAGAGTCTGATATTTTTGAATTTCATAATGAGAAGCAGATTTTGCTAATTTTGAGGAGTGGGAAGAAACTGGCTTTGTGGTAGGCAACTCATGGTGTGTCTTACCTCAGTGTGTGAAGGCCATTGTCACAGTATTTAGTCATAAACAGAAGCGTCGCCCAGTGTCAAATAGAATTAAAATTAAATATTTATTCAAAAACAAGAATAAATATTCCTAGCTTGTGATATATACTTTGGAAGGTTTCTGAGAAGATGCTGGATTTTAAGAAAAATTGCAGAAGAAATATATTTAACTATTGGAGGTTAAGGAAAAAGAGGCCTAAAATTAAAGTCCATTTGAATGTGTTTTCCACTAATTACCGTCTACATGCTTGGAATAACCTGACTTGCTACACAATACTATAAAAATAATCGATAACACTGTCTTACTTGTGAGATTTTTAACACACATTCTATGTGACAGACATTTGCTGGAACAAAGTGTCAGCTGCATATTACATATGCAATGTCATTTCATCTTCATAATGACCCTAGGAAGTAGATTATTGTTTTTCTTTTTGTACCAAGTAAAAAGAAATAAAACCTAATATAAATGGATTAATTGAGTTTGGCTAACCTAGCTCATAAACGACAAAATCCACATTCAAATCTACACCTGTTTGATTCTGTTGTGTGAAATCTTTCTACATGTCACGCTCTCTTCATGAAGCACAGGGAACAATGCAAAAAAAGGGGAGGAGTTCGGGAAAGCAGGAGGTCTGGCGTCACTTAGACCACAGCATCTCATAACTTTTGCTCTGCCAGCTTTTAGCAACAACGGGTCTTCCTAAATCACAGCCATGTGAATAATTATAAAACTTGGGACAAAAATACAGTTTATAGTAAACTCTTTGCATTCAATATATCAAGAACATCTCTCCATTGTGTTAGGTAGTAACAAATTTTGGTTACTACTCAGTATTCTAACATACGTGAGAATGTGTTTTAAAATGTATTCACAGTAAAAAAATTGTAGAAAGACTATTATGTGTTTTTTAAAAAAAACCTTTCTCCACTGAATATGCACATAGCTGAAGACCCTGTCCCAGCATTCCAGACTGTTGGGTGGCCATGGACTGTGTGTGGCCCAGGAAATGTGAGCAGAAGGGATCTATGCCACTTACGGGTTCCACAAAAAATGCCTTTGCGTGACCTCCATATTTATTTTCCCATGTAGATCAGTGGAAGGAAGAACATCTCCTTTAGAAAACTCCTGGGCCTCAAGAAACAGAAGAGTTACAAGATAAAAGGCGTTTGAGTCTCTAAATAATTCGTGAATTCAGGAATATCCATTTTGGATGTATGTGAGCAAGAAATATTCTTTTCTGTATGTTGAGCATAAAATTTATGGATTTCTTTATTATAGAAGCTAACGCTATTGTTATTTACTCTAAGAAATACATGAACAGTGCTTCAGAGGACCTCTTCCATAGCTAAAACATTTAAACAAATACCTAATTATTTGCTTAGAAAATATTATCAAAAGTAGAACTTCTGATCAAAGGTTATTAAAACTTAAATTTGTTTCAATTGCCTTCCCAAAAGCATGTGTAGCACTTAAAATTCCCACCAGCAAGTCAACAAGAATTTTCTCAATAACATACTTTATCACAATTTAACAATATTTTCTAATATTGGCAGGTAAGTTTTGTAAGGAATTTGCTAGGATCTTGCATCAGCTCTGCCACTAATTATTTATACATCTAAAATTAAATCTATGTAACATACTCATCTTTCAGTTTGTTTCAAAGATCAAATGTCATGGAATATTACATTTTTAAAATGTTAAAAAATGCAAAGCAATACAAAAGAAAATTAGATGCAAATATAATTTAATCTATGTGAAATTAATGGTTGTATGTGGCAATACATTTTCTTCTGCCTTGAACATATTATCTGCTAGAAGCTTGCTCATATGATCTTTAATCAGATAGTCACTTTGCTGGACTATCATAGAGGCATTAGTTACCCAACAATACAGATGTTTCCTTCTTAGAGTTTTTATTGGCTCAAGATGAACACAAGCTTCAGTTCAAACAAAAGTGACAGAGTGAAATTTAAATGAGGAAGTGATAGAATATGCACTAGGAGAGAAAAAGGAGCTAGATGTGTTGGCTGTTTGTTTTCCTTTGAAAATTGCTGCCTCTCTGCTCCTGCTTTGACACTTGTACCAAGAAACTTTCCAGCTGTGTTGAACAGAACTGTCTCCCCTTGGGAGCAGCCACAAGCCATGGTCGACCACAAGAACCAATGAAAATACCTCATCCTATTTATACCGGCTTGTATTTCACCATTTCTGACAGATGGAATCTTTGGAGAAGAATATTAATGACTGTTGGGACATGACACTAGTCATTTAGGGAAACACTCAATAAATAAGCGAGTGATACTTTACGCAGAGACTCTCCAGATCTGTAAAAGGCTTAAAACCCATAAGCTTTTCCTAGGGCTGTGAATTTTTTTTTTTTTTTTTTTTTAGAATAATAAAGCTTAACTTTGTAGAACTCTCAGATGAAGTAAAATACTCCACTAATACCATGCTGGGGTCTGTCTAAAATTCTCTGCTGCTTTAGTTTTTTCTATAAATTCTGGAGTTACATAACTTAGGTGTTACCTGGTTTAAAAATATATACTTTGTTTTCACCAATTATAAGCCAAATGAATTCAGGAATTCTGAAAGATGCCAAAGGTCCAGAGGCCCTGGGTGACATTTTCAAGAGGGGCTTCTGAGCCCTTCACAGTCTAGGAAACGCCTAGAGGGCACCTCGTGGGCACTCATGGGAAGGAGCAGAGTCGGCCCCATCTCTGAAAGGCTCGCTCACCACACTGGAGGGCAAAGGAGAAGAGGGAGAGAAAATACTTGCAAAGAAAACTAAATCTTCATATATTGAACTGTATTAGTCCTGTTTTATCCAATGTTTTTCTTCCCGAAATCTCAGGGTTATCAACTTAAAAGCCTTAAATACAAGCCTAAGATTATCCGACTCCATAAGGTAAGAGACCATATATAGTCGTGTATTTATTCCAACCTGTCCTACATGTCACCATTATTGCCAAACTCCTTTTAAAATGAGTCAACTATTTTTCTCCACACCACTGATGTCTGTGGGGATTCCCTTCTGGGGAGCCCCATATTTTCTGTGATAGATTACCATTAGAGCGAAGAGTCCAAATCTTCCTCCAACGGGAGTTTGTCTGGTGTACATGATTCTTGAAGTCATCTGTAAAGAATAATCACAAGCACGCCCTCAAAGAACTGCCTTAGAACTATTCTGCAAACAATATGCCTGCAGGAATAAAAAATATGCCAAAAATGTGATGGGTACAGGGTGGGTCACCCTGCTGTTTTGGACAGACAGCATACATCATACAAAGTTAAATTAACAAGTCAGACTTTCCAGGGAAAATTAGTTAATTTAAATAATGTACCAACGTGATGCTCTTACATATAGATAGCAAAAAAGTCACCATAGTGAAGCAAACCAACATATTCATCGTATACCCATTTCATTTATGTGACCAGTTACTTTCCTGGCCGATATAATCTGAGTGATTTAGAAGTAAATGAGCCCATCAGAATAACCTTTCCACACTTTCTTCTCTCAGTTTTGTGAACCATCCCTATATTCCACCTAAAATAATTATTCTATACAAATTTTCTCAACATTTTTTAAGGGTCCCTCATGACATTTAAGCTATTCTATATTTATTTCTACATCAAGTACTTGATTCAGAGAGAATCCCATTGAAAGAAACATGAAAGAACAATGTTAATGAGCTTACAAAGAAGCTCATGGTTAAATATAATAGTGAAAAACTATATGGAATTCTAGATTTTATTTTTGTAGCACAACTTCTGTGAAATTAGAATTCTATAATTCTGGTGGCACTCATACATCAAATCTACTTTTAAAGACAGAGGCATATTTCAAGAAATCCTTGATGAACATTAAAGTGTTGGAGGATTTAAATTATGAGTGAAGATTAATAAAATGTGTAATTTAGCAGAATAGAAACTAACAAGAAATTGCAAAAAAAAGTATAAATGCCATTAAAATGAGGAATGGCTAAGGGGGCCCATAGAGAGATCTTAATAGGGAATGATGATTAGGAAGTATGAGAAGGAAAATTGAAGAATAAACACAAGAAAGTTTTCTGAAGTTCAAACCTTTTCGTTCTCAAGGGAGTCAATGGAAAACTCATCAGTTAGATCATACCAAACAGTGCTGTTCAGAATATTAACCCAGTTTTGATTTTTCCCTTCTCAACTTTGCAGTCTGGGAGAATACGTGTGCTTCCCTCATCAGCAGAGTGCTTCAGGTTTGGGGTTATTTTCTATATAAACTCCTCCTTCATCAGTAGTCAGTGATAGCCAAGAAAAACTAGCAAAGATGACAGATAACCAAAGTGTAAATGAGGAGCAACCAACTCTAACCCTCCTGGTAAGTGATTATACTAGTTCACTTAATTATCTCAGAAGAGGAGATTGATGGTCAACAAATGAGTTGTAAATAATTCCCAAAAATACCACTGAGGCTACAATTTCTATGGAAGAAAGTCAAAATTCATGTAAGTAATTGTTTCAATTCTATAGACTGTATGGGTCAGTTTCAAATTTTCATTATTAATAGAAGAATTCTAATCTCTGCCTCAGATCTAGGACATTCTTAGATCTTTACAAGTGAAGTGATATTTCCTTCATGTTTAAGAAAGTCCACCTTAAGTGTTTGGGAACTAAATACAGTAAGCCAATTATTTTTTATCAATATTATTTGACATCACCTTGTTTTAGCACAAATAAAATGTCATCACAACAAAATTAATAATATTAATATTATTGATTATTAATGGCTTGGTATCTAAATATCTCTGCTTGTTCTAGGGTGACAGTGGTCTCTGTCTTACAATTTTTGATCTTACAATTTTTACTGAGTAACATCTCAGAAGGCTATTAAGATTTATCCCTGCTAAGACTTTATGTAGAGATTATGGATGGCATGTGCATTTCCGTCAAATTTATTCTCCCTTTTGTGAATTGAAGTAATAAGTCCAACTATTTTCCATTAATAATTTTCAAGGCCTCATGTAGATTTGGGGATCTACTAATTAGGTCTTAGTCATGAAATGTCTCCATGAATAGCCACATAGCCTATGGAGTTCAGCTTTGTAATTGGAGATTTTGCATATTATATTTTATTTTTAGAAAGATAAATGTTATTATGTACATTTAGTTATACAGCATGATCCTATGGGTTACATATAGACGCAAAAAGGTTACGGTAGTGAAGCAAATCAACATGTCCCTCACATGCACTTTTCGTTTGCATGACTAGTTACTTTCATGGCTGATATCATCTGAGTGACGAGAAGTAAACGAGCCCATCAGAATAACCTTCCTACACTTTCTTCTCTCTATTTTGCAACCTTTCCCTATTTCCTCCCTAAAATAGTTGTTCTGTGTAAATTTTCTCAACATTCTGTGGAGGTTCCCCTTGACGTTTAAGCCACTCTGTCTTTATTTCTTTATTTCTACACCAAGCCTTTTCCTTTGTTACTGCTGTGGCAGCAAGCTGGGAGTCCCTTTCCCACTGCTGATCTCAGGGTGAGTTTCCTCCATCCTGCTTGTGGTACTGGACTCCATTTCCACCTTCCCTGCCTTTCTGTCTCTCCTGGGAGTGGAGAAAGTGTCAACACACACACACATGCACTACACGCACAGAGCATGGTTACTTAGGCAGAGACACTGAACTATTTGTCTTGTACCACAGATGGGGGGGTGGGGGCGGGAGACATAAAGGAACACATCAAGTCCTATGACCCTCATCTGCTTCTGCTTAGGAGGAGGAGCTTATGGCTCTGAGAGCAGCTTTTACCTCCTCCTTCCATCACACAGGATGGCAGAGTGACCTCAGCAAGCACATGTGTTCATCTGACAATATGCCCTGGGAAGGGACAATGTTTGTTCATGGAAAGCAGTAGAAGAGGCCTGAAGCAAAATAAGCTCATCTCACTAAGAATCAGAGTGCTACTCAGCATGATGTGGAAACAGAATAGAATTTGCTTCTCTGGAAGGTGGATTAGGCTGCATTCATCTAGGACAGTGGTTCTCAACCTTCCTAATGCCATGACCTTTTAATACAGTTCCTCATGTTGTGGTAAATCCCAACCATAAAATTGCTTTCATTGTGGGGGTCACCACAACATGAACTGTGTTAAAGGGTCACAGCATTAGGAAGGTTGAGAACCACTGATCTAGGAGAAGGAGTCAAACTGATTAACAAGGGTTTAAGCCAAGAGGGCAAAAATACTGTTGGAAAGAAAGAAGAAGTTTGAGTGTTCAATAGCTCAAACTACAGTTAACAGTAATACATATATTGTATGTTTCAGAATAGCTAGGAGAAAGAGACTTGAAATGTTCCCAACACAAAGAAATGATAAATGATGAAGATGATCGATAACCCAGTTACCCTGATCATTACATATCATATATATGATATCAAAATACCATATGTATAACTATTATATATCAATAAAAACACAAAAGTGGGGAATTCCTTTTTTTGGAAATTCTTTTTAGTATATAGTCAAAATTGGAAGGTGAGCAGCTGGTAGCCTTGGTTCAGTGGCTCAGTAACGTGATGACTGTTCTCTAATTCATTCATCCTTTCTCTTGTGGTCACAAGATAGCTGCCACAGCTCTAGATCTCATGTCCTCATTTCAGCAGGAAGAGCAGAGGGACAAAGGTCATCCCAGACATCTTTTCAGTATCTGGCATTGTAGAGTAAGAAAAAAATTGAGTAAGTTCTAAGCAAGCTAACAAACACTGTCTGCCCCCAAGCGACCCCATACTTAAAAGAAAAGCGTCTGTGGCTCAAAGGGGTAGGGTGCCGGTCCCATATGCCAGAGGTGGTGGGTTCAAACCCAGCCCCGGCCAAAAACCAAAAAAAATAAATAAATAAAAATAAAATTAGAAAAGCATCACACCTGTTGAATAGTACACATTTGATCATCTTCCAAATTCTAGTATCACTGTCCACTTAGAAGCTGGGGAGTTAATCCCTTTGGGCTTGTGTATTTTGGGCCCTGCAGATTTATCTTTAGTTGGCTTTTTGTCTTAGATGGCTCAGCCACTCCACTTGCCATAATTCAGCCATTGTATTCTGAATTCAAATACTAAATTTTAGATAAGGAAACGGAATGAAAAAATAAAAGGTTTCCTCTTAAATCATCATGTTCATTCTTCCATTATGGTTTGTTCAACATACACAACATGACAATCCTAATCACATTCCAGGCTTTTTTCTTTTCCTTCTGCAATTTCAGAGGGCGCCTGAAAGCCTGAGCATCCAGTTAAAAACTCTATTTGTGCTTGATTTTTTTTTCCTTTTGCCTAAATTCTTCCTCCCGTTCCAATTCTACCCACCCAGTCTTTGATTTTTCTCACAGCACTCTTTGCTTTCCTTAGTTATTCATCTCCCTTCTTAAAGAAATCGCTTCCTCCCTGGGATAATCTTTCTCAAGACCACACAATGCTCCTTTTTGTGTGATGATGGTGGACAGATGTGATTTTTTCCAATGGATTCTATTCTGCTTGCTTATTTATGTATTCCTCAGACTTCAGTCTTTGGGCTGGAACAAAATAAATTAGGACATTCATGTCTTTTCATTTATATTGGGGTGGATTGTCATTAACTTGAAATGATTTGTTAATTATACAAAGTCCTTAAGCCCCTTTATTGAAAACCATGGAATATATACCGGCAAAGGTTTAAAACTAAAATTTGTCTTTAAAAAATATTTTTAAAAGCAAAGACACAGTCCTGCTTAACAATACCTTATTTTCTCACAGAATAGTTTTTGTAATATTCATGCAAAATGAACATAATGTTCCATAATTCATGCATCAAAAATTTCCAGTTATATATCCCTTTCTTGAGATGGCTATTACAAGTAACAGAGAATACTAGATCCAGAGGAGAGTTTAAGATTTATCTAGCATTAAATCTCATTTGACAGATGAGAATACAGAAGCTACAAAAGGCGAATAATCCACCAGAAGTTTCATAGTTTGTGAGTGCCAAGGTCAAGATTGGAAACCAGCTTCCTGATTTCCACTCAGAGCTGTTTTCACAGTTACCTGTATCTTAATGACTCATTCCCATGATAAGCACCTACAGACACCACGCTTAGGTCTGGTGTCTAGGTAAGAAGTGGATGTGTTGCAGGGCCGTGTCGGGGATCAGGAGCTAAGTATTGGAAGGTGGACAGGGAATGAAAAGGGGAAGTAGAGGTGAGTCCAATGTAGACCCCCTCAACTTCCGACAGTGAGACACTGGGACATATGTATTCTCCGCATTCACTGAAAAAAGATTGCATGAGGATCACAGCATAAAAGTTGCAGGTTCGAAAGAAAGACATAACCACTTCTCAAGACAGAGTCTCATTGTATTAAGATAGTAAGGTATTATCTGGGAGGGGTTGTAGATAGTGCATTGTTTCACATATTATATTGGTTAAAAACATGTTGATCAATTCTGGTCATTTTAATTAAAATGTGTGGTGGGGGGAATATGAGTGGTGGGAAAAAAAACATTATTTCTACAGTAACTTGAGCTGAAAAATATCTTCAGAGGATATGTATTGGCAAAATAGCCAAGGCTTTTAGAAGCATGCTTTCTCTGAAAGAACATCCTTTTTGACTTTATCTGTCCTCAGTTTATTATCTACTTTTCTATTTACTCATCTCTATACTCATCCAATTTAGGAACTATTATTGTAAATCCTCATATTATTGTAAATTGCCAATATTTACAATAATGTGATGGCTTTTCTTTCATGTGACACAGATTTAGAAAATATGAAATCTTTCTTTTAAAATGTTTGGGTTTGTTCTGTCAGTTTTAAAAACATTACTGTTTGTGTTCAGAACAAACAATTCCAGTGTCTTATTAGAAAATAAGTTAATTTTATTTTCTTGAATTATAAATCGACAAACCAAACACTTCTAAAAAAGAGTCATCCATGAAAGAATGGGATGTATGCAGGATATAACAGCCCAGAAAGTCCACTTGTGTTTGAACCAGGTATCATTTTATGTAAAATCTATTTGCAAATAAGTGAAGTACTTAAATAAATTTCAGAGTTAAAATGATGATATTAGTCAATGTATTTTTTAAGAGCAATTTCATCACCATCTTAGAGAAAGATATTTTATGGACATTAATTATGTGGCAGGACTTGGTTCTCTCTTCCATCTGCCCAATCCTAATCCTGCAAAAAGGAGGAGACTTCGTTAATATAATATACATACAAATGAAGATACGAATCATATTAAATATATATCTACTTAAGCAATAGCTTTCCTCTGAGTTGCACCAATGTCTGGATTACCCCTCCTCTTTTCCCCTTCCTGGGTTCTTGGTTCCCTCAGAAAGAAGAAGAATCACCTTGCACAGCCCCTCCCACCTCGTACCCCATCAGAGGACTTTAGGACCATGTGACATCCAGGGTAGCAGATAGATCTTTGTCTTGTAAGCACTGCTGTCTCGTAGCATAATTTAGAATTACTACCATATTTTTATAATAAATTTACCTTACCATTAATAGAATGTATTAATAGTAATGTATTAATGTATCACCAAGTGATAGAGAGCGGGGAGAAGAAAAACAGGTCTTTCTTACAGTTAAGATCTATAATTAGTTCATATAAAATTAACCAAAAAAATTAAATAACATATGCAATTACAAATACATATAGAGTACAAATTTTGGTTACTGTTTTGTCTTCCAATGTGCCCTCCATAAAAAATATTAGTATGTTTCTACAAGCCATGTGAATGTATGTGCCACAAGCCATGTGAAGCCAAAGAAAACTATTTTTTACATACGCCCAGTTCATTTTACTGCCTAATCCCTTTCTGTTTCTTTCCCCAAACCATTCCTACAGCCTAGTACAATAGGATTGCCTATTTATAACTCCCAAGGTTTCGGGCAGAGAGCCACTAGCATGACTGTCATTATCCCTGGCAGCAAAGACCCATGTTTAAAAATTTTCTCCAAAGCACATGTATTTGACGAGCTCATAGAAAAGACATTGGCAAAGAAAAAAGAATTCAAAAGATAATGTGATTCATGCCGTGCCTGGCATATTATAGGTACTCATGAAAAGGAAACAATTCCTATGTCCAAACAGGAGAGCTAATCTGTACTGTCCACATTTAACTGTGACCTAGGCAGCCAAGACAATTATCACAGGCAGGGAACAAATAATGTTACCCCTAAAGGGAAGGATCTAGAGAATATCACGAAATTTTCCAAACTAAAGTCTCACACAAAATTAATTTAATTGCTAAAAAAAATGTAAATGTGAAATGAGGGCAAGCTCAAGAGGAAGAACTGGAAAACGGTGTCTGTCATTGGGCTTTCCCAAGGACAGTTTGAGTAAGGCAGAACAACTATCAAACAATGACAAGGATTGCATAACTGTCAAAACATAGTTTATTTTACAGTAGAATTAAAGGTGGTAGACATGTCCTATATTTCTTCACCATCATTTCATTGTGGAGAAGAGCTTAGCCACTTGTTGGTGCATTTGCCAGATTAGTCTAATCAATGATTATTAGCATACGCTTTAATGTCCAAATCCTAAGAACTGATGCTACGCCAAAGAAAGCAGGGCGGAGGCACAAGAAATGCAAGTAATTCAGCCACACCTTTTTGAAGTTTTCAGGAGAAAAACACAGTTTCGTGAAGAAAACGCTCATTGTATTAATATAGGAAGTTTGACTCAAGAATGTGTGGGGAGCAGAGCAATCACAGCTGGCTTAGCCCAGGATGTATAGGAACACAAAGGCAAAAGGGCTTCCTGCACCTGCCGCGTGCTGGCCTCTGAAACTGGCTGCTCCATTGTTTATCAGATTCTCCCTTGACAGAGTAGTTCGTGGTAGAACCAGTAGACAAGAATTAACTACCTTATGAATCGCCTTTCATTCTCCACCTATCACATCTATTCTCAGAATAAAAACCACACCAAATCCACAACACCAGCCCCCACCAAAAATTCACTTCAGTTTAAAACAATACTTTGGGCCAAGAGCAGTGGCTTATGCCCGTAATCCTAGCACTCCAAGAGGCAGAGCAGGAGGATTGTCTAGTGCAGGGGTTCAAGACCAGCCTGAGCAAGAGCGAGACCCCTTCTCTACTAAAAATGGAAAAACAGGCCAAGCGTTGTGGTGGGAGCCTGTAGTCTCAGTTATTGGGGAGGCTGAGGCAAGAGGATTGCTCAAGCCCGAGTTTGAGGTTTCTGTGAGCTATGACTCCAAGGCACTCTGCCCTAGGGTGACAGAGTGAGACTGTCTCAAAAACCAAGAAAGAAAAAAGAAAACAAATAAATAAAGGAGTACTTTGGTGGCAGAGATAATGGTGTTTCCAGGGTCCTTTTCTAAGCATGCTTATTTATTTGTACAGAGTGTTAGCTAGTTTCTTTGTTATTTCTCACATTGTGGCTTTCCTCCCTGTTTATTTCTCTGGTTTTACACCAGCAGTGTGGTATTATTTCTCCAAACAAAGGAAATGTGCCAAAGTATAATTTTACAATGATCTCTGCTGACCTCCCTTTGTGCCCCCCACCATTTCAAACTGCTCAGTTATAGAGTTCCCCACAGTCAGTGGGAACTTGTCAAGGACTTGGGATAATAGCTGACGTTATTTATGTTATGCCTGGCACTGTGCTAAGTGTTTTTTAACACATTATCTTATTGGGTCTGTAAAACAACTCTGTGAGATAGGCACTGCTATTATCCCCCTCTCTAAGACAAGGAAACTGAAGCTTGGGGAGATAAATTCACTTGCCAGTGGTGAATAGGCCTAGGAACTGAGCTCAGAGAGGCTAATTACAGAACCCACATCTTAACCACTTCATTTTAACTGTGATCTTTAAAGAAGTTGTCAAATCTGTCCAAATTACTTTTGAAAGATGAGAAGAAAGAGAAAATAAGACCAAAGGACACACTCTCATATTCAGTCACTTTCTCTAAGAACGCATGTAGAAAAGATCATTCCTTACAATTTTATCGAAAGGAAATGAATATACCAACATCAGTACACGTTTCTTAAATTTATTATTACACCTAAGAGAATATTTTAATTTTTTAAAAAAGAATTGTGAGCAAAGGCTATGATCTTCTCAAAAAGGAATGTCTTTATACTTCAACCAAGGAGCTTGCAAATTACCTTATTGGCAACATAACTCATGAATTCTGATTCGTGGCATTCAATACGGCATTTGGGGGGTAACCATTGATTAAGGGCCAGGTAAGTGTTTTTCCTTACTTTATTTTTTATAACGTTATTGAAGTATACTTGATATACAATAAATTGCATTCTTGAGTATGAAGTTTGGTTATTTTTTACATTATGTTTCCATCTATGAAACCATCACATAATCAAAATAATAAAATTTTTATACTTATTTTTTGAGACAAAATCTCACGTTTGCCCCTTGCTGTGACCTCATAGCACACAGTAGCCTCAAACTCCTGGGCTCAAGTGATCCTCTTGCCTCAGCTTTCCAAGTAGCTGGGACTACAGGTGCCCTCCACAATGCCCAGCTAGTTTTAGAGACAAAGTCTTGCTCTTACTCAGGTTGGTCTTGAACTCCGGAGCTCGAGTGACCCACTTGCCTCAGCCTCCCAAAGTGCTGGGATTACAGGCGTGAGCCACCTCACCTGGAAAAATTTTTATACTCCTAAAAATTTCACTGTGTCCTGGTTATCTCTTTGTTCCATTCCCACCCCTTCCAGGCAACTACTGACCTACTTAATGAGACTATATATTAGCTTCAATTTCATAGTACTTTATATGAATTAAATCATGTAATGTGAACTCTTTTCCATCTGGCTTCCATTCAGCCTAAGATTCATCCACATTGTAGGACGTGTCACAACATTTTTTTTTTTTATTGTTGGGGATTCATTGAGGGTACAATAAGCCAGGTTACACTGATTGCAATTGTTAGGTAAAGTCCCTCTTGCAATCATGTCTTGCCCCCATAAAGTGTGACACACACCAAGGCCCCACCCCCCTCCCTCCATCCCTCTGTATAGTATATTTCATTGTGTGGATACACCACAGTTTTTTATCCACCCATCTGTTGATAAGTATTGGGTCGTTTCCAGTTTTTTACTTATACAAGTAAAACTACTATGAACATAAGGGTACTAGTTTTTGTCTGGCTATGTGCTTTCACTTCACTTTGGTATATATATCTCAGAATAGAATGACCCTATCACATGGTAAGGCCATGTTTAACTATTTAAAAACTACCTAATTGTTTACAAACTGATTGCACCATTGTATATTTCCACCAACTGTACGAGAGTTGAGTAGAAGAGTAACCTTGTTTTTCTTAAATCATGATCATTAAGAACCAGTGGATCCTTGACTAGAAAATGCATTAGAACACAAGATGTATGTCTTTAACTTATTTCTTGGTGATGAATTCTACAAAAACTTACATCCTTATGAAATTTAATAAAATATCCTATTTCAGACTTCTCCATATTCAAATATCTAATTTATAATCCATCCAGTCAGCAAAACAAAACATCTCATTCTTGACACCACATTTTGCAATTATACCCCAGATAAATGTCATGGCCTTCTGAGGAGAAATTTTAAAGACAGTACCAATACACCTTCCTTCTCCATCCTCACCTTAGCATTTCATAATCCCATTTAAGAGCCTTTGAAATGCTTTTCCTGGTTCTAGAATGGGACTTCAAATCTATCTTTTACATCTGCATAGTGAAAAAGATTTAAAATCAGAACACAGATGAATGGCCAACAAACACAAGAAAAAAATGGTAATCATCCCTAATCATCAGAGAAATGCAAATCAAAACCCCTCTGAGATATCACCTAACCCCAGTGAGAATACCCTACATCACAAAATCCCAAAGTTGCAAATGCTGGCGTGGATGTGGAGAGAAGGGAATACTTTTGGACTGCTGGTGGGACTGCAAACTAATACATCCTCTATGGGAAGAAGTATGGAGAATCCTCAAAGAGCTAAATGTAGACCTTACATTTGATCTCACAATCCCATTACTAGTTATTTGCCCATAAGAAATGAATTATTTATCACAAAGACATTTTCAGTAGAATATTTATTGCAGTTCAATTCACAATTACCAAGACATGGAAACAACCCAAGTGCCTAACAACCCATGAATGGATCTGTGTACCACGTAGTATTATTCAGCCATGAAAAGATGGAGACTTTACATCATTTACCTGGATGGACTTGAAGCACATTCTTCTTAATAAAGTATCACAAGAATGGAAAAGCAAGTATCCAATGTACTCAATACTAATATGAAACCAAAAGAAAAACAACTACACATCCACACAAGAGAAAAATGCAAGTATATTAAAGTAGGGGGAGGGGATGAGGGAAAAGAGAAAGGGGAGAAAGGAGGAAGAATGGTAAGCTCTCATCTAACAGGCACCATGTAAGGGTACACAGCACAGCCCCTGGGTGAAAGCTCAACTACAAGTTGAACTTTACCTTAGAAGCACGATGTAACCTAATCATTTGTACCCTCATATTAACCTGAAATAAAAAAAAATTTTAATTAATTAATTAATTATGACCAAGTTAGTCCACCTAATTCTCAGGATGAGGTTAAAGCTAACATTGCACACATGACTCTCCATGGAAGAGAGTCATACAATTTGCTCATTGGAAGTTCATTGCAATTTGGAAGTTAATTGCAATTTGCTCCTTGCCTTCTCTTATTCCATTGACTGGCTTGTAAATCTCTCACACACCATGCTTTCTTGCCTCCATAAATTAACATGGAGTACTCTGTCCAGAATGGCTGCCTTCCAACTCTCCACCTAATTAGTTCACCTCCATTATTGTGTCCAATAATAAGTATTCTTTAACCCTCAAGTCAAGTAAAATTTTCCTCCATGGTATGTCCATCACAGCACGTTTCCATCAGAGCACACGCAAATTGCTTTCTAATTATTTTTAAGTTTTTCTTTTCCTCTAGAATATGAGCTCTTAGGCACAGATTCTAGAGGAGGAGGGTGTGTCTGATTCATCACTGCACCCCCAGTGCTCAGCATCATGCTTGACACAGCGCAGACACCAATGAATCTAAATCAAATGAACAGAAACGTCAGGGAAAAGAGAATTTACCACGAACTTCTGGGATACTGGAACATATTGGATAATAAACAATAATACCAGTAGAATGGGGATTTGCAAATTTGCTATCAGATGTGCTTGTTGTAGTACATGAGTGTTCCAAATTCAAAGTCTGCCTAGATTACAAAAGATTGCCTGTCTCCACCGCACGGATGTATATTTCAGTCATTGACTCTCTGTGTACACCTTATAATTTTACTCAACAGATTTCTCTTTCAAGATAAGTAGCACATTGTCACAATAAAGTTGTTACATAGCAAGCTTCTATAGTATTCTCCTGTAATCTTACTGGTATTAGCTGGCTGGCTCCTTAGGGAATAGAAAGTTAAAGCCTGGGTAATAGCCAGGCATGGGGGTTCACGCCTGTAATCCTAGCATTCTGGGAGGTCAAGGCGGGTGGATCACTTGAGCTGAGGAGTTCAAGACCAGCCAGAGCTAAAGCGACACCCCCATCTCTAAAAATAGGCTGGGCATTGTGGTGGGGGCCTTTAGTCCCAGCTACTTGGGAGTCTGAGGCTAAGAGGATTGTGTAAGCCCAAGAATTTGAGATTGCTATGAGCTATGACACCAGAGCACTCTACCCAGGGTGACAAAATGAAACTGTCTCCAAAAAAAAAAAAAAATCCTGGATAATAGTTCCTAAGGACCTTCAATCTTCATTAGAAAAATTATGTGATAAACACATCAAGATCTCCTGGAATAAAAATCTTCTAATTTCACATGAAGACAAAAAATACCTTTTAAATAAATTAAATAATTAGCTAATTGTTCTGAATATCTTTGGCCAAAACAGGGAAATGCCTCGTCAGAGTGGCTCTCATCTTCTGAGGATACATCTGTGTACGAAGCAGGGCAGGGACGTGTGCCTGTGTGACTCAGAAATTCCACTCGCTGCAAGTCAAGGCACTTTTTGTTTTTTCTAGCTGGGATTAAAGCCAATATCACCATGGTCTTAATGGGCTCAGTGTAACTTAGTGAGTTCTGTGACCTCACGAGTATAATCATAAAGATAAATTTAAAATAGCATTCCAGGAGATAGCAGATGCTATTATAAAGTAAATAAATACGGATGCAGCATTGCCCTGGAAAGTGGCATGAGGCTACCATACATGGCAAGTATCTACCTTTATTCTCTATTAATTAAAACCAAGGTGTAGATAAGAGAAAAAGGACAAAGATTCAAAGAACAAATATTTCAGAAAATATTTCACAGTGGATGTCTCAGGGGGGTAAAACAGCAAAAAAAAAAAAGCAAATAAATCAATGTAGGTCCTGACACAGAAGAAGTGGCATTTAGGAAAGGTTGTCCTCATGACTACCTCCAATGCTGTTCCCTCTCCATGGCTGAATTCCTGACACTGAACTTGACTTGCTACTTTTAATCTTGATTGAGACTTGGTTTTAGATACTTTTTCTCTTATAAAATGTTCATATGTAATCCATCGTCCAAACTCACATCTCTGATGAAATGATGGGAAGAACAGAAGGGTTAACTTCATACATCAGATTGGTTTGATGGGGATTATGTTTTCCTGCATAAATTCTATATAGAGAAGAAGCTGATTTGAAACCCCCAAAATTACAGTTATTTCCTAATCATTTTTCATATAAGCTGATTTTTTTAGATCTTGTTTCTTGGGCTTGTTTTTTAGAAATATGAAGGAGTGGCTTTTCATATTAAATTGTTTTTCTGGCAGCGCCTTTGCCAAAGGATCAGACTTCAAATAAGACTTTTTCCAATGTTATGTTGAAACTGGATACAACATTCCTCATTAAATTTGTAAGTCAAACAATGATGAGAAACTACTGCCTAAAAGAAAGAGACTATACACAGGCTTCTTTCAAAATTCTTGCCCTTCTCCCTACATAAAGTTCCATATATATTCAAGTTTCACTTTTGAATAGATCTGAAAATTTCTATCAGCCCCTCCCATGAACCATTTTCTATGGTTCAGGCATCCTCTGCATGTAGAACTATATATCCTAAGGAATATTTTTCCAGGGTCTTTGTTTTGTTTTGTTTTTAAAGAGAGAGAATGCTGAAGCTTATTCCTAAATTTCCTTGGTTAAACCCCAAAGCCATTTAAATCTATTTCCATCATCAACATGTCATTAAATCTATTTCCATCTGGTTCTATTAATCACTTTTTTTAGTAGATAGGAATTAATTCTGTACGTTAGAGAGTTTAATAATTGAAAAAAGGAGTGCAATTCCAGGTAAATAAGCATGCTCAATAAATTTGTAGAGTACTCATCTCCTCCAGGATGATTAAGGATTAAATAAATCAATAAAAGGCAATCAGATATAGATTTAATTCGCTTATTTCCTTGAAAGAATGTATTGGCTATTTGTCATTTGGAGACTTAATGCCTTTTATTGTATTGCGTTATTTTATAAAGATATTCTTTCAGTCATCAAACATGAGAGATTTGCCCCAAACCATTTCTTGCTATGTTTTGAGTAAGTTAATGTATCTCCAAGAAGTGAGCCGTACTCGAGTACCAAACAGCATGGCTCTGGCCAGGCCTCCTTCTCCCTCTATTTCTCTGTTTTCTTCTATCTCAATCTCTGTCTCTGTCTTCGCCAGTATCTGTTAACTTTGCTTCTCTCTGTGTGTAGAATTATTCTGTTCTACTGCTAATAAGTATCCTCTAGGTGGCCAGGAAAATAGTCTCCAGTAGCTCTTGGCAAACTGTATTCTAACAACACAATCTCAAGATACACTGTTTCATACATGTAGGTTACAAATAAAATAATATAAAGTTGTATTTGCTATTATTTTCTGTTTCTAAAACTGTTCCTCCAACTTGTGTTTGTTTTCCTTATTTCTGTTGTTGTATTACTTATTTGTGCTCTTTTTTATTTTGACAAATTTACAAAGTCTTTGTGTTTGATTACAAAAAAGTTTACACATGTAGTAATTATCCACATTCTTCTATTTTTATTCTTAATAATTTTATTTTTATTTTTTCCTTTTTAAATATATATTTAGCATGAATGCTTAGTTCTCTTTCTTTTCCTAATATATTATCTTTCCTGACAAATGCACTTATGACTAAACTTTTCCCTCTGCCTGTATTTGGCCACATTTCACACATTGTGATATATTGTTTTCTCATTGTATAATATCTGTTATTCCCTTTTTGATTTCCTTTTTAAGTGTTTTCTAAAGATACGCTTTTAAGTTTCAAAAAAGATATTTTAATTAATTTTTTAATTTATTGCATTATGTTAAAAATAAGACAATGTGATTATTCTTCAAACTTTGCTACAAAAATGAATTTGCTACCTGATTAATTTAGTTTGAAAAGTTTGGAAAAGGCCACCGCGCTCGCTGGCTGGCCAGACGGCCCGCCCGGGCTCCAGCTCCTGGCCCCTGCCCGGCCCGGACGTGCCAGCGACGAGGAGCTCAAGAAGGCCTATCGGAAGCTGGCCCTGAAATGGCACCCAGATAAAAATCTTTAGATAACGCCGCAGAAGCAGCTGAACAATTTAAATTAATCCGAGCAGCGTAGGACGTGTTGAGTGACCTCAGGAAAGAGCCTGGCATGATCATCATGGAGAGGCTCTACTCAAAGGCGGGAGAATATCGAGGTGACGGCTCAGATTTGCTTCACTCTTTCACTGTAACCTGTTAGTCTGGCTATGGAGATGATGAAAAGGGCTTCTATACTGTGTACCGCAATGTTTTTGAAATGATTGCAAAGGAAGAACTAGAATGTGTGTTAGAGGAGGATGTTGAGGATTTCCCCACCTTTGGAGACTCCCAGAGTGACAGTGACACGGTGGTCCGTCCTTTCCAGGCGTATTGGCAGAGTTTCTGCACGCAGAAGATTTTCCTTGGAAGGAAGAGTATGCTACACGGCACGCTTCAAACCGCTGGGAAAAACCAGCCATGGAAAAAGAAAACAAAAAGGTTCGGGACAAAGCAAGGAAAGAGAAGAGCCAGCTGGTCCGTCAGCTGGTGGCTTTCATTCGTAAAAGAAGTAAAAAAGTGCAGGCACTTTGGAAACTTGTGGAAGAACAGAAAGCGGAGAAGGCGAGGCAGGCCGAGGAGAAGAGGCGGCAGCAGAAGCGGACACAGAGAAAACGGGCGGAGCCGCGCGGAGAACAGAGGGGACGGCCGGGGCCGACCTGGGGAAGGAGCTCCGAGAGATGGAGGCGCAGTACGAAGAGGAGTTTGGAGATGGATCGGATGAAAATGAAGCAGAGGAACATGAACTCAAAGATGGACAGGATAGGAAAGACAGTGATGAGCTTTCGGACGACCTGTACTGCCCAGCGTGTGACAAATCTTTCAAGACGGAAAAGGCCATGAAGAATCATGAGAAGTCCAAGAAACATCGGGAAATGGTTGCCTTGTTAAAGCAACAGTTGGAGAAGGGGGAAAAAAAATTTCAGGACCTCAATTTGGTGACAATCCATTGAATGACAATTCTGAGGAAGAAATGGAAGATGCACCAAAACAAAGGCTTTCTAAAAAACAGAAGAAAAAGAAACAGAAGCCAGCACAGGATTATGATGACAATTTCAATGAAAATGGAACTGGAGAAAGAGTAAAGATTGACCCAGAAGATCCTAACTTAAATCAAGACAATGCCAAAGAATCGGAAACCAGTTCCCAAGAAAATGCTGGTGTCACAGAGACCATGGAACCACGTGAGGATGCAAAAAGTGAAGCTAAAAGTGTTCCTAAATCCAAAGGAAAGAACACCAAAGATATGAAAAAACTGTCAAAGTACCTGCTGAACCACAGACAGAGACTGACCTGCTTCTCAGCTGTACAACCCCTGCCATTGTGAATTTCCATCTCGGAATAAATTTTTTGAACATCTGAAGGCCAGAGGTCATGCAAGAGCACCTTTATCATCATCTTTAAACAGTGTACCAAGTAGTCAAAGCAAGAAGGAAAAACGTAAAAACAGAAATTCTGCCTACACATTTTCTTTTTTTTTTTTTTTTGCTATCTGGATTTTTGAAACCAAAAAACTAAACTGAAATCATTCAAAAAGTTAAAATGTCAGTGATCTGCAATTTATTGCATTGTGGAAGATTATTTTTTACTTATAAAAGCATTTTTTTGTTTCATATTTATTTTTTAAACATTTCATTAGTGATTGATTCTACTTTAGCCATCCGAATTGATTTGAATGTCTCAGAACAGGTAAATATTGTAAAGTGTGTATTCTTGATTGCTGCTGGTTCATGTGGACAGAAATGTACAGGGAGAATTAAATTGTTTTAACACATAAAAAAAAAGAAAGAAAAGTTTGGAAAGAATATATACTCTCGGTTTCTTGTGCTGTGTCCTAGCACAACACATTACTCAGACATCCGTGGTGATGCTGGCATAAACAAAGCTGCTGTGTTGCCAGTAGTACAAAAAGTGCAGCGCATACAATCATGTACCATGCCTAAGACCATAACACTTGATAATGATAATAAAAGACTTTTATTTGCTTATGTATTTAGTAAATTATACTTTTTGATCATTATTTTAAAAATATTCCTTCTACTTATTAAAAAAACAAAGAAGTTTCCTATAAAATAGTCTCAAGCAAATCCTTTAGGAGATATTCCAGAAGGCTGCATTGTTATCAGAGGAGATGACAACTCCATGTGTGTTTTTGCCCCTGAGAACTTTCCAGTGAAACAAGATGTGGAAGTAGAAGACTGTGACATTGATGGTCTGACCCCATGTAAGCCTATTGTGTCCTAGGGGCTTGTTTGTTTGTTTGTTTTTAAGGCAAAGTCTTACTCTGTTGCCCTCAGTAGAGTGCCATGGCATCCTAGTTTACAGCAACCTCAAACTCTTGGGCTCAAGCAATCCTCTTGCTTCAGCCTCCAGAGTAGCTGGGACTAAAGGTGCCGGCCACAATGCTCAGCTATTTTTAGAAACAAGGGTCTCACTCTTGCTCAGGCTAGTCTGGAACTTCTGAGCTCAAGCAATCCACCTGCCTGGGCCTCCCATGTGTCTTACTTGTTTATGAAAAAATTTTAAAGTAAAAATAAGATTGAAAAAATTTTAAATAAGAAAAAGTTTATAGAATTAGGACAGAAAGAAAATATTTTTGTTCAGCTGTACAATGCGTTTATGTTTTAAGCTAAGTGTTACCACAAAATTTCAGAAAAGTTAAAAAGTAAAAGTTTATGAAGTAAAAACATTACAGTAAGCTTAAGTTATTTATTATGAAACATAGGAAATTATTTCTTATCAATGTAGCGTAGCCTTGGTGTCCGGTGTTTATAAAGTCGACAGTCGTGTCCTGACCCTTCACGCTCACTCGCCGTTCACACACTGACTCATCCAGCGCAACTTCCAGTCCTGCAAGCTCCGTTCATGGTACGTGCCCTCCACAAGTGATCTAGTTATCTTTTATGACATTTATTTACTGTACCTTTTCTATCTTTAGACATATTAGACACAGAAATACTTACCACTGTGTTATAATTGCCTATAGTGTTTAGTATAGTAACCCGTCATACAGGTTTGTAGCCTAGAGCAACAGAAAAAAGTGCTTTAAAAGGTGAACTAGGTGCTGCCACTGGTGCACAGCATCCCAAGTGGAATACTTTGAAGGTGACTGTCATAATATTCAGCAATGAGGTATGTAGCACTTTTTCTAGGATAAGTTCCTGACCTTAATTGTCCAACATTGTATGTCTCAGGTGTATGGTAGACTATACTATCTAGGTTTGTGTAAGTCCACTCTTTGATGTTTGTGGGACAGAATTGCCTACTGCCACATTCCTTGGAACGTACCCCCACGTGAAGGGATCCGTGACTGTGCACGTGTCACCCGCTGCCTTCCCTCTGCTGATCATCCCTGCACACATGCACAGGCATTTCAGCATAGGCATTACAGTAGCCCATGGAATTCTCAGAGGTGCCTAAACATAACTTTATTTTTTCTAACAAATGTATTATCTATCATGAGTTCCCATTTCTTCATGATGCTAAAAAAGAATCTGAATTTAGTCCACTTCCATTCTCCTCAGTCCAATCCAGTGACTCCTTTTAGTTAATTCGAATTTTTCCTTTAATTCACATTTAAGATATATGCACTCCTGTTTTATCCCTAACCAACACTTTTAGGGTCCAGAGAGTGGGTGGTAGTTAAAGAACTGCTGCCCTGCTGTGGTGGTAGAGCAGGGAGTCTCTCTCATACTGACATCCCATGCTGACATCCTTTGTAACGATGTGACTTGACTCACGTGCTACTAGACAGCATGTGTGAGGCTGCATTTACCCACACAGGGCAATGGCCAGTGGGTAGGTCCTTTTTTGACACCCACTTGGATTTCAGCATTGCCAATCCCAGTAATTCCATTGACGACACAGTCCACTCACTTCTCTGGTTACTACTCACCCAGCCCCAAGACCTCTTGGCCAAACTGCTACTTCTCTTAAATGTGGATGCTCCAATCCACTGTTCTCACACTGCATGAGGCTTCTCCCTGGCAAGAGGCCAGCTGAGTAGTAGGGCACAAACCATGGGTTCTCATATTCCTGCTTAGTTAGTTGTACCATGTCCTCCCTAACACACACACACACACACACACACACACTCACTCCAGACTCCTAATGTGAGAAGAGGACAGAATGCTTTGTCCCTAAAATACTTCCAGCTTACTTATTTTCTGAACTCTCCACTTCCCAGGAAATTCTTTTATCTTGTATAAAGTTTAGAAAGACACACCTATTCTCTCTGAGAGTGGACCTACTTTAAATCTTTTTGGCCTTATACCAAGATAACTTTTGACTATAAAAGCCAAGAATTGTGTGTCTTTGTTCCCACCTGTGCACATTTCCCCAGCACTGGTTGCACCCTTCCCTAACTGCCCACAAGGGAGATGGTCGCAGTTCAACAATGAAAACAAGAAAGTTAACATCACTCAGCATTTGGAACTGCTGCTCCACCATGAATTAATCCTGCATGTACCATCTTGCTATATATTTCTTGCCATCCATCTTTGCAATGAGGCTGAGTGAGATGGCCCCAAATGTGTCTTTACCCTGGGTCTGAAGCAGACTGGAATCACACATTTTCAATCTGCATGGTTGGCTGTAGTCAGGACAGTAGAGCTCATCTTTTGAGTAGACCAGCTGCTCAGTTCAAGAGAGGCTGAGATGGTCTGTGATGAATGATGAAATGTCACGATTTCAGCCCAGTTCTAGGAAGACACATATGCTTACTGAGGCCTGTCACAAAGAACAGTGACAACTGGCAGCATCATATTAAAATGAGCACATCTGTCACCATCTGGTTTTCATGCCCGATCTCTACTTTGGGATGCAAGAAGACATTCCACAGAGCTTGGCAGAGAGAAACCTCAAGATGTCACACCCTGGTTCTCTACTGTTCAGGACTAAGAAACACAGAACTCAACAGGCACTGGATTTGTTCAAATCTGTCTGTTAAGAAATAAAAGATAAATTCTATTCTGTTAAGAAATAAAAGATAAATTCTCTCTCCTTAATAAGAAAATTCAGACTCCCTTGCTTTACTTCCTGCTGATGATCAGAATAATATTGCCTTATTTGTGGAATGACTATTCAGCATTAACCTAGCTTTGGGTTATTTTAAAACCTCAATTTCTCCAAAGGCCTTTGATACAATAATCACTTGGGAAGGATAGCATTTCCTATGCTTTGATGAAATATATTCATCCTAAAGGCAAAGAACGAGTAACCATAAAGAAGAAAAAATCAAAATTTTCTTTGTTATGAAACCACTCACGAAAAAGTACCACTTGGAAATTTGAAAAGAATGTTAAATTCTGTTTCTAAAATTATTAATTAGAAGGAAAATGAATACATTTCACAGCAACTGGAAAATGTTGAATCAATTCTGAAATATCACCTAACAAATTTTTCACTATGATGCTGATAATGAATTCTCTTTATGATGGGGAAATGACATAAGCTTTTTATATTTTGTGCATATTTAAAATAAGAATATTCCTGAACAAAGTCAGCGTGCCTTGATTGATTCAGAATTAGAACTTATGATCCCAAGGCTGTTCTTCAATGAACTTTTTTTTTTGCAGTTTTGTCCCAGCGCCAGGCTTGAACCTGCCACCCCTGGTATATGGGGCTGGTACCCTACTCCTTAAGCCACAGGCGCCACCCTCTTCGATGAACTTTTAAAAAATCACTTAAGTGTACCACAACTTTTCGTTTGTAACATGCACTTTTCAGATTCATATGTCAATCAGAAAACTTTGGAGTAATTCACTGAGGTTTCTAATAAAAAGTTATAATATGAAGGCCAAGTCAGAACCTTACTTCAAATTAAAGATATTTTCCTTTTGTTGTTTAATAATCTACAGAGAGAAATGTGAAAAATTAAGTTTGTTACAATAAATTACATGAAAGGCATAAAATTATTTGGAAGGAGAAAATGGCAACGTCAATTGCCATCATCTTAATCATGATATCACAAAGATATCAAATCCCATTTGCCCTACCAAGAAATTTCTACGTACCGGGAAAAAATAATAATATCCAATAAAATTCTGACAATGATAATTCTCACTTTAATATGCCATACAAAGTCACAAAAGCCAAGGTAAACATTAAACTGTCCAAAAAGACCCTGAGTTATTACAAATAAAGTGAAGCCTCTATGCTACGTTTTGGGACCAAATGCCAGCGCAGTGCTTGGCCCAGAAAGAGCACTTAGTAATTTCATGTTAAGCAATAAAAGAAATTTCTGTGGCTCAGGGAGTAGGGCACTGGCCCCATATTCTTGGGGTGGCAGGTTCAAGCCCGGCCCCGGTCAAAACTGCAAATAAATAAATAAGAAATTTCTCCAATGGTCAAAATATTGTTTAGATTGGTGCATTGGTAAATGGTAACTCAGAAAATGATTATTGGGTACCATGTGCGTAGGCCTTAGGCTTACAAAGATAAACCACATCTCTTTTTCAAGAGAGAGGCATATGAAAATTACAATGTGATGTATCAAGTAGAGTAATAAGAGTCCACATCAGTGGAGTCACATCAGTGTTATGGCAGTATAATAAAGGAAGGGTCACTCTGCCTTTGCAGAAGCCATTACAGAATGAGAAATGTGTGAGCTGGTCTCAAAGCAGGAGTTGACTTTAGATAGGTAGAGAACAGTAGGAAACAATGTCCCAGAAATAAGGGTCAGAAGGTACAAATGACATTTGTGAACAATTCTCTCTTTCGCACACAGTGAGGAAGAAGTTCAGCAGAGCAGGTTCCGGGGTGTATGCCGGCGAAAGCAGCCCGAGATGTGGCTGGTCAGGTTCAGGCCATCATCTTGTGAAAGCATTTTTAAAACCTTCTCAAGGAGTTTGAATATTTTTCTACAGGTACCAAGTTGTTAAGGTTCTGTAAGCAGAAACAAGATATACTTGAGTTTGAGTTTTGTAAGATTTGCTCTGCTGGCAGGAAGTAAAAACGCTCAGTCAGGTAGGGAGGAGCAGAGTTTAGAGAAAAACTCTCAGGAAAGAAATCTGATGAATCTGTGGAGAACACAGGAGGTGCTAGTTCTGCAGAACACACTTTGGGAAACACTCTTCCTGCTTGTTTTTGGCAGCCATTTTCCTCCTCAGGCCACAGCCTCTTCCTCCTCCTCATGACCTGGACTGAGCATGTCCCTCAGACAGCCGACGCTCCCTGACAAGTTATTTTAAAATTTTTTAAATTTATTTTTACTATTTGGGATTGATTGAGGGTACAAAGAATTAGGTTACAGTGGTTATAATTGTTAGATAAAGTCCCTCTTATAATTGTGTCACACCCCCAAGAAGTGTGCCATGCACTGTGTCCCCATCCCTCTCCCTCCCCTTTCCCTCTCCCCACTTGCTCATTCCCCTACCCCCACCTTGTATCAGCTCATCTACTATGAATAAGCCTTCATATTAGAACTATTCTTGCTTCTCCATTCTTGTGATGCTTTACTAGGAGGAATGTGTTCTACCTCCATCCAGGTTAATACAAAAGATGTAAAGTCTTCATTTTTTTTTTTTTTTTTTTTTTGCAGTTTTTGGCTGGGGCTGGGTTTGAACCTGCCACCTCAGGTATATGGGGCCAGCACCCTACTCCTATGAGTCACAGGCACCCTTCAAAAGTCTCCATCTTTTTAATGGCTGAATAGTCTTCCATGGTATACGTATACCACAGCTTGTAAATCCATTCCTAGGTTGGTGGGCATTGAGGCTCTTCCCACATTTTGGCGATTGTAAATTGAGCTGCGATAAAGCATCTATTGCAAATTATTTGCCAAAATGTTCAAGTCTACCATAAGAGAGGCAAGATTGGAACACTAATGAGAGCATGACATAGCCGCCCTTTTGGATTTCTTTTTAATAATGTGTGACCCTTCATCTTTGATCCCCTGACCTGCATTACCTTGGTAACCATTTCATTGTTTAATTTCATTTTTTAATTTTGGTGTACAGGCTGTAAAATTTCATCTCTCAGAGTATCACATGCTGATTTCCTCAAAAAGAGATACCCCTTTGAGCAACAAATTTGCAAAATGCTGTCTTCATTTTCTGTATTAAAATTCATTTGCATTTTTAAAATAAAAAATAAAATAAAATAAAATAATTTCTCCTGAAGCTCAGCAAACCAAAACATAACAGAGAAATAATTCAATGAAATGAGAAAAACAATAAGTTGCCAGAACAAAATAAAAAAATCCATAGAGAATTCAAATGCGACAAAGATTGACAAGTACTCACCAAGTGCTTGGCTCTCAATAATTCAAAACGTTTTAAATGAATGAAAAAGAATGATTTCTACCGGAGTTAGATTTGAAATCAGTTTTAAACATGGCACATACAATTTTAGTGAAAGAGAAAAGAAATGAGGTTGAAATTGCCTCATTAACAGACATTCTGCAATATGTTCTAACCTCTGACTTTTCAGTGAAATTTTCAATTCCTTAGTTGCATATGGGCTCATAGGGAAATTAAAAATGAAATCTTAGTAGTGAGCCACGCTGCAGATCTTACTACATAGTACTGTTATTACTGCTTTTACGATTACAGAAACTATCACCAAAACACACAGTGAGAGCTACATAATCATCAATTCTAGTTTCCAACTATTTCTTCTATCACAATTAACTACAATATTCCAACTTCTTAGTAGTCTTATTCTGTATATAGTTTAAAAAAAAACTGTTTAGAAACAAATGCTATTCTCTCTGAAAAGTTACAATCAGACACAGTTTTAAAAGGTTCCTTGACAGGGTTGTTAGAACCTGATTTTGAAGTTTATAGTTCAGCGATACGTGGATTTTTAACCAGCTTTGGGATTTGCTTTATCTTGGGGCTTGCGTTCTTCAGAGGAGGGTACAGTGAGCACTCAGTAATTCAGGACTTATTAAATGATGGTGCATTCTGCCTGCCATTCTGCCATCTCTTGGCAACAACCACCCTCCATTGTCTCACTCACGTGTCCCCTGAGGAGCTTGTGTCTCCAGGGGAAGCTGACTCCATCACTGGCTCTACCAGGGAGGCCAGCAGCACAGACATGAACTCATGTGCACAAACCCACCCATCGGCCATTGGTCCTGGAGGGTTATGGCTGAGTTGCAGTGTGTAGGAGTGGAAGAGACATTTGCAGGGACTTCTGTGAAAGAAGGTTTTTCCATCTGGGGAACAATTAAAGACATCATCTCTTCCACGGGATGTTGGTGCCTTAAACAAATACAGCCAGCTTCCTACCAGGCCCCCCACCTAGTTGAGAATGGGGCTGACATCTTGAGAAAGACAGAGCTGTGAGAATCACAAGAACCAAACCAAAGCCCAGCCCAAGCTAAACCTAGAGTCTAGTCTGTCTGTGAACATTTTGGTTAAATGAGCCAAGAAATCCTCCACATAGTTTAAGCCATTTGAAATAGGTTTTCTGTTACAACTGAAAGCAATCCCACAGGTAGACATGGTTAACATAGAAAAAGGACTAAAGGCAGCATAGAAGATTAAGAGAAGAAATTTTGAAACCACACTGCCTAGCCTGGCTCCCAGCTCTGAACCCCTCGCTGTCTGAGGGAGTCATCTGGACTTACTGTGCCTTGGTTTCATCACCTATAAAATGGGGGTAATAATGCTGACTTCACAATGCAAAGAGTTAGTAACAGCGAATTAATAAAAAAAATAGTTAATATGTATGAAAGCTAAGAACAGTTTCTACTCTAGCACATTGTCGATGCTCCAGTAAGAGGGAGCCTTTATTAAGGTGCTTCTGTTCCTAACGAATCTATCATTCAACTATTTATAATCACGTTATGTAAGCCTATGGTACAGTAGTAACACTTCCACTGGTAAATTTCATTGCAAACCTCATAGCTGGATTAACTCCTAAGATCAAGAATGAACTGCCAATAGATTCATGACTGAACCTAAAACTTCTGAGCCCATTTGGTCAGTTCAGAAAATATTAAATCCCTCTTATGTGAAAAATACTGGACATATAAATACACTCATTTAATAACAACTGTGGTGAGTCAAATACCATCGTAAAGCTCTTGGGTGACAGCAGAGAACAGAGGAGACCCAGTCTCTACCCTTATGGCCCTTGAAGTGCCCTTGTGAGCATCACAGCTAAATCATGTTCTTTGCCCTTCAGTCATTCACAGCCTGGCAGGGCAGTTAAAGTCCTATGCAGGAAACAATGCACTCCTGCAAGACACTATGGTAAGTGAAACGCCTGGCAGCTGGGCCAGGGCAACAAGGATGGTTTAGACCAGGCGTTCTCAAACTGCGGCCCGCGGTCCACATGAAGCGGTGTGAATTGTATTTGTTCCCATTTTGCTTTTTACTTCAAAATAGGATATGTGCAGTGTGCATAGGAATTTGTTCATAATTTTTTTTTCTTTTTTTTTTTTTTTGTAGAGACAGAGTCTTACTTTATGGCCCTCGGTAGAGTGCCGTGGCCTCACACAGCTCACAGCAACCTCCAACTCCTGGGCTTAAGCGATTCTCTTGCCTCAGGCTCCCAAGTAGCTGAGACTACAGGTGCCCGCCACAACGCCCGGCTATTTTTTGGTTGCAATTTTGCTTTTTACTTCAAAATAGGATATGTGCAGTGTGCATAGGAATTTGTTCATAGTTTTTTTTTTTTAAACTATAGTCTGGCCCTCCAACGGTCTGAGGGACAGTGAACTGGCCCCCTGTTTAAATAGTTTGAGGATGTCTGGTTTAGACAGAAACGTGTGTTCCAGAATGACTGGAATTGTCAGGCATGTTGGTATCAGGCAGAGGGGAATGGTGGCTCTCAATGAACAAAAAGGGAACTGTGACATGGGCAGCCGAGGGGTCCCAGAATGAACACACTGATTCAGAAAACACAAGGGGCCTCAGAACTGCCCTGCCCGGGGGCAAAGTTCAAGAGACTGGCAGATCTCAGAGCCCGAAGGGTTCAGACCTGCTGTGCAAGGCACTTTGGACGAGATTTTGTCACAGATGTTTTGGTCCCACCAGGTAGGAAACACGACAGCCCGTGTGCCTGCTGAGAGGCAGCAAGGAAAGCGCACGTCCAAGAGCGTGAAGGGCTGAAAGGTGCCCCAAGGCAGCTTTCCATTACTGATGTTCTTTTCCCTGAGTCATATCTAGAAATGCCTGATTCACTTCTCAGAGAGTCCTGAAAGATGACAAGAGCAAACCCCCGAACCGCGTAACGCCAGAATCTGCCGATTCACTCTGATCCTGAAAACGGGATGCCCTGTTGAAGAGACCTAGCGTGTTCATGTTAATTTTTTTAAAAAACAAACAATACCACATTGTGGGAAGAGCTGAGAAAGGCGCGTTTGGCTTGGTGCCACCCACCGGGACGCCTGGAAGCACGCCTGGCCGAGGTACCTGTCCTGCCTGCGCGCTTGAAAGACGCTTCGGCTGCGTGCTTGCTGACTTGTTGACAACTCAGACCCAGTCACGGTGCTGAAGGCAGCGGAGAACAGGAAAAAATAAGCGGGCGGGGGCAGTGTTGAGGCCCCTGGGGCCAAGAGCACAGCTCCTGCTGGGGCACGGACCAATTCCAACAGGGCAGTCTGGGAAAGACCACAAGAACCTGCTGCCGCCCCCCAATTTTGGCAAGGTCGATGAGAAAGAGGAAACCCAGCCGTCCTTGATGTTTAAGAAAGAAAGAATGAGATGTGTTGGAAGAAGACCCGATCCATAAGGTCAGAGGGAAGGAAAAATTACTGACCAAAGGTCAGAAAGGTGACCACTCCATGAATGAAGATTTGAAAAGCCACTTAAAGCAAAGGACGAAGGAGGCAAATTTTCAGTACCTTCATTTGGTTTTCGTATAGTAAATGCTAAGTTTGCCTGGGCCTCATTTTGAATAGCCTTCGATTACAAACTGGTTTTAAATTTTTTTTTTTTAAATCGAACAATACTTCTTATGTGCCTAGTAAAGAATGCCTAGAGATGCAGGAGATTGCATTAGCTTTATATCTAGACATTTTGAATGGAGCTGAAATATCAAATGTTGTTTATACACGAAGTCATGTCATCTCAGAGTTGGAAGACCTTGAAGGTCATCTAGTACGACATTTAGACCAGTGCACAAGGCCACTCTCTCCACAACATGGAGAGAGTGCTTCCTCTGAAAAGCCTTATTTATTTATTTATTTATCCCATGAATATTTGTTGAGTACCAACAACATGCAAGGTGCTGTACTGGCTGCAAGAAATATAGAAGTTAATCAAACATGTAGTTTTCTTCTTCATGAAACTCACTCTTTTAAAAAAGTGACTGGTAATTAGTACTTTAAACTGTTGTTCCTCTCCCATCGCCACCAAACCCCTCCACTCAACACGAAAAAATGCAGTCTCCTGCTAGCCAAATATGTCCTGGAACTATCGTCCACTGGACCTCTGGGAGAGGCGTGAATTCTATTCATAGCCCAGTCTGCACCCCACGACCTCAGCCACTCCTCACTGTTCAGCCTGTATCTTTCTTTAACTCTCTGCATTAACATTTATTTAAAAGAAACAAACAACCCCCCATGCTGTACCTACTAGAAGCAATAATAATGATTAAAGGCCCCCTAGTTTTATTTTGTTTTGTTTTGTTTTGGAGACAAAATTGTATTTTGTCACCCTTGGTAGAGTACCATGGTGTCATAGCTCCAACCTCTAACAGTTGGACTCAAGCAATTCTCTTGCCTTAGCCTCCTGAGTAGCTAGGGCTAAAGGTGCCCACCACAATGCTCAGCTATTTTTAGAGATGAGGTCTGGCTCTGGCTCCAGCTGCTCTCAAACCTGTGAGCTCAGGTGATCCACCCACCTTGGCCTCCCAGAGTGCTGGAATCATAGGCAGGAGCCACTTCGCCCAGCCCAACCCCCTAGTTGTATTAATAATACTAACACTCGCATAGTTGTTACCATGAACCAGGCACTTTTTTAAGTGTTGGTATTTGTCAACGCTTTTAACCCTCATAAAAACACACTCATTTTAATCTCCATTTTACAAATGAACAAACTGAGACAGATATAATAATGTCCATGCTTATTAAAAGTAAGCTGGAAAGCAGAGCAAGATGGCTCTCACCTTAATCACAGCACTTTTGGAGGCTGAGGGTAAGGATCACTTGAGCTCAGGAGTTCAAGACCAGCCTGAGCAAGAGTGAGACCCTGTCTCTACTAAAAATAGAAAAACTAGCCAGGCATTGTGGCGAGCACCTATAGTCCCAGCTACTTGGGAGGCTGAGGCAATAGAATCGCTTGAGCCCAAGAGTTTGAGGTTGTTGTGAGCTATAACACCACAGCACTCTACCGAGGGTAAACAAAGTGAGATTCTGTCTCGAAAAATAAATAAATAAAGTAAGCTAGAATTTTGCTGTACACTATCAGGTACAAGAAAAATTAAGAATAATGCAGTTAAATACTATACGAGTCTTAATAATCTATACGCTATAGATACAGTGAGTAAATAACAAATGTGTATTTAACAAATGCAGTGTTGGGCAGCACCTGTGGCCCAGTCAGTAAGGCGCCGGCCCCATATACCGAGGGTGGCGGATTCAAACCCGGCCCCGGCTGAATTGCAACCAAAAAAATAGCTGGGCATTGTGGCGGGCGCCTGTAGTCCCAGCTACTCAGGAGACTGAGGCAAGAGAATCACTTAAGCCCAGGAGTTGGAGGTTGCTGTGAGCTGTGTGATACCACGGTACTCTACTCAGGGCCATAAAGTGAAACTCTGTCTCTACAAAAAAAACAAAAACAAATGCAGTGTTGTATAGTCATAAACAGTAGTGCCTGTTTCTGACGCCTGTCCTGATTTTTCTTTTGGAAATATCTAGGTCTGTATTGTCCAATATGGAAGTCACTAGCCATACATGGCTATAAAAGTCTTACCTAAAATTAAATTAATTAAAAATTCAGTTCCGGCTCAGCACCTGTGGCTCAAGCGGCTAAGGCGCCAGCCACATACACCTGAACTGGCGGGTTCAAACTCAGCCCGGCCCACCAAACAACAATGACGGCTGCAATTAAAAAAAAAAAAAAAAATAGCCAGGCATTGTGGCAGGCACCTGTAGTCCCAACTACTTGGGAGGCGGAGGCAGGAGAATCGCTTGAGCCCAGGAGTTGGAGGTTGCTGTGAGCTGTGGTGCCCTAGCACTCTACCCAGGGTGACAGCTTGAGGCTCTGTCTCAAAAAAAATAAAATAAAAAAAATTCAGTTCTTTGATCGTACTACCTACACTGTGTTAATAGATACTTCATAGCCAATAGTCACATGTGGCTAGTGGCTACGTTATTGGACAGCAAAACACAGAATGTCTCCATCGTTACAGAAAGTTCTGTTTAACAACAGTTATCTAGATGGTGCTAATAATAGTGGAAATATACCTATGAGAAAGAATGATGTGCTGCAGACCAGACTGAAGTCCTCTAGGTTAACCCCTGACCTCCCTGCCCCATGAGTAAAATGGAAGAGGCAAATGCTTCATTTTCTTATTATTCTTTCTACTTCCTCAAACGAATAACAAAGACTTGTTATTGGCAAAGTTGGACATGTAAGAAAGTAAAATTTAAAAAGAAGTAAGTCATAAATCCCCCAAATCAGGTGATTCTATTTTGATGTAGAAATTCACTTCTAAATACAGTGTAGGGATTAATATTGATTATCCTAATTTTTCTGTTTAAGGCCAGTTTTTCCTGACCTTAATGTGCTCACTCAATAAGTAATTATTAAAAATGCCTTTGAATTTTGAAAAATTGGCTTATCAGAAACAGAGGTGCTCTACCACGGGGAGAAAATGTAACACATCAACTAAGAGTAACGAATTTCAACTATTAGGAAACCCAGGGAATCCCATCCTTTTGTAAAAATATTTTCACACTCCCTTTGAAGAGCAGAGTGGGAAAATGTTGAGGAAATCAGGCCTTCCTGTTTCTTCCACATGTGAATAATTATCTAACTGCATCTCCAAAATAAGTAAGCCTGGAAAATTCTTTCAAAGTGTTCCTTGCAGCTGAATATCAAAGGAAATTTGGATGTTTCTAAAACTATTGTACTTCTGATTCATAATGGAATTATGAGGGTTCTTCTGTTTTTGTCTCTAAATACAAAGAGAGTTCAGTGATTTGAACCCAGGAGACCTCCCAACAGACTCTTCTTCTTTTACATTGTGACTATATCATGAGCAAAAAACTTTGACAAGGACAAGTTCCCTTAATTTACTTGAGACCAAAGGCCGCAGAAAAACATCTTTGTTCTCCTACTTGTATTTCTAACTATCCCCGTTTTTTTTTTAGTATTTTATGAAATTTTATTAAAGTCTCTTCATTATATCTTTCTGGATCTTTTAAAACTTTTTCCTCCTATTCACATCTGAGAAAATGCGCAATAATATTGTTATGCTTGCCTTTGGTGGGCAAAATATGTTTTGCAGATGTTACTCTTTCATACCAATATAGATCTGAAGCAGCTTGAGGAAGTCACTTCAGTCTAATCTGTTTACCAAAAGGGCTGAAGAAGCCTGAGCTGGTGATACCACCAAGACACATTTTATGGTGGCAAGAGGGGGCATTGTACTTGAAAGGTAAGAAAAAGACAGCAAGAAAGTGGTCCTGTGCCCCACGGGACTGTGACCGCCAGGCTTCATGACCCACCAATGAGTCATTTCCTAAGAAAAGAAAAAAACAACTACCCGGACGTTAACTTTAAGAGCTCACAAATCACTGAAACAATTTTTTGATAATGTTAAGGAGAACAAGAATGTGTGATGGTGGAGAAGCAATTGATGCAAAAAGTAAAATTAATAACTGATCCTCTAAATAAATGAATAAAAGAAAATACATTCATCCAAGAAATGCTTCTAGATAGAATAAAGAAATTTAACCCATGAATAGATGTGTTTAGTAGAAGACATGAAAATGTAAATCATCTGTAAGTAGAAAATCAAAAAACAAAAAATTACACTGTTAAATGAGTACAAAATAAATGAGGGATGGGGAGGCTGTAAGCCTGAGAAGTGATATTGGGCCAGAGTTAAGATGTTCTGTTATTGAGAAGCTGGTAATCTGAAAGGAAGTTTGGGGTCTGGAGAGGTGAAACAGGGAGGGACGTATAACTATTTTTCCACAAACACTCCTAGATGAAGAATTTCTGTGACTAAGGCATGATACAAGATTGAAGGTTCTGATGTTAATCTAAAAAGATGTGGCTAATTTCTGTGGGCTGTACTTCTGTTCATGAAGGAAAGGATGCTTTTTCCAAGTTTTAGTATTTGAAAAGCTTTCCATAGGGAATATCAAGAACACATATTCTTTCACTACCCCTACTCTGCCACAGCTAAATCCTGGCTTTCCTCCTGATGTACTGTGGGACTGTGAACAAGTGATTTTGCCACTCTGTCTTGGTTTTTCCACCTGTAAAATGGAGATACTAATAGCAGTTATGACATAAAGTTGTCATGAAGAATAAATAAGCTAAAGATTAAACAAGATAGTAATACATCTAAAACATGAAGTTGTTACAAAGATTAAATGAGATAATGCAAATAAAGTGCTGAGCACAGTGCCTAGGAAAGGGTTAACTCCATGGTAAGAGGAAGCCATTTGAACTGTCAGTGCCTTTAAAAGCACAGGGATAGGGTGGTGCCTGTGGCTCAGTGGGTAGGGCGCTGGCCCCATATACCGAGGGTGGCCCCGGACAAACTGCAACAAAAAAATAGCAGGTCATTGTGGTGGGCATCTGTAGTCCCAGTGACTCAGGAGGCTGAGGCAAGAGAATCGCCTAAGCCCAAAAGCTGGAGGTTGCAGTGAGCTGTGATGCCATGGCACTCTACCAAAGGTGACAAAGTGAGACATTTTTTCTGTCTCTGCAAAATAAATAAATAAATAAAAAATAAAACCACAAGGATATTTCACAGTAACAAAGCAATGATCAGTGTAGTATGTTATATGAATTGGAAAAATAGCCAATGTGAGAAAAGAGGGTAAACATTGGTGTCCATTAAGGTACGGTTTTGGGTGTAATGATTCAATACTTGTAGATTTCCAGGAACCAACTGCACAAATACAATTCCTAGTAATTATATTTTCTGCTCTATGGAGTAGCATTCTGTTAAGAGCTGCTGTCCAATAGAACTTTCTCTGGTAATGAAAATATCCTATTTTTCTCTATCCAATGTAGTACCCTTCTTCCACGTGTGGCTACTGAGTACTTGGAATATGGCTAGTGTAACTAAGGACCTGAATTTTATTTTATTTTAAATTTAAATAGCCCCATATGACTGTAGCTACCATTTTGGACATTTTCTTTGTGCCATTTATTTGTATACAAGATACAAATACAAACACAAATACAAATAAATGGCATACAGAATTCAGGTATTTAAAACAAGCTTCTCCTTCCATAACTCTACATTACTATGGGGGAAAAAGATAAATTCAAGTGCCTCATATTATTCTTAAATTGTGGCACTCTACAGGGCCAGCACAGGTATATGTAAATGTTTAAATCAGGTATCCCTAAACCTTGGCATAGCTAGCTTCCTAGAGCCACAGTGACAGATAATCATGAAAGATTAACTCAGTAATTCTAAAAGAGACAGAATGGACACACAGAATTTACTATTTTCTTATTGGGATACAATGTTAATTACAGAAGCAAATAAATTACTCTAGTTCTATAGATGATAATACTAGTAAAAGGTTCTCTTTCTAATGATGGGTGAGGAACTCCTATTGAATCAATTCTCCTATAGATAGCAACTATATACAAACTCTGGACAAAATATGAAAATCACATACCTGAAAATACTGAAGAACACCCCAGGCAGAATCTGGATGTGAGGGAGAATCTAGAAGGGATCATTAGTGAGTGAGTTTCACACATTTTACAGCCTTTGATCTGAAGGCAGAGCCCAGTTTGGCTCAGTGCTGAGTATCTAGAACTCTGATAAAATCCCACATGTGGTGTAAAGAAGCAAAGGATAGAGTTCAGGTAACCACAGCAGCTGAAAAGTGAGTGGTATATTCTGGAAAGGAAAGAGAAAGTGAGGGAAAAGTTCCAAATCCTGTTCATAAATTCTACCCAAATCTTAGCTAAACCATGCAATGTATATGCACAGGGCAGATTCCAAGCAGTCCAGTTAAAACTACTAAATAGGCATTTCCTCTATTACCCATTATAGGGGAACTAGAGCTTGAAATGTGAATCCAGACAAGTTTACTGCCCACTAAAGCTATAAAATTAATTCTCTTCTAAGGAATATAAGAGAACCCTGAAGTCTCTACAATATAACATTCATAAAGTCTAGGATGCAATCCCAAACTTTCAGATATATAAATAAATAGAAAAATATGACCCATATGTAAGAAAAAAAAGCAATCAATGGCAACAAATCCTGAGATGACCCAGATGATGAATTCAGCAAACATTATAATCATGCTCAATTAAAGAAAATATGCACATAATGAATGAACAAAAGTGAGTAATTTCCACATAGAAATAGAAACTACAAAAAAAGTCCTAAATGGCAATTTTAGAACTGAAACTGTATGTCTAAAATAAATATTGGATCAGCTTATGAGCAGATTAGAAAAAGAAGAAGTTAGTGAACTTAACATAAAATGATAGAAATTACCAAATCTGAAGAACAAAAGAAAAAATATTTTATAAATTTAACAGAGCCTCAAGGATCTGTGGGAGAATTACAAAAGGAGATAGAGGTTTGTTAAATCAACAGATCCATAGATCAATAGAACAGTAAGTAGATAACTGGAATCCCAGAAGGGAGAGAGGAGAGGGAATGATAATTTTCTAAATTATGTCAAAACAAATTCTGGGAAGATGACTGACTGGCAGCAACCCTCATCAGAGGCTCCTGAGCAGAGGAAGAAAAACTGAATGGAATCATAATCTATGTAGCCAAAGATGGGGAGCTAAGCCAAGAAAGAAGTTGGGCAAGCTGTAACTCCAAGGAAGAGCATTCAAGAAAAAAATTAGATATAAAGCCTATTGACTAGAGGATGGGAGAGCCCTCTCCTCCCCACCAAGCAGGAGGCCTGCTGCAGGCTATCTGCAAACGAGCAGGGAACAAAAGACCTCTCATTTTACCCTGCTGGAGATAACCACTAAATTCCAAGTCTCTTTCTCCAGGGAGGTCCCACTTATGAACCTAGACACCACCCTACCAGGCATATAATTGAACAGATATTTTCCCCCACAAGTCCAAACTCCCAGTCCACCCTTTTTCCATCACATGGTGGTCTGAAGTTCTGCCCCCAGCACAGCCTAGAGTGTTTGGTCTTGTCCTGAGACACCTGGGCATAGTGTGGACTGCCAACCATCAGGACAGAATCTGTGACTAATGGGAAAGAAAGAGGGTGTGGGAAGAAAGGGACTTTCAGTGGGAGGAGGAGCAGTTCCCTGGTTATGACTATGCTTGGCCAGTGGTAGTGTTGACCCTCGGTTCGGGCTGTGTCTGGCGGAATGGGGTTCAGAACCCCAGGTTCTGATGGCACCTGCAGCAGGAGAGTGGTTGCCCCTGGTGGACGAGTTTGGCAGACAGGGCTGGTCCCTGCTGGGCCTGTGAACAGAGGCTTGATAGGCGTGGACTGCAACTTGAGAGCAAGGGTGTGGTCTCCTGACTCCAACAGAACCCTGCAGCAGTGGCTTACTGGGCGTGAACCAAGCCCTGAGGGCTAAGGTGTGCTCCACTGCCTCCAGTGGGGCTGGTGAGCAGAGGCTTACCAGGTGAGGACTGAGACCTGTGGGCAGAGTGTGGTGCCCTAACTAAAACAGAGCCTGCAAACAGAGGCTTGCCAGGCAGTGGACTGAGACTGGCAGGCAGGGTGTGGTCCCCTGATTCTAACTGGTCTGGCAAACACTACTGCAGAGGATAGCTGTAAGTGGACTGAGACCAGTGGGTAGGCGCGTTGACCCTGGTGGCTCCAGCTGGGCCTGTGAGCAGAGAAGCAGACAATAGAGTAGACTGAGTCTGGCAGGTGGCAGTGTGGATCCCTGCTCTAATTGTGCTTTGAATCCCTTTGTTTTGAATTGTCCTTGAATCCATGTCTGTTGGGCAGGGTTTGCACAATTTGGTTGGAACCTGTGTTTGGGGCTGTCCACTCTGGGACATTCTGAGGTTGACCTTTGAAGTTCTGTAGTGGAAAAGAACTGAAGGGTGGGGGCTGGGCACTGCAGCTGTTTGTATCTCTTCACAGTCGAGATTTAAATCTAAGAGGGTGGTCTCTTAGGATAGGGTAGAGGTTGGCTGATATCAAAACAGAGCTAGCCTGCACTATCTCACCAAGTAGGTCCTCAGAGTCTTGGGCCAAAACTCTGAAAGGGACCTTTGGAAGGTTGTAGGAGATAAGCCACAATTACAGAGCATAGACTTTCAGCAAGGGGCTATCTCTGCTACCTAGGAACCCCAATTCAATCTCACCCTACCAGTTCTAATAACCAAATAGTGGAAAATAAACATGGTGCAGACCCAACAGAAGAACTCTGGCAACATGAATAACCAGAGTAGATCAACCCCCCTGCCCCAAGTAATGACAAAGGAAATACAACTGAAGATGCCATGCATAGACAGATGGCAGCAATGTCAGAAACTGAATTCAGAATATGGATGGCAAATAAGATAAATAGAATGGAAGAAAAGATGGAAATTGAATTCCAAAGAGTAGTTCTAAAGTTGTCTCAGAAATTAATGAATTCAAAGCCCAAATCACCAAAGATATGGACATAATGAGAAAAGAGATAGCAGAGCTCAAGGAAACAAAAAAGTTAGTTGAGGAGCTCCAAAATACAGTAGAATCCCTCAGTAACAGAGTTGACCAGACAGAAGAAAGGATCTCTGAAACTGAGGACAAAGCTTTTGAACGTTCCCAAACACTCAAAGAGGCAGACAAATGGAGAGCAAAAACTGATTATTCCCTGAGAGAGTTGTGGGATCACTCCAAAAGATCAAACATTCATCTTATAGGAATTCCCGAAGGAGAAGAGGATGGTTCTGAAGGTAAAGATGCTCTACTCCAAGAGATTTTGGAGGAGAATTTCCCAAACACTGCAAGAGATACAGAACTTCAGATAGCAGACAGTTTCAGAACCCCAGCAAGACTCAATCCAAATAAAGCATCTCCTAGACACATTGTGATTAACTTTGCCAAGTTAAGATGAAGGAGAAAATTCTGCAGGCAGCCAGATGTAAGAAAAGCATCACCTACAAAGGGAGCAGTATCAGAATAACTGCAGATCTCTGAGCCAAAACATTTCAAGCCAGAAGAAGATGGTCATCTACCTTCAATCTTTTAAAAGAAAACAACTTCCAGCCCAGGATTCTCTATCCAGCTAAACTGAGTTTCATTTGCGATGGAGAAATCAAATACTTTAATGACATAGACATGTTGAAGAAATTTTCCATAACTAAACCAGCTCTCCTGGATATTCTCAGACCCATTCTCGACAACGACCAGCGCAATGCTCTATCTCCAAAGTAAACTCACCCAGAAATTTTTTTGAATAAAACCCAACTTCCACAGTGGTGAAAGGATTAAAATTGTCCACTGGACATCTGAAAATCATGACACCCAAAACACAACCAGGCTTATCAATTCTCTCAATTAATGTGAATGATTTAAATTGTCCTCTAAAGAGGCACAGGATGGCTGACTGGATACCTAAACTCAGACCTGATGTCTGCTGTATACAAGAATCTCACCTTACATTAAAGGATAAAAATAGACTCAGGGTGAAGGGATGGACTTGTATTGCAATTTTAGTAGCAGATACAATCGGCTTTAAACCAACAAAGATAAAGAAAGATAAGGAAGGTCACTACATATTTGTCAAGGGAAACACCCAGTGTGAAGAAATTTTGATAATTAACATTTATGCACCCTACCAGTAGAAGGGAAGAGGAAACAGAGGGGAGTGGAGGGGGGATATAGGAGGAGGGAGGGTATTTGGGGGAAACTCACCTAATGTGCATGATGCAATGATACATTTCAAAACTATTAAGAAATGAATATAGAGCTGGGGAGACAAGATGGCGGACTGAAGCCAGCTTTCAACAGAGTCTCCCATCCAGAAGGAGAGTTAAGGGACAGGAATTTAGTAAGTATCCTGGTGGACTTGAGCCACACCAAGAGAGAAGGTTGAAGAACGCACATCAACACCGCTGAGGCAAGCTGTGATCACAAGGACGCAAACAAAAGGTACAAAATCCACCACCAAGTGGACGGGAGTCCCCCTCCCCCATGAGACAGGCTCAAGAGCCCCACAATTAAACAAACGGGCAGAAATTAAAGGCCCTCCCACTACACTCCACGGGAGAGACCTTCTAAAAACTGGACCTACCTCCCCTACTGGGGTGCCGTGGCGTTCTCCTGCCGGGCATAAAACTGAATAAAACTTTAAAAATCCTTTGCCGGCAACCCTGAATCCCCAACACTCCCCTCCCGCCCACTGAGGTCTGGAGGCCTGTCCCCCAGGAGTTCGGATTCTTGAGTGATTTCTCAAGGGGAGTGGACAGTCCCCGAGTTGCGACTGGTCAACATTGACTCTGAGGCACACGAGTGAGGTGAGGGCACCGGGCTGAGGGAGAGTCACGCCTCGGCGGCACTTCCCTGTGGTGCGGTGCAGCAGCCCTCCCCGTGCATCAATACGGCCAGGCATAAAACTGAATGAAACTCTAGCTTCCCCCCGACTCTCACTCGGGGTCTGGGAGCCTGTCCCCCAGGAGTTCGGATCCTTGGGTGATTTCTCGAGGGGAGCGCACAGTGCCCGAGCCGCGACTGGTCAGTGCTGACTCTGAGACACGCGAGGGAGGAGAGGGCACCGGGCTGAGGGGGAGTCACGCCTCGGCGGCACTTCCCTGTGGTGCAGTGCAGCAGCCCTCCCCGGGCAACATTACCGCCCGGCACAAAACTGAATAAAACTCTAGCTTCCCCGCTGAGCGCCCCTACTCTCACTCGGGGTCTGGAGGCCTATCCCCCAGGAGTTTGGATCCTTGGGTGATTTCTCGAGGGGAGTGCACAGTGCCCGAGCTGCGTCAGGTCAGCGCTGACTCTGAGACATGTGAGCGAGGAGAGGGCACACTGCTGAGGGGAAATCAAGCCTTGGTGGCACTTCCCGGCGGTGCGGTGCAGCAGCCCTCCCCGGGCGGGCAACAGTACCGCCGGGCATAAAACTGAATGAAACTCTAGCTTCCCCCCCACTCCCACTCGGGGTCTGGGGTCCTGTCCCCCAAGAGTTCGGATTCATGGGGGATCTCTTTAGGGGTGCGGACCCAGCATAAACTGCAGCTGCTCAGTGCTGACTCTGGGGCGCGAGACAGAGGAGAAAAGGGTCGGCTGAGTGCCCACACCAGAGCGGCAGTTCCCTGGAGGCAGAGCAACAGCCGTTTTTTCTTTAACGGCAGGACGGCTCACTTCTGGATATTCTGAGGCCACACCCCCTGTCTCCCTGGGCAACCAGAGGAGGCCACCGGTGAGCGGGGGATTTCCTGACACTGCTCACAAACCCGGGAAGCTTCCAGGGCGGGGCGACCCAGAGAGGTGATCAGTCGCAAGCCTTCAGCAGCAAAGAGGACAAAAACCTCCAGCAGCAAAGACGTTTGAACTCAGAACAGCCGGTCTTCTGTAGGCGATTTTGGCAGGAACAGAGACAGAACCCCGCAAAGTTGTCTGTTCTGTTCTGTTCTGTTCTGTTAACAGCACCCATCAGGGACGGGGCTAAGCCTGAGTGAATACCTTCTTCCCATCACCTGCATCAAGCACTCAAAGATGTCAGGCCCCATCTCCTCCTGCTACACAGCGGCAGTCTGCGGGGGCCTGGCAGACTTCCTCGCGATTCAGGCAGGTGCAAACCCCTGGAGTGTCTGTTCACGGCAGGCAACTGGGTTAGCCATCTGCAGAGATACCAGTGACTGGGTCCGACAGAGGGACAAAGTGGGGAAGGAGACGTCAACCTTCCCAGACTGCTCTGTTTGCTGGGTGGCTCCTCCTGACTCCACACTGCACTGGGATGAGCCGTGTCAGAGGAGTCACCAGGCCCCTGTGATCCAGTTCCCAGAGACCTCTTGAACTCTCCCACCCGAGACAGGTGCCAATTGAGACAGTTGATTTGGACCTTTTGAACTGGGCTAATAGACTGAGGACTTTTCAGGCAGTGCCCTGGGTGTGCGGTTGTAGGAAGGTTTGATTCTCCTTTTCCAACTGGGGCCAGAGGGGGGCAGGCGGGGTGACTTAATTGCTGATTTTTCCACACAGCTGAGACTTCAAGCCAGAGTAGAAGTTGCAATAGGATCGAACACAAACCAGCTGAAAACAAGACAGAACCACTTAGCTCCACCTCACAAGACAGGGCCCCAGTTTCTCAGGCCACAACACTGTACGGGCCCTCGATAAAACCCCAGGGGAAAAACCAAAGGGAGTAAAATAACCATGGGGCGGAATCAGCGGAAAAACTCTGGTAACATGAATAACCAGAATAGATCAACCCCCCCAAGAAAAGATACGGCAGATGTGATTGAAGATCCCATTCATAAACAACTGGCTGAGATGTCAGAAATCGAATTCAGAATTTGGATTGCAGACAAGATTAATAAAATGGAATTAGGAATTCGAGGAGAAATTCAAAAGTTCTCTCAAGAATTTCATGAATTTAAAGATGAAACCACCAAAGACTTAGACACACTGAAGCAAGAATTTACAGCCCTCAAAGATATGAAAAATACAGTAGAATCCCTCAGCAACAGAATGGAGCAAGCAGAAGAAAGGATTTCTGACATTGAAGATAAAGTCTTCGAACGCTCCCAATCTCTCAAAGAGGAAGAGAAATGGAGAGCAAAAACGGATCACTCACTCAGAGAGCTCTCAGATAATTTGAAAAAAAGCAATATACGAATTATTGGGATTTCTGAGAATGATGAAGTGGCCTCGAAGGGCACAGAGGCCCTTCTGCATGAAATTATGAAAGAAAATTTTCCAGACATGCCTAGAGAATCTGAAATTCAGATAGCAGACAGCTTCAGAACCCCAGCATGATTCAACCCCAATAAGTCATCCCCCAGACATATCATAATTACCTTCACTAAAGTTAACATGAAAGAGAAGATTCTCAAAGCAGCCCGGCGAAAGAAAACTATTACGTACAATGGTAAGAATATTAGAATAACTGCAGATCTCTCTGCTGAAACTTTGCAAGCCAGAAGAGAGTGGTCATCAACTTTTAATCTCCTAAAGCAAAATAACTTTCAACCCAGGATCTTGTATCCAGCTAAAGTGAGTTTCATCTATGATGGAGAAATTAAATACTTCAATGACATTCATATGTTGAAAAAATTTGCCATAAGTAAACCAGCTCCTCAGGATATTCTCAGACCTATCCTCCACAATGACCAACCCAATCCTATACCACAAAAGTAAACTCACTCAGAAACTTCGGATCAAACTCCAACTTCCACACTGGCGAAAGGATTAAAAATGTCCACTGGACCTTTGAAAGACTCGATACCCAAAATTCCACCAGACTTATCAATACTATCCATCAATGTGAATGGCTTAAACTGTCCTCTAAAGAGGCATAGGTTAGCTGACTGGATACAAAAACTCAAGCCAGATATTTGTTGCATACAAGAGTCACATCTTAACTTAAAAGACAAATACAGACTCAGGGTGAAAGGATGGTCATCCATATTTCAGGCAAATGGTAATCAGAAAAAAGCAGGTGTTGCAATTTTATTTGCAGCTACAGTAGGCTTTAAACCATCTAAAGTAAGGAAGAACGAGAATGGTCACTTCATATTTGTTAAAGGTAATACTCAACATGATGAGATCTCAATTATTAATATCTATGCACTCAACCAGAATGCACCTCAATTTATAAGAGAAACTCTAACAGACATGAGTAACTTGATTTCCTCCAGCTCCATAATCGTCGGAGATTTCAACACTCCTTTGGCAGTGTTGGATCAATCCTCCAGCAAGAAGCTGAGCAAAGAAATCTTAGATTTAAACCTAACCATCCAATATTTAGATTTAGCAGACATCTACAGAACATTTCATCCCAACAAAACTGAATACACATACTTCTCATCAGCCCGCGGAACTTACTCCAAAATTGACCACATATTAGGTCACAAGTCTAACCTCAGTAAATTTAAAGGAATAGAAATTATTCCATGCATCTTCTCAGACCATCATGGAATAAAACTTGAATTGAGTAACAACAGGAATCTGCATACTCATACAAAAACATGGAAGTTAAATAACCTTATGCTGAATGATAGCTAGGACAGAGATGAGATTAAGAAAGAAATCGCCAATTTTTTGGAACAAAACGACAATGAAGACACAAACTATCAGAACCTCTGGGACACCACAAAGGCAGTTCTAAGAGGGAAATTTATAGCACTGCAAACCTTCCTCAAGAGAACGGAAAGAGAGGAAGTTAACAACTAATGGGACATCTCAAGCAACTGGAAAAGGAAGAACATTCCAACCCCAAACCCAGTAGAAGAAAAGAAATAACCAAAATTAGAGCAGAATTAAATGAAATTGAAAACAAAAGAATAATACAACAGATCAATAAATCAAAAAGCTGGTTTTTTGAAAAGGTCAATAAAATAGATAAACCTCTGGCCAACCTAATCAGAAAAAAAAGAGTAAAATCTCTAATATCATCAATCAGAAACAACAAAGACGAAATACAACAGACTCATCAGAAATCCAAAAAATCCTTAATGAATATTACAAGAAACTTTATTCTCAGAAATATGAAAATCTGAAGGAAATTGACCCATACTTGGAAGCACACCACCTTCCAAGACTTAACCAGAATCAAGTGGAAATGTTGAACAGACCCATATCAAGTTCAGAAATAGCATCAGGTATACAAAACCTCCCTAAAAAGAAAAGCCTGGGACCAGATGGTTTCACGTCAGAATTCTACCAAACTTTTAAAGAGGAATTAGTACCTATATTACTCAACCTGTTCCAAAATGTAGAAAAAGAAGGAAGACTACCCAACACATTCTATGAAGCAAACATCACCCTGATCCCCAAACCAGGAAAAGACCCAACAAGAAAAGAAAATTGTAGACCAATATCAGTAATGAATATAGATGCAAAAATATTCAACAAGATCCTAACAAACAGAATCCAGAAACACATCAAACAAATTATACATCATGACCAAGTTGGTTTTATCCCAGGGTGTCAAGGCTGGTTCAATATACTTAAATCCATAAGTATAATTCAGCACATAAACAAATTAAAAAACAAAGACCATATAATTCTCTCAATTGATGCAGAAAAAGGTTTTGATAATATCCAGCATCCCTTCATGATCAGAACACTCAAGAAAATTGGTCTAGAAGGGACTTTTCTTAAACTGATAGAGGCCATCTACAGCAAACCCACAGCCAATATCATATTGAATGGAGTAAAATTGGAATCATTTCCACTCAGATCAGGAACCAGACAAGGCTGCCCATTGTCTCCATTGCTTTTCAACATTGTAATGGAAGTTTTAGCCACCGCAATTAGGGAAGAAAAGGCGATCAAGGGTATCCATATAGGGTCAGAAGAGATCAAACTCTCGCTCTTCGCAGATGATATGATTGTGTATCTGGAAAACACTAGGGACTCTACTACAAAACTCCTAGAAGTGATCAAGGAATACAGCAGCTTCTCAGGTTACAAAATCAACATCCATAAATCAGTAGCCTTTATATACACCAACAACAGTCAAGTTGAAAAAGCAGTTAAGGACTCTACCCCATTCACAGTAGTGCCAAAGAAGATGAAATATTTGGGAATTTACCTAACAAAAGATGTGAAAGATCTCTATAAAGAGAACTATGAAACTCTAAGAAAAGAAATAGCTGAAAATGTTAACAAATGGAAAAACATACCATGCTCATGGCTGGGAAGAATCAACATTGTCAAAATGTCCATACTACCCAAAGTAATATATAATTTCAAGGCACTCCCTATTAAAGTTCCACTGTCATATTTTAAAGATCTTGAAAAAACAATACTTCATTTTATATGGAATCAGAAAAAACCTCGAATAGCCAAGACATTACTCAGAAATAAAAACAAAACAGGAGGAATCACACTACCAGACCTCAGACTTTACTACAAATCGATAGTGATCAAAACAGCATGGTATTGGCACAAAAACAGAGAAGTAGATATCTGGAACAGAATAGAGAACCAAGAGATGAATCCAGCTACTTACCGCTATTTGATTTTTGACAAGCAAATTAAAAACATTCAGTGGGGAAAAGATTCCCTATTTAACAAATGGTGCTGGGTGAACTGGCTAGCAACCTGCAGAAGACTGAAATTGGACCCACACCTTTCACCATTAACTAAGATAGGCTCTCATTGGATTAAAGATTTAAACTTAAGACATGAAACTATAAAAATACTAGAGGAGAATGCAGGGAAAACCCTTGAAGAAATTGGTCTGGGTGAGTATTTCATGAGGAGAACCCCCCGGGCAATTGAAGCAGCTTCAAAAATACACTACTGGGACTTGATCAAACTAAAAAGTTTCTGCACAGCTAAGAACACTGTAAGTAAAGCAAGCAAACAGCCCTCAGAATGGGAGAAGATATTTGCAGGGTATATCTCTGACAAAGGTTTAGTAACCAGAATCCACAGAGAACTCAAACGCATCAGCAAGAAAAAAACAAGGGATCCCATCGCAGGCTGGGCAAGGGATTTGAAGAGAAACTTCTCTGAAGAAGACAGGCGTGCGGCCTTCAGACATATGAAAAAATGCTCATCATCTTTAATCATCAGAGAAATGCAAATCAAAACTACTTTGAGATATCATCTAACTCCACTGAGACTAGCCTGTATCACAAAATCTCAAGACCAGAGATGTTGGCGTGGACACGGAGAAAAGGGAACACTTCTGCACTGCTGGTGGGAATGCAAATTAATACATTCCTTTTGGAAAGATATATGGAGAACACTCAGAGATCTAAAAATAGATCTGCCATTCAATCCTGTAATCACTCTGCTGGGCATATACCCAGAAGACCAAAAATCACATCATAACAAAGATATTTGTACCAGAATGTTTATTGCAGCCCAATTCATAATTGCTAAGTCATGGAAAAAGCCCAAGTGCCCATCGATCCACAAATGGATTAATAAATTGTGGTATATGTACACCATGGAATACTATGCAGCCTTAAAGAAAGATGGAGACTTTACCTCTTTCATGTTTACATGGATGGAGCTGGAACATATTCTTCTTAGTAAAGTATCTCAAGAATGGAAGAAAAAGTACCCAATGTACTCAGCCTTACTATGAAACTAATTTGGGGCTCTCACATGAAAGCTATAACCCAGTTACAACCTAACAATAGGGGGAAGTGGGAAAGGGATAGGGGGGAGGGTAGAGGGAGGGGGATCGGTGGGATCACACCTGTGGTGCATCTTACAGGGGTACTTGTGAAACTTGGTAAATGTAGAATGTAAATGTTTTGGCACAGTAACTGAGATAACGCCGGAAAGGCTATGTTAACCACTGTGATAAAAATGTGTCAAATGGTCTATGAAGCGAGTGTATGATGCCCCATGATCATATCAATTTATAGTTATGATTTAATAAAAAAAGTATTATAGTTACCCCCCCAAAAAAAGAAATGAATATAATTGTGATGGATGTGTTACTTAGTTCAATGTAAACATTTCACATTGTATATCAAAGCAGTACCCTGAACCCCATAAATGCATCAATGTACAAAGTTATGATTTAATAAAAAATAATTAATTTAAAATAAAATAAAATAAATTATGTCAAAGGTGGTCCACAATGTAAACTAAAAGATTATTTTTATTTTTTTTATTAAATCACAAACACATAGATCATGTATACATTAATGCATTTGTGGAGTACAATGTGCTGATTTCATATAGAATTAGGAGCATTTATATCACACTGGTTAATATATACCTCATCTCATTTACTTAATTATTGTGTTAAGATATTTATACTCTATACTTAATAGATCTGACATGTACCCTTGCATTATGCACCATAGGTGTGATCCCACCTTTCTAAAAGATTTTATGTTTAAAATGTAAAGTGGGATATACACCAAAAACTAATTACTGAAAAAATTGATATACTAAGATTTTGTAGTACACACACCTATATTACACCACACACATCTAATGTACATACATGGATCTCTCGGCCACATCAACACATATACCACACACACTCTCGTACTTTATCACTGTATTTTTTATCTTCCTCTGAATGTTTGGGTGATTGATTTTGCTTATTTCTTATATCTACATCTTTCTTTTTTGCTTATATTTGCTTATACCTACATCTCAGATATACTGTAAAGTCAGTCCCTTTCTAGACTCTTTTGAGAACAAATTATCTGATTAGCATTGTGTAGTTTCTTTCAGTTCTCTGCTAAATGAATTGTAAGAATTTATGTCCTTTAACTAGTACAGCAAATCTAGATATGTGGTAAGGATATTTTTACTTGGAGAAACACACAGGGCTTTTGAATTATGAGTCGGACATGACTTTAAAATGGCATTTGTAATACAGAAAGAAAAAGTAGCCACACACAAACAGGTCATGTTCTGAAAGTTAAATTTCAAATTATTTCTTGAAACTTTAAAAACATTTTTTCATGTAATAGCACTATAAGTAGTTTATTTCCTATAGTGCTCAGAGGTCTATGTTATTACCAGAATTGTGCATATTTGCAAAAAATTAACAAAAAAAGATATATATCACAGGACTTTCACCAAATAGGAAAACTGGAAAATAAATCATTTTTCTTTTGGAATGTTGACACTGGAGGAAATGCTTTTTCAAGGGGCTCATGAAAATTTAGTTTCATTATAGCTTTCTATTGAATTGCAAAGGACCTTTATAGCCACAATATGAAGCAGATCCCAACCAATAAATTTGCCCACACAACCAGAAAATGAATTACATATAAAGGGATTGAACAATTAAGTAAAAACATTGAGCATAATGGAAGCCATGTTTTTCATGGTTGAAAAAGCAAATTTGAATATGGTAAGGAAGAGTGCTAGAACAAACCCCGTGGCACAGGACTAAAATTGGAGGTACAGGCTGAATTTATAGCTTTTAATATGTAGATAGATAAAAATAGAACTAGTTATAGGGTGTATATGTATGTGGGTGGAGGGGCAGCCTAGGTGTGTATTTCTTTGCAGAAGGGGTCAAGAAGCAAGGAACCTCCAGATGTATGAGGGACACTATGAAAATTTTGAGCTATGCAAAATTAGGAAATAGGGCTGAGTGCAGTGGCTCTCGCCTGTAATCCAAGCACCCTGGGAGGCCAAGGCTGGTGGATAGCTTGAGTTCACAAGTTCAAGACTAGCCTGAGCAAAAGGAAGACCCCCATCTCTACTAAAAGTAGAAAAACTGAGGCAAGAGGATCACTTGGGCCCAAGAGTTGGAGGTTGTTGTTAGCTATGACACCATGGCACTCTACCCAGGGCAACAGCTTGAAACTCTGTCTCAAAAAAAAAAAAAAAAAAAAAAAATTAGGAAACATGAAATCATTTTGGTTACTACATCTTCTGAACATAACAACCTCAACATTCTATGCGCTTTTCCATTCTTGTAAACTATTTTTGGTAACATTTTCTCCACACTCTTTTTTTTTTTTTTTTTCAAGTGCTATAAGCTCAATTTCATAGGCTTTGAACAGCTTTCTCGGAGCTGGAAAACTTTCTTCTGCACATGTGAGTTTTTACTGTAGGGATGGGAAATAGTCACACAGGGCCAGGTCTGGACTGCAGGGTGGATGAGTCCTAAGTTTAAACTCTGTGGGCCCCAGGAGCTGAATGGTGATGTTGGCTGTGTGGGTGAACACACTGTCATGATTCAAGATGGTTCCCTGCAGTCTTGCCCGTGGCTGCCATTCCTGAAGCTTTTTGAAAACTTACAGTAGGCCCACTAGTGTGTACCACGGAACAATTACAGTCCTTAGTCCCTCCAGAGGAACAGGTGCAACTGACCGCTTTGGGGGAAGAAAGTCTGCACCATTTTCTTTCCAACTCTTCAGGCCCCCTTCACTTCTGTTGGTGGATATTCATCAGGAAAACCCACTGTCTGATGATACTTATTCTCTGGATCAAACTGGTAAATCCAGTTTCATCACCCGTAACGACAAGTTCAGAAACACGTCTAGACCTGCCTCTGTTGAATTTGACCAGCATTTCTCCACACCTTTCAACGCAGACACATTTTGTTCATTTGTCAAAGTGTGAAGCCCTCACTGGGTTGAAACTTTTCTAATTTGAAGATTATCATGCAAGATTTTGGACCCTGCTGGTGGTCCGATCTGTGGTGCTACTTCAAGGTCCTTACGTGTCACTTGATTGTTTTCATGAACCATTTTTTTCCACACTGGCAATGTTTTCCTCAGACACTGTGGTCACTGGACACTCATTCCTCTGTCTCTCCATGATGTTTGGCCTCTGCTAAATTCTTGAAAACACCAAAAAGTTATTGTGCAGAAAAGAGTAAGTTTTCTGAAACCCCCTTGCAAACTGTGAAGGCTTTGATACCACTTTTAAAATCATAGAAAATCATCATGCAAAATCACTCTCTTCCCGCCTCCCTAGCGGATATCATCGACTGAGTGCCGGGCAGATAGAAAGGAATGAAGCCCTCCCAGCAACCCTGACAAGTGGAGCACGTTGACATTCGCACAGGTGAATCAGAGAGGATGCTGCTCTTGACTGCATTTCTTGGAAGTGACATAATGGACCGTTCCACAGTCTGTTTCAAAACTTTCATAGCAACCTTTTATATAAGCTCATCTAACACCCAGGCCTCGGTTTCAAAATTCTTTTCTCCAGTAAGAGTAAACATGAATTTTTGGAAATGGCTGATTGAAGGTTGGGACAGGAAGAACACAAGATTTGAAAAAATAAGTGTAGTTATGCAAAGTAATTTTGATATTTGCTTGCATTTTTCAAACAAAGGTTGTCCAATCGCTACCTACACCAACCCATCTTAATATTCCATCTGCCCCATTCCTTTCTATAGCTCTCACATTCCACATCTGTCTTAAGTCTCTCCCTCTCTCCCCCTTTTCTTCTCAACTCCCACTAAAATCCAGGCTCCCAACAAAATCTATATGGCTCCTCACCTTTCTCTTCATTCATTTGCTTTCTCCTCATTTCTTTATTTCCCCCTTGAATAAATCCTTCCAGGGTAAATTCCCTTTCCTTGCTTCTCCCTTCCACATTCTATGGTAAAGCCAGGAACCAAAATAGCAGATTCAATATATCTCGTAGAAACTAAAAAAGAAGAAGCTATTAGACATAGAGTTTTTTGTTTGTTTGTTTGTTTATTTCATTTTTTGGCTGGGGCTGGGTTTGAACCCACCACCTCCGGTATATGGAGCACAGGCACCGCTCTTAGATATAGAATTTTTTTTACAGGTGTAGCCAAAGGGAGAAAACACAGAGGCACTTACAACTTAATTTTTTCTTTCTAATTTTTTTTTTTTTTTTTTTTTGGCCAGGGCTAGGTTTGAACCCGCCACCTCCGGCACATGGGACCGGCGCCCCACTCCTTGAGCCACAGGCGCCGCCCTCTAATTTTTTTTTTTTTTTTTTAAATCTAGACACGTGTATCATTAGCAGAGGTAGCTATAATCTGTCTCCCTTTTCAAATATCTTCTAACCATTTCTTAAAACACCTGCACACATACTATGTGAGGGTGTTTAGCATACCCCCGGGTGAAGGGTTCCACTACAACTTGAATTTTCCCTTAGAAATAAAAAAAATGTAACCTAAACATCTGGACCCCCATATCAATCTAAAATTTAAATAAACACCACACAATCCTGAACATGAAATTCTTGTTTGACTATACAACATTATAAGCAGGATTGCTTTCTGCCAAAAATAAGTCCTCATTTCAGTTGGCAAGCTCCCCATAGAATGGGTTAAGGGTTTCCTTTACAGGCATTAGAGAAACAACATGTTGAACAGCTATCAGTCTTTCACATTGCATATATCTGTTTCCTTCCTGTCAGGTAGCTGGTATCAGATAACATCCCGAATGGAAGTATTTCTAAAAGAGAAAGGCAGTTGGCATTATAGCATCATGGGTACAATGTACACCATGGGGTACAAGTGGGAAAAATTTGCTGGGATTAAAGCAAAAGCATAAGTCACAAGAATGCTAGAGTTCAGGGTAAGACACACAAAGAGTAAGCAAGTTGCCCCAAAGTTCCATTACACGATTTTGTTCATAGTCAGCCCTATATCTGTACCTTAAATAATTTAGGCATGAATAGTATACAATTAAATAATTTTGGAAAAAGTGAAATTTATGTTATTTTCAAAGCATTCTATGAGTCTTGAAATTTCATACTGTGAAACAACAGAAAACAAATAACAGAAACACATTCTTGCGCTGAACTCCATTTCTATCTTAGTGCCTGTACTGATACGTGGAATTAATGTGCTGTCCTTTACAATAGTGATAATCATATTTAAATGAAGCACACTAAATGAAAAATACTGTGTCTCTGAAGGATTAGACTAAAAACAAGATTTCTTTTGGCACTGTGCTCTTGGGTAAACTCATAAAGACTACTTTCCAAGGCCAGTGTTTGAGTAATATGAAATTTGGAAATCCATTAGAGGAAACGATTTGTTAACCAGCTGCCTTTCTTATACATTCCATTAAAAAATTAATCTGTACCAAAGGGGCCACCATACAAGGTCAAAAATGAAGCAAGTCCTTGCACGCTTGTCACTAAGACAAAAGGCACACATGAGAGATAACGTTCTGGGAACGAACTAAGCCTGTTGGGACATTCATGAATGTTTTCTAATTAACATTTGGAGTAGAAGAGATACCAATGGTATTTAGTCATTTCTTTGTACAAATTATATTTAGAATAGATCAAGTCCTGAAATAAATCATCATGTCCCTATGAAGCGCATTGTGATCACTCAGATTGGAGAGGGAGGCTTTATTGGTAAGTACTGTGTGATCCCACTTACCCCAGGTACCAAGAGGAGGCAAATTCACAGAGACAAAGTAGAATGGTGGTTCTCAGGGGCCGGACAGAAGCAATGGGAAAAGGGAGTTCTTTTTGGTTTTTGTTTTCTTTTTTTTTTAATTAAATCATAGCTGTGTACATTAATGCAATCATGGGGCACCATGAGCTGGTTTTATATACAATTTGAAGTATTTTCATCACACTGGTTAACATAGCCTTCCTGGCATTTTCTTAGTTATTGTGTTAAGACATTTATATTCTACATTTAGTAAGTTTCACATGTACCCTTGTAAGATGCACCATAGGTGTGGTCCCACCACTTACCCTCCCTCCACCCACCTACCCCCTCCCCTCCCTAAAAGGGAGTTTTTTAATAGTTGTAGAATTTCAGTTCTGCAAGATGAAAAGAATTCTGAAGATGGCGCAACAATGTGGACATACTTAACACTGCTGAACTGTACACCTAAAATGGTTAAGATGTTAAGTTTTTATTATGTCTATTTTACCACAATTAAATATTTTTTAAAGAGAGAAAAAAATAAAAATACCTCAATTGTTACCTATAATCTCCAGATAGAATCCTGGGGGAAGGAAAGTGCAGGTGTGTTGAGTGTGTTAGGCCCTTCCTGATCCCGTCTCTGCCTACCCCACCACTGGCGACTTCTCCTTCTAGCCCTCATACCCTGTACCCTCCACTGCCCTCTGGAAGTCTCCAGAGAGCAACCTCTTTGAGCAACCTCAAGAGCAACTCTTGACTCCCAGCACATTTCTACTTTTCCCCCAAGATCTGATAGCGAAGCCACGGAAACTGGAACAGCAGGGTCCTTCAAAGTTTCCTCCAAAACCAGGCGCTTAATTTTAATTTGTTTTTATTTTTGTTGTCATTGTTGTTGTTCTCATAGAGTTCCCTCCTGGCCAGGTGTGGCTCATGCCTAGAATCCTGGCACTGTGGGAGGCCGAGGCAGATGGATGGCCTGAGCTCAGGGAGACCAGCCTGAGCAAGAGGAGACCCCATCACTACTAAAAAATAGAACAAAACTAGTCAGGCATTATGGCAGGCACCTGTAGTTCCAGCTATTTGTGAGGCTCAGGCAAGAGGATCACTTGAGCCTGGGAGTTTGAGGCTGCTGTGAGCATCCTGTCCCCATGCCCCTTCTGGTGGCACATGTGCTGTCACATTGTGTACATATCGTCCCAGACAGATTGTACTTGGCCAGCTGTGTGTTTCCCAGGGGAAGGTATTTATTTGTCTCTCTCCTCCAGTTCCTGACACATAGTACAAGATAAATATGTCTTGACTTAAAAGAACGTTAGTGGCAGAGCCAGGACTAAAATTGAGTCTTTGGTATTTCTCCCCACCACGAATGCATCTTCTCTTGTTTATCTAGTTAGGGGCACATGAGCTTCCCTCTTAGAAATGTAAAGATTAGGGGCAGCACCTGTAGTTCAGTGAGTAGGGCACCAGCCCCATGTACCAAGGATGGCCGGTTCCATCCTGGCCTCAGCCAAACTGCAACAAAAAATAGCCGGGCATTGTGGTGGGCGCCTATAGTCCCAGCTACTTGGGAGGATGAGGCAAGAGTATCGCCTAAGCCCAGGAGTTGGAGTTCGCTGTGACCTGTGATGCCATAGCACTCTACCGAGGGCGATAAAGTAAGACTCTATCTCTAAAAAAAAAGAAAGAAAGAAAGAAAGAAAAGAAATGTAAAGATTAGTGTGTTATGTGAGGTGGGAGTTAATCAGGTTGAACTTGACAGCTCCTGCTTTATGAAACTTAAGCTTTCTGTTAAGCCACTGAAGTTTTCTGAATAAAAACAGGGATTTAGATGTGAATAAGCTATATACAAACTCGACATCCCACTTGAGGGAAAGGTAAAAGTTGGACTCAATAGTTCTATCTGCACACTGAACAAACAACTCCTAAAATACATGCCTATAAAGTGAAACAGGGGAAAGTTGCTCATGATAAAAAGCTGTCCTCAGAACGAATTTTAGATCTTCAAAAACTTAAGGAGAAGTTCATTTGTAGGTACATCTGTGTGCTGGGACAGCATTAATATTTCTGAATCATGAACAATTTAGTAAGACTATAAACAAATAACACCTAATATGTACTTAACATTATGGGCATTTTGCTGTTTTCCACGCGTTGCTGTGTTCTAGCCTCTTGGCACCTCTATGAGATAGGGGCTCCCCCTATTCCTATTTCACAGGCCTCAAGAGAATAAGTTAAGTGTCCAGGGTCACCCAGCCAGAAAGGGACTGAGCTAGAATTGGCCCTCACTGCCTGGCCTCCAAATCAGACCCCCTTAACCATGAAGCTACACTCTCTCTCTTTTTTTGAAATCTGCTTTTTAGAGGGTGCCTTCAGTTCAAGACAAAGCAGTCTGGCCCGCCCGTGGATCCAGGCATTCTCTGGGCTCACAAAGTGGTAATGATTGTGCTGTTAGGGATGAGTAAGAAAACAGGGAGACACAAATTTTACATACTTAATAAAATGAATCATGCAGACATTGCCCGTAGGGGAGGCAACTGTTTCAGGGAATCTTGAGACACAAAATTCCTGGGACCATAATTTATGTATACATTACAGTGAAGTTGATCTCTGAGTTTTAATTTATGGGTAGATTTTATTTAGAAACACAATTGTTTTTATAATACAGCAATAACAAAACTGTCACTCTGAATAAACAGGAATATATGTTTATGTTGTTTAGTAACTTGTTCCAAAGAGTTATGAAAACTGTAATCCAGGCTTTACAGAAGTCAGAGGCAAGAGGAAAGCATGTTGCTATCTTATCCTGAAGGGCAGATGAAGATATCAAAACAAGGAATTGCCTGCTTGGTATATTATAAACTTTAACGGGAAAAGGAAAGTAAATAAGGAATAAAGATATAATGTCCATAAGAGAAAACGTTTTTCATTTCAATATTTTTTAAGAATGACAAAAATAAAAAGATGGAATTAAAATTGAGGGTCAGTTTTTGTACACTGCTTTAAATTTCCAAACTGTGTTTGCCTTCCAAATTGCTAGCTCAGAGAGTTTTGAATTAGAACATGTTCCTTTCTAAATTTAAAGTAATAATATATTGTTAACCTACAGAAACCAGAAACCAAAAGAAAAAGGATATATAATATAGTTCCAGTAATTAATTATTGTGAATATGAAAGTCTAGCTAGACAATTGTCGGTACAACATATTTCTTTTGTTGTACATATATTAGAAAAAAATCAAGTTAAGAAGGAGCTTCTGGTGCAAGGTGGTTGACGAAGCTTATTCATTCATCCTCTTTCCTTTGCTAGATTCTAGATGAAGAAGTTTAGCTGAGTGGCACTTTAAGAGCCCAAAGCTGAAGGATCACTTGCGGTCAGGAGTTCAAAACCAGACTGGGCAACATAGCAAGACTTCCTCTGTACAAAAAAAAAGGAAGGGAGGAAGGAAGGAAGGAACTGGAGGAAGGAAGGGAGGGAGGGAGGAGGAAAGAGAAAGAAAGTGAAAAAGAGAGAGGAAGGGAGGGAAGAAGGAAAGAAGGGAAAGAGTTATACATAAAATCACAAATGCACAAAAACAAAGGGAATTGGAGATGAACTATTAGTAAATAAGACTTCTCAATAAATTTTCAAGAGGCAAAAGGTAGAATGAGGTGGGATAACAAGTTGTCCAGAAAAAAGTCACAGCCCAGAATGTGTTCATTTTCAAATCTTTAAATTCAACCTATACAGACATCAGGAAAGTGCTAATGATGGGTGGCAGGGGGCGGGAGGTAAATTCACACCTAATAGGTACATTGAGCTCTGGGCAACAGGCACACTTATAACTTTGACTCAAATGGTATGAAACCAATGTATGCAACCAAAATGTTTGCAGCCCCATAATTTCCTGAAATACAAACAAGACTTGTGTTTTTCATTTAAAAAAAAAAAAAAAATTGCTGATAGACTGGAGAGAGGATCCACTGGCCATTCCATTTCACAATCTCTTCTGCTCTTTGGGCAGTACTGATGATAATAATGGGCTTCCTACCACCCACCCTACCTCTGAAATCCTTCCCTTCACTCCTCTACAGTACTGGATATCCTCTCCATAGTTCTGTGCCTCTGTGATCAGTAGTATTCATTGGACATGTTTAGGAACTATAGAAGCATAAATGGCTTGATTTTCCAGAACATACTAGCTTCAGGATATAGCATCTAGCAATTTAAAATAAATGGTTTTCATATTTCCAAAATGTTAGAAAAGTTCCAATGATTCATAGAGTTAATTGGTCAATCATTGCCAGCTGGGATTAACCAGGAAAATACACACACACACACACACACACACACACACACACACACCAAATCTCCCCATAGTTCAGTTTTGTCCCAAAAGGAAATGACAATTCCCAAAGTGCCAATAGTGGCCTATTAAGATCCTGGGTAGCACTGTGGGCCTGGGTGAGTTAATTTTACCCCATGTTAGGAAGGTATTAAATATTATTACAGAACAGAATGCAATTGTCACCTGGTAAAAGTTTAAATGGTATAATTTGAAAGATACAATTCTTCTAAATGTAGCCCTCAGATTCCCAAAGCTCTGGCCAGTGAGAATGGCTGCTGCTTGCCAAGAAGTGACACATTGACATGAGACCCAAGTGACTGAGTTTCCAGATTACAGTAACTACTGGCTCTAGGTTAACTTGTGGGCAAACAGCTATGTGAAGCAGTCCAGCACCAGAGGTGTAGGACTGCACCACATCAATTCCAAATTCATCTTTCCATAAGAATGACATAGGATAATCCTCACTCTCCTCATGTCCCTCTGGTGAATATCCTCTCTGCAGATGTGATTTATCCAAAAAGCTCACTTACTTTTCTGCAGCGGAAGTCTATGATAGGCTGTATCTTCATCCAGATCAACCTCAACTACCAGCTTCCTGTGGACTTTTCACTGGAAGCCTCAGTTTTTGCTAACACTAAGCTATTAAAAGCTAATAGCACATTAATCAGGTATACTCATCTATTAGTTTAGACTTCATTGTATTTGGTGTCCATTTCACATCTGAGACACAGCTTCCATAGACACCTACACACAAGCTTCTCCACATTTAATTCTGCCACATCTCACCCTTTAATTCTGCCTCTTGCTGGTCACTAGAGATGAGCTCCCCATGCTCCTGGCTAAAGCCAACCAATTCTTCATTTGTGCAGTAGACACATCTTCTCCCTCTTGCTCAAGAACCTCAGAAACATTCACCTCTCTCCTGCATCATCCATTTCCCCTCTTGGTCCTTTCACATGCACATGTGCTAGCATTTTTTCTACTTTAAAAAGTTTTGTCTTGATTCCTCTTCCTGCTTTTCTCAGCCACTCCATTTTCTCTCACCCTTTATATTAAATTTTCCCCGAAGAGTTGCTAAGCCCACCCCCGTTGTTTCCAGTTCCTCCTCCCGTGTCCTGTCCCATCCCTCATCACGCCTCCAAAACTCGCAGAGCACCGGCCAGCTCCCAGCCAAGGCGGCGGTCAGTTCTCAGTCCTTATCTTACTGGAAACAGCAGCAGCATTTGTCACAGTCCTTCCTTTCTTCCCCCTTAATACTCTCCTTCCAGTTAAATTCCAGGACACCCACGTTTCCTGGCTTCCCTCCTACCTCGTGCGAGAGCCCTGGCCAGTCTGTCCTTTCATCCTCTCCCATACCACATTGCCATAACTCACAGCTCATCGTTCTTCTCTAACTCCATTCAGCTTCTGGTGATCTCACAATCCCTTGGATTTAAATACAACACTACCCATATAGACAACCGCTCTCACATTCCTGTCATGAGGACAGATCTCTCAACTGAATGCTCCTCTGTCAGACTCTGTATGTCCTGCCTCCTTGCAGTTTGGTGGTGAGATGTGACTAGCTTGCGTCAATCCTCTGTGAGAGGAAGTAACTGGTGTCACTTCTGGGCTGATGGATTAGGAGCCATTGTAAGAATCTCCAGTTCTTCTCTTCCCCTGCTGCTGCCATGTTTCAAATCCAGTTACAACCTGGTGTCAGCTCTGGTCCCCAAGTAAGTGTATGGAGAAGAGCTTCCAACATCGTGTTTGACGGGTATCCTCAGTGAGAAGTAGGCCTTTCCTACTCAGTTCATATGCCTGAAAACAGGTTATAGAAGTTCCATTTCCCTGGCTTTAACAGTTGAATTTATCAAAGAGGATTTTCATGTAGGTAAGAAATGAGTATAGGACAAATCTAGCATAGTATTATGCCTCAAATACATTTGCATAATTTATTTTTTGCACTAAAATATAAATTGCTTACTTTTGAGAAAGCTACAATAGTCTCATTATCTAACTTTCTATTCATCAAAGTTTCCAGAAGGGATGGAAGTAATAAACAACTTGGTATTAGTCATTTGCGATCTGTCCTCACAAACCATATGTGAAGATCAGGCATCTGTTAAGATTCTGCTTTTAAGAAGCCTTTTTTATATCCAAGATTAAAGTAAAAAGCCAATGAACATTTTGAATATGTTGGCCACATGCAAAATGTATTTTAAATTGTTTATTAAAATTTTTCTGCACCCGTATGTAATTGACTTAATTTAATACACATAGTTAGTGTTAGACAAAATGAAAAACAAGGAAAAACAAAATACTTTTTATATTCAAAATTAAGCCAATGATGGCAAACAATGAAAAATAATAACAAACCAAAATCAAATACCTCAGGTCTAAGATGATAGAAAAACAAGAGCGTTTTCCAAACTTCCTTCCAAAAGGAACATACTAGCTTGCATTCCCACCAGCAGTTCCCTTTTCTCCACATCCATGCCAACATCTGTTGTTTGGGGATTTTGTGATGTGAGCTACTCTTTTTTTTTTGTAGCGACAGAGTCTCACTGTACCACCCTCTGGTAGAGTGCCGTGGCATCACACAGCTCACAGCAACCTCCAGCTCTTGGGCTTACGCGATTCTCCTGCCTCAGCCTCCCGAGCAGCTGGGACTACAGGCACCCGCCACAACGCCTGGCTATTTTTTTGTTGCAGTTTGGCCAGGGCTGGGTTTGAACCCGCCATCCTCGGCATATGGGGCCGGCGCCCTACTCACTGAGCCATAGGCACCGCCCGTGATGTGGGCTACTCTTACTGGAGTTAGATGTAGACCTTCTGTTTGATACTGCAATTCCTCTTCTAGGTGTATATCCAAAGGACCAAAAGTCATTTGGCAATAAAGATATTTGCACCAGATTGTTCATTGTGGCTCAATTCATAATTACCAAGTCATGGAAGAAGCCCAAGTGCCCATCAACCCATGAATGGATTAATAAATTGTGGTATATGTATACCTTGGAATACTATGCAGCAGTAAAAAAAATGGAGACACTACCTCTTTTATGTTTATATGGATGGAGCTGGAAAATATTCTTCTTAGTAAAGTATCTCAGGAATGGAAAAAAAAAGTATCCAATGTACTCAGTACTACTGTGAAACCAATTTATAATCACTCACATTAGCATATAAAAAATGAAACACAACTTTAGGCTATGATGAAGGAGGGAAGGGGAGGGAGAGGGATGGGGAGGGAGTGGGAGGGAGTAGGGGATAAGAGGGGGACCACAACTATAGGTCACATTGCAAGTACAAGTTGGATCTATCATGTGTAGAACACAAATGTCCTAATGCAATAACTGGGTAAATGAGGTGAAAGATATGTTGATTAGTAGGATGTAAGCACTCCAATTTGTACAAATAATAAACACACTGAAACTGGCATAAATGTATTTATGATCTATGTCCAAAAGACTTAATAAAAAAAGATGATAGAAAAACAAGAATACTGGCATTGTTAGTAAAATATAAGATAAAATATAAACAGATCCATAAAACCTCAGTAAAAATGACTTAAATATAGACAAGGACCAAGTTCTAAGTAGTACACATACTGGAAACTGATTTTTTATGGTCTTGCATTTCTAAACATGGCATTTGCATTAATAATAATGATTCACGTGACTCTGGGTCTGGGGAACAGGGAGACATGCAATAACATTCCAAAAGTTCCAAAGCTGGAATTCTATATTGTTCAAGTTTATAGCAGTCCATGTCTACACTCTTATGCTTTTAGTCTTGGCATGAACTTGGTCCATATTTGTAAGTTTCATTATGTAGCCAGGTTCTGCATGAAACACTATGGGTAAATACTAAAGTATCTTGGTCTCAAAACTTTCAACTTTTTTGTATAAACAGATGCAGAAAAAAATTAACTGCAAAGCAATGTGAGGTTAAAGGGGCTTTCAGAACACAAAAGAAGAATGGATCATTACTGACTTCAGAGCCAGCATAAGGGATTAGTAATGAAGAGACTCTTGAGCTGAACAATTGTTTTATTTCAATCATTGACATTTCATCAAATGCAGCCTAATCTTCTATAATCTACATAAACATGATTAAGACAAATTTTCCCTTAGGGTGATGGGTCTTTTTGCCTCATATAACCTAAATAGATTTAGAGCCAAAAGAAATGTGAATATCTTGGCAAAGTTTTTTTTTTTTCCAAACTGAGTATGTAATTATGTAATTACTGGCCCTCTTGATAATGGGAATAAGATTGTTCCAACCATCTTAGCCATGCTAAAGTGTAAAACTCTTAGTTGTGCTGCAGTTAGGGAAATTTGGACCAGGATTATTGCACAGAAGCTGTTACAGCTTTTCATTTTGGTAAGTTATATGGAATTTGTTTTCAGCTCAAGTTGATTTTGAATATTTCCTTAATGGGGACCACCAGAGCACGGAGAATTTAGGAATTGTAGTAAAGAGTTTGTGTTTTATTCTAAAGGAAAAAGTGGGACATTAAATAATTTTGAACAAAAAAGAAAATTCTTTTTTGTTCAAAATTATTTAATGTTCTACTTTTGCCTTTAGGCAATTCAGTGGTAATATGAAGGGCAGGTTGGAAAGTGCCAAATGAAACCATTCAGAATATGATTTTCATAATCCAGGGATGAAATGACAAGCATCTGAAGACAATGACAGGGAGAGCACAGAAGAGGAGATGAGTATGGGAGATTTTTAAGATAGAGAGTTGGTAACATTTGGTTATGAATCCAAAATAGAGAATGACAGAGAGGGAGTGCCACATTTTTCTGATCTGGGAAATAAAATGTGTAGAGTTGCCAACAACAGAAAATACTAGAAAAGAAATTTATCAGTTCCAAGATGAAGGGAAACATGTAATTTAAGGTGTTGTGTAAGAAACCAAGTAAAAATGTATTTTATTATGTATGAAAGTAATTATGTATAAACAACTAAAGAAATCCTACATCAAGGATATAAGGAACAGAGTAAAGTTCTTAGAGTGAAGATCTTAGTTCTTAATATAAACTTTGAGCAAATACATTGAGAGAGATTATGGATTTCCTGCAACTGGTGGTAGGAAGATTAATCAACAAGAAAGCAACATCCAGCATTAAACACTAGAGGGGGGAAGAATAGAATTCACGGAAGCTATGCATTGAAACAGAAAGTCAAAACCCTGGTAGAATTAGACACAGGATGTTGTAGGAAATAAACTGTGAGATCTCCAAATTAACAGAATGCCGTCCCTCATAAATAGAGAAACAAGAATTTTCAACTAATTTTGGCTATCAAATCTAGTAAGTTATGATAGAGATATTACATTATTACTAATGGGGCTTTAACTCAGGGATTCAAGATTGACTAAAAATTTAAAATTAATTAATATAATTGCATAAACAGAATAAGAAGAAAATTGTATGGTATTTTCTTCATCTATAGAAATAGATGAGCAGCATTTATCATTGAAAAAAAAAATCTCAGCAAATTAGGAATGGAACTTCCTCAGTTTAATAAGGGAAACCCAGAGCTGACATTATATTTAATAGTGAAATATTGAACACTTTCCCTTAAGAAAAGATGTCTACTCTGTCCACTCCTATTAACAGTACTGGAAGAAAAAAGGCATGAAAAACAAACTTGAAAGAAGAGAATTGTTACTTGCTGATGTCATGCTGTGTATGAGGTCTGACAATTAAGTTTCCAAACTTGCCACACAGGCTTACGTTGGCAGCACTGTACAAATAGTAAGGTTTCATACCTTTGTGTTCATGTCAACATTTGCCAGTGACTTTCCAAGGGCAGTCATTATTGTTGTTGTTCCTTTGTGTCAGCAGAATGTTGGGGCTTGAATTAGAACAATGAGCAAACATTAAATTTCTTGTTAAACTTGGCAAGAGTGGAAGTGAAATAAGGTACATGTTAGTCCAAGTTAATAGAGATAATACCATGAAGAAAATGGCAGTGTTCAGATGGATTAAACCTTTTTTTTGAGGGGAAGGAAAGTGCCACTGATGAAGAGAAGTCAGAGCAGAACGGATGAAAACATTGCAAAAATTTCATCAAATTGTGCAACAAAATCTTTGGATGACTGTGAGAAAGATAACAGACCATGTAAACTTCAATACAAAAACAGGAAAATCTTAACCCAAAATCTTGGCACTAGAAAGGTGTGGCTCTTGCATCACTACAATGCACCAGCACACACAGCACATGTGTCTGTGAGGAAGTTTTTAGCCAGTAAACAAATAACTGTATTGGAACACCCTTCCTACTCACCTTATCTAACCTCTAATAACTTTTTTCTTTACTTAAAAATAAAAGAAATATTGAAAGGAAGACATTTTGATGACATGCAGGACATCAAAGGTAATACAGCAATATTTCTGATGGTCATTCCAGAAAGAGTTCCAAAATTGCTTTGAAGGTTAGACTATGTGCTGGCATCAGTGCATAGCTTCCCAAGGGAAATACTTTGAAGGTGGCCACAGTAATATTCAGCAGTGAGGTATGTAGCATTTTTTCTAGGATGAGTTGGTGAACTTAATTAACAGACCTGGTATGTTGTTGTCTGCTTTGTCAAAAATCAGTTGCTTGTAGATAGATAGTTTTATGTATGAGTTCCCTGTTCTGTTTGATTGATCTATGTCTCTACTTTTGTATCGATACCATGCTGTTTTGCATACTATAGCCTTGTAGTATAGTTTGAAGTCTGAAGAAATATTTTGAAAAATTTCAGTGCGCATTGTGTATTTTTAGGGTAATATCTATCATATAAATTTTTATTATGTCCATATAACAGAATTCTGGGCAAATATTAAGGAAAATAATTTGAGACACAGGAAATACTTTGTAAATGAACACAAAAGACTTCAAGCTTTTTAAGAGTCATTCTATATGATTGGATGTATGTTGGCAAGTCCCATAAAATGAAACTAGAAAGCTAAGTGAAGACAAGAGTTTGAACTTTTGCCTTTATTGCCATACCAAGGAGTTTAGACTTTATCCAAATGATAATAGACAGCTATTAAGAAAAGATGTAAGTTCCAATTTAAGAGAAGTTATAAGTCAATTAACCACACAATTTGTATGCACAAGACATGCATGAAAATGTTTATTTTTCATTGTCTAAAGAAGCATCATAACATTAAAAAGTGTCTAGTAGCCTCTTGATGAACATTAATTCCATTTGGTTGCTGCCAATGCTATAGAAATTAACTTGAAGTTCTCAGAACCAACTGAAGTTTGTTCAAGAAACATTTATTGCCTTCCCACTGTGTATCTACATCTGTGCTGACCATGAAGGAGTCAAAGATCAGTAAAGCTTGGTTGTCATCCTCCAAGATGCCCTGGTGTTTGTAATATAAGGTTACCTTTAGAACGTACTCCAGAGTTTATGAAACAATTTCAGATGCTTTCCCTCACTGATGCTTCACAAATCCCTCTGAACATGTATATAGATTAATACTTTTATTTTCATTTTATAATTGAGAAATTGAGCAAGAGCTTATAATGGGTCAAGTTCCTTTCTAGGCACCGGGCACAGGGGATCAAACAAGATAGATAAAAATCCCTGTCCTCATGGAACTTGAATCCTGTGTGAAAGTCACATAAGCACAGCATTTGAGCTGGGACACAAACACAGCTCTTCACTGTAACCACATGGTAAATTTCCAAAGCATTATGGGAAGCAAAAGAAGCCAGAGGAAAATAACACATACCATGGGATTCTATTTACACGAGGTTCAAGAATCAGCCAAACTAATTGATGGTGATAGAAATCAGAACTATCGTTACTGCAGCAGCACAGAGTAGATGAAGACTAACTAGAAAAGGGCAGAAGGAACATTCTAGAATAATGACAGATTTCTGTATTTTTAAAGTAAACACTTTGGTGTACACATTTTGAGGCATCCTTCAAGCTTAAAACTTGAGACATGAGCATTTTACTACAGATAACTACAGCTCAAAAAAGGAGTAAATAACTTTCATACTGCTGCTCTCACCACCATACTTTCTCTTCATTTATCAAGGGTTTCAACAGCCTCTTAACTATTTTTTTTTAATTTATCCCTAATAAATAAGAACAGAAGTAAAACAGAATCCTGGCTGTTCAGCCTGCTCTCTACCATTGGTGAACATTCTACTATCTGGTAGGCAGATGATATCTTTTGTGTTGATCACCTTTTGCCACTTTTTACATTTTCTCAAGCTTCATTTTATATTAGTCTAGTCTTTCTAACTCTTGTTTCAGGTGTCTTTGGTTATATGCTTTTCATTCCTGTTAACATAGACATGTGTGCTCAGTGTCATTGCGACATACAATAAAAATCGGCTTTGTTTAGATTTCTCCTCTTTTCTATTTCCATTGATATTTTATTATGTTTAGCTGTTTCTAGTCAGTTGGTCATATTTAGCTTCTCCTTCCTGTAATCTGCTTGCTGAGCAAACAACTGCTTTGCTTTTATGATTCCGAGATGGGTATTTAAGCTTGCTTCCACATTTTGTGCCTGTGCTTTCTTATTAGTTGGAAGTAAGACTGGAAAACTGCTTTCCTCAATAGGCACCCTTCTCATAAGTGAAAGTTTCATCAGATGCTCTGCTTTTAGTAGGATAGCTCTTCAAATGGTGGAAGCTCCTTCTCCTCAACTTTGTCTTGCCTCGGTGCCACCATCATTCACATTGACCCCCTGGAGAAGAGGTCTAGAGCGCAGTTCTCACAAATGTTCCTTTTGTTTTACTCTCCCTCCATGGATATTCAAACTCCCATAACAGTAACACTTTAGCCCACACTTTCTTCCTCTTCTATGAAATCTATTAAATTAGAAAGCAACATATATTTATTCAAGAATAAATAAATTCATGAAATTATCATTGACCCTATTTCAATGAGATCTATGGAATCATATTTTCTTACTGCTTTTCTTTTACAATTATATATTTGTAAAATGTCCATATGTTAAAGTCTAACCTCACAGAATTACATGAATAGAATCAAACAAGTTAAATACAGTTTGGGACACTATGGTATAAGACTTCAAGTAATACAGATAACGAAACTTTTCTGAACACTTGAAATAAAACATATCTTTGTAAGTAAAAATTCAAAAAAATTACTTAGGAATCAATATGCAGAAAATGCATTCACACACATATAATTTCTTAACTATATCTCTAATTTTGGAAAGATGGGGAGGAAGAATTCATTATGAGAAAGAAAATATTACTATTGGGTGATAAAGCAGAAACAGAATTATTCAGTTCCTTTTCTATCAATGCCCTTATCCACTCATGCTGTATCTGTCTTAAAAGTTCATTTTTCCCATGTAACTTCCCCTGGGGTCCTGGCTTTCAGTCGAGGCACATACTGTGCAGAGAAGATGGTTTTAGGACCCCCAGACTTCTTGCCTTAGCATGGGTTGTAGATATAGTTCAGATTTTGTCTCCTCTAAATCCAAGGTTGAAATTTGATCCCCAGTATTGGACGGGGTGCCTACTGGGAGGTATTTGGGCCATGGAGGTGGATTCCCCATGAATGGTGTAGTGCCCTCCCATAGTAACGGGTGAGTTCTCACTCTGTTCACCAGAGAGCTGGTGGTTTGAGAGAGCCGAGCACCTTCCCCTGCTCTCTTTCTCACCAAGTAACACACCTGCTCCCTTTCACCTTCTGCCATGGTTGGAAACTTCCTCACCAGGAGCAGATGCTGGTAGCAAGCTTCTTGTATACCTGCACAATCATGAGCCAAATACACTTCTTTTCTTTAGAAATCGCCCAAGCTCAGACATCTCCTTTAACAACACAAAATTGACTAAGACAGCTGCCATAACAAAGTACAACAGATTGGATGGCTTAAATGACAGTTGTTTTCCTAGCAGTTCTAGAGGCTGAGAAGTCGAAGATCAGAGTGTCATCTGACAGAGTGGCCTTTGTAAGAGGAATACAGCTCTGGGACCCCGAACAGAACTTAGTGAAGGTCCTTATATGGGTACCTTCTCACTGCATCATCAGATGGCAGAGAGAGAGGATTTCTATTTTCTCTTTCTTTTCTTTTAAAAGCCCTAATCTTCTCATGGAGACTCAAACCTCATGACCTCATCTAAGTCTAATTGAAAGCTACAACTTCACCTTCTAATACCATTATTTTGAGGGTTGGGACATAGGAACACATAAATTTGGGGGGAGGCACAGACATTCCTTTTATAACACTCTTCAATTCCTCCAGATACCTAGGAATAATTCAGCTACAAGACACAACTTGCTCTTACACTGACACCTCTTAAAGCCATAAAGTATTATTATGATTCTCTCCATGCTGGACATTCTCCAGATACTCTGAAAATACACTCTGTGTGTTAGGGGCCACATCTACATTGCTCCTGCCCCTTTGTCCTCTTGCTGGGTTTGGCCAATTAGGGGGCCTTGCAAAAGATCAGAGGATGGAAAGAGAACAAATGTTTGTTGTTTTATTCTCCTAGGGCCCCCCCAGAAGCTGTATTCCACTTACAAAGGCCACATGTCAGGTGGCTTCTGGGTCACAAGCCCTTGCCTCACTTTTCAGGCCTATGGCTGGCAATAGCCCCTTCCCCATCCCACAACCTTGAACATAGTCCCTCCTTACACTTCCCTGCATGACATCACACTTTTCCTTCCAGGACCTTGACTGCAAACAAATTCTCTGTCTCCCTTCTCCAATCTTACCCAATATCCCATCCATTTGCCTAATTTGTCATGAACCTGGACCCCAGAGGGGGAAGGGTAGACTCCAAGCCACAAGCAAGGGCTGAGGACAGGAATCCTGCGTGCTGCCTCATAAAGGAGTGACAAATCCAAGTCACACAATAAATACAGACCTATATATGGATGGACATTCAGACTTAAGAACTGACCATATTTGGCTTGAAATGATGAAAATCCTGCGCACAGTTAAAGCTTTACTTACCAGCTGCCAACACAAACAATGCAGTGTAGTTATCAACTTGCAACTCTCTTGTAATGATTGAATGTAACCACTTCTCTAAAATTTGGACTAATTGCTATAATTTAAATATAAAAAGGTTTTTCTTTTAACTTGAAAAATATGTTTTTAAAATGATTTTGATGTAGTCATCCTCTCCTAAAAAAAAAAATAAAAGTGATGAAAATCACTCTGGGGAGAAAATCGAGGACTCTGGAAGGTCTTGAAAAGCAAGCGTGGCTCACATCTCACTGGAATCACTGAGAAGCATCTCCTGGGATGACTTCCAGAAGCAGAATGTGGTCAGAGCCTGAACAGCTGCAGGTCCTGTTTGCTCCCCTATCTTCTTTCAGCTTAAGATTTTTTCAGATAAAATCAGATCCAAAATTAATATAACAAAGAGCATAAAAGGGGAAAGTAAGTTACAAAAATGAAGCCTGGAGGGTTGGAAATTACCTTACCTTGATCCATAATAATTTTCTTTCTTTCATTTTTGTTTTCTCAATACCCACTGAGTTTGAAAAAAGTATGCTCCCCTTTGTAAATTTCTACATTATCATAAAATATGTTTTGTTTGCCACAGCTTATATAGCTGCACAGAATGTAATTTCCAGAATGTTATAAATACTAACTTTATCCTTTTAAATGTAGCCAGTGGGATATAAATAACACATAAATTTGATGTCATTGCCATCTATTTTACAAATATATGAGCAAATACAAGACAATGTCTTTAATCGCCAAAAACTTGGTTCGGTCCTTTCTTTTCTTGAAATGACTGTTCCATGTGACTTCTCCAGAATCTATAATAAAAGATATTGAAGAATTTATTTTTACGCTAAAAGTATTTTTAATCACCTTAAGCACACTTTTTCACTATAAAAATATATTTTTATAGTGGGCATGGTGGCTGGGCACGGTGGCTCATGCCTATAATTCTTAAACTCTGGAAGGCTGAGACAGATCACTTGAGATCAGGAGTTCGAGACCAACCTAAGTAAGAACGAGACCCCCAAAAATTGAAAAAAAAAAAAATAGCCCAGCAAGGTGGCACATGCCTGAAGTTACAGCTACTAGAGAAACTGAGACAGGAAGAATACTTGAGCCCAGGAGTTTGAGGTTATAATGATGTATGATGATCCCTCTGCACTCTGGGGGGGGCACAAGGAGGAACAGAACAAAAAAAAATGTATACATAAAATTAATTTTATTGCTTATTATCTTAAATATCTAAGAATTAGAGGTTTCCTTATGATATGAAGTATTGCCATAATTATTAGTACATAATAATAAATAATAATTGTTAAAAATATTAGTAGTACTTTTTGTCAATTGAAAATAAATTATAAAAGTAATAGTACCACATATATAATTGACAAAAAAAAGTAGACATTTCACAAATTTTAGTGAATAATTACTACCCATAAAAAGAAAAATAGTATTGGAAATGTTTGTTAATGAGAATTTGCTGCCACTAGTATTTTGAATTACTTCTTCCACACTTCCCCTTCCCTGGAAACTTTTATACCACTGAGTACACCAGTGTAGTTAAGTTCAGGCTAGGTCTGCATTACTTTGGTATAAAATGGGAAAGAAGCAACTTTATAAGGAAAAGTGGAAAAGAGAAGGCACAAATCAGTAATCAGGTAAATTCATTTTGGTAAAGAGTACAGCTAAACAAACGAAAATTAATTCTTTTTTTTTCTCTTAACAACTTTTTTTTTTTTGGCTGGGGCTGGGTTTGAACCTACCACCTCCAGCATGTGGGGCCAGCGCCTTACTCCATTGAGCCACAGGCACCACCCTTAAATGATAACTGTGTACATTAATGCATTTATGGGGTACAATGTGCTGATTTTATATACAATTTGGAATGCTTACATCAAACTGGTTAACATAGCCTTCACCTTACTTAATTATTGTGTTAAGATATTCTTTTAAAACTACTTTTGCTCATATACTCCTTGATAAGCTGCTAACTAAACCCAATAGAATCTATAGATGTTATTTTACTTGCCTATTGATAGAGATATGGAAAATTCCCATGTAAGTCTACTATCTACAGTAGCACAGGGTCCCCATGTAACCCTACTATCTCCATACATTACAGTACATTGCTCAATCCTGTTATTTTACTTAATCATCAAGCTCTGTTTATCTAGGAATTAAAAATTAATATGGCCTTCTGTAGATTATGTTTATTTGTTGATTATTTCCTTTGCTGTGTAGAAGCTTTTTAAATTAATCAAGTCCAATTTATTTGTTTTTGTTTTTGCTGTAATTGCCATTAGGGTCTTTGTCATAAATTCTTTGCCTATCACCATGTCTACAAGAGTTTTTCTTACTTTTTCTTCTACAATTTTTATGATTTCATGCATTACATTTAAGTTTTTTATTCATCTTGAATTAATTTTTGTAAATGGAGAGGAGAGATAGGGGTTCTGTTTCATTGTCCACATGTGGCTATCAAGTCTTCCCGGCACCATTTATCAAATAGAGTTTCCTCTACCAGTGTATGCTGTTGTCTTCTTTGTCAAAGATCAGTTGCTTATAGATAGACAGATTTATATGTGGGATCTCTATTCTATTTCATTGGTCTATGTTTCCACTCTATACCGGTGCCATGCTGTTTTGATTACTATTGTCTTATAGTATAATTAGAAATCTGGTAATGTGTTGCCTCCAGATTTGTTGTTTTCACTTAAGATTTCTTTGACTATTTGGGTTCCTTTTTGGTTCCAAATGGGGCATAGAATTATTTTTTCCTCTATCTGTGAAATATGACATTGGTGTTTTGATAGGGATTGTGTTGAATCCATAAATCACTTTGGGAAGTATGGAAATTTTAATGATGTTGATTCTACCAACATGAGATGTTTTGTTCGTTTGCCTATGTCATCTCTAATTTGTTTCATCAATGTTTCCATAGCTCTCCTTGTCAAGATCTTTCACCTACTTAGTTAAGTATATTCCTCAGTATTTTATTTTCTTTGTAGCCATTGTGAATAACATTGGTTCTTTAATTTGACTCTTAGCATGACTGTTATTTGTATATATAAATACTATTGATTATTGTACATTGATCTTGTAACCTGAAATTTTGCTGAATTTATTTATCAATTCTAGGATTTTGGTGGAGTCTCTGGGATTTTCTGGATACAAAATCATCCTCAGTGAAAAGCAATCCGCAGTGACATCCACTTTCCCATTTTGTATACCCTTTATTTCTTTTCCTTGCCTGATCAAAAGGCTACGAGTTCTGGTACTATATTGAATAGTAATGGTGAAAGTGTGCACACTTGTCTTGTTCTAGTTATTAGGGAAAATGTTTTCAATTTTTCCAAATTCAGTAAATTGTTGGCTATGGGTTTGTCATATGTGGCTTTTATAATTTTGAGATATATTCCTTCTATGCTTAGTTTGTTAAGAGTTTTTGTTATAAGAGGGTGCTAGATTTTAACAAATACTCTTTCTTCATGTGTTGAAATGATCATATGGTCTTTGTTTCAGCTTCTGTTTATATAGTGGGTCATGTCTATTGATTTGTATATATTAAGCCATCCTTGGATTGAAATCCATTTGATCATGATGAATTATTTTTATGTGCTGTTGAGTTCAGTTTGCTAATATTTTGCTGAGGATTTTTGCATCTATATTCATAAGGGGCATTAGTTGGTGGTTTTCATGTGTGTGTGTGTGTGTCCTTTCCTGACTTTAGGATCAAAGTGATACTGGCTTCATAGAATCAATTAGGGAAGATTCCCTCCTTATCAGTGTTATGAAATAATTTCTGTAGGATATAGAGAAAATATTTGCAAAGTGTACATCCAATAAGGGTTAAAAACCAGAGTCTATAAAGAACTCAAGTCAGCAAGAAAAAAAAAAAAAAACATTGAAAACTGGGCAAAAGAGATAAACAGCACTTACTCAAGAGAAGATAGAAAAATGGCCAGCAAACATGAAGAAAATGCTCAACATCACTAATCATCATCATATGCAAATTAAAACCACAATGAGATATCACCTTACCTATGTCAGAATGGCCATTACTAAAAAGGCAATAGATGCTGGCATGGATACAGAGAGAAAGGAATACTTATACCTTGTTGGTGGGCCTGCAAATTAGTATAACCTCTATGGAAAATTGTAACAAATGCCTCAAAGAAATAAATGCAGACTTACTATTTGACTCAGCAATCCCACTACTGAGTATCTACCTTAAGGAAAAGATACCATTTAATCCAAAAGACATCTGCACTCAAATTTTTATTGCAGTACAATTTATAATCACAAAGATGTGGAATCAACCTAAGTGCTCATCAATTCATGAATGGATATATATATATATATAGTCACACACATACAGTCACACATACATAAATACACACACATACATACCATAGAGTACTACTCAACCATATAAAGGAATGAACTAATGTCATTTTTAGCAACAATTTGAGTGAAACCAGAGACCCTTACCCTAAGTGCGGTATCTCAGGAATGGGAAAACAAACCCTGCATGAGCTCTCTAATAATTTGAAACTACTTGATGGGTACACATGAAGACTGAGAGATGTAAAAGTCATTGGAAATCAAGACATGGTGGGGTGGAGGAGGAAAGATGTACAATGGACACTATTTGGGTGATGGACGCAATAATAGCACTGACTTATGCATTATAAAAGATACCCATACCCCCTGTGGTTTTAATTTGCATTTCCCTGATTAGTGATGTTGAGCATTTTTTTCATATGTTTGCTGGCCATTTTTCTATCTTCTCTTGAAAAACTGCTGTACACTCTTAATTATGAAAATAAAAAAATGAAATCTATAATTAGTCATCAGAAAAATGTAAATTGATCGAATACCATATCACAACTATTGGGATGAATATAATCAAAAAGACAGATAATAACAAGAGTTGATGAGGGTATAGAGAAACTTGAACCTCATACACCACTAGTGGTGATGTAAAATAGTGCAACCACTTTCAAAAACAGTCTGGCAATTCCTCAAAAGATTAAACATAGAGTTAACATATGACCCATCAATTTGACTCTCAGGTATATACTCAAGGAAAATGAAAACATGTCTACATAAAAACTCAATATACACAAATGTTCATAGCAACATTATTTCTTATTGATATAATCAAAAGTGGAAAAAAACAAATGCTATTAATTTATGAATAAAACAGTACTAAAAGGGAGTGTCAGTTAGTAATAAAAAGGGAGTGCGGATATATAACACAACATGGATAAACCTTTTAAACATTACGCTAAGTGAAAGATTCCAGTCACAAAAGACAACATATTATGTGAATTCATTTATGTAAAATGCCCAAATTAGGAAAATCTACGGAGACAGAAAGTAGCTAAGTGGTTACCTAGGACCAAATAAGATGGAAAGATTGGTGATAGCTAATGGGTACTGCATTTCCTTTTGGGGTAATGAAAATATCCTAAAATTTATTGTGGTAACTGACAGTTGTACAACTCTGTGACTACACAACAACTATTAATTTGCACACGTTAAATTTGTCAATTGGATGATATGTGAATTATAGTGCAATAAAAATGTTATTAAAAAAAGATTCCAACTTGCATTTTAGCCCTTTCTCCCATATCATACAAAGTACATATGTTTCTTTCTATTATTTTAGTTGGTTTTTTCCTGAAGAATTTCAGAGCTATTTGCATAGAACCTGCAGCAATGTGGGTGGCTGTTTCCTGGCCAGTACTCCTGGGTCAGCCCACTCCCCTCAGAAAGGCACATGCCACTCCTGTTCACTTAGAACTTTATCCACCTGCTCTCCCTCACCCTCGCTTGTGTTTGTTGTTAAAGAACTAGCAAAGTCCTGACTATCCAAGTTTCTTGGATTGATACTGATGCTATCAATTGAAGAACTTAGTAGAGAAAAATCCTAAACAATAATTAGCCACAATTCATGTTTTATTTGCCTTTAAAATAATTTATATATGTATAATCACAGATTAAAATGATTAGTACCATTTGGATACAATATCAGGACTCCCATAGTTTAATGCTCTCCCTGAAGAGTGTTGAAAGAAAACTGAGGCATTTATAGGCATAGTATTCAGGGGAAAGCAACAACAGAACTGGACATTTGTTTGAGAATAACCATAAAATGTTCAATTAAGATTTGGATAATGAAGGATTAGTGATTTTATCTTTGAACTTTCAGAACTATAATCAACAACTCATTAGTGTCAAAGAATAAAACCATCTTGCATATCATACAAGCATACACCTTAAATATTTTATTATTAAAAGATTTATTTAAAATCAGCATAATATCTCACTGGAGGAGTCCTGAACCAAATCTTAAGAAACTTGGGTTTATATCCAGGACCTAGCATTCAATTGTCATGGAGACCTGGTCAAATTTATGAACTTCTCTGAGCCTCTCTTTCTTTGCTTCTGATATGGGTTAATAGTAATTGCCCTGCTTGTCTCACAGGACAGTTCTTAGGAGCAAATGTGAACATATTTGGAGAAAATATAAAAGGTGTATATAACACTGAGTGAGTTAGATGAGAGAATCAGACTTTATTCCCTCCCTTATTCCTTCTTCTTACCTATAAGCATTGACCCTCTGAGAAGACTAAACTTTATTGAATATCTTTTCCTGGGATCACAGAGCTAAACATTTTCTTAGGTGTTTTGTTTCATTCTTACATTATAACCATTTGACAATGGAGAACTCAAGGATAAGAGAGGATGACTAACAAACAAAGTTATACAGCTGCTAAGTTTTGGAATAGGAACTGAAACTTAACTCTAGGCCAAGCACAGTAGCTTAGCCTATAGCACTGGGAGAGGCCAAGGAGGGTGGATTGCTTGAGCCGAAGAGTTTGAGACCAGCCTGAATAAGAATGAGATCCCATCTCTACTAAAAATAGAAAAAAAAAATAGGTGGGCATTATAGTGGGCACCTGTAGTCCCAGCTACTCGGGAGGCTGAGGAAAGAGGATTGCTTCAACCCAGGAGTTTGACATTGCTGTGAGCTACGACACCAGGCCACTCTATCCAGGGTGACAGAGTGACACTCTGTCTCAAAAAAAGAAAAAAAAAACTGGCTCTAAATTCATGGATTTTTTTCTACTGTACCACACTCTTCAGAGAAATTCTCCTTTTTCTTGCTCTCCTGAAAAATCCCTTGGATGTCTTCAGGACATCTAGGTTAGCAAGTCCACCAATCATAGTCCCTGGAAAAGAAAGAAAATGATTTTAAGATCATTATCAAGCCAAGATGGCAATAAGTCCTGATTTGCTGAGGGCAATCTCTGTGTAAGTTGGTTGTCCTGCTGTAATTATACATCCCTTTTACTTTCAAAAATGTTTTGATTTGAACCTGAGATACTAATGTTGGTTCTACATCATGAAGGTTAACCAGAATCATTAAGATATTAGATATGTATTTCTCAACTATCATCACTAGACAGCAAAATTGCAGATTTGTAAATCTGGTACAGACTGAAAAAAAAGTTTGTGCAGTAAAACTAAAAGAGAATAGACACGTTGGGGGGGAGATGAAGGCCAGGGGAGTAACTTAGACTAAAGAAGCAGTAAAGACAAGAGAAACAGAAGGCATGACATGGAAATGAAGGCTTGTGAGACAGTTTGCACGAACACACTCAGAGAAAAACAACCTACTGACTCCTAAGATGTGTTAAAAGACAATTTGTAAAAGCAAACTGCCTCCTCTTGTATTTGATATGGTCTCTTCTGAAGAGGCAAGTAGAGTGAATATGAATGCATTTTTCATTCCCCAAAGAGACATTTTAGCAAGGTTGATTATTTTGGCCCTTGAGTTTTCCTGTGAGTGTATGTTTGCCAGGGACCCACCCCTTGGAAAGAACATCATTCTCAACTCAGCACCCTATTTTGCTTTTTATCTACCTCATGAGTTTAAAATGACAGCAGGGATCTGTCCCCTTGTAGTCTAGACATTGCCAGCCTTAATATTTTCTATTCTTGTTGAATTCTCTAATTTTTCTTATTGTTTTGCTGTTTAAAAGTCAAAGTTATATGTATACATGCTGAGGATGGGGAATAATTGTAACTCTCATTCACTGCCGGTAGGCATATAAATTAATTGATATATAATCACTTTGTAAACTTGGAAGTGCCTACTTCTAATTGAACACATATTTATCCTTTATCTTAGTGAATCTTCTCTTAGATCTAAGCCCAACAGACATGTGTATAGATCTGCACCAAGAGACACATTCAGAAATGTTCATAGTAGTATTAGTCATAGCAGCCCCAAACAGGAAGCAACCCACATTCCATCAACCTTAGAATGAATAAATAAATTTGTGGGTTTTCTTCATACAATGACGTATCATTTAGAAAAGAAATGAAGTGAAGGTAAAAGAACTACTACAATGTGGATGAATCTCACAATTGTGCTTACTGAAATGGACAGGATACAATAGAGAGTAATATGCATGATCCCCTTCGTGTAAAATTTAGAACAAATTTAATGCTTCGTGTTGAAGGCTAGGATTATACTTACTCTGGGGGAGGAGGATGTAGCTGTTGACAGAGACCCAGAGACAGGCTTCCGAGGTCTGATAATGTTCTATTTCTTGATCTAAGTGGAGGTCACAGACTGCGTTTTCCTTGTGATAACTCAGTGAGCTGTATACTTAGGATTTCATCACTTTTCTGTGTCTATATCTTGCCCTTCCACAAGAATGCTCATTAAATTGTTCACCTTGACAAGATCTTCTGGCGATTATACAGAGAAAGCAATTTACAAGAGAAGAGTGGAAGCATAATCAGACACAGAGCTTCCTGAGTCGGTGCAAGTGGAATCTGAACTTACATCAGGGAGGGGACGTGACAGTGAGAGATGGTGAAAGCACTGATTGTGGAGGGTTCAGGCCTGACAGGGAAGGAGGCAATGAGGGAAAGAATTGAAGCTGGTTCCTAGGTTTTGAGTTTGACCAACTTATATGACCAGAGAATAACCAAATTTAAAGATGAAAATCAAGAGTTAGGTTTGGATATAGGGAAATGGAAATGTCAAAGCTGTCAAGAGGATATATTAATTTGAAGCTCAGAAACAGGTACAGCTAGAATAATACATCAGGATATAGGTGGTATGCTCAGTCATGAAATCAGAATACTTCCTGTGTTCTCAACTCTACCTTATCCAACATTTCACCAGTGACTGCAGGTAAAGGTATAAACCCACAGATTAACAGCAAAGTCATACACTGAAAACAGTGTCAAAAATAAGAAAACAACTAAAAGCATGGTAAAGATGTAATAGGAGGGTGGCGCCTGTGGCTCAAAGGAGTAGGGCGCCGGCCGGAGGTGGCAGGTTCAAATCCAGCCCCAGCTAGAAACTGCAAAAAATAAATAAATAAATAAATAATGTAATGGGAATATTGTAGTTACTTTTCTAGGCTCGAATCATCAATTACTTCAAACTAGCATTGTGTCCTTATCAAAATATAGAAGACACAAACAAATTAAAATTTTAATTTCCAATGAATCTGCACAACCGAAACATCAGCCTAGAGATCCATGCAAAGAAGATAACACAGCCACAGCGTTCTCGTTTTACCCTGTGCTGCTAAGACCCCAGCCCAGGTGTAGCACTTGGGGTGTGACTTCTCAGATATTGGAACAGGTTCAGAGAAAAAGAAAATGACAAAAGGTATTTGGAAAAAGTGACACATGAGTAACAACTGAAAAAAATGGAGCTGTTTAGCTAGAAAAGGGGTTCAGTGGAAAGAGGAGGTGGTGTTTAAAAACTACCTTCACACACTTCAAGGGTTGACATTTAATAACTTTTTCTTAAAAAACTATATAAAGCAGAATGAAGGCAAAGGATGATTGTCTCATAGAAAGAACTTCAGATAGATAGATCCTAGCACAAAATAATGAGGAATTATCTAACAGTGGTATTTGGATTGCTTTATAAAGTAATTCTCCATTGCTAAAATATACCAGCAGTCTGTGTGGCCACTTACGAACATTCATGGCTGAGTTCATCATCAGTCTACAGCCTCTAAGTTCTTCCTAACTCTGAGATAACTGTGAATGGGAAAAATAGCATTATGGAAGGAAAGAAAACAAGAAAGCAAAAAAAGAGGAGGGAAGAGGAGGAAAGAAGAGGAAAAGGGATTTTTATCATGTTAACACTTGGAAGGAAAAAACTAACAAACAAAAAAGAAAGAAAGAGAGAGAGAGAGAGAGAAAGAAAGAAAGAAAGAAAGAAAGAAAGAAAGAAAGAAAGAAAGAAAGAAAGAAAGAAAGAAAGAAAGAAAGAAAGAAAGAAAGAAAGAAAGAAAGAAAGAAAGAAAGAAAGAAAGAAAGAAAGAAAGAAAGAAAGAAAGAAAGAAAGAAAGAAAGAAAGAAAGAAAGAAAGAAAGAAAGAAAGAAAGAAAAGAAAAAAGAAAAAACCCTAAAGAAATTTAGGGGAAAATAAGATCTATGGCAGGAGCATAGGCTTATGAGCTTTTAGAGTGGGTTTTAATATTCTAAAACATCGCTCTACAGCTAAAAGAAGCTTGCTACTAAATTTTATTATTTTCCTAAAAAACAGTCCAACTCTAAGAGATAATCAGCACTTTATAGTTTCAAACAATTAAAATCTGTCATTCATTTGCCACCTCTCACGTCTTCTATTATGCCATATTTTTTTTAAATGAAAATGACTTGTATTACATACATGGTGAAATTGGAAAGACTTTTCCAAAATGATAAAATAATAACTCTATTTTTTGCCCCAGACATTTAGCTATTTGTGCTCTACTCCTTCAGAAAATACTTTGCTTTCATAGTAAAAGTCTTCAAACCAAGTAATTTGAGTAGCATGCCCTTTGCAATGGCATTCTGCAAATTCTACTATTTCCAAATAAAGTACTGTGCAGTTTTTTTCAGGACCACAGTGTTATACTATCTAAGTTTATTTCCAGCAACTTGTTTATCCAAGAGTTTCCAATAATAATTTTTAAAAGGAAGAAAGCATACATTTTAGTAAAATGTGTAATTCTATAAATATGTATGTAGGCTGATAAGACATGACAAGCAGAACTTTATATTCATTCACTGTTATGAAGGTGGGGGGTCCCTCTCTCTATTTGGTAAATAATGGTTATCATTTCCCAAAAGCGAGATGGTAATATAGATACAAATGTTGTAGAAAACTGCGTATTTCAATAAATAAGTTGTCATTTGTTTTGAGGTTGGCATGATGAGAATGTTCTGAATGCTTCAAAGGATTTTGCTTTCCCCCTCTTTTTTAAAGAAAGCACAAACATAAACTAAAACTGCTTTTGAAACAAAACATTTATCCATTTCCTAATTGTTCAACTATAGAAGAATTACCTCATTTAGACACTTAAGAATGTCAATAATCCTGTTTAGAATGTATTTAATAGAGGAACTTTTTATTATCTACGAACCAATTCTCAAGCTATTTTAAATAAGAAACCAAAATCTCAATAAGCAATTGGCAGACAGTGAGGGCCTAACGGGGCATCAGTGACTCAGAAAGAGTGGATAATACGCATACCAAAACTGCCTGATTTATTTTATGCCTTTATATATTGTAGAAATCTGTCTTAAGTTTTATGTAACCATGGAACAGACATAAACTAACTTTTTTTAGCAAACTCTCTGGAAACAAAATTCTTCCCAGATATTTATTGATAGGAAAATATAATCTAAAAATTCCTCTGCCCAGCCCCTTGGCAGCAACCCAGTCTTTCATCTGCTTTGTGCAATTGGATTCCTTTGCTCTTTACTCATAAATGATTCTCTCAAGCATTGAAGGTCACCTGATGGACACCAAAACAGTAATTTACAAGACCCAGGTGGAAAGCATTCTGTACTTTGCTCATATTTTTCTATTGGAAGTAGGCAATCAGGCTAAAACTTGTTTTTAAAAAATCTTTCCATTTTTTTTTCCTTTGGCTAATGCAGATTAGCCATTATTTTTTTTAAATTAGCATTAACTATAAATGGAAATAGAATAACATTTGCAAAAAGAAAAATTCATATAGAAACCACAACTTCAAATTGAGCTTTAATAATGTTTTTGTACAAAATCAAAGGCCAAATCAAGAAAACAACCTCTAGATTTGTTTGAGTAACTAGTAATCTCGTTGCATGTATTTCAATTGGTATTTGGAAAACATTTAACTCTGCAGGTTTTTTGAAATTATGTTTCCACTTGAAAACGAGGAAGTTGTACTTATTAAGAGTTTAACTCGAAAGTTAGTGCTCGCCAAAAGTTAATTAGTGCCTATTTCATGTTCCAGAAAGATAAAATATCAAAGTCTTAGAAAGATGTCTTATTTATATATACAGTATGTCAGAAATCAATAGGATACTCAAAAGATTAAACAGGAACATCCTTTCCTTATGGAAAACAGGATAAAATAAATCTAAAATTAATCGTCATACATTGTTTTGAGTGAGACTGGAATAGTGGACCTATCCTATCAGCTCTAATCACGCGTACAGAATTTTTAAGAGTATCTCATCTTCCTCATTTATTACTAAGAGCCAAGCATTCCAAGCAAAAGTTAATACTGGAAATTGTGTGGATGAAGAGAGGTTTCTGGCCAGAGCAGGTGATACTTGAAACAGAAAATCAGGCTGGCACCAATTACAAACAACCCACTGTGCCTTAACATTAAACTAAAAATTCCCAGGTTCACTGCTGCAAGGCTTATTTTCCATAAAATATGGACAAAAAGACAAGTGGCAAGTAAGAAAAAAAAGAACAAACTTTTATTGAATGCCCTACGATCACCACTGCCCAAAGTTGATTATTGAATAACTTTAATCACATATATTTTTTAATTTTTTAATCACATATTTTTTTTAATTTTTTAATTTTATAATTTTTAATTTGTTCCTTGAAACTTCTTTGTGGGGTCTGCCCTCGGTATTGTCATGGTGGGGGACAGCGGGGGTGAGGGGATAGTCAAAGGATGAGGGTTGAGGAGGGAGGAGATGAGAAGATGCATTGATAAAGAAGGGGTAGAGGGATTGAACGAAGGGCGGAGCAAGATGGCAGCCGAGTAACAGCTTCCTTGCATCTGGGCACCGTGAGTCTGGGGAGATAGGACTCCAGGCATCTCTGGCTGGTGGGAACTGCCTATCATCACTCCTATGAGGATACAGGGAGTCAGCGAGAGACTTCTGGACCCCAAGAGGAGGACTAAAACAGTGGAAAACCGGCAAGTGGTCGCGTGTGTTCAACCCGTCTAAACCCGCCCACAACTGTAAGTTCAGTAGCAGCGAGACTGCAAACCAGAAAGGCCTTACCTGTGAACTGTTTTGATGTCCTTGGACTTGGCACTGAGTTGAACTGCCTTGGGGAAGGCCTGAGTGGGAGTGCGGAGAACTTTGGCCGTTGTCTAGGGCCCCAGTCTGAGCCGCTGAGCCAGACGGAGCTAATAGTGTTTGGCGGTGGGTCACACGGATCCATTGTCAGTGATCTGCCCCGGCAAGCTCCGCCCTCAGGGTCTCAGAGCTAGAAACGGGTGGGAGCTGGTAACCCAGCAACCAAGTAGCCTAAGGGTGGGGTCTGAGCCGCCTTGCAGCCCTAACCCTCAGGGGCAGAGTGAGACCGGTTTTGGCACATTGAGTAAGTGGATAGCCACTTCAGCAGCGATTCCAGCGAGAAAGCTGGGAAAGCTTCTGCTCAGCAAGTTTACAAGTTCAAAGTGCCTTTTAAGTGGGCTGAAGAGAGATTTAGGGTGTCTACCTGCTGGGGTTTGAGAAATCAGCAGCCTCCAGTCGTATTGGAACTGTGACTAACATCCCATACCCCAAAAGACCACGTGTTGCCCAGACAATGTTCAACAACATATACAAACTGCTTTGTTTTTGGTTGTGTATTTTTTTTTCTTTTTTTTTTGTTTGGTTGGGTTTTTTTGTTTGTTTATTTTGACGTTGTTGATGTTCTTTTGTTTCTTAATTTCAATCTTTTCCATACAGATCCCTTTTTCTTTCTCAATTTTTCTAGTTTAATTATAATTTCCCATTGCTGCCTTTTTTAATAACTACAACTTCATTTTTGCTAGTGTTTCTACCGCTATCACTTGGTTTTTCACCCAATTTTATCGCCATAAAGTTTTCTGTTTGCTTGTTTTGGTTTGAGTTATAGCATTTTTGTCTTTCCTCTCTACTTGGTGGAGGTGGGGTACTGTGTCTGACCAGGTTAGCAAAGAGCTGCTGACCTCAAGGGAACCACCCAACTGGGCACCCAACCCCCAGAAGGTGGGGTTTTTTAAGGTTGTGTCAAAGTACCCTACTGTACACCTATATTGCCCTGTCTCCCTCTTTCTGTGCCTCTCTTCTTTTTGTCAATATTCCTTATCCCTACCCCCTCTCCTTTCTCTATCTTTCTTTTTTTTCTTATCACTCGGTCCTCCTTTCTTTCATCCCTTTTTTGCTCTTCAACCTTCTCACCTTTCTGGTCCTGTAACCCTTAGTCCACAGGCACGAGAACTTAAAGAGCAAGAGGAACTGAAAGGAAAATTAGGGCAAGGAAACAGATAAAAGAAATCACTCATGAGGAAGAATCAGCAGAAAACTCCAGGCAACATGAAGAACCAGTCCAGAACAACCCCGCCAAGGGACCATGAGGTAGCTACTGCAGAGGATTCCACCTATACAGAAATGTTAGGAATGACAGAAAGGGAATTTAGAATACACATGTTGAAAACAATGAAAGAAATGATGGAAAAAATGAAGGAAACTGCTAATAAAGTGGAAAATAACCAAAAGGAAATCCAAAAACAGAATCAAATCAGAGATGAACGATATGAAGAATATAAAAAGGATATAGCAGAGCTGAAGGAAATGAAGCAGTCAATCAGGGAACTTAAAGATGCAATGGAAAGTATCAGCAACAGGTTAGACCATGCAGAAGAAAGAATTTCAGAGGTAGAAGACAAAGTTCTTGAGATAACTCAGATAGTAAAAGAGGCAGAAAAGAAGAGAGAGAAAGCAGAACGTTCACTGTCAGAATTATGGGACTTTATGAAACGTTCCAACATACGAGTTATAGGAATTCCAGAAGGGGAAGAAGAATGCCCCAGAGGAATGGAAGCCATACTAGAGAATATTATAAAAGAAAATTTCCCAAACATCACCAAAGATTCTGACACACTGCTTTCAGAGGGATATCGGACCCCAGGTCGCCTCAACTCTAACCGAGCTTCTCCAAGACACATTGTGATGAACCTGTCCAAAGTCAAGACAAAAGAAAAGATTCTGCAAGCTGCCAGGAGTAAGCGCCAGTTGACCTACAGGGGCAAATCCATCAGAGTGACCTCAGACTTCTCTAATGAAACTTTCCAAGCAAGAAGACAATGGTCATCTACCTTTAATCTACTTAAACAGAACAATTTTCAGCCCAGAATTCTGTACCCTGCTAAGCTAAGCTTCAAAATTGATGGAGAAATCAAATCATTTACGGATATACAAACATTGAGGAAATTCACCACAACAAGACCAGCTCTACAGGGAATACTTCAACCTGTTCTGCACACTGACCACCACAATGGATCAGCAGCAAAGTAAGAACTCAGAAATCAAAGGACAGAACCTAACCTCCACACTGATGCAAAAGATAAAACTAAGCAATGGACTCTCACCAAATAAGATGAATAGAATACTACCACACTTATCAATTATCTCCATAAATGTTAATGGCTTGAATTCCCCACTGAAGAGACATAGATTGGCTGACTGGATTAAAAAACACAAGCCATCCATTTGCTGTCTGCAAGAAACACACCTGGCTTCAAAAGACAAATTAAAGCTCCGAGTCAAGGGTTGGAAGACAATTTTTCAGGCAAATGGAATTCAGAAGAAAAGAGGAGTTGCAATCTTATTTTCAGATACATGTGGATTTAAAGCAACTAAAGTCAAAAAAGACAAAGATGGTCACTTTATATTGGTCAAGGGAAAACTACAACAAGAAGACATTTCAATTCTAAATATCTATGCACCAAATTTAAATGCTCCCAGATTCTTGAAGCAGACCTTACTCAGTCTGAGCAATATGATATCTGATAATACCATCATAACAGGGGACTTTAACACACCTCTTACAGAGCTGGACAGATCCTCTAAACAGAAATTAAACAAAGATATAAGAGATTTAAATGAGACCCTAGAACAATTATGCTTGATAGACGCATATAGAACACTCCACCCCAAAGATAAAGAATATACATTCTTCTCATCACCCCATGGAACATTCTCCAAAATTGATCATATCCTGGGACACAAAACAAATATCAACAGAATCAAAAGAATTGAAATTTTACCTTGTATCTTTTCAGACCATAAGGCACTAAAGGTGGAACTCAACTCTAACAAAAATGCTCGACCCCATCCAAAGGCATGGAAATTAAACAATCTTCTGTTGAATAACAGATGGGTGCAGGAAGAAATCAAACAGGAAATCACTAACTTCCTTAAGCATAACAACAATGAAGACACAAGCTACCAAAACCTGTGGGATACTGCAAAAGCAGTTTTGAGAGGAAAATTCATCGCTTTAGATGCCTACATTCGAAAAACAGACAGAGAGCACATCAACAATCTCACAAGAGACCTTATGGAATTGGAAAAAGAAGAACAATCTAAGCCTAAACTCAGTAGAAGAAAAGAAATCTCCAAAATCAAATCAGAGATCAATGAAATTGAAAACAAAAGAATCATTCAGAAAATTAATGAAACAAGGAGTTGGTTTTTTGAAAAAATAAATAAAATAGATAAACCATTGGCCAGACTAACTAGAAATAGAAAAGTAAAATCTCTAGTAACCTCAATCAGAAATGATAAAGGGGAAATAACAACTGATCCCACAGAGATACAAGAGATCATCTCTGAATACTACCAGAAACTGTATGCCCAGAAATTTGACAATGTGAAGGAAATGGATCAATATTTGGAATCACACCCTCTCCCTAGACTTGGCCAGGAAGAAATAGACCTCCTGAACAGACCAATTTCAAGCACTGAGATCAAAGAAACAATAAAAAAGCTTCCAACTAAAAAATGCCCTGGTCCAGATGGCTTCACACCAGAATTCTATCAAACCTTCAAGGAAGAGCTTATTCCTGTACTGCAGAAATTATTCCAAAAAATTGAGGAAGAAGGAATCTTCCCCAACACATTCTATGAAGCAAACATCACCCTGATACCAAAACCAGGAAAAGACCCAAACAAAAAGGAGAATTTCAGACCAATCTCACTCATGAATATAGATGGAAAAATTCTCAACAAAATCCTAGCCAATAGATTACAGCTTATCATCAAAAAAGTCATTCATCATGATCAAGCAGGCTTCATCCCAGGGATGCAAGGCTGGTTCAACATACGCAAGTCCATAAACGTTATCCACCATATTAACAGAGGCAAAAATAAAGATCACATGATCCTCTCAATAGATGCAGAAAAAGCATTTGATAAAATCCAGCATCCTTTTCTAATTAGAACACTGAAGAGTATAGGCATAGGTGGCACATTTCTAAAACTGATTGAAGCTATCTATGACAAACCCACAGCCAATATTTTACTGAATGGAGTAAAACTGAAAGCTTTTCCTCTTAGAACTGGAACCAGACAAGGTTGTCCTCTGTCACCTTTACTATTCAACATAGTGCTGGAAGTTCTAGCCAATACAATTAGGCAAGACAAGGAAATAAAGGGAATCCAAATGGGAGCAGAGGAGGTCAAACTCTCCCTCTTTGCTGACGACATGATCTTATACTTAGAGAACCCCAAAGACTCAACCACAAGACTCCTAGAAGTCATCAAAAAATACAGTAATGTTTCAGGATATAAAATCAATGTCCACAAGTCAGTAGCCTTTGTATACACCAATAACAGTCAAGAGGAGAAGCTAATTAAGGACACAACTCCCGTCACCATAGTTTCAAAGAAAATGAAATACCTAGGAATATACCTAACGAAGGAGGTGAAGGACCTTTATAAAGAAAACTATGAACTCCTCAGAAAGGAAATAGCAGAGGATATTAACAAATGGAAGAACATACCATGCTCATGGCTTGGAAGAATCAACATTGTTAAAATGTCTATACTTCCCAAAGCAATCTACCTATTCAATGCCATTCCTATCAAAGTACCTACATCGTACTTTCAAGATTTGGAAAAAATGATTCTGCGTTTTGTATGGAACCGAAAAAAACCCCGTATAGCTAAGGCAGTTCTTAGTAACAAAAATAAAGCTGGGGGCATCAGCATACCAGATTTTAGTCTGTACTACAAAGCCATAGTGCTCAAGACAGCATGGTACTGGCACAAAAACAGAGACATAGACACTTGGAATCGAATTGAACACCAAGAAATGAAACTAACATCTTACAACCACCTAATCTTCGATAAACCAAACAAGAACAATCCTTGGGGGAAAGACTCCCTATTCAATAAATGGTGTTGGGAGAACTGGATGTCTGCGTGTAAAAGACTGAAACTGGACCCACACCTTTCCCCACTCACAAAAATTGATTCAAGATGGATAAAGGACTTAAATTTAAGGCACGAAACAATAAAAATCCTCAAAGAAAGCATAGGAAAAACACTGGAAGATATTGGCCTGGGGGAAGACTTCATGAAGAAGACTGCCATGGCAATTGCAACAACAACAAAAATAAACAAATGGGACTTCATTAAACTGAAAAGCTTCTGTACAGCTAAGGTGACGATAACCAAAGCAAAAAGACAACCCACACAATGGGAAAGGATATTTGCATATTTTCAATCAGACAAAAGCTTGATAACCAGGATCTATAGAGAACTCAAATTAATCCACATGAAAAAAGCCAACAATCCCTTATATCAATGGGCAAGAGACATGAATAGAACTTTCTCTAAAGATGACAGACGAATGGCTAACAAACACATGAAAAAATGTTCATCATCTCTATATATTAGAGAAATGCAAATCAAAACATCCCTGAGATACCATCTAACCCCAGAGAGAATGGCCCACATCACAAAATCTCAAAACTGCAGATGCTGGCGTGGATGTGGAGAGAAGGGAACACTTTTACACTGCTGGTGGGACTGCAAACTAGTACAACCTTTCTGGAAGGAAGTATGGAGAAGCCTCAAAGCACTCAACCTAGACCTCCCATTCGATCCTGCAATCCCATTACTGGGCATCTACCCAGAAGGAAAAAAATCCTTTTATCATAAGGACACTTGTACTAGACTGTTTATTGCAGCTCAATTTACAATCGCCAAAATGTGGAAACAGCCTAAATGCCCACCAACCCAGGAATGGATTAACAAGCTGTGGTATATGTATACCATGGAATACTATTCAGCCATTAAAAAAAATGGAGACTTTACATCCTTCGTATTAACCTGGATGGAAGTGGAAGACATTATTCTTAGTAAAGCATCACAAGAATGGAGAAGCATGAATCCTATGTACTCAATCTTGATATGAGGACAATTAATGACAATTAAGGTTATGGGGGGGGAAGCAGAAAGAGGGATGGAGGGAGGGGGGTGGGGCCTTAGTGTGTGTCACACTTTATGGGGGCAAGACATGATTGCAAGAGGGACTTTACCTAACAATTGCAATCAGTGTAACTGGCTTATTGTACCCTCAATGAATCCCCAACAATAAAAAAAAAAAAAAAACCTAAAAAAAAAAAAAATAAAATAAAAAAAAAAAAAAGAAGGGGTAGAGACCAGGGACTAGTTTATGCAAAACCCACTGTGCCACCCAGAGAGTGGATCATGCAGGAAATACCAAGTCTTTCTGAATCTCTCAAACTTTGTCCTTGTTGACAGTAAGCAAGGTGAGGAAGGTCTATTTAAAAGACTTGCTAAGCAACTACCTGGCTGGTCCACTAACAAGTCAGTGAACATCTCAGTTTGGGTCACCTAAAACTTGCCAAAGGTATTCACCTGATGATGATTGTAAAAAACTTCTGAATTTTATAGCTCTAAGATGGAATCTTATGGGTCAAGAAGTTTCAAATCTACATTTTTTCAGATATAATCACTAAAATAGTCCCAACCTTCATAAGGACAGTATTAGGAAGCCAGGCAAGGTAGATTGGACCTAACAGTTGCTTCTTTTTGATTTCTTGGTGGTGGTATACATATCCCTCGAATAATACCAGCATTGTATTGAAAATTTGTAATTAATCAATGATAATGGATTCTTTTGAAATTTTCACATGATGGACAAGTATCTTAAAGTTTAATTTCAAAAAGCCCTAGAATTTCTAATAAATTGGTATTACAACCCTGAGATTTCTACTAAGCATGGATTTACAAATGAAGAGCTGGAGCATATTTTTTCTCATTCACAGGACACTGGCTTATTCAGTGGTTCTCAGCCTGGAAAGTAGGGAAAGGGTGATTTTGGACCCTGGGGGACATTTGGCAACATCTGGAAACATTTTGACCATCATAAGTGAGAAGCACTATTGGCATCTAGTGGGTAGAGGACAGGGACATTGCTAAACATCCTACAATGTGCTGGAGAGCCTCTCACGATGAAGAAAGATCTGGTCCAAAATGTCAGTAATGCTGAAGTTGAGAAACCTGGTTCAGTCCACGTGCTTTAAATATTACTAAACCACAGGGTGAGATCAAGAAGGTATAATAACTGTATTTTCATTAATAACCAGCTAACACCAAGGCAGTTTGCAAAAAAAAAGGCCTGACTAAAACTAATGTAAAGTATAAAGAAAAAAAGATGACACATTTGTGGTTTGAAAAAAGAAAAAAAACTCTCTAAAGGAAAAAATTAGATATTTTTATTCATAAGATGATTCACATGTAATTTTCAATGAACCAGAAAACTAACAATCTTAACACTGTGCTGAAAGAAGTGAGGAATAAAACGATATAAACTTTCCTACTCACAAATACTAATCTATTATCAAGTCGTTATTTCCCAGGTGTATGAATATGCCATCTACAAACCAGCCCTCTTATCAGAAGCATGATAAATAATAACAGTCAGAAGATAAATACACCTGTGTGAATTTATTATAAATTGTTTTTATTTCTGTGGCTTGGAGGGAACTTTCTGTGAGATGGAGGGGACAGAGGGACATATTGGAGGGTAATCCGGTGGTCTGGGAGATATAAGAATGTGTTTAGCCATTTAGCTCCCACCCACCTCCTCTCTTTCCCTCTTCCTGGGAAATCTCCCCTTTCTGGGAAGGACTGGATCCCATATGCTGTGGGAATCACTCTGGTTTAAGCCACTTGAGAACAACCAAAGCTATTGTAACAATTTTTAAATTGATGAACAAATGAATCTTCCCCTTTTAAGTTCTGTACCACATACAACAAATCTACATAAGTTTCATTATTTAGCTTAGGTTTTAGAGACTCGTTTTCATAAATGCCTATCATTTTACAAATGAATCTATAATCTAAACTGTACTATTAAGAACATGTTGATTTCCCCTTCTTTTTGGCCTTATAGCTCCACCACCTGAAAAAAAAGATGAGTCAGTTATTTGTGTTAGACCCTAATAATCCATCCCACTGAAAATGTGTTTTATAAAAAAAATTTTATAATTCTAATATCAGATTTTATAATTCTAACATCCAATTTTAACCATCGTGTCAGCCCACCCTAGTAGTATGGGAATGACTTTCTTTTTTACATAAAACAGCTTGTAATTTGGGATTATAATTTTTAGGAAGATAATTTTTACTTAGTTTATTTTTTATTTGTTTGTTACGTTGAGTTATTGGCTGTAAACTATCTCTTCTTTGCCATTTCCTCATAATTAACGTTAAGGATGCCCTTATAGATGCATGAACAGTTGTTGGACAAGAATTCTAGAAGAGTCCCAGTTCTTATCAAATCAAACTGCTTGGGAGAGTGCAGGAGGGAGAGAAGAACAGAAAACGCAATCAGTAGAACGTCTAAGTCATCACTTTGAATTAACTGACCATAAATGAAATTGAGAAAGAAAAATAAGAAAGAAGGAAATGGGCAGCAGAGCTACACCTAGGAAAAGACGGCACCATGGCCATGAGATTCACCCCTGTAACACGGTACAGGGTGACAACACTACCGTTCATACTAAGCAGTAGCTGCAGAAAAATCTTTAATTATTAGAAACACTGACTTTTAGCCCCCAAACAAAACATTTTCCCATTTATTCCTGTTTTTTTTTTTGAATTTTCATTGTTTCAAAAATAGTCTTTTTTCCTTCAGAAGTCAGTCTTCAAATTGGCTTACATAAGCATATTTGTTATGTGCAGCAAGCTCCAAATACGCTAAATTCAGTAGAATGCACTGAGCAAGGTCCAAGAACTCTCTCAAGTCTAAAACCCATTATTTTGCTTTTGTCCATTTTCATAAAGTCCCCTTTCTCTCCAACACACGACTAGGACCACCAGACGCTAAGGCCCTTTATGCAAACTTCTCCCTTCTTAAAGCCTTAGAGCGAGCAATCAGCAGGTCCACCCATCTATTCCAGTGTCGCTTTGACATGGTTCCTACAAGTTTTACCAGATGTGACAGCATCTTAGAAGTTCCTGAATGTTTCAACAGAGTCTGATTCGAAGGTAAATGAAGAGTTGTAACTTAGAAAAAAAGAATATCTGACCTCAGGACAAAAAGGTACAAACTCCAGGGGCAGGGGGCTCACCCATCCAACTCCACACACACACTGTGTCTTCAACAAGCTCCCACACTGTGCTCTCCAATAGAAGCACAGCTAACACTCTTGAGGGGTCCCTCGGTGCTGGCGGGGGCGGGGCCTTCCCCCTGGCAATCAGGTACCGGGTGGCTGCTCACCTCACAGCGCAGCAGCAACAGTGTTGATTGGAAGCTTACTGTATGTTAGGGACCATGTAAGAGTTTTACATGAAATTAATTTTCACACAACTCTGATGCAGGTGCCATAGGTCCTGTTTTATGAAGCAGGCAACTGAGGTTCCCATTGCTCAGTACCCTGGGCCAAAGCACACTTGGCGCACAGAGCCAGCAGGTGAGCGCAGACCTTCGGATCCCACGCCCCGCGCTGCCTCCCTGCAGTAAGTCCATCCTCGTGGGACCACCGCCTGCTCTCGGGGCTCTGAGCCATCGCAGCCTGGGCGTGTAGCTGTGCCACCCAGGAGACCCTCCAGGTCCGGCTGATCGCTTCCCCTGTCCGCAGGGCTGGGATGTGATGCAGCGGGGCGGGCGGGGGTGGGGCAGCTGTTCTGCAGCCGGCCGGGCGGGGCGGGGCTCAGTCGCCGGGGACCCGGAGCCCGAGCCGCGGCGGGAAGCAGCCGCCGCCCCGGCAGCCCGGGGAGAGGCGAGGCGGGGCGGGACCCGGAGCGACAGGAAGGGGAGGCCCGGCCCGCCGGAGCCGCATCGAGCCAGCAGGGCCGCTGCGGCCGCGCACCGAGCACCGCGATGGGGCTGGAGACGGAGAAGGCGGACGTGCAGCTCTTCCTGGACGACGACTCCTACAGCCACCATAGCGGCGTCGACTACGGAGACCCGGAGAAGTTCGTTGACTCGGGCCAGAACCGGGATCCCCACCGGCTCAACTCACATCTCAAGGTGAAGCCCTGGGCGGGAGGTAACCCTGGCCCCGGGCTGGCCCAAGCCCCTTCTCCGCCCAGCACCTCCCCGGCCCATGCGTCTGCCTGGGGGGTCTGAGACCCGCACCCTTCGCTTTCCCACCTGCCTCTGGGCTGTCTGCCTAGGAGGGAATTCTCAGCCAAATTCTGGTGAGGACACCCCAACCATGTCCTTCCTTCTGGGCGCTCCTGGTTCCCGGGGTGGGGGACACGGGGCAGCAGGTTGGGTGACAATCCGGGGTCCCTGCGTCCTCGCTCTGCAGGTGGGCTTCGAGGACGTGATCGCAGAGCCGGTGACCACGCACTCCTTTGACAAAGTGTGGATCTGCAGCCATGCGCTCTTTGAAATCAGCAAATACGTGCTGTACAAGTTCCTGACCGTGTTGCTGGCCATCCCCCTGGCCTTCGTCGCGGGAATTCTCTTTGCCACTCTCAGCTGCCTGCACATCTGGTGAGAGAGGAGGGGTGCCCGGGGCGGACCGGCTTTATGAACCGGAGGAGCGTTCCTGGCCACCTCTCCCTGGCCTGCTGCCCGGGAAGAACACCCGAGTTCCTGAGCAGTAGCGGCCATCGGGAGGCCTTGAAAGGCGGGGTGCTTTCTCTAGATTAACAGTTTGGGTGGGAGTGTAAACACACAAAAGAACCTCGGGCTTTTTGGCTTTCATCAGGGGTGATTTTCCTTCCAATCCGTAGGGCTGAGCTGAGTGTGCAGGTGGGACACGAAAGCCGTGCTTCCGGCCACAGGCTGCTGGCCAAGGGCCCTGCTGGGACTTGTGCCTGTGGTTCTGGGCAGGACTCTTCTTTCATAACCTTTTATTCACTCTACCTGTGCTTGGGGCAAAACAAAAATGATTTTTGACAATATAATTGGGCAGGGATGTCAGACCTGGTTAAACAGTCCGGGGAAGCAAGGATGGGCCCAGAGAAGAAGTGAAGTATATGCAATTAAGCTGTGGGCCCCCAGCACAAGGAGCGGAAACTCAAGCTTCAGGGTAGCGGATGAGAAGGTCTCCGACTTACTTTCTCACTTTCACGATGCAACACAAATAGGAATGACACCTGGGTAAAGGGAAAAGAAATATGGAAAGCCATGGGACACTAAAGGATGTTTTAAGGAACACTACTGTCACACTCAAAATGCATCATAAAACTTCAGGGAACGTTTTTAAGCATTAAAAACATGTTAGGAAAAATATCATATTTTAATAAGTAGCTTTGTGGTGGTGGTGGTGTTAAAGAATATCCACTTTTATCAAAGAGGAATCATGATCAGATCATCCTCAGTATCACTCTAGCTTTTCCTGGTCGTCCTGATGACATGTGTAACCCCGGGGGCCTCCATGTCTTTCTAAACTACCTTATATGATAGTGCCACACCCTAAGACGTTCTCATATCCAACGGTGAACATGTTGGAGGCCAGCTAGTTATTCATCATTCCTCTTTATCATCTGAATCTTAATTTCTCTAGTCAGTTAGCTAGTTAGTTCAATAAACTAGGTTTATTTAAATTCTTGGTTTGTGCGGGGCACTGGGCAGAATATGAATGAAACATAGGCTCTCCCTTCAGCTTACTCGTAGCACACCAGGGCAGGGAAAGATTCTGAGAAAACATATTTAATTCTGATGAAGTAGAGAGAGAACAGGTAAGACTTTTTAGGAGTCTCTCACCAAATAAGTAGAAGAAAAACAACCCAAATTTAATTTGATCACTGAAGTTTGCAAACAATTAAACCATGTTGAAAGTGCCAGAAGTTTGCCAGAGAAATGGAAATGTTTGCCTTCTTAGATGATCAGATTCACAAAGGCTGGAATTATGTAGTTAGCTTATATCTAACATTCACACATGGATTTTTTTTTTGAGACAGAGTCTCACTATGTCACCCTCCGTAGAATGCCATGGCTTCACAGCTTAAAGCAACCTCAAACTCTTGGGCTTAAGAGATTCTCTTGCCTCAGCCTCTCAATTATCTAGGACTACAGGTGCCCACCACAATGCCCAGCTATTTTTTCATTGCAGTTGTCATTATTGTTTAGCTGGCCCAGGCCTGGCTCAAACCTGCCAACCTCAGTGCATGTGGCTGGCGCCGTAACCACTGTGCTAGGGGTACCCAGCCACATGGATTTTTTTTAAAGGTGCCCAAGTCAGCACATAAATTTTGAGGATTCCTAATTAACTAAAACCAGCCATCTAACCTTTATGTCAGTTTCCTCACATTCAAAACTGTGAAAACCTGAGTGACCACATAGCATATTATGAAATGCTGTCTGAGAAGCTATTAGGGAATATAAAGTGCCATCTAGACAAAACAAAATTAGGCTTTCCCAAAGCTTTTGTAGGAAAAGAATTTTAATAAAAAAGTTCTTCACTTACTAAATGCTGGAAAGATACGAGTAAAACTACATTTAGCCAAATGATCCTGTCTCCACCTGGCTCTTCTGAGTTGTTTTGTCGTTGTTTCGTTTTGTTTTTGTCTTGCTTCAGTTGGTGGATCACCAACCCACTTCTTTTTTAGCCACATAAGATATATGATTTACATCTTATAGCTTGTCTTCCATATTACATTTATGTGGAACATTAATATTTAACTGTCATACATTTGTCATTAGGCAGCTGTGATTGCAAGCAAAGGAGGAGTTTCAGACAAGAATCCTGGAAAGTTAGTTTATGCCTTGATAAAATAAGTTTATCATTAATAGATTATATTCCCATGACACAATAAAACCAGAACAAAGTGAAACCTTATAAAAGAACAAACCAATTTGGGTAAGCTTTTTATTTTTTTGCTTTCTTTTCCATATATATGTATATACACACACATATTATATATGTACATATGTAAAAAAATATATATATACATATATGTACACACACATTATATATGTACATATGTAAAAATTTTTTAAGCAAGGGGTGTTTATTGTTTTACCAAGAAGTTGGTGGTAACCAAAGCTGTGAAAATGTCTGGTAATAGAACTTTGAACAAAGTCACAGTATCATAACAGATCTGATTTTAGATTCTTTAAACAAATAACAACAAAACACAGAAATTTGATGATGCTGGACCCTAGACCAGAAGTACAGTTTATTGAGCTGGTTTGATTCCATGCCACCATCACTCACAGATGTTTGACACATACAAGTTATTGGATCGTTACCAAGGAAATGTGATTGGAGTACCAGTACCCCTTATTTTTGCCAGAATGCAAATCAAATAGGTATCCAACTGATGGAAATACAATTATAGCAGTCACATTTCTAGGAGATACTTTTAATACAGCAAATGGCTATGACAATGCACTCTATATGACACTAGAGTTAATACAAAGCTAAATAAAAGTCTCTGTGCTAGGGCTTTATTATTAAACGGGGGATTGTGTGATATTATAGATGATAAAATTTACCTTGGAAGTGTTTTGTTGGCTACACTGAGCCTCAATCAAATTTTGGGTCACTCAAAATTGCCTAGAGTTTCAGAAGGGAAACTATTTGTGATATCGAGCTCCCAAGTTAAGTTTGGTATCAGAGAGGCATTGGATTCTCTGCTCCAAAATGAAAGAACAACAATTTAAAGAAAATAAAATTAAAGTGAGTTCACCACACGCTATGAACTGAAGGGCTCAGATATGGGTGATTGCACTTTGCTAAACTGGAAGATCCACTTTTGTCACATGCTTAATTGCCCATTAGGATATAGAGATCTAAGGATTATGAGGACAGAAAATTTCTTAGCCTAAGGAAGAGTGGAAAGTGCATTGCATTCTGAGTGAAGTGGATTTGGCTTAGGAAACTTTGTGATCTAAACTTCAGCACAAGGCAGAAGTTTTAAGCCAAAGTGGGGTTATTTTGTCTTCTGAATTCAAAATAGTTCTATTTATTCTACACTAGAATGACAGCATCATAGGGACATTTCAGGGGTACATGATAAATGTCCATCCTGCCAGCCAGTTTTCTTCCCCTTAATTTGTGATGATGTGTGTAAGGCCACACATCAAGTGAGAACCACAGGAAGTCAAAAGTTGTCATCTTTCAGGTTTCTATTCAGCTCTTTTGCCCTGAAATATGCAGTGATTAATTTTCTTATAAAAGTGCTTCATGTATTTAGCACTTGGAACAAAATACAAGATAAATATGATCTGCTTAAAATAGATGTTTAATATGACTCATTCTGTATTCTGAAAATACATCAGTCAATCAGATAGTTGCCTGATCTTTCCTTCACTTTGGGCTAACTACAACAGACTTTTATTTAAGTAACATTTTAATAGCAAACCAAGAAAAATGGACCTACTCCCTTGAGCCTACCCAGGTGATGATAAAGATTCCACTGAGACCACCAGCAGTGCCTGAGAACTCACAATGATGTTGGGGTTCAAAGAGCACTACTACAACAGAAAACACTATTTAGAGGATTGCATAGAAAATTAACCGCCCTGGGGAATATGAGACTATGTAGCTAGCTTAATAAAAAGCATGTAAAAATTTAAAGAGACCCTAGTTTTTCTTATCTAAGAGTTCTATTGTCAATTCTAGGGTTTTATAACTATACCACGCAGCCCTTTTCAGTGTGCATAATTATTATGAAAAATTAACAATATAAAGCAGAATTAATAACATAAAACATAAGAGATGGATACATTTATTTATGTTCAAACCTTTACAAAAGAGCCAAGGGTGTCATCACTTTACAAACTTACATTCTAATAGGAAAGACAGGCATATAAGCATGTATGTATGATATATTGTGGTAAATTTGAGGATTAAGAGGTAAATTTTCATACTTTAGAAACATAAAGAGGGTGTATCCAACCCAGCCTGATCCAGAGGGAAGGGAAGTAGAATGAAGCAACAGGAAAGAAAATCAGGAAGCTCAGGGAAAGGTGAAGAGTTAGGCAGGTTAATGTTTAGTAGAGGTCAGGTAGATAAACACACAGTTTTATTTCTTTTTGTTGTACTGTTTCAGATAGCATGTCAAAAAGGATATTAGCATTTATCACTAACATGACTATTTTTTTAAGCAACATATCTTTTGCGTTTCTTACCACTATGGTGGCCTTTGTTTATTTCTTTCAAATGTTTCAACCAAATTTAATTAAATGAGGTCATTATTATACCTTTGCTTGCATATAGAAGAGTCAGCAATAATCTTTACACATCTCTCTTCCTCCGTTCCAGGATTATAATGCCTTTTGTAAAGACCTGCCTAATGGTTCTGCCTTCGGTGCAGACAATATGGAAGAGTGTGACAGATGTTATCATTGCCCCATTGTGTACAAGTGTGGGACGAAGCTTCTCATCTATCAGCCTGCAACTGAGCCAAGACTGAACACTTGGACCCCAGGTCTAGAGATTTGGACACTGCAATACTTCTTTGTTATTGTAAAATAAAAGCACTACTGTTCTGTTCATTTTCCAACTGCTCTAATTAAGAAAACTATTAAGATGGGTAACCACATTTAGAAATGTTTATTGGCAGATCTTTTCAAATAAGGCTTTTCTAATTAATAGACAAGGATTTCATATATAACTCCATAACCTTAATTATATGGGAGGTTGACAACACTTAATTTGAAAGGCAGACAGTTATTGCTTTGACATAAAAGCACACAGTTTATAATAATAAATTTATAGTGATCCTGGGTCCTTGCTCTCAAAACACTACAATAGTTTTGTGCACAACTGCTCATAAAAATATGAGATTTCTTATTTTTTTAAACTCTGGAAGTAATAATTTTTAAATTACCTTTACAAATGCAGATATAAGTATCTTTAGAGATAGGATATACAAAGATCCTAGAAATTGCAGTAACAAAAGCACACAGTGATAATGGTAACTGTCAAATATAAAACAACAAATAAATGTGAGATAGATTCATGAAAATGTGTTCCTTTAGGGTATTGTTAACCTATGGGCCTATTTAACAAGAAGTTTAATTTAACTGTATATTTTGTACTTAATGTAAATGTTGCTCTAATCAGATAAAAGCGTTTTTATTATATTTGTTATCTTACTGAACTAATATATAGAATGAATAAATACAGCTCCCACAAGGTAAATTCATTGGTAAGACTGCACTGTCTTGATTATGAAAGCATGTATATTTCTTCTTTGGAAATAGAACATAAAAGAGTAATACACAAAGATTTCCTTTCTAACTTTCTCAGGCAAATTCTGAAATGTTTTATAACTGATGTTTATCTGGCTGCAATCTTAAAATAATTCGTACCTGATTAGTATTTCTTCCAGGAGATGCTTTCTCTCTTGTAGTTAGAAATTAAATCTGTATTCTGCTTTTCTATTATTTCATTTTATTTTCAAGTAACATTGGTGCTATTTAATAACAATAAAGGCTTTTTTGGACACCTAACTACAATTTCAATTCATGTGGAGAGACTTACTGGAAAGTTGTCAATTTGTTTGGTCCATGCTACAACATGCATAAGTTAAAAACTAGTAGCTACTTTAAAATGTTCTCTAATATGGGTTTTTTTTAACATAGTGTAAAGTTATCCTTATCATTCTGAATAGCAGAATCCTATTTCAATGTTAAGAGTCACTGTTGCTTTAAAAGAAAATCTTATTATCTTAAATGAAAAGCATGTATTAAAAAAAAATCTATGATGTAATTACTATAACTTAACACATCTTCAAAGTGTGTAAATGCTCAAATTTCAGAATTACCATCATTAATCTAAATTAATATTCCTTTGAATATCCTCATAAGTGGTAAAATTTTATTCAATGAGGATTAGTAAGATTTTTCAAAATTACCAGGACTGGTAAATATTAGATTGAACTGGAATATGACTGAAGACCAGATCAAGCCAATGATTAAATTATGGAGCTTCTGTTCTTTTGAAGGTAGTTACAAAAGAGATATTTCAAAACTGCCTTAGGCCATTGCAGCATCCTTAGATAAGGCTCAAGATCATTACCTTGAAGAAGATGTTAGTTTAAAAGGTTTATCAGTCTTGTGACTTTATAGGTATACCTTGTATTTAAAATGTTTTTAAAAAATTTTTGGATATGTTAATAAGTAAAAAGTATTTGATGAATAAAATATCTATTTTAATAAATCATGAGCTTCTATCTTTTCAAGTAGCTATTGGCAAGTTTTAAACCCAAAATATATAAACATAGTTATATAATAAAACCTTTTAACTTCTAACAATAAATATATATGATTTGCTTATTTATAAACAGTGTCAATTACTTTTAAAATGTATTTTTATTGAGATTTTCCATTGACTATTTTTGTTCCAAAGACTCAAATTTTGTACCAAGTAGATCCAGGTTTCACATGCAAATATGTCGGTTCTCTTATTTGGGGCAGGGGTAATAGGTTGTAAGGAGACTTCCTCAGTACCCATAATAAACTTCCTAAAAACCCATAAATGTGTTCGTTGCTTTTATTACATTAAATATGGAAACGATCAATAGGAATCTTTTGAAACTAATTTTTTCCTTTTTAAAAACTCAAAATTAGTAATAAATAATGTAAGTTATTGCTTATTCAGTAATGTATTTTTTAAAAAATTATGAGATTAGTAATTTAATTATTCATTTTCTTCACACTTAAAGAGGTTCCGTATTAATTATTCTGCCATTTGATGAATGGAGTGAAAGGGCCTATTCACAAACCCAGCAGATTTCATCATCTTTATAAGATCTCTTCTTGCTAACCCTAAAAAATGAATATGCCTGTTTCTAATTTTTTCAAGTAAGAAAGTAACAACAATATAAATCACATGTACTTGGATACCTGTACCGCAAAAGCCACACTAGAGTCCAAAATTATTTTTGGAAAGTGAGTATGAGAAGAACATTTGCTGATATTGGCATGGATTTTCTTGTCAGTTCATCTGGGAAAACGACCAACCTCCAATATTAAAGCAGGTGTTTGGCTTTTTAAAATGTCCTTTGGAGTTCCTTCTCATTATTGTCATCCACATCTCATTAATTTATAATTTTGATGCCTTTCCTGGAAAGCCATTGAATTGCAGTGAAAAAAGCCTTCTGGGGAAGTCAGGTAGCTGGCTTCCACTCTCAGCACTGCCAGTCCTGATGTGTACCCCATCCTGAATGAAAATAGTTTAATCTTTGGGTCTCAGTTTTATTATCTTTAATGAAGGAATTGAACTAAATGCTCTTTCAGGAGCTTCCCATCTCATAGTTTTCTGTAGCCTGAGTAGGATGAATGCTTGGCTATGTGTATAAAAAACAGTCTAGCTGTTCAGTCCAAACCCTCTAAAACTTAATAAATTTTCTGTCAGTACATGGTTGGCGTACTGTAAATACAATCATTAACACACGTACTTTCTACTCTTCCATTGACTGTGAGTTTGTGTAGATGGCTTTGGTTCCTCATGGCAAGGATTCCTAGAATTTCAGCAATTCTATGTATTATTATTATTTTCTCCAAAAATAACATTGCTCTATATTTTAAATTAATTAGAGTTTATAATATACTCTTGAACACCTTGGGTTTGAACTGAGCTGGTCCACTTATATTAGGCTTTTTTTCAATGGATACAGTCAGTTCTCTGTGTCCATGGGTTCCCCATCCAGATCAATCAAAAAATAACAGTACTGTGGGATACAAAATACCCATAGATCTGAAGGCCAATTTTCCTGTCCTTGGGTTCAGCAGGACCAAAGGGAATTGAGTGTGTAGTATGCATGGGTTCTGGAATGAGTCCCTTGAGGATACAAGGGACACGACTGTACTTTATTTGTCAATTTTCTGCCAAAATCACTGCTATCCTCTCATAATCATTGCCATCCTCAGCTTTGCTTGGTTCTTTGTCACAGCTTCCTAACTGGCCTCACTCCTCTCCTCCAATATGATCTTCAACCCATTTTTCTCTTTAAAAAAGAAAAAAGGAGGGGGGGGGGATCATATCAACACTACCGTATCATTTCCCTATTTTAAACTGTCAATTTTATGTGATTGCCCTTAGAATGATAATCCAGATTCTTAAGGGATATATGTAAAGCCTTCACTATCAAATCACTGACATCTTTAGCAACTCTTATAACCTTGTTAAACAGCCCCCTCCCTCCTGCTCCAAGTCATCATTACATTTCCCCTCCTAGCCTGCCTAACACCTTTCTATTTCCAAAACTCTTCCACATTAGTGCCTCTTCCATGTTTACGTATCAAATCTTGTACAACCCCCTATTATCACTTACCACCCTGTAAAAGTAACCCTGTTAATGCCCCCCACACACACACACACTAGATTGCTAGTTAGATCTTTGAGAACCAAAACCATGGCCTCACCTTGTATGTTGGGATTCGGAGATGGTGTCCAGTACTTACTGAGTTCAGTCAATATTTTCTGAATGAATATCTACACAAATAAATCACCAAAGAAAACTTAGGATGATTGCAGAACTAGGGGCAGGACTCATACTACAACTTCACAATTTTCTTCATTCTCAAACAGCGTTTGAAATCTAATGATTCTAATAAAAATTTTCTTCCTCCCCATTTTCTCACTCAGATGAAACATTAAGCTAGGAAAACTAAAAGTTAAATAAAGCATATCAGTTGTTTTCATCCTTTGGGGTAATGACTGTCTTTAGTCTTCATTCTCATATCTGAAACTTCTTTTTTTTTTTTTTTTTTTTTGTAGAGACAGAGTCTCACTTTATGGTCCTCGGTAGAGTGCAGTGGCGTCATACAGCTCACAGAAACCTCCAACTCCTGGGCTTAAGCGATTCTCCCACCTCAGCCTCCCGAGTAGCTGGGACTACAGGCGCCCGCCACAACGCCCGGCTATTTTTTTGTTGCAGTTTGGCCGGGGCCGGGTTTGAACCTGCCACCCTCGGTATATGGGGCTGGCGCCCTGCTCACTGAGCCACAGGTGCCGCCCAAAACTTCTAACGAGGTAGGAAACTCTAGCACTTTGAAGCTTACATGGAAACACTTCCATGATTTTCGGAATGTTGATTTTTCTTTTACTATCCTATTTTTGACTTTGTAATGTATAACACTGACACATAGTTTCTATAGAGTTTACAATTTAGAAAACAGTCTTGTACATTGTCTCACTTGAATTGCAGGACAAATTAAATAACATAATGGGGAAAGAAAATAAATAATGGCTCAGTTTCCTTGGCTTGCAACTTTTATCACTTTAGAATGTTTAAGATAACAAAAGCTTACAGAATTTCTATAGATTACCGCTGACTTTAAGAAATTTAAAAAAAAACAGTCTGTAGAGCAGCAATGAAAAATACCACAGCTAATGTAATTTATCGCAAATCAGGAGGATCTGGTATACTTCTTCCCTTAAGATATATACATGTGTAGGGAAGATGGGGGAGGAGTTGACATAGGGGACAAAGGACCAGGGGATAATAGATATTCAGGTTGCATGTTTTAGATATAAAAATAAATTTGGCTTCTGTAACCTAATCATCCCAATTCCTTCTACCTGTTCACCCTCAATAATAAAATGAGCAAAATAAGGCAGCCCTTGTATTTTGAAGTCACTTTTCTGCCTAATCTCTCACTTCTTTGGATTCTATCTGAAGTGCTGCATTTGGAACCTTCCACGTTGATACTTTGTTAAGTGAAAAATACCTTTAACTGGGGTAGCATTCCAAACTATTAGCAGCCATCCATTACTTCAGGGTGAATGAATGATCTGAGAAAGGGATATTGGAAACTACAAAAGAGAACAGAACATAAGGACTCTGAGTGCCATGTGAGAACACCACACCCTAATTCAAAGAGATGCCACCAAAAAAAAAAATGTTTTAAGAAGGGAAAACACAAAGCTCCAATGGCAGGATCTTCACCCTCCACGGTTTGGTTTGGGGTATCCTCACTCTAAATCTCCAGTGAAGGGGGCAATGGAAGCTGAACAGAAATGGAAGGAGTTGAAGTCAGCTAGAGACTTTTTTCTTCTCCACAAAGGACAGTTGCTTTTGCCTTATTGAATGAGTAGGACCCTGGGAGGGGGGCATGAGGGCTCTGCTGGAATCTAGTGCTCTAAAGACAGTGCAGAAGAGCAAAACTGAAACTGCAAATTAAACTAAGTTGTGGCCATCTGCGTGTCTTTCACCTGCCTCTCTGTGCTGTTGATGGTTGTGATGTGTCTGTGGCAAAGAAAGACTGAGCGGCAGTCAGAGAAATCAGAGGACACCTCTTCAACAATTATCCAAAAATAGGACACGGACAGGGACACCTATCTCCTCCCTAGGACATGTTAGGTCACTCAGCTAGGCTGCATGGCTGGAGAAGTGATTTTGCCATTATAGGAAAAGGTACGGGTGTAGAATGATGAGAGAAAGGAAGAGACATGACTCAGAGAGGGAAATAGTGCACAGCCAAGGGCAAATATTTCTCTCAGACATAAATGGATCAGGAAGCCATAAGAGCAACAGGTCATCTTTACAGCATTTTCTTCTTTCCTGCCTCCCAGTCACTTGTCAGAGCACTGAGCAGTAACAAAAGGAAAGAGAAGGGCAGTGAGCAGAACCTGCTTCTCTAACTGACTGGACGTCAGCTCCAGCCAGCTGCTGTCTCAGCTAACTGGGACAGTCAGACAAGGAGTCATTTGGAAAGCTGCAGGGATGAACACACCACATCCCAGGGAGGCAAGTGGCAAGGATCAGTGTGCTTACCTCATTGAGGAGGACACTGGTTGGACTCACTCCTGGGTTATAGAGTTGGGAGAATTCTGACCTCACCACAAACAAAAAAAGAAGCATTTATATTTGCTGAGTGTTTATTACCTGATAGGCACTCAGTTAATCTGCACAATAACCCTGTGATGTGAATTTTACTACCATCCCCATTTTTCAGGTGATGACACTAATGCCCTGAAGTTGAGGAATTTGCCCAAGATCACATAGTAAGACAAAATTTGAGCTAAGAGAATCTGATAGTACAGTCCACACTCTTAAACACCATGGAGGTTCCTGTGGAGAGATAATCTAATTGAGGACCCTTAGGAAACACTAGTAGGATCACAAACTAAAACATCCTTTGTGGAAAGAAGTATGGAGAATTCTCAAAGAACTGAAAGTTGACCTTCCATTTGATCCCACAATCCACTACTAGGTATCTACCCAGAAGAACAAAAACCATTTTACCACAAAGACATTTGCACCAGAATGTTTACTGCAGCTCAATTCATAACTGCCAAGTCGTGGAAGCAACCCAAACGCCAATCAACCCAAAAATGGATTAATAAACCGTGGTATATGTACACCATGGAGTACTATTCAGCCATAAGAAAAGAGGAAGACTGGATGGAGTTGAAACACATTCTTCTCAGTAAAGTATCTCAAGAATAGAAAAAACAATACCCAGTGTACTCAATACTGATATGAAACCAATATATTAAACAATTACTGGACTGAATGAGAAGAGGGGAGGAAGAGCAAGAGAAAAGGAAGAGGTTAGTAGCTGAGTCTGTGCTAGTCATTGCCAATATTGGGAAATAGGAAACTCCATGCCCTACGAAAGGAGTCAAGTGTAATGATGATTGCAAAGCACGGCATCATTATATGAGGTGCGAATGAAAATTAGGGGAAAAAAATGAGCTTGGGGATTACAATACTCATTATTATTGTAGACAAATGTTTATTAAATTTTTATATGTGCAAAACTATCCTGTTGTTCCATCATCACATAATTCAGTAAAAATTACATATATACTAAGTATTTGTTAATATACATATTTACATGCAAATGCTGATGTGTAGAGAAACCACCTCATTTCTACTGCTTTGGAAATTATAAATGGTACACGCACCTGTTGAAAAGCAGTGTGGGCGTATACAACTGAGCCATTAATTTGATTGTGTACTTCCTTTCAGTTTTTCTGCTTTTGAAAATTTACCAAGCACAAATTATTCAATAGGAGGAAAATAAATTTATAGATGGTTTCTCCTGGTATTTCTAAGGTAAAAGTAACTAACAGTAAGAGTGGGTATGAACTTTACCTAAGAAATGCAAACAATGTAACCTAATCATCTGTACCTTCATATTAATCTGAAATAAAAGAAAAAAGATCAGATAAAGAATGTACAAACTGACTTCATTTCCAAGCAAATGAAGAAAAGTACAAATTATAGGTTCTTTCTAGAAAAACATATAGTTAGGCTGAATAGAAATTATTACTGTAATTATTTTGTGTGTCAATATGTTCACTTGAAGGGAAAAATCATCTCTGGGCTGTTGATACATACTAGAGAAGTCTGTGTGAAGGGAGTGAAATGTGAAATTTACAGAAGATGGGAATAATGGCATTTCGAAAATATTTTTCTGACCTGGAGTATAAGGTCTACAGCTCAGATCACAAAGGGGCAGAAAGGGCATGCCCTGGAAAGCAATGGCTCTGGGAGAGTCTGAGGGATCACAAGGAGGCAAAGTGTGGAGGTTACATGGAGCTCAGATGCCAGGGGAAGTCTTACCACTGAGAACATGGAACTGACTCCATTGATGGCAGAATGAAAAATACATGTTTCTCAGTGTGGGAATGGTGACATGATTGAATAAAGCAAGAAAAAGAAGATTTGGGGTTCGAAGGGAGAACAAGTCATTAGAACAGCCATTGACCCATCCTAGGGGAAGAAGAAAATCACCTTGATAGTGTTTTATTTATTTATTATTTATTTTGATTTCAAATTAATATGAGGGTAAAAATTTTTAGGTTACATTGTTCTCTCTTCCGAGGGAAAGTTCAAGTTGTAGAAGAGCCCTTCACCCGGGGAGCAAGTAGAATACCCTCAAATTGTGCACATTGGGTAAGATCCTGCCAATTGCCCTCCCTCCTCCCCCCTTCCTTTTCCCTCCTCACCTCTCCCCCTTGCTAGACTATATTTGTGTTTGATCTTTTGTATGGGCATGGCTTGGAAGGGTGAGGGTTTGCTATGTTTCGCTATGAGACAAAGAAAAACTAATCGGACCACACAATGTGATCTTGATTTCTTTAGAACTTTTTCTAAAATGATCTAGCAAAGTTTAATATTATTTTTTTCTTTCTTTCTCTTTTTTTTCTTTTGTTTTTGTTTTTGACACAGAGTTTCACTCTGTCACTCTGGGTAGATTGCCCTGGTGTCATTTCTTACAGCAACCTCAAACTCTTGGGTTCACTTGATTCTCCTGCCTCAGACTTCTGGGTAACTGGGATTATGGGCATCTGTCACAATGCAGGGCTAGTTTTTTTCTATTTTTAATACAGACAGTGGTCTTATTCTTGCTCAGGCAGGTCTCTAACTCCTGAGCTCAGGCAAGCCACCCACCCGGGCCTTCCAGAGTGCTAGGGTTACAGGGATTATCTCAAGCAATAATTTGGAACAGGTACACACAAAACAGTGACCACAAGCATATTCAAACAAGGGGAAATGGCCAAAAGAAGATTATAAAATATTTTTCCTGGAAAACTTTGGCAATGATAAGCATTAGTCTATCTGGGACAGATAAGATGTGCAGGCCAGCTCTAGACTGCATGATAAACTTGTGATTTATTTAAAGATTTCTGTGATTTTATGATTCTTAGAGCTGAAGAAATATTCAGAATTGAAAAGGAAAATCCCTCCAGCCTTAAAGTCTGCCTTGAAGTCCACACAGCATGAAACTCTTCAAAGTGCAAGAGGGGTCTGAGTTACTTTGAAGCAGCCAGTAAGAAACTGCTGTCTTTCTGATAAAGTTAATAGACTGGTGCTGTTTCAGCTCTTGCTGCTCTCACCAATAATGTTTTGGGTGTGGATAATGAGAGATTAATATAGCACAAACCCTTTCATAGCAAAAAAAAAAAAAAAATCATCTTGGCTATTGCCCAGTTTGTAATTCTTGATTTCACATTCCAAGAAGCCCTCTCAGTTTATAGAAATAGGAAGAACTGCCAGTTCTCTGCAAGCAGCTTGGCCAACGTAACCTGTCGGGGTCCCCCTTAAATGATGCTTCCTTCCATTTGCTTACAAATATTTCTTTAATAGTATGTTGCTTCCTCCTATTGAATTGGGAATCCCTGTAAGTCCCTTAGGCTGCTGGTCTACTGCTCTTCCCATGATGTAAAAACTCTTTTTATGTGTATTGGTAGGGTGCTTTTTCTTCGTTCATAGTTCTTATATAGGAAAGTGGTATTGGCTGGTATAACTTCTGCCTTTTTCAACATCTTCAAGCTTAAAGTTTTCAAGTTTCTCTTAACCACTAGTTCTCAGTGTTTAATGTGAATACATAAGAACCACCTGGGAATCTCATTAAAATGCCAATTGAGATTCAGTAAATCTGGGCTTGATCCTGAGATTCTGCTTGTCTAACAAAGTTTCCCAGGGCTATGGAGGCTGGAAGGAAGGTACTTTGAGTAGGGAGCCCTTGGTAAGCAGTTCAGGTAAGATGTGGGGAAAGATGAGGCTGATTAGCTACAAACAGAGAAGAGAAGAAATTGACTGAGTTCATTTCCTTGGCCCTATGAAAAGATTTTATGGGCTGTCTAAAAACTATAATCCCCCCACACCTGCTTAAAAACACATTCAAATTCCCTCTGAAATAAGCTGGGTTGCTTGAAGGCGAAGTCAGCAGTGCAGAAATAAACCTTGTCCTCCATCATGTAACATAGCTGATGTTACTATCACACGTATCTCTGCAACTAGTGAAAAAAAAAAAAAATCATAGGCTTACAAGAAAGTAAAGTTCTCTATGGAGACCAGACCACTAGATGATCAATATGAACTTATGCTTATATATAATATTTTATGATTGAGCACATTGCATCAAAAGGAGTGTTGCAGAATAGTAAAACCAGCTCCTGGTAAACAGTTTATTTACTAGGGAAAAGGCCAAAAGGAAAGAGAGTTTCCTTTGTTGAATAATAGAGCTCTCTGACTTAAAGCCAGATGGGTTACAGAACAAAGGGCTTTTGTGAAGGACTCCTCCCAAATATTTACATTAACTTAAGAAAAAAATGGAAGTTTAATATCTCCTTACAATTTTGTGGTATTATTTAGGGGTCAAAGTCATTTGTATTCTTCATCATTTCACTATGGTGAAAATGAATTTTTTAAATTATTTGTTCAAAATAGAATATATGATTTTCCAATTAGCTATTTAAAAGCCATGTTAGTATACTATAAAATAGTACACATCCCATATATGTGTGTGTATATATATATATATAGTATTACATTAAAGGTATCTACTAGTAGCATCATATCACACATGTATCTTATTATTACCTTATGCTTTGCTGTCCAATTAGATTTGAGAGTTAGTCATACTTTGAATAACATTTATGTGGCTTCTATATATCTAAAGGGTGGTCATAATTTTGTTTTTCTTGAACAGGAAGAAAACATAGTCATTGTTACATATTTAAATATGCTATACCTTTGAACTAGATGAAATAGAGTAATTTGTCTCAGCACCTAACCCCAATTTTTCTGAAAATTGCTATACTCACGGCTTATAGTGGATACGTCAGTCTTGGGTACAACTCTAATTTTTGCTTTTATTATTGATATTAACATAATATTCATCTACCTACATGAAAAACATGAAATATTTATTCACTTCCGAATACATTATTTTGGTAAGCCTGTAATAATCCAGTTATTACAATAGTCAGGTAAGTAGATCACCAATTTCCTGGCAACTATTTTGATTTCTTATATATCATCATGATGAGATGATGACTTGACCCTGAATTTTTCTGGAATTTCTGCCTAAATGAAAAGAACTCAGTGCAACTTGGTTTGCTTATCATTTAGCATTTTCTCAATATTTGGATTTACTTTTATGATGATAAATCAGATTGCCTTTATGACTGCATTTTCATGGAATCCGTGAAAGAAAATATTATCTCAAAGAACAAAATTTTGCACATGAAAGATTAAGAAAGACTGTAAATTTTGAGATAACCCCCTTTTGGAGGCAAAATTTTGCTACATTTTCAAAGTCAGTCACAAGTTTCATCAGACTTCATTGTAAATTCAAAACAATAATAATGAAAACACCTTGCACATTTCAGCGCAGATTCAGGAACTAAAACTAGTTTAGGATGGTTCTGCAACTGAAAGTTTGCTTCTGAAATCTGGAGTTGGGGAGCATTGATACAGAGCTTCACTAAAAAAGTAAAGAGGTAGGAAGAACTGACCAGCATTTTGGCAGGACTACTGAATTTTGGTCTGGAGCATGCACCTGTAAAATCTTTTAAAGAGTAAATTTTGTCAGGAAATACTGAAATAAAAAAACTGGCACTTCGAAGATGAGTTTCAGCTATCTAGAGCCCATTATTCCTTTAGGTTTCACCAGCCAAGATTTTCAAGGAAAGGTGACAGCCTAATTTTTTTAAAGTAGGATAAATTATCACTATCTCAAAAACCACATTCTATTTTAAGGAAAAAGAATGTCTCTGTGACCTACCTGAAGCCCCCTGTCAAATGTCATATTTGAGAATCTGCATATAGAAGTTTCGTTTAATTTATTTTTAAGGGATTTTTTGTTACCAACTATTAAATGGAAATAAAGCTTTCTGAAAATGAAATGTAAAATGGCAAATATTGTATGTGTCAAAAAATTAGATCAAAACTTGTAAAATTGAAAGCCAAAAACCAATCTCTCTTGACCATACACATTTGATGAAGATTTGAGCTGTTCACGTTTCCCTTTCTTCACACCTCTGTCATGGCCTCATCCTCATCACATGTGCCGTTACTTTCCCCATCCCTTGACTTAGGGCTAGGACATATGACTGGCCATGGCCAAAGGATCAGCACAGAAGAAACAGTATACCTTTCCAAGTTTGAGGTTTTAGAAGCCTTATATATCTTTTCTTGTCCTCTTATGCTGTTGCTACTTCATGGAACATGAGAAGAATGTGCCCCAAACCAGCTTGTTGGTCCAAGGAAGGGGAGGGAGGGAGGCAGCATTAGGAGGCAGAGCTGCTTCAGTCTCCCTGCCTGGGTCAGCCAAGCCCCAGGTAACTCAACCACAAACCTATGGGAATAAATCATGGAAGTTTTAAGATGCTGAATTTCGTAGTAATTTATTTATGCAGTATTATTATAGTCATAAATGATTAATGCACCCTAAAGTTTAGTTTTTAAATAACTATGTATCAGATATATGATGATAAAAAACATGTTGGTTCACTTTCATCTTTCACTTTCAATTAGCTGTTGTGACATCAGTTAGACAGGGCCATAAAGCCACATCTGTGCTGGGGCCTAGTCATCGCAATATAACTATGCCTCTATCAATTGTTAGGACTACACTTGAAAGTAAAAAAATTGTATTTTCTACAGAGGAGTTGCTACTCAAAAGTTTTCCTAAGAAATAACTTTATTTCAATCATAGTTAATAACCAATCAGATTGATTTCATAAAGAATAATGTAAGATTTGGTAACCAAATTATAAGCACATAGGGAAAGCTGATGGCCAAACCTATTATTCCACTGTCAATATTTTGAGTTAATTAGAAAGATAAAAAGCCTTAATGTGAATTATCAACGAAGTGTAACTGTTGCTAGAGGTTCTAAAATTGCATATTTGGAATTTGAGTTTGAGGTTTGTTATAATTCAGAAATACCAGAGACATATTGGAAATGTTACTGGCAAAACTCTTGCTAGAATTCAGTTGAAGAGAAAGAGAAAAACTTAGAAAAGGATGACACTTTTGAAATATTTAGTGATCCTATTTTCTCGTTACCCTTGGAACTTTTCCCTGCCCTACCTACCTCCATGGAAGGATTGTTATAGCAGAAGAGCACAGATAAGGCTTTTCTTAGTTCTAAACTCTTGGTCTGGGGGGATCCACAACATGAAAATACCGTTGGATAAATAAAAGAGCAAGGCGTCCTGCTCAATAAATTGGGAAAAGCAGCAAAGTAGTTATTGGCAAGTATGTGTCCCTAAACCTGAGCCCACATAATTTAGGAGGATCTAAGAACAGAGATACTTAGTGCCTGCTATTTCTGGGTAGGGCCCAGGGAGGTAAGCAACACCCTGGTGTTTCTCTGCTCTGTGGCAGGACACAGGGACTTGCTCTGCTCTCTACACTATAGTCACCATGGGAACCTTGATGCTGCCTCAGGCCTGCCCACCCAGATTCATCAGATTTGCATATGGCTTCAAGAAAGGGATGGAAATAGCAAGAAAGTGTCTCTGGCCCTAAGGAACCTATTCAAGGAACATGAAGAACAGTGGGGCTAGGAAGAGGAAGCCATGCCAGGGAACGGGGCAGAGAGAAGAAGAGAGCACAGTAAGTAACTACACAATTTTGCGATGAACAGACCCTGACTAGACTCTTTAAAAATCCCATGTCCCAGAAGCTGTTAATAAATGCTATAGTTATCCATCAACTTAAAATATTTCATTATCCAACAAGACTCCCTAAGAAGAAATACTTTTAGGGTACTTAAACTTCAGTTTTCTTCAGTTCTTTTTTTTTTTTTATCTTCAAAAAGGTTGGTTTGGATGATCTGTGTCCCTTTTTAGCTCTATATTTCTAGCACCATATAATCCATGAGCAGGTCTTTAATGCTGCTTCTGAAAAAAAAAAATTAGAGGGCAAATGGGTTGCCATCTACACAATTTTTAAGTAAATGATTTGGAGAATGTTATTAACTTGCCTCCAAGCCTGAAGTTATCTATGTGACTATCAAAGAAAAACAATTTTGTTTGTTTCAGCTATTCATTTTAAATCTCGTACCAATGCTAACAATGTTCTTCTTCTTCTATTCCTTATTTTGCATAAATTTGGAGCTGTTTCTTCAAGTCAGTTATTATGAGACTAAGAGCTGTTTCTCTTTGGTGCCAGCTTCTTGTTGAGGCAGGTTAATAAAGAGTCTGTGGTTTTTCCTCTCATTAGGAATGCATTTTGGCATTGACAACGCTTCACTGATCATTATGATTCCCCGTGCTGCTGTTGACCACACTCTTGTATATGAACTTCCCCAGAGAGGCTGTTTTCCCTCCATTGAGTACTGGTTAAGCATTCACTCACAGGCCTCCCCCGAAAAATCCCTTCCTGGTTGGAATGCAGGACAAGCTCTCACTATGTTCCTGTTGACATTTTCACAGTTAATATTACTCATCACAGCTGAAGACTGGGTAACAATAGAGAGGAACCAGTTTGCACATTTTTCCATAGAAGTAACCCCAACTGCCCTCTTGTAGAAATCATTACAGGTGTGGTAGTTACTATGGAATATGTTGAGCATATCATGTTTGCTTACATTTGTTAACACACATTTGTTCAAAGAATTTCTGGCAGAAACAAAATTAAGGAAATTCGCCTTTTGAAAGATCTTTAGTCTACTAATAATGAGTGGCTGGCATAATTAAAGTTATACCAACATTGGTGACACTGCCATCTTTTCCCTACAATTCCAAGTTGAAACCGATCTAACTTCAAAAATTGTATTGCTTTTTTTGCTATCAAGATAGCCTCTCCTTTATAATTCATACATATATTTCATGGCTCCTCTCCAACTAGATAACTAACTCTTTCAGCAGTCTATCTTCTATTTCTCATTTTCCTCCTCCTTACCCCTCAACCCACATTCCCCTCTATAAACTGTCAGAGCTTTTTATTTCAGCCTGTTCCTCAGGCATACTCCCAGCTTTTTAAATCTCCAGCAATAATTTGATTTTTGATTGTATCTGAAATCTTAGGTAACATGTCGTTTCCAAGTTTGGTTATTGAATTTCCTGACTCCTTATGGCCGAAAAGTAAAATAACCACTATTTTATTGGTTTTGCACTGCTTTAGTAAAGAAAGAAGTCCCAAATTCAAGAACAGATAAAATACTTTCATTGCTAACACATTTTTAAAGTCTAATCAACTAAGAGAAAGATCAAGTCTTCCCTCACAGCCAAGCAAATATTTTAAAACATCCTCTCTGGTGATAAAATTGAACTTTTAATAAATATTTCTACAACGGCAAAGATTTTACATATTTTGTAAGTATGGCATAGCCTTTTTGGCATAAATTTCCTTTGTTACAGAAAAGAACTGTAACACAATTACAGAAAAGTTAAACATTTTCGTTTCTTCTTTCAAAGAGTTTAGGAGACGCTTCAGAAGCGGGTGGGAAATGTTAAATTCTGAATCCCTGCTCCCGAAAGTTTCCGTCCACACTGAGTTAGATATAAATGAATGTCACCAAAAGCACACCACTCAGATTCCTTCCTTGTGTTTAGATGTGAAGCGTACCTAAAGGTTCCAAGCCATTTTTCATCCCTTCCTTTGTGAAAAACAGGGACTCAAACGTGTCTCAGGCAGGGACGGTTCCTGGCGATGCGGGCGGGGAGAGGAGGTGCTTAGCACAGGGCAGAATTGTTTCTGCCGCCTTGGTTTGCCCATACTGGGCATCTGTGCAGGCGCGGCGGCTCCCTGCGGCCCTGCTGGGATGATGCACTGTGGAAACATTCGCTCTCCCCTGGACGCCTCTTGGTTGTTCTTCGCTGGGAAAATGTTGCCCCAGGTTTGAAATATCTGCCCCAGCAGCCCAGCCCGGGAGAAAGGCGCTCTTACCCGCTCTTCGCTCCCTGCGGGCGCTTTCCCGCCCTCTGCTGCTAGAACCTTGGGGATGTGCCTAGACCCGGCGCAGTGCACGTCCTGGCCAACCGCGAGCAGAACAAACCCTTGGCTGGCAGCCAGGAGGCTCCCTCTCAGCCACCGCCTCCCGCCAGCGCCTCCCCCACCCCCCATACAATACAAGATCTTCCTTCCTCGGTTCCCTTAAATCACAGCCCAGGGAAACCTCCTGCAAGCCGTCATCCAGCCACAGGCCAGCATGTCTGGGGGCAAATACGTAGACTCCGAGGTAGGCTTTGGCCCGGCGCGCGGGCTCGCGGCGCGCGGAGTACCTGCTTCTGCTTATCTCCCACTCCAAATATTCCGACTGCTTTCCCTGCCCCAGCCCTCTCTCCACTTGGGAGCAGTCCTCTTGCGTTGGCACCCTTGAGGAATGGGCCTGGGCGGGGAGGTAAAGAGAAGCCAGGAGTGTTTTGGTGTTTTTTTTTTCTTTTCGGAGGGGGCCAAGGAAGCCCCAGAACGGGGAGAACACCAAAAAGAGGGGTTGCAGGTGCTGAGGCTGGGTCAGCCGGATTAAGGACAGGTTTTCTGTACAGGTTAGGATGTTCCCTTGTCGCGGGACCCCAGAAGTCCGCCCCTGTCTGCTGGGAGGCCGGGAGCTGGAGCGCAGGGTGGGGGTCATTTACCCGCAGTCCTGGGGACATCCCCGGAAGGTCCAGCCAGGCGCCTGGACCGCTGGCCCCGGGCGTGGCGCGCGCTCTGTTTGCACTTTCCAAAGTTCTTGAGCCATTTCAAGAACTCCTCATGCATCTCGGCGTCTGGCAGGGTGTTCCCCTCATCCAGCTGCCACCACCACTTCCAATCCCCTCGTCTCGCCTGAGCACCCCAGGTGTGTAGACCTGGCTTTCCCACTTGCAGCCGCCCTTCAGTCACCGCTGACAGCCTAGGAGTGACCCGAGGGTGGGTCGGGGAGTCGTACAAGTGAAGTAGTGTCCTAGCGAGTTGACTGGCACAGGGATCAGCCCAGTGATGGGGACACAGGAGACAGTGCTGATCACGCGACTTGGGAAGGAGGGCCAAGAAAGGACAAGAGAGGGCTGAGAAAATGTAGGGGGCACGGGCAGGTGCGAGGAGAAAGCGGCCGAGAAGCAAAGAAAGTGGGGACGTTCCGAGGGTCGCGAGGCTCCGGCAGGGCAGGATCTTAAGAATAAAGTTGGAAGGGATTATGGCAGCAGGGGTAGTGGGAGCCTGGGGCGGGAGAGGGGAGCAGGTGAGGCACTCGGGCGGAGGCGGTGCGCGGAGAGGTGGGCCCCCTCCCCTGCAGGCGCCCCGGGGGTGCTGCGCGTCCGGCGCGCGCGGGGCGGGGGCCCGCGGACCGCGCGGCGGGGCTCGCCCTGACCCCTGGCGGCGGGCGGGGGAGGCCGGCGCTCCCTGCCTGGTACCGAGGGGTGTGGTGTCCTCTCCTCGATCCTCTTAAAAAGCTGGCGGCGCGCAGGTTTCTGTGCGCCCGGCCGTCGCTGTCGACGCGGTCATTTCGATTTGGAGCTTGAGGTTTGCCCGGCCGCCAGGCTGACTTTTGATCGCTTTTCTTTTTGCATTTTTCCTCCCACCGCGGTCCACCCTCCCCGTCCCGGCCGTCCACCCTCCGCAGGGACATCTCTATACCGTTCCCATCAGAGAACAGGGCAACATCTACAAGCCCAACAACAAGGCCATGGCCGACGAGGTGAACGAGAAGCAAATCTACGACGCGCACACCAAAGAGATCGACCTGGTCAACCGCGACCCCAAGCATCTCAACGACGATGTGGTCAAGGTAAGCGGCGACCGCGGGCGAGGACGGGGATGGCCCCCAGCGGCCGCGGGCGGGGCCTGGTCAGCTCTCCTCCGTGAGCCCTCTGTGCATCCTTCCCGGGCACTGCCCTGCGCGCACCGTGTTCTGAGCTTATGTGCTGCACAGCTAGCTGGTCGTCAGAAATGCCACATCTTCCCTCCCCCCTCCTCCTGGAATTTAGCTAAACTGAGTTTTGTAGGAGTTCATAGAGCTACACTTTTTTTTTTTTCCTGGCAAATGAACCTCCTGACCTCAGCAACAGTCGGGCCGTATCTTGGGAGGGGGAGATGATGGTTGCTCTTCACTCCCAGATTCTGGTCTAGTGCTGAGTCCCCACTGCACAGAGAATGAAGACAGTGAGACAGTGGTGTGAGGTTTTGTACCAAGGGTGAGAGTCAGAATACAGATCGCACGTATTCCCATAGCTGAAAGGATCTGAAGTGATTTCCTTAAAAATGATACAATGGCGGGAAATGCCTAGGACTAAAGACAAGGAAAATATATGTATCTCTATCTCTCTATCTATGGATGTGAAAGGTGTGTTAACTGGGAAAACAGCGCGCTTGTACACAACTAAGCAAACTTACAAAACCTAAAATAACGTCTGTCTCTTGATTTCGCTCGATACCTCTTTAAGTGTGGAGAGTTCGGAGTGACCACCTAGGTCAGCCTGCCTTGAGCTAATGGGACATTCAGACTGAAGTTCCTTTTTATACTTGCAGGATGTGCTTGGTGATATTAAAAATAGATTAATTGACTGGGTTATTGGCCATCCTTAAATCTGACTCATAGTCAGTTTTTTATTATCATTATGTTAGTCAACTTTGACTCTTTTAGTAAATCTAGTGGGAGGAATTTATTGTCATCTGGATTGGGAAATCATGGGCTGGAGCCATTCTTGGCAGAGGAAACCGGGAAGGCCAAAGAAAATCCTGGCTTCCAGTTCTAGAGTGTAAAGGCCCAGTTCTGCGCAGCCCCAGGGCCCCACCAAGGAAGCTGAGCAATCTCCGCCCACCCCACTTCCTATCTGTGGATGGGAGGACCTACAGTTCAGAGACTATTCACATTCATGAATAATATTTCTCAAAAGAGAGGACAGTTTAATCTGTAACTGGTAGGAAAATGTAACTGTCAGAATGGACTCTTCTTGGCTTGTTGGTGTAGGAAAAAGGAAAATTGGAACATCATGGGTTTTTCTACTAACCAGATTATGGAATATTTAAAAGCAGCAGTAACAACCAAAGTACCTTATAAACTGGACATTAGAGTTGCTAAAAAAAAAAACTATTTATGAAAACCATTACCTTAAAGGGAGAAGGAAATTTGTGCTTTCCCCCCGTTTCTCATGTAGGTTTGGACAAGAAGGAAAAGAGGCAGATTTCAGAAAGGGCTCCCTTCCTGGGAGCCTCCCTGTGGTTCCCCTGAACTGTGAGTGAGATTCCCTGGAGCGAGCGAACCTCCTGGGATGAGTCACAGAAGCCGGCAGTGTGGATGTGGATCTCCACACACAGCATGACTAAGTTGAGAAAGAAAGGCCCACTGGGAAGAAAGACTTCAACACAGATGGGAAAAAAAGTGTAACAGGCTCAAAGGAAATAGCAGTTTACAAAATATCATTTCAAAGAGCAAGTGTGGGGATCCTCAAATGAAAGGAACTAAAAGAAACAGCTTCCAGACCTTGCCTACTTGCTCATAGAACTGTGAGCAAAACAAAACAAAACAAAAATCAAACAGAAAAATCCACCTTGAAAAGTCTCTGACTCAGATTTCCCTCCTACAGAGGGCTTCAGAGAATGCCCTGCTGGGAGACAAAGCTACCAGTGCAAATTCTGCCCAAAGAGAGCCTGCAGCAGGAGAGCTTGCAAACAGGGGCTTGCGTACACCTTGTGGAGACTCCTATTTTGTAAATATTCGTCCTCAAGTTCAAGCACAAATGTAATAATAGAAACAGGGATGATTCTCTCCCTGTTACCCAGACAGTAAGTGATAAATTTCTTTTAAGTTTTATTTCTGATACCATAGAGTTCTTAAAATAACAAGACCCTCAAAGCTTTACCTTGATGCATGGTAGCTTAACTCTTCATATGGTAATTAAAAAACAGGGGTCACCGGAATCCACTATTAAAGGTACTGGAGCAAGTAAGGAAAAGTCAGTTCTAAAAGCAAGGAGCTCTGTAAAAACCCACTCTGTCCAATAGAGTAGTCTCTAGGCACTTGTCTATTTCAATTTAAATTTCAAGTAATTAATATTCAAATGTAAAATTCAGTTCCTTTGTCACATTAACAACATTTTGAGTACATGACACGTGAGGCTAGTGGCACAGATACAGAATGTTTCTACGTCAATTGTACAGCACAGATATAGAATATTCCCATCATCTCAGAAATCTCTATTTGACATTGTGGGACCAGAGGATTCCCTAAATTTTAAGACCATCCCCATGCCAAGTGAAAAAAAATCGAGATAGAGAAGAAATGAAATCGCGACATAAAGTGTGAAGAGCAATGTAGCGTATCTGTGCAGTATCCTTGCAGTCCCACAAAAACAGCTGTTAAAGAGGAAAAGGAAACTCAAAGCTGTGGGTGCCATGAATTTGTCTCTCAAGAAGGTGGAGTATTATCACCTATTCCACTAGTGATAATGACATAAATTAGAATACGGGATTAAGTTCCAATAAAATTTACTTCATATCTTCCTAAAAGTTTGATGCTTCATGTTATATCTGTATAAATATTTTCCCCAAAATATTAAGTAGGTGATGAATGCTTTCTTAAATTTCCTCTGATTAAAGTGGTTACAAGCCCCAGACTCTTTGCTCTCCCTCAGATTTCTGTCTTCTTCTTGTGTTTGCATTTTGATACACACGTTTATTATATACATATTTGAATTTTCTAGATAAGGAAAACGGCTTCAAATTTATGATTCTGATATAACATTAATTTATTTATCAAACTCTTGCAATATGCTGGATTAGATGCTTTGCTATGCCAATCCTAAATAAACCCTAGCAATCACAAAGATTACAGGTAGCAAGAGAAGAAGCACTCAGATAAAAAGTTTATAAAACTAACATACACACATACAACCCATATAGGAAGTCACTGCCAAATGGTGATTAGTTAGTGACTTTTTTCTTCTTCTTCTTTTTTTTTTTTTTTTTTGCCTTGACTACCAGGAAACACATAGCTTGATTTTAGTTTCCTTAACCCAATCTATTCTCTCCTACACTTGTGTTTATATTTTCACTTCTCTGGCATACTGGCATACTATTTTATTGCTCTCTATTGTAAGCCTTATCATCATCATTTTAGAAATAGGAGAAATATATATTATAATGAATCAAAAGTAAATACAGTCATATTGAATATTACATAATAGAAAGGGTTTTTAATAGGGAATGATGCTGATGTGAAGTGTGAGGGATTGGGCAGAGGAGTGCAGAGGAGGATGCCTTGTGGATCATTTAATGGAAAAGGGCAGGAAGAAGGTTCAATTTAAATTGGGTTATTGGAAGGCAGAAAGTACACAAATGGCTGGAAAAAAGCACCAGAGGGCATTCTAAAAGATCCAGGCATGGAAATGGGAGTGTTTCCGTAGCCCATTTGGATTGGGATTTGAAAGTTCATGTGGCAGAACATATTGTGATCAGGCTGGCTTCCAATTCCTCTTTTTTAACATTAAGATAAATTAAGGGCTAACAAAATTTTAAATGCCATCCATTTTCTTACACAGTTATTGCCCAAAACAGATATTTTGAAATGTATCAAAGAAAAATAGACAGAATTATGTGATTCTTCATGGACCATAGTCATGAAAAGAGAAATGAGTTTAGATGATTCTGAGATTAGCACTGAGACAAATCAGGACATCTGGGAGGAAGGTCTTTGTTGGAAAATAAAAATACACATTTGCAACTTTCTTGTCTAAAACTGGAATGTAATGATTCTTAAATATGCACAGACACAAAATTTTCTTTAGCAGCTGAGAAAATGCATGCACGTGGCAATCATATCACTTTTGGTTTCAATGTAACAACAGCCTAATGCCTCTGCAATCCTTTTCAAGTAGAAAGCATTCTGGAGCAAGTGGTGATTAGTGTCAGTCTGTCATTTACAAAATTATGTTTATCATTTGATATACATATAATTAAAGTGTAAAATTTTAAATGTCAGATTTTAGCGCGATGTTAATATTTTCTTCTGCTAGAACTTGTATTGGTTTGGCCTGCTTGTTTGTTTGTTTAGGAGATAGATTCAAAGATGGTGGTGGATATTCTGCCATGAGTGAGACCATGCATGGAATTCAGAATACCCAGCTTGTACAACAGCATGATGGTCATCTTTGGTGAGAAATTATTCTCATGTTACTGAGCAAAGAATGATAATAAAGTGGGAGACATTATTCATTCTTAAGAATCTGAAATGCTTTCAAGTTCAGCCAAGAATGATATACATTTTAAACGCTCATTATAAGGAAAGCCCTCCCCCTCCCCATCCACCCCACCATCTCCCAAATGGAATCAACACACTTTAATTTTCACTGAATAAAATTTCATGTTACTTATTAAAACTTAAGGCAAGATATAACAAATACCTTTGAATTATGAAAAGGTTCATAATGTGGGATAGTCTTTCAATGAATAGCAGTATTGGCTACCTTTTTAGAGTGTTTAAAATATAAACAGCTGCAGCAGTGAGCAGCATCTGGAAAGTCCAGTAGTTTGAAAAACCACCTGCTTATGTATCCTGCCCACTCAAGTTCGTAAAATAACAGACGCTTTCATATTCCAAATGAAACTGCCTTTCAGTTTGCCCTACTTTTAAACATAATTCACCATGATGGAATGCCCAGAGAGAGCTGGCCCCTGGGAGAACAGAGCTGTGGGCACTGCCCTGTGAGGTCTGGGCCCTTCCGTGATCCTCCTGACTGTGTTTGCAGTGGAGAGAGGGCTGCTGTCCTCACATACACTTTTTCTCCTTACATGCTCTGGAGAACCTGTACATATATATTACCTTCTTTACTATATAGCCTACAAAGCCTCAGAGGAAAAGATTAGCAAACTATACTCTTTTTTAAAACAATTCCTAAAATACGGAGCTCTCAGCCCCTAGAAATAGACCCAACTTATAGGTACTCAGAGGCAACTTGATATAGTGGAAAGAATATTGTGTCAAGATGGAAAACGATATCTTTGCAACTTCTGTAACTTTCATCTCTAAAACTCGAATGTAATGATTCTTAAATAGGCACAGACATAAAATCTTTTTCTTTAGCAGTCAAGAAAAGCTATGCACAAAGTAATCAGATGAGGTTTATTTTTAACGTAACAGCCTAAAAATTTGGTGATCTCTTTCAAATAAAAACATTCTAGTCCCACTAGACACCAAGGAGGAAGGAGGGTAGAATGTATGAAGTTCATAGGTTTATCTTCCTCAGTAGCTCCTGAGAACTGGCTTATGAATAGAGAGCAAAATTGTTTGGCTAATAAATGTTAATGAACACCATCCCTAAAAATATTTTGGAAAGCCATTTTGTGTTTTCATGCTTCAATTTTTTTTTTTTTTTTGAGACAGTGTCTCAAGCTGTCACCCTGGGTAGAGTGCCATGGTGTCACAGCTCACAGCAACCTCAAACTCTTGGGCTTAAGCGATTCTCTTGCCTCAGCCTCCCGAGTAGCTGGGACTACAGGCGTCCACCACAACACCCAGCTATTGTTTTTTGGTTGTAGTTGTCATTGTTGTTTGGCCACAATGGATTGCCCAGGGTGGATTCAGTGTATGTGGCTGGCGCCCTAGCTGCTGAGCTAAAGGTGCTGAGCCTTCATGCTTCAATTTTTTAACTCTAAAAATATGAATGACAGTCATTCTCACAGAATCATGTTCCCCTCAAAAAGCCATTTGCCTTTAAATAAATAATTTTATGCATCTACTATTGCGTGCTGGAGGCCACCCTAGGGAGCAAGACAGGTATGGACACTGCCCGTATTGCATTTATAGCCATATCTCTGCCTTGCTGCATGCAATTTCCTTCACAAACTTTTGCTGGAATTCCTTTACCAAATTCTGCTATCGGTTAAAATCTTATATCTCCATATCTTGGATCAAAAAACACTCATCTGTAAATCTTAAAAGTGTTCCTGAGCCAATAAGCATGACAAAATAAGGAACATAAATTTTCGAACAATTTGCTCCTATCTTCATTCTATAAAAAATTGTAGGAGTAAAAACTTGACTCCATAGCTGCAGAGAGTAGAAGGGGAAGGTTAGCGGAGGGCAGGCAGACGGAGAGAGGTGTGTTACAGGTACAGACATCTAGTTAGATAGAAAAAATAAGTTCTAATGTTTGATAGCAAGCTAGGGTGACCCTACATGGCAACAATATTATCAATATTTTACAGTCATAAGAAGTAATATTCTTTCCTCCTATATTGGCTTTGAACTTCTAATCTTCCTGTGGCAAATTTGAAATTTGCAGCCTTTTTAAACCCCATAACCTCTTTACAAACCCAAGAGGACTGCCAAATTTGGCTAGGCATCAAAATAACCAGAGGAGTATTTACAAATATAGACACCTGGGCCCACTCAGATATATTATATTAGAATATCTAGAGCAGTGGTTTTCAACCTTCCTAATGCCATGACCCTTTAATACAGTTCCTCATGTTGCGGTGCCCCCCAACCATAAAATTGTTTTGTTGCTACTTCATAACTGTAATTTTGCTACTGTTATGAATCGCAACGTAAATATCTGATATGAAGGATGGTTTTAGATGACCCTGTGAAAGGGTCCTTAGAACCCCAGGTTGAGAACTGCTGATCTAGAGGGACCCTGAGGATTTTTCAGAGCTTCAGATGATCATTCTTGAAATAATTACACAGGGAGGTCAGCTTTAGAAATGACTGTGCTCAAAGTTAGCCTAAAAATAAACACCCTGGTTGGTTTTACCTGAAAAGATTTCAGGTGGTAGAGTTTTAGCTATTTTTCCTGCCAGATGAAGACTTGAGGATTGGGCCATTTGCAGCCCTGCCAGAGAGTTTTGAAACCCCATCGAGGGCTCCCAAATCAACCTTGCTCAATGGTTCTGCAACTCTTTAGCCCACTTGGGCTTAGAGCCAACTGTAAGCTTAAAGCCTCAGGGTGACCTACGAGAGGAGTGACCACATTTTCCAGGCTGCCCCATGGACACTAACCAACACTGGTCAGCACAGAGTACTAGTGCCACTTACATACTCAGAAGTGTCCCACTATGAAAGAAAAATGATATGTTCACAAGTGGATTGCCAATGGCCTGCTGCTGACTCCTCTACCTGGAATATACCAGAAGTGCCTATTCACTATTTTCTAGCAGAGTGGGCAAAATTTCCACATTCTCAGCATGTCATGGCTAACCTCCATTATTTTCCTAGTGTCACTCCTCTCCTAACTTTCATCACAACCACCAAGCGACAGTATAACTTGGGGGAGGATCCCTTAGGATCCAATCTGCTCTACCCTCAGATCTTAGGTTTTTCCCCTGGAGCACAGGGTTAATGAAATTGACATCCTCCCATCACATGTTTTTTTTCAGTTACTCGATCAAACATTAAAATGTTTAAAATATTTTTCAATTAGTCTAGGAAATATAAAATGGCATGCTTTCACATGAACTATTGTTTGGGGTCGGGGAAGTGTTTTTAATTTTGTCTTAAAGGAAATCTGCATGAGCCATGTACTCTGCAACTACCAAGGGAATTAGCTGGTAGAACAGATTTACACCTGCACAGAATACATACTTCCTGCCTCTCATAGGAACTATGTTGATGTTTTAGATATAAAATACATGTTGTTTTCTTTATTGAGCCTTGAGAAGATGTTTCTTGTTGGTTATTATTTCATGGCAAGGGAAGTACATATTCCTAAAGACACATCACGTTTCCCCTTCACCATTGTTAACTGTTCTGACAATTAACAGCCAACCCTTTTTTAATTTCAATGAGGCTTAAGTAAGGTTTATGGTATATTCAACTGTTTTAAATTGCACACACACTTTATAGACACCTGTGTATGTGTGTGTATATATACATACATATATGCTTAATATTCTATCTTCTAACAATTTAAAACTGAAAGCTTTAAAAATGGCATTGAACATATATAAACTTTTTCTGAGCTCAGTAAGAACATTACCATATTGATAGATTCTTTGGAAAAAGATTAATGGTGTCTGGAGATGGCACTGGATCATTTCACGCAATATCACAGATCTCAAACAAAATTACATTTTCTCATTTGCAATGAATAACAAAAAGATACTGAGCACAAGCAGCGAGACAGCAGGAGACCGGCAGGTAAAGAAGCAAAGGTAGGAAAGTCTCAGGAGAGGTGCCCCGCCCACCTGTCCTGCCACCTGCTCTGGCTGGACTGGGCTATGCACACTGCACGTCCCAGCTCCACCCTCCCGTCTGTGCTGCCATGCGATTGGGCTCAGGCACGGACTGAGAAGTTAAATCGCAGCCTCTGTCCTTAAAAGGGTGTAGAATCTAGTCAGGAAACACATACGTAAACAAATCCGAGCAAGGTCACATAACTAAAGAGTAAGCCCTGGTTGGGCACTAGACAGAGTTCTCAGCAGTCTCCAAAGCCAAGCACTGTTCACCAGCAAAGGGGTCTCAGCAGAGGGAGCCCTAAGGGATTCTGGCATGTTCTGGGCCCCAACAGCAGGTCAGGGTGGCCAGGGGCAGGAGTACAAGCAGGGACAAGATCAGCAGGGCTTTCCTTGCCCGGTCAAGGTGTTTGTCCCTTTGTAGGCCATGGCAACCCACAGGTTATTAGACCAGGGAATGACCTAGCAATATGTGGCCCCCCCTTTTTTTAATTAAATCATAGCTGTGTACATTAATGCAATCATGGGTACAATGTGCTGGATTTATATATAATTTGAAATGTTTTCATCAAACTGGTTAACATAGCCCTCACAGCATTTTCTTAGTTATTGTGTTAAGACATTTATATTCTACACCTAGTAAATTTCACATGTGCCCTTGTAAGATGCACTGTAGGTGTGATCCCACCAATCCATCCTCCCCACCCCCTTCCCTTTTTTCTTGGGCTATAATTGGGATATAGCTTTCATAAGAAAGCTATAAATTGGTTTCATAATAGGGCTGAGTACATTGGATACTTTTTCTTCCATTCTCAAGATACTTTGCTAAGAAGGATATGTTCCAGCTCTGTCCATGTAAACATGTAAGAGGTAAAGTCTCTATCTTTCTTTAAGGCTACATAATATTCCATGGTGTACATATATCACAATTTATTGATCCATTCATGGATCGATGGGCACTTGGGCTTCTTCCATGACTTAGCGATTATGAACTGGGCTGCAATAAACATTCTAGTACATATATCTTTGTTATAATGTGATTTTTGGTCTTCTGGATATATACCTAGTAGAGGAATTGTAGGATCGAATGGCAGGTCTATTTTTAGATCTCTAAAGGGCTTTCAGAGCAATGGGGCAAACGAAGGAGTGCTATTTTATACACAGGTGGGAGTGAGATAGGAAATAGGATGCTCCTTCCAGCACTTCCTGCAGACTGCCTAGACGTCATTATTCTTCCCATCACTATTATTATATCACTACTGATTATATTATAATCACTATTCCCGTCACTATTATTCCATCATGTGCATTTGCAGATAAGGAAACTCAGGCTTAGCAAGGGGTCGCTCACAATTACACAAACCTGAAGTAGTAGTCAGGTTTGAACCCCACGGCCCAGATTCTTAACTGCACCCTTGTGCCTCTCTGGAATGATCCAAGAAGACAGTGTTGTCACCAGAGGGTGGAAAGGGGTGACAGTGTCCTCATATTGCACAGGTGGTATACGTAAGAGGGACTCCAGACATGGTCTGTGTGGGAAGTGACGGACATGAGGATCAGACTGTACATCTGCAGGCCCCAACCCCAGGCCTGGAGTCTGTACCCGTCTGGTCAGTGACCTGTTAGGTGTTAGGCCTCACAGTGGGAGATGACCATTGGGAGAGTGAGCAAAGCTTCATCTGTCACTGGGTCCCATCACCACCAGATGTGACCATATAGTTGTAGGGAAACAAGCTTAGGGCTCCCAGTGGTTCTGCATTATGGTGAATTGTATAATTATTTCATTATACAGAGTGGCCATAAAGTTCATGTGCGATTTAAAATTGTTGTCTGTTTTAAACTGTACATGAATTTTCTGGTCACCATGTATAGTGTTATATAATAATATTAGAAATAGAGTGCACAATAAATGTAATGCACTTGAATCATCTCAAAACCATCTCTCCACCCTACCTTGGTCTGTAGAAAAATCGTCTCCCATGACATCAGTTCCTGGTGCTAAAAAGGTTGGGACCACTTCTCTAGATCATGGGAAGTGGATTGAGGAAGAAAGAAAATGACCAATATAAATAGGCCAATATAAAACCTTAGGTTTCAAGGAATGTGATGCTGAGTGGGGAGGGCTAAGTCCCAAAAATCCACAGAAGGATCCACTGTGGGGGTGTGCCAGCTGATGTGGAATCACTCCCGTCTTTAAAGAATCCCTCATTGCCCAAGTTGGCCTGGGCAGGGGCTGATCCTGCCTGGCTGTGTGGGAAGGGTGGGTGAGGGCAGTGAAGCAGGCCCTGGCAGGCGCTTTGCACTCAATAGCTCCTCTTAAGGTTCTCAGTGCCCCTATTTGATTCCTACAGACCTTGGTACCACCACACCAATACACTGTAAAAACAGAAACAATTGAGAAAAGCCTTAGTTCTATGCTGGTAGGAGAAATGCCTATTGAATCCTGCAAATAGTTTCTCTGAGACTTCCTCCCTTGTAATTATGTATTTGTTCTCAAAAACAAATGCCAGAAGCAAGGAACAGACTCAATAGTGCATTTTACAAGACATCATTAGTCTCTTAGAAGAACAAGTTAAATGTTCCATCATTCATGACTCACTCTTTGCCTTTTCTGTATTATTAGCAGTAATGTAGGGCTGGAAGTGGACATACCAAAATATGTCGAGGAAATGGAATTGCACTCATTAGATTTTCATTGCCAATTATTTTGGTTAGCTCCGCAGATCTTTCTCCTTTGCTTGTTCCTGAGTATCAAGTTTTTTAGTAGGAAAAAAAAAATGGTGTAAAACAATAACTAGCAATTCACCCAGCTATTCTGGGTGAGCTCCTCTATTTCTCTAAATGTAAAGGTAGGAACGAGAGTCATTCTCAAGTAAGTGCTGCCCAGAAAGGTTATTCAAGCCGTATTGGGGAAGCTCTGCCCCAGGCAGGGAGCAGGTCAGGAGCCCCGCTGCACCAGAGCCTGCCTGACAGAACCTCGCCTCAGATAATTGGGCCTCACCACAACAGGCCAAGTTTAATCTTTGGTTTCATCTCTATCTTGCATTTCTCAAAGCTTTCCAACTTTTCTGCTTCACTGCCCTTCACTGTGTACCCTCTTCTCTGCCCTTCTGTCCCCAGTCTGCGCCTTGGTACTTCAGAGCAGGGCAATGTCCTTCTCACTTCTGTGGCAGCCCACTGCCCCCTCCAAGGCCCTACGCAGGGTCAGCCAGAAAATGTCATCCATCAGAAAATGGATGTCAAATTGAAATGACATGCTGAAATTCCTTTTTAAGTAATTTAATGTCTGCTTTGAATGAAGAGACACGGTAGGAATCATTAGTGAAGGTCTTCGATTTTCATTTGGCACATTTAACATCTTGTTAAAACAATACAGAAAATTAATGAATAAACCTAAAAACATTTACTCTACATAGTAAGGTAAAAAGGAAATATATTTAATACATGTATATCTTTAAAATGTTCACCATTAATGTTTTTGTAATCTTCAGGTTTAGGGGGACATAAATACATCTCTTCTGAGCTTTGCAGTAAGCAAGCTGTGGCAAGGAGATGATCCTCCAGGGCCCAGGAGTATGAGGCTAATCTCCTAGGTATCTGGCAGGCAGAGCAGGGAAATGCCCAGGATGCCGAGGGATGCCCTCAGGGCTGCTCGGCTTTGTACAGAAGTATGGAGGCTGAGGGCTGGCTCTCAGGCCATGGGAGAGCTTCCCTACCAAGACAGGGGTGAAGGGACTCCTTCCCAGTGTATCCCTGGACAAGACTGATTCAGAGAAATGATTAGAGCAGGTGACAGTCCTAATGAAAAATCCAAACTTTCCGCACCTAGTGGAGGCAACTCTGAGAAACCCAAGCTCCTCTTCCGTCACTCCTTCGGCTTTGCTACTTCTAGACACTCACTCCACAGAGCTCTGTGATTTTACTTGCTGGATGGTGGTGACCATTAATCTACTATTTCAACACGACAGCACAGAAGTTTTTTTTTATGTCAGAAATGGACTCATAGATCTCAGTTCTCTTCTCAGATAAAAAAAAAAAAAAAAAGGAGGGCAGCGCCTGTGGCTCAAAGGAGTAGGGCACCGGCCCCATATGCCGGAGGTGGCGGGTTCAAACCCAGCCCCAGCCATAAACTGCAAAAAAAAAAAAAAAAGAAAGAAAGAAAGAAAAATAGAAATAGGCAAAACTCTTAAATGTCCTTGGAAGGGGCCGGAGATCATTCATGCCGTTATTGGTATCTGTACCAGTAGAAATGAACATCATTGCTTCTCCCAGATTAGCTTCCTTCTCTGTCTGCTATGACAGGAGGCAAATTAACTTTAATATGTATAAAAGTAAGACTCGTCAATTTGATTCCAAATAGTTTCCCTATCAACAAGCTAAGAATGAGATATTAGGATCATTATTCAGTTAAGAACAGGTAAAAGTAGAAAGTAACCATGAAAAAAGAATGATGGTGTTGAATGTGAATTTGGGGTGTGGCTTGGTATCTACCATACAGCCTGGACCATGGTTCTAGCACATTTAATATTTTATCAGACACTAGAGTGAACAAGAAGACTCTCCGCTTAAAAATGACACCAATTACGATGGCCTTGTTAACATCTATGATAAAAATAATATCAAAGTCATTTTGACAAATGAAAAATAGCCTATAAAAATAAGATAAAGACCAACACAAAGTGAAATAATGTTAAAGGACTTGAAATCAAACAGATACTAAGTAGGAAACAAACAGGTAAACATAGAAAAATAAGAAAACACTGTTCTCTGGAAAATCAAGATACCCTAGTCCAGCATAACGAATATGGAAAACTCTGGAAATAATTCCACAGCCCCCAAGGGACTAAGATCTCCAGGTTGAGCATCTGTTGTAAACACATCCTTAAATGCATCCACAAGACAGTCGTGTACCCTTGGGACAACTGGGAATCCAAACCGAGTCTGAATTCTTTTGGAGAATTAACCATCTTAACTGAATGATAAAAAAGAAGCATGATGAAATTCTTCTTAAGGAATATCACATACAAGAAATATCGCATCTTCCTTATTTGCTATTGGTCAAATTTATTAGAAATGGGTTTGTTTGATCTTGAGAGGGCGGTAGAGATTCTGCAGAAGCCCTAGGGAAGGGCAAAAAGAGGTGGTAAGAAGTAAAGAGAAACTCTCGGGTAAGGCCGGGAAGCGGCTGTCTGTCTAGAAGATCTGTTGGAAGCAAACATAAAATGGCAATTACCTGTGGCTGTGGCCAGATTATTATGAGACTTACCAGAAAAATACTGATCAGACACAGTCATCATTTAAGATAAAAAATAAGGGGAAAGGCTAGCATGCTTAGCTTTAAAAAAACAAAAACTGGCCAGGTGTGGTGGCTCACACCTGTAATACTTGCAGCCTGGGAGGTTGAGGCAGGAGGATCACTTGAGCTCAGGAATTTGAGACCGACCTAAGCAAGAAAGAGCAAGACCCCATCTCTATTAAAAATAGAAAAAATTGAGTCAGTGTCATGGTGCATGCCTGTAGTCCCCACTACTCCGGAGGCTGAGGCAGGAAGATCACTGGAGCCCAGGAGTTTGCAGTTGCATTGAGCTGTTGTGACATTACTGTGCTCTACCTGGGATGACAGAGTGAGACTCTGTCTCAAAAAAAAGGTTATGTTGGAGAAGAACTTTCATGTAATAAAATACCAGGAATGTGTCACCAGAGGCTGTTTGCAATAGTTGTGTGTTAAATTCCTTACTTGCCTGTAGAGCTTCTCAAATCCCTCTCTTGGTTTGTAACAGCCTTCACACACGACCTCATAATTAAGCATAGGCATGCGTCTGAACACTTCCTTCTACCTGGTTTGTCTCAGGGCAAAGAGGAATCTGTGGTATTGTTTTAATCAGTGGTTGAGAATGCAAGTGGTAAATGTCTGAAAGGCGAACACTGCAAAATGCATGCATTGTATGTCCCAAAAGGTCAGCATGAAGCAGTGTCTGTACCGCAAGCCTGCCCATCCACTCCCTCCTACACACCGCATAGTCACACAGCTTTGTGGCTTGTAGAAACCCCTATTGTGACAGAAACTCATGGGAGACTCTGGCTGTTCTGTGAATTTAGACCAGGGGTGCTTTACCCTGGCTGCAGATCACCTGAGAACATTTTAAATCTCCATCATGCACGCTCTATCCAAGCAATTCGGATTTAAGTGGTCTGGGGTAGGACCCACACCTATGAATTCGTTTTTTCTTTTTTAAGGCTGACAGGTAATACAGTCAGAATGGAGTCTGGTTTAGACTCTTGGAATTTCTTAACAATAAAATAATGTGTCACATTAAAACTTTCAGGACCGTGAGGGCTACGGTGGGGTAATTATTGTTTCACTGGGTCCTCATCCGGGGAGGTCCTTAGCATTGTTAGCAGAACATGAAATTTTTCAATCATTTTACAAAAAAATACTTTCTCAACTAGCAGCTGGGCATTTTGGCATGCACCTGTAGCTCCAGCTACTCAGGAAGCTGAAGTGACAGGTTCATTTGAGCCCAGGCGTTCAAGACCGATCTGGGAAACAAAACAAGAGCCATGTTTTTAAAAAAATAAATAAATAAATACTTTCTGGAGCTCTGCTGTAGCACCTGCATGAAACATACTTTGCATATAAGGTAAATCTAGTATCACTTATATAATCAGCTCTGTTTTTTTCTTGATTCACTTTGTCTGTTCTTTCTTTTTCTTTCCTTCCCCAAAAGGAGGCTCAGCTGAGCCATGAACCCAGGTAGGAAAAAAGGGATGGGAATGACATTCTCAGTACCAGAATGTCATTCCCACCGCACTTTCCCTTCCTGGGTTCATGGCTCAAGCACACCATTGGGTTATCTCCTAATGGTGCAGCAAAAGCCCGGCAGTGCCAGTGGCCACAGTGAGCATCACAGGGCCCAGGGACACACAGGTGTCATTCATTTCTCCAGTGCCCGGTGCAGAGAAAGAGGCTCCCAAGTCACTGAAAAGTGCTCTGCTGATGCAAATCACTGCTCAGAGCAGAGGAGGAAACTGAGTCTCACAGTAAATCTGAATTTCAGTCCACTCTTGAACATGGACATCCATGGTTGGAAAAATCACTTATGCTCTTTGGGTAGTAGTATCCTCATGTAGAAAAATCAAGACGTAGACGCGGACAATATCTAAGTCACCTTCATTTACAAAATCTCGAGATTCCAGTTGATCAGAGTTTACAAAAGAGCAAAAGCCATGAAAGTGCAGAAAGCCCACACTGAGAGTAGGGTGGAAGACTGCTCATCAGTAGTATTTTTATTAATTTCCTCCTGTATTTTACCAATTGGCAGCCTTACCCTTAGTATTCAGACTATGGGGTTTAATTAAATCATCTTTGAAATACCGAGCTATCAGCCCATGCCATGCTGAATGCAAATGTACCATAAATAAACATGTGGTTCTGAAGAAGACCAATACTAAAGTTCATTTCCTCTTCTGATCAGGGCTCAGAACTCTGCGGTTTTCCCTTTGATTACCCTTACCTCCAAATTGGCTGTTTGGGTTCCAAGATGGATTAGAAAATCTGTTCCAAAGTTGGCTACAAATTTTCAGTATTCCTTTTTTTTTTTTTTTTATCTTAGTTCACATAACAGAGAAACGCATAATCGCTGGCAATTTTGGATAGAGCAATAGTCTTAAAAAGGTTTAGGTAGACAGTAAAATTCACCAAGTTCACGTGGCCACATTTCTAAAGTTTTTTCAACTGCCCTTCTGTAAGCAGCAGGATCAGATGACTAAGAGCTACAGGTCAAAAGCACTATTACTTCGAGTCAGATTTTCCCATTACCCAGTTGTAAAGAGTTTTTTCACTCTGACCTATATAAAGTTTAGCATTTAAGGTCCTGTGTGATTTTAATCACATCACTTAATGCCCAGCTGTATGACTCTGAAAGTAAACAGGAAGGTGTTTGCATTCCAGACCACCTAAAAACAACTCAGGGAAATCATCAGCTGTCAGGACAGTGCTAGGTTAAAACTGGTAGGTTTGAATCTAAATTTCTTTTTTTTTTTTTTTTTTCATAGCGTACAGCTCACAACAACCTCAAACTCTTGGGCTTAAGCGATTCTCTTTCTCAGCCTCCCAAGTAGCTGGGACTACAGGTGCCTGCCACAATGCCTGGCTATTTTGTTGTTGTTGTTGTTGTAGTTGTCATTGTTGTTTAGCAGTCCTGGGCCGGGTTCGAATCTACCAGCCCCAGAGTATGTGGCTGGTGCCCTCACCTCTGGCTACAGGCATCAAGCCTGAACCTAAATTTCATGGTAAGCAAAAACTGAATTAATCTGTCTTCCCTGTGATTAGTCACTCTTTTATCAATATTATGCCTGGGCTAGAATAAGTAAATGCAATCAATTAGTGCCTTGGGCTAGGCAATGACCCATTCAAAATTCTACTTCCCAAAAGAAAGTGCTTAGCCAACAGCAGTATGCTGTAACCAGTAATGAACATTGGTTGAGTTCATTCATTTATTCAACTAAAATTAATTATCTATTGCATTCCTGGAAAATTACAGCCTAGTATCAGAAATTATAACCAGACACATACAAAATCACACCACTAAGTAAGTGTGATAGGCTGGATGGGTAAAAAGGCCCAGGTGAGAAAAGAGGGTGAAAGCCAGAAAGAAGTCTTTGAAGAAAGAACATTTAGGTGAAGATCTTATGAATCTCTCCAAGTTAGCCAGGTGAACAGTGGTGGAATGAGTATTCCAAGCAAAACCAACAGTAAGTGAGAAGTCTCCAAGGCAGAAGAGAGCTTAAAGCATTGTCTTGGGAGAAATTATTCAAGAATTCAAAATTCTAGAGGTTAGTGATTTGGGGAAGCAGGTAAGAAAATGCCTTCCTGTATTACTTTAAAAGTAAGAGTGTCCACCCCACCAGGACATTACCCCTCCTTGGTAATGATTCATGAGTGACCTTGAGAGGGCAAAGGTCATCTGTACTTATTGGCACCGTGTCCACAGCCAGCTCATCAGCTTTGTCCTGACCCTGTTTCCTCATTTCACTTATTCCATACTCAGAAAGAAGGTGCTGCCTACGAACTGGATAAATGATTGAGTGAACCCACAAGGCCACAGGGCTGCAAACCAGAAGTGCCTGCAATCAAATAAGCCAGCATGCTAGCTTATAAACATTTCTAAATTTCTGTCTTATCTCATGATAGTCTGATTTGCTACAGCAGTGGTTTTCAATCAAGGGCAATTTTCTCTCCCTTTTCAGGGAATATTTGGCATTGTCTAGAGCAGTAGTTTTCAAACAGTGTGCCACGGTACACTGATATGCCATGAGCAGATCTTAGGTGTGCCACGAAAATTTTCAAAGATCATTAATTAAATTATTTTTGAAAGAAGTTCAAAGCACAGTAAGTATATTCTTTTTTTTTAACACTTTATTTTTTTAGATCAACATAATTTAAGTGTGCCATGGAAGTTTAACTATAGGTTCAAGTGTGCCATGCGATAAAAAAGGTTGAAATACACTTGTCTAGAAATATTCTTAGTTATCGCAATTTGGAGGATGCTACTGGCCTCAAGTGGATAAAGAATAGGGAGGCCGATAATCACCCTGCAATCCGTAGGAGAGTGTCCCCACCCCAATGCCACCAATGTGGAATTATTGGGCCCCAAATTATTGGGCCCCACGTAGAGAAACTCTGTCGTAGAGGTTGGGGGCTGTGTCTTGGCAGCTACATTACATAACATATCAAATAATTCTGTACAATCATCTTTGCTTAGACCTTGCAAGAACCCTACTATATATGTTCTCCCTCACTTGCCAAGCAGTGTCCAAACCTGCAGAGATTTATTTCGCTCATTTTCTATTTGTTTAATAAACAGACCCAAAGCACTGGAGGGAAAAATATTCCAGCAGTGAGGTAAGATGAAAGCTATTAGTAACCCTCGCTCGACTTAACTGAATGGTAGGAAACATGCTCTGCCATCAGGAAGTGTATTGTGGAAACTGAAAAGAAGCTAACAGTGTCTTAAAAGCTCCAGCTCAAACAAACACTTGCATGACCAATGGCTAGCCTGAAAATGATGAAGACATTTCCTTTTCTTGTGTCTTTGATAGAAAAGAAAGAGCTTTTATTTTCTTTAGTGTGGTAATCATTCATGTCTGTCCCAGGACACGCCCAGAAGGTTAAAGAATAACAAACTCCCAAGTGTAAACACAGACTGTAGCAAGCAACCCGGGGATTCTGGATGAATCCTTGTAACTGGATGTTTGGATTGAATAAGATTTCCATGCATCAAACATGGCCTGATTTTTCTGTTTGGGACAGAACTTTTCAATCTTTGAAGGGATGTAGTTTTGTCCTCAAACATGGCAAACCTGAGTTCCCCTGAGGAACTGCTCCTCTGTGTTCAAGTTCACTAACGAATCACCCCATCTCCATGCTATCGCTGCCCCTTGCTTGACTATTTTTACACTGTTCAGTGTCACTTGTGTGGTAACACTCAGCATCCACAGGTGCCACCAAACTGACAGCAGAAGCCTGCGGAGAAATAGGAAATCAAGAGCTACCCAGCCTGCACTGTATCAAGCCATTTGCAACTAGATGTTTTTTGCAATAATAAACACATGAGGCCTTGTGGACAGGAGAGATAGCTCCAGTTTTCTGCAGAAGACTCATGGCCATCTGGTCTCAACTGCAGTTTTAGATTCCCACCTGTGCTCCCCACAAGAAGAGGTCCTCTACACAGAGACTATGATAATGCTTTGGGACCCCTACATCCTCTTATCATTGAGGATAATTTTTGGCAATTTCAAAGGGTATGTGTAGGCAATTCCTAGGGCTTTCCTAACAAAGTACCACAAACTGCAGCCTAGAGCAACAGAAAATTGTTGACTCATGTTTCTGTAGGCCAGAAATCCAAAATCAAGTCTCAGCAAGGCCATGTTCCCTCTGAAACCTATAGGGAAGTCTTCCCTTTTCTCTTCCTAGTTAGTGGGGGTTTGCTGGCAATGTCTAGCATGCCATGGATTAGGGCTACATACTTCCACCCTCTGCCTCCATTGCCAATGGCCTTCTCCCTCTGTGTTTGCACATGACCATCTTCTTATGAGGATGCCAGTGGTGTGCCATGAGGAGCTCAGCCGACTCCAGTATGGTTTCATCTTTAATTGCATCTGCAGTGACCTCATATCCAAATAAGATCACATTCTGAGGTGTAGGGAGTAGAACTTCAACATAGCTTATTGAGGGGAATGTAATTCAACGCTTAATAGGATGTGAAACTAGGAACGGGTGTCTTTGTTATCAAAGCGGGGAGATTTAGTTTAAATTTTCAAAGTATAAAACAAACCCTAGGATAATTCAGACTACCTACCTCCTAAGAAAAGCAAAAAATGGAAAAACTAAAGGAGGAATAAGATAAAAAAGCATTAATTCAAAGCCAAGAGACTCCCTTGGATGTGGTGTCGGTGCAGCTTTCTCTGACACAGCTGGGGTGTTGCCTCCCCGGCACACATTTGGTCACTGTATGCCTCATAGTGATAAACTCCAGACGGCTGGTGGACAGCCTAGAGATGAGCTAATTTGTCTTGTTCAGTTAATGGCAGAATGCCAAATAAGCAGCCACCTCCATGGAATGATTTCAAGAATGCCAAAATGTTCTCCTTTCCCAAAATATCTCCTCCTCCATCTTTCTGATATTGCTGCTGAAGTCTCCGACTTTTCTCCTACTTGTCCTGGTTCGGGCTGTGGTCTAAGCTCCTGATATAGTTCCTACAGTTGCAGGGACTGGCCTAAACATTTTGCATAAATTAAAACGACAACTCTGAGAAGTAGGTACTATCAGGTCCACATTTTACAGATAAGAAACTAAGGCTCAGAGAGTTTAGTGGTTTAAACCACAACACTGCAGAGCAGAAATTCAAACCCTGCCTCCACACTAGTCACCAGGACTCACATGGCCTTCCAGAAATGCATTTCAAAAGCAACACAGTAACAGACTGTCACACTCACTCAGATCTCAATGACAGGTTTTTCAGATCCTCCTGCCCAGTGGAGAATGAAGCCCAAAGTAGCTTTTGTTCTTGAGATACTTTACTAAGAAGAATATGTTCCAGCTCCATCCATATAAACATGAACGAGGTAAAGTTTCTTCTTAGTAAAGTATCTCAAGAATGGAAGAAAAAGTATCCAATGTACTCAGCCCTACTATGAAACTAATTTTTGGCTTTCATATGAAAGCTATAACCCAGTTATAACCTAAGAATATGGGGAAGGGGGAGAGGGAGAGGAGGGAGGGGGAGGATGGGAGGAGGGAGGGTGATTTGTGGGATTACACCTGAGGTGCATCTTACAAGGGTACATGTGAAACTTAGTAAATGTAGAATATAATTGTCTTAACACAATAACTAAGAAAATGCCAGGAAGGCTATGTTAACCAGTGTGATGAAAATGTGTCAAACTATTTATAAAACCAACATATGGTGCCCCATGATCGCATTAATGTACATAGCTATGATTTAATATTAATTAAAAAAAAAAGCAGCTTTTGTTTCTCCACTTGTCCTCCCCAGACCACCTGCATCAAAAGGTGGGGAAGAGGCACAAACACCTGGACCCTAGCCTCAGACCACTGATTCAGAATTTCGAGGCCCAGGAAATCTGTTCTTGTAACAAGCATTTGCAGGCATTTCTTGAGTATACTAATATTTGAGAGCCATTGACCCAGAGGAGTGGAATAAAGGAAAAGAATAAAGTTATAGCAAACCAGGAAAAGCCAGCAAGAAATGGCGAGGCAGCAGGGACCCTGGCAGCTGGTCAAACAAACAAAGAGTCCTGGCCAGAAAAGTTAGGTTGCTGGAGAGTGAGGGAGTTGTTGCTGCAAGTGGATGTTTGGGAGCAAAAGAAAGCCAGGCACATCCTCTTGCTTGGAGCACAGACCCTTTCCCTGGTGGAAATGGCCATTTGCTGAGTCAGGTGGCACTTTTTAGTAGTTAGATAAGAGGTATGGGTGTAGGCAACAGAGAGCACCCAGAGCCTACGCATTAAGAAATTTCTGCATGTTTCTATTTGAATGAGTAGGGTTGCATAAACAGAACTAGGAATTTGCTTTAGGGGTAGAGAAAATGGTATCATGAAGGGAAAACTGAAAGAAGAACCAAGAGACCAAAATTCTGGGTTTGGTGTAATCACTGAATCTCCATGAGGCTCAGTCTGTAAAGCAGGTAAAATTACACCTGCCTTCATTTGGATGTGATAGTAAATCTATTGAAGTGTTGTACTCATGTGCCACCTGTAAGAAAAACTCAGACCCCACTTCAGGTATAAATCAGATGGTGATTTATTACACCTGTGCAGGCGGGTCACTGCCCCAAAGGGCAAACGGCCCCAAAGAGAAAAGCAGGCTGTCTTTTATACCATTTTTGTGCTGTGTTGGCAGGCAAGCTGGTGAGCACAGAAACAGAACGTGGAGGTTGGTTAGCTCAGGGGGTAGCTCGGGGCGGGATTACAGTCGGGGGGGGGCTGGTTGGCTCAGGGGGTTGCATCATGGCAGCTGGCATGGGGACAAATTTGGCTTGGGAAATTTTGCTTGAGTAAGCTTTCCACCATTGTTTAACCATAGCTAGGGGGTTGGGGTAAGTTCTACCATTATTTTAACTGTGGCTAGGAGTCTTTGGGAACTCAGGGAACTTGCTTGTTCTATTCTGAAACCTGTTTGAGGAATTAACCCAAGGTGGGGTTTGAGACGTCTGGGGACTCAGGCTGAGACAGGGGCCTTTAGGGGTCCTTTTTCTGGGTACTACAGAAGCATATAGTGAGTTACTGCTATTCCAAGGCCTCTTTAAGTCTCTTGAATGCATCTTCCACTCTGATGCCTGCAGTACATTAATGACCTATGAGGACAATTGGAGATGATGTTTTATCCTGCTCTGTGGGTCCACCAAAAAATAAACACAGTCACCTAAATTCACTCTAAAGTACAGGTTACTCATGTGCCTCCTCTCCTGTAGTAGGAATACTCAGGCACGCACACGCGCACACACACACATACACACACACAAAGACACAGACATGAGAAAACAAAAGAGAAAGTGGACACTAGGGGCATCAAAGGACAAACTCAGACTTGGGCCTGCGCCCTTCCTCATTAAACCGAATGCACAGCCCCTGCTTTGGGCCAGATCTATAGACAATTGTAGCCATTCAGATCACAGATCCTGGGGGAAGAACCCAAGCAAAAACCATGGTTTAGGCCAGGTGCAGTGTCTCGTACTTGTATCCTAACACTCATTCTCAGGAATGTGAGACCAGCCTGAGCAAATGTGAGACCTTAACTCTACAAAAATAGAAAAATGATCTGGGCGTTGGGATACATGCCTTTACTCCCAGCTACTTGTGAAGCTGAGGTGGGAGGATTGATTGAGCCCAGGAGTCTGAAGTTGCTGCGAACAATGATTACGCCACCACACTCTAGCCAGGGTAACAGAGCAAGACTCTCATCTCAAAAATAAAAAATGTTTAATCTATATTTTTCTAAAGCATTTTTCTTTAAAGGTGAAAACTTTTGAATTGCCCCAGTCACCTAAATGACAACCTCCATTTCATTTTGAGAATGGTTATGGCATTTTGGAGCTATGGTGAACAAGAAAATCATTTGGAATAAAAGGGGATGCCAAAAAAAATAAACATGTAAATCAAAGTGCACCTGTAGTAGTAGGCAGAGAATTCATAGCAGGCTAATATTATTGTTAATGAAATGTTATATGCCTACATCTTTTCAATGGGCGTCTATAGCTCCTTTCAAATACATCTGTTGAAATACTTACATGTTATTAATATGTGCACAGTAGCACTATGCTTATGGAGGATACGAGGATGTTTAAAACAGACACAGACCCTGCCTTAGGCCCTAGTCTTGGTCCTGCCATATTAGTCAAGTGGCCATTCCATAGTAGGGAAATGAAAGACTTTGCCATTCTCATTATGAAAGTAACCTAGGACTTTACAAGTTTGCAAAGTGAAGAATATAAGTGAAATAGGGAACATAAATGTAAAATCTTGTACTGAGGCCTCTCTAATGACTGGGAAGCAGCAATGGAGAGAGGTCAGTCCAAAAAGAGAGACTCGGGTCTGAACCGTAAGCCCAGGCCAGTGACTGCAGGCCTACCCTGCACCAACACTCTTCACTCACTCACAGAGATAGGTAAATACCCACCTTCTGCCCTTCTAGCTGGAAATCCTGCTTAGAAATGCAGCCCTCTGCTTTCCTCCCTGGGAGGCAATCCTGTGCAAGTCCATAAGATGAAGTTGCTTCAGTATCTGCTCCTACATGGGAGCCAGCATTCAAACCCAAGCACTCAAGTCCAAGCTCCTATCTGAGGTTTATACTTTTCCTGGGGCATCATCCTGGGTGCATCTCCAGGGGCATCCATAGGCCTCCTGTTTGCAGTAGGGGCTGCAAAAACATGGCAGCCTTTTCCCCAGTGGTGCCAGTTTGACCCAGTAAACTCTGGTTCCTGAGAAAACCACAAGGATATTAGAGCAAAGTTCTTGCATTTTGGTAACATTTAACTGTTCTATTTCTCAACCTCCTCTGCACCCACACACTCAAGCACAACATTTATTCTATTGACTTCAAAGGCAGCTCAACATGTTGGAAATATGTGTGGGAACAAGGAAGGGAATTTGAAATTAATCCAAACCCTCTTTCTGTAAGGCTGGGTTTGGCACATACATTAGAATTTTAGAATTATGTATTTGATTTTTAAAAACATGCATTTGTTTATACCAGGTTTAGAATACTGGAAATAAATTAGGGTTTCTATTGTCCATTTGTAAGTTTATCATAATTAAATCATGGGCATTATGTTGATCTTGTCCAATAACACATATTTATGGTTCTAAATTAGGAAAAGCCTTTCAGAAAAAGTAGTTTCACTCATTAATTCACCAGAGTCTAGATGCCATCCAGCACTTTAGGAGATCCCTGAAAGAAAAGGGAACAAACTAGGGATGTCAGGCATGGAGGAAAGAGTGGCATGTGCAAAAAGGAGTTGTCATTAAATCCAAAGGGTGGCACATTCTAGTGCAGTGTTTTGCATGAGAAAAGGGGAGAAATTCTGTTTACAATACGGATCCTCAGGTCCCACTCTAGAGAGTCTTCCCTGAGTCTGAAATGGGCCAGAGAATCTGCGTTTTAGCAACGCCCTTCCCCAGGTGATTCTTTTGCCACGTTACCCCTGCTGAGAACGCCTGGGCAATGAGAGCCCTGCACTAGTGTGTTCAGAAGCATTTTAATATTTAAAAGTTTAGGACTGGTGATCAGTTTTCTAGATGGAGCTGGCCCTTGGTCTTTGATGCATGTCTAGTTATAAATTCAAGTCACTTTGGGGATTTGGGATGATACTTTTGCCCAAACACTGTAAATAGCTTAAACTTTTTCTAATATTTTGTTTGATGTGAGTTACAGAAAGTTGTAAATGCTGTATTTCCTTCTCATATATTTCTAGACTTTGCCTCAAGACCAAATTCCAGGGAACTTGATAGACATTCATTATATTCATTTCTCTGTAAGCATGAAAGTTTGAAATGTCTAATGGGGAAAAAAAGCAAAAAAGTAGAAATTAAGAAATAACAATCAAGGGTGACACCTGTGGCTCAGTGAGTAGGGCACTGGCCCCATATACTAGAGGTGGTGAGTTCAAACCCGGCCCCAGCCAAAAACTGCAAAAAAAAAAAAAAAAAGAAAGAAATAATAATTAAAACTGGTTTGTTTTAGAATTGTGTCAGTTGCCTATAGATGCATAATAAATTATCCTCAAAATAGTGTCTTAGATCAACAAACATTTATGATGTTCCAGTTTCTCTGTGTGTGAGGAATCAAATTGTGACTTCACTGAATGGTTCCGCTCAGGGACTTACAGGCTGCAATCTAGGTGGCAGGCTTAGAGTCCACTCACAGCCGCCCTGGGGGGAAGCTCACTCATGTGGCTAATGGCAGGATTCAGTTCCTCTCAGGCTGTCAGACTGAGGGCCTCAGTGTCTCAGTGATTGTTAAGACACAGGCCTACATCAGCTCCTTTCCACATAAGGCCTCTCCACTGGGCAACTTACAAAATAGGTGATTTTCCTAGACCAAAAAAATATTAATTTATTATTTTATTTGTGTCATTTATGCTAAATTTATTATCCTAGTTATGCACTGCTAAAATTAATATTAATGTGAGGCAAATATTTTCTGATACAGGTGGAGTAATGTTGGAAAGATATATTGAGGTCATAAATTGAACTCACGTTTCTAAATGAGGAAATGTACACCTGCTACTCAAACCAATATTAAAGAGTATTTTGAGGATTCTTTCTGCTACAGGTAACTAAAAACCTGAACAGTGTGATTTAAAAATAAAGTTATATATGTGTCACTTAAGGGAAAGTCTAGGGGTAGGCAGCTGGTGACATGATTTCAGTAGCTTGATAAGAGCAAAAGAAACATCTTTTCTTTTTTCTTGGCCTTTTGATCATGCTTGTCATGTCATGATCACAACACAGGCAGCATATCATATTCTAAGCCACACCATATGCCTCTGTCTCTTTTCATTTAGGAAAATAAGGCTTTCCTGGAAGTCCCACCCACCTGACTTCTACTTAGAACTCATTGGCCCCAGAACTGAGTCACATGTCTTCCCTAAACCAATCACTCACTAGGAAGACTAACTTTACTGTGGCAAGTCTAAACCAACTATGACATATCTCTGAGATCAAAGGATTATGACTATTACTTGAATCATTTAGGAGCCTGTTGGCGGAGAAGTAGGACTGTGAATTTGGGGCAAGCAACAGACAAGTCTTACGTAAACATCTTTCGTGGTTTTTTTTTTTAATATATTCTGTATATCCAAAACAACTTCCACTCACAATCCAAAAAGACATTTTCCCAATAGAAACAAATGTATAAAAGTCACTGCTTCCAAAATCCTAAATGTACTTAAAGTTTCCTTCTTAAAAATTTCCTATTCAGAAATAAAATGTCCAGATTTCTAGACCCCCTCAAAAAAAATTACCCTATGTTTTTTTTAATCCTGTGTACATATGGCCTGTTTTTTAAATATTGCCTTCAGATACATTTAACAGGATGAAATCTTTCTGAGATTTACTGCCTCTGTCAAGTATTATTAAAACACAAGAAGACGGATTGCTTTCCTTGACGTCTGCTGCTAGATTTTTGTTAACTCATGTTTCTGAGATTGTAACATCATAAGCCAATGTTGCACAAAGGTATTTAACGTCATTTATAAAAATCTAGTAATATAAACTGTTGGCTCCTTATAAAGCATCTGTTAAGACACAGAAATATCACTGGAGCACATTTATGCTTTTGATCTCTGGATCTGCATAGTGATTCTTGCCAGAAGGGCAACTTGTCCCATAGATTACAGAACAGAAAATCAGTTCTTGGAGGAGTAAGTAGCTCAGCTTCATCTGAGACATCCAATTCTAAGAAACCAAATAGCACCTGCAATTCTTGGTGTTTTTTTTTTTTAAGCAAATTTCTAGTTCCTGTTCTGCACAGTATCTAAATGAGCAAATAAAGTGCAGCTCCAGGCATGACCAGCCCTTGTAGAGGGATAAATGGAGTGAGTCCCCTAGGAGATGGGACTCAGGAGCGATTGTTTTAGTGGGAGATAAATCAAACTGATGCTTCCTATGAACAGTGATCACGTTGGTGGTTATCAGAAAGCAGCACAATCATTCACTCAATAAATAGACCTGTGGGAGCTCTTAAGAGCAACACAGTACTTATATTCAGATGCAAGCCTCCAAGAGGCAGCGGCCAGACTGATCAAGGATGTGTGGTGATGGCAAGCCATCTTCCTGAGTTCTAATGCTATGCCTGCCAATAAATGGGAGGGTATCCTTCGTCAAGTCATCTGACAGCTTTGGTCATGACTTTATCTCAAATGTGATTCCATTTCTTTGCGAATCCCTTTAGCTGTAAATATCTATGAATCTACTGAATCACTTGGGCTTTGACTGATGTTAGAATATTGAATTGCCTTAAATAGCATGGTCATTTAGCAGAGCTTTATTGGGTTCGGTGCATCCTGAATACAAGTCAAAATGTATGAGGATATTTTTAAAATATTCTTTCTAATTTTTTTCACGCTAAATAGAGGTACAAAAATGTTTGTGTTCACATTGTGATGAGAATATTTCTCTGAAACTCATGCAGAGATACCTTTCAAGTCAATGCCTTAGCAGGCAATGAGAGACTTGCAAGAGACCCAGAGATACAAATGGGATAGGCTGAGAAGGTACGTGGGGAGGGAGATGTAAATTCCTAGGAAAAAGAGTGTGGAGTATGGGGCCATATGGAGGCCTGAGAAATGAGAGTTCTAATTTCAGCTTTTCCACTGATTCACTGGGGACACTGAGAAAGGCCCATTTTTCTAATTCTGTGCCTCAGTTTCCATATCTGCAAACTGGAGTCCCTGGCTGCGTGCCCTGGACTGTGAGGACACACTGTTCAGAGCCATAAAAATACAATCAGTACCCAAAATGCAAAACATCCTAGTTACTAGTGTCCTAACGTAGAAATGTCAACAAGAGTAATTTCCTTTCCTAGTGACCAAAATGAGGATGTTTTATGATGTTTTATAAAGTACATTTATTGAGTGAAAGTTAAGTAAATAAGACAATTGTAAAGGCTTGTAGTCCTGAGAAAACCTAGGCAAAAAGAGCATAAACTTGAAATACAACAAGTTCCAACTTTGCCTTAGCATCTGTATGACCATGAATAATTTCTTAACTTCCTGCAGTATTTTTATCTGTAAATGGAAATAATTTTGTGCATCTCAGTGGCTTGTGGTGATGATTAAAAATGAAAGTTAACTATTTTGAGCCACTGGTCAGGTTTGAATTCACAAACATTATATGCTTTACAGCGATAGTTGCCCTTACTACAATTGTCTATTTAAAGGATCTGCTTACCAAGAGCAAGGGATTTTTTTTAATGCTACCATTTATTGAGCATTTACTATATTGCTGTGCTGTGTACCAGGCTAATACCTCACATACATTATCTCATGCAATCCTCTAACACTAATGACTGTTATATAAACAGAGATGGAAGGACATTAAGCCTTTGTTTCTGACGTCTTCCCTTAACCTGCCTTGTTTTCTTTTTCTCATCTGCATCTAATTGGCTGTACTTTTAGCATTCTTTAAAGCACCTTAAGTTTTCAAGACTAAAACAGCAATAACTAACTGAATATATTTATGTAACATTTATTTTTGTCATTTTGCTTTCCACCCCTGGAGACCTGCTCTAACTTCACTTGGATGTTTGAGGATAAATCAAAGTAGCAGTTTCTGGAAAGCACTAACAGGCACTCAGAAATTTACTGAACAACTTTCACTGAGAAAAGTATATATGTTTATGCTAATAAAAAAGAGAATTACCAAGAAATCTTACACTCATATGTTCATAGATCTCTTCAGTAAGGAGGATGTATGTATATGCAGCATAATGCTGTCCTCAGAGACCAGGCTGTAGGAATTATTGCAGTTACAAGAAGGGTTAAATTCAGCAAACTTTTTTATTTGTGTGCCTTTTAAGTATGAAATACTATACTTGCCTTAGAGAAAATTTGAAGAATATTTTTATAAAGTGATGCAGTATTCAAGATAAAGTTGTTATCCTTTCAACCTTAAAGCCACCTCTTATTCACATCCTGGACAATTCGTCAACATTTCCCACCCTCAATTTTTTTTCCTATAAAATGAGAATAATATAGAGTTGCTGTGAGTTAAGTGAGAACAGTGTCTGATCATAATGGCCGGTCAACAAATGTTAATAACTGTTCCTTCTCTTGGAAAAGAATCTCAAGGCAGACGGGCTAAAGGTCTGCTCTGTAAAGAGACGGGAATCCCCTGTCCCCAGCGAAGTGCTTCCTAACCTCCTTTGGTAATAAACTATTTTGTATTAAAAGTGATGGATCATTCCCATTATACACTCAATGCATGTCCCCATCTCAAAGCTTTTGTGGATGACCACTGCCCATCCTTCAACCCCAGGTTAAGAACACCTTCTCCAGTATTTTAATTTCAATTTCACCAAATCCTCTTACAGAACAAAGACATCTTTAAAAAGTAAAATTCTTTGGGTATCTTGCAGTTAATTGAAGAAAATCTATAGGCCTTTATTTTTGAAAGCTTTGGAAAGATTGTCATGTCAGAACACAACTCCATGGCAAACAGTTAAATGAATTGCTCAAAAACTTCATTAAAGTTCTGCTGATTTGTCACGTATTTCCCACAACCTTTTAAAACACACAAGTGTTTATGTCTGAATCTGAATCTAAATAGAGAAAGAAAACATTAGAGTGATAATAGCTCTGCTTAACTTCATTTATGTAATTGTGACCATACTATTTTTTTATATTACATTATTTAGAACATTAGATAGTAAATGAAGAGACAGAATGTTCTAGAAAGTAAAGTTTAAAAATTGGTAAGCATCATGTACTTTTTCCAAAAGACATTTTACTGTGTTGAATCAAAGGTGGTTCTTCGGCACAGCAGCTTCACGGAGTCCTGCAAATCCTCATTCCCAGTCCAAGCTGGCTGGCGTTGCTGCCGGCAGTTACCAACTGACTTAGATTTGAAACTATGTTAGATCCCTTCGTATAGCTGCTGCCACCAAGCAGTTGAGCCAGCTCTGCCTACCTTTCAGTTAGTAATTTTTGCTTGTAATGAACACATACCTGGGAGAGAATTCTATTGGAAAAGGGTCTGAGTTTGCATTCCGGCCCCACCATGGCTGTGTGCTTGACATTAGTGTGTGACCTCCAGCTCGCTGAACCTCCGTATCTTCTTTTGTAAAATGATAAGAACATCCCTTCTGCGATGAGTTTGAGACCCCCAGATCACACAGCAGTGATGCACGCAGAAGCATTTGGTAACTAGGAAGTGCTACATGTCGGCCAACTCATTTGATCTTTCCAACCACCTACAAAAAGAGACCATTGCAGGATTCATCAGGTGCGGCCCACTGATGTTTCCAAACTTTACTTTCAGTTTATTTAATGCAAAGGTGAAATTCCATTTAACTTTTTAAAAATTTTTCCTTCTTGTTTTGATTTTCTTTTTCCTGTCAATGTTCTCTCTGTTCTCCCTAGCTCACAAAGGTTCCTTAGGTTCCTCTCATCTCCTATCCTCAACGTAACCCAATCCAGTGGATTTTTTTCCTTACCATCCCTAGAATCCCTTTTGTCCCTTCCCTTCCCTCCCCTTCCCAGGCCTGGCGCTACCATCTCATGCGTAGGTGACAGCAGTAGTCTCCCTGCCTGAGTCCCTTTCCCTCCTCCCACACCGGCACAATGTTATCAAAGTTATTGTGACAAACTGCTGCACAGATTGTGACTGTACTCCCTGATCCATCATAAAATAATACCTAGTCTGGGCCTCCACCTGTCTTTCTAGCCTTGGTGACACAGGTCTCTCGCTCCTGTGGCTCTCCCTGTACTCATCCTTGCTTGTTCCTGGAGCTTTCACACATTTTCAAGGTCCCTTCCTTCCTCCTCTCCAGATCATACCCCAGTTTCCCATACCTTGCTCAAGTCTCACCATCCCATAAAACTTTGATGCCTTGTAGCTCACCATGATCTAATGTCCTGAAGTAATTCTGCTAAGTGAGTATTTGAAGAGTTATTAATCAGTTACGAACTAACTCCTCCTTAACATTGCATGTGGAGTTGTCTTTGAAGCCGTTTAAATTACGTCATGTTCTTGCCATTTTACTGTGCCTTGTTTCTTTAACCATGTTGTGGGGTTTTACTATAAGGCAAGAAATTTAATCCCTTTGGTCTTAGAGCAGTGGTTCCCATCCTTTAGTGTGGTAAGGAAACACATGGAGAACCTGCTGCAAGTTCTCCTGGGCTCCACCCTAGCGATACAATAAGGTGTTAGGTGGGGCCCAGACCCCAGTGTTTCCGGGGAGTTCCAAGTGATGCTGATACAGCTGGTTGCCTTGCAGCCGCTCTCTCAGAATTAGCGCTAATACCGTCCATGTCCATGGACAGTCAGTGGCGGGGTTTTTCTTCTCTTTCTACTCTTTTCTTCTCATTTATGCTCACGTTCTGTTACTTCCTTCTTTTAGATTGACTTTGAAGATGTGATTGCAGAACCAGAAGGGACACACAGTTTTGATGGCATTTGGAAGGCCAGCTTCACCACCTTCACTGTGACAAAATACTGGTTTTACCGTTTGCTGTCTGCGCTGTTCGGCATCCCCATGGCACTGATCTGGGGTATTTACTTCGCCATTCTCTCTTTCCTGCACATCTGGGCAGTTGTACCATGCATCAAGAGCTTCCTGATTGAGATTCAGTGCATCAGCCGCGTCTATTCCATCTATGTACACACCTTCTGTGACCCACTCTTTGAAGCTATTGGCAAAATATTCAGCAATATCCGCGTCAACATGCAGAAAGAAATATAAGTGACATTTGAAGGAGAGAAGTATACCTGGTTCTTTTTATTTTTCTTTTGATTTTCTTGGTGCCAATTTCAAGTTTCAAGTTGCTAGTACAGCAGCAATTTATGAATGAATTATCTTGGTTGAGAACAAAGAAATGGCTTTCTCAGTTTTTGTAATTCTGATTTGCCTCTTCTGACCTATATCTTTTGGCAGTCTGAATTTTCAAACCCATTTAAATTTTTTTCCTTACTTTTTTATTTGCATGTGGATCAATCATCATTTTATTGACTGAGAGATGAACATATTATTGAGAGATAATTTGCAAGAAATATGAAGAACTGAGGAGGAAAAAAATAAGACCCAATAGCCTCAACGGCCACTCTAAAATGTTGGTCATTCTCTGGTAAGGGAAGCATTCCAGGCTATGGCCATTAAGAGTATAAGTATGTAGGCAAGTTTTAAGCAAATTCTTGATGCTGATGCATTAGTGGATTACTGCCATTCATTTTAATGATCCAGCAGGATCTAGTGATCCTTACAAGTTAGAAAACATAATGTTCTGCAGTTTCATGGTCAGACTAATGCCTACTCTTTTTGAAATTTTAACCTGTGATACTTTCTGTGCCTGAGTATTTGTTATACAGATCATGAGACTTAAGTGCCTTCCACATTTTCCTTTTCAAGTAGGGGCTAACCCATCAACTTTCTTTAGGTCAGCGCCTCCCTGGAGACCAAAATTAGAAAATCCATGAGCTAGTTTTCCGTGTTTCTTTCTGACTGAGTTAGAGTCTGGGGGTGCTCATGTCTGGGCTGGTTCATGCAGCATCTTTATCTATAGCAGTGTGGGCGACATTAGCCCTATAAAATGAATTAACGTGGCCAAATGGGGTGAGCCCTCTCTGGGCTGGCAGGAGTGGAAGCCAACTTTCCCTGCCTCTCATCAGCTCAATGAGGTCAGCATGCCTATTCAGCTTCGTTTATTTTCAAGAATAATCACGCTTTCCTGAATCCAAACTAATCCATCACCGGGGTGGTTTAATGGCTCAACATTGTGTTCCCTTTTCAGCTGATCAGTGGGCCTCTGGGAAATGGCTGTCAAAATGGAGGCCATTGTGTGAGATTGTCAGAGTCGCTGCAAACATGACCCCTTCTGAGCAAAGCTCCCCGCAACTGTCCGTTATGCTGTGACATGAGGCCCCTCCCCCTGCCAGGAGCTTTGGACCTAATCCAAGCATCACTTTGCTCAGAAAGAAGATGGGGGAGGAGGCAGCTTTAAAAGATTGGAGTAATTTGCTGGAATAAGTTCAAATTCTTCTGAGCTCAAACTGAGGAATTTCACCTGTAAACCTGAGTCATGCAGAAAGCTGCCTGGTACATCCAAAAGCTTTTTATTCTTCCTGCTCTTATTGTGATTCTGCCCTTGGGGACTTTTTTAAAACCTTCAGTTATGCTCTTATTTTTATTTCCCTGCACTTATGGGACCTCTGTTTGACTTTGGCCTTTTCCAGTTTTCCTGACATTTTAATTACCAACCTGTTACCTACTTTGATATTTTGCATTTAAAACAGACACTGGCATGGACATAGTTTTACTTTTAAACTGTGTACATAACTAAAATGTGCTATGCTGCAACTTTTTAAGTGTAAAGATATTTTATCTTTATCTAAGGAAAATCACTTGGGAAATGGATTTGTAATTCAATCTGTAAACTGTGCATTCCAAGACATGTCTGTTCTACATAAATGCTTAGTATGCAAACCAATTTCTGGTCCAAAAGATTGCTGAAATTTTATATGCTTACTGATACATTTTACACTTTTTTATCCTGCATGTCTTATAAAGGTTACAAGTCTGCACAATAAAAATGTTTAACAGTTAAACAGTTAGCTTTATTCTTTTTCCTCTAAAAGGAATTTATGTGTCAATGTCTATGTGTGTTTGCGTTTGTGTGTTTGTATGTAGTGAGTCTGTACATAAAGTGAGCACAAGTTTGGGGTGTGTCTGTAGGGGAGGGGTAATGGGTCTCCCACTTTTTGATATCACAGAGTCATTTAGGTGGGCTCCTTCTGCTACAGTCATCAACATTCATGGGCTACTTTAGATAAAAGTTATAATTAATAACAAAGTTGTCTGTAGCAATTTACGCAATGTTTTATTATATGTCACCTAAATTGAGCCCCCAACAAATATTAATACTCTCATGTGGTAAACGACACAGTTTGTATTCATGGGGTAATGCCTTAAACTTTACCATAACTGAAGCGATTTTTAAGAAATATATTTCACTCATGTATTATTTCTGTCCTGGGCTAAGTTTATATTCAGGACTTTCTGTATTAGTCAGTGTTCTCCTGAGAAACAGAACAAATAGGAGATGGAGATGAAGAGGGAGAGGGAGGTACAGATGGAAATGGAGGTGGTGGAAGAGGAGGAGGAGGAGGTAGGAAGAGGAGGAGGAGGTGAAGAAGGAGGTGGGAAGAGGAGGAGGCGGGAAGAGAAGAAGGAGGCGGGAAGAGGAGGAGGAGGTGGGAAGAGGAGGAGGAGGTGGGAAGAGGAGGAGGAGGAGGTAAAGGAGGAGGCGGGAAGAGGAGGAGGAGGTGGGAAGAGGAGGAGGAGGAGGTGGGAAGAGGAGGAGGAGGTGAAGGAGGAGGTGGGAAGAGGAGGAGGAGGAGGTGAAGGAGGGAGGTGGGAAGAGGAGGAGGAGGTGAAGGAGGAGGTGGGAAGAGGAGGAGGAGGAGGTGGGAAGAGGAGGAGGAGGTGGGAAGAGGAGGAGGAGGAGGTGAAGGAGGAGGTGGGAAGAGGAGGAGGAGGTGGGAAGAGGAGGAGGAGGAGGTGAAGGAGGAGGCGGGAAGAGGAGGAGGAGGAGGTGAAGGAGGAGGTGGGAAGAGGAGGAGGAGGTGAAGGAGGAGGTGGGAGGAGGAGGAGGTGGGAAGAGGAGGAGGAGGAGAAGGAAGAGGAGGAGGAGGAGGTGGGAAGAGGAGGAGGAGGAGGTGGGAAGAGGAGGAGGAGGTGGGAAGAGGAGGAGGAGGAGGAGAAGGAAGAGGAGGAGGAGGAGGTGGGAAGAGGAGGAGGAGGTGAAGGAGGAGGCGGGAAGAGGAGGAGGAGGTGGGAAGAGGAGGAGGAGGTGGGAAGAGGAGGAGGAGGAGGTGAAGGAGGAGGCGGGGAAGAGGAGGAGGAGGTGAAGGAGGAGGTGGGAAGAGGAGGAGGAGGTGGGAAGAGGAGGAGGAGGTGGGAAGAGGAGGAGGAGGTGAAGAAGGAGGCGGGAAGAGGAGGAGGAGGAGGAGAAGGAAGAGGAGGAGGAGGAGGTGGGAAGAGGAGGAGGAGGAGGAGAAGGAAGAGGAGGAGGAGGAGGCGGGAAAGAGGAGGAGGAGGTGGGAAGAGGAGGAGGAGGAGGTGAAGGAGGAGGCGGGAAGAGGAGGAGGAGGTGAAGGAGGAGGTGGGAAGAGGAGGAGGAGGTGAAGGAGGAGGTGGGAAGAGGAGGAGGAGGAGGAGAAGGAAGAGGAGGAGGAGGAGGTGGGAAGAGGAGGAGGAGGAGGAGAAGGAAGAGGAGGAGGAGGAGGCGGGAAGAGGAGGAGGAGATGGGAAGAGGAGGAGGAGGAGGTGAAGGAGGAGGTGGGAAGAGGAGGAGGAGGAGGTGAAGAAGGAGGCGGGAAGAGGAGGAGGAGGAGGTGGGAAGAGGAGGAGGAGGAGGAGAAGGAAGAGGAGGAGGAGGAGGAGAAGGAAGAGGAGGAGGAGGAGGCGGAAGAGGAGGAGGTGGGAAGAGGAGGAGGAGGAGGGTGAAGAAGGAGGCGGGAAGAGGAGGGAGGAGGAGAAGGAAGAGGAGGAGGAGGAGGCGGGAAGAGGAGGAGGAGGTGGGAAGAGGAGGAGGAGGAGGTGAAGGAGGAGGTGGGAAGAGGAGGAGGAGGAGGTGAGAAGGAGGCGGGAAGAGGAGGAGGAGGAGGTGGGAAGAGGAGGAGGAGGAGGAGGAGAAGGAAGAGGAGGAGGAGGAGGCGGGAAGAGGAGGAGGAGGTGGGAAGAGGAGGAGGAGGAGGTGGGAAGAGGAGGAGGAGGAGGTGGGAAGAGGAGGAGGAGGAGGAGAAGGAAGAGGAGGAGGAGGTGGTGGGAAGAGGAGGAGGAGGAGGTGAAGAAGGAGGCGGGAAGAGGAGGAGGAGGTGGGAAGAGGAGGAGGAGGAGGAGAAGGAGGAGGAGGAGGAGGAGAAGGAAGAGGAGGAGGAGGAGGAGAAGGAAGAGGAGGAGGAGGAGGCGGGAAGAGGAGGAGGAGGTGGGAAGAGGAGGAGGAGGAGGTGAAGGAGGAGGAGGAGGAGGAGAAGGAAGAGGAGGAGGAGGAGGAGAAGGAAGAGGAGGAGGAGGAGGCGGGAAGAGGAGGAGGAGGTGGGAAGAGGAGGAGGAGGAGGTGGGAAGAGGAGGAGGAGGTGAAGGAGGAGGTGGGAAGAGGAGGAGGAGGAGGTGGGAAGAGGAGGAGGAGGAGGAGAAGGAAGAGGAGGAGGAGGAGGTGGGAAGAGGAGGAGGAGGAGGTGAAGGAGGAGGTGGGAAGAGGAGGAGGAGGAGGTGAAGAAGGAGGCGGGAAGAGGAGGAGGAGGAGGTGGGAAGAGGAGGAGGAGGTGGGAAGAGGAGGAGGAGGAGGCGGGAAGCGGAGGAGGAAGGTGGGAAGAGGAGGAGGAGGAGGTGAAGAAGGAGGCGGGAAGAGGAGGAGGAGGAGGAGAAGGAAGAGGAGGAGGAGGAGGCGGGAAGAGGAGGAGGAGGTGGAAGAGGAGGAGGAGGAGGTGAAGGAGGAGGTGGGAAGAGGAGGAGGAGGAGGTGAAGAAGGAGGCGGGAAGAGGAGGAGGAGGAGGTGGGAAGAGGAGGAGGAGGAGGAGAAGGAAGAGGAGGAGGAGGCGGGAAGAGGAGGAGGAGGTGGGAAGAGGAGGAGGAGGAGGTGGGAAGAGGAGGAGGAGGTGAAGGAGGAGGTGGGAAGAGGAGGAGGAGGAGGTGGGAAGAGGAGGAGGAGGAGGAGAAGGAGGAGGTGGGAAGAGGAGGAGGAGGAGGTGAAGAAGGAGGCAGGAAGAGGAGGAGGAGGAGTGGGAAGAGGAGGAGGAGGAGGTGAAGGAGGAGGTGGGAAGAGGAGGAGGAGGAGGTGAAGAAGGAGGCGGGAAGAGGAGGAGGAGGAGGTGGGAAGAGGAGGAGGAGGAGGAGAAGGAGGAGGCGGGAAGAGGAGGAGGAGGTGAAGGAGAGGTGGGAAGAGGAGGAGGAGGAGGAGAAGGAAGAGGAGGAGGAGGAGGTGGGAAGAGGAGGAGGAGGAGAAGGAAGAGGAGGAGGAGGAGGCGGGAAGAGGAGGAGGAGGTGGGAAGAGGAGGAGGAGGAGGTGAAGGAGGAGGTGGGAAGAGGAGGAGGAGGAGGAGAAGGAAGAGGAGGAGGAGGAGGTGGGAAGAGGAGGAGGAGGAGGAGAAGGAGGAGGAGGAGGAGGCGGGAAGAGGAGGAGGAGGTGGGAAGAGGAGGAGGAGGAGGTGAAGGAGGAGGTGGGAAGAGGAGGAGGAGGTGGGAAGAGGAGGAGGAGGAGGTGAAGGAGGAGGCGGGAAGAGGAGGAGGAGGTGAAGGAGGAGGTGGGAAGAGGAGGAGGAGGTGAAGGAGGAGGTGGGGAAGAGGAGGAGGAGGTGGGAAGAGGAGGAGGAGGAGGTGAAGGAGGAGGCGGGAAGAGGAGGAGGAGGTGAAGGAGGAGGTGGGAAGAGGAGGAGGAGGAGGAGAAGGAAGAGGAGGAGGAGGAGGTGGGAAGAGGAGGAGGAGGAGGAGAAGGAAGAGGAGGAGGAGGAGGCGGGAAGAGGAGGAGGAGGTGGAAGAGGAGGAGGAGGAGGTGAAGGAGGAGGTGGGAAGAGGAGGAGGAGGTGGGAAGAGGAGGAGGAGGAGGTGAAGGAGGAGGCGGGAAGAGGAGGAGGAGGTGAAGGAGGAGGTGGGAAGAGGAGGAGGAGGTGAAGGAGGAGGTGGGAAGAGGAGGAGGAGGAGAAGGAAGAGGAGGAGGAGGTGAAGGAGGAGGTGGGAAGGGGAGGAGGCGGGAAGAGAAGAAGGAGGAGGAGAAGGAAGAGGAGGAGGACAGGGAGGAGAAGGAAGAGGAGGAGGAGGAGGTGGGAAGAGGAGGAGGAGGAGGTGGGAAGAGGAGGAGGAGGTGAAGAAGGAGGTGGGAAGAGGAGGAGGCGGGAAGAGGAGGAGGAGGAGGAGAAGGAAGAGGAGGAGGACAGGGAGGAGAAGGAAGAGGAGGAGGAGGAGGTGGGAAGAGGAGGAGGAGGTGAAGAAGGAGGAGAAGGAAGAGGAGGAGGAGGAGGAGGAGGTGGAGAGGAAGATGGAGGCAGAGACTACAGAGATGCAGAACAAGAGATTCATTATAAGGAATTGTCCCAGGATTATGGAGGCTGACAAGTTCCAGGATCTTTGGGTCTGAGTCAGCCAAGCTGGAGGCCCAGGAGAGCTGATGATGTAGACCAGTCTAGCAGCTATCAGGCTGGAATCCAAAGGCAGAAAATAAACCAACATATCACTTGAAGGCCCTCGGGCAGAATGAATTCTCATACTGGGGAGGGAGGATGAGGGTCAGCCTTCTGTTCTACTCATTCAACTGATTGGATGAGACCCAGCACATTAGGGAGGGCAGTCTTTACTCAGGCTACCAGTTTAAATGTTAATCTCATCCACAAACACCCTCAGAGAAACACCCAGAATAATGTTTGACCAAATATCTGGACACTCCATGGCCCAATCAAGTTGACAGAAAATTCATCACCATTGCTTCCAAACCAAATTTTTCCAAGGAAATCTCCTTTAATCTCTCTTACCCTGAAATTTCCTTCACTCAGTTTACAGAGTCCCTCTCCCTGCAGGACTTTCTAGAAAGCACTGAGGCTGCCTGATTAGTAACTCAGTCGGGGATTTATGTTTACCAGCAAACCCATTTCCAGTCTACCGTGGAGACATGCCTCTGATCAGGGTAGCATTTAAGATCCTGGCTGAAGTTACACCTCCAGTTCAAGCAGAATGAGTGAAGTAACTCTAAGCATGGATTATCTTTGTTTTGGCTTTATTAGTTGAGCCTCTAAATTAATATATGTTAACAACATCAAGACTCTACTTAATTGTATTTTCATTTAGCTACAGTTGCAACAGTTCCATCTTTGGATGCACAAATAAATACATGGCTTTGGGCAACTTTTACTCCACATTGAACATAAAAGCTTCACACATCACACATGTAGTAAGTATTAGTTACATAATAATATGCATCTTCCTTGTGGAGTGGGGCTCTGAATACCTGAATCATGCTTCTCCTGATATGGGTACTGGTGGTCAAATCTTCTGGTTTTTAAATTTTTATCTATATTTATTAAAGTGGGGAAGAGGAGAAGTAAAGAAAAACTCGTAACACAAAAGGGTGAAAGTATAAAAGATTACGGCTATGAATACATAAAAATTTTGCATTTCTACATAGCGAAAACAGTAGAAACAAATGCAATACAAATGTTAAAAGAGATAAAAGAAAGTATATATATATATATCGTGGATAGTATTGTAATATACTTAAAATATAGAAATCTATCATAAATTAAGAAAGCAATAAACAGGCCCATAGAAAAGTAGGTAAAGATATGAAGAAGATAACTCACAAAAAGAATTGCACAACCATCATAGGAAATATAATGAGATAATAACAATCAAAGCAATAAAATGTCACCTTCACCTATGCTTGCAGAAATCAAACATGAAAGTAACGTCCACATTGATAAAGATACAGGAAAGTAGATGCACTCATCCGTTGTCTTTTGGAGGGCAATAAACATACATATGACTGATCCCACAATTTCTTTTACTAAATAAAAATAACAGAGGCATAACAAGGTTCATCATCATAGATGTTTATTTGATTGTCAATAGTATGATAAATTGGCTCGGTACCTGTGGCTCAAGCAGCTAAGGCGCCAGCCACATACACCTGAGCTGGCAGGTTTGAATCCAGCCCGGCCTGCCAAACAACGACGGCTGCAACCAAAATATAACTGGGTTTTGTGGTGGGCACCTGTAGTCCCAACTACTTGGGAGGCGGAGGCAGGAGAATTGCTTGAGCCCAGGAGTTGGAGGTTTCTGTGAGTTGTGATGATGCCATGGCACTCTACCCAGGGCAACAGCTTGAGGCTTTGTCTCAAAAAAAAAATAGTATGATAAATTGAAACAACATAAATATCGAAAACAGATAAATAAATTATGGTATATGCATTTACAGATTACCATCGCCCCTCTAATATTTTATGCAAAGGAATTATTTAATGACATGCAAGTATGTTCATGATACATAATGTTAACTTGAAAAGTAAAGTTAAAAACTAGATGGAAGATACTGCTACTTTTTTGTTTAAAAACATGGGGGATGTGGATTCAAATAATTGTGTCATTTCTGAGTTCCTATTAGACACTTTGCAAACACCATTTTTTTTCTTTTTTTTGAGACAAAGTTTCACTTTATTGCCTTTGGTAGAGTGCTGTGGCATCTCAGCTCACAGCAACTCCAACTCCTGGGCTTAGGCCAGCAGTTCTCAACCTGTGGGTTGCGACCCCTTTGGGGGTCGAACGGCCCTTTCACAGGGGTTGCCTAAACACATCCTGCATATCAGATATTTACACTACGATTCATAACAGTAGCAAAATCACAGTTATGAAGTAGCAACGAAAATAATTTTATGGTTGGGGGTCACCACAACATGAGGAACTGTGTTGGCATTAGGAAGGTTGAGAACCACTGATTTAGTGAATTTCAAGACCATAAAATGCCTAAGTGATATACAGACTTCAGGATAAAGATTTCAATGATGGGAAGAAACACCTATACTTTTCAAAATGAACCATAATATTTACATTTATTTAGACAAAGATTAAATAATCACAATGGAATCAGATTGAGTACAGATGACTGGTAGAACCCTTTTACCTTTAAGGTTCAAAACCATTGCTTTTTTTTCCCCTAGGAATCTCCATTCATTAACTTGACTTTCATATTCACTCTCAAATCTGCCAGTGGCTTTAATAATAATAACTGTCTCTTGATATCATTCATTAACCAATTTACTGGACCCATCAATACAAACTGTCTCCTCTTCCCACAACGCACAACAAATCTACTTAGATTTGCTCCTTCCTATCTTCTCTTTTCCTTCTGCTATTCCCTCCATGTGTGCTCAGAATCTCGTCTCCTCTTATTTTCCCAAGATCTTTGCTCCCTTGAGTATCTCCTTTAACTCCCTGTATTTGGGATTGTTCCAATTAGTCTACCAACATCATGTGTCTTTTTCTCATTAAAAAGTAATTCCCTTCCTTAACCTCAGATCTTCCTCCATCATCAGAGCAGTTTTCTCTGCTTTAACAGCCAAGTTTCTCAAGACAATTATCTATAGACATTATCTAAGTACTATTAAATTATCCTAGCCATAATTATAGTTTTAAGCCAAACAAGCTTTTTAAATAATTGTTTACTTCTTGTGCCCAGATACAGTCATAGATTTACTTATTGGTCAATGTTATCATTGGTCCATGTTGGGCTCTCTTTTATTTTATTTTATTTCATTATTTAGTTATCATGAATTAACACCTATGAATCCATCATCAAATCAAAGGACTAAAACTCCCAACTACACATGTGTTCCTTCTCTTTCCCATACACCTGTTTCCCTTCACCTGTATGAGATAACCAATCTTCTAAATTTTGTATTTACCATTTTCTTGCCTTTTTACAAAAAAATTAAAAGTAAATAATTCCCTCAAAGATATTATTTAGTTTTAGCTCTTTTTAAAATTATTTTAAAAAATAAGAATATCATGCAAAAAGGAGTGTTCTGATATTTGGGGGGGATTTTTTTGTTTGTTTAATATAGACTCTTCCATATTCTTAACTATAGCTCTGGGTCATTCATTTTCAATGCTATGTATTAGTCTATCATGTGAAAGTGTACCTATTCATCCAGTTATCTCTTGATTATCCCTTATGATGCCAATGGTGCTGATATAATCACGTGTGTACGTGTCTCCTGGGGTGGGGGGCTCATAGGTATAAATTCCTCTAGGGATTATTGTTAGGACTGAATTGTTTGGTCCTGACATATAATATACCCCCAATGTTTCCAGCTATGACAAACAGTTTTTTTTTAAAAAATGACAGAAGTTTACTTTTCTTCTTTCACTTTATTTCTCCATGATTTTGTTCTACACAAAACCATCCTCTTTTGTATGCACTTGAACATCTTGTTATGGCAAAACATGAGTTTCTCTAATGAAAATTCTAGCAGGGAGTACCAAACTACTGTGCTTGATAGACATATTTTTTTCTACTTGAATAATAGCAAACACATGTTGATACAGCTATTAAGGAAAAAGATGTTTTTCCAGCAGCTGTTGACTTCATCAATTCCGCCATGTGATGAATCACTCAAACTTCCACAGAGCTAGAAAGTTACAACTAAGGAAGTAGGGACTTTTTTACTGTGATGAGAGAGGAATGGGGAAAGTTAGACATAGAAAAGGAATAAAGTCAATGGGAATGAAGGATTTGATACTATAGAAAGTTTAGTAATTTTTGTGTCAAAGAGAAAAGACTGTGTGCATCTACCTACTTCTGTAATAGACCAACTGAAAAACACATGAAAACTGGCATAAAGAATGAGGTGTTTACAACAGAAAGAAGGCAGTTTGTTTTTTTTAAAATAAAGGAACAGCTGCCCTTGTAAGCCACTGTACAAATGGTCAACAAAGAAATCTACTCCTTGCCTTCAGTGATGATGCCAACTATTAATGAGATGATTACTACCCCAGGCACCAGTCAATATCCTTTTTAAGAGGCTACTTTCTAAATTCCCCATCACATTGCAACACCTCTTAGAAAAGGTGAGATTTAATTACCTGCCAACTCTAAGACAGAAAGCCCTGTTGACTACATAACATAACATAGCACTCTGGGAAATAGACAGCACAATATGCACATTGATGGAAGTAATTTGGCTTGAGAATGACTTTACCTCTTCACAATGATTTTGTTCTTTGCCTCATTGCCTTTCATACCGCCCTCAAAATAATAATAGCTTCCATTGATTGAGGACATGCCACACACAAGGCAACATACCATTTTAAAATAATACCAACAACAGCCCTATGTCCTATGTGTTACCGTCTAGGTCAAGTGGATACCATTGCTCTTTTTAGAGATCAAGAAACAGAAGCTGAGAGAAGTTAAATAACTTACTTACCAATGAGTTTAACACACTATTAGTCTCAAAGCTCTTCCTTCTGAAGAATCTCAAAAGTGTGACACCACTTGGCATTGTGTGTCAGTAACATTGTGTATCATCCATGGGAAAAAAAGAAGAGTAAGTGGTTAAAATCCATGCAAATAATGCATTCCCTCATGGAAGTTTCTGTTAACTTGGTTGCTCACTTTATTCCTTCAACAGATATTTATGGAACCACTATTTGGTATTGTAGGAACTAGAAAGATAAGGAAGACAAAGATAAGGAAGACAAAAAAGACCTTTATCATCATGAGAGCTCAGTGAAATATCTACAAAGGCAACTCTAAGAGGGAATTACATTTTTCTATTTTTTCTGCTAAAAACAACCTTTGTAAAATAAAATTATTGACAATTTCATAGTTCAAAACAATGGCTTTAAAATTGTACCCTATAGAATCCAGAGATGTTGATCAGCTCCCCTAAGATAATAGAGTTGAACTAAAGGTACAGTTCAAAAGACTAGTGTCATGGCTTCCCGGCCTTTTGGCTAAGATCAAGTGCAAAAGACTAGTGTCTATCACTTTCCCTTAAACAGATAAGTTCTGGTTTAATTTATTTCCATATTAATTTTCAGCATAACATTTTGTTTGACTAAATCGTTCCATCACTAAGAAAATTTGAAAACCTTTGATTGACTTGGTGAAATAAATACATATTTTATACCAAATTAGACCTCAAATGAAAGGTTGGTGCTTGCTTTTGTGGTTATTACTTCAATATATTCTCATATTTTTTGAAGATGCAAACTTAATGGAGCAAATGACCCAACATAGAATATATCTATGAAAATCATGAGTAAATACCAAGTGAAATATTTAATAACCGTGCAAACTCTCACACTCTTATACTAACAGAAATGAGTAATGACTTGAGTGGGATGAGTAGGAAAAAAGTGGCAGTGTCATTTACATTCCTGAGGAGGAAATAAGTTTAATAGCAAAGTTACTGGCATTAAGACAAGTATCCGAGATGATGTCAAATATTACTCAGACAAATTACAAATAAAATATCAGCCTCCAGTTAACCACATTAGACTTGAGCAGTTTCTTTAGGTCTTATTTCACTTTCAAACTTAAATCTTAAACAACAATGAAAACAATAGGCCATCAGGCTGCAGAAAAAAATATTGAGCTTAGAAATAGAAACCTGTAATCAAATCCTCAACCAACACTAAGAATCTGCTGAATGACCTTGGATGAGCGAGTTATCTAGCCGACTGAGTTATCTAAACTGACAGCCATAATCTCTACCTCATTAGATCATGGCCTGAATGAAAATGTGAAACAGAGGTAGCCTTCAGGAGAATCAGAAAGTGTCATGCAGCCACTCATTCCATCACCCTATCTCACTCTTTCTAGGACCCCAGAGTCAATTACCTGCTTTTCTTAATTCCTCCAAGCCTTTCTCTTGCCTCTCTTTGCAGACCAGAATTCTTATGCTCATCAGTACAGATCCAGTCAAGACCTATCTAGCTTTTTACTTTAAGGACCCATCATTTTCTGGCTTCCATTTCTGTGTTCCTCTGTGCAGAGACTCAAGGGAGACATCTGGCTCAGACTAGATGACAGATGGACTCCTACATTTGTAACCCTTCCTGGTCCAATCAGTGGCAGCTCTGGGAGCATAATCGCCCTGTTTGAAGTTTGCCCATTTTCAAAGTGTTGTGGGAGGAAAGGGAAGCTAAACAGAAACAGGGGGACGAGGGGCAACCTGGAAGACATGTCTACTTACAATCTGAATATCCACAACACTCTAATCCTCCGATCTCTCCCCACCTGTGCGCTGCTGTGTTCCCATAAGCTAGGAAAGGGGGCATCCTTAGATCCCCATTTTACAAAGGGGAAGAATAAAAGGCCAAGAATAAATTACTTACCCAGGGTCACTTAATGAGTCACTGGTAGAACAAGAAATAAATTCAGATTAAGAGTTTAGGCTACTTGGTCTCCCTTTAACAATTAAAATTGCAAAAATTTCAAAACGTATAGCAACTGCAATAAATAATGTATCTGTATTCATTGTAGAGGCAGAGATGCAGACAGGCACAGAGAGAAGACAGAAACTATTCAAGGTCACTAAAGTGAAGAAATAAACTGGCTGAAAATAGACTTCTGTCTCAACAGAGTTGTGCTTTCACTCCTGGACAACTTCTTCACTGCAGAGTAACATTAATGCCAGCAAAGAAAGAACCTGAGGGCTAAATCCTGATCCCCAGCCCCAGAAGGCGAAAGAGAAACACGTCCCCTTCCATGATTCAGTCAATAAATAGATGGCTCTTTCACATGACTTTCAGAAAGCGCAGTTAATATTTAGTCACTACCCACAAATGAAATGAGTTATCTTAAAGGAAAGGACATAACTATTTCATTATCTATGCAATTTAAGTGAAACTTGATAAAGGGAGAAGAGCCATAAAACAGTTGGCTCCACACGTTGGCTCCACACGTTAATAACAGGTCTTGGCTGGGCACCGTTGTAACTGTGGGTCTGTTATGAGACAAACATCTTCTCCACCTCACCCAAGGTGGTGTGTGGGAGACACAAGGGAGGTTCTCTCACCTTTAAGCATCAAGTACAGTGAGAAACATCATTGGCAAAAGGTCTAATTACCTCCTTATGATTGATGTTGCCAAGCAAAGTTGAGAGTTGTCACAGTTCCCAGCCCATGGTGCAGGCTCATTTATAAAAGAGAGCAAAGGGAGCCCAGAGCTTCGAGGACATCAATGCAAAATTATAATAATTACTTATTACATAATACAGTTATTGGAGTGTTTTTTGTGTCGTCCAAAAAACAAGGCACACAAATTGGTAGGGAAGAGGCAAGAAGTAGGTACAACTGTGTTTTCTTCTTGTAACCCTCCCAGGAAGTGAAAATCGCTGTCGTCTCCGAGGTGTTGAGCCATTTTATTCATCTCTCCACTAAACTGCAAACTACTGAGGGGTAGAGACCAATTCTTAGGCGTCATTATATGCATAGTGACTGGCACAATAAATATCTGCTAAAGTAAACTGCTACCCTGTTACAGAATTTATCATATGTATTCTGAGTTCTGCCATGGGCATACAATAACCGTTAGGTTCTTAAAATGGAGGGGCCAAGTCTGGTCCCATCATGTTTTTATAACACTGGAGTTGTGCCAATTGGACTTTCTGCAGTGATGGATATCTTTTATTTCCATTATAAGAAAAGGAAAATTCCTTTAAGAATTTTCCTCCTAGGTGGCACCTATGGCTCAAGGTGTAGGGCGCTGGCCCCATATGCCAGAGTAGTGGGTTCAAACCCAGCCCCAGCCAAAAACTGCAACAAAGAACAAACAACAAAAAAAAGAATTTCCCTCCTTTAAGTATCTATATACGCTTTGTCCAATAAAAGCCACTGGCCACCTGTGGCTGTTGACTGCTTAAAATTATGGCTGGTGAGACTGAGGAAATTAATTTATTATTTAATATCAATTAATTTGAATTTAAATCACTCCTTGTGGCTCATGGGTACTATGCCAAGAGCAGAACTGGAATGTAGGGTGATGTTTGGCATATAGCAGTTGGTATTTGAGTGTTTCTGAATGAATGAATAAGCCTACAGATACCTAATCCCTCCATAAACCTTTATCCTTCCAAACTGCTCTCAGCTGTAGAGTTCTGGGAGCATTCAATATTTACTTGGCTCAGTAAGGGTTAAATACATTGTCTGAAGGAAAACCGAATTCAATGAATGAATATTCATTCATTGAATATTGTGAGGAAAGTCATTTAGGGGTAGTTGGAAAGACGTCTTCAAGGTAACCAATTCACTTAAAATTAAGTTATCTACAAGCCATATTTTTGCTCCGTCTCTTACAGCTTAGGGCAGAGTGATCAAGGGAACAAACAGTGTACTTGGGTTCAAGTTATACTTAACTGTCTACTAACTGGCTGTGGAGCTCAATTAACAGGAAAAGTGCTTGCCTTTTTTTAGCAACAAAATGAGGAAATCCTATGTGCCAGACTCCCTCCCAGATGTTGCCAAGACCAAATGAGATCACCCTCACAAAAACATCTAATGCTAAGCAAACATAGATTAATATTAAAATATATTATTCACTTTGAATTAAGTAATACATGCAGTCCCTGAGTTACAAACATCTCACTGACATACAACTCGCACTTACAAACAGGGGCTATTATTACAGGTAATAAGTAAATGTACCTGTTCCAACTTACATACAAATTCAACTTAAGAACAAACCTATAGGATCAACCTCATTCATAACCCAGGGACTGCCTGTATTTTAAGTAGCCATTAGCATAGTAACTGTGCTTGTGTTATTACTGAACAATTTCCTTGCACAGTTAAAGATATAAATGTGCCCAAAAAAGACGAGTTATTTTCTATCATCTTAAGAAGATTCCATTTTTTTCTCTGCCACTTCCTGTCTCATAAGGTCACATCCTGCTTGCTGAGTGGTTTCAGGTGACAGTTCTACAGCTATTCCCCTCACCCATCTCTTGTTGCCATTGAACGTAGCCATCTGCACAAGCCCATTGTGTTATAGAGACTGTTTGCAGCTAGTGTTGGCAAATTGTTTTTTTCAGCCATCATTCAAAGGGGAAGAATTCACAATGTGTTTCCAAAGAGTGATTCTAGACAATCCTCTCAGAAATGAAAAGACTGCAAAAACCAAAACTAGAAAGTAATTTGAGGCACATCCAAGATTGGGAAGACAGCAAAGGTGTGTAGGCTGTACAAGCACCAGGACCCTTTGCCCTGATCTCCTGAAGGTGTGACAGGAGTGACAGGGTCTCAGGGATCTCAGGAGGGAACAGCTGGGGTTCCTGAGGAGGCTAGACCCTGGGCACGGGCTAACAGCCTTGGCCATAACCTCACTGCCCAGAAGGTCCACCTCAGTAGAACCTGCCTCCTTAAGGAATAGTGCAGCTATTATGTCCTATTTGGGGACCAAATTTGGGGCATTCACGTGACATGAAGAAGGACACCATCAAGGATTGAACTTTCCACTAGTCAGGCCAAAGGAGGCTTGGAGCACATTAAATTTATTTAGAGAAAGGAAAGAAATGTACTATTACTCATATCCTGTGTTTTAAAGAAAAATTCTACTGCCCCTTTATAACTGTGCCTCAAAGCAGGACTGCCTCCATCCACATTCTTTACACAGGCCACAGGGAGGGGGTCCTTTGACTCACCCTTTGTCACAGCCTCCCCTCCCTACAACCGCAAAGCTGAGAAGCAGACACAGCCAGTTATATTAGCTGGGCTGGGTTCAAAAACCAGTGTTTCTCCTCAACACTTGAATAATTTTTTAGATCAAGCGAGTGGACCTACAGAATTGACTTCAGCAAATTTGGCTGTTCTTGAATTTTAGGTTACTCTGACAGATACAGATCACCAGCAGCAGCAAGGAACAGCTGAGAATTATAATTCTCTTCCCCTGCAACCTCATTACTGAGTGACAAGTTATACTGAAATCACATGGAAGACAGAAGAGACCACATGTTCGAATACTCAAAACCACTATCTAACCTGACGGGAGCTCGATGAAGTCCCGGGCAACACCGTGCAGGAAAGGCGCTTTGTATTGGTGAAGAATTCAGCTACACTTTTGATCAGAAGTCAAGTCACTGAATTCTCTGCTGGCTATTGAATGAAGGAAGCCCTGGTTCAAGAATGCCCCCATGAGGGGGTAGCTGTGGAACTCGCTCCAGATTCTCACTCCCTGTTATTTACACAAAGGCAGAATTGCCTGTACATTATTTCCGGCTAATCTACATATCTTGATCACTACTCATTTCATCAATGAAAATTTATTTCTAGCATCCCTTATGCTAACTAGCAAACATTCTTTTGTCCGTAATAGAACAGCTGGTTAGGGTCTATCAAATGATAGCTTGGTATATCTGAAGTGTGAATTCCTTCACTGACTAATTCAAAAGTTAGCAATCCACCACTCCCACTAAGGTGTTTCCTAAAATATTCTCTCTCTCTCTCTCATATTTCTCTGCTAGTGCTAAACAATTATAAAATAATTCACAGAAAATACAATTATTTAAATTGCACACAAACTTCATGGCCACCTTGTGTAATGGTACTACTTTCTCTTCAGAAGAGTCCTCCTCCTGAATAGCTAATAGGTTTGAACTCTTGTTTCTTGCCAGATATGGGCATAACCTTGGAGCTAGTGTGTTTCCCTGCATTATCTTTCCTCTAAGTCTTCCATACAAATAATCCCCTGGGGAACCCACAGAGCCAGCTACTGATAACCACACGTGTGTGAAATAACAGTGAGCACGTAGCTTATGCACACGCTGCTCCTGGGTTTCCCAGCCAGCCAAAACATGCAGCCACCCTTCACAGCAAGTGCAAACCCAGGGGTGCCGCTCCCAACCTTCAGGATCCTCCCGTGTCTTCCAGTTACCAGTTCTTCTCCCTGGAATGAGGACACCTGGAGAAGTTCACCTATGGAGGCTGAACATTCTCAGACCTGCCACAGATGGATTTTTTTTTTCTTTCTTCTAGCAGCAGAGGATGGTGATAAGTTGTGTTTCTAACAACAAAAGTAGCTATCAGCACTATGAGTGAGGACAAAAAAATAATACTTTTGCAAATCCCTTCTGAAAACGTTCTTCCATTAAGACTCCTGTTTTATCAGCTTGTTTTGAAATACCTGTCCCCATCTGGTATTTCTCAAACTGCGAGTGCTAATACCTATTGTCTTAGTCTATTCCAGCTGCTATAACAAAAATATCATACACGAGGCAGCTTATAAGCAGCAGATTTTTATTTCTCCCAGATCCAGAGCCTGGAAAGTCCAAAATCAAAGCAGATCTGGTGTCTGGAGAGGGCCTCTTTTCTCTGTGTGCTCTCATGGCAGAAAGGGGGGACAAGAGAGCTTTTCAGTCTGTTTTCATGATGGCACTAATCCCATTCATGAGGGCTCTGTCCTCATAACCTAATCACCTCCCGCAGGCCCCACCTCCTTACATCATCACCTTAGAAGTCAGGATTTCAACCTGTGAATTGGGATGGACACAAACATTCAGATCACAGCATCTATTACAGAACTGAGGAATTGACTTGATAGTAATGGCTTTCATTTATTAATGAAAAATATAACTGAATAGAGGAGGAGAAATATCAGACTAAATCACAGATGGTAAGGGTAATGGGATGAATTTAATAAGACTTATTTCAATTTTACAAGAGGGTGTAGTGAGATGCAATATAAACCATATTGCTTAGTAGAGATAATATCAAAAAAACATAAATCATTGCCATCATTTGGAGATAAATTTTCTTTGGGTCTCAAATAAAGAAAAGAAAGTTTTAATGGGAAATGGCTATGTGTCTATCAAAATTAGCTCAGAAAGGAGATTGGGAGTAAATTTCATCATGATCCCAAAACACCTGCCTGGGGAAACATTATTTTAAAAGTGTCAGAATGAGTCCCTTGTGCAGCCCGGGCTGTTTTCTGGAAAAGTGGCATCTTAGTTTGCATTCTCCTGGAAGCAGACCCTGAGGCAAGGATTCACAGGTAGGTGGTTAATTTGAGCAGAGAAGGGAAAATCATCATCAGGGAATTAGGAAAGTGATACAGGGAAGGACGGCAGCTCTGCGGTAGCTTGGCTGCCATGGTCTGCTGATATGCATGGAAACAGCACAGACTGCATAATTATCCCACTCCAGAGGCAAGAGAACACGTTAGTCAAAGGCAGCTGTTGGTGGTGAGTGTTAACTACCTTGCACTTCTGGCCTGCTTGCTCCTGGCCAGAGTAAGACAGAGAGGTTGCCACTGATCTGGAGGATGTGGGGGAAGGGCCTGGGGCCCCAAGATTCAGATACTGAAAGGTCCAAGAGTTATGACCAGTGGGCTTATGTATCTGCTCAGGAGCCCTGATTCCATGGAGACTGACCTGCAAGGCCAAGGGCATCCTCTCCATTTTTGTCTACCCCCACTCACCTTGAAGTCAATTATGTCCTGGGCTAAAGATCTAAGAGTAAGGAGGGTGAAAACCAGCATGAGTGATATCAGGTATTATTTTGATACCAATGTTAAGTAGCAGACAAAGAGTGGGTAAAACCTTCTTGGTTTCCTGATGAGCACAAAGTCTGCACAGACCTAAGAGGAAAATCCAAATTTTTGCAGATTTTGAGTCATTCATGCTAGTTGCCTTGACTCTAAACCATTAGCCACATATTTCAACCTCGCCTGCCTCTATTCCTCCCAGGTATAGCAGTCAGCCTGATGCCCTGGGCCACAAGATCCTAAACAGTTTCTGAATTAGCCCAATCCTCCAGCCTCAGCTTCCCTTGCAGCTGGAGGGAAGGGGGACAGCCAACTGCAGTGCCCTCCACCTGACACCCTCCTTCTCACCTTTCACCCTGGTTGTATTAGTTATGTTTCCTGGGCCCTTGCCACCATGACGGGGAGAGAAATTTCCTGAAGATCCATATTACTTGGATTCACTGAGCTGCATATCCTCTCTGTATACTGTGCTGGGCAATGGCCCTCCTTTGAGAGATAGGATTGCACCAGTGGAACCATTCCAGAGGGGTCCTGGAGGGGGGGTGGAGGGACTAGTCATTCCACCCTTCCTTATCAATCACACAATTGCAGACTCGCATGGGGTTCATGGCTCACAGGTTGCCAAGTTGCCTAGCAGGGAAATGTGATGGAATTACCAAGACAGATTTAGATTTTAGGGACTCAACCTCTCTGCCTACTAGATTTGAGAAAAGAGAAAATGTGGTGCATGTGACTCTGCATTCCCTCAATCAGTCCAAGGAACTGAGAACCTTTTTCCCTACTCAGCTCCAGGGATAGTTATACCATGTCTGGCAGAGCATAGGCAGTATTGTCTAGAACTTGACTTTACACATCATGTCTAGAACATTTAAGACCCTGAGCACCTATCCAGAGCTCAGGTTATAGCTTTTCTCAGTTGGTTGTATTGGCTAAGGAATCATGACTGAGTTTCTGCCTTGGGATTCCTGAGATCTCTCTGGCTTCTCCCAAGATTGGAACCTGGTTGGGCACAGATAGTTTGGCTATGACCGTACCACATGGCAACCTGGGTCTTCCAAGTTAGCACCAGAAGACTGACCCCCTTCGCACTTCTACCACTGGCCTCTTCAAACTTAACGGATGCTCTTAGAAACATGTGCAACTTATCTGACATCAAGATTCCCTGTGCCTTGAAGACCAGCACCTGCTCTGGACCTCCCAAACCCTTAGCATTAATACCAGCCAAGCTGAGAAGTGGACTTTGGCTGTTGTGGCAGAGACTGGCTAGTTTGCACACAAAACTCTTTTACCTTTCCTCCTGAATACACAGCTAGATTGCATGTCTGAGCCTTTCTTGCAGTGGCCATGTGCCTCAAATCTGGCACTGGAATTTGGGCAGAAATTATGTGCTCTATTTCCAAGCCCAACCGTAAAAGCCTCCCATGTGATCCTACACTCTGTTTGTTGGCTGGATATCTAGACCAAGGGTGTCCATGAAAACCATGTGTTGAAATGGCACAGCATTTCTCAGCTTGAGCCCTCAGTAGACTGTGTAGAGGACAGTGCCAGCCCCCACTGCCTCTCATTCTCCAGCACTCAGGGGCTTTCCAATTAGTAAGAAATTTCCATTATGCTGAGCTACTGAGATTTCGGGGATTCTCTGTTATAGCAGCTGCACTTGCAGCATCCAACACAGTCACCATGATGAAGGCTAGACTCACAGCCAACATGGTTACTCCAGGGGCCTATGGTCCCTCGCTTTCCCACAGCTGTGAAGGTTCCAGCTTTCCTTCCTGCTCAAGGAGGCAGTTGGAGATATGTAGGGTGAGCAGAAGGTTGGGAGGCATGGTCCGCAGATGTTTCTCAAGGGAAAAACCTTGATTCTTCCATGTTTTGTAATCAGAATTTTCCATGGTCACATTGTGAGTCACAGGCAAAGCCAGAATTTTCAGCCTCCCTCTGCTGGGGCATCCCTTCTGGAGATTGGATTGAAGTTCCATTCTTAGGGAAGTGAGGGATCAATAATGAGAAGGAAAATGAACTCAGGATCCTACCTTCTCCTGGAGACCATTGAGAAGACTGAGCACACCAGCCTCAGACAAGCGAGGAGACTGAAGATCAGCCAGACAATCACTTTGGCGCTTAAATATAATACAGTTTCACTCCCTTTCCTGAGTAATTTTTATCCCACCAGTATTTTTATCTCACTAGAAATACACGTATCCATTATTCAATCTGCAAAGTTCATGGCCAGCCTTATTTGTGCCAAGAAACAAATTGGAAAGTTCCACCTTAGGTATCACCACAGTAAGTGCTGCCACACAAATGCACAGCAAATCAGTTTAAGACCTGAGAAAGAAAACAGGCTCTAACGTGTCTGGAAGCTCCCGGCTCTACACTTTGTCACCACAACCACCACCATCCCCCCAGAAAAGTGTTCCTGTAGCTTCTGAGTTTAGTGCACCTTCAGGGAATTTAGGAATGCTTCCTCAGCCCTACCCAAGGAGAAGGATTCCTCAGAGCAACGGAAAAGTTACAGGGGAAAGAAGGAGGAGGAGGCTCGTGACATGTGGCAGGCCTGCTCTACAGAGTGCACTGCTGGGACTATATTTAGTTCATCCAGTGACATCGTGGTGCCTTGGCGCCATCTCTCACGATAGCAAGGGCCTGTGAGACGGAACATTTTTCTCATTGTAGCAGAGCTCTGACTCACTCATTTAAAAAAAATATGAGAACAATAAGACCCCAGGGGATAAGAGAACTCCAAAAAAAAACTTTTAAAAAGAAAGAAAGAAAAGAAAGACTTGATCATTCCTGTAGGCTGAATAAAAAGACGATGATCCTGGAAACTTTTCCTAAGAGGTCTCCAATAAGCAATTTCTTTCCTAGAGCACAAATCTAAATGTACAAATACTAGTTTATAATTTCCATTGAGTTCTTTTAAAACCTAAGCCTGTTTTTACAATGAGTGTTTGAAAAATGGAAAATGCTAAGTGCCAACTCAAGACCAGCATTTGTATCACTGCCTATGGCCTTTGAGGAACCAACTTGAAATTGTAAGCCAAAGGAGTGGCCTATTTGATCTTGACAACCCCAAAAAAAGATCAGAGAGATATTGAATATTTTTCAACTACTTCCCTTCTAATTCTACAAATAACTTACTACAGGGCTTAACACATTTTTTTCTGAACCAGATAGTAAATAATTTTAGGATTTGCAAGTCATACCGTCTCTAACACAATGAGTAAACTTTGCTATTTCAGCACTAAAATAACCATAGACAACAGGTAAATGAATGGGTATAGCCATGTTCTAAAAAACAAAGTAACAAACAAAAAAACTCTATTTTATTGGGGAAAAAATTAGGCAATGGACCAAATTTGGCCATGGCCATAGTTTGCTGACCTTTGACTTGGTGGTGGGAGCCAACTTTGATGATCTGGGCTCACAAGTACCACCCAGGGCTTCACCCCTTCCTATGACCAGAACCACCCTCGTTCTAGCCCCAGCAGACTGTCTCAAAAACTTTCTCCTGGCCAATAAATGCCAAGCAAGAGAAAGTGAATCTTTCCCCATGTTCCTCTCAGTGCCACAAGATTATCAACTAAACACTGACTTTGTAAGAAACAGAAAGTCATGACATCTTGGACATGATGAAGTTTGAACCTGAAGGGAGAATGGAGTTTCTTAAAATTCTTGCATCCACCGACAGAAATTGGAATCTCAGTCACCTTAACTGAGGTTAGACCTTTCCAAGACCTGGTGTTCTTAACTGTAGATAGGCCATGTGCTGGGACCATTGTGGAATATTTGTTTTCCAGGAAGTATTCAGACCTGAAGCTGTGTAAGAAGTGTTTCTGGAGCTGGGGGCATAGTAGGCTCCACTGGTTCTCGGCTAAGCACCAATGTCAGTAGATGGCTAATTGGTCCACTCCAAGGGTGAATGTTTCTACTTCCCAAGTGCCTGGCTAAGAAAATAACTAAAGGAATTTCCTACCCAATATTGGTACACAGGCTTATAAATAACTCTTCTAGACATGTATAACTAACACATTTTTCCCAAGGAAATGGTAAACTCTTACCACCTCAAGTAAAATCTCAAAATGTAGGCCCTGGTTCTGGCTCTCCTTACGAGGCAAGAAGTACAAAGTTGAATGAGAAAAGAAGAGGGTCTTTTTCTCGTTTTAAATCAGGGTAACTTTTGTAAGAGGAATTCTGGAAGAGGGTTTGATTTCGATCCAGTGTAGTTGCAATCCAGCAATCCAGTGCAGCATAGGGTATACCCAGCCTCACATGCTCATAGGACATGACATCTGGGGAAGATGTCCAGAGGCAATAAACAGGTCAATGGCATTTGTCCTCAACCTGTCTGATGGCTTATGGCCAGTAACCAGTAGAAGAAAGCAACAGCACACGGCTATTGTTCATGGTACTCACTTGAGAACTTTTTCTCTTGGCTTCTCTCCTTGCTTTTAGTCACCAGCTCTGCCTGTCTTCTGAACTTTCACCGTCATGGAAGCTTTTAGAAAGTTGGCCTTTACTCTAGTGGTTCTAGCCCCTGGGCACACATTAAAATCACCTGGAGAATTTGTGAAAATCCCAATGCCTAGGCCATACTCTAAACCAATTAAATTGGTTAATTAATTTATTTTCCAGTTATGGATCTGGGTATCAGTCTTTTTTAAAGCTCCCAGGGCCACTGAGTTAGTAATAGAAGGCCTAACCAACAACCTACTCTAAGTCTCAGTTTCCATATCTGTAAAATGATAATAAATCATAATGCCTAATTTATAAGTTTGTAAGAATTAAGTGAGTTCACTTATGTAAAATATCAGCATACTTCCTAAATTTTAGCTTTTATTTGAGACAGGATCTTACCCTGTTGCCCTGAATAAAGTGCCATGGCATTGTCATAGCTCACAGCAACCTCAAACTCTTGGGCTCAAGCAATCCTGTTGCCTCAGTTTCTCTATTTTTTAGTAGATAAGGGGTCTTGATCTTGCTCAGACTGGTCTCTAGCTCCTGAGCTCAAGCAATCCACCCACCTTGGGTTCCCAGAGTGCTAAGATTACAGCAGTGAACCCAGCCCTAAATTTTATCTCTTAGCACCAAGTTTCCTTTTCTTGTCTTCCCAGTTTTAAATTTCAGTGTCTTTCAAATATTTAGTTTTTCCTCATCCTCCCTGTCCTGTATCAGGCTGCTTTAGGCGTAGCTCTAGATAGAACATACAATTCAAGGTTGTGTAATCAGCACCCTGTTCAGCCTTACTCATGCCTCCACCAAGGACCACTGGAGAGCATCAGAGGCACAAGACTGACAGAGGGTGGTGACAGATAGGATGACCAACTGTCCCTGTTTGCCTGAAACTGAGCATTTCCCAGGATATAGGACTCTTTGAAAACTAAAATCAGGACAGTCTTGGGAAATCCAGGACAGTTGATCATTCCATATAAAACAGTCCAAGAAATCAATGCTGGCAGGGATTATCTTTAGGGAAGTCACTTAGCAGGAAATCAGGATCTCGAGTTTAGGCTCCACTCCTGGACAAGATGAGATGCAAGAAGAAAAGGAACCACAAGACCAAGGCAGGACTTCAGCTCTGGAGGCATCAGGCCAGTCCCTTATAAAGAATATAAGTTCCCAGTTAACAAGTCTGGAGTGCTACAAAAGAAAACCACAGTTAATTCAAATGGAAGGAAAGTGGAAGGGGAAGAGGAAAAGAGGGAAAGAGGGAGGGAGATTGGTATTCTTTCACCTAACGAGCACAATGTAAGGGTATATGGCACGCCTTCTGGAGGAAGGGCACAGCTACAACAGAACTTTACCTAACACATGCAAACCTCATAAACCAATCATTTCTGCCCTCATATTAATCTGAAATAAAAAAAAAATACTGGTATGCGAGATGGCAGTTTATAAGGTCAAAACCCAACTGGCATAGATGGCATGAGTGTTAAGCTAAAATGTATAAATCCTTAAGATTTCAACAAAACTGACCTATTGATGGAAATCTCAACCCCAAGGAAAAGAAAGATGAATATGCTGGCTAAAGTACTCTGCTTAGCATGATCTAATCTTGTTCTCATTTTTTTCTTTCTATTTCTTATTTTTTTTAATTGTGGCAAATGCATGTGAAATAAAACTTACCATCTTAATCATTTTAAGTTCACAATTAGTAGTTAAGCAACCAGTTTTCTGAAATTTTTTGTCTTGCAAAACTGAAACTCTATACTCATTAAATAACTCCCCATTCTGCCTCCTGGAGTCCCTAGCAACCACCAATCTACTTCCTATTTCTGAGTTTATCTACTCTAGATCCTGCGTGTAAGTGGAATCACGCAGTATCTCTCTTTCTGTGACTGTGTTACTTCAGATAGCACAATGCCCTCAAGTTTCCTCCAGGTCATAGCACATGTCAGAATGCCCTTCCTTTTTAAGGCTGAGTGATATCCCATGGCATAGATATCCTGGGTGGTGTTTATTCATTCATCTCTCCGTGAACATTTGAGTGGCTTCTACCTTTTGGATATTGTTAATAACCCTGCAATGAATAAGAGGGGACAAATGTCTCTTAGAGACTCTATTCAGTTATTTGCGGTCTACATCCAGCAGTAAGATTGTCCTGACCTCTTCTCAAGTTCTTGTCTTGACTTCCATGCCTCCCTACAGTGGGCCACAGAGCTACCCGCCCCATGGAAGAGCTCTCCCCACAGCTGCTGCCATCATGGTTGCTGCCTCTTTAGAACCTTCAAACTCTTGGGCTTGGAATATTAATTTTCATTCATTCATTGGAGAAATATTTACTGCAAAGTGAAAGCTAGAGACCGAGGAGATGATGGCCTGGCGAGAAGCCAAGGGAGGGAAGAGCAAGTGGCATATATGAGGGCTTCACTTGCAGCTGCGGAATCTCCTCCCCCTAGCCTAGGGTTGCACTACCTGGTCTACTATATTGTACTGCAGGCTTCTTGGCTTCCAACAGAGTCAGCGACCTCACCTGGTTCCATCAACGTCTTTTGATCAGGAAAAGGCTCTCCTTGACCTTCTCCTGTACCCGTTGCCTCACCCCCTTCTGCAGCCTCACACTTAACTCATTCTTGGCCTGATAACCACCTCATGCATGCTCAGAATACATTGACTCTTGGAAACAATGATTATTCCTCTCTCTGTTCTCCAGTGAAGAGGGAAATGTTCTTATCTTGTCCAAGCTTTTTGAGGTATCCAGGAACAACCACAAAGAAAAAGGTCCTCTTGGAATCTCTTCTTCGGTGAAAGCATTCCATTCTCATTCATATTCATCCTCTCTTCCCATCCTCCAACTTTTTCATTTTGAAACATCAGACTGGAAGCCTTATAAGAGCCACTTTTCAATATCTAACAATAATAACTCTTGCTATGTCACCTGTAAGTTAAGTCTTCAATACACAAGGACATACTCTCTGGGGACAAAGCACCATTCATCTACATTGCTAGTCACATTTAAAGGGCAGCGCCTTGTTTGTGAATCACATCCTCCAGACTGCTCCTCTATAAAAAATGTTTTAAAACTTACATAAAATTGGTTTATTGCCTTTATCATTCTGGTATTTGTGGATGTTTTAAGTTACTTATTTCCTTTGTTTTGTGGTACCAAAATCTTTTTCAAACAAAATGAAACAAAAAAGCAGACATGCATTCCATTTATGTTAACTCTCTATGGCTAAAAATGAAGAAGACAGTAGCTTTAAAGCTGACTTTCAACCTCATTGTGTGAAACTTTATCATACATTTCAAAAATGCAGATTTAAATAGCCTCAGTTGGGGTTTGAGAGGCTATTTTGTAAATGCTAGTGCATAGACTGCCATCTACTGGAAATTTGTGATATAAAAAGAACTAAGTCGCTCCAGGGCCAAGTGTATTTAATTACTGAAGCAGGCTCTGCAGAAGAAAACACAGTACAGATGTCATTAATTTTTATAAGAAAGATCAGTAACTGGCTAGATTAATGGAACAATAAAAAGGTCCTCTTGGAACCTCTTCTTTATATAGAACATATTTATAGACAGATAGATAGATAGAATATATTCTTTATATAGAATATCCAATAGTAACAATATTCTGGCCTGGAAATGCTCCTTTCTAGGAAGTTTGCAGAATAATATTTGTCACTTGATGAGTGTAGAATCATTGCATTCATGCTAACAAAATTATTTTCAAGTTGAGGCTCTTTGATATGGCCCAGGAGATATTACTCATGTTGTCCTTCGTGTAATAGAATAAAAGTAGGTATGTGAGACTTCTTTTTAAGACATTCTGTCTATCCCATATTCTAAAAAAAAAAAATCGTGAGCATAATTACATACAGTTCAAGAAACTTACCAGTTCTTGTGGAATTGAACTCAATCACATCTGCAATGCTGCACTTCTCATAAATAAAATTAAACCTTTATTTCAGCAGGCAGTGCAGGGTTTTTATAGTACTTTGTGGTCATTATGTAAAATATGAACTATTTTTATATAAAAATATTACAAATCCAGTTAGTTGAGATTTCTACCTGTCATTCCTTTGGACACATAGGGTTATCCTTTAATCTGATGATAGAAAAAAATATGAAAATATGGATTTTGCATTTTAAAATATGCAAAGTAACTAGCTCTGAGTATTTGACCCAGGTGATAGTAGGGTGTGATAGGGGTGTTTTTTTTACAATCTTACAATAAGGCAGAAGTTTGGATCAGACTGGGCTTTGGTATAGAAAAGATAAAAATTAATTATAGATATTACAAGCAACCTTTATAAACTACATGTCATTTTACTGATTTTTTGTGGGATCCTCCCATGCATATGCATCTTACTAAGAGCGATGCTTCCAAAAACAATGTAATAAGTTACATAAAGTCTCAGAAGGGTGTGTTTGTATGTGTAATGTGTACACATATGTGTGTGTGCATCTATAATGTATGTGCTTGGGGGATATAGTTAGAGGCATTCTTTACCTGGTGGTAGGAGTTAAATTAAATTTCTTTGATGAAGCCAAGAAAGGAAATCATGACAGATTATGTGCTAATGGAATATTTAAGAGCACAAAAGAATGAACACCTAATGATAAATAATTTGGAATTAATAGTACGGAATGAGATTTCTGTTCAAAATCCTTGAGTGTTTTCTGGGTAGATTCTAAGAACATCTGGATTTTAAGAAAGCTAAAAGGGTTATTGATACATAACGATTATACATATTTCTGGGGTACCTGTGATATTTCAAAATATGCCTATGATGTGTTATGACCTAATCAGGGTAATTGGAATACCTATCATCTGAAATATTTACCATTTCTTTGTGTTGGAAATATTCCAAATATTCTCTTCTAGATATTTTGAAACCTATAATAAATAATTGTTAACCAGAATCACTCTACTATACTATTGAACAGTAGAACTTATTCTTTCTATATAACTGTATTTTGGTACTCATTAACAAAAATGGTAAATATTAAGTTAAATAAAATTCAAGAAAATTGAGTATTTTATCTTTTTTAGACACTATATTAAATAGAAAATACATTTTTTATATCTCATGAGACTCCTAGCCTTTTTTCTTTAAACTGAACTCTCAAATGCAGAGAATTAGCTCAGAAAAATAATTATAGGGGTTAGGTTTTAAAATTTACTATCACTGGCTTGGCACCTGTGGCTTAAAAAGCTAAGGCACCAGCCACATACACCTGAGCTGGTGGGTTTGAATCCAGCCCAGGCCCGCCAAATAACAATGACAGCTGCAACCAAAAAATAGCCGGGTGTTATGGCAGGTGCCTGTGGTTCCAGCTACTTGGGAGGCAGAGGCAGGAGAATTGCTTGAGCCCAGGAGTTGGAGGTTGCTGTGAGCTATGATGCCACAGCACTCTACCCAGTGCAACAGCTTGAGGCTCTGTCTTTAAAAAGAAAAAAAAGAAAGAAAATTTACTCTTACTAAGCATGACAATGTGTTTTCAATGGTTTTTCCTATTTCAATCCTTGTTTGTGAACTAAAAACAAAAGCATCTTTACCTAAATCCAATTAAACCAAACCTATATAGCTAAAAACATGAAGGAAAACACAATTATGGAATAAATCCTAAAGTACTTATGCAGTGAATTCAAGCAAAACTGGAAATGGTAAATGTGAAATAAGATTAATATAGTGCCAACCATTACAGAAAGTAAACTAAGTATATTGGTGAATACAACCCCAAATTCAGGAACAAATTCCTATGTTCCTATATTCTCTAAATCCGTATCGTCTAAGCTGAAGCCACTAGCCACATGTGGACACTTAAATTTAAACTAATCTTACATTAAATAAAATTCAGATTTAGTTCCTCAATCTTACTAGCCACATTTCAAGAGGTCAGTAGATACATGTGGTTAACAGCTAAGTACTGGACAGCAGAGATAAGGAACATTTTCATCATAACAAAAGCTCCATCAGACAGTTTTACTATGGACCATCAAAGTCCTATCCTGATTCTTTGTTATAACTTGTAATATAAGTTTTGAAAGAATTCTATGTGGTAAAAGAAAAGCCATACACCTCCAATTAACAACTGTTTCATTTTCTGGTTTATTGGGTGAACATATTCCTAGCTTTAAAATAGAGTTGGCTTTAAAGACTATTGCTTAAAAAAGATCACTTATAGGGTGCTAAAATTGGAAAAGACCTTGAGATAAATTATATATTCCATATGTTCCATCCTTCTCATCTTACCAGTGAGTGCTCTCAGAATAAAAGAAGACAAGAACTGATACCAGGGCACAGGAGCTTGGAGACTAGAACCTGGTTTCCTGACTGCAAGTCACATCGCGCATTTTCAACACCAATAAGTCGGCTATGTCTGTCCTGAAACTACACAAAACCTGAAAAAAAACTCACAAGTTATATAAAGAAACTGAAAAGAAAAAGAATGAAGACTCTCTCAATATCCTATGTACTTTGTATGTGAAATATTTAGCAGTACTCAAAATTAACACTAGGTGTCAGATCCTCAGATTGAAAAGTTATCACCTGAGGAACCCAGAGTTTCTGTTTTGCTTGACTTGGTTGTCCTGGTGAATTGGGGCAATATGATCAGTCAAGTCTCTGATCTCTTCTCTTTTTTTAATTATTTATTTTTTTATTAATATTAAATCATAGCTGTGTACATCAATGCGATCGTGGGGCACCATACACTGATTTTATAAACAGTCTGACACATTTTCATCACACTGGTTAACATAGCCTTCCTAGCATTTTCTTAGTTATTGTGTTAAGACAATTATATTCTACATTTACTAAGTTTCACATGTACCCTTGTAAGATGCACCGCAGGTGTAATCCCACCTATCACCCTCCCTCTGCCCATCCTCCCCCCTCTCTCCCCTCCCTCTCCCCATTCCCCATATTCTTAGGTTACAACTGGGCTATAGCTTTCATGTGAAAGCCATAAATTAGTTTCATAGTAGGGCTGAGAAATACTCGGATACTTTTTCTTCCATTCTTCTAATCTTTTCTGATTCTCTTCTAAGAAGAGAATAATATTCATTTCCCTAAGTCTAAATTGACTTTTGTTAAATTTGGGGGCATTTTAAATTGTTCTTATCCACGTTTGAGAAGAAGCCAAAAAGTTCAATCCTTCTTAACTAGAAAGAGACTTAATGCCTGTCTGAAGGTGACACAGCTCCAGGGCAAATATAAATAGTCAAATGGAGCAGAGGTTTGCCCCCAGCTGGTGTAAGACAATGTGGCAGGTTAGAGGCTAGAGATATGAGGAGAAGGGCATAGGCAGAGGAGAGACAGTTTGGGACAGTGCTGCTCAGGACATGGGCTTTTATGTGAGCGACACAGGCACAAACAGGCTCTGAGTCCAAAGCCAGCTCAGGGACCGAGGGGCAGAGTGAAGAGGGAAGCTTGGCAAGAGGAGGGAACAGGAAGGAGTGTGGGCAGAGATAAGGACCGCAATCTAGCCAGCCCTGTTCCACTTCTCCCTCTGAAGATGAGAATTCGTAGAAGGGAAATCAGGAGACAAAGTCAAGGAAAGAGGTGATGGAATTAGAAGACCTTGAAAGGAAAATGAACCCATTGTAATTCTAGGGAAAATGGGAAGGGTGAGATTAAAAAAAAAAAAAATCAGCAATCAGAACACAAGAGGAATTCCCATGAAACCAAAAATATGTATGCACAAAATCACTTTTCTTTTTGAGAAGAAAAGGAATTCCAGAATTACTGATAAAAGTCGATCTCACTTGATCAGCTTGCTGTGATCGTGTCATTTGTGCTCCTGTTCTCCAACTTTAGGTACTGGACATGCTGGAAACATTAGGGTCACCTCAAGCATTTCACACAAGCTGCCTGGATTTACATTCCAGCTGCCAGAAAGCCTACGTGATCTTCTCCTAGGGCCATGTTCAGGTACAACAGCAAACAAGCCACACAGTGCAAAAACAACTAGTGGACAAAGCCAACTTTCAGGGCTGCCCGCTTTTCTAGAATCCTGTCCAAAGGTCTGTTGATCATGTAAACCTTCCTTTTCGTAACACCTTCCCTCCACATGTCACAACATCCCACCAAAACAATAATCAAGCTTCTGCTCCAACAAAGAAGAAAAAGGTAATATGCTAAGGAAAAGGTTTGGAGTGCCTTGAGAAAGTGTAAATTTATGACTATACAGAGGGCTGAGATACTATGGCCCAGCATCTCAACAAGAGAAAACTCATAATTACATGAAGAACATTTACAAAGTGAGGAAACGCGCTGTTTCCTATGACCACTTCTTGTATTTGTAGGAATCAAATTTCTAATGTTCTCAAACTGATCCCACTGGCATTCCATTGAAAAACAATCTCATAAAACTGAGGGGAAACCCTGCTGTTTTATGTCTATATTCCCAAATGTAGGAAAAGAGAAATAATGGTTAAAAGAATATAATCATAGCCTAAGCTGAAAGGATTATTTTTCCGGAGGTTTTAAATCTCATGGTATTACAGGGTGTCACAGAGGTGCCTTAGAGCCTTTTAGGGAGAAGAATGTGAAGTGACAAAGGTGTGAGGGGCTTAGGGTGCCTTATCCCAGCTTCATTCTTCTTTTATCTGTTTTATATACCTCAGTTTATGTAAAAGTATACATATTTTAAATGGTCCTCTTGGTAAATGTTTAACAATCAGCTCTTCAGAAGGTACAAAAAGCCCTGACTGGTAATGTTTACCACTTTCCATGGTGTAAATACTCCCACAATAGCCAATTTCAAGACACCAATACAAAGTCTCTGAATGCAGAGTTGGATGGAGACGAGGACAGTCAACTCTGTGCGCCAGTCTGAGCCTGTTCCTGCACAGCTCCTCATTGGAGAACCAGAACCGAACTCAGAACCACCACGGCAAAATACAATTCCTTAACACAGGACACAGTCCAAACTACAAACCATCTTGAACTGAACTACCCAGATTAATGTTTAAATCTTATGTACAAAAATTTGGAATTTGGGCCTTCCTCATGTTGACGATGATTCAGACGTTTCACAAGAAACAAGCAAGTGTCCGATTAGACAGGCAAATGTCAGAATCATGTATTCAAGAATTCCAGCTTCAATGAGAGCATAGAAATTATCAGTTCAACCATGTCGCTTAGGCCTAAATCTCTACTCTAATCGGTTTTTTCATTTTCTGGGTAAATAACCCCCCAAACAGAAAGTTTACTACCTCTCAGACCATCCATTACATCTTTAGGAAATACCCTTTCTTAAAGTTCACCAATATCCATTCCCTTGAAGCTCTGCCCATTGTTCCTTATCACCACAGGGAGCCAGATGGAACAAGTAACATTGTTTATTTCATAATATTAAGGGAGTACAAGTGTTTCTGTTAGTTAGATGAATTGTACAATGCTGAAGTCAGGGCTTTTAGTGTTCTACCGGAGAAGTATACATTGTACCAAACAGGTGAATTTCCCCCATGCTCCCCTCTACTCTCCAGCCTTCTCAGTTTACAATGTCCTTTGCAGCACTGTATGACCATGTGCCCCCCTCATTTAGGTCCCACTTATTAGTGAGAACACATGGTATTTGTTGTTCCATTCTTGAAAGAGTTCACTTAGGATAAGATCCTCCAGTTCTATCCAAGTTGCTGGAGAAGACATTATTTTATTCCTTTCCATGGCTGAGCAGTACTCCATGGACTATGTACAAGGTTGCCCATAAAATTGCCATACATTGGAAAATAGGAAAGTATAGTTAAATGTACCTTTATTTACAAAATATTCATTAAAAATTTTTGCAAAGAAATGGCGAACATGTAGAGAATATTTTGTTAATAATTTATAAAATTCTGTAAACAAAGGAACATTTAGCTACAATTTCCCATTTTCCTATGTATGGTGACTATGAGTGAGTTTAGGGATACCCTGTATTCCACAATTTTTTATCCGCTCATCAATTGGTGGGCACTTAGATTGATTCCATAGCTTTGCAATCTTGAATTGGGCTGTGATAAACATTTCAGGGTAGGTCTGTTTTTGATATAATGACTTATATATCGCTTACTTCCTGTAGCGGTATTATTGGATCCAATGGTAGGTCTACTTATAGTTCTCCATACTGTTTTCCATAAAGGTTGTAATAACTTACAGTCCTATCAACAGTGCATAAGTGTTCCTTTTTCACCATATTCGCAACAACATCTATTGTTTTTTGATATTTTAGTAAGGGCTGGCCATTCTGATCAGGGTAAGGTGGTATCTCATAGTGGCTTCAATTTGCGTTTCCCTGCTGATTAGTGATGTTGAACATTTTTTCATATGTTTCTTGGCCATTTGTCCATCTTCTTTTGAAAAACTCTGTCCATGCCTTCTGCCAGTTTTTTATGGACTTGTTTGTTTTTTCCTTGCTGATTTGTTTGAGCTCTTTGTAGATTCTGGATATTAGTGCCTACTCAGATTTATAGTTCGCAAATATTTTCTCCCATTCTGTGGGTTGTCTACTTCGTTAATAATTTCCTTGCTGTGAAGAATGTTTTTATTTAAGTTCCATTTATTTTTGTTGTTGCTGTCTTTGCCTTGGGGGGGGGTCTTAGTCAGAAATTCTTTCCCTGGGTCAATCTTTAGAAGTTTTTCTTTTTCTTTTCTTTTTTTTTTTGAGACAGAGTCTCACTCTGTTGCCCTTGGCATAGTGCCATGGTGTCACAGCAACCTCCAAGTCTTGGGCTTAAGCAATTGGCTTGCCTCAGCCTCCCAAGTATCTGGGACTACAGGCACCCACCACAATGCCTGGCTATTTTTGTTGTTGTTGTAGTTGTCATTGTTGCTTTAGCTGATCCAGGCTGGGGTCGAACCCACCAGCCTCGGTATATGTGGCTGGTGCCATAACCACTGTGCTATGGGTGCTGAGCCAGGAGAGTTTTATGTTTTCTTTGTGACATTGTATCAAGCTCTGTCGACATCCTACCCTGTAACTTTCCTCCTGGCTTGCTTCAACTTGCTTGTTCCTATGCTTTTCCCGGTTTGTGATGAGTATCCCAAGTATCACAAATATTGTGTGACCAGTACAGAGTTTGTTTACTTTCTATATGACTGCCACATTATCATCCTTTTAACACAAAAGACTTCCTCACACATGCCATTGCTAAGACATGTCTGCTCAACTCAGCTTCCTTAGAATTGGGTTATAGAAGCCAGTTACAGATTTTTCATATTTATCACCACCTTCTTTAATCTGATAAGATTTGGCTCATTGTGCCTGTCAGTATCTTGTTGATTACTGATTCTCTTATTTAATGTCTCTCCCTTTATTTGCCTGAGATTGAGGCAAAGAACAAAGTTTCCTGATATCACCTGAAAATTCTCTTACAGGTATATCTATCTATTAATCAATATCATTTGGATATTATTATTTTAATTACCTTTTGGTGCATTAAATATTATAGACCCAGGTGTAGTGGCTCACACCTATAATCCTGTCACTCTGGGAGGCTGAAGCAGGAAGATCCCTTGAGCTCAGGAATTCTAGACCAGCCTAAGTAAGAGCAAGACCGTATCTTTACAAAAATAGGAAAAAATTAGATAGGTATCATGGTGGGCCTTTGTAATCCCAGCTACTGGGGCAGGAGGATCACTTGAACCCAGGAGTCTGAGGTTGCTGTGAGCTAGGCTAACACCACTGTACTCTAGCCTGGAGCAGCAGAGTAAGACTCTCTCAAAAAAAAATATTGCAGAGCGATTTAGTCTTCTTGGTGGGTTCCTAAATTACCTTTGGCTGATCATTGTTACTAATCTGAGAGTTCCAGAACAACCTATAGTAGGGATTGATCTCAGCACATATGTCCCTTGTATCAGTGGGATTCCCTTCTTTGATTCATATAATGTATGTCAGAGTAAGAAAGGATGAGGGAGAATGAGCAGATTTCCTCGTCTGAGCTCTGTCCAAGGATGTGTGTGGGCAGGTGCGTGCGTGTGTGTGTGTGTGTGTGTGTGAGTGTGTGTGTAAATGTTCTTTTCAGTACCGGAGCTCTGTCATCATGACAGGAATCTAGATAACAGTCCCAGATAACTAAATCATCTATTCACAATACACAGCAGTGCCTGTCACACTACTGTGATGCTAACCCCTTGTATGCCTTACAACTTTTCACTTTCATACTTAGAAGAATCTTCCTTGACATCAACAACAAAATAAAAGACAGAGTAACTGCTTGGACATGTCAATAATTTTCTCTTTCTCAGGCACGTAGCATTTTGGTAGGAGCTAGAATGAAGACACCAGGTTGAATTTCCATTAGTATCAATTACATGCTATAAAAAGAATGTGACTCAATGCCAGGATAGATATGTAAATCCCTAAAGCAACTCAAGGGTATCAGAGGATTTAAAGTCTGAGTGGATTTTCTACTATCATGGGGCACTGATTCTGGAGAGGAGTTGCTCTCAGGTCCAAGGAAGATCTTGAATGGACAACTTGGGGCCAGGTAAACACTGAGGCTACTCTGAGCCTGTGTGCATATGTGCTTGCTTTGTGGGAGCCCTCCAGCTCCTGATCACCCAATTAATACTATCTATGGCATATGCTGAGAACTTGGATGCTCCCTGTGGGAAACCTAATTGTTTCAGTGGGTAAAAATACCAAGTTTAATCCTATCTAGTTCCTCTAAGGTAGAAGTTGAGTGATAGATGGAATGCATTCCAAAATTGACAGGAGGTGATGTTATTCCTGGATAAAGGAAGGAAGTGAGTATGGCTCCTTGGGTGTCCATTCAGGAAGACTGGGGGAATTCTGTCTAGGAAACGTGGGGAAGTCTCAAAGAAGTGTTTGTCAAGGCCAGCGCCAATCAGGAAAGGTAGAGAGGAATGCATTTGAAATTCCCCTGGAAACTGGAACTTTAAAGTGACCATGGATTTTTGTTGAGTACGTAGAAAAGGAAAGATAAGAGAAAGATTTAGGAAAGGGATGGAAATACCATTTTATTCAGTTTTTAAAACTTAATTTTATGTGGAAAAAATAGTGAAATAATTATTTGTAAGCTATTTACAAATGAAGAAACTAAGCCTCAGAAAAATTAGGAGACTGGCCCAAAATAAAGCAAATAAAAGAGTCAGAGTTCAAAAATCAGGAGTATATGGTACAATCTCCAGGGTGAAGGGCTGAACTGCAACTTGAACTTTACCTAACAAACACAAACAATGTAACCTAATTGTATGTACCTTTATATTACTCTGAAATTAAAAAAAAAAAGATCAGGTCTTTCTGACCACCAAATCCAGGCTTTCCATGAGGAGAGAGGAGAGGTAAGAAAGGAGATAGATGGAAAAGAAACATAATGGTAACTGAGCTTCTCATATAGGCCAAGTTCTATGCTAGGCATTTTACATATATATTTATTTTTATTATTTAGTCTTTACAACAACAGATTTGTTCTGCATTTTTGTTCCACTTTCTGTCTGTAACTGGTTTCCTATGAAAGTCTGAGGGTCCTGTAGCACATGACTCTAACTCCAGCTTGTCACTTTCCACCCACGCCCAGCCTCCCTTCCCCGATATGCTCAAGGTTTTCTGCTAGTAGCTAAAAATATACAAAGGTGCAGACCTATTCATTGCTCTGGAGCTGTAATCCAGAAGTGCCATCTTAAGGCTGGGGACTCTTATATTTGATACCAGAGCATGTTACTCCGGAGTAAATCAGTGTTCCTGGTACCACCACTGAACAACCAGAGACCAGGCACAGCTAGAGGACACTGTCCCTGTTTGTCCATAGTTGTGCTTTTGCCACCACCATGCTGTTGTCCCCAATCTCTGCCTAGTAAGAGCAGAAGACCCCTGCCCTCCGCTCTCCTAGAGCAAAGTTCAGCCATATGGACTCAAAGCCCAAGTTCTCCAGGCTCCTCCTTGTAGCCCTTTCACATGGTTCACATAGAAATATTGTGGAGGCAAAATCTTGGTGCCCTTCACTTCCTCCAATCAGTGGCTGCTACTGATCCCCTGGTCTTCCCTTTTCTACTTGCAATCATTATTTTATTTTGGAAGTTGTGTCAACTAGGCCTGTCTCTATGCTTTGCTCAAGGCAATGCTGCTCCACCCTGATAAGTTTCCTGACGTAGGAATTGCAGGGGGCAATGAGTACTCTTGGTCCCTTCCCTCTCAGAACTCTTCTGGGCTCCTTGCAAAATTTAAAAATAAACTATTCTAAGCTAAGATAAAATTTACCTCATGGTGGGAGAAAAAAAAATTGACCTTCTTTTTTACCAGACTGTTCCTGCACAGATGAAGAGACTGAAGCCCACAGATATCATTAATGAAGAAGAAAGAGGAGGAGCAAAACAGAAGAGAAAAAAATATCGAATGTTTTTAAGCTAGTCAGTAGACAACATAGATTCAAACCAAGTGCCTCAAAAAAAAAAAAAAATGCTCCAAGATTCAAAATGTGCAATGTTCATTGTGAAGTTGCTCCCTCTGGGAACCCTGCTACCAGGCTGTGACATGCCCAAGCCACATGGGAGACCACTAGAAGGCACTGTGGTCCACAGGCCGGCCCTTCAGTCCTCCCAGCCCAGGTGCCAGAGGGGGATGTTCCAGATGATGTTAGGCCTGAGCGGTTCCAGCCACCCTCAGCGGTTTGAGTCTTCCCAGTTGAGGTCACAGATACCAAAGAACAGAGAAATCATCCCTGTACACCCTGCCCAAATTTCTAACCCACAGAATCAGCGAGCACAGTGAGATGGTTGCTATTTCACCTCTTGTCAGTTTGGCGTGACTTGTTATCCATCTGTTGTAGCCTGAGGATTCCACCAGGGAGGCCAGGAGATCAAAGACACTAAAAAGCAAGACTTTTTTTTTCTCATCCTAGGTAAACAGCATCAAAATGCTAAGAAGCATATCAGTCGCAAAGTCGTCCAAGTGCAAGAGTCTCTCACATTATATTTTTTTTAATTAAATCATAGCTGTGTACATTAATGGGATCATGATACAATTTAAAACATTTTCATCACACTGGTTAACATAGCCTTCATGGCATTTTCTTAGTTATTGTGTTAAGACATTTATATTGTACATCTGGTAAATTTCACATGTACCCTTGTAAGATGCACGGTAGGTGTGGTCCCAACAATTACCCTTCCTCCATCCATCCTCTTGCCTCCCGCCTCCTCTCTCTCCCCTTTCCCCTTTTCCTTGGGCTATAATTGGGTTATAGCCTTCATATGAAAGCTATAAATTGGTTTTATAGTAGGGCTGAGTACATTGGATACTTTTTCTTCCATTCCTGAGATACTTTGCTAAGAAAAATATGTTCCAGCTCCATCCATGTAAACATGTAAGAGGTAAAGTCTCCATCTTTCTTTAAGGCTGCATAATATTCCATGGTATACATATACCACAATTTATTAATCCATTCGTAGGTCAATGGGCACTTAGAGATCTAAAAATAGACCTGCCATTCGATCCTTCAATTCCTCTACTAGGTATATAACCAAAAGACCAAAAATCACATTACAACAAGGTTATTTGTACCAAAATTTTTATTGTAGCCCAATTCATAATTGCTAAGTCATGGAAGAATCGCATTATAATTTTTGACTGAGGTACCCAATACACACGTTACTAGGTTGTCGTTAACTGAATATTGTCTGTGCTGAGCTGGAAAAACTGTTACTGGCAACAGTGGCACAGTGGATGTAAAACTGGCATGGAAAATATAAAAAAAAAATTCTTTAGTAAAAAACACTGATCATCTGGAAAAACCTTTATCAGCATCTCACTGATGCTTTTAGTTTTCTTATGAGGCACAAAAGTTTTTCTCTTAGGTCTAAATTATACTTAGAACTTTTAATAGCTCCCATCATGCACACAACAGTGGGGAGAGGAGAAACTGTCCAAATAGTGGGAAAGATTCACTAAATCTATAAAGTGTAAGACAAAGACCCATAAATAGGGGATCAACTTTCATATTGTACAGACGTATTTTTAAAACAAAACCAGAAAATTCTCGTTTAACGTCTGTGTGTGTATTATGTGGTGTAGGCAGGTCTTGTGGGTGCACACATGTGCATCGTTATGGCTATGAATGGACTTCAACTGTTAAATCTCCTGGTTTTCTGGAGGATGAAATTTTTGATTGTCCTGGTTTTGTCCTGTTTGTCTATCATGGCAACAAGCAGTTAAAGTTAGGCAGAATGTATAATTTGTGCACTGATTTATACACTGTCTACTGTCCACAGTCAAAGACATATTCATGAATTTATTTGTTAAAAATACATATATTGAACACCTCCCAGGTGTTCGATAACTACAGATAACAAGATCTCTATCTTCATTAAGCTTACGTTCTAGAAGGTAGAGTGACAAGATAAACAAGTAAATAACAAGATCTACGACCTCAGAGGATTCAACCAGAAACAGGTTAGACACAAAGAACTTTTGAAACATGGAGTTACATAGAAAAATAAGTGGAGCAGACATTTGTTTTGTTAGCTGCCCAGAAACCTACCTCCTTTTCCATGGGCAGCCTGGTCTCCTCCCTTTAAGGAAACCTCTTGCCAGGGGTATTGCGTCTCCTGTGGAAACCAAGGGAACAAAGCCTCCCTCTCCTCTCCCTGCTATAGTGGGGAAGTGGCCATGGACTTGGATTCTTGATTGACAGATTCCTTGCAGGTCTCAATGATGGGAGGTTAGCCAGACCACGCTTACAAAGAGGATCGTGCGATGGAGGATGGTTAAATGTATGTGTCCACTTGGCTAGGCCATGGGACTTAAATATTTGGGCAAACATTTTTCTATATGTTTCCATGAGGTATTTTTTTAGATGAGATTAACATTTTAATTAGCAGACTTTGAGTAAAGCAGATTACCCTTCATAACATGAATGGACTTCATCTAATCAGTTGAAGATCTTAATAGAGAAAAGACTGACCTTCCCTCAAGAAAGAAGGAAGTCTCCCAGCAGGCTGCCTTCAGACTCATTCTGCAACATCAACCCTTCCTGGGCCTCCAGACTCCAGTCTACCTACATTGCAGATTTTGGAATTGCCACCAAATTAACTATTTGTTAATTCCTTAAAAAATAAATTGATAGATAGTATGTGGATGGATAGATGATAGATAGATGGATAGATAACCACATTACCTCTGAAAAACCCTAATACACCATGGTTTTTTCAACCTGGATCTCCAAGTTCCCATGTTCTTCCTCTTTTAACTCTACCTTTTCAGTCCTGTATTGTTCTACAAGTTGAAACATCCATCCCTCAAATATTGACAAAATGACAGCTCCAAAAATAAAAACTACAGAACAATTACACAGACTGGTATCAAGAAAAACACAACTTAAATTTCACAATGTCCACCCTTCTCAGCCCACACATCAGTTCAACGAACTTCTTCCTGTTCGTGGTGGACACAGGTACCTGCAACTGCATACCCTGGCTGATACAGGAAAACTGGGGCTTTTGAAACCAATATTCTCTCTAATTATTTTTTGCTTAAGATATTTTCCAGTTTCTGCTGGCTTCCAGTAAATCTTGTACCTACCTAGAATATTTTTGGCATCCTCACGTTAATTCTTGTTCATGTATTTGATTAAATCTTTCCTGAGTCTTTCCAGCTAGGTCCTCAGGAGAAGAGGTTGGGTTTTATACTTTCTCATGCCACCCACAGTGCCCCTTCCCTTCCTGGGCCCTGCATGTGACGGCTGCTTAATAATGGTCTCTAGACGTGGCAGAGGTTTAATGCCACCGTCAGTGGTTGAACCAACTTTCAGTGCGAGAATTATGTTACCTATGGTTGTCATGACTAATTTGAGTTATAGGCGCCTTTATTCCAATGAACTCTAAACATTTTGAACACATTGTTTTACACTTAGTGATTAATTTGTTATCAATTACTAATATAAATCCAAAGAAGACAAAATATTGCAGTGATTTTTTACTCAGACTGAGTCAGTTAAAGGTAATTTAAGAAAAAGGCTACAAGTTAAAAGTGTCCTTATTTTTAGTTAATCGTGTAAGAGCTCCTTTCTTTAATTGGGTCTACCATTTGGTCAATATTTGAGGTGAAGATAAAAGAAAAACTGGGAGGTCTACCCACGTATCCTACCCACATATCCTGGACTAACAGGGAGAAGGCAGAAAGAAGAGAAAGAGTGAAGGAAATGGAGAAAGAAGAAAGACAGCAAGAAAGCAGCCAGAGACCCCTCCAACTTCACGTACCCCCATGTATGAAAGAAATCAGGCAAAGGATTGAAGCAAGAGGTAAAGGATTATGGGCTGGACACAGCTATGATGTGCTATTTAGCACATTAATATGGAAGACCTTCTCTTCAATTCCTCTGGAGCCAAGTGTTCATAGTAACGCGTTCCTAACCGGGTGAAAAGATTGTTTCCAAGTCCATTCCCCATTTTTTAATACTTGCCATGAGCCAGAAGTTAAGTTTAAGAGAGGTTGCCAGACATAGGGTCACTCATTCATTTGAATTTGTATTTTTTGAAATTTTAGATGTCGGTAAAAAAGAAGTAGCAACAAAAGAGAACACAGAGCTAAGGGACTTCAGTGCAAATTTTGATTGGGTGTAAATTTCAATCAGCACCCAATCAAAATTTTAATTAATAAGTAATTATTTTTAAGACCAGAACGATACAAGGATCAAGATGATTAAAATTGTGAGAGCAGGTCCTAAGTAATAATGGCATGATGGTCTTATGTAGGAACAAAAAGAAAAATTCAGCCTCCATTGTTTTAACCTGTCTTCAAATTTATTACCGAGACCATTAACTGCAAAGCTCAAATGGAAAAAGCAATGAGACAATAAAGGTAAAATTTAAGGCAGCTGAAAGAGAACTTGGCCACCAGTGTAACTTTACCATTAAATTACGATCATCCCAGACTCATTTTCATCACAGTGCAAGTTCCATTTTACTATGAGACTCTAATAGGCAATGCAGGAAAATTCTTGTTCCGTTACAGAGCTCCAAACACAGTGATTAGGCTATTTCAATGCATCGTACATGCCGAGAGCAACTATAAAACCCCATCATGATTATCATCAAGAGATATTTACTAAACAGCTCTCTGTGTGTGGTGCCTAATAAGTGGTGTGCAATGAGGTGCCTGTGTCTGCTCAAGGCCCCCCAAATCAAATCCAGCTCTTAAAAGCTTCACGTCCAGTTATTATTAAGAAAGTAGAATTTATACATCAGCTTCAGGTATGTGAGCACCACTGAGGCCTTGTGCAAGTCACTTCACCCCCCTGAGCTTCGGTTTTCTCTTCTGCAGAACAAAGACAATGGTGATGATAATAATGGCAATAAAAATAATAATATTAGCTCACACATATGGCAGTCACCATCTGCCAGGCACCGTTCTGAACAATTCACATGCACAGCTCATTAATACTCAGAACAACCCTGCAAGGCAGGTAGGAATATCAATTCACCTCTCCACAATGGGCTCAGGTCTTGGGCCATCTTAACCTCGCCTCTTGTAAATACTTGGAGCTGCTCTCAGGTGGTGCTCATAGCACCAAAACCCAGCAGGGTACATGTCTGTGGTATAATAAAAATATTGGCTCTATGTTTTCATTTCCTGGCACAGAGCTCCTAAAACCTTTGGAATTTCCTGAGTGATGGGAGTGTCTTTTGTTGCTCATAACCAGCCCCTCTCTACCTGACTTTATGCTAATGTGATGACTCATGGTGGGGGTCTCTAGATAGCTTTAGGATGGGAGATGGTTTCCAGATAACCCAGCCCTACCAAGCACCTGATTAGCGGTTGGGACTTTCAGCCTCACCCCTCCAACTCCAGGGAAGTGAGGGCAGTGACAGTTTGAGTTCAATCACCATGACGGGTGATGTAATCAATTATGTTTATGTAATGAAACATTGGTTGGTGAACATACTGATGTGTTGAGAGAGTGGTATGATCTAGAGAGGGCTTGGAAGCTCTATACCACAACCCCCATCACCAGTACCTTGCCCTGTAAATCTCTTTCATTTGGCTGTTTGTGAGTTGTATATTTCATGATTCATTCTAGTGAATTGTCAAACCTTGGGTGGGGTTTTTCAAATTTGTAGGCAGCCTGGCAGAAGTATGGGTAGACTGAGGGCCCCCATTTGCAGCTCATGTCTGCAGTGATGGAGGCCTTATGGGACTGAGCCCATACTTTGTAAGTTCTGTGCTACCTCCAGGTAATTAGTATCAGAATTGAATTGAGTTGGAAAATACCCAGTGGGCATTGGCGAATGAGAAAATTGGTTTTTGTTGGAAAAAAAACAAAGAATGTCCACAATGGCTAATTAATTGGCTAAATCGAGCTCAGAGGCAAAGAAAGTAACTCTAAATAGGAGTGGTATAATTTGCCCTATGACTTGTGAAATAACTTGTGTTTCTAGTCATTAGAAAAAGGAAACAGAAAATTCTTACTTACAATATAACATAGGAATTACCCCTATCATTTGACATTATTTTGAATGAAAGGATATACAGAGACTCCTCAACTTAAAACTGTAAGTTGAAAATATCTTAAGTCAAATATGCATTTGATACACCTCATTTACGAACAACATCGTAGCTTAGCCCACCTTAAGCATTCTTAGAACATTTACAATAGCCTATGGTTGGGCAAAATCACTTAACACAAAGCCTATTCTATAATAAAATATTCAACATCTCATGTAATTCACTGACTGCTATACTAAAATTTAAAACAGAATGGTTGTATGGATACTCAAAGTGTAGTTGCTACTAAATGCATATTGCTTCCACGCCATTTGTAAAGTTGAAAAATAGTAAGTCTTTATGTTGTGAAGTTTGTTATAAATGTCATATTTGAAATTTTCCATGAGGAATCTGCATCTTTGGGGAAAGTTTATTTGAATAATTTTTCTTCAAGAGGAAAAGCAATACATACATATTTTAGGGGAGGGAATTATAAAAGCCTTTCTATAAATATTAAAATCTATATTTTATTTTTAAAGTATTCAGTTCACCAAAGTATTGTCCTCTTACTTCCTGTAATATTTAGCACCATAAGTGCCTCGTGAAAGGTAAAGAATATTTGGCTTTAAGTTGCTACTGCTATAGTCTAAAATACTCTGGAAAAACTGAATGAAAGAGGGGAGAAAAGAAGAAAGGGACCAGGAAAGGCAGAAGGGCGTGAAGGAGGAGAGAGCTGCCCCCGCCCCTCCCGGCAACCCACATGGTAACAGCGCTTCCTCATTGATTTGCCGTCATTCCTTTGTCAGGTATTAATGTGATCTAATGAAACATCAACCTCTATTTTGATCTGCTGCTACCGCAGCAGCCTCAATTTATTAGGCACTTGCTAGCATTTCAAAACACAACAATGCTTTGAAGGATGATTGGCCTCCTCTGATCAAAGCAAATTTCATTAGCCGAAATAGCTTGACTTACAGCTGGCCTATAAAACAGAATTAGAAAAAAAAAAAAAATGTTAATGTCTGTATAAAAATACCTGCCAAAGGCTTCAATAATGTTTATTTTTCTTCAAAAGACACAATGAAGACTGGGTAGCTAAATAATTTCTTATCTAACTGAAAAACCTGGTGCCTAGAAACCATTCAGAAAATGTTCATATAAACCCGGATACAACTGCTTTGAAACCCTCCTGTTTGGGATGCAAAATCGTACTTAACTAGAACTTATTTATAAAAATAGGTAAACAAGATGGTTGATTGTTCTTAAACTTACAGTCTATAGGATTTAAATATGGGCAATTCTTGGTGATTATGGAATTGATAATGCAAATCGTAGACTTTTCTAGGACCTTGTTTTTCTGGAATCTTTTCTCCTTGGCTACATAGTAGCCATTTTACTACTTTTAGTCTCAGGCACTGAGCTTGGAAAGAAGTGCAAGAGAAGCTCAGATTATTCTGCTCAGTCTTTATTTAATTCTTTCGTTGCTTGACTGGAAAAATCCAAACCATGGACTAATATGGGTTTCCAGATTCTCTGCCTTTACTTTATGTGATTTCCCTGTTGTATTACAGTTTCCTGGGGTGGTGAGCGGGGTGGGGGAAGGGTGGCAAATGTTGGAGTTCTTTGTAAAAACTTTATAATGGAAAATCTTAGCTATTTTCCTACGACGGCAAAATGAAGGAAAATGATTTTTAAATAATCAATCTATCAGGATAAGGATTAAAATATCAATATAAATCCTGTGTCACCTAAAATAGTCTAGTGCTCAATTTTACCTCTGTGCTTTATTTTACCTATTTCATTGTAAAAATTTTTAGAGTTTTTCTCTTGTTTATTATCTTTAGCTATATACAATGTGAATTATCAAGACTTGAAAAAGTCAGATGACATTTGCATTCAAGTCTCTAAACATAATTGCATAAAGAGCATATTTTTGAGAATTTATAACTATGCAAATTCATTCAAAGATTTCTCACCACTCTCTCTGATTAATAACCCAAATTTTGGATCATTATGAACTCTAAGAGCCAAGAAGAAGAAATTCTGCCTGTGGACTGCAGCACTGGCTTTGCTAGAGAACAAACTTACAGCCTGACTTTTCTGAAGACCTGCCTTACGATTTCAGACTTGCCCAACCAGCTCCCAGGATTGCCTTAAGTCAGCTCCTTGTAATGAACCTGTTATTAAACATCTCCTACTGACTGTTTCTCTGGGTGAACCCTGAACTGCTCACTTCCCAACACTCTTGTCATCTGCCTGCCAGCCCCTTCCCCATGCCCTTTCTTTTCCTTTTCAAATTCCCCAACCCTGAAAAGACTTCCCTTACGTGCTACCCTCCATTTTCTTGGAACAGTAAGAACAGACACTTCACAGAGAGAGAAAAATCAATTATTAACTGTAAACTTAGAAGCACTTTAAGCTGTCCTTCCTGTCTTCCCTCTCCCAACATTTCATGATAGAAATTTTCCAACAAGAGAAAATTTGAAAACTGTTATGAGAAACACCTATACAACCTAGATTCTACCATCAACAGTTTCTTACACCTGTTTCATCTGTTGTCCCTCCGCCCAGGTGTCCCTCTAAAATCCACCCAGCCATCTTATTTTGGATGCATTTGAAAATAAGTTGCAGACATTAATTATCTTCTCCATAAATACTTCAGAATGTATACCATCAGTTAAAAAGAATATTTGCTTATAGCTTTCTAGGAAGAAAATTTCATATAAGAAAATCCCCAAATCTTGAATATACCATTTGATGAATTTTGATAAATGCCTCCATCTGTGACCTGAACTTCATCCATAGGACATTGACATTACCCTAGAGTTCCCCCACGTTCCCTGCTAGTCAATCCTGGTTTCATCGCTTCCCCAGAAGTAACAATTGATATGATTTTTTTTTTGTTCCATAGATTAATTTTGCTTATTAGGGAAATTCATAAATACAGAACTATAGAGTTTGCCCTCTTTTGGGCCTGGCCTCTTTCATTCAACATAATGTATCTGAGATTCATCCGTGTTGTTGCTTATGCCATTTGTTTCTTCCGTTTTACTGTTACGAAGCATTTTGTTATATGAATGTGCTATGGTTTGTTTATATATTTTCTATTAATGGATATCTTTGTTGGGTTTAGCTATCATCAAAGCTGCTATAAACATTCTTGTATTAAAACTGAATAGAAAGAACTCCAAGACCACTTTGCAAGTCCCATTCCCCATACGAAATTGTGTGCAAAGCACTTTTCTAAGCACTAATGGCAAGGAGCTTGATCCTGGCAGCAGGACAAGACATGTATGTAAATTATGACGGTAAAAGTTTAAAATGCTACAGAAATGATGTGATATGGAGTGTGTTTGGAGAGGCTTCAAGAAGAAAAAGTGTCAGTAGATAAGTCTATAAAAGTGGGTTTGGACAATATTTCAGACTGTATTTCAGAGGGTTTTTAATGGTGGGGAGAGATTTGTATTAACTTCAACAGATAATGAAAGGAAAATCAACTGTAAGATTAGCTAGATTCTTCTTCCAGTGGTTGTGGCATATTGAAGAGGGGTCAGCCTAAAATTGAAATGCCCATTAGGATAGTGGTCTCCAGTTCCATCCAGATTGATGCAAAAGACCTTACTTCATCCTTCTTCATGGGACTATTCTCCTAAGGGAAGTATCTAAAAAATGGAGAAACGAACACCCTGTGTACTCACTATGAAACTGGAACTAACCAATGAGCACACTTGTGCACAGAGGGAGCTAAAACACAGTGGAAATGAAGCAAGGGGTAAGAGGGAGGTGCGTAGGGCGACGACCTACCTAACAGGTAAAATGAACACAGTCTGGGTGATGGGCACACGTACAGCCCTGACTCAACCCCATAACACAATTGATACACATAACCAAAAACATATGTACCCCCATAATATTTTGAATTTTCTTTAAAAAAAGAAAGAAATTGAGATGACAGTTAGAAGGCATCATACCTAGGTAGGGAGTAATGGAGGACACGCCTACAGGTGGGAATAGTAAGAATGGAAGGAAGGAAGAGATTCATTACCAGCAGACCTATTTCATTTGATCACAAACTACATTTTTTTGTTTTGTTTTGTTTTGTTTTGTTTGATGTAGAGTCTCACTATGTTTCCCTGGGTAGAATGTTGTGGCATCACAGCTCACAGCAACCTCAAACTCTTGGGCTTAAGCAATTTTCTTGCCTCAGCCTCCCAAGTAGCTGGGACTACAGGTGTCTGCCACAATGCCCAGCTATTTTTTGGTTGTAGTTGTTATTGTTGTTTGGCAGACCTGGGCTGGGTTCGAACCTGCTGGCTCTGGTGTATGTAGCTGGCGCCCTAGCCACTGAGCTACAGGGGCTGAGCCACTATGTTTTTTTCAAAAGCAACCTTGCTATGGTTTGGACGTGATTTGTTTGTCCCCACCAAAACTCCTGTCCAAGTTTGACCCCCACGTGGTTGTGTTGGGCCTTTAGGGAGGTATTTGGGTTTTGGCAGCAGATCCCTCATGAAAGTCTTGGTGCTGTTCTCCTGGTAGTGAGTTCCAGTTCTGCCAAGAAAGGATTAGTTCCCAGGAAAGTGGGAAAAGCAAGTCTCCTCTTCGCAGACATCCCCTTCCCCCTTTACCTTCTCCACCATATTTTGACACAGCCCAGAAGCCTAGCAGAACCGTGGCACGCTTCTTATACAGCTTGCAGAACTGTGAGCCAAATAAACCTTTTCTTAATGAATGACCCAGCCTCAGTTGCTGCTTCATAGCAAACAAAATAGACTAAGACAAATATCTCTAATTACATTATTATTCAACACACACGTATGTATATAGATAATTGAAACAAAAGTTTCACCAAAGGGCTTCCCTTCCTAGGTGTGATGCACACTAATATTTTCTTATTTTTTTATTCCCTCCTCCTTTTTTTTTTTTTTTACTTAGAGACTGAGGGTAAACCACTAAACTAATTTCCTCATCTCCTGGTTCATGACCTGTGGTTGAAAAATACAAGGCTGGATATTGCTAATAAAGAAGATGACTCAGTTCCAAATCTGGGCAATTAGGAGAACAGTGGTTTCACGTATCTGAAAATATTTTACTGAGAAGTCTCAACTTGTTCGAGAATGAACATAGGATGGCTTGATTCTTTTCTGGTAACTGCCTTCAGCTATGCTCCATCAGTGGCCTCATCCCCACCTGACTTCATAACTTTTCCATTCTTTTTAATGGACACCAGGAACACAGCATTGGATAAAGCCCTATACTCTTTTCATCCCATGCTACTATCATGTGTGGCCCACTTTTTATTTATTTATTATATATCTATCAGTAATGTAATCAACATCCACAAATCAATCACTCAAGCAAATAGTTGCAATAGTGACAAAAACTTACATCTCCCTATATTTCCCTCCCCATTCTATCTCTGGCCTTCTCTTACCTACCATGACAATTATCCCAAATGACGTTTATCACTTCCTTACTTTTTAAAAAATAATTTCTCACAAATATTAGTTTAAAACAAAGTGATCAATTCATATGTAAATTTACAAGGATGGCTTTTTCTTTACTTATGTTATAGTATTCATCTTATTTTTGATTATAGCTGTGGTCCATTCATTTCACATATTCCGTTATCTGATCCATTGACATTTATTTACTTATTTTCCTTTTTTTTTTCTTTTTGCCACCATGAACTTTTTTGTTATCCTCAAGTTTTTGTTAGTTTTTGCTACCACAAACAGTGTTGCTACAAACATTTTTGTGCCTATGGCCTGGTATACATATTCATGTTTGTATCTTGACTACATACCTAGGAGTAGAATTGCTAGGTCATACAGTCTGAATATCTTCAACATTACAAATTCCAAAGTGGTTAATCAACTTACCTCTAGTAAGGTAGCGAAGATATTGTTGCTTCATATTCTCTCCCACTCAGTATCTGACTGTTTTTTAAACCTTTTGGCTATCAAAACATCTTCATTCTATTTCTTTAAATTTGGTCCTGGTAATTTAGAAACTTCAATACCACATGGATTTAAAGCTCTCTTTCCAACACTCTTTTCCCATCATCCTATTTTAGACCTGCAGCTCTAGTAACTCAGAGTGGAGATGGGGGTCTGACCAGTTTCATGTGCCATTTCCAGCCACCATTAGCAGTGCTTCCCTGTGGTCTTAGAGTGAGGAGGAAAGATAGAGGAATCAGAAGTATCCTTATGTGATGGCTTCGGACCACATGTTATAGTTTCCTATTGCTTTTAGAACCAGGGAATAAGGATGGAAGTTGAAAAGAGATGGAGACAGGTGAAACGCAGGGGAGGAGGGAGCTGGCTTTTGGAACACTGCAGGTTCAGTGAAATAGTCCATCGAGCCCCAAAGGAACATGCCTGACTCCTAACAGTACATTCTGTGCATTCCGAATATGGACTAATTAGCATCCCTTGTAGCTTTGGGCTTTATTTGCAGTTTTGAAATAAATCCCACTCAACACCTAATACCATCTTGTAATGGAAAAGAAGCATCATGTTGAAGGGAGAGGAGATTCACTTGAAGAATATTTTGAGTTTGATTTCCTAGCAAGACATCACAGAAGAACAATGTTGACTACCAATAAGACTCAGGAAAGTCTCATCACATTGCTGAAGTAACTTAAACACAGATATTATTATGATTCATTTTATGACAAAAAAACTGAAGCTCAATGGTATAAATAACCTAGCCAAGATCTCATAGCTAGCCAGAAGCAGAGAGGAAATCTGCCTCTGATGTTATGTGACTGCAAAAATCTTTGACCCTTTGAGTGTTGGATGAGAAAGATAGCACAAAGAAAGAAGGGGAAGGGTATCTATAGCATGCATTATTTTGTTTGGAAGTCATGGAAATATAAATGAGGGTTGCATAATTAAATTAATTATCCTTTACATAATTTGCTCCTAATAATTCTCTGTTAAGACATGGCTGTACCCTAAAGAGAGACGCTTCATAAAGAATAATGAGGGTATGGGGATATGAGTAAGGTATGAGAGGGGCATAAAGTAGGGCATAGTATTACGGGTAGTATCAGCTAAAGAAGCAGAAGTGAAAGAGAGTCACAGAAACAAATAGTGTCAGTGATCAACCAAGCTCTAGGCACTAACCATGGGGAGAAAAAACACTGGCCCAAGAACTCACCTTTTTCAAATCCATGTCAAGGATATACATCTTTATTATGAAGATAAATGGCATAACCTGCTCCTTGTTTTCCTGCCCAGTTATCACTGTGCAACCTACTGATGGTTACTTGGCTTCCCCCACTTTGCCTCAACGAGAGAATACATTGACCAGAAATCAGGAGTATACAGCCCTCTCAACTCTTCAATGTTTCACTGCAATTTCATTTCATTCAATCCAGTATCTGGTGAAATTTTCCATGGAAATAAAGATTATGCAATCAATTTTAGAAGCTGATGTTATTAGATTCCTAATTCCACAAAGTTCTGGGCAATAGTCACTGCACCAAGGAAAGGACTTTCATAAGGCTCCATGGCCATCGGATACTTTCCACCCTACTGTCAAACTTCACTCTGGACTGTGTGCCTATTAAGGAAGCACACTGGATGGTAAAAATGATTTTACAAAGAATAACAAGAGAGTAAAGAATGTATATGACCACAGGACAGAGAATATAATGGTTGAATGAGCAGAAGATGAGTGTCCACTGTGCCAAATGTTTCCAAGGTGGTCAGAGCAAGCAAGGAGAAGAGATCGGAACTATTTTCTATTTTCTATTGTGATGACTAAAAGATATATGTAAAAAGCTAATGGATAGCAATGGAAGAACTGTTTCCAAATGAGGATATTAGTGGGGATTACTTCAATGTACCAGGCAATTTAGAAAAATTTTATTTATAATCTTTAAAAGAAAGAAGAAAAAGGAATAAAATAAAGTGCTTTGACTTTTTAAAAGTATGGGCTGTTAATTCATTCAATTATACAGAGTCTGATTTTACACATTTAAGAACATCAGTGTCAAACCAACTCTACAAAATGAAGGGAAACCTACACCCTCTCCTGAACATTTTTCTACTTAAAGACCTTTTATTTTGAGACATGATAGCCCTGATAAAACTGCACACATTGATCACAGATTTGAATGGCTGGGGGAAACTAATCTCTTTTCATGTTAACTTCTGATTTCAGAGTCACAAAACACAGCGTTCCCCTATATATATTTTTTTTTAATTTTAAATTTATTGTATTTATTTATTTATTTTTATTTATGGGCATAACATTTTTTTCTTCTCCCCCCATATATCTTTTTAAAAACTGTCCTCCTTTGCAGTTTCAAATTTTTCAAAATTCTAGCATCTGAAGTGCAACTAAACACGTCACCCAGAAGAGCCTTAAATAAATGGTGACTTGTCTGATAGGAAAGACGCCATCCATCCCTTCCCTATCCGGTGACTGAGTTGATGGCCAACATTTTGCTCAAATTTGGATGGGAGAGTTCTGATTCTCTCAGGTAATCTTTATTTAGAATGGAAGTGGTGACACGCAAAAGAGTCACCTACACAGCCCCAGTTAATCAAGAAATGTATATAAGGCCCTACTGGAGTTGCCTAAACATTTGCTGACAGGATCACACTGCCCAGGGATTGTGACCAAGCAGTGCCAGCTGAATCCTTCACCGTCCATTAGTAATTAACAAAGTGGGAAGGGCTATGCTCCTGGTGGTTGCAGGCAAAGAGGGGTCCTACTATCAGCAACCAGGGAGCAGAAACAGCAAGAGTGCAACTTCTAATGCCCAGTTTGAATTTGTGCCCAGACTGGATTAACTTGTTAGGAGTCTCCCCTGTGATTCTGGAACTGACTAAGGAAAACAATACACTTAAATGATGAAAGTAGTGTCAAAACTTTGAGTTTATTAACAACTCTGAGAAAGCTTAATTCTAGACGCAGTAAATACACGGGCAGTTCATTTGAAAGGGGCGCATGTGTACACCAAAAAGAAATCTCTGCAATGTCATGTTCCCTGGTGTCTGAAGCCTACACCACAGACAAGGCAAATGGTTAGCAATCTCAGCAGTGTTTCTTTAATTTGATTTGAATGCTGCACTCCCAATATTGACTTCCCAGCTTTATCTTGACTTTCCTCCATTGCCGCAGCCTTCCCAAGGAGCTGGTTGTCTAGGTGATGAATGCTGCACATCATAACAAAATTAAATACTTTTGAAAGAAATAGCAATTAAAGTTTTGGCTTTGTCGGTTTAACCTTTCCCCTGATGGGGAGATGAGGGTTAAAGGGTGTCTTCCCTGAAAATCGTCAAAACGAGGTTTGGTATTGATTCATCCGTGTACTTGCTCATGCTTGATGGGCTCTAATTAGTCTACATTATGTAAAAACTTTTAGTAAGCTGAATTTTAAAAAAAGAAAAGAATGCTGCAGCATCTCTTGCCAATTGGTATATGCTGCGTGTTCTCTGTGTGGGCCAAATAATTTCTTCATAACTCTTCTCATAATTTCCCAAATTCCCATTCCAAGAATTTCCTGGAAGTACACGGGCAGTGAGACTGCTGTGGGTATGCCCTGTTCCGTGTCAGCACAGCGCTCAGTCTTGCCCCAACCTGAACTGGCCCCAGGTCTTCAGCAATTGCACTGAATTAACACAAAGGCTTCTCTCCGTCATCACTCAGTGATTCAGTGACAAGCCGTAGCTTGAGAGGGGAGGGAATACAGAGCAACGGAATGGCTAATCCTTTTGTACTTTTTATGGAAAATGATGGAACTGAAGAGAAACAAAAGCCATCTGGGAAAGCATGAAAATGATAACAGGACATCAGTGGCTCATTAGGCGAGCAGGCTTCCCCATTTGGAGAAATGGGATTTAAAGCCCCAGGAATAAACGAAAAGGGGTTGTTTTGAATGTTCATGCTATCGTTCATTTATAAGAATCTGCACGCATGCCACACACATTCACACCTACATGCACACCAGAGAGGTCAGGAAATGAGTGTGCTGTGCCTAAGAAAGGAAAGGGTAGAAACAGCAGGAGCAGGTTTGTTGGCAGAGCTACCCAGCACAAGACAAATATACACAGCATGCGGTATACGTGCTTGGCTCCAGTCCGCGCAATTAGTACTTCTATTTACAGCAAACTCCCTGTACCAGCAATTTAAAAGTAAATGACAACTAGTTTGAGACCATTTGATCAGAATGCAAAACTGAACCAAGGTAGGTTCTAAAGATGATTAACTAGCTCACTCCTTTTCTTCCCTCCTGCTAATTGCTAAATACATTTGCTCACTCCTGGCATTGATTTGCTGGCTTCTAATTCAGGGCATGAGTCTAAAATATTAATCCACAAACTTCTCATTTTCTTTATTGGTCAGTACAACTCATGACAAATCGTACTACATAAATTCTTCATCTTAATGCTTCCACTTTGATTTTTTTTTCTGATTCTTCCATCTATTTCATATATTTATCCCCATCCATCCTCTCACAGACTACATTTTTATTCTTTCTTCTGCTAAATTTTCTTAGAGCAACATCAGTCAGAAGAATGAGAATTTGAGTAACAGAGATTAATAGATACTTAGAGCCCAGGGCCTCAGTACAATGAGAGCTCTGTGCTCAAGAATAGAAGCATATTGGAAACAGAGAGAGATGGGTACCCCGAGGTTGATGTGTGCTGATGCCTTATTTTCTATAAACATTTCTAAATGCCTATTTTGGCAAGCACTGTGTCTTACATTAGTCAATATGTTTTTCTTTGGAGATTGCAACTCATCTGATTTTTCAAAGATGCCAATTTGCCTGTTTGTTGAAAATGATATTGGTGCCATAAAAAGTGTACTTGACCCCTGTAGGCATCTAAAGCCAGATCCTGAAATCCGTTCTTTACACACAGAGAATAAGCTAAACTCTGCACTGTAGGGTGACTCACAAAGATGATTCTTCCAGCAGCTTGTGCCATGAAAGCCTCTGTATTCCAAAGTCTTTCTTGAAAAGGGTTACTATTCCTCAAAGGGCATGCTGTTTTAATGGCAATATCATTTACATTACATGAGAAAAAATTAAAATCACCTTTGCCAAAAGGAAAGACAAAATCATTCCAGTTAATTGTATTTCCTTCTTTCTAAAGCAAATATTGCCTACACAGAGAACATGAACCAGCTAAAGTAAAAATTTCTTGGAAAAATTGCCAACACTTACACGTGATGCTAATATGATAACACGGGTATTTTCTAAATGCTGCCATTTGTTTACAGAAATTTCTCTAAGTATCCACACCACTTACAATTCAGAGTAATAAAATAAGTGTTTTAAGAAAGGTAAAAGAATAATTTTTTCTTAAAGACCACCTATGTGTAAGGTTCTTTTCATGTATCCCTTCATTAGATCCTCAGGACAACCCTGTAGGGGGCCATAGGATTATCTAACAGGCAAAAAAAACTGAACTCAGAGAGATTAACTTGCCCCAGATCACACAGCTAGCAAGGTGTGCATTCAGGAACATCTACCGTGAAACCACCATAAACTTTCCACCACAACACATTGTATGCTAAAGTGCCTCATTCTTGTTCTTTTTTATTCCCAAAGAAAATTTTCTATATCACAAAGACTAGAGAACTATTCGGGAATATAGATATCTTAATTTAGTAAAGGTGTTTTATATGTATATGTGTATAAGTCAAATTAATTTTTAAATAAATCAAGGGTATTTTCTCCTGCTTTAAACTCTTTAGCAAATAATTTTAATGTTTTACTTAAATTAATAAATCCTCTTATGTTTAAGGTGAGTGTCCTAATTTCAACTTTAATATCATCAACTCAAGCAGGGCTCAAAATAATGATGAGCACTTCTTCATATGTAAACATAAACACCACCAGTGACCTACCAGAAGTAGGTAATATTATTGAAGGTGTTTTTCCAACAGAGGTGATGGATTCTCACTAATTCATTCTTTCTCCCCTTTTCCTAGATCCCATGGGACCAAGTGTATGTATTTGCATTCACCAGGAAGTCTGTTTGAGATTGAGAGCATGAAAATAGTGCAAAGAGAACTGGCCCCCAAGGATTGTACCTATGACCTTGGCCTCATTTGTATCAAGCTCAAATCAACGAAGTTAAGCAGCTGTATTTTCTTAAGTCCAGGCACATATTTATTTGGTGAATACGGTAGTTTCAACTTCTTCGAGTTCCCCAGGGACCATTAAGTGGACTTCAGCATTCATTCATTCAATGGATTCTAATTGAATATTTAAACTGAGAAAGTTTTCTTTTTAGTGATTTGAGAGCTATCAAGCAATGCAAGATGTGGCTCCTGGTCACCAGGAATTATGAGATGGTTGATTAAAAGAAAGTAGCACATGCACAAATACAGTCTTACATAAGAATTAAGGGCCTGGGCTGGAGGCAGTGAAACTTGGCCTTGTAACCCAGCTCTGCCACCTGCCGGCTGTAGGACATCTGCCTCCACTTCCCCATGAGTGAAACAAAAAGAACAATATCAGGAAGTAGTCCTAGACTGTTCAGAGCCTGTTTATAAACAGCGACCTGTGTATATTAAGCAGCTACTCTGTTGAAGACTGGAGAGATGACAATGAAAGCATTCTAAACTCAAATTATTCAATTTGTGCAAAACTAAAGCTCTTCCCAACCCAAACTGTCCATATTGTTCTTTTCCATCTCTGCTACTGGCATCACCATATCTAAGCCAATCTCTTCAAACTCTAGTGTCTTTTTACTTCCCCTCCATGATATTTCAACATCTCAACACCATTTCCTGTCCCTTCTTTGGTAGACCCCTTTATTTCCACTCTGAGCCATCTTCTCAGCTGCTCTAGAATTAAAGCTCTTGGCCCCTGCACTGGACCACTCCCTTGCCTACCTCCACATTCCCCTGATCTGGCATAACTCTTTTCAGTGTATCATTCATCCAAACAGTCCTCCACATAACTACCCCAGCAATCTTGCTAATCTCGCTAAGCCCAGTGCTTGTCAAGTCCTGACTTGGTGTTCATTGGACTTTGCATTGTCCAGAGTACTTGTTAAATAGTCAACCATCATATAAAAATTCCTCTCTTTGAACCTCTATTTCCAGTAATATTCCCAATATTTGCCATTAGACCTACCACACAGAGGTTAAACTTCACAATTCTCCTGTCTGTCCTGCACTTTTCCATGTCAGTGTCTTCACTTTTAGTATTCTCTGCCCTGAACTCTGCTCATCCTGTAAAGCCCAAATTAAATGCATCTTCCTTCAACAAGCCTCTTATGATGCTCTCAGATCAACACATGCTCTTTCCTTCCTTGTGGCCCATTTGCTCTTCATTTGTCATTTTATACAATGTTCACCACAGTACACCTTGTGTTAGAGTTATTTGTACTACATGCCTTTTGTCCAGTTCCAGAGTAAATCCCCCCAAAATAGCCATAGCATCTTACACATCTCTTCATCTGAAGAAACTCTAGGGCACTGATTTGTTCAACCTGCATGGCCTAATCACCTTACCCCTGTGTTCACTTTTAACATTTGCACTGTATGTGATAAGGTTCTACACAAGATCTCTCAGCTTCTAAATCCTTTTCAACACATTTCAATTCTTACTTTTAGTTGGCCTCTCTGCAGCATTGGCACTATTCACCATTCCTTTCTTTCTTTAAATTTCTCTTATGTTGGCCTCCATAATGCCACTTCTCCTAATTTTACCGCTAGAATCTTCCTTCTTCTCAGTTCTTTTCATAGAGTTCCCTTGCCTGCCCTTAAAATATTGGTATTCCCATGTTTCAGTTATCAGTCATATCCCCTTTGCATTCTACATGCAATCTTATTGACTGGGGAAAAAAATGACCTCAATTCATCAAATTCTTACCCCAATATGATATTCCTTCTTTATTGAAAAGCATCAATATAAATCCACTCAATCCAAAACACTGTAAATCATTCTCTTTTTTTCTTAATTTCAGGTTAATCTGAGAGTACAAATAAATAGGTTACAGTATTTGCCTTTGTTACGTAGAGTTCTAATTATGTCTCATTCCCAAGAAGTATGTCATACACCCTAAAGTTGTACCATTAAATGGGAACACCTCCTTCCCCCTTCCTTCTCCCCTCTCTCTAATTCCCTCTCCCCTACCTTGAATTGATTTGAGTTTTTCTCTTATGTTGGCATGTATTAGATCATCTACTGCCTTCACATTAGTATTGAATACATTGAATTCTTGCTCCTCCATTCTTCTGATACTTTACTAAGAATAATGTGTTTCAACTCCAGCTAGGTTAATACAACAGATGTAAAGTCTCCATCTTTTTAATGGCTGAATAGTATTCCATGGCATACATATACCACAGCTTGTTTTGTTAAACCATTCCTGAGTTGATGAGCATTTAGGTTGTTTCCACATTTTGGTGATCGTAAATTGAGCTACAATAAATAATCTAGTGCAAATATCCTTATGATAAAATGATTTTTTTTTCTTCTGGGTAGATGCCTAGTAATGGGATTGTAGGATCAAATGGGAGATCTAATTTGAGCTCTTTGAGGATTCTTCATACTTCCTTCCAAAAAGGTTGTATTAATTTGCAGTCCCACCAACAGTGTAGAAGGGTTCCCTTCTTCCACATCCCTGCCAGCATTTGTAGCTTTGAGACGTTGTGATGTGGGCTATTCTCACTGGGGTTAGGTGATATCTCAGGGTGATTTTGATTTGCATTTCTCTGTCTGTTAGCCATTCATCTATCTTCCCCCCCAAGAAGGTTCTGTTCATGTTTCTTGCCCAGTAATTAATTTGAGTTCTCTATGGATTCTAGTTATCAAGCTTTTGTCAGATTCATACCATGCAAATATCTTTTCCCATTCTGAAGGTTGTCTTTTTGCTTTACTTGTGTCCTTAGCTGTGCAAATGCTTTTCAGCTTAAATCCTATTTGTTTGTTTTTGTTGTGATTGCTGCTTCATAAAAGAGGTAGACCCCTAGTTCAACATCATCAAGAGTTTTTCCCACACTTTTATCTAAAATTTTTATAATTTCATGTCTTAGATTTAAATCTTTCATCTATTTTGAGTCAATTTTTCTTAGTGGTAAAATGTGTGGGTGCAGTTTCAGTCTTTTACATATGGTTAACCAGTTCTCTCAGCACCATTTATTGAATAGGGATTCTTTTCCCTATAGTGTTAGTTTGTGTGTTTGTTTGTTTATCAAAGATCAGATGACAATAAGAGACTGGTTTCATTTCTTGGTTTTCTATTCTGTTCCATATGTCTATATCTCTATGTTTGTGCCAATACCATGCTGTTTTGATCACTGTGGACTTGTAATATAACCTGAAGTCTGGTAGAGTGATGCCTCTGGCTTTGTTTTAATTACTAAAAATTTCCTTGGCTATACACAGTTTTTTCTGGTTCCTTACAAAATGAAGTACTATTTTTTCCATTTCTTAAAAGTATAATGTTGGTATTTTCATGATGATTGCATTGAATCTGTAGATTGCTTTGGGAATAACAATGTTGATTCTTCCCAGCCAAGAGCATGGTATGGTCTTCCATTTGTTCATATCTTCTGCTATTTCTTTTCTTGGGGTTTTGTTATCCTCTTTGTAAATATCTTTTACTTCTTTTGTTAGTTATATTCCTAAGTATTTTATTTTCTTTGAAGCTACTGTGAAGGGAATTCTGTCCTTGATTTGCTTCTCAACTTAACTACTGTTGGTGTATACAAAGACTCTTGATTTGTGGACCTTGATTTTTATACACTGAGATGTTACTGTATTTCTTGATCACATCCAAGATTTTTGTGGTTGAGTCTCTGGAGTTTTCTAAGTATAATATCATATCATCAGCAAAGATTGAGATTTTGACCACCTCTGCCCCCATTTGTATACCCTTTATATCCTTCTCTTGCCTAATTGATTGGCTAGAATTTCCATAGCTATGTTAAATAATAGTGGCAATAGTGGACATCCTTGTCTGGTTCCAGTTCTAAGTGGAAAGCTTTCAATTTTGATCCATTCAGTAGGATATTAGCTGTGGGGTTTTCATACATGGCTTCAATCAGCTTAAGAAATTTGCCACCTACGCCTATTTTCTTAAGTGTTCTTGTTAGAAAAGGATGATGAATTTTATCAAATGCTTTCTCTTCATCTATTGAGAGGGTCATATGGTATTTGTTTTTGCTTCTATTGATATAGTGAATTGCATTTGTGGATTTGGGTATGTTAAACAAATCTTGCATCCCTGGGATGAAGCCCACATGATTGTGATGTATAATTTTTTTAATGTGTAGCTGCAATCTATTAGCCAAGATTTTATTGAGTATTTTTGCCTTGATATTCATTAGTGAAATTGGTCTGCAGTTTTCCTTTTTAGTTGGATCCTTTCCTGGTTTTAGAATTGGGGTGATGTTTGCTTCATAGAATGTGTTGGTGAATGTTCCTTCCTTGTCAATGTTTTGGAATAGGTTCTCAGTATAGGTACAAGCTCATCTCTGAGAGTTTGATAGAATTCTGGTGTAAAGGTATCCGATCCATGGCTTTTGTTGTTGTTACTGTTAGAAGCTTTTTTGTTGTTTCTTAAATCTCAGTACTTGATATTTGTCTGTTCAAGATATCCATTTCTTCCCACTCATGCCTAGAGAAATAGTGTGATTCCCCAAGTATTGGTCTATTACCTCCAAATTATCAAATTTCTAGGCATAGAGTTTTTGCAGTAGTCATCAATAAGCTCTTGTATCTCTGTGGTACCAATTGTTATTTCTCCTTTTCATTTCTCATTGAGGTCATTAAAGATTTTACTTTTGTATTTCTAGTTAATCTGGCCAATGGTTAATTGATGTTATTTACCTTTTCAAAGAACCAACTTTTTGTTTCATTACTTTTTAGAATGATTCTTTTGTTTTCAATTCATTTATTTCTGATTTCATTTTGGTTATTTCTTTTCTTCTTCTAGGTTTGGGATTTGGTTTCCTTTTCCATTTCTTCAAGATGATTCATTAGGTTGTTGATAATCTATCTTTCTGTTTCTCACATATAGGGATCTAACGCAAAAATTTCCTTCTTAGGGCTCCTTTTGTAGTATCCCACAGGTTTGGGTGGCTTGTGTCTTCATTACTGTTATGTTTAAGAAAGTTAATGATTTCTTCCTTTATCTCTTCCTTTACCCATTATGGCCATCCACCATAATGTTGTTTAGTTTCCATGCCTTTGTGAGGGGGTGAAAATTTTTATTGGAGCTGAGTTCCACCTTTATTGCCTTGTGGTCTGAAAAGATACTAGGTGTAATTTCAATTATTTTTATTTTGTTGAGGTTTGATTTGTATCCTAGGATATGGTCTATTTTGGAGAATGTTCAATGGGCTGTCAAGAAAAACAATATTCCTTAGCTTTGAGATGGTGTGTTCTGTATATGTGTAGTGAGCCCAATTGTTTTAAGGTTGCATTTAAGTACTTTGTATCTTTGTCTAGTTTCTGTTTAGAGATCTAGCCAGCTCTGTAAAAGTCTTCAGCTATTATGGTGTTATAGGATATCACATTGCTCAAACTAATTAATGTCTGTTTCATAAATCTGCAAGCATTTATGTTGAGTGTATAAATATTTAGTATTGAAATGTCCTCTTGTTGTACTGTTCCCTTGACCAGTATGACATGATCATCTTTGTCTTTCTTGACTTTAGTTGCTTTAAATTCACTTATATCTGAAAATAAATTTGCCACCCCTCCTTTCTTCTGATTTCCAATTGCCTGAAATATTGTTTTCCAACCCCTCACCCTGAATTGTTTTGTCCTTCGAGGCTAGATGTGTTTCCTGGAGACATCACATAGATGACTTGTGCTTTATTATCCAATCAGCCAGCTGATGCCTTTTCAGTGGGGAATTCAAGCCACTGACATTTATTTAAAGAATTGGTAAGTATGACAGAGTTTGATTCATCTATTTTGTGAAATTCCATTGCTTAGTATTATCATTTGTGTCATTGTGGAAACTAGATTTTATCCTTTAGTTTCCAGATGCTTGGTTTGCTGGTCGTCCATTGTGATGGTCAGTGTGGAAAACAAGTCTGTTTACCTGTAGAGCTGGTCTTGTTGTGGCAAATTTCCTCAATGTTCACATATCAGTAAAATATTTCATTTCTCTATCAATTTTAAAGTTTAGCTTAGCAGGATATAAAATTTTGCACTGAAAATTGTTTTATTTAAGAAGGTTAAAGGGGGGCAGAGACAATATGGCTGACTGAAGCCAGCTTTCCACAGAAGCTCCCATCCAGAAGGAGAGTTAAAGGACAGAAATTCAGCAAGTAACCTGGTGGATTTGAGCTAAACCAAGAGAGAAGGTTGAAGAACGCACATCAACCCCACTGAGGCGAGCTGCGACCCCAAGGATACAAACAAAAGGTACAAAATCCATCACCAAGTGGATGGGAGTCACCTCCCCCATGAGAATGGCTCAGAGTGCCTCACTAACAAATGAGCAGAGTTCAAAGTTCTTCCCACTCCACTCCACAGGAGAGACCCTCTAAAAACTAGACCTACCTCCCCTACTAGGGTGCCATGGTGTTCTCCTGAAAGGCATAAAACTGTATATATTCTCTACCTGCAATTCTGAGCTCCCAGCACTCCCCTCCATTCTCACTCTGAGGTCTGGATGGCTGTCCCCCAGGAGTCCAGATTCTTGGGTGATTTCTCGAGGGGTATGGACAGGGCCTAAACTGCAGCTGGTCAGTGCTGACTCTGTGGCATGGGAGTGAGGAGAGGATGTTTGGCTGAGAGGGAACCACACTGGAGTGGCGATGCCCTGAGGCACAGAGCAGCAGCAATTTTGGCAACAATAGGGCTCATTCCCAGATATTCTGAAGCCACACACCCTGTCTCCCTGGGCAACCAGAGGAGGCCATGCATCTACTCAGGTGGCAACCACCACGGAACAGATCTGGGATGAAAACGCAGGCCCCGTGAGTAAAGAGTTTGCCTGAGACGGTACTGGCCTGGGTGGAGCGCAGGGACTAGTAATGCACACGCAGAGCAGGGAAGTTCCCAGGGTGGGGCTGACCCAGAGGACTGCTTTATTGAGCCTAAGATGCACCTGGCCCTCAGGGGATCGTCAGCCTATAGACAAAGGAAGACTGGAGGCTAGAACTGACAGCTAACCAAATACAAACCTGCAGGAGCGAAGACAGGGCCTGAGGTACAGGCTCTGAGAACTCAAAACAGCTTTTCATCTGCAGGGGAATTTAGCAGGGACAGAAACAAATTCCCACAAAGTTGTTCTGTTCTGTTCTGTCAGTAACATCAATCAGGGGTGGGGCTGAAACTGAGTGAACACCCCCCAGCCTCCATCAAGTGCCTGAGGTTGTCAGGCCTCACCTCCCCCTGCTAGATAGAGGCAGAGCGCAGCAGCCTGGCTGAGCAGAAATAGATTTCCTGGTGATTCAGACAGGTACAAACGCCTGGAGTATCTGTTTGCTACAGGGAACTGGGTCACAGCCCTGCGGGGCTATCATGACTGGGTATGACAGAGGTGCAAGGTGGAGAAGGAGGCGTCAACCTTCTCAAACTGATCTATTTGCTGGGTGGGTTGTCCTGACTCCACATAGTACCAGAGCAAGCCATATCTCAGTAGTCACCAGACCCCTACGATCCAGTTGCCAGAGACATTTTAAACTCTCCCACCTGAGATAGGTGCTGACTGAGACAATTGATTTGGACCTTTTGAACTGAGCCAATCGCCCAAGCACTATTCAGGTGGTGCCCTGGATGTGTGGTTGTAGGAAGGTTTGATTTTTCTTTTCCAGGTGTTGCCTGTGGGGGGCGGGATGACTTAATTGCTGGTATTTCTCCACAGCTGAGACTTCTACCCAGAGTAACTGTTTCACTAGGGTGGAACAGAGACCATCTGAAAACAAGACAGAGCCACTTAGCCCCACCACACCAAACAGATCCCCAGTCTCAGGCCATAGCACTCTATGAGTCCTTGACAAAGCTCCAGGGGAAAAATCAAATAGTATAAAACAATCATGGGGCAGAATCAGCGGAAAAACTCTGTTAACATGAATAACCAGAATAGATCAACCCACCCCACAACACCCCCACCCCCACAAGGAAAGATATGGCACATGTAACTGAAGATCCCATTCATAAACAGCTGGCCGAGATGTCAGAAATCGAATTCAGAATTTGGATTGCAAACAAGATTAATAGAATGGAGGAACATTTGGAATTAGAAATTCAAGGAACAATTCAAAAGTCAGAATTAGAAATTCTAGGAGAAATTCAAAAGTTGTCTCAAGAATTTAAAGACAAAACCACCAAAGATTTTGATACACTGAAGCAAGAATTTGCAGCCCTCAAAGATCTCAAAAATACAGTAGAATCCCTCAGTAACAGAGTGGAGCAAGCAGAAGAAAGGATTACTGACATTGAAGACAAAGCCTTTGAAAGCTCCCAAACTCTCACAGAGGAAGAGAAATGGAGAACAAAAACGGATCATTCTCTCAGAGAGCTCTGGGATAATTTGAAGAAGGCTAATATCATCCTCATTGGAATCCCTGAAAGTGATGAAGTGGCCTCGCAAGGCACAGAGGCCTTTCTCTGTGAAATTATGAAAGAGAATTTTTCAGACATGCCAAGAGATTCTGAAATTCAGATAGCAGACAGTTTCAGAACCCCAGCACAACTCAATCTGAATAAGACATCCCCCAAGCATATCATAATTAACTTCACTAAAGTTAATTTGAAGGAGAAAATTCTGAAAGCAGCCAGACATAAGATATCCATTACCTACAAAGAGAAGAATATTAGAATGACTGCAGATCTCTCTGCTAAAACTTTTCAAGCCAGATTAAGGTGGTCATCAACTTTTAATCACATAAAGGAAAAATAACTTTCAACCCCGGATCCTGTATCCAGCTAAACTGAGTTTCATTTATGATGGAGAAATTAAATACTTTAATGACATTCATATGTTGATAAAATATGCCATAACCAAACCAGCTCTTCAGGATATTCTCAGACCTATCCTCCATAATGACCAGCCCAATCCTCTACCACAAAAGTAAACTCACTCAGAAACTTTTGATCAAACTCCAATTTCCACAGTGGCAAAAGGATTAAAAATATCCACTGGACTTTTGAAAAACTCGATACCCAAAATTTTACCAGACTTATCAATATTCTCCATTAATGTGACTGGCTTAAACTGTCCTCTAAAGAGGCACAGGTTAGCTGACTAGATGCAAAAACTCAGGCCAGACATTTGCTGCATAAAAGAGCCACATCTTACCTTAAAAGATAAATATAGACTAAGGTTGAAAGGATGATTGTCCATATTTCAGGCAAATGCTAATCAGAATAAAGCAGGTGTTGCAATTCTATTTGCAGATACAATAGGCTTTAAACCAACAAAAGTAAGGAAGGATAAGAATGGTCACTTCATATTTGTTAAGGGTAATATTCAATATGATGAGATTTCAATTATTAATATCTATGCACCCAACCAGAATGCACCTCAATTTATGAGAGAAACTCTAACAGACATGAGCAATTTGATTTCCTCCAGCTCCATAATAGTTGGAGATTTCAACACTCCTTTGGCAATGTTGGATCAATCCTCCAATAAGAAGCTGAGCAAAGAAATTCTAGTTTTAAACCTAACCATCCAACATTTGAATTTAGCAGACATCTACAGAACATTTCATCTCAACAAAACTGAATACACATACATCTCATCAGCAAACGGAACATACTCCAAAATCGACCACATCTTAGGTCACAAGTCTAACCTCAGTAAATTTAAAGTAATAGAAATAATTCCTTGAATCTTCTCAGACCACCATAGAATAAAAGTTGAACTTACTAACAACAGGAATCTGCATACTCATACAAAAACATGGAAGTTAAATAACCTTATGCCAAATGATAGCTGAGTCAGAGATGAGATTAAGAAGTAAATTGTCAAAATTTTGGAACAAACGACAATGAAGACATGAATTATCAGAACCTCTGGGATACTGCAAAGGCAGTCCTAAGAGGGAAATTTATAGCACTGCATGCCTTCCTCAAGAGAATGGAAAGAGAGGAAGTTAACAACTTAATTGGATATCTCAAGCAACTGAAAAAGGAAGAACATTCCAACACCAAACCCAGTAGAAGAAAAGAAATAAACAAAATTAGAGCAGAATTAAATTAAATTGAAAACAAAAGAATTATACAAAAGATCAATAAATCAAAAAGTTGGTTTTTTGAAAAGGTCAATAAAATAGATAAACCTTTAGCTAACCTAACCAGGAAAAAAAGAGTAAAATCTCTAATCTCATCAATCAGAAACGACAAAGACGAAATAATAACAGACTCCTCAGAAATTCAAAAAATCCTTAATGAATATTACAAGAAACTTTATTCTCAGAAATATGAAAATCTGAAGGAAATTGACCAATACTTGGAAACACATCACCTCCCAAGACTTAGCCAGAATAAAGTGGAAATGTTGAACAGGCCCATATCAAGTTCTGAAATAGCATCAACCATACAAAATCTCCCTAAAAATAAAAGCCCAGGACCAGATGGCTTCACGTCAGAGTTCTACCAAACCTTTAAAGAAGAATTGTACCTATATTACTCAACCTGTTCCAAAAGGTAGAAAAAGAAGGAAGACTACCCAACACGTTCTATGAAGCAAACATCACCCTGATCCCCAAAACAGGAAAAGACCCAACAAGAAAAGAAAATTATAGACCAATATCACTAATGAAAATAGATGCAAAAATATTCAACAAGATCCTAACAAACAGAATCCAGCGATACATCAAACAAATTTTACATCATGACCAAGTTGGTTTTATCTCAGGGTCTCAAGGCTGGTTCAATATACATAAATCTATAAGTATAATTCAGCACATAAGCAAATTAAAAAACAAAGACCATATGATTCTCTCAATTAATGCAGAAAAATCTTTTGATAATATACAGCATCCCTTCATGATCAGAACACTTAAGAAAATTGGTATAGAAGGGACATTTCTTAAACTAATAGAGGCCATCTACAGCAAACCCACAGCCAATATCGTATTGAATGGAATTAAATTGAAATCATTTCCACTCAGATCAGGAACAAGACAAGGCTGTCCATTGTCTCCACTGCTCTTTAACATTGTAATGAAAATTTTAGCCACCGCAATTAGGGAAGAAAAGCAATCAAGGGTATCCATATAGGGTCAGAAGAGATCAAACTTTTGCTCTTTGCAGATGATATGATTGTATATGTGGAAAACACCAGGGATTCTACTACAAAACTCTTAGAAGTGATCAAGGAATACAGCAGGGTCTCAGGTTACAAAATCAACATTCATAGATCGGTAGCCTATAAAAACAGTTAAAGACTCTATTCTGTTCACAGTAGTACCAAAGAAGATGAAATATTTGGGAGTTTATCTAACAAAAGATGTGAAAGATCTCTGTAAAGAGAACTATGGAGCTCTAAGAAAAGAAATAGCTGAAAATTTTAACAAATGGAAAAACACCATGCTCATGGCTGGGAAGAATCAAGATTGTTAAAATGTTCATACTACCCAAAGCAATATACAATTTTAATGCAATTCCTATTAAAGCTTCACTGTCATACTTTAACATCTTGAAAAAATAATACTTCATTTTATATGGAATCAGAAAAACCTCGAATAACCAAGACATTGCTCAGAAATAAAAACAAAGCAGGAGGAATTACGCTACCAGACCTCAGACTATACTATAAATTGATATTGATCAAACCAGTATGGTACCGGCACAAAAACAGAGAAGTAGATGTATGGAACAGAATAGAGAACCAAAAGATGAATACTTACCATTATTTGATTTTGACAAGCCAATTAAAAAACATTCAGTGGGGAAAAGATTCCCTATTTAACAAATGGTGCTGGGTGAACTGGCTGGTAACCTGCAGAAGACTAAACTGGACCCACGCCTTTCAACATTAACTAAGATAGACTCTCACTGGATTAAAGATTTAAACTTAAGACATGAAACCATAAAAATACTAGATGACAGTGCAGGGAAAACTCTTGAAGAAATCGGTCTGGGCGAGTATTTTATGAGTAAGACCCCCCGGGCAATTGAAGCAGCTTCAAAAATACACTACTGGGACCTGATCAAACTAAAAAGCTTCTGCACAGCCAAGAACACAGTAAGTAAAGCAAGCAAACAGACCTCAGAATGGGAGGAGATATTTGTAGGTTATGTCTCTGACAAAGGTTTAATAACCAGAATCCACAGAGAACTCAAATGTATAAGCAAGAAAAGAACAAGTGATCCCATTGCAGGCTGGGCAAGGAACTTGAAGAGAAACTTCTCTGAAGAAGACATGCGCACGGCCTACAGACATATGAAAAAATGCTCATCATCCTTAATCATCAGAGAAATGCAAATCAAAACTACTTTGAGATATCATCTGACTCCAGTAAGATTAGCCCATATCACACAATCCCAAGGCCACAGATGTTGGCATGGATGTGGAGAAAAGGGAACACTTCTACACTGCTGGTGGGAATGCAAATTAATACATTCCTTTTGGAAAGATGTTTGGACAACACTTAGAGATCTAAAAATAGATCTGCCATTCAATCCTATAATTCCTCTACTAGGTATATACCCAGAAGACCAAAAATCACATTATAACAAAGATATCTGTACCAGAATGTTTACTGCAGCCCAATTCATAATTGCTAATTCATGGAAAGAGCCCAAGTGCCCAACGATCCACAAATGGATTAATCAATTGTGGTATATGTACACCATAGAATATTATGCAGCCTTAAAGAAAGATGGAGACTTTACCTCTTTCATGTTTACATGGATGTAGCTGGAACATATTCTTCTTAGTAAAGTATCTCAAGAATAGAAGAAAATGTACCCAATGTACTCAGCCCTACTATGAAAGTAATTTATGGCTTTCACATGAAAGCTATAACCCAGTTATAACCTAAGAATAGGGGGAAGAGGGAAAGGGAGGGGAGGGAGGTGGGAGGTGGGCGGAGGGAAGGTGATTGTTGGGATTACACCTGTGGTTCATCTTACAAGGGTATATGTGAAACTCAGTAAATGTAGAATGTAAATGTATTAACACAATAACTAAGAAAATGCCAGGAAGGCTATGTTAAGCAGTGTGATGAAAAGGTGTCAAACCGTCTATAAAACCAGTGTATGGTACCCCATGATCGCATTAATGTACACAGCTATGATTTAATAATAAAATAAATAAATAAAAAGAAGCTTAAAAGTATATGAACATTTACCTCTAGCTTGAAAAGTTTCAGCTTAGAAGTCTGCTGTTACCCTGAATGATCTGCTCCTCTAGGTCAATTGGCACTTACTTCTGGCTGCTTGTAAAATTTTGTCTTTCATCTTGACTTCAGAAAGTTTCATGACAATGTGTCTTGGAGATGATTTGTTAGAGTTGAGATGACCTAGGAGTATATATCTCTGACAGGAGTGTGTCAGAATCTTTGGTGATACTTGGAAAATTTTCATTTATGATATTCTCAAGTAGGACTTCCATTCTGTTAGGATGATCTTCTTCCCCTTCAAGGAACCAATAATTCATATGTCTGAATGCTTCATGAAGTCTCAAAATTCTCTGAACATTCTACTTTTTCTCTTTTCTGCCTCTTTCACTACCTGTGTTAGCACAACAGCTTTGTCCTCTAGCTCTGAGATTCTTTCTTCTCCATTATCTAATCTGTTATTGATACTTTCAACTGCACCTTTAAGTTACCTGATTGGTTCCTTGAATTTCTTAAACTCCTCTATATCCTTCATATATTCTTCTTATCTTTCATCCCTTTTTTGGTTCTGTTTTTGTATTTCCTTTTGGTTATTTTCTGCTCTCTCAGCAATTTTCTTCATTGTTTTTACCATCTACATTTTTAATTCCCTTTCTATTATTTCCTTTTTTTTTTTAATAGGTGGAATTCTCTGTAGTAGCTACCTCATCATGCCTTGGAGGTGTTGCTCTGTTCTGGTTTTTCATGTCACCAGAATTTTTCTGTTGGTTCTTCCACATTGTTGTTTTCTTCTTGTCTGCTTACCTTTTTATTTCACTTCCTCCTTCTCTTTAAATTACCTCATCTCTGTGCTTAGGTGTTTAAGGGTTCTTTTGGTATAGGGCCAAAAGGAAGAGAAAGATGAAGAACAAAGAGAGAGAAGAAAGAAAAAGAGAAAAGAAAAAGAAAAATTGGAAGAAAAAAAGGGAAAGGTTGACAAAATAAGAGAAGAAGAACAAAAAGAGAGAGATGGGAGTAATAGTGGTGCTCAGCAGGATGCTTTGACCCATACCTGCAATTCCCAGCCTCTGGGTGTTGAGATGGGTAAGTCCCTCAAGGTAAAGAGCTCCTTACCAGCCTGATCAAAACCAAGACCCCACCTCAAAAAAAAATAGCAGTGTATCACAGTTGGGACCTACCAATAGCATCCTTCCAAAGGCCAAAGCTAGAAGAACACCCTAGACTAGGGGATCAAGGTCTCATTGAGTCAAGTTAATGCTGTGGCTTCTCGGCCCATGCCTCAGAGTGAGGTTCTGTCCCATAAATGGAATACAAATTAACAAAGAATAAAACAGATCAGAAAAATAATAATAATAAAAGTATATAAAGAAATTTGAAAATAAATTGTGTAAGATGTAAAAAAGGGGGGTAATACATACTGTTTGAGAAATGTATATGGGAAAGATAAGAAGGTGGGTGGCACAGCTAGTTCTCCCCGCTAACGGAAGAATCTCTGCTAAGACCAGTAGATCCAGAAGCATGAGTTCAGCTTAAATCATACCAGCTTCCTGGGATACTACAGTAATCCACCCCCTTATCCTTGATTTCACTTTCCAAGATTTTTGTTACCTATAGTCAATTATGGTCTGGAAATACCACATCACTACTCTCATGTTTTGGGGCCATTACTAAGTAAAATAAGGGCGATTTGAACACAAGTAATGTGCTACTATGACAGTGGATCTATAACTGAGATGGCTACTCCGGGGCCAATGGAAATCTGGGCAGGAGGAAGTGGGACGGCATGAAATTTCATCACACTACTCAGAATGGCATGTAATTTAAACTTATTAATTCCTTATTTTTGGAATTTCCTCTTTATGTCATAATGCCTACATTATTTATTTCACTTCATCTCATCACTGGACAGTTTTTCTCACATCACTGTAAGAATAAAAAAGGTAAATAAAGTAGAATAAGATATATGAAAGAGAGAGTAAGTGACACCACATTCACATAACTTTTATCACAGTATATTGTTACAATTAGTCATCTCTTATTGTGCTTAATTTATAAATTAAACATTAATATAGGTATGTATGTATAGAAAAAATAGAGTTTATATAGGGTTTGATATTATTCATGGTTTCAGGCATCTTTGGGTGGTCTTATCCCCATAGATAAGGGGTGACTACTGTAAATAAATGGGGCACAGGTGTACATGTATCTTGAAGACCTCTACCTCCTTGCTAAATTGGAAGATCTCTTGCTCTCTCCTCTTCCCTTCCCTTAAGAAGGTGAGGTTCCTCTCAGTAAGATTTGCTTCTTCCAGCAACTCTGCTTTTCAACACTAAGACCCCAAACTCCCTTGGGCCAAGAAACAAAATCCTGACCATCTTCTAAAAATGGTAGACAGAAGAATAGAGAACAAAACAAGAAATTATTATCTCGCATGGGGTCAGAATCTCTTTAGTCTGAAAAATAACCTTCATCCCCTTATGTTTCTGACTACAACATTTTGAACACCTTCTTTCACTTTTCACCAGCCCTCTAAAATTCTTCATACAGGGTTTAGGTTTCAGAGACACAATATCTCACACTATTGGTACTTTATTTCTTGCTACAACCAAGCCAGTGAGCATAAGGCCAACAGTCTGAATTTGGCAGATTGAGGCAGGCAAAGGGAGAATACAAGGAAAAACTAAAACATCAGTTAATATCTCAAAATATTATCCCACCACACCCCCGTCATTCACAAAGTGACTCCTGATGACTTCTGCAGACGTATTCCCTCCACAGTCTTTATTGCAGACGCACACCTACATTTTTCCCATTTTCTGATGCCACTTTCCTTTCTTTCGCCCTGTACTTACTACTAAGTGTCTCATTCTGGAAACTTCTAGATTTGCCTTCCAAAACTCGGTTCAAATGGCAACTCCACCAAGAAACCTTCAGGCATGTTCCCCCACTGAGTCAGTCACTCTTTCACTGTGCTTAGGCATATCCTATGTGTGCTGCAGCCCCAGTGCCTGCGTGGTATTTTATTATAGTTTGGGTTTTACACTTCTGTTCATCTTTTTCTATTTTCCCTTCTAGATTATAAATTATATGACAAGGACAATATCTCTCATCTCTGTATCCTAGAGTTCATTCTAGATTGTTTCCATGTTTGTTGAAACCATTTTACTGTTTCCTTTGAGATGCCACAAAAAATTCTGATAAGAAGAATGTAAAAGAAGGAAAGAAAGTATATTGTTACCTGAGGTGCCAGAACTGAGTTATCTGTTAGTCTTTCATATTTCTAAGAACATACTAAACTTATCTTTAATTTTTCTTATAAGGAAGGGCCATTTAATTACTTCATCTTTTAAATGCTGCATCTGCTGTAATATACTCTCTGGAATCTTTTAAATAAAGAAGAGCATAAAACTTCCCATTCTCTACATTTTTCAAAATCAGGTGTGAATTTTGGAGTAGGGGTGTATCCATCTGATGACCAGTGGTAGATGGTACTGATGGTTTTCATTTTTAGGCTTCCAGAATTTGAATTGAGTTTTCAGAAGGTAGAGGCATTTTTACCTTAAAATTGAGGTGTTAATATTTTTATGTTGTGTTTTTTGGCAAACTCAAGAAATGCCATCTGGATTAACAAAATGAGATGTATTCTTAAGAGCCAAAAAAAGGCTTGCAATTCATAAAATGTTAGGGTGGAAAATGTAAGTTTCTTAAAAAGAAAAAACAACAACTAAAGCTATTAAAGTTAGCATGTGCCAAGAATATGCTAAAGGATTCAATGCTCAGTTTTCCTACAGTGAGGTTACCCAAGAGCATTTCACTTTGCATACAGCTGAGTTTTCTTTCATCATTATTATGTAAACTGCTTTTACATTTCTGCAAAGCAACAGTTTTGCCACTTGGCTTTGCCATGTTCTAGCTGTGTGATCTCAGTAAATCACTTAAATATTCTCTTGGTTTTCTCATCTGTAAAATGGAGACAATAATTATACCTACTTCAGATTGGTTAGGTAATAATAAATAATTTCACTCCGAAAAATATTTATTGATTGCCATCTGTATCCCATGCACAGTTCTAGGCACTTGGGATATAACAGTGACTAAAACAGGCATAAAACACTGTGATCATTCGACTTTATATTGTAATTAGAGCAGTGCCTTGAACAAGGCATATATGTAGTGAGCTATTATCACTATTATTATTATTATTATTACTGCTGTTAACAGTGCCCAGAAAGGATGTCCTGCCTGGTAAGTATGCTCAGTCCTTAAACTATTGCCCAGGAACTCAAGTCTCTTCTCTAGTTTGCCATGCCTAGGGATGCTGGAAGAAAGATCTGCAGACCACCTCAAGGCCAAGTAGAATCCTGGGGCAGGGAGGAGTTGCCTACCTCAAGATGCTTTGTATCAGCACCTAGCAACTGAGTATTGTGAGAAGTTTTTCCCCCTTCACAAAAACCTAAGGAAGAAATGATGGAAACGTAAAAAACTCAGCTTGGGACATAGAAACTGAATAAATCCTGAGAGATTCTTGTGCCAACAGCTCTCCAAAGGATATTCTGAAGAAAGAGCAACACATGCCACGGGAACCTGACAGGCAGTGTCTGGGAGGGATGTGGAGACTCTGGGGCTAAACAAATTTCCCCTAGTCTTTCATTTCCTGCAGAGCTTGGTACCAATCTGAACATCACATAAAGCACTTGTTCACAGAGAATGAGCGACCCTGGCAGCCTGCAGTTACTTGCTACTCTCTAAGCTTCATGCTGGTTTTGCCAGTATTTTGTCTTTACCTTCATACCTATTACTTATCTCTTCCTCCTCCCCCAGCTTTGCTTTACTGATTCTCCCCTATACTCCTAATTATTTCTTAGTGGGTCATATGCTTGGAAAATCATATTAAAATTATTTTGAAAAAATTCTTCTAAAACTTTTTGAAAAAAGGCATAATAAGAAAACCCTAAGCAATGGTGGTCTTTTTGATTGAACTTTACTGCATCAGCAAGATTTAGACAGTATTTGGTGAGTTTTCTTCCCACCCTGTGAGCTAATTATGGAGGCCTCTCTCTCTCTGCTTCTGAACTACTTATCACATGAGGCCAGATGGACAAGGACAGGATCACATGAGGGCAGGTGGACAAGGCTACTGACCATCCACTGTGCCTACACGATTCACTCAGACCTTGAGTGACTCTTTAGAGAGGTATAAATCTCCCAAGTGAGGCTAAGTGACTCCCCAGTGATTCCAGAGGGGTCTGCATATGTCCATGCCTCACATTCCCTCAAACCTTAGTCACACTCCAAGATATAAGCCCCTCTCATCATTTGTCCACCCCAGAACACTTATTCCCAAAATGTGCTTTGCTTCCTTTCCACTGAGCAATAGCTCCATTGTTCTATCTCCTACACCTTCTCTGGGTGCCCCCAGGACTCCTTTACGTGCTTAACAATCTTTGCTATCCTCCTCACTAAATACTCCTCTACCTCCTGGCCTGCCCAAAAGAACAGAGCTTTCTCCACACCACCTCAAGCTGAGCTGGAAGATGTGGTCAGTGTCCTCAGGAAGCCCCCCTGCCGTTAGGACACTGGAAGCATTTTGCTACCTGTCCTGGTTTCTATCACCTACCAGCCTCCCTTTTCACCAAAGTCTTAGGCACGCTGTCTTTATCCACACTCAGAATCATAGCCTTAGGAAAACTCAATGTGTATAAAAGCAAGCCACCCAACACAGGGACCCAGTCATCAGCCAGAGAACACCCATGTTCTTCCATTACAAATGTGGTCATGATATAACCTGTATCTCCCTAAGCACAGCACTTATCACCATGTTGGCTGTCTCCCTAGTTGGAAATGTAAACTCCGTGAGGACAGGAATTTCTGTCTGACTTATTTGCTACTATATTCTTAATCCCTACCATAGTGCCTGACGCAGAGGAAGTTTTAAATTAGTATTTGTTAAATGAATAAACAATGTCCTCTGTTTGTCTCAGTGAGCACAGTGGCTTCGGAGAGGCTGTACAACTTGAAAAATTCACGAAATCCACAGGACTTGGGCTAATTGGCAACTAATAATATGGCAGAGGTGGGTGCCAACCCAGCCTCATATCACCTGTCCTCTCAGCAGTTAACTCATGACCAAAAAGTCAGGGGACCATTTGCTCACTGAATAGGATCATAGCTGAGCTAATGAGAATTTTACCTCGAAGGGAATTTCCACTGATGTTTTCTTGATGGACATTCCTTTATTTCAAAAAAATTATGTAAATTGTTCTATTTTTTAAAGAAATTGCTTTCCTGCAGACTCAGACAAGACTGATCCTGTTGACAATGTTCTTGCAGGAGATTGCTTTGGCTACACACTGGATATTCCCTGGACTTTCTAGCCCTGATAAACCCAATCATACTTACTTAGAAGACAAGTAAAAGATGCAATTATTTACCAAAATAGATGAATGGAGAAAATATTCTTTGGGTTTGATCTGCTGAGGCATTTTGGTGCCAAAAAAGGCGATAATGAGATCACCAAACCCCTTATACTCTTGGAAACTAAGTTATTATTTGCCCTCATAACTCCATTAATAAAATAGTTTTAACCAGGATATATTTTTAAAGTTATGGTTTAATTTAATTATTATTTCTCTTCTAATTGTAACTACAATCCAGGTCATTGTGAACTCATGGTTACAGAAGAAAATGGACATTCAGGGTTTTTTGGGATTTCAGTCCTGACTTCACAATAGTTGCCAAATATTTGAGAACATTTCCCTCATGTAGAAAAGCATGAGCCTCTTTCTGGATCCTCCTAATCAGGCTTCAGGAACACCACAGAGATGCCCTGAAGTTAATGCTTACCCACACAGCAGGGATACACAGCAGTGAGTCAGCTCACTACGGGACCCCAAAAATGGGTATTTTAATCAACTAGCTTTACAAGTGTAACATTTTTTTTTTAAGACAGAGTCTCACTATGTCACCCTCAGTAGGGCGCCGTGGCATCACAGCTCACTGCAACCTCAGACTCTTGGACTTAAACTATTTTCTTGTCTCAGCCTCCCAAGTAGCTGAGACTATAGACACCCACCACAACCCCCAGCTATTTTGTTGTTGTTGTCGTTGTTGTTTAGCAAGCTCTGGGCCAGTTCGAACCCACCAGCCCCGGTGTATGTGGCTGGCACCCTAGATACAGTTCCTGAACCCAAAGGTAACATATTTTTATTATGAAACAGATGCAGGCAAGAATATCTCCACAAAGGACACAGTGGTCAGGACAATTCTCTCTCTCATGCACGAGTAATATTAATGAGCTCCCCAGTTAAGTGTCTGGAAACATACAGCATTTTCTTCACCACAAGTTTTTCAGTCTTGTAACTAGACTTTTGAATTTCCACATAAAAATAGCCCCAATGAATTTCTGTAAAAGTGTATAGGGATCTTAAGCAAAACAAAATCAATTAATCATTGCAGGTATCGTTTAATGAGCACTCACTATGTGCCTGACTGTCCTCCGTTCTTCACATGTACAAGCTTCCTCTAATGTGAAAAGCTTCAGAAGCCCATGAAAAATGACAGGCATCTAAAAGGGAAATTTTGATGACAAAATAGAGGCATTGAACTGGCTCTGAAAAACAGTGGGCATGTAGGAAATATTATTAAGGTAATAAGCTTTAAAGACATAATCATAAAAATGTAAATGTGGGAGCTAAATCAATTTTTCCACTCAGATCAAAACTGCAATCTCTGTAGGCTGAGAGGAAAGAATCCTTGCAGAGCTCTTGGGAAATGTCAGGGCAGCCTTAGCAACTTTATCTACTGACTTTCTTCCAGCGGGGATTTCTCTACAGCTTGTTAGGCTTCCCAACCTTCTCAGAGCACCTGCTAAATCTGGAGTGACTGAAATATTCTCATAATAAGTATTTTATTATCAAACAGATGTTCAGAGAGTAAAATGATGAAAAACAAAAATGAAACAAAAACTACAAGTGGTTTATAAAGTTCTCTGCAGAAAAATCTTAAGACAACTTTGAAAAATATTTACTAAATAAAAAAATCTTTTAAACTTTCATAGGAAATAATTCCACGATTATTCATGCACCAAATCAACCCAGCCAACTTATACAATGTTAACCATGAAATACAATAATGTTATTTAAAAGGGGTAAACAAAAAATTTACTTTTATGACAGCAAAGGCCAATTATTACCATAATTAAAAACTAACCCATATATTAAATAGATTAATAGAAAAGTGGAAACAGAATACTTTTCACTATTTAGAATACTAAAAAGAAATATGAGTTATTTTTTAAAAAATAAAAGTAGAGCACCCAAATAATTATGATTGCTAAAGTGTAAAAATATTAATAGTGATTAGAAAAATATCATAGCCACAAGAGAGAACGCCGAAAGCTCTATGTTCAGTCAGTAAGAAATATACATAAATGAGTTTCATGGATTGTAAATTAATTCAGGTGCTTTTTAAGTGATTTGTACTTAAGTGATGTGAATGATGCCTGACTTGGGTGTCTATATTTGTTTCCAACAATATAGTTATGTTTCCCATAATATAGTTTATGTTTCCAACAATATAGTTCATGTTTCCAAAAAAAAAGTTAGCCTTGGCACACATTAACTTCCTCAGTGCACAGCCCAGTGAATGTCTAGATCTCATCTAGATTTTTTAGAAGTTTTCATAAGACTAGTAAAAAGCCCACAGAGACTTATGAAAAATGGCATTGGTGTTTCTCTAAAATTCCTCTGGGAACGAAGACTATTTCTTGTCAGTGAGAGAAGAGAGAGGACTATCCTGGGCTCACCTTACAGAGTTTGCCTCTTGTGGACGGAGATAGCTCTGACACTGCAACTGGGCAGAGGTCAGCAAACTTTCTCTTTAAAGGGCCAGATAGTGAGCATTTTTTCATATGTCTGAAGGCCGTGCGCCTGTCTTCTTCAGAGAAGTTTCTCTTCAAGTCTGTTGCCCAGCCTGCGATGGGATCCCTTGTTCTTTTCTTGCTAATGCGTTTGAGTTCTCTGTGGATTCTGGTTATTAAACCTTTGTCGGAGACATAACCTGCAAATATCTTCTCCCATTCTGAGGGCTGTTTGCTTGCTTTACTTACTGTGTTCTTGGCTGTGCAGAAGCTTTTTAGTTTGATCAAGTCCCAATAGTGTATTTTTGAAGCAGCTTCAATTGCCCAGGGGGTCCTTCTCATAAAAAACTCGCCCAACCCAATTTCTTCAAGGGTTTTCCCTACACTCTCTTCTAGTATTTTTATAGTTTCATGTCTTAGGTTTAAATCTTTAATCCAGTGAGAGTCTATCTTGAATGGTGAGAGGTGTGGGTCCTTTTTCAGTCTTCTACAGGTTGCCAGCCAGTTCACCCAGCACCATTTGTTAAATAGGGAATCTTTTCCCCACTGAATGTTTTTAATTGGCTTGTCAAAGATTAAATAATGGTAAGTAGCTGAATTCATCTCTTGGTTCTCTATTCTGTTCCAGACATCTACTTCTCTGTTTTTGTGCCAGTACCATGCTGTTTTGATCCCTATCGATTTGTAGTATAGTCTGAGGTCTGGTAGCGTGATTCCTCCTGCTTTGTTTTTATTTTTGAGTAATGTCTTGGCTATTCGAGGTTTTTTCTGATTCCATATAAAACGAAGTATTATTTTTTCAAGATCTTTAAAGTATGACAGTGGAGCTTTAATGGGAAAGGGAACACTTTTGCACTGCTGGTGGGAATGCAAATTAATACATTCCTTTTGGAAAGAGATATGGAGAACACTTAGAGATCTAAAAAAAGATCTGCCATTCAATTCTGTAATCCCCCTACTGGGCATATACCCAGAAGACCAAAAATCACACCATAACAAAGATATTTGTATCAGAATATTTATTGCAGCCCTATTCATAATTGCTAAGTCATGGAAAAAGCCCAAGTGCCCATCGATCCATGAATGGATTAATAAATTGTGGTATATGTACACCATGGAATATTATGCAGCCTTAAAGAAAGATGGAGACTTTACCTCTTTCATGTTTACATGGATGGAGCTGGAACATATTCTTCTTAGTAAAGTGTCTCAAGAATGGAAGAAAAAGTACCCAATGTACTCACCCTTATTATGAAACTAATGTAGGACCTTCACATGAAAGCTATAACCCAGTTATAACCTAAGAATAGGGAGAAAGGGGAAAGGGAGGGGAGGGAGGCGGGACAGAGGGGGAAGGAGGGGGATTAATGGGGTTACACTTGCGGTGCATCTTACAAGGGTATATGTGAATCCTAGTAAATGTGGAATGTAAAGGTCTTAGCAAAATAACTAAGAAAATGCTACAAAAGCTATGTTAACTAGTGTGATGAAAATGTGTCAAATGATCTATGAACAAAGTGTATGGTGCCCCACGATCATACTAATGTACACAGCTATGGTTTAATAAAAAAATAAATAAATAAAATAAAGGGCCAGATAGCTAATATTTTAGGCTTTAGGGGACAAGAAGCAAAATCAAGGATACTGTGCAGACACATAAAATGAGAGAAAACATATTTCCACAAAATTCGTATTGGCAAAATAAATCACCTATGTAATCAAAGTATAATCACATGAAATAGTGATTATAAAAAATGAGCACAATTTTTATAGAATACTAGTGTACTAATGAGAAGAATGAAATTCTTTTTTAGGGAGATAACAAGTCACCTAATTGGGAGCTCAAAATTAAAATTCCCTGTCATCAAGTCAATTGCAAATATTTATCTGTAAAAACAAATATTTTTAGCTCACAAGCTATACAAAATCAGATTTGGCCTGTGGTCTACGTGGTCAATGACTAAGAGACTTCTTACTGGTGCCAAGAAAGAGTTAAAAGCAGAATAAAACAAAGACCAGCAAAGATAGAAATTGCAGTTTGTATTTTTTTCTGAAATATATTTATGTGCTTCTTTATTTCACATTTCATTTTACTTGACCTTCTCCTTGATTGGCCAATGGCATCTATTTGCCTTGGGAGTGAATTAGAATTATTTGGCAGAAATGAAAAGAGGGAGAAAGAATCAATGTTTAGTGATGGACTACCAAAATAAGAATTTTCAGTTCCTACTAAGACCACCTTATGAAAGCCAAGCATACCTAAGAAAGTAAACTTTAAAAAACGTTATTTAAATTTCTGTTAACATCTCAAGAGCCAGGTTTGACTGACTGGTACCTTCAGTTTCATTTAGCCAAAGGAAGAGAGTTTAGGATATGTCCTAAGGGAAGTCCCTGCTGCATGGTGCATAAGTCAGTTTCTGCCACATTAATACTGTGTAACAAACCACTTCAAATCTCAGTAGCTTGCACCAAGGAGACCTTCTCCTCATCTCCTTGGAGGCTGTAGCTCAGCTTAGCTGGGTGACTATGCCTCAGGCTGAGGTCCAGCCAGGCTGTGCTCCAGCCTGCATGTCCATTATGGTTTGCTCATCTGCTTCCTCTGGGGCGCAGGCTAACGTGCAGCTAGCCATGGCATGTACTTCTCATGGTGGAGCACCAGAGTGCATGAGGTCAGCCACATACATGAGCATGTTTAAAGCTTCTGCACAAGTCACATCCGTATTAGTTCTGCGGCCAAAGCAAGTCACATGGTCAAGCACAATCAATGAAGGGATGTGCACTCTGCCCCCAGTTGGATAGGTGGGGAGCAAAGTTAGTACACAAAGATAGAACTAGCCTCGTGAGAGAAAGAAATTCTGTGCTTAGTGTCCTGTGATGTACAGAAAAGGAAATGAAAGAGAAATTGAACAGAAGCAATCAAGGAGTCACGGACGTCTTGACATTTCCATTGTGCCAGTTAGAAAAGCTTTGGGCTGAGAGACGTGAAGGGGCATTTTTTTCTTCTCCAATTTTTCAAATTCTGCAGGGCTCAGGGTCATATGGCCCCCCCAAAATGCCCTTGAAAATAAAGTTACAGTGCCAGAAAAAAAACTCAAAAGCACTTCAAAACATATGGAAATAGTGCAGGTCAATAACAGGTCAAAATGTCTCCAAAGATGCTCTCTCTTCATTCTCCTCGTGCACACAGTGACAGCAGAAATGTGTGTCCTCACGCCACACTGTGTGGTTTTGTAATTCAAATTTGTTCCATGTGAAATTCTATGACTGGAAACTGTTGTGTTTCTAGTGTTTGTCCAAAACTGTCACATTTAAATATTAATGTTTCCATGTGCTTGTTCTGTTAATTTGGAGGGGAGAAAGTCATTAAACCATGAAAAAAATGCTAAAAAAAAAAAAAAAAAAGGAAAGCTTTGGGCTACAGAAAATCCCACTACAGTGGGTTAGACTGCTTATTTTTCTCATATATGGAGCAACCTTGAAGTAGAAAGCTGAGAGCTAAAGTAGCCACCTCTGTTATCAGTCCCTTAGCATTTTTCTCTTCCCTCCTTAGCATGCAGCTAAGCCTATAGCACATCCATGTTCCAGATATGATGAAACGTGAAGAAGTTGAAACCCTCTCTTTGTGGCTTTTACTTATTTTATTATTATTATTCAAGAAAAGAAATTCTTTCTAGCTTCTGCTACATCTTCTTGTTGAGACTGCATCCTGTGGCCAGCCCTAATGAGATGACCAGGAAGATTTGGGAATTAGTTTTCCCATAGCGTAGGACAGAAAGCAAAACAGGAGGAGGTTGGGATTGGAGGCCATGTGAGCTGATCCATACTTTGTGCCATAACTTAAAATCTTGGTAGAAAGAGGTTTGCAGTAAAAGTACCCAGCACCAAGCCTAGAGAAAAGGCCCCATACTGACCTAAAGTCATGTCCAACCTGGATTAAAAGTATGTGTGAAGGAAGAGGCACAGAGACATTTACATGAGGAATAGGTCCTTGTTCCTGCCTATGCATGATCTGGGATCCAGAAGCTTCTTCTGTCCCTGTGAAAGAAGCTAAATACTGACAGAGCCACTGATGGGACTGACCCTGAGAGCAGGATATCTGAGAAGACATGTTCAATGCTCAATCTCTTTTCCTAAGAGTCTAAATTATTGCAATAAGCCACAACAGATCAACAGGGTGACACCCAAGCCCCAGGAGAAAGGGAAAGGCAACAAATCCCTAAAATAAAGACATGGAGATAAGACCAGTGAGCTGGCCTGGGGCTGAGTCAGAGAGGCAAACAGAAATGATGGTTGTGGATTCATGATGGGGTTGAAGCCAGACTGCCCAGCCCTGCATTCTGTGATCAGCCTTGTGCGCCATAGCAGCAGTTCTGTAAATGACTCGAAGGGGCTGGAAGCAGGGAGCAAAGAAATAAGGAAAGATGGGGATTTTCCCTCAGCACCTTGCAGAATCACAAGGTCCCAGGAAAGTTCAGCAACAGCACCAGTGGCAATGAAGCCTACCAGAGGTGGAGTCTCAGCCTATCATCTCAGACAAGACGAGTGGCTATGGATCTTGCCCCATTTCCTGAGCATCAACAGCAACTCCAGGCATCTAGCCTGGAAGGTGAGAGGTCGTCACTTCCGAGTGTAGTAGCATCCTTCATCACTAGCAAGAATGCCTGGAACTAACCCAAATGCAATTATGAAGCCAGGAACCTGCTCAGGGTCATCTCGGTAGGATATTTACTCTCTAAGCAGAATAGCAACTCCAACCAGAACTATCTCATCTTGAAAGTCAACAAAGAGAGTAGGGCTTCTGCAACAGGAGAATAAGAAGGCCTTTATGGCTTTGTTATTCTCTTTCTCTTCTGATAAACAGAAGAAAGTAACTCATTGTATTTTCTTATTTATATAAATGGGAGCATAAATCTCAGTTTTGTTTCTGGGAGGTACACATTAACAGTATTATAGTTATTTTACTATTAGTCAATCTTGGTCTGTAGCTCTTAGACTCTTTTGGGTAATAATAATGGAACGTTATATATTTCATCTGGTATAGTGAAGGATAATTTATGGAAGACAAACTTTCTATTAATTGACTTCAGCAATCATTTGGCATCTCAATTTTACTTTTATCCAGAGAAATACTGAAAATACTCATTCAGAATTACCAGGAAAGAAGATTTCTACTATAAATGGGATAGTTTGCCACCCTGCAACAATACCCTCAACCATCCCTGTGAAGTGCTGTTAAAGAACAAGGAGGGGAAAAAAGGGGGGGGGAAGAGGAAGGATGAATTAAAATGGAAAGAGAGAAGAGAAAAGGGAAGTAAAGGAGCAGTGAAGAGAGGAGAAAGAAATAGACTCCCAGCTTGTGTCAAATATTCTGAAAACAAGAAAGAGGAAGGCAATAGAGCAGAAGTCCCCTAAACTTCAGTCTCTTTATCTGTACAGTGGGAATAATGGTTCCTACTTCATATGGCTATAATGATAATTAAAAGACCCAAAGGGTATAAAGCACTTTCCAGAGTATACAGCAATATTACCCAGAAGAGCTTAAGAGCTATTAATGTAATAAATAAATAGATGAAATAATTCATCTCTACTCTATCTAAAGGTTATCCGTTATATCTGATGTAACCTGTAAGATTTTCCTTGAAGGTATTTACTCTCCTTCCTTATCATTTGGAGTCCATCTTTCTACACACGGCTCCCAGAAAGCTTATTATCCTCTTCCTTCACAAGATCCTCTTTGACCCGATTCCATGTGAACTGTCTTCCCCTTCCCACCTCTCCTCCACCTGAGCTCACACAGGAGGGGCACGAAGAAGCAGGTGACCTCTCTGCCCACGGCTTTATGCTCTCGGGTTAACACTGCTGCTCTCATAGCGCCTCCGGGGTCTAGAAGCCAGGGTGGTCAGCGAGTCACAGGCCAAGTCAGAGTCACAGGCTCAGCTGCTGTGACAGCCCCTCCCCATGGGTAATTCAGCAGTCACAAGACAACAGCACATGCCTTTAGGGAAAACGAGGCTGTCCTGAACTGCGCTCTTCCTTCTCATCCAGCATTTCAGGGCCCCTTGCTTAACAATTTTTCCTCAGGCTGAGGAAAGCTGTGCTATATTTGGTAGAAATTTGCTTCCTTAGCGGTCCCTTCCCAGTGAAGATCAGAAACAGACAGTGAAGGGCACTTTTGACTCAATCTGTACGAAAACAAAGTATGTAAACAAAACATGTATACCCTCAATATTCTGAAATTTTTTTAAACTCCTCCCCACCCCAAAAAAAGAAAAGAAACAGACTATGAGCCTATTGAACTGTAATATTTTAGAGCTGAATTGGTCTTAAAAGGTATTCTACTTTTTTGTTGTGTTTTATTTGAGACAGAGTCTCACTATGTCATCCTCAGTAGAGTGCCATAGTGTCACAGCTCACATCAACATCTAACTCTTGGGCGTAAGCAATTCTGTTGCCTCAGCCTCCCAAGTAGCCGGGACTATAGGCACCCTCCCTGCTATTCTTGTTGTTATTGTTGTTGTTATAGTTGTCATTGTTGTTTAGCAGGCCCTGGCCAGGTTTGAACCTGCCAGCATCTCGTGTATGTGGCCAGCACCCTAACCACTGAGCTATGGGCACCAAGTCTTAAAAGTTATTCTAATGCAGACCTTTTGTTTCATGAAAGAGGGAACTGGGGGCCAGAGAGGCTGATGGCTTGTCTAAGGTCACACCCCCAGGTGGGATCTGATAGCTTGTCCTTTCTATTAGATCCATTATGTCATACTTGCCCCTTTAAGTAATACAATCTAAACACCTGTCATATCGCAGGAATTGTTCACAAAAGGGAGGAACATCCTTCTCCATTGAGATCTGTATACATTGCAATAAGTAAATGCCTTACATTTAACTTGACTGTAAATTCAATCTACATAACTAGGAACACATTCAAAATTATGATGAGATAAATGCAAACCAAAAAGTTTGACTTTTGTCTATAAAATTTGCTTATAGGATCCTGAATGGGGATAAAGAAAAATCCAAGATGCCCAATTCTTACCCATCAGGATGGGGAGGGTGTTTACCCTGACAGTATATGACAAGTAAAATTTTCAATTCTTTTTTTTTTTTTTTTTTTTGTAGAGACAGAGTCTCACTGTACCGCCCTCGGGTAGAGTGCCGTGGCAGTCACAGGGCTCACAGCAACCTCTAACTCTTGGGCTTACGCGATTCTCTTGCCTCAGCCTCCCGAGCAGCTGGGACTACAGGCGCCCGCCACAACGCCCGGCTATTTTTTTGTTGCAGTTTGGCCGGGGCTGGGCTTGAACCCGCCACCCTCGGCATATGGGGCCGGCGCCCTACTCACTGAGCCACAGGCGCCGCCCTAAAATTTTCAATTCTTGAAGTTTCCTGCAAATAAGAAAAGGACTGGCCCTGTTGTGAGTTTTCCCTAAGGACGGCCCCTGTGAGCTGGAACTCTAGCAGGGACTAAATCCAGTGCCATGGGACTCTGCGGTCAATGTTTTCCAGACTGAGCACAGATTAGGAGACCACTGCATTTAACTAGACTCTGATTAAATATGAAGGTTATAGTAAAAGGGAAGAACATATCATGTCAGATCTGGTCAAATCCATGTAAACTCTAATCTACTCAATATACAAATTCTAAGCTGTGAAATGAATGTGAGTCATAAACATTAGTGGACTTATTAGTCCTCAATTTCTCTACTGATTAAATAATAGAACACAGAGTCACCGTGAGACTTGAATGGGAAATCTTTAATTCATTCCCCAGATATGTAATACCATTTGATGTAACTTAGAATAAAGAAACACATGAAAGAAGCTGACCCAATAAAAGTCACCCAAAAAAGGAAGAGGAAAAGGGAAAGGAGAGAGGTGATTTTATTAGAAACTTGGGTTGAGGCAACTAAGCACTGAATTTACTCTGGGCTTCCTGACCTCAAATAATAGTGATGAAACTAAGCTACTTAATTTTACATATTCACTACTGATAGGAAGAACTTTGATCATCTCATTTAATTCCCTTTGGTTTATATATTTTGAACTAAAGAGATTCATACACGTAAAGAATTTTCTGAGTTGCATGGCTGTAAGCCGAAACTGTCTAAACCAATGTGATGAAATTAAATTATGGACAAATTGAAGGTGCATAATCACTTATTCACAACTATTAGGAATGGAATTCAAAATTATTCAGGACTTGAGAGTGTCATCAGTTCTACAGAGCCTCTGTCATACATCATGTGTTATGTATCATCCTGACACCTGACATAGTACTGTTTCTAAAACGAAATGTACGAGGGTCACACTCGCTGGCATATATGAAGTATATAAAAACTCTCACATCAGTTTGCAACAGATTTTGCACCATCAGAGTTTGTCACAGATTTATTAAAAAACTTCATTTTTAGAGCTTTTTGGATTTGGAAACAGTGAATAAAGAAATTGTGCACATGTATTCTCTCTCTCTCTCTCTATATATATATCTATATCTCTCTCTTCGTGCGCACACGTACACACAACAATGACACGGTTTCGCCGTTCCTCTTAATAGCTGAATATCTGTTTAAACTGGAACAAATCATACTAATCTGGGGCATTTTTGTACCTACAACAATAGGAGCAAATGTGGAATTAGCCAAAAGATAAACTGTGACTGAATGTTGTAAACATTCTTTGAAGCTCTCTCAGTGAATGAGCATAGCCAGGAGGTTAGGAGACCTGGGCACCTTCACAGCTCTGCTGTTGACTTTCCATGTGACCCCAGAAAAGGTCCTTTACTTCCATGGTCTTCAGATTTCTCTTCTGTAAAGTGAGGCGATTGGAGGTGATGATCTCTAAGGCCCTGGTCAGTTCCACAAGCTGTGCTTCTAAGGTTCTTTCATTTTGCTCATGCCAACAGGTTTAATTTTTTTAGATTAAAACCCAATAATAATGTTTTAAATTATGTCTTGGTCTAATGTATCTATTTTTACATTGCATTAATCATCCTTGAGTCACTGAATTGCAAGAGTTTTGGGCCAATCATTTCCTTCACCATTTCTAAATACTTCGCAGTGTTTTACACACATGCAACACCAACAACTAAGCCTGATGGTAAAAACAGAACTCGCCAGCTCCCGTTAGCTAGACTTTGAAAACCTCTTTGTATTTTTTTACATGCCTTCATGCCCGAAAAATAAGAACAGAAAGTGCCACAAGATTATTTCTCAACTCTGGAAACATTTGTGAGTAATTTTGCCAAAGTATTAGTCAGAAATGCTAATAGGACACTCCAGATGGCAGCATCACAGTTACCTTTGCTAATTTTCCTCTTTGAAATCTTGCCCTCCTAAGAAAACACATTGAAAAAGAAATCTCTTTGAAACATTATCTTGGGCATGGAAATTAGTTTCCCAAGGGTTTGAAAGAACTAACTCATACTTACAGCCTTTTTGTACCAAGTCATTTTGTAAAGTCACTGGTTCAATTTATAGAAAGTAAATTTTAGAATAAACCGATGGTAGGTTATAATAAGTCAAATTTCTATAAAAAATACTTACCAGTTTTGAATCTTACTAAACTGGAGCTCAAGCAAACAATTACTGCATTTTTCATGTCCCGGAGACAATCCAAGTTCAAAGTTTCCAATGACCTTGAATGGGACTTTGTGTTCATGTCAGCTGTTTGGATATGAAGAATATAATAAGAATCTAGGTCAGTATTGCTTGTGTTGATTAAATAACATTTTTAAATTGTTGTCACGTGTATTTCTCTATGACATAGTTTTGCTAATGTATGCCATCTCTCTTATCTGCAAAACAGGTCCCTAATATCAATGCATATGGCCAAATGTCTCAATAACTTGCCTATCATCTGCTCTTTAAACTAGTAATTTATGTCATTATAATTACTTAGTTAATTGATTAAAATGCTGAAGAGCCTATGTTATGTATGTTATGTTATGTTTTATGTTATGTTATGTTATGTTATGTTATGTTATGTTATGTTATGTTATGTTATGTTATGTTATTTATCTAGGGCCAGGCCCTCAAATCCCAGCTTGATTTTCTATCTTCTAATAATTATACTTCCTTCCCTGCTCTTATTGTTTCCGTAAGTTTAGAATGAAACTAAACTTTGGGAAGAAAATGTGAGAATTACAACAGTTTATCTTTTTACCCCTTTTCAACTCTTATCCCAAGCTTATCCCTACACTCTTCTTGAGCAGTTCTTGAAGAGTGGCCTAAAGTTAAGGTGTCAATGTTTCCAACTGTAGAAACACAATTCAGTGTGTACCCACATACATATTATTGTGCGACTCTAGTTTATCTTGTCCTTCCCACCTTAGTTAAAGAACTGTGTATTCTAATATATGTTCTTCTTATATTGGTTCTTTTTATACTTTAGAACATTGCAACCCATTTCCTAATCCAGGAAGCTTTTCTATATTCTTTCTAAATAATGGTTGCTTTTTCTACGTGATTCTCTACTTTTTTGAATGATAGCTCCACTTAATTAATTTACCTTAAAGTTTAGTAAGCAAAGTTTTTATATAATTGTGTGCCTTTTTTCCTAAGTGTATGCCTTGAAAATACAAGAAAAAACTGTGCATATTTATGGTCACTATAAGATACATGAAGGAACATTTTGATAAGTTCAGATTTTAAAGGGAGGATGGAAAGAGGAAATCTCTGTTCTCCCAGCTCCGCTCTGGGCCTAACATTTCACCCACACAGCCACCTCGCAGCACTCATCAAGGATGCCTACTGGTCTACTGCCAGTGGGAAGAAAGGAAAATGAGGGAATGGTGGGTACAGAGAGACAGAAAGCAGACTAGGACATAAAAGGAGACAGCTGGAGGAAGTTTGGGTGGTAAGCAAGTGCATCCTCACACTCTGACACTAACTGACTTACACGCAGACTTCAGTGCTGACCTAAGACCAGAAGCGTTTTTTCAGCACTTGTACTCTCAACCCAATAAGCTCCTCTCCCCTCCACATTTAAACACCTAATTTCTTCATATAAATTTTCCTATGAAAAAGAACCAAATAAACAACTATGAATAAGATCTAACTTGGACTGTTTGTTTTTATGAGTTAATATAATAGCTCTGATCATGCTTAACTTGCTATTGTACATTGAGATAGAAAAAAATTGTATATTGCTAATAATTTATAGTCTTTCTAGTATACAGTCAAATAATAATAATAATTAATAATAATATCTATCCCCTGTGGTGTGCTTCTCTGTGCCATGCACTTTCACGTATTCTAAACAATCTACACATATTAAATTAACTTAGCAGCTCTATCAGATCTATGCAATGGGTGTAGACCTGTTATACAGACAAAGAAACAGAAGCACTGAAAAGTTAAATGAAAACAAGGTTACCCAGCCCATAAATGGCAGGCCAAAGGTCACACACATGCAAGAGAAATTTTTACTTGTGCAATTGAAGAAGTGAATAACAAAACATATTAAATAAAAATTGGCTTTGTATTTAATTATCTTATAGTTTATTAATTTCACTGGAACCTCTGGGAGGAGAGGGTTAGCGTCATCAAACAAAAGAAACTTAAACCAGTAAATGTAGAGTCACGAAGCCACGATTTCATGCCAAGAATTATCCTAAGGAGTAAAATTTCATTATTATTTCCTTAACGAAAGATAGTATACAAGTTGAATATTTTAATGCTCCAGCAAATGAAGCAAAAAAGACATGTGTGAGAGCGAAAATTATATATAAAACTGAAGCTAGAGCATGCTGTCTAATGCTGAAAATATTTACAGGGAATGCACGTTACAGCTCACATGTCCCTTGTCACCAGTATATTAAAATTACAGCCCATCATGACTTTACATTGAGACTGTAAACTACATGTGCTATTTAGCTCTAACCTTACCACCACCTCAGATGTTATGTTTGTAAACTTATACCTCCTGGTTCATTTTATGGGATGCAATTAAATGGATAACTGCAAATGGTTGTGACACAGTAATATATTTTAGCACGGTTGTTTGATTTAAGGCTATTGACATGTTTGTTCAAAAGCCTGAAGACTGAGTGTTATGTTAGACATAAAAAAGGGGGTTACCATAAAATCAGATTGCAAAAAGCACAGTAGTCTATATACCCTTCACAAATGCTGTGGTATTTGAAGAACTAAAATAACTCGTATAACATCTCATAGTATTACTTCACCCTGCAAAGTCAAACAAAATAACTCTCTACTAAAATAATTATAACATTTAAAGCACAACATTGTAATTTAAACATCTAAACAGAAACACTAGAATGAAGGCCTTAATTTTTAAAAATCTAAGGGATTAGGAAAATAATTTAAATGTAACACAAAAGAACAACATGAATTCCATAGCACTAATGTACTATTACAGGCATTACTCTTTCCCCTTCCCAAATACATTTTTGTATCCAGTAATTTGAGAATATGTAAAATTTCCATATTAAGGACTCAATATTTGCCAAACTTTCTTTTTTCTTTAATTTCTTTTTTTTATTAAATCATAGCTGTGTACATTAATGCGATTGTGGGCACCATACACTGGTTTTATAGACCGTTTGACACATTTTCATCACACTGGTTTAAATAGGCTTCCTGACATTTTCTTAGTTATTGTGTTAAGACATTTATATTCTACATTTACTAAATTTCACGTGTACCCTTCTAAGATGCACCGCAGGTGTAATCTCACCAATCACCCTCCCTCCTCCCATTCTCCCCCCTCCCTCCCCTCCCTTTCCCTCTTCCCCATATTCTTAGGTTATAACTGGGTTATAGCTTTCATGCGAAAGCCATAAATTAGTTTCATAGTAGGGCTGAGTACATTGAATACTTTTTCTTCCATTCTTGAGATACTTTACTAAGAAGAATATGTTCTAGTTCCATCCATGTAAACGTGAAAGAGCTAAAGTCTCCATCTTTCTTTAAGGCTGCATAATATTCCATGGTGTACATATACCACAATTTAATAATCCATTTGTGGATCGATGGGCACTTGGGCTTTTTCCATGACTTAGCAATTATCAGTTTGGTTGCAATAAGCATTCTGGTACAAATATCTTTGTTATAATGTGATTTTCGGTCTTCTGGGTATATACCTAGAAGAGGAATTATAGGATTGAATGGCAGATCTATTTTCAGATCTCTAAGTGTTCTCCAAACATCTTTCCAAAAGGAATGTATTAATTTGCATTCCCACCAGCAGTGTAGAAATATTCCCTTTTCTCCACATCCATGCCAACATCTGTGGCCTTGGGATTTTGTGATATGGGCTAATCTTACTGGAGTTAGATGGTATCTCAAAGTAGTTTTGATTTGCATTTCTCTGATGATTAAGGATGATGAGCATTTTTTCATATGTCTGTAGGCTGTGCACCTGTCTTCTTCAGAGAAGTTTCTCTTCAAGTCCCTTGCCCAGCCTGCGATGGGATCACTTGTTCTTTTCTTGCTTATATGTTTGAGTTCTCTGAAGATTCTGGTTATTAAACCTTTGTCAGAGACATAACCTGCAAATATCTTCTCCCATTCTGAGGGCTGTCTTCTTGCTTTACTTACTGTGTTCTTGGCTGTGCAGAAGCTTTTTAGTTTGATCAGGTCCCAGTAGTGTATTTTTGAAGCTGCTTCAATTGCCCGGGGTGTCCTCCTCATAAAATACTCGCCCAGACCGATTTCTTCAAGGGTTTTCTCTGCACTCTCTTCTAGTATTTTTATAGTTTCATGTCTTAAGTTTAAATCTTTAATCCAGTGAGAGTCTATCTTAGTTAATGGTGAAAGGCGTGGGCCCAGTTTCAGTCTTCTACATGTTGCCAGCCAGTTCACCCAGCACCATTGTTAAGTAGGGAATCTTTTCCTCACTGAATGTTTTTAATTGGCTTGTCAAAGATCTAATAGCGGTAAGTAGCTGGATTCATCTCTTGGTTCTCTTTTCTGTTCCATACATCTACTTCTCTGTTTTTGTGCCAGTACCATGCTGTTTCGATCACTATCGATTTATAGTATAGTCGAAGGTCCGGTAGTGTAATTCCTCCTGCTTTGTTTATATTTCTAAGTAATGTCTTAGCTATTCGAGGTTTTTTCTGATTCCATATAAAACAAAGTATTATTTTTTCAAGATCTTTAAAATATGACAGTGAAGCTTTAATAGGGATTGCATTAAAATTGTATATTGCTTTTGGTAGCATGGACATTTTAACAATGTTGATTCTTCCCCAGCCATGAGCATGGTATGTTTTTCCATTTGTTAACATTTTCAGCTATTTCTTTTCTTAGAGTTTCATAGTTCTCTTTATAGAGATCTTTCACATCCTTTGTTAGATAAACTCCCAAGTATTTCATCTTCTTTGGCACTGCTGTGAATAGAATAGAGTCCTTTACTATTTTTTCAGCTTGACTATTGTTGGTATATATAAAGGCTACCAATTTATGAATGTTGATTTTGTAACCTGAGACGCTGCTGTATTCCTTTATCACTTCTAAGAGTTTTGTAGTGGAATCCCTGATGTTTTCCAGATATACAATCATATCATCTGCGAAGAGCAAAAATTTGATCTCTTCTGACCCTACATGGATACCCTTGATTGCCTTTTCTTCCCTAATTGCGATGGCTAAAACTTCCATTACAATGTTAAAAAGCAGTGGAGACAATGGGCAGCCTTGTCTGGTTCCTGATCTGAGTGGAAATGATTTCAATTTAACTCCAGTCAATATGATGTCGGCTGTGGGTTTGCTATAGATGGCCTCTATCAGTTTAAGAAATGTCCCTTCAGTACCAATTTTCTTAAGTGTTCTGATCATTAAGGGATGCTGGATATTATGAAAAGCTTTTTCTGCATCAATTGAGAGAATCATATGGTCTTTATTTTTTAATTTGTTTATGTGCTGAATTATACTTATAGATTTACATATATTGAACCAGCCTTGAGACCCTGAGATAAAACCAACTTGGTCATGATGTAAAATTTGTTTGATGTATCGCTGGATTCTGTTTGTTAGGATCTTGTTGAATATTTTTGCATCTATATTCATTAGTGATATTGGTCTATAATTTTCTTTTCTTGTTGGGTCTTTTCCTGGTTTGGGGATCAGGGTGATATTTGCTTCATAGAACGTGTTGGGTAGTCTTCCTTCTTTTTTTTTATTTCGAAATAGGTTGAGTAATATAGGTACTAGTTCCTCTTTAAAGGGTTGGTAGAATTCTGACGTGAAGCCATCTGGTCCCGGGCTTTTCTTTTTAGGGAGATTTTGTATGGTTGATGCTGTTTCAGAACTTGATATGGGCCTGTTCAACATTTCCTCTTGATTCTGGCTAAGTCTTGGAAGGTGACGTGCTTCCAAGTATTGGTCAATTTCCTTCAGATTTTCATATTTCTGAGAATAATGTTTTTTGTAATATTCATTAAGGATTTTTTGAATTTCTGAGGAGTCTGTTGTTATTTCATCTTTGTCATTTCTGATTGATGAAATTAGAGATTTTACTCTTTTTTCCTGGTAGGTTGGCCAAAGGTTTATGTATTTCCTTGACCTTTTCAAAAAACCAACTTTTTGATTTATTGATCTGTTTTATAATTCTTTTGTTTTCAATTTCATTTAATTCTGCTCTAATTTTGGTTATTTATTTTCCTCTACTGGGTTTGGAGTTGGAATGTTCTTCCTTTTCCAGTTCCTTGAGATGTCCCATTAAGTTGTTAACTTCCTCTCTTTCCATTCTCTTGAGGAAGGCATGCAGTGCTATAAATTTCCCTCTTAGGACTGCCTTTGCAGTATCCCAGAGGTTCTGATAATTTGTGTCTTCATTGTCATTTTGTTCCAAAAATTTGGCAGTTTCCTTCTTAATCTCATCTATGACCTAGCTATCATTCAGCATAAGGTTATTTAATTTCCATGTTTTTCTAGCTTCTAGATTCCTGTTGTTACTGAATTCAACTTTTATTCCATCATGGTCTGAGAAGATGCAAAGAATTATTTCTATTCTTTAATTTACTGAGGTTAGACACATGACCGAAGATGTGATCGATTTTGGAGTATTTTCCATGGGCTGATGAGAAGTATGTGTATTCAGTTTTGTTGGGATGAAATGTTCTGTAAATGTTTGCTAAATCCAAATGTTGAATGGTTAGGTTTAAATCTAAAATTTCTTTGCTCAGCTTCTTATTGGAGGACAGATCCAACACTGCCAAAGGAGTGTTGAAATCTCTGATTATTGTGGAGCTGGAGGACATCGAGTTGCTCATCTATTAGAGGTTCTCTTATAAATTGAGGTGCATTCTGGTTGGGTGCATAAATATTAATAATTGAAATCTCATCATATTGAATATTACCCTTAACAAATATGAAGTGACCATTCTTATCCTTCCTTACTTTTGTTGGTTTAAAGCCTATTGTGTCTGCAAATAGAATTGCAACACCTGCTTTTTTCTGATTAACATTTGCCTGAAATATGGATGACCATCCTTTCACCCTGAGTCTATATTTATCTTTTAAGTTAAGATGTGATTCTTATATGCAGCAAATATCTGGCCTGAGTTTTTGTATCCAGTCAGCTGACCTATGCCTCTTTAGAGGACAGTTTAAGCCATTCGCATTAATGAAGAATATTGATAAGTCTGGTAAAATTTTGGGATTGAGTTTTTCGAAAGTCCAGTGGACATTTTTAAGCCTTTCGCCACTGTGGAAGTTGGAGTTTAATCGAAAGTTTCTGAGTGAGTTTACTTTTGTGGTAGAGGATTGGTCTGGTTATTATGGAGGATAGATCTGAGAATATCCTGAAGAGCTGTTTGGTTATTGCAAATTTCTTCAACATGTGAATGTCATTAAAGTATTTATTTCTCCATCATAAATGAAACTCAGTTTAGCTGGATACAGGATCCAGGGTTGAAAGTTATTTTGTTTTAGGAGATTAAAAGTCAATGACCACCCTCTTCTGGCTTGAAAAGTTTCAGCAGAGAGATCTGCAGTCATTCTAATATTCTTCCCTTTGTTGGTAATGGTTTTCTTCCATCTGGCTGCTTTCAGAATTTTCTCCTTCATATTAACTTTAGTGAAGTTAATTATGATGTGCCTGGGGGATGTCTTATTTGGGTTGAGTTGTGCTGGCGTTCTGAAACTGTCTGCTATCTGAATTTCATAATCTCTTGGCATGTCTGGAAAATTCTCTTTCATAATTTCATGGAGAAGGGCTTCTGTGTCTTGTGAGGCCACTTCATCACTTTCAGGGATTCTAATGTGGCGGATATTCGCCTTCTTCGAATTATCCCAGAGCTCTCTGAGAGAATGATCTATTTTTGCTCTCCATTTCTCTTCCTCTTTGAGAGTTTGGGAGCATTCAAAAGCTTTGTCTTCAATGTAAAAGCTTGTCTTCAATGTAAAAGCTTTGTCTTCAATGTAAATGCTTTGTCTTCATTGTCAGAAATCCTTTCTTCTGCTTGCTCCACTCTGTTACTGAGGGATTCTACTGTATTTTTCAGATCTTTGAGGCCTGCAAATTCTTGCTTCAGTGCATCAAAATCTTTGGTGGTTTTGTCTTTAAATTTGTTAAATTCTTGAGACAACTTTTGAATTTCTCCTCAAACTTCTAATTCTGAATTTTGAATTGCTCTTTGAATTTCTAATTCCACATTTTCCTCCATTCTATTAATCTTATTTGCAATCCGGCAAGACATGATTGCAAGAGGGACTTTACCTAACAATTGCAATCAGTGTAACTGGCTTATTGTACCCTCAATGAATCCCCAACAATAAAAAATAAATAAATAAAAAAAAAATCTTATTTGCAATCCAAATTCTGAATTCGATTTCTGACATCTCGGCCAGCTGTTTATGAATGGGATCTTCAGTTGCATCTGCCATATCTTTCCTTGGGGGGGTTGATCTATTCTCATTATTCGTGTCACCAGAGTATTTCCTCTGATACTGCCCATGATTATTTTACACCTTTTGACTTTTCCCCTGGAGCTTTGTCAAGGAGCTGTATAGTGCTATTGCCTGAGAAACTGGGGACCTGTTTGGTGTGGTGGGGCTAAGTGGCTCTGTCTTATTTTCAGATGGTCTCTGTCCGACCCTAGTGAAACAGTTATTCTGGGTTGAAGTCTCAGCTATGGAGAAATACCAGCAATTAAGTCACCCCGCCCCCCACAGGTAACAATTGGCAAAGGAGAATCAATCTTTCCTACAACCACACACCCAGGGCACCATTTGGATAGTCCTTGGGCGATTGGCTCAGTTCAAAAGGTCCAAATCAATTGTCTCAGTCAGCACCTGTCTCACATGGGAGAGTTTAAAAGGTCTCTGGCAACTAGATTGCAGGAGTCTAATGACAACTCAAATGTGACTTGCTCCGGTGGTCCGTGAAGTCAGGAGGACCCACCTAGCAAATAGATAAGTCTGGGAAGATTTATGCTTCCTTCCCTACCTTGCATCTCTGTCACACCCAGTCACTGAGAACCCTGCAGGGCTGTGACCCAGTTGCCTCCAATGAGCAGATACTCCAGGGGTTTGCACCTGCCTGAATCACCAGGAAATCTATATCTTCTCAGCCAGGCTGCTGCTCTCTGCCTCTATCAAGCAGGGGGAGATGAGGCCTGACAACCTCGGGCGCTTGATGGAGGCTGGGGGGGTGTTCACTCAGTTCCAGCCCTGCACCTGATTGATGTTACTGACAGAACAGAACAACTTTGCGGGAATTTGTTTCTTTCCCTGCTAAATTGCCCTGCAGAAGAGAAGCTGTTTTGAGTTCCCAGAACCTGTGCCTTAGGCCCTGTCTGTGCTGCTGTACAGTCTTAGCTATTTGTATTTGCAGCGGGGTTACCTGTCAGATCCAGCCTCTGCCTGCCCTCCTTTGTTTAAGCTGACCGTTCCCAGGGGCCAGGTGCATCTTAGGCTCAGTAAAGCGATCTTCTGGGTCAGCCCTGCACTGGGAATCTCCCGGCTCTGCGCATGCGTTATCTAGTCCCCGCACTCCACCCAGGCTGGTACCACCTCAGTCAAACCTTTTACTAATGGGGCCTGCATTTCTGTCCCAGATCTGTTCTGCAGTGGTTGCCACCTGAGAAGATGCCCGGCCCCCTCTGGTTGCCCAGAGAGACAGGGGGTGTGACTTTGGAATATCCAGGGGTGAGCCCTATTGTTGCCAAAAACGGCTGTTGCTCTGCGCCTTGGGGCACTGCCACTCCGGCGTGGTTCCCTCTCAGCTAACTGCCCTCTCCTCACTCCCGTGCCGCAGAATCATCACTGACCAGCTGCAGTCTAGGCCCTGTCCACACCCCTCAAGAAATCACCCAAGAATCTGGACTCCTGGGGACAGGCCTCCAGACCTCAGAGTGAGAGTGGAGGGGAGTGCTGGGAGCTCAGAATTGCAGGTAGTAGAGAATATATACAGTTTTATACAGTTTTATGCCTGACAGGAGAACACCATGGCACCCTAGTAATGGAGGTAGGTCCAGTTTTTAGAGGGTCTCTCCTGTGGAGTGTAGTGGGAGGACCTTTGAACACTGCTCATTTATTTGTGGGGCACTCCAAGCCATTCTCATGGGGGAGGGTAGTCCCATCCACTTGGTGATGGATTTTGTACCTTTCGTTTGTATCCTTGGGGTCGCAGCTCACCTCAGCGGGGTTGATGTGCATTCTTCAACCTTCTCTCTTGGTGCAACTCTAATCCACCAGGTTACTTGCTAAATTTCTGTCCTTTAACTCTCCCTCTGGATGGGAGCCTCTGTGGAAAGCTGGTTTCAGTCAGCCATCTTCTGCAGGTCTTCAATGCATACGATGTAGGGGTGAGAGGAAACCTGCCCTTTTTCTTCAGAAGTTCACTTTATAGATTTTATGCCTCTTTGGAAAGAGGGGAATCAACAATTTTTTTTTTCAATTGAGACAGAGTCTTACTTAGTCTCCCTTGGTATAGTGCCATGCATGGTGTCATAAACTTTCTATTCAAGATTCTGCTATTAAACTCCTGTCTTGTTTTCCGTTCCCTTTTTTTTCTCCTACTCAGCTCCCTGAATCTAGATACACATTGATTGATTATTTAAGTCTAGATCTTTCTGGTACCTGATTCAATGTTCTCAGAGCCAAAATATGATTAAAGCCCCCAATATAAGTTCCTGGTACTCACAATGTTTTTGATGGACAACAGGACTGAGTTCCAGGAGCCAGAATTTTATACTTTTGAGGATGAAACCCACCCTGTCCCCATTTGTATTGGCACAACCCAAAGATCTTGTCATCATCTTAAATTTTCTTGCTTTTATATGAAATACTTCAAGTATACATAAAATTCAAGAGCATGGTTTTTCCAAATGTACTCAATCCCTGGCCTAACAAAATGTTAACATTATGCCATACTGAAATAAAGCATTGCAGATGTACCTAAAGCCCTCTTCATTTTCCTCCTGATCTTGTTCCTGTTCTTCCATCCTAAAAGGTAACCATTTTCCTACTGAAGTCAGCATGATTCCACATTTTAATCTTTGCTGAACATTACGGAATCATTCATAGCACAATATGCATGAATGATAACACATATTTCTTCAGCTTGTTTTTTCACACAATGTAATGCTTTCAAGATCTACCTATGTAACATTCTAGATCTAGTTCATTCATTTGAACTTGTACATAAAATTCCATTACAGGTATATGAATTTTAATATATTTTTAACTCAGTCTGCTATTAATGAGCATTAGGTTTTGTTGTGTTATATTTGGGGGGGGCAGTCGAATCCCCCACCCAGGTCCCTTTTACCAAGGCAGTGCAGCCACCAACAGCAGCCAACTAACAACTTTATCCAGACATCCTCTTAGATAGGAACTTTTTTGCCCTGGTGGTGACACCTCCTCACCCCACATAGGTGGCCTGCAACCTACTGTGAATGATTGATTTATAAGGAATACAAAAAGATCTGTGGCCTCAAGGGGAGAAGCCCCCAATGTGGTTTGTATCCCAAAGCCCTTCAGGATTCTGCCCAAAGCAAGACTTCTCCACCTCAGTCCTTGAGTAGTATGTTTCCATCCTGATCCACTTCCTTCAGCAGGACCCTTATAGGTCTCTCTTGAAAAGTATGTCATTACTAAGGCGTATACACCAGAACTAATGACTCTGACTCTGCTCCTAAGGAGGTCAGCCTAAGACAAAATCCTGTAACCACCCTGATGTATCTCCCCATGCAGATTTGACAGGGGGTGACTTGTGTATATTCCACACTTTCTGTCCAGGAGGATAGACTTACCTTGGACTCTGTCAGATGTTGTCAAATTGCTTTAGAAAGTAGTAATGATTTATGTGACTATTCCTATTGTATCAGAAGTACTATTTCCCAACAATATCTCCATTGCTCTTTGTCAGACACTTTAAACTTTGCTAACAAGTTGAGAGCGAAGTTATTCATTTATCTCATTTTTCATTTTGGGTTGTTTCCTTTTTGTTTTATTATTTAAAAATCTATTAAAATTAAAATGTAAAATAAGCATAAAATATATTAAAATAACTAAATGCAAATGCTTAATAAATATGTGAATAAATAAAGAAATATGTTTTGTTATTTAAAATATAGCACTTACCATGAGCTTATAAGTGTTCTGAACACTTTACTAATATTAATTTATTTAATCCTCCTAAGAAGTCCATGAGATAGATACTATCATGATCACTCTCATTTTACAGACCAGGAAACTGGATCACAAAGAAATAAGCAGCCGAATCAAGGTCACACAGATAGAAAATAGCAAAGCTTGTATTTAAAACAAGGCCATCCAACTAAAAAAATCTATGTGCTTGTGTTTAATCACTATACTAATGCCATGTATTAAGTACACTTTTTAGCAGTTCTTTTAATATTGGTCTGTGCCTAGTAAGTCTTGTGGACTTTTCTTGTTTGAAGGAATTTATTTATTCACTGACTTTTTTACTGATAGAAGCACAAGGACTCTCTCTACTGGGGTAGGCTTAGGGGGCTGAACACACATGGAAGGAGACCCCCTGCCTACTTGTAGCCAGCAGGGAATCTTCAGGAAGCCCTAAATGTAATCACAAGTGTCCTTATAAAGAGGAAGATGTAGAGAGATTTGACCTCACACCTAAGAGATGAGACAATGGAAGAAAAAGATTCATGAGTCAAGGAATACAGGCAATAGCCAGAAGCCAGAAAAGTCAAGGAAACAAATTCTCAAGAAAAAAAAAAAACAGCCCTCCCAACACTTTGATTTTAACCTTGCACTACTGATCTTGGGCCTCTAACCTTTCAGAACTATAAAAGACTATTGTTTTAAGTCACTAAATTTGTGATGTTATAATAGTAACAGAAAATTAATACAGTATAATTATCTATCCTAAAACTCAGAGACTTAAAAAACCGTGATTTATTCTCATTGATCTGTAGGCCAGCTGATCTCCAATTCATGTCTTTCCTCTTCCTCCTGGGACCAGTGAGGCAGCCCAACGATGTTCTTCCTGTAGCCATGACATCAGCACAGGAGAGTGAGTGAAAACTCATGCTCAAACCTAGGTTTGAAACTGACACATTGTAATTTTCCAGAATCAAAAGGTGGAGAAATACACTCCACATGACTGTGCAGCTCTCACAAAAGGGATGGATAATTGGAGGCTAATAAGGTAATGTGCCCCAATGTTTTGGTTTCATCATTTATTTTATTTTAATTGACAAACAATGATCATATATATTTATGGGGTATCAACAATGTAGAATGATTAAATCAGGCAAATTAGAAAATTCATCCCCTCACTTATTTTTTGGTGGTGAAAACATTTAAAATCTACTCTTTTAATAACTTCAATCTATTGAATGATACTTTAACCTGTTGTAGAATTCTAAATTCATAATTGTTTTACTTCAGCATTTAAAAATGCATTTCATCTAATTTTTTGGTGAGAAAATGGTTCCTTGGTCTAATGTCATTTCCTTTAGAGTTTAGATTACCTTCTATTTCCCTCTGACAGTTTTTAATATTGTCTGTTTGCAGCCAGGCACAGTGGCTCACACCTGTAATCCTAGCACTCTGAAAGGCTGAGGCAGAACGATTGCTTGAGCTCAGGAGTTTGAGACTAGCCTGAGCAAAGTGAGTCCCTGTTTCTACTAAAAATAGAAAAATTAGCCAGACGTGGTGGTGCACCCCATAGCACATTAGCCTGGGGTAACAGCGTAAGACGCTGTCTCAAAAAAAAAAAAAAAGTTGTTGAGTTTTCATTTTACTTACTACATGTGCTTTATAACTATGCCTTTTTCCTCATACTACTCTGTTTTTTATGATTTTTTTATTCTTCATTCTTATCTCTTTAAGCTCTTTAAACGCGCCTATTATGTTTCAGATTATTCTACAATCTCCAGTTCTTGGGGTACAGATTCTCCTGTTCGCTGCAGCTGCTCTCTCTCCCTCAGGGTGTTTTGTTTCCTAATTTTTTTTTAATTCCACTGTGCTCTGTGTTGCAGGACCTTTCAAACCTGTTCCACTCTTGTTTCTTCCAGAGGCCTGGAAAGTTCACAAGTTCCAGCGCAGGATTAATGTTAATTTCTCCACATGGGAGTCCCACACCTCAGCAGTGGTGCAAATTCAGAACACACACCTGCTTGGTGCTGACTTAGGTTTCCAGTTCCTGCAGATTTCTTTTTCAGCCTACCCAGGCCTGCCCCTGAGGGTAGAGTTTTTTGCAGTCCTATTTCACATAAGGTCCCCATTCATGTGGCAGGCTCTGTGCTTGTATCTGCCTCATATGGGTCTGGGGCCTCGCCTCCCTTCTCCAACCTGGACTCTAGGTCCAGCCCTCAAATCTTAGTCTGATTGGGAAACCTCTGTGAACCTCCATGGCTTCACCTCCACTTGCAGATCTGGCTTTATATTCTCTCTTCATTTCTGATATTAGGAATTTTTACTTTCCTTTTCTCAAGCTTGGCTACTTGCTTTTTTTTGTATTGTTGGGGATTCATTGAGGGTATAATAAGCCAGGTTACACTGATTGCAATTGTTAGGTAAAGTCCCTCTTGCAATCATGTCTTGCCCCCATAAAGTGTGACACACACCAAGGCCCCACACCCCTCCCTCCGTCCCTCTTTCTGCTTTTCCTCCCCCCATAACCTTAATTGTCATTAATTGTCCTCATATCAAAATTGAGTACATAGGATTCATGCTTCTCCATTCTTGTGATGCTTTACTAAGAATAATGTCTTCCACTTCCATCCAGGTTAATACGAAGGATGTAAAGTCTCCATTTTCTTAATGGCTGTATAGTATTCTATGGTATACATATACCACAGCTTGTTAATCCATTCCTGAGTTGGTGGGCGTTTAGGCTGTTTCCACATTTTGGCGATTGTAAATTGAGCTGAAATAAACAGTCTAGTACAAGTGTCCTTATGATAAAAGGATTTTTTTCCTTCTGGGTAGATGCCCAGCAATGGGATTGCAGGATCAAATGGGAGGTCTAGGTTGAGTGCTTTGAGGTTTCTCCATACTTCCTTCCAGAAAGGTTGTACTAGTTTGCAGTCCCACCAGCAGTGTAAAAGTGTTCCCTTCTGTCCACATCCACGCCAGCATCTGCAGTTTTGAGATTTTGTGATGTGGGCCCTTCTCGCTGGGGTTAGATGGTATCTCAGGGTTGTTTTGATTTGCATTTCTCTAATATATAGAGATGATGAACATTTTTTCATGTGTTTGTTAGCCATTCGTCTGTCATCTTTAGAGAAAGTTCTATTCTGGCTACTTGCTTTTAAAAATGAATATATATTTTCCAGTGTCTCTATATTGGAGCAGGAGATTCTTCTATCATCATCTTCTTTCCCCATGTTGACAGGAAATCTCTGCCTTGATTTTTCTACTGCGTAGTTTGTGTACTCTTCAATCATCCTATTGAGTTTCCCAGGCCCACTTTAGGATGGGGACCCTACCCAAAATCCAGCTAGCACTTACAGGCCCTCATGTCTCCTTCCAATCTTCCTTCCCCAGGTTGAATCCTCCTGTCACAAACACCACTACACAAAGGTCTTCCAAAGTCAAACAACCACTGTCCACCTGGTTCTATTCCTTGGTTATGGTTACCCCCACCATATTTGAACTCCCATTTCCAAAGTCAAGCCAGAGGTTGTAACAATGTTGGGATGCTAAACAGACAATCCTCAGGCACAGCCCATCTCTATATCAAGCTTACTTCCTCCTGTCCACTTCTCAACCTGTCATATACCCTGTCAAGGGAATCAAGGCCTCAGCAGTCTACCTCCCCAGCTCACTGAAATCTCCTCAAGAATATGGTAAAATCAACTGACATCTAACTAACTAGAGCCCCTGATTAAAACTTTCCAACCCTAAATCATTGTTAGAACTCTATATTGAGGACAAGGAAAAAGAAGCACATCTTGAGAAAGAAAGTTCAAATCAAGGATTTATTCAAATAATCGATTCTCGAGTTATATGCTGAAGTCATACACATTCATCCCAATCTCTGAGTGTAAAAGGATTATTGACATTCAGAAAGATCAATCTCAGACTCTGGAAATTCTCATTGGCCAAAGAAAGATGAATGGATTTTTTGCCTATGTTATGACAGGAAAGACTACGAATACATTTTTAAAATATTTTCAGTAGGAATGGAAAATAAAATATTTATTAAGTTAAAGAAAAAACAGTTAAATAAAATGGCATATTACTCAAATATTTCCATGAATTGAGCCATTTCTGTGCAATGTCTCTATTAAGGGCAATATCGTTTAATGAAACTTTTCAGCTTCCTGAAATTGTTTCCCATAGGTGTTTCAAACTAGATTATAAATTTAATTCACCTTTTGAAAACTAGCAGTAAATATTGCCTTTTGACATGGTAAAAAAAATCAATAATGTAATTTTAAAGTTGACTTTTTAAGAATATTGTGACCTACATCAAGATAGGTACTATTAAAAAATCTTGGAGAATTTTTAAAAAGAAAGAAGAATATGAATGAATACTCATAATGTTATTTTTTAAAAAGAAAAAGCCCCTACATAACTTTCAAATAAATAAGTCCTTTATTTATTGGTATGCTCTACCCTACCTAGTATGCTCTGCCATGTTTTCTATTTAATTGATAATTTTTGAAAATTATCCCCACCCACCCAATTTTAGCAACATTTCCTGGAGGAAAAAAAATCCATAATTAAAACTAGAGTATCAGCCAAGTGTGGGAGCTTATACGTCTAGTCCTAGCACTCTGGGAGGCCAAGGCAGGAGTTGACCTCAGGAGTTCGAGATCAGCCAGCCTGAGCAAGAGCCGGTCTCTAGTAAAAATAGAAAAACTAACTGGGTATAGTGGTACATTCCTGTATTCCGGAAGGCTGAGTCAGGAACATTGCTAAAGCCCAGGAGTTTGAGATTGCTGCGAGCTAGGCTGCCATCATGGCACTCTAGCCTGGGCAGAAGAGTGAGACTCTGTGTCAAACAAACAAACAAACAAAACCTAAATATGTATTAAATAGAGATTATATGTTAATACATATCTCTCTATATTTCTTACAACAGATTTATATAACATTAAATATTTATATGTGCAGTTTAAGGTAGCCGGAGACATAATTTAATTCATGACAGAACTAAACCATGAAACAAGCTCTATGCTAAAACAAGGTCTGTATTACTCTTAATGATATGGAGAACATTCTCTTGCTATAGATAATTAAGGAGGCACTTGTTATAATATGCCTAATTTTATAAAAATTCAGCTGCCTAACTCTTCTAATATCTTATCTCTCTGGATTGGAAAATACCTAATGTAGTTCATTCTTACTATATGCTAGATGAAGTATAATGTATTTGTAAACACTGACGTTAAAGGACCAGTAAGAAGGCTCCAGAAAGTCTGAGACAGTCTACACTTTTAACTGGACTTTCTCCCATCCAAGTACTAACAAGGCCCGACCCTGCTTAGCTTCCGAGATCAGACGAGATCAGGTGCGTTCAGGGTGGTATGGCCATAGTCTTAACTGGATTTGCTCAGGAAACTCTAGCAGTGGATTTGGCCTTCCCCTCTAGGGAGATTAATTATGGTAGCTTCCATTAATTACAGTGCCTGTTTGCAGAAATGGTGCCGCAGACTTTTTAGGCTGCTGGTTGCCAAGACTTCATGATTCTTCCCCCAAAGTGATTCTTCCCCTAAAGCAGGTATGTAGCTCCCGCATTCTTTGTCGTTCTAACGAATGTTTCTACAATATAAAAAGACATTACTTCAGCTGGACTTTGCATTTCACAATGTGATTTTCAACCCAATTGCTCTTTTCTTTTTTCTTTTCTAAATACAATCAATATTTGAACAGATGGTATTAAATAATTTTAAATCATTTCACTGATATTGCCTCATTATTACTTTTTAATGTTTTCTGAACTTCCCAATCAAGGCATATTAATATTAGAATGGCAATAAAAGGGTGGGTATCTCAAAAAGATAACTCTGTGAAGGTTCTCTTGTCATTTATGGGTGGACAGCCTGTAAAAATAATAAAGGCATTTTAGAAATTGAAAATAAAAGAATCATTCAGAAAATTAATGAAACAAGGAGTTGGTTTTTTGAAAAAATAAATAAAATAGATAAACCATTGGCCAGACTAACGAGAAATAGAAAAGTAAAATCTCTAATAACCTCAATCAGAAACGATAAAGGGGAAATAACAACTGATCCCACAGAGATACAAGAGATCATCTCTGAATACTACCAGAAACTGTATGCCCAGAAATTTGACAATGTGAAGGAAATGGATCAATATTTGGAATCACACCCTCTCCCTAGACTTAGCCAGGATGAAATAGACCTTCTGAACAGACCAATTTCAAGCACTGAGATCAAAGAAACAATAAAAAAGCTTCCAACCAAAAAATGCCCTGGTCCAGATGGCTTCACTCCAGAATTCTATCAAACCTTCAAGGAAGAGCTTATTCCTGTACTGCAGAAATTATTCCAAAAAACTGAGGAAGAAGGAATCTTCCCCAACACATTCTATGAAGCAAACATCACCCTGATACCAAAACCAGGAAAAGACCCAAACAAAAAGGAGAATTTCAGACCAATCTCACTCATGAACATAGACGCAAAAATTCTCAACAAAATCCTAGCCAATAGATTACAGCTTATCATCAAAAAAGTCATTCATCATGATCAAGTAGGCTTCATCCCAGGGATGCAAGGCTGGTTTAACATATGCAAGTCTATAAACGTTATCCACCATATTAACAGAGGCAAAAATAAAGATCACATGATCCTCTCAATAGATGCAGAAAAAGCATTTGATAAAATCCAGCATCCTTTTCTAATTAGAACTCTGAAGAGTATAGGCATAGGTGGCACATTTCTAAAACTGATTGAAGCTATCTATGACAAACCCACAGCCAATATTTTACTGAATGGAGTAAAACTGAAAGCTTTTCCTCTTAGAACTGGAACCAGACAAGGTTGTCCGCTGTCACCTTTACTATTCAACGTAGTGCTGGAAGTTCTAGCCAATACAATTAGGCAAGACAAGGAAATAAAGGGAATCCAAATGGGAGCAGAGGAGGTCAAACTCTCCCTCTTTGCTGATGACATGATCTTATACTTAGAGAACCCCAAAGACTCAACCACAAGACTCCTAGAAGTCATCAAAAAATACAGCAATGTTTCAGTATATAAAATCAATGTCCACAAGTCAGTAGCCTTTGTATACACCAATAACAGTCAAGATGAGAAGCTAATTAAGGACACAACTCCCTTCACCATAGTTTCAAAGAAAATGAAATACCTAGGAATATACCTAACGAAGGAGGTGAAGGACCTCTATAAAGAAAACTATGAAATCCTCAGAAAGGAAATAGCAGAGGATATTAACAAATGGAAGAACATACCATGCTCATGGATGGGAAGAATCAACATTGTTAAAATGTCTATACTTCCCAAAGCTATCTACCTATTCAATGCCATTCCTATCAAAGTACCTACATCGTACTTTCAAGATTTGGAAAAAATGATTCTGCGTTTTGTATGGAACTGGAAAAAACCCCGTATAGCTAAGGCAGTTCTTAGTAACAAAAATAAAGCTGGGGGCATCAGCATACCAGATTTTAGTCTGTACTACAAAGCCATAGTGGTCAAGACAGCATGGTACTGGCACAAAAACAGAGACATAGACACTTGGAATCGAATTGAACACCAAGAAATGAAACTAACATCTTACAACCACCTAATCTTTGATAAACCAAACAAGAACTTACCTTGGGGGAAAGACTCCCTATTCAATAAATGGTGTTGGGAGAACTGGATGTCTACATGTAAAAGACTGAAACTGGACCCACACCTTTCCCCACTCACAAAAATTGATTCAAGATGGATAAAGGACTTAAATTTAAGGCATGAAACAATAAAAATCCTCAAAGAAAGCATAGGAAAAACACTGGAAGATATTGGCCTGGGGAAAGACTTCATGAAGAAGACTGCCATGGCAATTGCAACAACAACAAAAATAAACAAATGGGACTTCATTAAACTGAAAAGCTTCTGTACAGCTAAGGACACAATAACCAAAGCAAAGAGACAACCTACACAATGGGAAAGGATATTTGCATATTTTCAATCAGACAAAAGCTTGATAACTAGGATCTATAGAGAACTCAAATTAATCCACATGAAAAAAGCCAACAATCCCTTATATCAATGGGCAAGAGACATGAATAGAACTTTCTCTAAAGATGATAGACGAATGGCTAACAAACACATGAAAAAATGTTCATCATCTCTATATATTAGAGAAATGCAAATCAAAACAACCCTGAGATACCATCTAACCCCAGTGAGAATGGCCCACATCACAAAATCTCAAAACTGCAGATGCTGGCGTGGATGTGGAGAGAAGGGAACACTTTTACACTGCTGGTGGGACTGCAAACTAGTACAACCTTTCTGGAAGGAAGTATGGAGAAACCTCAAAGCACTCAACCTAGACCTCCCATTTGATCTTGCAATCCCATTACTGGGCATCTACCCAGAAGGAAAAAAATCCTTTTATCATACGGACGCTTGTACTAGACTGTTTATTGCAGCTCAATTTACCATTGCCAAAATGTGGAAACAGCCTAAATGCCCACCAACCCAGGAATGGATTAACAAGCTGTGGTATATGTATACCATGGAATACTATTCAGCTATTAAAAAAAATGGAGACTTTACATCCTTCGTATTGACCTGGATGGAAGTGGAAGACATTATTCTTAGTAAAGCATCACAAAAATGGAGAAGCATGAATCCTATGTACTCAATCTTGATATGAGGACAATTAATGACAATTAAGTTTATGGGGGGGGGGCAGAAAGAGGGATGGAGGGAGGAGGGTGGGGCCTTAGTGTGTGTCACACTTTATGGGGGCAAGACATGATTGCAAGAGGGACTTTACCTAACAATTGCAATCAGTGTAACTGGCTTATTATACCCTCAATGAATCCCCAACAATTAAAAAAATAATAATAATAATAATAATAATAAAGGCATTTTAAAAAGCAACCCAGCTCTGCTTTGGAACCAGGCAGAACTGGGTTCAAATCTGTACTTACTAACTCTGCAAATTGCTTAACACTCTGAGCCTCATTTTCCTCATCTAGTAAAGGGGAGCAATAATTATTAGCTCTTGGAATTAAAGGAAGCAAGATAAGAAAAGCAGAACTACCATTAGTTTATCTATTAAAATATAAGGATGTCCAAACTTTTTGCTTCTGACAAGAAATAATAATTGATGTATTCTATATGGCCCATTTATCATTTAAAACAGTAAAATGCTTCCCATTTATTCTGGTGAGTTACTTCCTAGCAACAGGCACTGTCAGGAGCAGATGGAGACTGTTTATAACATAAAAGAAGAAGAAAGCATATCTTTAACAGTCTTACCTTAAATTAGTTTGGGAAAGTTAACAAAGTGCAGAGCAATCAAATCAAGTTCATATTGTGTCCCTCCAACAGGTTTCTACACCTCCAAAGACCACGCTGGAAATAAAATCCCAAAGTCTTCAAAGAAGAGGCAAGAACCTAGACTGCCACTCTGTATTGCCATCTCTTTGACAAGAATCTACTCTAAGTCATTGAGTTTTTCTCAGAAGATAAACAAGTTATTTTTCTTTAAAAGTCTCATTTTGCCTACTACTGTAAGAACTTTCTGGCCTTCCTAAGTCTTGTGCCTTGGATCCTGGGCCAGTAATTTCCTGGAAATCTAGAGAAACCCAGGAAGTATATATAAAAGATTTTTTTAAGAATATTGTGACCTACATCAAGACTTATATTAAAAAAAGTAGTAGATTTTGTCTCAGTTCCCAGTGTCCTAGCCTATGCTTTTGCTGCTGCCTTACCTTAGCCAGGGGCACCAGGTCAGCCAGTGGTTTTGTGTACTCCTGATTTCTAATCCCTGCCTGCCTTCTCCATACTTCCTAGACCTTGACTGCTGGTCTCATATCAGACCATCTGTTAGGTTCTCACTCAAACTTCGGATACCTTAATTCCAATCAGTCTTTTAAACTTCCCTCTCAGTCCTGCCCTAACTAACCCAACCCTGCCTTTCCAGCCCTGCTGTTCCAGTCTAATATAATTCTCAGATCCAATATGATAACTTGACTCTTCTTCTCCCTCCCCAATTAAAAAAAAATGCAATAAAAATACTGCCCTAGAGCTTCCCACCTTCTTGGATTTCTTCCACAAATTTCAAATGTCAGCGATGCTTTTCAAACACTCATCACTAATCAAAGTTTTTAGAAAACTTAGTTATATTAATCATCCATGAAAATTCCAGCTCTAGAGCCTCCCAATCTTCATAAGACAGTCCCTGAAATAATTGTATGGCCCAGTAGATCAGAGAATGTACAAAAGTCCTTTCTTAGTTTCTTATGGAAGAATGATGTAAGCCTCCATAGATTTTTCACTTGTATGTATGATTAAGAGCCAGTTTCTAAATCTTCCTCTCACAGCCAGGTTCACCAGAAAGCAAGATGGAGGCAAAAACTTATAGCTGCCACTTTATTACCAAGTGCAATCCAGCAAAGCAACTTACAGCAAGAAAATTAGTGAAACCAGCTTCAGTTTTCTGTCTGTTGTTGGTCCCGTAATAACCTCAACCATAATTGATATTAATCATCTCATCTTCCCTCCTCCAGCATCAATTCTAGACTGCCTCACATTTGGCTAGCACTCTGGCTGATGTGGTTTTCTTGCCTAGTGTGAACCTTTATCTCTGAGGGTTCTAAGCTCTTACATTGCCTTGCTCTTGTTGACCCATGATTGCCACAATTGTCATTTGCCATTATCACCGGGCATGAAAGTACCATGAAATTCCCTAGCAAATTCCCTATTTCTTTTTTTTTTTTTTCTTGTTTTTTTTTGTAGAGACAGAGTCTCACTTTCTCACTTTATGGCCCTCGGTAGAGTGCCGTGGCGTCACACGGCTCACAGCAACCTCCAACTCCTGGGCTTAAGCGATTCTCTTGCCTCAGCCTCCCGAGTCGCTGGGACTACAGGCGCCCACCACAATGCCCGGCTATTTTTTGGTTGCAGTTTGGCCGGGGCCGGGTTTGAACCCACCACCCTCGGTATATGGGGCCGGCGCTTTACCGACTGAGCCACAGGCGCCGCCCGCAAATTCCCTATTTCTAAATATACTCCTCCCTACCCATATCTTGTAGTGGCACTCTGAAATTTTCATGGTAATCAGAGTTGATTATCTTCATCAACATAGAAAGTCCTTTCTTTGTGCGAAGGGATTAGGTAGTAGTCACCTGTTTCAAGTTTGGCTAAATCCCTACTGGATCATCTGATGGAAAGAGTTTCCCTAGGAGCCGGGACTTCTAACCTGTCAGAACCTAAGTATATGCGTCAGAAAGCATACATTTTGCATGTTTCTGGAAGTGACAGTGATCCCTGCCTCTGGGTAGTCTAGCTGTCAGGGACATGCACCATACATCAACTGTTGCTTTGGCACATATACCACAACTTGGAGGACAGTGTCATAGACTATGCAGTGTTGTCCATGGGTAGCCTCTTAGCTGAGCTTTTAATAGGCTATTCTGCTATCCTACTGGGCTAGCTATTTCTAGGTAATAGTGTACATGGTCATAATGGTAAATCCTATTGCCATGTGCCTATTATTGCAACTCCTTTGTCATAAACTGAGACCATATGTGGTAAGTAAAGTTGTAATGGGATATGTATTAGTTGTCTAGGGTTACCCTAACAAAGTACCACAAATCAAGTGACATAATAACAGAAATTTCTTATCTCAAAATTCTGGAGGCTCTAAGTCTGAAATGAAGCTGTTAGTAAGACCATGATCTCTCTGAAACCTGTAGAGGAATCCTTCCCTGCCTCTCCCTAGCTTCTGTAGCTTCTGACGTTTGTTGGCCATCTTCGATGTTTCTTGGCTTGTAACTTCACCACTACTCTAATTCCTTCATTCATCATCACATGTGTTCTCCCTGCCTGTCTCTGTCTATCTTTTCTCTTCTTTTTTTTTTAGACAGAGCCTCAAGCTGTCACCCTGGGTAGAATGCCGTGTCATCAAAGCTCACAGCAACCTCCAACTCCTGGGCTCAAGCAGTTCTCCTGCCTCCACCTCCCAAGTAGCTGGGATTATGGTGCCGACCACAATGCCTGCCTATTTTTTGGTTGTAGGTGTCATTGTTGGGCGGGCCTGGGCTGGATTCAAACATGCCAGCTCAGGTGTATGTGGCTGGCGCCTTAGCCGCTTGAGCCACAGGCACTGAGCCTGTCTCTTCTCTTCTTATAAGGATATCAGTCATATTGAATTGGGGAACTGCCCTGTTCCTGTAAAATCTGTTTTTTTATTTCAAATTAATATGGAGGTACAAATTTTTAGGTTACTTTGTTCTCACTTCCAAGGTAAAGTTCAAGTTGTAGAAGAGCCCTTCACCTAGGGGGTTAGCTGAACACCCTCACATTGTGCACATTAGGGGAGATCCCACCAATTGCCCTGCCTCCTTCCAGCAATCACCTTCCCCTACTCCCTCCTCATACCTCCCCTTCACTAGACTATATTTGTGCTTTACCATTCATATGTGTGTGTAATTTTTCACATATTGGTTTCATATTAGTATTGAGTACATAGGATTTTTTTTTACATTCATAAAATACTTTACTAAGAGGAATGTGTTTCAACTCCATCCAGGTAAATAAAGATGTAAAGTCTCCATCTTTTCTTATGGCTGAATAGCATTCCATGGTATATATATGCCACAGTTTGTTAATCCATTCATTGGTTGATGGGCATTTGAGTTGCTTCAACAATTTGGCAGTTATGGATTGAGCTGTAATAAACATTCTGGTGCAAATGTTTTTGTGGTAAAATGATTTCTTTTCTTCTGGGTAGATACCTAGTAATGGGATATGGAATCAAATGTAAAGTCAATTTTTAGTTCTTTGAGAATTCTCCATACTTCTTTCCATAAAGGTTGTATTAGTTTGTAATCCCACTAGCAATGTAGAAGCATTCCCTTCTTTCCACATCCAGCATCTACAGATTTGGGACTTTGTGATGTGGGCTAATCTTATTGGAATTAGGTGATATCTCAGAGTGATTTTGATTTGCATTTCTCTGATGCTTAAAGACAATGAGCATCTTTTTTTCATGTTTATTGGCCATTCATCTGTCATCCTCACAGAAGTTTCTGTTCACATCTTTTGCCCCCTTAGAAATGGGGTTGTTTGCTCTTTCCTTGTTGATTAATTTGAATTCTCTGTAGATTCTAGTTATCAGGCCTTTGTCAGATTCATAACATGCAAAAATCTCATCCCATTCCAAGCCTGTCTGTTTACTTTGGTTGTGCTACCCTGGGCTCTGCAAAAACTTCTTAGCTTTATCATGTCCCAGTTATTTATTTTTCGTGTTGCTACAATTGCCGAGGTGTCTTCCTCACAAAATCTTTACCTAGGCCAATATTTTCAAGTGTTTTCCCCATAGTCTCTTCAAGAACTTTTATTGTTTCCTATCTAAAATTTAAATCTTTCATCCAGGGAGAATGTTCCTGTATAATCTTACCTTAACTAATTATACCTACAATAACCCTATTTCCAAATGAGGTAACATTATGAGGTGCCAAGGGTTAGAACTTCAACTCATTTTTAGGGGGACACAATTTAACTCATAACAGATATCATGCCACTAGATTATGCACCCTTAATGTAAGATCCCATAGTATCTATTTTCTCACAATCAACAAGGAAGTCCCAGGGTATAAAATGAGTAGTGCGGGAAACGAGCAAAAGGAGGGTTTCTGTCAAGTTGTGCTCTCTTGAAATCAGCTGGCGTTCTCACCAATGTGGTCACTGTAGTGGTGGCTGAAATGAAACAAGTGACCAAAGACTCTTGGAAAGAATAACCTTGAAGGGACCCAAAATGGCACAAAAGCATCTGGTACTTCTAGTAAATGATTTAGTGTCTTAGTCCATTTGTGTTGGTATAAGGGAACAGCTGAGGCTGAGTAATTTATAAACAAAAGAGGTTTATTGGGCGGCGCCTGTGGCTCAAGGAGTAGGGCTCCGGTCCCATATGCCGGAGGTGGCGGGTTCAAACCCAGCCCTGGCCAAAAAAAAAAAAAAAAGAGGTTTATGCAGGCTGTACAAGAAGGTTGGTATCAGCATCTGCTTCTGGTGAGGGTCTTAGGAATCTTCCACCCATGGCAGAAGGGGAAGGGAAGTAGGCATCACAAGGAGAGAAAGGAGGGAGGTGCTAGCTCTTTCAACAACTAGCTCTCATAAGAACCAATAGAGTGAGAAGTCAGTCACTACTGCCGGGATAACACCAAGCCATTCATGAGAAACACACCCTCATAGCTCACACCTCCCACAAGGCCCCACTTCCAGCACTGGAGCTCAGATTTCAAAATAAGATTTGAAGGAGACAAAGCATTCAGACTTATCAGTTAGTAAGAATTGATTTTTTAAAAAAATGTTCATTCTTAACCTAAAAGTAGCATCTTCACTATATTATTTTTCCCTGGTGGAAAGTGGAAATGAGTAGGGTAGGTAAACCACTGTGCCTTTTGCCTTATATAAGTAGTAGGGAGGTCAAAAACACTGCGTACTAATGCCTTAAATGACCTCTAAGCTGCTTATTTACTTATTAACTTACTTTTATCTTGACTTTTTAAAAAGATTTTTAAATGGCATCGACATTTAAAATAGCCCAAGCGAATTAGGAAAACATAAAATGCTAATTTTATATTTAACACGATTGCAATGAGAGCGCTAAAAATTTGGCTCTGAGTTATACAGTTCACAAAGTAGGCAAGTTATATGGCTCTTGTTATCAGAAAAGAGGAAGCATGCATTAGGAGAAGCAAAGGTTTTCTGGCACTGAAATCTAAAAGAACATTCTGCTGTGGAGCTTTATGCAGGGGAAACTGTGTGATGTAATGGACGTTATCCTCAACAACATTTTTTACGCAAATGCAGAAGTTGATTTCATTTTATAATGAGGTGGGGAAATTTATTATTTCAACAGCTGCCACTGGAATTCCTTTAAGGGAAAAAAATGACTTTTTCTTGGACTAATACTTGGGGTAGAAGGGTCTGACAGGGTTGTGAAGGCTTGAGAGGAGCAGGACAACAGCTCTTCCTGATAGAAGGAAAGGAATCTGGAGGGCCATGGGGCAGGTTGGGAACAATGAGTGAGAGCAGAGCTGGGAAGGAAGATGAGGGAGAACAGAAGCCACTAGAAAGTAGAAGACTCCATGTTGTGATCCTTCATCCCCTTCTGCCACCCTTGGTCTTCAGCAAAGTTTGCTAAACTTATGATTGCATTGGGTGGCTGGGCGCAGTGGCTCATGCCTGTAATCCTAGCATTCTGGGAGGCCGGGGAAGGTGGATTGCCTGAGCTCATGGGTTCAAGACCAGCCTGAACTAGATTGAGACCCAGTCTCTAAAAATAGCCAGGCGTTGTGGTGGGCACCTGTAGTCCCAGCTACTTGGGAGGCTGAGGCAAGAGAATTGCTTGAGCCCAAGAGTTTGAAGCTTCTGTGAGCTATGTATGATGCCACGTCACTCTACCGGGGGGAGGAGAGGAAGAAGGGGGAACAAAGTGAGACTCTGAGTAAAAAAAAAATAAAAATAAATAAAATTAAATTAAAAATGATTGCTTTGGGTATTTCAGTGTGGTTATTCAAAGCAAAAAAGTGCTAGTCAAGATGGCAGTGAGGTGAGACAGTTCTGTGAAGAATGCAGAAACCAAGAAGAAGGCAGGAGATTATAAGGCATCTGGTATTCATGAAGAACTGGAGAACAAAACACATTGCTGATTGAGGGAAGGTCCACAGACTGTCAATACCAGATGAACCATTGTTCAGTAGGACATCCCTTTATAAAAGCCAAGAAGCATGACAAAGCCAGCATAACAGACCACCACTCCACAGAAGGTAGATGAGATACTTGTGAAAAAGGCAGCCAATTGTCACAGAGCACCCATTTCTTCCTTCTTTTTGGTGATAGAACCTTCCCCTTTTTAGCTAGGCACCTGAGGTCCCAACTACAGGCATTTCCTAACAGCTGCCTGTGGTGTTAATAAGCAAGCAATCAACTAGATGCAGGCAAAAAGAATGTGGACAAGTTCTGAATCACATCCTTATGAGAGATTTGCCCATCATTTGTCGATCAAGACAATACTTAGTGTAGGTGATGGTCTAGCAATGGTGTAGCAGGAACCCAGATTTCCTAGTGAACTGGGGCTGCCTCACTGCCAACCCATCCACTCACCCTAACTCTCATCGACCATCTCCCAACTCAGACTCTTACATGAGAGAAAAATAAACTATCATGTTTAAGCCGCTATTATGTGGTCTCTGTTAAAGCATCCCAATCTATACATCTATACCCATCTATTGATACAACTCTACTACTTGGGTGTGGCTCCTAAAATTGTGTAGTATAAAATATCCCCTAAACTTAGCCAAAATTATACTTTGGGGTTATAACAATGGTTCCATCAATGATCTATTGCAAGCACTTCATTGGTAAACTGCTCCATTTTTATTTATTTTTGATATAGCCAAGTGAAGTGTTGTTTGTTAGATGAAATGTTGAGCTGAGTGGACTATGTTACCCACCCGTTAGAGAGCAGAATTCAATATGCTGCAAATAAGAGGTAAGAAACATATTGTAATGTCTTGCTGGCACAATGAGCCCACACTTACTGAACATGCCAAATTTTGCCTCATGAATATAGAAGAGAGGGCATTCAGACCAGTACAGCTCTATCTTACAGAAACACAGTGAACAGGAGAATCTGCAGATGCTTTTACAGATCTTGTGAGATATTGTTCATCCCTAGCCATGATTATGTTGTAATTATTGCTGACTTTTTTAGAGCAGTAATTCATTTAGAAATTGAATTTGACTTTAGGCAACTGCAACCCAACTGCTGTGGTTTAACTAAATACAGGATAATTTATATCATGTTTTGAGAAATTCTAAGTAGACAGTATAAGACTGCTATGACAATTCCACAAGGCCCTCGAGAACCCAGGCTTCCACTTTTCCTCTTACGGAGCCCTGATGTGTTGCTTTCTTCCTTGAGATCACCTATTAACACAAAACCGTTGCATCACAGACACTATCTTTGAAATCCAAATGAAGAATTAAGAATAACAACAAGAAGGCTGAAATAGTCCTCTTAAAGTGTTTTCCTAGAATTAGTACCTAATGATTTCTGTTCGCAGTAAATTTGGCTACAATTCTGCCCCATGGAAATTCTTCAATGTAAAAAACTAAGGATGTGAAAATTTTTACATGGGCAAATTGTTGACATAAATAAATTTGGAGGTCTCTCAGTAAGAAACAAGAAGATGGTGAATGCTGTGTAGGAAGCCATCAGCATGTGGTATACACTGTCCAAAAAAAGTCTGCTGCTACAGTGCACATCGCGTGTTACTCTGTTTTACGTTGCTATAAAGGAAATACCTGAAGCTGTGTAGTTTACACAGAAAAGAGGCTTATTTTGTTTACAGTTCTGCAGGCTGCACAAAAGCCTGGCACTAGCATGTGCTGTTTTTTTTTTATTTTTTTATTATTGGGGATTCATTGAGGGTACAATAAGCCAGGTTACACTGATTGCAATTGTTAGGTAAAGTCCCTCTTGCAATCATGTCTTGCCCCCATAAAGTGTGACACACACCAAGGACCCACCCCCCTCCCTCCGTCCCACTTTCTGCTTTTCCCCCCACAACCTTAATTGTCATTAATTGTCCTCATATCAAAATTGAGTACATAGGATTCATGCTTCTCCATTCTTGTGATGCTTTACTAAGAATAATGTCTTCCACTTCCATCCAGGTTAATACGAAGGATGTAAAGTCTCCATTTTTTTTAATGGCTGAATAGTATTCCATGGTATACATAGACCACAGCTTGTTAATCCATTCCTGGGTTGGTGGGCATTTAGGCTGTTTCCACATTTTGGCGATTGTAAATTGAGCTGAAATAAACAGTCTAGTACAAGTGTCCTTATGATAAAAGGATTTTTTTCCTTCTGTGTAGATGCCCAGTAATGGGATTGCAAGATCAAATGGGAGGTCTAGGTTGAGTGCTTTGAGGTTTCTCCATACTTCCTTCCAGAAAGGTTGTATTAGTTTGCAGTGCCACCAGCAGTGTAAAAGTGTTCCCTTCTCTCCACATCCACGCCAGCATCTGCAGTTTTGAGATTTTGTGATGTGGGCCATTCTCACTGGGGTTAGATGGTATCTCAGGGTTGTTTTGATTTGCATTTCTCTAATATATAGAGATGATGAACATTTTTTCATGTGTTTGTTAGCCATTCGTCTGTCATCTTTAGAGAAAGTTCTATTCATGTCTCTTGCCCATTGATATATGGGATTGTTGGCTTTTTTCATGTGGATTAATTTGAGTTCCCTATAGATCCTAGTTATCAAGCTTTTGTCTGATTGAAAATATGCAAATATCCTTTCCCATTGTGTAGGTTGTCTCTTCGCTTTGGTTATTGTCTCCTTAGCTGTACAGAAACTTTTCAGTTTAATGAAGTCCCATTTGTTTATTTTTGTTGTTGTTGCAATTGCCATGGCAGTCTTCTTCATGAAGTCTTTCCCCAGGCCAATATCTTCCAGTGTTTTGCCTATGCTTTCTTGGAGGATTTTTATTGTGTCACGCCTTAAATTTAAGTCCTTTATACATCTTGAATCAATTTTTGTGAGTGGGGAAAGGTGTGGGTCCAGTTTCAGTCTTTTACATGTAGACATCCAGTTCTCCCAACACCATTTATTGAATAGGGAGTCTTTCCCCCAAGGTATGTTCTTGTTTGGTTTATCGAAGATTAGGTGGTTGTAAGATGTTAGTTTCATTTCTTGGTTTTCTATTCAATTCAAAGTGTCTATGTCTCTGTTTTTGTGCCAGTACCATGCTGTCTTGACCACTATGGCTTTGTAGTACAGACTAAAATCTGGTATGCTGATACCCCCAGCTTTATTGTTATTACTAAGAAGTACCTTAGCTATACGGGGTTTTTTCCGGTTCCATACAAAACGCAGAATCATTTTTTCCAAATCTTGAAAGTACAATATTTTGATAGGAATGGCATTGAATAGGTAGATTGCTTTGGGAAGTATAGACATTTTAACAATGTTGATTCTTCCCATCCATGAGCATGGTATGTTCTTCCATTTGTTAATATCCTCTGCTATTTCCTTTCTGAGGATTTCATAGTTTTCTTTATAGAGGTCCTTCACCTCCTTCGTTAGGTATATTCCTAGGTATTTCATTTTCTTTGAAACTATGGTGAAGGGAGTTGTGTCCTTAATTAACTTCTCATCTTGACTGTTATTGGTGTATACAAAGGCTACTGACTTGTGGACATTGATTTTATATCTTGAAACATTACTGTATTTTTTGACGACTTCTAGGAGTCTTGTGGTTGAGTCTTTGGGGTTCTCTAAGTATAAGATCATGTCGTCAGCAAAGAGGAAGAGTTTGACCTCCTCTGCTCCCATTTGGATTCCCTTTATTTCCTTGTCTTGCCTAATTGTATTGGCTAGAACTTCCAGCACTATGTTGAATAGTAAAGGTGACAGAGGACAACCTTGTCTGGTTCCAGTTCTAAGAGGAAAAGCTTTCAGTTTTACTCCCTTCAGTAAAATATTAGCTGTGGGTTTGTCACAGATAGCTTCAATCGGTTTTAGAAATGTGCCACCTATGCCTATATCTTCAGTGTTCTAATTAGAAAACGATGCTGGATTTTATCAAATGCTTTTTCTGCATCTATTGAGAGGATCATGTGATCTTTATTTTTGCCTCTGTTAATATGGTGGATAACGTTTATGGACTTGCGTATGTTAAACCAGCCTTGCATCCCTGGGATGAAGCCTACTTGATCATGATGAATGACTTTTTTGATGATACGCTGTAATCTATTGGCTAGGATTTTGTTGAGAATTTTTGCATCTATATTCATGAGTGAGATTGGTCTGAAATTCTCCTTTTTGTTTGGGTCTTTTCCTGGTTTTGGTATCAGGGTGATGTTTGCTTCATAGAATGTGTTGGGGAAGATTCCTTCTTCCTCAATTTTTTGGAATAATTTCTGCAGTACAGGAATAAGCTCTTCCTTGAAGGTTTGATAGAATTCTGGAGTGAAGCCATCTGGACCAGGGCATTTTTTGGTTGGAAGATTTTTTATTGTTTCTTTGATCTCAGTGCTTGAAATTGGTCTGTTCAGGAGCTCTATTTCTTCCTGGCTGAGTCTAGGGAGAGGGTGTGATTCCAAGTATTTATCCATTTCTTTCACATTGTCAAATTTCTGGGCATAGAGTTTCTGGTAGTATTCGGAGATGATCTCTTGTATCTCTGTGGGATCAGTTGTTATTTCCCCTTTATCATTTCTGATTGAGGTTACTAGAGATTTTACTTTTCTATTCCTCATTAGTCCGATCAATAGTTTATCTATTTCATTTATTTTTTCAAAAAACCAACTCCTTGTTTCATTAATTTTTTGAATGATTCTTTTGTTTTCAATTTCACTGATCTCTGATTTGATTTTGGATATTTCTTTACTTCTACTGAGTTTAGGCTTAGATTGTTCTTCTTTTTCCAATTCCATAAGATCTCTTGTGAGATTGTTGATGTGCTCTCTTTCTGTTTTTCGAATGTAGGCATCTAAAGCGATGAATTTTCCTCTCAAAACTGCTTTTGCAGTATCCCACAGGTTTTGGTAGCTTGTGTCTTCATTGTTGTTATGCTCAAGGAAGTTAATGATTCCTGTTTTATTTCTTCCTGCACCCATCTGTTATTCAACAGAAGATTGTTTAATTTCTATGCCTTTGGGTGGGGTCGAGCATTTTTGTTAGAGTTGAGTTCCACCTTTAGTGCCTTATGGTCTGAGAAGATACAAGGTAAAATTTCAATTCTTTTGATTCTGTTGATATTTGTTTTGTGTCCCAGGATATGATCAATTTTGGAGAATGTTCCATGGGGTGATGAGAAGAATGTATATTCTTTATCTTTGGGGTGGAGTGTTCTATATGCGTCTATCAAGCACAGTTGTTCTAGGGTCTCATTTAAATCTCTTATATCTTTGTTTAATGTCTGTTTAGAGGATCTGTCCAGCTCTGTAAGAGGTGTGTTAAAGTCCCCTGTTATTATGGTATTATCAAATATCATATTGCTCAAACTGAGTAAGGTCTGTTTCAAGAATCTGGGAGCATTTAAATTGGGTGCATAGATATTTAGAATTGAAATGTCTTCTTGTTGTATTTTTCCCTTGACCAATATAAAGTGACCATCTTTGTCTTTTTTGACTTTAGTTGCTTTAAATCCACATGTATCTGAAAATAAGATTGCAACTCCTCTTTTCTTCTGCATTCCATTTGCCTGAAAAATTGTCTTCCAACCCTTGACTCGGAGCTTTAATTTCTCTTTTGAAGCCAGGTGTGTTTCTTGCAGACGGCAAATGGATGGCTTGTGTTTTTTAATCCAGTCAGTCAATCTATGTCTCTTCAGTGGGGAATTCAAGCCATTAACATTTTTATTTTTTTTTTTATTTATTTTTTTTTTTTTTGTATAGACAGAGTCTCACTTTATGGCCCTCGGTAGAGTGCCGTGGCCTCACACAGCTCACAGCAACCTCCAACTCCTGGGCTTAAGCGATTCTCTTGCCTCAGCCTCCCGAGTAGCTGGGACTACAGGCGCCCGCCACAACGCCCGGCTATTTTTATTTTTTTTTGTTGCAGTTTGGCCGGGGCTGGGTTTGAACCCGCCACCCTCGGCATATGGGGCCGGCGCCCTACCGACTGAGCCACAGGCGCCGCCCCAAGCCATTAACATTTATTGAGATAATTGATAAGTGTGGTAGTATTCTATTCGTCTTATTTTGTGAGAGTCCATTGCTTAGTTTTATCTTTTGCATCAGTGTGGAGGTTAGGTTCTGTCCTTTAATTTCTGAGTTCTTACTTTGCTGCTGATCCATTGTGGTGGTCAGTGTGCAGAACAGGTTGAAGTATTTCCTGTAGAGCTTGTCTTGTTGTGGCGAATTTCCTCAATGTTTGTATATCCGTAAATGATTTGATTTCTCCGTCAATTTTTAAGCTTAGCTTGGCGGGGTACAGAATTCTGGGCTGGAAATTGTTCTGTTTAAGTAGATTAAAGGTAGATGACCATTGTCTTCTTGCTTGGAAAGTTTCATTAGAGAAGTCTGCGGTCACTCTGATGGATTTGCCCCTGTAGGTCAACTGGCGCTTACTCCTGGCAGCTTGCAGAATCTTTTCTTTGGTCTTGACTTTGGACAGGTTCATCACAATGTGTCTTGGAGGAGCTCGGTTAGAGTTGAGGTGACCTGGGGTCCGATATCCCTCTGAAAGCAGTGTGTCAGAATCTTTGGTGATATTTGGGAAATTTTCTTTTATAATATTCTCTAGTATGGCTTCCATTCCTCTGGGGCATTCTTCTTCTCCTTCTGGAATTCCTATTACTCGTATGTTGGAACGCTTCATAAAGTCCCATAATTCTGACAGGGAACATTCTGCTTTCTCTCTCTTCTTTTCTGCCTCTTTTACTATGTGAGTTATCTCAAGAACTTTGTCTTCTACCTCTGAAATTCTTTCTTCTGCATGGTCTAACCTGTTGCTGATACTTTCCATTGCATCTTTAAGTTCCCTAATTGGCTGTTTCAGTTCCTTCAGCTCTGCTATATCCTTTTTATATTCTTCATATTGTTCATCTCTTATTTGATTCTGTTTTTGGATTTCCTTTTGGTTATTTTCCACTTTATTAGCAGTTTCCTTCATTGTTTCCATCATTTCTTTCATTGTTTTCAACATGTGTATTCTAAATTCCCTTTCTGTCATTCCTAATATTTCTTTATAGGTGGCATCCTCTGCAGTAGCTACCTCATGGTCCCTTGGCAGGGTTGTTCTGGACTGGTTCTTCATGTTGCCTGGAGTTTTCTGCTGATTCTTCCTCATAAGTGATTTCTTTTATCTGTTTCCTTGCCCTAATTTTCCTTTCACTTCCTCTTGCTCTTTAAGTTCTCGTGCCTGTGGACTGGGTTACAGGGCCAGAAGGGTGAGAAGGTTGAAGAGCAAAAAAGGGATGAAAGAAAGGAGGACCGAGTGATAAGAAAAATAGAGAAAGGAAATGGGGTGGGTAAAAGAAATATGGACATTAAGAAGAGACGCACAGAAAGAGGGAGACAGAGCAATATAGGTATACAGTAGGGTACTTTGACACAACCTTAAAAAAACCCCACCTTCTGGGGGTGCCCAGTTGGGTGGTTCCCTTGAGGTCAGCAGCTCTTTGCTAACCTGATCAGACACAGTACCCCACCTCCACCAAGTAGAGAGGAAAGACAAAAATGCTATAAATCAAACCAAAACAAGCAAACAGAAAACTTTATGGGATAAAATTGGGTGAAAAACCAAATAACAGCAGTAGAAACACTAGCAAAAATGAAGTTCTAGTTATTGAAAAAGGCAGCAATGGGAAATTATAATTAAAGTAGAAAAATTGAGAAACAAAAAAGATCTGTATGGAAAAGGTTGAAATGAAAAAACAAAACAACATCAACAACATCAAAATAAACAAAAAAAACAACCAAACCAAAAAAAAAAAAAAAAAAAAACCACAACCAAAAACAAAGCAGTATGTATATGTTATTGAATATTGTCTGGGCAACACATGGTCTTCTGGGGTATGAGATGTTAATCACAGTTCTGATACGACTGGAGGCTGCTGATTTCTCAAACCCCAGCAGGAAAAGACCCTAAATCTCTCTTCAGCCCACTTAAAAGGCACTTTGAACTTGTAAACTTGCTGAGTAGAAGTTTTCCCAGGAAAGTGCTTGTCGCTGGAATCACTGCTGAAGTGGCTATCCACTTACCCAGTGTGCCAAAACTGGTCTCACTCTGCCCCTGAGGGTTAGGGCTGCAAGGCAGCTCAGACCCCACCCTTAGGCTACTCGGTCGCTGGTTTACCAGCTCCCACCCGATTCTAGCTCTGTGACCCTGAGGGCGGAGCTTGCCGGGGCAGATCGCTCACAACGGCTCCCTGTGACCCACAGCCAAACACTATTAGCTCCGTCTGGCTCTGCGGCTCAGACTGGGGCCCTAGACAATGGCCAAAGTTCTCCGCACTCCCGCTCAGGCTCTCCCCAAGGCAGTTCAACTGAGTGCCAAGTCTAAAGACACCAAAACAGTTCACAGGTAAGGCCTTTCTGGTTTGCAGTCTCACTGCTACTGAACTTACAGTTGCGGGTGGGTTTAGACAGATTGAACACACGCAACCACTTGCCTTTTTTCCACTGTTTTAGTCCTCCTCTTGGGGTCCAGAAGTCTCTCGCTGACTCCCTGTATCCTCACAGGGGTGATGATAGACAGATCCCACCAGCCAGGGATGCCTGGAGTCCTATCTCCCCAGACTCATGGTGCCCAGATGCAAGGAAGCTGTTACTCGGCCGCCATATTGCTCTGCCTCCTAGCATGTGCTTTTGATGAGGGCTTCAGGGAGCTTCCAATCAAGGCAGAAGGCAAAGGGGAGGGACGTATGTCACATAACAAGGGCAGGAGCAAGAAAGGAAGGAGATGGTGTCAGGCTTCTTTAAACAACCAGCTCTTGGCATGAACTAATAAAGTGAGAACTCACCCATTATCTCTTGGAGGGCACCCAGACATTTCCCACCCAGGCCCCATATCCAGCACCAAAGATCAGGTTTCAACATGATATTCAGAGGAGTCAAATATCCCACCTATATCATATCATGAATCCAAAAAGATCAAAAGTGCTGGAATACACAATTCCAAATATTTCTAAACCACTCCTCAAACCATTCTGTTACTTCTTTTTGAGGGTGTTCTATCACTTTTTCATAGCAAAAAGTGCTGCTCATTTTCTTAACTACTTTTCTTTCTGTTATTATGTCTTCAATATTAGTTGGAAAGTGTTTAATACTGGAATATATTACAGATGGCCACAAATTATTGACATTGTTGTTATAAAGAGGTGAGTTTTCTGTCCCTTTTTCTTAGATCTGGGTGGGCTCTGCAACTGCTTGACCAGTAGAACATAGCAGAAGTGATGTTGTGCCAATTTTCAAGTCCAAGCCATAAGAAACTGGCAACTTCCTCTTTCTGTCTTTTTAAATACATACTCTTAGAAACTAGCCGCCATGTTGGAAGGAAGTTCCAGCAGCATTGTGGACAGGCCAACAGGGAAACAGACCCAAGCCCTGGTTACCTCTCTCTCCTCAGAGCTGATGCCAACTTGCCACTCACTGTAATTAAGTCATTTTAGAAACAGATTGCCCAGATTCAGTTGAGCGACCTAGTTGATGTGTCATGGAGCAAAAATGATCTGTCCCTTTTAAAACAATGCCCAAATTTCAGATTTGTGAGCAAAATAAATAATTGTTATGGTTTTAAGCCCAAGTGTTAAGAGAATTTGTTACATAGCAATAGATAACCAAAGCAATTACTTTCGGTGGAAGAAATGAAAATGCCTTAATAAAATATAAATAGGTGGCTCATGCCTATAATCCCAGCACTGTGGGAAGCCAAGGCAGGTGGATTTCTTGGGCTTAGGGGTTCGAGACCAGCCTGAGCAAGAGCAAGACGCCCCTCTCTAAAATATAGGTGGGGGTTGTGGTAGCCTCCCCAGCTACTTGGGAGGTTGAGATAAGAGGATGGCTTAAGCCCAAGAGTTTGAGGTTGCTGTGAGTTATGACACCGTGGCACTCAACCCCAGGGTGACTGAGGGAAAAGAAAATGTAAATAGATAAATTTCTAGTGGTCAAAAAATGTGAAAAGTGTAAGTATCATCATAAAGATGCCACTTATCTTTATTTAATGCAACAAGCCAGAAGTATATTTAGTATTTCACTTCGTACTTTATCTAGCTATGTGCATTGAGCCACTGACATAATTATTTGATCTAAAATTGGGGAGGGTATATTCCCCATTTACATGAAAGCAAAAAATATGTAGGAAGCAAATGAAACATGTGTTATAGTAGTATCACCTTCCTGAGCTCTGAATCAATTGTGAATGCTTGAGGAATTTAGAACAGAGATAACATTTGGAAACAAAAGTACGAATACACAGTTAGCTCTTTTGAGTTTTGCCATTTCGAGAAACCAATTACTGCCACCAAGCCACTCAGCTGATAAGCATAAGAATGAGTAAGAGTCAGGAAGGGTACAATGGTCCATCAGGATTTTTTACCTGTTTAATACATTAAAATTTTATAATTTTAGTTAATGTTTTTGTATTCTACTACTTTTATAAAGACTTAGCACTTTAGGGGATAAAGTCATTTTAAAGTAGAGCTCTCTAGGGTAGTTGGAGGTATAACAGTAGAAATGTTTCTTTATCCATTTTAGGATAAGGGGTTACCCCCCAAATTTAAATGTTCAATGTACCCAGCACAAAAATAAAACTTAGAGTTGATTTTTAATTAGACTTGATTTCAGGAGTGGGCAATTTGGTATAAGATCTGAAAACTGAATTACTGTCCTCCCACCCCTCAGCTTTCTGTCCTAACAGGCATAAGTTAGGATATCATCAGTGATTTTATAACTAAGGATTAATATAGGCCATGCAGGGCTGGCATGGCAGCTCTGCTCTGTGAGTTGTTCAAGTCCCCTCTCCTGTTTCCTCATTGCTCCTCCACCTTTACAGTGTTTTCTTCATCCACATATCCAACGTGACTTGTCACCACATCTACATTCCACACAGCAGCATGAGGGAAGGAAGAAAGAAGGGCACCCCCACCTCTTAAGGAGGTGACCTTGTACCTTGAAGTTTCACAAATTGGTTCTTCTCACATCCAACTAACCAGAACTGAGGCACCACAAGTCACACTCACGTGTAAGAAAGTGAGACAGTAACAGACTCTATGCAGGATGGCCATCTGCCCAGCAAAAAATTAGGCATTCTATTGCTATAAGACAGAAATGAAGATTAGATATTGGGGAACCATTAGAATGCTTACCACAAGGGCACTCACTTGGGAGCAAGAATTAATCTTCCAGCTAATATTTTAGTTTTTATGAGACCCTTGATTTGAATGTTCCGCCTGAATAAGCCCCAGATAAATGTTTTAAGTAAACCCTTCTGACCAAAATTTCATAAAGACCTCTGCACTATGAAAAGAGATGAAGCACCTTTAAGTCATCTTTATGCATTAGCCATCAAATACTATAATAAATTAAAGAAACCAGAAGTCATTGATTTAAGACATGGCTAATAGATAGGGCACTTTTATATTTTCTAAGCAACAATTTCTAGAGTGCTCTACATGTTTGCTTTTTATATAATTTTAACTCATGTCATATCTTGCAGCAGACAATCTCAAGAAGCTTTTATAAACATTAATTAACTGAACTTCACCACACTCTCAAGAACTGAGTATTAATACATTCATTTCCACGGCAGGAAGCCAGATGAATGTTACAATTGGGCAATACGGAGCTTATACTTGGTTTCAGGCTGTGTGAGGACATTAAACAGGCAGTGCCAGAAATACAATGTTAATCTGAAAATTGGGTAGTAAGCTACCTCTCAACTGGCAAATGATTATTATCCTATTTTCAATACAAGCAAAGCCCCATTACTAAAACAAAAAGAAAAAGAAAGCCTTCATTTTGAAATGCTACTTCCATTTAAAAGTGACTGATGGGTAAACTATCTGTAAATCTGAAGATAATAAAATTGGAAAGATTTTCATCAGATAGACTTTTAACACCAACCTTGATGCAGTTTGTTTCAAGATTAAATTTGAAAAAGCAGCTGCTGGAAAAAAAGACTTATTCAACTCACGTATCAGAAAAGGACGCACATATCAGATTTCTTTGAATAAAGTAATCAAATTATATATGAATATATTTATGTGTATTCTTTGAACCCAACTTAGAGTTGTTGTGGTGAATAAATAATAAAAATGATGGTAAAACACATGATTACGGTGACTGCATTAGCTGCAAACAGCTAACTTTTTGGTATGACAGGAAACACATCTTGATAACATTTAAAATCTCAAGGTCTTTTAAACTGCTGTTATTCAGTAGAGAAATCTATCACATACATTTCGTGTGTTCATATTTTTTAAATACACAAGGAGATATAACCATGGCCCCTTAAAGAGGCAGACAAATTTATTTCGGTTGCTAAGTGAGAGTTTTACCATTACACTTACTTCTGGAAATCTGATCCATGTCTGAAAAAGGCTGAGTGCTAAGCCTCAGTTTAATGGAAGCTAAAAAATAGAAATAAAGGCAAGAGTGTTATTTTCATAGGAGTGGACAAGTGTCCAGGGTAAGATTTACTGTGACAACCAGCATGAGGACTAATGAAATATGAACCAATGACTTTTAGCCCAGACTTTCATCAGTAATCTTTCCAAAAAGCTCCTTAAATAGACTTTTTAAACCCCTCAAATAACTACGATCTAAAGTTTAAATATAGGACAATAATCTAAAAGCACTTTTGAAATTGCTGGTTGTTTTAAATCACAAAAAAACTTAAAATAAATTTTTGGAAAATATATCTGAGGACATTTATTCTGGCAAGACTAATAAAGATGAGGAACTGTGCCTCCACCCCACCTGGCTCACCCTTTCTTGTGGACTGACACACTGAAAACATTAGCGTTTTAAGCCAGCTTACTAATCAAAGCCATTTTCAAAGCTAATAGTTTAACCTCCTGGCTTATTCTGTATGCTTGCAAGGGGTGTTTGGGAAAGACTTTTCCAAAGGAATATCAAATTTAACTTTAACGGCACACCTCAACAAAATAATTCTGTTCATCAAAACCTGATCAACATGGGACGTCTTGCTAAGAATAAGGGCAGGCTAGAGAAGATGATAGTTGCCTGTGATAGAATGGAAAATAGCTTTATCCAGGGATGCAAGTCTTTTTTGAAAGAATGCTCACGTGTGTTTTCCTATATACTAGGAAGGTTTTGTTTGTTTTTTAACATAAGACTGGATTTTTGTCCGCAGATTTGTTATATGAAATTCATTTTAACAACAGTGATGGAAAGTCTTCTGGTACTGAATGTAGAAGGAGGTATGAAGATCGATGAGACGTGATCCTGCCCTCAAGAAGCTTACAACATAACAGGAATATGGGGGGCATATTCCCAAGAAGAATAAAATCAGTATAGTTGAAAGATACAAATCACATGTTATGGGTTTTAAAGAAGAAGATCAAGTTTCTTGAGAGGACCAGGAAAAGCTGTATGAGTAAGGAATAATTTGACATGGATCTTAATAGATGGGTAGGATTTTGGCAAATGGAGTCTGGTGACCTGGTGGGGGGTCCGGGGTGAAGGACTCCAGGTAACAGAAAGAAAACACAAAGGACATAGAAAAGCCTAAAGAGATACACAGTAGTTTGAGTAGAAAGTCAAGTGTCCAATAACAGAAGATAAGGCTGGAAAAATAGTCCAGGTAAACACCATTTTTGGTTTTAGTTTGCAATCTGTGCATTAAAAGTGGGTACAAAATCCTGAAAGTGGATTTGACTGTTAAAGAACTTGTTCCATATACTCTTTGATGTGATAAGCTATGTCATTTAATTGTATATAAAACTCCCAACGTTTTATCAATTTTGCACTTGAAAAATAATCACAGCTATCTTAAAATCTCACTTATATTCATCAAATGAGCACCAGAGCCAGGCATGGTAGTTAATAAATATAATCTTAGCATTTGGGGAGGCCGAGGCTAGAGAATTGCTTGAGGCTAGTGGTTCAAGACCAGCCTTAGAAAGAGCAAGACCTCATTTCTACAAAAATTAGAATTATTAGCTGGGTGTGGTGGAACACATGTGTAGTCCCAGCTATTACGGAGGCTGAGGCAGGAGGATCATTTGAGTCCAGGGGTTTGAGAGTGCAGTGAACTATGATGATGCCACTGCCCTCTAGCCTGGGCAATAGGGTGAGACCCTGGCTATCTCAAAAAAACAAGCAAAAAAAAACCACACACACCCCAAAACAAACAAGAACCATGTTAGCTGGGTAAGGTCCATGATCTTTTTCTCAATGAACATAATATAAATAAGAGAACTTAGGATCTATAAAAGGACCTTAGATGCTTGAATCACTTCGGACCAACCCTCCCTCTAGAGTTGCCGAGTGGGCACCAGTATTAAATGATTGAAGTTTCACTTCTTCTCTGTATCCCAGGCCTTCTTCTAATGGAAGAACAAATTAGTATTAACATTACCCAATGTAAGATCAGCTTTTAGAACCAAATGTGATGTAAAAGATTACGTTTACTAAGTTAAGAATTCTTGTCTTATTCAGAATAATTTAGGACAACTCTATGTGAGACTGGTTCCCTCCCTTACTTTCTTTATCCAAGCTGGCCTCTGTGTTGATCCCTGAAGATGCCTGGGTGGTCCTTCCTCAAGGCCATCACACCTGCTGTTCCCTCTGCCTGGAATACTCTTCCCTCAGATATCTGCACAGCTTCTTCCTTTATCACCAGTTTTCTTGTATCATATGCATGTGAAACAAATTAGAAGACAAATCCTACAGGTCTAATGTACATCTGGAGTCCCAGGAGAGAGAACAAAGGAAATGAAAAGAACTAAAAAAAAAAATCAGCATTTAAAATCACATCAAAGAAAAAGAGTGAGGCTAGAAGATAATGGATCTTTGTCTTTTGACCTAGAATTCTGCAGCCACCAAACTCTCGATTATGTGATAATGTAAAATAAAAACACTTTTAGACTTCAAGGTCTTAAAGTAGTCTCATCAAATGCACCTTTTTTAGGAAGCTAAGAGAGGAGCTTGTCCACAAAAACATGGAAGAGAAATGAAGGGAGAAGAGGAGGACCTGGAAAGCTTGTGGAAATGCCAGTCACCTGCTTGGCTTGAGCTCTGGCTATGGCCTCCCTTACCCCCCAATCCTGACACAAATTTCAGCTTCTTTAGTTTGACCTTTGTCTTTCTCCACCACACCCCCATTTAGAGTCTCTTAATTCAGAATATCTGAATTCAGATCCTCTGGCTATGTCACCATGGCCCTTGTGGGTGAATAAGGAAATCTTCCATTTAAGCTGTCCTGGCCCTTGGGATCTTGACGTTGCACCCAAGCTCTTCTGGTCAGGCCTCTGTCGGAGTGACTTCAGCCCAGACGAGCCCCGTAGGACTTGACTCACATGACCATGTAACTTTGCAGCAATTATGTGTGAACCCCTCCCCAGAGGGATTATTTTGTCCTTCAGAAACCAAACCCTTCCTACATAATTGTTTTACAGCATTGCCAAAATTGGGGGCCTTTCCGAGGTCAAGTTTCATTTCACTTCTTTTCACTATAATGAGAAAGTATTTTCAGAATCCCGTGTGACAGACATAGGCTGGTATGAATTTTTACCTGCCCCAGCAGTCCAGGACCCCTCACAGGCAGAGCTAATTTGATCTTAGGGGGCAGGAGGGATTTTCCCCACCCTGTAGCCAATCAACAACCCTTCCAAGGGGAGAGATGTACTTGAGTCCTGGCTGATATCCAGGCACAACTCTGCTCCATCAGGACCATGAGATAGGCTTAGTGGCACCCACCAATCATGCACTTTACCTCATTTGTGATGGGTTTAGTAGACACATCCAATCCCAATTTTCTCGCCTCAGTTCAAGAACTAAGCAGTGAGTGTCTTTCAATTATCTAATAGAAAATAGCTAGCAAGCATGTTATCTGGGCAAACAGAAACTTGTCACAAGAATTTTGCACATAGTCCATGACTCTCCCTTGGTGAAATAGGTCTAATACATTCTTTGGGGAGAAGACACTGATCTCAGTGTGGTGTAACTTCCTTAAGAATAATAGACACTGCCACAGTTTGTTAATCCTATTAGTCTCCCAGGAGAAAGGGGAGATTATTAATTACCCAGCACAGGTCATGGGGTCGCCAGGCCTGTAAAGGGGATTCACCTCAAGAAAATCACCAGTTGGAAGCCCGGCAGAGCTATGGGCCCTGCCCATGAAGGCTCTGCTCCTGGTATGCCTGCAAAACATCTGCAGAGGATGAGGCCCAAGTTCCAGACTTGGCTATGAATTTTTAAAACTTTGCATAGACATTGATATCAAGGTTTATAGGCAAACTGATTGAAAGGGTATTAATTCTGGTGCCTTTCCCAGCCAAGCAAATGCAGAGCTGGGCACCTTCTGAATACACAGCACTCCGAAGGAGTTGTGAGACCTCCTCCCTCCCCCTGTGCCCAGTGACAGCATTTCTCGTTTTCTTGGTTTTAATGTTTTCGGATCCACAGAGTAAGAGTCAGGAAAAAAACCTACACAAATTATTATATTCTTGGGTTATGCTGCCACAAAAATGTCTAATTACAATACAGTGTGAGGTAGCCTGCGTTAAGAGCATGAAGTGCCATTAGAAAACAGAGGCAGCAACCTGTTGGCCTGCCCAGGGACAAGACGTGTCCCAGACTTCCAGCATTAGGTGTAGACCTTGCAGGAGGAGTCAGGGTTGTCATGGAAATATAAGAAGGAAGGACAACCCCACGGAAGGCCAGCACAATGCCAGAGCCATTGCTTTTGCCTACAAGGCTGTAAAACTTGGACTGGAGATACGCTAGTCTCTTTGGAAGAGAGGCAAAAAGCAAAACAAAAACAAGAAAGAACTCCCAGGACGCATACTTTTATAGATTAAATCTCATTTTCCAATACCAACAACAAGGTAACACCTTTTCATTACTGGCCTTGGACTTAAATTGTACCTTCTTTTCCCAGGGCAGGAACATATCAGGTGAGCCACCCATTTGCTTATTCTACAGTCTCGACAGAATGCCCAATTCATTTCTGGGCTTGATCTGGTCACAAGGGGGTCCTAGCTGAGCCAGTAGAATCAGAACCTCTGCTCAACAGCTGCTCTTTCATTAAGAGCCAACAAACCACACACTCCTCCCCTTGTAGGGTTCCATCTGCTAGCAGGAGGAAAGTCTCTTTCCTGCCACAGTTTGCCCTGCTCCTCCTTCCCCGTCTCCAAGGCACCTGAGACCTTTCACGCCTACCTCTCTAGCCCAGATAGTTCTACAACTGTATTATATTAAAATGTTTACACACACACAATTTCTTTTAGCAGCATAAGAATCTAATGTTGAATTTTGTTCTACAATTTTCTTGAAATTCCTTTTAACTATCCTAATAATTTCTCCAATTTGGACAAGTTATGATCATCATTCTGCACTTTTAGAAAGTCAAGGAAAAAATCAGACTTTCAAAATCAAAACATTTTCAGGTGATGAAAGTTTTGAGTGTAAAAGGTAGTGTGTTTGAGGGGTTCTATTTGAAAATACAATTCAGTTGTTGTTGCTTAAAAATGACTCAGTCAGGGAAGCAAAACCACTACACGTGATATGGAAGAAGGAATTTATTACAGGAGTTGGAACTTGCACAATTGCGGAAAGACCTGGGAAGGTAAAGATCTGAAAAACAGAGTTGAAGGGACAGAGAAAAGTTGCAAACGAGTCAGAACTTGCCGACAGTGCTGGAGCCAGCGCATCCTGCTGCCAGAGTTTGGCCCTCAAAGACTATGGAAGGTGGTTGTTGGCTCTTCATGTCTACTGCCTCTATTAGTTCTCAGAAAAATGTCTAGGGTGAGGCAGACACTTTTGACAGGCAAGGCCACCATCAGGAAAGAGGGACGAGTAAACAGGACCCTGCCGGTACCTCTGTGGCTATCTCTTATCACCACAAGATGACAATAACCAGAACATAACAACAGCTGCTTCTCTTCTGACTCCCAGAACTCACACAGCTTCCCTTTTTGCCAACTCCAATCTGGAATTATGTGGAAATGGACAGCCTGAAAAACATCAGTCCAAATGTTACCAAATAGACATGAGAGCAATCTGTCACACTGGTACTGTGACTTAACTACCAGAACGTGCAGGTAGAAGTAAATAGTCCACCTCAAACTCAAGTCCAAAATAAATGTGGGCTCGATGAGTCCAGGCTAAATAAAACAAACAGAAATTTTATTCTTCAGCTTTATTAAAGTGTAATTGACAACTAAAAAGCAGATACATTTATGGTATATAACATGCCTTTTGGGTCTACATATATAAGCAACAACCTTTCTGAGTATTGCTCAGCCTCCATTACCTCTAAGTGGCCCCGTGTACCCCATGCCCTAAGTATCTATCAAAATTTCCTCCCTGCCCTGTTTCCCAGCAACCTATCAAGCTTCTCTCATTGCTTCCCCACATTAAAGAAATCCCTTTCTTTCTTGCTACCATGCCTCCAACCCCTCCCTGCTCCAACTTTCCATTAAACCAGAGAGATATTTCTAAAATGTAGAAGTCTAATATTTTACTTAATTATTTTAGTGACTCCTTATTGCTTACCATACACATCTTCTTTCTTGGAGTGTTATGCAAGACCCCGCGTTATATTTTGACACTGACCTGCATTTTTAGCCTCCTCAATCGCATACACACAGTGCCCCAACTACTCTGAACCACTCGCGATAGTAGTTCCATACCTGAACATAGAATTATTGCAAGCTGTGTGCCTCCACCCCATGCTCATCCGAAAGATGTGTTTCAGTGTGGCCTCCCTTGCAGTGTCTTTTATGTCTCCTCACTTCCCCCAGATCTCTGCAGTTAGTCCATATCCACCAGTGACTAACACTTGCCGTCCTAGTGTACCAGATATTTAGATTAACACGTGGGTCTTCCAGGCTAGTCTGTGAGCCCCTCGATATTGAGGACCACATCTCATTCATCTTTGTAGCCCCAGACACTAGCAATTCCTGCCCATGTGGTAGGGACTCAATGAACTTTTGGTTAAGAAATTAAGTGATGACTTATAAGACCTGACATGTCTAAATATGTTATTCCATTTTTATAGCTGCTTCCATACAAATTATTATTCCCATAAAATATAGGCTTGCGTTTATAAAAATTGATTAATTTGGGGGTGATACAATAAATATGGATGTCCAAATATTGAAATTCAGTTTAAATCTTGAAGTGGCCCTAAATCATATGACCTCATTATCAGATTAATGAGATTATTTCTCAATCTTAATTTCAATTGTGGGGTTTAAATATACTTTAATCTGTCATTGGAAGATAGAGCAACAAAGGAAACATCTGGTTGTTGTTAACTTTGGGGTGACAAACCCATTTGTTAACAGTAGCAATGGGAGGCTGACAGTGCTTGATAACAGCTCTAACATGGGGAGCTCAGCCCATAACAGATGGACCAGACACTTCAGGGAAAGCTTAAAAAAGATGTCTTTTCTGATTCAGGTTATACACTCCTTGAAAGTTCCTGCAACATAAGCATGAAAGTTTGCAGATGATTTTATCAGATCTGACGGTCTTTTCCACAGGGTAGTTTGCAATTGCCTCTCGGGAGTAGTTTGGTTGGATTTTGTAAGTATAGGCAGGAATGTTTATAATAGGCCCGTGAACTGGAAGTCCTAAGCAGTTTGTATCACTGCCAACTTTCTGAGCATGACCTTTGACTGGTCACAGTTTGTCTATGTTCTTGTTTTTTTTTCTTTTAATTCTTCATCGGCAAACTGAGGTTATCAGGAGTTACTACCATTTCTTCTATGTTTTGAACACAGATTAATAATATTTATGTTCAGACTCTAAGACTATTAAACAAAAGATTGAACTCTAGCTGATGCAAAAGTGTTGGAAAACATTTTCATATAACCATCTTTATTATATTTCAAAATATATTAGTCATTTATAATAGTTACAGTGATTCTAATCAAACCCTTCAAAATATTGTTTCCATATACCACTAAGACCCATTTATTCCCCCCTTAATTTGGTAAATTTTGTAGCCACTTTTAAATTGCCTAATTTGCTTTTGGGCCCACCAAATATACTGTCCCTAAGTTGATTACTAAATCATTCATATTAGAATAGACAAAAGAATTTTATTGTTTTGGGCAAGGCACTAGTTAATAAGAACCATACACTGAAGTACTTTCTTTCAAATATAATGTCCCCTTACATACAATACAATTAGTAAATTGTTTGGTGTCTTGGCTCTAAATGACTGGTTTCAGTAATATTTTGGTTGATATTTAATATTTTTTAATTATTTTCATCAGACTTTGGCACTGTTTTTATAGCTAAAGAAACTGATCCACAGACGGTAAGTGCCAGGTAATCATCAAGTTAGTGATAATACCTAGGATTGCAGTAACTTCATAAATTCACACACTCATAAACACATTTTTTAATGATATCCATAAAGAAATGCTGATTAATGAATAAAGCACATTTATTTTTGTTGGTATATTGTTTCCCAAGACAGGCCAATCCATTTGCATTATTGCCAAAAGTTAAATTTACCAATGGAACAGGCAAGCTAATTGGAAAACAATACTACTAATATGCTGTATATAAATGAAAATTTTCTTTCCCAAAATGCTTTACTGATTTACTACAGGTAAAAAAAAAAAAAAAAAAGGAAAAGAAAAGAAAAAGAAAGAAACGAACATGTCTTTGGGGATGGAGGAGTTGATAGGAGAAAGAATTACAGAAGTACCCTTCAAGAACTTTTCCAAGTGTTGGCCTTCATTCCTCACCTTCCAAGAGGACAGAGACTCTCCAAAAGACCCATCTGACTCTCATCTGATCCTTCCTTTGTTCCCCATATTCCCTAGGTTCCAAAAGGAGAGCTCAGGGGTTGTGAAAACACAGGTGTTCAAGAAAGAACATTCTAGTTCCTTTTCACACACCAGAAGTCTTAGGCACCTAGAGCCCTCCTAGCCACAAGACTGCCACGACCTTTGCTCTGACCTGCACGATGTTCTAGAGATGAACATCATGGGCGTACCAGCACCTTTATCCTATACTGCAACATCAGTCCCCAAAGACCAGGCAAGCAGAAGAGTAGCCAAGCCTTAAGCGTGGCTGACTTTGTCAAAAAGAAAGAAAATGACAGGAAACCTTAAGTTCTGCTGCTCCAACATAAATGTCTGCATCATTGGCCATAAGACCAGAGACAGTTCGTAATAATCGTAGTGGATAGTGCAATTGTTGGAAAGAGATAGACTCAAGCCAGTGTGTGAGTCTGAATAAGTTAGATCATCTCTCTGAGCTTCATTTCCCTTGATGTAAACACAGAAAGATGATACCTAATCTGGATTTTTGTTATGAGGACATAGGTGGAGCTCCAAACCAGGATGGATACACGGTAGACATGTAATAAATGAGAGATGAATGGATTATACCTTTGCCTGATGTTAGGAGAAAAATAATACGCTGAATGGAAAAATGAACCAAATCACTAACAAAATTGCAGCATCCTGTTACAGATGGTAATTTGCTTTTAATTTTTCTGCTTGGATTTTTCTAGGTCTTCTGATCAAAATTGTAATATTTGTAGCTTGTAGCCTAGTCTCATTGTCAATATTGAATGTGCCCTGTTATATTTTTAGATAACTTAACATTGCATATTTATTTTTAGAGAGCCCTGCCACAAATAAACGACCAATACACATCAACATAAAAGCAGTTCATACTTGAAGTGCCCCATTGTAATCCTCTATATTAGGCATTTTCATTCTTTAAAGTGAGCTTTCCCAAAGTGTGTTATCTATAAAATTAGTTTTATACAAAATTAACACTGAATATGTCACAAAGAAGAAAAAGCATTCCATGGTCAATTAAAGTTGAAAGATGGTAGGGTAAGTGAAGAAGGCTTTTTTTTTTAAATTTCTGTTGTGTTTTCCACATGAATTTCCAGAAACTTCAATATTCTAATGTGCATTATGTATGTGGTATCTCTAAATGGGTCATAGGAATCTTACATTTCCAAATCTTATTTGCCCGAAGAAATGATATGAAGAACCATCACCTGATTTGTTCTATTGTCTTTTTCTGGAGATATTCAACGTAGGCACAGTATAATAGGGGTGATAGGACAGGGGAAAAGGGAAAAGCAGAGAGAGAAAAAGTACAAGAATAAATACTATAAGGCAGGGATCACAACTCCTAATGTCTCTAATAAACAAAAGTGACGTCAAAAAAGAAATGTGCTGGATGCAGTCCAAGAGCAGATGGTAGGTCAATGGCAAACTTCGTAACATATAATCTGTCTGCCTTGATTCAAACTTTTAAAAAACATTCTTTGTGCCTATTTCTGTCTGTGGGCCCTATGCACCACAGATTGCTAGAATGGAGTCCCTATTTTAAAGAGACTGCTTTCATTTTTATCTCAAAAGCACACCAACTTGAAGGGCACCTTCAAAGATCCAAATTTTAATGTACTGAAGGGTGAGCAGAAATGATGTAGCATATTCAGTACAAGAGTTGGCTGTTTGTTTCTCTCTTGACCAAAACAACCATTAGGCTGTTTCAAGGCCAACAGACGGGATTCTGTTAATGGTTTAGCATCATGTGTGATCCACAAACGTGTGGATAAGAACAGCCCATGGCTTTGAACCACTTACCATGTATATTTTACCAGACAGTCTTCCTTGTGCCTTACTTGTAGCTGCTCATGTTATCCTCACAATAACCCTATCATGATCCCCACTTACAGATGAGATGGAGAGTTTAATTCACTGGCCTGTAGTTTCAGAGGCAGAGCTGGGATCAAAATACAAGTTGTCTGGTTCTAAAACCTAGATTCTTAACGACTATGCTAAACTCAGTCTTGGAGATGTCCTACTCTCCATTTCAGGAGAATGTCAATTTTGAATGACTTTGGCTTCCGGTGACAGAAACCCCAGATAACAGTGTCCAGATCAAGTATTTTTTTCAATAATACAAGAAATCTGGAAGCAGGTATCTAGTCGCCTTGGTGCTGCAGCTTAGTGTCAGCACCAATTTCTCCTTTCTTGGTCACAAGACGGCTAGCTCTCCACTGGACACCAGACAGAAAAACAAGAAAGCGAGAAGAGGAAAAGTGTGTCAACCAACTACTTAGGTCTCTTTAATCTGGAAACGAAACTCTTTCCGGCAAGGCCTCATCAGACTTCAGCTTATGCCTCATTGCCAGAATGATAGCCCATGGCCACATCTGGCTGCAGAGAAGTCTGGAAAAGTGAATATTTCTCTTTTCCAGCCCCTTGGCTGGAGGCAGGCAAGGGACTATTTGTTTGGGATCAGGTGCTGGCTTAACTAGCCAACAGTCTGGGCCACAAGAAGTTTGGTTTGGTTAGAGAAATACCAACAGAACGTCATCATACTGTGTGTCACTCATGCCATGGATCCACAGAAAGTTAAACAGCAACAAACTAGAGATTGTTTTAAAACCAAAATTGAACCATAGAATTCTTATCACCTTTTAAAAATATCTGCTTCCATCTATTTCCAAAGATACGAAATTACCTCTAATCATTTTGCCTAGCTAGGTAGTGTGTAAAAATTATTTGACTTTCACATACTCAGATACTGTTAGTTATAGTATTCTTAGTTACATTATTTTTATAAAATGTTATCTCCTTATTTTGGTTAATAAATCAAAATGACAATTTTCAATACAGTTTCAAAACGGGATTGAAATTTGTCAGTAATTAAAAACTAGGAAGCTTCAGTGCTGAAAATATATGATAGGATGTTTGAACTTATAATCTATTTTATTTCCCAGTTTGCATGGACTTTTCTGGGTCTTTCTACAACTTTAATTGTAATTTTTTCTTTTATATTTTTATCGCAGCACTCAACTCGGAAAACCTGTTAAGGCAACTACATAACGTGATCTAAAAATCCAGTTAACATATTGCTATGGAAACCAGGAAATAGAAACAGCGCTCTAATCATTTCTTTAGACAACCATGGCTCTGTGTGTGTGTGTGTGTGTAAATTCATTAATATATTTACCTTTTATTGAAAGTTGTTACTGAAACCAAAATCCATAATTGATCTGTCCATGAATAGGCCAGTGCCTTACAACCTATATATTCAATATGAACTGCACTTAATGTTAAATTATGCCATGTAATTAACAGGAAATCTTCAGTAGGGCTGCTTTGGATGGTGTGAACTACACCTGACTGCTTTTTGAGAGCTGGGTTCTAACCTTGCCTCTTTTACAAACCAGCTGCATTCTCTAGGACCTGTTAAGGACTGTTTCTTCATCTGCAAAATGGTTCAGTGCAAGACTCTAATAATGTAATGGGAACTTTCCTTTTCCACAAAATTGGGGAATCCCTTTTGAGGACTGAAACAGTTCTGTGTAGTTTCTGCTAAACTGTCTGGCAGGTAGTAAGCTCTTGCAAATAACTATTCTTACTGTATTTTTCTATTTTTTATTCTTCAGTAAATATGATCTGAATCTGCAGAGTAACTCCTCTTTTGTCCCACGACTTTAAATAACCAACAGATCCGTGTCTCCTTATATATTGCCATTACTGAATGAGCCCTTACGAGAGTTAGAAAGAACTCAAGTTCTAACAGGCAATGCTGTACCTTTGATGCTATTATCTTTGAGTGTGTTTATATGTGCTGCTAAGATAGTCTCAATTCTTGCATGTGAAATATAAAAAGTTATCCTAACACAGTATTAATACAATTCACTAGGGTCCCGAATCTTTTTTAAGAACATTATATAGTTTCAACAGTCAAGAATTAAACTTTTGTTCTGTTTTGCTTGTTCATTGCTATTTTTCTAGTTATTTAATTAACCTGTTTCCAGCTATTAAAAAAGTTAAAGAAATCGAAGTCTCCTGGGGTTAAACTCCTCTGTTGTTCTTCTACACAGAAATCTGAGTTATACTAGTAGAGGATAATCATTGCATAATGAAGTCATTGGGAGAATTAGTCCATCCCCTCCTACCTCTGTCTCTAACAATAAACTCCTTGTCTGCGCGGTGCCCAAATCTCTCCCTACCGTGGTAAGCGGCAGGGGCTACCCGAGACGTGGGAGAGACAGAGCAGAGCCTCGCGCTGTCCCCGCGGCCAACGCGCAGGGGGGTGCGGAAGGTGCGCGCCACGCGCTCTGAGCGCTGGGTGACACTCGCCGCCCAAGCACCAGGAGGGGGAGACTCGGTCCCGCTTAGCTCCCGCCCAGCTAACTCCAGCCAGGCGCCACGGTAGGAGAGAGCGCGCGGCCAAGGCGAGAAAACTTCTCCACCTCGAAAGTTTCACCTTGTCGTGGGCGGGGCAGGGGCGGCAGGAAACGCGACCCCCGCGGGGCCGGGCGCGGCGCAGGAAGGGTGGGGGCCAATTTCCCCCTCTGGGTGGTGCCAGTCGGTACCTCAGCGGTCCCCGGGCCGGCGGACGGGGCGGCCCAGACAGCGAGACCGACATAGGCGTGCGGGGACGCGCGGGCGAGCGCCGCGGTGGGGTCGCCTGGCGGTGCCTCCAGCCTGGACGCGCCCGGGCCGCCTGGGGCCGTGCGCACCGATGCCCGGCTGAGTCACCGGCCGGGCAGCGCGCGGTGGGGAGGGGCGGAGGGAGCGCGGCGCGGCGGCGGGCGGGGCGGGCGCTCCACTCGGCCCCGCCGCAGGTGACCCGGCGGCCCTCGCCGCCCGCCGAGCGCCCCGAGCGCTTTGTGAGTAGATGCGGAGCCGGATGCCGGGCGACAGCTGACTCGCTGAGAGGAGGCGCGGAGCGCGCGGGTGGTCCCTGCGCCGCTGACTTCCCGGGTTCTTGAGCGCCGCAAGGTAAAACTAAAGACCCCCTTCTAATCCCGCACCCCACCCCTCGCCCCAGCGCTTCTGTTTTCTTTGTTCCCCGAAGAGATCTAACTGCTCTTCCAAAGGGCAAGCTCACAGCGGAGGACTAGAGTTCAGGGGCAAACTGAAGGCAGGGCGGGCGGGTGGGGGAGAGGACGGCAGGACTCAGAGGGGGCTGGCGTTTGGGGGGCGGGGGTGCTTCCGATGGCCACCTGTGTGACTCAGGACGGAGAGGGGCGCTGGGGCGGTGGGTAATGTGTGACCGTGAGGGCCCAGCAAGTTTCAAAGCTGCGATCTGACTCAGCCCTTACAAAAGGGATCCAGGCGCCCTGTCCCAGGGTGATGCAGCCGGCAAGGTTGGAACCGAGCGGCTTCCTTGTTCCCAGCCCCGTTTTATATGTATTATGTAGGAGTCTTTCCAGGGAGCAGGTGTCTCTGTGAAGGTCTGTTTTCCTCCTTTCTGTCAAACACGCAGCCTGTGATCCATCATTTTCGATCGTACCTGATCTCTTTGCTGAGGCTTGTGGAGGACATCTGTCTTCTTAGGTGAAATAGATTAGAAGCACAGGCCCGGCGGTCTCGCTAGTACTGGTGCTGACCCAGTAATGAAAGCAACGATGAAAGTACTTTCGCTGACTGTTGCCAAGGCAGAATTTACTCCAGAGCGTGGTTTCCCATTCATAACCTTTTATGTTTTAAAAGAGCCATTTGCTAATTTGGCAGTTGGAGAGGGTTCCAGTGGCTCACGCATGAATGGTGTATTTTACCTTATCACAATTTTATGTTCCAAGGAGCCCTTAGACAGAATGAAATATTGTCAACTCTCTTAGGCAAAATAATCAGGATACTTTAATTGCCAAGTTAAGATGGTCAGTGACTATAGGAGGACCGTAAAAACTGACACTAGAGAGCATATAGACTATCTGGACCCTCTCCTGAATTTTAAGAAGATTGTTCACATTCTGTAGCGTTGGGCGGAGGTTTATTCTGTCGCTTTCATCAGCCAGACACATGCACATTGCCATGCAAATAGATTCAGAAAAACATTATATTCCCATACAGCTCAACTATTATAGCTGACTAATGAATTTTTCTCTGCAGGAAGATGATCTGAAAATGATGTACATCATGTTTCTCTCTGCTATTGGGACATAAATTGTGCTTTTATGTAAACAGTGTAGATGGTGCCTGGATTATTTATTTGCAGGTATATAGAGCTTTTCTCTCTGGCTCTAAGCTTCCTGTGCTTTGTTTTGAACATGTAAAACTTACATAATGGAACAGAGTGAAGTACTTCGGTTCCAATCATTGCAAATCTGTAGGGTATTCAATGTTCTTTGTTTTTGAACTGCTGAATAACATAGGGGAAATTTACATCATTCATAAGAAATTTTTGTAGTACCAAAACTAAGTCTGACTGCCTATAAAATATACTGGTATTGTATCAATTCTGTTTGGTTTTCAAACTTAACAGTGGATAAGCCTATAGTTATTAACTTAAATATTATTTTGATGGAATTTAGGGTCTATAGAGGGTGATCTGCTGATTATTGCTTTTTTCAAAGATGGCTTTGTTCTTGATACCTCACAGTAGGAGTTTACGTTAGATGGACATGACATGCTTTCAGAATTAGCGCATAAAGTTTATCTGAATGATTTTATGCACCAAAGCCAGTCAGTATGAAAGCTCATACCTAATGTTTTTACTACTTTTAAATCTATAATAAAAGAAAAATGAAACTTTCTAAGTAGAAGTAATACCCATATTTTATAAATATCTTTTAAGACTATATAAGCACATGCTCTACATTCACCTTAAAATGTTTTAAAAATTTGGTTCAATGAAGGCAAGACTAAGAAATAAATTTTAAAAATCAATTTCCTAAGCTGTTGGTAAAAAAAAAAAATAGTTCAAAAAGCATTTGTCTAATTTTTCTTTTGCAAACCTGTGCAATATTCTCAAATGAACTTTTTATCAAATGTGGTCATTTCAAAACAAAGTGAATAACTCAAAGGGCTGACAGGTTCTCGGGACACACAGTTTCTCTTAAGTATCTGCACCATAGCTATGGTGACACATGCATGATGAGCAGGTTCAGGGCACCTCCTGTCTGTCTGGCCCGGGCTGCCTCTTTCCTTTCCCTTGGCTTGGTCAGAGCTACTTCCAAGCCCTCTGAGCCCCTGTTTCTTCAGTCAAGTTTCCAAGTTTCTTCTTCTTTGTTATTAATGATTTTCAGCAGAGCATCTATGCTTTCTTTTCCCTGCCCCTAAGATTTCCCTTGATCCACTGTGTTTGTTCATGGGGTTCCCAATTTCCTAATTGTGCCCCCTTAAGGAGAGAAAATATATGCAGAAACTCAAGTGCCAGGGAGTTAACCTTTCCTGGCAAATGTATATTGAAACTAAAGTTTTGGAGAGCAAGCCCTCAGGGCAGAGTTTCTTCATAGGCTTTGCTCCATAGAAAAGAAATACACGCCTAGTCACCTCTCAGTAATAAGTGATAGATACCTTGACTAATATTTCAGGATCACTTTGATTCTGACCCTAACTTGCTACCAGGCCCACATTTGCCTTTCCCCAAATAGTTAAGAACAACTGTACATAGAGCATTATATGTGTTAGGTACAAAGAGAACATTTAAAAGAAAAAGGGAAGAAATGGAATCTGCCCTTGAAGAGTTAACAATCTAGATGTAAAATGAACCCAAATCCATAATTATTAAGGGTACATCACATGAGAGAAACATTAGAAATCATCCCATTTGCTATTAAATAATACATAGTTTTAATAAATCAAAAGATTAGAAATTAAAGATCTTAAAATTTTTAACATGCTTTTGTATGTATCATCTTTCTGTTACTAAAACAACTTCACAGGCTCATCAATGCTAATATTAATATCTTAACATTCCCATGTTGTAAGCAAGGAAACTGAATTTGAGACTATCCCTGTGCCGTCTCAATAGCACCATCCTGCCTCTTCCCAGTCATCAATGAAGATGAACTATTAGAAGCATTTTCTAGTGAGGCACAGGTTGAGATCCTGAAGTTAGTGGTAGATGATGAATATAATAATATTTCTAGTCCCTGAAGTTTTCCTCCCCTTCTCTTTCTCTAGTTATTTTTTTTCTTTTTCTTTTCGTAGTAAGATGTACCAAGAAAAGGATTAATTTATACGTGGGGGGTATTTTGCTCCTGTTATCAGATTAAGAGCTGTAATCTGAGTAATTTCGTAATCTATCCTTTCATCAAAAAGGCCATTCTCAGATATCTCTTCAGCTGTGTTAAATAGTTTAGTATATTCCCCATGGGATTTGTTTCAATAAAAACATCCAGTAAAATCTGATTACTTTGCTTTTTCATGGGACAAAATGAAGAAAGTGTTTTTATAAGCTGTAAAACTTAATTGAGAGAAAAATCACACGTGTGGCATTTGTGGCAGGAGGTGTGAGCACAGTGAAATAAAAAGCGGTCAACTTTGTAATCACATACCCAGGTATACATATTTCTTTCTGTGCCTGTGTAAATTTGTGCAAGTATGTTTATGCAGGTTACTCCCGTTGACTTTAATTTCTGTAATAAATTATGTGGCCACAGAGTCCATGGAAATTACGTAAAGATCTACAGGCTGTAATTTATGTTCTATACAAGGGACAATAGAATTTGAAAATGTATTTTTCCAAATATAGTAAAAGATACATTTATTTAATGTAGTTAGAGAAGCACCACTTCTGGTGAAAGCCAGGTTCTGGTACCCCAAGAATGTGAAGGAGGATTTAGTCATTCATTCGGGATAATTTCTTGGGCACCTACCAAGCATAGTTCTAGACTCCGGCATTTCAGTAGAGAATAAAACAGACAAAAATCTTGACCTAATGATGCTCTGTTCTATTGAGGTAGGCAAACAATACAGAAATAGATAACTAAAATGTGTTTATGCCAGGTGATGTTAGTAGCGCAAGGAAGAATAAAGTGGTGAAGGGGAATAGGGACTGTCAAGGATAAAAGGGGTTGAGGTGGTGATTAAAAAATTCAGTAGTGAGGTCTAGAAAGACGCACTTCAAAGGTGACTTTCGAGCTAGAACCTGAAGGAGATGCAGGAGTGATTCTTGTGCTCAGGACTGTAGTCTCATCTGAAATTTCAGTTCTGAAATTGTGCAGTGTACAGCTTGCACAGCTGTCCACAAAGTTCCTGGGTTTTTAGGGAGATGCCAGTGCCTGCCATAGTTAGCTACGGTCTCAAAGATGAAGGTACAGGAGTGGCCCATACCATTTGTTTTATGGGATGTGAAAGAAGACACCCTGTAGTATTTGACTGCATTTGCCTGGCCCCATCCCCATCCCCCATCCTTGATCAGAGACATTGCTCCATTTCCTTCTTATTTTCTCCATTGTGAGGGTGGCCCACTGGTATTTATTGAGAGTAATAACCATGGCTGCTGTCTCTGATCCTTTCCGTCATGTAAGTCTAGAGACGGCAAAGGCTTGCTGCTTGACGGAGTGCGGCCTGTCCGCTGTGCACGTCTTGCTTTCCTTCTGCTTTTCCTTCCTTTTGCCCGGCCAGTGTTAAACCACTGTCCTGGATTTTCTTCCTCTTTTCTTCCTTCCCCCTCATCTACATCATGTATCAAGATTTGCAAACAGGTAACTTGCATGAGTAAAACCAACCCTTTCACTAGGGACTGACAAACTGCTGAGGAGAACCCTCCCTGAGACAGGGCAGTCACCTCCTGGCTTCATTGGAGTTGCCGAGAGGCCCAGTGCAGGGCATGGGCTCATGAGGTGGTACCTTCCAGATTGTCCAGAGAAGCTAGAAATCTCCCTATTTTAAAATGTTGACTCGGTATCTTTAAAATACCATACAGCCTAGAGTGACAAGAAGTCTGCCGCCCTTCTTATGGGCTCCTTGTGTTGCCAGCTGCTGCAGCACGCATGGCCAAAGAGCCTCAGGACTGCTTCTGCAAAAGATCTTATTTTTCTGGAATTCTCAGAAAAGTCTCTGGAATTCTCTGGAAAGGATTCTCTAGGAAATCAAGCAATTTAAAAAAGAAAACAATATTTTATAATTCATTACCTCTTGGCACATACTTCTATTTCTAAACTCACCAGCCCACATGCTTTGCGTCAAACTATGTATATATTTCTAAACTAAAGGATAATCTAGTTATTTTATTCTTAAACTAAAGTAGTTATTTTCTGAAACCTGAATCTATCATAGCTTTATGCATAACTTTCATTTCCAAGTTCTCTGATTCAGAATAAACTCTCTCTTTGGAATATTGGCTCCTTTTTTTTTTTTTTTTTTTTCTGTTTTGGAAATGCCTGAACTTCACACATTGTTATTCCCCTGGCATTGAAATTCAAAATGTGCACTGCCTTACTGGTTTCCAGGTCCCTTTAAAAGCAATCAGATCAGCGTTGTAATCTATTTTTCCAAAGGAATAAAAACTCACAGGTTGTGTGCTAACTTGTTTTCTTTAATCCTAAAAACTCAGCGAAATGCCCAGGCTAGCAGCCTTCCGGAAGGCCATTGTGTTAGAAAGGAAGATTATGTACTGTATTTCTTCCTAGTATTTTAAATGCAAATATAATAATATATCATGAAACAGTGCACATATTAAGATCAGTGGCCTTTTCCTGTTTTGAAATGATCTCGTGTTCCCTCATAGTTGGAAATCTGAGGCAGCCTCTAGACTGTCAGGTCCAGTTTGAATTGTATGTTAGAAAGAAAAAGAATGACTTGGGAATTTAAAAGTATTCCAAAGTATTCCAACTGTTTGATAAGACCATAGAAGAATTTATAATTTTTAATACTTTATTAAAAATACTAAGAACATTGAGAACTGCAGACTTTTAAAATAATGTAGTCTTTGGAAGTCAGAGAAAAAAAGAGGTTGAGTAAATTTGTTTATCAGAGGTAGCTTGCTTCCTTTGGTCCTAATCATGTGGGAAAGGAAGACCAGCCAAGTTTTGGGTCCATAAGACAACTCAAAGTAGCTTTAAAAATAAGTTTTGGCTTTGCTTAGAACCAGAGTGTGTTTAGACCAGCATTTTAGCTCTTAAATTTTAAACCTAGGGGTCTTTTAAGAGACATTTAATCCATGTGTTTTTGATTCACTAAATCTTAAATCATTACCCATAAACTGTATGTCCCTCTGAGCTCTTTGATGTCTAAGCAATCTTTGAAATCATATAAGGCCCTTTTGTTCCAGAAAAATAGGAAGTAAGTTTTTGTTAAGGGTCAGTAAACAGTATCTTCAAAAACCCAAGTTAGGTCTAAAATCCCAAAACCATGACAGAATGGATGTTTGAATGAGTATTAATGCCTTGTCTTACGCAATGTGAAAAATAGAAGTACTCTTGAAATACTCCTGTTTGACAGTAATATTCAGTTGTAATCTTTCCTAACCCCAAGAAAATGATTTTGATGTAACTCCTTTCTGTTGTATTGTAATGTAAATATAAGGTTCAAATATTTATCATTTTCCCCACACATAGTAGGCACTCAGTACATATTTTCTAGAATATTAAAGGAATGGCTTTTTCTTCTGTCCAGAACTTTCCAACTAATGTCAATCTTTCTATTCAATATCAATATCCATCTGTAGTGTTTTGGAATGAGATCTACTGAGTCAGTGACCTGGTTTGATAAATTTTAAAAATAAGCCATCTACCTAAATATATGACATTTATTGAAATTCATTTTGCAGCATGAAGCAACTGCCGAGCAAAGAGTGCTGAAAATAGGAAGGAATTTGTAGGCTAATTTGATTAAATATTCAGTTGTTACCATATGCTTTCTGAAAATTGATTTTTTCCCCCATGTACTATTCCTGCCATCCGTCCTCCCACCTTGACATGCTTACTGATTGAAAGCTATGCACAGAAAAGGGCAGGTCGCATGTATCTGTAAGCAAAGCCAGCAAGTGCAAACAGGCACGGGAAACACAATGCTGTAATATGGGGTGGTGGAGAGGGGTACTCAACAATAATCATGGTGTTGGGTTTTGCTTCAAATTAAATGGATGACACATCTCTGAACTCTATTGTGTGGGAAAAAACACCTTCTTACTGTAGTTAGATTTCCTGTTTGAGTGTGTATTTTCTGGTAACTAGACTTCCCCTATGGACTGGGCACAAATGTGTAGCTTGAAGGGCAGTTCAGATGCACAAGATGAGAGTGCTGGCTGCTTTGGAGACAAGCAACTGCTTGTCTCACAAACAGTGTTTTTCAACTTTTCTGTCTCATGTCACCCTTGATGACGTGAGAATCAAGGGTGTGATATGAACTTCCGTGGCACACTTAAATTATGTTGATCACAAAAAAGAGTATAAAAAATATATACTTAACCGTGCTTTGAACTTCTTTCGAAAATAATTTAATTAATGATCTTTAAAAATTTTTGCAGAACACCTAAGATCCTGTCACAGCACTCCTGTGTACCACGGCACACCAGTTAAAAATCACTGCTCTAAGAGAAAGTTAGGGCCATATAGTGAGATCTTTCTTAATACCATGTTGTGGATTTCTCAATGCTCATCACATTTGATCCTCAGAAAACCTTTCCTGATCAAAAGTCAGTTGTTTTAACGTGATATTTAGGGTGACAGAATTTGGCACTTTCTTCTATCTTGGGTGGGTAAGGGGAGAAAAATTAAAATTATATTATTATGTGCTTGAGATAAAGATTCTCTTCGATGAATCTGAAGGTTTACTGACTACAGACATCATCATTAAAGCTTATTTTGACATTTGCACTGCAGAAAGCACTGCATCGGCAGTGACTTATTTATATAGTGTAGACATGCCTATTTTTTGTTGCAGTGGGAGGCCAAACCATCAGTAATGATCCCATATCAATGTGTTTGTACACATTCATGCTTACGTGATTTTTAAACTCCAATTAAAAGACCTCACAACTTGATAAATAAACAAATGCCTTGAGCAAAATATAGTTGAACTTAAAAAAAATTTTTTTGTAACAACTCTCATGGCACACATGAAGAATGTAGATAATAAAGGACAGACCCAGAGGTTTTGATGGGGTATTGGATCAATGAGATAAGGGGAGGGAAAAGTGGATGGATACCTTGAGGAGTCAGGGGCTTGGGTGCATTGTAAGTCACAGAGTGTCCCATTAGGAACCAGGCTGCCTGGTCTCTCGGCAGAAAAGAGGCAGGTCAAAACAGGGAAATTGGTAGGGCACATACATGGTAAGCAAAGTCTAAACCTCCTCCAATTTATGTCACATGTGGTTTGATTCTGGGAGAAGATTACAATGTTATCTATCCATTCTTAAATTGGGCTTCTTACTCTATTCTCCCCACAGCTACCAGGAAAAATAACAGGAATAAGTAGCAGAAATAAAAAAGGCTTTAATTCTGAGTATCAGTGGCATGTCCTAAGCGCTCTCAAACACTCTAAATGAAATTCCATCTTCTCAGAGGAAATCAAAATATTAAAAGAAAAACCAGACACATTTGTAAAGATTTTATACCGTTTTCATGACTAAAATTTTTTTAGCCTATCAGCTCATTATAATCTATAAATTACTGTTGAGACCAAAAGTTAGGGCCCTAAAAACTATATTTATAGTCATTTTCCACTGAGATATCATCTGCTATGGATGTGTTTGGAGGGATATTGTCTTGAGACCTTATCTTTGGGCCTTGACTATACAAAGTTCATGCTCGAGTATGCCTAGAAATTACACTTTTATATTCTAAACATGAAATCAGACAGTGATCTAAGAGCCGAAGGAGACAAGATGAAATTATAAGAGGGACTTTACTTAACAAATGCAATCAGTGTAACCTAATTCTTTGTACCCTCAATGAACCCCAAACAATTTTTTTAAAGGTTTATATAAAAAAAAAAAAAAAAGAGCTGAAAGAAGGTCATATCAAGCCTTGCCTTTGCTTTGTTTCTTTTTGCTCCTCTGAATCTTGGGTGACCTGCTATTCCTCTGACACCAGTTGAGGGCTACCCTGTCCAAAGTCTCACCACTATCTGATTAAGACAGAGATAGCAAACAAATAGAATCATGTGGGACATACTGTCCAGAATGAGCCTCCAGTCTCACTATTATCTGGTTAAGACAAAAACAGCAAACAAGTAGACTCCTTTAGGACATAGGTGAACCTTTGAGCTTAAAATAATTACCTTATTGTCATTCTTAATCAGTACCAAATAGTGCAGAGTTTTAAGTTCTATTGAATTGTATAAAGAAGCAGCCAAAGCAGAGATTGTTGATGGAAAAAGAAAAAGGTTCCTCCTAACAGAAATGAATATGCAATTTAAACTTTTCACAAATTCCCTTTCTGTCCTGTCAAAATTAAGATATTTCTAAATTTTATTTTAGTCTTACTAGCACATACTTAGGTTGTTTATTGAAATATGTCAGGGCCCAGTAATTTTAAACATTCTTCTGGTTTTCAAAAAGCTTACAAAAAGTACCATTCTTTAAATCACCAGAAAAGTGCAAATAAAACCCCTGACAGCTTCATTAACGACAATGAAAGGTGACAAGCTTTGAATCTACGTCATAAGCTGATTAATTACTTTCCAAATGTTATTAAAGATTCTAAAGGAATAGCTAGACGGGTATTCAGGATCGAGGTTCCCTCACAATTCCTAAATGGGTTTTAATTTTCAGAGTTAGATGATGATTATATCTGATTCATTTCTTTAACATCTTTAGATTCTTGGTTTTATTGAAAAGAGGGCAGAGTATCTGTTTCAGGGTGTTTTCTTTTCCCTGAAGTTATTCCTTGCAGAATTCAATAAAACTGGTTTTGAAATAAAAATAATCAAGTGCTAGCATTTTCTCTTAATAAAGGCCCATAGATGTGATGAATTATATAAACATTCGAAGGAATTTAAAACAGAGGTCATAATTATGTAACCATTTAATTCCCAAGTTGGCCTGACAATGTAGACACTCAATGAGAATGGGCATTGTGCGTCAGGTTAAGTATGACTTGGGTGAATTTTTATTCTTTTTTTGATTACTTCCCTTTTGACCAGTCTATAACACCTGCTTCTCCCCTCAGCAGATTTGTTTGCTGGTCTCTGGCCATCTTTTTCCCATGCCCACTGTAATGATTTAAAACTCACACCATTTTTCTTAAGCTCTTGCATCTCTTTGACATCCCTTATTCTCAGTGTAAGATTTTCTCTTAAATTTTAGAGAGTAAACGGAAGTCCAGATGGCTTCCATGTCACCTATTTATCTCTTTCTGTCTCACAGGATGAAACAGATTGATCCCATTGTTCAATCAATTGTATGCTGTCGAGCACCTTGCTTTGTCTGTCCTGGCCTCCTGTCTTTATTATCACCCTCACCATTTTTCATTCAGCCTTCACTCAACTTGCTGCTTCTTCTAGAAAGAAGGAAAACAAATAAGTTAGGCATCCTGATAGGATCTCAAGACAATTTTCTTAAGTTGTCATTTTTTTCTCCTTCATTCCCATTCATTCCTTAACGCAGTCAACTCAAGTATTTTGTCCCGTGTTCCTAAGAAAGTGTCCTCATTCTAATCACCAGTGACCTTCTCTTTGCCAAATCTGATAGACACTTGCTCTTATCCCATTTGATCCTCTCTACATTGTACTCCTCCCTTCTTGAAAGTTCTCCTTTAGCTTTTGAAACACCACTCAAACCTCATCTTTTACCTGTCCATTTTTTTTTTTTGCAGTTTTTGGCCGGGGCTGGGTTTGAACCCGCCACCTCCGGTAAATGGGGCCAGTGACCTACTCCTTTGAGCCACAGGCACCGCCCGCCTCTCCATATTTTTTTCACTTATGACTTCTTTCTTTTTACCTTTTAGAATATGAAATTTAGATTCTGATCTCTTTTAGGGTTCCATGTGAATTCCACCTTTCTGCTTACTGAGCTTGTCTATGGGTGATCTCACTGGCGTTAGTGACTGCAGATACCCTGATGGTCCCTTGGTTCGCAAATTGCCATCTCTGACTTTCTCTGTCTCTAGTCCACCGTCCCCAGGTTGTTAGCTACCTTATAGCTGCCTCCACCAGAATGACCAACAGCAACCTCAGGGTTATTAATGAAACTAATTATTTTTGCCCCTAAAATTTTCTCTGTTTTCCCTGTCTTCCTTTATGGCCCCCAACGTAGACATTTTTAGCCATCTTTGACTTCTCAGTCTCTCCTATGGTTGAAATCCATATTGAGTCATTACCACATGAATCTTCTCTCTTTAACATCTTTCTAAGCTAGTTTTTCCTTTCTGTCTATACTACTAGAATCTGTTCAGGTTCATTCTTTCATGTATGATTAAATGGTTCTGTTTTCCGTTCATTCAACAAATGATTACCAAGTCCCATGTAATGATGGCACTATCTGAGAGCTAACAGTGGAGCTTACAGTCTAGTGGGAGCCACAGAGAAGTAATTATTACAGCTCATTGTGGAAAGGGGAAGGCAGGTTGAATGTGTGAGCACACGGGAACATTCTTGATCTCTTTCTAGAGGGTGAGAAAGGCCTCAGAGAAGGCTTCCCAGAAGAACTATTATTCAAGGTGAGGCCTGAAAAGAGACTGTGCATTATCCAGGTAAAGGTGAGAGCAAGAGTGTTCCCTGAAGGGAATCCACACGTGCCGAGACTCGGGGTAGGAGAGCACATGGCTCGCTTTACAGAAAGGGTGAGGGCAGAGTGGCGAGAGCCTGGATTTCTAGTGGAGTGATGGCAAAAAGCAAGGCTACAGAGTGAGGCAGAAGCCAAATTTCATGTAGCTTTTAAGCTCTGCTGTGTTCTTTTCAGCACTGAAGTGACAGAATCAGATTGTCAGCTTAGAAAGTTATCTCTGCTTTGTTGGGGACCAGATTACAAGGGTGAGAATGGAGAGGCAAGACCAGCAGGGAAGCTGTTGTTATCCAGGTGAGAAGCGCCACTGCCCTGGACTACGAGACGGAAGCAGACGAACAGGTGGACATGTTTAAAACAACTGCAGGTGGGAATCAAGGATGGTGTCCTGGAAACGTGGGAAATGCTAGGTACTGGGCCGGCTGTGGAGTGGGAGAACAGTTTTCACGGAGACGGTGGAGGAACAGTAATGTCCACCGGTTCCGTAGTGCCTTTGTCTTGTGCATCCTCTTCCCCCAGCCCATGAGCTTTGGAGCCCCAGGGCTGAGTCCTCCTCTCCTTCTTCTCTACACTCCTGTCCTTGGTGGTCTCATCCAGTCTCATGGCTTTTCAGATACTCTGTTTGCTGACAACTTCTTAATTTCAGTCTCTAGCCCAGACCCATCTCCCTAACTCCAGGACTCAAACATCTAACCACATGCCCAGAAAAACACCCCAAATGTGAACAGAGCTAGACCAGTCGTCTTCTCACACCCAAATGGCTGTACCCACCAGCATCTCCATGACAGTAACTGTCAAAAGTCACTCTTTCAAATGAATGGTTTCCTTGGTTGTCTCATCCAGCCTCGGTAACTGTCAAACTGTCATTCTCCCCATGACAAAAAGCCAAAATCCTTGGAGTATTCTTGATAATGCTTTTTTTTCTTTTTTTCCTCACACATCTCTTATCCAAATTCATCAACAAATTCTATTAGCTCAGTCTTCAAAATATAATCAGAATTACTCCCCTCTCACCCAACCCAGCCTTTCTTCCCTAGCTGAGGCTGCCCGTATGACTCACCTGGAGTGCTGCAATAACTTCCTAGCTGGCCTTCCTGCTCCACTTCGGCCCTGTGCCACCCCCGACACCAGTGGTTTTCTCCCACCCTTGGTCCAGATGATTCCATTCAAACATACCCCTCCTACCTCAACACTCTGCAGTGACTCCCCATTTCGTGCCAATAAAAGTCCAAATCTCACAGTGGCCTACAAGGCCCTGCATGCTCTGATTCTTTGTCCTCTTTGATTCATCTCCTGATCACCAAAGGTCCAGGTGTACTGGCCCCTTGGCTGTGCCCAGATACCCCAGGTCTGCGCTCAGCTTTGTCCTTCTGGACTCTGCCCAGAAATCTCTTCTCCCATCTCGGGTGGCTGAATCTTTCCTTACTTCAACTCTTTCCTCAAAAGCTGTCTTTCTGATTTTCAAAGCTACAAACTGTCTTTCCACCATCCCTCCAGGCAGTCCTGATTCCCCAATCCTGCTCTTTGTCAGTCTTGTCACCACCCAAAACACTAACTTCTAATAGACTATGTGGTCAACTTACTTGTTATGTGTATTAATTGCCATCCAGATCCACCTGCTACAGCAGAGATGTTTGCTTTCGTTACCCTAAGCATCTGTCCCATAGTAGGGCCTCAATAAATGTTAGCCAAATTTAGTACCCTAAGCATCTGTCCCATAGTAGGGCCTCAATAAATGTTAGCCAAATTTAGTCTTAAATAGCTGTTGAATACACAAAACTAATGTTGGAAAGATGGATTTCTGGACTCTGGAGACCCATCAACAGGTCACATAAGGCTTTCTGTGATGTAGCCACAGCCGGTCCTTCCAGCTTTATCCACTGCCAGCCAAGCCCACACAGCCTCTGTGCTCCTGGCAGCTTCCTAAATAACCCTGCGCGTCTCTGCAGTTGCCTGTGTGTGAGTCCTTTCTGCCCAGAGCGCCTGTCCCCTGCATCAGCTGTTCCTGAGAAGCCCCAACTTACCTTGCAAGACCCAGCTCAAGCCTTATCCCTCCTCTGAGGCACTCCTCCTGCTGTCCCTCTCCACCCTCATCCACATAGTTGGGTCTTCCCTCTGTGTTCCTCCGGCAACAGGCGCACACCTTCCAGCACAGCCCGGAAGCCTGGTGGCAGGGAGCGAGGAGGGGACTCCCAGTCTACAGGCAACACATAAATGGTTGGGAAATTACTTATTTTAATGTCTCACCTCCCTCTTCTCTTTTTGTTTCTCTCTCTCCTCTCTCATGAACATACATAGCCCCTACACATACACACACACACGTGCCCCAAATTATTTTTCCTTGAATTGACCAGTTATATAAATGCAATCTGAAGCACGGTTGGTTTTAAGTTGTCCTAACCTTTTGGCTTATTGATTTTTTAAGAAGCCAGAGTGTTTACTGAATTTTAGAAACTGGATTCTGTACATTTACAAAGATCCATTTGCTTGGCATTCTTTATTCATTTAAAAGTATTTCAGGTTTTTGTAGAAACTTTTATTTGGCTCTTTATTTTCTGATGACATGTTGATCTCAATGCAATGTTATTTATATGCTTTTAATTTTTCTTCCAGCACTGCTAGAATTACATTATGTCCTTTCAAGGAATCCACATCTCCACAGAATATGGCCAGGTTTGGCTATTACTCCCATTCACAGCATTCTCATGATTTCTAACAGTTCTTTTCTACTCTTGAAAAAGAAAATTTCATGTACTGACAAAATACACCTTGAAAAAGAGAAAATAGTTCCTTCCGGTGCCAGATAGTCTACTTGCTAACATTGATTTCCAAGAAAATTTCTCAAGTGTGAGCTAAATGAAATTCAGAACTCAGAGAAAATAGTGTTATGAGAGAATGCCCACCTCGTGTGACCGGTCCATGCTTCAGGGCCAGCACCTGGCCTCTGGCACCTGCCTGCCTCGGCCCCCTCTCTCTCTCTTTCCCTGTATGTTGAACTCTCTCTTTATGTGACAGCCACTATGACAAGAATAAGGTTCACTCACCACCAACTTTCCTCCACAGCCATATGGTCTCTGCTTTAGGTAACAAAAGAAATGGATCAGTTACATAAACCCAATCCTGAGTACACAGCCCCCCACCCAGTGAGAGTTGCACTGTGCCTTACACCAAGGACATTTTCAAACACAGAGGGAGGGAATGTCTGATTCATGAGTGAGTAATGTTCCAGCTTCCTCTCCAGCTCATCTCTCTTCAGCGCTTCCCATGCAGACCGTTCAGTCAGGTTTATCTTATCCAAGCTCTGTGTTTGAATGAAACTGGGAAAGGTTGCTAGGCTTATTTTAACTTGCATAGGTAGAAAGATGTTTCTCAAATGTGATCTATGGATTTACGTTTTTCAGTGCTCCTGAACTTGAATGAACAAAATCTGGTGGCATTGCTGCACAGTCTGAATTATAAAATCACATCTATCCATTAGGCTACAAAATGTGAAAAAAATGCTTTTATAGGATATCGAGCACTTTAGCACCTTCTTAACATTGGGGAAGTTCAGCATTCACATTTTCAAGGACAAAGTAACATTCTTGTCTGACCTACAACTTATTAATGGGACAAAAGCCTGTCCATCAGTCAGGGCTCTGACAGGTCAATGTATTTTCTCAACAGTATTTTTTCCAATATGCATGATAGTAAAACAAATGTCCATTTATTCTTCTTTCCCAGAAGTTGAGTACTTGCAACCATTTGTAAAAGGACAAAGAGGTTTGCTAACAGAGTATGAATTTATGAGGGATAATCTTGAGAGCGCAATGGCATTCTATTCTTTTTATCTTTATTCTTGCTGTATCAGAGTTGGACAATGGTCTCAATCATATGTTACAACAAGAAAAAGCACAATTGGCTTTTCTTATGCTAAGATTCTGCCACTTTCCAATTTCAAAATGCTTATCAGAAGAAGAAACACAAAAGTGAATATGAATCTGAATAAATGCACTTATCTCTCTTTTGAAGAAACAACATTTGTGTGAGAATCAAGTAATAGTGTTGAAAGCATCCCCAGAAACATTAATTATAATACGTACAAATTATTCTTGTACTAGGTTTAACTTGTTTTTTTTTCTATAGCCTCCTGTATTTAAATTTCTTAATAAGCTCATTTATTATAAATAAAGTATGTAAATCAATCTGGGAATACTCTGTTTCAGAAATGTTATGTGACAGGCTGCCACATACAGTACAACTTTTGATTAAAAAAAAGAATCTTTATTCTGTTCTGCAGTTAGACCTTCACATGATACTCAAAACCACCTGTCAGGAACAGGTTATGCTGCTGATGACTTTTAAAACAGAATATTTTAGATACACAGCATCAAAACAAAAAAAAAAAATGGTCTGCAGTTTTATAATATGTATATGCTACAGAAACCTTTAAAAAATTGTTCTACCCTAACGGATAAATAGGTTGGGTCCAAATATTTTCAATATGAGTTCCATAAGTAAAAAAGGTAATTGTCTACTTATCTTTCTCCATGTGCTGCTTACAATGAGGATTGTCATATATATTTGTGTGACATACTTATACTAAAAAAAAATTATTCACCATTTATCCACAACTCAAATGTCCCTGGGCATCCTGTATCTTTACTCAGTAAACTTCAGGGGGAGTATGGGCTTACTCTTTTTTAAAGAGGTAAGGTAATGGTTCCTATTTGTTTTTCTTCCCTAGTATGGGAGGCCCTCACTGTAGCCACTGTCTTGGAGTGGCTTAAAAAGGACTTCACAACTTATAAAGGACTTCATGAACCTGAAATGGGGTTAGAGAAAAACCACAAGATGGTCAAAGGGTGGGAAAATAAGAAATATCATTCTTTAAACTGTAGAAAAGAGGACCAAAGTGATGAAACAGTCACCAGGTATTTGGAGTGGTCTTTCCCAGGGGACTGTGCCAACTTCCTCATTTTTGATGAAGGCAGGCAGAAACTGGCTAGCACACGAGTTAGGACAATAAGCTTACTAGCTACATTTATTGAGTGCTAGGCAGTGCTGCATAACTGAATGCCAGAGTCTCTCATCGTTTATCTCTAATCCTAGTGAGTAATGTGCTAGCTTCCTCCCCATCTTGTCTTTCTCCAGTGGCTCACATTCAGACCCATGAGATATGTACCATTATCCCCATGTTTTAGATGAAGGGAAGTGACATGGTGAGACGGTATGTCAAGGGTAAAGGCCAGATTCACATCACATCTCAGCCTGTCTGACACCAAAGCCCATATTCTCTCTACGAGGTCCCACTCCTTCTCCAGTAAGTGAGGGAGCTCCTACGAAGAATATTAAAAAACATGTGGTCAAGCAAACTAGTCTGTAAATAATAAAGACAAGGAGGTCTCACTGGTTTGGGGGATAATTTAAATGTGATGAATACCAAAGAGCTATTGGGAGCACTGAAAAATTCTAGATTCTTTCCATTCCTTTGACTTCGCTGTTAGAAATCACTGTCCAGGGAGCAGCGTCTGACTACAGGAGAAGGTATTTTTGACACAGTGTATTGTTTTATCTTTCTAAAGTCAGTTTCTAAGTCAGTCTCCATCATAACACTAAATGCTAAATCTTTAAACGTAAGAATCAAACATTCAACAAATCATATTTTAAAATTTGCTTTCCTAAGAGCCCAGGGAATCCGTTCACCTTTCGAGGTAGGTTACACATGTGGACACATGCTGCTGTCTTCAAATCCGCAGACTGTACACTCTTTGAAGAGAGAAACCCTCAGTATCTGGTCACATGCAATGGGTACTCACAAATATTTGATTAATATTACTTGATATAATGTAATATGACTGTTCATAAACAGTGCGTGTTTATAAATAGAGTTTAAATGTCGTCAGTAATCTTCTATTGAAATCTTTCCTTAACTTTCTGTTTATGGGCCAACTTTTAAAATTAATGGAAATAATATAAATGTAGGGAGAACTAAGAATTTTCCTTAGGATTACTCTGGCAAGTCTTCCTAGATATTTAACCATGACTGTTTTTATGGCTGCAATTTCCTTAATATGGTACCTTGGCCATTTTCCATCGCTGTAAATCCCTTTTATATACTTAAAAGCAGTATTGAAATATTTTTCAGTTTTTATATCTTGCCTCCTCACTTACATACATACATTATTTCATCTTAGGATTATGTCATGTAAATACTGTAGAAAATCTGAGAATTATATAGTAGGAAGAAATAGTATACCACTTTAGAAATCTTAACTAATAGATACGGTCCCAAAAGCAAAGAGAAATATTTAATGTAAGTATTCAAGTAAATAAAGAAACCCACTTACTTGAATGGTTTACGTAAAGTTGCCTCTATGGTCTTGACTTTGTGTTTGAACTCACAGATTTGTAGTATTTTTCTACCGGACATTGTGTGCCCAGGACTTTTTCACAAGCAAGGAATAAAAGAATCATGAGACTGTTGATGAAAGAAAAGAAAGAAATAAGGAAAAGAAAAATTCTACTGGCTCCCATTAGGTTAAGGCAGGGCTCAATACAGATGCTCAAGCAATCACGTCAGGAACCTATCTGTCTCCCTGGCTGGGCTCTCCTACCCCTTAGGTCCATTCCATGAGGTGGACCACATAGTGGCAAAGGGGACCATCAGACACTCCATGTTAACATCATCTTTAGTGCTTGTGATCTCTGAACGAGGGAAGTCCTCTCCCAGCATCCATATTTAATCCCCCAAAAGAATGATTGCTTTATCGTGTGCTCACCCTTGACCAAGCACCATGTCGAGGGAGTAGAGTTCACTGAAGGGCCAGCCTGGTTTGCACACTCACCCTGCGGTGAGAGAGGGAGGCTATATAATTGACAGTGCAAGAAGAAAGGGAAGGGAGAGTTTTCAAAAGAGTTACCACCAGAAGAGACAGTGGGTGCTGGGCAAATGAAAATAAGTACCTACTAAAATACTGTGTCTTTTGAATAAAAATATTTTCCAGGAAATGCAAATAGTTTGAAACAATCCAAATAAGCATCATGCATTTAAAAACAATTAGAAATACACTCAGAAGAACTGTATTGCATGTTTAGCACATTTTAGATATTTTCTCCTCTTTGCACCTCAGTTTTGTCACCAGTAAATGTGGGAATAATGCTTACCTTGTAAAATAAGATTAGAAGAGAGGTGTAACTAGCCATATTTTGTAAACTATAAAGTGCCACCCACATAGTTATAAATTATGATTTCTAAGAAAACCAATTCCTAAAGAAAGCAAAGTTACTTATGTCAAGGTTTAGAAAACCTCTTAAAAATTTATGTTGTTACCCCTGTTGTGTTTTTTCCTGAGTGTTTGATGAAATGTTTATGTGCTTTTTGACATGTTTTTGCTGATGATGTTGACAAGGATGAAGACAATGATAAGGCTGATGGGTCACAGGTAGCTGTTGTATAAATACTTAGAGAACTAAATGAATTGCTAGATTTTGGGGGAATCAAAAGACCAACATAAGCTAGTTTCATGAAAAAGCTAGAAGTAAACAGATGGCAGACAGAGTCAGGCAGCTGCTCTTAGGGGTTAGACTGAGCTGATATTCATAAGAAGAGGAAATACTCCTAAATACCAACAGTTTAATGCCCAAGGTCCTATTGAAATGATCACTCCCAGGAAATGTTTTACCAGTGAGTTTGTCTTAACTATCAACTGAAAAGAAATAAATGTTTTATGGATGATTCACTTTCACCTGATATGTGCACAACATTTTAGGAGAATGAATTAGTCTTTATATGAATGATCTTTATGTGTTTCTTTCAGTAAGGAAGTCAAAGTTGGTTAAATGGCTAGCACTGTTTCAGAATGCAAAAATAACAGAAAAAAAAAGACATTCAATACTGAAGGCCTGATACTGGCACATCACAAGGATAAATGTATCAAGACAGAAATATATTAAAAGTGGAAGTATTTCTGGAGTTACTATCAATATAAACATTAAAATTTTCTCTCCCAGCCAGATCTGGCAAGCTATATAGACAGGCAAGTGAAAGCAATATATGCCAGGTCAGTGGCATTGGAGTAAAATGTAATTGTAGAAAAACAATCTCAGAGTTGAACATTATTAGAGTTGGAAAATATTAATACTTTGGAGTTCATTAGTTCAACCCATGAGTATGCTGGTAAATAGTTAACAACCATCACTCTAGGGGAGAAAATAAGTCCTGATTTGTAGTGTTTGCCAGTATCTGATTTCATACTACCATGATAAGGTCACTGAAACATGACTTAGGAAGAGATGCGCACAGTAGGCTATCATGAGCCAGTGGCAGAGGGTTCCAGCATGCAACTGGCTCAACACTATCATGTTACAAATGAGCAAGAGTTGATGCCAAAGGAATTAGGTGACTTGCAGCGCCACAACTAAAAGTATGTTCTCTCCAGTGCTTCCGCTCAGAAATATGAATGTATTATGAAGAAAGGACCATGACCTATTGATTGGTAATCCCACCCAACTCCCCTAAACCCTGGTTAAATTCCCGTTTAAGGCCTTTTATGGATCTTTCCAAGTTGACTTTAAATCATGCTCTCTCTCTCTTGCTGGTCTATCTCATTGACATTTGGAAAGTATTTTATTCATCTTTATATCTTCAGCACTCTGCACAGTATCTGCCACATAGTAGATATTCTTAATTGTTAGGGCATGAGCAAACGATAGAGAGCATTTATTGACCTACTGTGTGCTGATCATTCTAATTTGCATACATTAACTCGTTGAATCCTTAGAATAACTCTCACAACAAGTAAGATAGGTACTATAATCACACCCATATCTTAGATGAGAAAATAAAGGCCCAGAGTTATTTTCCCAAGGCCACGTAGACAGTGAATGAATTCAGACCCTGCAGTCTGACTTCAGAGCCCATGTATGTGGCCACTCAGTTGTTACTCAGTTAACTGGCAGTGGCATCAAAGGGTACAGCTTAGCAACAAATACTTCTCCAACAGGTCTCCCTCCATTCTTTAGGAAGGACACAAAACATTTCCTGGAAAAATTTAGTCTGACTAATGCATGCTTTTGGTAATGGGAAGGGACCATGATATCATTTGGAATGATAAAGGAAATGGGTGTTTAGGTAATGAAGTCTTCTTGTGATCCACGTTATAGACAGAAACCATATTTTAATTAAAAATCCTCTTGTTTACAATGGGCCCTAGTCCTGTTTTTTCCTCTAATTAAAAAATAAATTTAGGGTGGCATCCACAGCTCTGTCAGCAGGGCTATGGCCACATACATCTGGGGTGGCAGGTTCGAACATGGCCTGGGCCAGTTAAGCAACAATGACAACTGCAACAAAAAATAGCTGGGCGTTGTGGCGTGTGCCTGTAGTCCCAGCTACTTGGGAGGCTGAGGCAAGAGAATCGCTTAAGCCCAAGAGTTTTGAGTCTGCTGTGAGTTGTGATGCCATGGCACTCTACCCAGGGTGACATCTTAAGACTCTGTCTCAAAAAATAAATAAATAAATAAATAATGTAAATTAAAGTAAAATAAATTTAACCTTTCGTTGGGGTCTCAGTTTGAAAAATGATATCACCTTATGCTATCAGAGAATGTAAAAAAGGTGTAGGAGACTTGGGTACTAACTCCCAGCTGTGTTCTGCAAGGGGTTTTCCTTAAATAGAAAACATATCCTCCTTCATCACTGATTTTCTTTTTCTTCAAGTGAGATAACAAAAGGCCCTTTTTACATTTGTACATTTTTCTCTAGTTCACTGAGGCTCAGTAGAGTGTGTGACTTATGTACCACCATCAAGATATGAACCTTCCCTCAAAAAAATACTCAATAATAAAATACCTCAGATTTTTACTCTTTTATTTATTTTTAATTTTCTTCTTTTTTGAGATAGAGGTCTCTTGCTGTGGGTAGGGTGCCGTGGTATCATGATACCAACCTCAAACTTTTGGGCTCAAGAGATCCTCTGGCCTCGGCCTCTAAGTAGCTGGGACTATAAGTGCCTTCCACCACACCTGGCTAGTTTTTCGGTTTTTAGTAGAGATTATAGGTGTGGTTATAGGTGCTAGGATTATAGGCATGAGCCACCACACCAGCCAATACCTCAGATTTTAAAGAAAATCATTTCAAAGTCTCCTTTAAAAGCCTAGAAGAAAAAAATGTCATTCACCCTTCACACCGCATTAACAGGCACCATCTAAGATGCAAATTGATTGTAATGCTGTTTTCCCCCTTTGGGCAGTAATGGTTCATTTATTTTCTTCCTTTTATTATTTCCCCTACAGAAAATATGGTAATAAATTATTCATTAGGCTTATGTTCCCAATTTTGGAAGATACACAGATAACATATTGAGAAGTGCTTTTAATTTTTTTCATAATATGTTCTAGAAGGTTGAGATAGGTATTTGCAATTTGGTTTGCAGTTTATATTTGTATTCTAATAGAACAACTTGTCCTTATCCTTCTTTTCTTCTATTCCTTGTCATTCCTTCTAACAGCATGAAAATTTTTCTAGTACATTAGAAAACAATGATAATTATCTATAAAAATAACAACTACAGTCTCCTATATTTATATATACTCTATGTCATTCAAAGCGTTTTCAGAGATAGATCTCATTTGATCCTTTAAGCAGTCATGTGAGACCTTTGGACCCTGGGACTCAGGGGTGGATGAATTGCCCGAAGTCACATAGCCAGAGAGGGAAAGAGCCGGACTCAGAGGGCTGGTTGTCTGACTTCTGTCCTGATGCGCTCTCCCTCGTAGCTGGGGAAACCGCTGCAGTAGAGTGAAGCACGTAAGAGCTCCCATGGGCTCCTTTTAGCCAGACACGGAAGTGAGTCCCGGTTGTAACGGCGTGACTTTGGCAGGTTTGCTCATCTAGACAAGGAGGACCATAATACTTCCTTCTTCCAGGGTGTTGATGAAGAGTAGATCCAGCGTTTAGCAGAATGCCTGGCATATGGTGAGCACTCAATACATGTTATTGTTATCTTTACTGTTATACAGTTTATATCTCTTCCAATTCTTTTTGGAATTGCTCTCTGGTCCAACTGCCGTTTTCTGTTTTGCTTCTTCCTTCAAAGTTTCTATTCCCAATTAGAGGCCTTCATTTGAACCCTAAAAATCGTGTTGTTGACTTTCTGCTCTGGGTTTCTTCCCTCTTTCCTGAATATGAAGAGGAAGTCATAAAGCCTTATATCTAACCTTAAAGGAGCCCCATAGAAGTTTTAAGCCATTCATTTCTTGTTGACGTCACTTGTGCGCCCTGCTGTAGCTCTCCCGAATCTCTTCTTCCATCCCGAGCCCCTGGGCCCTCCTCTGTGTCCATCACTTTCAGCAGATGACCATGTACCCTAATTTATTTTTAAAGCACTGGGGACCTATGCCCTGGACTTCATCGGTGTACCCATATCTCCATCTGACTTCTCATTCTCTCTTGCTGTCTCAGAAAGAACAACCTCGCTTATATTCTGGGATTCTTGGCAATGCCTCCTTTTTGCTCCTTTGGAATTCCACATCCTTCTTCAAGGCTCAGCTCCAGCATCATCTCCAGTCTGGTTTGTCTCCCTTCCTCTGCATTCCTTTAATTGTCTGTTAATCCATGACCTTTACCAAGTGACTGTGAGCTTCCCAGGGAAGGGCACTATGTCATTGTAGATACCCAATAAATGTGAGTAAATGAAAGGGCGGTCTTACAGATAAGCATATGTCCTTCCCACATTTCAAGAATAAACTCCTCTGGACCCCGTCATTGGATCTGCTTGTCATTCCTTCACAATTTAAAGTCTCACACTACTATAGAAGCCAGTCTCTTGAAGGTCAACAAAGAACTTCCGCATGGACCATATCTTTCTTCTTGAGACCCTCTGGCTTCTGTGACACAGTGAAAGACTGGCTGTCTCAAGGCCTCCCTGACCTCAACCTTCCTTGACCCTTTCACTGATTGTCCACTGTGGGTATTCCCTAAGATTTGGTCCATTTGCCTTTTCTCCTTTCATCTAGTTTGTACATAGACATACCCATTCTTGGATTTAACCATCATCTGTGCAGATGGCATACAAAGTTTATTTCTAGTCCAAATAGAGTCCCTTTACTCTGCCAATTGAATTCAGAATTTTTATTCCTTCCAGTTCAGCCATGGCAGATAGCTAACACTCATGCTATCACTTGCCCCTGTCTAAACCAAGATAGGCATCATTTCACCCAAGACTGATCATAGCATTTTCCCAGTAAGGCGGGGCTTCTTAGACTCCTTCTCATTATCCACTTCTATTTCTTGGCACAAATACTCTGTCTGTCTGGAATCTTTTTTCTTCACTTATTCCAGGTTCCTACTTCCTGGTGAATGATGTAAAACCTATCAGTCATCCCTCTGGTCATTTTCCACCTCCACATCAAACTCAGCATATTTAAAACCATCTTCTTATCACGTCCCCGTCTGATCAGCCTAAGTATCTACTGCTATCTACCCTAGCTCATAACTTGTCCCACGTTTTCCAGATGACAGCTAATCATCTTTCCTTCTTTTTTGTACTCCACCCATTCAGGTATCAAATCTGTTCTGATCTGGTTTCACTGTTCAGACAGGTAGTCATGGATGTTGGGAATGTCGAGTAATCTTACCCTGAAATGGCACTATGTAATTTCCACTCTGTCAAATACTCGGTTCTAACTGGTGATCCCTAGTAGATCACAAGTTATTTTTCTTGTCTAGAAATGATCTAGAAGCAGAGGAATCCCAGTGCCTGTTAAGATTTTTGTGGTTTTCCTTTAAAAAGCTTCTGCTTCTGGAAAACAGAATTTATGGGTAGAACATCTGTCCATTATTGGTGCATAAAACCCTTGCTAATGGGTACAAAGTTACAATCAGGATTAAGTTGCACAGTAGGGTTACTATAGTTAACAATAACTTATTGAATATTTTAAAATAGCTAGAGGAGATGATTTTAAATGTTCTTATTATAAGAAATGATCATGTTTGACTTGATAAATATGCTCATTACCTCAATTTGATCATTTTGCAACATATACATGTATCAAAACATGACACCGTATCCCATAAATATGTGCAATTACTGTGGGACAATTAAAACTATATTTTAAATTTCTAAAGTGAAAAGTGAAATGTCTCAAACTGAAAATAAATATCTTGCTTATTCAAATATGTCTCTCATCCATCCTTTCCCTTCTATTCTTGGGGCCATTATCTTGGGTCTGTCTCTTCTTGCCTCATTATGGGATATAATAATGGACTGTCAACTGGTCTTCCCATTGCCAGGGTCTCTCTGCTCTAAGTTCACCTTCCCTCTGGGTCAGTCTTCCCAGCATAAAACCTCGGTTATATTACTCAACAACTCAAAACCCTTCCATGAAATTTTTATTACCTATGAAACAAGGTTCCTATTTGTTAGAAATCTAGCAGAGTAAAATTATCTTTGATTTGGTTTCAAAAAGATTTGGATTCAAGTAATGGCTACTGCTTTGACTAATTATGTGACTTTGAACTTACTGCTTGATTTTTAATTCACCCTTTATTCAATATATATTCCTTTAACACCAACTGTGTTTCCAGGTATTTGGGATAGAAGGATGAGCTAAACACACCTTGCCTTTGTTCTCCTGGACCTCACAACATAATGACCTTGTCCTTATTTCTCATAATTATAGTGATCCTAAGTACAGGCCATGTCTCTCTCCTTGATGCTTATAGCTTTTGGTGTGGGCTATTCAGGGTACTGTGATGCCATGCACGGTGTCACAGTTACTGACATATGTTGTCACTTACATATTGTAGCTTCACTAAAGAGCAGAGGCATCTCGCATGCCCATAGTGTAAGCACACAACCCTGCACACACTAGATGCTCGGTGAATTCTGTTGTGATTTTTGCAGAACCAGGGTTAGTCTTTGGAGTCATTATAATACCTAGTATGTTTTTAAAGGGTCCCTTTGTCCTGTCAGAATTATACTCTTTATTTAAAAAAAGTAATAGCTATTTAGTTTCTATTCATTCTAAGGCCTCTCCTTTTAACCCATTACTCTGCCTATAGCTATTACAAGTCAAACTGACAATGTTTATAATTTCTGTATCTTAAGTTTTTAAAAACTGAATAACAAATCCACTCATGCTTCCTAGTAGAAAAACTGTCCATTCCAGCATACAATGGAATGTTAATGCTCTTTCTAGTAAATAGATTCTTGACTTGGTAATGAACAATATGTCGTTTTCCTTGAGAAGTAGTTCCATGACTTCAGTTCTGAAGATTACATTTTATTTTATATATTTTTAACCCGCTGTTTTTAGGTTCCCAGTGATCTTACATTAAGCATTTGTCTGTCTGAAACAATAGGTTAACCATCGCCAAATTATAACCATACCTTTCCTCTGCACACAAAATCCTATAAACAGCATGTGATCATATTGCTTCTAGAATTTATGATTGTTTTCTTCCAAAAGGAAGCTAAATTTAGTCCAGCAGTTCTACATGCTCCCAAGGAAACAATGCCTGCTGTGATTTCTAGAATAAATGCATCTGAACCACAGTTCCTCTATTTGACTAACCAAGAAAGTTTAAATATCAGTCTAGTCATTAACCACAGATATTAAACCACATCAAACAAGCAGCAAAGGGTTAAGAAAGAAGTTTGCTGTGTTTCTTATCTCATCGCTCAATGAGTCTAACTTAGTTGCGGTGTCGACCTTAATACAGAACGTTGTTTGCATCTCATAATGGTTCTCTAAAATTACTCGTTCATGGCTTGAGTTCTAAAATTAAACTATGTGGAGTCATGTCCGATGGCACAATGCATCTTTATGTGAAACTAGCTAGAGTTTTTTGTTTTCATTCTATGTAAAAATTCCAGTTCGGTGGCCTTACTTGCTAATAGTTTACCTGGGAAAGTTCTTTCAGTGTTTTTTCTTATGTGTTTTTCATGACAATTGAACCGCTCTCACTTTGAACGTGTTTTGGCAGATCAACTTCTCACAATGAAGGCCTCCACTGTGCTTGCACCTGCCATCCTTGCACTCCTGTTTACCTTGGTGCAGCAGAGCAACGGGGAGTGTAAAGAGGCATTAGCAATGTCCAGGATGAACATGGATATGAAGTATCAGCTTCCCAACTTCACTGCGGAAACACCCATCCAGAATATTGTTCTCCATGAGCATCACGTTTACCTCGGTGCCATTAACTACATTTATGTTTTAGATGACAAAGACCTGCAGAAGGTTGCGCAATACAAGACTGGGCCTGTGCTGGAACACCCAGATTGTTTCCCGTGTCAGGACTGCAGCAACAATGCCAATTTATCAGGTGGTGTTTGGAAAGATAACATCAACATGGCTCTACTTGTCGACACCTACTACGATGACCAACTCATCAGCTGTGGCAGCGTCAACAGAGGGGCCTGCCAGCGCCATGTCTTTCCACGCAATAACATGGCTGACATACAGTCGAAGGTTCATTGCATGTTCTCCCCACAGGCAGACGAGGAGCCAGGCCAGTGTCCTGACTGTGTGGTGAGCGCCCTGGGAGCCAAAGTCCTCCTGTCTGAAAAGGACCGCTTCATCAACTTCTTTGTGGGAAATACCATAAATTCTTCTTATTTTCCAAATCATCCACTGCATTCGATATCAGTGAGAAGGCTAAAGGAAACGCAGGATGGTTTTAAGTTTTTGACGGACCAGTCCTATATTGATGTTTTACCTGAGTTCCGAGACTCTTACCCCATTAAGTATGTCCATGCCTTTGAGAGCAACCATTTTATTTACTTTTTGACAGTCCAAAGGGAAACTCTAGACTCTCAGACTTTTCACACTAGAATAATCAGGTTCTGTTCCATAGACTCTGGGCTGCATTCCTACATGGAAATGCCTCTGGAGTGTATTCTCACCGAAAAGAGAAGAAAGAGATCCACAAGGAAGGAAGTGTTCAACATCCTCCAGGCTGCATACGTCAGTAAGCCTGGGGCCCACCTAGCCAAGCAGATAGGAGTTGGTGTGAATGACGACATTCTTTTTGGGGTGTTCGCACAAAGCAAGCCAGACTCTGCTGAACCGATGAATCGATCAGCTGTCTGTGCATTCCCTATCAAATATGTCAATGAATTCTTCAACAAGATTGTCAACAAAAACAATGTGAGATGTCTCCAGCATTTTTATGGACCAAATCATGAGCACTGCTTTAATAGGGTAAGTCACATAGCTACGTCACTTACAAATTATGAGGTATACTTCAGAATAAGTGTCAGTCTGGGAGACTGTCAAGGGCTTTTTTGTGCTTGATAAATGGTTTTTATCCAAAATATTTGCAGTTTCTTTCCAAGAAAATTTAGAGATTGAATCTTCACGTGCAACTAAAGTCATATCTTGAAAGGTTAATGTAGTAACTAAAAGAAAAAATGTTTCTACAGTTTGGATTTGCATGTCTGTAACACTTCAGACTATTAATGTCTCAGTAGTTCTTCTGATCAGGTATATTCAGATTTTAACACAACAGAAGATCTTCCAAGATTTAGAAGTTATGGCTCGGCGCCTGTGTCTCAGGCAGCTAAGGCGCCAGCCACATACACCTGAGGTGGCGGGTTAGAATCCAGCCTGGGCCTGCCAAACAACAATGACAGCTGCAACCAAAAAATAGCCAGGTATTGTGGCAGGTGCCTGTAGTCCCAGCTACTTGGAAGGCAGAGGCAGGAGAATTCCTTGAGCCCAGGAGTTGGAGGTTGCTGTGAGCTGTGATGCCACGGCACTCTATCCAGGGTGACAGCTTGAAGCTCTGTCTAAAAAAAGAAAAAAAAAAAAAGACTTAGAAGTTACTCAAGTTAATTTGTAGGTGTTAAAGAAGTTTTCCTTGTGAGACCCACGTTGGCTCATTGGTATATGAATGATTAATCTATGTTCTTGGCATTACTTAAAGACACTTAACTAAAAAGCTCTTCTGAAGTGTTGGTAAATAAACATTTTGAAATGATGTAATATGCTTCTCTAAATAACCTGGAAAAGTAGAGAGGAAATGTTTGCTCCCAAATCCTTCCTTTGGATCTTGACTTTATTCAGGGACTTCTTTCTTGCAACACACATGGCTCTACCAAGTTCTAGTTTGATACTTTATCTGGTTGGTATTTGATATTTATAAACATAAATGTTTTTGATTGATGATTTTTTTGTGCTTACGTGGGTGGTATTTTCATAGGAGGTGCTAGGGATAGTCTTGGTGCTTTGATTTAAATATAATGAAAACTGCCAGCTACACTGGTAAAGGATGTGTCCTGCTAGTCATTTGATCACTTGGTGCCAGGGGAAGAGCACCAAGAGTTTATTGTGGCATTGGGCTTTCTTGCATTAGACCCAGATTCGGACATACAGACTTGGCTAGGATCATAACTGAATGAGCAGACAGTATAGCTTTTCTAAAGACAGTTTGACTTTAGAAAGGTATGCCTCACTTAGGTTAGTAATTTTCAATCTAAGAAATAAAGATTATAATTGCAAGCAAGAAGGACATTAAGTATGTCCTTGATAAAAGAAAAGTATGAGATTTGCTCAGGGGGACCAAGAAGATATGAACCCAGAAAGGTTTTGTGAACTTTTGCTGAGACTTCCCTAGATGAAAACTCTAGTTAACTATTTTATGAAGCTAGGAAAATACTTCCAAGAAAAATCACTCCATCTTTTGATGAACTAAAGACAGACTTCTGTCCTTTCCTCTCCTAAGTCTAGGAATATACATAAGATCCGTGCACAGAGATCCCAACTAAGACTAACTTCCCCTGCACGCATCTAATATACATTGCCAACTCTGTAAGAAGTAATATAATTTCTTATGAGATTGCCTCTTTCCTTCACTAGAAGTAGCAAAAGAATGAAAGGAAACAAAACACCCCTCAGAAACGTGGAATTAGAAGTAAAAGGGTAATATTAATAATATTTAGGGAAGATACTTGTCCTGTATCCAATAAGTTGCTTCAGAAACACAAGTTTAAAAGGGTCTATTAGAAATTCTTCCGGAGCATCTAGAGAACATGACTTTGCTATATAAACCTTGTTCCCTTCAAAGTTAAAAGGACACTTTACTTGATGAAGGAATATTGATACCTTATCTCATTTTTAAATTTTGTACACTTCAACCCCCTCCCCCAAGGTAAAAGTAGCTATTGATTCCAGAAATGTTCAAAACACATTTGAACTTTACCCTACGCGTTTGACTTTTTTTAGTGTCCCAAGGGAAGCAAAGAGGAGGGATTATCCAGTGAAACCCAGGTCAGCTTATCACCTAGGAAAAATGCCCAAAATGCATCAGCCACACCTGAAACCATTATCACTCCCATCACAAAAATTCTTGTGGGAAACAAGGTGGAACTTGCCAAAACAGTCTTCTTACAAGGGAAGCCAACTTTTACACCAACCAAATTCCATAAAGACAAATACCTTTAAACCTCCTCTATTTATTTGCCTGTTTATCTTCTCTGGTTACTAAAGATCAAAATTCTTCTGAGACTGAGACTACACACATTCTCTGTTTTTGTATGCCCAGTCTGCAGAAAGACCTCAGACCATTCCAATAATCAGCGTATAATCATTTCCCCAAGCTTCATCATAAATAAAGGCACCTACAGCCATTCGTCACACAAAAACGAAGTGATTTACAAGGTCGAACCTGTTTAGAAAGACTCTAAGCCAGTGGTTCTCAACTTGTGGGTCGTGACCCATAGGAACTGTATTAAAGGGCCACGGCATTAGGAAGGTTGAGAACCAGTGTCTAAGCAATAAGGTGGCTCCATTTTTGTCTTGGCAAATGTACTTGGCAAGAAATCAGGCGACCCTTCTAATAATTTCCTGAAACATAGTTTTTACTTCAGCATGAAGTTTGGTGAATAGACACTGATATTGTAGCTTTGTTTTTAACATCTCTAATATAAACCAGGGCGTCCCCAAAGTCACCATACATAGAGGAAAATGGGAAATTACAGCTAAAAGTACCTTTATGTATAAAATGATCATTACTAATTTGACAAAGAAGTGGCCCACACGTAGAGAATATTTTGTGAATGTTTTTGTAGTTGGCATCACATGTCATGTTGCTTTTCCAAAGCCCACGTTTCACAAGTCTCTGCAGGCTCTTCCCATGTGTATTCTCACATGACAAGGGACGTCACAAGCCCTCTCTTGAGCCATCTGATCATTTTCAGGGCACTTCTTCTTCACCTGTAAGTTACTCGTGCTTCAGAACTCTTTTGTCTTCTCACACAACGCTGTTTCTGGAAATTTATCCCAAGCTACAGGTACCCATGCATGGAAAACTGGTGTTGATTGTATCGGTTCTGTAAGAATATATTCTTGATCTTCACAATGTAACCATTTTTTGTGTGTTGTTTTTGAAAGTGATTCTTAAAGGATTTGTGGACAGTGACCTCCAACACTGACAATATGAGATTAGAGAGCCACAAATAATTACTAAATCTGTCTTTAATATCTTTACTGCTTTTATTTACTTGTTCCTTAGTCACCCACTATAAGCTTCCTAAATTACTGTGATTGAAGTTGTCTTAGGCTAATGCATATTCCCTAAACAACACATTATTATTCAAAATAAAGTAATTGAGAAAGTGGCCCATAAGATGGAGACTTCCTAAACATCCAAATTTAAGGAGGAAAAAAACTCATCTTCTACATGGAGATAAACAGTATTAAAAATTCAGTTCATTTGCTTAAAAATTTTTTTTTTCATTTGCTTAAAATTAACTGGAATCTCTACCAGTATCATATAAGGCAGTGATTCTCAACCTTCCTAACACCATGGCCCTTTAATACAATTCCTATGGGTCGCTATCCACAGGTTGAGAACCTCTGATATAAGGGGTTTATTAAGGAAAAAATTATAGGAAAAACTAGAATCAGTACACATTGCTCCAATCTCCTACAAATGAGACTTAATATTGAGTAAGGGAAATTTTTTTTTTAATTCCTAAATCAGTAAAGATCCTATTCCTTAAGTCATATTATATTTACTAATAGAAGTGGGATAGTACAATTTGGACAGGTTTTTAATCAAAGCTGAAATTTAAAAAGTGCTCTTGAAGTAGCTCTCACCTTTCAGGACATACAATTAATATATGACACTGTTTTCCTTGCAGTCCTGTTATCAAAGTTTTTCTCTATAGGTAAGCAAAAGACTTGTAGCAAATATTTTCACCAACATCTTGGTCACCTTAATGACCAATGATGGATCAGCTGAAGGAGAAAAGCATGACATTTGGTGCTACACAGCCTAGATAAAGTCCTGATTCACGGCGTACCAGCCCTGTGACCTCTTCCACGCTACTTAAGTTCTTAGAACTCCTTTGTAACATGCAAATAACAATACCTACTTCACAGGACTTTGTGAAAATTTTTGTGAAAATTTAGCATAATGTCTATAAATTACCTGGCACAATAAGATGACCATAAATTTAGCTCTCTGAGAGATAGCATGGCCTAATGGAAGGAAACTGAAGTCAGAGATGTGGATTCAAATTGGAACCCCACCATTTCCTACTTAGATGCCATGAGAGCCTTATTTACTTTCTGAACCCATCATCCTCTGGGAAGGACTATTGTATAAACAGATGCAATAATGTCTCTAAAAGGTCCTACCTTAGTCGTTGGAATGAAATAAATAGCAGCTATCATTATAGGAAACATTTGTGGAAAGAAAGTCAGATTCAAATGATTATAAGGAGCTTTTATTTCCCTCCTTACCTGTTAATGAGTGACCCATCTCCATGATGCTTAATTTGTCTAAGTCCTTCTTAAGTTTTAATAGTTCCATAAAAAAAGATAGGTGAGGGGCGGTGCCTGTGGCTCAAGGAGTAGGGCACTGGTCCCATATGCCAGAGGTGGCGGGTTCAAACCTAGCCCCGGCCAAAAACCACACAAAAAAAAAAAAGATAGGTGAGGATTAGTGGTGGTTTGAGGGAGGTGGGGCTGCTGGGGGTGCAGAAAAAGACAATTGAATCAAAATTTTACTACAGTCAAGCTAAAAGATATACATTATTCTCCTTTCGTAGACTTTTGATTCTAACTTTCCATGACATTGTAAGATTTTATGCTCGTGTACTTTAAGTCATACCTTTTTGCATTCAAGAATTTCCAGATAATGCACATTTCAAAAAAGTCAACTTCATAGGTTGTTTGTATCAAGCTTCCTTGTTTTAAAGTATTATTTATACTCAAATTCAAAGAGTAGCCAACTGCTTCCCAAAATAAAGGAAACTTAAGGTAGTAATTTTCCATCTCTGTTTCAGAGTGCCAAAGTTAAAGGGTCACCACTCAGAGCCATCAAAGGAAGAAAGCAGAATGATTAGAACAATTTTAAATGAGGACAAAAACGAAAACAAGATGCAAACCAGCAGTAATAGGAGTAGGCATAAAAATAAACACACAGTGATGTTTCTTCATGACAATTATAAAGATGACAGATGAGTACAATTCGGTTACTTTTAAGTTGTAATGGAAGAAAATAATTGCAAGCCTTCCATCAGGAAACCACAAGGCCCATTATTGATCTATCCTCCTCGGGGTATGTCTCGTAATATTTAATAAAATAAACAAAGATTTGTAATTTTTATAGGCCATACATCTATAATCTCCCACACCGTCTGAACTGCAAATGTGGAGTCGATGTTATAAATAACACCCATGTAATTATGCTGGTTTGGCATGGCTTAGTTAAACAATCTAGCACTCTCAGGAGAATGTGTTTTGTATTAGGGGTGAAAAATATGAAGTCAGATGATAGAGTTTTTTTACTTCCTGTGCTCAGAAATGCGAGACTGTTATCCTATATGAAAAATGTTGTTCAGGATTCTTCATTCTTTAATATTAGACAGTTCTCCAAACTTAAGCACTGAATATCTTGGCTATGAGCCAAATGTAATAACTACCAAACCAAAATCCTTGAAGAAAGAAAATTCTTTTCATATAAGAATTCAGTATACTTTTAAAAAAACTAAATAGAAATGTATCAATTTCACATTTGATTCCTTTTCTTTTTCTAGATGCTTTTCTCCTAGGCTCAGGAAGTCACTGCTTTCTAACTTCATTATTTGAATTCTCTATGCTACCCATTCTGTGGGTGGGAAAAGTGGCAAATAGCTTTGTTTTATTTTTTTTAAGTTTAAAATTAATTTCTTTCCAGAATTTTGTAACACTCTGGACTTTGGCACACCCTGGTCATATTAGAAAACATATCACAGAATGAGCCACGAATTTCATTTGCCCTTTTCCCTTCCTCTGCTAACCCTTCTTTAAACCATTATATCATTCATTCATAGATCCTTCCATTCCGAAAAGCAAAGAGGCATGATGTTTTTATGCTAACAGCAAGAGAATGCAGTTAATGATGAAACTGCCACCAAAATTTAGGTAGGCTTCACCTGTGGATTACATTGATTCCTAATGTGCTAGGTACTATCTCCCATTTGTGTGGGTAGTTAAGAGCTAGCTATGCCACATCCATTTTAACACAGTAACTGCCATGTGAGTTGTACTTAACTTACACTAGTTTTGTGCACAGAGCCTTGTGAAACCTGAATATCTTGGCTATGAGCCAAATGTAATAACTACCAAACCAAAATCCTTCAAGAAAGAAAATTCTTTTCATATAAGAATTCAGTATACTTAAAAAAAAAACTAAATAGAAATGTATTAATTTCACATTTGATTCCTTTTCTTTTTCTAGATGCTTCACAACGTCTCTTGACCTAATAAAACATCATGGCCCCAAGGAAAAATTTGTTTTTTCTAGTGTGGCAATCAATGTGTTAAATTAATCTTTCTTCTTCTTAACATCTGTAAAAACAGGTGGTATGACCTGTATTTTACTTACATAGTAAAGTAGATTCATTGGGTAAAATGAATACAACAAACAGTAAGAAGTTCATGCAAAAAGAAAGAAGTCTTAACGTTGATTTTTGAAAAGTCCAAATGTTAATAAAACTTTGAAGCCACAGCTCTGATACATGATATGTGTTATTTTCATTCCCATACTACATGATCAGGGATTTCTGGAAGCATGTGGGATTCTGCATTTTGATAAGGGTGTGAATATTCTTGAGTAATAACGGATTTTTTGCTCGGAACACTATTTAAAATTTTGGGTGTTGCACCCTTCCTTCAGACCTCTGTCTTCTCAGTGGCATCCCACCCTGCCTTCTTATCTCCTCTCTCCAGTAAGAAAAATGGGGACCTGTCAGAATTTGGATAAAAGACCCACCAGGAATCCCTGCAATTGCTTATTCATGGATTGGCACAGATTCATGGATTGAGTGGGCACACGGAGTCCAGAATGACTCAGTGCCCAGATACGTGCTGTAAGTCACATCGCCAGCGTCCAGGGGGGCTTTAAAGTGTTCTTTATCAGGGAAATGAAACCAAGGGCTCAGCTACTCTTGAAGTCATTAAAACTGCCTTGAATTTTTTTTTTTTTAAATAGTGACTGTGGTAAGTGATTCTAGGATCCTGGATACATTCCAGTCTGCTAATTATATATTTTTGTCTAACTAAAATGTTCCAGCCGGGTTCATTTGCAAATGAATTACTTGCTGAACTCTGTTGACTTCCTGGTCTAAAAGCCTTGCTGGGCCTTCAGAAGCAGCTTACTGCACTTCACCCCAGACCTAGGCTAACACTGGAGCATGTCAAGGGTGGCAACCCATATATACTTCAAAAATATTCTCCAATCTGTCAACACGAGGAAAGAAAAATGTCCAACAGTTGCTTGCTCATGTAGAATAAAAATCTGTTTTAATCATTCCTAATGTTCACAAATGGGGTAAAATGGTTTATGAATAGTATAACTACAAAACAAAAAAATCCATGGTAAATTTAGACTGAAGTCCAACTTCAGTTGTCTTATTTGGGGAAATCACCAAAATATTTATTAATCAGAGGATATTAAAATGGCAGATGAAACTTCAAATTGTGCCCCTGGAATAAGGGATGAATTAAGGTCATTTTTTATTTCTAAAGCATTCTATTCTAGAGATGATTTTATGAAAATCCAGTTTGCTGAATCGTCATCTCAAAATACGTAGGTTATTTATGATTAGCTAGAATTTATGTCTGTGTACCAGAAAAGTATAAATCTATATGATGTTAAGTTTTCTAATGACGTTTCCAATTTAAAATGTCCAGTTAACACTGGCATCTAGCAATCAGTCTACTAACTAAGCTACAGGTGAAGTCATGCTCAGGAAATGCGGAAAATGCAAAGATTAAATTGGTCTGTTAGCTCTGAGTGAATCAATAGTATTTAGTGCTAATGCACTAAGCGGATTACAAGCACTAATGCAGTGGCAGTCAATAGCAAAAACGAATATCTCTAAAAATTATCTTGACAATAAAATATGCAATATTTTCCATTTATCTTAAGCTAATTACATTAGGTGCTTGTTCTTTCATCTGATTAGCTTAAGCAAAGTGCTAGAAGGCTAACCATTTTATTTAGTGCATAAAATGACCCAAAACTTGTCATCATTATTTTCAGCAAGAGATAGAGGATTTATTCATAGAACCAAGATGCAACAAGAAATTCAGTAAACATTTATTGAGTTTTTAACCCTGCTGGTATTACAGTGAGGACGGACTAGACATGTTACTTATGTTCATGAAGCAGACAGACCAGAGAAGATGACAATGAACCATCAGTGATATTGATAAACAAATACATCATGATAATTTATGAAATACGCTGCAAGGAAAGTAAACATCTGTGAGTGCAGATGAGAAGGAATATCTAAATTTGGTAGTTTAGTCACAAAAAGCTGCCCTGAGGGAGTGAAAACTAACTTTTATGTAAAGCTTAACATTTTAGAAAAAGTGATGTCTTTAGTAGGCGGGCAAATACATAGCCAGAACTTATAAAGTGAATAATCATTACCTACCTAATAAGCTTTATATCTTAACTATAAGCTGCTGCATTTGACCAGTTTTTTGAGGTGAGTGTGGCCATGCCTGCATATTATTTTATACTTTACAAAAACATCACAAGAAGTAGTACAATGCTGGGGAATTAGATTTTTTGGCAGTTTCTGTTTAAAAAAACAGTTAACGATGTGTTAAAAATTTGTTTGCATTTGGTTTCTCAATGAATTACTTTTCATTGAGTGGTTCTTTTTTTTTTCTTTGAGACAGAGTCTGTCTCACTTTGTCAATCTTGGTAGAGTGTCGTGGTTTCACAGCTTACAGCAACCTCAAACTGTGGGGCTCATGCGATCGTGTTGCCTCAGCCTCCTGAGTAGCTGGGACTACAGGCTCCGGCACAATGCCCGGCTATCATTTTAGAGATGGGGTCTTGCTCTTGCTCGGACTGGTCTGGAAATCTTGAGCTCAGGCAGTCCTCCTGCCTCGGCCTCCCACAGTGCTAGGATTACAGGCATGAGCTCCCGTGCCCGGCCTTGAGTGGTTCTTCTGATGAAAAAGGCTACTCGGGAGGCTGAGGCAAGGGAATCGCTTAGGCCCAGGAGTTGGAGGTTGTTGTGAGCTGTGTGAGGCCACGGCACTCTACTGAAGGCCATAAAGTGAGACTCTGTCTCTACAAAAAAAAAAAAAAGAAAAAGAAAAAGACAGTGTGTGGATTTCTAGAAGCTACAGGCAAAATCAGGGTCACGCTCACTCTTATGGCCTCCCAGCCCAGCACCTTAATCAGCTTTGCCATGGGTCTTTGAAAATTGATATTTTTCATATCAGGCCAAGTTATTTCCTCCTTGTTTTCCTCTCTTTTCTTCTGTGGCCAACCCCCAGGGCCCTATTTGTCAGAAAAAAAATTTCCTTTTTTTAAATTTACAAATAATAATTGTATGTATTTGTGGAGTACATAGTGAGTGTTTTGATACATATAATGTATCAGATGCATCAGATCAGAGTAATTAGCATGTCCATCCTCTCAAACATTTATCTTTTGTGTTGGGAACCTTCACATATCCTCCTTCTAGCTATCTGAACCCATTTAACATATTATTGTTAGCTACCATCATCCTACAGTGCTACAGAACACTAGAGTCTATTTCTCTTGGGAAGGGAGGGGTATGTCTTGTGACCAGTAAGTCCTGAGACAAAGAGAATCATACAAATTGAGCACACACAAAATAAGCCCTTTTAAAACTATCGAAATTATAAACGTTAATAGAATTTGAGGGAATGTGATGCCGAGGTGACCCCAAGTCATGTTGTCTTTCTGCATCTGCGTACTGTACCCTGCACAATTGCGTCCATTTTTAGACCGTTTCCTTCTCATGAGAATCATGTGGCATGGAGGCCAAGTGAGAGGCAAGTGTGCCCAGGACTCACAAGAACATCATGAGCACCGACTGAATGCGCAGCATGTGGTCTCCACTTAGTGCCAGCTTCACGTTGCTCTGATTTAAGAGCGTCGCAACTGCAGACACACGTTGCCTTTCTCTTTCATTTCGATCACGTCTCTCTATATATATGTAAAAACATATCTGTCGATTTAATCGTGCAAATATCTAAGTAAGTTTAAGGTCTTAGAGGGCAGGCACTTTGTCACGGGTCTTTGTACCCCATCATATGCTTTGCAGATCATAGACAATGGTGTTGATTTTATTTGATAAAAAAGTTCTGTCTTCCAAAAGAAATCTCTGTATTTATATATCAACAGAGATCATCTGAATCATGGAATTGTTTAGATAGAAGTTCTTGGTAAACTTACAAATGTAATTTTCTTCCTGGATCATAAGCAGCATTGTTTTTGTCATCTCCATAAACTGTGCGAGTTTTGAAATGCAGGTGAAAAGGTGCATGAGGAATCAAAAGAAATTCTCACCTTTTCCTGTGCTTACTTTGTTCACTTTTGTTTGGCCAAGAAAGAAGCAGTGTTTGCCAAAGGAATAGTAGACCTCAGGGCCTGTTTCTGTGCCTACAAGTCCAAGAGGTCACTGGCTTGCCCCTTCCTGAAGGCTGTAATTACAGGCAGAGGAGTATTTATTTTCCAGTAAGGTGACCAGAATGTTGAGTGGAGAAGACTGTTTACGGGAGTACTGTGTGTTTAGGGGTTATATAAAACCTCAGGAGAGATAATAGGAAAGTGGGACTGGTTTTCTTCAAATATTCAATAATATTATTCAATAATAATATTATTATTCAATAATTATTATATTCAATAATATTCAAGACTCTGGAAATGTTCTAAAGTACAATAACAGAGATGAATATAAGGTCAAATTAGGTGATCGTGGGGTTAACAGACTGAATTAACTGAATAAAGAAGAGGAATTTCTAATAGGATATAATCTATTTGGCAATTGATTGAATATAAACTTACATGTGGTTCCAAAATCATGGCAAATAAGAATCAGTAAATGTATTAGTAAGAGTAATTGATACATATTTATAATTTAATAAACACCAATTATATTGGGTTTATCTACAGGCAATGGGGGAAAAATGAGCAACATGTCTTACTTGCAACTAAACTCACTCTCATTTTAGGAATAGTTCTACAAAAAGTATCAATTGCAAGTAGTCTTTGGCATACCTAGCCCAAGATCACTTCTGTTACTGACCAAGTATTAAGGATATTAGTCAGTGTTTGCAAAATGATTAATAATATATAAGTGGTAGTTTATCAACAGTAGATAAAACTTATGGTTAATGTCAAAAGGTCAAAGTACAGGTTGTTGACATGTACAAGGAAGACTAAAATATAGCCTTGTTTTTAAAAATGGTATCACATTCTGGTAAATTATGACTAGTTTTGAAGATTTTTCTGTCCAGACACTTTCTAGAATCAAATGCTTAAGAAAATATGCGTACCAATTACAGATTTTTACACTGGGTTTGTCTTGAAGGCACAATAATTGCCCGTATGCCTCTTCCCCTATCTCCATTTGTTTTTAGTAGATTCTGCACAGGAAAATATGTCACCTCTGTTTTGAAAATTTAGAGTTCATTATTTGTGGTACAGTTATGGATTACAGAAAAAAAAATGTATACCAGGATTTCGAGACACCTAACAAAAGATATTATTGGGCGGTACCTGTGGCTCAAGGAGTAGGGCACCGGTCCCATATGCTGGAGGTGGCGGGTTCAAACCCAGCCCCGGCCAAAAACCACACACACAAAAAAAAAAAGATATTATTAAAAAATAAACTCCAGAATATCATGGGGTCCATGGTGTAAAGTATACACTATTGTGTATCTTATAACCCTGGTGATAAGATAACAATCCAATTGAATGCAGATGAACTCATGAAAAATGAAGGATTATGAAATATTTGCAAAGTAAACGCCTAAATTTTCATAAGTAAATATTAATTAAGCACTTGTGTGATCTTTAGATATTAAAGTTTTCCCTGTATGCCCTTGGCCCTTGGAACCAGCTGTTACATATAACTCCCAAGACCATATTGAATGCTCTGTATGCTGGGGGCTCAAGAACAAGTTAAGATACAGTCAAATTTTCTATTTTTCTCTGCCAAAATATAATAAAAATCTGTTCCAGTGAATGGCTGGGAAATTATTTTAATAACAACATTGGCATCTCTTCATTCTCCCCATTAGCAAAGCTTTCCTTTTATACTCTCAACTATGAGTAAATCACAAGTTTAACTGAATTGTTTGTTTAATGCTCTGTTTCCTTCTAACCTTATTCCCGTCTATCAACCTCAACCCAGTTCCCCAGTGGCTCAGGAAACCCGCAGTCGGGATTAAGTAATAGTTTACACAACCTTCCTCGTTCATTAACCAGTGTTGACATTCTCATTCTTCTGCTCCAGCCTTTTTTGAGACTTGCTGAAGCACCTTAACCAGCCGCTAGTTTGGGTGCAACTAACAATGCCTATTTAATCAAGAAGTTTAATATTTCCAAGGAATCATCATCCTATCTCAGACTTCTTCATTAAGCACAGTCTAAGTCAGGCTCCTTCTATTCTTTATTTAAAACAAAACCTGGTTTCATTCATAGTAAATACTAAGTTTAAAAAATTCTTTAGTACTGCTCTTTTTCTACATACATGCAAAGCAGAAACAGAAAATGTACCTCATCATACCAGACACGGTATTTTTTAGTGTATTAAAAATGATGCCAATAAAATAAAACTAGATCTGCCCTGGATCCTCCTCACCTCTAGCCAATCTATTCGTCTCCAAAGTGCTGCTTGAGTAAGAAATTTTTTCCCGAGAGCAAACCCTTTTGTCTAACCGCATCCCTGAAAATAATTTGAGTGCACCCCAGTGGTTTCAGAGTAAACTCCACACGCATTGACTTTCACGGAGCCCTGGCTGTTGTTTCCTGGTCCTCCCTCACACGCAGTGGAGTGCTGGTAAATGTTTAACTTTGCAGAGGGTGTGAGGGTGGGGGTGCAGAGAGAAGCCCTGAAATGTAGTGTTTGCCAATTTCTATGGTGTAAAGGCTCCCACCAAGCCAATTTCAAGCTGCCGCGGAAGCAGTTTTTTGTCACTGACCAGAAATTAGGAAGAAATGAACCTAGCTGGCTCTGTGACTGGTAGGAGATGGCCCCAGCACACCCAGGCCGCCCTGCCCTACACACGCCCTATGGCTCTGCAGTTCCCGGAATCCACCAGGCTCCCTCCCAGCCTTGCTTAACATTAATTGCTTGGATTGCCTCAGTTCCCTTGAGTATTCATTTTGTCAGGTTACCACCTTTTCTCTATTCTTTAAAACTCCACTCAGGTGTATCCTTCCCCAGGAAATTTTCTCTAGCTGCTTCCCCCTCGTTGCCCCCGCCCCCACCCTGCCTTTCCTGAGTACACCATGGCACTCTGTGCTTCTCTCCGCCATGTCTCGTATGCACCACCCTCGGCGGCAGTGTGTTCACCAGCTCCCTCGTCGGCCACCTGAAGATATGATCCCGGTGCCTAACACAATAGCTTAGACAAAATAGATGTCTATCGAATGATTGGATAATTATGTTAAAGCCTATTTATTTCAAGTACTGCAATGGGACGCTGATGAGTAACATTAATTTTTTAGATAAAACTTTTGCAATCTTTTTCCTCCAAATTTCTAAAAACTACTATCTAAAATTAAGACGTTTCCAAGAATTAAAGTACCACTGAAAAAAAACTGGAAAGGTCCCCTCACCATTACGTATGCCCCTTCCTTAGGCACAGCTGCACACACACACACACACACACACACACACACACACACACACACACACGGTCCTCTTAACACCAGCACCAACAGTCTAGAACGAACATGGATCAAAGAACAAAGAAGGAGAAGGAAAGATGAAGATCGGGAGGGTGAATAAGAACTCCAGAACTTTGTACTTCATTGAAATTGGGAGCACAGAATTAAAGCCATTAAAAGGACAAGGCAGGAATACTTTCTCTGCTCCCTGAGGCTTTCTCCAGCCTTTCAACAGAACTCACCCTTTTTTTTGTGATTTTTGGCAGGGGCTGGGTTTGAACCTGCCACCTCCGGCATATGGGACCGGCGCCCTACTCCTTGAGCCACAGGCGCCGCCCAGAACTCACCCTTTGAGTGGGTGACACCGTCTGTACCAAGGGCAGTGGTTCCCATAGGGATACCCCTACCCTTGCTCTTGATGTTTGCATTCGGAATCCACAGATTTTGACTATTGGCCACCAGTCTATGATTTCAAGTTGAAAATGATACCCGGGTTAAGGACAAAAAAGTTAAGGGCAAAGGTCTTTGTCAATCCCACCCATGCTGTGGCTGCAGGACTGTGCTGTGCAGCAGCTTCACCTGTGAGCACCAATCAATGCTCGGGATGGGAGAAGCTTTCCTGAGTTTGGCCTTGATGTAGACACCCTGAGATGGGAAGAACTGGCTATGGGCCGCAGGGACCTTGGCCGCTGAGAAAGTTGCCACAGGGAGATTTCTGATAAGCAGTTCTGGTCAGGAACAAGGGAAGAAGATGAGTAAAGAGGCTCACTCCACAGTGGTAAGATGGAAAGAAGGGATAAGAAGTCAGGAGAGCTGGATTAATGGCAGGCTGGAACACAGTTGTGGGCACCAATGATGTATCGGGGCACAATTAAAGGGTCCTATTGCATGTCTTTCACCTGTCCTGCCCCTTCACCAAGGCATTTATCAGCCTGTTTCTATTGAGCGTGACACTGTTAGGCACATAAACAGATGTGGCTCTTTTCACCTCCAGGAGGAACTACTTCTGATGTGTTGGTTAGTATCTTCTGAATATCTCTTACAATTCCAGGAGTAAGTCTGTTAACACGTTGACTGCCACGTGAGTTAGAGTACCATACACTGGTTTTGAGCCCAAAGCCTTGTGAAGTATATCTGGCTCACAAGTCTCTTGCACATGGACTGCCACACTAGAAGAAATTTTTTTCTTTGAGGCCACAATGTTTTATTAGATCAAGTCATGTGAGTTATAAATGCTTCACAAGGCACTGAGCTCAAAACTAGCATGAGTTAAATATGACTAACAATGGCAGTTAATGTGCTTGACCCAATAAAACACCATGATGCCAAGGAAAAGCATTCTTTTCTAGTGTGGCAGACGATGTGTTAAAATTCAGTTTCCGTTAACTAAGCAGAGAAAGGCCAAAAACCTCTTTATGCTAAGCATGAAAACCTGTCTCACTCGGCCCATGTTCACTCTGAATCACTCTGTCAGTCCTGGCTGTGATTGAAATGCAATGTGAAGACTGCTAACCGAAACCACATGGACCCAGCCTGTCTCAGATCTGATTCACCTTAGGAAATGATGAAAAAGAGGCAAAAGTTTTTAACACTTAGAATTCCAAAGCCCATACTCTTGTAGGACTGTGAGAGTTTTGAATCGTGGATAAATATTGTGAGTGTTTTGAATCGTGGGCTAAAGAGAGTGGATAAATATTTATTTCATCTGTGTTTTAATGCATTTGTACACATTTACATAAATCCATACACACATTATACAAAATATATTCTGCTGAAGGATTTCTCTCTTTTTTTCTTCACTAATCCAACGTCTAGCAAGAGCTTGCTCAACTTCAGCCTCTGCCAAGATCCTTCTCCAGTTGTTTAAGTCCACACTGACCTTTTCCTTTTCCTAGTCTGAGAGCAGTTCTGCCTGTACAGTATTGCGCTGAGTTCTTTGTATGCACTTTGCATTATTAGTGGACTATCTGATGTGTCGGCCTCTCGTCTCCCTATGTTGGCAGTGTCTTCAGACTGGACCCAGGTAGAAGCATTTGCTAGGGTTGGCAAACTGTGGCAACAAGTTGAATTATTTTTTAAGGGGTTAAATGCACATGTATGACACGCAAACAAAAATAGGAGACGGGAACCTAATGGCCCTCAGAGACTAACATCTTCTATCTAACCCTGTATTTTAAAAAAAGCAGGCCAGCCCTGGCTTTAGAGAATAATAATAAAAAGCAATTGCAGACAGATAACAGTTCTGCAAATTTCGGAGAGCCAGGGCTGACCTTACTTATGAGCTGTAAGTAATACTATTCCATAGGTATGAGTGTTTCCACTTTACAGATGAAGGAACTGAGGCTTGTTGATCTAAGTATTTAGAATGTCGGGTTTTGTCCTTATAGGCATTATGAGGGGTCACCAACCAGCAACAGTAATGGAATTTCTATTTTAGTTGCACAACAGCAGAGACTTATATCTTTTTTGTTTGTTGCCATGTTCTTTAGCACCTAGAACAGTGACTGTCACAGGGTATGGCTTTGTATTCATTCCGTAGAGCTGCCAGAACAAGTATCTCACTAACAAATTTGGTGGCTTAAAACAACAGAAATTTACTCTCACATAGTTCTGGAATATAGCAATCCACAATCAAGGTGTCAGCACAGCCATGCGCCCTCTGACGGCTCCAGGAAAGAATCCTTCCTGGCCTCTGGTGGTTCTGGAGTCCCAGGTGTTCCTCGGGTGATGCGGTGTCACTCTGATGTCTGCCTCCATCGGAGCCTCTGCAGGCTCCCGCGGTGTCTCTCTGTGGCCTCTCTTCATCTTCTACAAGGACAACAGTCATTGGACCCAGGACCCACATGAAATCCAAGATGATTTTATCTCAAGATCCTTAACTTACTACATATCAGAGCTTATTTCCAAATAAGTTCCCATTCAGATGTTCCGTATGGATGGGAATTCTGGAGGAACACTGTCCAGCCTGCTCCAGGTCTGAGCATCCCTGGGTGACTAAATGAATGAAGCCACCATTTAACATGTTCCTGGAACTAGATTCATTTGATTTAAACTTCGAAACAATGTTGTCATGTAGGTATGTGTCCAAGTGAGAAACTGAGGTTTAGCGATCTAGGAACCCCGAGTTTGCACAGCTAGGAAACGCAAGGCCATTTCACACTGTTCTCCACTAGCCTAGTGTGGTTATCACAGGACATGCTGAGAAAGTGTTTGAGAAGCATTACTCTAAAAGTTGTAGGAGTGGGCTTGAAGAAGAAGATTTTAGAAGAAAATCAGATATAGGAGGCCAAGTATGAGAATTCCTTTAATTCAGTAGAAAAATGTAAAATAAATGGATACAGACAAGCAAGAAAGGCTCCAAAATGGCTCAGACCTCAAAGTTAGGGATAGAGTGGGGGTGGCTACCGATGCTGTATAGAAGTAGGAAGCCGGAAGAAGGGATCAGTTTGGAAAGAAAAATGATTGACTTTGAAAATCATCAGTGGCATATTCAAACATAGCCTGAAGACAGTTGCCAAGATAGGCTGGTCCTCAGAGGAGAGGATGCTGATGGGTGTGTAAAAATTAGGTCATTGCCAGGAGGCTGCTAGGGCAGATCGCCTGCAATATCCATCACCTTGTGAGTCACCAGCATCGAGCCAGAGCTGGCGGCCAGACACCTGCCTCTGCTATGTTCAAGACCATGGGAGGCTGCACATGCAGCTGCAGAGAAGGCCATTTCTTCCCCCTGCATTTCAGCCCTCTTTTAACTCTGCCCTCCAGCCTGGCTCCCCTGCTAGGACTCCAGCTGGGGATCTCAACTTGTGACGAACTCATAGCTCAAACTGTAAGGCAAGATTACTGCGCGAGGTGGGGGGTTCCTGGAAGCAGAAATGTTGAGGATGAGTTTTCTTTTCAACTGTGCCCACAACTTCAGACTGAGTCTCTTCATAGCACAAGGCAAAGTGGTGAGATTCTTAGCATCCGACCACACCACCCTAACAGTCTGGCCTTGCATGAAAGGCCACAAAGAGAAGGACCTGTCCTGCTGAGAAATACCTCTTCTGCATTTTACAGAGACTCCAGGCTTCAATATCAACATCTTAGACATCTGAGTACAAACTGTAAGGAGTTAAAATATGCCTGTAAGAGACATAACCAGAAACTGAAGCTTAAAGCTTCGTGCCTCTGCCCATAGTCAGTTCCACACCATCTTCCCTCCCAGTCCTACTTAATAAAAAGAGAAGAGAACACAGGAGGGAAATGTAAGCAGTTGAGTTTTTAACCAACATAGGAAATGCTCAGCAGGGGTGTCCAACCTTTTTTTTCCTCTACCAAATGTTGGAAGAAAAGACTTGTTTGGGCCACACATTAAATACACAAACACTAATCAAAGCTTATGAGCAAAAATAAATAAATAAAAACACTCTATGCCTACTTTTTGTAATATCTGACACCACAGATAAGCAGAAGTCTTCATAAAACCAGCATGTGCCCCGTGGGTCACAGGCTGGACACCCCCGCTCTGGGTGGAGGGACTTTATTTTGAAACACGTGCCCCCACTGAACGGGTGTACTGCACACTTCCTGGGTGAAGGGCACAACTGCAGCCCAGACTTTAACCTTATAAAAGCAAACTATGCAACCTAATCGTATGTACCCCAATATTAATCTGAAATTTAAAAAAAGAAACACGTATCACCAGGAAACCATTATTATGTGTACCTAGAATTTGTACAAAGTAGAATTATGAATAAAGTTCATATTAAAATTCTTCTGGTAACTTAGTCATGCTCGGGGAGGGAAGAAAGGTGGGATAAGTGAATTGGCAAAGATTTTATGGATAATACATTTTTAAAAAATTTACCTGCAAGTCTGATTAAATTATCTATAGGTGAGCTAAATCAGTCCTATAGATCAATTAAAAGAATCACTATTTTAAATATATCACATCCTTAATTACACTGAATTAAATATAATTGCATATTCACTGCATACATCATAATGTTAATTAGGGGAACATTTTGAATCAAATATGTTGAGGTATATAGAACTTTAATTTTCTTTTTATAAAAAAGCTATGTCTTAGTCAAGGAAAGAATGTCTGGCAAGTGCTCATAAAAAGATTAAGAAAGAATTAATTAAGGTATTGCATCGAAGCTTACGGATTATAGAGTAATTCCTATTACTTAATTCTAAGACAGTACATGAGACTTTGTGTTAAGGAACAAGTTTGTAAGAACTTTTTAAAAAAAATAAAATAAAACAGTGTCTACCATTGGTTGTCAGAGTCACATAATTGTAATAGAAGTTGATAAACCTTGAAAAATTTATTGTTTTTAAAAACTTCTCATAGAATCCATACCTTATCGAGATTTGGAGATAGCCTATGCTGGTTGGAGGACAGTGATTGTTTACTTCTTGGTGACCTAAATATACCAAGCAGTGGTTTGTTCTGACAACTGGCCGATGGCAGTGTGGTGACTGCAAGCCCTGGGGACGCTTTGGGAAGCCTTGGGAAGCCACCGCAGAACTGGAAGAGAACTTAGGAATCAATTTGCTCACCTCCTCCCTTTACAGACGGAAAACATACCACTGAGGTTGGTGGTGCAGAACCTGGGGCAAGATGGCCTAGGTCTAATCCTGGCCCCACACTGCTGGCCACATCACCACTCAGCACCTCAGCTTTTTCCTGGGCTTGTTGTTATGAGATTTCGTGAATTGATATTCATAAAGCGCTTAGAACTGTGTCTAAGACGTTGTAGACACTAGGAACAAACATTTGTTAAATAATATGAAACTGAGACCAAAGAAATCAAGTGATTTTCCCAGGGTCATGCCACTCGTCAAACCCTCCATGGAGTCAAGCCAGCGCTATCCCTCAGGCAGGCCCACTCTTCCTCTAGGCCACCCAGAGAGCTGGTCTGCCTCAGAAATGCTGTAAGAGTCTTATGTAGAAAGCATGAGGCAGTGTAAGGAGTACTAGATTTGAAATCAACAACTAGGTTTCAAGCTCTAGTATTTATTGACTTACCTCTCTGAACCTCACTTTCTTTGTCTGCAAGATTCTGATAATAATGACAAGCCCAAGTCATATTGGTTGAGGGGATCGAATGAGCAAACCATCAGCCATTGTGCAAATATTATATAGCATTATTACTGTGGGCTAAGAAAAACCAGAAGCATGTTCCAAAATTGCTTAGGACATCAAGAAGCTGGGGTGAGGAAAGTCCTTGATAAACACTCCACATCTTTGTTCCCTTTTTTTTTTTTTGAGACAGAGTCACTCTATCACCCTGGGTGGAGTGCCATGGCATCATTCCTCACAGAAGCTTCAAACTCCTGGGCTCAAGCTATCCTTCTCCCTCAGCCTCCTGTGTAACTGGGACTATAGGCACCCACCACAACACCTGGCTAGTTTTTCTATTTTTAATAGAGACAGGATCTTGCTCTTGCTCAGCCTGGTCTCAAACTCCTGAGCTCAGGCAATCCACTGCCTTGGTCTCCCGAAGTGCTAGGATTACAGGTGTGAGTCAACACACCAGACCCCCTCACTTTTCATTTATTCATTATTTTAAAATTTAGTTTTATTATGATATGCTTCATGTATATGTAAGAATTATGTATAGGCATTCACCACTTAATGATAGGGATGTGTTCTGAGAAATGTGTCATTAGGTGATTTCATCATCACACAAATACTACAGAGTGTACTCACACAAACCTAGGTGGTGTTGCCAGCTACACATGCAGGCTGTGCGGTATAGCTTCCTGCTCCTCGGCTGCACACCTGCACATCATGCTACTATCCTGAATACTGCGGGCAGTCATAACCCAGTGGCATTTGTGGATCTGAACATAATCTCAATCCAGAAAAGGTAGAGTGAAAACACAGTATTATAGTCTTACGGAACCACTGTCATATATTTGGTCTACTGTTGACTGAAATGTCATTATGCAGCACCTGACTGTACTGTATACAGGCGGTGCCAAAAAGTGTATACACTTTTTAATAAAATAAAAAACTGTATTAAAACTGTACTACCCAAGTCACATTGGCTTCTGCAATTACAAGATATACAAAATATAACATAACAAACATTTTTGGTCATATTCAGTATGACAGAGGGTGCCAAAAAAAGTACACATATTTTAAGTGAAGTTACCTATGTATTACTTTGGAAGTTGAATGGAAGGTACCCTTACTGGTCACATGTACCTCGACATGCTGTGCACATTCATTTACCTGCAGTTCAGACACTTTGGGGGAATGATCCATTTTACTTCCAACAAGATCTCTTAAAATGTGTATACATCTTAAAACCTGAAATAAAAATGCATATATATTTTTGGCACCCCCTGTATATGAATGTATATATATACACACACATATATCATATGAATGCATGGGTATTTTTGTGTATATATATTAAAAATATGAAAACTACAACAAATACCCATGTCTCTACCACCAGCCTTAAGAAAAGACAGTGTTACCAATGCCTTTGAAACCCCTCTGTATGTCCCATCCCAGTAATCTCTTCCTGCTCCCAGGAGGGTGGTACACAATTGTGAGTTGTATGTTCATCTTTCCTTTGCCTGTAGTTGCACTACTTGTGTTTATACCCAAACAATACACTCTACTGGGTGAATGGGTTTTTTCCTTAATTCTTTTTCCTTCTTGACTCAAACATCTCAACTACACGGTGTCCTCCTGTACCCTCATATCATCCACCTTGTTCTTTGTCACTGTTTCCCTTCCCTGCCCAATAAAGTACATTACCTCTGTCATTCTAGAAACCTAACAAGACACTTTAGAAAAGGGCCAGGTTTGCTTCAGGTTTACCTAAGAAAGGAACAGGTGTCCCTGACTGGCGGAACTGGAGCATCAGTTGCCACAGTGATGCACGGATCCAATAAGGAGCTGGGACTTGCATCAGGATAACCACTCTGAGATCCCTTAGTGTCCTCGGTGAACACCTCACCACTGTCTTTGAGCTTTTACAGTAGAAAGCTTAAAGCTTAAAGCATTTTAAGGGGGCAAAAGGTGAAAAGGCTAAGTCAAGGCAGGATATCTTGCTGTACTAAGGAATTTGGACTTTTTCTACAGGCCCTTGAGAAGCAACTAAGATTTGGAGGAAGGGAATGACAGCTTAAGATTGCTTCAAGGCAGAAAAGATGGGAGACCAGAAGGCCAGTGAGAAGGCACCAAGGCTGGGCCAGTGGTACAGGTGTGGGTGTAGGGCTGCCCGGGACTTAGAGACTGGCTGAATGTAGGAAACACTACAGAAACAAGCTGGTGATGACAGCATTTCAAAGTTACCTGAATGAAAGCATGGTCATGTTCATGAACCAAACTAGGTAACAAGGAGAACTAGATTTGAGAGCCATGCTGATTATTACAGCTCAAAATGATATCGTTTACCTCCTAGTCATTATCTCGAAAATAATAATTAATTTCATCCCTAAAACAAGGGACGAGAGTAAGATGAGCTCAAAGGCCCTTTCATTTTTCCAAACGTACAGTCCTCAGAACCTTGTCCAGCCTGGCAAACAAAAGCAAAAGAAATTCAGGAGTATGAGCATGTGATGCCTGTCCCTGGGTGAACTGGGCGCTGTGACTGAGCCTGGAAGAACATCAGCACACAGTGACTGATGTGACTGAGCCTTTGGCTCACTGAGCCTCCTCATCCTTGAATCAAGTCTGATGAAATCTCGCTGGTCTGCTGTGAGTTTTGTCATGTGTGAAAATGACCAGCTCAGTACCTGGCACGTTCCGAGTGCAGGGTAAAATTGACTTCCTCCCTCCCTTCCTTTCCTTTTTCCTCCCTTTGTTACCATTAAAGAGAGTCAGCCTGGCTCCCTGCTGCCGGTGTGAAACCTCCTCCATAGTCTCTTCTGCAGTTCCCCGGCACAGTTACTGTTCCAGAGGAGTGCTGTCCACCAGCTATGTACTGTTTTAACCCAAGGCATAAGATCTCCTGGCTTTGAGAGAAACGCAAGTAGCAAGGAGACTCCTGCAAACAGATGTGCTGCTGTTCTTCCAGCTGCAGCACCCCGATCCCCAAATGCTGCACCCAGGATCTGTGTGGACAGTACTGTGATGAGGCAGCCCCCTCAACCCTGCACAAAGGAGCAGCAAACACATTCACACATCTTTAAGGGATATAGTGCATCAGTCTGAGATTTACTCTCATGTGCACAATGCTTTACCTCTGTGATGCTAAGAGCTTAAACCAAGGCCCTATTTTAGCTATTAGTTACAAGTTCTACTGTAGAAGCTCAAAGACAGTGTGCAGGCCTGCAAGCTGGGTCCTGCTTCCCTGACCCTAGTCATTGGGTTTGTCAGGGTTCTCAGCAAGAGGAGACAAGGGGTATCCCCTCTCCTGCAGTGAATGCCAGAATGTTAATTTTTCCTGCAAGCTAGTACCCCTGTGTCTTCCCTACAGAACTCAGCTATGAGAAAAATGAAAATGATTGGGGTCCCCTGGCTTATGAAATTTGAATGCCACTTGAACCTGACCTGATGTTTGTTTTTTGACTCCAAGGTGCACAGTTTTTCAAGATCAAAAAGTTCTGTAGGTCCTCTTCCAACATTGCAATGCCTATATACTTAGGAATTTTATTTGGGGACAATAGAGACATAAATTACTCCTATCAGTCCTTGAGGAGGTACTATTTAAAGACCTTGCTATTTCCTGAAGGAGAAGCCCAGAAGTGCACAATATAAATATTGCATTAACTTGGATGCAGAGTTCTTCATTCATGCCCTACACATGTGGAACAGGTGCATAGAGGCTAAAGTTCTCGCTGTATTTCTGTCCCTCCACTTAGAGAAGACCAGTGAGTTCCTGCAGGTTTGCAGATTCTCTGAGGCAAGGCTTGGTGAACATTTCCCCTCCATTCCCTTGCTTACTGTGTTAACCAAGGCAGAACAGAAAGCAAGCTGGGTGGACAGGTGGGCTTTCCCTCTCGTGACTTTGCAGATGCAGTGTATTTTTGGTAAGCTGTTATTTATTAAATACTTACTGTATGTTGGGCATCATACCAGGCACAGGGATAAAATATGATAAGACCATCCTAGCCTCTTGTTGATTCAACCTTCTGCTAATAGTTTATCGTCAAAGACTCATTTATTCCACACAGCACATTGTTTTTATATCCCAGTGAATCCATTGTCTCTCCAACAGCACCATACTCCACCTAGGAGTTCCTAGGATGCCACCTAGACTTAGAGGCTTTACAGTTCCTAGGATGCCACCTAGACTTAGAGGAAAACAGAAAGCTCTAGAAAAGAAGGAACAAAATAACCACAAAAGCTTGTTCCTGAGAGCAGCCACCTCTATAACGGAATACTTGGAGTGGCTTAGATTTAAACTGGTCCTTGTTCCTTTAAGCAGCTACCCTTAGCTCTGGCTATCTGCAAAATGGATGATCGATCACCAATAGAAACTTAATTATCAATTAATCGGTTACTATTGAATTGCTGGCTCATCTCAGTCATCTGCATCTCCTTAGAGTAATCCATAGTACTTTAGTGAAGAAAAACTTTGAATTAAAGTGAAATAACGCACATTCATCTATCAAAAGAAATGTCTAGAAGTAAAATATCTTAATTACAAGAGTTGGCAGGGTTAGCATCTTTAAGATTCTGCTAATTTATAGCCATTTGAAATGAAGTAATAGTTGTTCATATATGTAAAATAGAGCATTTTAGATGGTTTAACCATGAAAGTCAATAGATGTAAGAATTCTGCTCCTTGTGACAAACATTTGATCTGAAGGAGTACAGTCACTATACGGAAGGATCAATAAACTTTCTGTTTGTTCTTGAACAGTCAATTGGTTTGATATATACTATGACAACTTTCTGATTATTATAATAGGACCACATTGAAGAATTTCTAACTTTCCAATTATTTTTGCATACCTATAGCTACATACAAATGTATGTAAGAATGAACGTTTTTTCTCTTCTTCCAAGGTAGACTTCATTTTCCTTAATACATCCTCCTGCTCTCCTCATCCGCCCCAGACTTGTCCATTCACGGCTCTCATTCAGGACAGCTGGGAGACAAGCACTCTCATTTGTCCCTAATGAACACTTAACTACCCCATTCCTGGAAAAATAAAAATAGCTTTAGGAGTAGGGTGCCTGCCCCATATGCCGGAGGTGATGGGTTCAAACTCAGCCCTGGACATAAACTGCAAAAAAAAAAAATGGCTTTAATGATTTTTATTTCCTATCTCCATCCTCATCCCGTATCTACCCATAACTGATTAATTTACGTGTTCTTTCATTCGTTCAATTAATATTATTCAATATCTACTATGCATATTTAATCAGCTACTTGCAATACAGTGGTGAACAGTCAGGGTCCCTGATCTCAGAGAGCCACTTGGGAGAAGTTTCTCATCATCTTATAATCATGCAAGCAGATACTAAGCTGCAATCGTGACAGCTATGCAACGCTATGGTACATAAATAAAAGGTATCATGATGCTCTCTACCAGAGGCATTTGACCTAGATGTTGGGGTTAGGGCGAACCTCCTGAGGAATGGGGGTGGACTAAGATCTGAAGGAGGTGTAGGAGTTACCAAGGTGAATGGAGCTGGAAGGAGCATTCCAGGCAGTGGAAGCAGCATGTAAAAAGGTCCTTAATGGGAAGACACGTGGTATATTTGGAGAACTGGAAGAAGGCTGGGACCCTGGAGCACAGAGAGCACGGATGCGGAGGAGCTGGACAGCAGCCAGATGATGGGAAGCCCAGCAGGTCACATGAAGAATCTTGTCCTTTATCCTACTACAAGCAAGGGTGAAGCATTAAGTGCTTTAAGTAGAGGAGGATATGATCAGATTTGCATTTTAAAAAGAAAATTCTGCTGCAGTGTGGAGAACAGATCACCTGATAAGGATGGCAGTGGAGGGGTGGGTGTAGTTAGGAAGCTATTGCTATAGTCCAGGAAAAGGGTGGGGTGGCTGGAATGAGGATTGTGGTGAGGCAGGTAGAGGAGATGGAATGGGGCGAGGAGGTGTTTAGAAAGTGAAATGAATGGGAGTTGATGGGAACTGAGGGAGACAGAGGAATTGGAGGTGACACTTAAATTTCTAACTTGTTTACCTGGAGAGATGTTGAGCATTCATTGGGACGTGTAGCGTCCTGAGATCAGGCAGAAGACTGTGGTTTCTGCCATGGACATGTTAAGTCTGAGGTTTCTGAGACAAGTGAGTGGAGATGCAAATATGTGTCAGCTGAGTACCAGACATCCCAGGAGAAACTGAGATTGTCTGGGGAGAGCGTGAAGAGAGAGTGGAGGGGCACCCCAGGGTGGATCCCAGAGAAACCCTAACATCGGTAGCCAGGCCTGGGTGGTTCCGCCAAGGAGACGGGACTGGCACAGCCTGGAAGGCAGAAAAAAAACCAGGAGACTGAAGCATCCAGTGGAAGGAAGGAATCCACAGTGCTTAATTGTCTCATATTACTGAACAACATTTTTAAAAAACCTTCCATTTGAGGTTGTACCTAAAGGATATTATTTATCAGATTAAGTGGGTAATTATCTTTCAATACTTTGGTTACTTTTACATTTTTTGAGACCTTCACATAATGATGACAAGTATTTCATTGGTGTTCTCTATATGCTGGGTTCTATTGTAAGGGATTTATATAAACTAGCTTATTTAATCTTTATGGCAACTCTGTAAGGTAAGTACCATTTCTGTAGTTCTCCCTATTTTATGGATGGGGGGAAGGATGAAACAAAGATTACAAGAATTGCTGTGTACAAAAAGATTATAGGAATTATACAAAGCAAGTCAAAACAAGTGAGTTTTGGGGACTCGGATTTGATGTGGGCACTTGGATCTAAGCTTTGCTGCCTCCCCTGAATTACCTGTAACCGCCACTCCCCCACCCGACCCCGGCCACCTCTCTGCTCTGCACACAAATGCACAGAGGCACACGTTTAAAAATGTAATGTCATAGTAGGACTCTAGTGTTTATTTTTACTACGGTTAAAATTCATATCACTGGACTTGCCTGCTAGAAGCATTCCCTGTATGTCAAGGGCTGAGAGGGTTCAGGTGTGGGGTTTTTTATGATGGCACTAGCCATGTTCCATCTTTGAGCACGCACATGTTGAACCATGGTGCAAATTGTGATGGTCAGGTTTGTCCTGGTTTTAAAGCCGGCAGAGACGATACAGTAGTGAAACTATTCAGTCACTAGAAACGTTTATGCCTATGCGGGCTGTTTATCTATTTGCATGGTAGTCCTAGCCTTGCTCCTCTAAGATCTTAAAAGACACACTGAAAGTTTCTTACTAGCTTGTTTACATCTAGACTCACTTTAACTCTATGACTCTATTGTATTCCAGACACTTCTAAGAAATTCATCAGGCTGTGAAGTACGCAGTGATGAGTATCGAACAGAGTTTACCACAGCTTTGCAACGTGTCGACTTATTCATGGGCCAGTTCAACCAAGTCCTCTTAACATCTATATCCACTTTCATTAAAGGCGACCTCACCATTGCTAATCTGGGGACATCAGAGGGTCGCTTCATGCAGGTATGTGCTTTTTGAGAGTAGTTATGTCTGTTTTATTTAGTATTACGCAATTAATTTGTCTGTTTTTGCAGTAATATTTGCAAATACTGTGAAGTGAAAATCACAGTAGACGCTAGAGGAACAGACTGAGAGCCAAACCATGAAGCCGGGTCCACTCTTTATGAAATCTATGACCTATTTTTGTTAAGTTCTTGAAACGTTCAGTTTGAATGTGGTTGCTTTAAGTTTCTTCCCTGGAATGATTTGGGTTTTTTTTTTTTTTCCATTCACAATTTCTATCACGTGATTGGAAAATAAAATGAAACAATTGAAGCACTTCCAGGCGATGTTTTCCTATTTCAGGGGAAGCTACAGATCAAAGGGGAGCTATTGTGTGAACCGTGCGTCTCCATGAGAAGAAACATTCACATCATTGAGAAATATTGGCAGGAGTTAGGAAGGGACATTATCATCAAAATCCCATTGTAGTCCAAGCTCTCCTGATTTCTGCAAAATGGTAGGGTCAGACAGAAAGAAGTGCAATTACTGAAAAATAAAAAATTCAGATTTTATTAAGAAATGCTTTTAATGGATAGCAACAGTACTTCCATACAATGTGTCAGGCGTGACTGAAGTGACTGTGTTTCCTAGATACAAGAATTGTAACACTTTGAAGAAATTAAAACACTCCTGTGTTAGCTGTGTTACAGCTTTAGTAATTACGGGTGCTTTTAGCATGAGTGTGTTAGTAGATTCTTGATTAATGAAGAATGACAATGGCATATACGGAAATGTTGTAGAAACGTTGAATTTCTATGACTACTAGAAATTTCCTTTAAAAGGAGACACCTATTTTATAATCATCTGATACAGTTAACATCCGCACTAGACAGTGGCTTTTAGTAAACCAATTGAGGATAACGAGGTTTTTCTATGACTTGCCCATCCGCAGATCCTATATCTGTATTCTTTTACAAAACATACTTTGTTTTTAAATTACTATTGTCTGTGTGGCAGTCTGGATATTGGTCATTGCCATATTTTAAGAACTGTAAGTCATGTTTTTCTTATACTAGTGGGCATGGTGAAATTTTTTCAAAGTTATAAACTATGTAAATAAAACCTTTCTGGCTTTAACCTAATCATACAACTCCTGATATCTAATTGTTTCCTGTCTCCACTCCTAAGTTTATTTACTCACCTCATCCATCTTGACCTTTTAATTCTACCCTTAACTTCTCAAAATCTGAAGGAGGGATGCCCACCCAGTCCCATACAGGCATGCACTCTAGCATATTTTAAATATGATTATATCTCTTGTTCCTGTAGAATATGGAGTATTAGTTTGTGTTTGTATGTGTTTTTAATTTACATTGATGGCACTCTGCAGAATTCAGACAAACCTGAAGGGAGAGAAGCTCGCCTCTGTCGATTTCCTAATCCACTCATTATGTTGATTGGCTCCCCTTTATCTTTCTCTCTGCTTTTCCTTTTTTTCAGAATCGTCCATTACCTCACCGATCCAGTTTCAGATTAATAAGATTTCTACAGTCACTCTAGGTGTGACATTTGTTTAACTTCAAAAGTTTCCTGGACTCTTTCCAGATTCTAAAGTTCTAATAAAATTTCATTGTTATGGCCACAGATTGAGCACTTTAGCACAGTGAAAACATTTATAGGACTTGGTAGGAAGCGACTGCTCTGACAGATTAACCTGGAAGGTCCCCTATCTGTTCTTTTACTCCTGACTCCTCCCCCACCCTTATTTGCTGTAAATAAACTGGATTTATTTAGGTTGCTTTATTAATTGAGTAAATAAATTCTGCTATGTGTCAGAGCCCACTACCCAAGAGATGTGTCCTACATCAGTAGAAATGCTGTACTGTAAAGGGACAATCACAGTAGACGCTAGAGCAGTGGTTCTCAACCTGTGGGTCGCGACCCCTTTGGAACAATGAAAATACATCGTGGCTTTAGGAAGGTTGAAAACCACTGCTCTAGAGGAACAAACTGAGACCCCAACATTTTATCCTTGTCCCCCAATATTTGCATAAAAGAAACTATATTTTTCCCAGTAATTGTGTATCCAGAACAAAAGGTAAAAATTTATGAAAAATACTGTTGTCACTGATATTTTTTAAAAAACAGGTGGCTTTTAATTCATCAAATAAGTGTAGAGAGCCTACTAACTTTGCTTGACTAGGCAAAGGAAGGAAGCAAGGAAAATGGTGACACAGAACCCATAAGGAACTAAAATTTTAGTAGAAGAGATGAGAACATTTATTTATCTGACAAAAATAGTATATACAGACAAAGGATGACTGGAAACCCCTGAGGAGCTATTCCTCTCACACTTGCCTGCGAGAATTCTATTCCATTAAATTTTATACAAATAAACCTAAAGCTTTGATATTGTCCAAACAATGAACATCACTGGAATCCAGTTTATTTACAGCAAATAATGGTGGGGGGAGGAGTCAGGAGGAAGGGCACAGATGAGGGACCTCCCAGTTTAGTGTCAGAGCAGTCGCTTCCTACCAAGTCCTATAAATGTTTTCACTGTGCTAAAGCGCTCAATCGGCGACCGGACCTCGATGTCTACAACTCGTGTTTTAATAAATACTATAAAGTTTCTGTTACAAAATTGAATGGACAATTTTTTTTCACAAAGACAGCTGCCATACATGAAAAGGAACAGAAAAATGATTTTACTTCCTTCCTATCCTGAAGCCTAACAGCAAAGTTGCTTTGCAGATTTTTTCTCCCAAGAGTTTGCAGCTGTTTCTGCCTTTCCTATTGTGCTTATGTTCAGCTCTGGCTGGGAACACAAGCTACAGCCCCAGCTGTTGGGTGCAAAGTGAATCAGGTATTTCACAGTGGTTATTTGATTAGAAAGAATTATATTGTTTAGCTAACAATATTATGTGTATGGCAAAGAAGGCATTTTCGACATGTTCCTAACATTTAAACATGTGTAACTTATCTCCTACAGGTGCAACTGGGTCTAGAGGTACTGATGTGTACATAGATTTGAGTCTTGATGTCTGTAGAGCCATGTCACTGTAGACACAGATTTCAAAAACAATTTGTATTCGTATGCAAATGCAAATAACAAGATAAACAATGTAGTAAAATAACAAGATAAACAATGTTTGAGGTAGTAAATAACAAGATAAACAACGTAGTAAAATAACAAGATAAACAATGTTTGAGGTAGTATGCTAAATTATACTGTGAGTATACAGGGAGAAGGCGCCTTTTTACAAATTGGCCAAGTGGACAGAGAAAGGAGCAAGGCTCAAGAGCGTTAACACAGCGTGCAGGGCAACGTGGGAGAGGGAAGAGAGATTCGCGTGAAGATCACAGGACTAATCACAGGGATTGCCCATGTCTCCCCTCCTGAGTTCCTCCTCTAATCTACATCCAAAACAATACTTGCTTTTTTTTTTAACAGCACTTGTATAAGGCCTTTAATCTCTAAATGCAGAGCATTGCTATTAAAATATTTGTGCATGACTCTCAGGCCAGGAAAAGTGTGAGTGTGCATCAGGGATGTGGGTGGGGGTGGGGAAGCATTTCAAGACTTGTTTCAAGTTCAGCTTCAGAATATTAACTGGGCAACTACCATATGCCCCTCTGTGCCTGCTGACACTGCCCACTGCTGGGGCACTGTCATAGCCGCCGTGGGGCTCTGTGGTGTCATCCTGGTTCTTCTCCCATCCCCCTCTTCTCTCCCCAGTTCCTTCGCGCCGTCACCCCTCATCTCTCCTTTTCTCTTCTGCCTTTTAACTGGGCTCATTGGATCTTAAGCCAGAAACATAAAGTGAGAGGAATCACCTAAAAAGACATCCTTTACTCATGATCATTACTTATGATTATTCTTTAAAAAGGATTATAATAGTAATCAGTGAACTTGAGAATAGTTACTCACTTCTAGTATGAAATATCAGTTCATCTGTTGACCTCCTGTCTTCAAATTCCTTCAGTTCTTATGCCTCCATCATGGCTTGTCACTACATTATGTGGGAAGCCTAGGGCATACATCACTTTTGGGATTACTGCTATTTCAGAGCATATAAACACAGACCATCGGCTCATCCAGGCTGTGAGTGGCCGGCAGAAACGCAGCTGAAAGAAGCTTGAACTTGAACACCATTTCTCTTCAGGGACTTCTCATTTACCTGTCTCCTTTATAGAATACTTAGATAAAAATTTTTTTTTCATGTGCACATTATTGACTTAGTTATTTATATCCCTAAAGAACATTAGCTTTAGTGTGTTTCTTTAAAGGAAAATACACTCACAAGTTCTGAAATCTCTTTTGTGTGAAAAGGAGCTCAGTACAAATAATAACTTTAGGATTATGATGGTAACTAAAAAGTCCGGTTCATATATAGCCTCCTAAAATGAATTATTACGTGCTCTTGAAAGGCATATCTTACTCATTGTTACAAACATGGAAATTTAAAATATCACAAATATTTGACACCTTTGGAAAATGCTAAACTTTTGTTTGTTTTGAGTATTGGTTGCAAGGAGTAACTGGGGTTGCTTACACAGTGCTTTTTGGAAAGAGCAGAGAGACATTTTTAAGACATGAAATATATATCTCAGTAGGTTTTTGAATTTCTATCACTTTTAAAAATCACAGAAACAGATGTACTTTGTGTATAGATTGGCTAATCTCACATTCAGTGTGTTTGGAAGAGTGATTTGAAAGTAATGGTTATTTTAAATTTTTTGTACATTTCCTAGCCTGTGTGCCTTTTGATGTTTGAAAAAAAAATTTTTACAAAGGTTTTGATGTAGCATTGACTCATTTTGACTCACTTTTGACTCACTTCAAGAAGTGGAGACAGATACACATTAGTATTGCCATAGTCAGGAAAACCGGTTTGCCTTTTGGGTATACCCAGCCTTCAAGGCATTAAGTTGGAGTAGAAGGATTTGCACTGGTTTACTGAAAAGGGTGAGGGAAAGAGCAGAGAAAAGCTTCATTTGGTTTAACTTTCACTACCCGGTACTTTTGTCTTGCCACTTTCAATTCTGAGCTCTCAATACCAATCCCACTTTCCATTCCTTGGTTTGGGGGGTTGTTTTATTTTTCTCTCTTTTAAAATGTGTACCTCGATTGAAACAAGTAACTCTACTCTTCATATTCTGTTATCTTTCTAAATAAACAATTTCCATCACAAACTGAAGAAGAGAGTAAACTTAAACTGGGCAAGAAACAAGCAGCATCAGATGCAATCTTTGGAAGATGCAGATGAAACTCTCCAAGGTTTTCTAAATTCGGAAACATTTAAAAACCCCATGCCTTCATCAAGGCTAACGTGAACTTAGTGCATTCTGTTCCTATATTAAGGCAATAGATATGCCTTGAGAACCTACTGTGTGCTGGACTCTGTACTGGGAACTCCAGGGAGAGCAGACACCTCCCCGAATCCCTACATCCAGCTGTTGCCCAGACTTCTTATTAATGCTAACATCTTCTTTACTCACATTTTTTTTCTTGAGTCTCAAATCCCAATAATTTGCATCTTCTTTCATTAAGAATGAAATTTTCCTTACTCCTTAACAGAAATCTTGTATTTGTCTTAACTTTTAAATTAAAAATCAATGTAGATGATATCAAAGCTCCAGTCACTTTTATTTGCCTTGAAATAGAACTGCATGTTTTCTATGATAAAAGGGAAATTCACTTCAATCTTCAAAAGATGTTGATTGGCTTAGGCTTCTTGATTACATTTAATCAACCTTTCTATGAGACTGAACCATTTACAATAAGATCTACACTGCTATTTGATCCCAGGATCACCATGTGAAGAAGGGCTGTTGACATATTTTTTAAAAGTTTACCTTCCAGTTTGGATGCACGTGGGGCCACTGAGAGTGTCCCACATGGAAGGCCTAGCTGTAGAATTGAACCTCAGAGCAGTCGGTCATTAAAAGAAGTACATGCCAAGAGGAAGAATTCCAGTGGTTACTTGGGTCTCCCCAAGAATATTAAAGGATATAGAATATTCTTAGTCCACCACAGCTCCGATTAAACTCTCTGTCTGGTTGTCCTCTGACAGCATCCAGGGGCCTCTCCTTCTCTTCCAGGAGGTGCACTCTCATCACACTGATCCAGCTCACCATCCATGCTGCCATCCCCACCCACTCTGTTCCGACCCTCCCACCCCAGAGATATGCCACCAACCCTTCCCCTCTTCTGCCAACCACATGAAACTTAGGAACCAGCCACACCACAGGAGGTGGTGGGGGGGGGTGATCTAGCAAAGCAGCTTCATTTGCATTTACCACCTCCCTGGCATCACCATCTGAGCTCCACCTGCCCTCCTCCACTCCCTACCCACGTCCATGGAAATTGTCTTCCATGAAACCAGCCCCTTGTGCCTAGGCAACTAAAAGAAAAATAAATACATATTTGTGTACCCAAGATAAATGAATATCACACAAAAACTTATATATGAATGTTCATAACAACATTATTCACAATAGCCAAAAAGTGGCAACAACCCAAATGCCCGTCAAATGATGAATAGATAAATAAAAGATCATATAGCCATACCATGAAATATTATTTGACAAAAAAAAAGGAGCATGAATGAATCTTGAAAACATTACCCTAAGTGGAAACTGCTGGATCCAAAAGACCACGTATTGTAGGATTCCATTTGTATAAAATATCTAAAATAGGGAAATGTATAGAAATACAAGGTTGATTAGTGTCTGGTGGGGGCTAGAAGGCATAGGGGCTTGAGGAATGATGGCTAAGGGTGTGGGATTTCTTTTTGGGGTAATGAAAATGTTACAAAATTGATTGTGGTGATGATTGCACAAATATTTGAATTGAACCACTGAATTGTTCACTTAAAAAAATATTTAGGGAAGTAGATAGAAAGCCATGTATAAATATCTTAAGATTAAGAAATCATATTCATCATTTTTAAAGAAAATCAAACTCTAAAATATTTTAATCAAAAATAAAACTATGTGGTGAAAAGATCTGGTTTTTACATATTTGTAGATATCTCACACAAAGTTATTTTATTCACATTTATTAAATTTTGGGACCTAGCAACAATGATTTTATTTTATTTGTACATATATTTCTTCCCCATGTCCTCATTCAGATTTCATATCTAGGTGAGGTTCTAGGAGATCATAACCACAACAATTTGAGTAAATTCAGATTACTCCCTTTCCCAAATGTATTAGTTCGGTATTTTCAAAAGCACTGAAGAAAAAAGTTTTGTGGCCTAAATACTAAAGATGAGTTGTTGACACAATAGAAACCCAAAGAGAAAATTCCCAGTCTTCTATTTTATACTAATTGTTCTAAGAGTGCCAGGTGATTTATCATAAGAATTAAATTTAGATGCCAAATTCAGTTCTGTCCCTAGAAATATCTCCATGACAACCAACTCCTAATTTCTTGCACACATTGCTTTGGGGGTATTTTGAGAGTTAATATGATTAGTCAATTATTAAGAATTCCAGCAGTAAGAGTAAGTGAGGATTTAAGGAAAGAAAAGCATTCTTAGCATTTTATAGCAGTAGGTATCCCAGCACAGAAAGGACTAATGATCAACTAAAAAGGCATTTGCATCTGTGCTACAACCTCTGCCCAAAATTCCAAGGGGTCATCTCCCTTTTCCACCCGCCTTCCTGTCTTCTGTCGTTTGCTCGTTTTCTATAGCAGGCAGTACTCATCCTAGGCCGTGAATCACAAATACAGCTTGCTAAGCTGTGCCAGTAACATGTTTTCTGTACCATCAAAAACTGTTCCAAACGAGGAAGCTTTCTCCTTAGGCACACTTCACTTGTGCAACCAAGATAACCGAAAACAAGGAGTAATTGGCAAGGCAAATATATTACGAAATTTGTTTTAGTACTTTGACTCTCAAGTGGCTCTTGGGAGCTCAGAATTGAAGCTTTTTATTGGTACTTACTCTCATGCTCCAGGAGTCTAGCAGTTGAGTGTTTAAGAAGGTCAAGCCTGTGGATTCTGGCATTAGATAAAGCTCTTTGGAAACCTGCCTCTTACACTTTCTAGAAGCTAAAATTCTCTGTCATTTTAAGGAAAATAATAGTACCTACCTTATGGGATTGTTGTGAGGAGTAAATGGAATCTCTATTTAAAGCACTTAGCATCATGCCTGAGTTAGTCACCTATTCAAAGTATCATATATATGGGGCTCTCCAGATACAAAGTCTTAACAGGGGATGTGCAGATCCATCAATTCAAGTCCAGAGGTGCTAAGAGCTTCTTTATGAAAAGAGAAAGGTTAATTCTTTCTGGGAAATGAATAACTGGAAGAGCTTTGGGTATTTGATAAAGTCAAAGATGATGACCTAGTAATTAAGAAGGGATTGCTTATTATAGATATGGGAAATGGTATTCAAGAGCACGAGGAGGTAAAAGGGAGAAAGGGCTCTGGGAAACGATTGTCATGTAGCAGGTCTGAGGAGACCGGGAGAGACCAGGAAGACAGATACAAAATGCAGATATTTATAGGCAGGTTCATAGTGATGAATAATCTTCAGTGAAGGGGAAAACAGAGTTAGAAGATCAAGACAGGCCAGTGTTTTGTGTTGTTTTTGACACGTGCATGAGAAAAGGAGTTGTTGTTTTTTTCTTTCACTTTTGTAGTTTGAAGTGATTGGCAATGATCAAGGAAAAGGGGGGATGGGAGGAGGGTGTAGAAAAAAATGAGAAGTGGTTAAGCACCAGAAGAGAGTGAAGACTGCAAAACTGGATAACTGAAATCTGGATAATTTAGGATAGAACCTTTGAGAGTCTGATGTCTGATTTTCTGCCCATAACCAGTGCCCATAGGGAGGTGGGGCTGGTAATTGAACTTCTGTTCCCTTTGCCTACGAAGGTCACAAATACCTATTGGATCCCGAATTTAGGAAATAACGATAGTTTCCGTCCTTTCCTATCCTGACCAAGTGACCTTTGATCCATCACTTACCTTCTGTGCAAATATAGCCACCCTGTTTAATGGAGATGTTTTGAAAGTGTTGTGTGTTTGGGTTGAACAAATATCAGACCAAAGATGTCATGATGTTTAACCTTTAGGGCTCTGTGTGAGCTTGATTGGCTTATCTATCAACAGTCTGCTCTCCGAGAACAATCAGGTGCTTTGGGTATCTTCCCAAACTATTACAGGCTACTCGGCTGTGTTATTGTGCTGAAGAAAAAGTTTAATCTTGTTCCCTGGAACACGTATGTTCCTTATAGGACCCAACAGTTCACTACTCCTGTAATGTTCATTCTCATTTACCAGCTGAGGTAGAGATAGTAGCAATTTAACCCTAATCTCGCAGATGCCTGTGTATTTCCTGTGATTTCGCACCATTGGCAAGTGAATGTGTTTTCAATGGAATGCAAAAGGCTGTTAGAGACGTCTGGCAGTTTTGCAAAGTAGATTTCAAGCCTGGAGCTGTGCTCAGCCTCCCACACCCTTGGGTATGTGCAACCCAACGGCCTGCTTCAGAGCCGAGGGCTCCAACACCTTCCTAAAATCCAAGTGTTCATCTAAGATAATCATCCTGATTATATCCCAATGGTTGTTGATCACACTCTAATCACACACTAATAACTCGTTATTACTGGGTTCTCAGGACAAGGCAGGTGGAAATTATACAGCCGAGCAACATTCCAAAGTTAATCCCAACACCTGAGAGCAGGAAGGACACCAGTCACCAAACCTCATTTCCCAGGCAGTAGTAAAACCATCAGTCCTTATTTTAAAGCCAGGCCAAGACATAGAACTTTATTTTTAATCCAAGTAATAACTTCTTGTGGGACGGTGGTTTATAAAAAAATACAGCACGTCATTTCGAAGTAGCTTGGGTCTTTTTTTTGACCTCAAAAAAATCTATAAATATGACATAAGAGTAGCAAAGCTGGAACTAGTTCCAGGTTTCCAGACTCCCTTGTCACTACTCTGACCATTATTACCCCAAGGGAACCTCTCCCGTTGTGGGTGGAGAGCAGGCAGATGAGAAGATGGGTTAAAAAATAATCCAGAATCTTTGGAGTGTGCATGGTGTCTTCTTTCTGGGGAGTGTTTTGGCTCCTCCAGTTCCCAATACAGTTGTGAAGATCTGTCTGCATGTGCTGGCTGATTGATTGAAAGATCTCCTTCCCTAGAAACCATTAGAAGATCATAGGCAAAAGTCTGTCTTGGAGGTTGAGATAAATTGGCTTCAAGGCAGGAGATTAGAAAATGTCGTATTGATTTATGATGAGAGGAGCTGTTGGGTCTTCAGTTCAGACACTCAGAAGCTCTTCTAACCTCTTATTACCGTCACCAGCCACATTTTACACTCACATTAAAACTGAGCTTATTGGAATCAGGGTGTTTGCTTTTTTGTTTCTCAGGTTGTGGTTTCTCGATCCGGATCCTCAACCCCTCATGTCAACTTTCACCTGGATTCCCACCCTGTGTCTCCAGAAGTGATCGTGGAGCACACAGTGAACCAGAACGGCTACACACTGGTTGTCACCGGGAAGAAGGTAAGCGTTCCCACAGGACGTTTCCCTGGATGGATGTGGTTCTTCCCGAGTGGGTATTTACAGCTAGTGTCACTTGGTGCTTCGTAACTTCCCTCTTCATCTTAGGGTTGCTTCTCCTCCATTAAGTTCTTTCCTGAGTATTCTGGAAATCTTCTGAAATCAAATCCATTTTTTATTCAAGGAAGATTGGACCTAAGGGAGGTCTTTCTCAAAACGTCTTCCTTTGTCCTATATTTCTCAATGAGAAAAACAAACACAGAATGAGAATTACAGTCCTAAAGGCGGAACTCTAGTGCAGGCAGATGAATCCTGGAAATGTACATTGGAACCTGACTCCAGCCAGTAATCCCTTTACTCTGAGAGGAGAACTTGCATCTTGATGCCAGAATGAGATGTGACCTTACTTAGTATTTTTCAGTGTGTTTTCCCACAGCTTAAATTATACTTTCTTGTTATTTCAAAATCATCTCAGGGCACAATGTCTCTGCTATATAAAACCTTCAACACTACACGACAGTGCTGTGTTCACAGGACAGTAATGTTAACTGTTATCACATACCAACAATCCAGGGGGAGGAAGGGATTCAACTCTAAAATTTTAATCACTTAACCATTATGCCAAGATTTGCACACAGAGTTGCTGTCCCTAGTAGACTCCATAAAATGATATTTACGTGTATCATTTATGTGCTCTGTTTTTACTGAAGAAACAAACCAACCAAAAGCCCTTCTAGAAGCTCTTTCTATTTCATTTCTTCACAGATCTCCAAGATCCCACTGAATGGCTTGGGCTGCGAACATTTCCAGTCCTGCAGTCAGTGTCTCTCCACCCCTCCCTTTGTCCAGTGTGGCTGGTGCCATGATAAATGTGTGCGATTAGAGGAATGCCCCAGTGGCTCCTGGACGCAAGAGATCTGCCTGCCTGCAGTCCACAAGGTGGGAATCTCTGTCAGCCGTGGTAAACACTCGGGCCTTGTGGTAAACACAAATCCCACTAGTGAAAAATAGTTCCAAATCAAACTATTCATTTAACTGAGAGACGTCAGTCAAAGCTCCGCCTCCCTCCTGGCTTTGTCCCCGGGGTGGCATTTGTGCCTGTCGTCCCCTGAGTCCTGCACATGAAGTACTTATTTCACGCTCACTGGGTTCTCTCTCTGGGCTCAGCTTTCCCTTCATGCCACGTCAGAGCGGTGGCTAATGAACGACATTGCTCCCCATTTTCTCACACTGAGACCTGTTCCCTGCTGACACACCCATTCTCTGATTCCCCACCACCTACATTATCCACCACGTGCCCAAACATGAGCCTCCACCACAGAAACACACCTGCTTGTGGCATATCCTGGAACTCTGAACTGAGCCTGCCAGCTGGTCATCCCGCCACACTGGGGTGCACAGAACAGGGGGTATCTTCCTCTCCCAGGCATAGATGGCATGGCCTTGTCTCTTCACTGATGAAACTAGAAGCTATTTCCAAAGGGTGATTGGGAGGCGAGTGGGTTACCACCCATGGGTGGCTGTGAGTCTGCTTTCAATGCTCCTGGAAGAGAAGTAAAGGCTCAACTGATGGCTATCCTGACATGTATACCTCCATGAGCCCTTTGATTTTTTTAATTCATTCCAAAAATATCTATCGAGTGCATACCACTTGGCAGGCTCTCTTCTAGACACTGGGGGATACAGTTTGGAGCAAGACCAATGCACCTCTTGCTGCTTACAGAACTCTGCTCTGGCAGTGGACGGAAGTCGGCCATGACAGAGCAGCCGCGCTCTCTGATTCTGTTGCTTGTTTGCATGAATATACGTTCGACACTATGCACATCTTTATGGCAATTTTTAAAAACTTCTTGGTCCAAAACATTTTGCTTGAAAACACATCCCTGGTGAGAACACAGTATGTATTCTCTGCCTGCACGTAGAACAGTTGGACTTTAGAAAATGTCTCTTGTGAAAGATTCAAGGTAAAGGTCTTGGTCGCCTGGTTCAAGCCCAAGTAAACAAAGTGAGAGTCAGAACAAGAACAGCCCCCCAAACACATGACTGTTTTCATTTAGTTACGGTTTGCAACAAGATTTGTAGTGGGTGACTGGGTTTTTAAAGCAAGTTATTTTCTGTTAGGTGTGACACAATTATTAAGACTTAGCTTGATCAGCCAAAGAATAAACTAAAAGAGAGTTTTATTTTAGTTCAAAATAAAACTAAAATATTTCTTACAGTTATAAGAAAATAAATTTAAATCTATACTGTAGTATTTAAGCATTTTTTTTGTTGTTATTGTTCAATGTACTTTTAAAACCACATGCAATTTTATACTTTTATAAACACACAGCCTTAGAGACACAAAGGATGTGAACTCAGCCACTCCATGAAGGAGATACAGAGCATATGTGTGTGTGCCTGGGCAATGAGATCACAACAATTTCATTTCAAAAACAACCAAGGTTGCCATCTTAGGTAAAATAAGCAGGTTCATAACCTGTACAAACAAAACCTTTAATTTTGACTAATGTGCTTTCTTTTACTTCATCGTGAAAGCTAAATTAAAATGACTAAAACTAAAGTAAATATTTTAGGACTTTCTGGAACCAGAGAATCTCTTACAATGTTTGAATCTCCCTCCTCTCCCCCTTCCTAACTCCCGCACTCCACAGTTGGCGATTTTAAAAGGTTGCATAGTATCATGCACAAGTTGGTGGGGCTTAGGCTGCGGAGTTAGAAGGAAAGCAGTGCAGCTGAGTCCATAAATCCCTCTCGCTTCATAGTTGTTAGGAAGATTTCATGCTGCACTAGACCGTGACATTTAGCATTCTTACTGCAAAAAATAAGACAGATGATTCTTCTTTTTCTTATCTGTCTTGAATTCTACAAGCACAAAATCCAGCTCGTGTATAGAGTTTCACTCTGCAATACATGCACGTTAACCTGCTTCTCAAGGTAAATGATGTTCAGTGGCTGAAACTCATTGCCATTCCAGATCTCAGAGATTTTAGAACAGCAAGCCCATTATTTTGTTTCAAATGTGCCGTCTAATCTCTTACTTAAAAAGCAAAGAGAAATGCTTCAGAAAAGGAAGAGCACTTTCCAATGTATTCTGAAAGTTAGGATGAAATTATCATATCTTGAGTTCAATCCCATTGAGACCATAAAACTTAATTAATCAGAAGACTCCAGATAAGAAGTAACACAATATCTCATAAGAGGCATGGGGCATGCAGGCAGCACACTGCCATCAACATATTTGTGACTTTTTTCCTACTAAAGAGCAAAGGAGGCCTCCGTTCCAAATTTTCATTTTTAAGGTCTTTTCATTTTCTTTGTTTCCCCCTTTTTTTGCTTTCTTGTGTTTTATCTTAATGGGTTCTTAAAACATGATTCTTTTAAAATACTGATGGGATGGGTTCGTCAGTGGTGTGATCTTTCACCTGTGAGAGGACGAAGTCTGCCTTTGTGGCTCTATCTCCCCTATCCAGACAGGTAGGAGAAGCAGCCTCTGTGACTTTATGCCGGCCACTCATTTCCTGCCCTCACAGTTTCTCTGCCCTTCGGGATAGCTCACAATTTGCCAGCACATTGTTGGGTCCATCCAGGGGTGTGTAGTCCATGGCAGCTTCCTTCCTTTTTCCCCACAAGCTAGGAGGGGAATGCTCAGCCCAGAGAGAGGAGCTACACAGAGGGTTTGTACTCTCCATTTCCATGGTCAGTGCCCCAGTGGAACAGTTCTCAGTGTCTTTTCCCAAATCATCGCCCCATCCCTTTGCCTCTTATAGAAAACGATGCTGATGGTGTATGTAGAGTGACAGACTTCGGTCTTTACACGGAAAGAGGGCATGTGGGCAGTGGATCAGCCACCTTGGGCAGCTGTTTCCAGTGGGGAAGCCTCCTCTTTAGAAGAGCGAGCAGCAGCTGTGTGACGGTCTCCGGCTGCATAGCGTCCTGGGAGGGTTGGATGTCTTTTCTCTCCTACTGGATTTCTAACATAATAATAATAAACAGACCTTTTTTTTTTTTTTTTCCTAGCAGTTCTCATTTGGCTAGACACGGACGAGGTCCATTTTCATGAAAGGCACAACTGTGTAATAGATTTTTATGGGTAAAATGGCTATCATAAAAGCATTAAGCTAAGACTTTAAAGGGGCTTGGTAACAAGGGCAAGTTAAGACTTTGGTTTGTGATTATTTACTTAAGAAGGCTGGGAATGTTTGCAAATTTGAATTTTACTGAATGCCCATCTTAATTGTGAAAGAATTTCTTTTAGCTGCTCACAAAGTGGGCTTTAGCAAACACCTTTACTGGGTCTGAATTGCCTCTGTCTTGGTGCAGTGTTTTCCCACCATTGTACTTTACAGCACAATTTACAATATGTCCCCCCAAAGGAGCATTTCCTTTCTCAATTGTCACAAAGCTGCTGAGGAGAAGGCTTATTTTTAACTGGGAAATGTGTTTTGTTTTAATAGTTTTAGCCTCCAAGAACGGCTGTCTTAGAGAGCTCTTAGGTGCTTAATGCTATCTTATATCATGGTTGCAAAGTTATAGTAATAAATGCACATTTTACTTTTAACCATCAAAAATGAGCTTGCAATAATAAAATGAACCTATGATTTATTTAACATGAACATCAAGGAAAAAAATCAATCCTAAAATGAGATGTAAAATAATGCCAAGGGAGTTAGCTATAAAAATTGTTGCAATACCAGTTCTGGGCTCTCTCCAGTTCTGTTTTTCTCTATTTCTAATAGAAATAACTTACTGTATGTATTAAATATTACATAACTTCAAAAGGCTGAGTATACATCAGCTAGTATACATCAAATAGTGACCATATTTAAAGAATAAAGAAAAATCTTAAATCAATAATAAATGTGAATTAACAGATATGAAGAACTAGATTCATTTATGTGTTGGTGCCTGGCACATAGGAAGTGCTTTATGGATAAATAATGAATGAATGATTGTCAGATATGTATTGAACACTGTGTGTTTGATATTATGATAGCTGGTGAATGCGATTGGGCAAATATTGGAACCGTGCTTTATAGGACCCTTGAAAGAGCTTTAATTTAGAGGTTGTTCCAGAGGCCCATGAAGGAGTTATAATCAGAGTTTGGTAACAGTCTGGGGTCCAAAGCGACTCTATTCCTCCCCCTAAAGACTCCTGGAAGATGAATTCACTTCAGAGTGGCCCAAAAAGGCCTTCCTCCTACTCAGGCTTAATCTGCTCTTTGTTCCATCTATGAATCTCCTAAAGACAACTTGTTTCATCAGCATGTCTAGTAGTTTTAATATTTGTTCCAGAAGCTCTGATATTTGTGACCTTTTCTCCTTTATTGAAAATTCAATTTTTACTAGATGTGGGAAAATGAAAGAATTTCAGATTCTTTTATGTTATATATTTTGTTCATTTGTTTTCCACACACATTCACACGTATGTAAAGTAATAATATGTCAGATTTCTTTAAAGTTCTATTTTGTCCTTGTAGGTTTTCCCAACTAGCGCACCCCTTGAAGGAGGAACAATGCTGACTATATGTGGCTGGGACTTTGGATTCCGGAGGAATAATAAATTTGACTTAAAGAAAACCAGAGTTCTCCTTGGAAATGAGAGCTGTACCTTGACCTTGAGTGAGAGCACCACAAATACGTAAGGACAAGTGCTTTGCTGGGGTGTGCTGGGAAAACAGCTTTTGTTTTTGAATGAATATTTGTTTTTAAAAAATTTGCTCAAAAAGCTGATCTCTTGAATTACAAAGGGTTTTGGCCCATCACATCCCTTGTGGGATTTTTTTTTTTTTTTTGGTTTTTTGGTTTTTTAATCCCATTTATTTACCAGGACTAAGGAGGGTGAAAGGTGACAGGACCAGGTGTAGAAAAGAAGACTGCAGCCCCTGGGAAATCTTTCCATCATTTCTGTAACAACTCTTCAGAAACTGTCCAGGTAGACTTGAAGGAGCAGCACTAGTAGCGTTGGTTGGAGTCACTTCATCTTTAGAGTCTTCCAAGATAGAGTCTCCAAAGGTTTATTCTGTAAAAATCAATAAATAACTCAGTATACTTCCTTCCTTCTAAATTGCTTTCTAAGCAGCTGAATCAAGTTTGAGACTTTGGAGATGAATTTAAATTTATCTTTAGCTACTATTCACTGGCATTGTAATATCTGAGGTGTGTCTCATTTAGACATCCCAAAGTTCCAGGAAGTTAACAAGGCCATTTCAGGTTTGACAAAGGAGGCACCCGAAGTTCAGAGAGGTGGGATGTAATTTAGTAGCGGTAATCCAGAGAGTAAGAGGTGAACAGACCTTTGCACTCAGCTCTTCTGATCTAAGACCTGTACTTATTCTACTGTGTTCTACATATGCCTTCCATAAGCTCTGAATTCCATAATCAACAGAGAATCTAGAAACTAGTAGCTATCATGTAACAACAACCTTTAAAGTTTTATGGTTGAATGTTTGTGGTTAAACATATTCCATCAGGTAGTTGTTTCACATCTTATAATAGAATTATAAAAAGGTGTAAATCTATTTATTCTATGAGTCCAAAAACATCAATTAATGCCATGCCTATTAGCTTAATGGCAAAATACATTCATTCTAGGAACCTCCCTTGTAAGTTCTCCAATACTCTTAATCATCACATTATAAATTAGGACCTGTAGGGCAGCACCTCAGTGGTGGTACCCTATAAATGTATTAATTTATATTAATGTAAATGGTAATAATTACTATAATAATTTATAGGTGGTACCCTATAAATGTATTAATTTATGCACTGGCCCCATATACCAAGGGTGGCAGGTTCGAGCCTGGCCCCACCCAAACTGCAACCAAAAAAAAAAAAAAATAGCTGGGCATTGGGGGGGGGTGCCTGTAGTCCCAGCTACCTAGGAGGCTGAGGCAAGAGAATTGCTTAAGCCCAAGAGTTGGAGGTTGCTGTGAGCTGTGATACTATGGCACTCTACTGAGGGAAATAAAGTGAGACTCTGTCTCACAAAAAAATTGAATAAAATAAATAAATAAATTAGGACCTGTAAAAATGAAACATAATTTGTTGTCTTCTTTAAAAAGTTACTTAATATAGCTGGGCGTTGTGGCGGGCGCCTGTAGTCCCAGCTACTCGGGAGGCTGAGGCAAGAGAATCGCTTAAGCCCAGGAGTTGGAGGTTGCTGTGAGCTGTGTGAGACCACGGCACTCTACCGAGGACCATAAAGTGAGACTCTGTCTCTACAAAAAAAAAAAGTTACTTAATAAATTATATTTACACTTTTTCAGAACTATAAGATCATTGATTCAAAAGTAATTATATGGACTTCCCATCACTTTAAGTATTTTAAATAAATATATGACAAGTATAACCACAAAAATGTACATGTTGAAACATTTTTCATGAAGAGATTGGCTTATAGTTAGCCTATTATTTCATATGCCACTGAAACACCATTTCTCTATCTTCTTTTAGGACAGTGGGTAAATTTAGCTTAATACACATTCATTCATGTTAAAAGTGAGAGTAGTAGTGATTGGGCCCCTAAATATAACAGAACAATCTCAAATACAGTAGCAGAATCAATAAAATAAGAATAGCAAACAATTATGTATTGCTTATTGTGTGCAAGGCATTATAGCAGAAGTTACCTAAATTAATCTCTGCTTTACTGCAGAGATTAAAAATCAGGAGGAACATTTCATAATTACTTCTGACTCAAAGGTAAAGAAAATGAAGGTTGGAAACTGTTAATTAGCCCAAGGTCACACCCCTCGTAAGTGGTAGGGCTAATATTTTACATCAGCATTGGGCCCAAAGTCAGCCCTCATCTACTCTGTTATCTTAAGTTAAAAGCAAACTTTCTTAGCCTAACATCACTGTTGTAGTAATTTTTTTTCCATGTCAACAAATAGATTTTTTTTTTTTTTGTAGAGACAGAGTCTCACTGTACCATCCTTGGATAGAGTGCCGTGACTTCACACAGCTCACAGCAGCCTCCAGTTCCTGGGCTTAGGCGATTCTCTTGCCTCAGCCTCCCAAGCAGCTGGGACTACAGGCGCCCGCCACAACACCCGGCTATTTTTTTTGTTGCAGTTTGGCCGGGGCTGGGTTTGAACCCGCCACCCTTGGCATATGGGGCCTGCGCCCTACTGACTGAGCCACAGGCACCACTTAACAAATAGTTTTTTTATTAAATCATAGCTGTATACATTAATACATTTATAGGGTACAATGTGCTGGTTTTATATACAATTTGGGATGCTTCCATCAAACTGGTTGACAGAGCCTTCACCTCATTGTGTGTGCGTGAGAGAGTACTGGGTGATCACTGTTCTAAGTTCTATTCACTTTACTGAAATTGAAAAAGGAAATCAACAAAACTTGTACTTAGTACTTCTGGCAAGTATCATGCTGTGCTTGGCAAAGCAGGGAGGAGGTAAACACTCTGCCTTTAGATATAGCCCTACCAGGTAGCTATTTCTTTTTTTTTTTATTTAGGATTACAGGCTCTAGACACCAGGCCTGGCCAAAATCAGTATTTCTTTTTTTTTTTTTTTTTTTTTTTATTGTTAAATCATAGCTGTGTACATTAGTGCAATCAAGGGGTACAATGTGCTGGTTTCATATACAATCTGAAATATTCTCATTAAACTGTTCAACACGTAGCCTTCATGGCATTTTCTTAGTTATTGTATGTAGACATTTGTATTCTGCCTTTAGTAAGTTTTGCCTGTACCCATTCTGAGATGCACCATAGATGTGGCCCACCCATTACCCTCCCTCCACCCTAACCTCCCCCCTTCCATCCCCTTCCTTGGCCCTTTCCTCATAGTCTTGTGCTATAGTTGGGTTATAACCTTCATGTGAAAGCTATAATTTAGCTTCATAGTAGGGCTGAGTACTTTGGATACTTTTTCTCCCATTCCTGAGATACTTTGCTAAGAAGAATATGTTCCAGCTCCATCCATGTAAACATGAAAGAGGTAAAGTCTCCATCTTTTTTTAAGGCCACATAATATTCCATGGTATACATGTACTACAATTTGTTAGTCCATTCGTGGGTCGATGGACACTTGGGCTTCTTCCATGACTTAGTGATTATGAATTGAACTGCAATAAACATTCTGGCACAGATGTCTTTGTTATATTGTGATTTTTGGTCTTCTGGGTATAAACCTAATAAAGGAATTATAGGATCGAAAGGCAGGTCTATTTTTAGGTCTCTAAGTATTCTCCAAACATCCTTCCAGAAGGAACGTATTAGTGTGCATTCCCACCAGCAGTGTAGAAGTGTGCCCTTTTCTCCACATCCACGCCAACATCTCTGGTTTTGAGATTTTGTTATGTGGGCTACTCTTACTGGGGTTAGGTGATATCTCATAGTAGTTTTGATTTGCATTTCTCTGATGATTAAGGATGATGAGCTTTTTTTCATGTGTTTGTACATCGTGGGGCTGTCATCTTTAGAGAAGTTTCTCTTCAAGTCCCTTGCCCACCCTGAGATGGGATCACATGTTCTTTCCTTGCTAATACGTTTCAGTTCTGTATGGATTCTGGTTATTAGACCTTTATCGGAGGTATAATCTGCAAATATTTTCTCCCATTCTGAGGGCTGTCCACTTGCTTTACTTACTATGTTCTTGGCTGTGCAGAAGCTTTTTAGTTTGATCAGGTCCCAGTAGTGTATTTTTGATACTGCTTCAATTGTGTGGGGAGTACTCCTCATAAAATATTCGCCCAGGCTGATTCCTTCAAGAGTTTTCCCTGCACTTTCTTCAAGTATTTTTAGTTTCATGTCTTAAGTTTAAATCTTTTATCCAGTGAGAGTCTATCTTAGTTAATGGTGAAAGGTGTGGGTCCAGTTTCAATCTTCTACAGGTTGCCAGCCAGTTCACCCAGCACCATTTGTTAAATAGGGAATCTTTTCCCCACTGAATGTTTTTAATTGGCTTGTCAGAGATCAAATAACAGTAAGTAGCTGGATTCATTTCTTGGTTCTCTATTCTGTTCCAGACATCTACTTCTCTGTTTTTGTCCCAGTACCATGCTGTTTTGATCCCTATCGATTTGTAGTATAGTCTGAGGTCTGGTAGCGTGATTCCTCCTGCTGTGTTTTTATTGCTGAGTAACGTTTTGGCTATTTGAGTTTTTTTCTGATTCCATATAAAACAAAGTATTATTTTTTCAAGATCTTTAAAATATGACAATGGAGTTTTAATAGGAATTGCATTAAAATTATATATTGCTTTGGGTAGTATGGACATTTTAACAATGTTGATTCTTCCCAGCCATGAGCATGGTATGTTTTTCCACTTGTTAACATCTTCAGCTATTTCTTTTCTTAAAGTTTCATAGTTCTCTTTGTAGAGATCTTTCACGTCCTTTGTTAGGTATACTCCCAAATATTTCATCTTCTTTGGCACTACTGTGAAAGGAATAGAGTCCTTGACTGTTTTTTCAGCTTGGTTATTGTTGGTATATATAAAGGCTACAGATTTATGGGTGTTGATTTTGTAGCCTGAGACATTGCTGTATTCCTTGATCACTTCTAAAAGTTTTGTAGTAGAATCCCTAGTGTTTTCCAGATATACGATCATATCATCTGTGAACAGTGAAAGTTTGATCTCTTCTGACCCTATGTGGATACCCTTGATCGCCTTTTCTTCCCTAATTGCAATGGCTAAAACTTCCATTACAATGTTAAAGAGCATTGGAGACAATGGGCAACCTTGCCTGGTTCCTGATCTAAGTGGAAATGATTTCAATTTAACTCTATTCAATATGATATTGGCTGTGGGTTTGCTGTAGATGGCCTCTATTAGTTTAAGAAATGTCCCTTCTATACCAATTTTCTTAAGTGTTCTGATCATGAAGGGATGCTGGATATTATCAAAAGCATTTTCTGCATGAATTGAAAGAATCATACGGTCCTTATTTTTTAGTTTGTTTATGTGCTGAATTACATTTATAGATTTACATATATTGAACCAGCCTTGAGACCCTGGGATGAATCCCACTTGGTCATGGTGTATAATTTTTTTGATGTGTTGTTGGATTCTGTTTGTTAGGATCTTATTGAGTATTTTAGCATCAATATTCATTAGTGATATTGGTCTATAATTTTCTTTACTTGTTGGGTCTTCCCCTGGTTTGGGGATCAAGGTGATGTTTGCTTCGTAGAATGTGTTGGGTAATATTCCTTCTTTTTCTGTATTTTGGAAGAGGTTTAGTAATATAGGTACTAATTCTTCTTTAAAGGTTTGGTAGAATTCTGATGTAAAGCCATCTGGTCCTGGGCTTTTCTTTTTTAGGGAGATTTTGTATAGTTGATGCTATTTCAGAACTTGATATAGGGCTGTTCAACATTTCCACTTCATTTTGGCTAAGTCTTGGTAGGTGGCGTACTTCCAGGTATTGGTCGATTTCTTTCAGATTTTCATATTTCTGAGAGTAGAGTTTCTTGTAGTATTCATTAAGGATTTTTTGAATTTCCGAGGGGTCTGTTGTTATTTCATCGTTACCATTTCTGATTGATGAAATGAGAAATTTTACTCTTTTTTTCCTGGTTAGGTTGGCCAAAGGTTTATCTATTTTATTGATGTTTTCAAAAAACCAACTTTTGGATTTATCGATCTGTTGTATAATTCTTTTGTTTTCAATTTCATTTAATTCTGCCTTGATTTTGGTTATTTCTTTTCTTCTGCTGGGTTTGGGGTTGGAGTGTTCTTCCTTCTCCAGTTGCTTCAGATGTCCCATTAAGTTATTAACTTACTCTCTTTCCGTTTTCTTGACGAAGGCAATGCAGTGCTATAAATTTCCCTCTTAGGACTGCCTTTGCAGTATCCCAGAGGTTCTGGTAGCTTTATCTTTAGAAATGTTAAGCAGACCAAACATTATCCCTACAATTTGATAGGTTTAGACTTACATTATCACAACTTTTCAGTTGGTGAGGTCTACCCTCTCCTGCTTTGTCTGTCTAAATATTATAATACAGCCAATATAAAGTATAACATAATAATGGTACTGAAATAGAATTATACAGTTCTCAGCCTTAATGCTTACCTCAAAAGTCTGCTTACTATTCAGAATAGTCAACTCACAATTTAAAATTAATGTCCCTTCCTATAAAGCAGCCAGACCAGAAAAGGCCTTTGGATTTTTAATGTTTTAAACATTGTTTTTTTCAGATTGAAATGTACAGTTGGTCCTGCAATGAATGAGCACTTCAATATGTCCATAATTATTTCAAATGGTCGGGGGACCGCACAATATAGTTCATTTTCCTATGTGGTAAGTCTAAGCATTGCTTTTCCCATGAAGTAGGATATTTGATTTTTACTTAATCTATTTAGAATTATAAAATTCACAATAGCATGTTTTTGTTTTTATCTCCCCTTCAGGATCCCGTAATAACAAGTATTTCTCCGAGTTATGGTCCTAAGGCTGGTGGTACTTTACTTACTTTAACTGGAAAGTATCTAAACAGTGGGAATTCTAGACACATTTCAATTGGTGGAAAAACATGTACTTTAAAAAGGTATTGTTCATTTATTTTTTGTTGCATCTGTCAAATGGGATTAATGTTAATGTCTTTACCTGACAAATTAAGCAAAGGTTGTTCTTTTAGTGGGGAGGAATGTCAAGATTTGTATTGTTTACCCTCCTAGTGATAAAACTTCCTCCTTCCCAAATCCATCTACTCCTTTTTGCTGACTTTTCTATCCTTCTCTTATTATTTACTAATCCCACTTTTGTCTTCCCATCCACCATGTTTACTGCTTTATCTTTGGATTCTAGCTATATTATGAGCTGTGAGGTTCAAGCCATTAACAATAAATTAAAATAAACGTCTTCATCAATATTTACAATTAGACTAGGTCACTTTGAGGGGGGGAAGAAAGGAGAGAGATTAGATTTGGAAGGAGGTTATGTTCCTGCTTCTTAGAGTGGAAGGAGCTCTCAGTTTGAAGTACCAAAAGTACTTTAAAGGTTTTTGAAAATCGTATATGTTTTCAAATCAAGTATGGTTTGTCTTCAACCAAGCTAAGTTTGGAGTCCAGTTAGATGTGAAAAGCCAACACTAGAAAGGGCTTTTCTAGACCATCTCAGGAAATTCCAATTTAGGAGCCATTTGGTTATATGTATCTTTTTGATTTATGGATGTAATTTTAAAACATTTGTATCTCTAATAGCTAAGATCCATTTTCTTTCTTTGTTGTTGCTGTTCAGTGTGTCAAATAGTATCCTTGAATGTTACACCCCAGCCCAAATCACTTCAACTGAGTTTCCTGTTAAATTGAAAATTGACTTAGCCATCCGAGAGACGAGCCCCTTCAGTTACCAGGAAGATCCCATTGTCTATGAAATTCATCCAACAAAATCTTTTGTTAGGTAAGTATGAGCTTCTGATGAATATAAGAAAATAACAAACACAAAGATAATTTGTGGAACAGTCTAAAGGAATTGGAGTTTTGTCTGGGCTTTGAGGCCATTGCATTTCTTTTGAAGCTGCCTTTCTAATTCAGGAGAGAACATTATAATATACTCAGATTCTAGGTACAATTTGACTTTATCAGTGCTGCTTCATGCCAAGAAACATTTTTCCTATAGTATGTTTTGAGCAGATTACAGTAATCAGTTCATCATGTCACTGTAGTACGTCTTATGGATGCACTTACGTGTGTCAATTCTATATGAACCTCAGTGCCCCAAACTGGAATCACCTTTTTTCTTCCATCTTTGGTGTATTTTTTGTCCTGCCTGCTTTACACTCAGCTTTCCTTATGCCGGACCCCTTTTGAATCAGCATCTCATTGGACCCAGATTAATCTGCCCTGTTTTCATTCATTCTATCAGTCTAGTGACAATAGTTATGTCCATTTCTCTTTCTGTTTTTGTTCAGAGAGAAAAAAAGATTTCTTTTTGTGTATTTGGTGAATAAAAATACAAATATTTCTTAAGCTTATGAAATAGGAATTTAAAAAAATATATTTTCAAGTTAAGTCAGTTTTTTCAAAGAAGAGTTACCACTGAACTTCCATTTGTGGCTGTGCCTCTGACGTGGAATCACTGCACATGATTAAATTCAACATCTCTTTTAAAAAACTTCCTAGAAAGAACCTCTCATTATTATAATTTTTCTGTTTCATTTGCCAGTGGTGGGAGCACAATAACAGGTGTTGGAAAAAACTTGAATTCTGTTAGTGTGCCCAAGATGGTGATAAATGTGCATGAAGCAAGAAGGAACTTTACAGTGGTAAGTTCTTTGAGTGGTTCTACTCAAAGCTCTGCCTCTCTGCCTTTACCACCTGGCTTTCAGGGTACCTGGGACATTTCAGTTTTGCCTTTAATGTTTAGTTACCTCATTTGACCATTGGTCAAGTAGTATTTTCTATTCAAAAACTGAAATTATCTGTGCTGGGCTGACGATGCAAAAATAAACACACACATACATACACATATATAATATTTGGATGCAAATGAAGATTACCCAAATAAGACAGTTGGTACAACAGAATTCACAGCATGTCCCTATGCCCTTTTTTAATGGATCATGGAACACAGACCCCTTTCCTCTAATAAGTCCCTTGGGAAAAAAATCTCAGGACTTAGAACAGCACCCTTGTATCTCTAAGCAGCAGGCATAAAGTGTTTTCTTATGCCCCCTGTTCCTCTTACCGTTCTTCTCATCCCTCTGTTAGCACACTGTCAAGTTAACAAGAAAGAGCATCAGAATATTTATGTTATGTCCTACAGTGTGAATGTTGTTTGATGTTTGTCCACATTTCTTTATTTGTAAGGTCCATCAAAATTAAAGTGAATTCCTCCTTAAAAGGGATTGGCCCATTTTGTGCTGTAACAGTTTATATACAGGTCACATTGAAGTGGTGGCTTTTGTTTAGGGAGGTTGGAGTTATTTCCAAAGATTTCATGGCTTTTTGTCAATGTTTTTCTCTAATGTAAAATCCCGTAATCTAGTTCGACTTGTGCACTCAACTCTGAATGAAAAGTTCTAAGTGCTCCCGCTGGAGCGGGGTCTTCACTGGGCAGGTGATAGATTGAATTACAGCACTTTCTTTCAAAGTCCCCATCCAATATGTCTTGAAGACTAAAGCCACAGTGTTCTTTAATTACAAAAACCTATTTGGGGCTAAAAATGTCAAGCCAAATCACCAAACAATAAGGTCATCTCAAATGAGATTTTTCTTGGCCTTCTCAATCAGCCACATTGCATCACCTCTAAAGAATATTATTAGATTTTTATCATATTCCGGAGAGATTGTACTCCAGGGAGTCACCGTATGAAGTAAAGGGCTTTGAAACCGATCCCCACACACGGCCACAAACAAAGTTAAAATGCCCCTGCTATTAATTTAAGGTACATCACTTCTCCACAGCTAAGCATAACAATTTTTCATTAACCAAATAAGAATAACAGCAACCCTCTTTGGTGTTGGCATGTAACTTTTAAAAAGTAGACATGTAAAATATGATTCATTTATCTAAATAATGCTCAGTCTACATTATTAAAATAACCACATTTCCTTTCTTCTTCCTCACCACCTCCTAGTTTCATTCATTGCCACAAATATTGATTAAAAACCTTCTAGGTGTCACACATAGAGTGTTGTATACCAAGAAAGATTCAAACTATGATAGAAGACAAAAAAATATTACCTGTTTATGTATCTGGAAACGTGAACTTCTATTGTTTTAGCTACAAACATGTTAGTACAATAGAATGAGACAAGTGAAAAATTCAGTGGCTCTTACTATTTACTATTTCACTATTATTTATGAAAACTACCTCATAAAGAGATGCATGTTCCTTCCATGTTCCCTACCACTTATAGAATTTGAAGCTGACCATAATGAATTGAACCCATTTATTATTTAATAAGTAAAAATTCTTGGTCAGGTCTGATTTAGATATATGGGTGCAGCCATGGTAACTTTAAGTCTAATAAACTCAAATCCTTTTAAAATAAAAATAATCATCTCCTTAACAAAATGTATATTAATTTGTTAATGTGTGTAATCTCCCAGAAGGCTGGAGTTTCTTGTGTGTGTCTCAAATCTCTTACTGATGGTGATGGCAGTACAATGCTGATGTCTGTTTAAGACGATAGGAATAAATAGCCTTTTAGGATGACAATATTAATTTGATGTAAAACTAAATATGATTAAAAAATAAATCAATAAATACAAAAACTAAACATAATTTTATTCATGTTGTATACATATCTATCAGTTTATCTGCTTGCAGCATGCATTTTTAAATGTATGATAATTTTTTTAATTATTTTAAAAGAAAGAATCAAATGCGTAATTCTTTTTGTGCTTTTTATGTATATCCTGAGTCCTTTTTCTATTGTGGGCATAAGTAATTGTTTTATCTCCAACTATACTTGTCAAAGAAAAGGAAATCTAAGGGATGTTGTTGCTTGTTTGTCTTTTCCTTTGTGGGGGGAAAAACTGCAGCCATTTAACCTTAGATGTACCACTTGGTATTGCTGGGTTAGTCTTAAGTACAATCAGGAGGAAACCACATTTTCCAAAATTCCATAAATCAGAATTCCAAAGGGGAAGACGTGAAACAAGAGATGAAAGCACATGAAATAATAATAGCAGAGCCTGCGTAAAACAGCACAGGAAAAAATGTGCCCATGTAGACTGGATCATGAACCCGTAGAGCACAGGAGTTAAGACAGTGAATTTGGAGTTAATGGCTTAGGATTTATGTTCCCTGCTCTACCTCTCAGAGCTATGCGACCTGCTCTGATGACATTAGCTCCCAAAGCTCAGTTTCTTCATCTGTATACTGTGGATAATCATAGCACCCACCTATAGGATTAATCATGAGAGTTAAATGAGACCAGCCTTGTGAAGTATTTTGCACAAAACCTGACACTCAATAATTTATAGTTTAAAACACTCTATTACATAAGAAAACCTAACTGCACAGTTAATTATAATGTTCACCATATGGTGCTTTTGGCAGTTTAGAAAGCATTTTACCATGTAAGTAACTCACGTTGTGAATACTATTTTAACCTTCATTCATAAATGAGGAAACTGAGTTTCTGAGTATGGGCTTTGCCTCAGTTCCCACAGCGTGGGTTAAAGCTGGAAGGTGAACCAGAGGCTTCTAGCCCCACAACGTCCAGCTCCTACCCTGCCATGGTATTGCCTCACATGACTAAGGGGAGCCCCTCCAGGGGACTGTCCTGTCTTAAGGAAACTAAAATGATGGCATGAGAGCCAGCTTCAGATAGATCAACATAGCTTATTCTGGGCAAGTGACATTCTGTGTTCCTTTGAAGACTGGTTGTTTGGATAATTTGCATCTGTCATGGTTCCAGACATGTGTACTTGAACATCGGGAAGTTAAAGGAAGATATTTTTCAAAAATTATATATGTATATTTTTTTTTTTGAGATGATCATGTGGTTTTTATTTTTTTTTTTCTCTTTTTTTTTTTTTGTTTATTGTTGGGGATTCATTGAGGGTACAATAAGCCAGTTACACTGATTGCAATTGTTAGGTAAAGTCCCTCTTGCAATCGTGTCTTGCCCCCATAAAGTGTGACACACACTAAGGCCCCACCCCCCTCCCTCCATCCCTCTTTCTGCTTCCCCCCCATAACCTTAATTGTCATTAATTGTCCTCATATCAAGATTGAGTACATAGGATTCATGCTTCTCCATTCTTGTGATGCTTTACTAAGAATAATGTCTTCCACTTCCATCCAGGTTAATACGAAGGATGTAAAGTCTCCATTAAAAATTATATATTTTTAATTGATAGAAGTAGCGAATTGTGAAAGTTACGATGGACGTTGTCAAGCTACGTTCTATTCACGGTGGATAATTGTGTCTCACTATAGGCGTGTCAGCATCGCTCTAATGCAGAGATCCTGTGCTGCACCACTCCTTCCCTGCAACAGCTGAACCTGCAACTCCCCCTCCAAACCAAAGCCTTTTTCATGTTAGACGGAGTTCTTTCCAAATACTTTGATCTCATTTATGTACATAATCCTGTGTTTAAGCCTTTTGAAAAGCCAGTGATGATCTCAATGGGCAATGAAAATATACTGGAAATTAAGGTAAGAAAGGCTGAAAACAATCTCTTAAATCATCAACTCGAACTTGATTGACTTCATAGCTATATGAATAGAACTGTTGTACTTGGCCGTTGTATCTTATACAGCATCAGCAAATTTCCAAGCTCTGAAAAACAAATCTTTTTGGCATGAGACTAAAAGATAAGTGTAATCGTGGACTGCATTTTAATGAAGGATTTAAAAACCCTTTCTTGTGTGTATATGAAGAAGTAGCAAATGTGGGACACAAATCCATTAAAAAGGCTCCCTGTGATGCATTAGCCTGCTAATGTGACACGTTTCTCTGGACATTGCACCTAAATGTGTTCATTATAAGATAAAAGGTAAGAGCAGCGAAAGTCAATGCATCCTTTGTAGTCCTGTACTTCCTTGTAATACTTGGAATTTGGTATCTGGGTGTGGTCATCTCTAAGCTAATCTATACTTGGAACTAGATTTCTACCGCCTTAGGAGCACATTAGCCTCTAAATTTAATAGAAAATAGCTGATCACCTTTTCTAAGCCAGCCTGCTGCAAATGAAGAACACTAAATCCCAGAGAAGTTGAGTGGTTTGATGAGATAAATAGGCAGAACAAAGACTAGAATACAAAGTAATAATAATAAGAAAACAAAAAAAAAATGCTCAAGACTTGACTTACCCATAGCCCTAGTCACTAGAAACAGCAAAATAATTATCCTTAAATGTGTTATTTTAGACATTCAGAATTTTTTTTTCTGAAAGATCATCTGAATACATATTTAAACAAACACAAAGTAATAGGTTCCGGTAGGTCATTTACATCTAAGTAATATGTTTCTACTGAAAATTTTCTGCTTTTATCTAAAATATTTTATCCATGGCCCAACCTATGCACACATTCACACTGATACCAGTTCACTAACCTTGCAATTCTGTTTTGTACGATAATTAAGCAAGCCCCCCATGAAATTAAATGGAATCCTGCTTCAATGAACAGTGTGTTTACCACAGCAAAGTTCTTTCATCTGCTTCTTTAATTAGTTTTAGAAAGGGAGCAAGGGTTTTTATCACCTTTTTCAATAAAACTAATCTAGTGTGACCTTTTGCTTTCAACAATTACCACGTTTGCCATTTAAAAGATTCCATTTGGTTTTTCTTGAAAACAAAAGTGTAGGTCCAAATAGTTCATGCCCAAAGAAATTCTGCTTTGCTGTTCTTATTATTATCTGTGATTGGAGGCCTTAGAAATAAAACACTTCTTTATTACCTTTCCATGCACAGTCTCATATGCAAGAGAAAACTTCCTTTAATGTAAATTAAATACCTATTATGCAACATCCTACAAAATTGTTGGACCAAGAAAGACATGATTTGACATCATCTTCAGCCTGTCGGTGGTGTTCCCAACATGGCCCAGAGGGTCTCTGGAGACAGGCACAAAACACTTCCTGCTTTTACTTTTGTACAGAATGACTCTTTTTTCCCTAACAAGTGTATAGCACCTGCTAAGCGACAGAGTATTCATCTAGTGGAAGCAGAGGCAGTTCAGGGGGATTATTGTGGTATCATGATTCAATCTTTTCCCCTGCTCTATTTTCCTTATGTGGGAAAGGAAATCTACGATATAAGAGAATATCTGTTGTGTCATCAGTTTAACCCATTATCGGTGTCTAAAGTTGATCACATAAGTCTTCTTCCTCTCTTTGGACAGAAACAAAACATGAAAGAAGAGAATGTCCTTCTGCATAAGCAGCAGACTGTTTTTATCAAAAGAAAGGCAACCATTTTATTTCATGTTGTGCTTGTCCAATTACCATTCAAAACATGAGGGTGAAGTATGTTTGTATTCCATCAGTGAAAATGCTCTAGAGAGAATCACGTGTTGAGAGTGATATTTGCTCTTTATTGCCAGGAAGAGGTCATGCTCCTCAAGCAGCCATGCATGCAAGAATTCCTTGGCTAAAAAGAGATTGATTTTTTTCCAGCCCCAGTTGTGAGAGTTGCCTCAGTAAGCAGCTGGCCCAGTAACTACACCTCAGCCAAAACCTAGTGAAAGGACCAGCCAATTTTGGGTCAGGAGAACAGAGTATGCGCCAAGGATCAGTCACTCTTCATAGTGAATCAGAAACCCCATGGACATAGGAGGTAGTCTATGGCCAATAGTCATAAGAAGTAGACATCTCTTTGAGAGTACACATTACTCCAAAAACGCCCCTATCATCAAGAGCTCTCATTGGTATGGAAGTTTGTAGTCGACATCACATTTTGATCTCAAACATATAACTTTTTTATACATTGTTTCATTTGAGTCTCGTGGACATGTGAGGTTAGGAGGTTACTGCTGATTATCCCCATTTATAGATAAGTAAACAGAGATTTAAGAAGATTAGCTGATATGTTTCAGATCACCCAGGAAACAAAGAGCAGAACTGTGGCTCACATTCAAGCTTCTTGATTCCAAATTTGGTCTTCTTTCCACCAAATTCACTAAACAACAGTGCATCTCATATTAACCTTCATTAGTATACACCAAAATGCTTCTCACAATAGAGACATTTTTATCATATGTTCTATAGTAGTAGTTATATGATTTTTAAGTGAAATACCTGTAATCTTTTAAAAAAATCTAAAAATTGATTGCTTTTTAAAAACCCTTTATTTCCCCCCACTTTTCTTATTATCTGACTTTTATGCATGGGGCATGTATTGTGGAAAATAGAGAAGTACGTTATTTGGTGCTGGGAAAGGAAGTGCCTGACACTGTCCTGGGGATTTATCTTATTCTGGAGCATATAAGAATATATGGTAATAGAGATGCTTCAGCAGTCCAGGGTGGGGAAGTCAGCTCAAACAGGAAAAAGCAGATAGGAGCACCAGCTGAAGCAGGGAGCAGGGACTCAGGCTGTGTTCCTGTCAACACAAGAACGAATGCAAAACACTCAAGTACAGGCCAAGCATCAAGGCCTGGCCCTCAGAAGGAGCTAGAAGAGAGCCTGGGTCTGACCCAACCCAATCCACCTGCTTCATAGGGCCAGCCAGAGGTTGCCTTCCTCCCTCTGACTAATCTTTCTGGAAGTCTAGGCCCAATCCCAGTTAAAACCACTGTGACACCAGTTCCAACTCCAGACAGGAGGGAAGTGAAAGGCTCTTTTCTCAAAGGTCACTTGGCCCAATGTCAAGACTTATTAACTTATTAACGGAGCTCACATCTTAACTCTCAAGCTAGTATTTCTCTGTACTGCACAGGTTAACAGGAATTCTGTTAGGAAAAAGAAATCCAGCGCTAATAGCACCTGTGGTCTCATAGTTCCTATAGTAAAGGCCCCCAAGTAGCCAAGAACCCAGTTTAATTTTACTGTGCCCAGATTCTTCACACATGATCTGGGAACTTTTCTCCAAATGCCTGTTAACATCTCATGGAACTCTGTTTTGATTCTCAAACTTCTGTGCAAGTTCTTTGCTTGGCTCCAAAGCTGAGAGACCTGGGTCTTCTAGATAGAGTGTAAATCTTGCCCCTGCCCCCAACTCACTGATTTTCTCCTGCCCAACCCCCTGGACTTTGGACCGTTGCCTGTCTGGATCCTGTTTCCAAACTACCTCACCGCTTTCACTGACCTGCCTAGACTAGGCCTTGTGGCCACCTGGATATACAAAAACTTACAGGACTCTTCCCCCTTTAGTGCTATTTCTCAAATCCTACCCTCTTCAACTCCCACCTGCTCTGTTCTGTAGCCATCTCAGACATGAGTTTGACTGATAGAAATGCTAGGACACACCTGGCCAGAATTGGAGAGGGGAAGGAGAAGCCTGATGTGATATATGGGAAGGAATTAGTTGTCATTTTAGAAATACATCCATTTTAACATTACAGTGAGAGAAAGAAACTCTTACTCATCTCAATATTCTCAAAAAGAGAGAATAACCATCTACTGTGGGTTACAGCTGTGTCTAACCCACAGTAGATGGTTAATAGATTTTTATATCAAAAAGAATTCGATTTACTTCATGACCTAGCCCCTTTCTAAACCATGGTTCTCCATATGTAGAGCAGTAATGACAATAATACCCTAGCTCAGGGAGAGAGTTTTTGCAGGAACAAATAAAATAATCACAACTCTAAATTTCTCTGTTTAGGAGGTTAAAAATCAGAAAGCTCTCCCTTATGTTGCTCATTTAAAAACTCATTTTTTAATGACCAAAAAATAGCTGATTTTGTAGATATGCCCTTCTATTTAATAATAGTTTATAGGCAATAAGTAATAATAAAATTAATGATAAAAGTTCTAAATATATATCTTTCTCACGTCTCAAAAAAGCTGTTTATTTTAAATGACAAAAATTAACCTATTTTTACTTTTACTGATGTGGAGCCCTCTGTTGTATAGTAGTGGGCTACTGTTATCATTTGTGTAATATGTTGGGTTACAGGCCTTTGAAACAATTACATATACAAAGCGGATAGTAATCTCTTTTACAAGAGATTTCACTACTTATCAAGAGTTCTTTACATCTTTTGTATTAACCTGGATGGAGTTGAAATACATTCTTAGTAAAGTATCACAAGAATGGAGAAGAGGCAAGAATCCAATGCACTTGGCTAACACATGTCCACACAAGAGAAAAACTCAATTCAAGGTGGAGGGCAGGGGAACTGGGAGCAGGGAGAGGGGAGGACGGAAGGGGATGGGGGGTGCTCCCACTTAATGGGCACAATGTTAGGATATATGGCACACCTCTCAGGGGTGGGACACAAATATAAAAGGGACTCCACCTAACAATGCAAACATTGTAATCTAATTCTTTGTACCCTCAAATTAACCTGAACAATAATAAAAATAAAATAAATAAAAAATGTAAAAGAAAGAGTTCTTTAGTAGCTACATATGGAAAGGTATTCAGTTCCATGGTTGTGTGATTTTTTTTGTTTGAGAGACGCTTTTATGCATCATTCAAGATCCTAAGTCTAAAAGAACGAGTATTAGAAATGTAAATGAAGTATGTAAATCCCTTCCCCCAACTTTAGTTATTACCTCAGCAAGCAAGACACATTTTAGTCTTTCCCTCATAAATCAAGCCTTTCAGCTCTTTAATCTTTTCTCTTTGTCATTCCCTGAATTCCCTCCTCTATGTGAGGAGCTTAGCTCTCTTCAGACCTAACCAACAAGTTGTCATTTGAAGCCCCAAAGTGACCTGTGAGATTTATGTGCTTCTGTGTTGAGCTTCCCTTTGAGGCTGATCTGGTTCAATGGACTTATATACACTGCCTCTAGAAATAGAAGGATAGGGCTTGTCTAGATCTGTTTTTTCTTAAACTCCAACTTTGAATTATAAAAAAAGTATTTTCTTCCAACATCTTTTCCTAGAATAGTATCTGACCTACCACTCTGTTGAGATCTATATGAGGCAATGTGTATGAATGGAATTTGGCAGGTATTAAAGAGTATATAAAACAAAGTAACAGTCCTGTAGTTATTACTGGATGTTCTTTGTACATGGAAAATAGTAGTATGTTTCATATATCTCTTCTCAAAGTAATAACTTGTTCAATAAATAACTGCACTCATTAAGTATTGATTTGAGAAATTGTACCTTTGTTGGCACTTCTTTTCCAAGGCTAATTATGTTCTTCAACAAAGTGTTGATGTCTTTAAAGTATCCTATAGTAACTTTGGTTAACTAAACATGTCAAATCGAATAACTTTGTAAAAAATCCTCATGTATCTATGTAATAGCTCAAAATAATGTCATTATGTTCTCAAGTCATAATGATGGTCATATGGCATCTCACAGGAATTTCTTTGAAAATGAACTCATTGGTTCAGCGCCTGTAGCTCAGCAACTGGGGCTCCAGCCACATACACCGAGGCTGGTGGGTTCGAGCCCAGCCCAGGCCTGCTAGACAATGATAACAATTGCAACCAAAAAATAGCCAGGTGTGTGTTCAAACAGTAAAGGAATGTATTAACATAAAATAACATATTGTACACACATTCACAGTGATTTGACATCTCGTCTTTGGAGATAAGATCCAAAGTATCAGTGTTTGTTATAACTCAGTGTGATTCTAAAAGTAGAGCCGAGGATGAGACTCTCTAGGCAGTGTTCGTACAACAACACTTCTTTTTGCCAAACATTGATACCCCCTGAAGACAATAGATGATTATGGGCAAGATGTCATTAGTCATAAGGATGTGAAACATGAATCTCTTTCCTTTTCTCTAGCTTCCAATTTGATTGAAAAGCTCTGTGCTATAATTCCTGACTAATCAGTACCCTGGAATGGTCACACTCCCCTTCAACTATCCCAATTCCCATGAAAATTAGTATCATAAAATTATGTGCCTTGGCAAACAACTTGGCTGGTATTTGTGGTATATTTATATTCCTTCATCATTGTTAGCATTCCTGAAAAACTGTGAAGTGTTAACAACCTCTCTTTTTTTTTTCTGTTCTTCCAGGGAAATGATATTGACCCTGAAGCAGTTAAAGGTGAAGTGTTAAAAGTTGGAAATAAGAGCTGTGAGAATATACACTCCCATTCTGACGCTGTTTTATGTACGGTCCCCAATGACCTGCTGAAATTGAACAGCGAGCTAAATATAGAGGTGAGATTCCTGCATTCCTCTGTAGATGTAAATAAGGAAGCCGGTGTAATTATGTCACTGGCGGGCTTAAAATAAATCATTAAAGCTCATCTATGTGTTGGCTTTAGCTCATCAGCTCAGCCTTCGTCCCCAATTGTTATTTTAGAAACAGTGAGGAGTTCTTTTTGTTTTTGTTTTGTTTTGTTTTGTCTCACTGTCTCCTTTTTCAACCATAGAAGACTTTGGGTAGCTCTCAAAAGTCCTTCCTACACACAGTGTTCTCCCTAATATTTGCTGCAATTCTCAGAAGGAATAAAGACACACCCAAGAGTGTCCCTTTCCCCACTTCCCCACCCCAGGAAGCCAGAGCCTGTTCCACCACTGCCTACTCCAGGGATTGCACAGGCATGCGATCCCATAAGAAAAAGAAAGTGTCCACCCTGGACAAAGTGAAGTAAAGATTAAACCATTTTACAGTAACTTCTCTCATAAAGACAGCTAAGTCAGATAACCTAGGCCCAGAGTGAGTGAATGTTTTTCATTCTTTTTTATACGATTCAGTGGATGTGTTGTATTGGATTGTCAACTTCTTTAAACTGTGGTCATACTCTATGTACAACATAAAATTTGCCATTTTAAACATAAAATGTGGTGGTATTAATTGCACTCACAATGTTGTAAGACCATCACCACTACCTAACTCCAAAACTTTTTCATCGCCCCAAACAGATGCTCTGTAACTATTAAGCAGTAACTTCACATTGCCTCCTTTTTGAGCTGGTAACTTCAATCTACTTTCTGTCTCTAGAGATTTGCCTAGCTATTTCATGGCAAGTGGAATCAGACAATATCTGTCCTTTTGTGTCTGGCATGTCTCACTCAGCATAACGTTTTCAAGGTTCACTCAGGCTGCAGCACGTGTCAGTATTTCATTCTTTTTTTATGGATGAACAATATTTCACTGTGTATGTACCATATTTTTTTGTTTTGAGACAGAGTCTTACTATGTCACCCTCGGTAGAGTGCTGTGGCATCACAGCTCACAGCAACCTCAAACTATTAGGCTTAAGCAATTCTCTTGCCTCAGCCCTCCCAAGTAGCTGTGACTACAGGCGCCCGGTTATTTTGTTGTGGTTTTTGTTGTAGTTGTCATTGTTGTTTAGCAGGCCTGGGCCGGGTTCTAACCCTCCAGCCCCATTGTATGTGGCCGGTGCCCTAACCACTGAGCTACGGGCTCTGAGCCAATGTACCACATTTTGTTTACCCAGGAGTAAGTGGTTTATAAAGGGTTCCCAAAGTCTTCTAAGAAGTTATGAAATGGAAAAGTATAAACAAAATGAGAAAATCAAAGATCAAATCATGAGATCGGACTTGGAATTTCAGAAGGACCATAAATCCTAAAAATCATAAATATTTGGGCCAGAAGGGACGCAAAGATTTCTTCTGTGTATCAAAATCGAAATTAAGATATTCTGAGGCTTTATTGTTTTTAATAACAATAAATTATTTACCTCTTCTCTGTCCTCCATCCACCCGCCCTCCAGGACAGAAGTGAAGTTTCATTGTCTCTGCTTCTTCATATTCAGTCAGACTTCCATGGTATTGACCACACTGCATTGTAGCCATCTACGTGTCTGTCTCCCCTTCTGTCCTTCACTCCCTGCTTTTTATTTGTCCTTTTATCCCTAATACCCAGTTACAAATACAATAGCTAAACATCCTATTAAGTATTTGGGAGATTAGTATACTCTAATTATTTGAACACCTAAGCAGAATTGAGGAATCTTTTATTATCCAGAAGGTAATTGTGCCACTTCCAATGTGGTAATAACCATGTTGATGTTTAGGGCCCAGAGAGCTTGTGCTTCAACTGTGCAGTACATGTATCCATCGTGGCTAAATTCTGACTTTTCTTTATCATTTTTAGTGGAAGCAAGCAGTTTCTTCAACCGTCCTTGGAAAAGTAATAGTTCAACCAGATCAGAATTTCACAGGATTGATTGTTGGTGTTGTCTCAATATCAATAATACTCTTATTACTAGTTGGGCTTTTCCTGTGGCTGAAAAAGAGAAAGCAAAATAAAGGTGAATTTTTTTGTTGTTATTGTTTCTAAAGGTTACCTTAAAGTGTAGTCATTATGGTTTAAAAATCCTGGGTGATGTCTTAAACATACTACATAAAACCCATGAGTTCTGGGAACTGGGTCAAAGTCTACTGGGACCCAGGACAGTCAAGTCTTTAACAAGCTCTTTCTTTCTCTCTTTTAAGATCCCGGCAGTGAATTAGTTCGCTATGATGCAAGAGTACACACTCCTCATTTGGATAGGCTTGTAAGTGCCCGAAGTGTAAGCCCAACTACAGAAATGGTGTCAAATGAATCTGTAGACTACCGAGCTACTTTTCCAGAAGGTATATTTCAGTTTATTGTTTTGATAAATACCTATACATATACCTCAGTGGGTTGTGGCATTGTTATTTATTTTTGGTTTTGCCTTTATATTTTTATAAAATTATTTAGAAAGTATTTACCTCTGCCAAAGAATAATGTGATACAGAATTACATGGCTCTTGTTTTTAAATGAACCCAAGTACATATTATATTATAGTCTAAGAGTCTTTAAGCTCTCTTCCCACAAAAAGGTTGATTTTTGAATCATTTGAGGAAAGGTAACTTGTTTATCATCTGAGTATGATGGTAAGAAATTATGAAGCTCTCTTTAACAGCTCCAAAAGAGTTACATGTTTAAATATAAGTTGGAATTGCCACATTTTTTTGCTTATTGAAGCCCAAACATTTAAATTATACTGTTAGTAATCCTTCAAAGCATTTTCTATAAACTGTTAGTACGTAGCCTATTAACTACAACATTCCAGGGCTTGAACATATTTTGAGATTTATCCAAGAAAAACCTTTAATTATTCCATTAAAAAAAAAGGAGAGGTCAATATTATCTGCTTTGCAAAACACTAGGCCTAGTAATGGTCAAGTTAACCAGAGCTTTTCATGATGTTTTGTTTTAAATCTCCTGGTAAACACAAAATGTCTGTATTGTATCAGCTCCATTATCTTTAGAAGTTACAGGACATGAGTCAAGTCCAAGCATTTCCCTGGTTGAATATTTACCATTGGACAAATAAAATGAGTCACAGACTATTGAGGATACTGGAAAAGTTAGAAGTTGCTCATCCAAACAAGTACAGGAGCAAAGAAGCACTCAACACTTTAACTTTTTCAACACTTACTACCTCTTATTTTTTGAAACTTATGTTATTTCTATAGTAATACACATGGTAAACATTGTCTTCGTCCAGAAGATTTCATTTGCCTTTAAAAAGCCATTCTCTGGCATGAATCCTATGTACTCAATTTTGATATGAGGACAATTAATGACAATTAAGGTTTTGGGGGGGAAGCAGAAAGAGGGACGGAGGGAGGAGGGTAGGGCCTTGGTGTGTGTCACACTTTATGGGGGCAAGACATTATTGCAAGAGGGACTTTGCCTAACAATTGCAATCAGTGTAATCTGGCTTATTGTACCCTCAATGAATCCCCAACAATAAAAAAAAAAAAAAAAGCCATTCTCTTAACAGTATAGACAAATCAAACTTAGTTGGTGGTTTTGAAACTTGGATCCATTTAGTATTTTATATTTACATTTAATAGTTCTAATTTCAGATCATTAAAACTTATGAATAATTTTTAAAATGTTTACCTAATCTTCTTTCAATCTCTTTACTCATCAAACCTATGTCTTCATTGCTAAGAAAATTGAGTTCTAATCCTCTTTTCTACGTTGAGCCTGCTCCTCAGAGACATGGAAAGACAAAATAGGGCCCTCCGTAGATAAGAGTGAGAAAATAGATGCACAGGCAGAATCTGCTGAAGAGGCAACTGTAGAGCATCTCTCTCTTGTGCCGACAGCCTTCTCACCAGTCTTTTCCATGGAGACCTAGAATTCTTCTCAGTTTCTGCACACGTTTGAACTTAGCTAAGGGTCAGTAGAATTTTCATGCCAGAGGAGTCTTTGCTTGTCTCACTGAGGACTCCTTTCAATCTCTGCATTCCTAAGAATTTAGAACCTTGATCTCTAGGTTGGGAAGTGAAAATTGAAGAACTGAGTTTACAGAGACTTATTTGCATTTCCAGTCCCCTGGGACTGGTTTGGAGAACCTGAATCCTTGGGATTAAAGGAGCAGGTACCCAACTAGGCTCCCTCCTTCCTTCATTCACTCAGCCTTTCAGGTACTTCCCTGAGATTGTGTCTGCCATGTTTCTGGCTAGTGACTACTGTCACCAAAGCTTTATGTGTCACCCTACGCTCTTCTGGAACCACTTTTGAGATTCATTACTCTGGGCAAGTTCATTTATTATTAATCAAACTGTTCACTGTGGAAAATACTAAAAAATGCTTAAGTGTTGTTAGAAAGAATCAGTGTACCATCAGGCCTTCTTTGTATACCCTTGTCTCTAATTCTGATTCTCCTGCCCTTTTACAAACAAACATCATTTTTTGGTGCCAATAGGGACCCCATACAGATGCACATAACCCTCTCCCTGTGTAACACAGTAATACTTTCAATACTATGCCTGCTTAGTTCATCTTCAAGTCAGCTGCTACGGTTACCATGCCCCCTTCTTAATACCTGCGGATCCCAGCAGGAGGGGCAAAGCAACTGGTGGCTTCTCAGTCCTATTTGGCATTTAAAAATTTATTTCTATTGCAATTCCTTTTTCCTGAAATGAACAAAATTTCTCCTTGTGAAAGGGAACCCTGCTTCAGGGTTTCACAGAGGTTTTAAAGATCAACTTCTAAGGTATGCACACCCCTTTCCAAGTGCTGTCCACTAAACAATGGGGCTAGTACACTAACCCACTTTCAATCACCCTCTCTAAGCAACAGTAACACTAAATCCCAGTGCCTTGTTGCCACACAATGGAGAATTTACCACGAATCCAAAAAGTATTCAGGTCTGGAGGTTGAGCCCATTTTTTATTTCTAATCCTATCTATTTTTTTCCAAAGTTTTACACAATAGTAATTAATTCCATTAGTAAGCACTAGTCTCTCAAAAGGCTTCTTTTTCATTGTCTCATATTTAAGCTGGGAGTAGGCAGTTGCTGACCTACCTTTTTGGCACATCCCGTTCTTAAGGACATAGTATATTTAAAAATAAACTTCACGCATGGCTTTTTACTATTAATAAACAGAGAGACATCTCAGGAAATGAAGAGGGTAAACAAAGCTTTCAAAGTGAGTACCTAGTCTACTTAAAAGAAAATTTGTAAACATTTTATAAAATGTACATATAGGACAATATCTTTTCCTAACGTATTATCATTTTTATCAAGCCAATTTCTTCGTAAAGGCTCCTCCTAGCCTCATTTGTGATGTAACCACCATTTAGCTAATTGTACAATTAAGCTTTATTATTCAGTTTGCTGCCCCTGCTGCAGTCCCCATTAAATGAGGTTTCACTGTTGTTCTCTAATCATTTTGCTTTATCTCGCAGACCAGTTTCCTAACTCATCTCAGAATGGATCATGCAGACAAGTGCAATATCCTCTGACAGACTTGTCCCCCATCCTAACCAGTGGGGACTCTGATATATCCAGTCCATTACTGCAAAATACTGTCCACATTGACCTCAGTGCTCTAAATCCAGAGCTAGTCCAGGCAGTCCAGCACGTCGTGATTGGGCCCAGTAGCCTGATTGTGCATTTCAATGAAGTCATAGGAAGAGGTAAGTGTTTCCACTCAGCTTTCTGTTAAATACGATTTTCCAGTAAGCATTTTATCTTCTGCCTTTGCAGATTAGGAACTTAGACAATGGTGAAAGCGACTGACAGAGCGCTGATAACAAAAGTGCTTGATTTGGGTTCTGCAGCCCTGCAAATCACATCCACAGGGATCTGCCCTTGTGCGTGGAAGTGGTGGGCTGATCTCCCAAACAAGCCAGAACTCAATCACATTTGGTCTTCATCTTGGTCATACTGGCAACTGTGGTTTCTAGGAAGGTGCCATCTACTTTCCTTTAAAAATCATTCTTTTAAATTCCAACATTTTCACTCATATCTCCCTCCAGCCTTTCTCTTATGACAAACTCTCTGAAGCCTGGTTTATAGCAGTTTATATACTGCTGGACAGCATCAGAAGACAGGGAATTCACAGCATTCCCTGATCTGAGGCAACATATGTCATCTCTACAATGCACGCCAATTTCTGTATACAAAGAGGAATGAATATTTGTAATAAGCTAGCCAGAGCAGCAATAACAGCTAGCATAAACAGTGTTTAGGAAATATTCAGCAGGAAAAGAAGCCAAGCAGAAGTGAGGAACTGGACTCCACTCTTCTCTTTTATTTCTAAAAAGCTTTTGGCCTTAATACTAAATGGCCCCTGATCCTTTTCATTTTGTATATATGCTGCAAGAGGTTGCACGGGCACCTGCCAGTGTGGCACAGGAGGAGCTTTGGGAATGATTGGCCTTATAAGAACCTGAGGCCTCCACACATTCGTCTATCACACATTCTAGAATATATCCTTACCATGCTTCCCCCTAAAGAATGGTTTCCCTGTTAACAAACACGTTTCCATGTCTCACTCCAGAGTAATAGATAGTTATGTTATGGGCCTATAAACCCCAGTAATTGCGTCAACTTTGGAATATGTGCCTCACTAATCGTGTTCTGACTCTTCTCTTTGCAAAATTAGAATTTTTTGTCATGAAAAGTGCTAAGCTGGCAATTATTTTTCTCTTTGAAAGTAATAATTATCAATGATTTCATAAATATTAGCTACTATTTATTTATATACTTTTTCCAGAAGAGTGTGAACACTCAAGAACACAGGTTTTATTTTACTCATCTTTGCCTTAGAAGCAGGTAGCCTAATGTCTGACATCCCTCTTGGGCATCCGGGGTGTCTTAGCTGGATGGATGAATTAATTAGTGAATGACTTACACAGCTATCAGACTTTGGCACCTCTGGGGAAAATTACGGCCACTGGATGAAAGGCTACCATTGGGAAAATGATGTGGTTAAAACCAGAGAGAACTGGATGAAATGAGTCAGAATGAATTCGCTTCATTTGGGCAACTGCCTTTCAGTTTCTGCCAACCTGGATGACATATGAACCAGTGACTAATGGGGGAAATCCTTATTCTATAAGATTAATCTTATTTCTGGTGGTAACATTTTTGTTTCATTTCAGTTTCTCAAAATATAGGGAGCTTATTTTATTGCATTTCTTCATGTGGATAAAAATCTTACTTTCATATTTGAGAAATATGGTTTAATCCTGAAAAATAATGAATATTTTGAGAGGGAAGGAAGGTGAGGGATTGGGGAAAGGAAGAGCGCAGAAAGGGAAGGAGGGAGGGGGTTCTCCCTGCATGACACACCTTTTGGGAGCAAGACACAATTATAAGAGGGACTTTTATAAATGTAGTTTAATTCTTAAAAATAATGAATATTTTGGGCAGCACCTGTGGCTCAAAGGAGTAGGGCACCGGCCCCATATGCCGGAGGTGGCGGGTTCAAACCCAGCCCTGACCAAAAACTGCAAAAAAAATGAATATTTTGAAAGAGAAGGAGGAAGGGGTAGGGAAAGGAAGAGCAGAGAGAGGGAAGAAGGGAGGGAGTTGGGGGTCTTGGTGTGTGACATACCTTTTCGGGGCAAGATACAATTATAAGAGGGACTTTATCTAACAGATGCAATCAGTGTAACCTGGTTTCTTGTACCCTCAATGAATCCCCAACAACAACAAAAAAATTATAAAAAAAAATGAATATGTTTTATGAGGCAAACATTATTCCTATTTTCAGTGGTACCACTATGAATATTTTGTTATAGTAGCTTTTAACAACACCTGTGGCTTTTATCATATAGTAATCACAGTGCTTATATCTTTGTGTGAAATTGCATCTATTCATGTGTATAAGCACACACACAGAGGGTTGTTGTTGATCAAAAATATTTTCAAAATTTACTTTTTTGCCATATAAGAAAAAGAAAACTAACCACGTTCCCTCTTTCACATAGGCCATTTTGGTTGTGTGTATCATGGGACTTTGTTGGACAACGATGGCAAGAAAATTCACTGTGCTGTGAAATCCTTGAATAGTAAGTTAAATGTTACTTAACACTGGATTATACTGTTGTGGTTTGCAAACTAACATCAGTTAGTTTACAGTAAAATGTTGATTTAAACTCCCTTGTGGAAAAATCAGCCTCTGCTGAAATTATGGGTCAAATCCTGAAAATTTTGTTTGTTCTAAGTTCGTATGTAGTATTTCCTCTGATATTATCCCTCAGAGCACTCTTAAGTAAGGGCGTAAGAGAAATTAGGTTCTTGGATGAACTGAGTTATCATTTAACTGTTTGGCTCTAATATTTGTTTTGCAAGTGACATTTATGGAAACTATTGGAAGCATGTTGGCACCTACAGTAGTAATGACTCATATTACCCAGAGGCATGACTATAATTATTTTTTAACCACAACTTCCATTAAAAAGATAAAAAATGAAATAAGACAAATAGTAGAAAAGTATTGTGGCAGAAAATTCAAAAAGCAGAAGTATGGTGATACCTCATTTATCCACGTGTTTGGGGAATGTATCCCACATAAATGAATTTCCTCAATAAATGAAACTTCCTTTTTAATACTGGAACATTTCTTTAAATTTTAGTGGTCATTGGGCGGTGCCTGTGGCTCAAGGAGTAGGGCGCCAGTCCCATATGCCGGAGGTGGCAGGTTCAAACCTAGCCCTGGCCAAAAAACAAAAAAAAAAAATTTTAGTGGTCATTGAGAATAAGATGAAATGCATACTCATGTTTAAAAAACAGGGAATGCTTCCAAACATAAACTGAATTTTATTGATGATTCAAGAGCTATCATTATGGCCATAAATTACTATATGATACACCAAACACACTCCACATACTAGAGTGTTCCTGGCTCCACCTTGGGTGAGAGATCTCACATGCTTGCTTTTTCTATTTCCATTTCTAATTTTCTGCTTACAATTTGTAGCAGCCTGAAAAATGTTAACCAGCTATGTTACAAACATATTGGAATTCATAAGCCTTAAATGAACAAATGGAAAGTTTCCCTGGAAGACACATTATTGCCACAACTATTTCAGTCTTTGTTTTTAATATAAATGTCCATCTTGAGAGGCCTTCTATATGATTAATTTTGTTGAAAGTCTGACCCAGAGGTAAATAAAGGGATGATCTATATGAAAACTAAGTCCAAACATTGTGCTAAGTTTTTGTTTTTTTTTGTTTTTTTTTGAGACAGCATTTCACTCTTCACTGTGTGACCCTAGGCAGAGTGCTGTGGCATCATCACCACTCACAGCAACCTGAAACTCTTTCCCTCAAGAGTTCTTGCCTCAGCTTCCCAAGTAGCTGGTACTACAGGTGCCCGCCATGATGCCTGGCTAGTTTTCTATTTTTAGTAGAGATGGGGTCTTGCTCTCCTTCAGGCTGGTCTTGAATTCCTGAGCTCAAGCAATCCACCCACATCAGCCTCCCAGAGTGTTAGAGTTACAGGCATGGCTCGACACCTGTGGCTCAAGCAGCTAAGGTGCCAGCCACATACACCAGAGCTCCTGGGTTCGAATCCAGCCCAGGCCTGCCAAACAACAATGACAACTACAACCAAAAACTAGCCAGGCATTGTGGTGGGCACCTATAGTCCCACCTACTTGGGAGGCTGAGGCAGGAGAATAGCTTAAGCGGAGGAGTTGGTGGTTGCTATGAACTCTGATGCCAGGGCACTCTACCCAGAGCAACAGCTTGAGGCTCTGTCTCAAAAAAAAAAAAAAAGAATTATAGGCATGAGCCACTGCACCCAGCCTTATACTAAGTTTCTATGAGATAAACTGGTTGCTGGGCTCTATCTTACAAAAGTACGTGCAGGTGATGATTTGAGGGCACAGTGCAAATGTGACATCATTCACCCAGGTGTATTGTGACAAGAATACATTGAGGTTGAAGCCTCAGGTCAAGATGCTAACTCTATGGTATGACATTTCATTGCTCTTCCTACCTAAATCTGACAAAGGATTCATTTCTCCATAATGAAGTTAATGTCTCCACCACTGGCTTTCTCAGGAATCACTGACATAGGAGAAGTTTCCCAGTTTCTGACTGAAGGAATCATCATGAAAGATTTTAGCCATCCCAATGTCCTCTCGCTCTTGGGAATCTGCCTGCGCAGTGAAGGCTCTCCACTGGTGGTCCTACCATACATGAAACACGGAGACCTTCGAAATTTCATTCGAAATGAGACTCATGTACGTATCCTGCCAAGCTTTACTAACTGCTGTACTAGCCATAAGCCAGCCAGCCTTTTAGGGTCTGCTCTGAGTTGTTATGGGCCTGCTCTGAGTCTTTTACAAAGCTATTAGTCAAACATGTACATGTAAAACATTGGCAGTGTTTAAATGCACCTCAAAATCTTCTATCCTGATGGGAAGATAGTGATGCCTGAAAGTGTTTCCTAGACCAGTGATTCTCACATTGAGCCCCACTCTACCTTACCCCAGTGAGTACATTTACTCATCTTTGAGGTCCTTCTAACTTGCCAGAAAGCTACTGAGCACAGCCTAGAGGAAATAGAGACAGAGTAAGCCTCGGCCCATATGGAATCTATACTCCAAAAGACATTAAAGAATTAATTACAAATGAGTCCCTTGCTGTTTCTCTAAGAGCTACCCAACTCCTACTTACCCTTGTTGTCCCTCAGCCTGGAGCCCTCTTCCCACAAATACCCACACATCTCACTTCCTCATCTTCAGCTCTTTGCCCTAATGTCATCTTCAAAATGAGGCTTCCCTGACCTGTTTAAAATTGCAACAGACCCACCCACCCGCAAGCTTCAGTCAGTCTTCTTGTCCCTGTTCTGTTCCCCTCCAACACACTTATCAGCTGATACCCTAGGCCCGAGCTGTCCAGTGCTGTGGCCACAAGCCACACGTGAAAGGTGGCTAATTCAAAGTGAAATGTGCTGGAAGTGTAGAATACATCCCAGACTCTGAATATATCGTTTTTAAAAAAGAAGGTAAACTATCTCATTAACGATTATTTATATGGATTACATGTTGAAATAATAATAGTTCAGATGTGTTGGGTTAAAAAAGATATTATGAAAATTAATTGCACCCGTTTCTTTTACGTTTTTAATATGGCAAATGGAAATTTTTAAATTATGTATTTCTAGTGAATAGTTCTTTACTAGACAATAAACACAATAAATAATAGCTATATATGTATGGATACGTACGCATATACATGTATACATATGTTCAGTCCCACTGGGACGCAAGCTCATGAGGGTAGGGGGTTTTGTGTAATTTGTTCACTGCTGTGATTCTAATAGCTCAAACCATGTTCAGCACATAGCTGTCAGGAAATATTTGTTGAATGAATGAGCACAGGATTGCAAAAAAGTTCCATAGGCTCTTGCAAGTAGGAATTTTTCTTTAAAACCTTTATACCAGGACCTAAGGAGTAAGCAAGTTTTAGACAGGCCGGGGGGGGGCAGAGTCCCCCAAACTGAATTCGCAAGCCCCCTCTCAGTGCCTGCTGTCCACATCTCTGTGGCAGGTAGTAGAGCAGCTTTACTCCTAATCGAAAGTTCTCAGAAAAAATAAGCTTTAGAACAGTAAAGAAATATTTTGCATTCAGCCAAAACAATAAAACACTCCCTGGCAGTAAATATTTTGCAGATAAGGTGAATTTGCTGTACAAAGTGCAAAACTGTCCTGACAGACCCACTTTCCCACTTGAACTCTTGTCTTTACCCAGATGAATTAATCAGGTTGGGTGTGCGCCTTCTGTAGGGTATTGTTCCCCTAGGGTTGAAGCATGATAGAGACCTATTATCCAGTACAGAATAGTGCCATGGCCTTCCTTACCCCAAGAAGTCGATACTAAGTGACAACCACAGGTATAGATGTGCCTGAACATGGACCTGGCTTCAGGCAGTGCCCTTTCTGCAGAGTCCCCACTTACTACCTCTTGAGTTTACAAACTCCACAGGGGCAGCTGAGAAGATTCCCTGTTCCCACGAGCCAGGCCCTGGTCACCACGGCTGCCGGCCAGACTGATTCTTATATAATTTCAGATATAGTTCTTAGAGCTTCTAAAGGCACATCTCTGTCCACGCAATCTTGTGGGGGGAGCTTGTGGAGAATGGGGCATCCTATTCTCTGTGTGGGTCTGGAGTCCCTGAAGTTGTGGGCTGCTGTTTCAGTACCAGGAGGAAGGCTTCTGATGCCCCTGATTTCACTGCAGTGTAGCCTTTGTCGCCTAACAGACTCAGGATAGAATCCTAACTCCACCGCTCACCATCTGAGTAGTTTAAGTTTCTCTCTGAGCCTCCTCTATTAGCAATGTGGGTTGACATCTGGGGCCTTTCCCTGGAAGGAATGCAGCTCCCAAGGCTAGCTAATAGCCACCTATTAGCCTTCCTTTCATATGCAAACCAACCGATCGGGAGCACTGACCCCAGACAGCTCCTTTATCAAGCTCTCACACTCTTGAGCCACGATCCACCTGCCCTAATCACCACAGGGCCAAGTACTAGTCAACTATGGGCAGCCCCTCTACCCCAGAGCCTGTGGAAATTATTCTAATTAACCCATCCTAAACCTACTTTCCACACCTCCCTGGTTCCTGCCCATTTCTCCCCTTACTCCCTCTGCCTCCTGCCCATCTCCAGGGCTTCCCCATGTGGCCCCACATGCCATGGTGTGTCTGTCCCCTCCTTTTAGAAACTGCAAATAGTTTCCAACGGCAATTGTCTCCTGAACTGTTGGCTTCATCATACCTGAAGAATAATAAAAGAACACCTCCGTGTACCTATCTGGAAAACTGAAAATGTACACCAGCCTTACAGAAGTATATAAGAATTAGCCATAATTTTTTTTAATCTAAACTGGTGCTTTACGTACAATAATAGATAAATGGTTGATGCTATCAATAGGGTACAAGTGATTTTTTGAGACAAGATAAGTTTTATAAACAAACATTTCAGAATATTAAGATCAGAGTTTAGAACAGTAGATGTTTGGTTTATACTTTTCCAACTCTCTTTGATTGCAGAACCCAACTGTAAAAGATCTTATTGGCTTTGGTCTTCAAGTAGCCAAAGGCATGAAATATCTTGCAAGCAAAAAGTTTGTGCACAGAGACTTGGCTGCAAGAAACTGTATGTAAGTATTAGAATGTTTCTGCCCACAGTCCAAATTTAGTGACAAGGGGGAATGTGTTTCCCACTGTTCTATGCTAGTGAGACTGTTTTCTCTACTTATGCAAAAGTCCTCTATTTCCGTTACAGTTTAAATCCATGTGTAAGCCCTGGGGATGTGGGCGGGGCTTTCAGGCTTTACCAAACAGAGAATTTAAAAGGGATTCTCCATAGGGGGTCTTAAACAGCTGTTGTGTACTTTTGCTTTCCTTGGGCCTTCCCACCAGCAGCCCCCAACATTGTGGTTTCACACTGCATTAGTGTTTGGGAGGGAGAATTTGATCTTCAGCATTATATAGTGAAAAGGAGAGGGCTGGTAACACAAATACCAACATATTGTAACTTCCCAAGAGTGGATTTGAAATCAGCCTGCAGAAGCTGTACCAAAAATGGCTTTTGGGAATGAATATACAAAGAACTTTATTTGTGTCTGGCTGCCTAGCTGTGTCACACAACAGTCAACAGTTTGTAATTGATTTAGTGCTTTTTTCCTTACACAGCACTGATTCATGACTTACGGTATGTGTGAATGAAACAGCCATGCTATTAATTTCCTACCTTGGTTTTTGTCAATGTAGCTACATAAAAGCCAGCTTAACCAAAAGATGCATAGCCCCAGATAGCAGAAATTGACTTTTGCTGAACTTTACTATTTTTCTTCCAGGCCTGACTGTGAAATCCTAGTTCTATAATACCTCAGAGGTGGGGCATATAAATTTTGTAGGTTAGCCTAGCCCGTTTGAGAAAGAAAAAGTAAAATAACAGCCCCTGTCTTACTCTCACCTAAAACTGAGTATTGCTAGTAAGCTGACAAGTGAAGGTCAGTGACTGCTTGGGTAGTCACTGGGCACATTCTCTTTAGCAATCAAGGAAAGCTGGGAGGAGAGAGTGCTTTACTACTCCAGATCTACATTAAGGCAAAAAAGATTTTCATATGCCATGCCATGCATGATCTCTTTTCTTGGCCTGTTGAATTTGTGATCTATATGTCAAACATTTTCATTTAGGAATTCTGTTATAATGTAGCATTAATCAAAAGGGGCCAGATGAAACCCTCCCTTCAGATGTTAGGGACTTCAAAGACTGAAGCTGCTGGTTCTAATCTATAGATGTTCAGCATCATTGTAAATTATTCTATTTCAGCCACCAGTAATAATTTTTGTCCTTTCTGTAGGCTGGATGAGAATTTCACTGTCAAGGTTGCTGACTTTGGCCTTGCCAGAGACATGTATGATAAAGAATACTACAGTGTACATAACAAGACGGGTGCCAAGCTGCCAGTGAAGTGGATGGCTCTGGAAAGTCTGCAGACGCAGAAGTTCACCACCAAGTCAGACGTGGTAATGTATTGATCTTGTCTGACTTTCTCCTCTTACTTTCATGTTCAACTTTCTTTGTAGTTTTAATTCTACATAAAGTTAAAAAAACAATTAACACCACTAATTTCCATTTCCTTCACATGTAAAAATGGACTTGACTGTCTGATAGGTACTCATACTTTATTTTCATAAATTCACTCATTTATTCAAAAATATCTGTCAAGAGGGACACACTACTGGCTCCTTGGAAAGCGCAGAACTGACTACACATGAACCCAGTCTTTCAGGAGCTTTGGCATTGAGGAAGAGAAGAAACGAGCTCAGTGACTGTGACGTAAGTGGACTGGAATTAGGCCTGACTGTCATAGCTGAAGGGCAGCAGATATTCTACCTCAAGAAGTCTGGAAGTTGTAACTGTGACAGCCCAAGCAATGAGGGCATGACCCCTGCACCCAGCTAGGGACGTGCCCTCCTTTATCTGTAATGGCCATCCTTCTCTCATGGAGCGAGGTTCAGTCATCATGCACCTGAGCACTGAGGATGGGCAAAACACTCACCAGGGCAGCCAGATAGATCCACCATATCCCCCTTACCTTAGAGGAAAGTGATGTTGGAAATGGGCCTTAATGTGTAGCAAGTTTGGAATTAGGCAGGTGGATGAATGGAAATACTATATACCAATTCAGTGGAGGCAAAAGAGCAGGAAAGTATGAACATCTTTAAAGTTCAAAGGAAACAATTCATAATTGGTGATTTGGCAAGGATGGCAAGCACAGAGAGAAGTTATGAGAATAAGTTGAGAAAAATATATTTATACTAGACCATAGAGGTCCTTGCAAACCAAACTAGAGAGTCTGGAATTTATTCTCTGAGCATGTGGAAACAAAAATGTAATCAGATTAGATTGTAATCCTTCTTCACTCGGTGAGATGACTTGAGAGGAATAAGAACCGGAAGATAAATCGAGGGGCAGAACTTGTACAGAAACAAGAATGGAAAGGGAAGATGAAAGGAGAAGGCTCTCAGAGGCAGAATCAACAGTATTTATCAAGGAATTGATACTAGTTAAAGATAAGCCAAGTTAATCCCAATGCATTAACAAATAAGTGAAGCACAGGAACAAAAGCAGAGTAGGAAGAAAAATACCAAGTTGAACCTTGTATGTACTGAGTTTAACTTGGGAGTAGGCCATTTGAACACAGAACTCCATCAGACAATTAGAAATGTGGGTCTGCAGATTGTAAAACACGTTGTATTACCTAGCGTGGACTGCTATAAAAATTTATCACAGACTAATTTATTTCTAACCATTCTGAATACTAGAAGTTCAAGAACTAGAAGTCCAACATAGTCAGGGTCTGATGAGGGCTCTCTTCCTGGCGTGTAGGCGGTCACCCTCCCTCCATGTCCTCATATGGCCAAGAGAGAACAAGAAAAAGTTCCCAGTGTCTGTTCTTAAAGAGCACTAATCCCACCACAAGGACCTCATCTGAACCTAATTACCTCTCAAAAGTCCCATCTTCAAATACCATCACACTAGGGATTAGTGCTTCAACCTTTGCATTTCTGAGGGACACAGTTCAGCCCACAGTAGGGGGCAAGGTTGGGAATATGCATTTGAGAGTCCAAAAGCAATTATTCAGTCAAATTGCATATGTCAAAGTGAAGGGGAAAAGCAGAGAGGTAAGAGGCCCAGAAGAAGAGCCTACCATAGAAGCCAGAGGAAGAGAAAGTTAAAAAGAAACGGGATGGTGAGCAGGGTCCACTGCTGCTTAGTGCGCCAGAGGGTCTGGGAAGCCAGGTAACTTGAGCAATGTGAGGTCTGGAGTGTGCTGAGGCCCCACGTGCTGGATGGAATGGAGAGGGCACTTTCTCTGTTCACATGCAGTGAGTCAAGAGGACTGGGATGTCTGGAGGTAGAGAAGCACTTGATGTTTCAGTCCTTGAGGATAACAACAAAAAGGGAAAATGTGCAGACCCTGATATGAGCGAACAAGTTGGGCAGGACAAGAAGGCAAGGACTTGAAAAGAGAACAGGCAGCTATGGAGAGATGGCAGGGGCGGGAATCTGATTGCAGTATTGAAAAGCCAGAAGTCATTTCACCACCTCCCTCTGAGTCAGCAGGAGGGAGAGCTGTGACCTCTATTGGTAAGAGTTTGAAATTAACTGGTGGCCTTCACTCAAAAGCTGAGTTTTAGCACCTGTCCAGAGGTGGAGGAAACATTAGAGAACAAGCCGGGTCCCTGGGGTTTGTTTTCAGTAAATAAGTGTGTCACAGGTCCTGGTGGAGGATGGGACTTCAGGGTGCATGAGATTGATAACAAGAGGCGATAGCGTATAGTAGAGCTGAGCCTGGGATTCTGATCATGAAAGACTCCGAAAAAGATGAAGGAAGTGGGTGCCAGGGAAGGAGGCTGGAGACTCGTGAGGAAAGGTGGCGGGTGAAGGCGTCAGGGAAGTAGAACAAACTCGTCATTCAGACCTGACCGTTAGTCTGCCATTAAGAGCTGGAGCCAACTCTCACAACTCAACAAAGAAGACCGTCTTAGTCTGTTTTGTACTGCTGTAACAGAATGCCACAGACAGAGTGATTTGTAATGAACAGAAATTTATTTGGCTCACAGTTCTGGAAAGAGGGAAGCCCAGTCAAGGAGTCGCATCTGGTGAGGGCCTTCTGGCTGCATCATAATGTGGGGGGAGGCATCACATGGGCGAGAGAGTGGGCATGAGAAGGAGTGGCCAGACTTGCTTTTATAATAAGCCCTTTCCACAATAATGAACCAACCCCTGAGATAGTGACATTCATCCACTCCTGAGGGCAGAGTTTATCTTGGCTTTGGGGGAGATTAAACTTCCAACACATGAGTTTTGGGGAATACATTCAAATGATAGTAAAGACAAAATAACCCATTTTTTTTAGAGTGGGAAAATGATTTGAATAAACCTTTTACTAAAGAGATGTATGAATAGCTAGCTCATAAGGACATGAAATGAAAATATATGCTCACATGAACACTTGAATGATCACAGAAGTATTATTCATTATAGCCAAAACCCAGGAGTAATCTTAATGTCCATCAACTGGTGAGTGGATAAACAGAATGGGGTAGGTCCATACAAGGAGAAGGTGCCATTCAGCAATATAAAGGAGCTACCAATGCCTGCTACAACACGAATGAGCCTCAAAAACACAGTTAAGGGAAAGAAGGCAGACTGAAAAGTTTAGTAAATGTGGAATATAAAGGTCTTAGCGAAATAACTAAGAAAATGCCAGGAAAGCTATGTTAACTAGTGTGATGAAAATGTGTCAAACGGTCTATGAACCAAGTGTATGGTGCCCCATGATCATACTAATGTACACAGCTATGATTTAATAAAAAAAAAAAAAAGAAATAAAAAAGAAAAGTTTACATGTCAAATGATTCCATTTGTATGAAATTTCTAGAAAGAGGCAGAACTATAGTGGCAAAAAAACAATCAGTGGTTGTCTGAGGCTGAGGATGGGAGTGAGGATTGACTACCAATGGGCATGAGGGAACTTTCTAGAGTGTTGACGTGATCTAAAACTGGATTGTGATAACTGTACAGTGTATAAATTTACTAAACAACACTGACTATATACACTGAATTGTCTGATCTATATATTATAATTCAGCAAAGCCATTTTTAAAAAGGACCTGATGAAATTTTACATGTTCAAGGCAAGTGGTGGGATTCTGAGCTTTTTTGACAGACAGACACACACACACACAGCCCTCACTGCCACCTCCTCCCCAGCAAGCAGCACGAGGACCAGTGTTCCTCACATAGTATCAGCCACTCCGATACTTGACTGGGAATTTACCTGGGCTTCCACAGGCAGGACAGTGCTCTTTTTCTCTCCTTCTCATTGCAAGACACCGTATCATACCACATAAAGACTGCACCTGATTCATCCACACACAGTGCTGCTTTAGAAGAGGATTACTGATCACGTGCATAAATTTGCACAAGTTTCACTTCCAGGACAACACAATTTTTTCAATGGTAACGGAATATTTCCGAAAGCATGTAATATGCTGTATGTGTTGCAAGGTACAAGCAATGACTCGCCTGCTTGTAGATCAGGTTCTCTTTCTAACACATGCCCAAATGCAGTTTGGCTAAAGTCCAAACACTCTTTGAGTCCATTCAAACAAAATTGGCATGTTACTGCACTTGAAATGACTCGTAGCTGGTATTGCACGGTGTCCCACCCTGCTTCCATTAACATCTGTATTGACTGCTCTATTGTTCAGTCCAACTGGCTTTCCTCAGCCCTGGTCCTGCCTCTCTTTCTGAAGCATTTAGGAGTGTAGACAACCCCTCCCTCCTTGAAATTTCCTGTTTCCTTGGTTTCGGGGACACCACATCATCTGGCTTCCCTGTGCTTTCTTTATCTGTGACGGCTTCTCTTCTTTCTCTCACTGCCTCCGTGTAGCTGTCCCACAGGACTTTCATCCCCGGGGATTGTTGTCCCTCAACAATTGCAGCCATTCCCACCAGCAGCTCCCTTTGATTCTTTCCACCCGTATGTGGTCATCACATCACAAATTTGCCATGTTCAAAATCAAATTCTTTTCTGCCAAACTGGCAATTCCTCCCTTCCTGATTTCTATAATATCAATGGCCTCACCACTGTGCGATTTACCTCCCCCTCACGCTTTTTAGTGTATCATTCTTCAGGTTTTGATAAGTGCATGCAAGTTGTGTAGCCACCACCACTACAATCTGTACATAAGACAGTTCCATCATCCCTCTATAGCCATCCTCCTACCCCCAAGGCATGGGGAGAATCACAGATGTGTTTTCTTTCTCTACAGTTTACTTTTCTAGAATGGCATATAAATGGAACTGTACGGCCAGTAGCCTTCTGAGTCTGTGTCCTTTCTCTTGCTACAATGCCCTCCATTTGAGATCCCTCCATGTTGTAACAGTAGTATAATAGTAGTTTATTCCTTTTTATTATGCTAAAAAACACACACAAAATTTACCATCTTGACCATTGTTAAGGGTACCATATGGTAGAGTTAACTACAAGGTCTGACAAATTCACAAACTCATCCTAGAAAAAGTGCTACACACCTCATTGCTGAATAGCACTATGGTTACCTTTGAAGGACTCCCCGTGGGATGCTACACACCAACACCAGTGCCTACCTAGTCCACCCTTCAAAGCAATTTTGGAACTCTTTCTCTGAAATGGCCATAGGAGCTATTGTCATATTATCTTTAATGTCCTGAATGTCATCAAAATGTCTTCTTTTCAACATTTCCTTTACCTTTGGGTAAAGAAAAAAGTCATTGGGAGCCAGATCAGGTGAACAGGGAGGATGTTCCAATGCAGTCCTTTGTTTACTGACTAAAAACTCCCTCACAGCCGGTGCCATGTGAGCTAGTGCATTGTCATGATGCAAGAGCCCTTTTTTTGCACACACCTTTCTCACACCAAGATTTCCAGTTAAGACTTTCCTGTTTCTCTATCAATGATGACTTGGTCTGCTAAGCTTCTCACAGTCAGCCAACTACTTTGATGCACACTTTGACAATTTTTGCAATGTTTTCATCAGTTCTACCTGTTACTGGCTGTCCTGACCTCTCCTCATCAGTGACGCTTTCTCTCCCCTCAGAAAAATGTTTCATCCATTTGTACACTGCTCTTTTCTTCATGGCATCATCCCCATAAACTTGGACAAATATGTCCCTGATTTCACTTCCACTCTTACCAAGTTTAACAAGAAATGTGATGTTTGTTCATTGCTCTAATTCAAGCCCCGACATTGTTGTGACAGCACACAGAAACACACAACAATAATGAATGCTACTAACAAGACACCACCACAGGTCAACACAAACACAGCTGTGAGCCCTTCCAGAGTTGTCTTTACAGTGCTGCCAATGGAAGGAAATAGCGACAAGTTCACAAACTTAATTGTCAGACCTCATACATAAACATTGTTGTGCAATAAATCTCTAGAAACTTTTCCACCTTGGCAAAACTGAAACTCTATATCCACTGAACAAGAACTCTTCTTCCCCCACCATCCCTTGGTAACCACTGTTATAGTTTTTAAGAATTTTTTAATGCTTGTTAAGTATTTGACTACTTTAGAGACCCCATGTAGGTGGACTCATATAATCTTTGTCTTTATTAAGTGGCTTACTACAGTGAGATCCTGTTTTCAGTTCTTTTGGAAGTATACCCAGAAGTAGGTTCACTGGATCATGATGTAATTCTACTTTCAATTTTTTGAGGACCCCCCAAAATTGCATAAGAGAGTATTCCATAGTAGAGTAGTTTATTCCCTTTATTTCTGAGTAATATTTCATTGTACAGATGTACAGCATTTTATTTATCCACTCACCAGTTGAAGGACGTTTGGTTTCTTCCTCTTTAAATTATTTTTTTAGAAAATAAAACAAAATGAAAAAACTCGTTAGATCTCTTTTCTACACACTTTTAAGCAAACATTTTTCACCTCAGAAAGCTTAGGTTCTAGCTGTCGAAAAATTTTTATCTGCTTGATTTAAGTGCATCTTGTGCCCATTATGAAGATAAGTAAACAAAATGAATCAATCAAATCCCCAAGCAAGCAGAGATAGAACTAAAAACTCTACATCTTTCAAAATATTCCTTAATCAATAACACAATGCTACCTCTTCTATTTGGAATGCTATAAATAATTCTGATTCCACAGCTGTGGAAAGGTATCGGTATGCTGTATGAATACACATTTGGAGATCATTCCTTACAAAATAATCCTTGCTAAAAACATTCTTATCTAAGAAAGGTGATTGTTAACCTTATTTAACCTCTACTCAACAATCAAACATTTTCTGATGAACATAATGATATAGATTCTGTGATGCATTTTCTATAAGCACATATTAAAATGTAAACCAAACAAGAGCTTTGTTTTTTAAAAAAGGACATTTGGTCTCTTTACAGTTTCAAGCAATTCGTAATTATAACTGCTGTGACATTTGCGTAATGGCTTTTTGGTCAACATAATTTTTATTTCTTTTGGATAAGTATGTAGGAGTTACTACTGGGTTACAAGATAAATGTATGTTCAACTTCATGAGAAATGCCTACTGTTTTCCAAAGTGGCTGTATCATCTTATATTCCTGCATTAATCTGTAAGAATTCAAGTTGTTCAGCATCACCAGCACTTGGCAAATGTCAGTGTTTTGGGTTTCAGTCATTCTGACTGGTGCTGGTGGTGTCTTGTTTTCTCTTTAATCCAAATTTCCCTAATGACAGATGGGAGCTGAGCACCTTGCTGTGTACGTGTTTGCCATTGTGACGTTGCCTTTGGTGAAGTGTCTACTCAGACCTTTGCCTATTATATTTTAAGTTTTAGAATTTATTTTCCAGGTTTCTTTCTGGCTTGTTTCTATCGTTATTATTGAGTTATTAGAGTGCTTTATCTATTCTGGATACAGGTATTTATTTGTTTCTGCAAGCGTATTTTTCTAGTCTATAGATTACCTTTTCATTTCTTTCCTGGTTATCTTTCAAAGAGCAGAAGTTTTTAATTTTGTTGAAAATTATCCTTTTTTGTCTTTTATAGATCCCAGTTTTGATGTCACATCTCAAAATACCTATTCTCGAATGCTCATATCTGCCCGTCTCCATCCCTTGCTTACCTCAGCAGCAACCCTTTCTGTCGCTGTTTATAGCTTGTAACTGTCTCTCAGATCTAATAATTGCTTTCATCATCACTTTGTAAAGTTAGGCCAGAGCTGGTTCAGAGGCTGGTGCTCAGATGTGCAAACCGGCTTGCCCAGTGCCATGCAGTAAGCGTGAATAACTGAGCTCTCCTGCCTTGAAACTGAACCTGACCTGTCTCCACCTCTCTGAATGCACACTGCACATGGCACACCTCCCTCCCCCTCACCTCCCACCACACACACCAGCTTCTCTCTCCTTGGTCAGCTCCCTAGCACCATCATCCTCCTTCATGGTGCCTTCCCCCACACCCGCCGGTCCTGCGCTGCAATGAGGGGAATTGGGATGCGGACCGCCTAGTGATTTTCCTGGAAACTGCCTCCCTTACCCCTCCTCATCCCACTGTTTCTGGTGGTTGATGTGAGCACCTCTGATCCTATCTCCTCACAAGAGCAGAATAAAATCAAGGGGCACAAAGGTTTAAACCAGTGAGCAAAGAAGCATATTACCAAGCATTGTGGATGCTCCTGAGAGGCAGGAGCGCGCATGTGTTTAAAGGAACCGTGGCCCTGGGGTCTCTGTGTCATCCCTTTTTCTCCCTCCCAGCCTCTGCTCCTTTATCTTGTTGTGTTATGGCGTGTTCTCTTACTCGGCATCCCACTTGTTTACACCGTCTGTTTTTGTGTTTTCTTTACCTGTCTAACTTTCCTATCTGCATTAACACTCTGTGACACTGCAGTGACCTTGATCTTGTTCTTGGTCTAGTGTGTTCTCTTACTCAGCATCTCACTTGTTCACAGTGTCTGTTTCGTGCTTCTCTTGTTCAGTCAGGTCTTACTTTCTTCCAGGGCTCCTCTGATAACCAGGTATTGCCCAAGTCCTACAATTCCTCAGAAGTTTATCCAACTCTGCTGCCTTTTCTATGACTTCATCTCCAGACAAATCTGTATAGAGAGCCTAGGCTATCACAGAAACTGGGTCACAAAATGAATCTGCCTGTCAAAACAGATTCCCATCTGTTTTGGGTTTTCCCATCCTTAAAACAAAATCAATTACATTACAGAGTTGTAGCCAATTGCAGTCTATTATAAGGATCAAATAAATAACACAATGTTTGTTTAAAGGATATAACACCAGTGAATGAATCATTATAGGGCAGACCACTCACTTTCACCACCCTGAGTCCAGAGTAAAGCCTGCTAGGCTTCCATGAAACCTCCTCACTCGTGTCCATAGCATGGATAAGCTTCTCCTTTTTGTCTTCAGCATAGCATTTACAGATGCCATGTCCCAGAGCACAATTCAGACATGTCCCATTGATTATAACCCACATTCAAAACTTAAAAACCTCCCCAGCACAGAGCCATTTCCACCTTATCTAACCCTAATCCCTTCACCTAGTCCAGCCTGTCAAACAGCGTGACCTATTATTCGTACCGTTCCATGCAAACACACATACTCTTACGCCTGGGCCCTTTTCAAAACCTTTGTACCTCTTTGATATTATTGCTCAATATTAGTCACTATCTTATTGTCCTGTGTGACACTTATGTACACAATACTCTTAACCCTGTTCATTCAGCCCTGGGATCTGTCCAATAACTTGGACAGTAACTTACTTGTATGTTATCAAAGGTCAGCAGATACTTGTTAAATTGATTTAAATTTTAATGCAAATTCTGAAACTTGAAGGTGAACACAGTGATATTGTCAGAAGCAACTTTTAAGATTTTCAGGCTTTGAAAACTTCCATTCCGAAAGGCAGAATTAGCAGCATTATCTGTCATGGAAAGGGTTTGTGTTTTCTATGTGGATCAAGGCAATCAGTGGTCCTCAGGATTCTTGCACTGGGACCAAGACAAAGAGTCATTACTGGAAATTTGTATCAGCAACTACAGTGTCTACCTAGTTTCTTTCTTTCAGTGACAGAGTTCACAGGCATGCTTCATTCTCCTGCTGCGTATCACAAGCTACACTTAGGTCTCAGGTTTATATTGTCCTATTCCACCTGTCTAGTCTGGATCCTCCTTCCCTTGTAAGCTTCTTTTTTTTTTTAGAGCCTTAATTCCTCTTTCTTCTGCTTCCTAGTCCAGGACTAGCCTGGAAATGTTGCTAAACAAGAACTGCCTTCCCGGGTCCTCTGCACAGGGCATGCTTACTCACGCAGACTCACTCTCCTCCTGGTGTTCTTGCCTGGGCACACATCCGGGGGAAGGTTATAGGTATGACTAAACTATTCTGAGTACAGTAGTTTACATCAAGAAATTGCATATTTGGTGAAGTTCAATAGACTTAGCAAAACCCAAAAGTCAAGAACCCTTAGATGTTTATCCCCGGGTCTAAATAGATGTATTGGGCAATTTTTAGCAAGCCATTTAACCTCTCTGTGTTCCTGTGATCTTCCTATACAGGAAGCTGTATCTTCCTGATACAGCTCTTTTAAATTAATCTGCTACTCTAACATTTTCAAGTTACAGTTTTATTGAAATTAACTTTTTTTAATAGATAGATTTGTTGCCTAGCAGTTTTATTATTTCTGATTTCTAATATGGATTTTTACTTACACTGATATGGATTTTCCCTTTTAACATTAACATTTAGATATAATCACATTTCTCAAAGAATATTTATATTCATTCCGAAATCCTGCAATTTAAATTCTGAATGGCTTCCTTAATCTTCCTCTTTTACTAATAATGTAAAATTATAGCGAAACTTTTGGAAAAGAGAAAGATAAAACTTGCTAGTGCTTTAACCCTGCAAAAGAGAACTTGGAAAATGTTCTCTACTAATTACAGATGAAATCTTAATCATGTAGACTTCAGACATTCTTTTTGAAACCTTTACATTTAATTGCAATCTAAACCTTATCTGATTCTGTTTTGAACGGGTCATGAAATATATAGTTTAATAATTGCCCTTAAGGACATTTTTCTCCAAAACAACAATAATATTGAATGTCTTAAGCCAAGTTTAGTTACGGATACCTAGTGATTGTCTTTAGTGTTTGTACGGTCACCCTCCTCTCACCTGGACTTGCCATTTTCTTGTTCTCTAGTGGTCCTTTGGTGTGCTCCTCTGGGAGCTGATGACGAGAGGAGCCCCACCTTACCCTGACGTGAACACCTTTGATATAACTGTTTACTTGTTACAAGGCAGAAGGCTCTTACAACCCGAATACTGCCCAGACCCCTTGTAAGTAGGAATTGCAACAGAACCCCCTTCCTGTACCTCTTATATTCTTCCCGTTTATAGAAACGCTTATCTTTGAGGGGTCTCTCATAGCATTTCTTTCTTTCTGAGACAGGTATGAAGTGATGCTAAAATGCTGGCACCCTAAAGCCGAAATGCGCCCATCCTTTTCTGAACTGGTCTCTAGGATATCAGCGATCTTCTCTACTTTCATCGGAGAACACTATGTCCATGTGAATGCTACTTACGTAAATGTGAAATGTGTTGCTCCATATCCCTCTCTGCTGTCATCACAAGACAACATCGACGGTGAGGTGGACACATGATAGATGGATATCCCATGATCCCCTCCTGGGGACACCACAGTACTAGTCCAAACAGCAGTCCACACTTTGTCCAAAAGTTTTTTCACTGCCTGACCTTTGAAAGGTTGATATTTTTTGCTTTTGCCAAAATTGCACTATTATAGGATTCTGTATTGTTATTTAAATTGCTGGAGCCTAAGGAATTTCTCATCTGACAAAGCATCAAACCAAAGGCTTTGGTCCCACAAGCCGGGGGACCCAACAGCAACCCTGCAGCTTTGATGACACTCCTGTCACCTTGGAGTCCAAAACCTGAATTCTGGGTTGAATTGGGATCCTACTTGAATTCATACGAGGACCTGAGGCAATGCATTTTAAGGGCTTCTTGATCACAGAAAATCCAGAAGAGATGGTGATGGCCAGGACAGACATGGCAGCTGCAGAACCAGGCCACTCATGTAGAATTTGGGTGTTTCAAAAAAATATTATACATTGTATGGTCACTGTCATTTTCATTACCGATGTTGTCATTCATCTATTAGGTAAACATTCCTTTTAAAACTTTTGTATGAACATTCCTTCTGTTGGAGGAATATCCATAGGCATCTCAAAGTTTCAAAACAGCGTGACACAAAATGTGTTTATAAATAAACAGGGACACTTACATATTGTACATAGACAACATTAAGAAAATTTTCATGAAATAGCTTAGTATGATGAAATATTTAGCTGTCATTAAAAAATCAACTATTTGAGAACAATACTGCTCTGAGCTAATGATGAATATGGATATGTAGATATTTTTTCTTTTTTTATGACAACTCTGAAAATAAAACCAGTAATTTGTGATGATCAATATTTTTAAAGGTAACTTGGCATGTTTTTAAAGCAGAATACATTTTACTAAAAAGTTCATTGATTCTAATCACAGCTCATAAGCTGAGCAGAGAAAGGATCAATGGATTGGCAATATTAGCCTTTTTCTCAGGTGACAGCTTCGCAGCTCACAATTGGAGACAACTTTGGGGGACATGTTTTGAGCAAAACATATTTTAGAAAAAAAAGAGCAATTGAAAATTCTGACTATTTCACCTGGATGAATAATAGCTCCTTTGAGCAGGACTTACGTGATATTTTGTTTGGTGGAATTTTGTGCTTACTACTGTCTAGTGCATGTGGCGTAGGTTACTCTAACTGGTGTTGTCGATGTAAACATTTAAAGTATTATATTTTTATAAAAATGTTTATTTTTAATGATACAAGAAAAATTTTGTTAGGCTACAAAAAGTACTGCACTGTGAACATTTCAGAAAAGGTATGTCAGACGAAGATTAATAACCGCATGGCTTTAAATGGTTGTAAATTGTGATAAGGAAATTTACTGATTGCCAGTACACCCCACCCTCATTACATCACCAGGACTTGAAGCCAAGGGTTAACACAGCAAGCAAGAAGGGAGTATGTCATCACACTGAAACTCAAGAGTCGAGTTTGGCTGTTGTTGCAGGAAAATGATTACAACCAAAAGCTTTTTTGACAATGGTGCGACTTGCCAAAAGACACAAGGAATCGTACTGAAGAAATATTTCAGGTTAAATATTACTATTTCATGAATGTAAAAAATAATACTAATTTACAGAATATTGTAAGTGGTGATGACAAAAAAAAAATATTCTGTGCTGCAGAAAGAAATAACTATCTCTCCCGGGATCAGGAGAATGAAAGCATGGAGATCAGAAAGAGCTTGTGGAAACAACCCACCAGCAGGACTGCACACCTGTATATACTTGCTTGAAAACACAGCAGTGTGAAAGTCAGGTTTGCTATTTATAAACTTGTCCTTAGGTTAAAGTGTTTGAACAGATGGAGGGAGTAAGTGATTCTTCTAGGAATTATATACTTGTCACTGCCTATAGCTGCAGTTGAGCTGAATGGTACTTTGTATGTTAATAGTTATTGTTCTGATAAATCACACTATTAAAATAAAGTCATGTAACATCTTGTATACAGAGAGTTGATTATTGCTAGTCATGCTTGATTATCTACTGTGTTTACATAATGACAGAGGAAGCCCAAGATTGATTTCACCTGGCTGCACCAAGCTCCTCCATAGGGGAGCCCTTAGTCAAGCTAATGCACAGTAATAGCTAAAAGAACTTGCATCCCTGAATGCTGGGAAGTCTCTGTCTTTCTAAGGGTGGTTTTCTCTGAGTTGGTGAATTACCTATACTTTTCTGACAATCTTCTAATGGCTAGAACACCTGGTTCCTATTTTGGCATGGTATTCCTCTCCATCAAGTATCCCTTAGACTAGAAAATAGGACAGTGGAGACATGGCCCCTGCATTAGCACAGATGGAGAGAGAGACCTTCTTGCCCCCTCAAAACTACTCTTTCCACTTACACAGGTGCCCACCCCTTGGGAATCCCCAGTGACCAGAGAAAATACCTTCAGTTTCTCCCTATGTATGTGTTTATAATGGGAAAGGAATTCAAAGGTAATATTCCATTTATCCAAGAATTATGACACTTGGGGAAATCTGATTTTTTAAAAGACTTAAGTTTAAAACAATGCCTACAAAATACCATGATTCTTTATTGGGAGATAATTCAATTCCTATACAGATCCAAAGTCTCTCTAAGCCACAAGGTACATATATTCCCTTAGGACAGCAGTTCTCAGCCTGTGGGTCGTGACCCACAGGAACTGTATTAAAGGGCCACGGCATTAAGGTTGAGAACAACTGCCTTAGGAAATTCGATCCGGACTCTGCCCTGTAAGATGAGAACCTGTCATCATTATATCTCTGATTTCTGGCACTCAGTTGATTCTCAAATAATTGCCTAATTGAAACAGCATTTTCTTATCTTCAATCAATCACTTTAAATCACCATGGACGAAGTTATTGCCTATGTAGGTCCCATGGTGTTTGGAGAACAGTGATATGGAGCAAGCAGACTTTTCCGGGGAAAGGGAAATAAAAAGATACCCCTTTGCAAAATTGCACTTGAATTTTTAATTACCACAGGATTTTTCACTTCACAATGTAGGCACCAATTATATTTTCCCTATCTCTGACCTACACAGAGGGATTTGATCCTTTAAAAAATATGGGGAAGGTAGGTGGCATCTGTGGCTCAAAGGAGTAGGGCGCCGGCCCCATATACCAGAGGTGGCGAGTTCAAACCCGACCCTGGCCAAAAACTGCAAAAATATGTGTGTGTGTGTATATATGTATGTATATATATATATATATATATATATATATGGAAGGGATGTAAAACCAGTATAAATACATCAAATGCTGACACCTTGCATTGTTAATCTACCCAATGTAGTTCAGGAAACAAGTTAGAATCCTAGAAAAGAAATTGATTCGTGTTTTATTTTTAACTCAACAAATATTTACTGAGCATCCATGTATGGCAGGCCCTGTACTAGGTAATGGGGATATAAAAATAAGCAGTTCTTTCTCCCCAAAGAATTTCATGAACTAGACACAAGAACATGATTAGTCAGTATTAGAATTAGGAATTTCTGAGATCGGTAAATTGTCCCAAAGAGGCATCACGGTTTAAGCACACAAAAAGTGTGGGCTTTGGGGCAAATAGACTGAGTTCTGACTCAAGTGGGGCAACATATCAAACCTCTCTAAACCCGTGTTTTCCTCTGTCCAATAGGTGAACAGATAGGTTAATCCTGCTTACCTCACCAAGTTGTTTGAGGACTAAAAAGAGTATGTAAAGGCACCTGGACCACCATAGTAGCTCAATACATGGAATATTATTACCTTTAGTCTTGGGCAATAAAAGCCCACGTAAGTGTAGCCTGTGGTTGGCTAAAAGGGAAATGAGACCCAAAAGAGATGTTATAGGTATTTAAATCCAAATCTTTAGCCATTCCTCACCTCACACCTGCTTTGGTTTCATCTTTCCCTGAGCATGATAAGACAGGGTGGGGGCTGAGAGGATGACCAGACAGGACACCTGTCCCCTGCGTGCAGGACATCTGCAGGAAACCTCCATCCCTTCTTTCTATGAACTCCCCACTCATTCTTTTTTTTTCTTTTCTTTTTGTAGAGACAGAGTCTCACTGTACCGCCCTCGGTAGAGTGCCATGGCATCACACAGCTCACAGCAACCTCCAACTCCTGGGCTTACGCTATTCTCTTGCCTCAGCCTCCCGAGTAGCTGGGACTACAGGCACCCGCCACAACACCCGGCTATTTTTTTGTTGCAGTTTGGCAGGGGCTGGGTCCGAACCCGCCACCCTCGGCATATGGGGCCAGCGCCCTACTCACTGAGCCACAGGCGCCGCCCCCCCACTCATTCTTTAATCACTTCCCCAATGACTGATTTCCTTTTGTGTCTAGAATACATAACAGATATGGAAAAGAAGAATCCATCTAAGTTACAGCAATGTTGTGTAAAGGTGCAATGATAGGAGTCACAGATTTCAGTATTGGTGTTTAGAGATTATTATTGTTCCTTATTTTGCTCAAATAGATGGTTAATGACTATTCAGTCTCAGGTAGAAGTGGACTACATACGTTACTGATTTAGTTATATGCTACATGTGTTGGGAATACAAGGACTAACTACTTCATGAATCTTCCCATCCATCGGGATAACTAGACACACCTAGGTAGCTACACAGACACACGTGATTCACTCTCATGCCACTTTAGATGATTTGGGGATGTACAGAAGTATGCAGGCATTATGCCCCAAAGGAAAAGATGATTATTGCTGTTTTTACTCTTCATACTTGAGGTTTTTCTTCAGGACCATTTCAATTCTCTATTTATCAAAAAATTCAAAAGAATTTCAGTCATCAACTGGTGAAATATTTCAGTTGGTGAATTGAAGGTAATAAAACAGAAGCTTGCCCAAACTGTCCTTTGTTGTAAATTATACCAGAGGTCTAGATTACGTCAGCCAAAGATATTGATCACAATGCTGAGAGGTTTATAACTACTATTGACTTACCATGTGACCCTGAAGCAGAAATCTAGGAAAATTGCAAAAGCATATCTACAGTAATGAAAAGTCCATCATTAATAGGAATTACTATCTTGCCATCCAACTAATACTTAATTGGCTTCAAGGCAAATATTTAACAAATATTGGAAACAGAAAACACTATGTCTTCCCCTTTTTTCCATTTTCTCAGCTATTTTGATGAATGTGGTTTTCTTAATAAATAGTGCAGATTTTTTAAAGCAGATATGAATTAGTTATTTGTCCATATAAAATCAGCATTCAAATTTTCAAACAGATCCTAGTCCTTTACTATTATTATTATTACCTTAATAAAAGGCTAGTTCCTCATAGACACCAATTTAGAATAGGATTCAGGTCCTGTTCTCCTGCGTAGTTAAACCCAAGCTGGTCAAGCATTCTGAAAACCAGGTACCATCCAAGAAGCAACTCTGGGAGGAAACAGCCCTACGCAGAATGCATAGACAAATTTCTAATGTAAATTAAGTACTAATTCAACAGTATTCTGAAGCACTACACCCAGATCACAATGAGAATTAATTTTTATCCCTTTTCTTAAAAAGAACCCCTTTGTCTTTACGTATTCACTTTTCCACTGTCACATGAGTACATTCTTTTCACCACATGAGTTCCAGGCTGGCAGAAAACATCCACTAATCCTTAGACCTCTCGGCTGGAACGACAAAAATGCATAAAATCTTACCAGGCCAAAAGAGATCAACTTTAAAAATCTTTGGCATCCAAACATGTCAGAACTGTTTTTCAGCTCTGGCTCCCCCAAACCATTTGTGTTCCTCATTTATGGTCTAGGGGATCTATAATACCAGTTCTTATTTTTGTTGGCAGCCTGAAATTTTCAAGCACCATATTTCATGTACCTTCGTTGGTTGATCATAATTTCCACAGTTGCTTTATGAGTTTTCTTCTCCCTGTCTCTAATTCTGGGAGTGTCAGGCAGTGGTCACGGACAGACCGCTCTCAGACAGCAAACTCTCAGTTGACGTTTGCCACGCTGTCCCTGTGACATCTGCTCTTTCCATTATAGTCAAGCCGGGGCTTTCCTTTTGTAGAACTGGAACTAAACAACCATCATATTCATCAGTGGCAACAATTCTTATAAACAAGAAATGCTGAAGTCAGAGCCTTTGTGAAATCCTGCCCCAAGAGACCACACTTCTGAAGTCAGTCCCATAGTCGTTAGAAATGATTTCCAAAGTTCCCGTAAAGAAAAATTGCATAGAAACCCAAATATCCTAGCTTGATACCACGGCAAAGCTGTTTCCAATTTCTTGTTAAGCTGTGAGAATCCAACATAGAGAATTTAAATTAGCTTCAATGGTCACCAAAGACCTATGGGAACACCTCCAGGAAGAATCATCAAGTCACTGTCAAAAAGATACTAAACAACACGTTTCAGAAAGAAGATATCCTATGTTAAAAGTGTATAGGTGTGTTTTCCAAAAATGAATTTAACCGATAAAAATCATAATGATAACAATAATGATCTCATCCCTTGATATGTCACAGGAATTAATGACTGCCTGAAAGCTAATGGGCTAAGGTAATGCTCTCAAGAATTAGTCTTGCTTAATGAAATGCTGTTGGTTTAATAAACGAGTGCTTATAGTGACAGAAAGTAAAAAATCAGGGCTGCCACCATTGACAAGAAAAAAAAAAGCTAATGAAAAAATATGTCATGTGCTGATTTTATTTATTTTATTTAGTTGTGATTCAGAAAATATATATCATTATTTTCTTTCATACCTCAGTCTCATATTTTTATGCTGAGGATATGTTCAGTATATAAAACAATATATTGATAGAGAATGAACCTGTTAATAACAATGCAACTCCTTCTAGCAAAGGCATATTGAAGTTCCTAAAATTGTTTGCCTTGAATCATTTTATTTTAAATACCCTGATCTGAAGAAAATGTGGATCCTCCACGTGGGCTTTCAAATACTGTCTCTAACTTACACTTGGCTTAGAAGTCCTTACTCAACATCTTATTTCAAGATTATTCTAACAGCTGACCTCTTGATTCTATCCTCTCCATATTGTCTCTTTCTTATAACCTAAAAACAGTTACCCAAATTATCTAATATATCTGATTATGTCACTTTCCTGCTCGAGAACCTGTGCCCACCCCTCGATGGAGTGGACCTCAATTCATTCTTTTGTTCTAGTTTCATTATAAAATATATCTTCGTGGAAAAATTTTAAACTGGACAGAAAGATTTTACATCCCTCTGACTGATTTCTGTCATCTTCCATCCCCACTCTGTACAAGTAACCGATGTTGACACTCACATATATTCTTCCAAAAATGTTCCACCCTGCATAGGGTCTAAACTAAAATAGACAGTAGCTTTTATCTTACTGAAGAAACTATTATTCAGCATGCTGCCCCCAGTCAAGGAAATTGTTTCCCTGCCTCTGTGACTTTGAACTCCCACCAGAAATATGAGAATACAAGCTGTATAAAACAGGGCTAGACCAAGCTAATTTGAATCACACTACCCTTCAAACCAATTTTTTAAATTGTTTTGCTCAACTTTTACATACATGGAGGGGCGATTGAAATTATTTTCTCTTAATAAGAAATTGCATGGCTCGGTGTCTGTAGCTCAAACAGCTAAGGCGCCAGCCACATACACCAGAGCTGGCGGGTTCAAATCCAGCCAGGGCCTGCCAAACAACAATGACAACTACAACCAAAAAATAGCCGGGTGTTGTGGTGGGTGCCTGTAGTCCCAGCTACTTGGGAGGCTGAGGCAAGAGAATCACTTAAGCCCAGGAGTCAGAGGTTGCTGTGAGCTGTGATGCTATAGCACTCTACCCAGGATGACAGCTTAAGGCTCTATCTCAAAAAAAAAAAAAAAAAAAAATTGCAAAAGCAGATTTACTTGTTTCTTTCCCTTTGCCAAAACAGAATAAATATAGATATTTTAAAAATCAGCAAAATATTATACTTTTCTAAAATTCTAGTTCTTTTTTTAATCGAAGTTTACAATGGAAATTTCCAGACTGCTTGGAGGTTATAAAAGGTTTTAAACTTAGATAATAAAAATAAATTGCCATTTCTGATAGGCATTGTTCTGTGAGGGATTATTTCAGAATCTCAGCTAACTGACAACTTTTAGCTGACTGGGTCTATACTTATGTGTGGCCAACCTCCATCACAGAGATGAGTTGTTTACTGGAGCAAGTTGCTTCCCTTCCCTCCAACTATCCTTTTGGCAGACGCACACCCAATCTAATTTTGACTGTTACATAAAGACCCACATGTGGAAACCTGAATCACCTGGCATCATATTACTGACTTAATCCAGTCTAATTTAGCCCCAGTGACCTGCCTCACAGGCCTACCCGCCCCTCCCCTCTGCTTGGCAGCTCCCACCACCCAGAGGCTAGGTGGGCACCCTTGGGAATCAGACATGCTAAGTCTGAGTCATTTCTACCACTTTCCAGAAGTGTGATTTTGGACAAATTGCTTAACCCTCCTAAGCCTCAATTTCCAAATCTATAAAACAAAAATTCTAATAGTGGCTTCCTCATAAGACCGTGCAAAGATTGAGTGAAATGATATATGCAAAGGTCTCAGTAAGTGGCAGTCATTGTTTCTGGAGACCTTGCCTTACTCCAGGAAAGATTCAATGTAGAAGACTCTAGACTAAAATTACAGGTAGTCCCCGGATTATGAACGAGATACATTCCCAAGCATGTCTCTAGGTCGAACTTGTATGTCACTCAGATCCCTAATGAATAGGACATATATGGTAATACTAATAATAACACTAGCATAATGGCTCATTTGTGGTAATAATAATTCAATGTGAGACTGTAATAATAATAATAATAATGCCCCTGGATTATAATAATAAATTACAGAAATTTGTATAACTTTGTAGTTCTTTCAATTCCTAGTCTAATAGGAATGTCATGCTTATTTTGATCTTTTAACCAAAACAATAACCTTTCCATTTCAATAATTAATCCACCACGCTGCTTAATAATAATTGATGCCTTCATTGGAGCCCTGACTTTCACATATGTGATTCTTCTCACTTTGCTGATACTTTATAACTGTTCCAGTAGTTGAGCAACGGCTGCCTAACACTGTCCCTATGAACGATGGCCTGTCTCTGAATGCTTAATTATTACAACTTTTACTTCCATTGTAATCACCTTCTTTTCTCTGCAGTCTCACCTGCAGGACTTGCAGTGGACTTCTGCTTTGGAGACCTGATCATAAGGGTAAACACAGACTCACAAGATGGAATAAAAAAGCGAAGAGCAAAGTGATGCTATGCACAGGCGGCCATGTAGACCAGCTGCTAGCATAAAGCCATTTGTACCATGCAGCTTTGTCTACAGGCACAGAAGAAACTAATTCCTGAATTATATGTAGGTCATCATGAAAGTTTTGAGATACACAAAATTCAAGCAATGTAAAATCTGTGTAGACAGCAACAAATGAAGCCCTCCCAGCAACACCTATAAGCTGAGCAATTTGAAACCTACTCAGGTGAATCAGGAAGGATGCTGTTGACTGTGTTTCTGGGAAATAATGGACCATAACCCAGTCTGTCTCAAAACTTTCCCATAATTTAATTATTTCATTATAAATTGTCCTTATGGGGGAGCCTTGGGAGACCTTCTGTAAGTATGGTGATCGTAAGTCAAGTCATCTGTAACCCAAGGACTGGCTAGAACTCCAAATAGGTCTATAGTTTGACACAGTTCAGAAAAATGTGAAGGCAAAATTCAGGAACATGGATACTGGTTTCCTTCACCCTGTTAACAGTACTAACCTGTTATGAAGACCATGGTCCTAGTCCGGTCTGACTTCACTACCTGCAAGACCTTCCATGGCACCTAATCATTCTACATTGTACTTTAATACCGCCCAGTGTTGACTGTAAACAGGAAATTTTATGATGTTTTTATACAAGCATAAAGCGTTTTATGATTGTTAGATTTATCAAAATACATGTTTTACTTCACAAGTCTCCTAAGAAATTCTTCGATCAGTAAAACTTCCTCTAACCAAGCCCAGCATTTCATTTGCTCCAACATAATTGCTGGAGTTGTTTACACAAATCTGTACTCAGAATCAATGGGCTAAAGGCTACACAAGGCAGCAAATCTGGCCCCAGCCTCTGCTCAGGCCTGCTGGGTGCTCATTGCTAGCTGACCCTTAAACAACTCCATGTCCTCTTTGGAGTTCAAAGTTTGGGGGTAAAAAAGCTGCCCCTTTTCAAAGATAAACACAAATGTAGATCCGAGGTGGTGTCCTGAGCTAACATGAGACACATTGAGTTTGAATCTCATCAGAGCAGTGTTTTTCCAACATAACAAATTGCTCTTTGTTCAAATCAGAAACTGAATTCCCTTTATTTTCCAAAATCGGCGCTGCCAGGTTTCCTTGATTTAATTGTATCTCTTTTGTCTGCTGACAATGGAAAGCAGAAGAAAATAGTCTTGCTAAGGAAATGAAATATTACCAAGAAAAACAGGCATTTTCACACTGTATGAGGTGGGCTTTTTTTTTCTTCACATTCAACTTTTTGTAAGAAGAAAGGTCTCTACCCTTTGAAACAACAGCATTATTACAGTGACTATTAGGTCATATCTACATAACCCAAAAGAAAATGTTGAAAAGAAAATTAACTAGTTCATAAGGGTATGGACAACATTATTTTTAAAAGGAAATGGTTCTTCATACATAGAAAGAATAATAAATGAGGGCCAAAAAATGCAGTGAGAGTTGAGGTAATTATTTAAATAATTCAAATAAACAATGTGTGGTTAACTGAGGCATCTGTGGAGTTCAGGTAAAATTATTTAGAGGGAACACAAATTAACCAAATCATTACTGAAATTCTTTACTTTATTTAACTAAAATTGCTCTTGCTTCAATATCAGAGAACTCTGAGTCCTGTTGACTGATAGGGAGATGTTGTAATGAAAGAACAAACATTTGAAATAAGATAGTGCTAGGTTCCCATCCCAGCTCTGCCACCTGCTCAACATTTAGCCACACAAATTTGGATTTTCATTTATTAAATTAAAAAATATTATTCAGGCTCGGCGCCTGTAGTTCAGTGGCTAGGATGCCAGCCACGTACACTAGAGATGGCGGGTTCAAACCCAGGTAGGGCCTGCCAAACAACAATGACAACTACAACAACAACAACAAAAATAGTGGGTGCCTGTAGTCCCAGCTGCTTGGAAGGCTGAGGCAAGAGAATCATTTAATCCTAAGGGTTTGAGGTTGCTGTGAGCTGTGACACCACGGCATTCTACCAAGGGTGACATAATGAGACTCTGTCTCAAATAAATAAATAAATAAATAAATAATATATTTAAATAAAAATATTATTCAGAGCCTTCTACCTAATAGGTATATTTCTATGGAAAGAACAGATTTGATCATTTGTTTATCTTATCCAATTGCATTTACATGTTTCCTTGAAACACCTTAACTTAGATGAAAAATTTTATGATCATTATCATAATTAGAGAAAGTCCCTAAAACAAACAAACAAAAAAAAGTAATGATACTCAATTAATAAAGAGTGTATAATTAATCAATTGACTAGCCAAGACTGCTGTTCCCAATGGGCACTTATTCCAAAGCAGGGAGAAAGAAGAGGAAAGAAAAGGAAGGAAGGAAGGAAGGAAGGAAGGAAGGAAGGAAGGAAGGAAGGAAGGAAGGAAGGAAGGAAGGAAGGAAGGAAGGAAGGAAGGAAGGAAGGGAAGGAAGGAAGGGTGGTGTGGTGGCTCACACCTGTAATCCTAGCACTCTGGGAAGCCGAGGCAGGTGGATTGCTTGAGCTCGAGACCAGCCTGAGCAAAAGTGAGACCTCGTATCTATTAAAAATAGAAAATCTGAGGCAAGAGCATTGGTTGAGCCCAAGAGTTTGAGGTTGCTGTGAGTTATGATGCCACAGCACTCTACCCAGGGTGACAGCTTGAGACTCTGTCTCAAAAAAAAAAGAAAGAAAGAAAGAAGGGGAGGAAGGAAGGAGAAGAAAGAAAGGAAGGAAGGAAAGAAGGAAGGAAGGAAGGAAGGAAGGAAGGAAGGAAGGAAGGAAGGAAGGAAGGAAGGAAGGAAAGACGGAAGGAGAAAGGAAAGGAAAGGCGGAAGACAGGTAAGGAGGGAAGAAGAAAGAAAGAAAAGAAAAAGAAAAGAAAAGAAGGGACAGAGGGAAGGAGGGAAAAAGACAAGGAAGATAGACAAACATCAGAACTTTCAACATTGGGTGGTTCACTGGTGGAACATTCCAGTGAAGCCATGGAACCAGACAGAGACCACCTAGAGACAGAGGCCAGAGAGAGCCAAGGTGAGATTAAGAAGGTGAGTTACTGCACTGCAAAATGCATCTGCTACAAGCCTCCTAAAGATACTCAACAAATGTTAATTTCTTCCTTTTTTATTTCAATACTCTCCTTCCTCATTCCCACCATGCAAATATAATTAATCTCTGGCTCTATAAAAAGAGAACTGAGCCACTATGTACCCTAAAGAACAACATAGTTTTTTAAACTATTTTTTAGCTCACTGTTTTTTTTTTTTTTTTTTTGCAGTTTTTGGCCGGGGCTGGGTTTGAACCCACCACCTCCAGCATATGGGGCCAGCAACCTACTCCTTTGAGCCACAGGTGCCACCCAGCTCACTTTTTTTTGTTTTTAGCTCAATTGATCTAGGCCCCAACTGATTGTGATGGGTGAGTAAAACTACAGCAGTAGCAAATCGTTATATATCCCAAATGATGTCTCTTCAGTTCTTCTGAAAAATTTTGCTGCATTCAAATTGTTCCAGAATTTGCCTCACTAAATTAACATAAATTGTATCCAAGATTGTCTTCTATCTTGAAGAGGGGAATTGTGCATCCTGCATTTACATGTTCCCTTGAAACGCCTAAACTCTGCTTACACTTAGATGACAGACTTTGTGATTGTTATCATAATTAGAGAAAATCCCTAAAACCAAAAAAATACAAGGATGCTCAATTAATCTAGAGTGTGTAATTAATCAGGATTAGGTTCAGAAAACCCCCAAACAACCTTGGCTTACAGGAGATGGATTTCATTCTCTTACACTAAACAGGTTGGGGGATGGGCAGCCAGGGGCTACAGGGGAAACTGCAGGCAGGAGAAGGGTAATGGATGAAAATTTACCCACCAGGTGCAATGGACACTGTCCAGGTGGTAAGTGCACAGAAAGCCCTGACTTCAGCATGACACAATGTATCTGTGACACAGAAAGATTTGTACCCCCTTCATATTTTGAAATTTTAAAAAATTCTCCTTTTGATGATTGGTCCAAAAACACAAGCTATCCCTGACACGATCACCCAACCTGAGTACTCTGATCAAGTTTTATCGTACCCAATTTTAGTAAATTCAACATTTACAGATGATCTGTACTGCATGAGGCATTTGGTCAGGCAATGAAAGGGATAAAATGATGTACAAATCTTCACAATTTTACACTTTTATTAGGAAAGAAAAATAAAGATACAAATCCAAACTAGTTAGGTTATTGTCCTAGGCATACACATTAATAAACTTGTAAGTTCACCATAGAAAGAGATTCATTACAACAGTAGGTGCTGGACAAGATTATCTGAAAGAAGATACATCTAAGTTTGACCTAGATGGACGGGCAGGAAAAGAACATTCGCCCTGAAATAATTGTGTCCTCAAAAAAGTCAGAAAAGCACAAAAATGGTTATGGAACAAGAGATGGTAACATTTGGGGGGAAATTGTAATATGCCTGTTGATAATGGGTCTTGGAGTACAACTGACTGTGAGCTTCCCACGTGTATAACCTAGGATCTTTCTTATTTTCTCATGATCCAGGAAATCCAAGGATGGGATTGGGTGATGGGAAAATACAGTCAAGATAAAAGAAGGGGAGTCCTTTGCTCTTTTTGGCTTCCAGCTCCTCAGTTCTGACCATGCCAACTCACCCCATCTTGGGAGTGAGCCCATCAGGGCTCTCTGTGCCACAGGTATAATGCCAAACTACCACTGCATGGGAGCATTATCTCTCTTGGAAGAACACAGCACACAGTCTGGCACACAGACTGCAAAAATGTTGTTGAAGAGTCATACAACCCTCCTGCCACTAGGATATGTACTCCAGTAGCCCAGAGAGGGCTCCATTCATGAAAACCTTTAATATTGCACTAAGGTGAATTAAAAGGCATAATGAAAGCCTTTCAAAACAGAGGGGCAACAAAATCAGAATTACCAGTTGGGATAATAACTCCAACAGCATTGATGGGAAAAGGAAATGCCTTATAAGATCAGTTAGGAGACGGTTTCAATCACGCAGACGGTTTAGATGACTAAAACAGAAACTACGGCCGCATTGAAGGAATGGCAAGAGGTCAGCATCCCACAATCACGTGGCACTGTTGCTTTCCGATTGTGTTTGATGGCACAATGGTTTACAACCTCAACTTTCTTCCCTGCCTTATCATTAGTGTCACTTTCGCATAATGAAGACTATTCCATCCATTAACTCTACTAACATTTGATCTCCCCATAGATTGAGGTTAAAAATTAATTACTCTTCCAACATATTGATTGCATGACTATAAATATAAAAACAGAACTACAGAGCAACTACAGGGATCCTTTGTTTAAATAGCATGTTTGCTCTTTTTAAAGGAGGTAATTAATGGAGAAAGACCTTGGAGCATAGTTGAAAAGCAACCCTTGAGTGCCATCTAGTGTTAACAACATATTTATTCATGTTCTGTGTATGTGACTTCCTCCAGTGAAAACTAGACAATAGCTGAATAGAAAAACCAGACTCTTGGAAACGGCACCGGTTTAGGATTGAGCAACACTCGCCCATTCCACCATGGGCAAGAAGGGCAAAGTTGGCAAGAGCAGACGGGACAAGTTTTATCATTTGGCAAAGGAGACGGGTTACCGTTCGCGCTCTGCTTTCAAGCTGATACAGCTCAATCGCCGCTTTCAGTTCTTGCAGAAAGCCGGAGCCTTGCTGGACCTGTGTGCTGCGCCAGGGGGATGGCTGCAGGTGGGTGCCAAGTTTATGCCTGTGTCCATTCTTATTGTAGGAGTAGATCTGGTGCCTATCAAGCCTCTCCCCAATGTGGTGACTCTCCAGGAGGACATCACAACAGAACGTTGCAGGCAGGCCCTGAGGAAGGAACTGAAGACCTGGAAGGTTGATGTCGTGCTCAAAGATGGGGCTCCCAACGTTGGGGCTAGTTGGGTCCATGATGCTTATTCACAAGCTCATTTGACACTGATGGTTCTGCGTTTAGCTTGTGATTTTTTGGCTCTTGGTGGCTGCTTCATCACAAAGGTTTTCCGTTCTCGTGATTATCAGCCTCTGCTGTGGATCTTTCAGCAACTGTTTTGCCGTGTCCAGGCCACTAAGCCCCAAGCCTCTCACCATGAATCTGTAGAGATCTTTGTAGTCTGCCAAGGATTCCTGGCTCCTGACAAGGTTGATAGCAAATTCTTTGACCCCAAATTTGCCTTCAAGGAAGTTGAAGTTCAGGCAAACACTGTTACTGAGTTGGTGACTAAGAAGAAGCCAAAGGCTGAAGGCTATGCTGAGGGTGACCTCACTTTGTATCACCGAACCTCAGTCACTGACTTCCTTCGAGCTGCCAACCCTGTTGACTTCCTGTCCAAGTCCAGCGAAATCTTGCTGGATGATGAAGAATTGGCCCAGCATCCAGCCACCACTGAAGACATACGGGCATGCTGTCAGGACATCAAAGTGCTAGGGCGTAAGGAGCTCAGGTCCCTACTGAATTGGAGAACAAAGCTTCGGCGATATGTGGCCAAGAAGCTGAAAGAGCAAGCAAAAGCACTGGACATCAGCCTCAGCTCAGGAGAGGAAGAAGAAGGTGATGAGGAAGAGTCAACCACAAGGCGACCCTCTAAGGAGGAAGAGGAGGAGGAACAACTGAATCAGGCCCTGGCGGAGATGAAGGCTCAGGAGGTGGCAGGATTAAGGAGGAAGAAAAAGAAGCTGCTACGTGAGCAGAGAAAGCAGCGGGAGCGTGTGGAGCTGAAGATGGATCTGCCTGGGGTTTCCATCGCAGATGAGGGGGAGACTGGCATGTTCTCTCTGCGTAGCATTCGGGGTCACCAGTTGTTAGAGGAAGTAACAAAAGGGGATATGAGTGCTGCAGACACATTTCTGTCCCATCTGCCAAGAGATGACATCTATGTGTCAGATGTTGAAGAGGATGATGATACATCTCTGGATAGTGACCTGGATCCAGAAGAAGTGGCAGGAGTCAGGGGACATCAAGGTCTAAAGGACCAGAGGTGTGTGCAATATGAAGTGGACGATAAAGAGGAAGAGGAAGAAGAGAACCCACTACTGGTACCACTGGAGGAAAAGGCAGTGCTACAGGAAGAACAAGCCACCCTGTGGTTCTCAGAGGAAGGCTTCAGTGGCACTGAGGATCATACTGATGAGGCCCTGGAGATCAGCCAAGCTCAGCTATTGCACGAGAGCCGTCGGAAGGGGCAGCAGCAGCAGCCACTGCCATCACAACCACCTTCCAGTTTGAAGACTGAGAAAAAGTCTCCCTATTGCTATGATGAGGCCTCTAAGGGGACAGAGGCTTCTTCAGGGACAGAAGCTGCCACTGGCCCTGGAGGGGAAGAAAGAGATGGCACCTCAGACAGTGGTGATAGTAGCAGCAGTGAGGATGAAGAAAGGTGGGAGGCCCCCATGGTAGGAAGCGCAACCATGGGCCTAAGTCAGATGACGATGGGTTTGAGATAGTGCCTATTGAGGACCCAGTCAAACATCGGATACTTGATGCTGAAGGCCTTGCTTTAGGTGCTGTTATTGCCTCTTCCAAAGAGGCCAAGAGAGACCTCATAGATAATTCCTTCAACAGGTATTCATTTAATGAGGAAGAAGGGGAGCTTCCAGAGTGGTTTGTGCAGGAGGAAAAGCAGCACCAGATACGGCAGTTGCCTATTGACAAGAAAGAGCTGGGGCATTACCGGAAGCGCTGGAGAGAAATCAATGCTCGTCCCATCAAAAAAGTGGCTGAGGCCAAGGCCAGAAAGAAAAGGAGGATGCTGAAAAAGCTGGAACAGACCAGGAAGAAGGCAGAAGCTGTGGTGAACACAGCTGTGGAGAACACAGTTCTCATCTCAGAAAAGAGAAAGTGGCACAGCTGCGAAGTCTCTATAAGAAGCCTGGACTTGGCAAGGAAAAACGCCAAGTTACGTATGTTGTAGCAAAAAAAGGTGTAGGCCAGAAGGTGCGCCGGCCCACTGGAGTCAGAGGCCATTTTAAGGTGGTGGACTCGAGGATGAAGAAGGACCAAAGAGCACAGCAGCGTAAGGAGCAAAAGAAAAAATACAGGCGGAAGTGAGCAGGGTTTACTGGACCTCTGAGAAGACTAAGGGGAGAGGTGGTATGACCCTCCCTGGCCAGCTTGAATGGGTACAGAATTCCCATGGTGGTCCAGAGCAGAGAGGAAGCCGTCTGCTTGAAGGACAGTCTCCCAAGAAAATATTGCTGAACTGTCCTTACAGACCCTACAACCCTTCCATGAAGAATGTGGGGATAAAAAGTCAGTGTGAAACCATAAGGGGAAGTTCAGTGTGGGGTGCATTCATTGTAGCCCAATCCCAGGGATATGGGGCTCTTAAGCTTTCCCCCATCCTATTCTTGAATAAAACCAGGGCAGTGGAAGAAATATCTTTAAAAAAAAAAAAAAGAAGAAAGAAAGAAAAACCAGACTCTTAAACTGCCTTTCTTACTTACCACCGGTTATAACTATCTTAAACCAAAAAATATTCACTTTTGAACTGGCCTGAAAGGAAGGCTCTGGTTCAACGTGTAGGTCATGGTGAGTTACCCAAAGTAAAGGGCATTGCTTTCAGTTTTGCTGAGTCGCTCATTCAACTCTTTCATTTTATCATCTTAGGAAAAGGTTGGCCCTCTGATAGCTCTATATCTTGTAACTATTTCTTTTCATCTCTTTACCAACTAGTTGCAGATTATCTCACCTCATTAAAAGTGAACTCATAATATTCCATGAATTAAAAGATGGAGAACACGGAAGAGGTTAGGAAGTGGTGTTGAAAACCCCTGCCATGGAAATTCATTGCTGCCGAGGTGGCTCATATATCAGAGCACTGCCTCTGCGGACATTAAAATTCACTTTGTTTCATGTCTCTAATACCGCCCAGCCCTTGGGAAGCACGAATCTGACATTATATTAGGCAATTCACGCTGACCTAACTCGAAGCAATCATCACTGGTAACTTAAAGTGACTACACTCCAAAAGAAATAGAGCCTAAGGTCACAGTTGTAAATCTTACCACAGGAAGCCAAAGATTAGAATCTTTATGCCAAGTGCTGCGGATTCCTTTGTGTAAGGAGAGTCATATTTCAAAAACCTCACTAATCTGAAACCTATAGGCAGTTGTGACAAGAGCAGATATGGCTTAAATGGCATCAAACTCACATTTTAAAGAACATGGGGTAAATCAACTTTTTTAAAAGGGTGATAACATTTATTATATATTTGAAACTGAGACTTTATAATTTTAGCTTCACACTCGATTAAAATTCACGTATCATAATTTTTTTTAAAGGACAGGCCTCACCATTTTGCCCAGGCTGGTCTCAAACGACGGAGCTGAAATGTTCCTTCTGCCTCAGCCTCCCAAGTAGCTGAGACTATAGGTATGTGCCACCATGACCAGCAATTTCATAAATTTTATGAATAAAAGTTAACATAATAACTAAATTATAATTAATTAAGGTGATCTTATGTCAGTGTATATTTGCAAGAAGTTTCTGAGTTTGCTATGATAATGTATAAACAGGATTTTTTTTTCAGTTGGAGTTTTGTGCTGTTGAGACCAAGGTCAAAGGTTCAATCCCTAAAGAGGACAGATGGCTTTTTTGTTGTGCCTCAAGGCCATTCTATCATTATGCCTCTTCAAGAGCAAGGGGCTTTGGGAGAGTAAATGTGTACATTGGCCAGCGCTTTTTTTGGTTTGTTTTTTTTTTTTGCTTTTTTTTTTGGCCGGGGCTGGGTTTGAACCCACCACCTCCAGCATATGGGGCCAGCACCTTACCCCTTTGAGCCACAGGTACCGCCCCTTGGCCAGTGCTAAAGAAAAACATTTTTTAATGTTTTCTTATTTGATTTTTTATTATGTAAGTAATGTATGCTATGTGTAAAATAATGTCAGGATGTAATTATTTAAAAAGTAACATGCTTTCAGACTTCAACAATCCCCCTTCAATGCTGCCTCTGTTCCAGTAGAGTCCCTCACCCATATTTACATGCCTCTTGTGCTTACAGAAAGACTGACAAATATGTTGATTCTAGAGTTTTGTGTTTTTGTTTTTGTTTTTTTGTAGAGACAGAGTCTCACTCTATCGCCTACGGTAGAGTGCCGTGGCATCACACAGCTCACAGCAACCTCCAACTCCTGGGCTTAGGCGATTATCTTGCCACAGCCTCCCAATGTAGATAATCTGCAGCAGTTTACTTTCACTTTGCACGATTACAGGGGTACTCCTACGGTTTATAATACAGTCTTTCTCATTGCTGCCTGATAATCTATGGGATGGATGCCTCAAAATTTAGTCATTCCCGTATTCATGAGCATTTAGGTTGTTTCTGCTTTTTCTGATTTGTTTGGTTATGTTTATCATTACAAGTAATGCTGCAAAAAATATCTTTTACATATACCCTGATATACTAGACTTTATTCATCTAGGGTAGTCCCAAAAGTGGGATTGCTAAATTAAACATTGTATGTATTTTACTAGATATAGGCCAATTATTTTCCCCAAAGAGTGCACCTTTTCATACCCCCAGCAATAGGTGAGAGTACCTATTTCCCACCAGTGTGAGATGTTGTCACTCTTTTTTCACTATTGCCAGTTTAGTAAGTAAAAACTGGTTTCTCACTATTGTCATAATTCACCCTTCCACAGTTAACAGTGCAGTTCACTCCCTGTGTTTATCTGTATTTATTAGCCACCTGCATTTCTTCTTTAAATTGCCTTTTCACAGCCTTTGCCCCATTGTATCTTTTCCCCAATTTTTTCCTGGGTTGTTTGCTTTTCTTAGCAGTTGATAAAACCTTCTTGTATAGTCAAGATATTAATCCTTTCTCTTTATTTCAAATTATTTTTCCAGTCCATCATTTGTCTTTGACTAGGACTGTGTCTTTTGCCATACAAAATTTTTAAATTTTGATGTAGCCCAATATGTCCGTCTTTGGGGGGTTATGGGTTTCCTTCTCCTCTACCCATAAAGGGACATAGAGAGTCTTCCTGACTCCAAATCACAGAACAATTTCAGGTATCTACTCCAATGACAGTGGGTTTTGAACTTTGGGGATTTACTTTATGGAAAGTAATGATGCCTAACCAATGGGAAATACAGGCTGTGCCAGGAGCTGTGGCAAAATGGTGCATGCACAGCCGTCTAGAGGCCATGATGATGGGCCCTTGGGTAATGCTGGCTCGGTATGACCACACTGTCTCCTCTTTTTTTACTCCAAGATTTTATATATAAAATCTCCCAACTTTATAATATGCCTACCCATTTTTTTAAAAACCAATTGCTCAGGCCAGACCAAATGAGTCTGTGTGTCTCTGATAGAAGTCTTAGTTCCTCTTGTGGCACTTCCACTAGGAAGAAACAAAAGGCCCAAGGATTCACTGAGCAGCTGCTTTGAATTAGGCAGTGAACTTCATATATAGCATCTTTTTAATCTTCAAAATATCTTTCTACATAGGTATTTGTATGTCCATTTTATAGATAAGAAAAATGAAACTAAAGATGGATTAAAAATTCATCCTTATCAATCAGCCAGTAACAGCATGGAGATTTTAACCCAGATTTTCTAGTTCTAAAGAGTAGCTCATTCAACCTTATCAGGCTACAACCCTTATCACATTCCAAAGTAGAAGGTCATCTTTATTCTCCCATTTTTTAGAAAGTGGTCTATAAAGATCTTTAGGAACATTTTCAGAACTGCTTGAAATATAGAAGGGTTGCCAGATGAGATTTTCCCATATGTCAAAGATGAAGACTGCTATCCAAATCAGTATTAACTTCAAAATAAAAATTGTCACTGGGGAGACTTGCCCAATGTTGGGAAGATGTGTGTCCAGATAATGCTACAGAGATTGCAAACAAAAAAAAACAAAAAGGAGAGCAGAGTAGTGATCAAAGTTCCTTTGAGAAAGGAATCTCACTTCTCTCCTTCCACGGAACTGAAAAATGGTGGCAAAGATTAGGATTTTTCCAAACGCGGGAATTTGAAGAAAAAGGCATCTGCTCAATTAGGCCTTTCATTTAAAGGAAGTAGCTTGTTGACAAACACATTTGTTATTCCCACTGGTCTGGGAAAATTATCACAATCATAACAATTTATAAGTTCCAGGACGCCAAGGATGATGGCTTCTGTTTTTGTTTTGTTTTTTTTTTAATATTGACTAATTTAATCCAGGTCTCGGAATAATGCATTGTGCAAAGAAACCAAAGGTGATATAAAAAGTAAAAAATAATTGATGCAGCCTCTGATATCATGTTAAGTATCTAATATTGAAAGAAAAGTTTTGTCCTTGGACACATAGAAAGTCTGAGCATGTGTCATAACAAAAAGATTTGTTATTTCCTCGATTTCCTCGAGGTCTGAAATTTTGCAGAAAAAGTTAAAATGAAAAAGAACAACTTCTGTGTTGTTACTAAGATCTTCATCATACTCTGCCAAAATTACATTCTATGCAGTATTTCTTAAGATGTGGCAAAAGGATACAAAGCAAGGATAAGAATTTATCCTTCTAATTCAGGGACGAGTTAAGTAAAATTCCAAACAAGACATCCTTAGCCTCAGATGCTCCTGAAAAGGGCATTTCAAAAGAAATTTATTTCAACTTGCTTTTCTACATAGAGTATATGACAAACTCTAATGATAGGAAGACAACTAGAGTTGGACCCAAGAACTTGGTCCAAGGCCTGGCTCAGTCACTATTTAATAAAAGTCAGCTCTTCTTAAGAGATTCCTATGTGGCAAAAGTTACATAAAACGCTTTACATTGACTGACAAAAATAATCTTCACCCTACCTTATGAGGAACATGCTATTATTATTTAAACCTTGCAGATGAGGACACTGAGGCACGGAGGGTTATAGAATTTGCAAAGATTATATAACTACCAGGAATTCAATATAGGTAGTGTTCCGCCAAGAACCCATGCTTTTTTTTTTTTTTTTTGAGACAAGAGATGCACCATCTTGCCCTTGGTAGAGTGCTGTACCATCACAGCTCAGCAACCTCAAACTCACGGGCTTAAGCGATTCTCTTGCCTCAGCCTCCCAAGTAGCTAGGACTATAGGCACCCACCACAATGCCTGGCTATTTTTTGGTTGCAGTTGTCATTGTTGTTTAGCAGGTCCAGGCCATGTTTGAACCCGCCAGCCTCGGTGTATGAGGCTGATGCCGTAACCACTATGCTATGGGCATCAAGCCAAGAACCCATGCTTTTAATTAACGTTCTATAAATGTACAACCTTGAGCCCTTTCTTTCCAAAGGCTCAGATAACTTATCTCCAACATGATGACAATAAAACCTTTTCTCCCTATTTCCCTGGGTCATTTTAAGGAAGAAGTGAAATAATACATACGTAAAAGTCTCAGTAAATTGTAAGTCATTACAGTTTTCAGTTTCTTTCCTAGTTTTCAGAAATGAGCAAGATGAATCTTAAGTAAAATTCTGAAGGAAATGTCCATTTTGAACCAAAAGGTTTACACTTGGGCAGATCACCTGGCATTATTTACCTTGCTACATTGCTGTACTTAGAAACTGGCTATAATATCCTTTGGTAGAAAATATAAGCGTATCATGCAGAAAGATATAGAGTGAGAGATGAGGGCCCAACCTTGATTTCAGCCCTTACTAATTCATATTCTCTTATTGAGATTTCCCATCTGTTCTGTACAACTTGGTTTCCCATCTTATGAGAACAAATAACATACATCTGTGTGCTTTGTACAACATATCAAGCAATAAGATGCTGATAATTCTACTCTCAAACAAGAATAAAGTGCAACTTAAGCAGGAGGAGGAGGAGAGGATGCCACTGATAGGGACCCAGCCCTCAAAGATTGTGGAGCAGGTTGGGGTAGGAGGAGTTTTGTTGTTGTTTTAGTCACAGTTGCCTGAAGCCACTCTTTGACTTGAGTCCTCTCCTTCCACATGGAAACTATGTACTCTGAAATCCTTTCATTCAGATGCCAAAATATTTGAACATCTCCTGTGTTCCTAGCATTGTATGAATGATTTTAAACACCAGGGATACAACAATAATGAAAATAGAGCCACTGATTTTAGGAACTTAACATTCTAGAGAGGGAGACATGTAACAAACAAAGCATTATGCTAAATAATAGCACAGGATCAGTGCTAGAAGGAAAGTTACAATGATGGGTGAGATGATGGGGTAGAAGAGAGACCCACTTTGAGTGGGCAGCAAAAATGGAGATGCTGAAGGTGAAGGACAGACAGGTTTGTGGCATTTTTTAAAGGCAGAACTGACATACCTTCCTGATGGGGCAGATGTGGATTAGAAGATGACTACTAGACTTCTGAACAAAGCAAGAAGAAGGACTATGTCACCATTTACTCATATGTGGAAAGTTGGAGGAAGGCTTTATCAAAGTCAAGAGTAGCATTTGGGATGTTCATTTTGAAATGCCTGTATGACGTTCAAATGACAAGTTGAATGTATGAGTTCATAACCTGAAGGAAAGTTCTAGATTGACAGGGGGCAGAGGATAGAATATCATAAACTTATACATGGTACTTAAAATCATACTGACTTTTTATTTTAGAGAGGGGTCTATGTTGCTCAACCTGATCTTGAACTCCTGAGATCATGTGATCCTCCCCCCTCAGCCTCCCAAGTAGCTGGGACTATATCACCACACCTGACTTCATGTTGACATTTTGATTAATAACAGAATCTGAAAAACTTTCAAGAACAAATAATTTTTAAACCCCTATTAGTGAAATTTCAGGAAGACTAGAAATTTAAAATATATATATATATATTTCCAGCCAGAAATGAGATAGAATTCTCAGGTCCCTGCAAATCATACCAAAGGAGTGATCTGCTACTGTGGTGGGAATACAGTATAATGGAATGAGATAGGGTTTGGCTTGAGTTTCAGTTCTGCCATTGCTAATTGTGTGTCCTTAAAAAAGTTTATTTGCGGAGGCGGAGCAAGATGGCAGCCGAGTAACAGCTTCCTTGCATCTGGGCACCGTGAGTCTGGGGAGTTAGGACTCCAGGCATCTCTGGCTGGTGGGAACTGCCTATCATCACTCCTATGAGGATACAGGGAGTCAGCGAGAGACTTCTGGACCCCAAGAGGAGGACTAAATCCGTGGAAAACCGGCAAGTGGTCGCGTGTGTTCAATCCGTCTAAACCCGCCCACAACTGTAAGTTCAGTAGCAGCGAGACTGCAAACCAGAAAGGCCTTACCTGTGAACTGTTTTGATGTCCTTGGACTTGGCACTGAGTTGAACTGCCTTGGGGAAGGCCTGAGCGGGAGTGCGAGAACTTTGGCCGTTGTCTAGGGCCCCAGTCTGAGCCGCTGAGCCAGACGGAGCTAATAGTGTTTGGCGGTGGGTCACACGGATCCATTGTCAGCGATCTGCCCCGGCAAGCTCCGCCCTCAGAGTCGCAGAGCTAGAAACGGGTGGGAGCTGGTAACCCAGCAACCAAGTAGCCTAAGGGTGGGGACTGAGCCGCCTTGCAGCCCTAACCCTCAGGGGCAGAGTGAGACCGGTTTTGGCACACTGAGTAAGTGGATAGCCACTTCAGCAGCGATTCCAGCAAGAAAGCTGGGAAAGCTTCTGCTCAACAAGTTTACAAGTTCGAAGTGCCTTTTAAGTAGGCTGAAGAGAGATTCAGGGTGTCTACCTGCTGGGGTTTGAGTAATCAGCAGCCTCCAGTCGTATCTGAACTGTGACTAACATCTCATACCCCAGAAGACCACGTGTTGCCCAGACAATATTCAATAACATATACAAACTGCTTTGTTTTTGGTTGTGTATTTTTTTCTTTCTTTTTTTGCTTGGTTGTTTTTTTTGTTTGTTTATTTTAACGTTGCTGATATTCTTTTGTTTTTTTAATTTCAATCTTTTCCACACAGATCCCTTTTTCTTTCTCAATTTTGCTAGTTTAATTATAATTTCCCATTGCTGCTTTTTTTAATAACTTCAACTTCATTTTTGCTAGTGTTTCTACCGATATAATTTGGTTTTTCACCCAATTTTATCCCTGTAAAGTTTTCTGTTTTCTTCTTTTGGTTTGATTTATAGCATTTTTGTCTTTCCTCTCTACTTGGTGGAGGTGGGGTACTGTGTCTGACCAGGTTAGCAAAGAGCTGCTGACCTCAAGGGAACCACGCAACTGGGCACCCCCAGAAGGTGGGGTTTTTTAAGGTTGTGTCAAAGTACCCTACTGTACACCTATATTTCCCTGTCTCCCTCTTTCTGTGCCTCTCTTCTTTTTGTCAATATTCCTTATACCCACCCCCTCTCCTTTCTCTATCTTTCTTTTTTTCTTATCACTCGGTCCTCCTTTCTTTCATCCCCTTTTTTTTTGCTCTTCAACCTTCTCACCCTTCTGGTCCTGTAACCTTTAGTCCACAGGCACAAGAACTTAAAGAGCAAGAGGAAGTGAAAGGAAAATTAGGGCAAGCAAACAGATAAAAGAAATCACTCATGAGGAAGAATCAGCAGAAAACTCCAGGCAACGTGAAGAACCAGTCTAGAACAACCCCACCAAGGGACCATGAGGTAGCTACTGCAGAGGATTCCACCTATACAGAAATGTTAGGAATGACAGAAAGGGAATTTAGAATACACATGTTGAAAACAATGAAAGAAATGATGGAAACAATGAAGGAAATTGCTAATAAAGTGGAAAATAACCAAAAGGAAATCCAAAAACAGAATCAAATAAGAGATGAACGATATGAAGAATATAAAAAGGATATAGCAGACCTGAAGGAACTGAAACAGTCAATTAGGGAACTTAAAGATGCAATGGAAAGTATCAGCAACAGGTTAGACCATGCAGAAGAAAGAATTTCAGAGGTAGAAGACAAAGTTCTTGAGATAACTCAGACAGTAAAAGAGGCAGAAAAGAAGAGAGAGAAAGCAGAACGTTCACTGTCAGAATTATGGGACTTTATGAAGCGTTCCAACATACGAGTTATAGGAATTCCAGAAGGGGAAGAAGAATGCCCCACAGGAATGGAAGCCATACTAGAGAATATTATAAAAGAAAATTTCCCAAACATCACCAAAGATTCTGACACACTGCTTTCAGAGGGATATCGGACCCCGGGTCGCCTCAACTCTATCCGAGCTTCTCCAAGACACATTGTGATGAACCTGTCCAAAGTCAAGACAAAAGAAAAGATTCTGCAAGCTGCCAGGAGTAAGCGCCAGTCGACCTACAGGGGCAAATCCATCAGAGTTACCACAGACTTCTCTAATGAAACTTTCCAAGCAAGAAGACAATGGTCATCTACCTTTAATCTACTTAAACAGAACAATTTTCAGCCCAGAATTCTGTACCCTGCTAAGCTAAGCTTCAAAATTGACGGAGAAATCAAATCATTTACGGATATACAAACATTGAGGAAATTCGCCACAACAAGACCAGCTCTACAGGAAATACTTCAACCTGTTCTGCACACTGACCACCACAATGGATCAGCAGCAAAGTAAGAACTCAGAAATCAAAGGACAGAACCTAACCTCCACACTGATGCAAAAGATAAAACTAAGCAATGGACTCTCACCAAATAAGACGAATAGAATACTACCACACTTATCCATTATCTCAATAAATGTTAATGGCTTGAATTCCCCACTGAAGAGACATAGATTGGCTGACTGGATTAAAAAACACAAGCCATCCATTTGCCGTCTGCAAGAAACACACCTGGCTTCAAAAGACAAATTAAAGCTCCGAGTCAAGGGTTGGAAGACAATTTTTCAGGCAAATGGAATTCAGAAGAAAAGAGGAGTTGCAATCTTATTTTCAGATACATGTGGATTTAAAGCAACTAAAGTCAAAAAAGACAAAGATGGTCACTTTATATTGGTCAAGGGAAAACTACAACAAGAAGACATTTCAATTCTAAATATTTATGCACCCAATTTAAATGCTCCCAGATTCTTGAAGCAGACCTTACTCAGTCTGAACAATATGATATCTGATAATACCATCATAACAGGGGACTTTAACACACCTCTTACAGAGCTGGACAGATCCTCTAAACAGAAATTAAACAAAGATGTAAGAGATTTAAATGAGACCCTAGACCAACTATGCTTGATAGACGTATATAGAACACTCCACCCCAAAGATAAAGAATATACATTCTTCTCATCACCCCATGGAACATTCTCCAAAATTGATCATATCCTGGGACACAAAACAAATATCAACAGAATCAAAAGAATTGAAATTTTACCTTGTATCTTTTCAGACCATAAGGCACTAAAGATGGAACTCAACTCTAACAAAAATGCTCAACCCCACCCAAAGGCATGGAAATTAAACAATCTTCTGTTGAATAACAGATGGGTGAAGGAAGAAATAAAACAGGAAATCATTAACTTCCTTGAGCATAACAACAATGAAGACACAAGCTACCAAAACCTGTGGGATACTGCAAAAGCAGTTTTGAGAGGAAAATTCATCGCTTTAGATGCCTACATTCGAAAAACAGAAAGAGAGCACATCAACAATCTCACAAGAGATCTTATGGAATTGGAAAAAGAAGAACAATCTAAGCCTAAACCCAGTAGAAGAAAAGAAATATCCAAAATCAAATCAGAGATCAATGAAATTGAAAACAAAAGAATCATTCAGAAAATTAATGAAACAAGGAGTTGGTTTTTTGAAAAAATAAATAAAATAGATAAACCATTGGCCAGACTAACTAGAAATAGAAAAGTAAAATCTCTAATAACCTCAATCAGAAACGATAAAGGGGAAATAACAACTGATCCCACAGAGATACAAGAGATCATCTCTGAATACTACCAGAAACTCTATGCCCAGAAATTTGACAATGTGAAGGAAATGGATCAATATTTGGAATCACACCCTCTCCCTAGACTTAGCCAGGAAGAAATAGACCTCCTGAACAGACCAATTTCAAGCACTGAGATCAAAGAAACAATAAAAAAGCTTCCAACTAAAAAATGCCCTGGTCCAGATGGCTTCACTCCAGAATTCTATCAAACCTTCAAGGAAGAGCTTATTCCTGTACTGCAGAAATTATTCCAAAAAATTGAGAAAGAAGGAATCTTCCCCAACACATTCTATGAAGCAAACATCACCCTGATACCAAAACCAGGAAAAGACCCAAGCAAAAAGGAGAATTTCAGACCAATCTCACTCATGAATATAGATGGAAAAATTCTCAACAAAATCCTAGCCAATAGATTACAGCTTATCATCAAAAAAGTCATTCATCATGATCAAGTAGGCTTCATCCCAGGGATGCAAGGCTGGTTCAACATACGCAAGTCCATAAACGTTATCCACCATATTAACAGAGGCAAAAATAAAGATCACATGATCCTCTCAATAGATGCAGAAAAAGCATTTGATAAAATCCAGCATCCTTTTCTAATTAGAACACTGAAGAGTATAGGCATAGCTGGCACATTTCTAAAACTGATTGAAGCTATCTATGACAAACCCACAGCCAATATTTTACTGAATGGAGTAAAACTGAAAGCTTTTCCTCTTAGAACTGGAACCAGACAAGGTTGTCCTCTGTCACCTTTACTATTCAACATAGTGCTGGAAGTTCTAGCCAATACAATTAGGCAAGACAAGGAAATAAAGGGAATCCAAATGGGAGCAGAGGAGGTCAAACTCTCCCTCTTTGCTGACGACATGATCTTATACTTAGAGAACCCCAAAGACTCAACCACAAGACTCCTAGAAGTCATCAGAAAATACAGTAATGTTTCAGGATATAAAATCAATGTCCACAAGTCAGTAGCCTTTGTATACACCAATAACAGTCAAGATGAGAAGCTAATTAAGGACACAACTCCCTTCACCATAGTTTCAAAGAAAATGAAATACCTAGGAATATACCTAACGAAGGAGGTGAAGGACCTCTATAAAGAAAACTATGAAATCCTCAGAAAGGAAATAGCAGAGGATATTAACAAATGGAAGAACATACCATGCTCATGGATGGGAAGAATCAACATTGTTAAAATGTCTATACTTCCCAAAGCAATCTACCTATTCAATGCCATTCCTATCAAAGTACCTACATCGTACTTTCAAGATTTGGAAAAAATGATTCTGCGTTTTGTATGGAACCGGAAAAAACCCCGTATAGCTAAGGCAGTTCTTAGTAACAAAAATAAAGCTGGGGGCATCAGCATACCAGATTTTAGTCTGTACTACAAAGCCATAGTGCTCAAGACAGCATGGTACTGGCACAAAAACAGAGACATAGACACTTGGAATCGAATTGAACACCAAGAAATGAAACTAACATCTTACAACCACCTAATCTTTGATAAACCAAACAAGAACTTACCTTGGGGGAAAGACTCCCTATTCAATAAATGGTGTTGGGAGAACTGGATGTCTACATGTAAAAGACTGAAACTGGACCCACACCTTTCCCCACTCACAAAAATTGATTCAAGATGGATAAAGGACTTAAATTTAAGGCATGAAACAATAAAAATCCTCAAAGAAAGCATAGGAAAAACACTGGAAGATATTGGCCTGGGGGAAGACTTCATGAAGAAGACTGCCATGACAATGGCAACAACAACAAAAATAAACAAATGGGACTTCATTAAACTGAAAAGCTTCTGTACAGCTAAGGAGACAATAACCAAAGCAAAGAGACAACCTACACAATGGGAAAGGATATTTGCATATTTTCAATCAGACAAAAGCTTGATAACCAGGATCTATAGAGAACTCAAATTAATCCACATGAAAAAAGCCAACAATCCCTTATATCAATGGGCAAGAGACATGAATAGAACTTTCTCTAAAGACGACAGACGAATGGCTAACAAACACATGAAAAAATGTTCATCATCTCTATATATTAGAGAAATGCAAATCAAAACAACCCTGAGATATCATCTAACCCCAGTGAGAATGGCCCACATCACAAAATCTCAAAACTGCAGATGCTGGCGTGGATGTGGAGAGAAGGGAACACTTTTACACTGCTGGTGGGACTGCAAACTAGTACAACCTTTCTGGAAGGAAGTATGGAGAAACCTCAAAGCACTCAACCTAGACCTCCCATTCGATCCTGCAATCCCATTACTGGGCATCTACCCAGAAGGAAAAAAATCCTTTTATCATAAGGACACTTGTACTAGACTGTTTATTGCAGCTCAATTTACCATTGCCAAAATGTGGAAACAGCCTAAATGCCCACCAACCCAGGAATGGATTAACAAGCTGTGGTATATGTATACCATGGAATACTATTCAGCCATTAAAAAAAATGGAGACTTTACATCCTTCGTATTAACCTGGATGGAAGTGGAAGACATTATTCTTAGTAAAGCATCACAAAAATGGAGAAGCATGAATCCTATGTACTCAATCTTGACATGAGGACAATTAATGACAATTAAGGTTATGGGGGGGGGAGCAGAAAGAGGGATGGAGGGAGGAGGGTGGGGCCTTAGTGTGTGTCACATTTTATGGGGGCAAGACATGATTGCAAGAGGGACTTTACCTAACAATTGCAATCAGTGTAACTGGCTTATTGTACCCTCAATGAATCCCCAACAATAAAAAAAAAAAAAAAGTTTATTTGCCCTTTTGATCCTCTGTATAATTATCTAAACAACAGAAATAAAAAATACCTTGAAAGTTGTTGTGAAAAATGTAAATAATATCTGCAAAAATGTCTAGCACAGTGTCTAGCATAGTGTCAGTAAATGGTAGCAACATTAAATGTTTCTCCTTCTCTGCACAGTAAAATGACTTGAGAGGCATACCCCTGCTTTCATGCCTCATTCTTCCCTTGATTCACTCTGAACATGTTTCCCATCCCTCATTCCGCTGGATCTGCTCTTGTCAAACTCTTGATACTCCCCCCTCCTCATATCTTCCACTATCTTAGTAAATGGCCCCATCCAATAGTGCTCTGCCAAAATCCTACCCATCAGCACATACTGTTAACCCCATTCCTGAGATATATGCACAACCTGTTTCATCTCTGCTTCCAAACCCTAATACTGGGCCACCAGTGGTTCTCACCTGAACCGCTGCTGAAATGACCTCCAAGATTCCATTGCATATATTCTTCCACACCAGCCAAAGTGAACTTTGGAAGACATAAGTTGGGTTGTGTCGCTTACACACTTAAAATCTGTCCATGGCTTTCCATTGCACTTAGAATAAAATCTAAGTTGTTTACCATAGTTCACAAAAGCTTAACGGACTGGGCCTCAGCCTCCTCTCTGCTCATCTCATTCTGCTGGTCCTCCAGCACACTACTCTCCCTCCTCACCAGCCCTCCTCTTTCCTCTAAGCTTGATTCTCCTTCAGGCTCTTGCCCCGGTTATTTTTGTTTGTTTGTTTGTTTTTTGAAACAGAGTCTCACTCTGTTGCCCTGGGTAAAGTGTCATGGCAATAGACCTCACAGCGACCTCAAACTCTTGGGCTCAAGTGATCCTCTTGCCGCGGCTTCCCAAGTAGCTGGGACTATAAGTGCCTGCCCCAACGCCCAGCAAGTTTTCTATTTTTGTTTATTTTTAACTTAATTGTTATTAAATCATAACTGTATACATTTGTGGGGTATAATGTTGTGATGATTTGATATACAATGTGACATGCTTACATCAAACTGATTAACATAACCATTACCTCACTTACTTATTTTTTGTGGTAAGACATTTATAATACACTCTTAGTTGTTTTGAAATGTAACCTTGCATTGTGCATAGTAGTGAGATCCCACCAAATCCCCTCCCTCCACTAATCCTCCCCCCTCCCTCTCCTCTTCCTCCTATCCCCTCCCTCTTTCTGGGCTATCTTTGTGTTTTATCACTTGTACAAAAGTGTAAGTGATTATATATTGGTTTCATAGTAGTATTGAGTACATTTGATAATTTTTTTCCATTCTTGAGATACTATAAGAAGAAGAATAGCTCCATCTAGGTAAACACAAAAGATGTAAAGTCTACATCTTTTTATGGCTGCATAGTATTCCATAGTATATATACACCACAATGTGTTAATCCATTCGTGGGTTGATGGGCATTTAGGCTGCTTCCACAACGTGGCAATTATGAATTGGGCTGCAATAAACATTCTGATCCAAATGTCTTTTTTGTAAAATGATTTTTGTTCATCTGGGTAGATACCTAGTAATGGAATTGCAGGATGGTCTTGCTCTTGCTCAGGCTGGTCTTGAACTCCTGAGCTTAAGGGATCCACCCACCTCAGCCTTTCAGTGTGGTAGGATTACAGGCATGAGCCACCACACCCAAGCTTCTTGCCCTGTTGTTTCCTCTGCCTGTAACTCTCTGCCCCAGATCTTCCCCTGGGCTGGCTGCTTCTCATCATTCTCAGAGAGACCTCCACTGGCCACCCAGTCTAAGGTAGCACCCACCCTTTCAATGATTCTCCTGCTTTATTTCCATCATGTAGCCTGCTTTATTTTGTTTTTACTATTTATTATTACTTGAAATTATCTTGTTTATCTATGTGTTTGGTGGGGCCTTAGTGTGTGTCACACTTTATGGGGGCAAGACATGATTGCAAGAGGGACTTTACCTAACAATTGCAATCAGTGTAACTGGCTTATTGTACTCTCAATGAATCCCCAACAATAAAAAAAAAAAAAAAAAAAAAAAAGAATATATGCTCCAAGAGGGCAGAGACTGATTTCTCTCATTCATCTCGATATCCTTTGCCCCCAGACAGAGCCTAACACACAATATATACTTGAAAACATTTTTCAGTGAGAGAATGAGTGAAGAGCAGTGGTTCCTGCTCTGCCCATGTACAAAGCTGAGACACAGGTTTACAGAATGCCACACTCTATTTGGATCAGCGTTTGCTACTTGGCCGGATTCTTCTGCCTTATCTGTCTGCCTTTTCTTACATCTGCTTCCACCCATATTTAAATACCATCTCCCAAGGCTCAACTAGTTGTTAAACTCTATCTCTTAAACATCTATTTCTCTCTCGTCCTCTTCTGCCCATGTTTACCTCAGGCCTTCATTATCTTCACCGTATCATCTTACAGTCTCTTAATCGGTGTTTCTCTCTCCCATTTCTAGTTTTTCTACACTTTCAGCCTTCAGAGTTTCCACTCTTGAGCACAGTCCCAAGCCAGCTTGGAAAAGGACCTCTTTGGTCAGGCCTCAGGACACCAACACAAGTGAGAGAAATCAGTGCCTGCTCTCTCGGAGCAGATATTCTAACAGAGGGGAGACAGATAATACAGAAATAACCACATGGATTAAAACTAGGTCGTTTCAAGTATTACAAATAATATAAAGAAAATAAAGCAGGGTTACTGATGGAGCTTCACTGAAAGGGTGGGTGCTCCTTTAGATGAGGCAGCCAGGAAGGTCTCTCTGAGCCTCTGTGAGCACCACCATTCACACCTCACCACGTGCACCCTGCTCTAGCCATTCCTGGATGATTTTCAAATGTCCTGCTGTCTTCCCCCTCTTTGCCCTGATACAGACTCTTTCTTCAGCTAGAAATGCCTTTCCAAGCCGGACACTGTGGCTCACGTCTATAAACCCAGCAGTTGGGAGGCAGAGGCGACTGGATTACCTAAACTCATAGGTTTGAGACCAGCCTGAGCCAGAGCGAGACCTCATCTCTAAAAATAGCCGGGCGTTGTGGTGGGCACCTGTAGTCCCAGCTACTCAGGAGGCTGAGGCAAGAGAATCACTTAAGCCCAAGAGTTTGAGGTTGCTGGGAGCTTGATGCCACAGCACACAGCACTCTACCGGGGGCAATAAAGTGAGACTCTATCTCAAAAAAAAAAAAAAGAAAAAGAAAAGAAAAGAAAGAAATGCCTTTCCATCAGCCTCCACCCCCATCTGTATGTTAAACTCACAATCTTTCTTCAATCCCCAACTCAAGGATCTCCTTTTCTACAAAATCTTCTCCAATCTTCCAATTCCACACGGGCCTTGTTTTTTTCTGTACTTCCACTCTAGAACATACATGCATTATTTTATTTTGCAAACTATGTAGCAACTACTTATTAGCTTGATACAATATTGTGAGGTCCCTGGTGATAGAAAATGGGTTTTATCCTTGTATATCTAGCACTCTGCCTGGAATATAAAAATATGTTTCTAATAAACATTTGTTGATGGAGAAAATGAAGACACTAAAGGTAAATACATACAACCACTCAACAAACATGCATTATAAATAAGCTGTGTTTCCACATCTCCGTTCAAAACGTATCTATAAAAGGTGTCGTGTATGGTCATTTCAGTATTCACCATGAAAGAGTGATGATGAATAGAAATTATATATCCTGTTATACAAACCCTGCTTAATTATTTAGCTCAAAGCTGAGAGACTTCCAAATCCCACAGTTTTTTAAATTATTTGTATAAATTTAAGGAGTACAAGGGCAATTTTTGTGAGAACCATTTGTCATCACCTATGTATCTCCTCTGTTTGTAACGTTGAAAATGTCCACTTAACAAAATCCCTTCCTTGGCATGAATCTTATCACTGCATTTAGAAAACAAAGAAAAAAAGAATAGCAGTCTATCATGAGAGTTCCAGGTTGTTTTGGAAGTCCTGAGCCGAATGCACAGATTAATTCTTTTAATAGTTCTTACAAATACAGAGCCACTGAGCAGATGCCGAAAGGAAGGGAAATGCTTAGTGCTTTTTTTTTTTAATTTCAAAATATTTTTTAATTTCAAAATATTAAAATAATTTAATTTCAAAACATGATGGGTTATACATGTTTGTGGTTACCACATGGATCATTTTTGTAATGCCTGAGTCCTGGCTATAGGTGTGCCCATCACCCAAATAGTGTTCACAGTACACATTAGGTTGGTTTAGGTTGGAAAATTCTATCTTGGTTAGAGTTGGGATCTAACCTCCATAGTCTCTATGGAGGCTCTAACAATTCTTGGTCCCCCAAAGATAAGCAGTTTCTGTTCTGTGCTTACACACTGATAATGACAAAGTGAGGCCTCCTGAGTTAATGACATGCAAAAGGTCAAAGAAATTGATGATCCCTGCCTCTCCTACCCCCTTCTTCCTTAGTTGCTTTTTGCTGAGTTTTAGTTTCAATTCAATAGTGAGAACATGTTGTGTTTGTTTTTCTATTTTTGAGAAACTTCTCTTAGGAGGTCTCTAGTTCCATCCAAATTGTTGCAAAAGGTATCAATTCATCTTTTTATGGCTGACTAGTACTCTGGTATACATATACCACATTGTATTAATCTGCTCTTGAATTGATGGCCACTTGGATTGATTACAAACCTTTGCAATTGTGAATTGTGCTGTAATAAACATTCCAGTGTAGGTATCTTTTTGATAAAATGACTTCTTTTCCTTGGGGTAGATACCCAGTAGTAGAATTCCTAGATCAAATTGTAGGTCTACTTTTAATTCTTTGAGGAATCTCTATACTATTTGCCATAGAGGTTGTACTAATTTGCAGTCCCCTCTTGCAAAGTGCTAGAAATACAAGGATAAAGTATATTTTATATAAGCATTCCTTTTTCTTCATCCATACCAGCATCTATTGTTTGTGGGCCTTTTAATAAAAGCCTTTCTCACTGGGGTAAGGGTGACATCTCACTGTGGTTTTAATTTGCATTTTCCCTGATGATTAGGGACATCAAGCATTTTTTATGTGTTTCTTGGCCATTTGTTTTGTATCTTGAGAAGCAATTGTTCATGCCTTTTGTCCACTTTTTAGTAGTGTTTTTGTTTTTATTCTTGCTAATTTACTTGAGTTCTTTGTAAATTCTGGTTATCAGCCTTTTATTAGATGTAGCTTGCAAAAATTTTCTCCCATTCTGTAGGTTGTCTATTTGCTCTGTTGACTGTTTCCTTAGCTGTGCAGAAGCTTTTAGTTTACTCATATCTCACTTATTAATTTTTGTTGTTACCATGATTGCCATTGGGTCTTTTTCATAAATTCTTTGCCTAGACTAATATGTAGAAGAGTTTTTCCTACATTTTCCTCTAGAATTCTTAGATCTATGTCTTTTATCCACCTTGAATTAATTTCTGTGAGTAGTAAGAGGTAGGGGTTCTGTTTCATTCTTCTGCATGTGGCTATCCAATTTTCCCAGCACCATTTATTGAATAAGCTTCCTTTCCCCAGTGTATGCTGTTGTCTGCTTTGTCAAAGATCAGCTGGTTGTAGATGGAAGTGCTCAGTGTTATTTTGGTCAATCTTGAAAATACGGTGAACACTGACAAGCAAACAGAGCACCCTGAGACAGCAGAGTCAGTGTTAATGATGGAAGTGTGCTATAAATATAAGCCTCGGGGTCAGGGGGGAATCCCTAAAAATAGCTGAGAAACTAAAGTGGGATACACATCTCAGCTGTTACATAAGGTCTCTTCTGTCCTGAGCAAACAAGTTATCTTCCCTACCTTTTAAGATCTGTTCTTAAACAGGTAGCACATGCCTGTAATGCTAGCATTCTGGGAGGCCAAAGCAAGAGGCTCTCTTGAGCCCAAGAGTTTGAGGTTGCTGTGAGCTATGACATCCAGAAAAAAATCTGTTCTTCTTACCATTAAAGTTAGCGTATTATCTTTATAAAATTCCCTTTGAAAAGCACCTAGAAAGGCTTCTCTTGTGCAAACTTAATTATCATTACTGCTTTGACTGGTTAATTTGCCATATTTTCAAAGTGAATGCAGTGTCTAGGAGGTAAGAATGATGAGAAACGGGAAGTCAGAGTCAGCAGAGGAAGTCTGAAAAGGGAAGCATAGGGGTTGAGACCAAATGCAGTCTGCTTTTGACTAAGACAGGCCTTGATTTTTACATAAAGATGTGGTGATGGAAAATTACTCTGCATAGGAAGAAACCAGAGCTGTCACTTCCTAAAGAACACCCTATCTTGGTTAGCATTGGGATCCAACCTCCATAGTCTCTGGGGCTCTAACTATTCTTAGTCCCCCAGAGATAAGCAGTCTTTGTTCTGTGCTTACACACTGATAGTGACAAAGTGAGGCCTCCTGAGTTAATAACGTGCAAAAGCTCAAAGGCATTGATGATTAAGAGCAGTGGATAGGGTTCCTAGCCAGAGGGCAGCTTCATTTACATTGCCTTACTGGAGAACTGACTGAATGAAACCACTCTGTATTTGCATTTTTAATGGAAGTGTGTGAAAACGTGAGAAAACCAAGAACCTCTCCTAAAATGTCAGAATGAGGAGTAGGAAAATCCCCAGTGCCTTTTATAAAGTGAATGTGTTAGTAAATGATTGTACTCATAACAGTATTAGAATCTATCGTGCACCAGGCAGATATAATTTTATTTACTGTAGCAACTTTTCTGGTCTTCCTTTAATGACCCCATTTCCTGCCTCCTACATTGCCACTTATTTCTACCTCAGGGCTGATGAGTTGCCAGTGACCTATTCTAATGTACTATTTGAACTTGTAATATTTCCCATTGATTTTATGCTGTTCCTTCTGAAGAACAGCTGTGGGGGGTCTGTTCTGCTGTGGTGTAGTAAGTAAGACAGTTCTGTGTTTGTATTGTTTCTTGCTTTTTTCCACAAGAAAAATATTTCATTACTGTGGGATTTTATAGGTCATTAACCCAGGCACTTCGGACTAGGGGTAGAAGTAAACAAGATGGGCCTTGGAAACATAGAACAAAATTGAACAGATATCAAAAGAAAGGGAAATGCTTGGTGTTATTTTTGATGGGTCCTCAAAATACTCACCAAATAAGATGAGCCTGGAGCATCTTCTGGTACCAGAGAGTAAGAAAATGCTAAAACACACACGTGCACACACACAATGATGCAGGACATACAACACAAATGAAAAGGCTCCTACTGGCCAAAGCTGATACAATTTGAGCAAGAAAATAATGAGATATCAGATCATAATCTAAAACATGGCTCGATGCCTGTAGCTCAGTTGTTAGGGCACTGGCCACATGCACCGAAGCAGGCAGGTTTGAACCTGGCCGGGGCCTACTAAACAACAATGACAACTGCAACAAAAGAAAATAGCTAGGCATGGTGGCAGGTGCCTGGAGTCCTAGCTATTTGGGAGGCTGAGGCAAGATAATCACTTAAGCCCAAGAGTTTGAGGTTGCTGTGAGCCATGATGCTACAGCACTCTACTAAGGGCAACTTAGTGAGACTCTGTCTCAAAAAAAAAAAAAAAAAAGATTATAACCTAAAACATAAAATAAATATTCAAAAATCAATATCAACACAACTAAATGACTAAATAAGTAAAGGGAGGAGGAGGGACAAATCTCCCAGACAGAAGAGCTCCTAAGAATTTATATAATTGCTTCCCCTCAAAGAAGTAGAGGATAATTCCCCACTCTCTGAGTGTGATCTGAGCCTAGTGTCTTCCTTCCAAAGAATACTGTTATGGCAAGAAGGAAAGAACGAGAACATCGCAGCACAGAAACCTGACAAACACGATCTCAGCCAGGCAGTCAAGGTCAACGTCAAGATGATAATTCATGATGTATGTACCCTTGGGGTAATGTGCTGAAAATAGCACTTTACTTCTGTGGTTTTCCTCCTGAAACCCCATAACCCCAGACTAACGGTGTGGGAAATATCAGACAAATCCCAACTGAGGAACAGTCTACAAAATACCTAACCAGTACTCCTCAAAACTATCAAGGTCATTAATAACAAAGAAAGTCTGAAAAACTGTCACAGGCAAGGAGACCAAATACAATGTGGGATCTTAGAAGAGTTCCTGGAGTGGAAAAAGAATATTAGGTAACAACCAAGGAAATTTGAATACGGTATCGACTTTAGTTAATAATAATATATCAGTTCTAGTCTATCATTTGTAACAAAGGCAGCATACTAATGTAAGGTGTTAATAATACAGGAAACTGGGTATGGAGTATGTGGGAACACTCTGTACTGTCTTGGCGATTTTTCTGTTAATCTATAACTATTCTCAAATAAAAAGCCTATTTTTAAATGTATCTACCTACATAGTTTTCCCTTTCTGACTTGTCCTGGTCCTTATATCACCCAGGGTCTTTTGTGAAATATTTGTTGGGAGATAAATGTAAACTGGGAAAATTAACATATTAGCATGTTTCATTTGATCTATTACTTCCCTTATCTGACTATCCTTGGTCCCAATTTTGGTTTGTAGATCCCGCTGAAGGCCTTACATGATGGTGAGGGCTCCCCTAATCCACTTGCCTCTGTTTCTCATCTAGGTGAATATAAGTGTTAGGGTTAGTAGCAATACATGGCATATGAATGAAACCATGTGGCAATTTTACTGGAAGACTGGCTGGAAAGTACATCATAGAATACAAATTTCAAAATAATGTCCACTGACAGGCTCCTGGGTATACTTCTTTTGCTATTGAGAATAACTTCAGCATAAAAGTTTCAGGAGGGCTGCCATGTCCAACGAAGCATTGTTTACAGAGTGACTAGGTGACACAAAATATGGGCATAAACATATATACATATATGTGACTGTTTTTCAAGGGTAAGTGGGTGCTTCTGGGATTAATGAAATACATTCCCAAGAAGAGGAAGGCTTGGTGGAGGAGTCCCATCTACTGTCTCAGTCCAAAGCTCTCACCTCACCCCCCTGCGCTCCTCTCACAGCACCTTAACTCAGGTCTCCTGACCTTCAGCTTCTCTCCCACTCAGTCCCCCTCTATCCAAGTGTGAACTAGCCCTCCCACTGGTCAGCCCGTTGCCTAGTATCTGCTTACCATTCAGGCTTCCTGCCCCCACTGCTGGGAATTGATGACTTTCAGAGCACCTGTCCACTCAACTCACCCCAGCCCAACTCTGGTGTTAGAACACTTCTGTTTTTAGTTTCTGCTGCTTTTCTTGTTTTTCCCCCAGAATCTGAAAAGCTGAATAAGTGCTTGATTTTCCCAACTCTAATGAGGACTTCTTCTGCAGAGTTGTTCAGCATTTTTAGACTGCCTTCTTTGAAGCAACCTCAGACTTCTCAAAACACGCAGACCCTGCTTTTCTCTCATGGCTGCACCAATAGAACACACACAAAGCAGGGGACAGAGAGGGCGAGAAGGTGTATTAGTTTCCTAAGGCTGCCGTATCAAAGTACCACAAACCAAGTGCCTTAAAACAACAAAAACTGGTTCTCTCTGGGTTTAGAGGCTGGAAATCTGAAATCAAAATATCAATAAGGCTGGTACTTTTGAAGGCTGAGAGGCAGAATCTGTTATTATGAAAATAAAAATGAGCACAAATATTTATGGAGCATCTTTTGTGCCTGCCTCCTTGCTAATCTCAAAAACATAATAATGAAGGGAAGAACTGAGTTCTGAAAGATTATACACAGTATGGAAATACATTTTTTTTCCAATACAGAGTTTCACTATGTCACCGTCAGTAGAATGCCACGGTGTCACAGTTCACAGCAACCTCAAACTCCTGGGCTCAAGTGATTCTCCTGCCTCAGCCTCCCAGTATCTGGCACCCACAGGTGCCCATCACAATGCCCAGCTATTTGTTGTTGCAGTTGTCATTGTTGTCCAGCAGGCCCAGGCCAGGTTCAAACCTGCCAGTCTTGGTGTATGTGGCCAGCACCATAATCACTGTGCTATGGGCACTGAGCCAGGAATGCATTTTTTAAAATTCAAATCCAGGGAGAGGGGTAAGTGTGTGTGTGCGCGTGTGTGTGTGTGTGTGTGTGTGTGTGTGTGTAGTTTTAAAGTATAAAGAAAAATAAAAAATAATTAACACAAAATTCAGCCATGATTTACCTGGGATGAGGGCAGATAAGAGAACACAGTGGCGAGTGGGGGCACATAGTGGGATTCAAAGCACTGGTCAAATATTTTAGATTTTTAGCTGGATGGTGGTACATGGCTATTTATTATTCTTTAAACACTGCAAGTACTTTTTATTTTTATTTTTTTTTTTTTTATTGTTGGGGATTCATTGAGGGTACAATAAGCCAGGTTACACTGATTGCAATTGTTAGGTAAAGTCCCTCTTGCAATCATGTCTTGCCCCCATAAAGTGTGACACACACCAAGGTGCAAGTACTTTTTACACCTATCACAAATTGAGACCTCTGGGAAGCAGCCTGTGAAATAGGAGATTATCATGCAAGAATTTATTTGGGAATTTTTTTATTATTATTAAATATTTGGGAATATTTTTGGAATCAACAGCTGGAAGGGAATTGGTGGAAGCAGAACTGGGTAGGGGAAGAAGTTTATCAGCATTGTAGTCTTAATGGAGGGCTCAGCTGACCAGATAGGGAGTTTTGAAGAGCTGTCCCAATTTGATAATGGGGAACAGGTTTTATACAGCCAGGTTAATCAGTCATTGCATGCAGCCCACCTGAGAGAGGGTCTTGACCTTGGGCAAAGCAGCTCTCTTCATCTGAGGCCATCCACACTGGATATGGAGGCTGACAACTAAGGACATTTTGCTGGCCAGGCTCTCAGCAGGGGGGGACAAAGTCCTTCATTCCTGAAAGGAATCAAGCAGTACACCAGTGTACACAGCAACTCAAGCTTATGTATGGTATTTGCCACAACAAAATAATTTTTAAAAGAAAATGACTAGGCTGTAAAATGGCATTGTTAGGTAGTACAGAATCTCAGGTGGAACAGGACAAAGTCAGGAACATACGTGGTGGAGTACTGATGACGGAGTTAGGAGTGTCTGTCCATACAGTAATACACGGTTTCCTGCTGAGGAGGTGAAGCCAGTGAATCAGACCTGACTTGGTGATAAACCCAGACTATGATTAACAGACATAGTGCAGTCAGCTTCATGGGGTGAGTTAGTCTGACAACTCCCAGGAAACTAATGTTGCTTTGACCCCACCCGACTGTAAAGGGCATAAGTGGATGGGGACTTTTAAGCTCAGTGGGAGAGATCTGTTCCTTTGATTACACAATGGAAGGGGGTCCGCTCGGTGGTGAAAGATACCTAGACAATTCTCGTCTTAAGATATGCTCAAATTATAGAAAGGGATCATTCTTTCTTCTTTCCTATTGCCAACTATCTCCTGTTAATAAAAGCTACTGTGTCACATCTCACTTCTGACACAACTTGTCAAGGCCCGGGACTGGTCAGGTCTTGGGCATGGCTTAGGTAGGTTCCGGACGTGGACCGATAAGTTACCTCGCTCAGGAACCATTTCTCTTAGGTGCCTGAGGGCTATCTACTTTAGCTGGAAAGAGAGTGTGTCTTAGAGAGAGTAAAGCATTCTTCTTAGAAAGATGGATCTTAGTCTTTAGCAGAGCTTAGTGATCTTCAGCAGAGAGACGCCGTGCTGGCGTTCTGCAGGCAGGAGAGGAGACAGAGTCAGAGTAAGCGGGTCCATGATAGAATGCGCATGCTCCTGACTGCCTGCTCCTCCAGCCTAATATAAGGCTGATCTTGTGCCTCTCAACACCACAGGTGTAGAGACTGCCAATTCACCACTGCTCTCATCCTGCGAGCTCTCATGCTTGTTAGGAGAGCTAAATCCCTCTCCACGCCCTTTCCACCAAGGTGTTCCATTATTGAGCTATACAGGTATTTCTTATAACTCACTCCTCCTAGCCATAGGCTATACGGGCTGCTACACTACTGCTTATCACTTCTTCAGTATGAATCAGGCACTGTTCTAAGTGCTTTACAAATATTATTTCATTCATTCTTTACAACAGTTAAGTGATGTGGGAACTATAATTATTTTCTATTTTATCGATAAGAAAAAGGAAGCACAAGTGAATTAAATTGTTTACACAATGATTCCAACCTTGTTAGTCATAGGACCAGTATTGATTCTAAGAATGGTACATAAGAGACCATCTTCTGTCCTAAGACTCGTCTGCCTCCCAGAGACAGGGAGCACCAAGCTCGGTGGTGACAGGAGCTCTGTGTATCACTCAGCTCTCTGGGCATGGATGCAACTTGACCTACTAGTCAGGTTAGAAGGGCTCAGTGCTGGGATGCAGACGTAGCGCCCACACATGGAGGGCATAGCTGGGTGGGAAAGGCTGCAGGGGACAGACAGACAGCAAGGTTCCTGAGGACCAGAGACAGCCTTCACCTGGCTCCAGCTCTGCCCCCGTAACAGAGCCCCCAAGACAGTTCTACATCAAATTCACTCCCCATAAGCATGAAAATTAGGAGCAGCTGGGATCAGGACCTGAAGGGCTCTTATTGCATGTTTTGGTCCATGTAAGCCAAATTCTACTGATTTCTCCAATATATAACACTCTTCTGTAACTGATCACCTTTCTACTCGTACAGGAAAATTATTTAGTACTAACTATCCTAGTAAAAGCCAGAACCTGACCCCTTTCTTCTCTGTGCCCCCAGCTCCTCCATCCCTTGGCTGGCTCACTTCACCTCAGCTCAAGTGATGATATCCTCAGAGAGGTCTTCCATGGCCACCCAGAGTGTCACTGCCTGCCCCAGTTACCATCTCACTCCCCTGCAAATTCCCCCTATACTGGTATTGCAGCAAACCCTTCTCACAAACTGTAAAACACACTGGAGATTCTCTATCAGATACTTGGCCAGCAATTTATGTACTTAGCATCTTGCTTCCGGGGTTTCAACTCCCTTCACTCTGCGTCTTGGATTTGGGTACAGACACCTGTCTCAGGGCTTGGGCTTGGTTTCCAGGTTTCTGAGATGATTCGTATCACCCTAGTGCTAAAGTCCTGTCAGGCTGCTAGCACTTCTGCACCGGCCTGATGGCTTATTCTAACCACCCAGGCTCTTGGGGCCCGTGCAGTTTCTCTCTCTGGGCCTGGGAAACCCAGTTTCCCTTTTCCGCGAGCAGCAGACAGTGCCCTTTCCTGTTTCTTGTCACTCTTCTTTCCCCTCTTCTCCCCCGGAGTTCCACATCCCAGGTCCCAGCCTCCTCCAGCACAGTCTAACAAAGCCCCAGAAGGCCATTCTCATCTCCCACTAGGCTCTAGATACTTGTGAAAATAGTTCTGAATTTGCGGTCCAAAAATAGGTACAGAAGTTTTGATGACACAGAATTTCAGATCCCTCAAAACTTCCTGTTTACATCACCATAAGATTTTACATGCGACAACAAGCACAGCAAATTGCAGGATAATTTTTATGAAATGTAACCTCCTTCGTGACTTGTAACGGTGGAAACATGGTCTCTTATTCCTGTCTCAGATCTGACAGAGTTGCCTGCTCGGTTCTCACACTAATTTGAGTTACAATAAATTCTCCTGAGTCATTGCAGGCTAAGCACTGTTCTGGTCCCCAAATCAGTCCCAGTTACATACCCAAACTACAAGACATTTTGCCTCAGTTCTGCCTCAGTGGAGCTGTTGCTTTGATTTGTAGTGTTTAATCTGGCATCAGGATGAGTTTTATAACTTTTTAATATGTCCTCTTTCTTATTTCTCTCACTAAAATTGAAAAAAATAAATTTAGTGTTTTGCTTAATTATGAAATTGGAACTGTCTAGGGGTTACACATCTTAAATTACATAAGTGTCCAAATACGTTCTTCTTCTTTTTTTCCCTCTGCACTCATTACCAGCTCTATAGAAGCGAAAGTGAACTCAAAAATTCTCTGACAGGAATCACTAGGGGCAGGAGAAAATAAAACTTGACTAAAATGTGCCTTGTAATTTCTTACATTTTCTCGGGCTATCCTTTGTTCCCATGAGCACTGGATTTATTCAAGGGACTCATCATCTTATAAATTAATTTTACCAGAAAAGAGTTCCTAAACTTAGACTTATGTTTTTTAAAAATAGGCCTCAAACTCAACAATAAGAGCACAACAATTAAAAAATTAGCCAAAGATCTCAAAAGACACACCACCAGAGAAGATATGCAGTTGGCAAATAACCATATGCGAAGAGGCTGAACCCCTTATACCATCAGGGAAATACAAATTAAAACAACAATGAGATGCTGCCACAAACCTATAAGAAGGGCCAAAATCCAGAACCCTGAAAACACCAATGCTAGTGAGAATAGAGAACAACAGGAACTGCCTCCTGCACGGCTGGTAGGAACACAAAATGGTACAGCAAGTTTAGAAGACAGTTTGCCAGTTTCTTACAAAATTAAATATACTGTCTTTACTCAACTTAGTACACGATCCAATAATCACACTCCTCGGTACTTACCCAAAGGAGTTGAAATCTTGTGTCCACATGAAAAACTGTACATGGACGTTTGCAGCAGCTTTTTCCATAATTGCCAAAATTTAGAAGCAACCAAAATATCTTTCAGTTGGTGAATGAATAAAGTGTGATACATCCAGACAATGGAATATGATTCTGTGCTAAAAAGGAATGAGTATCAAGCCACAAAAGGACAGACAGGAAACTTAAATGATATTACTGGGCGAAAGAAGCCAATCTGGAAAGACTTATAATGCAGAATTCCAACTATATGCCATTCTTGAAAATGGCAAAATCAAGAAAATCATGGAGACAGTAAAAGGATCAATGTGGGGCAGGAGGGATTAATAGGGCACAGAAGATTTTGGGGATAGTAAAAGTACTCTGTATGGTACTATAGCAGTGGGTACATATCATTATACATACAGAACATACAACAAAAGTGAACCTTCATGTACACTGTGGACTCTGGGTAATAATCATGTGTCACTGTAGACACATCAGTGGAGATAAATGTACCACTCTGGTGAGGATGTTGATAATGGGGAAGGCTACATATGTGTGGGGGAAGAGGACATATAGAAATATCTGTACCTTCCTCAGTTTTTCTGTGAATCTAAAACTGTTCTGAAATATAAAGTGTATTTTAAAAAATATATATATGCCTCTCCTGTATTTTTTAAAAATAACTGTATAATTATTACCCAAGATGAAAACCACTGCTATCACTTACCAATGAAAGGAAAATTTTATATATTATCAATTAGATTCTAATAAACAGAATAACATTTATTTGAAGAAACTCAGAATCCATTCATCTCTATAGGTGATTTTAGTTTTCAAATCATCAGAGATATAGATTACCCTCAATGAAATGACACGGTTATAGCATGGTAATTTCCAGACTTTTCAAATATGAAGATATACTGTCAACATCAAAAAATACTTTCAGAATGGCCCTTCATAATTGCTCTCATTTATTAAGAAAAAACACATCTTACTTAGCCAAAGGAAGGCACCTGGGTAGAATATGAGGCCATGTAAAAAGAGTTATTTGTCCAGCCGAGATGACAGGTACTGACTCCACCAATCATATTCTCTTGTTGGAGTGGAAACACGGAAAGTGTAACAGATCCAGCAGGGATCCTGAGGGAGCAAAATCCTCGTGTAACCAAGAAGCCCCTCAAGGAATTCACACATCAATTGAGTGGTACTTACCTCCCCCCAGTCATACCTTATGGTTTATCTTTTTTATTTATTTTCCAGACAACTGAGAAAGGGATGGGCAAAGGGAAGTAAAAGTGAGTTAATTTGCAGCTTTGGAAGTAGTCACAGCAGGGCCAGAAGGAGTTGGGTCATGTTAATGGCTAAGCACAAAGTAGGAATGGAGAGGGTGGGTGCACAGGTAACCTAGAGGCAGGAGCTGCCTTAAGTCTGTCTGAAATGACTTTGCAGGTACTGGTGACATCTGGTCTCCACAGGCTAGGTACACTTAGTTTCCTATTTTTCTACTGAGACCTGGGGGGTTGCTATTCTTGATACCTCATCACTTGACTGAGATCCCCATTTTCCTTCATTCCCCAGTTTACTAAATACCTTGTAATAAAAATAAACACTCTAGAAATTAGATCTTGTCTCTGTTCTTCTTCTTCTTCTTCTTTTCGAGACAGAATCTCACTTTGTCTCCCTTGGTACAGTGCCATGGCATCATAGATCACAGCAACCTCCAACTCTGGGCTCAACTGATCCTCTTGTCTCAGCCTCCTGAGGAGCTGGGACTACCTATATGTGCCCACCACAATACATGGCTAGTTTTGTTTTGTTCTGTTTTTTTCTTATTTTTAGTAGAGACTGGTCTTGCTTTGATCAGGCTGGTCTTGAACTCCTCGGCTCAGGCGATCCACCCACCTGGTCCTTCCAGAGTGCTAGAATTATAGGCATGAGCCACTGTGCCTGGCTGTCTCTGTTCTTTATAACTGAAAGTTATAACTAGCACAGAAATTAAATTCAGTTTTGTCACAGCAAATATTTACCAACCGTGAAAAAAAAAAAAACTTAGTATTCTACATCATTTTTTCTGATGCCTTCACTTTCAATTTTTTTGAAAGAAAGGCACCCTGTTTTAGGTGCTAAGCAATTATAAAATAAGGAGAATCTACCTTTTGTTTTAATTACTGGTACAGTGTGTTCTTTTCTCTGGGATGGCGGCCGAGTAACAGCTTCCCTGCAACTGGGCATGGCAAGTCTGGGGAGATAAGACTCCAGGCATCGCTGGCTAGTGGGATCTGCCTATAATCATCCCTTTGAGGATACAGGGAGTCAGCGAGGGACTTCTAGACCCCAAGAGGAGGACAAAAACAGTGGAAAACTGTCAAGTGGCTGCATGTGTTCAATCAACCTAATCCCGCTGGCAAACGTAAGTACAAATAGCCGTGAGACTGCAAACCAGAAAGGCCTTACCTGTGAACTGTTTTGGTGTTTTTAGACTTGGCACTCAGTTGAACTTCCTTGGGGAGAGCTTGAGCAAGAGTGCGGAGAACTTTGGGCATTGTCTAGGGACCCAGACTGAGCCGCTGAGCCAGACGGAGCTAATAGTATTTGGCTTTGGGCCACACAGAGCCATTGTGAGAGAACTGCCCCGGCAAGCTCCGCCCTTGGGGTCGCAAAGCAAAGATCAGGCGGGGCCTAGTAACCTAGTGACTGAGCAGCCTAACAGCGGGGACTGAGCTGCCTTACAGCCTTAAACTCAGAGGCAGAGTGAGACCTGTTTTGGCACACTGGAGCCTCGAGCTAGTGCCCTGGGTAGAGTGTCGTGGCATCACAGCACATACCAACCTCAAACTCCTGGGCTTGGCACTGCCCAGACCTCCATAAGAGCTGCACCGCGACCCCTGACCTGTGCCCATTAGGCCTTCGCATGCCCTGACTAGGAACTGTGGAAGCCGCACAACCACGCGTCCTCCCTCCTGTACCCTCCATGCCTCAACACCGGCCCGCTCATCTGGCCAGGGACACTGGTAGCCACATGCCCTCTGGAGCCCTCCCAACCTCTGCGCAGAGCTCTTCTCCTGGTTAGAGACTGCTAGAGCCTTGGGCTTTCTGTGCCAAAGTCACTGGGTGCCAGGCACTCCCAGAACCGTGTGCACCACCTCCCGCCCTGTTGCTGGATTCGCGTGTGTCACACTCCGGGGCTGCTTCCACAACCAGAACTCCCTAGCTGGGGCAGCCCTAGAGGAACTACACAGGGTCACTCCCTACAAAGATCCAGCAACAATAGAGTGATCCTGCTGGGGTCTAATCTTGGATAGACACCTCCCCAACTCTGAGGACAGCCAGAGGCAATGGTGAAAAACAATCATGAGGCGAAATCAACAGAAAAACTCTGGAAATAAGAATAATCAGAGTAGATCAACTCCCCCAAGGATCAATGGGGCAGACACAGCACAAGATCCCATGCACAAATAGCTGAGATGTCAGAAATCGAATTCATAATCTGGATAGCAAATAAGATCACATTAGAATTCCAAGCAGTAACCCGAAAGATATCTCAAGAATTCAACGAATTCAAAGACCAAATGATCAAACATTTTGGCACATTGAGACAAGAAGTTGCAGCCCTCAAAGATCTGAGAAACACATAGAATCCCTCAGTAAAAGAATGGAGCAAGCAGAAGAAAGGATTTCTGACATTGAAGACAAAGCTTTTGAACACTCCCAAACTCTCAAAGAGGAAGAGAAATGGAGGACAAAAACAGATCACTCTCTCAGAGAGCTCTAGGATAATTCGAGGAAAACCAATATTTGTCTTATAGGGATCCCCGAAAGTGACGAAGTGGCTTCACAAGGCACAGAGTCTCTTCTCCATGAGATTATGAAGGAGAACACTCCAGACATGCCAAGAGATTCTGAAATTCTGATAGCAGACAGTTTCAGAACTCCAGCACGACTCAACCCAAATAAGACATCCTCCAGACACATCATATCAATTTCACTAAAGCTAATATGAAGGAGAAAATTCTGAAAGCAGCCAGATGAAAGAAAACCATCACCTACAAAAGAAAGAATATTAGAATAACCGCAGATCTATCTGCTGAAACCTTTCAAGCTAGAAGAGGATGGTCATCGACTTTTAATCTCCTAAAATAAAATAACTTTCAACCCAGGATCCTGTACCCAGCTAAACTGAGTTTCATTTATGACAGAGAAATTAAATACTTTAACAACATTCACATGTTGAAGAAATTTGCCATAACTAAACCAGCTCTCCAGGATATTCTCAGATCTATCCTCCATAAAGACCAGCACAATCCTCCACCACAAAGGTAAACCCACACAGAAAATTTTGATCAAATTCCAACTTCCACAGTTGCAAAAGGATTAAAAATGTCCACCGGACTCTCAAAAGGCTTATCAATATTCTCAATTAATGTGAATGGTTTAAATTGTCCTCTAAAGAGGCACAGATTGGCTGACTGCATACAAAAACTCAAGCCAGATATCTGCTGCATATAAGAATCACATCTTACAATAAAAGACAAATATAGACTCAAGGTGAAGGGATGGTCATCTATACTCCAGGCAAATGGAAAGCAGAAAAAGCAGGTGTTGCGATCGTATTCGCAGACGCAATAGGCTTTAAACCAACCAAAATAAGGAAGGATAAGGATAGACATTTCATATTTGTTAAAGGTAATACTCAATATGATGAGATCTCAATTATTAATATTTATGCACCCAACCAGAATGCACCTCAATTTATGAGAGAAACTCTAACAGACATGAGCAACTTGATTTCCTCCAGTTCCATAGTAGCTGAAGATTTTAACACCCCTTTAGCAGTGCTGGATAGATCCTCCAAAAGGAAGCTAAGCAAAGAAATTCTAGATGTAAACTTACCATTCAACATCTGGACTTAACAGACATCTACAGAACATTTCATCCCAACAAAACTGAATACACATTCTTCTCATCAGCCCATGGAACATACTCCAAAATCAACCACATCCTAGGCCACAAATCTAACCTCAGCAAATTTAAAAAAATAGAAATTATTCCTTGCATCTTCTCAGACCATCATGGAATAAAAGTTGAACTCAATAACAACAGGAAACTGCATGCCCATACAAAAACATGGAAGCTAAACAACCTCATGCTGAAGGATAGAGGGGTTATAGATGAGATTAAGAAGGAAACTGCCAAATTTTTGGAACAAAACAACAATCAAGACACGAATTATCAGAACCTCTGGGATACTGCAAAGGCAGTCCGAAGAGGAAAATTTAAAGTACTGCATGCCTTCCTGAAGAAAACAAAAAGAGAGGAGGTTAATAACATAATGGGACATCTCAAGCAACTGGAGAAGGAAGAACTCTCCAACCCCAAACCCAGCAGAAGGAAAGAAATAACCAAAATCAGAGCAGAATTAAATGAAATTGAAAACAAAAGAATTATACAACAGATCAATAAATCCAAAAGTTGGTTTTTTGAAAAGATCAATAAAATAGATAAACCTTTGGCCAACCTAAACAGCAAAAAAAGAGTAAAACCTCTCATTTCATCAATCAGAAATGGTAATGACATTGAAATAACAACAGACCCTTCAGAAATTCAAAAAATCCTTAATGAATACTACAAGAAACTACTCTCAGAAATATGAAAATCTGAAAGAAATCGACCAATACCTGGAAGTACGCCACCTACCAAGACTTAGCCAAAAAGGAAGTGGAAATGTTGAACAGGCCTATATCAAGTTCTGAAACAGCATCAACTATACAAAATCTCCCTAAAAAAGAAAAGCCCAGGACCAGATGGCTTCACGTCAGAATTCTACCAAACCTTTAAAGAAGAACTAGTACCTATATTACTAAACCTCTTCCAAAATACAGAAAAAGAAGGAATATTACCCAACACATTCTACGAAGCAAACATCACCTTGATCCCCAAACCAGGGGAAGACCCAACAAGTAAAGAAAATTATAGACGAATATCACTAATGAATATTGATGCTAAAATACTCAATATGATCCTAACAAACAGAATCCAACAACACATCTTAAAAATTATACACCATGACCAAGTGGGATTCATCCCAGGGTCTCAAGGTTGGTTCAATACATGTAAATCTATAAATGTAATTCAGCACATAAACTAAAAAATAAGGACCGGATGATTCTTTCAATTGATGCAGAAAAAGTTTTTGATAATATCCAGCATCCCTTCATGATCAGAACACTTAAGAAAATTGGTATAGAAGGGACATTTCTTAAACTAATCAAGGCCATCTACAGCAAACCCACAGTCAATATCGTATTGAATGGAGTTAAATTGAAATCATTTCCACTTAGATCAGGAACCAGGCAAGGTTGCCCATTGTCTCCATTGCTCTTTAACATTGTAATGGAAGTTTTAGCCATTGCAATTAGGGTAGAAAAGGCGATCAAGGGTATCCATATAGGGTCAGAAGAGATCAAACTTTCACTGTTCGCAAATGATATGATCGTATATCTGGAAAACACTAGGGATTCTACTACAAAACTTTTAGATGTGACCAAGGAATACAGCAATGTCTCAGGCTATAAAATTAACCCCCATAAATCTATAGCCTTTATATATACCAACAATAACCAAGCTGAAAAAACAGTCAAGGACTCTTCCTTTCACAGTAGTGCCAAAGAAGATGAAATATTTGGGAGTATATCTAACAAAGGATGTGAAAGATCTCTATAAAGAGAACTATGAAACTTTAAGAAAAGAAGTATCTGAAGATGTTAACAAATGGAAAAACATACCATGCTCATGGCTGGGAAGAATCAACATTGTTAAAATGTCCATACTACCCAAAGCAATATATAATTTTAATGCAATTCCTATTAAAGCTCCATTGTCATATTTTAAAGATCTTGAAAAAATAATACTTCATTTTATATGGAATCAGAAAAAACCTCGAATAGCCAAAACATTACTCAGCAATAAAAACAAAGCAGGCAGAATCATGCTACAGACCTGAGACTGTACTATAAATCGATAGTGATCAAAACAGCATGGTATTGGCACAAAAACAGAGAAGTAGATGTCTGGAACAGAATAGAGAACCAAGAGATGAATCCAGCTACTTACCGTTATTTGATCTCTGACAAGCCAATTAAAAACATTCAGTGGGGAAAAGATTCCCTATTTAACAAATGGTGCTGGGTAAACTGGCTGGCAACCTGTAGAAGATTGAAACTGGACCCACACCTTTCACCATTAACTAAGATAGACTCTCACTGGATAAAAGATTTAAACTTAAGACATGAAACTAAAAATACTTGAAGAAAGTGCAGGGAAAACTCTTGAAGGAATCGGCCTGGGTGAATATTTTATGAGGAGTACTCCCCACACAATTGAAGCAGTATCAAAAATACACTACTGGGACCTGATCAAACTAAAAAGCTTCTGCACAGCCAAGAACACAGTAAAGCAAGCAGACATCCCTCAGAATGGGAGAAAATACTTGCAGGTTATACCTCTGATAAAGGTCTAATAACCAGAATCCACAGAGAACTCAAACGTATTAGCAAGAAAAGAACATGTGATCCCATCTCAGGGTGGGCAAGGGACCTGAAGAGAAACTTCTCTAAAGAAGACAGACGCACGATCTACAAATACATGAAAAAAAGCTCATCATTCTTAATCATCAGAGAAATGAAAATCAAAACTACTTTGAGATATCACCTAACCCCAGTAAGAGTAGCCCACATAACAAAATCCCAAAACCAGAGATGTTGGCGTGGATGTGGAGAAAAGGGCACACTTCTACACTGCTGGTGGGAATTCACACACTATACGTTCCTTCTGGAAGGATGTTTGGAGAATACTTAGAGACCTAAAAATAGACCTGCCATTCGATGATCCTATAATTCCTTTACTAGGTTTATACCCAGAAGACCAAAAATCACAATATAACAAAGATATCTGTACCAGAATGTTTATTGCAGTCTAATTCATAATTGTTAAGTCATGGAAGAAGCCCAAGTGCCCATCAACCCACGAATGGACTAGCAAATTATGGTACATGAATATCATGGAATATTATGCAGCCTTAAAGAAAGATGGAGACTTTACCTCTTTCATGTTTACAGGGACAGAGCTGGAACATATTCTTCTTAGCAAAGTATCTCAGGAATGGAAGAAAAAGTATCCAATGTAGTCAGTCCTACTATGAAGCTAAATTATAGCTTTCACATGAAGGCTATAACCCAACTATAGCACAAGACTATGGGGAAAGGGCCAAGGAAGGGGAAGGGAGGGGGGAGGTTAGGGTGGACAGCGCGTAATGGGTGGGGCCACACCTACGGTGCATCTTCGCCTGCTTGTACAGGTGAAACTTACTAAATGCAGAATACAAATGTCTACATACAATAACTAAGAAAATGCCATGAAGGCTACGTTGAACAGTTTGATGAGAATATTTCGGATTGTATATGAAACCAGCACATTGTAACCTTGATTGCACTAATGTACACAGCTGTGATTTAACAATAAAAATACATAAATATAAATAAATAAATAAAAGAAAGAAAGAAAAGAAGGAGGATATGTGGGGAAAGATGAGCTGCAGACAGATTTTGTCTTTATTTAAAAGCTGTAATAAGGAAGCTGCTGACATAAAAGTAGGGTGGGGAGAGTGATACTATCAGATTCGTATTTTGAAAAATACAGCATTTTAGAAAACTAAAAAACAGAAACTGAGTAATATCCTCACTGTGGCTAATCATGGTGGCTCACACCTGTAATCCTAGCATTCTGGGTGGCTGAGGTGGGAGGATTTCTTGAGCTTAGCAGTTCCAGGACAGCCTGAGAAAGAGTAAGACCCCTGTCTCTACTGAAAAATTAGAAACAATTAGCCAGGGCTGTGGCGGGACCTGTGGTCCCTGGCTGAGGCAGGAGGATCACTTGAGTCTAGGAGTTTGAGGTTGCTGTGAGCCACAGTAACACTACTATACTCTATCTACTCAGGGTGACAGAATAAGACTCTATTTGAAAAAAAAAATGTATACACACACACACATATTTCCTCACCATTATAAGTGCATCCACCAGATGTTCTTTCCAGCAACAATATAGTAGCTGGATAGGAAGTTTTAGGTAAAGTTGGTGAACATACATACATAATTTTTCTCCCTCATGAAACCCATTAGAAAAACGTTTTGGTAATTAATAAAAATGCAATGTAGAAAACAGGAAAGGAGATAAGAGCACCAGAAATGTTGGGGTTAGAAAGCAGCTGAAAGATCACAGCCCAGTCGGAGACCTCAAAAAGCCAAACCCTAAACTGGTGGTGGTGAAAGACAAGAACCAGCCTGATGGGTAAGCACAGACTCCTAAAGTGTCCATGATTTGACAGCACCAAGCACCTTTGGGAATGTGGCTATAGTGGGGCACCAAATCAGGAAGGCCAGATGAAGTTTGTTTGGGAAGCCAGTAGGCCCTTAAATCCTTCTCCTCCCTGCGCTGCACTGCTGAGTAACTGTCCTTTCCCCACCATGGGAGAAGTCTGGACGTTTCTTCTCTTGAGAGGGTAAAATGCAAAAATTCTGGACTGGTGGATACCAAGCTGAGTTGAAGGTAGAAATATCATACCAAAACAGTAGTTAAGGGAGCACCTGGTTAGTGGATGGTGAGATATCCAATCTTCTTTCTCCAGTTAGTATTTAAAATACCACTAGCCACCTCTTTCCTCTTCTGGATGGAGGTCAGGAGAGTCTACATTGGGGATTCTGACCAATACAAGATGAGAATCGTAAAATGACTCAGTCAAATCATCCTAAAGAAACATTCAACTTATTAGCAAACACTCAAAAACATGAGCAAACAACAAATAAGAGAAAAACTCAGTAGTGTTTGTCAGGGATGTTTCTCAAAAAGTAGAACAAAAAGAAAAAATATATAAGTATAGAAATGAAGAGATTTTGGGTGGTGCCTGTGGCTCAGTCGGTAAGGCGCCGGCTCCATATACCGAGGGTGGTGGGTTCAAACCTGGCCCCGGCCAAACTGCAACCAAAAAATAGCCTGGCATTGTGGTGGGCGCCTGTAGTCCCAGCTGCTCGGGAGGCTGAGGCAAGAGAATCGCTTGGGCCCAGGAGTTGGAGGTTGCTGTGAGCTGTGTGAGGCCACGGCACTCTACAGAGGGCCATAAAGTGAGACTCTGTCTCTACAAAAAAAAAAAAAAAAGAAATGAAGAGTTTTTTTTTTTTTTTAATTAGAGTACCAGTGTAAAAAGTAAAATATCCAAATAACTGGAGTTACAAGGGCAAAAAAAGTTAAACAAAGTGGAAAAAGGAAAATCATCAGTGTAATAATTTAAGAAAACTTTTCAGAACTGAAATACATGATTTTCCAGGATGGAAGGACCCTACAGGCCTGTGATACTGTGATTTATGGTAATAAGAAATATACATTTAGTCTTCATCCCAAGTTCCTGGCACAAAGCTTCTAAAATCCTTGGAATTTCCTAAGTAATAGGGGTGAGAGTTTTTCATGATTTTATTCATATTAAGCTCCTTTCTTTTTTTTTTTTAAGCTCCTTTCAACTGTGCCTGAGTTTTACGCTAATTAGGTCCTCCTGGAGGATGGGGGCTGATGATCATAAGAACCACCCATGTGATCAAAGGAACTTTAAGCCCCACCTCCAGGGAGGTAAGAGGGGCTGGAGATTGAGTATATCACCAAAGGCCAATGATATACGAAGGTTCTAAGAGGGTAGCATGCCCAGAGAGGGCATGAAAGTGCCTGCCTTGCTCTATACATCTCTTCCATTCAGCTGTTCCTGACAGGAACATAGCGAAAGCATTCTTGAGACAATGAGGTAATGCCTTCAAAATTCTAAATGAAAGTTAATTCCAATCTAGAATTCTATGCATCCAAACTATCAGTCAAATAAAAGGGGAAAATAAAGACATTTTCAGACATGGAGTATAAACTTTTACCTCCCAGATCATTTTTTTTTGAAAGGTCTGGACAATATATCCTAAAAATATGGGTAAATCAAGACAGAGGAAGTCACTGGATACTGAAAATAGGAGATCCAGTATAAAATAGATCTCAAGAAGATTCAACATAGGATACAAGAGGAATCACAAGAGAACGAGAAAGGGAGATGCCAGGATGATACCTATACATCTGTCAAAGAGAAGAATTCATCCAGATTGGAGCCTCTTCTGCCTTGAGAGATAGAACCTACTGAGGGTCATCAAGAACAATACACCTGCTATCACTGTACTGTCTTATAACCTTCGGACCAAGTGTGGCTCTGAGCCTGGCTCAGATCTGTATCTGTACTTGGCTTACTTTGACCTTGTTCAGATGACATTCCTGCTCTTCCTTCCTTGCTTTGGGCGAGGACTATTTACATGGACCATCCAAAGACACCCGTCTCATCCCACAAAAGTACACTGCTTTGACTTAATACAAAGAAAGAGAGGTTAGCCATTATGAAATAAGGATCAGAAAACACAAAGAAACCCACACTCACTCTCCTTTAACTTGCTCCGTCAGATGTCTCTAATCTGGTCCACATTCTAATACTTACTGTGGTGGTGCAAGATGCACAGAATGTGAAAAATCCATTGAGAATTATCTCCCCAACCTATACACTCAAATCACCCTGTACATTTCCTTCTTTGCACTTACCACAATTTCAATTGCACAGTCATTTCAGTTGTTTATTATCTGTTTTTCCTTTAAATAATAAGTTCTATTTCCTACAACAAGCCAACTCACCTAAGAAGCAACTGGAATACAAACTCATGGAAGCCATGATATGTACACTTACCTTTGTAATTTAGATTTTCTCTGGGAGTATTTGTGAACTAAAATAGAGTCCAAAGCAAGCCTTCTGCTGACTGAATAGACCTACTCTTGGCTAAGGGGGCCTCCCACCCCAATTTTGAGACCAAAAAAATGAGACACATCTCATTATACCCCCTCCCTTTCTAATGGTCATCGAGCTTGTTTTCTTTAAGGGCTAAACTGAAATCAATCTGCTGATCTACTCCCCCCTATTTGTGGTTTTGGCACTACAACTAAGCTTTGCTCCTTCCCGATGAGAGACCCCAACCTCAGATTGGTTTTAAAAGACCATAGAGCATGTACAAATAGAGTTTTCACATCCTTCTCTGCTTTACCTTTGGACACCAGAGGGCTGCCATTTTCCAAACATGGACACCATACAGCGGCGTGAAATTTGACCACATATGTTTCTTCTTTCATAAATACTTATGACTCCTCTTATAGCTTGTCAAATAGGTGTATTTGGCCACTGCTTAGTATAAATTTCTGTTCCCAATACCTGTGCCTCGAAGTACCTATTCCTGGCTTCTGGCTTCTGACCTCTGCTTTCAGCCTGTCAGCAGGACCCCCACGGGCTGCCACCTTTTATGAAAAATAAAGCTCTCCTTTCCAAATGTATGGACTTTTTCATTTTTTTCAGTTAACATATTAAGAATTAGATAAAAAATAAATATTAGTAATGTAACATTGTAATATGCCTCAAACTCACACTTCAGTCATAAAATAGACAGTCTGGCAGATTAAGAAATACACAAAACAGGTAGAATTTAAAAGTGTCTATTTCCTTCTTTCATTCATTGTTTCAATGTTTTGCTTCTAATTTCATTAAAAAATTCTCATTTGTGCCTTTTATTTTTACTTATTCAATGCTTTGTAGGATTCTTTTTATATATTGAATCCTAATCTAAGTAACTTATAAGAATATAAGAATTGCAAGCTACAGTTTGAAATTTTTCTGTCCCCCACCTCTGATGTGCAGCATTGAGACCCATGCAGGTGTGTTCCTGGCTTTGCTCCTTCTATTCCTGTCTCCACTTAAAATCGCCTGAAGAATAAGCCCTACTCTCTTCCCAGGGCTAATCTTACTGAAGCAAGAGTAGATTACAGTCTTTTGAAATAAGCATTTTGGAGTTCATCCTCAAGGCTGGGCCAACCCTGATGACCTGCTCAAGTTTGTACTGGCCTCCCACCCCCATCCAGAGCCCAAAGTTGCTTCACGAGTAATGTGTCTTCTGTTCTATTGCTTTCTTTTTAATGTTCCTAATCTGAAGATTTTTCACAATGTCTGTCACTCCCAGGAAAAGGAAAAAAGGCAAAGCTGAGATTGGCTGACCCCCTCAAGAGGAATCTGGAATGTAAATTATACCTCAGAATCCATCCTGACCTGAAACAAGTGAGATGGGTTTTCTTACCCCAGCATCTGCCAGTCATTGGTTAAGGGCTGCCCCATGTGACCTAAGCTGCCAGCTCTCAGCTTACTGGCAAAGCAGCCCAACTTGAGAACAGTCCTCTAAAGATTAAAGGCAAGTATTGTGAAACAAAGGGGAAAAAAATCACTGAAGCACCCAAATAGTAAAAGGTAACCCTAGGGAATCTGGTCAGAGCCCTTAGAGTGTCTACCACTGCTCTATCCATCAGAAGCAGCTCAGGAGAGAAAAACCATAACAAATTGGGTTCCCTACAACGCAGCCTGGGAAAGCTGCTGGGGACAGCCTAGAGCCTACCTGTGATGAAGTAGCTAATGTCACAAGAGGGAGAAAATGAGATGATGTGAGCACAGAGCCTTTATGTCCCAGGAGCAGAGCATCAGGAAAGATTTCAGGGATATTTCAGTAGGAGAGGTCTGATAAGATATCAAGCAGTGGAGGTGATGAAGGCCATTGTCAAAGGGCAGAGCAGAGTGGCATGAGTACTTTCTAATGCACATGAATCACTGCCACATCTCCCAGAGAACCAAGAGGAAATAATCTGGGCAGGTACTCTTGAAATTCCTTGAACTAGATTTGAGGTAGAGAAGAATATTGCACTGGAGGATGATGTGGCTTGGGGAAAAGCAAAGGACAAACTTCATTTTCTGCGGCACTGCTATTCTGCTATAACTGAGTCCAAACATGAGTTAGAAGTATGATTAGACAGTAAAGGTAAAACATTAACGGTATTAAGTCTGTCTTTTCACTCACTACCAGCGAATGTGTGCATTCTGCTGTTTCACCTTTCAAGTCAAGAGTCTGACTTATGTTTTTATTTATGCCCCACAGTTTACACTGTCAAATAGACAGATTTTTTAAAGCTATCAATTAGTCTAATGTTTACTATTCGTGTTTTTTACAAGACTATGCCAAAAAGTCATACTAATTCATTTTATAAGCACTTTTAAAATTAGGTGCCATGTTAGTTGGATAAAAAGGAACGTTCCTATATTAAGAGCTTATACACATGGAAATGATAAACACAGATTCAGGTTAGTGGTCACTCGTGGGAAGAAAGAAAGTGAGTGGGATCTGGAAGAGGTAAACTAAGCTTTTTTCCATACCTGACACATTTTGTAACAACAATTCAAATAACTAAATGGAAATGAATAGAAGCTTTAGTATTTCCTTACCTTGCCCTACGCAGTGGTTCTCAACCTTCATAATGCCGCAATGTATTTTCATTGTTACAAAGGGGTCCCAACCCACAGTTTGAGAACTGCTGCCGTGGTCACCTCAGGCACTCCCCGTCCCCTGTACTTCATTTGGGACATGGTGTGAAGATGCTGAAGGCCTGTGACAGAGGAATTAAAGATTAAGAATCACTTAGAGAGAGATTTAAATGGTGACTGAATATGCACTACTCAAGAGTATTTGTATGGTCTTAAGGTTTCTCAGAAAATTGTTTGCTCTCCTGTTCTGGACTCCCCAAAGCAATTAACCCCCTCTATGGGTTGCTATCTTGATTTTTCCACTCTCATTTGGGAATGTAAAATGAAAGGATATTTAATCAATATGCACTCCAAGTAAGCTCTTTTAAGCACTTATTTGCGAGACATTATATATTCCAGACAGCTAATTATGGCCAGACATAGGCCATGTCGTCAAAGATGACGATAATGATATTGTCAACAATATTATTGACAACAATAATATTTATTGAGACCTGCAGTGGGTGCTAAGCACTTTGCCTGCATTACCTCATTAAATCTTCACAACAGCCCTATGAGGGAGATACCATTATTATCCCCAATGTATAGCTGAAGAAAGAAAAGCCTCCAGAATAAGTTGCCTAAGGTTAACCAAAGCTAGCATGAGGATCAGAATCCGGGACTTAGCAATAGTAAAATCTATATACCTCATTACTAGGGTACACAGCAAAAATCAACAGAAAGTTTCTATGGGAATCTAGGAGAAATTATTCGTAGTATTTTTTTTTTTTTTTTTTGAGACAGAGTCTCAAGCTGTCACCCTGGGTAGAGTGCCATGCCATCATCATAGCTTACAGCAACCTTCAACTCTTGGGCTCAAGTGATCCTCTTGCCTCCGTTTTTCTAGTTTTAGTAGAGACAGGGTCTTGCTCTTGCTCAGGCTGGTCTCAAACTGGTGAGCTCAAGCAATCCACCCACCTGAGCCTCACAGAGTGCCAGGATTATAGGCGTGAGCCACCACTCCTGGCCTAAAAGAAATTATTAACTTTAGCTAGAGGGTTCAATGAGTGTTTCAAAGAAAAGAGGTAAAAGAATTGTAAAGGATAGCTAGGTAGCAAAGAATATTCCGGGAAGAGTTCTGACAGAGTCATGAGAAAGTAGGATATGCAAGTAGCTTTGCGTGTTTTGGTGACGTGTGCATTTGAAGCACTGGTAGAGGTGAGTTTGGCAAGATTGGCAGGAACCAAAGTAGGGTGAACAGCACATTCAGGAGGCAGGAAAAATTGAAGAAGCTTCTTTAATAACTCCCTTGTAGCCTGAGAATGATCTATATCTATGACTTCAGTAGGCCACACTTAACTACAAGTAAGCAATAGTTTAGGTGATTATTTGATTAGGAAGACAATTACTTTTAAAATATATATATATGATTTTTCATACTTTCCCCGAGTGACAAAGGACCTTACTTAAAACCTGTGAGAGTAACAGCCAACCAGTTATTAGTTGCCTTATCCTGGTAGTCTTTATCAGACTTTATCAGGTCAGTCACACTTTGAAACTGCAGATATTTGTTTCCTGGTGCAGAGACAAAATAAAATGGTGTTATAGAAGTCTGTATCTGGTGTAGCCATTCAGTGGTCAATCAGTAATACTATATCACCTTATTAAACCTAATTTGATATATACATATGAACATATATATACATGAAATAAAAATTGTCTAACTGTCAAGACACGTAGGTCTTAAAAAGGTATCAGCCAGCTGTGCAGTTTTCATCAAGTCATTTTATTTATCTAAGATTCAACTCACCTGTAATATGAGGCTTGCCCTAGATGAACCTAAGATTGTGATTCTATGAAATTAGGAAACCTGTGATCTTGACAAGCTTAAAATATATTTCAGTACGTAGGGCATAGTCATGAAAAATAGATTAATAAGTATACTTATTATATAGATTAATAAGTAATTTAAAAATAAATACTACAAAAGAAGAACTTGTTTACAAAAATCAAGTCTGGTGCATTTACTGGAAAGGCCAAGATTGCACCAATAATAAGTAGAAAAAAGGAAATTAAGTAAGAAAAGGATAAAAATTCTCACTTACTAGTAGAATTTTGTGTGGGAGGAATATTTTGTTTATTTTCTCAACAACATGAAATGACATGTTATCAAGAATACTTGGCCAGCCAGGGGCGGCGCCTGTGGCTCAGTCGGTGAGGCGCCGGCCCCATATACCGAGGGTGGCGGGTTCAAACTCGGCCCCGGCCAAACTGCAACCAAAAAATAGCCAGGCGTTGTGGCAGGTGCCTGTAGTCCCAGCTACTCGGGAGGCTGAGGCAAGAGAATCGCTTAAGCCCAGGAGTTGGAGGTTGCTGTGAGCTGTGTGAGGTCACGGCACTCTACCGAGGGCCATAAAGTGAGACTCTGTCTCTACAAAAATAAAAAAGAATACTTGGCCAGGTACAGTGGCTCATGCCTATAATCCTGGCACTCTGGGTGGCCAAGGTGGGAAGTTCAGAAGTTCAAAACCAGACTGAGCAACAGCAAGACCCCATCTCTACTAAAAATAGAAAAAAATAGCTGGGCAGTGTGGTGGGCACTTGTAGCTCCAGTTATTTGGAGGCTGAGGAAGGAGGATCACTTGAGCCTAGTTTGAGGTCGGTATGAACCAGGCTGATGCCACTGTCTAGCCAGACAACAGAGTGAGACTTGTCTCAAGAAAAAGAAGGAAGGAAGGAAGAAAGGAAGGGAAGGGAAGGGAGAAAGGAAGGAAGGAAGGAAGGAAGGAAGGAAGGAAGGAAGGAAGGAAGGAAGGAAGGAAGGAAGGAAGGAAGGAAGGAAGGAAGGAAGGAAGGAAGGAAGGAAGGAAGGAAGGAAGGAAGGAAGGAAGGAAGGAAGGAAGGAAGGAAGGAAGGAAGGAAGGAAGGAAGGAAGGAAGGAAGGAAGGAAGAAAGAAAGAAAGAAAGAAAATACCAGTACATTTCTCTTTGGAACCATATAATGATCATTCATTCCATATGTGACAGCTTGTAATCTTCATGGAATATATAGGTTATGTGAATTCTATAAATCGTTTTAATTGTACTAAGAGGATGGTATTAGAAGATAACTGAAAAGATTATCAGAAATTATTCATGATGGTTGTGTCACTGTGCAAAACCACATGTAAAGCATCACCAAGGTTACAATTATAAACATACTCTGATTCAAATTATTATAAAACATTACCAGATTTGGGTGAGGTTTCTAGAGGAAGAGAGGACCCACTCAAAGAAGCAACAACATTTACTGAGTATCTACTGTTGATATAGGTGTTGCTAAGTAAACAGGGAAAAAAATACAGAAAACAAACTTCTCTAAAACCAAGAAGTACTGTTGATGCAGCAGGTTGAAATGATGGGTTGTAACAGTAGCTGCCTTCATTAAGTTTTATTAGGTGGAGAGTGCCCAGACTTATGAGGGACAAAGGATCTTGCAGTGGAAAGAACATGAAATATAGAATAAGACTTCTAGGTTCCAATCCCAGTGTGGTCACTTAGGAGCTGTGCAACCTTGAACAAATCATTTGGCCTCAATTTTTCTTCCATAAAATGGGTTTAAAAATATTGATAACCTTCATGAAGTTGCAGTGAGAAATCAATGAAGCAATGACTTGTAAATTGGAAAAAAGTAAACATGTTCTTGACTGACATCCAGTGATATCCTTGGCCAAACTGTGTAGTTTATTCCCTTGCATATCTTCACTGCAACATTTATCTTCAACAGGACATCTACTTCTCCCTGCATGTGTCAGCAGGCTTCCCTTCCTATTGTCTCCCCAAATGAACTATCAGTTTTTCAACAGCATCACTTCTCTGTGTTTTCCATACATAAGAAACAATGATGCGCACACTATGAACACCCAGTAAATTATTTAATCACAATATCTTGCATTTTAATATTTATTTGAACTCTTTAATGTATAGTCATATGTCACTTATATTCAGCTGTCAGATTTATCTTGGTGGACATAATTCTGATCATACTATGTCACAGTTCAAGAATTTCAATTCATATAGTTTTAATTCCTATGGAAACCCTAAGGCCTTACTACTCAAAATGTGGTTTTAAGGCCAGGAGTACTGGCATCAGCTGAGAACTTGCTAGAACTACAGATTACACAGCCCCATTCAAGATCTATTGAATTAGCAAATTCACTTTAACAAGATTCCCAGCTAATTCATACATACAGCTTTGATGACATCTTTACTCTCTTGTAAATTTGAAGCTTCAAAAGTAAGGTTGCCAAATTTAGCAAATAAAAATAAAGTATGTCCAGTAAAATTAAAAACTATTAATAATTTTTTAGTATACATACATGGTATGTCTCAAATGCTTTATGGGACATACTTATGCTTTTAAAAAATTTACTGTTTATATATCTGCAATTGGCATTTTACTAAGCCCCATATTTTATCTGGCAACCCTATTCAGGAAGGTAGGATGCACGTCTAACCTAACTTTTTACTCCCCTGGAATAGTGCAATGCTTACCCCAACTGCTCAAATCATCTTTTTTAAAGAGCAGAGGTTTCTCTGGGGATTTTTGCCCAACATTGTATGTCACCAGATATTAACACAGTGCAGGGCAAACCATTATAGATCAACAAATGTTTGTTGGATGAAGAAATAAATAAATCAAGAGCAATCTTCCAGTTTTGGACCAGGTTGTGCATGCATATTTTAATGAAAACTTAATATTTTTAACATTAAAAAAACAACGTTTAAAAAGCCTCTGTTTGTACACTTTTTCACATTTTAGCTGGCAGAGTTCAGAACTTGATGGGAACATAAGTAAGGGCTCAGAATGTACTCATCACAGATTTGGTCCATATGGTCACCGATCGGGAGCGAATGCCCCCCTCACGAGGCTGACTCGCCTGCAGCTGGCAGCCCTATGAGACACCTTCCCCCTCCCGCTGCCGAGGCGCCCACGCACGCGCACAGCCACGCTCCGACCCTGAAGGCCGGCCTGAAGGAGGCGGGCCTCCCTGGGCGCGTGCGCGGCAGCCCGAGCGGCGGCCCCTCCCTTGGCGGGGGCGCGCGGCGCAGAGGACCACACGGAAAGAGGGAAGTCAGGTGGCCGCTGCCGCCGCTGCTGCGGATTGTCGCCAGAAGGAAGATGGCGGATCTGGAGGAGCAGTTGTCTGATGAAGAGAAGGTAAGAGCCGCGGGGGCGGCGGAGCCGGTCGGTATCGGCCCGGAGTCTGGCTGCTGGGGAAGGGCACTGGCCATCGGACTGTGCCCTCGGCTGCCCTTCCTCCCCCGTCTTCGCTGAGCCCAAGTGCCTGCCCCTGTCAGTCACCCGAGGCCCCGCGCGGGGGCAGGTCTCTGCCGGGCCTGCTCGCTCCGCTCCTTGTACGGTGTGTGCTCCGAAAATAGGAAGCGGGAGCCCGGCGGCGGCTGGCCTCGCGCGGCGGGCGGGGGCGGAGGGCGGCGGCCACGGGGACCCTCTCCCTTCCGGGCGCGGGCCTGCTCCGGGGACGGGGGGCGCCGGAGGGGTCTATGACCGGGCCTAGGAGCGGCCCGAGGGCTGTGCCCAGCCTGGCGGCCTGTCGCGGGTGAGGGGTAGGGGAAGAATCGCTTAGGAAGCAGACCTTCGCTTCTCCCTTCTACTTCCTCCTCCCAAAGCAAATGCTTCTTTTCTTAAAAGAAACCCTAATTTTCTACGGTTTTTCCTTTCCCCACAGAGCTCTCTCTCTTTTTTCCTTTCTTGGCTGTAGCTGTAAGCTTTGCAGCTCCCATGTTCTCTGGGAGGCGGCGGAGTTGCACACAAAAGACCCCCCCCCCAGTTGTTTTCTGCTCAGGTTGGCAGCAGTCCTCCTGGGGCCTATTTGGTGGCACCCAGTCTTCCTGCTAGGACTTCTTCTGAAGAGAAAATTGTGCAACTCCTGTTACTGTATGTTAGATGCTGTGACCAGATGCGATGGAACCAGATGAACGACTTTAGTTCTCAGCATTTGAAATAAGAAATCTGATCATTGAACTAGCTCTCTCTGCTTCACCCTTTTCTTTTGGCTACTGTGCTGATCCGGTTCCCAGGGGATGGTGGGGTAGTGGGGAGAACCCTACTAATTTTGAGTATTTCCTGGAAAGGAAAGTTAACTGATACAACCATATGAATAAGATAGTTACACTTTTGGAAATGTCCACTCTTAATTTAAAATTTAAAATGCATCATTTTTGTGTTTGAGAGCCAGTATGTGTAGGAAGTACAAGTACGTGATAGTGTTTAGAAATGCTAATGTAACCCTAAGGGTAATTCATTTGGAACTCACAGCTCTAAATGTTTTTTTTTTATGCTGTGTTCTTCCACGGAAATCTAGGTTTCTGTCTCCTTCCTGATGTGCAGAAGTCAGCCTTATCTTCATTTTTGGATATTTTTTTCCCTCCTGTGCTCTTTTAGTGAAAATGATAATAAGACAACAAAATGGGGAGAGCCACAAGATTTGCCATAATCCACAGACCCAGCAGATAGATCCCTGTATTCACAAAAGTTGCTTGACAGTATTCACATATGTAATATTGGTAGATAACTACAAGTTAGTAACTGAAAATGTGCGTGAGTACACATACACATGTTTAAAATTAAGTAGTGTTAAAAAGTTTTTAAAAGAGATTGTCGTGTTTTTATTCTACCATTCTTAAGTGGTGATTTGCAGCTCAGGTGGCTAGAAATCTAGTCGATGAGAAAGTACTCAGTGTGGGAGTTAATATAGACCTGCCATGTGTTGTAAAGGCCTAAAATAGCAAAGGTTTTTCAAAATCAGTTGACAGAATTCCTTATTATCCCACACTCTTAGGGCACTAAGCTCCATGAAAGCTGGGGGCCTGGTGAATGTGTTTGAGCTTGTCTAGCAATATGTTCTATGAGTAAGTGAAAAATTCTACTTTGAATTTTGGTGTTTTGGTTTTTATTTGGGGGTTTGTAACAATATTCTGTAGATATTTTACATATAGTTTTCATCATGATATTTACTGGTTAAACAAACAGTGACCAAATTTGGGGTTAAATTCAAGTAACTGATTAAATGAAATTTTAATTTTCTCGTTACTTTATTTAAATGTTCTTTTAATCTTTTGGGAGGAGCATATATATATCCTGTATGGGATCAGAACAAGAGAGGACTAAAGGTGACATTGTTAAACTAATATTTAAATCATATTACTCTTTCTGCCACCTTGTTTTAATTTTCAAAAATAAGGTTTTAAGCACCTGCAGTCCCGGGTATTGTAGAGGCTGAGGGAGGAAGATTGCTTTAGCCCTGGAGTTTGACACCAGCAAGGCCAATGTAGCAAGATCCCTGTCTCTGAAAAAATAAAATAAAGTTTTTGGTACTTTAAAGCTTGTGAAATTTCCATTATAGATTACAAATCTAAGAAAGAAAAGCTGTTAAGTTGTATCTAGTACCATACTTTGTATATGCTTGGCTCAGATCTCAAGTAATTAAGATTGCTTAATTTGTTGTAAATTTGAGGTAGGTAGGTTTATTACCTTTCACAGATGAGAAAAGTGAGATTTCAGAAACTTTCAAGTAATTCACCCAAGGACAGTGCCCAGCCCAAGAGAAAGGTGGTGTTTAAACCCGAGTTTGTCAGAATGCAAGGTTCGTATTCTTGTGACATTATGCTGTCTTGAACAAAATTAATAACAAGACTGTTTTCGGTTTGTCTCTTCTTTAATTTGTTGACAGCTTATTTAATAAAAATTGTAAATACCATACATTAAATACTGTTAGAATCTAAATTTGTGTTTGTTCATTTTAGAACGAAGTTTATAATTAATACATTTAAGTGTTTTATGTTACTGGTATAGTTTCATACATGCCCTGTTTTAGAAATTAATCTAGAATAATAGCTTTGTTTTTAAAAATCATGTATAATTGTTTTTTTAAGAATACCACTATGAAATGTAAAAACCTTTTCTCCTTTGGCCACTGGGTGAATAGGAAATAAATTTAGCTGAAGAAGCTCAATGAAGTTCTTTCAAGTTATAGTGTATGCCACAGGCTTTTTTTTTTTTATATAGTTATAGAAACATGCCAGAAACAGTTCACATTTTCCATTCCTGGGTCAACTGTGTTGTACGGTAAAACATTTTTGTGAACGTTTTGAAATTACATGAAATTTTGGTGTAAGGCGCAAATGAAAAAATTTCCATATCTCTTTCTAGATGAGAAAATTCAAGCGTCAAAAGAAATACACTTAGTTATTGATAGGAAAGATCTTTATTCTTCCTATAACCCTTCCCACCTTCCCTCTATGCTAAGAATAATCCGCTCTCACAGATTCAACTTTTATGTCTTCAAAAATGTGTCCCATGTACCTAGCTCTACTCTCACTTCTTCCAGAGCATTGGTCCTACAGGAGATGGTTAATTAGATGTCTTCAAACGGAGCCTACCTAAAAATAAATTTATAAACTTTTTTCTTCTCCCCCCCCACCCCACAGAAGGGTGCAGAAATCCATCTCCTGCTCATTTTTCTCTTTATTTCTTTCTTCCAGTTGTTCCAGTCATCCAGGTTTTTAATTTCAGCTTTATTCTAATTTTTTTTATTTTGGCCTATACCTTACAATTAGTTTATAAATTTTGTCATTTTCATCATCAGAATGTGAGTTGCACAAGTAATTTATTTCTTTCATTTATATTAATATTTGACTTATTACCTCTCAATTGACCAGATTATTAAATTAGCTAGTGTTTGGTAACAGAATTTGTCCGTACAAACAATGCAACTTGATTATACTTGTTTTGTGACAACAGTTAAGGAAGAAATAGTCAAGAGGGGAAAGTAAAGATAGAAAAATGTCTCATGTATGTTCTTTCTCTTTTGTTATATTTGCCACTGTTAGGTTTCACTCTAAAGTTTCTAGACTAATCCCTCCTGTTTCCTGTATCTAAGCCATGCCTCTAAGCTGACCTGTCATTACTCTCAGTTTTTTTTTACTGCTCTAGTATCAGAGCAAAGTCTGCTCTCAAGATTTTAGTCACTGGGTTCCCCATTGCCTTTATAAGGGAACTCGACTCTTAAAATGGTACTTACCACTCCGTGTGCCATTCTAACCTAAATAGTTCTGACATTTCTAATATATACTGTTATTTAATTGTAATATGAACTCTATGAACTCACATACTAGTCCATTTCTAGCACCTTAGGTAAGTTATTTAATCTCTCGGCCTCAGTTTCTTCTGAAAGGTATGTAATAGTAAGTACCTTCTCCTTGAATTTGCTTTAAATACAAATAGTGCCTCGCATGTATAAGCACACAATAAATGGTAGCTATTTTTCTGTACTCATGACTTTTCATACACTGTGAGTGTTGGTATTGCTTCTAGGTCTGTCCCTTTCTTTGAAAAATGAAAATCTTACTCATCCCCCAGGGTTTAGCTTAGATCACACAGCTAGTTTAATCTCTCTCATGAACTCGATAAGATATTATTAGTATTAAATATAATTTTACATAATATTTACCTCTTTTCTCTTTTCTACTGGAATTCCTAAATACAGGCATTGTCGTCTTTCATATCTGTCATTACCATTTCATACATTGTATTTTGAAGGTTAAATGTATGGTTTTACATTATTGCTGTTAAGACACATTTACTTATTCCACTATAAGTATAAAGGCTGAAAACTCACACGTTTTAATTGAAGTGTTTCTCTTGAAAATGAATGAAACTAACTTTTGAAAACTATTATATTATGTATTTACATCTATATTCATTCATTTACCAGATATGCCGTACTCCATACTTCACCGATTCCAATACTGATATTTTCTGTATTTTAAGGTCTCTGAAAACAGTCTGCATTGTACAATCATTGCCTCAGCATTTTTCCTTTTTTGGTGGTATATTAAGTCATGTATCTAATGCTGATTGCAAATCAGGATAAGAAAGGATGTAATGAAATAACAGCCTAAAAATGTTGAGATTCATGAATCTAGATAGATTGGAGTTGTAAGAACAGTTGGAAAACTGGCTTAAGAGGATTTTAGGACCTAACTCTCTAAAGAAGTGGAGGGAAAAAAGATTGCTAACAGACTTAACTGCAATCAACAGGATTTAGTAAATGAATGTAAAGGAAAGACATGAGTCAGAGGTAACCATGAACATTAAAATCTAGATAACTGGGAGGTGGTACCACCACTAACAACTAGAGAACACAGGAAAGAGGATGTACAGCTGGATGGAATAATGGTGAATTTAGGTTTGGTTGTACTGAGTGTGAGCTGCTAGCTAGTAGGATGTCTGTGTGAAAATATCTAGCAGATAGGGAGAGATAAATGGAGCTTGAAAAAGGGGGCAGGCCCAGAGATCATATAGAGATTTGAAAATCCTCCCTGTGGGTTAAAGCCACCAGGTAAGATAAGCCCTTTAGGAGGAAAAATTTAGATGTAACAAAGAGGAGAGCGCCGATTTCATTTGAGAAGTAAGTGGAGGAGAGAGACAAAAAGGTGATAGGAGACTCTGAAAGTAGAAGTGTTGTATACCTAGTGCAGAGTTGATACTCATGTGGCAAAATGTGAACAGAATTACAAGAAGGGGCAGTGCCCAATGTTGCAAAGATTAAGAAGGACTGTGAACTCAAAAAAAGTTCCTGTAGCACAGTGGTTGCGGTGCCAGCCACATACATCGAGGCTGGCGGGTTTGAAACCAGCCCAGCCAGCTAAAATAACAATGACAACTGCAACAAAAAATAGCCGGACGTTGTGGTGGGCGCCTGTAGTCCCAGCTGTTTGGGAGGCTGAGGCTAGAGAATCCCTTAAGCCCAAGAGTTTGAGGTTGCTATGAGCTGTGACACCACAGCCCTCTACCCAGGGCCACAGCTGGAAACTATGTCTCAAAAAAAAAGAAAAAGAATAAAGTTTAGGTTTAAGAGAAAGAAACAAATTATCTATTAAATGTCAGATACTTTAACATATTCTCTCAATGGTCAGAATGACTTTGTTGTTATCCCTGTTTTACAGATAGGAAAACCATGTAGATAAGGCCAACTATTTAAGTAGTGGACTAGGGCTTTTTAGTGGCCTTCAAGGGAGCAGCTGTACTAGGCTTTGGAGCAAGGAGTAGAGAGATAACCAGACCCAAAGACTTCCCTTCTCTTCTTTTGTTTCCTGGGCTATCTCTGTTCCCTTAGCAATTTGTATATACCTTTGTTATAACAGTTACCAATTTTAATAGATGTACTTGATGTTCTCATTTCCTATGTTCTTTAAGGCTAAGCCTTATGCCTTTCTTTTTTTTTTTTCCTGAGACATAATCTCATTTTGTTGCCCAGGCTAGAGTGCCGTGGTGTCAGCCTAGCACACAGCAGCAACCTCAGACTCCTGGGTTTAAGGGATCCTCCTGCTTCAGCCTCCTGAGTAGCTGGGACGATAGGCAACAACCACAGTGCTCATCTGATTTCTCTAAGTAGAGATGTGGTCTTGGGGGCTTGCTCTTGCTCAGGCTAGTCTCAAACTCCTAAGCTAAAGGGATCCTCCCACCTCAGCTTTCCAGAGTGCTAGGATTACAAGTGTGAGCCCCCTGGCCACTACATCTTAATCGTCTTTGTCTCTTATGGTGCCTAGCACATATTAGATCAGTGGTTTTCAACTCCAGCTGCACATTAGAGTCACCCGAAGAATTTGTAAAGAAACATGGATGTAGGGCGGCACCTGTGGCTCAGTCGGTAGGGCGCCGGCCCCATATACCGAGGGTGGCGGGTTTAAACCCAGCCCCGGCCAAACTGCAACAAAAAATAGCCAGGTGTTGTGGCGGGCGCCTGTAGTCCCAGCTACTAGGGAGGCTGAGGCAAGAGAATTGCTTAAGCCCAAGAGTTGGAGGTTGCTGCCATGGCACTCTACCAAGGTCCATAAAGTGAAACTCTGTCTCTACAAAAAAAAAAAAAAAAAAGAGAGAGAGCTAGAACTTCCCAGATGATTTGAATAGGTAACCAGCTTTGAGCTTCATATTAGGGGATCAAGAAATATTGACTTTAAAGATAATAGGTAGAGACAGTAAGTACAAATTATTCTTTAAAACACTTTTGTAGTAAGACAAAGAATAGGTATAAATACTTAATTTATTCCTACTATTTCCTTTTAAGGATACTTTTTTTAAAGATAGAGAAATTTAGGGGTATTTTTGGGCTAAAGGAAATGATTCAGAGAGGAGAAGGAAATTGAAAAACTGTAAGATAAAGAATAACTTTGTAACTTTTTCCAGTTATTGATAGCGCCTACTTTGGATTCATGGATTTCTTGATGTTTTAAATAAATGGTAAAAACGTATTTAAAGAAGTATTAATGTTGAATTCAATAGATGGCCTAGTTTTAGGTTAAGTGCTATGGGCCCTGTTTTTAATTACCATTCAAAATAATTATAAAGGAAAAATTTTTGAAGAAAACTTATTTAAACAAATTACTCTTAAATATACTCAACATTAAAATCAATTAGCGCATAACACAGATATACAATAGTGATCATTTGGTCATAAATTGTCTAAATGTCATAAAATTCAAAAAAGTGTTTCTCTATTTTTTGCTTCTCTTAACAAGGTATAGGCAATTTTCAGTGAGTTGTAGGAGACAATTTCAAATGATTCTTGCAATGTAAAAATGCATAATAGCCCCTTTAACGTTACTATCAGTCTACAAAGATGGTAGTCCTTTTTGGTGTCAGAGTCCTTGAGAATCAAGTAAAACCTATGATTCCTTTCTTGATAAGACCAAACACTTCAGATTTTGCATACATGGTGCCTTACAGGGTGTGGGTGCAATATCTGATCATTCATGAGATTTTCTAAAATATTGATTTCTAGGTCCCAGTTCTCTGGAGATTGATTCAGTAGGTCTGGAATAGAGGATGGGAATCTGTAGTTTTTCAAAAACTTTCTAAATGAATCTGACAGGCCTTCATATTTGGCATGTTCTTACCCTAATTTCATCTTCCTTGATCACAGAGGCCAATAACTACATGGCATGCTGTCTACTGTGTGGAAATTATAAGGGTTATAGGTAGATTCTAAGATGAAATACAGATGCCCAGGTAAATTCGAATTTAAAATAAACAGTGAATCATTTTTAGGGTATGTATTTCCCAAGTATATGAGCTTGTGGAGAATGCACGGTCCTTTACCTCTAAATTTAATGGTTCCAGATAGCTGTTTTTTTCAAGTATGTGTGTGTGTGCACATGTACACGTGTGTGTATACCTGTATGCGTGCGTGTGTGTGTGCATGCTCCCATACACATGCATTGTCTGGTTTTTATACTTTCATCTCCTTTTTCCCCCCAGTTGCTCAAGGTTTTAAATTTTTGAAAAAATTTTTGTCTGATTACTATATTTATAACTAATTTAGTGAGGACTTCATTTCTTGTTAAGAAATTATTTTCTTCAGACAATTTTTAAATTTCTTGGAACCAAGGTTTTACCTTAGTGTTTGTAAAATTTTTTTTGCCAAATGTCTGGTAAAGTCACCAGAAAAATCTGAAGAATTCACAAGCATAGGCAAATGAAATAACGTTAATCCTGTCAACTATTTCTATAAATCGTGGAACAACTGACAACCCACAGTAAGCCCTCCCAGCCTGTTGCGCTTTCATCTTCTAGTAATCATAAAATTCAAGTAGCACTGCCATTTGCCCACGACTTCCAATAATAAACACTTCTTGAAGAGGCTTCTCACCATGGAGCTATCTTTGCTTTAAAAAGATGCATTCTGTCCCATTAATGCAAAGAGTGATGGAATCAAGGACTGCACGGCAGAAAGATAACATTTGGAGCTTTTGTTCATCCAGATCTCTTTCCTGTGTTGTCTTTTCTCTGAGAAGTTTTTGGTCTTATTCAGCAGTGTAGGTATAATATTGTACATTTCCAAATTCCATATTGCAGGTGACATAACCCTGTAAAGATACTTGATGTGTTGTGCTAACCACCTTAAGCCAAGAGCAATAATTCAAAACTTGTGGGTGTTGGTCTAGTTCATCAGTGTTTCCTATAATGATACCAAAACTTTTGATCACAGCTTCTCATATGAAATATGTCCTATCTTCCACTTATATCTGTGGCAACATTTAAAAAACTAAGGACTGGGAACTTCTTTGGCAAAGTAAGGAACCACTGCTCCATAGAATTTGGTCACGAGTAGTGTTCTTTTGGGGTTTATGATTAATCTCTCCCCATCACTGTGGTAAAAGTTCTGCTTCTGTACATGCTGGTCCAACAGGATGTGTGATTGCCATACAATCAGTTAGTAGCATTTGCCTTGCCCATCATCTGGCCTCTGGATCAAATCGGAAGGAACGTAGAGAAAATGAGTTGCCTTTTTAGGCTCAGGATGTTGGCATGCTCTCTCTACACAATATGAGGACATCAGCTCCTCTCTCTGCCAGCAGCACTTTGGGAACAGTGTGGCCGGCAGCAGCCCATCATTAGCATGGTGCTTTTTTCACTGCCTGCAGTCTGAAACACATCTGATCCTAAACGATTATCTGCTGACATTTGACAGAAAGAAAGTAGTAGTACTTGTTGGAAAGCAGAAGACAATTTCCTGTGCAGTTTATCATAATGAACTTGTAGTTTTTACTTAATGGACAAGAAAGTAGTTTTCTTTCCTAGGGTGCAGATTTGGGGAATTCTCTTTAGGAATGGTGGAATCATTGTCATTTGAATGATGAATATTCTTTGTTTTTTTCCCCTTGCCAGAACCATTTACAACTGAATTCTGCCCACTTTCTTTAGAATCTTTGCGAGGATTCTGATCTAAAGAAGGTCACAAACTATTGGAATGGCAAAGTGTCCATTTTTGAGGAAGTCCATTTCAATTATTCTAATTTGTTCTATCAAGACCATTCCTCAGGGCCGGCGCCTGTGGCTCAGTCGGTAAGGCGCTGGCCCCATATACTGAGGGTGACGGGTTCAAACCTGGCCCCGGCTGAACCAAAAAATAGCTGGGCGTTGTGGCGGGTGCCTGTAGTCCCAGCTGCTCGGGAGGCTAAGGCAAGAGAATCGCTTAAGCCCAGGAGTTGGAGGTTGCTGTGAGCTGTGTGATGCCATGGCACTCTACCGAGGGCAATAAAGTGAGACTCTGTCTCTGTAAAAAAAAAAAAAAACATTTCTCAGTATTTAATAAACTAATTTATCTTCTAATTTGTATACTTACAAGGAGTCCCCTACAGGCCCAAGAGTGGAGTGAGGGAAGGTTACCTGAAATTGGTGCACAAGCTTCTGATGTATCCTTCTCCGCTCCATCGGCCACATCCACAATGCCTGATCACTTCTAAAATCTCAGCACATTTGTAACAGATTGACAGTTTAGAAATGTTTAATCCGTATTATCCCGTAACTCAAACTTCTGATCATCATTTTCATCTGAGATGGTTATTGATGGAAGCTTGTACTTATTCTTTAATAAAAATTCTTTCACGAGAAATTTAGAGCCTTCTTTTTAAGACATTGATTGGCTCCTGACTCTCTTTGAAATATTTTTGTTCCTATAAGCTAACTTTGTTCTCTACAGCCTTTGTCAGGTGGGCTCAGATCCTTCCCTTTTAAAAATATTGTATAAATGTCAACCTTTCTTCTTCCTTCAAATTTATTGGAGAATAGGAAACTAGATGACCACAATTGTAAATTTATGTCTGAAATAAATGTAAGATGATTTGTGAAGAATCTTATGCCCTTCTAATGTTGGGACTGTGTCAGCATATTTGTTTGTTTAAAATATATTTTATATATCCGAATTCGTTGCCTTCGAGTCTCCATTTAGTATCTTACATGGCAGCTTCTTGGATAAATTGCCTCTTCTTTACTTTGTTGGTATGGGAGGGATTCCTGGCCTAGGACCGTGGGGTTGACTAAACACATCACACTGGACACCAGATGAGATTGACAGCAGTTTAATAAATACACTCAGCAGTCCAGGAGATGGAAACACAGCACTCATAGGGGTTGCACTCGGGAATGGATTGAACAAGCTTGTACTAACAAGAGGATGGAATAATCCCTGGTTCCTGAGGAGGATGTGATTGATTGATTGATTGATTCCAAAGCCTCCCCAGGAACTGAAGCTTGCTATTCAGGCATAAGCAGGACCTGTGTTCCCCTTGATAAAGGATTGTTTGGCTACAGGACTTTATCTGTGGGAGCAGAGTGAGGAGGAGAACTTGTAGTTGGGCCATTTAAGGCCCTCCCATTTCCCCCAGATATTAAGGCACACATAATATTTGGCTTTCATCTTAAGCCTTACACCACAGATCTCAATAGTACTAGCAGGTTATCAAAAATATTTGTTAATGATTGTTGTACTAAATAATTGTCAAGAAGGTTTGTTTTGTGTTGTTTGAGACAGAGCCTCAGTCTGCCATGCGGGCAGGAGTGTAGCGCATCATCCTAGCTCTACGCAACCTCCATCGCAAGCCATCCTCCTGCCTCCACCTCCCCAGTAGATGGGACTGACTACAGGTGGTACAGAGCTCAGGCTATTCTGAATCTCCTGGCCTCAAGTGATCCTCCCGCCTCCTAGAGTGCTAGGATTAGAGGTGTGAGCCATCATCACACCAGGCCTGATAGCATAATTTTATCAAGAACAGAGAGGCAGGCTGGGCGCCTGTGGTGCAGTGGTGGTGCCGCCGCATACTCCGTGGCTGGTGGGTTTGAACCTGGCCTGGAACTGCTAAACAAACAAAAACTGGGTGTTGTGGTGGGCGCCTGTAGTCCCAGCTACTAGGGAGGGAGGCTGAGATAAGAGGATCACTTGAGCCCAAGAGTTTGAGGTTGCTGTGAGCTATCACACCATGGCACTATACTGAGGGTGACAAAGTGAGACTCTGTCTCAATAAAAAAGAAAGAAGAAGAAGCAGAAAAAACAGAGGCAGGAGTTTGAGTGAGACAGTCCGAGGGTTGAGGCATTTTGATGGAGATCTCTAATAGATAAATTATAGTTAGAAAAATGGATCTTTGCCAGAGGTTATGATAGGAGGTGTGTAGATTTGAGAGCTGTTGTATGGCAGTAGGAGGAGGAACGAAAATGGATAAGATTACCCAGAGGTTTCCTTGTTTCCAACTTGTCTTCTGAATCATCCTAGGCAGATTATGCAGTTTGGGGAAGGAGTTTTGTAAAAACCCCAGAACTTCATCTGAAGACTTCATTCAAATCTTAATTCTGGATTTCTGCTTTCTCTTAGGTAAATTAAAGGGAGTGTCAGCTATGTCAGCATAGTTGTAGATGTTGTTTTATTGTATCTAACAGGGTCAGAGCTTTAAAAACGTTTAAGAAACAAGGATACATTTCATCCTCTTCAGTTTACCTTTTAAAAATTGAGATTTATAGAAGTTTAAAAATATATATATAAAAACTTGGCTAAGTCAAAGCAATAATTGACTTAGGTAAAAACCCAGATCTTAACTGGAAATTTCCACAATTGCAGCTTGGAATCTAGTTTCTTCCCCTGTGTTACTGTCATGGGTGCTTGAGGTGAGCAGGGTCAAGTAGAGTGGGAAGAGATGATATCCCAAGTAAGGAGAAAAGATGTTGGTGTGTGGGAAGTGAAGTGAATTCACTGATTTTACTGGAGACAACACAGAAATACATGGTCATGGGCTACACTTGCACCACTGTAAGGCACAAAAAAACATGTAATCTGAAAATGTATGTATTCTAAAGCTATTTTTAAGAATACTGTGACTATACTAACATAAGTAAACTTTTAATCTATTATTATGACTGCTAATAATAGTAGCTAATATAATGTATTCACCCAAAGTCACCTACCTGTTGAGTATAGAGATAAAAGTCCAACCTGGTTAATCTGGGTCCAGAGATTGTACTCTAAACCATTATACTTTATACTGCTTCTTTATATTAGCATAAGTTTGTGTAGTTTTGAATGTAAGTTATTTTGGAAGCTCACAGTCTACCATTTGCATTAGTGATAACTCTTAGAATGTTCATTTCATTGAAGTGCTACATCCTCTGACTGTTTCACATAAATGGGGGTTTATTCTTGCTTATAGATTTATTCATTACTTGGTAACTATTAAGTTCAGAGTATAGGGCAGGAGTGACAGGGATTCTGCCTTGAAGGGAGATCAAATGTTGCTTTATTTAACAAATACAATAGAGACTCTGTAAGATGACCACCCATACTGTAACAGATTGGTCAACATAAGGAAGTAGGCCTACTGTAATGCTGCGTATGTGTGGTGCATGTACATTCAGTGAAAATTAGGTCAATTTGAGGAGATGGTCAGCTATGGAGGTTGTACTGTAATTCAGAGTGCTTTTTGCCAGGTACCATTCTAAGTGTGTGGATATGATAGTTTGTCCCCCCTTGATTTTCTCTTTCTTCCCAGATTAAACCAGTGCTAATTTTACAGATTTTTGAAATTAGAGGGGCTGGAAAGTTAGTGTTTTTAAGTAAATTAATTTAAATGTGTTTAACCATAGATGAAATAGCAAAATAGCACCTATTTGTCTTTTCTAACCTACAGTTTGTTTTTGAGTTTCTAAAAGCCTAGCTTGGTTCAAATAACTTTAAACAAACCAAAATGGTGGATCTGATTATATCTTAATTAATCAGAACTCAGGTAATTAGAGTCTCCTATTTAACCCAAGATTGCTTAACTTGATTTTAAGGGCATGATGGCCTCATTGTGAACTGCAGCAACGCCTAATAGAATTTTTGTGTATAAAATTAAACTATTCATAACTTCCAGGGATAATCTTTAGAAGTCTTTAAGCAAAATAAATTGTTTTCTGAGGATAAATAGAATATTAATTTGCTTTGACACTGCTGTCATTGATACTTTCTTAATGTTAAACAAAGCCGCTACTACATATTAGGGCAGCATCTCTTCTTGTTGCCTGCTGATATTATTGAACATTTAGAACTTCATTGAGGAAGTCACATTCTTACAATTATTATCTGAATGATGATTGCTAAGTTATTTGGAATTTATTAAGCTATGTGACATATGTTTTTCATATCCCCAACTGAAAGACATAACTTAGATTTTTAAAATAGGGCTGAATATGTAAGATCCTCTTTTTTCATTTTTCTTTTCTTTTTGGTCTATTGGGGAACAGAAGTATGCTTTAACAAATAGTACTAGAATATTTTATCCATATAACAATATAATAAAGAATAGATCCCCATCCTACATCATAAACAAATTCAATCCTGGGCAGATTGAAGATTAAATACAAAGAGTAAAACTTTATAGTTAGGAAAAATACAGGCGAAATCCCCTGCAAACTCAGAGTGGAAAGGATTTTTTCCCCCTTTAAACACTTCATTGTGTTTAGGACATTCTCTTACAACACCTCAGTGTAATTATCGAATTTGGGAAACTAAATATTTATACAACACTATAATCTGCAGTCCCTATGTAAATTTCACCAGTTGTCACTGTAATCACTAATGCCTTTTTTCCCCTCCCTGGTCCAGGATCCAAAGTAGAATCATATTGAATTTTGTTGTAATGTCTCTGGTTGTCTTTAATCTGGAACCTTTCTAAGCATTTTATGTTTCGTGACTTTTAACTCCGTTGAAGAGGACATGCTAATTTGTTAGACTCTCACGCAAGTTTGGTTTGTTTGCTGTTTCCTCATAATTAGACTCCGTCTATGAATGTTTGGCAGGAGCATCACAGAAGTGACATGGTGTTCTCAGTATATTCTCTCAGGAGACACGTAGTGTCAATTTTTCTTATAACTATTGATAACTTTATTCATTTGGTAAAGGTAGAATGTGGCAAGTTTTCTCAAGTGTAAAATTACTATCTGTTTTTTAGTAATTAAGTGTAATCTGGAAAGATACTTGCAAACCAAGTAAATATTTTGGTTTTGTTTTATACTTTCGCCCCACTAATTTTAGCATCTGTTGAATATTTTTGCCTGCAAGAATTCCTGCAATGGTCATCCAAGGTGATTTTCACTCATTCCTTCTGCATTTCTTGATTGGAATTCCATAATGAAGAGCTTTTCGTTTTCCCCTCTGTGTTCATTTATTATGTTGGTATGGAGTTAATTGATTTTTTTTTTTTTTTTTTGTAGAGACAGAGTTTCACTTTATGGCCCTCCGTAGAGTGCCGTGGCCTCACACAGCTCACAGCAACCTCCAACTCCTGGGCTTAAGCAATTCTCTTGCCTCAGCCTCCCAAGCAGCTGGGACTACAGGCGCCCGCCACAACGCCCGGCTATTTTTTGGTTGCAGTTTGGCCGGGGCCGGGCCTGAACCCACCACCCTCGGTATATGGGGCCGGCGCCCCACCGACTGAGCCACAGGCGCCGCCCTGGAGTTAATTGATTCTTATTTTATTCTGTGGCTTAACATTTATTGTTACCTTTATCTAAATTTGTTGCTTGAATTGTAGAATGATTGTTTTTTGCAAAAAAAAAAAAAACATAAGAAAGACAAAGTACCAAAAATAGAGTTTGACAGTGAGTAATGCTTTTGTGTTATCTCTAGCAGTTGGTGGGTGGAAATTATTTTTTCTTAGTGCTCATATATTCTGATATTTTTGATATTACTTTGAATATGCCACTTTTCTGTATAGGTAATAGTCACGTGTGTTCTTCTGTAAGGAGTGTAACAGCATGGAACATGTTTTATGTTTTATTTATCATCTTTGTATATATTTTATACCAAATAGTGTTTGGAACTAAGAGAAAGAAAAAAATAGCTCTTCCAGCTTTAAGTTCAGGTTAATACTTGAAGCTCTAATACAGCGATTCTCAACCTGTGGGTCGCAACATTAGGAAGGTGGAAAACCACTGCTCTAATAGGTTAACTTTTGAAAACTACTCTGTATTTCTTGATATAATTATTTTAATTGTGAAGTGTGTTTGTCAGCTGCCCTGACTTTAAAATAGTCACCCCTCTCCAACAAACCAAGCAGTTTAGAAATATAAAAAAAGTAATAACTCATTCCTGATTCTGACTCCAATTTGACCAGACTTGACCTTAAAGAATATCATGTGGAAGAAGATGGTGAGTGAATAATGAAAAAGATTTAGCAGCAGGGTTGGGAATGTATCTAGTAATTCACTGGGCTCTTCAAAAACATAAGATACAATGTAGCTCCATGTGTGTTAGAGAAACTTGAAGGAGCTGTTTTCTATTATTTTTAGAAATTCTTTCTATTTCTGAGACCTTGTTTTTAACTTGGATGACCTTTTTTGTTAGAAGTAGGCTAGAAGAAATAATTGTTAAATTAAAAAAGTCATCTAGGAGGAATGTACAGAAAATACCTAGCTTTGAACAATCCCTTCTTAGGAAGACAGACCTTTACCGTGAGAGACAGTCTTTTGTCTAGCGTCTGAGAAATACAAACTGCAGATTCTTATCTTAAGAAATTCACAAAGACCAGATTAAATAGTTCAGGTTCAGCTGGTATAATCCAAGTTGTGTTCTGAGCCAGTCTGTTCTCTTGACCTCCCACTTAGTGGTACTTCTTGGACCCACCATGCACTTTGGATATTGGGGAAGTCTTTTGGTTACTGCGTACATTTTAGTGCAGTAGCAAGGGCAAGTAAGTCCATAGGATAAAAATACAGTACAGATCATTTTTGCTTTCTTGGTGAAAACTCAAAATAGAACTCTCTAAAATTCTAAATGGTATATGCCTTTTTTGGAAACAACTAAAACTTTTACAGCTCAACAACTCATTAGATGTATCACTAAATATACTATATGTATTCTGCATGCTATCAGTATTTTGATTTTGCCAGTTTTATAGGTAATGTGTAAGTCATTAAGAATGTTAAAACAATTATCTCAAAATTCTGTAAGTTTTCAAAAGTATTTGATTATACTGTTTATTAACATATTACAACAATTTTTATTTCCTGCCTGTGGCATAGTGATCAAGACTTCGGTGTAAATACTTTCCAGTAACTCTTACTTCCATAGGAGGGAGATAGGCAGAGGGGAAGAAGGAAATGGAGATTCTTATATTATCCTAATAGACTCCAATGCACAGTTAGCAAGCATGATCCTTTATACCCTACTCTGCCTTTGCCTTTTTAAAATTAAGTATTATTTATATTTTGCCTTTTAATTTTAATAGTACCCTTAAACATTTTAGAAGAAAAATAGTTTTGTAGAATATAAAATATTTTATCTTTTCTTTCTTTCTTTATTTTTATTGTTGGGGATTCATTGAGGGTACAAGAAACCAGGTTACACTGAGTGCATTTGGTAGGTAAAGTCTCTCTTACAATTGTGTCTTACCCCCTAAAGGTGTGTCACACACCAAGACCCCTTCCCTCCTTCCCTCTCTCTGCTCTTCCTTTCTCCACCCCTCCTTCCTCCTTTCTCTCTCTGCTCTCCCCATCCCCACCATGTCATTAATTGTCATTAATTGTCCTCATATCAGAATTGAGTACATAGGATTCATGCTTCTCCATTCTTGTGATGCTTTACTAAGAATAATTCCACTTCCATCCAGGTTAATATAAAGGATGTAAAGTCTCCATTTTTTTTAATGGCTGAATAGTATTCCATGGTGTACATATACCACAGCTTGTTAATCCATTCCTGGGTTGGTGGGCATTTAGGCTGTTTCCACATTTTGGTGATTGTAAATTGAGCTGCAGTAAATAGTCTAGTGCAAGTGTCCTTATGATAAAAGGATTTTTTCCTTCTGGGTAAATGCCCAGTAATGGGATTGCAGGATCAAATGGGAGATCTAGCTTGAGTTCTTTGAGGGTTCTCCTTACTTCCTTCCAAAAAAGGTTGTATTAGTTTGCAGTCCCACCAGCAGTATAAAAGTGTTCCTTTCTCTCCACATCCACTCCAGCATCTGCAGTTTTGAGATTTTGTGATGTGGGCCATTATTGCTGGGGTTAGATGGTATCTCAGGGTGGTTTTGATTTGCATTTCTCTAATAATTAGGGATGATGAGCACTTTTTCATATATTTGTTAGCCATTCGTCTGCCTTCTTTAGAGAAGGTTCTATTCATGTATCTTGCCCCGTGATATATGGGATTGTTGGCTTTTTTCATGTGGATTAATTTGAGTTCTCTATAGATCCTAGTTATCAAGCTTTTGTCTGATTCAAAATATGCAAATATCCTTTCCCATAGGTTGTCTGTCTGCATTGGTTGTTGTCTCCTTGGCTGTACAGAAGCTTTTCAGTTTAATGAAGTCCCGTTTGTTTATTTTTTGTTGTTGTTGCAATTGCCATGGCAGTCTTCTTCATGAAGTCTTTCCCCAGATCAGTATCTTCCAGTGTTTTTCCTATGCTTTCTTTGAGGATTTTTATTGTTTCATGCCTTAAATTTAAGTCCTTTATTTATCTTGAATTGATTTTTTTGAGTGGAGAAAGGTGTGGGTCCGGTTTCAGTCTTTTTACATGTGAATATCCAGTTCTCCCAACGCCATTTGTTGAATAGGGAATCTTTCTTCCAGTGTATGTTCTTGTTTGGTTTATAGAAGAATAGGTGGTTGTAAGTTAAGTTTTATTTCCTGTTTTCTGTTATATTCCAAATGTCTATGTCTCTTATTTTTGTGCCAATACCATGCTGTCTTGACCACTATGGCTTTGTGGTGCAGCTTAAAATCTGCTATGCTGATGCCCCCAGCTTTGTTTTTATTAACTAAGAACTGCCTTAGCTATATGCGGTTTTTTCTGGTTCCATACAAAACGCAGAATCATTTTTTCTAGTCTTGAAAGTATGATGTTGGTATTTTAATAGGGATGGCATTGAATTGGTAGATTGCTTTGAGAAGTATAGACATTTTAACAATGTTGATTCTTCCGAGCCATGAGCATCGTATATTCTTCCATTTGTTAATATCCTCTGCTATTTCCTTTCATAATTTTCTTTCTTTCTTTTTTTTTTTTTTTTTTTTTTTTTTTAAGACAGAGCCTCAAGCTGTCACCCTGGGTAGAGTGCTATGGCATCACAGCTCACAGCAACCTCAAACTCAAGCTATTCTCCTGCCTCCACCTCCCAAGTAGTTGGGACTACAGGCGCCTGCTACAACACCCAGCTATTTTTTGGTTGCAGCTGTCATTGTTGTTTGGCGGGCCTGGGCTGGATTTCAACCCGCCAGCTCAAGTGTATGTGGCTGGCACCTTAGCTGTTTGAGCCACAGGCGCCAAGCCTCATAATTTTCTTTATAGAGGTCCTTCACCTCTTTTGTTAGGTATATTCCTAGGCATTTCATTTTCTTTGAAACTATGATGAAGGGAGTTGTGTCCTTAATTAGCCTCTCATCTTCGCTGTTATTGGCATATACAAAGGCTACTGACTTGTGGACATTGATTCATCCTGAGACATAACTGTATTTTTTGATGACTTCCAGGAGTCTTGTGGTTGAGTCTTTGGGGTTCTCTAAGTATAAGATCATATCATCAGCAAAGAGGGAGAGTTTGATCTCTTCTGCTCCCATTTAGATGCCCTTTATTTCCTTATCTTGCCTAATTGTATTGGCTTCCAGCACTATGTTGATAGTATTTGTGACAGAGGACAACCTTGTCTGGTTCCAGTTCTAAGAGGAAAAGCTTTCAGTTTTACTCCATTCAGTAAAATATTGGCTGTGGGTTTGTGACAGATGGCTTCAATCAGTTTTAGAAATGTGCTACCTATGCCTATACTCTTCAGTGTTCTAATTAGAAAAGGATGCTGGATTTCATTGAATGCTTTTTCTGTATCTGTTGAGAGGATCATATGGTCTTTGTTTTTGCTTCTGTTAATACAATGAATAACGTTTATGGACTTGCGTATGTTAAACCAGCCTTGCATCCCTGGGATGAAACCTAATTGATCATGATGTATGACTTTTTCGATGACAAGCTGTAATCTATTGACTAGGATTTTGTTGAAAATTTTTGCATCTATATTCATTAGTGAAATTGGTCTGAAATTCTCCTTTTTAGTAGGGTCTTTTCCTGGTTTTGGTATCAGGGTGATGTTTGCTTTGTAGAATGTGTTGGGGAAGATTCCTTACTCCTCAATTTTTTGGAATAATTTCTGCAGTACGCGAATAAGTTCTTCTTTGAAGGTTTGATAGAATTCTGGTGTGAAGCCGTCGGACCAGGCTTTTTTTTTTGTTGGAAGATTTTTTTATTGTTTCTGTGATCTCAGTACTTGAAATTGGTCTGTTCAGAAGCACTATTTCTTCCTGGCTAAGTCAAGGGAGAGGATGTGTTTCCAAATATTGATCCATTTTCTTCACATTGTCAAATTTCTGGGCATAGAGTTTCTGGTAATATTCAGAGATAATCTCTTGTATCTCTGTGGCATCAGTTGTTATTTCTCCTTTATCATTTCTATTGAGGTTACTAGAGATTTTACTTTTCTATTTCTAGTTATTCTGGCCAAAGGTTTATCTATTTTATTTTATTTTATTTTTTTCAAAAAACCAACTCTGTTTCATTAGTTTTGAGTTTCATTGATCTCTAATTTAATTTTGGATATTTCTTCCCTTCTACTGGGTTTAGGCTTAGATTGTTCTTCTTTTTCCAATTCCAGAAGATGGATTGTGAGTTTGTTGATGCCCTGTTTTTCAAATGTAGGCATCTAAAGTGATAAATTTTCCTCTCAAAACTGCTTTTGCAGTATCCCACAGGTTTTGGTAGCTTCATTGTCTTCATTGTTGTTATGCTTAAGGAAGTTAATGATTTCTTCTTTTATTTCTTCCTGTACCCAACTGTCATTCAACAGAAGGTTGTTTAATTTCCATGCTTTGTGTGGGGTTGAATGTTTTTATTGGAATTGAGTTCCACCATTAGTACCTTGTGGTCTGAGAAGATACAAGGTAAAATTTCAGTTCTTTTGATTCAGTTGAGGTTTGTTTGTGTCCCAGGATATGATCAATTTTGGAGAATGTTCCATGAAGTGATGAGAAGAATGTATATTCTTTATCTTTGGGATGGAGTGTTCTATATGTGTCTATCAAGCACAGTTGTTCTAGGATCTCATTTAAGTCCCTTATATCTTTGTTTAATTTCTGTTTAGAGGATCTGTCTACCTCGTAAGAGGAATGTTACAGTCCCCTGTTGTTATGTTATTACAGGATATCATATTGCTCAGACTGAGTAAGGTCTGTTTCAAGAATCTGGGAGCATTTAAATTGGGTACATAAATATGTAGAATTGAAATGTCTCATATTTTTCCGTTGACAATATAAAGTGACCATCTTTGTCTTTTTTGACTTTAGTTTCTTTAAATCCACATGTATCTGAAAATAAGATTGCAACTCCTCTTTTCTTCTGAATTCCATTTGCCTGAAAAATTGTCTTTCAACACTTAACTTGGAGTTTTAATTTTTCTTTTGAAGCCAGGTGTGTTTCCTGAAGACAATAAATGGATGGCTTGTGTTTTTTAATTCAGTCAGCCAATCTATGCCTCTTCAGTGGTGAATTCAAACTATTAACATTTATCGAGATAATTGATAAGTGTGGTAGTAGTGGTCAAAAGCTTTTTCTGCATCAACTGAGAGAATCATATGGCCTTTGTTTTTTAATTTGTTTATGTGCTGAATTATACTTATACTTTTACGTATATTGAATCAGACTTGAGACCCTGGAATAAAACCGACTTGGTCATGATGTATAATATTTGTTTGATGTGTTGCTGGATTCTGTTTGTTAGCATCTTGTTGAATATTTTTGCATCTATATTCGTTAGTGATATTGGTCTCTAATTTTCTTTTTTTGTTGAGTCTTTTCATGGTTTGGGGAATCAGTGTGATGTTTGCTTCATAGAATGTGTTGGGTAGTCTTCCTTCTTTTTCTACATTTTGAAACAGGTTGAGTAATATAGAAACTAGTTCCTCTTTAAAGTTTTAAAGTTTTGGTAGAATTCTGACGTGAAGCCATCTGATCCCGGGCTTTTCTTTTTAGGGAGATTTCGTATGGTTGATGCTAATTTCAGAACTTGATATGGGCCTGTTCAAAATTTCCACTTAATTCTGGCTAAGTCTTGGAAGGTGACGTGTTTCTAAGTATTGGTCAATCTCCTTCAGATTTTCATATTAAGAGAACAAAGTTTCTTGTAATATTCATTAAGGATTTTTTTAATTTCTGAGGAGTCTGTTGTTATTTCGTCTTTGTCGTTTCTGATTGATGAATTTAGAGATTTTATTCTTTTTTTTTCTGATTAGGTTACCCAGGGGTTTATCTATTTTATTGACTTTTTCAAAAAACCAACTTTTTGATTTATTGATCTGTTGTATAATTCTTTTCTTTTCAATTTCATTTATTTCTGCTCTAGTTTTGGTTATTTCTTTTTTTGTACTGGGTTTGGGGTTGGAACGTTCTTCCTGTTCCAGTTGCTTGAAATGTCCCAGTAAGTTGTTAACTTCCTCTCTTTCCATTCTCTGGAGGAAGGCTTGCACTGCTATAAATTTCCCTCTTAGGACTGCCTTTGAGGTATGCCAGAGGTTCTGATAATTCGTGTCTTCATTGTTGTTTTGTTCCAGAAATTTGGCAGTTTCCTTCTTAATCTCATCTCTGACCCAGCTATCATTCCACATAAGGTTATTTAACTTCCATGTTTTTGTATGAGTATGCAGATTTCTGTTGTTACTGAGTTCAACTTTTATTCCATGGTGGTCCGAGAAGATGCAAGGAATAATTTCTATTCCTATAAATTTACTGAGGTTAGACATGTGACCTATAATTTGATTGATTTTGGAGTATGTTCCGTGAGCTGATGAGAAGTATAGTGTATTCAGTTTTGTTGGGATGAAATGTTCTGTAGATGTCTGCTAAATCCAAATGTTGGATGGTTAGGTTTAAATCTAAAATTTCTTTGCTCAGCTTCTTATTGGAGGATCTATCCAACACTGCCAAAGGAGTGTTGCAATCTCCGACTTTTATGGAGTTGGAGGAAATCAAGTTGCTCATGTCTGTTAGAGTTTCTCTTATAAATTGAGGCACATTCTGGTTGGGTGCATAATTATTCATAATTGAAATCTCATCATACTGAGTATTACCCTTAACAAATATGAAGTGACCATTCTTATCCTTCCTTACTTTTGTTGCTTTAAAGCCTATTGTGTCTGCAGATAGAATTGCAACACCTGATTTTTTCTGATTACCATTTGCCTGAAATATCCTTTCACCCTGAGTCTAAATTTATCTTTTAAGGTAAGATGTGACTCTTGTATGCAGCAAATGTCTGGCCTGAGTTTTTGTATCCAGTCACCTAACCTGTGCCTCTTTAGCGCATTAATTGAGAATATTGATAAATCTGGTAAAATTTTCGGTATCGAGTTTTTCGAACATCTAGGGGACATCTTTAATCCTTTCACCATTGTGGAAGTTGGAGTTTGATCAAAAGTTTGTGAGTGAGTTTACTTTTGTGGTAGAGGATTGGGGTGGTCATTATGGAGGATTGGTCTGAGAATATCCTGAAGAGCTGGTTTGGTTATGGCAAATTTCTTCAACATATGAATGTCATTAAAGTATTCAATTTCTCTGTCATAAATGAAACTCAGTTTACCTGGATACAGGATCCGGGGTTGAAAGTTATTTTGTTTTAGGAGATTAAAAATCGATGACCACCCTCTTCTGGCTTGAAAAGTTTCAGCAGAGAGATCTGCAGTCATTCTAATACTCTTCCCTTTGTAGGTAATGGTTTTCTTCCATCTGGCTGCTTTCAGAATTTTCTTCTTCATATTAACTTTAGTGAAGTTAATTATGATATGCCTGGGGGTATCTTATTTTGATTGAGTCGTGCGGGGCTTCTGAATGTCTTTGCTATCTGAATTTAAGAATCTCTTGGCATGTCTGGAAAATTCTCTTTCGTAATTTCATGGAGAAGGGCCTCTGTGCCTTGTGAGGCCACTTCTTCACTTTCAGAGATTCTAATGAGGTGGATATTAGCCTTCTTCGAATTATCCCAGAGCTCTGTGAGAGAATGATCTGGTTTTGTTGTCCATTCCTCTTCCTCTTTGAGAGTTTGGGAGCATTCAAAAGCTTTGTCTTCAATGTCAGAGATCCTTTGTTCCGCTTGCTCCACTCTGTTACTGAGGGATTCTACTGTATTTTTCAGATCTTTGAGGGCTGCAAATTCTTGCTTCAGTGCATCAAAATCTTTAGTGGTTTTGTCTTTAAATTCGTTAAATTCTTGAGACAATTTTTTAATTTCTCCTTGAATTTCTAATTTTGACTTTTGAATTGCTCTTTGAATTTCAAATTCAAAGTTTTCCTCCATTCTATTAATCTTGTTTGCAATCCAAATTCTGAATTCGATTTCTGACATCTTGGCCAGCTGTTTATGAATGGGATCTTCAGTTACTTCTGCCATATCTTTCCTTGGGGGGCGTTGATCTATTCTGGTTATTCATGTTACTAGAGTTTTTCTGCTGATTCCGCCCCATGATTATTTTACACCTTTGGACTTTTCCTCTGGAGCTTTGTCTAGGACCCGTATAGTGCTATGGACTGAGAAACTGGGGACCCATTTGGTGTGGTGGGGCTAAGTGGTTCTGTCTTGGTTTCAGTTGGTCTCTGTCCAACCCTAGTGAAACAGTTACTCTTAGTTGAAGTCTCAGCTGTGGAGCAATACCAGTAATTAAGTCACCTCTCCCCCCACAGGCAACAATGGAAAAGAAAAATCAAGCCTTCCTACAGCCACACACCCAGGGCACCACTTGAATAGTCCTCTGGCGATTGGCTCCGTTCAAAAGGTCCAAATCAATTGTCTCAGTCAGCACCTGTCTGAGGTGGAGCAGCTTAAAATGTCTCTGGCAACTGGATCGCAGGGGTCTGTTTACATCTCCTATATGACTTGCTCCGGTGCTCTGTGAAGTCAGGAGGACCCACCCAGCAAATACATTTGTCTGGGAAGGTTGCTGCCTCTTTCCCCACCTTGCACCTGTGTCACACCCAGTCACTGATAGCCCCGCAGGGCTGTGACCTAGTTGCCTCCAGTGAGCAGATACTCCAGGGGTTTATACCTTCCTGAATCACAAGGAAATGTATATCTGCTCAGCCAGCCACTGCTCTCTGTGTCTATCCAGCTGGGAGAGGTGTGGCCTGACAACCTCGGGCGCTTAATGGAGGCTGTGGGGAGTTGTTCACTCAGTTCCAGCCCCACCTCTGATTGATGTTACTGACATAACAGAAGAACTTTGTGGGAATTTGTTTCTGTCCCTGCTAAATTCCCTTGCAGAATCTGTTTTGAGTTCTCAGAACCTGTGTCTCAGGCCCTGTCTTTACTCTTGCAGGGTTGTATATGCAGTACGGTTAGCTCTCACCTCTGGCCTCCTGCTTTTTCTTGTTGAATGTGAAAATTGGAGTTAGGGAAAATAGCCAACCCGAGAAATTAGCAAAACACCAAACTCATTGAAGCCAAATGAGCAAGTAGACAGATAAAAAGGCTACCAGACACACAAGCCCACAGATACACAAACAGTCAGAAACACATAGACATACAACAACAAAAAACCTACAGTAAAAATAAGGATATTCGTAAGATAATTGAAAAATGTGATAAAAAAACAAAATGAACCAACAAAAAACCTCTAAAGATCTGATGTAAGCACTCTCAGAAACCATAAGAAGGGAAGAAGAGGAAGAGAGAAGGGAAAAAGGAGGAAAGAAAAGAGTCATGTTCATAAAAAAGTTAAAAAAGAAGAAAGAAAAAATTAAAAATAGAAAAAATATATATTAAAAATAATAACAATAATAACAAAAATTAACAATAGCTCCTCCAAGAAAGTGATGAGGAAAAGAAATGAAAAAAAAAAGGCACCAACCACAAAAATATTATTCTTGTATATATGTAGAAATATACATCTATATGCATGATGTAGGGATCTACTCTCGTAGGAATATATTATAATGCAATATACTTTCTGGACTCCAGGTGGCGCTGTGAGTGGTTCCCAGACTTATACCTGGTTTGCAGTTTACCCTGTTATCATGGTAACCACCCTACCTGGCCAATTGCCATTTTGGAGTTTCTGTAAAAGTTTTATTACCTAATTGTTGTCCAACCTCAGCTGCTCTGTTCCATACAGCACTCCTACCTGACCTCCCAACTCGGTGCAGGAGTCCACGCTTCACAAATCTTTCCACTCTGCTCCCACGTTCTCCTGTAAAGTGGCAACTGCAGTCAGCTGTGGGGGAGGGTGCTGGCTGCCCCTGGCTTTAGCTGCTGCCGGCTCCCGTAGCTCCAGTGCCTGGAGACCTTATCCTCAGTTTTTGTGCCTCAGAGTCTCACTTCTGAATCTGGACTTTTGAGCCCAGCCACCCGCCAGTTCACTGCACAGCCTGAGCTGCCAGCCCACACCATTATTCCTCACCAGGAATGGTTCAGTCTATTTAATCACACTTGTTGTTCTGGGGGAAGGTGTCCGCCATTTCGGACAATTCAAAGTGTCCGTTTCCTGAGCAGGATCCCTTCCCTTCAGTTTTCCATCGGGTTGCCTAGCCCCTTGTGGCTCTGAGTAGGACCCCTTTCGGGTCGGTAAACTTGGCTCAGGAATAAGTTTTCATCAATTGGGTTTTGCCAGGAATCGCAAGGTGCTGTCCTCCGTGAGGGAGGGCCAGCACGGCCAAGCAGGGAAAATCTCTACAACAGAGTCTGTGGTTTTAAATTACACCTCATATACAGCAATGCGCCAATTCGCTGCTTGTCTCCAGCTGTCTGTCCACACCAACAATCCACGCAGGGAAAAGGTCCAGACCCCCCTTCCTCTCACCTGATGACCTGGGAGAGGTGGGCTATACGTCCATCCCGTCCGCCATCATGCTTCGCCTCCTTTTCTTCTCTGTCAATTTTAAAGCTTAGCTTAGCAGGATATAGAATTCTGGGCTGGAAATTGTTCTGTTTAAATAGATTAAAGGTAGATGACCATTGTCTTCTTGCTTGAAAAGTTTCATTAGAGAAGTCTGCAGTCACCCTGATGGATTTGCCCTTGTAGGTCAACTGGTGCTTACTCCTGGCAGCTTGAAGAATCTTTTCTTTTGTCTGGACTTTGGACAGGTTCATCACAATGTGTCTTGGAGATGCTCTGTTAGAGTTGAGGTGACCTGGGATCCGATATCCCTCTGAAAGGAGTGTGTCAGAATCTTTAGTGATATTTGGGAAATTCTCATTTACAGCATTCTCTAGTATGGCTTCCATTCCCCTAGGGCATTCTTCTTCCCCTTCTGGGATACTTATAACTTGTATGTTTGAACACTTCATAAAGTCCCATAATTCTGTCAGTGAACATTCTGCTTTCGCTCTCTTCTTTTCCACCTCTTTAACTATCTGAGTTATCTCAAGAGCTTTGTCCTCTATCTCTGAGATTCTTTCTTCTGCATGGTCTAATCTGTTGTTGATACTTTCTATTGCTTCTTTAAGTTCCCTAATTGACTGCTTCAGTTCCTTTAGCTCTGTTATATCCTTTCTATACTCTTCATATCGTTCATCTCTTATTTGATTCTGTTTTTGGATTTCCTTTTTGTTATTTTCCACTTTATCAGTAGTTTCCTTCGTTGTTTCTATCATTTCTTTCATGGTTTTCATCATCTGTATTCTATATTCCCTTTCTGTCATTTCTAACATTTCTTTATAGGTGGAATCCTCTGCAGTAGCTACTTCACGGTCCTTTGGGGGGTTGTTCTGGACTGGTGTTTCATGTTGCAAGGATTTTTCTGCTGATTCTTCCTCATGAGTGTTTTCTTTTATCTGTTTCCTTGCCCTAATTTTCCTTTCACTTCCTCTTGCTCTTTAAGTTACCGTGCCCCTGGCCTAGGATTTTGATGAGTCCAGATCTCCACTGCTTTTGTCCTCCTCATGGGGTCCAGAAGTCTCTTGCTGACTCCCTGTGTCCCCAAAGGGATGTTTCTGGGCAGATCCCACCAGCCAGAGATGCCTGGAGTCTTCTCTCCTCAGTCACCATGCCCAGTTGCAAGGAAGTTGTTATTTGGCCACCATCTTGCTCCTCCCTCTCAAAATATTTTATCTTTTCATTTAACATACAGTAAAAGTCCCCCCCTTTTAGTAGCTCTTAACCCATGTATAGGATCAGTCAGTGTAGCACTACCAAAATCTACCATACAGTTCATCACCACACCCACCCCCAAAAAACTTTCTCATTTTCTTCCTTTTCCTCATTTCTCCCTTTATAGTCACACCCTTCCTATCCCCTCCCCTTTGCCCCTGGCAACCATAGATCCATTCCTCCTTGCTACAGTAGTGTTTATTTGAGAATGTCATGTGAATGGAATCCTATGCTCTTACTGCGTAGGCTGTTGAGATTTATTTCATTTGCCATAATGCTTTTGAGATTGATTTATGTTGCTTCATATATTAATAGTTTGTTCCTTTTTATTGCTGAACATTGCTGCGTATTTCATTGTGTAGGCGTACCACACTGTTATTTGTCCTTTCACGCAGATGTGGACATTTGGGTTGTAGATTGTTACTAAGCTTTTACATAAACATAAGTTTGTATTTCTATAGGGTAGATATCTAGAAATGGGGTTGTTGTGTCAAATGCTGTATGCTTAACTTTATAAGAAATACCCAAACTGTTTTCCATACTAGTTGTATGATTTTGCATTTCCACAGAAATGTATGAGAATTCCAATTGTATATCTTCACCAGCATTTGGTGTTAACAGTCTTTTTTTATTTAAGACATTCTATTAGGTATGTAGTAGTATTTCATGATTTAAATATTCATTTCCCTAATTATTCTGAGCTGCTTTTTGTGCACTTAGTACTGATCTATGTACATTCTCTATGGCAAAGATAGTCTTTTGCTTACTGTTTTCTTACTGTTGAGTCTTGAGAATGCTTTATGTAATCCAGATACACGTCCTATGTTGATATATATATAATTTGCTAACATTTTTTCCAATTTGTAGCTTGTCTTTTCTTTCACGTAACAGAGCAGAAGGCTGTCACAGAGCAAATGTTTAATTATTTATTTATTATTAATTCATAGCTATGTACATTAATGCAATCATGGGGCACCATACACTGGTTTATATACCATTTGCAAATGTTTAATTTTGGTCAACACTTACACCAATTTTTTTTAACAGATCACAGCTTTGGTATCATAAACTTATACCATGTCTTTTCTGTTTTCTCACTCAACAGGACAATAATCAGCCCACAAGACTTCTGTGACCAAATGTGTGGGGGCTTTTCCCCACCACCAACAAGCAAGCGCTTAGTTCTGCAACAAATGCCAGCTGGGTGTCTATTAATTCAATTCTAACACTATCTAATTGGAGACAGTGTTAGATCCCACAAGTTAAAGGGCTCAGTCCCTAAGACTTCCCCTCATTCTACTTCAGACACCAGTGACAAGTCCAGGTCTTGGAAATTTCTAAGGGGCCTGCTATAAATCAGTTCCCTCCTTGAGTTCTGTTAATTCATTACAGGAGCTCATGGAACTCAGAACACCTGTCTTTACTGGTTATTATAAAAGATATTACCAAGTATACAGATAAAGAGATGCACACAGTGGGACTTGGGGGAAGGGACTGGAGCTTCCATACCCTTGTGGGCGTTGACACCTTCCAGGTTCCTCCACATGTTTAGCTCTCCAAACATAGTTCTTTTGGGTTTTTATGGAGGCTTTATTACATAGGCATGATTGATTAAGCACTGGCCATTGATGATCTACTTTATCTTCTACCCCTCTCAAGCTGTCTTAGGAAGTGGGCTGAAAGTTTCAACCCTCTAATCCCACCTTGTTATTTCTGGTAACCAGCCCAGAAGCTCTTAGAGGCTTGCCAGCCTTCTGTCAAGGTGAACTCATTAGCATAAACAGACTTTCTAAGGGTTTAGAGAGTTGTATGCCAGAAAACTTAGGTCAAAGACCAAATATATATTTCACAATATCACAGTGTCTAAGAATGTTTGCCTAACCTTAGATCATGGAAATGTTCTTCAGTTTCCTTTTAATCCTTTTTGGTTTTAGTTCTATGTTTTACATTTAGAGCTATGATCTATTTTGAGTTAATTTTTTGTATAAAGTTGAAGTTGAGGTTAAAGTTCATTCTTCTTGCTCATAGATATCTAATTATTCCAGTATCAGTTATTGAAAATATATCCTCTCTCCGGTAAATTGCCTTTGCGCCTTTGTCAGTGTGCACATGCATATGTGTGTGTGTTTCAGACTCAGATTCTCAGCTCTTTTCCATTGTCTCCCTTCACCAAACCCACGGCCTTGCTGACCATAATGTTATGTAAAAGTGTAGAAATCGGGTAATGTAAGTCCTCAGCTTTGTTTGTCTTTTTTAAAATTGTTTTCACTATTCTATTTAATAGTTACTTTGTCTTTACTACTTTACAGTTGCTAACAAGGGTGCAAAATAACATTTTAAAAATATTTCCTCATCTATTTCATAATCAGAATCTTAAAATTATGCCGTGGGGTATGTGTATGTATGTGGTTACTTTGGTCATCTAATATTTTGATCTTCCATGGGGTGGGAGGTGGTATTAATACATGGCCAAAATTATCTTCATTCATTACATTCTTCAAACATAGAAAAGTTATATAGAAAACATACCAATTTTAGAATTAGCTTCTTGATTTGATTGGGCCTGCGCTGAATCTGTAGACTAGTTTGGGGGAAACTAGTAACTTCACAATACTGAGTCTTCTAATCCATGAATATAGCATATCTCTCCATTTGTTTAGCTGGTCTTTGATTTCTTTCGTCCATGTTTTGTGTAGCATACTAATCCTGCACATATTTTGTTAGATTTGTACCTAATTGTTATGTTTATTTTTTAGATTCCTTAGGATTTTCATTACAAACAATTATATCTAGTTACATTATAAACAGTTATATCCAAATACAAAGTTCTGGTGTTTTCTTTACAATCCATCTGCCTTTCATTTCTTGTTGCACTGACTGAAACTTCCAGTATGATGCTGAATAAGAGTGGTGGAAGCACATACCCTTGGTTTTTGTTCCTGATCTTAGGGGGACAGCATTCAGTCGTTCCCCATTAAGGGTGATGTTAGCTGCAGGGTTGTTGGTAGATGCCTTTTATTAGATTGGGGAGATTCTCTTCTTTGCCTGGCTTGTTGAGAGCTTTTCATCAGGATTAGATGTTGTACATTGTCAAATAATTATTTTGTATCTATTGAGATGATCAGATGTTTTTTCTTCTTTAGTTGGTGAAAATTGTGAATTGCTGTCATTGATTTTTTCAAATATTGAAACAGCCCTGCATTTGTCGGATAAACTCTTGGTTGATCACGATGGCACTGTCTTTTCAATTTGTTGCTAGACTAAGTTTGCTGATAGCATATAGAGGTTTTCATATCTACTTTCATGAGAAATTTTGATCTGGTTTCAGTATAGGATGTAGCAAAGCTGTTCTCTTAGAATAAATTGGGAGATGTTCTCTCCATGTCTGTTTTTGGAGTAATTTGTGTACAATTGGTATTATTTCTTCCTTAAACATTTGGTTTGGCTTCTAACTACAAATTCAGTTTCTTAGTAGATAAAAAACTATGCAGGTTACCTATTTTCTTCCTTAGTGAACTTTGTTTTTTGCGTCTTTCAAGGAATTTATTCTTTCCATTTATAGTTGCTGCTGTTGACATGTTATAAACATACCAAAAGCGGGATATTAGTGATTGTTTAATGTTTACACGATCACATTCTGCCATGTTCATCTTTTGGTGGGAGGATTTTACACATTCTACCAAACTATTTTGAACTTCAGAAGCAGCAGAATGTGATGAAAACTTTAGGTCCCAGAATTAGACACTTACTTAAACTCCTGTGCTTCAGTTACCTCATCTAAAAAAATGTGCATAGGGTTGTAAATGAGAGTAAATGACATAAAGTACTTGGTGAGCAGTAATTTAAATAACATTTTATGTTGTCATCTCTGTTATCTTTCAGTGGTATCTGACAACAGTCATAGATTTTGTTTTATACTTAGTAGTGTTCCCAGACTACAAAAATTCATTTTGTTTTAAGTAGATATTTTCTAAACTTTTGAAGGCCTTGTCATACCCATTACCCGTAATGAGGAGCATTTTCCTTCTGGCAATCTGTACCTCTGTTTGATCTCTCTCTTCTGAAAACTGTTATCTGTAGTATGTACATGTGCACATAACATATATACAAACATATATAACCATTTCCTTTTTTACTGATTGCTTTTAGATTCTACATCAAAACAATAACAGTTTATCAAAGTGAGAAATATAAACCAAGGCTTTTGTTTTTGCCAAGGATGATCCCTTAATTCAAGTGAATAATTGAATGGGCACAAAAAGCACCTGGAAAACTTAATTTAAATAGTTTTTCCCAGTCCCATCTCCAGAGATTCTGGTTCGGTTGGTTGAGATGAGGCCCAGGAATTTGCATTTTTGTCTAGATTACTGGTGCTAAGCCTGCTTGTTTGAAGACTACACTTTCAGGAACACAACGTCAACATACTCAAATGTTACACAGTGTGGTTGGAAAACGATTATTAATATAAATACTTAAGGCTCCTTCACTAAACTGTAATGTTGCATATGTCATTTAATCTTTCAGATACATTTCCTATATATTCTTAAAATAGGTCTGTCAATACACATGCTGATATTTTATCTATTGCTTATTTCTTAAGTTTCCTGAGATCTAGTCATATCTTGTGTTAAAACCCCTTGAATTTAGTCCTTTCTTCCCCACTTTCTTTCTGCATTTTCCACTAATATGTGACTTTATAGACACACAAATACATCATTTTTCTTCTTTGTATCTAAACACATCTTATTTCTTTATGCATGCAAATTTTCATAAAAGAAATAAAATTGGTCTAAAGAAAATGTTTATCTGTTGCAGCTTTGAATCCTTAACTGCATTTAATTATATATTTTATCTACATTCAGCCTGTATGTTGTATGTTCATTGATTGAAATAGTAGTAAACTTAAGGTGTTTGAGTGAAGTAGTGTCACTGTCTTTAAAATACCAAACTGTTTTCAGTAGAACTGGAAATAGTATATAGAATAATTTTGCATTTGAAAAATTATTTTGCAGAGGCCTACGTTATGGAACATTTACATCTTCGTTTCTATTTTAGGTACGTATAGCAGCAAAATTCATCATTCATGCCCCTCCTGGAGAATTTAATGAGGTGTTTAATGGTGAGTGTTTAATTTATACTAGGCTTGGTATATCAAGCACTCTTTTTTTTAAGCACCCTCCCTTCAATTTTTAAAGAAAATCATAATAACCAAAATAACTAAGCTAAGGAGAGTATATAGAAAAATCTTCATTTTCTGAATTACAATGAAAATTTTTTTCAATCTGGATGTTGTAAATAACAAAAAATGACAAAATTTTTTACATAGTATTATTCTGTTAGAGCAAATTTATCTTTAAAATAATAAAATAAATTCTATATCATTAACAAAAACATATCATTTAGAGAAGTAGTATCTTTTTGGTCAGTTCTTTTATAGAAAGACTATAAGCACAGATAGTAGATATTTCTTTAATAAAACATTGAAGTAGTTTTAAAAGACAACAAATTTTTCATCTAAACTATATATTGCATTATGAAATGCATTTTTGTATTTCTTTTAAAGATAAACTTAGTAAATCAATGTGAACAGACAACAAAAGGGAAAAAACATTTTTATAATTCATAGAAGATGACAGCAAATATAAAAACAATTTGTTATTTAAATTATATCTACCTTTTCAGTCCTTTCACTGAATGCTTTTCTTTAAACTTTATTGGCAAATATTTTTATAATTATTTACTCACAGCTCAGAAATTTAAAGTGCCATAAAAATCTCTGGTTATTATAAAGACTGTAACAATAGCTGCTCTTCAGACATGGTTGATAGAATCACTGAGAAAATGGCCTGTAGTGTTTTCTTTACTAAACGTAAGCAGTTAGAAAAGCAAATTACTGTAAGTATATAAATGTATTATTATTCCTACTTATATAATTGGCCTTCATCATGTCTTAAGTTAAAAGTTAATTCAGACAGGGCTCTTTAATTTCATTTTTTAAGCATTCTGTTCTACAGTAAACTATTTAAATATATTTTTTAAAGTTTAATCTCATTTTTATTCTTAGATAAGATATAATGGAATCTTAACTGAGAAAAGATTAAGCTTGAAAGTAAAAAAATGAGGCAGAAATTATCCACAAACTAATAATTTATGATTTAGTGCATGTACTTACATGTGGAAATTCTTGTACATTTTAAAATTTAACCACAGATCTACACTTGGTGGAAGAATGGAAAATCTACATTGTAAAAAAATCTAGATAAAATTCTACTATTTAAGATAACTGTAAAATCTCAAGTAGTAAATGGGGGAGTTGTAGAAAATTCAAAAGTATTTCTGCTTCCTGTGAGGTTTACTTCTCTTTTAATATTTAGCGTCTGTAGTCTACATTGATATATTTGATAGAGGATCAGAGAAGATAGTGTCCCTCCCTTAGGGTCAAAAGTTGGCAAGTATATTATAAATTGGTAGTGGTGAAACTACACTAAAGTTAATAGTCCCCAAACTCCTGTACAATTTGTAGAGCCAAGAAAAACATTTCATTCTAAAGTTTTCTATTTATTATTCTTTCTCTGATTGAAATGCCCTGCATATTTTTAATCAGAAAAGTTCCAAAACAATGTATGGGTCTTGGAAATTAATTTCCTAAGTCTCATTTGAAATTGACATTAAATTGATATGTTCCATGTTGAGTTATAGTAAATTGATAATAGTTCCATGTTGAGTTAAAGGAGTGAGCCATTAAGTAGTCCTGGGGTAGGGGATGAGTTTTGGAATAGAAGTGGGATATAAGATTTATTTGAGGACAGAAATGCCTAATCTGACTCTGGTCACAACTGTTATTTATTTGCTTTTTCTGTAGAGCAAATTCGTTTGAACTGATGACTGTATTATCAAACTGAGAGGCATAATCCTGAATCTTCTCTGCACACTGTCTTTCTGGTGGAGCTTGTCTCCACTTTAATTCTTTGGGCATGGCATACATTACTGTCTGCCTGCACTGACCATTCAGGATAGGAAACGGCGTGTATTCACTCCTGCTAGTTCCTAAGCAAAATCTTTCTTCTTCCCTTTTTTTTAATACCATCTTGTGTGTTTGTGGTTATTTTGGTTATGAGAGGAATATTTTGATTTTGCTTGCATTTGTAGTGGGGATTGTTAATACATGACCAAAACAATCTGTGTTAATCACTTTATTCAAACATAGAAAACTAGTGATATAGAAAACAATATTTGTTTTGCAGATGTTCGGTTACTGCTTAATAATGACAATCTTCTCAGGGAAGGAGCAGCCCAGTAAGTATTATTTATTATACTAACACAGCTAAATGGACATAAGAAAAGATGTCTTAAAATAGTTTTTAAGCACTAATCTCTCACATATTTTGCACATCATGTTTAAAAATACAACTATATATGCTCTAGGCTAGATCACAGAGGAGCTTAGAGACACAACTATAACATGAAATTCTCTATTCATTGTATGCTTAGCAGTGGCTTATAGTGCATGTTAATACTGCATTTTGACATTTGCAAAGCTGGGTAAAATTATTTTTGAAATTATGATTGCTTTAATTTTTATGTAGATTTGGTTTATATTATATTTCTGACCCTGAGAGTTTGAGATCTTTTCGGATTGGGAGTTTATTTTATTCACCCATAAATAACTAACATTGTACCTGACACATAAATGTCTACTGAATTTTTGAGTGATTCTAAGAACTAAGCAATTCCAAATCCTAGTACATTGTCTTTGGACCAGTGACCACAGCCATGACTTCCCACAACTATCCTAGGATTTCAGAGAAAAATTAACTCTCTCTGTACTCCTATCTCCCAAAATATGGTCTAGAGACCCACATTTTAGGCTGGAACCGTCTCTGTAATCATTTGAAAATGATGGAATTATACAAACTTTCAGGCACCTAACAAAAGATGTTTACTACGCATGCAGTCAGCTGCTTTTCATCCTCCTATACTACCCAAAATGTGAAATCTTGACTGAGAGGGGAAATTTTTTGTAATTCTACTTTTGTGACCTAGACAGCCTTTTAAAATAAATCTGGCCTTTATGATTAATGCTAATGAAGGTAGAGGTTCAGTAGACTTCTGGGTATATCTTATTTTGCTAGTAATTGAAATTTTTGTTATTTGGAAAAATGCATATAACATAAAATTTACCATTTTAACCATTAAGTATATAGTTCAGTGGCTTTAAGTACATTCACATTGTTGTGTAACTGTCGCCACCATCCATTTCCTGAACGTTTTCGTCTTCTCAAACTGACACTTATGCAATAGCTCTCCATTCTATCTATCTGCTATGTGTTTACTCTAGATACTTCATATGAGTAGAATCACGTAATATTTGTCCTTTTGTTTTATTTTACTTTATTTACTATGGTTTATTTTACTTCACATAATGTCTCAAAGGTTCATCATGTAGCATGTATCAGAATTTCCATCCTTTTTAAGGCTGAATAATATTCTCTTGTGTATGTGGATACTGTAGTTTGTTTATGCATTTATCTGTCAATGGATACTTTAGTTGCTTTCACCCAATAATTATGTTATAGTGCTTTGTAGGAATCAGTTTATCTTTAGTTACCAACTTCTGAGTGAATAGCTACTCATTCCTAAGTTCTTTAAGGGTTATAGAAATCTTTTGTATATTGAAGTAAGATTATTTTCTTTATAGTAGCATATAGCATGTTGACAAAATCTTATGGTTGAAAAGAAAACATACATCATTTATGAACTTTGAAAAATATGTTCAGAGTAAACCTTTCTTCTGGGTTCTCTGTGTTAAATAAGTATGTGGGTTTTACATAGGTACAAATTTAGTGGATTTTTTTTTTTTTTCCCCCTTTGGAGACAGAGTCTCAAGCTGTCGCCCTGGGTAAAATGCCTTGGCGTCACAGCTCACAGCAACCTCAAACTCGTGGGCTTAAGCGATTCTCTTGCCTCAGCCTCCCGAGTAGCTGGGACTAAAGGCACCCGCCACAACACCTGGCTATTTTTTGTTACAGTTGCCATTGTTTAGCTGGCCCGGGCTGGGTTCGAAACCGCCAGCCTCAGTATGTGTGGCTGGCGCAGTAACCACTGTGCTGTGGGTGCTGAGCCTGGATTCTTGGGTGGCGCCTGTGGCTCAAGGATTAGGGTGCTGGTCCCATATGCCAGAGGTGGCGGGTTCAAACCCAGCCCCGGCCAAGAACCAAAAAAAAAAAAAAGAATACTTTCATATGAAATTTTGAATAGTACTCCATGATATAGTTGTGAGGCTTTGCCTCTATAAAGGCAAAATACTCACTATGGTCAGATAAATAAATAACAAAAAAAAAAAAAAGAGAATGAGAAACTTGATTGTTAAAAGACAAAGGTTTTCAGAGAAGTATTTGTAATTATGTAAGTGGCATACATTTGACTCAAGGTAGATGAAATTTGGGGGCTGGGTGTAGTGGCTCACATTTGTGTTCTTAGTACTCTGAGAGGACAAGGCCAAGGTCAAGAAAGTTGAGACCAGCCTGAACAAGAGCAAGACCCCGTCTCTTCAAAAGGTAGAAAGGTTGGCCAGGTGTGGTGGTGTATGCCTATAGTCCCAGGTACTCAGTAGGCAGGGCAGGAGGATCACTAGCACCCAGGAGTTTGAGGCTGAAGTGAGCTATGATGCTGCCACTGCCCTCTATCCTGAGTGATAGACTCCATCTCAAAAGATAAAAGATTGAAAGTATTGGAATTTTATTTGTCCAAAGAAATATTTATTAATGATTGTTACATTTAAATAAATTGAATTTGTTCTAAAATAAATTCGAACGTGAGCTACATTTCTCTTTTGTTATGACTCTAAGAAAACAAAATATCAAAACCTGTACTAGAAACTTAAGATTTTCTTGGGTGTGATTATACTCTCAGTAAATGTTTTTGCTAACTAGATGAACTAGTAGAGAAAATATTGATAGTTTTGTTTACTGTAGTAGTAATCTTTATACACAGTTTCTTAAAACTAAATATCTATTTGAGTTCATTTTGTTGAGGATGCCTGTGAAGTGCAGAGATACACTTTAAATCAGTGATTGACTCTAAAATGATACTGCTCTGGTTCACAGTGTCCTAGCTAGGAAATAGTTTCTGAGCAGAAATGTTACATCAGTGTTTATTCTGCTTGGTTCTGAATTACTTTTGAAATATCCAAACTTGCTTGTATTTGCTCTCAGGAGAGGGCAGTTTTGTCACCTATCATCGATGCTGCCCCAAACTACATAATATAAGCTTAGAAGATATCATAAAAACATTTAAAGTATGTTCCAATATCAGTTTAACTGGAGGAAGTGCACAGCCGTAGACTGTTTCTTCTTCAATTGTAATTTCTGATGTTGAATTTCTTTTATACAAGTATATTTCTTTCCACATATATATGCTTTTCCTCCTTTCTTCTACCTTTACCCTGTTCCTTTATCTCTTTTAATCTTTTATTTCCTTCCTTTTTCTAAGGGGGAAAACACAGTGGTTCTAATGAGACATCTTTACTAAAAGGCACAAACTCAGTGTGTTTCATAGTAAAATTAGACATACTGAAGAGCTGGTACTGTCAAGTCTGGAACACTTTGAAATATACAGAAATAGCCTGTTGTTCAGCAGACGAATGAATGACGATGATGAGATAAATAAGCCTCTCAGGGATTTTCCAGTGGGGAGTCAGACACATTCAACATTAGGCCATAGGAAATAAAATAGAATAGAAGCATATCAAAGTTCTTTAGAGCCCACAGGAAGAAATTTTTAATTTCTATTTAGAGGCATTTTTTAAGCTGAATTTTAAATTAACACAATTTTAATAGTGAGTAAAATGAGTAATGTGGCTAAACTGAAGGAAAGGCTTGGTGAAAAGTGTCATGTGTGATTTAGTGAATGACTGATAATAGAGGATGTAAAAAATCCACATATGGAAATGGGCAACTTAGAAGTGGACGACTGGGGCGGCGCCTGTGGCTCAGTCGGTAGGGCGCTGGCCCCATATACGAGGGTGGCGGGTTCAAGCCCTGCCCCGGCCAAACTGCAACCAAAAAATAGCCGGGCGTTGTGGCGGGCGCCTGTAGTCCCAGCTACTCGGGGGGCTGAGGCAAGAGAATCGCTTAAGCCCAGGAGTTGGAGGTTGCTGTGAGCTGTGTGACGCCACGGCACTCTACCAAGGGCCATAAAGTGAGATTCTGTCTCTACAAAAAAAAAAAAAAAAAAAGAAGTGGACGACTGGGCCACAGAACTCTACATGGGCATGGGGACTCACTGTTTTCACTATGGCTAGTAGAATGCTTAGCACATAGTAATAAGAGCTCAGTAAATGCGTCAGGTGCCCAAAAAAATGCATACATATTTTAAGAAAGAAAAAAACTATGTTAAAATTGTAATACTCAATATATACCAGTAACAAAAGATGAATACAAGTCATGTTTGACTTCTGCAATTGCAAGAGGTGCTCGAAGTGGTTACCATCGGCCTCCAGAAACTTGTGATTATGGCAGTCAAAAAGTAATACATAGATAACATCTCTTAAAATGTATGTACATTTTTTTGGCATCCCAGTATTTGCGTGGATAGAGGATTGGGTACATGGAATGAGTTTTCTGAACTGAAGAGACTTTGGAAGTTGGGTAGGCCAAACAACTATTTTTATAGATCAAGTAAGTGGAGCCTATACTAATTAATAATAGAGTTGGAATACAACCCAGATATTCCCACTCTGAGATTAGTGAGTACCTTTTTCACTAATTGTCCCCATTTAACTTGCTTTGAGCATTTAAGATAAAACTTTACCTCTTTCGTATTGATTGTCTCCTTTCCCCTTCTTTCATCCCCTCCCAAGTTAGAGGGAGATGGAGTTTGCTATTATGGGAATAAAAGGCTTCCGAAGATAGAAGCCTAGGACCAAATTACTATTTAAATATTTACATCTATTAATTAAATGCGACTTTCCAGAAAATCAATACTAAATTCTAAGTGATTTAGTTTATGACATACTTTTGAGATAAATCATTTAAGGATTAGTAGCTGTCTGGCTATGTTGAGGCTATTGGGAAAATCCTAATCTTAATTAAGAAAATGAGAAATGAATAGCTACTTTTTTCTCCCTCTTCCTCATATACTTTTATGTTCACCCCCATCTTTTTTGCACATGCAGTGTCAGGAACTCAACAGCTAATAATTCTACTTTGCTGTTTTTACACTCATTAATGATAACTCCTGGCAAGTCATCAATAATGCTCTGCTCAAGTGCAAATTCCTTTCTAGAGAAGACTCAGGAGCTAATCCCTGGAAATTCAGTGTACTTCTAGCCATCCAAAGTAATCTGGAAAGCTTCCAAATTAGATTTAGAGATATATTCCTAAATTTAAAGTTTTTTCTGTTTCTTTTCTTTCAATTGTAAGTAATGTCCTAGGTTATTGATTTAATAAAATACATTATAAATAATTTCCTAGGTTATTGATTTAATAAAATATAGTAAAAATACAATTTTTAGGTAATTTTCTATACTCTGAGCATTTTTTCTACACTATCATATGGTAATGGTAATGTATTATTCTTTACTTACATGAGTGTAGGGAGAAGCTTTGAATCCCTCTTGTCACCATTTCCTAGCTCAGACTCTGCAGTGCTAACGTGGATGAACTGCAAGCCATAGCCTTGCTGCTTTCTCTGGCTCTAGTTGCTCTGCTGCCCAATTCATCATACTCATTGCTGCCAAATCTTCTTTAGAAGAGCTTCTATGTTCTCCTTCCTTGGAAAGCCTCTCTGACTCTTCTTTGCCTCCCCAATTATCTTAAATTATTCTCTCATTCAGGGCCTTTCCTCTCCATTAATAAATACACACAAGCAGCTGCTGTGTGCCAGGCTTCGAGCTTGGTGCTTTCCTGGTGTTGGACATAACTTATCTACCCATGCGTTTTGCTCGAATGATTCTTCTAATTGAATACTCATTTCTTTTCATCCCTCTAGTTTCTGCAAGACCAGAGGCTACCCGGTTTTTCAAGTCTTACTTCTCATTATCACATCCATTATGAAATTGCCCCAGTCCTCATCTATTCTCTGCTTTCTTTTGCTCAGCAGATGTAATTTTTAAGAAAATATTCTCTATGGTGTTTTACTGGTAATTCTTTCATGATACTTTCTACTTTGAGTTGCAGTTATGTTTATCTATTATTTCTCCTATTCCACCGGAGGTCCTTTGATCATGAAGTCTGTCTGATTATTCTTTGCATCTTCATGGCACTTGTCTCTTTCCTGGTACACTAAATATCTTCTTGAATAACCGGATATGTATCTTACAGATAGATAACCTTTAGTTTTGGTATTTTGAATGAAAAGGCCAATTATATTTTACTGACTTAATTTTATTTGCTAGACATTGTAAATTTGATACTGTGAATCAATTTTTAAAATAGCCATATTTACATTTATGGTCAGTGTAAGCTTACTAATGGATAATTTATTTTGCTATATGCAGTACAGGAGGACACTTTTTAACAGGTGAATTGTTTGACTCTCTCTTAAAGCATTAATGATGCAATTTTAAGTAATTGGGCATTTTCTTTTTTAGTGCTTTTGCACAGTATAACTTGGACCAGTTTACTCCAGTGAAAATTGAAGGTTATGAAGATCAGGTATGTTTCATATAAACACAAAGTCTGGCTGCTCTTTGTTTTGTTTCTCCTGTAGGAACTGTGAAGTGGGATAGTAAGATAAAAAATTATTTATTTTAATCATAGCCACTTATGGGCAAAGTAATTGAAAATTTAGTGTATTTTTGTTGATAGAATAATGCTATTACAGAAAGTCCCTTTTGGAAATACTCAGATGTAATTCATTTAAGATTTTAGAAAATAATTGCTTTAAATCTACTTTCTTGTTTTTTATAGGGAAAAAAATCAATCCTATATTAATCCAAAATCTAGAATATATATTAGTAAGATTTATATCATTATTTGGTTGCTCTGGAATTCTACAGTTCTTCATGTGAGTAATTTAGCATTTAGTAATTATTAAATCTTTTCTTTCCAAAACACAAGTTAGAATTGCTAAACTAAGAAAAGCCACAAAAAGGCATTAGCTTTTCTGTTTGTTTGTTTAGAGTTGCTAATAATTAAAAAGTAATTGTATCAATTCATGTCATACTTGAATGGAGCATAATTTTTATAAAACAATATGAAGAAGGAACAACAATATGAAGGTAGAAGATAAGATAAAGTGGTTAAAAAAGAATGTAAGAGAAAGCTCTTAGTGGCTAGTTATATCAGAGCTTGTGTTTGGCATTCTTCATTATGTACTATGTAATTTTAAAGTTACAGGGGAAAAGTAAGATCAGATAGAAGATGACTGTAACTGAAGGGAAGGAAAACTTAAACTTATATATAGATATGTATGTATGTGTATATAAAGATGTATAGTGTTTCATTGAATTAATCTAAATTTATTTTATTTCCGTCTGGGAAGATTTTGATTTTTTGCTTTTTTTATTTTCTTTTTGTTACTACTATAAACAATGCTGTATTGAATATCTCTGTACCTCTTATCATGTTAACAATTACTTTCTTGGGATGTATCCCTAAAAGAAAACTTGTGGTAGGTTTTTTTTTTGTTTTTTTTTAGAGACAGAGTTTCACTTTATCACCCTCGGTAGAGTGCTGTGGCATCACAGCTCACAACAACCTCCAACTCTTGGGCTTAGGCGATTCTCTTGCTGCAGCCTCCTGAGTAGCTGAGACTACAAGTGCCCACCACAATGCCCTGGTATTTTTTGTTGCAGTTTGGCCGGAGCCTGGTTAGAACCCGCCACCCTCGGTATATGGGACCGGGTGCCTACCCCCTGAGCCTGCTAAGGTGCTGCCCTCTGCTAAGTCTTTTTATTGATAAAATATGGAGTAGTTTTCAAGGTTATTTTATGAATTTAGCATAAATAATATGTAAGCCAAAAAAGATTGTTAAACAGGGAAACCAACATGGACTTGTAGATTTTAAAACTTTTGAAAAGATACTAACAAACACAATCGAAGAATAATATACCAAAACAAAATGGAATTTTTTATAGGAATGTAAGAATGGTTCTGTATAAGGTAATATATTGGCCTTAAATAACATATAACCAGCCAAAGAGAAAAGTACCAGTAGAGAGATTTCAAAGGTCCAGCAGCCATTTTTTGTTAAAAACAAAACCTAAGTAAAATAAGAATAGAAGAAAGCTTCTTATGTATAATAGACTGTTTAATAAAAGTCAATAGTAAGTAACATAAACTTAAATATTAAAACAATTTTAGTTAAAATTAAAAATTAGTGGTAGTGCCCATAGCTCCGTGGGTAGGGTGCCGGCCACATACACTCAGGCTGGCAGGTTCAAACCCAGCCCAGGCCAGCTAAACAAAAAAATAGCCAGGCATTGTGGTGGACACCTTTAGACCAACTACTTGGGAGAATCGCTTAAGCCCAAGAGTGAGGTTGCTGTGAACTGTGATGCCATGGCACTCTACCAAGGGCAACGTAAGAGACTCTGCTAAACAAAAAAATAGCCAGGCATTGTGGTGGACCCCTTTAGACCAGCTACTTGAGAGAATCGCTTAAGCCCAAGAGTGAGGTTGCTGTGAACTGTGACGCCATGGCACTCTACCAAGGGCAACATAAGAGAGTCTGTCTCAAAAAAAAAAAAAAAAATTAGCCTACTTACCAACATTATCATTTAGCATAAATGAAGTTATAGCAAGTAGATTAGAAAATGAGATCTTTTAAAGCTCGGAAAAGAAAACTCTTTGACATGATATATGTATTTAGTAATACCAGGAGACAAACTATAACTCCCCAACTTAGAAAAGTTATTGGAATTAATAAAAGAATTTGGTAAAACCTCATTAGCTGCCCTTTATTCCCCAAATAAGTATCTAAAACTAGAAATAGTGGGAGTCAGGGTGGGGACGTAGAATTCCATTTCATATAATGGTAGAAATTATACATTAATTCAGGAAAAAATTAACAAAAAAGCCATAGGATTATGAAGAAAATAGTGATGGTTTTCTTGAAACACATAAAATAAGATCTGATGAATGGAAAGGCATACTACATTTCATTCTTAGATAGAAAATTCAGTTATTTAAAAATTGATATATGAATGTGATGCAATTTGATTTAGAATCCTGATTGATTTTTTAATTGGTCAGTATTTTCATAAAGTCTGTGAAAAATGCTTGCTTGAAATAACTAAGAAAAATGTAAAAAACGAAAAACTGTAAGAACAGCAAAGGAAAATTGCCTTATTAGATAGTAGTAGTTGTTTTACACCCAAGGTAAAGTGAAGTCTGTGTTATATGAAGTACGCAAATCAGAAGAGCGGTACAGAGAACCGCACTTTAGCTCCAGAGTATATGAAAACCTTTATACAGATGTGTGACAAGTGGTTTCCATCAAAAAGAAAGACCTCCATCTCACACAATATACAGAAATAGATTTCAGATGGTTTAAAATTTTGTAAAAAGACTAAATTTTTGAAAATCTGGACCATCTTAAATAACACTGGAAACCCAGAAAATATAAAAGGAAAGATAGATATTTTACTACACATTAATGTATTTAACTGAAACAATATAATAAAGAAATCTTATAAATTGATAAGAAAAAAGCAATGCAGATAAAATATATTCAGCAGTATTTGCTCACAGAACAAATGGCCCACATATGTGAAAAGATATTTAGATCTATCAGTATTCAGAGAAATACAATTAAAGTAATATATTTTGGCCAGGTGCAGTGGTTCACATCTATAATTTTAGCACTACGGGAGGCTGAGGTGGGAGGAGCATTTGAGCTCAGGAGTTCAAGACAAGCCTGAGCAAGAGTGAGACCCTGTCTCCACTGAAAATAGAAAAAGTTAGCTGGGTGTTATGGTGCCTACCTGTGTAGACCCAGCTACTTGGGAGGCTGAGGCAGGAGGATCACTTGACCCCAGGAGTTTGAGGTTGCTGTGGGTTAGGATGATGCCACCACAGTCTAGCCTCAGGCATTTTATTTTTTAATCTGAAAAACATAAAATGAAATAATGATATATTTTATATCCATCAGACTAAAAAGAGAGCCAGTTGATGGTGCTAGTATGGAGGGAAACATATTCTCATATATTGTGTGTTGAACTGTGGATTCTCACAGCTGTTTTTTGGAATGCAATCTAATTGTATGTTAAAAATTTAAAATATATAAACCCTTTACCTGTTGTCCCCACCACCACTGTTTGGAAATCTGGCCAGTAGACGACATCCAGCTGAGTGTGATGGCTCACACTTGTAATCTTAGTACTTTAGGAGGCCAAGGGAGGAGGATTGTTTGAAGGCAGAAGTTTGAGATCAGCCCAAGCAGCATAGTGAAACCCCATTTCTATAAAAAGGAAAGAGAGAGAAAGAAGCTGGGCATGGCGGCATGCTCCTGTAGTTAAAGCTACTGGGGAGGCTGAGGCAGAAGGATTGCTTGAGCCTGAGAGTTTGACATTGCAGTGAGCCATGATGATGTCACCTCACTCTAGCTTAGGCAAAAGAATGATACTCTTTCTCAAAATAAATTAATTAATTAATTAACTTATCCAGTGGAAAAGAAGTATCAGTGTATTAAGATATAAGTACAACAATACTTTATCACTTTCAACGTGTCCCTCCCACCTCTAAAAAATAAAACAGTCTGGAAATAAAGAAGTAAAACCAATAGTCAATTGGCAGAATAAATTATGTTAGATCCACATCATGGAATTTATGCGACTGTTGAAAAGAGTGTTGAGCAGTATACGGGTTGACTTTGAGGGATTTCATAAGATGTTTATTTTGAAAAAAGCCAGGTGCAGAAAAGTGTATGTATGCACATGTATATGCATATTTTCTTTCCTTTTTTTGTAAAATAATGACCAAAATTATCTCGTTTGTATACAGATGTACATGTGTATGTGTTTGCCTATGTAGGATATTATGATTATTAGAGTATTTAGAGGGGACCAGCCTGTGTTGTTAGTGTGATTTATTTCAGAGGGATGGATAAGTCCTGACATAAGTAAGGTGTCAAAGAGTAGGGGAATTTCCATGGCAGGGAAAAGGGGGTCATTTTTAAAATAAAGCACAAAATATCAAATTTATGCATGTATACTTTAAATGTATATACATAAATGAATTATATTTTTAAAATTTGGAAATCGATTAGCAACAACTGTGGATGATTAGCTTATAAAAAAAAGGAATGTAGCCCAGGAGCAAGGGTAGGACACACTGGAGGGATTCCCCTGGACAAAAGCCATTCTTATACACCCTGATGGGAGGTTGTTACCAGTTCCTTATTTTTGAGGAACTGGAGCCTGATATCAGAAATAATAAGTTGTTATAGTTCTCAATGCAAAAAAACCTGACACTTAGCAATGTTTTAGAGAATGCATTTTTTCATGAGTAACTCCAGGTTATATTGGGAGAAAATCTGGTCTATCCTGAATGAGAGCGGTCTCATTGTCTTTATAGTCTACTCTTTTGAAATATTATAGTTGTACCATATGGTTAAACCAGTTGCTTGGAGTAAGAGCGTTCTGTAGTTTTAAGGAAAAAGCTTAAGTTGAGTGTACATTATTATGTATCTATATTTAAATGCTGTTTTAAATTCATTTTTCTAAATTAATTTTATCACTGAAGGTATTGATAACAGAACATGGTGACTTGGGAAATGGAAAATTTTTGGATCCAAAAAACAGAATTTGTTTCAAATTCGATCACTTAAGAAAGGAAGCAACTGACCCAAGACCCTATGAAGCAGAAAATGCAATTGAATCCTGGAGAACTTCAGTAGAAACTGCTTTGCGAGCTTATGTAAAAGAACATTACCCAAACGGGGTCTGCACTGTAAGTTATCAATAGCAGTTTTTTTTGTGTGTGTCTTATATAAATGTGAGCGTGTTTTTATGATATCCTGAAATTTGTAGTAAGTTATAGAACTAAAATTTTATAACGTCACTCTTTTTTCCTTTAAATATTTCTAAGAATACCTACTACTTTTTTCAAGAAATTTGGGATAATAAATTGTTATGATGATTTAAAACAGAAAAGGATTATACCTTGAATTAAATCCATGTAGAAATTCTAATACATTGATTAAAGGAGCATGATATGACAAGATTCTTTAACTTTATAACACATCTCAGTTTAGATCAAATTTCTTTTTATGTAGTTATAGTAGTCTTAGAAAAATAAAATATTTGGAAGTGAAATCATGCCCTTAGGTGTTTTGTAGTCACATTTCTTTTGTTTTTTTGGTGTGGTTCTTCTGTAAGTTTAACCTATTTTTATATTTTCAGAAAATAGAAAATATGGTGGAAAGTAGAAATAGTGTTTTTTTAAATTTTCATAAGATTGCATCGAGACAGGCTTTTTAGCACCACTGTTTGTGCTTCAGTGGTATATACTCCATAGCTAGTATGATCTTTTGAAATGCAAACCAGATCATAAAAATTCTCTGCTTGAAATCCTTCAGAAATTTCCCATTGCACTTAGGGTAGAGAATAGGCTTCTGACATGGTTTACAAGGCCCTATATACCTGGCCTCTGCTTACCTCTCCACCCTAAGTCAATTATACATCCTACTTTATACCTGCTTTCTCCACATAAATTTTTTTTTCTTTTTTTAAGACAGAATCTCTACTTTGTTGCAGTCACATCATTGTAGCTCCCTCCAACTTCAAACTTCAGGGCTAAAATGATCCTCCTGCCTCAGCTCTCCCCCCCACCCCACCCCCAATATCTGGGACTATTAGACGTGTGACATGACACCTGGCTAATTTTTCTATATTCACTAGAGACAGAGTTTTGGTCTTATTCAAGCTGGTCTTAAATGCCTGAACTCAAGTGATCCTCTGCCTCAGCCTCCCAGAGTGCTAGGATTACAGTGGTGAGCCACTGCTCCCAGTCTCAACATAATTATTAATATCACCAATAGCAGGTTTTTCATGGTTAATACAAAAATTCTGCTTAAGTATGATCTGCTAAAGTATCTAGCTTGCAGTAATTATTTGAGAAATACAGCAGCAGTATAGCCTAAAATGTCGTACGTTATTTGAATTATTTGTTGATTAAGTTTTTTTTGAAGAATAACTGAACAAAAGTAAAGGAGTAGTCTTCATCTTTTTTGGAGGGTTGAATGACACAAATCAGTTATTTTAAAGCTGTAGGTAAGAGGTGAAATAGCATTCTCATACATCACAGGCAGATTCTCTTCATGACTTTTTTCAGTTTTAGGTAAATTACCTTTCTCACCCTATCCCAATACCTTTTTTTTTCTTGAGACAGAATCTCACTTTGTCATCCTTGGTAGAGTGCTGTGTTGTCATAGCTCACAGCAACCTCAGATTCTTGGGCTCAAGTAATTCAGCCTCCCAAGGAGCTTGGGCCTACAGTTGCCCGCCATAACGACCGGCTATTTTTAGAGACAAGGTCTTACTCTGTCTCAGGCTGGTCTCGAACTGTGAGCTCAGGCAATCCACCCACCTAGGTCTTCCAGAGTGCTAGGATTACAGGCATGAGCCCTGGCATTTGGCCCCTTACCCCAATGCTTTTTAAAATGACTATAGAAACAGTAGCCCCTAAGATTGTGAAGTAAACAAAAGTGATAAAGCTAAATCCAGTTTTTATTTGGATGGAAACAGCTAGATTGGTATCCATATGTTTACAGAAACCTACTTCCTTAGAATGAAAGCAAGATCTATCTAGGATTTTTCTGAATATCTTAGAGTACAATCAGTTTTACTACATAAATGGAATTTTATGATCCACAAAGAATTTGATTAGGTATAACTTTTGAGAACTTGTTTTCTAGCTCCTGTATTGGAATGATGGCTTTTTTTATATTCTTTTGTGTGTTTTTGCCAAAGTAGCGTACAATTCTTAGTACTTGATAGGTGTTTAAAGTTGGACATTCTGTGACTATAAATTCAGTCTTGTGCTTGTTTTCTTTGCCAATAAGGTGTATGGTAAAAAAATAGATGGACAGCAAACCATTATTGCATGCATAGAAAGCCATCAGTTCCAAGCAAAAAACTTTTGGTAAGTTATAATTTTGTGTGTTGGGGAATTTGGGCATTATTTATATAGTCTTTGTAGTTCTTAACATTAGTGATTGGGGCTTTACATTGTTTGTGTATGATTGATTAAGAACAATTCAAAACATGATATAATACTTTGGCCTTGGGCAGCACCTGTGGCTCAAAGGAGTAGGGCACCGGCCCCATATGCTGAAGGTGGTGGGCTCAAACCCAGCCCCGGTCAAAAACTGCAAAAAATAAAATAAAATAAAATAAAACTAATTTTCAATTTAAAAAAATACTTTGGCCTTTTGACATAAAAAAAGATACTTGCACCATCATCAGCCTGATCATTAAAGGCTGCAATAAATCCATTGACATTCATTGAAAGGAGTGGGGAGCATATGTATTTAGAGACTAGGGGCATCCTAAGGGAGCACCATTGGCATTCTGAGAAGGGACTGCTCCTGAAGGAAACTTACAGAGGAATGCAGAGCTAATTACAGAGCAAAGAATGATGCTTCCTTTGTGAACTTTGGGGACTCTGAAGTACAGGTTTTTATGAGAATTGCTTTGTGCTTGGTTAGCCAATGTGAACAGGTAATGATGTTTTACACAATGGGGCAAATTACAGTTATGCCTTGTAATTTTGTATATAAATCATTTGACTATTCCTTATAAAAGTCGGGCTCCCCAAAACACTCTTGGACCTTTGACAAGTTGTTGGTCTTTTTTATTCTTAGACAAGACTATTTGTGAGATGTTGCCTGTTAAAAAATTCTGAAGTTCTCCAAGACTTTACAAGTTCGTAATTGAATTACATCTTTACATTTGTTCCCCTTTTGGTTAAAACATGCTGAGATCAGCAAAGTATAGTCATAATATTTGCCTTTTAAGTATATTAGACTTTGACACATTAGCCAAATTGGTTGTTGATGCTTTTGAGGGTTAAATAACAGGTATCAGTAACCCCTGTGGGCTAGTTTGGTCCATTGCCCAAGGTTGTTCCACTACTTAACTATCAGAAATAAATGCAAGGTTACAAGGTTAACCAAGAGTATTTGGAGGAATGCAAATCCATCATCACTAAAGGAAAATCAATTCCATATGTAAACATATGCTTTAATGATAGGCTACAGTTAACCTAAAGATTCTGGCATGCAGTATTACTTTTATGGACTTAATATAAATGTAGTTTCTCTATGTTGGGTCTAAAGTAACATTAATCTACCAAAATCTTAAAGCAATACATCTTTATAAAATTATTATTAATTGGTGTTATTTGTGCCAGGAAATACATACTAAAATCAATTTGGTTGAGATTGAACTACTATAGCATGCCCCAAAAGTCACCTATAAAGTTGGCCATACATAAAAAAAGTGGGAAATTGTCTAAATGTACCTTAATTTACAAAACATTCATTATAAAATATTTACAAAATATTCTCTACATCCTGGCCTTCTCTTTGGAAAATTTTGTAATGAATATTTTGTAAATAAAGTTACATTTGGCTACAATTTCCCGTTTTCCCTTTGTATGGTGACTTCGTGGGTGACTTTTAGGATACTTTAACATACATCAGAGACGTTATGATAAATTTACTGTAATTAGTTTCAAAAATATAATTCCTTTGAGCTTTAACATAAATCAAATGAAGAACATATCTGTCCTTGAGTTTTATTTTATTTTTTAGAGATGGGTTCTTGCTATGTTTCTCAGGCTGGCCTCAAACTTCTGGGCTGAAGCGATCTTCCCACCTCAGCCTCCCGAGTAGGCTGGGACATCAGGTGCACACCACTACACCCAGCTTGTACTTGGATTTTTTTTTTTTTTTGGCCGGGGCTGGGTTTGAACCCGCCACCTCCGGCATATGGGACCGGCGCCCTACTCCTTGAGTCACAGGCGCCACCCTGTACTTGGATTTTTTATTCTCAGTATTTTGCTTTACATAGCTAGGTATTTTATTCTACCATTACTATGAAAAATACCATGGTATCATTTTGGTTAACAATGATTTTCACTTTCTGGAAAAGAAAAATTTTATGTGATTATTCAAAGTGATAATATTACATAATGGCGTGATAATCTCAGAAAAAGGTGAATAATTTGACAGAAAGAAATTACTTCAGTTTATTGAAAATATTGGTAGAATAAAAATCAGAGGAGACTAGCTTTGGATGCTTCTTAGATTTCACTAGAGACCATCTCTTCTTAGTCTCTGTTTCCCCACTATCTTGCAGTATTAGAAGCTTAATAATTGTTGGATTAATATTTATAATTACAGGGTTAATAAAAGAGAGGGAGGTGAATACAGTAGCTCTGCCCTGTAAACCCAGCACTTTTAGAGGTCAAATTGCTTGAGGCCAGGAGTTGAGAGACCAGCCTGAGCAAACATTGTGAGACCTCATCTCTTCAAAAAATTAAATTTAAAAAAATTAACGGAGTAGGGTGGCATGCACCTGTTGTCCCATCTACTCTAGAGGCTGAGGCAGGAGGATCACTTGTATTCCAGAGTTCAAGGTTGTAGTGAGCTATGATTAGAACACTGCTCTCCAGCCTGGGTAACGGAGTGAGACTTTTGTTTTAAAGAAGAAAAAGAGAGGAGGGCAGAATATAATTAAGGCTGGGACACTTTGGCCATTTACTGCACTGATAAAAGGTGCTGTCTGCTCACTCAGTCATACATTTACTGTTACTATACTAATTGATGCCTTGGAAGAATCTTTTGAAATAGTTCTCAAACTGGTACCACTACTTGGTTGGAATTCCTTTTCTTTTTCTACAGTCAGTGGTGGTATTATGTATATTATCATAATTACCAGTAATGTATATGCTTAGCACTCACTAGTTGGCTTGATACTAATACCTAAATAAAAGCAATACATATTTTGGAATTGTGAAACAAAGATGAATAGAATTAGAATTTTTTCCAGTTGAGTTTCTTTGAGTAATCTTAGACAAATCACTCAAAATCAAGACATATTATAAAATTCCTTTTTTATTTTCTAGAAAATACATTGTTCTCATAGCTTTCAAATTTTTTTAGGTATGAAAATACAAGTCAAATATCACTTATCCGAAATGCTTGAAAACCAGAAGTATTTTCGGATTTTGGACTTTTTTCAGACTTTGGAATAGGTAGTTGCATAATACCTATTGAATCTAGAATGCCTCATGGGGCATTTCTTTTGAGTATAGTGTAAGTGCTCAGAAAGTTTAGAACTTTGGAACATTTCAGATTTTTGGATTAGGAATACTCACCCTCCATTATCATTCTACAGACTTTTATGATTGAGTAGGCTGCAAGAATTGAATGGAGCCCAGAATTAATTGTATAGCAAAAGCCATTATAGTGATCCATTATCCTGTGACTATTTGAGAAATTATACTGTTCAAAATAGCTGATAGGCATTAATTTGCGATCAGAATGTCTTTAGCATGCAAAAAACAGACAAGTGAAAATAAAAGGCATTGTTACAAAAAGGCTATTAGACAAAAAAAGGATAAAATTCACTGCTGGGCAAAATTGATATAGGATATCTGATGTTTGTAATTTCTCAGTTTCCTACCATGAGTATGTATTAATTTATATATCAAATACCAGCTCTGGAATGTGAAAGGAACATGTGCGTTTCATGTGGAGACTTTAAACATAAAACTGGAAAAGGAAATAAATCTGATAGAATATAAATTATAAATTTAAAAATATATAATTTTTTTTTTGAGACAGTGTCTTACTTTGTTGTTCTTAGTTGAGTGCAGTGGCATCATAGCTCACCTCAAATTCTTGAGCATAAGTGATTCTCTTGCCTCAGCCTCCCAAGTAGCTAGAACTACAGGCACCCGCCACAATGCCCAGCTGTTTTTAGAGACGTGGGCTCCCTCTGGCTCAGGCTGCTCTCGAACCCTGTGAGCTCAGGCAGTCCACCCACCTTGACCTCCCAGAGTGCTGGGATTATAGACGTGAGCCACCACACCCAGCCTAAAAATACATAAATTCTGTAGTCCTTTCTTTCTAGGTATCAAACCTCCTTAAGAGTGTGGTATAACATTTACTAGCCATTCTTTTTAAATTATTTGGTACTTTGTATCATTCAGATGTTAAACTGCAGTGACTATTTATGAAAGCCTTTGATTATCTGAACATTTATTCCATTTATTTTGAAAGCATAAGTGATTCAGTTGAAGAATTAGATTAAAATTTTTCTCTAAGAATTTGCCTATAGATTTAGCTTTGAATTGTTTTTTGACCCTTAGCTTTAGAAGTCTGAAGTTACATCCATTATATAGGTCCTTATCAGCAAGGTGAAAATTAAGTATATATCATAACTGAACTTATTAACCTTTTGATTCTTTTGAATGTTTCAGTGATTATAAAAATTAATGTCCAGCATTCATCTCCAGCACTCTCACACTGTAGCATTAAATTTGAATCTGAAACTTAAAATCGATTCAAATTATCTTCCCTACCTTATTTACAGCTGCTGTTTTTATTTTTAAGGAATGGTCGTTGGAGGTCAGAGTGGAAATTTACAATCACTCCATCAACCACTCAGGTGGTTGGCATCTTGAAAATTCAGGTATGAAATAAAATGAATTAGTTTACTTTTAGGTGATTCTGAACAGAGAAAAAGCTAATTCATAAGTTTTACATTTTCACAGTATACCATACAATTTCTCTCCTAGATCTTTGTTTTGAGCTAATGGGAAAAAGAAGTAGTGCTGTTTAAAATTTTTTAAATAACCTTGCAGTTTATTTGCTAATCATCAGTTTATCTGCAAGGATAACTGACAGATTATAAAACTCAGCTAAAATTAGATGCTGCCATTTGGTCTGCTCTTCAGATACAGTTTGTTCATCCAAGCATCTTCTGAGTTTGAGTTGTCATTTTTGTCATCCGAATTGGGTGGAGTTGGGTGAAGTATCATATTAATGTGTATGTATATAAATGTGTAAACATATTATGTGTATATTAATATATAATTATATATTACATGTATCTTTTAAATATTTCTTATACTCATATTTGGCTTCTTACATGAAACCTACTAGATTTGGATTCTTTGACTTGTAACATAAGCTCTGATGTTATATATAGACAAACACTGAGGGGGGCAAATATTTGTAATATAAGCATCACTAAATAAGTTCAAGGAAAGTGCAGGCTAATATTTTCCTCTTATGGTTCATTTATTCAGTGCATTTGTTAATCAGCTATCATGAAAGTTATTACACTGTACTATGGGCTATAAAGGAGTACGGGTGAATCAGACACTGCTGCCCTCCAGTACCCATCTGACGCCAGCATACTTACCTAATCTTATACCCCATTGTTTTATTTCCTGGTGCTGTGCCTGTCTCTTAAGGCCTAGAGAACAGAAGTTAAAAATGTGAATTTTGAAACCAGACTACCTACATTTGAATCCCAGCCCTGTCAGTTAGTGTGACATCAAGAAGTCGTTTACGCTTTTTTTGTTTCTTCATCTGTTAAAAAACAATTTAAAATGCTTTTATGATTGTTTAAAGATTAGTTAATATGGGTAAAATGGTTAGTACAGAGCCAAAAACAAAATGCTCAAAGATTGGTAGCCATTATCGTAATACTATTCTTTCCTTTAGTTAGGCTTTAGTAGATCTTACCTGGATAATTAACAGCAATTTCTAACATGAGGCCCTTGTTGGACCAGAGCTCATTAAGAGCAGAGATTGTCCGGTTTATAGTTTTATCTTCAACACTGAGCATAGTGCCTACCATATAATTGTTACTTTATTTTGTTGAATTGCTGGGCCCTTTGATATTCCCTGATCCATTTTTTTTCACATTACTTTTAAAAAGATAATTTTTTAAAATTTAAATCTGGATATGTTGCTTGCCTACTTAAGTAACATTTAGTAGTATGCTCTCCCCTACCAGATAATAAGACATATTTACATTGCATACTAGGCCCAAAGTTGTCTTGTTTGCTATGTGTATATATATGTGTGTGTGTGTGTGTGTGTGTGTGTGTGTAGTACATGTAATACACATCTTTTTCCACTACTGCCCTCCCTCTTCCACCTGACATGATTCCAACTGTTATCTCCAGTCTTTCCTGAAATATGCTGAAGTCCTTTTTTAGCCCTCAGAGTGTGGTATTGCTAACATGCTTTTGCCATGTAATATTAAAATATGAGGTCAGGAACAGTGTCTTTTTAAAGCTGTGTATCCCTAGAACCTTATGTAGTAGCCATATTTAATGACCAATTAGTGTTGAATAAATTCATGTCTGTGTGTTTGGGGAATTATATGGTTGATGGAAATACACAAAAGAAAGAGCAGTGTTTGGGAAGGAATATTGTGAGCTCGGTTTTGGGTATCTTGGGTTTAGGTACCAATCAGATAGCTGTGAGGTGAAAATGTCCAGCAGTCGGGTCAATGGAAGGCTTCCCTGAATAAGAATAGGAATATCTAACCAGCCTCTTCACTTGGCTGAGGGCAGGAAGAGTCTTGCTAGAGTTTAAAGGTCTGCAGCCCAGCAGAGAAGTCTAGGCTGGAGCTGAATTTGGTATAGTCATTTGCATTGATCTGCCAAAGCCATGAAATCTTGATGATTCTTATAATGTGGTGTCTATAATTGCTTTTTCTAATAGGTTCATTATTATGAAGATGGTAATGTTCAGCTAGTGAGTCATAAAGATATACAAGATTCTCTAACAGTGTCTGTAAGTAATTCCACAATAAAATTTATTCATTTATTATTTTTTTATGTTAGATTAATATGAAGGTATAGATGATTAGGTTACATTGTTTGCATTTATTGGGTGAAGTCTAAATTGTAGTTCCATAACAAAATTTAAACAACCTAATACTTCTATAAAACCAGAATGGTTTTGAAGTCAACATTTTAAGTAGTTTTCTACTTCAGATTAAAGGGTTTTCAGATAAACTGAAGGACAGTAGAAACTCTTGTCAATTGACCACCCAAGCGACTGCAACAAACTGATCAACATGCAAAGGTGCTCAAGATACAGAACGAAGCCTGTTCTACTGCTACGTACATGTGGTACATGTCCAGTCTGTGAAAATCCGGTCAACTTAAGGAACTAGGCAATGTAGGGATGTGGTCAGCTGTGGAAGTTCTACGGTAATTACAAATCTGTACCTAATTTTTCACAGCTGAATTGAGATATAATTCATATACCATTCAATCCATTTAAAGTATTTTTTTGTATGTTAGTAAGATTGTACGATAATTACCATAGTCTAATTTTAGCACATTTTCTGCTCCTCAAAGAACTCCCACACCCATCAGTGGGCATTCACCTTCTCCCTGGCCTCCCCCAACCCTAAGCAACTTTCTGACTAGGGATTTGCCTATTCTGGATATTGTAAGTGGAATTATAATGTGTGGTCTTTTGTGACAGGCTTCTTTCACTTAGCATTTTTTCAGCCTTCATCCTTGTTAGAACACATATCAATGCTTTATTTCTTTTTTATTCCTAAATAATGTTCTGTTATGTGAACATACCACATTTTATTTATACACTGTTCAGGGATGGACATTTCTGTTTTCTGTTTCCTGTTTCTGCTACTATGAACATTTGTGTACTATTTTTTGTATAGACATGTATTTTAATTCCTCTTTGGTATATACATACAAGTGGAATTTATGGATCACATGTTAACAGTTTAAACTTTCAAAGAACTGCTAGACTGTCTTCCATTTTACGTTCTCACCAGCAGTGTATAAGGATTCCAATCTTTCTATGTCCTTACCAGGACTTATCTTTTTGATGGTGGACATTCTAGTGGGTATGAAGTAGTATCTTACTACTGTTTTCCTTCACGTTTTCCTCTTGACTGAATATCTTTTCTTGTGCTTAGTGGTCATTTGTATCTTTTTTGAGGAAATGTCTATTCAGATCCTTTGCCCATTTCTTAATTGATTATTCATATTTTTATTATTGAGTTATAATTGTTTATGTATTCTGGATACAGGTATCATGTGTAATTTGCAGATGTTTTCATGCTGTCTTTTTATTTTCTTGATGGTATTGTTTGCAGACAAAAGATTTTGGTATTGATGTAATCTGAGTTTTGTTTTTTTCATCATTTCATTTTTGGTATATTAATACCGCTGGCTAACCCAAGGTCATGAAGATTCATTTCATTGTTTCCTTCCAAGAGTTTTGTGGATTTGGTTTTTACATTTTAGGTTTATGATCTTGGACCTTACTTTAAACCGTATTATATATATTTTTTTCTCTAGCTATTTGGATTAGAATTTAACGAACCTTTTCTTAAGTTCCACTTTCAATTTTAAGAATTTTTGAACTTGGTTTTATTTCCTCAGTTTTTTCACATATTCTTTTCATTGTGTATTCAACTTTGTTTTTGTTGAGTTTTGTCCCTCCCACCCACCCCCAAAGGATATTAATAGTTTAATAGTAACAGTGACATTTTCTTACAACATTTAGGTACATTCTGTACCTAAAGTATCAGTAGTATCAATTATATACCAGAAGTATCAATTATAAGTCAGTTATACCAGAAGTATCAATTATAAACATCAATTGCTAATATTAAAAATTAGCTAATTTATAATTTTTAAAGAAAAATGTAATTTTAGCTTAAGAAATCATTTAACTTTAAGAAATACACGTGAACATATTAGGCCAGATGCTACCTGAAAAGGTAAGCTACAAAAGCTACATTTTTTTTTTTTTTTTAATTTTTCATTAGCACTTAGGTGATTGCTCTTTTGACTTAAGTGGTAATCTTCCTTGCAAAATCTGCCAGTAAAATACTTTAATAATACCTCGTTTTCCATGAGACATGATATTCCATATAGTTATGGATCATATGTAATTATTACTTGTAATATCATTTGCTTAACAAGGATACTTGGTACTATCTTCTTTGAGGAGTTTGACATTGAACAGTGTCACTTTATCTTACAGGGTTTCCATTTTTAGAGAGAGGATAAAAGCTTATTACATAAATATGTATGTATAAATATTTTAGATACACACACACACACACAAAAAGTGGGACAAGTGTGGTGGCTCATATGTGTAATCCAGCATTTTGGAAGGCCAAGGGAGATCACTTGAGTCTGGGAGTTCGACACCAGCGTAGCAATAGAGCAAGACCCTGTCTCTACAAAAAATAGAAAACTTAGCTGGGTGTGGTGGTATGCTATGCACCTATAGTCCATCTACTCAGGAGGCTAACGCAGGATTAAGCCCAGGAGTTTGAGGTTGCAGTAAGCTATGACACCATGGTATTCTAGACAAGGCAACAGAGCAAGACCTGTCTCAAAATAATTGATTGATTAAAATAAAGTGTGCAGTTATTAGAGAATTTTCTATTAACACTGATTTGTAAATATATATACACATACATATATATACCCCCATACACACACATACATGTCCACTAACTTTACTATTAAGAAAAAAGTGAATAACCATAAACCCATATATTGGTAAGTTAAAATTTTTTTCCAGAAAATGTTTAAATAATAAATTCACCTTAAACTTTAAAATATGCTCTTCCTAATTGGTATTTTTGTTTTATAAAGCACCATAGTGATAAATATTGTTCATTGTATACATGTAACAGTATTTAAAGAGTCATTAATTAGTAATCTAGTCTATCTTATTACCCATAGAGATTGTGTTTTACAATGTATAAATTGAACTTTCCATCAATGTGTATTATTAAGATTTTCCTTTCCTTAACCAGTTAAACATTGAGAACAGGCTCATTCCGTAGAGTTTTGAAATATTTTTGCCTAATTCTTCCTGGAATAGAATAATTGATCTGACAGTATTTTCTCTTTGTCATAATTTCTTTTTTATTCATTAAATTATAACATTTCGTTAATCATACATATATTTAAGAATATTAGAGGGTTAGCCTTAAATTACTATTTTATTTACTTTTGATTTGGGGTTTCATTCAGAATGAAGTGCAAACAGCAAGAGAATTTATAAAGATTGTAGAAGCTGCAGAGAACGAATACCAGGTATGATTTTCAAAAATATGATATAAGCCATATTGACTCATGAATTAATGGCATTGAAATTTTAATTTTAACCATAATGCTGAAATTTTTTTCCGATAGTCTTTTTGTTGTGTATTTACTTTTAGTGCAGGGACAAACTTGTTTAAATATAGGCAAAAAGAGTGGCAAATAACTTCAGTTAAAAGTTTGTATTTTAAAAATACCAATCCTAATCGCTTCAAGAGTTTGAGACCAGCCTGAGCCAGAACAAGACCTCGTCTCTAGAAATAGCTGGACGTTGTGGTGGGCACCTGTAGTCCTAGCTACTGGGGAGGCTGAGGCTAGAGAATTGCTTGAGCCCAAGAGTTTGAGGTTGCTGTGAGCGGTGACACCAGAGCACTCTAATGAAGGTGACAGAGTGAGACTCTGTCTCAAAGAAAAAAAAAAAAAATAGACTAGATTTTGGCCAACTGGAATTTCTGTATACAGGTTGAATATCCCTTATCTGGAATGTTGCCAAGGTTTTAAATGGCTGTTTTGCTTCTAGTTGGAAACTTTAATTCAGGAGGTATTTTCTAAATCATCTGGATTATGAATAGTCTAATTAGATCACATTTCATTTTATTCTCTATTTTTTACATTGTTTATCAGCTTCTAAACACTCAAATTTAAGCATTTAATTTGTGAATTGAAGGAGTTTCTACTCCTTAAAAACAGTAAGTTATAAATTGTTCTTACATGGCAAAATAGATTCAAAATAAGGGCACACAAATATTAAATCTAATTGATAATTTTTTTCATTAAATGTTAATTATCGAAAATGATTGTAAGCTTTTTCTTTTAGGTGCTTTTAAACAGTTTTAAAACCATGTTGGGTTGTTATTGACTGTTTAAAAGCAGTAAAGCGGGCTGCTTAAATAAAGTTTGTGCTGAAAACATCTATGTGTTTTCTAAATTGTTCTGTTCCTTCTCTGGGCTTTAAACTTCTCATTACTGTTTTTCATAGACTGCCATCAGTGAAAATTATCAGACGATGTCGGACACTACTTTCAAAGCCTTACGTCGACAGTTGCCAGTTACGCGCACTAAGATTGATTGGAACAAGATCCTTAGCTACAAGATTGGCAAAGAGATGCAAAATGCATAAGATGAACATTGCATGACCGGATCATTTTAGTGTCTTTGCGTTAAAGAAATTATTGCAAAAGTATTCAGAACTGTCAGTTTGCCCAGTCAGATGGGCTGATGCCATTTAAAATCACTATAATTAACTAGTTTGGTTAGAGCACAAAGCTTAGCTAATCAACCATTATTTTCCATTTCTTTTGTTCAAAGAGGATTACAAATCAGTTTAGTTTAAATGTCTTTTACTTTCTATTATGTCTTTCTTTCTTACAATGAAGAGAAGATTCCTCTAGATTATAGTTAAAAAAGTTTTTGAAGTGTCTCAAAAATATTTTACTTACTATAACCCTAAAATTATTGTCTTTTGGTTTATGAAATGGGTAACTTTTGATATTTGCCCAGTTCTTTTTAATGGGGTCAATAATGGACATTATAGTTTAAGGTGGTTGATGGATTTAGCCATATATGCTGCTAAAGAAATTGTCTACCTTTTCTCCCTCACCTCTTCCATTTATGTAAGACTGAGATTAGAGGGAAAGCATTTTCTATATCAATTGTGTTTAAACCTTTCAAGGAGGTTTTTTAGCAAGCTTAGTGTTTAACTAAACTTTTTTTAAACAAGGCCAAGGTCTAACGCTGTTTTGAGATTCTGAAATTAAATGAAAATACTTATTTCAGAAATGCATTTAATGCTTTTTTTTTCTTGTGACAGTTACACAAATTAGCTTGAATTCCATATGTCCCTGAGTTATTTTTATCATAAAGCCACAAATGTATTATAACAAGGCAAATTGTAATATATATAATCCTGAACTCATGATCATGTCTCAGTTTTTTTTCTTGGATTGAAAAGTATTGAAATTCAATGTGACATTAAAATGCAGATTTTCCTATTTATTTAAGTAGAAAATCACCAGTGAGTCGTATACCATTTTAAAATACTTTGGATATTGTCATTTTTAACTGGCTGTAAATTAGAAGAGCTGGGATTACATATCATGTGCAGTTACAGTCCAAATTTTTTCATCTTCCTATGCATCATAAGCATGTTTGTAATATTTTAAAGAATAGATTTACTGATACTACAGGAATTCCAAGCCTGTGGTGAATGTTAGTGTTTACTATAAAGAGTGGGGTGGATTTACGGTTTCATTCATTGGAGTATTGCTTATTATACTTGAGTGGAATCCATTCCTCACATACTCCTGCAGATGTCTGGGCCTGGAATTTTTTTTTTTTTTTAAAGCACCACTTTTATTATGTACAATAAAATATTTCATTAGCTTGAATTGTATAGATTTTTAAAAATTCAGTGAAAGCATGTTTAATTTCTTTTTAAAATCACTGTTGGGCTTTGAAAGCATCGAGAATATAATACGAAATTATGACTTCTGACTAAATCATTTTCACTTTAGTTTTGGAATACAAGTGTATTGGGATTCCTAAAGAAAATGAATTGGTAACCTTATTTGTTCTCTTTTTTTATAGACCTAATCAAAAGGTTGATGATTCTGAACTAAATACTAGCTAAATCTGTAATTGATTTGCTTAGTCATATCAGTTGGCCTATTATGAGTTTGTATCTCATGAAGATCAATTACTTTGGCTGTTCTATATCCTAGAACACATTCTTAAAAATATATGCAAATGTTTTTAAAGAGATTTATATTTGAAAGGGAAAATTTATCAAAAATAATTGAGAACACATCTGAAGCAATGACTGTGCAGTAGACTAGTCTTCTGTGGCTTAAGAACAGTAAGCATCTTACTAAAGTGAAGATGAAACCCAAAGTATATTAAAGCTCAGGGATATAGTTTTTATAGGAACCATAATGACTTGTTTATTGAATGGCCGAATTACAGAAGCAAAGGCAGAATCAGGGAGCACCAGAAGGCTGTTGTAGCAATCTAGCTGGGAGGGAATGCTGCCTTGTGCCAACGTGGTTAGCTGTAGAGGAGGGTTGTGGATATATCCTAAAGGTGAAATCAGCGCGATTTGCTGAGAGTGGTCATGTATAAATATGAAATAAAGAGAATGAAGAAGGACATTTTGAGCTTGAGGATTTAGAGAAGATGCTGTGAGGAGCCTGGTATCGTTGGGGCAGAGAGCTGGTCTGGAGCTCGGTTTTAGATTACATAGGGAAATACTGTGTAGCAGTCAGATAGAGGAGACAGCTAGAGAAGTGTTTTAGGAGAGAAGAACGAGAGAGTAAATGAACCTGGGAAACAGTTTGATAGGCAAAATAAAGGACTTCTCAGGGTTGGTGTAATGAATTTAAAGTGAACCAGCAAGTAGACTGTATGTTTTTCTTCAGCCATGTAAAGCTGTATGGGCGCAGGTGTGGAGTGCATGAATTTAACCAAGGTTGTGGTTTTGTCAGGGGTGTGAGTGACCGCATGAAAGGGACAAGAGTATAATGGTGGTCTGTGGAATTAAAGCTGGGTAAAAAGAAAGTTGAGGACACGAGAAGAGGAGAAGGATAGTGAAAATGTGGCTTAGTCAGTGGTTTACAGGTGCATTTAGAGTTGGGGCACTAGAATGACTTAGAAATGTAGGAGGTGGTGGTTAGAAAGTGGTATGCTTAAAACTGAAGTTTTGAAGTGTTACAATAATTAGTAAACAAGTACAACTACGGTAGTGACTGGTTGAGGAAGGACGGGAGAGGATTGGAAGCAGCTAGGTAGCATGGGATGGGAAAGGTCATCTCTATGGATACTGAAGTCAAGAATCCTGATAGAAGAAAGTGTCCTGAAATGAGTGATATTTTCCAGACTACATTTCTATTACATTTGTATGAGTTAGATATATGTATGATAAAGATTATGAGACTTTTCCTTATTTGGAAACTAAAACAGAAATAAGAACATTAAAACAAAAGTGTCCTGTAAGTTCTGGTTCATTAAAAATGTTCTTAAAAAGTAGAAATCAAGGTCAGGCATAATGACTCATGCCTTGTGATCCCAGCAACTTAGGAGGCCAAGGCAGGAGGATCACCATGTACTTGAGGCTGGAATTTGAGACCATCCTGAGCAACATACAAAAAATAGCTGTGATCTCAGCTACTCAGCAGACTGAACCAGGAGGATCACTTGAGTCCAGGAGTTTGAGGCTGCAGTGAGTTATCATGACACCACTGCACTCAAGTCTAGGAAACAGAGTGAGGCTCTGATTCAAAAAAAAGAAAGAGAGAGAGAGAAAGATATTCTTAGAAAAGTAGTTAAGGACAACTACAGATAATTATAGGGCATTTGAGCAACCCTTTCTGTAATTAAAACCAGTGACTTTTTTTTTTTTTGTAGAGTTAGAGTTCACTTTATGGCCCTTGGTAGAGTGCCGTGGCCCCACATAGCTCACAGCAACCTCCAACTCCTGGGTTTAAGCGATTCTCTTGCCTCAGCCTCCCGAGTAGCTGGGACTACAGGCGCCCGCCACAACAACGCCCGGCTATTTTTTGGTTGCAGTTTGGCCGGGGCCGGGTTTGAACCCGCTACCCTTGGTATATGGGGCTGGCGCCTCACCCACTGAGCTACAGGCGCCGCCCAAAACCAGTGACTTTTAATAACCACAGTGAAAGCTTTGGAATAATGCAAGATCTTTTTAGAAGATCCCCATGCTTATCATCAGTCCGTGCCTTTGCCAGCTATCAGTTATAAAATATGAAGGAACATTTAGCCAGGAGTTAAAGCACATGTTGGGTAGTGCACACATTTTGTGAAATATCCCAAGAAAAGTATTTCTGTTCCTTCTCTAAACTGGATTATTTAAATAAGCAAGATCATGATGGAAAGTATAGATTAATGTCAGGTCATTCAAGAGTAATCAAACTATATTCAGAAGACTCTTACAGGCATTGTGAAGTTTGGAAAATATAAAACTGTTTCTTCAAGGAATCTCCGAAGTAGTCCAGGCATAATGGCTGGAACAAGTGCTTTCCAACCTTTTTAACATCACATGTAAAATGACGATATTTGGAAGGCATTCTGTAGGAAATGGGTAAGGCTGTTTGCCAACTGCTGTAAGAATTGAGGGGATGAGTATCTTTATATACTTTGTTTTTGTACAGATTGAGTCAAAGTTACAAAAAATCGGGAACAAACAAGATTGATTTTTCCCTATAAATTGACGTGAATGGTCTATTCCTACAAGCTTTGTTTTTACATATCTTTGCACCATCCCTTCTTTTTTTTTATTAATATTAAATCATAGCTATGTACATTAATGCGATCATGGGGCACCATACATTGGTTTTATAAACAATTTGACACATTTTCATCACACTAGTTAACATAGCCTTCCTGGCATTTTCTTAGTTATTGTGTTAAGACAATTATATTCTACATTTACTAAGTTTCACATGTACCCTTGTAAGATGCACCACAGGTGTAATCCCACCAATCACCCTCCCTCTGTCCATCCTCCACCCCCCTCGCCTCCCTCTCCGCATTCCCCATATTCTTAGGTTATAGCTGGGTTATAGCTTTCATATGAAAGCCAAAAATTAGTTTCATAGTAGGGCTGAGTACATTGGATACTTTTTCTTCCATTCTTGAGATACTTTACTAAGACGAGTATGTTCTAGCTCCATCCATGTAAACATGAAAAGAGGTAAAGTCTCCATCTTTCTTTAAGGCTACGTAATATTCCATGGTGTACATATACCACAGTTTATTAATCCATTCGTGGATTGATGGGCACTTGGGCTTTTTCCATGACTTAGCAATTGTGAATTGGGCTGCAATAAACATTCTGGTGCAAATATTTTTGTTATACTGTGATTTTTGGTCTTCTGGGTATATACCTAGTAGAGGAATTATAGGATTGAATGGCAGGTTTATTTTTAGATCTCTAACTGTTCTCCAAACATCTTTCTAAAAGGAATGTATTAATTTGCATTCCCACCAGCAGTGTAGAAGTGTTCCCTTTTCTCCACATCCACGCCAACATCTCTGGTCTTGGGATTTTGTGATATGGGCTAATCTTACTGGAATTAGATGGTATCTCAAGGTAGTTTAGATTTGCATTTCTCTGATGATTAAAGATGAGCATTTTTTCATATGTCTGTAGGCCGTGTGCCTGTCTTCTTCAGAGAAGTTCCTCTTCAAGGCCTTTGCCCAGCCTGCGATGGGATCATTTGTTCTTTTCTTGCTTATACATTTTGAGTTCTCTGTGGATTCTGGTTATTAAACCTTTGTCGGAGACATAACCTGCAAATATCTTCTCCCATTCTGAGGGCTGTTTGCTTGCTTTACTTACTGTGTTCTTGGCTGTGCAGAAGCTTTTTGGTTTGATCAGGTCCCAGTAGTATATTTTTGAAGCTGCTTCAATTGTCCAGGGTGTCCTCCTCATAAAATACTCACCCAGACCGATTTCTTCAAGGGTTTTCCCTGCACTCTCTTCTAGTATTTTTATAGTTTCATGTCTTAAGTTTAAATCTTTAATCCAGTGAGAGTCTATCTTAGTTAATGGTGAAAGGTGTGGGTCCAGTTTCAGTCTTCTACAGGTTGCCAGCCAGTTCACCCAGCCCCAGTTGTAAAATAAGGAATCTTTTTCCCCACTGAATGTTTTTAATTGGCTTGTCAAAGATCAGATAATGGTAACTAGCTGGATTCATCTCTTTGTTCTCTATTCTGTTCCAGATATCTACTTCTCTGTTTTTGTGCCAGTACCATGCTGTTTTGATCACTATCGATTTGTAGTATAGTCTGAGGTCTGGTGGTGTAATTCCTCCTCCTTTGTTTTTATTTCTGAGTAATGTCTTGGCTATTCGAGGTTGTTTTTTTGATTCCATATAAAGCTAAGTATTGTTTATTCAAGATCTTAAAAGTATGACAATGGGGCTTTAATAGGGATTGCAGGCAGCGCCTGTGGCTCAAGGAGTAGGGCGCCGGTCCCATATGCTAGAGGTGGCGGGTTCAAACCTAGCCCGGGCCAATAAACAAACAAAAAAAAAGGATTGCATTAAAATTGTATATTGCTTTGTGTAGTGTGGACATTTTAACAATGTTGATTCTTCCCAGCCATGAGCATGGTATAATTTTTGTTAACGTTTTCAGCTATTTCTTTTCTTAGAGTTTCATAGTTCTCTTTCACGCCTTTTGTTAGATAAACTCCCAAATATTTCATCTTCTTTGGCACTACTGTGAAAGGAATAGAGTTCTTAACTGTTTTTTCAGCTTGACTATTGTTGGTATATATAAAGGCTACTGATTTATGAATGTTGATTTTGTAACCCGAGAAGCTGCTGTATTCCTTGATCACTTCTAAAAGTTTTGTAGTAGAATCCCTGGTGTTTTCCAGATATACGATCATATCATCTGCGAAGAGCGAAAGTTTGATCTCTTCTGACCCTATATAGATACCCTTGATCACCTTTTCTTCCCTAATTGCAGTGGCTAAAACTTCCATTACAATGTTAAAGAGCGGTGGAGACAATGGGCAGCCTTGTCTAGTTCCTGATCTGAGTGGAAATGATTTCAGTTTAACTCCATTTAATACGATATTGGCTGTGGGTTTGCTGTAGATGGCCTCTATCAGTTTAAGAAATGTCCCTTCTGTACCAATTTTCTTAAGTGTTCTGATCATGCAGGGATGCTGGATATATCAAAAGCTTTTTCTGCATCAATTGAGAGAATCATATGTTTGTTTTTTAATTTGTTTATGTGCTTAATTATACTTAGGGATTTATGTATATTAAACCAGCCTTGAGACCCTGGGATAAAACCAACTTGATCATGATGAATAATTTGTTTGATATGGTGCTGGATTCTGTTTGTTAGGATCTTGTTGAATTTTTTTGCATCTATATTCATTAGTGATATTGGTCTATAACTTTCTTTTCTTGTTGGGTCTTTTCCTGGTTTGGGGATCAGGGTGATGTTTGCTTCGTAGAATGTGTTGGGTAATCTTCCTTCTATTTCTACATTTTGGAACAGGTTGAGTAATATAGGTACTAGTTCCTCTTTAAAGGTTTGGTAGAATTCTGACATGAAGCCATCTGGCCCCGGCTTTTCTTTTTAGGGAGATCTCGTATGGTTGATGTTATTTCGGAACTTGATATTAGCATGTTTAACATTTCCTCTTGATTCTGGCTAAGTCTTGGAAAGTGACGTGTTTCCAAGTATTGGTCAATTTCCTTCAGATTTTCATATTTCTGAGAATAAAGTTTCTCGTAATATTCATTAAGGATTTTTTTAATTTGTGAGGAGTCTGTTATTCGTCGTTGTCATTTCTGATTGATGAAATTAGAGATTTTACTCTTTTTTTCCTGGTCAGGTTAGCCAAAGGTTTATCTATTTTATTGATCGTTTCATAAAACCAACTTTTTGATTTATTGATCTGTTGTATAATTCTTTTCTTCCAATTTCATTAATTATTCTGCTCTAATTTTGGTTATTTCTTTCCTTCTCCTGGGTTTGGAGTTGGAATGTTCTTCCTTTTCCAGTTGCTTGAGATGTCCCATTAAGTTGTTAACTTCCTCTCTTTCTGTTCTCTTGAGGACAGTGCTATAAATTTCCCTCTCAGGACTGCCTTTGTCGTTTTGTTCCAAAAATTTGGCAATTTCCTTCTTAATCTCATCTCTGACCCAGCTATCATTCAGCATAAGGCTATTTAACCTCCATGTTTTTGTATGAGTGTGCAGATTCCTGTTGTTATAGAGGCAACTTTTATTCCATGGTGGTCTGAGAAGATGCAAGGAATAATTTCTATTCCTTTAAATTTACTGAGGTAAGACTTGTGACCTAAGATGTGATCGATTTTGGAGTATGTTCCGTGGGCTGATGAGAAGTATGTGTGTTCAGTTTTGTTGGGATGAAATGTTCTGTAGATGGCTGCTAAATCCAAATGTTGGATGGTTAGGTTTAAATCTAAAATTTCTTTGCTCAGCTTTTTATTGGAGGATCTGTCCAGCACAGCCAAAGGAATGTTGAAATTTCCGACTATTATGGAGCTGGAGGAAATCAAGTTGCTCATGTCTGTTAGAGTTTCTCTTATAAATTGAGGCGCATTCTGGTTTGGTGCATAACTATTCATAATTGAAATCTCATCATATTGTGTATTACCCTTACCAAATATGTAGTGCCCATTCTTATCTTTCTTTACTTTTGTTGGTTTAAAGCCTATTGTGTCAGCAAATAGGATTGCAACACCTGCTTTTTTCAGATTACCATTTGCCTAAAATATGGATGACCGTCCTTTCACCCTGAGTCTATATTTATCTTTTAAGGTAAGATGTGACTCTTGTATGCAGCAAATATCTGGCCCGAGTTTTTGTATCCAGTCAGCTCACCTGTGCCTCTTAAGAGGACAGTTTAAGCTGTTCACATTAATGGAGGATGTTGATAAGTCTGGTAAAATTTTGGGTATCAAGTTTTTCAAAAGTCCAGTGGACAATTTTAATCCTTTCCCATTGTGGAAGTTGGAGTTTCATCAAAAGTTTCTGAGTGAGTTTACTTTTGTGGTAGAGGATTGGGGTGGTCATTATGGAGGATAGGTCCGAGAATATCCTGGAGAACTGGTTTGGTTATGGCAAATTTCTTCAACATATGAATGTTATTAAAGTATTTAATTTCTCCATCATAAATGTAACTCAGTTTAGCTGGATACAGGATCCGGGGTTGAAAGTTATTTTGCTTTAGGAGATTTAAAATCAGTGACCACCCTCTTCTGGTTTGAAAGGTTGCAGCAGAGAGATCTGCAGTCATTCTAATATTCTTCCCTTTGTAGGTAATAGATTTCTTGCTTCTACCCTGTTTCCCCAAATGTGCTCCCAAAGATGCGCTAGGTCTTATTTTCATGGGACGTCTTATCTTTCCTGTAAGTAGGTCTTATTTTCGGAGGATGTCTTATTTTCAGGTAAACAGGGTAGCTGCTTGCAGAATTTTCTCCTTCATATTGACACTAGTGAAGAACTGCTATCTGAATTTCAGAATCTCTTGACATATCTAGAAAATTTTCTTTCATAATTTCATGGAGAAGGGCCTCTGCCTTGCGAGGCCACTTCATCACTTTCAGGGATTCAAATGAGGCAGATACTAGCCTTCTTCAAATTATCCCAGAGCTCTCTGAGAGAATGATCCATTTTTGCTCTCCATTTCTCTTCTTTGAGAGTTCGGGAGCGTTCAAATGTCTTGTCTTCAGTGTCATAAATCCTTTCTTCTGCCTGCTCCACTCTGTTAACAGGGATTCTACTGTCTTTTTCAGATCTTTGAGGGCTGCAAATTCTTGCTTCCGTGCATCAAAATCTTTGGTGGTTTTGTCTTTAAATTCATTATATTCTTGAGACAATTTTTGAATTTCTCCTCGAATTTCTAATTCTGACTTTTGAATTGCTCTTCGGATTTCTAATTCCACATTTTCTTCCATTCTGTTAATCTTGTTTGCAATCCAAATTCTGAATTCACTTTCTGACATCTCGGCCAGCTGTTTATGAATGGGGTCTTCAGTTACATCTGCCTTGGGGGTTAATCTATTCTAGTTATTCATGTTACCAGAGTTTTTCCGCTGATTGTGCCCCATGATTACTTTACACCATTTGATTTTTCTCCTGAGGCCTTGTCAAGGACCCGTGCAGTGCTATAGCCTGAAATGTTGGGGACCTATTTGATTTGGTGGGGCTAAGTGGTTCTGTCTTGTTTTCAGCTGGTCTCTGTTCACCCCTAGTGAAACAGTTACTCTGGGTTGAAGCATCAGCTGTGGAGAAATACCAGCAATTAAGTCACCCCGCCCCCCACAGGCAACAATTAATCAAACCTTCCTACAATCACACACCCAGGGCACGACTTGAATAGTCCTCAGGTGATTGGCTCAGTTCAAAAGGTCCAAATCAATTGTCTCAGTCAGCACCTGTCTCAGGTGGGAGAGTTTAAAAGGTCTTTGGCAACTGCAATGCAGGGGTCTGTTGACATCTCCTATATGACTTGCTCTGGTGCTCCATGAAGTCCAGAGGACCCACCCAGCAAATAGATTAGTCTGGGAAGGTTGATGCCTCCTTCCCCACCTTGCAGCTCTCTCACACCCAATCACTGCTAGCCCCGCAGGGCTGTGACCGAGTCAGTTGTCTCCAGTGAGAAGATACTCCAGAGGTTTGCACCTAAATCATAAGGAAGTCTGTATCTGCTCATTCAAGCTGCTGCTCTCTACCTCTATCCAGCAGGGGAAGTGAGGCCTGTCAACCTTGGGCACTTGGTGGAGGCTGGGGGTGTTCACTCAGTTCTAGTCCCGCCCTTGATTGATGTTACTGGCAGAACAGAACAGAACAACCCTGTGGGAGTTTGTTTCTGTCCCTGCTAAATTCCTCTGTAGAAGAGGGGCTGGTTTGAGTTCCTAGAACCTGTACCTCAGGCTCTGTCTTTACTCGTGCAGGTTTGTATTCGCAGCACGGTTACCTGTGTGCTCTAGCCTCCTTTCCTCCTTTGTCTATAGGCTGATGATTCCCTGAGGGCTGGGTGCGTCTTAGGCTCAGTAAAGCTGTCCTCTGGATCAGCCCCGCCCTGGGAGTTTCCCTGCTCTGCATGTGCGTTTTCTAGTCCTCGTGTTCCACCCAGGCCAGTACTGCCTCAGGCAAACCCTTTACTCACTGGGCCTGTGTTTCAATCCCAGATTTGTTCTGCGGTGGTTGCCATCTGAGAACATGCCCAGCCTCCTCTGGTTGCCCAGGGAGACAGTGGCTTCAGGATATTTGGGGGTGGGCCTTGTTGCTAAAGACGGCTGCTGCTCTGCATCTCGGGGCACTGCCACTCCGGCGTGATTCCCTCTCAGCCGACCATCATCTCCTCACTCCCATACTGCAGAATCAGCACTGTCCCACTGCAGTCCAGGTCCTGTCCACACACCTCGACAAATCACCCAAGAGTCTGGACTCCTGGGTGACAGGCCTCCAGACCTCAGAGTGAGAGTGGAGGGGATTTCTGGGAGCTCAGAATTACAGGTCATAATACCAAGCTCATTGAGACCAAATGAGCAAATAAACACATACAAAGGCTACCTGACACAGGAGCCCATAGATGCACAGACGGAGACACAAAGACATACAGACAATCCCACGACTCAACAACCAAAAACTACAATAAAAATAGTGATAATCATAAAATAATTGAAAAAAAAGAAAAAAGGTGTTGTTCATAAAAATGTTAAAAAAGAAGAAAGGAGAAATTAAAAATAGAAATAAAAAATATATCTATAAAAAAAATAAAAAACTAATAGCTCCTCCAAGAAAATGGTGAGGAAAAAGCAGAACAAAAAAAAGAGAAAAGAAAAAAAGCACCAACCACAAAAATATTATTCTTGTATATATGTAGAAATATACATCTATATGTATGATGTAGGGATCAACTTTTGTAGAAATATATTTATAATGCAATATACTTTCTGGACACCAGGTGGTGCTGTGAGTGGTTCCCAGGCTTATACCTGATTCACAGTTTATACTGTTACCACAGTAACCACCCTACCTGGTCAATCGCCATTTTGGAGTTTCTGTAAAAGTTTGTCAACTATTGTGCAACCTCAGCTGCTCTGTTCCAGATGGCACTCCTATCCAACCTCCCAACTCAGTGCAGGAGTCCACACTTCACAAATCTTTCCACTCTGCTCCCACGTTCTCCTGCAAACTGGCGACTGCAATCAGCTGTGGGGGAGGGTGTTGGCTGCTGCCGGCTCGCACGGCTGCTGGTGGGTCCGGTGGCTGCAGCCGGTTTCCACAGCTGGAGCGCTCGGGGATCTTATTCTCAGTTTTGTGGTTCAGAGTCTCCCTTTTGAATCGGGACTTTTGAGTCCAGCCACATGCCAGTTCACCGCACAGCCTGAACTGCCAGCCCCCTCCCAACATTCCCCACCAGGAATGCTCCAGTCTATTTAATCACTCCTGTTGTTCTGGGGGAAGGTGTCCACTGTTTCAGATAGTTCAAAATGTCTATTTCCCAGACAGGATCCCTTCCCTTCAATTTTCCATCAGGTTGCCCAGCTCTCCGTGGTTTTGAGTGGCTCTCCTTTTGGGTGCCACCCTCAGCTCAGGAATAAATTTTCATCAATTGGGTTTTGCCAGTAATTGCAAGCTACTGTCCTCTGTAAGGGAGGTGCCTGCTGGCCAGCACTGCCAAGCAGAGAAAAATCTCTACAACAGAGTCCGTCGTTTTAAATTACCCCTCATATACAGCAATCAGCCAATTCACTGAGCATCTCCAGCTGTCTGTCCACACCAATAATCCAAGCACAGGAAAAGGTCCAGACCCTTCTTCCTCTCATCTGGTGACTTGGGTGAGGTGGGCTACACGTCTGTCCCGTCCTCCATCATGCTGCCCTATTGGGATCAGTATCTTTGCACACCTTGAGCCCATTTAGGAAGATGTGCCATGTATATAACATAATAAAATATTTTAAGATTGTTTACAAAACAAACTTCAAGCCTTGCTTACCTTAGGCATCCTTTAAAAGGATGGAAAATTTTCTGTGGAAAGGATGAATTTTATTTGAGACAAGATCTCACTCTTGTCACGTGGTCTAGAGTGCAGAGGTGCAGTCATAGCCAACTGCAACCTCAAACTCCTGGACTTAAGCAATCCCCCTGCCTCAGCCTTCCTAGTGGCTGGAATGACAGGCACACGGCACCAACCCCAGCTAATTTATTTTTTGTTGGGTGGGATCTTGCTCTGCTCCACAAGCTAGTCTCAAAATTCCTGGTCTTGGGTGATCCTCCTGCCTCAGCCTCCTTAGGTGCTGGATTACAGGTGTGAGCCACTGTGCCTGGCCTTGGAAAGGATGAATTTTAAACTACTTTAGCACACTAGTAATTTTTGTAAGTATGCATGTAAATTGTGGGAAATCCTCTTGTATCTCAGTGAAATATCAAAACATAGGACAGGTAAGGAAATGTCATGGGTCAAAGAGTATTAGTTAAAATCTAAATCTGAGTCTTTGTGTTTTTAACACATTGTAGTGCAAGATGAAATAGTAACAGTAAAATTAAAAATAAGTGTTCTTCTAAACAATAGTATGGCTAATAGAATATTAAAATTTTTACCTTTTATGTTACAGTATTTTTATTCCTAGTTTTAACATAACCTGACAAACTTGTACTAGCTAAAACTCACTTTTCATTCTTCTACAGTGTGACTGTATCAGAGAACTCATTTTTCACACAGACTGACTAGAAAGCCAAATCAGTCACTCACTCAAATACGTTAGCCTGTGAGACTACGAGTTAAAGCACACAGGGTAATAGAAGACTATTAAAGAATCAAAATCGATACATCTTAGAAGATTGATGACTTCTTAGGAAAATTTATAAAATGCCGAGCTCTTAAACCAAATTTCCAAAGAATTCTTTGGCTGCGTGGATACCCCCAAAAGTCCTGTTGACTACGTGGTGCTGAGTGTTCAGCCTTCCCCTTGGGCTTCATGTTTTGTGCTGCTAACTTACTAGCCTAGAGTTTGTAGAGCTGTTCAGAGTCTGAACACTGTTGGGGATCTTCTCCATCCCAGACTTACTGCAGACAAAGGCTCGCCTTTCCCAAAAGTATGCTAAAGAGAAATAATACCCAGGAGCTATAGCTGTCTTAGGCATAAAGTGCTGAGAGAAGACTTTCGTCTTTTAGAATATACAGCAAAATAAAGATCAGTGTTCTAGGACACTGGAAGTATCTCAAGTGAGCAAAAAGCAAAGTAAGGAAAGAAAACCCTGCCCATACAAACTCATCTTTCCTTCACTTTGGGGCTGTTCAGAAGAGAAACAAAAAGGAAATTATTCATTTATTTAGAGGCAGAGTTTCACTTCGTCATCCTCAGTAGGGTGCTGTGGCATCATAGCTCACAGCAGCCTCTAACTCCTGGGCTCAAGTGATCCTCTTGCTCAGCCTCCCGAGTGGCTGGGATGCTCACCACAATACCTGACTAGTGCTCACCACAGTACCTGACTAGTTTTTTTGTTTTGTTTTTTTAATTTTTTTTTTTTTTTTTTGTAGAGACAGAGTCTCACTGTACCGCCCTCGGGTAGAGTGCCGTGGCATCACACGGCTCACAGCAACCTCTAACTCTTGGGCTTACGCGATTCTCTTGCCTCAGCCTCCCAAGCAGCTGGGACTACAGGCGCCCGCCACAACGCCCCGCTATTTTTTGTTACAGTTTGGCCAGGGCTGGGTTTGAACCCGCCACCCTCGGCATATGGGGCCAGCGCCCTACTCACTGAGCCACAGGCGCCGCCCACCTGACTAGTTTTTTAGAGACAGGATCTTGCTCTTACTCAGGGTGGTCTTGAACTCCTGACCTCCAGCAATCCTCCTGTCTCAGTCTCCCAGAGTGCTAGGATTACAGGCATGAGCCACCCTGCCTGGCCTAGGAAATAAAATTTTTTTAAAGAAGATAAATTCCATTCCAGAGACTTGTAATGGCAAAGTTCTTAAGCCAATCTTAAATATTAAGAAATGATACAGATGTGAATCTGTGAATGAGTACAGATGCTGTGATTTGGTAACACTGGGATAACATGCAGCTTTTAAAACCGTATGAATCAGAGCTTCAGGTAGTCACATACTATAAAAATTCATGTTGAGAAAGAAAAGCAAATTGCTGAAAGGTAAGTACACTATAATATGAGTGCAAGTTTAAGGGTCTGTAAAAACATTTTATCACGTATAGTGTATGCATAAACATGCAATGGGATAAAAAACCAAATCAGGACAGTTTATGTGTGAGGAGGAACATCAGATAACAGAATGAAGGGCCAGTATAGAGGGATTCGATTGTATCTGTAAGAATTTATTAAACTGGGTGATAAGTATACAAGTGTTACTAGAATATTATCAACTTTTTATGTCTGATATGTTTAGTCACTTAACAAATTATACAGCTTGTGCTGACACCTTTGGAATCCCACATGAAATACATCTGGTCCTTGAACAACATGAATTTGAACTCTACAGCTCCATTTATTTGCAGATATTTTTTCAGCTAAACTCAGATGGAAAATACAGTATTTGTGGACTACAAAAGCTGCATGTGCAGAGGGCCAACTTTTCATATATGTAGATTTTGTAGACTGATTCCCAGACTTGAGTGTGCACAAATTTGGGTATATATTGGCCATCCCAAAAGCAGACCCCTATGTATACCAGGGGACAATTGGGTATGCAAAAATTGACTCAGGCAAAGATGAAAAATTGCCAAAAATCATAACCATAGAATAATTGCATAGAAAGTTTACTAATGGCTCGGCACCTGTGGCTCAAGTGGGTAAGGTGCCAGCCACATACACCTGAGCTGGCGGGTTCAAATCCAGCCTGGGCCTGCCAAACAACAATGATGGCTGCAACAAAAAATAGCCAGGCATTGTGGCAGGCACCTGTAGTCCCAGCTTCTTGGGAGGCAGAGGCAGGAGAATCACTTGAGCCCCAGAGCTGGAGGTTGCTGTGAGCTATGATGCTACAGCACTCTATCCAGGGCAACAGCTTGAGGCTCTGTCTCAAAAAAAAAAGAAAGAAAGTAAGTAAGTTTACTAACAACTCCTTAGAAAAATCTCTAGACTCAGTAAATTTTTTAAAACTTTTCACAGATGGGCGGCACCTGTGGCTCAGTCCGTAAGGCGCCGGCCCCATATGCCAAGGGTAGCGGGTTCAAACCCGGCCCCGGCCAAACTGCAACCAAAAAATAGCTGGGCGTTGTGGTGGGCACCTGTAGTCCCAGCTACTGGGGAGGCTGAGGCAAGAGAATCGCCTTAAGCCCAGGAGTTGGAGGTTGCTGTGAGCTGTGTGAGGCCATGGCACTCTACCGAGGGCCATAAAGTGAGACTCTGTCTCTACAAAAAAAAAAAAAAAAAACTTTTCACAGATAATTTTCTATGTTATAGAAATTATTCTAAATGGTAGAAAAATAAGGAAATCTATTTTATGAAATTGGCATATGCTTAAGAAATAATAGCACTTACACTGATGAAACTTTATTATAAAATTAGAAGCAAAATGTCTTTACTTCATAACCAAGTCTGGTTTATCACTGAAATGCAATGGTTCCTTGTTAGGAAATTTAGTAATGTAGCTTTCAACATTAGCTTGTTAAACAAGAAAGACACATAATCTCAGTAAATAACATTAAAGCCATTGATCAAATTTAGTACCCAGTATTGATTTGAGAAGTAGTATCAGTCCTGGTCTCAAATCAGTGGGGTAAAGATGAATTACTTTGTATATGCTGTTGAGACAACAGCGTAACCAGGTGGAGGGAGGGGAAATTAAACCGGATCCACACCACACACGTCATACCAAGTTAAAATTGGATTAAGATGGACTAAAATGATATAAATGTTCTTGAATAGATCATGGTATACAATAAAAATTAATGTATTTGAGTTCCTAAAAATGAAAATATTCTACGTGTGCTTAAAATGCTCCAAGCAAAGTCAAAAGACAACCATTCCCAGGAAAAAACATTTGTAACTTATTTAACAGATGGTTAGTTTTCCTCAGGTCTAGTGAGCACCTGCAGCACAGTCATGTAGGAGTCTCAGCGAGTTGAAAAGAGCCGAAGGCACCTGAGTCCTTGGCATGGAGAGCCGTACCAGTCTTGGACTGCCGAACTGGGCCTCTACTGAGAAATAAACATGGTATTTAAGCCAGCACTGTTCTAAGTAACAAAACTGAACACGTAGCATTGATTAAAGTCCGTGTATATCAAAGGAGTTCTGACATTTGAATACAGTACAGTGTGCATGACTGTGCTCTGTTGTACATTTATCACCTCCGCCCCTCGGCTCCAGATGTCCATGATACCTCCTAATCCTTGTGGCAATCAAAAATTATTCCCGAAGTGGAGTATTTCTCGATTGACAAGGGGGATTCAGTTGGGCATAGATACTACAGGCTGGAAAGCTGGTGACCCTTGTTAGGCCATGACAGAACATTGAAACTGTTGCTTTGAAAACCTTGAAAAGTAGATTGGCATGGCTTTAACAGTAGGAAAGATGTAAGGAAGACTAGGACGGAAGGAGTTACCAGTTGTACTGAATCAAATTTGAGAAATTTGAATCCAGATGAACGTCTTGGAACATGAAATCTGCAAGGATTGTCATGTACTAATTACTGATCCAAAATGTTCCCGAGTCTACTGAACCTGTCAGGATCCTTCACTTGTCATTCATGGACTGCAGGTCCAAAGTGGTAGCAAAACAGGCCATAAAGTTAAAGGCAAAGATGAGAATAAGCATATTGCAGCCTTTCCATGCAAGCCCATTGTTTCAGGTGCTGTACTAGTTTTCTTTTGCTGTGTAACAGATGATCCCAAAGTTCTTCGCATGAGCTTATTATCTCCTGGTTTTCATGGGTCTGGGCACATATTAGCCGGGTCACCTGTTTAGAATTTCACTAGGTTGAAATCAAGGTGATGTCTGGGGCTGCAATCTCATCTGAGACTTGGGTTTCTCTTCCAAGCTTACCTGGTTGTTGGCAGAATTTAGTTCCTTGTAAATTGGATTTAGGAAGGGAGCAATTATGTAATTCGTTACCCAAATCATAATATCTGAGAGAAAGCAGAGCTTTTAATTTACATTGAAATAACAGCTATAAACAGGAACTATGCAGGACAAACTGCTGTGTGCAGTCACCTTCATCAACTGTGGTGAGCTTTGAATGCTGTGCAGCCAGCCCCAGTTGTAGGCTGGAAGGATAAGTGGACAAGGCAGAAACCCCCAAGACAATGGACAAGGACATCTTCCCATACAGCAGAATCAGGACCTGCCTGCCTTGTGGGCTAACCAAGAAACTGCTGCGTGAGTAGGGAAAATTTGAAATTCCTATAGAGTAGTATTTAACAGACTGACAGTCTGCAGTTTCCACCTTATTCCATTTCTGAATTGTGATTATTCTGTTCCTGCATCTCCCCATCTTTTATAATTTTCTTGACATGGAGATAAACATTCATTCCTGGTGAAGAGAACTATATATCCACCCAGATACCTGGAACTTTGAGCTGACTGCAGTCAGGTGCGGGATCTTGGTGGCTTATTGTTGGGGAGGGTGTGTTCACACAGGTCGGAGGGTTTGTAATCCATGGCGGAAAGTAATAGTTGTCCCTTCAATATCCGCCCTCAAGTAAAGCAATATCCTTTAGCTGCTCACCTGCCCTTGCAGAACAGAGATGACACTTTGCATCTCCTCTGAGAGCTAGAAGTGGCTTGACCTTTGATACCATCATCTTGAACCTTCAGGCCCAGGCACAAATGGCACGTGCACCCTATCTTTCATGCTTCGGAGCATCACACCCGCTTGAACCATATGCTTGGCTTTTTACCTGAGATAGAAATAAACTATCTTGTTTAAGCTTCTTCTAGTTTGTTTCTTGTCATCTGCAGTTTAACCTAACCTTAAAAGATAGAGCCTCATCTCTCACCCCATCCGGTCTGATACTTAAAAAAAAAAAAAAAATGCTGATATGTTTAAAGATCTAGGCAAACTGAATGGCGAATGTTTTGGAACTAATAATCTTTAATTAGAGAAAAACCTTCCTAAAAAACAGACAAAACTCAGAATTCATAAAGGAGAAGATTGGCAGATTTCTCCTCGCGAAACATGTAACATTCTGATGACAGAATATGTTAAATATTCTATGTAAGAATATTCACAAAGAGGGCAGCGCCTGTGGCTCAGCCGGTAAGGCGCCGGCCCCATATACCGAGGGTGGCAGGTTCAAACCCGGCCCCGCCGAACTGCAACAAAAAAATAGCCAGGCGTTGTGGCGGACGCCTGTAGTCCCAGCTACTCGGGAGGCTGAGGCAAGAGAATCGCTTAAGCCCAGGAGTTGGAGGTTGCTGTGAGCTGTGTAATGCCATGGCACTCTACCGAGGGCCATAAAGTGAAACTTTTGTCTCTACAAAAAAAATAAATAAATAAAAATTAATTTAAATTAAAAAAAAAAGAATATTCACAAAGAGCCCATTAGAAATGGTTGCAAACATATCTGCTTTTTTATTTAGCTTTGCGTTTGGCATCTTTTGTGATCAGAGATGTTATCACTATGTGTCTCACTAAGAGTTTCAAAATACTGCTTGAAAAGGAAAATAGTTTGTTTCTGAGCCTGTGAGCAGAATGAGATCACATTTCCAAAATTGTCATGGAAGAACAAGGTTGCAGTTTCTAAGAGCGGCCAGCAGGTGCCACTGTTCTCATTTCAAACTAATGACAGTTAAGGGAGCTAGAGAATGGGGAAAATGAGGCCTAAGACATCCTGTATCCCACTTTCTGGAGGACAAAGGGGTCAAATGTATGGGGAAAAGTATTTCTGGCAAGGGAACAGCTTTCACAAAGTCCCCCACGTGGCAATGAGCTTGGCTGGACTGTCTAGAGTCATTAGGAATTTCTTCCATTCTGTCATTAATCACATCTAATACAGCAAGTCCCGTCCATTCTACTTCCAAAACATGTCTTAAGTCCACTTCTCTCTATTCCTAATGCCATCACACTTATACAAAGTACCTAGACTGTGGCCTGTTTCTTTGCAAAATCCTCAATATTCTTGTTAACCAGGTCTCTGCCTGCCTCCTCAGGGCAGAGGTAGAGAGACCATAGATAAAACAAGAGCGCTAAAGGACATGGAGTGTCCTGGGCCTCACTCTTATACCATCTTTTCAGCAGCAAATGACTTAGCTAACACTGGTTTAACCCAGAATCTACAATCTATGGCCCATAGGCCAAACTGATAAGGAGTCTCACCTTGACCAAACTCTGGGAAGGCTCCTCTGAGCTTTTTTTCGATTAGGCTTTGATTTGGGGCCTTTATTGCTCATTTCTGCAAGAGATGGTTTTAGCAAGAATCCTGCTAAGTTGGTTTAGCCAGAATCCCTCTTTATCTCTGATATTTTTCTCAGTAGTTTTATGTCTACTGACCCCTGCACTGGTCCTTGTATATTTTCACTTTTCTTTGTGTATTTTTTCAGAGTTGAGCCCAATCTCTCTCCCCTTCTGCAAAACTCCATTGGTCCCTACACATTTCACAATGGTCCCGGATAAGGTCTGCCTTCCCTCCTTTAACGAGTGTCACGAATAATTTTTCTTCTAATGCAATCCAGCTCATTGTCTGTTCCTATACAGCTGGAAAGCTAAGAAGGATTTTTACATTATTAAATGGCTATAAAACAAATAAAAGTTGAATAACACCTGTATCAAGTGCTTTAAAATGTGCCATGCCTTGCTCCAAACCTTTGCGCTGGTTATCTCGTTTCATCATTATAACTCAGTGAAGAGTATTGAGGCAGGAGATCAGAATAGGGAACACAGGTAGGGCAGGACAACAGGAACAGAATTCAGGTTATGGATCAATGAAAACAAAGTGATAGTGAAGCTGCTGTGATCACAACCATTGCAAAAAACACCTTGTTTACTCCATTTGGGGAAGCCCCCCCGGGAAGAGCCTGCACAGATGTAGATGGAGGGCAACAGTGTTCTCAAGTAAATCTGACATCGTTATGCTGTCATTATCAGAAATCATTACCCCTGCACAAATAAAATTAAAAAATTCCCCTCACCCCAACAGGAGGGAATAACATTTTCATTGGTTGGGGAAACAATAATACAAGAAAGAGGAAAGCAAAAGGGAACCCAAAGAGACCCCGAGGCCACTGTCCAGTTGGATGTCTTCCCATTCTGGACTGCCCAGTAAGAAAAATGAATGGGTAGTTCAGCTGGAATTTAAACCCTAGAAGTCTTAACCCAGAACTTATTCTCTTAACCTGCTCCCCCACATGAAAATGTACCCAGTACTAGGAAGAAATGCAAAAGGCAAAAGAGAGATGTGGGCAACAGATTCTGCTGAGTTGGCGGCGCCTGTGGCTCAAAGTGGTAGGGCGCTGGTCCCATATGCCGAAGGTGGCAGGTTCAAACCCAGCCCCGGCCAAAACCCACAAAAAAAAAAAAACACAAAGATTCTGCTGAGTTCCCAGAAGGGAGGATCACTGTGTCTCAGAGAGGCGAGGAAAAGCTACAGACTAATGAAGCCGTGTTTCTACCATGATAATAGGAAGACCAACGTTAACCCCATTTAAGAGAATATTATTCACTTCTTCTCAAAGATAAATTTATTCCCTCATTAATAGGCGTGTGTTGTACTCAGTTAATATATTTTGGATATTTTCAGTAAAAAAAAAAAATTGTAGACATTTATTTTATTTCTTCGTATGTAAGCATCTACATACCTTCTATTTTACCTCTTGGCCTGCAAATGAAATATTTACTATCTGGCCTTGTATAGGAAAAGTTTGTAGAATGCTAGATTAATTCATGAAGACATTCGTCCTTTATGTCTACATTCCACAATTTACACTTCAAAACATTGTGTTTAAAACAGATACATACAATTTTATTTGCTAATTTAAACATTAGTTAATTTTTTAAAAATAAGTCCAAAAGTAAATGATTCCAGGGTAGTTCAGCAATTCAGTGGTTGATTGGTTTTGTCTTTTTAGGGTCACAGAAAGACTGTGACTCCAAGCTTTGTAGCTGAAAAGAAAAAAGGAAGCTTGGACTACGTATTTATAGACCTGAAACACTGAGCAGGTGTGTTGTAGATTCTGACAACAAAAGACCAGGATTAGGCGGTTACACAAGACTGCCAAGGCCAGCACAGATTGGGTGAAAACTGAGATAGGATACTCTCTTTATTTAATGGCAAAACACAGCAAAAGTCAGGGCTTAGGGCGGCACCTGTGGCTCAAGGGGTAGGGCGCCGGTCCCATATGCCGGAGGTGGCGGGTTCAAACCCAGCCCTGGCCAAAAACTAAAAAATAAATAAATTAATTAATTAATTAAAAAAAAAAAAAAGTCAGGGCTTAGAAATTAAGTTAATGATAATGAGTTTGACGTCTTTCTCTCCTTAGCTGCAGGAGGGCAGATAGCTCACCTTGTCTGCCCTGTTCACCACTGGGGCGGCTGCTTCATTTGGAGTGGCCCCCTCCAAACACTTTTTTCTTTCCTTCCCCTTCTTTCTTCTTCCCCCTCTCTCTAACGCTTTTCCTGTCTCCCTCCCTTCCTTCTTCTCTTCCTTCCTCCTAACAGATCCTGAAGTACATTCATTATTATTATTAAATTAATTTTTTTGAGACAGAGTCTCATTCTATTGCCCTGGGTAAATGCCATGCTGTCGTAGCTCACAGCAATCTCAAACTTTTGGGCTCAGGAGATCCTCTCGCCTCAGCCTCTTAAGTAGCTAGGACTACAGGTGCCTGCCATGCCTGCTTGGCTAGTTATTTTTCTGTTTTGTTGTTGTTTTGTTTTAGTAGAGATGGGTTGTTGCTCTTGCTCAGCCTGACCTCAAACTCCTGAGCTCAAGCAGTCCACCTGCCTTGGCCTCCCAGAGTGCCAGGATTACAGGCGTGAGCCTCCACACCCAGCTCAGAAGTACAGTTGCAATTGGAATTGCAATATACCCAGTGGAGAGACACCTGCCCAGCTTCCTTTGCTGCTTGGAATGGCTACGTGATAAGATGGGAGCAGAAGTAGAGTAGCTAGGTGGAGCTCAGGAAATGTTCTTTAAGGGAAACAAACTCCTCTGACTTGATCTTCCCTCTGCCCTTCTTTCCTCCCCGGAATGTGGCCCTGTTTCCTGAAGATACAGCAGCTGCCTTGCAGCCCTTGGAATGAAAGCTGCTTGTTGTCTCAGAGGCAGAGCAGGTCAGTAGAAGGAGCTGGACTCCAGTGACTTCCTGGAGCAGCTGCATGAGCCCTGGACTTTGAATCCCTTGTTATGCAAGAAAAAGCAAATCTCTGTTTGGTTAAACCACTATTATTTAGACTTTCTGCTACGTTAGCTGAACACAGTCTTAAGGAATACAAACGCGAATCTCCAGAACCTAAAATGGTGTTGCCACTGAAGATTAGCAGTCACTTGTAGAATGAATGAATGAAGCGCCAGTGCAGCATTAAAGCCTTGTGGCAGTAGACAGTTTAAGGCAGTAACTCGACGCAGCCCCCAGAGCTGCACAGCCCGGAGGTCCCTCCATGCTGCAGTCTGTGTGGCCCCAGTGAAGAGAGTGTGGACACTGTCCCAGGAGTTACACAATGTGGGACACTCTGACACTGACAATTCCAAATGCACAGACATCAGTTTTTCAGGATTATCACATAATGAACAAGCACAACTGAAAGTTCTTACAAAAGTTGCTACAAAACTCACAGATCTCCAATAATATCCCATTCTGAGACATAATGTCCAGAAGGGCAATGTTTTCCTGATTTTAAATCACAAAGAAGGGGCCACATAAACCATAAAAATAGGTGCTTTCTTTGAGCACCTGTTTCTGTGGAGGGTTGCTCCTGAGAGAGAATTTTCTTTGACCCTTTCTTAACCAATGAGAAGTCGAAGACCCTCAGAATTTAATGTAAATTCCATAGAGTGGAATTTGGTCGTGTCATTTGGTCATGTAGAGTTAAGTATTCCTGCAGTGTAGAATGATTTAAGTTCATAAATTTTGGATTTTTTTTTTTTTTTTTTTAATTTGGAGACAGAGTCTTTCTCTGTTGCCCTGGCTAGAGAGCCATGGGATCATAGCTCACAGCAACCTCAAACTCTTGGGCTTGAAATCCTCTTGCCTCAGCCTCCCAAGTAGGCACCTGTGACCCTGCCCAGCTAATTTTTTCTGTTTTTAATAGAGACAGGGGTCTTGCTCTTGCTCAGGCTGGTCTTGAACTCCTGAGCTCAAGCAATCCACCCGCCTCAGCCTCCCAGAGTACTAGGATTACAGGCGTGAGCCACTGTGCCTGACCAAATTTTGGAAATTTGTTTGTTTGTTTGTTTTACAGTTTTTGGCCTGGGCTGGGTTTGAACCCGCCACGTCCGGCACATGGGGCTGGCGCCATACTCTTTTAAGCCACAGGCGCCGCCCTAATTTTGGAATTGTTTTAACAGATCAATAAATGATGATGGTCATTCCCTGGGCAGTACGTTTTTTTTTTTTTTCTGTTTTTATGTATGAGAAACACAGGAAGGGAACTTTTTTCCTCTTATCAAGCCCACAGTTAAATTTCCACAGTCATTTCCAAAATGTCCAATATGTAGCCTTGAGTAAATGAATAGAAAAGAAAATTTAGTCAATATAAAATATAGTCAACTATCATATCAACAGGAACATATATGCTGCAGATAAGATGTAGCTAAATCACATGACAAAATTCACAATGTATGTGGCACAATCATTTTTCATTTGTGCTGTAACTTAAAGCTGTGGTTAAGATTTTACATGGTTAGGTTGAGTGATGTTTTTAAAAATTGGTTTTGAAGAACAACAGGGCTATGTGTATTACAAGGAGCTTCAACACCTTCTTAACTTTAATCACTGAGTTCACTTCTGCATATCTATTCCCAATAAAATCATCCAAAATTTAAAATTAAAAGTTATAAATACAACAATATTCATTATTTTTTCATTCATTAAAACAGAAATATAGTAGTAACTACAATTGTGGAATGCTTTAAAAATTTGATGACATGGAATAGCATGCAATCATCAGATTTGATGCTTATGAAGACTATAAACTAACATGGAAAAATTTTGTCATCATAATTTTAGAGCCTGCAAAATTGAACTTTGAGAATGATCAGAAGAATGTAAAAAATGGTGCTGGGAAAATATTAAAAAACTAACCATAGATGTGTAAAGTCATGGTTCTTCATAATTTTTATATAATTTTCTCAGTTTTCCAAACTTATTGTCAATATTTTGACTCACTTTGTAAACAGGTTGATGCCAATTTGTTCATATGTAACTATTGGCCTTTTAAAATTTAGGGTTGATATCTGTAGATACAAATACAATGATCCTTGAACAACACGGGTTTAAACTGTGCAAATCCACTGATAAGTGAGTGACGTTTCTTCTGCCTCTGCCACCCTGAGATAGCAAGGCCACCCTGAGATAGCAAGGCCACCCCCTCCTCTTCCTGATCTGTCCTCCTCAGCCAAGTCAACATGAAGATGGCAAGGGTGAAGACCTTTATGATGATCTACTTCCATTAATGAATAGTAAACATACTTTCTTTTCCTTATGATTTTCTTAATAACATTTTCTTTTCTCTCGCTTACTTTATTGTAAGAATACACGCATGGTGTGTAATACACATAAAATATAGAATATGCATTAATTGACTATCTTATTGGTAAGGCTTATGGTCAACAGTAGGCTATTGCAGGGAGTCAAAATTTATACGGGGATTTTTGATTGTAAGAGATTGGTGCCTCTAACCTTTTCATTGTTTAAAGATCAACTGCAGTTATATGCAGCTAAGAACTGTAGGCCTTCTCTTTTCTTCCCCTCCTTGCTACCAGGTAATATCTTAAATGAAAGCAGTTCTGACACAGGCATTTATTGGAAAGACATACGGAAAGCATTTACATAACTTGTTCTGCAAGCTGGATGAAGTCCTCACTTTTTGAAATTTGAGGTGCTCTGCCACCATTGCTTAAAAAGACTGTGTGAAAAAATAAACAAAAGTCAGTTGACCACATAGTTGGCATCAGGAAATCAGAAAACGTCCAGTTATCAACTGGTCCCAGAAATGTTTAGGAATCATGCTTTCTGCACCATCTTCTCCCCCTTCCTTTTTATTTTATTATTTTTTTTTGTCACCCCAGAAAGGGTATCTTTAAGATATGTTAGACAATCTCATATTTTGACTGTCATTAGTTTCATAAATGAAATTCTCTTCTTAACTTTTGTTTTTTAAAGATAGGGTCTTCCTCTGCTGCCCAGGCTACAGTGCAGTGGCTCTATCATAGCTCACTGTACACTCACATTCTCAGCCTCAAGAGACCCTCCTGCCTTAGCTCTTAAGCATCTGGGATTACAGGCATGAGCCACTACACCCATCCTGAAACTCATTGCTAATAGCCACACTCTGCCTAAAACCCTCTCTGGAAGAAGATAAAGAAGATGCACCATCTGGAGCAGCTGCTGCCATAACAATTAATTCAAAAATTAATTCAAAAATTCTCAGACATATCAAGGTAAAGTCAAGGAGGGGGAATACAAATAAATAACAGCAATAGATCCGCAGGTGATCCAGACATTAAAGTTCACAGATATGCACTTTAAAATAACTACGAGCAATATGTTCAAAAAAACAGAGAAAAAGAACAGATAAAAAAGATGGGGACTCTTTTAAAGAAAACTGAAATCTGGCGGCGCCTGTGGCTCAGTGAGTAAGGCGCCAGCCCCATATGCTGAGGGTGGTGGGTTCAAGCCCAGCCCCGGCCAAACTGCAACAAAAAAATAGCCGGGCGTTGTGGCGGGCGCCTGTAGTCCCAGCTGCTCAGGAGGCTGAGGCAAGAGAATCGCCTAAGCCCAAGAGTTAGAGGTTGCTGTGAGCTGTGTGATGCCACGGCACCCTACCGAGGGTGATAAGTGAGACTCTGTCTCTACAAAAAAAAAAGAAAACTGAAATCTAAAAAAAAAAAATAGGATTGAATTACCATTATCATAATAAGAATGCCTTTACACTTGATCTTAACCAGAAGGCCAAGAAGTGATCACAAGAACGCCTTTAAAAACATTCTGGCTGAGTGTGAGCTGAGCGACGTTCATGGAGTAATCACCCTCACTTCTGGTATCTTGTTTTGCATCTGATGATACAGACATGGGCGAAGGAGGCTTCTGGACTAGAATAGTGGAGGACCAGACATAGCAGTTATATACTGATGAACCGAAGCCTTTGCAAGGAAGCTATGGGTTAGATGAGATTCTCAGAGCACACAGATGAGCCACCAAATTGAGAATTAGCTAACACAGGCAGCAATGTTGTTATGTGATTTAAGGGAACTTGGCAATAATGACATAACAGTCAATCCCTAAGTTCTCCCAATCACTGATCCTGAAAGTGGGTCGTAGGCCGTCCAGACTCAATGATCCACTGGGCGTTAGGGAGGAATGCTGAGCTTATGTTTATGTTCAGCTCATGTTTGAAATACCTATGTATTTATTATTTTATTGTGTACATAGCATATGTGTACTGTAGGATATACTTCCGTTTAAATAAATGAATATATTCATTTATATATACATTTGGGAGTGAGTTTAATTTTATTTATTGCTGGCCAAAGTTTAGAGACTATTTTTCTTTTTTAAAAAAATTTATTTAAAACATTTTGGGCGGCGCCTGTGGCTCAGTGAGTAGGGCACCGGCCCCATATGCCGAGGGTGGCGGGTTCAAACCCAGCCCCAGCCAAACTGCAACAAAAAAATAGCCGGGCGTTGTGGCGGGCGCCTGTAGTCCCAGCTGCTTGGAAGGCTGAGGCAAGAGAATCGCTTAAGCCCAAGAGTTAGAGGTTGCTGTGAGCCGTGTGACGCCATGGCACTCTACCCAAGGGCGGTACAGTGAGACTCTGTCTCTACAAAAAAGAAAAAAAAATTATTTAAAACATTTTTATTTGACGAATTACAATTGTATATATTTATAGGCTCCAATGTGATATTTTGCTATGTGTACATATTGTGGAATAATTATATCTAGTTAATTAAAATATCCATCACTTCATATACTTATCTTTTTTGATGTGACAACACTTAAAATCTACTCTGAACAATTTTGAAATATGTAATATATTGTGTCCCCATGCTATGCAGTAGAGCACTAAAACTTATTCCTCCTGTCTAACTGAAACTTTGTACCTTTTGACCAATATCTCCCCATTCCCTGCCACCCTCCCCAACCAGTAGTCTAATCTACACTTCTTGAATTCAGAGACCATTTTTCTTTTTTTTTTTTTTTTGAGACAGAGCCTCAAGCTGTCACCATGGGTAGAGTGCTGTGACATCACAGCTCACAGCAACTTCCAACTCGTGGGCTCAAGCGAGTCTCCTGCCTCTGCCTCCCAAGTAGCTGGGACTACAGACGCCCGCCACAACGCCTGGCTATCTTTTGGTTGCAGCCGTCATTATTGTTTGGTGGGCCCGGGCTGGATTCGAACCCACCAGCTCAGGTATATGTGGCTGGCGCCTTAGCCACTTGAGCCACAGGCACCGAGCCCAGAGACCATTTTTCTAAACCTACATATTCATTCACGAAATCGCATATGGCTTCTACTGTATCATGATTAAAATCCCCCTAAACCTGATTCATATCTAAATTTAGAGTTTCATTTATTTATCTCAGTTTTCTCCATCTATAATTTTTTGGGCTCAGGTGTTTTGTGAATTAGACTAAAATGGCAATCTTATTTGCAGAAAAGAGAATAGTTTTCTCAAAGTTAAGTTTCTTTCCCATTCATTTTTAGTAAACCTTTGCTTATTGCTATTATTTTTCTAAAGTCTTGGCAAACAATAAAACAGATGAATAAGTGACACATTAGTAATAAAAGAAACAGAAAGGGGTAGTTTTCTTAGCTTGTTTTTTTTTTTATGGATACATGCTATCAGTTGTGATTTTTAAAAATTGCAGATACATGATATACTCATATATTTATCTTTATCTTATATGATGAAATTACATTTATCAGCTAAAAGTTTGGTAAGGGTGCTCTGACTTCCAACATCTGCTAATATAGTTTTGTGTTTTTTTTTGAGACAGGCCTTAAGCTGTCACCCTGGGTAAAGTGCTGTGGCATCACAGCTCACAGCAACCTCCAACTCCTGGGCTCAAGCGATTGTCCTGCCTCTGCCTCCCAAGTAGCTGGGACTACAGGTGCCCATCACAACGCCCGGCTATTTTTTGGTTGCAGCCGTCATTGTTGTTTTGCGGGCCCCGGGCTGGATTTGAACCTGCCAGTTCAGGTGTATGTGGCGCCTTAGCCGCTTGAGCCACAGGCAAGAGCCTGCTAATATAGTTTTATATAGCTATAAAAACTTGAGAGGCATCATGTTAATTTATGGCTTTGCTCTCTGATATCTGTTAATAGTACTTGCAAGAATAGCTTTTGAGTGGACAAAATTATCTTTGCATAAATAAATTGATGGTTATGAGAGCAGATTTTGAGAGTAGATGAGGAAAGGAAGTAAAGGCCGTGGGGAGATATTTACTATTTACTTTACTTACTTCTTACCTCCTAGTTTTGCTTGGGGTAAGCCCTACATCTAAAGCCTGGAGAACTGAAAGAAAACTCAGCGGTCACTTAACCCAGCTATGACAGAACGGACTACCAGGACAGACTTTCAGTTTTAAAACTGGGAAAGTCCTAGCACGCCAGGATGAGTTAGTCATGCAATCTCTGACCTTCTGTGAGAATCCCTCCTGACATGGTAACACATGCTATTATTGTTCCCAATGTCCAGATGACCTAGTAATTTGGAGATGGGCTGAGTCATCAGCTGAACCTCTGTTAGAGCACTCCCAGTGATGGGCAGCTAGCTAATGGTTCTATGGGATGCTTCCCCCTCAAACTGAAATATTTTCCCCTGTCATTTACACGCATAGGTGCTTTCTTACATGGAGCTCACACAGGGCTTCTATTTGGTAAGTCTGAAAAATCAACTTGTTGAGAAGTCAAAAAAAAAAAAAAAATCAAACAACAACCATACCCGTCCCCCCAACACAACATACTCATTTCACATCAAACCAGTACACAAGACCTGTGCTAGGCCCAGGAAGGGATCTAATAAAGAAACACGGACCAGCGAACAAATCTATAAAGGATACTTGATAAATGTCTAAACATGGTACCCCAGACACTTGCCTCTGTTGAAACAAAAGTATAATATGCAATGCATACAAGAAATAGAGGTGAAAAGAATTAAAACTAGAGTATGATAAGTTATTTGCTATAATTTGTTCAATCAGTCATACTTGACAAGTTGATTCAAATTGGTTTGATTGAGTATGTGGACATCTTCAGCTCAAAGGATGAATGATACATTTGTTCAAAGATACAACATTAGATAATAAAAATAGTATTATACTATGAGGGGGGAGGAAAAACCGCAGGGAAGCCACAGCTTCAATTATAACCCATATTCACTATCATTATTAACAAGTATGCACATTTAACTATAATTGGTTAACAAAACCACTTATAGTTAAATGTGCATATGGTGGTAAATTTAGCAGCTATGCAGTTGGCACCGAAATGTAAAATACAATGAAAACCTAGAGTTATTAAAAATAATCTGATTTTCCTTTGTTTCCTTTTTAAAATTAGGCTTCCACCTAGGCCAAATATATCAGAAGATAGTAAAATTTTCACTTTAATTTGCATGCCTAAATATAGTCTTGCATATTAGAAATGGGGAAAAATAAAATACAACTGATAAGGTGTAAGAGAATGTATCTTAGTTAACACAACAGAATCAATTTTCAGACATTTAAGAATAAATGTTCTGGGCGGCGCCTGTGGCTCAGTGAGTAGGGCGCCGGCCCCATATGCCGAGGGTGGTGGGTTCAAACCCAGCTCCGGCCAAACTGCAACAACAAAAAAATAGCCGGGTGTTGTGACGGGCGCCTGTAGTCCCAGCTGCTCGGGAGGCTGAGGCAAGAGAATCACATAAGCCCAAGAGTTGGAGGTTGCTGTGAACTGTGACGCCACGGCACTCTACCCGAGGGCAGTAAAGTGAGACTCTGTCTCTACAAAAAAAAAAAAAAAAAAAAAGGAATAAATGTTCTGTGTCAATAAAAACAAATTTGAGCTTACATCATGACCTTCGAATTTTTCTTAATTCTACTGATAAATCTGCTTTCTCAATTTTTTTTTCAGTGCAACAGATTGTTTTATTAATCTTTTAGGTGTTTTGGAGGTTTGTGTGCATGAACCTGAAATTTGAAGCAGCCCAAACCCACAAAATAACATGCTATGCACATGGAAGGTAAATAGATAGCATATTACTTTTATACTTGGCTTGGAATTATTTTATGTGATGGCTCTCACAACTACTGAGTATCTTTGAAATCTGGTAATTTTAGCAAAGGGATATCTAGATGTGGCTCTGGTTCCTGAAATCCTGGCCAGTCACAGACCAAAAATACACAGTTTTAGAAATAAAGTAACAAAATTGGGATAGTTGGTGATATTTTACATTTCATATGATAGATCTTTATTTTGCTTAAAAGTGCTATAATTTAAAAACTGTCAGATTTGAATATGAAACATTCTTAAAGTATAGAATTACATTTCCGGGCGGCGCCTGTGGCTCAAGGAGTAGGGTGCGGTCCCATATGCCAGAGGTGGCATGTTCAAACCCAGCCCCGGCCAATAACCAAAAAAAAAAAAGAAATTAGAATTACATTCCCACACTATTATGCAACTGAAAAACTAACCCACCTTAGAGTATCTTCCCAAGAGTAAAGGGATTGAGTACAGTTATAAAGAATGTATAGAGTAACTAAAGAAAGGTAATATTTTTATCTTTTGTGATTAGTTATCCTGAGAGGCAAAAGACCAGACAGAACTTTACAGGGCTCCTTAAATTAAAGTTCTGGTCTTTTTGTTGAACACATCTGATCTCTCTGCTCTCTTTCATATTTCTTTTATTACTCATTTTTTTTTTTTATCTGATTCATCTTTCTCTCGTCTCTTCTCCTGATTATATTTCAGCAGTGTTCACTTCTCTACTTTTTCCCAAGGGAATTTTATTTTTTCTTTTTCTGTGAAAATAAGGAACCAACTTTCATTGGCTCAGGCAGGCTTTTAGAGTGAAAACAGGATTAGCTTGTCTTCAGATTTTTTATACAAGGCTCTGATTATTTTATTTTGCATTCTTGCTATCAGAGTTATTTTGTATATCAACAAAGCTTATCTTATGAAAATAATGTTGACCTTTCAAACAAATCAGGGATTCTAAGGAATATGATTGTGTGTTGATATATTTACGAAAAGCTTTACATAGAAACTAAGAAATCTTGTGTTAGGAAAGGGAGACTGTAAGGTAAATGTGATAATGATTTATCAAACAATGTTTAAATGTGGTCATTCTGCAGCTTTCACTGTAAGATTAAGATGTATGTGTATATTGACTACAGAAATGCGTTCTTCATTATACCTACAGAATTATATCTTGGGAAAATTCTCCACAAGCCTTTTACTATTTAAACCACCTTTTCAGTGATACATGAATAGTTGAAATTTTATCTCTTCCATATTTTATGAGAGAGTACGTAGGCTTGAATATGTTATAAATGAAAATTTTTCTTCCAAATTTGTTTTTCTGCTCTTATTGGTTTTCTAAACCCAACAAGGTTAGATCTGTACTCATTCAGTTCTAGGTAAGTTACAAAATAAAGTTAACCAAGTATGTAGGATGTTATTCATGAACATTGGATATTGACCAATTCATAAACCCAGCCAGGGAACAAGGGTGGGATTTTTTGAACCAAAACCTGAAAGTCAGAAAAGTTATTTCTTGTGTTTACATCTCAGGAGAACTCTGAAAATTGTTTACAAAAATAGATTCCTAAATTTATAACAAAGTATAAAACTAAAGACTATGACAGCCAATATAAGAGTATAAACTACCAAACATTACTTATAAAACAAGAAACAAAAGAGAAATACTTTTAAAGAAATCTTAAAGTTGTTCTCTAATATAATGTTTTCATATATTTTATCAGACTAAGGTACACATTTTAAACAAACAGGTCAGCCAACTTAAGAGGAATTTAGAAGCGTATTGTTTTTGACATAATTCTCAGAAATTAATGGTCATTTAACTCCTATAATCCAATCCAAAGATGGTTACAATTTCTGAAACAAAGTTTCAAGGAAACTCACAATGTGGCAGAAGGCCAAATCTTAACTTTTTTGTTTGTTTGTTTTTTTGCAGTCTTTGGCCAGGGCTGGGTCCCACTACCTCCGGTGTATGGGGCCGGCGCCCCACCCCTTTGACCCACAGGCACTGCCCCAAATCTTAACTTTTACCCTTAAGTTACACTGCAGTGACAGTACTCTTTGTGTTTGTTTATAAAATGCAACATCTGTTTTTTCGAAGGAGGGATATTGTTCCTTTGTTTGAGACAGCGTTCTCACTCTATCTATCGCCCTGGGTAGAGTGCCCCTGGGTAGAGTGCCGTGGCTCACAGCAACCTCAAACTTCCTGGATCAAGCAATCCTCTTGCCTCAGCCTGCCGAGTAGCTGGGACTACAGGCACCTGCCACGACGCCCAGTCATTTTTTTCCCCCCTATTTTTAGTAGATACAGGGTCTCATTCTTGCACAGGCTGGTCTGGAACTCCAGAACTCAGGCAATCTGCCTCTGCCTCTCAGAGTGCTAGGGTTACAGGTGTGAGCCACCATGACCAGCCTGAAAAGTAAGATTTGGAATTTCTTTTGAGATAATTGATTTTTCACTCCTTTATGCAGCACTCAGCAATTATTTATTGACCATGTACCTTGTACCAAACACAATACTCTGTACTAGACTAAATTGTAGAGGAGTAAAATTAACAACAATAACAAATTACTTGACATTAAAGGCCTGAATTTGCTAGCAGAGAAGGAAGATATGGACCAGCATTTTTAGCATGAATCTCACTCAGTGTTCACAATGATCCTGTGTAGTAGGGGTATGTGTGAACCATTGCACAGATAAGGAAAATGCAGTTCAGGGAAACTCAATAATTTGCCAAATAGCACCCAGTTAGGGAAAGGCAAGATCAAGAGGAAAGCCCAGTGTTGTCCAGCTCTAAGCCTATGCTTTGATGACCCACTGTTAGCTTCCTGATGCTACATTTCTTAGGAATGAAACAGTGACCTCTGGGGTATAGGAAGAAGGTGGTGTCACAGAGGAGGTAATATTTCAAGGGCATCTCCAAATGAGCTGTTATCAGGCAGTTGTAGCAGTAAGAGAATGTTGGGCAGTGTAGCACAGAGAAGTATATTCCAGGCATGTTGTGTGGAGCAGGTCTAAATGTGTGGAAGAGGATGGATGGCACGTTTGCCAAAATGCAGGTGGGTAGAAGTGCCCTGCCAAAGGCCTGTGTACCATATGGATTTCATGCTTTGGGTAGACACTGGGATAGAAGTAGGATTGCAGTCAGGTGGTGCTTTAGAGAACTGGAAGCAGGGAGCAAATTATCAGATTTGTGCTTTAAAAGGTAACTCTGGCTGGAAGTGTGGAGGGTGGGTGAAGGGAGCCTGTAGAGGTGGGGGTGGTGAAACTGAAGGCAGGGAGCACACTGCCTTGTTCTCCAGGAATGGTGATCAGGCCACCAATAAAGTCTGTGACAGGGGAACAGAGGGAAGTGGCAGGTCCAAATATTGACGCTGTGTTGAATGTGGAGAGGAAAGGAAGTGTGTGAGATGAGGGATCTGGATAGAATGATGCTTAGATTGCTGAATCAGGGAGCTGGAAGGGTGGTGACCAGTCTTTGATGGAATTCCAGAAAGAGGAGTGGGGTAAGGAAGTAAAGCCTTCTGTTTCAGATGTGATGAGCTGGAGGTGACTGCAGGCCATTCCACTAGGAGATTATCAAGACGTGTTTAGAGACTGGGTGCGGTGGCTCACACCAGTAATCACAGCACTCAGGGAGGCTGAGGTGGGTGGACTGCTTGAGCTCAGGAGTTTGAAACCAGTCTAAGCAAGAGCTTTAAGACTGGAAAAAATGGCTGGGTGTCAGGATAGGGGCCCGTAGGCCCAGCTACTTGGAAGGCAGAGGAGAGAGGATTGCTTGAACCCGGGAGTTTGAAGTTGCTGTGAGCTACAATGATGTCAGTGCGTTCTATCCAAGGTAATATAGTGAGATTGGGTCTCAAAAAAAAAAAAAAAAGAAGTTGTTAGAAATATCTGATCTGGAATGTCATCATGTCATGAATGGTCCCATTCCAAAGCCATTTTTTACTTTGTATCTATACCTTGCCTGTCCTATCAGTCAGTAAGACCTGTCAATCCCATCTTCTTAATATTTCTTAAATTCCCACTTACATATGACTTTGGATCAGTCATTTGGATTGGTGTGTGCAATGCCAAATAATTGAACATAGCATTTCTGCAAGGCCCTTCAAGATCAGACTCAGGTCCATCTTTTCAGCTTTGTCTCTCTCCTCTGCACATCTAGCCATATTGAAGCAGCCATAGTGTGCAAGAGATCCTGCTCTCTCACTTCTGTTTTGAAACATAAAGACACGTCTCCAACCCCTACCCCATCGCTGGTTACATACCAGGGAGTGGCAATGACAATAATAAAGGGCTGACTCTTCCGGAGCATCTAGGGCATAATCAGAAAATTGTGGCTCAACTGAGTCACGCCCATGTCCATTCCTTGAAGTTCATTGACAGCAAAAATCTAGGGCCCTGAATATCCACTTAAATTAAGTTATAAATATTCTATTTCAGTAAATTACAGAGAATCTGGTGGGTTACCTAATCATCACATAAAATATGTGGTTCATATGCTCATGTTGTCTTATTCTACTGAAACTTGGGTGTGTCAATTTCTCTTATCCTGTTTCACTGCCATTGATTGTGTGGAAGAAACAGTAGTTGAGAGTGAAGCTACAATTAGTAAAAATGTAAGAACACTTCTTTAATTTATGCCATGGTAGGTCCTACACATAAAAAGTTAAAGAGCTTATTTTATTATGGAGGAAATTACAAGTAAAACCAATTTATAACAAAATACTCTGCCTTATGTTTGGAATTCTAAAAATATCTTAGTTGTAGATTGGAAAACCTGCAACATCCTCATTACCACCTAATACATTGAAAGTTAAATCATTTATGGATAGATATAGACTTGAAAATTTCATTTGATGAAACATTTTATAATAAGTTCATTTTATTCAGCACTGGAAAAAAAGTTTTATTTTTATTTTTTGAGATAAAGTCTCACTATCTCGTTCTCAGTAGAGTGCTGTAGCGTCACAGCTCACAGCAACCTCAAAATGTTGGGCTTCAGCGATTCTCTTGCCTCAGCCTCCCGAGCAGCTGGGACTACAGGCGCCCACTACAATGCCCAGCTATTTTTTGTTGCAGTTGTCATGTTTAGCAGGCCCAGGCTGGGTTCGAACCCGCCAGCCTCGGTGCATATGGCTGGCGCTGTCCTAACTGTGCTACGGGCGCCGAGTCTGGAAAAAAGGTTTTAAAGCTTACTTTTTGTTTAAATCGGCCAATTCAGAATAAGCCAAAATTATACCAAAGGATCGTTTATATTACAAACAGGCTAACAGTAGTCTGAATGTGATCGCCAAAAAATTGGAAGATCTAAGTATTCACGTTGTCAAGATTTCTTTGGAAAACCCGTGCTGCTTCAAAGGCGAGGGAACAAAGGTAAATAACACCTGCAACCCAAATCTCGCTTACTAGAGTGATTTATCTTCCAGCCTACCAACTGGTGACAGGAGCGCACCTCCTACCTCTTTCTAGCTGCCAAGGTTTATTCATTCCTCTGAGGCTGAATTCTCAAGGAACTGAGCCGAGTGTAGGGTTTAATAAAGACCTCTTTGGGCGGCGCCTGTGGCTCAGTGAGTAGGGCGCCGGCCCCATATGCCGAGGGTGGCGGGTTCAAACCCGGCCCCGGCCAAACTGCAACAACAACAACAACAACAAAAAATAGCCAGGCGTTGTGGCAGGCGCCTGTAGTCCCAGCTACTCGGGAGGCTGAGGCAAGAGAATCACGTAAGCCCAAGAGTTAGAGGTTGCGGTGAGCCGTGTGACGCCACGGCACTCTACCCGAGGGCGGTACAGTGAGACTCTGTCTCTAAAAAAAAAAAAATAAAATAAAGACCTCTTTAAGGGTTTGAAATCCATAACTGGAATTGGATTTTGGATCGACCTTAAGGTAACGACGCAACTGGCGTGTGCCTCAGTTTCTCCGTCTGTCTAGTGAGGGTCACTGTGGGGACCGTGTGAGATTACACGGAGTGTGAACCAACGCCCGGCGTGTGGCAAACGCTCAACATCCAGGAGTCACAATTACGTCGGGGGTTTCCTTCTGTGCCCACTTGGCCTGTCTTGCTAACTGGTAGCATAATAAATATAAATGGCATCAGGACGTGGGGGGACAGGGGCCACGTGATCGCACCGCCAAAGCCACTTGTAGGGGCCTTCCGAGAGTTAGCAACACGGCTGGAGGAGGAGAAGCCGGCACGCCCGCGGCCCGCGCGATTTCCCGCCGCGCCCGCGTCCCCGGCGGCGGGCGGGCTCCGGGGGCGCCCGGGCCGCGGCGGCGGCGGCGGCGCGAGCGGCGCCTCCGGGCCGGTGAATCATCCCGGCAGACACCGAGAGCCGCGGCAGCAGAGAGCAGCGCTGGAAAATGGCTGAAGCGGCCACGGGCTTTCTGGAGCAGCTCAAATCCTGCATAGTTTGGTCTTGGACGTATCTCTGGACCGTGTGGTTCTTCATCGTCCTCTTCCTGGTCTACATCCTGCGGGTGCCCTTGAAAATCAACGACAATTTGAGCACAGGTAAGGCCGGGCCAGCCGGGGCCCGCGGCGCCCGCGGCGCCCGCCCCTCCCCCGCCGCGGAAAGTTAGTGCAACTCGCGCGGGGCCGCGGCGGGCGGGGACGGGCGGCCGGGGCGCGCGCTCGGGGACGGTCGGGGACGCGCCGGACGCCCGCGGGCACCCGCCGGGGACGCGGCGCCTCAGGTGGCGCGGCCCGGCCGCGGGACGTGTGGGGGCGGCCGACGGCCTTCACGGCCGCGGAAGACGAGCCGCGTCGCGCACGCTCAGCGACCCTGCGGCCCCATCGGGCGGCCGCAGCCCTCCGCCGGGGTGTGTCGCTGGAGAGGAGGACGACGGGTGTCGGCGGCGCGGGAGTTCCCAGGGACGCCCCTCGCTGTCTGCGCTTGAACTCCGAGGGCTCTTCCCACTCAGCCCGAGTCGGGTGTCCCCCACTCTCGGCCGTGGCTGCTGGCCGTCCGAAGTGCGGTTGGGGGGCGCCGCTCCTCGCCCGGGGACAGGGACCGGCCGCGGGCCGCTGCCTGCGGTGCCTGCCGGGTGGAGACGCCCCCAGGGGCGCCGGGGCCGACCGGGAGGCGCCCTCCATGGGCTCGGAGTGGCGTCCCACCGGGACTGGGGATGTCGCTCCGATCGCGACAAGGAGAGGGATTCCCCAAGGAGTACATGGATGACGTGTCAGGTTACCAGACGGAAGGTCGAAGGGATGAAAGGAGAGATGGGAGATCTGGAATTTCTGATGGTCTCGTTGAAGTTTTAAATGATCTCTACCGGTCTCCCTCTCCCTCCCCTCTGGAAGCTCCATAGCTGTATAAGGGAACCCCGCGTGTCTCCTGTCCATGGTCGGTGGTGAGTGCAGGAGGTGATTAGAGCAGGATCTTAAACTTGCAGCTGGCCAACCGAATCGTTAAAAACAACCATAGAGGAAACAACAGTAACACTCATGAAACAATTCAGAAACAGTATATTTTAAAGGAAGGGTTACAGTGCTTGACGTCGGGAAATAGTCGTGGGACTCAAGGTAGAGTCTTTTAATTTCACAGCACTCTGGGAAATCCTTACAGCCGCGAATATGTGTGTGTATACACATACACACGCACACAAAATCTCCTGTTTGATTTGCATACTCTGGGAGTCCAGGTCTGGAAATGCATTTTCCTGTGGTGTTAACTGCACTAAAACAAGTTATAAAACACTTGAGATAGTGTACGCATTTTGTTAGGAACTTGTGGCTTTCAAATGCTAAACGTCACCATCTTGATTACTTTAACTTGAACTTATGTAGATATCTACATTTGTTTCCTGACAGCCTTTGGGATAGTATCCCTGGGAGGCAGATAGGATCCTGTGACTAGGTTTTGCTCAGCCCTGTGTATTCAGTCATCCCACAGGGCTTTCTGGCTTTTTGGCTTACTGGATGGCTGCCTGTCACAATATTGTCTTTTTTGCTTTCAGCATATGTGTCCCAAAAGTCCTATACTTTTAATAATTTTTTTGAGTACATATTGTAAGGCAATCACGTATTTATTGGGAAGTGATTGTCTTTGTTTTGTGCTGCTGTGACAGAATATCACAGACTGGGTAATTTTTGAAGAACAGAGATTTTTTTTCTTACAGTACTGGAGTTGGGGAAGTCCAAGATCAAAGGGCAGGCATCTGGAAAGGGCCTTATTTCTATGTCTTACCCTGTTGGAAGGTGCAAGGGTGAGAGACTGTGAGAAGAGGGGGCCTGAACTCACCTTTGTAATAAACACCCTCCCTCAATAATGAAATTAATCCTAATTAGCCCATAAAGCTCCCATCTCCCAATGTTTCTGCATTTGGGATTAAGTTTCCAGCACTAGAATTTTAAGGGACACTTCAAGGTACAGCAGTGGGTTTAATTTTTTCCCCCAAAAGTTCATTATAGGGCAGGCATTCACATTTAAATAAATGTGACTGCTTCTCATTAATACACATTATAAATTTTAATTTGAGAATACATGTTTGTATACCACATTTTCTTAAAGTAGGTAAAATAATCATTGGAGTATGTATGTCCCCCCCGCCCACCCCCACCCCGTGCACACAAGTGCCACCTATCAGTGCTTTGTACAGAACAAGAAAGAAGCAAATACAGGGAAAGTGTGTAGTTTTTAATGAAGGACATTTTTAGGTCTTCTCCCAGCAACTTTAAATCTAGCATTTCTCACAGATAACTTTTGTCAGTTTGTGAAGGGGCATTTCTCATTTGGGCTTCCAAGTAAGTGAAAGAGAAAATATGAAGAGGAATGGGCCAGTGGGGGTGTACCTCAGAGCCTGGACTATTTTCTTGGTAATGCTGGACTTCTGTTTTCAATGTGGTTTTATGTTCCTTTTAGTTATAAAGGAAGGTAAAAGGAGAAGCATTCAGAGAACACTCACCTCTCTTCTGTTTCTACGAGAGTGGGGGTGAGGAGGACTTAGGCATCACTTTTGAGATGTGAAATTATGGCAGCAACCCTTCCCCCCACCCCAGAAGAGTTTAGGTTTTTCAAAAAGCAGTGGCAGACATTGGAGGCCCTTTTTTTCCCTTTTAAGTAACTATGAGAACTTATAGTAGGAAAACTGCCAAAAGATTGTTGTCAACTTAATTCTCTTCTTTCCTTGCCAATTCCCCTCTCATTTGGGAAACAGTTTCTATTCTTAAGTTATTCACAGGGAAGGTTCAGGGAGAAAGAACTTGCTAACTAGTCCCCCTAGGAGAGGAGGTACGAGCCCGCCTCCTGTGGTTGAACTTACCCTTGTTGGGAGATATAAATGGGTTTTGATGGGATTCATTTTGCTATTCTTACACTCTGTGGTGCTCACTCTTTCTGTGATGGACACGGTTATGTACAGGGAGAGGCCATTGAGTCTAGAGCTGCTTTTAGGGACCTGCTGATGGCATAGCCCTCTCTCTCTGGGAGGCTGAGTGCACCATCACAGTGAGGCATTCAGGAGCCAGGGCTTCCATGACACCTGCCTAGCTCTGTACCTGGTGGGAGGGGCAGAATCTGGTAAAAACGTTCCAGAGTTGCTCTTGGGTACCTACTTGGCATATTCTTCTCGATGTCTTGATTACTTGTGGTAATTTTAGTATTTTTAACCTCATTTGATCATATATTTTGTGGCAAATGAGCTTAACTTGTTTTTTAAAACAATTTTTTGAATGTAACTATGCGTAAGTCATCATAACAGGTGCAATGATAGGGGATGTACATCAAATTCACGGTAAATAGTTTACAACATGGTGCAATTTCCCGTAATGCAAAATGGTGGAGGGCAGGGCTCTGAGAGCTTCCTTTGACTGAGCACCAGAAGGTGAGGAGAATTCCACATTTAGAGACACAAAGGGGTGGACCTCCCAAACAAAAGTACAAAGATGTGAAAGTGCAGGTCAGATTCAGAGAACTGTGAATCATTTGGAATTTAATTTAAAACAATAAAAAGAAAAGGACTTTTAATCACCAGCCATACCTGTTTTAGCTCTTAAATCACCTGTATTGTTCCATGTGAAAATACATTTTAAGATTCTTTTCAAGGTGTACTGTAGTTTCATTGTGCTACTTCCCTGCTCTCACCAGGGCAGTTTGCTTGATTTTCATCTCAGTGAGCCAGGGCCATGTGAGGAGGGGACACAGTTCAAAGAATTCTGTTAAACTACACTTTTCTTTTTTTAAATTTCAGATAAATCTGAGGGCACCAATGTTTAGGTTACATTGTTTTCATTTATAAGGTCAAGTTCAAGTTGCAGTTGAGCCCTTCACCAAGAGGGGTGGCGTGCTGAACACCCTGGCATTGTGCAGGTTAGGTGAGATCCTGCCAATCACCCTCCCTCTTCTCTTCCCCTCCTCTCTCTTCCTTTTTGCTGGACTATACTTGTATTCTTTCATGAAGGGTACACAGAGAAAATTTCACATAGGCAACAAAATCTTTGAAAATTTTAGAAAAGAAAGGGGAGAAAACATAATAGGAATAGCACATGGTGGTTAGCTTTGCTAGTTAATTATTATTATTATTATTATTATATATTTTTGTAGAGACAGAGTCTCACTTTATGGCCCTCGGTAGAGTGCCGTGGCATCACACAGCTCACAGCAACCTCCAACTCCTGGGCTTAAGCGATTCTCTTGCCTCAGCCTCCCGAGTAGCTGGGACTACAGGCGCCCGCCACAACGCCCGGCTATTTTTTGGTCGCAGTTTGGCTGGGGCCGGGTTTGAACCCGCCACTCTCGGTATATGGGGCCGACGCCTTACCGACTGAGCCACAGGCGCCGTCCATTATTATTTTTAAAGAGATAGTGTCTCACTATGTTGCTCAGGCTGGACTCAAGCTTCTAGGGTCCAAGTGGTCTTCCTGCCTCAGCCTCCTGAGTAACTAGGACTACAGGTGCATCCCCCCCACACCCCCCGCACTTGGCTCCTGATAATTGATTTTTGGTGCTCTGACCTTGATTTTCAATAGGTGAGTGTTAAGATGGTTTTATGATATACAGAAAATAGAATGAACTTCTAATAAATTTTAAAAATGCCCTAAATCGTATTACTTATCAGTTTTCAGGTGAATTAATGTCATAAAACAATGCTTTAACAGAAAGGCAGAAAAATAATTGTAGATCGGAGGAGTCCTGCAGGGTACTCTTCAGGAAAAACAATGGAATAGACACGAGTCTAACAAATGGAGCATTGTAACTTACTTTATACGGGCATATTATACTTGTTCCAGGAAAATCCCAGAACGGTTTAGAAAACCTGCCCTCCAAACTGAGGTGGTGCAGAGAGACCATAACAACCCAGACCAACCATCTTGGCAAGATTGAGACATTTGTTAGAGATTACTTACACAGGGCTCTCGTTTCCAGCCAGATAGGAATCCTCTGGGCACTCACTCCTGGGTAGAGGTGGCAAGAGTTCTTCAGAGTAAGATCTGCCCTGCTTGCCTGGATGTGGGGCCTTAAGTTTCTTCCTGGCAAGTAAGGCAGAGCTGTTTCTGAATCATTGTGGGTTTACCTACAATACAGGTTAAGCATGCCCAGTGCTTTTCATTAGGCAGGGTCTTTGGTGTTGCAGTGAACTAAAGGTTACTAATGCCACTAAGGCAAATCAGTTCAAACTGGTCTTAGACTTATAGCCATCTACACAATAGGAGCTACTTAAGAATACCCTTTGTGTTTTGTATCTCTTCCAGCTTTTTTGTTTTGCTCTGTGTCTCTAAATTCAAAAGAAACCTGCATGAGTTCTGTTAAACATTAAAAACCAGTATTGAGGAACTTGTATTTCCCGCTCAGCACTTTGGTGTTGATGGCACTTTCTCATCTACTCTGTGTTCTAAGGTTTTTGATGCTGAATTAAAACACCTCGAATGATGTAAAACAGCAGTTCTCAACCTAGGAGTCCTGACCACTTTTTAACAATGAAAATACATTGCGACATTAGGAAGGTTGAGAACCACTGATGTAAAACTTGCATATTTGACATTTTTGCACTAAGTGGCTTAAATTATCTTCTAATTCTTTTTCAATTTTCTGAAAAGAAAATTTTTAAATATCTTTGAAACCCTATTTTATTCCTTTTGGAAAACAAATGCAAATGGGCGGTGCCTGTGGCTCAAGGAGTAGGGCGCTGGTCCCATATACCAGAGATGACTGGTTCAAACCCAGCCCTGGCCAAAAATTGCAAAAAAAAAAAAATGCAAACAAAAATAAGCTAATAACCTGACATAGGCTTAAATTATTTATATAATAAAACTTTTTCGTGTTAATTTAGGTGATAAATACTGATATAAAATTTTTTTTTTTTTTTGTGGTTTTTTTGGCTGGGCTGGGTTTGAACCCACCACCTCCGGCATATGGGACTGGCACCCTACTCCTTGAGCCACAGGCGCCACCTATAAAACTCTTATATTGGTGAACTGAGTGATAACTTCAGCTGCAGCTCAGTCTTGGTTTTTTCATGTTGAAAATGATTGCCCTACCTTTACTTAACACTCTGGATTTCACCTTTAGAGGGTCTGGTTAGAGGGTCTAGTTCACATAGATCAGTGGTTCTCATCCTGTGGGTTGTAACCCCTTTGGAGGTCAAATGACCCTTTCACAGAGGTAACCTAAAACCATAACATACACCCAGTACAAATACAGGTGTATGAAAACAATTTTATGGTTGGGGGTCACCACAACATGGGGAACTGTATTAAAGAGTTGCGGCATTAGGAAGGTTGAGAACCACTGACATAGATCTTTTGTCCCTGCTGCACCTGGTGTCTAAAATGTTCTCCCTCATCTGTGAATCCTACCCATCCCTCAAGGACCAGCTAGCATGCTATCTTCAGATCCCTTCCACTGAGGAAATACAGCCAGGCCTTGGAGACACTGGATTTGCTTCCAGATCTATACAATATAGGGAATACTGCAATAAAGGAAGTCACAATTTTTTGGTTTCCTGTATTTGTCATATGCTATGATTTATTAAATTGTGCAGTAACATTATGTGTAATGAAAAAACTGTACATACCTTAGTTAAAAATACTTTTTTGCTAAAAATTGGTAATGATCATCTGAGCCTAGAGGGATTTGCAATCTTTTTTGCTGGTGGAGGGTTTTGTCCTGATGGTGATGGCTGCTGACTGATTAGGGTGATGATTCCTGAATGTTGTGGGGGGCTGTCGACATTTTTCCAAATAATACAACAGTGAAGTTTCCCACATTGATTGGCTTTTCCTTTCACAAAAGATTTCTCTCTAGCATGTGATGCTGTAGAACTTCTTTCAAAATTGAAGTCAATCCTCTTAAACCTTAGTTTATCAGCTAAGTTTATGTAGTAGTCTGAATTCTTTGTTGTCATGTCAACAATGGTGATGGCATCTTCACCAGAAGTAGATTTCTTTTTTATTTATTTATTTATTTATTGTTAAATCATAGCTGTGTACATTAATGCGATCATGGGGCACCATACACTGGTTTTATAGACCGTTTGACACATTTTCTTTTTCTTTTTTTTTTTTTTTAGAGACAGAGTTTCACTTTATTGCCCTCAGTAGAGTGCCATGGCTCACACAGCTTACAGCAACCTCCAACTCCTGGGCTTAAGCGATTCTCTTGCCTCAGCCTCCCGAGCAGCTGGGACTACAGGCGCCCGCCACAACGCCCGGCTATTTTTTGGTTGCAGTTTAGCTGGGGCTGGTTTTGAACCCGCCACCCTCGGTATATGGGGCCGGTGCTCTACCGACTGAGCCACAGGCGCCGCCCCCTTTGACACATTTTCATCACACTGGTTAACATAGCCTTCCTGGCATTTTCTTAGCTATTGTGTTAAGACATTTATATTCTACATTTACTAAGTTTCACATGTACCCTTGTAAGATGCACCATAGGTGTAATCCCACCAATCACCCTCCCTCTGCCCATTTTCCCCCCTCCCTCCCCTTCCCCCCTATTCTTAGGTTATAACTGGGTTATAGCTTTCATGTGAAAACCCTAAATTAGTTTCATAGTAGGGGTGAGTACATTGGATACTTTTTCTAACATTCTTGAGATACTTTACTAAGAAGAATATGTTCCAGCTCCATCCATGTAAACATGAAAGAGGTGAAGTCTCCATCTTTCTTTAAGGCTGCATAATATTCCATGGTGTACATTTACCACAATTTATTAATCCATTCGTGGATCGATGGGCACTTGGGCTTTTTCCATGACTTAGCAATTATGAATTGGGCTGCAATAAACATTCTGGTACAAATATCTTTGTTATAATGTGATTTTTGGTCTTCTAGGTATATACCTAGTAGAGGAATTATAGGATTGAATTGCAGATCTATTTTTAGATCTCTAAGTGTTCTCCAAACATCTTTCTAAAAGGAATATATTAATTTGCATTCCCACCAGCAGTGTAGAAGTGTTCCCTTTCCTCCACATCCACGCCAACATCTCTGGTCTTGGGATTTTGTGATATGGGCTAATCTTACTGGAGTTAGATGATATCTCAAAGTAGTTTTGGTTTGCATTTCTCTGATGATTAAAGACGATGAGCATTTTTTCATATGTCTGTAGGCCGTGTGCCTGTCTTCTTCAGAGAAGTTTCTCTTCAAGTTCCTTGCCCAGCCTGAGATGGGATCACTTGTTCTTTTCTTGCTTATACGTTTGAGTTCTCTGTGGATTCTGGTTACTAAACCTTTGTTGGAGACATAACCTGCTAATATCTTCTCCCATTCTGAGGACTGTTTGCTTGCTTTACTTACTGTGTTCTTGGCTGTAGAAGAACTAAAAAGCTTTTTAGTTTGATCAGGTCCCAGTAGTGTATTTTTGAAGCTGCTTCACCCAGAAGTCGATTTCATCTCATGAAACCACTTTGTTTGCTAATCCGTAAGAAGCAACTCATCTGCCGCCAGGCAGGGTGGCTCACACCTGCAATTGTAGCACTCTGGGAGGCCAAGGCGGGCAGGTTGCCTGAGCTCAGGAATTCCAGACCAGCCTGAGCAAGAAAGAGTGAGACCCCATCTCTAAAAACAAACAAACAAACAAACAAACAAACCCAACTACTTGGGAGGCTGAGGCAAGAGGATCACTTAAGCCCAGGAGTTTGAGGTTGCTGTGGGCTGTGATGCCACAGCACTCTACCCAGGGCAACAAAGTGAGACTGTCTTAAAAAAACAAAACAAAACACCAAAAAGCAAAAAAATAGAGAAAGAAAAAAAACAACTCCTTATCTGTTCAGATTTTTTCGTGACTAGTTACTATAATTTATTCACTCCTTAGGCCTCCATATCTAATTCTAATTCTTTTGCTGTTTCTACCACATCTTTGGTTATTGCCTCCACTGAAGTCTGGAAGCCCTCAATGTTATCCATGAGGGTTAGTATCAACTTCTTCCAAACTCTATGTTGATATTTTGACTTCTTCCCCATGAATCATGAATGTCCTCAGTGGCAACCACCTAGAATGGCAAATTCTTTCCAAAAGGGTTTTAGTTCACTTCACCCAGAGCCATTAGAGGAACTGCTATTTAGTAGCTATAGCCTTATGAAATGTATTTCTTAAATAATAAGACCTGAAAGTCAAAATTACACCTTGGTCCATGGCTGCAGAATGGATGTTGTGTTATCAGGCATGAAAAAAACATGAATCTCCTTGTTCATCTTCATCAGAGCTCTTGGGGGACCCAGTTTATTGTCAAGCAGTGATATCTTGAAAGGAATCTTTTTCTGAGTAATAGGTCTCCACAGTGGATTTAAAATATTCAGTAAAGTGTGCTATAGTCAGACATCATCCAGCCTTGGTTGTTCCATTTCTAGAGCACAGGCAAACTAGATTTAGCATAGTTCTTAAGTGCCTTAAGGTTTTTAGAATGGTCAGTGAGACCTGGCTTCACTTAAAGTCACCAGTTGCTCTAGCGCCTAAAAAAAGATTATCATTTGAAGTTTTGACTTCTGCTTTCTAGCTATGAAAGTCCTCCATGGCATCTTCTTCCAATAGAAGGCTATTTTATCTACACTGAAATCTGTTGTTTCATCAGTGATCTTGGCTAGATCTTATGGGTAACAGAGTAACTTACTGCTGCTTCTATAGCAGCACTTGTTGCCTTATCTCACACTTTTTTCTTACGGAGATAACTTCTTTCCTTAAACCTCATAAACTGATCTGTGCTAGTTTCAAACTTTTCCTTTGCAGCTTCCTTACCTCTCTCAGCCTTCACAAAATTGAAGAGAGTTAGGGCCTGGCTCTGGATTAGGTTATTTTTTTTTTAAGTGACTTTCATTTATTTATTTATTTATTTTAATTAATTTTTTTTTTTTGGCGGGGGCTGGGTTTGAACCCACCACCTACGGCATATGGGACCAGCGCCCTACTCCTTGAGCCACAGGCACCGCCCCATGGATTAGGTTTTGTCTTAAGAGAATGTTGTGGCTGGTTTGATCTTCTATCCAGACCACGAAAACTGTCTCTGTATCAAGAATAAGATTGTTTCCACGTTCTTATTGTGTGTCCACTGGAGTAGCACTTTTACTTTCCTTTGAGAACTTTTCCTTTGCATTCACAGCCTGTCTAACTTGCGCTAACGGCCAAGCTTTCGGCCAATCTCTAGGCTTTCAACATGCTCTCTTCACTAAGCTTAATTATTTCTGTCTTTTTTTTTTTTTCCCCTAGCTTTTGATTTGAAGTGAGAGATATGCGACTCTTCTTCCCTTGAGCACTTAGAGGCCTTTATAGTGTTATTCACTGGTTTAATTTGAACATTGTTGTATCTCTGGGAATCGGAGGCCTGAAGAGAGGGAGAGATTGAGGAATGGCCAGTCAGTGGAGCAGTCAGAACACACACAACATTTGTCAATTAATCCTTTGTGGAGACTCAGGAGATGTGCCCACAGGTATCTTTTGCACTAAACTAACATCTTGTATTGAATGCCTAAAGATGGCCTTCACACTTAGAGAACATTTTGATTGAACCCCTATAGGTGTTGTTCAGAGTCAGAAGGTTAAGTTAGCTGTCTTATATGGGTGTGGCCAAAATAATTACGACAGTAACATCAAAGATCACTGATCACCATAACAGGTACAATAATAATTGTAAAGTTTGAAATAGGCTGGGCACAGTGGCTCACACCTGTAATCCTAGCACTCTAGGAGGCGGAGGCAGGTGGATTGCTTGAGCTTCGTGAGTTCAAGACCAGCCTGAGCAAGAGTGAGATGGTCTCTACTAAAAAGAATAGAAAAACTGGGTGACACCTGTGGCTCAAGGAATAGGACACTGGCCCCATATACCTGGGGTGGTGGGTTCAAACCTGGCCCCAGCCAAAACTGCAAAAAAAAAAGAAAAACTCAGGCAAGAGGATTTCTTGAGCCCAAGAGCTTGAGGTTGCTGTGAGCTACGATGACACCATGGCACTCTACCCAGGGCAACAGAGGATGATTCTATCTCAAAGACAAAAAAAAAAAAAAAGAGAGAGAACGTTTGAAATATTATGAGAATTACCAAAATGTCACACAGAGACATAGAGTGAGCACTTGCTGTTGGAAAAATGGTAGTGAGAGATTTACTTGATGCAAGGTTGCTGCAAACCTTCAATTTGCAAAAAGTGCAATGTCTGCCCAGGCAATAAAGTGAGGTACGTCTGAATTTCCTCCAGCTCTCACGGCGCGTTATATGAGAAGCATGTTTTACGGTATATATGTGTAATTCACGTGGTCGGTGTTGGGTGGATGTGGCTCCCTGTATACTTCATCACTTCCTCTAGACTGTAGTTTTTCATCTTCCTGTGTCATTCCTTGCACGCAGTAGGGCTTTATTATTCACTAGATAAATAAATCTCCAAGGTATTGTGACTTAGTGAGCTAGGATTAGAACAATGGAATTGATAAAACAAATTAGCAGGTATGTGACCCATGTAAGTTTCAGCTTTTAGATTGATACGAGGGTTCAAATATTTAGGTTATAGGCTGTCACAAAACCTTAAATTCTGTGATGGGTCACACGCATCTAATGCATGGCGGTCCAGTTTATGAATACATAAAGGACAATTTCTTGTTTATCTTCAGCTTTGATGTATCATAGGCACCATACTTATTTTTGGAGGTGTTTCTCTCAATCGTTAATGCAATAATCTGAATGATGCCCTTTTTGGTCTATCACTTTTCATCTAAGAACATGGCTTTGCCTGCATAAAGGTTCCTTCTACCTCTAGGGTCCTGTGTCTTGGGGTGAATTTCATTGAATGCAGACTGTAGCACCAAGAACATACATGGACTTAATGAGTATGTATGATTTTTACAGTTTGGACTCTAATTCTTTGTGAACACAACTTCAAATGTGGCTTCCTTTGGTGGATTTCCATTGGTCCTAAAGTAAAATCTAAGTATATTAACCTGGCTTACAAAGGCTGATGATCTGGCCTTTTCCTGCCCCTCAAATCTGAACTTTCTGTAATCACTACCCTCTAGACATGCCGGGACTCTTTCCTATTCTTAAACATGCCTAGCTTCTTCTTGCCTATGGCCATTACCCTAGTGGTTCCCTTCACCAGGAATGCTTTTCCACTTGATTTTTGAATAGTAATCTTGCCATTCACATGCCTGCTTAAATTTACCTCTTTTTTTTTTTTTTTTTTTTTTGTAGAGCCAGAGTCTCACTGTACCGCCCTCGGGTAGAGTGCCGTGATGTCACACGGCTCACAGCAACCTCTAACTCTTGGGCTTACGCGATTCTCTTGCCTCAGCCTCCTGAGCAGCTGGGACTACAGGCTCCTGCCACAACGCCCGGCTATTTTTTTGTTGCAGTTTGGCCGGGGCTGGGTTTGAACCCGCCACCTTCGGCATATGGGGCCGGCGCCCTACTCACTGAGCCACAGGCGCCACCCAAATTTACCTCTTTTAAGAGGCTTTCCCTGATGCTCCAATTTAAAATGACCATCTAGTCACTATAATCTCACTAGATTTGAATACTGTGTGTAGCACTTAGCACTGTTTAATGTAATTCTTTTTTACATATTGATTTATTTAATTGTTTCCCATGTGACTAAAAACTCCAGGGGGGGGGCTCATTTGTCTTGTCTTAATTGTCTTATTGTGTATCCCCCAGATCTTGAACAGTGAGTATCTTGGCCTAACATGTGCTCAGCATGTGTTTGTTGGATGAATAAGAAACTATGTCAGTTGGTTGTGGGGACTCAGCGGAAACACTGTCCTTTAGGAAATGATTTCGGAGCTACCGTGTAATTATTTCTTATGAGGCTGAGAACTGTCTCCACTAACTCTACTTTATAATGATTACCCTGAAATGTTTATACATATCTAAAATATTAATACATTTTAATTCATTCTTTAGGGATAGAATTAAGGAATGCTATCCTTCTTGTCTATATTATAAAGTAAATTTAATATAAGGAATATTAAGAGTCAAAAATAGATCACTTTCGGAGCGAAATTATATGCTATAGCCTGGTACTTCAAACATTAGGAAGTACAGAGTTAAGTACCTTATATTACCTGTCAAGATGGGGCTCAAGTTATAGCCCCAGGGAAAAAATTGTTGTCTGTGGGGAAGGACAGAGTAGTAGAAGAAATACTTGGTTGGGAGATTTTTCAGAAAAATATTGTCAGGCATAATGAAGCAACACACAGAAATGTAACTTGAAGTGATTAGAAATATCATAGCACAATTTCAAATTCAATACTTCCTTATTTCCCCCTGTAACTATAGAAATCAGTTCTAAGGTTATATAGAAGTCAGAATGAAAATACAATAGAATCTCTTGAAGTTGGCCACCCAAGGGACTGTAACAAACTTATCAACATATTGAGGTGGTCATTATAAGGAACAAGGCCTCCTCTACTGATATGTACATGTGGTGTATGTCTGACTTACGAAAATTAGGTCAACTTAAGTAGGGAAGTTGTCAGCTATGGAGGTTCTGCTATACTTTCAGCTTTAGAGAAACTTGTTTTTTTTAGTTTTATCTTTTTTTTTGTTTTTTTTTTTATTTTCTTTCTTTTTTCTTTTTTTTAATTAAATCATAGCTGTGTACATTGATATGATCATGGGGCATCATTTGCTAGCTTCACAGACCGTTTACCAAGTTTCACATAATACCCTTGTAAGATGCACCGCTGGTGTAATCCCACCAATCCCCTTCCCTCTACCCACCTCCCCCATCCCTCCCCTCCCTTTCCCCCTTCCCCTCCCTCTCCCCCTTCCCCCTATTCTTAGGTTGTAACTGGGTTATAGCTTTCATGTGAAAACCCTAAATTAGTCTCATAGTAGGGCTGAGTACATTGGGTACTTTCTCTTCCATTCTTGAGATACTTTACTAAGAGAATATGTTCCAGCTCCATCCATGTAAACATGAAAGCGGTAAAGTCTCCATCTTTCTTTAAGGCTGCATAATATTCCATGGTGTACATATACCACAATTTATTAATCCATTCGTGGATCGATGGGCACCTGGGCTTCTTCCATGACTTAGCAATTATGAATTGGGCTGCAATAAACATTCTGGTACAAATATCTTTGTTATGATGTGATTTTTGGTCTTCTGGGTATATGCCCAGTAGAGGAATTACAGGATTGAATGGCAGATCTATTTTTAGATCTCTAAGTGTTCTCCATATCTCTTTCCAAAAGGAATGTATTAATTTGCATTCCCACCAGCAGTGCAAAAGTGTTCCCTTTTCTCCACATCCGCGCCAACATCTCTGGTCTTGGGATTTTGTGATATAGGCTAGTCTCATTGGAGTTAGATGGTATCTCAAAGTAGTTTTGATTTTCATTTCTCTGATGATTAAAGATGATGAGCATTTTTTCATATGTCTGAAGGCTGTGTGCCTGTCTTCTTCAGAGAAGTTTCTCTTCAAATCCCTTGCCCAGCCTGCAATGGGATCCCTTGTTCTATTCTTGCTAATGCGTTTTGAGTTCTCTGTGGATTCTGGTTATTAAACCTTTGTTGGAGACATAACCTGCAAATATCTTCTCCCATTCTGAGGGCTGTTTGCTTGCTTTACTTACTGTGTTCTTGGCTGTGCAGAAGCTTTTTAGTTTGATGAAGTCCCAGTAGTGTATTTTTGAAGCTGCTTCAATTGCCTGGGGTGTCCTCCTCATAAAATACTCGCCCATCCCTATCTCTTCAAGGGTTTTCCCTGCACTCTCCTCTAGTATTTTTATAGTTTCATGTCTTAAGTTTAAATCTTTGATCCAGTGAGAGTCTATCTTAGTTAATGGTGAAAGGTGTGGGTCCACTTTCAGTCTTTTACAGGTTGCCAGCCAGTTCACCCAGCACCATTTGTTAAATAGGGAATCTTTTCCCCACTGAATGTTTTTAATTGGCTTGTCAAAGATTAAATGATGGTAAGTAGCTGGATTCATCTCTTGATTCTCTGTTCTATTCCAGACATCTACCTCTCTGTTTTTGTGCCAATACCATGCTGTTTTGATCACTATTGATTTGTAGTATAGTCTGAGGTCTGGTAGCGTAATTCCTCCTGCTTCGTTTTTATTTCTGAGTAATATCTTGGCTATTCGAGGTTTTTTCTGATTCCGTATAAAACGAGGTATTGTTTTTTCCACATCTTTAAAGTATGACAGTGGAGCTTTAATAGTGATTGCATTGAAATTATATATTGCTTTGGGTAGTATAGACATTTTAACTATGTTGATTCTTCCCAGCCATGAGCATGGTATGTTTTTCCATTTGTTAATATTTTCAGCTATTTCTTTTCTTAGAGTTTCATAGTTCTCTTTATAGAGATCTTTCACGTCCTTTGTTAGATAAATTCCCAAATATTTCATCTTCTTTGGCACTACTGTGAATGGGATAGAGTCCTTAACTGTTTTTTCAACTTGACTGTTGTTGGTATATATAAAGGCTACCGATTTATGAATGTTGATTTTGTAACCTGAGACGCTGCTGTATTCCTTGATCATTTCTAAGAGTTTTATGGTAGAGTCCCTAGTGTTTTCCAGATATACTATCATATCATTCGCGAAGAGTGAAAGTTTGATCTCTTCTGACCCTATATGGATACCCTTGATCGCCTTTTCTTCCCTAATTGCAGTGGCTAAAACTTCCATTACAATGTTGAAAAGCAATGGAGACAATGGGCAGCCTTGTCTGGTTCCTGATCTAAGTGGAAATGATTCCAATTTAACTCCATTCAATATGATATTGGCTGTGGGTTTGCTGTAGATGGTCTCTATCAGTTTAAGAATTGTCCCTTCTATACCAATTTTCTTAAGTGTTCTTCTGATCATGAAGGGATGCTGGATATTATCAAAAGCTTTTTCTGCATCAATTGAGAGAATCATATGGTCTTTGTTTTTTAATTTGTTTATGTGCTGGATTACATTTATAGATTTACGTATATTGAACCAGCCTTGAGATCCTGGGATAAAACTGACTTGGTCGTGATGTATAATTTGTTTGATGTGTTGCTGGAGTCTGTTTGTTAGGATCTTGTTGAATATTTTTGCATCTATATTCATTAGTGATATCGGTCTATAATTTTCTTTTCTTGTTGGGTCTTTCCCTGGTTTGGGGATCAGGGTGATGTTTGCTTCATAGAACGTGTTGGGTAGTCTTCCTTCTTTTTCTACCTTTTGGAACAGGTTGAGTAATATAGGTACTAATTCCTCTTTAAAGGTTTGGTAGAATTCAGACGTGAAACCATCTGGTGCCGGGCTTTTCTTTTTAGGGAGGTTTTGTATGGTTGATGCTATTTCCAAACTTGATATGGGCCTATTCAACATTTCCACTTGATTCTGGCTAAGTCTTGGAAGGTGACATGCTTCCAAGTATTGGTCAATTTCCTTCAGATTTTCAAATTTCTGAGAATAAAGTTTCTTGTAATATTCATTAAGGATTTTTTGGATTTCTGAGGAGTCTGTTGTTATTTCGTCTTTGTTGTTTCTGATTGATGAGATTAGAGATTTTACTCTTTTTTTCCTGATTAGGTTGGCCAAAGGTTTATCTATTTTATTGACCTTTTCGAAAAACCAGCTTTTTGATTTATTGATCTATTGTATTATTCTTTTGTTTTCAATTTCATTTAATTCTGCTCTAATTTTGGTTATTTCTTTTCTTCTACTGGGTTTGGGGTTGGAATATTCTTCCTTTTCCAGTTGCTTGAGATGTCCCATTAAGTTGTTAACTTCCTCTCTTTCTGTTCTCTTGAGGAAGGCTTGCAGTGCTATAAATTTCCCTCTTAGAACTGCCTTTGCGGTGTCCCAGAGGTTCTGATAGTTCGTGTCTTCATTGTTGTTTTGTTCCAAAAAATTGGCGATTTTTTTCTTAATCTCATCTCTAACCCAGCTATCAATCAGCATAAGGTTATTTAACTTCCATGTTTTTGTATGAGTATGCAGATTCTTGTTGTTACTCAGCTCAAGTTTTATTCCATGGTGGTCCGAGAAGATGCATGGAATAATTTCTATTCCTTTAAATTTACTGAGGTTAGACTTGTGACCTAAGATGTGATCGATTTTGGAGTAAGTTCCATGGGCTGATGAGAAGTATGTGTATTCAGTTTTGTTGGGATGAAATGTTCTGTAGATGTCTGCTAAATCCAAATGTTGGATGGTTAGGTTTAAATCTAAGATTTCTTTGCTCAGCTTCTTGTTGGAGGATCGATCCAACACTGTCAAAGGAGTGTTGAAATCTCCGACTATTGTGGAGCTGGAGGAAATCAAGTTGCTCATGTCTGTTAGAGTTTCTCTTATAAATTGAGGTGCATTCTGGTTGGGTGCATAGATATTAATAATTGAGATCTCATCATAGTGAGTATTACCCTTAACAAATATGAAGTGACCAATCTTGTCCTTCCTTACTTTTGTTGGTTTAAAGCCTATTGTATCTGCAAATAAAATTGCAACACCTGCTTTTTTCTGATTACCATTTGCCTGAAATATGGACGACCATCCTTTCACCCTGAGTCTGTGTATGTCTTTTAGGTTAAGATGTGACTCTTGTATGCAACAGATATATGGGCTGAGTTTTTGTATCCAGTCAGCTGACCTATGCCACTTTAGAGGACAGTTTAAGCTGTTCACATTAATGGAGAATATTGATAAGTCTGGTGAAGTTTTGAGTATTGAGTTTTTCAAAAGTCCAGTGGCCATTTTTAATCCTTTCGCCAGTGTGGAAATTGGAGTTTGATCTGAAGTTTCTGAGTGAGTTTACTTTTGTGGTATAGGATTGGGTTGGTCATTATGGAGGATAGGTCTGAGAATATCCTGAAGAGCTGGTTTGGTTATGGCAAATTTCTTCAACATATGAATGTCATTAAAGTATTTAATTTCTCCATCATAAATGAAACTCAGTTTAGCTGGATACAAGATCCTGGGTTGAAAGTTATTTTGCTTTAGGAGATTAAAAGTCAGTGACCACCCTCTTCTGGCTTGAAAATTTTCAGCAGAGAGATCTGCATTCATTCCAATATTCTTCCCTTTGAAGGTAATGGTTTTCTTTCTCCTGGCAGCTTTGAGGATTTTCTCCTTCATATTAACTTTAGTGAAGTTAATTATGACATGCCTTGGGGATGTCTTATTGGGGTTGAGTCGTGCTGGGTTTCTGAAGCTGTCCGCTATCTGAATTTCAGAATCTCTAGGCATGTCTGGAAAATTCTCTTTCATAATTTCATGCAGAAGGGCCTCTGTGCCCAGCGAGGCCACTTCATCTGTTTCTGGAACTCCTATGATTCGGATATTCGCCTTCTTCAAATTATCCCAGAGCTCTCTGAGAGAGTAATCCGTTTTTGCTCTCCATTTCTCTTCCTCTTTGAGAGTTTGGGAGCGTTCAAAGGCTTTATCTTCGATGTCAGAAATCCTTTCTTCTACTTGCTCTATTCTGTTACTGAGGGATTCTACTGTATTTTTCATATCTTTGAGGGCCTCAAATTCTTGCTTCAGTGTGTCTAAGTCTTTGGTGGTTTTGTCTTTAAATTCGTTAAATTCTTGAGACAACTTTTGAATTTCTCCTCAAATTCCTAATTCTACTTTGTTAATCTTGTCTGCAATCCAAATTCTGAATTCGATTTCTGACATCTCAGCCAGTTGTTTATGAATGGGATCTTCAATTGCATCTGCCATATCTTTTCTTGTGGGGGTTGATCTATTCTGGTTATTCATGTTACCAGAGTTTTTCCGCTGATTCTGCCCCATGGTTGTTTTACTCCCTCTGATTTTTTCCCCTGGGGCTTTGTCGAGGGCCCGTACAGTGTTGTGGCCTGAGAAACTGGGGCCCTGTCTGGTGTGGTGGGGCTAAATGGTTCTGCCTTGTTTTCAGCTGGTTTCTGTTCCACCCTAGTGAAACAGATACTTTGGATTGAAGTCTCAGCTGTGGAGAAATATCAGCAATTAAGTCACCCAGCCCCCCATGGGCAAACAATTGTTAAAGAAAAATCAAACCTTCCTACCACCATGCACCTAGGGCACCACCTGATTTGTCCTCAGGTGATTGGTTCAGTTCAGAAATGTCCAAATCAATTGTCTCAGTCTGCACCTGTCTCGGCTGAGAGAGTTTAAGAGGTCTCTGGGAACTGGATCACAGGGGTCTGGTGACTACTCTGGTGTGGCTTGCTCCAGTGCTGCGTGGAGTCAGGAGAAGCCACCCAGCCTATAAATCAGTCTGGGAAGGTTGCTGCCTCCTTCCCCACCTTGCACCAACCACTTCACACCCAGTCACTGATAGCCCTGCAGTTGGCTGACCCAGTTGCCTGTAGCGAATCGGTACTCCAGGAGTTTGTACCTGCCTGAATCACAAGGAAGTCTGCCACGCTGCTGCGTTCTGCCTCTCTTCAGCAGGAGGAGGTGAGGCCTGACAACCTCGGGCACTAGATGAAGGTTGAGGGGTTTTCACTCAGGTCCAGTCTCGCCCCTGATTAATGTTACTGACAGAACAGAACAGAACAGAACAACTCTGCGTTTCCCCTGCAGAAGAGAAGCTGAATTGAATTCCAAATCAGCTTGTCTTTGCTCTTGTATTGTCTATAGGCTGACAATCCCCTGAGAGCCAGGTGCATCTTAGGTTTAGTAAAGCGGACCTCCGGTCAGCCCCGCCCTGGGAGTTTCCCTGGTTTGCAAGTTGGAGTTGCCTCAGGCAAACTCAGAGTCTGGTTGCCCAGGGAGATGGGGGTGTGGCTTCAGAATATACTGTAGTGAGCCGTATTGCTAGCAAAAGAGGGCTGCTGCCTTATGGCTCAGGCAACCGTTGCTCCAGTGTAGCTCCCCTCCGGCCAACTGTCCTCTCTCCGCTCCCGTATCCCAGAGTCTGCACCGACCGGCTGCAGCCCAGCACTGTCTACACCCCTCGAGCAATTGCCCAAGAGTCTGGACCCCTGGGGGACAGGCCTCCAGACCTTGGAGCAAGAGCAGAGGGGAGCACAGGGAGCGCTGGAAGCCTGGGGAGCGCTGGAAGCCTGGGGTTGTGGGCAGAGAACACACACAGCTTTACACAGTTTTATGCCTGGCCGTATTGTCACCAAAAGACGGCTGTCGCACTGTGCCTCAGGGAACTGCCACTCCGGTGCAGTCCCCTCTCCGCTGACCGACCGGGACTGGCCTCCAGACCCCAGTGTGAGCGAAGGGGAGCACTGGGAGCTCAGAATTCCAGGTAGAGACTATATACAGTTTATACAGTTTTATGCCTGGCAGGAGGACACCGTGGCACCCTAGTAGGGGAGGTAGGTCCAGTTTTTAGAGGGTCTCTCCTGTGGAGTGTAGTGGGAGGACCTTTGAACTCTGCCCGGTTGTTTGTGGGGCACTCTGAGCCGTTGTCATGGGGGAGGGGACTCCTGTCCGCTTGGCGATGGATTTTGTACCTTTTGTTTGTATCCTTGTGGTTGCAGCTTGTCTCAGAGGGGTTGACGTGCGTTCTACAGCCTTCTCTCTTAGTGCAGCTCAGATCCACCAGGTTACTTGCTGAATTTTTGTCCTTTAACTCTCCTTCTGAACGGGAGCCTCTGTGGAAAGCTGGCTTCAGTCAGCCATCTTGTCTCCTCCCCCCTTTTTTCTTGTTTAAAAAAAAAATTTTTTTTTTACATTTTCTAGAACTTTTATTTTATGGCCAATTTTACTAGAGTTTTTCTTTCTCCATAAAGTGCAGTGTATCTGTTGAGAGAAATATCAGCTTTAACGAGATGAAAGGAGCATTGAATTTAAAATCAGATTTGAGTTCAAATTCCAGTTTTCCATGTGTTGATTAACTTTGGATATATTTCTCTTTTTTTGTGTGTGTGCGTGTTTTTTTTTTTTTTGGCCAGGGCTGGTTGGAACCCGCCACCTCCGGCATATGGGACCGGCGCCCTGCTCCTTGAGCCATAGGCACTGCCCAACTTTGTATATATTTCTTTGTAAGATTCTTTCCTCATTTGTAAGATGAGGACAGTAACCTCTGTTTCATAAATTTAGTTTGAAATCTTCATGAAGTAACATTTAGCAATGAGTTCTAAGTGTAGCAAATAAATAGTATAAGCAATATTGTGTTTTATATGTGGTTGTGCTAGTCCATTTCACTGACTGATAGGGAGGTGTCTATAAAATTGAAGCTCCCTTATTCCTGTCAATTACTATTTGAGCACACAAATCTCATTTCAGCTATATTTCCCCAACTTTTTGCACTTGTTTTCTATGTTGAAGAATTAGCACCCTGTTGTAATATAGTTTTGTTCACTAATACCTATGCGTGTATTTTGCTTGCTATGAACAAGGACCATGCATAGTAGAAGTCACGTCTTAAAAATAAATTTTAGTTTAGATCTGTTGATTGGAACTAGGAAGGGGTAAGAAATTACCCTTTCTCACAGGGGTCAGACAATGTGCTGTCTGCAATATCATCACTAGCTATTAGACTTCTTACACTTGTTCACAAAAATTCTCTTTGTACATGTGTCATGAAAATTGTTCCAAAAAATGAGTATTTTTTTTTAATACTAGTTATCTTATTAAAGGAAGCACAAGTGAACACATTACAAAGTATTTCAATGGGAAAGCAGCTGAATTTTTGAACAAGGATGAGAACTTGGTGAAGACTCAGAGTACTTTTTGCAAAGGCCTATTCCCTTAGTGTACTTGGGAGAACTTAAAGCAGGGATTGTAACTTTTTCATCTTTATGCTTCCATCCTATGGTTATTGCTTGGTCATGGTACATGAAAAGATGAATATATGAATTCCTTTGAGTGTTTTTTTTCTTTTTATTTTTTTTATTGTTAAATCATAGCTGTGTACATTAGTGCAATCGCCTGTACCCATTCTAAGATGCACCATAGATGTGTCCCCACCCATTACCCTCCCTCCACCAAAACCTCCCCCCTCCCTTCCCCTTCCTTGGCCCTTTCCCCATAGTCTTGTGCTATAGTTGGGTTATAGTCTTCATGTCTTTTGAGTGTTTTAATGATGGTCCTTTACTTATTTCACTTTACCACCTAAGCTCTTTGCTAATACTCACTACTCAAAAATGAGGCTTGCTGTTGGGCTCACAACTGAAACTCAGGAAGACAAAAGGGTTCTCTCGAGGTAACTGAGGCAGGAGTTTAGTGACTAGGAAGGAAAAAAGGGGGTTCCTATATAGGCCTCCAGAGGAGGTGATTGCCTGAGGTGGAACTAAGGGAGCAATTTAGAGCAGGAAACATGAAGGCGTTGGAGGTAGTGGTGTAAACATGACTGGTGAGATGGCTCAGAACAGCTCGGTCTGTCTGCATGTGAGGCTGGAATGAAACTGGCAGAAAGAGTGCCATTGCACAGATATACCACCTTAAAGAGTGTTTATGCAGCTTAAATAACCTGTAATAGGCACATTCCTGGGCATTCTATGAATATCTGTGTGGTAGAGACAGTTGCCTTTGGCCTTCCAGCTTGGTGATAGAATTTGTCTCATGACTAGAAAGCAAGTTGATATGAGATGGTAAAACAAATGAGAAAGTGCTTTGGACACTGTAAAGGCATTATAGTAGCTCGTTTCCCCAGAAGCTTGTATTCTATAGGCATAGCTGTCATGGTGATATGACAGGTTAAAATATGTAATGGGATCTCTTTTATCCTGGATATTCTTTCTAAAATTGCATTGAGCAGGATAATGGATAATTGAATTGGTTGGAAATCCACGCCTGAATGTCTGTTGTAAACATCAGATAAGATCTCCCAACATCCTTATATTTGAGATATCATTGTAAAGATATCTATAAAGGGTTTTGAGTTTTCTGGAAGAGAAAGAATTTTCTTTTTTTTCTTGTGGAAACAGAGTCTCACTGTACCGCCCTCGCGTAGAGTGCCATGACGTCACACGGTTCACAGCAACCTCTAACTCTTGGGCTTACGCGATTCTCCTGCCTCAGCCTCCCAAGCAGCTGGGACTACAGGCGCCCGCCACAACGCCCGGCTATTTTTTTTTTGTTGCAGTTTGGCCGGGGCTGGGTTTGAACCCGCCACCCTCGGCATATGGGGCCGGCGCCCTACTCACTGAGCCACAGGCGCCGCCCGAGAAAGAATTTTCAATGAAACTCATTTTTTGATGAATGTTACAGAGTAACAGGACAGTTGCTTGTGTGTGACTGTTCCCTGTCATTTAAATATAGCAGGCTTGAGGGAGGGGGATGGGTTTGCTTTCACTGACCAGGCACAATGTAAGGGTATAATGTAAGGGTGTAGTCCCCACTACAGCAGGGACTTCATCTAACAAATTCAAACAATGTAACCTAATTGTTTGTACCCACATATTAATCTGAAATTAAAAAAATATATAGCGGCATTGCTGTACCACCTACTGTGCTAAAATAAGAAACTGACAGGCCCAGTTAGCTCTAGAGGTATTTTATGTGACTGTGGTTGTGGCCAGACGGCTCAGTTTTAATTGCAGCTACTAAATCTCTCAGGAAAATAAGGCAGCATTTATCTGAGAGAGCGTTTTTTCCCCTCTGAACACGAGGAAACTGAAAGTGTACTAGTTCCACTTCTACTCCATAGAGAACTGTAACTTTCGTTAAGTTGACTTCCAAGTCTAATAAGATATTGTGGTTAAGTGTCAGTCTTTCAAAAATTTTGAGCAAGGCTGTAGAGGGTTAAAGAACTTTACAGGAATCTCTTAGGTCAGTGAGCCAGGACTATTTGTTTCATTATAAAAAAGCTTAACAAATAACACAAGCAGCAGAAACACTCTTAAGGCATAAAATACTCTTTTTTTTTTTTTTTTTTTTGTAGAGACCAAGTCTCACTGTACCGCCCTCGGGTAGAGTGCCGTGGCGTCACACGGTTCACAGCAACCTCTAACTCTTGGGCTTACGCGATTCTCTAGCCTCAGCCTCCCCAGCAGCTGGGACTACAGGCGCCCGCCACAACGCCCGGCTATTTTTTTGTTGCAGTTTGGCCGGGGCTGCGTTTGAACCCGCCACCCTCGGCACATGGGGCTGGCACCCTACTCACTGCGCCACAGGCGCCTCCCCAGGCATAAAATACTCTTTTAAAAAGTGCAGTTTTCACAATGTGCAGCTTCAGTCTGGATTTATGTGTGATCTAAAGAGAGAAGGTTTTTGTTCTGTTTTGAAGTCAATTGTAATACTATGAGCGACAGGAGGACAGCAGAATGCTTTCAGTTCTTCCTCTGTTACTCTCTGCCAATTTCTAGTCTCCTCCTTTTGGGAATAATAGAATGAAATTTACTTCTCTACCAAATTGGTCTTTTGCATTTGTTTGGTAGGTGCTGTTTATTGAGTATTCCTAATGGAACTAATAAAGTAATGCTCTTGGGGTGGTTTGCAGTTCATTCCACCCACTTCACTCAAGTGAGTGTCTTTATGTGACATATGTTTAGAGTTGTCTGGTGTTACATAATAAGAACTGATAGGATCGGATTTGCACTGTTCCCTGGGGCTTGTGCTGTGTGTATGTGTGTAGAATTCCCATTCTCTATCATGAGCATCTTTTGTTTAAAACAAAACATGACAAATTATACTTAGTTCAGTCTCAGAGTTGACATTCTGGTTTAGAGGGAATTTTTTAAATTTATGTTGCACATAGTATTTAGCTGTTTTCACAGTGACGTCAGGAAGAGTTTTAAGTTGTACCTTTACATTTGAGAGATAAACATGAGATTATCATGTTTATGATAAAATTACAATTTTAAAAAAATTCAGATTAATATGAGGGTACAATTAGGTTATATTGTTTGCATTGATAGGGAAAGTCCAAGTTGTAGTTGTGCCCCTCACCCAGAATGTGTGATGTATACATTTACATTGTGCCCATTAGGTGAGAGCACAAAATTCCCCCTCCCCACCCCCCCACCTGCCTTTACTTGAATTTAATTGTTTTTCTCTTGTGTGGGTGTATAGTTGTTCATCTGCTGGTTTCATATTAGTACTGAGTACATTGGATACTTGCTTCTCCATTCTTGTGATACTTCACTAAGGAGAATGTTCTTCAGTTCTATCCAGGTAAATACAAAAGATGTAAAGTCTCCATCTTTTTTATGGTCGCATAGTACAACATGGTATACACATACCATGGTTTATTAATGCATTCATGGGTTGATGGGCACTTGGGTTGATTCCACATCTTGACGATTGTTAATTGAGCTGCAAAAAGTGTTCTAGTGCAAATGTCCTTATAGTAAAATTATTTTTTTTCTTCTAAGCTAAAAAGCTGCTATACAGCTAAGGACACAACAATTAAAGCAAACAGACAACCTTCATAATGGGAAAATATATTTGCATGTTACAAATCTGACAAAGGGCTGATAATCAGAATCTACAGAGAGCTCAAATTTATCAACAAAAAAGGGCAAACAGGGGTGGGTGTGGTGGCTCACACCTGTAATCCTAGCACTTTGGGGGGCTGAGGTGGGTGCATTGCCTGAGCTCCCCAGAGTTTGAGACCAGCCTGAGCAAGAGTGAGATGTTGTCTCTAAAAATAGACAGGCATTGTGGCAGTTGCCTGTAGTCCTAGCTACTCAGGAGGCTGAGGAAAGAGGATTGTTTGAGCCCAAGAGGAGACTGAGGTTGCTGTAAGCTGTGACGCCAAGGCAGCCTACCCAGGGTGACAAAGTGAGACTCTGTTTCAAAAAAAAAAGAGCAAACAATCACGTTTACCATTGGGAAGACGCATGAACAGAACCTTCTCTGAAGAAGAAAGAGGAATGGCCAGCAAACACATGAAACAATGCTCATCATCCCTACTCATCAAAGAAATGCAAATCAAAACCACTCTGAGATATCACCTAACCCCATTGAGAATAGCCCACATCACAGAGTCCCAGTGCTTCAGATGTTGGCATGATTGTGGAGAGAAGGGAACACGTTTATACTGTTAGTGGGACTGCAAACTAATATAGCCTCTTTGGAAAGAAGTATGGAGAATCCTCAAAGAGCTAAAAGTAGACTTTCCATTTGATTCTGCAACACTAATACTAGGTATCTACCCAGAAGAAGACAATTATTTAATTTATAATTTTTTAATAATTAGAAACTTGATTTCTCATTTGCTCTTCTTACCTGGAAGTTGTATCTGTATTATCATCCAGTAAAAGTCTGAAAGTGTAATTAAAAAAAAAAAAAAAATCTTACAGGGCGGCGCCTATGGCTCAGTGAGTAGGGCGCTGGCCCCATATGCCGGAGGTGGCGGGTTTGAACCCGACCCCGGCCAAACTGCAACCAAAAAATAGCCGGGCGTTGTGGCGGGTGGCTGTAGTTCCAACTGCTCGGGAGGCTGAGGCAGGAGAATCGCGGAAGCCCAAGAGCTGGAGGTTGCTGTGAGTCCTGTGACGTCCTGTCCTACCGAGGGTGGTACAGTGAGACCCTGTCTCTACAAAAAAAAAAATAATAATAAATCTTACAGCAAGTCTAATCAATTGGAAAAAGTCTTCCTAGAAAACCATTTTTCTTTCCTCTGACATTATTTGAGCAATCTAATCATGTTTTTGGAGGGAGTTCAGGCTCTGAAAATATTCCTGTAAATGTTTGCTCTTTATACTGAGGTGACAGTTTCTGGCAGCTTTTAGAAGACCTTTAAAGGAACTATGATTCTTCAGTGAGCATTTTTAGTTTTAACCATGAGAACCAATGTGATAGAGAAGAGTAATAAGATACTTAAGAAAGGAAAGATAAGTAACTTGTTACTGTTTAGGTTGGAGAGGATGTAAGTTCAAAGCTTGTGTGAAAACTGGCTGGCTGCTATGAGAAAGCAAACTTTTATTGCTCAGTCCAAATGGAAACTTAACTTACATTGGTTAGTATAGTGATTAGTGGGCTGGGACTAGCAGAGGAAATGTAGTTGTGTAGTAGTGGTCATAGGCAAGGGCTTTCCCCTGCCTCTCCCTTGCTTCCTTCCCTCCCTCCTTCCTTTTCAGAGACAGGACCTCACTTTGTCTCTCAGGCTGAGTTCAGCAATGTCTTCATTCCTCACTGCAGCCTCCAACTCCTGGGCTCAAGCAATCCTCCTACCTCAGCCGCCCAAGTAGCTGGGACTGCAGGTGTAAACCAACATGCCCAGATCATTTTTCTATTCTTTTTTTAGTGACAGGTTCTCTAAAAAAACCTTTGCCACCCAGGCTTGTCTCAAACTCCGTGCCTCAAACAATCCTTCCACCTCAGGCTCCCAAAGTGCTGGGATTACAAGAATGAGGCCCTGTGCCTGCCCCTACCATTTCATGAACATTGTGACCAGCCACTGGTTCATGCCTAGCTCACCTTCTAGGAATAAACAGGACTTAGAAGTAAAATATAGTCTTTTTAAACATGTTTTCTTCTGTTTGTAACAGTTGTAAAAACAAAAGAAGATATGAAAATATTTAAACATTAAGATAATATCCTTTTTAGTGGATTATACCCTTTGTTGCAGTCATTTGGTATTTCTATAACATATGATGCATTTCATTAAAAATATGGTGTTAACATGTGAATGCTGTTGATGTTTGGCTTTATGGAAATCTCTTTTGAGCTTTGACTAGCTAGTGAGAAGACAGAAAAGTAGCAGTGAGACAGACAGACAGTCTTTTTACATCAATTTATTTACTGGAGATTCAAGTAGTGTATTCAAAGTTCACATACCCTCCCAGTCAGGAAGCCCAGCTGTTTGTGAAATGACATTATTCTCACCTTGCATTTAAGTGAAAAGTGTTTCTTTCTGGTACTAGCACAGTGTGGTCATCCTTCTTTTATCAGCAGCACTAGAGAACAAGTAACTAACTGTTGCTCCTTGCAGCACGATGTTGTATACCTGTGATGCTCTGTCCTACTTTACTGACTGCATGATGTAGCACATTATCCCAAACAAGATGGTAACATTCTCCAATCCATAAAAAATTAATGCATCACATGTTACTTTTAGAAATAAGATGAATATTAGGAAATCCACCCCCTTTGAAGTATGTGATAAACTGTTGCAATATATCAAAGGATTCACTTTGCTATTTGTGGATTTCTATCATTCCTACTTCCTTTTTTGTTACTAGTCACAAAGTAACCCAGGCTATGTTCGTCTGGGTGTGTAGGACTAAGGATATGTTGCTATGAATAAGCAGTAATTCTGAGCCTGTTTGGGAGCCCCAGCGCCCTGCAGGATCTAGTAGGGCTCTTCTGGCTGTGAGTGCTTTGTACTACTGTCATTTCTGGCTCCTAATGCTCAGAACTACTGTCCCATCTTCCTCTCTCACCAGTTCCTATTGTTGGGACAGTAAAGAGTGACTTTGGTCAGGCAGCCTGTACAAGTTAGTGTCCCAGGGATAGGGCTGCAGATCTAGCTAGTCCAGTTTGATCTGGTCTCTCTACTCCTTGTACACAGCCTTTCCCCTCCTGAATTATTGACCTGCAATAAAAAGAGACGGTGCCCTTATCACATTTTAGCACAAGGTAAATGTGGTTTCAGCTCATTTATTCATTCTGTGATCGTAATACTAGTTACTTTATAACTGAGGGTAATAATGGAGAGCATCTCATAGGATTGTTAGGAGGATTAAATGAGGTCTTACGAGCAAAGCCTTAGCCAGTGGCAGCACATTCTAAGTGCTCCATACATTTTAGATATTCACTTGTTGGTATTGTTGCTGCTACTACTATGATATTGACTTTGTTTTATAATTCTCAGTGTCTGACCAATCAGTTTTTCCTCTTGAGTCAGTTTTGAGACTAGGGCTTTTTTTTTTTTTTTTTAATGCATTTGATCTTCTCTTTCATAATTAGTTACATGTATGTCCTCTGTGTGTTTCCTGTTTCTCTTCAATTTGGGATAGAAGTATGTGACAGCAAGAGTAGCTCCACCCTTGGTCTAAATGAATAAGCCTTTGTTAGGTACTTCCTAACTTTCCTTCTTCACTCTTTGTCTTCTTTGCCTATTTCCATAATTTTCCTGGCACTCCTTAAACCTCAAGGGTAATTTCAAAGCCATATTCACTAAACTCTTTCCACATCTTGTTCTTAGTAATTTATTGACAATATTAAGGGACTTTTAATTTATTTAACTATATTAAGGGACTTCTTAATGTTGAATCTCTAGTCTTACACTACAAAATAATAAATTCATTGAGTTGTTCTATTAGCAGGTCACAGTACTTGGTGTGGGTTTGGAGGAGTGGAATGATGACCAGGGTGTGGTTCATGTCTTCATAATTGAGGTATTGAGCATACAGAGAAAAAGAAATGGGCAGGAAACCAACCCTAATCCAAATTAAGATGTGTAGAGCACAACCGAGTAAATAAATACTGAACAAGAGGATGGGAAAAGCTTTAGACTTGTAGTGGTAGTGACTGAGGTGGGTCTTGCTCTATTCCCAGGCTGCTTGTAGAATGTGGGAAGGTGAAACTGCGTGGTGCCTTCAGAGAACTGCCAGTGTGATGGACGGCAGAGTGGAAACAGGGAAAGCCAGAATCTGTTACGGTTCGCTGGGGTTCATTTTGAAGAATTAAAAGATAATTGAAATCTTGATATATTTTACCTATATAGAAAAGTACAGGAAATAATATAATAAATAATAGTAATAGGATACCCACCTCCTAATATTAAAATATGTTAACATTTTGCCGTTAAGTGTTCATATTGCTTTTTTCTTTCTCTTTTTAAAAATAAGCTATATTTAAAAAATACTTTCAGATTTATAGAAAAATTGTAAAGCTAGTACAAAGAGTTCCCAGAGTATCCCTCACACCCAGGTTACTCTGTTATTAACATCTTGCATTAGTTTGGTGAATTTGTTATGATCAGTGAATCAGCGTAGGAACACATTATTAACTAAAGTCCATACTTTATTCCAATTCCTTAGTTTTAATCTAATGTCCTTTTATTACTCCAGGATCCATTCAGGATGCCACATACATTTGGTCATCTTGTCTCCTCAGACTCTTTCTGGATATGGCAGTTATTCAGACTTTCTGTGTCTCTGATGACCTTGACAGTTTTGAAGAGTACTGCTCAAGAATTTCGTAGGATGTCCCTCGTTGGAATTTGTCTGATATTTTTCTCATGAGTTTTGTGGGATTATGGATTTTGGGGAGGAAGGCCACAGAGGTACAGTGCCATTTTTGTGACAGTGTAGTATCAGCTTGACTAATCATTATTGATAGTGACCTTGATCACCTGACGGAGGTGGTGTTTATCAGGTTTCTCCACTATAAAGTTACTCTTTTTTCCTCCTCCCCTCCTTTTTCCATTCTGGACTTTCGGAAGAAAGTCAGTTTGCACAGCCCACACTTAAGGAATGAAGAATTTTGTTTCCACTGGTGGAAATAAATGAAGACTACCCAAATGAGAACAAGTAAAGGCTATTTATTCAGAGCTCGTTATAACAAGAAAGCCAGCCACTGTCACTTGCCTTTGACAGAGACTCAAAGGCAGGCAGGAAAGCTTTACAGTAAAAAAAAGGAAAGGCTTCACGTGTGCCCAGATTGGAGGCTGTTGGCATGGGGAAGCTGAAGGTGGACCAGCTGGAAGTAGGGCATCCTGTGTTTTGTTTGGTGGTGCATATTTGGTTTTATCTGGTCAGTCCTAAGTTAAAAGTGGTACAGAAATTAGGAAATATGTCAGTTACGGGGATCAAATCCTGACTGTTGGGCTGATTGCTACGGAAATTCTGTGTTCAGTCATTTCAGCCTGCTCTACCAAAAGTACCCTGGGTGTTATATATAGGCTGGGTGACTGAAACAGCAAACATTTATTACTCACCATTCTGGAGGCTAAGCAGTCACAGATCAAAGTGGTGGCAGTTCGTGGTCTGGAGGGCCCACTTGCAGGTTCACACATGGCTGTATTCTTGTTTCCTCACATGGCAGAGAGCAGAAAGAGGAAGCAAGCTTTCTTTTGTCTTTTATTATGAGGGCTTCACCCCATGATTTAATATCTCCTAAAGGTCTCACCCCCAAATTCTGTCACTTTGGGGATTAGGCATCAATGTATAAATTTGAGGGTAAACATTCAAGCCCTGTGATTTGTTTTTCTGAACTGTATTTTGCAGGGTGTAAGAGTTCTATTTTTATACATGGTCCAATCATTGCCTGCTTGTGTTATATACTCAATCTTTCATCCACCAGGATAGTGGAGTACTTACATCAGTTAAAGTAGAACCTCTGTAAGTTGACCACCCAAGGGACTGTCACAAGCTGGTCAACATATGGAAGTGATCACCATCAAGAACTATGCCTACTGTACTGATATGTATGTGGTGCCCATCTGGTCAATGAAAATTAGATCAAATGAAGGAGGTGCTCAATGTAGGAAGGTGGTCAATGATGGAGTTTCTACTGTATTTCATATTCTTTTGCATGAGAGATTGATCTTTTCTCCCTCATTTATTTATTTATTCAGTCATTTCTTTATATCAGCCTGGACTTATGGATGTTTATTTTATTGGAGATGGGGTCTTGTTCTGTTGCTTAGACTGGAGTACAGTGGCACAATCAAAGCTTACTGTAACCTCCAACTCCTGGCCTCAAGCTATTCCTCCCACTTCAACTTTCCAAGTAGCTAGGACTACAGGCATCTGCCTCCATGCTCGGCTAGTTTTTAAGTTTTTTTGTACAAATGAGGTCTTGCTATGTTGCCACACTGGTCATAAGCTTCTGGGCTCAGGCAATTCTCCTACTTTGGCTTTCCAAAGTGCTGGTATACAGGCACAAGCCACTGTGTCCAGCCAGATATTTATTTTATACTTTGGGTTATAATCCAGTACTGCTTTATTTATTTCATTGCTCAGATTATTACATTTCGGCCACTGGGAGCTCTTTTAGTTGGTTCCTGTGTCCCTTTGACCTATCCCTATTATAGTGCATTTTTCTATTTGAGGACTTCCTTACTATCTAGCACTATCAGATGTTCTAGAGTTGGCTTATACATTTCCTCTCCCATTCCTCTCTTCAAATAAATTAACTCTTACCTAGACAGGGGTAGCCGTTTCTATATCCCTTTCCTTCCTTCCTGTTCTTTTGGTGACTATTATCCTAAAGTTGGTATTGTTACCATATATCTAATGTATTCACAAACAATATATAGTTATTCTGAGATTTAAAAAAATTTACATTATAGACTGTGGCCCATACTCTTCTGCGACTTGTTTCTGTTATTGAACATTATATTTATAAGATTTTCTCATATTGTAGATCTAGTTAATTTATCGTATAGTATTCTATTGTGTGAATTTACAATGGTTTATCCATTTCCCCCCAAAGACAAATTAATACTACATGGAACTCCTTGCACATGTGTGCAGTTTCTCAAGGGAAAACATTATCAGTAGTGATAGGATCTATTAGGGGAAGTTTTAAAGTTTGCAGAGGGCATTTTCAATTATCCCAGTGACTGGGAAGGCCTTAATGGCATTAGGAGAGGATGAGGACAAAGGGTGCCTGATGACCTGTAATGTCATTAGATTTTCTATTTAAATAGTTTTTGAATATCCCACTGATGTATTCATGTATGGAAAACATCTGTTTATAATGATCCGACTCTAAAACCTTCATTTTGCATACAAACTGAAAGTATTCTTGGCATGGTTTTAGTATGTGCTATTGTTTTTAAGAATTCAGACTACCATGCAGATTGAGAGAATACTTAACTTCGTTCACCAAGAATTTACCAAGAATTGTTCACCATTTTGGAAACTCATGACAGAGGGCAGTAGCGTTCATAGGGACTGAGTCACTAATAGAACACATCTGTATGGGTCTGCATTTATAGGGTTTGTATTCATGAGGGTGCAAGTATCTGTCTACTTCATTAAGTCTTCTACCAAGTCTTGCATTTTTAATACATTGTATTATTTTAAACAGGCCAGGACTAAGGCCTGTCAAGTATTGCTGCCCAGGCACAGTTTAAGGAGACACTCTCAGTTTTGCAAGGGCAGGTTCAGCACATACATGACTTTGGTAAGATTTTGCACCCTGAGGACCTTGTTTGCCTCATCCTAGTCCTGCTCTGATTACAAATTATGTTCTGTTTATTTTTTCTGTATTGTAGTTAGGGTATTATTTTAAATTATTTTTTGTTTGTTAGTAGGCAGATTATTAAGTGTGTTGCAGGATGGAAAAGCTTCCTTCAAGTGACTTTTTATAAAAGGAGGTGTTAGACCTGATTGGTTTGAGGACCGCTTCTTTAGGGCGCATCCTTGGAAGTGTTCTTCCTGAGCATCTTCAGCTTTATTGGGTATTGCCAGATTGCTTTAAGAATGATTGTTATCAGTCAGCCATTGCTATAGCAATGCTACATTAAAACAAACAAGCTAACAAACTAAATGCACTGAAAATTCAGTGCTTTAAACAGTAAGTGTTTGTTTCCCCTGACAATCTGTGTAAGTGGGTTGCAACTAGGCAGAATTTCCGGCTGTGGGCTCCAGACTGGAGGTTGGATTGAGGTCGGGTTCACGTCTGTTCCATGTATCTCCTTCTCCTGGATTCGCAGCTGTCCAGGACATTTTTTGTCATGGAAAGTGGCAGAAGGAAAAGAAGGCACGTGGAAATATGTAAAACTTCATGTGGAATATGCCTAGCAGTGGCTTGTGGTCACTTCTATCCACATTCCATTAGCTAGAGCAAGTCACGTGGCCAAGCCCAATGTCTGTGAGGGAGGGAAATATACTCTGTTCCATTTAGTGGCATAGATGTGAATGAGGTGCAGGGAAAGTGTCAAGAATTATGCGCAATGATTAGCTTACCACATGGTTGTACTATTATATTTTCTGCCAGTAATATACGCAAGCTTTTGCTTCTTAACATCTTTGCTAAGTTATCCAACTTTAGTATTTTTTGCTAGTTTTTTGTGTTAAATGATAATATTGTTATTTTAATTTCCATTACCAATTGTATATATCTTTCAAAATACTACATATATTTGTTTCAAACGATTAATTTTTCTTCCCCTATAAAGTCAGTTCATGAGGATAATGAGGCTTTTTGTGATGGAAAAAAAAGTAAAATCTGAAATTATGATTAAATTAAACTTAAAATTAGTTGCAAGCTCATCTACTAATTAATATGTATTTTTCTTTTGCTTACATGATGTCAGATATTCTGGGGAATATTAAAAATTTCTAGACTCTGTTCTTAAAAGGCCCTCTTATTTATTTTTTTATGTTGAAAATGTAATTTCAATAGATAATTCTTCATCTTACTTAGGAGCACAGTAAAATACACCACATTCTGAAGAAACTTCAGAATTATGAGAATAAGAATGAGAAAATTCAGATGGGCTGTAATACCCATTACCTTAAACTGTAAGAGACAAAGGGTTCCAACCCGAAGGTTAATACTTATTCATGGCTGGCTACATTTATTACTTAAATATAATAAGAATCAGGAATTAAATATGGAGAGAGCCAGGAAAGAATAATTTTGCGAGGAGAGGAATACTGAAGGGATGAAAAGCAAGAATCATTAACTGAGGATTTGATGATCTCAGAGGAAGAAACCTTTCTGATAACACTTACACAAGTTGGTTGCTTGAGATTTGCTCATCAGGTTTATAAGAAAGACTCACAAATGCCTCAGCAAACCTCGAGTGATTCATCAGATTAGTCTTTCCTAGCAACACACACCAATGGTTTACACATAAAATTTTCAGACAAGAACCAAGAAAAAGGTTATAACTCAAATTGGAGGCAAGAATGTGGCACATGTGAAAGTCCTACATGTCAGTCCCAACTGCCATCCTTGCTATGACTGTCCTGTACAGTAGTTATCAAACATTGTGGCAAGACACCAAAAATCCTCTACTGAGACAACACAAACACATTTATTTTAAATTTTTAGGAGGGAGACAAGGGTCAGATATTGATGTTTTATGCATGCTCAGGGCCAGTTTACAAATACTCTTGTTCATTCAGTAATATGTTAGCATCAATTTGTATCAGGGAAAAGAAACTGGCAAAATCCACCTCATACTATTCAATCTGTCAGATGGGGCAGAGCAAAACAGAATGTTCCATTAGAGTTTTAATTTTTAAATGCAATTGTCGCATTGGGAAAATGAAATAAACACAGCAAAATAAACTGTACAAAGGCAAAGTAGAATAACAAAAAAATATTTTACTAAAACATAAGATTTACGGAAGTTTCCAGAGAAGCCATCTGAAAATGGTCACAAGACTTTTTGAAGGAAGGAAAATCTACTTGACAGCAAAGTTACAATGTTATTAGTGAGGACTGTCATGTCTGTTTAATGTTCTCATTTTGGTTCAAACAATCAAGCTTGTCCATCTACATTGTCTAAATAACTTGGCTAGAGAGGATATTCTCAAGAACTGGTTAGCTGCAATTAGATCACCATAAAATGAAAATAAAACTACCCCCCCCCAAAAAAAAGTAAAGTAAAATAAAACACCCACACCGTGCAGCTAACCCTGACAACTACCTTCATTCATAGTGCTTCATATTTAAACCATGATGGGGGAAATGAATAAAAGAGTGGCCACTGCTTTTAAACGTTTGGCAACAACCCAGATGATACTTCTAGCCTCTGCTTGTGCTTTATAGCAGTGAATCAGGACAAGACATAGATTTGGTAATGTGCATCTAATAACCAAAGGACTGAAGGTGTCTGGGCTTTCATTTTGTAATGTTTTTAAGACTGTGTCCATGAACTACAAACGAAAGATGAAGTCTTGGCAGAACAGGAGAAGTGATGCACACCTGATGATTGGATTGATTTGAATATTATTCATGGCATATGGCCTAGTCCATGCTCCAGCTGTTTCTATGCCTTGGGCTTGTTGGTCTTCCACTGCTTCGCTACACCATTCGCTAATGAATCATCTGGACTGGGAGCACATAACAAAACCTAGATCGATAGCAGAACTGTGCAGATCTGCAGTGCCGGGGACCATTTATCTTGCAAAATATCTAAACATATTTTTCCCAACTTGTCTACATTAGGATGATAAATTTTGTCATGAAACGTACTTTAGGAGCTGCCATTGGGTATTATTCTGGAAGGAATAGTTTGAGTTTAAAAGTCCCTCCCTCAAAGGGAGAAGCCTGGGGGCCAGCAATGACCACATGAAAATAACAAGCTTGCTCTCATCTGGTTCTGCTTGAATGTCAGGAACTGGTTCCACCAGCAAATGCTGGGCCTGGCTATCTTGTCAGATCCCGAGTTCGGCCTCTGATCTCATCCTGAAAGGCCCTTTTATTTTTCACATTTTGATTCTGTGTACAGTATGTATATGATGAATTCATTATTTTCTTTCCATTATTGAGTGGAAAGAAATCTAATTTTCTTGAAGTCCCAAATTTAGATATAGGTACTGTGTGCCAAACTAGACTGCATTCCAAAATATGCAAATAATGGGTTTCAGTCAATGGCTTCTTGGTGTGTTTCTCGGAAGAACGCTTTCTGTTTGTTAGCACTCCTGTGATGTGGAGACACCTCCTGCTCGAGAGCTGCATCCAGGCCAGAGAGAGGCCAGGAGGACGAAAGCCACTCACAGAGCTTCTTCTCATAATATAATCTCCTTTATGCTGGAACCAGACAGGCCTGTCCCAGAATGGTGGCATTTTTAAAGAAGCATGGATCATACCTACAAAAAAAAATTGGTGGAAAAAGAATTCCATTCTTTATTGTTATATCTTAAAGGAGTCATAATTCACTCCAGCAACGTTTCTAGAGTTCCCTTTTGGGTTCTGCTTCTCATTTCTCACCTCCTTCCTTGGTTATTTCTCTCCTGGTACTCGTTAGCTGGGCTTTTGCCATCACCAGTCTCATCTGTCAGCTGAGCCTCGCTGAGTCATTTCTTGGCTCCTTTTGGCCAGCCTCATTTTCTTTGCTGAAACACATAGCTTACATAACAGTTTGTTTTTTTTTAATTTTTTGAGACAGAGTCTCACTATGTAGCCCTCAGTTGAGTGCTGTGAAGTCACAGCTCACAGCAACCTCAAACTCTTGGGCTTAAGCAATTCTCTTGCCTCAGCCTCCCAAGTAGCTGGGACTACAGGCGCCCACCATAATGCCCCGCTATTTTTTTGTTGTAGTTGTCGTTGTTTAGCAGGCCTGGGCCGGGTTTGAACCCGCCAGCCCCGGGGTATGTGGCCGGTATCCTAAGCACTGAGCTACAGATGCGGAGCCTACATAACAGTTTGAAAAAGAGGAATCAATGGTCTGGAAGTTTGGGCCAGTGGATGTGGAACAATGTATCTCTCACCATGGTGGTTCCCAGCCCCAGGCTGCAGACCAGTATTGATCAGAGCCTGTTAGGAACCTCACAGCAGGAGGTAAGTGGTGAGTGAGTGAAGCTTCATCTGTACTTACAGCTCCTTCTTCATATGACTCACCTCACACCCGAGCTCTGCCTCCTGTCAGATAAGGGAGGGGTTCCAGTGGTTCTCAACCTGTGGGTCACGACCCCTTTGTAACAATGAAAATACATCCTGCATATCAGATATTTATATTACGATTCATAACAGTAGCAAAATTACAGTTATGAAGTAGCAACAAAAATAATTTTGTGATTGGGGGTCACCACAACATGAGGATCTGTATTAAAGGGTCTCAGCATTAGGAGGCATTAGGAAGGTTGAGAACACTGGGTTACTCTCTTACTTGCAGGTGTGAGTTTTTCTGATGCTCCCGAATTTCCTTTTCCCTGGAGGCACCATTTCTTTAGCGGTTGGTGAGGCTGTATTCTACTTCTGATACTCTAAATACAGCATCCTGAAAGAAAGCAGAGGAAACCAAATATAGAATGGACCCCTTAGTTCCCAGAAAAGGCTACTGACTAGAACTTTGTGTTAAGGGCAACAGGGAAAATTAAATATTTTGATATATACAGGTGGCCATTTAAATTGCACACGAACTTTACGGCCACCCTGTATTATGGAGCTAATGATGGTTGACAGAGATAGGTTGCTACCTTGATGGAAGTCCTACAGGAAACAGATCATACACTTGAATCAATAATTAGGGAGAATTTAATAAAGGACTATTTACAAAGGTGGGGGCAGGATAATAATAAAGGACATTTTATTGATAACAAGGAAAAACACAATACTCTAGAGCTAGCAGCAGAAGAGAGCTGTTACCATGGGCGTGAAGGGATGAGGGGAAGCAGCAAATCCTGGAACTTGGGGCATAGCCATGCAGGGGGAGGGTGGCCTCCAGTGGAGAGACGTGGCCAGTCTGTACGCTGGGAGCTGGGAAAATGCTGTGCCCCTGTTTATTCCCCTTCTACCTTCTTGATCCCCAATAGGCTGAACCCAGCCAGAAGCCACAGGGCAAGCAGGGTGCAGACACTGGAAAGTAGACATGGAGGTTCAAATGAAAAATATCTAGCATAAGACATTTTTCTCTGACTTCTCAAACTATTTTTTGTTTTACTATCTCTTTTTCCTAACAAGAGCCATTTCTCAAGGTTGTTTTCAGCAATCTTTTTTCCTTCTGATGTACCCTTTCATAAACTCACGGATGTGAAGTCAGATCTTTGGCCATCTTCTGGGTTTTCATTTTCAACTGCCTATTGGATATGCCCATTGAGAATAGATCACTGGCTCTTTCTATTCCTTTCCTCCTAACAGAGCTCAGTTTCTCTCCAAGGCTCATTGTAATCCTCATCTGTTCCTTCCTTCACATGTGCTGTGAACTTTGTAGTGCCTCAGGAATCTCTCTTCACTTGCTTCTGCCTTTGTTTCAGCCCTTGTAATCTTATTATAGTAATCTCCCAACTGATCTTCCTGCCCCTAATCTTTCCTAATCTATTCTATATACCGGGATATTGCTTTCAACTTCTTTAATGCCTTCCTGTTGCTTGGAAGTAAAATAGACCTTTAAACCTATAATCCTAGGCCTTCTGCTGTTAGCTCCAGTGAAGCCTTTTAGCTTGAACTCACTGCTTTCCTTCATATACCGTGCTCCACTCAAAGTAAACTTTATGTGACGTTGTCATTTGTCATTATGCTCATATTGGTTTGGTTTGGTTTGGGGACAGGCTCTCACTGTGTTGCCCAGGCTGCTCTCAAACTCTTAGACTCCAGCCATCCTCCCATCTCAGCGACCCGAATAGCTGGGATCACACACATGTGACATGATTATATTCTTAAATGTTTGTTTTTTTTTTCCATTCTTGTGATCCTTTATTAAGAAGAAGGTGTTTTCACCTCCATCCAGGTTAATACAAAAGATGTAAAGTCTCCATCTCTTTTAGTGGCTAAATAGTATTCCATGGTATACATATACCACAGCTTGTTAATCCTTTCCTGGATTGGTGGGCATTTAGGCTGTTTCCACATTTGGGCAATTGTAAATTGAGCTGCAGTGAACAGTCTAGTACAAATGTCCTTATGATAAAAGGACTTTTTTTCTTCTGGGTAGATGCCTGGGTAGTGGGATTGCAGGATCAAATGAAGGTCTACTTTGAGTTTGTTGAGGATTCTCCATACTGCCTTTCAAAAAGGTTGTATTAATTTGCAGTCACACCAGCCCCAGTGTAAAAGTGTTCCCTTCTCTCCACAGCCACGCCCGCTCTGCACCTTTGAGACTTTGTGATGTGGGACATCCTCACTGGGGTTAGGTGATATCTCAAGTTAGTTTTTTTGGCGGAGTACGGGGCTGGGTTTGAACCCACCACCACCACCTCCAGCATATGTGGCCGGTGCCCTACTCCTTTCAGCACAGGCACCACCCCATCAGGTAGTTTTGATTTGCATTTCTCTGATGATTAGGGACAATGATTATTTTTTCATATGTTTGTTAGCCATTCATCTGTCTTCTTTAAAGAAGGTTATATTCATGTCTCTTGCCCAGTGATATATGGGATTGTTGGCTCTTTTTTGTTGATTAATTTGAAGTCTCCATAGATCCTAGTTATCAAGTTTTTGTCCAATTCATAATATGCAAATATCTTTGCCCATTCTGAAGGTTGTCTGTTTTCCTTTGGTTGTTGTTTCCTTAGCTATACATAAGCTTTTCAGTTTAATTAAGTCCCATTTGTTTATTTTCGTTGTTGTTGCAATTGCCATGGAAGTCTTCATAAAATCTTTCCCTAGGCCAATAACTTCAAGTGTTTTCTTCACACTTTCGTCGAGGATTTTTATTGTTTCATGCCTTAGATTTAGATCTTTTATCCATCTTGAATCAATATTTGTAAGTGGTGAGAGGTGCAGGTCTGGTTTCAGTCTTTCACATGTGGTTATCCATTTCTCCCAGCACCATTTATTGAATAGGAATTCTTTTCCTCAGTATATGTTCTTGTTTGGGTTATCAAAGATCAGGTGGTTGTAAAATGTTACTTTCTTTTTTTTTTTTCTTTTTTTTTTTTATTGTTGGGGATTCATTGAGGGTACAATAAGCCAGGTTACACTGATTGCAATTGTTAGGTAAAGTCCCTCTGCAATCATGTCTTGCCCCATAAAGTGTGACACACACCAAGGCCCCACCCACCTCCCTCCTTCCCTCTTTCTGTTTCCCCCCCCATAACCATAATCGTCATTAATTGTCCTCATATCAAAATTGAGTACACAGGATTCATGCTTTTCCATTCTTGTGATGCTTGAATTCTTAAATGTTTTAAAAATTCTTCCTTTTTGTTATCATGGAGGCCAGATAGTTCACCTTCAAGTTAGATTCCTATAGTTTACTTGAGTTCAAATGTTTCTAAACATGCTAAATTCTAAATGTCCCACATAACCGACCTCACGCTCTGGCTCCTTAATTTCCTTGTCCTGTGATTCTCGAGGACCTTCACTTTTCCCTCCAGAGTTTTACTCCTGCATTATGGGCCATCCTGGCTTGTCAGTCCCTGGCTTCTGACAGGCCCCGGGTCTTTCCCTGCTCAGTGGACGTTCCTCTGCAAGCTGGCCCTTTCTATTTGGTGTTGGTCAGGAGGAACAGATGACGGTCTATACGGAGGCTCCTCTAGCATGCCTGACTCACTTTTTTTTTTTTAGGTTACACTGTTTTCGTTTCTTTTTTCTTTCTTTCTTTTTTTTTTTTTATTATTGTTGGGGATTCATTGAGGGTACAATAAGCCAGGTTACCCTGATTGCATTTGTTAGGTAAAGTCCCTCTTGCAATCATGTCTTGCCCCCAGAAGGTGTGGCATGCACCAAGGCCCCACCACCCTCCCTCCTTCCCTCTCTCTGCTTTTCCTTCCCCCTCCATGACCTTAATTGTCATTAATTGTCCTCATATCAAAATTGAGTACATAGGATTCATGCTTCTCCATTCTTGTGATGCTTTACTAAGAATAATGTCTTCCACTTCCATCCAGGTTAATACGAAGGATGTAAAGTTTCCATTATTTTTTAACAGCTGAATAGTATACATATACCACAGCTTGTTAATCCATTCCTGGGTTGGTGGACATTTAGGCTGTTTCCACATTTTGGCGATTGTAAATTGAGCTGCAATAAACAGTCTAGTACAAGTGTCCTTATGATAAAAGGATTTTTTCCCTTCTGGGCAGATGCCCAGTAATGGGAGTGCAGGATCAAATGGAAGGTCTAGCTTGAGTGCTTTGAGGTTTCTCCGTACTTCCTTCCAGAAAGGTTGTACTAGTTTGCAGTCCCACCAGCAGCGTAAAAGTGTTCCCTTCTCTCCACATCCACGCCAGCATCTGCAGTTTTGAGACTTTGTGATGTGGGCCCTTCTCACTGGGGTTAGATGGTATCTCAGAGTGGTTTTGATTTGCATTTCTCTAATATATAGAGATGATGAACATTTTTTCATATGTTTGTTAGCCATTCGTCTGCCATTCCTATCAAAATACCAACATTGTACTTTCAAGATTTGGAAAAAATGATTCTGCATTTTGTATGGAACCAGAAAAAAACCCGTGTAGCTAAGGCAGTTCTTAGTAATAAAAATAAAGCTGGGGGCATCAGCATACCAGATTTTTGTCCGTACTACAAAGCCATAGTGGTCAAGACAGCATGGTACTGGCACAAAAATAGAGACATAGACACTTGGAATCGAATAGAAAACCAAGAAATGAAATTAACATCTTACAACCACCTAATCTTCGATAAACCAAACAAGAACATACCTTGGGGGAAAGACTCCCTATTCAATAAATGGTGTTGGGAGAACTGGATATCCACATGTAAAAGACTGAAACTGGACCCACACCTTTCCCCACTCACAAAAATTGATTCAAGATGGATAAAGGATTTAAATTTAAGGCATGAAACAATAAAAATCCTCAAAGAAAGCATAGGAAAAACACTAGTAGATATTGGCCTGGGGAAAGACTTCATGAAGACTGCCATGGCAATTGCAACAACAACAAAAATAAACAAATGGGACTTCATTAAACTGAAAAGCTTCTGTACAGCTAAGGAGACAACAACCAAAGCAAAGAGACAACCTACACAATGGGAAAGGCTATTTGCATATTTTCAATCAGACAAAAGCTTGATAACTAGGATCTATAGAGAACTCAAATTAAACCACATGAAAAAAGCCAACAATCCCATATATCAATGGGCAAGAGACATGAATAGAACCTTCTCTAAAGCTGACTCACTTTTTAAATTAAAATTCTCAGTTTAAAATAATCTCAGTTTACAGAAAAATTGAAAGTACAGTATAGTTTTTTTTTCTTCCAGAATTATTTGAGAATACATTGCTGGGTGGTACCCTAGCACTCTGAAGTAGTGTAGCATACATTTCCTACAGACAAGGATATTCTCCCTCTAACCACTGTATGTCCATCAAAACCAGGAATTAATTAATTAATTGATTAGAAAGCAGTGCAGTATCATCATCTAATTCTCACTTCCCATTCAAGTATCACCAATGGTTCCAGTAATGTGTTTTATAGCAAAATAATCCAGTTCACTATCATGCCTTGTTTTAGTTGCCATGTTTCCCCAGACTCCTTTATTCTTGAGCAGTTCCTCAGCCTTTCCTTGACATTCATGACCTTGACAGTTCTGAGGAATACGTGCTGGTTATCTTGTAGAATGCCCTTCAATCTGAGTTTGTCCAGGGGTTGTCCATGATTAAAGCTTAGGTTCTGTGTGCATTCCTGGCTGGAATGATGCTATGTTTTTCTCATTGCGTTTGCATCTTATCTGTGTTGGTTCCATTCCTCATGATTCTCACTGTGATTATCTGATTAACATGGTGTCTGTGAGGATTCTCTACTATAGGTTAATCTGTTTTCTTTTGTAGTTAATAACTCTTCTTGGAGAGGTACTTTGAAACTATGTAAAGTTTTCATCAGACTTTCAATACACAGTCACATGTTACATAATGACGGAGATGAATCCTGAGAAAGGCAGCGGCAGGTGATTTTGTCTTTGTCAAACTTAGATGATAGAGTCTGTGACACACCTGGGGCTGCATGAGCTAGCCTGTTGTTCTGAGGCTACAAACCTGTACAGCAGACGTTTCGCTGTGCTGAATAGCTGAATACTGTAGGCAGTGGTAACACAATCATAAGTATTTGTGTATCTAAACACATCTAAACATAGAAAAGGCACAGTAAAAAGAAAAATTAAAAATGAGATACCTGGGTGGGGCACTTACCATGAATGGAGCTTGCTGGACTAGAATTACTCTGCATGAGTTAGTGAGTGAGGGGTGGAAGCCTGGGGGTATTACTGTACATTACTGTAGACTTTATAAACACTGTGCACTGAAGGTTACACTACATTTATAAAATTTTTTTCTTTCTTCAATAATAAGTTAACCTTACTTTACTATAACTCTTGCTTTACAAACTTTTAAATTTTTAAAACATTTTTGACTCTTGTGTAGTAACAGCTTAAAAGACAGACATAGCAGTACGGATATTTTCTTTATATTTTATTCTATAGGCCTTTATTTTTAATTTTTTAATGTTTTAAACCTTTTTGTTAAAAACTAAGGCACAAACACAACACATTCTTAGCCTCGGCCTACACAGGGTCAGGATCATCAATGTCCCCTCAAAGGTCTTCAGGGGCAGTAACACCCAGCTGTCATCACCTATGAAGATGATTCCATAATGACGCCATCTTCTGGAATGCCTCTTGGAGGACCTACCTGAGGCTGTGTTACAGTTAACTTTTTTTATGTAACTGGAAGGAGTATACTCTCAAATAAGGATAAAAACGATAGTGTAGTAAATTTGTAAACCAGTAATATAGTCATTTATTATCGTTATCAAGTATTATGGACTATGCATAACCATACATGCTATACTTTAAACCCTGGCAGCAGTAGGCTTGTCTACACCAGCAGCTCTCAAACATGGAATGTAACTCATTGTACTACATTAAGAGGCTGTGGCATCATCAGGCAATAGGATTTCAGCTCCATTACAGTCTTACAGGACCACTGTTGCACATGAGGTCCATCTCTGACTGAAATGTCATTGTGTGGTACACAACTAGACACAACTAGACTCAGTATCTTTACACCAATGGGAACTTCTTAACTATTGTATTCAGCGGGCTATAGCCTATTTGTTACTATGATTATTAATTTTATATTCAAATTCTCCCAAATTCGGCCTTGGAAGCCCCTTTAAGTGGCTTCTGTATCTTTTTGTCATGCCCCTGCTATTCTTTGAGGACTTGGTAAGTTTCTAGAATGTTCCAGTCTCATCTTGTACTTTTCCTGCGACAGCCTCAGAATCAGCATTTTTACTAAAGATCTCCATTTCCTTTTAGTGGAGAAAAATATTTAGAAGCCAACATTTGGGCACAACAATTGCCATTGTTGCTATTCCCAGTCGTCTCAAAAGACAGAGCAGGGGAATATGTATATGCAGTTAGAGATATATGCACATTTACACACACATCATTTTTATATTGATCTAGTCCTTATCTACTACTGCTCCTGAAATCATGAATTCACGTTGATAGCTCAAATTCTAACCTAGTCTCTTCAGGGTTTATTCCAGTTTTCCTCCTTTGCATACTTGTTTCTTCTCTGAAACTGGGAAACCTAGGGCCCATTGTCCTTTATCTATTTGCTTATTTGCTCAATCCCCTTGTATGTGGCAGGTGTGTCTTAACACCCCTTCTTGCCTCACCCTGGCTCTGACACCGCATGCTCAGCAGCCCTTGGGGGTCCTGTTCACCCTGTTTGGCTCCAACTCCCAGTGTCCTCTATATCTCTCCCCCTGACTCTTGGGGGCTATTGCCCCACGTCCTGGGCTCTGACACTGGGTCTAGGCTGTGCCCTCTGCTTACATTGTCTTTCCCCACTTCAGTCTCTGACACCCAAGCAAGGCTGCTCCCACCCCACCCTGCCGAGTCTCAGTCCCCACTGTGTGTCTCCACCCCAACACGCACACCTACTGTGCTCAGCCCCACCTATGACTTTAGAATTATTTAGGAAGGAGGAAAGAAAGAAGAAGAGAGGGACCCACTTTGATGATTGATTCCACCACCCAGGTTTTATTTTCTTCTTACCTTTTTTTTTTAAATATCTAAATAATTTATTAATCAGTTACCACAGGCCTGGATTTTCAATAATAGTCTCTCTTTTTTTTTTTGCTCCAAAGCCTTGTCCTGTTTCATTGAGTTATGCTACCATCTATTTGTTACATCCTTCAGTTCTTAAGATGAGATTGAGCTAATTCTATAAAGATGTGTGGATTTGAATTCAATCTGTTGCAAAGAGCGTGTCTGCTGGAAAGTAGCAGTTTGAATGCAAGCTCCACTTTCATACACACTGTATTTATCTCAGTTGTGTGTGTGTGTGTGTGTGTGTATCTGAGAGAGATGAGAAACTTCTGAAAGGATGAATAATTTACAAAGGCCTCTCTTACTGTGAAGGGATTGTCTTTAAACGTTTTTTCTTCATATCTAGAAAACTTCTCCTTTTTGTTCTAAATAGGTTACAGATTAAGTAGCCTCTGCTAGTGTGACAGAAGAGCCTGTTGCCTGTCAACTTCTCTAACTGGGTTGAGGACAGGACAGTAGGCTCTGTGAGAGCAAGATATGTCTGCCGTGGACCCCTCGTGTCCCAGCCCCAGCACTGTGTTCTGACAAACAGGAGGCACTCAGTTAATATTAGTTTGTAAACCCTGGTTTGTACTTAGGCCTGACACCAAAGTCCATGACGTTTTTATTACATTTCACCAAGTTCTTAACTAAGATGGGCTCTGTTATGGTTTGAATGTCCTTCCAAAACTTATTGGCCCTTAATCCCCAATGTGGCACTGTTGAGAGGAAGAGCATTTGGGAGGTGATTGCATCACAAAGGCTCTGCCCTTGCTGATGACTTGAGTTGTCATGGGGGAAATGGTGGTTTTATAACAAGAGAAAGAGAGAGACCTGAGCTAGCATGGTAGCATACTTAACCCCTTGGCCATGGATACCTTATGCTACCTCAGGACTCTTTAAAGAGTCCCCCGTGGCAAGAAGGCTCTCACTAGATGCAGCCTCTTGACCTACAACTTCTCAGCCTTCATAACTATAAGAAATAAATTTCTTATGGGGGCAAGACATGATTGCAAGAGGGACTTTGCCTAACAATTGCAATTAGTGTAACCTGGCTTATTGTACCCTCAATGAATCCCCAACAATAAAAAAAAAGAAAGAAATTTCTTTATAAATTGTCTACTTTTAGGGATTTTTTTTGAAGAAACAGAAAATGGACTAATATGTTTCCTTGTAGATAACAGCCTGTTAATCCTAAAGTCTGAGGGATTATCTGTTGTATAGTTAGCACATTTCCATCCTGGAGTCAGTTGTATGTGGCCTAAGCTATGTGCTCAGTGACTCTGTATACTCTTCACCTATCAGGTTACTTTTTTCTTTTTCCCTCTTTTATCTTTAAGGACCCACTAATAGATGAGGAATAGATGAGTAGTTGATTCCATTGCATAATGTCTGTATGACTTAAGATAAATTATTTAATATCCGAGGATCAGTTTTCTCATCTGTACAGTGGCAACTTAAACAATATTCTTATTGGGTTGCTGTGAGGATTAAATGAGATGCAACTTATGTAAATGTGCCCAACACACATGGCAGAGTGAGTGCTGGATGCAGGGATTGACTTCCTCCATTGCATGTTTTAAGACAACTGTCCAGACTGGTTTCATGGAAGACAATTTTTCCATGGACCAGGGGCAGGGGGGAGACAATTTTTCCATGGACCAGGGTTTAGGGATGATTCAAGCACTTTACATTTCTTGTGCACTTTATTTCTATTATTATTACATTGTAGTATATAATGAAACAATTATATTATTCACCATAATGTAGAATCAGTGGGAGGCCTGAGCTTGTTTTCCTGCAACTGGATGGTCCCATCTCCAGGATTACTGCCTCAGCTTCACCTCAGATCCTCAGGCATTAGATTCTCAGGTGGAGCCCACAACCTAGAGCCCTCCATGCACCATTTATAGGAAGGTTCACAGTCCTATGAGAATCTAGGCAGAGCTCAGGTGGTGATGTGAGCAGTGCAGATGAAGCTTTGCTTGCTCACCCACCCCTCACCTCCTTCTGTGCAGAACAGTTCCTATCAGACCACAGACTGGTTCTGGTCTGTGACCCACGGCCTGAGGACCTCAGCTTTAAGAGGTTCACCCAAGGATGTAAAAACAGCTGAACCTGGTCTGTCCTAATGACCATTCAGTTTTAATATCTATCTTAAAACCAACATTACTCTTGATTTAATAGCTGCATGATTATTGCGTTTATTAATGAAATTGGGTCCTGAACAAGAGCTGTCCATGATTTGGATTTTGATAGGTAACTTAGATCTTATGGTCAATGGTAGTAGCTTGTCATCTGGAGTAATTCTTTCTGCCACTAGGTGGTGCTTGCTTGTCCATGGATTTCTGGAGTTACGGAGTTCTACTCCATACTCTATTTGGGGAAAACACATCTTGTTGACCTTTAAGAATGATTTAGTGGTATTGATACTCATGCTTACCCTGTTGATGAGATATTTTAATATTAAATTAGAGAGTAGGAGCATAAATGAAATGAGAATTTTTTTTTTTTAAAGATAGAGTCTCACTTTATCACCTTTGGTAAAGTGCTCTGGCGTCACAGCTCACAGCAACCTCCAACTCCCGAGTAGCTGGGACCACAGGCACCTGCCACAAAGCCCAGCTATTGTTTTGTTGCAGTTTGGGCGGGGCTGGGTTTGAAACCGCCTCCCTTGGTATATGGGGCTGGCACCCTACTTACTGAGCCACAGGCACCGCCCATGAAATGAGAATTTTAAAGTTTATTACTTGGGAGGCTGAGACGGGAAGATATCAGAGCCCAGGAAGAATGAGATGGGAAAAATGTGAGTACATGCAGTGTTCATTTTCTGACCTGGTTCTCTGCAGACCCTTTACTGACTCAGATAACCAAAGGCTTCTCATATTTACTTCTGGAGTCTTTCTTTGGTACCAGGAATCACTCACCTGGACTGTACCTTTTCTTATTTTCCAGAAATTCCCTAGACAGGCCTAACATTATTTTTATCCTTTGCTAGTTTGGGGGTACTGGCTGTTTATCCTCTGTTCTGATCTGTCAAAATCCAAAGTACCTGAAACATTTATATATTCTATAGAAATATTCATAAGTATTTTCCTGAATCAGTCTATATCCTAGCTACATAAGTTCCTTTAATGAATCTAGTGATCAGGCTTTTTATTTGAGTCTCTTTGGAGTAATATTGGTGGCAAATTAGGCTGCAAGTTTGCTCATTTTTATAAAATAAAATGTTTATTGATATTTTATAAGTTATACTGAATGATACTTTCTTTTCAACCTCCTTACATTAAACTGGCTCACTTGAGGCCAATATTTTAGTTATCTGCAGAATTTAGTTTTTACTTTTTTTTCTTGAGAACTTTAACATATTGTTATGTGCAGATTCATAGGTCAAGTTATTTTTAACTTATTGTAAAGCTAATTGATCTTTGAGGACAAATGTATTTACTGTGTTCTAATAATATCATATGAGCGCTAGAGGGCACTCTTTAAAAGAGAAAGCCGTAGATATCTTCATTTCTTGATTTTTGAAATCTCTATGATCATAGCAATTGATATTATTATGGCTAGTGATTAAAATGATGGTTGCACTCTAACCAAGTATGGGAGGAATAAATTTTTATCTATGAAAGATACCAAAAATACTAGGTATCCAATCTGCCACCCTCAGATTACATGTGTACTTTTTTGCTTATTAGTGGTGGCAGATACCATGAAAATTATGCACAGATCTTTTTTTTTTTGTCAGCTTTTGTTAGTGTTTGTGTATTTGATGTGTGGGCCAAGATAATTCTTTTTCAAATGTGGCCCAGAGAAGCCAAAAGGTTGGACACTCCGGCGTGTTACTTGAATTGACTACTCACCTTGCCTCAGGACACACTGCCAAAATGCACATTTCAAAATGACTCACTTGGGGACTAATGCTGTGAAAATATTAACTAGTGAAGGTTTACTATGCTATAGGCTTTCTAGAGGACACAAAAATGATTTAAATGTCCTCAGTGAATTTATGATCTAGGATAGTGGTGTCTAATAGAAATATGATATAACAAGCTACACATGAGCTACCTGTGAAGTTTTAGATTTTCTAGAAGACACATTAACAAAGTAAAAAGAAACAGATGAAATTAATTTTGATAGTGCATTTTATATAATCCAGTATATTTAAATTATTATCATTTCAAAATATATTACATATAAAAATTATCGATGAGATATTTACAAGTTTCTTTTAGTTAAAACTTTGAAATTCAGTGTATACTTTACACTTCTAGCACATCTTCACTTGGACAGGCCACATTTCAAGGACTCAGTGGAGATATGTAGTTTGTGATCAACCATTTGGACAGTGCTCTACTTTGGGCGCAGTGCAGCTCTGGGCCCAGCACTGTCATGAGGCTGTGTCCTGAGGTCTAGTCAGGAGCCTCCCTATTAGTACTGAGGTACTGCTTGAAGTCCAAGAAATTCACCCGTGTTAATATACTATTCTGTCATCCCCTCTCCTTTAAAAAGCATGTAATATCTTCTCTTATCTGTCTGAAGTTATTTTTATTTAGAATATTTTTCCTATTTTTATTGTCTGTGTCTTCCATATTCTTTATTTAAAAGGTGTCTTGTTTGTTGTTTTTATTACTGTTTTGTTAGACATTTTCTTCAGATGGGTGGTAATCCTTGAGAAAGAAAAAATGGTGTGTGCATGTGTGTATGTGAGGTAAGGGGACTGGTGATGGTTTACCTTTTGATTTCTCTGGCAGGGTGTCCAACCTTTTTGTTTTTCTCTGCTGCACCCTGGAGGAGTAAAAGGTGCCTTGGGCCACACATTAAATATACAAGCTTGAATGAAAGCTAATTAACAACAGAAAGGTGCGTGTGTACTTTTTATAATATCTGACACCACAGACAAGCAAAAAAAAAAACAAAAAACTCACAAAATCAGCATGTAGCCTGGGGGCCGCAGGTTGGACACGCCTTCTAAAGTGAGTTGGTGAGTGCGTGAAAATGAATAATTCTTCTTTCACCTTTCTCCTTTATCTTGCTTGGACCAGTTTCTTTCTAGTCTGGGTAGACTCACCTCTTTGACTTTCGTTCGGCTCGCCACCTCTTTCTGTGCTTAAGAATCCCGTTCTTCAAGGGCTTAGTCTTGCTCCGTTGTGTGTACACATGGGGAAACCCTTTTCATAAATACCTTAATGATCTAGGTTGCTATAATTCCACTAAGGAAAGAAAGGAAGGCAGAAAATTGTTGTATAAATTGTAGTGCACAAGCATAGGTTGAACTATGTACCCTGTGTACTGTCCTCTAGAAAGCTGCATGGCTTATACCTACACCATTTTCAAGTTTCTAATTAAATGTCACTTTTTCATTTCAGCCTTCCTTGGTCCTCTAAAATTATAAATTCCCTTCTATATTCCTTTATGTACCCTGGAACCCACTGTTCCCTTTTCTTGCTTCACTTTTTTAAATGGCACTTATTATCATATGATAAACTATATACTTCTTTTTTACCCCATAAATTGAAAGCAGAAATTTTAACAGTAGGGTTTTAATTGAATATAGCATTCATGCAGAGGGGAACAGAAGTCTTAAGTTCACAGCTTGATGAATTTTCCAAAAATGACACACCCATGTCACTTTGTCCCAGAATAACAAATAGAACATGACCAGCACCAGACGCCTCCCTTATTGCTCCTTCCCATCACCAACCCAGATCTAAAACCAGACTCCTCTACCCCCACCTGCAAATATTGTTACTGTCTGGACTTCTGTCATCAGGTATTGGTTTTACCTGTTTTAAATTATATGTAAATGCAATAAATATGGATATATTCTTTTGGTTTAACATTATACTTGTAAGTTTCATGTGTGATGTTATGTCAATAGTTTGTTCATTCTTATGGCTGCATAGTACTCCATTATATGACCACAATTTATTAATTTATTCTACTGTTGATGTATATTTGGGTGGTTTCCAGTTAGAGCTATTATGAAGAGTCTCTGGTTTTGAAAAACCCTGAAAATTCCTAGGCTAGTACTATTTTCACACTTTTTTTTTTTTTTTTTTTTTTTTTTGTAGAGACAGAGTCTCGCTGTACCGCCCTCGGGTAGAGTGCCGTGGCGTCACACGGCTCACAGCAACCTCTAACTCTTGGGCTTACGCGATTCTCCTGCCTCAGCCTCCCAAGCAGCTGGGACCACAGGCGCGCGCCACAACGCCCGGCTATTTTTTTGTTGCAGTTTGGCTGGGGCTGGGTTTGAACCCGCCACCCTCGGCATATGGGGCTGGCGCCCTACTCACTGAGCCACAGGCGCTGCCCCACACTTTTTTTTTTTTTTTTAAAGGAATTCTTTCTTTCTTTCTTTATTTATTTTTGGCCAGGGCTGGGTTTGAACCCGCCACCTCCGGCATATGGGACTGGCGCCCTACTCCTTGAGCCACAGGCGCCGCCCCTATTTTCACACTTTAAGGAAATAAATAGGGATGAGTGTCTACTTGAATTCGGGGAAAGAGAAATGTCATCCAGCCATATTTGCATCATCCACTAATGGACCTCCTTGATAACAGAAATCTTGACTTAATCATTTTTGAAACTTCAGTGTTTGGCATGCGGCAGACACACAATAGTCTAAAGACTGTTTCCTTGGGATCACGTGAACTTTTTATTTCAGAATGGATATTAGGGATAGGGGGAAAAGAGTTTATTTAGAAGGATCAAGGATGAAATTGAGCTTCACTAAACTTGAAAACCAGCAGTAGGAGGGGTTCTAAATAGAAGATAGAATTCCTTGGCTAAGGAATCGGTATTGCTCTTTGACTGTATTGTAAAAGTAATTTTCAGGCAGAAAAGCAGGTAGCAGAAGTACTAAATGGATTTTTTTAGGGTTAAGTAAATACTGAGAGGTAGATGCCTGATTTCTAAATTTTATTTTTTATCATGGTAAAATATATGTAACAAAATTTATCATTTTGACTAGTTTTTGAGTATATAATTCTGTGGCATGATGTATATTCACATACAAGCATCACCACCATCCATCTCTAGAACTTTTTCATATAAGAAGACTCATACATTGAGTAATGGGGGCTGTGCAATTTCTAAAACTTCTTTTTTTGACACTATACCTAGAAAAGACCTCTAAAAATATTAAACAAAAATTTTCTCTGGTATATGATTCTTAAAAAACAAACAAACCCTACAATATTGATCTTTTTGTGACTGGCTTATTTCACTAAGCATAACGTGTTCAAGATTCTAAATGTTCTTTTGGAGCAAATAGATTAGAGTATGTTTGGGGTTGATTAATAAATAAAATATATTTAGCTTTTTGAAATTCAAAGACATCTTTCCAAAAGTATCAAGGAATCTTAAGGGGACAATGAATTATTTGCCAAAATATATAATGCCTAATTGACCAGTAATTTTTATACATGGTAAATAATGGAATTAATTGGCTCAGGAAGCAACTCTTAAGCCTTTGGGGGAAAGAAAGCTTGATTTTTGTGACAGAATCTACTAGACATATCTGAGAGGGTGTATTTATCTCCAAACAAGGAGAAACCAATTTGAAGAAAACCTTTGGTGGTAATTTTATACTCAAGACTATTTAAAGACTTTCTAAGACATTAGACTTTAACATGGAGGAAATCTGTCCTAGAGGCTATAATTAAAAAGTGAAGTATTTAGTTCTGGAACATGAAATGCTAGCATGGTATTCTGTTGGGAAATTGATACTGGGAATATGTGTGATCTTTTTTTTTTTTTCCCCTCCTTTAAATGACTGGAGATTGTATGATGTGCCAGTCATCTTCGGTTCATTTTTTCATAGTCAACTTTCACTCTTTTTCATTCTTCCATTCTGCCCCGGGAGGTGACCGATATGGACTTTTAAGTCAGTCATCTTGTCTCTGTCTTCTGGTTGGGTTTAGCCAGTGGAGGAAGCCTGGTAGCAGACTGGGCGTCTTAAGGACAGTGAGTAATTTGGCGTCCACACCAAAGCCCATGCCCTTTCTTCTTTTTTTTTTCTATTTTTTTAGAGTTTTCTCTATTCTTTGAATGTTTTTTCTTTTCTTTTTTTTTATTATTAAATCATAGCTGTGTACATTAATGCGATCATGGGCACCATACACTGGTTTTATAAACAGTTTGATGCATTTTCATCACACTGGTTGACAAAGCCTTCCTGGCATTTTCTTAGTTATTGTGTTAAGACAATTATATTCTACATTTACTGAGTTTCACATGTATCTGTGTAACATGCACCACAGGTGTAATCCCACCAATCACCCTCCCTCTGCCTATCCTCCCCCCTCCCTCCCCTCCCTCTCCCCATTCCCCATATTCTTAGGTTATAACTGGGTTATAGCTTTCATACGAAAGCCATAAATCAGTTTCATAGTAGGGCTGAGTACATTGGATACCTGTTCTTCCATTCTTGAGATACTTTACTACGAAGAATATGTTCCAGCTCCATCCATGTAAACATGAAAGAGGTAAAGTCTCCATCTTTCTTTAAGGCTGCATAATGTTCCATGGTGTACATATACCACAATTTATTAATTCATTTGTGGATCGATGGGCACTTGGGCTTTTTCCATGACTTAGCAATTATGAATTGGGCTGCAATAAACATTCTGGTACAAATATCTTTGTTATGATGTGATTTTTGGTCTTCTGGATAATTTTAGGTAATACCTAGTAGAGGAATTATAGGATTGAATTGCAGATCTATTTTTAGATCTCTAAGTGTTCTTCACACATCTTTCCAAAAGGAATGTATTAATTTGCATTCCCACCAGCAGTGTAGAAGTGTTCCCTTTTCTCCACATCCACGCCAACATCTCTGGTCTTGGGATTTTGTGATATAGCCCGTGCCCTTTCTGTACTTTCATTAAATTCTTCTCAGTGTGTTCTGAGTTGAGTGTGGTATCTGCTTCCTTCCAGGACCCTCATTAACACACATAACAAAATATAGTGATGAGCTGGAAGAGTGAAAAGAACCACCAACCCAAGGGATCTGGATTCAGCCTTATTCTGTCCTTACTTGTGAGAGATAATATAATCTGTTTGTGTCTTTACCCTTTGACAAGTTAGCAATAGTAATAATAACCCTTCCCATCCCGAGGTGGTTTTGTGGTCATGTACGTATATATCTAAGTTTATCTGAAAGCTTTTAAAAAACAGACTGCCACAAATGAAAGCCATCACTCTTATATTCAGCATCAGTGTGGAATGCAAAGTGAGGGAATAAGCTTTTCCTGGTGAAGTGATATCAGGGGCAGGAAGATGACATACAAACCTTAAATGGGCAGGGCTGGTGCCACTGGGAGCTCTTGGAAAGCAGCCTGGGGCGAGAAGGAGCCTGTTTTACAGAATGGGGTGGATGCTGCTGCAGGCTGCAATGTCCCAGTTTCCTTAGGTTGACTGTGCTTGCTTCTTCCTCTTGTTGGTGTTCAGCTCTCGATGTGGATCAGACATTAAGTATAAATGCCTATAGTAGGTGTCCATGGGTGAATTAAATGAGGCAGTGAGTTATGTGTTCCAGTCAGTTGCTGCTGCGGGGGAATGTGGATTGTCAGTGGACCATATTTTCTAACTTTTGTTAATTTCTATACAAAGTTTCCCAATTTAAAAATGTCAGCAACTAACTTAAAATTTTAGATGTATTTTTTGGGCTCAATACAACATATTAGTAAGCTCGGCATCACCTGGGGGCTGCTGATTTTTGAACTCTGATATACGGCCATCTTGGATTTCTTCTTGACCTTATAAAGTTAGACTGGGCTTCTTACCCCTTCTTACCCCTATAACAGATTGAGATGTCTTCCCTTTTTGGTTTCTAGTATTAACTTTCCACATTCCCAGTTCTTTATGTCTGACACTTACCATGTCCAAATGTGTGGGAAACACTGTTTAGGAACTTAAAACGTTTGTCAACACTTGTAAAAGTTGATCTGGTAATGAATGAGCTAAACTTGACAGTGCTAACTCATCATATCAGGCTTGTTTATGTAGATACAGTCTCTCTTTCTCTTTTTTGAGATAGAATCTTACTCCTCTGTCACCCTGGGTAGAATCTGTGGTATCATCGTAGCTCAGTGCAGTCTCAAACTCTTGGGCTTAAACTGATTCTCTTGCCTCAGCCTCCTGAGTAGCTGATACTACAAGTGTTTACTGCCATGCCCAGCTATTTTCTATTTCTTTTCTTTCTCTCTCTTTTTTTTTTTTTTTTTTTAGTAGAGATGGGGTCTTGCTCTTGCTCAGGGTGGTCTTGAACTCCTAAGCTTAAGCAATCCACTGGCTTCAAACTCTCAGAGTGGTAGGATTACAGGTGTGAGATATAGGCAGGCTATGAAATCTTTATTAGGTTCTCTTCTCTAGTCCTTTGGTTGTTTTCTAAAAAGACCCGTGGTTCTATATTTTTATTTCTTTCTTTATTTTTTTTGAGACATAGTCTCACTATGTTGCCCTTGGTAGAGTGCTGTGGCGTCACAGCTCACAGCAACCTCAAACTCTTGGGCTTAAGTGATTCTCTTGCCTCAGCCTCTCAAGTAGCTAGGATTACAATTGCCCACCACAACACCTGGCTATTTTTTTGTTGGAGTTGTCATTGTTGTTTAGCCGGGCTGGGTTTGAATCCGCCAGCCTGGGTGTATGTGGCCGGTGCCCTAACCACTGAGTTACAGGCACCACCCTCCATGATTCTTTATTAATCTCCAGAGATCAGAATGTCACCTGGTATGATATAGGTATTTCAGTGTTTTCTCATGGTGCCAATGAGTAACTTTTGCCAACGTAGATGTTAATATACCTAGATGATATTTGGATATGTTTATACTTTCTAGTAAACAACTGCATGGATGTGTATAGCTGATTTTTTTTCCAATTTGTATACCGTAAAATGTCAATTCTTGAGATATGAAGCTGTTCCATAAGAAAAGGGTTCTGTGACTAGGAAGATGGAAAATCCATACTCTATGGCCTTCCAGAAGAGTAACAAAGCATATTTGCTTAGAAAAGTAGAAGTCTTGTAAGAAGGAAGCAGTTAACTGTATTTAATTAACTGTATTTAATCCAGAAATAAATTCATTCATTTATGTATCAACTAATCATTGAGCATCTACTCTGTGCCAGACCCTTTGCTATTTTCCCAGGATTTACTGTCATCATGGAACTTACATTCTGATGAGGACAACTGATAATGAAGAACTAACCTAATATATACATTTCTTATACATTGGGAGAAGTTGCAGGAAGGCATAGGGATTTGTGATAGAAAATAACAGGGGTGTAGACTGAACTTGAATGAGAAACCTCTCAGGAGGTTACATTTAAACTGAGATGAAAGAATGAGAAGGCGCTAGCTTTCTGCACTATCAGGGGAAAAATGTTCCAGGAGGAAGGAGCAGCCAGGGCAAAAATAACATTAGCAACATGCTTTATGCTCTTACTGAGTATTATGTGCCAAGCAGTTTGCATGATAACGTTTTATCATCTGTTTTTTAGATAAGAACCCTTGGCTTACCATGCTGACTGCCTTAGGTTTTAGAGTGTGTCAGTTTGTGGTCGACCATAGATGGAACTCAGGCATGCTAGTGCCGTACCGACTTTCAAATTACAATACTTAAGATTGAAATGTCCTCCTCTTCCTTTTTATTGAATAGGCCTATTGATAAACGTAGGTACACCGAACTGGAGAACTCTGGATTACAGGGAATTACAATAGAATTACTGCTTGTATTTTAGAGCTGCAAATTATAGAGAGGAAGAAACAGACTTTTACAGCTATATAAAATTCTTTTTTGAGAATTGATGTAGTAAACATCTTAGAAATGTGGAGTCCAGACTTCTGGGCCTCTTCTTGGGCACAATTCTAAGGTGTGGTAAGTGCATGGACAACAATCTCTGTGAGGAAGAATATCCAGTAACAGAAAAAGATGGAACAGCTCTGAATTCAGGAAGAGCAAACAGACATCTGTACCTCTGTGGCCTCCAAGGCTACACAGAGCTTTGTGAAGGCACACCAGCTGTTGGACGTTTTTTTGTTGTTGTTAATAAAACAAAGTTTGGTCATTAATAGATGTATCTAGAGAAGAAAGCAAAGTTGGGCACATTCCTCATACTATTTCACTGATCAACATTTTCTTGTGTAACAGTTTGTTAAGGAGATATAAGAGAACTGATCTAGTCCATAGAAACTAAACAACTTGGTCTCATGCTGAAGTTTCTGCTTTTAATTTCACCTGTGCCTGGAATTTTGTTTTAAAAGCCAAATGTTAAAATGAGTTTGTAGAGGAACTGTGGACTGTGTAAATACTTTGTTACTGCCACTGAGGAAGTCTGTATCTTTTGCTGCAGACCCCCCTTAAAGTGGCAGTGAGGTGGCAGGTCATATGCTTAGGAAGCTTTAAAGCAGTGCTGTCGGTAGAACTCCCTGCAATAATGGTCTGTAATACAGTGTCTGTTTGCTCATGTGACTGGTGTGATTGAGAACTGAATTTTTAATTTTAATTGATTTAAATTTAAATAGCCATGGATAGCTAGTTGCTCCCATATTGGACAGCACAGGCTTAAAGGTAACTTAACATCTTTCTGAGGCGAGAAACAAGTGACTGAAGAGCAAAGTGACTTGGGGACTCTTTCCAGTAGCTGTTTAAGAGCCCCATGTGCAGTTAGTCTGTACCTCACATCATCTTCATTTGCATCTCCAGTTACTTCTTTATTCTCTCAAAATAATTGAGTTATTAAGAGAAGTGTTTTTCAGAGCTTTATGTGCTTGAAGATGATAGGAAAATACATTTTAAGGTTGGCGGGGGGGTGGTATTGTCCCACTGGGGGCCGTGTGGAAATATGTGTGGGCTTTGTGTTGTCACAATGCCTGGCTGGTGCTGCTGCCCTTTCATGCCTTGGGGTCAGGGATGTTAACTGTAGTATGATCCTGCTTGATGTACCCATAACACCTTCATTGAGACATACTGTTGGATCTTTCTGATGGTAAGAATTGTATTAAAATGCAGGGATTCTTATCTCGTCTCTGAAAAGCTCAGACAACCGGTAGACATTCTCTAAAGCTTCTGGATATGGTTTTCTGTGTCAAGCCTATGGTGTTGTGTATCTAGGACCCTCTTTCAGCACCGAGCAATTGGTAAAACATTTAATGTTGATGTTTGAAAACATTGGAGAGGCTATTGACATTTGTTTAGAGCAGAAGCGGCGAAACTGACACGGTATCTAGTGTGCATAAACATTTCCAAGGATGATTGAAAAACTGTGCTGCAAAGAAGGGGAGAAGGCAGGATGTCTAATTACCTCGGCTGAAACTTCATGCAAGAAGTAGTCGCCCATCTCCTCTGTAGAAGACAAATCAGTTAAACCGTTTTAGTATTATGTAGAAGAATGTTTGTATTTGTAGAATGTATCCCCAAATTTAAAGTCTACCTTTTTCCTGAAAGAACACAGTAAAGAAAACTACCAGTGGTTTTCCTGCTGTTTTCTGTTGTGATGTCTGGAGCTCAGGCGTCTGTTTTCCTGGAAAGGAAAGTTTCACTTGATAAATGAATCGGAAGGATAGGCTTTATGTCTGTGTAAGTTGCAAAAAGGACTGGTAGTTAGTAAAGTGGTCCGAATGCAGGGTTGTGTGACAATACTTTCAGAAGCAATCCATGAAGGCTGTGAGTAGAGCCTATATATGCCTTTGAGATTGTTCTTGAGCCAAGGTTGGAAGAGGGTATGTCCTGTGTAACTGTCATTGCACCTGGAAACCATTTTTGATTCAGTAACGTTACTATCCTTTTTTTGTTATTATGAGAGACTATTGATAATTGCATTAATGTCCATACTGGGGCTGTATTAAACAAGGGAAAGGTGACCAGTTTTCTTTATTTTTCCTTACAGTACTATAGTAATGGTAGGATTCTAGCTAAATATAATCTGATATCTCTATTTTGCCTAATGGCAAAATATAATAAAAGTATACAGAAACCTGAAAAGACATTTATGACACTAAAAAGGAGGTTTGAACCAAGTGAAATTATGAACATGTTTTCTTTTTAAATAATGTCATTTATTTATTTATTTTAGAAAAATATTTGCCCAGGCTGGTCTTGAACTCTTGGGCTCAAGTGATTCTTCCCATGGTGAGGTGTGCACCACCATACCCAGCTTTATGAACATACTTTTTTTTTTTTCCTGAGAAAGAATTCTCACTCTGTTACCCCAGCTAGAGTGGGATGGCAACCTCAAGCTCCTGGGCTCAAGCAATCCTCCCGCCTCAGCCTTCTGCATAGCTGGGATTAAGGGTGTGTGCTACCATGCCTGGCTAATTTTTCAATTTTTTTATAAACACGTGATCTTGTTCTTACTCAGGCTGGTCTTGAACTCTTGGCCTTAAGCAATCCTACCACCTCAGCCTCCCAAAGTACTAGGATTATAGGCATGGACCACCTTGCCCAGCCTGAACATACTTTCTTAAATACTAAAGTTTGTCTAAGTAGTTTTATCTAGTTAAGATCTGTTGTTCCCCGGATTTCAAGTTTCTAATACATATGTTGATTAGGTTTAGAAGCTTCATTAAGTTCCTCCAGTTGATAGCATGATATACATATTTTACATGCAATCTATTTCAGATTGATCAGGTGTCTAGAATCTTTGCCAACTCCCTAAGGGTTGCAGTAGTTTCTTTGTGTGTGTGTGTGTGCACATGTGTGGGTTAAAGGCAGAATCCTTTTCCTATGAATCACTGAATGAAAAAATTGTGCTAATCAATAATAACATAAAATCTATTCATTTATATATAATGTAAGACATATTTACTGAATTATCATTTTAGGTGTCCCCCCCATGGTGGGTACTGAAAGACTTTTTGAAAAGTTTCTTAGAAAGGAGTTTTGAATGCGTTGTCCATACAAGGCTGCAGTTGCTGCTGATTTGATTCACTTCATGTGGAGGGGGTGCCTTTGCACAGTGACTATAATTGGTTTAGAGATCTCTTTCATTTTCCATTATCTCTACAACTCAGAGATCAGGGGCTCTCAAAATGATACTGGCATTGTCTGTTGGCTACTTTTTAAATTGAAAAGACTGAATTTTATGGTATCCCACTAAAAATCCTATTTAGTTTTTTTTTCTTTTCAAGTTTATTTACATTCATATGGATGAATAACTGATTAGTATGGATAGTGTAATTTGGACAGAATAACTTGATCCAGATGTCAAATGATTGTCTTTTGGACTAACAGTAAAATTGTTATAGAGAAAAGAAACTCATTCTAAAAATGAGCAATGGTCATCAGAGATCTAAGGTAATAGCCAACGGGCTCTTTGACCTTGCTTTTGTGCAATCCACTTGGCTCAGAATTCTACTATTTCATCATGGGCAAGTCTCTGTAGAGAAAGGATGAGATATTCAACTTGTTTAATCTCTTAACAATTCAGAAATATAGTATATGATGAAAAGAAATGAACAGTTTGCAGACATTTTTTAAAAAAACTCTGTCAACAGAGGCATTTAAAAAAATTAGAATCTTAAAAAAAAATTAGACTCTTGATTGTGCCTTTTAACATAGAATCCATGATGACTTTATAGCAAAGGTGGGGAAAATGATTGTTAAAATGCAACTTATGAAAGTTTCTACAATCATGTTTTAGTGACTAACATACACTGAAGTACTCAGTAAATGTTAGTTCTTGGCTTTCCTTTTTTTTGAAAACGATTTCATTTTTTTTTAGAAAAATTTGTAAAGCAAGCATTCCTAGAATTCTACAGTTATGTTTTTCATCAGTTCATACAAATACATTTATACTCTAGTAGTGAAATGAACTCAGCTGTTAGGCATTGACTCCCAAGTTCAAAAGCTCAAAAAAACAAAAACAAAAACAAAAACAACAAACTACCCCCAAAACATGGTTAAGAAAATGAAAAACAGGTCAAAGAATGAGAGAAAATATTGATACATGTTTGTCTGATAGAGCAGAAAAGAACTCATATAACCCAACAATAAAAAATACAACCATTTATTTATTTATTTGAGACAGAGTCTCAACAAATACAAACCCACTATATATTTATTTATTTATTTGAGACAGAGTCTCACTATGTCACACTCAGTAGAGTACTGTGGCTTTAGAACTCACAGCAACCTCAAACTCTTGGGCTTAAGCGATTCTCTTGCTTCAGCCTCCCAAGTAGTTGGGACTACAGGCGCCTGCCACGATGTCTGGCTATTTTTTGTTATTGTTATTGTCATTGTTGTTTAGCAGGCCCGGTCCGGGTTTGAACCCACAAGCCCCAGTGCATGTGGCCAGCGCCGTAACCACCAAGTACGGGTGCCAAGCCACAACCAGCTTTTTAAATGGGCAAATGATATGAACACATCTATATATTTTACCTAAATTTTTTTTAAACAAATACTGAGCTATAGTTAGTGATATGCATGCTGAAGTGTATAGGGTAAGTTGTACTGAAGTCTGTAACCTATTTTGGAATGTATCAAAAAAATAAAACAGATGAGTGGAGGAATAGATGCACGGGAAAGTAAATTAGCAAAAGGCTATTACATACTTGTAAAGTTTAGGTGATAGATATTGGGACAATGGTTGTCCACTGTACAGTTCTTTTTAATTTTTTCTGTATATTTGAAAAATTTCATAACAAAAGTTGAGGAAAAAAATAAAGTATAATACAGGATGGCCATAAAGTTCATGTGTAATTTTACGGCCACCCTATATTCACCTAAATACAAACAAACAAAAGCTCTCTGCCACCCACAAACTTTATCTCTACTTAGAGTGGTTCTAGGGGGTTTGTGCAACCAAATTTTTGCTCTGTGCTCAGAGGAACAAATGTAGATGCCGTCATTGAACTGTCCCCCAAAAGACCTAAATCATCTATTCATCTTTGGGAAATCTGCCTCCCAGTTGGCATTGATTCTAGTTGATGGGGATTTGAAAATAGAATTTTGATTTTAGATATAAAACTTATTTTTCTTTGTGTACTTTATATTTTGCATTTAGTATACTTATGCTTTATATTTGTATTTAAAATGACTATGAACTCTTATTTTTATCTCGTAATGCTTTGGAAATAAGTACATTAGAGTCATTTTGAAATAGTACGTAGTTTTAAAAAGTGCCAATTACACCAAGGGTTAAAAAGTTGACTCATTAGTTATATACATGTAGCAAAATTTCACATGTACCCCATAAATTTGTACAAAACACAAAATAAAGTAAAATAAAACAAAATGGTGGAAAAAAAGGAAAAACTTAAGGGAAGATATATTTACTGTTTATTAAAATAAAGATGTAGCTTTCATGGAACATTTTAGGTAGAACAAAACATTTATGACACTTAAATCTGCATTTCTATAAAGATTTGGTGCAAGTGGAATTAGGAATATTTTAGGTAAATAGTGTGTGTGAATCTAGCAGGTTTTAGTTTTGATTTCCTCAGCTATTTTTGAACCACGGCTATGTTTAAATATAGTGCTACTCTGTAATGCCTAGAAGTTCCCTGGCCTCTGTATTTTGTTCATTATGATATCATGTGTTCTCAATGTACCTGTACTTTTTTTTTTTTTAAAGAAACATGCACACATTCCTAAAATATTTTGCATTCTTGATGAAATGCCAAGACAGGTCTGTAAATCCTAATTTTACTGAAGTGGAATGTATTTGTTAATGTCATAACTTAAAAAATCCCCCTCATTTTATTTATCATCATTTGCTTATGGTTTATTATGAGAATACATTTTTGATATTAGTAAATCTCATTATGTAATGATGAGATTATTTTAACTTTGTACAGAACAAGCAGGAAAATCCAATGGCTGTTGATCCTGAGTCTTGCCCCAGTTTCAACATACTTCATTGTCAGCTGTCCCATTTGATAGTAAGCCACACACTATCCCTGTCTGCCTCTCTGTCTTTGTATTGGCTATTACTTTAATATGAAAACACTTCCTGTTTTCATGAACAGTGACATGTATCAGATTTTTGTGAAATGCTGCAGGACATCATTGACAGACTCCACAAGAGTCAATTCCTTCTCTGCATGTCACACTTCCTGCCCGAGTGCTGTGACTTCCATGGAGCGCTGTCTCAAGTTACAGTATGCGGAATTCCCAAACGTCAGTTTAGAAATAAATTATACTCATGCAAAGTATGTAGGGTGTGTTTCTGTTGGAAATAAAAGCCTCAAACCCCCAAACCAGAACAAGTCCTGGGGAAATAATCTGAATTAAATTGAGAAGATGGAGTATTGTATAAAAGAATGGCTCAGGCATAGGAGGTTCATGTCATCCTTTTATCTTTAATTAGACATTTTAACATTCAGAAAGCTAATGCATTTTGTTAGATGGCAGTAGATACATAGATCATAAGTAGTGATGTTTCAGAGATGTTTTATTAAAGAGATAAAGTCAATAATAGTAACGTGCTTATTAATAATAAATAGTAGCTCTTGGCGTCTTACTGATTTCACCAGTATCTCAGGTGAACTTCATAGCAACTGACGTTTCAGTCTGTGAAAGCTGAGGGATAAAGCTGCCAAAAGAAGGATCCAAAGTGGATCTTGCTCTCCTGCCAGGAGTTTCCTCACCTCATAGCTTTTTCATAGTTGATTTATAGTAGTCAATGCTCCTTCTTAAAGAACATTGTCCATATTTTATTAGAAATAATAAGGCTTGCAAAGGAGAGCAGAGTCTATCACTCTCTTAAGTTTCAACCATTAACTTTCCTACATAGGGTCCTTGTGTTTCAGGGATGCTGCCACCAGGGGGTGGCAGTGTAAACAGTGAGGCAGGTACATCAAGATGGGCTGAGAGCCAGGCCTCTGGTACCCGTTAGCCAACTTATGAATGCAAGGGAAAATTCCTGAAGGAAATTAAAATTGCTACTATAGTGAACACACATATGATAAGAAAGTAAAGCAGTCTTATTGCTGACACGGAGAATGTTTTTGTAGTCTGATAGATCGAACCAGCCACAACATTCCCTTAAGCCAAAGCCTAATCCAGAACCAGATCTGACTGTCTTCAATTGGTGAAGGCTGAGAGAGGTGAGGAAGCTGCAGAGAAAAAGTTGAAGCTGGTATGAAATGGTAAAGTGAAGCAGCAGGTGTCGATGGGGAAGCTGTAACCGGTTACCCAGAAGCTCTTGTTCAAATAACTGATGAAGGTGGCTACATTAAATACATTTTCGATGTAGACAAGATAGTTTTATACTGGAGGAAGATGCCTCCTAGGTCTTTCAGGGCCTTGCCTGAAAGCCTAAAAGAACAGGTTGACTCTCTTGTTAGCTCACACTCACACTATTGTACCACCAATCTTCAGAATTCTTTTTATTTTACAAAAATGAATTTCCATACTCTTTTTTTTTGCAGTTTTTGGTGGGGCTGGGTTTGAACCCACCACCTCTGGCATATGGGGCCAGCGCCCTACTCCTTTGAGCCACAGCACCGCCCCATGCCCTTTAATAAATCCCCCTTTTCCCTTGTCCCCAGCCTCTGGCAGCCACCATTCTACTTTCTGTCTCTGAATTTGACTACTTTAGGTATCTCATGTAAGCAGAAACATACTGTGTTTATCTCTCTGTGACTGGCTTGTTTCATTTAGCATATGTCTTTAAGGTTTATCCCTGTTGTATCACATGTCAGAATTTTTCTTCTATTTTTCTACTGTATGCTTTTTAAAGAAACTCCACAAAGCTATCATATTATTCCTGTTGCTTTGTAAATTGTGTTTCCTGCCTAACAATGTGATGTAGATGCCGTCCCACATCAACATTTATATACCATTGTGTATATGTCATTTCCATTATTACCACCTACAGTATCCCTATTTTATAGATGGGGAAACTGAGGGTTGGAGGTAAATAACTTTCATCGTATAAACAGCAATGTCAGGAACCAAATCCAGGTCTGCTTCATTCTGGAGTCAGACTGCAGTGTGGTTTGTATAGGTCAAGAGTGTGATTATTGTGGAAAATGAAGCAACTTTGAAGACGAATGTCTGTGGTAGCTAAAGGACGTGATTTTGATGCTTTTGTTACAGGGAAACTCCACAACTTGAAGTTTATGGTTGTAGCAGGCACAGATGTCTGTCTCTAGAAGTATTTCCCAAGTGTTATACTTTACTGCACTTTTTCTTGGAATCTCTTTTGTATCGGTGTTGAGACTGGTTTCTTTCCTAAATGGGTAGCAGTTGTTGTGATTAGAAATATATTTTCAATAGCCTTTCCAACCAGAGATAACAGAAGAGAGGAAATTACCTGCCTCTTATCTGAAGGGTAATGAAATTGAAAGTGTCACACACATGAACTTTAATAGAAATATGCAGAAAACCTCAATGAGGAAGGTCAGATATCACGATTAGTGTAGCTCATTACAGAATTGTTGTATTTTAGAGCTAGAAAGACGAAAGAAATAATCTAAACTTCTTAATTTCATAGATAGGGTACTGTTGGGCAGTGCCTAACTAAACTAGTTAACAGCGCAGTTAGGTTTGCAATCTAAGTTTCTTGTTTCTCAAGCATTCTCTTTTAGCTATGGTTGGTGAACAGGGTCAGATTTTCTCACACCAAACTAGTAATTACTTGTATTTTGTACCAGGAGTGTGCATTAGAGAAAGTTTCCTGGCTTATAATACTATATATAATTGGGGAAACATATAATTGGGAAAATCTTAACCAGTGATTTCCATTTCTACATAATCTTTGAGGCCTAAAGAGGCATGGTAGTTGGAGATGTTTCTGCTATCTTGTGAAAGTGGTTAAGGATTTCTCAGAAGTTAGTTCAGCATTTCCCACCAAACCTAATGTGACAGAGAATGAGGAAGGTGGTGTGGGCGGTCAAGACAAGGTACCTCCTTTTTGCTGTAAAACCCTAGATCTTTACAGCTTTGATCCAAATGTACGTCAGATGACTTTCATTGTCAGGGTATAAAATAAATAAGCATATTTATTTATTTATTTTATTTAAAAAAAATTTTTTTATTGTTAGATCATAGCTGTGTACATTAGTGCAATCGCCTGTACCCATTCAATAAGCATATTTGTTATTGGATCCATGTTTCTGGGAAGAAAATCTTAGTCTATATTTTTACCAGACATTTTAGTAGCTTTAGTTTATAACAAGATTAATTGATGTGTCTTCATTTCTATTGGTTAAAGACAATGTCCTTTTTAATTGTCATCTTCTAATAGAGTAAAAACATGAATGGTTGGGAGACCACATGCTACCTCTCATAAAAATCATTTCTCCCCTCTTTCCAGCTGTGGCTACTAGATGTCATTCTCTTGGGGCCCAGATAAGGCAGGGAGAGTGGCCCTGCTAGTTTATGAGGCCTGTGCTTTGCACCCACTCGGTACTGTGGAGCCTGCCACCATTGCCACCATCCTTTTAAAGATTAATAAACAGGTGCTGCTTATCCAGAAAGAGCCCTTCTCTGAAGTTTTGTGGTTTGGTAAAGTAGATTTTTTTTATTAATATTAAATCATAGCTGTGTACATTAATACGATCATGGGGCACCATACACTGGTTTTATAAACAGTTTGATGCATTTTCATCACAGTGGTTAACATTGCCTTCCTGGCATTTTCTTAGTTATTGTATTAAGACCATTATATTCTACATTTACTAAGTTTCACATGTACCCTTGTAAGATGCACCACAGGTGTAATCCCACCAATCACCCTCCCTCTGCTCATCCTCCCCCCTCTGTCCCCTTCCTCTCCCCCTTCCCCATATTCTTAGGTTATAACTGGGTTATAGCTTTCATATGAAAGCCATAAATTACTTTCATAGTAGGGCTGAGTACATTGGGTACGTTTTTTTCCATTCTTGAGATACTTTACTAAGAAGAATATGTTCCAGCTCCATCCATGTAAACATAAAAGATGTAAAGTCTCCATCTTTCTTTAAGGCTGCAGAATATTCCATGGTGTACATATACCACAATTTATTAATCCATTCGTGGATCGATGGGCACTTGGGCTTTTTCCATGACTTAGCAATTGTGAATTGGGCTGCAATAAACATTCTGGTGCAAATATCTTTGTTATGATGTGATTTTTGTTCTTCTGGGTATATACCTAGTAGAGGAATTATAGGATTGAATTGCAGATCTATTTTTAGATCTCTAAGTGTTCTCCAAACATCTTTCCAAAAGGAATGTATTAATTTGCATTCCCACCAGCAGTGTAGAAGTGTTCCTTTTTTTTTTGAGACAGAGCCTCAAGCTGTCACCCTCGGTAGAGTGCTGTGGCATCACAGCTCACAGCAACCTCCAACTCCTGGGTTCAAGCGATTCTCCTGCCTCCGCCTCCCAAGTAGCTGGGACTACAGGCACCCACCACAATGCCCGGCTATTTTTTGGTTGCAGCCGTCATTGTTGTTTGGCGGGCCCGGGCTGGATTCGAACCCACCAGCTTACGTGTATGTGGCTGGCGCCTTAGCCACTTGAGCCACAGGTGCCGAGCCAGACATGTTCCCTTTTCTCCACATCCATGCCAACATCTCTGGTCGTGGGATTTTGTGATATGGGCTAATCATACTAGAGTTAGTTGGTATCTCCAGGTAGCTTTGATTTGCATTTCCCCAATGATTAAAGATAATGAGCATTTTTTCCTATGTCTGTAGGCCATGCGCCTGTCTTCTTCAGAGAAGTTTCTCTTCAAGTCCCTTGCCCAGCCTGCGATGGGATCACTTGTTCTTTTCTTGCTTACATGTTTGAGTTCTCTGTGGATTCTGGTTATTAAACCTTTGTCAGAGAAATAACCTGCAAATATCTTCTCCCATTCTGAGGGCTGTTTGCTTGCTTTACTTACTGTGTTCTTGGCTGTGCAGAAGCTTTTTAGTTTGATCAGGTCCCAGTAGTGTATTTTTGAAGCTGCTTCAATTGACTGGGAGGGTCCTCCTCATAAAATACTCACCCAGACCGATTTCTTCAAGGTTTTTCCCTGCACTCTCTTCTAGCATTTTTATAGTTTCATGTCTTAAGTTTAAATCTTTAATCCAGTGAGAGTCTTAGTTAATGGTGAAAGGTGTGGGTCCAGTTTCAGTCTTCTACAGGTTGTCAGCCAGTTCACGGAGCACCATTTGTTAAATAGGGAATCTTTTCCCCACTGGATGTTTGTAATTGGCTTGTCGAAGATCAAATAATGGTAATTAGCTGGGTTCATCTCTTGGGTTTTCTATTCTGTTCCAGACACCTACTTCTCTGTTTTTGTGCCAGTACCATGCTGTTTTGATCACTATCGATTTATAGTATAGTCTGAGGTCTGGTAGCATGATTCCTCCTGCTTTGTTTTTTTTTCTGAGTAATGTCTTGGCTATTCAAGGTTTTTTCTGATTCCATATAAAATGAAGTATTATTTTTTCAAGATCTTTAAAGTATGACAGTGGAGCTTTAATAGGGATTGCATTAAAATTGTATATTGCTTTGGGTAGAATGGACATTTTAACAATGTTGATTCTTTCCAGCCATGAGCATGGTATGTTTTTCCATTTGTTAATGTTCTCAGCTATCTCTTTTTTTTTTTTTTTTTTTTTTTGGTTGCAGTTTGGCCGGGGCCGGGTTTGAACACGTCACCCTCGGTATAACACATCCTTTGTTAGATACACTCCCAAATATTTCATCTTCTTTGGTACTACTGTGAACTGAATAGAGTCCTTAACTGTTTTTCCAGCTTGGCTATTGTTGGTATATATAAAAGCTACTGATTTATGAATGTTGATTTTGTAACCTGAGATGCTGCTGTATTCCTTGATCACTTCTAAGAGTTTTGTAGTAGAATCCCTGGTGTTTTCCAGATATACAATCATTTCATCTGCGAAGAGCAAATGTTTGATCTCTTCTGACCCTATATGGATACCCTTGATGGCCTTTTCTTCCCTAATTGTGAAGGCTAAGACTTCCATTACAATGTTAAAGAGCAGTGGAGACTATGGGCAGCCTTGTCTGGTTCCTGATCTGAGTGGAAATGATTTAAATTTAACTCCATTCAATATGATATTGGCTGTGGGTTTGCTGTAGATGGCCTCTATCAGTTTAAGAAATGTCCCTTCTATACCAATTTTCTTAAGCGTCCTGATCATGAATTGATGTTGGATAGTATCAAAAGCTTTTTCTGCATCAATTGAGAGAATCATATGGTCTTTCTTTTCTTATTTGTTTATGTGCGGAATTATACTTATAGATTTATGTATATGGAACCAGCCTTGAGACCCTGGAATAAAACCAACTTGTCATGATGTATAATTTGTTTGATGTGTTGCTGGATTCTGTTTGATAGGATCTTGTTGAATATTTTTGCAACATTAGTGATATTTTTGAATATTAGTGATATCAGTCTATAATTTTCTTTTCTTGTTGGGTCTTTTCCTGGTTTGGGGATCAGGGTGATGTCTGCTTCATAGAACGTGTTGGGTAGTCTTCCTTCTTTTTGTATATTTTGGAACAGGTTGAGTAATATAGGTACTAGTTCCTCTTTAAAAGTTTCGTAGAATTCTGATGTGAAGCCATCTGGTCCTGGGCTTCTCTTTTTAGGGAGATTTTGTGTTGTTGATGCTATTTCAGAACTTGATATGGGCCTGTTCAACATTTCCTCTTGATTCTGGCTAAGTCTTGGAAGGTGACGTGCTTCCAAGTATTGGTCAATTTCCTTCAGATTGTCATATTTCTGAGAATAAAGTTTTTTTTGCGTGTGTGTGTGTTTTTTTTTTTTTTGGCCGGGGCTGGGTTTGAACCTGCCACCTCCAGCATATGGGACCGGCACCCTACCCGCTGAGCCACAGGAGCCGCCCGAGAATAAAGTTTTTTGTAATACCCATTAAGGAGTTTTTGAATTTCTGAGGAGTCTGTTGTTTTTTCGTCTTTGTTGTTTCTGATTGATGAAATTAGAGATTTTCCTCTTTTTTTCCTGGTTAGGTTAGCCAAAGGTTTATCTATTTTATTGACCTTTTCAAAAAACCAACTTTTTGATTTATTGATCTGTTGTATAATTCTTTTGTTTTCAATTTCATTTAATTCTGCTCTAATTTTGGTTATTTCTTTTCTTGTACTGGGTTTGGGGTTGGAATGTTCTTCCTTTTCCAGTTGTGTGAAATGTCCCATTAAGTTGTTAACTTTCTCTCTTTTTATTCTCTTGAGGAAGGCTTCCAGTGCTATAAATTTCCCTCTTAGGACTGCCTTTGAAGTATCCCAGAGGTTCTGATAATTTGTGTCTTCATTGTCGTTTTGTTCCATAAAATTGGCAATTTCCTTCTTGATCTCATCTCTGACCCAGCTATCATTCAGAATAAGGTTTTTTAACTTCCATGTTTTTGTGTGAGTATGCAGGTTCCTGTTGTTACTGAATTCAACTTTTATTCCATGGTCATCCAAGAGGATGCAAGGAATAATTTCTATTCCTTTAAATTTACTGAGGTTAGACTTGTGACCTAAGATGTGATCAATTTTGGAGTATGTTCCGTGGGCTGATGAGAAGTATGTGTATTCAGTTTTTTGGGGGATGAAATGTTCTGTAGATGTCTGCTAAATCCAAATGTTGGGAGTTTAGGTTTAAATTTAAATTTCTTTGCTCAGCTTCTTATTGGAGGATCTATCCAACACTGCCAGAGGAGTGTTGAAATCTCCTACTATTATAGCTGGAGGAAATCAAGTTGCTCATGTCTGTTAGAGTTTCTCTTATAAATTGAGGCGCATTCTGGTTGGGTGCTTAAATATTAATAATTGAAATCTCATCATATTATATTACCCTTAACAAATATGAAGTGACCATTCTTATCCTTCCTTACTTTTGTTGCTTTAAAGCCTATTGTGTCTGCAAATAGAATTGCAACGCCTGCTTTTTTCTGGCTACCATTTGCCTGAAATATGGACAACCATCCTTTCACCCTGAGTCTATATTTATCTTTTAAGGTAAGATGTGACTCTTGTATGTAGCAAATATCTGGCCTAATTTTTGTATCCAGTCAGCTAACCTGTGCCTCTTTAGAGGACAGTTTAAGCAGTTCACATTAATGGAAAGTATTGATAAGTCTAGTAAAATTTTGGGTATCGAGTTTTTTGAATGTCCAGTGGACATTTTTAATCTTTTCACCACTGTGGAAATTGGAGTTTGTTCAAAAGTTTCTGAGTGAGTTTTTGTGGTAGAAGATTGGGCTGGTCATTATGGAGAATAGGTCTGAGAATATCCTGAAGAGCTGGTTTGGTTATGGCAAATTTGTTCAACATGTGAATGTCATTAAAGTATTTAATTTCTCTGTCATAAATGAAACTCAGTTTATTTGGATACTCTATCCGGGGTTGAAAGTTATTTTGTTGTAGGAGATTGAAAGTTGATGACCATCCTCTTCTGGCTTGAAAAGTTTCAGCAGAGAGATTTGCTGTCATTCCAATATTCTTCCCTTTGTAGGTAATAAATTTCTTACGTCTAGCTGCTTTCAGAATTTACTCTTTCATATTAACCCTAGTGAAGTTAATTATGATGTGCGTGGGGGATGTCTTATTCCGATTGAGTTGTGCTGGGGTTCTGAAACTGTCTGCTGTCTGAATTTCAGAATCTCTTGGCTGGAATGTCTGGAAAATTCTCTTTCATAATTTCATGGAGAAGGATCTCTGTGCCTTGTGAGGCCACTTCATCACTTTCAGGGATTCCAATGAGGTGGATATTAGCCTTCTTCGAATTATCCCAGAGCTCTCTGAGAGAATGGTCTGTTTTTGCTCTCCATTTCTCTTCCTCTCTGAGAGTTTGGGAGCATTCAAAAGCTTTGTCTTCAATGTCAGAAATCCTTTCTTCTGCTTGTTCCACTCTGTTACTGAGGGATTCTACTGTATTTTTCAGATCTTTGAAGGCTGAAAATTCTCACCTCAGTGCATCAAAATCTTTGGCAGTTTTGTCTTTAAATTCATTAAATTCTTGAGACAAGTTTTGAATTTCTCCTCAGATTTCTAATTCTGACTTTTGAATTGCTCTTCGAATTTCTACTTCCAAATTTTCGTCCATTCTATTAATCTTGTTTGCAATCCAAATTCTGAATTCGATTTCTGACATCTCGGCCACGTGTTTATGAATGGGTTCTTCAGTTACATCTGCCATATCTTTCCTTTGGTGGGTTGATCTATTCTGGTTATTCATGTTACCAGAGTTTTTCCGCTGATTCCACCCCATGATTTTTTTACACCATTTGACTTTTCCCCTGGAGCTTTGTTGATGACCCGTATAGTGCTATGACCTGAGAAACTGGGGACTTATTTGATGTGGTGGGGCCAAGTGGTACTGTCTTGTTTTCAGCTGGTCTATGTTAAATCCTAGTGAAACAGTTACTCTGGGTTGAAGTATCAGCTGTGGAGAAATACCAGCAATTAAGTAACTCCGCCCTCTACGGGCAACAATTGGTAAAGGAAACCTTCCTACAACCACACACCGAGGGCACCACTTGAATAGTCCTCAGGCGATTGGGTCAGTTCAAAAGGTCCAAATCAATTTTCTCAGTCAGCACCTGTCTCAGGTGTGAGAGTTTCAAAGGTCTCTGGGAACTGGATCAAAGGGGTCTGGTGACAACTCAAATATGACTTGCTACGGTGGTTGGTGGGGTCTGGAGGACCCACCCAGCAAGTAGAGTAGTCTGGGAAATTTGATGCCTCCTTCCCCACTTTGCACCTTTGTCACACCCAGTCACTAATAGCCCCGTAGGGCTGTGACTCAGTTGCCTTCTGTGAGCAGATACTCCAGGGCTTTGCACCTGCCTGAATCACAAGAACATCAGTATCTGCTCAGCCAGGCCACTGCTCTCTGCCTCTATTTAGCAGGGGGTGGTGAGGCCTGACAACCTTGGGCGCTCGATGGAGGCTGGGGGTTGTTCAGTCAGTTCCAGCCCTGCACCTGATTGATGTTACTGACGAACATAACAACTTTGTGGGGATTTGTTTTTGTCCCTGCTAAATTCCCCTGCAGAAGAGAAGCTGTTTTGAGTTTCCAGAACCTGTGCCTCAGGCCCTGTCTTTGCTCCTGCAGGTTTATATTCATAGCACGGTCAGCTCTAGCCTCTTGCCTTCCTTTGTCTGTAGGCTGATGATCCCCTGAGGGCCGGGTGCATCTTAGGCTCAGTAAAGCGGTCCTCTGGGTCAGCCCCACCCTGGGAATTTCCTGTCTCTGTGCATGCATTCTAGTCCCTGCGCTCCACTCAGGCCGGTACTGCCACAGGCAGACCCTTTACTCACAGGCCTGTGTTTCAGTCCCAGATCTGTTCCACGGTGATTGCCTTCTGAGAAGATGCCCAGCCTCCTCTGTTTTCCCAGGGAGACAGGGGTTGTGGCTTTGGAATATCCGGGGAGTGGGCTGTATTGTTGCCAAAAATGGCTGCTGCTCTGCGCCTCAGGGCACTGCTGCTCCGGTGTGGTTCCCTCTCAGCCGACTGTCATCTCCTCACTTCCGTGCCACAGAATCAGCACTGACCAGCTGCAGTCCAGGCCCTGTCCACACCCCTCGAGAAATCACCCAAGAATCTGGACTCCTGGGGGACAGGCCTCCAGACTTCAGAGTGAGAGTGGAGGGGAGTGCTGGGAGCTCAGAATTGCAGGTCGAAACACCAAACTCATTGAGACCAAATGAGCAAATAAACAGATAAAAAGTCTACCAGACACACAAGCCCACAGATGCACTAACAATCAGAAACACATAGACATACAGACAACAACAACAACAAAAACAACTACAATAAAAATGATAATCATAAAATAATTGAGAAAAAAGGGTAAAAAACATACAAACAAAATGAACAAACAAACAAAAAACCCTCTAGAAATCTGGTGTTGGCACTCTCAGAAACCATAGGAAGGAAAGAAGAGGAAGACAGAAGGGGAAAAAAACGTGGTGTTTATAAAAGAGTTAAAAAAGAAGAAAGAAAAAATTAAAAATAGAGGAAAATTAAAATAAAAAAATATAAAAAAATAAAAATTGACGATAGTTCCTCCAAGAAAATGATGAGAAAAAAGGGCATAAACCACAAAAATAGTATTCTTGTTTATATGTAGAAATAAACATCTATATATATGATGTAGGGATCAACTTTTATAGGAATATATTTATAATGTAATATAGTTTCTGCACACCAGGTGCGCTGTGAGTGGTTCCCAGGCTTATACCTGCTTCACAGTTTATACTGTTACCATGGTAACCACCCTTTTGTTTTGGAGGCCAATCACCGTTTTGGAGTTTTTGTAAAAGTTTTTTTTTACCTAATTGTTGTGCAACCTCAGCTGCTCTGTTCCAGACAGCACTCCTACCCAACTCAGTGCAGGAGTCCACATTTCAGAAATCTTTCCACTCTGCTCCCGCGTTCTCCTGCAAACTGGCAACTGTAATCGGCTGTGGGGGAGGGTGCTGGCAGCCGCTGAGTCTTGCTGGTACTGCTACCATGGCTGCTGGTGGGTCTCGCTGCGGCTGCGGCACACGGAAACCTTATACTCAGTTTTTGTGGCTCTGGAGTTTGAGTCAATATACCCGCCAGTTCCCCACAAAGCCTGAACTGCCAGCCCACACCAATATTCCCCACCAGGAATGGTCCGGTCTATTTAATCACTCCTGTTGTTCTGGAGGAAGGTGCCTGCCATTTCGGACAATTCAAAATGTCTGTTTCCCAGGCGGGATCCCTTCCTTTCAATTTTCCATCGGGTTTCTTAGTACCCGGTGATTCTGAGTGGGTCCCCTTTCGGGTGCCAGACTCTGCTCAAGAACAAATTTTTGTCCCTGGGTTTTGCCAGGAATTGTAAACTGCTGTTCTCCATGAGGGAGGGGCCTGCCGGAGGGAAGCCAAGCAGGAAAAATCTCTACAATAGAGTCCGTGGTTTCAAATTACACCTCATATACAGCAATCCGCTAATTTGCTGCACATCTCCAGCTGTCTGTCCACACCAATAATCCATGTGGGGAAAAGGTCCAGACCCCCCTTCCTCTCACCTGATGACTTGGGAGAGGTGGGCTACACGTCCATCCTGTCCGCCATCATGCTCCGCCGGTAAAGTAGATTTTTTATCAGGTTTTCCCCAGGCCTTTGGTCATAATTGGGCTTTTGTGCTCACTGAGGTTGATTCTTAGCTCTGCCTTGGTTCTGTGCAGTGAGGAATGTGGGGCGCTGGTCTGGGTCAGGGCGCTGAACTGAGTAGTTGGATTCCCTCCTCATTTCATGGGGCTTGTTATCTGTCTGGTGATGGATGCTAACCTGTCTTAGCTGACTTGATTGAGGTATTGGGGATAGAGCTCACTGATGGGAGGAGTTGGTTTCACTCCGTAGGAATCCTTTTTCCAGTGGAGTCTTCCTGCATTATGGGGCAGGCCATAGGTAGCCTTGGGGCTCAGTAAGCAAAGTCAGGGAAGGATGACAGAGCATGAAAAGGAAATGCTGAGGCAGGGGCTGGCCAGGGATGGCTGGGAGTGTGGGGCTGAGGTGAGAAGCTTGGGAGAGCAGTGAAATGCTATATGTTAAGTTTGTTCTGACTTAGTAAGCAGGGGAAGTTGGGAGGGGACAGAACCTTAAGGCATTTTGGTTTAGCCCTGAGATGTTGGTGAGGAGGGTGAGAATCAAGGCTAGAGGGAAAACCCCATAGTATCATTTTTGAAATGTGGAGAAACAGCGTAAGCATTTATAGTTCAACCCTGGGATTTTAAAACATGTGTAACAGCAAAGTGAGTTATTATGTAGGTTGTAAATGTAATGTAATATATTGTGGTAAAGTTATGATTTCTGGATTTAGTGGGAGCGGTGCTTGTTCTCTGCCTCTGGGGAGGGTGGAGAACTGTGGATTCATGTGGAAGCAAAACTCCAGGTAGGAAAGCAGTGAAAGGCAAAGAGGGCCAGGGCTGTGGCTCACGCCCCTAATCCTAGCACTCTAGGAGGCAGAGGTGGGTGGATTGTTTGAGCTCAGGAGTTTGAGACAAGCCTGAGCAAGAGCCAGACCCCATCTCTACTAATAAATAGAAAACCTACCTGGATGTGGTAGCACAACCTGTAGTCCCTGCTACTCGGAAGGCTGAGGCTAGAGATTGTTTGAGCCCAAGAGTCTGAGGTTGCTGCGAGTACAAAGATGCCATGGTGGCTCTCTACCCAGGGCGACAGAGTGACACTCTATTTTGTCTCAAATAAATAAATAAATAGAGAAGAGAGGAGAGCCCTTGAGCTATCATCTACAGAAAACTCAGTTCTCTCTGTTTAGCTGTCTCCAGTCAAGTCTTTGTAGGAGGAGTCTCCTTTAGAAGTTTTATTGCTGGCACCCAGGCTGCATTGTCCTAAGAGATGTGCCTTTACTGGACCATGAACTCTCTGGCAGGCAGGCTCTCAACAGTTATTTTGTGAGTGGTGTGTGTTGTCTACTCACCTCCAGGCTGATGACTGGGGCCCTGTCTAGATGGGAGCGTGTGTCTGTGAACAGCAGGAGGCTCCACAGGAGCTTCAGCATGTGATGTACTGCTCTGGACCAAGACAGTGCTTCCTGGCTCCCTTGAGGAGGGGCTGTTCCCAAAGCCCTAGCAGGACAGAAGAGGGAGTGGTGTGGGGGGCTACAAGAGGAGAAACACTTAGCAGGAGTATGGAGTTTTCTTATTCAACTCTAGTTGGTTTGAAGTAGAATCCTAGATTATTAGAGTTGGACTATATTTTAGGTATTATCCAGTCCAACCTCTTCATTGTACCAGTGAGGGAACAGACACCTATGAGGGTTGTAGGACTTTTTTTTTTTTTTGCAGTTTCTGGCCGGGGTTGGGTTTGAACCCACCACATCTGGCATACGAGGCCGGCACCCTAATCCTTTGAGCCACAGGCACCGCCCAGGATTGTAGGACTTTTCTCATCCCAGGGAAGGAACGAGTAGTGGGGTTGGCGAGACCCCAGATCTCTTGATTCAGTGATGATGCCTTTTCTAGTATGGATCATGAAGGGTTAAGTTGTATCAGGAATCTGGGAGGGGGCTCAGGGGTGCAGAGTACAGTAAGTCCACCTTAGTGCTGCCCCAGGAAGTGGTCCCTGGCACATAGGATAGAACAGGCAACCGGAGAACTTCTGACTTAGGTGCGATGATACAGATTTTGGGGAGGACTGTGATGTGATTTGGGAGGGAGCATCTGGGCACACCAGTTTCTCATTTGCTGATGGTGAGATGGAGATAGAGAAAATTCTTGAGGAACTAGGTTGAAGGCTTTCCTGAGTGAGCTTTGAGATGAACTTGCTCTGGGTTTGTATGGAGTCCAGGCAGGTGTGTGTACTGTGACATCTGGAAACCTGAGAAGTAGAGAGGGACCTGGTGGTTGCTGGGTGTGCAGTGGATACTACCTATCCTTTTATGGTTATAGCTTTCTGCACTCCAGTACTTATTTCAGCTTAACTGGCTAATGCAATTCTCATGTTAAGCTATCATACTGGCTTTAAACATGATCCCTTTCATTCTGCCTCTCTGCTTAATTATTCTATATGGTGGAATTGAACATAGAATACTATAAATAACAAGAGAATTCTTATAAATTCTGAATTGAAATATCTGGCCAACTGTAGGATTGGTTTCATTGGAAAAAGTGAACCTAATTTTTTGAAGTGATTTTTCCTTCTTTCTTTCTTCCTTTTTTTTTACTTCCCTTTTTCGCTCACCTACTCTACAGAGGCAGTTCAGTATAATGGTTAAGCACAAGGACTCTGGAACTCCAGTTGAATTCTTGCTCTGCTAATTATAGTGTGTGACCATAAGCAACTTAAGCTATTTGTCTTCCATGCCTCCATTTCCTCATCTATATAATACAGGCCTCCATTCCTGGCCAATTTTTAAGAATTTTTTTTTTTTTTTGGTAAAGACAGGGTCTCTCTCTATTGCCTAAGCTGGCCTTGAAGTCTTGGTCTCAAGTGATCCTCCTGCTTCTGCCTCCCACAGGGCTGAGATTATAGGCCAGCATCATAAGGGTTAAATAAGTTAATTCATGAATTAGAACAATGCCCGGTACACACACAGTTCTATTTGCCTATTAGCTGTGTTATTTTCCAAGTATTGATCTAGGCCTTTTGTCAATTTATGAGCAAACCAAAGTTCAGAGAAATTTTAAAACTTGCTTAAGATTATCCAACTAGTAAGGAGCAAGGATGGAACTTGAATCTTCGCTAAGCCTGGCTTCTCTCTCTGTTAAACCTGGCTTTTAACCACTCTGCTGGATTTCTGAGGCATAGCAAATTACTTAACTGTGAGTAGGTTGTAAGTTTTAGACCTGCTTACCCATTGATCCATCTGTCTTGTATTTTCTAGTGTAGATTTTTCATTATTATTTTTCATTATTATTTTTCATTCTGTAATGCATTTTCTTAAAATATCTGTGACTTAAACAAGGATTGTAAAACACAAAAATTAAACCACTCTTAAAATAATGGTACTCAAATAATTTGATAAGAACTTTAAAAATCCATGCTAATAATACTAAATCGTGAAAGACATAAAATGTCACTTCATGTGATATCCAATAAGTGGCAATCAGTATTGCCACACACTTGTAAGTTTGCGGAAATTAAGGTAGTCATTATCAAGTATTTTGAGCTTACTGTTTTTTTTTTTTTTGAGCTTACTGTTTTAAAACAATTATGCCATTAACATTTCAACCATTTGCACATCTTAATTACCAGGAAGAAACAATATCAAATTGTTAAAGGTCATGGAAAATCCCTCAATCTGTATGCTAGATTAAGATAAAGAGAATTAAGTCCTGAGAAGTGAGACGGGCTGTTTTAGCAACAGTGACAGAGGAGGTTGAGGAGCGGTAACAGCATTGACTGTTAGCAGAATTATGGCGTGATGAGCTCTGTTAATGTTGTAATGAACTATTGACTAGATGACTGGGTCAAGTGCTACTTTCTCATTTTCTTTTATAAAATAATTGAGAGATTTGTTATATGATAACACTGAGTTGGTAGATGATAACACCGAGTCCAGACTTCTAGATTTGTGTACTATAACTTCTGATAATGTATTGAAAATTAGAAATCATATTTTATAGTACTGTTAACTTGACAATTTCTTTTTTTTTTTTTGAGACAGAGCCTCAAACCGTCACCCTGGGTAGAGTGCGATGGCATCACAGCTCACAGTAACCTCCAACTCTTGGGCTCAAGCGATTCTCTTGCCTCAGCCTCCCAAGTAGCTGGGACTACAGGCATCTGCCACAATGCTCGGCTAGTTTTTTGGTTGTAGCCGTCATTGTTTGGCGGGCCCAGGCTGGATTCGAACCCGCCAGCTTAGGTGTATGTGGCTGGCACCTTAGCTGCTTGAGCCACAGGAGCTGAGCCAACCTGATAATTTCTTATCAAGGAAAGGAAAGTAACAAAAGCAAAACAAAACTAACAAAACTGACTAACTACTCCAAAAAAACTATTCTAAGAAACCAGTACTTGTGCTTCAAAGTAGCTGCAACTTTGTGTGTGTGTGTGTGTAAGAACAGTATTTAATATAACTAACTGTACATTGGAAATTATTGAACCAGTCGCTTGAAACAAAAAAATGAAAATTGATAAAAAATTTTTTAAAGTTATTTGTTTATATCTTTTGACAAGGTACAGAATTGTGTCAAGAGAAAGTAGCCATGGCTAAAAGCCTATTTAAAGTGTCAGCTAGGACGTACTCAAGTTAAACAATTGGCAGTCGGACTGGGCACGGTGCTCACGCCTGTATTCCTAGCACTCTGGGAGGCCAAGTGTCTCAAAACTAAAATAAAATAAAACAATTGGCAATGAGAGAAATGGCTCAGGGTATGTTGTAGCTTGACATTAAAGATGACATCAGATGGAGTGTGTCTCAGTGATGACCATATGTCCTTTCCATCTGATATCTATTTTAGGACTTGGATAAATGACTTGGTCTTAAATATACTTTAAAGAATTGTTCATTCATTAAAAAAAAAAAAAAAAAAGGAATTGTTCATTCATTACTTTTATTAAGTTTGTCTTCAAATTAATCAAATGTGTTTCAAATGGATCCAGTGTGCATATGTACTGTGAAATGAATGAACGTAATGGTAAAATGATGATAAAAATTTGGCCACTGACCTTTTTAGGTTATACGGCTTTGTATTATTGAGTGCTAGGATGAAATATGGATGTCTTGTGTTCTTTTCTTAGAGACATAGAAAATTTTTCTCCCTAGTTTTAACAGAATATTAACAGAGGAATGAAATGGGAAGAAATAACGGCTGTTTTCTAAGAGTGACTTTTCTACGGACAACTTAAAAGAAGGGGCCAGGGAGTGCAGAGTCCTAGCTGTTGCCGTTGCAGCTTGAGTCAAGATAAGCAGAAGTGTGGGTGTGCTTCGTGTCACATGGCAGGAGGCTTCCCCAGAAGTGGTTTGCCAGACCAGGGAGCTGTTTCATTTTGTGGCTGTTAGAGCTGTACTTTGGAAAACACTCAGTCTCCTGCTTACTGCTTCATTATGGATTATACAGGTAAAATTAAATTTTGAATATTTTTTAGTCATATAGAATTAATTAAAAAATATTTTGAATTTATACTTTAAAAATTATGTATGTGTACTTTTAAAAGTGTTATGTATCAGTTTATTCCTGAGCATGTATGAATGTGTTGTATGTAAATTGTGATTAAGGCTGAGCACTTAAGGGAATTTCTCAGACATGCCCTTGTTGTGTCTCCTATTTCTGTTGGGTCATTCTCAAGCACACTTAAAATAAATTACAACCCATGATTAATCTACATTTCTCCCCTCTGGGCCCCAAAGATTTAAAGTACAAACACTTGAGTTCAGATTATGCCACGTGGGGAATATAATTATACAGTCTACCTAGAGTTTCTGGTTTCTGTTAAATATTTTTGGCACTGTGGTGGTGAGTTTGTGCCTGCGTGTGGTGCTATTTTTTAGGTGGTGTTAACATAATAAGGTGAATTGGAGAATTTCAGTTTTTACTCTAAATTTTATGAGTATAAAGGTGTTCAGATTTTTCTGATGGATACTTATTAGCCTCTTCCTTTTTAAACTGTATAGCCGTGTTCTCAATTTCTGGTTTTACCAAATGATAAGTGGTATGGGTTTGGGAATCATGGGTGGTGGTTGCTTGTTGAGTAAGTGGAAGGTTCCCTTAGATGGGATGGGGTGAAGGCATGGATGGGAAGTGAAGCAGAGAGGAGGTAAGGACATAAGTCTTTGCCCAAAATCTGTATAACCAATTCAGAATTAAAGTATCCTAAATTTGAACTTTTGGGTAATAGTGACACTGCTGACAGACTGCTTTTAAAACTGAAGAAGTTCTTTAGTTCCAAAGGTTTTTAGGAGAGTTTTGCTCTAGGGCAGAGACCTTTTATACCCAGTGTAATAAAATACCTTATACCTTTTATACCCAGTGTAATAAAAATCCAATTATGCATCAGATTGGATTTTGCTTACATAGTATTTATCAATGATCCCTTTAGACCAGTAGATGGACCTTTGGCAAGACAGCTAATTATGCAAATATAATTTTTGTGAAATTTATAATTTCAAATGCTTGCTATTTAGGGTGGCGCCTGTGGATCGAAGGAGTGGGGCGCTGGCCACATATACTGGAGATGGAGCAGGTTCAAACCCGGCCCCAGCCAAAAACTGCAAAAAAAATGCTTGCTATTTAAAGGACTTCTGTTGTGAATACTTTTGGAAGAGAAAACATTTTTAAAGTAGTTCATTGCCCCCCAAAGATTTGTTCTGTAAATTTTTAATATTTTTATCTTGGGGTTTCTTTAAAGTGTTTATACCTGCATTTGTGTGTGTGTGTTTTGATTTTCTTTTCCTCATAAGATTGAATATATTAGAATTTTTATTCGAAGGTTATAAATTAAAATGTTCCTGTCTTCTAGAAAGTTAATTCTATGAGTGGTATGATGTTGAAGCAAGAAGTAACGTCCGTTGTAGCCATATGCAAACAAATGAAATTTGTAAAATTCTAGCTGAAAGCTTTACTATGAGAGCATTTTATTTTATTACTATCATATAGTGTCTCATTCTGTCATCTTGAGCTAGAGTACAGTGGCATCATCATAGGTTGCATCTTATTGTAACCTCAGACTCCTGGGCTCAAACAGTCTTCTTGCCTCAGCCTCCCAAGTAGCTGGGACTACAGGCATGTGCCACCAGGCCAGGCCAATTTTTCTAGTTTTTTTTTTTTCCACCTGGTTCGGGTTTACAGTTTATTTATTTATTTTATTTATTTTTTTATTAAATCATAGCTGTGTACATTGATATGATCATGGGGCATCATTCACTAGCTTCACAGACCGTTTACCAAGTTTCACATATACCCTTGTAAGATGAACCGCTGGTGTAATCCCACCAATCCCCTTTCCTCTACCCACCTCCCCCCTCCCTCCCCTCCCTTTCCCCCTTCCCCCTATTCTTAGGTTGTAACTGGGTTATAGCTTTCATGTGAAAACCCTAAATTAGTCTCATAGTAGGGCTGAGTACATTGGGTACTTTCTCTTCCATTCTTGAGATACTTTATTAAGAAGAATATGTTCCAGCTCCATCCATGTAAACATGAAAGAGGTAAAGTCTCCTTCTTTCTTTAAGGCTGCATAATATTCCATGGTGTGCGTATACCACAATTTATTAATCCATTTGTGGATCAATGGGCACCTGGGCTTCTTCCATGACTTAGCAATTATGAATTGGGCTGCAATAAACATTCTGGTACAAATATCTTTGTTATGATGTGATTTTTGGTCTTCTGGGTATATGCCCAGTTAATTTTTCTAGTTTTTTGTATAGATGGGGTCTTGCTCTTGCTCAGTCTGGTCTTGAACTCCTGGCCTCAAACCATCCTTCTACCTCAGCCTCCCAATGCGATAGGATTATAGGCATGAGCCACCGTGCCTGGCCTTAGTACACTTTGAGTTATAAATATGTGCCCTTCCCCTGCCAAAGAACATAATCATTGATTAATTCTTTTTTTTTTTTATAGTTTGTATATTGGCATTAAAACATTTCTCTGTTTTAAAGTAATACTTTATATATGTATAGTTGATATTGTAAGTAATACAACTTTAATATGCTAAAGTGGACATTAGAAACTTTAATATAAACAGAGAAGGTGGTGTTAAAGAAACTCACAGATAGGACACTTTCAAATTTTGTTGTGTGTGCTGAAAAATGTGATTTAAGTTCTTACCGTATTAATGAATACCTTAATAAAATTAGCTGTCTGATGTGGTAGGAAGCTATTTTGAATGTTCACTTCTCTAGTGATTTCTATAGACGTCTACACATTTGCAAATATAAGTGTATTTGATCCATTAAACCTTGAAGAGAATAACTCAGTTTATGGCACAGTGATTTTTATGTTTTGAATCAGAAAGAATTTATTTGCTGTTAGCCCAATTCATTCAGTCCAACCTCTTTGTTCTGATGTCATTATCATAGCCTTAAAGGGGACATCTTACTAGCAAACTGTTATTTGATGATCACAGAATAGATTTATTGTAAAAAAAAAAAAAAATTTAAGGAGCCAAAAGCACTTTTTTTTTTTTTTTTTTTGCCAAAAGCACTTTTATTCAAGGACTTTGCATGGAGTATTTCTTCCTTCCATGTTATCCTTGAAATTTTTTTCAGGTCTCCATTGAAATGTCAACTTTTTAGAGTAGCCTTTCCTGACAGTTTCGCCTAAAATAACTTTCCCATTCAATTACTCTTTATCCTTTACTTCCTCTTTGTCTTTCTTTTTAATACATCCCATGACTTTACGTATTGTGTGTTTGTTTTTCCGTCTCACCCATTAGATTATAAACTCCATAGGGGAGGGAGTTTGTTCCTAGCCGTACCCCTAGAATGTAGAACAGTAAGCTCCTAGGAAATAATTGTGGAGGGAATGCACAAATAGGGCATCCTTTACAACTGACTATGACTTACTTAAAGATTTTCATGCATCTTTCCTTAACAATAGCATTGCAGTATAATGATTCTTCTTCTTTTTTCTTTAGGGGAGAAAGGGTACAAATTAATTTGAATGTAAATTTTCATTGCTGATTTATATTATCTTGAAATTAACTATTTCTTTTAGCCCATGTATGAATAATTAGAGAGAATGGGTAATCCAAAGATCACTTTGGTTTTAGAATGCATTGTATGATTTTTGGGGCAAGGGCCAATGAGGATCATTAGCTCAGTTTTATTCTTCCTTTATTTTCCTTCATTACATTTTCTTTAGGCAACACACAAAAAATTGTGTTGATTCTCTGAACTGACTAGGGGACAGAATTGGAGCAAACTAAACTTTTGGAATTGGTCTTCAGAGATGTGGATCCAAGTGTTTAGAAACACCTCAGGCCACCAGATCACAGACCCCTTCATAGGAGTCAGAGTGTACAATTTTGCTGGCAAGCAAGATGCCCAATGTTTTTAACATACTGATCCTGTTACAATCCAAAAAGTAGACTTCTTGAAAAATGTTGGTGCTTTTAACTTATTCTTGGAAGTCTGTGCCAAGAAATAAATACAGGCCCTCAGAAAAATGTATTAATATTTTCATACACACACACACACACACACACACACACACCCCTCCAGGTATGTGCTTACAAAAGGAGCATGTAATGAGTTGGCAAAGTAATTATTGCACACAGGGACCATTTTATCATTCTACTTCCCTTCTTGCCTTTGTGATGGGCACATTTGTTCACCATTTTAATGACTGTTCATATATAACATCCCATATACAATTTTAAATAGATTTATGCAAGATAATATAGTTTGGCTTTAAGATTCGCCCCTTTTGAAATGTATTGCCCTTTCCCACTTTCTACAATTTCATTTCTACAGCATTCTTGATATGCCCCTTAGTTGTTGACCTGACCAATTATTTTTGAACGTATACATTTTTATTAATTCCCAAATCTTCAGTTATCTTTCGTGTCGTTTTTAGTTTTCTTTGGTGATTTTTTTCTTTTAAGGATTTTTTACCCCTATACTTTTCAGTTTCAATGTTCCCTTCATCACAATTGAATCCTTAAAACATTGTTTTGGCAATTATTTATTCATTGTTCAAGAGGTATTATGGTAGCATGGTAAAGAACACTGCTTTTCAACCAGACATTTTGGGTTTGAATCCCAGAATGTTATTGACTACCTGTGTGACTTAGGCAAATTGTTTACCCATCTCTCAAATGTGGATAATAGTGGTATTCTACCTTGTAGAGTTATCACAAAGATTAAATAAATTAATACATGTAAAATTCCCAGAATAGTGTCTGCCACATAGTAAATGCTCAGTAAATATTAGCTGTTGTTATTCTTTCCCACAACAAAAGATTTTTTCTTTATCTTATGCAGCATTATCACGTTTTATTCTTAAGTGTACAGTATTTTCAATAAGCTAAACATCAAGTTACCTTGAATAAATTGTACATTCATACAGTGGAATTTTATGCAGCCATTAAAAGGAAGAGGTAGATACCACATATACTGACCAGGAAAGCTACCAGTGATATTTTCAGATGGTAATTTGCACTTTACAGTACACCAGAATTTAATATTTAAAAACTATATATAAAGATGTCTTTATAAACATAGGAAATTGCTGGAATTGGTATATACCTTGGGTGAATGGGGTGGAGAGAAGACTTGAACTCTGGAACTTCCTACTATATATGATTTTAAAAAGTGTGGGATTATGTTATTAGATATGTATGCATATGTTAATATATTTACTTTTGTGCATTTCTGTATTTTTAAAATATTAAAACAAAACTGCTTGTCTTAGATAGGCATTCTATTGAAAGATCATAGACTTCTACATTTTTTTTTTTTTTTTTGTCTGGGCTGGGTTTGAACCCGCCACCTCCGGTATACGGGGCTGGCGCCCTACTCCTTTGAGCCACAGGCACCACCCCATAGACTTCTACTTTTTTTAAAAAAAATTGATTTCAAAGAATAAGATAATACAGGAAGACTTTTATTTGTTTAGTATCAAGAGACAAATACTAATATCTTCAATTATTTCTTTCAACTTTTTTTTTTTTTTTTTTTTTCTTCAGAGACAGAGTCTCACTTTATGGCCCTCAGTAGAGTGCCATGGCCTCACACAGCTCACAGCAACCTCCAACTCCTGGGCTTAAGCGATTCTCCTGCCTCAGCCTCCCGAGCAGCTGGGACTACAGGCGCCCGCCACAATGCCCGGCTATTTTTTGGTTGCAGTTTGGCTGGGGCCGGGTTTGAACCCGCCAACCTCGGTATATGGGGCCGGCACCCTACCGACTGAGCCACAGGCGCCGCCCTTTTTTTTTTTTTTTTTTTTTTATAGAGATGGGATCTCACTATGTTGCTTAGGCTGGTCTTGAATTCCAGGCACCAAGTGATCCCTCTACCTTGGCTTCAAAATGCTAGGATTACATGACTGAGCACCACTCTGGGTCTCTTTAATTATTTCTCTGTGTGGACAGATTAAGAAGAAATAAGTTGTCACAAATGACCACTCATACACAGGTATACCCAGGTGTGTGCACACAGCCTTAAAATGAATGACTTTGGAAATAACAGAAATTCACATAAGGCGAAATGAAGAAAGGAGAAATATACGTATGTGAATACATAAATACATTATGTATTACTAGAGCAGTGTTTTTCACATATGATTAATAGTCACAAAATAACTAATAATGTAATCACTAACATGTGAGTGCTCACTGTGCTCCAAGTAGCGTTCTGAGCACCTGTGCTATTATTTCACTGTTACATTTGTGTGTAAGCCCCAGATGTTTGTGCAATAGTGTACATATTTTCATGTATTTGTGATTGAGAGTATCACCCTTGATCTGCCAATCTGCCACGAACTTAGGGAAAATAACAGTAAACTCTTCCATAATTACTTTTAAAGGTAGATTATTTCTCTTATTTCTGATCTTCATTTCCTTGGAAAGTTCTATGTGCTGCATATAACCAAGAGCCCTGATCTGCAAGCTGTGTTTGTGGTTAGTTGCTGTAACACCAATATTTAAATTTCTTTGAGGTCTTTTTTTACTGCCTGGTGTCACAGGATGAAGAGCTCCTCAGGAGAGGGAATACATATGTGGCTCTTGGCCTTGTGCATTTTGTGACAAAGGAATTCCCCTCTGAATTGCGCTGCTCCCCTGGAGCCCCTGGAGCCTCTGGCTCAAGCCGCGCAGTTGGTCTGTGCAGTGTCCCTGACGTCACCAGCGTATGCATAAGCCCTGCTATTGTCTTACTGCTACAGCAGGGCTGGGGATTGCAGTATCCGCTGTTGCTGCTGCTCCCAGACCTGCCCCTGCTGCTACCTAGTCTTGCCTCACTGCATCCCACAGCAGCCACGTCGGCCTTCCTTTGCCTAGTGGATTTTTCAAAGCAGCTCTTCGGTTTTTGGGTGGTGTAAGAGAGCTTGCTGTTCAATCACACGGGAGAAAACTGAAGCTCGTAAGAGGAGAATCTGGCAGCTGGACACAGCTTGGGCTGCATTGTCTGGCTTCATGACCCTGGCTGTGTAGCCAGCTCATCTCTCCATCTCACAGGCACGCTCTCCTGGCTTTTTCTTCCTTTTCTTTCTTCTTCTAATATTTTTTAAAAGCAGCCTCTGGAGCCAGCCATGTTTGGCACTGAATCTTCATGTAAGTAAATGGATCCTACTTCTCTGCTATTTAGAAATCTGCTTACTGTCACGGTTTCACTGGCTTGGAGTTCTTATCACTTTGCCTTAGGTCATTAACGTTTGTGTTTTGGCTCGAATTACAAAGGAATTGGTCTCAGGGAAGGGACTCCCCTTAACTGGGTTATTCATCCTTGGGGCTAGGGATGTCAATGTGTCAAAATCAGGCCTCCAAGAGGGAGGTAGAAAGATGGGATTCAGGCAGCCTCCTCAGAACGTGTTAATTGCCAGGATCAGACCTGTCACTGATCTATTGTTGTGGGCTCAGTAATGGTGCTTTAACCCTCAAATAGATACTAGGAAGATCTGAAATGATAGTGTTTATTGGAAAGGAAAGAAGGGCTTGCATTTTTCATCTAAAGAGAGGAAAGTGTCATTGCACACTCTTCCTCCAATATTTTTGCAAAATAGCTTTATTTTTGAAGATGGATTTTTTTTTTTTCCATAGTAGCTTCAATCTTGATGTGCTGGCTAGCATCACAGTCCAGCAGTGTAATTTCTTTCTTAAAACTTATACAATGAAAAATTGCTTTGGTGCAGAGGAGGCCCTGCACAATGGGTTAGACAGAATAGCAGTTGTAGACAGCTAGAATTGATAACCACCCTATTGAGCATTATTTAATGTTGGTTATATTGTCAGTGCATCTGTACAGGTTCTGCAGAATATGTTGTCATCATAAGCAAAGATGATAGTTAAGAATTTCTTTTCTTTTTTTTTTTTTTTATTGTTGGGGATTCATTGAGGGGATAGTTAAGAATTTCTAAAGAGACTCAACCTGCTGGCCCAGAGCATTAAACATTGGCAAGACACTATCATTACTGGGGAGAAAGGAGTTAAGGCAGGAATTAAGGAAATCTATTTCTTATGAACTTGTAATTTGACCTTTACTTTCTGATCTCAGGTGATCAGCATGAGTGTTTGTACATAGCTGATGATTATTGTAGAATAGTCATTCTACATAATAATAATAATTCTGATGATTATTGTAGAATTAGCTTTTCAAGAGAGCTAATAATTCTTAGTTCTTTTCTTGATTAGCTTTTTAGAAATTTGGAATTATTATATCCAAGAAATATGAATAGATTAAGTGGCAAAGACCTTCCAGTTTTATTTCAGACATGAAATTTTGCTTAAGTGGGAGCCTAGGTATGACAGAAATATTTGTATACTAGAGAAACAGTCTGTTACTTGATTTAGCTGGCAGTGGAAGTTGAAACTCGGTGTGGGAGTCTTGGACTGGTGACTCTTAACATTGGCCAGTTTCATCAGTTAGACACACAACCTTTCTTGATCATCAAACCTGATATTTTGATAATATTGCTTATGTGCCATGTGATATGTTTGAAAACTGCTTGCTGTTTTTGGTCTCCATAGCTACCAGATTACTAAGCAGAACAGAACAGAACACCGTTCAAAAGACAGAATACTATCATGCAGATTTTAAGATTTTTTTTTTAACTTTCACTGAATACCACCTAGGGTGTTCTGACTGAACTGTCATAAGATATATTTGTTTATGTATCCTGTCTGCAATGCTGTAGTAGGCACTGGAAAAGGTTAAAGTTTTCAAATTATTTTGCTTTCACGATTCTTTTTCTTGAGTTCTGGTTGCCTTGCAGAGCCTTACTTGTATTAGATGCTTTTACTTTTTAAATTGAGGTATGATTTGCATACAGTAAGATTTGTAAGTCTAAGAGTGCAGCTTAGTGAATTTTTGGCCGTGTTTTTACACTCGTGGACCACCCAGATCAAAATGCACAACATTTCCATTTCCCCCAGAAGTTCTCTTGCGGCCCTTCCCTTACTTCCCTCTTGTGACAAGGTAACACCTGTTCTGACTTCTGATTCCATAGATTCAAGTTGTACATGCCTCTTTCAAATTTTCTTGTTCTCCTTCTCACTCTTCACCTATAAGAGAGGAAAATGTCTTCATTTCGAATATTAGTTTGATTAAGTTGATTTAATGGTTCAGACCTTTAAGGTCAGGAATTTGCAGGAGCCTGGGTATAACATATCCTTTCTCACTAAAATCATATTACTTGATTTAACTAATCCCTCAAAAAAATTTTTAAAAAGGCTTTGAAATGCCAAAAATATATCTAGAAGAGTAGACCCTAGTTCATCAAAGACGTACAGAGCTATAGCAACAGGATTAATGGAAGCTCTTTTATGTCTGACATCATTTTACTCAGTATCTCCAATAATACCAGTCTTACCTCTCTGACTTGGTGAATCTAAATCTCCCACAGTTGTATAGATGGGCCACAGTCAGTCTATTTTGGGCCACTTTGAAGTGAAAGTGTTCTGTAGTACAGGGTGGCCATAAAGTTCATGGGCAATTTAAAGTAGTGTGCAGCTTAAAATTCCCCTTGAACTTTATGGGCACCCTGTATTGAATAATCATTACAAAGTGGGAAGTATAGCTTCTGTAGTTGTTACTATCTTGATGTATTTGACTGAGCTTTTCCTTTACTTAAATTTTTCATGTCTAAAAATGGGAGTAATATGCTTACTTTTTATCTGCTTCGAAGAAAGACACTTTTAGTTTCTTTTGTCAGAATAATTTAGGTATAGGAACAAAAGTAGTATCCATAAAGTTTTGTTGAGGTAGGTCATCATTAAAATGTATATTTGGGGTTTCAAAGCCTTTGTCCTAGAAGACATATTCTGAAAACATGCATATTAGGAATACTTACTTTGATTTCATGATAGTTTATATTTAAAAATAAAGTGATTAAATTCTTCCAAATTAAAAATTATCTCTCAAAATTTTTTTTTTTTTTTTTTTTTTGGCCAGGGCTAGGTTTGAACCCACCACCTTCGGCATATGGGACCGGCGCCGTACTCCTTGAGCCACAGGCGCCACAATCTCTCAAAATTTTTAAGAGGAGTAAAAGTTTTCATGTTGAAAGGGAGAAACAAATTTTCATATTTTCTTTTTGTGGAGTAAGGAATGCTGGTTTTGCATTATGGACATTTGGTTATATCCTCCCTGATAAAGCCAATTATTCTTCAAAAAGTAGATACTCTAAGTATGTTGAACATTTATTCAATTAGCATGTATTGGGCTTAGGCCTCCTCTTTACTTCCCCCATGTTTAACTTTTTCAGTTCTCAAGCGTATCATTTAACATGTGCTGTGGTGGGAATTGTGTACTGGTCTAACATTTAACTTACTGGCCTTACTAGTCCAGTGAAGAGAGCAATACCTTACCTGTTGAGAAACAGGTGCCCCTGGGGCAAACAGCATCCATTTCAATCCCTTCTCTCATAATTTTCTTATAGTTATAATAAAAGAGAACATGTCCAGATCATCTTCAGGGGGTGGAAGAAGTACCAACAAAATTTAGGTAAGAGCTACCCACCTGAGCTTAGTGTAGATGAGGAAATAGTGGATGGGTGTATCAGGGGTTCTCTTTAGCTCTGACATAGCTGGTTCACACACCTTTCTTGCTATTCTCTGGATTTCCATATCACCTTGGGTAGACAGCCAGGTGCTGGAAAGGATTTGGTGTACTTGTGATGCCCCATGCAACTTTTCTTTGATGAGCACCCAAAGTTCAGCCATTGCCTTTTATTTTCATTTCTGATGGATTCATTGGGTTGGAAATGACTGCTTCTGAGTTTTTTTTTTTTTTTTTTGTAGAGACAGAGTCTCACTGTACCGCCCTCGGGTAGAGTGCCGTGGCGTCACACGGCTCACAGCAACCTCTAACTCTTGGGCTTACGCGATTCTCTTGCCTCAGCCTCCCGAGCAGCTGGGACTACAGGCGCCCGCCACAACGCCCGGCTATTTTTTTGTTGCAGTTTGGCCGGGGCTGGGCTTGAACCCACCACCCTCGGCATATGGGGCCGGCGCCCTACTCACTGAGCCACAGGCGCCGCCGACTGCTTCTGAGTTTTAATAGTGAGTGTGGTACCATGTTACTGAGAGCAAGGTAATCATCTCAAATTTTGAGCCAGTGTGTGAGAGATGGTCAAATGAATGTACTCTTGCCATATTAGGTCACCAAGATACTGTAATTAAACAGACATCTGGATAAAGAAACAAATGAGTTATAGTCTTCTATTATGTGTATCTCAGGACCATTCTTGGCAACTGGTCACATGTGAGATTAAACTTGGGTCTATTATTTTGATGTAATTTCTGTGAATTGGCTGAGATGTGAATAGTGACTATGGTCATTCAAAAATGGCTATTCATAACTGGACCATTTCTCAAAATAAGCACCCAGTTATTATTAAATAATTGTGTCAAAGACTAATAATGTTTTTGCTGTTGGTATGTTTGATATTTTAGTACTCTATTTTGTTTTTCTTTCATTAGTATTTACCATATGAAAATAAGTAATTTAGGAACACCAGCCATTTTCCTTCCCTACAACTTAAATATGGCTGTTAGATTTAGCTGTATAGATTTTAGATGCTTTCATCTTACTTAAAGCAAAAATAGAAATACCTAGGTGTGTCCACAAAAACACACCTGTAAGCCTGCCCTTAGAGCATTGAACGTAAAAGAAAATGTTATTATATGATATTAGATAAGTGGTATACAATAGACTACTAAAGTCACAAATATGGAAGAATAATTATGGATTACAGGGACTTCGATTGGGATACAGTTGTTTAGGAGCTTGGAAAGCTAAAGCTCATATCAACATTTTTGACTCATCTTACATATTAGCCTTTCCTTCCTTCTAACAACATATATTTGGATGTGAAATTTCCTTTTGAGTTTCTTGGCTATTAATAGTTAACAGTATAATTTTTAGTATCAATAGAATATTTTCAATTAAATAAGATAGGACTTTTTATTCTGGTATTTATATACTTTTGCTTGTACAAAAGTGGAATGAAAATACTCCTGATTATTTTTAAGTTTTCTGATTTCTTATTTTCACTTCAGTATTGGTCTCTAATTGTTACTCTTTAGTTTGTTCAGCAAAAATTTCATATGAGCTTTTAGTGGTTTGTTGTTCTCATTGTCACTATCGACCAGATTCATATCCTGTATAAACCGTGGGGAACCATGGAGAAATTACTGTCTATGGGAACTTTCCCGATGGAATCCCCATGGAGTTACACAGGATGTGAAAAGAATTCATTGTTGTTATGGATTCGAAGCTGGAAAAGTTACTGATTATGTGTATATATTTAAAGATTACTAATAATCACTGTATTAGATTATGTTTAAACACTGTTAAACTTTCAATATAAGTCTGTATGAGACACAAGAGTATGAATTGTATGCTCATTTTTTTTGTTGTTGCTTTTGTGGAAGATATAGATATCCCCCCATTTTTCCCTAGTCGGTATCAAGCATTAATTAACACACTTATTAATATGTTTTTAACTACAAAGTGCACAAATTTTATATTATTTAAAAGTCACATTTACTGTCCTAGGATAGTAGATTTTCACTATATTTTATTTGTATGAAAATAGACTCAGATACCTATGAATTGACAAATGTAGATATAATTTAATGCATGTTGTAGAAATGGCTGTCACTACATGTCACGTGCAGCAAGTAAGTGCAGAGACTCTGGCTTTCAATTGCCAGAATTCAAATTGTGCTTCTACCACATTCTACCAGAGTTTGGCCATCTACCATCAAAGCGCTATAAAGTGTGGCTTATCCAATGAACTCTTGGTGTTAGGGAGTTTGACCTTTTGGGGCCAGGGCATCTGTACCAGGGTGGGGCTTATCAAGGGACATATGTGGACAGTAGAATCTAACAATGGGAAAGACTGGCTAAAGAAAAGGAGATTTCACTTCCTGAGGCTGAGTGGAAGACTGGAATTTTCATCATGGAAATCTTTAAAGTGACTGAGTAGGGGGGTCTGAAGGTAGGAGATTGCATGGAACTGATGAAATGGGTCAAGGCTGCCAAATGCCCGATGTATTTTTCATTATTAGCCCCAAGGCAGACATTGGTCACAACACTTCTCGTAGGATTGGCTTAAGCCACTAAGTGTTTTCCATATTAGTTGAGTAATAGTCATATAGATAAATATTTAAATAAACTTGTAAATACTTACTGAATTAAGGAAAAAATTAGAACTCTTCAGTGTGCCAGAAATATTTGCTTAGATATGAAATAAATACACCTTTCTGTGTCACACTGTGGTTCTCGGTAATTTCAATGGCTTAATGATACAGAGTCACCACTGATCTTTTTTGAATGAAATTTACTCCAGTTGAAGATAAATGCTGCGTAGCAGGAGTACCTGGCATATATCAAGCGTTCAGATTCTTTAAAATTTGGATTTGCCATGGACTAAGGCAATATTCCTGGAAATATGATGTGTGACTTGTAGGTTGTTAATACTGAGTTTAATAAAATTTTCTAGGGTAAGAAGTTTATCACATATAACTGGCACATGTTAAAAACGTGTCAGTGAACAACTCTTAATTATTATCCTTCACAGCAGGAGCAGATGACAAACAGAATAATAGCATATGGACTTTTTTACTAAGCTGAATTTGTTAGTAGGTAAACTGCCATATACTGATAATTTACCATATACTGGTAATTTAACATCGTTAAAGGTTATTAAGTAAAAATAATGATTTACTATAATCAATTTATTTAAAGCATGAAAACTGAGAATTGTTTGCAATCTTGATGTGATTTTAAGAATGAGGAATGATTATTTTCCTTTCTTTTTTGTGAGAATTTCACCCTGTTAAGATTCAGCTTTGGGGCATGTTTTGGAGAGTAGTGAGCCTGACTGGAATACATATGCATTAGGAATCACAGTGACTCCGCTGGAATATTCTTTACTTTCTCGTCTACCTCTGGCTACTTCTAGAACACCTAGGGTCAGGGCGAGGCTTTGGTAGAGTCGAACCCAGTGATACACATGGAAGGTCCAAGCCTAGACTTGCCTCTGAAATCTGAGTTTCTCACATGAAATTTCCTAGACTTGTTTTAGTATAACAGTGTTATCTGTTGCTACACAACAAACTACCCCAACACACAGTAGCTTAAAACAAATATGTATTACTTATTGTATTTTATAGTTCCATGGGTTGAGTGCACCCCCCACGATGGTTCTCATGAAGGACTTCTCATGCAGTTGCAGTCAGATTTATGTAAGTGCTATAGTCACCTAAAGGCTCATCTGAGCTGGAGCTCCAGGGTAGCTGGAACTATCAGTTGAGGCTGGCTGTTGACTTGGGGCTCCAGTGGGGTTGCTGGCAAGAATGCTGATGCAGTTGACTCTAAACACAGGAATTAGAGGCAGATACCCCCACCCCCACGCAGTTGAAAATCTATATATAACTTTTTTTTTTTAATTGAGACAGTTTCATTATGTCACCCTCAGTAGAGTGCCGTGGTGTCATAACTCACAGCAACATCAAACTCTTGGGCTCAAACGATTCTCTTGCCTCAGCCTCCCTACTAGCTGGTACTATAGGCGCCTACCACAGAGCCCAGCTATTTTTGTGTTTTTTGCTGTCCCGGGCCCGGTTTGAACCCACCAGCCCCAGAGCATGTGGCCAGCTCCCTAACCACTGAGATACAGGCACCCAGCCCATATATAACTTCTGGTTACCCTAAAACCTAACTATTATTAGCCTACTTTTGACTGGAAGGCCTTACTGATAACATAAACAGTTGACTAACACATATTTTGTAGGTCTGTTAGATGTATTATATTCTGTATTCTTATAATGACATAAGCTATAGAAAAGAAAATGTTATTTAAACAATTATACAGAAGCGAAAAAAATATATTTACTATTTACTATTCATTAAGTGGAAGTGGCTCATCATAAAGGCCTCATCCTTGTCATCTTCATGTTGATAGGCTGTGGAGGAGGAAGACAAAGGGTTGGTCTTGTTGTCTCAAGGGTAGCAGAGAAGGAAGAAAATCAGCATGGAAGTGGACCTGTGCAGTTCAAAGCTGTGCATTCAAGGGTCAAGGTGACATCTTTTGTTCTTGTGTTTGAGGTCTTTCGTTCAGTGTAATATTTTCAGCCACATTGTAGCGGTTGGTAGGTCAGTTCTTTTTATTGCTGGGCAGTAGAAATAATGTAATTGGCTCATCTATCTACCTGTCTATGCTAAGTTGTTTCTGTTTGGGGCTCTTATGAGTACAGGTGCATGTATAAAATAGTCAGGTGTATTTCTTTATGTGGACATGTGTTTTCATTTACTGGATACCTAAGAATGCTATTGTTGAGAAACTGCCAAACCCACTTCTAAAGTGGTTATGCCATTTTATATCCCCACTAGCAATGGATAGGAGTTTATTTGCTTTACATCCTTGGCAACATCTGGCACTTTCAGTCCTTTTAATTTTTGCTAATTTAGTGGATGTATGTATAGTGGTATAATGTGATGTTTATTTGCACTTCTCTCATTCTTAAAGATATACCTTTTTTTTCATGTGCTTATTGGCCATTTCCATATCTTCTTTGATAATATATCTCTTTAAATTCTTTGCTTAAAAAATTAGGTTGTCTTCTTACTATTGAGTTTTGAGGTATCTTTATATACTTTGGTATGAATTCTTTGTCAGATATATGTATTGACAGTATTTTCTTATAGTCTGTGGCTTTCCTTTTTATTATCTTAATGATGTTAAGTTTTTAATTTTGTTGATATCCAGTTTATCAATTTCTTGCACTCAATACAAAAACCAAGTTGCTTACCTTAAGGTCTCAAAGATTTTGTACCCTGTATTTATTTCCACATGTTTTACGTATTTTGCTTCTATGTGTACTACCAACCATGTTGAAGAAATTTTCGTGTATAATGTGAGGTAATGGTTGATATTCATTATTTTTGCAAATGAATATTCAGTTGCCTTTGCACCATTTCCTGAAAAAACAATTATGGGCCCATTAAATTGACAACTTTATCAAAAATCAGTTGATTGAATCTTCTTGTTTTCTTGTTTTACTCCAGAGATCTGACTCCAGTGCCATAATATTGACTGCTTTATACCCTTCTGATCACTTTTGAAATCAAATAGATAAGCCCCCTCAAATCTGTATTTTTTTACAAATTTGTTTAGCTATACTTGATCCTTTCATCTTCTATAAATTTTAAAATTTGCTTATCAATTTCTGCAGAAAGATCTTCTGGAATTTCAATTGAGAGTATATTTAATCTACAGAGCAGTGTGGGGAGAGTTGATATTTTAACAATATTAAATCTTATCTGACTGTGATATATTTGTCCTTTTAATTTCTCCCAGCAATGCTGAAATTAAAAGAATAGCTGTGACTTTTTTGTTGTTGTTGATAAAAGGATGCTTATATAAAGTGGAGTAATTTATTATCATCCACTGAATATATGTTCCTAAGGAAAATATAGTAAAATGTAAAAGCGATTGTATTAGTAAAACTTCATTAATTTGAATTTGGGAGAATTATTTGCACTTGTAAAAGTTTTACATAGTCTGAAAAATGAAATTTTGCTAAATGTATGATGCCATGAGGAAGTCTTTTGCAGGTATGTTTTAATAAAGGGATAAGAAAGATTTATACCTAGAACACTTAACATTATGTTCATGTAAACTCTACTTTTATGGCCCTTAAAACATTTGTTCTCTCCTTAAGATGAATTACTTCTTTCTTGTTGTTTGTTATATCTTAGGAAATCACTTTATTATATTTGTATATCCTTCACTCCTGTTCTTGCCTAAATATTCATATTTAATTAGAAAGATCTGAATTTATGCATTGTTATATTTGGAAACAGGATTCTCAGTCTTACTGAAACTGGTTCTGTAGTCTTGTTAGATTACTGACCTTTTGGAATATCTGACAAATCTGTGGATTCTTGTGATTTTAAGAGATTTGAAACCAAACCTCTCCAAGTCGTTCATTGCTGCCAATGTAAGTGCACAGTGGCAAGTTTGTGAACTTAATTATCCAACACTGTAGGAGGACAGACCTGCTGGTCATTCCAGAAAAAGAGTTTCAAAATTGCCGTGAAGGGTGGACTAGGCCCTGGTAGCTGTGCATCATTTCCCGAGGGGAGTCCTTCAAAGGTGACTGTAGTGATAGTCAGCAAGGAGGTGTGTAGCACTTTTTCTAGGATGAGTTTGTGAACTTAATCGTTAGACTTTTATGTATCATTAATATGAATTTATAAGCATTTATCTAATGCCTAAAGAAACTAACGTCAAATTATGCATTCTTGTTTTAGGCAGCTTGTAAAATGGTAGTCCTGCAACAGTACCTGGTTAACTAGTATAGTCTTTTGACAGCTGTTGAGATGAATATGTGTAATGGATTATGAGTTCACTGGAGCTTACTTCCTCACCCTTTTTCTGAGTTACTTTGTTAGTTATTTTCCGTATACATGCATAAATAGCACAATGCTTAAGAATCTGGGCTTTGAATTAGGCAGACAAGGGAGCCTAATTTTATTATGTTGCCTTGGGCATCTTGTGACCTAGCTTCAGTTTATTCATCTGTAGAATGGAATAGTAGTTATAATACCTCATTACGTGCAATAATTTTTTTCATGGGTTAGTCATAATGCTTACATGAAATACATATGTAGAGTGGCAAACCTCTAATGGCATGCGATAAGCGATCTTTTAAAGTTTTTCATACCAGGAACGCCGTACTCAGTAGCAACATCAACATACTGTGTGAGTATTTGATGTAAAAAAGAGTATAAGCCACAATAGAAATGGCAGCATTAAATGTACAAATGGGAAAGAATTGTTTTAAATGGAAAGACTTACTAAGTTTTGTCCCTGCCATCTGACAGTTTACGTTCCAAGGCGACAAGATGAGTGAAATTATAATTCCTACATGTATACGTTTATTTGTATTGATTTGTATTAATGTTTGTAAACATGTTCATTTACCTGCTGTCAGTCCTCTTGCTTGTCTTTACGTCACAGGTTTCTTTCCTCAGATATTATTCTCCCAGGTTTCTGTCATAGTCACCTGCATTGGTCTCACTGGCTCCCCTTCCTCCATATCCAAGTCTGTTCCGTAGGTGACAGGCAGGCTTGCCTACCTGCCTCCTCCCCTCCCTTCCTTTCTCCCTTTCCCTCCTTCCTTCCTTTCTCTCTTGATAAATATAACTAATATGCAGCAAAATGCAAAGGTATTTGATTCTGTGAGTTTTAACAATTGCACTCCTGGCAGCACCAAAGTAAAATACAGAGTATGTGTATTTCTTCACAAAGCTCCCTAGTGCTCCTTCCAAACAATTTCCCTCTTCATCAGGCAACCATTTTCTGATATATAATTTAATATTAGTTTGGCTTGACCTTAATTTCTATGGAATTACACAATTTGTATTCTTTCGTGTCACGCAGCTTGCCGATCAGATTCCTCAATGCCCAACACCTGTTCCAAACACTCTCAATGACTCTTCATTGCTTTTTTGAACTAAATATAAATTCTTTGCCTGGGTGTTCAAAGTTAGCCACCATATGGTCCCAACTTTCCTCTCCCAGCTTAACTCCTACTACTACTCTGAATATAAGCTGCAGCCAAACAGAGCTTATTTGCTTTTTCCTGCATGCCTTTCCCCATGCAAGGCCTTATGTTTGGATCTGCCTCTATTTCCAGCTATTCAGATCTTAATTATTTTTAAACTCTTAGGTGTTCACCCCGGGTACCAGCTTAGGATCTTTCCTGGTTCGTCTGATGTTATTCTGGGTCTCTTTCTTTAACCCTCATCTCATGATCATCATCATAGGCCCCCACTTTATACGCCACACTATTCTCAACTCATTTTCCAACATCATCCCTCCCTACGCTCCTCCTCCCAGTCGCTGCCCTCTGCCAAAATCCATCCTGCATTTTTTGAGAATCCAACTGAACTTTATACTCATTCTATTAGCTGCACTGCCTTGATCAATCAACTTCTCTGGCTTCATTTTCTTTCTCTGTAAATGAGGGTACAAACTGTACTTAGTCATAGGGCTGCTGTTGTGAGTTTTAAATGCCTTCAGATTTTATTGTTTAGTAAAGTTTCTGTGAGTGTTACTTATTATTATTGTTATCTTAGTCATTATTGCCTTATCCTTCAATTGCATTTAATTTTCTCATTTAATAGTTTACTATGAAAGTGATGTGCTGATGGATAAAGAGTTATTTAAAGACAGAATGTCTGTTTCTGGGCTTTATGGTTACTTCACTGAACACCCATACTTAATCTCATCTCTTAGAGTGTCTTGCTTATTATTAAACCCAGTGTTGTCAGTAACCTTTTCTTTACTCAGGAAAATTTTTGAAATATGAATGGAATTTATACTTTTTTTATGGTATCATTTTAAAGTTATCTCATTTACTATTTAAGGAGAGTCTTTCTAAATACAAATAATCACTCCTTGGTTTATCTGGTTCACATGTTTGTAGTTTTGTTGGTTAGGTTCTCTTAAAGTTATGTATATTTGTAATTTTTTAAAAAGCTTTATGATACTTTCATATAGATGCTGTACCATGCATTACATTGTTTAATCTTCATTTAGATGGATTAAGTGACATCTGAGGAATTTGATATTTAATTGAGATGGACAGAGTTATCACTATGTAAGGAGAGAAATGAAACACCTAAGTGTTGATTTCTTTTAGGGTTTATACTAAGATCCATCAGCGATGTCTCTGGTTGTTATGTGGGGGGACAGGAAGCAGCATTCTACTCCTTCCAGTATTTGTGTCTGTTATGATTCCATGCAGAAGGTGAGTGATCTGGGTTTTTCTTTTTAGATATAAAATACCCATGTCCCTGAGTCCTTAGGTCTTCATCTGCTGCAGAATCATAAGCCAAACACCTGACTACAGTCTGTTTGTTTTTAGTATTAAATTGACCTTTTCCAGGCTCTCTTATTGAGGAAGTTGGAATCTGAGTAATACCAGCTATGTGTGGTGTCAGACTAGAACAATAATTCAGGGATGCAGAGTACATCTTGCCTTTGTTTCCTGAAATTGTGCATTGATTTCTTTTGTCAGTAGATTTCAAATGAATGGAAGCACCATTTTCTATTTTTAGGGTTTTTTTACTGGGGATGGGGGAAGGGCAGACTTCCTTCAAAAGCAAATAATTCCTCTGCAAATTCAAATTTTACCTGGTACATCTAATTTGCTTAAAGTAAAACACACACCCACAGTAGAGACTTTAAATGAGTCAGTCGATTTTATGGTGGGACCTTTTGTCTCATAGCAGCTGGATTAAAGCTTTTTTAGGCACTTTCTTTCTTTCTCTGTCTGTCTTTCTTTGGAGACAGGGTTTCATTTTGTTTCTCCTGCTAGGCTGGAGTGCAGTGTCATCATAGCTCACTGCAACCTCAAACTCCTGGGCTCCAGCAATCCTTCTGCCTCAGCCTCCAAATTTGATGGAACTATAGGTGTCTGCCACCATGCTCGGCTAATTTTTCTATTTTTTTTTTGTAAAGACAAGGTTTTGCTATTGCTCAGGCTAGTCTTGAACTCCTGAGCTCAAGTGATCCTCCAATCTCAGCCTCCCAGAGTGCTAGTATTACAAGGATGAGCCACCGCACCTGGTAGGCTTTTTCATTTATTTATTTATTTATTATTATTATTTTTCTTTTCTTGAGATAGGTCTCGCTATGTTGCCCTGGGTAGAGTGCTGTGGCGTCACAGCTCACAGCAACCTCAAATTCTTGGACTTAAGCAATTCTCTTGCTTCAGTCTCCCAAGTAGCTGGGATTACAGGCACCTGCCACAACACCCGACTATTTTTTGTTGCAGTTATCATTGTTGTTTAGCTGGCCTGGGCCGGTTTCGAACCTACCAGCCTTGGTTTATGTGGCTGGCATCATAACCACTGTGCTATGGGTGCCAAGCCAGGCTTTTTCATTTTTAACAAGGAGAGTATCTCCATTCTAACCACTACTGTCAGCATAAGAACTTTTTTCATGAATATTTTTGAGATTTTTCATTTTTAAATAGATAAAATGGAATTACGTTTATAGAGGTAATTTCTCCTTTTTTGATATTGGATGATCTCTAATTTATAGCTTTGAAAAATTAGAATCAGTTTACTTTTTGTTTTTAAGTGAATAAATTTGTTTTAGAATAGATAGTCCTCAAACAACTTGTTAGTTCTAATTTGAATCAATAAATATTTGCTGTTGGCTGGGTATGGTGGCTCCCCCTGTAGTCTTAGCACTCTGGGAGGTCAAGACAGGTGGATTGCTTGAGCTCAGGAGTTCAAGACCAGACTAAGGAAGAAGGAGTCCTTGTCTCTACTAAAAATAGGAAAATTAGCCTGGCATTGTGGCAGTAGCTTGTAGTCCTAGCTACTGGAGAGGCTGAGGAAGGAGGATCCTTTGAACCCAGGAGTTTGAGGTTGCTGTGAGCTAGGCTGACACCATGGCATTCTAACCTGGGGCAACAGAATGAGTCTTTGTCTCAAAAAAACAAAAATATGACCAATTGGATGATTAGGAGTTCTTGAGACATGTATAGGAAGTATATAGTTTTATGCCCATTTCCTAAGTCATCTGGAGGTTTCTTAGAATATTAGCATTATATGTCTGAGATACTGTTTTTTCTTTTTCTGACCTGGAGTAGACTTGTGGAGGTCCCTGGCTGACAAATAAAATAATTACTTGCTGCCTAATAAATCTCTGTGGGACTTGTTTATTACTGTTTGGGAAGTCATTCCACATGTTAAGACTTGACTTTCCTGTATTGTATTAGATCTCCTTCCCCCTGAAGCCTAACATTTCTATTTTGCCTTTCATCCAGTTGAGCCATCTCCCTACCAGTGACCAGATCTTTGTAGGCAATCAAGTCACTGTACAAATGATCGATGTCAGACTAAATGGTGCATGACATTTTAAAATTTTTGTTGTGTGGGCCTCTAAAAACATCAAGTCTGGAATAAAGGATAGCATGACATTTATCATACATCTGTAGAATTGGTTAATCTGGTCAGGAGATTACTGAGTACACATATCTTACTCATTGAGCTGACTGGGCTTTTATTATTTGCTTTTGAGAACTGATAGTAGGAATAAGGGTGAGTAAACAGCTGTGCTAGACTCTGTACTTTTTCTTTTCTATCCAGCTACTGTGCAAATGCACATGACCATTTAAGCTGCCTTCTCAGAGATCCCTGTTGAGCAGAGAAAGGAAGCATGGGCAGGAGCATTTAGGTGGCAGGTGTCTTTTCCTGGGCAGCAATAAATCATAGTCATATACTTTTGGATTTGGCTGCCCATTTTGTATTTCAAAATAGTAGTTGCATAATAATACAATGCAATGCATTTTGTCAGAAAAGCCCCAGTTGCTTGAATTTCCCAATCTAAACTCAGTTTCAAATCCTTTCCTGGGGGTGTACGTAGGCGTGATAACAGTGTCAGATTTTGTTGTTTTTTTCCAGCACTTCAGCCCACAGGCCTGTTTTATACTCTTATAAAATCCAGCAGGTGGCTTTATAATGTGTCCTCCTTTTTCTAACCCCGTTGAAAAGCTCTAGGTTTGATCCAGCATTCTGGCTGTAGGAGCGCTTGCAGCATGAGTGGAGAGCGCAGCTCTGCCCTGAACAGCTGCGGTGGATGTCGTGTGGGCAGCCAGAGCAATTGCCTGTGCTGTGTTTGGGGAGGCAGGCTTCCCCCTAAACACTGCTATTATATGCTCGTGAATAGGAGAATTTGGCATTCAGAAGTAGGGTCCTGTGACCTTGTATTTTTGTATGAAAATATGCAGCATTGCATTTTTATATTATGCCCTTAATTCATAGCCCTATCACAAAAGCTTCCCAAAGGAGAGCCAGTTTTGAGCTGAAGAGGAAAAGGTTTTATGCTGCCATTTAAATGGGGAAGGCGGTCAATGTAATAGATTAGAATGAGGTACGAAACAAGTAAGCCAGCAGCAAAAGACTGATTCAAAAATGTTGATCCTAGCCTCTAAACATCACCTCTGATAACCTGAGTTACAAATAGACGTTTTCTTTCAGAATCAAGATAATTGAGTGCTGTAAACTTTTCAAATTCTTTTTTTGGAGATGTTGGGAATATGTGATTTTATTCAATTTTCATGAAACTTAAAATTGTCCATTACACGTTAAGCACGCTGTGTTGCATTTAAAGATTTTTTTTTCTGTTGTTCTTACATTCCTCAAAGTCTTTTCCTGGTAGTCTGTGCTTCTGAAAATGTGAGAGAGATCAAATGAGCCTTTTAGTTATATGGCAAATAGTATTATCTTGAATTTCATAAAATATATGTAGATAAAATTGGATCCAACATGTGACATTATGGTTTAGTTGTCACTCCCAAGATCTAAGTTGTCTACTTGATGGCAAATCGATACTTTCGGAAATACTTTGCTACGGTAGGCTTCTGGTGGCTGGTGGTGTTAGTCTATGTAGTAACAAGAGCTATGTAAGAAGAATATGCAGTGAAAATAGTTGTTTTACATAATCGTGCTCTGTGTGTGATATTGATGGTAGATTTCTTGGTATAAACTCTCAGTGTTCTTTAAAGGGAACCAATGGGAGGAAAGGGCTTGACTTTTTATACTGTAACCTTAGGTGAAAATATTAGATGGCAGGTGTTTGATAGTAAAAAAGATAGGCTTAATGACTTTTAAAGGATAATTTTCTATAATTTATTTGGAGTCTTTTTTATTGCTAAGATTATTCCTAAGGTAACTGGAAAAGAGTCTCAGTACACTAAAAGAGAACACAGCAAATGATAGGGTTTGTAATAGTTCCTGCTACTGAAAAAGGCCTCCTGCATTAACCTGTGAAGGCCAGTCTGGTTTTCCTTATCAATACTAATTTCTTTTCCCACTGGGTATTGATTTGATGCCCAGTGACACTTTCATTTCTCAAAGATAGGGCAAGAGCTATTTTTTAGAACATAAAACCATTTTCATTTTTTAGCATACATCTAAAATTATGTTTCCTTAACACACCAGAGTTCATTTTCATTGTGGACCTCTTAAACAATCCAAATAATGTAAAAGGAAGGAAGAAGCAAGAGAAGTCTCTGAGCTACAGGGCCAGACGGATTAGGATCAAATCTTTGTTCTGCCTTTGACTAGTCATCTCGGATAACTTTATCATCTCTCAATTGAGGACAATACCTGGCCCATAAAGTGCTGTTGAGGGTTAATGAGATAGTGTATGTGAATGGCTTGGTGTGCTGCTCCACATATAGTAAGTGTTGAGTGCATAGTCACATAAATATAAATGTGAATAAACCTCTAGTGAGCACTTAGAGAGTAGCTTGTTTTAAGGGGTTAATATTATACATAGATACACGGATAATGTAAAGGTAGGTGTGTGTGTGAGTGTGTGTGTGTGTAAAATCTATTGAGGATCTCTACCTGTGTTTTTAAAGCAGAGTGTCCCGTACAAGAAATGAGAGATTTTATGATTATTAATAACATCCCAATCTTCCCACTCAGTGATGAGTTCCCTCACTGCCTTTGAGTGATTTGTGTAAAGGGTTGTCATTTGGTACAAAACTACTTTGCAATCTGCTTTTTTTCATTTGACCATAGTTTATAAATATTTTGCCACAGTACTAAATTTAATAGCCACAGAGTATTTTCTTGTAGATTGAAACATATTTTTTAAACTAATCTTTTACTAATGGTTAAATTTTTCTTTTTCATTTTTTCCTTCTGTAAATAGATGTGACAAACATTCTTGTGGTTCAATCTTTGCACATAGCCATGTTTTTTGGGTTTTTTTTGTTTGTTAAGATAAATTCCTGGAAGTAGAACTGGAACAAAAGGCTTACAAAATTAAAAATGCTTGGTTCCTATTATTAACTTATTCTGAAAATTTGTACTCTGGCATATATCTTGGTGTAAACTCAGAATTTGTAAGGAGGTGGAAGAATGCAATTCTATCACATTCTCTCCCTTTTTGTAGGGAAAAGAGAGCTTTTTAAAAAAAATTATGTTTTTTTCTATATAGTTTTCTGAAAATGAATCTCTCCTCCCTACCCTGCACCTGAGTAGTTTTCCTGGGGTAAACACTTGTTCAGTAAGCTGTTATCCCAGTAAGTTTGACTTGGACTCAGAACGAGCCAGTGATCCCACCTCTTTGCAGTAGCAAATCATACTGCCTCGTCCAGCCAACCACTTTGCAAATCTTGGACAGCTGTCCTCAGGGAATAATGCCACACCCCTCCGGATGCTTTACTTTCCTAGAGCCATTCTTGGTTTTTTTGTTTGTTGGTTGGTTTGTTTTGGTTTTTAGAGACAGAGTTTTACTCTGTCACCTGGGTTGGAGTGCAGTGGCATCATTGAAGCTTATTACAACCTCAAGCTCCTGGGCTCAACTGATCTTCCTGCTTCCACCTCTGGAGTATCTGCGACTGACTATAGGTGTGCAATACCACACTTGGCTAATGTTTTTTTTTTGTAGAGATGGGGTCTTGCTATTGTCCAGGCTGATTAAGAACTCCTGGTCTTAAGTGATCCTCCAGCGTTGACCTCCTTAAGTGTTAGGATTATAGGCGCGAGCCACTGTGCTTGGCTTGTAATTTTTATTTTGACTTAAAGTCTCCCAGTGGAGGAATAAAAGTGAATTATTTATGCTTTATAGTTTCAGAGTATTTAAAAATTGGTGTTGATAAAAATAATGACTAACGAAGCAAGCATTGGTATGCATTGCTAGGACATTTGAGACTATTCCTTTCCAGTCTTTCCACTGGGGCCTAGCATAATTCTGTTCTGCTATTTAAGAAGTCATATATTTGAGACAAATTAAATTTTCAGGTCAAGAAATATTTACTTGATTAAGCATAATACTACTCTTCTGCTCACTGCATCATATTTGCGCATCAACAAGACTTCTCAGAGAAGGCCGGGAGTTCCCTGTGTTGTTTAATTGCTGTCAGCCAGGTAAGGCTTGTCTGAGTGGGGTCTAAAGAAAGCCCGAGCTCATCCCGAGATGAGGAAGTGATTGTACCCTGCACAATACGCAAATGTTGCTGTTCATCACAGTCCCTCAGAATGCTTCATAGATGTTACTTCAATTCTTCAGATTTTAATATTAGTCCTATTAATTTTCAAGTCCAAACTTGCACATGAACATCGCCACCCCTGGGAGACAGTAGGTATTGTCTGTACCATTGGTATATGTCTATACTATTTCTGGTTGCAGAGATTCCAGGGGAGTATTAGCGCCTGCCTTGAAATGATATGAAATGGTGTCCTTAATTGCGTTTGCATTTCTCAGGGTCGGAGAGGTTTTCAGAGGATACATTCTTATCAGGGATGCCTACTTTGCCTCTTGAACCACCCCTACCTCTACACCAAAATTACTTTTCAACATATGTGGTTCTCTCAAAGTACATATCCCTGGGATGGGTGCATAAATGCTTACCTTTTCCCATTCCTTCTCTTTCACATGTATTTTTCCTTGGCTGCATAGAGAAAAGAAAGGGGATCACTGCAGTTTGGGTTTACACATCTGATGGAATGCTTCATTTTAGCCATAGGGATTAGCTGCATAAGGGTATCTGACAAACGATTTTAATGTCAGTCATTTGCTTAAAAACCTAGTAAAGTCAGTACCATTTGAGAGCTGCTTGTCTACCGGATACAATCTAGGCACTTTGTGTATTTAATTCATGTAGTCTCTAAGGAGAAAATGAATTTAGAAAAGTTTAAGGTTATACAACTGTGTCAGTGACAAGAGTCAAATCCAGGACTCTAAGACTGAAGTTAATGTTCACTCATTCATCTAGTCTTATCTCTCTAAATACTATTTATATGCAGCCATCTCCTAAATTGGTATTTCTAACATAGGCCTCTCTAATCTAGACATCTAGTCTACTCAAGACCTCTCGCCCAGACTAGACCTCTCTGAACTCAAGACCTAGTGTCTAGTCCAGTGCCTAGTTAATATTTCTACTTAGAGGGCGGCGCCTGTGGCTCAGTCGGTAAGGCGCCGGCCCCATATACCGAGGGTGGCAGGTTCAAACCCGGCCCTGGCTGAACTGCAACCAAGAAATAGCCGGGCGTTGTGGCGGGCGCCTGTAGTCCCAGCTACTCGGGAGGCTGAGGCAAGAGAATCGCTTAAGCCCAGGAGTTGGAGGTTGCTGTGAGCTGTGTGATGCCATGGCACTCTACCGAGGGCCGTAAAGTGAGACTCTGTCTCTACAAAAAAAAAAAAAAAAAATATTTCCACTTAGATGTCCCATGCATTCTCTGTCGGATATTGTTCCAAAACTGATTTCTGGTGCCTCTGCCACCTGCTACTCACCCAGGCATCCCCTTCTAAGGCTGTGACTGCTCCAACCTTCTAAATACTCAGGCCAAAAACCTGAGGCCATGCATAACCCCTTTATTCTTACATTCCATAGAAACTCTATAAAGAAGTGTTGTTGGGGGGGTGGCACCTGTGGCTCAAAGGAGTGGGGTGCCGTCCCCATATGCCGGAGGTGGCGGGTTCAAAGCCAGCCCCAGCCAAAAACTGCAAAAAAAAAAGGTATTGTTGGCTTTGTCTTCGAAATATGTCATCATTGCCTCCATCATTACTACCTGGGTCCAAGATACCATCTTCTGTGTGGATTACTATAGAGGTCTTCTGATTGGTGACACTGTGTCCCCCCTTGCTAGATAGAGCCATTGCCAACTCCAGTGAGACCTGGTCAGTCTTCTGTTCAAACCCTCCAGTAGCCTTCTCTTACCCTCAGAGTTAGAGCTCCGGCAGACCTGGCTCAGTGACCTCTCTGATCTTCCTTCCACTGTATTCCTTCCTGCTGGCCCGCTCTAGCTACACAAGCCTTCTTGCTATTCCCTGAACACAGCAGGCATGCAGATACCTGAGGGTCTTTGTACTTTATGTTCCCTCACTCTGGAATGTTCTTTCTCCCTGCAGGGTTCACTCATTTCTTCATGTCTTAGTAAATGGTACCTTCTCGTGAGGCCTACCCTGACCACCTCACTTTCTAGCATTCTTCTCTCTTACCCTGTTTTATTTTTCTCCATTGCTTTTATTACATTCTAATAGATTATATGCTTTATTTATTAATGCATCTTATCTGTGTCTCCTACCTTCTACAAGTCCCTTCCACAAAGCCAGGGACTTCTGTCTGCTTGGCTTATTGTCTTCTGCCCAGCACCTGTGTGGAGACCTGGTCTGTTGTTGCTGACCAAAAAAAATCTGTAGAATGAATAAGTTTATTCACAAACAGATATCAAGCACTGTGCTAAGAGTGAAGGACATAGGGACCATCACTTGCTCTCAAGGTTTTAATTGATTCTACCCTTTTAGGATTTCTACCTTTCAGTTAGGGGAAATCAAATTCTAGAGAGATCATAACTCCCAGTTGTGAAAGGAACCAGCATCTAGTGAGCAGTTGCTGTGTACCAGATGTTTCGTGTAGGTAGATAGAAGGCATTCACCTACACCTTACAAGAATCCCATGAAGCATATGCTTTTTGTGTTTTGCAGATGAGGAAACTGTGGTTCAGGGAAATTATGCACCTTGCTGAAAACAAACCTCCCTGTAGGTGGCATAGGGAAGAGTCATACCCCTGCCTGTCTGTCAGTGGCTCTGTTTTCCCTCTGCCCTAGTGCTTTTCTAACACTTCCCCATCATCCGTAGGGTGAGCCCCATTTCCTTACTGTGGCACATAAGATGCCTCCCCATCTGCTTTCAGCCTGTCAGGCAAGTCTTAGTTTTTCTCTCTCCTCTGGGGCAGTGCCAATTACAGCTTCTCTTTAAAGTCTTGCTTTTCACCTAAAAGGCCATACGCTTGCAGTTTCACACCTCTGCAGAGTGTTTTTTCTCTAACTGAAATGCCTTTTCTTCCCTTTGAATCACAGCTCGCATTACTTCCATGAAGGCTTTTTGAAAGCTTCTCTTGAGGACAGGGGTGGTCACTACGCATTGCTCTCTGACGTACCACCTGTCATCCATGCGCTGTGTTCTAGTTAGTCCACAAGAATAGGGCTTTCTTCTGTTCTCTTTTACCAAGCGACTTATACTAAGTCGCTTTTTCTTTACTTGTAACTTAATGGTGGTTTGAGCTGTAGTAGGTATTAGAAACACCTAGGCATTTTGAATATAACGATGAAGGAATGACAGGTTTCATCTGAGAAAGGTCTAGATGACACCTCCGAAATACTGTGTGGATGAAGCCTGCATTTCTATATTTATTGTGACAGAGTAGTTATTAAGTGCATTAATGTGTTAAAAACCCTGCCTTGCCACTTCAGGTTTAACTCTGTTAAGTTACCTATCTCTCAGAGTCTTCTCTGTCTGTGAAATGGATGGTAATTTTGGTACCTATCTGTGTTGCCAGGAGGATTTAATGACAATGCATGTAAAGGGCCCACCACAATTTCAACATTGGGTAAATGTGTTTAATTACAGCAAAGTTTTCTGGAGGAGTATTTGTACTAAACCATCTTAGATCTAAGTTACATTGAACAAAATACTAAAGGAAAGCTATTTGTCATTCAAAAAGAGGCAAGCACATTATTTTTATGTTGCCTTGTGGGTTCATCCTTCAGAATGACTTCTGCTATCCATCTTTTTTCCTATATGGAACCCCATTTGCAGTGATAAGCTGAATATTTTCAACATCCAAATGAAGAGGGCTTAGAAATGGATATTGACGGGGAAAACACTTGGAACCTGGGAACTGTGTGTTTCATTGAAACAACTTAGTAACGGGCAGTGACCATCTTTAGTGTTGTTTATGAGATGGTGTAGGGATAGGTTTTACAAAAGTATGGTGTAGGGATAGGTTTTACTAAAGTATGTTGATTGTGGGAACTGTCTTGCCCAAAATCTGTCTGGGGGGCCCTGGGTGTGCTGTCTGGGGGGCCCTGGGTGTGCTGTTCAGATGATGGAATTGTTTAGAACCCTGCAAATGTGCACATCTAGCTGTGGTCCAATTTTACATTAACTTAGTGTCTGGCAGTCTGTACTGCATACCTTGTCAGATGATTTCCTAGGCTGGCAATAATTAAAGGATTAGGATTTAATAGATGTAATATAAAGTCTGTGATGTCTGATGGTAGGTTAATCAGCTCAATACCAGGTGTTTGGAGACTGGGGATGTGTTTTGTGATTATAAGTCTCCATGTCAAATTTTTATTTTAGAAATTGGCCTAAGAAGGGCAAACTGAGAAATAAAATTCAGATGTAAACAATGACTTAGGAAATTAGTTTGGAAGTCAGTGATTTATTTTTTCTTTTTTGTCATAATTATTATATATAAGCTGACCCTTGAACAATACTAGGGTTAGGGATGCCATCCCGTTTCCAATCCCCATCTAAAATATGTATATAACTTTTGGCTTCCCCAAAACTTTACTGGTAGCTGACCCCCCCCTTTTTTTTTGCTTCAGAATATGACTTTATTTTTTTTTAGTTATTTTTTATTAAATCATAACTTTGTACATTGATGCATTTATGAGGTTCAGTGTACTGCTTTGATATACAATGTGAAATGCTTATGTTGAACTAAGGAACACATCCATCACAATTATACTCATTTCTCAATAGTTTTGAAATGTACCATTGCATCAAGGGAGGGTATTTGGTGTGACCTCACCTAATGTGCATGATGCAATAGAGGCCTACTCTTGACTGGAAACCTTAGTTATAACATGAATGGTTGATTAACATATCTAATATGTATTTTGTATATTTTATATATCAAATTTTTATAATAAAGTAAGCTAGAGGGAAGAAAATCATAAGGAATGGAAAACATTTTCTGTTGATTAAGTGGAAGTAGATCATCTTAAGGGGTTTAATCCTTCGTCATCTTCAACGTGAGTCAGAAGAGGAGGGATTGGCCTTGCTGTATTAGGGAAGAGGTGGAGGAGATGAAAGGGGAGGCAGGAGAGCCCTGTAACTTCATGGAGAAACATCATAATTCCTGCCAGTATTTTTTGCTTTTTCATTTCTCTAAAAATGTTTGCGTACTGTACCAATCTTTCCTTGACCATTTGTTTTAATTTCAGTATTCGTATCATGGAAGGGTCTGTGTCATAAAAGAAGTCAAATGCAATCTTGAATAATCTGAATGATGACGTGGCCAGATTTTCTAATGTCAATTTGTTTTCTGGAACTGCTTTGTCCACGTCTTCTTCCTCATAGTCTGGACTGGTTCAGAAGCACTCATCTTCACCAGGTCATCTTCTCATAATTCCTCTGTCCTATATCAATTTCTCCAAGATCTATATCTGGAAGTCTTTCACCACCACGCCCCTACCCTTCACTTTCACCCCCAATCTTTTTTGGCCATATCTTTAATATCCTTCATAACTTCCTTGATTGCTTCTGTTTTAAGTCTTGTGAATCGAGTACAATATCTGGACACAGTTTTTTCCAGCAGGAATTTTTTGGCAGTTTTGGGCTTGATGGCTTTTACAGCTTTGTCTATAACAATGATGGCTTCTTCAATAGTATAATATACTCTTTCCACACTTGTATGACGTTTCCTTTATCGAGATTTTCTTCCATAGCATTGACATAGAGTACTGTGTGTGATGAATGAATCTTAAAAGTCCTTATGACCCCTAGAGGCTGAAATAAAGATACTATGTTCAGAGGGTAATAGACCACTTCGGTGGCTTCAGTGTTGAACTCCTGGAGTTTCTCGGTGGCCAGGGACATTGCCTAATACCACAAAAACTTTAAAAGACAGTCTCTTGCCTTTCAGGTCTTTCCTGATTTCAGGAACAAAGTATTGATGGAATTAATCCAGAAAAAGGATTCTTGTTATCCAGACCTTGTTGTTGTGTAGCTGGTGGTTATCTTTTCCCTTCAAGGCTCAGGAGTTATCAGGTTTATGGATAAAGGAAATCTTGGTCATAAACCTGACTGCATTTGCACAAAACGATAGCATTAGATTCCCTTTTCCTGCCTTAAATCCTGGTGATTGCTTATCTTCCTTACTAACTTTGTGCCATTCCCCCACCTCCACCCCCTGAATAGGACATTTTCTTCTGCATTGCAAATCTGTTCAGGCAGTTATCCTTTCTCCTTAACGATTTTCTTATATAACATCTAGGAACTTACCTGCTTCCTCTTGGTTGGCAGAAGCTGCTTCTCCTATTATTTTTGGCATTTTTTAAGCCAAAACTCTTCTGAAAATTATCAAACCATCCTTTGCTGGCATTAAATTCTTCAGCTTTAGATCCTTCACCTTCCTTTTGCTTAAATTGTCATATAATGACTTTGATTTTTTTCTCAAATCATATGAGACTCTATAGCTATGCCTTTCTTATAGCAATTCTGCACATACATAAAAGATGCATTTTTGATAGGAGATAAAAAATACTTTGCAAAAAAATGCAAGGTGTTTGTACCTGCTGATGTAGCTGCACTGAGAGCTGAATGAATTTCCTTTCCTTTTCTTTTTTATTCTTTTTTTTTCTTTCTTTCTTTCTTTTTTTGAGACATGGTGTTGCTCTGTCTCCTGGGCTAGAGTACAGTGGCCTCATTGCAACTTCAAACTTCTAGGCTCGAGCCATCCTCTTCCCTTAGGCTCCAGGCACATGCCACCACACCTGACTAAATTTTTCTGTTTTATTTATTTATTTATTTATTTTTATTTGTTTGTTTTTTTGTAGAGATGAGCAAATTCTCTTGCTTAGTCTGGTCTTGAATTCCTGACCTCAAGCAATCCTCCTGCATTGGCTTCTCAAAGTGCTAGGATTACAGGTGTGAACCAGGACACCCAGCCCCTTTTCTTTTTTTCTTTTTCTTTCTTTCTTTTCTTTTTTTCAGTGGTCCTTAGATTGGATTCCTGAAATGGTGGACAACCACAGCTGCAGGCCTGAATCTATGGCACATGTCAAGCAATTCAACTTTTTCTTGGAATGTCATAACTTTTATCTGCTTCTTGGGATCAGTTTCAGCATCAATCATGGCACTTCCTATCGGGGCCATTATCTTATTCATAGTCTACAGTATTGCACTAAAATATGGTGAAAAGTCTACAAGAACCAGTAGAGATTACTTTTTAACTATGATATTCAATTTACTGAAGAGAAAAACTGCTCACATGTTGACGATTAGGGTTCCGTGGCATGTTAAGTAGACACTTGTGACACTTGAGCTCACTGCAGTAGCAACAGGAGTGGTTATGAAATTATTACAGTGCAGCATATACTACAGCTAATGTTACGCAGTTCTGATTTAATACTGCATGTTTACATTTCTCTCCACTGCAAATGGTGCCGTGTATGATCTGTAAATATTTGTGTAAGTTTGGATACATTTTAACTTTTTATAATAAATCTATCTTTTTTGGCCAAGGCTGGGTTTGAACCTGCCACCTCCAGCATATGTGGCCAGCACCTACTCCTTTGAGCCACAAGCACTGCCCCTGGATACAGCAGGCAACACACAAATACGCAACACATACATATTTAGCAAACAGTGTGCAAAGGTCTAGGATAATGGGTCTTAATATAGATATGGTGGCCAAAGAAAGCCTTTCTGAGGACTTGAGATTTAAGGGACAAAATTCCAGGAAGTCAGCTTTGTGAAGGAAGAGTATTTCAGGTAGGGGCTCAGCATGTGCAGAAGGCTTTTGAAGGAGGAAAGCATTTGGCCTTTGCCCCTTTCAAAGGAGACCAATATAGCTGAAATAGCAAGCAAGGTTAGAAAGACAGGTGACAAGTACCAAACCACCTGGGAGCTCATGTCCATGGCATGGATTATGGGCTTTACTCTGAGTGCTCAGGAAGCCACTGTACGAGTTTTAAACTCAACAGGGTCCAGTGTTTGTATTATATGGAAAGTGGATTGGACAGGATAGAATAGAATAAGAATGGACACAGGGAACCAATTAGGAGGGTCTGGTGTGAGTTGACAAGTGATGGTGGCTTGGACGAGGGTGGGCAGCAGGGAGAGAAGAGAATGCATTTAGGATGGTAAGCTGATAGAGCTTGTAGGGTTGGGTATGAGGAGTGAGGGAGACAGAGAAATCTAGGATGAATACCAGGTTTCTAGCCTGAGGAACTGGGTGGATGGGAGTGCCATTAACTGACATAGGAAGTTATCTGAAGGAAATAGAGAAGGAACTGAAACAAAGGCCAAGGGAAATTTGAAGGTTGGCAACCCTTAGCCCAGTCTAGCCACCCACATATTGTTATTCCTATTCTCTTGTTTTTTATCAAAATACAAGTTTTTCTTCTTCTGCAGACTCTTTGAACACTGTGCAGACTCTGTGTTATTAATTTATACAGTGTTCTCAAGTAAAAGCATTGGTGTCCAAGGCCTTGTGATTCTGATCTGGTTTCCCAGAATATTTCACAGGGCGCACACAAGAGGGAAGATTTAAAAACAGAGAACTCCATCACTTATTGCTATGGTGTAAATTTAAAGGGCCATAATTAAATTATACCCAAGATCACTCTTTTTTTGTAGATGTGCAGCTTAACCAGGAAGGTTGTCTTTCCTCCAGGACCCATTATGCTAGTACCTGCACCCCATTTATGGGAAACTATACAAGTTGATGGGTATGTTTTGCTTTCAGCTGATTTTTTCCCCCATATGTACTACCAGAAAGGATTTTGGAGTTATAGTTTTGCAATCTTCAATTTGACATTGGTAGTTACTTTTTTAGGAAAGTGATTATTCTCATCAGGTATCATTCTTTTAATACTAAATAGCTTTTCTTGTTATAAGTAAAATATCTTCACTGGATACAAATTGGAAAAACAGAAACAATCTATTTTATCTAATCATTGTGAGGTTTCATTCTCTTCATGTAAATTTATATCCTGCATTTTCACTTGACATTCAGTTGTGACTCTTTTCTGTGTCTTATTACTAGTATTCAAAGACATTTAAAATGGCCATGTGATATTCCTTAGTGTGGAGTACTTCATTATTTTCCTGTTGTTGAGCATCTGGGTTATTTGCTTTTCTTTATAGAGAAATGTTAAGTTGAGGAAAAAGGCCAGGTAATTTTTATAGAACATAGGGTTTTAACAAAAGAAATCAAATCTTCTACTCAAATCCCTGTCTTCTCTAGCAGCTTTACAAGAATCATCAGGGCATCAGAATAGCAGCAGTAAAATGCCTGGTCTCCTGGCAAGTTGCTTCGGGATTCTAGGTCTTACAGTGCTTTATTTTCTTTCTGTTTTTTTTTTTTTTTTAATTATTAAATCATAGCTGTGTACATTAATGCGATCATAGGACACCATACACTGGTTTTATAGACCATTTGACATATTTTCATCACACTGGCTAACATAGCCTTCCTGGCATTTTCTTAGTTATTGTGTTAAGACATTTATATTCTACATTTACTAAGTTTCATATGTACCCTTGTAAGATGCACTGTAGGTGTAATCCCACCAATCACCCTCCCTCTGCCCAACCTCCCCCCTCCCTCCCCTCCCTCTCCCCCTTCCCCATATTCTTAGGTTATAACCGGGATATAGCTTTCATATGAAAGCCATAAATTAGTTTCATAGTAGGGCTGAGTACATTGGATACCTTTTCCTCCATTCTTGAGATACTTTACTAAGAAGAATATGTTCCAGCTCCATCCATGTAAACATGAAAGAGGTAAAGTCTCCATCTTTCTTTAAGGCTGCATAATATTCCATGGTGTACATATACCACAATTTATCAATCCATTCATGGATCGATGGGCACTTGGGCTTCTTCCATGACTTAGCAATTATGAATTGGGCTGCAATAAACATTCTGGTACAAATATCTTTGTTATAATGTGATTTTTGGTCTTCTGAGTATATACTTAGTAGAGGAATTATAGAATTGAATGGCAGATCTATTTTTATATCTCTAAGTGTTCTCCAAACATCTTTCCAAAAGGAATGTATTAATTTGCATTCCCACCAGCAGTGTAGAAGTGTTCCCTTTTCTCCACATCCATCTCTGGTCTTGGGATTTTGTGATATGCACTAATCTTACTGGAGTTAGATGATATCTCAAAGTAGTTTTGATTTGCATTTCTCTGATGATTAAGGATGATGAGCATTTTTTCCTATGTCTGTAGGCCGTGCGCCTGTCTTCTTCAGAGAAGTTTCCCTTCAAGTCCCTTGCCCAGCCTGCAATGGGATCACTTGTTCTTTTCTTGCTTATACATTTGAGTTCTCTGTGGATTCTGGTTATTAAAACTTTGTCAGAGACATAACCTGCAAATATCTTCTCCCATTCTGAGGGCTGTTTGCTTGCTTTACTTACTGTGTTCTTGGCTGTGCAGAAGCTTTTTAGTTTGATCAGGTCCCAGTACTGTATTTTTGAAGCTGCTTCAATTGCCCGGGAGGTCCTCCTCATAAAATACTCACCCAGACCGATTTCTTCAAGAGTTTTCCCTGCACTCTCTTCTAGTATTTTTATAGTTTCATGTCTCAAGTTTAAATCTTTAATCCAGTGAGAGTCTATCTTAGTTAATGGTGAAAGGTGTGGGTCCAGTTTCAGTCTTTTACAGATTGCCAGCCAATTCACCCAACACCATTTGTTAAATAGGGAATCTTTTCCCCACTGAATGTTTTTAATTGGCTTGTCAAAGATCAAAGGTAATTAGCTGAGTTCCTCCTGCTTTGTTTTTATTTCTGAGTAATGTCTTGGCTATTCGAGGTTTTTTCTGATTCCACATAAAACGAAGTATTGTTTTTTCGAGATCGTTAAAGTATGATGGTGGATCTTTAATAGGGATTACATTAAAATTGTATATTGCTTTGGGTAATATGGACATTTTAACAATGTTGATTCTTCCCAGCCATGAGCATGGTATGTTTTTCCATTTGTTAACATTTTCAGCTGTTTCTTTTCTTAGAGTTTCATAGTTCCCTTTATAGAGATCTTTCACATCCTGTATTAGATAAACTCCCAAATATTTCATCTTCTTTGCCATTACTGTGAATAGAATAGAGTCCTTAACTGTTTTTTCAGCTTGACTATTGTTGGCATATATAAAGGCTACCGATTTATGAATGTTGATTTTGTAAGCTGAGATGCTGCTGTATTCCTTGATCACTTCTAAGAGTTTTGTAGTAGAATCCCTGGTGTTTTTCAGATATACAATCATATCATCTGTGAAGAGCAAAAGTTTGATCTCTTCTGACCCTATATGGATACCCTTGGTTGCCTTTTCTTCCCTAATTGCGATAGCTAAAACTTCCATTACAATGTTAAAGAGCAGTGGAGACAATGGGCAGCCCTGTCTGGTTCCTGATCTGAGTGGAAATGATTTCAATTTAACTCCATTCAATATGATATTGGCTGTGGGTTTGCTGTAGATGGCCTCTATCAGTTTAAGAAATGTCCCTTCTATACCAATTTTCTTAAGTGTTCTGATCATGAAGGGATGCTGAATATTATCAAAAGCTTTTTCTGCATCAATTGAGAGAATCATATGGTCTTTGTTTTTTAATTTGTTTATGTGCTGAATTATATTTATAGATTTACATATATTGAACCAGCCTTGAAACCCTGGGATAAAAGCGACTTTGTCATGATGTATAATTTGTTTGATGTATTGCTGGATTCTGTTTGTTAGGATCTTGTTGAATATTTTTGCATCTATATTCATTAGTGATATTGGTCTATAATTTTCTTTTCTTGTTGGGTCATTTCCCTGGTTTGGGGATCAGGGTGATGTTTGCTTCATAGAACGTGTTGGGTTGTATTCCTTCTTTTTTTTTATACTTTAGAACAGGTTGAGTAATACAGATAACTAGTTCCTCTTTATAGATTTGGTAGAATTCTGACATGAAGCCATCTGGTCTTGGGCTTTTCTTTTTAGGGAGATTTCGTATGGTTGATGCTATTTCAGAACTTGATATAGGCCTTTTCAACATTTCCACTTGATTCTGGCTAAGTTTTGGAAGGTGACGTGTTTCCAAGTATTGGTCAGTTTCCTTCAGATTTTAATATTTCTGAAATAAAGTTTCTTATAATATTCATTAAGGATTTTTTGAATTTCTTAGGAGTCTGTTGTTAATTTCGTCTTGGTCATTCATTTCTGATTGATGTAATTAGAGATTTTACTCTTTTTTTCCTGGTTACGTTAGCCAAAGGTTTATCTATTTTATTGACCTTTAAAAAGACCAACTTTTTGATTTATTGATCTGTTCTATAATCCTTTTGTTTTCAATTTCATTTATTTCTGCTCTAATTTTGGTTATTTCTTTTCTTCTACTGGGTTTGGGGTTGGAATGTTCTTCCTTTTCCAGTTGCTTGAGATGTCCCATTAAGTTGTTAACTTCCTCTCATTCCGTTCACTTGAGGAAGGCTTGCAGTGCTATATATTTCCCTCTTAGGACTGCCTTTGCAGTATCCCAGAGGTTCTGATAATTCGTGTCTTCATTGTCGTTTTGTTCCAGAATTTTGGCAATTTTCTTCTATGACCCAGCTGTCATTCAGCATAAGGTTATTCAACTTCCATGTTTTTATATGAGTATGCAGATTCCTGTTGTTACTGAGCTCAACTTTTACTCCATGGTGGTCCGAGAAGATGCATGGAATAATTTCTTTTCTTTTAAATTTACTGAGGTTAGACTTGTGACCTAAGATGTGACCGATTTTGGAGTATGTTCTGTGGGCTGATGAGAAGTATGTGTATTCAGTTTTGTTGGGATGAAATGTTCTGTAGATGTCTGCTAAATCCAAATGTTGGATGGTTAGGTTTAAATCTATAATTTCTTTGCTCAGCTTCTTATTGGAGTATCTATCCAATACTGTTGAAATCTCCGACTGTTATGGAGCTGGAGGAAATCAAGTTGCTCATGTCTGTTAGAGTTTCTGTTATAAATTGAGGTGCATTCTGGTTGGGTGCATAAATATTAATAATTGAAATCTCATCATATTGAGTATTACGCTTAACAAATATGAAGTGACCATTCTTGTCCTTCCTTACTTTTGTTGGTTTAAAGCCTATTGTATCTGCAAATAGAATTGCAACACCTGCTGTTTTCTGATTACTGTTTGCCTGAAATATGGATGACATCCTTTCACCCTGAGTCTATATTTATCTTTTAAGGTAAGGTATGATTCTTGTATGCAGCAAATATCTGGTCTGAGTTTTTGTATCCAGTGAGCCAACCTGTGCCTCTTTAGAGGACAGTTTAAGCCATTCACATTTTGGAGAACATTGATAAGTCTGGCAAAATTTGGGGTACTGAGTTTTTCAAAAGTCCAGTGTACATTTTTAATCCTTTCACCACTGTGGAAGTTGGAGTTTGATCAACAGTTTCTAAGTGAGTTTACTTTTGAGGTAGAGGATTGGGCTAGTCATTATGGAGGATAGGTCAGAGATTATCCTGAAGAGCTGGTTTGGTTATGGCAAATTTCTTCAACATGTGAATGTCATTGAAGTATTTAATTTCTCCATCATAAATGAAACTCAGTCTAGCTGGATACAGGATCCGGGGTTGAAAGTTATTTTGTTTTAGGAGATTAAAGTCGATGGGTTTTTTACACTGTTTTATGCCTGGCAGGAGTGTGCCATGGCACCCTAGTAGGGGAAATAGGTCCAGTTTTTAGACGGTCTCTCCCGTGGAGTATAATGGGAGGACTTTTGAACTCTGCTCGTTTGTTTATGGGGTACTCCGAACCATTCTCACTCCCATCTGCTTGGTGATGGATTTTGTACCTTTTATTTGTATCCTTGGGGTCGCAGCTCGCCTCAGCAGGGTAGATGTGCGTTCTTCAACCTTCTCTTTTGGTGCAGCTCTAATGTGCCAGGTTACTTGCTGAATTTCTGTCCTTTAACTCTCCTGGATGTGAGCCTCTGTCGAAAGCTGGCTTCAGTCAGCCATCCTGTCTCTGCCCCCTTATAGTGGTGCTGATGATGCTCTAGGACCTTCTTAATGCTGCAACCCTTTAATACAGTTCCTCATGTTGTGGTGACCCCTCAACCATAAAATTATTTTCACTGCTACTTCACAACTGTAATTTTGCTACCATTATGAATCGTAATGTAAATATCTGATGTGCAGGATGGTCCTAGGTGACCCCTGTGAAGGGGGTTGTGACCCACAGGTTGAGAACCGTTGCTCTAGGAGGTGCCAGACCTGAACTTGGACTCCCCTTGCTAGGCTCCTGAGCACCTTTACTTATGGGGGTCTTTGCTCTGGTCCTTTGAAGCTTCTTGGTATTTCCATTTGTTGCTGGTCCCTCTGGTCTTACTCTGCAGCACTGACTAGAAATAGGGAGGGACAAGCACAGCCCTCGTACCACAGCTCTGAGCTGTCATCCTCAGCCCAGCCCTGCAGTGAGCAGTCCCTCTGGTCTCAGCAGGTCACTCCTTATAGCCAGTCAGCATTTTATTGAGCACCTTCCAGGTGCCAGGGACTGGCTAGATGGTGGAGATGCAGTGGTAAGTCGGATGCAGTTGCCCTCGTAGTTTATGCTTGGTGGGAAGTAATTACACAGGAATGAAGATAGTTATGTATGGTTTGGGAGAATGATACACCAAAGGAGAGTTCTAGACAGTTTAGGATCTTAGCTAGCTCAGAGAGCTCTCCCACACTCTCTGAGCACTCTCTACATACTGTAAAATCTGCATTGTAACACCCCTTTGGGTATGAGCTGCATCTGTTACAGCTACAACACAGTCAGTGAAGTGGAGGTGTCCTCAGGAGGGGCTGTGTCTCTCCACTGACCTTTTCCGTTGGGGTAGTTGGACTGGTCCTTAGGTACTGCAGTGCGTCTATCGTAACCCTTTGGAGACTAGGAACTATTCTAATCTGTCTAGAAGGGGACATTTATTCCCGTGTTTCTTTCTTCTTAAAAGGATACCATGAACGCAGAGTATAAGTGAATTTCACCTTTGTCTGGCCGTTCCTTTATCACACTCAGTCTGTACTGTAAATGTGCTCTGCCTGAGGTGTGTGCCAGGGTGGCATGTGGTGGTTTTCTGTTTGGTTTGGTTTATTTGGTTATTTGGCAAATATGTCTTTATGGATAAAGAACAAACCAATTTCACTTATATGAGAACATTTTCCCAGCACATTATTTATTTTTAAAAACAACCAGCATTTTTGACAGGTGTTTATTATTGAACTCTGTGCTGGACATGCCGGGAAAATGAAGCAGACAAATACATTTGCATGTTAGTCGTATGTCCATCTTGTGATATTTCTTTGCAAAGATAAAGAGATACAGACTCAATGGAAGGAAAAGCAGATGAATTTGGAATGTTAGGTATTGTATTTGGTGATATGGTACAAGCAACCCCAGACATGCATTTGCTGGTCCTGAGTTAACCATTTTTCTCCACCTCATATTAGTTACTTGGTCTTGGACAGTTTAATAGTGATAATAATAATTATCTATAATAGTGATTAACAGTCACCTAGTAGTTGCCCAATGACTGAAAAATAATTCGCTATACTAAGAACATCTGATTTAATCCTCTGTGAGAATAGATACATGTATCTAAGGTTATTGGCCTGTTTGTGTGTGAGGAAACTGAGGTGCACAGAAATTGAGCAGATCCTCTTAGATCGTGCAGCTAGTCTTTGCTGGATTTAGGATTTTCACTCAGATCATTGTGGCCAGCAGCATATGTTCAGCCATGATGCTGTAATTAACCTTTGCAAGTCTCAGTTTGCTTAATTGGGTACTGGGAATTTATCTGATAAAATATCAGGTGTGTTCATATTTGGATAAACTCCATATCTCCCTCTTTTGGGTACTTTTCCTTCTTTGTATCTAAATTGGCAGTAGAACTTTTTTTTTTTTTTTTCTTTAGAGACAGATCTTACTTTATCGCCGTTGGTAGAGTGCCATAGTATCACACAGCTCAGAGCAACCTCCAACTCCTGGGCTTAGGCGATTCTCTTGCCTCAGCCTCCCGAGTAGCTGGGACTACAGGCGCCCGCCCCAACACCCAGCTATTTTTTTGTTGCAGTTTGGCTGGGGCTGGGTTTGAACCTGCCACCCTTGGCATGTGGGGTCTGCGCCCTACCCACTGAACCACAGGCGCCGCCCAGCAGTAGGACTTTTTGTTCGTTCCAGCTTTATGAGCTAGGTGAGATGGGAATGTTATGCCAGGTGAAAAAAGGGTTTCTGTGCACTACTAATGAGCATATTTCTTGCTTGGAGTTGTGAGAGTTACACAAGAATAAATAAGATAAAATGAAGAAGATGGAAAGCGGAATGGACTTTACACACACAAGGGATTCTTTTATATCAGGGTCACCCTAGAGGAGGATTCTGGTGACATATTGGAGGGACCTCACTCTGATTCTTGCCCATGTCAATGTTGTGTCAGTATCTGAGATGAGTAAAATGGGATGTTTATCTATTTGTGGATAATTTAAAGTGGTAGATTTGTTTTTCATTGATTCCTCATATTTTATATTTCTACTGATTTAAAAGGTAGACTATTTAACGTGTAATTATTTTAAATTGTGACCAGTTTAAAGGTTTTCATATGCATATTGCAGCTGTATTTCATAATCTATCTCATTATACTTAGATATTTTAATTCCTTTTATTCTTAATATATCTGAAAGTGACCTTTTTATTTTATTATTGTTATTTTTTGAGACAAAGTTTTTCCTTATTAACCCAGTTAGAGTGCAGTGATATCATCAGAGCTCATTGCAACCTTAAACCTCAAACTTCTGGACTTAAGTAATCCTCCTGCCTCGGCCTCCCAGGACTAGAGGCAAGTGCCACTATGTTTGGCTAATTTTTTTGTTTTTTGAAGTTTTCTATTTTGTAGAAATGAGGTCTCTCTCATGCTTAGACTAGTCTTAAACTGTTGGCCTCAAACAGTCCTCCCTATTTGGCCTCCAAAAGGTGCTGGCATGAGCCATTACAACCTGATGACTTTGTCTTACCTGTATCTATGAGTGACAGCTAGCCCAGGATGAAACTGGCTATGAGTGATAGCTAGTCCAGGATAAGACATTAAAATTTCTTGGGTCAGGGACTGTTTCCTCTACTACTTTTCTTTTCACATGGTGCTCAACTTTATGTTTTCGATCTAAATGGTGCTCTTTCCATCTTGTTGATTTGGCTTGAATTTTAAAAAATTAAGTACCTGGCCTTAGGAAGTTGTAAGATATTTGGCTCTTTGTTGTTTGTTTGTTTTTGAGGAGAGGAAAGAGAAATTTATTGCTTTGCTGGCATGGGAGGAAAATGGCAGACAATGGTTTAGAAATCCAAATCCTGCTTAAGATATTGTTTACATGCTTTGAGTTAGAGCTTCTTCTAGTAAGAGATTGTATCATTGAATTATATACTAACATGTTTATGCTTGATTAGTTGGGTTCGAATGCCCAAACGCAGTAAATAGTAGCCCAGTTGAAGATCTCTAAATAGATATTATGACATTTTAGACTTGAACTAAATAATCAATTTGAGTATAGTACAAGGACATTCTTTATTGGGACATATTTTTCATCTTTACAGAATATCCTTAAATAGTAATAGTGATGTGTAGTAGAGAGAGTTAGGGAACTTGAGTTTTGTCACAGTGTTGTAAATGAATATGATGAGCCTGTTATATTAACTTTCTGGGACTAACAATGAGTACTATAAAGTAAGAGGGTTAAAAGTCAAGATCTGTTCTTTTATTGTCTATAAAGTCTGGCTGCTACAGTAATCCTATCAGAGGGGGATGTTCTGCAGAACCTCAGTTGGTTGATTTCTACAAGGCTAATGACTATTTCTTGTGTGTAATCATAGATTCTAGGATTTGCACATGTTATTGTTAGAAAGCAAATTGATTTTCCACTAGTGTTTATTTTTTAATTCTTTATTGTTATATTTGCAAGTGAATGTCAAGATTATCAGGAATATTGACTAACTTAAGTGAATGAGTGGTTGCAAACGCATCTGCTTTTGCTTTTTGGAAATTGGTTGTTCTTTAGTCAGTCAGGCTCTCTATTTAGATAAGACAGGAAAATCAATAGCACATTTCTTTTATGCAAGAATTGTTATTTCCTATAAAGTATGCATGATGGTATTTTTAATTTATATTTCCCAGCCAAACACAAACATTTCACTTTCTTTAGCTTTGCCTGTCTTTAGAAATTAATGGGCTTTGCAGACGCTGTCGTCTCTTATAGTTGTCTGGTATCAGCCATGGTCAATCCCACCGTGTTCTTCGATGTTGCCGCCGACGGCGAGCCCTTGGGCTACGTCTCCTTTGAGCTGTTTGCAGACAAAGTTCCAAAGACAGCAGAAAACTTTCGTGCTCTGAGCACTGGAGAAAAAGGATTTGGTTATAAGTGTTCCTACTTTCACAGGATTATTCCAGGGTTTATGTGCCAGGGTGGTGACTTCACACGCCATAATGCCACTGGTGGCAAGTCTATCTACGGGGAGAAATTTGAAGATGAAGGTCCTGGCATCTTGTCCATGGCAAATACTGGACCAAACACAAATGGTTCCCAGTTTTTCTTCTGCACTACCAAGACTGAGTGGTTGGATGGCAAGCATGTGGTCTTTGGCAAGGTGAAAGAAGGCATGAATGTTGTGGAAGCCATGGAGCGCTTTGGGTCCAAGAATGGCAAGACCAGCAAGAAGATCACCATTACTGACTGTGGACAGCTGTAATAAATTTGACTTAATGTTTCAACCACCAAACCATTCCTTCTGTAGCTCAGGAGAGCCCCCCTCTACCCCATTTGCTCACAATATCCTGTGATCTCTGCTCTCACTGCAGTTCTTTGGGTTGCATATTTTCCTTAATCCTCTCCATGTCTAGCTGGATTGCAGAGTTAAGTTTATGATTATGAAATAAAAACTAAATAATAAAAAAAAAAGAAATTAATGGTGAGTTTGCATAAAAAGAACTTCAGTTGAAGAGCTTTAAATACGTTCTATTTAACATTAGTTGTTACAGATCTTTTCTGTTGGTTGTTATGAAGGCCTATTTTTCATAAAGGCACATTGCCCTTCTTTACTTGAAGGCTGAACTTGCTTTGAGTTCTTAGTTCATTGTGGTGAAGGTGAGTATCATAATTCTTAAGAGGAAGCCAAGTATCAAAAAAGGGAAATGCTTAGGAATCATAAGTCATATTTTCATATCCATCCTGTGTTTTATAAGAAATCATTTTACTCAGTTTTTAAGTTAATAGGTTGCCATGTCTATTTAACAACTGCTATGTGATGGAAAGAAGTAGGATGATTTTTGCTCTTGAATAGATTATTATTTAAAAGGAAAAGAGTGTTCAAATAAGAAATGTGTCTTTGCCTGACTAGCGTGCTAGAATGAACATAAATAATAGCAAAGTTTCATTTGTTCATGTGTGTGTGAGAGAGAAAGAGAATATATGTAGACTTTCTGATAATGTCTATATATAAATGAATTCATGCTAATTTTAAACATATAGATCTACACTTATTCTGGATTATAGAGTTATGTTATTCCTCAGACACTGTATGTCACAGAAGTGGTACTTTTGGTTAGAATTATTATAGATTTTACTTTTGATATTAAATCAAATTCTTTATATACCAACTAAATAATAATAATTATTATTATTAGAGATATTCTTATTCTAAATAATAATTATTATTAGCGATAGTCTTACTCTGTCACCCTTCCTTTCCTTTTCTTCCCCCTTTGCTACTGTCCTGTTAAAAACAGGAGTGCAGTGGCACCAATAGCTCACAGCAGTCTCAAACTCTTGGATTCAAGTGATCCTTCTGTCTCAGCCTCCTGAGTAGCTGGGACCCCAGGCACACGACACTTTATCTGGCTTATTTTTCTATTTTTAGTAGAGACAGGGTCACTCAGGCTGGTCTCAAACTCCCGAGCTCAAACAATCCTTCTGCCTCGGCCTCCTAGAGTACTAGGAAATATTATTATATTTTTATGTATCTAACTTTGGGACTTACACTTTGACAAATCTTCAGGAATTATTTGATCGAGTATTTTGTTTTGAAATTTCACATTCATTTGAACCAGGTAACCAGCTGACACAAGTAGAGAGGGATCTTTTGGCAGAAAGATTTGGAAGTAGCTGAGGCAATTGCTCCTGTGAATCAAGACAAACCAGAAATATAATCTGAGAATGTGCTTAGATTCTTAAGCTTTAGCCTACATAGTAATTTTCCAAGTGATAAGTAGTATAACTGTTGTTTAGTTTCTTTTTCTGGCACAGCACTTGCTATACATCTCCTTTTACTGCGTCACCCCATTCTACCCTCTTACATGTATCCTGCATCTTTCTACATCTGTGCCTTCAGACCTTCCTTTACAATATTACCAGCTCAATGTATATTCTTCCCTTATACCTGTACAGATACAGATTTCAGAGCGCTTGGCTAGTCTTCTGGAAAGTAGAGCACCCATGTCTAACATTTTCTTATCACTTAGCCTGAAATTCACCTCACTTATGTATGTGTTCTTCAGGTATATAATTATTTTACATAAATAATTTGCATCAAATTACTTGTAAAAGGCATCGTAAATTTTCCCGAATTCCTCTATCTCTACCCTTCCCCCACACAAAAGATGTGCAAAGTGAAGTTCAAATACGTTCCAGCAAGCTGGCCTATAAAAAGGCTGGGCCAATGGACTTGAATCTTGTGAGACCTGTTTTCCTTACTTCCTCCGTTAGTGTAGGAGTCTTTAGAACTGGGACTGGAATTGTAGGAAATAAACCAAATGACCAATGATTACTCACTCACCTGAGTAACCTGAAACTCCATGTCCTAGAGTTTGAATTCCATGTTGCTTTTAATTTGCTTTGCAAAGACAAGAATTAGATTTGTTTTCCCATTTATTTATGGAAAAGGCAATATTACATTAAACATTATTTTAAAAACTCTGCCAACCATCATTTTAATGGAATTACTTTATTGCTTATTAGCTTTCACACAAACTTATTATCCTTAAAATCGTATTGTGGGTTTTATTTTAATTAGCATTACACTTTCAATAGATTTCCCAGGCCCTTAGTCTTCTCATTATAATGACTTGATGAGATTCTGTTGTGTTGATACAGCATCACTTACATACCAGTGCTCTTTCAGTGAATGCTGAGGTTACATGCTAGGGTTTGATCCTCTAGTGCACACATATTTCCTTGGGATAGATTTCTCAGAATGTAATTACAAGGCCAAAAGTTTGAGATTTTTTTTTAAACTTTTCCTGTTATTTTTTATCTCCCCATCACCCAAGCAAGAGCTGTACCATTTTTCTCCAGCAGTGAATAGCCTGCCTATCTGCCTGCCTTCCTTTCTTTCTCTCACTCTCTCCCTCTCTCTTTCTCTCTCTTTCTCGCTCTTCCTTTTTGCTTTCCTTTCCTTTCTTTGTTTTCCTCCCCTCTCCTCCCCATCCTCTCCCTCTCCTCCCCTCCTGCTTCTTGAGCTCACAGGGGAGCTCCTTTTCCTTTCCTTTCCTTTTTCCTTTCCTCTTTTCCTCCCCTCCTCTCCTCTCCTCTTTCTTTTTTGAGACAGAGTCTTAAGCTGTTGTCCTGAGTAGAGTGCCATGGCATCAACATAGCTTACAGCAACCTCCAGCTTTTGGTCTCAAGCGATCCTCTTGCCTCAGTTTTTTTTACTTTTAGTAAAGACAGGGTCTTGCTCTTGTTCAGACTGGTCTTGAACTCGTGAGCTCAACCAATCCACTTGCCTAGGCCTCCCAGAGTGCTGGGATTACAGTGGTGAGCCACCACACCCAGCCGATTCCTGGTTTCTTTTAAAAATAAAAGTTACAAACTTTATAGCAACTTTGCCAACATGAAATGTTCTCTTTTGTGAAGGTAGAGAGATTACCTGAGGGATTATAAAATAATATCTGTGTGCTGTAATTCAAGCAAGGTCTTTGATCATGACTAATTGTGATTTTTTTTTTTAATTTCCCTTCACTAATTGAATTTCCTCTTATGTGAATTATATCTGTTTTGTCCATTCATTTATAACAGTTTTAATGTTTGGAGGGATAAAAATGAATAAGCATTGGTTCCTCAAAAAGTTAAAAGTAGAACTACCATATGATGCAACAGTTCCACTTCTGGGTATATACGCAAGATAACTGAAAAGGGGGTCTCAGAGATTTTTATATATCTGCAGTATTAAGAAAATAGCTAAATCATGGAAGCAACCCAAGTGTCCATCAACAGATGAATGGATAAGCAAAATGTGTATATGCATACAATAGAATGTTAATCTTGAAAAGGTAGGAAATTCCGATGTAGGGTGCAACATGGGTGATACTGAAGAACACTATGCTAAGTAAATACGCCAGTCACAAAAGATAAATACTGTATAATTCCACTTATATGAAGTAAAGTTGTCAAAATTATAAAGATAGAAAGTATTACAGAATGCTGGTTTTGGGGCACTGAACTGTTATTAATTAATACAGAGTTTCAGTCTGAGAAAATGAAGTTATGAAGATGAATGACACTGATAGTTGTGCAACGTTATAAATGTATTTAATATCAAAGAATCATGCACTTAAGGTGATATATTTTATGTATATTTTACCAAAACAAAAAATATAATTAAAAAAAGGAAATGGTAGAATCTAGGTGGTATCTATGCAGGTGTTCACTGACGGAGCCTTTATAACCAGTTCTTCAAAATGAGTCCTGAGTAGCTACGCAGGGCCTACATACTAAGGGGCCGCCATTACTGACTAGAGGTCGGTAGGTATTCTGAGTTCCTGGAAAACCCACGTGTCTGCTTAACTTTGGGATTTTCCTAGTGATCCATTCCTGTTTACACCACCTGAACCAACCAATAGGCTGTGACCTGAATAAACCAATCAGAGATCAGTAAACATCAACCAACCAGGACTAAGCACATTTGAATCCTTCCTTTGCTTAAGCAGACCTGAGTGGAAACCTGGGCAGAAACTCTTTTAAGTTATAAAGACAAACACTGCCTTCATTCTCTGGAATGTATCTTCATCTTACAGGAAAGGCTGTCTCTCTCTGGAATTAAGTCGTCTTCTTTTGTTCACTGGAATAAAGTCTCTTTCCTCTAAATTACTTTTAAGCGAACTTTTGTTCACAACAGTAAAATTCCATTAGGCTGTGATGTAAATTTGAAATTTTCACAATAAAAATACTAAAAAAAAACTTCCTCCTCTACAGACAAAGACCTTATAACTAATACGTATTCTTTTTCAGTCATGTTGGTGTAAATCTATTTTCTTCCCCCTTTGCTACTGTCCTGTTAAAAATCTATAATTAAGCATACATTTTAAATATTTTCAAATCAATCTTTCTTCTTATTTCTTTTATTCCTTTAAAATAAAAAAGATACCTTTCCACAATTAAATAGTCTATTCTATTTTCTTCCAGTCATTCTAGAACATGACCTTTTTTCCCATTAGTTTCATTCATTCATCAAATTCATTAATTCATTACCAGTTAACATTGATGTATATAAAATATGTTGACATAACTACTTAAAAAAATAGCTAATCATCTTAACACCACTGTAATCCTTCCTTTTTGGGTGAAAACATATTACCATATTAAGAGCTTATGTACTGTTGAATCTATTTCTAGACTCAAGTATTGTTCCAAAGATCTGTGTTTATATTTTTTTGTCATTATTGCTCTTCTTTTTTGGAAAGTTCCTTAGAAAACTCCCATGCATACTTTTCCTTTAAGTTATCCTTTCAAGTTCTAATCTCCCCCTAAATCCCAGAATTTTTTTTTTTTTTTTAATTTTTTTTTGTAGAGACAGAGTCTCACTTTATGGCCCTCGGTAGAGTGCCATGGCATCACACAGCTCACAGCAACCTCCAACTCCTGGGCTTAAGCGATTCTCTTGCCTCAGCCTCCCAAGTGCTGGGACTACAGGCGCCTGCCACAACGCCCAGCTATTTTTTGGTTGCAGTTCAGCCGGGGCCGGGTTTGAACCCGCCACCCTCGGTATATGGGGCCGGCGCCTTACCAACTGAGCCACAGGCACTGCCCAATCCCAGAATGTTTTGAGTGAAATGGTTATATTCATAAATTAACTCAGAAAAGTATTTATAAATTAAAATACTGCACACATACAAAGAACCCTGTCTTTCTGATGTTTGTTTTTAGTTTTTATCAGGATGAAGAAGCTTCATGCCTTTTTCTTGAAATTTCTGTTGTATTTAACTACTTCTCTGTAATTGTGTTTCCTTACCCCACGTTTATCTAAATCGGAACACATTTAAAGGTCCATGTTTTCAGATACAAATACACCTGGGAAGGAGGTATTGGAATTACAGAAGAGGTAGAGAGAAATTAGTATCAGCACCATAATTATAGAACCCTTTCTCCTCATATAATGGTTTTGCAGTCATGAGTTACATAATCTGCTTGCATTCCCTGCACTTCCTGTTTCAACAAACAAGCAGCTTTTGGGCCTATTTGACCTCCACTGTACATGGTCAATTATTCTTTGACCAGTTGAGTGCCTAGCTCCACCCAGGATCTGGGGTATCACTGATTTGAGGGTGTATCAGTCTGCTCAGTCTGCCATAACAAAATACCATAGACTGGGTGGCTCAAACAACAGAAATTTCTTCCTCACAGTTAAGAAGGTTGGGAAATTCAAGATCGAGATGCCAGCTGACTTTGTCCCCTGTCAGGGCTGTCTTTCTCTTTTGGAGAAGGACACCTATTTGCAGTATCTACTGATGGAAGGGAAGTCAAAGGCAGGGGAGAGGAGGAAGGCAGCATGCTCTGGGGTGTCTCTTCCTTTGTGGGCACTAATCCCATTACGAGGGCCTCTGCCCCATGGCCTCATCTAATTCTAATTGCCTCCCAAAGACCCCCATCTCCAAATACCAGCACACTGGAGGTTAGGGCTTCAACATATGAATTTGGAAGGACACTGTGCAGCCCATAGCAGATGGATAATCTTTTTTTTTTTTAATTTATTTATTATTAAATCATAGCTGTGTATGTTAATGCAATCATGGGGCACCATACACTGGTTTTATATACCATTTGACATATTTTCATCACACTGGTTAACATAGCCTTCCTGGCATTTTCTTAGTTATTGTGCTAAGACATTTATATTCTATATTTAGTAAGTTTCACATGTACCCTTGTAAGATGCACCTTAGGGTGTGGTCCCACCAATCACCCTCCCTCTGCCCATCCTACCCCCTCCCGTCCCCTCCCTCTCCCCCTTCCCCTTATTCTTAGGTTATAATTGGGTTATAGCTTTCATATGAAAGCCATAAATTAGTTTCATAGTAGGGCTGAGTACATTGGATACTTTTTCTTCCATTCTTGAGATACTTTACTAATAAGAATATGTTCCAGCTCCATCCATGTAAACATGGAAGAGGTGAAGTCTCCAGCAGATGGATAATCCTGACAACAAGGACCTCTTCAACCTCCAAGCAGAGATCTCATTTTAGTTGTAGCGCATGTGCTGTCATGAAGATCAGTCAGTGTTGTTAGGTTAAGGGTGATAGCTTACTAATATTTTGCTCATTGTGATATGAAATTCAATTATACTTTCATAGTAATCTATGGAATTTATTTCAGTGACTTATACTTCTTTTAGAAGTTAAACAATAATAGCAGTTTAGTTCTTGTGTTAATTATTTTTCTTTTCTTTTTCTAGAATATTAATATACTTAACATAAGTTAAATTTTATAGGGTATAATATATTTGTGAGGTTTCCTCAACTAATGTAATTACAATAGTTCATCATAGGTAGATTGAATTAAATTTAGATGAATTAAATAGCTCATTATAGGTGAATTTAGATTCTGCCTGTCAGACTTCAGGATGAGTGGCAAAGTAAGAAATGGTACATCCTGAAATTAGCTAGCAACTTTTTGTGACCATCCTAGTCTGTTTATTCTGTGCCAAAATAATAGACCAGTTTTGTCACTTTAACCGGAATTATCAGTGTCTTAATCCCTCACATAGTCAGATATACAGGAGCACAAAATGCTAGAAACTTTCAAAGGGATAAAAGCGGGTCTGGGTGTGGTGGCTCAGGCCTCTAATCCTAGCACTCTGGGAGGCCGAGGCAGGTGAGTTTAGGATTGCTTGAACTCAGCTTCTCAGCCTGAGCAAGAGAAAGACCCTGTCTCTAAAAAATAGCTGGGTGTTGTGGCAGGTGCCTATAGTCTCAGCTACTCGAGAGGCTGAGACAAGAGGATTGCTTGAGCCCAAGAGTTTGAGGTTGCTTAAACTATGATGCCATGGCACTCTACCCAATGTGAGACAGTGAGAATGTGTCTCAAATAAATATTAAAAAACAAAAGGAGAAAAGAGAAAGTTAATAAATCCTTGATTTTGACTTTTGCAGACTCTTTCACTAAGCCTTAATGATATTTTAAAGTATTACATTTTTTAGCATATGTGCATTGTCCTATAGATAGAAAAATTTAAATTAATCTGTCTCAATCAAAATCAAAGGTAACTGGAAATAGAATCTTAAGTGTTTGCTTTTGTTTTTATTTTTGTATTTCTCTGTTCTCTTTTGAGATCCTAGACAGAATTGACTTAGAAAGAAATCTGGGTGACAAAGTTTTTTAATAATGTAACTGATGATTATGAAAAAAAAAAAAAAGCAGAAAATTATTTTTCTGTTTTAAGCCCAGGACCAAGATAAAATTTTTCAGAACAATAAAACTTTTGTTTTAATTCATTTTTATTTCCTTGAACTTATAGTTCATATGTTTACATTCATATAAAATAATTACATCTGCTGCTTTCTTAGTTTCTTTTTTCCCCTATAAAATCATAGTTTTCTTGCTTCTTTGAAGGAAGCTGGATTTTTTTTATTAAATCATAACTGTACATTAATGCATTTATGGGGTACAATGTTCTGATTTTATATATAATTTGGAATGCTTACATCAAACTGGTTAACACGGAAGATGGATTTTTAAAAACACACACTCACTTGGAAAATACCTGTGGTACCATACCCAGAGGACATGAATTTAATGCCAGTGTGTGCCATTCATAGCAATTCCCAATGAGTATTGTCTAAATTAATCTGTATCAATGTTGCCTTAGAATATTAAGTATCCAAGGAAATGGATTTCTTCATATACTTCAATAATTACGTTACAATTATAACAATATGGCATTTATTTAAATGTGTTTTTTATTTTGTTACTTTTCAGTTTTTTAATATGGCATTTTATTAAACAGTAAAAAAAAGTACTGTCATTTTTTGTTGAAGGTAAACATTTAAATTTGTGGCTTAATTTACATGGGAAAAGTTTTTTCTTTTTCATTACCTTATTCAACATACTAGTAAATAAACATACATTGTTTTGCCTTTCCTTTGGTTAATGCTTTCTTATAAAAAGGAAGAAATATATGTAATTATTATTAAAAGTTAGCAAAAACATTAATGAAATAAAAAGGTAATTAAAAAAACTACTTCCCTATAGGCTCCTGTCAGGGGCTTCCAGAAAATCTCAGAAGAACTTGCTTTTTTCACAGCTACTTAATTAACTTGAGAAAAATCCCAAGTGTACTCTTACTACAAACATGCTTCAGAAAAGGTGGTGACTGACCATGTACAGTGGTGTCTTCAAGACTGAAGTATTGTGGATTGCAGGGAAATTTGGCTATAATTTATTAATTTCTTAAGAATTTTTTTTTTTCAGTTTTTGGCCAGGGCTGGGTTTGAATCCGCCACCTCCGGCATATGGGGCTGGCGCCCTACCCCTTTGAGCCACAGGCGCCACCCATTTCTTAAGAATGTTAAACATACAAACCAGACAATTTTGTCATGAATTTTGACACCATATTTTCTAAAATCAGTCCTCATTAATGGCTTCCTAAACCTGTTTTATAGTAAATGTTCACTGCTCTTCTTCAGCATTCCTTGGGATTCTGTAGGGAAAAACTTCCTCTTAGCTTCCCTGAAATGCACAAAAACTTAAAAGGCTCCCAGCAGGTAGGTGCCATGGACCAGTAATAGAGGGATCCCTGCCATGTTCTCTACAGGCCTTAGTATATTCAAAAAGCTTAACTTATTAAAACACAGCAAAGCAAAACACACCTTGAGCTAAAGCGGGAAAAACAATCACAATGTGTGTTTTGTTTTCTTTTGGGTGTATCTCCTGAATTGACTAACATTTGTAGAGTATACTACCTGAAACACTGCAGTCACTTTTGCATACCCAAGTGTACTAAGTCATTTAAGTCTTACAGGAATTTGGTAAGGAAGAGCTGTTACTCTCATCACAGTAGGACCTCCATCGTCGATCACCTCCCTGCGTCTCCACCTCCTTAAGTTGACCAGACAAGCCCTACATGTACGTATCAGTACAGGAGGCCTAGTTCCTTATGTTGACCACCTCCATATGTTAACCAGTTTGTTACAGTCTCCTGGGTGGTCAACTTACAGAGGTTCTACTGTCTACTGATCAGGAAATGAGACTAAGCAAGAAAGCATTTGCCAAGATTCCATAGCTGGTTGGGAATCAAAGTAGGAATTCGAGGGTTCTTTGACTCAAGTCTGGTACACGATATTTTCTTCTATACCAGTTCACTCTTCCTTTCATGTTCTATCCAGTGTATGCTGCATACGCTGTACTGCAGAAAAGGAGGGAATTCTGCCCCAATCCTTGTTTTTATTGTGTGTCTGTCAGGGTTATTAGAATCTCCGCTGCAGCATAATCCAGGTCACCATTATCTTTCCTTTGGAACACAGCATAACCTCTGTGTCCTACGCTCTTCCCTTCCCAGCAGCCAACGTGATCTTTTTGAAATGTAATTTGGATGATGTGATTCTTCTGCTCAAAAAACCTGCAATGATTTTTCCATTGAACTTAGATTTAATTCCAAAATACTTCTTTTGGCCTGCAAGAGCCAGCACATTCTGGCTCCTGCTGGTCTCTTCCTTATTTCCTCAGTGTCATCTACGTAATTCCTAGAATATGTTGAGCCTGTCTCTGGCTCAGGACCTTTGCACTTGTGCTTTTCCTTTGACTGCAGCTTTTCAAATTCTTGAAGTTCTTTCTATCTTTAGCTGGTCCTTTTGATTTCAGCCACACTGTCATTTTCTGAAGAAATACTTGTATTTCCCAATCTAAGTCCTCCTGTTTTATTCATATTATTTCTTTTTCCTGGCATTTATAGTTGCCTTTATATTCATTGAATATTAATTCTTAGAAAGTCCTTGTTATGTGCCTATCACTTGCCTTTAACACTGTTTATAGATGAGTAAGTAAAGATACTTCCTCAGATTACAGCAAGTGTGAGCCAGGATTTAAACTTGGGTTGGTTCGCCACAAACTCTGAGAGGGCAGATATCATGTTTATATTGTTATATCCCTAGTCCCTGGCATTTAGTAGGCCCTCATCAGATATGTATTGATCAGTTGAACCCATAGCAATGACTTGTTTTTTAATTATAGCTTTCTTGAAATATTACTTGCATACATTAGCATCTCTCCTTCTACAATGTGCAATTCAGTGGTTTTAGTGTAATTACAGAGTTGTGTAACCATCATCACTATCTAATTTTAGTATATTTTCATCACCCCAGAAAGAAACCCTATACCCATTAGCAGTCACTTCTCATTTCCCTCTCCTACCATGCCCTGGGAACCACTAATTTACTTTCTGTGTCTGTGGATTTGCTTATTCTGGAAATTACATGAATGGCGGCAGGCGACATACGGCATTTTGTGACTGGCTTCTTTCACTCAGAAGGCTTTCAAAGTCCTTCCACAAAGGACAAATAACAAAGTATCAGGGCTCCATTGTTATTTATTACTGAATAATATTCTTTTGTATGGATATAGCATATTTTATTTATCCATTCCTCCCTTGATAGACATTTGATTTGTTTCTACTTTTTGACTTTATGAACATTACTTCGTGACCATTTCTATCTACGTTTTTGTATGGACATATTTTTTTCAATTCTCATGGGAATGTTTCTAGTAGTAAAAAGGTCATGTGATGGCTTTATTTTTAAGATTTTGAAGAACTGCCAAACCGTTTACCAGAATGGCACAATAACTGAGAAAACCAGAGCAGAACAGTATTTAAAGCAATAAAAACATTTTATTCAATACTGTTGTGATAGGGGAAGAGAGACCCCAGTGTAGAACTGAGCTCAAATCTGAGTACAGCAAGGAAAAATGCAGATTTATAGCTGAGGAACAGGGTGGGGGAGTATGTGTCAGTGGATTGAAAATCACTAAGAGGGTCGGGTAACTGACCTAGCTGGCTTCTGGCTGGCCAGGGTGGTCAGGTAGCACCTGGGGAATAGTTGGGGATAAGGAGTCAGATATTGAGGGTGATTAGAAATCGAAGGAGGGGATTGTGGCTAATGTAACTTAACAGAATTCTTGCTGAAATTGAGCAATGCAAAGATGTTCATGGAAGTCCAATATTTGATAGTTGGGAAGAGGATTTTGAGGAGCCTGATTGAAGTTTGGTCCAGGAGACATTTCTTGTCACCCTCAGAACAGATAATTCAGGTACAGTGCTTTCTCTCAACTGGATTAGCAAGAAGCCTTCTCTTAAATTCTCCTGCTTTCCCTTAAATGTCACCCTGTGACATTTCATTTGGCATCCAGTAGACATTTGTTGGCATGGTATTGGCTGAGCTGATACAGCTTGTGGAGTATTGTCTTGAAGCTGATAAAGCTGCTTTATTTTCTACTTCATGCTTACACTTTTTCATTTTTATTTTAGATCTGTATGGGAAGACTTGGCAAGCCTGATATATTTCTTTGGAAATCTCATTTATTCCATCAGAGTGGCATATAATTACATAATAACGCAGGGCATTATAACATCATATAATAATGTGGGGTTTACAGTTTAGGACACTTGGTCTCATTTCAGTAAATTAAGATTTCCATCATAAATGTGCATTTGAGACATAATGAATTATATCTTTTTCTTCTTTCTTTTTCTTTTTTAATGATTCTTTCCTTTTATAAGAAGCATTTCCTTTCTATGCTTTAGAGTGGATATTGGCTCCAATCTAGTACTAAGTTTTCACTATTATTACTTTAAACTCACTTACTGAAGTCTAAGTAGTTTGTTTACAAGTTAACCAGCAGTGACTAAGTATGATTTTAACTTTCTTACAAACTGGTTCATCTTACATTTTTCTGCTCTACTGCCTCCCATCTGCATTATGCCACATGTCTTCAATGAATGCAAATTCAAATTTATTTTCAAAGTTTAGCAGTGCTCCTGAAAATCATCGACTGTCTTGGGGAGTTGGGAATCCAGAGTTATTCCTCATGCTGTTAGAAAAATGAAATCCTCCTCGGAGCGACTAAAACAATTTCCTAACCTTCCCCAAGGTTATCTGCAGCCGTTTCCATGCAGTGAGCAGCTAACATGTGCCAGCTCCCATTGTATGTGCTTTTATCACAGGAAGTGGATTCTAATGATTATAATTGCCTGGGTTACATTAGTATTCGTGGCACATACCTCTTACCGTGTGTGAAGCTCATTCTCTGTGTGTTTAATTGATATGCCATTTTGCCTTTCATTTTGGTGTGGGCAACCATGATTGTAGAGGGTGTGAAACAGAGAGCAGCTGGGAAAAGATTGAATACCCAGAACCCAATGCCAGGATTAGCATACTGACGCAAATATTCTGAGAAGGGATCTTTTGAGGCAGGTTCAAAGGAAATGCCAAGTGGAACCAAAGCAGACCTTGCACTGGCCCGTGATGCCAGTCAAGGAGGTGCTGGCTTCGCCCTGCTGCATTTTGCTCTCGGATTGCAGCTGCTTCAAGCCAGCTGCTTAAGCCTAGCTCAAATGAAAGAGAGAATATTACCACTATGTATTTTAGTGAATAAACCTGCCAATAATTTCTAAAGCTTAGAATGTTGACAGTAGCATATAATGAAAACTAAAAACTCAAAGATCTAAAAGAAAAATATCTTCTGTACAATTATTTTTAAAAGATTATGCCCTGTCTGGAAAATTTTCAGAAAATGGGAAAAACATTTGCATGTTTTTTTTTTTTACTTTTTACTGGAATATGATTAGATATAACTGAATTTTAATAAATTGACTGCAACAATGAATTTAGATGAGCATACAATATAATGGTGTTAAATTTTATGGGTGTAGAATTTGCAGAAAGAGGAAGTAACTATTGGAATTTAAATGCCATCCCACAATGGAAATTCCACATAAGAGCTTGACACATAATTCATCCTTTTTCCTCTGCTACCAGTTCTGTTGTTGCTTCCTAAGCTTGTTTCTAGCAGTAGACACCTTCTCACTCCTTTCTGTTTTTTTGGTTAGTATTATTACCGGAAGATTCCCCTAACTTGTTCCTTCTCTGGAGCCTTTTGATGTTTGAGAGACGACAGTCCTGAAGTGCCTTAGTAATTGATGTGGAGGCACAGTTTGGTTCATGCGTTACCAGGGTGTCCCCTCCAGAGTTGTTCCCTGGGTCCTGCTGTGATTTTAGGTTCTTCCCTTCAGTTCAGTGTTTCTCAGAAGCTCCAGGGACAGCTATGGGAATAGCTGCCCTGGGCAGCCGGAGCAGCTCACTGCCGAAACAGGATCCTAGTAGCTCCTTTCAAATTAGGTTAATTCTACATCCTACCCTGCAATATATCCATACTTAGTTTAGTATAAAATGTTTAATTTTCTAAGTATCAAGTAAAACTGATGCTTAAAGCACATGTTTAAATTGGGGTTTAAAGCACATGTTTAAATTGGCACGTGTTCTGGTTTGGAGAATCATGGACTTAGTGTGGCTCTGGGGAAAATTCTTTTAGTTCATTCTTTGAAATGGACCTGATAGATAACAAGCATTTTCAGAACTTGGATATTTAGCAGCTTATTTCAGCTTTCCACTCTTAATGTTTGTAAAAAGAGGCCAGATTAGTCTGAATTCTAGGCCTAGCTCACTATTAATTTGTGACATTGTACAAATTAGTATCTTCAGGTCCATTTCTCACCTGTAAAATGAGAAGGTGAACTATATGAGATAAAGCAGCATTTTCCAAAGTGTGTTTTGTGAAGTATCACTTGCAAAAGATATTTTAAGGGTGGTTGCCAGGGGATAGGAGGAGAGGGAAATGGGGAATGTGGTTTAAGGGGTATAGAGTTTCAGTTTTGCAAGACAAAATAGTTCTGGAGATTGTTGTACAACAATGTGAACGCGTTGCATGCTACTAAGCTATACATTTAAAAATTAAGATAATTTTTTTATGTACGTGCATTTTATCATAATTTGAAAAATGGGATGCTCCACTTTTAAATCAACATAAATTGAGTATTATACTTCCCCTTCTGGAAAGTTATAGTGCATTCAGCATATTCAAACTTCTTGGTCATCCTGCACTAAAAAATACTTTTTTAACTTTAACCCAGTATTTTTCTTTTCTTTTCTTTTTTTTTTTTTTTTTTGCAGTTTTGGCCAGGGCCAGGCTCGAACCCACCACCCCTGGTATATGGGGCTGGCACCCTACTCCTTGAGCCACAGGTGCCGCCCTTAACCCAGTATTTTTCAACTTATCCCTCTCCCAATTAAACTAACATCTCTTCATGTCCTGTGGAGCTTGCATTTGAAGGAGTCCTATTTGGGAAGAGGTGATCTTGGATCTTTTGCAACTCAAACATGTTACTACTCTTCATAGATGCCAATACAGGCTATGCCAAAGTCAAATCTAGATAGCCCAATTGATAAAGATTAATTCTGGGCTGCCCAACCTTTTCCATATCATGGCATGTATAGAAAGTGATCGTGTTTGTATGGTGCACTGGGTAAACAGATGAGGCGCCTCAGGGCCGAGGAGTTTGGTCACTCAGCACACCATGGGTAAAGATATGGTAAGCAGATGTTTAAAAGTTATCACTGAGTCAACTGTATGAAATCTTGTTCTGCAGATGTTAGCATGTCAGAGAAGCATTAGAGGCAGAACAAACTAAACTCTGTGCTATTGGCTCAGTGCCTGTGGCTCAAGAGGCTAAGACGCCAGCCACATACACCTGTGCTGGCGGGTTTGAATCCAGCCTGGGCCCGCCAAACAGCAATGACGGCTGCAACCAAAAAATAGCCAGGCATTGTGGTGGGTGCCTGTAGTCCCAGCTTCTTGGGAGGTGGAGGCAGGAGAATCGCTTGAGCCCAGTAGTTGGAGGTTGCTGTGAGCTGTGATGCCACAGCACTCTACCCAGGGTGACAGCTTAAGGCTTTGTCTCAAACAAACAAACAAACAAACAACGACAACAACAACAAAACTCTGTGCTATTTACTTTTCCCTGGCAACAATTTATTTTCCATGTTAGGTAAATCAGAAACTCTTCTGGTGATTAGACCTAACTGGAAATCCCTAGTGGTATGAGAGGAGGGAATGAGAGGTTGCCAGGAAGATAATATTCTTCCACAGTTTATTTAATACACTAAAATGATTAATTCAATAGCCTCCTATTTTAAAAGTGAGAGCCTATGTACTAATGTCATGAGCAGACATTAGTGGGGCAAATGATTTTTCAACTTCATGTTTCCTAGCGGAATAAGTATTTGATACAGTGATATGGATTGGATGTGGGGGAAAAACATACTCATATTGGTACATTCTGAAATGAGGTGTAAATCAGTGAATGAGATCAACATTTTTCACACTAAGGCCTCTTTCTGATGTCATTCTGAACCCTTAATTCTGCACCCCATTTCCCTTAATTGATGTCATTCTATGATATCATATTGTCTGAATGGTTTACTTAGACTCTAAACCAAAGGAAAAAATAAGTGAATAGATTAGATTTGAAAATTACCTATGTCATTTTCATTTGGCTCACCTAGAAACCAAGATAAGTTGTCATTATCCATTTAGTAATAGCTACTTTAATTTTAGAAATGGCAGCTCTTTTACATTTACTGTCATTTTTCTTAAGACAGCTTTTTTTTTTTTGCCTTTATTTACTCTTTACTGTTTTCTGTGAGAATCTATTAGAGTTAAGTTTAAAAGTAAATGTAAAACTGCGTTTTTGCTTAATGGCAGTGTTCCACTGTAAAACACATTGACAACCTATTTAGGCTTTGAGACAGAAATTTAATTACCACCTGTTGAGCCAGTTTGATTTGTCACTTCTTGGCATCTGGCCAGGCAAAGCTAATTTCTTCTAGCAGAGCGAGGCTGATGAGAAGGAGCCAGAACTGGGAAAGAGATGCAGCCACTCCTGTTGGTCCGGCTTCTGGTGTGGACAGGGAAAATTACGTGCTGGATCAAGTCTGGGGTCTGAAGTGGTGCGCCATCCTGAGGGCCAGTAAACCACAGGGAGGGGGAGTTTGAGGGTTGCAGGCAGGGCTGCAGTTCTCAGAAGGCCAGGCAGGCTGTGCTGGCACCCACCAGGAGGCATTGGGGCTGGACTTCAGTCTTTGAAGAACAGAACTGAAAGGAGTAGGATATTTAGCAAAGCAGAAGAAACTCAGTAATAAAAACTGAGTAGACTTCCAAGACAGTCTAATACTATATAGCATTTTATTTTTTTTTTTAATTTTCATATATTTATTAGCCATTTGTCTGTCTTCTTTAGAGAAGGTTCTATTCATCTCCTTTGCCCAGTGATAAAAGGGATTGTTGGCTCCTTTTTTTTTTTTTATTAAGTCATATACACATAGATCATGAATACATTTATGCATAAGTGGGGTACAATGTTTTGTTTTTGTATACAATCTGATGTGCTTACATCAAACCAATCAACATAGCTTTTACCTCATTTACTTGATTATTGTGTTAAGACATTTATGTTCTACACTTGACAGATTTGACTTATACCCTTGCAATATGCTCCATAGGTGTGGTCCCGCCTTTTACCCTCCATCAAACCTCCCCTCCCTTCCCACTCCATTTCTCTCATTCATCCTGGGCTATAGTTGTGTTCTATCTTTCATAAGAAAGTGAGTAAATATAAGTTGGTTTCATAGAAGTACTGAGTACATTGGATCCTTTTTCCTCCATTCTTGAGATACTTTACTCAGGAGAATATGTTCCAGGTCCCTCCATGTAAACATAAAAGAGGTAAAGTTTCCATCTTTTTAAAGGCTGCATAGTATTCCATGGTATACATATACCACAATTTATTAATCCATTCATGGGTCAGTGGGCACTTGGGCTTCTTCCATGACTTGGCTATTACGAATTGAGCTGCAATGAATAATCTGGTGTAAATATCTTTTTTGCAAAGTAATTTTTGGTCTTTTGGATATATTCCTAGTAGAGGAATTACCTAGAAATGGAAACTATCCATGATACATTAGGTGAAAATTCAAATTATAGTATATTATATAACGTTTTTTGTTGTTTTGTTTGGGGAAAGAATGTACAATTTTAGTAAAAGGAACTTTGGGACATGTTAAGGTAGAGCTGTATTCCGATGAATGGTGAGAACAGCTTAGCATACATAGGGACAGATGCTTTGCATGGCTTTTGTTTTCATTCATCTATCCCTGGGGAGGTCCACGGTCATTAAATAAAAACTGCCTCCAGTGACAACATGTTGCTGGCTCCTAAAAAGAGGTAGCTCATTGGGGATGGCAGTGTGCGAATAGGGGTACAAACTCTGGGTTCCAAATGCCTGGGTTTAAATCCTGCTTCTGCCACTGACTACTTATGTGACCTTGAGTGAGTCACTTCTCTATGCCTGTTTTCCCATCTGTAATAGGGGAACAATGGTAGCACTTGCCTCATAGGTACTTATGAGAATTAAATGAGTTAATTGTGAAATATGTGGAACAGTGTTTGGCCTATGCTTAGCTCTGTGCAAATGGTTGTTAAGGAAATAAATAAAACTCATACTTTCTCAGCTTCCAGGAATCAGCCAGGAACTAATCACAGACTTTTCCTTTTGTGTGAATGTTTTTCTCTTGGTACATTAAAAGTACTATTTCAAGCACTGAGGAAAAAATATAGTTAAAATTCTTATTAGCTGGTCATTGAATTGTATTTTTGACTCATTCATCCTGAAATTAAGAAAAATAAATCATACTAGTTACTTTAAACTGGCTGTTCTATATACAGAAGAACATTCATAGCTGACCACCTCCCTACACTGACCATTTCCATGTGTTGACCAGTTTTACTGTGTCTGTAGGCTAATGATACAGAAAGTAGATATTGTTATATGTTTTTCTGTATGCAATTAGACTAGTACCTACCTAGTACTAGTGGTAGGTAGTACTTCGATGGCTGGTCTTTTTTCCTCTAATAGATAATGCTTTGACAATTAAGAAAACTTAACCACACCAAAGCTTTATACCTTCTCCCACAATACATTGCAAGCAGTTTGACAGAAGATAATGCACCTTACACTTAACCTGCAGATGGCCAGGTCTGATTAGTATGTGGAAAAGAAAAGTCATTAGATGACGTTCTGACTTCAAGTAATGTGGCAGAGTAATTGGCTTTTGTTTTAATAAGATTTTGAGGGATTAAGCGTGCCAAATCTTTGCAATGCTGTCAGGTAAAGTTAAACAAACCAATACTATAGAAGATAAGCAGTGGTAATCTAGTTAGAACCCTACAAAATTAGCTGTGATTGGCTTCTCCTAAGACATTGAGCTCTGGCTAGCTGACATGTTTGTTTGCCAGTAAATGGTGTTGTGGTGAATAATGCTCTCTTTGTATTTGTACTCTTTTTGATATAGATATGTAATCTCATAGAATGATCTCAAATTAATTAGCCTTGGAGCTGAACTGTAAGATGGTATCACAATTTGGGTTACTGGATGAATTTAGTAATTTTGTTAGAAAAATTACAGTTAGTTTATTGCCATTGAACTAGCTTAATTCCAAGTGACTGAACATACAAAAATTATCCTTTGATGGTGATACCAGTAGTACGCTAAAATGATGAGACTAATTCTTATCCCTTCCGAAGGATTTCTATGAGAAATAAAGGTGAAAATAATTACTTGAAAACACATTGAGTATTAAAATGTATACTATTCATGACATACTAATGGCTAGTATCCTCCATGTTGCTTAATTATACAAGCACCCCCTAGTTCAAAGGTTTATAATTTTTTATTCTGACTGTATGTTATATGCTATTGAATTCACCATGATGACAATTTTTACTTTGTTCCATGGCAGAAGTTGTACCTATAGAAATAAAGGAGTGGAGGCAGGTGGAGGACTAGAGTGGGTGCTAGATAACCTAGAGGCTTAAGCTTGGACGATTCAGTTCAAGAACTCGTCCTTGAAAAAGTGCTACATCCCTCATTGCTGAATGTCACTACAGCTTCCCTTGAACTACCCCGTTGGGAAGCTATGCGCGGGCACTGGTGCCTAGTCCACCCTTCAAAGGAATTTTGGAGCTCTTTTTCTGGAATGACCATCAGAACTGTTCTTAGAGGAGGATGGGCAATTAAGTTCATGAGTCCATCCTAGAAAAAGTGCTTTAAAGGGCAGAGTGGGCCCTGAAGGTGGTGTGTAGCTTCCCAGCAGAGCACCTTGAAGGGACTGTAGTGATATTCAGCAATGAGGGATGTAGCACTTTTTCTAGGAGGAGTTCATGAATTTAATTGTCCAGCCTCATACATATCTCTTTCCTCCCTAATTAAGATATTGGAACTGACTGGAAGACTAAGAAGTTCAGCTTCTCAGTGCAGCCCGTTGTTTTTGCTGCTGCCTTCTCCCTGGAATGTCAAGAAGAAGGGGTGAAAGGCTGCCCGCCTTCCCTTTGTCCTCTCCCCTGCTCTCAGCCTGTCTGTTGGGGGGAGGCAGAGCCAGTGTGGACAGAACAGTTGTTCCATAAACTGTAGGGGATTCCTATAACTAAATAATTTCTTATAATCTTCCATAGAAATAATGAGAGAATTTCAAAAGATCTTGTTTTAAAAATGGACAATGAAACAAAGATATGGAAAGTATCTTGATTAATCTGAAAGCAGATTTTTCATGTCCAGATTATCAGTTTGGGATTTAGCAAATCAGCATACTGATTCACAGTTCAGCTAATACAGTATTTGTAGTGTGTATACATATACACAAAGCTTCTTTAGTATTAGGTAATATTAGGAATTCTGACTGATTTATAAATATTGCGTCATTTTCTATAATATCACTTAGTGGGAGACAGAAATGTAAAATACATTGCTATGACGAGATATGATTAGCACACAATTTATTCAAGATCCAAAAGACTGTCCTCAAACCAGAGAATGAATTACATTTAGGAATCAGGGACTCTGATTTTATATTGCTGTTGTATGTATTAAATGAGTATTATAACGTAAGCCATAATAGTTCCAGATGAGATTTTCATGGAATTTAACAATTTAGAGTGGATAATATATAGTAGTAATGATAGCAGCAATTATTATTATAGTCAGCATGTGGGTTAACCTCCTTTTAAGCAAACCTGAAAAAAATACATATGTTGTCAAATTTGGTTTTTTGTTGGTTTAGCTAGTGAAAAGAGGTAGCCTACTGTGGGTGTGAGCTCTGTTGTGAAAGAGGTATTGATTTCTAAGAACTTTCTATTTATTAGAGAGTTTAGCCCTTTGTGATTTGAGTTGCAGAATTTTGTGGATTTTTAGCTATGCTAGATTTGTCAGTAGAGATTTGCCATTTGTTTTGAAACAGAGTTGAAAAGAGGTTTACAGTCCCAAATCTCTCAATTAATAGATGAGAAAAATTGACTCAGAAACATTAAGCTATTGGGCCAAGAAGGAGCAGATTTGAGGACCAGATCAGAAAAGATCTGATGACCCTTAGATCTTTTCTAGCAAACAGCATTTCCTGTAGCAAGATGGGATTGAAAGACAGAGGAAAAAATCTTTTAGTTGCAACTGTGTTCATGTAATAGTTTTATACAACGTTGACATAGATCCCAAAGCACAGCTTGTAGCTCTTCAGTGTTGAGAAGGTATTTTAACAATTGGGCATTTTAACAATTTTATAGAATAGAAAAAAAAAAAGAAATATAATCATGTTTTTACAATCTTAGTTTTAGGAGCATTGCTGATTAGATGTGTTAATTAATTCAGCCATCTGGCAACACATATTAATTGCACTTATTGAGTTATAAGCATAGCAAATTCAAGTTACTATGTTGCTTTTGTTTTTTCTAATGGAATTATTATGCTAATACCAATTTGCCACCCTGCAGTAACTTACATTATTTAAACACTGCTGCTTAAAATTCCAGGGTGGGGCATAGAAATCCGTGCCTAGCTGGAAAGAGCTGAATGCCAGCTACTTGGTAGAAGAAAGATGTTCTGGATGAGGGTCATTCCTACTATTATAAAGCTTGAAAAAAATAGAACAAAAGGAGTCATGGGTGCCTTTATGGGTGATAAAGTTTGAATTAGCATATGCAGGACAATCCGGGACAATTAATGTCCACTCTGTTACTTAATTAGTTGGAATAGATTCTGTTCTAGTGTTTCAGTTGCCTTATAATTAGCTGTAGCTTAGCAATTAAGTCATGACACCAGACACTGAAGGATGGTGATTGTGCTTGAGTGGGGACACTGCTCAGGGCATTCTGCACATACTAAATCAGAGTTGCTGGCTTCCAAAGTGGCTCTCTTCTATAGCTTGAAAACATAAAACTTTGTGATTGTAGTATTTAAACATTAAAAATCGTTCCATGTTCATATCCTATTGGTCTAAGAAGGGAATTCAGATATATTACCTATAAAAATAATACTTTTCCTCTTTGGTTCTCCTAGAGAAACTTCTTAAGATAGGAGGGTTTTGTTGTTGCTATTATTCTGTCAACTTATTCTTAAACATCTTGTTTTAAACTAAAATAAATGGAAATATTCTTCTTTTAATGCTTCCTCTAATTTCCCGCTTTCGAAAATGACCTCTTTATTGAAGTGAAAAGTAGCATGTATTGGTTGTTTTTAAATCTGTATGTGCTTTTATTTATCATCACAACAATACATGTAAAAATTTAAACTATAAAGAATGTAAGACATAAAATGAAAATTCCATGCAATTCTATCCTCCTCAGATAACTACTTAATGGTTTCTATTTTTTTGGTCATACTTTGAAAATCTTTTTTCCTCCTGATTAAAAAGCATTACCACCACATATAGTAGAAAATTTCAAGTGTGTAGTGAAGTTCTCCCCCACAAAAATCCCTCATAATTCTGTCACTCAGAGATGGTTACTGTTGAAACATTTGCTGTATTTAGGTCCTTCTATATTATTTCTGTACTATATACAAAGTGGGCATAAAGTTCATGTGCAATTTAAAATAGTAAACTATATGTATATTTCAGAAACTATACTTATGTTTATATACTTATACATATAGCTAGTGTATAATCTATGCATTTTTTATAAAAGGTATCAAAGTATATATAGTTATATGATCTGCTTTTTAAACTACAATGGGGGTGATTGTTTTCCCATATCATTTATAATTTGATTTTTAATGGCTGCATAGTATTCTATCATATATTTAAACTATTAGACCATTTTTCTTATTGCATATTTAGCTTTTTTACTTTAAAAAACAATATATTTAGCATTATAGGTATACTTTGCTGAATATCCTTGAAGACAAATATTTGTACAAGTTCATTATTATCTCCTTAGGATAAATTTCTAGATATGTAGTAATTTTTGTCAATAAAAATTTGCTCAATTTTCGTGTATAAACTTCTGTTATTGACAAGTAGATTAGCGAGATTCAATCATATTTTTAGAATACTTTACAAATAATTTGAAGATTCCAAATTTCAGGCTATTAATTTAAACAGATTATCTTCTAGCCTTAAATAGTCTGGGTTTAGGTATTCAAATATTGTAGCTGAATACACATATATAATCACCACATTTCTTATTGTGCATTTTTTAATACCACCCTTGTTTATGTCACTAGATTTTTTTTTATCCATTGATTGTTGAGAACTGTGTATATCACAACAAAACCCAAACTCAGAGTGAAAAACAAGGTCATATATAAGTTTTATGGGATGCTCAGTAACAAGTGTAACTAGATTTTCTTGGAGAGAAAGATATGATGGCCTCCTAGGATGCTTTAAATTTGTTTTTAGCAGACATCACTCTAGGAGGAGAAAATATATGAGTTGTTTTGTTTCAAAATAAAAGCAAAAAATTACTTTACAAAGTTGAATAATCTGAGCAACATTTAAAATCAAAACACTCTTGAAAAATATAACAGAATACTACCTCAAATGTTGATCAAAACAATAGTTACATGATTAGAATAAAATTACAACTGTTTAAATATAGTAACTATGATAGCTACTGTGTATTAAGGTCATACCAGGTACTTGTCATGGCCTTGACCTTGTTAATCCTTATTAAGGCCAGAATAATAATATATGTATGGCAGGCCTGAGTGTTTTGATTTTTTTTTTTTGTAGAGACAGAGTCTCACTTTATTACCCTTGGTAGAGTGTCGTGGCATCACAGCTCAACAGCAACCTCCAGCTCTTGGGCTCAGGTGATTCTCTTGCCTCAGCCTCCCCAGTAGCTGGGACTACAGGTGCCCGCCACAACGCCCGGCTATTTTTTGTGGCTATTTGGCTGGGGCCGGGTTTGAACCCGCTACCATCGGTATATGGGGTCGGTGCCCTACTCACTGAGCCACAGGTGCCGCCAGAGTGTTTTGATTTTAAATGTTGCTCAGATTATTCAACTTTTTGATGTTTTGCATCCAAGAAATATTTGGATATCTGTCCTCAATTTCTTAAAGTTTCTCAGTGTATTAATCATTTTCTTTAGATTGTAGCATTTTATAGAAGTTATTTTAGGTATGATTTGGTACAGCCTATAGCAGACGTTTTAATTATTTCATTCATCGTCTCACTATCATAGTTTATCTGAGACATAAAGACTTTTATGACTTAAATGATCTCTCAGTACTCTGTAGTTTCAGGTAGGGTTTTTTACTTAGCATGATTTTACTCTTTTAAAATTTTTGATTTTCCAGAGTGAAATTAAGGATTCAGTTGTTTCATTTCTAGGCTGCTATTTTGGTTGAAGAGATTCCTGGTCTCTAAAATGAGAACTATAAGAGATAATTAAATTTATTTGTAAAGTATTTTCAGACTTGATATATCAAGGTTCCACTAGAGAAATAGAATCAGTAGATTTTATAAATAAATAAATATATATACATAAGCTGTGTATGTATGTGTATATACATATATGTAAAACACACATATGGAGAGAGAGAGAAGTGGAGATGCAAGGAGTTGGCTTACACGACTGTGGGGCTGGCGAGGCAAGTCTGAAATGAGGGTGTCAGGCCATCAGGAAGGAGAGGCTGGGTGGGACTTTCGGCCACAAGTTCAAGCTGCTGTCCACAGGTCGAATTTCTTCTTTATCAGACAAGCTTCAGTTCTGCTGTTAAGGCCTTTCCATTGATTGAATTAGGCACACCAAGATTATCTAGAATAATCTTTTTTATTTGAAGTCAACAGATTGTGTATTTTAATCACATCTACAAAATGTCTTCACAGCAATACTTAGTGTTTGAATAAATACCTGGGAGCTGTAGCCTAGCCAACTAGACACATCACACTTGATATCTGAACCAGTTCACAAGTCATAGAAAAATGACAGCTTCATTAATATAAAATCATCATTTTTCCATGCTAAAACCAAGAAATACCCAGTTGGACTAACACATATCTTTTATGTTACTAAAAATAAAATCTACCTTTGAAGGAGTAGTATTTACCGAAGTGGAGAATATTGAAAAGAAGGTATGTTAGGCTACAGTTACAATTTGTTTTTTTTTTTTTTTTTTTGGTTTTTTGGCCGAGGCTGGGTTTGAACCCACCACCTCTGGCATATGGGACCGGCGCCCTAGTCCTTGAGCCACAGGCGCCGCCCTACAGTTACAATTTGTTAAAAGTTTGGAGGAATGGCAGCATGATTGGAAGGCTGATTGAAACAGGGTGTAAAAGGACAGTCATTTAAATGTATGCTTCCCAGACAGTGGCTCATGACTCCCCTGAAGTACATTCTTATTTTCTTCTTCCATCAAGTATGTTAGTCGAAAATACCAGCAAAGCACTGCTTTTATTTAACGTAAACCAGCAATCAGCAAACTCTTTGTGCAAAGGGCCGGATGGTAAACATTTTCAGTTTTGTAGGCCATACAGTTTCTGTCACAACTATCAACTCTGCCATTGTAGCCTGAAAGCAGCCGTGGACAATATGTAAACTATAAGCAGGGCTGCCTTTGTAACATTAGTTTCCTAACATTTATTTACTAAGAAATCCCTAACACAGGTGGTGGGCTGGGTGTTACCTACAGGCTGCATTTGCCTGTTTCTGATGGAGAGAGTTTGGTGTATTGATTAAAATAGTTGCCTACCTTCTTGTAATACCATACATACCTATCTAGTGACAGAATATATTTCATCACAATTTAGAAAGTCAGAAATTGATCAACTAATTTATTGAATTTTTTTTTTTTTGCTGTTTTAATAAGAACATGGAAGAATCAGAATAAGTATAGGAATGGGGCAGTGCCCTATATTAAGACTAATATAGGCAGACTATATTAGTCTTAACTAATATAGAGTTAGTTAAGACTATTATATATGAAATCATTAGGAAATGATATAGTTCTATATCTTTTTTTTTTTTTTTTTTTTGGTTTTTGGCCGGGGCTAGGTTTGAACCCGCCACCTCCGGCATATGGGACCGGCGTACTCCTTGAGCCACATGTGCCGCCCCTAGTTCTATATCTTTTATATATTATTGGATAACATTATGTATTGACTTCTCTAGTATACATATATAATTAAGTCCATTCCTTCAACTCTCAAGAAAGGAAAAAATTAAACATTTGTATCTGTTTCGTGTCTCAGCACAGAAGCGAGCAGGTACAGAGACTTCCTTGTGAGTGAAAGAGGCAGCTCTGGAGCTGCTGTGGGCCAGCTTCCTGGCTTTCCTTTCTCCTTCCACCTTCTCTTTATTAACTAAGAATAATAATAATGGAAAAAAGGAAGCTGAAGAATTATTTGAAAATGCAAAGAGTGAGAGGACATAGACATTTGGTAAAATACCATACACATCTAAATACTTGAGCTTGAGATTGTAAATTAAACAGCAGAAATGCCACTTTTTGTTCTAGCACTATAAATAAATTATAGTTCAGGCCGAGGCTGAGAAGTCAGCAGATTTTCCTGGTCCCTAGAAAAATGTCCTAGGGAATGGCACTCACCATATTTGGGTACTGGTTTTAGTCATGCCTTGTGTCAATCATCTGTAAGTGGGAATGGATCTGTTCCCAGGTACGAGTTAGAAAGGTAACTCAGGTGGCAGATGGGTTGGCGGATATGATGGTCCAGGTGAGAGAAAGGAGATTTGGACTGCTGAGGGCAACATAAATCGGAAGAAATGATCCGACTGGAGACATCTGTAAACACACACTTGTGTATGGGCTTTCTGTGAACCAAGTTGAGTGTTCCTGTGGGATCTTTCCCATGGAAGAAATCCCTAGAACAGTGGTTAGGAACTCAGGCTTCAGAGCCAGTTTTTCTATGTGCCTGAATTTATATCTTGGGTTTGCCACTTTATAGCTGTGTGACCTTGACTTAAGTGATTTAATATTCACTTTCCTTATCTGTAAAAATGGGCAGGATAATAGCATCTACCAAGTTGTAAAAATTAACTAAACAGTGAATGCAAAGCACTTAACCCATTGCTGGTTGTTTCCTGAAGGTCCTGTGAATGTTTGCTGCCATTATTATTAATATTATTATTGGGAGAAAATAAAGTTTTAATACCAAAGAAAATGTTCTGCTATTTATAAATTAATGGTTGTGTAAGTTTTTAGGATTTTCAGAAGCAAGAGCATGCTTTCATCCTCCTAATTTATAGAGAACAAAGTTATATTTTATGTTTTTACTATGATCCAGAGTGTCAGGAACCAATCAGTTTTAGGTTGTGATTTTTCTTCTATTTCCTTGTTTTAGAACAGTAGATACCTATACTCTGTAATTTGGTATATCCCTCTGTGTAATGCCCAAATCAGTCCTAGTGGTTGTTTTTTAGAAAGCCAGAGGAAGTAAGAGACAAGTGCATATCAATTCTGGACAGAAAAAGAAGTAGGGAAGAAAACAGCAAAAGTCACTAGTCCTCTGTGATAAAAGAGAAAGGTTGTGTTTCACACTAACCTGAGGTAGACTTCATGTGAAAAGTATACTCCCCTCAATATTCTTGCAAGTAGGATTTTTTAAAAAAAATTTCTTTTTAGTAGCTAGGTTCCTGTTTTATTTTCTCTGTAGCTATTGGTCTGTCTCATGTTACATTTGCATCATTTCTACATTAGGTTTTACCTGTGATGAAGCCTGAGAAACATCTCATTTTAATGGTTTCCATGTTTTGTGTCTGTTCGTGTTTCATTGTCCAGGAGGCATTTAAAGCAGGAGTCGTGCCGTTTCTGAATGACATGCCTCTCTGCTCACTCTCGCTTCTGTTAGTGAATAACATTCATGGTTTGTGTATGAGTGCACGTCTGTGGACATTTGCTCTGCAGTTGCCTTGCACACTGTGAAACTCAGCGTCCTGTTTTTTTTTTTATTTGTTTTTTTGTATGCCATCACTTATTCGTAGCGTGTCCTTTCCACTTTCTGCACCAAAGACAACTAGAAGATAGAAAGGGATGTCCCCGTGAATTTTACTTTCTAGCAAATCGTATGTAGTGCTTTTTTCAGGAATGTGTCCTCTCAATGTTTATGTAGTAAAGTTTTGGTAAAATTTTGGAAATAAAATAACACTCAGAAAGGAAATTACAAGACAATCCAGGGAAAAATTGCATCAACTATGAAAGATACATGGTTAATATACTTTCTAAATAAAGAGCTTTTTAAAATCAATGATATTCCAATAGAAAAAAATTGACAAACATGAACCAATAGCTTCCCAAAGAGTAAAAATCAGAGAAAATAGACATGAAAACTTTAATAATTTAATTCAATCTGAGAAAGCTGATAAAATAAAAATGAAAAAAAGGAACAATATTTAAGCCTAGCTAGTAATCAAAGAAATTACCTTCCTCCCTTCCTTTTTCTCTCCCTTCTTACCTCTCCCTCATTCTTATTTTTTTCCTAATTTGGTGAAAGAATTTCTCAATTTGATGAAGCAGGAACTTTTATACAGTACTGGAGTAGAAACTGGTGCAAGCATTCTGGAAAGTAATTTGCCAGTGTAAATTGAGGCTGTCAAATGCTCGTAACTGTTATCCATTAATATTACTTCTAAGAATTTAGTCTAAGGAAATAGTGACTCCATCAAAGCATTATGGGCAAGGACAGTCACTGTCATTTATAATACTATTGGAAACATCAAAACTAAGTTTCCAGTGACAGAAGTGGTAGCAAAATTATACAAACTCTTTAAGAAGGAATGTTATTATGAAGCCACTAAAATCGGGTTTTCAGAAAACACTGATGCTCAGACTGTAATTTTAAATATGAATGAATGGTACCTAACAATCAGAGAAAGGACCCAGAGCTATCAATGCCCATGCTTCTGTCCTGATTTCCTGATTATTAGACAGGCCTGCCGTTGTTTTTTTTTTTTTTTTTTTAGAGACAGAGTCTCATTTTCTCACCCTTACTAGAGGGGCACAGCTCATAGCAACCTCCAGCTACTAGGCTTAGCCAATTCTCTTGCCTCAGCCTCCCAAATAGCTGGGACTACAGGTACCCACCACAATGCCCAACTACTTTTTTGTTGCAGTTTGGCTGGGGCCGGGTACGAACCCGCCACCCTTGGTGTATGGAGCCAGCACCCTATTTGAGAGCCACAGGCACCGCCCAGGCCTGCCTCTTTCTGTGTGAAATATATGGCACTGGATTTTATTTCAGCACATAGTAAGATAAGCCAACGAGAGGTAGTATAAATAAACACCATAATATGCAGGCATCACTCTTCATTGTTGATGATAGCCTTGACTGAGAGTCATGGCCATTTAGCTTGAGGTTTATGTGGTAATAGAATGTCTCAGTAATCAGCTACCACCACCATCCCCTCAATTCAGGAGGAAGTCATCGCCAGTGTGCCCTAGATGGAGGCTGTGGTTTGGGGCAGCCCCTTGCTTGCAGATTCCCAGAGGGCTCCCTGAGCACAGCTATAGAGTGAGCTTGGTCTTGGAGTGAGCACTTGATTGGCATTTCCGAAGAGGCAGTGAACAGTGGAAATCTCAAACAGCAAATCCAAAATTTGGTATTTGTCTTTGTTTTGTCCCTTCAAATACAATGTCAGTGACCTCAAAGGAAGGTATGTCCAGGGAGAAAGAGGACAGGCAGGTAGCGCTGTACTCAGATCAAGGGTCAATCTCCTTGTACATGTCCTTACATGAGTTGTTTAACCTCAGCTTCATGCTTGTAAAATGGGGGTAAAAACATTGCAGGGCTCTGATGGAATCAAATGATTTTAAAAATACCCCAAACACCTAAATTAATGCCCGACATAATAGCACTCAGTAGATGGTCAGTAAATATTAGTCAAGTTTCCTCTCCACATTGTGTTTGTTGAATTGAAGTATTTAAAAGTATGGCCTGATAAGAGATTTTTTTGTCCCCATAACATTTTAGAGATAATGATCTGAATTGTAACAAAGGCAACCTTTTTGCAAATCACTTACTACATTTGCTTGCAAAGTAGTCATGTTAAGTATGTATTTCTGGGTGCTTTAAGTCTCTACATCTTTATTTTGCAAGACTTCATCTTAGCAGTTATTCCTGAGGATAGTTTAACCTGTGCAGATCATCTGTTAACAGTGCTGTGTGTTCTTTTTTACTTTTTTTTTTTTTGTGGGAGTGGGGTCAGGGAGGGATGATATATAAACAATATTTTTGGCCGGGCGTGGGGGCTCACTCCTGTTATCCTAGCGCTAAGGGAGGCCAAGGCAGGTGGATTGCCTGAGCTCACAAGTTCCAGACCAGCCTGCTCAAAGTGAGCAGCATAGGACACATAGCACAGTGTCCCATGAGACATCTCTACTAAACATAGAAAAACTAGCTGGCATTTTGGGGGGTGCCTGTAGTCCCAGGTATGGGAGGCTGAGGCAGGAGAGCACAAGAGATTAAGCACAAGAGATTAAGGTTGCTGTGAGCTATGACACTATAGCACTCTACCCCAGGTCGACACTGTTTACAAAAGAATTTTTTTCCCTATATTTTTATTAAGATTTTGGGAAAACAGCTTTGAAAAGAAATCCCCCTCCCTTTTGGGAAGGATAGGTTTGTTTTTATAGTAATATGATTGAAAGCATGCTGGAACTATCAACTGTGGGTTTTTGGATGATCAGACAGAATTGAAAGATACACCACTAACAAACAACAAACACTTAAAGAGAGAAAGCAGGCTGGAATAAGCCCTGACTAGGGCTAGGACTGCTGCCTGTTATAGAGATCCTGCTTATTTAGGGAAAAGCACAGGGAAAGCCTTGGTTGCCACTCTGGCAGGCTACCAACCACCTGCCTCCTGATAGGCACCCTTGGAGACACACTGGGGGAGGAACCCTGGTCGAAGTCTCTCACTTGGAACCTCTTTTCCAAGTGGACGGGACAATCAGGATTAAATAAAAGAAGACACACACAACATTAAGACATTCAGAGTTTATTGAGAGACAAAGAAAAGCTCTCCAAAGTTAAAACAAAGCTCAACGGTAGACGGTACAGGGGTGGCAGAAACGGCTCCCCATCTCCCACCCTAACTCTCACTTGTATATTCTGTAAATTAGATCTACTTTTAGCTTCCATTGTAACATTCTTACTTAATCTCTACACCTTAATTACTTTTTGTAGGGGTGGTCAGTGCTAGCACCACCTAACCTGCTTGTCTCCATTCTCAGATAAATTCCTCCTCATGTTGAAATACCAGTTTTCTCTGGCTTGTCAGCTGTAAATCTTGTGCTGTTAATTTTTAAACTATTTCTATCAGGGCTGCTTCCTACTTTTTATTTCAGGGCTCTCCTTCACGATCATTTGCCTTCCAGTGGTAATACCAATTTGTAATATAGATGGTCAGAGGTAATTTCTGAATTTGTGGCACAAAATTTCCAGATGTAAGGTTAACTTACTCAGACTGAAGACTGAGGCTTCATTACCTTTCATTTGTTAAAACTAATCCCTATCAGGTATCTGAAAACTATTTGACAGAGTAAAAATTGAGGTAATGTAGGAGATAAAAATACCATTTATAGGAGCATTTATTTGTATCAGGGATGACAGCATCTAGAATTTATATGAATTTATATGCATCTTTTTAATAGATTTTTGAAAAACTGGCTTACCAGTATTTGAATAATCAACATTCCAATTTGCCTTGACATCGCCTTGTAGACATCATGAAAAACCAGATGAATTTGTGATTTACCACCTACAATTTGGGGCTAGCCCTGAACCTGGGGAGGTAATTTTAGGTGCCCTCTAAAATAAGAGTTGATCATTTGGTGCCATTGTGAAGCCTAATATAGTTTTATCAAAAATACAAGTGAGAACAAATGCTGGAAAGGATGTGGAGAAAGGGCAACTCTCATCAACTGTTGATGGGACTGTAAATAGTGCAACCACTATGGAGGTTCCACAAAAAAACATTTTAAAAATAGAACTACCTTATGACCCAAAATCCCACTGCTGGGTACATATCAAGGAGGGGAATTTCAGTTTATTGGAAAGATATATGCACTTCTAGGTTTCCTGCAACACTGTTCATAGTAGCCAAGATTTGGAATCAACCCAAGTATTCATCAAGAGATGAATGGTTAAAGAAATATGGTAAATATACACAATGGAATATTATATAGCCACAAAAGAATGAAATTCTGCAGTTTGCAACAACATGGAGCAAAACATTAAAACAGTTGATCTCAGCTCGGCTCCTGTAGCACAGTGGTTACAGCATCAGCCACATATACCGAGGCTGGTGGGTTTGAACCCAGTCCAGGCCAGCTAAACAACAATGACAACTGCAACAAAAAATAGCTGGGCATTGTGGTGGGTGCCTGTATTGCCATCTACTTTGGAGGCTGAGGCAAGAGAATCACTTAAGCCCAAGAGTTGGAGGTTGCTGTGAGCTGTGACGCCATAGCACTCTACCGAAGGTGACGTAGTAAGACTCTGTCTCAAAAAAGAAAACATAAAACAATACCAGTTGATCTCATGGAGACAGAGAGCAGAATGATGGCTACCAGAACCTGAGAAGGGGGAGAAAACGGGGATGGTTATTATGTGTAAAAATATAGTTAGTTAGATAGAAAAAATGGTATTTGCTAGCACAACAAAGTGACTATAATCAGCATAAATTAGGGTGTAATTAAAAGAGTGTAAATGAAATGTTCCTAACACAAAGAAATGATAAATGCTTTAGGTGATGGATGCCTCAATTACCTTGATCTAATCAATTCATATTGTGTGCCTGTTTCAACATCACATGTACCCTTGAAGATATACAACTATTATGTACCTATGATAATTAAAATTTTAAAAAGAGGAAAAAATATATAGCCACGGACTTCTTTGGACAACTAGGCAATTGAACACTGGTTGAATACTGAAATGCTGGCCTGTCTGGTGGTTTCCCCTGTGGCTTCTTATCTCTGTGGGTTATGCACCCTCACCTGCCTTCTTAAGGCAGCTTCAGGCCTTCTGTAGGGCTGCTTTCTCCCTGTAAGAGAAATTAGTCATTGAACTTTTAGAGAACATAATGAAAAGAAAAGCCTAACTTTGAGTCAAACTCGTATTTTTCTACACCATGGCCTATCACAACTTCTTTGGACCAAAATATCTTCTTTGGAGACAAAGTCTGCAGTTGTAGGTTAACAGGGGGTTTGAGAACAAAGCAATTAAATTTATAGAAAGTGCAAAAGTCAGGATAAATAGAATATAGATTTTTTTTAGTTTTGTCATGTAACCTCAGATGACAAAAACTGGAATATATATTTGTGTACACATAATCGTCAGGTTCACAACCATGCCAGTTAAAGTGTTTCCCTGTGTTTTAATTTTTCTCAAAGGCCCATATGAAAAGAAGAATCTCAGAGAAAGTAGCCATGTTTCTAATGATTAGCTATATATTTTAAATGTTTGACGTAAGAAGGAACCAGTATCGTACTTCTTAGAAGGGCTTGTTCTTTTTGTAGAAGACAGTATGAGTTTTATTCATAATTCACTTACTGACTCATTCAATGCAGTTTCTTTTTTTGTTTAGCTTTAGCCACAGTTACTGACAAACTCTCTTCTCGGTACTGCTAGACTTCCTGTAGAAGTAGCTTCAGCCTGCTGTCTTAATTTCCTTCCCAGTCATATTCTTAATCACTTGATTTTGGTCCCACTTTACCAACAATCCCCAGACTCTTGCCCTTTATGTCACATTGCCACGAGCCACATCCTTTTGAATTTAGCTCTGCGACATCTGATATGCCCAGTTCCCCACGCTAGTGGTATTACAGGGAGCTCCCCTCTGAAATATTTCCCATAGCCACACATTTTACACACTGCTCCGTTACTACCAGATGCATCCGTGTTACTCACGTCTCTGGTCAGGAATGGGGTTTTCTCATTGCCTGCTTTGTGAAGTCCAGTTTTCTGGGCCTGGGGTTTGTGCCTGCCTTCTCTCCCGCTGCTTCTTCTCATCTGCCCTGTTCTGCAACTTGATGTTTTTTTAAATGTATGCTGTAATATACTCTCTTTTCTCCTCTCCAGTCTCTGGTTCAAAGCTTATTCTTCTTTCAGGCCCAGAGGGAAGGACATCCCTGTCAGTAACCTTCTCTGCCTCTCCAAGCTGGAATTAATGTTGACTAGATTTTGTCTCTACCTCCCTGCTCATGTGTTTCCTATTCTGTCCTGTGCTATGTGTGTGGGCATCTTCTTTTCCCTTTTCAAGGGGTGGGTCAGTCTCATTATAGTCTTAATTCCTACCCCCAGAGTCTAGTTCAATGTCTTGTACTTTTTATAAGCTCTGTCAATTTTGGATAATTGAATGAATCAGCCAATATTAATGTAGAGCATAGACTGAAAGAGTCTTAGAATACGTGTGTATATATATATGAATATATACGTGAATATGATACATATATTCACAATATATGTATATATACATTATATATATCACAATGTAAGTATATTACATTATACTTGTTAATATTCTTCTTAACCTATCTTAGTAGTTTCCATGCATTTTAGATTTAACAGTTATCTATTCAAACAACTGATTGCCATGAGTATTTGGAACCCTTCGGTTAGGTTCTAGTATGGTAAGTAATGAATTGCTGCATTCAAACTTATAGGATGTAATCTACAAATCTATTAAGGTTTCTGTAATATTTTTCTGCATAACTTCCAGTAAAGGAAGAGTGAATGAGATGTTAGTGATGAAATTCTCGTGAGATGATGTAAAAGTCTTAGCACATTTAGAGCTTTTGGGGGCACAGTAGTGCAAGCATAGGAACCACCCAGAGTGTTACTTTGCACCACTTCCTATAGTCACCCTGTTAGGGCATGTATTATGGCTCACTCAGTGACACCTCACCTTGCACAAACCCAGCAATCCAGTCCTTCAAATCCCCAGATCACCAAGTACAAGAAAACAATGGCAGTTTGTATAGCACAGGCACTGAGCATCACAGAATTACCAAAGGGAGACTTAATCTCAGCTCTCAGCCACAGCTCTTCTTTTACATAGTTCCAGTGCACAGTCTTTAGGGTTCTGCCTAACATTCTTCTCAAAGGAACATTCCCTAATCCACATTTTGTTATCCATGCCAGCCAAAGGCTGAGTTAGGGGTATAACCTTTATATTTCCAGATCAACACTGAGAATTATCATTGCCTGCTAATTTGACATGGAGACAAATTAGCTCCCACCACAAAACCCAGAGCTTCTTGAGTGAGATGGGAAATACACACACATACACACACATAGACACAGGTTGCTAAAAAATGGATACATACTTTAAGAAAGGAAATACTATTAAAATTATAGTACTCAATACATACTGATAACAAAAGACGAATACAAGTCATATTGAGCACCTCTTATAATTGTAGATGGCAAACATGACTTGAGTATTAGTTAATACAGGCTGGACACAGTGGCTCATGCCTGTAATCTTAGCACTCTGGGAGGCCAACGTGGGTAGATTGCCTGAGCTCAGGAGTTCGAGACCAGCCTGTTCAAGAATAAGACCCCTTCTCTAAAAAGTAGCCAGGCATTGTGGTGGGTGCCTGTAGTCCCAGCTACTTGGGAGGCTGAGGCAAGAGTATTGTCTAAGCCCAAGAGTTTGAGGTTCTTGTGAGCTATGATGCCACCACACTGTACTGAGGGCAACAAAATGAGACTGTTTCAAACAAACAAACAAACAATATATATGTATATATAATTTATTTTTTTTCCTTTCTTAAAACGTGTACATATTTTTTACCCCCCGTGTGTATGTATGTATATTACCTATCTATTTATATACATATCTTTGTATCCCCAGCATTTTACACAGAGCCTGGCCCAAATTTAACATAAATACCTGTTGCCTTTGATGTCACAACAGATTTTTAAGTAGCACATAAGGAGGAGAAAAGGCCATTTGAAGCAAGCATACAACAACAAATATTAGCTAATACCTGATAGCATGTTAGGTGACAAAATCATGTGAAAAAGACTCAGAAAACACATCTATCCAAGATTACTTGGTTTGGGGGGCAAATGATCATGGTACTTCAACGGTTTGTGAAAACAGTGTTGCATGGTAGCCACATACGTATGTGGTACATTTTGGAAATGTAAAGTTGCCTTAAAAAGAAAAGTTTAGTAGTATCTATCTTTAACTATCCCAAATGACTGATTTCTAAGGGCTCTATGAAGCCAAGATCTTGCTGTATGAGGATAATATAAGCCTATCTGGGCCCTTCTTCATTCATCAATACATAGTAGTCACTGAGCCTACCTGACACGCACCCCTCACAGTACACTCGTCTGTCAGGGGATGGAAACACACAGGCACACACACTCACATGAGACAAAGTCTCAGCCATCAAAGACTTTTAGTTTTGTCTGATTTGCATTTTCTTAGGAAGGTTACTGTAAGTCCTGGGGAATGTTGTTATACAGGTACATCTAGGTGAGAAAACCAGGCCTCTGCCCCTGCGCCACTCATTCAGCATTTATGAAATACCGAGTGCCTCTATGGACCAGGCTAGGTGCAGGATGCTGGAGGATCGAGACATATTAAAACATGTAAATGGCTAGAAATATAAGTAGACTTGTACTGGCCTTCCTCCAGTTCTTGACCAGAGTGGAGTTCCTCAGCATCAGCATAATGTAAATGAAAGGAAACTTGTACTCTGAGATCTTGCTTCAGTGGTCCTTGAGAGCGGCTAAGGTTTGTATGTGAGGGGACCATCCTTCATGATGACAGTGATGCTTGACAGAAAGAGCTGTGAATTCTGAACCCTGGCCTGTTCCCACCGATACAGCTTGCTCCAGTATAGTTTCCCAGATCACAGCCAAGGAAAGGCAGAATGTGCTGGGCCCGCTCCTCAATGGAGCCAGTGCCCAGGGAAGCAGCAGTCATGGCCCGTGAAGTTGCCAAGGCCGTGTCAAGGGCAGAGAGTACAGGGATTTATGCGGTTTCTTGCCATGGGAATGGGTCTAAAAATATACTTCTGTGTCTTTTGTCTCACAAGGATAAATGATACAAGGTTTATCAGGAGAATTTTGCTGCATTAAAGCCTGAGACCTTATCAGAGCCCGGGGAGATGAGGGCAAAGGGCGGAGAGAGGGGCGGCAGCCGCAGATGAGGACGGGCAGTGCGTGTGCGCGTCGCATCTCTCACTGAGCGGATGCTGTACCTGGACGGAAAACTTTTTTTTTTAAACATGCAAATGTTGTGTATTTAAAACATACCTAAGGAAAAAAAAGACCATTAACTGGGGTAAAATGAAGGTATTTTGTCTCGACATTTTTAGAAAGTTCCTCTCAGCTTCTGTTTTCATATTAGCAGACTTGCAGACATGGCAGCACGTGGCATTAGGTCATGGTCACAGTGTCTGTGAGTCAGGAGTCCAATCACAGCTCTGCTGGCTCTTTTGCTGTTGATCTCACAAGCCTATTATCAAGGTGTTGACCAGGCTGCTATCTCAATCTGCAAGTTCAACTAGAGGACAGTGGGCTTCTGACAAGCTTGGTCAGGCTGTTGGTAGAAATCATTGCTATAGAACCGAAGGCTTGAGCTTTTACTTGCTGTTGTGGAGGTTGCCTGCTGTCCATTACCGCATGGGCTTCTCAGCATGGCCCATGAAGCTGGTAAGGAGAAACTCTACCGTGCCTGCTACCAAGATGAAATCTGGCATAGCTATTTGTTAGAAGCAAGTTGCATATCCCACCCACACTCAAGGGGAGGGGGTTCATAAATGTATGACTACCAGGAGCAGAGGATCATGGGAGTCACCTTAGGCTTTGTCTATTACAGAACATTCTAAGGAAAAGAACACGTTCTTTAATTTTAAAAGTTATGCAATTTGGAAATCTATTCAAAATTAGCATGTGTGCAAGCTAAGATATTAGAGCTTCCATTTTTCATTCTTTTGCCCTTTAGGAAGGGCAGAAGTGAAGTTACAACTTACTTAATGGAAGCTGACAGGAGGGAAGAGACAATCAGTAGGGTTGAAAGATTCATGAAGTGAAGGAAGGGAGGTTGCCCAGGTCTTACATGGAAAATTACAAATGATGGACACTCTTTCTAGAGTGTCCCCTAACTTACTTTGGAGGTCTAAGAAAAGAGTTGGAGGCTAAGTTCCTGCTGGAGATCTAGACTAATGTGAGCCTTCGTGTGCTTTCTATGGAAAAACACACTTTCTGTAACTAAATCAGAACATGCCTTCTAAAATGTTGCTTGACATGAAATGGACGATTTTCTAATCCTTCCCCTGATGTCCTAGTCTTAGGGCCTAGAAAGTAAAATGTGGCCTTGAATATTTGAATATTCATTTCTTGTAATTAAAACAATTACAAACCAGCATGCTTGTGTTATGGTTTAGACTTTAATATGGCTTATGTCATGAGCCATAAGAGGACTGGAGGAAAAAAAAAAAAAGAATAGGATCACAGATGGTTCCAATATGACAGGCTTGATCAGTTATTCCCTCAGTATCCAGTAAGGTTGTGATCATTTATTTAGAATCACATATGCAACAGGGACTCTATCGTTTCTTTGATTTCTAAAATGGCCTTCACATTTACCCTCAAGTTAGGACTACCTCAAGCAACTAGAATCCAATTAAAAGGACCCTTCTTTTAGCTCTTCATTTGTTTTGTAGGACATCCACGTTTAGCAGAAGGACAATTCTGTAGCACAGGGGTTGGCACGTAGAAAATGCTCAGTAAATGCTCGTGTAACAGCTACAACTGCTGCTATTATTATTTGCAAATTCAGTTCAGTCCCCTTTGCTTTTTACAACTGTAATAATATAATATGCCAAATCCCAAAAGATGAATAGCATAAATACAAACAATCATAATACACATTATTTGATGAGGTCTGCCGCGTAAGGCACTTGACACTATCACATTTAGTCCTCGCAACAACCAGGCAGGATAGGTGTGATCTTTCTTATTTTAGAGACAATGAAACAGCCTCCAATGTACACAAACACTTTCTATGAAGATTTTCACCTCTGTTGAAAAAGTACGTATATTCCAGAATCCCCTACTCTTTAAGTATCTTCCTAGCTGGGTTGCACTGTGCATTAGTCATTGCATGAACTTGCTATAAGTCTTTAATAAATAATTTTGGAGAAGACCTAATAACTGCCCTAATTTTTAGATATACAGTTTAGACCCATGTTAGTTTGTCTCATCTTAGTCAAAACTGAGAATAACAGTTTGCTACTAGTCAGTCAATGCTCCATGTGTTTGTACACCAGGCATGGTAGGTAGGAGTTTCACATCCTGGTACTAATCCCCCAGCAGCCCTCAAGTGTGCCTGTGCAACTTTGCTGCACCTGGTGCCTCCTTTTCCTTCCAGGGCATCCTGTGGGTGCTATACTCCTTGCCGGTCCCTGCTTTTTTGGGCAACTTCACCTTCCTATTCAAACTGCACACTCTTTTTTTTCTTTAAAGACAGAGTGTCACTCTGTCACCCAGGGGTAGAGTGCCCTGGCATCATAGCTCACAGCCCCAGCCTTAAACTCGGGCTCAAGTGATCCTCTTGCCTCAGCCTCCAAAGTGGCTGAGACCTGGCTAGTTGTTCTGTTTTTTTTTTTTTTTTTTTTTTTTTTGTAGAGGCAGGGTCTTGCTCTTGCTAAGGCTGGTCTTGAACTCCTGAACTTGGACTCCCAAAGTGCTAGGATTATAGGCATGAGTCACAGCACCCTCTTCCTGCAAATTCATGACAATTTCTTCTCCATCTTCCAGTCCATTTGGTGCCTTGCCCCTCTTAATTCCCTCACGTGCCCTTCCCTGTTTCTCATCATAATGCCTCTCTTGCTCATAGGATAGTGAGCACCTTGTGGGCAGGGGCAGTGCTCTGTTGGCAGCAGCGCCCCAGCTTCTGGCCCAGGGTGGGCACTCAGCCAGTAGAGACGGAAGTTACCAGAGCGTGCACCTTTCCTCTCAGCCTCAGAGCCGCTCTGGGCAACAGATAGAAACCAAAGCTCTGCAAGGGTGTGGGCTGCCTCAGGGCCACAGTTGGTCTCACATTTAGAGACCAAGTCTCCTAACCCTGGTCTCTTTTCTAGGCACAGTGCTTTTATGTCAAATCCTATCAATGTTTTATTTTCCCCATCAGCCTAAATAACTTAGTTTCTTAACCTCTCCTCCCAGGGACTTTTTTCTAACACTTTCAGAGATTGCTGACAACTTCTGTTTTTCTCTATTTACCCTGTCATATATTACACAGGACAAACCAAACATGTATTTTGGGTGTTGTAGACTTCATTCACAGCTTATTCAATCCTGTCTCATCAGTACCTCCCAGGCACTGATGCTGCCTTAACCCCTTTGCTTGAAGGCTTTTCCATGCAGGTGGAATTATCTAAAAAAGCAAATGCACCAGATTATGTGTTTGCTCTGTTACAGAGACCTTTTCCAGGAGTGCAATATGAGGGCTGCTCATACCCTGTAGAATAGAGGGGAAAGGCTTCTACTGTCATGAGGGCCAGAAATGTGGCTAGTTCTTCACAGACACAGCCTCACAGGGCCACATCACATGATTGCTGAGTGGCCTGCTGGCGTTCCAAGTCCCTGCTCACTGCAGTGATTCTTCACTGCCCACAGCTGGACCTGTCATCATGTCTTCTTTCCTGCTCTCCCCTGTGATTCACAGAGGTAATTTAATTTTTAATCCATCTGCTTTCCCTGTCTACCTAGTTTCTTCTCAGTGCCATGTTTAATTCCTTCACATTTATGCATTAGTGAAATGAGAAGCCTGTGCCTGGCTCAGCATCTTTAGACGTGTCTGTATGACGCAGTCCCAGAGGCCATCCTTGAATGACTGATAGAATATTCTTTGAGCAGTGGCCTGTTAGAAGCGGCCAGTTGGGTCACGTGAAAAACTCTCTGATTTATTAATTTTTGTTTCTGGGTCAAAATAGTGCATTAGTAAAGTTTTATGAGTTCGCTCTCAGAGAACTAGATTAGTCTTTACCTATTTATTTTTCTAATTTGTTTTGCCCAGCACAGCCCTGCGGGAATGGAAGTAACACTGAAGTATTGTAGATACCAGGAGTATCCATTTTATGTCTCAAGGCACAGACCCCGTAGTCTTCTGCTCTAATTTTTAAGTACTTTATTAGGTCCTCATATGTTTTTAAAAGTAATTGCTGGTGACCCTGATGAACCTAGGTGAGATATTTCTTGGTTTTAGGACAGTCCAGTCTTTAGTCTGCAGCCCTCCTAACGTCATGGGGGAATCTTAACTGGATTCTCCTCCTTCTCAGGGTGGCTTCCCGCCATCCCATTCAAGTGCCCAGCACACAAATGGCAAGGTCAGAGGGTCCTTATCATTGAAAGTCGGGGTAAAACATCTGTCTTGTAGTATTATTTATTTAGAGCTTCCCTTCCTTCCCTAACAAGAGGCTACTGTTTGCCTTTTGTTTTTTTCACTGCTTGACACTGTTCAGTCGCCTGTGATATCTAGAGGATGAGCTCGGGGCAGACTGACCCGCATTCTGGTCTTTGTTCACCTCCAGGGAAAGAGAAAATAAATAAATAATAATATTGATCTCATGGAGTTGAAGTGAGAAATTATCCAGTCTGTAGAAGCTTGTTAGAATCTTTAAATATGCACAGATACATAGATCGGTTGAAATGTGTATTTATGTCCAAAATTGTCAAAGGCTTTGTCTTATGGTTTTTAGCCAGAAAATCCAATAAGACTGTAAGATTTATAAGTTATTGAATGAGTACCTTGCATGCTCTAGATATTTCTATCTCTGCTTCTCTTGTTCTCTATTTCTTTTTCAAAAAAATTATTTTTTTTAATTCACTCATCAAATGGAATGAAGCCTATATATTTTTTAATACCCACCATTGGGTGGCACCTGTGGCTCAGAGGAGTAGGGTGCTGGCCCCATATACTGGAGGTGGTGGATTCAAACCCAGCCCCAGCCAAAAACTACAAAAAAAAAAAAAAAATACCCACCATTAATGCTGCCAATTCCAGCCAGCTTCCTATAAGTGGAGATAACAGAGAAGTAAATTTTAATTAGTAATTGCTACATAATATTGATTAAATAAAAATAAGAGTGGAATATTGATTTTTTTCTTTTAAAAACTCATGTAATACTTTTTTCTCGTATCGATTAATTCTTGAGTCTTCGCCTCCAGTGGACCAGTGACTTTCAATAGGAAATCTTTCTTCTCCATTGCTTATACTTTTGTTGCTGGAGAGTTAACAGCAGGGCTACTAAAGCACTTGTAATTCAGGAAAATATTTTCATTTTTCTTTTAGAAATGAATTCAGTGGTGTTAAATTCATTCCTAGAAACCTACTGCAAAGTATATGGTACAGAAGTGAATGTTTATAATTATAGAACAGCTAAGCCAGTAGTCTGTTGTTTGGGTGACTATTTTTGAATAATAGGGAATATAGGATTATTCAGAGTGAAGAGGTGATTTTTGAGAATTTGAGGCAATTCTAAATCAGACTGGCAGTTAAAAGTTCCAGGGATGTTTTGTTTTATTTATTTATTTATCTATTTTTAAGACAGAGTCTCATTAGTTGCCCTTGGTAGAATGCTGTGGTGTCATAGCTCACAGTAATCTCTAACTCTTGGGCTCAAGTGATCCTCTTGCCTCAGCCTCCCGAGTATCTGGGACTACAGTCACCCACCACAACACAATTTTTAGAGATGAGGACTTGCTCTTACTCAGGCTGGTGTTGAACTCCTGAGATCAGGCAATCCATCCACCTTGGCCTCCCAGAGTGCTAGGATTACAGGTGTGAGCCACTGCACCAGCTGATTTTTTGTATTTTTTAAATCTACTTCCTTCCACTAACTGACTATTGCATAAGAAAGGAAACATCACTAGGTTTTGGGTTTTTTTTAATGACCAGGCAAAGCCTTCTTAACTCAACTCAAAGTCTTCCTCCTCATGCTCTACACCCCCAGACTAATCACTGCTTCCATGACTTTTTCTGCCTTTTCCAAAGAGTCAGCTTAGCTCAAGTTGTGAATATTGACTGAGCACCCTGAGCTAGTCCAATCTCTCGTGATTGCACATGACACACCCAAGTCAAACAGTTAACATTTGAGAGTGGGTACAGTGGGAGGCAGGCTCATTGAGAAGGTCCTCAGGTAGCAAATGGAATCCGCACACCCTTCTGCATCAGAGTCTCTGTGATGTGGCCACTGCTCAGTCTCCTTCCCTCCTTATCACTGCGTCTGCTTGGGAAGACCATCTTCACTCTTCAGCATCTTGAGTCAGGTCCTTTCCTCTGCTCAAATTGTCCTCCATCCCACTTCTGTCCCCTTTAGTCTGGTTAACTCCTGCTTATTCTTCAGGACTCGGTTTAGATGTGCCCTAATCCTGGGCATCTTCCCTGCTGCCCAGCCTGGACTGCACCCCTCTTATGTGGTTCCATGACATCCTAGGCTTAGGACCTCTCTGCACACTTACCACACTATGTAATAGTTGCTTGTTGGCTTGTGTGTTTCTTAGCTGGATTGTGGCCTTCCGGAGGGAACCATGTCAGATTCATTCTTTCATTTTTTACCCATATATCCTTCATAAAGAGGGAAAAATATTTGTTAAATGAGGGAATGTGGGATCTCCGTTCATTTCGGTTTATTACTTTGCTTTCTGGGCTGAGCTCAAGAAAGATGTCAAAGCTCTTCCCCATAATGAGATACAAGTCCTACTTCTCAAGACCTTCTAAAGCCAGACTGGACGTGAATCTCACAAAGAAATTCTGCAAAGAAGTGCGAATAGCTTTGCAAAAACTCCATTAACTCTGTTATTTTGGTAGCAAAAGTTTTGTGCAATATCTAGATACAAATGATAATGACTTAAAATATCTTTAAATGTATATTAAATGAACCTTAATTAATGAGCAATTTGTAATTGCAATTAATGAGCAATTAAGTAGCACTTTGTTCATGTCAACTATACAGTTAATTTGGTAAGGAGGTGCCTGGCAGTGAACATCCATGTTTAGTGGTTTATTTCTCATCTTTTTTTTTTTTTTTTTTTTATTGACTTCAATTATTTTGGTGAACAATCGAGCAGCCTTTTAAGGAAGTTGACAAAACTTTTACTTATAAGTGCTAACTTTTTTCCATGTGTCCTTTCTCTTTAGAGGTAACTATAGTATTATAATCCCTAATAACTGTTTCACATATTAAATTAGCTATTTTCCATTTGTTTTAAGGTAGAAATACTGCTTATGGGTTCCTCAAGGACTCTGATGTGTAGTTCCCACAAAACATGTACGAGACCTTCTCTTTTTGAATGTTGGTTTTGTAGCCAGGGTTGAGCAAACTCTTCAGTGGCTATGCATCCTTGGAAACCATTCACAGCAATAGTTTTGAGAGGTAGAAACTGAAATGCTACTCTTTTTTTTTTCTTTTATGTTGTATAACTTGGTAACTAGTATTCTGAGCTTATGTAACAGTGAACCATTTTAGTGAGACCTTGCTATGGCTCTAAGAATTTTCATTATTAAAAAGCAAATGATTTCACCAGAAAGAAAAATGAAAGAGCTGGTTATAGTGACATACTCATGCCTACATTATTCTTCTCCCCTTTTCTCTCTCTCTTTTTTCCAGTGAGCATGTTTTTGAACACATTGACACCGAAGTTCTACGTGGCCCTAACTGGCACTTCCTCACTAATATCAGGGCTTATTTTGGTAAGTGGTGGAATCTTCATTTAAAAACATGCTGATTGCTAATATGTATGTTAGTATATGTTCAAGGAAAAATTTTGGAATAATATACCCCAGCAGTTTACAGTGATTGCCTTGCACATGTATGTATATAGAGTTGGGGGACTTATCGAGGCCTTTCACCACCCAGTTAAATATTTGGAAAAAACTATTTTAAGCAGTTATATATTGCTTGTGTTGAAGGGGGAAAACAAGTGGAAATGAAATGGAAAATAAAGGAAGAATCAATTCTATGTTAAATTTTAATGTCTAAGATACTATAAAATAAGTGTAACTCAGTTCAACTAGAGAGTATTTTTCATCACCTTCATCAAAATGGATTATTGGACAAGATCAGTAGAAATATAGCTTAGTTTCTGTCAATGTATTGACATGGTTGTGACAATTCTAACCTTTTTTCCCCTTTATCTTTTCTTTCAAATTTTACATTATTTCTTTATTGCTTCCTTAAAAATTGCCAAACAGGCAAAAAAAAAAAAAAAAAAAAAAGAACATCATCTGTATGGCTCTATTACTAAGGCCATGTAATAGTTGCAGGTGTGCTGAATTATGACACCTAAAGTAGTTAATTTTAGTGACCACAAATGTGGACCATCTAAATTATGGGACTGCTCTAATATACTTTTTTTTTTTTTTTAATTGTTGGGGATTCATTGAGGGTACAATAAGATAGGTTACACTGATTGCAATTGTTAGGTAAAGTCCCTCTTGCAATCATGTCTTGCCCCCATAAAGTGTGACACACACCAAGGCCCCAACCCCCTCCCTTCGTCCCTCTTTCTCCTTCCCCCCTCATAACCTTAATTGTCATTAATTGTCCTCATATCAAAATTGAGTACAAAGGATTCATGCTTCTCCATTCTTGTGGTGCTTTACTAAGAATAATGTCTTCCACGTCCATCCAGGTTAATACGAAGGATGTAAAGTCTCCTTTTTTTTTAATGGCTGAATAGTATTCCATGGTATACATATACCACAGCTTGTTAATCCATTCCTGGGTTGGTGGGCATTTAGGCTGTTGTCACATTTTGGCGATTGTAAATTGAGCTGCAATAAACAGTCTAGTACAAGTGTCCTTATGATAAAAGGATTTTTTTCCTTCTGGGTAGATGCCCAGTAATGGGATTGCAAGATCAAATGGGAGGTCTAGCTTGAGTGCTTTGAGGTTTCTCCATACTTCCTTCCAGAAAGGTTGTACTAGTTTGCAGTCCCACCAGCAGTATAAAAGTGTTCCCTTCTCTCCACATCCACGCCAGCATCTGCAGTTTTGAGATTTTGTGATGTGGGCCATTCTCACTGGGGTTAGATGATATCTCAGGGTTGTTTTGATTTACATTTCTCTAATATATAGAGATGATGAACATTTTTTCATGTGTTTGTTAGCCATTCGTCTGTCATCTTTAGAGAAAGTTCTATTCATGTCTCTTGCCCATTGATATATGGGATTGTTGGCTTTTTTCATGTGGATTAATTTGAGTTCTCTATAGATCCTAGTTATCAAGCTTTTGTCTGATTGAAAATATGCAAATATCCTTTCCCATTGTGTAGGTTGTCTCTTTGCTTTGGTTATTGTCTCCTTAGCTGTACAGAAGCTTTTCAGTTTAATGAAGTCCCATTTGTTTATTTTTGTTGTTGCAATTGCCATGGCAGTCTTCTTCATGAAGTCTTTCCCCAGGCCAATATCTTCCAGTGTTTTTCCTATGCTTTCTTTGAGGATTTTTATTGTTTCATGCCTTAAATTTAAGTCCTTTATCCATCTTGAATCAATTTTTGTGAGTGGGGAAAGGTGTGGGTCCAGTTTCAGTCTTTTACATGTAGACATCCAGTTCTCCCAACACCATTTATTGAATAGGGAGTCTTTCCCCCAAGGTATGTTCTTGTTTGGTTTATCGAAGATTAGGTGGTTGTAAGATGTTAGTTTCATTTCTTGGTTTTCAATTTGATTCCAAGTGTCTATGTCTCTGTTTTTGTGCCAGTACCATGCTGTCTTGAGCACTATGGCTTTGTAGTACAGACTAAAATCTGATGCTGATGCCCCCAGTTTTATTTTTATTACTAAGAAGTGCCTTAGCTATACGGGGTTTTTTCCGGTTCCATACAAAACGCAGAATCATTTTTTCCAAATCTTGAAAGTACGATGTTGGTATTTTGATAGGAATGGCATTGAATAGGTAGGTTGCTTTGGGAAGTATAGACATTTTAACAATGTTGATTCTTCCCGTCCAAGAGCATGGTATGTTCTTCCATTTGTTAATATCCTCTGCTATTTCCTTTCTGAGGATTTCATAGTTTTCTTTATAGAGGTCCTTCACCTCCTTCGTTAGGTATATTCCTAGGTATTTCATTTTCTTTGAAACTATGGTGAAGGGAGTTGTGTCCTTAATTAGCTTCTCATCTTGACTGTTATTGGTGTACACAAAGGCTACTGACTTGTGGACATTGATTTTATATCCTGAAACATTACTGTATTTTTTGATGACTTCTAGGAGTCTTGTGGTTGAGTCTTTGGGGTTCTCTAAGTATAAGATCATGTCATCAGCAACGAGGGAGAGTTTGACCTCCTCTGCTCCCATTTGGATTCCCTTTATTTCCTTGTCTTGCCTAATTGTATTGGCTAGAACTTCCAGCACCATGTTGAATAGTAAAGGTGACAGAGGACAACCTTGTCTGGTTCCAGTTCTAAGAGGAAAAGCTTTCAGTTTTACTCCATTCAGTAAAATATTGGCTGTGGGTTTGTCATAGATAGCTTCAATCAGTTTTAGAAATGTGCCACCTATGCCTATACTCTTCAGTGTTCTAATTAGAAAAGGATGCTGGATTTTATCAAATGCTTTTTCTGCATCTATTGAGAGGATCATGTGATCTTTATTTTTGCCTCTGTTAATATGGTGGATAACGTTTACAGACTTGCGTATGTTGAACCAGCCTTGCATCCCTGGGATGAAGCCTACTTGATCATGATGAATGACTTTTTTGATGATAAGCTGTAATCTATTGGCTAGGATTTTGTTGAGAATTTTTGCATCTATATTCATGAGTGAGATAGGTCTGAAATTCTCCTTTTTGTTTGGGTCTTTTCCTGATTTGGGTATCAGGTTGATGTTTCCTTCATAAAGTGTGTTGGGGAAGATTCCTTCTTCCTCAATTTTTTGGAATAATTTCTGCAGTACAGGAATAAGCTCTTCCTTGAAGGTTTGATAGAATTCTGGAGTGAAGCCATCTGGACCAGGACATTTTTTGGTTGGAAGATTTTTTATTGTTTCTTTGATCTCAGTGCTTGAAATTGGTCTGTTCAGGAGCTCTATTTCTTCCTGGCTGAGTCTAGGGAGAGGGTGTGATTCCAAATATTGATCCATTTCCTTCACATTGTCAAATTTCTGGGCATAGAGTTTCTGGTAGTATTCAGAGATGATCTCTTGTATCTCTGTGGGATCAATTGTTATTTCCCCTTTATCATTTTTGATTGAGGTTACTAGAGATTTTACTTTTCTATTCCTCATTTGTCTGGCCAATGGTTTATCTATTTTATTTATTTTTTCAAAAAACCAACTCCTTATTTCATTAATTTTCTGAATGATTCTTTTGTTTTCAATTTCATTGATCTCTGATTTGATTTTGGATATTTCTTTTCTTCTACTGAGTTTAGGCTTAGATTGTTCTTCTTTTTCCAATTCCATAAGATCTCTTGTGAGATTGTTGATGTGCTCTCTTTCTGTTTTTCGAATGTAGGCATCTAAAGCGATGAATTTTCCTCTCAAAACTGCTTTTGCAGTATCCCACAGGTTTTGGTAGCTTGTGTCTTCATTGTTGTTATGCTCAAGGAAGTTAATGATTTCCTGTTTTATTTCTTCCTGCACCCATCTGTTATTAACAGAAGATTGTTTAATTTCCATGCCTTTGGGTGGGGTCGAGCATTTTTGTTAGAGTTGAGTTCCACCTTTAATGCCTTATGGTCTGAGAAGATACAAGGTAAAATTTCAATTCTTTTGATTCTGTTGATATTTGTTTTGTGTCCCAGGATATGATCAATTTTGGAGAATGTTCCATGGGGTGATGAGAAGAATGTATATTCTTTATCTTTGGGGTGGAGTGTTCTATATGCATCTATCAAGCACAGTTGTTCTAGGGTCTCATTTAAATCTCTTATATCTTTGTTTAATTTCTGTTTCGAGGATCTGTCCAGCTCTGTAAGAGGAGTGTTAAAATCCCCTGTTACTATGGTATTATCAGATATCATATTGCTGAGACTGAGTACGGTCTGTTTCAAGAATCTGGGAGCATTTAAATTGGGTGCATAGATATTTAGAATTGAAATGTCTTCTTGTTGTAGTTTTCCCTTGACCAATATAAAGTGACCATCTTTGTCTTTTTTGACTTTAGTGGCTTTAAATCCACATGTATCTGAAAATAAGATTGCAACTCCTCTTTTCTTCTGAATTCCATTTGCCTGAAAAATTGTCTTCCAACCCTTGACTCGGAGCTTTAATTTGTCTTTTGAAGCCAGGTGTGTTTCTTGCAGACAGCAAATGGATGGCTTGTGTTTTTTAATCCAGTCAGCCAATCTATGTCTCTTCAGTGGGGAATTCAAGCCATTAACATTTATTGAGATAATTGATAAGTGTGGTAGTATTCTATTCATCTTATTTTGTGAGAGTCCATTGCTTAGTTTTATCTTTTGCATCAGTGTGGAGGTTAGGTTCTGTCCTTTAATTTCTGAGTTCTTACTTTGCTGCTGATCCATTGTGGTGGTCAGTGTGCAGAACAGGTTGAAGTATTTCCTGTCAAGCTGGTCTTGTTGTGGCGAATTTCCTCAATGTTTGTATATCCGTAAATGATTTGATTTCTCCGTCAATTTTGAAGCTTAGCTTAGCGGGGTACAGAATTCTGGGCTGGAAATTGTTCTGTTTAAGTAGATTAAAGGTAGATGACCATTGTCTTCTTGCTTGGAAAGTTTCATTAGAGTAGTCTGCGGTCACTCTGATGGATTTGCCCCTGTAGGTCCACTGGCGATTACTCCTGGCAGCTTGCAGAATCTTTTCTTTGGTCTTGACTTTGGACAGGTTCATCACAATGTGTCTTGGAGAAGCTCGGTTAGATTTGAGGCGACCTGGGGTCCGATATCCCTCTGAAAGCAGTGTGTCAGAATCTTTGGTGATGTTTGGGAAATTTTCTTTTATAATATTCTCTAGTATGGCTTCTATTCCTCTGGGGCATTCTTCTTCCCCTTCTGGAATTCCTATAACTCGTATGTTGGAACCCTTCATAAAGTCCCATAATTCTGACAGTGAATATTCTGCTTTCTCTCTCTTCTTTTCTGCCTCTTTTACTATCTGAGTTATCTCAAGAACTTTGTCTTCTACCTCTGAAATTCTTTCTTCTGCATGGTCTAACCTGTTGCTGATACTTTCCATTGCATCTTTAAGTTCCCTAATTGACTGTTTCAGTTCCTTCAGCTCTGCTATATCCTTTTTATAGTCTTCATATCGTTCATCTCTTATTTGATTCTGTTTTTGGATTTCCTTTTGGTTAATTTCCACTTTATTAGCAGTTTCCTTCATTGTTTCCATCATTTTTTTCATTGTTTTTAACATGTGTATTCTAAATTCCCTTTCTGTCATTCCTAACATTTCTTTATAGGTGGAATCATCTGCAGTAGCTACCTCATGGTCCCTTGGCGGGGTTGTTCTGGACTGGTTCTTCATGTTGCCTGGAGTTTTCTGCTGATTCTTCCTCATGAGTGATTTCTTTTATCTGTTTCCTTGCCCTAATTGTCCTTTCACTTCCTCTTGCTCTTTAAGTTCTCGTGCCTGTGGACTAAGAATTACAGGGCCAGAAGGGTGAGAAGGTTGAAGAGCAAAAAAGGGATGAAAGAAAGGAGGACCGAGTGATAAGAAAAATAGAGAAAGGAGAGGGGGTGGGTAAAAGGAATATTGACAAAAAGAAGAGAGGCACAGAAAGAGGGAGACAGAGCAATATAGGTGTACAGTAGGGTACTTTGACACGACCTTAAAAAATCCCCACCTTCTGGGGGTGCCCAGTTGGGTGGTTCCCTTGAGGTCAGTAGCTCTTTGCTAACCTGATCAGATACAGTACCCCACCTCCACCAAGTAGAGAGGAAAGACAAAAATACTATAAATCCAACCAAAACAAGCAAACAGAAAACTTTATGGGATAAAATTGGGTGAAAAACCAAATAATAGCGGTAGAAACGCTAGCAAATATGAAGTTCTAGTTATTGAAAATGGCAGCAATGGGAAATTATAATTAAACTAGAAAAATTGAGAAAGAAAAAGGATCTGTATGGAAAAGGTTGAAATTGAAAAACAAAACAACATCAGCAACATCAAAATAAACAAAAAAAACCCAACCAAACCAAAAACCCAAAAAACACAACCAAAACCAAGCAATACATGTATGTTGTTGAATATTGTCTGGGCAACACGTGGTCTTCTGGGTTATGAGATGTTAATCACAGTTCTGATACCACTGGAGGCTGCTGATTTCTCAAACCCCAGCAGGAAGAGACCCTAAATCTCTCTTCAGCCCACTTAAAGGCACTTTGAACTTGTAAACTTGCTGAGCAGAAGCTTTCCCAGGAAAGTGCTTGTCGCTGGAATCACTGCTCAAGTGGCTAACCACTTACCCAGTGTGCCAAAACCCGTCTCACTCTGCCCCTGAGGGTTAGGGCTGCAAGGCGGCTCAGACCCCACCCTTAGGCTACTTGGTCGCTGGGTTACCAGTTCCCACCCGATTCTAGCTCTGCAACCCTGAGGGCGGAGCTTGCCGGGGCAGATCGCTCACAATGGCTCCCTGTGACCCACAGCCAAACACTATTAGCTCCGTCTGGCTCAGTGTCTCAGACTGGGGCCCTAGACAACAGCCAAAGTTCTCCACACTCCCGCTCAGGCTCTCCCCAAGGCAGTTCAACTGAGTGGCAAGTCCAAAGACACCAAAACAGTTCACAGGTAAGGCCTTTCTGGTTTGCAGTCTCGCTGCTACTGACTTACAGTTGCGGGCGGGTTTAGATGGATTGAACACACGCGACCACTTGCCGTTTTTCCACTGTTTTAGTCCTCCTCTTGGGGTCCAGAAATCTCTCGCTGACTCCCTGTATCCTCACAGGGGTGATGATAGGCAGATCCCACCAGCCAGAGATGCCTGGAGTCCCATCTCCCCAGACTCACGGTGCCCAGATGCAAGGAAGCTGTCACTCGGCTGCCATCTTGCTCCGCCTCCACCCTACTCTAATATAATTAAATAACCTTTAAAGAGAAAGAAATTTTAGAAAGGCTTTTTTTACCCTAGTTCGTATAATCCTGTGATTATTAATTATTATTGAAACAGGCACAAGGAAAATATTAGAGAGTCAATGTTAAGAAAAATGGGAGATGAATAGAAAGAAAAACTTAGGAGGCATAGGGTGCAAATATGTGGAGCAAAGAGCAGAAGTGGACCTAGAATAAGGGTCACTAGAGCTTGAAAGGAGGCAGAGTAAGAAAGTAGAGAAATGTCTGCAGGGCAGAAACTTGCCACAGAGGAAAGACCTGGTTGCAGGATGGGGAGCATTACCTTGTGATCAGAGAATATTCAGGTTCATTTGCTGTGCTGTGTCATGTGCACTACTGAGATGGTTAAAGCGGGTGTTGTTGAGCTGGGAATGTGAAGAATATCAGCAGGAGCCACTCGGAGAAGGTTGCATAAGTGGAAATCCAAATAGAAAGCCCAGTGCTGCTCAAAGACCACCCCATGGTGAGGGGAGGCAAATTAGAACTCCTCCTTAAAATGAGTTGAAATAAGGTATGTGTGGTAACTTGTACTATGTTGCCTTTTTTTTTTCATTTTTCCTGAGACTGAGTCTCACTCTGTTGCCTGGGTTGGGGTGTCATGGTGTCATCATTGCTCACTGCAACCTCAAACTCCAGGGCTTCAGAGATCCTCCTGCTTTAGCCACCTGAGTAGCTGGAACTATAGGATCACATCACTACATCCAACTAATTAAAAAAAAAAATTTTTTTTTTCTGCCCACGTTGGTTTCAAACTACTGGGTTCAAACAATCCTTCTGCGTCGGCCTCTCAAAGTGCTGGGATTACAGGCATGAGCCACCGTTCCTGGTCTCATGTTGCCTCTTAAATATTAATCTGCTCATCCATATGTGTCCAAAAAGTCTTTCTATTCTTTAGATACATGAGAAAAATGATACTGTAGAGAGTTGATAATAAAGCTATAAAGCTTTAAATAAAGCTATAAAGACCAAATTTATGTTGTGACAGGCACAAGGAAAATATTAAAAATAAACCACTAAACATGGATGCCAGGCACCTCCTGACCATAATTTATTCCATTTAAGGACTATATTTTATTTGGCGTTTGTGTATCTCTTACTTTTTAATGTTAAAATTTCCTTCTGAAGTGATAGTGATGGTAGTGCTATTTTACTATTACTACTTGGCAAAACAAAACAAAACAAAACTCTTTAGCAATTCAGATTGGTCTTCACATTTGGTAGGGGGTGGGCAGGAGAAATTTTGATGGAACATAAACCCAAAGCCTAAGAACCGCTGACCTAATAGACCAGGGGCCTCAAGAATTTACTTCTGCTGAATCACTGCAACATACATTGTCCAAAAGGAAAAAAGTAAAAATATTTGAATCTGATTTAGAGCAATGTGTGGAAAAGGAAAAGGCTTTAGATATTCTCTGAAAAATTCTTCACTCTAGGGGACCCAAGACAGAGGAAAATGATCTGAGCTCAGATTTGGTGGAGGGAAGCCAGCAGAAACTATTTTGCTAGAAAACCACAGAAAAATGTTAAGGTATGGGAATGAATCTCTTACTCCAAAGATTTTTAACATCCATGATTAAACAGAAGATAGTCATTAGGAGGCAATATATTTAGTATTTAGAGTTAAGTAAGAAACAATACCTGTATGAGAATTATACATTATCTAGAAGAGGACAAAGAGTAGGTGGAAGAAGAACAAAGTACTGAAAGAGAGATTGTGATGGAAGAGAAAACCATGGAAAAGGGAGAAGTCAGTTAACCTTATTTGCAGATGGTGTGGTCTTATATTTAGAAAAACCTAAAGCTACACCAAGAAAAAAAAACCTGTTAGAACAGATAAACAAATCCAGTGAAGGTACAGGATTCAGACTGTACAAAAATCAGTGGCATTTTTATACTCCAACAGCAAACAATCTGAAAAAGAAATCAAGAAAGTAATCCTATTTACAAGATAAATATGTTATATTGTAAATATAATACCTAGGAATCAGTTTAAAGAAAGTAGTAAATATTCTATTAAAAGGAAAACTAGAAAACACTGTTGAAAGAAATCGACATGGATACAAGGAAAGATATTCCATGCCCCTGGATTAGAAGAATTAGTATTTTTGAAATGACAGTACTACACTAAGCAATTTACAGTTTGACTGCAATCTCTGTCAGAATGTTATTCTTCATAGAAATAGAAAAAAAAATCCTAAAATTTATATGGAACCACAAAAGATTCCAATTAGTCAAAACAATCCTGAACAAAAATAACAAAGCTGGAGTCATCACACTAACTGAGACTTTAAAATAGACTATGAAGCTATGGTAACCAATCAGCATGGCACTACTGGCAGAAAAACAGACACATAGACTAATGGAACAGAATAGAAAACCCACATATAAAGTCATACATTTACAGCCAACTCATTTTCAACAAAGGCACAGAGGACATACTGTGGGGAAAAGATAGTCCCTTCAATACATGGTGCTGGGAAAACTGGACGACGATATGCACAGGAATGAAACTAGACCCCTATCACCACATATAAAAAGCAACTAAAAATGGAGTAAAGACTTAACTCTGAGACCTGAAACTATTCAACTCCTGGAAGAAAACATTGGGGAAATGCTTCAGGACATTGAGCTGGGCAATGTTTTTGTTTTTTTTTAATAAAACCTCAAAAGCATAGGCAACCATAGCAAAAACAGACAAATTGGGATTACATCAAGTTATAAAGCTTCTGCACAGCTAAGAAAAAAACAATCAGCCCACAATCTCCACAAAACAGGAGAAAATGTTTGCAAACTGTTCATCTGATGAGAGATTAATAACCAGAATAACTGAGGACCCCACACAATTTAATAGCAAAAAACCCCAAATAATTTGATTAAAAAATGGGCAAAAGATCTGAATAGACATTTCTCAAAAGAAGACATGCAAATGGCTAACAAGTATATGAAAAAATGCTCAGCATTACTAATCATCAGAGAAATGAAAATTCAAAATCACAGTGAAATATCGTGTCACCCAGTTAGAATGACTTTTGTCAAAAAGACTAGGAATAATGGATGCTGGTGGGTATCTGGAGAAAGGGGAACCCTTGTACACTGTTGGAGGGAATGAATGTAAATTTTTTCTTTTTGATCGAAACATATTTCTAAGATGTCTTAGAAAAACATTTTAATATTGAAATTTATTTAATAATTATTAGAGACCTTTTAGATATACTTAAAATATAAAGCTAAAAAAAATTGCCATGTGTGGAGAATAGTATGGAGACCCCTAAAAACCAAAAAATTGAACTACTATGTAAGCCAGCAATTCCACTACTGAGTATATCTCCAAAAGAAAGGAAATCAGTATTCCAAAGAGATATTTACACTCATATGTTTATTATAGCACTATTCACAATAGGCACAATATAAGCTCACCTAAGTGCCGATAAGTGGATGATTGGATAAAGAAAATGTTGTATATATACACAATGTAATATCATTCTGCCTTAAAAAGAAAGAAATCCTGGTATTTTCTGCAGCATTTATGAAACTGGAGGTCACTGTGTTATGTGAAATAACCTAAGCACAGAAAGACAAATATTGTGCGTTCTCACTTATATGTGGGAACTAAAGAAGCAGATCTCAAGAAAATATAGAGAAGATTTGTGGCTACCACAGGCCAAGAAGGGTAGGGAGAGGGGGGCAATGAAGAGAGGTTGATTAATAGGTGCAAATGTACCGTTAAAAGAAGTAAGACCTAATGTTTGGTATATCACTGGAATGACTATAGTTAACATTAATCTACTGTACACTTCAAAATAGCTAGAGAAGAATAATTCAAGTGTTCCTAGCAGAAAGAAAAGATAAATATTTAAAGTAATGGATATTCCAGTAACCCTGATTTGATCTTTACACATTAGATGAATGTATCAAATTATCACATGTATTGAGAAGATGTACACACCTATTTGTATCAATTAAAAAAAAAAAGAAAGAAAGCCATGTTGAGAAGCAGGGATTGTTCTGGGACTTTATGGTTATTCATCCCAAGCTCTTCATTATTCAGAAGAGAAAATTGAGACTAGCCAAGGAAAGAAAAAGAAGTGTTTTGTCTAAACCACACCTAGAACCTAAGTCTTCATGTTCCTACCTTAATATTTTAAATGCTAAGAAACTTTAGACTTGGAAAATGCTCTCATGTGCTTGATAAAGTTTTAATAATATGTGCTGACAACCTGGCAATTTTTTTTAGCACTTATATTTTAGGTATATCTAAAAGGTCTCTAATTATTAAATAAATTTTAATATTAAAATGTTCTTCTAAGGCATCTTAGAAATATGTTTTGATCAAAAAGAAAAAAGTAAACGTATTTGGATACAATTTCATATTAAAACTGGTGATTAATTCTGATGCTGAAAGGGTTTTGTTTGTGTTTCTCCTCTCAGGGGAGCTTCCCATAAGAATGTTGCCTGTTACTGGCTTAGAGGAAGCTTGCTCTGTGCCAGGCACTAATGTAAAGAAAGCACTTTGCATGCTAGCTCATTCATTCACTCTGCACCAGCATACAATGCAACAATTGCGAGTGCCATTTTCGCGGCTCTAGGCAAGTTGTGACCTGCCTTAGGTCACACAGCCAGCAAACGGCAGAGCAGGATTGGAACCCAGGTCATCTGGAACCCAGGTCACCTTATGAAGGCAACCATACTGTTAACACTCAGGTCATTGCCTCTGGTCAAGTTCTCAACTGATTTTCTAGCTTGCTGAACAAATAGTAGATCTGGATTTTTTTCTAGCAGTAGCTTGGTGTGAATTCACAGGCTATAAATTAATTACCACAGTGTGGGTTATTTCCCTTCACTATTGTAAGCTAGGCCCAAAGGTTGTTTTTCCATTTAACTCAGGGATGGTGAAGTCCTATCAGCAATAAAGGGATTTCCCTAGAGCACAGCCACCTTTGCAGAGCTGGGCTGACAAGGGTTTCTCCTGCACGTGGGGTGCAGCTGCTGAGACAGGAGGCTCACTACTGGGCTGCCTTGTATCTGCCTGGCAGCATTCTCAGGGAGCAGAGGGCAGAGGATACTCCTGACTGATAGGGAACTTTGAGCAAAGGAGAACTGCTCCTGTAGAAACCATTCGAAAGGCCTTTCTCAAGACTGCAAGTCTGCATTGAAGGCAAAATGACTGCAATGAGGGAATAGCTCTTGATAGCTTTAGGCTCCTGCTTTAGAGACTGTTGACACTGGTATTGTCTAGCCTTCAGGGACTCAGCTTTGCTAAACCTTGAAATGAACCCCGGATGAGGTTTCAACCACTGTCCTTTTCTGTCAAATGTATTTCAGGGAGAGGCAGCACCGAGGTAAAGGATCAGGTGCATGGAAGTGCTTAGCGGTTTGTTTCCCGGCACCAGGGAGACAATTACCTAACTGCTCTCCCCTAAGCGATGTTCTGAGAGGCTGCCATGAACATTTAAAGTGCAGGTCTATCCTTGGGGAAATTGGTTGGGGACCCTCAGGATTCCAGTGCTGCATACTGAAATCATCATGCAATTTGATTTCTTAGGAGAAGAGAGGTCAAAACAAACAAACAAAAAAGCTGGTATTTCCTTTGTGGAGAAAAAGTCAATTAACTAAACAAATATATGTAGAGATAAAATTTACTTGGCAAATGCTGTTGTCTTTTACACTAATGTGTTTAAAAATAACTAGGTATATATTTTACTAGCTGTCACTGATAGTTCTTAATTGCACAAGGTGAAGCTAGCTGTGAGTTTGTTATACTACCTCACTCACTCTACCCTGTTGGCTCCTGTCCCCATGTTATCCAGGCAGCTCTCCCCTTTATGTAACTTCAAGGTGCCTCTCTGCCCACTTGGCGCAAGCCTTCCACTCCCAGTCCAGTTCCTGCCGTAAGTTCTGCACCTGTCCTCACAGTTCAAACCTGCCAATTTATTCTATTTTCTGCTAGCAAGGATGTGTCCTTCACTGTTTCAGTGAAGAAAATTTCTGGCTTTTGCTTTTGCTTTTGAGAGTAGTAACGTGGATATGTGCAGAAAAATTTCCCCTTAATTTTCTCAAAATGTTGGTAACATAGAGAAAATATTGTCTTGACATTTATACATATATCACTGTATTCCTAGTAGTGTGTGAGTGTGTGTAAATAATCGACAGGTATAAAAAGTCATCCATGGCACAATTTTTTTTTTTTTGACCGGGACTGGGTATGAACCTGCCACCTCTGGCATATGGGGCCGGGGCCCTACTCCTTGAGCCCAGTGGCACAAGTTTTGAAAGTCAGAATCAAGAATAAGAAAGAGAGAAAAAATTAGAATAGTGAATAAAAACTAGTTTGTGGATTGGATATATAAGAAGCATGTTTTGGGGAGGGTGGTAGAAGAGATAACAATTGGATAGGAATCAGTTATAACCAATGGTCCATTTTTTGTTCTACTTAGGTCCGAGTACTTTGCATATATTGTTTCATTTATTCTCATTGAAATTCTAAATGATAGGTGTAACCAAAGCCTTTATGCTGCTATGAATAAACAAAAACAAAGGTCAAATAATTTGACCAAGGTTATAGAGCAGAAAAATGGTGAGATTTGCATTCTCATCTCTCCAACCATGCCCTCTAGGCCTTCCTGTTCAAAAGCAAGGGAGTGGGGCTAGAAAATTGTTGTGTTTCCTTTCAACTCTTTTTCATCCATCTAAGGACTTGACCTGTAATTTAGGTAGCACTTTAATTGATAGACATATAGATCATCCAAATGATGGTGATTCTGGAACTAAGAGTGAAAAAAGACTCAGGGAAACTTGATTAGAAAGGATCTTGGGGTGTGGAAAGTACCACATGCATGTCAGGCTGTCCATTGTGAAGCAGTTTGTCCCTGGCTCTTGATAAAGAGTCAGAGGATGCTGTGGAGACTGGAGGCAGAGGAGCCTCAGACAGTGGGAGGAAACTGAGGCTCATTTAGCCATATCACTCTGAAGCTTCTTGGGTCCACCATGAAAATTGATGATCTTCTGCAGGAGACCAAGTGCCCGACAGAGAAAGTAGGTAGATGCCTGTCAGGGTCTGGTTATGGGCATGAGCATTTGAGCAGATCAAATTTATGATCAGACATGGCAAAAGTGAAGAAGGTGAATGAGGTGGGGGATAAAGGCACAAAACTGCCTTTTTGGCTTTTTTAGTTTACCTTTGAGTACAAATTGAGAGACTTAAAAGCCATGCAGCTGCAGAGCTGGGGAGTCCTGAGAAGCTACGCAATGTAAACCAGTAGGACCCTGAGGACTAGGCGTCCAGAAAGCTGGGACTTGCCCAGGTGGCCTTGCTGGGTGGATGGTGTGAAGACGAGAATTTGAGTTTCCACGGCTTTGCCTCTGGAAACGCATCATCCTGCCTCTCATAGGGTGTTACCTGGGAAGGTGGTAGTAACAGAAAGTAGCAGTTGATATTTTAATTTTTAACAGACCCACAGAAATGGGCCAGGTAGATGAAAAAGAGAGAGAGAGTGGGGAGAGGGAAAGAAGGAAGAAAAGAAAGAGGGAACAATGGTGACTGTAACCTTCTCTGAGGAGAGGTTTTTTTGTTTTTTTTTTTTTCCCAACTGGCCACGGATTGGGTCAGGTTTGGCCAGTGGAAAACATGGACCAACACTTACCACAATGTATATTTTGTTTGTGTGACCATTTGTTACCATCTTTCTCTCTAGAGTGGAAGCAATACAAAGACAGGGTCCCTGTCTGTGTTTTTATGTACTGCTGTATACTCTGTACCTGTGATGCTAGAGTAAATACTTAGGAATTTGTTGAGTGCACAGAAGACCCAGTGAGGGAATGCATTAACTGACTGCATCAGAATTATCTGGGATCTCTGTTTAAAATGATGAATTCCAAATCCACCCCAGACCCACGAATCAGAATCTTTAGAGGAGGGATGTAGAGGACAGCTGCCGCCGCAGTGTGAGTTGGCAGGACTTGGAACAAATGACACAGATTGGCTTCTCCCACTTCCCCAGGAGAGTGATCCCCACTTCCCTGCCATAGTTAATATAGGTCTATCAATTACAGTGCTACCTGAGTAAAGTAATTAATGCTATAATGGAAAATCTCATCTTGTGAACATTCAGACACCAAGGTGGGAATGGGTCATTGGCTGTTGACTTTGAAAAAAGCTTTACTTCTGGTGGGATTACACCAGTGGTGCATCTTACAAGGGTATATGTGAAACTTGGTAAACGGTCTGTGAAGCTAGCGAATGATGCCCCATGATCATATCAACGTACACAGCTGTGATTTAATTAAAAAAAAAAGAAAAAAAAGCTTTACTTCCTTGTCTTTTCTCTTTTCTTAAAGCCTTGGCAACAGGTGTCCAGAAAGGGTGTGGGTGGAGGGGCGTACATGCCAGCTCTTTACATAGCCCCCACAACTGTTTGGGGGAACAGGTGACTGAGATATAGGAAGCAGGAGGCCAAGACCCACCCAGTAGCTATTTAATATTCCTAAACAAAACATATAGAAGCCAGGAGTTCAAAAAAACAAAAACAAAACAAACACACACACCCCCAACCTCGTTATGTCTGTCATAAGGAATTGGGAGGAACTTTGAAATGGTGAGTGGATATGGAGCAGAGGACGTGCCTTGAGAATTGAGAAAGCAAACTAAAATGGTCACAGATGTTATTATGACCAGCATTTCAGCTGCCTTGGTTTTTCTCCTTTATCAACAACCCTGATGATCCCCTTTAGCTCCCTCCTCCAAATATAGGAAAGTCCCAGGTTCATAAAGTGTTTTACATGTATTAATAGAATGTGTAATTCAAAAGAAAAGGAGGTCTTATTGAGTAAGAAGATAGAGTCTTTAGGAAAGATTCAACTTTTAGGTCTACAAGGGCAGTGGAAGGGCCTTTTTTCTTTTTCTTTCTTCTTTTTTTTTTTTTATCATCCCTTTGTCAGATTTTCATTCCCTTCCTGCAGGTAAAGATGAGACAAGTTTGTACCTTAAGCCAGCTGCAAATCTGGATCTCTACCCCCAGGCCTCCTTGGTCATCCTCTTGGCTTCTGTCAAATAGTAAGGGAGGAGATGACTGGATCCTTGCCAAATGGTATTTGTTTTAATATGTTTTGGGCCTTGAGTACAGCTTATGTGCCTTCTCCTTTGTAATGTATAGGTCCAATCACTTCCTCACCCCTCACATTGCCAATTCCATCCCCACCTCCCTTATGCCCAGAAGATAAACCTTACCTCATGAGATCGGTATTGCCCAGTTTTTATTCTTTTGTTGCCTTCCTAGCTGTGGAACAACTCATAATACACCATGCTTTTCAAAATAGAATAGTCTCCCTCGAGTCATTCATCTTTCTGTTTCTTCCTGTTTGGGAGGAAGAAGGGATAGGTTACTTTTCCAAGGAAGGATGGGTGTGCTGCCTGGGCCCTTGGCATCATGCTATGTGGTCATTTGTACTCTTCCCCAACTTTAATTTCTCTCTTTCAAGTGGATTTTTCCCTTTCTACAAATATATATGAGCCTTATTTTGTAATAAACAAAACAAACACAAAATCTTTTATCAATCCTGCTATTTATCTAGGTATAGTCTAAATGTCAGGCCAGCCCTTATCATCCACCATTCAACCGTCTACCCCCCCCAGCCAGCCAGTCTTCCACCTTCCTCCCTCCCTCCATCCAAACTGAGTGTTTAATCTGACCTTATGTTGCACATTAGAAAACTGAGCCCCAAGAATTAGCGAGAGCCATCCAAGGTTACACAACTCAGCCACCTAGTTTAAATGGTTTTTGCTTTTAGACTAGACAGTAGAGGACTTCCTAATGCCAAACCCAATTGACTGTTTTTAGCTCTCTTATTTATCTTGTGTAATTTGTGAGGTGGAACATGAGTAAGGAAAAGCTCCAGCAGGGGTGTCCAACATTTTTTCTTCTCTGCTGTACATTGGAAGAAGAGTTATCTTGGGCCACACATTAAACACACAAACGCTAACGAAAGCTGATGAGCAAAAAAAGGTCCGCGCATAATTTTCGCAATACCTGACACCACAGATAAGCAAAATGGTCCTCACATAATCTGCACCTCATAGGCCTCAGGTTGGAGAGGTTAACTTTTTAAGACAATGAAATGTATAAATTTGCATCTTAATTTTTGGTTATCTGTCAGGTTAAAAACTGCTTTGTGTTCCACTGAGGCAGGCCCCTTAAGCTAGTAGCATGTCCACGAACTACTTTTCAAATCTAAATTTGCTTATGAGAGCTTTGCTGTTTACATTATAGGTATGCACCAGGGAAAAGAATTCAAAGTGACACCAAATATGTGAGCATTAAATAACACCATCTGTCCATTTGGATCTGTGCAGCTCTTTTAAAATACTGTGAGGTGCTTGCCCAAAGCCTGACATGTTTTTAGGATAAGAGAAAGATTGTTATGCTAAGACCCCAAAGTAGAAGATTTAGTTTGAAGTTTCAGAAGGCTTCAAATTCTTCCCTTCTTCCTTTCCTAGTTGTTCATTCAGTACATATTGGAAGGACAGTGGTCCCCTTTTACGTTAGCATCCCCTGCATTTAGCAAAAGCCCTTCTTTATACTTTTGTCCCTGTATACGGGGGCTGTAGCACTACTGTGTTATGACAAGCCCGAGAAGACACCTGCCATGTACATACACAGACAGCTACATGAATAGTCAGTCTTCACTGAGGTCTGCTATTACTGTACTAGAAATACTGGGTAGAAGGTCTACCTCATATTACAATGCAAATATGCAAGTAATATGAGTCATTTATACCTTAGGATGAATTATCTGGTCCCATTTGATAAACTACTTCTGGATTAGTTTTTATAGCTAAGAAGGCTCAGAAGAACAGTGTCAGAGGGTACTTGGAAATGAAGATTTGAAAAGGAAAACGAGAGGTTTCGTCTGTCTGAGTTAGTTTACATGAAGCAGAGTAGGTTATATAAAGAGCTAATGTTATAGGGACTTGGTAAGTTAGGAGCAGAGAGCTGGGGCTTAAGGCTAAGTGACTGTTTAGCTGTGTGGCTTTGGTCAGGTTATTGTGCCCTGACTGGTAGTCCTTGTTCCTCACTGGTAAATGGACTCATACATAGTTCTTTAAGGTCCCTTTTAGTGCTGACAGTCTGTGTTTCTGCTGGAGGAACTGAGAAATCTGAAGAAAGCTCAGGATTTTTGGGTGGTGGGCACAGGCCTGCCAGGAGTGGCCTGTGAGAGGCATTGAGGATCTGTGGCATGGACTCAGAATGGCAGGGGCCAAGGCTTTGTAATCCTGGAGCTCAGATCATGACTGGTGTGGAGCACTAGTGCTGTGTGACGGAGTGAAGGAGCCTCAGTGCCTCAGCAGCACCATCTAGAAAGCAGAGCAAGGGTTGGGGCAAAGAAGACTGTCCTCCAGCAGCGCCTGAGAGCCACTGACCTCTGTGACCAGTGTCCTGGGTCCTCTGGAGTCTTCCTTCTCCTCTAACAAAAGCAGAGCCATGAATCTCTTGAGGGCTTTGTTGAATAGTCAGGACTGTATCATTGTCACAATAATTTCCAGGACTTTCCACCAATAGCCTAGTAACTGACAAGAAGCTGCACTAACCATAATCTCTTATTCCTGCATTCTGAATGTTACAGGTCAGTCCCGTCCCTTGGTGTTCTCCCCACTCTGCCAAGAGAAATTACTTGCGTGTTTTAACATCTAAAAACTCACATACTTGTTGAGCACCCCAAATCTGAAAATCCAAAATCTAAATGCTTCAAAATCCTAAATGTTTTGAGTGCCCAAGAAAACATTTCTGAATTAGGGATGCCCAACCAGTATAATGCAAACATTCCAAAATAAAAAAACAAAACAAAACAATTTTTAAAAATCCAAAATACTTTGGTTCTATGCATTGAAGATAAAAGTGATACTCAACCTGTAGTCAGAAGGAGTAACACCCTGGGTTTAATTCAAGGTATCCTATAATAGGATTGGTAACATTTCCTTTGGATGATGCTTTCTCTGGTCACTCATAGATATTCTTTTTATCTTTTTAGATATTTCGTAGAACAAAAGAGAGAAACATCAGTTTTTAAGTAATAGCCCAAAGTCCATTTCAGGGTAGATAATGAAATCTTGTTTTTATGAAATAAGTAGCATAAAAGTAATTAATTCTATATTAATTGCACATTTTATGTTATAAAAATACAGCAATCCTATGAGATTCTGGGATGTATTTGATTGTTAAATTTCTTCTGTGGAATGATTTCTGTAACTCCTTAAGGAGCAAATTCCAAATCAGAGAGAGAGGAGAGGAAAGCATGTGGGACTTTGAACAGTGGTGGGGGGTGGTCACTAGAGAGGCTGAGGGGTCCAGGTAGGAAGGGCTGGGGGAGGTCACTTGCTTTTCTGGTTTTAGGAAGTCCTGACTTCAATGTAGTTGTGTGAGCATCAGTGTCCTTCCTTTTATTAATGAAACTTATTTTTTTCCTCTTTTGGAATTCACAATACATAATGATTAGTAAGCTTGTGAACTCAGAAACATTAATGGTGTACCACAGATGCTTGTGTTATAAAGTACTTTTTAGCAAGTAGAATAATGCTGACTCTCAGCACTTGGGTGCCATCCACACAGGAAACTGGATACCTCTCATTCTTTTGTTCTGTAAAACCAGCATTTCTCTGACAAGGTCTTACTTTAAAAAAGAAAAAAAAAAAAAAAAAGAATTTTGCTCTTAAAAGTTTTGCCAAGTCAGAATAGAAAGTGACAAGAATTTGAATATTTCATAAGCCACATCTGGGGACTAGCTTATTTGTATTATACATATATTTCTGGAATTGTCTTTCAGCTATGGTGCTTTTGTTATTTGAATATTATATAAATTTGGACAAAAATAAAGAAAAGTTTGTAGTAGTGTTCATTTGTTAGTGATTGTAGTTATAGATTTTTTGAAACCAGTAATTAGCAGAGAAAACCACATTGATAATTTTAAGTGTTTTTGGTGTTCTAATTTTATTTTTAGAATAAACAGATTTTTATATTAAAATTTGTTTAAATATGTAAGGTGGATGGAATTAGTAAACATAAAGTACTTTTTGGGCATGTGTACAGAAATCATAAGTGGTAACAAGGACAGTAAACATGATTCTTACTTTTTGTTCTAGATATTTGAATGGTGGTATTTCCGCAAGTACGGAACTTCATTCATTGAACAAGTCTCAGTGAGCCACTTGCGCCCCCTGCTGGGAGGGGTTGATAACAACTCCTCCAACAATTCTAACTCCAGTAACGGAGACTCAGATTCCAACAGGCAAAGTGTCTCAGGTATGGAAAGTCTTTCAGTTTGCAACCTTATTTGCTTACTCTTAGTAAATTATTAATGTTGATCTTACTAAATTATTATAAATATAACAGAGTAATAATGTTGTTATTTAAAAATTAGACTTCAGAGAAAAATGCAGTTCATTTTCTCAGGGAGTTGACAACCTGTGTCAGAAAAGTTGAGTATAAGCATCCCAAGGAAAGGAAATGCATCTTGTTAATTTTACTTTTCCTGTTTGATTTAGCTGATGATAATTTAGGTCTTTGTCTCCAATCTGAGGCTCTAGCCTCCTTTCCTGTAGTTTCTTAAACCTCAGTAAAAAGATCCATTTTCTTACGTGATAATTGCAGAATCTTGTATAGAACTGGATCTGATCACATCACTCCTCTGCTTATAAGGTTTCACTGCTTCCCATTTCACTGAAGATAAAGGCCAGATTCCAGATTCCTTAGCACAGCATAAGCTGGCTTTTGTCAAAGTTCCAGCCTCTTTTTTAAATGTCCAGTTTTCTGGCCACATGAAGCCACTTTTTATTTCCTAAACATACCAAACATACCATATTTCTCATGACATTCTGCCTAAAAGTCTCTCTGTCTTTTCCCCTTGTTCATCCATCACTATCCAAACCAAACATCACCTCCTGGGAAGCCTTCTGTGATAGGTTATATATTATCTCTCCACTTTCACTGATCCTTAATATTTGTACCCCGAGCAACACTTAGCAAATTGCATCATTATTTTTAAGGTCCTGTTTTATTGTGGTATCTCTAGAGTCTTACACAGTGTCTGCTATTACTTTGAAACTCAGTGAGTGAACACAAGAGTGCATGCTAGGACTGTACTTTCTCCTCTTAAGAAATAAGAGGGAAGAATAGAATTTCCTACCTCCAGCTCTTTATGAACTCAGTAACCATTTCCTAAGTACCTGTTATGAGTATTATGATTAAAAATAAATGTCCAAGTTCTTTTCCCCAAGGAGCTCTACTGAAGGACGCAAAGCAATAAGTGCTCTGACTGTATAAGGGAAACCTACAACACAATGGAAAACAAAGGAGGGGGTCCTGACTCAAACTGGGAAAAGGGGGTTGGATCTTGAAGGAGAGAGCACCAGTTCTGAGACTTGAAGGATAAAAAGGAAGAAATTAAAAGAACTAGGTTAGATATTTTTTCTTCCTCTCTAAAATAATTCACTTCACATTTCAAAAGTGTCTAGCTAGGTTATAAGCTTCAAGGAACATTGTACCTATTAATTCACAGTAGAACCTCTGTAAATTGAGCCCCAATGACCTGTAACAAACTGATCAACATACCGAGACGGTCAACATAAGGAACTAGGCCTACTATACTGATATGTACATGTGGGGCATATCGGGTCTATGGAAATTAGGTCAACTTAAGAATGCGGTCAATGTAGGGAAGTGGTCAACTATGGAAGTTCTTTTCTATTTTGTTTCTGATGTTTAGTCAATGCTCTTGTAATAGATCATTTTCCAGCCATTCATGAGTGATACTATGCAGCTGTTGGTACACTTTATTTAACCTAAAGGGCACACACATGAGAGGTGGCACCATCTACATAAGCAAATTACCTGGGACTTTGTAAATTCATCCACTTTGTGAAATAGAAACAGACCTGAGCAAAGCAAAACATTGCTTTAACCAGCTACTCTGATAAGTGTGGCTTATTATTCTAATGAGGAATCTTGATCACTCAGTCATCAAGCATGAGCAGTTGTAGATAATTGCCACCACTTTGCATCTGCTGTGAATACCCTACAGATTAAATGTGCTCTTATTTTGACTGTAGTCTTTGAATGACACAGAACATTATAGAAAATTAACAGATTGAAAACAGAAAATATCCTCCTTTGAAGCCATTCTTTATACTGAATACATTGAATAAAATAAATTTCCATTAAAGTCCCCCCATCCGATTTAAATCTCTTGACGTCATTTCTTAATGTGATGAAAAGTTCTTCTTATTTTCACTATTATTTTGCTGTTTCTCTCAGTGGATGCCTTGATTAAGGCTAACTCATCCTATGAATGTTGATACTATCTTAAGTACTATAATAGCTTTGTAAGGGAGAACCCAAGCCCTTTTAAAAAATATATTCAACAATAATAACCATGGAAATTCTTAGTTTAATTTATGTTAAGTTTGTATCTGGCTAAGATTGAGCTTTTGAATATTATTAATTCATTTCCACTACTGAGTTCCTGCTATGAATTCTATATTTTCATTCATTTCATGTATAATAGATGTAGCATTTATGATCTGATCTCATAACAATGTTCAAATAATTGCTTTAGAAAGATGGAAATTACTTCTTCTAAATATATTCAGGCTTCAATTTGACCACTTCTTGACGTTTAATCTTCAGTATTTGGCTAACTCAGCTCAGTAAACATGTATGTCAGTGTGGAAATACCAGATACTATGGACTCACGCCATTTTCAGTCCTTTCTTATTGTGGTGATTTTTATTTTTGAATAAGAAAAATTCTATAAAAGTGCATTATCTGAGTTTATCTCTACCCTTAATCACTTTTTATTTCATAGTATGCTATCAGCTAGGTCCAAAGCTGAAGGTAATCAGTATATTTCCTTAAAACAGAAATATTTGGTTAAAAATCTCTATTGTCTTCATACTAATGAAATGACTGCTGTCTTAATAATAGTGGGGTGATTCTATAGATTTTTACTGGAGTATCATAAGACACCTCTTTGTTTAATCTTCTATGTAAGGTAATGTGGCCCACAAACTCCTATGGACATGGCAAAGGCAGTTTAATGGCATTGATTACTTGAAAAACTCATTTCAAAAGCTAAAAATAAATTGAAAATATTGGTGATAGACATTGGTCTATATCAGTGGTATTACAGGGCCGCGGCATTAGGAAGATTGAGTCTATGTGAAAATTCAGTGTAGCTCTTTCCCTAAAGAACAGAATAGATAGAAAACTGACAGAATCCTATGGAAAATATTTTCAAACTATAAATTCAACAAAAGATTTGTATCCAGTATCCACAAGGAACTAAAACAAATCAATAAAAAGCAGGTAAAAGACATGGATAGATGTTTTTCAATGGAAGATGTACAAATGGCCAACAAACATATAAAAAATGTTCAGCATCACTAATCATCAGGGACACGTAGATTAAAACCACAGTGAGACACTAACTTGCTCCTGTCAGAGTGGCCATTATTAAAAAGAAAGAAAAGATCAACAGAAGTTGGTGTGGATGCAATGGGAAAGGGAATGCTTGTACACTCTTGGTGGGAATTCAAACTAGTAGAACTGCTGTGGAAAACAGTATGGTGATCCCTCAAAGAACTAAAATCTACCATTAGATCCAGCAAACCTGCTCCTGGGCATCTACCCAAAGGAAAATAAGTCATTATATCAAAAAGATACATGCACTTACATGTTTATCACAACACAATTCACAATTGCAAAGGTAGGGAATCAACATAAGTGTCCATGAGTGGAAAAAGAAAATGTGTTATTTATGCACCATGGAATACTACTCAGCTATAAAAAATGAAATAATGTCTTTTGCAGCAACTTGCATGGAACTAGAAGCCATTATCTTAAGTGAAATTATCTCAGAAGTGGAAAACCAAATGTAACATATGCTTATTTATAAGTGGAAGCTAAACAATGGGTATACACTGTCACATAGAGTGGTATAATGAACTTCGAGATGCAGAAGGAAGGCTAAGGATAAAAAATTACCTATCAGGTAGAATATACACTGTTCAGGTAATGGGTACACAAAATCCTGACTTCACCACAGTACAATTCATCTGTGTAACAAAAATCCACTTGTACCCTCTAAAAATACTAAAAATATATATATATCATACACATATATAAGGAGAGAACGAGAGAGAGAGAGAGAGATTTTAGCTCGATTGCCCTAGGTAGAGTGCAGTGCCTTCATCACAACTCACTGCAACTTCGAAGTCCTGGACTCAAGCAATCCTCCTGCCTCAACCTCCCGAGTGGCTAGGACTAGAGGCATGGGCCATGGCACCTCGCTGATTTTTTTCTATTTTTAGTAGAGATGAGGTTTCACTCTTGCTCAGGCTGGTCTCAAACTTCTGAGCTCAAGTGATGCTCCTGCCTTGGCCTCAGAGAGTGCTAAGATTACAGGTGTAAGCTACCACGCCTGGCCTATAACTTTTATTTATTTTTTTTTAAAGAATATTTTGTTTTGAAAAAAAGCTGAAAAAACCTGGCCTACCTAAGAACAATTTGGGATGGAGGTGATAGGGTATAGAGTAAGAAAGGTTGTTATGGTTTACATAGCAAATTGTGCATATGTTTTTTAAACTTTTGGACAAAGTTCTGCACAAAGAGGCCTGAATGCAGACTTGCTCAAAATTTGTGGTGAACTTCTTCTGTCGGCCATTGGAAATATGTAGTTAATTATATACTTTCTTGCTTTAGCCAAACTTCAGATTATTTGGCTGAAGTTAAAATTTATGAGCAATCCACTTGTTTTGCTTTATTTGGAACCTATACTGCTATTTATCTCCTAAATAGATATTTTCTGAGAAACCCTATTGATAGATTTTGTCACATCACCGTATTTCTCACTGCCATTTCTTAATGCTGATGAATATGGATTTAAAATGTGGCTAACTTCTCCCCGTCATAAGGAAAGAAATTCACAGGGCCTAGTAACTCTGAATTTGGGTTTCTGGGAACATCTGTTTGTTATTCTTCCTATTCTCAAATAAGGTGCCATAGAGACAAAATTTGCAGCATGAACCTTCTTCAACATAATGGGAAAAATGCATGGATGTTCATCACATGAAAAATACCTTTGCCAAAATCAAGTTTCAATTTTCTGAAACACTAATAGCCTCTTGCATAGGACCGGGTCTTTAAACAAATTCTGGTATAGTCATTTGGCTTCCTATCACAAATTATCTCATTTTAATCTCATTTAATCTCCATAAATATATACAAAGAGAGCTATATACTCCCAATTCTAAATAAATCTAAATTCTACATAATTCTAATAATGCTATACAAATACATAATCTAAATTCTAAATTAAAGTCAATCATATTGCTGGAGTCAATTTAAGCACTGATTGAATAAAGATAACAAATTAAAACAGTAGACATGAAGAAACTTAGGCAGGATGAAAAAAGTATATTCTAAGACCTTCATAGATTCCAGATTCTTATAACACCGGAAGAAATAATTTTCTCCATAGAAAGGCATATAGTTCCAATAATAACACTCTCAGGGCTTGCTTGTTGGCTTTATATGGTACGATCTCATTCAATCCTCAGAATAGCCCCATGCAACAGGTACTACTATTAGTAGTACTACTATTAGTACTACCAATACTACCATACAACAGGTACCATACAACAGGTACTACTAGTAGTAGTACTACTATTAGTACCTTCCATTCATGGTTAAGGAAGCTGAGTGCAGGACGGTGAAGTCATCTGCCCAAGGTCACATGGCTGATACCCTGAACAGTCTTACTTTAGAGCCCAAGTTCTTAAAGCACTAATTTAAGAATATAATTAATCTTGTTCAGACCCTCTGTGAGGTTAGTAAATACATGATTAATGTAATTATTAAGCAGTTAAAATAAATAATTTCCTTTAAATTCTGTGCTATAGTGGATGACATTATTTCTGAAGTGACCTTAACCTAACTTACAGCTCAGTGGTAGCATTGCCAGTGGCTGAGAGCTCAGGCTGTTGTGTCCTAATCTTGGCTAATCAGTTTTTATAGTGTGTGACCTTGAGCAAGTCATTTCACTTTCTTAAGCCTTAGTATCTTAATCCAAAGCATGGGACTAATATTAGTATCTACTGCATAGAGTCATTTGAAAATTAAATGAGTTCATATGGAAATACCACGTCAGAAGACAGCCATTTGGTAGTGTGCCCCCGGTGAACTGACTTCTCCCTGAATATGCCTGGGGAAAATGGCACAGGCTTTTGGAGATATGGCTGCCTGGCTAGTCAGGCTTATGCTCTACCTCGCTGTATATCTAGCCTTTTCTGGGTCTGCATTTCAAATATATCCCCCAGCAAAACTGCAAATAGCTATGTATCAAAGACCTTTGGGGTTCTCTAATAATCTCAATGAGGGATAAACTTGCCAAAATCTAATACATGTACCAGCAGTGATTCTTTTAGCCAATTCTTACTACATCTTTTAAAATTCTTTTGCCACTAAAATTTGTGCTCTAGGATAGACTATATCTCCAGTTAAATGGTGAAATATGCCTAAAACAGTTTTGATAGTTGGTGAACATTTATTTAATAAACTTACTTTACAATTTCCACATTATTTGTTAGAGTTTATTGACGTAGGACAGAAAAAAAACAATGAGAATCATTGCATGATAGATGCAATTAGAGATTTAACCATCTTGGTATATTCTTAATAGAATAGTACATTATCTTGAATAAAGAAAGTCAATAAAAATGGTCTTACGGTTCATTTTTACTTATACCTTTTCCCACTCCAAGAATTTGTAATAGTAACATATTTATTGAATTGAACACCACCTACATTTTTTTGGTCCCTTTAATTTCTAATCATTGTTTCAAAATTATTATTTTGGAAAGTTATGAAATAGTTAATGAGTTAATTATTTAAGAAATTAGATATTTTTATTCTTAATGATTGCTTAAAATTGATCTGTATAGGATAGGCAATTGGGTATTCAGTTTTGAGCTGTCAAAGCTAAGAAACATAGGCAGAATCACATGTCAAAAATTGTCCTGGGGTTGATCTTGATTGTCATAATAGATCCAATGAAACGTTAACTAGAGGCCTTCTCTTTTGTACTTCAGAATGAAAGTGTTTATTGAGGTGCCCCACATTTTTCAGAGGAATTTTCAAAACTGTTTCTCTAGTAGAAAATTTAATTGATGGAGTCCTAAGTTTTTCAAAATATAGGGTGTTTTATGCAGGGTAACATTTATGCTGCATCTAATGGGTGTCAGGCAGTCTGTACATCAAGCTTTAATGTCATTTACCATGAACCTAGCAGAAATTAGCTTTTCTTTTTTTTTTGAGACAGAGCCTCAAGCTATCGCCCTGGGTAGAGTACTATGGCATCACAGCTCACAGCAACCTCCAACTCCTGGGCTCAAGCCAGTCTCCTGTCTTTGCCTCCCAAGTAGCTGGGACCACAGGCACCCGCCACAACGCCCAGCTATTTTTTGGTTGCAGCCGTCATTGTTGTTTGGCGGGCCTAGGCTGGATTCGAACCCGCCAGCTCAGGTGTACATGGCTGGCGCCTTAGCCGCTTGAGCCACAGGTGCCGAGCCAGAAATTAGCTTTTCTATACTTTTACTTCTGTTAAAAGATCCTACCTCTCATAAATTTATGTAAGGAATATAGATAAATTGAGCTTTAAGCCCCTTTACAGAAAGAATCAATGAAAATCAAGTTTACAGCTATGACTGAAGTTGCTGTTGCTGCTGTTTGTATAATATTACCACCATTATCTGGCAAGAAGTGTAACTTTTTTAGTGCAAAAAACCTTCTTAGACTATGAATTTAGCCATTTAGATATTTTGTAGTCTCTATGTATAGATTTTTTTCTTTTTATAATTTTAGAAAAAAATTTTCAAAGTTAAGTTGGATATAGAATAATATTTTCTTTCCTGGGATTAAAAGACTTGTGACTTTGGAGGCTTTTGATTTTTCTGAGAATTGAGTTCTCTTTTTCTTGAGGACTGTGACAAAGGGAAAAGTCTGTGGTTCTCTCATTGATACCTTCTGTAGAGATTCTTCAGGTGGACACCAGGTAGTGGTTCAATACCCTTTTCACTTTTTTGCCAAGGCTATAAATCCCTATAAATCGTCAGCTGTTTCTTTTTTTGTAACTCATGGCCTAGTTTAGGGCTTACTGCATAATCAGTACGTTGAACATGTAAACCAAACAGCCATATGAACAATGAGGCAATGCATTCTAGTGGAGCAGTTGAGTATGAAGAGGCCTGGAATAAACACGATTGCTGTGGAAGGTTTTAGTGGGATTGGTGAGAGGGCAGATTGAGCAGAAAGGGTAGGAGCTTGTTTTTAGAACTCCTTAGTGGTAACAGCATTATTTTTTATGTTCTTTGTCTCCTGTACAGAAACTTGCAGTCATCATTATGACAAAGGAGAGAGACTGTTCTGTAGACTTTGGGAACAAAACAAGTGCTAGTCCATTATTTCCTACTTCCTTTTTTTCTTGAATTTCATTCGTGCGTATGTGCTGAGGTTGGAACATTTCTCTCAGCAGTTCCCAGTAGAGATTGTACTGCTGCAGGTGGAACTGTACAGAGCACGTTTGTTGTATCAGAGGCATTTTTTTTTTTAACTAAACTGTTAATGATGTTAGTAAATACTCAATGGAGCCCCAGTCAACTGTTGCTTCCCAAAGGCACTAAAATTGTTGGTGTTAATGGAGAATGGAAAATTCCCTTTGGAGGTAGAATTTTAAATCTGATCTGAAATAAGGAATTTATTTCACAAAGGTATGAATAACAAATGCTTATCCTCTGGATATCTGAATTTAATTTCTAGACTTTAATCTTCATAAGCTCATATGTTTTGCATTTACACCCTTTGTCTATTACACTAAACTGTCTATCAGGCAGCCTGATATTTATGGAGTGTGTTCCCTAGAGTGATTCTAGATTAGGAGAGGTGGGTTTTTTGGTTTGTTTGGTTTGGTTTGGTTTTTGTTTGTAATAAAGATAAGATTATGGAATGGAGCAGCAAAGAAGAAATTAACATAGATATAACTTTATTTATTTATTAATTTAGAGATGGTGTCTTACTCTATTGCCAAGAATAGTGGCGTGGTCCTATCTCACTGCAACCTTGAATTCCTGGATTCAAGCAACCCTCCTGCCTCTGCTTTCCCAGTAGCTGGGATTACAAGCATGCACCACTGTCCCTGGCTAACTTAAAAAATATTGCCTTTAGAGATGGAATCTCGTTGTGTTGCCCAGGCTGGTGTCAAACTCTTGGGCTCAAGTGATCCTCCCACTTCAACCTCCCAAGTCACTGGGATTACAGGCATGAGGCAGCTCACCCACCTGATTTAAGTGAAATTTTGACGTGAGTTCTCATTTGATGTCTGGATTGCTTATTTCTCAAAAGGAAAATATACCTGCTCTGCATCCTGAATTTGAAGGCTATAATTAGCAAAGACATTTACAAGCTTTTTCATTACATGTTTTATTCTCACTTAGAACATTTTACATCCATTAGTTACTCGGATCCATTAGTTACTAAGTTTCAAGGATGGTTACAAAACTCACTGCAGTACACATATATGACACCAATGTTAACAAGTTGTTTTTTAAGTTCAGTTCTCTAACAGAAGACACAAGAGTATTTCATAATGTTTGCTGCACCCCCTGCTGGCTATATTGTGACACTTCCTAAAGTAAGACCACATGTTTAGACACTGCTCAGTGAACTCTTTAGGTATACACACCGTTTCTCTTTGAAGTTATTTTTTGTTAAGAAACAATTTTATTTACATTTATATATACATATATATAATAGAGTTGAATTCTTTTTGCTAGAGAGACAGATTGGAGTGCAGTGGCATAATCACAGATCACTACAACCTGGTACTTATGGGCTCAAGTGATCCTCCTGCCTCAGCCTGGGACTATAGGCATGTACCACTGTGCCTAGATAACTTTTTAAAATTTTTATAGAGATGGGGTCTCACTGTGTTCCCCAGGCTGCTCTCAAACTTCTGGCCTCAAGTGATCCTCCCACCTCAGCTTCCCAAAGTACTAGCATTACAGGTGTGAGCCACTATGCCCAGCCAAGTTGACATTTCAATTGAAAGCAGTTTTCATTGTAATTTGTCAATTGATATTTGAAAAGCACTTACCTTTCCAGACAGTATGATAATATGCTTGTTGAAAACAAAATATTTGCCACAGCCTTTTTTTTCCTTTGAGACTCTTGCTCTGTCACCCCAGCTAGAGTGCAGCGACATCATCATAGCTCACTGCAATCTTCAACTCTTGGGCTGAAGCGATCCTCCTGCATCAGCCTTCTGAGTAGCCAGGACTGCAGGCAGGTGCCACCACATCCAGCTAATCTTTTCTATTTTTGGTCTAGATAGGGTGTCTCTCTCTTGCTCAGACTGGTCTTGAACTCCTGACCTCAAGTAATCCTTTTGCCTCAGCCTCTGAGGGTACTAGAATTATAGGTGTGAAGCCACCATGTCCAGCCTGCTATAACCTTTTATTATTTCAGATGAAATCCAGTGGGGAAAGGTATCTTCCCAATCGTCCTTGTTTTATTATAAATAATTATATTATGTGGATCCTTATACATAAATTTGTGTGCGTGCTTATTGTATGCTAAATGTGAATCTTCCAATATTCATGAAACTTTAACAAGAGCACTTCAAATATTGAAAGAGATTTTCAGAAGAGAGTTTGGCAGCGATGAGGTCCTACGGGGTATGAAAGCTGTAAGGGTAGAGATCATGGTTGTTTGAATCAACGGTGTATCTGAAGCCATGATCTGGATGTGATTAGTCAGTATGTTAGTGATTGCTCTAAGGGGCTTTATGTTTGGAGAAAAGGTATGAATCCTAATGAATCACCACATGGCCTTTAATATCCTTTGCAGTTCTGTAGTATTTGCTCACTTTTGTGTGTGTGTGTGTGTGTGTGTGTGTATTATTGGGTGTGTTTTTGCCTGATTACACACACAAAGGTAATTAAGGAAAGCATAATTTTCTAGTTAGTGCCCTAAGAAGTGCAGCTATCAAATCTCAGTTTCTCAAGAACAAAATTCACAGATGCTGAGCTAAGTAAGGAAAGATGATTTCCTAAATGGCAAGTTAAACTAAGTGACAAAAAATTTATGGCAATTATTTATAAACATTGAGTAAATTCTAAGTGAGATGTTGCTCTGATTTAAAGGTAAACTCTATAAATGAAAATGTGTATTCATGTTATATGTATATCCTTCATTCACTTTTTTAATAAATATTTTGGAGATTACACACATATTCCCACAATGCTTTGTGTTTCAGTTATCACATTGATGGTTTACTTGTTTACCCCACTGGGTGCTCAAATTAACGCTCAGTGGATGGATGGATGGATGGATGTTGGATTGCAGTACTGAGGGAAGAATCCTAATGAATCACCACATGGCCTTTGATATCCTCTGAACTTCTGCAGTAATTGCTCACTTTTGTGTGTGTTTTGGGCTGGTTACACACACAAACACATAGATGTTTTGAGTACTGTTAACTGATCTTATTTTCTAATAAAACCTATTCACCCAAAGAAATCTTGTATTCTGAATCAGTAGAAAGTCTTAATCATAGGGTGTTTTAAAGGAATTGTAGCTTGTTAGTCATATGCTTACTATAACACAGACTTAAAGCTAATGGTTGACTTTTCCAAGTTAAAGTCCTATGGTTCTAAATTTCTATGGTCCTGGGATAATAAAGAGGTATAATCTGTTAGTACATGGTAACATTATGATATTCGTGTCCTTATTAGTCTCAGTAAATGATGTCAAAAAGCTTAAAAACAATTTTCATAGCACTTCTACAATAATGGTAACTTTATTAATTTTCCTATCACTCCTGTCCCATTAAGGCAAAAGCAATCTGGTGAATTGTCACAAAATCAGTATTAGCATAATCTGAATTAGAAGTCTTAAGGCTTTTATCGTATCATTCTCTAGAGCTTCAGTTTAGCTTGTCATGGATGACATCATTATGTATTTTGTAACTGAAAATAGTTTTACTTCTACCTGTACTTTTACCTATAATTTTAGAATTAAATTCATCAAATATGTTGGACTTTTTGAAATAACTATAGAAGTTATTATGAACTGGCTGATTTTGGCATGTACCTTGATTTGGCAAGTGAGGAACCTCAGGTCCAGAGAGATTAGGCGAAACTTTCCAAAGTCCTGGTGCCTGAGCCACATTTTCTGATTAACCACCCAGAGTTTTTCCACATTGCTTCCCGCTAGAGAAGGAAATTATCTTATCAAATGGCCAGGAAGGGTGTTTTGCTGGATTAATTAGCTTGTAGTGTCACTGAACTTGGCATGTAACAGTTTTATATTTCTCTTTATTGCAGAATGCAAAGTATGGCGAAATCCACTCAATTTATTTAGGGGTGCCGAGTATAATCGGTAAGCATTTTGACAACTTGGGAAACAAATGGGCCTGGTTCAGACAGCAAAGACAGCAGCAAATGTTTTTGCCGGTTCATTTAGGGGTCATTGTAACAGTCTGTTTAGTGTTTCCATTTTTTGATACTGCCCTCAAATTTTTCTTTTCTTTCTGTTTCATAAACAGGTTAGCATTGGAATTGGGATAATGTACAAGAATGTGTAGTTTTTAGAATTTCTCTATTATAGTTATTCTTTTCAATGACAATAATAATAATCAAAACATTTTGAAGCCTAACTGGATGTAGTTATAAAGATGTCATAGAACTTACATTGAAATTGAATTTAGCAAAGTAATTAGACAAATTAGAATTCATAATACAAATTAGAGAAAGTTTTCATTAGCAATGGCTAGTAAATCTTGAGACAAAAATTTTGGGGGAAATATTTACTTCTTTCCTACTGATAACAATTCTTGTAGGGAGAATAGGATGACTTTTAAGAATTTTTTACTGTTTTATAATAATATCATTTTTTAAATTTTTTTTTATTTTTATTGAGGGTACAATAAGCCAGGTTATACTGATTGCATTTGTTAGGTAAAGTCCCTCTTGCAATCGTGTCTTGCCCCCGAAAGGTGTGGCACACACCAAGGCCCCACCCCCCTCCTTTTTTTAGTATTACTGGTTTATGTTTCAACTCGGTGCACCTTAGTATTTGTAGGTCTTGCTCTGTCTCTCAGAAGGATCCCACCATCTTATTTACACTTTCCAGGTATACTTGGGTGACAGGACGAGAACCTCTGACTTACTATGACATGAATCTCTCTGCCCAGGACCACCAGACATTCTTTACTTGTGACTCGGACCATCTGCGGCCTGCAGATGCAAGTATGGAAAATCCTTCAGATAGTTGCTGTGTTGGAGGGTTTTTTGGCTTATTTTAAAAATCAAAGTTCTGCTTTTATAATATCTACTTTATAAAAACCCCAACGAATAAAATATTACATCACTGATTGACTAGGAGAACCCAGAATTCTGATGCTTAAGTTGAGCTTTATTACAATGAGTTATCAATGTGGAATTGAGTTCCCTCATTATAATTTAAAACATAATTTTTATTTATTTATTTATTTATTCGAGACAGAGTCTCAAACTGTCGCCCTGGGTAGAGTGCTGTGGTGTCGTAGCTCACAGCAACCTCAAACTCTTGGGCTTAAGAGATTCTCTTGCCTCAGCCTCCCAAGTAGCTGAGACTACAGGCGCCCACCACAACGCCCAGCTATAAAACGTAATTTAAAAATAGATATCAATTTTGGATTCATATACTTTGAAGAAATATAAATCTTATACAAAGCTAATTAAATTTTTATTTCAGATAGAAGGAAAGGTCTTATCTCCTTAATGATATTCTAAGGAGAAATTAGGATTCACTGAATCCAAATAATTCATGAATATATTTTAGTGACTTCCCTGCCTACTCATAGTCCACTAGCATGGCTTCATGGCCGTGGCTAGGATGTCCATATGTGTTTTCTCTCCTAGAGAAAGACATTATTTAAGATGCATTTTACACTGCTTGAGTTCTAAATAATTCTACTGAGTTTTTTTTTGTTGTTGATATTAAACTTAGTCAAAGCAAATAAGTGAAAAAAGCTTTAGAGAAAGGAATGTCTATATTCTTTTAAGAAACTTACATATAAAGTACAAATTATAAAACCAGTTCAATAAAAGATTACTATTCTTTTTTTTTTTTGAAAGGTACCCTTTGTCGTGGTGGAATCTCCTAGTATGATAGATATTCCCAAGCATTGAGCTTCCCACAGTATGTTCACAAACTGCTCTGATATATTAAAATTGGGTTTCCAGCTATTTTGGGGGACCAAGTACACAAGTCGATTAAAAGCCTGATGTACTTTTACCAACACAACTCAAAATTGTTTAAATCATTTCAAAATATTCTAATATCCAAAGCCCATAGGAAGTGCTCAGGAAGGTGATCAACAGAAATGATGATGTCTCAGTAGAACAAAGAGATGGGGAGTGATGCCATCTCAGAATGTGCAAGATATTATGTTGTCTAACAGTGAATGGCCTGAATGTGCAAAATAAATACAAAGTCTCTTTTAGAGCACCTTTTCTTGAATTCCTTAGCCTGTAATTTTGTGAGCACAAAAAAAGTTTGCTATCAGCAAGTGAAGAAAAATATAATAGCAAATTAGAATGTATTTGTGTGACTTAGGGTATTTGGACTGACCCTTGTAGTTATGAAATATTCTCTTATAATTTAAGCTGAAAGCTTCTAGTTTAGCTATTGGCCTTATTGAGGCTTCCTAATTACATATATTGATTGACTTGCTTTTTCCCCTTTTTCTTAAATAGTAATGCAGAAAGCCTGGAGAGAGAGGAACCCCCAAGCTAGGATTTCTGCAGCTCATGAAGCCTTGGAGATAAATGAGTAAGTGGGGGAAATCTTGCTGTTAAAAACAAAATTTCATTCTTTGCTGAAAATATTCAGTTCCCATTGATGTGATACTTAACATTAAACCATATATTGGAAGTGGAAGATTATTGGTGGGGGGGGTATTGCTTTATAAAATTTTTGTTTATGAAGGATAACCATGTGGAGGTGGTTTTAGTCATTTGAGAGAGCAGTTCAATGGCTTTGCTGTGACCCTAAATTAAATCCTTCAAGGGCTATCTCTAGGATATTGTGAGGATATAAAATAAGTACAATTCTTTACATATCTAAAACATTTCAACAGGGAAATTTTTCCAGATGTAGAATGTTCATCTGTATTATAATATTCTCTAGGTAGAACTTATACTAGTGGAGGAAATATAATACAAACATAAGGTGAAAAAACATCATTTAAAAAAACATTTCAAGATCAAGACAAAGATAAGAGGAAATGCTGTCCTTAGTGTTGTTAAACATCTTATGGGTTACCAAGGAAAACTGGGAAATCTCTTCTGGAGATCTCAGAAAATGAGAAAGATTCTTAAAGTTGGAGTCATAAAAACTCAGGGTTGGCAGAGACCTTAAAGGTCAGTTAGCTCAACCACCCATCTGTGCTTGAATCACCTCAACACTATCCTTGCCAAGTGGTCATTGTTAAACTATTTTATGATTTTTCTGAAGAAGGTTACAGAATCTTCTTCAGAGATCTTAGAAAAAAGGAAAAAGATTTTCTTGAAGAGTTGGAAATCCTGCCATTGTAAGCAGTTGATCTGTATGGTTTCTGATTCTGTCATGCAACATATTTATTTTCTAGTTCTTGTTATCTACAAATTTGATATGCCTACCTTTTGTGTGTCATCCATGTTTCTGAAAAAAATTTCAACTCCAGGAGCAGGACCTGTGACATGCCATATAAAAACTACTCTCCAGGTTCATGTCTTCACGAATCACCATCCTTTGGTATTGTTCACCCAGTTGCTAAGCCACCCAGTTATGCTGTGATTCAGGCTGCATTTCTCCATTTTAATCTTAAGATTTCAGTTGTAGTTATCGATCTTTAATTTACAGTAAATCTAGTAGAGTAAATTAAGCTAGCACAATCTGGTTTATTTATTCTTAGTGAATTTAAGCGGGCTTCTTTTTGAAGTGCTCAGAGACCATCCCTTTAGTAATCCATGAGCGTATCTTTCCAGATCACTGTTCTATAGTTTTGGAAGTCTGCCTTCTTCCCCTTTTTGAAAATTTATGCTGCATTTGTCATCTCATCTTCTATACCTCTCCATTCTTTGTGATTCCTCTGTGCCCCCAGAGAGCAATTACATGGCCTGCCTACAAGGTCTTTTGGCTTCCTAGGATTTGCCTGTCCCAGCAAGTAATTCATTTAGAGTGGATCAGTTATTTGCTATCTTACATCCTTACACCAATTTTAGAGTTTAATTTCTTCTCCGTTTTTCAATCTGACAATTGTTCTCGTTGATAGAGAAGCCAGGAACAAAACAGGAGGGAGAGAGTTTTGCTTTCTCTTTATTATCTACCGCTATTAATGAGGAGCCATCCTTGTTTTGATGTTGTGTTGTGTTGTTTATCTTATTTTGTTTATTTGCTTTTGGGGCGGCTTTGGTGAAATGGGGGTGGTAATAAGCTCCTAAACATAATTTAAAAATAGGAAATAGCTGTCTTTAGCATTTTGTTTTGTTTTCTTTATTTGTTTGCAAGCTTCAGCTAATTTGGAGTTTTAGCTCTCCTGAAAATATCCTTATAGATTCATTCCACTCTCTTACAGTCCTTCATTACATACCCTCTTTCCATCTTTTTTTACATGTCCTTTAAAAATCTGACCTGGGAGAAATCTCAGTGAAGCCATTTTGGTTACTTAAGTAACATCCCTCTTTTCTTCCTGAGAGGATCATTTGTGACTGCTGTTAGAATTGGACATTTAGAAGCCGTTCCACATTTTAAAACCATTTTTCCTTCTGAGCCTCATACCATTGAATCATGCCTCTTTTCTTTGAATTTTTTGAAGTCCACTGTCCCCTCTTGATTACCCAGAACTCCAAAATGACACAGTAACTCTCTCTGAATGTTCCTATCAATTTTCATTTCACCAACTATTTTTTTCTTCTTGGTCAGAATCAGGTCCAGAGTTGAAGTTCCCCTAATTGCTTCCTCTACCATCTGGGAGATAAAATTGTTACCAAAGTAAGTCAAGAACCTGTTGGGTGCCCTACTTCTAACCAAGCAAGACTTCTAGCAGATATCTGGATGGTTGACACCCCCATCACCACACTCTCTTGCTTCTGTATGTGTACTGTGTTGTGACAAGGATGCTTCATCTATATCTTCCATCGAGCTGAGCAGTCTGTTCCGTACTCCCCAACCATTAGCACTTCTATTGCTCTCTCCTCTCTCCTTCACTCACAAGCTCTTAGCATGTTTCTCCCCAAACTCATGAGTTTCCACATAGATGTATGTTTCCTGGCCAGGAGTGCTACTCTGCCTCTCCTCCTAAGAATACTATTGAATTACAAATAAGCGAAGCAAGCAAGCTGGCCCCAGCTACTCTTAAGCTCCCAGCCCACCAAATATAATCTTGTAGCTAATTCCTCTGATACTGTATCTACCATTCAGTATTAAAATCTCCATTTCCCCTTCATTACCCTTAACGCACATGTATATGTTGGCATCTGAAACCTTAAGTATTTCTTCTGGTGCCTATCCCAGTTTTCTCCAGTGAATCACTTGCACAGTTTCACCATTAGTATTGTTCTTTCCAAGTCGTGTATGCTGCCCTCCATAGTAATTGGTTCTACAGCTTTTTTTCCTGGACATTTTTCTCCCTCCCCACAACATTGAGTTTAAAGCCCCATGGATAGTTCCTGCCTGAAATTAGAGGGAATCGGCTAAAGAGCTTACAAGACCTTCCTCAAAGCTAAGATTGACTAGTAAGCCCCAAACCTCACTATAGCTGTGAAGTTCAGCTTCCTTTCTGTAGCTGGCTGTTGCAGTTTATGAACAGTAAAAGTACATTCGGTTTTCCTTTCTGTTTATTTTCTCTCTTGTGGTCTGATGGAGATAAGTAGGGAAATGGCCACAAGAAAGGCAGTGGAGAAGGAAGCGAGGGGATGGGTGCAGGCCCTGCGTGGTCAGTCCTGGCCTCACCACTTCCCTTACATTTCCTTTCTTTGGCAGTGGGTTGTTCCGCACATGATCTGAGGTTGATATTTCCAACAACTCCCCTTATTCCCTAGTCAACTGCTTATCCTTTCTGGCTTCCCATCTTAGAAGGTTGTTGAAAGGATTATCTGAGATGATACATGTTCAGTGCTTGGTACTGTGCTTAATCCATATATACTGAGAAAACTATGGCTGTTGTTAAAGGCATGAAATTTAACTCTTCTTAGCTCCTGTGGCAGAGTCAGATTTTGAGCTTTTCAGAAGTAACGTTACCTACAGGTTCTCCTAGTGTGCTCTGAAGCAAAACGTCAGTGCTAACTGGAATGAGATGTGGAAGCAATTTTTTTTTCAATGAGTAATTTGATTTAATGAATTTCTTACTCTAAAGAAATCCTTAGATTGAAGAGAATCTGTACTTAGCAAGCAAAGTAAACTTATATACAGTACCTCTCCCTTTGAGTGTGGGAAGGAGATAATGTAATAACGGCTCTTATCACCGTGATTACCTGACATTTTTTGAGCACTTAACCACCTGCTGGCTGCTGTACCGAGCACTTTGCATACATCACCTCACTTAACCTTCGCAACGACACTGTGAACAAATAGATCTCATGTTGTTCTCCATCAGGGAGGCAGAGTAATAACTTGCCCAAAATCGACACACTCATAAAGGGGCAGAGTCCACGTGTGAGCCTCATGCTCCTAACACTACCCATCCTACCTCTCAAGCTAAAATACAGATGTTCCTTTTGTACCATTATTTTGTGTCGGCAACTACAAACAGGGGTGCATGAACCAGTTGGCCACTGTGCATGTTTTGGTGTAACTCCTTGCCCTTCTGCATGAACTCCTACAGATGGTTACCATGTCCCTGGATTTGTAATTGATGGTGGCTATTATCTGAATGGACAGGTGTGCAACTGCTTATATTCTCTTGGCTGAAGAGGAAGCAACAACCATTGCTGAAGCAGAAAAACTATTTAAGCAGGCCCTGAAGGCTGGAGATGGCTGTTACCGGCGTTCTCAGCAGCTACAGCACCACGGATCCCAGTATGAAGCCCAACATAGTAAGGTTTCCTCCAGCTCAATGCACTGGGGGATCAGAATTACACAGTGATTAATTGGAGCAGATTTTCAGCCCAGTTCAAAAAAATGACTTTCCTGGATGAGAACAAATATTGGACTCTGCTATTTTTGTTTTTTATTAATTTTTTTCTTCCCTGTAAGAGCAGTGAGTGACATCCGTAGCTTCCTTCCTGTGTATGTTCACCTTCTTTTCCCTGCTCATAGATTCCCAACCCCAGAAACAACTGGCAGAACCTTCATGGTTTAACCTCTTTTTCTCTCCAGAATTCTTACGTATTTCTATTTGTCAGTTGCTTTTCTGTCCCATGACTTTTAAGTACTGGGTGGGAAACAGTATTTAAATTGGTGGTGGTGCTACCGAATGTTTTAAGACTTATAGGTCTTCTACAACAGGGGTTAAAATAGGACAGTTAGGAGTATAACAGGTGTTGGTGATTATATCAGCATTTAGCTCCTACTGAAGAAACATTGGTATTGGCTTCTGGAGAGAAAGAGCTGTGAGTTTCCTAATCATTTATCTATTTGTATATTAAAAATAATGCCTTTTCTTATTTAAGCTTATTCTTTAAAATCTGAGAACTTTCACTTCAGTATACTAAGCTGAGATTCAGTGACATTTGGTGGGAACAGAGTAGAAACAAGACAACAACATTATTTCCAAAATTCCCTGAGCCCCTTGACTCATCTCTTTGTTTAAGAACAGTGGTTCTCGGATGGGCGGAGGGAGGGTGATAGGTGGGATTACACCTGCTGTGCATCTTACAAGAGTATATGTGAAACTTAGTAAATGTAGACTATAACTGTCTTAATACAATAACTAAGAAAATGCCAGGAAGACTATATTAATCCAGTGTGATGAAAATGTGTCAAACTGTTTATAAAATCAATGTATGGTGCCCCATGATCGCATTAATGTACACAGCTATGATTTAAAATTAATAAAAAAAGAAAAGAAAAAAAAGGACAGTGGTTCTCAACCTTCCTAATGCCGTGGCCCTTTAATACAGTTTCTGTGGGTCGTGACCCACGGGTTGAGAACCGCTTAGCAGTCCTTGTGGGAGGAGACCATATTCATTATCCAACAACAATTTGGGTTATTTTCTTAAAGAGGAATTTCTCTCAACTTGTTCTCTCTCTTGTAACTTGGAGAGTAAAAATCTCACATTTGAGATTGTAAAATTAAACTTTAATGCTAAACTTGAATTTGGTGTAGAACCTGACTGCATTAGTCCCCATGACTAAGGTGTCAACAAGATCTTTGCATTATAGCCTAGATATACATGGGTATGTCCAACAATCCCTCAATACACAGATTTTTATTCTGCTGTGAGTATAATATGTTAATAAAGTTTCTAATCATCATATGTATCTCGATTTTTATTTAAAAATAGCACAACGCATTTTGAAAACATGTAGTAAATGTCTCTGTTAACTAAATGGACATGAATACATAAAATTACTTAACCCATAATACAACTTAAGAAATTCTTTCTTTTCTTTTCTAAATTAAATCCTGTCAACCTGTTGCCTAAATGTATCCAAAAAATATAATCACATCTTTAAAATAATTTGTAGGCACTTGGCAAATTTTCAGCACACATCTTGTTCTCATTGTTTAAAACTTGAAATGTTAGGACTTTGGTCTTAACATCTTTTAATAGCTGCATATTATACGTGTGCTTAATCTATAACAGGTGTGTCATATTTTTCTCAAACATAGTAATTTTATTGAGGATTAAGCACATGCATATTTTCACTGGTCTGGAAACATATCCAAAAAGACACACAATTAAATAGAAGATTAAGATAAGAAGTTGTTAATGTACTTTTTAAGAGCCATTTTAGTGACTGTTGTTACAACTATTTAGCTTGTCAGTGCTTTCTCTAACACCAGGGTAGTTTTTCATTTTGTTGCATACTCTATTGTCATATCTGGAATGTGTTATATTGCCATCTAAAATCAACTGCTTTGGGGACCTGGAGATGATTATGATGTCACTAGTGTTGGGGAAAGAATAATATAAAGCAGAAGTTCAAGATGAGGCTTCTCCAGATTTAATGTCGAGAATGAAAAAAAATAGTTCATCAGGATGCAACCTGAGATTCACCTCTTTGCATCTTCACCAAAACCATGCACACTGGAAGAATGTGGAATTCTTGCTTGTAAACTGAGTGCGATGTGGGTATGGTCACTTTCTGAGCAGTTTGTAGTAGATGATTTTATTTTTTATCAAATATCCCACATCCTAACTCAAAAGCGTGGATTAAATGATTCGCCATGTGATTCGACCTTTGGAAGTCTAAGTACTTTTGCTTTACTCTGTATTCGTGCTTCTATGAACAAAGTTGTCAGTACTCCTGGCAATAAGGAAATGCCGAAGGAACTGCCTGTGAGGTTTCCATTCAGACAGAGGCAAATGGGCCTCTTTGTTTTTTCTTGCTACTCAACTGATAGCTGTTATTATTTATTTATTTTTTAATTTTGGTGTTTTATGTCTCCCTTTTCAGGACGAGACACCAATGTTTTGGTCTACATCAAAAGAAGGCTAGCAATGTGTGCCAGAAGACTTGGAAGGACCAGGGAAGCAGTGAAAATGATGAGAGATGTGAGTTTGAACTTGTATCGGAATCGGTTCCAGTGCACCTGGCTTAGAGATGTAGGAGCCTGCTGAATAGTACCAGTGATGATGTAGTGGTCCCAGGGACTCTGGAGCCAGACCATCTGGGTTCGGCTGTAACTCTCAAGTTACTAGATGAATGATCTTGGGCAAGTTGCTTTCCTCATCTCTAAAATAGGGATAACAATAACAGTCCTCACAATTACATAGGGTTATTGTGTCTATTAAATGAGATGATACAGGCAAAGCTTTTAATAAAGTGACTGACATATTTTAAAAAATCAGTAGATGTCCTTATTGTTAAACCTTCGGATTGTAGCTAGACGCCAATAATGAGATCAGGCATTTTAACTGACTTTTTCTGTGTTTGTTAGGAAGATTCGAATAAATTATGGGTCAAATTGCTGCCCTCAAATTTAGTAATATCAGTTAATCCTATTGTAGTCATTTCATACATTTTCCTAGATTCTTAAACCAGGATACTTTATTAGTACTAGTCAAGATAAGAACTAAGAAGAGAAGAAATAGGTGAGTGTTTTAGAACAAAAGAGAACCAAGGGAGGTTATTTTATATAACTTTAAAACAAAACCAGTTGGGGAACTTTTACTTTCATGTTTTATAGGTAAGAAATATTTTTTAGTATTTTAATTGTTAGTACGAAATACTTTTCATGAACTGACAGCAGTGTGAATTGTATTTATAAGCTATTTTCTTTTTACAAACAATCTCAGAAAGTCTTTGTCAATATTTTGTTTGTCTCCTTGGTTCCTGCATTAGGAGACACAGATAACTGCTGACTATAAAAATGAAAGAACCGAAAGGCAAAATCAAAGTGGCATCCACTTTGTCCACTTCTCAGCACGTGGATTTCAGCACAAGATTATGCAAACTTAGTGAGCCTTTTCCCAGTTTGTTTCTGGAAGATAGTTATTCATGCGAATTTCCAGTTACTCTTTGAAGGAGGGACCCTGCTCTCAAGGGTAGGGTTATTGCGTTATTTCTGCAAATTCCAGCCAATGTGAGAAAGCCCAAATAAGACCCATGCTTGGGCTCTGACTGCTCCATTAAACAGACAGATAGCTCCCAAATCTGAGAAGAACAAGAGGGGATCATGATAAAATAACTCCATTTGACTGAAGATAATAGATGCCTTTTAGGCAAAGCCACTGCAAAGGGTATCTTCCAGGATTAAAATCTTTTGGTTGAAGGAAGAATTTAAAGAGTGATTGTTATATAGCATAAGTGCTGATTTTTTTTTTGTTTGTTTGTTTTTGGCCGGGGCTAGGTTTGAACCCACCACCTCTGGCTTATGGGACCAGCGCCCTACTCCTTGAGCCACAGGCACCACCCAAGTGCTGATTTTAAAAAAGGAGATTTCTGCAGAGGCATAAACTCACTCTCAAACTTTTTGACCTGCAGAAATTCCATCCCTCTATCTAGCAGAGAAACTCTGCCAGTCACTTCGGCTCTGAAGGAGCTGGGAATTTCAGGAAGGGTAGGGTATTTCTTTTTCTTAACCTAGCTAAGCCTCATTCAATCCTTAACAAGTTGTTTTATATTTATTGCCTCTCTTAACTTTAATTATCCTGGAACTGGCATGCATGTAGGAGCAGATTTTGGTGATTTTCCTTACTATATATCTAAGCAACTGAACAGGAAGTACAAATTCTGATGATGTTATTTCATTTTTCCTGTCACTGTTTATCTTTTTCAGCAATACATATAAAATTTCACATGTTTAAAATCAATACTTCCATATTGATTTGCTTTTTGTTTAACATTATTTTATATTTACTATTCTATTTACTGACCTCGTCCAAATACAGGGAGAGAGTGTGGGATGAAGTGGAAGAAACTGGACGGGGAGTCAGAAACCCTGGGTGGGAGCGTCAGCTTTGCTGTTCCCTAGGTTTGTGACTCAGGCCACTTACCTCTTAGTCTTCTGTAAAATGGGGGAAATGATTTTTATCTAAGAGTAGGCATTTAGTAGGCATGCTGATAATTATTTCCCAGTATTATTTCCCTAATGGCCAAATTGACTTGACCATTCTCCTGATGGACATTTGGGAATGTTTTTACTTTCTGTTTTTTAAATGAATCGATCACTCAGTTAAGGACTCTCTTTCTCTCTCTCTCTCTCTCTCTCTCTCTCTCTCTCTATATATATATATATATACACACATATATATACATATTTATGCATGTTTGTATCTGTATATATACGTGTGTGTGTGTTTATGTTACAGTTCTTCAAAATCTGTCACATTCTTAGGATAATAACACATGTCACCTTTTCTCCGGGTTTATGGATCATCCGGGGGACATGGGCACTATTCTTTTAACAGTCCTGCAAGGAGCTCTATCAGATGTGGAGATGTGGTAGAGACATGTTTTGGAGAGAAATATTTACTTTACCTTCAAGTACGCCTTTTATCAACTCTTGCACCACAAACAGGAGGAGAGGTTGAAGACCCTTCTCTCTGTTAAAGCTGCAGCTGGTCTGAGCCTTGCAGGAGACAGTGGTTGGTCAACCTAACTTTTTGACTCCTCTCAGGTCATGGGTCATGAATAAGCAGAGACTTCAATGAGGAGGGGTCAACTCCTTTAACAATGTGCACTTAAGCCCCTCTTGCTTGAAGACTTCCTCTGATAAAGCAGCTCAGTGGATTCCGGAGAGCCTGCTGATAAAGCACTCAGGCAGGAGGAGCTAATTTCTCATTAAGACACCCTCATCCTCTCTCCATACGCATGGGTTCAAATTTCCTAGAGCAGATGCCAATATATTAGAATGCCTTCCATGTCATTTGTAAAAAGGTAGAGTCATTTGTGAAAATTTCTCTGGAAATGCCTTAATGAAGGGGAAAGTATTAATGATGAGATATCCTGAAAGAGAAAGAAAGGGAATTCTGGGAAGGCCAGTAGCCAATAATCTCTTATATTTCCATGGCTATACTATTGATGAAATATTGATAAGGTAGACACACATCAACTCCTTAATGTCATGATTCATGACTTCTCATTTTTTTTTACAGCAAAATATTGATTGTTTCGAATTCCCAGGATATTTTTTCTTAAACCTCACTTTAATTAGCTTTCTTTTGCAATTAAGAGTAAGGAAACAGCACCTTACTGCTGAAGGAGTATTTTGGCAATGGGCAGAGCTAAGATAGCATGCTGGCTTCTGAACTTCCCTATAAGGTGTTATTATTAAAAATTGAAAGGGTTACATTTTTTGCTTTATTAAATATAAGGAAAAGTCTTCGTGCTTGTTCTCATTTTTGGTGATTTTGCCTCTTTAACCCCTAACATACAACGTAATTTCCTTTTCCCCTTTAACAGCTACCATTTAGCTAGCCTCATGGTGTTAGTCTGTTTTTTCCTGGGCCTGTTTGAGTAGATTTGGAATGGAATACACAATGCTGATGACTTAGCATACCCTTCCAGAGTGAGATAGATGAAGTGGTATGGACGGGAGAGTCTACCTGTATGGAAGAACCCAAAAGCTCCTTTGCCCAGGTCACTTGGTCTAGAGTAGGGTTTCTCACCGTCAGCACCACTGACATTTTGGACAGATAACTCTTTGCAATAGGGAGCTGTCCTGTACATGATGCCAATTGCAACCCACAACCCTATCACTCACCAGTTGTGACCAAAAAAATGTTTCCAGACATGCTAAATGTCCCCTGGGGGAACAAAATCACTCCCCATTAGGAATCTCTGGTCTAGAGAATCCTGAGGGGAGTGGATCTATTTCAGAGCAGACATCTGGTTTTTCACCCACTCTGCTTGTTGGTATTCTGGGCTTCCCTCAGTGTGCATGCATACCAACCTCTAAAGCACCCCTAGACTTGGCTAGCCCAGTTTAGAAGGCTGTTTTACCAGATGAGAGTCTCTGAAGAGACATCCCTGGGCAGAAAGTGCAAATGAACTTGGAGTTTTTGCTGGGGTCCTGGTGGGGTAATGGTCTCCCTTGCCCCTCTTGCGTACTTCCAAATCATAGTTTGCCTTGTTTCCTTAGAATATACAGCTCCTTAGAAAGTTGCCTGTGGACTCTGACTTTATCATCCATTTCCTTTCCTTTTTTGTTGTTTCCTACAATCTCTAAGCCATTCTTCCTCATTCTTGGTTCAGTTTCTCCCTGCAACACTACTTCTTTCCATATCCTGACCTCTCATTTGACTCAGATTGCCATTGCCATTCTTGAAACATTTTATTTACTTGATTTTAGGAAACTATGCTCTCTTCTCATAAAATCTTATAGCCTCCTTTCTGGATTCTCCTCATCTTCCTAACTTACAAAACGTGTGGGATTCCTAGGCCAGTTCTTGGTGACTACATTCAATCTCAGAGCATTAAATATCTCAATGGCAAACATTTCTATACTGTTTACTGTGTTCTAGAGATTGTTCTAAATGCCTACAAACATAAACTCATTTAATTTTCCTAACAACCCTTGACATCATTGGTTACTCAAAGTGACATTGATAGTGAGTATTTATGGTAGTGTCATCTAACAACCACCTGCAACAGAAGTGCCCAGGGTTCTGGTTTAGCACCCACTTCATAGAATAGGTGCAAGGATTAAAGGGAATAATTCAAGCAAAACCCCTGGCTCAGAACTTCATGAGTAGTAAATACTAAGTGTAGCTGTTCTCACTATTATTGTCCGAGATATAATTCTTAATTTAAAAGGAAAGGTAAACAGTAGGTAGACTTTGATCCATTTTTTCCAATGAAAAATAGTTGCTAGTACATATTGGTGGTTCTCAAACTTTTTGATCTCAGAGCCCGTTTAAAATTATTTAGGACCCTTAAAGTTTTGTTTGTGGGGGTTTATCCATTGATACCATTTCAGAAAATTAAAAATGAGAAAATGTTTATTCATTTAAAAATAATTGTTACAAATACATTGCATGTTAACACATGTAACATTTTTATGAAGAATACATGTATCTCATTCAAACAAAAATGAGTAAGAAGAGTGGCATTGATTTTATACTTCTGCAAATCTTTTTAGTACCCAGCTGAATAAGACACAGTTGTAGGCTCATATGTGCTTCTGCATTTAGTCTGTTGTGATATCACCCACCATGTTGTCTCCGAGAGTGCCACTGTGTAACTCATGAGACACTGAGAGTGAAAATGACCAAAGAAATTATTATGAAAATAGATTTTACCTGAGAACCCCCTGAAAGATGTCAGGAATCTCCCAGGGCTCCCCAGCTATATATACCTTGAGAGCCACTTGTATATGGAAAAAAATTTGAAATACAGAGAAAGATAGATGATAGCTATCTTCCATTTTTTTGTATTTATGTAGTGTTGAATTATTACAGTAAGTATGTTATTCTTATTTGCAATGATAAAATACAATTTAAAAAATAAAGATTAAGACCACTTTCAAAGGGCAAAATAATGGATGCAAAAAAAAATGTAGGAAATGGGGAAGACACAGGGAGATGTAGACATGGTAAAGAAAAACTTCACCCACCTAAAATTTTAGCTTAAAATCAAACCAGCGACTTGTTTATTACCAGGCATATGCGTTTCCTGGAACTGCTATAACAAAGTACCCCCAAATAAATTTAAACAACAGAAATGTAACTTCTCACTGTTCTGGAGGCCAGAAGTCCAAGATCAAGGTGTGGTAGTGCTACCCTCCCTCTGAAGGCTCTAGGGACGAATCCTTCCCTGGCTCTTTCAGATTCTGGTGGTCGCTGGCAGTCCTGGGCATTCCTTAGATGATTCCTCCCATCTCGGCCTCTGTCCTCACCTGCCCTCTCCTGTGTATTTGTATCTCTGTTTCCAAATGTCCCTCTTCTCATAAGGATACCAGTCACATTGCATTTGTAACCTCAGCTTAACTTGATTATTTCTACAAAAACCCTATTTCTAAGCAGGTCAGTTTCACAGATCTTGAGAGTTAGAATTTTAATACAGTTGTCAGGGAGTCACAATTCATCCCACCACACTAGATCATATATAAAGGCAAAATGTAGATACTCCATGTAAACTTTCATCCTTTCTAAAACTTCACTGCTCTATTAGGCCAAAAGCATATTTCTTATGCCTTGACCATGTTAAATCCATTCTCAGCTTAAAGACTGTAACCGGTAACTCTTCCTTTGTGTGACTAGGGCTCATTATAAAAAATAATCACAGGGGCTACAGTTGCCCCCCCCTTAAGTAGCTTGTACACATATTCTTCCTGCCTTTCCATCACCTTCTCCAGGACTCCTAACTGAGAACTAGAGGGTTTTTAGTTTTTTTTTTTTTGTTTTTTTTTTCAAAGCTGGATACATTTTATTTATAAATAATATTTAGGTACATAGGTTAATACGATGTTCCAAAGAGTTCCAATTTATTAGCACAAACATACCTAGAGCAAAGACAGAGTGTTTCTATCTTTCTGCCATATGACCGCAAAAGCCAAGGCTGATTATATCCAGACTTCTTAGTAGACAGTTCCAGATCCCTTGCGGACTACAAGCATCATGTTTATTTTCTTTTTTTTTTTTTTTTTTTTATTGTTGGGGATTCATTGAGGGTACAATAAGCCAGTTACACTGATTGCAATTGTTAGGTAAAGTCCCTCTTGCAATCATGTCTTGCCCCCATAAAGTGTGACACACACTAAGGCCCCACCCCCCTCCCTCCATCCCTCTTTCTGCACCCCCCCATAACCTTCATTGTCATTAATTGTCCTCATATCAAGATTGAGTACATAGGATTCATGCTTCTCCATTCTTGTGATGCTTTACTAAGAATAATGTCTTCCACTTCCATCCAGGTTAATACGAAGGATGTAAAGTCTCCATTTTTTTTAATGGCTGAATAGTATTCCATGGTATACATATACCACAGCTTGTTAATCCATTCCTGGGTTGGTGGGCATTTAGGCTGTTTCCACATTTTGGCGATTGTAAATTGAGCTGCAATAAACAGTCTAGTACAAGTGTCCTTATGATAAAAGGATTTTTTTCCTTCTGGGTAGATGCCCAGTAATGGGATTGCAGGATCGAATGGGAGGTCTAGGTTGAGTGCTTTGAGGTTTCTCCATACTTCCTTCCAGAAAGGTTGTACTAGTTTGCAGTCCCACCAGCAGTGTAAAAGTGTTCCCTTCTCTCCACATCCACGCCAGCATCTGCAGTTTTGAGATTTTGTGATGTGGGCCATTCTCTCTGGGGTTAGATGGTATCTCAGGGATGTTTTGATTTGCATTTCTCTAATATATAGAGATGATGAACATTTTTTCATGTGTTTGTTAGCCATTCGTCTGTCGTCTTTAGAGAAAGTTCTATTCATGTCTCTTGCCCATTGATATAAGGGATTGTTGGCTTTTTTCATGTGGATTAATTTGAGTTCTCTATAGATCCTGGTTATCAAGCTTTTGTCTGATTGAAAATATGCAAATATCCTTTCCCATTGTGTGGGTTGTCTCTTTGCTTTGGTTATCGTCACCTTAGCTGTACAGAAGCTTTTCAGTTTAATGAAGTCCCATTTGTTTATTTTTGTTGTTGTTGCAATTGCCATGGCAGTCTTCTTCATGAAGTCTTCCCCCAGGCCAATATCTTCCAGTGTTTTTCCTATGCTTTCTTTGAGGATTTTTATTGTTTCGTGCCTTAAATTTAAGTCCTTTATCCATCTTGAATCAATTTTTGTGAGTGGGGAAAGGTGTGGGTCCAGTTTCAGTCTTTTACACGCAGACATCCAGTTCTCCCAACACCATTTATTGAATAGGGAGTCTTTCCCCCAAGGTAAGTTCTTGTTTGGTTTATCGAAGATTAGGTGGTTGTAAGATGTTAGTTTCATTTCTTGGTGTTCAATTCGATTCCAAGTGTCTATGTCTCTGTTTTTGTGCCAGTACCATGCTGTCTTGAGCACTATGGCTTTGTAGTACAGACTAAAATCTGGTATGCTGATGCCCCCAGCTTTATTTTTGTTACTAAGAACTGCCTTAGCTATACGGGGTTTTTTCCGGTTCCATACAAAACGCAGAATCATTTTTTCCAAATCTTGAAAGTACGATGTAGGTACTTTGATAGGAATGGCATTGAATAGGTAGATTGCTTTGGGAAGTATAGACATTTTAACAATGTTGATTCTTCCAAGCCATGAGCATGGTATGTTCTTCCATTTGTTAATATCCTCTGCTATTTCCTTTCTGAGGAGTTCATAGTTTTCTTTATAGAGGTCCTTCACCTCCTTCGTTAGGTATATTCCTAGGTATTTCATTTTCTTTGAAACTATGGTGAAGGGAGGGTTTTTAGTTTTGTTGTCAAAAATTTATACAGTGAGGGCAGCACCTGTGGCTCAAAGGAGTAGGGCGCTGGCCCCATATGCCGGAGGTGGCGGGTTCAAACCCAGCCCCATCCAAAAACTGCAAAAAAAAAAAAAAAAATTAATTTATACAGTGAATATTACTGTGTGCCATGCATTCTGCTAAGAAATTTACATATACTGTCTCACTGGGGCAGCGCCTGTGGCTCAGTGAGTAGGGCACCGGCCCCATAAGCCGAGGGTGGCGGGTTCAAACCCAGCCCCTGCCAAACTGCAACAACAACAACAAAAAAAATAGCCGGGCGTTGTGACGGGCACCCGTAGTCCCAGCTGCTCGGGAGGCTGAGACAGGAGAATCGCGTAAGCCCAAGAGTTAGAGGTTGCTCTGAGCCGTGTGATGCCACGGCACTCTACCGGGGGCGGTACAGTGAGACTCTGTCTCTACAAAAAAAAAAAAAAAAAGAAATTTACAAATACTGTCTTATTTAATTCACATATACCATGGTGTTCTATTAAATTATCATACAGAATAATTTGTGCTCATTGTGACAAGTCAAAGAATAGGAAGTTACAATATCCCTTCCGCTGTTACAGTGTCATCTCACCAAGGTACTCAGTACTCAACATTTTGGCATTTATCTTCCCACTCAGATACATACCTGATCATGTAAGGAATTTGAGCAGAGTTGGTTTGTATCTTAACCTAGGTCACGGGAGAGAAATAAGCCAGGATGGGGATGCTGAACTTGTGAGCGTCTTCTGTGAGGACTCCCTCACTTCAGAAAGTATACAGGTTTTGAGATGATGTGATGCTATGTCCCTTGACCTCTTTTCTCATTTATTTTAAACCTGTTCTCAATGTGTATCTCGAATCCCTTATTTGTGTGATCCCTTTATTAAGGTGAGATTAGGGCTGAGTGAACAAAGAGAGACAGGTTTTATGAGCCAAATTTTAAAAGCTTACAAATAGAGTAACTGAAGCTCACTAGATTTTGAGCTTCTTGAATGCTGCTATCATATTTTTCTTGTGTTTCCCTCCCAGCATACAGAACAGGATCATGTAGACAGACACAGTTCATAAAACATGTGAATTGGCAAAGCAAAGCTATGACTTACAAATTCCCAGTTAATGCTTTGCGCCTGTGACCTCTGTGGTACTGATTTAATTCTGATTTTCTGTTTTCCTTAAAAGTAGTGATATTTATTTTCACATTAATGTAAATTAAAATGAATTCTATCTAGGTAATTAATGTAGATGTTCATTATACTACTTCTCGTATGTCATTAGTGTATTTCTGGGATGTAAGTGATTGACCTTTGGGAATTATTTTGATAGTATTCAGAGTATGAGGATGCCTTTTATGATTGGTGAAGTGGGGCACTTCTCCTGAAAGCATACCATAGCAAATATACACCTCTGTGACTAATCAAAGCCTGTGGAGCATTAAGACTGATTTGCATTTTTCTCCACTTATGTTCAAGAGGAAAATCTTCATCAATGATTTGCAAAAGAGAACTACTATATCCTTCCCTAATTGTTTGTAAAATGTGTTTTAGGGAATATTTTGCAACAGGAATTCTGCTTTTACTGCAAACGTACCAAGATGTTTTTAGGAGGAAAAGTACTAAATGATTATTATGGGCACTAATTTCTATTGCTTTTTATTTCTCTTTTTCATTCTTAAAATTTCTAGTTCCTTTTCTCTGCCTTTCTGTTCCACATGTCACATTATTTCCCATGTATACAGTATTTCTTGTGAAATTTTTTTCTTAAAATTGTCATGGGTTATTATGGGTGACTTTGTTGATAAATTGATTTAGAAGTTAAGCTTGGGCCAGGCGTGGTGGCTCACACCTGTAATCCTAGCACCTCTGGGAGGCTGAGGTGGGTGGATTGCCTGAGCTCATGAGTTCAAGAGTAGCCTAAGCCAGAGCAAGACCTCGTTTCTAAAAAAAAAAAAAAGAAAGAAAGAAAAGAAAAAAATAGGCGAGTGGTTGGTGCCTGTGGTCCTAGCTATTTGGGAGGCTAAGACAAGAGGATCATTTGAGCTCTACCAGAGGCAACAAAACAAGAGTCTGTCTCACAAAAAAAGAAAGAAAAAAGTTGTCAAGCTTGGTTGTTGAATGAAGCAAAGTACCATCATGTTGGGGTGGGAGAGGAGAAGAGTACCTTTATACCCTTGTGCAATCAAGTCTCACTTGAACACAGTTTCTTTCGAAGCTTTTGAGCTACCCAGATTTCACATTGAACTAAAAACAAAATACACAGTGGAATATGTTTATGTCTTTAAGTGTTTTTGAAGTGTTTGGTGGCATGTTTTTATTTATTTTATTTTTTTTTTTTGGCCGGGGCTGGGTTTGAACCCGCCACCTCCAGCATATGGAACCTGCGCCCTACTCCTTGAGCCACAGGCGCCGCCTGGTGGCATGTTTTTAGATTCTTTTAGATTCTATCTTTGCTGTACTTACAAATAAAGAAAAAGTAAGTCTAGAAACTAAATGCTGTATATAAAAATGCACTGATCTCCAAAATTAGGCTTTATATGGACTCATGCCTTGTTTTTTTCTTTTTTTATCAAATCGTAGCTGCGTACATTAATGCAATCATGGGGCACCATGCACTGGTTTTATATACAATTTGAAATATTTTCATCAAACTGGTTAACATAGCCTTCCTGGCATTTTCATGCCTTGTTTTTGATCATGATGTGCTTTTTTGGATTTGTCTGATATTGTTGTTAATATTTGTTGATATGGTGTTACTCAGTAAAGAAGGAAGAGTGTTTACTTAATGTTTTATCAATTGTTGACTAACCTAGTGGTAATCTCATTAGTACTGAGAAAACATGGATTTATCAGCATTGTACTCTGTACTAACTATGTATAGTGAAGTTAGGTGGTAAACAATCCCTGATGTTGGTTAGAGTTTTGGTTAGACACAGTGTCATTTTATTGGCCGTTAGTTACATTGTCCTTAGTGTAACTGGTCACCTGAATTGTTACTGTCAGGATTTTTCCTATGCTGGATGCTCATTTTTTCAATGTGTTGAGTGGTAAATGCTGCTAAGTAGAGGCTTCGATTGCTGGCCTGTGATCAGTTTTAGCTGGATGCTGGCCATCTGAGGGGCTGATTTAGCTTCCCTCCTCCAAACTCCTGGCTTTGGCCTGCTTTCCCAGGTACTGCTGTTTGGCCTCTCTCTGTTTCTTGATTTTATCTACAAATTCTTCTCTTGGATTTCTGCTACTCTGTGTGCCGCCTGCCCGGGGCTCAATGCTGGGCCCGTGCAGTGGTTTTAGTCAGGCCATCTGCTTTTCTGGTTCTACATTTTCTTTCTCTTTTCTACCTTTAGTCCCCGATCTTTTAACTCACATTGACTTAAACTGTCCACCATTCATCAACTTGTTTATTCAACAAAAATGTATTGAACCTCCAATCTATGTCAGTCCCTATTCTAGGTGATTTTTGTAATCAGTGAACAAAATAAAGACCCCCTGCCCTTAACAACATTCTAGAAAGGAGGAGGGACAAACAATAATAAACATAATAATAATTTTGATAGCATATTAGAAAGTGATAAATGCTGTGGAAAAAGATAAAGTTGAGCAGGATAAAGGAGCATTAGGAATTCCAGTGAGTAGAGAATAGGGAGGCCAGGAAGTTATGGTTTTAAATCAGATGATCAGGGATGTGAGCCATGGGTGACATTTCACCTGAGACTGAAGGAGTACGGAAGGTAGTCATGTGATACATTTGTCAAGGCCTTGAGGCAGGAGTATGTCTGGAGTGTTCAAGTAACAGCAGAGGGGTCCAAGGTGGGCAGAACTGTAAGCCCAGGGCAGAGAAGGGAGGAAGCGTGGAGGTCAGTTAGGGTTTATGGAAGGCAGCAGACTTCAGCTGTTCCCTGGGTGAAAAGCGGAGCTTGCAAGGTTTCAAGCAGAAGCATGATAGAATTAGTCTTGAGTTTTTCAGGCTGCTGTTTGGCAGGGAGCAGCAGAGTCAGAAGCCTTCGGTCAGAAGGCTCTCCTATTAATCTTGGTGAGAGATAATGGTGGCTCAGGCCAGAGTGATAGCAATCACTAATCAATCAGATGTACCTTGGGAGGGGGAAAACCAAAAACAAGGCAAGGATGATTTTGCCATTACAAGGGAAGTAGTTTCTGTCAACCAAGATGTAGAAGCCTGGGTGTAAATCAGTGTTTTCAGAGATTAGGAGTTTAGTTTTGAACATGTTATATTTGAGGGAGCCCCTATTCATTTTTATCTTAAGGAATGACTTCTTCATCATTTTGTGAACAGTAACAAATTTTTGCTTTGTTATAGTGAGGAAATCATTATGTGGAAGAAAAATAATGGGGTGTCTAGATTTGATGACACTCCTCCTAAAATATAATTGGTTAGGAACTCCCATTATAGTAACACTTATTCCTGTAATGCCAAGATAAAACATAATGGATTTCAGAGAATCCAGGACTGTAACAGCCTTGCAGATTATACGTAGTATAATGTAGGGCATGTGTGTTTTTATTTATATGTCTATAGATCTTCTCTTTTCCTTAACTCCTTTACTCAACACTATTTTTAAGGTCTGTCAGTTTCTGCTCTATGTTCCTCTCATGTCTAGTTGGTAGTTTGTAACTGCAGTCCAACAGACTGGCTGATGCTTAACCTTCCCTCTAGTGAAGGACCCCAGTCTGTTTCCACCTTCCCGTTTCCCAACAGTGTTGCAGTGAGCATCCTTAGTAACCCTTTCCCCAGGGCGTGCACCCAGGAGTGGGCTTGCTGTGTGCATCCGTGATTTCAGTGTGCTCTGCCCTCTCCTCTCCAGGATGGCTCCTGTGATTGTTTAAATTCTCATGAGCAGTACACAGCTATGCCCATTTATCTCAGTACTGGGGCTCTGCTTTAAGCACTTAATATACATTTAATACACATTTTTACATATATACACACATACATGTATAGTAAATTTATTTCATACAGCCTTTCATGATGTTGATTCATAATTTAAAAATGATATACCTATAGGTTTTTTTCTTTTCATTTTATATTTTATTTGCCTTTTTAAAATTTTTCTTGATTATTTGTCTTGGCATAAGTTATCTATTTTAGTAGTCTTTTAAAAAGAATTAGGATTTGGTTTTGTTTATTTGCTCAGCTTTTCTGTTTTTACCGTATTTTTCTTTCCATATTTGTACCACTGTGTTTCTCCTCATCCTTCCCCCGTCCTCTGTGTTTGTTGCCTTCTTTACCACTTGACTTTTCACGCCATTCGATTCCAAGCATGTTTTTATTCCTTTACAATTTCATCTTATACCATACGGTACATTTTTAGCCTCTTGTCATTGATTGATAATTTCTTTTTACATTGTGCTTAGAGAATGTACATCATATAATACCGATGTGGGAAGAATTTACAGAGGCTTCTCCTGAGGCCTAGCATGTGTTCAGTTTTTATAAAGGTTATATATGTGTGAAAGTAACATAATCCCTGTGAATACAAAGGTCTGTATGTATTTAATAGTTTGAGCTTGTTAAATGTTATTCAGATCTTCTTAGTTTATTTTATCCCTTTGCTCTATGAGTTTCTAGGACAAATAGAATATTCACTTCCAACTGTTTATTAATCTGCTTTTACCAGGCTCAGTTGTTTGTTGTTTTATACATTCTAAGGTTATTTTGTTATTATAGATGCCTTTATGTTGATTATTCTGTTTTCTTGATACATTACCATTAAGTGTATTATTTCAGCTTGATGATACGTTCATAAAGAAAAGACAAAAGGAGTAAATATGTCTCTTATCATTTTCCCTTGTATTAAGATTAGTTACTTCAGTTTATTTGGATTCATATTTGCCTGGTGTTTTTTTCCCCCAAATTTTATAATCAAGCTTTTTGTAACCTTTTTTTTGAGGTAGGGTCTCACTCTGCACATAGGCTGGAGCACAGTGGTGCAGTCATAGTTCACTGTGATCTCAAATTCTAGGTTCAAGTGATCCTCCTGCCTCAGACTCCTGACTAGCTGGGACAACAGGAGTGCACCACCACACCTGGTTAATTTAATTTTATGTTTTTGTAGAGGTGCAGTCTCCCTGTGTTGCCCAGGCTGATCTTGGACTCCTGGCCTCAAGCGGTTCTCTCACTTTGGCCTCCTAGAGTGCTAGGATTACAGGTGCGAGCCACCATGACCAGCTCCGTAACTTTTTGTTAAATCATTTGAATCTGTGAAATTTTTTTGAATATTGTCTGTGTTCAAATCTGAGGGTTTTGTACTTTTGTTTGGTATGTTTATCCCATTTGTGTTCATTGTCATGATCATTATTTTGAGAGTAACAGAATAATTACTGTTTTTTGTTGTCTTTCCTGTTTTGTATATTTCATACTCTTCCTTTCCTCTCTTGCATTGAAAAGATCCTCACCAGCCCAACATTTTAAAATTGTCTTATTCTGCTGACATTCCCAGTCTACAAAGATCCATGCTTATATTTAAGTTTCTTGATCAATTATTGAGCTTATCAATATCTCTAAATTTTCCCAAATTACACCGTTAACTTAGCATATGTTGCCCTGCTCCCCCTACCTTCAATTGTGAGTGGCTTTTCCTCTTGTGAGATGACTGGGAAGCATTGATATCTGAGCCTGTGCTGGCCTGGCGGGGCTGCTTCTGTGACCAGGAGCCATTGAAGTTGCAGAACAGAGATACCATCATCGAAAACAGGCATATGGACTGACCTGGGCCAACCATGAAGGCCAATGAGGTGGGCCTCCTGGGGTTCCCTTTTTAATAATCAGTGCAAAAGTAGTGATTGTGTCTTTCTTCCGACAACCGTCTTTCATGCTTGTTAAGAGCAATGCCCTGATAGCCTTCCTCTTCTTCTTAGGTGTGGGGAAACTACCTTTGTGATTCAACAATCTTCTGGTGCACAGGCTACAGAGACCTCCCACTATGCCCATTAAATACAAGTGTACACTTTGCTAGAGCATCTTGCTGTACTCTTCCACCAGTAATATTTTTGCTGTCCGGACAGAGTCTAAATCATTATGACCCTCTTCCTATCCTCAGATACCTCTTCAAGTCAGAAGGGCTGGCCCCCCAGCTTAATGTGGTTGCTGCCCCATTTCCTCCTTGACTCCTGGCCTGTGCTGTTTCCTGGAGGGTCAGGAACAGCCTTTCTTAAGTTCTAGTTGGGGAGATACTCTCTGCCTCTGCTCTGATGGGCTTCTCTTGCATTTAGGCACAGAACCTCACACTCTAATTTTGCTGTGTGCAAAGTGTTTCATTTTATCACCTTGACTGTCCCTGCCCTCCTGCTTTCTCCTCTTCCTTCCTTCTCCTTCCTTTTTTTTGAGACAAGGTCTTGCTCTGTCCCCTGTACTGGAGTACAGTGGCACCGTGATCCTCCTGGGCATAAGTGATCCTCCTTCCTCAGCTCTGACGTAGCTGGGCCCGCAGGTGCGCACCACACCTGGCTAATTTTTCTTTCTTTCTTTTTTTTTTTTGTTTTTTGTAGATTATGGGTTTCACTCTTGCCCAAGCTGGTGCCAAACTCCTGGCCTCAAGCTATCCTCCTGCCTTGGCCTCCCAAGTGCCAGAATTATAGGCAGGAACCATCATGCCCAACTGTTTTCTTCTTGAAGGCATTGTTTTTATTAAGCCTGCTGACATTTTATTCTAATTTAAATGTTCAATGGATGGGGGAAGGTTTTGTTGGTTTCTCTTAAAGCTTGGTTCTGCTTCTTTATTGTGACTGTTTTCTTTTCTTTTCTTTTTTTTTATTAGGAAAATTTACCTTGGGTGTCTGGTGATCCTTGGCTAAATGTTAACATTTAAAACCAAGGTATCAAAAAGCTTTTGGAAACTCTTTATATATCTATGGCTGATTGCCTAGTGGGCTTCACTTTTGGGTGCCCAGGCAACCAGCTTATCTTTTAATCACGCCCCTCCTCCCCCACACCCAATGTTAGTATCTGGGTCATTTTTCTGTAGTGGTCCAATTTCTCAAGGGGAGGATTGTCAGGTCTTCCCTTTGGAGAGTATACACGTGACTGCCAGTGTTTCTGGGAGCAGGTTGGGAGAAAAGAGCTCCGTATCTAGACTGACACCTTAACTATTTCGTTTTTGACACCAGGCTTCATTTAGTCCCTCACTATGCCTGATGTTCCAGAATCTGCAGTCTATACCCTGCTGTTTCTATGGGGAATAACCTGCTGATTTCCTGGTTGTCCGAGGCAGTAAAGAGTCACAGTGGATCCAGACCTAAGTTGAAGCCTGTGCTCTGGTTTCATTTGTGCATCCAGTGCTGAGATCCTCAGGGATCGTGTCCCTCCCTGAGGATTGGTATCGCCCCCTGAGAGCATCGTAGGAGATAGTGTGGCCTGCTCTGCTCACACAGTGACCCACATTGCATATACTCCCTATCTCCTAAAAATTCTTTATATGCTTTCATCTTTTCTTGACTCTTCTGTTTGGGAGTTAATGCGTTTAAATTTTTTTCTGCTTTCTGGAAGAGGAGTTATACACAAGTATGGCATTTTCAGCTGTGAACTCTTTTCAGTTGCCTCCCTGCTGGAACATTGGCTTTTCTGATCTCTGTGGTCCCTCACTTGTGTGACTTTTCTCCTACCTGCGTAGCTCTACCTGTCTTTTCCCAGCTCCTCCTGGCTGCAGCCCCTCTGTGCTGGGGTCCTGCAGCCTCCGCCTGGGCCTCTATTCTTCCTTCTGGCACTCCCTCGCCTGCCTGACTCCCAGTCCAGGATGTAAGGCAACGACTCCCACATTTGCGCCTTCCCCTTAGCTTCTCCACGGAACTCCATATTTATGCTCATTTGCCTGCCTAATATCACTGCTGTGATACCGGAATTTTGTCTTCAGTAGGTCCTTGGTCTCAATGATTCGAAGAATGAATCCATGGACCACAGATCAGTGGTAAGACAGGATTTATTTACAGAAAATAAAAGAGTACAAAAACACCAAAGCTTTTGGCAGAGAGAAACAAACCAAATTGGGAAAAAAGCTCTCTCTCTCTCTCTGTCTGTCTCCAGGCTCTTTGTCCAGGGGTATGTATATATATGTTGCATGAGTATTCGGTTGTTACATTTAGCAGGACTCGTTAGTTACATTTAGCCAGTATGGGTCCTCTGTAGTTACATTTAGCAGGGATGTGGTAGCAAATAAATGGCTACAATCCCTTTCATTCCCAGGCCTAGGAAACTTACGTGAAATTGACCAGGCCTGGGAAATGGGGGTTTCCTGTTTAGCCATAAGTGCAAGGGGAAGGAGACCTAAGGTGCTGGTGTCTCCCCAACAGTTGTCTGGCCCTTCTGGCTACTGGGGCCTTTTGCTGCCCCCACCCCCACCTACCCTCCAGCCCATTGGTTCCTCTGCTGGCTGCCACAGCACCAACACCACCAGGGCAGAGGCAGCAGGTCCTCTCCTCCACCAGGCTAAGCTGGCTAGGGCACCACTGTCCTGTGTCAATTCTCCCTCTCTGAGTAACACTGTCCTGTATCAATTCTCCCTCTCTGAGTAGAAACTGTTAACTGCTATTAGGGGAAAAGGATGAAGACTCAATCTAACTGCTTCCTGCTGAATTGGGGGATGATAGGAGGGGGCAGTTAGGGTTTCTCTGGAGGGAGAGTGATCCAGGGGTCCGTGATAGAATCAGGTCTTGGACAGGAACCATCTTTACTGTGTGTGGCTTGATGACATTTCTGGAAGACACAAATCTGATTAGCACATTAAAAGGCAAGGGTAAAACAGTGAGAGAAGGGGTTAATTACAGTGCCAGTGATGTAAAAGAAAACTATACTAACACTTTCCTTGCTATCTTCTAAACAATAACTTTAAATGTTCTTTAGGCTCATAAGTGTAGGTGGACTGTGGTTGATTCTCTTCATGGTCTGCTTCTGTAGGAGGTGGTGGGTTCCAGGATTTTACTTGTGAGTGATGTTTCCAGGAACCTATTCCCATAACTTTAACAGCTGTAGAAGAAGACAAAATAACAGAAAAGGCACCTTCCCAAGTTGGCGTTAGGGAAGGTGAATTAGAGGTAAGAGTTTTGATCAGGACTAGATCTTTAGGAGAGAAAAGCTACTTTAGTGTTGAATGTGAAAATGTAGTTGGGAGGTTTTTAAGGATTTGTTGAAAGTTTGCTAAAGAAGTAATATGTTTTACTAATTCTGTAGTTTCTCGATCTAATAATAAATTGTTAGTTAAAAAGGGTCTTCTATATAATAATTCAAATGGGCTACAACCGAGTTTCCAAGATAAATTTCTTATTCTAAGGAGAACAATGGAAAGCAATTTAGTTCAAGGGAGATGAGTCTCTTGAGTTAGTTTCATAACTGTCCTTTGATTTTATTATTCATTTTTTCTACCTTCCCAGAGGATTGGAGCCTCCAAAAACAGTGTAGATGGTATTTTATGCCCACACTATAAATATTCCCTAACAGCTGCTTTGAAGGCTGGCCCTTTAATCACTTAAACTTCAAGGGAGTCCAAACCTGGGGATAATCTCATGTACTAAAGCCTTTACAACTTCCTAGGCTTTTTCTGTTCTGCAAGGGAATACTTCAACCCAATTAGTAAAAGTATCCACAAACACCAGCAAATATTATATACCATATACGTTAGGGAGATGAGTGAAATCCATTTGCCAATCTTCACCTGGATATTTACCTTATTTCTGTATACCTGGGGAAGCTACATGGTGATTTGAAGGATTGTTTCTGACATATCTCACAAGTCCTTGATATCTGTTTTATGCTTTTAAATAAGTTTTTTCTATTAAAGAGAGCTTTAGCCATTTGATAGGTACTTTCAGTGCCAAAATGAAAAGACTGATGTAAAGTTTTAAGTATTTTCCATTAACTTGCAGCAGGTAATAGCAAAAGTCTACTTCTATTTTGTAGCGAGTCTGACGGAAATAGTGAATAGTCTCTAGATAAAGCCAATTCTTTTTCTTTGGGGGTATATTGAGGTGCATGATTCTCAAGTGATCCCTCCCAAATGAGGGGTACCACAAGGGGGATTATTCCTTTCTGTGCTGCCATCTTAACCTCTGTATCAGCAAGTTGGTTACCTTCAGAAATCTCATCTAAGGTCTTTTGGTGTCCCTCATAATGAATAACTGCTCCTTCTTGTGGAGCATGAACGGCTTATAGCAACCTGTATATTTCATGATGATATTTTAATGGTGGAGCCATTGGAAGTTATGTATTGTCTTTCCTTCCAAAAAGCAGCATGGGCATGTGAAATGAGGAAGTCATATGTCAGGGTATATATTGACTCGTTTGTTTCTCTCAATTCTAAAGCACCAGTTAAAGCTATTAGCTCAGCTAGTTGCGCACTGGTTCCTGAAGGGAGAGACCCATTCTCAATTACAGCATGCTGAGTAACTACAGCAGAGCCTGCTTTGCGAGTTCCTTGTTCTATGAAAAGACTTCTATCTGTATACAAAACCATGTCTGGATTTGATCTTGCTCATCCCACCTATCCCTCGGTAGCCCACACTTCTGGGTTAATTTCTGTCTCTGATAAGGGAAGACATAGTATGGGTTCTTGTCCCATATTCATATCAATGGTTGCTCTTGCTTTAGTTAGTATATCCCTCCCCAAAAGGGGAGCAGGACTTTCAGGCATGATTTATTAGGAAGGTGTGAAAGAATAGTCAGTCGCCCCAATTGCAGCTTAAAGGCTGAGAGAAAATTCTGGTAACTGGCTTTCCAGACACCCCCTGTATAGTTAACACATTCAGGGGATAAAAGACCAGGGTTAGAGAGGAGTACAGAAAAGGTTGCTCCGGTGTCCGGAAGAAATTCTATCTCCTGGCCCTCCACCCTGAGGCAGACCTGGGGCTCTTGAGGGGTGATGACACAAGCTGGAGCCATGAGAATGTGCACTGGGCATCCTCAGTCCAGTTAAGGCGCTGATGGGGTCACTGTCCCAGGAGGTCTTTGCCTCTGAGGACAGGCCACCCTACAGTGGTCACCCTTGCATTCTGAACAGGGGCCAAGTGGCTTTCCCTGCTGGTGGTGTTGCTGGGGGCAGTCCTTCCTGAAGTGGCTAGTCTGAGCACATTGGCAGCACTTGTCCTTAGCTCCTCTGGCTTCCATCTGCTCCTGAATGATGCTCGTTTGTTGGAGTGCCATTACTAGAGCTATCATTCTTTTTCTAACCCTTCTCTGTTTTTCCTCCTCTTTCTCCTGATCTCAGTTATGAAAGACCACAGTGGCCATTTTAAGAAGATTCTCCAGGTTTATGATCTGGGCCTAGAGCCAATTTCTGTAGTTTTCTTCAAATGTCTGGGGCGGCCTGAGTGATAAATTTATCTTTTACAAAAATTTGGCCCTCTAAGGAGTGGGGTGTTAACTGGGTGTGTTTTCTCATTGCCTCCCTAAGCCGCTCAAGAAAGGCTGAGAGACTCTCATTTTGCTCCTGGTAAATAGTAGACAACTTAGAATAGTTCATAGGATTTTTCTTAGATTGACGTAATTCTTCCAGGATGCAGGTTAGAAAATGTTTATGCCACCAGTCACCTTGTTTCTCAGTTTCCTACTCGGGATCCTCAAAGGGAACTGCCTGTCTTCCCGTGTGGCATCTGTCCCTTTCCTCAGGAGACCTACTGCCATCGGTATTAGACATGAACCACAAATTATCCGACTTTCTAGCTTCATTTAAGACTTCATTTTTCTCATTAAAAGTTAAAGTTTGATCTAGTAGTAGCATTACATCTCTCCAAGAGAGGTTAGGTTTGTCCTAACCCTTGGAGAACTTCTGTGAACCTATTGGGGTTATCAGAAAATTTTTCTAAATTAACCTTAATTTGTTAAATCTGCCAGAGAAAATGGAGTGAATACTCACACATTTCCCCTTTCACCACTCACAGTCTCAACGAAAGGACACCAAGAAGGATACAGTTGCTTTCTAGGGGTCCCAACAGGAATGGAAGAAACTCTGGGAATAAACTCCTTCTTGGGGGTTTCTAAAGGTATGGAGGAAGGTGCGGGAGAAGTAGATGGCGTGTTTGAACTAGGTGACAGTATCTCTCTCAGGAATCTCTGGTCATTTGGGGAAAGTATTACAGCCAGAAGAGCTGAATCTATCTGACAGGTTTTATGCAGTTGGAGATTGTCTCTGAGAAAAAAGAAAGTTTGCACATGAATAATTTAGACCATGTCTCCTCTTGTTTACCATAATTTAGGGTACCTTCTGGTAGTTATTCACCATTGGAGAGTCAATACTAAGGCCAGGCTTGGGAGCAGAAGAAAAACCATACATTCTTTTTTTAGCATCTGGGGATCAAACATGTCCCAACATAGCCCAGCGGAGTGTTCCGGCAGCACAGGCCGAAATATCAGGTATCTGGGAGCTTGGTCCACCTGACGACAGTTCTTTTGGCAAGAGAACACGTTACCTGGGTGTTCTCTTAGAGAACATTACCCATCTGTGGGAAAGAACAAACATCCAGCATCTTAATCAATCCCATCCTGTATTCCTGGGTTGTCAAAGCATTCTCCGACCAAACCAAGAAGCCTTCCAGCCAAACAAAAGGAAGTATCCTTCCAATGCCTGGGGAAGAATCCCTGAGGAGAGTGGCCCCCTTAGCCCTGTGCTTGTCTGGATTTAGCCACTCTCAGTATAGCCCCTTGTACCCGCTGGCTCTCCTGTGCATATTACTTGCTGGCAGCACAGCCCGAGAAATCAGGTATCAGGGAGCCAGATCCCACCTGATGCAAGTTCTGCCCCTTTCTGCGTCTGCCCCAGAGTATCAATCAAAGTGGGGATGAGCCCCACCCTGAGAAAACGGCTGTACAGTGCTTGCACATTTAACCTTTTTTATGTCTATAAGCTTTTTCCAAATCCCCAGTAACAAAGGAAAACAGGCTTTCTGTCATGAACAGGTCTTAAATGCTATGTTTTCCAGCCTCCCTTTCTTTCCCAAAAGTTAGCCAGGCAACAATAATTAAACTTAGTAACAAATCACAGTTGAGAGACACTTTGAAACTTTTGCATTACAATTAGTTGAAGTCTTAAAGAAACCTGGAATTATTTTAAACTTTCCCGTTTACACCAATATACCAGAAGAAATCAAGTACCCAGGGCCATCTTCATTGCTTTTCTTCATTTTCAAGAGACTGACCTGTAGCTGAGGGTTTAGAGCCATTCTTGCCTTGGGGAGTTGCCCTGGACTTCCCTTCACAGGTCTCTGGTTGTCCAGAGAAGCCATTTAGGGAAGTCATCTTGTCCTTTGTTTGGAGTTGACTTCTAGTTGACAAGGTTCAGCCTTTTTTCTCAGACACATAAAAACGCCAATTGAATTTAATTTTGCAATGAAAAGCAATAAAAAGGACCTTACAGCACACCTACAACCTTTGAAGCGCACTTAAAACATCTGAAAAATACCAGAATAAACCAGGAACAAACTGACTAAATACATAAAGCAATCCTTTATCAGCATTCAAACAAAACATGTAAACTACAAGGAGAGAAAGAGAAGCAGAAGACATCTATAGAGATCAATAGGAAAAGTTTGGGACCATGGAAGAGAAGAGAAGATGGTAAAAGCTGGGAGAGTACGATTTTCATAAGGCCCTCGCTCCCATGTCCTGGGGTCAGAACCATTGCTGGGGCCCTCAGCGCCTCTGGGTGCTACTTCTTGCTGGGCTCTCAACCAGAGAAAAGGAGTAAATACAGAACAGTTTGAAAAGCCTTCAAACATTCCTTTTTGCTCCTTTCCGGAGCCAAGGGGAATTAGAAAGTTCTGTTCCCCAGCATCCTCTTGCCTGTGACCTGGAGGTCAGCAGCCACACAATGTGCATTTACCAGTTGATGGGCATCAAAACTATCAGTCTCCATGATTATAACTATAGAGAAAAGCAGGGTAGAGGGAAGTGGTCCCATTCTTACCACAGATGGTCTTCTATCCCCATAGGGCCGATACCAGAATTCGTCTTCAGTAGGTCCTTGGTCTCGGTAATTTGAAGAATGAATCCGCAGACCACAGATAAGTGGTAAGACAGGATTTATTTACAGAAAAGAATACAGAAACACCAAAGCTCTTGGCAGAGAGAAACAAACCAAGTCAGGAAAAAAAACGTGCTCTCTCTCTCTCCCTCCCCCTAGGCTCTTTGTCCAGAGGTATATGGTTACCTGGGTCCTCTGTAGTTAAATTTAGTTTGGGGGGGGGACTGTTAATTACATTTAGCATGGACTTGGTAGCAAATGAATGGCTGCAATCTCTTTTATTCCCAGGCCTAGGAAACTTACATGAAATTGACCAGGCCTAGGAAATGGGGGTTCCCTGTTCAGCCATAAGTGCAAGGGGAGGGAGACCTAAGGTGCTGGTGTCTCACCAGCAGTTGTCTGGCCCCTCTGGCTACTGGAGCCTACCCCCGCCCCCCAGGCTGCTGGTTCCTCTGCCGGCTGCCACTGCACCAACACTGCCAGGGCGGAGGCAGCAGGTCCTCCCCCAACCTGTCCTGTATCACTTAGATATCTCATAGGTAGCTCAATCTCAACATGGCCAAAAAAATTGAACTTTTCAATTATTTACCCTAAATCTATTTCTTCACTGTCTCAGTAAGTGGCACTCCATCTGCTTCGGCTGCCTCACCTTGCGTGGTAAAGAGAACACAGTCTATTCACTTCTTCCTACTGCACAGCTGGTGATCCTCACCTGGGTCAGGGTTATCTTTCAGCTGAACTGTGCAGTTGGTCTCCAGACTTCCACTATTGCCCTTGTGGAGTCTATTCTGAAGAAGGTGACCCAAGCTACTTTTAAAAAACTTTTAAAAAACTGACAAGATTAGGCCTTGTCACTATCCTGCTGAAACGCCTTGAGTCATTTACATTACATTTAGGATAAAATGCAATCACTTCATGGCCTTTTGGTTGAGACAAAGTATAGAATGAAACTCAAGCTCTTTCATGGGCTCTGAGGCCTTGCATGATCTCAGCCCTGTCTGCTCTTCTCAACTCAGCTTGTGCTACTGTTTTTTTCCAATGTGGCTGTAACCACATTGGCCTTCTCTTTGGAATGTGCCAGGCTTGCTCCTTCTTTCCCTAGGTATTTGCACAGCAATAGTCTCTTCTAGTTCTTCACTTTGGTTGGCTTCTTCTTGGCAGTGGACATACCCCTTTAGAAGGGGCTTTTTTTTTTTTTTTAAATTGTTGGGGATTCCTTGAGGGTACAATAAGCCAGGTTACACTGATTGCATTTGTTAGGTAAAGTCCCTCTTGCAATCATGTCTTGCCCCCAGAAGGTGTGGCATGCACCAAGGCCCCACCTTCCCTCTCTCTGCTTTTCCTCCCCCACATAACCTTAATTGTCATTAATTGTCCTCGTATCAAAATTGAGTACATAGGATTCATGCTTCTCCATGCTTGTGATGCTTTGCTAAGAATAATGTCTTCCACTTCCATCCAGGTTAATTCGAAGGATGTAAAGTCTCCATTTTTTTTAATAGCTGAATAGTATTCCATGGTGTACATGTACCACAGCTTGTTAATCCATTCCTGGGTTGGTGGACATTTAGGCTGTTTCCACATTTTGGTGATTATAAATTGAGCTGCAATAAACAGTCTAGTACAAGTGTCCTTATGATAAAAGGATTTTTTTTAGAAGGGGTTTTTCTGATACCCAGCTGAAGGAGCAAGGTACAGACACTCATGTGCACACACTTACATTCCTATCTGATTTTTTTAAACTGCCCTTTCATTTTTAAAATAATTTACTTTTAAATTACTTACTTGTTTAAGTATCTCTTGTCTGTATTCCCCACCTCCACTAGAAAGTAAACTCTACAAGGGCAAGAACCTCATCTCCTTCTGTGGCACAACATAGTGCTCAAAGTAATGTTTGCTAAATGAATGGATGGATGGGTGCCTGGACAGAGAGCAGATAAGGGGACTTGTCTGGGAATTTACAACCTCCACACTAAAAGCTCTTTTTCATCCTGACCAAATCTTGGGTTTCTTTAGCCAGCAGCCCTCTGATTTTAGAGTAGCAGTCCTTTCATCTCCATGAAACTCATAGGGATGAGAAGGGCTGCTGGCCTAGCTCCCCTGTGATCAGATGTGTAATTACTGCTGCACCACAACCCACTTCTGCTCTCCCTCTACCAATTCCAAATGTGGAGCCTCTCAGGAGCTCTTCTCAGGAACAGCTGCAGCATTTTCAGCTTCCTCTGCTGGGATTTAACCAAAAGTTGGTTAATCCCAAGACAATCTCAGTTTGTCCTGGAGATATTTGTTAAAATCTCTTGTTTACTGACTGTCAGCCATTCCTCTCACTCTTTTTGTTGCTTTCATCACAGGTATGGATTTGTCTGCTTCAGGACCATTCCAGTACATGTGGCGGGAAGGAGAGGGGCAGACACATTTGTTCAGTGTTTTGTCGCCGTTTGTTAGCCCTTGGCCTGAGTTTTTACTGCTGTGATGTGGGATGCGTAGAGCCTTCATGAGTAGACCCCAAATTTGTGCATTAATAAATAACTTTGGTTTTCTCACACATCACTGATTTGGGGGAGAAAAAAAATTTTTTAATCTTTCTCTGAAGAGTTAGGGGTCATTTAATGCAGTTTAGTCAGAGTACAATTACATGTCCCTTTCAGAGAGAGAGAAATTTTCATTCTTGCCTTGTATAGTTTCCTTTTTAAACTAATACCTTCTACTTTGTAGTAATGAAGAAACACTCACATCTACATGTTCTGCATTTAATGTAGTGGGTCCTGGTAGAACAACCCCAAGTGGATTCTAGGTTCAATTTGAGAGATTTAAGACATAGAGTTAAGGCTGGGCATGGTGGTTCACACCTGTAATCCTAGCATTCTTAGAGACTGAGGTGGGCAGATTGCTTGAGCTCAGGAGATCCAGACCAACATGAGCAGGAATGAGACTACATTTCTACTAAAAACAGAAAAAAAAAAACAAGGTCATTGTGGTAGATGCCTGTAGTCCCTGCTACTTGGGAGACTGAGGCAAGAGAATTGCTCAAGCCCAAGAGTTTGAGGTTGCTGTGAGCTATAACGATGCCATGGCACTCTACCCAAGTAGCAGTAAAAAAAAAAAAAAAAAGAGTTGAGAGATGTTGGAGACTGATTTATAAGTTTTTTTTTTAATTTTTGTGTTTATTTTCAAGATGGTTGATATGGTGATTATTGAGGAAGAGCATAAGAAAGGGAAGTCATGGATAACTTGTGCATTTCTTGCTTGGGAAGCTGGGAAGACAAGCATGCTGTCATGGGTATTGGGATGGTAATGTAAGTAGCTGATCTGGGGGATGTGTGGGCAAGAGGAATGATTATAGTTTCAGGCATGCTAAATCTGTGGGTCATCCAAGTGGAAACATTTAGTAGGCAGTGAAATAAACAGACTTTGAGCTCAGGAGAGAGATCCGGACTAGAGGAAGTTCTAGGAATGACCAACATGGAAAGTGATTAAAATCATGAGTGAAGTTGAGATTCTGTAGGGAAGAGTGAATAGAGTAAAATTAAGGGGAGTGGAAGGAGTGCAGAATAGATTGGTCAAGAAGACTTGAAAATAAGTGACCAGAGAAGTAGGAAAAAAGTCTAGGAAAATGTTGTGTTATAAAATCCATAGCAAGAGAGCATCTCGGGAGGGAGGAGTATCATATCCTACAGAGAGCAAAAAGTGTGTGTAATCTGAACAATTCTTTGCCCAAAACTTGTTACACAAGTATTCAGCAAATATTTGTTATGGAGAAAAACATTTGTTCATGTTACCCTAAAGAGGTAGTAGGCAATTTGGCAAAAGCAAGATCAGTGGGTGTAAAGATTATAAAATGGATTGCATCATATTATCTTCTGAGTGGGTGGTAACATGTGTACTGGAGTAGTGGACAACTCTTCAAGTAAGCTTATGCAGGACTGGGGAGGAGAGAGGTGATGCTACTTACAAGGGAAAACGTGAGCAGTAGGAGACCTGGGCATGTTCAGCTCTTTCTGGAAGAAGACTAAGAAGAAAGGGAGAAAGTAGACACATGTATATGTGTGTGTATATATATTATTTCATATATATGTTGTACAGATATTCTTTCATATGAGACTGAGAAGAAAGGGAGAAAGTGGACACATGTATACGTGTGTGTATATATATTCTTTCATATATACGTACTTTCATACACACACAAAATGTTCCTGAAGTTGCCATACATAGGAAAAATGGGACCGTGTAGTTAAATGTACCTTTATTTACAAAATATTCATGTATTTTAGTTGTTCCTCCAAACCTCATAGTTGTGCTCTTTGGCTCACATGCTGGAGCAGAACTGATAGGTACCTGGATTGATCCAAGGTCAGGTGTTTCTATGTGAGTGAAATGGAAAGATGAGAAGTCAGGGGCTTGAGGGATTGGCAAGGAAACAGGAAGGGATGGGCCACGGCTCTTGGTTGGAGAAAGCAGGAAGGGGAGGGCAGGTAAGAAGGGATAATGGATTCGTTCTTTCCTAAAAGCAAGCATCTACTGAATGCCTACAAGGTGCCATACCCAGTTCTAGGTCCTAAGACAAGACAGACAGTATTCCTTCCAACACAGGCAAGGTAGACACGCTCAATAAATACTGTTACAGACTGTGGTGAGTGCTGTGAGGGGTCTAGGGAGGCTGCTATGACAGAAGGGAATGAGAGGGCCTGATTCAGGTGTGTGCTCCGCAGATCATATTACTGCTGAGATCTAAGGTAAGAGGGAATTTGCCACATAAAGATCTGGTCAGAGCAAGAACTGATTTAGAGATCCTCAGACTGGAAAACATTTAGCAAGGATGAAAGGGAGGCCAAGGTGAGTGAAAGGAAGGTTAGAATGAGATGAATTTGAAAGGCAGGCAGCACCCATGCCATTCGGGGCTTTGCAGGAGTTTTGTAAGAAGTTTAGATTTCATTGTAAGTGAAATGAATGAGAAGTGGATACAACAGAAGGGATGAAGTCTCACTAATGTTTTTATTAGATTACGGGGTACATTGCTGAGAATGGACAACAAGAAATGGTCTCCAGTAAAGAGATTATAATAGTCTTTCAAGCAAGAGCTGATGAGAGTTTGCATTTGGGGATGGAAGTGAAGAAGTAGATGGATTTGAGATACACATTTATTTGAACATAACATAGCTGGATTTGACTTGGCAAGTCTCCTTGGCTCTACCTTTAAAATACATTTAGTCCTCCCTCGGGTGTAAGGTTCCAGGAGTGTCTGGCCTGTGGGCCGCATGCTGAATTATTTGAGGCCAGTTTTGCTTATCTGTGGCATTGGGTATCATTGGATATCATGAAAAGTACTGCCTAGACTTATTTTTTCTCTTTCTTTTTTTTTTTTTGGCTTATCAGCTTTTGTTAGTGTTGTGTATTTAATGTGTGACCCAAGGCAAATCTTATTCTTGCAATGTGCGGCAAAGAAGAAAAAAGGTTGGACACCCCCGGAACCGTCACGTCTCACGTGAATTCTCCTCGGCCTACTAACTGGCCTTTCTGCTTCCACTCAAGTCCCTTTGCATCTGCTCTCCACAGAGCAATGAGAATGGAGCCATTCAGGGCATATGTTAAATGAACCATCAGTGCCTCTCATCCCACTGAAGCTAAACGTGGCCTTTCCATAATCAAGCCCCCATTGCCACTGTGTATCCACTGTGCTCCAGCCACACTGATCTTGCTATTTGTTGAATACACCAGACTCATTCCCACCTTAGAACCTTTACACTTGCTAGAACCATTCCCTGGAATGCTCTTCTTCCAGACACCCTCACAACTTGCTCCCTCACCTCCATCAGTTTCTGCTTAAATGTCACCTCTGCAATCCCACCTTCCCTGATTGCTCTCTTTAAAATCACACCTGCCTGTGCTGTACCACCATTCCCTAACTTCTTTCTCTGCTATATTTATTCTCCTCAAATTGTCACCATCTGACTGTCTCTGTGTTTTATTTATTTGCTTATTTTCTGTTTCACTAGAATGTCACTTTCATGGGACAAGAATTAGTTAAGTTTATTACTATATTCCAGTAGAATAGTGCCTGGTGCACAGTAGCTGATCAATAACTGTTTGAAAAATGAATTGCTGAATAGATTGGATTGTATGATCAAAGAAAACATGGAGTATGCGGGCTTTTGCCTCATCAGCTTGGTGGTGGTCACACCATTTATTGAAGGGAAGATGACTAGGGGAGGAACGGGTTTTAAATGATATAGGAGGAGTTCCGCTTGGGTCATGTCAAGTTTGGTATACATTTTACATCTCTAGATTCAGGAAGATAATTGGAATTGGATATGGGTCTGAACTCAAGGGTAAGCAGTTTGGGAGTTATCAATGTATATATAAGATTTAAAGCCATGGTATTGAATGAGACTGTGTATAGAGAGAGATAAAGAAGAGAGAAAATTATCTGTGAGTCCCTGTGGTCTCCAGCATTGACAAACTGGGTGGAGGAGAAGCATCTGATGGAATCTGAGAAGGGGCAGCTGGAAAGGTAGGGGTAAAACTAGGAGAGTGGCTACCACCGAAGCTCTAAGAAGAAGGAATTTAAGAACAGTGGGAATGGCCTGAGAAAGATAAGGACAAAAATGTAGGGAGGTCAAGGCACTGGTGGTCTCAGTGAAAGTAAAGAGGAAGTTCAGTGGGAGTACTGTAAGATAACTGGGGAGCAGTACATTCTGGTCAGACGTAGAATTTTAGATGGAACATGTCAAGATGATATTGAAGTCTGGAGTGTGGTTGTGACCTTAGGTTCCTTATGGTGGAGAGACAGTCTTTTATTTTGAGAAGACAGAACAACTGAGAGTCTAGGCTAGTAGATGGGATGTTCACATGGACTTAAATCATCTGCATGGAGGGTAGGACTCGAGGCCAGGAGTAAAAGTGTGGAGCCAGGTGCCAAAATCTTCAGTACATGAGGCTCTGTTACCTGCTAGAAAACACAATCAAAGTGTGATCACAGGTGCTGGAGCATGATGGCATGAGCTTCCAAAGAGCAAGAACTTGCCCAAGGGCTGAGCTGTAACAGTCAGATGTTTCACTTTGCAGAACCAGGAGATGCCAGCCCCACGTCCTGCCTGGTAGACAGTTTTATAGGGTAACTGCAAAAGAAGCAGTGAGCTCAGGCTGGCATTCTGTAAACAGAATGTGGGTGTGCGGGGGAGCATGTACTTCATGAACTCCGTTTCCAGGAGAGTTCAGTGGAAAGACAGGGGTTGGGGGGGGATGTAAAGAGAACATTGGAAGGCAAGTGAAGAGCAGCGTATGCATGATGTCAGAGGCTGGAGCACCAGCTTTCTGCCTGTTGCCATAAAAGAATCTTCCATTATAGTTAACTTTCAGTGTGACCCTATCGTAAGATGCCTGCCAGAGTGAATATTTGTTAACTCTGCCCCAGATAACCAAATGAGTTAATCTCCTCAATAGAAAGAATTATTTACTATAACCCACGTGAATGTGGAAGGGTGTCTGCCAAACACGCTGATTGTGGTTTTGGCATAAAAAGGCCTTTCTGACAGGAATTGTTACCCAGGGTGTCTAGCTGCTTGCTGAGGCCGCCCCTGGAGCAGGAGCGCAGCGCCGTTTCATCCTAGGGAAGGACGCTTGCCGGCCTCTTCTCCGCAGGCCAGCTTCCAAGCTGCTCAAAACACTCACCAGATTGCTCAGGTTTGCTCGTGATCTCAGGGCTTGGACATGGCCCTATTTTAAACTGTCAAAGATGAGGAAGAAATGTTTTATTCTCTTCCCCAAGATAGCATGAGGCCAGCTTCTTCCCTGGCTGTTTGTCCAACAACCTCACTCTGGGGGTTCCTGAAACTGCACTTTACCAAAGAGCTGGGAGTGGGGGAGAAATCTTCTCTAACAACCTAGATAAAACAGGGGTGTTTCCAGACCCTGATTTGGGAAAGGAAGGTTCCTAGATGTCTTAAGGTAAAGAATTATCATTGTGGTGGGTAAAGGTTGAAGACGAAGAATCTTTGAAGATTTCTAAGTTCTAAGGAGGCTGGTGCTTGTTTAATCTTTAACTGAGAAACAAAGGGAAGAGGAAGATTTTACTTTGAAAATATTTTTGTTACAAAATGTATAAACACAAAGCTTGTCTTATTCACTGAAATTGTTAAGGAAAAGTTTCCTGTCTGGAAGGAACTGAGCCCAGTTTTGACAGGAGAAGTAGGTGATTATTTAGGTAACCTTCTAGCCCTTTGAGTTTGTGGGGGATTCGAAACCATCCCTGGAAGATCATCACCATTTCTCACCCCTTGCTTCTCTCTTTAGTTCTCAGGGATGGATGTGTTTATGTAGTGTGCTCAGCTCAGTTAAGGACTAGTGAACTGGTGATTTACTAACTAGCAATGTAGATCATGTGTTGACATATTTATTTTCAATAGACACAGCTTACTATTTGCCTTTGAATTAGTTCTGAAAATGACATTTTCTAATTAGTCTATGTTTAAGCCCCCCAGGGCTGCATTTTAAGGTGATCTGTGTAAACTGAACTCTCAGGGGCCTCTGAGGACTGTGGTAGACAATTCATTCTTCCTTTTTCACGGCCTTCAGTGTCAGTAAAAATTACTGACAAAATAATAACCCTGCAATACAAAGTGTCTTTTCTATTTTTCTATTTATGCCTTTATTTGAAACTATAATTAAATAATGTTGAACTTGCAGCTATAACAAAACATTATCTGCTGTTTGAATATAATACAGGCCAAAATTCTATAAACTTTAATTAGGCCAAGCCTTGCATTGACCTCAATAGGAATCTGGCCAAGGAACTCTTTTAGTTACCTCTGCCTTAAAATATGTAAGAATTTTCCCATTGCTTTTCTCACTCAAAGAACAATGCATGGATAGCTAAACTAATAAAATGTTTAAATAGATACAAATCAAACTTGAAAGGTTTAAACTGTTGTTTTCATCCTATAAGTCAGCTGAGAAAAAGCATACAGACTGTAGTTCTAAATTATGTCCATAGAGTATTTCAAATTCAGTGAATTAACTCTCCTTTTTTCCCCATTTGGGCTCATAAATGTTAACCTCAGAAGTGCCTCAGATTCTTCTATTGAAATAAACTTGAACTGACAATAGCCAGATGATGTAAAATTGAAACTGAAATTCTATCCTTGGCCCATCCCATGTTCTTCCCCGTAGGTATTAGAGGAATCCTAGGAGAGATAGTGTTTTCATTCTGTGTGAACTGTAATAGTTGGGCAAAAGAGGGCATATAAATTTCTTGCTGCCAGGAGAAAGCAATTATCAGTGTGGAGAAGATAGTGGGCAATAAATAAACAGAACTATTCTAGATAGTGAGTGAGTCTAAAGATTTATTTAGAATGACTTAGCTTATAGAAAACAGACCTTGATATTTATCATATGCTTTCATTCAAGCTTGATATGGAAACTGGGGTTTTTCCTTAACAGAAGGATAATTATGTCACTAAGCCATTTTTTGAACATGATTTTTGAATAAATAAATTGAGATAAGCTATATATCTCAAAAGAAAAGAAAACTTCTTGCCACACATAGCAAGAAAAATAGCATTTTGAAAATGAACTATACCTATGTCAACATTATATGTAGCAGTGGCCCCCATATTGTGTCTGGGAGGGACATATATGTGCACCATGACCTAGGTGTTATTCCCAACTTGCTGGTGAGAAAAGTAAGCTCACCTGGTGCTAAGAAACTCCACTGTCCCTAGATGTCAACCCAGATCTGTCTGCTTGCAAAGGTGGTAGTAGTACTCTTGACTTATACTGTGATGAGCCCTTTAGATAGGGGGATGGAAGGAAGGAAGGAAGGGAGGGAGGGAGAGAAGGAAGGAGAAAGAAAGAAAGAGAAAAGAAAGTGGAGGAAAGGAGGGGAGGCGAGGGGAGAGGAGAAAGGAAGGAAAGGAGGGAGGGAAGGAAGGAAGGAAAAGAAAGGAAAAAGAAGGAAGTAACAAATGGACCTACCGTACAGTTGGTTTAACTCTGAGACATTCTTCAGGATGGAATAATAATTCTTTTGTTTGTTTGTTGTTTGTTTTGAATAATAATTCTTAAAGTTCCTGGCTAGGCATCGCGGCTCATGCCTATAAACCAGCACTTTGGGAGGCCGAGGCAGAAGGATCACTGAGTCCAGGAATTTGAGGTTGCGGTGAGCCATTATGATTACACCACTGCACTCCAGCTTGGGCTTGCAAGTGCAAGAGACCTTGTCTCTAAAAAACATTAAGATAAAAATAAAGTTCCTCATACCGTATCTGTTAGTGAGCCTATTCTCTAGAACTCATGAAGAATTAAAAAATGGGACTCTAAGCTGTGGTTTATGTGAGATTAACAGTTATTATCTTGTTATCATTATAGAATTCACATATAGTATATTAAAATCTATTCAGTTATTTTTGGGGAAAATGGTCTAAATGTCATTGAGTCAGCTGAAAAAAGAAATAGCCTTTTGTCATATAAATATACCCATTGTACCTTCTCATTCCAGTGTTTAGGGCCTGGTTCTCTCGCCCCACAGTGAATATCTCAGTATGTGGCTTCCAGAGACATGTGCAAATGGTCTCTAAGGGTTTAGCTGGAAGAGGAGGAAGCTGCCAAACCAGCTGTGTGTGAAAGAGGGTGTTTTAAAATACAATATCATTATGAAACTCCTTTTATGAAAACCTTTTGTTTTAAAATTTTATTCCTATTATCCAGGGGTTGGCAAACTAAAGCCTGTGAGCTAGGTCTGATCTCCTGCCTGTTTTTGTAAATAAAGTTTTATGGGGACACTGCCTTGCACATTCATGCACGTATTGTCCCTGGCTGCTTTCCAGCTACAGTGTCGGTGCTGAGTAATGGCAACAGAAATCAGATGGCTTGAAAAGCCCAAATATTTACTGTCTGGCCTTTTACAGAAAATGTTTGCTGTCCCCTGTAATAATAGTATTACCTATTATCACTCGATTTAATTCTTCTTTTACTTTATTTTTTAAATTACCTAAAATTCAGTCTCGTAAGCAAATAAGATGATTCAGAATATGAAATGGAAAATGGAGGGGGGGGGTGTGTGTTGGGTGACTTTAGGTAGGGGGTAGATGGGGTCTGAGAAGAAGCTGGAGGAGCTGAAACGCAGGAGCTAAGGAAACCAAAGCTCAGAGGTCCAGAAAGAGCATTTTGTCATATAAATATACAAAATGGCACATGTGGAAGTGGCAGAGGTTGGATTCAACTCTGGAATAACTCTTAAGTGTAGGGCTCTGTCCTCTGTAATACATCTGTTTTCTTAAATTCATGTAAACACAATGCAAAGCAGATATTAAGTATTATATCAGAAGCACAGGCAAATGGTTTAGTTCTGGACTTGGCAGCCCAGCCACTGAGGTTCTGATGTGTTGAAATTTGGACTCAGTACTGATGACTGGGTTTGAATCATAAGTCCCAGCACTAACCTTGGCTGAATCACTTAAATTTGCAGCCTGCATTGTTTTCTGGTGGGGCGGAGGTGGGAGGGAGCACGTCTGTAAATCGAGGAGGGTGTTGGGATGCTCTCCACCGGCTCTTCTGGCTCTCTTACTGTGATGCTGGGACTTTAGGAGGTGGCATGTGATCTGGGCTTTGGAGGGTGGGGTGGTTTTGACAGCCTGCCTTGTAAATGAGGGGGAAAGGTATTCCAGGTGGTGAAAACAGTTTGAGCAAAAACACAGTGGCTAGTAACTGTAGAAAGGACTCTGGGAATGGTGCATAACAGTCTGGTCTGATGGGGCTAAAATTTAATCCTGTAGAAGATGGGAGAGTCAGGAGGAATCTGCCTCTGAGAAGAGAGATAGCCTTGAAAGTTATGCTTAGGAGCTGGGAACTTTATTCCTTGGAATTACGGAATTTGAAAGACCTTTGGTCCTTACTTTAGTATTCCTGGCCTCTCTAGACTGTCTATTTTCTTTCCAGATAGTTAAACATGTAAGAAAATTCTTCTCTACATTGATTTGGAACTTATAGTTTTTTTTTTTTTTCTTTTATTGTTGGGGATTCATTGAGGGTACAATAAGCCAGGTTACACTGATTGCAATTGTTAGGTAAAGTCCCTCTTGCAATCATGTCTTGCCCCCATAAAGTGTGACACACACCAAGGCCCCACCCCCCTCCCTCCGTTCCCGGTATAGATATTGGAAAATTATAAACGGTAGAGGAACGTGTTTGGGGATTCATAATCCAAGGCCCTGATGTAGACCTGTGGCAGTGCACATATAATATGTAACCTTACAGGAAGAGAACTTGAAAAAGCCTTTAACAGCAGTCTAGTCATGGAGTGTGTGTTGAGCACATGTGATAGGTCGGTCACTGATCAAGAAGGCAACAGTGAGACAGAGTTCTTGCCCTCACACTCTTCCCAGACTCATGTGGAAGATGGATCAGTAGACTACTGTGACAAGGACTGCGGTCATTCAGTTCAGGAGCACTTAACCTGCAGATGGAGGGGAAGAGGTCAAGAGTAGGGGGAAGTTAAGGAGCTGACCAGATTGACCAAGAAGGGAGAGCCCTCCAGGGAGGGGGAACCTGGAGACAGAAATCTGACTGAAAGGCCTAAGGCCTTAGGAGCTGTTTTCCGGCAGGTGTGAGGTTGTGTGTAAAGAGGTTAGAGACGAGGCTGCAGCAGAATACAGGGACAATAATGAAGGGCTGCGTTTGCCGTGCCAAGGACTTTACATTATTAGTGATGAGAAACCAGTATTCTTAAAATAGCCACCCTCATCCCTTATTTTTAAAATGTACTTATACTTCTTTAAAAAAATATTAGAACATATAGAAAATATGAAGGGAAAAATAAAAATTACCATTAATCTCACCAACCAGAAATAACCACTGTTAAAATATTTAATATATTTCTAACCAAGTGTGTTTTTATGAGTAGGTACATAAGAAACGAGTGATTTTATTGCAAAATCAATATCTTGTATCTTGCTGTTTAGTATAACATTGGATGCCAGCATTTCTCAGGCTATGCTTTTAAAACTTTTTTTGAGAACTTAACTTTTAATGACTACATATAATAGCCCAAAAATGGCTATATCTTATTACATTTAAACATCTCATAATGGATTAGATTTTAAGTTGCTTGCATTTTTTACTGTCAAAAATAATGTTGTGATACACAGCCTTATAAATCTGTATTCACTTCCGACCATTTCCTTGAGATGGGTCTAGACATGCCTGTGGCTGCCTTTTAAGCAGGTACATGTATGTGTGTTTAAAGAGCTTTTTCGATAGCACCGTGAAGGGTGGGTTGGAAAGAGGTGACCTGGGGCAAGCAGACCAATAAGGTTGTTATTTGAGCTATTTAGACAAAGCAGGAGGGTATAAGCCAAGGTACTGGCTGCAAGGTCAGAGAAAGGAGGAGCTTAATCCTTAAGGTGTTTTCATAACAGAGGTTTCAGTAGTTTTTTTTTACATACTACATGTTAATTCAGAGGTTGCAGTGGCCTCTGAAGTGGCTGCAGTGGGCAGGGAGAAGCAGGTGACAGGGGGGTTAATGGTGCTCTCCTCTGAGATAAGAAATGCCGGGCAGGAAGAACAGGTTTGAAGGGTTGGCCTGGGAAGGGGGCAATTATCAGCTCAGTATTAGGCATGTTGCCTTTAAGGCCATAAAGGTAAAACTATCAGGAAGATAGTTTATAAATTGAACTGATAGTTTGGGAGAGAAGTCCAAGCAGGATGTTCAGATGTGGGAGCCATCCCCTTAACAGTGGTGGCTGAGAACCCGGTCACAGAAGCAGTGCTGGGGATCAGGGGGTTCATGGTAAGAGGTTGTGGAATTTGACCTAGGAGATGACAAGGGGACACTAGAGAAGGAGCTCTGGGATAGTACGAGGAAAACCCGAAGGGAGTGGTGTGAGGAAGCCAAGATAGGCAGGAGCTTCAAGGAAAAACTCATCAAACTGTCAAATGATGCAGAGGGCAAGCAAGGAAAGGGCTGGAGGGCGTGCACAGGCGCAGTCTAAGCGGCTTGTAAACTTGGGACGCGCAGATCCCAAAGAATTGCGGTGTGGCAGGCCAGATGGGAAGGAAGCAGCCAGGAGCTGACGGAGCCAGGGAGCGGTGTTCATGGGCTTTTTGCTAAGATAGCTCCTTTGAGAAGCTGGACAGTTCAATGGAGGCAGCAGAAGATTCACTTTTTCTTCTTCTTTATGTTAAATAAGGAAAGCTAGATTTCCTGATCATCACATGACTTCAGTTCCCTCTCCAACATTTGTTTCCAGCATGTTTAAAGTCCTTTCGTTGTGATGATTTTTGTGGACGCAGTGTACTCTGTCCAGGCTTCCAGTGAAAGCCCCACTGCCCAGGCTGCTGGCACTCTACTTCACATTCCGTTTGAACCAGCGGAGACTTCCATGTTTGTCCATGTGGTCATCCTGGGGTTTAATAAGACTGTTTTAAGCTTCAGCAACTAACATTTGGAATTGCAGTTTTAAAATGAGAAAATATGACTCGTGTCCTTGAAGTTTGATTGTTACCTGAAGAATTAGTCGAAAACGATAAATGTTTAAATGTTGCAGTTTAGAGAATGTCTTTATTGTGTTGCCAAATGTTGAATGACAGAAAGCTTTAATTCTAACAAGCTTTAATTAGAAAGAGAAAAGAAATCAAAGGGTGGTGTCAACCAGACATCAAAATGAACCATAACAAGAAATACTTTTATTGGTTACAGGACATCGAGAATGTGCAGTACAGTCTTACTCACTCCCTTCACCAACCATGAAGAGTCTGCAGGCCTCTCTGGGAGTTCAGACCAGCAGTCTTACTGAACACATAATCATTTTGATAGGTGTTTTTCATTGGAAACATGATTCTCTTGGGGCTGCAGACATTTATTTTTTAAAATATGCTAAATGATTCTTGGCTTTAAAAAAGAAAACAATATGATAAATGTTCCTAATGAAGGAAGAAGTAGATAGTTAATGCGGGGTATCCACTGGTTTCTTGCTTAGCAATGAATTATCCTGTTTTTGAGTAATATTTCTTTCAGTGTTTGCTTTAGCAATATTGGGATAAAAAACAGTTGTCACTTTTCTTTAATGTTATTATGTTATGTAGAAAACAATTATCCAGACAGGAGGTTAAATAGAGGGGAAAATAGATGATTTTACTTTATAAAGAGCCTGGTTATCGTTCTAGTAAGATGAGATTTTGCCTTTCTCAAAGATAAAGATATTGCTTTGAAATTGTTGGTCCTTTCTTCTTTGTATTCCAGTGCAGTTGAATATTGTAATTTTAACCCCTTTTGTGCTTCTCTTCCCCTCCAGTCTAGAACCTTTGAATCCCTGTAATCACTTTTTCACTACTATAGCCAACTCCCTTTCTCCTTAACTTTTATGGAATCCAAATGCCAGGAAGGCTATGTTAACCAGTGTGATGAAAATATGTCAAATGGTCTATAAAACCAGTGTATGGTGCCCCATGATCGCATTAATGTACACGGCTGTGATTTAATAATAAAAAAAATTCAACGGGGGGGGGGGAAACTTTTATGGAATCTGATTCAGTCTGCCCAGGCTGATCTGATCGTTTGATGTCTTGCTAACACCTGGGCTGCTGACCACTGCTAGGTAAAACCTGACAACCACAGCTCTTGTAGCCTCTGTAAATTCATGGCCTCCAATTTGGTAGACTCTCAAGATGGCCTTAGCAATCCTTTTTTCCCTAGGCAGTTCTCCTCTTTGTGGCTATTCTACACTTCACCCGTTCTTTAAACTTCTTCCCTGCAACCTATTCCCTCAGTCTCAGAAGATGGCCTTGACTCTTGTTTTATGGAGACTACCAGGCAGGAACTGGAAGAATTCCTTCTTTACCACCCTATCACTACCTACAAGTTTTCTCTTAACCCCTGCCACCTTCTAGCTGCTTTCCTACATTCTGTCTTTAATTTTGTTGCCACTCTGCTCAAGACTAGTACCCACTTGCTTGCCCTGCTGCTCTCTGGCTTCCGTGGAAACCACTCTTGACAAGGTTGCTAAGTGACCTAACAGTGAAGCCAGGGAGACATTTTCCAACCTTCTCCTTCTTTGGTCTCTTTGTGGTTTATTGAGCATCTTCACCTTTTAGAAAAATCTCTCTCTTTTGGATTTTATCCCACCTTCTTAAAAAGAAGCATTTAATGATTTAAAAGAAAATTGATGTGAACGCTTACAGCCTAATAGTAGCTAAGCTTTTAAGAATTATACTTTTGTATTAATACATTATAATTTAATTATGCTTTAACAATTTATTTCTTAAAATGCTTGACCGTGATCATCATTTTATTATGTATGTGCATATCAAACATTGTGTTGGATTCGTTAAGCATATGCAATAAAACGTAAGAAATATATATAATGTATTAATTATTCCTTGGTTTTTTCTTTCTCAGTTAATGAAGGAGTTCCCCCTTCTGAGCATGTTCAATATCCATGAGAACCTTTTGGAAGCCCTTCTGGAACTGCAAGCATATGCTGACGTTCAAGCAGTCCTAGCAAAGTACGATGGTAAGTCTGGGTATTTTTATTTACTTAAATATTCCTCTCTTACTGATGTGTTCCCATGATTAGGTTGAAAGGATTGTTGCAAATAGCACAGTGCTTTATTAACTATCCTTTTATAGTCTTTTCACCTGCAGTTTTATAATGGTGTTTGGTAGAATCTTAAAATTTTCTAGTTAGCAAGGGCCAAAAATAGCACATGGCAAATCCCCTGTCCCTCTCTTTCCTTCCCTTCGGGTTACTCTTGTGCCCTCCCTGTCAGGCAGTGATGTAGACTCTGCTTTATTACCTCCAAGTCAGGAACCTTGCAGCATCTACCCTGTTGGGGCAGCCCTGGCTGTTAGAACTCTGACTCCACATCAGTAGCACTTTGACCCCTGCCTGTTGGTCCTGCTGACCTTTCAGAGCAATAATAGAACATGTGACAGCTCAGTAAATACCTGAAGGCAAAATCACGCCCTCTTCATCCTAGGTCTTCTCATGAGCACAATATCCCCGATTCTTTACATGGCAGGCTTTGAGGTCGCTTCACCATTCTGGTCACTTACCCATGAACTTACTCCATTTTGCTTGTTTCTAATAAATGAGAAAAAAAAACTGGCATATCCTAGAGATTTTTAAAATCTTCTGCTCATAATGCCCTATTCATGAATTCACCATTTGATTAATTGTACAAAAATTATCTGCATTAATTACCTGCCTTAATGTAGCTATTAGAACCTTTGCAAGATTTTATACTTTTATGCCTTATTTCAATAACTATTTTCCTAAAGTATTTTTACTTGTAAAATGGATATTAGGCAGTGACCATTTATAAAACACAATCACTTTTTTCTTTATAAATTATTTTTTCTTTCTTTTTTTTTTTTTTTTGTAGAGACAGAGTTTCACTTTATCGCCCTCAGTAGAGTGCAAGTGGCGTCACACAGCTCACAGCAACCTTCAACTCCTGGGCTTAGGCAATTCTCCTGCCTCAGCCTCCCGAGTAGCTGGGACTACAGGCGCCTGCCACAACGCCCGGCTAATTTTTTGTTGCAGTTTGGCCGGGGCCGGGTTTGAACCTGCCACCCTCGGTATATGGGGCTGGCGCCCTGCTCACTGAGCCACAGGCGCCACCCTATAAATTATTTTTTCTTTAGTAAGCATCATCAGTGTGTTAAAGGAATTATTCAGATCACAAATTTCCAGGAATTTATCAAACATTGCAAACTATACTATTTGGGTCTTATTTTTTGACACACAATTTTCCATAAAGAATCTCTGAAGTGGGTTAGGGTTGTTATCCCTTACAGATTAGGAAACTGAGGCATTATGAAATTGTTTTGTTTTCCCCAAATTCTTGCTCAAATTGAGAGAAACTACAAGCTGCCAGTGACAGCAGCACCTGGCCTGGGCAGACATGAACACCATGTGTAATAAGATACATGCTACCTAGTATGGAACTGATTTTAGAACGAGAGAAAAGTATTTGCGGAGTAAACAAAATAAAGACTATTTGGCTTTCACATCAGCTCACTTTTATTATCTGTTTATATGCTGAAATCTCACTGTTCAGCTGAATAGTGGTCTAAGTTTGAGGATCGAGGGAGTCCAACTGCAGCCCATGCCTGGCTATGCATGCTTATCTAAGAGTTGTCTCGGGCCACGCATTAAATACACAAATACTAACGAAAGCTGGTGAGCACAAAAAGATCTGTTTACAATTTTCATGATCTCCAACACCACAGATAAGCATTGCCAGCCAGTCACAGGCTGTGGTTGGACACCCCTTGAAGCTGTGAGGCTGCCTTGTAGGCAAAATGCTCATACATTGATGTTCTTTTAGTATCGAAGGAACCCAGTCCTTTGGAACTATGGGTTCAGGTGGTCGCGCACTTTTCCAAATGCCACTCTGTGGCCACCAGTGCCACAACAAGGTTCCAGTGTTCTCATCCCCAGTGCTGATCTGTACTCTGAATACATCAGTGCGTAAGAAATAGAAGTTTAATCCGTAGAGCCTTTGGGATCACAAGTCTCACAAGACTTCTTTCATGAAGATCTCAGTTCATTACAGAAATCACCAGCCTCTCGTGTTGTAAGACTGATTGTAAAATAAAGTAAGACTGATTGTAAAATAAAGAAATGAACTCATTTGGAGCTTTCTGTCACCCTGTTTATCCCATCGCACTGCCTCTGTTCCACAACAACTGAAAGCTGATTTATTAGATTCTGATAACATATGTTCACATTATTTGTTACAACAGCCTGTCCCACCCTCCACTAAAACTTGGCTCACACTTTGAAAAATTCCTTTGTCACAAATGGACAAATTCACCATACCAAGGCCCTTGTGTTAGCTTTGTTTATGTTGTGTACCTGACAACAGAGATGATGTCCTTGTTCATTATTCATGGAAAAAGAGCCTCATTAGTGGCAGGACACAGGCTGTTGCCGAGATGCCTCGTTAGGGGTTTTGAGTTCAGCAGTTGTCAAAAGAGTGCAGATGACCTAACCCCAACTGAATTCTGGAGGGAGTTTTTGCACTGACTTGGCTCAGGCCTGTATCATTTACAGTAGAAATATAATGAAGTGGCTGCTGAAGTTACTGTTCTTGAGGGGTGAGCTGCAACCACTCAGGATTGTTGAAAAACATGCCTCTTGTTTCTCACCCCATACCATGAAATGAGTTCTTTCAAGTTCATCCCTGCTGCTTTGCCTGGAGACCTCTACTGAGCCACTGGCTCCTTATCTGGGCTTGGGCAAGGAAGTGGGCGCTTTAGAGGACTTGGAGTTCAGACAGCTATTAGAGGCACCCCGTTCTTTACCCTTATTCAGATGTCATCATTCTAATCCACGAGTTGCTGGAGACAGCACTTTGAATCGCAGCCTCTCCATTGCCCTCTGCAGAGCCACACCCCAGCAGCAGAGCTATATGTTATCTTTGCTAATTGGAATGCTCTGTTTGGGTAGCTGTCTCTGGGATGGTTTATGGGTACCCCAATCCTTCCTTTGTTACATTTGCTATGTGGAGGAATTTTTTTTAGTAGTATGTTGAAGCGACACACTGGGATTAGTACTACTTTTCTGACGCTTGCAAAAAGGATTTAGAAAAATGGCAAGGCACTGGAGGAAAAAAGAACATTTGGGAGAGGAAAGGAGGAAGGCCAAATGTATTTCATCTTGGCTCATTTTTCTTCACAATTTAAAAAAATGTCTTTGAGTTTGAAAATAAGTGACATTCACAAACTCCTTTTAAGCAAAGCACTTTGGAAATCCTGGGTCCTGCAAGGATTACCAGTTAATAAGTCACATCTTGTCATCTGCAGTGTAATTTTTGATTTTGCTACTGAGATAACGTCTCATGTTTTATTATTCCAGCCATTAGTCTGAAATGCTGTCTTGCCATCCTCAGGAATTTTTTTTTATTTTATTTTCAATTTGTTAATCAATATATGAGTGGGCAATTTGTCCAGGTGGTTGGTCCTGGTTCTATTAAGTTTCTTCATAAATAAAGAAATTATTTATTTATAAATAAAGAACTGACTTAAATAGCAGCAACAGCTAACATGGCTTGAGTTCCTGTCATGTGTCAGTGTCAGACAAGCGTGTTTAGTACCTACTGTTGTCACCCCCACTTTACAGCTGTGGTGACTGGCACAGAAAGAAGTAGCTTGCTCCCAGGAAGAACCCCCAACATCAGAGTTTAGCTAACTAGCTGTTATGTCAGGGTAGAAAAGTGACCAACTGAGAGCAATTTTGTTAAATATGATGTGACTTCTTTAAGGAAAGGAAAGCCAAGATGAAAAAACAAGGTGGGCTGACTCCAGGGCCAGGCCTATTTTTTTTTTTTTTTTTAAGACAGATTCACACTTTGTCACCCTGGATAGGGTGTCGTGACTCATAGTTCACAGCAACCTCAAACTTTTGGGGGTCAAGAAATCCTCTTGCCTCAGCCTCCCAGGTAGCTAAGATTACAGGTGCCCCCAGTAATGCCTGGGTAGTTTTTCTATTTTTAGTAGAGACAGGGTCTTACTCTTGCTCAGGCTGGTCTGGAACTCCTGAGTTCAAGTAGTCCACCCACCTCAGCCTCCCAGAGGATTACATGCTAGGATTACAGGCACGGGCCACCTCATCCAACCTCAGAGCCATGGTTTTAAACATCACACCTAGCCTTTTTCTGCTATTGGCAGTATCTAAATTGTTTTTATAAATGCCATTGTTCTTGTTGTTATTATTAGCCAGAATTTATTGAGAACCTATTATATGCCAAGTATGTTATACACATCAGCTATAACCTCACAATTACTTTGTAAGAATGTAGTCATTTCATTTTAGCAGATTCAGAAACTGAGGCTTTATGAGTTAAAGTAACTTGCAAGACCACATTCCTAAAAAACAAAAGAGCTGGGATTCACATCCAGGTCCAGCTGGCTCCAAAGCCCATGTGTTTCCCATAAATGTAAGCCTTGCTAAAGTGATGTGCTATGCCGCTCCCAGAGGCAAAGGCACGAATTAGGTGGGCTGAGCTGTAGTGCAGAATTTCAGTGATGTCAAATTGTCTTTTAAGATTCCTTTCTAATCATTCTTTAAGAACTGAGTATACCTATTTTTTTCATATATTTCTGAACTGTCTTCAAAATATGGCTTTCTATCTTCAGTCAGCTTGTACCTGATTATTTTAATCACAAAGGGGATTTGATGTAACATGTTCATTTAATTTGAGATTTATTATCTTTTTTTTGTTCAGTCAGACACTTGCTATAAAGACAGCAGTGTTTTCAAGATCAAGTCATGAGACCCTTCTTTTAGAAGCCGCTGCTTCTAAAGACATTTGTAGGCCTCCTAGGTTGTAGGGTGGTAATGTGGGAAAGAATTCAAGTGTTTTTTTATTTATTATCATTTGTGCATTTCAGTTTTTGAAGACTTTCCTAGAGCAAGTGAATGTGAATCTTAGTGCATTAAGGCACCTTTGGGAGCAGCTAGTTGTGTCTGCGTCTGGTCAGTGATCCCTGGGGGAACCAAAAGGCAGCCAGGGGTCATGGTGAAGAGGTGGGTCCGGTCCCAGCTCTGCCTCTTACTAGCTGAGTGAACTCAAGCAACTTCTTCAAGCTTCAAAGCTTTGATCTCCTTCTTTGGAAGTAAAATCAAGGCTTAGAAAGGCTAAGTAACTTGCCCAAGGTCACATAGCTGTTATTTTGTTATAAGGATTAATCCATGTTTAGACAGTGTTTATAACAGTTGGGACACTCAGTAAGAGTTCGAATGCTGTAAGGGTTCTATTAATTGTTATAAAGAACCAAGATTGCCACTCCTAAACCTCACCACTGTTCCCCATCAATCTTGGTCAAACAGAAAAAGAGCTGAGTCTTGAGCCCTGCAAAGAGGCAGCATTAGAGCTTGTTATCGAGTTTAATTGTGCACCTACTAGGACATATATATCAGGAGATATTTGCTAGACCTGAAATGTACCGTTTTATCTAAACTTTTGGAAAGCTGTAAAGGGGTTGTCATTTCTAATCAAAGGATAGATTGTTTCTTTGGCTTTATAACAACTTCAGCCTCTGAACAATTTGTACAAACACAAATACAGACCCAAGCCCTTGTGGATATTTATTCCCTTCACATCATTTAGTAATTGCTCTAAGTTGGAGGCAAAAACTTCCCTGTTGTTCCCTTCTTCTTCTCCAAAAGACCAGGGACTTTTTTGTAGTCACTAATGTTATATAAATGCAACAAATATATCAAGACCATTTTTACTGATGCCATCAGACCCATGCTAAATTAGCGTTATTATCTGCCATCTGGCAACGTACGGAGGGTATACGCTTTGGAGCAAGACATTGAAGTAAGTATTTTCATCTCAGTAGATTGAAAACACAAGTTCTAAACACTGTCATTAGGGAATCGTTCTGTGTTGAGACGATTCAGAGAATAAGCCTTTTGCTGATATTGTTTTGCAGAGTCAGCATGTAGTTATAAATAAGAATTTCATAAACCTTGTGCATTGCCCAGGACTTACAACTAGCAAAAGTTACACAACTGTCATCACAGTTCCTTTGAAACGGTCACTGGATACCCTGTCCTTTAGTCAGGCTGTTTTCCATTTATGTTTGAGGAGTAAGCGGTAAGGGGGGATTCAAGATGTCTGGAGGACCAGAGAGGAAAATCTGTATTTGTCAGCACTTGGTATCAGGCTGTCCAGACATCCAAAATAGAGCTTGAACTCAGGAGTTCCAGACCAGCCTAAGCAGGAGCAAGATCCTGTTGCTACTAAAAAAAAGAAAGAAAAAAACCTCAGAGCTTTTCAGTCAAGTAGATGTATAGATGTGAATTTTGATGACACAAGCACAAGCAGCTTCTGAAAACATCTGCCACTAAAAAATTAGGCTGCATTTGTGAAAGAGGGTTTGAAACGCTGACAGTCTCTAGTGACAGACCAGCTCCCTTCCCTGGCCTAGCCCAGCTCCCTTCCCTGGCCTGACTGTTAGGGAAAAGTTCCAAGATACTAGCCGAGTACCTAAAGGGAACCATTGTGTAAAAGATGGGCAATGAACCACATGGCTGCTTCAAAGAAGAAAATAGTGATCAGCACTGATCCCGGGGCTGCAGCTCAGGCCTGTAACAGTCCTGAGGAATGACAGCCCTGCATAGTTTTGCACTGGATGCCCTGCTGATTAGGACGCCAAGAGGCAGATCTGCCAAGAGGACTAGACCTTGGAGGTTACTTTAGAACAAACAAAAGACTGTCAGGGAATGGGCTCTGTGTGCAGGGGCCAGGGGGTGCACTAATAGATGCCATTTCAGTGAGGACTGTACACAGGAGAAACTTCTGTCTCTGATGATAGAGGACTTTTTACGAATGCGTACATCTGTAATTCACATAGTTGGCAGATACACAAACCCTCAAACTTTATGTCGTCTTTAGTAATCCTTATTACCCAGTTATCATAATTTACCAAGGTAACATCCCTCCCCAGCTGGCCATTACTGTCATGGAAACTGCTGCGTTTGGCTCCAGGGCACCAGCCTCAGAGGGGCCCTGTGATACAGAACTTCTGGGGTGATCCAGCCCAAAAACTGCAAATAACATCTGGTGTTTGGCTTTGCAGCATGATATGAACTTTTCTGGGTGTAGTTGAATGTGTGTTGCCTGCCCCTCCCCCTTCCCCAAATTACTAAGATCATGTAGAATTTCCCGATTGAATCATTGAAGTCCCAGGTGGCACATCTTTCTGAGAGTCTTGTATATCAATCCTTTTATTTCTTCAGTGAAATGTTCTCCTTTGGTTGAAAGGGGGCCTTTTGGGTAGGCTTTTTAAAGGTGGGGCAAAAATACCTCACACGGTCTGGAACGAACAACAGCAACAAAAATCTAAGGATGGAATTCTGTATTTCTGGTGTTCTCTTTGTACCATATGGAGAACAGGAGTGAAGTGAGGAATTTTTTTGAGGACAGCATTGCATAGTGGGACAGTAATAATATGTCACAATCCACAAACAGGTTATGAAGGAGAAATGGAATGCTTGTTTGTTTGTCTTTTTTGTGTGTGTGATTGGTTCAGGGCTCCAAAATCATCTGTGAAGACCATGTGTATTAGATTTATAGAAGCTTCAAGTGTATTTGGTGGAGATGATTATCAATTTGTGGCCTGACCAAGACAAGGGATACTTAGGATCTTAAAGGATTACAGAATGTACTTAGTTTAATTTTTTCAAATTATTTCCACAGAGATCTCTAACATCCTTATTTTGTTGAAGATACTAACTTTTAGGTGCTTCTGGATAGAGAAATAAATATGATCTTTTCTATGTCACCAAGAAGGTTTCAGTCTAGTGGAGAAAGACATTAAAACACGCACACACGCACACACACACACACACCAGTAAGTCTAAGTGAGATGAGTCAGCGTTTGGTGAATCTGTTTGAAACATTCTGTGGAGGGTCCAGAGAAAAAAAGCCTTTGAGAGTGAGCCCTGTGTCCTCTCGACTCAAGCGCCTGTGTACTCGGGCAATCACTGGAACGTCTGCGGTCAGGGAGTGAATCAGGAGAGGAGATGCCGTGGTGACAGAGTGTTCTCATGTTTATCGCTGGCTGCTACCTTTGAAAATATTTTAGAATCATAGACATGAGAACTGACCCTTAAATGACCTACCCTTTCCTAAGAACAGCAATGATCCTTTTAAACTACATCTCAATTTATTGTTATTGGTAGGTGGACAGAAGGAAATTAGGTCAAAAAGAGTATCATTAAAAATCGTTCTATCCTATCTAAAAATTTACCCCATGCATTTCCCGAGACCCATCTATTTGACAGTTTTACTCATAATTACAGGAATTTCTTCCAAGATTATTACATCTAAATTTTTGCTATTATGAGCCATTTATGACTTTTTAAAATTCTAGTCATTCTGCCTAAGATGACCTTTTCTTTCAGCAGCATAATTCCAATAAAGGGTCCTGAAGGAGCCAGAAGAGGTGTGGTTTGCCTTCCTCGTGTCTGGTCAAATTTTCTTCTACTTTTCATCAACCTTGTTTCAGCTTTTTTTTTTTTTTCTTCCTGCCCCACATTCTCATTCTGCTGCTGTTTGAAACAGACATTCAGATTCAAGCTTCAATACAAGTTCATGTGCTCTGCTGGAATGCCGTAAGCACAGATAAATGTAGCACACATGTTAAGAAATAACAAGTTTCTGACTTCCTCTTACGTCCATCAACATTGTGCACTTTCAGCTTCCAGGAGCTACATGCAATCTAAATGTTTGGAAATTGAAGGAATCTAATATCTTATTATCAAGAGACTAGAGATGTTAGTACATTAGTTTAGGATTTTACTCAGCAAACACTGACCACCAACTATATTTCAGACAGTGCTTTGTGCTGTAGACACAAAGAAATGAAGAAGCAGAGCTTTTCTTCCTAAAGCCAACCACATACTTAGGACAGGGGATAAGAGAACAGATAATGGCTGTAAAGTGTGAAGACTGTAATAGACTCTAACCTAAGGTGGGAGGGATACCAGACCCAGCAAGGGAGAGTGAAGGAGTTTGTGGCAAACAGAACACACCGAAAGGCGCAAGGGCACATTGAACAGGGCATGTGCGGAGGTCTCCCTGTATCCCACAAAGCAGAGAGACAGAGGAGGGATGCAGCTAAGGGTGGCAGGTGTGTGGGGTGAGATAGGGAGGGGTCAGAACTCCTAGGGCTTTGCATTCAGCTTGCATCCTAGACATAGTCCAGCATAAGAAGAGCTTTAATCTGGCCCAAAGTGAAGAGAGTGGCACAGTGGGTTCACATCGTGCCATTTTTTGACTTGAGATGATTGAGAGCACTCAGATGTGACAGAGAGTGGGATGCTCCCAAAAGTGATGATTAGGTGGGTTTTCTTAGAGATGGGGTCTTGCAAAGTTGTCCAGGCTGGTCTCAAACTCCTGGCCTCAGACAATCCTCCTTTCTCAGTCTCCCAAATTACTGGGATTATAGGTATGAGCTACTATGCTCAGCTCATGATGAGGTGATTTCAGACACTGCAGTGAAGTACAGTTCTAGTGGAGACATTTGTAAGGCTTTACAAATACTAGTATAAGAGAGTTTGTAGGGCTGGGTGTAATGTCTCACACCTGTAATCCTAGCACTTTGGGAGATTGAGGTGGGAGGATTGCTTGAGGTCAGGAGTTTGAAACCACTCTGAGCAAAGTAGAAGACTCCATTTCTACAAAAAATAGAAAACTTGGCTGGGGGTGATAGTACATGCCCATGATCCCAGCTACTTGGGAAGCTGAAGCAGAAGGATCGCTTGAGCCCAGGAGTTTGAAGTTGCTTGCAGTGAGCTGTGATCATGCCACTGCCTTCATGCCCAGAAAACAAAGCAAGACCCTGTTTCTAAATAAACAAGGAAGTAGAATTTGCTTTTTCTTCCTTAAGCACCAAATGGAAATCCCAGTACAGAAATCTTTTGTCTGCTAGATGAGCAAAAATTCCTATTTGAAACTATAACCACTTAATTTCATTTGCTGCCTGCTGATCTCTTACCTGCAGGAAGTTGAGGCCTATGTAGACCCAGGATAACCCTCAAATAGTCTTGCAGGGAAGTATAACTAAAACACGAAGAAGAGCCTGCCAGAACTAATGTAACCCCTCAACACCAACCTAATTGTGCTGGAGTCATAACAGTGACATGAGGGGAAAGATGTGGAATTGGGGGGCCGGGTGGAGTGTCCACCTGTACTTTAAAGGTTATGGTTTGGAGACAGTGGAGTACGTGATGTGAATGCCTGTATAGATCTCATTGGCTAAAATCAAAGCATCTGATAAATCCTGACCCCACTGACTCTTCAGTTACTATAAAAGTAAACAAAGCATTGTAGTAACACCCTGGATTTAATTCTTCCTAAAAAGTGAAGAACCTTAAGAGAAGGCAACCATGTTATCCTGCAGCAATAGAAAGAGAAAGAAACATTAGGCACAGACGTGTTCCTTGAATCTAAAAACAAAAACAACAGCAACAAAAAGCCAAAACCGTGCTTTTTAATTTTTTTTTTTAATTGAGAGGAAAGATAAATACGAAACCACAAATGGAGATTCAATGAATATAACTTACTTGGTGCTGACACCATTTGTCCAGGAGATATTGAGATTTTTTTTAAGTGCAAAATGGTTCAAGAAAGATGGGAGATTTTAAAAGATGAAATTATGCTTACCGGCAATAGAAAAAGTACAAAGGAAATATAAAAATTAAAGTATAAAACTATTAGAATGACAAACAGCTAAGTAAGCACACATGTGAGGTATAAACCTGTAAGCAGGTTTTCAGGGTGGGTAAGTTCAGAGGAAGCTAAAAGCCTCACACATTAAAGGACTTAATGTGTGAAGCTAATTTTCCAAGCTAAGCAGTGAAGAGAGTATAACAGGCGTCCTCAGACTTTTTAAACAGGGGCCAATTCACTGTCCCTCAGACCATTGGAGGGCTGGACTATAGTTTAAAAAGAAAAAAAAAACTGTGAACAAATTCCTATGCACATTGCACATATCTTATTTTGAAGTTAAAAAACAAAACAGGAACAAATACAATCACACCACCTCATGTGGCCTGCGAGCTGCAGTTTGAAGACCCCTGCTATAAGAGAACAATGACTGGGGAAATCAAAGTGAGTGCTTCACTGGCAGAAGAGACGGTGATAAGGACCGGTTATTGCCAAGTTCAGTCCTACCATGAACTAGTTGGATGGCTCTTAAGTATTTCATTTAGCTCTCTGGGCCTGTATTTCTTCATCTATAAAAGAGATATTTGGGGGGTAGATGAGCAAGGCAGTCTTGTGCTGTGCCCAGTTCTCTGCCTCTGTCTCATGGTAGTACTGTTTGGAGCAGAGAACATTAAGGGAAGGAGAGGATAGGAATGAGCACCTGTGTTCATTCCTATCCTCTCCTTCCCTTAAAGGCTTTGCGTTCTTTTTAGAATTTCAGCAAACAAGTTAATTTCGGCAAAATTCTAGAAGAAATTGTTATGTGGTTTATGATCACTTAAGAAAGGGGTGACTGAAGACCCAATGTGGATTTACTAAGGAAGTTTTGCCAAAAAATCTACAGATAGTGGATCTAAAAATACTTGTAGTTTATTTAATAGTATTTAACTATTATTATCATTTTGTCCCACTCTATTCTCTTTAGGAATTCTTATCAAAAAACCACTTACACCTTCTGTAATAAAAAAGAATCTGACTATTTTTCAGTAATAATAATAACTGTTTATTATTCGTTTGAATGACCATTTTTTCTTCATGTTTATTATGGGAAAACCATAAAATTTTTATATCTGGCTCGGGTGCCATGCAGCTGCGGGTCTCTTGCCTTGATTGGCGCTCCCAGGCCTGTCCCAGGCCTTCACCCCTTCCCTGCAGCCGGAGGAGTCTGCGCCGCTCTGCTGCCACCAGGGCCTTCGCACCCCACCATGCCAGTTTGAACCTCCACTGCCTCAATCAGATTCCGAATGTCAAAAAGCAGAGGGTCTATCTGATGAATTTGAGGAAATCGGGAACTTTGGGCAAGCCAGGGTAAACATCTAGGAGCAGAATTGCTGGGTCGTGTAGTAGCAATGTGGTTGGAACTGAAGACCACTATCCTATATGAAGTATCTCAAGAATGTAAAAACACCACATGTAGCGGCGCCCACACCTCCATAAGAGCTGCGCCGCAATAAGCGATCTGCCCCCGCCCAGACTCTGGTAAGAGCTGCGCACGCTGGGCTGAGCACGCCCTGACCAGGAACTCTGGGAGTCGCGCAACCCCGCGTCCTCCCTCCTGTACCCCTCCTGCCTCCATAATAGCCTGCTCGTCTGCCCAGGGACTCTGGTAGCCGTGTGCCCTCCGGAGCCCTCCTGCCTCTGTGCAGAGCCCTTCTCCTGCCCAGAGACTGCTGGAGCATTGGGCTCTCTGAGCCAAAGTCACTAGGTGCCAGGCACTCCCAGAACCGTGTGCACCCACGCCCCCCACCCCCCAGTGCTGGATCTGGGTGTGTCACACTCTGGAGCTCCTCCCACAACCAGAGCTCCCTGGCTGGGGCAGCCCAGAGGAGCTACACAGGGTCACTCCCTACAAAGATCCAGCAACAATAGAGTGATCCCGCTGGGGTCTAATCTTGGAGAGGCACCTCCCCAACTCTGAGGACAGCTAGAGGCAACGGTGAAAAAACAATCATGAGGTGAAATCAATGGATAAACTCTGGCAATATGAATAATCAGAGTAGATCAACTCCCCCGAGGATCAATGGGGCAGACACAGCACAAGATCCAATGCACAAACAAATAGCTGAGATGTCAGAAATCGAATTCAGAATCTGGATAGCAAATAAGATCGAACTAGAATTCCAAGCAGTAACCCAAAAGATATCTCAAGAATTCAACGAGTTCAAAGACCAAATGACCAAAGATTTTGACACATTGAGACAAGAAGTTGCAGCCCTCAAAGAGCTGAGAAACACAGTCGAATCCCTCAATAACAGAATGGAGCAAGCAGAGGAAGGGATTTCTGACATTGAAGACAAAGCTTTTGAATGCTCCCAAACTCTCAAAGAAGAAGAGAAATGGAAGGCAAAAACAGATCACTCTCTCCGAGAGCTCTGGGATAATTCAAAGAAAACCAATATTTGTCTTATAGGGATCCCTGAAAGCGACGAAGTGGCTTCATAAAGCACAGAGTCTCTGCTACATGAGATTATGAAAGAGAACTTTCCAGACATGCCAAGAGATTCTGAAATTCAGATAGCAATTTCAGAACTCCAGCATGACTCAACCCAAATAAGACATCCCCCAGACACATCATAATCAATTTCACTAAAGTTAATATGAAGGAGAAAATTCTGAAAGCAGCCAGATGAAAGAAAACCATTATCTACAAGGGAAAGAATATTAGAATAACTGCAGATCTCTCTGCTGAAACCTTTCAAGCTAGAAGAGGATGCTCACTGACTTTCAATCTCCTAAAACAAAATAACTTTCAACCCAGGATCCTGTATCCAGCTAAACTGAGTTTCATTTATGACGGTGAAATTAAATACTTTAACGACATTCACATGTTGAAGAAATTTGCCATAACTAAACCAGCTCTCCAGGATATTCTCAGAAATATCCTCCATAAAGACCAGTGTAATCCTCCACCACAAAAGTAAACCCACCCAGAACATTTTGATCAAATTCCAACTTCCACAGTCGCAAAAGGATTAAAAATGTCCACCGGACCCCCAAAAGGCTTATTAATATTCTCAATTAATGTGAATGGTTTAAATTGTCCACTAAAGAGGCACAGATTGGCTGACTGGATACAAAAACTCAAGCCCGATATCTGCTGCATACAAGAATCTCATCCTACATTAAAAGACAAATATAGACTCAAGGTGAAGGGACGGTCATCTATACTCCAGGCAAATGGAAAGCAGAAAAAAGCAGGTGTTGCAATCCTATTCGCAGACGCAATAGGCTTTAAACCAACCAAAATAAGTAAGGATAAGGATGGACACTTCATATTTGTTAAAGGCAATACTCAATATGATGAGATTTCAATTATTAATATTTATGCACCCAACCAGAATGCACCTCAATTTATAACAGAAACTCTAACAGACATGAGCAACTTGATTTCCTCCAGTTCCATAGTAGTTGGAGATTTTAACACCCCTTTAGCAATGCTGGATAGATCCTCCAAAAAGAAGCTAAGCAAAGAAATTTTAGATTTAAACTTAACCATTCAACATCTGGACTTAACAGACATCTACAGAACATTTCATCCCAACAAAACTGAATACACGTTCTTCTCATCAGCCCATGGAACATACTCCAAAATTGACCACATCCTCGGCCACAAATCCAACCTCAGCAAATTTAAAAAAATAGAAATTATTCCTTGCATCTTCTCAGATCATCATGGAATAAAAGTTGAACTCAATAACAACAGGAATCTGCATACCTATACAAAAACTTGGAAGCTAAATAACGTTATGCTGAAGGATAGATGGGTTATAGATGAGATTAAGAAGGAAATCACCAAATTTTTGGAACAAAACAACAATGAAGACACAAATTATCAGAACCTCTGGAATACTGCAAAGGCAATCCTAAGAGGGAAATTTGTAGCACTGCAGGCCTTCCTCAAGAAAATGGAAAGAAAGGAAATTAATAACTTAATGGGACATCTCAAGCAACTGGAGAAGGAAGAACTTTCCAACCCCAAACCCAGCAGAAGAAAAGAAATAACCAAAATCAGAGCAGAATTAAATGAAATTGAAAACAAAAGAATTATACAACAGATCAATAAATCTGAAAGTTGGTTTTTTGAAAAGATCAATAAAGTAGATAAACCTTTGGCCAACCTAACCAGGAAAAAAAGAGTAAAATCTCTAATCTCATCAATCACAAATGACAAAGATGAAATGACAACAGACCCCTCAGAAATTCAAAAAATCCTTAACAAATATTACAAGAAACTCTACTCTCAGAAATACGAAAATCTGAAAGAAATCGACCAATACTTGGAAGTACACCACCTACCAAGACTTAGCCAGAATGAAGTGGAAATGTTGAAGAGGCCTATATCAAGTTCTGAAATAGCATCAACTATACAAAATCTCCCTAAAAAGAAAAGCCCAGGACCAGATGGCTTCACATCAGAATTCTACCAAACCTTTAAAGAAGAACTAGTACCTATATTACTAAACCTCTTCCAAAATATAGGAAAAGAAGGAATACCATGCAACACATTCTACGAAGCTAACATCACCTTGATTCCTAAACCAGGGAAAGACCCAACAAGAAAAGAAAATATTAGACCAATATCAGTAATTAATATTGATACAAAAATATTCAATAAGATCCTAACAAGCAGAATCCAACAACACATCAAAAACATTATACACCATGACTAAGTGGGATTTATCTCAAGGCTGGTTCAACATATGTAAATCTATAAATGTAATTCAGCACATAAACTAAAAAATAAAGACCATATGATTCTCTCAATTGATGCAGAAAAAGCTTTTGATAATATCCAGCATCCCTTCATGATCAGAACACTTAAGAAAATCGGTAGAGAAGGGACATTTCTTAAATGAATAGAGGCCATCTACAGCAAATCCACAGCTAATATCGTATTGAATGGAGTTAAATTGAAATCATTTCCACTTAGATCAGGAACCAGGCAAGGTTGCCCATTGTCTCCATTGCTCTTTAACATTATAATGCAAGTTTTAGCCATTGCAATTAGGGAAGAAAAGGTGATCAAGGGTATCCACATAGGATCAGAAGAGATCAAACTTTCACTCTTTGCAGATGATATGATTGTATATGTGGAAAACACTAGGGATTCTACTATAAAACTTTTAGAAGTGATCAAGGAATACAGCAATGTCTCAGGCTACAAAATCAACACCCATTAATCTGTAGCCTTTATATATACCAACAATAACCAAGCCGAAAAAACAGTCAAGGACTCTATTCCTTTTACAGTAGTGCCAAAGAAGATGAAATATTTGGGAGTATACCTAACAGAGGAAGTGAAAGATCTCTATAAAGAGAACTATGAAACTTTAAGAAAAGAAATAGCTAAAGATGTTAACAAATGGAAAAACATACCATGCTCATGGCTGGGAAGAATCAACATTGTTAAAATGTCTATACTACCCAAAGCAATATAGAATTTTAATGCAATTTAAATTTAATGCAATTATTAAAGCTCCATTGTCATATTTTAAAAACCTTGAAAAAATAATACTTTGTTTTATATGGAATCAGATAAAACCTTGAATAGCCAAAACACTACTCAGCAATAAAAACAAAGCAGAAGGAATCATGCTACCAGACCTCAGACTGTAGTATAAATCGATAGTGATCAAAACAGCATCGTACTGGCACAAAAACAGAGAAGTAGATGTCTGGAACAATGGAACCAAGAGATGAATCCAGCTACTTACCGTTATTTGATCTTTGACAAGACAATTAAAAACATTCAGGGGGGAAAAGATTCCCTATTTAACAAATGGTGCTGGGTAAACTGGCTGGCAACCTGTAGAAGATTGAAAGTAGACCCACACTTTTCACCATTAACTAAGATAGACTCTCACTGGATAAAAGATTTAAACTTAAGACATGAAACTATAAAAATACTTAAAGAAAGTGCAGGGAAAACTCTTGAAGGAATCGGCCTGGGTGAATACTTTATGAGGAGGACTCCCCAGGCAACTGAAGCAGTATCAAAAATACATTACTGGGACCTGATCAAACTAAAAAGCTTCTGCACAGCCAAGAACATAGTAAGTAAAGCAAGCAGACAGCCCTCAGAATGGGAGAAAATATTTGCAGGTTATACCTCCGATAAAGGTTTAATAACCAGAAACCACAGAGAACTCAAACGTGTTAGCAAGAAAAGAACACGTGATCCCATCTCAGGGTGGGCAAAGGACTTGAAGAGAAACTTCTCTAAAGAAGACAGATACACGATCTACAAACACATGATAAAAAGCTCATCATCCTTAATCATCAGAGAAATGCAAATCAAAACTACTTTGAGATATCACCTAACCCCAGTAAGAGTAGCCCACATAACAAAATCCCAAAACCAGAGATGTTGGCATGGATGTGGAGAAAAGGGCACACTTCTACACAGCTGGTGGGAATGCACACTAATACGTTCCTTTTGGAATGATGTTTGGAGAATACTTAGAGATCTAAAAATAGACCTGCCATTGGATCCTATAATTCCTCTACTAGGTATATACCCAGAAGACCAAAAATCACAATATAACAAAGACATCTGTACCAGAATGTTTATTGCAGCCCAATTCATAATCCTTAAGTCATGGAAGAAGCCCAAGTGCCCATCAACCCACGAATGGACTAGCAAATTGTGGTACATGTACACCATGGAATATTATGCAGCCTTAAAGAAAGATGTTTACATGGATGGAGCTGGAACATATTCTTCTTAGCAAAGTATCTCAGGAATGGAAGAAAAAGTATCCAATGTTCTCAGCTCTACTATGAAGCTAATTTATAGCTTTCACATGAATGTTATAACCCAACTATAGCACAAGAATATGGGGAAAGGGCCAAGGGAAGGGAAGGGAGGGGGGAGGTTATGGTGGAGGGAAGGTAATAGGTGGGGCCACACCTACAGTGCATCTTAGAATGGGTACAGGCAAAACTTACTAAATGCAGAATACAAATGTCTACATACAATAACTAAGAAAATGCCATGAAGGCTAAGTTGAACAGTTTGGTGAGATTATTTCAGATTGTATGTGAAACCAGCACCTTGTACCCCTTGATTGCACTAATGTACATAGCTATGATTTAACAATAAAAAAAAATAAAAACAATAAAAAAATTTATATCTTTATTTAAATACAACATTTGATAACATTTTTAATGCTATCCTTTTAGGTAATAGGGAGCAGTGTGGAAATAATACCTAATTAGTAAGTGGCCACATTTATGTCTTTGCAGGCCACAGTAAATTGAGGGTAATCTTACAGTATCCTATTTCCAGATTCTCTCCTTAGTCTTGCCATGGTCAGTAGTTTTTAAATCAGACTTTGGGGACAGCAGCACAGTTAAAAATCATGTGCTCTGGAGACAGTTCATGTTTGTTCTTGCTTTGTGGTACTGGCATATTCCTTAACCATTCTATGCCTCATTTTCCCCATTTATAAATGGAGCTAATAGTCCCATCTCATAGTGTTGCTCTGAGAATTAAATAGGATAATGTGTGTAAGTGATCAACACCAGTGCCTGGCACTTAGGAAACCCTTGGTAAGTGATAGCAGTAATTTTGAAGATGAAAATGACCATTTGTGAAAGAAAATATGGATGGAACAAAGCTGTGGGTGTGGGTGGCAGCTTGAATTAGAAAGTTTAGTATGCTGGAATGACATGCTGAACCCATTCAGATTTAATGGTTTAGATTAATTTTAAGACTTTAAGTTCAATGGAGTCAAATATGTAATCCTGCCTATAGGTTTTGAAAATTTCAAAAAATATTAATAGCTTCCAAAAAAAGATCTGACTTTGGCTGAAATCAATTTGAATAGAATCTGAGCGGGGGTGTTGACTACACAATCATGGGGACAGGCAAGGCGTCCCGGGGGCTCCACCCCAGGGTCACTCTGGCTGGTACTCAGACAGGTGTCGTGGCCGCAGCTCCTCAGACTGCACATTTACCCTGAGCTCCGGGCAGGCTGGGTTCAGGGGAGTTAGAGGATTATTTCCATTTCTAATTATGTTTCAAAATCACCCATGACTCAGTAACAAAAAGGGTTGAGAAGTTCTGAAGACTGTCATTTTGAGGAACTCACGATATTTATCCTGGAAAAGATTGATATAAAGGAAATATTTTGACCATCATAAGGTTTGAAAGACTTACTTGAAAAATAGTCAGATTATGTTTTATTATGGAAGGTGTAAGTGGTTTTTCAATAAGGATTCCTAAAGAGAATAAAGTGGGACAAAATGATAAAAAGGCAATTAAAATACTATGAAGAGGTCAGATTGTTAAGGGAAGACAGCTTCCGAAGACCAAAGAATTATAGGTTATTTAAAAAATATTTTTTATCGAGGTATGTGTCATATATAGTAACATGCACAAATCTTAAGTGTAGAGAGGGATGATTTTTCACTAGTTATACATCTAAGTAACTACCACCCAGATGAAATACAGCACATTACATCATCTCGGAAGGTTTCCTCCTGCCCCCTTCCAGCCAGTAACTGCCCTCCAGCCCGAAAGTAACCACTTTCCTGACCTCTATCACCATATATTAGGTTTGCAAACTTCACTCAGCCACTTTGGAGGACTGTTTAGCAGTTTTCAATGAAATTAAATAAACATCTCTACCTTCTGCTCCAGCAATTCTATTTCCAGTTGCATATCCAAGAGAAATGAGATATGAGATTTGGTTTCTTTAAAAAAGATTACATAGGATGGTCACAGGAGCTTTATCCATCATAGCCCAAAGAGAGCAGACAATCCACATATCCATTATTAGGAGAATATATAAGCATATGATGCGGCCACACCGTGATAGTCTACTCAGCAATGAAAAATAATGAAGGACTGATAGGTGCTACACAAAGACGATCTCGCAACCAACATGGTGCGTGGAAGAAGCCAAACACAAAACAGGACATACCCTGATCCCATTTTTACAAAGTTCAGGATTATAGCTCTTAATGAACGACTTTCATGACAGTTGGATTTCACATGCCTAGCATGGTTGGGGAAACATCTCTCGGAAAAAGATTTGTATGAAACACAAGGTGGCAGAGAAGTGGAAGAAAAATTAAATTAATGCCAGCAGTTCAGCTTGCTTAAGTGGAAAACATTTATTTAACATTCCTTGTTTCTGCAGTGAGTAATGGAATTATGTGAGGTCTCATTATTTCCTTTCCTTTTGTTTCCTCCTTGGATTCTAATTCTTACGAGGATTTTCTGGTAATAATGGTAGCTTACAAAAGACAGAAAGGCATTGCAGAGTCAAAAATCTGTTCGTACAAAACCAGACTAACTTAAGACAATTTTGAGTCACTTCCTCAAAATAAAATTTCTGAACAAAATACAGGCAATATTGGAAAGTAGATGATTTGTTGTTATTCTCTGCTCAAAACTTCTGATACTGTCATTTCCATCACTACTGGTAGCCAGTTTATCTTAGCATTTTATCTGTTTCCTTAGTGATCAAAGCATGAAATCATAGTAGGTGGACAAAACTATAGAGAACAGATTATTGGTCACCAGGAGACATGTGTGAGGAAGGCCAGGGAGGGTGCAGGTGTAAAGGAGGGAGACGAGGGAGTTCTTCAGCAATAACGGAAAAGTTCTGTATCTTCATGGTTGTGGTGGTCCATGAACTTGAATATAGGATAAATGGCATAGACATGCATACTTGAATACATGTAAAAATGGCAAAAAAATGAACAAGGTCTGTAGCTAATGGTACTGAAGTAAAATCCATTTCTTGCTTTTTGTTTTAATGCTACAATTATATAAAATGTTGCTACTGGGGAAATTCACACAGGACTGTATGTACTGTTTTTACAAATTCCTGTAAGTCTCTAAGCCTATAATTATGTCAAACTATTAAGTTTAAAAATTATAATAGGCCACAATAACCAAGCCTCCATCTTTGGGGAAATGAACAAAGTAGTGCTCGCGGGGCAAGCAACCTATAATCACTTGCTTTCTCCTCTGGGTAGTGAGATTTGGCTTTTCTTCACAGTGAGCCAGAGCACCAGCTCCTGCCTCCTCTTTAGATGTTAGACAGTTATTAGATTAAAATATGGTTAACGAGGTGACTGTCCTGTAGCAGGCACTCTGCAAATGGAACACACCAACATTCACAAGGGTATGTGAGTCTCTAATAGATCCGCAGGCTGACCGCACTTCATATGACCAGTTCTACCTTTGCCTGTGCTGTCTGTGTTTGTTATTTGCCCGTGAACTTGCTTCAATTTATGCAACAGAATTCTTCCTTCTAGCATCTTTGTTATCTTTTAAAAATTCAGTTACAAGTATATCATAAGAAGCTTTGGAAAAACAGTTAAACAGCATGAAAAAAAAATGCCTAGAATCCTGCCACCCGAAGCAAACACTTTTGATGCTTTATTCCCTCATATCGTCAGCGGCGCCCCACCCCGACCCCCTGCAGCAGATATCTGAAACCACGGGTCGTACGGAATCCTATGAACTTAAAAAAATTCTGTGGATGTGTGCCTTCTCGTTCCACTTATCATACCCACTGTGGCCATAACCTTCGCAGTTTGATGTGCAGCAGCAAAACTAGCACAGATTTCTTTTCCTTTGTTCACAATATCTTGAGTAGATTCATTCTTACAGGTAGATCTTAGCAACGTTGGTATACGATTTTTTCCTTCTTATTGAGTCAAGAACTTTCACCTTTTCATTTAAATGAAGCACTTTACGGCTTCTCATTGGTATATCGGAATTGCCAGCATCTCTGTTCTTGAACTCTGAGGCCGTTGTGAAGTAAAATACGAGTGACTTGAACACAGCACTGCAATACCACGGGAGTCTGATACCCAGGATGGCTATAGAGTGACGGTTGGGCGGGTGGTGTCTACAGCATGGAGATGCTGGACAAAAGCAGGCGTCACATCCCAGGCATGATTCACGTCATGCCACAATACTCAGAATAGCATGCCATTTAATATTTGTAAAGTATCTCTGGGATTTTCCATTTAATATTTTCCAACCACGATTGACTATGGATAACTGAAGCTTCAGATAAGGAGGGAGGGGCATCTTCCTGTACTTGCACTGTATTATCCCAATCTTTTTATCTTTGTGTATATAAATGATTCTAAAAATGAATATTAAATCATACTTTTTAAAATTTTATTTTACTTATTGATGTCTGCATACTACATTGCCCCCAGATCATTCACTTCCATCATGTTATTTAATGACTACTTGGAATTGCACCCTGTGAATGTCCAGTCAATGAACCAATCTCCTGTGGTTGGACAATGGGCTAATTTCCAGTTTTCCTTCTTTAGAAACAATCTCATGATGAACAATTTTTGTTCATATTCAGAATTATCTCCTTGGGATAAAGTTTTAGGAGTGGAATTTCTAGATAGGTAAACTATAAAGGCTTTCCATTTACATTGCCAAAGTCCTTTGCAGAAGAATAAGCATCCTTTTAAAGAATGAAACTTGTAAACCAGAAACTATTTCAACAAGATACTCTATGTGAAGGGAAATTTTTAGTATCAGTTTCTTCAGAGTGATTCATCCCTCCTTAGAGCCAAATTGCCATTACCAAATAGATGTAATGTTTTCACAGAATTAAAATAAAAACATTGAAAATGTCTATATGAACAAGTGATGCTGAAATATTTTGCTACTTTTTATTTTTGTTAAACAGTGAGACTAAAATGACTTACTAGCAGAAAAAGATAGGAATTAGAATGAGCATCTACTAACAGGGAGCATTTTTAATAAGCACTACTAACAACTGAATGAGAACGTCTGGAAAGTTAACACAAAGGAACTCTAGTTTCAATCTTACCACTGAAGAATTATTTATTAACCATGTGGGCTTTTAAAAAAATTAGGTATTTTGTTCCTCCCAGTAGCATTTCATAATGCCTGCTGAGAAGTTTTTATAAGTGACCAAGCGGTCCAGTTAGCCTATCATGTGAAGGGCACCCATGTAATATCTAAATTTATGTATTTAGAGCTATACTCTGTTTAAATAGACTCAGCACATGAAAATTCATATTTTAAAGAGACATAGAAGACAATTGCTGAAGAGGCAGCTGGGTGGATTAAAAAAAAAATATGTGCAAAAACACAAATTACCCTTAGTTCTACATATCACCTTGATACCCTAAGGAATAGCTGAAGCTCTTGTGAAATGTAATGTGTTAACATATTTTTAATTTGTGCTTTCTTGGACTTAGATGATTAAAATGTGAGTGTTTTGGAAATTATTGCTCTTTGTTACTGCAGACTTACAAGAGTCCCTACTTTGTTTTTTGTTTGCAGATATAAGCTTACCAAAGTCGGCAACCATATGCTACACAGCTGCCTTGCTCAAAGCGAGAGCTGTCTCTGACAAGTAAGTGAATAGAAACTTGTGTGTTTCTGAATGCCTGACTGTACTTACAGAGATGTGTTGCCTCTGAGGGCTTCTCTGGAAGTTTCTCTTAGTCTATGAAACCCCTGCTTATAAGCATGCATCTTCCAAAACCTGCTGATCTTTTCTTTCACTACTAGGAGGGAAGATATATCCCCAGGTATTGTAAGGGTGAATGGGTTCCTAAAGAGGGATTTATGTGAAATTTCATGCCTCTGAGGTGACTTTCCTTTTTTTTGTCAGACAGTGGATACCAAAAGGCCTGCTTAGGACTTACACAAAATGCCATCATTTTATTCATTTTTTGCACAGTCCTCTTCTGTCAGCAGTCCACAACTGGGAAGTAGTCACACAGACATGGAATGTGGCAGAGGAGATGGTCGCCTCACATTCTCCATGTCTCACAGATCCCAGATCAGCTTCCCACCAAGGGTGTGTTTACTTTGAGTTGCCCTTTCAATGGGACATTTGCCCATTTGATTCAGGCAGGTGACTATGGCACATAGAATTTTCATAGCATCCCAGGATGCCTGGCAAGTGAAAGAGCATACGGTTGGCTTAACTGTTTTTGACTTCCTGAACATTGACACTTCCCCGATACAGTCCCTCTGTAGCATCAAAAAGCAGAGAACAGGAAAACAGTCTCTGCTGTGTCAGACAGGTTTGCTGTTTAGTGTGTGTGCACTTCAAGACCGAAGTAATTTTCTTTCATTCTTTTTTTATCCTGTAGATCGCCAGTACCTACTGCAACATCTTTTCTCCCTACACAGCGACTCCAGCTTGGGAGGGCAGGGCCAGGGTTGTCACAGCTTCCCCTGTGGTGTCTGCCTGCCAAGCACAGCTCTGGAGTTAGCCCTGGGTGTGAGGTGAGAAAGAGATTGCATGGTCTGGTTTTTTTCATTCCCTTGGGCAGGTGTCTTGCCCGCAGTTGGGGCCTGCACACCCCCCTGCCGGAACAGCCCCAGGCAGGCTCGCCTGCTGCTGAAGCTGCCATGTCTTAACCCTCCATCTCAGCACTGACATCGGGTGGGAGCCTCCTTTAAAATTCTCCCCAGGTCTGTTTTTAACCAAGTGCGCTCTTCTGTAACCTAGTTTTCTCTTTTTCCTACACTGTCTGCCCTTGTCAGTCCTACCCCTTCCTCCCACCTAAGCAGGTACCTCGTAGAAAATTTAGATTAGCTATTTAGACAGAGAGATTGACAGCTGAATGTAATTCCCGCCGCGATTAGATGCAAGCACGCTTTCTGCTTCTGCTGGGGTTCTTGTTGGCCTTGGTCTGAGGGGTCACTCAGAGGTCCCACATGGTGGGAGTTTGGAGAGCTTGTGCCCCTGGCTCACTGTGGTTTGATGGGCCCTTGACGTGTAGATGCCTTTTCAGGTTGACGCCCCAGCAGTGGTCCCAACTGTGGATGGTGTTTGTCTTTCTGCTTTCCAGATTCTCTCCTGAGGCTGCATCTCGGCGGGGGCTGAGCACAGCGGAGATGAATGCTGTAGAGGCCATTCACAGAGCTGTAGAATTCAATCCTCATGTGCCAAAAGTGAGTCTTATCATAGTGGCTAAAGCCTTCACTGACCACAATGTCATTTCTTGAACATGCTCCGTTACGAAAAAATGAATTGCAACCAACAAATGTTGCAGCCCTGCATAATCTATGGTTTTAGCCTCATTTTAAGCAAAAGCTACACTCAAGAGGCTTTGGGGATGATTTTCAGATTTCACATAATAAGGGTAAATGGATAGATCTTGCTTAGGCAGGCCATGTGAGGAAGTCTGAAATTGGCAAAATGTGGAGATCCCAAGAGTGTGGATACATTGGACAGGAATTTCATACCAGTTATGGTTTTATGTAGACCAAACTTGGTAAACTTTGTTGTGAATAAAACTGATAAAAAAAATACCAACTAATGTGACATTCCAGGTCTCTTTAAATACATGATAGGTAATCAGTCCTGGCAAGAAAATAATAGAGAAAACCTCAAAGTATGAAGTATTTTGATTTGTGTCATTTTAATAGGTATATAGAGTAGAAAATATTTGTCTTAGTTGTAACCACATGATTGACCAGTTTATAAATACCCAGTATTTCCCATATGTTTTTTCTGAAGTTGATTTTAAGGGAATCAAATCAGGGAATAGGAGATTTCTATAATCTTTAATTTAGGAGACGAATGCAAAGTTATGACTTGAGTCCCTGCTGTGTGATAGGCACACCCCTGAAGGCCACATCCAATCTCACTATTAAGCACACTTTGAACTCTAAGAAACTTCCTGCAGTTCACATCAGGTATTACAAGGCGTTAACTTCCTTGGCAAAGTATCAGATGAAGACTTATTGGTGGGAAATGACAAAGGAAGGCTGTTTCACTTGTGGCATTGTAGTACTCTAACAAAAGGATGGGTGTGTGTGTGTGTGTGTCTGTGAAATGACTTATGGACTTACCTACTTTATTTTGTTGATATCCAGAGTAACAGAGGTAAGTGACATAATATTATTCCTGGGGCTTTCCTCAAGTCAAGTTTACCTTTTCACTTAACAGGAAATTAAAGGGTGCTGCTCAGTGCCACATTTGAATAAGGATGCATTTATGTTCTTGTGGGTAATGACTGCTGTTGTATCTGTAGACTATGTATTGTATATATGGTACTATTATTATTTCTCCTCATATAATTTTTTTGCCTAAGCTAAAAATGTTTATTCAACTTTGATTAAATTTTAAAATTAATCATGACAATATTTATCCTGAACTACAGTAAACTGAGGTCATTCATCAGTATTTATTGAATGCCATTCTCTAACTACAGAGCTATTCTCTGAACATAAATACAGCTCTTTTACAAGTGGTGTTGAACAACAGCGTCCTGGATTCTGAGGCATAAAACATATGTTCCAAGTTCTTCTGGCTCTGTCATGTATCAGCCACAGGACCTTGGGCTTAACACTTCTGAACTCAAATTTTCCCCCTCATCTTTAAGTAAAAATATACGTCCTGTCTATCTTCTGTGATAATCAAATGAGATAGTACATTTGAAGTTCTTTTGAGATAGTACATTTGAAGTTCTTTTGAGATAGTACATTTGAAGTTCTTTGAAATCACTTGAACACCACATATTTGTAAGTTATTAAAAGTATTATTGACATTTGATTTGCTGGGGAGCTCCTCATGTCTAGGAATCACATGGTAACATTTCCAGTTGTTGTAACTAGAGCTTGATAACCCTGGAGCACAAGACAGAAAATCAGTCCAGTATTTGTTGGTTAGATATTTTGTTTGATAATGGTGTGAAATGGTTAATTTAGCCTTTAGAAGAATATTGCAAGCCCTAAGAAAATGTTTAAGGCAGCCATGGAAAAAGTTGATGCAGTAAACTAGCACTACAGAATAAATAACATTCTAAAAGTGAACCATTCAGAATATTTGATTGTGTTCTTTCTAATCACGAACCTGAGAGAAGGTAGGGTCAGTACCTAGGTAAACCCTCTCCTTTGTTTTGCTTCGTTGGTGATTCTGCTGAGGGGGCATCTCTCTCCTCGTCCTCTTCTCTGTTGACATTTCCATGGAGAAAGGACCCTGTGAGTCACTGGCCCCACCTGTTCAGAATTAGCCACAAACCTCTGATAACTGTATACTATCTGTAGCGTGTGCTAAACATCTTTTACACATACCTGCTGTTTATTGGCCTGCACAAACACAAATTGGTGATGCTTTGCAGAATATGAAACATCAATAATGGTTATAAACTTTTAGACTTTTTGTGTAAGAAGGGGTCTTAAATACTGTCAAGGTTACCCTCCCATTCTAAGCTTGACTCTCTCCTCGTAGTGATATTATGACCATTATTTTTATTATTGGTTTCTTTTGAATGTTTATATGCCAAGCACAGTGCTTACTAAACTACATATACCCTCTCCTTTGTTCATCACCACAACACTGTGAGGTGTATTATATTATCCCCGTTACCCAGATGAGCGTACTGAAAGCTTGGAGAGGTTAAGTAATGTGCTTATGATCATACAAATGATAAATAACAGGGGGCGGCGCCTGTGGCTCAAAAGAGTAGGGCGCTGGCCCCATATGCCGGAGATGGAGGGTTCAAACCCAGTCCCGGCCAAAAACTGCAAAAAATAAAAAATAAATAATAGGAGAGCTAACCTTTTTTCTTCTCTGCCATAAACTGGAAGAATAAGAATTGCCTTGGACCACACATTAAATATACAAACACTAATGAAAGCTGATGAGCAAATAAAGAAAAAAAGTCCATGTGGACTTTCTGTATTATCAGACACTACAGATAGGAAAACAGTCCTTAAATGATCAGCATGCAGCCCATGGACGGCAGGGTGGATACTCTTGGAACCCATTCTGTTAACTACTCTTAAATACTGCCCTCCACTGCCTCCCAGATGCCACTAGGGGGCAGACCAGCTGAGGCTTGAACCCTTCCATGATGGCAGGCACATTGCTTCCCAAGGCATTTAGTTTCTTAACAATTCAGATTTCTTCAAGATATAATCATATCCGAAACATGCCCAAGAGTTCTTTTTCTCTATCACAGGAAGTTGTCAGTGTAACACAGCAGGAATTTTCAGTATCTAATCCTATTTTACCCAATTAATGATAGTCTGCTCAGAGAGAGGAAAAAAAATACCAAGTATAATAGCTGAGAACCGTCTTCCGTAAATTTCCATCTTACCTTTATCTGGTATCCCATTAAACAAAGGTACATAGGTGCTACTTCACCATCCAATGATGAGTATTAGTTATTTCCCCTGGGAGGCTTACTCTTAGGAACTTTCTTCACCTGCAAACATGAGGAGTTAGGGAGTAAGAGTTGCTCCTGACCTCACCATAGAACTAGGAATAAACAGAAGCAGTGAAAAGACACTGATCTGTATTCTGCAGGAGAGCTCCTTGAGTAGTCAGAACGATGCTAACTGCTAGCATCTGTGTCCCCACCTCCCACAGAAGGGGGTATAAATTCCTTGGTAGATTCTTAAAGACTCTTCCTAGTCTGACCAAACTTGTTTTTCATTTTTTCCATCTCCTTCTGACAATCTGTGCATCATTCCAGAAACATCTTCCTCCCTTTCCCTCTTTGCTTCTAATCCTACTCATCCTTCACCCCAGCAGGACTAATAGTCACCACCAGGAAGCCTGTTCCTCCTCATCAGACTAGTCCCTCGCCTCTCTGGTTTCTCACTAGAGTGCATTGATTATGAACTTGCCATTTACCCCTTTTTGAGGATAATTGGAGGTATTAATGAAGATGGTGATTTTCAAGAATCAAACACACAGTTCAAGAAGGCAGAGAAGTCCATTAGGGGATGCTTTTCCATTTAATGGGATTAAAATAGAAGCTTTGCATTTAAAGTATTTTCTATTTTTAAAAGAAAATTTCACTCATGATGCTGGACAAATGAAGAACTACTTTCATCCTGGTTGTATACCTTCATCTCTACATTCCTCTAGTTTATTGGATTTGTGCCCTTTTTCCTGCAACTGTGATCCCCTACTCACCTTGCTCTTTCTCAGCAATTTCCCAGTTTACGTTAAATACACAGACCTGAACTAACTATGCCGTTAGTGCGCCTCCTCTACACTGCAAGCCTATCTCTGGAAGGAGACATGTTTTCATTTTGAAGGATGTTACATTAACTCTTTCAGGGTGCCAAATATAAACGTTCGTTTTCAAAAAAGTTTCAAAAAGAGAGGCTAAATTATTTGTCTGTTATAGGCAGTATTAAATATGCTTGTTCTTCTGTAGTGCGATTATAAAAACAAATTCATTTTAATATTAAAATGTAAAGAAATCATAATATTATTATCTAGTTATATTTAAGACTATTTTCTTCTGGCCCTTTTTCCCATGCATTTTTAATACTTATACTTTAATATTTTAAAAAATTATCATAGATATCTTAACTTGGACTTTATGGTTGAGTATTAGAGGTATATTAATTGTTTCTTGGGGAGTATCATCAGATTTTCAGAGTTCTTAAACTCTTAAACTCTTAGAAGGGTTATCCTCTAACTTAACATTAAAGTTCAAGTCTTTTGTCCGTGTCCCTTCAACTCCCATTAAGACAATCTGTGTAACTGGATACTTCTTTTTTGTGTGTATGTAGTAAAAACCTCATAACTTGAGATCTATCCCCTTACATTATTGTTGACTATATGCACATTGTTGTATAGCAGATCTCTAGAGCTTTTCATCTTGCATGATTGAAACTCTGTTTCTTCCTCCCTACTTCCCACTCTTTCTAGTCTGTAGCAACCACCATTCTACTCTGATTCTATGAGTCTGACTACTTAGGTACCTCATATAAGTGGAATCATGCAGTATTTATTGTTCTGTGACTGGCTTACTTCACTTAGCATAGTGTCTTCAAGATTTGCCCAGGTTGCAGCGTATGAGAGAATTTCCTTCTTTTTTAAGGCCAAGTAATATTCCAGTGTATTATATATCACATTTTCTTTATCCATTTATCCATCCATGGACGCAAAGGTTGTTTCTTCCTCTTGGCTATTGTAAGTAATGCTGCAGTGAAATGGCAGTGCAAATATCTCTTCAAGATCCTGTTTTCACTTCTTTCAAATGGAGACCCAGGAGTGGGATTGCTAGATCATATGATGAAAATTCTATTTTGGATTTGTTTTAAGAAACTTCCATACTGTTTTCCTTAGTGGCTGCATTATTTTACATTTCCACCCAAAGTGCGCAAGGTTCCAAGTTTTCCACAAACTTGCCAACATCTCTTGTTTTCTTATTGGTGGCCATCCTAATAAATGTAAGGTAAAATTGTTTGTGGTTTTTATTTGCATTTATGTGATTATTAGTGAGTTAAGCATATTTTCATATACCAGTTGGCCATTTGTGTATCTACTATGAAGAAATGTCAGTGTATGGCCTATGACCATTTGGGGCTATTTTTGCTATTCAGTTGTAAGAGTTCCTTATATGTGTGTATTGTCCATGTTAGCCCTTTATCAGATATGTGATTCGCAGACATTTTCTCCTCTTCCACAGCTTGCCTTTTCACTCTGTTAGCTGTTTCGCTATATGGAGGTTTTTCAGTTTGATGTAGGCCTGCTTGTCTGTTTACTTTTGTTGCTTGTGCTTTGGTGTCATATCCAAGAAGTCATTCCCCAAACCAGTATCATGAAGCTTTTCCTCTAAGAGTTTTATAGTTTCAGGTGTTATATTTAAGTCTCTAATGCATTTGAGTTGATTTCCATGGATGGTATACAAGAAGGGTCCAGTTACATTCTTTTAGATGTGGACACTCAGTTTGCCCACCACCTTTTGTTGAAGAGAATGATCCACTTCTTGAGTCTTCATTGTAGATATCAGGCTGACAGTATAGGTCAACTTCTGTCATGAACCTATTTGGGCATAAATATTTCTTAGTCATTATGATTATTTCCTTAGGGTAGATTTACAGAAGGAGAATTACGGAGTCACGTGTGGAAGCACTTTGAGGTTCTTTGTATTTGTTGCCAAACTGTTTATCAAAAAAAATGTAGCAGTTTGCACTCACATCAGCAGGTGACTTCTTCACCTCCATCAGACCTTTACTGTCACTGAGCATTTATTTAGAAAAAGAAGAAAGAAAAGAGAAGGAAAACAATAAACATTTATGATTGTATCAAGTACAGATGCAATTTGGTTCTTTTAATCTCTGTTTCTTTACTAATAAGGTAAAATGCTATTAGCCATTTATATTTTTTCTTCTCTGAGTTGTCAGACCCTGTTATATAGAATTCCTGTCATTACTGGGATAATACCTTAACTATAATGACAGAGCAGGGGGTCTAAAGGTAGACAGAGCTGTGAATTCTCACTGGAAGGGTCCAAAAGTGTTCAGTATAAAAAAAAAAAATGTGTTCAGAACAATGACTCTCACTACTTCCTGCCCATTGGACCAGAAGGAAGTATGGGAGGGGAGAGTTAATTAGCTTCCTGCCTATCCCCTTTTTGATAAAATGGGGATTAAAAGTAATGGCTTCATAGGGCTGATGACAAGTAAATGCAATCACGTTGTATAACTCATCCAGTACATGCTGAATACGTGTTGGCCCCCTCATCACCTGTTCCCTTTAGTTTTCCACTCTGTTTCTGTGCTTGCAGGCTAGGTGGAAATAGAGGCTGCCTAGAAACATGCATTAGCAGGTACTTCTTGGGCCACCCTAGCCTGAAGAAGGCCAACCAGAGAGTGTAACAGTGGCACCACAATGCCTCTCACCTTGAGTACCCTCAGGGTCCCCCAGGCCTTCAGATTTGAGGGGAGGCTCTAGCATGTTCTGGCTGCAACTGTTGTCTTCAGGGATTCTACAGCTTATAGCTGGTTGGTAAGTTCTGTCTTTGTGGCTGGTTAAGAGTTGCCATTTCTGACCTATGTCTTATATTCTTGTTCTGAGCATAGAACCGTCCCTGCTGTCTGCCACCCCATTCCACCAGGTCCTTGGCCCCACACAGCACTCCTGTCTGGGGTGAAACTTATCCTACTCAGGCCCCTTCCCCTCCTCCTCCCTTTGTCCCTCTCCCACCTTCTAAGGTAGAATAGGCCTGTAAGGTAGTTCTGGGCATGAATGATGTTGCTGCATAAGCCAGCCATGCCTTTTCCACTTTCATTATCCATTCTTTACAAAGGCAGGGTGTCCCCCCAGCCATGGAGGCCCAGGATTCCCCTTTTCACCATGCTGTAACTCAAATTTACCTTTCTCAGTAAGCAGAAGGTATAGGGCTACCTTCACATTCCCTTACACAAACATGCATACACACACACACACACACACACACACACACACACACACTGAACTCATCATTTTCTCCCCCAGCAATATGTTTCCAGATTCTATTAAGTTTTCACTCTTTCTCAAGCTTTTCTTCTTCGGCCTATAAAAAACAAGCAGTTATTTGTTTCATTCCCAGGGGCTGTTGGAGTGACCTCCACTACTCACCCCCAGGGAAAGACAAGGAGTAGTCTGTCTGTGTACAGAAGACCCAAACCTCCCACTGTACTCTGAAAACCTTGGACACAGTAGTCCCCCAAATTGAGCCTTGGCTGATAGGAAAGTCTGACCTGGTCAGAATCCTCAAGGAGGGCTCCCCAAGTCTCCAGTCCTCTTCACCACCAGGCACAATGCCCCTGTGGCCAATTTGTGCTTAAACCACCACAGTAGCTTAGCTTTTACTTCTGCGAAAACAAAATCTTTTTGTTTTCTTGTAAGCCAATTTTCTTTTTCTCTTTCTAATGCAATTTTATTTGAAAGCTTAATAAATAAGCAAGTAAAAGTAGAACTTCTCTAGTTTAAACTGGGAAGAGAAGTCTCACCCAGAAACCACAAGGCACCTCTGCGTAGGGTTTAGAAAATAGCAGATGCCTATGACCCACCACCATGAGAAAGACCAAGTGTTGGAGGTCCCACCCAGAGAACTGGAGGCCTCACCTCTCTGAGCAGCTAGAAGGGGCCGTGGGAGCCAGTGCCAGCTCCTTGGGATGCCTGGGTGTTGTGGGTAGAGCTGTTAAGGGATAAAAATCAAGAAAAATCCACACGTATCACTGGGGGGTAGCTTTCATTTTAAGTTTGCCCCAGATTCCAAGCTATTAAACCGTGTGCTCTTCTCACTGGGCCCACAGGGGGCAGCAGAGGGCACCTGAGGCCACACTCCTGAAACTCATTCTAGCACAGGGCAGCCTGTGCGTGTGTGTTATCAATAGAATAGTGAGGTGAGGACTCACTTAACAGATATTAGTTTTTAAATTATAAGTCTAGGAGTGTGGAAAGTAATGAGAAAAGAGAGAGGAAAGGCCGAAGAATGTTATGACAGAAGCACATTCCCTTTAAAAATTTACCTTTTTTTCTTTTTTTTTTTTTAAGCTCAACTAATGTTAATCTAGAAACTCTAATTTCATGGGGATTTCAAGAGGCTTGTGGAGAAAAACATCCCGGTAATTGTATATGCTAATGGAGTATCTGCAGGACGTTGTTATAGTGATGGAAATTGTATTTCATGCAAACATTAGAGCAATCCTCCCTTTATATCTTGGTAAAGCTGATTGACAGAGTATAAAATTGCTTTTTAATCCAATTTAGGAAACAAAATGTGTAGTGGGTTTAGCATTTAAAAATGCTTGAAGCGTGGAAGCAGAAATTCAAAATACCCTAGCAGACTGTCTATGATACTATATATCAATGGCACATTTTAGAAATATTATTTCAATATAAATTTCTTTGAATTGAGTCATATTTTGTTCCAAAGCTTTTTTGGATTAGAGTAGGGAGAATGTATTGTAGAAATATGACCCACAGGAAAATAAACAGAAATCAGTTTTTAGCCACATTTCTCAGGAATAGAAAGTTTCTAATAAGTCTCTCCTTAACAAAAAGTACTGCAGCTGCTCCATCAAGGCCACTCCCACCAAGGTCAGGTCCGCCTAGATCTACCAAAGTCACTCACACCTAGGCCACCAGATCCTTTCACCTTTCTCAAACTTTACCGTTTCATCTCTCCGCAGCATTGGGAGCATGTCCTGGAAGGACTTTTACCGCTTGCTCTCCCTGTGTCCTTCCCTTGGAAGGTGCAACAATGCAGGCTCTGCTACATGCAACTTGGGCAAACCTGGACAATTAACTTCCTAAAGACTTCCTGTTCTCAGCTGTGAAATACACATACTATTAGCTCCCTCACAGGATAGGTATAAAGATTAAGTGAAATAATGCTTAGCATGTGTTAATGCTTAATCAGTGTTGGGGTTGCCATTATGTGAGTACTCAAACTCCATCACATAAACAGATCATGCCCTTTGATGCTTTGGTTTGCTTTGATGCTTTTGCTATGCTTTGCCCTTTGATGCTGTTCTGGAAATCCCCCTCCCCATTTTTGCAATGTAAACTCTTGTTTATTTAATAAGGTTGACACATAATTTCCTTTAGCTGTGAAGCCTTTTCAGACACAGTGCTCCCCATTTGCTCCTTAGTGCTAAGTATGCACCTCTCACTAAAGGTACCCATCATGTTGAATTCATTGTTTCTTTGTCCATACCTTGTCTCTCTCTTTCTCTCCCTCCCTCCTACTTCATCTCTCTTCCTCCTGTATTCCTGCACAGATATGGATCATCGAGGTAGGGAATTGGCCTGATTCATATCTATGCCCTGGAGGTAAAGTCTGGGTCCTTCCGTAGCCACGTCCTTGGGTAAGCGGTGGCTTCTCCCATATCTGTACTCGGGATACAACATGGGCGCACATGTATTTTGAAGGAAGCAAAGTAAGTGATGAATAGATAAGGGTACCAGGTAGGAGAAGGTACCTTGTGATGAGGACCTTTGCATAGAACTCCAGGGTAAATTCAGCATTTCAGCTTTACTTTGTGCTCGCTCTCGTTTTGGTCAAATGATAGCCTTTGGTATTCATTTATCTTCAACTCTTCTGCTACTGTGATAAAATTGCTGAAGTATTTTATCTAGAAATAAAACTCACTTTCTGTGGGACACACACACGTTAGGCACAAGTTACCTCTACATAGTACGAACATCTCATTTTTTTTCTGTTGTCAGCAAAAATAGCTAGTATTCAATGAACACTTATGTGTATACACTGTGTAAGTAATACTTTACTTACATTATCTTCAAAAATTAAAAGCAGCAGCTATTCCATTTTACAGATGAGCAAACTGAGGTTCAAAGAAATTAAATAACATGTCCAAGGTCTTATAGCAAAATAGTAGAGACAGAATTCCAATAAGTAGTTGCAAGTGGCATATGGCAGATAAGAGAAGGTGAGGCAGGGAACCCCAGTGGTGTGTGCCTCACTCTCCACCACACTCGTGCTTTGAATGAGCCTTGGTTGCTTGCAGATACTGCTGTGTATCTTACCTGAGTCCAGCGAGTAAATAACACTGAAACTCAGAATACTGAGCCTCTTTTCCAAGTACCACTTCCAAGTACCACTGGTTTTATTCTCTGAACTTTTAATTGATGTTTTAAAAATGTCTTTTCTGGTCTTTATCAGAGCCAGTTGTACCAAAGCATTGTGGATATGTAAAACACACCTTTTTAGGGGGTGGTTTGCTTTTTTGTGTTTTTGATGCATTTAGAAATAGTTTTGTATTACATATACACATACACATGTACACATACATACATAATAGAGAGAAATTAAAATACTTATTACAGAAAACTTAGAAAGAGCCCAAGAGAAATTAGTCTCTGTTAAATCAAATATTTAGGCACCATGAACATTCATTCGGTGACCTTTTAGGTTTTTTTTAATGTTGTGTAAACATATTTGTTATCAAAATAATAATCTGCATATATTGTTATAGGACATTGTTTTTTTCATTTAACAATGTATCATGAGAACATTTTCCATGCTAGGATATGTTCTTGTACTACCTGGTTTGGGGGAGCAACTTGATAGCCATCATCTAAATGTGCTATAATTTAATTAACTAACCTGTTCTTTCACATTTTGTTTATTTCCATACTTATGCAAATGATTTTCATATGACTTATGCTATTGTTGGTATTGAAAATCCCCCCAAGGGGGAATATAGATTAGTTCTTTGGCATTAATGTCTATGTGAAGGATAACTTTGGGATCATTTTCAATCACATTATTATAAAGTTTTAATTTCATAACAAAAGAGACTTTAGCAGTTACCTGGAATAGCCTGTGCTGGGCCAAGTCTCTTGTGCAGCCTTCCTGGCAGGTGAGCTGGCCTCTGCTCAGATTCCTCCATGGGTAGGTGCTACTCACACCCAAAGACCACAGCCCTTTGCTCCTCTTTGTATGACCTGACTTTATATGCTCCTGTGTTGGGCATAAGGAACTAGATCCTAACACAAAGATTTTGAAAAACTTCTGAACCCTTTAGAATCACTGTATTTCAAGAACATTGTGATTTGAGACTCTAGGAAGGAAGTAGAGGCAGGATGGTGAGCAAGATAGTGCAGAATGCCGGCTCAGCTAACAGAAACCAAGGCATTATTATAGACAGCCGGAGCCTGTTCTCTGATTGGTGAGCTGCAGTTATTCTAATTGATTTCTGCATACTTGTGGATAGGGATCTGCCCTCTTTCATTTATTTTTCTCTTGACAAGTAAGATGTGAAATGTTGTTCCATGCTTTTCTAATTTAAATGTTGCACATGTTGAGAACTGATCCTGCCAGCCATTTTAAGCCTGGCCAAAAACATAACACATTGTTGTTATTAGCCCTCATCATTTGGTTAGGGCCAACATTTTGTTTGGATCTATAAAGGAAGCTAAGTCTCCCTTATAAGCATAACCTTCTTCTGCTCTGCCATAAAATAGATAAGAGGAAGCCCGAGCTAAGTTCCCTTGGTGAGTTGCTCTGGAGACACTGATTAGGCCAGGGGTGTTCATTTCGAGAAACTTCTTGGGAAGTAGGATTTCAATCTGATTCAGTTTTTTTTTGTTGTTGTTGTTTTTTAATATTACCTCAAGGATCTGTAGGAGATAGAAGAGGAGAAATTAAGATGAAGATGACCAGGTTTTATGCTCTTGAGGTTCCGCTGAGAAGAAAGACACATGGAAAACTGACATAAGGGTGTGTATGAAAAGTACACAGACACAGCGATTAGGGTGAACGTGGAGGGGAAACAGAGCCTTACCCCGAGGTCTGTGTCTGGGACTGGTGGCAAGGTCTGTAAAGCCCTGTGCGTCCCGTTCAGCCCTCAGCCTCACGCGCGCTCTGCTGGTGTCCACATCTGTGTGGCTGCCCTGCTGGCCAGTACACTCCTCAGTGAATTTTGATTTCATGATGTTTATTGTAGCTTTTTGTCATATTGTATGTTTTCAGTCACTAGATACTATACTAATGACTCCTGTCATAGACAGCTATGCTTTTTTTTTTTTTGAGACGGGGTCTCACTCCGTTGTCCAGGCTCGGAGTGCTCCCTGCAACTTCAAACTCATGGGCTCAAGCAGTCCTCTGCCTCAGCCTCCCAAGTAGCTGGGACTATAGGCACAAGCCACCATGCCCAGCTAATTTTTCTGTTTTTTTATAGATGCAAGTCTTGCTATATTGTTCAGGCTGGTCTTGAGCTCCTGGTCACAAGCAATCCTCTGGCCTCAGCCTCCCAGAATACTGGGATTACAGACAGGAGCCACAGCACCTGGCCAAATTTTTCATGTTAAAAATGAATCCAGTTATTTGAAGATCAGAAACCACAATCAGTGACTGTGCTGACTGTCCAAAAGAACTTTCTGCAATAATGGGAATGCTGCTTGCATTATCCAGTACAGGAGGTATTAGCCACCTGCAGCGCCTGAGGGCTTGAAAATGACTCCTGAGACTGAGGAACTGGACGTGAATTTTGTTTGATTTTAATTAACTTAAGTAGCCCTATGTGGTAGAAGCTACTACATGTGTGCATTGAACGTGGACACTGCAGATCTGTAGTACCCGCTTGTCAGGAATGTTCTGAACGCCACACTCCACTGCCCCGCCCCACCTCCTCCTGCCAATGTGGGTACTTACCAGGCCCTCCTCTTCTCAGGTGCCCCTGTTCCTGAAGGTCCTTTAGGCCAAGACAAGAGCTTTTCATAGATGCTTACAAAATGATTTTGAAAACCTTTCCTAATTATAGAAATGAAAGGAATGATAGTTTACACTTTTCTTTATGCTACCATCCAATTCTCAAGCGCCTTGAAGAGATTTCTGTATACCTGGGACACATAAGCTAATTATTTTCATATTTAGTTTGTTTCAAATGTTATACAGAATGATCCTTCCTTCTTCCTCCCCCTCTCTTTCCCTTCTTTCCTTCATCGCCCAGGCCAGAGTGCCATGGCATCAGTCTAACTCATAGCACCTCCAGAGCTCAAGTGATCCTCCTGCCTCAGTCTTCCAATTAGCTAGGCATCCACCAAGTACTTTTCTTTTTTTTATAATCAGAGATGGGGGGGGGGTCTCACTGTTGTTCAAGCTGGTCTCGAACTCCTAGCTCAAGGAATCCTCCTGCCTCAGCTTCCCAAAGTGCTGGGATTACAGGTATAAGTCACCACACCTGGCCAATGATCTTTCTTTAAAAGGTGGCTATTTTGGTCTAGTGTAGTGGCTCACACCTGTAATCCTAGCACTCCGGGAGGCTGAGGCAAGAGGATTGCTTGAGGCCTGAGACAGGAGTTTAAGACCAGCCTGAGCAAGAACAAGACCCTGTCTGTAAGGAAAATTAAAAAATTAGCTGAGCATTGTGGCAGACGCGTACAGTCTCAGCTACTTGGGAGGCTGAGGCAGGACAATCACTTGAGCCCAGGAGTTTGAAGCTAGCATGAGCTAGCCTGATGCCATGGCTCTCCAGCCAGAGGGACAGAGCAAGACTCTGTCTCCAAAAAAAAAAAAAAAAAGGCTATTTGATAGGCAGGGTGGCTATGAATAATTATTAGAAACTCAGATCAAAATCTTAATTCTAGGGCTCTCATTATGAAGGAAATTTCTCTTTTGTTTTCCTGATAATTATAAGGGGTAATCAAATGATCTCCCTTCTCTAAAATACTCTGAAACAATTAATACAGTCCATAGCATTTTACAAGTTATATATCTTTCTCATGCCTTGAGCTCTTTTAAGACTCACTAGCAATGTATGTTATAATGGCTTCTGGTAAGGTAAAAAAATCACAAGAGGATAACCAGGTATCTCTGAACATAAAATCCACCTTTTGTATTTATGTCATGGTTGATATTCATTATGAACATAATGCTGGTTGGGTTGCCAGGTAATTTTCTTCATGACTTTTCCCAAAGTATTTTGGTCCTACACTGTTAACGTGCAAGATGTAGGAAGAAAGCAGTAGCTTATAGGACTGAAAAACTCAAGTGGCCAAAAAGTTCTCTGGGAACTCATACTTGAGGAGTTCCCAGCAAAATAATAAATACCTTTCATGGGCCAGCCTGGAAAGGGGTCCTTCTACTGAGGTCTTTCTGCCGAGGAAGGCTTTCTCCCACATGTCCCCCAGACATGGCGACTCTATCACTGTTCTGCTGCTCTCTCACTTCCCTACTTCTTCTGCTTTGAGGCCAGAGGTTTGGAGGTTTCTTTAAATGTCTGACCCAGAGTGAGAGGGAAGTTTCAGTTGCTGAGCCAAGATGCCCAAATGTGTTCTCTGGGCTCCTGCTGGGCTATACTGTGTGTCAGCAGGGGAGGAGGTGTAACGGCTACTGGGTGAGGGCCAAAGGGCATAGATCCTCAGCTAGATGATAATAGGGCAGGACTATTCACCCTTCATGCTGTTTCGTAAATGGCAAACAGACAGAAAAATCCACAGGCAGTTCTTTCTGACATTAAAATTTGGGGACATCTCTTCTAATCGCGCTTTGCTGTGTTCATCCCATTTTAATTAAATACATCCCTCCACTGGCTGCTGATCTCCATCATAAATGAGATCCTTGAGATGCTCTGGTCTTTGGTGATGGTGGTGTATGTGTGTTGGGGATAGATCAGGAAGGGGAGATCACGAGGAGTGGAGCACAGAGAGAATGCCAGCAGCAAAGAAAGTTGACATTTGCAAATATAAAATACTCTTCTATTAATAAACTTGCCTCCCTTTCAGTTCTATAGAAAGAATAAAAATGGAAACACAGTATTTTCTCAGCCCCCAGGGAGAATATCCATTCTTGCCCCGTACTCCCACCTCCTTTGTAGGTGATAGGAATGAAGAGGCATAAACTGAGAACCCCCTCCCCAAGTCTTTGGGAAAGGATCTAAAAGAAATTACATAGGGTCTTAGCGCGCCCCTCCTCCTCCTTCATGTACCGTGCCTGGCACCCTTCCTCCCCCAGCCTCTGAGCAGCTGTGGGTGGCTCTTTTCACAGGATGAGCTCCTTCTCCTTGATAGATCTGTATAGAAAGAAATAATGAGCCATGCTGCTCAATCTCAAATCTTTCTAGTGAAGTTGGTTTAGCCACATAACCTCTTAACCTTCATGTGTCCATTTTATATATTTTCATTCTGGTTCTAAAATTATACCAAATTATTGTGTCTTCTACATTTTCCTTTATGCTTTTTGATGCTAAAGATATTTCTTTGATTAGAATATCTTAGCCTGCAAGCTTCTGCTCTTCATTGTAGAAAATGAGTACAAGGCTAACCATCTGTCAGCAAACTTTGGATTGCTGGATGTTTTAGTAATTGCCTTCAAATGTAGTAATGAGGTTGCAGGTTTGATGAAATGCTTATAAATTGCGGTTTTAGGGAAATCAACCTCTCTATTTTCGATACTGAATTCCAAATTACTATGTATTAACACATCTGTCTCCTGCCTTTTTTATTTCAGTACCTACTAGAAATGAAAAGCTTAATCCTCCCACCAGAACACATCCTGAAGAGAGGAGACAGCGAGGCAATCGCATATGCCTTCTTTCATCTTGCGCACTGGAAGAGGGTGGAAGGGGCTTTGAATCTTTTACACTGTACGTGGGAAGGCAGTAAGTAATTTTCTTTCTTTGAAACATTTCTTACAAGCATGAAAAGATGGTAAAAGTCTTTTTGCCCTGAGCATTTGTGATAAATAACGAAGATTTACATATAGATAGCTCTTGTTTTCTGTAATTCCCTGAATGAAGACAGCTAATGACTTAGGCTCTGTCATTTCCTGGTGGGTATGATTGTGCCATCTCCACAGCCCACAAACGCAAGTTTATGCAACAGATGGGGTGACTCTGGGCTGTTCCAGCGGAGGAGCACTCCACCACCCTGAAACCCTCCTTGAGACGCGGATGGCCCTTCTGCATCATGGTAATCTTTGCTATGGGGTTAGGTTCTGTGCCCAACTCCAGTTACCACCTTTCTATGGCTTTTATGGGAGTGCTGGCTGAGAGCCACAGTTATCCTCCCTGGGACCTAGGTTAGCCACACATGCAGTCGTAGCATTTATGTTTCAAAACAAGAGCAGTGGCCACTGGACTCTTGGTGTTTGGTAGGACATGTAGTATTTATATGTTAATGGATAAATGCCTGGTAGATAGATGTAGGGATAAAAAAGTCTGAGTGGTTCAAGGACTAGGGTGCTGGCCTCATATACCAGAGGCGATGGGTTCAAACCTGGCCCTGGCCAAAAATTGAAAGAAAAAAAAAAAAAATCTGAGTACATGCTCTTTATAAATTAGTATCATTCTGTGTATGGAGAAGAGGCTGCTGTGGTAAATGAGGCATCCTCACGTGGCAGCTGCTGGGTGATTTTTCAGAAGGGAGAGGTCTTCGGGTGGAGGGGTCATGCATAACCTTATGAGTCAGATGAGAGCTGAACCAGGCCTTGAGGAACTAGGACAGGATCATAAGCAAGGACACTGTGTGAGAAATGTAAGAGGTGGGGCTGTCTGGGGGAATGTAAATTAAGGGAAAAAGCCTCAGACTACGGATTATTAGACAACACGTGCATTGACACTCTGTGAACAAAACAAGTACATCACGTAGCAGGGTTTTTTTTTTCCCCTTTCATGAAGAAGAGAAACAATAAATATTCAAGTTTTCTGATAATTTTTTCCTAGTTCACCCCTACTCTGATCAGCTTCACAAACGAGTGTCCTTAATCCTTTCACTCTGTTTATCTTTGCTGCTTCCATTTTCATTTTGATAATCTCTGCTCCTCCCTTTTCCTGCCCTTCCCTAACCCAACAGGAATCCAAGTTGGTGCAGGAAGGGAGGTGGAGGGAGCAAAGTGGAGGGAGTGAAAATAAGCTGACAGAGATGGAACTCAAAGTTGATTGTTTTTTGTTTAGTTTTGAAAACATTTCTTCAGAAAATTAATAGTGGGTCTACCTACGTGATTTACCGTGTGTAACTTGAAGCATGTCGATTTGATGGACTTCCGCCCAGCTGGTTCAGTGCAATGACATACTCTAGGCAGGGGCGGGGAGCCTGCAGCCTCAAGGCCACATGTCCCCAGCTGCAGCCCCTCACCTGAAAGCAAACTTCACAAAACAAATCCCTTTATTAAAAGGATTCGTTCTGTAAAATTTGGATTCAGTCAAAAGGCGACACTCAAGGATCTAGAAGGCCACATGTGGCCCCAAGGTCACCCACCTCGTGCCACGTGCCTCACTTGTGCCGGGCGGGCTGTGTGTGGGCCTGTGCACAGTCCCCTCTGGCTTGGGCTTCCTGTTGCATGCAAGGTTTCTAGCTGAATGAAACAAAAGGAAGTTTTGTTTGAGCATGAGAAAGAGACAGAAAAGCCCAGCAGGATTGAACATGAAAGGCCTCACCTAGTATTAGTGGTGGAAAAATTAAATAGGTAAATTGGTTTACCAAATAAGAAAATATTTGTAAACTGTCATCTTGGAAACAATAATAGAGGAAGCTTGTCAATTGGACCTGATTAATGAGAAAGTTACCCATCCTATAGGAAGGATCAAAAAAGGGATGGGGAAGGAGTGTTCAAGACATGGTGTTAGGAATGACATCACCATAAAAAAATTAATATCCTGCGAGGAGTACCTGGAAATTCTGTTTGGAAATTAGTCAGTCATTCATGTAATCACATAACAATGAGGCAGTACCCTGCTCAACTGGAGAGATGTGAAGGGTGCAGAGAGCTGCAAAGTCAAGCAGGGATGTAGTAGGAGGAAAGTTAATTTCTCCAAATTAGATTGGCAGAATGCTTTATTAGGATAAAAAGAAAGTGCAGAGTTTTAGACATAACCCAGTAGACCGAGGCAATCAGGTACCTATAGGAAAAGGATACTCTTCATTTAATCCTTGCAAATAAATAGGAACCACTCTGGGGAAATGTTTGTGAAAATCAGGTAATTGTGATCCCAGCCAAAATCAGTTACATAGCCAATCCCCTTTCAAAAAGAGAGCCATTGCATTCAATTTTAGAAAAGAGAATTGCAAAGGCATTTACTGACACTTGGAAAGGCCAAGAACCTTGAAGAATGTTTGCATTACATGGTATTTACAGGGGGTTTTCATTTACATCATTTCACTAACACCTCTCGATGATGTTCCAAGTTTAGGCAGGACAGAGATAGCCATCTCAGTTTTCCCAGCGAGGAAACAGATTCATTGAGATCAGTGACTTGTTGAAGGTCCTGCAGCCACTGTTGATAGAGACAGGATGTAAACCCACGTTCACTTTTCCTTCACTGCACTGAATAGATTAAGGATATGAGGATCAGTCGTCTCTAAAACATTTGCTCAGAAACCCATGACTTAAATTTATGTCACTTCTTTCAGGCTGTGGTATACTTATCACACCTGGTCTCTTCCTAGTGATTAGAAAGTGAAATTATCCTATATAAAGTAATATTTTGTTGTTTAAAATCAACTTAAACATTTTAAATATAGAACAAGACCAATTTCATAAAATAAATAATATACAGTTGTTTACTGACATAAAAAGGAAGGAGATGGGAAATAAATACACTTGTTTTAAGTGGTTACTAATGAATTGTAACTGATTTCTCTTTGTTATTCATATTTGTATTTTTCAAATTTTCTGCCACAACATATATATATTTTCTACAAGCATAAATATGTGTGTGTGTATACATACTTAGAAAAAATAATCTTCCATTACCTTCTTATAGGTCCTTTAAAAAAAAAAAAATCTGTCAAGCAATTTAGAAGAATTACCCGTCCAACCCCAGACAATTGTATGCACTCTTTTTTGACATCACTTCTAGGACTGTGTCCAGTCTAAGTAGAGTTTCAGAGCTCTGGATTTTAAACCAGAAGGCTTGGATTAGAATCCCATCTCAGCTATCTTTGGTAGTAGCATTCACTTAACTTACCTGGTTGTGGGAAACTATGAAGCACACATGATATTGAACGCCATACTCTGCCCACCCCAGGTGAGTGGCTCCAGGACTGCCTATGCCCAAGCAGAGGAGGCTGCACTTCCCCCCACGCACCACTTGGTGGTGCCTCTTGACATCCCAGCCTCATAGTTGAGGTTTTCTCCTTGTAATCATTCTTTTCCTCATTCTGACATCTGAGGCCATTCCCCACCTTCCTTCCAACTTCCCTTTTTCTTTAGAGAGAGAATTCTGAGATAAAGGTAACAGTATCTAATTTCACCAGTTTCCATATTAAAAATGATTGCTAGTCAATTTATCTTTTAAAGATGAAAACAATTCTTAGTTCAGTCAAAAGTCTTGGTAAGGGGGCAGGAGAGGAGGTGTATTTTCGTGTGGTTTTAAATGAATTTATTATGTTGGAGCATTAGTCATGTTTAATTAGTAGAATTAAGTGAATTTTCTACCAGTCAAGCTGGAAAAACTCCCGTTTTTGATAAAACACGAAAGTCCAGCTGATGCATGGGAGATTTTGTTTAGGTTTGAAACATATGGTGGTTTAAGAAAAAATAACCTGAATTTTCAACCACAAATACATCAGCATTTCAAAGGTTTCCAAAATGTTTGATTCATCACTGTCCCAGCCTCTGAAATTACACATTATGTTCCTCAAAGTCAAGATAATTAACAAAGGGCGAAAGTTTTAATTTTTAACATTTTATAGTATGTCTCTTAGTTCATTACGCAGCTGCCACCTTATCTGAATTATATTTATTTTAAACACTGTAGGTTCTGGTTATCCTCACACACACATGCCACTGCGAGAATGAGTTGAATATAAAAAACATATAGGAATAAAGGGTCTCATTTAAACTGGTCTTTATTCGTAATAATATTGTACCTTATGGAGCCCTATTTTTAAATGGCACATTTTCTGTTTTTACCTGTATTAAATAGTGATGTGGCCTTATCTCCCACCGACCTTGATCTTTTCAAGGCTCTGTTTTAGCTATATTTATTTTATGAAGCAGGGTTGCCTGCTGACCGCAACTGTGAACTTTAATTTTCTAGTTCTGTGTATCAGAAGACTAGTCTACCATGGGGTGAATTACTTTTCTTTGTTTCCATTTTTCCTGCTTGACTAAGTAAGACTCTTTATTTTCTTTTTGGAGATTTTTTTCCCCCCAAAGAATCCACTAAATAATGTATAAGATTTGAAGGTGGTGTCTTTTAGGGGGACTAAGGCAGAGCATTTATATTTATATTTCCTCTTTGAGAGGAGAAAATGGCCCATTGTTGTAGCATAGGATGAGATTGTGATTCTAATGTATTCTCTTTGAACCTGATGGCAAATGCCTCTCACTGTGAGATGTGGTTCTAGGGGCATTTCCTCTAACTAAATCTTTCCTCCACACCCTGGCACCTTTTGGACTACTAAAGAGAACCACCTCACAGTAGATCCAGGCTAAATTTTATAATTTGGGAGAAAGCAATGATCAGCTGAAGTCCCTAGCCGTAGAGTCATAGCTAATATCCTAATAGCCAGTCCCCAGATACTGAGCCATGCTTCCCCACTTAGTGGAGCCGGCTCCCATCTTTCAGGTACTATCTTGATGACTGGCTCTAATATGGATCCTCCTGCATTTTTTTTTTAATTTTTTTAATCTCATGCTTTAATTAATTAATTTACTTATTTTCTTGCAGTTTTTTGGCCAGGGCCAGGTTTGAACTTGGCACCTCTGGCATATGGGGCTGGCACCCTACTCCTTGAGCCACAGGTGCTGCCCTCTCCTGCATTTTTAAAGGAAAATTCTGTCTCTAACTGTGCATTAATTCATTGATTAGTTTACTCAGTGGACATTTATTGAGCACCTCCTTTGTGCTAGGCATTGTGTGGGGGATACCAAGATAAATAAGATACTGAAGTGCTTTGAGAGAAATATGAATGTGTGTGTTCACTGTATATAAGCAACATTCGTATATAATATGGTATAGACAGCGCAGACACTGGCAGTGCTATCATGAAAGCAGGAACAGTGGTAGAATATGAGGGTCATTAACAAGTCACTGAGTCTACTGTAAAACCCTGAGAATTTCTCTTCACAATTGGAGTGGTGCATCATTTGATCCAATCAAGGGAAAGTGGTTTTCCCAAGGCCACACAACTAGATGGTGAAAGAACATTGACCACAATCCTGCCTTTTGACTTTTGAATTTTCTCTGCTGCAGCATCTAGATACCTTGCTAGCGACGGGTGGCCTTCATGGCCTGTTACCTGCATTGCAGTCAAAAGTGAGAACATAAAATTTGCAATTGTTGATAATTTTCTGTTCTAATAATTTGCGTTTCTAATTGTTCATAAGTGAGCAGCATTTTTATTCACAAGCTACAGTGTGACCTGATAGGGCAGTGGTTCTCTTCCTAATGCCGCGACCCTTTAATACGGTTCCTGCGGGTCACGACCCACTGGTTGAGAACCGCTGCAATAGAGAAAGTAGGAATGTGAGATCTAGTGGGGGTAAGGGGTGGAGGTAAAGAAGAACCTTCATTGAGCAACCAAGCATGGTTGGCCTCTACTGTCACACTTAGTCCCTTTACCAGCCTTGTGAGGTCCATGGTATTCTCATGTTATAATTAAAGAGACTGGGACACACCAAACTCTGATGCCTGTTAGCCTAGCCAGGTCCTACCCATCCTTTTAGCCATCACCTCTGCTACTCCCCTGGTGGATACACACAGCAGCGCCACTCTCTCCTTTGAGGTACTCATCATAGTGGAAATTTACACTTACTCTTATGATCATTGGATCATGTTCCTTGCACTTGGCAGTGAGCTTCATGACTACCAGGGCAATGTATGCTTGGCTCACCCTTATATCTTTAGTACATATAAAGGCACTCACATTTTGGTGAGTGACGGATTGCGTGAGGTAGAGCTAGTATTCAAACTCAGTTCTCTTTATTACAAATAACCTGTATAAAGTTCTCTGAGATACCCTTTGAAAAGTATCATGGACAGATAAAATATCAAAAATTACCTTCCATTCCTGTCTATGTAATTGCTAGGGTGAGAGGTCATGAGAAGCAGTTAGGAGGATTAACTTACTGGTGTAATTCATCCTTCTGTCCAGTCTTGGGTTCTGTTGAGGCTTTCCCCAATATGGGTGGAGAGTCTCTGATGAGGCATCACCCATAGACTTGGGGCCTAGAAAGTGTGTCTGGTCAGGGTAGAAGGAGACAGTGTCACACCTCAGATACTGATTGTGGGAGCCATGATGTGGTCATGAACTAGTTCCTAGTTTCAACGTGACCTTTCAACAAAGGGTTAGCCAAAATCAAGGTAGGGGAAGGCATAGCACACAAAGGAATACCTTGTTAACTCTGAATGGCCAGCCCCTTGGTTTTGTTTTTACCAAATACATGTGTATTTTTAATTCCTCTAAAATGTGTGCTGTCTTAGGCAAAGATTTTTAGGAGGTCTGCAGTCATTCGCAAAACAGGATTTGTTCAAATGACCTTTTACCATTCTTATTTGTACTGCCAAATCAGTAGATTCTTAAAACTTGGACTTGCAAAATTTTTCAGCTAAAGCCACATAGCTTTCATGGAGCAGTTGCGTGTCTTAGCAGTGAAAGGACCCAGGAGGTGGGAGGTGAAGCTGGCAAGGCTTATGCAGCGCCTCTTCCCAGCGCTCTGCACACCTCCCCTGCTTATCTCATACTTTGCTGGACCCTGCACAGCAGGGTGGGTAAAGGATAGAATTGCAAGCAGAAATTGTATTTGCTTTTGTTTAGTGAAGCCAAAGGCCTTAATATTATTTTATGAACTCAATGTAAATGACAACTGACATGAGAGAGAGATTTTAAGAGCACCATAAGCATCTTAACAATCATGGGTGGAGGGCAATCTAGGAAATGCGTGTACAGCCTTTTTGAAGCAGTATATAATCAGTGTTTCCACACTCCAAAAACAAGAAAAGGCCAGAACCAATTAGAAGAAGAAAAAGACTAAGTTGATGCACAAAATCCTGTATGCATGCTAAATACTGGAGTAAAAAACAGTTAGCATTTGACTGAAAAGACACAAACCAACCATTAGATTTCTATGGTTGAATACTCTCAAGATCTCACGTTCCTATATTTCATTTGAAAAAATTGTTCCCTGAAGTGTAAAATGACTTCAATTTTGAATAAAATTTAGCATTCAAATTTATAGCCAGTTTGAAAACTGAGGGTTTATTTATATCATGTGACCCTGAACAGATCCTTAATTACAACAGTGTTTGGCACATGGAAAATCTGGATTTCAAAAAGAAAGAAAAAGAATAAAGAAACAACTTCGCACGTAGGTTTTTCCACATTTTTCAGATGCTTTCATAGCAGCCATCATTTATGGGAAATGGTATTAAAATCCTGCCATGTTGTAGTTTAAATTTAAATTCAATGCTTCCTAGAAGAGATTTTAATGTATTCTATAAAAGGCACTAAAAGGTTTGTTTTGTTTTTGTGAAGGTTTTTTATGTTCTCTTGAAAGTCTAATTCTAATGAGCAAGAGATTTGGTTCCTTCGGATGGTCTTTGTGTGTTAACAACCTGTGGAAGGAACATCCCTCTTGCTTGTTCTAACGGGCAAAAGTCATCTTTGTTTGCATGAAAGCAAAGGTCTGATTGAACTAGGGTGAGCCTTTCATTTTAAGAAGAGTTAAAGTCTGGGGGTGTTTTTAATGTTTTAATCTCTGTTTAAGAGGTTTCTGTTACGAGAGGAAAATTGATAACATTTTTACCTCAGCAAACTGCCAGCAAACTGGCTCTGCTCTAATCCCACATTTCTAGTGATTTATATTCTCCGTGGCAATGTGCTGTAACCTCAGAGTGATACCACTGTGGTGTAGATGGACTGCATTCCAAATGCTGGGATCACATACATAATGTTTTTACTTTTAAATAATATTCAGACACCAGAATAAATACCATATGTGCACTGATGCTGGTTACAATGGAACCTTGTCATTTCTCGTGAGGGAGAACATTCTTTGTTTCTGATTCCTGTTTGAAATAAGTACACAAAAGATAAACATGTACACTGACAGCATTTTGAGAGGCTTTGGTAATCACACAGCTGAGGATATAGCTACGACTCCCCGAACTGTGTCATTTAAAACCGAAAGTATTGCAGTGTGTTGCCGCCATTCCTCACCGGCATACACTAGAGCAAGGATTGTTACCTGACATTCCCAGGGCAGGGATAGTGTACACACTGTATGTCTACAGCATGCTGTAGTTAAAGGACATCTGTCGAAGAAAAATTACCCCCAAGAGCAGTGTTCCTAGAACAGTGAGACTAACACACTGATGACATTGGAACAGGAAGAATAACACACTTGATAATGGGAAAGGATGGATGGATTGGAAAGTCATAATTCAGTGTGAGGCCTGATGTCATCTGATGCCACAAAAGCAGAATTTAGGTGGCCTAATGTCATCAAAATACAGATAATCTCTCCAGATCCATTTTTCCCCACATTATATCGAAGATTTAAAAGTTTCATAAAGTTTAGAAATACCTCCTAAGTCAGGCATTTTTAGATTTTTATTTTTATCCGTCTTGATTGGAATTCTAATCCACTTCAACATACTTTTTGTATAGATGTGGTAGAACGTCTTTCATATTTGTACCTCTGTAACACACTCCAACAAGTCAATCCACGTTTATTTTTTGGGGAAGCATTTCAGTCCGGGTTTGCATTGTTACCATTGGTTCATCTATATTGGATTAGTGCTTATAATATTTTAATAGTATTTTGCAGATGAGGAAAGGCTGGGCATTGATTTCAATGGCTTCCTTGCCCCTCTATACCTTTATCCCCAGCCAGAATATGTAGAGTGAGATTAATGTGTGAGTTACACATCACAGTTTATCTCTGACATTTTACCCGGCATGTGACTTAGCTGGGTGAGGCTCGCCTCCTTTGTAGAAGTTTACTCTTATAAAATTGCTCAAAAGTTTTTGAAGATGGGAAGTTGTAAGACAAATATTGAACATATTGAATGTACCTAACATACTGTTTCTCCTTTTCAGCTTTTCGAATGATCCCTTATCCCTTGGAAAAGGGGCACCTATTTTATCCTTACCCAATCTGTACAGAAACAGCAGACCGAGAGCTGCTTCCATGTAAGTCTCCTCTCCTTCAGCCAGTAAGGCGGGTGTGACAAAAGGTGGGGATGGGAAGAGATGGGAATGATCAATGTTTATAATGTTCCCGGTCTTTTATTACTTTTCTCCCAACCCCTGTCCTTATTTGATAGCGTTTGTTTTAAAGTGAATTATGTGAGTGGATTTGGCTTCCTGTTCCTCCAAGCCTCTCCAAATTCATCAGAGGGAAGGATGCCAAAGGACTGCACTTGAGATGAGGAAGCCTCATGTGCTGAGTGGCCCAACTACAGGGAACCCTGGTTTGGGGCTGCTCTTTGCTGGTCTGGCCCATCGCGAGGGTTCCACCTGAGCTCTGCAGCTGGTCAGCCATGGTCTGCACAGGGTAGAGTTTGGAGAGGAAGTACTGGCTTATGAGGGAGCTGCAGTGGGTCAGGGACGGGAGGGCAGCACCAGGATGCTGGCACCACCAGCAGAGGCGGAGTCGTGGGGCAGGGTTGGGGAGTGCTTGCTCTGCATTGATGCGGCGCTCTCAGCTAGAGGGGTTTCCCCTGAGTGCCTTGTGGCTCGCACCCAGGAGCGCGTGTAGCATGTGCCGAGCACACGTGCAGCCTCAGCACTGTATAAAAGCACACAAAGGAAAACCCTGCCCTCGAGTACCTTACAAGCTAGCAGGCTGATGGCCCATACCACATGTGGAAAATATTATTTTGGTTTACTGTAATATAACATTGTTTTGACAATGCAGGGTAAATAGTTATTATCAAATCATACTGCGTACAAGGATCATGTCCAGGCTGTTCATGTGGCCCTGACTTAGGACATATTTTTCTCCCTCAGATAATAAGCTCCAAATTTTGGCTATTCCCTCATCCCCGTCCTTTCTCCTGCCACCACCCCCCTTTCACCAGCCCCAGCTATATCAATATCTCATAGCTGTTACATATGTACATACTTTGACCAGAGGAAAAGTGTAACTTTGGAGCCCTGGGTGCATAGTAAATTTTCAAATGCCAGCATTATTGAACCAGTCATAAATCTCCAACATGGTGGGGATCTAGGTGCAAAACTTAATTGCTGTCAGCAGATTGAAGTAGCAGGAGGTACCTGACCTGTTTCCTTGCCAGCCAGACCCAATGTGAGATTTGTTACTTTAGGGAACTGGGAGATCTCAGTGATGTGTTCCTTGTTGTTCAAGTTTTATTGTAAAAAGGGGTCCAATGCTCCCACAGGACATTAGACTTGGTTTCAGAAATTCCTGCCGTGGGCCTCAGTGTTCCTTCTGAGTCCTCCTTCAGGGAGATCCTTGTTAATGTCTCAGTTTTCTGGTAAGAAAAGCAGTTTTCTGAAAAGTACCATGTTTTTAAATGTTTTAATTGTATCCAATTAAGTTTCCATGGGGATAGTTTAGTTATTAGAACAAGATTACAGTCCTTAAAGGAAATTTTATAGGGGTATTCTTTATTATACTGAAATAGAAAATTATGGTCCACGTTTATTTAATTAAATGCAGTGGTGCAAGTCTGATCCCCCTCCAAAATCTTTTTTTGGTTGGTTGTTAAGGGTAAGGATATGAAGAGGGTAGATTGTTTTAAATGCTACCTATATTCTGCACGTAGAAAGTATAAATACTGCCCCACTGGGCCCTGAGTGAAACGTGGCTCCAACCTGTGTTTGAATGTTAGCAGGCGGACTCACCTGGGTTCAGGTGGGCTTGCAGAGCTCTCCACCCTCCATTTTCGGCAGCGTGCATTGCTGTTAGGACTCTGATAGTAAGAGTTAGAGGAAAAGCCTTCGGCTCTTATATGTCCTGAGGAGAATGGGTGGGATCCTTTGGTTAGAGTGGTGATATTGCTCACCTGCAGCGTCACAACCCCACCCCAGGGGCTCTGGCAGATAGCTCTTTCTCCTCTGTGCAAGCTAGCCCTAGTTTCCCTGGTCTACACCCCTATCCACCTAGATAGTCACAGGCAGCCACATAATGAGCAGAAAGAAGGAGCCAGTTCGTGGCTTTTGTACCACGGCATTTTGTTTTTCCCAAGCCTAGTGGTTGAAGTGTAAAAGTTATGAGAGGGACTGTAAAGAGCACTGCCTTTTTTTTTTTTTTACGGTAATTGTTGGAAGTATATTTATCATCAAGTGTCACTTACAATTGCAGATAACCCTAACCACCTTGCCCTTCACCCTTTGCGAGTTGAATAGGCCATCATGTGAGGGCTTTGCTAAATGTCTCTCTATCAGGGCGGCACCCTCCACTAACAGACTGAGAGTGTGCCAGGAAAAAATACAAGATAAACTAACATCATCTTAGTATATTGACTTAAAGTAAGAAAGCCCTTTAATCTTTGACAAACAGGCAAATTTGGGTCAAACTTATATAATTACATAGTTGTTAAACAGTTTTGTATTGGATTAAGTCAAATGCTTATTTAATTGTTTAAAAAAAATACCTGAGGGTGAAAATGTAGATATGGGATTTTTCAATATACTTGATTTGGGGTTTTCCAGGTTTTTTACAATGAACTTGTGCTTTATAATTTGCATGAAAATTTGTTTTTTGTTTTTTTTTGTTTGCTTTCGAGAAATGAAAACTATACAGTATTGTCTCTGCCCACTTACGTGGGCAAATTAGTCCATCATGCCTCCAGCTTGAGTGCTAAAGGTTGGACATGGACTTGAGCACCAAGGCCAGTCAGATGCTGGCTGTGGTTTGTCAAGGACCCTGCCCTACCCTTTTCATTTCCAGCAGGCTTTAGGCTCTTTTTTCCAAAGCTCTGAAAGATCAGTCCCACCGTAGAGAAATTCCCTGAGAAGGCCTTTCACTCCAGCCCTAACATTTCCCTTTTATCATCTCCACAGCTTTCCATGAAGTCTCAGTTTACCCAAAGAAGGAGCTTCCCTTCTTTATCCTCTTCACTGCTGGATTGTGTTCCTTCACAGCCATGCTGGCCCTCCTGACACATCAGTTCCCGGAACTCATGGGGGTCTTTGCAAAAGCTGTGAGTGTTTACCCAGAGGGAGGCCTCAGGGGGTGGACAGGGACAGCAGAGGAAGACACATGAAAGAAGAAGGGACTGTCATGCAGAAGTGGATATGAACCTATCTGTTCACTGTTGAATTTCCATTATCTTCAGTGAAATCAGAAAGTTAAGAGTCAAATGAGAAGGTGTGGGCTGTCAGTGCTTGCCTGGTCTCATTTTACAAAACAAATTTTCAGCAGTTTCTGAAAGTTGCATGAGGTCCAAAAGGATGAAATAATTTAGGGTATCGCACAAATGAAAAATGTGTGGGAAATTATTCAGTTTGGTATCAATCAAATGATATTATTTCTCATCTGTGGATATGTGGGTTTTTCCTTCATGAAGGACAAGATTTACATTTTCAAAGAGTATTGAAATATTTTTTTAATGGCTACAAACCCTTGACTTGTTTAGGGAATGAATTGAGAGGGTGTAAAAGGCTTTAGTATTAAGAAGTCAACAGACATATTTACTTTTAGAAATATGGAAATCCATTGTGAGTCTTTAAGGAGGTTGAGGAGAGCAGCTTTAATAAGAAAATCCATCTGCATTGACAGCCAAGACCCATTGTTTCTTGGCTGAAAACTTACCATTTCAACCTGTACATGTGTAAGGATAAGTCTGCTGAGTTTGTCACAGATGAGTTTCAAACAGAAGGTATAAGGAAGAGTGTCAGTTGTTCCCCTGGAACTCCGTCCAGATTTCAAGGCAAGTGGAATCAGAAAGGATGATTTCTAACTTGGCTGGGTTGATTTAATCCCTTTCCAGATGATTGACATTTTCTGCTCAGCAGAGTTCAGGGACTGGAATTGCAAGAGTATTTTCATGCACATTGAAAATGAACTGGAAATCCCACTGGCACCTCAGTCTCAACATTTCCCAAACTGAATTTATCACTCTTCTTCCCCCATCACCAAAATTTCTCTTCCTCCTGTGTCTGACATCCACCAGTGGCCCTGCCATCTACCCAGCTACTCAAACCGGAAACCCGGCAGCCCTGCCAAACTCTTCCCTCTTTCACTCCCACCTCGCATCTCTCTCAGCCTTCTCTGTCTTGTGGTTCTAACCTACTAAGCAACGAGGCATTCAGTGCGTGTGATTCACCTCTCCTTTCCCTCCTTCCCACCGCATCTCTCTTAGTTTAGGCTCTTCTAGACTTTTACTGTGGGTTAACTGGTCTCCTTGCTTTCAGTCTGATCCTCCCTCCGCCAATCTTTCTAAATTGCCCATCTGAGCATGACACTGCCCTGCTTGAATTTCTCCAGCAGTTTCCCACCCACTTAAGGACCCAGTCCCAGTCATTAGCATGGCACCCAGTGTCCTTCATGGCCTGGATTGCGCTTGTCTCTGTGGCCTCGTCTCTCCCACCGCTCACACAGACGCCTCTCTTCGCCGTAGTGACTCACAGAAGCACAGGCACGCCTGATTGCCTTTGCACGTCCGGCTGCGCACTGTGTGGACAGCCCTTCGTCACCACCCCAGGGGTCCACTCTACTAATAGCTCTCCATTTTCTTATACTCAACTTTCTTTAAATGTTGTCTAAACTGAATTGGGTGTCTCTCTTCTGTGATCCCCAGTATTCCGTGAATACCTATATTATCACAAGTGTACTGTATTATAATTGTTGGACACTTGTCCGTCCCTGTTTAGAATGTGAGCTCCTTAAGAGCAGGACCTCGTCTCCCTCGTCTCTGTATCCCCAAAACTTTGCACAGTGCCTGGCACATAGTAGATTTTCAATAAGTGATTATGAAGTAAATAAATGTTAGCGGTCTCTGCAGAAAGAATCAGTGTAACAATCAAATACAGCTTAGCATTTCTTCTCTTTTGTATTTATAATCATAGCCTCTTAGAGTTGAAAGGGACCTTAAACAGATTGCCTTTAACAGTGACCCTGCGAGGAGAAATAGGGTCTAGACTATTTCCAGCCACGAGGCTTACCTAGTTAACATTGAAGCCCATTTCATTACTGGATCACTCAGAACTCATCCTTCCATGTGTACTACTAAAATCTGCATGCCTTTAATTTCCGCTTGTTCTACAGTCTGAGAGTACACCCAACAGGTCTGCTTCCTCTTGTAGATTTCTGGGATAGCTCACTTATTCACGGCCACCTCGGACTAACTACTTCTTTTTCCTCTAGGCAGAATATCTTAAAAGTCCTGTAGTCTTCTGTACATGGCCTGATTTCTAAACATAGTTACCACCCGAGCTGCCACCATCAGTGTACCTTAGCTTACGGGCCTGTCCTTATTTTCTTCTTACTCCCTAGTCAACCGCTGAGTAAAAGTAGTTGCCAAAACTGAGTAGATTAGAATGTGAAAATTTAAAATAAGGATATATTTATAACATGAGACCATTACTGTCCCCTGTTTTGGGTCTCCCTGAAGTATTTTTAGAGCATATTTCTAAAGTGTGTCCTTGCTTCAATCCTCTTCATTAAACTAACTGATAGCACTCCCTGGGAGTTTAGGATCAGCACAGGGGTTCTCAGCCTCTGGGAGGTACATTCACCTGGCCACATCACCAGAAATTCAGAATCTCGAGTCTTAACACCCAGGAATCTGTGTTCTTACCAAAGATCCCAGCAGATTCTGAGGATAGGAAATGAGGACCACATTTCCTTCCAAGGACACTGGTCTCAAGAAAGCTGGGCCTTTGAGCAACCGTTTCCAGCTGGGGGATGTGCTGGCCAAGCCACTGGGGGAACACTTTCCCAGCCCCAGTGGTTTTAGCCTGGCTGGACCTTGGAATCACCGAGGGAGCCTAAAAATTGCTAATGTCTGACCCTTCCCCAGGGACGGTTGGGGTCTGCATGGGCAGCTGAGTTATCAGATGACAACTCAGACACCCTGGTGACTCGGGTGTGAAACAAGGGCTGAGAACCACTGTCTTGAATGAAAGGGCTGATTGCCTTGGGCGGGGTGGGGGGGGTTGCAAGGGAGGGTAGGTAGATCACAGCTTGGTAGGAAAGGCTGTGTGGCTGTCGCTCCAGGATATCTCAAAGGGATGGTAGACAGGAGGCCACTCTTTTCATTCAGTGTTTCTAAATGATTGGATAAAATACAAGTCTGCCTTCAGAGTCCTTACATTTTACATACCAAGGTGTGCTAGTTTGGTCATCTCCCCCTAATTTCCAAATGTAGTTTAGGTAAGTTTGCTTTGAAATCTCTGTGTAGACAGTGGCATTCATCTTGGTCTTCATTAAGGTCTAGCCGTTTGTATAACGTCTGGAGAGACTTCACGGGGAAGGAAGATGGATGGCCTGAATGAGACAAGCCCTGTCTCCCCCTCCCGTCTTCTCTGGACCTTCCCCTGGTCACTTCATCAGGCCCCTCCCAAAGCCCCCACCCGGCACGTAGGTTATCTCACAACTGCCCTAGAGGCTGCCCGCAGCCATTTGCAGCTTGTGAAAGTGGTTTTCTCAGCCCTGTCCTGAGATAATGTCCCTGGGATAATGACTTTTAGTAGATGCAGAGAGATTGCACTGCCACCCCCGAGGCTTCACAGCTTGGGAACTGTCCAGTGTGTTTACAGTAGATTCATAGATTCGCAGCCAGTAAGGAAGCTCACAGGGAAGTGGGAACCACTGGAAAATAGTAAAAGGAGCAGCTTCCATTGGCTTTTCCCCTCTAATCTAATCTATCTCAGTGATTTAGGACTAACTCTTCCTAGAATGTTTGGTTACCAAGATAAGCTTGCGCATATAAATAAGTTAACGCTCCAAACGCTCCTTATAGAATGTGGGAAGGTCAGTGTGCTGACCCCTCAGCTTTCAAGGGCCCTGTCTTTCCTCCTCTGGTCTCGCTCCTTCCCTGAGACTGAGCGCCTGACTTCTGACTCTCATCTTCACTTATAGGCCCTGACCGCTTTGAAGTCTGATATTGATTACAGTGAACTGTCAATTGTCCAATCGCAATGGGGCACCTGGAACTTATTCAGATAAGCAGAGGAGTCTCGAATGTTAACGAAGCATGCTAGGAGCCGTGACCTTCTTCCAAGAAACGGTGTTTCAGCTGGAGGAGGAGCAGGCAATTGAAGTGTCACTCTCCCTTTTTTTATTAGTTCAGTTGCTTTTTCTCACCACAAGACACTGATTGAATCATGGATGTTTTGGTTAAAAATTTGACCATGTATCTATCTCTGCCCTCTGGACAGAAGTTTTGGACAATAAGATAGATGGACTGTTCCTGCCTGGTGTTGCTCGTTCAGGTTTAACTGTTGAAGCAAAGACTTTACTCCTAAGACTAGAAGGGAAGCCACTGTTTCTGTGGATCTCTGACCAAAAAGTATTGACTTATTTTCAAACATATCAAAAATTACAGCTGAGCACATCAAGCAAAGGGTGCTCCTCCAGACTTTGTTGTGATTCCTCCCAATGAAACCCTCTGCCCTTTATCTGGTGACTAAGTGAAAGGGCTCAGCAGCCTCAGATGCCTCCTTGCTGCACCTCAGCTTCTCCTGGTGTGTGTGAGATGGGGAAGAGGTAGGGAGGTGGCTGCAGCAGAAAGTGGCTTAGTAATGAAGGGAACACTTCTCAGCAGGGCTTCTGTGAGAGCATACCTTAGGCACTCTCAGGAAAAGTTCAAGGGAATTTTTCTCAAGTCTTCTATTGATGGAACTTTCTAGATGCGAGAGAGGGAAGTAAATCATTACATACATTGGAAGCACTGGGGTTTAATTCTCTTGTAGAACCTTGTTGAGAAGGGCAGATCTAAGAAGGGCCTACTGTATCTTGCTTTGTAGTATGGGAAGGAGGGGAAATTTGTGGACGTAAAGCAGGGCGAAGGTCTCCTCTGGATTTTCAGAGGCCTCGCTATTATGCTTTTTATCCAAGTCAGGTCAGTGCCCACAACAAAGCAAGCAAACGAAAATGGCCTTTATTTTGAGCCAACTTTGTAACATCGTGTCCATTCATTCTGCAACTCAAGCTGAGGCTGCCTGATCGCTCCCCCCCCCCAACCATTTTAAAAAATGGAATTACCCAGAGGGTGACTTTGAGTGATGCCTTTTATCTCACCACACTGGCTCCTGCTAACCTTTGGCAGTTCCTTCACCACTAAGTCACAACTTCAGCAGTTATAAATCTGTTCTTGCCCGTATCTTTAGGATATGATAATTTCATCATGAACACCACCTTATTTATTAGAGCCCCACTTCCAGCACCTATCAGAATCTGATTTATTCAGACACTTGAGTACACGGTTTCTTTTTACAGAGTTGAGTGTTATAGGCAGATGCTGTGGTCCACGGAGCCTTGGTGGTCTTTGATTACATATATGTATGTATCAGTATGTATGTGTACATATACAATTATGTATGTATACTTATATTTGTATATATTTAATTTTATAATGTTATCATGTTGGGTTAATGCAGTCAGTGGCCTTGCTCCATATTATCCTCTCATAACCAAGATATGTTTTCACTGGCAGCTTGGGCACCTGTGGTGCCTTTGAGGTGTATTCATGAATATAGCTCTAAACTGAAAAGGGGAAGCCACCCATCCTGTAGAGTGAGCTTCCCAGGTAATTTGGTGCACTCAATGAAGCATAATCTGAGAAGGTGATCAGAGCCTGCCGTACATCTAACATCCACTTAAGGCAGAACTCCCTCACCTTTGTTCCAGTACGAACATGGCTGCCTGCTTCTTCTTTTTTTCTTTTTTTGTAGAGATAGAGTCTCACTTTACTGCCCTCCGTAGAGTGCCGTGGCGTCACATGGCTCACAGTAACCTCCAGCTCTTGGGCTTATATGATTCTCTTGCCTCAGCCTCCCGAGCAGCCGGGACTACAGGCGCCCGCCACAACGCCCGGCTATTTTTTTTGTTGCAGTTTGGCCGGGGCTGGGTTTGAACCCACCACCCTTGGCATATGGGGCCGGCGCCCTACTCACTGAGCCACAGGCACTGCCCAGCTGCCTGCTTCTTAACTGCAAATCCAGCCAGGCATTCAAAGCCCTCCCTGGCACCCTCTTTCTACCTTTGAACTTTCCCTCTAGCTATTACAGCAGTTTACTATCTCCCGGTCATACTTTGCTTTTTCCTTTCTGTTCCAGCTGTTTACTGAGCCTCGAGAGTCCATCCTGCTCATATTCCTTTTCTTACCAACCTTACCCCATCCCTATCTCTTGATATTCCAAACATCCATCCATTACAGTCTTTTCACTAGCCTCATTTTAAAATGTTTTTTTTTCCTGATCCTTTCAATGAACAGATTCTGTCCCTTTCCCCAACCCTCCTGGTGCTCTGTGCAGGCTTCTGTCCTGAGATCTGTCGTGGCCCATCTGGTTATGACTTGGCTCTATCCAGATCTGAGTGGCTCCTTCCCCACTGAGCTTTGAGCTTCCTGACAGTGGGAGTTTTGTCCCAGACAACTTTATATGTCAGCCAACACTTAAGTGCCTCACTGAGTAATGATGTAAAAAACAGATTGGAGAAGGATTTTCAAATCTTACATAAGTTTCCATTATACCAATCTCACACTTGATGATCCAGCTATAATGTGTTACAGTCCTTCCCAGTGTGTATTCTACTGGTCCTTTAAAAAAAAAAAAAAAAAGGAAAGACTCTGAGGTCGGTGAATTTGAGGAACTTGCCGACCATGTCTCTTCTTGAAGACCCTCAGAGGAGCCTGCTTTAACTCCATTAAAAGCACTGCCCCCCCCCCATATATGTATTCACACCTTCACTTCCCACTTGGATGGGAAATTCTTGGTGGTGAGATGGACGAGGAGTTAGGACACAGGACTCCATGGTACAAGAACCAGGTGTCATACCCTACACGGCCAGATGATACCTTGGTTTTGAATGGAGACAGAGGACAAGGAAACCATCCAAATACACTGTCTTCCCTGACAGGGACAGGGCACTTCTTCTGCCACATGCTGGATGCTTTGTGGAATGATTCTTCACAAGAACATAATCAGAATGGATTTGAGATCATGTTAAATGGGTCTCAGGGAAAGCACTGACTTTCTTCTTTTTTTTTTTTGAAATCATCATCATTTTTTTTTTTAATTGTTGGGATTCATTGAGGGCAAGAAACCAGGTTACACTGATTGCATTTGTTAGCTAAAGTCCCTCTTACAATCGTGTCTTGCCCCTAAAAGGTGTGGCACACACCAAGGCCCCACCCCCCTCCCTCCTTACCTCTCTCTGCTCTTCCTTTCCCCACCCCTCCCTCCTTCTTTCTTAAAAGGCACAGCTAATGACCATTACTCTCTCTATTACAAGCACAAGGGAATTTAGTAACTACATGAAAAGGTTCCCCAAGCCCCACTCAGCAGCCCCTCTGCAACAGGGACAAATCTCGGTGAAATCAGCCATTTGCTATCTTTCCCCAGGGTCCATGGTGCACGCCGCTAAGCAGGTCACTCAAAAATAAGCAGGGCTGCACAGGTGTTCAGGAGACAGAGGGATCGCAAAGCAGTTCACACTCAGCAAACTTGACTTTAAAATTGGTTTTCCCAGTTAAAGTGAATTCTGCACTCAGCGAGACGGGAAGCTGGCCTAAGTTATCACCATTTGTCAACTCTTCTGCCCACTTGACCCCCGACTGTCATTCCTGTTTGATGATGCTCATCGTCTGCAGGGACAGGCACCAGATCCCAGAGACCAGTGGGAAGACCTGGGGACTGTGGCCAGCTGTCAGGGGAGCGGGGGCTGTCAGCAGACACTCGTGCCCGTTATCTAAGCTAGGGACTGGAATGCAGTTTGACCATCAGCCGATGTTTCCTGTAAACATAAAGATGAAATGGAAGCCCTTGGAGACTTTGGTAATGCCGACGACGGAAGATGAAAGCGTGGTTTGCTTTATGGTCTTGAACATTGCTGTTGACTTCTGTGTCTTTCTGGTTTCCTTGCAGTTCCTCAGCACGTTGTTTGCCCCCTTAAACTTTGTTATGGAGAAAGTGGAGAGTGTCCTCCCGTCCAGTCTGTGGCACCAGCTGACGCGGATCTGAGGGAAGCCCCTTCCCCAGCTCACCTCACACAGCCGGTTGCCACGTCTCCTCTGTGCCAACTCCTTGTGGACCGCAAGAAAGCATGACTTTGAAAAAGGGAAGCCATTCCGGAGTATAAAATGTTCACGGACTGTCTGTTCCATATTAAAAGCTGTTTTTGTTGTACAAAATTACTGATGTTCAGTTCTATTTTATTTTGCCTTCAGAAAAGAAGAAAAAAGTAAAAAATAAACTTTTGTGTATTGCAGCAATTAGTTGTATCTTTCTATGTCTTCCAACCCTAAAAAGTATTGATGTCACAGAAACCCACAGGTTTACACAGAATTTTTAGGGGCCCAGGTTTGCCGTATGCCACCCTGAGCTGCTCTGTGCTGAGGGAATGCATCTCAGTGGGGCCGGAGAACCCCTTAGAGCAGGAAGCTTGGAAAATGGAATCTCTTCTGTTCAAAGTGCTATAGCTTCTTCAACCCAAAATGGAATGTCTTTCTAGGCCAAATGCCCTCCAAAAACAGGCTTCCAAAATGAACCACCAGAAACATGAATGAAACAGAACACATGCCCTGGCAGGGTGTTTTGGTTCAGACTGTACTTACTGAATAGTATTCAGCACAGTTGTTCTAGGAATCATTTTGTTTTTGCTGTTTGAACATCATGGGAAGAAAATTTCCAATGAGAAGCTACAGACCCAACGGTCTATTTTAGAACCTGGCCATTTTACCAACATCACCTTTTAAAAAAAATTTTTTTATAACAGTACTTTAAAAAAAAAATCATGTTTGCATTCCTGATGCTTCAACATGAGCATTCTTTGAGTATTTTAGTGAACTGAACCAAAATGATCATTTGTCCTCCCCACCTTTAAAAAAGCCTTCCACATGATTCATACCTTGCTTAGCATCTGGCTTCGCTTAAGCAAAAGAAGAAAAATAAATAAACGTGAATCCTCTATCTGAAAAGTACCACTATGTAAAATCTCAATCCCATGCTTGGGAGAAAAAAGGACTGTCTTGAACATAGTTTGCTTTCCCTTTTATTTGGAATCTCAAATCTCTCCCCGCCAGTGTTAAAATCAGCAGTATTCAAGGGAAACACCAGGCCACTGTCTCCTTTCCATTTGGACTTCCTGCTGGCTCCTGGTCTTCCTCCAAGAGCAAAGTCAGGTGGGCAGGTGATATGCGGGCACAAATGCCTGGAGTTACTTTGCTTTTGGCAAATTTTTGTTTGTACCTACTTTCACAGAGCCTTGTTGGGGATAAGCAGCTGGCTCCTGCTATTGAGAAATTTATCTAGAGGCTGAGCTCCATCCACACACCAGAGGCGCTGCCTTCGTGGCAAGGCCATGTCTGCCTTGCTGGCCTCTTCACCTCTTCTGTCCCCAGGCTCAGATGATTCCGTCAGTGAACTGCTGCAATACAGAATAGGTACAGATAGGCCTTGACCCATGTTCAGAGGAGGGAGATCGGTCTCCTCTGAGAAGAACCAGGAAGACTTAGATGGTAATTTAGAAATGGAACAAGAAGTAATCAATATGATTCTTTGATTTAAAAGATTAAGAAACCAAAGTCCAAAGAGATTGTAATAAGCTGTGAATGGAAGGTTTAAGAGCCTGTAGGCAATGAGAAGTGGAAATGTTCTGAAGAAATGATTAGAAACCCTGTTGGAAACCCCGAGTTGCAGAAAATGCAGCAAAGAAATGGAAGATAAGGATTTAAAAGTGTCCAGTGAATTTAATCATTATGACTTCAGAGCAGTTTTATGGAGAGGGGAGGCAGAAGTTAGCCTTTGAGGGGTAAGAGAAGCACAGGGAAGAGCTGCAGGTGGGAAAAAAGTGGGCATGGATGTCGATATAGTGAGGAAGGTAGAGATTGTTGAAGGCAAAGAATCCACATGCAAAGAGAAGCTAATCAAGCCAGGAGGAGAGACACGTCTCTGAACTTGAGGGAAACAAATGACATGAATTTACTAGACTTTTGATCTTATAATCCAGGGTCAAGATCCCCAGTGTCCCCATCCCCACCCCAACTACTCTGTTCAACAATTGAGCACGGGGAGGACCCAGCCTTGGGTTTTCACCTCCTCAGGCCCTGATGCCAGACACAGCCCTCTTCCCAGGTCCTGCCTTATTTTTTTTCCCCTGAGGTCAGGTACAAAGGCCTTCTTTTGTTTTAAGGGTTTTAGGCAAATCTGTGCAGAGGCAGAGACGGAGCAACCCAAACAACACAGCAAAAGTTTTTAAGATGATCATTTGTACACAATTCTTACACTTTTTCTCAAGGTCCACGGTTCCTAATCTCTGAGATGGCGGCTGGAATCCCAGTTGCATTCTGCTTTCTGCTTTTATTTCTGTGTGAGGCTACATCATAATCCATTCTGATGGGCTTTCCTTTTTAAAGGCCCCTCCTCCCAGCAGGACAATAAGGGCCCCCTAGTCTCAACTTAGATCTGTTTGCTGGAATGCAAATGCAAACATTCTGAATTAAATGTCAGTAAAGTGAATCTAGCAATGGATACAGGAAATAATAAAATATGACCAAATGGAAAGATCTGCAGGTTTATGTGGTTTTCTTTATCTTCCTTTATCAGCACTTACCAGTATCCAAGTTACTCTAGCTTTATAAAAGGATTGGGAAGCTTTCCATGTTTTTATATGGCCTGGAATAATTAAACAGTAAAATTATCTACTCTAACACTATTAGATGAAACTCAGACATGAAACATCTGATTTTAGGGCTTTGTTCAGGGTAGATTTTTGAGCACCTTTTCCCTTTCTTCTATGTGATACAAATTTTGTACTTATTATGTCCAGTTAATTGCATATTTTTCTAGAAAACTACTATTTTCTTTAGGCTTCCAAATGTAACACCAAATAGTGACAAAGGTATTTAATTTACACGTTTAATCTCATCTGTGTTTGTGCTTATTTCTCATTTCAGATCTTGTTTATTTTCCCTGTTCTTCTTTCCTCCCTTTCATCAGCCTCACAAATGGGTCTATTTTATCCTTTCAAAGAAACAAGTTTTTCATTTACTAATGCACTCAACTATTCTTTTTGCTATATATTTTATTATTATCAGCTTTTACCTATTTATTTGTTCTTCCTAGGTTCTCTTTTTTATAAGAATTAAAATTTTTCTAATTTTCTTTTTTTCTTTTTTTTTTTTTTGGCCAGGGCTGGGTTTGAACCTACCACCTCCGGCATATGGGACCGGCACCCTACTCCTTGAGCCACAGGCGCCGCCCAAAATTTTTCTAATTTTCTAAATGAGTATCTGGTTTATTTTTATTTTCAAAGGAGAGTGCTTAAATCTTATACATTTTTCTATACAGTTTTGTCCCTTTTATTCTTCTCTAGAAATTTAGAAATTTCTGTTTTGGTTTCTTTTATTCCTGAGTGATCCCTTTGGGGCACTTCCTTACATTTCTCTACTACTGACTTTAAGAAATTTATTTTTATTATTACACTGCACTATCTAATGAAAGCATCAAAGGTGTTCAACCCCCAAGTACTGTAAACCCTAGTATCTCCCACTCACACATTACTTATAAGTAAACTTTCGATCTCTCTTTCCATAATTTTTGAAAATTATATTTTTCTTCAACACGAAACCTCAAGGGCAATGTTAAAATGTTTACAACATGTCTAGATAAGGATGGCTTTGCCTTGTTCTTCTTGTCCTATGACCAGGAACTTCACCCAGCTGGAACAAAGCTGTGTGCTGGGTCTCTAGGGAGCTGAGTAGACACAGGGAAGTCTACTCATGGCCTTGCAGTGAGTGAGGGATGTGGGGCCCTCTAAGATGTTCACAGCACATATTAGGCTTCTGCTCTGCAGTAGTGAGACCTTGGGCTGGCTGTACTAAGAACCGAAATTTTAAAAGGGGCAAAGGGAAGCGAAGGTCTAGACAGGTGTTTGAAGGAACTAGCTTTGCACTTCTGCCTTTTGAGGGTCAAGGGCGGCTGAGGCCAAACAGCCAGGAACTGGCTGATATGGAAATTTCCATGGTAATTCTGTCAGGAATGCTTCAGGGAGTCACGGGGCCAGGGAACGGACAATTTCAAATAATCTCTGTATCTCCTTCAGAGTAGTATCTACAGTTCTCTAGCAGACACAAGAGGACAGAAAGGAAGCCAGTTCTCTTCCCTTCTTTCCCCAGCTTGTCTCGGGTTATCTCTAGCTCGTCAATTTCAGATTCCCTTACTTCCTCAGCCTTGAGGCTTGTGTGTGACCAACCTCAGGAAGAAAACCTTTGCAACAGAAAACCTTAAGTGACCATTGCAGAAAGGCAAGCAAGCCTCAAGACAATGTGTGTTTGTAAGCTACAATTTTGGAGAATGTGCAAGGAATATAACTTTTTAAGTGTTCTTTAAAACCACCTGCTTCCTACTCTGAGCCCAGGCACCACGCCAGCAGGGAATGTCATCTGAGTCCTGAGCAGGATGGTGTCCACCTCCAGAGGGTCTGCCATCAGAAGGCCCAGATCCTGGTTGCCTCCGAGATCATCTCATTGTCCAGGCCTGCGGTGTTCCAGAAGCTCTCTGCTTTTGTGGCATGCACAGGGCCACAAGCCCTCAACATCCCCATGGCAGCCTTTCATGTGGGAACCCTGTTGCCTCCTTTAACTTTTGTCTACCCACCCCCTCAGCCTCTTCAGCCTCCCTTTCGGTCACCTGTGAGCACCTTGCAGGGGAGACACCCCCACCCACCACAGGCTCTTCAGGCGCCTCTGCTTTCCTCCGCATCAGGGACAGAGAGCAACAAACTCTGGACACTTCTTAAAATGGAAAAAAGGGAGGATTCAGAGAGAAAATACAAATTAACAACTCAAAACTATTTCACCCTACCAATCACAGAACCTCCTTCACATCCAGGGCAAATTAGATTCATTTGTTCACTCATTCCTTCATTCGACCGAATTTGTTGGCAGAGCACAGTGGCTCACACTGTAACCCTAGCACTCTGAGGGGCCAAGACTGGAGGATCCCTTGAGCTCAGGAGTTTGAGACAAGCCTGAACAAGAGGGAAACACTGTCTCTACTAAAAATAGAAAAATTAGCCAGGTGTTGTGGCAGACACCCGTAGACCCAGCTACTCAGGAGGCTGAGGCAGGAGGATCTCTTAAAATGAGGAGTTTGAGGCTGCTATGAGGTAGGATGACACCACAACACTCTAGCCTGGGCAATAGAGTGAGACTCTGTCTGAAAAAAAAATTTTTTTTGCAGCAGACCTCCTGTATGCTGGGAGATGGCCATGCCCTCCCAAATGCACCTTCAGCATCGCAATGTTCACACTGGGTATCTGTATTCCACTGCACCACAAGGAATTCAAATTCCCCACTTTGGCATTTATCTTCCCTCTCTCATGATCTGTAACTAGATATTCTATATTCTAGAATTATAAACCTCAGTAGATGCTGGCAGGAAGGCAGGAAAGACTAGAGAGCCTCTAAGGGAAGACAATGGCTCTAAACCTGCAAGGAGCATCATTCTATAGAAATCCAGGAAAAAATATTCAAATGAAATAAAATTTTCTTGGAACATCAGCTTAATGAGGAGCTTTTGTGAAAACTTTACCAATAAGGTTTTATCTGAGAGGCATTATTTCTTCTTAATCACATTCCCCAAATGATTATTGTTAACATATATCGTGTTCCATGCCCTATGCAAGATACTTGAGGCACTGAATCGGAGTTTTAGAGAAACAGAACCAATAGAATAGTGGTTCTCAACCTTCCTAATTCCACAATGTATTTTCATTGTTAAAAAGAAGTCACAACCCACAGGTTGAGAACCACTGCAATAGGAGATAAATCTAGATGATGGATAAATAGATGATCAGATAGATACTAGACACACACACACACACACACACACACACATCTATTGATCTGCAAGGCGGAGGCCCAGGAAAGCTGGTGATATTATTCTGTCTGAGTCTGAAGACCTTGAGAAGTAGGAAAAGCAATGATGTAAATCTAAGTTCAAGGGCAGAAGACGAAAAGAGATTTCTGAGCTCAAGCAGACAGGCAGGAAAAGAGGGCATGAATTCATCCTTTTGCTCCATTCAGGCTCTCAGCGACTAGGATGCCCACCCACTTCAGAGAGGGCCAGTTATCAACTCCACCAACCCAAAGGCTGATTCCCTCTGGAAATGCCCCCACAGATGCACTCAGAAACAATGTTTGATCTGGGCACCCAGTGGCCCACTCGAATGGCACATAAATTAACCATCATACCTGTATGACTCTTTTAATTGTCCAAATGCTCTGTGAAGTAGTCATGAATCTCTTCTTCCCTACTGAGCAGTTAGGGAGTTGAGGAGCTGGGTTTGACCACCAAGCACCTAGGCAAGGGCACTTTGCAGTGTGGCTGCAGGGTGCCTCACGTCCGTCTCCAGCCACCTGCCTACTCAGTCTCTCTAGCAGGAAACACATCATCACTCCCTAGGAGATCTAGGGCCCTATGGAAAAGTCCTCCGGGGGACGCTGCCTCTCAAATACTCCAGAGAGGTGCAGAGTTGAGCCCCTCTCAAAAGACAAGATGGACCTCATATTTTTCCTCCATTCCAGCCGTATCTATTATGATGGGAGATTAGGAATTAATGTTCCTAGATTAGATGACTTACACATAAACAGAAGGGTAATGGTATGGACTTGAAACAGGAAGAGGATCCTCTGATGAACACAACCAGTGTTTTCACCATGACTTTTAAGAAACAAAAGTCCAGGTGAAATGCTTTTGGGGGATGCATGGCAACCTTTACCATTTTCTTAGAAATTTCCAATTTCAAAAGCCCCAAGAAGTTCCTTACTAAAGAGACCTGTTTAACCCAGTACTTTGCCTCCTAATTAGATCACAGGACATTCTCCGCTTTTATAAAGGATACTTACTGACAACTCACAACATTCATTTTGGAAAACAAAGTACTAGACCAATGCCATATTAAAAGGGGTGTCCACACACAAGGCATGTGGTCATTCCGGCAGCTTTTCCATCCACCAGGTGAGAGCTGCCAGGCAGAGTTTGGAGAGGACTCCCAGGCTGTGTCCAGCAGCAAAATGTGCTGTGCTGCCTTCTGGGGCAGTGTGTGCTCTGTCTGCACCTACTTACCCGCTGCCTGCCCAAAAGGCCCTGTTGATGCTGACCATGACATTGGCAATGGACCCACAGGAGGGTCTCAGGGCCTTTAACTGCTCATGAATACCACACGGCAGAACAAAGTGGAGAAAGTAAAGATGGGGGCTGCTGTCCTAATTCACGTGTCCTCTTCTCTCTCCAGTCATCTAAGAAATACCCAGTGATGGTCCTGAGAGAGCCTGTGAAGAGCTGGGTTTCTGGCTCTGGTGACCAATCAGTGACTCTCTCTCTCTGTGCGTTTCCTCAAGCAGAAACCCCACCAAATGGGATTTTGAGGAATCCTTCCTCTAATCCCAAGGCTTTGGGGTCTTATATCTAACAAATTATATTTTACCTTTTTTTAACAGTGTAATGACAAGTAGGGCCATCTCTCTGCAATTAGAGTCTGATGTCGGAGTGAGAAAATCCCCTGTTCACTGGGAACTCCCGCGTCACTCGTTCTGTGTTAACGATATTTACCCTCCCTCATTGTTTTATTCTTAAAAAATGGCTCCCCTGGTTGCAATGTTATGTTAAGCATATTACATGTTCTCCAAAGTCAGCTCGTTTATTATAGCTCGTCACCCTCCTGGGTATGCATTTCTGAATAGCTCTCACTCCACAGTTCCCGTTCTCTGTTACGTATGGGCTGCCATGAGTGGGGCTCAGAGAGCTGTGATTGCTCCATTCCTGGCTTCTTGTTTTTCCTGGAAGGTTTTTCCTTTCTATTTAATACTCCTCAGGGAAGATGTGCCCTCCAAGAAGAACAGTCTACCTGAGGAAGGTGGAAAGTGTTTTCCTCTAGGGTTTTCTGGAGGAGGGATCAGATGTGGTAGCATATTGACAGGGTGTTCACAGCCTTCCATGGGGGCCAGCAGGGGCTTGGCATACCAGTGGCCAAACTGACCGGGGAAGGCAGCAGGTGTAGGGAGCGGGGCAGAAACCATCACAATCATTGGCAAAGAGCCACATTCACATTAGAATGAGCATTCGTTTTCCATGGCTATCATACCCTTTAGCATCTGTGTTGTAGCATCATTAATAGACAGGCTCAGGGATTTTATAGGCTGTAATATTTTAGTTATGTAAATAGAACCCACCATGACAATCTATTTTTATTTCTGCTTGCTGCAGGATCTGAGTATAAGCTTCTAATGAGCCATCGGCTTCTTTCTTTGCTTCATTCATTCATTCACTATAGATTATGCATTGGATTCCATCCAGTTCCTTTTCAGTGAATAAGAAAAAATTCAATGTACTCACGGTGCCTGTGGCCTATAGTGAGGCCCACACTCCTTGGGAGAAAGCCCTCACTCATGTGCAGTCTTCAGATGTGGTTCTTGCATGGCTGATGCCAGGCAGCACCAGGAAATTTCCCCTCTGCTGTGGCTTTTCTGAGTAAACAAGCAAAAGTAGTCTGCAAGGCATCCCCAAGGGAGTTTATGAAATGATTCTTGATGAGCCCCAAAGGCTCTCAAAAGGTGAATAAGTCAAGGGCCACTTTTCTCCTATGCAATTTGCCAGTTCTGATTCCCCCCAGCACTTTCTTTCAAATCATCTTAACTATTGCTTGAGGCAGTGTGACAAGCTCCAGGCACCTCTCCTTTTCAAGATAAGGGGGAATCTTCCGTGGAAAAGTGATTGCAACAGGGCCAGGGCACAAGAGTCTTTGGAGCCCACTGCTGTCTCCCTGGGCTGCAAGGCCAAAGGTTTGAGACCCTTGACAAATGAGAATCAGATTGCATCCAAAATACAACTCAGTCTCTCGGGGCTGTCTGTACCCATATAAGGAGCTGGTCAAGAGCTATTTATCAGAGAGGTTCTTGTGGGCAAAGAGAACCTACAGGGAACTTCAGTTAGCTGAGCAGTCCCCAGCTCTGATGTTCCTGCAGCTGTCACCAGGAGAGGGTATCAGCTATTCAAATGCCACTGTTACTGTGATTTCACACAAAAGGGTTGCAAAGGGCCCTTTTGTTCCCTCTTCAACTCCTTTGAGCATCTTTGCCCATATTTGCTTAAGGCCTTGAACCTTAGAAAATATTAGTGTCCAAAAATGGTAAAGTTATTGGCAAGTAGGTGTTTCAATCAAAAGCATGAAATGGGACTGCCTAATGATCACTGGTCATCAGAGCCAAAGATGAGTGAGAAAGATCGTTCAGGAAATTCACCTGCTTCTACATGATCCAAATAAGAATAGAGAACTTGAGTTATGACCGCTTCCCCACACCTTATTTTTCTGCCTGCCTCAACTTTGATGTTGTCTACTAAAACCCCCCCAGTCCAACATACACCAAAACATTTACTGTAACATCAACAAGTTCTTTTTGGGTCTTTCTAGGAAATGTTTTCACACATATATTTTCAGGACTCATGTATATTTACCTTCAAAAATATCTCTAGGGCAGCGCCTGTGGCTCAAAGGGCTAGGGCTCTGGTCCCATATGCCAGAGGTGGTGGGTTCAAACCCAGCCCTGGCCAAAAACTACAAAAAAAAAAAAAAAAAAAAAATATCTCTAGATGCCTTTTAGTTTTGAGAGGCTCAGATGATTAAGAAACACTCTGAATTTCTGAAAACTGGGAGCCGGGCTCATCTTGCAGCTATCAGTAGTTTTCAGCAAGAGGAGGAATAACGGGACTAAACTTTCAGATATTCGTTTCCATTTTTTCCTCTCCAGGCTGTTTTTTCCATTTCTCTTATGAAAGAGAGTCCTGAAATCTGGTTTGATTTGCCCTGTTATGTACAGAAAGCTTTTTCAAAAATTCTCCCTCTTTTGGTACTATTATCATAGCACTTAGCACTTCCTGATTTAATGTGTCCCTCTGTTCCTCCTATCAGATTTATGAACTTACACATCTTGGCAGCCCCGATGTTTAGCACTGTGTTTACACTGGTGTAGGCCAATAAATGCTGAGCAGAAAGAAAAAGAAAGAAGGAAGAAGGGAAGGAGAGTTAGAGTCCTAGAAGTGTTTTTCTCCCAGGCTGAGACACATGAGAGCTGAAGTCCCATTGGTCACAGCTGAGGCTCCAGAACCCTTTGAATAATGTAGTTCAGCAGGTAGAATTGAAATGTTTGTCACTTGTGTTCAGAGCCAACCCACAGCAGTCACTTTCTGAACATTCTGTCTACGTGTGAGTAGTAAAGAGCAAGACCAGCTTGAAGAGAGGTCTGAGACCTAGAATACTGAGAAATCCAGCTCCTCTGCTTGTTTTCCCACACTTCATCCATAGTCCACATCCTATTACAAACCACAGACTTCTGGAACTGGGAGACATGTAAATAGTCCGGAAGGCTAACAATAAGCTATTCAAAAAATAAATTAGGGCTGCTCCCGTGGCTCAGTGGGTAGGGCGCCAGCCACATATACCAAGGCTGGCAGGTTCAAACCCAGCCCGGGCCAGCTAAAATCAACAGTGACAACTGCAACAAAAAAATAGCCAGGTGTCATGGAGGGCTCCTGTAGTCCCAGCTACTTGGGTGGCTGGGGCAAGAGAATCACTTAAGCCCAAGAGTTTGAGATTGCTGTGAGCTGTGACGCCACGGAACTCTACCCAGGGCGACATAGTGAGACTCTGTCTCAAAAAAAAAAAAAAAAAAAATCATGCCTTTCAAAAAATAAATTAGGAAGTAGCCTTTAAAAAAATGCCTGTACTTAAGAATAAATTTAACCAAGGAGGTGAAAGACTTATCACTGAAAACTATAAAACAGTGATGAAAGCAATCAAAGAAGACACAAATAATGAAAAGACACCCTGTGTTCAGGGATTGGAAGATTTTATATTGTTAAAATGTCATACTACTGACTGCAATCTATAATATAATTTGCCCTCAAAATCCCAATGGCATTTTTTATATATAAACAGAAAAAAATCCTAAAATTCGTATGGAAGCACAAAGGACCCCAAACAGACTAAACCATCTTAAGAAAGAAGAACAAAGCTGAAGGGATCATACTTCCTGTTTTCAAAATATATTTAAAAACTACAGTAATTTAAAAAGTATGGCATTGGCATAAAGACAGACATAATAGAGAGAGAGAATAGAGAGAAATAAACCCATGAACATATGTTATCCATAGGCAAAAGAATAAAAATGGACCTTTTCCTTATACCATGGACAAAAATTAACTTAAAACAGATTAAAGACTTGTACGTAAGAACTAAAATTATAAAATTTCTAGCAGAAAGCACAGGAAAAAATCTTCCTGACATTAGTCTTAGCAATGATTTCTTGGGTCTGACACCAAAAGCACAGCAACAAAGCCAAACTAGACATGTGGGACCACCTCAAACTAAAATGTCTGCTTTGCAAAGGAAACAATCAACAGAGGGAAAGGCAAGCTGGGGAATGTGAGAAAATATATGCAGACCATAAGAGGTTAATAGCTAAAACATATAAGGAATTTCTACAACTCAATAGCAGAAAACTAAATAACTTGATTAAAAAATGAGCAAATGACTTGAAGAGAGAAATCACTCCAAACAAGACATACAAATGAAATGACCACCTGGTATTTGAAGGATACTTGACATCATTAATCATCAAGAAAATGCAATTCAAAACTACAATGAGTTATAATCTCATACCTGCTAGGTTGGCCATTATCTAAAAGCAAAACAAAAGATAACAAGTGTTGATGGAAATGTGAAGAAATTAGAACGCTTCTGTGCTGTTGGTGGGGATATAAATTGGAGCAATTACTATGAAAAAGTGTTTGGAGGTTCCTTAGAAAAATTAAAAGTAGAATCATCACATGATTCAGTGATTCCAGTTTTGGGTATTTATCTGTAAAAATTGAAACCAACATCTTAAAGAGATATATGCACCTCCATATTCGTTGCAGTATTATTCACAATAGTCAAAACGTGGAAATAACCTAAATGTCCATCCACAGATGAATAGATAAAGAAAATGTGGTATATTCATACGATGAAATATTATTTCCTCACAAAAAGAAGAAAATCTTTCCCTGTGGGACAACATGGATGCAAGTTTGTGGATACTAAGCTAAGTGAAGAAGCCAGCCACAGAAGGACTGATCCTACATGGTTCTACTTTCACTAGCTATCTAAAGTAGAATCATGGTTGCCCAAAGTTCAAGAAGGAGGAAAGGAGGTATGCTTATTCAATGGGTCTCAAGTTTCAGTTGTGCAAGATCTGTAAGTTCTAGAGATGTGCTGTATGATGCTGTGCTCATAATTAACATTACTGTACCTGTAAAAATTTAAGAAGCTAGACTGATAGATTTCATGCTGTCTGTTCTTACCGCAACAAAAAATTTTAAATAGTCCAGAAGGTTCTGTGTAGTGCCTCCTTCCTTCCTGTGTTCCTACCCTGACAGAGAAGTCTCAATATTCTTTGTAGAACGAAAAAGGAAGTTGTTCCCTTAAGAAAGCATTTCTCAATGGCACCACTGGTGGCATTTTAGGCCATATACTCCTTTATGGTGAGGTAGGAGCCTGTGAATTGCTGGACCCTCAACAGCTCCCTGACCTCTACCCACTAGATACCAATAGCAACCCCCATCCTGTAGCCATGACCGCTAAAGCCATCCTCAGAAATTGTCAACTGTCCCCTAAGGGGGCAAAATCATTCCACTTGAGAACCTCTGCCTTGGGAAGAGTTCCAAACAAGCCCAGAGCTTATACACCCCGAGTGTGAAGGTGAGGGTCAGATGGGGTGTTTGGTGGGATTGTGACCCAGTGAAGTCGTTTTCCTCAGCAGAGCATGCCCCATGAGAAGGCGTATGAATATTCCCCCTCTGGCTTTGACAGGGGGGGAATATTGTGAGGACTTTCAAAGCAATCTTGCTTTCAGCCCTTAATCTAGTCTTCAATTTCCAATAAAATGAGAGGAGACAAGTACTCTGTATTACTTTCCTGGGGTTATGGTGGGTGGCTTAAAATAACAGAAATTTATTCTTTCATGGTTCTTAAGGCTAGAAGTCCAAAAGCAAGGTATCAGCGGGGCCGTGTTCCCTTCAAAGTTCTAGGGGCAAATCCTTTCTCACCTCTTTCTGTCCTGGTGACTCTGGGCAATTAGTGGCTTGCTGCTGCATCACTCCAATCTCTGCTTCCATCTTTGCATGGCTTTCGCCTCTGTGGGTCTCTTACAAGAACACTTGTCACTGGATGTAGCGTCCACCTGAATAATCCAGGGTGAGCTCATTCAGAGGTGCTCAACTTAATCACATATGCAAAGACCTTTTTTCCCAATAACGTCACACTCACAGGTTTCAAGACATGGATATACTTTGTTAGGGGCTCCCTTTCAACCATTACTAGTCTAAAACAAGGCTCCATTTTGTTTCATATGATTTTGTGTCTTTTGAGATGAGGTCTCTGTTGCCCAGGCAGAAGTGCAGTGCCATGACATAGCTCACTGCAGTCTCCTTCTCCTGGGTTCAAGCGAACCTCCCACCTCAGCCTCCCGAGTAGCTGGCACTACAGGCAAGTGCCTCACATCTAGCAACAAAACTTCATATTTTTAAGAAACAGAGAGACAGACTGATATTTTTATATTTCATGTTTTTAAAAAACATTTGAAACAGACAAACTTACAGAAAAAATGGAAGCATAGTTCAAAAACCTTTTTCTGAGATTTAGTTGCTGATGTTATACCCTCGCTCTTTAATAGCCCCAGATTCCTGTTCAAGTTTTTCCAATTTTCCTAACATTTTCTCTCTTTTTTTTAGAGACAGGTTTTCACTATGTCAACCAGGCTGGCTTCAAGCGATCCTCCTCTCTCAGCCTCCCAAGCAGCTGGGACTAATGGTGGGCAACACAGCACCTGGCCCGAATAGTGTCTTTTATAGAAAAAGGCTCTAATTCAGATGACCTATAGCATTTAGTCATCATGTCCCTTCAGTTTTCTTCACTTTGAAAGCAATCTTCAGTCTTTCCTGGATTTTCAGATCCTTACCATTTTGCAGAGTGAAGATCAGTTATTTGGTAGGATGTTTTCCAGTTTGGGCTTTTCTGATACTTCCTCATGATTAGATTCAAGTTGTGTGTGTTTCTCGGGACTGTTCCAAAAGTAGTGCTGCATCCTCCACGCGTCCTTTCAGGTAACACATGTTTTTGGTTTGTACAGTTACTGGCAGTGAAGCTTTGATGGCTTGATTATGGTGTTTCTACCCGGAACTCTTCGCAACTCCCCTTGCTTTTAATAAGTATTTTGTGAAGAGGAATTTCAACATTATGTAAATATCTCATTTCTTGTCCAACTTTCCATTTATTAGCATATTTATTTGTATCTAAGTGGACTCATGAATTCCTGTTTTGCTTACTAGGTTATAATCTGTTGTTATTGTTGTTTTGAGGCTCCAATTGTGCTGCATTTGGCCAGAGGAGCTGTCAAGCCTGGATCTGTGTCCTTTCGACATGTTCCCCTCATCTTTGATAATTTCCTGGCTTTCTAGCACAGCAAGGTGTTCCGAGTTTATTTTGCACTTTCTTTGTCCTTAAAAGGAGCCCTGGTTCCCTGCCCTGGGATATGGCCAGCGTCCCAGGCACCAGCGTGTCCCCGCGGTGTGTGCTCATCATCAGGGCCTCTTCGCCCTCTCCCATCCCGGCCTCCACATGGCCCGTTCTGTGTCCATGTTGACATTGGGAAGTACTAACAAGCAGCCAGGCACAGGGCAAGGCTGGCTTGCCACAGGCAGGGGTGCTGGGCACCAGCTGGAGCAGGCTGGCCCCTGGACTTCTGGCTGTGGACCCCCATGGTTTAAACCTCTGAATTATGTGAGCCATTACCAAGCACAAGTGAGGATCAGGACCAGTGGTTGACTTAACTTTATTTCACACTTTGAGAACAATCGATTCTCATTTTGCTTTAGTTTAGCTTTTCCCCAGATTGGTTTCCCAAACATTTTGAATTTTGAGGGTTTTTACCAGGTCTTCTCTACCTGGCATTCTTTTTCCTCTTAGAAAGAAAATTTGAAAGGCTCACCTCAGCCATACTAGCTTCTGCTCAGGACTGGGACTTTCAGCCAGACTGTGCTCTGGAGTAGGGACAGGGGGTTTCCTTAAGTTGGGAGTGGACTGGGTCCACCTCGGGCTCCTGAATCTTTTTTTTTTTTATTAAATCATAGTTGTATACATTAATGTGATCATGGGGCACCATACAGGGCTCTTGAATCTTTCCTCTCAGCCTCCCAGTCTCCATCCCCGCTCCTTCCTCCATGACTGGCCATGACAACCCAGATGTAGCCCTGCCCTCTGGATACTCTCGCTGTCCTCTGCCAACCTTCACCTTGACCTTCCTCACTGTGGACTTCCTATGCTTTCCTAACTTTCCAAACATTTCTGTCCTCTCCTGAGTAGACATGAACCCTATGAAGCTACCATAAATGGGGCCTGGGGAGACACTTGCCTGCACCCCAGAGTCCGCCGAGAGGCCCTTGACAAGCCTGGCAAGGAGGGCTTTGTTCTTTTCTCTCACCAAACCAGGGCAGAGAGATGGAGAGACAGAGCTTGGGCAGTGTGCGTTCTGATGAAGAGTCAGAGCCAACAGTCATGTTGGGCCCAGTGACATTTAAACAAGTGAAGGAAGAAGCAGAGGAGGAAGGAGAGGCAGCTGACCCACAGAGAGAAGCAGAGGGGCCACCAGAGACAATCTAAAGTGGAAAGTAGCTACGTTGGCTTCCGACATCTTTCTGGAAATAAAAGTTAGTTCCTTTAAATCCCAGCTACTCTGATTCTGTCAGATCTTTATATCCTTGCAAGAAGCTGCCTTTTTTGAGTGCTATTTTGAATAGATCTCTGTTTCTTGCCACCAAAAGAGATTCTCTTGAACATTCTTGATGACTGCACTGCCTTCGAGATCTGTCAGGTGGAAATTTGTTTTGCAAGCCCTGGATGAAAGGATGGTGAGCATTCCTCTCCCACGTTCCCAAGTTCCTACAGCACTTGGATTAAATGAATGCTCCTTTTTAGGTCCATGTCAAGCAAGACAGCACACCATTCTCTTTCCTGTCATCCTTCAATCTCTGGACGTGCTTCTGTGACCCCTAAACTCATAGGAAGTCCTCCTCTCCATCTATCCTGGGAAACCTCACACAGGTGATTCCTTCCTGCACCACGTCAGCCCTCCCTTCTCCCATGCAGTTCAAATAATGGAAACAATATACAAACCCTTAGCATTTTATATTTTAGGAAACAATTTCCCAGTCACTATCTCATTTGGTTTTGATTTTTGAACTCTATTCCCAAAGCTAAACCTTAGATTCATCCCCTATAACTGCTTCATTTTCCAAAACGTGGATGTCATTTTCATGAAGAAAATCTCTTAGGCTCCCATTTTTTCCTTCAGCTTCCCCCTGGTGAGCCTTCTCTTAGGAGCCATCAAGGCCTTTTGTCTTTAACCTAGCGTCATGGGTCCCAGCCTCCAGGTGCTCTCAACTCAGGCAGGGTCCCCAGCTTGACCACCCAGAGCCTCCTTCGTCCCGGGGCAGCTCTGTACTCATCTCGCCATCATCAGGGCTGGCTCAGCATCACACCTGCTGAGCCACCTGTCCTCTAGGGACCACTGTCTCTTGCTGTCTTTTAACATACGGAATATCTCCTCTCTTTCTTTCATGTCTCAGCTGGGTCTTCGAGGCTGTTTGAAAATTACTGCCTTGCTCCTTCGTTGAGTCCTGACCTCCATCTTCTCCTTAGGAGTCTCTGGTGTCCTCCCAGGTGCACTGGCCCCCTCGGGGCTCTGGTCTGCTCCAGGATCTGACCACATTCAGGTTTCCTCCCTTTCTCTCCTGTCTCCACTGCCAGGCCCCTTTTTGCTTCACTCCACTGAAAGGTCAAATGCTTTTATAGAAACCAATCCCCTTTAGTCCTGCTTCTCTCTTAAGCCACCACTCTCTTAAAACTACTACCGTTCCCTTCCTTGTGGTTTTCCCCAACCCCGTGTCTGGTATCTCTTCACACTTCTCTTCGTCAACCCTCTAAACCAGTGGTTCTCAACCTTCCTAAGGCCTCCTTGTGCCAGGACACTTTAATACAGTTCCTCATGTGGTGCTGACCCCCAACCATAAAACTATTTTCGTTGCTACTTCATAACTGTAATTTAGCTACTGTTAGGAATGGTAAAGTATCTGACATGCAGGATGTATTTTCATTGTTACAAAGGGGCCGTGACCCACAGGTCTGTTCTGACAGAACCTGCTTTGTCAAAGGAAGAGGGTGATTGCTCAGTTCTAATTTGACCACAAAGCCCTGGAAACTCTCCTCTGTTGGCATCCAAGATGCTCTTTTCTCCAGATTATCCTTGAAGCTCTCCGGTCCTTTGCTGTCATGTAAGTGGAGGCCTCTCTCAGAACTCTCTTCTGGTCCTGGAAGCCTTCATGCTTTGTAACCTCTACCGGGGCTGCTTCATCCTCTCCCCAGCTTCCCCCCATGCCGGTCACCCCTACCCACCTCCAGTCAACCCCCAGCTCAGCGAACTCCTGACCTACAAACCCAACTGTCTTTTGGACATCTTGCTTCACACCTGACATCTTTCCAACTGAATTCAGTGACACCACAACCAGCCACACACACGGAAGTCCTGGCCAGTGGGTCCCCACCGTCAGTCAGCAGCTGGTGCAGCCAGGCAGCTGTTCCACAGTTCAGCGTAACTCCCTTTCTCCATCAACTGCCATCCCTTCTGCCTGGCTTGCCCGCTTCCAATCGCCTCTCTTTTCAGTCTTAAAACACAGCTTTAATCCTACTATGGCCACGTCAGATTTTGCAGATGTCTCACCATAGGCAGGGAAAGGCCCAGACTCCTGGGCAGGGCACTCGAGCCCTCCACGGTATCCCTCCTGCCCCACACAAGTCTCCCACTGATCCCATGCCTGTTCTTCCTGCCATGCCGCCACTCGGCCCTTCAGTTGGAAAGATCTTTTCCCCTTCATTTTCTGCCCAAACCTTCCACAAGTCAGAACCAGGATCAATGGTCGCTCTTCTGTGAAGAAGACCACCCCCCTGGGTGGAGCTATGGATCTTGTACCTTAACTTGAACTCTGCCTCCAATGGTAATCATCTCCAGTTCTGTACCGCATGACGACAGTGAACTGCATCCACCATGGCGGCCACGTAAGATGACAGCTCTGTATTTTCACTGTTCATTTTCCATGGTTAGATACACAAATACTTACCATACGTCCCATTTGCTCACAGTATTCAGCACGGTGGTGTGGTGTTGCCTGGAGCGATAGGCCCCCCCAGCCCAGGTGTGCAGCAGGCTGGACTATTGAGGTGGGGGTACATGCACGTGATGTTCACAGAACGACCAACCCCTTAACAACACGTTTCTCAGAGTGTATCCCTGTCATTAAGGGAGGCATGGCTGTATTTTAATTCCCAAAGTGCTACCGATGTCCCCATTGGCTAAACAAGAAGCTGAGACTCAAAAGGTTTAAATTTCTTAAGGTCACACAGCTGATAAGCTTTGGAAGCAGAACAGGAACTCAGGTCTGTTTTACTCCAAAGCTCATTCTCTTTCTCTCAGAACAGTGGTCCGTGGCCTTCCCAGTGGGGGGAGTCTGTAGACTATGCTGGTGCCCCCTGACACGCTGATGTAATTGGTGTGGGCTGTGTAAACTTGGCCTTGGGTTTTATTTATTTATTTATTTTTTACTGTTGGGGATTCATTGAGGGTACAATAAGCCAGGTTACACGGATTGCAATTGTTAGGCAAAGTCCCTCTTGCAATCATGTCTTGCCCCCATAAAGTGTGACACACACCAAGGCCCCACCCCCTGGTTCTAATGTGCAGGTTGCTTCCACCCTGGGCTATGTAGCCTTCCCTGTATGGGGCACGTGGTGAGTTTAGTACAGGTTTATGATCAGTCTTTTCTCCACATGCTTTTCTGGTCCACTGGTTATCCCTGAATTCTAAGGTTGGCAACAATTAGAAAGGAAAAATAAGACAGGAAAAGAAATCATCTGGCTAATCGAAGCCCCAAATTCATTTTCAAGGAAATCTCCCAATTCAATATGAAGAAATTAGGGAACAGAGGCCAACGTTCAATTGAACTCATTTACCTTGACCCTCTGTTGTCTTTCTTGCCTGTCTCTCATGGCGCTGGCCCATCTCCTTTTCCACTGCTCCAGCACCTGTCCATCCTCACGACTTGTACAAATGGATCCCAGGGCCCCAAGTGGACCTTCTCCAGGACAGGGGCCCTGCAGGGTGGCATGTATGGAGGGGGAGGGCTGTGAAAACAGTCAGGGACACTCCCTGAGTCCTAGATACTATCCCTATGGTTGGCGGTCATGGCCATGCACTGCCCCAGCGGTTGCTGCAAAAAACATCTGGGTGGGTCAGTTGCTCCTTTTGCGTAATTTGAGGTCATTATGTGACAGGCAAATTTATGGAAGGCAACTGGAAAACTAGTCTCCCTCTTTAAAATGTTTTGTCCCATTAAGACTTTATAACATGTAATATTAAATTCTGTCCATGAGGAAACATCACCTGATAAAATGGCACTGTGAATCAGCATGCTCTTCCTGTCTCATGACTAGGACAAGCATGCTTACAAAATTCTGTTACAGCTTCTGTTTTGCTGCATCTAAGGAGAAAACAACTCAGAAGACCTTTCAGCATCTATGCAAGCCATAAAAGTACAGTTCCCAGTTGTTATTGGATCCAGATGTTGGTCATTGCTAGGAAGAAGGGGATGGACATCTTCTTCGTATATTGAAAGCTCAGGATTCAATGGTTTATGCACCAGACTGTATGTAAGTGAAGTCCCTTCTACGTGTCCACATACACACAGTGTTTGTCATGTGGGACTAAGTCCCCTGCCTAAAGCTAAGTTAAACAGTGTCAATTCAATGATATTTTAGGCCACAACTACAGAGGTGCTGAAGGGTCTCAAAGGACCAAGTGCTAAGTGAATAGTCAGGGTGGGCAGCTCATTGTGGGAGGGAGGCAAAAGAACCAGGTGGAGATTGCCTTTGATGATAACTTCTGACACTCAGCTTTGTCATTGGCAAGACAAGGGAGTCACAGTGGAAATGTATTTCTGAGGTTCATGCCAGCTCTGTGGTCCCTCTGGAGGCCTGTAGAGTTCAGAGGGTGGGATGGCCAAGGAAGCCTTCTCCCAGCAAGATGTATATCCAACTTGGAAGAGGGGCGGTGGGGGAAGATCAGCCAGGGAAGCACAGGACAGAGGAAACACTTCACACCAGCCATGGCAGCGTCTCTACACGTCAGTGCAGAGAACTGTCGGTTTTAAGTTGAGAACGTAAAGGGAAGTAGAGGAAGCAGCTGCCCATGCTAGGGGTAGAGGACCAGTGGGTGGAAGTTGGAGTTATTAGAACTGAGGCAGCTGGAGAAGAGCCCCAGAACTGGAGCAGCAGCACTGGTGTCTCTTGGAGCCGCAAGAGGCTGGTCTGGAGAGAGCGGAAACTGCAAACTGGGAATCGCTGCGAGAACATGGACAGGGCTTCCAGCAGACAGCGGGCGAGTGTTCCTCCCTTTCTCCTCCTCTAGCCTTGTGGCTCCCTCCGGTGCCTCCTTCCTAAAGACCCTACCAAGGAGAGCCGCTGGCAAAGCAGAAACAGGATTTGCAGCCTCAGCCCAGTGGCCAAAGCCAAGCGCAGAGGGGTGGTTTGGAGGCAGAGACAATAGCTCAATAACAAGCCCAGGAGGGAAGGGAAACCGAGCAGCTACAGGCAAGGGACGCTGTCAAGCAAACTAGGAACAACACGCACCATGTCCAAGCATCTCCTTGGGGTCATTTCCCCATCCACTCCTTAGTCCTCACGCCACCATATGAAGTAAGTATTCTTATTCACCTGTGCCAAAGGAAGGCCTATAACTAAGAACGGTTAAATCACTCTCCCCTCTACCCAGAATGGGCAACTAATTGTCCAATTTCAAAGGTCTTCCCATCACAGGATGCACAGTGTGTGCTGAAAATGTGCCTGGTACATCTGGGAAGCAATGATTAGTTGGACTAGCAGGATTAGTAGGGGCCGGGTTTGGAAAGGGAGGTTGGGATAGACCACAGAGGGATAAGGGATTTAGATCAATCCCTTGGACAGTGGAAACCAGTGAAGATTTTTGGAAGGCTGTGGGGAAATGATGGAAACACTTTCAGAGTGATTTATTTGGAAAGAATAAGCAAGATGGTTTGAAGAGAGGGGAGTCTGGTGCCAGCAAGCCTTTTAGTGCATTAATTATGATAATTTAGAAATCAAGTGCTGAGGGCTTTGGTATGGGTGGTAGCAAAGAGAAAGAAGAGAAAGGGGAGAAACATTTGGAAGACAGAATAAACAGAAGCAGTGGACACATGTATTATATGAAAGCAGGACTCAAAAGATAATTCTGAAGTTAGGGGCCTAGATAACTAGCAGGAAAATGACTCTGCTTTCAGAAATAGATTCTGGGAATTTTATTTTTTTTTCTTTTTCTTTTTTGAGACAATCTCACAATGTCTCCCTTGGTAGAGTGCCATGGCATCACAGCTCACAGCACCCTCAAACTCTTGGGCTGATGCGATTCTCTTGCCTTAGCCCTCCCTGGTAGCTGGGACTACAGGCGCCCACCATGATGCCCGGCTATTTTGTTTGTTTGTTTTTGAATGTGGCCTCTGCCTGCCTACACCGCCCTCACTTCTCTGGCACAGGGGCTGGCACAGCATAGCATGGCAAACTTAACACTACCTCATGTATTAATTAGCTGAGAGGTAACTATTTACTGTGTAGTCAGGGCAAGTGTCAGACTGAAGACTGGGAACTGGATTCTATCAGTCCGCTCTCATTCACTAGCTATTTGACTATATCCGAATTATTTAACAGCGTGGCAAAGAGGATTCATAGGGGTAATGTTTGTCAATGGTTCTCAACCTTCAGAATTCAATCACCTGGGGAGCTTTTAAAAAATACCAACACCTTATCCCATCTCCAGAAAGTCTGATTCAATAAATCTAGGAGCAGACCCAGTCTTCTTCACCTCAACCTAGGGCTGGTCTGAGGGGTGGGGTGGTAGGAATGGCTGGGCCCAGTCTTTTTTTTAATTGTTGTTGCAGTTTTTAGCCAGGGCCAAGTTTGAAAGCGCCACCTCTGGTATATGGGGCCCCACGCCCTACTCTTTGAGCCACAGGTGCCGCCCCTCAGTCTTTTCTTTTCTCAATCGTCATCCCTGGTTATCTGTTGGAATGCCCCCTCCCATATGTTCACAACTGACCCCAGAGGGTTTCACTAATGGGGGTTATCAGCACAAGAGAACTCACCTAGAACTGTTTTGCCCACTCTTTTTGCATGGGCAATATCCTATGAGATAAAGAGGCCAGAGAAGAAAAAATTTCTGTTTGCCCGTATGTATCGGGTGGTCCAAGCTCCTGTTCACTCACAGGGTACGTACTAAAGTATAATCAAAACTACCCTTGAACTTCCCTTATTAGATATGAAGATCATGTAGCTCTGCTCCCACAGTTCAACAGTTTTCCCTCTAGTATTAAAACAGATGACTTATTCTTTCCTGAGCCCTTAAGGGATGGTTGGTTTGTTTAAAAGAGGCAACTTGTGTCTAAAAACATTATCTTGAAATATAAAATTCATACCTAGAGAGGTGAGAAGCTCAAGCTTAAGAGAGAGGGAACAGATTCAAACCTTCATTCATGCTCACTTCAGGACACCTGCTCACTGAGGAAATTACCCCATTAGCTCACAAAATTACTTGTACTGTGCCCTCTCCCATGTCTGTTAAACATCACAAGCGTGCTGTGCCTGGTAGAGGTTGTCAAGACCTTCATGGTGGGCAGGATTCAGATTAGGTAGTAGATTGAAAGTCAGCAACATGGGGTAAGCGCTAATCTCCCCAGGACACACGCCACATGCCTAAGTCACCTTCATGTCTGATACAGTGGTCTCTCCTTGTCTGCGGTTTTCTGTTCCATGGTTTGAGTTACCTGCAGGCAACTGTGGTTGGAAAATAGGCGAGTATAGTTTAACAAGGTATTTTGAAAGAGAGACCACGTTTGCATAAGGTTTATTATGGCATATTGTTATAATGGTTCTTTTTTATTAATTATTGCGAATCTTTTACTGTGTCTAATTTATAAATTAAATTTTATCATAGGTGTGTCTGTGTAGGAAAAACATACTGTATATAAGGGTTGGTCCTTTCTGCTTTTTTAGGTAGCCCCATGGATAAGTGACCCCTCACCGTTCCAGGCGGACTGGAATTCCCTTATTGAAGCACCAGCTTCCATGTCAGGAAGCCTGATCCCAGCAATTTGGAGCTGAAGGTGGTGTTTATATCCCTGCCCCACCCCCAGGTTAGCTTTGGTCCATCTGTATCCTTGTCCCCGTAGGCTGTACTATCTGTATGTTGTATGTGCGACATTTACTGCAGTGGCTTCAAATCTCCCCTCATTCTCAGCATTGTGTAATTAAACATCAAATTCATATTCTGTGACCTTGGTAGATTGTACAGAGGGAGGAATATGAGCTTAGATTAAGACCTGGTTTCAACTTTCTGCTCAGCCTAAGCCTCAGCCTGTGCCCAGAATTAGCAACCACCGAGGAAATGACTGCAGAGACTAAGAAGACTCTCCCTTCCCTGAAATTTTAGTTCTTCTTGTTCTTGTTACTTCCACAAGTCTCAATGTCCTTAAAAAAATACACTTTTTTTGGATGATAGTAGCATAATTTTTTAATATCCCAAATTCCCTCCCTAAAAACACACGACAAATAGGATCGCAAAACTGAAACAAGAAGTGATCTGCTTCAGTCCACTACATCTTACCCCAAAGCAGAGGGCGCAGATTAACTTTTCAACTAGTTTACCTGGGTACTGTAACAAGTAGGTATAAAAGGAAGATATAAATCAGTTTAGAGCGGAATTCCTTTCTGAGAAGAGTCATTAGTGTGCCCAGATAGTTATGCTAATATCAGAGCACTGATATTAGACTCTCCTTATCCTAGGAAGAAGGTAGAGCAGAATCCTTTCAAAATTCCTGTGGCTTATTAGTTTGCAAAAAGAACCCTTGAGGCTTCTGGTAAAGAATGAGTTTGAGACCCACCCTCTTCTTCCAAAGAGTTGAAATTAGAGAAATCTGTTTCTGTTTTTAACGAGCTGTGCTCCAACAGATATCTGCTGGTGTGGAAGCTTCAAGGGCTCCCAAGGGGGGAACATCTTATGGGAGAATCTGCTGGTAATACAGGCTCCACATAAAAGCACGGAAGTTCTTTGGAAAGCAGAGGTTCTAGAAAAACATGTAGGTGAGGCTGAAAACCCCTGGATTTACCCATTCAGACATATTATCACTTTTTGAGAACAATGGCTAAATATGTGAGTGAAAATTAAAAGGACATACCCTTGGAGCCCAAGTGTGAGCCCTGGGCTGTTCAAGGGTCTGGATTGGCAAGGGAATCCCCCTGCCCCCACGGGGCTGGTGTTCACTGAACTGCTTTCTGTGAAAGCAACAGAAGCAGCAAGGCCTGCAATCTGAGGAGACTTTTGGTTAAGCTGTTTTCAGGGATTCCAAGGGAAGGGTTATTGGACAGTTTGCAGTGGGAGCCTTGAGAGAGATCCTGGATTTCTCCCTAGTTATGACACATGGATGAACAAGCAAAAGCTGGCAAAGAGGGTTATTCCATTATAGTAGCTTTGAACTGCCTTTAATTAAAGTGTGAGTTCCCAATGCTTCCATGCTTTACTTGGATGCTTCCTGAGCTATGTGATAAATAGGGAACTTTGAAATTACTATATAAAATCAGAATTTTCTTGACTTTAAGAAGTGTTTTGAAAGTATTTAGTAAGTATTTACTTGCCTTCTATTATGTTATTTTATTTTATTTTACGTTATTTTGTTTTGAGGCTAGGTCTCACTTTGTTGCTTAGGCTGCAGTGCAGTGGCAGTGATGTCCTCATAGCTCAGTGCAACCTCAGACTCCAGGGCTCAAGCAATCCTTCTGCCCCTGAGTAGCTGGGATTACAGGTGTATGTGTATGTCACCATACACAGCTAAGTTAGCTAAGTTTTTGTATTTTTTGTAGAGATCAAATCTCATTATGTTGCTCATGCTGGTCTTGAACTCCTGGCCTCGACCCATCCTCCCACCCAGGCCTCCCACAGTACTAGGATTATAGGTAGAAGCCATGGTGCCTCACCCTGTTCTCATATTTTAACTACTGCAGTTTTTTTTAAATTGGATTAACACTAAGGTCAATACTGTAATTTATCTGTGTCTCTCAGAAACTTTCAACAATAATTTTCCAGTTGTAACCAATCCAAAGAGTGCTATCAGCAAGAGGTTGGTTTGTATACTTATGCAAGATTCAAAGTTGTGGATTACCTTTATATATTTACAGTACCATGCTTGATGAGAGCTTAGTTTTCAAAGTGTAAATCAGAATTGCTTGAAAAATAGTTGAATCATTCATTTATTCATTCCTAATTTTAAAAAAGAATACCGATTTATTAAATACCTGCTGTGTGCCTTCTACTTTATAATTGAAAACAGAAAGAAAAATGAGAAGAGAAAAGAGAAATTGGTGTAAGGAAAGAAAAGGAGAAAGAGAGACTTCCTAAAGAGAATTCCTTATTATCCTTGGCTTGCATTGGAACTATAGCTTTACACATTAGATTAGCTTTAGTGAAAAGTTGACATTTTATAATATGAAGTCTTTTATGATAGTCTCTCCATTCATTCATAGTATCCCTTACTTACATTGCTGAAGTTTTGTGGGGATTTTCTTATAGATCTACACAGCATTTATTGTTTATTCCTAGTTTTTTTCTTTCTATCATGAGAAATAAAGTTCTAACCAATTTCCCTACTTTCAGTTAAGTCCTCCTCACATCCACACCTAAAAATTTATTCTTCTTCTTTTAGCTGACTGAAGAGTTTTAAAAATTATTTTCATCTCTCTATGAGATAAGAAATTATGTATTTTCATTGTTTTAATGGTTATCTTTAAAATTTTAACATGCTTAAAAATGTCTAAGGTTCACCAATATTTCTACCCTTCTCTAACCAATAGAAAAACCTTAAAATGCTTAAATTTGATCATCCCTTTTTATCTTGATAATGTTGCCAACCCACTTTATTTCATTTTGGTTTATTATCAGAAATTACTCAATACTACTTATTTTTAAAAATCAGGATTGTCTACATTTAACTGCATCTGTGCAAATTTCTTTGTTCATTATACCTTCTGGTATCTCAGTCCTTCCTTTTTGAATATTTTTCCTTTTTCCTAAAGTTCCCATAGAGAAAGTCTCCTCTTGGTAGATTTTGTTTGTCTTAAAATGTCTTTTTTTAAATGATAATTCAGCTGGATATAAAGTTATATATATATATATATATATATATTTTTTTTTTTTTTTTTTTGGCCAGGGCTGGGTTTGAACCCATCACCTCTGGCATATGGGGCTGGTGCCCTTCTCCTTTGAGCCACAGGTGCCGCCCAAAGTTATATATTTTTAAAAATGTTTTGATTTGTATTTATTTATTTAACCTTTTAAAAATTTCAGTAGATGTAGGGAGTAGGAGTAGGTTTTTGATACATGAATGACCTGTATAGTGGTGAGATAAAGGTTTTAGTGTACCCATCACTCAGATAGTATACCTAGTTCCCAAGACATGGTTTTTGATCCCTCAGCACCTTCCCAACTTTTCCTCTTCTGAGTCTCCATAGTCCATTATACCACTCTATATGGCCATATATACTCATTGTTTGCTCCTGCTTATAAGTGAGTATGTGTGGTATTTGATTTTTCATTCCCAAAATACTTCACTTAGGATAATAGCGTCCAGTTCTATCCAGGTTGCTGCAAAAGACACTATTTCATATATATATATATATCACATTTTGTTTATCCAGTCATCCGTTGATGAGCACTGAGGTTGATTTAATATCTTTGCAATTATGAGTTGTGCTGCGATAAACATATAAATGCATGTGTGTTTTCGATAAAATGACTTCTTTTCCTCTGGGTAGATAACCAGCAGAGGAATTTCCATATGGAATGGTAGGTCTATTTTTAGTTCTTTGAGGAATCTCCATCCTGTTTTCCATAGAGGTTGTACTAATTTACATTCCAACCAACTACATATGAGCATTCCCTTTTCATCACATCCACACTATTTTTTTTTTTTTTTTTACTTTTTAAGTAATGGCTATTCTGACAGGGGCATGTGGTTTAAATATGCATTTCTCTGATGATTAGTGATATTGAGCACATTTTAATGTTTGTTTTAGTCACTTGCATATCTTTTTTTGAAAAATGTTTTTTACCCACTTTTTAATGGGATCATTTTTTTTCTTGCTGATTTGAGATCCTTGAAGATTCTGGATATTAATCCTTTGTTGGATATATAGTTTACAAATATTTTTTCCCACTCTCTATGTTGTATTTTACTCTGTTGGTTATTTCTTTTTCTGTATGGAAACTTTTTAGTTCAACTAAATCCCACTTGTTTATTTTTGTTTTTGTCGTATTTACTTTTGGGGTCTTAGTAATAAATTCGTTGCCTAGGCTTATGTCCAGAAGGGTTTTTTTATAAATTTTATTATAGGATTTGTGTGATATCAGGTCTTATTTAAGTCTTTAATCCCTCTTCAGTTAATTTTTGTGTATGGTGAGAGAGAGGGATCCAATTTCATTCTTCTTCATGTGACTCTCAGATTTCCCCAGCATTATTTATTCAATAGAGCATCTTTTCCAAATTGTACATTGTTGTCTGCTTTGTCAATGATCAGTTGGTTGTCAGTATATGATTGACATTTTCTTTCAGGGTCTTGAAAATATATGCTTCTATTGCATTCTGGTTTTCATTGCTGCTTTGAAAAAAAATCTGCTATGTGTCTGATTATTATTCTTTATAGGCAACTTATCTTTCACTCTGGTAGCTTTTATCCATTCTGGAAAAATGCTTTTCTTTCCCCTTTCTTTCTGGAACTTCTATTATAAAGCATATGATGAAACTATTCATTTGATTTTCCATGTCTCTTAACCCCTTTCATATTTCCCTTTCTTTAAATATTGGGCAGCATTCTGGGTAATTTCCTTAGATCTATCTTCCACTTCATTAACACTCCTTTAAATAGCACTTATTTTTCTTTTCACCACATTATAAAGACCAATGAAAAGACACACTTAATAAACATCAGGACCGGACTCTTACATTTAGCAATCAACAACATTGGTATAAAAAAATAACTACTTTATAAAAGTTTTGTTGGAATGCTTTGTTCTTTCTACACAACAAAAACTAAAATGCCTAATATACACTTAGTAATAAATATAGTTCTTGGGGATTTTTTTACCCATAGCAGTATTTTCTAAAACTCTCCTTTTAGCAGTTAGGCCTTGCCACTGTAGTTGTCTGAATTCATAAAACTGTCATAACCAGTAGCTTTCTTCTTATTTCTCAGGCTTTCTTCTTCTGACAAGATTTTTTTTTCCTTTAAAGTCATTAAAATGTTCTCCTTTTGCCATAGTTGCTGCTGATAAACACCTTGGTTTTGTGATTTGGCAAAGTATTACCCTCCACCACCATGAGGACCAGAGCTTCTGCCTTCTCTCCCTTTATGGGCCCAGAACTTGTAGATTGCTGTAACCACCAAAGTCTGTTTTAACCTCCACCACCTCCAAAATTGCTCTGTCATTACCAACTGCATTATAACCATCCCCACTGCCATCATATCCACTATCACCATGGCTGCCACCCAAACTGTCACAACTCTTGGTGTTTCTTTCATGATTGAAGCTGCCATTCCCTTTAAAATGATCTTCACAACCATTGCCAAAGTTTTCAGAACACTTTGACCTAGATGATGAACCTGCAATCTCTTGTTTAACCAGGACTCTCCTCACTTCACAGGTTATAGCCATTGAGCTTACCATGTGTCTGAGTGACAATTGTATCTATGGAATTATGATCACCAAAGGTTACAAAGGAAAAGCCTCTCTTCTTGTCACTGCCACAGTCAGTAATGATTTCCAGCACTTCAGTCTTTCCATACAGCTCACAATAATCTATTACATGATGTTCTTCAATGTCTTCCTTAATGCTACAAGATCTTTTTCATAGGTAACTGGGCACCTAATATCTGGAAATCTTTTTTTGAAACATTCTTCTTGGGTTTCACAACACTTCCACTTTGTGTGGGCTTGCATTCATGAATCTGCTTGCATCTCAGTGGCAGATATGACAAGCCCAAAGATTTTGGAGTGTGTGGTGTTAGAATGCTTGATGCGGATCACTACACTGTGGTCATTTCTCATTGCTTAAAATGGCTTTTAAGTTGCTTCTGGTTATTTTTCAGTTTAAACTTTTAACGAGGAGCTCTTCAGTTATTTAGGCTCCTTGTGAGAGTGACTTAGATATGATGGCAATAGGAGGAAAGACTTTAGCAATGCTATGATCATAGGCAGAAAACCACTGAGTTTTTAATACCAATGGTTAAGCTTTTAATTCCTGGATGATTTTTTTCAAATATCTTTTAGCTTAATAATTTCTTTCTTACATACCTTATTCATATAAGTGATTCATTTTTTAATTTTCTTTTACATTCTTAAACAGACTTGCTTACATAGTCTCTCTCTCTCTCTCTCTCTATATATATATATATCAATTTTTATCATCTGATATTCTTGGGGATCTAATTCTATGGCTTTTTTTTCCCCTGTGACTTTTTATCATGATGACTTATTTTGTGATGTGTTTTGTAATTCTAGATTTACAAAATTAGAGTCAGGTTTGGTTAACCTTTATCTGTAAGAATATTCTTCAGCATAGTTGACTTTATGACTCAAAAAAAAGAAAAGAAAATACCACCCTCCTGGAGGTTTTGGTCTCAAATCTGAGAACTTTTGTTTTTAGGTTAATTTTTTGAGTAGGCAATTCCTGGAACATACAAGTAGTGTAAACGCTAACATCAGATTAAGATGAGAAGAGGATGGTAGCTGTAAATGGTTAGAGGATACGTTTTCCCTACATCAATCCCATGTCACAACAAAATAGTTCCTTATTATTATTATTATTTTTTTTGTAGAGACAGAGTCTCACTGTACCACCCTCAGGTAGAGTGCCGTGGCGTCACACGGCTCACAGCAACCTCTAACTCTTGGGCTTACGCGATTCTCTTGCCTCAGCCTAAAATAGTTCTTTATTGATTCCCTGTGCTGGTGGTCAGATTTTTCCATTATGTAATATATAGGTAGCCCCTTGAAGTTCCTGACTTTATGTGGGAGAAAATGGGATGTTATGTCTTAAAATTAATTCAAATTCCTCACTGCAAAAAGGCCCAAGGCCTTATTTTCTACGCTGACATGGTCTTTAAAATTCCAACTTCTAGATAGAAACATTAGTAAACTTCCATTAAGGCACTAAAGCTTGAATTTTCAGATTTCTCTTTGTTTTGGCCTTTGGAACTTTCCAATATCTAAGGGTTGAGGTGGGGAGAGTTCACTAATATATATCAAAGGATACTTATTTTACTTTATATAGAATTTCTAAGCATTTTGTAGCAGGAGGCTTTTGAGGGGAGATACTTGGTTTGCCATATCAGAGGTAAAAGTCTTGTTTATTTCATTTGCCTTCTCAGTTTTGTTTTCTCAAGCACTAGGGAAAATTTTTGGCAGATAGTAAGTTGTACCAAATATTTGTTGAATAAATAATTGTTGACTTAAATAATACGGCTGACTAATATTCATGCATTTTAAAAGAAAATTTCAGAAGATAGGTTCTTTTCTTAAATTTTATTTTATTATCATTATTATTATTTTGAGACAGAGTCTTACTCTGTTGCCCAGGTTAGAGTGCCGTGGCATCAGCCTAGCTCATAGCAACCTCAGACTCCTGAGTTTAAGTAGATCTTCTTGCCTCAACTTCCCAAGTAGCTTGGACTACAGGTGCCTGCCACAATGCTGACTAACTTTTCTATTTTTAGTAGAGATGGGGTCTTACTCTTGCCCAGGGTAGCCACAGGTAGCATTGGTAAGGGTGAGAATTTCAGGCTCTGTTTAAGGACAATGAAAGAAAAATGACATTTAGGGGTGTCAATGCAATCTACTTTGGGAATCCGATTCTGCTATAAGGAAAATTGCTTACAAGTCCAAGAAATAGAAAAATTGCTTTTGGCCATCATCTCACACTATTATTTGCTCCAAAAGAATGAATCATATTCTACTCAGGATTAAACTCCCTAGGTTTTATTATTTATTTATTTATTTTACTTATTTATTTAAAGTACCACCTTCTTCATGATCTCATTTTTCTTAGCCTCTTTCTAACAAATTAAAATGCCTGTCTGGGGACAGTTTTCCCCCATCATGAATAAACATGAGTGTAAATCTATTCCATACACTTTTAGAATAATTGTAATAGGAATTCTCTACCCTTTCCCTTGACCCCTAACTTAAGATTCCATTTACACAAAGATTCTCTCTCTTGCTCTCTTATGCTCCTCAGATATTAAGTCGTGTAAGGACTTCTCCTTGGTTCCCTTACTTCCTAAAGAGACTTTTCTTTTATTAATTTATTTGCCACCATCAGAAACAATTCCAACCATAAGGTTGGACTTAGTGAAGAGTCACTTAGTGAAGAGTCACCTTTCATAAGCTTACAAGCCTTCTATGACCAAGAGTCAAGTGACTCTCCACATGACAGTCAATTAGAGGTCAGTACAGGGAACTCATATTCAGCCCTTCTGGACTGTTTCAATATTAGAAGGTAGGGGAGAGATTACCTAAGAACATTATCCAACAATCTAGTACTATACAAATCACTCTCCATTTGCTCTATGGAGAAAAAGACCACCCATAGTTCATGTTAAACAAGGCAAAAATATTATCGTTAGTAGATAACAGTATCATATTTGTATACACTTTGTGCTTTTAACTATCTTACAATATATTATTACATTTGAACATAATTCAGAAAAAATTTTCATGGACATTGTTGCTAAGAAAATTCTGTCTCCCTTCTTCAGTGAAAGAGGGCAAGATTTTTATGAAAAGTATTTTCAAATGTTATTGACATGTTAATTCAACCTTAGTAATCAAGCATTAGTCAGCTGTTTGGGGAAAACTCTGAAATAAATTATGATTCATACAATGTCTCAGTTGATATGTAACATTTTAGATTAGGAACTATCTTCAATTATGGAGTGACTCTCCACATGACAGAGACAGTCGATTTCTTATGACTGGAAATCTCAGATTTTTTAGGAAAGTCTTAGAACTATTTTATTTTGAATAAAAGCACCTTATTAAATCTATCAGTAAAAGTCATTTCCTTTCTAGTAGAGCTTTGTTACATGTGTATGTACATATGATTTGCTGTCTAGATTTCATATAAATTAAATTAAAAAAATTCAGAAATCCTTTGGGAGTCCACACATCCTCATATTTGTTTGGAAAACAGTTGTTGAACCCATGAAGTCATTTTCAGTAGCCAATTAGGCAGAGTACTTCTCACTGAATTTTAATCAATGTGAAATCTGGTATTCTAGAAGAAACACTGGAGTGAGAGTTAGAAGACAAGTACAGTAGGGTCTCCACAGGTGACCACCTCCCTACATTGACCACCTTCACAATTTGACTTGATTTTCATAGACTGGACATGCACTGAATGTACGTATCTGTATGGTAGGTCTAGCTCCTTATGTTGACCATTCTGTTTGTAGACTAGCTTGTTGTTGTCTCTTGGATGATTGACTTACAGAGGTTTTATTATATTTGGGTTTGAACTGTGCCTTTCATAAGCTTACAAGCCTTCTATGACCTGGAGCAATTTACTAAATCTGAAATTTGCTTACCTTGAAATGAGGATCATCCTATCTACATTGCAGGGTGGGTCTAAGTACTAATTCAGTCAGGCAGGTGGAAGCCCTTGTAAAGTAAAAGGTGTTAAGTGTTAGTTCTTCCAGCAAGCTCTGAGCAAGGGCCTGTCTGCCATGGTCACAACTGCATTTCCAGTCTGTGGCACAGCAGTTGACTCACAGGAGATGTTCAGTGTAGACTTACTGAATGAATAACAACTGTCCTTCCCTGGAGATGAATCAGAGTGTCTTGCTCACATCACAGTCTGAACCATGAGCTTTCTTTTGTTTCCTTGTGAATAAAATCCAGAGGTTGAAATAAATTACTTGCAAAGTTTCTTCTTCCAAATGTGGCATTCTGTGATTCCAGGAACCATCACTCTCAGGGTCCTGGAAATATTATGTAACTCTCTGCTCTGTTGAAGTCCATTAGTGCAACAGAACAACATGATTTTCAGAAAGATTTTAATTTTCTGTCTACAATGGGCAGCCCAGAGGGATCCTCTTGACTCACCATTTGGTCAGTTCAGAAAATTAAAAGAAGAAATTTGCCAGTGAATGGTTAATAGCCAGAGGAAGCATTCACATTCATTTGTCTGTATAGACAGTCCACTGAGTAATTCTTACTCCAGTTACTAACCCCTGTAGAAGAGGAAAATTTCTCATCTGTGAATCATGATTCTAATAAAATCTCCAAGGGCTGGTGTAAATACTTTTAAAAACACTAGTGCTTGTTTTTTCATGAGAGTTGCTGAGAAGATAAGGCATTGTTTATAGTTACAGCAATATATAGGAAAATTAAACTCGTACTCCCCTCGTCTCCTGGTTGTATTCTTAGGCCGGGAATATTTGTCTTGATCAAGCACAATTCCAAAATGACGACTCAGAGTTCAAGGCCTTTCACGAAGCCTTCATTACTATTGGAGAGTAATGATCAAGGGGCAGATGCCAAAGTTTATATGGGCGGGTAGACTTTGGGAGACTCCACTTTAGATGTAGTTTTCTGTATTTCCTGCTATTTGTTCGGCTGGTGTGCGACCTCCACCTGTAACATGAGGCCCCTAAACATTTACAGATGGGTTTGCGAAGCTCCCGAGCCTTTGCTGAAGCAGCCGGTGTGAGCAGTCCGGCTGAGGGGCTACTAGATGCATCTTATTTAATTGTTTGAATTGGGTTTATCGGCAGTAATGCGATTCCTCTTGTCTGTGGAACTTAGGAAAGCCTGAGATGCTATTAAAATAGGAATGAGTGGACTGCCTGGGGAAGTCCAGAGCCTGTGATTCAATTACAGGGGCTTTCACAGGGTTGGTCACTACTCAGAAATTACAAAATCAAGTTGAGAGTCCAAAAACAATGTAAATGTTAAGTGGATCATGCCGATCAGATTTGAATCATGCTCTTATCTAGAACTGGATAATGCCGTGAAGGAACAGATCGTAAGCTCTTTGTTCATCCAAATGATTCTTGTCTGCTCTTTACTTCTTTGGGCAGCATAAAATGTAAATACGGTTTATATTTAGCCCATCTGGTTCATGAAAAATTTTCAAGGCTAAGAAGACAGGGTTTCTGATTCCTGGGGTTACCCTTCTTGTCATCCACAGCCCAGGCCTGTCTCTTCCCCCACTCTTCCTCATCTTACCTCCAGCACAGCTCTCCCTTTCCTGCTCTTTGTTAGCATGCATTTCGAATCCTCCACTCTGCTAAAATATCACCCGCACAAGGCCAAAGTTATTGGTAGTTGGGGTAAACTGGCAGAGATGGGGTTTCAGCAAACAACCTGCAAATGATACCCACTCTGGCCTTCAACTTGAAATTCTCCCTCTTCCCTTGACAATCAGACTTTCTGCTTTTTCAGTATCTCCTGTTTATCATTATCTTCTTCTCTGACTGTCTTGAGAAACTCAACCTTATTCAACTATGTGATGCTCAGCTATGATGTTCTCACTGCTCCACCTTCCAGGCCATACATATTTAGCAATTTGGAGATTCTCCCTCCTACCCCTGAGTGTTGTGAAACTGGGAAATTCCTAGGAACGATTCGGCCCCCAGCTTCTTAACCCACATTATTGTTTCTCCTTGTAAACCTTCTATCTTTCCTTTGATTCCCCCTGGTTAAAGATTATTCTTAAACACCCGGGAACCTTATGCCTGCCAGCCTGCAAGGATGTACAGGCTAACCCATGTGAGCCACAAGTCAAGTCTTAGCTTTTTCCTCCTGCCTCATGATACTGAGATGGTCTTTTCCCAACAGACTCCTTCCTAGCTAGTCCAATACACTAATACTGGGGATCAACCCCATAAAACTGAGATTCCCAGTGAGGTGTTCCTAACAGAATGTGGCTCGCAAGTGAAGGAAGCACTTAACCCAAAGTGTTCGACTAGTGGTTCGCAACCTGGAACCATTTCACTGTCCCCCTGAGGTACAAGTGGCAATGCCTGGACATAGTTTTGGTTGTTACAACTGAAGGCTGCGGCAGTTGCTTCTGAACATCTTAGAATGTGTAGGGGAGCCCTCCTGCACAAAGGGTTAGATAAGGGAAAGTTCATTGATAATCTCTGGTCAAAAATATTTTGGGGAAGTGTCCTTTGAAAAATACACATAGCTGGACATGGTGGTGTGTATTTGTAGTCCCAGCTACTGAGGTGGCTTGCTTGAGCTCAAGGAGTTTAAAGCCAGTCTGGGCAACGTAGCAAGACCCGCATCTCAAAAACAAAAGCTCAAACTCAAAAAACCACGCATACACACAGACATATGAGTTGCCAATTCTTTTTCAGATACACAAGTAGGTGCAGAGTCTCTGTATGGAATGATGGAACTGTAGAGAGACAGTGAGCAGTCTAACTATGGGACCATGTTGGGGTACTTAAAGAGCAGAACCAGACTAAGGTCACCCCAAAGTCTAGCTCAGTGGGGAAGAGGAATGTGGGGGTTGTGTGTCCTTTGCTAGAGGAGAATTCACTCCCATTTTATTTTTTAATTATTTTTCTTTTTTAAAATTTCTATACTATAATTCTTTGGGTTTTTTTCTATACTTTTTTTTTTTTTAACCCTTTAACCTATTCCTATAGGAAGTTCATTCCTATTTTCTGGTTAGCAGCCCACACAATCAGATCTCAGTAACTGGGCAAGAGATCTTGTATGTTTCTTATCAAGCTGAGAAAATGTTATTTCAGCCCAGAGTAAGCACTTACAGGGAAAGCAATAATTCAGTGTAGTCGACAGGAGTGAGTTAGCTCCAGGGGAGAGACATTGAGTTTATAAACACTGCCAAAACACCAAGGGGGCAAGCGCTTAGCTGGTACCTACAGCAAAACACAGGATGAAAATCTGGCATAATTTCTCTATTTTGAATTTGTCTTATCCGTCAATTTTAGAAATAGTTATCAGTAAGGTAAGTCAGTTACCTTTCCTGAAAATCTTTATAAACTTTAAAGATGCTTCTTGATCACGTTATTTTAAGTGTGGTCCTGAGAAAAGACAAGGGAATAGTTCCCATAACCTGTAGGGATTTCTTTTCACCAGAGGGTTTGGTAAGACTACCATGAGTTTAAAATAACAAAGTTAACACTGAAAATTCACTTTATTATGTTTTGATTTCACAGAAAATGCAGACTTGTAAATAACAATAGTTCTTTGTAACAATCTGTGTGACACTTTTATTAGCTCGTGGAAGTGGGAGGTTTGGTTACACAGGAATCCATGTGAATATGAGGGGAAAAAAGCAAGTGCTGGAACAACTATGATTTAGAAAAATAATCATCATGTTGAGTTTTGCAAACCACCTGTCACCTTGCTGATCCTCAGAAAAAATGTAAAGAAAATTCTCATGGTCGAGTGAAAATGTTCTCTACCTAGGTAAGGAGAAGGTCAAAAGAAGCCCGGCTTAGCTGTCAGCTCACACTAGCAGATTGCTTTTCAGAAGTTTAGCACAGACCTGACAAAGCTATTTACCAGAGTTGGAACTGGCAAGGTCTATTTGTTGAGTACAACTCTTGCTCTCAAGATAAGGAAACCCAGGTTGAAGTACAGTAAATAGACACAAAAGAATGGTTCTGGTCCACTGGACACCTCACTGAGCCTTTATTTTGAGAGCTGGCAAGAGGGAGAGATGGATGTTTTTCAGCTGAGCAAGACAACACCAGCCCTGGGCCGGCTTTTAATAACTGAGAAGTAATAACAATATCCTGACCTGAAAAAGCAGAGCGCATGCCCGGTCATGTTGGCCGCTTTGGAGACAGCCCTGCTTTAGGTCTCATGAAGTCAATGTGAGGTTCCTTCATAAATAACTATAGCCCAGAATTGGATTTTCTGACTTTAAAGCTACCTAACTTTTTCCAGACATCATAATAATTCTAACAAAAAGGAATATAGCTGTGACAATTTCAAAATGGCTCTTGAAATTAATCCTGGCCACTTGGAACAGAGCTACACAGCAGGTAAGGACGTAGCAGCCATGGCCTGGGCCCCTGAGCCCATGGGCCTCACAGTGTCCCAGGAATTAGTGCTGAGCCTCTGGAACAGAAGCAGTGGCAGGAAGATGGGCAGGGTTCCCAGCAAGAGCACAAAAGACCATGTCCGTGATCACCAAGCTCAGGCAGTCACCTGGCAAAAGCCACCCAGCTCTTTCCCTCTCTCATCCTTTCCTATCCTCTGGCTGCACCCAGACTGGACTGCTGTGGGAGAGACCCTTCTTTTCAGAAGTCTATTTCAAGCTGGTGACATGGGATGAGTGAGAGCAGATAGTTAGTGCTCTGGGGTGCCTTGTGTCTTTCCCAATTCCATCCTGAAGCATCTGTAGTCCAGTAACATGCCGCTTAGCCCTCATCCCCCAGGGGTACAGAGCCAGAGCCGAGTGTGGTCACAGCACCGGGGCCTTTTGTGCTTGGGTGTGTCAGGAGAGGGAGTAGCCTCATCTTTAAGGCAGAGTGTTCACTCTTTCAGACCATGAGGGGACTGTGCAGGATGCTGTGACCAGAATGCACCTTGCTAAAACATCCTCTGAGGATACAGACAAACACCAGTCAACACCACAAACCAATTTAGGCAAGTTGAAGAAAGCAACTCATAGGATAAGTCTGAGAGTTCCATGCAGATTACATCTTTATTGTAGAAAACTCCAGTTAACTCGTCTATATCTCCTATTGTAGGACCTTTTTTGGACATTGCAGAAAATTAATGAGCATTATCTTGGAACTAGAAAACTTTAATTTATAATAAGATTTTTTATTAGGAGGGAATTCGTAAGGACATTTGGCCAGAATGGATTTGACTTTTTTAGCCGGGGTGTGGTTCGTGCCATACTTTTCCTTAAAAGCATCAGATAACAAGGAGTTTTGTGTATTTCAGAATCCTGGAATACTGATCTTCCACTGAGCCCTAAAAAACTGAGTTGAAAATTATCTTTTTTTTAAAGGTTTTTTTTTTTTTTCAAATAATAGAATAGAAATTTCCTCTTTCAGAAGAAAACACACACACACCAAATTTCACCCTCTCATTTTGCCCTCCTCAGTGGCAGTGCCTGCCACGGTTGCCATATTCTGCCTTGTAGATGAGGACATTTATGTAGATTTCTATAGGGCTAGGCCTTGCCCCCTTGCTACTTGTCAGGAGGGATGCATTTCAGTGTAAAAAAGTCAGATCTAAACATGGCAGGAATACAAAAAACAACGAGCATCCCTGGAAGCTAGAATTATTTAGAATCCACTGAATTAATGCTGTGAGAAACTAGTTTGGTTCATGGATAAAGTGCTTCGCTTTCTCAAACACTCCTAGAGTGTGGCTCTATTTGTGATGGAGATCTGGGAAATGGCCTATATGTGTAGAGATCCCTTTGCCTCTCCTGCTCTCAGTTTCCCCAAACTGAGGGGAGCTACAATGTCTTCTAAGACCCTTTCCATTCCTAACCGTTTCCGTGGCTTTATGATTTTGCAGTTCATCTAGTAGGAAGAAGAGCTCATGGCTTTGGGATCCCGAAGAAAGTGCCTTTGCCTTCCCATGAAGGCACTCACAGCAAGCTCCAGTGGAGCTGAGGCTGAGCAGCTGGTACGTGCCCAGCCTAACCCCACACTGAGCTCAGAGCAGCTACTGTCCTGCCCCACTGGTCCTGCCCTCTGAATCCATAGAATAAAAAGGGCCACTTTGGAAAAGGTAGACAACTAATTAAGGGGCTTGGGAGTGCAGGAAAGGGGGTGAATCCTGTCATTTTTAAGAAGCGTACGAGGCACATATCAACTTTGACAAAGTACTCTAGCGGGTTGTTTTCCACGAGCCTCAGTCTCAGTGACCTGCTGCAAAGTAAGAATAGAGAAGTTGAAGGCCAATGTGCTAAAAAATGAGCAAGCATCAATAACTTGACACCAGAGGCATAGAATGATCTATCCTGTTAGTTAATGTAGCTCCTGTGAGGAAATCCTGTGAACAAAAACCAAATTGTTCCAGAGATGAGAAGTAGCTCTGTTTCACCTTTCTTTCATTTACTATGCAAAACGAGGCAGGCAGTCTCTCCATTTTCCCCGAATATCATCTTTTGGCTGATGGCAGAAGCCAACCACAATTTGCATAGCGATGTTCCCATAATTACAGTGTGTCCCTTAAATATAGTCTCCAAGTTATGATTTGTTTGCAATATAATACGGGAGGATTACCAACTTCATACGCAAAGCTGTGTGTCATTTGCTTTAGGCTACAGCATCACGTCATCTTGTAAGCATGGAAGAAATATAATTAAGCATGACAGGTCTTTAAGAAGTGTCTGAAGGGCAAGGGGTACTGGCTGCTGTGCCTCAGCACACGTGGCCAACTTCTCTTAGGCATTTGCTTATGGTAAAGGCTGCCCCAGGTGTGATTTAGCTCTGGAAATCTCTCTGTCAGCATTTTGGTTCACTGCTCTTGTCATCCCAAAAGTTTTCATTCTCAAAGTCATGTCAGTTACAAAATGCCCGGGGTCAAAGCATCACACCAGATAGGAATTTTATTCTCCCTTTTTTTTCTTTGTCTGTACAGACACATTTGCTGATACTCCATGAACTGAATTAATTTCTGCCATATTCACCTAATAGTTACACAGTGGGGCCAGGTCGCCTACAGTCTCTTTTATTCCCTTCTGATCCTGAGTGAGAAGGAAGTCTCATCCCCACAAGATTCTTTACATCAGGGGCAGGTAATGCAGAGCAGACCCTTTCTGAGGCTTTTGCTATTGCCACTGTATCAAAGCACATACATTCCCACCTTACCACATCAGATTTTAATGTGGCAACAATGCCCTATTTGTGGGCATTGACTGGAAACTATGCATTGTAAGCCTGAAGTTTATTGAAAGCCATCCTTCTTCAGACAATTACCAATCACCCCTGGGGCTGGTGGCTATGAAAACAATACATCAGACACAGAAAGCCTCCTTTGGTTTTGTCAAGAATTAAAGTTAACTCAGTGTCTGTTGATTGCGCTTTCTTTACCCCTTGAAGAGACGTATGGAATTTCTTAACCGGGAGCATTTGTTGGAAGATGCAGAGACAACTGCTTTGAGATATTCTTTTTTTTTTTTTTTTTTTTTTCCTGCCTGGCCAATTGCTCTAGAAAGAGGAAAAATCTAGGTGGAGGGCGACTGTGGTCTGGGCTCAGCACCCTCCCCTTAGAGTAGCCCGTCATACCCTTTCCTAAGAGAACTCACTAGAGAGCGGCTTCCCCAGAGTGCTGGAGGACGGATGGAACAGGTGTGCTTTACCTGCAGCATGTGGGGCCCTGAGGGAGGGAAAGGGGGCTTCTGTTGAGACAGAGGCCACATGCCTTAGGAAACAACCCCCCAGAGAGAACCCAAAGGTCCAGTGTCTTTGTAGATCCGATGGAGTCCTTGCAGGAGGGAAGGTGGATGGTGACCTCTGTAGGGGTCATGTGGGGGTCGTCCAGTCGGCGTTCTTGGGGGCCTTGCACGTGTGCACATCCAAGGCCTCCAGGCAGTCCTGACAGCGCACGGCGCAGCACCAGTGGAACTTACACTCGCATTTGGTCATCCGGGTGACACGGGAGGTGTCGTAGCCTCTCCCGCAGCACATGACTTCACAGCTGTCCATGCCCCGGGAAGTCAGGTTGCACACACGGCCTGCTGTACCCAGGGAGCCTAGAAGATAAGACAGGGTGATGTCAGTGAAAAGGTCGGGCAGAACACAATATGCTTTGGGAGGAGAAGAGTTGCAGGTTCATCCTCCAGGACAAGCCTGGGGCTGTCACAGCTGTTCTGGGGCCTGTGCCCTGTGTAATCCTCTGTGCAAGCTTCAGGGACTATGGTGATCCTAAGAAGGCCCAGTGCAGGAAGGATGGATGTGACACTTGGATTTGCCTTGGGCAACATGCATTTAGCTCTCCCACTTCTGAGTTGGATAAACTTTTCAGATTATCCTTACCAGGCCTTAAATTATATGATCCTTTAATAGGCAAGACCACAAAGAATGAAAGAAGAATCTCTCCTGTTTCCTCTCTCCTGACCTCAAATCAAATTAAGGAAGACGTGCCTCAAAATTCATCAGGGCATGGAATTCTTAAAGGGAGGGAATTCTGTCTCCCCAGACCTGATTACACTGGCTTATCAGAAAGGAAATAGAACTGCAGTTGCTGAAGGGGAGGTGTGGCCATCATGTGTGAGACCTTGAGGAAGGTCCCTGCGGGATTTATCACGTAACTGTCACCCCTGCTGCAGCCTAACAGACCATATAGATGTGTGGGGGTCCCTGGGGGAGGCCAGGATTCTAGGCCTTTAATGAACAAAACTGGAATCAAAAACCCATTGGCAATTACAGATGGAACATCATCTTAGTTAATCAGGTGATGTGTGCTTAACAGCAATCCTTATTTGTTTGTTTATGAAAAAGAATTTCAAGGATAAAAAGCCTTTCAATTTGCTTTGCTCCTAGGGAAGCACACAGAATTCTCTTACAAGAACATGATCAGACAATAGAGCCAAGGGTAGCAGACATTCTTAGAGAGTTTACTCAGCTTCCGAGAGTCCTTTCCACTTCCACCTCCACCACAGGGATGGGTGCCTGGCAGCCACTTTGGACAACATGTCCCTGTGCACTGATGGCAGGTGATTGGACCAGGGGTGAGCACCTGACTCAGGCTGGGCCAATCAGGTAGATTTCCTTGGAGAGTGTGAGATTGACAGCCAGTCAACATCTTCAGTTTAAACTCAGTTGCCTTTGGCAACCATGTGCCACAATGAGGTTGGTGGACTAGAGGAGATTCCCCGACAAGCAGAAACACAGCAAATGCACAGTGACTTTGAAGACCAGACATGGAAAGAGAAAGCTGCCCAGATCCCAAACCATTTTCTGGTTCTGCATCCACTTCTTCCTGAGGCCTGGCTGCATTCCAACCTTTGAATTCCTAGAGACTCTGTATCTTCATAAGAAATTTTCCCTTGTAGCTTAAACTGCTTGTGTTTCTATCACTTGAAATCAACTATCCTAAATAATTGACCAACCTGGAGAAGCTAAACTAAGCAAAACAAAACTTATAGCAGGACGAAACAGACAATGACTCAATTCATTTCCAGCTTCTCCATCATTTAACTAGGAATGTCTCCCTCTTTGTAGCTCCTACAGGGCCTCGTGACTCTCTCTGTTTATCACAATCCACTCTGTGTTAGAATTATCTACAAAAATGTCATGTTGCCCTGCCTGTCAAGGATGACCGGGGAAGCAGCAGGGTTCAAGCAGGGCAGAGGGTTCAGAAAAGGAGGGGGGAGGGCAGAACTTGCTCTGTGTGATCGGCTTCCGAGAGCAGGAAGACCGGCCGGGGAATTTCATGAGGACAGGAAGGATGGTAAAGGGCCGGGGTCAGGGTAGAGGATGGGTCAGCCAGGGATGGCCCTGAGCCTATATCATGCTGAAGAAGCAAAGGGCTGGAAAAGGCAGCAGCGGGGGCTGGATTCAGGGCAACCATCAGGACAGTATTTAAAATTACTGAGAGTGCAGAAAGGATGCCCTGCCAAATGCTGCCTCTTAAAAGCACACTGGTTATTTCCTTCAATAAACATCTAGTAAAAACAGACATGTGTAAGACACTGTGTGGCTGCTTGGGTTTTGGGGTGGTGGGGAATAAAATAACTAAGACCCAGTTACTCTTCTCAAGGAACTCATAATGTGGTGCTGAGGTAAACAGTGAAAGAGATACTGCCATGACTTGAAGATAATTGTTTCACTTGCTGAAAACCTACTGGGACCCACAGTAGAGTCACGTGCAAAGCATCACATCAAGCAAAGCTTAAAGACTGTTCAGTGAGGTTATTTACAGCTTGGACAATCAGGGTTCAATCCTAGCTTTGCCACATTATTAACTGTGTGACTTTGGGCAAAGTACTTAATCTTGTTTGGCTTTAGTTTCCTTCAATGGGAAATTGGGATTAAAAACAGCTATTTCCTCACAGGGCTTGTGTTTAGGATGGAATGAGATAATGTGTGAAAGTGCCTGGCATAATAAATGGTCACTAAATGTTAACCATCCATGCATTCATTGAGCAAGTGTTTTTTGAGTGACTACTACATGCTAGGTACAGTTCTGGAAGCCTGGGATATATCGGTGAATAAGGTAAAAATCTTGCCCTGAGGAGTTTTTATTCTAGGAGGCATGAGCCAAGAATAAGAGCTAACTTCCTTCCTTCCCTCCTTCCTTTCTTTTATTTTTCTTTCTTTCTCTCTCTCTCTCCTCCCTTCCCTTTCTTTTCTTGAGATAGTCTCACTGTGTTGCCCAGGTTAGAGTGCCCTGGTATCAGTCTAGCTCTCAGCAAACCTCAAACTTCTGAGTTTAACCAATCCTCCTGACTTAGCCTTCCAAGTAGCTGGGATTACAGGCACCTGCCACACACCTGGCTAAATTTTTCTATTTTTAATAGATAGGGGGTCTCACTCTTGCTTAGGCTGGTCTCAAACTTCTAAGCTCAGGCAATCCACCCACCTTGGTCTCCCAGAGTGCTAGGACTACAGGCATGAGCCACTGTGTCCTGCCTGGTCACAAGCTCCTGACCTCAAGTGATCCTCCTGCCTCAGCCTCCTGGAGTACTAGAATTACAGATATGAACCACTGCACCTGGCCAATAATGATATTCCTTAGCATTAATATTAATAGTAGCAAGACCAGAAAAAGAGCCATGATCTACGGTTTTAGAGAGGAGGGCATTAGAGGTAGGATATTAAGGAGGAGTAGAGGATCTGCAGGTAGATAGTGGGGAATACAGCATTCCAGACAAGGGAGACCCTCCTCGCTGAAATCCCCAGGGCAGGTTCACAAATGAGTATAGATTCGAGGCTAGCTAGGCAGCACAGGGTAGGGGTTGCGGGGAGGCATTGGGCAAAGAGCTTAGAGAGGGAGGTTGGAGCAACAAGTTAACAGTTGTCCACCAATTGTGAGGAGGAATGGTCAGAGACTGACAGTTTGTTTTCACACGATCGGTTGTCCACCTTGACCAGATGTGAAAACTCGCTCCCTGACCCAACCCTTTGGTTTAAAGTAACTTTACACCATGCTGCAGGTTGATTTTTATTCTATGGTGGGTGGTGGGCTGCTCTAGAGTTTTAATCACAAAAAACTACATGAGGATAAGTCTGGAAGAACATTTTGGGTGGGGAGGGAAGGCTGGACGCTGTTGGAATAGTCCAGACAAGAGACAATGAGAGGAGACAGAAGCAGGACAAATGTTGGACAGGCTGACGAGGGCGAGTCACGAGAACTTGGTGACTCACGGAATTAGGGATAGAGATATTGCCAAGCAGGAAAAGACTGAAAAATGTTCCTTGGGCTTCATGACAGGGAGGTAACTGGGGCTTCCTTGATGAGAACAGTTTCAGTAAAGAGTGGAAGATGATCCCGCAGCAGGTTGAGGAGGGAACGGAGGGGAAGACACGGAGAGGCAGGTGCGGGCCCAGTTCCCAGGGAGCCTGGTTATGGAGCAGGCGGCATAGAACACAGCCATGAGGAGCCATGAGGAACCATGAGGTCGACCAGGTGACCGGGGATTGTTTGGGGCTGCTGAGTCCTTCTGTTTCCTGCTGGTTCCTTACGCAGCAATAGATCCCTGATGCCAGGTTGTCAGTTGAGACTAAGTGTTCATTTATAAAAAGTATAACAATGATAAAACAAAAAACGAGCCAATGCTATTAGAAGTATGAGAAGTCGTTTTTCCTGGGGAGAAGAGAAAAGGAGGGTGGGGGAGGCTTCTGGAATACTGGGCCTCTTGGGTGGTGGATCTGGGCACTGGTTACATGGGTGTGTTCACTGAGGAAATTTGCTGTGCTATACACATGGGACCGTGCACTTGTCGGCATGCATTTTATATTTCAATACCAAGCTAAGAAGAGAAAGGTGGTCATGTTGGAGGCGGAAGAAGGGAAGGAGGGAGACGAGGAAGGGTGGATGAGAGAAAAGAAGAGGAGAAAGGTGGCAGCTGCACCTGTGCCGGCCAGGAAATGAGCACTGCTCTGTAACAGGCGGGGAGCAGGGTGCGCGCCCTGTGGCTGGAACACTGCGTTCAGCAGGGAGCCTGGCAGGAGATGGGGCTGGAGTGGTGGAGGATCGGGTTTAAACTGCAGCTGGAGGGCGGTGCGGTGCTGCTGAGGACTCGTGCCCAGGGCATCGCGATCTGATGGGTGCTTCTGAAGGATCACCAAGCGTGCAGGCTGCATGGAGCGAGGGGGCCGGAGGGAGGGGCCAGGGGACAAGTTAGAGACCAAGACTGTGCCCGGGGAGAATGAGGAGCAGCCTGGTGAGGGTGGTGGCAGTGGGAAGGGTAGAGGCAGGATGGGCAGCCACATGGTGACTGAGTGGCTGGCTGGGCAGTGGGTGAGAAGAGTCCTGAGGGTTCCTCAGGTCCTGGTGTGAGTGACTGTGCTGGCGCTGGTGACTCCCTGAGCGGGGGAACGCCTGGGGAGGGGCTGGCTTTGAGAAGAGATAATGACTTCAGTTTTCAACATGCGGAGTTTGCTGTGACTGGTAGCATAGAAATGTCTGCAGGCCATACTCTCTGGGACTCAACAGAGGGGCTGGGATGGAGACACAGACTGGGAAATCTTCTGCCCAAAGGTGGTGACTGAAGCTGTAGGTGTGAATGAGACCCTCAGTGGGCACAAAGAGCGTTCTCACTTCACATCCAAACGCGACTGTACATTTTTACCTTTTTGTGTTTTGTTCCTAAGCCCTGCACACCAGTAAATATCCTTCACTTCCACTGAGCTGCAGCTGTCCAAAACAGGAGTCCACTACCATCACAATTCTTTATGCCCCTTGGGGTGGTGGGCTTAGGCAGCAAGGACAGGCAGGCAAAGTGTCTCGTTGCTGACTCAGGCTGGGGGGCTCTTTCTGACATCTAACTTGGTGGTCTTTTCCTAGTGGCTCGAAGCCTAATGAGGATTGAGCTGATGGTCTAATCGGCTCAATGGTTGTGGTCCAGTGGTTATGGTGTCTCTTGTCCCCCAGAGGCAGAAGACTGGATGGAAGGCTTGCTCAGTAGAGTGACTTCAACACCATCAGAATTCAGAGAGAGGAACAAAGCCGGGAGCGCTGACAAAAGCTTAACTGAGAAGTGGTTTCAGTACAGGAAACAAGACTATGGTTTCAGTAGTTCACTGCACAGTTATAAACTGCTGGCAAATACAACTAATCTGCCCCCCAAAGGCTGCCCCAACAGGGCATCAGGGCATAATGAGGGCCCAGAAGAAAGAAGATGAGAGAGGGTTTTTGAGGATTGAAAGCCACCAAAGTGAGATCAGTGCTGAGGTTATACCTGGGGGCACCAGGGAAGGGGCCAATAGAGCAGGGAAGAGCAGTCTCTGAAGGTGGAAGGGAGGATGAGGTGGCCTAGTGATAGATGACAAATTGGCCCTGCTTTAGGTTTGGATCGAATTAGATCTAATGGCCGGCTATACAGCAGAAAAGCAGATGTGACACTTGTCATTTTAGCAGAATATGTAGCCATTTCATCAAAACTCTTGAAAGAGAATTTTGGGAGTGTAGAATCTATATGCAGTTTGCTGGTGTTACTTTCCCTTACTGAATTATAATAAAGACCCATTGTTATTGATGGCATTAGAACTATACTCTCTCAAAGACCCTCCATCAGTCTTCCCCAAACACAGCATCACCATTATGCTTAAAATAAATGAATCAAGACTATGCATTTATGTGTGTGTGTATTTTTTTTAATGAAAGGGAGCCACTGAGTTTTATGTCTGCCTATTTGTTTAGTTCTAAATATTTGGAACACATAGTGCCAGATCATTTTTTCCAAATCAGAGAGTCACTCATCCCTGTTCTGGTCACAACAGAAACAAACCCAGTTACACCTATCAGCCTGAAACGCACAGGCAAGTTTTACATTTTCCAAGCTGGAAAGTTCATCCATATTTTCCTTTCTTTTCCTTTCCCCCACCTTCATTCTTCTTCCTTCCTTTTCCTCTACCTCCTGTTTTACTCCCTTTCTTTTACTTTTGTTCATATCTGGAGCCGATATTTATGGAGCACTTGTGTGGGCGAGGCCTTGTGATAAGTATTTTAATTGCCTTATTTCATTTAATTCTTACAGCTTTATACAGAAGGTACTTTTACCATCACCATTTTAGAGAACAGGAAATAGAGATTCAGGGACGTTAACCTTGCCCAAGCTCACACAGCTAGCTGGTGGCAAGGTCAAGATCTGCCCTTCCACAAAGTGCCCTGTCCTGGTGCCCAGATGGGCGCCAAAAAGCAGGTTCCCTTCTAACAGTATGTGACCAGTGGTGTAGTATCTTCCTGCTCTCTCCCTTAATTCTTTTATCTAATGAAGAACTTGCAAAAGTCCTGACATGTAACTTTTTTGAAAAGAAGCCTGTTTTTATCCGCTCATAATATGCTATTGACTATTAAGACATCTGAAGTTAGGCAAGAAAATGTAAAAGCGACTAACATGGCGTCAGTAGTTTTTGCTGCATTTTCCCTGTGCTGGCATTCAAAGGAGATTCCTGTAACCTTTTTAAGGACTGAGAAGTATTTCTTTGCAATGCTAGGACACACATCTCCAAAATGCATGTGCCCTCAGGGTGGTTTTTACATCTGTCACTGGTGCAAATGGGAAGAGCCCCCCTCTAAGAAGAAATTGATGGTTCAAGGAAGCCAATAGCATCCATTCCTACCTCCTCAAAAATGGAACGACTTCACGTGATCACTTGCCCAACTCTTCATACTTCATTCTAAGATTCTCTGAGCCCTTTTAGCAATCAACTTGATGTTTATAGGGCAAATATTTTCACCACACCATATCTACAAAAGCATGTGTGATTGGCTCTAAAAATCCTCCAAGGGAGACATTTAAAAAATATTTTAAATTACTGGTCCTATCATTGGAGTATCTCACATGATACTTTAAAAGGATAAACATATATGTGGATGCTTCACATTGAACATGTTTATTCTACAAAATCATTCCTATTGCTTTATAATATTATTTCATATTGCACTTTGATTTACAAGTTCACATATGACAGAAGTGACAAGTTGAAAGCTCATTTCCCTGACTTCCTTTTGCTTTATATTTGTGAAGTGTGCCCACATGTGTGGCCTGTCTGGCCACAAGAACCCAAGCTCAGACTCCAACCTTCTTGTCAACTTTTTATCAAGGTGCTATGAGGTCATCTGTCTAAACTGTGTCCAGAAGATCGTGGCAGACTCGGTAAGGTTTAGGAATGTCCATTTTGTGGGCAGGTGCTGTCCCAGTCAGATAGACCTTACTCTTCCCCAAGTGTGCCGTCCTCATCCTGACTCGTGTAAGAGCTCACATGTGCGTGGGGAAGGAGGATGAAGAATCAGAGTTTCTAAATCAAATATGTTCAGGACCACATAACACACTTTTTGGTGGAGCAACATTGAGGGAACTTTAAAGACTAAAGCATCCCATCCCCAGAGCTATAAAATTAATAATGGAGTCAGGGTTCCCAGTGTAAAAACATTTCTGTCTCCACTAACATGCATCTTCCTGACAGCAGAGGAGGAGCAGAGGGGCTCTTGCTAATAGTTCCCAGACCCATAGTTCTGGGACTTGGAGCAAGGGCTCCCTCTTTCTCTCTCCCTCTCCTCTCTCTCTCTGGATAGGCCCGAGTCTTTGGAAATTCCTGCCACTGCAGGCTGACAGAGGCCCATATGTTGACTATTAGAGCAAATGGCAAGATTCACTTAAGCCTGTCATCCAATAGGCTGTTTCTCCTCTGCTTGACTTACACGTTGTCATGAATGACACAGATTTATTGAGGTAACAAAAAAATGTTAAAGAGCAAATGTTAGAGACCGCACATCCATCTACAAGCGAGGCCTACCCCTTCCTCACATTCAGGATTGCAAAGCTAAGCTACTTAGGAAAGACAATATACCCAAATTATCTCAGATGGTTTGATTCAATGTTTCCCTAACTTGGAAAAATTTGATTGGCACAGGAAAGCATGTCCCATTAAATTAGTAAACCTTAAAATGGAATTAAAGTTGTTACAGTCACACTGAATGAGGCTTTCTGCATCTGGCACTACCTAGCCTACCTGAAGTTACTTCCCAGTGCCCCTCACCTGCACCCTCTAACCAGGCCATCTCCTCACTATCCCACTGAGATGACTTTCCAATATCACAGCCCTACAGCCCACCTCCTCATAAGAGTCACTCTCATCAGCTGCACTGGCCTTTCCTCTACTCCTTTCCAATGAAATCTTCCCATCCTTCAAAAGTCAGGCCTACTTTGGTATCTTCCATAGAGGGCTCCCTGTCCCCAGGCCCAGCTGACCTCCTTCAAAGGTCTGTGCTGCATATTGTGCATTTGGGCTCAAGAAACACTTATTCATTTCTCATGCATTTGTCTGCCCAAGGACAGAGGTTAAACCTTATGCTTTCTTCTGCTCAGGTGGCCAATACCTATGGGCTGATTCATTAAATATTAAATTAAAAGCAATTTCTTTTTTTTTTTTATTGTTGGGGATTCATTGAGGGTACAATAAGCCAGTTACACTGATTGCAATTGTTAGGTAAAGTCCCTCTTAAAAGCAATTTCTTAAAAATGAAGATCAGCCTTCCCCATCTAGGGAGTGGTCACCCAGCCTTTAGACACTACAGGGGTAGCAGACCAGCTAAACCTCGTCTCTATTTAAATTGTCTCCCTTGGTATAGACAAAACACATACAAGAAAGGTGAAACATTTTTAAATGATCAATATTAAAAATGACCATTTGAAGGGAGTTTGTGACATCAAGGTAAGGTTCTGTTATTGCAAATTTGATTAAAATTAATTAATAATTAATTCACTCACTTTTTGAATCACAGGAACCATAGAAATTGCTAGATGAGATACCCAAATTTTAAGAGAACCAGAGAAGTTAATTTGTTTATGGGTACCCAGTTATTAATACTAATCAACAGAATCAGTAATAGGTAGCAATTTGTAGCACCAAAGTCTCCTAATAGATCACGTATGGTTCTTTCCTCAATATTATGAAATTTGCATATCTTTAAGGAAGAGATTTACCAGTTTTCATGAGGAAAGCTTAAGTGAAGTAAGCAAATTATTTTAATGTATTTAACATCATCCTTTCCTTAGTAACTCATTAATATGGTTAGTAGAAAGGAGTTTTTTCTATTTCCGAAAGAAATGGACATCTATTTGGTAAATTCTTTGCTGTTAGTAGTTCAAATTATGTCCAAGAATTTGAATAAGAAATGAATGTTTCCTTTCTGAAATTTCTTTTTTTTTTTTTTTGAGAACCTCCCATTCTTTTTTTTCTTCCATTTTCACAATTCAGTCAGATTGCCACCGTTTATTAATTCAAATCAGGCAATATTTTAGTGTATCCTAAAATTACGCTAATTTTACTAAGTTTATATTTAGAAAGATAACAGATTTCTATACCATGCCTGTAACATAAAATAGCATTGGATAGAAAAAATATTTTTGGTTACACTAACCATAAAATTATGAACTAACCATTGATCTCACTGACAGTAGTAAGTGAAAAAGGCCCCCTAAAGAGAACAGAGTATCTGATGGCAGCTAAAAGCGATGGAGATAGCCTGCTGATGCATCATTTATTTGAGATTTTTATCTCTGGGGAAATGGCCAGCAAGGAACATCTTAAGCTCTGTAAATGTCCCACTAATGCACTTGAATATGAGCAAAGTTCCATTTAACATTAAGCCTAAATGGAAATTTTCACAGGCCATGTATCATAAGGCAGGCAGTGAGGAGCCAAGACATGGCTCTGTAATTTTCTGCAAAGAAACAAAGTTATCTTTAAGCTATGACAGGGCACCAACATAGGGAAGAATTCAGATAATACAAGGAACTCCTATTTTATGTCATTAATAACCTCCCATTCAATTCAACTCAGCACATGTTTATATCCTAGGTGATCCGCAGATATGGAAAGTCTCACAGAGTGTGACTTGTCCAGCGAACAAGACGTAACAATTCCTGCCATGGAGGAATCTCCAATGGAGTCCAGTGGGACAGGCAAGCAGCACACTTATACTGAAACCAAGTCACTACCCGCTGTGGCAGGTGTGATGAATGAAAAAACAGAGCTGTGTTTGGACCTAGGGCTGGCAGCGAAGACAGAGAAACAGATAGGTCCTTGCAACTTTCAAGAGATCCTGGTGACACACTGGATGATGGAGGTGAGAGGAAAGCGGAGGAATGAAGGAATGAACGACTCGGGCTCGTGGCTTCACCACTGGTGTGAGTGGCAGAAGTATTTTCTGAGACAGGGAGCACTGAGGGAAACAAGTTTTGGGAGTTTCGTTTGGAACAGAGCAGGCGGATATAATGTGGGGAATCTGAGCAGAGCTGTAAAGCAGGGGACAGGCTACAGGATGAGGGCAGGGAAGAAAGGTGAAGACAGGGGTGGCATTTAAAGCCACAGAACCCAAGAAGACCCAACCAGAAAGAAAGTAGAGAGAGGAAAGAGGTCCTGACTGAGCCCAGAAGACCTTCAAACATTAGAAGAGCAGAAACCAGCCCTGACATTGAAAAGGTCCAGCTATTGGGGCAGGAGGAAAAGCAGGGACGTGTGATGTTACTTGAGTCAAGGAAAGAGAACGGGAAGGAGAGAGAGGCTAATTGCATTACGTGTGGCTAAAGAGTTTGAAGAGAGGGCTCAATGGGTAATAATTGATATTAATTATACATCATAATTAATAATTGCCTATGAACAGTGTGACTTATAAACCTCACCAAGCCGTTTTTATGCAGTTTCCCTCTGGTCTAGATATCTTTGAAATAGTGTATTAGTTTCTGCAAGCCTCAAAGCAGAAAGAGATGAATAACTTATTCTTTACATTGTAAAAATGACAAATATGAGATAAAACCTGTAAGAGTGTAATGAAGTAAGGACTGAACCTAAAACACACCACTTTCTTGTCAAAGCTGAGGGTTCCCCGACACCCAGATGGCGTCCCAGTGCCTGGCTAGTGCTTCAAGGACCACGATGAAGAGGAGGAAGCTAAGCAGGCAAAAACTGGGCCTTCTTCCTTCCTCATCTTTGCATTCCCAGGGCTCATAATAGTGTCTGGCACAAAGAAGCTCAATAAATATTTGTCCAGTGACAAATGAGTTACCTAAGACATACTGGCGGGAACACCACATACTGGTATCTAAATAAGGTCCGCCCATTGCTATTGGCTGACGCGTTGGTGGCTCCTGCCCATTGCTATTGGCTGACGCGTTGGTGGCTCCTGCCCATTGCTATTGGCTGACGCGTTGGTGGCTCCTGCCCATTGCTATTGGCTGACGCGTTGGTGGCTCCTGCCCATTGCTATTGGCTGACGTGTTGGTGGCTCCTGCCCATTGCTATTGGCTGACGTGTTACCAGCTCCCTTGTTTTTATTCCACTGCTGGGACACAACCACTGTTTATCGGGTCCTACAAACCAGGCCACACACAGGACTGCTAGACCACCAATTCCTGAAAACCATGATCTCGATGGTATTCCCTTGGGTTCTGAGTTTTGCTTGCCAGACTTGATTTATGTGGGAAAAAAGTGATAGCTGAGCGCTCACACTGTTCACAGCCCGGAGCTGTGAGGCAGGTACCGGGTCTTCAGCAGGCAGCAAGTTAAACAACTGCTGCTCTCCATTTGTTTTTTGAACTTGACTAGAGAAGAGGTGGAGGGTTGCTTGCTTCCTACAGTGGGACAGGAGACCTCAGGGTGACCTCTGGCCCAGGTCAGGGTTTTTACATCCTAACCAAAGTGGGCTGTGATTAGGTGCAGACGCTTTCTCTAGAGAGGACAGCGGCATTCCTTAGTTAGAGATGAAACTATCTCTAGCTCAAGGACTTCTTTGATTTGCAGATGCCTGGGGCAATAACCAAAGTAGATAACCACAGAGCCGCAGAATACTCATCCCAGAAAGCCTGGCTTTCAAGATCTAGTCTCCAATTTGGCCTGTAAAGTGTCATGAGCACAACGTCACATGCTTGTAGATACTCTTCAAATCTGAGCAGCACGGGAGAGTAATTACAGGTGAACCTCAGGGCACTCGCCTTCTTCAGTTGAAGACTAGGGGGAAATGTCTTTTGATATTGTTGCCATAATAATATCTTCCTTAATGGGTTTTGGCGCTTTCTCTTTCTGAGGAACAGTTACAGACACTGACACTTAAAAACTCGAAAGGCTTCTAATTGAAATGGGCTTCACGGCAACTTAAGCTAAACGTGGGTGCAGCTGGACTCCGTTCACTCTGGACCTCTCTGAAATGAGAGGCATCGCCGCCTGTAAAGCCCCATGTCCTCATGCTGCCTCCTTACCCCACAGGACTACCACACTGTGCACCCGTGCGTGCTCACACATACAGACAACACCCACATTTCAGGAGCTAAAGGGTACTGTAAGAAAGGTATGGATTTTTGTTTTGATTTTTATTTACTAATCTATTTTGTTTAGTTTACCACTTACTGGTCATGCAATCTGGGGCAAGTTAGGTAACTTTTCAGAGTCTCACTTTACTTCTTTGTAAGTGCAGGTGAGAGAAAATCAGAGATCAGGCACAGTAGGTGCAGAGCACAGGGCCTGAATTTCAGCAGGAACTCAGCCAGGGTTCCCATCCTCCTTCTCCAGCTAAGTCTGCTCTCACCCAGAACCCCCCAGGCCTCAACTCTGCAATTCTTCTTATTATAATTTACGAGTTGTGGTATCGTTGTTTCAGGATTTCCCTAGTGGGCTGACTCGATAACTTCTGTCAACCGAATTCTAGAGAAAGTTGTGATAACTGAAATTATTTTAATTTGTTAACTTGTAATATAAGAGTGTTCCTGAAGATGCAAGGCCTAAATGTGAAAGTATAACCTCCTTATACTGTGCAAGCCAGAGTGGGGGATATATTTGGGTAACATTTATCTAGACCTCCTCATATAAAGACTTGTTTGTTTGTTTGTTTGTTTTTTCATTTGTAAGAGATAAGGGACTCCAAAAAAGGTAAAGTGTCTTTCTGGATTTCTTCTTACCTAATACTTAGGAAAATTAGGAATCATGGGTGATAACTGATCTTTCAAATCATTATACATTTAAATCTGAAAAGCATACAGAATCTCCAATTCAATAGGACTCTGAAGAGGCCCTCACTTTGGAAAACAGTGAACTAGACCTATACACTATATCAGCTAAAAAGAAAAAAAAAATTGACAAAACAACACAGCTCACATCAGTCAACAAATCATTTTGAACAGAAAGTAGTTTCTGACCAGCAAGAATAAAGCCAGTCCATTCTAAATACTAGTTACACGACCATATTCTCTTTGCTCATCACCAATGCCTTCCATTTGGCAAGTAGAAAGAAGGTCCTCATTAAATTTAATATTAAATGTTCATGATTTAGAAACCAAAAACAATGATTTAAACCAAAACCCAAACCAAATAAAACAAAATAACCACAGCAAAGCAAAGTGGGTGGTGTGGGATAAAATGTCAAGAAGGGTTAATGAAAAAAAAGAAAAAAAAAAGAAGGGTTAATGCCATTTTTAAAAGAGAAAATGCAAAAAATAGAAATCATATGTTACTTGATTTAAATTTTACTACAAAGTTTTGATTTTTTTTAGACCCTGATGACAGTACATTTCAAACATATGCTAGAAAACAGGCCTTCCCTAACATAGCATGATTTTAGTGCTGGGGAGCACATGCTGGGTGGTTTTTATTGCAGCCTGAGAGAGTGGGATGCTACCACACTTGAAGGAGAGGCTCCTGCATTCCACAGGCAGTGATGAACAGGAAGCCTCCCTCTTCCTGGTCATGCCCTCACCCACTGGCAGAGGTTAGAGGCTACTCCCAGATGACTCTGTACCCACAAACTTCTGCACCTGTTTTTGACTGACTTGCTAGAGCACATACTATAGACGCCTCTAACAGAAAATGGCCAGGATAAAGCCTCATGTGTAGAAGGCTATGGCTATTAGTCACATGACCAAGAGCAGGGCCCTCGGCAGCTCTGTGGGTTAAGGAAGCATTCTCCCGTAAAAGCTGCATCCCGTACATGAGGCTGTTTGTACGTGGCTCCAAATGTAAACAATAAACATTCTTTTAACAATACTGACTTTTGTTTACATGATATCAAATACCTTGAATCATATTTTTCACTAAAAAATCATCTGATGGTCAACAGAATTAAAAAGAAACATTGCAAGGTCTGCATGGATAACTCTGGTACTTTTTTGAGGCCCAGCTAAAAGGGGGCATTAATTAAAAACACAGTTCAAATAACTTATGAACAATTTAGGAATCTTACTGGAAATCTGATCAAATACATTAGAATGACTACTTAAAAAAAGAAAAAAAAGAACAGGGTGGATCTTAGTTAACACCAGCCAAGAACAAAATTGCTCTTTTTTTAGGTCAGATAAACAAAAGAAGAGAACCAAGAGCTCAGATAAATTAGACAGCTTCCCTCAGAAGGCCGACACCTGCAGCTTCATGCCTGGTGCAGAGTGGGGAGGAGTGAAATGACTGGAAGGACAGATAGACTCAGTTTTAAGTCCCTGCTTTGTCACTTAATTGGCCACAAGTGGTAGGGTGGAATCTTTCACCTCTCCGAGCATCGGTTTCCTCTCTTATAAAATGGGATTTTAACGTTCTCACCTTATGGCCTCCCTGTAAGAATCAAGGAGGGAATGGAGATCAAGCCCTGGCTTGTGATGGGTGCTGCAGAGAGGCCTGCTTTTTTAGAATCAAGAAACAGAATTTCTTTCTAATACAGGAAGTAGTGAAAGCAAAGTACGCCAGAATAATTTAGTGACCTGAAGGGGCAGCAGGGATTAGAGTCAGGGTTCCATCTGTAGGGTACAAGAAAAGTATTTCATTTCATTGAATATCTACGAGGTAGTAAATATTCTTCAAATATAACCGCTTGCTTCGCCGTGCAGACTGTTTCAATCCAAAGAACCAGAAAAGATGTGCCGGGGAGGTCCCCTTGGGTTTGAAATAAGGCTTTTGCTGCACAAGGCCTCTCACATACATGTCCTGGGAGCAGGCAGGGGCAAGTGTGCAGTGCCAGGGTCAAAGCACAGGCGGTGGGGTCAGGCAGCTGCCCCTCCTACCAAGGAGATCTTGAGCAGACCACTTTTCTTACTTGTACAATGGGGATGATGATTTCTACAGCTGCTTATCTGACTTCAAAAACTAACATGTTAATTTGGTTCTTGGTTGGGTCGACCCATCCAGGAGTCACCCTCTTATTCTTTTTTTATTTTTTTCCTGTGTGTTTCCCCATTAACTATTTCCAGTGCATTGATGTCACAGGGCTGCTCTAAGGATTCAGTAAGATGGCGTGTGCAGTGATCTTATCCTGGTATCCAGCACATAGGAGTCAATACACAGGACCTAAAATCATCAAGAGACCATCATCTCATGTTCAGTTTGAGGAGGCTGAGGTTAAACAGAGAGTGACGGAGAGGGATAGCCAGACCCCTGGGACAATTCTGTACCAAAGAACAGGTTTCATGCTGATTCGCCTGAAACTTCAGCCTGACAGGTAGGATGACTTGTTAGAGGTCCCAAAGTGTGTCAGGAATGCAGCAGGGCACAGCATCTGGTCCTCTGCTTAGTCGTCCTTAATCCCTAGGCTGCGTGTACAAACCTGCTCAAATGCTACGAGAACCAGCTCAGCAAACCAGGAAGGAAATTCAACCATTCAGGGGCAAAAAGAGGCATTGGCCTCCTTGTGACATTCCCTGGTAACCCTGCCCTTGGTCAGTCTAATGTTAGTACCCACCTGCTAATTGCACTGTTTTCCTGGTGCCTTTGCAATTATTTTGGAATGAACAAAGAGAAAACTCAGAATCTAAATTAGAGATTGACTTTTCTGATAATGAATTCCCTTGTTTTCTACCATGTCTGAGAAATTAGCTTGAGCCCATGTGGGCTGTGGGCTCCCGTCACCTCCTGTCATCTCAGACTTGGACTCACTTTGGACCAGAAGAACAAAGCAAAGAACAAGCCAAACCCAGAGTTCAGGGCAGATCAGGATGGTGACAACACAAGATGGGGGATGGGGAGGGTGGAGGGAGGCAGGAATGGCTGCTGTGCTGAGCCTGACGGAGCTGGTCTATGAGTGAGTTCAAGACAGAGAAGGTGCCATCTGGATTGGAAGTGTCCCTCACACAGCACTTAAACCTTGCTCATCCACAGCCAAGGGATGTGGGGATGATCCTTGCATTTTAGTATTTGGCAACTTCTAGGCACATTGTAGACAGCAAGGAAGGTAAAGTAAGGCACTTTAAGAAGAGGGTAAATTTAAAGCCCCTTTCTTTCCATGGTCACAAAGGAAAGATACATTGCAAAGCTGTGGGATCACCTGAAAGATGCTGGCCTGCCAATATAGACAGTGGACATCAGTCTGCTAACTAGACTTTTGCCCAGGCTGAAGAATTTTGCTAATCTGCACATTTTGACTTTTTTGGCTGTACATTCTTAGTTGGGTTCCCATTTCTGAAGAATATATACATTATTTATCTGTGTAGAATCAACCCATTTCTCCAGGTGCTCAGGAGGGCTCTCTGTGCAGTTTCAGTGCAAATTATAAGGAACATGAGCTTTAAACCTTAAGGCAGCAGGCTGAAAGTACACAGCCTCATTTAAATAGTGGAATACTGATCATTGAAAGAAGTAGGTGCAGTCAATAACATATTTTGAACTTACCTGCCTCACGGTCCCTGATACAGTAGTCTGGAGAATTCTCAAAATACACGAGGTCATTTTTTGTTGGTTTCTTAAACCTCTTGTTAGCTACCGTGAAGCCAGTGCCATCCTGGTTCATGACCACCTGGATGGCTCCATTGTACTTCCTCCAGAGATAGGAGCCCGTCTTCCTGAAGTCGGCCATGGCCAGCCAGCACGTCCTCAGGGTACAGGAGCCACTCACACCATGACACTTGCATTCTTGTTTCAAGAACCGTTTTACAGCCTGCCGGGAAAGACAGGGGCAAGTTCAGCAGAGTAGACACGTGTTACAACTTCCCTTACCTCCAAGCAATCAGGAAGTGACCCTAAGGACACTGGATCTTGGGGCTAATGACTGAGAGATGCTGGAGCATCACTTCTCACTTGCCAATCACTTGAGTCACACTGTGCTGACTGGGGTCAGTGGGCAGAGGCTGGGGAGGCTGTGCTTAACTGAATCCTCACTATTTGATAGGGTACATGGCCCGTTTGAAGAGTGAGGAAACAAATTATTTTCTAAAGAAATATGGCTTGATTGTATTAAAATGTGTACCACTACATATTCTTCAAATTAGATTAACAAAGTAATTGCTAAGTTTTCATCTTTCAATAAACCAATAATAGTAATTGCTACTATTTATGGAGTGCTTTCTAAGCTCCAGCACTAGACTGATGCTTTACACACTCTATCTTAATGACCTGCATCTTCTCAGCACTCCCATGCCTCCATATTTATTTTGCAAATGACTGAGGATCAACACTTAGAGAGGCTACAGCTCTTGCCTACAGTTGCATAACCAAAAAAGGACAGAGCCAGGCTGCACCGAAAAGTCAGTTAGTGACCCAAGGCTGGCATTAAATTAGGGAGATGATCCCTCAAACCCGGCAAAGTTATTCAGTTTAGCACAGGGCTGGGTTTGCTCTGATCTTTCTTAGAAAGGACACAAAGGACACTGAGACAAGCCCATCTCAGCTGGCTCCCCACAAAGTATCCCTCTTCTGTGCACCTGAGGTCTGTGGCCCTGGGAGGGGACAGGTGGGCCAGGAGCTGTCCAAGGGTGCTTCTGCTTTTGTCTTGGTCTGAGCCGGCTGTGCTAGCTGCACCAGCCCCCAAACGCTTTGATAAGAGCTCTCCCACCCTGGCCCATTTCTCCTTAGCTAAGTGAAAAGAGTAATTAGTGCTCATGGTCCTCCTAGCAACCCTGATCTACTGTTCTTCCCATTTTACAAATGAGGGAAACTGGGATCAGGGAGGTAAGATGACTTGCCCAAGCTTGGTAATGTGAGTTGGGGCCTTGGCACCCCGATATTGCTTCCTGCCCCCAGAGAAGTCTGTGATCCTGTTACATCTGAAATCTGTCCTCTTTAGTGTGAGGCAGCCATAGAGGGCAAGGACAGAGAAGTAAGCAGAAAGAAGTTCATTAACTTGGCCCTCCAAGTCAGAGGAACCTAAAGGATATCTTGGCATGTACTTCCTCTCTAGAATTATACCAGCCAGTACGCTCCCCCACTTCTATATTCCAGGTGATTGGTATGAGGCTCACTGGATGAGCTGGATGGCAGGCCTGTGCCTTCAATGCAACCTGAGCATTGCCATCTAGGCTCCAGAATCTGCCCTCCATGGGTCCCACTTGTTCAAGAGTTTTCCCTCCTAAGATCTCAGATAGCACCAAACAAAACTCCCTCCATGCCAGGTGCCATCCCCCTTCCTCAGCCTCCTGAGTAGCTGGGACTATAGGCTCCCACCACAATGCCTGGCTCGTTTTTCTATTTTTAGTAGAGATTTGGTCTTGCTCACTCAGACTGGTTTCAAACGCCTGAGCTCGAGCAATCCACCTGCCTTGGCCTCCTGGAATGCTAGGATTATAGGCGTGAGCTGCTATGCCCAGCCCCAAGCTTATTCCTTTTAAAACTAGGTTATTCACTTGTAAGTAATACTTTAAAAACAAGAAATATTACTGCCCTTCCTTTATAATGCTGAGTTTCCAGGTGCGAACTTCAAAGCTGATATTTTCATATAATTAATCAAAGGATTTGCATATGAATTTAAAATTGGATCTTAAAAACACAGCCTTTGAACTCTTACCAACACAAAGGCAGGGACAGACACTGTCGATCATCTGTGCAACCACCGTTTCCTCCCTTCCTTGCTGCCAGGTCTGCGCAGGTGTTGGGCAGCCTTGTACTTCAGAGGTCTTTCTCTGACCCCAGAGTAGCCTAAATCAATAATAGTCATTTTAATGTCCTGCCATGGATTTTTTTTCAGCTGCAGGTATGTACTGATTCAGTTTGGGTCAATATGATGTTAGAAGAAATCTCTTGGGAATCTTCTAAGAAGGTTTCTTCACTCTTTAAAGGAGGCACAAGGAGGAGAAAAATCTCGTCTCTGTCTCTAGGTGCTGTTTCCCACCGCAGGCTTCTTGGGACATGAGGGCAGCCGATGTAGGATGGGCAATAAGCTCAGACACACTCTTGACAGATGCTAAGAACTGGATTCTGGAGGATGTGGTTGAGCTGCTGAATGAACCCATCTTGGACCTGCCCTACCTCCAGACTTTTTATGATTCAAATAAATAAGGTTTTCTCATTATTCTGAGCCCTTAGGGTCTGGCTACTTGTAACTGAAGGTATTTCAACAGGTAAAATGGTCAGTTTTTGATTGTGGATTAATGATAGGTTTTATCTGACAAGCTGGAAGGAAAGTGAGATGGCTTCTCTGGTACTGGGTGTGCTCAAGCCTCCAGCCCCCACTGTTAACAGGCAACCTGTCTGTCCTCAATCACAGTTTGGGGCTACTTCCCCTCTTCTATGTACTGGGTTTGCAGACTTAAAATTCAAATCCTTAACCTTGAAGAAGAAAAGCCCTGCTCAATCAGAGAGGCAGGGGGAAGGGGATGGAAGCGGACGGTTTTAGAGGGCGGGGGAGGTTAAGAGTAGGATATGGGACTGAGACGCTCCAAGTGAGGCTTCCTGGTTTGGAACAATTCTAATATCCAAATGTTATGGTAACATTGCTACAATAACAGCCATTTGCTGAGTATTAACTATGTGTCCCGCTCCACATCAGGTGGTTTACTCACATTATCTCACGTAATCATTGCAATTAGGGTAAGTAAGTTGTTATTTTTTTTCTTCAACATTTTTATTTTATTTTATTTTATTTTATTTTATTTTATTTGGCTTGTCCCACAGCTTTATTTGAGGGATCCACACAAAGTATGTCTGCTTAGGGTAAGTATTATTTCCGTATTACACTTAGGAAAACCTGGACTCAGTGAAGAAAGTAAAATCCCTAAAATCACCAAGCTAGACAAAGGACGAACTGGGATGTGAATCAGATATGCATCACTTCCACATCTGTGCTAAAGAAAAAAAAAAAACAACATGAAATCCTAATATAAATCACATTATAACTTTTTGAAATTCTGAATTTTAATATTCAGATTCCCTCCATCCCTCTGAATAATCAAGAACTGACTGGATAAATATCACAGAGCTGTTATAATGGGGGGATAGAGAGAGAAATAAGAGGAGATTACAGAGCATCTTCCAAACTGCTGGCCATCAAAAGTGTATTAAATAGGCAATTCATAGAAGAACTATAGAGCACTAACTAAAAGATAAAAAGATGTTCAATTTTACCAATAATCAGGGAAATATGAACTAAAGTGAAACAATGCATCACCTTTTATTTTGGCTAGCAAATTAGCAAACAGCAAAAAAAGATGGTGTTAAGAGCCAAAAGAAAGAGGTGCTTTAACAAACCATTGGTGGGAGAGTATATTGATATGACATTTAAATGGAGAGTGTTTCTGCAATACCTGTCAAAATTTCCAATGTATATATCCTTTGGCTGGGTGATTCCTCTCTAGAAATATTTCCGGAAGTTTTGAAGGATACACACCTACATGGATGCCCACCACAGCTATTACATAATTAGTAAAGGAAAAATGAGGAAAAAATTTAAATGATATCTATAGGATCATAAGCTAAGCAAATTATGGTATATGCTTAATAATGAAACATCATGTGGTCCCTGAATAATGAGGCCGATCAGTCATACAGGCATAAGAGGAAGTTGAGTGTTGTAACAAAGCAAAACAAGGACCAATATGTGTGGGGTGGTCCTCTCTAAAGGCCTCTGCGTGTGTGCACACAGACGAAGAAGAGGAACACGTTTGTTTACAACATGGCTGCAGTTTGATGGGTTTCATGGTCTGGAAAGAGAGGGGAAAACAAAAAGAGTCAAACTACTCTTTACGGTAATAGGAATTCAAGGACTGTTCCCTGGGTACAGTGTTCCCAGAGCAGAGCAGTGCTCCCCCTTCCTGGGTACATATTAAAATCACCTGGAGATGGTTTCCAGGCCCTCCTCAATCTAGGTAAGGCAGAACCTGGTGGGGCCCAGGCCTTGACTGTAGGTACTTACTTGCTCTTTCTTACTCAAGAGCTTCCAATACATAGCCAGGGTTGAGAAGCTCGTCCAAACCCAGAAATGCAGAGGAAGGCTAGAGTCTGAGGGCCTGTGGAGGGCGGCAGAGGTGAGAAATATCCCTGGCGGGAGCCCACATTACTTTTCTGGGAACAGGGAAAATTGATCATTGAAGAAGTTGTTTCTTACCCTCTACATCCAAAAAGTCAGATTCTCCAGAAAAAAATGTGTCAGCAGCAGCAATCTCTGCTACTGTTGCTTTAGGGGGAATGAAAGATGGGCTGTGGCCAGTGTAAGACCTAAGTGCCCTTGGATGGATGGGTAAGTGGGCCATGGCAGGACGGGCTACAGGGGCAACCACTGGCTCTCCAGAGGTGCGGAGGTGGGGCACGACGAACTAGGGGGTTCCCACACACAGCCACTGGTGGAGGGAAAAATCTTATTTAGACGATAAAAGAATGAGTGACTAAAGCAGCGGACCTCTGTTCTGTAGTTACGTACTCTGCCGTATGTGTCTAGATGTTGATGCCAAAATTTTAAAACAATAATCATCTATGTAATATTGTAAGTATGGTGCCAGGGCTGCCTCTCCGTAGCTCTGATCCAATATCACAACCTCTGTGTCAATGAAGAATGTTCTTAAAGGGAATTTTGGTTTTCTTGTTTTACTTGCTACCAATGGCATTGATCACACCCTCACAATCATTCCATTACTTCCCATTTCCTGGGGGCTTGATGTTACTCCATCCTCTGCTTCCGACCCAGACTGGCTCCATCGCCGAGCCCTCTCTTCTCCTAGATGCCATGCTGTTTCTTTTTTAATTTGTTCCTGCTTTTTGCTACAGCATATTGTTGAGGTAACTCCTTCAAGGTGGATACATTTTTTGAATTCTTGCATGTCTAATATGTCTTCCTTCAGCCTTCATACTTGATTAATAGCTTGGCTGGGTATAGAATTCTGGACTGGAAATAATTTTCCTTCAAAACTTTGAAGGGATAGCACCACAGGCATTTGGCCTCTTGCGTTGCAGACGGAAGTCTGATATTTGGCTGATTCTTTGAAAACAGATTTGGGTTTTCATTTCACTTTGTATTTTTCTCCCATGAAAGCTTCTAGAATCTTACTCTCATTCCTATGCTTCAGAAATATCACAATATTCTTCCCCCATCAATCCTGTTCAGCACTCAGCAGCCCTTTCAATCTGAAATTCATGTTCTTTAGCATGAGACATTCTCTTTAATATTTTCCTCCCCTCTACTTTTTAAAGTCTTTCTTTGCGGCATTCACATTAGACACTGAATCAATCCTTTTGAATCAATCCTGTATGTCTTTTATGTTTTCTCTCATGTTTTAAAAATACTTTCTTCCTGGCTTCTTGAGGAAGAAATTCTATCAGAGTAACTAACCCTCCTGGTTCTCTGAACTCCATTGCTCCCGTCTCCCCAGAGGATAAATGATTTGTCCAACTGGTGAGTTTAGAGGAAGGAGCAGGGCTTGGGTGCTTGGGTTCTTTCTGGGACTCTGCCAATGTTTGGAAATGACTTACAATCAGCTCCTACCCTCAGCATGTGGCTCTCTGCAAGGGCTCCCAGGGGCCAGCCAGTGACATGTGAGTTTGCCTGGCTCTGGGGTGGGCTGCAAGGTGCTTCCAGGCCACATCCTCCATTGCAGCTTTTTTTTTTTCTTTTTCCCACAATGAAACTGAGTTTTAGTACATCCATCTGTCCATTTTTCAGGTGGTTTTAAACTCAAGTGTGTGGGGGGTTGTTTATGAACAGCCTTAAACTCTGTTTGTCTGGAGCATTTGTACTTTTTGAGAGATTTCTTTGGTCTTCTCTTCCGAGTTCTTGCTCTTAAACTGTCATTTTTTCAAAGCCTTCCTACTTATTTGTAGATGTTAATATCTTGCATCTCTGTGAGGAGATGAATTCACCTTTAAAAAAATTCTCTTATGGTTCCTAAACTACTACTTTTTCTTCTGGAGTCATATTCCTGAATTTTTTTTTCTTTCACACTGCTGAATTTAATCTAACATATGATAATCCTTGGACAGTCTCTTCATTTGCAAGAATAAGTAGTATAAAGGTATTTAGGGGCTCTGGCTATATAGGGTGGGCTTGTGGACCAGAGAAGTTTGCTTTCTGGTGAGTGGGTTTTATTCTGGGGACTCTTAACTGCAGATAGCCTGGGAGGTTAAATGCCAGACTGAGCAGTTTTGCTTATGGAGGGGGAAGGGATGAGATTCCTTATTCCATCTATGGATTTTTCAGTTAATTTCTATTTTCAGGCGCATGTCTTTCTCCAGGGCTTATTTTTATAGAAGTGCTCTCAGGGCATCTTGATCTCCTTGGCTTTTTTTTTGGTCACCTGCTGCTTTTTTTTTTTTTTTTTCTATATTGTAGCTTCTCTATTCTTCTTTATCAGTTACAATTTTATCATTTGCTTTCCAATTCCCAGAAATTCATTAAGCTGTTTCATTTCTTTGATTATTCATCTTACTGCTTGTTTAAACCATTTTTACATCCAGTGTTGTAATTTTAATGAGGTTTGGGAGGTAGAGGTTAAAACATGACATGTCCTTTCAACTTCTTTGAAATGTTCTGGAAGGTAACAAGGATGGTAAAGGAGGAAAGCTTCCCATTCTGTAATATTATACTTTTCTGCACTGCTCAGTTTGATACTTTTGTTGCTATGTACAAGTACCATTTCTCTAGTAGATGGAGAAAGAACATAAATAAGAATCAGTTGCAATGACTTGCTATCTCTAGTGTGCGGTGCTGAAAGCTTCATTCGAAACATTAGGGCCACCGGCACCTATAATTCTAGCACTTTGGGAGGTTGAGGTGGGTGGATTGCTTTGAGCTCAGTAATTCAAGACCAGACTGAGCAAAAACAAGACCTCATCTCCAAAAAACATAGTCCAGGCTGGACTCTGTGGCTCACGCCTGTGATCCCAGCACTCTGGGAGGCTGAGGTGGGTAGGTCACTAGTTCGAGACCAACCTGAGCAAGAGCGAGACTTGTCTCTAAAAGTAGCCAGGTGTTGTGGCGGACGCCTATACTCCCAGCTACGCGGGAGGCTGAGGGAAGAGAATTGCTTGAGCCCAAGAGTTTGAGGTTACTGTGAGCTGTGACACCTTGCACTCTCAAAAAAAAAAAAAAAAAAAATCAAACGAACAAAAAAACAAATCTTCAGGCTGGAGCCCATGTACGGTTACTTTCCGATTTCTATTTTGTCTTTTGACTCTTTCCTGAAAGGTCTCCTGTTTCGATCTCCTCTTTGATTCTCAATGTGAGTTGCTGCTGGGATTCCCTTTTCAGCCTTCTAGTAATTCCTCCTCACAATCCTCACAGGCCTCATGGCTCTTTATGTCACCACACTGGACAGCAGGATTCTTAGTCAACCCCTCTCTTCACTCCACTTGCCTTAATCCCGCCTAGTTTTTATTCTGTGGCATTTTGTCAGTAATTACCTGCTCATTTGATAGGACTACTTTCGAAAGATTGTTTTTTTGATAACATCTATGGACAGCAAGACTCTCTTGGTGTTAAGCCTCAGAGAAACCATTTTTAGCTTAATATAGAAGTTTTCTCAACAAAATTCTTCAATAGACTCCTAATAGTTTCAATACTAAAATCATACTTAGCAGATTTTTTTTTTTTAACGTGGCCCTTAATCTTTGATTTTGAACATTTTAAGCCTTTGACCTGCAGAGGCCTATTTTCTACCTTTAAAATTTAAGAATTTTTTTTAAAAAGCAAACTTCTAGATGATACCATTATCTATCCTAGAGGCAGAAGTCTGACTATTAAAAGAGAACTAAAGGGTTATGAATAAGGTAATACATGCATTGTATAAGCTAGAACAAGTCTATATTTCTCTGTCCCAACTTATCGCCAGAGTATAATAATGAAGCAAATTAGGTGTTTATCATATATCAAAGCACGCTAAGCACTTTATTTTCACTATTTTATTTAGTCCACATAACCATATAAGGTATATCCTATTATTATTCCCATTTTGCAGATGAGGATATTGAAACTCTGGGAAGTGGAGGTGCTTGCCCTAGATTTCACAGGGAGCAAGTGAGATACCCCAAGCCTCTGACACCCAAGGTGACGTGATAAATCACTGTGCAGGTGTTTCTCATACTTGGGTTTGCAATCCTTGCGGTTAGTTTCCTTGGATTCAGTGAGTTCTATAAGTATTTATGGTTAGTGTTTGCAAATCTATTTATAGTCTAAAAAGAATTATTTTTCCAGTTATAAAGGCAAACTTCTCCCAAGGAAAAATGAAGTTGTGGTTTCTTAAGTCAGACTTTCTGAAGGTTGAGCTCAAGCTACGCTTAGGGTGTCTTCATAAGACTTCCTTGAAGAACATTAGAATTTTTTTCTTATACCTGCATCTTGTTAAGTTCATGAACCTGTGTCATGTCATTCTGATGCTCTTCCTCTTAGACAAAAGACAGTCCACTTTATACTCTGTGAGATATTTGACAGCTTAACAATTGACCTTACCTTAGACATTCTAGTTATGATTTATTTAATATTATAGGTCCTTAACATGCTGTGTTTTAACTAAATTGTTTAGATAAACTCAAGCATTTTTAAAAAAGTGCTACTACTTCACTTTTTAGTTGGATGTATTGAACAAAGTAACTCTGGCTCTATATCAGTTTTCCTGAGGGAAACACATATTAAAAACATTCTATTAAATTTTCAAATGCTGGCTTCAAGCCAAGTACATTTATTAACAATTAAATCCTTTTGACAGGAGTTAAGATAGGAGTTACTAAAAACTGAACTAACTTATACCCTTTAAATATATATGCTTTGCAACTAGGAAAACAAGAAATATTCATTAGCAAACTATACATCAGCAAACTATAGCTGATTTGCTCTTTAATGCAAACATTTATTAACTTAAATAATACACTGTGATTTCTTAAGCACCGTCATTCTTCAAAAACTGTGTCCATGGGTGGGCTTAGCTAGAAAATATAAGGTGTGGAATTTATAGTCATGGAATTCAAGAACATTACCATCGGCTAACCATATATTTAATAATTCTTATTGACTAATGAGGCAAGTATAAAAAACATTTTCCATTAATAATAGAACTTTGCATGGAACTGTAACAATTTTGTTAAGAGTTATTCCCTCTTATGGAACTTTAACTTTGGTTAGTTTTTGATTCAATGATATATAAAAACCACAGTATTAAGCATATAGTATTTTTTTTTTCACAGTCAAGGTCTTATTCTGTCACCTAGGCTGAAGTGTAGTAGCGCAATCATGGCTCATTGGAGCCTCAAACTTATGGACTCAAATGATCCTCCTGCCTCAGCCTCCCCTAGTAGCTGGGACTATAGGCATATGCCACCATGACTGGCTGATTTTTTAATTGTTAATTTTTTAATTTTTTATAGAGATGGGGTCTTGCTATGCTGTCAGGCTGTCCTCAGACTCCTGGCCTCAAGCCATCCTCCTGCCTCAGCCTCGCAAAGTGCTGGGATTATAGGCATAAGCCACTGCCCCCAGCCCACATACTGTTTTTAGATCCAATTAGACAGAGGTGAAGTTGGCAGAACTGATCTACATTTTCAAAATGAATTTAATTTTGTGAACTAAGGAAACCAATCAGAAAATAAATACCTACTAAGTGAAATTTGTACCCCATAAAGATACTGAAGATTACTGAAGGGAGAGTCAGGATGAGTACAAGGTTAAAGCAATCTGGCCCTGTAGTTCAGTTCAGGTTTTATTTTCTTTCCTGTTGATAGTCTGTATTTTTTAAGAGTATGATTTCTTTTTCATCATGCCCCAGTTCTCCTACATCAGACTCATTACTCATTTATTATTATTTATTTTAAGTGGCCCCTAGCGATCTATTCTTTGAAGTCTTTATTAGAACTTAGATTTCCTTGCCTGTAAGGCTATGCTTACATGTTGTACAATATCCATTTTCTGTTTACATTGAAGACATTTCCTGAAGGTGGAACTTGGAAGCCTCTGCTTTGTCCCAGAGCCCCAGTGGGCCACCCTCAGGAGCAGGCCCTACAGCTTTGACAATTTTGATACAGTTTTTCCTCTCTTAACATGTGTATACATTTTTTTATCTTGTATTTATTCCTTAATAAAATATCTGCTGAACCAATTTTAGTTCAAAAGCAAACAGGAATAATGCTCTCAAACTGTAGTGCTTTTAACTGATATTCCACAAAGCAGACTAATTTGCTTCGGACATGTTCGCAGTGGCTAGCAGTTATGTTTTCAGCATTTCAAACAACTTTTCCTCATATACATTCATTTTAGAAAATTTGTGAGAACATACACAAGGGAGAAAAATCATGAGTAAACTACCTTCCAAGGGAAGACGCTGCTGCTTTTTTTAAAATATAGATAAACTGTTTGTTTTGTTTTTCTTGAAAATTCTCAACAATGGCAATATGGAAATGTAGACAGGGGAGAACACAGCTGGGTCTGAAACCCCAGACCCCACGCATCATGATTATGGGACCCTGAGTTAGCCACTTCACCCCTCTCAGGCCGTTTTCCCTCTGAAAAGCAGAAATATTCATACCATGTTTTATTCCCATAGGGGTTTTGGGATTATCAAATTACAAAACACTTGACAGTATTTTGTAAATTACCAACATTCTTTTGGATACAATGTATGACCATATGCCTTTATCTTTCCAAATAGAGAAACAGAACTGTATATCCTGTTTGAACAATTAAAGCAGCACACTCCTATCAAAGACACCACACTTTATAACTTATTCATGCAGTATCCATGTCAAAACAAAGGTCAATGTAGATATTTTTATCCCAAATCATTGCATAAACAGTAATTACCAATAGTTGAAAGATTGCACAACTATAGTCTATATTCTTGGCAATAGTCACTATCCAAGTTCATGAATTCACGAAAATAAGGAATGTTGATTTTTCAAGTTCAAGAAAGGTATTATTTGTAAACAGCTCAGTAAAAACATGTCTGTTTTTATTAGCATATTAAGTGAACAGGCGACAACACCATGGATAGATGGCATGATCAGTATGAATCCTAAGTAAAACAGTAGAACCTCTGTAAATTGACGATGCAAAGGACTGTAACAAACTGGTCAACATAAGGAACTAAGCCTATTGTACTGACATATACATGGAGTGTGTGTCCAGTCTAGGAAAATTAAGGAGGTGGTCAACTATGGAGGTTCTATTGTAGTTCAACTTGGATTTCTGCCTAGCTCAGTTACCTAAGTGACAAATAATGTCAACGTTGCTAAAGAGAAAGGAACTAATTTTTACTGAGCACTGACTGCACACTGGGTTCTATGCTGTCTGTCTTATACTCGTCTTCCCGTAGTGCTACATACTGCCCTTCCACACACGAGAACAACTGACATCAGTGAACAAAGCTGGTGGGATTGTAAGACTAAAACCAAGGTAGTTTTGATTTCAAATCCAACGTTCTATTTTCACTACAGTAGGAGATACCTTTTGAGGAAAGTGTTTTCATGGAAGTTTCTCTATTCTTAAGGAAGCTTCCAGGGTGATTGAAGGTCAAGATTTGATTAGAAATATGAATTATTTGGATATCAATACCATTAGGAGAGTTAAAAGAAGATGTAATTATTTCATCTTAGAGGAAAGTGTGGACACATTTAAAAGGCACCTGCGTGACTGTGAAAGGGAACAAGTGGTGACTATTGGCCTTTCCTGTGTAATTGGCCTAAGACTATCTTTAAATATCATTAGGAAGTTTTCATAGTGTGGCTTTCTTAGAGCTGAAAAGAGCTGCTGAGGGAAACTATAGAATTTCCTTCTTGATAGAATATTTGTTTTGAACAGGTAGGCTCATCTTTTTAGTACTTATTAATAATCCCATTTGGAGGAGGAAAACGAGAATCAGAGATGTGTATTCAAGGAGACATGAAGGAAAAATTTAAGTTCTGCTGAAATTGTGATTAAAATAAATGGTTATCACAGCACAGAGGATCTAAAATGATATTACAGTGCAGAGACACATGAGGGTGCTCTAACCAGCTGCTGTAATAAACAATCTGTTCAAATATTTGGGGAAAATTTAAGCCTTATTGTGAATGGCAGTGTTCAATTTTCACTTTTGGCATTGACTAAACAGAACAATCTTGGAATAGATGGCTTTTCCTTTAAACAATGTGTACTGGTCTCTCCCAACCTTTCCAGTTTAAAAAGTAGAAGATGTTCATATTGGACAATTTGAAAAATACTGAAAAACCTGAAGAAGAAAAAAGTGACCAATGTTACTATCAGCTCCGAGACGATGGGGTTTTCTAGAACCAGGCCAGTTGGAGGCTTAGCTCAGGAGGCCTGCCTTCAAACACAAGCCCAGCCTGTTCTCATTTTGATTTCACAGACCTTCTGCTGGTACGAAGGGGGAGCAGAGACTGGGGGTCTAATGACCGCAAGAAGAGAATTAGAGACGCATGTTTATCTCAATACATTTACTCTCATTAAAGTTCATATTCACTGACATCATGCATCTCCTTGAAAAAGTCTGCCCACCCACCATTAATTAAAGCCACATTTTAAAAAGTCAGCGTGTGCACTTTTATTCCAATCAAAAGTAGCCTCCTAAGTTTTGCAGAGTAGGCAGGAGAATATTTGAGGCCTGACAGCTGTTCACCTCTGCATAGTGAAGAATCATGTGATTTACATTAAACGTCATGTTTATTCAGGGCCTAAAATATCGTAGTTAAGATCTATAGTCTTGAAGAGTTGAAACACTCAATATCTAATGACCTATTTAAAAAAATTAACATTTATTTTGATAAGCCAACATTCTTTTGGATACAATGTATGACCATATGCATTTGTCTTTCCAATATATAAATAGACTTGTATCTCCTGTTTGAACAATTAAAGCAGCACACTCCTATCAAAGACCACCCTTTATAACTTATACATGCAGTACCCATGTTAAAACAAAGGTCAATGCAGATATTTTTATCCAAATCATCACACAAACAGTAATTACCAATAGTTGGAGGATTGCACAACTATAGTCTATATTCTTGGCAGTAGTCACTATCCAAGTTCATAAATTCATGAAAATAAGGAATGTTGATTTAAGTTCAAGAAAGGTATTATTTGTAAACAGCTCAGGTCACACTCATCTTATTCCATGTGCTAAGCAAGAGCCTTTTCCTTCCAACTTTCTTTAAATTTTTTTCTCTAAAGGAGCCTAGTAAAAGGGTTTTCATCCAGACAGATCTGGATTCTTTTCTATTCTTTTTCCTATTAAAGCCTCCCTGGGTACCTTTCAATGTTATGCAGATCTTTCTTTACATATTAATATCAAGCACATTTTTAATGTTATGTTGATACAAGACAAATTACGGTTATTCTTCTCATTGGTGATTAGATTATTCTGGAATCATTCTGACCAAATATCTGATTAGCCCGGCCAGTTAATGCTTTTCACACAAAGATAGCAAGTGCACCACTCAGATACTCCAGTTAATCTGGCCGTACCGGTTCCTCAATGGATCTGAACATTGGCACACAGGTGGTTTAATCCTAGGTCAAAGCACCCCCAGATGAGGAGTTGAAACCCAACTTCCAGTCCGACTTTCCTACTAACTCACCATGGGACCTTGAGCACCTCAGCGTCCTCATCTAAGAAGTGGAGGCTGGGGGTGAATAGTGATCCACAGCCCAAAAGGTTAATCAGCAACTGGTGAGTTGCTTTCGTGAAAAGTTTGGGAAAAGATACTGTAGGTCTTGATATCCCTTAGACACAAACATCCACTGTACTATTCCCATGTGGGATGAAACACTGTCCTAACCCACAGATTATATCTTCTGCCCAGATGATACAGTATCCACAGGGACCACAAAACACTTAACACAACGCTGAAAGCAATGGGTGGACTCTGGCTCAGCTGTGGGAAGGAAGGTGGAGTGTGGGTGGGAACATTTCAACCCAGTCAGTGTGATTCTTTAGAACAAACAGCTATGGGTTGGGGGTCAGTGGGAAGTTGTGACTTTACAGCATTTCATCAGCTCTAGGAAGGCTTAAGATAAGCTTTGCTGAAGTGATTCAGAAAGCCATGTAGTCTAGAAAATGAGTACCCTGCATTTCCATACCTTCCTGCCGGCTCTGTTGTTGTGAAGATTCATCAGGGCTCTGGCATCCTTCCCTTTTCTTTCCTTGGCATCCACAAATGCTCGGGCAAATTTGATCCCATAGTCAATGTTATCACTGCAGCCGCCCCAGTCGAAAGTGCCCTTGCTGTCCTTGGCACTTCCCTTCTTCTTTGGATCACAGGAACAGGATTTTAATTCCCCTTGGCTACAGGCCCTGGTGATGGCAAATACAACTCCAGCTGAGGAGATGGCATAAACAAAGGCAGATTCACGACTACCTGAAACAAAAATGTTTGGATTAACAGTGGTCTGAGAGTGCTAGTTTTGAGCAACTTTTACATGATGACTGTTCAATACTTGGTCTCTCTCTGACATCCTCTCCCACTAGACAGAAAGGGACTGGTATTCTTGAAGGATTCTTTGCCAGAGCCAAGGCTCCTTATTTAATGTGAATCACCTCCATCTAATATAGGCTTCTGTCAGTTTAGACATCTGCATGACAACTCTTCTTAAAGTGAATAAACAATATCGAAGACAAAGCAGGCCACGCCCAGCTGCTAGCTTCATATTAGGCTCAGACACACCCTTGCCCTGGATGCCCTAAAAGAGAGGAATACAGTATTTCCAGGCTTTAGTTTCCTCAGCTATGAAATGGTATCAAAATTCCACAATTCTATCATTTCACACTATATTGGGGTATTCACAACACCACAGCTTCCCTTGAAAAAAACGTTCCAAACCTCTAGGCTTTACTGAAGACACACATATACATTTAAATGATTGAGAATGAAATAGTGAATTCAAAGAAATGAAATAGTGAATTCGAAGAAATGTGGGTAGAGAATTTCGGCAGTAACCAGCCCCTGGCATTATCACTGGAGAGCTGTGGCTTAGCCTTGACTTTCACACGTAATGGAGAGATTGTTGAAGGCAATATGCAATATCCTTGAGTTACATACTATGTCTAACTATTAAGGTGAATTTACTTTCTTCTGGAACACCTGCACTAATCACTAGTATTGGGTAAAAGACAGTGAAAAGCTTTTCTTTGGTTTTTCTGGAAGGAAACAAATTTACCGCCTATAATTAGACTTGGGAAAGAACCCTTTGGGGTGCTCTCTTAGAATTGGTCTTTATTAGAGCACAGGCTACTTTCACTTACAGGCTGAAAGGTACATATTTCAGTGCAATAACTACATTAAATTATTTTAATAATCTGTAGTAACTCATAACACGGTGTTGTGGTATAGTGACAGATATAAGGCTCTTTAGGGTCCTTGCGCACCTCGTTTTTCAAGTGGAGCTGTATTTCATTGTTATTAGCACGCCCTTTTATTAACAGTTGCTGCAGCAAATATATTAACAATAGAAATAGAAACTGGACAACCTGATGCCAATGCAAGGCAGAAAAAGAGAACCATTCGGCGGTTCAGCATGTCAAGACGAGTGTGACTTTTTGAACCACACAGCTGGGAGAACAAAGCAGCTTTTCGCATTGAAGCCCTGCTTGTTTCCGTTTGTCATTTAATGTTAAAATTTATTATACATCCTTTGCAATATTTGCTCTGCTGGTCTCATTATTAAAAATCAGGAAACATATCTACACCATATTAAATGACACTTACCTCAGCCTTTAGAAAATATCCCTCCCCAAACCTCTAACCATCAAAAAAGGAATCAATCATGCCTTGTAGTTAGGTAAAATCAATTATATGAATATTTGCCACAGGTAGCTGGTAGTGCTCTCCAGAGAGAAATGTGATGGTCATGGGAGCTGTTTTAGAGACCTAGCTTGTATCATAAGGACCACAGATCTTCTAAGTGGAATTGAGATGTACAAGAAGGTAATAGTTGCTAATGTGGCTTAATCTCATATGGTGACTTTCAGATAAATGAAATTTTTGCTATACCCATTTTTAGTTTAGGAAAATACTATGTCCATAGTTACACCATTTATCTTCTAAAGCCTGATTTTGGATGTGGGGTTCAGCAACTACGTTTACAGAGATTACATAGGAGAAAAATTCCCAAGTGCTTAAGTATTTAGCACTGATCTTATTTTATTTATTTTTTGTTTTGGAGACAGAGTCTCACTCCGTCACCCTAGGTAGAGTGCTGTGGCATCATAGCTCATAGCAACCTCAGTTTCTTGGGCTCAAGCAATTCTCTTGCCTCAGCCTCCTGAGTAGCTGGGACTACAGGCGCTCACCACAATGCCTGGCTAGTTTTAGAGACAAGAAGATCTCGCTCTGGCTCAGGCTGGTCTCAAACCTGTGAACTCTAGCAATCCACCCGCCTCTGCCTCTCAGAGTGCTAAGATTACAGGTGTGAGCTACCATGCCTGGCTCTGATCATATTTTTTAAGGAGCAAGAAGAGTTTTATAAGGTGGTCTTTTAGAGGAAAGGCATGGAAGAAGTAGATGATAGTCGGTCAGTGGCCAGGCAGTACTTTGAAAGCAATAGAGAAATAAATTGTCTGTCTAGGCTCAGAATTTGTCCTGGTGCAATTTGGAAACAATTACATCAATTTGCTTGATGAAAGAAAATAAAAAGCACAATCAGCTACTTTTAGAAATGATTTACAAAGCAAAAATAACACCTTTATACATAGTTCTCATTTATTATTAAAACACATTACTAAATGGCTCGATGATCATTTATTTAAATAAATAAATTAGCGCGTTGACTGACTTTTGATTTTTACCCCCAGATGGTTTGGTATCATGTAGATATGGCCTTAAGATGTTTTCAGTTAAGTGTTTTAGATGAATCACTAAAATGCTATGTGTGAAATAGTAGCACATTTCAAGAGCTGGCTTTGTAACAAAACAAATTTTGATCTTGGGCCTCTTCTTAGAAAAACTGATTCTTTGTAAAAACCATCATAAAAATGAAACAAAATCCAAATCTAAATGGTGATATTTCAACTTCCTGATGTGTTACTATTGAGGTTTCTCTAATTTTTGGATTGAGATAAATCAAGCTATTAAGCACTTAGGCACAGTTTTTATTTGGAGTCGGGGATGGTCACCAAGAAAGGCAAACCACTAGAAGCTAGGCTTTCTTGAAAGTTATTGGCTGTTCGACTTTCTTTTAAAATATTTGCCTTAATAAAAAAATTTACAAGGATGAGGCCTACTCACCTTTCTGTTTTGTAAGACTCATTCTAGAATTTTGGAGGTATATTTTTGCAAGAGTATTTTTAGGCTTACTAATCCTGTCTTTATTTCTCTGCCTCTATGATGGGTAACTGTCCGTTGAATGAGTAAATTACAAATGTTTCTGAAATTGTTCTGTCTTACTCTGTCTCTCTAAAGCAAAACAGGCAAATATTCTCCATTCCTATATGACCATTGGGATATTTTAGTAACTTTTGTGCTCTTCCCATAAACCATGTTGCTCTTTGCCTTTACCATTCATCTATAAGTACATTTAGGTTTCCAAAAGAGAGTTCTTCACAACTCTAAGATGTAAATTTCCCTCCAAGCAAATTAATTGTAAAACTCTTTGGATAGCTTCATTGGAATTTCATGATTGTTTCCAGGATAAGCTGCTTTAGGCCAAATTCAGCCCTCCCATAACTAGTACAAAATCATCACTGACAGTCACAGGAGTTTGCATAAATGTGTAGGAAGGAATCTGGTCTTCTGTGAAAAATGGAAAGAAATTGTGTAGCATGAGTGTTTTAAGTTCTGAGTATTTTGGCAAAGCACTCAGCTTCATCTGAAAGAAATCTGAAGGAGGTACAAGCTGGAATCTCTTATTTACCTGAGGCCTTAGAATAAGTCAAACCAGTTCCATTGTTTTTAGTTCTAACTTTCTCTCTCTCAGCCACTCTACAACTCTGAGGAAGCAAACATTGCCAAGATTGTGTTAAAGTATTTTATGAATGAATTCCCAACTTTCACAGATATACTATCTTTAGAAACACTGGTCAAAATTGCTTTTTTATTTGCAATCCAAAGGTGGTTTTTCCCCCCAATATGAGACATCTTAACGGATCTAAAAGTGATAATTTTATAAATGAGAAGCACATCTAATTTGAAATCATTGCAAAATGGTTGTGAATACTTTGGAAAAGAAATATCCTGATACGTTTTAAACACCAAGAGGCTGCACATAGTATATCCAGAGATTACTCTGAGTAAGATACTTGTAAACTCTCTTTGACAAGGTCCAGTACTTTAATTGATTCACTGGTGAGATAATCTAGGTGAAGTCTTAAAATTCCATGGAGCTGAAACTTTCTATTGACCTTTCAAAAATTTGCGATGTCATATCGAAACTCCAAAAGGAATGCAGAAGAATATAGTTCTTAAACTAGAGAATAAAATTGCAGAATATCACAGTAAATTTACTTTAAGGATACTCTAAGAATGAGAGTACTACGCCCTTGGGGGATTTTAGAGACATTCAGTTATGCATTTGGCCTCATAAAACCCTAGGGCTGTGATGATTACATGATAGAAACACCCTCTGTTAAGCATTACCAAGTGCACAGTCTGGATGATTTTCTTAGGAATGGGGGGTGGTGGTGGGCAGAAGCAAGTGTAAAGTTTCCTGTTTCTGGGGTACACACACAAACTGCTGTGTTTTCAGTCAGATTTCCTAATACAAATGGGCTGTGACATTTCTTGGAGAATGCTAATGATGCCAGGTTAGTAGGGGAGTATTAATGGAAAATAAGATCTAATTTTCAATTAATTTTGTCTGATTGTATCCTAGCTAGTGAGCTACTTTCCATATTCAGATCTTTTATGAAATTAATTATGTAATTAGATAATGTTTAAGGCTCTTTCTAAGGAAGAAAAACTCTTATGTGTTCATGTTTTTCACCCTATCCTCCATAAATATCCTTATTGCCTAAAACGTAGCTGGAAAATAATAGGCGCTCACTACTAGTTCATCCATCCCTTCAGAATGAATTCACCAGGGGGAATCAATGGGGCCTGCAATACACCAGGCTCCAAACAAGACCCAGGATATAGAGGCTCTTCCCTACCTTTATGAAATTTGTGACGAGGGAAAAAGTATTTCATTCATACACAGAGCAACCCACAGCTGAGTAGCTGATTGGGCAGTCAAAGATAGTGGATAGAGATTTGTCTTTGTTTCTTAATAACACTTACACTGTGTTTCTGTAATAATGACAATCATTGAACATTCTATGTGAACATATGTGGAGCACATATGCTCAGATTCTTCTGGAGAAGACCCAGAAAGATGAGGAAGAAGTCAAAAGAGCCTTGTGGCTGCTGCTTCCCTTCTAGAGATAAAATCTGCACAATCTGAATACGATAATGTAGGATGATACGCAGGGTTGAAAGGCCGCACAGAGCGAGGCGTGCAGAGGCAACAGCCTAGGATAGGACTTCCCACTGCCTGACTGGCTTCCGGTAAGACTCTCCACTAAAGTTCCTGACTTCTCCATTCATCTATGACACAGGGATAATGTCACCCAACAGAACAAATTTCTGATTAAATTAAATGCATTAATTTGAGTGGGGGCCTTGAAGATTGAGGGGAGCTGTGTGTGAGTGGGGAGCCCACGGCGCTGGGTGGAGGCAGGGCACTTACTTCGGAGCAGGACCCTGCCGAAGAGGCTGTGATCCCTGTCTAGCGTGTTGCAGTTCCAGCGGTGCTGGCGGAACTGGTGCTGGCACTCTGCCGTCCACTCTGCAACACCCAGGCCAATGGCACGCATCACGTCTGGGTGTCGGTGGCACAGCTGCCGCTGGCGGCTTACCAGGCCTGGCACATTGTCACACATCACCCTGGAGGAGCCACTTGTAGCTCTCATGTACCTGTAAGGGACCAACATAGAAGTGAGGGCAATGTGAGTAGCAAGGCCTGGCTCAGTGTTCCTTGGGATACTGAGATAAGAGTTCCTTATACTTTGGGTGATATTAGAATGAGAAGGTTATTTACTTTGGATTCAGTAGAGAAACAGGCCAGGCAGGCCTGGTGAGTGATCTGGTAGAAGCCACACCCAAATGGGGTGGTGACTGCCTCAAACATGGAGCCAGGGCCACCAGGTGATGCTCCAGGCCAGCAGGGTAGTGCAGGGAGTCTGGGAACTGAATTTTGGAGGGAGGGGCAGTATGTCTTGGAGAGACAGCATGGAACAGGTTTCCCAAGAAGGTTCTGATCTCAGTGGCACAATTATGTCTGGACTTGGCTTTGGGGAAACCCACCTTTAGAAGCTCCTCGTTCCCATTTATTTGACATAATGTCTTAAAAGCTGTATCTGTCTAATCAACACCTGCTGGTTTCTGATGCTGCATTCTCCCCACAGACATGCTGTTCTTTTCTTACTGGAGTCCTTTAAATATTTCCATTTTGTAGTTCTTTTTGGCTTAAAAAAAAAAAAAAACCTTTGGAAGAAATTCTTTCTATTGTTATTAAGGACACTAAATGTTTGGAAGAATCAAACAGTGTTATAGCTCCATAAAGTACTTTTTGAAAAGAAACTTTAACAAAAATTACATCATCATCTCTACCCAGATGTTCTCTATTAGTTGTGAAATGTTTAGAAAGGTACCTTTTATATAACCCAAGCTGCCATAGGTGTCTTTTGAAGCGATCAAACAAGGAGAATGTCTTTTTCTTGTATTTTCATTATTTTATATGATCATAAAATCGTTACAGCTGTGACTTCCAAAAAATATATTTAAGTGACAGCTGAGAGACAATGCGACAAAAAGCCTGAGCCATAAATCACGTTTATACACCCATGGAAACAGAAATAGTCATTTTATTGAAAAATGGTCAGTCGGATAAATCAATCTTTGATCCTGTGTCAGCAGTGTCAAGGCTAAACGCCTTCCTGTTCAAAGCGGGCTTAGGAAGGGATCGAACCCTCTTCCCGTCAGCGCTTGACTTGCTCCTTTGAAGAGCTCCAGTGTCTTCCTAAAACGTTCGCTACTCTAGTCTTTCTTTTGGCTGAAACTTTTTACTTTTGCCAGATTCTCTAAAAAAAAAAAAAGAAAAAATAGCCCATGGTAGCCGTTCTCTTTGTATCAGTATTTTAATATCTGTTCTGAAACTTTAAGGTGCAAGGAAGTTACAGGGCTCTTAACTCCATTTCTTTGCAAGATCAGAAAGTCCGGGAGATGAAGGACAGTTTCTGCACAGGGAGAGAATCGTCTTTGTAATGCTCAGACCTGTTAGAATTTAAGATCCCATCACTATGCAAAAATGAATAAATGAATAAATAAATAAATAACAGATCAATGTACAAAGGAAAGCGGCAAGACTGGCCTTTGGGGGTGACGGTTTTGAAGAGGGTAACATTTTAGAGACAGCCCCCGGGGTCTGTAGCTTCGCATGAAGGTGCTAGTGACCACTGGAGCCCCGGACGTGTTCTTCCGCCCCACTGGGGTGAAGCATTAGGAATGTGGAAGGACGGGAAATAATACAAAATCACACGCTTTGGGCTCTGCAATCCTGACTGCCTGCATTGGCCGCTCGGTTTATCTTGAGGCAGTTTTGAGAGGGCGGGAGGCGCGGGGTGTGGGGTGGGTTGTATTTTCAAGGTGAATTTTCTCTCTCTCTCTCAGAGACACACACACACACACACACACACACACACACACACACACACACACACGTCTGTGCTGGAGCTAAAGACCTGGCGAGAGCGTCAATCAACAGCCTAAGAAATTGGCTGAGTTTGCTGTCGCTCAGCTGGATCCAAATAAACCAAACATCAGAGCCCTCTTTGAGGGGGAATGTGGTTTGGGGAGTTGTCAAAGCCCAAGTGGTCTTCCAGGGGGAAAGTGAAGGGAATCGCAAGCGGGCGATGAGAGGGCAGTAGTCAGGGTGCCGGCCAGAAACCGAGACTCCCGCGGCGGTGGGGACGCACCACTAGGAAGGGTCTAAGTGGCCAGTGCGGTCCCCACTCCCATATCCAAAATCCCTCTGCGCCGGTGCGCGCGGACTTACCACCATGAAGAGCTGACCTCGGGGGTGAGCCAGGTCAAGAGCAGAGGGAGCCAGAGCCAGATTCCACAGAGAGGGGCGTTCATATTAACCCCCTTGCGTCCGCATCAGGTCAGACTCCGTGTGCGGGCGCCATGCGTGCCCGGAGCAGAAGCGCTCAGCGCCGGGAGCGCTTCGTCACGGCTGCCGGCGCCTCGCCGCGCCCCCGCCCCCCGCTCGCGTCTGCGGCGAGTGGCGAGACTTGCTGATAAAGTTTCAAAGAACCAGCCCCGCGAGCGATAAAGGGCAGCCCGGGCCGCCTCGCCCACAGCCCAATTCCCCAGACGCGGCGAGCGCTGGCAGCCCGAAAGCTCTGTGCGCCTCCCGCGCGCCGCTGTCCGTTCTGCTCCCCGGCGGGCGCAGCCCAGGGAGGGGGCGCTGCGCCTGGCGGGGGTGGAGGAAGCGTGGGGTTTTATACCGGAGTGGATGCAATGATGGCAAGTGATGTCTGGGAGTGAGGTGAGGCGGGGAAAGAGGAGCACCTCTGCGTGGCTTCGAGCACCCCCGGAGATAAGGGACCTTTAGGGAAGCTCCTGGCCAAAGAGCGTCCGTGGGCTCCGGTCACAGGAGCTCTAGGCAAGGCTACCCTCCGGCAAACAGAAGTTCCTGAACATGCAGTATGGGGAAACGAGGGGGAGGATGAGGAGTTACTGTGTACAGGATAAAAGACTCCAGGAATGATTTTCACTCAATTGCTTCGTTTTTCTCCCTGACTCTGGGAGAAAGAGTGAGCACTTGTAAATTTGGAGCTGTGTGTCTTTGCAAGGCAAGATTGGGGAAGAAGGGGGCAGGCCTCAGGGTACAGGGCTTGTATCCAGAGCCCGTAGGGAGGAGACCTGGACTGGGGTGTGTGTGGGGGGGTCCACGACCCTTGCGACCTCACTCAGTAGTTTCGGCCAAAGCACCCAAGAAAGATGCAGTTTTTATGCACGCCTAGCTGCTCCCCGGCGCTGTGGAGCGCAAAAGATCACATAGGGAGGAATCGAGGCACCCAGGCGTCCGCCAGGCGTGTGCGTCCTAGCCAGCACCTCCCGCGGCCCGGGAGCTCAGCCTGTGCGCCTTGAGGACATAAAGGGACGCTGGGTCCTGGACCCGGCGCCCAGCAGAACTGACAGACGGGGGCTCGAGCCCGCGGGTGGAGCATCTTGAGCAGCAACTGGCTTACAGCCGCGCGGTTTATTGCCCGAAAGGAAGGAAGACCAGGAACTGGCGGCGGCCGTGAACTGTTCCATTGCTCTTTTCCTGGGGCGGAGGGACCCGCCGCCTGCCCGGGGAGCGCGCCCTGGGGAATAGGGAGTGTGTGTGTTCGGGGGCAGGGGCGCCGAATAGTTCGCGGGGCGTGGGGGTAGGATGGGTGGCCATCCAGATAGGAAAGACGGGCTCTCCCCCACCTCGCCCACCCCTCAGGCCTGAACCGGCCCGAGCGTCAGCCCTTCCGGGACGCGAGCTCGGTGAGAGGCTGGACGAGGAGAAGTTCAGAGACGCCAAAAACCTGAAGGATGCTGTCATCGCCACCCCCTCCCCCACGCCGGTCCCTGGCAGGTCCGGCCCCTCCCAGGCTGACCCAGATACATCCCCGTTTGGGTCCGGAAAGGGAGGGGAGGGAAACAAGCACCGCGCCACCCACGACTCGGGAAGAGCAGGGCTCCCCGCCAGGGCCGCTCGTATCGCTGGGCCATGACCCAGGGGAAGTTCTGCGCGGTCTGCGCCGGGCGCGCGGGGGGCGGGGGCGCGTTTCTGCCCAGAGTGTGTGCACCCAGGGGGTGGGGGAGGAGAGGCCGGAATAGGCACCACATAGCTACAAATACTTACCTTTATACTTATTCCGGTATGTCTCCTACCCAGATGCTGGAGGCATAGGCTACACGGAGGCATAGGCTAAACTTCACTTCCACACTCCTTTGCCTCACACTTTCTCGAAATAAATCCTGCCACTTGGGACCTGCAGAAGAGATGGTTGGCCCTAGAGGAACTATTGGCTGCCAAAATTTCAGTGCTACCAGTGAATACCACGAGGTATGGATGTGTACGTGGGAGAGGTAGGCAGCTGTATGATTTTCTCAAGGAAAATGAGAATTGGAACTACCTAAAAAACTCTGATTTGAAGTCCCACCCATCTCAGGACGTTGTGTCCTCACAAGTAAGTGGTGTTAGAATACACCGAGTGCGACCATCAGCTTCGAGGCCCTTCCTCTCCGCCCGGGGAATCTGAGTGGCCAGCAGACCTGCCTTTCAGTGTATGGTGAGTATTGATGGCGAGACCAATGGGATGACCTCAACCTGAAACAGACCTCCTGGAAAAGGAACAGACCATCCTCAAAGCTAATTAAATCCACTCCAGAGGACTTCACCCTAGGGCAGGAGGAGGAGGCTCACATGTCTTGCAGAGGAAAAATCAGGTTTCTTGGTGAAAGGTAAAAGGCTGAAAAAATTCGAGAGAAGCTAAACCCAGCTGTGAGAAAAGGTCCACCTAGACACCCCTTCCTGACCTGAAGAGGCCGTCTGGACCATGACTGGTCTCTTCCCAATCTCTGATTCGGTTTCCATTCTCCACCCCTGTTCACTTATGATCCATTCCTTAGCCCCATACAACTTAGCTGCTGCTGAGAAGGTCTTTTTCTCCTCCTCATCTGTACCTCTTCTCTTGAGGGACTCCTGCACTTTGAAGACAGTGTCCACTAGTAAAGGCAGCTGTGAAACACTCAGGAAAATTAGGAGGAAAAACAGTTACAACAAACCTCACTTCTTTTCCAATAAAAATACCATCCTAAAGAAGAGTTAATGAATATTGCAGAAAATTGCATATGACTTCAGCCTAGCTGTAGCAGATGATGATGTAAGGAAAGACAGGGTGCAGCGTGCCTTTAGATTTGTGGATATAATATCTTCTTCAATGACAAATCTCAGAATTGACTATAAAATTCATTTACAGTATACAGAATCCAATTCTCTTTCTGGAGATTAATGTTTGCTTGTAACTTCAGTATAGCAGTGTAGCCAAATGAGTCAGTCTATTTTCTTAGTTAGATCCATTGTTTGTCTAATCTCCCGGGGCAGAGAACGAGAGAGAACTAATTTACTACCAAATCATCTCCACCCTTAAAAAATGGAGAGTTACTTCTTTAAACAGTCATTTGCTTTTTGGTCTGAACTGAGTTCTTCCTACATAGCCACTCACTAACTGAATGAAAAGTTCTAATATCAGCCATTTAAATCTTAGTGGGCATTTAAGGTAATGTATACCAAAGATATTTGATTCAAGCTGTGAGAAAGTAACAGGTACCTAAGTTGCAGTCCTACAAAAAAGTAGGACCTATACAACTGGGCAAAACTTCGTGAGGCATGTCTTTTCAGGTATTGGATAGTAGGCAGCACATGGCTACAATCCTTGAGAGAAGGGAAACAGGAGGCTTGTGCTACAACTGTCTCATCAATGTCCTAGTTTTTCTGCTGAAAAGTGCTTTTTTCTGGGGTATAAGAAGATGGAACCCAAGCAAGGTAGGAGTCTTAGCTAAGGAAGGACAGACTGAAGTTGAGGGCTGTTGAAGCCCTTGAAATTGGCAGGGTAGCATTTCTGAAAATAGGTAGCAGTGAAAAGGGGTTCTCTCTATAAGTCTACATGGAGATTTACTGTGGGTCCTTGACTAAGAGCTGGGGTGACTAGGGAAATGACGAGATTCTGCAAAGCCTAGCAGAGATGGTCTGCGGTGTGTCATACATTGTTGAGAGACATTGGAGTTCCCTCTTAGCAGGATACAGAGACCTCATCTAGAAGAGATGCTAGAAAGGCAATGCCTTAAAAGTAATTGTAAGCTTTACTGTGACAAGCATACTTAAGACAAAATTCAAGAGTTTGTGTTCCCATATCACATGCTCTAACAAAGAATTAAAACTCAGACAGATTAGGGGCATTTATAAGAACAAAAACATCCATTAAAAGATGACAACATAATACAGACTTCTTACAATGTATTGTTAACAATAAAAATTAATAGGCTAGGGGCAGTGGTATGTCCCCGTGGTCCCAAGTATTCAGGAGGCCAAGGCAGGAGAATAGCTTGAGCTCAGTAGTCTAAGTCTGGTTTGGCAACAGAGAGAGAGATCTTGTCTCTTGGGAAAAAAACGAATAGTTAAGTGAAACAAAAACCCCAAAGGTGACCCACACTCAAGAAAAAGCAGTCAGTAAAGACTGATCCTGAGATGGTCCGGATGTCAGAATTAGTAGGAAAGAAATTTTAAAGTAGCTATTGTGAATATATTCAAATATTTAAAGGAAAATACAATGGGCAAATGAACAGTGAACAAATAATGGAGAATCTCAGTAGAAAAATGGAATCCATAAGAAACAAATGAACATTTGAAGCCCAAGAAGTATAATTATCTAATTTCTAAAATTTGTACTTGTAAAAGTACAAGTTCTCTAATTTGAAGAATATAGAGAAAAATTATTTATTCAAACAAATAAATAGAACCTCAGAGATCTGTGGGACAATACCAGTAACCCTAATATATGTGTAAGTAAAATTGCAGAAAGAAAGGAGAAGGAAAACAGGGCAAAAAGTATTTTAGCAACAATGGCCAAAATTTGTCCAATATAATATGAAACACAAGTTTATAGATTCAACAATATCAGAAAACTCTTAAAAGAAAAATACAAAATATGTCACACCCACTCACATCATGATCCATCTCTTTAAAACCATAGATAAGGAGGAAAATCTCTAAAGCAACTAGAGGAAAAAGATATATTAAATACAGAAGAACAAGAATGTGAATTATACTGTCAGAAAATGGAATGATATCTTTAAAATGTTAAAAGAAAAAAATAGTCTACATAGACATCTATAATCAGTGAAAATGTTCTTTAAAAATAAAGTGGAGCTGGGTGGCGCCTGTGGCTCAAAGGGGTAGGGCTCCAGCCCCATATGCTGGAGGTAGCGGGTTCAAACCCAGCCCCGGCCAAAAATAAGAAAAATAAAAAAATAAAGTGGACCTCTTATTTGGTTACTTCTTTTTTCTCCTTACCTTGGTAATAAGAACCAAATTCCAAGAGTAAGGGCAAAATACACAAAAGCAGCCTGAATAAAGTCTAAAACCATCCTTAGATAAGATCAAGATGAATCATGGGTATTTGCAACCCAAAAGAAAACTTGACCCTCCTTGGAGGAATATAACATCATTCAGTGTCTCTACCAATTTTCATTCATTATGCCCAATATCAAATTAAATAGTACCAAAACCCCTGAACAAAACAAAAAGCAGCAAATACCCAAAATCAAACAAAAACTACAAAAACAAAAATAAAAACAAAAAAAAACCCATACCCAACAGAAAATAGAAATGGATGCACAAGTAATTTAGAGGTCTGATTGGCCCGAGAGGAACTCCCAAATAACTAAAAATTGAAATTAAAAAAAAAATAACAAAACCCAAATATTTTAAGAGAGTTGAAATCTATGCAAAAGATTTTTTTTCTTCTTTCTTTCTTCTTTCTTTCTTTCTTTCTTTCTTTCTTTCTTTCTTTCTTTCTTTCTTTCTTTCTTTCTTTCTTTCTTTCTTTCTTTCTTTCTTTCTTTCCTTCTTTTCTTTTCTTTTCTCTTTTCTTTTCTTTCACCACAAATGGGGGAAGAGGGAGGAAGCAGTGTCTGAAATAAAGAATTAGCTGGATGAGTTGAGGATCTGTTGATAATCAGAACAGTGGCTTAGTAAACCAGAGGGAGATCAACATTAAGCATCAAGATTAATGTACAGAGATAATTTAAAAGATAAAAATACAGAAAATAAAATAAAATAAATATGATAGAGTGAAGGATCTAACTTAATTGAAATTTGAGATCTAGAAGAGGAGGAGAGAGAGATAGGACTGAAGAAATATTTGAAGAAATACCAAGGGAAAATTTTCCAAAATTGATGGAAGAAATCAAAGCACATATTCAAAAAATCTACACATTTACAATAGGACATTACAGAGAAAACCGCATTTAGGAACATCACATGTAAATTGCTGACAGAGATAAGAGAATATTAAAAGCTGCTAGAGAAAAGAAACACATTAATTTCAGGAGAAAAACCATAAGATGTGTCTGACTTTTCAACAGAAATTACTGAATTCAAAAGGTGGTAGAATAGCATCTTAAAAAGCAGATAGGGTGGGAAGGAATACTGCCTACCTGAAATTCTATAATCATTGTAAGGATTCTTCCAAAATGAAGACAAAATAATGATGCTTTCAAACCAAAGGTAGGAAAATCCACTATTAGCTGAGCTAATGGTAAGTATTAAGCCAGATCTTTTTAGGCTGGAGGAGAATGATTCCAGATGGAATTATGGAATTACAAGTAGGAATGAAGAACATTGGAAAAGACAAATTTGTGGAAAAATGTAAAATAATATTGATAGTTAAAATAATAAATATAATATCTGTTGAAGTTTAAAACATGGAGAAAAGACCATATGACACCAGTAGCACAAAAAGCAGCAGGGACTGCAGGTAGGATGAAGTAAGTACTCTGTCCTATCCCTCCCACTAATATAGCTATAGACATATATAGCTTGGGCAGATTTCACAGTGAAGCTACTTGAGGACTCTGAAAAGCAATTAGTATCAGGTGGATTGAGGAAAACAAAAATATTAAATACCACTAAATGGTGTAAATTTCTCATGTTGTTTTTCCTCTGGTACCCTGAAGTCTAGACAAAGACAGCCAAATTAAAAAAAATCCACAGAAAAGCAAAACAGAAACAAACAAACAAAAAAAAACACCCAAATACCTTAAAATGAACACTTGGCATAGGCAGAGAGACCTACAGGAAAGGTGTTCTGAGAAGCCTTCCAGTTTTGATTTAAGGAGTGGGAAAGGGATTCCCCTGAGTTTACCCTCTGCTTGATTCTCTCTCATACTCCATGCTTCTGGAAAGTCCTATGTAGATATTAGAAGCAGTGACAGCAGCAGCAGTGATAGCCCAAAGATGCCTAAAACTTCAAGATATGGGAAAATTTCTCTCCAGAAAAACTGGTCTCAAGAAGACAATATGAAATTCCATAGCCTTTTCTCTTTCTCTTTCCCTCTGTCACATGGCTGCTGACATGGTTGTAGTTACAAAAAATATATGGCAGAATAAGATAACAAATAACTAATGCCAGAGAACCAAAAAGAGGAATCCTTGAGAAGCAGAAAATACCCAGGAAGTCATGAAGAATAAGGAACTTGGGAAAAGCAATCCCCCACAGTTATATGTGGACTCTTGTGCTTTACTCCCTAAGCTACGGACAAGTGGATGTGCTCCTAAAGACCCAAAACTCTGAGAATAGGACTCTGGGATAGATCACAACCTAGATCCCACACAAGCCAATGGGTTTAATTAATATATACAGAGGGTGCCAAAAAAATGTATACACACTTAAAGAAAGGAGAAAACTGTACTAAAATTATAATACTCAAGTCATGTTTGACTTCTGCAATTGCAGGAGATGCAAAGATACAATATATAAGATAAGAAATTATCAGTATTACTGATTATTAAAATTTTAACAGTTTTTTTCCTTTCTTAAAATGTGTATACCTTTTTTTGTACCTCCTATATTTCAGATAGGCATGAATAGCACTTAAAATGTTAGCACTGTAAAACTAAGCTATTATCAGAACCAGAAGCCACAGAAGGCTGGTCACAATCTGTTACCCAGCCAGGTGTGGTGGTACATGCCTGTAGTCACAGCTATTTGGGAGGGTGAGGCAGGAAGACTGAGCCCTGGAGTTGGAGGTTGTTGTGAGCTAGGCTGAGATCATGGCACTTTAGCTTGGGCAACAGAATGAGATAAAAATGAGAGAAAAAAAAAGAATTTGTGACCCTAAAACAACCCAAGATTGATCGTATGCTCCATAGATAGGATTTAAACTAGACCAGAGTCTCTTAACATTCTTCCAAATGTCCAGGATACAACCAAAATTATGTGGCATACAAAGAACCAGGAAAATTGCACCTCAAACTCAAATAGGAAAAGACAATAAAGAGACATTACAACTTAAATGACAGATCCTGAAATTATCAGATAGACATTAAAGCAGCTATTATAAGAATGTTTCAAGAAATAAGGATGAATATCATTAAATCAAATCTGTAATATAAAGTCTCAGTAAAGAAATAGAAAATGAAAAGAGAAGCCACCCCAAAATTTTAGAACTGAAAAATATAATAACTGAAATATCAGTCTCACTGGATAAGGCCAATAGCAAAATTGAGATGACCAAAGAAAAAGTGTGAATGAACGTGAAGATAGAGCTATAGAAATTATCTTAACAACAGAGGGAGAAAAAGACTGAAAAGAAATGAACATAGCCTCAGAGATCTTTAAAACAATACCAAAGGGTATAGCACTGTGTCCTTGGCATCCTAGGAGAAGAAGGGAAACAGTTTATAATTTCAAAAATTATTTGCAGAAATAATGAGTAAAAACTTTCTAAATTTTGCCAAAGCATAAACTTAGAGATTCATAAAGGTCAGTAAACTCAAAGACAAGAAACTCTAAGAACTTAATGCCAAGGCACATCATAATAAAATTGTTGAAAACTAAAAAGGCAAAGATAAAATCTTGTATACAAAGAAAAATCATACATTGCTTATGAAGAACAGAGGAGAATGATGATTTGAATGACATTATATTTCTCATCATAAATTATGAAAGCAGAAGTAAGTGGAACAAATTTTCTTAAAGCTCTGAAAAAAATAAATAAATAAAAGCATCATCAGCCTCTATATCCAGAAAAAATATCCTTCATGAGTGAAAGTGAAATAAAGACATTCTCAGATGAAGGAAATCAAAGAGAATTAATTGTCAGTAAACCTTTTCTAAAAGATTTGCTAAAGGAAGTTCCTCAGAAAAGAAACAATACAAAAAGGAAACTTGGAAAACATGAAAAAAAGGAAAGAAAAATGGTCAATGTCTGGGTAAATATAATAAACTCTTCTAGTCTTTTTTAGTTCTTTAAGATATGTTTGATTATTGAAGGCAAAAATTGTAACATCGCCAAATAGCGTCTTGATTGTATGTAGAGGTGATATATAAGAAACTACAACAGGGTGGGGCCTGTGGCTCAAAGGAGTAGGGCGCCTGCCCCATATGCTGGAGGTGGTGGGTTCAAACCAGCACCAGCCAAAAACTGCAAAAAAAAAAAAAAAAAGAAAAGAGAAAGGAAGAAAGAAACTACAACATAAAAGGAAGGGGTAAAAAGTGATATGGAATAACTTTTTATATTACACTTGAAATGGTAAAGTTTTGATCCTGAATGTTTTGTAAAAAGTTAGATATGTATAATATAAGCCCCACAGCAACCACTTAAAAATTATACAAAGAGTTATACCAAAAAAAAATAATAAACTAAAACAAAATTGAAAATGTCAATTAAAGGAGGCAGGAAAGGGGAAACAGGAATGAAAAACCAAGAGAACAAACAGGAAACAAATAATAAAATGATAGAATTAAATTCCCAAATATCAATACTTATATAAAACACACATGATCCATACACAACAATTTTAAAACTAACTGACTGAATGGATAAAAACATAAGACCAAACTATCTGCTGTTTACAAGACATTCATTTCAAATATAATATTATAGATAGGTAAAAAGGAGAATAGAAAAAGTTACATCATGCAGACACTAATTCAAAGAAAGAAGTCAATATACCAATTTCAAAGTAGATATCTAAACAAAAAAATTTACCCGGGGACATACATAATGAAAAAAAGGTCAATCACCCAGAAGACATACTGTTTCTAAATGTGTATGCACAAAATGACAGACCTTTAAACGTATGAAGAAAAATTTGGCAGAACTGAAAGGAAAAAGACAAATTCACAATTATAAATGGAGATATCAACATACCTTTCTCAGTAATAGACAGAACAGGTAGACAGAAAAATCAGCAAGATACAGAAAAACTCAACACCATCATTAACCAACTGGATTTAGTTGACATTTATAGAAAATTTTACCCTACAACAGCAGAACTTACATGCTTTTCAAATGCACATGAAACATTTACAAAGATAGATCATATGCTGGGTAATAAAACAAAACAAATTCAAAGAATTGAAAATCATTCAAACTATGTCCATGATCATAATAGAATTAAATGAGAAATAAATAAGAGAAAAAGAACAAGAAAATCTGTAAGCCCTTGGAAACTAAACAACACACTTCTAATAATCTGTAGGACAAGGAAGATGTTTCAAGGGGTATTAAAAATATTTGAACTGAATAAAAATGCATTTTTGTGAAACTATATTTAATACAGATTCTAATAAGTCAAGAATACATATGGTAATCTCCAGAGTAACAACTAAAAGTCATAAAATATATGACTGCTCCAGTTATCTATTGTATTTCAAAAAAGCATCCCAAGACTTCATGCTCTAAAACATCAATTAATCATTATCTTTAACAACTCTGTCAGTTGACTAGAATTAGCTTGGTGGTTCCTGTTTTGGATCCTTCATATGTTACTATGGTTGCAGTTGGGATTGGATTCATCTGACAGTTTGACTGGGTTGGCGGTCCCATATGGCTCTTTTTTTTTTTTTTTCATATGACTTTTTTACTCATCTGTCTGACAGCTCTGTGATCCTCTACATGACTTGGACTTGGTATTTAGGACACCAAGATATAGGAAGTAAAATCTGCCAACTAGTTAAGGAATACATCTAGATCTCATCAAAGCAGTCACAAGACCTACCCAGATTCAAGAGGGTGAGAAATAGACTCTACATCTTGATAGGAGAGTAATGAGATAATACTGGAGAAAAACATGAGATAATAGGAACTATTATCATTGCCATCTCTGGAAAATACAATATTCCACAATCTTTCCTTTGGACATAGCAGTTCACATTCTTTCCACATGTACAATAAACTCACTCTCTTTCAAGTCCCCCAGTGTCTTATTCCAATATGGCCTTGGCTTCAGGTCACAGACCTTGTCATCTAAATCAATATTGAGTGCAGATACGTCTCTTCACGTGCTGATTCTACTTGAAAATGCAATAGGCATAGAACAATGACAATTTTGAAACAAAACAAGCTGGAAGATTCACAGTATGAGATACCAAGATTCCTTACTTTATTAAACTTAACAAAAATTCAGAATTTTTGTTCATCAAGACACCATTAGGAGAGTGAAACAGCAAGCCCATATTTTCAATAAGGGATGTATATTCTAAATATTTAAAAAAAATTTAATCAGTCAAAAAGAAAAAGAAACTCAACCCAGTTATAAAATGCGTGACAGAAACAAACAGGCACTGCACAAAAGAGAATACTCAAATGTCCAGTAAGTACCAGAACCAGTGCTCAAGGCCAAGTGAAACAAAAGGAGAATGATCAGAGTTAAAGTTTTCTAGTTTCTAGTTTAAGGGAAAGGTAAAGCTTTTCTTGGTATTGCTAATATTTAAAGATAATCACTAAAAGGATAAAAAAGAATGTAAATTTATAACCTAGTAGGGAAAAGGGAGGGGGAAAAACAAAATCAAACTTCATAAATTTGGTGGAAGGAGAAGAGGAAATAAGAAAAGCTTATAAAAAAAGCAGATGGAATAGAAGGAATGAATGCAAATATACCAATAATCACAATAAATATCAATGAATTGAATTTTCTATCTCTGTTTAAAGACAGGGATTGGCCAATTGGTTTCCCTTTAAAACCACTACAGTGTTATTTAAAGAGATAATAGAACTTGAGGACACAAAGGCGGAATCAGACAAATTAGAATAAGACAAATTAGATTTTAGGGCAACAATATTAGTAGAGATTAAAAAGTTGATCACAGAAAGATGAAAGATACAATTCACTTAGAAGACAATAATAATTTTAAGTTCCTCTAATTATATAGTTTCACATCTTCTTAGAAAAAATTAACAGAAATCCTAGGTTAAACTGGTGAACCTATTCTGTCAGTGAGAGATTTTTTAACCCAGCCCTCTCAGTAATGGACATATCAGTTTACTCTTACTATGTAATACACCACCCTATAATTTAGATGCTTAACACAGCACTCATTTATCTGTGAATTATTTTGTGAATTAGATATTTAAACTGTGTATGTATGGGCCATTTTTCTGCTAGTCTTCACTGTGGTCATTTATGTTTGACGGACTCAGTCACAGTCTATGAGTTTGCTGGAGTGAGAGATAATTGGGCTGTATTTATCTCATTATCTATTAAGTTACTGGAATTTGTTCATGTGCTGGAAAATCAGAAATGCAACAAGAGAAAAAACTTTTATGCACAGCACTTTTCTTTTTTTTCATAGCAGGTTTTTTGGTATTTATTTATTTTTATTATTATTAAATCATAGCTGTGTACATTAATGTGAAGATACTTGCAGGTTATGTCTCCGACAAAGGTTTAATAACCAGAATCCACAGAGAATTCCAATGTATTAGCAAGAAAAGAACAAGTGATCCCATGGCAGGCTGGGCAAGGGACTTGAAGAGAAACTTCTCTGAAGACAGGTTCCCGGCCTACACACATATGAAAAAATGCTATCATCTTTAATCATCAGAGAAATGCAAATCAAAACTACCTTGAGATTACCCCATGATTGCACAGCACTTTTCAAGCCTGTGCTTGCATCACATTGGCTAATGTCCCATTGGTAAAAAAAAAACAAAAAACTCATATAACTAACCTGGATACAAGGGGTAGAGGAAGGCATTCTAATTTTCTTTCTTTTTTTTTTTTTTAATGAACCTACTATATCAGTGCAAGGGTATGGATGTGGTGGGAGGCGGACCAAGACTATTTTGTGAACATTTTTACAATCTACATAAATTAATGAAATAGGAAACACAGATTCGTGAGAAAGGTTCAACAAAACAAGTACTAGTCTTTGAAAAGACTAATGAAACAGACAGGTAGATGTGGTGGCACATGCCTGTAATCCCAGCTACTCGGGATGCTGAGGCAGGAGGATCACTTGAGCCCAGGAGTTCAAGGCTGCAGTGAGCTATGCTTGTGCCACTTCACTCCAGTCAGGAAGAGAATGAGACCCCGTCTCTGGATCCATCAGACCCTGTTTTCAGATGGATCCAGAAAAAACCAAACAAACAAAAAAAGACAAAGGTGTGCACCATTAGGAAAAAAAGAGAGTAACTACAGATTCAGTAAGATTTATAAAATAGAGACCCACCCAACTTATTTTAACTAGACAAAGTCAATACAAGAAAGAAAATGATTTATTATCATTTAATAATATAGATGTAAAAATAAATAAAATGTTATCAAACCATATGTAAATGCATATATAAGTCATGATCAAGAAATTCAAGAATACTTCAACATTAAAAACACTGTCAATGCTATTTTTTTTATCTAAATAAGAGAAAGGGGAAAATGGTTATCCTAAAATATGCATGAAAATATTTGCTAAAACTCAACAATTGACAAGAATCATATATCTTAAAAAATCTTTTTACAGAGAAATAGGAGAAAACTTTTTTGACTAATTGAAAGGAATCTACTAGACTTACAGAAATATTTAATAATGAAATATTAGAAATAATTCTCCAAGTAATAGAACAAGAAGATCCACTGTCACCATTAACTATTATGAACTATGGGACAGAAACCTTACAATGTTCTGTTAAGATAAAAAATTAGAGTTACAGGAAATGAAAGAAAGAGATAAAAATTCTCATTTTTTGCAGGTGATGTGAATATCTACATAGAAAATCTAAAAAATGTCAATGTACAAAATATTAGTGTACCCTGGATACAGTGGCATATACCTGTACTCTCAGCTACTTAGGAGGCTGAGTAGGCAGAACTATTGAGCCCAGGAGTTTGAGGATAGCTTGGGCAACATACTGAGACCCTCATCCCTAAAAAATAAAAAAAAAACTATTATAGTGAATAAGGTAGTTCAGCAAGATTACTGGACTTAATATTAAATACAGAAAAAAAAGTATACTTCTAAGTCAGCAATAAACAATTTAAATCTATTAAATTACCATTATATTACTGGGATATTAAGACATACCAAAAGGTCTTAATATTAGCAGCATATAGATGAGTGAAATAGAATATAAAATTCACAAACAGATCCATAAGTATATTAAAAATTAGGTGTGGGAAGTACAGGATGTCCCACAAGTCACCATACGTAAGAGAAGAGATATCTTGGAATGTGTTCAGAGAAGACTGTGTGTGTATATAGAAAAAGGTGGTAGACACATAAAGAATATTTTGTAAATATCTTGTAAAATTTTGTAATGAATATTTGTAAATAAAGGTACATTTAGGCATAATTTCCCATTTTCCCTATGTATGGTGACTTTTGGAGCACTGGTACCTTCCGTTTTGAATCAGTAGGGAAAAGACCGGATCATTCAGTAACAGTGCTGTGAAAACTGGCTCACCATAAGAAAAGTAATAAGACCAGACTTTCGCATTGTACTCAAACATAATTTTCAGATATATTAAGGACCAAAATATGAAAAGCAAAACTTTAAAACAGAAGAAAATATAGGTAAATATTTTAAAATATTTTAAAATATTTTTAAATATTCTTTGGGCAACAAAGAATTTGCCATTGACAAAATATAAGCAATGGATAGGAGATGCTCTAACATATATAACAGATAAGGGATTAGTGTTTCAAATATTTAAAGAACGAGAAATCAACAAGAAAAAGACAATCCAGTAGAAAAAAGGCAAATGAAGTAAAAAGAAATTTATAGAGAAATTTCTCAATGTAATACTGATCGGAACAGTACAAAACAAATAATCAACTTTATTGAATCTGTAAGATGGTAGAAAATTTAAGTCAGTTAATATTAACTGTTGGCATGATTCTGGGGGTAATGAATATTCTTGTGTACTGCTGGTAGGTCTATACATTAATAAAGGCTCCTTGAAGAGAAATATAGCAGTTAGGTAGTTGGGCTACAGATGCCAAACTAATTCAAGGTTTGATTCACAAAGAGATAAGAGATTATTTATGAAGATGTGAGCAGAGGAGGGGAGCTGTTACCCCTTCAGGCTGAAGAGGATGGGGGAAGGAGTGAAAGTTTCTGGAACCCTGGATGAGGCAATCTGGCTGAGGAGGAGCAGTGCTCTTCCATTAAGGGACGTAGGCCAAGAAATCTTGCAGGAGAAAGCCAGGTGAATAGATTCCCAAATAAAACTAGACTTCACTCTTCCTCAGATATTCTGCTGGGATTCTTACCAGATAAATCCAACCAGGAGCTGAGGTTCATTTCTGTAGGTTATAGAGTTGTCCTCCCAGGGTGGGGTAGGCTGGAGAAAGGTGCTGGAGGGGCAAACAGAAGACTTCTGGCAATACCAGAAGTTAGTGAATTGAAAGTATCCATGCCCTACAACCGGCTATTCCACTGATAATTGTTAAAGAAACCCTGTTACATGTACATAAGGACACACACATATATGTATAGTACAATACTGTTGAGAGGAATAAAAAAAGAAATCAAAATTTTATCTGTGGGGAACAGGGAGGTGAAATGTGGGACAGACATGTGATGGGATATTATAGAACAGTTAAGTGCAATTAATCACCTCTTCTCTTTTGGACATGGATGCATCTGAGATCAATGTTGATGAGAAAGTAAAGAGCAGAATGAGACAATGTTAAGTATAACCCCATATTAGCCTGGAGTGCCTTTGGCATCATTAACAGAAAATGCAACCACAATGGCTTAATCAGATTAAAGAGGGGTTTATTCTTCTTACCCCGCAAGAAGTCAGACCATCCAGAGCCGGTGCAACTGCTCTGGGCTACGTACAAGGAGGGTTCTTTCAGCCTCACTGTTCTTAGTATATGGCTCCATCTTATGGCTTTCAGGCACTTAGTAGCAGCCCCACTTTTTTGCTTAAAACTGAACATCTCAGTTTATTTAGTAATTCCATTAGCCTAGCCTTTCCCATGTCTTTAGTATTACTTTTCAAGTAGACTTGAAGTGTGTAAATAGTTCTAAAATCAGGTGAATTTAATCTAGGTGAGAAAATGTGTACATTTTAGGTGGACAAACTCTGGTGCCCCTGAAGGTATGTAAAAATACATAGTAAATATGAAGCAGGCAGTCTGAACAAGACTGAGTCATACATCATCCCACACCGCCACCAATCTTCATCTGTGGAATAACAAGCCACAAACTCTAGCTGTCTCCATCGTCATGAGTGGGCTTCATAAGTTTGATTTTATAGACAACCAGTTTCTGCTTCTAATCTGCAACTGGCTGCACAGCTTGGCCTTTGAATATGGTATAATTTTTTGTTAAGGGAGAGCAAAAATAGAGGGAGTCTTAACATATAATTTATTCTCTGATTGACCTATTTGTCTCGTGGATTCTGAGCACACCTGTGCCATTTTAGAAGCCATTTTAATTATATGTCACTACAATACAGAAAATATTTCTCTCCAACAAAAATATGGTCCCGGCAATGTGAAAAATCTGACTTGTTAACTCATGTACAGTATCATTTCTGTTATAAGGCATGCTAACAAATGCTTTATTATAAATAATAACAATAGAAATTATACTAGCTACTATAAACAGTATTATACAAAATCTTTGATATTTCTTAGTTCACTTAATCCTTACACACTTCATCAAATATGTTTATTAAAATGTAGGTTTTATTAAATTAGCTAAATGGTTAGCATACAGTAAGTGCCCAATTAAAAGTATTACTTTTAGTATGATTATTAATTCTGTTCCCATTTGATAGATGACATGGCAGAGAGAGCAGAGGTAGCTTTCTAGAAAGCGGCAGTGGCAGAGCTGAAATTGGAATTCATGTCTATCTGGCCTCATTCAGTCTGCATTAGTTCTAAAGCTCTACAGCCACTTCCATGTCATTGCATTTAACACTCTGATAAAGACCCTTGCTGAGGATGACATTTATTTTTTGGATTAAGAAATTAAGGTTCAAGGAAGATAATTTTAATAACGATAGTGTATTCCATGACTTATGCAAGGGCACCACTGGTTAGTGGCATGAGTTGGGTTCCCTGGGAAGCAAACTCTAATGGAGATATGTGTGCAAGACATTTATTAGGGAGTGCTCTAGAAAGCAACACCTGTGCAAAGGAAGGGAAAAAACAGTTAGGCAGAGGGAGAGGCTGGGCTGTGAAGTAGTTTCAGTGAAGGCCTCAGTCAGCCCCATTGGAAATTCTGAAGTGGGATGGTCCTTCAAAGATGTCCTGAGTTGGGACAAGGGCTCCTGGAATTGGAGCCTATATATTTCTGTGTTGATGAGTCATTCCTGGAAATAGGAAATACTTTGGGGAGCTCAGCTATCTTGAGAAAACTCCCAAAGAGGGCTGATAGCCATCTGCTAGCTGCACTCCCAGCAGGTGGGAAAATAAATCCTTCATTGCTTAAGAGATATTTGGGAGCCACATCATGCATTCACTTCATGGTACAAAACCGTACTAAGCCTCACATTCCACATTTTTCTTTCCTTCTAAACTGCTATTTAAAAAACAATTTAAGGACTTTACATAATAACTTTAAACTTTTGTTTCTGTATTTTAACTTCAATCTTGGTATGCCCACAGCTAACTATGAGTGTTGATTATAATATTAACTGCTAATATGACAGTTAATTGTAGTATTACCATTCAAATAACAGTTAATTGTAATATTACTACTAATTTGATAAACATTACTGAGTGCTTAAGTGTGGTATTATCACTGAAAATTCTATTTAATAGCTTGTCTTTTAATGCCTTACATTGAGAAATTGTACATATGCAACTCCCAAGATTGTTTTAATTGGATGAATCTTGAATCCACGATAAGTTGTATTTAAATCTGGTCTAAATCTTATCACATGTAGGGAACTTTGCTGATTTTTCCTCTGTAGCTGTTTTTGTTTTGTTTTGTAGGAGGGGTTTAGGTTGAGACTGAGCCCTACTCCCACAGGGAAAGATAAGTGAAATCTGTCACTACAATTCCAACTATGGAAACTTAAAAACAAACAAAAACATCCCCTTCAGGCTCGGTGCCCATGGCACAGTGGTTATGGTGCCAGCCACATACACTGAGGTTGGTAGGTTGGAAACTGGCTGGCGTCAGCTAAACAACAATAACAATTGCAACAAAAAATAGCTGGGTGTTGTGGTGGGCGCCTCTAGTCCCAGGTGCTTGGGAGGCTGAGGCAAGAGAATCGCTTAAGCCCAAGAGTTTGAGGTTGCTGTGAGCTGTGACGCCATAGCACTTTACCCAGGGCGACATAGTGGGACTCTGTCTCAAAAAATAAATAGATAAATAAATAAATAAACACCCCCTTCAACCACGCCCTCTCCAAGGAAACAGTCTTACAAAGTGGTTTTATTTTGTTTTTTAAAGTCTGCATCTTTCAACAAATTAATCCCACTGTTTCTCTTAATAGTTAAATAGTATTAGGCTTCTTGATCTCATACAAAATATGTAACATGGGTATAGTGCTTGTACATATTAAGCACTCAGTAATTGTTTCTTGAATTGAAATACCATTACAAATAAGCTTCCTCAAACTATTATATTGGGAACACCCGAACGGTAAGAATAACTCTCATAATATCAAATCCCTGAATGTGAGATCAACAGCTGTCCGTGGCATTCACTATTCCACTTCTGACACCACTTGTCAGGGCCCTGGACTGGCCAGGTCTCCGGCCTGGCTTAACTAGGTTCCGGATGCGGACCACTAAGCTACCTTGTTCAGGAATGATTTCTCTTAGGTGCCTGGGGGCTGAGAGAGAGTGTGTCTTAGAGAGACTAAAGCAGTCTTAGAATAGATAGATCTTAGTCTTTAGTAGAGCTTAGTGATCTTCAGCAGAGAGACGCCGTGCAGGCATTCTGCAGGCAGGAGAGGAGACAGAGTAAGTGGGGTCCGTGATAGAATGCGCATGCTCCCCAGTGCCTTCTCCTCCAGACTAATATAAGGCCGATCTGGTGCCTCTCAACACCACAGGTGTAGACTGCCAATTCACCAAAGCTCTCATCTAAATCCCTCTCCATGCCTTTTTCACCAAGGTGTTCCATTATTGAGCTATACAGGTTATTTCTTATAACTCTCACTCCTAGCCATAGGCTTTTGCTACAAACAGCAAAACCTCTTATGAACAATTCAATTCGTTTAAGCGTTGATTCTCTTACATCAAGCCCCTAATGACTTTGTTCTAATTTCAAAGAACAAAGTCTCCAAACTGGATCCATTTCAGCGTTATCCTGATTCCTTTAGTCTGACTTATCTGCTTTACAGATGAGGAAACCAAGACCCAGAAAATGTACAAGCTAATGACTAGGCTTAAACTGGGGTACCTTCTGTTCCATCTCACTTCAGCATAGAGGTAAGAAGATTAGGGGTTTAGAGGAAAGGGGAAGCATGAAACAGTAGACATGAACTTCAAAAGAAAACAAAGATTGAAATGTTAGGTAATGGAAAGGAAGAAAATTCATGGAAATAATTACGAAGGCCAGTTGAGAAGAAAAAGGTGAAAAATACTCTCTACTGAAATAAGTTCAAGATAGTGGCACTTTGCAAAGTGTCTTTTATTACTTTCCCTCCAAAAATGTTATACAGTATGAAACACTGTTCATTTTGTATAAAATATTGATAAGATCATCTGAACTCATAGGTAAGGAAATACAGCATTGGTTTAGAATTAGTTTCTCTAATAACTAACAAATGTGTCAAATAAGTCCAGTATAACATTTTTATTGGCACTTGAAATAAATGTATTACTCACTAGTGGATATGCCAAAAGAAAATCCCCACCCTACTTCCACCCCCACAGAGCTACAAATGATTATTTATTAAGCAGTGAAAGAATGATGTGGAGTGCAAAACAGAAGTCATCACAGTTATCTGTGTTCTTCAAGATTAACCTTCATCATAGTGTTAAAACATTTTTAAAAAAAGTTTGCATTATAAAAACTTCCCATTTAAAAAAACTTCAGTTTTGATTCTGATGCTTGAAACTCTGGCTGAATTTATTTAGGAAAGATACTACTGTTTTAAACTTTTAAATATCTTGCTTCTCATATTTCATAAATATAATTCATTTAAATATTTTTAAAAATAAATAAAATTTATTTATAAAATAGATTTATAAATAATTAAATTGAATAATTTAAACAGAAATTAAATATAATTTAAATGAATTATATTTATTCCCCACCCCCACAGCCTCCGCCCTCTGACAGTTCCCCCCAAAAAGTCTCCTCCCTCTGACAGCCTCCTCCCTCTGATAGCCTCCCCCCTTGACAGCCTCCTAACCCTGACAGCCTCTTTTGTAAATGGGATTGAGTTCTTGACATGATTTTCAGGTAGGTCATTATTAGTGTATTTTAGTGCTATTGATTTGTGTATGCTGATTTTATAACATGAGATTTACTCAATTCACTTATCAAATCTAGGAATCTTTTGGAGCTGTATTCAGGATTTTCTAGGTATAGGATCTTATCACCAGCAAACAGATAATTTGGCTTCCTCTTTTCTAATGTGGATGCCCTTTATTTCTTTCTCTAGCCTGATTGCTCTGGCTAGGACTTCTAATACTATGCTGAATAGAAGTAGTGAATGTGGGCATCTGTGTCTTGTTCTAGTTCTTAGGAGAATGCTTCAACAAAGCAGACAAAAACAAATGCTGAGATGACTTTATCAATAAATGGTGCTGGGAAAATTCTCTCTCCCCGTATACAAAAATTACTCAAGATGGATTAAATACTTAAACGTTAAGACCTGAAACCACAAAAATTCTAGAACAAAGCTCTTCTGGACATTGGCCTAGACAAAGAATTGATGACTAAGCAAATACAACAAACAAAAGGGACTTAATTAAACTAAAACGTTTCTGCACAGCAAACAAACAAACAAACAAAATCATCCCAAAACAAAATAAGCAAACAAAAACCCCTGACAGAATAGATAACTTATAGAATGGGAGAAAATATTTCCAAATTACACATCTGAAAAAGGACTAATATCCAGAATCTTTAAGGAACTCACACAACTTAACATGAAGAAAAAAAACCTAATAACCCCATGAGAAACTGGACAAACAACATGAACAGACATTTTTCAAAAGAAAACATACAAATGGCCAACAAATATATGAAAAAATGCTCAACATCACTAACAATCAGAGAAATGCAAATTAAAACCACTAGAATTAAAAATCTGGAATAAGATAACTATCTTATTCCAGTCAAATGGCCATTATTAAAAAGTAAACAATAGAGGTCATCAAGAACTCAAAGAAAAAGGAATGCCTATACACTGTTGGTGCAGATGTCAATTAGTATAAACTCCATGGAAGACAGTATGGAGATACTATCTTAAGGAACTAAAAATAGATCTGCCATTTGACTCAGCTTTCCCATTACTGGGTATCTACTAAAAAAAATAAATAAATAACTGTATATGGGCGGCGCCTGTGGCTTAAAGGAGTAGGGCGCCAGCCCCATATACCGGAGGTGGCGGGTTCAAACCCAGCCCCAGCCAAAAACTGCAAAAAAAAAAAAAAAAAAACGTATAAAAAAGATCCCTATACCTGTGTGTTAATCACAGCACAACTCACAAATGCAAAGATATGGAATCAATCTAAGTGCCCAACAACTGATGAGTGGTTAAAGAAAATGTGACATATATACACTGTGGAATACAATTTAGTCATAAAAAGGATGAAACAATGTCTTTTGCAGCAACTTAGAACTGCAGCCCATTATCCTAAGTGAAGAGACACAGGAATGGAAAACCAAATACCATTTGTTGTCTCTTATAAGGGGAACGAAGCTACGGGTATGCAGGGGCATACAGAATAATACAGTGGACAGTGGAAACTTAGAATCAGAGAGAATAGAAAGGATGAAGGAAATGAAACTACCTATAGGGTGCAATGCACACTATTTGTGTATGGGTACACTAAAAACCCAGACATCACTACTATACAATTACTGCAATTGTTGCACAATTCATCCATGTAACAAAAACCTACTTGTACCGCTAAATCTATGGATATATAAATTAAAAAAAAATTAAAAATAGAGAATGTAAAAACAATAGGGAAATCAATATAATCAAAAGTTGTTTTTTGAAAAGATAACAGAGAAACTATTAGCTAGACTGACCTAGAAAAAGAGAGATGACTCAGATTATTAAAATAAGACATGGAAGAGGATGTTACTATCAACCTTACAGAAAAGAATTTTAAGGAATACTCTGAACTATACAGTGACAAATTTGATAATTTAGATAAAATGGAAAAACTCCTAGAAGGACACAAGCTACTGAAATTGACTCAAGAAGAAATTCAAAATTGAAATAGACATAAAACAAGGAAAGAAATTGAATCAGTAACCAAAAACTTCCCACACAGGAGAAAGCCCAGGCCCAGATGGCCTCACTAGTGAATTCTACCAAATGTCTAAAGAATTAATATCAATTCTCGAAAAACTCTTCCAGAAAACAGGAAGGAACATTTTTCTTTTTTCTTTTCTTTTCTTTTCCCTCTTCTCCTCTCCTCTCCTCTCCTCTCCTCTCCTCTCCTCTCCTCTCTCTCTCTCTCTCTTTCTCTCTTTCTTTCCTTTTCTTTTTCTTTCCCTTCCTCCCTTCCTTCCTTTCTTCCTTTTTCTTTCTTTTTTAAAGACAGAGTCTCACTTTATTGCCCTCAGTAGAGTGCCTTGGCGTCACAGCTCACAGCAACCTCCAACTCCTGGGCTTAGGAAGATTCTCTTGCCTCAGCCTCCTCATTAGCTCGCCACAACGCCTGGCTATTTTTTTGTTGCAGTTTGGCCAGGGCCGGGTTCGAACCTGCCACTGTTGGTATACGGGACTGGCACCCTACCTATTGAGCCACAGGTGCCACCCGTTGAGTTTTTTTTGAGACAGAGTTTCACTATTTTGCCCTCGGTAGAGTGCCATGGTGTCACAACTCACAGCAACCTCAAACTCTTGGGCTTAAATGATTCTCTTGCCTCAATCTCCCAGGTAGCTGGAACTACAAGTGCCCACCACAATGCCTGGCAATTTGTTGTTGTAGTTGTCGTTGTTTAGCTGGTCTGGAACCAGGTTGAACCTGCCGACCTCAGTGTATGTGGCTGGCGCCATAACCACTGTGCTATGGGTGCTGAGCCAGGAAGGAACATTTTGCAACTTATTCTATAAGTTATTACACTGATATCAAAACCAGATAAAGACATCATAAAAAAACTTCACACTAAAATTCCCTATCAAAATAGGTGAAAAATCCTCAACAAAATACTAGCAAATCAAATCCAGCAATATTTAGAAAAGATTAAATACCATGACCAAGTGAGGTGTATCCCAAGAATGTAAGATTGATAACACACTGCATCAATAGAATAAAGGTCAAAATTACATGTTCATGGGAAGAGATGTAAAAACAACATTTGGCAAAATTCAACACCCACTCATGATAAAAACAACTTATGCAACTAAACTTCTTCAACCTTATAAAGAGCATTTATGAAAAACCCACAGCTGACGTGACATTTGGTAGAAAATGATGAATACTTCCCCATAAGATCAGGAACAAGACAAGGATGTCTGTCTGCTCTTTCTACTTCCATTGAACACTGTGCTGGAGTGACTAGCCAGGGTAATTAGGCAAGAAAATGTAATGAAAGGCATGAAGATTGTAAAGAAAGAAGCAAAAAGTAAAATCATGTCTATGTGTACAGAACATAACTTTGCATACATAAAACCCTATGGAATCTGCTAAGAAAAACTATTAGAAATAGTAAGTTCAGCAGAACTGCAAGAATCAAAGTAAGTATAAAAATAGATTGTATTTGTTTTTATAAAAATTTCAATAGATGTAGGAGGTACAAGGGGGTTTTGTTACATGTATGAATTGTATAGTGGTGAAGTCAGGGCTTTTAGTGGACCCATCATCTGAATATTATGCATTGTACCTGATAAATAATTTTTGATCCCCCAAATTCCTCTCATCCTGCCCCATTCTGAGTCTCTTAAATTCATTATACTACTCTGTATGACAAGGTATATCCACTGTTTATCTCCTACTTATAAGTACATGTGGTATTTGATTTTCTGTTCTTGATATACTTCACTTGGGATAATGGCTTCTAGTTCTATCCTATGGCTGAGTAGTATTCCATGGAGGATATATACCACATTTTCTTTATCCACTCATCAGTTCATGGGAACTCAGGTTGATTCCATCTCGTTGAAAGTGTGAATTGTGCTGCAGTAAACGTATATGAGTCTTCTTGATATAATTACTTCTTTTCCTGTGGGTAGATATCGAGTAGTGGAATAACTGGATTAAATAGGTCTACTTTTAGTTCTTTAAAGAATTTCCATAGAGGTTGTACTCATTTACATTTCCCCCAACAGTGTATAAGTGTTTCCCTTTCACCAAATTTGTGTTGACATCTATTATTTTTTGACTTTTTGATAATGGCCATTCTGATGGGGGTAATGTGATATCTCTTTGTTGTGTTATTAGTGGTATTAATCATTTTTTCAGGTTTTTTCCCATTTGTATATCTTTTGAAAAATGTCTTTTGCCCGCTTTTTAAGCATTTTGTCGTGTAGATTCGAGTTCCTTGTAGATTCTGAGTATTATTCCTTTGTAAGACAGATGGTTTGCAAATATTTCCTCCTATTCTGTAGGTTGTCTGTTTACTATGCCAATTATTCCCTTTGTTGTACATGAACATTTTTAATTCAATTAAGTTCTATTTATTTGTTTTTGTTGTATTTGCTTTTGGAGGGGGTCTTAGTCATAAATTCTTTGCCTAGGCCAATGGCCAGAAAGGTTTTTCTTAAGTTTTCGTCTAGAATTTTTATGATATCAAGTCTATAATCCATTTAAAGTCTTTAGTTCATCTTGAGTTAATTAATTTTTGTGTCTGGAGAGATAGGGATCCAGTTTCATTCTTCTGCATATGGCTATTGAATTTTCCCAGCACCATTTTTTGATTCCAGCATCCTTTCTGCAGTGTATGAGTATGTTTTTGTCTGTTTTGTTAACAATCAGATAGTAGTAGGTATATGGTTTTATTTCTGGGTTCTCTATTCTGTTCCATTGATCTGTGTGTCTACTTTTATAAAAATCAGTATCACGCTGTTTAGTTACTATAGGCTTATAGTATAATTTGCAGTCAGGTAATGTGATGCCTCTGGATTTGTTGTTTTTGCTTAGGACTGGGTTGGCTATTCAGGATCTTTTTTGATAAATAGAATCCATATATGAAAAACTCACAGCCAACATCATAATGAATGGGGGAAAAGTTGAAGGCATTCTCCCTAAGAACTGGAAGAAGACAAGAATGCCCACTTTCACGGCTTCTATTTGACATAGTATTGGAAGTCCTAGCTGGAGCAATCAGGCAAGAGAAAGAAACAAAGAGTAACCAAATCTGAAAAGAGGTCAAACTGATGATATGATCTTATGTCTAGAAAACTCTAAACACTCCTCCAAAAGACTTCTAGAATTGATAAATAAATTCAGTAAATGTATACAAATCAGCAGCATTTCTATACACTAATAACAGCCAAACTGAAAATCAAATCAAGAATTCAATACCATTGCTTAAAAAAAAAAAAACCCAAAAAGCCCTAGAAATTTATTTATCCAAGAAAGCAAAAGATTCCTATAAGGAGACAAAATACTGATGGAAGAAATTGTTGATGATACAAATGGAAAAACATCCCATGCTCATAGACAGCAAGAATCAATATAGTTAAAATGTCTATATTCCCCTAAAAATCAATATAGTTAAAATGCCTCTATTCCCATCAAAATTACCAATATAATTTTTCACAGAATTAGACAAAATAATCCTAAATGTCATAGGAATTTTTTAAAGATGTCTCATCTTCTGCCCAAGCTAGAGTGCAGAGGTATGATCACATAACTCATTATAGCCTTGAACTCCTGGGCTCAGGTGATTCTCCTGTCTCAGCCTCTCAAGTAGCTGGTACTACAAGCGTCCCCTGCCCACCCCCATGCCCAGCTGGTTGTATTTCTATACAGTACCATGCTTAGGAATACATTTAACAAAATAAGAGCAAAACTTATACTCTGAAAACTGTAACACATTGTTGAAAGAAATTAAAGATTTAAATGAATGGAAAATCATCCATTTTCATGCATTGGGTGATTTACTATTGTTATTATGGCAATATTCCCTAAACCGATCTACAAATCAATGTAATCACTATCAAAATCCCACATTTAAGGTCAAATGATCTTCAACAAAGGTTGCCAAGACAATTTAATGGGGGGAAAGTACAGTCTTTTCAACAAATGATGTTGGGACAACTGGATATTCCACATGCATAAGAATAAGTTGGACCTCCACTTCACACCATATAAAAAATTAACTCAAAATGGATCAGCAATCTAAATATAATATATATATAAGCTAAAGCTATAAAAATCTTAGAAGACAACTTAGATATAAATATTTATGATCTTGGACTTGGCAATGGATTCTTGTATAGGACACGAAAAGCTCAAGCAACAAGAAATAAACGAATTGGGCTTCATTAGAATTAAAATTTTCTATGCATCAAAAGATATTACTAAGAAAGTGAAAGGAGAACCTACAGAATGGAAAAAATATTTGCAAATCATATATCTGATAAGGGTCTAGTATCCAGAATACATAAAGAACTGCTACAACTGAATAAGACAACTCAATTAAAACATGGTCAAAGGACTTGAACAGACATTTCTCCAAGGAAGTTATACTAATGGCCAGTAAGTAAAGGGAAAAAAGTACTCAACATCCTTAGCCATCAGGGAAGTACAAATCAAAACCACAATGAGAGAACACTTCACATCCAGTAGAATGGAAATAATCAAAAATATATGTGTTGGTGAAGATGTGGAAAAATTAGAACTCTCACAATTGGTAAAAATGTAAAATGGTGCATGTATTTTAGAAAATATTCTGGCAGCTCCTCAAATAGTTAAATATTGAGTTACCATATAATCCTACAATAATACTCCTAAGTATATACCCAAGAGAAATGAAAAGTGGAAACCCAAATGTTCATGAGTTGATGAATGGGTAGATAAATGTAGTGTATCCATACAATGAAATTCTCAGCATAAAAGGAAATGAAATATTCATACATTCTAAAATATGGATGAAATGTGAAGACATTATGCTAAGTGAAAAAAGTCACAAAGGACCACACATTGTATGATTCCATTTATATAAAATAGCATTTATATAAAATAGTAGGATAGGCAACTTTATAGAGAAAGAAAGTAGATTAGTGGTTGGCTAGGGCTAAGTAGGGGTGGGAATGGGGTTAGGGATGATTACTAAAAGGTAAGGAGTTTTGTTTAGGGGTAGTAATGTTCTAAAATTGATTTTGATTTTGGTTATAGGTAAGAAATTCTAATATACCTAGAGCCACTAAATTGTACACTTTCAATGGGTGCATTATCCCAAGAAAGCTGTTATAACGAAACATCAGTTGAGTAAGCAAATACAAGATCAAGCATGTAGTTTCATAGTACAGTCATATGCTGCATAACAACATTTCATTCGATGATGGACCATTTATTTATTTATTTTTTATTGTTGGGGATTCATTGAGGGTACAATAAGCCAGTTACACTGATTGCAATTGTTAGGTAAAGTCCCTCCTGCAATCATGTCTTGCCCCCATAAAGTGTGACATACACCAAGGCCCCACCCCCCTCCCTCCGTCCCTCTTTCTGCTTCCCCCCCCATAACCTTAATTGTCATTAATTGTCCTCATATCAAAATTGAGTACATAGGATTCATGCTTCTCCATTCTTGTGATGCTTTACTAAGAATAATGTCTTCCACGGATGATGGACCATTTATGATGGTGGTCCCAAAAGATTATAATGGAGCAGAAAAATTCTTATGACCTAGTGACATCATGGCCATTGTATCATCATAGCACAATGCATTTATTCATGTGTTTGTGGTGATGCTATTATAAAGTCTAGCCTATACAATTATGTACATAATACGTTAATACTTGATAATAAACTATTGAGCATATTACTGATCTGTGTATTTATTATATTATATATTGTTTAGAGTGCATTCTAATTATTACGAAAAAAGTTAAGGGTAAAATAGCTCAGGCTGGTCCTTCAGGAGGTGCTTCAGAAGGCATTGTTAACACAGGCATTACAGTTCCGTGCATTTTATTGCCCCCAAAATCTTCCAGTGGGACAAGATGTGGAAGACAGTTATATAGATGATACTGATGCTGCACAGGCCTAAGCTAGTTTGAGCAAGTTTTTAACAAAAAGTTTAAAAAATAAAAAAAATTTAAATAGAAAAAGCTTACAGAATAAAGAAAATATTTTTGTACAGGTGTACAGTGTGTTTGTGTTTTAAGCCTAGAGTTATTACAAGAGTCAGTTAAAAATTAAAAAAGTTTATAAAGTAAAATGTGTTACAGTAAAATAAGGTTAAGATATAACTAAAGAAATAAAAATATTTTTCTATAGATTTAGAGTAGGATAAGTGTACAATGTTTGTAAGCCTACAGTAGTGTTACAGTAATGTCCTAGGCCTTCTCATCCATTCATTCATCACTCATTCGCTGACTCACTCAGAGCAACTTCTAGTCCTGCAAACTCCACTCATGGTAGGTGACCTTTGCACGTATACTGTTTTTTTCTTTTATATTGTACTTTACCATTTCTATGTTGAGATAGAGAAATACTTTCCATTGTGTTAATGTTGCCTATAGTACAGTAACATGCTGTACAGGTTTGTAGTCAAGAAGCAATAGGCCATACAATATAGCCTAAGCGTACAGTACCATCTAGGTTGGGTATACTCTAACAAGGGTGTCAAACCATTGTTCTTTTCTGCTACACATTGGAAGAGTAAGAGTTGTCTTGGGCCACATGATAAATACACAAACACTAAAGAAAGCTGGTAAGTGAAAAAAAAGTCCATGCATATTTTTCATGATATTTAACACCACAGATAAGCAAAAATAGTCCTCAAATAATCTGCATATCACCTGTGGCCACAGGTTGGACACCTCTGCATGATGTTTGCACAACAATGAAATTGCCTAATGATGCAGTTCTCAAAATGTATCCCCATTGTTAAGTGACATATGACTCTATTTATTACTTTTTAATATCTTAAATTATAAATTTTCATGAAGCAGTCTTTATTCTCATTATAACTTTGCATTTGTTTTTTGTCAAAAATGTGATAAACTTACTCATATTAATTCCCTTATAATTCTAGATTTACTATCTGTCCACGTGTACACTCATTTCTCCAGGGTATATATTTAGAAGAACTGCTAGATCTTCGGAAAAAACATGTTTAGTCTTAATGGGTAGTAGATACTGCCAGTTTTACTAAATTATTTTTGCCAATCTACAATTTATTTGGCAATATATGAGAGTTTCAATTACTCTATCACTATTGCCACTTGGTGTTCTTTTTAACTTCAGTCATCCTGATGGGTGTGTAGTGGTGTTTCATCGTAACTGTAGTTTTAATTTTTATTTCCCTACTGACTAATGCTGTTGACCATCCATTGTGCTGCATTTGGCCCGGGTGCTAGAGGATGCTGTCCTAGCTCTTATCTAACCCCATGGGCCACCCTTCAGGCTCCTTGGCTGATTCTTGTTTCCCTTCTTTGAATGTTAGTCCCTTACAGCTCAGCCCTCTTTGTCTACACCATTCCCTTGGTGATCCGATCTACTCTTACTATCTCTAAAATTATAATTTCCCAATTTTTACAATTTTTGTCTTTTGCCTTGGTCTCTGCCCTGAATTTCTGACTAATGTATTCTGTTTATTCAAAATTTCTCCCTTTCAGACAATAACCAAAGCAAAGAGACAACCTACACAATGGGAAAGGATATTTGCATTTTTTCAATCAGACAAAAGCTTGATAACTAGGATCTATAGAGAACTCAAATTAATCCACATGAAAAAAGCCAACAATCCCATATATCAATGGGCAAGAGACATGAATAGAACCTTCTCTAAAGATGACAGACGAATGGCTAAGAAACACATGAAAAAATGTTCATCATCTCTATATATTAGAGAAATGCAAATCAAAACAACCCTGAGATATCATCTAACCCCAGTGAGAATGGCCCACATCACAAAATCTCAAAACTGCAGATGCTGCCGTGGATGTGGAGAGAAGGGAACACTTTTACACTGCTGGTGGGACTGCAAACTAGTACAACCTTTCTGGAAGGAAGTATGGAGAAACCTCAAAGCACTCAAACTAGACCTCCCATTTGATCCTGCAATCCCATTACTGGGCATCTACCCAGAAGGTAAAAAATCCTTTTACCATAAGGACACTTGTACTAGACTGTTTATTGCAGCTCAATTTACAATCGCCAAAATGTGGAAACAGCCTAAATGCCCACCAACCCAGGAATGGATTAACAAGCTGTGGTATATGTATACCATGGAATACTATTCAGCTATTAAAAAAAATGGAGACTTTACATCCTTCGTATTAACCTGGATGGAAGTGGAAGACATTATTCTTAGTAAAGCATCACAAGAATGGAGAAGCATGAATCCTATGTACTCAATCTTGATATGAGGACAATTAATGACAATTAAGGTTATGGGGGGGGAAGCAGAAAGAGGGATGGAGGGAGGGGGGTGGGGCCTTAGTGTGTGTCACACTTTATGGGGGCAAGACATGATTGCAAGAGGGACTTTACCTAACAATTGCAATCAGTGTAACCTGGCTTATTGTACCCTCAATGAATCCCCAACAATAAAAAAAAAAATAGAAAAAAAATGTTAAAAAAAAACAAAATTTCTCCCTTTCCCACCCTTCTTGCTCTGGTCTTCTCAGAGACTTCTTTATCTTAGTCAATGGCAACTCCATCCTTCTGGTTGCTCAATCCAAAAACTTACCTTTTACTACTGCTCTTTCCTTAGAATTCACATTCAGTCTGTAAATGAATCCTATTGGATATACCTTAAAAACATGTCTTGAACCCAACTCTTTCACCATTTCCATTGCTAAGTTAAGCTACCATCATCTTGCAGCTGGAGTATTGCCACAGCCTCCTCAGGGGTCTCACAGCTTCCATACCTTGTGCTTCTAGTCTATTCTAAAATAGTAGTATGAGTATGAGAGATCCTTTTAAAGCACATGTCAGTTCAGGTTACTTCACTGCTCAGAATCTTCCAATGGTTTCCACTTCACTCAGGATAAAAATTAGCAAGTCCCAAACAATTCACTCTCTTCTACTTCTGATAGCTACTACTTGACTCCACTCAGTTGATTATAGAAATTCTGGCTTGATAGCAGTTTCTGGAAGGAACATTCCAGTGTTATAGTGATATTTTTGCTTCACCACTTATGTTCTTTTTTTTTTTGTGTGGTTTTTGGCCGGGGCTAGGTTTGAACCTGCCACCTCCGACATATGGGACCGGCGCCTTACTCCTTGAGCCACAGGAGCCACCCACCACTTATGTTCTTGAATGGCCTTCCCCCGATATCTGCATGGCTTACTCTCTACTTCTTTACATTTTTTTCTCATAAGATCTGAAGTTTGAGAGACCTTCCCTGATGACTCTATTTAGAACACTATCTCCATATTGCCTATTTCTTTGTTTTATTTTTCTTCATAATAGTTATCACAGTTGGTATCTTATACTTTATTTGTTGTTTTTATTTCCATTAGAATATGAATTCCATAAGGGCAGGGATAATTGATTTCCTAACATTTAGAAAAAAATGCCTGGAACATGATAAATGCTCAGTAAATATTTGAATGAATGACTGAATACTGGAAAGAGCATAGGATTTGAAGTTAAACTGACTGGATTAAAATCCAAGACTTTCATTTTTTCAATCGTCAACCGTGTGAACTTCAACACTATTTCAATAGAGTCTCTAAGACTCAATTGCTGTAAGATAAGAATATATACCTTATGAAATGACCCTAAGAATTAAATACATTTATGAAGTGCTTGCCATAGAACAGACATTCAAATACTAATCTATGTCTCTTTTCTGTCCTCCTCCCAAGAAAATTTTAACAGTTCTTTATATGTGTATGTGTGTGTGCCCATATATACATACATAGGTGCGCGCGCGCGCACACACACACACACACACACACACACAGATGGTGGACATAAAGTTCATGTGCAATTTAAAATAGTTTACTATTTAATTGGTAAACTTCTTTAAATTGCACACAAACTTTACATCCACCCTGTATATAGTTCTTTATATATAAAGTTGTTTATATATATGGAGTATAATCTATAAAAGTAGTTTATTTTTGAATACCACTTGCATATTTAAAAAATATAAAGTTGCAGAAATGTGAGTTTGAGATCTCTATGAGTATTTTCAAAATCCATTTTTTAGGAAATGAATACAAAATGACTGTCAACACATATTACAACTACAATAATACAATATGGAAAAATATATGTGAACTATTTAAAAATGAATGGTAAAACAACTATAGTACTTAGAATTAAGATAGGAAATAATAAGGGTGGAAATTAATGGAACAAAAATTTAAAATATTCTGACAAATTTAAAAGCTCTTTCTTTTAACAAAATCAATAAATCTCTGGCTAAACTATCAGGATTAAAAGAGAAGATATAAAAATAAAAAGTGACCCAGTTTTATCTACATAATATCAGACTAGGCTTCTAGACGCAACCCAGGCAAATCATGTTTTTGACAGTAAAGTTTTATTGTACTATGGCTACACCTATTTATTTATGTATTATTTATAGCTGCTTTTATGCTACAATAGCAGTGTTAAGAAATTATGACAGAGACCGTATGGCCTTCAAAGTCTAAAATATTTACTATAAGGCCTTTGATAAAAATGTTTGCTGACCTCTTAATCAGAGGAAACCTAGTTTGGAAGTTCTTTTTAATTGATTCTATTTTCCAGAGGAATAAGCAGCAACAGGCTATCATTTAAAAGTGAAGTGGGGAAGGAGTCTCAAAATTTTGAGGGAAGGGCAGTATAAAATCATTATCCAGTGAAAGGTTAGTGAATGCACCAGGAAAATGAAGTACTAGGCAGGAAGCACCTCACTTAAGGACAGTGACAATATGGGACAAGAAGCATGCTTCTCTCTGAAAAATATTTGTATTCCAACAGGAGGTTACAATGAATTATTTGGGTTCCAAAGTTGGTCCCAAAGATATTAGAACGTATTTCTGATTCAGATTAATTATAAGCTAAATACCAATTAATTAAAAAAATGTACTACTTTCAGATGAACAGAATAAAACTTGGTTGACGACATCTGTATCTGCGGTTCAGGGATGTCTATAAGGGACTTGTTTTAAGAAGAGAAAAAATGATTTCTGCTGAGTTAAAAAATGAAGAATATTCCAGAAGCAATAACTATCCCCCTCATATTAATAATCAGGCTACATAATCACAGAGTAGGAAGGGACTTACGGTCTTCTAAATAAAATAACCAATTTGAAATCACAGGAGAAATCTTATTCATTCTATTGACACTTTACCCAAAGAGATAATTTCACTAATCACAACAATTTCTGCCCTATTTATTCTCTGTCTGTAATCTAACATGCATGCTGTATTTATCAAGGGAATAAAAAATATATTCATAATATGCAGCTGTAATGGACTTTACAGTATTTTCCCCCTTGAATAGCTAATCATATCTGAAGCACACTGAGACAGATCACTATTTTAAGGAATTATGACAAATCCTTTTGGAAAGCAACTATCTCATAAATTCACATTTTCGTAGTTTGCCCTAGTATTTTAGAGATAGTTTGGTTTGGTTAAGGGAAAAAAAAATAGTGAACCATCCAGGCAGTAGAAAAAATATCATTATGATTAAGAAGAACTGAGGTGAAAAGACTATCCAAGTGCACAGTCCAGTAGTTTGGCTGTCATTTTCCCAGAGTGCTTTTTTTTTCCCCCTTAAAGGGAAGTAGAAGTAACATTAAATACCTTCTCTTTGAAGAATATTCCAGAAGCAATAACTGTCCTGGAAGGGAAACACAATTTATATTAAAAGAAGTACTTACTGTGCCTATAGCCTAGTGGGTATTTTTTTCAGGAAAAGAAGTATCAATTTCCCTATCTATATTATAGTTTAGTACTAAGTCTTGAACTCACTGAAATGAGGGCTATCAGAAAAAATAAATATTCCTTGCTTTAAAGCATAGGTTAAAATGACAGACACCAATTCATGGTGTGACTACTTTCCAATGATAAGTGGTTAAGTATATTTGTCAGAAAAAAATGATGATTCAAGTCTTATTTCAAACTACTACTATAGTTTCTTATACTTTTCTTCCTTTCCACAAATCTTTCTCTTTATTAGATGCTTTCTTCTCAAACAACTGTAGATAAACAACATCTGTGTAAGTATGGCAGTAAGTCAAATAAGATTTAAATACCATATTTCCTGCTAAATTGGGCCTGCCCTTTTATTAACTTCACTTTTAAAAATAGGAATATGATTTTGATTTTGGAAAAAAGAAATCTTATATACACATATTATTTCTTTAGATATGAGAAATTATACACCAAATGTCACTCACTTTCATAACATCCCAAGAATATTATACACAAAATATTTTATGTTTGCCAAGGTACTTTACACAAAATATTTTAGTGTATCTTTAATTTCTGCTTTTTTTACTTTGCATTTAAAATATTTCTCCTGAGTAGGTATCCATAATTCAGAAGTTACATTTTACCTTGATCCTTTGCATTTTCTGGAATATTTTCAAATAATTACCTTATAAATATAACTTAAAAATCTAATAAAAATTCCTTATTATGTAGTAATAGAAGGGGAAATAAGCAGGAAAAGCAAGCTGTTAATTTATGAACACTTCATAAATTACAGATTCACTATGACAAATGAACACACTCTTAAATGTCTAAGAATATTAAACTTTTATTCTGAATGTGATTTGGAGTCATATGATCAAATTAAATAATTATAATTTACTGCTTGATTAAAATTAACATAAAAACATAACAAATTATATTTGTAATTCAAACTGACAAAACTTTCTAAAGAAAAACTCTCTGCTTTATGTTGTCATAATTTTTCCCGTAGAATATTGGCAAAGAATAAAAAGTTATACTATGCCACAAATGGTTAAAAGCAATGCTATTGGGTAGTGTGAATAAGATGTATGTACATAACTTAAAAACAAATTTTAGGGCTATTTTTTCTGGAAAGTTAGCTTGCAAATGAAAAGAAGAAACCCAAATCCACACACTGCAATAGTTGTCCTCTTCAAAATTCTACTGTTCCATGTAGATACTTCTTCCATTAATGGTATATGAGTTGGATCATTTTCTCGTTCATTTTGCAACTAATATTTATTATGGGGAGAAAGAAAGAAAAGTTAATGTACATAAATACACCGAAAATAAAAACATCTTTGATTTTTAAAAATACAATAATATCTCTGTCAACTCATTTGATTTATGTGTGGACAACTCAAGAGTCCCATGGAAGATTTAAAATGAACACATGTGTCTTAAAAGTTAGTCTTCCTTTCAACAAAATTCAAGTATTATAAATTATTAGTTTTACATTAGAAATAAATGCTCTCATAGATTATCCCATTTTAAAGTGGTATATTTATGTCATGAGATATAAAGTTCCTTTAATGTTAAGGTTTCCATTTTACCTATAGGGAATGACAATTGATATTTTTTCTTTCTATATTGAAACATCGGTATCTTAGAAAAAAGTGAAATATTCTTGTAGCAAACCTACAACAGATGAAAATTAACAAAAACTAGAAGAACAGATGTTAATTTTATAAGTTTAATGCTTTATTTAAATATAACTGTAGTGACAAATGTTAACAAAAACTTAAGTGGTTCTTTTAGCAATTCTCAGCAATGAAAATATATGACGCAGTTTCTAAATTCCCATAGATAGAAATTTCTTGCTAAAGAAGCTGCCCTTTCCCCGTCCCCACTGTGTGTGTGAGAGAGAGAGACAGAGAGGAGAGGGAGAGAGAGAGGAGGGGAGGGAAGGGGAGAAGAGAGGAGAAGAGGAGGGGAGCAGAGGGGAGGAGGAGAGGAGAGTAAAGAGGGAGAAGAGGGGGAGCGGAGAGAAGAGAAGAAAGATACGGTTTCTGGGGGTGGAGCGGGAGAGAGAATAAGCAGAAAGATCCTTGAAAGATAAAAACAATCAGGCACATTTATAGAGTGATATTTACTAGAAACATCCTGTGCTGGAGTGGTGATATAAATACTTTCAACATTAGCAGAAATAATGACTTCTAAATTCTACAGTGTAATTATTTAATTAAAAAAGCCTGACAAAATTTTAAATTTTTACCAGAGAAAGGAACTGTAGTGCCAATATCATTAAAACTGTATTGTTGATCTAAATTCCAAATGGCTTCATTCAGCAACAGATTCCTTTTTGACATTGATGCTCCATTTACTGAATCCTGAGACAGTCATTCCTTTTATTAACCAATTACTCTTAGAATGACCCTTTCTGACAGGAGCTTGTCAGTGTGTTGGTTTGAAAGAGAGTGATGTGGTGTTAAAGTCTAGCCTTGACCTCTCCCACCCTCTCTCTTTTACCTCCATATACTTATCTGTAATAATGCATATGTTTCTTAAATAAAATCTCCCTCAGTTATTATTGGTAAACTCCAAAATAATACAAGCTTAAAAGGCCTGCTATCATATTTCCAAACCTCAAATATCTCATAGTTCCCCAAATTAAATCTCATTATGATTATTACTACTTGTCTAAGACTAATTTAGAAAAAAACCAATCACTAGCTTGCTCTAAAATTAAAATTTTTCTGCCTCCCAAACTATCATTACTATAGACTAATAAATGTATTTTCAAGGCTAGTCCTTATACAGAAATTTATAAATTCTACAAGGTGAAGGATATAGAAAAAAGGCCTTCTATTTAGCAGAAGAAAAATAAAAATTATCTTTATATGTAGGCATTATTAAAATAAATATTATAGTATCTAATTGGATTGTTTATGTTTCAGAGTCAGTCTGTCCCTATAGCAAAGTTTCTTACTTTCTTCATTTAAAAAAAATCTTGTTCTCTCTAATTTTGTCTCAATTCTCCAAACTCCTCAACCCCGAACTCCCATGTTTTTAGTTTGTTTTGGAGAAATCAAATTAGTAAACAATCCTGAGGCAAATATATCTTGGGAAATTTCCTACACTAAACATCAAAGGTTGATGCTTTATAGGAAGTTATCTTTAGATAAATCCTTCAAAATTTCCCATGGAGCCCCAAGAAATACACTGTATTAAGTAAAACCAATTCCACTTTTCAATTCTTCTAGAGGGGATAGAGGTAGTGAAGATGAATGGAGCTGTAATTTTTTGCTGTCAGCCAAGTTCAGGCTCTATCTAGCTTGTGCAGCACAGGTGCCTTACACATAGGCTCTCCTGTGTTTGTGGAATGAATAATTCTCAGAGATAAAACAATTTCTAAGATTCCTCTTTCTTTGGAAAGGAGTTACTTCCTGCAAGAATTCTGAAGCATAATGCTAATTTACCCATTTAAAATTTCTTTTCCCAGCTATTATTTTGTAGAATTTGCTTCACAAGTTTTTTCTTACTTTAAGACTTCTTTTGATTGAATATATGTTAATAACTAGAATAATCTGGAACAGATAACCTCAAACATATATAAAATTTATTTTGAAGAAAAGAGCTTTCTTGATAAAATATTAATGAAAATATTAAATGAAAATGGGCTGAAGCTATAAAAATTTAATCATAATCTCACTTTTAAATCAGGTATCTCACAAAGATTTACAGATATCAAATTTATTTGGGAAAGAGACATGAACGACCAGAAGTGAATTGTTAATAGCCAAGAGAAATGTTTTTCTTTATTCCTCACCTTCAACAAAGCAGCTTAAATTTTGTTGTAACCAATTTTCTTAAAGGGAAAAATCTACCTGTCCTTAAATCCAGATTTATACTTCTATCGGTGTATAAAATCAGAACCAAAAACCTACTCTATTTTAAAAACACAGTTAAATTATAGAAGATATTATAGAGTCTGGATAACAGAAGGAATATTTTACCCACAATCCTATCTCATTAACAGAAATAATAAATGTTTCATTTTGGTGTTATTCCATATGCATATTTTCATGTAAGTTATAATGTACAAATGTAACTTAACAAGTTATAATCCAATTTTCATTACGTTTTCAACTGGCTGCATATTGTTTTAACATAGGAATACCATAATTTATTAAAATTATTATCCAAGTATAGGACACGATGGTACATATAATTTTGGAATAAACTATTATCAAAAGATACAAGCATTTTTATGGTCCTTGGCATATCTTGCTAAACTGTTTTAGAAAGGGGCTGTGTCAACAGTCTCATATGAGACTATCAGTTTGAACTCTAACTAGAAATGAGTACAGTAATATGTTTTCCCCTGCTAATTGAAAAGATGAAAATGACATATTATTCTTTTAGTATGCACTTCTTTAATGACCAACAAAGTTTACTTCCTATGTATATTTCTTTTTTTCGAAACTGTTCTTTTCCCACTTGTCTAAGTTTTCTATTGTTCTTATCAGAGTGGCTTTATTGCCTACCATCTTTTGCTGCAAATCATTTCCCTTAGGGTTTTCCCTCTTTTTAATGTGAAATATATACCTTCTGAATTAAGTCTTTGAGTTTGCAGACTTCTTCACTCAAGTCTTCAACATTATTAACCAGTTCTTCACAAACTGAAGTAAAATTTCGGGGAGAAGCCCATTCCAGTACTATCTGTTAATATTTTCAAAAGCTACATTTTAAAGAATGGAACCAAACTTTCCACATCTTTATATATACAAAGATTATACAACATTCTTTAACACTAAATTATATAATTCAAAATGACGTTTTGTTCTGGGTACATCCTGACACCAAAAATAAGCAATCTGATAAAATTAACTGAATCGGCTTGCTGAATGCATTTCCTAAATATGTACATATAACTTCATATAATTACTTATACTTATGGTGAAAAAATCAATTCATGAAGGTTTTAAAAATAACATTATTCCCATATTATGTTATTGTTATGTAAATAACAATGTGTTATGTAAAAATTACCAGAAAACAAATGCATTTATAAATTTTCTCTACAAATGGCTAAAACCAAATCACACGAAAAATTACAAAATCAGAAGCTTTTGTAGGTCACTTACACATTATACATTCTTTATTGAAAATTTCCTTTATTAAAACATTTATATTGATATATATTTTTAACAACACTCAGCATGCTGTTTTGTTTCAACTTTCACTTGGGTTTCCCGTCACTTTCAATTTTAAACAATTAAATCCCATTTAAGAACAAACGGTAAGTTCAATACATGGATCAGTTTAATTTTTCGTGTGATTCATTTTCTTTTTCTTGAGGGAAAGAACACTAAGTTTTTCAATTAATTATTACGTAAATAAAATATTAAATAAAATGACTTATTTAGATTTTACGGGATTTTCTAAAACAAATGATATAATTTTACCAGATCAGTACTGTTTATTGAATTATCATGAACTTATCTACAATGTTCTTCAGCACCTTGTGAGAATTTACAGGTAACTCAGTAATGATATTCTGTACAGCTGTTATTAAATGGCCACATTGCTTGTTTAATTTCAGAAGAAAATTGAGGAACTCATCACCACTAAAAAAAGAAAAAAACAAACAAGAATCATTAACGAGAGCAATTTACTTCATTTTACTGGGCTAGTTACTCAAAATAAGATCACAAATTAATTAGATCCTTTTAAAAGTATTTATGGAATAGCTATTATACATTAGGTACTGAAGGAGAAATAAGTCCTTGAGGATCTTTAAGTACAGGATGAGTTGCAGACATGTAACATTGTACGCATGAGGACACATTTAGAAAGAAGATTTAAAAAACAATATTTGAGAACCTACTATGTGAAGATACTGCATTATTTTACATTTATTATTTCTTTCAATTCTTCCCAAGAACCCTTGTAAGATAGATGCTATTAACACTAGTTTATAGTGGACGCATCTAAAATTTAGAGAGAATATGGAATTAGAAATACTTCATAGAGATAATATATGAAGTGAGTCTGTGGTGGAAGAATAAATTTGCCAAGTAGGCAAGAAAAGAAGAGATTCTGGGTAAAGAGAATAGCAAGTGCAAAGCACAACGGTGACTAAATCTAACTAAGTACATGATATGGAAGAGTGGTGAGAGAAGAAGTTGGAGGTAACCTTTATTAGAGGGATTTTTATGGGATGCTAAGGAACTGGATTTTATCTTTTTGATATTTTAGTTACCAAAAGTTTTTGAACAAAAAAAGGAGAAAATCAGATGTAAAAATGATAATGTTTATTTAAGGAGTAGTGTGCATTAATGGAACTAAAAAATGGAAGTAGAATAATTAGGAGACTAATAGAAAAATCCATCCATGAGAAGAAAAGCTTATTTAAACTAAGGATCTGGCAGTTTAGAGTCTCACTAGGGGAAGGATGTGGAGTGCTGGTTTAAGAAACCCTTTAGGTGAGTAAATTGAAAACATGGTGATGGACTGCATATGAAAGAAAAGAAAAGAATGATCCTCAGAATTTTTTGGTCTCAATGGAAGGTGGTGGTACTAACAAGGGAGCTGAATTTGGGGATGGGTAGGGAGAAGGCAGTGGGATGAAGAGAAAATATTAGGGCATAAAAGTACAGATTCTTGAGAAAAGAGCCAATCTATACATGGAATCAGCTTCCACACTTATTTGCTTTGTGATCTTGGACAAGCCTAACTTTGAGCCAATGTTTCCATATCTCTAAAATGGAGACAAGAGGACTATCTGGAGGACTGAAGGAGATAATAAACATGAAGTAGTGGGCACTGTGTCTAGCATACGGCTGGCATTCAAGCAAAAGTAGAATAAAATCAGGAGTTAAGGGTTGTTATGAATGGCAATGAGGGAATGAATTCAAGAAGGAAAAGAATAAACACATTAAATAAGAACACTGACCTTAGCAATGAGGCGACACAGGTGTCTAGATTAGTTTCAGTGAAAAGAAGCCATTATACAGCAGAAACTACAAAGAAACTTAACAAAACCTAATAGAAAAGCTGGCCAAGGATATGAACAGGTAATTCAGAGAAAAAAAATTTGTAAGGATAATAAATACCTGAATACAATAACCAGAAGACACTATATTTTAGCAGAGAGACAAAAATGAAGTAGGTTATTAGTATCAAAAATTGACCTTACTGGAGAGTCCTTTAACAGTATCTACTAAAATAAAAGGCAATGAAAACTACTCCTATAGTAGGAGGGATCAAAAAGTACTTCTAAGTCCAAATAGAAATTCTTGTATGTAGAAGTTTTGACTACATACTATAAAAAGTTTCTTTCATACTATTTCTAGAAGGAAAGGTTATAAAAATCAAGCAAGTTCAGCTTCCAGTGAAATTTAACAGTAAACTTTTCTCTAAGACACATTACTAGGACATATATAGTATTTTCACTTCAGACAAATCTTTTCTGTTAGGAATTAGGTTGAAAAATCAAGTTTTAAAGAGTTTTATAAAATATAAACTTTATAAACATAATATACTATAACCAAGTCACAAAAACAAAAAGTACCTTATATAGCTGCTTTCAAAATGAAACTGAAAATTAAAAAATTTAGTTAAGTTCTTCTTCCCTTTAGCAATAAAAATGATATTTATAAAAGCATTTAAAATATATATATAATTCTTCTTTAGTATTCTTTTTTTTTTTTTTGAGACAGAGTCTCGCTCTGTCACTTTGTGTAGAGTGCCCATGGCATCATAGCTCACAGCAACCTTGAATTCTTGGGTTTAAGCAATGTTCTTGCCTCAGCCTCCTAAGTAGCGGAAATTACAGCCAGCCCATTCTATTTTCTTTCTGGTCTTTACTAGAACAGCACTTAAGAGTACAAAGGCATATTTCTGCCAAAGAGAACAGCAGTGATTACTTGCTTTAATTTTTGTTTCCATGTACAATTTATATAAGCTACACTTATAACTTAGATGTTAGCGCTCTTTAAAAATTCACATTTAACTTACTATTAGTAAAAAGAATAACTACTCAATGAGTAATTCATTAATGCCACATACATGTATTTTTAATTTAATGAGGTCAAAGAAATTAAGATCAACTAAAATTATCCCTTAAAATATTAATTGACGGCAAGTATGTAATTCTAGATAGGTAATTCACAAATATTTAAGTGAAATGTAAACTTATCAGCTCAAATAAGCAAACTATATTACTAGCAAAATTATGTTCTTAATAAATGAAAGGAAAATACATTCCTTTCATGTGTCATATAATTTTCAGGGCCACCGAATAAGGATAGGCAAGTTGTATAAAATACAACTCTATGGTGTACAGTTCATATCACATACTGTGAATGGTGCCTCCCTACCAGAGCCATACAGTAAACAACCAATACAACTTTACATGGCAGCTCTGTTAACTTTGTGCTTACTTAAACCACTCAAAATAAGCAGATCTGACATAGGTATGGTAGACTGAATTATTTAATCAAATTATCATGTGTTTCCTACTGAGCTAACTACTACTACACCCCTCCCTTTCAAAGGATTATACTTCATGCCCCAAAGACATAAGACCTGACCAGGTGACTTGCTGTGGCAAATAAAATATGACAGGAAATGACTGTGTAACTTTTGAACAGGAGCTTAAAGAGCCATTGACCGATTCTGCCATCTCTCTTTTCCCTTTATAATGAGAACATGTGTTCCACTTGCAGCTGTTTCTCCAGCCTACCATCAGAATAACAAGGAGGACCTGTCACTGTAGCTGATTCATTATATAAGTGATTAAGAAATAAATTTGGTTGTTATAAGTGACTAAGAGAAATTATTTGTTTCTATAGGATAATGTAGTATAAAAACTGATGTATTATGATAAAATTTATTTTAATACTTTAAATAAAGGTATTATGCAGGTAACAACCTCACCACACAAAGATAATGACTAATACTATTTTCTGCCAGAATATTTTCTTATGATACACATTTTCTTCCAGTAGTTTTCCTATGAATATATATAACTGACATTGTATTTCACACACTATTTTATATAGCACCTTTTATCCTTAGCTTGAGTTTGTTTTATAACATCAAGTTTCAAAATAATTTTAATGATGGGAACAATAATTATATTGTTGCAACGTAATGCAACCATTTCCTTGATGTTATTTAGGGTTTCCAATTTTAGAATGTTTATAAATAATGGATGTGAACAATATATTTTACATCTAAAATTTTGGGTGCCAAAAAATGTATGTACATTTTAAGAAAGGAAAAAACTGTATTAACACCGTAATACTCAATATATACTGTGTTAACATCATAATACTCAATATATATTCAATATTCAATATATACTCATATATACTCTTAGCTATATCAGTACATACTGATAACAACAGATGAATACAAGTCATGTTTGAGACCTCTTGCAATTGTAAAAGTCAAATGTGACTTGAGTATTACAATTTTAATACAGTTTTTTTCTTTCTTAAAAAAAAATATATAATTATATTAGTAACTCCGCATGTAGATTTTTATTTTCAGAGGAGGTGTTTTCTTGAGGGAAATAATTTTGAGATGCTTTTGACAAATTCAAATGGATGTCTGATAGCTTAGAGCTCAAAGAAAAGGTCTGGACATAAACTGTTGAAAATTTCAAGACATGGATGAAAATTTATTATTTCTGTTCAAAATATCTCAAAGTAGTAACAGAATAGTTATTAACATTTTAAAACTGTAAACATACTAAAACAGAAAAAAGTAAATGTAGTGTGCATATGCATTCTTCTAACAGACGATTTTAGAAAATTCTGACACACAGAAGAAAAGCATCTTAAAATAAATCAGTAGCTAAATTGCTGAAGTCACATCACGAGGAGATTACAATCAATCAATTCAACTTTTCCTGCTGTTAGTTTTCTTATGACTTAATGACTAATTTCTTCTTTAAAGAATGACTTTGAACAAATGGGAAGTAAAACCTTTTCCATAACAGCATGTAAACAAAGTCTGTGATTTAATAACGAGGTCAAATTCCTGGAATATATGTCTGCCAGTTTTATTTTTTAAAAAATTCAGCAGTTTTAATAAGTGAACCATTCAAGATTCTGAACATTCTTTAACTCTATTAAATCTCACAAAGTAAATTCATATAGGCAACTCTGCCATCATTCAAATAAGTTATATTAAAAAATTTAATTTATAAGTCAGTCATGTAGAACTTAGAATACACCTTCATAGAAACAATAATGAAAAAAGTAAAGAAAAAGAAGAAATATATTCAAGAAGCTTTGCTGATTTTAAGTCCTCACAACTGAAATCCTTCACAACGTACTTAAATATTTAAGAGCTATAATGTTATTGTAAAACAAGATAAGGCATTGTTTTGATTATAGATTTTCCTGTTATAAGGAAATAGATTAAGAAAAATGAATAAAGAAATTGGAATAGGGAATTTTACTATGGGAAATATGTAATTTAAATTAGGCAATAAAGTTTTTAAGAAATCAGGATAATCTAAATTATTCCCTGGAAGACTTTTTTAAATTTTTTAATGACGTGGAAATCTACTGTTTGTGTGTTTAATTAATGCTTATTGTAGTTACAATGTTATTTTTTCACAGGCTATACTAGTGATGATACTATTGTACTTGTAAGGATGATATTTTATAAAATATTATAATTCATCAACTCATTTATCCATTTAGTCAATGAAATCTGTCTATATGATATATCTCAGGCAATGGATAACATGGCTAATACATACAACAAGCTCCTTAGGCCATCCTGATAACTTAGCCAGGTATGGAAACTACTAATATAAATCATGGTTATAATCCCTAATATGTTTTAAAAGCCCATTGTATGGAAACCAAGTCTCCACTAACATGTATGGTACTTTCATCTTAGATATAAAATCCTCACTTACAATATTATTTTTGGGTGAAGAAATAAAATTGGAATATGTTAAAATAAAAAACTGCATCCTACTAATGTATTGTCAGTGGAAAAATAAAGTTACTGTCATACTTTTAAACCAACTAAAAACAATTAAAAAATAATACTAGGCATGAAAAGTAGGATTAGAGAAATCTTAGGAAGTAGGGAAATATTTGTGAGGTTTTTTTTTTTTTGCAGTTTTTGGCCGGGGCCAGGTTTGAACCCGCCACCTCCGGTATATGGGGCCAGTGCCCCAGGATTTTTTACAGGTAACTTGCATGTTTCCTGTAAAGCTCCAGAGGCAAAAAATTTTATTTGTCCTCTGCACAGACATTATTCCTGTATTTATTCCCAAGGACAATGGTTACTTTCTGACTCATATGAAACCTAAGCATTAAAAGAACAAACAGGGCTACATATAGTGGCTCATGCCTACAATCCTAGCACTCTGGGAAGCCCATGCAGGAGGATCACTTGAGGCCAGTTTAAGACCCGCCTGAGCAACAATGAGACCTTATCTCTACCAAAAAGTAGAAAAATTAGCCAAATGTGCTAACATGTGCCTGTAGTCTCAGCTACTCAGGAGGCTGAGGCAGGAGGATTGCTTGAGTCCAGGAGTTCAAGGATGCAGTGAGCTGTGTGATGAGGCCACTGCATTCCAGCCTGGGCAACAGAGTGAGACTATATCTTGGAAGAAAAAAAAAACCCAAACCATACATGCACAGAAAGAATGAGTTAAGATACCAAAACCAGGAAAAGACCCAAACAAAAAGGAGAATTTCAGACCAATCTCACTCATGAATATAGACGCAAAAATTCTCAACAAAATCCTAGCCAATAGATTACAGCTTATCATCAAAAAAGTCATTCATCATGATCAAGTAGGCTTCATCCCAGGGATGCAAGGCTGGTTTAACATACGCAAGTCCATAAACGTTATCCACCATATTAACAGAGGCAAAAATAAAGATCACATGATCCTCTCAATAGATGCAGAAAAAGCATTTGATAAAATCCAGCATCCTTTTCTAATTAGAACACTGAAGAGTATAGGCATAGGTGGCACATTTCTAAAACTGATTGAAGCTATCTATGACAAACCCACAGCCAATATTTTACTGAATGGAGTAAAACTGAAAGCTTTTCCTCTTAGAACTGGAACCAGACAAGGTTGTCCTCTGTCACCTTTACTATTCAACATAGTGCTGGAAGTTCTAGCCAATACAATTAGGCAAGACAAGGAAATAAAGGGAATCCAAATGGGAGCAGAGGAGGTCAAACTCTCCCTCTTTACTGACGACATGATCTTATACTTAGAGAACCCCAAAGACTCAACCACAAGACTCCTAGAAGTCATCAAAAAATACAGTAATGTTTCAGGATATAAAATCAATGTCCACAAGTCAGTAGCCTTTGTGTACACCAATAACAGTCAAGATGAGAAGCTAATTAAGGACACAACTCCCTTCACCATAGTTTCAAAGAAAATGAAATACCTAGGAATATACCTAACGAAGGAGGTGAAGGTCCTCTATAAAGAAAACTATGAACTCCTCAGAAAGGAAATAGCAGAGGATATTAACAAATGGAAGAACATACCATGCTCATGGATGGGAAGAATCAACATTGTTAAAATGTCTGTACTTCCCAAAGCAATCTACCTATTCAATGCCATTCCTATCAAAATACCAATATCATACTTTCAAGATTTGGAAAAAATGATTCTGCGTTTTGTATGGAACCGGAAAAAAACCCGCATAGCTAAGGCAGTTCTTAGTAATAAAAATAAAACTGGGGGCATCAGCATACTGGCGGCATCAGCATCAGATTTTAGTCTGTACTACAAAGCCATAGTGCTCAAGACAGCATGGTACTGGCACAAAAACAGAGACATAGACACTTGGAATCAAATTGAAAACCAAGAAATGAAACTAACATCTTACAACCACCTAATCTTCGATAAACCAAACAAGAACATACCTTGGGGGAAAGACTCCCTATTCAATAAATGGTGTTGGGAGAACTGGATGTCTACATGTAAAAGACTGAAACTGGACCCACACCTTTTCCCACTCACAAAAATTGATTCAAGATGGATAAAGGACTTAAATTTAAGGCATGAAACAATAAAAATCCTCCAAGAAAGCATAGGAAACACACTGGAAGATATTGGCCTGGGGAAAGACTTCATGAAGAAGACTGCCATGGCAATTGCAACAACAACAAAAATAAACAAATGGGACTTCATTAAACTGAAAAGCTTCTGTACAGCTAAGGAGACAATAACCAAAGCCAAGAGACAACCTACACAATGGGAAAGGATATTTGCATATTTTCAATCAGACAAAAGCTTGATAACTAGGATCTATAGAGAACTCAAATTAATCCACATGAAAAAGCCAACAATCCCATATATCAATGGGCAAGAGACATGAATAGAACTTTCTCTAAAGAGGACAGATGAATGGCTAACAAACACATGAAAAAATGTTCATCATCTCTATATATTAGAGAAATGCAAATCAAAACAACCCTGAGATATCATCTAACCCCAGTGAGAATGGCCCACATCACAAAATCTCAAAACTGCAGATGCTGGCGTGGATGTGGAGAGAAGGGAACACTTTTACACTGCTGGTGGGACTGCAAACTAGTACAACCTTTCTGGAAGGAAGTATGGAGAAACCTCAAAGCACTCAACCTAGACCTCCCATTCGATCCTGCAATCCCATTACTGGGCATCTACCCAGAAGGAAAAAAAATCCTTTTATCATAAGGATACTTGTACTAGACTGTTTATTGCAGCTCAATTTACAATCGCCAAAATGTGGAAACAGCCTAAATGCCCACCAACCCAGGAATGGATTAACAAGCTGTGGTATATGTATACCATGGAATACTCTTCAGCCATTAAAAAAAATGGAGACTTTACATCCTTCGTATTAACCTGGATGGAAGTGGAAGACATTATTCTTAGTAAAGCATCACAAGAATGGAGAAGCATGAATCCTATGTACTCAATTTTGATATGAGGACATTAATGACAATTAAGATTATGGGGGGAGGGAGGAAAAGCAGAAAGAGGGACGGAGGGAGGTGGGTGGGGCCTTGGTGTGTGTCACACTTTATGGGGGCAAGACATGATTGCAAGAGGGACTTTACCTAACAATTGCAATCAGTGTAACCTGGCTTATTATACCCTCAATGAATCCCCAACAATAAAAAAAAGAAAGAATGAGTTAAGAGAAACTTACATAAGCAAACAAGGGTAAGATGTAATTAACCTGACCAGGTGCACTGAGAGGCTGAAGGTGAAGGAAAACACATTTGGTATATAAATCTTTAAAAGCTACCGTAAAATAAAGGAAATTTGAGAGGCTGGTTATCAGGTGGTGCTGCTAAATGAGGAAGTTCATAATTACTTAATTACCTAGTTGGTGGACAGAAAACAATTATTATGAGTTATTTAGGATCCTAAAATACAGGTGTTTTTCCTATAGGGGATGTCTATATACAAAAATATTTTTGAAAATTACTAGACAATCACATATTCTAAAAAGCAAAAGAGTCTTACAATTTTTCTATTTTATCCATTGTTTAAATTCCATCCATAAGCAAAAAAATTTCTAGCTATAAGTATCATGTACAATAAAACTATTACTTTATTCTGGACATTGTATTTCTATTTATGTAGTCCAAGAGTACTAGCTTTTCACTAGCTTTTTTTTACTGAGTTAATAATCAACTAAAAAGGCTTAGTGATTCTTCAGGAGTATTAAGTTAGGTCTCATCCATCCTATAGTAATTTTCTTAATCTTATACTCTTATTTATTCTTATTAAACTTAATCCTATTAAGTTTTGGAGGATTTGTTTCAACCTGTCAAAATCTTTAAAATCAATCTTCATTTTCCATTTAGCCACCAGTCACATGGAGCTAGTCAGCCCTTGAAATCAGAGTACTTTCTCTGACCAAAAATAGAATCAAACTAGAATTCAATAACTGAAAGCCAATAAGAAAATCTCCAAATATGTGGAAATTAAATGCCATCTAATATCTATTATTTAGATAACCCATAAGTCAAAGAGGAAGTCTCAAGGAAAATAAAAATATACATTGAGGTGAGTGAAAATGACCACACAACATATAAAAATTTGTGAAATGCAGCCAGGTACTGTGGCTCACACCCATAATCCTAGCACTTTCAGAGGCCAAGACAGGAGGATCACTTGTGGCCAGGAGTTCGTAGGCCAGCCTGAGCAACACAGTGAGACCCTGTCTCTGTAAAGAATAGAAAAACGAGCCAGGTGTGGTGGTGCAGGCCTGTAGTCCCAGGTACTCGAGAGGCTGAGGCAGGAGGATCACTTTTGTCTAGTGAGCTAGGAGTTGAGCTTCAGTGAGCTGTGATAACACCACTGCACTCCAGCCTGGGTGACAAAATGAGACCCTGTTCCCCCAAACTCTCCTCCCCCCAAATTGTGGAATGTAGCTAAAGCAGTGCTAAAAGAGAAATGTGAAAGACTAAATGCTTATATAAGGAAAAAAATCTTGCAAATAATCTATACTTCTACCTCAAGTAGTTAAAGAGCAAAATAAATTCAAAGCAAGCAGAAAGAGGGAAACAATAAGGATAACAGCAGAAATCAATGAAATTAAAAACAATAATGAAAAGTTACTGAAACAAGAAGCAGGGCAGATACTTTGGAAAAAATTGATACACCTCTAGTAAGATGAACTGATAGAGAAAGAAGAAAAAATCACCATTATTAGGAATGAAATAGGGTACTATTACACAACAGATCCCATAGCAAATAAAAGATAACAGGAAATACTGAGAAAAGCCTCATGCTTGCAAATGAGACAACTTAGGGAAAAAAATGTACGAGTCCTTAAAACCACAAATTACCCAAATTCAGCCAAAATAAAAGAGAGAGAACTTGAATAGTGTTATAAGCATTAAAAAATTATACTTGTATTTTAAGAGCTCCCTCAAATCTCCATACTCAGATGGATTCAATGAAGAAATCCACAAATTATTTAAAGAATAATTAACACCAATCCTATACAATTTCTTCCAGAAAATAAAAGAGGAACATTTCCTGACTCATTTTGTGAGGCCTGTATTACCCTGGTACCCAAACTACACAAAAGTATAAAAAAGAAATCTAGTGAATAATACCTTTTGTGAACTTAGATGCAACAATACTTAGCAAAATACTGGCAAGTCAAATCCAATGACACATAAAAAGAATAATAAAACACAACAACATACGGTTAATCTTGGTTATGTAGGGTTAGTCCAATAATTAAAAAATCAAACAACATAACATTACCATATCAAACAGGCTAAATTAAAAAGTCATATGATTGTATCAATCAATTTAAGAAAAGCATTTCACAAAATTCAACAACCATACATGATAAAACTCTCAGAAAAAGAAGAATACAGCAGAATTTCCTCAATCTCACGAAGACAATCTATAAAAACCTTATAGCTAACAACAAGGTAAAAAACTAAATGGTTTCCCTCTAAAGTTGGGAACAAGGCAAGAATGTTCACTATTCACTATTCCTATCCAACAGAGCATTGGAGATTCTGCTAACTGCCATGAGGCTAAAATAACATAAAATAAAATAAAATCATACAGATTACAAAGAAGAAATTAACCTGTCTCTTTTTGCAGACTACATAATTATTTATGTGGAAAATCTCAAAGAATCTACGAAAAGCCTCCTAGAATAAGTGGGCTTAGTGAGGCTGAAGTACACATGACTGAGACACAAAAGTTAACTGTTCATGAAAGAGAAATAAAAACATCAATATCCTTGACAATTGGTCCAAAGAAAACGAAATACTTAGATAAAAATTTAACAAAATATGGGCAGGAGCTGAGTAATGTAAATACAAAATACTGATGAAATAAAACAAAGAAAATTTAAAACTTAGAAATATCTGAGTTCCTGGATAAGTATAATATAGTTAAAATATTAATTCTGACTGCATTAATCAGTAAGATTAAAGTAGTTACTACCAAAATCTCAGAAAGCTTTTTGGTAGACACAGAAAAGCTTTATCTAAAATATATATGGAACGAAAAAGACTCTAGAATAGCCAAGAAAATTTTGAAAAAGAATAAAAGAGGAGGAATCATTCACTCTGATATTAAGTCCTACCATACGGTCTGAGTGATTAAGACAACATGGTATTTGCAGAGAGAGAGACACACATAAAGAACCCAGAATAGAATCCAGAATATATCTGCACAAATATGTCCCATTGATTTTTGACAAATAATCAAAAGCAATTCAGTGGAGGAGGGGCAGCCTTTTTAGCAAAGAGTCCTGGAACAATTAGACATCTATAGGCCAAAAAGAAAAAAAAAACAAAAACAAAACCTTCAACCTAAATCTCATACTTTTACAAAAACAAACTCAAAATGTACCATAGACTTAAATGTTAAACTATAAAACTTTTAGGAAAATATCATAGAAGAAAATCCTTACAACATCATTTCTTAAATTTGATATCAAAAGTATACCAAAAGTGTGACCCATAAAAAGAAAATTTGATAAATTAGATACCATCAAAACAAAAATTTTTGCTTTGTGATGGACCCCTCTAAGAATATGAAAAGAATAACTACAGACCAGGAAAAAAATTATTTGCAAATCACATATCCAACAAAAGACTTGAATGTAGACAACTCCCAAATTAATCCAATAGAAAAAGGGCAAAAGACATTGTTAGACATTTCAACAAAAAGGATAAAAAGATAGCAAATAAGACATGAAAAACTGTTTGACATCATTAGTCATTAGGTAAACACAAATAAAATCACAAGAAACTATCATGACATACCTCTCCAAATGGCTTAAATAAATAGTGCTCACACAAATACTGGTGAGGGCAGAGAGAAACTGATCACTCAGAGACTGCTGATGAGAGTATAAAATGGTACTGCCATTCTGGAAAATGGTTGGCAAGTTTTAAAAAATACTGACTCTGCAACTACCATACAATCTAGCAACAGTCCTTATGGGCATTTATGTCAGAGAAACGAAAACTTCTAACAGAATCTTGTAAATGAACGTTCACAGCAACTTTATTTGGAATAGCCAAAAACTAAAATCTACTCAAATGTTCTTCAATAGGTAAATGGTAAACAAACCATGGTATAAACGAAAGGAATGAACTACTGTATTGATACATACAATTCTGATGAACCTCAAGAAAATTAGGCTGACTGAAAGAAGGCAATATCAAAAGGAAACATACTATAAAATTCTATTTAAATGACATTTATGAAATATCATTATTATGAAGATAGAGAACAAATTATTGATTAGTAAGGGTTAGGATGGGGAGAGGGACAGATGTGGCTATAAAGCAGTAGTATGAAAGAGTCTTCTGGAAAATGTTAAGTACATTGTTAGTGGAAGTGGCTATGTGAAGTTACATGTGTTAAAATTACCCAAAATCGGCTTGGCGCTCATAGAACAGTGGTTACGGTGTCAGCCACATACATTGAGGCTGGCAGGTTTGAACCCAACCCAGGTCAGCTAAACAGCAATGACAACTGCAATAAAAAATGCCGGGCATTGTGGCAGGTGCCTGTATTCCCAGCTACTTGGGAGGCTGAGGCAAGAGAATCACTTAAGCTCTGTCTCAAAAAATAAAATAAAATAAACAAATAATAAAAAAATAAAAATAAATAAAATTACCTAAAGTTATACACACACACCTATATGTGAGTAAACATAGTGTTACTCACAAACAAATAATAATAAAAAAAAATAAATAAAATTATCTAAAGTTATACACACACACCTATAACTGTGAAATATGAATAAGCTCTGTGGATTGTACCAATGTCAATTTTCTGGTTTTGACAATTATGCAAGGTATTAACACTGGATGAAACTGGGTAAGGGTGCATGGGACCATCCTATAATCATTTTGAAATATATTATAGATCTATAATTATTTCAAAATAAAAAGTTAATAAAAACATTGTATATTACAATATAACTCTGTAATACATTAACAAAATCAATATTATTTGTAGTATGGATTTGGAATCATTAATAATCAATGTTTGACAAATTTATAATACTAGATATTAACTTTATATATTGATGACATAATTTCCTATACAGTAAGGCTAAAAATAGAGCTGAGCTCCATAAGAAATGCTTTCTTATTGCCCTAAGTAAAAATATTACTACTTTGAATTTTTAATTTAAATGATTTAGGACCCCAACCTTTTGGGCACCAGGGACTGGTTTTATGGAAGATAATCCAGTACAGGTCCACAGATTAGGGGTTAGGGACTATAGATTTACAGAGTAAAAGGTATACGAAAAGCATGAGATCTCTTATATAGCTTAATCTGGCAAGATGCAAAGAAAAAATAAAATAAAAATGTTTCTATGTGAGTTAACAAGATGCATTATTTTGCTCCTTGGTTTAGTCAATGACTTCATAAAAATTGACTTTATAAAGTGCATCTCATTTTGGAACTCAGTATATTACAAAATCTATTTCTTGAAAAAAATGATGGTATCAAGTAGAATTACTCAGATATAATCAAATTCTACTTAAAAAGAATATTTGGTTGTGAACAATTATTAATGTAAACCAGTAAGTTAGTTTTACCTGATTTCCAACTTTGCCATTTCAGGTAATTCTCCAAATTTTATTTCTTCTACCTCTAGTTCTTTAAGAGCAGACAGAATTTTCTGCTGATCTTTATCATTAATTCCATTCTAAGGAGAAATAATTTTAAAGTATAGTAAGGTAGTCATACTTAAATAATTTAATTTTCAAAATTACTAAAGATATTTTGGTACTTGATGCATTCACATCTTGAAAAAAATAACTGTGATTGACAAGGTTAGTTACAGCATTCAAATATTCAGATACATGGTGACTACAGTCAACTTCTTTTTTTGCCGTATACAAAAATTGATATAGACTTTGAAAAAATGACTAGATGTAAATATATCATCTTTCAAAAACACAATAAAACAATTTTTCCTTTGAAATATTATTTAAAATATTATCAGCAATAAGTGGAAATTAGCCCTCAGGATTACAACTAAATTTTCTATCTTGGATTTAGCTATGTATACAAGATTTTTAGCAAGATTCCAACTGAAACTTGCATTTATACAGCAAGATCACTGCTTTTTACATATCCTATTTATCAGAGTACCTCTGATACTTCCCAGTTATTTGTTATTTAATACTAGATGGTAAAATAATAGGTCTTGTTGGTTCTGAGAAAGACAGTATTTGGAAGACACATAAAGTGCACGAACTTTATGGATACCTATATTTTTAAAAAATATCTCACATCTAGGTAGCCTATTTCACAAATCTATTTCACATTTGGAAAATGAATAACCAATTTTAGTTGAGATGTCATGGCAATCTGAAGAAAAAAATTACAACTTTAAGTCTTTGAATATTTTAAAGTAACTTAATACTATGATTACAGACCTTAGGACTATCCACAATCATATCTAATCAAGAATTTAGCAAAAGATTAATCATACTCTGCAGTCCTAGGATTTTTAAAATAAAAAATAAAAATATCTACAATTTAGAAACCACCATAAAATATTAGCTGAAGTTTTTAAACTTGGTACTAACCTTTGTAAATTCATCTTTCCTCATAGTCAAAAGGTGTCTTAAAGTTATATCCTTTTCCTATAGAAAAGGGAAAAAATTTTACCTTTCCACACGAATAAAAGTAGAAGGGGAAGTAGACAAGTGTACACAAGTTAGACAGTTATACATGCTCTACTCCTCACACCTTCCCGCTTTCTAAAGGGGATGCATACGTACATATAGATTTATGGAAATGAGTAGACAGGAGTATCAGATATCCCTATACTCACGTAAAAAAGTATAAACAGCTAGTTTCCAGACTCAAATAAAATGATTACAGTTAATATTTACAGACATAAAAGTAAGGCATTCTACAAAATCTGACAGAAATAGTCTATGAATATTTTATATTTCTGACTATCACATTAAACCATCCTGAAATTTCTATTAGGAAAAATTCTGAGTAAAAATACCATTTCCTAATAGAAATTTCAGGATTGTACACTGAAATCCAACTCTGAAATATAGTAGAACTTCCCTAGTTGACCACCTCTCTACATTGATCACCTCTTTAAGTTGACCTAATTTCCATAGACCAGACATACACCACATATATATATCAGCACAGTAGGCCTAGTGCCTTAGGCTGACCACCTCTGTATGCTGACCAGTTTGTTACACACCATTGGGTGGTCAATTTACACTATGTTTGAACAGAATGTGTATACTCCTAAGAGATATCTATCTTAAATAATGTTTTACCACTTCAGTATCCCCACCTAGCTGATAGTAATTGTCATTTACTCAAATTCCATAATGTATGCTTAAAGAACTTAGTGTGTGGCATATAATCTCATTTAATTTAACCTTCACGACTATCCTACACTAGGTATTATTATCCTTATTAAGAAAATATATTTAGCTGACAAATTCTAGTAAATAAATAATATAGCAAGAATCTGATACCAGGTATGCAGAATTAGAATAATGCTTCTTCTATATTCTAGCAGGAAGATCAGCAACTACAAACACTAACGGCTTAGACGTATGGAGATATTGGGCAGTGGGTAAAAGGTGTTTAATACAGTTAGATTCTAATTTATATAAACTTCTAGAATAATAATTTTTAAAAATACATATTACAAGTTTAAAATGGGATATATTACAAATTATAGGAAAAAATGAATTGGCACTTGTTCATAGATATGCTTCTGAAGTAATATTTAATATTATATTAATCAACAAATAAACATTTATACATTACTCATTGTAGGTTATATAAATTCGTACCTTTAATAAATCTGTCATGTGTTCAAGTCCGAGACCATGTAAAAATATTTCCAGATCTCCAAATGCTGTATATGAACTGTATACATTTATAGCAATGTTAATTTCAGAACAGACTATAAATATACAATGAATATATATTTATATTTCAGAAAGAGAATGAGAATAAAACTATGACCCCATGTAGAATACATTTGCAATTTCACACTAGACCTATGCTGTATCAAACGAATGAGTAAGGTTTCTTGATGGAAATATATAGAGAAAATGGTGATAGTAAAATGCAGCTCATTTTTCCCAAGTGTGAAAATATTCGCCAATATGTATTCCTAGTGAAATCTTTGTACAATTAAGCAATCTCCTTAATCACCTTAAGTAAAAATTAAATAACAAGCTTCAATGCTATTAAGTATAAAATCGTTTTTGGCATGTACTGAATAGTGTTCAGGGAAAATATGTATTGTTAATTTTAGCTTACCAAATTAGAAATGACTAAAAAGAATTAAAAAGATATAGTACTGTTTGAATGGTAACATAAATATAATCTTAGAACCTTTTAAAAATAAATTTTGTTCTTGATATTTTATTTAAAGTTCACATTTAAATCAAAGCTATTATTATTAGTATTAATATATGTAAAAATTTTCTAAAATTTTGAAAAACAGAGCACTCAAAATCCATACATTTCTAAATGACATTTAAAATGCTTATAAAAATTTAAAATATAACACATTCTAGATAAGTCACCATATTTGCTGCAAGTAATAAAAACATGCATTAATTTTGCTTATTTGTACATATCCTGTTGGACTAAAACATGTTATATTACCTAAACAAGTGATCCTTTTCTTTATCAGACTCTGTTGTCAATAGTTTACAAATGGTCTCTTCTTTAGTTAGCTGTTGAAGATTTCCTTCCAATGGATTTAAAGTCAAAGAAAGGAAATTGAAGATCTGAAAAAATTTAACAAGCCATTCAAATATAGTTAACATTATATACTATCACTTAACTTTAAAAGAAACTGAACATATGACTATTTTATATCTACAAAAGACATTCTAGCAAGGCAAGAAAAATAGAATTTTTGTAACTTTCTACCCTGAAAACTTAAAAAAAGATTAATATATCATAGTTGTACATAATTTTGGGATATATGTGATATGATCAAATTAGGGTAATTGGAATAATAAGTAAATGCTTCCTTGCCCTGAAAAAAATAACCAAAAAGCAAAAGGAAAAAATCTAATTAAAAATTGTCAAAATTAAAGGAAGATAGTAATCAATAATATCTTGGTAAGATATAAGACAAAACTAAAAATTCCATTTTGAGAAATGACTCAGATTAAGTACTAAGGTACTTTAAACACATTGCTAAGTGGGACAGAAGTAATAAGCATGACTAAACGTACGCAAATTCCAACTGTACATCTCAGAGTTTCCTTATTTTTAAAATCTAAAATCTTAGAAAGTCACATTAATTACATGTAATCAGCTAATATACAAGAAGAAATAATTTATGATCAAAATACCTTTTGATCTAAATTTCTCATGTCAAATTTGGAGTCATCTATTCTAAATTTAATAATGCTATAAATTATTTTCAAAATTTCAAAACTTAGGAAACAATGGTAATGTTTTTGAAGTTTTACAAGGTATTATAATAATTAGCACTCTATAGAATAATTTTGGAAACATTAAAATAATATTTATAAAATGACAGGTATCTTATCATATTGCTCTAAAAATCAGAGGAAATTACTTTTAATGCAGTAAAAGTGGCATTCTCTGATGATCATATGATGGAACCTTTGGAATTTCACTTGCTTTAAAATTCAGAACCTTGATGTTACAAACTCTTGAACTAAATAACCTAGGTTTACAATTGTACTGTATGTACAATTGCTTCCCTGCTTAGAAATTACAGACTTATGGTTAAAGCTCTAACGTTCAGTCCAAAAGTTTGTATCAATAAAAATTATTTAGAGTATGGTGAGTTTGACATCTAAATGATAGTAGATCATATTCCCAAGTATATCATCACTTTATCATAAAACTAACATGTCTCACATCTAGGAGTAAATATTGATGATTTAAGGTTGTCTACTATCTATAAATTAAAATCACAAAACAATGTTTTAAATACATGTTCAAATTTTGACATTTTATAAGCTTACTCAATATACTAATTTTTAAAATTCTGCACCAGTTTGAAATGTTTATCCATTATAATTTTATTCCTAGGACTAGAATAAAATTTTATTAACCTTTTATATAGCTTTTAAATTACCACATTATAAAGTGCCTCTTGTTTTAATAGAAGATGAACACTCTAGCAAAGTAAAGTTTCTATTACCTGGCTGGAAGAAAAATACATATGTAAACATTCAATAATAGCCAGATACATTACTATAATTATACTTGTAAATTCTAAAAAAAAAATACAGAAGTTCTACAAATTATAATGTAACCTGTTACAGAAAAATTAGTTCAATATATAGAAGGATACCTCAAGGTGTTTATTTCTTTTTGCAATTTCACTTGGTATCTTTCCATCTTTCGTTTGTAGCATTTTATTAGCTCCAAGTTCAAGCAACTTCAAAACTACATTTTTATGACCCTGACGTGCTGCCCATGTTAAAGCCTGTTAGTGGGGGAAAAAAGAAGATTGTTTAAAGAAAAGGAGTATATGAGAGACAGATAGAAAAGTTTTCAACTTTGTATTTATGGCACAATAAAAAAAGGAGAACATGGTTAATTAATGGAATGATGCAATCTCTTCATTTCACATTGTAAACGTATTTCCAAAGTCGTATTTGCAAAGCAGACGGCAGTGCTCACTGATTTTATAAATCTAAACAACGTTTTACATAGTTACCTGATGTTATGGAAGAAAATGATTTATCTGCCAATCACTGAAGTGTTTTCAATTTAAAAAAGAACTCTTATGTGTATTTTAGAGCCCAGGTTTTGTTGTATTTCTTATGTAAGGACTAAGAGAGTCGATTTATTCCTTTATTTCCTTTTCCCACCAAACAGCAATTAAGCACCAGTCCTTTTGTATTTATTACTGATAATAACAAGTAACAATGTCATAGAAATAAAAAGGAGCATGATGTAAGTGTTTCTCACAGTGTAGCCATTCTCATCCTGGGCATTAACTTCTGCTCCATGAGCAACGAGGAGAGCAACGACCTGAGTGTGACCGTCCCGCGCAGCATACATGATTGGAGTCATAAGTCTCCTGAGGAGGAGGAAGAAAAGAAACATCTGTGTTAGTGCTGCCATTAACAATTACTCGATTTCATCGGTGTAACTACAGACAATACCATTAAGTACCGCTTTGAAAACAAAAAAGTAAAGAAAACTTTTAATAAAGCAAGTGATTTAAAAATCCAATCTCCCTGTCAAAGAGCAAATGTGAAAGAGGCTAACACTTTCGGAGTACTGAATGCTTACATAGCACCCTCTAGTGAAGAACTGTATCTTTAAAATCACTAAAGAAGCTACACATAATGCACGTATTCATTTAGAAAATTATCAGAGTACCCACACTACTCTTGTGCTGGGAATATAGTGAGGAATGACACAAATAAGACCCCTGACCTCACAAGAGCTGCTCGTATAAAATGCCCACTACGTTTTATTTTGCACTTTGCTAAAATAAAAATATAAATGAAAAACTTTTTCTTATTTCTTAACGTGTTCTATTATAACTCTACTTTTATCTAAGACTGAAAGATTTTTGAGGTATGTTTTAATCAAGAAAAAGATTAGCCCAGTAGTTTAATCAGCTTAATATTCTCCATGAGTATCTTCTGGGACAGCATAGTGGTTTCTCTCTAGTTTACCATTTTCCAAAATTAGAGATTTGATCCATCTCTGTTTAGAAGTTAGTCAGCTTCTGACCCTTTTTATTCTAAAGGACGCCAGATTTTATCAATTTTATTTGGGCAGAACATAACAACATGGGGTATTTTAAAGGATGTTTGAGATTCTGAGCCCAATTTTCTTAAGTGGCCCTCAATATCTGATTTATACATAAAGAACTTTAGAAATAAAAACAACAAATTAAGTACTGTGATCTCACTAAAGAAGTTTAAGTTGGTTATTCATATTACACACAGTACCTACATTCCTGCCTAACAGATGATTTCTCTGTAAGGTGGGTTAGCATAAGGTATATCTTGAATGTGATCATTTCACACTAATGTTTTTATTAACATAATCCAGACATTTATCTGTTTCTTCTCTTTCCTAGCATAATTCTGAATGTTTTATTTGTAATTACATGCTAATATAGTTGCAAAGCTCTTCTACCTTGAATATCTCTCACTTAGTGGCTTCATTAGATAGGCAATCTTTACCAGGCAAAGACTGAATTTCCTGGGTAACTTAAGCAAACATTAAAAAATGTATAGAACAAGAGCCAGGTGCAGCAAGTCACATCTGCAATCCTAGCACTCTGGGAGGCCAAGGCAGGAGGATAGCTTGAGCTCAGAATTTGAGACCAGCGTAAGCAATAGCAAGAATCTAAAAATAGAAACATTAGACAAATGCAGTAGCACACGCTTATAGTCCCAGCTACTAGGGAAGCTAAGGCAGAGATCACTTGAGCCCAGGATTTAGAGGCTGCAGTGAGCTAGGATGGTATCACTGTACTCAAGCCAGGCCAACAGAGGGAGACCCTGTCTAAAAACAAAAACAAACAAACAAAAAATATATATATATACACAGAAAAAAATTATTTGAATCAATTAACCAAATACTTTACTACATCTCAGTCAAATAACTTGATGTCTCTTTGCCACTTCTCTTCACCCCATAATAGATCAAATCTGCTCCTTTCAATCTTTCCTCTCATTAAGGAGGCAGACCTAAGACTAGGCATCATTCGTGACTCCTCTCTATCGCTCCATGTACAAGTCATCAGCAGATCCTACTGGTTCTCCCTTCATCATAGATTCGGTATTGGCCCACTACTTATTACCTTGTTAGTTACTGGAGTAGTCCAAACAACTCGCATCCTTCTCGGATTTGTGTTATTATAAGATCCTCAGAACTGTTCTCCATGCTTCTATTCTGGGCAACTTAAGAGTTTTTTCTTCCTTTTGCAGAAACTTCCTTTTGCTACTCCCTCCACTTTCCCCCAGACTTTCATATTGCTAACTCCCTCATGTTGTTCAGATCCTTACTAAAAGAAAGTCACTAAAACTGACAAACTTCTAGCCAGACTGATCAGGAAAAAAAGAGAGGAAATAGAAATCGCCAGGGTTGGGAACAAGACAGGTAAAATCAATACAGAATTTCTAGATTTTTAAAGTATAAGGAAATATTATGAACAAATTTATGCTAATAAATTAGATAATTTAGATGAAATGGACAAATTTTTCAAAAGACACAAACTACCAAGGTTCACTCAAGAAGAAAGAAATAACCTGAACAGTCCTGGGTCTATTTTTTCTATAGGTCTATAGAAAAAAAAATTAATTTTTTTCTATATCAATACCAATTCTACACAAAATCTTCCCAGTAAATTGAAAAGAAGTGAATGCCTCTCAATTCATTTTGTGAGCTCGGAGCCTGTGGCTCAAGTGGCTAAGGTGTCAGTCACATATACCTAAGCTGACCGGGTTTGAATCCAGCCCAGGCCCGCCAAACGACGACAGCTGCAACCAAAAGAAAAAAAAAAAAAAGAATTCATTTTGTGAAACAAAAATTACTCTTTTAGTAAAATCAGAGATACCTTACAAGGAAAGAAACCTATAGACCAATAAAATCCATTAAATGCAAAGATTATGAACAAATTTTGGCAAATAGAATCTAATCACATAAAGAGGTTAAGATATGACCAAGTATAGACCAAGTGCAGCTATCCTAAAATGCAAGGCCAGTTTGATATGTGAAAACTCAATCAACATAACACATCATATTAAACTACAAAAGAATAAATATAATTATCTTAATAAATGCAAAACAAATATTTTATAAAATCCAACATCTATTTCTTTATTATTTTTTTAGACAGGATCTTGTCTGTCACACAGGCTGGAATGCAGTGGCATGATCACAGTTCACTGCATCTTCGAACTCCTGGAATCAAGTAATCTTTCTTGCCTCTACTTCTCAAATACCTAGAACTACAGATGTGGGTCACCATACCTGGCTAATTTTTCTTTTTTTGCAGTTTCTGGCCGGGGCTGGGTTTGAACCCGCCACCTCTGGCATATGGGGCTGGTGCCCTACCCCTTTGAGCCACAGGCGCCACCCGTAATTTTTCTATTTTTTAAAGAGACACGATCTCACTATTTTGCTCAGGCTAGTCTTGAACTCTTGGACTTATAATAGAGTCTTCAAATATGATTATGGATTTTCTATTACTTTTTTATAGTTCTACCAGTTTTTCATGTATTTTAAAACCAAATATATTCAAACTATCCTGTTAACTGTTGCCCCTATCAATAGCACTTCCTCTGGGCTGCCTTGAATAATTTTACCTTAAATTTTATTTACTACCCTAGAGGTACCTACTAGGTATATATGTTAAAATGATATTTTAGGGGTCCATTTCTTTTTCTTTTTTTGCAGTTTTTGGCCCGGGCTGCATTTGAACCCACCACCTCCAGCATATGGGGCCTGTGCTCTACTCCTTTGAGGTACAGGCACCACCCCATTTATTTACTTTTGACCCTTATGTATTGCTTTATTTAGGTGTAGTTTCACTGGACTGGGTCTTAGCCAATATCAGGGTTGTTATCCTTAAGTAAACCTCACCAATTATATTACTTTTCTTTATTAATATAGCTGGACATCTTTGTGGCATTGTATTTTGTGCTTTCTATTCACCATTATTCTATGATGCTTCCTTCTTTCCTTTTCATCAACTTGGGAATTAAGAATTGAGCTGCAATAAACTTTGGTGCTAATTTCTGCAATACACAGGACAACTTCACTCAAAATGCCAGTTATGATCCTGCTGAATATAATTTTAAGTTACCATCTATCTGAAAATGCCTCTATTTTGCCCTGATTCTTGAGTGACAGAATAGCTAAATGTAAAATTACCAGTTCAAACCATTTGTCTTTTTCCATATGTAGTTATCTTGTTAGACAGAATACCATATAGTCATTTCTTCGTAAATAAATTGTATCTTATGTAAATTTTAGGATTTTTGTCTTTATTCTTGATACTGTAAAGTTCATTGTGATGTGTCTATGCATTTTAATTTAAAATATATATATATTATGTATCTTTATTTATTTGTGTGTAAATCTTACTATGTATCCAATGAATCTTCCAATCTTAAAGAACTCTGTGTTCATTTTGGGATCATTCTGGGTTACTATTGCTTCAAATACAGTCTATCTCCCATTTAAGCAGCCATCCCAGGGCAAAGGGCTTGGTCAGTTGCTACATTGTAACTACCATAAGGCTTGTTAAGTGCCATAAAGTTTTCTTCCTGCAATTAGGCAGAAACTTGCTCTAGAAAGTTTTCTAGAGCACTGCCCAACTAAGTGTATTGCTTGAAGCAGTAGACTGGGATACTCCAGTCTTGAGGATCCTTCCAGCAACACTAATTGTATAGGAGATGGCCTTACAAATATTATTTCTTATACGAAGTTATAAACCCTAAGCAAGCCTAAGCTGGCCTACAGAGACCGGGCACAAAATATCTTTCACACCAAACGGGTATAATGTATATAGTCTGGGTGAGGGTCACATGTACAACCCTGACTCAAAAACTGTATAAAAGCAATTCATGTAACAAAAATATTTGTACCCCCATAATATTCTAAATTTTAAAAAATTCACTTTTTGACATAAAAAGCTAAACCCTATCTTGCTTAAATGTTAACATCCCATCCCAAACTTGTGATTATGTATGTTAACTCGCTGTGCATGTACTAGGCTTTCCTATAAATATTCATAGGTACACCCCAAACCTGATGAATATGCAAGTAAAACAAACCCAGTGCTGCAATCTGCTTATGGTTCTCCTGGAGGCTCTGTTCCCCCTACACATTGCTTCTCTGAAAATAAAGTCTTCTCCTTTTTCCTCCTCTGTAGATCTCATGGTCATTTTAACCTTTATCCTATGTCACTCTTCTGTTGATTTTTTTTGTACCTGTTTCATGATGCTTACATTCTCCAAATTTTGGTCATTTATGGTTATGCATCCAACTTCTGGCCTATTGTAAAGGCCCCCAAGCACAGAAGACTCAAGTCAGCAGCCCTGACCTGGACTATCAGTAATGTAATATTTAGGTATTGCCAGGGTTCCTTGTTTATTTCTTTGGTGAATTACTCCTTTTCCATTCCAGAGATAATTCCTTCTTTTGTGTCAAACAGAACGTTATTAAAATTCCTGGTTTTGGGTAGCTATGTTTTTCTTTCAGAATTTTTAGCATCATTTCATCAAGTTAAAACAATTTCACTGGCACTCGGAATACGATTTCTGATTTCATAAATCAATTCAGATTTTTGAAGAAGTTGTTTTTAATACTGAATCATCCTAGCCAACACGATATATCTATTTCACTGAGGGTAATTTAAAATTTTTCCAAAGTTAGGTCTTTCAAATTTCTTGTACACTTACTTCTAGACATCGGTTTTTTCCTCTTGAAAATGGAATTTATAATTTAATTGTATTTTTAAGCTGGTCATTATTTGTACGTTGGAAACCAACTGAAGTTTGCATATGAGTATTCAAAAAGCTATCTCACTTACTGATTATTATTTCTAACAGGTTCTGAGTTGATTACCTCGGGTTTAACTAGCATATATTCACAATGTAAAAAAGTCTAAATTTTTCCCTTTTTCTAATAAAAAAAGACCTAATAGTTTAATTAGAGGCAACATAGTTCAATGGTTTAAATCAAATTTAAATTGGGATCAGAAAATTTTTTCGGTAAAGGGCAAGAGGGTAAATATGTTAGATTTTGTAGCATACACAGAGATTTGTCACAACCATTTCAAGTCTGCTGTGGTAGCATGAAAATAGTCATAGGTGATACACAAAGAAATGAGCACTGCATATTCTAATGAAACTTTAGAGGTCTGCCAACCTCTTGATTTGAATGGAGTCAGTCTGCCTAGATTCACATCTAGCCTTTAACATTTACTGGCTGTGAAAACTTAGGCAAGTTTCTTTTTTTCTTTTTTTTTTTTTTTTTTGTGGAGACAGAGTCTCACTGTACCGCCCTCGGGTAGAGTGCCGTGGCGTCACACGGCTCACAGCAACCTCTAACTCTTGGGCTTACGCGATTCTCTTGCCTCAGCCTCCCGAGCAGCTGGGACTACAGGCGCCCGCCACAATGCCCAGCTATTTTTCTGTTGCAGTTTGGCCAGGGCTGCGTTTGAACCCGCCACCCTTGGCATATGGGGCCAGCGCCCTACTCACTGAGCCACAGGCGCTGCCCATTAGGCAAGTTTCTTAAACTCTCAACTGCCTCGGTTTCTACAACTTTATATGGACATTAAAATGGTTCCTACGTTTGTGGAACCTATTTGTGATATTATCATAATCTGCAATAATATAAAAATGTTCAGCAACAAGAATATCAGGCAGAAAGTAAATACTCTGTCATTATTAGTGATGTTTCTCCATTAAACCATATGATTTGTTTGGGGTTCACATAAATGTTCATGAAATTAAGGAGCTACTCATCTAATCGAAGTCTACTAAGGTTATATCATCAGAAACAGACCTTAACTTTTGTAAAATATGTCTTGGCATCTGGCATTATCATTATAATGATAAGTACCTTTTTTTTTTTTTTTTTTGTAGAGACAGAGTCTCACTTTATGGCCCTCGGTAGAGTGCCGTGGCCTTACACAGCTCACAGCAACCTCCAACTCCTGGGCTTCAGCGATTCTCTTGCCTCAGCCTTCCAAGTAGCTGGGACTACAGGCGCCCGCCACAACGCCCGGCTATTTTTTGGTTGCAGCTTGGCTGGGGCCGGGTTTGAACCCATCACCCTCGGTATATGAGGCCGGCGCCCTACCAACTGAGCCACAGGCGCGGCCCAATGATAACTACCTTTTAAAAAAATTCTGTGACCTATTTATGAAATCGTTTCTCTAATATTCAACCATTTTTCCATAGCTGATATGAATCCCATCTTATCACAGCATATTATTCATCGAATTTCTTGAAAATTATTAAATTGAATTTCTTGATATTATTAAATTTGCTCATACTTCATTAAGAATTTAGAATTTTTATATATATGTTCATAGCCAAGATTGATTTATAAAGCTATTTTGAGTAGATTATTTTTAATTGGATTGAATTAGTTATATATCCTTGATAAAAAAAGACTTGAAAATAATCTTTTTTGTGTGTTTAGATGGTATTAGTATAATCTATTCCTTGGAAGTATAAAATAAGTAATCTGTTAAACTCTGAACCCAACACTTTTTTTTAGAAGTCAGCTTTCTGATAATTTTTCTCAAAAGACACACTAACGTCATAACATAAAAAATACATTTAAGGGGCAGCGCCTGTGGCTCAAGGAGTAGGGCGCCGGCACCATATACCCAGAGTGGCGGGTTCAAGCCCGGCCCCGGCCAAAAAACTGCCAAAAAAAAAAAAGAGAGAAAGAGAAACATTTCAAAAAAAGAACAAAAAACATTTAAAAAACAAACCAAAAAACAAACTAGAAATAGCATCTGCAGCCAGGCTCAGTGTGGCTCATGCCTGTAATCCCAAAACTTTGGGAGGTAAAGAGGGCTGCTTGAGGCCAGGAATCCAAGACCAGGTTGGAGGAACATAATGAGACCCCCACCACCACCAAAAAAGAAAAAAAGAAAAGAAACAGCATCTTCACCATATATAGCGATTACAAAAATTAAAAGATACAATATACGAAAAGGTTATATAAGTCAATAAGAAACATGAACCACCAAACAGAAAAACTGCAAAGGACACAGGCAGTTAGTATACACAGAAATAAAGAAGACTAACAAAAATGTGGGAGATTAATCAAATAAGTATTATTGAAAAGCATGTAAAGTAAAATGAGGCATCATTTGTAAGTCAGATTGGAAAACTGAGAACATAAAAAATATCTAGTGCTGTCCCTATGTATGTCCTCTCCACTACTGCTGGAAGTAAAGCAGATTTACTCAACCTTTCAGAAGATAATTGGGTATCACTTATCACAATAATCTACACAGTAATGCAGATTTACTCAACCTTTCAGAAGACAATTGGGTATCACTTATCACAATAATCTACACAGTAATGCAGATTTACTCAACCTTTCAGAAGACAATTGGGTATCACTTATCACAATAATCTACACAGTAATGCAGATTTACTCAACCTTTCAGAAGACAATTGAGTATCACTTATCACAATACACATACGGGAGGTTGAACAATTAAGTTTTTGAACTCCTCCTAGAAAAAAGTGCTACATACAGGGCGATGCCTGTAGTAGCTCAAGGAGTGGGGGACCTGGCATATGCCGCAGGTGGTAGGTTCAAACCCAGCCCTGGCCAAAAACTGAAACAAAAAAAAAGTGCTACGTACATCATTGCTGAATATCACTATAGTCACGTTCGAAGTACTCCCCTTGGAAAGCTATGCACCAACACCAGTGTTTAGTCTACCATCAAAACAATTTTGGAACTTTTTTCTGGAATGGCCATTAGAGCTGTCGTGGTAAGAGGTCTGACAATGATGTAAGCAAACTCACCCCAGAAAAAGTACTTTAAAATGTAAACAAGGTGCTAGGATTGGTGTATAGCTTCCCAAGGGGAGTACTTCAAAGATGATCATAGTAATATTCAGCAGTGAGGTATGTAGTACTTTTTCTAGGATGAGTTTGCACAAACTTAATTGTCTGACCTCACAGACCTTTGTCTTGGTGACTCTATTTTAGAAATGTGTTCTACAGAAAATCTATCCAAGTTGTCAAAAGAGGTTCATTATGGGATGTTTTGTAAAAGTAAAAATCTGGAAATAATTCAAATGTTCTTCAATAAAATAATTGGGTTAAGTAACAATATCACATCCATACAGTAGAATATTGTATAGCCATTATAAAGAGAGGCTGGTACAGCCTCTGGTACAGTGTCAATGAAACACAATTCAGTTTTAAAAATAGTCACTTGTAGTAGAAAATACAGAGTATAACCTTGTTTAATTGCTTCTCAGCCTTTTGGCTAAGAGCAAGTGCAGAGTATAATCCCATGTAAAAACAAAGAAAAACAGAGAAATGCCAATCAAAACCACTCTTAAGATATCACCTAACCCCAGCAAGATTAGCCCACATCACAAAGTCCCAAAACACCAGATGCTAGCATGCATGTGGAGAGAGGGACTACTTAAGACACTGCTGGTGGGATTGCAAACTAATACAACCTTTTTGCAGAGAAGTATGGAGAATCCTCAAAGATCTAAAAGTAGACTTTCCATTTGATCCTGCAATCTATTACTAGATTATCTACCTGGAAGAACAAAAATCATTTTACCACAAAGACATTTGCACTAGAATGTTTATTGTGGCTCAATTCATAATAGCCAAGTTGTGGAAACAACCTAAGCACCTACCAACCCACGAATGGATCAACAAACTGTGGTATATGTATACTATGGAATATTATTCAGCCATTAAAAAAGATGGAGACTTTACATCTTTTGCATTTACCTGGATGGAGCTGAAATATATTCTTCTTAGTAAAGTATTGCAAGAATGGAAAAATGAATATCCAATGTACTCCATATTAATATGAAATCAATATATCAACAATTATATGCTCAAAAGAACAACAAAACATTAATATTTTTATTCATTTTACCAGTTCAGGGGTAGAGGAAAGCAGGGCGGGGGGAGGAGGGAGGATGATTGATAGGAGGAGGGAGGGCATGGGGTGAGATCTCACCTAATGTGCACATTGTGAGGGTGTATAACACGCCTCCCTGGATGAAGGGCTTTTCTACAAATGGAACTTTACCCTGGAAATGAGAATAGTGTAACCTAAAACTTCTATCCTCATATTAATTTGAAAAAATAAAAAAAAACCTTAAAAAACAACAACAAATGAAAACAAAAGAAAATCCCCAACACATGGAAGAAATTCTGTAAGAATATATAACAATGTGCTACCGACTAGGGAAATGAAAGACTTTTTGTTTTCTAAGTTACATACTTTTTCAAAATTTTAATAGAAACATTTTATAATCAGAATTTTAAATAAAAATGATATGTGAAAATTCTACCTTGACATACAACAGAACCAACGTTCTTTAAATCAAGCAAATCTACTTGCTATTTTCAATTTGGAATACATAGCCCATGGCTTTGACAAGAGCAAAATAGCATTAGCTGGACCTCAGGGCTTTAATTCATCCTGACCCTGCTATCGGATTAACTTATGAAATATTAATATGTTTATTCTTCTTAAATTATTCAATAGCTTTCAGGTTGAAATTTGTTTTTTTTAGTATGGATACATAGGTTATTACACAGTCACTGTTGAATTCTGAGCCACTTTCTACTATAGCATCTCATGATCTGGTTAAAATATCTACAAAGTACCTGAAGGAAACATGCTTCCTCTCCTTTTTCTGCCTATAAACGGGCCTCCCTCTAAATGCAATAGTGACTAATTCCCAATTCATTATTCAAAACTAAGTTTGAGAGATAGACTTCTGAGAAAGTTTCATATTACCTGCACCTCAGTTAAGTTTTCCCACTTTCTATTCTTGGAGATTCCCTCTGCTACTTGTAATTTTACAATGTTGCAAATGCCTATAGTCTTGTAAACTCTTCCATGCAATTGTCAAATTCTTGAGGCAACAACTTGGTTTTTCATCTTCTATTGCCTAGTACTCGGCATATATTAAGTGTTTTTTTAAAAGTTTAAAAGCCAATGACAACTGTTTTTTTCTTACTTTATCTACCAGACTTCCTCAAAAGTTTTAACAGTCAAGAGTTGGTTTAAAAGAATAAAGTTTATGTACATTATATAATCATAATTAAATTTTTTTTTCTGGATGATACACGGCCTTTTATTCATCTCACTTTCAGGTTATTTCATTTCAATAAAATCTCCACTAGAGGGCATACAAATAAAAGCAGAAACAAAAACTCTCAATTTAACAGAAAAAAAAATCTCCAAATTTTTAAGGGTATATGTAAAACTTAGTAAATGTAAAATATAAATGTCTTAACACAATAACTAAGAAAATGCCAGGAAGGCTATCTTAACCAGTGTGATGAAAATATGTCAAATGGTCTATAAAACCAGTGTATGGTGCCCCATGATCGCATTAATGTACACAGCTATGATTTAATAAAAAAAAAAATCCCTTCACAATGATGTATTTACCACTTCTCCGTACTAAGAAGAGTAAAATGGTTGATTTGTCTTCATGTCATATTTTTATGTACATTTCAGCATCATCTACTTTTTTAATCTGCTTAAAATAAGTAGCTTATTTCCAACTTTGCTTGATAACCATCTTGCTGCCTGCTATAGGAATATGTAAAATTTTCATTTATTCTTTTGGAATTACACATATTATAAACACTGCCTTCTATCATTTTGTGTGACATATACCTTATGCATAGGTTTTACAAGTAAATGATTTATTTCTACTATTTCCTTGAAAACTCACTATCACTAATTATTAATAGGTATTCCTATTTGCTTAGTAGTACAATCATAATTAAAATTTAAATTAGAATTCTCTAATGATATTAGCATTTAAAGAAACTTATTTTACACACAACACTATTTACAAAACACTTTTATATGACATTACAGTTGATTGTCACAAGAACCCAGAAAACTAAGCAAAACAAATTTCCTTATTATAAGGAAATTTTATTAGTTATTTTTATTTTATTAGTTTTATTCCATAGATGAGATATAAAAGTTCAGCATTTCATAAGTTTGCTGAGATCATGAAACTAATAAATAATAGGACCTGGGACGTGGACTTCTGATTCCAAGATACTTCAAAATAAATAATTTTTAATTTTTTCTTAATAGGATAACTCAAAATACATTTTTGTTTAACTTTAACAGTGAAAATTATCATTCTTTCACCAATATAATACAACACAGGTAAAACAATGTAAAAACACTACAAAGAAAGGAAAAATACCTTCACTTAAGTATCAAGAGATCTCCCACATCCCTGCAATTCTCATTGAGAACTTCTGGTTATTATTATATTGTTGAGAACCATGCACTAAAGTTAGATAATTCAAAAGCAATAAATTATAAACTCATACACCAGTTCCCTGCCATTAGCTGTTGGTACTTCAGGTAATTAATCTTACTTGAATAGAAAAATTCCTATCTCTTGAAAGCAGTTCTTTCCGTAATCTGCAATGGACTTTAATCATTACACAGGGTATGGGAAGTTTTCTCATGGAAAAAGCCCAAGTGCCCATTGATCCACGAATGGATTAATAAATTGTGGTGTATGCACACCATGGAATACTATGCAGCCTTAAAGAAAGATGGAGACTTTACCTCTTTCATGCTTACATGGATGGGAGCTGGAACATATTCTTCTTAGTAAAGTATCTCAGGAATGGAAGAAAAAGTATCCAATGTACTCAGCCCTACTATGAAACTAATTTATGGCTTTCACTTGAAAGCTATAACCCAGTTATAACCTAAGAATAGGGGGAAGGGGGAGAGGGAGGGGACGGAGGGAGGAGGACAGGCGGAAGGAGAGTGATTGGTGGGATGGGATCATACCTGCGGTGCATCTTACAAGGGTACATGTGAAACTTGGTAAATATAGAATGTAAATGTCTTAACACAATAACTAAGAAAACACCAGGAAGGCTATGTTAACCATTGTGATGAAAATGTGTCAAACGGTCTATAAAACCAGTGTATGGTGCCCCATGATCGCATTAATGTACACAGCTATGATTTAATAATAAAAAAAGAAAAATGTAACAGAAAAAAATGCATTTTTTAAATAAAAGCAAAAGAGTTGTTATTTTGAATTCTGATTTTAAAATGTGACAAAACCCAAAAAATCAAATTCTTGAATGAACTAATTTTATAATGAGGTGGTAGTATAATGTTAACCTAATTAGTGTATTATAATCAATGAGATTTACAAAAAGGCAATGTACTTGAAGAACTGAGTTCAATTTAAAAATAGTGATTTCCCTCCACGTACCAAACACTACTAAGACAAAAAGTCAAGTCAGAATTTGGAAGATTTATTTTATCTTATTTTCTCATTTTTGGTCTCGGTTTCTGTGCATGGGTTTTGAAAGATCAGTTAACTACCTTGTCTCACCTCTATCCTATTTTGTGCTTTCAAAAGGATCAAGCAGATTTCCAGGTATCTGAATAGCAATGTTAATGCATACCTTAAATATGAAAAGTAATGCTATTTATCACTGTTTGCACATATGTAAAACTGCTAACAAAGATAAGACTAGCTTCTATGTGCAGATTGGAAAAAGAAAAGTGAGACCCCTATCTCTACCAAAAATAGAAAAATTAGCTGGGTACAGTGGTGTGCACCATTCCCAGTTACTCAGGAGGCTGAGGCAGGAGGATCCTTTGAGCTCAGGAGTTTGAGTTTGCAGTGAGCTACAAAGACATCATGCACTCTGTACCAGGCAACACAGAAAGACCCTGTCTCCATTAAAAAGAGAGAGAGAGATGGAGTTAAATAAAAAAATGAGCATACTATATGAAGAGACAATTTATAAAAAATATGTAAAAGGCTAAAAACATAAGGAACAACGTACAAACTAGTTGAACATCAGAAAAATAATTAAAACTGTAATATGCTCATTTTTTTATCCACCACATTGTTAGATAGCCATAAAGCCTAATAATATTTCGCAAGGATGCTCTTTCATGTGGGGTTTATATATGCAAACTTGAAAAAACTTTGGAAGATAGTTTGGATGTACCTTGCAAGATTTTGAATGTGCAAACCTGCTTTGTCTAAGGTTAGTTGGTTGTAGGGATGTGGCTTCAATTCTGGGTTCTCTATTCTGTTCCATTGATCTAAGTGTCTATTTTTATACCATCACCATGTTGTTTATTAGGTTATTGCTTTGTAGTACCATTTGAAGCCAGGTAATGTGATGCCTCCAATTTTTTTGGTTACATGGGCTCTTTTTCAGTTCCATATGAATTTTTAGGCTTGTTTTTCTAATTCTGTAAAAAAATGACATTGCTATTTTGATAGGCATTGCACTGAATATGTAGATTGCTTTAGGCAGCATGGTCATTCTAACAATATTGATTTCTCTATGCTATGGAATATGGGATGTTTTTCAATTTATTTGTGTCATCTACAATTTGCTTAATCAGTGTCATAGATTTCACGAGAGATTGTTCACCTTTTTGGTTAATTATGTTCCGAGATATTTTAATTTTTTACAGCTATTGTAAATGAGATTGAAGTATTAACTTGGTATTCAGCTTGGCTATTACTGGTGTATAGAAATGTTACTGATTTTTTTTTTTTCCACCAGAGGCATTGGTATAAAATTTTTTAATTAAAAAAAGAAATGTTAGTGATTCCAGTTGCTGCTTTTATAATCTGAAACTGAATTCATTTAACAAATCTTGGAGTCTTTTTTTTTTTTTGAAACAGAGTCTCACTCTATTCAGGTAGAGTGCTGTGATGTCAGCCTAGCTCACAGCAATCTCAAACTCCTGGGTTCAAACAATCCTCCTGTCTCAACCTCCGAAGTAGCTGGGACTACAGGCACTCACCACAATGCCTGACTAATTTTTCTATTTTTAGTAGAGACTGCAATCTTGCTCTTGCTCTGGGTGGTCTCGAAATCCTGCCTCAACCTCCCAGAGGACTAGGATTACAGCATAATCTGCATACAGCCAAATCTGAAGGTCTTCCAGAAGAGTCCTTAGGGTTTGCTAGGCATAGGATCTAGATCATTACTAAATAAGAGATAATTTGACTTCTTCTTTTCCAATTTGGATGCCCTTTATTTTGTTCTCTTGCCCAAATACCTTGGTTAGGACTTCCAGTCCTATATTGAACAGAACTGGTTGAAAGTGGGCATCCTTGTCTTATTCTAGTTCTCAGAGGAAGTGCTTCAACAAAGCAGGCAAAAACATACACTGGAGAAAGGACACCATATTCAATGAATTATGCTGGGAAAATTATTTCTCTCCATATACAAAAATTAACTCAAGATAGATTCAAGAATTAAATGTAAGACATGAAACTATGAAAATTCTAGAAGAAGAAAACTTAAGACAAACTCTTCTGGACATTGATTTAGTCAAAGAATTTATGACTATCACCCCAAAAGCAAATGCAACAAAACTAAAAATAAACAAATAGGACTTAATTTAACTAAAGGTTTCTGTACAGCAAAAGAAATAACCAGCAGAGTAAATAGATAACCCAAAAGGGGAGAAAATATTTGTAAACTATGTATCTGACAAAAAGACAAATATCTGTATAAGGAACTTATATAGATAACAAGAAAAAAAAAACAATCCATTAAAAACTGGGCAAGTGACATGAGCAGATATTTTTCAAAAGTAGACATAAATGGCCAAGAAACATGAAAAAATGCTATCACTAATCATCAGAGAAATCCAAATTAAAACCACAATGAGATACCAGGAAGAAGTGCACGTGTGTATATAAATGTGTTGAATCAAAAGGATTGGGGACATTCATCAAACTATCTGGGGCAGAGAATCTGAAAGACTCATGATTTATTACATAGTCCTCCATGTTATTTTAATATCTTATGAGAAAAATGTATTCATTCCTAATTTATAGGTTTAAAAGGACTAGGAAGAAAAATTATAAATGATAGTTTCTAGTAATGTTTTCTAAATAAACTATTTAAAAAATTCTTTCTGAAAGAATACTTTCTGTGACTTCAGTCTGTTTTGGGAGTAACAATGATATATCACTTATTTACTTACAACCAGAAAATGATAAGGTAAGCCAAAATTAAACCTCAATCTATCAAACTGCTACCGTGACATTTACAACCAAATTTATATTGTGAGGAAGAAAGCAACATTTTTCCCAAGTGATCTTCTGTTTATTAAAACATGCAATAACATTCAATCATGGATTATGTCAAAACCTTGGATATTAGTTAATGTGGTGCTGTTTTATCAATACTAATAAAACATCTACTAAAATTAAAATGCCATGTCACTTATAAAAACCCTCATCTATGACTGAACAGTTTGAATACAACACATTCCTTTGCCAGAAAAATATAAGGATTTAGCAAATTGGGGGGAAAAATCCCCACAATTTCTAAAAACAAAAATGCTAATTGCACATACTTTTAAAAGGCTTGTTATTACTCCAACAATAAAATGTCAACTCCAAATAATATAATATAGATCTTTTATGCTAACATATCATTTTATTGCATCATTAATATAAAAAGAAAATAAGGAATCATAAGCCTCTGCTATGCGAAGTTCCAATTAATTTAATTAAAGGCCACCTTGTTTTCAGGCCTAAAAGTATTAAGTTAAAGTATGATAAAATTTTTCTGTTTACATACTTCCTTTTGCAGTTTGCAGATTTTTTGAAGTAAAAATCTTCATATTTTCATATGAATACCATTTATGGCATTATTTGAATACTATTATTTCTAGTGTTTATGTAAATACTATGTAAAGCATTATTCTTATAAATAATACTATATTTAGGGAAAGGGACAGGAAAAAAACAAAAAATCCAAAGACACAGGAGGTTTAACATAAACAGTTTTCCGACAATTAGAAAAGTCTTACTAAACTGGTCTATGTTGAAAAATCCTAAATAGAAACATAGAAGATAGGAAATATAAATACAGTCTCCTGGTGGATCCTGTTCAGATTAAACTATCATAAATAACCTTAATCAAACCTCAGCTACATTCAAAGGCACTTAAATACTTGAGTGCCAATTTTCTGTTCTGTAAAAACATGTCATCTACCACTGAGTTTTAAGGATTTATACAACATATTTAAAAGCAATTAACACATTGCCTGGTACACAGCAAATATTCTATAAATGTTTCATTTAAAAACAAAGTAAAAAACCTAGCCCTCAAAACAAACACTAAAGCCAAAATAAATACACCAGTATTAAATTTCTATATTCGGTAGACACATTACACTGTGTTAAGTATTGTCAGTAGCAAGATTCAAGAGAAACAAAGGTGTATGTCCTAGAGAGTTAAAAACAGTTTTTAAGTCATAAGTTCTTAAACTAGTCTCAGAAGAGGGAAAGGAAAATGAAAAAACAAAAAAAGAATAAGGTGGACGTATATATACTAACATGGAAAGCTGTCCATAAAATATTAAGTCCATGCTATTTCCAAAGCCACTTTTACAAAACAGTCTGTATAAAAAACAAAAAATGACAAAGCTGACAACAAAAATAATTAAAAATAATCAAACAAAAGATTGATAAGATCTATTTCTAGTAATGGCATTTAGATAATTTGGGCCAAAATTTTGAAGTCACCTAAAACAACTAGATGGAAAAACTTTTTAATTTCTTTTTTTTTTTTTTTAAAAAAAACTGAAGATCTAAGATACCAAGAAACTACTAAAACAAAATATAGATGGCCAAATGCCAGAGGTAAACTTAGCATTCATAGTTCCTTTTGCCCTCAGGGCATTTGCCTATGACATTGGTGGCCTTCAACATCAAGAGGAACAGAATTCAAAGCCCTGAGCTTACACATAGTAGAGTTTGATAAACCACACCTGAGACACTTTAAGCTGGGATTCAAAGGGCTGCATCCTTAGCTTAAGGATTAACAAGAAATAAACGAGCTCTTCATGTTTATACCTCCAAATGGTCCAGGGAACCACAATCCGTGAATTTAAGATTACATGAGTCCTGGACTGACAGTGTCCCAAGTACCTTTTAGAAATATATAAAAAATCCTCTCTGATGAATCATCCTAGCTCTCATGTTATTCCTACAAGATTTTAAATCTAATAATTAGTACCTAGTCATGAATGAGAAGCAGGAGAAATACTGCTAACAGAAACAAATCCACAAATATTTAAGATATTGGAACTGTTTGAAGTGATATTTACCATATTATAGATGCTTTAGAGAAGGGGTGTCCAACCTTTTTCTCTCTGCCAGCCTTAGGAAAATAAGTGCTGTCTTGGGCCACACCTTAAATACACAAACACTAATGAAAGCTAATTAGCAAAAAAATGGGTTTGTGCATACTTTTCATGACATTCAACACCACAGATAAACAAACAAAAAAGTGGTCATAAAATCAGCATGTGGCCCAGGATCACAAGTTGGACACACCTGTTTGAGAGTTTGAAAATATTTTCAGTATAACAGTGGAAGGGAGGCTCAACATGATAAGCTCCGTTTACCCTGTAACCGCCCATGGTAACATCCTTTAGGTTAAAAGCTTCTGCTTAGCTCTGCACACAGGCCAGCTAATTATAGGAAGAACTTAGTTTGTAGTTCAATTCTAGAAGAAAGATAACTGTTACTTTCCCAAAACTAACTTCCAGGGAGATAAGGAAATCATGTACACAAGTAACAATACTATGTTAAAGATTTATAAGAACACCATGATCTCACCTATGTTCTCCAAAGTTAAATGACCAAGAACATTCATAGACCCTTGATGATGCCCAGATGTCTGTAGTCCTCTGTTACCTCTTATAAACCCCTTCCTCTCTCTCTCTTCCCTTAATAGGAAAAGGAGCCTAAAGTTCATGCTAACTTAAGATGGTTCTACAACACATTAGTCTGCCATCTTCTCAGTTTGTTGGCTTTTTGAATAAAAGTCACTATTTTGCCCCAATACCTTGTCTCAATGTAATGACTGTTGTATTGAAAGTGTTACAAGCTTGGACTTGGTTACATCAGGGAATAAAAAGTATCACTGCAATAAAAATAAAATTCAAATGGACATAATAAAAAAAAGTAGCTGAAATTGTAAACTCAATTGGTGAGTTTAACAACAGATTAGAAAGTAAAGTGAGATTTATCCAGAAAGTGACACAATGAGACCCAACATGAGGGAAAGTGAGATACTGGGCATACACTGAGAAGATCACAACCAGAGGCTGAAAGGAGAGTGAAGAATAGGGCATAGGTAATATCTGAAGAGACAACAGATAAAGTTTTTCAGAACTGAGGCACAAATCCAAAATTTAGAAGATGCTTATTATGACGTCATGATGGCAGATGGAGATACCTTAAAGACACTGCATTAAACTGATTTTTAATTAGCCATTTTTAAGATGAAACAAAAAAAAGTTGGAAAAAGCTAAGTTATTTATATAAAAACATTAATATCCAAGAATCCAATTAGTATCAGCAGATCTGAATGTTTATTTAGGTACAAAATTTGGGAGAAGAAGCATACACATACACTTCTAACAGAGGAGAATAGAATTTCTCTCTTTCTTTTTTTTTTTTTTCTGATTCACCCGTGCAAGATTCAACTTGCTCAGCATTTTTTTTTTATTAAATCATAGCTGTGTACATAAATGCAATCATGGGGTACAATGTGCTGGTTTTAAATACAATTTGAAATAGTTTCATCAAACTGGTTAACATAGCTTTCACTGCATTTTCTTAGTTATTGTGTTAAGACATTTATATTCTACCCCTAGTAAATTTCACATGTACCCTTGTAAGATGCACTGTAGGTGTGGTCCCACCAATTACTCCCCCTCCACCCATCTTTCTCCTCCCCTCCCCTCCCTCGCCCCTTTCCCTTTCTTCTTGGGCTATAATTGGGTTATAGCTTTCATAAGAAAGCTGTAAATTGATTTCATAGTAAAGCTGAGTATTTATCTAATAAATTTTAATATTAAAATTTCACCATCGTAAAATAAAAATTTCACTTATTTAAAAAACTTTTTAAAAGCAGACTAAAAGATGGAGACTTTACCTCTTTCATGTTTACATGGATGGAGCTGGAACATATTCTTCTTAGTAAAGTATCTCAAGAATGGAAGAAAAAGTACCCAATGTACTCAGCCCTACTATGAAACTAATTTTGGGCTCTCACATGAAAGCTATAACCCAGTTACAACCTAACAACAGGGGGAAGTGGGAAAGGGAGGGGAGGGAGGGGGGTGGTGGGTAGAGGGAGGAGGATTGGTGGGATCACACCTGTGGTGCATCTTACAGGGGTATTTGCGAAACTTGGTAAATGTAGAATGTAAATATTTTGGCACAGTAACTGAGATAATGCCAGGAAGGCTATGTTAACCATTGTGATGAAAATGTGTCAAATGGTCTATGAAGCGACTGTATGATGCCCCATGATCATATCAATGTATACAGTTACGATTTAATAAAAATAAATAAATAAATAAATAAAATAAAAGACGACTAATTCCCTAGGCTTTTCTTAGGCTTTTCTGAGGGGGAACTGATGAAGAGCTTTCTTTTCCATGGACTGAACAGGTGACCGAAGAACATTCTCAGGGTAAAAAAAGAAAGAAAGGAAGAAAGAAACAAAGGAGTGGACCAGGAAAAGTTAGAATTCAATTTATAGATCTGTAAAATAATGGGAACTCCAATGGGAATATTCTATAATAGGTACTCTGATGCTAACAATTTGCTAAATGGATGGGTTGATTTTCCTGCCTTTCCTTGGTGGCTAGAAGAATACAAAGAAATTGGAAAGCAGAAAGACTTACAAAGAATAATAAAAGAACACCTTAATTCTAACCACCTAAAAAATTTCCACCACTTACATAACAACAACAAGATCTAAACTACATGAACTAATAAAGGAAGTAACAATCCATGTACGGCGTCTAAGCAGCCAAAAAATAAATACATAAAACCAGCCAGAAAAAAAAGAATATACAGTGAAAAATTAGAATGGCTGGTGAAGTACAGTAATCTCTCTTTATCTGAGGCTTTACTTTCTGCAGTTTCAGTTACCGCAGTTTAGGTTATCTGCAGTCTGAAAATATTAAACAGAAATTCCAGAAATAAACAATTCCTAAGTTTTGACCTGTATGCTCTTCTGATTAGTGAGATGAAATTTTTCACTGTCCCACTTGAGACGAATCGTCCTTTGTCCATTATATCCATGCTGTATACGTTACCCACCCATTAGTCACTTAGCAGCCATCTCAGTTATCAGAATAACATATCACAGGGTGAGTACAGTACAGTAAGATATAAGATATTTTGAGAGAAAAGACCACATTCACATAACTTTTATTACAGTACAGTTATAATTATTCTATTTTATGGTTTGTTACTGTGAATCTCTTACTGTGCCTAATGTATAAATGTCATATATAACATTAATATATAACATTAATTTATAAACTAACTTTATTGTATGTCTGTACGGGAAAAAACAGTATAAATAGCATTCAGTACTATCTGAGCTTTCAGGCCATCCAATGGGGGTCTTGGAACATATCCCCTTTGAATAAGGGGGGACTATAAAAGAAAAAGTAAAAAAAAAAATTAAGAGTCCTTAGTGATATTAATGTTTAGCATAAGCATGCAAATGGCTTGCGGAAGCAAAACAAATGACAACCACAACAAACGCCAAACATGATGTCCCAATGAGCAACTCAGCAAGTAAAATAAAGGAGTGGATAGTCAGTGTTCCCTGAAGTTAACTCAAAATTACTTTTGATTTCCACAATTACAAGAGATGTAAGATTAACAGACATTATTGGTATATATTAAGCATTATAATTCAAATACAGTTTTTTCTTTCTTAAAATATGTATACTTTGTATGTTTTATATGCATTTATCAAAACTAATCCAACTGCACACTGAAAATCTGAGTATTTCACTGTATGTAAATGACACACAATTTAAAAATGCTTATATATTACAGAATTCCTTCAGTATCATTTAGCAAAATTTCGAATTAAGTATAGGGAATTCATGAGATTTATTTTTATTTTTATTCTTCTATCCAACCACTTTTGGGGCAAACAGAATGAAGTGATTTGACTCCAGAGACTCACTTTCATTTAAGATCTATAAACCCCTAGAATTATCTTCCTGCTTCTAACACAAGTAAAATCTATCCTTTTCTTTTTTCCAGTTTTATCTCCAAATTAAGACCCTATCTTTTGAGCTTTTTCCATAGAATGAAGAAGAGCTTCTATGCTACTTTACATATGGAAACTGAGATTTCTTCAGTTTGGTTTAGAAGTTTGCTATTACTTTCACTTCATGAGACAAGACAACTAATCTTATTTTAGCAAAAAGGAAAAAGAAAAGAAAAGGGAAGGGAAGAAGAAAGGGAAGAGGGAAGGAAAGTGGAAAGTGAAGTGGGAAGGGAGAAGGGAAGGGAAGGGAAGGGAGGAAGGAAAAGGAAAAGAAAAGAAAAAAAAATAGAGGCCAGTTTCCATCCTTTGCAACTAGCAAGTAGGTAATTATCTGGCTTCCACAAAATCTAGCCATTTATAAATTTTATGGATGATTCTTCCCCTGTGCTCTTTTGCTTAAGAGATTATTTTTCTCAGCAAAAGCACTGCTCAACATAAGAGGCTATGTCAACAACTTGAAAATCTACTATTTTTTTTCTCCTTAACATCTAAATAGTGGTTCCCTGATGCATCTCTAGTATCTTTTGGTACTTTTTAAACTTTTTTTTTTACAAAAAATTTAAACTCCAAATCTTTTAACAGGTTTCAATTTTTGTCACTGCAAATGAGTTACCTATAAAATTCCTCTTGAATCTCTTGCACTCTTTTTGTGTCCAGATGTTTTTTTTTCTTTTACATTGATAGCATGTTATCCCCCATATTCACTAATGTTATTCTTATAAAATTTTTGGCCTATAAAGCACTATTCTTTCAACATTAAAAAAAGGCAGTTGATCAAATAGTAACTACATGTACAAGACAAATTCAAATAAATTAAATCAATAAAAAGAAAATTGAAGAAAAGCAGATAAATAGTTGTTTCTCAGGTTATTTCTCATATCTATTGATTAAGTACAGATTGCTTTGTCTTCAACCATGTTGTAAATTTTCTATTTATTTTAGTTGAGTATATATACAAGTCTATTATCTTGTGCTTTTTCAAACTTATCAGCCAGTACATTATTCTGCCTTCTCAAAAACTAGAAGGTTTTTAAAGAAAAGAGTTTATCCAGAGAAACAGATTCCAGTTGAATTACATGACACAAAGTTACCATGTTACCATCTCACACCCAAAACTATGAGGCAACTTGATACAAAAGATAAAACTAAGCAATGGACTTTCACAAAAGAAAATGAATAGAACACTACCACACTTATCAATTATCTCAATAAATGTTAACGGCTTGAATTCCCCACTAAAGAGTCACAGATTGGCTGATTGGATTAAAAAACACAAGCCATCCATTTGCTGTTTGCAGGAATCACATCTAGCCCCAAAAGACAAATTAAAACTCTGAGTTAAGAGTTGGAAGCCAATTTTTCAGGCAAACGAAATTCAGAAGAAAAGAGTGGTTGTAGTCTTATTTTCAGATACAAGTGGATTTAAAGCAACTAAAGTCAAAAAAGACAAAGATGGACATTTCATATTGGTCAAGGGAAAAATACAACAAGAAGACATTTCAATTCTAAATATTTATGCACCCAACTTAAATGCTCCCAGATTCTAGAAACAGACCTTAAATAGTCTGAGCAATATGATATCTTATAACACCATAATAACAGGGGACTTTAACAGTCCTCTTATAGATCTGGACAGATGCTCCAAACCAGAGGTTCTCAACCCACAGGAACTGTATTAAAAGGGTACAGCATTCAGAAGGTTAAGAACCACTGCTCTAAACAGAACCACTGCTCTAAACAGAAATTGAACAAAGATATAAGGGACTTAAATGAGACCCTAGAACAACTGTGCTTAATAGACGTATATAGAGCACTCCTTGCCAAAGATAAGGAATATACATTATTCTTATGGCCCCATAGAACATTCTCCAAAATTGATCATATCCTAGGACACAAAATGAACCTCAACAGAATCAAAAAAATTGAAATTTTACCTGTATCTTTTCAGACCACAAGGCACTAAAGGTGGAACTCAACTCCAACAAAAACGTTCAACTCCACACAAAGGCATGTGGAAATTAAACAACCTTATGCTGAATGACAGTTGGATGCAGGAAGAAATAAAAGAGGAAATCGTTAACTTCCTTGAGCATAACAACAATGAAGACACAAGCCACCAAAACTTGTGGAATACAGCAAATGCTGTCCTGAAAGGAAAATTTATTGCTGTAGATGCCTACATCCAAAAAACAGAAAGAGAGTATATCAACAAACTCACAAGCCCTCTTATGGAATTGGAAAAAGAAGAACATGCTAAACCTAAATCCAGCAGAAGAAAAGAAATATCTAAAATTAAACCAGAGATTAATGAAATTGAAAGCAAAACAATCATTCAGAAAATTAATGAAATAAGAAGTTGGTTTTTTGAAAAAATAAATAAAATAAATAAACCTTTGGCCAGACTAACTAGAAATAGAAAAGTAAAATCTTTAGTAACCTCAATCAGAAATGATAAAGTGGAAATAACAACAGATGACATAGAGATTATAAGAGATTATCTCTGAATATTACAAGAAACTCTATGCCCAGAAATTTGACAATGTGAAGGAAAAGGATCAATATTTGGAATCACGCCCTCTCCCCAGACTTAGCCAGGAAGAAACAGAGCTCCTGTACAGACCAATTTCAAGCACTGAGATCAAAGCAACAACAACAAAAAAATCTCTCACCAAAAAAATGCCCTGGTCCAGATGGCTTCACACCAGAATTCTATCAAACCTTCAAAGAAGAGCTTATTCCCACACTTCAGAAATTATTCCAAAAAATTGAGGAGGAAGGAGTCTTCCCCAACACATTCTATAAAGCAAACATCACCCTGATACCAAAACCAGGAAAAGACCCAACTAAAAAGGAGAACTTCAGTCCAATTTCACTAAAGAATATGGGTGCAAAAATTCTCAACCAAATCCTAGTCAATAGATTATAGCTTATCATCAAAAAAGTCATACATTATGATCAAGTAGGTTTCAGCCCAGGGATGCAAGGCTACTTTAACATACACAAGTCCATAAACATTTTCCACCATATTAACAGAAGCAAAAATAAAGACCATATGATCCTCTCAATAGATGCAGAAAAAGCATTAGATAAAATCCAGCATCCTTTTCTAATTAGAACACTGAAGAGTATAGGCATAGGTGGCACATTTCTAAAACTGATGGAAGCCATCTATGACAAACCCACAGCTAATATTTTACTGAATGGAGTAAAACTGAAAGCTTTCCCACTTAGAACTAGAACCAGACAAGGTTGTGCTCTATTGCCACTACTATTCAACATAGTGCTGGAAGTTCTAGCAAATATAATTAGACAAGACAAGAAAATAAAGGGCATCCAAATGGGAGCAGAGGAGGTCAAACTCTCCTTCTTTGCTGATGATATGATCTTATACTTAGAGAACCCCAAAGACTCAACCACAAGACTCTTGGAAGTCATCAAAAAATATATTAATGCCTCAGGATATAATATCAATGTCCACAAGTCAATAGCCTTTGTATATGCCAATAACAGCCAGTCTGAGAGGCTAATTAAGGACACAACTCCCTTCACCATAGCTTCAAAGAAAATTAAACACCTAGGAATATACCTAACAAAAGAGGTGAAGGACCTCTATAAAGAAAATTATGAGACACAAAGAAAAAAGTAGCAGAGAATATTAACAAATGGAAGAACATACCATGCTTATGGCTTGAAAGAATCAACATTGTTAAAATGTCTATACTTCCCAAAGCAATCTACTGATTCAATGCCATGTCTATTATTTCAAGACTTGGAAAAACTCATTCTTCATTTTGTATGGAACCAGGAAAAAACCCTGTATAACGAAGGCAGTTCTTAGTAATAAAAACAAAGCCCGTTGCATCAGCCTACCAGACTTCAGGCTGTACTACAAGGCCATAGTGGTCAAAACAGCATGGTACTGGCACAAAAATAGAGACACAGACATTTGGAATAAAATAGAAAACCAGGAAATGGAACTAACATCTTACAGCCACCTAATCTTCAATAAACCAAACAAGAACATACAATGGGGCAAAGACTCCCTATTCAATAAATGGTGCTAGGAGAACTGGGTATCTACACATAAAAGACTGAAACTGGACCTGCCCCTTTGTCCACTTACAAAAATGGATTCAAGATGGATAAAAGACCTAAATTTAAGGCATGAAATGATAAAAATCCTCAAAGAAAGCATAGTAAAAACTCTTGATGATATGGGCCTGGGGAAAGACTTTATAAAGAAGACTTCCATGGCAATTGCAACAACAAAAATCAATAAATGGGACTTAATGAAACTGAAAAGCTTTTGTACAGCTAAGGAGACAACAACTAAAGCAAATAGACAATCTACACAGTGGGAAAGGATATTTACATATTTTGTTGGTTTTTTTTTTTTGATATTTATATATTTTGAATCAGACCAAAGCTTGATAGCTAGGATTTATAGAGAACTCAAATTAATCCACATGAAAAAAAGCTGACAATCTCATGTATTAATGAGCAAGAGAGATTAACAGAACCTTCTCTAAAGGAAACAGACGAATGGCTAACAAACATATGAAAAAATGCTTATCATCCTTAATTGTTAGAGAAATGCAAATCAAAACCACCCTAAGATATCATCTAACCCCAGCGAGAATGGCCCACATTACGAAATCTCAAAACTGAAGGTGCTGGCGTGGATGTGGAGAGAAAGGAACACTTTTACACTGCTGGTGGGATTGCAAACTAATACAACCTTTTTGGAAGGAAGTCTGAAGAGCCCTCAAAGAACTCAAGCTAGACCTCCCATATGATCCTGCACTCCCATTACTGGCCAGCTATCCAGAAGAAAAAGAATACTTTTATCATAAGGACACTTGCACTAGACTGCTTATTGCAGCTCAATTTACAATCGACAAAATGTGGAAACAGCCTAAATGGCCAACAGCTCATGAATGGATTTAACAAGCTATGGTGTATGTATACCATGGAATACTACTCAGCCATTAAAAAAGATGGAGACTTTTCATCCTATGTATTAACCTGGATGGAGGTGGAACACATCATTCTTAGTAAAGCATCACAAGAATAGAGGAGGATGAATCCTATGTACTCAATTCTCATATGAAGACAACTAATGACCTCGTACACAGTGAAGGGGGAGAGAAGGGGAGAGCAAAGAGAGAGAAGGAGGGAGAGGGTGGGGGAAAGGAAGATCAGAGAGAGGGTAGGGGTCGAAGAAGGAAGAGCAGAGAGAGGGAAGGAGGAAGGGGGTGGGGGTCTTGGTGTGTGACACACCTTTTGGTGGCAAGACACAATTATAAGAGGGACTTTACCTAACAAATGCAATCAATGTAACCTGGTTTCTTATACCCTCAATGAATCCCCAACAGTTAAAAAAAAAAAAAAAGAAAGAAAAGAAAATTTAAACTGGGGTGGCGCCTGTGGCTCAGTGAGTAGGGCGCCAGCCCCATATACCAAGGGTGGCGGGTTCAAACCCGGCCCTGGCCAAACTGCAACAAAAAAATATCTGGGCTTTGTGGCAGGCACCTGTGGTTCTACCTACTTGGGAGGCTGAGACAAGAGAATCGCCTAAGCCCAAGAGCTGAAGGTTGCTGTGAGCTGTGTGATGCCACAGCACTCTACAGAGGGCAATAAAGTGAGACTATCTCTTAAAAAAAAAAAAAAGCTACTCGGGAGACTGAGGCAAAAGAATTGCCTAAACCCAGGAGTTGGAGGTTGCTGTGAGCTGTGATGCCATAGCACTCTACCCACAGTGATAAATGAGACTCTGACTCTTAAAAAAAAGAAAAAAGAAAAAAATTAAAAAAAAAAAAGAAAAGACAAACTGAATTAGGAAAAAATTTATAGAGCCAAGCATAATTATTTCTATATATTGGGTACTAGATCATTTTCATTTGAATTATGAATAATTCTTTATAAATAATATTATATTCATATTGTACATATTTCTGTTGGATGGGCTATTCCTCTTCTCTTCATTTTGAAGATCAAATAAAGCACCAAGAGAGATTTAATAGGAAAATGGAGGTAGACAAGAAGGAAGCCAGTGTGATAGAAATTTTAAGCAATCTGATTCATTTTTATTACTATTGAGGTTTCAACAGAAGGATGATACATTTACTTTTTGCTTCTATGTATCTAGGCACTCTTACATTATATATTATTACCTAGTGAGTTGGTGAATACTTAGGAAAATGGGAATACTTCAATGTATTTCTTAGCATTTTTATAAAATGTTTAAATGTTGCTAAATGTTATACAGGGAGACTATTTAGCAAAGATGCCTATCATAGCTCTAGCATATTCTTTTGAGTGTATAATTCATAGGAAATGATAGTTTATTGTCCTCCTTTCAAATTCTAATGACATTCCTCAAAAACTTAAAAGTTGAAAAACTATCTTCATGTCTTCATTTGAGAATCTTATAAGATTGGAACCATGACCTTATGACCTATTTTCATTCAGTATTTGACCAAGTACCCTGGCATTGTTCATGATTTTTAATAGGCTGATAATCAAAAGTATCTTCAACGTTTCTGAACAAATATAAAGGCTCTTACCTACAAGCAACATTTGGATCAGCATTTCTTGAAAGTAGTAGCTCTACACACTTCAAGATCTGTTCCTCTGAGCCACGAGCAGAACACGCAGTTATCAAAATAGTCTGCTTATCTATAGTAATCAGAAAAGTAAGAAAAAAACCCAGGCATCAAGAAGTGTATTTAACTGTTTTTTGGGTTTTTTTTACCATTCAAAACATTAAAATTCTACAACTTCTTCCCAAATCTCTCACTCTTAGCAGATAACTTTATGTCTTCCTTTACAAAAACAAGAGATCAAGGAAGAATCTCTTTACTCTCCAAATTATATCTATAATTCACTTATTAGCTTCCTTACTCTATTTCCTTTTCTTTATGAGAGTCGTTAGCACATGCACTCTGCAGTCACATGGTCTAGATCTGAACAGTTTTTGGTTGATTAAAATAGACTCACCTAATGTGCATGATTCAATGGTACATTTCAAAACTATTAAGAAATGAGTACAACTGTGATGGATATGGATGTAATCCATTCTTACCCCATAAATGTCATCAATGTACAAAGTTATGATTTAATAACAAATAATTAATTAAAAAATAGCCTTGCTGAGCTCATGATTGCAAAGCAATGATTCATATTCTCTGGTTTCACTTTTTTACTTCTCACCCACTTGACAACTCCTGAAATTTGGCTTATAAACTACCCTATTGAAACTGCTCTCACAGCCATATCCATTGATTTCTTTTTAGTCCTTTTCTGTTTGATCTCTTCAAACTCACTATTTTCTAAAACTCTTTTTCCCTTGGCTCCTATGATGTCAATAGAGATCAGGGTGGATTAAAAACAAATAGAAATGCTTCTTAATTAAAACTCAGGAATTCAAAATAGGTCACCACAGCCATGGTTCACATCAGTGGCTCAATACTGGCAGAGCATAAAGATTCTAGTCCCAGTTCTCCCACGGAGAAACTGGCTCCAGTGATGTTTCCCTATCTCATTAGACCTAATTTATAGATACGAAGGTAATATCTGCCCTCTTTACCGATGGGCTATTTTGGCACACATAAAATAACTTATGTGAAAAAATATAGAGTATTTTATAACTTTAAGAATCCCTCTGATTATAAGGCGGAAGAAGTAGAAAAATTATTAATCGATTTTTTGAGCAGAATATTTGTATGCTTTCAAAAATCTCAATCCTAAGTATAGCTTTCATTGAATGATTTTGAAAATGTTATAATCAAAAGAAAAAACAAAGTGTAGGAGACTAAACATGAAACTGTTGATAAGACAGAAATTTATGTAAAATATATAAGTAGGAAAACAATAGAAATGGTTTTATATTTACCTATTGTAGATACAAAATTTATGTGAAAATTAATTCTAAAATGAAACCTATACCTGAATTATGAAATAAATTCAATTGCCTACTGAAAATATGTTAATAATAAGTAACTTATAATTCAATATAATAATTAAACTGGATTTTCTCATATGTTCTTTAAAAGCATTCAAAGCACTACTGAATGGAAATTATTTAGAAACAATAACAGAAAGATACAAATTTCACAAACTATCTTGAAACAACTTTAAATGATACAATTCAGAGTTGAGTTTAAAATTCCAGATTTATTTTGAAGTAATTTTCCAAAATATTATAAGCTTTTTGATGTTTCTTTTAATGTATTTTTCCTTTAAAAATAACCAATATCCTCTAGCACAGAAGTTAAAGGTATATAATATAACCAGTTATAAAGAACTGAAATCTATCTTTTTGGAAAGAGAGTTTTTCAAAATAAGTATGGTTTCTAATTTGATTTTATATGTTATTTACATAATACAACTAATAGAAAGTTTTTTCAAACTGTTCTACTTTTTCTTACTTGTGTAATAACTGTTTGGGAATCAAAGAATCACAATAAGCACCATCAGTTAAGTTATCTCAGACATATTACCTTTATCAAAGCTTGCATTAGCACCTCTGTCCAAAAGGACCCGAACGAGCTCTACATTGGCAACACTAGCAGCGTACATAAGGGGAGTCCATCCGTACCGAAAACTGGAGTCAACACTGATGCCTACCAATATAAAAACCAGCTTTTAAAAGCCCTACCACCACCAAAAGAAATCACTGTCACCTTAAGATGCTTAATGTACTGTGTATAGTAACATAAGCCATGTACTTTATAAAAGATTTTTTTGTGCAATAATGGCTTCAGAAAAACACAAAATAGTTATATAAAGACTTTAATAAAATTTGCTAACATCAGTTTTACCAGAGGCACTATGTTCCAAGAGACCTGATCTGACCAATGTTTTATCATATAATATAAAATGTCTATATTATAACAAGTTTTTACATGCTACCTTTTTCTTTTCAGGGGAGTTGGAAAAGGTTTAAAACAGATGTAAAATATCTTTTAAATTAGAACATTATCCCTGGACAATATCTCTATGATATTTATATATACATACCATATGTATGCCTAAGATACCCTTAATTTTCTTCCCAACACTAAATTTACTCATGGGTGACTAACAAAGCATCAAGCTAAAAAGATAAGTTAGGGTTAGATTATGAAAGCCCTATTAAAATACAGACTATACTTTATGATCTAAGAATAAAAATCTTTACATCTTTCTATAAAGATTCTTGCTCTGCTGCCTGGGCTAGAAAGCAGTGATAGCATCACAGCTCACTGCAACCTCAAACTCCTGGACTCAAGAGAACTACCTGCCTCAGCCTCTCTAGTAGCTGGGACCACAAGCACATGCCATGCCCAGCTAATTTTTCTTAGACATAGGGTCTCACTGTTAACTCAGACTGGTCTTGAACTCCTGGTCTCAAGTGATCCTCCTTGCCTCAGCCTCCCAAAGTGCTGGAGTTGCAGGTGTGAGCCAATACACACAGGTCACTGTTCTTTTATTGACAGTACTGCTCACACTGTGACAGCAAAGGTAGAATGGAAATGATAAAAAGAAAAAGAGAAGCAAATGTGGTATTTTAGTGTAAAAATTCTTACAAATCATCACCTCTAATATTTAAAGTAAACTGTTAAGCATCTATTATGTTCCAGTGCAAAAAAAAAAAAGGTAAGTTTCAAAAGGATTGATACAGTGTATTTATACAACTCAAAGATGCATCAAATAACTCTTTATTGTTTAGGGACATGTGCTTATACAGCAAAAGTATAAAGATATTCATAGGAATGATAAACAATATATATAGAAAAGTGCTAACCTCCAGGGTAGGGGATAAGAAGTTTCCACACCTCTCTGAATATCTGAAATATTTAATAATTTAAAGAGAACTAAAAATGTTAGTACACAGCAGAAAACCAACACTAGAGACATCTTTTTTTTTTTTTTTTTTTTAGTTTTTGGCCAGGGCTGGGTTTGAACCTGCCACCTCCGGCATATGAGGCTGACGCCCTACTCCATTGAGCCACAGGCACCGCCCTAGAGACATCTTCAAACTGTTAAAAGTGGTTGACTAAAGGAGTACTTTCCTTTTCAATTAAAGTTTTAAATTGGTGCAGAAATATGTTTCAAAAGCAAGAATGACTTTGAAAGGTAAAAAATGAGATTACACCTACGGTGCCTCTTACAAGGGTACATGTGAAACTTAGTAAATGTGGAATATAAATGACTTAACACAATAACTAAGAAAATGCCAGGAAGGCTATGTTAACTAGTGTGATGAAAATATGTCAAATGGTCTATAAAACCAGTGTATGGTGCCCCATGATCGCATTAATGTACACAGCTATGATTTAATAATAAAAAGAAAAAAAAAGAAAGGTAAAAAATTAAAAATACAGGCTCGGCACCTATGGCTCAAGTGGCTAAGGTGCCAGCCACATACACTTGAGCTGGCGGGTTCGAATCCAGCCTGGGCCTGCCAAACAACAGTGAGGGCTGCAACCAAAAAATAGCCCAGCATTGTGGTGGCGCCTGTAGTCCCAGCTACTTGGGAGGCGGAGGCAGGAGAACCACTTGAGCCCAGGAGTTGGAGGTTGCTGTGAGTTGAGATGCCACGGCATTCTACCCAGGGTGACAGCTTGAGGCTCTATTTCAAAGAAAATAAATAAAATAAAAATAAAAATAAAAATAAAAATTAAAAATACATTTAAAAAGAGTTAAATAATGACTTCTGGAAAGGAATAACCATAAAATGAGTTACCTGTGAAAGTAAGACATCAGCAGTAATAGGGGTGTGGGTAGTGACAATGGTATCTTTCTACTTATACCTATTATCCCTATATTATTGGCTTTTTAAGATGATCTTTTAAAATTTTTGTAATTAAAAACAAATTTGAAATGGTTGACTAAATACCTACTTAACAGTAGGCTCTAAGAGACTGAAAAGTCCACATTTGCCTATAAATCAAATCAAGTACTAATCCTTCAGATTAGTCCTAATCCAAAAGCCTTCATTACCTTTGCTATACCTAACCCCTTCACTCCCAATGCAGATTCTCTCTTTTTTTTTTTTTACAGTTTTTGGCCAGGGCTGGGTTTGAGCCCGCCACCTCCAGCATATGGAGCCAGCACCCTACTCCTTTGAGCCACAGGCACCGCCCCAGATTCTCTTTTCTAAAACAAATTTCCTCCATTCCACCCCATCCAATACTATGTACACTACACATATATTCATATTAGGTATGCAGGCCTCTTTCCACTTACTCAAATTTTATTTGTTATCATTCTTCAATTACAAACTCAAATTCCATTGTCTGTTCATAAAATCATATAGATAATTCTCATTTGTTACAATAACAGCTAACATTCACATAATGGCCATATGTTCCAAATCCTTTATGTATTTTAATGCCCTCAACCACTCTTTGATATAATACATCCTCATTTTAAAAGGGATAAAATTAAAGCTTAGAAAGGTTAGGTAATTTAGCCAAGATTACAGAATCCTCAAGTGGCACAGTTAGTAACCAGATCGGTTTTGTTTCTAAAATGGTTTACTTTCCACTAAACCACTGTCGCTAGCATAGAAGAAAAACATTTTGCCACATACAATCTCATCTAATACTTTGTATGTGAATGTTTTGTATCTACAACAGGACAGAAAATTCCTGTTCCTCTTTTGGATAACTGTTATAATCAACAATTTATATTTGTATGTGTAGGTAATTGAAAAAAGTTTAACCACCAGAAAAAAATATCATGGAGCCCAGGGAAGAATTATGATCCTTTACATCAGTGGTTCTCAACCTTCCTAATGCCATGACCCACAGGTTGAGAACAGCAGCTTTACATAAAGAAATTGATGTTCTGGAAATTTAAGAGACTATCCCAAGAAACCATACTAGTATGCAATAAAGCTGGAACAAATATCCAGATAGGCACTCTGATTCCTAGCTCAGACCTCATTCTACCAAAACAGAACAAAAACGGCAGAGGGAACAACATAACTAAAATGTACATGACTAGAAACTATTCTTGAGAAATATATTATAGCCAAGTAATTGTAGGGTAAAATTGATCAAGGTGGTGTAGGATTAGTCCAAGTAGGCCTCTTGAATGGGCTGAAGATAGGGTGGCATTCTAAATATAAGGACAGAGAAAGAAAGTAAAGCTGACAAGTCAATCAACATAGAAATATATGTAGGACAACTGATATATTAACATTCACCATTTTTCCATTAAAAAGCACCTAAAATGAAGACATTGAGTTCCTTTCTCACTCACCAGAATCTAGAAGTTCCTTGACCAAGGAAATATCTCCTGTGGTCAATGCTTTCTTAAAAGTTTCATTCTTTTCTTCAATGGGTAACGGTCCTTTTAATTTCTAAAAAAGCAGAAAGTTTTTCTTTTAAATCTTATTTTTACGCTTATTTCCATTTCCACTGCATCAGGAAACAATGGTTAAGTACATAGGCTTTTTTCTTTTTTCTTTTGCTGCGGTGATGGTGGTGGTGGTGGCCAATATATAAAGTTTGTGAAGAATTCATGTCTAAAATTATCTTTAAAAGGAAATGGGTAACAAGGGGTCCAAACCCAAGCGGAGAGCTAAAACCTATGAAGCCTATCTAATGGAAACCACAACTAGGGAGACACGAGGAAGATTCTTTGAATTTAAGTCCAAACGTCTGTATGTCCACTAAGAAAAGAGAAACATATGAGGAAGGTTTCGCAAAGGCTAGGCTTTGCCTTCAAGGGCCAGGGAAGGCTAAAACTAGATGCGGTGAAGACAAGGCCTCCTCTGCTACCTGAGATGCCCGGTCGAGATAGCCGATCTCCCAGCCGTCATCCTCGCTCTCGCTACTCTCGCCTCCGCCAGCCACTGCCAGGCCGCGTACTGCGCCCGCCGCCATGCTTGCCCGGCGCCGCCCTTCTGCGTCGCACGCCGGCGCCTGCGCACTGGGGCAATGCGCAGTGCTGTGTGGGAAGGGTTGAGCGGGAAGAGGCGACGTGCGAGGGCTCGGGCCTCCGTGGCGGGCCTGTAGCTGCTTGAGGAGCACCTCCCTGGCTCCCACGGTCCTTTCCCCCAACCTCCTGCCCCAGGAGGCACGAATCTGGAGTGTCTGACGCGGCCTGCAGGGCTGAAAAAGTTCGTGCATCAAGTGCAATTGGAGGAATTGGTACCTCCAGTTCCTTTAAGGGACTCATCATTCTTTTTTAGAATGTTTGCCTACTGAAGTTCTTACTCTGCAAGGAATGCTCTTCTTGGGATGGGGACAGAATGGTATTTAATGCTAAGTAAGACTAACATTTCTCCTTGATACCCTTCATTCGCCTTTTGCCAAACCCACTGACAAACGTTTGTCCCCTAGGAGATAGAGTCCTGCAGGCCAGAATACATCCCCACAGAGCACCACCCAGAAGTCATCACATACATGAGAGCCGGCAAAGGCACAAGGAGAAAATTCTGACCCCCAGAGAATTCTTCCTTTAAATTTCATGAGATCGCAGATTTAGAAACTGCAGACCATCAAAACGCTTTGCTGCTGAGAAGTTTAGATGCCCTAGGCAGCAGTCTCCATCTTTTTGGCCCCAGGGATGGGTTTCATGGGAGACAATTTTGAGGGATGGTGGATCCAAAAGAAGGCAGAGCTCAGGCAAGATGGAAGTGATGGTGGGCAGCTGTAAATGCAGTTGAAGCTTCAGTTGGCCCTCTACTCCCTCTGCTTACCTGGTGAGTGACCTGGTTCCTAACAGGCCACTGACCCCTATCCACTTGCAGCACCAAGGAGGAAAAAGTCCGCTTTGAAAGAGAGTGTGGGGTAACAGTGGACGCAAAGAACTGTGAAAAATGTGATTTAAAGATCCAGAGAGCAAGTAAATGATACAAACAACTCCAGGTGAAAGTGGCTCAAGTTCAAAGTCACTTTTCTACATTTAACTTCTGGATGGAATGCTGTTAACACAGTGATGTGATTATCTTCCCAGCACAGAATGGCAGATCTATGAAGGAATGAGTCATATTTATGCACCTCAAGATGATTGAAAAGGAAAGTAGCAGTGCACCATTCTTTGAAAACTTTTGCAGTGCATTTTTTTCTTCAAGATTCTTTGCTATAACATTTTGAAATAATTTACTTCATCGAGACTCAAATGTATTTGAAAGTAGTTTAGTTACACTGGGGCCACACCTGTCTTTCTAAATGCGTTCATCAATAAATTTTATGGATTATTGAGTACAGCAAGGCACAACCAGGTTTGAGACAACATCACATATCATTGTGGAGTTCACATTTAATGAGGAGAGAATAGACAATATGTAAGGAAACGAATAAACAAGATGATTGCAGATTGTAAGTGCCTCAAAAGAAATAAACAAACGTGCTCGGTTTCTGGAATCAAACAATTTAAGTTGTTTCCAGGAGGAATCAACTGGCTGTAGCTGTGAGCCCTTCAGCAATTTACTTCTACCTCTGTACTAGTATCTACCAAATAGAGTTGTCATGAGAGTTCAATGAAGAAATGCACTTGAAATAGGGCCTATTTCGATAAAAGAGGTAAAAAAAAAATCCCAGCTGTTATTATTTTAGATAGTGTATTTAGACCTTGGCAGAGTCCTGCATGATAAACCATTAAAAAAAAAGTGGGAGAATAGAGCTTTCTCAGCAGTAGAGATGGATAGTACCTAGGCCCTAACACAAAAGCAAGCTGAGACCCAGGACCCAGACCAGGGTGAAACAAGTGAGCAAAGTTTAAGGAGGTACTCACCCACAGGGTTCCACCAAGGCAGTGAGTACTTCCTTAAATTTTGCATGTGGAGCACCTCACTGGCAAAGTCCTTGCCCTGCCTGGACCAGAAAGGAGGCCCAAGGCTTCATGAGGTAGGGTTGTGTGATAAGAGGGTCTTGTGGGCCTTATGTAAGGAGTTTGGATTTTACTCTAGGAACAATTGAACAGTGAAATGTTTTTAAGCTAATGTAAGACATGTTCTAATGTGTGTGTATATTCATAAATGCACCTTCCATTAATACCTTTCATAGAGAAGGCTTTAGGTTGAGAAGCTAAGTAGTCGTTCTGTGTACTGAGATGTGGGAATACTAAAGGATAAATGTGAAGATTTCATGGGCATCTCATAATTAACATGTTCAAAACCAATAGCCAAGAGTACCTATCAAATAGGTGGTTAGATGTTCAAGTATGGAACTCAGGAGAGCCTGGGCTTGAAGATGTAAATTTGGGAGTTATCCAAATACAATTTCTTTATAGAATCTTAGGATTTGCTGAGAAAAATTTTTAAGTATAGATAAGATTGTTCTAAAATTTATAAAGAAAAGCCAAGGAACTAGAATAGCTAAAACAATTCTGAATAAAGAGGAATAAATTAGGAGGAATTGCTCTTCTTGATTTCAAGACTTATGTATAGCCTTGATTTCAGGACTTTCTGGTAAAGATAAATAGAAAAAAGTAAATAAATACTAAAATACTGACCTAGAAGTAGCATCACAGAAGTACAACGATATGGCCAACTGATTTTTCTTTTTCTTTTTTTTTTTTTTGAGACAGAGTCTGCTCTGTCACCTGACTAGAGTACAGTGGCATCATCATAGCTCACTGCAACCTCAAACTCCTGGGCTCAAGCAATTCTCCTTCCTCAGCTTCCCAAGTAGGTTGGATTACAGGAGTATGTGATGATGCCTGGCTACTTTTTCTTTTTTTGTAGAAATGAGGTCTCACACTTGCTCACACTGGTTTTGAACCCCTGAGCTTCAGTGATCCTCCCATCTTAGCCTCCCAGAGTTCTAGGTGAGCCACTGCACCTAGCTCTAACTGATTTTTGACAAAGATGCAAGGTGAATTCAATGGAGGGAGGATAGTCTTCTGACAAATAGTGGTGGAATAATTGAATATCCTTAGGTAGAAAAATGAAACTCCACCTAACACTCATGTCTTTTACAAAATTTACTCAAAATAGATCATAATGTACATGAATGTTGAAAGTAGTAGTATTCACAATAGCTAACAATGGAAGCAATTCAAATGTCCATCAGCTTATGAATGGATAAACAAAATCAGTATATTGATACCATTTGCATTAGTTTCACTGAAACAAATTACCACAAACTGAGTGGCTTGTGCCACAGTTCCAGATGCTGAAAGTCTAAAATCAAGGTGTCAGCATGGCCATGCTTCCTCTGGAGACCCTAAGGGAAGATCTTTTCTCTCTCTTCCTAACTTCCAGTAGTTGCTGGCAGTCCTTGGCTTACAGAGGCATCACTTTAATATCTGCCTCTGCCCTTACCCAGAATTCTCCCCTGTGTTTCTGTGTCTCTGATTCTCTTTGTATCCAAATTTTCCTCTTTTTATAAAGACACTAGTCATGACCTAATCCAGTATGACCTATTCTTACCTTGATTATATCTGCAAAGACCTTATTTCCAAATAAGGTCATATTATAGGTTCTGGGTGATCATGAACTTCTGGGGATACTGTTCACTCAGTACACCTTGTATGTGGATTAGCATAGGTCTTAGCACCATGTTTTTAAGACCTATGTTGTAGCATGTATCCATTCTTCATTCCCCTTTATGCTGAGTGATGTATGATACAGATTTCAGAGGGTGATTTCAGGAGGTGGCATGACCCATTAGAAGATACTGTAATTGTGAGCTAGAGAAGTAACAAGAAAAATGGAGAGGAGAGGATGTACTCAAAATTTCTTGTGAGTTAGAATCAATAGAATTTAGTGATTAGATATGAAGGATGAGGGGGAGAAGGAGTCAACTTGATAACACATGACCAGGAAAGAGGGAAAGGTTTTTGGGAAATGTAAGTTTTGTTCTGCACAATCCCAAAAGCCTAAGGACCATCTCTGTCTCATCTTTGCAGAGAGACGTGAGCTATTAGTTCAGCTTTAGAAGTTATCTCCAGAAGAGATGATAATGTACATATTAAAGTGATATTAGCAAGAGAGAAAGGATAACATGAGAGAAGAGGTTCAGGAATATGTATACTTAGGAACTGGCTAAACAGGCTTCAGGAAGCCACCAAAGGAAAGGGATCAATTAAGGGGCTTAAGAAATTGTGAAGAAAGAAGTGGGATACCTGAAAGAAATTAATGCTTCAAAAATCCTGCACTGAATTGTAATCCAGTATGATGATGAATCCATTTTATAGTGCTTCCTATAAGCCAATCACTAGTCTAAGGGCTTTGCCTGTATTAAGTCACTTAATATTCACACAATTCTGTTAAGGTATATGCTATCACAATTTTATGGAGGAACGGAGAAGTAAAGGTCACATACCTGGAAGGGCAGGAAACAGCTAGTTCTGCAGTCTATGCTTTTAGTCATTCCTATGTAACGCTTATATGGCACTTCCATGTGTCTTGACACCTCTCAGACACTTCACATCCATTAACGTGTTTAATTCTCATATAGCTTTTTAAGGTGAGTGCTATTATTATCTCCATCTTACAGATGAGGAAACTGAGGTACAGGAAAGTTACGTAAACTGCCCAAGATCAAGACAAGTGGGACAGTCCAAATTCTCACCAGGCTCTCTGACTCCAGAGTGCTTCTGAGGTTTAACTTAGAAAATGTAATGCCCACAACAGCCCTCTCTCCCTAAACAGAGACTTGTTTTCTATTATTTGTTTCATTCCCATGGAGGAAGCACTCTTTTCCAAAGGAGAATTTCATCTTCTGAGTAGTAAACCAGACTCAGAGCTATCATTTACTCAGAGGTAAATCACAAGTTTATTCCTGGTCAGATAAGAAATCAGTAATTTGGTTTGCTCTGAAGAGATTTCGGAATTCCCCCAACATGATTTCCTGGAGGGGTCAGAAAGCCACCTAGCCACTGGGTTAATGACTACAGTGTTGTGTTTGGTGACTGATGACAGGAGATGGGTGAAACAGAGAGCAAGAAACCAGATGTATCGCAGAAATAAATATTACTTAAATTTGGGCTCTGGGTTTTTTTTTTTTTAACTTTCAAACTCTGACTCAGACATGAGTGATGATTTACTAATACAGTTTATTTTACCATTACCAATTGTGATGCTACAGGGGTAACTTATTTTAAAGTTAATGTTTTCATATTTTTATAATTCTTTCTTATGTTCTATAGTAATACCCAGGTTATTACTTTCAATAATTTGAAAAAAATTCTGTTGAGATCCTGAATTCCTGATGCTGTCTGAGATTTAGTTGGGTTAACTATCTATTTTGGAGGCATAAAAATCTTGAAAAAATTTTTTTTTCACTTTTAGACTTCATGTGCACCAGTCAGGCAAGGGGAAAGATAAGCAATTTTTATTTTAGAGCATTAATTGGTTCTACAAACACCTTTACTGTGCTGCTGCTATGTTATCTAGCATCCTGGATGAAGGTGTGAGGAAGACAGGCAAGATCCTTGACCTCAAAATATTTCTAATCTAGCAAATGAAACAATGAATAAATATATAATTGAATATTAGGTAATTATTGACATTTTTCATGTTGATTAATTTAAGTTCACTGTAGATCCTAGTTATCAAGCTTCAGTCTGATTCAAAATATGCAAATATCCTTTCCCATTGTGTAAGTCATCTATTTGCTTTTGTTGTTGTCTCCTTAGCTGTGCAGAAGCTTTTCAGTTTTATTAAGTCCCATTTGTTTATGTTGCAATTGCCATGGAAGTCTTCTTCATAAAATCTTTCCCCAGGCTAATATCTTCAAGTGTTTTTCCCATCCTTTCTATGAGGATTTTTATCATTTCATGCCTTAAATTTAGGTCTTTTATGTATCTTGAATCAATTTTCGTGAGTGGAAAAAGGTGAGGGTCCAGTGTCAGTCTTTTACATTTGGGTATGGGCAAGAGAGATGAACAGAACTTTTTCTCAAGAAGACAGACAAATGGCTAACAAACATATGAAAAAATGCTCATTGTCCCTAATTATTAGAGAAATGCAAATCAAAACCACCCTGAGATATCATCTAACCCCAGTGAGAATGGCCCACATCACAAAATCTCTAAACTGTAGATGCTGGCGTGGATGTAGAGAGAAGGGAACATTTTTACACTGCTGGTGGGACTAGAAATTAATACAACCATTTGGAAGGAAGTATGGAGAACTCTAAAAGAACTCAAACTAGACTCCCATATGATCTTACAGTCCCATTACTGAACATCTACCCAGAAGAAAAAAAAAATCCTTTTACCATAAGGACACTTGTACTAGACTGTTTATTGCAGCTCAATTTACAATCTCCAAAATGTAGAGAGAGCCTAAATATCCACCAACCCAGGAATGGATTAACAAGCTGTGGTATACATATATCATGCAATACTATTCAGCCATTAAAAAAGATGGAGACTTTACAACTTTTCTATTAACCTGGATTGAAGTGGAACACAAGAATGGACAAGCAAGAATCCTATGCACTCAATTTTGATATAAGGGCAATTATATGACCTAGTAGATGATGGGGGTGGAGAAAGCGGAGACCAGGGAGATGGGAGGAGGGAGAGGGGTGCTGGGGTCTTGGTGTGTGACACACCTTTTGGGGGCAGGACACAATTATAAGAGGGACTTTACCTAACAAATGCAATCAATGTAACCTGGTTCTTTGTACCCTCAATGAATCCCCAACAATAAAAATAAAATAAAAATGAAAAAAAGATTGCTAACCAGAAAAAATATTAGGTAACAATATTTACCAGGTGAAGAGGATAGAGAGTAATAGAGGCAAATGGGTACTTAAAATAGGAATTTTTGGAGAGAGACTCTTTGAGATTTTATTCTTAGTGTGATGAGAAGTTTCAAGGATCTGATTTACTATTTTAAAAGATCACTCTGGTGGGCGGCGCCTGTGGCTCAGTAAGTAGGGTGCTGGCCTCATATACCGAGGGTTCAAACTCGGCCCTGGCTGAACTGCAACAAAAAAATAGCCGGGCATTGTGGTGGGCACCTATGGTCCTAGCTACTTGGCAGGCTGAGGCAAAAGAATCACCTAAGCCCAGGAACTGGAAGTTGCTGTGAGCTGTGTGACGCCACGGCACTCTACCAAGGGCAATAAAGTGAGACTTTGTCTCTACCAAAAAAAAAAAAAAAACTAATAAAAATAAAATAAAATAAAATAAAAGGTCACTCTGGCTACAAAAAGAAAAAAGTATGCAAAGTATGTACAGGACTGAGTGTAGAATCAGGAATACCAGTTAGGAGTCTATTATAATAGGCTAGGTTCTTGACTTTGCTTGTTTATTAGAATCTTCTAGAAATGATTCTAGCCCGTCCCAGTCTAAACTGATTACTGAATATCAAAATCTCTGGAAGTAGGGTCCAAGAGTTGATATTTCTGGAGCTTCTTCTGGTAATTTCATTATGTAGCCAGATTGGAAAATGTGGTAGAAGAAAGATGTTGGGGGCTCGGTTTAGGCCAATAATATCTTGGAGAAGATATTATTTTCTTGGAATAATTTTCTTGGTTGATTGATTTTATATCTATTTCTTGTTTGAATTAGCTGGGAAACTTACTCAGTTATTTGCTTCACTTGTAAAGGCAGCCTTCCTAGACTTTCATTTATTGTTCAGGTTATTATATTTTACTTTATTTTTCTTCCAACGTTTTTAATGTCTACACTACTGCATTGAAGATAGACATGGTAGAAGAGAGTAACTTAAGCATATGCTAACCTTTATTGCAACAAAATATTGTAATTGTAGACTTCTGGGAGAGATTAATAGCTCATATATGCATGAACATTTCTGTGTTAAAAACATTGCAAACAATTAGAAATTTAAAAAATGGATCTAGGCAGCACCTGTGGCTCAGTAAGTAGGGCATCATCCCCATATACTGAGGGTGGCAGGTTTGAACCCAGCTCTGGCCAAACTGCAACAAAAAAATAGTCAGGCGTTGTGGCGGTCACCTGTAGTCCCAGCTACTCGGGAGGCTGAGGCAAGAGAATTGCCTAAGCCCAAGAGCTAGAGGTTGTAAGCTGTGATGCCACAGCATTCTACAGAGGGCAACGAAGTGAGACTCTGTCTCTAAAAAAAAAAAAAAGTGGATCTAAAGGTAACTAGTGATGAAATTTCACAGCATCATCTCAAAAACTTTCTTGACTATAGAATACTTTAAAATCTGTAATATTAATACATTAATGAATACCATGAAGAGCTCAATTGATATAATGACTCTTGACTTAAAAAGTAAATAGCAAAAACTTGGGATTTTAGATAGATTAATTGCTATAAGAAATGATCAAATTTATCATGTATTTAAAATACTATGAATTTTTAATATTATAGTTCTTTGTTGAAATTATAAGACAAGATATATAAATTATGCAAATACATGTCACAGATTCAAACTTAATGTGAATATCAAATTGATACAACATATCACTAACTGGAAAGCAATACTTATAGCCGAATTTTTTGAGTATTTAAGTGTTTAAGATCTATTATAAGTATATATATATATATATATTTTTTTTTTGAGACAGAACCTCAAGCTGTCACCCTGGGTAGAGTGCTGTGGCATCACAGCTCACAACAACCTCCAACTCCTGGGCTCAAGCTATTTTCCTGCCTCCACCTCCCAAGTAGCTGGGACTATAGGCGCCTGCCACAATGCCTGGCTGTTTTTTGGTTGCAGCCGTCATTGTTGTTTGGCGGGCCCGGGCTGGATTCAAACCCAGCTCAGGTGTATGTTGCTGGCCCCTTAGCCACTTGAGCCACAGGTTGCCGAGCCTATTATAAGCATTTTTATATTAACTCTCTATTAGTTAGCAATGCTTTCAGCTGCAAGTGACAATATTCAATATCAGTTACTTAAAACGATAGCAATTCATTTTTTTGTTGTTCCTTGTTAAAGGAACTCTGGCAGCTGGTATTGGTTCAATGGCATAATGGTTTCTGGCAGCATCTACCCCATTCTCTTGGCCTTCACATCTAGTTGCAAGATGTATCTCCCAGCTCCAAGCATCATGTTTGTGTTGAAGGCAAGAAAAAGAAGGAAAGGATGGTGCTAGGTACTCCTGTCTCTTTATATCAGAGAAGCCAAAGCTTTCCTAGAAACACCAGCATGTTTCTGCTCATATCTTTTACTGGTGCTATTACCTAGCACCTCTAGTGGCAAAGGAGGTTGGGAAATCAAGTGAAATAAGAGAAGGGAAAAGAAGGTTAAGAACGGGTCTTGCATTAGGTAGCCAAAAGTGACTGCCACAATCCACATAATCGTAATAATTACATAAATTATCTGTCAAATTGGTACTTCCATTTTACAAATGAGGAACTAAGACACCAAGAAGCTAAGAAATGTAGCCAAGGTCACAACTCAGAAGTTAACTCAGGCAGTTCATCTCCAGAATCCACTCGTAACCACTGTCCTACAGTAGGGAAATAAAACCATTGCACATTCTTGTGTGGGTGATCTTCCATATCACTTCCTAACATTCTCATGAATGATACCTTGTTTATTATTATAGGGAATGTAGTACCTAATCATAAAATCAAATAAATGCTTTGTAACTTAACCAATAATAATAACATAGTTAACTCAAATTTGTAAAAAGGCAGCCTTTCAAAGAATGGTAAGTTTTTCACACACATTCTCATACTTGTGATTTCCTCATAAATCTTATGAGGAAGAGAGAGGTAGATGTTATCATTTGCATTTGATAATTGGAAATACTAGATCAAGGTTATATCAAAGAGATTTGGGACTTAAATCTAGATCTTCATAGAGCCAGGCCATTCTTACTTCATTAGCTATCTGACAGTATAGATGTCTTATTTTAGAATAAACATTAATTAAATTTGCAGAAGAATTGAAATTGTTACATTACAGATTTTCTTACCTAGGCAAAGGTTTAAAGCTTTAAAACTGAACATTTTAATGTTTAATGTTTCTTAATAATTTCTTAACAATGGTCTCTGAGATACTTGAAATTTTGACATACTTTTATAAAACTGTATGTATAAAATGTATTATCCTGAATAATCATAAATTCTAAGCAAAGAATAAATTTTATCTGTCGTTATTGCTCAAAAGAAATCAAAAACTCACTGCTATCATTCATGTCTTTTTTCTGTTGAAATTAATATTTTGTTTCTTGTAATAAAATTAGTTTTGTATTAGTTTTTTGTATTAACATTGATTTTTCAAATTACTACAATGTTTTGTAAATACAAAATTTAGATGATTATTTCCCTTCATTAGACTGTTCTTATTTGTAAACTAGCATCTTAAAATAGCTTTCATTTTTCTGTGTCACAGAGTTATAGATGTCAACTCTAGAAAATGGATTTATGCAGTTATTGCTGCCATGAAATGCTTATAAAATAGTTTATATGAACTTGAAGAAAATAATCTCTTGCACATATAGTTTTTATTTTGACAAGTTTATGGTTATTTATGAATATACAGTAATTTAAACTAATTATAGCCTGTATGTATTGGCTTAAAGCTGTGTTCGAAATTGTCACATTAAAATAGAACAGTGGTCTTGATGGGTTGTTTTTGACATCCCAGAAAAATTTTAGAAATGTGTCTCTCATGATTTGTTATTTGGAGAACAAACAAATCTTCAAAAAAGGGCTATATGAATGGTATTTATTGTATTTTGGGAGAGGAGCAGCAGTCTCCTTGCTCTGACCTGCCTTTATGGCCAGCACTTTTCTTATGTTCTTACGGTATGCATATCAACCAGACCTATGTGAGTTCTTAAATTGTACTCAGCTAAGGAATAGATTTTCCTAAAGCCTCTAGGTGTCTGCTGACTCTTATGAGCAAGGTAAACCGAAAGCAGCAACACAAATCAGAAAACATTTAAGACGGAAATGGAATTATCATCAAACACCTACAAAATATCAGGTCCTTTTTACACTATTTTATTTAAGTCTGAAAATCACCTTGAGAACTATGGGTCAGCTTTAGTTTGCATTTGAGAAAACTGAGCTTCCAGAAATTTAAGTATCATGCCCAGAATTACTAAGTTTGAGCTTGGGTTTGAAACCGCATCTCTTTTATACCACATCATGCAACAAATATTGTTTGACACCAAGCTAGAAAGACAAAGAAGGATTATTATGTTGTAAACATATTTACTGGGTGTTATATATCACCAGTCAGAATATAGTCAAATTCTCTATATTTTAGAAGGCAAGAAGAAAGTTAAAAGCCCCAATAAATGTGCTGTAATGAGAATGGCCTCAAGAGTTAGGCTGCAGGATCTGCTGGGTAGCATGGGGATGCATGCAGCGCAGGAAGGCTCCAGGGTGGGGAAGTGTAGTGGTGGTGGTGGTGGTGGTAGGGAGAGTGGTGGTGGAAAGGTTGAGGGGGAAAGTACCTTCATTGTAGGAAAATCCTAAGAATGCCACAAACTTGAGTATTACCAAGGGATAGGGGAGAGGGTAGTGAGTTTGATCCCGCAGGCGAAGCACAACTGAAGGCAAATACAGGCAACATATGATAAGGAGTAACACTGATGGCTTCTAATCTGGCAGGTGTGGGGAGCAGGACCAGGCCACAAAAGAAAGGATCAGTAACACCAATGCAAAACGGTGCATTTTTAATACCCTCTATTTAATACCCTCTATTTTTAATACCCCTATTTCATACATTCCTTTTCCTTGTTAACCTGTGACATTTCATACCAATCTCTACCTTTCCTCATTCTTGCTTCCCTTTAAACAGGCGAGATTCTCTCCTAAGCCCTTTGCTGCAGCACTCCCTCCCATGATATCCACTAGACTAATTCTTTCACTCCTTCCTATCTCTGCTCAAATCTTATCCACTCAAAAAGGCCAATTATACCTCCCTATTTAATACTTCAAATAGCTCCTTTAGTCTCTGGCATGGCTTACTCTATACTTTTTTTATTCCATAGCAGTTACCACCATCTAACATACTACATACAGTATACATTATTTGCTTATTTATTACATTTATTTCCCACTAAAGTATAAGCTCCTATATCAGGCATTTGTGATTTATTCCCTGATATATTTTAAAACCCTAGAATAATGCTCAAGGCAAGCCAACTGCAGTTGATGCCAATCGCAAATGTCACCCTGAGTCCATCCCTGTACCTTTAGGTACCATCCCTGTACCTGGTCCAGCATATGTGTGTGTAACATAAGTAAAAATTACGATGAAGTAGTCCTTAGGAATCTATTGCTGTTTTTCTTTATCTCATTCTCACTACCACATTCTTTACTCTTATAGGATCTGAATCTTGTGCATTACTCCACTAGCCCCTCCCCAAGCACCACCACAAAGTGTCACCTGTCCTTACAAACAAGTTTGGTCAGCTACTGCGTGGGTTCAAGCGTTTTCTTTTTCTTCCTGTTTCAGTTTCTCTGTGCTAAGTGGTGTGACTTCTACTGGTTCTCTCAGACCGTCTGGGCAAGACTGCTGCTCTTGTGAGAATCATGACATACATTGCCACTTGGGCTTTCCCACTGATTACCACTACTGAGTTGCTAGAGACTTGGCGACTATGCAGACATCTGAAAAGCAGGCGAGAATGTCTTCCTGTTGTACTCGAACGGTACCCCCCAAATATTTCATTTCCTGTGGGGCTTTTCCAAGCACAATGTGTTATTGAAAGAAACTGTGCCATTCTTTAAATGACCCCTGCCTTGTGTCACTTAGCATGTTTTTTAAAGCATCTATTTGCTAGGCACTTTCACACCAGCCCAAGTACTGTATTGGCATTTTTAAAATTTCTTAAAACAATTTTTTTTTTTAATCTGGGAAATATATTTTTTTTTATTTTCACATATACATGTGTTCATTAGACTTCCACTTTTTGCCTTCACAAAATTAAAAAGGCTTAACATTTAACAACAACAATGTTTAAGATAGGGACCAGAAACAAAAACCTTGCAATAATCTTGACCCATAAAGATCATTCTCCCCAATTTTATAGACAAAGAACCCAAGGATAAAGAGCTTCAATACTTGCCAAGTGTTACATGACTCATAACTGTGTGGTGGGATCCAAAGCCAGAACAATTGAGTCCTGTAGGAGATGTAGATGTGTAACCAGATTCATTCTACCCTGCTGGAGATTCCTTTATCCAGCTCATATGATGGTGGGCTGAGAACTCAGAGAATTACTCTCTCCTGAGAGACCATGACACCTCAGATTCCTACCAGGAAATCTTAACCAATGACTCAATGATAGGGGGTTACAAAGGGCTGTCCACTTGCCCAAGGGAGGGTGAATTCTGTAGTGCAATTTGTGCTCGACAGCTTTCCTGTGGCATCAAACTGAAATTAGTCTCTACCTGAGCCACATTCTTGCTTTTCCTGATCTAGCCTACTTCATTCGCTTGTCTTCTTTTGAGAGTAACACCCAATAAATTACTTGGACAAGAAAACTCATCTCAGGCTTTCCTAGGGAGCCTGACCTAAGAGAAAACCCTGATCCCATTTTTCAACACTGCAATATTCTGTCTTCTTTTTTTATTGGACCAAGAGGGTTTACTCAGTTCTCTCTTTCTCCTTAAAACAAGATTCTTTAGTTGCTCCTGTAAATGAATAGTACACTAGAGGGCCTACCCAAGATCAATGCATCTTGTGAGCTGGTTCAGTTGCTCTTACACTATGGTCTTGTTATTGAGGGAATTTGAAAGCTAAATACCGATAAATTTTTGTTACCTGCTAGCCCAGGGATATCCAGTGGAAATTTAAGAATGTATTCCTCTGGGTAGAACTAATTTAATATTTGTCATTTTTTTCCTGACAATAAAAGTTACATTGCTAGAAACAAAATCTGAGTACTTTCTGCCAACAAAATTCTAAGTTTTACAGAAAAGCATGTCTTTTCCCTATTCCAGAAAATTAGGGGGTTTGTCTCCAGATATTTGGGTACTCCTTAAGTATTGAAAGTAATATGCAGTTGTGTGAAGCAAATTTCATGTATATTCAGGATTAAAAATAAGTAGTAATAAAAATATGTTATAAAATGTCCCGCTAGGAATTGAAGACATTAAAAATTAAGAAGGAAATAATTTGGCTAGGTGGTATTCACAAAGGACTGTATTTTTCCAAGCACACATTAACGTACTACCACTGGCTGAATAAAATGTACATCTTATCATTACAAATGACTTCTATGTAATCGATCCACACAAACATTCCAGGGGAGCTCCTTGCTGATAGCAGATAGCTCATTTTTACTTCAGGGTCAGGAAAGCAGATAGAATGTGCAATGAATGGTATAATTGTTGAACTTTTAAACAAACAGTCTGTTTGGGGATGAACAATGTGATTTACGTAATGTGAAATTATGCCAACCAATCAGGTTTTGTTCAAGGAAATGATAAATAGCTAGTTGGAAAAAAGAGGAACAAATAGATGTTATTTATTAACGTTAGAAAAAAAATGCTCTTGTGAAGTTTCCCTTCTTTCTGCTGTGCCTCACAATCCCCACCGTCCCCCTACAACACACCCCAGAGACTTAATATATCTTAAATAGGTAAACTATAAAATTAGATGAAAAGCTTTGTTTTATTTAGGGACTGAGAAACTATTAATAGTAATGAGTTGGGACAGTTACTTATTTAAAAAGAAAAGTTTGGTAGTTAGTTTCCTCAGTAAGAAGTGCTGAAGTCAACCTAAATTTTTTATAAATCTGAATTCACAATAACATTAAACAAATGATTTGGGGATGTGAAAAAATTAACAAAGATATTTAAGATTTTTAGTTAATAATTAAATAATTATAAGTCATAATGATTTTAAGACTTTAAAATTTTAAAGTCTGGGATGCTGATGGAGAACAGAAAAAAAGAGTTGAAGTTGGATATGGCTAAGTATAACATAAGGTGTTGGGCTAGAAATAATCAAATTATATTCGTAGGGACATAGTCTCATGAGTGTCACTATAGACCTTCCCTACAGATTTCAAGAAGTTAAAAATGATAGCTCATATTTGAAATTTTTAAATTTATTTTTCATTGTGGTAATGTAACATAACATAAAATTTACTATTTTAAGAATTTTAGTGGCATTAAGAACATTTCAGTGGCACTAAGTACATTCACAATATTGTGCAACCATCACCATAATCCATTTCCAGAATTCTTTTTCCTTCCAAACAAAAATTCTATATCCATTAAACAATAACTCCTAATTCTCTTCTATCCTCTATTCCCTGGTAACCTCTACTCTACTTTCTGTTGCTATGAATTCACCTATACTATGTACCTCCTATAAATGGAGCCATATAATATTTGTCCTTTCATGCCTGACTGATTTCACTTAGCATGATGTTTTCAAGGTTCATATATGTTGTAGCATGTATCAGAACTTCATTCCCTTTTATGGCTGAATAATATTCCATTGTATGTATGTTTTCTTTAAACAAAGAAAGTGTATACTATTAGCCATGTACTATGTTAAACATTGTTTTATGGGTGATATCTTATTTAATCCTCACAACAACTAATAGGATAAATAATATTATGATCTTTATAGATGAAAACCTGCAGCCTGGAAAGTGTAAGTAATATTCTCTAGAAAGTGGTAAAGATGGGATTTGAACTAGATCTATCTATCTCTATGGTCTGCATAAACAGTATAGTATATTGCCACCTTAATAGTATGTCTCCTCTTGAAATATTCTTGTAGTTTAGATTAACAAGCTTCAAAAAATATTAAAGCTGTAAGAGAATGTATAGAGAATGGTATTTTGGAATAAACAAATAATTGAAAGATTTTGATGTTGCTATCTAATCAACTAACAAAAGATTTTTTTTCTGAATAGATGAAGGTACAAAGGAGAAAAGATTGGAGTTAAATCCTGGAGCCTAGGTTAGGATAAATAGAATCTTATTTGACAAATCTTGGAATATGAGAACTAGTGATTTTCCCTTAAAAATTTGCAAAGGAAAAATATAAGGTGTAGAGAATTACTGTATTACTTAAAAGTAGAGGTTATAGAGACTGAAAATATAGATAGCTGTAAATAAGAGTTTAACAAATTAATACGGGGTGGCCATAAAGGTCATGTGCAATTTTAAATAGCTGTCTATTTAAAAGTAGACATCTCTAAAGTAGAGATAGTCGTTTCATCAATTATGATTGCTGCTCAGGGAACGTACATCCAATCTATGCTTATTTTGTCAATAAGGATGTAAAAGTAGCAATGACATGAAAGAGCGTTCTTTCTGGCATTTTTAAATGTTTAGATTCTTATTCTAACATGGTCATTTACCTGAGCTATATTAAATAGTGAAATATTTCCAACCCCCAAACATGTTTTTTAAATTCCAATCCTAACTCATAGGCAAAATACTTAATGTATGAATGTTGCTTCCAGATAGTATCATGGCAAATTAATGTGGCTTAATGAAAAATTTTATAACACTAAATATTGCTTAAAGTTGTGTTTTTTCTTTTTGTTTCTTTTTTTTTATTGTTAAATCATAGCTGTGTATATTAGTGCAATCAAGGGGTACGATGCGCTGGTTTCATATACAATCTGGAATAGTCTCATCAAACTGTTCAACATAGCTACCTTCATGGCATTTTCTTAGTTATTGTATGTAGACATTTGTATTCTGCCTTTAGTAAGTTTCGCCTGTACCCATTCTAAGATGCACCATAAGTGTGGCTCCACCCATTCCCCTCCCTCCACCTAACCTCCCCCCTCCCTTCCCCTTCCTTGGCCCTTTCCTCATAGTCTTGTGCTATAGTTAGGTTATAGCCTTCACGTGAAAGCTATAATTTAGCTTCATAGTAGGGCTGAGTACATTGGATACTTTTTCAATAGTTGAACTTGAGGCTTGTTTACTTTTCAGTTTTCTCTTTTTGCCAGCAGAGGGCAGATAAGGAAGAGGGAAGAAAATACTGTAAAAGCATCTCTCCCTACCTAACAATTGCAATCAGTGTAACCTGGCTTATTGTACCCTCAATGAATCCCCAACAATTAAAAAAAAAAAAAAAGAAACACTTCTCTGAAATACTTACAGAATGTTTTCTCTTTAATTATTCTATTTTAAAAACAGTTGATGTAAGTATAATTTTAATTTTAATTTCTTGATTAAGCTCCAATTAAATTAGTACTTTGAATTTTAAATTAAATTTATAAATCAATTATTACATTGAAAATTTTGAATATTCTTTATATTTTGAAGTGCTATGTCTAAAATTTTCCTTCTTATCTCGGAAAATGTCAATTAATAAGACTGTTTTATGGTTTTCTAATTCAATTGTGGATAAGTTTATGTGAATACTTTTTATGCACACCTTAATATAGTCATTTGGTAATTTACTTCAGTATGCAGAGATGTTAAACATGGTTTTATTAATCAAGTAATGTATCCTTTTTTTCAGGTTAATATGAGGGTACGTACAATTAGGTTACATTATTTGCATTTGTAAGGTAAAGTTCAAAGTCTGAGTTGTAATTAAGTCCTTTACTCGAGAAATGTGCCATATGCCCCTACATTGTACCCCAGAGGTGGGAACTTACCAAGCTCCCTCAAGGAATGTATCTTTTAAAGATAACTGAAGGAAACTCAAATGGAAAAAATGGGGTGTGATGGATTTTTTTTCCTTTTTACAATAGGGTACCCCACAGGAATGTTTAAATACAGTTTTAGTAGGTACCTTAAGATGTTTTCTCTTGCAACTTTAAATTTGTTTAATCAACAATAAAACATCCTTTTAACAACATTAGATGGTATGATAAACTATGTCATTCAGTAGCTCAGGATAGCTCACCTGTAACCTTTGTTAAATCAAAAGTCAAGCAGCAATGTGGATTTTTGCCTTTCAGGTTGAATAATACCATTGTTCTGGAAATACAGAAACAGGGAGAAATTGAATAGGTCCTATCACTGGGAAGATAAATATCCCCATGTGTATTCCAAGTGCTAGGAATTTCTTCTTTCCTCTGCTTATTGAGAACCTCATCTTTAGTATTTTATTTATTTATTTATTTTTTATTGTTAAATCATAGCTGTGTACATTTGTGCAATCAAGGGGTACAATGTGATGGTTTCATATACAATCTGAAATATTCTCATCAAACTGTTCAACGTAGCCTTCATGGCATTTTCTTATTGTATGTAGACATTTGTATTCTGCATTTAGTAGGTTTTGCCTGTACCCATTCTAAGATGCACCGTAGGTGTGGCACCACCCATTACCGTCCCTCCACCCTGACCTCCCCGCTCCCTTCCCCTCCCTTGGCTCTTTCCCCATATTCTTGAGCTATAGTTGGGTTATAGCCTTCATATGAAAGCTATAAATTAGCTTCATAGTAGGGGTTGAGTACATTGGATACTTTTTCTTCCATTCTTGAGATCCTTTGCTAAGAAGAATATATTGGCGTGGATGTGGAGAAAAGGGCACACTTCTACACTGCTGGTGGGAATGCACACTAATATGTTCCTTTTGGAAGGATGTTTGGAGAATACTTAGAGATCGAAAAATAGACCTGCCATTCAATCTTATAATTCCTTTACTAGGTATGTACCCAGAAGACCAAAAATCACAATACAACAAAGACATCTGAACCAGAATGTTTATTGGCAGCCCAATTCACAATTGCTAAGTCATGGAAGAAGCCCAAGTGCCCATCGACCCACAAATGGACTAGCAAATTGTGGTACATGTATACCATGGAATATTATGCAGCCTTAAAGAAAGATGGAGACTTTACCTCTTTCATCTTTAGTATTTTTTTTTAACTGACAAGCGAAGTTATAAGTAGTGCTTAGAATACTGCCAACACATAGTAGTCAGTGCTTTGCAAGTATTAGCTCTTATTACAAAGTCATATACTTACTTTAAATTTGGTCCATTTATTGAACAACCCTGAAGGATCATATAAAGTTGAAAAAAAAATTCATTCTTTAATAAAAATAAAAATTAGCAAATATAATAATCTCATTTTTAGAAGCATTAATTCTATTCTCAATCCAGTGGGGGGGGGGACTCTTCAATTCTTCTGATTAAAAAAGCAAAGAACAAATTTTTGACTTGGATGACTCTTAACACATTATTGAGCAATGGGAGAAATAATGTTAATAGTGTCTCAGACTAAGTGCTTCCAGTTATTATAAATTGGTATTGAATTTCCTAACTATGTGTGACAAATATGTGGTAGGATAAAATCTAGTTCTTTTAAGGGAATCAAGCTGAAAGAGGAAGAAAAATTCTACCTGTGATGACTAATCTCCTCAGTTGTAACAAAGAATGTTTCAAAATACTGGACAAAAAAGAACTTTCTCTGAACGCTCACTGAAGATAAGTACATAGTTTAGGACATAGGTTAGGGGAGAACACAAGGAAGGGCTCTTTAAGAAATGTTTCCAATTAGAGTAATGAAGCTTCAGGTCTAGGGTTGCTCAACAGCCCCTGTACTGATTTTCCATAAGATCTCTTCCTGCTCCACTAGACTACTGTGTATATTTATTCCAGCTTTATCTTTCTGAAATGACATAATAATGTTACTTCCTTACTCAAAACCCCATCCTGACTCCCTTTTGTCAAGTGTTAGTATGTGTGGGACTCCTTACCCTGCCTGCCTTTTGGGACTCTGAACCACATGGTCTGCTGTCTGATTTTTCACATTTAATTCCTCCTCCTTTTCACAAACCACAGGAACAGCACCATTCCTGAAGTGTGCCCCTCTCTACTCATGTCTTTCTTACTCATCTCTGCCCATCAACAGCTCCTTGTCTTTCAAGATCCATAGTCAATGACATTTCCACTTGAAGACCTTCTCATTCTTAACTGGAAATGATCTTTGGAGTAAGTAAGTCTCATGGCTATCTGCATCTATGGAAGGACCCTCCTCTTACTCTATCACCTATTATAGGTATTTGTATATTTGTTTCTTTTTTCCCCCCGGACTATAAACTCCTGAAGAGAAAGGACATGGCATGTCTTGTTATTAGCATGGTACCCTGCAGTTGGCAGAACCATTTAGAGAGGCCAGCGGGTATTTGCATTTTTCCAGGACTTCCGTGTATTAAAAAGTGAAGAAATGCCAGGGTTTAAAAATCACAATATATTAAATGTTATATTGAACAAATGGAAGTGAAGGAAGCCCACAACAAGCCCCAACACGATTGTGCTGCCCGTAAGATAATTACAGCATTTTTTAAAAATTTAAAGTACAAAACTCATCAGTTGGTATAAGCTGGTAACTGGACACAAGTTTAATATTTATATGTTATCTGTCTTCTTTTCGTCTTGTTAGTTTTTCTGCAGGACTGTAAATAATCTGAGGTCTGGGCCGGAGGACCCTCCCAAACTCTGTGTGAGAGACCCTCACATAGATAAATACATACTGAAGTGAGTTAAATTTAATTATACACCAGAACGATGCTGTATATAAATATAATACATTCATTCCTGTGTTTTAATTTGATCATAATATCTAATCTAATGCCTAAATCTAACTTTTAGTTATTTAGCATTTAGTAGGTCAGGGAACTAGATACTAAGGAAGAGAAAAAGTACTCATTTTTACTGTCTAACTATATGCTATACATTTTCCTGTACAATGAGGAGTACGAAAAATCAAATTGTGTCCTCTGTGACTCTCCTGAGTTAGTAACAAGGATGAAAGCTTTGTGAGAATTAGTGTAATTTAGTAGACATGAAAAATAATGAGAACTCATCACTGTAAAATATTTAGAAATCATTACCCTAAGAGTGAAAACTGATATCAATACTCAGTCATTCTTTGCAATTGGACAATATAGTTTATATTCGCTTAGAGGTACCCGTATTTCAAGGAGCATTAATATATGAGTTATGTATCCCTATGATTCTTCTTCTATTATGGGGCATAGTTATCAGGCACACCTAGAAACAAGGACTCTCATCATTAGAAGAGCCATTGTTTAATTTTTGAAATGTGTGTATTTAACTCTTTTCCTGATATAATCTCATTTTCTTAGACTAATTAGTAGAATGATATGTTTCAAGCCCTACTTTACTAAATTAACATTATCTCAACCTTCCCTATAAAATTATTTTATAATAAAAAGAAGAAAAAATGAAGAGGACCTAGTTACTTGTTATAATTAAGCAGTAAAAAATAATGTGGTTATTTAAACATAAAGGATCGAGCTGGGCTTGGTAGCTCTTGCCTGTAATTGCAGCATTCTGGGAGGCCAAGGCTGGTGGATCACTTGAGAACAGGAGTTCGAGACCAACCTCAGCAAAGGTGAGACCCCTGTCTCTATAGGAAAAGTAACTGGGAGTTGTGGCAAGTGCCTGTAATCCCAGCTACTCCAGAGGCTGAGGCAAGAGAATTGCTTGAGCCCAGGAATTTGAGATTGATCGCTGTGAGCTATAATGCCACGACACTCTACCCAGGGGCAAGAGAGTAATACTCTGTCTCAAAAAATAAAAAAAGAAAGAAGGAAGGAAGGAAGGAAGGAGGAAGGAAATTAAACATAAGGGATCAACCTTTTCTCTTACTCCCATACACCTGAGAGATATGATATTTTTAAAGGAGCACCCCAGAGAGATGGATCCAAAACAAGCAGTGGTGAAGTTTGAGTAACTGACCTACATGAAATGCAAGTGATTCTGAAACATCCTCTGCAAGAATGACTCCCAGTAGATATACAAATATATAATAACTTAAAAGATAAATTTATTTATCAGGTTTATTGATTAATCTATTTTAAACTATTATTTTTTTGCATTTATTTAAAATTTATTATACACCAAGATCACTTAAGAAAAACATAAATGTTTTTCTCCAACTGGAACTACATTGTTACATGAATAACCCTTGCCTGTACTTCTCTCTTATTCTCATTTCTTTATAATTTTTTATTTATGAAAAGTAAAAAGCATTTTGTTAACTTATAATTTATTTTTAAGTAAAGCCCATAAAAACATTTAAAATAAATTATGGTGTAACTTAAACATAGGAATCAATATGCAATTTGCTAATTATCAATATGCAAATGTTATCAATTTAGAATTTTATGGAAAAAAGTGAGGATAGTTTTATGAAACCTAAGAACAATGTCAAGGGGATAGTTTGCACACGCAATAATATGCCTGAAAGGATCATTCTCAGATTGCCCAGTACTTTCTTGTTGAGTAGGTACATACATATGGTCAACCAGCATCTACAGATAAACATTTATTTCTGGAAAAAAAATCATACTGATTATATAGTTGTGAAATATGCAACATAGTCCCAACTGTTTTGAGGTCTCCAACAAAAACTCAAAATTTGTCTTATCTTAAAAGACCATAAATGTTATCATTCTGTGCAATGTTTTAAAACAAAGCCCAGTATGTGTTCTTATTTATACATAACCACATAGCATTCTACACCCAAACCCAACAAAATTTCATTACCCTCTATACTCGTAATTTATCTTCTTCCCACCATAGGCACTGGACAATGGTTTAAGCCCCGGCCTGAACTTTTGAATGAGAAGTGTTCTGAGTGTGGCAAGGGTAAGAAGAGAGTTTGCTTCTTAATTCCTTCCTTCCTTACCCTTTACACTGTGAAATGGACCTCTTTGGACTCAAGAGAACAAGGGATACAGTCTCCTTTGCAAAATGCCAAAAATCTGTATGATGTTACAAAGTTAGTTGAATTTTCCAGTTCAAATTATTTTACAGGTGTTACACAGTAAAAAAGGTTTTGTCCTTAGTTTAAGGTCTCCAGTTAAACATTTAAAAGAAATTAATCCTACAATTTCCTTTCTCAATGATTTTAGCTTATTGAACGACATTTTGCTCTATAACAATAGTGAAAAAAAGTGGTCTTAAAATCGCAGAACTGCTTATGCTAGATATGAGGCTGTAGGTAAGTATGTTAAAGAGTCTGAATTTTATTTTCCTCAAGAGTAAAATGGTACAGTAATAATGATTGTCTCATAAGGATATTGAGAGAGATGGGGGATAAAAAGCACATAAAATCTGACACTCTAGAGACTTAATACAAATTAATTTCCTGCCTTTCGTCTATCATGGATACACAGTGGGTTTGCTTCAGATTGGTAAACAAGACAGGAAAAAAGGTACTGTGTTTTATACTTCAATGACTTTAAAATATTACTTATACCACAAAGAAAAAAATTTTATTTTCAAAACATGTTTTACCAAATGTGTTTTTTAGTAGGGGTCTAAAAAATACTATTGGACAACTTCAACTACTTCCAAAATGCTATTTTTTTTTTGAGTAAAATATAGCATCTCTTTGTTGTTTAAGTATCAATCCTACTTAAATATTTAAAGCTGAAAGTCAAGGTGGTAAATATAGAAGAGAGTAGAATGAGTGAAGAGATGTAAAGGGAATTACACAGTTAGAAATAAATTTTATAAGTAAAATATTTTCAAGAGAAAATAGAGCTTTGAAGTTGAATCTCTTGTAATCCAATATTTTTCTGGAATCCAAAATCCAAATTTTTTTACATAATACAACGTGAATATAAATTTGTCACAACTCTGGTCAAACTCACTTTATTTTTAAGTCAAAAACTATCATAGTGAGTAGTTAATATTACCTTGAAACTTTGGCATACTTGAATTCCATTTTCTTAATAATGGCCATAGATTGTTGAATAATTGCAGATCAGTTTGATTGTGCTGGGTTAATAAGGAAACATGAGATTTCATTTTTCCTGTGAGTTTTCTTGGGATCAAGAAATTTCTTGGGTTTTTGTTTTATTTTTAAGAAATATTCATTGATTATTGTTTTTTATGTGATTTATTTCCCACTGGGGGGTAGAAAGTATTTTTAAGGTCATGGAGTAATCCAATTTGAAGCCAATTTTCTAAACTTACGTAGTTCATGCTCTAAGCCCTAGATCCTATGGTCACTTTGCAAGAGAGATAATTAAGAAAAATAAATATGAAGAATATTAATCTTGAAAATACTAAAATGACATAGGAACATCTCACTGGAATTGAGATATTAATATTAGATAGTAAAGATTGTTAAAGGTTTTTAATCTGAAATTTAAAAAAAGAAAAGAAAAAAAGAGAAGCAAAAAAAAAGAAAAAAGATTATCAAAGGTTTAAATTATTAGTAATTTGTTGTTGCATAGAAAATGTTCCAAAGATCAGTAAAAATATTTTGCCTTATTCTTTAAATAAAAATTTTATTTTAGAATAGTTTTAGACTTACAGAAAAAAAGTTCTGTATACCCTATGTCCAGTCTCTCCTAATATTGACATATTACATTGTTCAGTATGAATGAACCAATATTGATACATTAGTATTAACTAAAGTTATAGTTCCTTTTTTTGGAGAATGTTGTTAGAAACCAAGATCTTGGACACTAGGTGTACTTACTGGCTGCTATTGAGATGTCATTGCTTTTAGTCCCTCTCAGCTGATGGAACAAGGAATTGTATTTGTGTGCTAGCCCATGTGTTCTATAGTATTTCTATATATAACCAGCTGTATCTATCTTTACTAAGCCAAACATGAGTTCATATGGTATCTTCAATTCTAATTATTAGCTGATGATAATTCAATTCTAGCCTCTTTCTGTTGTTTATCTATAACTTCTTGTTTTAACCGTGAAACACCTGCCTTCCACCATCTGCAAGCTACATAGTTAAATTTTTATTTCCAGTATAAGTGTATAGTGGTTCCAGAATGATTACACCTTGTAATGTAATTACACCTTGTAATGATTCCCTTGTGGGCTACAAGTTTGTCAACTACTGTAGTACAGGTTTTTTTTTCTTTTCTTTCTTTCTTTTTTTTTTTTTTTTTGAGACAAAGTCTCACTCTATCGCCCTGGGTAGAGGGCCGTGGGGTCACAGCTCACAGCAACCTCCAACTCCTGGGCTTAGGCGATTCTCTTGCCTCAGTCTCCCACGTAGCTCGGACCACAAGCACTCGCCACAAGACCTGGCTATTTTTTGTGGCAGTTTGGCCAGGGGTTGTGTTCGAACCTGCCACCCTCGATAAATGGGGCAGGCACCCTACCCACTGAGCCACAGGCCCTGCCCCTGTAGATAGGTGTTTTGTTTTTTTTTTTTTACCTTTAGTTTTACAGACGTTACTTGTTTCCAGAGTTACTTAAGCCAGAACATTTCACCCTCACTCCTTTTGGTGAGGTTTTTTCATACACCAGTGAAACAGGTAGATTCTTTTGTTGCATTCTTGTTTCCATCCTGGGGTTCTCCCTCACTCCAATCTCCTACATGATTTTTTTTTAACTCACATATATTATGGTTCATTCTTTGTGCTGTAGAGTTCTGTGGGATTTGACAAGTTATAGGATTATGTATCTACCATTACAGGGTTACATAGAATAGTTTTAGTACTCTAAAAAATATCCCTCGTCCTTTGCCAATTCAACCTTTCTCTTCCCAAACTCCCAAGTGTTCATTGATCTGTTTACCATTTCTGCAGAGTTGTGCCTTTTCCATAATGCATACAATTGAAATCACACAGTATGATGGTTTTCACACTGGCTTCTTTTCACTAACAATATGCATTTAAGAGTCATCTGTTTTTTGTGGCTTAATAGTTCATTATTTTTATTACTAACTAGTATTCCATCGCATAAATGTGTCATGGATCATTTATCCATTCACTGATTGAAGTATACCACCCAACTTTTGTCAATTATGAATAAAGCTACTATAAATATTTACATGAAAATTTTTGTATTAACATGTTTTCAAATGAGTGGAGTAAATATCTAGGAACTTGGTTGCTAGATTATATAATAAGACTATATTTAACTTTGTAAGAAATTGCCAAAAGGTATTACAAAGTGGCTGTGCCATTTTGCATTCTCACCAGCAACTCTAGCCAGCAATTTGGTGTTGTCAGATTTTAGCCATTCTAAAAAGTGAGTAACGCTCATTGTGTTAATTTGCAATTCCCCTGTGGCAAATCACGATGAGCATCTTTTCATATGCTTATGTGCCATCTGTACATCTTTGCTGTGTTCTCTGTTCAGATGTTTTACTTGCTTTTTAATTGGGCAGCTTGTTGATTTATTGTTCAGTTTTATTTCCCCTTATTTTTGAAAGAAACAAATAAACAACAACAAAAAAAACTGGTTGAGAACATATGCATTTAGAATATTACAATAATTATACCATGTGCATTTTATTTTTTCGTGTAAAATAATCATGGAAGAGTCAGTTTAGCAATCAGTGAGCCTTTAATGTGAAGATATGAAATTTGAAACACACACACACACTTAACTGAGCACTTATCCTAGGTATGTGCTCAGTTATTTACTTTTATATCAACTCATTTCATTCTTCCTATAAGTGTATAGAATAGAAGCTCTCATTTTCCCCCGTTTTACAAATGAAGAAACCTCAGATCACACTCAGTGTATGAGTTCTAAACCCCTGTGCCATGCTATTTGATACACAATATATTTTAAAATGAGATATCCAAAGTTTATTTGCTCACACAGCTAAAGGAAAGTTTATTTTGCATTTAATTATGAATAATACAGAAACAGAGTCAGAAAACATTCCATTTTTCTTGAATTATCCAAAATGGTTTTTTTTTTTTGTAGAGACAGAGTCTCACTTTCTGGCCTTCGGTAGAGTGCTGTGGCCTCACACAGCTCACAGCAACCTCCAACTCCTGGGCTCAAGCGATTCTCTTGCCTCAGCCTCCCGAATAGAATTATCCAAAATGTTATACACCTCAAATTCATTAGAGTTTGTGAAGAATACATTCAGGTGATTGGGTAGAGGTCTATAGTTTTTCTCAGATATTTAAATTTATTTCACATATATTTTTAAATCTTCACTTTCTTGAAAACAAGCAGGATAGAATGAATAATCAAATATGCAGTTTTTCCCTGCCCCATTTTAGACCAGTCAAATAATGTCCAACAGTCATTTACTATATTATTTGATAGGTAATTTAAAAAAAGAATTCCCAAAGACAATTAGAATCATGACCAAACTGAGCCTTGAAAAATACAGCAGTGTAATCACAGCCGATGGCTGGCCTGGTGGCTGGTGATGAGCCTGCAGCATGAGACTGGGTGTTCCACTGTGGCTTGGCTTTCCTCCAGGGAGCTGTCATTTGCTGGGTTCCCACACTGCCAAGCGTGAGGCAGGTGCAGAAAGGTTCAAGGTTTCTGTTCCCCATTAGCATTGAGGGCTGTACAGACTGTCTGACATGAGGGACATGAGGAATACAGTTCCTGCTTTGCTTTGGGCAAGGAATCTGCAGTGACAGGGCCTAGACAGCCCTACTCTCACACCTCACATGCCTCAGCCTGGTCTCAGAGGTGAATGGGGAGTTTGCAGGGTCCATTTACAGAAATAAGACTGAGATGCTTGCATTTTTGTGACTGCTAGTATCTTTTTTAAGCCAAAAAAGAATTCTAAAAATTGTGTATTATTTTATATTTAAAAATTAACACTCTTAACATGCAAACAATGAAATGTGGTGGAACTGTGGCACTTACACAAGGTAACTCCTGGGATTTACAAAACATTAACTCCTAATGAACTAGTGGTGGAGGGATCTGGTTATGGATTAAATGTTCAGATTTACCTGATGAAAGTGTTTTTCTTACATTCCCAAAAGGCATCTTTGTGACTATCTTTAATGACTTTGGAGAAGATTTTGTTTTCAGTGTTAAGACAGGAATGAGGAAGAAGTCAGGCCTGGGGTGGATACAAAAGAAAGGAAGTTGAAGAAGGTTTTGGGGGATACTGTAGATTTTGCAAGGCTGAAGAGAGTCAGAATAAGCAAAAGAGACATTGATGCCTATAATTTTCCTTGGGCTCAGACAACTAATGCTTTGCTTTGTCAGAGTTTTTTTTTTTTCTTTAGAGACAGAGTCTCACTTTGCTGCCCCCGGTAGAGTGCTGTAGCGTCACAGCTCACAGCAACCTCCAGCTCTTGGGCTTAGGCGATTCTCTTGCCTGAGCCTCCCGAGTAGCTGGAACTACAGGTGCCCGCCACAACATCTGGCTATTTTTTTGTTGCGTTTGGCCGGGGCCAGGTTTAAACCCACCACCCTCTGTATATGGGGCTGGCACCCTACTGACTGAGCCACAGGTGCCGCCCTTTGTCAGATTTTAGTAAAATTTCGATCTATGAAGGGTGTGGGAATGTGCAGCAGAATACTCTTTTGTTTGCTGTGTTCCCTGCCAGGCACAGAGGTGAGACATTATGGCGTTTTCAAAAACCTACCGTGTCAGAGAGTCACTTTACTTCCCAAGATGTGGACTTTTTTTTTCTTTATTTTGAAAAAAAATTATTTAAAAAGTTTGGAAAGTTTTGGCATAAGATGATTATGAAGGACTTATATCTTTTCAGGCATTTTCAGTGCTTATGCAAATATCTGTACAGAATCTGTATGTCTCCTTTTACCCACTTTTTGGGGTACAAATAAGGTCACATCTATTTTTAATTTTCAAATAGCACAGTTAGCAAAAAGTCCCAAAACATTCCCTTAAGAGATTTCTCTACCTCAAATTGTCCAAGAACCACAGTGTTTTCTTGGTTCAAAAGAGTAATTTCTGTTTCTTAACACCAGAGAAAGGAGAATATGGAGGATCTATGCAGTCTGTTGTCACATGCCCTACCCCATTTTCTGCTTCAGGAGTCCCTGTCACCACAGCATTGTGTCACTGATGAAAATAGGTCCTCCCACAGAGTCCGATGCATCCCAGTTCACTGTTACCCTTATCATACCATTGGAACAGATCCCTGCATAGGTCACGGCAGTTCATGGAGGAAGGTGAAGCTCATTCTCCAAGCCGTGGTCTCAGCCAGTACTACTTTATATCTGGACTTCCAAAGTTGCTATAGTAGCTTCCAAAGCCCACCCAACACTTAGGATGGGCAGTGAAGATCAAGTTCTAGTCTCAGCTGCAAAAACCCATCTTCCACTGTGTAGTAGGCCTTGGCATTAAACCCTTTCTCTCATGGTACATGCACCCCTGTGCATCCCTAGACTTACCCCAGATGAAATAGATGTCCTGAACAGACCAATTTCAAGCTCTAAGTCAAAGAAACAATAAAAAATCTTCCAAAAAAAAAATGCCCTGGTCTGGATGGTTTCACACCAGAATTTTATCAAACCTTCAAAGAAGAGCTTATTCCTATACTGCAGAAATTATTCCAAAAAATTGATGAGGAAGGAATCTTCCCCAACACATTCTATGAAGCAAACATCACTTTGATACTAAAACCAGGAAAAGACCCAACCAAAAAGGAGAATTTCAGACCAATTTCACTAATGAATATAGATGCAAAAATTCTCAACAAAATCTTAGCCAATAGATTACAGCTTATCATCAAAAAAGTCATACAGCATGATCAAGTAGGTCTTATCCCAGGGATGTAAGGGTGGTTTAATATACACAAGTCTATAAATGTTATTCACCATATCAATAGAACTAAAACCAAAGACTATATGATCCTCTCAATAGATGCAGAAAAAGCATTTAATAAAATCCAGCATCCTTTTCTAATTAGAACACTAAAAAGTATAGGCATAGATGGCATATTTCTTAAACTGATCGAAACTATCTATGACCAACCCACAGCTAATATTTTACTGAATGGAGTAAAACTGAAAGCTTTTCCTCTTAGAACTGGAACTAGACAAGGTTGTCCTCTGTCACCATTAGTATTCAACATAGTCCTGGAAGTTCTAGCCAATACAATTAGACAAGACAAGAAAATAAAGGGCATCTGAATGGGAGCAGAAGAGGTCAAACTCTCCCTCTTTGCTCATGATATGATCTTATACTTAGAGAACCCTAAAGACTCACCCACAAGACTCTTGGAAGTCATAAAAACATACAGTAATGTCTCAGGATATAAAATCAGTGTCCACAAGTCAGTTGCCTGAGAGGTTAATTAACTCCCTTTACCATAGCCCCAAAGAAAATGAAATACTTAGGAATATACCTAACAAAAGAGGTGAAGGACCTCTATAAAGAAAATTATGAAACCCAAAGAAAGGAAATAGCAGAGGACTTTAACAAATGGAAGAACATACCATGCTCATGGCTGGGAAGAATCAACAACGTTAAAATGTCTATACTCCCCTGAGCAATTTACCGATTCAACGCCATCTCTATTAAAATACCAACATCCTACTTTCAAGTCTTGGAAAAAATGATTCTGCAATTTGTATGGAACCATAAACTACCCCACATAGCTAAGGCAGTTCTTAGTAATAAAAACAAAGCTGAGGGTATCACCATACCAGATTTTAGGCTGTTACAAGGCCATAGTGGTCAAGACAGCATGGTATTGGCACAAAAATAGAGACATAGACATTTGGAATTGAATAGAAAACCAGGAAATGAAACCAACAACTTACAGCCACCTTATCTTAGATAAACCAAACAAGAGTGTCCACTGGGGGAAAGACTCCCTATTCAATCATGGTGCTGGGAGAACTGGAAATCCACATGTAAGAGACTGAAACTGGACTCGTACCTTTCTCCACTCACAAAAATTGATTCAAGATGGATAAAGAACTTAAATCTAAGGTATGACATGATAAAAATCCTCAAAGGAAGAATTGGAAAAACACTGGAAGATATCGGCCTATGGAAAGACTTTATGAGGAAGACTGCCATGGCAATAGTAACAACAGCAAATAATAAACAAATGGGATTTAATTAAACTAAAAAGCTTCTGACAGCCAAGGAGACAACAACCAAAACAAATAGACAATCTACCCAATGGGAAAGGATATTTGCATATTTTGAATCAGACAAATACTTAATAACCAGGATCTATACAGAACTTACATTAATCCACAAGAAAAAAACCAACAATCTCATACATTAATGGGGAAGAGAGATGAATAGAATCTTCTCCAAAGACAACAGATGAATGGCTAAGCAACCATATGAAAAAATGCTCATCTTCCCTAATTATTAGAGAAATGCAAATTAGAACCACCCTCAGATATCACCTAACCACAGCAAGAATGGCCTATATCACAAAATCTCAAAAATGCAGATGCTGGCACGGATGTGGAGAGAAAGGAACACTTTTACCCTGTTGGTGGGACTGCAACCTTTTGGGAAGGAAGTATGGAGAAACCTCAAAGAACGCAATCTAGACTTCCTGTTTGATCCTGCAATCCCATTACTGGGCATCTATCCAGAAGGAAAAAAAAACCTTTTATTATAAAGACACTTGTACTAGGCTGTTTATCACAACCCAATTTATAATTGCCAAAATGTGGAAACAACCTAAATGTCCTTCAACCCAGGAATGGATTGGTAAGCTGTGGAATATGTATACCATGGAATATTATTCAGCCATAAAAAATGGAGATTTTGTAGCATTTGTACTAACCTGGATGGAGGTGGAACACATTATTCTTAGTGAAGCATCACAGGAATGGAGAAATATGAATCGTATGTATTCAATGTTGATATGAAGACAATTAATGTCAATTAATGACATGGTAGGGCAGGGGGAAGGGGAGACTAGACAGAGAAGGAGAGAAGGGGTGAGGGAAAGGAAAGGGAAAAAAAGAAAAAGAAAACAAAATAAAATAGTGACTAATTATCACATAAATTGGATTTAATTTTGACCAAAGTACATTACTTAAACATTAATTTTTTAATTCAACTTGTTAATATGTTGTTTAGGATATTGTATCCTCATTTATAAGTGACATATGTTTGTAATTTACCCTTTATAATAACATATTTTCTCCAATTTTAATATCAGATGTACCCAGATCAAGTAGAATGATTTTGAAGTATTTCTTCTTTTTCTATTGTCTATAAGATTTGGCATGATCTGTTTTTCAAAATTATCTTTTACTTTTATTTATAAATATTAGTTGTTTATTTTTTGAGACTTAAAAAAATAAGAAGTTAACTGATGACTTCATACTGAATCTCAGAGTCAAAGCATTCTATAATCGACATACTCTTATTTGAAAACATGAATGTTACTTTCTTTGCATTATTATTATTGTTGCTTAATATTTCTATGTAGCAATTGTCTGAATCCTTTTCTGACTGTATTTATGCTCATTCGTTCTTTAGAAGGTTTTTGCTTCTAGTCCTTATCTTAAACATTGTTATTGTTATTAAATTTTAAGCCTTTTTAATTTTTGTGAAGGCAAAAAAATGGAAACCTAATAAATACATGTATATGTAAAAATTTCAAAAGAATGAAAAAAAAAAATAGGTCCTCCCACAGAGTCCAATGCATCCCAGTTCACTGTTACCCTTATCTTACCATTGGAACAGATCCCTGTGTAGGTCATGGCAGTTCATGGAGGAAGGTGAAACTCATTCTCCAAGCCTTGGTCTCAGCCAGTACTACTTTATACCTGGACTTCCAAAGTTGCTATAGTAGCTTCCAAAGCCTACCCAGCACTTAAGGATGGGCAGTGAAGGCCAACTTCCAGTTTCAGCTGCAAAAACCTATCTTCCACCATGTAGTAGGCCTTGGCATTAAACCCTTTCTCTCATGGTACATGCACCCCTGTGCAGCAGGGGTGGGGGACCTGTAGCCTTAGGGCACATGTGGCCTTCTGAATCCGTGAGTACGGCCTTTCGACTGAATCCAAATTTTACAGAACACACCCTTCTGTTAAAAGGGATGCAGCAGAGAAAAGGTGAAGATTTTCTTGTCCCCCTTTGATGTTTAAAAAAAAGAACAATTGGGTAGCGCTTGTGGCTCAACGGAGTAGGGCGCCAGCCCCATATGCTGGAGGTGGCGGGTTCAAACCCAGCCCCAGCCAAAACCTGCAAATAAATAAATAAAAAATAAATAACAATCTTGAAATCAGAAGGCCGCAGATTGCCCATCCCTTGGGGATCCTTGGTATCACTATTTGAATACTCCAACTGGGGTCATCTCAATGCATCAGATTCTAACTACACTGAACCTCAAAAGAAATAAAAGTATAAGCCACAGAGAAGACCTCTTTCTTCCTTCCCCTCCTCCTAGATACCTACCTACTTTCCATTCCTCTAATGAAGAGCTTCCACTCAATGACCTTAGAAGAAATGGGGAAAGCAAAGTAAAGAAAAATCTCCTTTGCAATAAGTCCCTGTTTTCATTTAAACAGAGAAGCAAGAAAACAAATTGTAAAAGGCACATCCTCTTAGTTAAACAAATAAAACTGTTCTTCACGGTCTAACTACATACAAGGCACAGTGATTAAGTGCTCAGCTGTGGAGTCAGATCACTGGGTCTGCTCCAATTCTAGTTCTTTCTTGAATTTGTGCATAGTGTTTAACCTCTGTATGTCGGTCTTTTCTTTTGTAAAATGGGGTGTTGATAATAAAAATATAACAGCCTTATAGGCTCTTTCCTGAGCCATACAATGCAACTTATGCAGCAAACAAGTATACACAGCACAGGACTTTTTTTTTTTTTTTTTACGAAGACAGAATATGGTAAACTTAATTTACTTTTATTTAAAAAAAATCTATATATTTTAGGTAAAACTTGGTAAAAATTCAAATTTGTTTAAATAAAAAATATATAAATGTATCAATTTGGTTTTATTTCTTTAGCATGATGGTATGCTTTGTAACAGAAAGGATTTATGCAATTCTCATACATATCTTTAAATATAATGTTTGCACACGTCGATAAGAGTTCCAAAGTGTTCTGTTATCAGTTCATCAGTGTTGCCTCTCAACAGTCTTTGGCATGAGGAGATTCCCGTCACTGTCAGACACAGGGATGCCAACTGTGGAGATGGTTAAGCCAAAGTCACTGAGCCAGGAACTGGTTGTCCTTCTGACCGTGTGGATTCATCACCATAGGTTCACCAACGACATTGAACCTGAAGATCACTAATGGGTAGCATTGTGCCCTAACATAATAAGATGTCATTGACTCTATCTATGCAGGGTAAGTTAAAGAAAATCAGAAAGGAGACCCTAACCCTGTGAACCCTCCAATTATAATTTCCCAGGCCAAAAACCCTCCCTTCAGTAAAGGACTTCATATCCTGTCCTTGTTCGTTTGTTTCTTTGCTTATCATAGATTGGTATAAGAAATGATCATAAATAAATTGCTTTGAGAAAAATGATAGCTGAAAATACTGTCCACGATGTCATTCAGTGGCATAAATCTCTGAATGTCAAACTCTTCCATGAATAGGGTGGAAGGAGGATGATTTTTATTTTCGGGTGAACTTGCATATTGATTTTTATCAGATATCAGACTACAAGAAGAATATAGTGCACTGGATTTTAGCAGCCGAGACTTTCAGAACTACTATTAGTGTCCACAAACAACAAAGAGATTTTTCTTTTCTTTTTTTTCCTCATTTCTTCTGAAGTCATTGAGTGGACGCTCCATAAAATATTCTCTCCGTTCTCTCTTCTCTTTCTGTATTTCAAATGCCCTGATTTACCTGTTTTTGTTGCTGATTATTTGTTTGGAAGGCAACATTTACAGATCAGTCAATAATCCACCGTTCTATTTGCCGTGCTCCATTGCCTTTTTAAATGTAACTCTTCTACATAGCACATAAATTACAAAAAAACTCATGTGAGAAAAAAATCACTTTTCCTCTTCGAATTCAAATTTATAAAACCACTTTTTTAATTTGTAGATAGCATCTGGCTTTCAGCATGATGTCACCAATAAAAATTTAATCTGGTGCTATGAATTCTCTCATTTCCAAAAAAGCTTCAGTAGGAAAATGAGAAGAGAACCAACATACATAATGAAACACTTCGTGAACAGCAGCTTTCAAAAATCCCAGATCTGTCAGCTTTTATACTCATGACAAAGTTGTATTCTAGATATGATTCATAATTGTTTCAGTGCATTAGCAGCATTAATATGATCCCATTTTGTACAGCTCCAACATCTTTAAGATTTCCTTTGTCAGGAACTACCTCTGTGTTATAGAAGACCCATCAGGGTGCCAAATTCCATCTGGACCCAGTTGTTACAAACATTCTGCTGTTGGTGAGCTGAAAATGAGAGCAACCGAAAACCAAAGCTTTCAAATGTAATTTCAGAGCAAAAAAGAGTAAGGACATTTTCACCATATAAAAATAGTAAATCAAAATTATCTCACATTTGCAAGGGTACTTGATTTATCTTCTTTTCATCTATTTTGAATATAAACAAATACTTTCAGAGGGATTGAGATCTCAGTGTTCCAGAGAATTGTGACAGCCTTTAGGGAGTTTAGTTTTCTGTAGCATTCTTTATAAACAGTGATGTGTAATGAAAATTTCTAACATTTATTCAGCATTTATGTGGTTCTAAGCCTTTATGTTTGTTATATATATCACATTTAATTAATTTTGCACCCCTCGCCACCAAGATATTTGGCAAATTCTGGAGATAGACTTACTTGTCACAACCTGGGGATGTATATGGTTCTTCCAGCACCCAGTGGATAGAAGCTAGAGTTGATGCCTAACATCAACTGTGGGGACAGCCCCCCCCCCACCATTCAAAGAATTATCTACCTCAGAATGTCAATAGTACCACATTTGAGATTCCCTGACTTAATCCATTCAACAGTCTTAGGAGGTGAACATCTTTAAGCTCATTCTCAGAAAAGGGAACTGAGACACAGAAAGATTAAGTAATTTACCCAAGATTACAAAGCTAAGTAAATTATGGTGCCAAGATTGAAAAACTAGTTCTTTATGACCTTAAACCCAAGATCTTTCTATTATACTCTGCTACCATGTTCAGAGAACCTGGATGAACATCAGTAGTGTCTGAGTTTTGAAGGGTGGTGATAACTGCTTTCATCTGCGCTTCTGTCTTAGAGCCAAGATCTTGCTTGCTAGAAGAGTAATGGTATAATGTGCACCTTCAGCGTTCCCCCAAATGTCCTAAATTTGACATTTCAACTATTAGGTCAGTAATCCCAAGATAAAATAGTCATTTGGTTGTATATACTGTATTACTAAATAAGGAGTAAGTTCAAAGAAAAGAAGAAGGCACAATTTCTATCTCCATGGAGTTTGTGGGGAAGAAGGGTTTCATATGTATATAAATGGAAGTTTGTGTGCATGTGTGTTTATAAACAGAATTGTCAGACCAAACGTAATGCTGGAAGTAGTGAAGGGAAATAACAATCTGTCTTAATCATGTACTGGGACACCTCTTTCCAGTCCTGAAATATCTTTGTAATATGTATTTGTATCCTGGGTTATCACTGTGCACTGTTGAAGAGCTGTGGCTGTTCTTACCCATCCAGCTTAGACAAATTTATAAGCACAACCAGCTTATGCATGTGAAGCTGATGAGGCCTTGCCTTCTATTTTTTGATGAACTTTTCTTCCTTAATGGCAGTGACTTTTTCTTTCCTCCTTCTACTCTTCCAGGTTTTAGTGCACTCATGATTGCTACCCACTTACCACTATTACAGCCTACTCAGGAAAGAATTTGAAGAACACACTCAAACTAAGTTGAACATGACAGATCAGTAAAGTATCATGAAAGTTCACTCTCATGGTAGCTAATGATGAAACTTGGCCATCTCCTGGCAGGCTGAGTAATGTCTGACAGGAAGGTTTTCTCTTACAGTCTTTCATATATTGAGATCGTTTGTGAGAAACACCTGGCACATTGCTGACTACGTAGCAGGTACAAAACAAATGTTGTCTTTCGCCTCTTCCTCCGCTTCTTCTTTTTAATGTACCTTTAAAATGCCACACAAATGGCCACTCCTTCTACTTAAAATGTTAGGAAATTCCGTAGGGGAAGCATGTGTAGTCCCTAAACGCTTGGGTACAGGCAACAGACTGTTTTAAGTTCAAATCCCAGTTTCCTCTACTATTATTAGCTGTGCAACTTGCTAGGGAAAATTACTGAACTTTTTGTACTTTTTCTTCATCTGCAATATATTATAAAGAAGGAGTCACTTGTCCTATAAAGGTGTTGTAAAGATTAAAAAAGGCAAATCTTGCTATGTATTCGTCATCGTACCTTGAATATGTGGTATGTGTCCAACAAATGTAAACCATTATAATACTGTTCTAAATGATGTGAGCTGGCCTTTGTGCAGCTTGGAGAGAAGAGCTTCAGCGTTTCTTGCTACCACCCTGGCCCATTGATCCCTTTCCTATTGTTGATGTCTCTGAGTCACATTTAGGATTTCAGTCCTGACCTTCAGTCATATTTGAACACTTTTTTAGGGCATGAGTCTGCATTCCAGCCTTAGTTTATACCTAGATGCAAATCCTGAATATCATATCTCGGTTAGTTTGTTTGGACATTTCTGCTAACAGAATATGAGACTAACAGAATATTAAAGTTTGAAGAGTGAGGTTTTATTTCTACCAAAAAAATTTGAGACATAATCTTTCAAAATATTTTTATTAAGGAAAAATATACATATATAATTTACCATCTTTACCACTTTGGGCTATAATCTTTTATGACAAAAACCAAGAGTCTTCCTATGCACACGTGTAAACAACTAAAATAGAATATCATAGTTAAATTTCATTTTTTAAAATATATAGCGCCTGTGCTGAACTCATTTGCAAGTTTCTGTTTTACTGTCTCATTGTTGAACATGTCTAAAAATTATGATTTCATAAAACTAATATGAGGAGAAAGACTGTTTTGGTGCGTAAGAGACAGCAAATTAATATATGCAGGATAAATATATGATTAGAAGCAATATTACAACTAATGGGAGTGATGGTTTGGAATTAGGCCTGGGTTTGAATCTTAGCTCTATTATTACAGTCATTTACTTAATTTCTCTTGTCTGTTTCCTCAACTGAAAACTGAGGATAACAACACCTATTTATATGGTGGATAGAAGGTTTATATGATTGGGGCAGTGCCTGTAGCTCAGTGGGTAGAGCATGGCCACATACACCTAGGCTGGTGGGTTTGAACCTGGCCTGGGTCAGCTAAACAACAATAACAACTGCAACGACAACAAAAAATAGCTGGGCGTTGTGGCCAGCGCCTGTAGTCCCAGCTATTTGGGAGGCTGAGGCAAGAGAATTGCTTAAGCCCAAGAGTTTGAGGTTGCTGTGAGCTGTGACCCCATAGCACTCTACCCAGGGCGACATAGTGAGACTCTGTCTCCAAAATAAATAAATAAATAAAAGAAAAAAGAAAAAGAAAGCTTCCTATGAGTGATGCCTGGCAGGAGTTCAAGTCACTATTTGGGATCTCCTGGAGCTATATCCCTTGGTCAGCTACTATGATTGTCTTTGGAATGTAATTCTTAATTCCTTTATTATCACTTGCTTGTTGATAACAAAGAGGAACTAATTACCAATTTATTTCAAAAGAAGTGCATTATATTTGACGGGTCACACTAACAGTTACAAAGCAAACAACACAGCAGGGGTGGGGAAGTAGATAGAATGAGTTTAATCACATACCTGGAAAAGTCAATGGCAAAGATAAAGTCTCAATTTTTGTCATTCTGGAGAGGGTAAAATACAGGTGCACTTAACAAAGCAACAGATTATGAGTTAGAACTGTGGAAATTCCTTCCTGGTGTCTAAGTGTATGCAATTTGGTTTATTCCTTTGCTTTACTTTTCTCTACTATTCCAATCAAGAATAATAAAATTTAAATGTTTCTAAAACCCACTTTAAGTTACCAGGAAAAAAGGATGACATTGAAATGCAAAGCAAAGCTGTAAAAACTTGCTGGACACATATATTAATTTAAAGACACGTTCTTATCTTTCTGTTACTATGGAACGTACATTTTATGTGTACTGTATTTGGGTGACCACAAGTCAACAATAAGGTAACTTACAAGTAAATGCCACTTTTGCCTGAGATACGGAGGCAATGACGTAGTCAAGCCAAAATTTTTACTTTCGTTTGAATTTTTCAATTCAAACTCAACGTGCACTTACTTTTACGCCATGGAGTTGGGGAATTTAAGTCTTGGCTCTTTAAACACCGTCAGACCGGCGGCGCACAATCCTCACACCAAAACCTTGGAGGAAGGCTCCCACGCCTGGGAAAGTCTAACTGCCCTCCAAGTTGAAGGTGACGTTTATCTGACTCAGGTCAAAATTAACAGCCTGCGCTGGCTCCAAAGACTGTTCGGATTCTTCTCAGCTGAGTGGTCAAGACGTTTCGCGGCGTGAGGCTGGGGGATCTAGAGGAGGGCGGGTTAGTTTACACCGTGTCTACTTGTCATTCTCGCTAAGACACACGAAAGCCTTCCTGAAAAACGCACCGGACTCAAAAACGAACAAATCCTGGGCAGGTAAAGGACAAAGCAGCCTCCTCTCTCACCTCCGTGTAAGGTTTTCTCTCTCCCTACGGTGCCTCCGACTGTGTCCGCGCCCTACGCGGAGCTCCCCTGAGCCCGAAACTGACGCGGCTGGGCTGTCCCCTCTGACACGCACCGGAGCGCGGAGGGGACCGCAGCAGACAGGCGCTGCCACCCAACTTTCCGGCTCTCTAAGGCTGTGTTTTTCACACATGAAAGACATATTTTCCTTCTCTTTCCAAAATGCACCTTGCAAACGTAACATGAACCCGGCTGGAATCTCGCGGCGAGAGCAGCAGGAGGAGGAAGGAAGGCTCGAGGAAGCCGGCGCAGCTGTCGTGGGGCTGGCGGAACCGGCGCGTGGGAGGTCCCGGAGGATCCCCCCGGGGGCTGGTTCTGCAGCCGCCGGTGGCCCCTGTGTCACCGAGTGTCGCAGGCTGGGTCTGGAGAGCCCTGGTGACTGTCGTCCACCTGCTGGCCGGGCTGGTGCCGGACCGTAAGGACCCCCACCTGGAGGGAGCGCGCGCGAGGGAGGGAGGCCGGGAGTGAGAATCCGGAGAGGGAGGCGCGGGGCGGCGAGGGCGGGAAGGAGGCGTGAAGGAAGGAGCGGTCTGGGTGCGGGCGGGCTGCGCAGGGGGTGGGGAAAGCCGCTGCAGCAAATTTGGGGCCGGCCCGGGCAGCGCTCGCCTTTCAACCTGGGCGGTGGAGGCGGTGGAAAGAGCAAAAGGAAGGGGAGGCGTGTGGGGTAGGGGTGGGTGGGGGGAGTTGGAAGCAAATGACATCACAGCAGGTCAGAGAAAAAGGGGTGAGCGGCAAGCTCCGGGAGGAGTAGGGCGACTGCGATTAGAAGCTCGAGCCCAGTCCGCCCCACCAGGGACCCCAGCGCCGTAGAGACCATGCAGAGGTCGCCTCTGGAAAAGGCCAGCGTCTTCTCCAAACTTTTTTTCAGGTGAGAGGGTGTCCAGCCCAGCTTTGGAAGGACACGTGCCCACGAAGGAGGAGGGCGTGTGTCTCGGCTGGTTTGGGGGAAAGAGGAATAGTTTTTAAAAAGATGCTCTACCATTCATTGTTCTGAAAGAAAACGTAGATTTTGTGGAATAAAATAGCATTAAGAAGAGAGAGAAGAATAAACTGAAGCCAATTGTTATAGAGTCAAGTCTACTTGCAACTAAAAGATCAGATCCTCAAGACTAAAGTATACAACTGTGCAATTGTTTTCTTTGATTTTTCTAAGAAACATAAATATACTCATTTTAACAATAAATACTTAAGTTTGCTTGTTTCCCCACTTCATGCTTCGGAAACTTGGAGGTCTTCTTGGTTACATGCAAATGCTATGCCTATATACAGCAGGTGCTCAGAAAACACTTGCTGACTGGATTTTGGAAAAAAAAAAAATTCATGGGTGGAAGCACAGCTTAAAGTTTCTATTGTCACCAAAATCTAAGAAGTATTTGCCACCATTACAATGTTCTTTCTTTTGGGGAATGAAAGCAAATTGGTTGAAATGTTTATTTTAGAAAGCGAATTCCACAAACCATACATTTAAAAAGCCATCAGAGGAGACAATGAAGTTCTCTCTAACTGACATTTAATAAATTATGCTCTTACCCTAATATGATGAGCCGTAGAAGCTTGCCAACTTCCTCTACTGAGATTTTAAAAAATAGATTCTAAGTTCAGAGTCTTGGGTAAAGGGTAATTAGATGTAGTGCTTCATATTTGAAGAGCTCTTCAGATGTTGCATCTACTTGGTTCTTGTTATTATACTTGTGTGAATGAATGAATAGGTACAGCTCTCTCCTGGGATATTACTTGACTCATAATTCTCCAATGAATCAGCATACTGAGATACCAGAAAAGTCAAATGTATCATGGATATGTTCAGGTGCAAGTGCGCAGGGAAGGCATTTGGCTCCACATCTCTCTAATGTCTGGTTCTCTTTGAGCTCAGACAGCCTGGAACCAGGTGCTGCGCAGAGACCATTGGCCATCAAGGGAGAGCTCCTCCCGTGGATGGGAGAGAAGGACTTTACTCTTTGGAATTACCTTGTGTGTTGATTGTTGATGTTTCCAGGACCTTTTGTTACTCTGTTTATAAAATTGGCTTATCTGTTGATCTATTTCCCAGCTACTTACAATCAGAATGCGAATTGGCATAAACTGCAGACTTTTTAGTAGAATCCTTTGAGGAACCTAAATGCCAATCAATCTAAAAATACAAATTTGGGGGAGAATGAATATCCTGTGGCTACTTCTGAGTACTAAGAACTTTAAAATGTCTCATGTTTGATCTATTAAAATGGGCTTTTATAAAATATTCTTTTTACAGATCACCTGTTCAGTTTTAGTATAGTTAAAAAATGATCTCAGATTGGTTTGCAAAGAAAATGCATTATAACAGCAATTGAGTTTGTTAAGAGCATACTTATTCCTGTTCTCTAAATTATTTCATAATAAGTTGCTCTAAGAATAGGTATGTTTTTAAAAGTTAAGTTTCTACTATTTATGGGAACTGACAGTCACTTAAAGTATTAGAGATTATAAACTTCCTTCTGGGCTGAAATTCTAAAAGTGTGAAAAACTTATTTTCTTCTTTGGGTTAGACAGTATGACATAGCGGTCAAGGGTGATAGGCTTTGGATTCAGATTATTTTGATTCAAATCCCAGATCCACTGTCTAGTAACTGTGTGACCAAAGGGGAGTTCCTTAACATCTCTGAGTTTGTGTGATTTCACCTTTAAAATTTAGGGACTAATATGACTTATGTCATAGGGGTTAATCTGTTGAAGAAATACATGTAAAGTGTTTATCCCAATAAATATCAGCTTCTGTTACTATTATTACTGTATTTATTCATTCTTTATAGTACCATGTACTCTCATTATACTATAAGATGCTCAATTCATCTTTGTAGAGGATAATGTTGTCACTTATCAGTCTTATATGCAATATAAGTGGACCTGGGTCAGAATTAAATATAGGGAAAAATTTTGTCTAACATGGCCTTATTAGATATACAAGCCATGTTTATATCATATGTTGTTCAGTGCCTAAGAGCTTAACTTCCCAAATACAATTCCTTCAGTTTTCAGAGCTTAAAAAAAGTAAAACTGTTATGGTATGGGTTGTGGATTACATAAATATCTTTTATTACCTAGGTTTTTTCATTAGAAAATAAAAAAAAATTGAAAAAAATCTAAGTAATTTCTTGCTTTCTTAATTTTATAAGAGTTTCCATCAAGTATAAAATTTGAAAGACCCGTGAACCATCATAATGCATGTGTATATAAAAAAAACATAAGAATTTCATCACCAAAAGTTCAAGTAGCTTATGAATATCACGGCAAACAGGTATATTAAGTTGAAGCTTTTTTTGAAACATAGATGAAATAGGAAGATGTGATTATTTACCTAGAATTTATGATTCACATACAAGTGGGATTGATTTACAAATGTTTACCAACACAGACTGAGTTTTTTGATTTGGGGCAATTTTTCAAGTTTACATTTTCTCACACCTTGTGAAGTAAATTATTCAGTTTTTTCTTCTCTGTCTCTTCGATCACGCCCTCAGTTTCCCTATTTTTAGTTGTAGGATTGTGTTTATCAAACCAGGTATATCAGATGACGTAACTTGAGTTTTGGTCATGGTATCTATGCCATAAGTCTAGATCAGTGGATCGAGTGCTCAAGGAATTGTGGGAACCCCTCAGATCCCACGTGACAGTGCCACAGATCTCTTAGGAGACTGGATATAGTCCAGTCTATATAGAGTTTACAGTCCCATAAACTCTATAGATAAGTGTCAAGTAAGGCCAAAGAGTAAAAGAGTGTTAGAATATAAGGTGGAAATTTAGTGAAGAATTGTATACTTTAAGTCTCAGGTTAACAGTGAGATAATTTAAGACAGTTCTGTAATTATTAAACACAAACTAATGAGAGAGTTTTAATCACATAAGCCAGAATTTATCTATTAGAGTAGGTGTGGTGGTTCAAAATAGCTACTGATTAAAACCACATTCCTATTCTAAACATTCTGCCTTTAATCAAAATATTTTCTGAATCTCTTATTAATAGATTTACCTTTATAAATAGTACATATATTTCTTATATTAGCTTTATTACTTTAGCTTGATTTCGATTAAAAATAATATTACATGGACTGGTCACTGGGACTTGCTTCTCAGAGGCTTTTGGCTATATCTCAACATCAAATACATCTTGAAAATATAAAGGTGTTTCCTTATAATTTTCTTTGTAAGCAGCCAAGTGCTAAGTTAAGGTATTGTCCTTCAAAAAAAGGAATTGCGAACTTTAAAGACATTTCTTATTGAAGAGAAATATATGTGCTTTGAGCAATGGAAGCATAAATATAGTACGTATATAATGAAAGATCCCATAAAGATCTTTTGAAGGAGACCACATTTATTTGTTTATATAAATTATGGCATGTTATTTAAAAAATACTTCACAGTGATTTTATATTTACATTTAATTTACATGTTTGCAATGCATGAAGAAAACTAAAACTGTGATTGAACCATGAATATTTTTGCCGTTTATTGGGGGAACTTATTTAAATGCGATCAATGAAGACCAATTGGCTACTCGAACAAGAGTCTCATCTGGGCCTGATCAATATACGTGTATTGTCTCAGATTTGTTCCTCAGACAAGGGTTATCCACATCAAAAGAAGTAGATGAAAAAAAAAAAAAAGAAGTAGATAAAGAGAACAAAGGCCACTGTGTGTTGAATAATAATATTGTGATGTACAACTGCCAAGGGGCCCAACTACTGCGAGGCCATTTAGTCAGTCCACAGGCAAATGCCATCCAGGGAGCACAGAGTTTCCGTACCTCTTTTGGCTTTACCTCCTGTAGGAACTGGAGGCGGCTACCTCAGGGACAGGAGTTCCTCTGCCTCGAACAATGTTGCCTGAACACTGACAAATGTTAACTTTCCACACCGACCCTCAATATTCCTTTCTCTCCGTTTTCCTTTTGCTGACCATGTGTTGTTATTACATAGTTTGGATTTTTCAACTTGGGATATGTGTTAGTTCTGTGTCAGTTTTGATTGGTTTAACCCTCTACCAGTGTCTCTTCTATATAAGTTACTAAAGTTGTAATTATACGTACACACACACATATATAAAATATCTGTGCATGTAAAATTATATAATTAAGTTAACTTCATAAGTTCTAAAAATTTGAAATGTATTTCGATGTTTTTATATGCTAGTTCAAATTATTATTGACTTGACTGTCTAAGAGTACTCTTATATCCTTATAACACACAGTATCATATAGTACAGTTTTAATATTCAATTCCTTACTCAAGAGAGAAGGGGAATCTGTTTTCCTTAGCTGCTTCATCCACATTTTATGGTCAATGTGGCAATAGAAATGTCTCTCACAGCCAACTGATACACTAGGGAAGTCATGATTTTCCAGTTTTCCATTTATGTTTTATGTGAAGTCTTAACTTCCTACCATAAAACATTAAGAACATACATATATATATATGTTGAAAGTTGTTTAAAGATACTTGAATGAGCACCACTATAAAATGTATCATTATTGTTACTGTCATTTCATAAGAACCTGTAATTTCAGTGTGATAGAGCTACAATATAAGTATAGTATTGCAAAACCATCAGGGAAGGGTGTTAACCATTGAGCATGAAGTTATATGTTGTTTGTCAAAACTTTAAAAATATCTCTGACTCAACAGCAATTTTGATTCCACTGATTCTTGATGCTTCTGTGTAGGGCATTTCCCTGCAGCAAAATCCCTGCAAGGCAATGAGGTCAAGAGGTGAAAACGGACTATGACAAAGGTCTGGTTATTTGGGGACCCTGACAGAGCACTAATTTATGACTTATGAGCTGAGCATGGTGGCTCTCACCGGTAGTCCCAGCACTCCAAGGTGGGAAGACTGCTTGAGACCTGGAATTCAGGACCAACCTAGACAATAAAGTGAGACTGTCTGTACAAAAAATTTTAAAAATTAGTCAAGCATGGGAGAACATGTCTGTACTCCCAGCTACTTGGGAGGCTGAGGCAGAAGAATCATTTCACTAGAACCCAGGCGTTTGAGATGACAGTGAAGGATGACCACCCCTCTGCAGTCCAACCTAGGTGACATAGTAAGACCTTGTCTCAAAAAAAAAATTAAAAATATGTCAAGTATATTATCACAGAGCAAAACATTACTATGTAGGTTGCTTCTCTTCAGCTCCCAAGAACCAATTTATCATATAGTTGTTTCAGTGTGGAATTAACGTTGCAAAGTAGTTTTATTATAGAGCTATGTGCCAGGAAAGAAGTGTGTAAACATTCAACTTACTATTAGATTGCTTGATGTAGAGAATTACCTTCCGACACAGCTTTGAAAGATCTGGTTTTCACAGCTGTATTCAGGTCACAGGCTTTTTCAAGTCTGCTGTTTTCTGTGCAGCTCTAGTAACTTATCAATGACTCTTCTTAGTTGTAAACCCCTGGATGCCAGAGATTTCCCTAACTTGTTTAGGAAAATATTCAGACCATTTCAAGACTCCTGCATGGAACGGTTTAATAAAGATATTTTTGTGGTGATGATGAATCCATGTTGATCACCCCTAGAGACCTGTATTAGTAGGCTGGTGATATTCATCAGTGCTGCAATGATGACATCATTCTGATAAAAACGGATCAAAGAAAGGAGGACTGTGTGCAGATTTTTAATACTTAGATTAATTATTGCATCAAATTTCCTTGAGTCCTTTATAGCTTAGCCTTTGTGCAACATCTTGCTTGCTAATCCCTTGCTCATTGGGTAAGAAAATGATTCGAAATTCCTGCTAGCTCCTTAGGATTCTTACCCCTAAAGCTGTTCTCTGATATAGTCAGAAAATCTTTTCATGAGTTGCTCTAAGGAGCTTGGTCAGAGCAGTACTTCCCTTGTAGATCATGATTCTGGGCAGCTTGGAGAATGCTCTCATTCATTTATTCCCCACCTTCTGTATTCATGTGAGGCATTAAGAAGATAGACATGGACAAGAAAGAATATGTTTCTGTCTTCATGGAAAAATTCTCTGAAACCCAGGTTTTCAAGGTATTAGAAAAACACTCAACTGGGGCACTTAATCCAGTCTAAGGCTGGTCAGGAAAGGCTTGCTGGAGGAGGACGCATCTTTTGCATTCACACTTAAAAGAGGTTATGTAGTATAAGTTATCCAAAGAGGGTACAGATGGATAAAGAAAAACTTTAAACATAAAAGCAATATATTGTGTGGAGGACTGGCAGGAAGAGTGAGCATGGCATGGCCAAAGAATTCAGATTGGGCCATAAAATGCATGACAGACATTTGTGGGAGGTGGGTCTGGAAACTCTAGCCAGGACTAGATCATGACAGGCATTTTTGTTTGGAGTTTGGCATGCTGGATTGGAAATGCTATGGATTTTAAGCAGGGGAGTGACATGACCAGTTTTGTGAAAGAAATGATGAACTGAAGGAGCAGTAGTTGGGATAGAAAGAAAGAAATGGATTTGAAAGATAGCAGGTGGAATCAACAGGTTTGGTAACTGATTAAAAGTGGAAGGTAAAGAAGGATCGAGAGAAGAATCAAAGTTAACATCTAGATCTGCTCTTTTGGATAACAGGGTGGGTGGCGGTGCTGCTACTCAGTAAGGAAATTCAGCTGCAGAGTAAAGATTGGGGTAGGAGTAGAGACCTAGGCAGACCCTCTACTTCTCTTTAAAATCACAAAGGAAATGATGCCTATGGCTTAAGGCCATATGCCATCAATGATACATTTACTCGAGAATGTATTCAAGTGATTTAGAGCTTGGTCTTGGTTAAGAGATATTAAGATGTCTAAGATGACAATACTTCTCACGGTTTCAGTAAAGATCAGGGTAGCACCTATAGAAGAAGGTAAAATGCCCACTTGTTATTGTGGTACCATGTGACCTGAGAGTGTGTTAGAAACAAGCAACTGTATTCTAGGGACAGCACTGGTTAATTGCTACTTAGAAATTCTACTTGGAATTCTCCTCTAACTCCCTGTCTCAACCTGCCAGCTGGTATCTGAACCTCTTCCTCCTCCCCAGCCCCAATACTTTCTCCCCTTTAATCAGTGCTTTTCACCCCATGGGACACAGCACTTCTGAGAGACCATAGGGGTTCAAGGAGGCCTGAATATCTGCTCAGGGCTTCAGATATTGTCTTCAGTGATAAGTAAGAGCACACCTCCCATTATGAATTTTTTGTATGAGTTAAAAACAGGCTTTCAGTTCTTTTGAAAAGATTACATATTATTGTTTTATGTTAAAACTTTAAGACTTATTAAACAAAGGTCTCTTTCTTAGAACTCCTACAGAAGTGCAGTGACCTCCTACCTGACTTCGCACTTACCCCCAAATGCCTGGTAAAGGCTAAGAATATCAAAAAGGGACCATAGAATTGCATCTCTTACCAATTACACAAATAATGTGAAAATTAAGCATAATAGGCAGAATCCTAGAGGTGCTGGCAGCTGTGTTTAGAGGAGATTGAAGTGCCAGGCCTGGGAGTCCAGCATTGCTATGGATGCGATGGAAAGTTAAGCCTGTGCCTGTCAGGATCAGCAACCACAGTTCCAAAGGAAGCAGAGTGGAGAAACGATACAAGAAGCTCTATCCACTCATTTTATTATGGAGTGTGAAAAATAAAACAACACCAAGAACAACACAAAAGCATTACATTTTCAATCAAAATCCATTACTATACTATTCCTGTAAGGGGCAAGATAGTAAATTATTTCCAACTTTATGGGCTACATGGTCTCTGCCATTATAGTGGAAAAGCAGCCATAGACAATATGTAAACAAATAGTCTTTGCTGTGTTCTAATAAAACTTTATTTATGGACACCCTAATTTGAATTTTATGTAACTTTTGCAGGGTACAGAGTATCCTTTTTTGCTTAAATTCTACTGCATTAAGCTTCAACATTTTGAGGCTTATATATAATTAGTTCTTTTATTTTGTAATTGAATAATTTACAAGGAAATGAAACATTTAGACATGCAAAATATACTTTTTAGAAGAAGAAAATGGCAGCTTAACAGCCTTTGCATTGTCCTTCAAGATCGAGTCTTTATATTATTTGTCTTTTGGCATCCAGCACCTGTCAGCGTCTCTGCCAAGAGTCAGACCTTAAAGTACACTTGTTGACTTGAATAAAACTTGAGTAATTTGGTTTATGGCTAAGCTTCTGAAAAATTTTTTTTTTTTGTGGAAATGTAAAAGTTTACATTGGAGTCAAAGTACTTGTTAAGCATTTTTATGTCTTCTTTGGGAAAATGTCTATTAATCTGCTTTGCCTGTTTTTTATTTGGGTTATTTGACTCTTTGCTATTGAGTTGTATGAGTTCTTTTTTTTTTTTTTTTTTGTGATTTTTTTGGCCGGGGCTGGGTTTGAACCCACCACCTCCGGCATATGGGACCAGCGCCCTACTCCTTGAGCCACAGGCGCCGCCCAAGTTGTATGAGTTCTTTATGTATTTTGGATATTAACCTCTTATCAGATAAATGCCAGAAACAGAAAGGAAAATATTGTATGATCTCCCTTATAAGTGAAATGAAAAAAGAAAGTCCAAGATATAAAAGTATAGAGTAGAATGGTGGTTACCAGAGGTGGGGGGTTTGGGGCAGATGGGAAGATGTCAGTCAAAATGTACCAAGGTGTAATTATGGAGGATGAATGAGTCTGGAGATTTAATGTATAACATACTGCATGAGGACTATAGTTAATGATTTGGAATCATATAGTAGAGATTTGTTGAGAGAATAGAGCTTAGGCCCTCTAAACTTTATATTCTATTTGTGTGTATATAATATAGACACACGTACCCACATATAGCATATGTAACATATACACACAAAAGGTAACTATGTGAATTAATGGCTATGTAGTTAAGTGTGGTAATCGTTTCACTATATGTCTATCAAACTATTGCATTATATAATTTTGAAGTCAAAAAAATTATTTAGCAAATCCATATACTCCGAAGTACAGCATAAACTGGGAATATTTGTTTCTTTTGCTTTATTGTGTAGTTCATGGGGCTTTCCAGGAAAATACCAGAACTTCTATCTTTTAGCTCAAAGATGGATTTTGCAGAAAATTTTTTTTGCCCCTTTTCACTTGATATCTAATAGGGTTATTCTTTTCTATCCATAAAAGTCAACATACGGCTTCTATATGCACTGTGAATGGAAGTGCGCGAAGTGAATAAATCCTCCATGCATTAAGTTGATTATAGAGCCAACCTGGTCCAATATTAGTAAGACAGTTACACGTTAGGTATTTACATGTATTAGCTAATTCAGTCCATAAAATAGATAACTACAATGAGACCGAATTTTTATTCACTGCATTGAGAGTTTCTAAAACTGATGAAATTAGTGTTTATATATAACATAAGAACTAAGTTTTTATGCAATGGAATTTTTTAAAATTTAATTTTGTATTGTTTCAGGTTCATCGGGGGTACAAAGAATTAGATTACACTATTTGCATTTGTTAGATAAAGTCCCTCTTATAATTGTGTCCTGCCCCCAAGAGGTGTGTCATACACTGTAATCCCCCATCCCTCTGCCTCCTCCCCTCTCCCACTCCCTCGTTCCCCCATCCCACCTTGAATTGATTTGAGTTTTTCACTTATGTGGATATGTTTTAGATTGTCTGCTGGCTTCATATTAGAATTGAGTACACTGGATTCTTGCTTCTCCATGCTTGTGATACTTACTAACAAGAATGTGTTCCAACTCAATCCAGATTAATTCAAAAGATGTAAAGTCATCTTTTTAAATGGCTAAATAGTATTCCATGGTATAAACATGCCACAGCTTGTTAATGCATTCCGGGGTTGGTGGGCATTTAGGTTTTTTCCACATTTTGGTGATCGTAAATTGAGCTGTGATACACAGTCTAGTGCAGATGCCCTTATGGTAAAATGATTTCTTTTTCTTTTGGGTAAATGGGATTCCAGGATCAAATGGGAGGTCTTATTTGAGTTCTTTGAGGTTTCTCCACACTTCCTTCCAAAAAGGTTGTATTAGTTTGCAGTCCCACCAGCAATGTAAAAGTGTTACCTTCTCTCTACATTCACACCAGCATCTGGAGCTTATGCAATGGAATTTTATTAGACAGAAAGACAACCACTGTAAAATGAACTCATTAACATAAAGGTAATAACTTTGAAATATGGTTTTTATTCATTCATTCCTATGTGTGTGCATTTACTCAGCATGAATATTAATACCCTGATACTTACACATGCAGGCAAGATATAAGAAATACATGATTTAGAAGGGTTAAAGAGTTTATTCAAGCACTCAGCCACAGTAATTACTGTGCACTCAGGATGTGAATTTTTTTCTGCTTTGAAGTCACAGCTCTATTAACTAGTACACAATACAAATCACAAACCCAGAATGGGATTGGTAATTGATATAATTTTACTTAATTTTGTGCATAGATTTTCTTAATGTTCTAGTCTCTGAAATTTGTTGTTTTTAATGCAATCGTTATAAATAATACTATTTAAATAAGTCATCAGACTTAGCTCTCCCTAGAAGGGCCAGAGAAACACACCCTCTTGTTTTATATCGGTCCATCTGTCAGACTACTTCATGGGAATGGATAGGTGTTCAGAATAATGAGGACTTTAAAACTCTGAAAATCTAGATGAAGAGTGAAAGATGCGACCAGCTGAAACCATGTCTGTCGTCAAAGATTGTCACATAGAAACAGCTCAGTTGCAAAAACGCTTGACCCAGACTGTACTTCTTATCCTGGTTTGTTCTATCCAGGCACTAGCCATCACTTTTCTTTTCTTTCTTTCTTTTTTTTTTAAATTCATTTTCTGAATCCAACTTCCTGTCATTTCTCACCCCTTCAAACCTCCTTGGCAGCTTTTTTGTTGACTTTTCACAGCTGTTTTTCTAACCTTACCAATTTCACCTCATCACTGCATTCCAGGTTTAATCACTTGGGTGTTCTGCCAGCACCACCTCCCCACTTTGATCTCTTGCTGTGATGTCAGGTCTCTCTCTCTGGCTGGGGCCAGGTTTGAACCCACCATCTCCAGTATATGGGGCCGGTGCCCTACTCCTTGAGCCACAGGCACCGCCCTGGTCCCGCTTTCTTCATTGGGCATGCCATCCGTTTCTCCACAGTTACTCTTATTTTACTTCTCAGGGGTGAAGAGGAAGAGCCACCTGGTTCTTCAACTGGATGCTTGACACTTAGTATATACAATTCTTGGATTTCCCTACTGCAGTATTTTCACAACTTTTTAAAACCAATGCTTTTATCAAATTTTCAATGAAATATTCCACGGAACTTCAGTATATGCAAATAGAAGTAACAATAAAAGACAATAACTCTTATATTAGTACAAAGATCGAGTTCATCCCCTGCTCCAAAATAAAGGCTAAAATGATTATCTTTAACATTTATGTGCCCCTTTTCTGATCCTACATGTTTGTGTTTTTCATAATGTTATGGTTCTGAAATTGAGATGCTTTTTGTACCTGATGTGAAAAGCAACTTGTCAGCCATTAGGCCCAGGAATAAATTGTATGTGTAACATTAGAACTTACATATTCTTGTGGCCTCAGTCGAATTATTTGCATTGGTTGCACCCTACAAAGTTGATTTTAAATATAAATTTAGTTTGCTACTTGAAATAGCTTGAAAAAGATTACTCTGTGATCTAGTTTGAAAAAGCAGGTAATATTTAGTGTGAAGTTTGTCTGGTCTACCAGGTAGTATAATTAAAGTGGAAGTTGTCCAAGCTCAGCACTTCACTGTGCCTTGAAATTATACTGCCCATCCTACAGGTGAAAGGTGTTACTAATCCAGCTTTATGCTTTAACCCCATTCATAGCTGTGAAAGGCTGAGAGCCATTCTGAAGAATATTTTTGACCTGAACATGAAGAAGTCTTAATCTAAAACTTTAATGATGATACTGATGAAGAAAGTGATAGGTGATTGCATGAATAAGTATATAACATTGTTAATTTCTAAAAATCATGAATAGTTAATTCAGGGTTTCTTTTGGGAAATCTGTTGTTAAATTGATGATGAGTCTTATAGTCAGCATTAGAGAAAGTAAGCATGATAAAGTATTATAAAGTCAAGATAATGTATGTGATCTGTCGTCATTCCCTGGGTGTTGTACAACTCTAGTATGCTGTGATGAGACCTTGTGCCAACAGGTATGCTGAAGATACAACGGGCTGTTATCTGAGGTTGGCCCACACTTGCTGTAGTGACATGCTCACTCATGCAGTGCAGAGATAACGGATAACAGATCATAATAGGTTTAAATATGTGCAAAGAGAGGTCAGGGGGAAGCTTTCTTACATAGTGGGCACTAAAAATGTTAGCCTGGAAGCCTCAGTTAATGTTTGGAAGAATCCATTATGCTAAAATTGTCATGTGTGAGGTTTTACATTTTTTCTATTTTTAAACTAATAAAAGATCCTAGAAAATACTTAACATTTCAAATCAACTGTTGGTGAATTCCCTGTAATATCTTCAGGGAATACAAGTTGTTGGGGTTCACAGTGTGAAAACCACTAACTTAGATTTTTTTCCCCCCACATTTCTCCTGACCTTCTGTTGAGTCTCTCATTTCACCCTTCTGCACCCTTAGAAAATGATCTCTCATGTTCTACCTCAGCCCTATCCTCATTGTCAACTCTCAGGGAGAAATATATGGTGAAAGAAGTATGTACTTTGGAATCAGACAGGCTTGGCTGGAATCCTCCTCTGTGATTTATTAGCAGTGCGATCTCAGGCAATTTACTTCATCTTTCTGAACCTTAGTTATTCTCATCTGTGCAGTGAGTTATCTCAATCTTAACATGGCACAGCAGTATTACTGGTAACATTCACTGAATGCTTTCTCTGTGTGTTAGGGCTCTCCAGATAAACAGAGCCAACTGTAAGTAAAGAAATAAGTATACAAATTCTGACAATTAAGTTCACAAACTAGTCTTAGAAAAAGTGCTACATGCCTCATTGCGGAATGTCACTACAGTCACCTTTGAAGTACTCCCCTTGGGAAGTTATGCCTTGATGCCAGTGCCTAGTCTACCCTTCAAAGCAATTTTGGAACTTTTTTTCTGGAATGACCCTCAGAGCTGTACTCATAGGAAGTGTGACAATTAAGTTTGTGAAGTTGCCACTGTATGCTTAAATTGGAAGCTCTGTACAAGCAACTTGGCAAAGTTTCATAACCTTGGTATATCAGTGTCTCCTGGTTCTTGATGTGTGGCAGTGTCTTGACAGATGGTGTTCATTATTGTTGTTTCATATTTTTATGTGCCCTACAATGATACCTTTGAGGGCCATTCCAGAGAAAGGGTTCCAGAATTGCTTTGAAGGGTAGACTAGGCACTGACTTTGGTGCATAGCTTGCCAAAGGGAGTACCTGCAAGATGACTATAGTGTTATTCAGCAATTAGATATGTAGCACCTTTTCTAGGATGAGTTGACAAACTTAATTGTCAGAGACATTGTGTGTGTGTGTGTGTGTGTCTATGATTTATTAGAAGGAGTTGGCACACATGAGTATGAAGGCTGACAAGTCCAAAATCTGCAGTGTGGGTTGGCAAGCTGGAGACGCAGGGAAGCCAGTATTCCAGCTTGAGTCTAGGCTGGAGAATTCTCTCTTGCTTGGGAAGACCTGTCTTTTTGTTCTATTCAGGCCTTCATCTGATTGGATGAAAAGAGGGCACCTGTATTAAAGAGGGCAATATGCTTTACCCAAAGTTGACTAATGTTAATATCATCCAAAAACACCCTCCCAATTGACACATAAAATTAACACCCTCTGTAAGCACTTTCTATGCATTCAGTGATAGCAGATAATGCCATATGTAGAGGAACTCTTCAATTATGAGAACAGCAGCATTATTATATTTAAAACATTTTGTATATTTCACTTAGGCTTTAAGAAAGCACCTCTATTCCCTAACTTCACCTCTCCTGTCTTGTGCATTAGACCCAGTATCTTCTCTGAATTACAGAGGTCGCACTCCTACAATGCCCTGCTCAGTTCCTCATCTGTAGTCTTCGCTTTGCCATGGTATGTCACTTACCAATGGGAATGTGTTTTGAAAAATATGCCCTTAAATAATTTTATTGTTGTGGAAATATTATAAAGTGTATTTACACAAACCTGGATGTGGCATGGCCTTCTACATGCCTAGGCTATCTGGCATATCCTTCTGCTGTTAGGCTACGTGCTCCTATGCAGCATGTCACTGTTCTGAAATTTTCAGGCAATTGTAACACAATGGTAAGTATTTGTGTATCTGAACATATGTAAACATACAAAAGGTACAGGGAAAATATGGCATAATAATCTTATGGGACCACCTTCTTATATGCAGTCTGCCGTTAACCAAAACATCATTATGATTGTATCTTAGATAAAGTGTCATCTTTGTTCATTTGTCCCCTATGTGCATTATCTTAAGATAGAATTTACCTTTGCTTAAGGTTAGTATTTAGTTTGCTAGAGCTGCCATAACAAATTATCATAGACTGTGTAGCTTAAACAAGAGAAATGCATTGTCTTTACAGTTTTGGAGACTAGAAATCTGAGGTGAAGATGCTGAAGGGTTGGGTTCTTGTGCTCCATACCTTTCCCCTAGCTTCTGGGAATTGCTGGCAATCCTTGGCATTCTTTGACTTGCAGAGACATCACCCTGATCTCTGCCTTCATTTTCATGTGGCGTGTTCCCTGTGTGTCTTGTCTCTGTGTCCAGATTTTACCTTTTTATAAGGATACCAGCCATTTGGGATCAGGGTTCACTTTAATGGCTCCACTTTAACTTAATGACCTCTGCAAAAATCTTGTCTCTAAATAAGGTCACATGCTGTGGTGCTGGGGATTAGAATTCCAACATTTCTTTTTGAGGGGAGACACAATTCAATCTATAATAATCAATGGTCTTCAGGAGCAGAATGAGATATGGAAGTAACCTGAGACTGTAAAGTATAATACTTGAAAGGCAGCAGCACCCAAAGACAAGACTGGAGTGGAGATGTTCAGGCCAGGTTTACTGAAAGTGGAGGGTGAACCTCTTGGGGGCAGTGCACAGATGGAGTCTGTACCTGGGGGCAGTTAGAGACCGCTTTTATGTGGGGCCATGAGGGGTGGGCAAATTTAACAGCTTGCCTGGAAGGCTTTGGTGGGTTGGGGACCTTTGGCAGGAACTTTGGGGTGAGGCTAACTAGATCCTTTGTCTCCTTTGTCTTAGGAGGAGAAGAAGGGGGGAAAAGGCTTTGTTAGCCCCTCCAACAATACTTTAGGGGGTTACAGTAACTTACATCATCTTTAATGGTCCAAAAAACATAGATGGAACACAAAACACACAACAATAATGAATGCTGCTTAGCCAGATGAACTTGTTGGTGTCAGAACAACTGTGAGATGCTTGTATACCAAGGTTAGGTTATGAAACCTCACTGAGTTGTTTGTACAGTGCTGCCAGCATAAGGGCATGGTGCCAAGTTTGTGAACTTAATTGCCAGACCTTGTACATAATTTATATGAAACTATTTCATATATTTGGAATTTCTGGGAGACAAAGATCAGGTTTAACTTTAAGGAAGTTATGAATTTTTCTTCAGTATAACCTGGCTAAACCCAAGAATGCCATGCCTGGTGATGGTAATAGGGGAATCATTTTAAAATTTAAAAGGTGCTTTATTCTGAATGGTTTGACCCAGTGGGAGTTCCTGCAGAGTTCAAAAGGAAGAGAATCTGGCTTAATGTTTCCTTAAAGTTCATTTTCCTAAAGCATGAATGGAAGTGAGAAATCATAATATTTTGAGGTCAAAAAATTTTATAAATGCCTGTAAAATTATTTTCACTAAATTATCATGATTTGTGTTATAATTTGTGCTTTTAATGACCTGATTACAAAGGTGAACATTTTGAACTCTTAAGTTGCTTATTAGGATTGGCTAATGAATCAGTCATTCATTATTGTGTGTTTTGCTTTTGGGAAAAAAAAAAAATCAATGTTTTTTGCAGGTCTTTACTTACCCATGTTGATTATATGAAAAAAGAAAAGGCTGTATAAGTGAAGGGGATTTAACTAAGTCTCTTACAGTATAGTCTTACTTCCTTGGTAAACCTTGAACCAACCGCTGTCTGCACTCCTTCCCTGTCTCACTCCTTTTCTCTGGGATTCACCATGGGCATGGGTGAAGCTTCCACTGCTGCTGATCTCCTATTGGAACCTCCAAGCTTTACAACTGGTATCCCTCCCTGTGAAAGCAGGGCTTCAAGGAAGTTATGAGGCAGCATTAGCATTGCTCCTCCAATTTACGAACAGGATGAAACTTAAATCCTGCCTCTATATACACCTTTCCCCTCCCTGAGGGGGAAAGAAATAACGAAAATGATGCATTTACCTTTTCATTGGCAATACTTAGCAATTTGTTTTCCAGAAATAAAGTAATAACAAAGAAGACAGAAAATGTTAAAATGTCACCAATAACCAAATTCCATATTTACTTTGAAGATGGGAAATCAGCTGCAGCTGGATTTAGCTGAATCCAATGCCATGATACACCCTGAATCCTTCTGAGATACACTCATGTGGAGCAGTAGTGTGACAGACCTGAGAATATGGGGATGGGAGAAAGGGAGGGGAAGGAGGAGGGAGGATGGGCAGAGGGAGGGTGATTGGTGGGATCACACCTATGGTGCATCTTACAAGGGTAAATGTGAAACTTACTAAATGTAGAATATAAATATCTTAACACAATAACTAAGAACATGCCAGGAAGGCTATGTTAACCAGTGTCATGAAAATATGTCAAATGGTCTATAAAACCAGTGTATGGTGCCCCAAGATCACATTAATGTACACAGCTATGATTTAATAAAAAAAACTTAAACGTATATCTTAAAAAAAAATAAATAAATTAGAGTGATGAATAAAATCAGGACAAATGATAAGAATTCCAGAATTAAGGGATCATTCTTCTGGTGAGATGATTCCAAGCAGAATCCTAGAGACCAACTTAATCAACTGAATTTAAAAAAAATCACCAACTTCTTGATGGGGTATCACCTTCAGTGTTATCCTTGGTGCATTGGTTCTTAATCATCTTCATCTTAAAATACTTCCAAGATCGCCTCCATTTTACCATCCCAATTATCAAGCAAAATAAACAAATGAATATAAATTCTCAAAATATGTCAGGTGGAAGTACACTGTATTTTTTTTTAATCTTGAGAAAAGCCACTTCAAAGCAGTAACTTGTTAAGTATGTGTCAGAAAGAATTTAATGGTACACGTAGTGAGAGGTCATTAAGTTATTTGGATGTTGAAGGTCATGAGAAAGTCTATCATTCACTTTACCTGGAGCAGTTCATGCTAAACCGATCCCTTGCCCAAGGCCAGGAGCTTCTCAGAGAATCTGTCCCTGTGAGAGGGGAGTCATCTCTACCTCATGAGAAAAGCTTTAGCAGAGAACAATCAAGTACTTTTGATTCCAGATGTTGAGTTAATTCCAGAAGGACAGCCATAGTTCAGAAAGGACCCGGATCCTTCTCTGCCAAAGGAACGTTTACTTTGGGTCTCAGCAATGATGTCTGAACAAGTTAGATGAACAAAGAGCCTCAATAAGAGATCTGGAGTTCCAGAAAAAGGGAGGAAATACCAAATAAATGGAATAATTATAAAACAAATACCAGCAAAGTTAAATCAATATGTCATGTGGGAGATATCCTTTTGTCACTCGCGTGAAGTATATTTTGTTCCTACATTAGACAGAAAAGAGGTGGAACTTGTTTTCCTTCTTTTTCTCACAGCCACCAATGGGTGAGCTTGAAACCTCTCTGCTTTGTTCTCTAGAATGTGATTGTCTCACACTAATAATGATGAGGTTCTGACAGTTATATAGTTTCTCTCTGTGAGCTTTTAAAAATGCCAGCCAGTAACCCAGTGGCATTTCTACCGTAAAATTTTAAGGCCAATCCATTTCCCTGCTTCCTTATTTTCTTGGTTTCAAATGTATTTCTTATTGCCAATGGAAATAAAAATCAGAAATTAGAGGGCAGTGGTATCACTTGTCATTCTGGGTTAGTAAAGGGCTCCTAAAAGTGACTCACACAGGATGCAAAAATTTTATAGGGTAATCGTCCTGTGTTTCTAGCTAGTCATTCAGCTACAATCAGTTTTGTAGCCCTTGTTATTGGCTTCAAGCCCAGACAGAATAAAAATCAAACCAAAATCATGAAAAGACATCCTCAAGCTGCGTTTCTAAAGTAGATGGGCCCTGACTATAAATCACAATACTTGTTTTTTTCTATTCAAACTTGATGGGTTTTGTTTGTTTGTTTGTGTGTATGTTTGTTTTATAGGATTCTTATTGTTGCCTCACAAGTGCTTGGGTCTCTGAAATCCAAGTCATGTGAGTAAATTTGGTGCGGCTGTTAGAAGTGGCCTTTCAATGCCAAAGTACACATTCCTCGGTTTCTTTATGATACTACTGCCATTAGCACCTTTTTTCTGAATCCATAGCAGTTCTAGAAGTTAAGTTTCTTGCTAGTGAAAGACAAGAAATAAACAATTTGTGCAACTCATTTGCCTGACAGAAGTCCTTAGATCCTATGAGCTGTGCACATAGGTTTTTAAATTACTCAGCAGTAGCCACCCAGGCATTAAAATCTTTGCAAGAGCTTAGAATGTCAAAGTCACTATAATGAGGATTTTTATTTTACCAGTTCAAGGAGTGAAAAATTACATGCTTAGTAAAACTTTCTGACATCAAGTTTTACTAAGCATTTGATTTATTCTGAAATCAACACTGACAGCTAATTTCTGTATCATGTTCTTAAACATAGCTTTATTGAGATGTAATTCACTTGCCAATGTATTCATTTAATGTATACAATTCAATGAATTTTTTGTATTTTCATAACGTTGTGAACTATCACCAACTGGACGAGCCTCGCAGTCACTGGTGTTGCAGCCGCTACTCTACACCACAATCAATTTTAGAACACTTTCATCAACTCAGAAAGAGATTCCATACAGCAATAATTTCTTATTCTACCTTCTTCCATCACCCTAGATGACTAATAATCTACTTTCTATCTCTATAGATTTGCTTACTTTGGAAATTTTATATAAATGAAGCAATAATGCTGCTTTGTGATTGACTTTTTTGACATGTTTTCAAGGTTCATCTCTGTTGCAGCATGTACCAGTGCTTCTGTCTTTTCATTATTGAATAATATACCATGTATTTTTTTATAAGTCATTGAAGAGATTTATTTAATTTCTTAAAGATGCCTTTTGGCTTGATATTGATAGTGAAATTCTTCTCATTTTAAAATTGAGTGTCATATTTTCATAATTTCAAATATACTGGAGATGCAACGTTTCTTGATAGGTGGGGCACATTTTCCTTTTTCTTAAATCTTCTGCTGGTCTCTTTGTTTTTATCCACAGTGCCATGATGCTTATTCTAAGCCTTTCAAGCATCTGGCCGTTGGTGATCTACTGATGCTGACTCTCTCCAATTAAACAGAATGTTAAGTTTTCAGGATATTTGTTAGCTGATTGTTAAACATAGCCATTATTAAAAATTAAATTACTCGAACTTGTAACTAAATTATTATATAAAAACAAAGGAATGAGAACTCAAAAGTTATCACTTCCTAATTATTTTACATTGTATATTACTTACCCTTCTAAGGTTATTTATGTTCCTTGTGTCTGAAAGGTGGATATACTGTGTTATAATACGCAAGTGTGTATCTTTTCCCAACTCTGTGTTCAGTGACTTCATATTTGGTAGCTTGAAAATGGTCATGGTGAGAATATTTACAAATACCATTGGTCGGGTTTTGTTTTCGTTTTCTGGAGAGGGGATTGCTAAGTATTTGCCTGCACATCACCACTGCTCGCAGAGGGCCATCTTCTGGTCTCCCTACTTTCAGACACTTTTCCTAGCTATCTGTCTAACACAACTGATATAATGCCTAATTTTCTTAAATAGTGAAGGCTGAGCATGGTAAAGGAAAGAACAAAATGAAAATAATATAGAAAAATTTCGGCTTTGCTTATTAGTAATTCAGATGAATTTAGCATATTTGAGGATCCACTCCTTTATTTTTTTTAATTTACTTCCTCCCCTTACTCTACTGATTTTTTTTTTTATTTCAGATTAATCTGAGGGTACCAATGATTAAGTTACACTGTTTACATTTGTTAGTACCCTTACATTGTGCCCATTAGGTAGGTGAGAGCTTACCAATCTCTCCTGTCCTCTCCTCTTCCCTCACCCTCTGACCCCCACTTTGATTTAATCGTGTTTTTCCCTCATGTCGGTATATAGTTGTTTATCTGTTGGTTTCATATTAGTGTTGAGGACATTGGACACCTGCTTTTCCATCCTTGTGATACCTTACTAAGGAGGATGTTCAACAATGATAACTTTTTGTTCTATCTACTTAACAAGATTTTCAAATTAAAATCACAGCATGCTTATGTTTGTGAAAGCTCTTTGGAAAGTTCTAAATGTATACAAGGTTTTTTTCTTTTTTTTCTCCCAGAGAAGGGGTCTTGCTATGTTGCCCAAGCTGTACTCAAGCTCTTTGGTTCAAGCCATCCTCTTGCCTCAGCCTCCTGAATGACTAAGACTTTGGACATGTGCTCCCACACCCGATCACATTATTAGCAGTAAACACTTGCTTTACATTTTTTACTTCTTGGCTTAGCGTTGCAAAGGCTCGTGATCTAAATTGTATCCTAAATTGCCGTCCCAGTTTTTTCACAGCTTAACTGCTACCTGTATTTCCAACTTTGCCTTCTAGTCTTTGTGATGGATAATAACTAAGACAGGGCGTGCCAGGTGGGTGTGCCATGGCTTTCCCAGGTGGTGCCCAGTGCAGCATGATCACGTCACATCTTTTCATGTTGTGTAGACTGGCCTCAGTAGTCACAACTACTTTCATTATTGTTCTCCAGGAAAAATTATCAGTAGATCAGACTGGGCAATGAAAATTAAACCTATTTTCACCTGTTGAGAACCTGTTATTAAAACTTAAGTATTGCAAGTTAATGGAAAAATATGTCATATTAAACCATAGTCCCTCATTACTATCTTAGCAAGAAATAATTGAAGTTATATAGTTTTAAACCTGGTCCCTAATTCAGTTTAAGTTTTTATGAAAGCCAGGTTGTAAAGACGTCAGGAACACAGAGCAGGAGCCTTCTGAAGAAGATGAAGACCAACTGTGAAGGAGAATCTGGGCCTTTAGGGAGGAGGAGCCTGAGGGCCATCTGCAGAGTTTTGCCTGAACAATGTCAAAATGTTCGCATTTAGTACAGCACTTCTTTTGTTCTGAATGGCTTCGTTAGAATATTTTTTCAACTCTGAGTTTATCTTCTCTCAATGTTGCCAAAACGTTCCCTTTTGATTTGGCTGCATTTTGATTCATTACCAAAGAATGTCTCAATGACACCAAATTTTGGAATTTCCTGGAGAAAAGAAAGATGCTGAGGGAAAAAGCATGGGTTTGGGAATCACTAACTCTAAGTTCAATTTCTTTCTTCAATAAATATAAGAAAGTTTACCTGACCAAGGCCTCAGTCTCTCAAATTTTATTCAGAAATTTCACTTTTTACATGAGTTACGTATTTATTTCACAATTCTCTTGCCTCTCCCCCTTTCTCCTCCATTTTCTTTTTAGATTTTACCTCTGTGAAGATAATTCTGCCTTATCTATGATAGGTAGAGACATATTTTTGAAAATGAGGTATCTTGCTGTGATTTCCCGTGCCAGCTGCACAGATTTCCATTATACATTATTAGCTACTGATGCCTAGAGGGCAGATGAGTGTAGCTGCTGAGAGGTGAGGAGATAAAACATAAAATCAGGGTCCCCACCCTCCAGCAATGATGCAAACACGACAATTAAGACTAATTGATATAAACTACTCACTAACCCTCTAGCTATAGTTAATTCCTTCAACAAATAGTTTATTGCTGTGTACTCTGGGCTACAGGAACCAAATTGTATAAGTGTGTTGGTTAAGTGTCTGTATTCTTCTCACTTGTGGTACATTTTATATTTAAAGTCCAAATACATTTTATATTTTGGACGTTAGCAATTAGGCATCAATTCCTAGTATAAGGTTATTTGGGGACAGTTATTTATTATTATTTTTTGGGGGGGAATCATTTAAATATAGAATGTTTAGCAGTATGTTTCCCCCCCGCCCCAGAAAGATTGTATCATTATTCTCAATTCCTCTGACAAAACAACAGTCACAGTTCACAAGTGGTGCTTTATAAGATATGGTACACCTGGTATTTATAGAAATTGACTTATTTTATTCTCATAGTTATAGATTACATCATTTTTCACATGCCAGAAAATCTGAATGGATGTCAATGTGCAAATCTCTGTTGGAGACCAAATCCGGTGATTATTATCTATATCTGCTATTCTTTTTGTATTTTAGCTGGACCAGACCAATTTTGAGGAAAGGGTACAGACAGCGCCTGGAGTTGTCAGACATTTACCAAATTCCTTCTGCTGATTCAGCTGACAATCTATCTGAAAAACTGGAAAGGTACGTTCATGCGTGTTGTTTATTGGTTGAGGGGAGAAATTCATATTAAATATTTAGAAAATAGGAAACTAACATATTTGAAGCCTTAGTTCTTAAAATGGCACATTTAAAATAGGATCAACTTATTCTCTTGCTGATGTCTTGATGAGGTAAACAACTAAATGATAAAATCTTGAAAGAAAAGTAATCATTTTCCAGAGAAATGACTTTTTTTCCCTGAAAAACACATACTTAAATTCTGTCTTTAAAAGACACGAGGTCATTTCTGTGAAGACTGAAAGTTGCATTATTATGAAGCAAATTATGTGTATAGTAGAACCTCTGTAAATTGACCACTTATGGGACTGTAACAAACTGGTCAACGTAGGGAGTTGGTAAACATAAGGGATTAGGCCTACTGTACTGATTACATACATGTGGTACATGTTCAGTCTATGAAAATTAGGTCAACCTAGGAGGTGGTCAACTATTGAGGTTCTACTATATTTGCTTTCAGAATCTTTTTTTTTTCTTTTTTTTTTTATTGTTGGGGATTCATTGAGGTGCTTTCAGAATCTTAGTATGTGATTACAAATGTATGTCCAGGGAAATCTTAATGCGATGGGCTATTGGCTATCAAAGAAATGCAAAATTTCACATTTCAAAGAATTTATTACATCCCAGGCAGAGTATCCCCTTCCAGCCATTCCAGGAGGAAAGCATCATTACCTCCCTCCCACAGAAGAGCAAACTAGGCTCTGAGAGTTGATGCCTAGAGAGATGCATAACTAACCAGTGCTGGAGCTGATTCCAGTCCAGGTCTGTACCACCCAGATCTCTAGCAATAGTATTCTCCTAAAGAATTCCTCAGAGTCCCCTTTCCTAAGAGTATCGGTTAGGGCCCTTTTGGCCACCAGGGACAGAAACCCAGTTTACTAGCGTAAGTAAATAAAAAGAAGGAATTTATGGGCTCAAAAATCCTAAACCAAGGTAGAGAACTGGCCAGGGGACCAGGGACTCAACTGCTACCTGGTGGCGCTTGACTTGTGCTGGTTTTATTCTCTCACACCAGCTTCCTCCATGCAGGTGGTTGGTCCTCAGAACTCTTAGATGTTACTTCATATGGACCACAGAAGAAAGAGCCCTTTGTCTTGAGCCAAATCTGAAAAATCTCAGAGACTGAGTCACTTGCTTGCCTCTTGAACCACCCACAGTTCAGAAGCAGCTAGTTTGGGTCTTGTACCAGCAGCACAGGGTCTGAAACCAGATGAAAGGGAAGGGAGCGGGAGAGGGGAAGAAAAATTCATTTCATTTATATTTATTTGGTGCTGCTATCTTCTGAATTATTGCACCAAAATAAAGTTCAGTAGACTTGCAGTTTGTTTACCTTATTTTAATTAAATTCGTTTCCACATTTGGACATTTTCAAGGTGAAGTGAGATATTAAACCTTATTTTTCTTAATTTTATTCAAAGAATTAGGCTAGTGAGAGTAGCAGATTCACACTTCCAAGTTCAAAGGTCAGTTCCTATTATGGAGCATTTTGTATGTGTAAGTGCTACGAGTCAGGGATAGTTTGTTTTTTTGTGTGTGTGTTTACTGGGTTTGATTTGTTTTGTTTACGATGTGTCCCTAGAGTAGGTCCTGGCATTTAGTATCTACTCAATAAATATTTTTGAGTGAATGAATGATTGAATATGAAATGACTAGCATTACATAGAAACCTGTAACATTGTAGAGATGAAATATATCAATATAGTTCATTATAGGTATATCAGCAAGTTCAAAAGAATAGATATTGGATATCTAAGTTTTAATTGAATGCTGAGGGAAAGATTAATCAGAACAGGGCTGAGTTAATTGAAAAGTGTGTAGTGTAGATTTATTTGTGGCTAAATAGAGGACATATCCCTGAATTTACAGAATTACCTGGTCTAACATTTATTTTTCTTCTGAGTTTTCATTGTGTCCCTTGTTTTAATTTAGTTTTTAATATATACCTATTTTGTTTATATTCAACAATTCAGTTCTAGAACAATTCAGTTCCATAAATTCTCTTCTTTACTCTGTTCACTTATTCTCTTATAAAATTGAAGTGGAATTTATTGAAACATTTTGAAAGAGTGGCATACCATTTACAGTACACTATAATTCGGTACCCTTGAGAAGTGATCCCAGCCTCACATTTTGCAACTGCCTTGTAACCAAGGCCACGTGATTAAGGTGCATTGTCCCATCTGGCTTAATTTTGAGGCCGTAAAGTTAAATCCTCTACCTAATTTAAGTGTGAAAGCCAGACATTCATTCCATAATTGTAGCTGATATGTACGTGAACTTTATACACATTGAACACCTTCCATTCTGATTTGGCTTGTCATGAAGTTTCTAGAATCTCACTACCTACTCTTGTTCTCTCGGGTTATGAATTGTTCAAGTGTCACCTATTAAAGAAAAGAAAATTCCCCAACTTTTCCCTCTGGTCACTACCTCTTCTTTTTCTTTCATGGTTAACATTTATCTGCTCTCCTAATCTCTTCTCTTCTTCACCTTTCATTTATATCTCAGTTCCCTGAAGCATAATTTCCACTTCTACCATGTTCCTAAAACTACATTGACCAGGCTGACTACAGACCTCTTTCTTATCAAATATGACCTTACTGTATAACCACTTCTTCTTCACCTTGGAACCATTTCCTTGGGTCCCCACCTTCCTGGTTTCCTGTCTGACCCATGTCTCCTTGTGAACAAGGTGAATTTGCTTCCCATTTGTCTTCTTACCCTCTTGGGATTCATCGTGTGTTGTGGATGGGAAGCAAGCTCCATGTGTGTGAGTGAAAGGTGAGGAAGAGTTTGGGCAAGTAGCTAGATGGAAAGGGTGGTTAGGCTTTATAGAAAGGCTCTAGTTAACAAGCTTCTGGGGGAAACCAGGGTTCATGTGCAGAGACTACAAAACTTGTCTTCAAATCTCAGTTGTGTGTTCTTCCTTTAGACTGACTTAGAGCAATGTTTAGTTTTGGTAACTTGATAGTAATAGGAATAGCCATTGATAAAATGCAATCTATATCTTTAACTCTTGCTTGTGGGTCATGAAATTTTTCTTTTTTGCGCAGTATAAAAATTAAGATGAGGGTAATATTTAGAGATATTTTATACCCTTGTGAAGAGTAAAAGGGCTTTTTATTAAGAGAGATAAGTGGCAGCGATATGGGACTTAAATACTAAGAGAGATAAGTGGCAGAGATATGGAACTTAAATACTAAGTCCCATAGTATTTAAAAGAACTCAAAAGTTAATTAGATTTCAGCCAGTGTTCACACTATTTAATGTCTATTCTTACCAGAAAATGTACAATTTGATCCTCTTCTCATTTTTCTAAGAATTTTACTATAATAAATGATTTTAGTGGTTTAAAATGAAGTGTGATGATACTTATTTCATGCTTCTACTTACAATGTCTAACAGGTTTTTCTGATGTTAAATCACTGAAAAAATCACGTAACATGTTAACTTGCTTTTGGTTTGACAGTTCAATCTTGCAAAACCTGCCACAGTTCTGTCTAAAGGTCAAGGAGTGACAGAAAAAATTAGGAGATTTTTGTGTTTATTTTTTTCCACTGTGTTCTAAGCATAGCAGCGGGTATCCATGAGAGTCTTACTTTATTTGTCCACCCTTTTCATTGCTCTTTAGAAGCCAAACACTGATTTTTAACACATACAATGCAGCCTTTTCAAGAAATCAGCTCCCCACAGGGTGATATATTAGAGGAGCGTGGAATTCCACCAGATACCTGGCTGAGCAGTTGGTGTTGGAGGCTCTCCATGAGGCTCATCTCTGTAATCTCTTGGGTCAGTCTCCTTGGATATACTTGAGTACATCCAGCTATGTTAAGGGAAATAGGGCACCTCAAATATTTGCACATGCAACTTATTGGTCCCACTTTTTATTCTTTTGCAGAGAATGGGATAGAGAGCTGGCTTCAAAGAAAAATCCCAAACTCATTAATGCCCTTCGGCGATGCTTTTTCTGGAGATTTATGTTCTATGGAATCTTATTGTATTTAGGGGTAAGGATCTCACGTCTAAATTCATTATGTATATGATAATTATAGTCCTTTTTTGTCATTATAGAAGAACTAGGGTAATCTGGTGAACATGTATAAAAGTAGAGAGGACTAGTTTAACCCCAATCACAAAAAAACCACGTAAAACTCTACTAAGGACAAATATTAATAAAAATCTTTAGGAACTCAGATGTCCTGGAATGACAGCGGTAATTCACAATTTAAGATGGGTTTAGCAAAATAAATTATTTATTTTTGAATAATTATTTTCTCTTTTGATTCCAAATCATATTATCTTCCTAGCACATGAGATTATTAGTGCCTTTGTTTTCCTGTATTTCACAAAACAATGTCAGGATACAATGCAAGTAGAAGAATTAGATCAAATGTGGTCACGTCCACATATGAGTATTTATAATATTTTGAAATATTACCTTCTTAGTGAATTGTTTCAAAGGAAAATAGAAAAATTTTAGAATTTGGCAGCAAGGTACTCTTGCAATGTAAATGTAAAATTTTGCAGCAAGGTACTCTTACAGTGTAATTTTTTGGTATTCTCCATCTTCATTAGTATGAAGAGAGAAGCATTCCTGGAAGCCCAGGCTTTGTGATGTTTAAATGCGTTGGGTGTTGCCCAGCTGTCAAATGTGACTCAGATTTATTATTTTTTACATCACCATAGCATCATTCGAATCCTTGGTGGCAACCCGTAAAAGGAGGTGGCAAGTGGATAATTTACTTAGTCTTCAAGTACAGGTGTGCACAGTATTTGCATTGGAATGTTACTGACTTGTATGCACATTGGTCTTTATGCCTCAGAGAGTTAGCAGTGCCACAGTGTCTCCTAATGAAATCCCATCTGCATTTGCATTGCTTTACAAATTTTAGTTCATATTCCCCAAGAAAAATATATTTAAAATTTCATCTCAACAAAGATGACTGCAATTAGGTCCAGAATGTTTCCTAATGCTTTTGATAATCTCCTGGAAGAAATTCTTGTGGCTTTTGAAATAAGAGATCATAATAGATCCATATGAATATGGAATGTATATATTCTTAGAGAAACCTGGAATGGTTTAGGGTGAAAAATATTTTGTTAGTAAGTATGAATAAAGTAATTGTGGAATTATCTTTTAAGATGTATTTGAGATGGTTTTTCTCAATGAGAGCACATAGAGCTAGGAAACAATTTGATTCATAGCTTCTGACTCCATTTGATGTATTTTTTAGAAAATATTTTTTGTTGGTTGCTTGAATCTTTGAATCAGGACAAAGAAGTACAGTTTATTTTAACATTCTCAAAATAGTTGCTGGATTGAAGCAAATAATATTTCAAGTAATTGTTATGTCATGGCTAAGATTTCAGTGAAACTCAAAATTTCCGTGGTCGTCTTCTACATCACCTACTGCTTCTATTGATTCACATGAACACTACTGAGTAGAAGCTGCAAGAAAGGTCTAAATATTAGGCTCCTTTCTTTTTGAAATTAGTTAATAATTTTTATTTCATTTCATTTCAAAATGTTAAGGAGGTACAAATGTTTTTGTTGCATGGCTTGACTGTATACTTCGGGACTATAAATGTGCCCATCACCCCAGGACTGTTCATTGTACCTGTTAGTTGGGGTTTTGCCCCTCTTCTCCCCCTACACTCCCCCTTGTTTGATTTTCAATGATTTTTACTTCCCTTTGTGCACCTGTGCCTCTCACTTAGTTCCAGCTTATTAGAGAGTACATGTGTTACCGTTCTTGAGATACTTTGCTGAGAATAATGGTTTCTCATTCCTTCCAAATCGCTGCAAAAGGTATTAATTCATCCTTTTTATGGTGGAGTAATATTCCATGGTATACATGTACTACATTTTATTGATCTACTCATGAACTGATGGGCACTTGTGTTGATTCTATGTCTTTGAAATTGCAAATTGTGCTACAACAAACATTCAAGTTCAGGTGTCTTTTTGATAAAATGATTTCTTTTCCTTTGGATAAATATTCAGCTGTGGAATGGCTGGATCAAATGGTAAATGGTACGCCTTCTTTTAGTTCTTTAAGAAATCTCCATATTGTTTTCCATAGGGGTTGAACTAATTTGTAATTCTACAAACAGTGTATAGGTATTCCTTCCTCTCTGAATCTGTGCCAGCATCTATCATTTTTGGACTTTTTAATAAACCAATTCTAACAGAAAGTGGTGTCTTATTCTGGTTTTAATTAGCATCTCCCTAATGATTAGTGATGTTGAACATTTTTTTCTTACATTTTTGGCCCTTTGTGTATCTCCTTTCAAAAAATTTCTGTTCATGCCTTTGCCCAGTTTTTATTCAATGAAGTTGTTTATTTTTTTTCTTGCTGATTTGTTTGAGTTCTTTGTAGATTCTGGATGTTAGTTCCATCTCATATATGTAGATTGTAAATATTTTCTCCCATTCTGTAATGATTAGGCCCCTTTTTCTAGGCTCTGCCTGGCTTGTCAAATAATTTATACCTCTATGTTCTACATAGAAGTCTTGTGTGAGCAAAATACCCACTTAAACATGAAAGTCTGTAAGCTATATGAATAAGTTTACAAGATTGATGTTTTGGTTTAGTGTACACCAGAAAATCAACATGATACATATATAGAACATTTTAATATATATTGAGTACTTGATCTTAATTCCAGTTCAGTATTAAGCCCTTTATGCAGATTATTTCATTTTGCTAGTAACTCCAGAGAGCAGAAGTTATTACTTCTGGTAAGAATACCACAGAAAGTATTCTTACCACAGTGGTAGGTTTGATTGATACCCAGTTTCTTTAGTTCCAATTCAATAACCCTTCCATCATAACAGATTATGGGGATTGCATAATTATATTTATAATGATTGTGTTTAGGTATTAACAGAATGGTGACTCTAGTTACCAGCCTTACATCACCTCTGCGTCTTCTCAGGAGACACAGGCTACAGAAATTTGAAGGCTGAGGATTCTTTCAGGGTCACTTCAGGGGAAATACTGATGAAAGTTCACAGCAGTTAGCAGGACAGGGGAAACAATCAGTATCTTCTCACAGGGAAAGAACTGTATGCAATCCACCCAAGAAACAGTTTTGCGAAGGGTCAAACCTGTAGATAAAATTAAGGGCTAGGAGAATGGAGTGGGTGTAAAGAAGGACTAAATTGCTCTTAAAAATCTCCAGATTAAAAATAGCCTGGCACCTGTAGTCCCAGCTACTTGAGAGGCTGAGACAAGAGAATCGCCTTAGCCCAGGAGCTGGAGGTTTCGGTGAGCTATGATGCCATGGCACTCTACTGAGGGCGAAAAAGTGAGACTCTGTCTCTAAAAATAAATAAATAATCCTAGCAAAAGAGATCCTTTAAAGCCTTTCATGGTGTATTAATTATCCATGGATGGGGGAGGGGACAGGTGCTCCTAAGCGAATCTGAGCCATAGGCTACCGCTCTAGAACCAGGAACCATGTTTGAAAGGCAAAGTTTGTTTCTCCCAACTCAGCTCCAGCTGATACCCAGCAGTGTGTTGGTGAGGAAGACATCCTCATGGAAGAAAGCAACTGAAATGTGTATGGTGAGAAGGCATAGGGAGGAAATTTACAAGGAAAATGGCACAAGAGTGGAAAGACAGGAGGTTTTTCACCCTCATCACAGAGAAAAGGCTTTACTGAGGTGTGTAGTTTTAAGTAGTGAAAATGTTGAAAACTGTGTCTCAAAGATTTTGATAACTATAGTGGCCATTTAGACGAATACAGTTTTTTAGGGTATCTGATATCTTCATTTCATTCTTTTTGTCCTTTACAAAAAAAAATAATAATAAGAGAAGAAAATTTAACAATTATGGTAATACCTCTATCCTCTTAAATAACTTACACCAATTCCTTACTATTAATTGTATTGTTGCTGGATGTTCCTTCTTTCCATTATACAAGCAAGGATAAATGAACAGGTATTCTTGAAATTGCTGTCATGCTAAGAAGTAGGTGTATATGCTTTCAGAATGTCTATATATTCTAAATCTTTCTACATAATGATAATTTGGGTGCAAAAAATATTTGGTTGGTTTTTTGCCTGACTAAAAAAATAGTGCTATAAAATTTGCTGTTAACTGAAAAAGGTTAAGAAAAAGGAAATGCCATCATCAAGGAGCTTATCTCTCTGCGATACTGATGTAACTTTAAATCATATTAGTTATGGCTTCTCATAATTAACTCCCTACTTCCTTTTCCTTCACCTGACTCAGCAGCCAGGTGCAACATTGTCTTTAAATTGTAAGACACCCAGTGGGGAAGAGAAACTGGCCGTTGAAAAACTGAGTGAGGGTCCATTAAGGATCGTCTGAGGGAAGCTTAGTAGAGGGAGTTCTGTAGGCAGGCTACTGAGAGAATATGATTATCACAATACGCTTGTTCTAGTAACAAATCCATAAGCATTCACGCAAAGATATTCTTGAGTCCTAGGCAGCTCTGGGCATGTTTCAACCAATAAATTGAGGTACATGGTAGTGCAACTCGGGGCAGAGTACCTTTATTCATTAAATCTGAAGAAGTCTGAAGACATAAAAAAGAAGTCCTAGTTCTCATGTTTCCAGACTTCTCAAGATCCCCTCTCAATATTGCAAAGGAGGATCTTTGCCCCTTATGTTTGGATAAAATCGTCCAGTAAGGATTTGAATACAAGCCCACTGCTAAAAAGAGAGAGTTTTAGGAATTCTGCATACAGATAGTTCCTGCCCTAGGCACTTTTTCTTAGGGTGTTTATGCCACGTGATTGGCTGCCTAAAGATTGCGATCTCCAGACGCCTGTCCTGTGGGATTCCTTCCCATCTTTCTTTCTGATCCCCACATTTCCTCATATCTAGCTGCTTCTCCAACCCCAGCAATGACTTGCATGTTGTGTTCCCTATCCTGAGCACTTCTACCCCTTTCTAGAAACTCTGCCATCTCTGACACACGGCTACACTCTGTGCTGCTTGCTGCATTTTACCCCTTTCCCCAGTTCCTGTGACAAGAACACTCAGGAGTGGATGGCATTTAGATGTCCTCTTTGAAATGATGTAGGGAAAATTTACTTTAGATTTTAGAGAAACCATTAGCCCTTCCCTGATAATGTAATTTAATTGGTCTGTGATGGGACCTGACACAGCATACCATCATGCCTGGCTAAGTTTTAAAGTTTTTTTGTAGAGATGGGATCTCACTGTATTGCTCAGGCTGGTCTTGAACTACTGGTCTCAAGCTACCCTCCCACCACCACCTCCCAATATGCTAGAATTAAGGGCATGCACCACTGCGCTCAGCCCAAAATTATACTCGAACTGTTCTCCAGATGATTCTAATTATAGCCCAGGTTGAGAACTGGTGGTAGAAAAACGTCAGTGTGGTCACCGTACATGACTTTTGTTAGAACAAAGGTGAGGGGACTGAAAAGTGGTACACACAGAACTCTTTAGTTTGAGATTTCTCTTAATACTGGGGAAACTCAAAAGATAGAAAAATTCATATTAACTCTTAATGAAAGAAGGGCAGTATTTCTCAAACTTTTATATGCATTTTAATTATGCAGGGATCTCATTAAGGTGAGATTCTGATTCGGTTTGGGGAAGGACCTCAGAGTCTGTGTTCTCTAAGAACTCTTAGATGGTGATGCTGGTCACCCTATGGTCACCCTGGGCCTGTACTGAGAGTAGCAAGTCCCAGAAGAGACTTCTCTTGAATAAGAGAAAGCCTTGTTAGACTGGTGTCTGCGAAAAGAGAAATAGACTAATCAGGGCAAAGGAGCCCCTGATTAAAAGTGACAGGAATCACACGGAGATGAATACTGCCAAAGGGCCTGGGAGAGTCCCCAGTTAACTATTAACTTCCTGCTCTATCTTCTAGCATGTTCTGCCAAGACTCCCCTGGAGAGTGCAGAGGTACAGCTAAGGACTCTTATTTCTCTTCTGAGACCGCAACTGGAAGAGCTATTTCCTCTTTTCCTATAAAAACGTTGCTATGCAGGTTGGTTAGGAGTTTACAGGTCCTGTTGGAACAGAAAGGTGCTCCAAGAGCATTTTACATTAAACAGAATTTTAAAGGCTAAACTAAGAATCCAACAGCATGCTTAGTACTAATAGACTATTATATATCTAAGGCAATGCATCACCGGTTCTTTTTTTTTTGGCAGCTTTTGGCCAGGGCAGGGCTGGATTTGAACCCGCCACCTCCAGCATATGGGGCCACTGCCCTATCCTTTTGAGCCACAGGCGTCACCCTGCATCACTTGTTCTTATGTGTGAAATTTTGTGACAAAATTAATTTGCGAGCTAGGAATTACCTGTGATCACATTTTTACAACTTAAACCGGATATGAGAGCATGAGATAAAGAGTTCTCTCATTCCTTGGTAGGAAGATGGTGCATCTTTTGTTCTTAATAGCTAAGTAGTATCCTGTAGGGACTATGAACATAATGTGGCAAAACAAAGTCAAATATATATGATGTATTCAAGTATGTATTTTTTTCTAAAAGGGCAGCCATTTTTTCTTAACTCTCCTGGGGGTATGCTCATGCTCTGTTGCCGCCAACCTCTTTTTGATCTCGACCAAACAAGAGCTTGGCTGGACTTCGGTTTCTTTAACTATACAGTTGAAGGGGCTACAGTACAGTGTACCATCTCTGCCACCCCTTCCATCTCTTCAATTATGTGTCTATATAGGAGGCCCAGCAAAATGTTAAATTACAATAGTATTCACTTAGAACTTGATTTGCTAGGTTGTGTTGAACTGATCACAATGTACAGATGGGTGAGCAACAGAGAGAACCAGCTTGTAACATTTTCACTCTGATTTAGGGTTATGAATATGGGTTCAAATCCCAGTTTTTCTGGTTACTAGTTGTGCAACTTTGGGAAAGGTATTTAAACTCTCTTTGTTGTGAAAATTAAATGAGTTAAGCACATAGAATTGTTTCTGTACCTGGTTATATATTACTGCATTTTTAAAATAGACTCTCTAGTATATAATTACTTGAATTATTTACATTTACTTATTTCTCTATACTGCTATAAGCAAATTGTGAAACATTTTATTTTTATAGGGCAGAGGAAAATATTTTGCTAGTGGTTACTGATGGTGATTCTAGCATTACTTCTGAAATCAAAATCAGCATTTTAACACATCTTCCATTATTGTTATTGCTAGCATCCGAGCAAATTCAGGAGTTAAACCTATTATATTATTGCTGCTGTCTCAGCAAGTTCAGGAACTTTTTCTTATAAAACATGAAGAATATAGATTTCTAGTTAAGATGTTACCTTCGATCATTAATAAAATTAGTAAGTGCTGAAAGGAAAACACCAAAAGCAAAGCAAAACATTTTGAATTAAGCACTGAATCTAAAAACATGATTCAAAGGTAGATTTGTTTTTGAGACTCTGTTTTAATGTGGTGTATGGATATTTTTACAAAACCTACAAGCAATTGTGGCAAAATGAAGAAAATATTTGAAAACAAACTGCTTGAACAATTCTTCAGTGGGTTAAGCATGAATAGGTTTTCATTTTCTTTGCTAAACATGGAAAATTCTTTTTTTAGTCATTAGTATAAAACCAAAAATTACCATCAGACTTTAGTGTATCAAGATAAACAAAAATTCAATGCTCATGTTTACCTTGTCAAAAGTAGAATCATAAGCCTTTGGATACAGGGGTGTCCTGTTGTTTTTCTTTCCTGCTGTGCATTAGACTAAAAAGAGTTGTTTTGGGCATGCATTAAATACACAAACACCGGACAGCTGATGAGTATTAAAAAAAAAAAGGTTTGTGTGTACTTTTCGCGATATCCAGCACCACAGATAAGCAAAACAGTCCACAAATCACCTGTATGTGGCTTGCAGACTGCAGGTTGGATGGACACCCCATGAAGTCAGTACCCTTGTATCATACATGTTCTGGGTATCTGTATGTTTACTTTCCTCCACTTTTTTTGTATGTATTACCGATTATCATAAGTTATATGCAAGTTATGCACATATTTATTATTCTTTTAGATATTTTTTCAGATCAAGAAAAGTCAGATAATCACTGATACACTTGATGTTTATTTTTCATTTATTTCTGAGAATTTATGCTTCATAAAAGAGAGAGATTGTTATTACTTCACACAATGTGTTGTGAATCTGTTTTTCCTTTTAAAGTATTGTGAATACCTTTTCACTTCATTAGATTTTGTTTACCTAATCATTTTAGTGAATCATATGGATGTCTTGTCATTTATTTAATCAGTTCCTCACTGTTGAGTATTTCAATTGCCTCCCTTTTTCACTACTGTACAAAGTCTGTCAAACACATTCCTTACACGCTAAATCTTAGCAGATTTTCAAGACTCTGTACGTAAGTGCACAAGTACAAATAGTCTTCCAGGAAATACATACTAAGTTGATTTCTTTCTTTTCTCTTCTTCTTTTTTTTTTTTGAGACAGTGTCATTGTGGGTAGAGTGCCATGGCGTCATCATAGCTCACAGCAATCTCAAACTCATGGGCTCAAGAGAGCCTCTTGCCTCAGCCTCCTGAGTAGCTGGGACTATAGACACATGCCACCACACCTTATGCCACCATGCCTGGCTAGTTTTGTCTATTTTTAGTAGAGACGGGGTGGCGGGGGGTGTCTTATTCTTGCTCAGGCTGATCTTCAACACCTGAGCTAAAACAAGCCACCCGCCTTGGCTTCCCAGAGTGCTAGGATTATAAGCATTAGCTGCAGCACCCTGCCACTAATTTATTTTCTTGGTACTAAAGTGTGAAAATTTCGTTCTCACTAACAATGAATCTTATCATTTTTATGATGTTTTCAAATTACTTGGTGAAAAGAGCATATCGTTCTTTTTCTTCATATTACTTTTGGTTCCTAGTGAGTTTAAACTGTTTCTATATGTTAATTATGCTTTTATATGTCCTTTTGTGTGTGTGGATAGACTTTTCGTGTTCTTTATTTTGGTGTATCTTTTTCTTATTGATACATGAGAGAATGTTTTCCCCAGCCTGTCATTGACCTTGTAATTTTGTTTCTAGTGAGTTTTTGTTTTTTTATCTTTTAACAACCAAAAGTTTTAATTAAGAAATAATTTGATGCCTTATCTCTGCATCTTTTTGTTTTCTGCTTTTGCATTACCATTTTATAAAGACCCATGCTACCCAAATATTATGCAAGCATATATCTATGTGTGTTATTATTTTTATCTTTTACATTCAAATATTCCATCTATTTGGAGTTTATTTTAATGTGCATATGAGATAGGAATCTATTTTTTAAAGAACAAGTATCCTGTTTTTTCACTATTTATTGCATAATCTACCCTTTCTCCACTAAATTAAAATGTCATACTTTATTATACATTAAATTGTTACTTGTGCTTGAATCTATTCTTGGACTTTCCAGGTAATCATTCTATTTCTTTGTCATGCTGCATATTATTATAGTTTCATTATTTAATATCCGGTAATGTAAACCCTCTCACACGTTATTCTTAGCCCTCAAATGTTTTTGATTAGTCTCTCATGTTTTCCCAAATGAAACTTAGAATCATTTTGTCCATCAATTCAACAACTCTTTGTTGAGTGGATACTCTGTGCCATGCATTGTGTTGTATAGTAATGAAATTGTTACAAAAATTAAGAGAGATGATCCCTGCTCATATAGTGCTGAAAATTCACTTCCCCCAAATCCACTTAGAATTTTGATGAAGATTTCATTAATCTTATAAAATAACTTGTGGGGGAAAGTAATCTTTGCAATACTAAGTTTTTCATTTTAGAAAGCTTCAAGTTTCTCCATTTATTTGAGACTTTCAAAATATGTCCAAATCGTATTTTTAAAAATGTGTGTTTTAGGGCTGGGCACAGGGCTCATGTCTGTAATTCTAGCACTTTGGGAGGCCAAAGCAAGAGGATTACTTGAGGCCAGGAGTTCAAGACCAGCCTGAGCAACATAACAAGAGCCCATTTCTACAAAAACTTAAAAAAATTAACTGACACTGTGGTGCACACATATGTAGGCCCAGCTGTTCAGGAAACTGAGGCAGGAGGTATTGCTTGAACTCAGGAGTTTGAGGTTACAGTGAGCTGTGATGATGCCACTGCACTCTAGCCTGTACTAAAGAGTGAGACCCCGTTTAAAAAAAATGTAAAAATCTTACTGGTATTATATCTTTTATTATACTGTTACTACTAGTGGGACGGTTATTTATTTATTATGTTTGGTATTTAGAAATCTCTTTTCTGAGCATAGTAACTTTTTCAACTTCTACCTATTTAATTCTTGATTCACATTCTTATAGAGACAATCATATTCTATGCTGATAGTGATACCTTTTGTTTCTTCTTTCCAATATTTGTATCTCAATCATTTGAGTTGCATTAACTAGAAGTTTTAGAAAAATGTTGATAGCTAGTATTCTTTTTGTTTTTCCTGACTCTAAAGTTAATACGTCTACAGTTTTGTTAATTATGGTACTGATTGTTGTTTTGAAGAAGAAAGCCCTTTTCAGGTTAACAATGTGTCTTTATTTTCAAGTTAATTAAGAATAGATGCTGCTGCATAGTATTCCATGGTAAACATATACCATAATTTATTAATCCATTCATGGGTCAATGGGCACTTGGGCTTCTTTCATCACTTGGCAATTATGAATTGAGCTGCAATGAACAATCTGGTGCAAATATCTTTGTTGCCAAGTGATTTTTGGTCTTTTGGATATACACCTAGTAGAGGAATTGCAGGATCAAACAGCAGGTCTACATTTAGATCCCCATGGATACTATGCAGCCTTAGAGAAAGACGGAGACTTTACCTCTTTTATGTTTACATGGATGGAGATGGAAAATATCCTTCTTAGTAAAGTATCTCAGGAATGGAAAAAAAATCCAATGTACTCAGTACTACTATGAAACCAATTTATAATCACCCATACTTTCATATGAAAGATGAATCACAACTATAGCCCAGGATGAAGGAGGGAAGGGGAGGGGTTGGGAAGGGAAAGGGAAGGGGTGGTTCGATAGAGGGAGGGTTAATGGTGTGACCACACCTATGGAGCATATTGCAAGGGTACAAGTCAAATCTATCAAGTATAAAACACAAATGTCTTAACACTGTGATTAAATAAATGAGGTGAAATCTATGTTAATTAGTAGGAGTTAAGCACTCCAATCTGTACAAATAATCAACACATTGTATCCCACAAAGGCGTAAATGTATTCATGATCTATGTACATATGACTTAATGAAAAGAAAAAGAACAGATGCTGTTTCTAATAAATGAAGTTTTATCAGATTCCATTTTACTTGTTTTTGAGATAATCACAGCTTCTTCTGTAGTCTATTGTTATTCTATTGGTTTCTCAATATTAAGCTGCCCTTGTATTTCTGAGATAAAGACATAGGTAGTACTGTATATTTAAAACACGTGAAGATGATAATGATGATTTTACAAAGTAACCATGCACTTTGGTTAAGAATAGAATAAAAAATAGCCCTAGAAAATTTTCAACCAATCATTCTACAAATACTAGAAACAAATATGTTTTGGGCTTGGAACTGTAATTTTTAAAATACATTATCTTGAGATTAGTGTATTTAACTTAATTACAAGCCTGAGTCCAGATCTCTATTTTCACCCAAACTTACCTTCCTAGTCTGAATATCCAGAAAAAGCAAACTTCCCTATGTCTGGAAACATCTGGTCCTACCCTAATGTAGGTAAAACAGAAATGGTTAAAGAATTTAGACTCATCTTCAGCAACTTTGAGCTCTGTCTGGAAGATCTGTGAAAAACTAGGTCTATTTCCTAAGAGGCGTTCAACTTTTCCCTGAGAGGATGATGTAAATTGACGCCGAAGATTATTCCCATCAGGAATACAATCTGGGTAGACTCCATTCTTCTCAGCCCTGCATGCGTCTGGGAAGACGACTTTCATAGTCATGGAAGGATGTGGGCCAGGAAAATTATCCAAGGAATTCTTGGCTTCTTCCAGGGGAATGTGCAGATTCAGGTCATACAATCTGAGATGTCAGCCCTGGAGGGGACCATCAGGAGAATCCTGCTGCACCTTTCAGCATATTAGTGAGGAAAACTGTAGAAAAGGGAAGTGGCTGAGGGGAGACATGGACAATGTGGCTAACAAGCCGGGATAAGACCTTGGGCTTTATGACTTTCAGTTCTGTATTTCATTGTCATGCTGGCTTACTCATTGCTATCAGATTTCTGTTACCTAAATGAATCATTAAATTCCATCTTGAATTGTGTGTGATAAAGAGCAATAACCTATTTTATTAAATACATAGGCAGTTTAACATTTCTCCTCCTTACATGCAAGCCTCAGTTGGCTTGTACCATTTCATGTGTAGCAAATGAGGACCTTTCTTATATCTCTGAAAATAGTCCCAGCTATGGAGTACAGGTGGTTTCATGTACAAGAAGATAGGACTGTGTTTCTCCCAGGCATTCTGGGGTAATTTTTTGTAAAGGAACATACTTAATAGACTAAGCTGGGTATCGGTTACCATTGTTTTCTTTTCCAAATAAAAAAATCAGGTGATATCTGTAAATGGTTCTATAGTAAATATTAGGGAACATGTTGCTTAAAACAGATTAGGGAAAACTGTAGAAGGGGTGGGAGATTTTCAGTGCTGATTTTGTCCTTGAATGGTAACATCTCTATGTGATGTTGAGGTTTATGTTGGTTTGCTGTTTGCACATGGTCTTATTATTGGAAATTCTCTACCAAACATAAATTGCATTTTATTCTCTGAACATGTGCCCTTCTAAAATACTACTACCAGTCTGTTTGTAAAACAGCCACTGTCGTTTCCTTGGTTGAGGAAAGATGACAACTAACTCAATAATGACAATATATAAAATAGGCATTCCAAGTGGGATGTGGTGGGGTGATCCTGTAGTCCCAGTTATTCAGGAGGCTGAAGAAAGGGTCGGCTTAAGCTCAGGGGTTTGAGGCTGCTATGATTGTGCCTGTAAATAGCCCCTGTATTCCAGCCTGGGCAACATAGCAAGACCTATCTCTTAGGAAAAAAAGGCATTTCGTTCAGATTACTACGTAATACAGATTTTAATTATTTTGTTATAAATTGCAACTGAATGACAATTTAGCAAATATGTCTCTTGTAATAGATAAGACAGTTATGGAAATTGTAATGGACATTCAATGGAAGAGAGTTTAACTCAAATTACTCAACAGGATAAAACTTATCCAAGCGTTTAGATGTCTAACTCTAAAAATTCTGTGTTAGAGATAAATTGCTAAGATATTTATCTTTTTTTCTCAAGAATGCTATTTGCCCTTTTTAGCATTCCACAGACAGGAGTAATTCCTTAGAAATATTTATGTGATTGTTTTTGAATGTGGTATTCATACTTAGTGGTGGTTCTACTGTATATTGGTGGATATAGTCTGTATCAGGGATGCAGACATGCTCTATCTATCTATCTATCTGTTTTAGATGAGGAATAAGTTCTGAAAAAGGGTGAAAGGTGTTTATGCTAACCATGACATAAATGACTGACTTCGTAAGGAGCAGTCACAAGACAGACCCTTCCACAAATTGTCTTAAAAAGAACAAGAAATGATGCTTTATCTGGTAGGCAGGGTAAACAGTGTTCCTTGCTCTCTCCTTCATGGTGCCATATGCTTCCAACGTGGGTAGCACATATAAATCTAATGCCCTAGACCTCAATTCAAGAGCGCATTTTAGCCAAGTGCAAACCCATTTGTCATGAAAAGCTAAATCAAAGTAAATGTGGCATGGACATTTGTCAATGAAAAATGATGTAACATAGAAAAACTGGGAGAAAAAATATTAATTTAAAAATAATTTTAAGAATGAAATATTGACCCTGTAAGCAGACCATGAAAAATTATATTTGCAGTGCAAATATAGTATTTATACATATGTTAATAATTTTAAATCCAAGATTTTTATTAACTATACGCTTTTCTACTTTAAGGAGTGGTTTTGAAATAGTTGTTTACTTTAGAGAAAGTTTGACATGTACATATAGAACTTTATAAAAAGGGACAGGGCAGCACTTGCACTGATTGCGGTCACCTAATCACTGGAGCAGTGGAAACGACACAACTGTCCCAGTGCAGAGCAGAGGGCAAACGACATGATTTATTCACAGGATGGGACGTCAAACGACACTTAACTGAGTTGGCTATAAAAGTATCAGTAAAAGTAGATGTCAAATACAGTGTTAAGAAAGAAAGTTGCCCAAAGTACAGTATGATGCCATTTATATAAAATTTAAAACCTCAAAAATAATTCTATATGTGCATTCTGAAGATGTATACCTGTGTAACAAGAGTACAAAGCAGGCATAAAATGATACCTGTGAAGCAGTAATTTGTGTAATTACTTTAAAAAAAAACACAGGTCCGTTTTAGTGGATACGGCAAACTATTAACACGTCATAACTGAGTAGGAGGTTAGCAGTGTTTTTTTTTTCATTATCTGTCTGCTGCTGTAATTCAAACTCATGTTTATTTATTTATTTAGACAGAGATTCATTTTGTTGCCCTCAGTAGAGACAACATCATAGGTCACAGCAACCTCAAACTCTTGGGCTCAGGCAATCCTTTTGCCTCTGTCTCTCCAGTAGCTGGACTACAGGTGCCCACCACAATGACCAGCTATTTTTCTTTTAGAGATGGGGTCTCACTCTTACTTAGGCTGATCTCAAACTCCTGACCTCAAGCAATCCACCCTCCCAGGTCACCCAGGGTGCTAGAATTACAGGCGTGAGCCACCACGCCTGGCCCAAACTCACATTTAAATTATGGCTATGTGAGATGAGAGAACTATAGTATTCCAGGTTTGTGATTGATTTGGAAACTTTTTAAAAGTTTGAATGTTTTCTTACACTCAGAGCATTGGTCTAGTTGATTTGAAGTGAAGTATTGTATAAAAGGCACAGAATGAGCAGCTATAGAAAGCCAGCGGTCAACAGTGACAGCCTTATACTGGTTAGGCATCATCGTGAGAATGAATTTGGTGTAGAAAATGTGGTTGTCTATTGAGTATAAGGGGGCTGGTGGTATTGGACACTTGAGGTTTAGAAAAAGTTAAATCATTGCAGAAAATGGGAAAAAACAAGCACTTTAAGGGTTGAGGCAGAGTAATGCTGAGCAGTAGTGGGGGTGGAGGTGGGGTCCAGTCAGTCTGGGAAATATACATTTGAAACGGAACTAAGTATAACATTATTCCTTTGCAGGGCTTAGCTTCATGCTCCCATTTCCCTAGGTCATTAGAAAACAAAATGGGGAATTATGGATCTTTCCCTTTTGAAGGCTATTTAGCCAGATGGGTAAGAATTAGACCTCTAGGGTTCAAATCCCTGGGTTCAAATCTATTTCTATACATTCAGGAGAAGTGGTAATACATTTGGTCAACAATTTGGTTTACTACTCAGCTGAGGACCATGATGAGGTAGATCTGTGCAAACACTACTCCCACCCTCTCCCTTCAACTACTCATCAGCCTTTGAGGAGTGGGTGAGTCATTGAGTCTAGCCCCAAGGGTGAGCCTGCTGGAAAACTCCTTCACTGAAGCCCATACCCTTTCCAGACCGGAGGTGGCTGACTTAAAAACCATTACTACTGGCATGCTCCTGCCTCCAATGCCTTGGGAAGTTTGCTTATTCTAAAAATAATGCCATTGCTCAAAACATTTTTGAAAGTTCTATTTTGAAATTATATCCAGTCACTTGGTCTGTGCGGTTTCTTCATCTGCAGGGTAATAATAATGCTTATTCTGACTCCAAAAGTTGTTATGAAACCAAGTAGGAAATATTTCAGAAACTAGTAAGTGCTTGGTAGATGTTACTAATTAACAAACTATTTCAGAAACTATGCTTTTACTTTATGGCAACTATTCACTTTTTAGTTAAAAAATACCTTGTCTCCAAATGACTTTTGCTATAACCAAACATGAAATTTCACTTCAGAGTATCAAAATAGTAAAAATAGTGTCAGGAGTTTCATGTATGGTATGACCCTGTATGTTAGCCCATTTTAAGACCTCTTAAGATGAAACTACGTGTGTTCAAATAGTGTGAGTATTTTATAAGAGGGACATGAAATTTAATGTCTCTTTTTTTTCTTTCTGTAGGAGGTCACCAAAGCAGTACAACCTCTCTTACTGGGAAGAATCATAGCTTCCTATGATCCAGACAACAAGGCGGAGCGTTCCATAGCAATCTATCTAGGCATAGGCTTATGCCTTCTCTTTGTCGTGAGGACACTGCTCCTACACCCAGCCATTTTTGGCCTCCATCACATTGGAATGCAGATGAGAATAGCTATGTTTAGTTTGATTTATAAGAAGGTAATACTCCCTCACATAGTCCCCATGGTACATGTATTCTCCATATAAATGTTTTAAATGCCATGAATTAGATAGTGAGCTGGTACAAGTAGAGAATTAATGCTAAAACTCATTTTATACACCTATGAAATAAATGACAAGAATATATGTTTTTAATTGTTCTTGACAATTTAATTCACTTCATATGATAAGCACCTTCTGTAAAGTGCCTATATTGTAGGTTTCATTTTTGTTTTTTTCACCAGTCATATCATTATTTTGCAATCTGTGATTCCCTGTTAAATTGACTTACACAGTCTGCATCAAAGTCACTGACAAAATATCAATTTATGGTAAAATATAATTGTCAGTGATAGATTACCCAAGCAATAACTGTTTCCACCTTAACTAGTTGTTGTAAGTGGTAGCATCCATTGCGTTGTTTTGAGTTGGACTTTTGTCATTCCATGAGTCCTACAAATTTGAAATTTTTGGAATAGCCCATGCATTGAAACCATGAGAACCTACTCTGCTTATATGTATTGTTCAGATAAGAGACTGATTTACTAAAGCACCATTTGGAGGAATTAAAATTAATATTTAGGTAATTTATAAACACAATTTAAAAAAAATTCAGAATATTAGGGGATATACATGTTTTGTTTACTTACTTTTTTTGGCACAAATTGAGTCAAGGTTATGTGTGCCCCCTACCCAGACAGTGTACAGCCTACCCAATAGATGTGAATTTACCCACCCCCTCCCTCCCCCCCTCAGCTTGATTTCATTGAGATTGACTTTCATTGACTTCTGATCAATTTAGTGTTTGATGATCGATCAGTTCCAGCCTGTTATTAAGTACATGTATTTGTATCTCCATTCCTATGAAGTTTCACTTAGAAGAATGCCCTCCAGTTCCATCCAAGTTGTCACAAAAAATACTAAACTGTCATTTTTCTTTGTGACTGAGTAATACCCCATAATATGCACGTACCACATTTTATTAATCCATTCATCTATTGGTGGACCCTTGGATTGTTTCCACATCTTTGCGATTGTGAATTGTGCTGCTTTGAACATTTGTATGCAGGTGTCCTTTCATAAAATGGCCTTTTTCCTTTGGGTATAGACCTGGCAGTAGGATGCTAGAGCACATGGTAGGTCCACTTCATGTTCTCTGAGGTATCTCCATATGATTTTCTATAGAGGTTTGTAGTCCCACCAACAGTGGGTAAGAGTTCTGTTCTATCCACATCCACACCAGCATCTGTTATTTTGGGACTTCTTCAAGCCATTCTTGTTGGAGTTAGGTGATATCACTTTGTGGTTTTGATTTGAACTGCCGTAATGATTAGAAATATTGAGCACTTTTTCATGAGTTCATTGGCTGTTAGTATACCTTCATTTGGAAAGTTTCTGTTCATGTGTTTTCCCCACTTTTTAATGTGGTTGTTCGGTTGTTTCTTGCTGACTTGCTTGGGTTCTTTTTTGATTCTGGTGATCAGTCCTTTATCAGACACATAGCATGCAAATATTTTTTCCCCTTCTGTGGGTTGTCTATTTGCTCTTTTGGTTGTATTCTTGGCTGTGCAGAAGGTTTTTAATTTGATCAGACTTAAACTGGAGGCAGAAAAGTCTAAAAATCCTAGAAGAAATATAGGAAAATCTTTTATTGATGTTGGCCTAGGCAAAGAATTCATGAAGACCCCAAAAGCAATCACAGTAACAATTAAAATAAATAAATAGGACCTGATCAAATTAAAAGCTTCGTACGAATGCAAGTTAAGGCCATTTCAATGGCATGTGCTTTCACCAACCTGATTCAATACTGTGTGTGACTACTTGAATCTACTAAGCTGTTTTTGATTGACTTGGTTGGATATTGCTTTGCCCTTCTCTTTTTTTCTTCCGCCGATGTAAAAAAAACTTTATATGCTTGGCTTATAAGGAGCACAGATCTGAAATTTGCCTCTAGCAAATACCCAAGGTCAATTGTGTTATAAAATCTTAACAACCATACTTTATTATTCAAAAAAGTCTTTTATGGAGGCAGAGGGGAAAAAAAAACAGAGTTCACAGTTTAATCAAATCACCTCAGCTGCAATCTCACCACTTTACAGGTTACCAGGAAAATGTGGATGACAGATCAGTAAACATTTTATTTTGATCCAGACTCTTTTATGAGTTTAGAAATTATTAGGTGTTATTTTGAATATAGATTCTACATGTTTTGACTATCAAAGAAAGTTGAATTTAGTTTAATAAGTATTTATAACAAGTGCTTAATATCATGATGATAACTAATAGCTAGGAATATGCATGACACACATACTATCTCGGTAATCCTCCCTACAACTGTTTACAGTAGGTACTGTTATCCTTGTCTATGGATAAGGAAATGAAAACCTAAAAACGTAGAGACTACTGTGGGAAAACTGCTTTAAATTTTCTAAAATAGGTAAATTACAGTCTATAAAGTGGAGGGTTTTCCAGCTACTGGGGAAAATGAAATAAGTACTGAAATACAATGAGGCAGGCTGTGCTACATGGGAAGAGAGAGGCGACAAGGAAGTGAGAGCAAATAAGGAGCAGGTTAGTTTGTCAACAAATCTGTATGTAACATCTGGCATACATACAGCACTATGTGTCAGTTTTTCAGTCCCAGAATACATTAATTAGTTAGATGCTGTGGTACGTGTGTTCCTTTCTTAACATTGAGTATCTGTGTTCTTACCTATGTTGATTTCTCTCTCCAGCCTACATTGGTGTTATTCCCAAATAAAGTGATTACATCTCTGTGTGACTCTGGTTGGGTTCCTACAGTGAGCCTTGTGTTGACTTTTTACTAACTGCATCCTTTCCCACATCTAACCTGTTTCATCTTTGTGGCAGGGATGCATAGAACTCTTCCTACAATATTCCACATTTTCTATTACAATAGAGCACTCTTTTGCTTTATCCCAAATTCTGTGACATTATACTTTAAATAATGAATTTAAACACAAACAAAACTTAGCTTTGTCTATGGATTTCAAAAATGCACAATTAACCAAACTGACAAATACTCACTGAGTGCCTGCTGTGCGCACAGCTCCCTATTAAGACCTCAGAGTTACCTGAGGTTGAGTCTGTTACTAACTCGTGTAATCCAGCTCAATGGGTCCCTACTCCCTTCATATTTCTCTAATGTTTTGGAATGAACTATCTTAACTCTTTCTCATCTCTTTTTATCTATACACTGTTCATTATTCCAGACCTACCACAAGTTCTAACTCTTCAATAAATTCTTTCCAGATTTTTCTAATTAGAGTTTCAACTTTCTATTAACCACCCTATCATTTTCTGTTTCTTTTAACTCATTTATCATATCATGTGTAGGTATTTATGTACTAGATTTCCTTGAATCAAGAATTATCTTAAATTAAATTTTAATAGTTATCCCCAAGACAGAGTATAGTAGTGATCTGCATCTAATAAATGCTCAGTAAATATGTGAAGGATTCAGTTGAAACAAATATTAGATGGATACTTTCCAATCAAAGCCTGTTAAAGCAAATCAATTCTTCAATTTTACAGGCAAAAGATGACTGTGATTTTTCATAATCATAATTTATCTTCTTAATAATTTTTAATTAGAATAAATAGGTAAATAAGTAGATAAATTAACAATTTCACATATGCTATTATATTTTTCTTTGTAAAATCTAGGATTTTCTATTATTAATGTAACTATTCACAAAATTATTAATAATTCAATTGTTCATAATATGCTTTTATTGACTTCAACAGTAATTTTATTCAAAAAAGTTAGTATTGGACTACATGAAAAAGTCAAGGTAAAGGTTTAATCTCAAATTTTACTGCCTTTGACTCCACCTTTTACAACATCAATAAAGATAAATAAATAAATCCACATAATATAAATGGATATTGAGATTAAGAATGGATATCCTCCATTCTTATTGTGGAGGAGAAAAATCTAACTATTACTTTCTAAATGCTGAAAAATAAAAGAACGAGAGCCATACCAGTATATTTGCTAATAAGAGAAATATTTATAAATCTGAGAAGATTCTAAGCTAGATGAACATAAAAATACTCTTTACTAGTAACCAAATTCCTCAGCTGTATTATAATGTTACTTGTAAATATGTAGATGTCTTTTTGTTGCTATCATCTAACATCCCATTTTTCTTTTAGATTTTAAAGCTGTCAAGCCGTGTTCTAGATAAAATAAGTATTGGACAGCTTGTAAGTCTCCTTTCCAACAACCTGAACAAATTTGATGAAGTATGTACCTATTGATTTAATGTCTGTGTGTTATTGGTATACATCATATGTCCCCACAGATGGAGTTTTCCTGGGTCAGATACTAGTAATAAGTGTTGTTGTACTCATCTCTACCTTCCCTAGTCTGGAAACTGACAAAGTTAAATTGAGTAGCAAAGTGTCATGATGGGGTCTGGTGGAACCACTTAACTCAAAGGCACCTTAGTTTGGTGTTAATAAGATTTTTCAAAACTTAATCTTTATCAGACCTTTTAATACTTTATTTATTTATTTTTTACTGACCATTCATTCATCAGTCACCTTTTTATACTGAAAATAGTATTGACTTTGGCTGAATATGATACTCGGATACTCTTGTTCTGTGCTGTCTTAAGTGACAAATTCAAGGTCCTTAAGGAGAGATAATGTGGTTTATTTATCTTTCTATTTCAAATACCCACCATAGCATTGGACCCACAACAGGTACTAACTTAATTACTGTTGAGCTGAGCACATATTTATTCTGAGTATCTCTATTAGATGACAGAGTCGTGCAGTTTTGTGGAGTAAACCTCTGGGGGGAGAGCCCTTTGTTTATTCATGTTCTAGACTAGGGTCTTGCTGTATCCACGAAGAAATAAGTTATATAAAATAAATTCAGACATGATACTTCAGATAGTAATTCTCAGTTCCACTGACAAAAACACACTTAAACACACGGTGACTTGAAATGTGTCCTTTGAAAAACCTAGTCTATGGGCAGGAGGTTTAACGGCATTGCTCTGTGTTCCATGGAGTGAGTACCTGGATTTTAATGTGTTCAGAACCATGAGGTGTTGGATTTCATAAGCTCCCTGTGTTTGCTTTCTGTCACATATGATTGTTCCTGCGGGTGGAGGATAAAATGCCACTTGTTTTTGCTTTTATTTTGCAGGGACTTGCATTGGCTCATTTCGTGTGGATCGCCCCTTTGCAAGTAACGCTTCTGATGGGGCTGCTGTGGGAATTGCTACAGGCCTCTGCCTTCTGTGGACTTGGGTTCCTCATAGTCCTCGCCCTTGTTCAAGCTGGATTAGGGAGAATGATGATGAAGTACAGGTAGCAGTCTGTTTTCATAGCTCAAAAGGGTTTTCAGTCAAGTGTTCAAAAAGCTCACGGTAGTAAAACTAGGCCTGCTCTGTGTACTAAACTGTAATCTATAGGGTTTCATTAAAAAGAAATTATTGTAATGGTGTACATAATACTTTGTGTATCAGTGGGACTTTGATTGTCAGGCTAAAGAATGCATTTATAAATATGCTATGAATCTTTCATGTTTATAGACATAAGATTTAGGAAAAAATGGATAAAACATTTATGTGAATTAGAGTGAATACATAAATTTTGTGTAGAGTTTATTGGCTTTTACTACTCTGGCTCATAGATAATCACTTTATATCACAGAATAAATCAGTGATAGCATGACAGCAGTTACTGCTTATGATATAGGACTTCTTGAGTTTGTCAGTTAGACCAGCAGTTCCCAACCTTTTTGGTACCAGGGACCGATTTCATGGGAGACAATTTTTCCGTGGATGGAGTGAGAGCTCGTGGGGGCAGGTAGATGTAGCTCAAGCTGTGATGGGGAGAGGCTGTAAATGCAGGTAAAGCTGCTTCTCTCCATAACCTGCTGGTCACCTCCTGCTGTGCAGGGTTCCTAAATTTCACCAAAGAAAATTTTTTTCCACTCTTGGGGGTAGGAGTGGGGTAGGGTAGGGCCAGAGCTCTGTAGCCTATCTCCTAACAGGCTGCAGACCACTGGTCCACTGCCCAGGAACTGGGGGCTACAGAGCTATGAAAGAAAGCATACACGTTTTGGAGTTAGATACCTCTTGTTGAATCCCAGATTGCACACTTACTAGTTGTATGACCTTAGTCAAACTATTTCACCTCACTGAGTCTGTGTTTTTTCATCTTTAAAATAGAGATAGCCACTTTTCATAGACTGTCACAAGGATTGGGGATCGTGTAGGGAGTGCACCAGACACAGGATTGGGCACATAGGAAGCATTTAGTAAATGGTAGCTATTATTTTATTGCCATTTATTTGATAATGAAATATATACCCATCTGTTTAATCAAAGAAATGCCATTTTTCTTAAAAGTGTGAATAGTTTTTAGTAATTTGACTTGTTTTCACTATTAGATTGACTGATTGAATTGTTTACAGAGATCAGAGAGCAGGGAAGATCAATGAAAGACTGGTGATAACCTCAGAAATGATTGAAAATATCCAGTCTGTTAAGGCATACTGCTGGGAGGAAGCAATGGAAAAAATGATTGAAAACCTAAGACAGTAAGTTGTTCTGATAATTTCAGTATTATTAGTGTTTTTATTTTTAATATTTAAAAAATGAGTCCACACGTACCATAGTGGACTTCCTGCTCATCTTTGACATTTTTGACAATCAAACAATTGTATGAAATTACTTCATTATTCTTGCCTTACACGATTTCATTTTCATGGGCGATCGTTTATGTAGTTGATCCAGTGTGTTATTTTGCATTACAAGGATGTTTATACTTTATGAAAGAATTTCGTACATGTGTCCATAGCTGTCTATTTTAAATAGACAAAGAGTTGTCTATTTTAAATTTCACACAAGCTCTATGGACAACCTGTATATTTATCTGATTAAAATAATGATCATTATGCTGGAGTCTGATTGATACCTCAGATGGAACTGCTAAAGTATATAATTATGAACCAAATTATCTTCTATTTAGATTTTTCTTTAAGTATATGTTATAATACAAGAAAAATGAAAAAAAAACCTCTACCTAGTTAAAATATATGTTCTCCCTTAACTGAGAAATGTCACAGGATAATAGTCATAAATCCTCTTACAAATCTTTCACTTGAAGTGAAGTCACTTAAAGTCATTAAACATACTTCCTGAGAAAGATTCAAAACTTGATACCTATGTCTAGTGTTGATTAGTAAAGATTATATCCAGCAAGCAAAAAAAATACAGCATAGAGTAAAATGTGATAATTGAGATAATTTTTGGCAAAATATAAACTAGAGCATTCCATAGCTATGAGACCATTTTTCTTTAGTCAAGTTCTGTGTTGTACAAACTTCAATCAAAAAGGTTCTGGGAGTCTCAGTGAAGTTTGATATATTATTCAAGGGGCAAATAATTTTGGAACATTACAATTTCACAGGGAAAAACAAAGTAAAAAGAAGAGTGTCATTTTGGATGGGGTGAATATGGGTTATTAGAAATTTAGGCCCCTGAGTCCTGTAGACAATGATAACTGAGCTGCAGGTGTGTGATTGGAACAACAAAAGAAATACTGAAATGCTCAGTCATTTGCCATGTAAATAGAAGGAGTAAAAGAGGATTTATTTCCCAAACATTATTGGTCACCTGTTTTTGTTATGCTTATCAAGACAAATCCAGGAAAGGAACTGCATTTTCTACATCCTTGAAGTTCTTGGGGACTTGTGCAATTGGTAGAAGTTGTTTTCTCATTAACTAGTGAGGGCTCTATCTCTTGTTCCCTGCATCACTCTTAAGCTTATAAATACAGGCATGGTAAGGACAACCAGGATAGTCTCAGGGGACCCGTTTTGCTCAAGCCTTATGATAAACTCATGACCAGATCGTCCTTGGTGCTGGCTTTTCTTGACTTTGGTTTTTTCTTTCCTCTTCCTCAGAAGATGAAATCCATCCTCCCTACTCTGTAATTCATTGTGACCAACTCTAATAGCAAATGTTTGGCTATGACTTACATAATCTGGCATGAAATTGTTACCTGAAAAGTCTGGTTAGTGCTGACGTAAATATAGGAAAGAAGAAATGCGCCTGCTTAAGAGAGCAAATAGAATGTTCTGGAAGAGATTGGCAGAATGTGCTTCAAAAGAGTGATAATCTCAGCCTGAGCCACTGTTGTACTGGCCAAAAGGCCATGCAAAGCTCCTTGAAAATCTATACTTTTATTGCTCTTTGGTAATAAAGTCATTTTCAATTTTTTTTATAAGAAACTGACAAAATATTTTTATGGTTCATAAAGTGTTAGCAATTTTATTATGGAGAATATAGCAGTCTGGCTAATTCTTGTAAGTGTTCTTACATTCATTATTCTTTTAGTGTAGTACTGCTTCCTATTTTTCTCAACTGTTTCTAATATATTTCAATAACCATTTGACAAATTTATTAACATTTTTATAGACAGTGACCAACAGTGATCAACGTTTTGTAAAATATTGACCAACCTAGTCAATATTTTTCTTTTTCTGCTGAGGAGGAAGGACACACGTTACAGATTCTAAGTTTTAGACCCTCTGCTATGCTCTCATTTAATCTTGACAACAACTCCACAAGGGAGTTCGTAAGCTTCTCTTGTATAGATGTCAATTCCATAAATCAGAGGCAAGAGTGACTTGCTTAAGATGGCAAAGCTGTAGTTGGAAAGCCAGGATTCAGATCTAGGTGAGATTCCAAAATCATAATCTGTTTTCAGTGACAAATTACTGAGATAAGTCAACATTGGACCTGTTTAGACTGTGAATCACAATCTAGATTGGGCACATTAAACTCCTTATCTTCATTTGTTGGCTCAGATTACATTTTATTTTTTCATACTAAGAAAAAAAAATCCCTGTGAGTCCTTTACTTGAGAATGAGACTCGCTTTTCTGAACTGTACAGGCAAGTTGAACTAGTGTCCACATGCCTGGTGCCCACCTGCACTTTACCATGGCACAGCTGTCACTCCTCACAGCACTGCCCTCTACTTGTCCCTATTCTCATTGCCCTTTGCTTATTTAAGAGCTAGCTGGGGAGGATCACAAGTGAGTCCAATTTTTACAGATCTTAGAGTAGGATTTATGTTGCATTCCTTGTCTTCTGCCTGCTGGAGTATTTAAAGTTCATATATGTGGTTAAAAAAAAAAAAAGAATTCCCATTTGCAGTTCAAACTATAAGATTGAAAGTATAGCATAATGTGATTGCAATAAGTATGCTCAAATGAAAGAGAAAAAGAGGATGTAGTATCTACGCTCATAATTTTTATTTTATTTTATTTTTTTATTATTAAATAATAGCTATGTACATTAATGCGATCATGGGGCACCATACACTGATTTTATAGACCATTTGACACATTTTCATCACACTGGTTAACATAGCCTTCCTGGCATTTTCTTACTTATTGTGTTAAGACATTTATATTCTACATTTACTAAGTTTCACATGTACCCTTGTAAGATGCACTGCAGGTGTCATCCCACCAATCACCCTCCTTCCACCCATCCTCCCCCCATCCTCACCCCTCCCTCCCCTCCCTCACCCCCTTCCCCACATTCTTAGGTTATAACTGGGTTATAGCTTTCATGTGAAAGCCATAAATTAGTTTCATAGTAGGGCTGAGCACATTGGATACTTTTTCTTCCATTCTTGAGATACTTTACTAAGAAGAATATGTTCCAGCTCCATCCACGTAAACATGAAAGAGGTAAAGTCTCCATCTTTCTTTAAGGCTGCATAATATTCCATGGTGTACATATACCACAATTTATTAATCCATTCGTGGATTGATGGGCACTTGGGCTTTTTCCATGACTTAGCAATTATGAATTGGGCTGCAATAAACATTCTGGTACAAATATCATTGTTATGATGTGATTTTTGGTCTTCTGGGTATATGCCTAGTAGAGGAATTATAGGATTGAATGGCAGGTCTATTTTCAGATCTCTAAGTGTTCTCCAAACATCTTTCCAAAAGGAATGTATTAATTTGCATTCCCACCAGCAGTGTAGAAGTGTTCCCTTTTCTCCACATCCATGCCAACATCTCTGGTCAATGGGCAGCCTTGTTTGGTTCCTGATCTGAGTGGAAATGATTTCAGTTTAACTCCATTCAATATATTTGCTGTGGGTTTGCTGTAGATGGCCAAGAAATGTCCCTTCTATACCAATTTTCTTAAGTGTTCTGATCATGAAGGGATGCTGTATATTATCAAAAGCTTTTTCTGCATCAATTGAGAGAATCATATGGTCTTTGTTTTTTAATTTGTTTATGTGCTGAATTATACTGATAGATTTACGTATATTGAACCAGCCTTGAGACCCTGGGATAAAACCGACTTGGTCATGATGTATAATTTGTTTGATGTTTTGCTGGATTCAGTTTGTTAGGATCTTGTTGAATATTTTTGCATCTATATTCATTAGTGATATTGGTCTATAATTTTCTTTTCTTGTTGGGTCTTTTCCTGGTTTGAGGATCAGGGTGATGTTTGCTTCATACGCTGTGTTGGGTAGTCTTCCTTCTTTTTCTACATTTTGGAACAGGTTGAGTAATATAGTTACTAGTTCCTCTTTAAAGGTTTGGTAGAATTCTGAGGTAAAGCCATCTGGTCCCGGGCTTTTCTTTTCAGGGAGATTTTGTATGGTTAATGCTATTTCAGAACTTGATATTGGCCTATTCAACATTTCCACTTGATTCTGGCTAAGTCTTAGAAGGTGCATGCTTCCAAGTATTGGTCAATTTCCTTCAGATTTTCATATTTCTGAGAATAAATTTTCTTGTAATATTCATTAAGGATTTTTTGAATTTCTGAGGAGTCTGTTGTTACTTCGTCTTTGTCACTTCTGATTGATGAGATTAGAGATTTTACTCTTTTTTTACCTGATTAGGTTAGCCAAAGGTTTATCTATTTTATTGACCTTTTCAAAAAACAACTTTTTGATTTATTGATCTGTTGTATAATTCTTTTGTTTTCAATTTCATTTAATTCTGCTCTAATTTTGGTTATTTCTTTTCTTTAGTGGGTTTGGGGTTGGAATGTTCTTCCTTTTCCATTTTCTTGTGATGTCCCATTAAGTTGTTAACTTCCTCTCTTTCCATTCTCTTGAGGAAGGCTTGCAGTGGTATAAATTTTCTCTCAGGACTGCCTTTGTGGTATCCCAGAGGTTCTGATAATTCATGTCTTCATTGTCGTTTTGTTCCAAAAAGTTGGCAATTTCCTTCTTAATCTCATCTCTGACCCAGCTATCATTCAGCATAAGGTTATTTAACTTCCATGATATTGTATGAGTATGCAGATTCCTGTTGTTACTGAGTTCAACTTTTATTCCATGGTGGTCCGAGAAGATGCAAGGAATAATTTCTATTCCTTTAAATTTCTTGAGGTTGGACTTGTGACCTAAGATGTGATCGATTTTGAAGTATGTTCTGTGGGCTTATGAGAAGTATGTGTATTCAGTTTTGTTGGGATGAAATGTTCTGTAGATGTCTGCTAAATCCAAATGTTGGATGGTTAGGTTTAAATCTAAAATTTCTTTGCTCAGCTTCTTATTGGAGGATCTATCCAACACTGCCAAAGGAGTGTTGAAATCTCCGACTATTATGGAACTGGAGGAAATCAAGTTGCTCATGCCTGTTGGAGTTTCTCTTATAAATTGAGGCGCATTCTGGTTGGGTGAATAGATATTTATTAATAATTGAAATCTCATTGTATTGAGTATTACCCTTAACAAATATAAAGTGACCATTCTTATCCTTCCTTACTTTTGTTGCTTTAAAGCCTGTTGTGTCTGCAAATAGAATTGCAACACCTGCTTTTTTCTGATTACTGTTTGCCTGAAATATGGATGACCATCCTTTCACCCTGAGTCTATATTTATCTTTTAACGTAAGATGTGACTCTTGTATGCAGCAAATATCTGGCCTGAGTTTTTGTATCTAGTCAGCTAACCTGTGCCTCTTTAGAGGACAGTTTAAGCCATTCACATTAATGGAAAATATTGATAAGTCTGGTATAATTTTGGGTATCGAGTTTTTTGAAAGTCCAGTGGACATTTTTAATCCTTTTGCCACTGTGGAATTTGGAGTTTGATCTAAAGTTTCTGAGTGAGTTTACTTTTGTGGTAGAGGATTGTGCTGGTCATTTTGGAGGATAGGTCTGAGAATATCCTGAAGAGCTGGTTTGGTTATGGCAAATTTCTTCAACATATGAATGTCATTAAAGTATTTAATTTCTTCATCATAGATGAAACTCAGTTTAGCTGGATACAGGATCCGGGGTTGAAAGTTATTTTGCTTTAGGAGATTAAAAGTCAATGACCACCCTCTTCTGGCTTGAAAAGTTTCAGCAGAGAGATCTGCAGTCATTCTAATATTCTTCCCTTTGTAGGTAATGGATTTCTTACGTTTGGCTGCTTTGAGAATTTTCTCCTTCGTATTAATTTAGTGAAGTTAATTATGATATGCCTGGTGGATGTCTTATTGGGATTGAGTCGTGCTGGGGTTCTGAAACTGTCTGCTCTCTGAATTTCAAAATCTCTTGACATGTCTGGAAAATTCTCTTTCATAATTTCATGGAGAAGGGTCTCTGTGCCTTGTGAGGCCACTTCATCACTTTCAGCGATTCCAATCCGGCAGATATTAGCCTTCTTCAAATTATCCAAGAGCTCTCTGAGAGAATGATCTGTTTTTGCTCTCCATTTCTCTTCCTCTTTGAGAGTTTGGGAGCATTCAAAGGTTTTGTCTTCAATGTCAGAAATCCTTTCTTCTGCTTGCTCCACTCTGTTACTGAGGGATTCTACTGTATATTTCAGATCTTTGAGGGCTGCAAATTCGTGCTTCAGTGTGTCAAAATCTTTGGTGGTTTTGTCTTTAAATTTGTTAAATTCTTGAGACAACTTTTGAATTTCTCCTTGAATTTCTAATTTTGATTTTTGAATTGGTCCTTGAATTTCTAATTCCAGATTTTCCTCCATTCTATTAATCTTGTTTGCAATCCAAATTCTGAATTCAATTTCTGACATCTCGGCCAGTTGTTTATGAATGGGATCTTCAGTTACATCTGCCATATCTTTCCTTGGGGGAGTTGATCTATTCTTGTTATTCATGTTACCAGAGTTTTTCCACTGATTCTGCCCCATGATTGTTTTACACCATTTGATTTTTCCCCTGGAGCTTTGTTGAGGACCCGTACAGTTCTATGGCCTGAGAAAGTGGAGACCTGTTTGGTGTGGTGGGGCTAAGTGGTTCTGTCTTGTTTTCAGCTGGTCTCTGTCCGACCCTAGTGAAACAGTTATGCTGGGTTGAAGTCTCAGCTGTGGAGAAATACCAGCAATTAAGTCATCCCGCCCGCCCCCCCCCAGGCAACAATTAGAAAAGGAAAATCAAACCTTCCTACAACCACACAACCAGGGCACCACTTGAATAGTTCTCAGGCGATTGGCTCTGTTCAAAAGGTCCAAATCAATTGTCTCAGTCAGCACCTGTCTCAGGTAGGAGAGTTTAAAAGGTCTCTAGCAACTGGATAGCAGGGGTCTGGTGACAATTCAGATATGACTTGCTCCGGTGCTCTGTGAAGTCAGGAGGACCCACCCAGCAAATATATTAGTCTGGGAAGGTTGATGTCTCCTTCCCCACCTTGCACCTCTGTCACACCCAGTCACTGATAGCCCCGCTGGGCTGTGACCCAGTTGCCTCCAGTGAACTGATACTCCAGGGGTTTGCTCCTGCCTGAATCACAAGGAAATCTATTTCTGCTGAGCCAGGCCACTGCACTGTGCTTCTATCCAGCATGGGAAAGTGTGGCCTGACAACCTCGGGTGCTTGATGGAGGCTGGGGGGTGTTCCCTCAGTTCCCGTCCCGCCCCTGATTGGTGTTACTGACAGAACAGAACAACTTTGTGGGAATTTGTTTCTGTCCCTCCTAAATTCCCCTTCAGAAGAGAAGCTGTTTTGAGTTCCCAGAACCTGCGCCTCAGGCCCTGTCTTTGCTCCTGCAGGTTTGTATTTGGTTAGCTGTCAGTTCTAGCCTCCTGCCTTCCTTTGTCTATAGGCTGACGATCCCCTGAGGGCTAGGTGCATCTTAGGCTCAGTAAAGCCGTCCTCTGGGTCAGCCCTGCCCTTGGAATTTCCCGGCTCTACGCATGCATTTTCTAGTCCCCGCACTCCACCCAGGCCAATACTACCTCAGGCAAACCTTTACTCACGGGGCCTGCGTTTCCATCCCAGATCTGTTCCGCGGTGGTTGCCACCTGAGAAGATGCCCGGCCTCCTCTGGTTGCCCAGGGAGACGGGGGTGTGGCTTTGGAATATCCGGGAGTGAGCCCTATTGTTGCCAAAAACGGCTGCTGCTCTGTGCCTCGGGGCACCACCGCAGCCCCTGATTGTCCTCTCCTCACTCCTGTGCTGCAGAATCAGCACTGACCAGCTGAAGTGTAGGCCCTGTCCACACCCCTCGAGAAATCACCCAAGAATCTGAACAGGCCTCCAGACCTCAGAGTGAGAGTGGAGGGGAGTGCTTGGAGCTCAGAATTGCATGTAGAGAATATATGCAGTTTTATATAGTTTTATGCCTTTCAGGAGAATGCTCTGGCACCCTAGTAGGGGAGGTAGGTCCAGTTTTTAGAGGGTCTCTCCCATGGAGTATAGTGGGAGGAACTTTGAACTCTGCTCGTTTGTTTGTAGGGCACTCCGAGGCATTCTCATGGGGGAGTGGACTCCTGTCCGCTTGGTGATGGATGTTGTTCCTTTTGTTTGTATCCTTGGGGTCGCAGCTCACCTCAGTGGGGTTGATGTGCATTCTTCAACCTTCTGTCTTGGTGCAGCTCTGATCCACCCGGTTACTCGATAAATTTCTGTCCTTTAACTCTCCTCTGGATGCGAGCCTCTGTGGGAAGCTGGCTTTAGTCAGCCATCTTGTCTCCACACCCCCCCCACACTCTCATAATTTTTTAAGAATCAGCTGCAACAGAATCAGGTTGGGTTCTTTTTTAAAAAAAAAAAAATTCACATTTTTGAAAACTACTGAGACTCATTTGCTCAGTCATTCACTCTGAGAGGTGGGCCTGAGACTTCTTCTTAACAAGTATCTCAGGTGATTTTTACAATGCTAGGTCTTGAGAACCTTTCCTCTGTGGCTTATTTGTTATTTTCAGTGTTCCTGAGAGCTAAGCTAGAACTTCTGAAGTGTTCATCATCCATTAGGCATTCACAGAATTGCCTTTTCCCTTCATAAATCTTGCAACATGGATCTCATTTGCACACTTAATTACATAAAACACCAACCAACCAAACAAAAATTATTAGTCTCACTAATCTTGTAAGTTAATAATGAATAAAGGTATAAAATAATGTTATGATCATAAAAACTGAAATTAATTATAATTTAAAAATGATATTTGCAAGTATGTTGCAAACACTGGTACATTCCTTATTATCCTCCTTCCAGATAGGGTAACTGGAGAGGTTCAATGACATGGCCAAGGTCATGCAGGTCATAGACATAGAGAGGAGCCAGAATCAGAACACAGGTGGAAACGCTCTAGAGATGACATTCAGATTTTACATTGTAAGATGCCTGATGTTTGAAAAGTAAAAAAAAAAAAAAAAAAAAAAATCCAGAATCTTTTTATTTTATTTTATTTTATTTTATTTTTATAGAACAGAACTGAAACTGACCCGGAAGGCAGCCTATGTGAGATACTTCAATAGCTCAGCCTTCTTCTTCTCAGGGTTCTTTGTGGTGTTTTTATCTGTGCTTCCTTATGCACTGATCAAAGGAATAATCCTTCGAAAAATATTCACAACCATCTCATTCTGCATCGTCTTGCGTATGGCTGTCACTCGGCAGTTCCCCTGGGCTGTTCAAACATGGTATGACTCTCTTGGAGCAATAAACAAAATACAGGTAACACACCAAAACTGTGCATCATTTACTATGATTTTGAAACATTTTAGAATTTTCCTAGCAGGAAACTGTTTAGAAATGAATTTTTGGTGTTAGGCTTATTTAATGCATAAGATTTCTTTTCAGTGCCTATAAATGGTTTAATGAGCCCTTGTAATGAGTACATATTGAAATAAAATGAAGACCAGTAATAATCTCTTAACTGAAAGAGAAAAAAAATTATTTCTGTAATTTGGAGGATTTCATTCAAATAATCAGTCAATAGATAGGTTTTAATGAACTTTGAAATGTGCAAAAAGATGTAAAAAGAAAATTCCTTCTAGTTATAAAACTTTCTAGACGAAAATTCCTTCTAGAAAGTTGTAAAACTTTCCAGCTAATACTAAGGATATTCAGCTTAAACTTTTTTTAGACAAATGGCATTTTATGCCAAATTACCTTAAAATCCCAGCAATGCTGATATAGCTGGCAGATTTGAGGTCAAGTTCTAAAGTCTTAATGCTGATGAGATTCAATTTATATATATAAAAAAAAAAGAATGAACTTGGGTGCTTTATTGTGCTTTTTTTGATACTTACAATGACAGAAATGAAAGTGGGGGATGAAGAGTGAGTCACTTTTAGGTGATTCTGCTATTATTTAATCTAGGTCAGAGGTTGCAAATGGTGGCTCAGAGACCTAGTTTTTGCTCCTAGACCTGTTTTGTTTGATCTTTACATTTAAAAATTTGGAATTAGTTCCCGACGATTAAATATTGGGTGATGTTTCTCTCTCTTTCTTTCACTCTCACACATACACAGTCATACCTTCAGCCTTTTCCAGAGAATTGGAATAACTAGTAAACTGGGTCCTTCTTCTCCACAAGCTGTGGCAGCTCCCCCATCACAGAGGGCCTGCCCTATCCACATCGTCACACTTGCTCCTTAGTGCCCTTCCCTAGTTATAGCACCTGGTTGACCCCTGCAGCCAAGTGAGTTTCAGATCTGTAATTTAGACAGAGTGGTGAACTCAGCTCAGAATCATAGTAGCTCTGGGAGTAATCTTATGTTTCCTGTTAACCTGTCACACTGTGTGTGTGTGAGAGAGAGAGAGAGAGAGACCCAGAGAGAGTGTCACAGAGACTGAGTTTCACTGAACAGCAGACCAAAGACAGAGAAACTGATCTTGAAAACCAAACTGGGGGTCAGGCGTGGTGGCTCACGTCTGTACTCCTAGCACTCTGGGAGGCTGAGGCAGGTGGATTGCTTGAGCTCCGGAGTTTGAGATCAGCCTGAACAAGAACGAGACCCCGCCTCTACAAAATAGGCAGGCATTGTGGCGGGCACCTGCAGTCCCAGCTACTCCGGAGGGTGAGGCAAGAGGATCACTTGAGCCTGAGAGTTTGAGGTTGCTGTGAGCTATAATGGCACCCTACCCATCTGAGACTGACTCTGTCTCAAAATAAACACACACAGAAAAAACAAACTGGGAGAAAATGAGAGAAACCGAAAGTGAGATAGAGAAGAGCAGAGAAGAAAAGGGAGAAGCAAGGCAAGAACCATGCTTTTTTTATTACTTCATATGGCTGTGACTTCAAGATGAATGGACTTAATTCTTTATGCATCCACCTTCCCTGGAACAAATGACTGGGAGTCTCTAACAGCATCCTTCTCTTAGGATCACAGTTTGATGCCTTAAACAGAGTTGTATATCTTCACACCTTTACTTAACCTGCAGAAGGCATGCTGATTATGCTTCTAGTAAGGAGGGTGCTGTAAAGACAAAGACTTTTTTTTTTTCCTCTGTCCTAGTATTTAATTCAGGCTCATTCATCACTAAGGTTAGTGTGCTCAAGGGAGAATCAGTGGTATGTTAAAATCTAATGTGTAAAAATAGTTTTATACACTATCATGTTTGAAGAGTGTATTTCAAATATAATGAATCCTACTGCTTGGAAAATTTTATTAAGAAATAATTTCTAATTTAATTATTAAAATTCATATATAAGATGTAGCACCATTACATGTAAAATAGATGGTATATATAATGCTTTAATGCTGTTCTGATTTTACGATATATCTTTGCTCTCTTTTTAAAAATAGGACTTTTTACAAAAGCAAGAGTATAAGACCTTGGAATATAACTTAACGACTACAGAAGTTGTGATGGAAAATGTAACAGCCTTCTGGGAGGAGGTGAGAGTTTTTTTCTTTTTTAATATTTGGCTCTAAACACTTGACTGTTTTCTTCTTTGTGGATCTAGATTTCATCCTGATAAAAAATAAAGTTAAAATGATAATGCAATTGGTAGAACTGGAAGGAGGACCTCTCCCATGTTTTACTGAATAAGAAGTAGAGGCCCAGGAATATGAAATGCAGTATAAAAGCCTCTTCATTTCTTTCTGAGTCATGTAATTTGTTTCACACGACAAATCAGGAAATAATACAGAGACCATTGGTGTGGAGCTGGGTTTGAATCCTGGCTCTGTCCTCCTCTGGTCTCTGACTGTCACCTGCACTCTGAGCACTTCTTTGATGTGGTTCACTCATGATGGTGATGCTTTTTAAACTCCTGTTTGACACTTCGACATCTGCATGAAAGATTCTTCACTGCTGTCCTTAGAGCTTATATTTTCCGGTGACTTCTTCAGAAGCTTTCTCTGACTTATACTGTTTTGGAAATGTCACACTCCAAAATCTCTTTTTCTGACCAGAATTTCCTGACCCTGCAGCTCTCTCATTCTCTTGATTCTATCTTTGTTGCCTTCCAATTTCCTCAATTTCTGGTTTCTTTAATTCTCACTTTTATTTTCCTCCTGGTTTAGTCTCAGTTTATTCCAAGGCTAATCATTTCAACTCTCCTCTCAGCTGCACTGCCAAGTCCTATTTCCTTTTGCTGTTTCTTTTCTTTTTTTTTTTTTTCTTACAAAGCATTTGCTTTATCAGCTTTGTAGAAGGAAGTGGTATTTGGGAAAATCATACACTGTAGTGAACTGTAAGTTGCATTCTTTATTGTTTCTGCTTCAAGCGGGCCTGTAATCATTCTTGGGAAATTCTTTTATTTGTCTTTAGTTAATAATTTTTTTATTATTTTCCCGTAAGCTATCCCAGATTTTCATCACTTTCCTGAAACCTGCAACCTCTCTCAGGATCTGCTCACGCTCAGTAAATGGCCTGACCTTTCACGGTAACATCAAGAAAATAGAGGCCGCCATCATATATGAGCACTTCCGACTTCTCGCTTCACCCTTGGAATATACTTTTCCTCCTCTCTTCTGCCTAAGAGAAAGGCATATGCCCTTGTCTCAACTATTTCATCTTGCTTCATCTTCTCAGAACAGGGGTCACTCAATTCTCTCTCTCTACAAACTTCAACATCTTTTCTCAACTGACTCCTTTTGACATTTAACTGTTTTCAAGTTAAAAAAAAAAATGTCTTCCCTGACTTTTGCCCATCCAACCTGGTCTCCTAAACCTTATTTTCCCTTCATTGTCAAGCTTGTTCTCACTTTCTCACCTTCGTGATCTGGGTTCTGCCTTTACTAATCTAGTAAAAATGTTCTTTGTTTCCCTTGGATCTGTCAGTTGATTTAACTTTCATGAACTACCCTTTCCAGATTATTTTGGTCTCAGACCACCACTTCCAAATCTGCTCCACCTGCCACTTCAGTGGTGATAGGCCACTGTGTCCCCCCTTCCCCTCCAGGCGTCCTTCTGGCATTCCATGCTCTCTTGGGGTGACCTCTCCAAGCTCAACTGGTATCACTGTGCTGATAACTTTCAGATGGAAATCTGCGGTCCTGGGTTCCTTCCTGAACTTCACACATGTGTTTCCATGTTTCCCGCCTGTTCCTCAGGCCCTTCACCTTCATCGCTCCCCAGCTTCTCAAACACTCTTGTTCCAATGTATTCTGATTTCTTTTAATGGTATCACCCAGGAGGGAAGCCCCCGAATAGTTATAGGTGACTCCTCCCTCATTCCAAACCTGTGAGCAGGTAAAATTTCTGCTTGTGTATAAGGAAGCTGAGGTATATATAGTTTAATTAACTAGAAGGAGGTTACTTTAGCTAGGGCAGAGCTAAAGTGTCAGCGAAGGTTACAAAGCCCTTTTCACTGTATTGTCACTTATTAAAAAAAAAAAGGACTATTGGTTTACTGTATAAAAATGCTTTCACATATAGTACCCTCATTTAGTACCCTCAACCACTCAGGAAGCTGAAGTTGAGAATGTTACAACCGGTCAACCATTTGCCCATTTAGTTGAGAAGAACAACAGACTGGGATAAATGCAGAGGGTGCCATTCCTGTTCTGCTGCCCATGGCAGGGAGCTCTTAAATGTAGGAAATAGCCTTACTAGATATCAGATAAATATAAATAAGAGCAATAGTGAGGTTGTTTTCACCCACAAAACTATAAACAAACAAAAAGAACCAAGCAAAACCCAAACCAAACCAAACCCAAAAGTGTAGCAACGTTGATGAGGGTTGCTGAAAACTAGTGATCATACGTTGCTGGAGGAAAATTTAAAACAAGTTTTTAAAAAACTTGGAATTTCCAAAAATATTTACTTTGCAAATTCTACTTGAGGGAATTTGTGCCCTTCTCAAAAAGGGATGTGCCCCAAGATTCACATCAAATTATGTGCATCACAGAATTATTGATTAAAAATTTTTTTTAAAAAGAAGCCATCTAATACAGAACTGTTTAAAGTTTATCTGTACTCTATGGTCCTGTCCTGCAATTAAAAATTATAGTAAGAATGTTTAATGGTATGTGAAGGTACTTGTGGTTTATTATATGTCAGAAAAAAACAGGTCATAAACCCCACGTATAATTTGAATGAATGTTGTAAAAGTAACACGTATGATTTTATGTAATATCTTAATATATATTTATTTTAATTTTTTATTTTACATATGTAAAAGAGTGGTGGGATATCGGCTGAAATGTCAAATGTGTTTACTTCCCAGTTTTATGACTATAGGTGGTTTAATTTTCTTCTTTTTTGCTTTCCTATGTTTTTTAAATTTCTTGAAACAAGTGTCGTTTTTACCCAGAACTGAAGTTGTTAGTAACAATAATCTTCTGTTGGTCTGAATGCTTATTGGATAAAAGTCCCACTTCTAAAGATGGCACTAAAACTTTTGGTTTAGTCATCCTGCCATATGCAAGAGCCGTCGGGAAATTATCTTGCCAACTAACAAGCAAAATAGTCTGAACAATCGCTGGATACTTTCTGACAGCTCTTGTGTATCTGACTCAGCCACTCACCACTCCTGAGATGTATTTTCTTCTTTTAAGCCTAATCATTGTGCATGCAGATCCATTTCCCTGGGACACTTATAACCATTGCTTGGTTATGAAATCTCACAGCCCTCACAGCCTAGTATGTATGCCATTTACTTGGTCATGGCTGAACTGGCTTGCTCTACAATGGAAGTCCCATAGGACTTGGTGTGATTTTAGTTGTAACACCAAGCACAAAGCAGTAATAATACTATTCATGAGTCATTCTCCCATTTGGGATGTTTGAAGTGGTTTAAATTACAGAGGTGGTGCTTAATAAATATTTATTAGATAAAAAAATGAATAAGGGAATAACAAATGCCTTTGTCTCATTTTTTATGACCTTTCATTGCCCACCCCTTGAAAACTCCACTTTTAGTTGTCTAACGTCTGATGTTAGCCATCATGAGAACTCAAAGCAGTGGTCTTCAAGACTAATCAGTTAGGCATGCCCTTAAAGAATTTTGAAAAATTATGCACCCTGACACATTTTTTAAAAAGAAGCCATATTTTTAAAGGGATATTAAGACCTTTGGCAAATAATAAGCCACTCTCTGTCTGTCCTACCAAGGGGAATGACAATTGTAGTTAACTCATAAATTTAAATTAAGTTAACTCATAAATTTTTTAACATAGGTTTAACTGGTAGCAAAAGATGCAATTTTCTATTTATTTTATATTGCCCAAGTATTTTAGATGGATTTTTTGTTACCTTAAAGTGGCAGTTTCAGTGCATTCAGTTTATGGAAATGAAATGAATTTATGGAGTCAGTTGTCATTGTGAAGACAGCTGAATACAACTTGTTTTCTGTCAGAAATGTATGACTTTATAGAACAGATAATTAATAATCTTTAAATCATTCAGCAAACTATTAAGAATTAAATAATCAATCCATTAATTAATTACAATGCTCAACCCATTTTTGAAATTTGATTCTCAGATAAGATGCATAAATTGCTTTAGGTTTGAAATCTGGGTAAAAGAAGATGCTGCCTCTTTCAATATTTCTTCCTTTCCTTTTATTGGAGGCTCTTTCAGGAGAAAATCACTTCCTCATTGTCCCCTTGTTTGCGTACTCTAGAAAGTGCATGTGGTAGGTCTCTTCTGTGTAAAATAAAGCAAGAATAATTGTGAGAGGAGAAATGACAGCTGGCAAAATCTTGGGCAGGTTAATTTTAAGAAAGAGTGCATTGGGGTGTTAAGGATCTAGAAATGGGACCTTAATAGGTACACCAGCTTCCTCCTGATGAGTCCGTAGGCCATTTGGTTTGAAGATCACTACCACGAGGTTAACAGAGGGGGAAAGAATTTTGAAAAGGGATTTATTTACTTATTTCCAGCTACCCTTGCATAAATTAATTCATTTAAGTCATCTGGCAATCTCTTCACATTTATATTCAACAATAATTACTCAAGGAAATGCTATGAGCTTCTCAGAGGAAGGCGCTACTAGCACAAACTTGAGTTGTGACTCCACTGTTTTATCTACTTGTTGTGTGTTATTAAGCACTTAACCTCTTTGAGTCATTGTCTACAGCATTGAAAGAGGATGCTTATAAAATCTACCTCATGTATTATGCAGAATTTTAAACAATATCGTGTAGCAGCCTATGTAACAGAATATGTAGCAACCTATGTAACAGGATGTGTAGAAGCCTGTGTGATATATGTGGCAACCTATGGAATAGGATATGTACCAGCTTATGTAACAGCATATGTAGTGATCTATGTAACAAGCTCTGTAGCAACCTACACAGCAAGATGTGTAGGAACAGGGACAGCAGGCTTGCAGAGACAAAGTGGCAGTTATCAGCTGTGGAACTCCAGTGAAGTGGGTGGAGCTCAGGGGAGGGGCACATGTTCTCAATAAATAGTAGTTGCTGAGGTTGCTTGGGGCCTTTTCCCGACACCTATGGAAAGGCCCACCTCCTGCAAGCTTTGAGCTTACAATCCATTGTCTGGCCTGCTTTGTTGGTGATGGCATGACAAGAATGTTTAAAGTATCTTGCCCACAGGACAAGGTGTGTGTGTGTGTGTGTGTGTGTGTGCGCGCGCGCGCGCGCATATTCAGTCTTTACCTAAATAAAATTTTAATTTGATAATAGGATAAAATCTGAGAAAGGGCAATTATATTCCCATTGAACATTAAGATTGAAATTTTCAAATGTTTTGGATCATGTGCTCTAGAATCTTATGTGCTTTATAATTATATACCATAAAGTAATAATGTAAGCAGTATAATAGATATGTACTGGGTGCTTTTCAAACTAATCATACATACATAGAACATGTATCTACTAAAATATCTGACAGACCTATCTTTTATTTTTGATTTTTTTTTTTTTACAGGGGATTGGAGAATTATTTGAGAAAGCAAAACAAAACAATGACAAAAGGAAAATTTCCAGTGGTGATAACAGCCTCTTCTTCAGTAATTTAGCGCTTCTTGGTACTCCTGTCCTAAAAGATATCAATTTCAAGATAGAAAGGGGACAGTTGTTGGCGGTGGCTGGATCTACTGGAGCAGGCAAGGTAGTCTCTTTTATTGTACATTGCTATAACTTAATATAGCGTGCATTTCTCCTTTTTTCTCAGTTTGTCTGTAGTGTAAGTAGGTGTTTTGGAGAAATTCTTTCACAGGTATTAGGAGAATGCTTGGATATGGTGTCCCATATAATGTAAATTGTTCCCATAATAATTTTCTCTAGTTTTTAAAAAATTTCCTTATATTTCTAGTGACTTTTCCCTTCTACAGCTATGTTTTGCATAGCATTCAACACAGTGTCTTGCACATGGTGGATATTCAATAGTTTTGTTGAACGAATGAACCATCCACTTTAACCAATCTTTAGCACAGGCATTTTTTTCAGAGCTGGTCCAGGAAAATCATGGCTTATATTTTACCTTGGTGGCCACATGAGCAAAAGGTTTGTCTTTTATTGGCATTAGAATTTTAGAGAATGGACTTAGACTTGCTTATGATGTATTATGAAGTAAGATCATTGAATGGGTTAGTTTTTCAAGAAATACATAGGAATGTTAATTTAGTCAGTGGTCACACCTTGCCCCAAGAACAACTTATAATAAACCTGAAATATTCGGAGATCCATATGACAAAAACAAGTAGGTCAGAAAGAAAAACAGATGGGAAGGACTGTATTTTGAAGAATTTAGTCTGAGACTTGGGAAACAAAATGCCACAGAAATATTCTATTCAATAAATTTGGGGTCCACAATGCTAATGATGCAATTTCCTTATTTCTCTCTTCAATTGTTTTCTTGCATGTGAAACAGGCCTTTTATATAAGATAGCTATAGTTGTGTATTTATTCCTTATGAAAACAATTTCCTTCTTAGAGCATTATTTTTTTCTATTTTGTGTATGCTGCTACTAGCAATTTTCACTATTAAAAGAAAATTATACCATAGGAGGAGCTGAAACCAAAGAAGTTCCAGATGATCTAAACAAAAATGTGTGCTTGTGAGAGGGTAGTTGTCATGTTTCATAGAATTTTAAAAATGAATTCTGTTTATGTATTTAAGATCAGTTCTGTGAAAGTTGTACAAAAATGGCTTGGAAATTACAAATTATAAGCCTTACCAGCAATTAAATTTTGGCAGTTTTATTAAAAATTGAGCAATGAATTACTGGCTGGAGTTGCAATTGCATCTTATAGGAAGCAGCTATGAAGATAGAGTCAGCTGAAGGCAGTGATCCCTTAGGAATTCTTCAACACTTCTTATGAGTAGCGTTTGCCATCTCAGTGGAGGAAACTCCCTTTTTGTAGCATGTGTGTTAGGAAAGGAGTATTTTATAATGTTGGACCAACAAGTTAGCTAAAACATACAGTTGAACAATGAAAAATGTCAGCATTTTAAGTTAAATTTCATCCCACTCAACTGAATAATTTGTATCAAAGCCTTAAAGATAACCTAATAATTGTTCTACTCGTATGACATACTCTAATATGCTTACATGGATTTTATATAAAGATTTTCATTACAACATTGTTTTTAATAGCCAAAAGTTGGGGGAGAAAAATCTCATAAATATTTAATAATAGGAGATGGATAGATAAATTTTAGTGTCGTTATAAAAGGGACGTTAAGAATGACTTTATTTATTTTATTTTATTTTATTTTTTTTGTTGTTGGGGATTCATTGAGGGTACAATAAGCCAGGTTACACTGATTGCAATTGTTAGGTAAAGTCCCTCTTGCAATCATGTCTTGCCCCCATAAAGTGTGACACACACCAAGGCCCCACCCACCTCCCTCCTTCCCTCTTTCTGTTCCCCCCCCATAACCATAATTGTCATTAATTGTCCTCATATCAAAATTGAGTACAAAGGATTCATGCTTCTCCATTCTTGTGATGCTTTACTAAGAATAATGTCTTCCACTTCCATCCAGGTTAATACGAAGGATGTAAAGTCTCCATTTTTTTTTAATGGCTGAATAGTATTCCATGGTATACATATACCACAGCTTGTTAATCCATTCCTGGGTTGGTGGGCATTTAGGCTGTTTCCACATTTTGGCGATTGTAAATTGAGCTGCAATAAACAGTCTAGTACAAGTGTCCTTATGATAAAAGAATTTCTTTCCTTCTGGGTAGATGCCCAGTAATGGGATTGCAGGATCAAATGGGAGGTCTAGCTTGAGTGCTTTGAGGTTTCTCCATACTTCCTTCCAGAAAGGTTGTACTAGTTTGCAGTCCCACCAGCAGTGTAAAAGTGTTCCCTTCTCTCCACATCCACGCCAGCATCTGCAGTTTTGAGATTTTGTGATGTGGGCCATTCTCACTGGGGTTAGATGATATCTCAGGGTTGTTTTGATTTGCATTTCTCTAATATATAGAGATGATGAACATTTTTTCATGTGTTTGTTAGCCATTCGTCTGTCGTCTTTAGAGAAAGTTCTATTCATGTCTCTTGCCCATTGATATAAGGGATTGTTGGCTTTTTTCATGTGGATTAATTTGAATTCTCTATAGATCCTAGTTATCAAGCTTTTGTCTGATTGAAAATATGCAAATATCCTTTCCCATTGTGTAGGTTGTCTCTTTGCTTTGGTTATTGTCTCCTTAGCTGTACAGAAGCTTTTCAGTTTAATGAAGTGTCATTTGTTTATTTTTGTTGTTGTTGCGATTGCCATGGCAGACTTCTTTTTTTTTTTTTTTTGGAGCATAAGTTTTTGCTTTTATTTCCGAATATTACAGGGGTAAAAATGATTTGGGTTACACAGATTAATTTCCCATGCTTGAGTAAGGGCAGTAAGTGTGCCCATCATAAGGACCATGTTCATTGTACCTGTTACGTGAGTTTATGCCCATCCTTTCCTTTCTCCTCCTCTCTGTTCAATTTCTTTTTTTTTTTTAATTTTTTTATTAAATCATAACTGTATACAATGATATGATTATGGGGCATCATACACTCACTTCATAAACCATTTGACACATTTTTATCACAGTGGTTAACAGCCTTTCTGGCATTATCTCAGTTACTGTGCCAAAACATTTACATTCTACATTTACCAAGTTCCGCAAATACCCCTGTAATATGCACCACAGGTGTGATCCCACCGATTCCCCTCCCTCTACCCACCCCCCCCTTTCCCACTTCCCCCTATTGTTAAGTTGTAGCTGGGTTATAGCTTTCATATGAGAGTCCCAAATTAGTTTCATAGTAGGGCTGTGTACATTGGGTATTTTTTCTTCCATTCTTGGGATACTTTACTAAGAAGAATATGTTCCAGCTCCATCCATGTAAACATGAAAGAGGTAAAGTCTCCATCTTTCTTTAAGGCTGCATAGTATTCCATGGTATACATATACCACAATTTATTAATCCATTCGTGGATCGATGGGCACTTGGGCTTTTTCCATGACTTAGCTATTATGAATTGGGCTGCAATAAACATTCTGGTACAAATATCTTTGTTATGTTGTGATTTTTGGTCTTCTGGGTATATGCCCAGCAGAGGAATTACAGGATTGAATGGCAGATCTATTTTTAGATCTCTGAGTGTTCTCCATATATCTTTCCAAAAGGAATGTATTAATTTGCATTCCCACCAGCAGTGCAGAAGTGTTCCCTTTTCTCCGCATCCACGCCAACATCTCTGGTCTTGAGATTTTGTGATATAGGCTAGTCTCAGTGGAGTTAGATGATATCTCAAAGTAGTTTTGATTTGCATTTCTCTGATGATTAAAGATGATGAGCATTTTTTCATATGTCTGAAGGCCGTGCGCCTGTCTTCTTCAGAGAAGTTTCTCTTCAAATCCCTTGCCCAGCCTGCGATGGGATCCCTTGTTTTTTTCTTGCTGATGCGTTTGAGTTCTCTGTGGATTCTGGTTATTAAACCTTTGTCAGAGTTATACCCTGCAAATATCTTCTCCCATTCTGAGGGCTGTCTGCTTGCTCTGCTTACTGTGTTCTTAGCTGTGCAGAAGCTTTTTAGTTTGATCAAGTCCCAGTAGTGTATTTTTGAAGCTGCTTCAATTGCCCGGGGGGTTCTCCTCATGAAATACTCACCCCGACCAATTTCTTCAAGGGTTTTCCCTGCATTCTCCTCTAGTATTTTTATAGTTTCATGTCTTAAGTTTAAATCTTTAATCCAATGAGAGTCTATCTTAGTTAATGGTGAAAGGTGTGGGTCCAATTTCAGTCTTCTGCAGGTTGCCAGCCAGTTCACCCAGCACCATTTGTTAAATAGGGAATCTTTTCCCCACTGAATGTTTTTAATTGGCTTGTCAAAAATCAAATAGCGGTAAGTAGCTGGATTCATCTCTTGGTTCTCTATTCTGTTCCAGATATCTACTTCTCTGTTTTTGTGCCAATACCATGCTGTTTTGATCACTATCGATTTGTAGTAAAGTCTGAGGTCTGGTAGTGTGATTCCTCCTGTTTTGTTTTTATTTCTGAGTAATGTCTTGGCTATTCGAGGTTTTTTCTGATTCCATATAAAACGAAGTAATGTTTTTTCAAGATCTTTAAAATATGACAGTGGAGCTTTAATAGGGAGTGCGTTGAAATTATATATTGCTTTGGGTAGTATGGACATTTTGATAATGTTGATTCTTCCTAGCCATGAGCATGGTATGTTTTTCCATTTGTTAACATTTTCAGCTATTTCTTTTCTTAGAGTTTCATAGTTCTCTTTATAGAGATCTTTCACGTCTTTTGTTAGGTAAATTCCCAAATATTTCATCTTCTTTGGCACTACTGTGAATGGGATAGAGTCCTTAACTGCTTTTTCAGTTTGACTGTTGTTGGTGTATATAAAGGCTACCGATTTATGAATGTTGATTTTGTAACCTGAGACGCTGCTGTATTCCTTGATCACTTCTAGGAGTTTTGTAGTAGAGTCCCTAGTGTTTTCCAGATACACAATCATATCATCTGCGAAGAGCGAGAGTTTGATCTCTTCTGACCCTATATGGATACCCTTGATCGCCTTTTCTTCCCTAATTGCGGTGGCTAAAACTTCCATTACAATGTTGAAAAGCAATGGAGACAATGGGCAGCCTTGTCTGGTTCCTGATCTGAGTGGAAATGATTCCAATTTAACTCCATTCAATATGATATTGGCTGTGGGTTTGCTGTAGATAGCCTCTATCAGTTTAAGAAAAGTCCCTTCTAGACCAATTTTCTTGAGTGTTCTGATCATGAAGGGATGCTGGATATTATCAAAAGCTTTTTCTGCATCAATTGAGAGAATCATATGGTCTTTGTTTTTTAATTTGTTTATGTGCTGAATTACATTTATAGATTTACGTATATTGAACCAGCCTTGAGACCCTGGGATAAAACCAACTTGGTCATGATGTATAATTTGTTTGATGTGTTGCTGGATTCTGTTTGTTAGGATCTTGTTGAATATTTTTGCATCTATATTCATTAGTGATATTGGTCTATAATTTTCTTTTCTTGTTGGGTCTTTTCCTGGTTTGGGGATCAGGGTGATATTTGCTTCATAGAACGTGTTGGGTAGTCTTCCTTCTTTTTCTACATTTTGGAACAGGTTGAGTAATACAGGTACTAATTCCTCTTTAAAGGTTTGGTAGAATTCTGACGTGAAACCATCTGGTCCCGGGCTTTTCTGTTTAGGGAGGTTTTGTATAGTTGATGCTATTTCTGAACTTGATATGGGTCTGTTCAACATTTCCACTTGATTCTGGTTAAGTCTTGGAAGGTGGCGTGCTTCCAAGTATCGGTCAATTTCCTTCAGATTTTCATATTTCTGAGAATAAAGTTTCTTGTAATATTCATTAAGGATTTTTTGGATTTCTGATGAGTCTGTGGTTATTTCGTCTTTGTTGTTTCTGATTGATGATATTAGAGATTTTACTCTTTTTTTCCTGATTAGGTTGGCCAGAGGTTTATCTATTTTATTGACCTTTTCAAAAAACCAGCTTTTTGATTTATTGATCTGTTGTATTATTCTTTTGTTTTCAATTTCATTTAATTCTGCTCTAATGGCAGACTTCTTCATGAAGTCTTTCCCCAGGCCAATATCTTCCAGTGTTTTTCCTATGCTTTCTTGGAGGATTTTTATTGTTTCATGCCTTAAGATTCTCTTGCCTCAGCCTCCCGAGCAGCTGGGACTACAGGCGCCCGCCACAGTGCCTGGCTATTTTTTGGTTGCAGTTTTGGCCGAGGCCGGATTTGAACCCGCTACCCTCGGTATATGGGGCTGGTGCCCTACTCACTGAGCCACAGGCGCCACCCGACTTAACTATGTTTTTATTTCCAGACTTCACTTCTAATGATGATTATGGGAGAACTGGAGCCTTCGGAGGGTAAAATTAAGCACAGTGGAAGAATTTCATTCTGCTCTCAGTTTTCCTGGATCATGCCTGGCACCATTAAAGAAAACATTATCTTTGGTGTTTCCTATGATGAGTATAGATACAGGAGTGTCATCAAAGCATGCCAACTGGAAGAGGTAAGTAATTCTGTGAAAATTTTCTGATTATGCACGTGAAACCTTCAAACTTCCAAAATTATATATTTATTCCTTATTTGGTCAGTCAGTCTGCATATATTAAAGGTTCCTCTATGGGCCAGCTACTGTGGATAGATCAGTTAATAAACCACATGACCCCTGGTTTAAGAAGCTTGCAAACACATAAAATACAGTAGATGTAACTTATTTTTTAAATAATGGGTTGATTTTTTTTCACAGTAAAAACTCTTTATGAAGTAATGAGAATTTTATTCACCCATTAGTGAGACATAGGTCCTCAATGGATACTTATGTCACATACATTTTTTAAAAGATATCCCAAAACTACTTAAGAGGATTTTTTTTTTTTTTTTTTTTGCAGTTTTTGGCCGGGGCCAGGTTCGAACCTGCCACCTCCGGTATATGGGGCCAGCACCCTACTCCTTGAGGTACTGCCCTACTTAAGAGGATTTTAATCATTTTATTAACATCACAACCTAATAGAATGAACATTGAGCTGACAGTAGAGAATCAGAGCGATAAAATTGTGATTATATCTTATCGTTGGCTCTGAATATATAACCATATAACCCCTAGTGATGGCAGTTCTCTGATACAGAGACAAAATGAATATGATTTTATTGACTCATCCTATAACAATATTGGGGAATGAGTTACTTATCTTGAAATTTTGGTGCATAATGCAAGGGTACATGTTGTATCTATTAGTATAGTGTATAAATGTCTTAACACAATAATTAAGAAAACTAGATGAGGTATGTATTAACCAGTGTGATATAAGCGTTCCTAATTCTATATGAAATCAGCACATTGTACTCATAAATGCATTAATGTATACATGATCTATGTGTTTAAGATTTAATAAAAAAAATAAAAAGAGCAGATCTTACAAAAAAAAAAGAAAGAAATTACATAAAGCATTCCAAATGAAGCCAGTACATGGATCTTGTGCCGTTTAATGTGTAAACTGCATGATGGTGGGCTCAATAATTATTGATGTAAATGTTGGGGCAAGTAATATGTTATTATGAGGTTTATTGGCAGTATTATCTGAATAGCACTGTCAAAATATACATCTTTGACAGATGGCATTAGGCACTAACAGATTCCTTTGTTTCACTTTTTATGAAAAAATTACAATGGAAATAAAATGAAGCTTAAAATACAGTATACAAAAAGTGGAAAAGGGCTAATGGTAGATTAGATAGAAATGACAGTTTTTACAAAAAAGGGCTGCATACTAATACAAAGGGCTGTACATGTGTATACTGACTCATTCAACAGTAGTTCTTTTGTTTGTTTGTTTGTTTGCAGCTTTTTGGCCAGGGCTGGGTTTGAACCCGCCACCTCCTGCATATGGGGCCGGCGCCCTGCTCCTTTGAGCCACAGGCCCCGCCCTCAACAGTAGTTTTTAAATCCCTGTTCTCTTTTCTGTGCACTGTGAGATCATAATGAAAAGAAGAGCTACCCTGTTTAAGCTTTGTATTTATCTTAAAGAAGATATTCTTCATTCTTCAAAAGCCTTTCTTCCAGGAGTAGTAGTTTACAACCCGGAGGTCGGAACAATCTGAATATGTGAACCCCCTACCCACCATAAAAACCCCAAGTGTTGCTTTCTCTTCCCCTAAGAGGCCTGAGGTGATCTGTGAAAATGGTTCGCTATTCACTTGACCCAGAAAACCCCACAAAGTCATGCAAGTCAAGAGGCTCAAATCTTCGTGTTCACTTTAAGAACACACATGAAACTGCCCAGGCCATCAAGGGTAGGCATATACGAAAAGCCACCAAGTATCTGAAGGATGTCACCTTAAAGAAACAATGTGTACCATTCCACGTTACAAGGGTGGAGTTGGTAGGTGTGCCCAGGCCAAACAGTGGGGCTGGACACAGGGTCGGTGGCCCAAAAAGAGTGCTGAATTTTTGCTGCATATACTTAAAAATGCAGAGAGTAATGCTGAACTTAAGGGTTTAAATGTAGATTCTCTGGTCATTGAGCATATCCAAGTGAACAAAGCACCCAAGATGTGTCGCCGAACTTACAGAGCTCATGGTCACATTAACCCATGCATGAGCTCCCCCTGCCACATGGAGATGATCCTGACTGAAAAGGAACAGATTGTTCCCAAACCAGAAGAAGAGGTAGCACAGAAGAAACTGAAGAAACAAAAAGTTATGGCCTGGGAATAGATGCAACATAAAATAAATGCAAATAACAGTAAAAAAAAAATACCAAGTGTTTTTAGAGAATACAGATTTTTGTCTAGCAGGGAAATGGGACATAGGAGCAGTAGTGCCTTGCAAGATGAATAGTGGACTTTATTTATTTGCGAGTGGAAAAGTTTGGAGAAATTGCTTATAGACTTTATTTTTTTTGAGACAGAGTCTCACTCTGTTGACCTGGGCAGAGTGCTGTGGCATCATAGCTCACAACAACCTCAAACTCTCGAGCTCAAGGAATCCTCTTGTCTCAGCCTCCCCAGTAGCTGGGACTACAGGTGCCGGCCACAATGCCTGGCTATTTTTCTATTTTTAGTAGAGATGATGGTCTTGCTTTGCTTATGCTGGTCATAAACCGCTGAACTCAAGTGATCAGATGCCTCGGCCTCCCAGAATGCTAGGATAGACTTTTATTTATTTATTTTTGGCTTAATATACTTTTCCCCATAGAAATAATTTTTATAAATGATAGTTCGATTTCCCCAAGTTAAATCTATAAAAGCATATTTAACTAAAATATAGCTTAGGTATATTACTAGTTATCAATTTAGGGCTGTGCATCCCTCATTCACAGAATGAGTATTTACTAACTTTTGAACACTATGCTAGGGCCTGAGATTACCAAGTTGAATAAAATATAAGGCATTTCTGAAGGGTTCGTAGGATAGTGCTCTGTGTTAATAATGAAAGGTTTATAATATGTGAATTATATCTCAATAAAGCTATTAAAAGTAATGAAAGGAGAAGGAGAAAAAGACTATATTTTTCTTTTTTTTTATGATTGCATGGTTAGCTTACTATTTTTAAAGTGCATAATTCAGTGTTTTTTAGCTTCTTCACAGGATTGTACAGCAATCACCACATTTTTAGCCTCTTAAAAAAGAAATCCTGTATCCATTAGCATTCAATTCACATTCCATTGTACCTAATTCTCCCCATTCCCGGCCGTAAGCAATTACTAAATCTACTTTCTATCTCTATGGATGTGCCTGTCATGGACATCATACAACAGGTCTTTGAGCCTAAGTAGATGGCTTTAAAGTAGAAGAAAGTAAGGAGTTGTCATTTAACAAAAATTAATTAAGACTTATATTTTATTTAGTGTACTCCTAGGAGCTGGAGATGAAAATATGAATAGGACAGGATACATGTGTTTCAGGGCATCACGTAGTCATGGGAGAGAGAAACGTGATAACAAATCTCACCAGTGCTCTAAAAGAAAATGAACAAGAAAATTTACTCCTATGAATGAACTTTTATAGGAGTAAAAGGAGGAAGCACGGACTCCATCTGGGGCTGCCTGTTGTAAGGGATAAGGCCCTGATACTAAGAGGTATCAAGCTTCTGAGGGAATGATTCACTGTGGAATTCCAAGGGGGACAAGAACGAAACTTAGGCCCTTGGAGGAATTTTTTTTATTAAGAACCTTAGAGCTGATTTTTAAAAGTAGGAGATTGATGATTAAATCATCACTGGATTGTTGAGAAAATCAAATGAGATGAACCTATAAGGTGCCTAAGACAGCATCTGGTACAAGTAGCCGTTCAGTAAATATTTGCTAGTTTCCACTTCCCTCTGAGGTAGAGAATGCTGTTAGAGGGCATGACGCGGGAGAAGTGCCTCTCGGAGTCTGTTCTTATTAGTGGTGACTGCTGTGCAAGGAGGGTGGCAGAACTAAGGAGAAGAATCCTGAAGGCAAAGAATTATGAAAAGTCACCCATATAAATTTTGATAGTGGCAAAGTGAGTATAAAAGAAAATTATAAAGATGGTCATCATGAAGATGGTGGTTGGTCTGCCTGACAAAACTAACAGAAGTTGGGGGCTCCTGTGGAAGAAAACAGCATAAGATGCTGAAGGTGGGGAGGGATCCCACGAGACATGAAACCACTTGGTTAGTTCAGGGAATCGCCAGAATCTTGGTAGAAACAGAGTATATCTCGGGGGCAGGGAGTGAGGAGGAAGGAAGGTGGAGGCCTGTGTCATGGGGGCCTATGCACCAGGCTCAGGAATTTGGTCTTGGAGACCTTTAATCAGGGGAATGACGTAATCAGCTTTAAAGTTTACACATGTCACTTTGGCTCTGATAGTGAAGAGCAGAGTTAATTTGATTAGGAGCTTTTTGGAATAACAGAAAGAACATACATTTTTAAATCTGACAAGCTTGGTTACTAAGGAGAGTTATTTAACACTGCTGTATACCAAGTTGTAACCCCTAAAATATGGGGATAATAATATTACCGATTTTGTAGAGTGTTACAGATTCTTTCGTCACATAGAAAGTACTTGATAAGTAAAAAGCTATTATTATTATTTACAATAATATTTGCTATTCTTTTTAGAAGGAGGTAAACTAATAGGAAGCTAATACAAACAGAGTCATGATAGACAAGGGGAGGTGAAACCAGAGAAATTGTGAGAAGACAGGAAATGTCATCCATAGGAAAGGGCATGAGAGAAAACAGCCCTTGAGGAAGACGTGAGTTTTTTTCTCAAGAATTCAGAAGAGAGGGAAATTGGTTTAATATTAAGGATCGCCTGCATGACAGAAATTGGAAAGGGGAACACATAGAACTGCTGTGGGCTCAGGAAGGAAGGACGCGGAGACGAACTGTATAAAACTGAAGTATCTGATCACAGGCTGGGCTAAATAACAACGGACGATGCCACTAGGTGGGATTTAATAAGTAATTGTTAATGATGTTAACAACACCATTTAGTTTTTTTTATTAAATCATAGCTGTGTACATTGATAGGATCATGGGGCATCATTCACTAGCTTCACAGACCGTTTGACACACTTTCATCACACTGGTTAACAATTTACTTTTCTTTCTCTTTGCCTAACGTGCCAAATAAAGCATTCATTTTTTGATTTCAAAGAATCCCAGCATCCTCATTCCTCTCTGACCTGCTGACCCTGACAACTGATTTAGGCCTTCCTAGTCATCCTATGCTAGGCAAAATCTCCCCAGCGTTTCCTGACTTCCTTCTGCTTTAAATTGGCAAATGCAGTGAGTACCAGGAGTAAATTCGTATATGATTAGTATATATCTTCATTATGCTGAATGCCTCACATATATTGCTCTTACCTCTTCAACTACGTGGTAAATTCCTGGAGAACAGCAGCTCCAAAACTTTATTTTTGTGTACTCTGCCTAGCACATTGATAGAGCAATAAATTCTTTGTAGATGACTGTTTAAGAAATGTTTTGAAGTAGACATGTCTGTTGCAAGAATTTTGCTCAGCAAATATTCTGCTTCACAGCCTTAGAGTTTAAACAGATGATTATCACGATAGCACATGATTACTTGGAATAATAAATGAAAGTAACTGGAACTAAACTATCTTGACAGTCAAAATCAGAAGTTTCCCCTATTTTCATGGACTTTAAGAGTTTCTATTTTTTTAAGTAGCTGCAGAAGCTGTGAAGAGTTTCCATTTTTGTATCTTTGCTTTTGTTGTCAAATAAGTGTTCTCGCCTTTGAAAAAGGCCAAGGAGATCTCAATGCAGTATAATGCCTGGGTGCCAAATGAAGGATTTTTTTTGTTTGTTTGTTTTTGTTTTTTAAGTGTGGAGGAGTTTTGATCATAGATATCTGCTGAAGACACAAACAGAATCCTTGATGGTTAAGCAGCTGGTGAATCCCTTGGTGAATTCTCTGTGTGGCCCTTAACGTCCAATGCAGACATTCATGATTCAGTATCTTTTCCTTTTGACTGCCAAAGTTGATCTTTTTCTTGATGTGTTACCTCTGGGTTTGGGACTGGAGATGAGAACAGAATATTCTCTTCCTCCTTTTTGTGTTTTTGTTCTGCTTTAACATCTGTCAAGCACTTGTGTACGTAACGATCCTTGGTATCATTGGGGTAGGCAGGTAGGCGTAACTTTGGCTGGTTAGGAAGAAGCATGCACAACATAATTCACATAGTTTTCTGGTTCCAGTTTGTTTTGGGAAATTTTTTGCTCAGTGGGATAGCTTAAAGACGTTATCACGGGGAAGAGTGTGCAGATAGTTCTGTGTTGATAGACTAATTTGTAATGTGCAGCTGTGAGTAAGCAAGTCAGGTGCAGATTCTTCATCTGCAGTGCTCCTCTGCTAGGAGCATCCCCATGTCCTGTTTTGTACAGCCTAGGAATTCCTAGGCAAATGGATAGTTATTTAAAAAATACCATTATGCATCTCTGTGTATCCTTGCGTATTTTTGTGCTGTGTGTCCAGACCATAGAGTCTCCCAAAGGCACCTGTAGCTATTGTAACCAGCACCAGAGACTGGTAGCTTAAAAAGAGAAATCAGTATAATTGAGTCCTAATTAGCTTATGCATCTCTTAAGAAATTATAACCATATTTTGTTATTAAAACAGGGACAGACTACATGGTTCTCTTGCCCTTTGTCCTTTCAGAATACTACTTCTGCAATTCACCAGTCCCATAGCCTACCAGCCCCGTGGCTGACACCAAGAGAATTGTAGTCTGGCCAGTGTTTGCATAATGAGTAATTTGACTGTCTTTATTCAGTGACTCACTTTCTTGTAAAAAGTACCTGGACTTGCAGAAGTAAATGGGCTCTTATAATAGTGTGCAGTGGAGGGTGGACATGGGGAGAGTGAGAAGGAGGTCAGGGGTTTAGGATATGTAATGGGTTTCCAGAAAGTTGTTGCTATACTTTTAGAAGTGCAAATGGTCCACATTAAGCATCTGTCATGACTCCCGTTACATATGCATTGTAATAAAAATATTTACTATGGAAGTAGTACTGTTTGTTAGTTTTCATATTTAAGCCAGGAGAAGAAAAAATTGGGAGGAAATTGGCAAGAATTTACTGCAAAAAAAAAAAAAAGCACTTGGGTGGGAAATTGGCAAGAAGTATAAAAAAGTTGGGAGTGAATCATTAAGCAAAGAAATGAGTTAACAACTGTGTGGAGAATAAGTTTTATCATGCAGATACCATATGACTAATTAAATTCGAATTTGACCTTCTGGTCTCTAGGTCTGATCAAATGAATCTGTAAGAACCTGAAGTGTAACCTTTGGAAGGCCAATCCACCACTGTAGGAGAATTCATGAATGTTTAGTGGTGAGACCTGAAAAGAAAAAGGTGACATAGTAACTGACATTTACATTCAGTAGCAGCAAAGATATAACGGACAGAACAGTTATTTTGAAAGACAACCAACTATGTCTCTTAAACCAGAAAACCTCACTAAATGATTATACCTTGAACAACCTACAGTTTTCTATTGATGGATAATTAAGTTTGAAAGCCCTGACACTTATTTAGCAAGAACCTTTAAAATAAATCTATTGAACCAGAGCAAAGAGGAATGCTATAGCATTTTATGGACTAAACTTCCATTTTATTTCATTGATCCCTGGAACTTAAAAATAAATACTAGGTAACATCTGTGGACAGAAAATATATGAACTAGTTATTGAATCCTCACTTTCCACTTAGCGAGTGGCATCTTTGCAGTCAAAGGGAAAATATGCTGAACTCCCAAAGTGTGTGCTAGGTCTTAGGAGTTAAGATCACACTTCTAGAAGTAATTACTAGCATAACAAATGAGAGTTTTTATATTTCTAAAACCGAAATAGCCCTGAGTCTCCTTGCCCCCACCCCCAGTAGGATTTGGGTAAGTCAACGGGACAGTATGAATCTAGTCATAACTGTCTGGGACCAAGCTATCTTGTGAATAATGAAACTAAGACACTTTAGCCAGGCCTTCATATTTAAAACACATCATAAAAAATCATTAAGTTTTCCAATGGTAAAAGCTATATCGTATGATACGTACACCTGATGTTTCAACCGTCTTAAAGAACTGGGATTCTAGACTTGGTGCCCATATAATTTTCCATATTGAAGAGATGTATAATGTATGATCAAGAAATGGCTAGTATGATGGGTCACGCCTATAATCCTGGACCCTCTGGGGAGGCTGAGGCAGGTGTATTACTTGTGCTGAGGAATTTGAGACCAGCCTGAGCAAGAGTAAGAGCCTATCTGTGCTGAAAATAAGAAAAAAAAAAAAAAAAAAAGGTCTTACACTTATTTTTTTAATAGAACGTTAGCCATAGAAAGGACCTCAGAAATCTCTGGCTAAATTTCAACATCTGTTCTGGACATCTCACTAGATTTCTGACTAGAGTCATAGAGAAATAATCACAAAGACCTTCAGAGGCAGGAAACACTGGAGTTTCTAAAACTTGAGGGCAAGTATTCTCCAGATAAAATAGCCCTTGAATAAGCAGATTGTATTCCCATTATTGCCCTTCAGAATCAAGTCTATAATACCTACTTTTCATTTATAAGGTTTAGTTACCCTTGATTCAAATGGAAAAATTAAAAAAAATTGATTTCAACAAATATTTGTTGAGCTCCTACTATGGACACAGCCCTGTGTTAGGTGCTTAATATACTTGCCACCTGCAAGTGTATCAAGGATTTCTGCCTGTGATGAATTTATGACTTACAGATATTTGGGGGAATATATATATATATATATATATATAATATACATATATACATTATGTGTAATTATATATATAATGTGTATATTATATATAATCTATATATATTAATTTAGTAAATATTTATGAGTATAAACTTTTAACTAGAAACTACACCAACTGTTGAGATGTATGGATGACCAACACATAATCCCTGTCCTCAAAGGACTTTCATTCTAGTGGAGAAGTTGAACAAGTAAAAACCAGTGCAGTTTAATAAGTTCTATGACATTCATTAATATATAGTCCTTTTGTGCATTTAGAGAAGTACCACTTAAACATGTTTTAAAAGGTCAGGGGAGGTTCTCTTAGAGGAAGGGACATTTAAGCTGAGAGATGATGGATAAGTAGGAGTCATCTGAGAACATTCCAGAAAGAGAACAGTCTGTAAAGGCCTGGAACCAAAAGAGAATATTGAAATCAGGGAGCTGTGTGGCCAGGGTGCAGAATGAAATGAGCTGGACCCAAGACAGCACTATGCACTTGGGGAGTAATAGGTAGTGCCGTAAAGCTGGGGTCTGGAAAAGAAAGAGCTATGAATGGGGAGAGGATATCAAGAACAGTAAGATCGACTCTCTTAGCAGTTTTGATGTGTAGAATACGTTCTCATTGATTGTGCTGTTACCTGTAGTCAGCACGCTGTGCAGGTGCTCTCCAGAACTTACTCATACTGTCTAACTGAGATTTGTACCATTTGAGTAATGTCTCCCTATTCTTCTCCCCTCCCCATGCCAACTTTCTCTCTTGGGCAGTTGGGTGTATAGTGGTGCCATTTTCTAGAGCAGGATGGTGAAGTGAAAACAATGTGCTCCATTTCCAAAGGGAACTTTCCAGGAGACTTGTCTGGGTCTAGAGATTGAGAGAAATGTTTGGGCTAGAGACAGACAGCAGGGAGTCCTCAGGAGTAAATGACATCACAGGAGTCACCAAAGGAGAGTCCAGTGAAAGAGGACTGAACCGAGGACAGATTGCTAAGGGGGATCAAAACTTGGGAAGGTAAACAGAGAAAAGGGGGCCTGTGAGGGAGACCAGCGTGGAGACTAAGGGCCAGGAGAGAAGAAATCGGGAGCGTATGATGTCGCAAACGGAAGCAAAGAACATGTTTCAAGTGATAGGGATTACTTAATAATCACATCTGCTTTGGCGACATCAAATAAGATTCATAAGAACCCATTACATCAATTTCCTTGATTTTACAAAAACTTGTACAAATCAATAAGGAAAAAATGCCCAGTAGTGAGAAATGGGCAAAGTATATAAACAGACAATTCATTAAAATTTTCAAAGCTATTTAGCATGTAAAAAGTGCTCAATCTGACTCATAAGTAAAGAAAAGTAAATTAAAACAACAATGGTGATGCCTAAATAATAAGAAGGGAGCCCAAGGAGAGAGAGCCGTGGCATATTCAGTACAGAAGAGAAAAAGGACGTCTTCCAGCACAAGGAGACAGAAGCCATGAAATATGTTTGGAGGATGAGACTCAGTGAAGTATACCCTCTTTTGATGATGTAAGATGAATAAAGAGAAGATGTTTGGGATGCAAGCATTGAGTTAGAGTGTGATAGGAAGTTGAGGGACTTCATATGCAGTCATTCATTCCAAATTATTTATTGAGCTACTACTGTGTGTCAACCATTATTCTAGAAACCAAGGACACAGTGATAAACAAGACAGCTTCGGAAGTGATCCAGGTAACTAGAAACACTTGTACCCCCATAATATTTTGAAATAATAATAATTAAAAAAAGAATCAATCAAACTGTGTTCCAAAGTATTGTACCAGCTTACCCTGCACAAGCAATGTGTAGGAGTCCCACTTGCTCTACATCCTTGCTAACACTGGGAATAGTCAAATCTATTCAAAAATTTTAGGCACTGTAATAAATGACTAGTGGTTTAAATTTGCATTTCCCTCACAGCTAATGTTGTTGAAATCTTTTCATGTCCATGTTTGTGATCCATTTATCACCTTTGATAAAATGTTTATTCAAAAACAAAACACACTCAAAAAAGACAGTTGCTACTCTCATGTAGCTTACATTCTACTTAGAGAGGACAGGTTCTAAATAGGTAAGAAAAAAATCAATAACACTTTTTTTTTTAGTATTAAGTACAGTAAAAATAAAAGAAAGTGATAGAGTGACAGGAAAGCTGCTTTCCTGGACTTCTTCATTCTCTCTCCTGGCATCCTAACTACTCCTTCATCTGTGCTGCCATTTATTTTTGTTTACATTTCCAGTGTAGTACTTGTCACTTTATTATAGAGTCATCTCCCTAATGAAGATGATGGTATCTGTCTTCCTATTTCCCAGGAAAATAAACAAGAGACAAAACAAAAAAAGAGGTAGCAAGACAAAAGGTCTTCATTTTACTTTCATGTTCTCTATCCCTGGTGAAATGCAATTCTCATACAGCACTTTAGCTGCAGAGGAGTTTGGGAAGCCTGGTCTTGTAGCCCTGGGAGCACAGGAAAGTACCCTGGGAGGAAAGCAATTGGGTCTACGGTGTCCTCTGCAGTTGCTTTTCTTTGTTGGGGAAATGCCATAACCAAAACAATATGTTAGGAAGATTCATGTAGTGTCAATACCTAACCTGGAGGGGCGTGATGAAGATACTGCAGTTAGAAGTTTATAAAATATTGTTGTTCCCACTATAAAGAAAAATGGGTGAAAACTTAAGACTTGTTCGAGATCAAATGTCTCATAATTGTTGGGACCAGTGACAGCATCCAAACCTTCCGTACTCACCTTTTCGCCGTGCCCTGTTAGTGTTGCATATTAGAAAATAAATTCTGCCTTATAGTCTAATTACTTGTCCTTTGAACTTTGCTGAGTTTAGCTAGATAATTTCACTATGATTATATTGGATTACTAAACCATGAAGACTATAAATTTGCCATTTGTATGGGAGATTATAATAACAATGATTAATGAACTAATGGCATAGGGAATTCCATGACATAATTTTGAAAAATGTTTGCAGGATATTTATTTTCATACAAATGCCTTCAAGCTACCATAATCATAAATAGATGGATCTTAGGATGATTGCTCATTCTAAAACACTTAACATTTAAATAAGTCAGGAGATTTCTTTCCAGATCTTGTTTCAAATTATCTTCTCCTTTTTCCCTCTGCCTTTGGGCAAAATCTCTTCTTGCATCATAACCTCAAATTTAAACTGTGGGAGTCCAGGTAGATGCGCAGTCAGCACAGGGTGGAAAGTCTGTTCAGAGGAAGTTGAATAATTCATGTTCCAAAGTCAGCTCTTGAGAGAATAAGGGTGAGGTAGGAACTTCAGAGGTAAGTGTGGGTAGGGATGGAGCCCATTTCCTAAGGTACTGAATTACAAAGCAGGAGACTTAGTTGCAAAGGACCTGGAAAACATGTCAGGAAATCCAGCAGGATCAGGTTCAAGATGACATGTAAGGTACCGATGAAGTGAAGTACTGAGAAAAGAGTTCTTTGTCAGGGAGTGGCTTTGTCTCGGCATTTTGGGTGGGCAAATCTAGAGGAGATAGTTAAGGAATTCGCAGCTCCTAAGAGCCGATTTCTTAGACCAATTAAGTCAAAATCATCTAGAGAGCTTTCAGAAACTAGGTTTTTACAGGTCATTTGAGAGATTTTATAATTTTGGTTCCAGAAATCTATGGTTAAATGAGTCTAAGGTAGAGGCAGATTAAGACGAATAAGATTCTTTGTTTCAAGTATCTTTTCTAACTTCATCTCATTAGGGACACTTACCAAAACACCTCAAGTCACTGCACTCTGCAGCTGTTCTTTTGCAAATGCTTGAGTTATTAGTTTTCCATTACAAAAACAGGCCTACGCCCCTACAGAAGTAAAATCTAAAGAGGCTTAGGGGTATCAACAGAGTTACATATATACTCACAAGTTCATACATATACTATGTATAACTGAATGTTAAACAAGAGCTTAATATTGAGGACGAAGAGACTATAAAATCTATCATATTATGGTGTAATATGAGTTTTCTGCTCTAAATTTCATAACTATCACTGAAGGAAAATCTTTTTCATTTAAGTTGATTCAAAGTTCTTACTTCTCATGTTTTCTAACAGAGATGAATCTTTAGCCAATATTTATATATATAGCTATTTGGAATCATATTTGCCTTAGGTCCACACAGTCTGTTTTCTAATAAATAGAACCTCAAGTGTAATTTATAAATTTATTAGTGTCCGGTTTCTGCTGTGGAAATTTACCTCTGTTGATATATGTCACATAGAGCTACAGCACCCTTAAATACATGTTCACATGTTCAATAGCTATGTACAAAAATGTTATTTCATTCTTTATCTCTCTATTACTTTTTGGCTGTCCTACATTCTCTCACGCTCTCCAACCATTCCCTCTGCTTTCCCCACACAGATTTTCTGCGCCCCTTTCCCATTTTCCTTGAGCATTAATCTCAATACAATTGCTTAGTAATTATTAAATACTAGAAACTATGGATTACCCACCCAATGATTCACAAAGACATACTTTATTGAATGGCATTACCTCTGAAGTTCATGTTTCTTTAACCCAAGTTTCTCACCAGCCTCCCTTACCACAGGCATCCATATTGTCGAGGTTGTTCCAAAGAGTGATAAGCCAGCCATAAAACAAGGTTTATGGTTATTTTCCTATCTACAAAGTCACAGGAAGCTCAAATGTTCTCAGTAAATATTGCAAAATTACACAGAACCATTAAATGTAGTACTCTGCCCTTTCTTTAAAAAGTTCTCTATCACCCTACACTTTGTATCATTGCCCTGTTGTGTGTGCCAGTCAGAGTTAATGAGCTTAATATTAGCAATTCCTCCTTAACACTGTTTATTTGGTCCAGTTGAGTGATGCGAAGGTGAGGAAGTTAAGTTGCTTTAAAAAAATTAAACATTTATGTGAAAAGTGCATGTATCACGTTGAGGGTGTTATATATTCCTTAATAATAAAACAAGCTAATCTTTATTGCACACTTATTATAGTATTACTTTGACCCTCTCCAGTACTCTTTATCTCAGTATTTTTCAAGTGCTTTACAACCTCAAACAGACCTAATGTGTTGTATGCACAGAATCCTTTGAAGTTGACATTGCCTTTCGGACCAGCATGTTGTAAAGGAAGTCAACCAGAAGAACAAGTATCTAGATGAGCAGCTCAAACACTAATAGGTATAGTAATCACGAGCTAAAATGCCAATAGATAGATTTATGGGCTCTGTCCGAATTCTCCTGAGTAAGTAACAGTAGATCCAATATTTTTTAATAAGCTCCCAGGTGGTTCTCATAATTGGTCCAAGGACCACAGACAAAGAGCTAGAGCTACAGATATTTGATTTTCTCCATAAATAAATCATGCTGAGAAAATTATTAAAAATTGAAATTGAAATGGCAGTGGAGGAGGGTTTGAAAGAGAGGGTTTCCAGGGTCTTTTTCAACAAAAGAATTAATTGAATGCAATATTAAAAACTTTGTATTTGATTTAAGACTAAGATTGTTTTTATTTAAATCTCCATAGTTAATTTTTATGTCAGAGGTCTAATCATATCCAATGTCATAATTCCAATTAATGATTTTCCCCAACAATTTTTGCAGATGACTTGGAGGGGCCCCAAGGGATTGTGCAGGATAAGAAGAGAATGGAATTTGTCTCTGTGTATAAGGCTCTCTGAGCAGTACATGCTCTCATGTAGCTTGTTAAAACCTCATGATAGCACCAAGTACCATAACTCTTTTTAGATTAAACTTTCACAGAAGGGAAAATCTACGGTGAAAACCAACACCCTTAAGATAAATATATTGCCAGATTTGAGTGCCCTTAGTAGTTAGCAAAGATAAATGTTCAACAGTGCATACAAAACAAAGTGCTTTATGTTAAATCAAATAGAGAAAGCCAAACACAAAGAAATCTACACATGAGCAATAAACTTGGTAATCACAACAGGCACTCACATTAATAGCAGGATATGGGTATTACTAATGTATTTGGTTTTAGAATAAGGGGCTTAATCACAATTCTCCTCAATTTACCTACTCACTCAATTTTGTTTCATTTTGATCTCAGAAGCTTCGTAGTAATTATGATCCCTGAGATACTTGTTAAAGTTATCAAAATGTACACATTTCTCTTCATACATGATTTCAGCCCAGAAAAGGAGGCCAATTATATTGGCTTAGAACATCAAGATTTTCAGACACAGGAATCTTTTATTCTCATACTTTCTAAAGATAATTTCTATCAGTAGCGTCTATTCTGGACAGGAAACTTTTGTGTGACAACATCCCTATATTCTTAACTGCATTGTTTGGGTCTTGGACAAATTCTCAGTAGGACTCTCACCAATCCTTCTCACAATCATTCTTTCACAAAACCTCAAGCTTCAGGCAGTCGCTATTATGAATGTGATATGAATGTTTCCGGTCCATTTAAATGAATTTATACCCATACATACTTGTGGTTATTGATGAACAATGTTTAGTAGTTTTGTGTAGCTTTAAAATTTATATAAATGGTATACTTTATACATATTATTCTTCAACTTGCCTTCTTAGCTCCTGTTACCTTTTTGGAATCTACCCTGTTTCCCCGAAAATAAGACAGTGTCTTATTTTAAGGTGTGCTCCCAAAGATGTGCTAGGTCTTATTTTCAGGGGACGTCTTATCTTTCCTGTAAGTAGGTCTTATTTTCGGAGATGCCTTATTTTCGGGGAAACAAGGTAGCTATGCTGGCTTGATATGTAGAAATCTACTTCATTCTTTTTTTACCTGCTGTATTGCACTATTAATGGGTCACATTTCATTTATTTTTTCTGCTGCTAATGAACATTTAGATGGTTCCAGAATTTTACTCAATATTGCAATGAAAATCTTTGAGTATTTCTCCTTTGTACATAGGCAAGAGTTTTCTGGTTTATATATCTAACAGTTGAATTGCAAGGTCACAGGTTGTATGTGCACATTTTAAAATTTCACTAGATACATTCAAATTGCACTTTAAGGTGGTTTTAGCTGTACCAATTTACAGTCCTGTCAGCTGTTTATGAGAGTTCCCACTTCCATGTATATTTGAAGGCTCTTGTTTTTGGCAGACAGTTTTATTTTTTCCATTGTTCTGTACATCAGAATGTCTGTTATTCTACCTCCATTGCTCTAATTTGCAGTTCCCTGGTTACTTGTGAAATGACACATATTTTCATGTTTGTTAATCATTCTGATTTAATATCCTTTGACAATTTTGTTTTGTTTTGTTTTTGGTAAGTTATTGTGGTAGCCGTGAGATGTGCCTTACAGACCATCACTACAGGGAATATAATTGAAGTTGCTATGTATTAAAACACTTTCCTGAGTTTGTCTTGAGACTTCTCTTTCTCTATGAATGAATGAGTATAGAGGGGATACTAAAGCAGATACGTATTTGGGAGGCATGAGATTTCTTTATTAGCTGAGTTTCAGCTCACAAATGATTTTGCTAAACCTTCCTTAGACTTCACAGTTTAGGGGACTTTGCTAACAACTTCTTCACTCAGAGACTGAATTTGCATTGAGGTATCACAACCTTTCCCCTTCCTGCCTTCCTCCCTATTTCCTATAGGTATTTCTTCTAATGAAATCCTTGCATATTTAATACCGTTTTGGCTCCTGCAACTCCAACTTAGAGGACTTGAACTAACACTGTTATCCATATCGCATTACCATCCTTCAGTGTGGTGTCTTTTGTTGTAGAGAGTCTTTTAATTTTCATGTGGTTGATTTTATACATACTGTCCTTTAGGGCTTGTACTTTTTTATTTTTATTTTTTTTGCAGCTTTTGGCTGGGGCTGGGTTTGAACCCGCCACCTCCGGCATATGGGGCCAGCACCCTACTCCTTTGAGCCACAAGTGCCACCCTGTACTTTTTTATTTTTAAGACATCCTTTCTAACACAAACCATAAATATATTCTTCTATATTCTCAATAGTTTTAAAATTTCATTCTACAGATAATTTGAATTAATTTTTATAGATAATGTGAGTTAGGAATATAGTTTGTTTTCCATATGGAAAGCCATTTGTCTCAAGATAATTTTTTGAGTAGTCTCTCTTTCTTTCTACAAATTGTCCTTTTAATACCATTATACTAGGTTCTGATTTATTTTTATTTTATTTTTTTATTAAATCATAGCTGTGTACATTAATGCGATCATGGGGCACCATATACTGGTAGGTTCTGATTTATTCATGGGTTTGTTTATGGAATACTGTTGGCCCTTTACATCTAAGAGTTTTGCATCCATGGATTCTACTAATATGCATTGAAAATACCCCAGAAAAAAAGCATCTATTTTGAACATATATATACATTTTTGTCATTATTCCCTAAACAATACAGTATCACAGCTATGTACATAACTTTTATATTTTATTAGGTATTATAAGTAATCTTAGGGATGACTTAAAGCATATGGGGGATATGTATAGATGGTATGCAAATATTATGCCATTTTGTAAATGTATAAGGAACTTGAGCATTCATGGATGTTGGCATCTGCAGGGAGATGAGGACAACTGCATTTATTCTATCATCTATTTGTGTCTACTTTAAAACAATAATAACTTTATTATTTAACTTGGTTTATTATGCAGAGTCAGAGAATCTCCCCTGATGAGGCATCATAATATCTCAGCTGGCCATAAACACACGTGAGGGCCAGGATCAGGGAGGCTGGGCAGGGGAAGACACCGAGGATCTCCCAGGCCTGAAGCCAAAGCTCAGCTCAAGGCAGCTCCTTGGTTAAGTTGTCCTCTGTTTCTCCACTAGATTGTAGCCTCTTGAAATCAGACGCTATCTCTTAATCATCTCTGTGTTACCTAAAATACTTCATTCACTGCTTGGAACATACACACCTACAATAATTTAAGCCTGTTCTGTCTCCCAAATCAAAGTCCTCCCTTTGCTTTTGAGAACCTCACAGTCTTTGAGGGTAGAGATGTGTAAGGACAAGAAGAAAATGGATGACACAAGGAACAGAAAGGCATGGCTGTCAGGGAAGCCATCAGAGACTTTACAGAGGAAATTAAAGTTATATTGATCTTGAAGGACTTTGTCAGATGAAGAAGTAGAGGACAGGCATTTTAGACAGGACAAACAGGAGACACAGAGCATAGAATGATGGAAAAAGGTAGGTAAGTTTGGAGAACTATAAAACTTCAGTGTGGCTACAGGGTAAGGTGACTATAGGGGAGTGCTGGGCTGAAGTCTGAATAGGGAAGCTGGGAAAAGTCTTGTGTGCACAAGTTTGGACTTTATTTTGGAGTGTACCTGGATCCAATATATATGTTTTCTGTTGTTTTAATTTAAGTGGGGTGTGACATGATCAGCATGAATGAATGAACAACTTGAATTGTTTAAAATAAAGTGGATCAGAGAGTTTACTGTCTTTAAAGTTACACTTCAACCAAGCTATGCTTTATCAACTTACAAAAGAATGGGCATTTACATATTTTAGGGTCATGGGACATTATTAATCATTAATAAGCATTATCGATGAGTCACTGTTACGTTATGTAACAGGATTGAAGAGGATAAATCTTTAGAAAGTGGGACAACTAAATTCTTCTAAATTCTATATCTTCTGCACATTTTACTTTTGTAATAAGATAAGAAGTGGTAAAGTACAGAAAGAAAATCACATCCTCTTTTACTTGTGCAGGATACTCTGTTTTCGATGATTGACTGTTATTATGTCATGTAACAGGATTGAAGAGGATAAATCTTCAGAAAGTGGTAAAACTGAATCCTTAAGAACTCTGTATCTTCCACATATGTTTTATGTTTGTGATAAGAAGTGGTAACTTCATTCAGAAAGAAAATCACCATCCCCTTTTACTTATGCAGGATACTCTGTCTTAGAACCGTAATAGTAGGTGATAGGGAATACATGCATATGTGCGTATATCTGTATACATAGTATACACACGTACATAAACATATGTGTATATGCATATATACACATGTGCGTGCACATGTAGGTATGTAAATTCAAGAATATATACAAGTGTATACAGCCTCATCATTGTGTAGTTGATTCTTTAACAACACAGGTTTGAACTGCGAGCATCTACTTCTGTGGATTTTTTTTTTTTTAATTTCAAAATAATATGATGGTACAAATGTTTAGGTTAAATTATTTTCAATTTTAAGGTAAAGTTCAAGTTGTAGTTGAGCCCTTCACCCAGGGGGCATGCTGAATACCCTCACATTGTGCACATTAGGTGAAATCTCCTCAATCACCCTCCCTTCTACCCTTCTCCCTCTACTCCCTCCTCCTTGCTAGACTATACTTATGTTTTATCATTTGTGTGGGTGTGTAATTGTTTATGTATTGGTTTAATATTAGTATTGAGTACACTGGGTATTTCTTTTTCCATTCTTGAGATATTTTACTAAGAAGAATGTGTTCCAACTCCATCCAGGTAAACATAAGAGATGCAAAGTCTCCATCTTTTCTTATGGTTGAATAATACTCCATGGTATACATATACCACAGTTTGTTACTCCATTCATGGGTTGGTGGGCATTTGGATTGTTTCCATGACTTGACAATTGTGAATTGAGCTGCAGTAAACATTCTGGTGCAAATGTCTTTGTGGTAAAATGATTTTTGTTCTGAGTAGATACCTAGTAATGGAATCGTGAGATCAATTGGAAGGTCAACTTTTAGCTCTTTAAAAATTCTCTATACTTCTTTCCATAAAAGTTGTATTAGTTTGCAATCCCACCAGCAGTGTAAAAGTATTCCCTTCTCTCCACATTCATGCCAACATCCACAGATTTGGAACTTTGTGGTGTGGGCTAATCTTATTGGGGTTAGTTGATAACTCAAAGTGGTTTTGATTTGTATTTCTCTCATGATTAGGGATGATGAGCACTTTTTCATGCATTTGTTGGCCATTTTTGTCTGTCATCTACAGAGATGATTCTGTTCATGTCACTTGCCCTCTTATAAATGGGGTTTGCTCTTTTGATTAATCTTATTGTTAATTTGAGTTCTCTGTAGATTCTATCTGGCCTTTGTCAGATTTGTAACATGCAAAATCTCCCATTCCAAAGGCTGTCTGTTTGCTTTAGTTGTGATACCCTTAGCTGTGCAGAAGCTTTTTAGCTTGATCAAATCCCATTTACTTATTTTTGATGTTGCTGTAATTGCCAGGGATGTCTTCCTAAAATCTTTTCCCAGGCCAATATTGCCAAGCATTTCCCCACACTCTCTTCTAGAATTTTTATTGTTTCATGTCTTAAATTTAAATATTTTCTCTAGCAAGAGTCAATTTTTGTCAATGGGGAGAGATGTTGGTTTAGTTTCAGTCTTCTACATGTGGCTAAAACCCCTCCCAGCACCATTTATTAAATAGGGATTCTTTTCTCCGGTGCATGCTTTTGTTTGGTTTATCAAAGATCAAATGGCTAAATGTGGTAAGTTGACCTCTATATTCTCTATTCTATTCCATAGATCTACATCTCTCTTTTTGTGCCCAGTACCTTGCTGTTTTGATCACTGTTGACTGGTAGTGTAACCTGAAGTCTGCTAAAATGATGCTTCCAGATTTGTTACTTCTGAAAATTGTATTGGCTATTCGGGGTTTTCTCTGGTTCCATAAGAAAATGAAGTACTATTTTTTCAAGTTCTTCAAAGTATGACATTGATGCTTTCGTGGGGATTGCATTGAAGCTGTAGATAGCTTTGGGTAGCATAAACATTTTTAACAATGTTGATTCTTCTGAGCCATGAACGTGGTATTTTCTTCCATTTGTTAATGTCTTCTGCTATTTCTTTTCTCAGGGTTTCATAGTTCTGAAGTAAGATCTGAATTAATGGAAAGATCATGATTTTAATAAAATTTAGCATCTTAAAAATATGAACTTTATTCAAATATATGTACATTCAATAAAATCACAAATACATGTCAATGAGGTTCAAATTCTGGGTCTCATGTTATCCGGTTCAGTATTCTAGCTTTGTTACTTATTGAGCAACTACTACAAGCACAGTGTATGTGACGTCTGATAGCCCTCACAATGGGTTTCACGGGTGTAATTCAGATTTCAACTCACTGGTGACTGAGGAGCAAGGACACTCGGATGCAGTCCTCTGCGGCATTATCCCAGCATGCACACAGCTGGAAGCTGGCTCCATGCGGGACAGGTTTCACACTGAGAGATTCCTTTCCTTCTCCACTGGGGCCAGGAAGGAGAGTGAGGCAGCCATCTCCCCAGGCAGGCCTGGGGCTCTCCTGGGATGCAGGCATGGCTTACTGCGAGTGCTGAAAACACCAGGCACTGGGCCAAAGCACACTATTATAGGTGTCCAAGATGAATATTGCCCTGAAAATGAGCAATCAGAGTAGCCTTTGGTTATATTCGAAGCAGAGTTACACAGTACCAAGAAGTCATCTAGCATTTCCTTCTCTGAATCCTTCACCACCTTAAGCATTTTTTCCTTTTTCTCAGCTAACTTCAGTTAGGATTTGAAGCGTGACAGGACTGTTGGGAACACTGTTTCTGCTCCTCTTTGGAGGAATTTGACGTTTGATCTGTTTGATCTAACCGTGCAAAGACTGAGCTCACATGATTTTAGAATTTCTTTCTCTAATATTTTATTTCACTCTATTCATGTGGGAAAGAAGGAAGAGCATATTTTCCTTCTCCCCCCTCCTCTTTATTTGACTGATTTAAAATATAAATATTACAGACTTCTAAGAGAGAAATGTGGTTGAATCAACCTGTTTATTCTGTCTTGAGAAAATGGATGTAACAAAATTATGTTTGTAATCTTTGGGCATTTATATTTAGTAGGGATATTTATTTATTTGTTTATTGAGACAGAGTCTCACTTTGTCGCTCTCAGTACAGTGCCATGGTGTCACAGCTCACAGCAACCTCAAGCTCTTGGGCTCAAGCGATTCTCTTGTCTCAGCCTCCCAAGTAGCTGGGACTACAAGGTGCTCGCCACAACTTCTGGTTATTTTTAGAGACGAAGTCTCACTCTGGCTCAGGCTGGTCTCCAACCTATGAGGTCAGACAATCCACCCACCTCGGCCTCCCGGAGTGCTGGGATTCCAGGCTGAGCCCGGGTGCCGGCCCCAGTTGGGGTACTCATTAAGGTGGACACTGTGGTTCCTTATCTTCTATTTCCTGTCTTTCTCTTGACCTTTCTTATCTCTTCTATTCTGCCAGTATCTTCTTTCTTGTTTTTGTTATTTACAGATGCCAGCTTCTCCTTTCCATTTTTCTCTCTCCTCTGTATTCTTTTCTTCTTTCTCTTCTTATATGAACCTCTTTCTTTGTAACTTAATATTTGACTGACTTCTCTTCCCTCCTTCTCTCTTCCTTCACTCTGTAAATCTTTTTGTTAAATGCCTGCAGTGGACCAGGATTGTGCACCCTCTAAATCTATAATCCATTCCCTAAAGTTAACTGTGTCATAATCATAATATGCAGATAACTACTGATATTTTAAATTTAAAAACTATTTCAAAATTTCAATTGATTTAACTAATACAATGTTGAATTCAAATTTGAAAATAAAAAGGAAAACTAATACTTTCAGCAACCTCTAGTTTTTTAATAACATATTAGAAAACCTATCTCTTTAACAAGAGTCTGAACTCAGTCTATTCATATAAGGAAAATTGTTTTCTTTTCTTTTCCTCCAAAGGATTTAGTTTTTAAAAAGAGAATGTGATTAGGAGAAAGAAAATACGGGCAGGGCAAAAGAAATAATTCTGTGAGCTGTCTTACTAATGACTGTAATTTCTTTTTTTTTGGCCAGGGCTGGGTTTGAACCCGCCACCTCCGGCATATGGGACCGGTGCCCTACTCCTTGAGCCATAGGCGCCACCCACTAATGACTGTAAAACAGGTACAGGGGACGGACGGATATATAAAACAGATGGTAAAGGCTTAAACATGGAAGTAATCCTTTAGCAAGGCTGAAGATTTCAGACTCTGGTGTGTGAAATTTATCTGTAGTGCTTGTTTTTTGTCTGGAACCCTAGGTCTGTGGTTCATGAGTGGAATGAAGGAATGACCACTTAGTCCAGGTAGAAAGAAATGAACCGTATGGTTGCATGTGTCTGATAAACACGGAGGTCCTCCCTGCGTGCAGCGCTTCTGGGTCTCAGCCACCTGTCTGCGTTGAATTCCCGCCCCCGCCCCCCTGTGCCTGATCAGCACAGTGTTCTGAATCCTGCCCTGTCTCTCCAACATGTCAGCCCTTGGTAACCCTAGGACAGAGTGTTGACTGTAGCAGTTCCCTGGGGGCAGTGGCTGGCATGTTTCCAGGCTATAGGAGCTGCTCAATAATTCGTAGTGTAAACTTTATGTACTTTGTGAATTTGGAGTTTTGTGTCTCAAGTTCCTATGGTAAATGAAAGAAACAAATGAGTCACAGGAGTAACCATTTAACACAGCAAGGTGGTGGTTTATTTCTGGATTCTGAAAGAAAAAGGAAGAGCATAGAAGATAATTTTCAGTAGAGGGTGAGAGAAGGAAGGAGAGAGAGGAGGAAGGAGAAACAAAAAGAAAAGTCTACATAAATGGGGGTGGGGAGAGGAAAGACGGAGAGCTTTATTTTTGAACTAAAGAGAGATTATTCCTTACCTTTACTTCTTATCTTTACTTTTCTTATTCTTCAGTTCTCAGGTCAACCCTATCTCTTCTAGAAAGCCTCTTGTGTTTTATATCTATTCTATGGATGCTTCTGCTATAAGTGCAATTAATTTGTCGATTAATTGTGTACTGTTTTATATCCAATTTAAAAAGGGTTAATTGAATTTTGGATGGTATTTAGCACTCTCTAGGATTATGGTTTACCTCCTGAATTAGACTTTCAATGCCTGGGAATCAAGAACTATTTCTTATACAGTCTAAGGTTCTTCCACGATGCCTGCAGTGGTTGTGGCCACAGAGATGTTCATTAACTGGGAGAAAGGATGACAGGACAGGCAGGGTGGATGGGAATGTTAGCAGCCTCCAAGTGGAGGTTTTTACAGGTTCTTGGCAATCATTGGAAGGAAAGAATTTCAGGACACACCAGGGAAGCCAGACAAGCAACAGCGTTATTATTATTATTTTTTTTTTAAGTGAAAAAACAAAAGTAAACACTGATGGGAAAGAGAGAGGCAGGCTGGAAAACGGCAGCTGCACCAGGAGGAAATGGTTTTTGGTCTTTTGAAGTCTTACTAATTGGTGTGAGGAATATTCAAGGCTGAAGGATTGGCTTTTACTCAGAATGTGGGTAGTAATTCCTAGAATTGGGTTCCCTGCCATTTGTATGCTTTATATGATTATCTTGGAAATCTCATAGTGATTTCACAGGAGCGGGGATGGGGAGAGAAATTTTAAAATCACAATGTAAATGGTGTTGTAATTAGCCAAGATTCATGTAAAGTGAGATAGCTGATAGCCAGTTGAGGCCGGATCTTGCCTGTGGTTTTGCCTGAACATTGTTTACTTCTATGCCTGCAGGCAGTCGTCAAGCCCCTGCATCCAGTCTCAGCTCTGCAGTCTCGTGTCCTCCAGCAGGAAAAGGACACAGGAGTGAGCTGTTGAGGACAGAGGAGGGAGAAAGCTGTGCTGGGTGGGAGGGTGGGTGGGAGAAGGATGGAAAGGAACCGCCTTGCACTCAGGCAGTCCAGAGAAGATGCTGAAAGACTGCAGGGCTGTGAATAGTGTTCTTTCAGTTTCTCTTATTAGAATGTTTATTAATTTTTGGAGATTTCCTTTTAAAAGAGTGAATTGAAATACCAGGAAAGTAGTGCACCTATGCGAATGCATCCACTTGTAAATATGTTTTACTTCTTGATATTTTACAAATTTTATTTAATGATCATGAATGACATTTTAAAGATCCAAGAAAAATGTACAGCTGATCAAAGAAAAATTGACATTTGAAATTTCAGCAATGTTCAACTAGCTAAATAAATTGCGTTTGAAATAATTGAGAAGCAATGTTCAAACTGTGACCTGTGGTTAAAGCAATGGTGTGACTATGATTACTTTTAAAGGAAGCTGTACCTCTCAAATTCAGATTCAACATACTAAAAGTTCCTCTCCAATCGTCTGTTTTTTGATAATAGGATATCTCCAAGTTTGCAGAGAAAGACAACATAGTTCTTGGAGAAGGCGGAATCACACTGAGTGGAGGTCAGCGAGCAAGGATTTCTTTAGCGAGGTGAGTAACGGGTTAGTATTCCAGGGGGCGTTTGGTGTAGATATCATGTATGTGAAAAGTTATCCACATTGCTCTGTTTGACATTCTGTTTCTGGGATTGGAAAATGCCTAGGGTTTTGTTGCTAGTGAGGTAAGAATCACCTTTAGGAACTGTAGATAATGCTGTAGCATCCAGACTTGATGAAGATGATGGCTTTTCCAAAGTGTGTGTGATTGTTTGTTTTATGGCGTGTGTGGTTTCCACAACATAGAAAACTCTGGGATTCTGCGTAGTACAAGGATGTAAATTTCTATTAATTCCATTGTATACGCTTCCCCTCTTCCCCTGCTCATGGCCCTGCTGATCAGATAAACATACATTTTCAAATTTTCAGCAAAATGATTTTTGTGACAAAACAGGAAGACAAATAATGTCACTTGGCTTAAAGTCTGTAATCTTTAAGGTAGAATTAGTAGGACAAGAGCATCTCATGTGGGAGGAGTAGGGGGTGCCTTGGTAGAGACACTCTTGTCCAAACAGAAGCTGTCAAATAGAAGCACATATAGTTAAATGATGCAAAAGAGAGTTAAAGATTAAACTGTAACTTTTCCTTTAAAAAAGTATTGATGACGTGGGATGTCAAATGTCCTTCAAATTTTATTGAACAAAATTCTTCTCACTTTGTTGCCAAAGTTGTTAACAAGGAATCAGTTGACTCATTGATTCCTTTCCTTTCTCCTGCTTCCAAGAACTGAAACAGAATAGCACGCACTGAGCATCTGAATTTCCCGTTCTAGGAGTGTGTGTGTAAAACTCATTCCCCACACAACCCTGCACAGTAAGGATTGTTCTCCTCACCTTGCAGAAGAGATAAGACACTTGAGGCTGTTAGATGTTAACTTGCCAAAAGCCATACAAGGAAGCGGTAGGGGTACAGTTTGAACCTAGGTCCTTTTGATCGTATGCACTAAACCAGGCCTTAATCTTGAGGATACACTGTGAAATAATAATTCAGTAGATATGGATAATTCACAAACACGATAATGGTTAAATAGAACTTGATTATTCTGTGTGCCAAAGTGAAGACGTATCTTAAGTATTCCATTTCATATTTAGATAAGATATAGTGTACAGCTTCTAGACATCCAGCATAGGATTGAGTTTGTTTATCCATTTAAGATTTGGTTTTACTGTAAGATGTACATGGCTAGAGGTACTACAGAAAATAATTGTCAATTTCCATTTTCATTGGAATGTGTAGTGTGTTGTCCAATTTGGGATGAAATTTCTAATTTCATAAGAAACTGGTCCTGGATGCGGGAGAGAGAGAGAACTAAGGGCAGGGGCGAAAAGACCTTGGGGGTACATTTTGATGGGGTCCTTTATCCTAGCTGACGCAAGTTGTCTTCAAAAATAATTTCCCCTATAAGCGATCTTTTAGGCTTTACTTGGACTTTTTCCTATTTCTGGTTTTTAAAATTACTTCTCTTAATTATGTGCTAATTGAATGTGGTTTTCTTTCTAACAAAAGTACATACATAAATACAGAATCCTGTGAGGTTGGGAAAGGGATAGGTTTTCCAGCAATCAGACCTGAAACATTTAAATGTGAAGAAATGATCTCATTTTTTGAAAGACATTTAAAAAATATTTTCACATACATGCTGCAGTTTATTCGCTGTCTCTGGCATTTTACAGTTTGAGATAGTCTGTTTCCTTCTTTGTTTCCTTACCAACTGCAGGATCGTGGAGGGTAGGACTGTATAATTTGTGCTGTTGTATTCTCTGCACATAGCAGGGTGCTTGGTACTAAATAGAGACTGTTGTTAAAAGTTTTTCTTTTCTTTTCTTTTTTCTTAAAGTAATATTTTAAAGTGTATGATATAGTGCAATCCAATTTGTACTTTGGTTAGTTTATGCCTCTTATAATTAGCAAAACCACGTTGGCAGTTCTTGGAGTACTGGGAAAAGCCATAAAAATCACTCACAACTTACTTCTTTATTTCTCATTTAAAATCATCTACACTATTAAAAGACATTTCCAATGGTACTGTTTCTTTACTGTGTTGAGTATAAGGGTGATGGACGCAGTATAGATGTGGTGACAATTCTGTAAGGCATGCAGTGAGCCGTTTTAAAAAATCTACATTAAATGACACAGCAAGAAGTGAGGGATTCTAATTTAATTTCCATTTTCTTTTTAGAGCAGTATATAAAGATGCTGACTTGTACCTTTTAGACTCTCCTTTTGGATACCTAGATGTTTTAACAGAAAAAGAAATATTTGAAAGGTATGCTCTTTGAATAACTTATAATTCTCATGCTAAAAGATGAGCAGGAGTGACTGTACCATCACAGCCTGCATATTACCTCTTGGGAAACATTCTACCATTGTTGGGATTCAGTATAGCAGAATATAACATGGTCCTTACTCAAATCAGATCTGCCCATCAAGGCCAAGATTCAAGGTCACTTCCATTCAAACCTTTCCTGGCCACCTCATGCTATACTTTTATAACAATCATAAAAGTTAGTTTATGACAGTCTTGTTGCCTTGTGATGGATATTATTGTAATTGGTTATTATACTCAAGTTTTATAACTTTTTGTGTTAGTATTATATTCTATCTTCTCTTCATGTAGTAAACTTCTTACAGAATTGCGTGTGCTAAATGGTTTAATGCAGGTGAATGCAGAGATGACTTGTCTACCTCAGCAGTGCTCAAGAAGAACATTTTCTTGGAGCTGTCAATAGGGCTCAATGCCTGTGAGTTTCCTAAGAGGAATAGTTAGTGAAATGACTTGATTTTGAAATTATTTCATTGACTATAGTTTATTAGCAGACTAGTCATTATAGTCTCCTGGAAATAAAGATTTTAAGCATTAAGGATATATACATATGTCTGTATGAAATTACTATGTTATTCCTAGAAACATCTTTCCTAGAATTTGGTTACATTTAATACCCAAGATGCCATTTTTTATAAACCTATGACTGTGATAAGTAACTTCTTAGCAACATAAACTTTGCTATGTTTACATAGTTATATTAGTATGTTAGAGTATCATCTAGAATGATGCCTCTTTCTATTCAATATATGTTTTAATACCTAAAAAATGCTGATATGCCTTAGATGGTTCTACTCGGGATTTATTTCTAGACTAGAGGAAAATTTTATTAAAGGGGGATCAAATTTATTATCCAGTTCTCAGCTGTAGTAGTTTTGTTTTTGTTTTAACAAATCATGTTAGTCTTAATATAAGCTTCTGAGAACTAAATGGTGGTCAACCTAAAATGTAAAAGGAAATTATTAATAATAAAAAAATAACAAGAAAGCTCTGACATTTAACAGACATGTGGAAAACATAGACCTCTAGAGACCTTAACTATCATCAATCAGTTTCCCAATTTTCTATATAAGTAAACCAGGACCCAGAGGGTAAATATTTGCTCAAAGTCAAGTATCTACTTGAACTCAGAAATTTAATTTCACTGTAGGTCTGTTAACACTCCATTTTACAATTTGTGTATTGCATGCTATTTCATGCTATAATAATTCATGAGACACTAAATTAATGACCATTGGGTATATACTCATAGAATCATTTTAAGTATAATAATATTCTGTGATAGAGATGTTATACAATAAAACATGAGTAAAAAAAAACATGAGTAAAATGCTAAAATGCAGCATATTATTGTAACAACGTATTTATAAAATTGATATTTTACTTGTATCTTTTTGTGTTCCTATAGCTGTGTCTGTAGACTGATGGCTAACAAAACTAGGATTTTGGTCACTTCTAAAATGGAACATTTAAAGAGAGCTGACAAAATATTGATTTTACACGAAGGTAGCAGCTATTTTTATGGCACATTTTCTGAACTACAAAATCTACGTCCGGACTTTAGCTCAAAGCTCATGGGGTTTGATTCTTTTGACCAGTTTAGTGCAGAAAGAAGAAATTCCATCCTCACTGAGACTCTGCGCCGTTTCTCATTAGAAGGAGACGCCTCTGTCTCCCGGAACGAGATGAAAAAACAATCTTTTAAACAGACTGGAGAGCTTGGAGAAAAAAGGAAGAATTCTATTCTCAATCCAATCAACTCTATACGGAAATTTTCTGTTGTACAGAAGACTCCACTACAAATGAATGGCATTGATGAGGAGGACTCGGAGGAGCCCGTGGAGAGACGGCTGTCCTTGGTGCCTGACTCCGAGCAGGGCGAGGCCATTCTGCCTCGAAGCAACGTGATCAACGCCGGCCCCACGTTTCAGGGACGCAGGAGGCAGTCTGTGTTGAACCTGATGACACATTCAGTCACCCAAGGTCAAAGCGTTCACCAAAAGACCACAGCCTCCACACGTAAAATGTCACTGGCCCCTCAGGCAAATCTGACGGAAATGGATATATATTCAAGACGGTTATCTCAGGAAAGTAGCTTGGAAATAAGTGAAGAAATTAATGAAGAATATTTAAAGGTATGTATCAATTATTTGTGGCTTTTTTTTTCTCCCAATGAGTACAGTTGACTAGAATGTGAGATGTAATAGGTATGTAATAAAACCTACTCAAATTATGGGATTGGATGGGGTTTACGATTTAGAAAGGGCAAAATCCACAAATTATGCGAGCAACTACGAAATTTAAAATAAGCAACTCTTTATTGTTGCCATGAGTGTATTTCTTCCCATAGAATGTACTGAAAGCCAAAAAACATGGATGAAGTATTGGGTCCTTTTGTAGGCCAGTGATGGTCATTGCTGTAAATTAGAAAACACCTGCTTTGTTACTACTTTGAGCCCTCTGTGGGATCAGGTGGAGCATAAATAAACATCTAAACAAATAGTAGTTTCAATTATTTAGAGATCAAGAAATACGTCTATGTATGTAAGTATCCTACATAAAGTATATAAACATCCAGTCTTTTAACTGGACTAACGCACATTCTGGTTTATAAGTAACTCTTGCCAGAATTTAGTTAGTGTGGGCCTTTTTATCTTTTGAATTTGCCTTATGTGTTGGATTTCTGAAAAAGTTCCTTTCAGACCCATACGCAAAGCTCAACATATTCTAGTCCCAATATTCAGAAAGAAAGTCTGTTATATGTACTATTAAACTTTAAGAATAAAATGTTTTTTTCATTCTTAGGAAGCAGTATAAAAAGAAAAGAATTTTTGTTGTTTTTTACTAGAAATCTTAAACACCTTGAAGGGAGTGAACCATGGACAGAGTTGTAGTGAATTGGTATGTTTCATACATGGAATAGATCATTGAAGACGTTTAAGCTTTGGCAATTCACAAGTCATTTAACAGCGCTAGGACAGTTTCCTCCTTTATAAAATGATGGAATAGAATAGGTGATCTCAAAACCATAATGTCAATATTTCTGTAACTTTAAAAAGATTTCCTAAAGGATAATTCATCTGTATGGCTTAATATCAATGTAGGTGGATATCTCAAATCTGAGCCTTTAAGTGTAGTTGTAAGGAATGATCCTCTTGCTTAATAATAGTTCCTTTTTATTGATTGCTTCTCATTCCGGGCAGCATATTTAGTCACCACAACTACCCTGGAAGGTGCACGTTATTATTTCAAATTTACAGATGAGGAAACTAAAGTTCAGAGAAGCCCAGCAACGTGCCCTAATTCGAGCAGCTCCTGGCACATCAATGGTGGAAGCTGAGTTAGATATAGGTCTATCTGACTCCAGAAATTTGTATTCTGAACTAACGCAGTATATTCTGATTCCAGAGGACCCTTTCATTGTGATTTTAGTACTACCACTATAAATTTTGTTAACTTTATGAGAAACAAAACTATCTTCGTCCTTCTTTGGACTATCTGAAATCTAATTTAAATTTTGGAAACGTGTCTGCCAAAAGACAAATAAAGACCTCCAGGGGAACATACCCAGGATGGGAATTACGTAATTGAAGTCATAGCTGGAAAGAGATAGTCCTGGGCTGCTGAGGAATGTACAAGCGTAAACTGGCTTTTCGTCTGTTGGAAGACCTTCATAGCCATCAAAATGCCAAAGCGTACTTGTCATGGACTCCAGAGGCAACAGGTTAAATGAAGGCAAGCTCTTGGAAGCTTCATTTGTTTTATTTTTTATTTTATTTTTGTATTTTTTATTTTATTTTTTATTATTTGGGATTCATTGAGGATACAAACAATTAGGTTACACTGATTGCATTTGTTGGATAAAGTCCCTCTTATAATTCTGTCCTGCCCCCAAGAGGTGTGCCATACACCATGACCCCCCATTCCGTTCCTCTCTTCTCCCCACTTGCTCATCCCTGTACCCCTCCCTTGTATTAACTCATCTACTGCCTTCATATTAGAATTGGGTCCATTGGAATCTTGCTTCTCCGTTCTTGTGATGCTTTACTAAGAAGAATGTGTTCCACCTCCATCCAGGTTAATATAAAAGATGTAAAGTTTCCATCTTTTTAGTGGCTGAATAGTATTCCCTGGTATACATATACCATGACCTGTTAATCCATTCCTGGGTTGGTGGGCATTTAGGCTGTTTCCACATTTTGGCGATTGTAAATTGAGCTGTGATAAACAGTCTAACGCAAATGTCCTTATGATAAATGATCTTTTTTTTCTTCTGAGTAAATGCCTGGTAATGGGATTGCAGATCAAATGGGAAGTCTTATTTGAGTTCTTTGAGGATTCTCCATACTTTCTTCCAAAAAGGTTGTATTATTTTGCAGTCCCACCAGCAGTATAAAAGTATTCCCTTTTCTCCACATCCATGCCAGCATCTGTAGCTTGGAGACTTTGTGATGTGAGCCATTCTCATTGGGGTTAGATGATATCTCAGGGTGGTTTTGATTTGCATTTCTCTGAACATTTTTTCATATGTTAGCCATTGGTTTGTCTTCTTTAGAGAAGGTTCTAGTTATGTCTCTTGCCCAGTTATAGATGGGATTGTTGGGTCTTTTTCAGTTGATTAATTTGAGTTCTCTATTGATCCTAGTTATTAAGCTTTTGTCTGATTCATAATATGCAAATATCTTTTCCCATTCTGAAGGTTGACTGCTTTGGTTGTTGTTTCCTTAGCTGTACAGACGCTTTTCAGTTTAATTAAGTCCCATTTGTTTATTTTTTGTTGTTGCAATTGCCACGGAATTTTCCTTCATAAAATCTTTCCCCAAGACGATATCTTCAAGGCTTTTCCCCACACTTTCATGCCTTATATTTAAATCTTTTATCCATCTTGAATCAATTTTTGTAAGTGGTGAGAGGTGCAGGTCCAGTTTCAGTCTTTTACATGTGGTTATCCAGTTCTCCCCAAACCATTTATTGAATAGGGATTCATTTCCCCAGTGTATCTTGTTTGGTTTATCAAAGATAGAAGTTCATTTTGATAGTACTATTCACTTGATGAAAGGCATGACACTGTTAAACATTTATATGACAAAATTGGCTTGTATGGTAGTCCCAAGGACTCTATGCAGGAGGCTGAAGTGAGAGGATGCCTTGAGTCCAGGAGTTTAAATCCATTTTAGATACGGGCAATATAGGGAGACCCCATCTCTAGAGAAACCAAAAAGACCAAAACAAAACAAACACATCTAAAACCCAAATCACCAAATACAAATATATGGTAAAATTGCCCAACAATGAAGCAGTTATATAATGGCTTTTAGAATATTCAAAAATTGGGGTGTTTCTTATTTTTCACTTGATTGTAGCCAAAAGCCCAAGAAGCCATGCTTCTCGTTTTTCAAATAGCTGTATTGCTGCAGTCGACATTATTCTGGCCGTGGAGAGACACCACATATGACATTTGTAATGATTTGTGTTTGCTGAAGTTCACTTACCTTCAAGTAATTGCATTCCTTTGTTTCCACACATTCAGCCTAGAGTGTCATGGTAACATGAAACTGTCTTGTCTCCTGTAATAACCAGGATTCTGTTTTACAGGAGTGCTTTTGTGATGATGTGGAGAACATTCCAGCAGTGACTACCTGGAACACATACCTTAGATACGTAGCTGTCAACAAGAGCTTAATTTTTGTACTAATTTGGTGCTTAGTTATTTTTCTGGCTGAGGTAAGAATATTCTGTTGTAAAATATTACTGTGAGTTAATGTCAAATTAAAAATAGTTTGGAAGGCTGTATACATATATATGCATTATGTCCACATACACATTTATAAGTAAATGTGTGTGCATGTATTTATACAAATATGGGGAATCTGTGGCCTTTTGATTTCAAGATTGTTCTTTTATAAGCACCAAATGAGGCAGAAAATGTCATCTTTCTCTGCTGCACTCATTTTAATAAAAGGATTTATTCTGTACAATTTGGATTCTGTCAAAAGGCTGCAGCCAAGGGTCCAGTAGGCCACATGTGGCCCCAAGTCCAAGCTTTCCCTCCCTCGCATTTCATATAGTTTTAGCATCTAAAAAATCAACAATTGGAATTGCTGTTGATATTTTATTATTTCATACATAAAACAAAAAATATGCTTTTTATTTTGTCTCTAGTTACCTAAAGGGGGCAATTTTTATAAATATATAAAAGGTGTTTAATAGATTTGAATAACTTTAGGAGATTCAAAAGCTCAAAGTAGAAAGCCTTTAGTTTGAAATCAAGCACCAAAAATAATTCCTTACTAAATTTTAAACTATTTTGACTATAGATACTGAATTATTAAATACATAGGTGATAACTATTTAAATATTTTCTCACACAATGAGATAAATATGTATTAGGAATCATTTTATTTATTTATTTATTTTTTATTAAATCATAGCTGTGTACATCAGTATGATCATGGGGCACCATACACTTGGTTCATAGACCATTTGACACATTTTCATCACATTAGTTGACATAGCTCTCCTGGCATTTTCTTAGTTACTTTGCTAAGACATTTATGTTCTATATTTACCAAGCCTCACATATACCCTTGTAAGATGCACCACAGGTGTGATCCTTTCAATCGCCCTCCCTCTACCCCCATCCCCCCTCCCTCCCCACCCTTTCCCCCTTCCCCCTATTCTAATTTAGGACCTCCACATGAAAGCTAAGAATAGGAATCATTTTAGACAGAGATCTCTTTCAGAGATTCAAGCAGCCTATTTGCTTACAGAAATGTTGTCTTCGGTGTCACCATGGTGGTTTCTTTGCCACACCTCTACTGTCCTTTACATCACTGAGTTAAAGAAAAGGGGGGCTGGAAATAGCACAATGGGCCACAGGTCCATTCCTCATCAGCACGGGAGGTTTCTGACGCAGGGTGGTGGCCCCGGCTTTCCTCTGGATCAGGAGCAGCCACATATATTCTTTAAGAGCCTGATAGGGGCATTGCTGGGGGACGTGGCTGGGAGACGGAAAGGCGGCACCTGTCCCTCAGCACCAGCCAGCACCAATGCCATGAGGGAATTGGGATCAGTCTTGCTACGTCTTCTTGTTTATGGAGATAAGGTAGACATCAGACTTTTCTGTAAATTTTTCTCCTTTTATGATGGGTAGTTGATTACATAAAAATAAATGAATGAACACTATGTGGGCATAACAAAACACACCTGGAGTGACCCTGTGAAAGATTACTCCAGATATTTATTCCAGAGGACACCCCAGACATGTTGTAATATGAAACCTAAATTTAACTTAAGGGCTTATCTTGCCTTTAGAAGAAATGACTCAGGTGAAGAACTGTCTCCCTGAGAAGTATAAACTGATACCCAGTGCCTGTACATTTGTTTCTATTGTTAGGCTGTTTCTAACTTCAGTGAAGAAGGCTATATAAAGTATCATCACTCCTCCATAATTAAGAAATATAGTGTTAAACATGAACAAAAAGTTGTGCATACTACTGCAATAAACTCTTGGTTTCCATTTGATCTTTGAGTTATAGTAATATCTGTTATTTGCCCTGCTGTTGTAAATTTAACAAACCAAATGGAAGCTTGAGGCAAGATACGGTTTATAGCATAGTGCCACCTCTGAAATCAGAGGGCTCAGGATGTGAGCTCTACCTCAGTCTTATTAACACTATGAAACTGAGTAAGTTCGCTATCCTGAGTACCAGCTTCACCGGCATTTTGTAGTTTAAGAGACACTGAAATTACAAAACACATTGTGCAGGGCTTAGTGCATGGTGAGCAATGCTAATCACTATCACTATTAATATTTTTAATGTCATGTCATTATTATAAGGCTTATCATAATTTGAGGTGAACAGGTTCGTAATAGGGATATAATGGAAATTTCAATAATTCCTTTTAGACTCTAACAAAAATATGCGGCTGGGTAATTCAACACTGTTACATGACTAATAAATATTGAATTGATATGTATTTCAAATGTCCCTCAGTTATCTCTGCCAGTCTTGTCAAATGACCAACATTAATATACATGAAACTCGGCCTGTGCCTCAGGTAATCTCACCCCACCCCTTATTACGTTTAATGATTGGAACCTCTCATTGATAGGCCACATTACTTGTCTTCAACATATACAAGAATAAAGGGTCATATCTGATTTTGGTAGTGATTTCTGTTGATTTATAGGACCTCTATCTCATGAAGTGCCTTGGAGTTGAACTTTTCTACCTTTCAGAAGGGTGTAGCATAATTAATTAATTGACTGTTATGCTTCTACACATGTGTACAATGTGACTGGCTCACTAAATCAAGAGGAAGAAATTAAATCCTTGAGGGCAAGAAACTAAATTACAACTTACGATTATTATAAATAAGATATACCTGCCCATTGTTGTTGAACTCTCACAATTATTCCAAAAAATCATCCCTTTAATGGACAAAATAACTGGTAATGCCCCTTTTCAGGCAAGAAATAATAGAATAAATGACGACCCTTTGGGGCCAGGATCACACAGGCCTTGCCAATTAACTGGTTCTCAAAAATGTGAATAACAAAAAACTTGGTAATAGTAGAATAATAATTTTTTAAATTATGTGCACAAACAGGCAACTAAACGGTTCTTTCACTGATATCCCTAATTCTGTTGTCTTGTTTGAATCTAAATTTACCTGGTTTTTGTTTTACTTTTCTTTTTTCATTTATGACACAACCAGGAGATATATTGTTTTTCTTTTAGACCAAGCTCCTCTCCTCAAACCAGTGTGCCCTTTTCTCGTTACCATTAAAAAAACACCTTGTTACTTCGAATGGTGGCATAGTTGCGAATCCAGGATGATCGTTTAGTTCTTTTAAACCCTGATTAGAAGCCCATACTCGTGATCAGAGGGCTTAAAGAAAGACTAAGATTCATTTCTTCCTTGATGAAGGTGACTTGCCTATTTTTAGTTTTCATAAGGGTTATATTTCCATTTAGATTTATGTTTTTATAGAGTGCATTCAATATATATATTGCAACGTGAAATACTTAAAGTTTCTTCAAAGCTGCTGGACTGAGAGAATTAGTTTGTCTATTCACTTCGTTAGCACTTATTATATGTGTGTCATTTTGAAAGGGTGTCAGTCTGCCTTTGGATTTGTGTTCCATTCCTCCCCCACCCCATAGGCAGTATGTTCTGAAGGTTCCTCGATATCAGTGCCAAGGAAATAGGAATTTCTGCTGGTTTCTAGTACTCCTGCTTGGCACTGCATCACTAACAAGATAGCAAAGACATGCAGATGATATTAATAGTAAAATTAGGGGGCCATTTCCTAGTTCCTTTAAAATAACCAGAGCGTATTGTTGTTGACCGGAGTCTCTGAAGATCCTGTTTAATAATTTTATTCCATGATTTTTAACAGTGTGTCAGAGAACTGTTGCATCCAATTCCTTTAAGACTTCCCTGTTTGCTCATGAGGAGTCCTCGAGAGGCTTTCTATCAGTCTATATTGCATAATACCTCGACTGCTAGTGACGGACAGTCATCTTTTAGGACAGCTCTGCTTGCCATGCATTTTAGAGCATGATTTGACTTGTGGATCCTTGAAATCTGTGTATTGAGTATGCTGTTTTCTGTATGATATGGAATGATGTTTAAAACCCTAAGAAATGGCAAATAAGATCTTTTTATTCTCATCTCTTATTCATCTAGGACTGCCATTCTATCATAAATTTAGTGATCTCAAAACATCTTGGAAACCAAATGGTAGAACTTGCTTACTCAGTTGTTTCTGTATGCTTCAAAGACTTTTAATACAGTTGTTACGTCAAGTCCTTCAAAATGTTTTTGTTCTAGTTAATAGAAGCAATTTGGGTTGGTGGTTCCATGAGGGTGGAGTCAGGAAATAACTTTATATTTTGATGACAGACGTGTCTTTAGAAAACTGCTATGGTTATTGCTCCATCAGTCAATATTGGAAAATATTTATTTCTGACAATTAACTCAAAGAATGCTGACAATGTGAGCATTATTGATATTCCTTTAATTGGAACAAAGGAGGACTATAATAGCCAAAGAAGATAATATCTAAATAACAGAAGCCTCAGAACATATGTATACCCTTATCTAGGGGCTTGAGTAACTTGATTAGTCTTAGGAAATGGGAAGACATTTATACTGTTAACAAAGACTTGAAATAGTGAGATTATTTCTGAGTTTCTTGACATTTTGAATTTACTTAAATTTCTTTGAATTTCAAGGAAATAAGAATAGCTTTTCTTTTCTTTCTTTTTTTTTTGATACAGAGTCTCACTTTGTCACCCTCAGTAGAGTGTGGTGGCATCACAGCTCACAGCAACCTCAAACTCTTGGACTTAAGAGATTCTTTTACTTCAGCCTCACAAGTAGCTGGGACTACAGGTGCCCACCACAAAGCCCGGCTATTTTTTCTAGAGATGATGTCTTGATGTCTTGCTCTAACTCAGGCTGGTCTCAAACTTGTGAACTCAGGTGGTAATCCACCTGCCTTGGCCTCCCAGAGTGAGCCACTGCCCCTGGCCAAGAACAGCTTTTCTCTTTATTGATAGTGTATAGACTATGTGTACATGAAGAAAAGTAAGACAGTGAAAATAATGCTATTAGATTTTTTATCATTATACTTCTATCTAATATATGAATTTAACTAAAACTTAAACAGCTCTTTAAAGCACAGCACTTCACAATTTGTTCCTATAAGTTTTATATAGTACTTTTAAATATTTAAGGTAAATACAGGTATGAAATAAGACTTGCAAATATCTTATTCCAAGTATATTTGTTTCTCCCCTATTTATTTTTATTCTGTTCATTTCTAAAATGATCTTACTTGCAATTGCTTGTTTTTCTGATAGAGTTGTACATTGGGTTAATTGTGTAATTTCAGAGCCATTTTCTATTAATAATATACAGTTGTGATGGCTCCAACACAAGATTAAATTTCCCCAAAGGAGCAGGGAATGCCAAATTGAAATAGAACACAGAGCAGGTGATTTAAATATCGAAAGGACTACAAAAGTCACGGTTGTTTAAAAAAAAAAAACCTTTGTTGTTGTTTAGGTATGGTATAGAGTATTTCTCCCCTAGCCCAATGTTTTCACCCTGAGAACTCTCTAAGTCCTAAGAAATTCTGTTATCGGTAATGTCTGTTTTAACTTGAAGGTACCTTATCTTTATTCACAAGCTGTGACTTTTTACACTGTTGAAACGTGTAATTTGTGTTTAAAATATTAATCTCTCCCTTTTCAATAATTAATTGTTCTCACAGGCATTAGTCCTTCAAAATCACTGGATATTAACAACACTACTTATAGCAACCAAACAGGCCAGTTACCTGCCAGAGGCTGAGATTCGTGTTTTTATAAAAAACAAAGTTTCTTATTTAAAACATTTAGCTGTAATCTTCGCTCTCCTGAGGTGCGATGATAGTTCCCGATGAATTAAAGAGAGACATGGCAAAGCATTTACTTCAGTGAAATCTGAATTCCCTTGACTTAATCTGTTCTCATCACAAATAATGGTGCTTAGAACGATTACTGCAGCTGCTGGACCAAGGAAGGCAAAGTGAAGGAAATAGAATCCTGTGCACTTTGACCTTGCCCATGTGAATTTAGAGTTGGTGTGGGAGAAATAGGTGACGATGTTAGAAAAAGTCACTGTGTATCATTCCCTTCCAGGTGGCGATTTCTTTGGTGGTGTTGTGGCTACTTGGAAAGTGAGTATTCTGTGTTCTATTGTGGATTATGTTTTGTTTCCCCTATTAGGTCTTATTAAATAGACTGTGCTACATTTCACCCTGGTGTTACAGTAGTAGAGAAACGGTTATCTTATCTAAATTGTGAGCACATGTGGTTCCTGCATCTCTTTGTCAATTACTAAATGATTTAGTTGGGTTCAATTCCCATGAAATGCAATAAAAATAATTGAAACATTATGTACTTAGTATTTTCTTTAAGTGCATCTTTTAATCTACTAATGATTGATTTTGCCTATTTTAGTGGTGAAAGAATGAAAACTTAATTTACTTTCTTGCGGTAGTAGGCTTTTCAGATTAAAGGCACAAACTCCTCTACTAATGTAGTACATTCTGTGTCATAGACTCAAATTTAGTTTCATTGACATGTATTAGAATGCAAGAGTACGTGTCAAAAATATTAAGAGTAGAGTATAAATGTCAGCACAGCAAATAAGTACGGGAGGTGCAGGTTATGTTAACCAGTTTGATGTAAGCATTCCAAAGTGTATATCCAATCGGCACATTGTTAATGCGTTAATGTACACAGTTCTGATTTAATAAAAAAGGGTGAAAAAAAGAAATTCAGTCATCAAGTTTAGTGGCCAAATAGCAATTTCTCTTGTGTTTTACAGTACCCCTCCTCACAACAAAGGGAACGGCACCGCGAGTGGGAACGGCAGCTACGCAGTGATCATCACCAGCACCAGCTCCTACTACTTGTTTTACATTTACGTGGGAGTAGCTGACACTTTGCTTGCTCTGGGCTTCTTCAGAGGTCTACCCCTAGTGCATACTCTCATCACGGTGTCAAAAATTTTACACCACAAAATGTTACATTCTGTTCTTCGAGCACCTATGTCAACGCTCAACATGTTAAAAGCAGGTATTTGACTACAGATACAAAATGAAACTGCTGATCCATCATCAATAGGGTCTGTGGTTTGGAGGGTTTTCTAGCACGTGTACTGCTGGCTTGTGCAAAGCTTCTGCCTTTTGTTGAGCCCGCTTGTGACTGGCATGGACATTTCTCAGATGTTACGGGTTGTCCTATATTGCTGCTCCTGACATTTCAGGATTAGCTCATTATAGTAGCTCAGATTGTGAGACTGCGCCCTCAGTGGGTGGAGCAGCACCACCAGGCCCTGTGCTTCTTTTTGCAGATATTTGACCTCACCTTCTTCTAGGCATCTTCTTACCAATCTCTGGTCTTGTTCAAAAAAGGAGATGTGAAGTGATCAAGGAAAATGCAAATTTCTTCCAAAGTCTTTTGATGGGATAGAACAATTTAGTTTCATGTTAACTGTTCAAAGTTACATGGTTGGGAGGGAGGACTCAAATGTATTTTAGTTTTTTTTGATGCCATTTCATTTGAAGTCACAGAAAAAAAAGAATAGGGAAGGTACCAAAATCTTTTAAAGCAAGGGGAATGAGGTACTTTGAAAGGAATCAATGAAATTGATTAGAGAAATTTACATTTGACTTTGAGGTTAATGAGGATTCCCCAAGTTGTTTGTTTGTTTGTTTTACTTATACAGCAATCTATTGACCTACCCTGTGAGGAACTAAGTGAAGGGCAGATGTATAAAGATAAATAAGGCACAGTTCATGCCCTTGAGGGGAGGAGGTGGACAGAGAAAAAAAACGTTTGATTATAAAGCAAAGAAAAAGTTCCAAGATTGAGATTTCTAGAAAGATTTGTATCTAAAAAAGTCTCAAAATAAAAAATGCCCATCATTTTTTCTGGCTAATGTTAGTATGTAGGAAGATCTTTTTATTTATTCTGATGCCCTTATGTGTCACTAAAGTCTTGCCTCATTTGGGCATATTCATCACTATCCTCTTACAATTTTATTTTATTTTTTTAGCTTCTTAAAACATTTTTTAGAGATTGGAGGGATCTCACCATGTTCCCCAGGCTGGTCTCCAACTCCTGGCCTCAAATGATCCTCCCACTTTGGCCTCCCAAAGTACAGGGATTACAGTGTGAGGCTCTGTACCTGGCCCATCCCTCTGTTCTAGATAAGAATTTTAGACATAGGGATGTCCAAATAACTGATCCAGTGACTTCAGTTTTATGGAAATCTGAGACCCAGAGAAGGTGGGTGAATTTGCCTGAGCTTCTGGCAGAGTCAGAAATGGGCCATGAGATACAGCGGAAAGAACACAAGCATCTCTTGAGGCCTGGCTTGGCTCTGTAAGAGAAGTGATCTTAGGCAAGTGACTCTTCTGAGCCATGGCCTCCTCACCTGTAAAGTGAGGACAATACTCATCTCAGAAGATCTTTGTGAGAATGAAACTAGGCATCTCACTTGCCTGTTGCATAGCCAGCTTGAAGTAAATGTTAGTTCCCCATGGTCACTCCCGTCTGGGGTGTGGCTACCACACGCACTTGCCTTTCTACCTATTAGCTTTTCTGAGTTCCTCATTCCCTCAAACCCTGGTCATGGTTGATTCTGAACCAAAACTCCTCTCTTTCATGTTTAAATGATCACTGTCCATCTCATTTTTCTTATTTGTTTTACTTGGCAGGCTTTCATCCACTTTGTAAGATGATTCCTAAACGTCTCAATGTCTTTGGGTTCTTCCTCATTTATGATCCTGTGAACTCAGATAGTGAGATGATCAGATCACGTCTGTATGTCCTTTCTCTCCCCCACCCACATTTCCACATGCAAAGATTATGCTTTCTTTTCAAAACCGTCTCTCTTACCGATGCATAGTTCGTTTAGTATCACCGTGTCGCCTAGAAAGTCTCTGCTATATTTGGCAGCAATCGATACTTCCTTGCATGTGTGCTTGCAATCTGCCCCACGTGTGCCCTCCTGCAATTATACATTGACCTTGCTTTCTCTGAGTCCTTGCCTGATTTTCCTATGTTGCTGGAAAATGACCTTCCATGACACAGACACACAGGAAGTGTTCAGCAAAGTATGTCGAATGGATGAAAGTGAATGTGTATTTTGACAGAACGCTGTCTTTTGAAAATAAGAAGTACCACAATGATTTTTTTTTTCACCAAAGCAAACTTTCATTTTCTAAGCACTATATATAAATACCATGGGCTTATTTTTTTCAGTGTTTGATTTATTTATGAAAACATATACAAATATGTTTAATTAACTGTGCTAAAGAACATATTAGTCAATAAATATGTATTAAATAATTTTCTGTATATAAGGCTTTTTGCTTGGGGCTCTAGGTGATACAAAGTAGCACGATCTCATGGACTTCTAGCAATTTACAATCTAGAAAAAGAGATGAGACGTGAACACAAATAACTATAATATAAGACATGTGCATAGTCATCGTAACACAGATGCAAATAAGATGTAGTAAGTATGTCCAGGGGAGGAAGAGATTAATTCCAGCTGGAGAGAACACAGATGCTTCCTTGCATGAAGGGCATTTGCATTCCGGGGAGGAAATATAGATTTTGACAGTATAGAAAAGGAGAAAGGGTTTTCAGGCAGAGGGAACCACATGGGGTGGGCAGGGAAGTAGGAAAGTACAGAGTGTGTTTAAACAATAGACTGGTTTGGCTGAAACAGGATTTTTGAGTGGAGGAAGCTGTACTAACTAGGAAGCTGTACTAACTAGGCCACGTTATGGAAGGCATTAAATATTAAACCAGGGATTTTGGACTTTATCCTGAAGTTAGTGGGGGGTGAATGATAAGATTCAATATCACTTTGTTGGTGCGGAATTATGTTACCTTTCATCTGATTGTATGTTTAACTCCTCTCTAGGCAATGAATTCCTAAGGGGCGAGGAGCACGGCTTATGCACCCCTGTTATTTCAGTGCCTGGCATGTAGGAGATGCTAGACACTCCATATATAATTGTTTCATTTAAGCAACAAATTATTGCCCTTATAAATGTGAGTCTGAAATTTGGAAGACAGGCTGTTGCTTAGAGTGTCAGTGAGCACATGGTGAGGGAGGTCTAGGTAGTTGGGCGGGCAGGGACTCTGGAGAGGCAATGAATAGTAGGAGGAGCACTCAGTCCTGACCCAGTTGATCATGAAGGCTCTATTGTGGATATTCTTTTTTTTATTTGAGTCTTACGGGAATCTTTTTTTATATATATAAAAGTTTAAAAGTAGGAGACAGAACCTTGAACACATAGTTACTGAGAATCTTTAGACAGAACTAAACTTATCTAAATCCTCATTTGTCGGATTACATGCTGATTCCTATTTGAGTTCTGAATGTTTCTGCCGTGATCCAAACTTAGTATTACATATATCGATGAGCCTTTAAAATTACTTGTTCTTGAGAAATTTATCTTCTTTTATATTACAGGTGGGATTCTGAATAGATTCTCCAAAGACATAGCAATCTTGGATGACCTTCTGCCTCTTACCGTATTTGACTTCATCCAGGTTTGTAAAAATAACTGTTATTAAGGATCTTTGCATTTTCCCCTTCAAATAATTACAAAAAGAAGTAGATCCGTTTTTGTTCATTGTTCATTTGACTGAGAGTTGAGGTGCTGTCCATTATATGAATTTTGGTCATATCCAGAGTTTTCAAAATAGACTTAAGTTTAGTCAGTTTGGTATTATGTTAGAAACTGTTTCTGTGGCTCAGACCTGAGGCAATGCCACATTTAGGTATAACAACAACTATCTACTTGGGAGTGATGTGAGAGGCACAAAGGACTATGTTCCTCCAAATCACTGGCCACAAGGTATGACATTTTAGAACTGGCATCACTATTTGGTGCAAGCCTACGTACCTCCAAAAGGCCCATGTTAAAATGAAGATGGAGTCCTTAGGTGGATTGCACTTGAAACCAGACCCACCAGGGAACTCTTTGGCACAGATTAGCTTGCCACTTCTCCCATGGTTGGAGCATAAGGAAGGGACAGAAGTAAAGACAAGGGTTTTTTGTTTTTGTTTTGAGACAGTTTTGCTCTGTTGCCCTGGGTAGAGTGCAGTGGCATCATCATAGCTCACAGCAACCTCAAACTCCCGGGTTTAAGCAATTCGCTGGTCTCAGCCTCCCAAGTAGCCGGGACTAGCGGTGCCCATCAGCACACCTGGCTAATTGTTTTCTATTTTTAGTAGAGATGAGGTTTGGCTTTGCTCAGGCTGGTCTTAAACTCCCAACCTCAAGCAATCCTCCCACCTCAGCCTCCCAGAGTGCTAGGATTGCACTTGAAACCAGACCCACCAGGGAACTCTTTGGCACAGATTAGCTTGCCACTTCTCCCATGGTTGGAGCATTAGGAAGGGACAGAAGTAAAGACAAGGGTTTTTTGTTTTTGTTTTGAGACAGTTTTGCTCTGTTGCCCTGGGTAGAGTGCATCCTCCATCACGCCTGGCTGAAAGTAAGGATACGTTTTTGAATAGGCAAGAGGGGAAAGAAAAAGTCAGGATTATCTGAGAGCAACCCCTGAGTGACGGATGTGAATAGGCCTATAGGGCTTCCTGGCTGTGAGACTGACTCTGTGGGCTGGGTGACTGGTGACGGTGGAGAAGGAAAGTTGGTGGGAGATAAAAGTGACCTTGAGGATACACAGTAAGCCTCCGTAAGTGACAGCACTTAAGGAGTGTCATGAGTTGATAACTTTGGCTACTGGACCAGGCTGACGCACAGCTTCCTGAGCTTCCTGTCTGGTTTAGGTTGGGCTCCAGAGAGCAAATGCCACAATCCCAACGATCTCCTTAGAGAAACAGTTGAAACAGGAAATTACTAGTTCTTGAGAAATTTATCTTCTTTTATATCATAGGTGGGATTCTGAATAGATTCTCCAAAGACATAGCAATCTTGGATGACCTTCTGCCTCTTACCATATTTGACTTCATCTTGGATTCATCTTGGAATGAATCCTTTCCCCCTCATGCTCCTTCCTCACCCCTGCAAGATAATAACACTGTGTCTCAGAGACCTTCTAAAGCAAAATGAGCCCTACCGCGCGTGTGTGTGTACACAACTAACATCGGCAGGTGCGGGAAAACCAAAGGGTCAGTCTGCCCCTTCTGAAATGATTGACACAACTGAATATATTTACTGTTCCAGGTGACCTTAGCATTTTGGATTTCCTTGAGTTGTTCTGTTTAAAGATACAATTAAGCAACAGCTGCTGGGGTTTTTTAATCCATGCTTTGAGTGCCTACATCCAAAGGAGCATTTCCTGTTTCATTCTGTAAATACTGGGCATTTGTTCCTTATTCCGGGAGTGTAAACGATGGGTCCCAAATACAATATGAAATGAGGTAAAAATTAGAACGTGGACATCTTGACCTGATTGCAAAAATATTCATGAGTGGTGCCCCTTGATAATTGTTTTTCTGCTTTTGTGGTCCACTGAATCTCTTCTGAATCAGTTTGAGGCTTCTTTCAAAACCCTGTGGGAGAGTTAATTGTCCTGCAATTCCATTACTAGGCATCTACCCAGAAGAAAAAAATCGTTTTATCATAAGGACATTTGCAATAGACTGTTCATTAAAATATTTATCTTGTCAATTAATATTTTCAATACGTGATGGCTGTCAGATTCTTTTATGCCAATGTAAATCACTTCTCTACATTTAAAGCTCTCAAGGTTTATTTGTTGTTGCATCACACAGTGATTTGGCAGAGCTTTTATTTTAATTTATTTGTAAAATAAGAGGGTTCATGTTAAGGAAGCATAACACATGACAATCCAAATATAGTAAAAACCTGATTAATTTGGATTTTGCTAAATTATTCATCACTGGTGTCCTTCAGATTTATAAGCATCTCTGGTTATTTTTAATTATGTTCAAACAAATGAGCTTTCATTTATTCACCACATTTCAGGAACAGATCTATTGACCAAAATTTTCTGTTTAAAAAAACTTAAATTTTCTTTATTTCCTAACTTTTGTTAATATTCTGACAAACTTACTTGCTGGATTAGAACTCACATAATGCAAATGGAAGATCTGGATTCTGTTCTGCAGATCCCTCAATTTTCCCTGAGCAGACTCTTGATCACAAACCTGATACCTGTGGTGTGGGGAAGACAGACTGGTCCCTTTCAGTTCCAAAATGATGTGGTTCAGATTGGCATGCTGGAATTGCACCATACATTGACAAATTTGTGCTTGAAGAGAAACAGAGGGGAACAATATTATAGCATCTTTTTTATCTCCATGGCTTGGTGAATGATTTTTTTTTCCCTCATGAAACAGAAGTGTACATATTCTAAAATATGAAAACTGCAAGGCCTTTTTCGTTTCTTCTTTCTTACCCCAGTAAATCCCTGATTTACTGAATCCCGATACTTTGATCTCAACAATGTACCTTTTACACCTTTCCCCAGTCCTTGTTCATCCTCTTAATGTTATTAATCTCTTGCTTAAACATTTGCAAGAGATTGCAATTTATAAATTAAATTCCAAATCTGGTTCTCACTGCATGGTTTTAAATAGGCTTTTTTTTTTTAAAAAAAAAAATCTATTTCAAAATGACCCTTCATTGTTATCATCTATTCCTGTGTGACAGGTAGCTCTGTGTGGCTTTCAGTGTCAGGAATGCTTTTGAACTTCTTTGCGGGGTGAAAATCTACTGCCCACTTCCTAGAAGCATGAGTGTGTGAAACTTTGCAAGTTTTCATGTTTTGTTGATTTTTTTTTCCCTTGAGTAAGTTTAGGATTTGTATAAGGATGAATGTAAATTAATAATCCGTGTTTACATCTTATCTTGTTCCTCTAGTTAGTTAGTTAGTTAGCCTTTCACTAATGTACCTGTTCTGAAATAACTTCTGTTTAATTCATTGTGAATTAAAAAGTAGGACAGAATTTCAGGTTTCTTTGCATACAAATACTTTAAACTAGTGCCTTTAATTTTGTGCACACTGCTAATTTATTGGGTTATGATTTCAGTCACTGAAGTTGGCCTCTTGTGGAGCAAAAGGAGTTATTTTTCTCAAGACTGATATTTTCCCCTTATTTTTTGAGGTGGACTATATTCTGGGTGATGGTAGTTCCTGGAAATCTGGAAACTTTGCAGATGGTCTGTCAATTTCAAATGTGTCCATCTTCTCTCTCTGACACAGTGTAATAGCTCAGTCAGTTGATCACCCATTCCAATCTATTCTACCAGAATACAGTCACAGGTTCAATACTAATCATCTCCACCCTATCAGCAATCATTTGAAAAGAAACAAATGTTTTCAATAGAGAATCAGTTCAGGACTAGAGTGATTTTTATTACCTACGTGGTCACTTTTCCACACACTTTTTAATGAAAGTGACATGAAATTGGAATTACCTGGTAAAAATAGCACAAGTCAAAATCAATGCAATGCAGTTTACAATGGTCAAAGCAAATAAAAGGCCCTGATCCTAATGGAGCAACTGAATGTTTCTGTACTCCCAACGCCACAGCAATTTTCTTTTAGGCATACTGGTATTTCATGTGGCAGCCTATTTAAATTAAATTATGCTCCATGGAACCTATCCCCTACCCCCCAAGAGAGTATATTTCTGAGGAACCACTGGCTTTGGGTGTATGTGTTGGGGGCGGGGGGGGAAGTCCATAGTCTGCCATCAATGAAGCATCTTGTCAGGTAGGCATTTTGGGCTTTCACATTATCCTGGTAGCACCTGTAGGACAAAAAAGGACTAGGGAGGACTTTTCTTAGATTACTGAGTTGTGATATAGCTAGTCTAATACGTGGCACGGTAGAGATTCATCCCAGTGCTTATTGAATAGGTGAGGGGCTAGATTCCAGAATTTGATGACTAGAGACACAGAGGTATTTTCCCTTAGAAAGTGCCTCTAAAATAGAATCATCTGAAGTTTTAGATGGAAATGATAAGCTAAAGATTTACACAAATCTGAGCCACACACCCATCATCACCTTGATCTATCAACACGGTATGTGTTTCAACGCATCAGTCGAACATGTGCGTGCCACCCATGGAAGGTGGTAGAGGACTGGCTCACTGAGTGGTATGTGCATGGTATAAAATGTTTATTTTTTTGCCTTTTTTCCTGAGAATTACATTATTTATACTTTATTAACATGAAGTAAATGTTAGCAGACTTTTTAGCTTTTTAAAATGTATGTATTTGATGTCATGTAAAATATAAAATTTAAGCCTTTAGCTTGATCCTAAAGAGCACCAGTCTGGTTAGCTTGCTCCTGAGGTTGCTAACAGGACCTACTCTTTTGGTGGATAATGGGAAAAGATATCTGTCATGGACGGGCTTGACCAAAGTACAAAATTTATTACAACAAACATATGAGATTAAAATGTATTTCAACAAAATATAAGATTAAAAAAAGTTATTTCATTTCAAATTATATCAGCCATCTGCAGAAATAATTTTTTGAGCCTGTAGGAAATCTCCAGCAATTTCAAGCATGGGAACAGAAAAGTTGTAGAGATTATTAGGTATAATTTCTTTCAATCTTAAGCATGCGAAAACTAAGCTCAGATAGGTTAGGTTGTCTAAATGACCAACCCTGTATTTAAACTAGATCTTTCTGACTAAAAAGGCTCTGAGACGAATGCCAGATTTCCAAAAACTTTCAAACCACAAAAAATTCTAGAAGTTACATGCACACTAAAATGATTTCAAAGTAGTTTTTCTTAATTCATATTCATTTAGAAATTATTTATCATACAACACTTTAAAGTGTCTGCGAAATGCGAATATCCTAAGATCAAAGAACACCACATTTTCCAAAATTCAAAAATGTTATTATCCGTGACTTACACAATTGTTTGAATTTTCCATCAAACTTGTGAAAAATGTTCTTTGAGATGGCTGCCTCCCCAGTAGGAAGACACCTGCTCCTTATGAAGAAAGAACAGAGTGGGAAGAGCTTATGAGAAACCACTCACTGACACGCCTTGTCTATCTGGCGGGGGGAAAACGTTTACTCACCACCCTGTTCTCTTTGATCCTGCAGTTGTTACTAATCGTGATCGGAGCTGTGGCAGTTGTCTCAGTTTTGCAACCTTACATCTTCCTTGCCACGGTGCCAGTGATAGCGGCTTTTATCATGTTGAGAGGATACTTCCTGCACACCTCACAGCAGCTCAAACAACTGGAATCTGAAGGTATCATGACCTTGAATGTGCAATGCTCACCTTGGAAAACAGCGACAAGAGCTAGTGAGGATTCTTTGTTGCTAATTTGCTTTTCCAAACATTTTCCCCCGCTTTTAAACTCTTACATCTTATACAATGATTTTTTTTTAAACGTGTTTCCATAAAAGGAAACTGCATAGCAAATTACACATGGATTGTTTTGCTCAACGGCCATGTGACCTCATTTTGGTTTTAAAACGAGGGTCGGTGTGTAGGAAATTCATGTATAATTTCCTTATAGCAATTAAATTTAAAACTGATAATCCTGCTGGACTAAACGTTTCTCTGGGATCCAGAATGATTCTACACAAAATACCTTCCTTTGGCTTGGTGTCTTCAGATGCCCTTTCTTTCTGTCCCAGGGCTGCCTTTTGTGTGCCCCCAACTCTATGCGAGCTGTGTGGGGAGCATACTTTTCAGGATTAGCCTTGGTGTGGGTGCATTTTTGGAGGATAAATTTCTAGTCTATTTCTGCTTTAGAGGTCATTAGTTAAATCAAGTCACATCTCAATTAAAGAATATTTAATTAAGATGCTTGAAAAACTTGTCTTAAAAGAATATTTTGTTTCAGCAATGATTAATTTAGAATTAGCCAGAAAAACAATTCTTGGTGGTAACCAAGAAATATGAGTCAATAATGGTAGCAATTTTATAAGTTTTCATTTATGGTAGTCAAGTAAAAAAGGAGGGTAACCTATTTTTTTTTAAAAGGCAGTAGAATGAAAAAGACCTTTCTAAGCAATGACATGTGTGGTATGATTACTCTACATTAGTTGTTTACAGATACATTGTAATGTGAAATTAAATTTTCTGTTTACGTGATTTACATTGTTTTCTATGGGAATATTTCACAGGCAGGAGTCCAATTTTCACTCATCTTGTTACAAGTTTAAAAGGACTATGGACACTTCGTGCCTTTGGACGTCAGCCTTACTTTGAAACTCTTTTCCACAAAGCTCTGAATCTACATACTGCCAACTGGTTCTTGTACCTGTCAACCCTGCGCTGGTTCCAAATGCGAATAGAAATGATTTTTGTCGTCTTCTTCATTGCTGTTACCTTCATTTCCATTTTAACAACAGGTACCCCCAACGCATTAACTATTTAGCTAAGCGTTTGCATTAAAATGTTGACAATTCAATAAAACGCTTACAGGCTAAAATTCTTACAGGTTAAAAATTTCAAATATCCTTAGATTTTTTTGGAGTTTATTAATCAACAATATATGGGTTTATTGTTCAACAAATGATTCTTTAAATTTCTGTTGTCTTATTGTTGAACAAATATCAAGTAATTTCTTTGATATAGAAGTTATATATAGTATTTGTTCCTGGCTTTTACATTTTTAAAAACTGAGACACATAGACTGTCAGAACGCAACTATGTTATTGAAAGAAGAAAAATCATCTCTTCATGTTTATATTAGTAGAGGCTCCTTGTTTCAAAATTAATAGATCTCTTTATTAGGGTGCTCTCTGAATAGGGAGAAAGAAACATCTGCATTTGTGCACACATGCGTGTGCGCACGCACACACACTCCCTGCCATGGTAAGTTTTGTTCTTTTAGCTACTAGTTGATGAAATCTGTTATATATAATGAGTTTTGCATGAAGAAAACTGCCGCAGAAGGGAAATAACTTAGAATAAAAAGTGCCGTATTTTTCAAATACGAATGTTCTGAATTTTAGGGCCTTTGGGTGAAAAACTGCCAAATGTCTCATAATAAGTAAAATAAAAATCTATATAGATAAATGAGTTTCTCTAATTCAAGGAGTTGAATGTCTGAGCTATGAGAAATGTTGAAATATGTTGCTATCTGTGACTATGCCAAAGATTCAAAGCAAATGCAAAATCAGTGCCAAAGCTGCAGCTTTTTTGGTGGTAAGAAGAGAACTCTGCTCAAACAAAAATGGCGACATTTGTTGGAGAGATATGGGAGGGCCTCTTGGAGACAGGGTGGGCTGCACCTTTTGGCCGCTGAAGGAGCTGGAGCTGGTAACGGGGAGTCAGACGCAGCTCTTCCTCCCGACTCAGAAGTGCACATCTGGCATGTTTCCATTTTTTTCTGTGGCTGCTTCATTCATTCCTCTCTCTGAAGAGTGGTTTCCCTGGCGTCCCAGGGCTCTGCCACCTTGGTTTTTTTTGCAATCTCTCCTCTCTGACCCTCGAATTAACAGAACTTGGCTGTTCTTCTGTCCTATGACAGAGTCCTGGAGGGAACAGAAATAAACAGGCTTGTCTTGGCACAGGGGTCTCCCTGAAGTCCACTCAGCCTCTGTGAGGTTAGCAGGTTCACCACATTTGCTCTCTTGGCTGGGGCGGGGGGAAATGATCTGTGAAAGGAGCATAAATGGGCAGGCACGTGAACTAATCCTCAGCAGTACAGTCAGTTTAGGGAACTTTTAAAAAAAGGTTGATTTGTAGGTTCAGAATCTTTAAAATTTTCTTTCTAGTTATTTGAAACAGAGGCTGAGTTACATAAACGAAGATGTGTTAACAATTAATTCAAACTAGTATAACACATGTTCTAGTGTAATGGTCACAAGTGTGACTGAGTCCTGATTTACTGGGAGCAGTAATCGAAACACTTAGCAATCAGTGCAGGAAAGAACCTACTGATCCAATCCGGCACCCAACCGGAGCCAATGTCGGCCACCCAGCGAACATCAACTCTGGTCTTCAGCAGTGTTAACGCCTACAAAAATTTTATCTTATTTTCATCTTAACCTTTAGAAAGCAACATATTAGGGCCTTGGATGAATCTTACCTATTTAAAGGAAACTATTTAGTACTAAAAGCAGATATGTGCTGTGTGTGGTATGCCTTCTGTTAGAAGAATTACAGAATAAAAATTTCAATTAATATTGATGAATTATTTCTCCTAAGTTTTGAAACTCATGACTATTTTATCATGGTACAAGAACTCTCAATTGAGACTTGGTAACTTAAATTTATAATACTGTCAGTTAAAGATATTCCTTTTAGAAAATTTTTATGGTAGAATGAGATAGAAAAAAAAAATTATGGCTATACTACTGAATATCTGTAAATTTTAATTAATGGCCCCTTCTATTCCTGAAAAACCATTTACTCTAATCGAACACTTAGGTAATCACTGAGGTATTTGTCTTCTTAGGTCAACTAATCTTTTTTTTTTCTGACATAAAAGGCAATCTTCTCTCTTTCCAAATGGCAGACCCATTAGTTTTCTGACTACAGCTTGAAATTCTAAAGCCACTTTCTTCCCAACAGCATCTGATTAGCAGAGAAAGTCGTCCTTAGAAAGGCACGAAGCACATCTAAGCATCTTACAGATGCTATTCAAACTCGCCCTTCTCCCGCTGTGACTTCTCTGCAGAGGAGCTCATCTGGACACAGGACTCTTTTTTTCCATTGCCCATTCTAGTCTCTGTTACTCTTATTATTTATGGCATAGTAGTAGCAGAGACAAACGTAGTATCTGCCCAATACAAACATGAAATACCTGCAACATTTTTTAAAAGGGCAAGTCTTTCCTATATGAAGGTCACTACAAAAGTTTTGAGACTGTGTTACAGCCGATTATCTCACTTCCAAGAAACATGGTTGACAGCGGTGCCCTTTCTGATTCAGGCCTGCAGGTGTCAGCTGGCTTGGCTTACTGGTGTTGCTGGGAGGGCTTTCTTTGTTTCCACTGTGCCACTCGGCCAGCATCAGCTATACAGCTGGGGAAGAGCTCACTTTTCCCTGTTAAGTCTCAAAGCCTTGAGCATTTGCAGTGGGTTCTCGGGGGTCTTACTCCTTCCCGTGTGACAATTTTTCAGTGATTTCAAGAAATTAGAAGAGGCCGAACTTCACTGAAAGTCGAAGAGAGGAGTGGGCAATGAGCAAGGGCAAGGATTGAAGAAAATGTCTCTGCTGTGGAACGAATGGTTGGTGAGAACAATCCAGTGACATTTACGAACACTGAAATGTACTAGAGACTGGATAGTCTGCAGTGTCCAAAATCCTGCATGATTATTGTCACGTCAGAAAAGTGTCATCCGGATGGGGGCCTCAGACTTCGACAGATGAGGAAAAGGGGATCTGGGTTAGATGGGGTAAGAACATGCTGCTCAAGTTCATCGGAGGCAAGTCTAGACGAGTTTCAGACACCGTTACTGGTGATGAAACCTGGATTTACCCGTGTGATCCAGAGAATAAGTGTCAGTCAACAGTATGCATTTTTCCTGATTAAAATCCACCAACAGAAGTTAAGTGGCCCCAGAGTGTCAGAAAGAAAATGGTGGCAATTTTCTTCTCCAAAAGTGGTCATTTTGCAACGGTTCCTCTGGAGGAACAGAAGACAGTTACAGCTCAGTGGTACACAGCAATGTGCCTACCGGAAATTTTTGGGAAGTGTCAAGAATGGCAGTCAAGGACAGGACTGTGGGGACTATCTTGTATTGTGATGATGCATCTGCCCCCACAGTCAGTATCACCGTTGAATTCTCGGAGTCCTCAGAGGTTCAACTTATGACTCATCTCCTCTGGCCATACGCGATTGTTTCCTTTTCCCTACAGTCAAAAATCACATGCACAAGGCCAGGTGCGTTGGCTCACGACTATAATCCTAGCACTCTGGGAGGCCAACGTGGGTGGATCACTTGAGTTCAGGCTTTTGAGATCAGCCTGAGCAAGAGCAACACCCTATCCCTACGAAAAATAGAAATATGGAGGCAAGAGGATCGCTTGAGCCCAAGAACTTCAGGTTGCAGTGAACTATAATGCCATGGCACTCTAGTCAGGGCGCTAGAGGGACACTCTGTCTCAAAAAAATAAATAAATAAAAATCAATGTGCAGAAGAAGTTTCTCTGTTTCTAAAGAATCTGTTCACACTTACAAAAGTAAGCTTACAGCACTTGAAGAAAATGAGTAGAAAGAGTGTTTTCAAAAATGGTTTCTAAGAATGCAAAAGTGCATGGAATTTGGGAAAATAATATTCAGAATGATTTTATGTTTCTTCATTTTTGTGTATCTCAAAACTTCTGTAGTGTCCCTGACACTCAGTCACTCTTTGATTTAAAACGTTGAAGGCTTACTATTGCAGGCATTACTTGGTAGATGCTGCGGTGAACTGAGATAAAAGAAGGATGGTTTAAATCAGCATACGATTGAAATGTAAATGTTTTGAAATGAAATATTTGAAAATGAAACGAAATGTTTTATGTGCCATGGGAGAGGGATGAATAAAGTAGTTCACAGAAGACAGAAATACCAGCAGGTTTATTTGTATCCTTTTTGTATCTATAGGTGAAGGAGAAGGAACTGTTGGTATTATTCTAACTTTAGCCATGAATATCATGGGGACGTTGCAGTGGGCTGTAAACTCCAGCATAGATGTGGATAGCTTGGTAAGTCGTTATCATTTTTTAAACTTTATGAAAATATTCAAACATACCTATTCAAAAAGTAGAGGGAATAGCTAGATACCCAATACCGAGCTCAAAAAAAATTAAACCTTACTGATAAATTGAGGGCCACTGTGTATCTCTCTTCAAACTCTTCTCTCCTCTTTTTTCACCTGGATAGCCTCTATGAAGATCTAATGCTGCAGGGAATATTCTTGCATTTGTTTTCTTGTTATGAATTTTTGTAGGGCACATACATAGAAATGGTGTTATTGGGTCATAGAATTCACCTATGCTTAACTTTACTACATGGTGCCAAATTGTTCTCAAATCTGTTGTATCAATGTATACTCTCATCAAAAAGACTCTGAAAGTTCTCACAGCTACATATCTTCACCAACACTTGGTACTGTCAGAATTTTAAATCTTGGCAATCTGAAGGATGGGAAGTGTTTACTAAAAGTGTAGGGCAGCTTACTACATATTTATTTCTCTAGTGTTAATTTCCCATTTATATACTCCTGCTCATTTTTCAGTGAGACTGTTTTTTTCTCCTTCATTGATTTGTAGGATTTTATGAATTCTAGATTAATTGCCAGTTTCTATGCCAATCCCTCAATCAGTGGCTTGGCTTATTAGTGCCTTTTGATGAAAAGAAGCTTCTAGGTTTAATAAAGTTAAGTTTATCAACCTTTTCCTTTATATGTTGTGCCTTTGTTGTCTTTTTTTTTTTGCAGTTTTGGCCTGGGCTGGGCTTGAACCCGCCAGCGCCCTACTCTTTGAGCCACAGGCACTACCCACCCTTTGGTATCTTTATAAGAAACCTTTTCCCATCATAAGTTTTCAAATTTAGCAGTATAATACTTTTCATAATACTCTTTTCTTATTTTTTAAATCTCCACAGTCTTTACTATTAGCTCTTTTTCTGTTCTTAAAGTGTTTATCGTTGCCTTACCTCTTTTGGATTAATCAACTTCACCACGCATTTATATACGTTATTAGTGTGGACATAGACCAGGTTTTAGTTACGTTGTTTCTCTTGTCATGGTTCCCTGGAACACAGAGCTCCTAGTAATGTTCATGTGCTAACACTGTGTCAAGGGCACAAATCCCGTGACATCAAGAGGGAGAGATAAAAATGGTGATGTAGATTTTCTCAGTTTTATTTTAAAAATCACACTGTGATTTATTTTCAATCACACTGTGCAGTTGGTCTGAATAGCTTCATCATTGACTTCTTATGTTCTCTATTCTTATATTTGCTGTTATGTGTTTGAAATCATTCATTCATTACTGCATTTGTGGAGGGTCTAGAAACTCAATGTAAGAATGACTGTACAGCACAATTTTGAGACTCTTTATTATTATTAGACTTTTTGTTTCAGTTCCTTTCCCTATTCTCTGAGACACGCCACATATTCTCAAATCACATATGGTCATGCGGCAAGGAACTCTATATAATCAATTCCCTTCACAGGAAAAAATCATTATAAAAAAATCTCTAGAGGAAAAAAAACAAAACAAAACTTTCCATGCCCTCATCTTGCCCACATGTCTTAATATTTTCTTTAAGCATTTTGATAATCCATTGAACTGTAACTTAACCTGACCATGATTTACAGTCGAGTTGTTTTCTTTTCCTTTAGCATTATTTTAATTTGACTAGTTCTGTTCGGTTTTGCCATCTTTTCCTCACTTAGTTCTATTTCAGTATGGTTTGGAGTTGAGTTTCATAAACGTATATGAAAATGTTTCTGTTGGCAATTAACAGGAGGATATTAAATCAATATTATGTTTTCATTTATTTATTTCTATAACTTGGACTTTGCATTTAACACCCTCATGGATTTTGCCTGTTTCTTTGCCTAAAAATATCTCTTCACCTGGAAGAGATAATTTACAAGGAATGTACAATTCCTTTCCCTTTGCTGTATTAATTTTCTGGGTTTATGTAGTAGTCTCTACACATGGATGTTGAAACCTTTGTTGGGGCATTTGTATTCTGCATATTCAGTCTCTCTGAAAGTTTCTGTAATTTATTTTCACTCCTTCCACTTTTCATAATGTGTATCCCGGGCTTTGTGAGCCGTGCTTTGACACTGTGTCTTTCATCTCGCAGCATAAAAGGATCTTGGCAAGGGCCTATTATGTTATAATCCAGTCTATGAAAAGTATCAATATTTGTATTTGATCACATTATAGAAAGTCATATTCTTTTGTTTGAATATCAAAGTGAATTGTGAGTTTTCTTTTCCCGGCCCAGAAGCACAAGTGGCCTTTCCTGGGAGTCTGTGGGCATTTGTCTAGTTATTAATGCTTATCGTTCTGCTGTCACTCATGCCGTTGCTGAAGTTATACAGTAACCTGTTTATTTTCATATTGGCATATGTTGAGAGTAGGAGAGGAGATAGATACAGCTGGGCCCTCAAATTTCATGCTTAAAAGGTCCTTGTGACCTCAGAAGTAAAGACTCAATGCAGTGTATCATTTCACTTTTCTGAGTAGTTAACTGAATTTAGAGATGATGGTGTAAACAGGATGTTTTATTTGACATACACTTTTAGTTCTACAGTAAGGCTACTAAGACAAAAGATCTTTAGATTTGGAAAGAATATTTCATTTATTCATCTGACCTAGTTTAGAGAAAGATGAAGAGTCAAAGGTCAACAGAGGTTATAAACCAACACTCTGAGGCTATAAAACCGGCAGTGTGGCTGTTCCTTTACCTCCTACCTGTTGCTTACACCCTTATGCCTAGATTTTCTTAGCTTTCAATTATTAAAGGTAATGTTAGTATGATAAAATCCAGCTTGAAGTTACTTTGTGTTTATGATTACACATCTGAAATATCAGCACTTGAATGGTCCAACAAGCCTTTTATAACTTTCCTAATGAATTCCTTATTGTATTACCTAAAACAGCTCTTTCTCACCTTCTCGTCTCTTCTTAGGTGCTCTCATAATTTCATCCCTTTCATTTTTCAGCCAGTGACTTACCTATTTACTTCTTAAAAACAAAAACAAAAACAATTGAAGCAACCAAAACAAATCCCCTCATTTCTTTCCACCTGTTGCACAAGTCAACTGCCTCTCCTCATAAGCTCCTCCAGCCTTTCCGTGTTCTTGCCGCCATGTTCAGGCCAGTTTATATGCAATTATGTCCCTCTTTACAGGACCTTTCTCAGTAGCATATAAGTAATTTCCCTTGATCCCCAGCTATCACCCCATTTCTTTGACCTATTTACAATAAAACTTTTAAAGAGAGTACCACTTTCCATCTCCACCTGCTATTCTTGCCACAGCCTCCTCCATTGCATTTCTGTTATACTCATGACTCATGACCAACATCTTGCGAGAGAGCCAGTTTGTCTTCTTCAACCATTCAGCAGTTTTATGTGATGGACAAATTCTTCTTGTTATGATACTTCCCATCTTGTGTTCGTGAAACCACTCTCATTTCTCTGATACTTCTCTGGCTCCTTCTTAGTCCTTTTTTCTGGCCCCTCCTTTCCTATAGATCTCTCAACATTCTCTTGAACTGCTGTTATCTAATTCCATACTTCAGGAACCATCTCACAAGGAATTGTAAATTCATATCTCTAGGTTAGAAGTCCTGCTCTCTAAATACATATCCAGCTACCATTTGACACCTCCATATGTTCATAAAACACAGTGATAGAATGTCCTTCTGTACACCTGACATTTGGGGGAACAAATTCCTGCTTATTGTCTCCAGAGTCTCAAGAGACCATTAACACAGGACATACCTCTGGTTCTACTTACTAATATGCCCCAGCCTTATAGGAAAGTTTGGGGAAAAAAAGTTAACTGAACATTGTCATCTTCTGAATAAATATAGTTTAATAGATTGTGAATCACTCCAGAAACATAAAAAATAGCAAAATTATCAGAGCTTAATTTAATAATTTCCATCAGAAAACCCCATGTTAGAGCATTTCCAGGTATTTCAATTGAGACATCAATGTGTTAAACACTGTTATTTCTAATTCAGTTTTTGTTTTTAGCATAAATCGTGTCCCTCTATTTATTTCAATTTTATTTTTCATACTATTCCCTAGATGGGGTGAAAAGAGAAATGTTAACAGTACCAGTTCCTCTTAACTCTATACCTCAAGTACCATATGAATTTATAGTTGTTATTGCTAAGCTATTTATCCTATATTTTTACCTCCTTAATTAACAAAGCAGTATACTAGTTTATTTTCTTTGGTGTCACAAGATGTCCGCCATTTTTAGTACCATAAATCTTCCCTTTCCCCTATTCCTAGCTACTTAAGCATTATGTAACTTAAATAGACAAGGCACACTCGATATCTGCCTTCATGAACAAATGTAGATTAAGCATATAAACAAGAGCTAGAAATGGTGACAAGATAATGCTTCACACTTAGCCATATTAAGCCATCTGGGGACTAATAAATTGCCCACATTCACACTGTTTTGTAGATTTGAATAAGGCTCTTGACAATTCATATCTTTTCAGGACTGTCTACCACATCGAAAGCACAACTAAAAGATCTAAGCATGTGAACACTCTCCTGCTTCTTTAATTCCCCAGGTGAAGTAGCAGATAAACCACCCCTGTTTCCATTAAATGTCTGCCCTGTCCGACTGTGCACTGCTGATAACACAAAAGGAGGGAAGGAAGACACCAGGGTGAGCCGAGAAGGCAGTGCACCTGCGGGGCTCACATCTAGGTTCCTGTTAACAAGGCTCCAGAAAGTTCTTGCAAGATTGATGCAATCTGAGACAGTTTTCTGTCAATAGAAACTTCCTCTGTTTTTCCTTTGTCCTTTTATTGCCTGTGTTTATTTTGGTTCCAGTAAAGATCAAATGACTAATTGTACAGTGACCAACAAGAAACCTGATAGGAAGAGAAAAGAGGAACCTGGCTTGTCTTCATTGCTTCCCTTGCCTCGTCTTCTTGAATTGGAGGTAGTTTCTGCCATAAGAATCTGAGGGGAGGAGTCATTTTTCCATTTTTTTTTTTTGCCTCCTTTTAATGGTCTCTTGATCATGTCTTTATTTTTCTGTTCTCACAAGTCGTTGTGGTACATTTTACTCCCATGACCTCTGTCTCCGGACTTCTTTTCATCCACTCATTCTCTTTTCATCCTGCAGAGTGGCCGTGGTGAGAAGAGCTCTGCATTCCACCCTGGCCTTGTCACCAAGAAGTTGTGTGGCCTTTGGCAAGTCATAGTCCCCTCGAAGGCCTCATTTTTCTCAATTGTAAAATGAAACAGTTTGGTTAGAAATTTTCTAAGGTTTCCACCAGCTCTGACATTCTCTCTCTTCTGGGTCCTTTTCATATGAAAAAAATTCCACTCTCAGTTAACATGTGTGCAGGCGTCATTCCAGGTTCTTAAGGGAATCACATATCTGCTACTGTCTCTGAATGTGGAAGTCCATTGTTTAAATTATTCGTTGCTGCAATTATCAGGACTGATCAAAGAACTCTGAACCAGTGTATTACTAGAACCAACAAAGAAAATGCCATTTGTGATGTTCTAGAGTCTTGAATTAGAAATAGTCTTAATGGGATCCCTAAGGGATTGGTGAAGTGTAAAAAAAGTTTGAAAAGTTTAGAAAATATTTTGGGCTTTGTGTGTCACTTTAACTTCCTAGGTGCAGGTTTTCTTATTTGTGCAATGAAGGTATGGGTTAGATCACCAGTTCTCGACCTAGTAGCATATGAGAAAGCTTTATAAAAATAGATTACTCAGGGCCCATGAAGACTGATGAAGTCAGTTCTGTCAGTGGGGTAGAGTGACTGGGCTTGGAGAGTGACTGGACACTTTTTAAAGGTGTCCCAGGAGATTCTCATGTGTATCAAGGCTCGTGAATCACTGAATTAGATATTCTCTAAGTATCATTTTAGCTCTGATTTTCTTTGAGTCATGGCAAAGGGATCAGCAAATGTTTTCTGTAAAGGGTTGTTGGGGGTTAAGGGTACCGCTGCCCCAAACACAGTTGACCTGGTTTGATTACTGGGCTGAGATAGAAAGTTCAACTGAGGCACAGTGGTAATTGAAAGCAAAAAAATGAATGAAGACAGAAAATAAAACTGGAGCAGAACAGGCAGCATAAATAGAGAGCAAAAGTAACCTCACAAGGTTCAGGGTAACAAAGAGAAATGTTATTTGAGAAAGTTTAGAGGACTTCCAAAGAGAGTTGGAGGTGGGTCACTCTCTTGATGAGGGAGAGGTAAGAGAGATGGAGATGCAAAGGCCGTGCAGAGCTCTTAATACCCTCTTTCTGTCCACTTGAAGTTAGTTGCAATTCTTTCATTGGCCTCTCTGCACCTCCAGGCATTATTACCCTTTTCTATTGGTCATTAATTATTGTCTCTTTCTGGTGGCCATTGGTTACCTAGGTTACCTCAAACCCACATTCTTATGGGCTCTCCAGACTTTCTTGTTCAGAAGCCCAGGCTTTCCTCCCATCATCCTCCAAGCCCCTTTGTATCTCAAAGATGAGATAGAAACCATTTTCAGCCTATATGGTCCCTATGGCAACTCAGCTCAGCCTTTGTAGGGCAAAGCAACCCTACATATGTAAGTAAGTGGGTGTGGCTGGAGTTAGCTGTGGGCCATAGTTTTGTTGACCTCTGGTCTATGTGACCGAATATGCTTTTGAATTGATGACAACCAGCAAACAAATATTTTCCTGTATTAATCAATAATACATGTATAAATCATTACAAGACATATAAAGGATATGCTTAATGACAGCAAACTTTAGGGAAGCCATAGTATTTCAAAATGAATATGCTTTGGCTTGGCTCAGTGGCCCTCAATTTAGGAGGCTGAGATGGGAGGAGCACTCGCTAAAAATTCAAGAGCAACATGAACAACATAGTGAGACCTTGTCCCTAAAAATGAATTAGCTGGGTGTGATAGAATGTGCCTATAGTCTCAGCTACTTAGGAGGATGAGGCAGGAGGATTTTTTGAGCCCAGTAATTCAAGACTAGCCTGGGTAACATAGCAAGACAACATCTAAAAAAAGAAAGAAAAACATCTACTTAGAAAAAAATCTTACTAAAATAGTAAATAATAAGAGAAAATATTTTGATATTTTTGTTTTACCCTCCCCTTCTTGAGATTCTCTTTGAAATATTTTTAGTGGAACTCACCAAGCTGTACTGTACATAAGCTCCAGTGTGAGTAATTGATTTGGTGACTGATGTCAGTCAGACCTTTCACAGAGAAAGATAAACCTGAGTCCTCCTTTGCCTATTGGCACACATAAGACCATATTGACTAAAGCTCTTAATTACTGAAAATGGGCACCAACATATGTGAAACTCGGAGTTTAGTTGGAAGAAGCCTTTTGTCATTAGTTACACATCACCATCTCTACTATCTCTGACAGGGAAAGTGACACTGATTTCCCATTTGCCACAGGTTACAGGATGGATACCATTTGTGTAGCGAGCAGGTTATAATAATTTACAAAAGGGTTAGAGTTATTCTACGAAGCAAACATCACCTTGATCCCCAAGCCAGGGAAAGACCCAACAAGAAAAGAAAATTATAGACCAATATCACTAATGAATATTGATGCTAAAATACTCAATAAGATCCTAACAAACAGAATCCAACAACACATAAAAAAAATTATACACCACGACCAAGTGGGATTTATACCAGGGCCTCAAGGCTGGTTCAATAAACATAAATGTATAAATATAATTCAGCACATAAACAAACTAAAAAATGAGGACCATATGATTCTTTCCATTGATGCAGAAAAAGCTTTTGATAATATCCAGCACCCCTTCATGATCAGAACACTTAAGAAAATTGGTATAGAAGGGACATGTCTTAAACTAATAGAGGCCATCTATAGCAAACCCACAACCAGTATCGTATTGAATGGAGTTAAATTGAAATCATTTCCACTTAGATCAGGAACCAGGCAAGGTTGCCCATTGTCTCCATTGCTCTTTAACATTGTAATGGAAGTTTTAGCCATTGCAATTAGGGAAGAGAAGGTGGTCAAGGGTATCCACATAGGGTCAGAAGAGATCGAACTTTCACTCTTTGCAGATGACATGATTGTATGTCTGGAAAACACTAGGGATTCTACTAAAAAACTTTTAGAAGTGATCAAGGAATACAGCAATGTCTCAGGCTACAAAATCAACACCCATAAATCTGTAGCCTTTTATATACCAACAATAACCAAGCCGAAAAAATAGTCAAGGACTCTATTCCTTTCACAGTAGTGCCAAAGAAGATGAAATATTTGGGAGTATACCTAACAAAGGATGTGAAAGATCTCTACAAAGAGAACTATGAAACTTTAAGTAAAGAAATAGCTGAAGATGTTAACAAATGGAAAAACATACCATGCTCATGGCTGGGAAGAATCAACATTGTTAAAATGTCTATACTACCCAAAGCAATATATAATTTTAATGCAATTCCATTGTCATATTTTAAAGATCTTGAAAAAATAACACTTTGTTTTATATGGAATCAGAAAAAACGTTGAATAGCCAAAACATTACTCAGCAATAAAAACATAGCAGGAGGAATCACCCTACCAGACCTGAGACTGTACTATAAATTGATAGTAATCAAAACAGCATGGTACTGGCACAAAAACAGAGAAGTAGATGTCTGGAACAGAATAGAGAACCAAGAGATGAATCCAGCTACTTACCGTTATTTGATCTTTGACAAGACAATTAAAAACATTCAGTGGGGAAAAGATTCCCTATTTAACAAATGGTGCTGGGTGAATTGGCTGGCAACCTGTAGAAGATTGAAACTGGACCCACACCTTTCACCATTAACTAAGATAGATTCTCACTGGATAAAAGATTTAAACTTAAGACATGAAACTATAAAAATACTTGAAGAAAGTGCAGGGAAAACTCTTGAAGGAATTGGCCTGGGTGAATATTGTCTGCTCCCCAGACAATTGAAGCAGTATCAAAAATATAGTACTGGGACCTGATCAAAATAAAAAGCTTCTGCACAACCAAGAACATAGTAAGTAAAGCAAGCAGACAGCCCTCAGAACGGGAGAAAATATTTGCAGGTTATACCTCTGATAAAGGTCTAATAACCAGAATCCACAGAGAACTCAAATGTATTAGCAAGAAAAGAACATGTGATCCCATCGCAGGGTGGGCAAGAGACTTGAAGAGAAACTTCTCTAAAGAAGACAGACGCATGATCTACAGACACATGAAAAAAAGCTCATCACATCATCCTTAATCACCAGAGAAATGCAAATCAAAACTACTTTGAGATATCACCTAACCCCAGTAAGAGTAGCCCACATAACAAAATCCCAAAACCAGAGATGTTGGCATGGATGCAGAGAAAAGGGCACACTTCTACACTGCTGGTGGGAATGCACACTAATATGTTCCTTCTGGAAGGATGTTTGGAGAATACTTAGCGATCTAAAAATAGACCTGCCATTCGCTCCTATAATTCCTTTACTAGGTTTATACCCAGAAGACCAAAAATCACAATATAACAAAGACGTCTGTACCAGAATGTTTATTGCAGCCCAATTCATAATTGCTAAGTCATGGAAGAAGCCCAAGTGCCCATTGACCCATGAATGTACTTGCTAATTGTGGTACATGTAATATACCATGGAATATTATGCAGCCTTAAAGAAAGATGGAGACTTTACCTCTTTCATGTTTACATGGATGGAGCTGGAACATATTCTTCTTAGCAAAGTATCTCAGGAATAGAAGAAAAAGTATCCAATGTACTCAGCCCTACTATGAAGCTAAATTGTAGCTTTCACATGAAGGCTATAACCCAACTATAGCACAAGACTATGAGGAAAGGGCCAAGGAAGGGGAAGGCAGAGGGGAGGTTAGGGTGGTGGGAGAGTAATGGGTGGGGCCACACGTATGGTGCATCCTAGAATGGGTACAGGCGAAACTTACTAAATGCAGAATACAAATGCCTACATACAATAACTAAGAAAATGCCATGAAGGCTACATTGAACAGTTTGATGAGAATATTTCAGATTGTATATGAAACCAGCACATTGTACCCCTTGATTGCACTAATGTACACAGCTATGATTTAACAATAAAAAAAGGGTTAGAGTTAATACCATGCAATAAATAACTCACTCATGCTATTAATAATTTATAGCAACATGATACTTGACTGACCGTTTTATGTGTTCTAGGAGCGTAAGTAATAGAAGTAGAAACATAGACCAGAGTTTCAAGAATATATTTGAGCCAAAAAGTCTGTTCTCTTCCTATTATCTCTTAAGTTTATATGAATAGACTAAAGATTATGCTAATGCATTTAATTTAGCATTGGGTCTGTGGTCTCTGTGAGTACTAAAAACATTTAGTTTGGGACTACTAGGAATGATTTATGATTTGAAACATATACCTCTTTCATATACCTCATGGTTTGAAATTTTCTTCAGTAAAATGTGTGATGTTTTTCATATTGTGCCAGTTTTCCAGATGTTTTCTTTACTTTATTTCTGCAATCCTCCTATAACAATTCGTTGTGAAGACTCTTTAGCAGTGTGGCTGGCCAGATTTCAGGTGTATGAAAATTATTTTCTATTGTCAAGGCTTCTGGGGATATTATAGCTTGTAGTTTGGGTGTTAATGCATAATTTGATGCATTGGCTTCTAAAGAACCAAAAAGTTGAAAGGAAATAGCATATAGTTCTTGTGAAGGAGAAAAGTCTGGCTTTCTGATTCATTCTAGGAAAGCTCTTTAAGCCCTGTTTTTCCTCTTTCCCCCAACAAAAAGTGAAAAAGAAAATCAGTAATCATTTTCTTCTTGACTTAAATTGCAACCTTTATAAAGTAAGGTTGAGATGAGGGAGGGTGTGGAGTTATCTTTTTGTTAACACTGTCATACTCCCCGAAGACTTGGTTCTTCTGCTGGTCAGGTTCGTGATTTTAGAGATTCATATAAAAATAATGAGATGCAGTGTAAGGATTGACTCTTTCTCGAGATGCTCAGGAGAATCTCTGAAGAATTTAGGGGGAGAGCATAATGAAATTAAATAATAAAACCAAAACTTCAAACAGATGATTTTTAAGGCAAAAGAAATCCCATCCCACTGTGTTTTGGCTAAACTATCATTTTACAGAAGTCTACACAGATTATGTCAAATTTTCTTCTCCACAAATGAATAAAGATAGGTTCATCGTGTCAGTACCTGCGTCTCATTTGGCTTCATCTTTTACCTCTCAAAGTCTGTGAGAGAAGTTCTCCTGCCCATGCTGGTTGTGGCTCAGGTGAGTCTCTGCTGCTGGTGGGGCAGAATTCCTGCTGCAAACACAGCTGCCCCTTCCTTCCTCCTCGGACTCTTTTCTGTTCAGGGAAGCAGCAGCCTGAGGTTAAGGAGTTTACTGATCCACAGTCACGCTGACAATTGCCAAATTTGAACTTCCATCCCGCCCAATCTAGGTGTCTGGACAATGGCATGGTAGTTTCTAGGTATCATGTGGAAATGGTTAGTAGGCACTCTAAATGAGCAAAAGGGTTAAGGGAAGCTTAAAAAGCTCAATGAAAGCAAATGAATTTGACTAAAAATAGTTTGGTAGGTTGTAATTTCTGTCTGATCCAAACAGCGACGTATTTTGCGGCTGAGAAGCTGAAGGGTGAAACTGCAGCCTGGGTCATTGGCTAAGGCGCTCACACATTGTCTCCTGCTGCACAGACACGGCTTCCTGGATGGGAGGTAGAATAATGAATTCATTCATTATTCACAAAGATTTATTAAGAGATCGCATGGTGCTAAGCACTAGATGGGGAGGAACGCTTTGAACAGTCTATTGTTTAAATACAACAAGGAATGCTTTGAACAAAGTTACCATAATAGGCAGAATGAGTTTAATACAAAGTCATGAGAGATAGGCTTCGGGCCCTCTCACTTGCATAAATCCCTTTGTAGGCCCTATCCTTAATTCGATATGCATAATTTTGATTATTTTTTCTTAAGAAGAATCCCCTAAATTATTTAAGGCTGCACAAAACCTGGCTCCATCCCTGATAATAGCTACGAATCTTTATCTATGAGAACAAGTATGCCAGAAATATGACATTACTTTTTGCTTATAGTTGAATTTATTTTCTGTTTGAACACACATTGGACTTAGTGAAAGAAACAATGTCAGCGAATTCAGGGATCTTGCTGGGTTCCGAGCAGAGTTAACAGAATGCCAAGGTAGTGGGGATGAGGGACCGCCTGGCGCTGTGTTGTCCCTTGTCCATGCTCACTGCCTTTGGGCACTGATGTTCCTGTCTGATCTCATGGTGAGGGGTCCAGGTAGACGGAGTCTTTGTCCTTCTTGTCCTTACTGTGAACTCTCCCTTCATGAGCTTCCTCTCAGCTTCTTCCATGTCCCTGAGGGGATCAAAATATTTAAATTATGTGGCTTCCTCTCAGCATTACTCTGGAAAAGCAGGGGAAAATAAAGTTACATAAAGTTGTCTATGCCTAGACATGCCAAGCAAACATGTCCACTCTACTGAGTCCTTTTCGTGCCAGGCACTGGAAGCTTCTCTGTAGTGTGCCTCTTTCCTGAGCTTTACCTTGGAAGCGAGGCACAGCCTTCCTATGTTCTATAATCTGCCAGGTCTACTTGAGGATAGAACCAGGATTTGGTTGCAAAGTGGAATTCCTTCCTAAAGGAACTGGAGTCTAAGCCCTTTGTATTATTATTGGTTTTTTTTTGTTTTTTTGTTTTTTTTTTTTGCAGTTTTTGGCTGGGGCTGGCTTTGAACCCGCCACCTCCGGCATATGGGGCCAGCACCCTACTCCTTTGAGCCACTGGCGCCACCCTAGCCCTTTGTTTTTTAACCTCCATTTGTGTGTGACCCCTCAGATTATGGGGTGAAGAGAATGGCTGTTTCTCATCTACCATAATTAAGTTCATCTGTGGCTACTGTTTTCACGTAAACACTATACTTTGAGTCCTTCAGGCTTTGGTTTTGAAGTATAAAAGCCAATAGTTTTACAACTTGAAATTTTCAAACTATCAGGTTTGAGTTTCAAAAGCCCATTTTTGAGACTTGAAAGAGCAGAATTCATTTGCTCAGCTCTTATGATGTGGCTTCTTCCAGAGACAATGAGGTAGAAGGTCCAAGCTGGGAAACCTACGAGTTACAAGGAATTGGTTAGTAATTCATAATATTATCTGGCCACCTCATTGTAATAGCATTTCAGTGGTTACAAAATTGGCCATGATGCAAGTGTCTGCACTAGCCACTTTTTCTTCCTGCCAGAAAGTGTTCTGACCCGCTGAATTGAATGACTGTCCACACATATACTGTGGATGACTGCCCATTGTTAAGATGAAGTAACATGTTCTTGGTCAGGGATATTTGACCACACTGTGGGTACAATCATAGTGTGTCCTGGGGTCACTTTAAGCAGCTTGATTACCTGAAAGACTGAGTTGGAAAGTTTCATTTCCTAAATTTGATAGATACATTCCATTTGTCACATTTGACATTACAAGTTCTAAACACACCTTCAGTGGTGAGCCACCACTAATGGAGAATGTAATTTGAAGTACTCAAACACAAGTGCTCAGACAAAAAAAAATTATATACTGCGTTCATCCCAAAGTAGCAGTTTTGAAAGTCCTTATTTTCAAATATACTACATCCCATTTTGAGTAATTAGGATGGTAATATTTAAATGCTTTATTGATTCTTTAAAATAGTAAAATGTGAAGGATTTTTGCTATGTAGTGTCTTTCCTATCTTTTTTTTTTGTAGAGACAGAGTCTCACTTTATTGCCCTTGGTAGAGTGCTGTGCCATCACAGCTCACAGCAACCTCCAGCTCCTGGGCTTGGGGGATTCTCTTGCCTCAGCCTCCCCAGCAGCTGGGACCACAGGTGCCCACCACAACGCCCAGGTATTTTTTGTTGCAGTTTGGCCAGGGCCAGGTTTGAACCCACCACCCTCGGTATATGGGGTCGGCGTCCTATTCACTGAGCCACAGGTGCCGCTCCTATCTTTTATTTTGCTTAACAAAAGATGAGTTTAGACTTCTGCACAGAATTGATGTGAGAAAATGTCATGTTTCTATAAAGTTAAGCTACATTTGTGTATTTCCTTCAGTGATTTCAAGAGAGGGATGCTATTCTTAGGGAGGATAAATACAATAAGATAATTTTAAATACATTTGAGGTATGTCTTTGGCAGTCTCATCTCAATGGTAGTCAGAATTCTAACTTGTCTTCCAGAGCTTATGTAGATTAGCCACTCTCTATGAAAATTAATGACAATGAAAATGCAAGCAATGCTGAAATCAAGAATAACTGAATCAAGATTTAACTACCCCTGGAAGTCCTTCGTAATTTAGAATTTAAAATATTACAAGTGGGAACAATTGTGACCATCTGCCTTTTGCTTCCTCTTGAGTTATTTTTGATGGATGTGGACTTGGATCCCTTTCACTTCCATTAATAGTGGGTTTGACTTCAAAGGTTTCTCTCTTGAATCTTGAATAAGTATTGAAGATAATTTGAAGATATTTTTCAAGATGAGAGAAACTGAAGCGCAGAATCACAAGAAAGAACTTCACAAACAGCAAGCTTGATCAATGGCATGTGAGAGCAGGCAATACAATTAGAATCGATGCGATGGAGGTTTTAATGTTCAATTCAGGATCAATATCTAAACTACTCTGCTTTTCCACCAATCATTCCATGCTAAAAGAATTTTCCCATTTCATCTTTTTGTTTCATTACTTATTCACTTATTAGTTTTTCAAATATATATATGTGTATGTATATATATATAGTAACTATTATATTCCTGGATATTTTAAAAATCATATTCCAATAAATCATTGAAATATTCAGAGAAATATGTTCTTGTTAAAGAATATAATTAAACACTTTTAAAAATATTATATCCCTTTTATTTCTGTGCACTTTAAAGATATACTTTATTAAATGTTAGATGAACAGATTTAGAAAGCAGATACATAATTAATTTCGAGCATAACCCCTATATGTAGTTATATTTTGTTTAGAGATTGATATTTAAGTAATTTAGATTAAAAATGTAATTATGTGAATAAAAATTATGCCAATGACTTAAATTTGTTCAAATATTATGGTGAAGTTATTGCAAATTGACTAAGCATCAAGAGTCCACTTACCACGTAGCTGACACATAGATTTTTAGTTAGTTATTAAGGTAGTTCTAGAGGAAAAAATTTTCAGTAGTGGTTTTGAGATGTGATGCATTTTATTGTCATATATTAGTTGACCGCAGTGTGCAGTGGACCTCAGAGGAGAAAGAAATTTTTCCTTTGACATCATCTATTCCCTTGAGAATAGTTTGGCTATTTATGTGTAGCTTGCATAACTGAGAATTAAGTGATCACAAAAACAAAACAGAGTCCATTTGTTTAAGTCCTAGTTAATTCTCTTTGGTCTTAATTATATCTAATTATTTCCCCTGAATTCATTGAAAACCTGAAAAACAAATGAATGACAAGTAGAAAGCCCCATTGTAAAAGTTATTTTTTTAAAACATGCAACCGGTTATGAAATCGTTCACAGTTCTTAAACAAAAATAAAATATTGTTATTTGTATTTCAGATGCGATCTGTGAGCCGAGTCTTTAAGTTTATTGATATGCCAACAGAAGAAGGTAGATCTACCAAGTCAATCAAACCATCCAAGGATTGCCAGCTCTCGAAAGTTATGATTTTTGAGAATCTACATGTGAAGAAAGATGATGTCTGGCCTTCAGGAGGCCAAATGACCGTCAAAGACCTCACAGCAAGATATATAGACAGTGGGAATGCCATATTAGAGAACATTTCCTTCTCAATAAGTCCTGGCCAGAGGGTGAGATTTAAACATTGCTTGCTTTGTTAGACCTGTGTGCAGTAAGTTAATCCCAGGAACCTAAAGCAGTGTGTTATTAGAACCCATTTGTAACACGTTTATTGTAGACTAGCACTGACATTGAACGTACATCTTTCAAGTTACTATATGGAGTCATTATTTTTCATATGCAATTGAATTTGCAAAGTTCTTAATCTATATAATAAGTCCATTTTCAGTGTGATTGTACTTTCAGAATATCTAGTTAACTACTAGGTTACAAACTAAAAAAAACTGTTAAACCAAAATTATAATATGTGTTAGATTTTCCACCAAAAAAAAAATCTCCCAATAAGAAAAATATCTTAAATATCTTATTGCTGACTCAATCTAAGGTCATCTTAAATTTTATCTAATTTACATTCTATCAAACAAGTAATATTTTTTTCTTAGCATTGTTTAGTTTGTTTTGTTTCTTGAAGTTTTCAACAAGATAGATTATTTAATTTTTTTTTTTTTTTTTTTTGAGACAGAGTCTCACTTTGTCGCCCACAGTAAAGTGCTGTGGTGTCATACCTCACGGCAACCTCAAACTTCTGGGCTCAAGCGATTCTCTTGCCTCAGCCTCCCAATTAGCTGGGGCTACAGATGCCTGCCACAACTCCTGGTTATTTTTAGAGATGGGGTCTTGCTTTTGCTCAGGCTGGACTTGAACCTGTGAGCTCAGGCAATTCACCTGCCTGGGCCTCCCTCAGTACTAGGATTACAGGTGTGAGTTACCACACCTGGCAAATGTTTAATCTTTTTCCAAATAGTTTACTATATTTATTAAGCGTAAGTAACTATATGATATTTTGAAGTGTTTCTTATGGATCCCAGAACTGGGCTAACCGCACAGAAGAAAATTAATGTATACTGATTCTTGGAATTGATCATTGGGGAAGAAGATTGTCATTCTCTGTCAACTTTATGCTCTATAAACATAGTTTAATATTGTCTTCCAATCTCTTATTCTGGACTGTTGGGCAAGGGTATTATATATTTTTTATTGATTTTTTTGTTGTTGAGGCAGTCTCAAGCTGTCACCCTCGGTAGAGTGCTGTGGTGTCACAGCTCACAGCAACCTCAAACTCTTGGGCTTAAGTGATTCTCTTGCCTCAGCCTCCCAAGTAGCTGGGACTAAAGACACCTACCACAATGCCCGGCTATTTTTTTGGTGTAGTTGTCATTGTTGTTTGGCAGGCCTGGGGTGGATTCAAACCTGCCGGCTCCGGTGCATGTGGCTGGTGCCTTAGCTGCTGAGCTAGAGGCTCAGAGCCTTTGATTGATTTTTTAAAAATAGCAATAGAACAAAGAGAGCCAGTTCTTATTATATAAAACTGAATTTAAAATCTTCATCTCTTTGTGCTTAATTCAAAAAGAGATTTTAAAAAAGCACATTGAGATACAGTCTGTAAAAATGTTAGACCACCATCATTAACACTAACATAGTATAAGAACAAACTATTTTGCCCATGAGCAGAATATTTGATATATTTAATGCATTTTATAAAATTCTATAAAATAATATATAGGGTGACCAAAAGTCCCTGTAAACCATGCAAAATGGCTTATGAGGGAACATTAGAAAATTTGACTCACCTTATAGATGACAAGCAAATTTCCATACCACTAAAATTAACCCCCTATTATATTTCTTTTCATCGAGAATGGGATTTGTTTTATTTTTTTCTTTTCCTGGGTGAAAACAGTTTTAAACGGCATATATGGAAAGATTTTATGTTGTATTTATTTTTTTTATTTAAATTTTTCTTTTTCCCCATCAGACAGGTAGTGTGCCAATGTCAAAACAAAGTTCAAGGGAGGCACATCTCAGGCATGCATGTGAACTCCAGTCATCATGCTTAGGAACTACAAAAGGATCAGATTTTATATTTTAGGTTACATTTGCCCCTAATATTAAAATAGGAATGTTTATGCATATGAAACCTCTGAAATTTTTGACATTTTTGCTTCATTATGGACCTCGGAGTGATGCTAGTTATGCTTTGGAATGATGTAAAATTAATGATTTGCCTTGGGTCCTCCCTTTCTTTGGAAAAAGCCTCCTTAAGTACTCTGTTTAATTTACACATCAAAGAATACCATAGGCAGCTAACAATGTCTTTTGTGGGGGGAGATCTCCAAGATAGACACCAAAAGGGCTATCATTGATATAACAATAGCAACAAATAGGTTGATATAAACCCGAGTGGTAAGCCTTGGTAGGTTCTTTCTCTCCTCCAGATACCCTCCTACCCTTTTGTTTTACTGATGCTCATTTGCCCAAGCAAATTAAATTAAATTCACCAAGCCCAACGTAGAGTGACAGAATTTTTAGGGTCCTCATTACTATAGAAAGTTTTCCTGATGTAAGATTAGTAATCAGAGATGCAGCAAAATGAGAAAGAAAGAATACGGTCAGGCATTTCGTTTTCTCTGAACCTATAATGTACAAAACAGACCACGTGTGTCCACTAACCATCGCTGCAAGGACTCTTTAGGCACTTTAGTGGCTATTAAATTTAAGTTTAAATTTAGAAAATTATGTAAGGCTATGGAGCATACCATCTGTGAAAAGACAAAATTACAACAAATTTAAAGATCTCAACTGGCTTCATTTGAGATTCTCGAATTGTGCAACACTTCATTCCATAAAATAAAATAAGTGTTCCAGTTAGTCCAGCAGAAGAGGTTGGCTTTATAGACAAAAGAAGGGCTAAAGAAAAACAGAATGAAAAGTGGACTGGTCATTTCACAGTTACTTTCCATACAAGGTGGAACACAGATATTGAATAATAGAAAAATAACTGATCAGTTAACATCCCATTACTTCAGGTTAAGGACTAAAACATGGAGAACTTTATTTTTATGCCTTTTTATTTGAAGATTAAAACTGGCCATTTGGGGAAGTCAGGCTGTTATCTCTTTCTAGATTTCCAGAGGGTCGGATAACAATTCAGTTTCAGTTTGGTAAGCGCAGTTAATTCCATTTTGATTTTTAGTCTGGCTTGTTGAGGCCTAGTACAGGAGTTTAGTTCAGAACAATGGCTTCCTATGTTTTTTGTTTAACACCTAAAAAGAGGGAATCTAATGTTTATTGAGAGCTTATCATGTCCCAAGCACTGTTTAAAGACCTGTATTTAAGTCTTTCCCGTCTTGCGAGATGGTGGGTGAAAAAGTTGAGAAGCTGGTTTCTAAAGAGAAGAAAGCTGTTAAAGAGAAGAAACCTCAGGCCAAGAAGGGGAAGCCCCACTGCAGCCAAAATCCTGTTCTGGTTGGATATTCCCCATCTGCCATGTATTCCAGAAAGGCAATGTACTGAAGGAAATAGACAGTAGCTAAATCCAAGTTTGAAAAGAAAAAGGAGCTGAAGGTCCTTGCCACTGTTACAAAACCAGTTGGTGGGAACAAGAATGGTGGTTAAACTTCGCAAAAATGCCTCGATATTATTCCACTGAAGATGAGCCTTGAAAGCTGTTGAACTATGGCAAAAAACCATTTAGTCAGCATGTGAGAAAACTGCAATCCAGCATCACACCCTGGATTATTCTGATCATCCTCACTGGGTGCCACAGAGGCAAGAGGGTGGTTTTCCTAAAGCAACTGGACAGTGGCTTGCTACTTGTGACTGGACCTCTGTCCCTCAATTGAGTTCCTCTACAAAGGACATACCAGAACTTTGTCATCACCACCACCACAAAAATTGACACCAGTAATGTTAAATTCCCAAAGCATCTCATTGATGCTTATTTCAAGAAGCAGCAGCTCTGCAAGCCCAGACACCAGGAAGGTGAGATCTTCACCACAGAGAAAGAGAAATACGAGATAAGAGAACAGCAAGGTTGATCAAAAAGCTGTGGACTCACAAATTTCACCGAATATCAAGGCTATTCTTCAGCTCCAAGGCTACCGGCTGTGCATGTTTGCCTTGACAAATGGAGTTTACCCTCATAAAATGGTGTTTTAAATTGCTTAAAAAGAATGTAATTAAATAGCTGAGAGATTAAAAAGAAAAAAAAAAAAAAAGACCTGTATTTACTATCACATTTGATCTTATAACCCCAAAGGTAGATATTGTTACCCTTCTTTTGTACAATGTAGGAAACTAAGGTTCAGCTAAGTGAATGAGGAAGCAGAATCTTAAAACCAGATATCTTTGACTTCAAAGTTCTTTTCACCAAATGCTATTGGTTCTCTTAAAAAGAAGATGGAAGAGCAGGAGAGGGAAGACGGGAGTGGGGAGAGAGAGAGAGAGAGAAAGAGACTGTTCCAGAGGTGATCATCTAAAAGGGGAAAAGGAGGATTCAGTGAGACTTGAGGCAGACTTATTGTGAAGATAACAAAGCTTAAGTTCCAAAGACCTTCATTTGTCTGAGCCAACATCCAAAGTCCTTCCTGTACCTCATTTTTGGTTTATGATTTTATAATCTTTATTCTTGAAAAACCCTCCCTCCAGACTTATAAGCTTCAGTCCCTCAAAAGCCTTGATATGCCCTTGGATGAAAGATAGAGGCAAAATGCTGTGGGAATTAGGAGGAAGCAGTTATCAGTTGGTTTTAAACAGAAGTGGCATTTACAATGAGATTTTGAGACTTGAACTGTGTATTTGAACAAGTAAAATTTGGTAAGATAAGATGCTTCCCAGCATGGCATGAAGCATGGGATATGTACAGAAAAACAGTGACTGGTTCAGTCAGGTTGGAGGCTACTCAAAGGAATGAAAGGCAGCAGTGGTTCTCAACCTTCCTAATGCTGTGACCCTTTGACACAGTTCCCCATGTTGTGGTGACCCCCAACCATAAAATTATTTTCGTTGCTACTTCATAACTATAATTTTGCTACTGTTATGAATCGTAATGTAAATATCTGATATGCAGGATGTATTTAGACAACCCCCGTGAAAGTGTCATTCGACCCCCAAAGGGGTCGCAACCCACAGGCTGAGAACCACTGGAATACAGGATTGGAGAATGATGATAGAGATAGCGGGTCTTGAAAGCCAAAGCAATAAAGTTGAAGACTCAGATAATCCTAGTGTATTTTATACTAATTGATAATGGTATTTGGATGTAATAAATAGGTTTTTGGTCTTCATTCTGGTTCCTGGCTCCTAAAAGCCCCTAGGTTTTCCTAAATGATAAGAACTATAGGAACATCTTTTGTTACACTATTTGGCTTTTGTCTCCAGTTGCTGAAATAGCTCTAGAGCAAAGTGAAAGGAGCATCATTTGTTATTCCTAACAAACCCCTTTCAACCTTATGCTAATTTATGAGGGGGGGCAGGTTGGTTGGGAGTTGGGTTGGAACTTTTCATTCCACCCTTTGACCTGCAGGGAGGGGTGAAGGGCCGGAGACTGTGTTCAGTCAACAGTGGCCAATGATTTAATCATCATGACTGTGTAATGAAGCCTTTCTATAAATCCTAACTGAAAGGGTTTGGAAGCTTCTGACTTGGTGAACATACTGAGGTGCTGGGAAGGTGGTGTGTCAGAGTAATCCTAGAAGCTTGGTGTCCCTTCCCACATGCCCTTCTCGACATATCTCTCCCATCTGGCTGCTCCTATACCCATTTCTAGTAAACTGGTAACCTAGTAAGTGAACTATTTTCTTGAGTTCTTTGTACCATTCTAGCAAATTATCACACAGATTGGGAAGAAATAAAACTAATACTAATTGAAGTCCACTTTCAAATAATACAAATTCATTTCATAAATAGAGCAGGTATCTTGTAATAAAAAAATATTCCTGTTCCTTTCTCCTGTCCCTTGTATTATTGCTATCACTTTACATACATCTAGACTTAAATGTATGCATATATCATCTGTGATTGAATACATCATTATAATTGTTATTTCAGACAAACTATTATCCTGAGATGAGATCAATTAAAAATTAGAAAAGTAAAAGTTCTAATTTTCCCTCATAAATTCATTCTCTAATATTCTTCCTGTCTTTATGTTGATTAAAATTTCTGACCTACATTATATTTCTTTTCAAAGAATAACTTCTAGCATTTCTTGACAGACATATCTACTGACAACAAATTCCCTGAAATTTTTGTTTGTCTGATAAAGACTTTCTCCTTCACTTTTGAAGGATAATCTCACAGGGTACAGAATTCTTGGTCGACAGGTGTTTTTTCTCTCAACCCTTTTAAGTATTTCTTTCCACTCGCATAGTTTCTGAGAAGTTAGATGCAATTCTTTTCTATGGGTAAGATTTTTTTCCTCTGTCTTAAGATTTTCTCTTTATCTTTTTCATTTGACTCTCTTCGGTTTGAATATGATATGCGTACATGTAGTTTTTTGGCATTATTTTGCTTGGCTTTTTCTGAGCTTCTTGGATATGTGTTATGGTACATGTATCTGATGCTAACTTGCAGAAATTCTTACTTATTACTGTTTAACATATTTCTTCTGCTCCTTTTTTTTCTTCTCCTTTTAGTAGTCCTGTTACATATATGGCACCGCTTATTGTAGTTGTTTCACAGTTCTTGAATATTTTGTTCTTTTTCAATCTCTTTTTCTTTGCTTTTCAGTGTTGGAAGTTCCTATTGACATATCCTCAGGCTCATAGATTCTTTACTCAGCCATGCTCAGTTTTCTGGTGAGACTGTCAAAGGCATTCTTCATTTTTGTTATATTGTTTTTGATCTCTAGAATTTCTTTTGATTCTGTCTTTGAATTTCCATTTCTATGCTTACATTATCCATCTGTTCTTCATATTATCTAATTTTTCCATTAAAACCCTTAACACATTAATCATAGTTGTTTTAATTCTTGGTCTATAAATTGCAATATCCCTGTCATATCTAACTCTGGTTCTGTGTCTTCAAACTGTGTTTTTTACCTTTTTGTGTGGCTTGTAATTTTTTAGTCAAAAGGTAGACATGATGTGCTGAATAAAAGGAACTGTAGTAAATAGGCCTGTAGTAATGTAGTCTTAAGGTAGGAGAAGAGGAATGGGGGAAGTGCTCTGTAATCCTTTGATTAGACCTTGGTCTTTAGTGAGCCTGTGCCTCGGAGCAGTGAACTTCACAAGTGCCTATGACTTTTTCACCCCCTTAGATAGGACAGAATGGCTAGAGTGGGATGGAGTTCATTATTTCTCTTCATCTAGGTCTGTTAGGCTCTAAGGGGGGTGGGGGGGGGAAGACCAGTAAGTTAGGCATATTTCAAAATGGTTACTTTTCCCCTCTCCCTACTAGGTACATGAGGGTATTTTTCTCTGATGTTCACCATGAAAACGTGATGGGGTCCTATGGACAAAACTCAGATAAGTGTGGAGATCCTCTAACACCTGGGTCCTGATGGAATTTTCTTACTCTCAGATTTGTCTGCACTGTCTCTAGCAATTTGTCAGTTACATTTTAGGTTCTCCTGTCCTGGCACTAGTTCCCTCCGAGGATTCTGCTTAGTGGTTTCTGTCCTGTATTTGCTCATCTTCTCTTCAATTTAGGGTGAGGCAATGGTTTGCCCTTTGACCTCACTTTCTAGCAGATCTAAGAAAGGTTGTTTATTTTTCAGTTTGCCGTGTTTTTTCCTTGCTTTTAGAGTAGAGTGGCCACTTCCTAGCTTCATATAAGCCAGACCAAGATCTGGAAGTCCTATTTTGAACATTTTTACTTCTTTGCTTAGCATATTACCTGTCGTAAAAGACTTTAAATGAATGAATGGCATATAACTACTTGTAGGTCATAAGTTTTCATAGAATAGGAATGGATTCTTAAAATATCATTCTGAATAGCTCTCTTAAGAATGGCATCTCTTGGGTGGCACCTGTGGCTCAGTTGGTAGGGCACCGGCCCCATATACCAAGGGTGGCGGGTCCGAGCCCGGCCCCAGCTGAACTGCAACCAAAAGATGGCCGGGCATTGTGGTGGGCACCTGTGGTCCCAGCTACTCCGGAGGCTGAGGCAGGAGAATCACTTAGGCCCAGGAGTTGGAGGTTGCTGTGAGCTGTGTGATGCCATGGCACTCAACCTGAGGGGCATGAAGTGAAACTCTGTCTCTACAAAAAAAAAAAAGAATGGCATCTCTTGGCTGAATGTGGTCACTCATGCCTGTATTCCTAGTACTTTGTTTGGGAGGTTGCTTGAGCTCAGGTGTTGGAGACCAGCCTGAGCCAGAACAAGGCTCACAAAAATTAGAAAAATTATCTGGGTGTGGTGTTGTGTACCTGTAGTCTCAGCTATTCAGGAGGCTGAGGCAGAAGTTTGAGGTTGCTGTGACCTGTGATGATACCACTGCATTCTAGCCAGGGTGGCAGGCCAAGACCATTTTTCAAAAAACAAGCAAAAAGTCATTTCTACTGCCTTGTCCTTAGTTAGAACATACAATAGCATCTTGCAAACTGTAATGCAGTGTTCCAAAGATACTTCTTATATGGTAAATTAAGAAGTAGAGTCAATTTAATATACTATTTTGGATATCCCCAAAACACTATACGCTCAGCTGTGGAGTAATTTTCCTCCTGGGGGCAAAAGCAGTTGAAAATTAGGGGCTAACATGAGAATCTCATTTAATTTTTAATGGTTTCACTGTTCTTGGCTACATGGTGACTTGATGAAAATATCAATATTTCATTTAGAAAAATATTCAATCTTCTTATTGAAACACTTTGTCCATAGCAATTATTTCAGGAAAAATATGTCCTATTACCTTATTTGCTCTTCATTGAGGCCTTTAATTCACAGAATTTTAAAGGTTTTTATTTTCAATGTATGAGAAATGTAGCAACTATTTCACAACTGTTACTTTAAAAAATCTAGTTTTCTTCTTCTTTTTTCTTTTTGTTCTTGAGGCCTGAGTAAAATGGCAGAATCATAACTACAGCCTGAACAACTAGGCTGGGAGTACAGTGCCCGGCTAATTTCAAATAGTTTTTTCTTAAAAGCATTTGATTTTTTTCTAAATTTTAGTAGCCAGATCACCTTCCTTCAACTAAAGTATGTTTTTTTTCCTTTTCTTTTTCCTCTCAAATTCAAGGTTAGATATGACTTTGGAGTCAGGTTGTTTGTTGTAAACCTGGACTTATCAAAATTCTTCAGAGAGTGTATTGTATATATTACAGTACTGGACAGTCCTCTGATTAAATAGACATTTAATAGTTCTTCAAAATCTATTCTTTTGTGTGAACTTAGCTGCTTTCTTCATTTGTAGTTCTTTAAAAATACCATGCCAGAAATAATTTATAAGACTATAAAGTGTTTAAATCATATTAGTACAAGCACTAAATGCCTGTTCTATTTATTAAACACATACTCCATTTTCTAACTTGATAAAAATAGATGTTAGGTAGTTGAATCATTCAGTAATTTATTCTGGGTTTATGAATAGCATATTCTCCAGACTGTTTTATTATTTTATTTACTATTATTTTTATATAAACATATAAAACATTTGATTATAGTCACCTTGTAGATCTAAATTTCAATTGACTTGGCATCTTGATTTCTGGAAACCACAAGGAAATTAAAAATAATTAAAAGAGGTTTTCGTTTGTTACGGTATTAAACTGATGAGTAAGACACTCTGAAAGGAATGTATTGAGACTGTTCTATTCATGGTACAGTGCAATTACATCTAGCACCAAACTTAACACTGTTCAACTCTCCACATAGTATTTTGATTTATCTTGATCCAAACTTCTCGGGGAGGAGGTGCATTGTAGCTACAAGAAAATGTTGACTTAAAATTACAGTATGTCTTTAAAAGCTTGTTTGCAGGAAGTACTCTAGCCTTACTCAACAGATCTCTGACTAGCCTGGAAAAACAAATCCCGGAAAAGAATTATTAAGTGCCAATTATATAAACAAGAAGACTTTGTTAGGTAAAAACCAATGTGATTCTTAGCTGTTGAAAATCATGTCAGACATAATACATGACCAGCTGTTCAATGATATAAGGAAACCAAAGCGCTAGCTAAAAACATTGAAGCTCAACAAAAGATTTATTAATCGCCTCTTGATCCAACCTTATCCTGACATAAAAACTGAGTTCCCTAAAGATTTCAGTATTTGCTTCTGAAGGAAAAAGAATGTAGTCATTTATTTACGTAATCATCATTAGAATCCTAATGACCAGGCACGATAGCTCACGTCTGTAATCCTAGCACTCTTAGAGGCAGAGGCAGGTGGATTGCTTGAGCTCAGGAGTTTGAGAGTAGCCTGAGCAAGAGTGAGACCCCCATCTCTACTAAAAATGGAAAAAGTAGCCAGGTGTTGTGGTGGGTGCCTATAGTCCCAGCTACTTGGAAGGGTAAGGCAGGAGTATTGCTTGAGCCTAAGAGTTTGGAGTTGCTATGAACTGTGACACCAGGGCACTCTAGCCTGGTAGCCTCGGGGACAGAATGAGACCCTGTCTCAAAAAAAAAAGTCACACTTAGAAAGTTAAAAAATTAAAAAAAAAAGGAAACTTGACTAATGATGTAGAGATTTAGATCTCAATTTACTTTTTTTTTTTTTTGAGACAGAGTCTTACTATGTCACCCTTGGTAGAGTGCAGTGGCATCACAGCTCACAGCAACCTCAAACTCTTGGGCTTAAGTGACTCTCTTGCCTCAGCCTCCCAAATAGCTAGGACTACAGATGCCCGCCACAATGCCCAGCTATTTTTTTGTTGTAGTTGCCATTGTTGTTTGGCAGATCTGGGCTGGGTTCAAACCCACCAGCCCTGGTATGTGCCCTAACCACTGAACTTCAGGCGCCAAGCCATTCACCAAAGATTCTTGATATGACTAACCTTTAACCTAATCATGTCCACCTATTGAACCTGCATTTCTTCTCTTACCCTGTACCTAACAGCACTGGGCAGATTTAGATTGCTTATACAAAGGTTTACTGTTGTGGTTGAAAAATCATGGCATACATTGAATGTGCTTGTGCAGCAAGAGCTAATTCAGAAATGGAAGTATGCATATGAAATTTTGCAAGATTTTAGAGTTAGGAGTTGATCTGGCAATTGACCAAGATTGACTGAATCTATGTATTTGTTAGATCAGCAAAATACATTTGTTCAATTATCTGATCATTCATCCCTCCATCCTTCCGACTATCAGTCAATTCAAATATTTATTCAGCAATTTGTGTAAACCAAGAAAAATACCAAGTGCTGAGAATTCAATGGAAAACAAGACAGAGTACCCTGCTCTTGTTGAACTTATATTCTTAGGGTAAATACTAGCAGTGATAAAGAATAATAAATAAATTATTACTATGAAGAAAGTCAACAGGGTGTTGTGCATAACATGTGGTTAATGTGGTTTTCTCAGTTGTTTCAGAGAACAGACTTGTGGGAGTTTCATCATAGAGCTCTCTTATGATGGATAGGAAGACAATTGTGTTATTATTACTTATCATCTTATTCCAAAGGCCTAATTTAATAAATGAGCTGTAAGTTACTATTTTTTTGTTATCTTAATTGTGGAAACTTTATTTTTTATTGCTATATCACATTTGTACGTATTTTTGAAATATAAAAACATTTCAAGCATTTCCTGTAAATCATGAACCTGATATCCATGCCCATTATCTAATTTCTATTCAATAATATAGTAGAGGTTCTTGCCAGTACAATAAGATAATAATAAATTCAAGGCATTAGTATTGAAAAGGAAGAAATGGAATTGTCATGATACTCGGATAATATCATTATTATTTTTTATTTGAGATAGGGTCTTGCTACATTTCCTATGCTGACATCAAAGTCCCGGCTTAAGCAATCCTCCTACATCAGCCACCAATGTAGCTGGGACTGCAGGCATGAATAAATTATTATTATTGAGGGTTTTGTATGCTCTAAAGCACTTACTGTGGTCCATGCACTGGACCACAGTACAAACTGTTACTGGTCTGTTATAAGGTAAGCATAGAAATTAGGAGTAAACATTTAGAAATTCATCTTTATTAAGTATTTTTTAAAGTGCTGATTTGCAGTAAATTGGATATTAAGAAATAAAATTGTCCATTACCGCAAATAGTTGAAAAGCACAACTTTAAAAGATCATTGCTCAGCTACACTGTAAAAAGGCCAAATGATTTTTAAAAGTAGGAATGATGTAAGGGAAGTGAATGAACAGTTATTTAGTAGCACCAAATGTCAGGGAGTGCATTTGATGGGCAGTTAATGACTTCAGGAATGTTCTACCTAGCTCAAAGCACCTTCAAGTGCTGGCTTCTGAGCTGAACAGAGTTGGGACTCTCTGTGGGCCATCTGTAATACTACATAGTGTTTTCACTTCCATGCTATGTTCTCACCCTCTTTAGGTAATAAGAATAGCTGTTTGTTTTTTTAGACAAAGTCTGACTCTGTCACCCTGGGTAGAATGCCATGGTATTGGCCTAGTTTACTGCAACCTCAAACTCCTGGGCTGAAGTTATTCTCCAATCTCAGCTTCCCCAGTAGCTGGAACTACAGGTTCCCACCACCATACCCAGCTAATTTTTTCTGTTTTTGGTAGAGACAGAGTCTCACTCTTGTTCAGGCTGGTCTCCAATTACTGAGTTTAAATAATCCTCTTGCCTCTGCCTCCCAGAGCACTAGGATTATAGCCATGAGCCAGATGTAAGACTTTGATTTGACAATTGTCTAAAGTGCTAGTTCTCTGAGGAGTGGTAAGCCTTGGTTGAATCTGTCTTCTCTGGGAAGATAGTGCTGCCTGAACATATTCTGGTTTATTGTCAGGCCTGAACTTGATAAATTTATCAGGGACAGTAATATTATTACTGTCCAATATACTAAACGTCAGACCAATTTCAGATTAATTTTTAACTCACATCCTCTTTGGGGACTAGATGAAGCTGCAAGTCTCTGCTTCTGGCTTGAGCTCCTCTCAGCAATGATGTGCATGAAGACACTTCATCTTGGCTTGCCTTTAGTGCAAAATGGACATTCTCAATTTTTAGTAAATGTCACTGATGAATGAAGCCAGCATCGGGGTCTGACTCCTGATGGCCAGTTTCTGCCCATTCCAGCATTGCTCTTCACCACGTGTCGGCACTGGTCAGGGTTAGGAGTGTGCAGAAAGGTTTGATTGAATAAGTGAAAATCTCCTGATGATGGGAGAAAATATTCCAATGGTGTTTATTGACATCCACTACTGAATTATATTTAAGGCATGGTATCTGAAAGTCACAGGAACAATCTCATCACTTTCAACCTTACAGGTGGGCCTCCTGGGAAGAACTGGAGCGGGAAAGAGTACTTTGTTGTCTGCTTTTTTGAGACTCCTGAACACTGAAGGAGATATCCAGATTGATGGTGTGTCTTGGGATTCAATAACTTTGCAACAGTGGAGGAAAGCCTTTGGAGTGATACCGCAGGTGAGCAAAAAGACTTAGCCAGAAAAAAACCAACTACATTACATTTTTATCTGCATTTGACATTTGGTCTCAAGAAATTCACGTTACCTTGCCAAGTTTATTTGTCACAAAGCATTACCATCTTTTTTCTTCAATGCAGTCTTTTCACAGGCATAAAAAAAAGTTCTGAAAGTTTGGGATTCCATTCAACTTAAAGTTATTGAAATGTTCCTAGTTTGATAGCATTTTCCCGAAGACCTTACACAGTAGGAGCCTGGGGTTTTTGTTTCACCAACTTTTTTTTTGGACCTGCTTCAATGGTCTGAGCTCCAAGTTAGCAGTCACGGCAGGCTGAGAAATGCTTTGCAAGACCATAAAAGATGAGGCTGAAATAACAAACACTTGGAAGCATGAGGCAGTGGAATTGGAAATAGAAAGGGTAATGATTGTTTTTTGTTCTTTGGATAGGGTGAACCATGTCTGATTAATCTGTAGCTTTTTTTTTTTTTTTTTTTAATGTCACTCTTTGATTTGGGTCACAAAGGATCTTTAGCCTCACTGGATTGTATCATGCTATTCGTGGGATTGTGCAAGAGCACTTCTTGTATATGTGAGAAATAGCAATGGTTCCAGTTTAAAACGATCCAAGAAATGTCTTTACTGGGACCAAATGTGAAAGGCATTTACTGCATTTCTGTTGATACTTGCTCTCATCTCTCTGAATATATTCATTGTTTTAATGATCACTTTCCTCCCTTTCTATTAACAGGCCCTGAAACCATTCCACTGCCATCCTTCTTTCTAACATTTCTCTATTTTTTAACACAAAATTAAAATGCCAGGAGCATCTCCACGTAGACGACTACAAATCTAGAACAAGAAAAATGCTTGTGTATCTTGGTAGCTTATTTTTGCTCCTTTCAACTAATGAGGCACTAAATATTCTAACTGCCAGACTATTCTAGTTTTTAATTCATTGGTGTAGACTTTTGCTAGGCTGCCAGAAGCTTAGTCTTGGTTGGAGTTTTGAAAACAGGTTGCCTGTTCAGAGAAAAAGGGATTGTCCAGTGGTCCACACACAAAGCAACAGTGGAAACACAAGTATCCCGCGGTGACAGCATTAGTAGAAATAAAAATGTTGAAAAACATAAAATAGGCTCAGAGAACTTGTCAGAGAAGTGTTATTCAGTTTGACCTTAGTGACTTGGTCCCATTTTTAATGAAAAACAGTGAAACTTTTAGGTTTTGTTTTTCTTGTTCACAGACAGCTGCCCTTAGAATGAGTTCAGCTTTAAAAATTAGTTCCAATTTCACTGGAAATTCTTTAGTTAATCTGCTACATGGTAGAAAGGTTTTTGTTCTAGCAAATGCTCTACTTAGGATTCTACATTTGCAATACCTAAATGAAAACTGAGCAGGTTAGAATTATGAAAATTATCTTGCCATTTGTCAATGTGAATCTTCCAATTTTGTCCTTTCCCCCCATATTCCCTCTTCTATAGTTTTAAGCTTTCTATAAACAAAATAAGAAATACTCTCAGAGGTTCCTTCAGAAACGCCGAATGATACTGATGTAGATGCTTCTCATATATATGTTTATGATCTTGGTTTCTGGGACTGTCTTTTAATATTATGAGGACCCATCTATAGACAGGATGTACCATTTCTTCCACTGCGTCAATTTTTCAACATTATAGGAATGCCCAAGAGAGAGGGAGAGGGAATGTTCCTCATGTATTTTTGATGTCTACACCAAGTGATGCGCTTACTTTTCTAACTCTTCCTTGAAAGTTCAAATTAAGCAATTTTTTTCCTTTCCTAGAATTTGATCTTTCTAAACAAAAGGAAGAAAAATCCAAGGAGAGCTATTTTTTGTTTGCTTTTCCATTTTTTTCCTCCTTCCATCTCCCAGACCTTGTAAGGGCATAGTTCAGATGATCGCTGACATTGAGGCATTAGAGGTCTCTGGATCAATTAATTACGTGTATTGAGACACATGAGACAAGAACTTTGAACAAGAAATTCCCCGTCTTTCTCACAGTGATCCTGGAATCACAAGACACCATTAATTTTGGCAAGTCCTTGCAGTTTTTTTTTTTTTTGTTTAATCGTCTTCCCTCCTGCAGCTAGAAAGCAATCTTGAGGACTGTCCCAGCCAGGAAGACAGACACTGTGTCCATTTTAAGGTGGAGAATCCTTTCATATGTTCTACTTTACCTGTGATCTATGAGGTCATGAAAAGGAGACAAAGGGGCTTTTAATCAAAACCTCATGGATTTAGCCAGTTCGAACACCAAGACTTAAAATGGTTTGTTAGCCTTTAATCTTGTTAAGCACTTACCTAATATAAAAGAAAAATAACCTTTAAATGTATTTTTTTTTTAATTTTTTTTTTTTTTTATTGTTGCAGATTCATTGAGGGTACAATAAGCCAGGTTACACTGATTGCAATTGTTAGGTAAAGTCCCTCTTGCAATCATGTCTTGCCCCCATAAAGTGTGACACACACCAAGGCCCCACCCCCCTCCCTCCGTCCCTCTTTCTGCTTTCCCCCCCATAACCTTAATTGTCATTAATTGTCCTCATATCAAAATTGAGTACATAGGATTCATGCTTCTCCATTCTTGTGATGCTTTACTGAGAATAATGTCTTCCACTTCCATCCAGGTTAATATGAAGGATGTAAAGGCTCCATTTTTTTTTTAATTGCTGAATAGTATTCCATGGTATACATATACCACAGCTTGTTAATCCATTCCTGGGTTGGTGGGCATTTAGGCTGTTTCCACATTTTGGCGATTGTAAATTGAACTGCAATAAACAGTCTAGTACAACTGTCCTTATGATAACAGGATTTTTTTCCTTCTGGGTAGATGCCCAGTAATGGTATTGCAGGATCAAATGGGAGGTCTAGCTTGAGTGCTTTGAGGTTTCTCCGTACTTCCTTCCAGAAAGGTTGTACTAGTTTGCAGTCCCACTAGCAGTGTAAAAGTGTTCCCTTCTCACCACATCCACGCCAGCATCTGCAGTTTTGAGATTTTGTGATGTGGGCATTTCTCACTGGGGTTAGATGATATCTCAGGGTTGTTTTGATTTGCATTTCTCTACTATATAGAGATGATGAACATTTTTTCATGTGTTTGTTAGCCATTCGTCTGTCATCTTTAGAGAAAGTTCTATTCATGTCTCTTGCCCATTGATATATGGGATTGTTGGCTATTTTCATGTGGATTAATTTGAGTTCTCTATAGATCCTAGTTATCAAGCTTTTGTCTGACTGAAAATATGCAAATATCCTTTCTATTGTGTAGGTTGTCTCTTTGCTTTGGTTATTGTCTCCTTAGCTGTACAGAAGCTTTTCAGTTTAATGAAGTCCCATTTGTTTATTTTTGTTGTTGTTGCAATTGCCATGGCAGTCTTCTTCATGAAGTCTTTCCCCAGGCCAATATCTTCCAGTGTTTTTCCTATGCTTTCTTGGAGGATTTTTATTGTTTCATGCCTTAAATTTAAGTCCTTTATCCATCTTGAATCAATTTTTGTGAGTGGGGAAAGGTGTGGGTCCAGTTTCAGACTTTTACATGTAGACATCCAGTTCTCCCAACACTATTTATTGAATAGGGAGTCTTTCCCCCAAGGTATGTTCTTGTTTGGTTTATCGAAGATTAGGTGGTTGTAAGATGTTAGTTTCATTTCTTGGTTTTCAATTCGATTCCAAGTGTCTATGTCTCTGTTTTTGTGCCAGTACCATGCTGTCTTGAGCACTATGGCTTTGTAGTACAGACTAAAATCTGGTATGCTGATGCCCCCAGCTTTATTTTTATTACTAAGAACTTCCTTAGCTATACGGGGTTTTTTCCGGTTCCATACAAAACGCAGAATCATTTTTTCCAAATCTTGAAAGTACGATGTTGGTATTTTGATAGGAATGGCATTGAATAGGTAGATTGCTTTGGGAAGTATAGACATTTTAACAATGTTGATTCTTCCCATCCATGAGCATGGTATGTTCTTCCATTTGTTAAAATCCTCTGCTATTTCCTTTCTGAGGATTTCATAGTTTTCTTTATAGAGGTCCTTCACCTCCTTCGTTAGGTATATTCCTAGGTATTTCATTTTCTTTGAAACTATGGTGAAGGGAGTTGTGTCCTTAATTAGCTTCTCATCTTGACTGTTATTGGTGTATATAAAGGCTACTGACTTGTGGACGTCGATTTTATATCCTGAAACATTACTGTATTTTTTGATGACTTCTAGGAGTCTTGTGGTTGAGTCTTTGGGGTTCTCTAAGTATAAGATCATGTCGTCAGCAAAGAGGGAGAGTTTGACCTCCTCTGCTCCCATTTGGATTCCCTTTATTTCCTTGTCTTGCCTAATTGTATTGGCTAGAACTTCCAGCACTATGTTGAATAGTAAAGGTGACAGAGGACAACCTTGTCTGGTTCCAGTTCTAAGAGGAAAAGCTTTCAGTTTTACTCCATTCAGTAAAATATTGGCTGTGGGTTTGTCATAGATAGCTTCAATCAGTTTTAGAAATGTGCCACCTATGCCTCTACTCTTCAGTGTTCTAATTAGAAAAGGATGCTGGATTTTATCAAATGCTTTTTCTGCATCTATTGAGAGGATCATGTGATCTTTATTTTGCCTCTGTTAATATGGTGGATAACGTTTATGGACTTGCGTATGTTAAACCAGCCTTGCATCCCTGGGATGAAGCCTACTTGATCATGATGAATGACTTTTTTGATGATAAGCTGTAATCTATTGGCTAGGATTTTGTTGAGAATTTTTGCATCTATATTCATGAGTGAGATTGGTCTGAAATTCTCCTTTATGTTTGGGTCTGTTCCTGGTTTTGGTATCAGGGTGATGTTTGCTTCATAGAATGTGTTGGGGAACATTCCTTCTTCCTCAATTTTTTGGAATAATTTCTGCAGTACAGGAATAAGATCTTCCTTGAAGGTTTGATAGAATTCCAGAGTGAAACCATCTGGACCAGGGCATTTTTTGGTTGGAAGATTTTTTATTGTTTCTTTTATTGTTTCTCAGTGCTTGAAATTGGTCTGTTCAGGAGCTCTATTTCTTCCTGGCTAAGTCTAGGGAGAGGGTGTGTTTCCAAATATTGATCCATTTCCTTCACATTGTCACATTTCTGGGCATAGAGTTTCTGGTAGTATTCAGAGATGATCTCTTGTATCTCTGTGGGATCAGTTGTAATTTCCCCTTTATCATTTCCGATTGAGGTTACTAGAGATTTTACTTTTCTATTCCTCGTTAGTCTGGCCAATGGTTTATCTATTTTATTTATTTTTTCAAAAAACCAACTCCTTGTTTCATTAATTTTCTGAATGATTCTTTTGTTTTCAATTTCATTGATCTCTGATTTGATTTTGGATATTTCTTTTCTTCTACTGAGTTTAGGCTTAGACTGTTCTTCTTTTTCCAATTCCATAAGATCTCTTGTGAGATTGTTGATGCGTTCTCTTTCTGATTTTCGAACGTAGGCATCTAAAGTGATGAATTTTCCTCTCAAAACTGCTTCTGCAGTATCCCACAGGTTTTGGTAGCTTGTGTCTTCATTGTTATGCTCAAGGAAGTTAATGATTTCCTGTTTTATTTCTTCCTGCACCCATCTGTTATTCAACAGAAGATTGTTTAATTTCCATGCCTTTGGGTGGGGTCAAGCACTTTTGTTAGAGTTGAGTTCCACCTTTAGTGCCTTATGGTCTGAGAAGATACAAGGTAAAATTTCAATTCTTTTGATTCTGTTGATATTTGTTTTGTGTCCCAGGATATGATCAATTTTGGAGAATGTTCCATGGGGTGATGAGAAGAATGTATATTCTTTATCTTTGGGGTGGAGTGTTCTATATGCATCTATCAAGCATAGTTGTTCTAGGGTCTCATTTAAATCTCTTATATCTTTGTTTAATTTCTGTTTAGAGGATCTGTCCAGCTCTGTAAGAGGAGTGTTAAAGTCCCCTGTTATTATGGTATTATCAGATATCATATTGCTCAGACTGAGTAAGGTCTGTTTCAAGAATGTGGGAGCATTTAAATTGGGTGCATAAATATTTAGAATTGAAATGTCTTCTTGTTGTATTTTTCCCTTGACCAATATAAAGTGACCATCTTTGTCTTTTTTGACTTTAGTTGCTTTAAATCCACATGTATCTGAAAATAAGATTGCAACTCTTCTTTTCTTCTGAATTCCATTTGCCTGAAAAATTGTCTTCCAACCCTTGACTCAGAGCTTTAATTTGTCTTTTGAAGCCAGGTGTGTTTCTTGCAGACAGCAAATGGATGGCTTGTGTTTTTTATTCCAGTCGGCGAATCTATGTCTCTTCAGTGGGGAATTCAAGCCATTAACATTTATTGAGATAATTGATAAGTGTGGTAGTATTCTATTCGTCTTATTTTGTGAGAGTCTGTTGCTTAGTTTTATATTTTGCATCGGTGTGGAGGTTAGGTTCTGTCCTTTAATTTCTGAGTTCTTACTTTGCTGCTGATCCATTGTGGTGGTCAGTGTGCAGAACAGGTTGAAGTATTTCCTGTAGAGCTGGTCATGTGGCGAATTTCCTCAATGTTTGTATATCCATAAATGATTTGATTTGTCCGTCAATTTTGAAGCTTAGCTTAGCAGGGTACAGAATTCTGGGCTGGAAATTGTTCTGTTTAAGTAGATTAAAGGTAGATGACCATTGTCTTCTTGCTTGGAAAGTTTCATTAGAGAAGTCTGCGGTCACTCTGACGGATTTGCCCCTGTAGGTCAACTGGTGCTTACTCCTGGCAGCTTGCAGAATAATCTTTTCTTTTGTCTTGTCTTTGGACAGGTTCATCACAATGTGTCTTGGAGAAGCTCAGTTAGAGTTGAGGTGACCTGGGGTCCGATAGCCCTCTGAAAGCAGTGTGTCAGAATCTTTGCTGATATTTGGGAAATTGTCTTTTATAATATTCTCTAGTATGGCTTCCATTCCTCTGGGGCATTCTTCTTCCTCTTCTGGAATTCCTATAACTCATACGTTGGAACGCTTCATAAAGTCCCATAATTCTGACAGTGAACGTTCTGCTTTCTCTCTCTTCTTTTCTGCCTCTTTTACTATCTGAGTTATCTCAAGAACTTTGTCTTCTACCTCTGAAATTCTTTCTTCTGCATGGTCTAACCTGTTGCTGATACTTTTCCATTGCATCTTTAAGTTCCCTAATTGACTGTTTCAGTTCCTTCAGCTCTGCTATATCCTTTTTATATTCTTCATATCGTTCATCTCTGATTTGATTCTGTTTTTGGATTTCCTTTTGGTTATTTTCCACTTTATTAGCAGTTTCCTTCATTGTTTCCATCATTTCTTTCATTGTTTTCAACATGTGTATTCTAAATTCCCTTTCTGTCATTCCTAACATTTCTTTATAGGTGGAATCATCTGCAGTAGCTACCTCAAGGTCCCTTGGCGGGGTTTTTCTGGACTGGTTCTTCATGTTGCCTGGAGTTTTCTGCTGATTCTTCCTCATGAGTGATTTCTTTTATCTGTTTCCTTGCCCTAATTTTCCTTTCACTTCCTCTTGCTCTTTAAGTTCTCATGCCTATGGACGTTTTTCCACTGTTTTAGTTCTCCTTTTGGGGTCCAGAAGTCTTTCGCTGACTCCCTGTATCCTCACAGGGGTGAGGATAGGCAGATCCCACCAGCCAGAGATGCCTGGAGTCGTATCTCCCCAGACTCACGCTGCCCAGATGCAAGGAAGCTGTTACTCAGCTGCCATCTTGCTCCGCCTCCCTTTAAATGTATTTTTAAAGCTTTGGTGACATGTGTAAAAGATTGCAAACTATTCTGAGGATGTGACTAGGGCTGTTGTTGCAGTGAGACTTTACAATTTGAAATAATCAACATCCAAGTGGCTCCCTCTATGGGGTGGGGACATCTCTGGCTCTGCGATGTACCAGATAGGCCAAATCATGCGTCTCTCAGTCTGAACAATGAAGTTCAGCATGCAGCAGCTCGCATTCAGCTTTATAATTAACAATTTAATTATGAGTTGTTAAACTCTTTCTATATGCTTAAAATCATGAATATCACAGCTTCTGTAGTTATGTGTAGAGCTCTTGCCCTTGATTTGTCACCACAAGGTCCCAATCCAACCTGTGAGCTTCTAATAAGAAGCTTTAAATTATGTCCATTGTCTTAAGTCAAATGTCAAAGGAAGAAAAAATATAACCAAAGTAATACATTTAATACAGGTAGTTAAATACAGTTGTGGTTTGAGGTGTGGGCTAGTCAGGGAGTGCGGGGGTCATTGGGAGGGAAAGGCCAGCCCCCGAGCCCTGATGTCTCTACCCCACCACACCGAGTCCTTCCTTTCCCCACTCCCACTGCTGTGCCTTCCTCTCCATCTTCTTCCTAGGGTCCCCCTGTTATGTTCCACACAATTTAAATTTTTTAGAGCAACATTTAGGTTTTTGATCCAACCCCAACATTCCACCTCCACGTTCCAGTCCTTATACATAAGGTCTAGAAACCTTGTGTATAAATCTCTCCTGGCACTTCTGAAATGCATGGTATTAGAATTATCTGTGGATTTGTTTCATTTCTACTTAGTGTTAGTTAAGGAGGCAGAATGTAAACACAACATCATCAACAATTGAAACAGCCTGGCAAAAAGAATATAATGGAAATGCTAAATAAAACGTGGGTTTTTTTCTTACTATTTTTTCTCTTATAAAGTGTGGAATACGATAGCTTCCGTGATAAGACTGCGGTGTACATTGTCTTGTGCTGAGTCACTAATTGCTTGACCTCTTCTACAAGGATCATACATAGTTCTACTAATATCTGGGCTTTCACCTGCATAATTTTAGGCAGGTTATTTAATCTCTCTGTGATTCACTTTCCTTGTCTGAAAAGTGAGGATAATGGTAGTTAACTACCCTGTTTCCCTGAAAATAAGACCTACTTACAGGAAAGATAAGATGTCCCCTGAAAATAAGACCTAGCGCATCTTTGGGAGCACACCTTAAAATAACACTGTCTTATTTTCGGGGAAACAGGGTAGTTCACTGTGTTCATGTGGGGACTGAATGAATTAATATAAGTAAAGTACTGAGACTCCTTCTTTACACATAGTAAGTACAATATACTTGTTGCAGTGGTGGTGGTGGTGATTATTATTTATATCTATGGACAAAAGATCATGTCTCCTTCATCTTTGTACTGGATTGGATTTATATACCTCAGGAAGGAACAAATAAGTGTAGACAGTTTCACGAGAGTGATAATTAAGTTTAAGTTATAAAACTTAAGTGATAATTAAGTTTAAGTTATAAAACTTACAGATTTTAGAAAGTTTGGAGGAATGGGAAGATGGAGAGGGTATTCCAGGATCCCCAGACAGAAGATTATGTATAAGTACAAAGGTGGAAACTGAAAATATTGGGTTTCCCTTGGTAAGAAAAGGTCACGTTAGGGAGTATTAGAAGAAAGAGGGAAAGACAGACATGGCCCAGTGAGGCAGGGTTGACTATTTTTGAGTGAGCTAGAGGCTGGTGGAAGGGCCGTGGAGGATCATGCTGCTGACGGCCGTGTGTGGAGGATGGACATGGGGAAGCAGCAGGAGAAGCTGGGACGTGGCTAAGAAACTCCAGCTGGTGTGACGGGAGTGGAGACTAAAATAAGGACAGAGAGGGCACAGCGCTGAATCCAGGGAGAAGAGAAAAAATAACTGGTGTGGAATTAAAGTATAACATAGTGTATTACTTCTGAGCCCAAAACTTTAAAATTTCTGATAATTTGGTCATACCAGGAAAACATTTTTTAATGCTATCTCTGAAAATGTGTATACTAAAAGTTGTAGTATAAAAAGGTTGTGAAACATTAAATAATTTTATGGGTAACACTTTGTATATCTTACATGTAATCATTTACATACAAAAAGATATGATATGTACATTAATATGATAAAAATTTTTCTGTATTTTATAATACTTGGGATTAAAAAAGATTTTATTCACCTGTTCTAACTAATAGCTATTCTTAAAAGCATTAGGAATACTTTTAAGAACACCTATAATTCCCTCACCCTGGGAGGCTGAGATAAAAAGATTAATTGAGGTCAAGAGGTCAAGATAAGCCTGGGCAATATAGTGAGGTCTTGTCTGTATAAAAATAAGAAAAATTAGCCAGACATAGTGGCATGCACTTGTACTCCCAGCTATTGGGGAAGCTGAAGCAGGAGGACCAGTTGAGTGCAGGCTTTTGAGGTTTCAGGGAGCTATCTTGACACCGTTGCACTTTATCCTGGTGACAGAGCAAGAACCTATCTCTGTAAAAAGATAAAATCTCCCCCCAACGCCCCTGAAAAAACGCAATAAAAACCCCAAAGCAACATTTATTTTTATTTTTATTTTTATTTTTTTGTAGAGACAGAGTTTCATTTTATCACCCTCGGTAGAGTGCTGTGGCGTCACAGATCACAGCAACCTCCAACTCCTGGGCTTAGGCGATTCTCTTGCTTCAGCCTCCCAAGTACCTGGGATTACAGGCGCCCACCACAACGCCCGGCTATTTTTTTGTTGCAGTTTGGTGGGGGCTGGGTTTGAACCCACCACCCTCAGTATATGGGGCCGGCGCCCTACCCGCTGAGCCATAGGCACCGCCAGCAACATTTATTTTTAAACATTCTCTAATACAAATTTAGGATCTTGATTTGTTCCCATTGGATGGATTTTTACCATATAGATTCAATTTATTAAAAAATGTTGCAGACATTGTCAAAAAGGAATATCAAAACCATTGTGATACTTATTAGCATTTGGGCCACATCTTAATAGACCTATAAATGATATATGTGTATGTACGTGTGTGTGTATATAAATACGTGGGTCATTACAAAAGTTCTGAGATACACAAAAATCAAGAAGCATAAAATCCACGTGGATGGTAAATACATGAAGCCCTCCCGGCAACACCAATAAGCTGAGCAAGTTGAAACTCGCACAGGTGAATCTTAAAGGACGCTGTCAACTGCGTTTCTTGGTTGTTAAGTAATCCACATGAGATAGTCTGTCTCAAAACTTTCGTAATGATCCACGTATGTTCTTTGTGAGCCACGACACAACAGCACTGTAGACTGAAAGAGTCATTCTTCCCACTTCTCTAAATTACATTGCATCAGTCACCACAGAAGCCTAATTGCTTTTTTAGTTTTTCGTTTTACATCCAGCGCTAAAGCATAGAGCCTGTTGCAGTAACACATGGCCAGCTCTAGGAACTCCGTGTAGCTCAGCCGTTTCCGCTGAGTTGAGCTGAAGAGGCAGCCCCAGCAAAGATGCTACTCACGGGGTGAATAATGGTGCTCTTAGTCTTCCTGCAGTTTCAAGAATTGCTCTTTATACCATACATGACATTAAATAAAGATCAAATATTTACACACCCTAACTTTCCTCTTAGTGAACAGTTTCTTAAAAGAGAGATAGGGCAACAGTGTTGTGATTGATGGTTCCAGGTGTACTTTTTGCTACACAATCAGTCTGGCTGTACCACCTTGGCCAAGCCACGTAACTTCTCAGGACCTCAGCTGTTTCATTTGTAAACCAGGGAAAAGGACCTTTCAGCTTTAGAGATGAGTTTGTAGAAAGTTCAAACAGTTTATAAAACAGAGCTAGACACCGACTGGCACCCTCAGAAGCAAGACAGTGCCAGATACTATTTGTAATACAAGAGTGGAATGTCTGATTAATTGTATGAAAATGAATTCTAACCAAACCAGTTTGTTCACTGAATTTCTTTTTAAATTAGGTACTTCATTACCTTATGTCTATGCTAGACAATCAATTATAAACAGAAGATCTGCAGAACTTCTGAATGGTATCAAATCCATAACACCTAAAACTTGGATATCTAATTTCAACTAACAGCTTTCTTTCATCATTTTTAATAACTAAAATTAATGAATATATGGTATACAACATATACTTGATAGGGATTATGAGTAAAGGTTAGACAAACCATTTCTCAAGCAATTGTAAAGAACAACCCAAGTTTTAGTGGGTTGCTAGTATAATTCCTTTAAGTTCTGTGATATTTATAAGCATTTGGGCCATGTTTTAATAGAATTACACGTGTGCGTTTGTATGTCTGTGTATGGGTGTATGTCTGTGTGTGTGTATACATATACATACAGTATATATATTTACATTTCCTTCTGAGATATTTTGCCGTGCTGGTGAGGAGCACAGGTTTGGAGACAAATCCTCAAATTCTAGTCCCACTTACCTAAGTGAGCTTGGGCAAGTCACTTAACTTCTTAGACTTCTCTCTGTCTAAGGCAATTTGGGAAAACCATGGTTTTAAGAAATGTAGCTTTATATTCCCCTTATGGTTGTTATTTACTAAAGGCAAAAGAGGGGGGAAAGCAAATAAAATATTATTCTGAACTTTAATATCAAAAAATATTTTTAAGTTGGGCGGCACCTGTGGCTCAAAGGAGTAGGGCACTGGCCCCATATACCGGAGGTGGTGGGTTCAAACCCGGCTCTGGCCAAAAAAAAATAGATAAATAAAGAAAAATAAATAAATATTTTTAAGTTCATTCATATTAAAAAAGAGAGAACTAAATATATCATTATTATTGGATCATTATTTCCCACGGAAACAGAGTTTTCTTTCAAAACATTTTATTACAATAAAGGGTGATCTAAATAGACAGTGACATGGCAAATAAAGTGTCTCAGGTAACTCAAGTGCCAGGCTCCTTACAGAGAATTAGACCGTCATTTTTCCCCCTCACCAGCATTAGTCTCATCTGCTTCCCTTCTGCAACACGCATGTATCCAGTTAAATAAATATTTTATTTCTGCTCTTTCATGGATTTCTAAATTGTGGCTCTTTCTTGTGTCTCTCTGGTCAGATAAATATAGGTGTGCCCTGGTTTATAGATGAGATGAATTTATGTGCAGGAAAAAAAAGTGTAAGTTAAAGCAATTTCAAAATCCCATATGAAGCTAGGTTTAGCGAAGAAACCCAAGAAAATATATTAACAAACAGGAATTTGTTTTCACAAGTTAATTATAACTTATAGACTTACTTTCTTCAACTTTTAAATTTTATATTATATTTGCTTATAGTAAGGTATATTATTAGGTATAAAAAATTAATTTTCCACAATTTACCATGGTTTTAATTTCTTTATTCTAAAGACATTGGGGTTACAAAAATGCTCACAAGAGGCTTCAAGTGTTGCTATAAAATTGTTACTTTAAAAAAGATACAGAGAAAACATGTAAAATAATTAAAATTTAAGAAAACTACAAGGTAAGTACATGAGTGTTTGGCATATTATTTTAAGATATTTTTCTACTTAAAATATTTCACATTACAATAAGGACAAATATTAAAAGATGTTTATTATTTTAAGATATTTTTCTACTTAAAATATTTCACATTACAATAAGGACAAATATTAAAAGATGTTTATTCTTGTTTTCTTCTTTGCTTTATTTCTGTAGAAAGTGTTTATCTTTTCTGGAACATTTAGAAAAAACTTGGATCCTTATGAACAATGGAGTGATCAAGAAATATGGAAAGTTGCAGATGAGGTAAGGATACTAAATGAAATAATTGTGAAAGAGGTAGCTCAGACCCACGTGAGTGATTGTCACAACTGATCATTTTACACCCTTTGTGTGTGTGCACACACAACTTTAAAATGAAGTATCCCAATACACCTGGAGCACCTGCTACTGTTGATTGTACCCATCACCTCCTCATCAGTAGTAAGGCTCCCACTGTCAGGCTCTGTTGTGGTCCATTCAGACTGCTATAAAAATACAAATTTGGGGGCTTACACATAACAGAAATTTATTTCTTACAGTTCTGAAGGTTGAAAAGTCCAAGATCAAAGTGCTAACTAATTTGGTGTCTGATGAGGTCCCACATCCTGGTTCATACACAGCACCTGCTTGCTGTGTTCACACATAAGAGAAAGGGCAAGACCTTTATGGGATCTCTTTTATAATGGCGCCACTCCCCTTCATGAAGCACTCATCCTCATGACCTGATTTTCACCCAAAGAGAAAATCTCCTAATACTGTCACTTTGGCGGGCATACATAAATTTGGGGGGACACAAATATTTAGACCATATATTTCATTTCTAGCCCTCCAAATGCATGTTATTTTCACACACACACACACACACACACACACACACATACATTTATTCTATCTCAATAGCCCACAAACTCTTAACTTATTCCAGCATTGACTTAAAAGTCTAAAGTACAAAGTCTCATCAAAATATCACCTAAATCAGGTAGAATCACTTGAGACTTAAAATATGGTTCATTTTTAGGCAAATTGCTTTCTGGTTGTGAATCTATAAAATCAAATACAGTATGTTATGTGCCTCCAAAGTAAAATGGTGAATGGGCACAGGAGGCATTTCCATTGCAATAGATAAATGGAAAAGAAGAATAGAGTGAGATAGTTCCCTTGCAAGTCCAAAACCTTAAGGCTTGAGAATAGTCTTTGCTCTCCCCTCCAGGTCCTCTGGGTTGGGGGTTTTGCCTTCCGGACACACTGGGATGGAGGCAACCCCCCCCAACAGACTTGGGCACCTCACCCCTGCAGCATCTCTGTGTGCCCACTTGGTGGCTCTGCTGGTCTGGGATCACAGGAGCACCCCGTCTCCATGGCTCCACTGGGCATTGCCCTAGGGGGAGCTGTATGTCGTGTCCCAACAATGTGGGGGTTCTCAGCCTGGGCCCTGACTCTCTGGGAATCCTTTGAAATTCAGGTGGGAATAGCTCTGCCCCAACGGCTTTGCTGGGCATAGCGCACAAGCACTGGGGACTGCCAGAACTGCATCTGGCGGGGCAGAGACACATGGCAGTGGAGTGTGAGGAGCAAAGCCTGAGAAGTGAGGTGGCACAGGGCAGCTGCAGCCCCTCCTTTGAATGCTTTCTGTCCTCCAGCCCCTATCACTCGGGACCTGCATCCTGGAAGATCTTCAAAATGACTTTGGTGTCATTCTTCCATTGTCTTGGACTACAGGTCCTGACATCTGTTTAGATGTCTAATTTTCCCATTGTCTTGATGAAAAACAGGTAGCTTCTGTTGAGATGGCAGCATAATCTCCTTATGAAATTTGGCTGCACCCTACGTGTTCTGTCCTGATCAGGACTTCTCGTTTTTTACAATATGGAGAAGCTGAGATTTTTTCAAATGTTTAACTTCTGCTTTTATTTTTTATTTATTTTTTTATGAAAAATTACAATTTATTTTTTTTTTATTAAATCATAGCTGTGTACATTGATATGATCATGGGGCATCATTCACTAGCTTTACAGACCATTTACCAAGTTTCACATATACCCTTGTAAGATGCACCGCTGGTGTAATCCCACCAATCCCCTTCCCTCTACCAACCTCCCCCCTCCCCTCCCTTTCCCCCTTCCCCCTATTCTTAGGTTGTAACTGGGTTATAGCTTTCATGTGAAAACCCTAAATCAGTTTCATAGTAGGGCTGAGTACATTGGGTACTTTTTCTTCCATTCTTGAGATACTTTACTAAGAAGAATATGTTCCAGCTCCATCCATGTAAACATGAAAGAGGTAAAGTCTCCATCTTTCTTTAAGGCTGCATAATATTCCATGGTGTACATGTACCACAATTTATTAATCCATTCGTGGATCAACGGGCACTTGGGCTTCTTCCATGACTTAGCAATTATGAATTGAGCTGCAATAAACATTCTGGTACAAATATCTTTGTTATGATGTGCTTTTTGGTCTTCTGGGTATATGCCCAGTAGAGGGATTACAGGATTGAATGACAGATCTATTTTTAGATCTCTAAGTGTTCTCCATATCTCTTTCCAAAAGGAATGTATTAATTTGCATTCCCACCAGCAGTGCAAAAGTGTTCCCTTTTCTCCACATCCATGCCAACATCTCTGGTCTTGGGATTTTGTGATATATGCTACTCTCACTGGAGTTAGATGGTATCTCAAAGTAGTTTTGATTTGCATTTCTCTGATGATTAAAGATGATGAGCATTTTTTCATATGTCTGAAGGCCGCGCACCTGTCTTCTTCAGAGAAGTTTCTCTTCAAATCCCTTGCCCAGCCTGCGATGGGATCCTTTGTTCTATTCTTGCTAATGCGTTTGAGTTCTCTGTGGATTCTGGTTATTAAACCTTTGTCAGAGACATAACCTGCAAATATCTTCTCCCATTCTGAGGGCTGTTTTCTTGCTTTACTTACTGTGTTCTTGGCTGTGCAGAAGCTTTTTAGTTTGATCAAGTCCCAGTAGTGTATTTTTGAAGCTGCTTCAATTGCCCGGGGGGTCCTCCTCATAAAATACTCGCCCAGCCCGATTTCTTCAAGGGTTTTCCCTGCACTCTCCTCTAGTATTTTTATAGTTTCATGTCTTAAGTTTAAATCTTTGATCCAGTGAGAGTCTATCTTAGTTAATGGTGAAAGGTGTGGGTCCAGTTTCAGTCTTCTACAGGTTGCCAGCCAGTTCACCCAGCACCATTTGTTAAATAGGGAATCTTTTCCCCACTGAATGTTTTTAATTGGTTTGTCAAAGATTAAATAATGGTAAGTAGCTGGATTCATCTCTTGGTTCTCTATTCTGTTCCAGACATCTACTTCTCTGTTTTTGTGCCAGTACCATGCTATTTTGATCACTATCGATTTGTAGTCTAGTCTGAGGTCTGGTAGCTTGATTCCTCCTGTTTTGTTTTTATTTCTGAGTAATGTCTTGGCTATTCGAGGTTTTTTCTGATTCCATATAAAACGAAGTATTGTTTTTTCAAGATCTTTAAAGTATGACAGTGGAGCTTTAATAGGGATTGCATTGAAATTATATATTGCTTTGGGTAGTATAGACATTTTAACAATATTGATTCTTCCCAGCCATGAGCATGGTATGTTTTTCCATTTGTTAATATTTTCAGCTATTTCTTTTCTTAGAGTTTCATAGTTCTCTTTATAGAGATCTTTCATGTCCTTCGTTAGATAAATTCCCAAATATTTCATCTTCTTTGGCACTACTGTGAATGGGATAGAGTCCTTAACTGTTTTTTCAACTTGACTGTTGTTGGTATATATAAAGGCTACCGATTTATGAATGTTGATTTTGTAACCTGAGACGCTGCTGTATTCCTTGATCACTTCTAAAAGTTTTGTAGTAGAGTCCCTAGTGTTTTCCAGATATACTATCATATCATCCACGAAGAGCGAAAGTTTGACCTCTTCTGACCCTATATGGATACCCTTGATTGCCTTGTCTTCCCTAATTGCAGTGGCTAAAACTTCCATTACAATGTTAAAAAGCAATGGAGACAATGGGCAGCCTTGTCTGGTTCCTGATCTGAGTGGAAATGATTCCAATTTAACTCCATTCAATATGATATTGGCTGTGGGTTTGCTGTAGATGGCCTCTATCAGTTTAAGAAATGTCCCTTCTATACCGATTTTCTTAAGTGTTCTGATCATGAAGGGATGCTGGATATTATCAAAAGCTTTTTCTGCATCAATTGAGAGAATCATATGGTCTTTGTTTTTTAATTTGTTTATGTGCTGGATTACATTTATAGATTTACGTATATTGAACCAGCCTTGAGATCCTGGGATAAAACCCACTTGGTCATGATGTATAATTTGTTTGATGTGTTGCTGGATTCTGTTTGTTAGGATCTTGTTGAATATTTTTGCATCTATATTCATTAGTGATATCGGTCTATAATTTTCTTTTCTTGTTGGGTCTTTTCCTGGTTTGGGGATCAGGGTGATGTTTGCTTCATAGAACGTGTTGGGTAGTCTTCCTTCTTTTTCTACCTTTTGGAACAGGTTAAGTAATATAGGTACTTATTCCTCTTTAAGGGTTTGGTAGAATTCAGACGTGAAACCATCTGGTCCCGGGCTTTTCTTTCTAGGGAGGTTTTGTATGGTTGATGCTATTTCCGAACTTGATGTGGGCCTGTTCAACATTTCCACTTGATTCTGGTGAAGTCTTGGAAGGTGACTTCCAAGTATCGGTCAATTTCCTTCAGATTTTCATATTTCTGAGAATAAAGTTTCTTGTGATATTCATTAAGGATTTTTTTGATTTCTGAGGAGTCTGTTGTTATTTCATCTTTGTTGCTTCCAATTGATGAGATTAGAGATTTTACTCTTTTTTTCCTGATTAGGTTGGCCAAAGGTTTATCTATTTTATTGACCTTTTTGAAAAACCAGCTTTTTGATTTATTTATCTGTTGTATTATTCTTTTGTTTTCAATTTCATTTAATTCTGCTCTAATTTTGGTTATTTCTTTTCTTCTACTGGGTTTGGAGTTGGAATGTTCTTCCTTTTCCAGTTGCTTGAGATGTCCCATTAAGTTGTTAACTTCCTCTCTTTCCGTTCTCTTGAGGAAGGCTTCCAGTGCTATAAATTTCCCTCTTAGAACTGCCTTTGCGGTGTCCCAGAGGTTCTGATAGTTCGTGTCTTCATTGTTGTTTTGTTCCAAAAAATTGGCGATTTCTTTCTTAATCTCATCTCTGACCCAGCTATCATTCAGCATAAGGTTATTTAACTTCCATGTTTTTGTATGAGTATGCAGATTCCTGTTGTTACTCAGCTCAAGTTTTATTCCATGGTGGTCCTAGAAGATGCATGGAATAATTTCTATTCCTTTAAATTTACTGAGGTTAGACTTGTGACCTAAGATGTGATAGATTTTGGAGTAAGTTCCATGGGCTGATGAGAAGTATGTGTGTTCCGTTTTATTGGGATGAAATGTTCTGTAGATGTCTGCTAAATCCAAACGTTGGATGGTTAGGTTTAAATCTAATATTTCTTTGCTCAGCTTCTTGTTGGAGGATCGATCCAACACTGCCAAAGGAGTGTTGAAATCTCCAACGATTATGGAGCTGGAGGAAATCAAGTTGCTCATGTCTGTTAGAGTTTCTCTTATAAATTGAGGTGCATTCTGGTTGGGTGCATAGGTATTAATAATTGAGATCTCATCATATTGAGTATTACCCTTAACAAATATGAAGTGACCATTCTTGTCCTTCCTTACTTTTGTTGGTTTAAAGCCTATTGTATCTGCAAATAAAATTGCAACACCTGCTTTTTTCTGATTACCATTTGCCTGAAATATGGACGACCATCCTTTCACCCTGAGTCTGTATTTGTCTTTTAAGTTAAGATGTGACTCTTGTATGCAACAAATATCTGGCCTGAGTTTTTGTATCCAGTTAGCTAACCTATGCCTCTTTAGAGGACAGTTTAAGCCGTTCATATTAATGGAGAATATTGATAAGTCTGGTGAAGTTTTGGGTATCGAGTTTTTCAAAAGTCCAGTGGCCATTTTTAATCCTTTTGCCAGTGTGGAAATTGGAGTTTGATCCAAAGTTTCTGAGTGAGTTTACTTTTGTGGTATAGGATGTAATGATTGGGTTGGTCATTATGGAGGATAGGTCTGAGAATATCCTGAAGAGCTGGTTTGGTTATGGCAAATTTCTTCAACATATGAATGTCATTAAAGTATTTAATTTCTCCATCATAAATGAAACTCAGTTTAGCTGGATACAAGATCTGGGGTTGAAAGTTATTTTGCTTTAGGAGATTAAAAGTTGGTGACCACCCTCTTCTGGCTTGAAAAGTTTCAGCAGAGAGATCTGCAGTCATTCTAATATTTTTCCCTTTGACGGTAATGGTTTTCTTTCTCCTGGCAGCTTTGAGGATTTTCTCCTTCATATTAACTTTAGTGAAGTTAACTATGATATGCCTTGGGGATGTCTTATTGGGGTTGAGTCGTGCTGGGGTTCTGAAGCTGTCCGCTATCTGAATTTCAGAATCTCTAGGCATGTCTGGAAAATTCTCTTTCATAATTTCATGCAGAAGGGCCTCTGTGCCCAGTGAGGCCACTTCATCTGTTTCTGGAACCCCTATGATTCAGATATTCACCTTCTTTGAATTATCCCAGAGCTCACAGAGAGAATAATCCATTTTTGCTCTCCATTTCTCTTCCTCTTTGAGAGTTTGAGAGTGTTCAAAGGCTTTATCTTCGATGTCAGAAATCCTTTCTTCTGCTTGCTCCATTCTGTTGCTGAGGGATTCTACTGTATTTTTCATATCTTTGAGGGCTGCAAATTCTTGCTTCAGTGTGTCTAAGTCTTTGGTGGTTTTGTCTTTAAATTCGTTAAATTCTTGAGACAACTTTTGAATTTCTCCTTGAATTCCTAATTCCACTTTGTTAATCTTGTCTGCAATCCAATTCTGAATTCGATTTCTGACATCTCAGCCAGTTGTTTATGAATGAGATCTTCAATTGCATCTGCCATATCTTTCCTTGGGGGGGTGATCTATTCTGGTTATTCATGTTACCAGAGTTTTTCCGCTGATTCCGCCCCATGGTTGTTTTACTCTCTCTGATTTTTTCCCCTGGGGCTTTGTCGAGGGCCTGTACAGTGTTGTGGCCTGAGAAACTGGGGCCCTGTCTGGTGTGGTGGGGCTAAGTGGTTCTGTCTTGTTTTCAGCTGGTTTCTGTTTCACCCTAGTGAAACAGATACTTTGGATTGAAGTCTCAGCTGTGGAGAAATATCAGGAATTAAGTCACCCCACCCCACACTGGCAAACAATTAGAAAAGAAAAATCAAACCTTTCTACCACCGTGCACCCAGGGCACCACCTGATTTGTCCTCAGGCGATTGGTTCAGTTCAAAAAGGTTCAAATCAATTGTCTCAGTCTGCACCTGTCTCGGGTGAGAGAGTTTAAGAGGTCTCTGGGAACTGGATCACAGGGGTCTGGTGACTACTCTGGTGTGGCTTGCTCCAGTGCTGCATGGAGTCAGGAGAAGCCACCCAGCCAATAAATCAGTCTGGGAAGGTTGCTGCCTCCTTCCCCACCTTGCACCACTTCACATCCAGTCACTGATAGCCCTGCAGTTGGCTGACCCAGTTGCCTGTAGTGAATCGGTACTCCAGGAGTTTGTACCTGCCTGAATCACAAGGAAGGCTGCCAGGCCACTGCGTTCTGCCTCTCTCCAGCAGGAGGAGGTGAGGCCTGACAACCTCAGGTGCTTGATGAAGGTTGAGGGGTTTTCACTCAGGTCCAGTCTCATCCCTGATTAATGTTACTGACAGAACAGAACAGAACAACTCTGCGGTTCCCCTGCAGTAGAGAAGCTGAATTGAGCTCCAAATCAGCTTGTTTTTGCTCTTGTATTGTCTATAGGCTGACGATCCCCTAAGGGCCAGGTGTGTCTTAGGTTTAGTAAAGCGGATCTCTGGGTCAGCCCCACCCTGGGAGTTTCCCTGGTTTGCAAGTTGGAGTTGCCTCAGGCAAACTCAGAGTCTCTGGTTGCCCAGGGAGACAGGGGGTGTGGCTTCAGAATATTCCGTAGTGAGCCGTATTGCTAGCAAAAGAGGGCTGCTGCTTTATGGCTCAGGCAACGGCTGCTCCGGTGTAGCTCCCCTCCGGCCAACTGTCCTCTCTCCACTCCGTATCCCAGAGTCTGCACCAACAGGCTGCAGCCCAGCACTGTTTACACCCCTCGAGCAATCGCCCAAGAGTCTGGACCCCTGGGGGACAGGCCTCCAGAACTTGGAGCGACAGCAGAGGGGAGTGCAGGGAGCGCTGGGAGCCTGGGGTTGCGGGCAGAGAACACACAGATCTCTACACAGTTTTATGCCTGGCCGTATTGTCACCAAAAGACAGTTGTCACACTGTGCCTCAGGGAACCACCACTCCGGTGCAGTCCCCTCTCTGCCTACCGACCAGGACTGGCCTCCAGACCCCAGTGTGAGCAAAGGGGAGCGCTGGGAGCTCAGAATTCCAGGTAGAGACTATATACAGTTTATACAGTTTTATGCCTGGCAGGAGGATGCTGTGGCACCCTAGTAGGGGAGGTAGGTCCAGTTTTTAGAGGGTCTCTCCCGTGTAGTGTAGTGGGAGGACCTTTGAACTCTGACCGGTTGTTTGTGGGGCGTTCTGAGCCGTTCTCATGGGGGAGGGGACTCCCGTCCGCTTGGTGATGGATTTTGTACCTTTTGTTTGTATCCTTGTGGTCGCAGCTCGCCTCAGCGGGGTTGATGTGTGTTCTACAACTTTCTCTCTTAGTGCAGCTCAAATCCACCAGGTTACTTGCTGCATTTTTGTCCTTTAACTCTCCTTCTGGATGGGAGCCTCTGTGGAAAGCTGGCTTCAGTCAGCCATCTTATCTCCTCCAGCTCTGCTTTTATTTTGGATCAACAATTCCATCTTTAAGTCATTTCTCATCTCACATTTTACTATAATAAGTCAAGAGGAACCAAGTTACTCCTTCAACATTTTGCTTAAGTGTTTCCTCAGCCAAATATCAATTTTATAGGTCGCAAGTTTTACCTTCCACAAAACACTAAGACATGAACACAATTCAGCCAAGTTCATTGCCACTTTATAATAAGGATGGCCTTTCATTCATTGCCCAATAATATGTTCCTCATTTCCATGTGAAAACTCATCAGAATGGCTTTTACCATCCATAGTTCTAGCAATGTCCTGCTCATGACCACTAAAGTATTCTCTGAGAAGACTGTGGTATTCTCTCTAGCTCTCCACTCCTTCTGAGCCCTCACCATAATAGCCTTTAACGATCTATTCATGGCAATATAGGGTTTTTCTAGCATGTATCTCAAAACTATTACAGCCTCTACCCATTACTCAGTTCCAAAGCTGCTTCCACATTTTTGGGGTATGGTTATAGCAGCATCCTACATCCAGTACCAATCTTCTGCCTTAGACTGGGTGGCTACAATAAAACACCATAGACTGGATGGCTTATAAAAGAACAAAAATTTATTGCTCACAGTTATGGAGGCTGGGAAGTCCAAGGTGCTGGCAGATTTCCTGTCTGATGAAGGCCTCTTTCCTCATAGGTGGCTGTGTTTTCCTTGTGATCTTACATGATAAAAGGGTCAAGTTATCTCTGGGGTCTCTTTCATAAGGATACTGATGCAAATCATGGATTTAGCATGGAGCCCTCATGACCAGACACATTCCAAAAGGCCCCGTCCCCTTACCATCACCTTAGCGGTTAGGATTTCAACATATGAATTTGGGGGGACACAAGTATTCAATCGATAGCAGATTCCATAGATAGTGTTACTTTGGACTTCCCTACAATTTGCATCAGTGAGATGTGAATTATGAGAGACCCAGGCAAGTCAGTACATTGGTGTTTATCGCTGACAGACGCAATCACCTCTGCATATTTTCTCTTCTCCTCCCTGCCTGGATTCTGAAGCTCTACTAGCTCAAGTTGGATTGTTTGGTTTGACAAGACACACTTTTCTGGGAAGTATAGGTTTAGTACATGAGGATGATACTTATTCTAGAGAACCCACAAACTACTATAGTCTTCTTTGGAGGTCACCAGGAGTCATCTGCCAGTGGGGGATGTGGCTGTGACTGCTGCCAGGAAAAATGCCACATGACCTAGATGAGGTATACACCACGCTTTAAAGCCATTAGAACACCAAAGAGGAAATATGGGGTTTAAAGTGGACTCAGAATTCCTAAATAATACTGTTTGTCCAACCAGTAGTTAATTTTAATTGAAGGCATTATATAAAAGAATTTGGTGGGAGGAGAGCTGGAGTGAAATTTGTCCTTCTCTTAGCAGAATACCCTTGCTGTAAACTTACAATTCTTGAAATGGAGGTATTATATTAAAGAAAAAAAGGAACATAAATTTTTCTGTGCCATTAAACTTGAGGTTTAAGTTCAAACCTCTGGATGGTGGCAGAATAGAATCATGGGAACTAAGAATGTTGAGACTCAAAGGTCTCCCTTAGGGAACAACTTTATTCCTTTTGTTTGGGCCTTGTGTTCCAATTCGTGTTTATCCCAAATGTTGTTCCCTCTCTGCCTCCCTTCAGAGGGGACCTTGCCAGCAGCTTTGAAATGCCTGGGAGTGTTAAACACTTACCCTCTGAGTGCTCAACCTGAACATGCCCCTAATAAAATGCACTTAGATTAACCGTTTTCATTATCAGAGTTTCCTTATTACCCAACAAACACAGGGGTTTTAAAGAAAACATTAACTAAATTGCAAATAACACTTTTTAAGATCTTTGATGTGACTTCAGAGAGTGAACTATAGGAACACAATGCAGTGGGACAGAAACGGGAAGGAAGACATTAGCTATAATAAAAATGTGCAACTATTGCCAAGTCACAATAAAATTTACGGGAAAGCAGTATCATAAAAATACTTTAAAATTTTAGGACATGTGGTTATGATTTTAGATATCACTGCAGTGCAAACACGTTACCTGTTTATATGTTCATTTCTCCAGTACATGTTTAAATCTTTTTACTGATCCCCTTTTTAGTAACTTACTGTTCACAAGCAAAGATGATGCCTCTGTCCTGACTTTAATGTCATGAGTTCTGTAATTAGCAAGGCGAAGGTTTTGTTTAAGAGGCCTGAAAACAGCATCCAATCAAGCAAACAAGCAACAGCCTAGAGAAGCAGGAAAGGCATCTGGGTTTAAAAATTACAAGGACAAGGCTTTAGTATGGCTGATCATATAAATTTCTCCAAACAGAATATTTTCAGGTGTGTCAAATTCTAAACTGGACAGGACACTAGGACAAAGGGTATAATCCAGGAATGCCCAGGGCCGGCTGGGATGTATGCCATCGCATGTATTGCTCTCTGTAACTTTGGTGTGACTGGTACATCTAGAGAGAAACTGAATAATGACAGCCAAACTCCTGACTCTTCTCCCAGTGGCACCTTCTGTGTAATTTCCCATTCTCCCAAGCGGAAATCAACAATGCAGACAATGACAATGCTAGGCCAAGAGACAATTTATTCCTAGCTTAGAGTTGGGGCCAAAATCCAGCGTGGAAACTCGTCCTTGCTGATCTGGACTGCATTTTACCAAACCATGTGGAGTCTTGCTCAGTTACTCGTTTGAAGGCTTATAACCAAAGCCTGCCCAAACAGCCATCTTCCCCTTTCTGCCCTAGGTTCATCTTGGCACCCTGTACCTTATCATTCCATGGAGGAATTTAAAGCAAGTTGAAGAGAGAGAAAGAGGCTTTCTCTCAACTCATACCCAGATAGCGTCTCTTCAGGAGCAGTGCCAAACTGACTTTACTTGCTGTGTAGGCCAAAGAGAATCTCAAAAGAGACTGAATTTCTCGGAAAAAAATAGATCCCTAGATTCATGGCCTAGTAAGTTGGTAAAGTTGTTGTAGCTTTTTAGGTCTATATGTAAAATGGGCCCAGCCAAGGGCCTGGCAAATATAGGCAGTAAGTAAAAGTTCTTTGTGATTCTGTTTTGTCTGGTCTTCACCTGGCCAATCCTTAAATGTTGTTGTTTTACAGAATCCTATTTTTTTTTCCCTCACTTTACTTAGTCTTTCTGGGGAATTTTATGTATTCTCTTGGCTTTAACTAATATCGGTATGTCAATGACTCCCAATTCTTCCCACTCCCAGAGCGCCCTCTGTCCTAACTCAGCATATGAAAGCACTTTATGTTGATAAGTGAGTATTTTACCTGCCCTACCCACACACACCTGTCCTGTCTTCCTAATTTCAGCCAATGGCGTCACCACCCTCCAGTTACCCAAAGCCAAGATGTAAGACTCCTTCTTGACTCCAATTTCCTTTTTTTGTTATTATGTCATAGCTGTACACATTAATGCATTTATGGGGTACAATGTGCTGATTTTATATGCAATTTGAAATACTTTCATCAAACTGGTTAAGATAGCCTATACCACATTTTCTTAATTATTGTGTTCAGACATTTATACTCTACACTTAGTAGATTTGACATGTACCCTTGTACAATGCACCATAGGTGTGGTCAGTCCCCACATATCAAAACCCTGAACATATCTAGAATACAGTGGGTGCCAAAAAAAGTACACACATTTTTAAAAAAGAATAAAACTGTATTCAAACTGTAATGCTCAGGTCATGTTTGACTTCTGCAATTACAGAAGATGCTCAAATGTGACTTATATTCATCTTTTGTTATTAGTATATTTTGAGCACGTATTCCGATTTTAATGCAGTTTTTCCTTTCTTAATATGTGTGTATGTATTTTTGTGACACCCTCTGTATGGTCACTTTTCTTCATTCCCACCTGACATCACTACTAACTTTCATATGAACTTTTGAAACTGGTTGGTTTCAAAACTTGGCTGGTTTTCCTCATTGGCTCTCTGTAGTTCACTCTGCTCTTCATGGCTTTGGGGATCTTTCTACATTCCACCTCTGCTCATTTCCTCCCTTCCTGTGACTCCGTATGGCCTGTTGACCAAGTCCGTATTGGTGGAGGTGCTCACGGGCTCCCTCGTAATTCCATCCTTCTCTGCCTGTCTAACTCACTCTCCACCTCCCACACAGCCCGTGCTTCAGCAACACAGAACTTTGGTTTCTCTAAAGCACCCTGTTGTCCAGAGTTCTCTGTACCTTGGAAACTCTCCCTTCACGATCTGCCCCTGCTCATCATTCAGGCCTCCCCTTACACATCACTCCTCAGAAATCTGTCTGATGCTCTAGGGTAAAGGGAGAAGGCTGTGTCGAGGTAGACTATAACACTACCTCTTTCATAGCATTTCTCACCCTAGCTAGAGATTTACCCCTTAACTTGTCCAGGTCCCCCACTGGATTAGAAGTGCCCTGAGGTCAGGGATCATGTCCTATTCACTGTAGGATTTCCAGTGCCTAGAATAGTGTTGGGCATATGGATTGTGTTCAATAGATATTGATTGAATGAGTGAATACAGGATTCCTTCATTTTGTGTGTAATGTATCATGAAAACAGCTTTGTGGTCGGTACACAGCACGTACCACCATCCCCATTTCGGTAATGGGGATATTGAGCCTTGAGAAGTCTGAGGACCTTGGCCAGGTAGCTGGAAGGGGCAGGAATAGAGCTACATATGTCCCCTGACCTCTGGTTCACAGGCTCCTTCAGCCCATAAGTGTTGTCTGTAATCTAAGGACCACATCTGTTGGTTTTAGACTGAAGGCTTTTTGGGTAATTATTTGCTTTTTAGAATACTTACAGCATAGTTTCCATCCATATGCATTGATAGTTAAGTAATTTTAGAGAGTGAAAAACCTGCAATGTAGCAAAAGGAGTATCAAAAGGAGTTGACAGTGTCTATTTTTATAACTGCCACTAATGGACTATCCAGGCAAACCACTTTTCTGATTTTTTTTCATGTTTCCTTGTCACAAGAGCAAATTCTTGCTCTATAATAACATTCCAGAGTACAGCAATAGCGAAAGTCAACATTTTGAATTACTTGCCTGGTCCATTGCAGACTGCTGAACTTCTTTTTTTTTTCTTTTTTTAGTTGAATATGTTATAAAACAAAATTTGTTCTTTCTTCGCAGCAATTTGGAAGGTATGAATTATTAGCTCAGCAGCATAAAGCTGGCAATTCTTTTGTCCTAAAGTTCTTTATATCCACCCACTGTTCATGTGTTTATTTATTTATATTTAATGCTATTATTTATATATTTTTGTTTTTAATCCCTTGCAAAACAAATTATGATAATACTAATATTATATTGAGAATATGTGTGTGTGTGTGTATTGTAAAGGATTCAGCAGCTAAAGATAACTACAGTAGATGATCTCTACAGCAATTTCCATTTCAGTCTTTTTTCCCCCAAAGTGCTTACCTCTTTGAACAGTAATTTCCCACTTGTTATTTTTCTCATCTGTACTGTAATGTCCTTCAAGGCAAAACCTAGCATCATGCATCTTTGAGTCCCTGGGCCTCTCATAGTACCTAGAATTTAATGAATTCTCATTAAGGGCCTATTGAAGGGCCTATTATCAGTAGGCAAATTTAAGCCATTCTTATCAGTATATACAGTCGGTAACAGTAACTTTGTATCTTTTCCAAAATAGTTACTAGTCTGTCTTGCTTCCTATTGTCTCTACAAAGCTTGTTCCAATGTCTGGCAGAAAATAGGCATGTAATAAATTTGTTAAATATCCAAAATTTAAAGTTACATTGACTAGGCGGTGCCTGTGGCTCAAAGGAGTAGGGCGCTGGCCCCATATGCCGCATGTGGTGGGTTCAAACCGAGCCCAGCCAAGAACTGCAAAAAAAAAAAAAAAAGGTTACGTTGACTTATGTTGACCTCCCTCTATTGAACATGATTCTAAAAGATTTTTTTTCACTGCTTCATAGTGAATAAAGCAATGAGGTAGGAATATTGCAAAATACTCCTAATACCTGATCAGTCTCGCTGTCATTCATTTTCAGAATTCTGTTCTCTAAATATTGACAGTGGTATTTATATTTAAATATTTAATTATTTACTATGAATTAAGCATTTCATCCAGGGAAAAAATACTTTGTTTAGTTCTTTACCACAGGGAAGTACAAAGTATAATACAGTAAAGTAGCTTTTATACTATTACCTTAAAAAATTATTGTATGACTGGTATGACTCTAGGAGAAGAATACTGATCCTTATGAAAATCTCAATCCTATTACTGCAGTACTCTGTACTAATTACTTCCCAAGGCAACTTGCGAAGGGAATATCTTACCTACTGTATTGTGACATGAGGGTAGTGTTTCAGTGACCAAGTCCATGTCCTTGGGATGTATTGGGTGTTCACCACGTGCCATACTCTGTGGCAGCCTATTTGTACAAATTATCTCGGTAATCCTCCTAATAACCCTTTGAGACCAATGACGTTATATTCTCCCTTTTTACATGTGAGCTAAATGAGACTTACAACAGCACATCTTACATCATCAGCAAATGAGCAATCGTGTGCAGATTCAAAGCCAATTATGTTTCCTTTCAGACCTCCAGTCTTATCCAGTAATTTTTTTGATAGTTAATTTGGCTTTAAAAAAAAAATCTTCCAGGATGGCACCTGTGGCTCTGTGAGTAGGGTGCCGGCCTCATATACAGAGGGTGGCGGGTTCAAACCTGGCCCCAGCCAAACTGCAACAACAACAAAAAATAGCTGGGTGTTGTGGTGGGCACCTGTAGTCCCAGCTACTCAGGAGGCTGAGGCAAGAGAATCGCCTAAACAAGAGCTGGATGTTGCTGTGAGCTGTGACAGCGTGGCACTCTACTGAGGGTGACAAAGTGAGACTCTGTCTCTAAAAAAAAAAAATCTTCCAAGATGACTTATAAATAGTAGACTGACATCCATATCACTGTTAGAGAACCACTCATTTTTACAATTTTTTTGGGGGGTGTTTTTTATAGAGTCTTGAAGACTCACTGGTGAAGTGATGAGTCTTGGATCACATTCTATAATGGCAGAGCTAAAACCGACACTCATTCATTCATTCTTAAGTTTTGATTCTTTTAGCATTCATCAAAACTCTGTTTTGTTTGGCCATCAGCATGCTAGGGGCTCAGTACATATTTGATGAATGAATGAATGAATGAATGTATTGAGGTTGACAGTGCTGAGCCCCCAGCATTAGCACTGGGGGTACAGCTAAAGAGCATGTCTTTAACCCCAAGAAGCTTAAAAAGGAAACTTGCACAAATACTGCCATCTTTATGGGGCTGGCTGCCCTGAGGGCTGATCAAGGATATTCAGAAGGATACTCCAGGCTGAGCGATGGCACAAACTTGAGACTATCAAGGTGCTTAGGGAACTACACACTGTTTGGTACTGCTGGGATTAAGAGTGGAGAGGGCTCCATTCTGAATGCCACATAGTACCATGTCAGAGAGTTTAGAACAGCGGTTCTCAACCTGTGGGTTGTGACCCACAGGAACAGTATTAAAGGGTTGCGGCATTAGGAAGGTTGAGAACCACTGGTTTAGAGTGTATTCCATCAGGAGGAGAACTACCGTTGAATTTAAAACAGAGAAATGATATGGTCAAACCTGCATTTTAGGAAGGTCCCTGGGGTATTTGTGTGGCGGATTGATAATTTGACCATTCGAGATTTGTAGGGTGCTGTCTGTGTAAGAGATGATGATGCCTAGACTAGGGTCACTGTCATCGAATTGGCAAGGATTTAAAAGTCTTAGAATTCTGGGGCTGGAGATAAGAGTTGTGAATCAGAAGTGGCCATCACTACCCAGAAAATGACTGGGGGGAGGCCTGGGAACGGTGGGGGTGGAGAGGGCTGATATTCAAGGAATGGGAAGAGGGAGAAGTGCCCCGACATAATAGGAAGATATGGTCATAGAGTGTGTGGTTTCTTATAAGCCAAGGAATAGATGTTTTAAGAAAAATAAATTTGTGGTGTGAGGCAATAGAGACAAGAGATGCACACTAGCTTTTGGAGAATTTCCATATGACAAAATGGGCAGATGTTAAATAATAACTACAGAAGGACTGAGAAGCAAGTGGGGGTGGGGGGTGGGGAGGTTGTTTCTGTTTTAAGAAGGGAGAGACCATAGAAGAGTCACAGGCTGAGATAATAAAAAGCAAGAAATTGAAGACAAAGAGACACAGGTCCTCTAACTCCCTGCCAGTGTTCTTTGCTTTTATTTTTTCTTTTCTTTTATTTTTGCAGTTTTTGGCCGGGGCTGGGTTTGAACCCACCACCTCTGGTATATGGGGCCAGTGCCCTACTCCTTTGAGCCACAGGCACCGCCCTGCCTGGTGTTCTTGATTCACATTTTCAGCTACTTGCACCCCTAAGTAGTTTTATGTGTGAGTCTTCAGGAATCATCCATGTAATTGTAATTGTCTAGTTAATGTGTTTACATGCCCTACCATCTCAGAAACCATTTTCAAGTTCTAAGTGAGATGATTTTTCAAAAGAACAAGTCAAGGATGGGAAAATCATCTCCAATATACAATGGTACACAGTTAATTTTTGCTGAACAAAGACAGTGATGTGAGCCCTTTCTGAATTTGTCTGTGGAATCATGAGATTCTTTCTGAAGACCATTATGCCATTCTACCTGTATTATAGATAGGTGGGAGCCCATCTTACCTCCCCATACTAAATCCCAGACTCCTCGAGGGCAAGAGACAATCAGCTATCCATCTGTTTAGCTCTCATACACTCAGCAGTTCTAGGCAAAAAAATAAACATTTTTAATGCACATTTATTTGAATAATTGGTAACTAATAAGACTTCAATAAATTGTTTTATTTTGATAGAATGATTTCTATATCTCACTTGAATTTTCAAACTTTTTTTCACCATGCGGCTTAAAAAAACAAGCCATTGACAACCTTCATATTCTACCCTTATATGTGGTTGCCTTTAAAACGTCTATAATGTTACCACTATTTTAACTTCAGTTCCTTTTAACATCATAGTTTTATCAATGTGTTGCAGTGACTTTTATGAGTTCAGGAGGTGAGTAGTGATGTGCCATATATAACTTTATAAAGTCCCCCGCTGGTATTTTTGTGGTGTCTTTCACCCTCTGTTAGGACAGGGGAGAGGAGAGGAGGCAGTGGGGAGAATGTTTTGCCTGCAAGCTTTACGCTGCGCTCCATCTTCTGCTGTCTGCAGAGGGTGCTATGACGGAGGGAATTACTGCCTTCGATGCATAGTATCTTTTCCAGCATGCATTCAATTGTGTTGTCATTATCATTATTTATGTACCCTTAGCCTGGCGGCAGTCAGGTACCATTTATCATCTCCTTCAGGCCTACTGGGACACCTGGCACCTGACAGGCACTTGTTGAATGTTCCCTGAATGTATGAAGTACACAGATGAAACAAGTCATAAACTGAGTGTTAGAGCTGCCAAAATTATAAACAGCGTTTTGTTCAATCAAATTCAAATAGTAGGAGTTGGGGGAGGGGTGGTATAAAAATGTAAGCTTTCAGAACTCTGTTTATTTTTAGAATGCCAGCCTCTTGAGTGTTTTTAACTCTTTGGTATTTGATCTAACCTCTCTAACCAAAGTATTTTACCTCTCTTTATTTTTCTTTTTCCTGCAGGTTGGACTCAGATCCGTGATAGAACAGTTTCCTGGAAAGCTTGATTTTGTCCTTGTGGACGGAGGCTATGTTTTAAGCCATGGCCACAAGCAGCTGATGTGCTTGGCCAGATCTGTTCTCAGTAAGGCAAAGATCTTACTGCTTGATGAACCCAGTGCTCATTTGGATCCGATGTGAGTTTCCTGAAATCCCATTACTTAACAGTACAGTGGGAGCAGAATCATTGAGACCTACTGCACAGAGACTGTCATGTCTGCAAGTGGGGGACACGATATAATTGCCCAGTAGAAATGTCACCATGGGACATGAACCCAAATCCTTATTTCCATGTATAAGAGCCCTGTGTTCTCTTCTGAGTATAGGTTGGAATTTCACACAAATCCTCCCCTTGTCAACCCATGATGAAATATTTACATACATGCACATCCTCTGATCCTTATGATGTTTCTTTATAGCCCATTAATACCATAAACATATTTATAAGACAAACTAAAGAACTCTTGGTGATTCTACCTAATGGAAAGTATACTTACTTATGAAATTGTCTTCAAAGTATTTGTCTTATTTATTTATGAATATTTAGAATCTACTCCATGGTGGGAAAGTAGATTGTGTCTAACCACGTATCAGCATTATGTTAAAAGAAAGAAGTGAAGAACCAAATTAATAGAACAATAAGCATGTTATCAAGGGTAAAGTGAGATTATTCATGTTTTCTGATATTATGTATGTTTTCTCCTTTCTCTTTTAGAACATATCAGATAATCAGAAGAACTCTAAAACAAGCATTTGCTGACTGCACAGTAATCCTTTGCGAACACAGGATAGAAGCAATGTTGGAATGTCAAGGGTTTTTAGTGAGTCTTTGTAAATTTACTTACGATCTCATTTCCCTTGTATGTACTGATAACAATCTCGCATGTGATAGTTCCTTCAAACTGCAGCAGTGTACAGGTTCTTCCTGAAAACACATGTCATATAGCCATCTAGCTTCACTCAAATAGCTGCACAAGTTTCCCATTTTGATTTGAGCTACAAGGTGAAGTTAAAATTCAATGAATTTCAAATGGTAGCATATTGCTAAGTTACATTAACAAATAGCGTATTCATACTTTTTGAGCCCTTTATCCGGGGACCAATTCATAAAAAATACTATTTTTTAAAAAGTCCCTCTGGGTTCTTCAGTATTTCAATAGCTTAATCTCCCTTAGAAAAGGTCCAGGCCCAGCCAGATTGTCTTATACTCTGATTTATGGTTTTAATGTGCTTTTCATTTTTCTAGTCCTTATTTGAAGCTCAGGTTAGTACCTCTCTCAGCCACCTAATTGTACTTTCAAAACGGTCAGATTCCTTCAAGTAATGTTTTACAAATTCCCTCTGGTTTAGTCACAAGGAAGTTCTGAGGATGATGTGGCGTCATTTCTGTGAAGGCTTTTGAGCCTCCTGGAGGTAAATGCCTTCCTTAGTGAAGGATCGTGATTACCAGTATCATTACTAAGCTTTAAGCAACAAATTAGGGGCCAGACCCACGGGCTCTTGCCGGTAGTTCAGGAAGCTGGGTAAAGCCCTCTGTCCTCTGACTTTGGTTTTGCTCAACCTCAGTGTGTAAAAGGCGTATTAAACTCAGGCACATCCTGACCAAGTTGGAATTGTTAAGCTTGTTGAAGTGGTTACTTTATGGTGCTGTGGACTTACACTCATTGTTAAGGTAATATGTAAGGAGTCTTACATAAATTATTTTTGTTTTCAAAGCACCTCTCAGTTCCTCTAAAGTTCCCTAAAGAAACACATTGCCTGTTTCTTTAGAGAAAAAAAGTCTTCCGGCCAGTAAGTAGAAAATTACAGCTAATTTCACAGATGATAGAACTTCCTTAGAGCAAAAGGACGCAGCAGTCAAATGGGATAGACCCGATTGTTCAAATGGCAAAACTCTGGACACTGTGCGTTCTTTTGGCTTTTATTTTCCTTTGAGCCTATGCCAGTTTCTGTCCCTGCTCTGGTGTGACCTGCCTTCTGTCCCAGATCTCACTAATGACACTTCCCTAGGTCATAGAGGAGAACAGAGTGCGGCAGTATGACTCCATCCAGAAACTGCTGAGCGAGAAGAACCTCTTCCGACAGGCCATCAGCCCCTCGGACAGGATGAAGCTCTTCCCCCGCCGGAACTCCAGCAAGCACAAGGCTCGATCCCCAATCACCGCCCTGAAGGAGGAGACAGAAGAAGAGGTGCAAGAGACCAGGCTGTAGGGGGCAGCGCGGATGTTCACATGGGACACTGGCTCATGGGGTCAGAGAAGGAACAGCAGCCTCTGCCTCAGAAGACAAGGATGAATGATGTCTAAAAAGAAAAAACAAGGAAACGTTTTGGTAGGAAGAACTGAGGACATTGAGGACGTCCTTATGGGATAAATGGCTTTCTGGCAATGGCTGAGTGAATGTGAAAGGTACTTCAAGTCCTTGAAGATTTGCCACTTCTGTTTTGCAAATCAGATTTTCCTGAAAACCCTTGCCCTTTGGTCCTAGTTGGAAAGGCAGCTACAAATGTTAATCAGCTTAGTTGTTCAGTTTATTGTTTAGAGAAACTTGTTAATTTGTACTATTGGAGAAGAACTGAAATCATACTACCTACTACTTAGAGTTATGATTAAAGAATGGTAACTGGGCCCATTAGCATAAACCTTTATATAAATTTATATCCCTTTTCTCTCCTCTCCCAAAGGTATGTAGAAACACAGCTATATTTTTTGTTAAACATTCTGACTGTCTTGTTTCCAAGCAAGTATTAGAATCACAAGACAGCCATCAAAATATACCACGTTCAACATCTAGTGATCAGTTAGGAAAGAGAACTTCCAGGTCCTGGGTTAGGACCTCCAGCTCTAGCAAAAATCTGAATAATTCAGATAATCAGAGTATACCACTTCCCTGGGAAGGGGGCTGGTACAGTCTCAGAAAGGGAACAGGATAGCTTACTTGATGTGGAAGGTGTAACATGCCTTTCCCCAGCCTCCTGAATGTGACAAGCTCCTAAGACCCCTCACTGGAAGACGGCTGGAAAAGTGTTAGTGCAGATTGGTGCAGGTAACCCTTGTTACCACAGACGCTTCAGGTAGATGTGCATGCAATCCACACATCTAGCACAGGGCCATGACGGTGGCGTGTTTTCAGGCCAGTTAGTCACGCTTCATACTGTCTACGCTGCGTGGGGAGAGAATGGGAGACACCCTGAGGAGAGTCGATCATGAATTAGTTTTATATGCTTCTGTTGTATAATTTTGTAATGCACAATAATTTTCTCTAGGAAATATTTATTTTAACAACGTTTCAAACTCATAGGAAAATTCTGTATTTTAACAATGATTATATTATGGATTATATTTGTATAAAAGAATTTTTATATTTGAAATGTTGACTTTTTATGGTACTACCTATTTTTATGATATACACTGTATGATGTTAAAACTGGGTGTGTGTGGGGGAGAACCTAGGGTGATACTGACCAGGAGCCATGAATCACCTCTGTGCTATAGAGAGCAGTGCTGGGGCTGATGCAGAGGTTGGCCTCACCTGTATGATTCCCGGCCAGCACATAGGTTTCCTCTTCAATGCCATTCTGAAGAAGATGGTACCCCAAGTCTCATGGCTCCCCTCAAGGACACACTGCCTTCCCAATTCCAAATGTAACCCCTAAAAAGATTGCATTATATTTATTACTGTAAGAAAATATCACATGTCAATAAAATCCAGAGATTTGTTTGAAAAAGCTGTTGCAGATCTGTTAAGTAGCCATTTCTCTTCAGTCTCTTACCTCAGGGTCTAAGCTTCATGGCACACAAAACATGAATCTTTCAGATGCCGCCTCTTTGAAAATCCACATGAATAGAGCACACATTTTAAAGTTATCTCTTTTAACTGTGGTAAAAAAATATATATTTAACATAAAACTTAAGTACAGTTCAGTGGTGTGTTATGATTCATATTGTGCAACCATCATCACCATCCACTGACAGAATGTTTTTCATCTTGCAAAGTGAAAATTCTTTAAGCATTAAACAGTTACCCCCCCCTTACCCCCAAACCCTAGCAGCCACCATTCAACGTTCTGTCTTTATGATTTTGACCATTCTGAGTACACAATAGGAGAAGAATCATACAGTATTTGTCTTCTTTTTTCTTATTTTTTTTTTAATTAAATCATAGCTGTGTACATTAATGCTATCATGGGGCACCATACCCTGGTTTCATTAGACCGTTTGACACATCTTCATCACACTAGTTAACATAGCCTTCCTGGCATTTTCTTAGTTATTGTGCTAAGACATTTACATTCCACATTTACTAAGTTTCACGTATACCCTTGTAAGATGCACCGCAGGTGTAATCCCACCAATCTCCCTCCCTCTGTCCACCTCCCCCCTCCCTCCCCTCCCTTTCCCCTTCCCCCTATTCTTAGGTTGTAACTGGGTTATAGCTTTCATTGCTTCCCTTCATGTAGCATACTGTCTTTAAGGCTCATCTCCACATTTCCTTCCATTTTAAGGCTTAATGATATTCCTTATCCACAAGGGCTATGTTCCAAGACTACCAGTGGATGACTGAAATTCAGTTACTACTGAATCCTATACATATATATATATATATACTCTGTGTCTTTTTCTATACAGACATATCAACAATAATGTTTAATTTGTAAGTTAGGCACAGTAAAAGGTTAACAACAAAAACTAGTAAAATAATCAATTATAATAATATACTGTAATAAAAGATGTGTGAATGTGATTTCTCTCTCACTGTGCTGTGCCACAGATAACTGAAATTGCAGAAAGCAAAACTGAGGATGAGGGGGACTAGTCTAGGTACAGACCCCGTTTTGCTTACCCAGTCATCTGTTGATGGACACAAGTTGTTCCCACCCTGTGAACACGGTGAATAATGCTTCCACAAACACGGTATACACATACCTCTTCATGTCCCTGCGTTCATGACTCAGAGCACTTTGAAGTTATTTTTATTTTAAAATAGAGGCTTGTAGAACACTACGTGTATTATTTTTTTTTTTACTACAAGTGTCCATGTGTTTTTTGAAAGCTTATTCAAATAGTGGTAGGTATTTGATAGTTCTTAATAAGTTAAAAAAAAAAAAACCTCATCAAGGAAAATACCATTTCTACACTAACCCTGGATGGCTTTTCTTTGTCCAAACTTCTGTTTTTAATCAGTAAGGCTTCTTCGGTTCTTTTTTCATGTGGAGCTTCATGAACGATGCAGCTGCTGGTAGGTAGTGGGTGGATGGTAGATCCCTACTGAAGTCCAGACACTCCAAGCCCTGTATTCTCTTGCTTTGACAGGTTTGATGTCACACATGGCCCCAAGAGGACAATCTCAGAGCATACTTTATTCTTTTTTTTATGTCAGATAGGTAATGTGCCGATGTTCTAACAAGATTTGGGGGAGGCACATTTCACTCGTGCCCATGAAAACCCAATCATCAGAACATACTTTATTCTAATTCTTCTTCTTTTTTTAATTTCTAAACTGCAGTTTCAGGTTCACAGCAAAGCTAAGCAAAATGTACAAAAAATTCTCATATATCCCCTGTCTCTACACATGCGTAGACTCCCCTGCTATCCGCACCTCATCAGAGTGGTACATTCATCACAACCAATGAACCTCCACTGACACATCATTACCACCCAAAGACAGTAGTTTACAATAGGGTTTTTTCTTGGTGGTGTACTTTTTATGGGTTTTCATAAATATATACCAACACTTGTCCATTATTACAGAGTCACACAGAGTGGTCTCACTGCCCTAAAAATATGCCTTGCTCTGCCTATTCACCCTCCTCTTCCTCTAACTTTTGACAACCACAGATCTTACTACTTTCCCCATAGTTTTGCCTTTTCTAAAGTATCCTTTCATGGGGATCATGCTATATGTGACCTTTTTAGACTGGCTTCGTTTCCTTCGCTTGGTAATATGCATTTAAAAATCCTTCATGCCTGTGCGTGGCTCCACAACTCATTTAGTTTTAGTGCTGATTAATATTCCATTGTCTGGATGTCCCCCAGTTTATCTGCTCACCTACTGAAGGACATCTCGGTTGCTTCAACATTCTGGCACTTTTGAGTAAAGCTGCTAAAACATCTATGTGTATGTTTTTGGGTGAAGAGAGTTTGCATCTCCCTGCTGAGATATGATGGGGGTATCTTTTCATATGCTTATTTGACTTACATGTCTTCTTTGGTGAGATTTCTGTTAAGGCCTATGCCAGCTTTTAATCAGGTTTGTTTCTGATTGTTGAGTTTTAAGAGTCATTTCCTGGACTTTTTTCTCATGGTATTAGATTGGTATAATTTTATACTTTTAATAATATGTATGGGGCTTTCAACTTAAGTGTATGTCATGCATATATAGTTAAGTCTTGTTTTTTGATCCACTCTTAAAATCATCTTTTATTTGGTTTATCACCAACACGTAAAGGGATCATTGCTATAGTTAGGTTAATATCTACCATGTTTGTTCCTGTTTTCTGTTTGCTGCTCGTGTTCTTTGTTTCTATTTATATTTTCCAGTCTTTTTCTGCCTTGTGAAGTTTTCTTGAGCATTTTATATGATTACTTTGTATCTCCTTCTTTTTTTTTTTTACCTTTTTCAGTGTCTGCCCTAGGGTTTGCAGTACACATTTACAAGCAATTCCTGTCTCTGTTCTATTTCACAGGTAGTACAGTACCTTAAAGTACCAAAACATTTCTCGTTCCTCCCTCCTGTCCCTTTTATCCATGCTGTTATTTACTTCATCTCTACATAAGCTAATATACACACCAACACTTAACTTTCCTCATATCAGATTTTCTTTCCTCTTCTTTTCCATTTTTAAAAATAAATTATTTTAGTCACAGACTTACAATTTTTAACTCTTTGTTTTCCATAGTCAAGTCCTCAGATTTGGGCTGTCAATTATGCCCACTTCCATTCAACACCCACTTTATTAGCTCTTTCACTTTGTTTATCCTAATTATGGGGAAAAAGCAAAAGCTTAAAACAAATACATTTCCTTCCAGTAACCAGGGGCCTTCCAGAGTTGGGAAATTGCTACCTATTAGAATGAAATGTTAATACACATCCAAAGTAAATATTTTAGTAGTTTGCTAAAGAAAGAACCACAAATACTGTGTGGAAGACAATTAAAATGAGGTTCAAAGAGTTCAGTATAAAAACCTGTTTGACCTGTTAAAACAGGTGTGTACAATCACAATTCTTTATTAAAAGACACAGCAAAAAAAAAACCTATAAATGCAAGACAAATACATTAGGGCATGAGAACTCCAAATCAATAACTTAGAAAATGTAAGCTGCTCCCCGTGTGTCAATCGTAAGACCCAAGTCATTGTCAGTTGACTGGGAACAGTGAGTGCCTACTTGTGATACATTCTAAGAGAAGGACGATTTCTTGGCAAAATTTAGGGGTTTAAAAGTTGATTTTTTTGTAATGCGGATATTCATTTGCTGTTTAATAACTTGGTTTTTCTAGTTGCAAAATAGTATAGTATATTGTAAAATGTAGTCAAAAATTTTAAGGTAAATATACAAATGCGGGCTTTTAATTTCATGCAGCAAAATAAATTAAGGCATTAATAATTCTAAATAGTTACATGGATCAAAAGTTATGATAGAATTCTAATAAATCTTTCAGCCATCAAAGTACAAAATCTGTACAAAAAGTACATGCAGCTGGACCTTCAAGAACTGCCACCTTGTGGAGATTTGGTTCTATTGTTAGGACGGAAAGGAACACAGTGCCTCACACAGCAACTTAAATGAATCTCTGAGTCATTTTATCCTTAAGCCATTTTGAATATTAGAAATTAAGTCTACACACTTTGGGAGTATAAATCTCTCTTTTACTATGTGCTTTCCCATCTGCCTTTGTCGCTGACAGAATAACAGAAGGAGTGATCTTTAACCATCACCAACGACAGATATGTTAATAAATGAAACAAAACTAAATTGTATTGTGGTTGATAAATATTGGCACAAGTGTATTAAGAAAAGAAATACAAAAATATACCTTATAACTAAAGTCTATAAAATTAAAGTCACAATTTACCAAAATATATAAAATAAAGAAATAATCTTTATTAAAAGAAAGGATCAATACATTTCACCACAATTGATTGTTTGGCTATCATTTTTGTTGAAGTTCTATAAGCCAATTAAAAACAAGACTATTTTTGAAGCAACCATGTTGCTTCTTTGCCTCTTCATTGGCAATAGGTACTAGGGGCTTAGTAATATTCTGAAAGAAAAGTTGGTGTGCAAGAAAATTTGTGATTGTAAAATTATTTTTATTTTTTTAAATAAATAAAAAAATAAATCCCCACTGTCCTTGAGGATCCAAAGCAAGAGCCAGAGTGTCCTTGCACAAACACAGCTTCCTTCCTACTTAGGAGCCCATACCGGGTGTTTGCACTTGAACCACGCAATGTTGCCAGGCTATTGAGCCACATAAGCAAAATGAAACATTTCAAGAAAATCTGAAATGAAATTACTTTCTTTTACCTTTTATGTCAACTAAAACTTTTATTTCTGAAAATTTCAAATCAATACAAAATTAGATATTAAGTATAATAACCTTCACATCCTGTTACTGAGCTTCAATAGTTAGCAAGTCCTGGCCAATCTTATTTCACCTATGTTTCCTCACACTTTCCTCCAATGTTATTTTGACCAAATCCAAATGGCATATACAACTTCAGTGTATGGATCTCTAAAAGACAAGGCTTTCTCTCTTCCTAGTTTTTAAAAAGTATATCCACATTCCGATTAGCACAACTAAGGATACCCTTAGTATCCTCAAATATTCAGACAGTATAAATGCCATTGTCTTAATTTTTTTCTTTATTTTTTAATGTGCATTTCAATTTTTTTCTTCTTTTTATTTCAAAGTATTACAGGGAAGAAATGTTTTTGGTTACATGGATCTTTAGAATCAGGGTTCATCGTCCAGATAGTGTTCATTGTACCTGTTAGGTAGGTTTTTACCTCTTTCCTCCTCTCCCCTACCCACTGCTTGATTTCCAATGACTTTTACTTCCCTCTGTGCACATGTGGGCTGGCTGGTCAGTTCCAGTTTAATAGCAAGGACATGTGGTGTTTGTTTTTCCACACTTGAGATACTTTGCTTAAGATAATGGTCTCTTATTCCATCCAAATTGCTGCAAAAGGCGTAGTCTATCTTTCTTCTTGACTGAGTACTATTCTGTAATCCTCTCATGGACTAAAGGGCACTTGAGGTGATTCCACATCTTAATTATTTTTTCTAGATCTGTGAAGTATGACATTGGTATTTTGATGGGGATCACTGTGAATCTGCAAATCACTGTGAGTAGTATGGACATTATAAGAATGTTGATTCTACTGATCCATGAGCATGGTATGTTTTTACATTTTGTCAGAGCTGCTCAAAGAAAACAGGCAGGATGGGGATTGAAAGTACAAGCTTGCAAGAGGTGAGGCTCACCAGAGGAGCAGGAGAGCCTGGAACAACCATTGCAGTGACTATTTATTGAGGGGATAACAGGTGTGAAGAGTGAAAAAGGAAACTACGGGCTTTCTCCACAACTCCCACAATAAAGTACCATGAGATGTTTAAAGTTTAACACCTGAGCAGTAACCCAAAAGATGCCTCAAGAATTCAACGAATTCAAAGACCAAATGACCAAATATTTTGACACATTGAGGAATCATGCTACCAGACCTGAGACTGTACTCTAAATCGACAGTGATCAAAACAGCATGGTACTGGCACAAAGACAGAGAAGTAGATGTCTGGAAGAGAATAGAGAACCAAGAGATGAATCCAGCTACTTACCATTATTTGATCTTTGACAAGCCAATTAAAAGCATTCTGTGGGGAAAAGATTCCCTATTTAACAAATGGTGCTGAGTGAACTGGCTGGCAATCTGTAAAAGACTGAAACTGGACCCACACCTTTCAGCATTAACTAAGATAGACTCTCACTGGATAAAATATTTAAACTTAAGACATGAAACTATAAAAATACTTGAAGAAAGTGCAGGGAAAACTCTTGAAGGAATTGGCCTGGGTGAATATTTTATGAGGAGGACTCCCCAGGCAATTGAAGCAGTATCAAAAATACACTACCTAGACCTGATCAAACTAAAAAGCTTCTGTACAGCCAAGAACATAGTAAGTAAAGCAAGCTGACAGCCCTCAGAATGGGAGAAAATATTTGCAGGTTATACCTCTGATAAAGGTTTAATAACCAGAATCCACAGAGAACTCAAACGTATTAGCAAGAAAAGAACAAGTGATCCCATCTCAGGGTGGGCAAAGGACTTGAAGAGAAACTTCTCTAAGAAGACAGATGCATGATCTACAAACACATGAAAAAAAGCTCATCATCCTTAATCATCAGATAAATGCAATTCAAAACTATTTTGAGATACCACCTAACCCCAGTAAGAGTAGCCCACATAACAAAATCCAAAAACCAGAGATGTGGAGAAAAGGGCACACTTCTACACTGCTGGTGGGAATGCACACTAATACTTTCCTTTTGGAAGGATGTTTGGAGAATACTTAGAGATCTAAAAATAGACCTGCCATTCAATCCTATAATTCCTTTACTAGGTATATACCCAGAAGACCAAAAATCACAATATAACAAAGACAACTGTACCAGAATGTTTAGTGCAGCCCAATTCATAATTGCTAAGTCATGGAAGAAGCCCAAGTGCCCATCGACCCATGAATGGACTAGCAAATTGTGGTACATGTATACCATGGAATATTATGCAGCCTTAAAGAAAAATGGAGACTTTACCTCTTTCATGCTTACATGGATGGAGGTGGAACATATTCTTCTTAGCAAAGTATCTCAAGAATGGAAGAAAAAGTATCCAATGTACTCAGCCCTACTATGAAGCTAATTTATAGCTTTCACATGAAGGCTATAACCCAACTATAGCACAAGAATATGGGGAAAGGGCCAAGGGAGGGGAAAGGAGGGGGGAAGTCAGGGTGGAGGAGGGTAATGGGTGGGGCCACACCTACGGTGCATCTTAGAATGGGTACAGGTGAAACCTACTAAATGCAGAATACAAATGTCTACATACAATAACTAAGAAAATGCCATGAAGGCTACATTGAACAGTTTGATGAGAATATTTCAGATTGTATATGAAACCAGCACATTGTACCCCTTGATTGCACAAATGTACAAGGCTATGATTTAACAATTTAAAAAAAAAAAAGTTTAACACCTGCTCACTATTGAGTAACTGATCTTATCTCATTCCGGAATACTGAGTTACTCGGGGCTTGCCTCCAAGTTACAAGATTTCTCTAGCCTTGTCAGAAGACTGTCTTGCTCTCAGCGTTTCCTTTGATGTGTTAAAAACCAGTGACTATCCTTGTAAGCATGATGTTTATTCCTGCACAACATTTGTTGGTGTCATCTGTGGTTTCTTTCTTCAGTGTTTCATAGTTCTCTTTGTAGAAATCTTTCACCTTCTTAGTTTCCAGGTATTTTATTTTCCTTGTAGCTATCATGAATGGTATTGAGTCTGATTTGACTCACAAATCAAATTGTATATTGGTGTATAGGAATGATACTGATTTGTGTACCATTGATTTTGTAACCTGAGACTTTGCTCAATATATTTATCAATTCCAGGAGTCTTTTGGCAGAGTCTTTGGGGTTTTCTAGATACATGATGATATCATCAAGAAAAATCAATAGTTTGTCCTCCTCTTTCCCTGTTAGTATACCCTTTATTTCTTTCTCTTGCCTGACTATTCTGGCTATGAATTCCAGCACTATGTTGAATAGAAGTGGTAACAGCAAGCCCCCTTGTCTTCCAAGTTTTATTACATGTGCTGCTGAAGTGAGCACACGAAGCTCTTATCTTGTTCCAGTTCTTAATGTCCTCAAGTTGCACAGTAGTATGGCACTATAAAAGTCATGCAAAATAATTTAAGCAATTAATGGGAAAATTATTATGCTTCCATGACTTTTAAAAAATATTAAACATTAAAAAGTCTCTTACTGTTGACTATAAATATGTAGGGAAATGAAAGTATAGTAAAACTAATATTTACCAAGTACTCAAATTAGTACAATTAAAGTGTTTTTTAAAAAATATCAAGAGTACTTTGATAAAGTATTTCTTTCAAAGTGCTATCAAGAGTAATTTGAGCAATACTTGCTTTCTTTTGGTCATGTAACTTACTATACGAAGAAAGCATCTTTTCTATGCCTTAGCAAGTTGTCAAACTCCATTCTAAGATCAGTTTCTTATATTTAATCCTTTGTGTCTTCAATGTTGTGAAGTATTTCCAAGAGATTGTTTAATGTAATGATTTTTAATGATGTCACTTCCTCTGAGACAGTTTCATCTTTTATGTCACAACCACTTTCCTCATTTATGTTAAATTAACCTTCAGTCAGTTCATCAAGCTGTGTGTGTAGAATCTCTCCAATGGTCTAGTAACTGCTGTCAACCTACTGAATCAGAATCTTCAGGAAACTCTTTTTAAGCAAACTCTCCAGATGATTCTTATTCCCATCAAAGTTTAAGAACCCACTGAATTAGACTATCAGAGAGGTGAACATTAGGAAAACCTGGAGATGTTGAGAAAACACTGATTTTTATCATCTCAGGGTGATCTATAGGTATCTTAAATTTTGAAAATTCCTAAATTAGGCATAGGATCTGAGTTAATATAGAAGATAAAAACTAAGGGCTTGATATAATCTAATTTTGGAGGCCTTCAAAAAGACATGGAGACTAAGATGATATGGGGAAGGAGAATTCAGAAGAGTGTTAAAATCTAAGTTATGAAAGTATTTCAAGGAGGAGTGATCTTAGTCAAATACTATAGCTCAATTAGGATGAGAAATGAGAATTGGTCAGTGTATTTAGCAATATGAGTGCCTTTAGTTACTACTTAAGAGCATTTTAATTGAATTCAAGAAATTGAGAAGAGAGAAATTAGAGACAGTGAGCATAGACTTTCGTGAGTTTTGTCTAAAGGAAAAGGCAATGAGTGGTAAGTGGAAGAGAAAGTAAGGTCAAAAAGTTTCTATTTTTTTAATTTTTTATTGTTAGGGATTCATTGAGGGTACAAGATGTGTCACACAGAGACCCCACCCCCCTCCCTCCTTCCCTCTCCCTCTGCTCTCCCCTCTCCCCACCCCCACCGTGTCATTAATTGTCCTCTTATCAAAATTGAATACCATAGGATTCATGCTTCTCCATTCTTGTGATGCTTTACTAAGAAAAATGTGTTCCACTTCCATCCAGGTTAATACAAATGCTGTAAAGTGTCCATTTTTTTGTTTGTTTTTAGGGAGGGAGAAATATCATCCTTTTGATACAGTGGACAAGGAGATCATTAATTAAGGGGTGGGAGAGTTGGTGGAGCTGGGGGGAACAGAGTTGTTTGAGAATACTCTGAGTAGGTGAGATGAAAGGAATTTAAGGCACAAGAGGATAGATCCTTTTAGTAAGAAGGATGGACAATTATTTATAGAAACAGGGAAAAGAGAAGTTGTCAGATGTGGGGATGGAAAATTGTGAGACTTTGATTTTGAAGAACTTAATATTTTAATTTTGGATTAATATAAGAATATAAGCAATTAGGGTACATTGTGTTGGGAAGATAAAGTTTGAGTTGTAGATTCAATTTTTATCAGTGAAAAAGGAAGAATGGCATCAGTTAATAATGAAGATGGGCAGCCAGGAACACCATCTTCTACATTGCTCACCCCTGTAATCTTAGCACTTTGGGAGGCTAGGGCAGCAGGATTGCCTGAGGCCAGGAGTTTGAGACCAGTCTGCACAAGAGCAAGACCCCTATCTACAAAAAATAGAAAAATTGGCCAGGTGTGGTGGCATTTGCTGTAGTACTAACTATTGAGGAAGTTGAGGGAGAAAAAGAATTGCCTGAGCTCAGGAGTTTGAAAATGCAGTGATGATACCACTGCTGTGATGGCACCACTGCCCACTAGCCCAGGTGACAGAGGAAGACCTTGTCTCAAAGAAAAGAGAGGTAGGAGGAAAATTTAAGAAGAAAGATCTATACACTGTAATCTATGATAGTTTCCCCCAAGCTTTTAAAGTCTGGAACACACACACAAAAATAGCAATATTTGGGTGGCAGCTATGAGAAGACCTATAGTTCTAAACAAGTTTATTGAGGCAAGAGGCCACTGGCATGGGGGTCCTGGTCGCTACAAATCCTGCCTCATGGCTAAAGAAAGATACTTCTTCTGGCACCCTGATTCTGTTTGACACATGACCTGGGGAGCTCTGGAAGAAGAGATGGGAATGAATGGACCAGAGAAAGGCAGACAAATAGCCAGGAAACATTAAAGGAGCCATGTACAGTGGAGTTCATGAATTTGCACAGAAACTGGTCAGGGTGGTTGTGAGTTTTTTTTTTTTTTGTTTGTTTGTTTTTTCCTAACCATCTTCAGCTACACAGGTGATAAACGGAGAACTTGGAGAACTGGATTTAATAGGTTTGAGGTTATGCCTGGCAAGTACCACAGGGACAGATGGGATGAGGGAGTGGAGAGATGTGAAGGAATAACCAGTCATGACCATGTAACATAAACTAGGTGAGAAGAGACTTTAGGCCATAGAATACAAGGGGAATATTGAAAATGTGGGTGTTTCAGTGTTTTTTTTTTTTTGTTGTTGTTTGTTTGTTTTGTGGGTCTCGCTATTTTTGCGGTTGGGATAGTAGAGGGAAGGAGATGATTGGAGAAACAGAATCCTTGACTTTGAGATGAGGGATGAAATGTAGGTATTCATAATGACAAAGTCAGGGTACTTTGTGGGTATGGAAGGGAGGATGGAGGAAGAGAAAGTGTGGAACTGAGAGATCAGGATACTGGAGAAATTGTTTACATTGATATTAAAATCACTAAGAATAATAACAGCTGAAGGTGACAGTGAACCTAGAGATAAAATATTCCACAAATGGAAAAGTGTAACCCTGAAGACTACGTACAAGACTATAAAAAGAAGGACTATTGTGTTCACAACTTCAAAAAGGGGAGTTTGTTGTGGAGGAAGGCACAAGGTGTGAAAGTGGTAATAAGGTCTAGTGGTAGGAGATGTGTGGAGAAGGAAGCAGACCACCGGAGAAGGCCCTGGGAAAAACCGTGTCCTCAGGGGGAGCCAAGTTCTTGCTAAACTAATTGCGGTAACAGGAACAGTTGGCCAAGTATTTGAAAATGCAGGATATTTTGCTGAGAGGGCCATTTCACTGGAGGGCACAATGAGAAGGTTTCAGGGAATTTGGGAGGTTTGAGAGACGGAATCTAATCGAGAGCTGAATGTTGTCAGAAGGGCAGGAGAGCTCATGTGATGAGGCCCAGCCTGACCTGGCAGGCTTCTTATCACTGCTCTGCTGCTTTATGGATACTGGCGAGAAAACCTCCAGGTAGGGACAGAATTTCCTACCAAAGTCACTACAGGTTATCTAACATGACTTTCAGAGAGCGTATTTCTTTTGAAGACAGCAAATATTTTCCCCATAATCCAGCTGAGGACACTGCTTAGACTTCCGTTCCCCAATTCTTCTATCTTTCTACAAAATTATCAGTTTCAGAAATGAATAAGAATTTTTATCTTAATCTGCCTTGAAATAATTCATCCTGGATAAATGATGAATCATTTCTTTCAAGGCTTTCTTCATAAAGCTTCCTTACAGAATCACCTTTCTGGTTTGAATGTTCATCCAAATTATAAGCAGTCCTCCCTCTGTTTCAATCTTACACGTTGACACACGGACCCTCACTATGGATGTGAGGGTAGGTGCTTGCTAGTGTATATGGGAGGAGTGGTAATGTCCTGAATGCTGTTTAGACCTAATCTTTATGGACCTCCATAATATTTCTATTTCCTGTAACTTTGGAGCTTTGGTGATGACTTATCTTGACTATTCTTTTCAAACATACAGTGCACTGAAGAACGGCTAGAAAATTCCAGGACTCTGTCCAAGTTCTAACTGAGATGCAATTCCCACCCTCATAGCTTCTTATTGGGCAACATTTGTTGATACTTGTTTTTCTAAATTACCAGATTACTCATTTCAAAGTTAAATTATCCAGAAACTACTTACTTCCATGTCCATAATAAGATATAAATGAGAGGGTTTTGCAGTAAAGGCAAGCCGTGTCTAGGATAAGGGCTGGCATATGGGCTGGTCCCATCTTTGATGTGAAGCTATGGGGAAGAGGAAGGGAAGAGAGAATTCAGCTGTTGAGTAACCCTAGAGAAACACCTCAGCTCACATCCAGCAGTTGCGTTAGCTAGGCTCTGAGTCATAAGAAGGAGTCCTATATACATCCCCTTCATGGATGGGAGTTTACTGTAAGAATATTGCTAGAATAGGAGGGGAGTACAGGAAATTTCCTTACAAACTACACCATTCCTTCTGGTTCCAGGGCTTCAGAGCTAGGGTGATGTACAACAGACTTCTTACCTACAATCAAAGAGTAGACAGGTAATTTGTTACCTTTTTGTTCCCCTCACACAAAGGAGAATGTACAATGGAGTCAGCTTCGAGCTTCTATGGTGCTCCCCAACTAGAAATGGCTAGCAAGTCACCTCTGTGATAGTCAACTTCCCTAGCATTAGGAACTTTTTATGCAAAGCTCTGGTGATTCATGGACTTCCCTGGAATTATTTGGCAGAGTGAGGGTCTGTCCATATGTGCTTTTTATTTTGAGAAGATATGATCCCATTTCTAAAGGGGCCCCAATTCTTGCTTCAGTTAACTGTGGCTAGTAAAACAGATTTGTTTTCCTCATAGCCCATGACAATGTTGGCAGGAATGAGTCCCTTTGGCTTACCACCCTAAAAAGGGATCCATGTGTTGGCAGCAACTGCAGGTTTCAGAGATTCCTCCTATAGCTGGTCACATATCAGAGTGCTACAGGGAGGTAGTTCTCTCACTTTCCCACCCTGATTCCTGATACCTCCGCTAGTCCTTCCTTTAGTCACAGAAATGCTTCCATCTTCCTCTGGCTGTCCGCTCCCTGACTCAGTGACAGAACGTGGGGAGTTTTTCTCGTGTGGTTCTATGCCTAAATAAGTTTCTTTCCTTCTGTTTAAATAGGCCCTTAGCAATGGGTTTCAGGGAGATGTACTTGGTTTTATTTTTCTCTTACTGATTGATGTTGACTCAGTGAAGGGTATTCCAGATTTTCACTTCTTAGAAAGCAGATAGTGTAGATATCAATCTCCCACACTTGAATAGTGACAACCTGAAATAAGTGAGATAAAAATATCAATCAACAGAGATTTATGGAGCCAGAACTTGGAACATGCCTGGGAAAAACACAAAGCACAGAGGAATTTGGAAGTCTCAGTATTTAGGGAGAATATGGAGTACAGGAGGAGGGAGAAGCAGGGGGCATTGGTAGTGAGACGAAATGGTTACATTCTTATAATACCCCCTTTTCATAAGAAAAGGTGAATGTTAGAGAAAAAGGGAGTGAGGAAGTATTGAGTACATGGATGCTCCTGAGTAGATAGAAGAATGGTCCTATTTTGTCTCTGTTCTGCACTTGGAAGATAAACTTGTAATCCATTAGTGTGGAATCTAACAGTCGTTAGTTTTAGGAACTAGACCTAGCCTGCAGACCTAAAGTTACAGTTTGCAGTATCCTTGCTTATGGGAGGCTGGTGAGGAATTTTCCCAGATGCCTGGATGGTCCCAAGCTAGCCATACTTCCATGCCTCCACAACTTGGCCTATCTAGAATCAAACCCTTTCTTTTGTCCCGAGTAGAGAAATTTAAGGAGTTAGATTTTGCTCTTTGATCTAAACCACCATGACTCAGCCCACATGGCCATCTAACCCATCCTGTCCACAGCTAGAAGCATCACCTTAACAAGAAATTTACAGAAGGGGCACTGCTAATGAAGCTAAAAAGAAATTATTTCTATGATATCAATAATTGAAATAAATCCTTAACAACTCTGCTACAATGAAGACTGAGTTATTTTTCTATTCTTTTTTCCTCTAGAACATTTCAAAATATCATTGCCATATGAGGAGGAAAACAGTTATCTCTGGCCTATGAAACACACCTTAGATTACAATTTTTTATTAGTGGGTTTTTTTTGGTAACATCTTTAAGATATAATTCACATAGGTTAGAACAGGTGTCCTCAAACTGCGGCCCGCGGGCCACATGAAGCAGTGTGAATTGTATTTGTTCCCATTTTGTTTTTTACTTCAAAATAAGATATGTGCAGTGTGCATAGGAATTTGTTCATAGTTTTTTTTTTAACTATAGTCCAGCCCTCCAGCCATCTGAGGGACAGCGAATTGTCCCCCTGTTTAAAAAGTTTAAGAACACCTGGGTTAGAATATCGCACATTTTTCCCATTTAAACTGTATAGTTCAATGGTGTTTAGCATATTCAGAGTGGTGCAACCCTCACCACATTCAATTTTAGAATATTTTATTGCCTCAAAAAGAAACCTTATATCCTTCAGTTCTAAGCCCCTAGTCTGAAGTAACATGTGATCTACTTCCTGTCTCTACATGTTTATAAGTTTTTCAAAAAACATTCAGTATTCAATAGGAACATTTTTAAAAAGTTAACATTCTCTTAATATAGTTTAGATATCATAATATACGATAATATAGTTTTATTAATAAGATATTCTGTAGCTTGGATTTCCCCCTTTTCCAATTCTTTGGTGTGGAGAAATAGACAGTGGGTTCTGTTCTATGTACTCCACTTGGTCTAGTGCCCATAACTAAATCTACCATTTCCTTCAAAATTAAGGCAGGTTGATGAGACTGCAAACTAGTACAACTTATATAAAAAGTTGTATGGAGGTACCTCAAAGAACTAAAAGTTAAGCTACCAGTAGATCTAACAATCCCACTACTGGGCATTTACCCAAAGGAAAAAAAGACAATCTATGAAAAGAACATCTGCACCTAAATGTTGACAGCAGCACAATTCACAGTCGCAATGATGTAGAAACAACCCAAGTGCCCATCAATTTATGAGTGGATTCATGAAATGCAGTATATGTACACCATGGAGTACTACTCAGTCATAAAATAAGTGGTGAACTAGTGTCTTTTGTAACAACTTGGATGGAACTGGAGACCATCCTCCTAAGTGAAGTATTATGGGAATGTAGAGATAAGCACCACATTTGTTCACTTATAAATTGGAACTAAATGATTAACACTCAATTGTACACATCGTAGTAAAAATTCAAAGGAAATCAAGCATGAAGCAGGGTGTGGGGGAGTAGAAAGAGATGGGTAAAATCACACTTAATGGGTGCAATACACACTATCCATGGGATGGACCCAATTATAACCTTGACTTAAACTGCATAAAAGTAATGCATGTACCCAAAACATTTGTACTCCTATAACATCTTGAAATAGAAACAAAAAGACAAAATCAAGGGATGAAAAAGGATAATTTTCTAAGGTTTTATGTTTTATGTCAAAGCACACCATTGAAAAGAAAGGAAAGATTTCATTTGTACTATGATTAAGGAATGTCTTTGGTGGGTTTGAAATAGGCTTTTTTCCTTTTTGCAAAGCTAAGTCAAATTTGGCATGATACAGTTACTCAAGACTTCCCATCACAAGAGATAGAAGTCTGACTCTCACACTGTTTGGCAAAAAGAGAAATTTATTGGTTCATGTGATTCTGGAGTTCCTTAGGTGCTGCCAAATCTAGCTGCTCCAAGCTATAATGAAGGTGCAATCTTGTTCTATTTTACTTTCTTTTGAGCTGACTCTGATTCTTGGGTAGGTTTGCCCCTTGAGCTGACAAGAGGGCTGCCTGTAGGACCAGGTTTATAATCTGTCCTCTCAACACTGCTGGTAGTGGAGAGGATGCATCTACTTGAAGCTGAAACGTCTAAAGTTGACAGTTGTTGGCTCTGATTGGCCTGACCTGAGTCACATGCCAACTCCTAAAGCTGAAGAGGGAGTCAGCTGTACCTGATCCACTCAACTAAAAAAAGAAAGGAATTGTTTACCAAGAAAAATCAGGGTGTGTCAACAGAAGCATTTAAAAGAATTGATTTGGGACAAGCAAAAACAAAGGATTATGACTAAAGAATTCTACAGCATGAGTCATAAAATCTGGGCTTTAGTCTAATATTGTCACTAACTAGTTTCATTACCTTAAGCAAATTCCTTAATCTCTGTAGGCCTTAGTTCCCAATCCTGTAAAATTAAAGTCTTGCACAAGAAGTCTTCAAAGATCTCTCTTCTAATTCAGTCAAGACTTGGCTAGATATTTGGTATTAAATAGGGATGACTAAACCTGATTTTCTTTGACAAAATCAATATACCCTTCGCAGAACAGCACTGGATTCCACAGCAAAAGTAGTTCTGTCTGCAGGCAAGAGGTTTTATGTGGGTTTTGATTGTAGGTGTTAGCTAGGTGAGATGAAGGTTTCTAACTTATTTTTGGACTAGTCACATTGTTTACAGAAGTTTAAATTCTTTCTGAAAAAAGTTTTTGGAAAAATTCATGCTGAATATCAAGTTTGTTCCAGTACTTTCATGTTTACATTAACCCTTGTAGTGTAACTTGGAGAACCAACGAATTCTTAGAAATAGCAGGGATGAATTTTATATATATATATATATTTTTTTTTTTTTTTTGGCTGGGGCTGGGTTTGAACCCGCCATCTCCAGCATACGGGACCAGCGCCCTACTCCTTGAGCCACAGGCGCCGCCCGAGCAGGGATGAATTATAAAAAATGAGATCGGGTAATGAACCCTTTTTGATGTGCTTTAATAAAGTAAAAAGAAAGAGCTATTATCTCATATTAGGAATTACAGAATTGAGCCGGGAAAAGAGTGAGCCCAAAAGAAAGGTTCTTAAGATGTTTGATTAGTGCCATGACTAGTAGGCAGCTGGGCTAACTCATTGTGTGATTAAGAAGAGATTGGAAACATGATGATAAGGGGGTAGACAAGTGGAAGAGAGTTGTTTTTTTTGTTTTTTGTTTTTTTGAGGCCATTTGCTCAGGGTAGTGTCCTGGCCTCATAGCTTACAGCAGCCTCATACTCTTGGGCTTAAGTGATCTTCTTGCCTCAGCCTCCTGAGTAGCTTGGACTATAGGTGCCCACCACAACACTCAGCTAGTTTTTCTATTTTTAGTAGAGACTGGGTCTCACTCTTGCTCAGGCTGGTCTCGAACTCCCGAGCTCAGGTGATCGACCTACTTCAGCTTCCCAGAGTGTTAGGGTTACAGGCATGAGCCACAGCACCCAACAAAGAGAGCTCTTTGCATTTGGCTTCCTCAATTAGAGACTCTTGAATGTTCAAAGCCTTTTATTTTTTATAAGTTTTCAATAAATAAGCCAAAACCTGAGTGCCCCACAGATTTTTCCAACTTAAATATCAATTCAATATTAAGATTTACAATTTTGAAGTATACAAGTTTTAGAAGTTTCACCATAATTTTCATACTTCATCTGTCTATGATTTTGGTTACATGCATTTTTGCTTTGATGTAGATGATTTGCTTATCTACAAAGGAACACCTTTTTAATTTAAGGTAGGCTCTTTTTCGGCTTGCATGTGAATGGCAGATACTCTGGGAAGGTGGACATTTTTCCCCAGTCCAAGGGAGGTACCACTCACGTGGAGTTCTATATGAATGGCATCCCCAGAAGCATAATTCTGTTGATGTCTCTTAAAAGAGACATATTATATTGGTTAGATTCTATAATGCATAGGTTGTCTATACCTAGTGGAATATGTGGCTGGACTTGAAATTAGAAGGCAGATATTCAAATGACTAATCTGCCTCAAAGAACTGTGTGAGTCTATGAATCTGGGCTTCATTGTTGATAAGTCTGAAGAGGTAATGAAGTAGATCTGTCAAGGAAGCAGTTAGAAACAAAAGGATGATCTATCTTGGCAGGGCAAATGCTCTCATGAATGGGGAAGTTGTTAGACATAAGCTTAACAGGGTGTAGGTAGGTTTATTCTAAAATAATTAAATACAAACCACAAGACTTCCAAGACCAACATGACTACCCTGTTGCACACATTCTATAAAGGATTAGTTGGTATAGTAATGCTCTTCAAATTACACTGGGTAAATATTAGGTATAAAGGCAATAGTAAGTAATAGGTAAGTATTTATAGGATTAAATGTTGTAAACATTAATATTAAGCACCTCAAAAGATGGTAAGCAAGATGGTATTGTGGCTACCTCACAGGAGGAAGTTGGAACTCCCAATCTAAAATTTGACTCATGCTAACGATGACATAATCACATTTACACATGCACTCAAGAGGGGGAAAAAAAGTATGTTACTCAGAGAATATGGTCTCCTGGGGAAGGCAGGCTGGACTCCCAAGCAAATCTAGAAATAGATTGAGAGAGCAGGAAGGACCAGTTGATTTGGGATTTTATGGTGGTGAAGTATCTTGATTGGAGGGAGGGTTCTCTTGTGTAGGCTGGAGCTTGTGTGGTATGAGCTTCTCAAAAGGCGCATCCAAGCTTTTTAATTAATGTTAGTAAAAGGAAGGGAGTGATAGAGGCTGAGAACTGTCAGAAGTCAAATTCAATGATTAGTGCATTTTATATCCTAAGATATCTTTGCTGAATCTAAAGTAAAATTTTTTTCCTACGGATTTTTCTTTTAGAAGATGTGTATTTTTGGCTCTTACATTTAGCTCTATAATCCATTTTGAGTGGACTTTTATATATGATATAAATTAAGAGGTCAGATTCTCTTTTGTTGGTGCTTACTTGTATACAGCTGTCATCAACATTTGTTGTAAAAGTATCTTTTCCTCTGGCACTTTTATTAAATAAAATACAGAGCATGTATGACATATTTCTGAACTCTGTTCTGTTTCAAGGTTTATATATCTACCCTTGTGCCAGTATTGCCTTTTCTCAATTTCTGTAGCTTTACAGTAAGTCTTGAATTCTGCTGGTACAAATCCTACTACTTTGTTATTCTTTTCAAAATTGTTTTGGTTATTTTATATCCTTTATACTTTCATACAAATCTTATATTTAGCCTGTCAATTTCCATCAAAAACCAAAATACAGCAAAAAAAGCACAAGGGTTTTTGATACCAAGTGCTTTGAATCTGAATCATTTGAGAAAAATTGACATCTTAACAATACTGATTCTTTCTTATCCATTGACATGGTATAGCTCTCCATTTATCTGGGTCTTCTTTATTTTTCCTACATGTTTTTCAGTTTATAATGTACAAGTCCTACATTTTTTATTAAATGTATTCCTAAAAATTTATTAATTTTGTTGCTATTATAAATAACGTATCTTTTAACATTTTAATTTGCTATCGTATAGAATTACAATTGATTTTTTTTTTGTAGAGACAGAGTCTCACTTTATGGCCCTTGGTAGAGTGCCATGGCCTCACACAGCTCACAGCAACCTCCAACTCCTGGGCTTAAGCGATTCTCTTGCCTCAGCCTCCCAAGTAGCTGGGACTACAGGCGCTCGCCACAACGCCCGGCTATTTTTTGGTTGCAGTTTGGCCGGGGCCGGGCTTGAACCCGCCACCCTCGGTATATGGGGCCGGCGCCCTACAGACCGAGCCACAGGCGCCGCCCTACAATTGATTTTTATATACTGATTTGATATTCTATGACTTTGCTGACTCAATATTAGATTTAATGGCTTACTGTAGAGTCCTTAGAATTTTTGTAAAGCTAGCCATGTCATCTGCAAATAGAGACAATTGTACTTCTTTTCACTGTGCAAACCTTTATTTTCTTTATCTTGTCCATTTGTACTAGTAACAATCTCCAATACAATGATGAATAAAAGACACATCTTTGTCTTATTTCTGACCTTAGAGGCAAGCATGATGTTAGCTGTGTTTGTTTTGGTTTTGTTTATTTTTCGTGCATTTCCTCCTCAGGTTAACTCCATTCTCTTCCTGATCAGCTAAGAGGGCTTTTGTTGTTGTTTGTTTGTTTGTTTTAAATCACAAATACTGAATTTTTGTTGAATGTTTTTTGACTGTATTGAAATGGTTATGTGTTTTTTTCCTCTTGTTTCACCTTTATTTTTAGAAAGATATTTTCATTAGATGTTTCTGTTACATGAATATCTTGTATAAAGTTTAGTTGAAACTTTTGAGGTGCTCATCACCAGTGTTCAGTGTACCCAATAGGTAAGTTTTAATAACCTCCATTCTTCTTGATTTCTTGTCTTTTAAATTGCTTTCTGTCTATGTGCACCCGTCTGTTAGCTCTCACTTATTTGTGAGAACATATGTTTGGTTTTACATTCCTGAGATACTTCTTGTAGGAAAATGGTCTCCAGTTTCATCCAAGTTGCTGCAAATGACATTATTTTATTCCTTTTTATGGCTGAGTGGTACTCTATGGTATGTGTACCATATTTTCTCTACACGTGAATCAAATGGCAAGTCTGTCTTTTAAAGGGGCAGACTATTCATGTTGCATGTTAGTATTAATATGTAGGATGCTGTTCTATTTGCCATGTTGGATGACACTTCATTGTTTTGTTTACCTTCTTGTGCTATTGTTTTATATGAGCTGTGAGTGTTTTATATAACTTTTGAGTGTTTTTATACTGGTTGGTATCTATCGTGGTGGTGCCTGTATAATGCACTTTTGAGCCTTTCCTGTAGGTCAGGCGTAGTACTGACGAATTCCTTTTGTGTTTCCTTGTCTAAAAAAGACTTTTTATTTTCTCCTTCATTTATGAAAGAATAGCAGTATATAACATTCTTGGCTGGCCATTATTCTGTTTAAGGAGAAGACAGGACCTTTCTGTCTTGTCTTTTTGGCTTGTGTGGTTTCTTCTTTAGAAGTCTACTATTTGTCTGATGGGCTTTCCTCTGTAAGTTACTTGATATTTTCATCTCATGACTTGTAGGGGATCCTTCCTTGTTTTGACTTTGGCTATTCTGATGACTATATGTCTTTGTGTTTCCATTTTTGTGATGAATCTCCCATGTATTAATTGAGTTTGTTGTATCAGATAGGTTTTTTAGACCTTGTACTTTTTCTTCTTTACCCTTAAGGATGCCTATGTTTCTCATATTTGGTAATTTTACATAATCCCATATTTCTTTGTAGACCATTTGTTCATTCCTCTTTCTTCTTGGTTCTTTATTTTTGACTGGGTTAATTTGAAAGAGTTATCTTCAGGTACTGAATTTCTTTTGTCTTCTTGGTCCAGTCTATCTTTAAACACAACTTTCCATTGTGTTTTGTATTTACCTAAATGAAAATTTCATTTCTAAAAGTTATTTTTAAAAATATTTCTATCTCTTTAGTAAATTTTTCATTCATTTTCTGAATTGTTTTTCTGGTTTCTTTGAGCTGGTTTCTGTTTTTCTCTTAGATATCATTGAGCTTCCTTACAATCCACATTTGAAATTATTTGTTATTGTTATTTCAGTTTTTTCATTTTGGTTGGGGATCCATTGCTAGAGAGCTATTGCCCTCTTTTGTGGGTTTCCTTTCACTTTGATTTTTTTTTTTTTTTTTAACATTTCCAGAGTTCTTGTGCTAATTCCTTCTGATCTAGGGCAGCTATCTCTTCTTGTGTTTGGATTTTCTTTTGTTTAGATGGGGCTTCTTTTCCCTCCTCATTCTTAGTAATGTGTCCATAGCATATGTTGAGTAAGGCTTTGCTTATGTATTCTTTGATGGCAATCTATTTCTGGATATCCTTAGTGTGATGGTTTTCTCAGTTTCAAGTTATTTTTAGGCTGTAGTAGTGGTGTACTGTGTGTGGGCAGATTCCCTGTATCTTGTTGACAAGGGTAGATGGAGGTCTTTGAAATCCTTTCTCTTTCCCCAGCCCTGTGATCTTATGAACAGTGCAAATTATAATGGTACACTCAGTTTAATCTCTGAGACAGTAGGTGGTGCTTGTGGGTAAAAGCCAGTTATGCCCTGTATAATTTAATCAGTAAATGCTGTAACAGGTTTGTACAAGTTGCCCTCCCTATCAGTAGGTGGTAAAAGGAAAGAGCTTGCTGCAGGGGTCTGTGATTACCCTATCTACCCCATCGGGAAAAGCACTCAGGTGCCCCAGGTAGTTGCAGGGCCTTAGAGATCCCTGGAGACTCCTTATTCTCAACCACAGCTGAGGTGATTGTTGGGGGTGGAGGATCCTGGTTCCCTGAACCCGACTGACATGGTTCAATTACTCAGCTGAGCTAGAAAGTTCAGCAAAGGCTCAGTGGCAATCAAAAACAAAAGTGAGTGGAAAAAAAATAATTAAAAAAAAGTGAATGGAAACTGAAAATAAAACTGGAGCAGCACAGGCAGTGTGGATAGAGAGCAAAAGTAGTCTATACAAGTTTCAGGGTAACAGAGAGATTTTATTTGGGAAGAACAAAGAGAAAATTTAGAGCACTTCCATAGAGTTGGGAGTGGGTCCCTCTCATAGAGGAGAAAACGTGAGAGATGATGGAGACACAAAGGCTATGCAGGGGTAGAAACATTCTCTTTGTTTGGAATTGGTTGCACATCTTTAATTGGCCTCTGCGCTTCCAGACATTGTTGCCCTTTTCTGTTGGTCATTGACTGTCTCTTTCTAGTGGTCATTGGTTGCCTAGGTTACTTCTTACCCACCTTCTTATGAGCCCTCCAGACTTCCTGGTTCAGGAGGCTAGGTTTTCCTCCCACCTCCCTGGAAGTCTCTTTGTGTTGCTTCTCAGTGATGGAGAAGCAAGTCTGGGCAGGGCTGGGTCAGGTAAGCCTGGCTTCAGGCTCCATAAGGCAGGCATTAGAACTATCTCAGCAGGGGTTGAGGGCTGGGTCCCAGGTCACTGAACAAGACCACCAGGGAGAGGCTGGAACAGTCCTACTAAGGCAGAAAGTGTGCTTGATGGGACGGGGGCTATCTGGGATTCACAGACGGGCTGTTAGAGTGGGATTTGCTCTGGATAACAGATCTCTTTCCAGTGTCTGGCCACAAGGAGCATCCCAAACTAGCAGAGCTCACCAGCAATGGCACCACAGACTGGGAGCTTCCCTGCTTCCTAAGATTAGTTCACATATCTCTCCTCTGTGCCCTGGACAATATGTTGAGTCCAGAGAGTATGGGATCTGGCCTGTGGACCTGTCCCCAGGTCTCCCAAATTCAATCTCTGACCATGCAGGCAGAAGCTTTTTGGTCCTGAGTTGCCCATGGACAGTTGCCATGGGCTGTTCAAACAGCTTTGATGTCCCTCTGCTTTGAGGGGTGCCCTGCTCTCCTGGAGCAGCTGGGCAAGCAGCAGTGTCTTTTCAAATACTTGTTGTTCATTGTATGTCCTTTTTTAAAGCAATGTCTATTCTGGTCTTTAGCCTATTTTAAAATTGGGTGCTTTTCTTGCTGTTGAGTTTCTTATATATTTTAGATATTAACACCTTATCAGATGTGTGAATTATAAAGGTTTTCTTTTATTCTGTATGTTATTTTTTCACTATGGTGTTTCCTTTGCTGTGTAGACACTTACAAATTTAATGTAATTCCATTTTTCTAGTTTTCCAAAGAAGAGTTGCAAGTGGTGTTTCTCTGGCTCCTACATACCTTAATCTCTTTCATCCTTCAGTCATCAGAGTAATTGTTAGGTCTGGTAGAGCCTTCTTTGAACCATTCTGCCCTACAATAATCATTCCTCCATAACCTTCTCCAAGTGCTCTCTAGCACATCACTCTAGTTACTACCTTCCCTTGAGAACACACACAATCAGAAATTATCTTGCTTAGGGCGGCACCTGTGGCTCAGTTGGTAAGGTGCCGGCCCCATATACCGAGGGTGGCGGGTTCAAACCCGGCCCCGGCCAAACTGCAACAAAAAAAATAGCCGGGTGTTGTGGCAGGCGCCTGTAGTCCCAGCTGCTCGGGAGGCTGAGCAAGAGAATCGCTTACGCCCAGGAGTTGGAGGTTGCTGTGAGCTGTGTGATGCCACGACACTCTACCAAGGGCGATAAAGTGAGACTCTGTCTCTACAAAAAAAAAAAAAAAAAAAAAAATTGCTTAAAAAAAAAAAAAGAAATTATCTTGTTGCTTCTTCATTTACTCAATGTCTCAGCTTATTAGGATGTAAGCTCCAAGAAGGGTGGTGCCTGGCGGACATTACTTTTATTTCTAGCTCCTACTATAATATTACCTTAATGAATAGACGAGGTTTGAAGCCGTTCTGAACAGACATGAACTTTTGAATTAGCTCAGGAGAAATACATGTATTTGTAAAATTTCTCTTGTTATTGATTTCTAGTTTCCAACCATTATAGTCAGAAGAGATATTTGATAGGATATCAATCCTCTTAAATTTAAAACTTGTTTTGTGGCCTAATAATGACCTATGTTGGAAGATGTTCTGTGTATGCTTAAGAAGAATTTATATTGCTCCTGCTGTTAGTTGAAACATTCATTATACATCTAAGTCCAGTTAGTCTAAAATGTAGTTTAAGTTCAATATTTCTTTATTGATTTTGCCTGGATGATCTGCCTATTGTTGAAAGTAGGATATTGAAATCCCCTTCTATTATTCTATCTTTATCCCTCCCTTCAGATTATTAATATTTGCTTAAATAAGCAGGCAGAGGGTGCCAAAAAATATACACACATTTTAAGAAAGGAAAAACCTGTATTAAAATCATAATACTCAATATATACTAATAACGAAGGATGAATACATGTCATGTTTGAGTACCTCTTGTAATCGCAGAAGTCAAACATGACTTATTACAATCTTAATTTTTTTCCTTTCTTAAAATGTCTATGCATTTTTTGGCACCCTTTGTAGAATGCCACAAAAAGTTCTGAGATATTGATTCACTATTTTATGAATGAGCGAGGCAAGTAGAAATGATTTGTGTCATTTACTGCTCACGGGCAACCTGTAGAGTTGTTGGGATCATTTATCTTACTATTGAGAAAAGTCATGAGGATTAAGTAATTTGCCTTATGCCACACAGTAAATAAAAGTCAGCACTTAATTCAGTCCCGAGGCTGTTTGCCCTCAAAGACCACAAGTCTCTACCTATATTTCAAAAGCCCCATTCTAAACACATTCTGTAGACATCTTGCGGTCTTCCATTCAATTGTAAAAAGTGCACATGTTGAGTGTTACTGCCAAAGTTGCATGGCTCATTGCAGGTCATCTTAGTAATGTATTCCGTGCTTGGTTTTGTTTTCTCACCTCTGGTGCTTAAGTGCATTAATGGGATCTTTATCTTTAGAAAAGCAGTTAATAGAAAACACAAACCCTTATTACTAACAAACTGGATATAATCTATGCAGTTATACATAGCAAGAGAAAAATACCTTACAGCCACTGGAATCTAGGTATGTTGGTCTTGGATTTTTGAGAGCATTCTGTTTTGTTCCTAAGATTAGTGTCTTTTTTATGAAAACACTTGAGAGTGTCAACACCAGGGAACCCAGGATTTGAATCTGCCTTGAGTTACTGTGTTCAACCCTTTTCCCCACAGTCCCTCTCTCCTACCCACATGATCTGTTCCCTGCTCTAGTCTTTCCATGGGTTCACATCCCTGTGTCTGAGGTCGGAGCCACCTCCAGGGTTCTCCTTACAGAGACAAAGAATGACAAGAGTTGGAGTTGAATTCTTCCTTGACAGAAAGGCCTTCCTCTACCTTACCCAATGTGACATAATTTTTACTATATCTTGTTTAACATACTTGCAGACATTTTTGTAAAGTTTAACACAATATTTATGCAAGAGTATTTACTCCAATATAAATAATCATTCTGGAAAAGTGGGCTGTAAGTATTCTTAGATATCTGAGTAAATGATTCTTGGTATAAAGTACATTTTTAGTATTTATGAAAAAAGGTGCTCTATTCAGTAAGTACCTCATTGCTGGAGCTCAGTGTGAATGTTTTTAAACCAACTATCTCATACTTGCTAATAAGGGGAAGTCTGTGAACAGCTCGTGAAATACCAACATGGAAGGCATGTTTCTATATCGAACACAAACTATCTGTTGCATAGATGAACTACAAAGAGCTACAGGTAGAAAGTACAGCAAAATGATTTCACTAAATCAATATTTTATTTGGTGTCAAAGCATCTTAACTGTGAGTTGTATAAGTAATTTCATCAGTAATTTTAAAAGAAACACTTTTAAAAATATCAATTTTATTATCAGTTGTGCTACTAGAAATAATATTGTAGAGGGCATTAACTTCAAATTTATTGAAGCATTTATGCAGGTATTTTTAAATATCCACTTCAGTACAAAAATTTTGTAAGAAAGATAATACTTTTATTGCATTATAATTTCATGTTTTACAGGACTCAGAATGCAAACTCATAAGCATAAATATATTCATGATGCAACTGAATGATAATGTAACCACTCAAAGATTTATAACATAAAACTAGAATTTAACAGGCAAAATACTTAATATGGCTTTTAATGGAAAATAATTGTTTAGAAATGATTTGTTAGTGCCCCATTCTAGTCATTCCCTATCAAATGGACATAAAATTATGATCTCCATTTTAAAATGCTATCAAAGCCAATGTTGTACGCATTTTTTAACATGTAGTATGCAATATGATTGGTGGACTTCCTTAAGTATACATACATATGTACATATGTATAGCTGTACAGTACACAGTTCTGTTTTAATACCCCTGAACATGTTGATTAAAACTATTATAATTTTTCTATTATAAAACTACTTGAAAAGTTGGCATAACTTCTTGGTGTTGAAGTTTGATCCTACAGAATTAATAAAAAGCAATAAAATGTTGGTTATAAATACATTCTTTACAAAATATTGAATAGTGGTCCCGCACTCATACTTTATATTACAGTGAAAACATTTTATTCATTTAAAGGAATTTATATCGTGTTGTCCATGGTTTTTGTATGACATATACATAAGTTAAAAGTGAGAATATTGTAGGCAGGCCTATTTGTTAGGTTTTTCTATTGGTTCGTTTTTGTGTAAGTTCCAATTCTCTTCTTTTGAGTTGTTGTTTATTTCTATTTGCCTTGTATTACTGCTGCTGCTGCTTCTTTTGGTGTTCTGGGAACACTGGGTGACTTTACTTCTAGGAACAGGAAGGAAAGATTTAGCTCTTGAAACACCCGACTCAGGCTTGGATTTACTGTTGTTGCTGCATTCGGTAGTTTGGTGGCTGCTGAGAGGACTAACCTCCTGTGAGAAGAGAGGAACCAAATGAGTTTATCACATTTGCATTGTTACCGATTTCTGTTAGCAGCCCCAACTCTTTTCCTCTCCATCACGTGGGTTCTCTTTTGACCTAAGTTTTCATGAAAAAATAAGACCTACTGCTTGATTTTCAGTGAGAGGCCCTTTGTGGTATTATAAAACTCCTAAACCCAGCAGTCACAGGATCAAGTGCTGATGAGTCTGAGATCTCACCAACAGAATCTCACAACATCCTAGGCATGTGGAAAACACCAAGTTTCCTAGTCCAGCCAACTATTTGTAGATAGCTCTGCAAATAAACTATATCACCTTGGATAAGTCACCTAACTTTTCTGCTTTCTACTTTCAAATATTTAAAATTAAAAAAAAAAGGACAATTACTCAATTGATAATCAACAGATATTTTTTAAGCATTTACTATGAAGATAAGGATTGTCCTAAATGCCCAGCATATAGCAGAACGTTAAGTGTAGGGACAGACAAAAGAAGTTTGGGCTTTCTCCCCCATGGCCTTGGCTTTGGGACAAATAAGGTTGTCAAGGCTTTCTTACCCATAGAAAAGTGCTATGGGTTCCTAAATAGCCATAACTGTGTACAGTGAAGTCAAGCTTGTGTAACTGATGCTTGGCATGGTGCCATTACTGTTCCCCTGGGTGTAAAGGTGAACAAGACCTCTGTATGTGTGGATCACGGATCATAGAATGTGTAACTCAGCTCCCAGGCCACCAGGAGCAGGATAAGGGCGGACCTCTGTGCTTCCTCACCAGCCACCTAGGAGTTGGATAAAGCATGTTGTACCTGCCTTCCATGCCTGAGTTTCTCTCCCATCTGTCCAAATCAGAACACTGGCATTACAATAAGAGAAACATTTCTGCTCTACAGAAGCATACATTCTAGTGAATAAAGGTTCTGCTCAGCAATTCTAAGATTAGGTGGGACCAAGATCTTCTGTACTTGGTAACTACATCTTCTCAGTTTCGTAGGGTTTCAGAACTCTTATGGTCACCTGGTCCATGTCTCCCATTTTGCCAATGAGGAAAGATGATGTGCCCACAAAGATGAAAAAGTGGTGAAGGTGGATAAGACTGCAGGTCCCCTCACTTTCACTCAAGGTGTTTCCCCCTATGTTGTATTAAATTCTGCAAACGAACAAACACGCTCCTGCATGGGCTGCTCTGAATGTTTGAGGCAGTTACTTCCTTCTTTGAAAGGAATAATGCAACCAAACCATAATGTAACCATTAAAAGGGTTTTAAAATATAAAACTGGGCAAAGTGCTTATGGCTTTAATGAAAAGTGACAGTTTGGCTTTGGCGGGCAGCTGCATTCTTTTGGGTGTCATCTTAAATCAGCGATTGTCAACTGTGGCTACAACATTGAACTCACATGGGGAATTTAAAAACCACTGAGCGGGCCCCATGCCCAGAGATTCAGATTTAGTTGTGCTGTGATGTGGCATGAACATAGGTTTTTTAAAAAAAACTTTCTATGTGGTTCCAATGTGTAGCCAAAGTTGACACCCCCTCTTAGCTTCACTCCTCAACATCCTTTTCTCTGCTGATCTATTCAGTGGTGGTATTGCTCTTAGCTCTCTCTGTTCACACAGCTAATGATCTTTCCCTTCTGTTCATTCTACCTGCTTCAGTTATCATCTCTAATTAAAGAGTTCCCCAATTTCTATCTTTAAACCTCATTTATCTCCTGAGTTTGAGAACTGCCCTTCCACTCACTAATTAACATAACTCACCTCTATGTTGAGCTGGCATTTCAAACTCAGTTTTTCTAAAACCCAAATTATTACATTCCCTCATTCCCACCATTTCTAAAGCTCTTCCTCTTGGCTCATTACTGGTTAATACTATTCTCCCAGTTAATTGGGCAGGAGACCTCGATTATCTTTAACGCTTCTTATTCCTCCCCTATATGATACAACATTGTCTGCAAAATGGGCAAAGAACTGTGACTAGGTTGGCGCATAGGAATGGGATCATTTAAATCCTCCTGAAGAGCATAACAAGGCCCAAATTCCTAAGCATGTGATATCAAAGGTCTTCTAAAGATTGACTCTGATCTCTTTTACATCCCATTTCCCCCCATTATTAAAGTCCTAATAATTCTTTAAAGCCTATCATAATGTATCCATTGAACCACCTCTAAATCACCAACATGAATCTCTGGGTGCCAGATCTTCAGACATACCTAGTCTTAAAGGGAAAGATAGCTGTGCAGCTCTAGTGTACATTTGCCTAAGGTTTCAACAATTTATTTTTCCCAAATGTCAAACATAAAGGGAGACGAATACAGGGGCTCGAACAAATGCGTTTGTAGAAGAAAGGAAAGAAAGAAGGCAATGGTTTTCTGACAAAGCAGAAGTTTCCTCTTTAGGGAATCCCGAAACAAGGACCAACTGTCTCCTCTGTCAGCATAGGGGAAAGGCGGACCTACAGATGGTTAGGACACACATGCTGGCTGGGACTTATCATCGTCATTTGTACTTTACGGTGGGTTAGAGGTGAATAGAAAAGTAAAAGAAAACCACACACAATCTGCTCCGTACATTCTGCTTTTGTTTTGTAGAGAAGCTGATGTTGTCAAGTTACCAGAAAGAAACTAAAAAGTAATTATATAGCTTACGATGAGTCGGTTGGTTAGTATATAACAAGACATAACTGTAAAAACAAATACAGGCACTATAATCCAACCTCATTTCTCCTTATAAGAAATTACCTTTTAAGTCTATACAATGGGACTTTAGCCATGGGACTAGTAAGGCCAATTTCAACTTATAATTTGGTCTAAAATACCTGCAAATTCAACATGTACATAATTTAAAAAATATGGCATGTTCTAAAATTACAAGGCTAGTGCCTAGTTGGCATATAGAAGTGATGGGGGTTGGCTGACTTCACTATAAATACTTAGGCCATTATTGTTAAGCGCCCTCTGGTAATCCACAGGGTTAGTGCCAAGGCCCAGAGGGAGGAAACGAGACACACACAGTGTACACTTGTCCAGTCTGTCCCTTTGCAACATGAAGACAAGGGAGTGCAACTTCATGATCCGAGGCAGGAAATGCCCAGATGAAATGCAGTACCAAGAAGCATCCACAACAGGTAACAATTGTGGCTGAGGTGTCGGGGCTGCATGTGTACGGGCAGGGGGTGGCGGTGATGAGGAGGTGTGATGAGAACATGGAGAATCACTTGGGTTTCGTGTGGGCCACAGCAGTACAAGGCTGGGAGTGCAGGAATATGGCAAGGGACGGAAGCATCATGTCCGGCACTAAAGTGATGTTCCTGACACCCTGGAAGCCAAGCACAGGTTTTGAGGTGTCTCTTAACTCTCAGAGTGTTTAATACTTCCTGGGAAGCATTCAAAAAATTCATAAGTTCTTTGTCTTAAGAAGTTACAATCGATGTTGCTGTGCGTGTTAAAGAAAATTCTAATTTGCATAGAAAGGCACGAGGCTAAGGTAAGTTACAGTTGTGTAGCTTAAAAAAATTATTGTTAGAATCAGTGTAGTTCATTCAATACTAAGCATCTAGCAGAAGCTGAAAGGATACTGCCATTCCTCTGGATGGGCAAATAGGGAGCAGGAAGACAAGGACAACATAGGGAAGATGCCGTGGGAGGTGGGTCCCTGAAGGTGTGTAGGACATGGAGAGTATTCTAGACGTCAGAGAAAGAGTTAAGGGACAGACGTGGAGAGGTGTACCATGTGGTGTGGGAAAAGCAAATTACATGTAACAAGATACACGTAAAAAAAGTTATGTTTTCATAACCCCTTTAAAGACACATTTGGAAAGAAAGAAATGGGAGGAGATTGAAGATGACAGATTGTGGAAATATGTTTAGAGTAGTGGATGTCAGCCCCAGTTACATAAGAGAAGCACCAGGGAAGCTTAAAAAAAACCCATTGTCCAGGCATCTAGGCTACACCTCAGACTAATTATAATAGGACCTCTAGGGCCAGAGCCCAGACAATGGGATTTAAACAAAAAGTTCTCAGGTAGAGTTTATCATGCCACCAGAGATGAGAACTTGTGCTTTAGGAAATTAGTTTGCATTTCCATGAAAGGAAAACATACTGATTAGTTTTGGTCTTTCTACTGATGGTTTAAGTATGTGTATGTATTTGTTGTTTAATTTAGAAGGTTGGTTAACATGCCACTTGGTTAATAACCCAGTTATGTTCCCTTACTGTTTGTTAGAACTGTAAGAAGTTATATTGCAGCAAATACTGATGAGGAGGATAATTTACTCATTCTTGTTGTCTAATGGATGATGGTGATTACAAGGCTGCTCTCTGATGGAAGCTCAGCCAGCCTTCTGGCCCCAAAGGAGACAGTGATTTATTTCAACTAACCCAGAAAGCTCTTGCCTTTAAAGGGAGTTACTTCCTGATAACAGAAGAAACTGTGCATCTAACTGAGAAATACCAGTTGAGTAATCAGAAGGATAGAAAAGGCATGAGCCTGCCAATCTTCCTGAAGGCTGGCAAAGGAGAGCCACTCCGCCCTCTGGTGGCAGGTTCTGAGAAAAACGCCTGCTACTGCAGAAAAGTTTCAAGTGTCTTCAGAGGACAGAGAATGAGTGGGAGGCAGCTGTCCTCATCCCCACATCCATTTGCACATTTTAAAAAACCCACTTGGTTCTTTGATAAAATTCAGGATTGTATAAAAGGTCTGACTTTTTAAAGGTCTCTTTTAAACAAAGCTCTCCTAAGCTGCTAGGGCTTTATCTGACTTTCAGTACTACATTTTGTAGACAGTACTGTATTATAGTAACCCACTGTGGTCAGGTGAGAGAGAAGCAGGGCTTCCAAAATATTTCTCCATCAGACATTTCAACAGCAGCAGCCAGTCTCTACCAGTCAAAATATTTTCATGCAGTTAAGTGTTGTGGCCCTGTGGAGAGGTGGCTCACTGTTCCTCTGTCAGACCCTCTGCCCCTTCCATGAACAGGTTCCACAAGGAATCCTAAATTCTCGGGGCTTGGAAGCCCAAGAAATGTGCCCTGGCTCCCAAGGAATCCATCAAATGCAGATAATGAGTCAAGGATTTTAAGATGACAAAGGGAAAGCCCCTGAACTAAGTATTTTTGACCATGATGTTCTGCAGTGACCCAAGGTCACTTCCTTAGGTCATCTTCCCTTAAATGCTCTCCTGGTTTTGCTCGACTTGCCAAAGGCTCCCACCAGTGGGGGAGAGGGGTTGCAGAGAGACAGACATTATGATAGAGTGAGCTGGAAGGCATGCTTTTCTTCTCAGGGCATCATGTTCTGGAATCCGTCTTAGGGGCCCCAGCCCTGAGAACCCCCAGTGCACACAGCTGCATGTGTAGCTCGCTAGGGCAGAAACCTCACAAAGCAGCCGGGGCAGCAGGGGTGGTGCAGTCCACTGCTGCCAAGAAATCAGATCAATAGACAAAGCTCAATAGTCTCAGCATGCTCATTTTATAATCCTGCTCTCTGCACCTCACCCTCCCACCCACACACAGGCCTTTGTAAACCACCCTGGGAGTAGATGAGAACAGGATGTGAAGGGCAATCGATGGGCATGGCTTAGTGATCAAACCACATGTTACTAAGGGCCTCTGTGAAACCTCACAAAATCATTAATGAGTCAGAAGTTGTTTTATTATTTCTGTTCACCCAAGAATACATGCTGTGCTGTCTCTTGGCATTTATTAACCAATCTATAATGGGGCAGCACTGCTGCCAGGGAAGCTATTTCAAGAGATTGATGAAGTCTATTAGAATCCTGGCTTTTTTATTTGTCTTTCGGTCTTGTTTATAAAGGAAAGTCTCCTTGAGCCATGATACCTGTTATGGCAAGTTAGGGACTAAAACGAAAATGAGGATTTTGTTTTTTTTACATGTAAAAGACATTTATGTTATCACTCATCCCTTTGGTGTAATTAACTCTCATCTTCAAAAATACAAGAAACCTTAAGTTCTCAAATGAAAAACAATACATTATAAAATGGAACAACCAATACAATGAAGTTTGCATTGCAATAGTACTTCCTTATTCACAATTTTATTTTCTGTGGTTTCAGTTACCTATAGTCTAAAAATATGAAATGGAAAATTCCAGAAACAATTCATAAGTTTTAAATTGTGGGCTATTCTGAGTAGCATCATGAAATCTTATGCCATCCTGCTCTGTCTCACCCAAGATATGAATTATCCCTTTGTTCAATGTACCTGTGCCACCTGCCTGTTAGTCATTTAGGAACCTTCTCAGTTACCAAGAAATTTAGTATAGGGTTTGGGATTATCCCTGGTTTCAGGCATCCATGGGAGGGTCTTGGAACATAGCCCCTACATATTTCCAGATTTGGCATGCAAGAATGAAAAGCAATGGAGATCTTTTCAAAAGACACCCAAATTTTTGTAGTAAAATTTTAGGCATAAAATTAATGGTATTCTATGTCATCCTTTTCTAACCCTGAATAATCAATGAATGAACACTTTAATCTTTATCCTATTTCCTAGCTGTGGTTTAAAAATAACTTTATGAGTCACACTCAAAGATTTGTGAAGACAGTTCTACAACATTTCTTCTTTGTCCCATTTTAGGGAGAAAAAGGAACTTACCTTTTGTGACACTGGCATTCTTGGATTATTAACAGTTGCTGAAAATGCAGGGTTGTTTCCTGAACTATCAAACGTCCTTAAATCATCCCCGAAATCAGCAATCTGAAAAACAGACATTTGTCAAGTCACGTCTGCACAGCTGGATGTCGCCATGAACATACAGTAGAAGCACTCCCCTTGACCCTCAAATCCCGAACCGCTCACATGAAAGTTTTGACACCTCCCAGTAAAAGTGACAGAAAATGCACGGGGCAAATATTCTACAGAAGGTGCCAAAAATTGTATGCACATTTTAAGAAAGGAAAAAGCTGTATTGAAATTGTAATACTCAATACCTACAGATAACAAGAGATGAATACCAGCCACATTGAGCACCTCTTGTAATTGCAGAAGTCAAATGTGACTTGAGTATTACAATTTTAATACAGATTTTTCCTTTCTTAAAATATGTATACATTTTTGTGGCACCCTCTGTTTTTAGAAAGTCCAAGGATAGCCAGATGAACTCTATAGGGAAAAAGAGTCACTTCTTTTTTTTTTTTGAGACAGAGTCTCACTTCGTTGCCCTCAATAGGGTGCTGTAGCATCACAGCTCACAGCAACCTCAGACTCTTGGGCTTAAGCCATTCTCTTGCCTCAGCCTCCCAAGTAGCTGGGACTACAGGAGGCCGCCAAAACGCCCCACTATTTTTTTGGTTGTAGTTGTCAATGTTGTTTTAGCAGGTCTGGGCCAGGTTCGAACCCGCAAGCCCTGTGTATGTGGCTGGAGCCCTAACCACTGAGCTATAGGCACTAAACCAAAAAAGGAGACATGAAGAAAAGACATAAAATACACAAGACTGTAATCATTACTTATTTTTCCAGTGGATAAGTATTTCAGTTTGTTTCCAGCAGGATTAAATAGGATAGTCAATTCTCCTTTGTCATAGAGATCATTGCTATTCAAACATAATGGCTGAGTCTCTTGGAACCTGAGCAAGTCATAACTATCTTCTGCTCCCTTTCAAATAAGAGGCATTTATCAAGGAGGCTTGGTCAAACTTGCTGCATATATATGAGTGCCAAAACAGGTTGAACTTGATGTTGTTCATACTTTGAGATTCTGGGTCACTGGTTTTCATATTTGGATCTCAAATTTCACAGCTTAAATACTATGATGATACGCATTATACAGGCCAATTCTCTTTCATTTGTAAAGAAAGTTGTTGCTCTTTATAACAGGAACCTGCTGTGATGCTTGCCATAATTCTCTCTTACTGATACATGTAGATAACTTACGTGCCAAAGTTAGGAATATAATAAAGAGAAGGTCTGAGGAAACTCAAAGTTAGGCTTATACAGAAAGCTGCCCAATAACATCGATGTGATTTCAGTTGTGCAATTAATCTTCAAGTTTAACTTTGGGTCTTTCAAAGGCATTTGGAAAAGCAGGCTTTCTAAACAGAGCTCCTTTACTGTATAAATATGATATCACAAGAAATGGCTTGTTGGGTGGAGCCTGTGGCTCAAGGAGTAGGGCGCCGGTTCCATATGCCAGAGGTGGTGGGTTCAAACCCAGCCCCGGCCAAAAACCAAAAAAAAAAAAAAAAGAAATGGCTTGTTTAAGCAATGTGAGGGATGGTTTGATTTGGAGTATTAATCACAATATTCGATAATAAATTCCTTTTAGGGAATAAGTGTTATATGTGTCTCCAAAAAATTCCCTTTGCTGTTGGGGAGAGCCATTCAGTGGCTCCCCTCATGTGTACTGCTCACCTTGCTTATGTCAGATTCAGACTTGCTGGAGCACATGCTCTCAAGTTCCTTAACAAGATCCGCTTCATCGTCTGAACCCAGAGAGAGTCTCTGATCCAAATTCAACACCAATGACAGATCATTCTCTAAAGACCTAACACGGAGTTTAGAAAAAAGTTTTTCAAAGTGAGAGAAATTCCCAATATGGAAAGAAATCTAGACAAATATACCCTTTTTTTGAGATTTGGTGTGGGGTAGGAGAAGAGTTTTTAAATATCCTTTAAAGTATTTCATAAATGTCATTTAATGCAACAACCCACTCCCTATCCTGACTGATCAGGATGCTAAGGTAAGAAATCTCCATGGGATTTTGGTAACTCCTACTCAAAATTCTTAATAGGATAAAATTTTATTTCACAAAGAAATCTGCTTTCACTTACAACATTCCAATCTCCCTATTCTTCACCTTTTTTTCTTTCTCCCAGGCTAGATAAAACTAAGATGCTAAACATTGTGGTCTAGGGGACAGGGTGTGTGCTAAATGGAACAAATATAAATTTCAAACTTGGCTCACATAACACTTGCTAGCTATATGGCCATGGGTGGCAGGTTTTCTTTTTCTTTTTTCTCCCAGTTCCTCAATTCCTGGGTTCCCTTCCCTGTAAAGAATCCTTACACCTTTATCACAGGGTTACTGGGAAAGTGATACAAGTCGTAGATAATGGATCTTTCTCTCTCCATCCCCCCCTTCCATGTTCTGAATGTTACCTGCCAAATGATAGGAAAGCAATTTATTGGGCTATAATAGGGACCTATTTACAAACTGTCCAAACATTTCTATTCTTTGATTAACTAAATCATCCTGTATACCCCAAATTCATAAGCTGTAATAATCAAAGTTTCCTAGGAACAACCTAAGAAAATCAATGAAATTATCACTGCAGGGCAGCACCTGTAGCTCAGCGAGTAGGGTGCCAACCCCATATACTGAGGGTGGTGGGTTCGAACAGAGCCTAGGCCAAACTGCAACAACAACAAAAACAGCGGGGTGTTGTGCAGGCGCCTGTAATTCCAGCTACTTGGGAGGTTGAGGCAAGAGAATTGGCTAAGCCCAAGAGCTGGACGTTGCTGTGAGTAGTGACACCAAAGCACTCTACTGAGAGCCATAAAGCTAGACTCTGTCTCTCTAAAAGAAAAAAAAAAACCTTTAGCAATTAAAATTAAGTCATACCATGTTTCCATAAATTTTAGGTGAAAAAAAAATCATCTAAAGACTATCTAAAAGTTTACAAATATAGGATTTAACCATATGTTCATGTTGAATGCATTAAGCTTAATTAAAAATGAAGGCTATAATATTTATAGTCTTAATAACGAATATGTTTTAGATGTCATTCATTTATTGGATTTCTGTTTAATACCTGCATTTGAATGACATCAATTACTTTTTAAAACATCATATTGACAGCATAATCATTACACAAACTAATAATGAGAATACAGCACATTTAAAATAATGATTGAAGTTACTTGATTTACCTTTATTGTCTGCTGTGAGTTAAATTTGAAAGGGGAACTTACTTTTGTTTTGACAGAGAAGCGTTCTTGTTACAATTCAGCTGTGATATCGTCTTATTTTTTAGACCTGTTAAAAAAAATAGTAATCATTTTCTATAGAGTAGGTCATTGTCTCTGAGCATCTTGAGATCTGCAAAACAGACTATGGATTCTGCAGCGTGTCCATTCTGTTTTTGGATTAATATCTGCCTCATGAGATTTTCCAGATGTGGCTCTGGGTGTAGCCTCCTGCACAGGCAACTGAGATGACTGAACTCAGTACCACTAACACAGCATGCAAAGCTCAGTTGAGGAATCCTTATCTTTGCTTTTATCAACAGCTCTATTCCCTTAGGGCTCTTGCTTCCAAAGTACCTTTAAATTCAAATTATTTTATTGATTCTTTTAACTCTAAAGCATATACTGGCAACACTTACTGTTTAGGTCATTATTTAAGCTCAAGAAAGCTGGTCCTATACCCTATAGAAATTGTAATAAACTTGGAAATGATCAGGTGAAGGGCCCTGGTGGGTCTCCAGTTATCTGAGTGCCCATGATTATTACATGTGCCCAGGACTAGGTGGCACGGACTAAAGCAAACAGCACTGGACTTGCAAGACACAGAAACACAGAGCACAGAATGCCATTTTTCCAGGAGAAGTGATTCGGAGCAAGTGGCCAAGCGTTTCTGAACCTCAGGTTTGTTACCTATATTTGGAGATAATCATCATCATTATTTTAGAGCTCTTCTGTGCACTAAAAGAGCAAAGAGCAAGTAAAAGGTATATTCCTCACTTTAGAAAGTCATGAAGAAGCCCCCATATCGCATCGGCAGACTGAAGTCCAGTGACTCCCACTCCCTGGATCAAACACTAACTTTGGGAAGTAATGACAAGCTCTTAGGATCAAAACATATCCAATTATCAATATATAACACTTACCCTTATCTGGGAGGCTGGGGTGGGTGGATTGCTTGAGCTCAGAAGTTCAAGGGCAGCCTGAGCAAGAGTGAGACCCTGTTTCTACTAAAAATGGAAAAACTAGCTGGGCATTGTGGCAGGCACCTGTAGTCCCAGCTACTAGGGAGGCTGAGGCAGTAGGATCGCTTTAACCCAAGAGTTTGAGGTTGCTGTGAGCTGTGATGATACCACTGCGCTCTACGTAGGGCATCAGAGTAAGACTGTGTCTCAAAAATAAATAAATAAATAAATAAATAAATAAATAAATAATAAAAGGTATAAGGAAACTCTCCTTTTGTTCAGTGACTCCCCAATCATTAAAAAAAGGATCACAATTTGCTATCATGAACTTAGAGTAATTAGAGACCCTAGCATAGATTAATATAGGTAAAAGCATTATTTTTAAAAATATACTAATAAAATACAAATAAGTATGAAAATACATTCATGACTAAAAGCAGCTTTTTACGTTTTAAGAAATATAAGGTTTTAGGCATATTATTTTATCTGGAAACCCCACTGTTGTAAAGTTGGCATAGACGTTCATAAAACAAATACTTTGATGGGGAGGCAAATGAATTACATGTATCAGAAATCCACAACACACATAAGAGGGAAACATCTTTTCTATTCAAATTTGGATTTCCTATCATCAATGTCAAAAAGCACAGGTCTAACAACGTCAGAGATAGATGTGTCATCTCTTGTTAAAATGAAAACTATATATTTCTTTTTCATATGTGATGTCCCATTCTATGGAATCTAATGATTTATTAGATTGCAAACTCTATGAAGGGAGGCTGTTTTCACAGCTATTTCCATGGCCTACAATAGAACCTGACACATGGTATATACCATATATGAAAAAGAAATATGTAAAACAGATTCACTTATAAAGACCTTATCAAATACATCTCTACATTTTTTTTTTTTAAAGTGTAAGGTTGGCTTTGGAATAACACATAAAAGAGAAATATGCCAAAATGCAATGATTTTATGACATTAAGTTTAATTCTAGATACCAAGAAAAACAAATTATAAAAAACAAAGATGTTTCGTAAGATACAGAAACATTAAATTTTGGAATTCTAGTATAAAAGTGACAGTTTTCAGGTAAGAGGCTCCTGAAATTCCTATTTTAGAAATGTAGGCATTATAGACTTTATTTTATGGAAATGTGCACCGAAATACTTCGGACTTTGTTTTGTTGAATGGATAGGGATAAAAACAAAAGCACATTTGGTTCAGACGCTACATCCGGAGGGCCGACCTCCTCCTAGGCAGCATGGCCGCCCTCACCTTCACTGCTCAGGTCTGCCTTATTCCAGGTGGGAGAAGAGAAACGGCCAGATTTTCTGCGAGGACTGGTGTTCACCTTTCTCCAGGTACCGCTTTCTTTCTTCTTGCTACAGCTATTATAACTGGAAACCAAGGATAAAGGAAAACTTCCTCCTTTGAAATCAGCTGTGTGCTGGTCTAGCTCTGAAATGATACAAATCAGGGCAGTGATAACCTTCACAGAATAAAGCAAAATGTCTTTCCAATTATCAAAGATAGGGACCTTCAAAATCATGGACCTGTTTAATGACACAGCCAGGGTTCTGTGAATCAGCACAGACTTTACTTGAGCTCTGGAATTCAAACCTGAGCCAATAATTAAAAATAGCTCTGGAGCCATGTTGTGAAATATACATTCAACTCTCCAATTACAAAGACGGAAAAGCTCCCCCCAAAACAAATTCCGAGCAGTATTTCTATAAGGATGTGAGTTTCTCCCCCTTCCTGAAACCCTCCTACCTGCTCTGGGGAGGGGACAGCCGTGTAGCACAGCTTTATTAAGCAAGATGCTGAGAGCAGCTTTCACCACTGCCTGCTGCCCTTGGCTAGGGTGTTTTTTAGCAGTTGTCTGCCCAAAGCCAGGTTGTCTTTTCATAGAGGCTCTTGACAATATTGCTTCTTGAACTCTGGGTGCGATGACTGTATTCCACAGCTTAGACATCCACCTGGCGAGGGCAGGGCAGAATTCTCAGTTAGGAGCAAGCCTGGCAATAATTACGTATAACTCTACAAAAGGACAGGCGTGAAGACCATGGGGAAACACGCAAGCATTTCTATAGATGTGCTACCCTTTTTAGGCACTGTTGGAATAAGGGAAATTATCTACTACCAAAATAGTTTGAATTTGCCTCAAAGATACAATGTAATTTCAAATGAAACTGACTATTGACTTGTCTCTTTCATGGTAGGAATTAATGCTTGAGTGTTTGCTAAACGAATGAATGAATGCACAAATACATGAAAAGAAAGGCAAAGATGGAAGAAGTCTGGAAAAAATAAGATTTCCTAAAAGTCTGTGCCCAAATAGCTTAAGCTTATTGGTCATATGTCCTTAAGAAGGTACCCATATACGTGTATTTTAATATTTCAGAAAATGGGAGACATCTTATAATTATTGGTGTATTAAATATGCCTACCACAAGACAAGCGTTCATTGTTGCACATGGTAGGCTAAGTCCTACTGAGAGAAAAAGGTCAACCAGCCATCACCTCAGGGGGGCTCTTGGCATTAATGGTCCGAAGCAGTGGGAGGTTAGCACAAATTTGGAGCACTCATGACAATTAAAATCCCTTCAAAAAAAGATTAGCTTTGTTGCAATATTTAAAAAGTTATCTAATTAACGGCTGTAGAAATAAAAAACCACATCTCCCAGGATGGAAACATTTTCAAAGCTATTAGATCTTGGCATAAAACTTTCAAGAACTGTTGGAAATTATTGCCCAGGTGGTAAGCATCCATCTAATGTAAGCTTCTCTGTTAATGTCTAGAGATATGTCATTCACGGGGGGGGGGGGAATGAAACTGCAATAGGGAATAAAGACAAAATTCTGGTATTATACAAGAGTCAAAATTATACAATTGAATTTGATTGGCGTTGTGGCGGGCGCCTGTAGTCCCAGCTGCTTGGGAGGCTGAGGCAAGAGAATCGCTTAAGCCCAGGAGTTGGAGGTTGCTGTGAGCTGTGTGAGGCCATGGCACTCTACCGAGGGCCATAAAGTGAGACTCTGTCTCTACAAAAAAAAAAAACAAAAAAGGGTGATAATGGTATAAAGATCGGCTTGGGTTAAAAAAAAAAAAAAAAACAGCTTCTTAACATGGCTGTTGGGGGACAATTCTCCACGGCCCTGCTGCACAGCTTATATATCAGGTTTGATTCTGGACTATCTCTGCAGATTTGAAAGACAGAGATGTGTCTCATTCCAGAGCAGAGGGGAGATGTTTCCTGATCAGGATAATAAAGATAATGTCTCCTTTGAGGGTAAAGCCAAGGGAGGACATATTTGCCAGCATCTTCCATAGAAGCCTTGGGGAGGGCGGGTGGGAGAAAATTCCACAGCTGTGATGTAAGTGCAGCTTCCCTTGGGCCACTATGCATCACTCTAGGGGAACTGAAGGGTAATGAACCTATGTAAATGTGAAGCTCAAGCCACCTGCTCTGCTGTGATAGATGAAGCCCTGTGTCTCTGACACAGTCTAGGCTAACTTGTTAACTTGCAAGTAGGGTCAAAATCTCAAGAGCCTCCACAGTTCTTGACAAAGACTATGGTCTCCCTGGGAAAGGTCAAAATTGGTTCCAAAGAATCTCGAAACTCTGGATGTATAAAAGGCTTCAATTTCATTTTGATATTGACCAAAAAAAGTGGTAATAATATCAATAAGTGTATTTCTTTCCAACTAATTAGCTGTTATTAAAGTGATGATTTGTCTTATCATACAGAAGACAGATTATTTGCATCTTCTGCTTTCCAAAATAGATTTTTGCCCAGGAGACTGGAAAATGCAGACTCAAATCTCCTAGTGAATTACAGAAGCCTCACTAAGTCACAGGTTGACACTTTTTTTCTTATTGTGTATACATCTATTGTCATAAGCTGCTTCAAAGGAGAACATAGGAGCACTGTACATAAGTCTCAATAATGGAGGAAGCAATTCATCAATAGAATAAAGGGTTTTTTTCTTTCTTTGGTTGGGAAAATGCATAAAATCCTTGCTAAAATTTTTCACATGGGATCATACTCAGAAGACCTTGCACAGCAAGGCAAACGTGGCTTTGATAGGAGTTTTGTAATTGATGGATGACTGCTACCCAGCTCTTAGCCAAAATACAGTTGCCTTAGGAACGACCTAGCAGTCGTGGTCTCCCTAGAGTACTGCCTCCTGTTGGTGACAGGAGGTGTAGAAAGGCAGCCTGGTCAGCACTGTCTTTTTCAAACATCACAAACCTGCCCCGGCTCCATTTTAAGAAGGCAAATAAGGAGAAAAGGCACTTACTTCACTGTTGCTTGGGCATGTCCTGGGATTACAGGACAAGACAGGAAATACTTTGGCCCAAGAAGAGCTTCAGGTGTACCCAAGCGGGCCAGGCAGGAGTTGAGCTGACGCCAGACAGACAGGGCCCAGGTGATGGTCTTGCACACAAGATCACAGGGTGAGGGCACCTGACCCCTGAACTAGAGAGGCGGGGAGGAGGAGCACAGGGCTTGGTTTAGAATGAAGTTTCCTTACAAAACAAAAATCTAGCTGAATCTGATTGAACTTAGGGTGGACGAAGAAGAGATAACTAATATACTGTTCGGTGTCCTGATGTATTAGCATTTTTCTCATTTAATTCTCACCAGAAGCCTGAGGTAATTATTTATACCCCATTCCACATATCAGGAGATTAAGCCATGAAGAAATAAGCTTGCCCAGAGTCCCACAGGTAATAGGTGGCAAAATTAGGGCTAGCTCGTTTATTTTTATTCTTTTTTATTAAGGCATAATTGGAAATACATATATATATATTATAGTGTACAATGTGATGTTTTGGAATATGGATACAGTGAACTTATTAAATTAGACTTAAGTGGCATATCTGTTACCTCACATTTTCTTTTTGTGGTAAGAACATTTAAGATTTATTCTCTCAGCAATTTTCAAATATACATTAACTATAAAGAGTTTGTTTTTAATAGGAAAATAGGATCCAGCATTTAGCTGAAATAATGAAGGAGTAATTTAGCACATTTAAGATGAATGCAGTAACAGCTATCAAGCTAAGGAACTTTCTTTGCTTCCTCAATCTTAACATTTCTCATGATCTCTGTTCATCCTTCACTTCCTCTGGCCAGCCTGGGCTGCAGGGAGAGAAAAAGCAGGCTTAGCTTCCTGGGCAGCTGAGAAGGAGGGACGTCTCGGTGGCCTCATCAAGACCACATGTGAAATAAGGGAGGAGAAGGGAAGGGCTCTCATTATAACTCAGTCCCCAGGGAAACATTTTTCCAGGAAGATTGAAGTATTCTCTTAATGATTACCTAATAAACTGCTTCCAAAGATCAGACTGTTAGATTCCCTAACAGAAAGCACTTCATAATTCCCAGAGACAGAATATAATCAGTCTGCCCCGAGGACCTGAACAAAACAGGGGGGTACCTCTTCTCTCCAAAGTGCAGATGTCATTTATATGAAGTTCCTCATTTTGCAAGACGGCTGTTTAATGGTAACAGTGGTTACTATTAGACAGTACTTGAAAGAGACTATTAAATAGAATTTTCAGCAACTACATGTTTTTATTTCCTTTCCTTAATAGATGTTCATTTAGCATAAAGACAATTTTGTGGAGGCATTTAGAGGCCTACATTTTAAAATGCATTAATCGTATGCCTATTCTGTATAAGCACTAATTATTGCCAAGAAAGAAAAAAAAAAAAACCATGAAAGAAAGTTTGTATACTCACAAACGATAAAGGGGAACAAAAGAAAAGGTGTGTGGAAAGCCAGTGGAAGGCAAATGATCAGTTTGCGGGGTGGGTGGAATGTGCCGGAGTGGAGGGAGGTTCCGCAAGTTCTTAACTGCTTTTGTTTTTTTTGTTTCTGTTTTTTTTTATTTTGGGTTATATTTTATCATCTGTAAAATGAAGAAGTTGGGCCAGGCTCATCATCCTCTAGATCCCTTCCAGACTGATAATCTTAAAGTACAGATACAAGCTGCTGTGGTTATTCAAAAGAACTAACTAAATACTGAACTGCCAGGAAAACAAACAGATGTGGTGGGACTTCAGCTGAGTCCTGTACAGAATGTTTGATGGGTGAGGGGTGGCGGGAAGAGCACCCCAAATATGGAACAGGGAAGGGACTCTGGCGAGGGGGCTGTGACAGTGGATGTTGACATTCACGAATAATAAAATGGGTGGAAAAAATGACAGGCCTCTCTTGGTAAACAATCTATGTAACCGTCAGCAAATCAAGGTTCTGGACCTGAACCCCTGCCTAGCAGATCCCGTGAACAAGTGGCTACGCAGTCACACCGCTGTCCTTTCCATCTCCCACACCCCACACTTTTCCTCCCTGTGTCCCGTCTGCTGCAAGGGCTGCTCCTTCTGCACTGACCCCTGCCTCCCTCTTCTTGGCAAACTTTTCGTCTTTTAGGAAGAGGCCTTCAGTGTGGTCCTAGACAGATTTTCACGTGCTATTCCTAAAATAAGCACTTCTCCTCCCCTGCCACTGTCTGTAGTGGCACCTCGCCAGTTTCTTTCCCAGTTCATGGCAGTCACGTGGGTACTGTATTGAGCATGATGTGAATGTTGTGCCCAGGAGGTCAGACAGAAAACAGTACTGAAAGTATGATGTCATTTGTCAGACTTATGGCCCTGCCACTCAGGAAAAGATGAGGCTTAATTTATTGACTCCAGTGCATTAGTGAAGTATCATGTGTGGGGCTTATAGACTCAAATCCAGCCGACAGTTAGGTGATCTATAAATTATATCTACCCCACTTGGAGGTATTGGGCTTAGACACTCTTATACACAAAGTCACTATGAAAGAGACTCTACTGGTTCTTCCTATTATTGAGAAAAGTCAGAGCCCAGATTGTGAGACCTTTCCAAGCTCTCTGGCTGATATACACAAACCGGTCAGCCAAGAAAATAACCCAAATTTTCATAGGAAGATAACCTAGGGTTCTTGGGATGGTAAAAATTGTGCTGGGAGGGAATATAGGGGGGCAAGGGATATATGTTTACCTTCATCTATATTTAGAAGTAAATATAATCAAACCTCTATTATTACTATTTTCTGGGTTAAGATGAGGGATAATCAGACATTGGGTATTTTTAAGAACTTTTAAGGGATTTCATATAATGGAATAGCCTCAAGTTTCCACTTTAAAATGGTAATTCAGTTATCGATTGATTTAGGGTTGTGATATTACAATTGAACTAAGTTTATATAAGTTGTACCAAAATTGAAAGAACATTTGAATCACTGGATTTATAAACTTAACTTTCTGGTTTTAATTAGGTACATGGGAATATTTGTTTGTTAGACAGTAGAAGTTCCTAGAAAGATAAAATGTTTTAAAGTTTTAAAGACTAATCGAACTACTGAAAGGAATTTAATTATGTTATAAATGTCCCTTCAAAGGTAATTGCTAAATTTTGCTACATTTATAAGAAAAAGATAAAGTGTGGACATTGAACTTAAAAGCTTGAGGGAAAAATGGGTATTTGCATGTAAAACTTTAACACATAGAGTATATTCTAAATAGCACTTGAATAATCTCTCTGGAATAGAAACTGTCCTCCAAGGTCCTAAAGCCCCTACAAGGATAGTTCCTTTTTAAAGGCCTGTATTTCCAAGTGAAGGCTAAGACTATGAGGGCGGGACTCTTGCACAGTCCCCAGGCCAGTGGCAAATATTTACTGAGTAAGCAGCTAACACTGTGGTGTCCCTTAAACAAATGTCTACAGTTTTGCTGAGCACACTGTGTCTGGAAGATCAGTTTCCAGAGCTACAGGTCTTCAATCCTAGTACAAGGTCTTCCTTGCCCATTTTTTAGTTCCCCACTGTCAGAGTGTGGACTAAAAAAATGCTATGACTGACCAACTGGATGAGCAGACTGGGAAGTTCTAAGTCTGGACTTCTGATAACAAAAAAGGGAGTCAGGAGGGGTGGGGGCAGATCACGTTGAGTTTGGTTATATGGGCATTGTAACGTGGATGACATTATTATACAGATCTGTAGCTGATGACATGAAATTAACACAAAATAGATTAGTAAGTAGATGAAGGAGAAACTTGGATGCATTCTTAAACATCAGTTCTAAAAGAAATTGCAGGTAGAATGGGGACCGAAGACCCCATTCTTGGCAGGGTAGGGCACCCCCAGAAAAAGGGAAAATGAAAAAGTAAGCTGAAGGAGTCAGAACAAAGAAAAGTTAGCTTGTTTACCTTTAAGCCAGCCATTGCTAAATTTCTTATCTGAACAAGTCTCCGGCCTTTCCTGAAACTCTGGCCTATTGGGGATACAGCTTATACAAATACCCTGCTGAGTCTGTGAACACACTAAGGAAAATAATGGTCATAGAAGAGACTATGACAAGTCCTAGAAAAAGATACATGCTCTAGGTCATTTTCTGCCCATTAAACAGACAAAACAGGTACCCACTGTGGAGATTTGCATTTGGCTGGGGCAGAAACCGAGGGAACAGCTCCAGCCCTGAGATATGGGCAGGAGGGCTTACATCCCTTATTGCAGAGGAAAATCCTCTGCAGTGGTGATGGGAGGAAAATGCCTCTCTACCACAGATTCCTCAGAGGAGATTAACACCAATGGTGTTTTACTCCACAGTGAACTAGTGGAGCTTAACACCTCCCTAGGAATTTGTGTGTGTGACTTCAGACAGGAGGCTTCCCACACACAAGGCTCAAGTTTCAGATTCCTCAAAACTGCTCAAATCCTTAAAGTTAATAATAATAACAATAGGAGCTGATATGCTCACTCAGAGAAACTGCTGGTATCTTTGTTCCCTCCCTCAGTTTACTACCTGGGCCAAGAGATTTGAATAAAAGCTGAGTGGAACAGAGACTGGGCACTCGCCAGAGCCTACAAACAGACCGTGGTCCCCTGAGCTCCCACCTTTGAAAATTCTGTTCTGTGTCTCCTGTTTCTTTCTTTATCACAGTTCCTAACTTTATATTCTTCAGTAGGTCATGCCAATATCACAGGTCTTAGCAGACCCTGTCCCTGGGGCAGGACCCTAACAGAAATCTTTATTCACGTGTATATAGAGAGAGTGCCCCACACAGCCTTGCAAATAGTGGGTATTCAAAAACGTTTTTTGAATTAATAAGAATGACATTAAATTTTATATTTTGGGTAAATGATAAGTATGTTTTTGGTGTATCTAGATCTGTGGCATGTATACCTTGTATTGGGCTGATGAAAAATATTTCAATTTCTCTAAAAGAAAAGTCTCAGCTAAAATGCTAACATCGCCAAAATGTATAGAGTTCTGATGGCATAAAGAAATCTGCCTTCAAAATTTACAATGTGCAAACTTTAAGTACTACTCTATAATATACACAATCTAAAAAGAATTGCATTTTATAAAATCAAGTCCTTTTTTGGTGGCATAAGAGGGTTCACAAAAGGACAAAGACTTATTTACTATGAGGAGAAATATCTCTCAGTTATAAGTCAGATATAGTAATTATTTTATAAGAAAGGAGAGTCACATAAATCTTTGCTTTACCCAGTAATTATGATATTAAGAATGGACAATTGTGATTTCTGGTGTATCCTTCATGAAGGAAATAAAGTAGCCAGGGGAAATAAAAGAGTGATTCAGTGATACATTGATATTTTTCCAGCATGAATTCTGAAATAACATATTATAATTAATAATCACCGATTATTAATTTCCTACTAAAAAGCATTTTTTTTATGTACTAGTAGGAAGGTTCTGAAAGGTCTATTTCCTTATGTCTTTGTAAAGCATTGGAAGAAAAGATCGTGATCGATGGCCACTGTGCCCACAAAGCTGGGGCTGTGACATTACACGATTTCTGATGGGAGGCAGTAGTCATTTGTTCTCATTGTACACTTACCCCAGGAAAGGTTTTATTAAGCTACTTAAAGTGTTCCTGGTAAATGAAAGGCATTGCCCTTTTCTCCTTTTCTATTTTTTGCAGCACACCCCACTTTCAAACACAATGGAGAAGAGAGCAGAGCTTGAAGCTTGGAACTTTCCTTTCAAAATAAGTTAAATTGATCCTTTTCAAACTGTTTATCAGAGAGCTGGTTGGGGGGAGGTACATTTTTACCTGAAATAGTGCCAACGCTACAGAATAAAGCTGTTACCTTTTGTGATTATTCATGTGCACTATTGTGGGCAATAAGGTTTAAATATTAGTGATGATGAAGGTGATGGGAAAGCTATAGACCCTATGACTGTCTGCACCTCCCCTTTCCTTCTATTCACTGAGGTCATACAAGGGCCGTGCTTTGGCAGAGAGTGTCTATTTGTGACCAGGCAATGGGCTTTAACATGACCTGGGGGAGAAGATTTCTTTGATTAAATTGGGAGTTTCAGATACTAATTCAAAGCACCAGTAGTTGGCAATGTTCCCTGAACTGCCAAAAGCCATTCCTGTCTCAGACTTTGTCCCACCCCAGCCCCCCTTTACCCTCCCCGAGCCTGCAGGCACCACTAACACAACAGACACAGCTCTGTCAAAGTCCTTGGTGGAGAGTTTCAGTCTTGGCAAGGTGGGTCTGGATACAGGCTGGGACTGACAGGTGGGCAAGGAACAAGTTCTGGTTAATGAAACATTAAAGGTAAGTCTTATGGTTCTGGAAGTTCCTGGAAAATTGCTTTCCTCCCTGATAAGGAGAATAAAGAAGCTGAAGCTCTCTATCCTTTGCTGCACCCTGCTTTCGGCTGGACTTTGAACGTGTTTTTGTGAGGGCCTGGTGCAGTCTTGAGGGGGGAAGGTCAAGAGACTCCCACACACCTTGGGATGTGAGGTATGATCACCCATCCACCACAAGACATCTGGTCATGGGGGGGGAGCCTCTTTGTGTGAAGCGGCTAGTAGTGGGGTGTCCTGTTATTTGCACCTTAAAATACTGCATTGATACAATGATAACCTCCAAATGAGGTCTATCCTGCAGGATTAAATGAGAAAATCTTACTAAATCAGGCTCTAGTATTTCAAATCTACCCTGACACTCAGCTATTGGCCCAATTTAAGAATACTAAATTAAATAATGATATGTTAGATTTGGTCAGCTCTAAATTACTATTGTTATTTGGGAGACGATGGGATACCTACTTTATTATTTTTCTATGAAAAATTACCAGAAATTATTACTGTTCTTGAAAAAAGAAGTGTCAAATGATACGGAATTCTACCTTTTCATGTGGCTTTTTAATTTTCTCCATAGTGTAGTGTAACAACCCTACAGTTAAACTTGCCTGAATAGATGGATACAGTCCTGATGGCTCTAAGGAAGCACCTATTTGCTTTTTCTTGTATTTAATACAGTCCAAGAACTGTTACAGGTTTCACATTCATTATCTTATTTAACCCTTGACTATCTAAAAAATGTCTTTGTCCCAGGCCATACAGTGAGTGGTTAAAACCAAACCTGGACCTCCTGACAGGTAAAACCTCTGCTCTCCATGAAACAGGTTGGAGTTGCTGTTTATTACCTTATTTACAACCTTCCTTCTTAGGAACCGCCGCAGCAGCCCTTGCATGGGCTCTCCATCCCACCGCAGCTGCACCCAGCGGAAATGCTGCTGCACCAGCAGCTCGGAGCCCTGGAGACAGGCCTTGGCAATGGTCCCCATCAGAAAGCAGTTCTCGTGAAAGTAGTAACATGCAGACATTCCATTTCCTAAAATAAACCAAAGCAATGGTCTAACCTGAGCTGGTCATCTTATGGGGACAAATGCAAATTAAAGTAAGCTAAAGGAGAACATGAAGTGTGCAACACGGACTCTGGGGAACGGGAAGACAGGACTGTGGGGGAAGTGGCTTCTCAGCATGGTCTCTCTAGACTACCACCTCTCTGACATTAAACTTATATATCGTGAGTAAATGATAAGTATGTTTTTAGTTTATCTGGATCTGTGGCCTTATACCTTGTATTGGGCTGATGAAAAATATTTTAAGATTCTCCCTTTTACCTTTCTGGACAGTACAGGGACTTTCAGTGCTGCGATTTTCCAGAGGTGCCAGAAAATCCCCCAGTAACTCAGACAATGAAGATTTTTCCAGATTCTCTAAGATGATGATGATTTTCTTCTTAACAGGAGATTGTTTCACTGGGATCAGACAAGCTGTGGGCAAAAAGGAAACTCGGTGATGAAAGCTTTTACAAAAACCTACACAATTTGGCAAAACTGAAACAGTCTGAAGATGTAAAGTATTAGCAAAGATGAGATACAATGGGAGTGTTCCTGAATTGCTGGGGAAGTAGAATAGCTGTGGGAAAACTGGCATTATTTAAGACATTTGACATCTCACACACACGCAACGATCCTACACTCCTGGTTCTATAATTGCTCGCACATGGAATCAACCCATGTCCATTCAATCAATAATTGAATGGACAAGTAAAAGTATGTTCCTACAATGAATATGAAAGTGAACAAATTACAACCATGAGTAACAACATGAATAGCCATCACAACAAACAATATATTAAGAAGCAAATTGCAAGTTGATAATCGAATATATTAAGAAGCAAATTGCAATTGAAGCGACATAAGTTTTCAGAAAAAATGGTAAGAAAATAAAATGTAGAACGTCCGAGCCTCATTTTAGCACTTTTTTCCATTCGAGGTGGGAGTGGCTGACTTTGTATCAACACAAAATGAAAGATTAAAAGTGAAAAGATCATTATATAGGAAAAAAGAACTTAAAACATACTTAAAACAGTGCCTAGCACATACTAAGCAAATACCACTAATATTTTGTTGAAATGTATATAACATTTCCTATATACCAAACATTTAATTAAGAAATTACCACACAAAAGAAAAAACACAAATATAGTCTAGAAAGCAGGAGGGGAGTGGAGGGACATGAGGAGGGGAGGGGAAAAGACAGAGGATAATTGGTAGGATCTTACCTAATGTGCACATGGGAGGGTGTTTACACCCCCAGGTGAAGGGCTAATATACAACTTGAAATATAACCTGAACATTTGTACTCTCATATTAAGATGAAATAAAAAAAAATAAAAGAAAAAATTCTAATCATGCTGGGTATGGTGGCTCACTCCTGTAACTCCAGCACTTTGGGAGGCCAAGGTAGGAGGATTGCTTGAGCCCAGAAGTTTGAGACCAGGCTGGGCAAAATAGCACTATAAAAAAAATTGAAAAAAAAAAAGAAAAATCAGCAAAGGCTGGTAGCATGCACCTGCAACCTCAGCTACTTGGGAAGCTGAAGCAGGAGTATCATTCAAGCCCAGGAAATTTGAGGTTGCAGTGAGCTGTGATGATGCCACTGCATTCTAGCCCACGCAGGAGAGAGAAACTCTGTCTCAAAAAAAAAAAAAAAAAAAAAAATTAAAATCACTTTTTAATTTTTTAGAAGATTCTAAGATGCCCCCATCTTGGTAAAATTAATATTGTAAAAAGAAGGACCAATTTAAAATACTAGAGTAAGACTACCAAGTATCTCACTTTTTATAAATACTCTCGATAGTATATTCTCTATTCCTCTTTAAAAAATGGCACATTTCAGCAGAATGGATGCTGGGCAGACTGTCCCAGAAGGGTCTGGGGAATCACATCAAGGTCAGAATAGCCACAAAAGTAGCATGATGGTGAGCTCAGAGCCGATCCAAACTAAGTCAAGACTGGGCAGGACACTTGGATGGAGCAGTCACTGCTGTGACCGCAGTGCAGAGAGTACACCTGGACCCATCCCAGCAGCTCTCAGTGATTCTGACTTAACAGGTCTATGCCTGGCCTGGGGCACTGGCACTCTGTAAAAGATCTCCATGATTGGAATGTGTGGCAAAGGGTGAAACTTGCTGATAGAAGCCCCAGAACCCGGCCAAAAAGGCAAAGTGAAAGACCCAGCATGTCATGTTAGGAGGGAGAAACTACCAGCCGTGGGACGCAGCGAAAGTCTTTAAGGAGACGGATAAATAGGATTTGACTCTTGCTCTGAGATCCTCACTCTGGTGTGAACCGGGTGAAAAGGAAAGATACAGGAAATGACATCCACTAGGCTCTTACCACCATGGTTAAGACACGCAATGAAAAGGCATTTTGAGAATCAGTAAGTCTCCACTAAAGGTTGACTTACTGAGAGAGGAAAGGAGAGAAAATATTACAGACAGCACTGAAGTTCCCACCAGACAAGAGCTCATGCGGTTAGTGGAGGCAGAGGGCACACAACCATGAACTCACGTCAACCATGAGGGGACAGGGTGGGGGCCATGGGTTTGATGAGTGAAGTGTCCCTTCAGAGATGTCCAGGAGGAGGGGGGACATGAGGATGAGAGATCCAGGGAGGATTCAGGCTGGAGATAAACGAGTTTATAGCACTACAGGAGGTCTCTGAAGGAGATAATAAACTCCTTCTCCTGGATCCACAAGCAAAGATTGTATTGCTCATGCCTTAATCCCACATTTAATGGGCAGTTTTTGTGCCCTAGACAAAAAGGGGTAAGGTTGCTATTCTTAATCATTGGATTAGGTTTCCACCTCATCTTTGTTGACCTTAGTCTCCTTCAGGGTACCAATCCAGGGTCCAGTAGTGTGGGATTCTTTGGTGAAAAGCTCAGTCATGGACGCTGCTGGCCTCATGCCTCAGTTTTCCATAAGCACCTACTTCTCTGTCTGACCACTTACACTGAACATCCTTAGATAAGTTGGTGCAAAGGCAAGTTTTGTTTTAGTTGAGAAACAGACATATCTAGTTCAGGTTATTTAGCATAGTTTCAAGCCTAAAAACATTCACCAACCACAGAAGCAGGAATTTATTAGTTTCGAGTTTCAAGGATTAACCAATGTCTGACCAGGGTTTGAGGAGATGTGAAGAGCAGCTATTCTCTCCCTCTTCAATCCACAGATCCTTTATACTCATAAAGCTGTTGGGATTCCCTTTGCTTTATAATACTTCCAAGCTCTTTCTGAAACTAGTCTACTCTTTTTGCTTTTTCCTTCCCAGAACAAAAAGGCTACATGGGTCTTCCTCCTCCTCCTCCTCCTGCAGGTTAGTAATTTTAATTGGACACCCTCTTTGCGATGCTCAAGGCCACACCCCAGTTTTGTACACCCTTAAATGTAAAATCTTAGATAGATAGCTCTACAACAACATTCGTTTGTTTAAAAATAATTGACATATCACGTGTTTAGTTAAACACTAGACACCAAATTAGTGACGCCAAGTCTGTAATCTCCTCTTTGGGGACAGAAAATTGTCCTTCTTTTATATGCCACTTAAATCAAGGGTCTACAGGAATGATGCTCGGAGTGAGTCTGAGAGAGAAAAACAGGGCAAACCTTCAAAGAGCCTCCACCAATGCAGGTTCTAGGAGGTAAACTCACTATGGAAGCTCCAGTTACTCTCTTACTATTATTACAGAGATTCTACCCTTATTACTTCCAAAAAGGAAAGTTCAGAATTCAAGATGTTATTTTAAAATACTCGTCTAGTGTTTAGAGTTTTTTCCTTTTTTACTAATTCCTATCACATGTAATTTTAAAGAGAATCTGTCATGCTAAGCCAATTTCACACCTTACACTGAGGAGAAATGGACACGATTGTAATATACATTCATGGCCTCTTTACCAAGTAACAGAGTCCTTGCCACATGACTCTCTCACAAAAGACAGTATGAGAGGGAAAATGTTGTTTTAAAATAAACACAAAGTAATTTATGCTAAGTGCTCTGTCATTCCCTTTGAAGTGTTCTTTCATTCTGTGTTTTCTTCACTGGCGCTATTTTAACTGCCATTTATGTTTTAGATTTTTAAAGTGAATTATTTAAAATACTTCTGCTTCTCTTTCCTCCTGAATTGTTGCTCATACACTTCTGTTACTCATTCTGTAACTCTTTTCACTGGCTGCCTTCTACACAATTGTAGAGAGGAACAGATTGTGTATTATGTGTGCTGTTCAACCTTTCCAACCTGCCCCAAATCCAAGTATTTTAAGTCTCTTTCTTTAGAGAAAGTAAGGTTAAAAAGAGGTATTTATGTAGAATACTTCACAAATCAGTGTTTTCCTCACTTGTAGTAGTACCATTTGATCACTTTCATTTTTCAGTGAAAAAGCGAAGGAATAGCTGAGAGATCAATGCTCTCATCATTCTAAAAGCTGGAGTGGACAGCCAAGGAAACCCTTTTCCCTCATCCAGACCTCTGTCTTCTCCTCCCCACATCCTCTTCATCACCTTTTGACCAAAGGATCATTCTCCAGTATGTGCTTTCTATATATTGAAAGAACTGACCCATGCCCACAGCTGGATCCTCTTCTCTGGCTCACTGGTATCCCCGAGCGCTGCTGGTGTCCCCATCACCCACTCTACTCTCCTAAAGTGTCTGTTCTCTATTCTCTACCCGTCGCCAGTCAACAGCAGTGTGGTCTACTGAGAAGGGAGCAGTGCTGGTGGAGTGAGTTTTATGAGATGAGGACAGAGAGCAGGAGAGGCCAGACCATAATGTTCCTGACATGTTCCAAGAGCTTAAGCTTTTATTCTGGAGCCGTCCAAGTCTAACAGCAGGGAACTGTCATGAGTGGTTTTTGGTCCCCACATGTCCTGCAGAGAGGCCATGGAGGGAGTGTGACCACAGGAAGAATGAAAGACTAATGCTGAGTCTAAGACTAATGCTGCTCCATTGAACTAGAAATGTCAGGTGGCAGAGGGTAGGGAGAACAAGCACATTTGAAAGGCTTAGGGACTGCTGCTCCTTTAATGCCCAGCTTGCTAACTAGGGCAACTGCGTCAATGTCTTAGCAGATGAACCTTTTTTCGTATTTGTGTCTTAAATTCATTAAAAAGTGAAGGAAGATATTGATACTTAAAATTACTAAACCAAGTACAGAATAAAAACCCTTCCATATTTGGAGATGATATAGCATTTCCTAATTTCTTTCTTGAGCTCAGAATGGAGATTTTTTTGGTCTTGGTCTATTGTTCAAAAACTTCATTTTTTAAATCCAAATCAGTATTTTTATAGTTCTGTCATCAATGACCCCCTTACCAACTCCTGGTAATCTCACGTCTTCCTACCGCCACTCTAAGCAAGTTCCTCTACTTGCTGACACCTCAATAGAACTAAGAATTTTTTTTCTTTGCCTATGCTGTTTCCTGCACCAGAAAAATCCACCCATCCATTCAACAAATAATTATTGGGAATTAGTATACAAGAATAAGTATAATGGAATAACGTATAATACCAACCTTCCAGGAGCTCATAATATATGTGTGTGAGGCCAGGCACAACCCCAAATAATACCCTCACTGGCCTGGCCTGGGCTTGGGTGGGGCACAGAAGCATAAACAAGTCTGCTGTTGCTTACTAGAAGCACACATCCCATCCAGAGGGTGAGAGGAGGCTCCATCTGAGCTATCCTTAAAGTGTTTTAATAGAAGCTATTCTTATAGTTTCCAGAAAGACAGAGTGCACATCTGTCTTAATCACTACTGCACCACACACTACTATGGATGGCACCAGCCATGTGGCAGCCATGGTGTGTGTGTGAGGGGAGGGGAATTTACACATTTACTCTGTAATTCTAGCAGAAGCCACAGCATGAACGTGGAGAGTGGAAAAGTAAAAAACATACAGGGTAGGGAATAAACACCATGTTCTGTTGGAACATAGACATCTATTTAAAAACAGTCAGATAAACAAGTCAGGTGGCTTGGTGCCTCAGAAATGGAAGCCCTTGAATAGCATTGACTTAGTTCAGTGACAGTAGAAGGATGGGGTAGGGGTATGCAGAGATCACAAGGAGGTTTGGATTGGAGGTCCGCCGGCCTGCAGCGGTGCTCAGGGAGGAGAGAGTAGGCAGAGATACCATTTACATGAAGGCACATGAGCTATGGAGAAGGGGCACAAAGTAAGATGGTGCCAACGGGAATGGATAAAAAAAGCAAACTGAGACTGACCGGGCAGGATATGACCAGGGTCCACAAATGCGAGGACTAGGGGTTCCAGGTAGTTCTCATATTGCTTTTAAAACTCAAATAGCTGACAACATGGAAAGAATAAACTCCCAAAGTTTTCACATGAAAACCTGGATTTCTGACTTTTCCCTAAGAGTCAAAAGACATCATGGTACTGGGTTGACACTTCTGTCAGCAAGAAGCATCTGGAGCTGGGAGCTGCCACTCCCCAAGCAGATGAGGACATGCGTCCCATTCCTGTGGCCCCACACGGCCTGCTTCACCCCTTCCTGTAGCTTTTGGCACTTGTGGGCATTTAGGTTTTCCATCTTGCCAATAAGGTGTGAGTTTCCAGTGTGGAGTCAAGAGACTTGAACCAATCTCCAAACTGGGATGTTAGGAAGAGGAGCTCTTTTTAAGAAGATGCTCACCACAGATTTCAAAATGCAGAGCTGGTCACCTTGCAGCCTTCATGACCCATTCACTGCTCTCTAATTTTCTTAGCTTTCTAAGTTTAGCACAGAATCCAGTCTAGAGTTGCTATTTGCTGCAGGCAGAATGGGAACCGAAGACCCCATTCTTGGCAGGGTAGGGCACCCCCAGAAAAAGGGAAAATGAAAAAGTAAGCGGAAGGAGTCAGAACAAAGAAAAGTTAGCTTGTTTACCTTTAAGCCAGCCATTGCTAAATTTCTTATCTGAACAAGTCTCCGGCCTTTCCTGAAACTCTGGCCTATTGGGGATACAGCTTATACAAATACCCTGCTGAGTCTGTGAATACACTGAGGAAAATAATGGCCATAGAAGAGACTATGACAAGTCCTAGAAAAAGATACATCTTCTAGGTCATTTTCTGCCCATTAAACAGACAAAGCAGATGCCCATTGTGGAGATTTGCATTTGGCTGGGGCGGAGACCAAGGGAACAGCTCCAGCCCTGAGATATGGGCAGGAGGGCTTACATCCCTTATGGCAGAGGAAAATCCTCTGTGGTGGTGATGAGAGGAAAATGCTTCTCTCCCACCGATTCCTCAGAGGAGATTAATGCCAGTGGCATTTTACTCCACAGTGAACTAGTGGAGCTTAACACCTCCCTAGGAATCTGTGTGTGTGACTTCAGACAGGAGACTTCCCACAAACAAAGCTCAGGTTTCAGATTCCTCAAAACTTCTCAAATCCTTAAAGTTAATAATAATAACAATGGGAGCTGATATGCTCAGTCAGAGAAACTGCTGGTGTCTTTGTTCCCTCCCTCAGTTTACCACCTGGGCAAAGAGATTTGAATAAAAGCTGAATGGAACAGAGACTTGGGGCCACTTGCTGGAACCCATGAATGGGTGGTGGCCCTCTGAGCTCCCACCTTGGAAAATTCTATTCTGTGTCTCTTTATCATCATTCGTAACTTTATATTTCTTCAATTGGTCATGTCAGTTCCGTAGGTCTTAGTGGACCCTGCTCCTGGGGTGGGACCCTGACAATTTGCCCTAATAGTATAAGAACAAAATGTTTTAGCCTATTACTTTGAAATGAAACAAGACTGACATGAAACAAGATTGAAAAAATGTAGGAGACTTTTGTTGGATAATTAAGTGGGAAAAAATAAACATTTGGGCACAGGGGAATTTTTAAGTATGGTGATGATCAGGTCAGGCTCAGGAGCCAGACTGCTTGGGTTTAAATTCTGTTCTATGCCCCCGCTGTGGAATCTTTGGGCAGGACACTTAACCTCTTGTCTTAGGTGTCAGGGACAGTGAGTGCACCTGCCTCACAGGGTTGTGAGTTAATAAATGCAGTGTTTAGAATGGAACCTACCAGAGTAAGAGCTTAATCAATTTTAGCTATGGTTCCTAACTTTATCGGAGAAAATGGCTTTCCATAGCTAACTTTCATTAGTGTCTAATCCAAGATTGGCCTGGGTAGTATTCAAAGTCTACTGGAATTTCCTGCTCTCAAAAGGTGCTTCTAGGTTTCTAGAATTCTCAGTGAAATCTTCAGTGCTTCTTCAAGTCTGCCTCTTCATTCCATTTTTGATTTACAGCTGCAGGTGATTTCTATGTACTTAAGCCTGGTCTACAGTTGTCCCAGCCACAAATCTCCCTGTGTCTTGGCTCCAAAGATAAAGAAGCAATAGTCTTGAACAAACAAACTAACAAACACCAAAAACAAACCAAAAGAAAGAAGCACCCCTCCCAGAAAAGACATTATGAATTTACATCTCAAGTCATCCTTCTCCAATTTTGCAACTACCTCCTTCACCCCTGGGGCTCTGTGGCTTTGAGCCCTTGTAGACAGAAGTCTGGTCCTTTTTATTTTGTGCGGTGCTGGCTAGTTATTTATGCTGTGCTCTGCAGGGTTATGCCAATTCTACCTATGATGAAGCAACACCCTTAGAGAACTCAGGGAAAACATTATGCAAATAAACATGTTGAATCTTATTTCTGCTACCATATAGCAAGTTACTGAACTTCTGTGCCTATTTCCCCAACTCTGAAGTAGAAACAATAATACATAGGGTTGGTGTGGAGATAAAATGAATTAATTAGTGTGTATAATGTATTTTGCAAAATACCAGTCTAGGGCATAGTAAGAGAAAGAGATTTACTGCAGGGCTAGCATTAAGGGATGTGTTGGTTGTTGAGGATTTATGAGGAATAATGTTTACTAAAAATGATCTGCTTTTTAGTATCACCATGCTTCAGCAATTCCAAACATCATTAAAAATGTAATACCGAGGCCAGCTGGGGTACACTGCTCCACCACCTCCTCCCTTGGTATACATGTACCACTGGTGCCAGGGCCATAGGATGCTTACAACAACTAATGGTTAATAAACAAAGATGCACAAAAGAAGAAACTGCAGGATACTCAATGAATACAATAATACAGTACACATGAAAATACTTTTTTTTGCAAGGGTTCATCCCATAGCTGAATAATTAAATAGTTGACTTAAACTTTTCCCCAACCAACAAAGTTGATTTCCTTTTAATGGCATCCCTGAAGAGCCATTTGGGTTATCACAGTCAGGTTTGCTGAAATGGTCTTACCACTATTGATGAACAGGTCTACTAGCTGTTCCTTGGAGAAACCAGCATCTACTTCAGCTGTCACTATTTCACAGGAGAATCCTGCAGCCATTTGTCTGTGCTGTGAAAAGAAAACAGAGTCATTAGTTCCACACACTTTCCAATTTTCAAAGAAAAAGAAACGGTATGTAAGTAATCAATACCTTCAGGCAGAGTGCAAGCTGATGTACTATGTAGTCTTGCAAGCTTCCTTCTGGGCCATGGAAAATGACATTACGATACTGCTCAACCTATTGACAAACCAAAAAGAGACCTTAGGTGAAGATGATAAGTTGAGAATAGAAAAAAGTAGTACACAAGTGTGGACTACTCTGATTGTCCTCAGACTTTCAAAAGATTAAAAATAGTATTTTAGAGGTTAGCTTTATTCATTGGAATTGAATGAATTAAAGTCTTCCATTTCCATGTGAAACACGGGCAAAGAGTATTAGCAAGAGCTGACACTGCACGAGAAAGCACACACTATCACCCATCTTCTAGAGTGAGGGTCAGCGCGTTAGCAGATGGATACAGTTCCCAGTGTGTTTTGTCCTTCGCTGATATCCCATCACTTCTTCATTATCACTTGCTGATGCTCTTTACTTTGTTTTCCTAATGCTTATTTTGCTTTTTAGTGGTTAAAATAGAAATGCAAATTAAGGAAATTTTGGAAAATACTAAGATATTTAAAGTGGCAAAATAAAAAATCACAGATAATGTCAGCACCAAGAAGAAACCACTGTAGATACTTCTGTGTGTTTCTTTCCAACTTTTTCTTTGCATAGTGTGTAAGCATTTACAAGTTTTTTAAAGACGTGTACAGGAGTGTAATCTTTTTCCAGCTGTATATCAGAGAACATCTCTGTGTTGACTTTCTAGGTAAAAAATGTGTTCATAAATAAACTCTTGGATTAACTTTATATATTAGATTATTAAGTGTCCAATTTCCTTAAGTACTGAGTTTCACAGTTGATAACCTCCAGCATTTCATTCTGACACTTTTTTTTTCATTGTAAAGGTACATCCTCATTCTTTTACATGCACATTTAGGCTTGTGATTATCTGTCAAATTTTTTTGAGCAATGTTTGTGAAACCAGGGATAAGTCAAAACTTTGTGTTCTTTCTGAATATGAATTCCATTGTGGAACCAAGGCCATGCAGACAGCTTGAAATATCAATGAAATATTTGGGAAGGATGCAGCGGCTAATGGACGCACAGCACACTGATTGTCTGAGTCCATCCTGGTGATTTTAATCTTGGAAATAAACCTGGGGGGCCTGAAATGAAATGGGCGACTTGAGAAGAAGGTGGGTAACTGTGAACTGAAGGCTGTAGTGGAAGTGAATTCATTTCAACCTACGTGAGAATTAGTAGCAAGGTTTAGTGTTACTACTCCAACAATATTGGACCATTTGAAATAAATCAGTAAAGTAAAAAGGTTGGAAATGGGTTCCCCATGAATTAAATGAGCATCAGAAGAGACATCACTCGAATTTGCTTTTCTTTGCTGTCACAACGTAATGGTACACCATTTCTAAACTGTACTGTTATGTGTGATGAAAATGAGTTCTTTTTGACAATCTCAAGTGTTCAGCACAATGGTTGGGTAAAGATGAAGTGCCAAAAGGCAGTCCAAAACTCACTATTCACCCTAAAAAACTGATGTGACTGTTTGGTGGTCCAGTGCTGATACTACTCATTACGCCTTCAGGACACCTGGTCAATTGATTACAGCAGGTGTCTACTGCAACCAGCTGGATAGTAGGGTAAGGTGCTTGTGATTAAGCAGCTGAGATTGGTCAACAGAGACAGGACCATCCTCCTGCAAAGCAATGCTCTATGACATGGTGCACAAATAACTTTGGTCAAACTGGAGATGGAAAGTCTATGTTCACCAGACCTTGCACTGACTGACAACCTCTTCCAGGCTTTGGACTACTTCATGCAAGGAAAAATATTCAATTCTCAACATGCTGTGGAAAATGCCTTTTACAATTTCATAACCACTGTCTCTCTAGTCTTCCTCACTGCTGGCATAAATAGGCTATCAGTAAGATGGCAAAATTGCAGCAATGGTGAAGGCATAGACTTTGATTAACTGTACAGCTTCTTGTAAACTAAACTTCTGATTTGAAGTTTGAATCGGACATTCAGATTTAATGACCTAATACTATTCCATTCTGGAATTTAGTGTTTCAAAGAAATTTAAGTAGACACAGATCACTTTTACTTTATAAAAAAAAGAAAATCTCTTGCCTGAATGCTTGCCTATGAATCTTTTTTTCTTTGAAACCTTTATCCTCACATACATGGATATCTCCCCTGAGGAAAGGTGGAGAGTCAGCACACATTTGAATGGAAAGGAAATTGTCCGCACATGGACTCCCATTTGTCATCCCAGGACGGGTGTGCCCATCAGCTAATTCCAAATTCACTTAATAATTATCAAGGAATAATTATTGAAGGAATTCCAGGGAGTGGAGGAGGTTATCACAGTGCTGAGACCCCTTCCATTCCCCAGCACACTCACTTGGAAGCAGCTTTCTTAAGGAAAAGGTCTTGCAGAAAAGATCAAGGACAGGAGAAGCTCCAACCTAACTGGTACAGTTGATGCTGTTTATGTGTTAAGATTGGGACACCCAGACTCAGAGAAGCATTCAATATACAAGGATCTATTATCTCTATAATTTGGAATGGGACAATGTGTGGACATATATATCTTCATGCTGTTGTCACTCTGTTGTATTCTGACGAGGTTGTCCTTTTGAAAGCACAGAAAAAGGCCACATGAAGGGTAGCTAGGTTGGACTTCTGTGACAGTAAACATGCCTCTGGTCCAACATGACAGGAAGAGGCGGATTCTGGGATATGGAAGGAAGGCTTGAGGGGAAGCACTTAGCATGGAAGGATGGGGAAACTTCTTTACCTGGGGGCCTTTAAGACTTGAGCTTTGGCCTCCAAAAGAGACTAAGCCACTCTTGTGAGAATTCCTGGAAAGTGGGGCAAAGTCTTGTTGACCACCAGGTGTCAGACCATGAGCTAAGGAGGGAAAAGTCCTTTAAGGGGCTCTTTGATGCTTGGCTTGGGATTGGATTTTAGGCTCTGAAAGATAACATATCAGCCACTGGTAATTTTCTCTGAGTTTGAATCGTTTCTCATTATTGTTAGGCCTTCAGTAAAAAGCTTACGAATGCCTAGAAAAAACATGACAGTGGTGGTATCTGTCCCAGGAGTGTCAGGACCCTAAACCACTCAGCACCATGGTCTTGGTGGTCTGTCTGAGCCAAGCAATAGTGGAGGTGCAGGTCAGGGACAGGGCTAGAAGAGGGACTTCCCCAGAGCCATAAGAGACAAGAACATCCTAGAAAGTTCAGCAGAAGTTCGCCTTCTAGGCAAGAAGGCTATGGAGCCACAAGACTTCAGGATTATTAAAGAATAATTATTAAGTAAATTTGGAATTAGCTGATGGGCACACATGGGCACAGAAGGAAGTAAACATCCTTGGAAATCAAGAAGGGGGTGGGGTAGAGGGGAGGAGTGAAAAACTCTACCTAACACAGGTATAATGAATACTATTTAGGTCATGAGCACACTCACAGCCCTGACCAAAGCATTATAAAATCTATCCACGTAACAAAAACATTTGTACTCCCTTAATATTTTGAAAGGAAAAAAAAAAAAAAAACCACAAACACCTAAAATTTGCATTCAAGTGGTATACAATTTGAATATACAGTATTTTCAGTTAAGCATATAAATGATAGAAGCTAGAAAACTTAAAATTATTTCTGAAATGTTTTCAGGAAATTTATATTTCTTGTACAATATTCAAAATTACTAAAATTAAAAAGATGCAAAATATTTAACAAGCACTTAAATGCAACTGTTTTTATATTTAAATTAAATCTCATTAAATGTTTTTCAGTAAAGCAGGAAGTGTGGACCACTACTGGCTTCTCTCACTATCTACTCATTTTCTGGCTAAGCCTCCTCCTCTGGTCACTGGGTGGACAAAAGGCTAAAACTCCAACAGTCAACTCCAAGATCTAGAACAGGCCCCACTGGAATGACCATCTCTGGGCTACACGGCAGACAAATGCACAAGGATAAAGCGGAATTCCAGGAAGCCTCTCAGCCCAGGCTACTCCTGTGTTCCTCCACCTCAGGGGAGGGTTCATGGCTAATACCCACCCTGAGATGTAACACAGTCTCTCCAGTCCCCATTAACTGCTTACTCAGGTATTTCTGGGAGCTACAGTCTCTAAATGGATGTGAAAGGAATTCCAAGGAGTAGAGGAAATTATCACAGTGCTGCAAAAAGCAGAGACTCTGCAGTAAATGATAAATGCCCAGTTTTCTAACTATTATACTTCTCATTTTTGTTGAATGACTACAAAGATTTTAAGAGAAAGATGATACTGTTTTCTACATAATTTCAGGTAAGACTCATATAAGCAGGCCTAATACTCTACTGTCCCTAAAGATAGTCTGAAGAATCTGTTTCCAGATTCTTGCCAAGGGAGACCTTAGTTCTATTTTTCTGTATTATTGTGAGGCTTTGTTACTTTTCAAAAGTAATTCCATGGGCAATTGTGTATTAAGTACATTTAGCCAGGTGCAATTTTAAACTAAGACTCTTAAGCTCTCCAAATTAATCCCAAATTGCTTATTGGGTAGAAACTTTCTCACAAGGAATAGATTGTTTCACACAGTGAAATAGGATACAGATTTCCAAGATTTATTGAAAATAAACAGGCTACCGATTTTCAAGATTTACCCTTAAGAGTTTCAACTAGCATTGCTATTTAATCTTGTCTTATTTCTAAAACAAGAGTGCTCTATTCATTATAGCCATCCTGCCAAATTGCCTATATTTTCTTAAGATTGATTTTGAAATCAGATAACAACACACAGAAACCCAATGTCATTAACTATCTTCAATTTCAACACCTCATTTGTTCTCAGATTATAGGTTTTTAGAAAAGGCAGATAGGAAAGACTTGATCTAAATTTTCATTGAAAAGCCCATCACTAACAGTGAACCCTTTGTGTTTAGTATCCTTTGTGGGATAAGGTAGAATATAAATAAATAAGTGACTTGGATAGGTAAAGAGAAAAACAAATGTACAGACTTCCAGATCATTCAGACGTTTTAAGTGCACGTGTTCCATGAGTAGACTGCTCCTCATTTCAGGTATCTCCAATTTTTTTGTTAATGGTATTCTATTATCTCATGAAATGACATGATTGTGTTGGTTACCATTTAAAACGTGAACAACAACAAAATAGCTTAATTACTGGGAACATACTACATTATGAGACTGGTACAAACATGTAAAGCTTTTCCAAGAAATTATATATCTGTTTTAGAGTTAGCATAATACATGTTTCCAAATATCAAGACCTTAGGTATAATGAATATACATGCACCATACTTCCAGCAGAGGGCTCCAAAGATAGACAGACAGGCAGGCAGATTTTTGGTGGGGTGGGGTGTGTGTGTATTTTACTTGTTTTAAAAGAAGACCTGTTCTTTGGAAAAGAAGATCAAATTCCACTTTTAAAATTACCATCTGTATTACAGTTACCAGAATTATCTCCCAAGTGCACATTTACAGTGTGACATTTCTGCTTATTAGTGAAGGGACACTGGCCTCCTTATCACAATTGGTACCAATCCCTTTTATTCTTGTTGTCTTCACACAGCCTATTCAGGAAGCTCATCACATGTCAATTAGTGCTTTGTGGGGCAAAGGGATTCTGGATCAAAAATGGAAACAAGCGACCTAACAACAGACCATCCATACGTTTATTTAATTTTATTTTTCCACAATGTTTTCCTACAGAAAGGGGCTTACTAGAGGAGCTGTGGGCTATCTGACTGTCACTGTGGCACCTGTCATGTATTTTCAGATTTGTGGCATTTAAGGTAATAAACCTCAACTTCTGTTTGGAGTTTTACTTGCCACACGTAGTCTGAAGAAAAACTTCTGTCCAGAAACAGTTGTAGGACTGTTTGTGCTGAGGCACTAAACCCAGAAAAGAATGAAAAAATCAAAGGGCTTTCTGGAGCCAAGAAAAATATAATGGTTACAGCTTAAAGTAACATGCTTTGCGGCTAGCAATTTTATTCCAGCCTATTCGGACACTCAATTTTAAATAACTAATTTATTTATGACTTTAGAGCCAAGAATGACATAATTACTGTCAATTTATTCATATAAAATATTCCCCAATTAACATTAGGACATTCAACATTTGGAATATAGAAAACTGGAATCCTTCACATGGGAGCGAGGTATCACCATTTGCTGAGGCCCCTCTTTATACAATAGGTACAGGGAGTAATGGGAATTCAGAAGGAATGACAGTTCACAAAGGCACTATATATATATATTTTTAAATTAGCCTATGAAACAGTAAAAGCCAATGTCAAACTTTATTTTACTTACTTCAAATAAAGGTAGGTTCTCATTTATTGACACAGGTGTAATAACTTGGGGACATGGCTATTAAAATTAAAATAAAATTATAAGTTGTAACTCTTAGATGTAACTGCTCCCTTGTCAGCCAGGCCCAGTATTCATGAACACTTCCTGCTTCAGACCTCCTGGGGGCTGACATTTGTCCTATTGCCCTGAATCTTTTCCCACTATTGCTATAGAAGCTAAAGATTCCACTGGTTTTCCATCTAAAAATCGCACTTTCTGCCCAGTCTTTACCTCCTTATCTGTTTTTCGATACTCATAATGAGTGCTGGTTGTTCCATTTATATATATATTTTAATGTGTCTTTGTTCAATGGAATATAAGCTCTGTGAGGCCAGGGACATGTCTTCTACATAGTTATATCCTAAGTTCCAAAAACACTGTCTGTTCTTGGGAGGTTCTCAATAATAGCTGCTAAAGTAAGGAACTAATAGGACACAAAAATTCATAACACATGGTCTATTGGGCTTATAATTATATATGGAAAAGAAAACATTCACAACCATTCCAATATTATTATTACCTTCATCACTTTAAATTTTGCAGAGATTCCTGAAATGAGTGATAAATTTTTATTACGTTCATCCAAGAACTCATTGTTGGATTTAAAAAAGTCTTTTGTGTATACTCACTACATTGAGAGTAAAAGTAATAGCACTGTTTGGTTTGTTGGTCACTGGGAGTCATTCTAGTCTTATAGCCTCAGGAGGCCCATATATAAGAATTCTTGGAATACTCTACGCCAGAGGTGACTAGTAGACATTTCATTTCACAGATTTGCCAGTCAATGATAATTTGTAATTATGATACAGTTGCATGGCCTTTCCATTCATTTAACCTCTAAACCAGTGAATGGAGGGCCTTGAGCTGGAACCTCACCAGCTAGAGATGTTAAGAAGGGAAAACGGAAAACAGCCTCCGGCCACTGTGGAGGGAGCCTGTAGTCCCAGTTACTTGGGAGGCGGAGGCAAGAGAATCTTGTGCCCAAGAGTTGGAGGTTACCGTGAGGTGTTACACTACCACATTCTACCCAGGGTAACAAAGTGAAGCTCTGTCTAAAAAAAGAAAAAGAAAAAGGGAAAAAAGGGAGAGAAGGAAGTGGCTACCAGCTGACTCTGCTGATAGACTGAGGCCCACATTCCTGAAAATCAGTTGGTCACAGGCTTCGACCTTCACTTAAGTGAAGTAATGAGACAGCTCTCCTTCTCACCCTTAGAACCCTCCATGCCTTAGGGAAAGGGGAGCTAACTGCAAAGAGAAGATGTGAAAGTATCAATGCAGGAGATACCACCTCCCCCACAGTGAGGCTTTGAATGCTATGCTATCACAGCTGCTTTACAAAGGCTAATTTCAACTTTGAGTCTAGCTAGAAGATCAGTGGAATGGTTTTGAATACTTCTTTTCATCAGGAGTGAAAACAAAGATATCAATTCACAGTTTATGGGAACAACTTTTGGAAAGCCCCATAGTCCAATTCATTTTTTTTAAAGGCTGTCTAAATTAAGGCAGTGAACAAAATTATCTTTCATTTAATGTTTTATACCATTAATACCAGTTTTAGATAGATCTCCCACACACAGTCTTACACAATTCTGGCTTCATCACTTACTCAATGTGTGGCTTTGAACAGTTCATTTTACCTCTCTCTTTTTCCATTTCCACCGCTATAGACTGGGATGTGACTCCCACTGAAAGAAGGAGGCTTGCTCTCCAGGGCCTCTTCCCTTCAGGGAGGCTGGGGTGTGCAGGAGCAGTGACTACCTTTGACCCCATGATACAAACAACATTGTAGGGACAGTGATGTGGGGAGAGAAGGTGCTGAGGCTCTGGAGCAGTCACCCTGGCCCTACTCTCTCCCTAGACCTCTTCCCTGCTAGGACTTACATGTTTGAGAAAAATAAACCTCTATCCTGCCTAAGCTACAATTACTTGTTTCTGTTAAAGTGGCCAAATTAACCTTCTAACTAATGCTAGCATATTTAATGAAATTCAAATTCTAGAAATTTATAGTAAGATATCTTGATATTTATAGCCATCCCCTTCCATGTCGATGACTGCTTAATTTGACGCCAAATCCTTGGTAAGAGAAGATAACCTTCTCCTGCCTGAATTATAATACTTCACAAGGTACCAGTGCGCTCTAGGTCCAGGCAATGGACACCTAGATGACAGTGACAGAAATCCTGACTAAGTGACAGTGTCGGGCAGCCCGCCAGGAAGGGGGGTGTTGGGGAAGGTAATGGCACAAGGTGGGCAGGAGCTCAGACTCTTTTCCCACTTTTCCAGTGGCAGGATGGGAAGTGTAGGCCTCCACCTGGCACCGTCAACCTACCAGCCTGAGGTAGTTCTGCAGCATGTGAAGGGGGATCATGGAAGCATAAGTCACACTACTGAGGCAGCCTTCCTGAGGACCTATAAAAATAAACAACACAGAGAAAAATTAGCCCTCCTTTATTAAATATAAAAATGATCAAAACACAACAGAACTGATCATCAAAGATGTTTGCTGACTTATGTAGGCAAGGCTGACTGGGCAAAGAGGCTTCAGTGTGCCTCTGACGTTTTGAAAATATTGTCCACTTTGTATTGATGGGCAAACAGCCACAGCTCCTGGCCTCCCAAAAGGTCCCCAGCTGCTCCCACCTTCCTCCTGGGAAGCCACCCACCTCCCAGCAATCGCAGTCAGAGTCTCCAGACCCCAGCCCCAACACTGTAGTTGGAGTCTGTTGACTCTTGGGTTCAATGTTTTACTGTGTGTGAGTAGAAGTTATCATAGATAACTGCACCCCTCGGGAAGCTTTAGCCTTAGCCCACATTAAGGTACAAGTCTTGGGTTTTCTTTTAGGTCCATTTGCAACCCTCCCCCTCTCACCCCCAAGTTTTGTAACTCTTTTTTTTTGTGTGTGGTTTTTGGCCGGGGCTAGGTTTGAACCCGCCACCTCTGGCATATGGGACCGGCACCCTACTCCTTGAGCTACAGGCGCCGCCCAGTTTTGTAACTCTCTTAACATGTTGTTTGAGCCTAAATGAATTTTCTGGGGTGGACTCTCATTTTTTCTTTTAAACTTCAATAAATACAGTTCAAGTAATAATATTTGATTATATTAATCAAATAATAATAAAACTTTATTAGCTGAGATTGAATTTTCTTTTTTGAGATAGTATAACTTGTTTGCCCTGGGTAGAATGCTATGGCATCATAGCTCACAGCAATCTCAAACTCTTGGGCTTAAACAATCCTCCTGCCTCAGCCTCCTGAGTAGCTGGGACTATAGGTGCCCAACACAATGCCCAGTTAGTTTTTCTATTTTTAGTAGAGATGGGGTCTCACTCTTGCTCAGGCTGGTCTTGAACTCTTTAGCTCAAGTGATCCATCCTCCTCGGCCTCCCAAAGTGTTGGGATTAGTGGTGTGAGCCACTGTGGCCGGCCTGAGATTGAATTTTTTAAGACTCCATTCCAAAGTATGGAAAGATAGATGATAAAATCAGTAGTCTTTTAGCATCAAAGGCTAAGAAATGGAGTATTCCTACACCATTCATGGGAAGCATGACCTGAGGGAAGAAAATCAATCTCTCTGAGCCTCAATTTCATTATATGTGAAATAGGGATAAACAGAAATACATATCTCATTGGGTTAGTAAGCAGATTAAATTATTTGATACTTATGCTATAAACAATAGGGTCTAGCACATGGTACGTGCTCACTAGATATCAGAATACCATCATAATAATCATATTAACAACACACTATACTTGACAGTGGAAAAAGACATGTTTCTTTTAACACAGTATCTGTCACTCTCTTGTCTGAGCATCTGGCGTCTGGTTTGTTCCTAATGAAGGATATAATCAAAATGGCAAGAATCAGAAATCTGGACAGGTATCACTACTGGTTTCAGGAACATGGCTTTTGACTTTTCCTCCCCTTAATCAAATGTTTCAAAAGAAATCTAATGAACATGGCCAGAACACAGAACAAAAACACGCAGATTTAAGAACTGCTACCGAGAGCCAGTCAGGAAGCAAACACTCCCAAACAGCATCTCCGTGTGGCACATCGTTACCTGACAGAAGCACAGTGACCTGCTCGGCCTTATTCTTCTTCATAAAGTCCCACGGGGACTGGATAAAGCTCTGACCAGAAGACCATGGCACATTTCCTAGTTCCAAAAAATGAAATAAAACGTCAAGAGCAGCTTTACAGTTATTTTTTTCCAGAAGGGTAAACATATGCTCTCCTCTGTGAGAACCCTCATGAATCCAGAGCTGATATGGACAAAGGCACATACAGGACACACATAGGGTCATAAGGGATCAGCTCCCTAATGAAATTGCTGTTGAAGGTCAAAGGTGGGCTTTCAGTCTCCAGACTGCTCCAAAGCAATCAATCACGTCCAGGGTTAAGTTCTTAACAACAAAGCTGATCACAGCCTAAAACTGTTTCATGGTTCTGCCAATGCCTGCTTCTCAGAGCCCAACGAGAATAGACATCAGATCTGTTATGATCTGACCCCTGAATCTTTTTCCAGCAAATTTTTAGATTTCAGAAGATAAAAATAAAACAAAACAAAACAAAACAAAGATGATTTTAGGTGCTTACAACAAGGCAAGGCTCTCCCTCTGGGCCCTTTCCTCACTCTTGCTGAGAAAGGATTCCACTTTATAGGACTCTTTTCTAGGGAGGAATTAACAATAAGTATTTGTTTTCGTCTCTTCCCTTGTGTAGATCAGTTCTTAAATATCAATTGTCAGCATGCCCCAATACGCAGGCACACCCTACCGGCAACTCTCTGCCTACCTGTTGGCCTGAAGTTCCATTAACCAAGCATAGGCTGTAGATTAGCAAAATCACTTATAAACATACAATAATAATAGCAACGATGCTATAATTACCAGTTATTAAGCCTTTCGTCACAAAACTCAATGATTTTTAGATGTGAAATGCTACTAGGGTATTTTATACCTCTGTAGAAAGCATGAACTCCAGAACAATTAAGCCTTAGCATTCCATTGCTCACAGAGGTAAATTTATCCGATGGTTTTGATATTCATTTGTCTTCACCAGTTTCCACATTAGCTGGATGAGGGCGGGGGGGAGGGGGGCATTTGCTTCAAAACATGGTTGTGCTGACTTCATTTATCAGACCCTTAGATAGGACTATACTTTGAATATTGCGTGGGCAAAACGTGTTCCTGAGAATAACGTATGACATTTTCTTAATGCAATTATTTAATTATGTAATAGTAATGCTATAAAAATAATTTTAATGATCATTCCAAAGTCCATAAAATCAAACTGTCATGAAGAATTCTCTCTAAAAACTAGTGGTATTAGATCTTACAAAATGAATTAGCACATATGAATGAACAGAATAAAACACTTCCTGATATAATAAGTAGATAAATTGATAGCAATGGTAAAAATCCCACCCTTCCCTCAAACTTGACCATTCTTTTCCAATGTAGTGTTACTGAAAGTATACAAGCTTTCCTCCCAGACAGCCTGTCATTTGAATCCTGCCTGCTTTGATCACTAGGGCTGTGACTTCAGGCAAGTCATACTGAACCTCGTTATCTGTAAAACGAGGTGGTTTGGGGGACTATTCAAACAGCAACCTGCACAGTCCTTGCAAAGGGATAGGTTTCCTACAGATGTTAGTCCTTCTGGTTCAAGAGGAAAGAAACTAACCAGGCACAACTAACATTTCTAGAGTATTGACTATGCTTACCAGAAAGCAAATCTTATCTTGGTAAGTTCTTTGGAGTCTGTTTGGTGTCTGTCAAACAGAAATAACCAGTTATCACCCTGCCTCGCCCTTTGAATATATTTTCACTCAAGTGCTTCCTCCAGACTTCATTAGAAAACCTGTTCTGGAGGTAAGGTGTTGACCCTACAGCACCCCTAGCCAGGCCCCAGAGCAAATTCGAGCTGTGTTCACAACTCCTGCATTAGCCAGCAGCTGCAGTGTGGTTGGCTTCTTGCATTTATCTAGAATGGCAAGCCTGATCACAAAGCTCATCAAGGACTTTCACATTCTTCCCTCTCAGAGTATTACTTGAGGCATAAAAGCGTTTTTATATGAACAGGCAACATTATATAATTCCTACATTGTGAATGCTCAAGTTTTTCAGCACCAGCAGCTGCTACAAGTGAGCTTTGAATATGCTTAATCAATGAACTATGTACCAGGTTGTGAAGCCCACGAACACAGCCTAACCCGCAAGTTTAGCTTTCTCTTCAGGGAGGGCTGCAGGTACCTAGCATGATGGCCCACACGCTGCTAGTGCTGAGGCCGATGTCGCAGTCAGCGGTGTGATTAAATGCTGTGTCTTCCAGACTCCACCATCCATCAGAAGAGATTGCTTGGAAATGATTTGTCAGAGCTTGACTCACTGCTTTAGAAAAATCATCCCATGAAGTCTGTTTGCGGATATGTAAAGCACATATTGTGTTTTCGCATTCAAAATCATTGCAACCATAGTTGCCCGGTTGAATCTCACCCACTGAAATCCTGATGGGTATTTTAAGAGCATCTGTTAGAAGAATAAAAGAAATTAGAAGTTAAAAAAAAATCCTGACAGAAAATCTCAGCAAAGCTATTATATAAAATCAGCAGCTATAAGCATTTTAAAAATAAATCAAAGGACAGCAATCTTATCTCCTTAAATAACATCACAGTGAACATCCTCATTCTAGAGTAAACAGTGGTTTCCCAATCTCTTCAGTTTCTTTAGAACCATGTTGCAGGAACTGTTTATCTTTCCCTGTGTCTTTGGTCTTTTCTACTTCATGGATTCTTTTCCTTTAGGAAGATTCTCAAGTTCTTAAACAAACAAACAAAAATTTGAGAAAACTACAGTCTCCCTCTCTTGATCCTGAATTTTTCATATTCTCCCCCTCTTATCTTTCCAGATGGTGTCACGAATGAGGCAGATTACAGCCGTCCAGGTCAGTGCTTAGCAGAGTGGCTCGAGAATCCTGTAGACCTTGGGCTGAGCTTTAAGGCAGCGAAGTCGTGTGCACTTGGCAAGTTGCCTTGATCTCTCTATACCTCAAATTTTTCTTCTATAAAATGGGGGGTTTGTATGCCGAGTTGTTATGAAGAGTAAATAAATTTACATTTGTAATGAATTTAATGTACTATTTGTTACCTCGTAAATACTAGTAAATATTGGTAAATGGTACACAGTACAGTAGGCAGGAGCTTTTGAGATGCTCTTTCCAATCTCTCTGTGACACCAATGAACTCAGGCTCCAACCACAGGTAGCAGCCCTACACATTTCCATTTTCACAAGTTGAATTACATGTTTACTAACTCACTCGTGTTTCCAAATCCTCTGTGTCCATTGAATTCGTGACAATAATTAGTGGATTAAATATCCCATAAGCTGATAACATATGTTATCGTTCCTACAAAAATGAAGTTGAATACTTTAGAGACATTTAAAGGACTTACTAAAAAATGTTATCTAATGATGGACAGATGAGACAACTGAATGAAATAAGAGAAGATTTAATAATCTCTGGACAGATATTGACTTGACTTTGCCTCACAGATGCGTTTAAATTCCCAAATGCAGGAAATCACAGATGATACCTTAAAGGTACGGTTTGTACAAACACGAACCAGTGGGATTTTAATCAGCAAAATCACACAAAGTAAAGACATCTGTCTAAAAGTTAGTCAGGATTACTTTATGTACTTTAAAATTAAAATGTTTAAAAATATAATTTTTATACATTCTTTTTAAACTGGATTTTTCCATTAACTGGCCACCTATGCTATTATTTTATTTTCCAAGTGTGGCTTCCCAGTGGTCTTGCTTATCACAGCTCCTGACACAAGTGCTCTCTCTCTGCTCCTTGATCTTCCACTGGATTTTCTCAGACCCCACTGGTTGTTCTCTCATGCTGTCCCTTTATTGTTCCCTCTACTTTTTCCAGATATCTTAATGACAGAGTGTTTCAGGGCTCCTTGCTCTTCTTTCTTCTGTCTCCACTACCTTACTTATCTCATCCAGTGTTAGGACTTCACTTATCATCGACAGACTGCTGACCCCTAGCTCACACTCATCTCTGGGATTCCTGCTGACTCGCCATCATGAATTCATACACTTCAAACTGAACTCCTGCTTAGCAGGATTTGCTTTACCCACAGCCTTCCCCCGACAGGCGCTGGCAACCCCATGCTGTCAGTTATTCTGGCCGAATACCTTGGAATTATCCATGAAACCTTTCTTTCTCTCGTACTTCTCATTCAATCCCTTCGGCGATTCTGTTGACTCTACCTTCAGCCACACTCAAAACCCAACTGCCTCTCACTATCTCATATGCTACAATGCCTGATGGAGCCACCTCTATTGTCACTCACCTAGAAGACTATATCCACATCCTAATGGGTACACCTCAATTCCATCGGAGACTTCCTATAGTCGTCTATTCTCAACAAAGCAGCCAATGATACTGTTAAAACATACATCGGATCCTGCCACTCCTATGCTATCTAACACTGAAATGGCTCCATAAGTCCTGACAATGGTCTGCAAATTCCAGCAAGATCAGGCTACCCTCCCAGTCAGGTGACTTCTCTGACCTTTTCCGCCCTCTCCTCCCTGATCATTCTAACCCTGTCACCCTGCACTCCTTGTAGTTCTTCCAGCACACCACAAACGCTCCCACCTCGGGGCCTCTGTGCGCTGGGTGTTCTGTCTGAAAGCTCCCACCTCTACCACCCACTTCACCTTTTTCAAGTCTTTGCTTTAATGCCTTTATCAATGAGGTGACCTTGACCACCATGTGAAAAACTGTGACCCCCTCCCCGTACTCCTCCCCTTAATCTTTTCCACAGCATGGCACCACAGCACAATAACCATAGAATAAATTATTCCTTATATTTATTGTTCACTTTCGTTTCTGCTCAATAAATTCGTTGAATAAACGAAGGATAGAATTCTATCATTGTTTTTTCCCCACTGCCTCTCCGTTATTATTCATTGCTTAAAATAATCAGCTTCTGCCTACAGAACTGCATGAAACTTTCATCCCTGTTAGCAGCAACTTCCTATTTGCCAAATGTAATTGATTCTCTTTTTAATCCCTAGAGTCTAAAGAATCTGATACTACTGAATAACCTCTTTCTGTTAGAAACATTCTCTTTACTTGGACCCAATTATATCATTTTCTGGCTTTCTTCCTTTCTAATCCTTCCCAATCTTCTTTTTAAGTCTTCCTCCCCCCACCCCCCCGCAACCCTCTTTTGCCCTTAAAATTGGTGTTTCTCTGGGCTTGGCCTTTGGTTCCCTTTTCTTCTCACCCTACACACCTGCCTGATAGCACACCTATCTATGGTGTGAGCCATGACCTTCTTCTTCTCCAGCTCAGTCCCCACCTAGCTCATAGGTCACATACCAGTCAAGTTCCTGCTCTTATGGCATCCTATACGAAGATATTATTTCCACTTTACCAACCTCTCACTTTCTTGCTTACAATTATTCCCCTATGCTGCAATAGCAACAAGATTGCTTCAAAACCTACCCATAGGCTTGGAGCCCGTAGCACAGTGGTTACTGCGCCAGCCACATGCACTAAAGGTGGCAGGTTCAAACCTGGCCTAGGCCAGCTAAGCAACAATGATAACTGCAACAAAAAAATATAGCCAGGCATTGTGGTGGGCACCTGTAGTCCCAGCTACCTGGGAGGCGGAGGCAAGAGAATTCTCTTGCTTAAGCCCAAAAGTTGAAGGTTGAGAGGTTGTTGTGAGCTATGACGCCATGGCACTCTACCGAGGGTGACATAATGAGACTCTATCTCAAAAACAAACAAACAAACAAAAAAAAAAACTTACCCGTAAGATTGAGTCAAAAGAGTTTGGGGGCGATGGTTCACGCCTGTAATCCTAGCACTCTGGGAGGCTGAGGCAGGTGGACTGCCTGAGCTCAGGAGTTCAAGACCAGCCTGAGCAAAAGCAAGACTCTGTCTCTAAAAAAATTGCCAGGCACTGTGGCAGACGCCTATAGTCCCAGCTACGTGGGAGGCTGAGGCAAAAGAACTGTTTGAGCCCACGAGTTTGAAGTTGCTGTGAGCTGCGATGCCATTGCACTCTACTGAGGGCGACAGAGTGAAACTCCATCTCAAAAAAAAAAAAAAGATTGAGTCAAAAGGAATACAGGGCCTTGTATGATCCGACTCTAGACTACCTTACCATATTCATCTCTGCCTTCTCTACACCACAGACACAGCTAAATATTGCTAGCGACTGCAAAGCACCACACTCTCCCACGTCTACAGATATGAAGTTGGTTCACCTGGAATGGCTCTGTTTTGGCTTCTTCTTGGCCTAGCCCTTCATTTCTCACTTCAGTGTTCCACGGGAAAGCTCTTAATAACCTCCTCTATGCACATTTTTACACTTTGAATCATATAGAGGGGCTTATGACAAACACAGGCTTGGAGTTGTATTTTTGAAAGGTTATTCAGGTGGCTTACATAATACGGTAGAACCTCCACAGTTGACCACTTCCTTACATGGACCAACCGAAATTAAGTTGACCTAAATTTCATAGACTGGACGTGCACCACATGTACATGTCAGTATAGCAGGTCTAGTTCCTTACACTGTGTTGGAGTGTATGGTCTGTATGTTGACCATTTGTTACAGTCCCTTGGGTGGTCAACTTGGTACATATGATGTGTCCTTTTATTACTGATGTCTTCATTCAACATTTTAAAATGTATTTCTGATGGCTTAACACTTATTTTTTATGAATTACTTGGTAACTTCAAAATATAAGTCTTCTGCAGTTCATTCTCTTCGCCCATTGCCCAATAGATTTCTATTTAGAATGCTTTCAATGTTCTATTACAAACAATACTGCAACACATATCCTCATATGTCTCCTGGTACACAGGTGCAAGAGTGCCTCTAGCTTGCGTCCTCAGGTGAGGAATAGAGAATATGTGTTACATAAATGAAGATAAATGGGCTTCTTTGACATATTCAGTTCTCCAGTACTTACTCTGTATAGTTCATTTGCAGATGTAATCTGCAATTTGCCTTCTGGAAGTCATCACCATCTACATGCACACCTTCTCTTTTTATTTCTCTTAGTCAGAATCACAAATCTTAAAAAGACCTTAAGAAATTATCAAATGGCTAACAAACACATGAAAAAATGTTCATCATCTCTATATATTAGAGAAATGCAAATCAAAACAACCCTGAGATATCATCTAACCCCAGTGAGAAGGGCCCACATCACAAAATCTCAAAACTGCAGATGCTGGCGTGGATGTGGAGAGAAGGGAACACTTTTACACTGCTGGTGGGACTGCAAACTAGTACAACCTTTCTGGAAGGAAGTATGGAGAAACCTCAAAGCGCTCAAGCTAGACCTCCCATTTGATCCTGCAATCCCATTACTGGGCATCTACCCAGAAGGAAAGAAATCCTTTTATCATAAGGACACTTGTACTAGACTGTTTATTGCAGCTCAATTTACAATCGCCAAAATGTGGAAACAGCCTAAATGCCCACCAACCCAGGAATGGCTTAACAAGCTGTGGTATATGTATACCATGGAATACTATTCAGCCATAAAAAAAAAAATGGAGACTTTACATCCTTTGTATTAACCTGGATGGACGTGGAAGACATTATTCTTAGTAAAGCATCACAAGAATGGAGAAGCATGAATCCTATGTACTCAATTTTGATATGAGGACAATTAATGACAATTATGGTTATGGGGGGGAAACAGAAAGAGGGAAGGAGGGAGGTGGGTGGGGCCTTGGTGTGTGTCACACTTTATGGGGGCAAGACATGATTGCAAGAGGGACTTTGCCTAACAATTGCAATCAGTGTAACCTGGCTTATTGTACCCTCAATGAATCCCCAACAATAAAAAAAAAAAAGGAGAATTATAAAAAAAAAAAAAGAAATTATCTACTCTTTTTCCCTCAGGCATATAAGTAATTATTATCCCTTATTAACAGGTAAGCAGATGAGGTCAGGGAAGGTGGAAACACCTTGCCTGAGGTTACAAAGACCTCAAAGAAGGGTACTGGGACTCAAATGGCCTTTTCTCTAAATCACACTACCTAATGTCCAGTCTTCCACAAGATGTGGAAGGTTCAAAAATCCTACCTACGTATCAGAGACAGAAATTACACTTGAATCTCGGTCTTTTATTTCTTAAAGTCCTCCTTAATACCTGCTTTTATATTTTCCCATCCCTCTCCTCATTATATACCATTTCTCTATCCACCTCCCTCATCCAGCTCCTGACACTTCCAGCTTCTTGATGACTGACCTAGCTCCAGAATCACTACACATTGAACTGTCTTATACAGAGCTGCCTACATGATTCCAAAACACAATTTCAATAACACTATATACTCTCAAGAATCTCATTAACTCCTCTATGCTTTCCATATAAATCCAAAACTACTGAAACTATCTAAAACATCAACTTCCCTGTCCCAGCCTTCCAATTCCCCACCACTGATAACACCCCTACTCCAGCCAGACTATTACATTTTCAGTTTTCATGTCCACCATATGATGGCAATCTATGTTTACTCTTTTTTTTATGTTTAATAGCAAAAGTGGAATTTAAATAAATGATAGCATATACTTCCAGAATAAGTTTTTAGTTCAACACAAAGTTTGCCTTGTTTGTTATTAGGTTAGCTTTAGTTTATGTACAAAAAAGCTGAACTATGAAAAGAACGATTATATCTCAGAGAAATCTTTTAAGAGGCACTCTCTCAGATAATAAGCAGTGATTCAAAAGTTTAAGACCCCAAAACACAGATTTCTTTTGTGTGTGTGTGCCACTTGAACTAGATTGCTGTGGTATTACCCTAGCTCACAGCCACCTCAAATTCCTGGGCTTAAGCCATCCTCTTGTCCAGGCATCCCGAGTAGCTGGGACTACAGGCATGGACCACTAGGCCCCGCTAATTTTTTTATTTTTAGTAGACCCAGGGTCTCGCTCTTACTCAGGCTGGTCTTGAACTCCTGACCTCAGGGATCCTCCTGTGTTGGCAGTCGTGAGGCACTGCAAAAGTCCTGAAAGCTAAATATTAATGATAAAGAAAGATTCCTTTCAACCAAAAAACTCTCATAGGTTTAAGATAATTTCTATGATTCTCTTTTATCTTTTTATATTAAAATATCCTTATATAGTTTACATATATTCTTCCTTACCACTCTGAAGTCTTCTTCACAAGATAAAAGAATGTAAATGTGTATTTTAGGTCAAACACTATTAATTCCTAAAATTCTGTTTATCCTAAAATCAAATTACTGACACCGTTGGCTGACTGGATGGATTGATGGATTGGGTGATAATTCTTGATATAAGAGGTCATAATGTCTTGTATGATCTAGCATTCCACATTCATAAACCCCCAGGGAACCTTACAAAAAAATGTGCTAAGGAGCATACGCTCAGAGCTAGGAAGGACCCGAGAGATAGTCAATTATCTTTGTAGATAGGTAAGCAGCCAGGAGCTGGGAGACAACCCACTGGCTTGGCTCATTCAAACAACTGGTGCATAATACACAGTTGGGATTTCTCTTTCCATGCCAGTCTAGGGTCTAGAAAGACAGTCTAAGAGAAGAAATACAGCAGTAATTATTTAGATTGCTCTCCTAGGTCACTAAAAGAGCAATCTAGCATCATTTGAATAGCAATTCATTCTGCAAAAAGTCATTCTTCATGGCAAAAGAATTAATCATACAACCAACAAAGTGGGTTTTTGCAATAGCTGGGACTCCACACAGGAAAAAAAGAGGATGAGAGAACTGTGCTTGCATTTATTTAGTTCTCATTGTCCCAGAGGCCCCAGTGGCATACAGGAAGGAGGAACAACAAGCATCAAATATCACTCACTCAGATTCTCCAGCAAATGTTTACAGTCATCGGTGGCAACATCATGTACAGTCCGATTGCACTTGTCTCTCCTTTCTGGTTCAAGCCCTCTGTGCCTACACAAGATTTCTAGGCAGTTCTGTAAAGACAAGATCTCTATTACCTCCAAGTCTGAATGAAATAACTTGGGTGCAAAACCCAAAGGAAAAGCCAGTTGCCTGTAATAAGCCAATGAAGAACTCACAGCCAAAAATTTTATTTCAATTCTAGCAACCCAAATATACACATTAATTTTTGATTAATCTAAGTAATGTCTAGAAATGCAAAGCAAGGAAGTGTTTCATTTAAATGCAAATCATAGGATCATAACATTGCTGTATCGAACAGGCTCTTAGGTTTCAAGAAAAAAATTAGCTCACTTAATCGCTCAGTTTGCAGATTGAAATTAAGACTGAAATTGACTTTAGCAGACAGTCTTTTCTTTTATGATAACCTGGCAATACAAGATGTTTGCTGTGACAAGATGTACCTTGCTGTCTTCTAGTCCATGAACTGCTCATCTGGGAATGTATAAGTGCACGGCTCCGACTGTAACATTTTTCCCCAGAGTCCTCCTGAGCACATTTGTATTTGAGCTCTTATGCTGCTCTTTTTTTATTTAGAAAATATAAATGCAATGTTGATTGCATTTTCAGAAAAATATTCCCTATAGAATTAGATATTAAAGTTATGTTCTCTTTTTCAGCTTTTTCTCTTTTGCGTTAAAGAAATATTCATTCAAAAATACCAGTAACTATGAATTGAAAAGTATTAGTCCTCCACAATTTTTCAAATGCAAAATATAAGACAACACATACACATACTCTTTCTAACAAATAACTGCACAAATAATATTCTATCAGGATATTTACCAATAAACTCTCCTATATCAACTGTTACCATTTCATGATATGTTTACTAATTTCCCACAAGAACAAGCAGAAAACTGAGTGGACCAGAAACCATAAAAAGAAACTAAAAACCAAAACAAGCAACGTCCTTCCCATCACTCCCCTTGGTACGCACCACATCCACACACGCTGAGAGGCGGACGTGTACTTCTCTCTACACAGTAAATCAGCTGATCTGAAAAGCCTTCTTTGCTCTTAAGGAAAAATATTCTTTTTTTCTGCTTTGTAAAATAAACTTTTTTCCTTTTCTAATATATTTTATTTTTAAAGAAATATATTATCCACACAGAAAAGTACACAAATATGTATGCCACTTGAAATGTTATCACAAAGAGAACACACTTGTGGAAGGAATATTTTGGAGTTCCTTTTATAGTCTATCTCAACCACTAGCCCCACCCTTCTCCCTGCAGAGGTAACTCTTAATCCTATTCTGATTTCTAATATTTTGAACTCTACATAATAACTCTACTTGGACTCATACTCCAAGTATACTTTTATATTTGGCTTCTTTCATACAATATAAAGTATCTAAAAATCATCAACGTGTAAGAGTAGTCATAATTCATCTTCTTTAAAAAATTATTACTGTGTGGTGATCTTTTATATTCTATTGTGGTATACTATAATTGACTTATCCATTCCCTTGCTGATGAACTTTTGGTTTCTCCTATGAACATTCTAGAGCGTATCTTGTGGCAGACACCTATTGGGTATGTACTAGAGCTGGACTGCTGGTCACAGGGCACCCTGTCCTAGGTAGTATATACTGCAGAGAGCTTTCAACACGGCTATATCAATTTCCAACACACATAAGGAGCATATGTAAGTTCTAGTTGAGTCATACTGCTTCCAAAACATACTTTTAAATGTTCACAAGAAAGTGCAGGGAATCCCAAAAGTCCAGAAAGAAAAACAAAGAATAAGCTGAAACCACCGATTAAGTGAAATTTAATAGAAACCAGTGCTGGTTTGTGGGCAAAGCTGACATAGGGAACCTTTTTTGGATGCTGAGGGGACGGAACTCAAGGCCTTGGGAAAGGAGGAGCTGAACCAGAGGACCCCTGAGTTGAGACAGTCTGTCTGCCTGCAAAGGATGTTTACGTCTCACTTTCTGCTCCTGCCTATGTTGGAGCGCCTTCCAAATTCGTCATCTAAGTCTGGAGGTCTGTACTCCATATATACGTACAACTATCATGTGTCAATTAGAAATAAAATAGAACTTTAAAAAGAGTCTAGCAGTTTGGCTTTTGTGGGTCCAGGGTTCAGATTAACTGGAAACATAGTCAAATGTATAAATAATAGTTCTCATCAAGCAGTTATTACTAATTTGTACAAAATCAGTAAATGAGTAAGATAATATTGATTTAGAAATTTAATAAGAGGCTTAAATAGAATGGAATCTGAGAATTAAATTTCATCACTTTTTAAAGTGGTAAGAGATAAAAATAACATTTGTTTTGTAAGTCAGTACTTATAGCTAACGTGGGTAATAGCCGAAAGTGGGCCTGGATTCTAATCTTGCCAATAAAAATGATTATATGTGTATCTACAACCACTGGCACATCATTTAACACCTTTCTGCCTTAGTTCCCTTATTTATGTTTCAAATGTCTATGTCTCACAGGATTGTTACATGACTTATATGGAAGATGCCAACAGTAAGGTGCTTAATATTTTTGACAAGTACTAAGCTTCCAATATATATCAGCAGCTGTTATTATTATAATCAACATCATTAACAGCAATCAGAAAGCTACCTAGATGTCCAGTGAACTGGTGAGGGATTACAACATATCAACCAATGTCACTGATCTCAAGATAATTCTCGGTGATTTAAGTTCAAATCATAAACAAAAAATGCTGAAAGGTACAACCCTGGTTTGCAATTCTCCTGAATTAAGTTTCTCTCTTGGGTGGTACATGTGGCTCAAAGGAGTAGGGTGCCAGCCCCATATGCCAAAGGTGGTGGGTTCAAACCCAGCCCCAGCCAAAAAAAATGCAAAAATAAAGATTCTTTCTTGATCACCAAAGTGAGTTATTTCTAATTTTTATTACACTCATGTAGGTCAGGGGCAATAACATAAGCAGTGACTTTCTCTTCAAGGAAGCATGAAATGCCAGTCCCTGGGGCGTAATACATATGGATACACTACCATGCTACAAGTGTAAATTCTACAGCGCAAGCTGGTTCCATGGAGAACACAAAGATGAAAACTTTGACCCGCTGACGCCTACCAACAGCAGCGATGACAACTATTTAAGCATACATTAAGTTCCAGGTACAGTTCCAGTGCTTTGCAAATCTTCACTATGACTTTATGAATAAGGCACTAAGCATGTCTGCACCAAGCACGGTGTTAGGGCTGAGTGTCCTGATGTCTTCCACGAGGACGGCAGCAGCGCTACTTCTCAGGGAGGAATGCAGAGTGCTGCAGAGTGAGAAACATGACAAAAGAACACACAGGAAGAGGGCTACTGAAGTGAAGCATGAATTCTACTTCATAGAGGAACAGGAGGTGGGGAAGACAGAGAGAGGTATCTATGCACTGTCCTTGCTGGCTTCAGTTGTACGAAGAGGACAAATGCTGTGTACCAGTCACTGCTTCTGGAAATGAATTCAAATGGCACAAACTGGGCAGGGTGTTCTACCCAGGTGATGTGGAGCAAAGGACCCAGATGCAAGAGTTTAAGTTCAAGTCCCATGAATTAGGATACAGATACACGTGCTATAACAGAGACTTCAGAAGTTTGTGGCTTAGGCTTCAGCTTTCACTTTCTGTGAGAACTTAGGTACGTGGCCACAGTCACCTGCAGTGGAGGTCTGAGGGTACCCATGAGCCCAGTTGAAAACAGAAGGACCCAAAATTACAGAGAAAGGGCAGAAGAGGGGTTGAGGGGTGATGAGCAGTCTTTGCCAGGGGCCTTTTAAGGAGAGCTGAGAAGTAAGGTCCTAGTGCCAGGGAGATTCACTAGAAAGGCCAAGTCCAAAGAACTAGAGAGAAAATCAAAGTGAGGGCTGGGAGCCAAGAATGTAATATTGGGCAGAGGGAGAGAAATTGAAAAGGGTTTTTAAACACACAGTGAAGGCCCAGCTCAAGAGCTGGGAGAAACCTTAGGGTGTGGGTGTGTGTGCTTGCTGCCTTGCAGGGCAGGGAAGACAGAAGCTGTTAAAATGGGAAATAATGGCATGATTTTGAAGAGGGGTGCAAGGTCAAAGACGAAGTCAGCTGCAGCCAGCTGTGAAGGGCTGAGTGTGCAGCAGTTTGGATCCTTTTCTGTAGGCATGGGGATGTGTTTGGGCAGGCAAGTGCTACGACCAGCTCTGTTCTAAAAACCAATTGTGTATTTGGAGGTATGTTGGGAGGGAAGACGGTAACGGGAAGAAGAGCAGTTAAGAAAGAAAGATGATTACCTATTAACTCACTGGCTCCACAAACATATATTATTTGGGGGCAACAGACGCTGCGGGGCCCCCTAATGCAAAAATGAGAAAGTGGTATTTTTGAGGAGGTGGAAAGGGAGAAAAGCAGGCAAACAATTACTGTCAAGCACAAATCTCCACACGAAGCCTGGGGGAGCATAGAGACACCTAACTCTTAGGAGCTAAGACTTGGGCTGAGATATTGTCCAGGCAGAGAAGGGTCAAGACAGGAGATGAGGCCATTTGAGGTGACAGGAATAGCTGATTCAGAGACAGGGAGAGGAGAGAGAACATAGGAGGTTTGTGTGATGGTCGGTCACGTACCCGGGCAGGAGACAGAGTGGCCTGTGGAGGCAAATGGAGGCCACATCAGATGGCATGGGACTGTCATGATAAAGCAGTAGGAACCTGTGTGCATCCAAACAGCACATGACGAGGGCATGTGCTCATGAGACTACAAGGAGGCAGCGTATTCAAAATTTACTCCTAAGGGAATAAAATCCAGAGTGGTACTGATCACTGGATGGGAAGCTGGGGCAAGGACCCAAAATGCTGGGTGATGCTATTGGCTTGAAGGAGGAGAAACTGGAGGTGCCCCAGACTGGCTGAGGAGGATAAACATCGGGGCCAGAGGATGCATGCGCCCCGGCTTTCTGGTGGAAGCAAAAGTGAATATAAACTGGGTAAGTGCCAAAGGGAGTGCTGTTAATAATCACACTGGGATAACAGGTATAAATAGGACTAAGCTGGGCAAACTGCCAATTTGTTCCCCTAGTTATCAAGTGAGAAGCCTAGTCAACTGTGAGCTTCTTGGAAAGAATTTTCCTGGGTGGACTCAGAAAAAACTTAGGTAGTGTTAGAGGTAAGATTTTTGCAAAACTATATTCTAGGGATCAATAAGATCACTCAAGGGAAAAATCACAAAGTAAGGAGAGAAAAGGATCAAAACCCAGATGCAGGAAAGGTGTTGGTACAAAACTGCTGGAAGGCCCCTTTCAGGGTTCTGCCTGTCAATCACTGCTGCCCCAGGCAAGCAAGAGTTCAGGGCTCCTCACTGAACATTCTGGAAAGACTATAAAAGAATATCCTTTTTTTTTTTTTGTTTACACACAGCCTGGCATTTACAAAAGTAATTTTATAAAAATTAAGGGGAAAAAGGAAACAATCACAGAGAATCAAAGCATTAAAATAAAGTCCAAAAAATAGGTTTCCACTTGTCATGATTAACATCTAGTTCCCATGACTGAGTACCTCCACAGGCACTTTATCTTTTTCCTTCCTAAAGCAGTTGCTCAACTCTATGTGACAAGGAACAACTTCAGTGATTCCTATCATCTTGTTCTCAAGACCTAAGGAGAAGGAATCCAAATCTTGGGGCCTTCTGTGGACATGTGCACACACCTTTCCCGAACTGCCTGGAAGACCAAGGTGACTGCTACGGGGTGAAAGGAAACATCTGACTTTCACAGGGCTGAATGACTAAAGATGCCAACAAGAGTTCTACTGCCTGACCAGAGGACAGCGGGCCTGCCTAGAGATGACCTCTAGGATGCTGGAGATAAATGTCTGAAAGACAGGTTTAAAAAAAAAAAGAAAAAGCCAGGTGTGGAGATGGGGGTTTTGGACCAGTTATTGCAGAAGTCACAGTTAAAAATGAATAACTGCATTAAGCTCCTAAAAAATAGAAGTAGGCAGCTGACAATGAAGCTTAGAGAGTTGCTTATTTAAAAAAATAATAATAAACAATAAGAACAAAGGAAAAAAATCTGAGAAAAACAAACAGAAAGACTGGTCAGCAAAGTTGAAGGGCCAGTGAGGAGAGAGCAGTGTTCTGGAAGCTCAGGGAGGGAGGAATTTGCATTAAGTAGCTAACATGTTGAACAAAAGCCTAAGTGATAGGAAGCTGCGGGCTTTGGCAACTCCTAAGATAGAAGTACGACCTCCTCCTGCAGTTCCCCACATGAGGAATATCTCTGGTACAGAAGCTTCAGTAGCAGAGATGCTGGACTCCAGACAATCTCCTTATTTATTTCTGTTGCAAGACCTGACCTGTTAATGGTCTCAGGCCAGAAGGAAAAGTTTCCTGTATTCACCCCAACTGATGTAAACAAAAGCTTATCTTTACTTAGTTCAGAGGTCTCCTTGGAGTAGCTTCAGGTCAGCTGTAGAGAGAAGTGCTCCTATTATCAAACATTACATGGCAATTTGCATACATTTCTCAACCTTTGGGAAAAAATACCAAGAACAAACATTGAGAAAGCACTGCTTTAGAAACCTGATGTTGGACAAATTGGTTTTGGAGAGTTAGTTACCTATTTGCCAAGAGTTCATTTATCTACAGTATACAGGGGTTGAATTTGATGAGCTACGGCTATTCAAGCTCTGAAATCCCACAATTTTCTACTAAAAACTATGTAGAAACTAAAGTCATGCTCTTCCTGGGTTGTGATGATACTATCACCCACACGCTACTGTAGAGATACAGAAAAAAAAAAAAGGTTTTTTGAGCTTGTCACTGTAGAATCTTTTTTTTTTTTTTTTTTTTTTTTTACCAATACCATGATTAACTTGGAACTGTAATTTATTTTTTCAGAAAACCGGCTTTAATAACTTAGTTGTAAATGCAGAACTATCTCAGCCAGAATATTTCATTAGGCAAATAATACAAATATATTTACTAATACTTTTGACTAGGAAGGAAGGAAGCATTGTATAAAGAGTGATGGAATTGGGCAATCTGGGCTTCATTCCCAATTTCTATCTATTAAACCATCTGGGGTTTAAATAACCTAATCATAAAATGAAGAGGTTAGCCTGGAAGATTAAATATCCACTCCAGGGCTTGAAAAAATCTATTATTTTAATAGCTTGGCAGTATGTAAATGTTGTCAGTCATGCTCACTTTTTAAAATCTCTCTTTTCCTATCCAACATTCATCTTGTGCTTCCTGAAGTAAAAGAATACAGGAGAGTCATAGTCTATGAGAGAAAAAGGTCCTATCTCCCTTTATAGCGACAGAGCATCCACTGTCTGGCAGGGCCATAGAATCAGTGAAGATACAAACTCAGATCATAAAAACACCAGAACTAATAAAGAGTTCAAAACTAGGAGCTGGGCAACAACACAAACCCCCTACACTGAAGGGTAACTCACCTTGGGGAGGGGCTCCTGCAGAGGACAGACGTGCAGGGGCTGAACTCCTACATCAAGGCTACTGTGGGTCTTGTTTTGTTTCTTTGCCTCCAGGATGAGAACATGCACCACCCACAGCTATCCGTAAAATCCCACACTCCATGCTGAGATTTTCTCTTCAGAGGTGGAAGCAGGTTTTGACCTACCCTTGCCATGTACCACTCCACCACAAAGTGGGCCTCATATCCTAGCTTGACTGCACATCTTCACATTGATTCATATTTCCCCCCTTTATCCCCTAAAAGCTTTTATGTCAACTGCATTCTAGTCACAACTACATGTCTATATCCATATCTTTTTATTTATATCTCTCTATATATCTAGTTCCCAGAATTATCATATCTTTTTTGTTAAAAGTAAAATGGAGAAACACAAAAAGCTCCCTACCAATAATACCTCCACATTGAATCAAATCATGCCTTTTTTTTTCATTTTTGAAAACCCAAAGTCCAACATGAACAGTTTCTTCTATAGATCACAGCATAAGAGGAAGTTACTCAACCAGGAGCTCTAAATACACATCTCTAGCTATCCACATCTGCATGAACAAATCACAGCGCCTAAATCCAGCATGTCTAAAATCACACTCTGTCTTCTTGATCACAGTGATGCCTTTTCTTTGCTCTTTCCAGAAACATCACTATCTTTCTATTTAGTGCTCATATTTCCCATGTTTAATCTGTGTTCAATTCTGGAACTTTCTAGTATCTTTCATTATTTCCAGGGTTCTCATCATCTTTCACCTAGTATTTCTTCTTGCCACTTTTTTCATAATCCAAAACCTTTTAAATGTTTTTGCTAAAATTATCTATTTAAACCGAAGAGCTGATGATTTTGCTTCTTTGCACAAAATCTTTCAATGGTTTTGTGAAGACTAGTAAATTAAGACCCAACTACTTAGTATGTCATTGACAGTCCTAAGGCCTATTACACAATTCCCAGCCTGGTCTGATTTCTCACTACTCTCCATTAGTTCAAGTGGAGCTATTATCCACCTCCCTACTTGTCTGTCCCTACCATTCCTTCTACCTGAACTACTTTCCTTTCTCAGTGGTGAGTGGTTAACTTAACGCTCCACGCAAAACTCAAAATAATTTCTATCTTCTCCAGAATGAGTCATTCCTGAAACTAACATTCCTACAGCTCTGCCCTTTGATATATGTGCATTTTCTTTCTTTTTGTTTCCAATCACTGCATTTTTTTTTTTTTTTTGCTGAGGCTAGGTTTGAACCCGCCACCTCTGGCATATGGGACCGGCGCCCTACTCCTTGAGCCACAGGCGCCACCCTAATCACTGCATTTTTATACTGTTCCAATCATATGTCTATTACTCCTGTGTTCACTTTTTGTGCTTCCCTCATCCTAAACTTGTCTTGTACCATGTATACTTGCCACTGGACTAGGGCCTACCTAATGGCAGAAATAATCCCTGCAAATGTTAGCATACACAAAGCCTTACTCTCAGGAGCTTCCTAGTAATTCATTGCTATTAAAGCATATTAATGTTAAAGTGATATAAACAGAAAAGGCATGAGTGAATGGCCTGCTATACTACACTGTTTCTGTAATAATCAGAATGTTTTTGTGCTCTATCTGGTGAGTGAAATCTAGAGCTCCCTGTTAGACATCAGTAAGGCAGCAGAGGTGGGGTGTAAGTTTGGCAGTTGAGAATACAAAGGCAAGAACATGAACTCTGCAACAATAAGGCCAAGTATGGAGACTGGTCCTGTTTCTAACTAGCAGTATGGATTTGGTACTGAAGTGAGCAGCCAATGGACTAAATCAATAACAATCTTTTACTTCTATTGTAATTTTAAAATGTTTGCAATTGCTCTCCTATCTTATTAACAAACTCCAAATGCAATGATTTCCATTAAAAGTCTCTTATACCCTCGACCATCAATATCTGCCAGATAGGAAAAATGTCAGTGTGTACTAGCAGCTAACATCTCCTGCAATGGTACCACTCAGTCTCTAATTCTTCAATTTAGGTACACTCAATGAACAGCAGACAACTTCACCACTCATCAAATTACAACTGTGTGATGAGCCCAGCTGCTACCAAACATACCTTAAAACCTTTGGAAGCAGCAATATGGGCAGCAGTCCAGCCTTCTCTGTCGGCACAGTTAATGAGGTCTGCAGGAATAACAGGCTTGGATATGCCTTCAGGACTCTCTTCTCCTTCACCCAAGTCAAAGGCATCTGACTCGGGCTCCTCCTCATTCAAACAGTTTCCACGAGCTGGTGCTCTATGATACATCAGAAGTTTGAGGCTGTCCACATCACCAGTGTCCACAACTGCATGAACTGGTGTCCAGCCATCCTGTAAAGAAATGACCAGGGGAAAGGGTTGATAACCACAGTAATATTGATATATATATATATATTTATATATATATATAGTGTCACTGAATGTTCACCTCTATATGTTCTTGGGCATGGACCACTAGGCTGGGAAAAGCTGGCATTCCAATCCTCAATTTCACTGATGAGTAAAGCTCCCTGACCCTTTCCAGTTACAGTATTTCCCACTGCCATGACTCATATTGGCTATTTTATAATCATCTCCACATGCTAGTTAATCACTTGGAGTGAACAGGTACTTTCCAGGCCCATAACTAAGCATTATGTAGGGTAAACTACAATCTCAATTTAATTCTAAGAAGAAAAACTTTAGCCTAAAGAGATTTAAAAAAAAATTTATATCCAGGAATAACATTATTAGTAAAGTACTAAAAGAATGCTCTTACAAGCCAATTTTACTTGTGGGGCAGTCCTATCTCCGGGGATGTTAAAATTTTATGCCAACCATTCTAGAAGGAAACATCCTGGAGAAAAAGAAGAAGGTAGACATGCAGGAAAAAAACAAAGCCAAATAATTTCCCTAGCTGTCTAAGAGCCTTTACTGAGGGCTTTGCGATTACAGAGGGACATTGATCATTATATGCTTAGAAAATGTTCCAACCAAAATTACTGGGCCCATTTTCTAAATATGTTACTGTGAAATATATCACTCACTCAGTTGGTTGCTAGAGTAGATACAACTCTTTTCTAGGGCAGTTGTTCTCAGGTGTGGTCCCCAGACCAGCAGCATCAGTATTACCCGGGAACTGGTTACAAATTCTTAAGTCTCACCTCAGATTTACTGAATCAGAAACTCTGGAGGTGGGGGTCCACCAGTCTGTTTTAACAAGCTCTCCAGGTGATTCTGATGCACTAAAGTTTGACAAACACTATCTCAGGGAAAATCTTGGTTTTATCAGTCTTTTCTTTCTACATAGAAATGAGTCTTCCTTCTCATTACTAAATATATTTCAGTGAGCTATAGCGCACTTTTTTTTTTTTTTTAAGTAATGGAATAAAAGAGAGAAACTGACAATAAATGAGAAAATATTTAAAATTAGATTATAAGTCATTTACTAAAACTGTCCTTTTATGATGTGGTTTTTTCTCTGGTTCTTATCTCATACCAATAAAAGTCCACTTGGCTAAGAGAAAACCATGTCTGGGCAGCAATTGAGATACTGAGTATAGTCCTGGGACTCTATTCAGGTGAAGCTGTTTCGTGGCTTGTGCCTTGCTGAATTGCAGATACCTTTTCTTGGGTAGCGCCTTACACAGGTACAGAGTATAGTGCTTTTGACCTTGCTTAATTTATGCTACAAAGACCATGCAGCCATTCCCGGAAAAAACATTCAATCTTCCATTCTCCTATGATCCTTTCTTATTAAAAGGCACGACATAATTAATTATTCCCTGGAGATCTTTTCTATCCATTATGTAGTTTATCTCTAGACTTCTGAGCAACTGTACTCCCAAAGACCTCATTCAGCACATCAACAGCTAGCTTGAGAGTAGCTGGGACAAGCTGTGTTCTCTAATTTAGGATGTGACTTAAGTTTTTGTGATGTGCTATTTATTTTTCCTCAGCTTGTGATATAAAATTCATTTAACTTTCACCTATAAGGTATAATTTTATAGTGAATATGGGCTACACCACTAATTACTTAGAAAACATATGTAAAATAACATAAAGAAATGTAAAACTGTTTAATCAAATTTTAAAAAAAGGGGAGAAACCTCAAATAAATAATAGAAAAAATTGTTATTGTTGTTGTTTGCTTGCTTGTTTTTTGAGCCAGAGTCTCATTCTGTTGCCCTGGGTAGAATACCGTGGCATAACAGCTCACAGCAACCTCAAACTCTAGGGTTTGAGCAATTCTCTTGCCTCAGCCTCCTGAGTAGCTGGGACTACAAGGCACTGCCACTACACCTGGCTAGTTTTACTATTGTTAGTAGAGATGGGGTCTTGCTCTTGCTCAGGCTAGTCTTGAACTCTCTGAGCTGCCTCAGCCTCCTAGTCAGCTATGATTACAGGCATGAGACACTGCACCCAGCCAGAAAAGTTTTTTTTATTTTGTGGGTTTTTTTTTTTTTTTGGTAAATAAAACAGAAGCTTTAGCAGTAAGATTCAATAGCAAATGTTCATACCTAGTTTATTATATCCCGCTTATATTATTAAACTGTTGGTTCTCTTCGGGGAAATTACTTCAGGAAATCCAGGATCTAGCATTATTATTTGTTGAATGAATAAAAACATACCTCCATTGTCTGCTCTAATTCTGAAAATAGTCAGAAACACAGTATTTATTTTCCTGTTTTGCTGATCAGAGGCTCAGATGTTAAAGGGGTGATTAGGCTAAATGGAAAAAGCTTTTAATTAGCAGGGAACAGACTCAAACAGAGGTTAAATATTTGAAAATCCTACAAGCAAAACAAAATAAAGAAACCTATACTTTAATATATTTGGTTTTTCTAGCTATAGAGTTTGAGGACATTGTTTAAAAAAAAAAAACCCCAATTGCTGGAGGCGGAGCAAGATGGCAGCCAAGTAACAGCTTCCTTGCATCTGGGCACCGTGAGTCTGGGGAGATAGGACTCCAGGCATCTCTGGCTGGTGGGATCTGCCTATCATCACCCCTGAGAGGATACAGGGAGTCAGCGAGAGACTTCTGGACCCCAAGAGGAGGACTAAAACAGTGGAAAACCGGCAAATGGTCGCGTGTGTTCAATCCGTCTAAACCCGCCCGCAACTGTAAGTTCAGTAGCAGCGAGACTGCAAACCAGAAAGGCCTTACCTGTGAACTGTTTTGGTGTCTTTGGACTTGGCACTCAGTTGAACTGCCTTGGGGAGAGCCTGAGCGGGAGTGCGGAGAACTTTGGCCTTTGTCAAGGGCCCCAGTCTGAGCCGCTGAGCCAGACGGAGCTAATAGTGTTTGGCTCTGGGTCACAGGCAGACATTGTGAGCGATCTGCCCCGGCAAGCTCCGCCCTCAGGGTCGCAGAGCTGGAATTGGGTGGGAGCTGGTAACCCAGCGACCAAGTAGCCTAAGGGCAGGGTCTGAGCCCCCTTGCAGCCCTAACCCTCGGGGGCAGACGGAGACCAGTTTTGACACACAGGGTAAGTGGATAGCCACTTCAGCAGTGATTCCAGCGACAAGCACTTCCCTGAGAAAGCTTCTGCTCAGTAAGTGAACAAGTTCAAAGTGCCTTTTAAGTGGGCTGAAGAGAGATTTAGGGTGTCTACCTACTGGGGTTTGAGAAACTAGCAGCCTCCAGAAGTATCAGAACTGTGATTAACATCTCATACCCCAGAAGACCACGTGTTACCCAGACAATATTCAATAACATATACATACTGCTTTGTTTTTGGTTGTGTTTTTTTTTTTTTTTTTTTTTGGTTTGGTCGTTTTTTTTGTTTATTTTGATGTTGTGGATTGTTGTTTTGTTTTTTAAGTTCAACCTTTTCCATATAGATCCTTTATCTTTCTCAATTTCTCTAGTTTAATTATAATTTCCCATTGCTGCCTATTTCAATAATTAGAACTTCATTTTTGTTAGTGTTTCTACCGCAATTATTTGGTTTTTCCAGCCAATTTTACCCCGTAAAGTTTTCTGTTTGCTTGTTTTGGTTTGATTTACAGAATTTTTGTCTTTCCTCTCTACTTGATGGAGGTGGGGTACTGTGTCTGATCAGGTTAGCAAAGAGCTGCTGACCTCAAGGGAACCACCCCACTGGGCACCCCCAGAAGGTGGTTTTTTTTTTTTAAGGTTGTATCAAAGTACCCTACTGCACACCTATATTGCTCTGTCTCCCTCTTTCTGTGCCTCTCTTCTTTTTGTCAATATTCCTTTTACCCACCCCCTCTCCTTTCTCTATTTTTCTTTTTTTTTTTTCTTATCACTCGGTCCTCCTTTCTTTCATCCCTTTTTTGCTCTTAAACCTTCTCACCCTTCTGGTCCTGTAACCCTTAGTCCACAGGCATGAGAACTTAAAGAGCAAGAGGAAGAGAAAGGAAAATTAGGGCAAGGAAACAGATAAAAGAAATCACCCATGAGGAAGAATCAGCAGAAAACTCCAGGCAACATGAAGAACCAGTCCAGAACAACCCTGCCAAGGGACCATGAGGTACCTACTGCAGAGGATTCCACCTATACAGAAATGTTAGGAATGACAGAAAGGGAATTTAGAATACACATGTTGAAAACAATGAAAGAAATGATGGAAACAATGAAGGAAACTGCTAATAAAGTGGAAAATAACCAAAAGGAAATCCAAAAACAGAATCAAATAAGAGATGAATGATATGAAGAATATAAAAAGGATATAGCAGAGCTGAAGGAAATGAAACAGTCAATTAGGGAACTTAAACATGCAATGGAAAGTATCAGCAACAGGTTAGACCATGCAGAAGAAAGAATTTCAGAGGTAGAAGACAAAGTTTTTGAGATAACTCAGATAGTAAAAGAGGCAGAAAAGAAGAGAGAGAAAGCAGAACGTTCCCTGTCAGAATTATGGGACTTTATGAAGTGTTCCAACATACGAGTTATAGGAATTCCAGAAGGGGAAGAAGAATGCCCCAGAGGAATGGAAGCCATACTAGAGAATATTATAAAAGAAAATTTCCCAAATATCATCAAAGATTCTGACACACTGCTTTCAGAGGGCTATCGGACCCCAGGTCACCTCAACTCTAACCGAGCTTCTCCAAGACACAGTGTGATGAACCTGTCCAAAGTCAAGACAAAAGAAAAGATTCTGCAAGCTGCCAGGAGTAAGCGCCAGTTGACCTACAGGGGCAAATCCATCAGAGTGACCGCAGACTTCTCTAATGAAACTTTCCAAGCAAGAAGACAATGGCCATCTACCTTTAATATATTTAAACTGTATTTTTTTTTTATTTTTTTATTTTTTGGCCAGGGCTGGGTTTGAACCCACCACCTCTGGCATATGGGACCAGTGCCCTACTCCTTGAACCACAGGCACCGCCCTACCTTTAATATATTTAAACAGAACAATTTCCAGCACAGAATTCTGTACCCTGCTAAGCTAAGCTTCAAAATTGACGGAGAAATCAAATCACATACGGATATACAAACATTGAGGAAATTCGCAACAAGACCAGCTCTACAGGAAATACTTCAACCTGTTCTGCACACTGACCACCACAATGGATCAGCAGCAAAGTAAGAACTCAGAAATTAAAGCACAGAACCTAACCTCCACACTGATGCAAAAGATAAAACTAAGCAATGGACTCTCACAAAATAAGATGCATAGAATACTACCACACTTATCAATTATCTCAATAAATGTTAATGGCTTGAATTCCCCACTGAAGAGACATAGATTGGTTGACTGGATTAAAAAACACAAGCCATCCATTTGCTGTCTGCAAGAAACACACCTGGCTTCAAAAGACAAATTAAAGCTCCGAGTCAAGGGTTAGAAGACAATTTTTCAGGCAAATGGAATTCAGAAGAAAAGAGGAGTTGCAATCTTATTTTCAGATACATGTGGATTTAAAGCAACTAAAGTCAAAAAAGACAAAGATGGTCACTTTATATTGGTCAAGGGAAAAATACAACAAGAAGACATTTCAATTCTAAATATCTATGTACCCAATTTAAATGCCCCCAGATTCTTGAAACAGACCTTACTCAGTCTGAGCAATATGATATCTGATAATACCATAATAACAGGGGACTTTAACACTCCTCTTACAGAGCTGGACAGATCCTCTAAACAGAAATTAAACAAGGATGTAAGAGACTTAAATGAGACCGTAGAACAACTGTGCTTGATAGACGCATATAGAACACTCCATCCCAAAGATAAAGAATATACATTCTTCTCATCACCCCATGGAACATTCTCCAAAATTGATCATATCCTGGGACACAAAACAAATATCAACAGAATCAAAAGAATTGAAATTTTACCTTGTATCTTCTCAGACCATAAGTAACTAAAGGTGGAACTCAATTCTAACAAAAATGCTCGACCCCACCCAAAGGCATGGAAACTAAACAATCTTCTGTTGAATAACAGATGGGTGCAGGAAGAAATAAAACAGGAAATCATTAACTTCCTTGAGCATAACAACAATGAAGACACAAGCCACCAAAACCTGTGGGATACTGCAAAAGCAGTTTTGAGAGGAAAATTCATCGCTTTAGATGCCTACATTCGAAAAACAGAAAGAGAGCACATCAACAATCTCACAAGAGATCTTATGGAATTGGAAAAAGAAGAACAATCTAAGCCTAAACTCAGTAGAAGAAAAGAAATATCCAAAATCAAATCAGAGATCAATGAAATTGAAAACAAAAGAATCATTCATAAAATTAATGAAACAAGGAGTTGGTTTTTTGAAAAAATAAATAAAATAGATAAAACATTGGCCAGACTAACGAGGAGTAGAAAAGTAAAATCTCTAGTAACCTCAATCAGAAATGATAAAGGGGAAATAACAACTGATCCCACAGAGATACAAGAGATCATCTCTGAATACTACCAGAAACTCTATGCCCAGAAATTTGACAATGTGAAAGAAATGGATCAATATTTGGAATCACACCCTCTCCCTAGACTCAGCCAGGAAGAAATAGAGCTCCTGAACAGACCAATTTCAAGCACTGAGATCAAAGAAACAATAAAAAAGCTTCCAACCAAAAAATTCCCTGGTCCAGATGGCTTCACTCCAGAATTCTATCAAACCTTCAAGGAAGAGCTTATTCCTGTACTGCAGAAATTATTCCAAAAAACTGAGGAAGAAGGAATCTTCCCCAACACATTCTATGAAGCAAACATCACCCTGATACCAAAACCAGGAAAAGACCCAAACAAAAAGGAGAATTTCAGACCAATCTCACTCATGAACATAGACGCAAAATTCTCAACAAAATCCTAGCCAATAGATTACAGCTTATCATCAAAAAAGTCATTCATCATGATCAAGTAGGCTGCATCCCAGGGATGCAAGGCTGGTTTAACATCCGCAAGTCTATAAACGTTATCCACCATATTAACAGAGGCAAAAATAAAGATCACATGATCCTCTCAATAGATGCAGAAAAAGCATTTGATAAAATCCAGCATCCTTTTCTAATTAGAAAACTGAAGAGTATAGGCATAGGTGGCACATTTCTAAAACTGATTGAAGCTATCTATGACAAACCCACAGCCAATATTTTACTGAATGGAGTAAAACTGAAAGCTTTTCCTCTTAGAACTGGAACCAGACAAGGTTGTCCTCTGTCACCTTTACTGTTTAATGTGGTGCTGGAAGTTCTAGCCAATACAATTAGGCAAGACAAGGAAATAAAGGGAATCCAAATGGGAACAGAGGAGGTCAAACTCTCCCTCTTTGCTGACGACATGATCTTATACTTAGAGAACCCCAAAGACTCAACCACAAGACTCCTAGAAGTCATCAAAAAATACAGTAATGTTTCAGGATATAAAATCAATGTCCACAAGTCAGTAGCCTTTGTGTACACCAATAACAGTCAAGATGAGAAGGTAATTAAGGACACAACTCCCTTCACCATAGTTTCAAAGAAAATGAAATACCTAGGAATATACCTAACGAAGGAGGTGAAGGACCTCTATAAAGAAAACTATGAAATCCTCAGAAAGGAAATAGCAGAGGATATTAACAAATGGAAGAACATACCATGCTCATGGATGGGAAGAATCAACATTGTTAAAATGTCTATACTTCCCAAAGCAATCTACCTATTCAATCCATTCCTATCAAAATACCAACATCGTACTTTCAAGATTTGGAAAAAATGATTCTGCGTTTTGTATGGAACCGGAAAAAACCCCGTATAGCTAAGGCAGTTCTCTGTAACAAAAATAAAGCTGGGGGTATCAGCATATCAGATTTTAGTCTGTACTACAAAGCCATAGTGCTCAAGACAGCATGGTACTGGCACAAAAACAGAGACATAGACACCTGGAATCGAACTGAAAACCAAGAAATGAAACTCACATTTTACAACCACCTAATCTTTGATAAACCAAACAAGAACATACCTTGGGGGAAAGACTCCCTATTCAATAAATGGTGTTGGGAGAACTGGATGTCTACATGTAAAAGACTGAAACTGGACCCACACCTTTCCCCACTCACAAAAATTGATTCAAGATGGATAAAGGACTTAAACTTAAGGCATGAAACAATAAAAACCCTCCAAGAAAGCATAGGAAAAACACTGGAAGATATTGGCCTGGGGAAAGACTTCATGAAGAAGACTGCCATGGCAATTGCAACAACAACAAAAATAAACAAATGGGACTTCATTAAACTGAAAAGCTTCTGTACAGCTAAGGAGACAATAACCAAAGCAAAGAGACAACCTACACAATGGGAAAGGATATTTGCATATTTTCAATCAGACAAAAGCTTGATAACTAGGATCTATAGAGAACTCAAATTAATCCACATGAAAAAAGCCAACAATCCCTTATATCAATGGGCAAGAGACATGAATAGAACTTTCTCTAAAGACGACAGACGAATGGCTAACAAACACATGAAAAAATGTTCAGCATCTCTATATATTAGAGAAATGCAAATCAAAACAACCCTGAGATATCATCTAACCCCAGTGAGAATGGCCCACATCACAAAATCTCAAAACTGCAGATGCTGGCGTGGATGTGGAGAGAAGGGAACACTTTTACACTGCTGGTGGGACTGCAAACTAGTACAACCTTTCTGGAAGGAAATATGGAGAAACCTCAAAGCACTCAAGCTAGACCTCCCATTTGATCCTGCAATCCCATTACTGGGCATCTACCCAGAAGGAAAGAAATCCTTTTATCATATGGACACTTGTACTAGACTGTTTATTGCAGCTCAATTTACAATCGCCAAAATGTGGAAACAGCCTAAATGCCCACCAACCCAGGAATGGATTAACAAGCTGTGGTATATGTATACCATGGAATACTATTCAGCCATTAAAAAAAATGGAGACTTTACATCCTTCGTATTAACCTGGATGGACGTGGAAGACATTATTCTTAGTAAAGAATCACAAGAATGGAGAAGCATGAATCCTATGTACTCAATTTTGATATGAGAACAATTAATGACAATTACGGTTATGGGGGGGAACAGAAAGAGGGAAGGAGGGAGGTGGGTGGGGCCTTGGTGTGTGTCACACTTTATGGGGGCAAGACATGATTGCAAGAGGGACTTTACCTAACAATTGCAATCAGTGTAACCTGGCTTATTGTACCCTCAATGAATCCCCAACAATAAAAAAAAAAAAAAAAACCAATTGGTACTCACTCTGGTTTTTACATTTCGGTTAGTTCCAGCTTCCAACAAGAGTTTAATACATTCTTTATTTCCGTTTTTACAGGCCAGGTATAGAGGTGTCTGTCCTTCATCAGCAGCATGATTAATGTGAGCATCATATGCAATCAATAATTCTACACACCTAAACGCAAGAGTATGATTAATTACATGAAAATGGAGTTTGGCTTCTGAAGTCCCCATAAGACTGAGATATTAAATACAGAAAAGAATGCTAAAGCAATTCTGAGCCTTTATATGTCAATTATTTTTATTGATATATATCAATTACTATGGATCTTATTATAGAAATATTATTTTTTTGATAAGGCCAGAAAATATAATTTAATAACAAAATGTAATTACTCTCATGAAGATTTAAAATAGTAGGTCTGATCAAGGGCTAATAGCTGGTTTGTGACAGTTCTTCAAACCAACTTGTAAAAGTGGAGTCCTTTGACTATGTTAACTTATTGGGATGTAAGGGTTTAAATGTACTTGATATATACATGTTATTTAGGTTCAATAGTGTTGGAACCTTGAAGAATAGTCAGGCTGCTGAGTCATCCTGAGATTTTCACTTGAGAAAATGAAATAATTATAAATAGCATAGACAGCAGGGCACCATGTGCCTGCTCTATAAAAGGCAGCAGAGAGGCTGAGAAAGGGGTTGCCGTGGGGAGAAAAGACAGCAGAGGTTGTCCTGTCTCCTGAAGGAGGGCTGGTTGATGAGGAAAAAGACAGCTAGGCAGAAAGTCACTGGCCTGAGAATCAAGGAAGCAAGAAATGAGATAAAGTCAAGACTTCACTACATTTAAGAAATGTCCAGACTTGAATTTGTACAATTATAAAATCATTTTTTTTCTTTTGCAGTTTTTTGGCTGGGGCTGGGTTTGAACCCGTCACCTCCAGTATATGGGGCCAGCGCCCTAATCCTTTGAGCCACAGGTGCCGCTCCAAATTTGTACAATTATAATCATTGAGTATAAACTTTGAAAAGAGGGCTAATCATAATCAAATTAAGCAATTCACTTCATCTTGTTTTGACTCAGATGTATATTTTTTCTTAGTTTTACTCAGCAGTGTGTGATTGACATTTAATACATGTATTTTAAAGTAAGTGACATGACATATATGTGTGTCATACACATTTAAATTAATTGATCCCTGGATTTCCCCGGGCTTCTTCCTTTTTGCAAAGCTATCCATTCCTGGAACTGTTATACTCTCCAAGCACGTGGGCCTACAGATTGCCCAATGACAGCCAAAGGAGGAAGCATAGCCCTGAAAGAGAAATCCCTTTTGGGAGGACTCAGGATATAATGAAAAAGTAACAGCAAAGTCAGTATCTATGGTTCTGAATAACAAACTCAGGGTAATAAGGCGTCTATTAGAGACACAGAGCACGTAAAGACGTAGAAATGCTTTTTACATCTTTCAAAATGTACACTTGTGGTGACAACATTGATATAGACCTTAAAACTCATATTTCAAGAATTTTATAATTTGTTAAAAAAAATTCTGAAATTATTTTTACAAGTTTCTATCAGGACAGTTGGATTTAAAATTTGAAAACAGCTTGCATTCCCCACAACCTGCCATTTCAGCACGGGCAAAGAAAGCTATTTTTCTATTATTAAAATATGACTTTTAATTTTACAAAGTCATCCTTATATCTCACTTAGTAAGCTCCGGAAGAAATCAGTAGTTAAATTAAGAGCTTTCTTTGGTTTTATGCTCAGCTCCAACTATTTTCAGCATATAAAATTCCTGCTTCACATTTTTTAAATAGTAAAGCAAGATGAATAATTAGGATTTAAACTGAATAAATTACCACTACCACTGGGAAGGTTTTTATCTTTTTTCTTTTTTTTTAGACACAGGCTCACTCTATCACCTTGGGTTGAGTGCTGTGGCATCATCATAGTTCACAGCAACCTCAAACTCTTGGGCTTGAGTAATCCTCTTGCCTCAACCTCCTGCTGAGTAGATGGGACTCTAGGCGTGAGCTGTAATACCCGGTCAGTGGCTAGTTTTTCTATTTTAAGTAGAGACAGGGTCTCGCTCTTGCACAGGCTGGTCTCACACTCCTGACTTCAAGCAATCCGCATGCCTTGGCCTCCCAGAGAGTCTCGATTACAGGTGTGAGCCACTGTGCCTGGCTGGAAGTTAAGGTTACTGTGAACAATATAATTCTGTGCTTTATATTAATACCATCGTAAGTAAAAAAGATTTGGGGAAGCATGGAGTGGTAGAAAATAGTAAACAAACTTCTCAGCAGCCCCTTATCTCCTGACATTCCTTCCGTGCGGTTGGGATCCAGCCTGGCACTCTTCTTCGCTCCCCTCAGACATACTTACCTATTAGTAAGAAGAGAAAATTTAGGATCCTACTTCGCATTCAAATCCCTCAAACACTAACTACACTCAGTGAATCTATTTGCCAATAGATTTTAAGCACTAGTTTACACATTCAGCCAGCACTAAAATATCTGTGCAAATTATAAAAAGAGGCTCCTTGTATGAGGGGAAAAAAGAATTAAGAGCATCACTTACTCGAAATGTCCCTGAGCAGCTGCAGCACACAAGGGTGTGAAGCCATTTTTATCAGCAGCATTGACTTGGGCTTCTGCATTCAGCAGCAATCTCACACAGTCTACAGATTTTAATAGAAAGCCATGTAAATTCCCCATGTGGAGTCAGGATGAGCCAAATCCCATACAATCTGTAGACGGACTTTAAACCCAAAGGGCCTGTCCCCTGCACAGTTAATCTGACAATTCCACCATGATGGACATGAACTCTGCAGACTATTTTTCTATCTTACAGAGAAAGCAGCCTCTCTTTCCAATGATTATAATACTATAATGCCCCAGCATCACCAACTGTGATTATAATACTATAAGACCCCAGCATCACCAACACGGGCTTTGGGAAAAGTTGCTGATGGGTAAAAGGAAAGTCATGTGTGTGCCAGAAAATGTTTTACCAGACTTTTCCACCAGCCTACCCCAGAAAGTAATGTTCTTGGATGGAGAACCAAATTCATTTACCAAATTGAAATGCTATTCTTTTTATTTCATTAAATTCTGATTTTATGTTAAATCTTTAAAATCATTTTGTATGGTGGCTGTCCTATACTTTACTAGATGAATGAGGACAAAGGAAGGTCCACAGAAAGTCACCCCATGCAGGCATAAAAATCATCCAGACGTCCCATTTCTCATGTTACTTAACAGATTCCTCTATGTTACAGAAAATCTCTACAGTGTTATGAAGTAGAAGGAATTCTAAAGTACTTTAAAAATAATGAGCTATCTCAGATCACTAGAATCCTCCATTTCTTTGAATTAATTGACAATCATGTGGCTCACATATATGTAATGCTATTTGACTTTGCATTGGCGGTCAAATCATCTTTTTCTGTACTACCATATGTTTTGGTATTTTTGACTACAGGATTAGCATTTTAAAAAACCAGAATAATTCCCAGCTTTCATTGATACACTTTTTATAGTTATATAACTTCTCAGTTCTCTTAAAAAAAAATCCAGCAACTATAAATTGTTCCAACTACAGAACAATTTTAGACCCATGACCTTTTCTAACTACTAAAACTTTCCCTCTCTGCGGCACAAAGCATAAAAGCCCTGATGCTTTGACACATCAGGTATTTCTAACAGACAAATTAGGGCTATTTTGTCCTGACCAAAATGATGGCACATGGAGGGCTTTATTCTAAAATGTGTCTCACAATGACTAGACCCCAAATTTCTACATGCAGAAGACGTTTCACGGTGTATAAAACAAAGATTGCTTTTTTCCAGCTGCAGTAAAATTTTAATTTAAGGAACTGTACAATTTGGATTTTTTAATTGTTTACAAAAACTCTAAATCCCATGTAACAAAAAGGTATCCACTGTTGCTCGTAAGAGAAAATTGAAACCAAAACAAACCTTTTTCTCATAAAAATGGTTGTAAATGCTCTTGACTTTCCATCCTTTCACAAGCATGTGAGATAGTAAGTTCTCTCCATTCCTACCTGTATGTCCATTCTTAGCAGCAGAATACAAGGCAGAATGGCCATCTTCACAGGAGTAATTAATGTCCAGTCCTTCTTCATTAAGCAGCATTGATAATAAAGTGACATTTCCCTGGGCAGCAGCTTGCTGAAGAAGGGTGGGCCTGCCAGCCAGGGGGGCAGGACCACCACTCATTAGCAAAGGGGTTAGGGAGGGTGACCAGCCTGTAGGTTAAAGTGACCCTTGTTAGAAAGTAGGAGCAAGGGCAAGAGATAGATATTACCCCTTCCTTTTTGAATTATGCACACACAACAGACACATGGACCCGTATCCCTAGAGGATTATGTAATTTCTAACATGATCAATCTGTTAATATTTACTTAGCATGAAATCTATACTGTTATTTCAGAACTTATATCTGCTGATTACTAAATTAACATAACATGGTGACAAATTCTTTTTAGTTGTCAGTCTTGTACAGATAAGTGTTAAAGTGGTGACTGGTTTTAGGAAACTAAGATGGCTGTCTCATTTTAAAAGTTCAAATTCCTCTTGAGAATTTCAAAACAATTTGAATTTTAAAATTATATAAAAGTTTCTCCATTTCAATATCAATCTGAGAAAGTAAACTGCGATTAGGTATTAGATGATTGAAAGAAACACTGATTTTTTTGCAACAATGTTTCAAAGGTACCGAACTATAAATTTTACATAACCCATTTACAGAAATATTAAAATGGACCAAATATTGTCAAGGAGTCTAATTATATTCCTTGAATTCACTTATTTGGGAATAAAAATAATGGAGGCTAACTAGTAGTCGGTATTAAAAGCTAATAGAAATACAACAGATGTAATTGGATCTAGAATACAGTAGCACAAATACTCAACACATAATTTTGAAGACTGTATCATCTGGCCATCTTTATAATATTCATAACCAATTTTTAATGAGCCAACAAAACAGAACCTTCTACTATGTAGCTTTAACAAAAATCATAAGTTATCATAGTTAGGTATTTTTCATCAGTATTTAGCAGCTTTGGAAGAGAATCTGTTAAATATGTGAAGTCGGCTGCATATAGCATGGGAAATTTTCTGAATTCTTCCTTGATCAAAAGGCTGTGAAAATAGTAAAGTAAAAATGTTTATTTACTGTGATTAGAAGTATTTGTGTATTTTAGGCTTAAGTACAGTGAACTTTCAAAATAAGTCATTTTCCTTTTTTCCTTACAGAGTCCTAATACCTCTACATAAAGTTATTATGCATATATATACATATTCAGTCCTCAGGCACATTTTCTATATAAATATGGTAATGTCTTTTTAGTAAAATACAATGGATATTTTATATTCCCTGTACACTGATATCATAAAGATATTTTATATTCCCTGTACACTGATATCAGGAAAATATTCTAGGTAAGTGGGTATCATATTAATATGTAATACTCAGTTCTTATGATTAAATTCTAAATTTTTGGTCTTAAATTATTTTAATAAATATTAAAAGGGTATCAAAGGAATTTCTCAGTATGTTTTAAATTCTTTATTTAACAAAACAAACAAAGCCAATTGTGCAAATGAAACTACACTGCTTATTAAAACTGAATATATCCTCATAATCAACTATTTGCATTAATGCATAACATCATTTTATCCTACTAGGACCACAGTGACACACGAAATTAAAATCCTTATAACAGTCAATATTTATCTAAACTTTACAATATTTTTCCATTGATATTCATTAGCTCTTCTTACAAAAGTAATATTTTTACTTCATACTTACAAGAAGGCTCCTCTCTGGTACATTTTACCTTTTGTATTTTCTTAAAAACAAACAAACAAAAAAACAGGCCCACAAAAATTAAATCAGTACTTATTAGAAATGAAAGATAAACAGAGAAATTATAAACACCAAGGTACAAAACCTTGACTGCAAAGCAAACAGGCAATATGAAGGCATCACAGTATTGTCCTCTGTGAAACTGGAGGAAATCCTAGCCTCTCTCCCACCCACTCTCTCTCTTTAGTCTCATCCAAGGGGTCTGGATTGATATTCTTTTATGAATACCAACACACACACACACACACACACACACATATATACATTTTTTTTTTTTTTTGAAGGGAAGGGGTCTGTTCTGTCATGTAGGCTGGAGTGCAGTGGCACGATCAAAGCTCACTGTAACTTCAAATCCCTGGGCTCCAGTGATCCTCCTGCCTCAGGCTCCCTAACAGCTGGAGATACAGGTGCACATCACAAGGCTTGGCTAATTTTCTTTTTTTTTTTAGAGACAGGTTCTTGCTATATTGGTCAGGGTTGGTTTCAAACTCTTGACCACAAACCATCCTCCCACCTCAGCCTCCCAAAGTGCTGGGATTACAGGCTACCATGCCTGGCCCCAACAAATGTATATTATTAAATGGTTTGCTATTCTTTTGGCATTTGTTTTCATGTATCTTTTTTTTTTTATTCACAATTCTAGGCTTGGAGGGGAGGACAATTTAAATATAAATATATTTTTCAACTGTTTTACATGGAAATATCCAATTATGGCTATAATTTCCTGGAAAACCCTATTTTTAATGTTATCTGAAAAATGAAATATTTCATTCAAGCTTTTATCTCAGTCTTAAGACCATCCCAAAATCCTATAGTTCTCTCTCTCTTATATAGAACTATTGGAGATATACTGGTTTCCTTATTTTCTTGGAGAACCACAATATATTTTTAAAATATTTACAAAAGAAAACTACTTTATAAATATTGTTAAACTTTAAATAAATTGTGCATTTTCCCTATCATTTCTAATTTTCTCTAGTACAGAAAAACTTCAATTATTTGAATAAGTCCTGCCATAAATATAAGATAAAAATCAAACTTCCCCCATGAGACCATATTGTTCATCTAAAATTCCCAAAAATGATAAAAATGGTAATGTTTAGTTCACTGGTTAAGTAAGGGTCAAATAATGACAGAACAGACCTGTATCCATACAACTACTCTAATGATGTCAGTCAAAGGTCATTCAGCTGTGCAGTGTCATATGCAAACATTAGTAAAGGTGAGCATCTTGCATGACATGCCATGAGGAAGGGGACAGACCAGACCAAACGTGCAATGGCAGAGGGAGGGGTGTTGAGAACAGCTTCCAGCATCAGCCTCAGAGGGTAGAGAAGGTTAATGTCATAGCCAGATCATTCTTATTTTCTGATTTGCCTTTAAGCCAATCATACGTGAAGAATAAATTTTTTAGAAGTATGTTTAAGGGAAAAAGTATGAACCAAATTAAATAAAAGGCATCAAATTAAAAAAAAAAAAAAACAGAAAAAAAGAAAAGTCCAAGAGTATGGAAACTCAGTTGCCTGATTTTCAGTTTAGGCTTCTGTCCATTTGAAACATGTTCATTTGACAAGTACAGGGGGAATATGAAAGTCTAATTCATTTAAAATTTAGAACATTATTTAAAAATATAACATTTGGCCACAAAAGTTGCTAATAGAGTTTTGGTAACTGATAATGCAATTCATAGAAATGGTAACTTCTATCATTCTAAGTCTCCTTGGTGCTTTAATTCAGGCTTAATTGTTGTCATAAGTATAAGCTGACATGTTAATACAGGATTTTAGAACTTGAAAGATTATGGATCTAGTGGTTTTCAAGAGAGGGATAGGTAGTGAACTATTTGAAAATTCATCAGGTGAGTTTAAGAAATCTTTTTTGTTTGTAAGTATTACTATTATTTGGGGGGGGGATTCAATGCTTTCATTTTTAAATAAAAAAGCTAATGGTTCAGAATGAATTTGTTCCCTAGGGTGATACCTAGAAAGGAACAGGAATAGACTAATCCTGCCTTTTTACACTCCATCTTGTGCTCACTTGATCACTGACATTGGAGTAGATGTCTGCCAAGTATCTGGCAGATGTCCTCTTTCCCCAGGCTCTGCTCTTGGCAACCACAGTGGTTATTAGTGGCTACTGGGAAGGTTAATACCCTTCAGTGGGTTCATGACCTGGAGAGGCACAAGGTCACCCAGGCAGAGACAGGTTAGGAAGCAGGATGGAGGAGGGCTGGTGCACCCTGGTCACGCTGGCAAAAAACAGGGGCAACCCAAATGAAAAGCAGCTGAAATCCTACATCTCCTTTGGCAAGTTCGGGCTGACCTACATACGTAATTGAGTTATATAGTTATATGTCCCCGTTACATAAGTGTAATAACATCTCCCTTCCCTGAATAGCCTCGTTGCTCATTGAACACCTGCTGAAGGACTGGGGACCTCCAATGCCTACAGTCTGCCCTTATAAGCCCAGTCTTAGAATCAAACAATGGGAATCCTACCAAAGGTGTTATTCTACCAAAGGTGATCCTGCAGTTCTGAGAACACCTTGGCCAAATTGCAAAAAATCAGAGAATAGAATATAAGAAACCAGCTTCCACGTCTGCAGAGCCTACTCTTTCTTTGGCCTTCTATTTATACTGTCTTTTGTTCTCCAGACATAAGCAAGGAACATCTTTTTTAAAAATTCCACTGTATCTTAAGCAGGTCATTCTGGTGAATATATATATATATACAATAGATTAGGAATTCTCCATTTTAAAATTTAACTTAAAATCCTGCTGACAAAATGCTTCTCAGTCACAGATCTTGGTTTTAAGTCTTCTCTGCTGAAACCAAAGGGTATTTGCAGCTGGACTCTGGACCACAGTAATGGCCAAGGCAATAGCTGGCAAAGTCTCAAGAGAGGGAAAGTAAAGATGGCTTTGTATTTTTCAATTTGACAACATTTCTATCTCCTGTAAAGATTCTATTTTGTGGTCTATGCATTTACGTTACTATCCCTCCCCCTCCTCCAAACATTTTTGGAACTTGTGTTTTGTGGCTGCCCAAAGATCTATAGGACTTTCTCTGATTCTCCTGAATGGAAGCAAAAATTCTTCTTTGGGGGTGGATTTAATTTGTAACAAATTACTAACATCATTTTAATTCATAAGAAGGGCTGTCCAGCTCACATAAACCGTTTTGGATCAAAAATATGGAAAGCTGAAGGCCTGTAATGACATCACAAAATAAACAGTAAAGTCAATTCTGAAGCAAATTCTCAAAAATGCTTTAAGTAACAGTATCACTGAAGCAGCAAAATCATCTGTATTTAGCGATCACTTGCATTGTTGTTGTTCTAAGGTAAATGCATTGCTCTCACATTATAGCATCTGATCCTAATACCTCCCTTCCCCCACATGAGTAGCATAAGCTCTATAGAAAGGAAGAAAAATCTTGCTCAGTTCAAGAAAAGACACCAAAAGCACACAGTTATAAATGGCAAAGATTAGATTTCAAAGCAGATCTAATGTCAAAATCCACAGTTTCCAATTCTCAATTTTGCCCCTCAAAATATGGATACAGCCTCTCAAAGGGCTTACTTTCAAGGAGACAGCTTATAATTAGACAGATAAGTCCTTTCATTACTTGATAATTAGCAGGTATGGTGCTGTTTTCATTACTTGATAATTAGCAGGTATGGTGCTGTTTTTCTCATTCCCACTCTCCCTTCTAATAACGTAACATTATTCAAACCTACCTTTAATTTTTAAAGTTCCCTCCCATTGGAACTAAAAGTCTCTATTAATCAGTAAGTTCCCATGGTAAGAGACTTCTAAGTTTTATCAGAACTTTGGCACTCTCACACTATTTTAAAGTCATATTTGCTCAGTGAACTAATCCAATCACGTCAATAAAAAAAGAAAACAATGCTTCCTCTAGCGCTGTATCACAGAAGGGGAAAAAAACCAGTTCTTTGTTCAAGAGTCCCAGATTCAGTGACTTCCTAAGCCACATCTGAAATGGAAACCTTCTGTAACGCAGTCCCCATGCCAGGTTACCCATCTGTGCTCAATTGTTGCAAGATGATGGCTCTAAAGAGGGTATGAAGCTTTTGAAATAAACTAAACTTAGAACACAGATTTATATTCACACTCTATTTTTGAGGGTAAAAAAAAAAAAAAAACCTTAACACCAAACCAATATTAAAACTTAGACTATCCCAAATCATAGAACAAAACTAATTAATTTGATAACTAATTCGAAGTTTTTAATTTCATCTCAAAAGGATAGAAGTGAGCACATTCTAACTGATAACTCACTGATACTGAGAATTTGTGAGATAAATATTTGATGGGAAGGAATACTCTTTCCTCCCATGGAAATGTTTTAGTCTCTTTAAATTGATGCTCTCCATCTGCTTCAAGCCCCTATTTTCAGGTTAAAGGAAGAAAGCACTGAACATAATGAAACTGCAGTTTGTAGAAGCAAGATGAATCACCATACCCTGGAGTCCTTAAAGAAAAATATGAAAAAAGAGAGGAAAGAAACGGGGAAAGGGGGAAGTGAGAAGTATCAAATTAAAAAAAAAAAAAAAAAAACAGTTTCAAGGCAATGTGAAAGAAAATTAAGGCAAGTGAGAGGACAGGCCACATTCTTTAAATAAGGGTAAAATATTTCAATCCCTTTACCTGATGCTGTTACCAGGAGGCTGTCTGAGGCACCTGGTCTACAGGATGAGGCACTAACGGGGTTTATGGAAGAGCAAAAGGCAGTGGTGGTAGGAATGACAAGGGAACTGTCTGAACATGCAGGGTGGTTCAGTCCAGGGGTTTCAGCAGGCCAGGCACCCACCTGAGACGTGGCCAGGGCTGAAACGGCACAGCCTGCAGGTGCCACAGTTAAATCTATGGATGGTTTTGGTGGCAGCTGAGGGGAGGACGATTTAGGGAGGTTCTCCTCATTTATTACCCTGCTCCCTTGTGGCAAGCTCGGAGGAGATGAAGCCACAGTTTTGCTATCAACTTTGGCCCCTGCATTGGAGGCCCTGCTGCTATCCATAAGAACCTTGATTTGGGGGTGTGGTGGAGAAGGAGTTTGGGAGAGGCCTGGCTTTTTTGGAGGGATAGGAGGAGGATTTCCTCGGTCGACTCTTGCTACACCGGGAGTCTTTACACTGGTCCGCCCCACTGGAGGGTAGGCGCCCCCGTCCCCAGTGGGGGACGCTCCTGGCCTTGGGGCAGCACCCGCTGGAGGGCTGGTAAATCTCGACAGTGCTTGGGTCACAGTATTCCGAGCTAGCTGTTTGGCCACGAGGTTGTCACGACTTGTCGGAGAGACGTCTCTTGATGGAGGACTTGGGGTGGTATTTCCGTTTTGGTCGGGGTCATTAGCATTGCCCTGAAATCGAAATCTAGCTGCCTGGACCCGCGGGTTCAGGCCGGGGTGCGGGGGCGCGGGGGTGCACGGTGAGTGGGAACCCTGCGGGGCTGCGCCCGGGCTCTGTGTGCAGGCAGGGGCGGTGCCCGGGGCAGCGCCCGGCGTGGAGCCCTGGCTCGGTCCGTTCTCCTCGATTCTGTTTGCACTGGGAGGCGGGAGAGTGGGGAGGGAAGAGCCGCTCAAGTCACCGTGGGACGCCTGCCTGTCCACACCTGGTCTGCCCACGCTCCCTTTCCCAGAGACGTGGGGGCTGCCCGAGGAGGGCTTGACAGGAGCAGTCAAAGGCGACTTCTTCACGTGCTCAGCGCTTTCCACAGTCAGGTCTGTCTGGCAGGCCACAGACCTCGTGGGAGGCCCTTCTGTCCCCACAGACACGGAAACCAAACGCCTGTCCTTTGTCTTCCGTGGGAGAGAGAGGCCTGGCTTGCTGTCACCTCCCCTTTTCAGCTGCTCGATCACTTTCTTCATCTTGTCTACCTCCTCTTTGAGGTCCGTGGCGTGCGCTTCCTCTCGGCTCAACTTGGCTCGAAGCTGTTCCCGTTCGGTATCAAACTCTGAGAGCTGTTTTTCCATCTGAGCTTCCATTTCTGTGCTTCTTCGTTTTTCGGCCGAGAGCTCCTCTTGTAATTCATTCGTCCTTTTCTTCTCCTCTTCCAGCTTGGCCATGACGTCCTCTAGCTTCTGGGCCTCCCCTAGGACCCTGCCCGAGAGCTGTTTACACTCCTTGACCAGCATCAGGACCACCTGCTTGTTTTTGCCCCGCTCCTCCTCCAGGCGGGCTGCCAGCTTCTTGTGCTCTTGCTCCAGGGCTTGTAGCTGAAGCTTTTCCATTTCCAGCTAGAAGAAATTCACAGGAAAACCCCGATTAATACGCAGAATTTTCTTTTCATCAAAGAAGTGCTTTCTGTGAGATTTTTATTAATCTTCTGGCAATTACATGCTTTGGGTTAGCGAAAATGCCACATTCTCAAGACTGTTGTGATAATATTTCAAAGACCCATTAAGATGAGAAAAGATGTAAATGGTTTTATGGAAAACATCTAAATTACAATAGAGAATTTCTTAATCTATTAAAGTTAAATACAGAAAAAGAGAACCATAATTGGATGCTTCAAATCACAGCACAGAGTTCAGAAAGGTCTGTTTCCATAAAAATAGAGCTCTGCAAGGGAGCTTGAGATGTAAAAAAGTTTGAGCACTTTAAAATTATGAACTAATGTCTGAGCTGCAGCTTACTACAAAAACAGAAGACTGCCATTAAATTTGAAACCCCTATATTTTATAATTTTATTACTTCGCTAAGTAATGTAACTTCTTAGCTTCTTATCATGGGTTGGAGAAATCCTACAAAATCATATGTGAACGTTCTTTGACAACGTCAAGACCTAAAGAATCACATTAAACTATAATCAGTATTGGTAGACCAAAGTGAGACCTTGTCTCCTGCTAGCTCGGGGCAGCTGCATTGGCCTCCTTGGTGTTCCTTGAACATGGTCATGCTTCAGGGTCACTGACCTTGCTGCCCTCTCTACCTAGAATCCCCCTACACACCCTGGCAGAGCCCCTGTGCTTAGCAGTGTGTGCACTGCATGAGAGTGACCAGCAGGATGGGTGCGGGCAAAACTCCTTCCCTCCCCATTGTTGGCCCAAGAATGGGGCTTCATCTGCCTAGAGAGAGGGATGCATTTTCCTTCAGCAAAAGGTGCTGTGAAGGAAAGGACAGGCCCCTCAGATTGGTGCTTCCCAGAGACAGCACCAATGGATCAACCTAGAGAGAGAGGGAGCCTTTAAAAACCTTTAATCTGTCTAGATGGGGTTTTCTAATATGCACAGAAGCACCCAACATTAAAAGAGGCTGGCTCCTTTATTTCCTTCAGGCCCCTACTTAACTGTCCCCTTTATGGTGAGCCTGCCCTCATCAACCACTGAAAATAACAGCCCCTCCCACCCTGTGTTTGTTAGTACCCTTAGTACCTGAAAGCCCCCATTAGAAGGCGACCTCATGAAGGCAGGGACTGTGTCTGCAAGACCCAGAAGGATAACACCAGCACATGGTGGTACTTAATTGCTGAATGCATGAATGAATTAAATTAACATAGTTCCACAGAAGCAACAAACTTCCTAATACTGATGCCCTTTCTGGGTACACGAGCAGCCTTACAGCTACACTACTCTAACAGTAACTGCAGGTTTCTCACTTCTCTCCAGGGGAACAGCCATCACCAGGGGCTCATGAAGGACAAGGGGCACACCTGGAGCCAGGATGTAGCAGCCAGGCTGGCCCAGAACACCTCACCCACCCACTAGGGAAACATTCCTCTGGTGGTGAATAAAGGGAAGGGCTTTAGGGTTTCAGAGGTTAGAGTAGCTTTACCTGATTAAAGACACGGAAAGGATTTTTATTCTCCTCCAGGTGTTAGACACAAATGTCCTCTCAAGACAGTCAGTGCTTATTTAAATCAGATTTTGATCAACAATAACAGAGGGAGAAAACACTCTTGTGATCTCAGGTGTGAGGATGTGCTCCAGTTCCTTACCCTGTTGTGAAAATCCACTGTCCCATCCCCCTATCAGAAACAGTTGTGGGACTAAAAGGAAAAAATGGCTCATGCAGCCCAACTAGAGTTCAGAGATATGATGCTTCTGGCTTTCATGAACAGTCGCTGAATAGCATTGGGATAGACCATCAGAGCTGCCATCATACGAGGTCTTACAATTAAGTTTGCAAACTTGTCACCACGTGCGTTCATTGGCAGCACAGTATAAACAACTTGGGAAGGTTTCATAACCTTGGTCCACTAGTGTCTCACAGCTGTGTTTGGGTTCATGTATAGCAGTGTCCTGCTGAGTAGTGTTCATGTTTGTTCATTGTTGTAGTGGGCATTGTTGTTGCGTGTTTTGTGTGTTATATGGCAGCTCTCATGGTCATTCCGGAAAGAGTTCCAAAATTGCTTTGAGGAGGGGACTAGGCACCATCATCCACGCACAGCTTCCCAAGGGGAGTGTTTTGAAGATGACTGGAGTGATATTCAGCAATGAGCATGTAACACTCTCTCTAGGATAAGTGCGTGAACTTAATTGTCAGACCTCATATACTCTATCCTACTGTATGAAAATTTGGGGGTTACTTCATAAGTAGATTAGGTAAGATTTGAGTAACACTAGTGAGGTCATATACTATATTTACATGAATATTTTACACTTGTAGAAAATTTAACTTATTGACTAAAGCACAATTAACTTTTCTGAACTACAATGACAGACTGCTATTAAAAGACATACACAAAATTTAAATTTAAATTACATTGTTGTACTCATGTGCCACCTGTAAGAAAAACTTGGACCCCACTTCAGGTATAAATCAGATGGTGATTTATTATACCTGCACAGGGGACCGCAGTGATTTATTACAGCTGTACATGCAGGTCGCTGTCCCAAACAGCCTCGAAATGAGGAGCAGGTTCATTTTTATACCATTTTTGTGCTGTGTTGGCAAGAAGGGAAGTGAGCACAGAAGCAGAAAATGGCCAGTTAGGTCAGGGACAGGGTTACAGAGTACATCGTGGCAGTTGGCATCGGGACAAATTTAGCTTGGGAAACTAAACTTGAGTAAGCTTTCACCATTATTTTACCTGTGGCTAGGAGTTTTCAGGAACTTCCTTATTCTATTCTGAAACCTGTTCCTGGATTTTGCTGGGGGGGTGGTTGAGACATGTGGGGACTCAGCCTGAGACAGTTAGGGGTCTTTTTGCTGGATATTACAATATTAATCCCAACAAAAGAAAACACACTGTATAGCAATGTAAGAAAAAGCACAAACTAGGTCAATTTTCAGTTTATTTTAAAAATATGAGTTTCATAATTTACCTCCGGAGGTATAGAATCTTAAGAGCTACCTTCCTTTTAGAAAACAGCTAACTAGAGGCCATGTTCGTGATTTCCCAGCTAATGAGTATCAGAATCATGGCATTCATTCTAGGTTCTACTTGTCTCAAGGTTTCCTACCATATTGCACATTTTGCCCATAGTAATTCTTCACTATGTCATATTTCATTTTTGGAAAAATTCTTATCCTAAACCTCAGAATCTAATTGAAGAAAGAATTGCAAATGGAGAGCAACTACTAATCTCAGCTATTCATACAGAAAACTAAACTACTGTAAAAGCACCCATAATTCTTTTGTATCTTTGTCTTTCTATCATTCGTCCTTTGTAAATCCTGTCTCAGACTAATACATGTCTTTTTAAATCCTACCACAGACAGCAGAGCACAGAGGAAACCTCATAATTGATGCATCTACAAAGACATGGCTCCAAACTCAATTAACCTCTGAGCCCTACCACTCATCATTCTATCTGACTTTGTTCAGCTTCCTCTACCATTTACTACAGGGAATGTTTCAAACCTCTGCCCCTTTCTCTAAATCTTCATCCAAGGACCCCTCACCTGACTCTCAAACATGCCACGATTCTGATACTATCAAGAAAATTCACACTAACTCACCTCTCCACCCAGCATTCTATCTCCTCCCATAAACTTTCATATAGCCACACCAACCCGTATGTCCTTCCCTTCAGTCGAAGGGAGAAAGGTTTCCATCTGTTCAATATGAAACTTTTCCTTCAGCAATTAACTTCACTGTCTCATGTCACCTCTGGGACTTGCTCCATCAGTTATCATGTTGCTCTTTATAAATATCAAACATCTGGTTCTCTATAAGCTCCTTCTAATCAGTATATAAATATACTCCCATACTTTAAAAATAAGTTTTATATTTAAAAAAATTCCTTGACCATTCCAGTCCAGAGACAAAGTATCTGTGCTTAGCAGACTATACTAAATTCTAATCCCAAATTTGTTAGCTAGGTGACCTTGGTAAGTTATCTCTCTAAGGATCAGTTCTGTATGGCCTTTATTTACACAGTAGGGCAGTACTAATTATTACTTTTGGGTATTAAATGAGACAACGTGTGAAAAACATAACATAGTACCTGGCACTAAAACATTTTAAGTTTTCAATTCATAATATAATAGTTACTTGTTTTATTTTAAAATGTGCGACTTTGTACTTTTTTCCCTCTGAAAACACAATACAAGTAAACAAGGTTATAGGAAATAGACTATATTAAACATGTAGATGCATGCTTTTAGAAGTTAGATAGAGGTTATAATTCAACAATTACAAAGTAAATCAGAGAAAATTCCACTTCCAATAATGGAGAAGTAACATTTATGGGACTACATTTCCTGCATATAATAAATCCTTAAAAACCATAAAAAATATTGATTTAAAAGCTCTTGAGGACCATAAAAGAGGTGGAAATGGGAGAGGAGTAAACCCTCCTGTTAGAAAGGAGCCAACAGCACTGGACGAGATTTGCTCTTATATAGCTTGTGAACTGGGGTAACTCCCTATCCTGGTAGCACTGAGAGCAAAAGATCAAGGACAAAGCACTGCTTGCGTGAGCTTCAGGAGTCAAAGAGTGGGGACTGGGGCTCCACAATTAACTCCATCAGCATCCTTGGTTGAACTTTGAATTATGCATGTATGAGGTGGACTCCAGGCAGAGTGATGGCAGGTCACTGATGAAAGGCTGAGATTACTGAGCAATGACTTCAGCCAACTGCATGGAGACAAAGCTCAGACCAGTGTTTTCCACCTTCTTTATCTCATGGCATACTTGAAACTATAGTTAAATTTCTATGGCACACTCAAATTGTGTTGATCAAAAAAAGGAAGTAAAAAAAAAATATATATATATATATATATATACTTACTCTGCTTTGAACTTATTTCAAAAATAATTTAATTAATGATCATTAAAAATTTTCTCAACACATCTAAGATCCTTTCATGGCACATCAGTATGCCATGGCATACCAGTTGAAAATCGTTCATGTAGAGCATGAATCGAATCAGGTTAACTGTCTACTAAAACAAAATACAACTCTTCAGGAGATAAGAGAACCCAGAGTCTATACCACATCATCCCAATGTCCAGCATAGAATAAGAAATTGCTAGATATACTACAAAAAAATTAAGCAGAAAAAAGTGATCCATAGTCTAGAGAAAAGTAGTCAACAGAAGTTGGGCCCAATATGATTCATTTTGGAATTAACAGACAAGAACCTTTTTAAAACAGACATCTTCAAAGAAAACATAGTCAATCAATGAGCAGAGAGGGATTCTTGACATAGAACTGGAAATTGTAAAAATAAGAATGGAATGGAAAATCTAGAACTGAAAAGTATAATATCTAAAGTGACAAAAAGTTTATTGAATAGATTTAATAGATTTTGGAAAGCAGGAGAAAAAATGGATGATGAATTTGAAAACAAAGCAAATGACAAATTGGAAAAGCAAAGAAAAAATGACTAAGAAAAGGAAATGCACCTCAGTGATCTCTAGAACAATATATAAAAGTAGTGTAAATTCCAAGTGACTAGAGTTCTAAAAAGAAGAAAAGTGTAGGAAAGAAAAATAGCTGAGAACCAATATGGCCCCCAAATTCACAACTTTGATATAAAGACAAAGTTACAAATCCAGAAAGCTCAGCAACCTCGATGTTGATAAATATGAAGAGAATTATATCTAGGCACATCTTAGTAAAACTACTGAAAATGAAGATATGGGGTCAGTTGAAAACAGCCAAAAATTAAAGACACATTACATACCAAGAACCCACAGCACAAAGGATGATAATGATGATAATCATCTCAAAATACACAAAGCGAAAACTGACAAAAATAAAGGAAGAAATAGACAAATTTCATAGTTACAATCTCATAAAATGTCTAGATTAAAAAAATCAGCAAGAGAGGAGGGGGGAGGATGGGTGGAGGTAGGGTGATTGGTGGGACCACACCTATAGTGCATCTTACCAGGGTACATGTGAAACTTACTAAATGTAGAATATAAATGTCTTACACAATAACTAAGAAAATGCCATGAAGGCTATGTTAACAGTTTGATGAAAATATTTCAAATTGTATATAAAACCAGCACATTGTACCCCATGATTGCATTAATGTACACAGCTATGATTTAATGAAAAATAAATAAAATTAAAAAAAAAAGAATTGGAGTAGGAAAAAAAAATCAGCAAGAATACAGTAGATCTGAATAACACTAAAAAACCACCTGGCCATTGACATTTATAGAGCAGAACATTCCAAAATATAGAAGACGTAGTCTTTCTCTGAGCTATTCAAAACAACCAAAAGGCTAAAATCTTACAAAATCTGACCACAGCAGAATACAATTGTAAATAAATCATATGATGTTAATAATATCCCCAAATCGAAAAATAAAACAATAGTCTTCTAATAGTAAAAAGGTTTAGGAAGAAATCGCAAAATAAATTAGATTATATTTTTGGGCTGAATAAAAATAAAAATACAACATACTAAAATTGATTCACTGAAAGCAGGGCAGCTAAAGGCAGTTAATCAGAGCTTAGAGAGAAAAAATAGTTTTCAATGCTCAGAGCTTAGAGAGAAAAAATAGTTTTCAATGCTCATATCAGAAAAGTTGCCTCAAATCCATCATTTAAGTTTCAAGTTAAGAAGATAGGAAAAGGAAAGCAAATTAAATCTGTAGTTAGTAGAAGGAAGCAAATAACAAAGAAATCAAACAAATAGAAAAGACAAATGACAGAGGGGGGAAAAAAAGGCCAAAGTTGTTTCTAATCTAGAAGATTAATAATACCTTTAAACATCTAGAAAACCAGATCAAGAAAAAGAGAAAAACACAAATTACAGCAGCAATGAAACAAGGGATAGCACTACATAATGCACAGATGTCTAAAAGATAAGTCTGTGCTAATAAATTCAACAAATAAAAAAAACAAATTCCCCTGAAATGCATAGCTTTCAGAAATGACAAAAAATGACATAGAAAATTGGAATAACTTTATATTTTTTAAAGAAGTTAAATCTATAATTAAAAAATGTTTTTCCAAAGAGAACGCCCAGCTTAGAAGGCTTTACTGATAAGTTCTAGCAAAGAAAGAAATGATGCCAATCTTATACATATTCTTAGAAAATAAGAGAAATAAATACTTCCAATACATCTTACAAAGCAATGATTTCCTTCCGATAAGAAACAATTTTTTAAAAAATTTACTGAAGAAATGTCCCTCTTGAACATAGACATGAAACTCTTTAGCAAAACACAGGCAAATAAAACACAGTAATGTGTAAAAACACCAATAAAAAGGCGACCAAATGAGATTTACTTCAGGGATCTAAGTGGGTCTAATATTTGAAAACCAATCTGTGTAACTCATTATATTAAAAGAAGCAAAAAACCATGATTATGTCAATAGAGGCAGATAAACTGTTTTACAGAATTCAAAACCCACTCGTGATAAAACCCTTTCAACAAAGTTAGAATGAAACCTCAAATGAGATAAAGGCCATCTATAAAAAGCATAGCTAACATCATACTTCAGGGTGAAATATAGAATATTTTCTTCCTAGGAAAAAGGAAAAGTCTGCTTTCATCCCTTATATTCAACATTGTACTGGTCATTGAAGTAATAAGTGGGGGAAAAGGAAGAGAAAAAAGGCAGGTGGGCAATTTGGAAAGGAAGAAGTAAAATGTGCTCTATTCATAGACAACAGGTTTGCTTACCTAGAAAGCCATGTATAAGAGACAAAGGAAGTGCCAGAACTATTTAAATAATTTAGCAAGATCACAGGATACAATGTCAACATACAAAATTCAACGGAATACCTGTAAACTAACAGCATTTGGAAACTTTAAAGAAAACATGATTTATAATAGTAGAAAAAAATATGTAGAAATAAGAACAACAAAATGCACATACGACTGAAAACAACAAAATGTTACTAAGAGAAATTAAAAACCTAAAATATGGAGAAACAGACTATAACCACGAATTAGAAGATAATTTTATTAAGATGCCAATTCTTATAAAATTAGTGTACAGATTCAATGAAATTTCAATCTCTGCAAAGTTTTGGAGAAACCAACAAACCGCTTTTAATTTCTTTTTTATAAAATGCAAAGGCTCTAGAATAACCAATTTTGATAATGAAAAACAAAGCTGGAAGACGTATAGTTGCTTATATTTACCTGAAGCTCTACTACAGGTAAGATTAATCCATGATTTAAAATTCAGACTAGTGCTTAGTGGCTACCTGAGTTAAGGGAGGAACTTAACTGGAAGGGATTCTAGGAAACTCCCTGTGGTGACAGAAATATTCCATATTATCTTGTTAGCGGTGCAGATACACAGGTGTATGCATTTTCAAAACTCATCAACACTTAAGATTTGTGAAGGTCATATCATGTGCATTTTTCCTTAAAAAGCTGTTAACAAATATTCAGCTGTATACTGGTCTTTTACAGTAGTGTGAATTAACATTTCTGAAACTTCTCTGCATTCTATACTTGAATAGACAAGTAAATATACTGAAGCACAAATGAAGCCAGGTTTCTCACTGTTGGAGAAAGGAATCGTAAATAGAGAAAGGACTGGAACATACTCCACAGATTTGGATTAGAATTGGGGAGATCAATGTCAGTACGAACTCATGGTTTGATACAGAGAGAGAAACAGACAAATGTATGTGTGTACGTGTGAATGTGATAAATATATATATAACTTCTAGTTCTAAATTTGTTTCTACATACCATTTTCCATTAAAAGGGAAATTAACGCTTCTGGAAGAAATAGCTAATCCCATGGTTTGGAGTAGGCAGAGTCAGGGTTTGCGGTAGGGAGAGTCCAGGGTGAGCCTGCAGTGTCTTGCTGCAAGAAAGTCAGGAGGTGCTAGGAATGCTGGGTGTACCAAACAGCGCCAGCTTCAAAGGCTCCCGTCCATCAGCTACATCTGGGACAGATGCAGTGATAAGAAATTTCTGCCTGATAAGTAGGACTCCACCATTCCACACTGATATAAATAATAATAAGTCAAGTAAAATTTCCTTCTCTACCCCCTTGTGCGATGGAGCAGTTCAGGTCTGTGGCCTGTTAGGAATCAGGCCACTCAGTGGGAGGTGAGCGGCTAGTGAGCCAAGGAAACTTCATCTGTATTTACAGCCACTGGGCATCCCTCAACCTACTGCCTGAACTCTGTCTCCCGTCAAATCAGCCATGGCCATGGAGTCTCACAGAAGCACAAACCCTACTGTAAACTGCACAAATTCCTGTGAGAATCTAATGCCTAATGATCTGAGGTGGAGACGTAATACACTTAAAGTTTCCTGAAACCACATTCCCCAAGCCTCTTCCCCCAGTCCATGGAAAAACTGTCTTCCCTGAAAGTGGTCCCTGGTGCCAAAAGGTTGAGTTCTGCTGGAGTAAGAGACACCATCACACAGTGGTGAAGTATGTGACTCTACAGGCAGACTGCCTGTGTTCAAACCGGTATGCACAGTTGTTCAAATTCTCCGTGGTCTTGTTTTTCTTGTGTTTAAGAAGGGGACACTAATTACTAACAGCACCTATCACCTAACATCCTAAGGATCAAATTAGTTAATTCAATAGGGAAGAGCACGCACTACAAATGCTCTGTGAGCTCATTACACCTCAGGGACTCCCTTAAACTCTCTGGACTTCACCACATTGCCTTGAAACCTCCTCCTCCTCATTCTCACTAAGAGTCAGCAACTCTCTCCTATATTGACTTTTCCTATTATCAATAAAGTAGCTTCATATTAATATTTTCAATAATAAATTCATGAAGATTATTCAAGTCAGCATACCAGCAGCAAATGTGCACTTATATTCAGATTTGAGTGATCTGAGTCCTACTTTGTCCATACACTGTCATTAGTAATGTTTTAAATAACTTTTGGAGGAAAAATATCTAATGAGCTGCCTACTGTGTACAAGGAGCCACACTAGATATTACTAACACTACATACAAAACTGCATAAACTCCATTTATTTGATTCAGGACCTTAAAAAATTTTAAAGAGATGATCAGTTTACAGGACTGTATGCTAAGTTAAGAAGGAACCCCATGAATACTGAGTTCCAGCTGACTCTATAATGCCCTTGTCCGATTTATATCTGTTCACAATCACTTTCAAGTAGGGGCTTAGGGGAATTTTGCAGAGTGCAGTATCACCAAACCCTTTTGCAAAAAGCAGTGGATTGTGTGGAAGAGCTTGGAAGACCTAAGACAGCTTCACTGGTAGTGAGAAAGTGGGTGGTTGCTCCAAGAATAGCATCCAGATTGGGAGCCATGAATGAAGAGGCACCAAACATGTGTTTTTACAGAATGGAAGGAAAACTATGTAGGTGGGAGCACCGCAGCAATGTAAAGGCAATTAGTTCTAATTCTAAGTGGAAAACAGAAAGGAATGCAATTGTGGTCATTTATAAAATGAGAAAACACAGTACACATTTATCACATCACAAAGGACTCTCATGACCTCTGACCATGTTTCTTATTGCTCCCCTTAACCCTAAAGCTTTTAACACTCTTTGCATCCTTGACCTCTTTTCCACCTGGTCACCCCAACCCACCTATTCATTCCTGATAAACAATGAGATACATTAAAAGATCTTTTTCAATTTTATTTTTTTAATTTCAAAGGGGCAATAGCTGCCACTTGGCAGTTTGGGCTGTGCAGTTTTCATCTACTCCTTTCTCTAAATTAGATATTTTAGAGTGGGAAGACAAACCCTGGAAGTAGGAGTTTGACTCATTTCCACATAAGTGAATCAGGCAAACTGCCCTCCCCTGAGAATTTCTGCTCTTAGCCACAGACCTGAGTCTCCAGATCCCTCTCGATAATTGCCCTGCAACACTCCTGGGGAATCAAAATGCATTTTGAAATATAATAATGAATTATACAAAAGAGACTCAGGAATGGGTTCAAGTAATCATTCACATGCAAAATGTCCTAAATACTCTTCCCAAAAATGTTGTCAAAGAGCACATTGTGTCTACCACATTATTCTTAAAGGAAAGTCTAGAAAGCAATTTTAAATTAAAATATGCTTACACATATGATAGGGCAACTATTAACACAATAAGATAGAGAGTGCTGAATGCAAATGGCACAATAAACTGCAATTTGTTCTAATACAAAGAAAAAGGCACATGAAATCAAGTAAGCAAAACAAATTTGTTTTTTTCTAACCCATTTGCCATTTCATGGGTTACCTACTGCTGGAAATTCCTTCTTCTGTTAAGAGAATTCTCACCTTATGATTCTCTCCTATAGAAACTAAATATGGCAGTGGTGGTTCTCCTGGTCTTCTGTGTGGCCTAACCTTAACCAAGCCCTGCCTTGGGCTTCCAATGGGAAGTGAGGCGATGGAGTAGGGCCCAGGAGACACGACGCAGGATGCAGGAACCACAGCAGCGCGGGCAGGGGGCTGTCTGACATCATCGGGGCTGAGAGGCAAGTGAAGCATCCACGTCCCATCAGCAGAAGCATCACCTGCTGCAGACTAGCTGCATACCGAGCGCCAGTCTATGATGCTGGCTGGGAAGAGCTGAGCTCCTAGGTTTTGCCAGCCACGCTAAGCCACGTTGTAAGCTAACTAATATTTCCATAAGCCAGTCAATAAATGCCCTTTCTGCCTAACTCAGTGAACCCCTGGCTTCACCTGCTTAAAACTAAGAGTCCTGTCAGAGGCATCTACTGTCATACAGCTCACCTAATCGTAACGAGCTGCCACCTAGAAGACGCTGGATCTGATCTATAAACATATGTTTAGTGTTTTTACTGGTGAAAATAATTGTTCTCCCTCTTAATTTCCTAGTATTAGTATTAGTATTTCACTTTCTTACTTTTAAAAGCTCTGCTCAAATTAAAAATTCCTATTTCTGGGCCTTGCTTTCTAAAATGTTTGAAAATATATAGATTTTCTTCATACTTTTCAAATAAATTGGAATAGAAATTCTATTCAAAGATGACACACAAGATTAAAAACAAAAAACAAATGTTATTCCACCCTGGGTTAAGGGCTCTAAATGAGAAGTAGATTACCGGAGGCAAAATCCCCTGTGATGATTACTCATTTGCTTATTCAAAGTGGCTTTATAGGCTCAGTCTGTTTGCCAAATTGACTCTTGCCCAAATTTCCCTGGCACACAAATTACCAAACAGTTAACCCTCCTATTAGTAGTCTCAGCAGGAACCAACACATGAATGAGCAGGGAGCCTCTTCTGCCTTGAGAGGCCAGCCAGAGCAGCGCTCAGGCCAGACGCCTTAGAATTACCAAAGAGATATGCCCAGTGTCAGATAATAAATACTTGAATTGTAGATAATGGGGCCTTTGCTTTCCCAGACTTTTGCTCTGGCAGTGATTTAAAGAACTGGACTCGTTTAAAATAATGGATTTTCCCCCCTTACTGCTTTTAGATTTCTAAAACTGCAATTTTCTCTGTATGCAAGAGAATTGAAGACATTTGGTTAACCTATTTACTTTTAGGACTAAGGGATAACAGGTAATTTTGTTAAGAAGAGGACTTTGAAGTTTCTGCTTTTATTGCCTGATGTGGTATTTTCTTTATAAATTAAGACACAGGATAACAGTGTGAACTATACTTCTCACATGCTACTATCTATGGGAAGAGAGTAAGAACAAAAGGAGCGCTCCCTGTCAGCGACTCTTCTCTGAAACTACGCAGCCAATGAATCTGGCCATAAAAGACTCCTGTATCCCTGTGATGCGTGGGAGACAGCCCACTGGCTCATTTTACATTAGCCTCTCAGGACCCATAGGACAGAACAATTTCCTTTCACTACCAGCCAGGTTGGAAATGACCCAGTCATTCAGAAACAAACAGGATGTAAGTTGATTTACAAAAAAAAATCAGCTAGATAATAAAATCTTTGATGAAACTAGAAATGTTCTTTTTTTCCCTAAAAAAAGAAATAAGTGAAATGCACAAAAATTTAGGAAAGTATCCATTTTTTTATACATGAAATGAAAATGAAATGTTTTCTTAATTTGGGGTAATACAACATGAAATCCAGCATATATTATTTATTATGAAATAGCTCATTTGACATGTTAAGAACATAATTGAAACATATGCCATCCAAGAAATACAAATGAGTTTCAGTGACATCAGCTGAAATCCACTGGCGCTTGCTTATGTGGTCAGTGGGACGTTTTGAAAACCTCCGCAGACTTCAGTGGTTATCTGCAGGGCTTTGTAGAGGGTTCATACGGTCCAAAGTAAATCTGTTTTTTGCCTCACATCTATGGAAGGCCTTCTATTCTTCTTGAATATGTTACTCAGTGGTTTAGTTTTTTATCATGTAACATACTGAAAAAAGTGTATTCAGTACTTATACCTGAATGGCATTCATATGTTAATGTAAAGATACAATTACAGGGAAAAGACACACACGTTAAATGGGATCACAAATATTTATAGTGTGGTGCATTCATGTGAATTGTTAATCAAATATTGAATATAAGATATAAAGTGTTCTCTGAAGTGCGGGAGTGGTGCCTCCTGCCTCTAATCCCAGCATTTGGGGAGGCCAAGACAGGAGGATCACTTGAAGCCAGGAGCTGGAGAGCAGTCTTGGCAACAAAATGAACCCCTATCTCTAAAAAAAATTTAAACATTAGCCAGGCACGGTGGTATGTGCCTGTAATCCCAGCTACTCAGGTGTCTGAGGCAGGAGGACCACAGATTCTGAGGATCTTACTACTGTGCTCTAGCCTGGGTGAGACTTTGGAAAAAAAAAATAAGAATTTTCTAAAAGAAACATTTTAATTTATGCAATTTATGCTTTAATAATGGGGGCGGGGGACTATAATTAGTTTTACTTCTACTTATAGCAGACAGGATTAGCCCTGGTGACTTTTTCATTCTTTTTTTTTTTTAAAAAAGGGACTCAGTAGCCTTGGCAGAATATTGAATAGACAAATCTTAAATTTCTATTTGCTTCTGGCTGATTGTAGTTAAGTTTTTATCAAGCTTAGTAGTCTCTGAAGCATGTACTCAAGGGCAAAAACACATAGTATGTGTGTGTTGGTGGCTGGTGGAGGGGGGAGGAAGAGGTTTGGTTTAAATGAAACACATGTGAGCAAGAGGCTGGGTGTCTGCAGCTGACACAGCCATCACATCCCCAGGCGAGTCTGACAGTAACCAGGACTTTCAGATGACATATTGTGACGCTATGTATACCCTGCAAACCTTCATTCTATTCTCTTCATGCTATTTTCATTTTCCAAAGAAATAATAAAAAACAAAATGATGATCTCTAATTGTAAAGAAATACTTGAGACAGATGCTAGATGAATTAAGTAGGGGGTGCCACCACATGATCCGAGAGTCCTGGTGCATGGCTGGATGACCCATCTGGTAAAAGTATCAATGTAACTATTAGGGGAAACACAATTTCTGTCATACTTCCTTTATGGTTTAATGTTACATTTTAAACACTTTTAAGTTACATTTTAAAAGGGAGACCAGAATCTGTCAGCGCCTCACACTTCTAAATATTTACTGCGTTCCTTCCTGGAAATGTATAATATTTAAGAACAAACAACAATCTCGGAGATGGTTTCCTCATTCATCACTGCATTATGGGAAAAATAAAGCCTCAATACCTTTTTTTGTCTGCTCTCAGCGGCAGCCAGCTGTGTGGCCATCCTTTCCTGCATTTTTCTGCAGTGGGCCATGACTGCTTCAAGGATGGAGAGGGGGTTGGTACAAACCGGCTTCTTCTCTTTGTCCCCAGCACCTGCTTCGTAGTCTCGCTGGAGTGCCAAAAATGGGTCGTTTAGATTAAATCTCCCATACCGTTCCTGGATAAACACTTCCTTCCTGCGAGCCTAGAACAAAATTAGAGACATATATTAAAGAAAGAAGTGAAAATACACAGAAAGACATGTATAAGAAGGTTTTGTGATTACTTTTCCAAATGGTATTCCCAAATGCTGTGAGTGATGGCTTAGGATGTGGGGTGCTGAGAGGCGAATGTGACCCCCATTCTCTGACTAGCCGGCGGCACGCCTTCAGTCTGCTTTCAAATTTTCTTCAAGAATATTGTCTTTTATATTGAAAATGATGCAAATATAGTTTTTCCCCATGGTGTCATACTTCCTCAACAAGTTTTTGGCCAGGGCTGGTTTTGAACCCATCACTTCCAGCATATGGGGCCGGCGCCCTACTCCTTTGAGCCACAGGTGCTGCCCCAAGGATCTAAATTTAAGGTATATTCTTTCCTCATTTAAAGTAAAATCAGAAACATTGACTATTAAAGTAAGTTTTAGCAAAAGTTCAAAAATAAAATTATCTCTATATTGATAGAATTTATATTTCAAATAATCATTATCAGGTTAAATCATAAAAAATAAATTCCTCACACATTTTTTATAGCCGGGGGAAATTATAAGGATATTTGCTTTAAAAAATTAATTTATGACATGTCTATGTAAAAAACACCATAAGATTCATATTTTATAAAGACTGACCAACTATGAAAACCTTCAGAAATTTTTTTAAAATCAACTATCTCTTCATCCTTGAAGGGCATTAAAATATAGTTCACAGAATCCCTGGAAAGAATGCAACCTAATTATACTCTAAGTGTCAGTCCATCAGTGACGAAGTTAATTTCACACCCATGTAATGAGCACAAATGCAATTTTCTATAATTAACCAACCTCAGTCTCTGCACAAAATGGAAAATAGCAGTGGAAAAGCATTGAAAACTAGCAATATTTTCTTAACTCGGGTCATTTTTGAATAGTCTCCAGAAAAAAATTGTTCTATGTCACTAGCAATGGAAAAACCAAATTACAGTAAGTTAAGCTTAATTGTTCAAAATGTTAAACATGTTTTCTAAGGAAATATTTCATACGGTTCCTCATTTTAAAAGCAATTGCATTGAACAGCCAAACTTTTCCAGCTTTAGACCATTGTCAGCCAGCCAACCACCAGATAAACACGTGCTGTGACAAATGGGAAAAACCTAACATTTCCTTTCCTATTACCGAGTTAAATTAAGAAATAAAACTTACAGAAAGTCCGGCTTCACTACTAAATTTAAGCTAGCTTTCAAATGATCATTTTAAACTTAAAAGATAACAAGGTGTATGAGTTAAAAGCATTTGGTATTTTTAGATCCTTCAAATTCAATTATGTAATCAATATACTGAAAAAGTATCACTTGAGAGATGCAATTTCAAAAGCAGTTTTATTTTGTCCACTTTTCTCTTAGTATTTATTCAATGTAATAGTTTTCCCCCTAACTCTGGGTGAAAACTTGGACAGCTGCATGGTTTTCCTAGTCACTTTAATAAAAGTCCTAAGTCCTATAGTCACTTCAAGTCGTAAAACAGTCTCAAATTGGTTACTGGAATATCCATCTTCATTCAGTGCAATGGTGGCTTCCCTCCCTTTCCCACCCATCCTTCTCCTCCCAAGAGGGAAATCATCATGTCCCCTCTTTCTAAGCTGTTTCAGTTCCTTTTGGATTTGAAAGGATTGGAAGTGGATAAAAAAGGAGTGGGAGGGGGGTGAGAAGAGCAGGAATGTTGACTCACCTGGTTCAGCTGGGCAGCTAACTTTGTGGAGCGTGGTGAATATTTAAAGCCTACTCTTTTCCCATGAAGTGCTTTGTGACTTGCTTTAAGGGGTCACCCCATCTCACACTGCCGGACTCCTTTCTCTGCAGCTTCCCCGATATAGGCCATAAATTTAGGACAGGCTACATAATCTGCATGACTCAGTGCAAAATGAAAATGTGGAACTCTTTATTCTAAAACTACAGTAGAACTTCTGCAAGTTGACCATCCAAGGAACTGTAACAAACTGGTCAACATATGGAGGTGGTCTAGGAACTAGGGTTACAGTGCTGATACATACAGGTGGTGCATGTCTGGTCAGTGAGAATTAAGTCAATTTGAGGAGGTGGTCAGTGTAGGGAGGTGGTCAACTTTGGAAGTTCCACTATGTTAAGAATTTCAAGATGACCACAGCACAACACTTAGCCAGTCCCAGAGCCCTGTGAGGGCATGGCCTCTGCAACTGAACCGGTTACATGCTCACTAACCCTGCACACACTCTTTATGTAGCGTCTGGTTTTCAGCTTTTGTTGGTCTCTCCAGATTTTCCTACTGAATAGAACCTGGATCAATCTCATTCCCACTCATTGCTGCCCGTGGCCCAAGCTTGTCTATAGGAAACACCTATGAGAAAAGCTGGGTGTCTCCACAAGATGACAACTGCTTCCATTTCCCCTTCACTGACACAGAATGGCTGCCTCTTCAACCCCACTTCCACCCTGCCCACCAATAAGTGCGGGAGAAACCAAATCTATTAAGTCATTAATTAGTCCCTTGAATCCTTTTTTTCTTGACTCAAAATGAAGGGAAAAGCAACTGGATGGGCAGGACTCATAGCACAATTCTCTACAGAAAAATGTGCTTTAATAAAAATCTTTCTCTTTATTTTCCAACAAATACATTCTATTATACCCTCGAGGTAGGTAACAGGATTAGAAGTCAAACGAGATTTCAAATACTGTTTCATCTGAAAATTTGCCATGGGTCCTCCCTTTAGTATCCAATATTTATCATGATGGGTCCTTGCTGAAACTTGCATTTTTGGAACCCCTTGTAATTAGCTAATATCTAGTTACCCACCCAACATATTTTATGACATACAAAACTCACAACATAAATTTAAGCAATTTCTGAACACACAGGTTATTCTTATATCAGATTGAACTTTTGATACATGTGTTAAAATTAACTTTTGCATCATTTAAGAGGTAAATGCATGTATCATGAATCCATTTCCAGCTTCACCCAGTAGATTTTATGATCTAAAATTATTTAATGCCAGTTTTGAATTAGTATGAAATAGTTTTATGTGTATTTTTGTCGTGTTTGGTTTTATTTTAAAATTACTAGCTTTAACTGACAGTCATAATATGACATTGTTAAGTGTGGGCAATGGCTTTTTCTGATGAAAATGTTGTATAACTGTATGCATACAGGATCATAAACAGAAAACGATTATTTTACAAATATGGTGTGACACTTAAGATTTAGCATGAAATACAAGCTGTATACACATTAGATTCCTTTAGGGGTAGAAACAACGGCTCTGTATTTGCTGCTAACTAACGCACAACTGTGTTCCTGATATCTTTAGTCTTCAAAATGACAGGAATGAAACAGTTTTATTTCTTAACTAACAGACTTTGTGTTTAATTTTTTTGAAGTCCTTAAAACCATGGAAGCCTCAGGTAAAAATGAATGTCAAGAACCATGTGTAATTCATTAACATGAAACTGACTCTGAACTCTTGTTTTTTGCTTTCAGATATGCTAATACTTCAATTCTATGACTGTATACAAATTTGTTTATGTATGCTACATATACTCAACATGTATTTCTTAACATTCTTATCATATACTAGGATTTCCAGAAACAAGTAATTTTGAGGCTTAGCGTATGTTTTTTAGTCTACAGATTTTTATCAGGCTTATAAATAAGAATTCAGTTGTCCGTCTTGAATCCATGGTTGAAAGTCACAGATTAAGTCACAGATGAAGCAAAGATTTTATCACATGAAGTGTGCACTTATTACGTGAGATATGAAAAATCAGTAACTGATATCTAAATTTATTTTTATATAGTTGGCATTAGAATAAAATATATTGATTTTTTTCATAAATAAGGAAAAAATGCCAGAGAGAAACAGAAAATTATTTTGCTATATCAACATTTACTATCCCAAGTGGATTAATCTTCCAGATGGAGGAAGAGAGAACCCAGTAGTAGATCCCATCTGGGAACTTTTGCTGATTTGAAAATTTTAATTTCTAACAACCAGGCTTCCCACTCCCAGGTAGGAGGCCGTGGTGACACACTCAAATACCTGCAGGGCCAGCCAGCCAACATCAGTGTGTATAATTGGTATGTAGTATTTCAGGGTGGAATGGTAACCTTTGGGTCAACTAGGGATGTCAAAGTATGACACCTTGCCAGTCAAACAAAATCCAGCCAGCAGGTCTGATATGCCCAGCAGAAGATCTAGTTTCTAATCTGATTTAAAGGATGAGTCTAGTCACTTTGAGCCTCAGGGGCTCTGTCTTCCACTAAATATTTTGCTTAGAATTCATTTCAAGTGGGACTACTTATTTAATTGACATCCAGCTTACCTATGCAGCATTATCCTCCATAATGAATACTTGTTGAATGGAAAAAGGTAGCACCTAACAGACTTAGAAAAATAAGAGTATGTATCCCAGAGCCACCTGAAAAAAATAGCTCAGACCACATTACCCTGTTTGGAGGGAAGTAAAGTCTCTTCACCAGGGTACAATCTTCTTAAGAAACTGAAGAGGAAGTCAGGCCAACGTTAGACTCCCCCGGCATTGCAGGACCAATTCCAGAAAAAAATGATGGCTAAGGATCAGATCACTCACTGCCCAAGACAGAATTCAGGAATGCCAAAAGGACCAAATTAACTTTCTAATCTAAAGCCAGGTGAGAGGAGTTTGTGGTTTTCCATGGCTTACAATTCTTTGCACCAATTATTGTTCTTTGCGCCCAGCTTCAATTATTGATAACAGAGGCACTGAATATACCACAGAATTGTCAGAGTAGCCTTCAGAAAATGGAAACCTCCTTAGTCTCTTTCTCTGCTTAGAGCCTTTTTTTCAACAGGTCAACACTCAAAACCTTTTGGCACCCTTGCCACACCCCCACGTCTTTGTCTGTGCTGGCTGCCTGGGACCACTTTCCCTCCTTCACTCACATAGTTCCAACCCTAAATGACACCTTTTCTTCTTTTGCTCATCTCAAAAGTATCAGAATTTAGCATAATTTGGATTCAAGGAAGCATCTATAAGAGAATATATGTCCAGGCTAGTTGAAATCCCTTTACTTTAACTACTTTTTAACAAAGGAGATGTCAATTTCTTTTAATATACTTATAAAAGGCTTATCTTTCGTAGAACATCTTACTTTGTAACAGGGTACTTATTTTTAATGTAGTACATTCCGTTTAATAAGCAGATCAACAACACAGAATAGTTTAAATGTATAAGAAGATCGTGGAACAAAAATGGCCTGAAACATTTATTATGCTGGGATTGAGGAGGACTGCCCCTAAAAAAGCAAGCACTAAAGATGCAGATAACTTCTTGGTTTATGTGTCAGAATTACTTGAGAATGAAATGCATTTCTTGGAAATGAGTCAACAAACTAACTGTGATAATAAAAACAGACTCTTAAAGGAACTCTTTGTTGTTGTGTTTTGAGACAGAGTCTCACTTTGTCACCCTTGGTAGAGTGTGGTGGCGTCACAGCTCACACCAACCTCAAACTCTTCAGCTTAAGCAATTTTCTTGCCTCAGCCTCCCAAAGTAGCTGGGACTACAGGCACCCATCACAATGCCCAGCTATTTTTTTAGACACGAGGTCTTGCTTTGGGTCAGGCTGGTCTTGAACTCCTGAGCTCAGGCAATCCACCTGCCTCAGCCTCCCAGAGTGCTAGGATTACAGGCGTGAGCCACCGCGCCTGGCCTCTTAAAAGAACTCTTAAACCTAGATACTCTGATGAATAAAAACATAGTTTCATCAGAATCTGAAGTTTTATCTTATTGAGAAAGTCACAAGCAGAAAATAAAAACAACCATTATTGCTAGGGGATTTAATGTATACAACATTCCTATCTGGGCTTTGATGCTATACAATCAATTGAACCAGTTTGGACATGACTAGTAAAAATTTGAAAGTGCATACTTTAAATATTCAATTTTTTTCTATGGCATGTAATACTCTGAAGAAAAAGAAACTGCAACTTGCATTGTGAGTCATAATTAAAACATAATTAAAACATTGTGAGTCACCAGTTTTTGGCCAGGGCCAGGTTTGAACCCCCCACTTCTGGTATATGTGGCCTATTCCTTTGAGGCACCACCCAAACATATCACCGGTTTTAAAACATACTGAGAAACTTATAACTAAAACAATTTGTGAAAAGTTGGAATGATTCTGAAACAATTAAAAATACTAATAAAATAACTTTTACTGAGAACTTACTATTTATTGCTAAGTGTTTTATATTCCTTTTGTCCTACCAATAAGCATAGGAAATAGCCCCATTATTTTAATTCACATTTTATAGACAATCAAACTAAGGCTTAGAAAAATTTAGTGACTTGCCTGTGATCACTTCAATAGGAACTAGGATTAAGTCAGGCAAGTCTTATTCTAAAGCCTGTGCTTTTGAGTATGAAAACATAATTATGACTAGAGTATTTTGGAACAGTAGAAAAGGCTTAAAAAATCAGCACTGTTCATAACACTATTCCAAAGCAGTACAAAGAAATGAGGTTTAAAGGGAAGACAAAAATATTACAATGTTCCCAAGAAGTCAGAGATTTCCCTACGGACTGTGTGTATTTCCATCATTACTGACCATGTGTAATAAGCTGGAATTAAAAATTTAAAAAAATTTTAAAAAAAAGATAAAATTTTTTTTCAAGATTTACAGAATATATCATTTAAGTGTCAAATATAAATCAACAATAAAAAAGTATCCACATATGCTATTCTCAAACAAATGATTACCTACAAATTAAAAATAAAAGAAAACAAAAAACCTAGCATCAACATAGATCTAACACAAGAAGGCTGTCAAGGAATTCTCTCCCCAGCTCTAGCCTACTCAACAGAGCTGTGACAGTCTTGGGTGTCAATGAAACAAAAAGCCACAGGGGATGGTCAAATGATGAGTCCAATCTGACGCGCTACACTGTTGCAGGAAGAAATGTGAGTCAGCTCTCAGTACAGACACAGAAGCAAGTATCAAAACCGCCTAGGTCTGTCAGCCACCAGGATACTAAGGGGACTGTCCCACTGTCCTTCCCCTAGACCAGCAACTCAGCTCCAGGAATTCATTAATTAATAGAAAAGAGATGTCAGAACTGGACAACACCCGGACTTCAGGGCCCACTTTTGGCTGAAATATTTAGAGAATGATCAAGAGCAAAAGCATCTGAAGAGAAAGAGGAGAAAGAACCAGGGATGCTTAAAAGAGGAAAAGACTTAGGGAATATGATTGTCCTCTTTTAATATCTGAAGACATTTTATGTTTGAAGAGACGTTTGATGATTTATTTATGTGATTCCCAAGGAATAAAATTAATGGCTAAGACAAAAAGAATTTTTAAGGACTAAAGCTGTTTTAAGATACAATGGGCTGCCTTGAGTTGGAGTGAAATCTCCAGCTGTGTTCCAAGCACAGGCTGATAAAAAAATATGTGGTAGAAATGTAATGCAGGCATCTCCAAAGTCAGGATGGTCCTTGATTTCTCAACTGTTATACTCCTCTCAAACACTGAAATACTATGATTCGAAATCAAAAGGGATACAAAACATATAGAGATTTTTTTTTCCAAACAGCCAATATAAACATTTGTCTATCTAGTCTGAAATCTCTGTCTTACTGGTAAGGAGTTTAAATAGACCAAAATTAAGTAAAACTAAAATTAAGAGCTCTTAATTTCTTAGAGAAGAATGAAGGAAAAAATCCTACTTGTAAAGAAATGGAAATGCAGGCGAAGCTCAGTGGCCCATGCCTGTAATCCTAGCATTTTGGGAGGCCAAGATAGGAGGATCACTTGAGGCCAGGAGTTCAAGACCAAACTGAGCAAGAATGAGACCCTGTCTCTATTAAAAAAAGAAAGAAAAGAAAAAGAAAAAGTTAGCCAGATGTGGTGACATGCACCTGTAGTCCCAGCTACCAGGGCAGAGGCAGGAAGATGGCATGAGCCCAGGAGTTTGAGGTTACAGTGAGCTGCGATAAGAGCTTACATGTACACATTCTCTCTGTCTCTGTCCCCCATATACATACACACACCCCACACCATGAAGAGTGAAATAGCAATATTAGAACTAAATAGCTTTCCTGAGAAGGGCAATCACTGTCCTTCAGTGATCAGAAAGACAGAAATTCATTAGCCAGGAACAAAAAATAACTTCTGGAATGACGACTTAAATGCCAAAGGATCTGAAGAGTTCATTTCAGTGACTGCCTCAGACGCTGCTTTTACATACGTGAGCCACAAATAATGAAGGAAAATGTCACGGCTTCCCGTGACCTGCTGTGTAATGCAGCAATACCAGGCAAGTTTTCCCTCCTCCCTCTCCCCACCCACCTTCATTCCCTGACCTTTCTGCTATCTACAATGTCCTCCCTGCTCATGGACATCAAAATCTGAATGTGTGGAGCCTGTCATGCCAAAAGCATACCTAATGCATACCATGATCCTATATCAAGACTTTATTGGTTCCTGAGACTGAAATCAGGAAAGGCGTACTTAAATAATCCACCAGTTTTCTCTCAAAAATGTAAACCATTCTAACAGAATCCATGAAATGGCTTGGTTTCACATAAGTCAGAACCATAAGTAACCTCTTTCCTCTCTGCAGTCTGCCCTCACGTCACCATGACTTTGTAAGCTACTCACCACCCCGCACGTGTTAATCAGTGCTCATCCTAGGCCAGTGCTTTTCAACCTTCCTAATGCCTCCTAATGCCGGGACCCTTTAATACAGTTCTTCATGTTGTGGTGACCCCCAACCATAAAATTATTTTTTTGCTACTTCCTAACTGTAATTTTGCTACCGTTATGATTCATAATGTAAATATCTGATATGCAGGATGTATTTTCATTGTTACAAAGGGGTTACGACCCATAGGTTGAGAACTGCTGTCCTAGACAGATATGCAACCCATGCGCATCTGTAGAAAACAAGATTACCTTTATTCCCTAACACTAGAGTGGTATGCAAGTGCTACACTCTTCAGCTCCCTTTACCAGAGTGCACATTTTTAAATTATCAGTGTACTTTAAGCAGAATCCAGGAAAAAACCCCAAATGTGTCTTAATACATCACCCCAGACAATCACCACCTATCAATAAAAACCAAAGCATGGATGAAAACACCTGCTGTCTCTGTCCTGGGTACTAAATGGCCACCATTAACTATAGCTTTACTTCTGTTAGCCAGTGAAAATCATGCTTTTTACATCTTCACAACTTAGAGAGCTATTAACAACCATACCCACACTATTTACTTATTGAAGATTGGTAGAAGTTATGGTTTCTATGACTGGGATTAATCATTCTCTATGACTGCTAAATTATAAACAGACCTATACTGAGGAAGAAAATAATTTCAGATTAAATGAAAGAAGTATTATTATGCAACATTAATTTAAAAAACTAAATCCACACTTATTCTAATCTATAAGCACATTTATTTCATGTCTTTATTTAAAATCATAATAATACTGATAAAAGGCAAAAGAAAAAAAGATCTATAATTCAATCAGAAGGTATTTACCATTAAGTATTCCTTATAGTCTTCAAGTTATTTTTTTCAAGAATATATTAAAAATAGTTAGACCAGGACTTAACATTTTAAGTGGACTTTTTCATTTAATTTGCTAAGTTTTTCTCATTTCAATAAGTAATCTACATTAATATTTTTAATAGTATTCCATAAACAAACTCTAACATGCTGAAAAACCTCTTTATCATTTAGTACATTTTTCATTGTTCTAACAAGACTGTACATAAACTCTTTTAAACATCAGGTAAATGTATTGAGTAGTATTAATAAAGAGTAAAAGTATTTTTATATTTATACTTCTAACAGCAGTCAAAGATGGAGTATTTTCTCACATGTCAATCTGCTCTGGCCATTACCATTTCACCTAATCTTTGCTTATTTTCAAAATAAGACAAAATGATACGCTACTCACCAAAATATATAGTCATTCACTACTACTTTAATTTTCATTATTACTAATTGTGGTAATTCTCATATTTATATTACTCATTTAGATCCTAAGACATATTTATTATTGTTTGCTCAGTTTTCCATTGCAGTTTTACTTAACTGATACAGAAGATTATTTACATGTTACCTAAGATGCTAAATCACTGCTGATCAAATATTTTGAACATTTTCCCTAATTTTACATTTGCCTTCAAAACTCTGTTTATGGTGGGTTAGGAAAAAGTTTTAGCTCTATCAGTCTTTTCCTTTATGCTTGTGAAGGTCATCTATATTTTGAGACCGATTCACCTTTATTTTCTTCTAGTACTTTGGTAATTTTACATTTTAACCTATTTAAAATCTATCTGAAATTTGTCTTGAAATCTGGTTTGAACTACAATTTAAAGAGTCATCATATTAAGTATTTACAGCCATTTGGGTCTACTTCTTTGTAAATTTTGCACTACATATGCATTTAGGTTACGTACTTTCTAAATGTATTTATAGTGCAAAATTTGATCAGTTTTGAGATACAGGTATACAGTAGAACCTCTATAAGTTGAGCACCCAAGGGACTGTAACTCATCAACATATGGAGGTTTTCAACATAAGGAACTTCCACTGAGTAAATGTGGTGTATGTCTAGCCTATAAAAATTAGGTCAACTTAAGGAGACGATCAGTATAGGGAGGTGGTCAACTATGGAAGTTCTACTGTATATACTATATGCAGACACTTGTGAAACTATTGTCAAGAAAAAGAACAATTTCATTATTGACAAAAGTTCCTTCCTGCCAATTTATGTTCATCTCTCTTACTATCCCACTATCTCTAGTCAACCACCAATTACTTAAGATTATTATATACTGTATTTTTTAAGAATCATTTATAAATGGGATCATATGTGTTATTTTTCCAGCTTCATTAATTTAACATAATGATTGTAATATGTGTTCATATTGTTGCACATATAAATAGTACATTTCTTTTTATTGTTCAATGTTTGATTAAATGAATACTATAATTTGTTTATGCATTCACTTTTGTTTGTTTCCAGCTTTCCATGTTAGGAGTAAAGCTGCTATAAAAATGCACAGATAAGTGTTTTATGGATATACATGTATATGTTCTTTCTCTAGATAAATGCCTAGTAGTATACTGGCTTAATATTTAACTACCAAAATGTTTTCCAAAGTGGTTGTACTATTTTACATCCCCACCAATAGTATATGAATGTTCAGTTGCTCCATATCCTTAGCAACACTTAGAATAGTTAGTTGTTAACTTTAGCCAATCTAATGAGTGAGTAGTACTATCTCACACTGGTTTAATTTGAATTTCTTGATGGTTAATGACATTTAATATCTTTTCATGTCCTTGTTTCACTTACATATCTTCTTTTATTCTTTTCTTTTTTTTTTATTAAATCATAGCTGTGTACATTGATATAATCATGGGGCACCATTCACTAGCTTCACAGACCGTTTACCAAGTTTCACATATACCCTTGTAAGATGCACCGCTGGTGTAATCCCACCAACTCCTTTCCCTCTACCCACCTCCCCCCTCCCTCCCCTCCCTTTCCCCCTTCCCCCTATTCTTAGGTTGTAACTGGGTTATAGCTTTCATGTGAACACTTACATATCTTCTTTGGTGAAGTGTATGCCCGTTATTTAAAATAGAGGTGTTTTATCATTCAGCTGTTAAGTGTTCTGTATATAGTCTAGACACAATCCTTTATCAGATATATGTTATAAATATTTTTTGCAACTCTAAGAATTGTCTTTTCATCATTTTAGCTGTATTTTTTGAATATAGTATGTTTTTAATTTTGGTGAAATCAAATTTAACATTAAGTTTCACGTTTTTTGTGTTTTAAGAAATCTTTGCCTAATCAAAAGTCTAAAGATTTTCTCCTAGAAGTTTTATGCGTTTACATTTTATATTCAAGCCCATGATACCTCTGAGGTAACACTGGTGTACAGTGTTGGGGGGAAAAGAGGGTTGATGTTCACTTTTTCTAAATATAGATGTAGTTTTTAGTGATTTATTGACAAGAATGTCTTTTCTCTAGTGAATTTCTTTGATGCCACTGTCAAAAATCAGCTAACCACATATGTGTGGCTCTATTTCTGGATTATTTATCCTATTCCATTCATGTGTATGTATATTTCTTTGCTTCATAATAAGTCATCAAATTACAGAGGTTAAGTTCCTCCAATTTCCTTTTAAAAATGCTTTTGTTATTCCAGAATTTTTGCTTTCACACACAAATTTTAGAATCACATTGAGAACATTTATTAAAAAATCTCCTGGAATTTTGATTGGGTTTGGATAAGTTTTCTTTATAATCTCTCAGGAATTTTCTTTTTTGTTTGTTTTCAGTATAGGAACTTTGACTTGAACATCTTTTCATAGGTTTATTCCTGGGTATTGTATGATTTTTGATGCTATTCAAAAGGAATTTCAAAATTTTACTTTTTAATTATTTTTCAAATAGCATACAAGAATATGACTAATTTTTAAATACATGCTTTGTATTCTGAAAACTTGATGAACTCATTTTTTAGTTTCAGTAGCTGTTTTGAATCGTCCCTAGGATTTTTACATAAGCAATCACATTATCTGCAAAGGCAAGTCTTACTTTTTTATGCCTTTTGTTTCTTTTGTTTCCACATTGCAATGACCAAGACTTCCACACAATGTTGAACACCATGTAGTAAGCAGCCACCCTAACCTCACTCTTGATCTCTAAATTGCATCTGTCAATTATGATTTTGTGGCTGTATGTTTGTTACGTAGCTACCGCCTTTACCACTTTCAAGAAGCTCTCTACTATTCCTGTTTTGCTGTTAAGATTTTTCAACAATTTTCTTCATCTGTTAATAAGAACATGTAATTTGTCTCTTTTATACTGCTAATATGGTAAATTTTATTGTTTGAAGCTTGAATACTAAACTCTAATATGATTAATTACTCTTCACATTCAATTTGCTAATATTTTATTTAGAATTTTTTGTGTCTACAGTTAGGAAGAATATTAGTCTGTAGTTTTTTCTTCTAAAGCTTTGTCAGTTTGGGAATTAAGAGTAATGAGTTGGGTCATGATGTCCCCTAAGTATTTTCTGAAAAGGTTTGTGTATATTAGTGGTACTTCTCGAGTTTTCTTTTGGGAAAGGTTTTTAATAATGAACTCAATTTAAAAGATAGGCTATTTGGAATTTTAATTTCTCCTTGTATCAATTTTGTAAATTGTATTTTTTTCCAGAAGTTTGCTCATTTTATCTAGCTTGTCAAAGGCCTAGCATTTACTGGATATCCTTTTAATATCTACAGATTTGCTAGGCAATTTGTATTCTTGTATTATTGTTCATTCTGGCTAGGAACATGTCAGGAATATGTCAATTTTGTTGATTTTTTCAATGAGCCAGCTTTGGGCTTCATTATTTTTTTCTGTTGTCTATTTTGCATTTCATTGATTACTAACACTCTAACAATAACAACAACAACAAAATTCCCTTCTACTTACTTTGTGTTTACTTCCCTCTCCTTTCTAAAGGCAGAAGGTTAGATGACTCATTTTAGATCATTCTCTTTCTCTATAAGCATTTGAAGCTCTCGAATTTCCCCAAAGTTTAATTTTTTTATTTTTTTGTGATACGTTGTATTTTTGCCATTGTCTTTGGCAAAATTATTTTCTAATTTCCTTTTGATTTTGTCTTTGACACTTGAATTACAGAGATTTTTCTCAAAAATTCCAGATATTTGGAGTTTTCCTAAATAGCTCAGTTGTGACTGATCTCTCGTTTAATTCTATTGAGGTCACTGAATACAACTATACTGCTTTGATCCAATTAAGACTTGTTTTATAGCTAAGCATACAATCTACCTTTATAAATGTATCACATACACATGATAAGAATGTGTGTTCTGCAGTTTGTGGATCTAATGTTCGACAAATATCAGTTAGTCAAGGAGGTTCACAGTGTTATTCATATTTTCTACGTTTTTCTTTCGTTGTTCTACCAACTACTGAACAAGGTATTAAAATCTACAATGATAATGAAATTGTCTACTTTTCCCTTTAATTCTACTAATTTTTTTTTTCAGACTGATTCTCACTATGTCACCCTCAGTAGAGTGCTGTAGTGCCACAGCTCACAGCAACCTCAAACTCTTGGGCTTAAGCAATTCTCTTAAGTAGCTGGGACTACAGACACCCACCACAACACCCAGCTATTTTTTTTTATTGTTATTATCTTTATTCAACATATTGAGAAACTGAGGCACAGAAAAGCTAAGCATCTGCTCAGGCATACAGATAGTGAATGGCAGAGCCATGATTCACACCAAGGCAGTGCAGCTCCAAATTTTGTGCTTTTAAACCACTGTGTTATTTCTATCTGGAATCCTTTGCCATTTTTGGCTACAATGTTAATTTCTTTTTTTTTTTTTTTTATTGTTGGGGATTCATTGAGGGTACAATAAGCCAGGTTACACTGATTGCAATTGTTAGGTAAAGTCCCTCTTGCAATCATGTCTTGCCCCCATAAAGTGTGACACACACCAACGCCCCACCCACCTCACTCCTTCCCTCTTTCTGCTTCCCCCCCCATAACCTTAATTGTCATTAATTGTCCTCATATCGAAATTGAGTACATAGGATTCATGCTTCTCCATTCTTGTGATGTTTTACTAAGAATAATGTCTTCCACGTCCATCCAGGTTAATACGAAGGATGTAAAGTCTCCATTTTTTTTAATGGCTGAATAGTATTCCATGGTATACATATACCACAGCTTGTTAATCCATTCCTGGGTTGGTGGGCATTTAGGCTGTTTCCACATTTTGGCAATTGTAAATTGAGCTGCAATAAACAGTCTAGTACAAGTGTCCTTATGATAAAAGGATTTCTTTCCTTCTGGGTAGATGCCCAGTAATGGGATTGCAGGATCAAATGGGAGGTCTAGCTTGAGTGCTTTGAGGTTTCTCCATACTTCCTTCCAGACAGGTTGTACTAGTTTGCAGTCCCACCAGCAGTGTAAAAGTGTTCCCTTCTCTCCACATCCACACCAGCATCTGCAGTTTTGAGATTTTGTGATGTGGGCCATTCTCACTGGGGTTAGATGATATCTCAGGGTTGTTTTGATTTGCATTTCTCTAATATATAGAGATGATGAACATTTTTTCATGTGTGTTAGCCATTTGTCTGTCGTCTTTAGAGAAAGTTCTATTCATGTCTCTTGCCCATTGATATATGGGATTTTTGGCTTTTTTCATGTGGATTAATTTGAGTTCTCTATAGACCCTAGTTATCAAGCTTTTGTCTGATTGAAAATATGCAAATATCCTTTCCCATTGTGTAGGTTGTCTCTTTGCTTTGGTTATTGTCTCCTTAGCTATACAGAAGCTTTTCAGTTTAATGAAGTCCCATTTGTTTATTTTTTAAAGATGGGGTTTCGCTCTTGTTGAGGCTGGTCTTGAACTCCTGAGCTCAAGCAATCCACCTGCCTTGGCCTCCCTGAAATAGTTAATTTTTGCTTCATATATTTTGAGGTTCTGTAACTAGTCACATAAAGATTTATGTCTTTGTGATGGATTGTCCCTTTTATCATTATGAATTACATTATCTCTGCAATATTGGGTCTGTTTTTCAATCTTCTTGTTTCCTTTATCTATTCATAATTCACCAGCATAAATGTTTTAATTTGTATTAGTAAATGCTACCAGCAAGCCTCCCTCACAAATTTAACTCCAAAAATTTGTTATGCTACCAGCTTATTTTTCTAGATGAAAATTAGATTTATTTTTACCAACTTTAAAAAATACTATGATTTTAATTGGAATTATGAATACATTAGAGATACATTTGAGAGGACTTTTTAAAAAATTAAATCTTGCCACTAGAGAAATCTTGTTTCTTCATATATTAAAATTTGCTTTTATATCCCATAAAAGGTTTACATTTTCAAAACAATTTGCATAAATTGTTGAAAATAAATCATTTTATATGTCTTTGGCAATAAACTTATTTTCCTAATTTTCTGTATATTTTATTTTTATTAAAATAGCTAAAGCAGTAGGTCTCAATCCTGGCTCCTCACCAGAATCACCTATGTAATTCTATAAACATTCAGAGTTAGCAGGCAAGTCTACTATGGTTGCCCAAGTATTCTGATTCCCCAGCCAAGGACAGAAACTAGCAATCAATTTCCTGCTATTCATTAACACTTTTGAACCACTATTTACACATTTAATTTCCTTATGCTTATTTCCAACTAAGTAAACCTTAAGGTCATTTCATTTCTAAGCAGTGTTTGATATTTTATCTCCTTCCCAATCTGAGGATGATATGATGATTTCTATTTCCTTCTTCTGTAAATACCACTTTATCTGGTAAAAACATTCTTCGGTAATATCCCTCACAACACTAGATATCATGCCAACATCTCCTGCGCTCTTGCACACAGGAACAAGCTCGAGGTCAGGTGGAGTTTCTCCTTTTCAACATACCTTCTGCTTTTCTGCCTGATTAAGTCAATTACCTTTCAAACCTTAAAATAAACAACATTTAAGATTATTCCTGGTGTTGGTTGGTAATCTTCCTGGCATATAGGCATGTTAATCTAAAAATTCTGCAATATTCTAGTTTTAAGCATTTATTCCATTTGTCTGTTCTCGGTGTGCTCCATTTTTATCTTACTCATACATGAATCTTCATTTCTACTTCATCACTTTAATCCTTTCCTCTGGGTTTGGGGGGGGGTCGGCGATCTTCTTAAGATTGTCATTGATTCTAATTTTTCATGGTGTTGATATTTCTCCGATACTTTTGATACATGCTTTAATTCTGCTGATACATTGTAAGATCTCCTAACCACCATATTAGGTTGAAAGTATAATGCTCATTTCACACATAAAAAACCAATAGCATTGAGAAGGTAAGGGACTTGCCCATGGCTGCACAGCTGGAAGTGGTGGAGCCTGGACTCATTCCCAGCAATCTGCCTCCAAGATCTATGCCCCATCCAATGCCTTCTCTCTCCCAGCTTCTCAGCTAGTCTACTCTTCATCACAATCTCATTTACTTCACTTCAAAGATTCTCTTTCCTTGAATTGTAAGACATAGAACAGATGCTATCTAAAAATTACAATCCAACACTTGTTTCTCACAATAATTTTGTCAAATGTAAGTTGTTCCTCTGCATTTAAAGTGTTACGTTATCTTCCTTGTTCTGTGCTGCAAAATCTTTCACAGACCTTACATTTTCTTTGCTGTTGTTTACTCCATTTTTGGACCAGTAGTTAACCCAGTTAACCCAGATCTGGTATTTATTGGTAAGCAAGGCAGGTGGGTAGAATCTTCTTGAATATCTTTACTCTCCAGCTGGCTGCCGTTCAAATGTTTCTTTAATATTAGGAGTCAGTGGGTAGAATAGCACAGATTTACATTTCACTGCTCCTTTCATTTGAGTAGCCCAGACGGAGTCAAAGCTTTGGCTGCCCTGCAGAGAGAAACCCACTCCCAGTTAGGTGTTTTCCTTTCTGCCAGGTGCGTCTGCCCACAGTGTACAAGGATAGGCCTGTGCTATCTTCTGTCATTGTGGAGTATCCCATCTGTTCCAGCTTCCAGGTTTTGGCCGCCTCTGTCTGAGCTATGAACTGTTATAATGCTGCTTTCTGGTCCTTTTATTTCAACCCCAGAAGCAATTCTCACAGTCTTCCTTGGCCTTTCCAAAAGGTATAGGCGTTGGCTGCTTCTTTTCAAGAGCATCACAGGGTCTCGAAGGGAGTCAGTTCTCATTTGTCCCTCAGCCCGGTCACACAGACGCTTGGTCTGGCAGGTACTCCTTTATTTGTCGGGATATGGGTAGTACAACAGTTGAGACAGTGGGCTCAGAGGTCAAACTGGATTTGAACATATATATATGGATTCTGCTGCTTTTAAGTTAGTAAACTTGGGCTGGTACTTTACCCCATCCCCAACCCTAGCCTTCACCAGTTACATGAAGACGGTATATTGAGTACCTAAACAGAGTTCTGTTGTTGCCGTTTGGAAAATAATTAATACATGTAAGGCTACCCAGACAGTAAGGTGCATATAATAAATAATAGCTATTGTGATAATACTCTTTCTAGCTTGTATTGTTAGTATATGTTTTCTCCTATTTTCATATTTTTTAGGTTGTTTCATTAGAAAAACAGGAAGTTAGGAGCCAGGTACCAATGTCAAAGTTGCCATGTTATTTGGAACACCAAACCGAAGTTCATCAGGCAGTTAATATGCTGAGTGACTTTTTATGGGAGTGTCCACACATTTACAACTGTTCTGTCTCTTTGATTGCATCACACTCCTTAAGAGAAGAGCCCTGTGCTCCTAAATCTACAGACACCCTACCCACCTCCCGCCCAGTATCTGTGGAGGGCCAAGCACTGCAGGTACTCAGGAAACACAGCCAATGATGTCAAATGTAATCAACATGCCCACAGATGAAAATGAACTCATCATCATCTAAGAGAGACACATGCACGAACAGAACATTCCTCGGAGAGAGAAAATATAAACAACCAACTCTTTTAGGAGATAGTTTTTAAAGGATTACAGAGCAAAAAGCATAGACTTAGAACAAGATACAGTGGAATCCTATTTCGATGCCACTGATTTAATACAGTAAATACATTTAATACATTAAATCGGTCCTAATGTAAGTTAAAGGATGTGTTCTGAAGCATCACCTTTAGAGAAAGGAGATACTATTGTGCCATTAACGTTATAAGCTTTGCCCTTATTAATGGATTTTTTTCAGCTTTCAGAGACGAACATGTAAATATTGTTTGTAGTCTAAAATTACAGATGTACAAAAGCCATTCATTTGCTCCAGTTCTAAATCAAAGCCTTTATGTTAAGTGTTCTATACCTTCTAGATACCGAGTTGATAACAATTTTCCAACAAACCACAAAATAATAAAACTGAACAAAGTTTGTAACAGTTATGGCTCCTATAAAATAACTTAGAACATCTCTAAGAAAATGTACTTTCAAAGATGAAAAAGAAAGTTAAAATTTCAATGGACCATTGATTTTAAAATAAATGTTTGAAAAATAAATGTTTGAAGAGTGGTTAGATATTATCCAAAGAAGCAATTCCACATTCTGGGGAATATCCCCGAGTCCAGCACATGGGGAGGTTGGGGGTAGATTCCGCAGGTACTGCCGCCATGTAAGCTAGACAAAATTTCTATTCTAAATTTCTGGAAATTTCCTTTTTTTTTTTTTTTTTGTGATTTTTTGGCCGGGGCTGGGTTTGAACCCACCACCTCCGGCATATGGGACCGGCGCCCTACTCCTTGAGCCACAGGTGCCACCCGAAATTTCCAAATAGTACTCTCTACCACCACCACCACTTGCATGTTATTCACATAATCATGACTGCACAGAAGCATTTATCGAGCTTTTATCATGTTTTTATAATCTAGGACATTTTGAATCATAACAGGAAAAAAACATGCAATATTAAACATCTTGCATAAACTGAATGGATAAGCAGGTCTCCAAACAAACAGGCCAATGAAAAATCTCAAGAGAATCCAAGGTAGTTTCCCTGAGTTGTTTCAATATTTCAGGAATAATGTGGTTTGCCAATACGATAATTCTGGAAATGCCTCATTTGTGACTTGAGAAAAGAAACGTGGAAAGAGAAGTGGGTGTGGGAACAGAGTTAGCATGAGCATCCCCATACAAAAAAAAAAAAAAAATTTTAAAGTGAAAAACACAGAGATAAAGGCAGTGTCTTGTCTCCTGGGGATAATAAAAGATAATTTCTCTGGGCAGAAGTTGTGATTAAAAATTTTAAACATAGTCCCTGTTATAGCTCCAGGAAACATAAGTTGGCTTCGTTAAAAATAAAATTTCCCAGGATATAAGGAGGCAATGGCACAGATGATTCTTCTCTGGCTGTTGCACCCCCTCCCAACTCTCTACAGAACCAGCCTTGGTCACTAAGGAGCAGTGCACCAATCACAAGAAGTACTGAGCATCTGGAAAAAATAAACAGAAAGATCTTAACATTCTCACCATCTACCAGCTGAAGATGACTCACTCCACATCGAAAACAATCAAGGGAAAAGGAATGTCAACCGTTTGAAAGCAGTCTTTATTCAAACTCTGCCAGTAACTTTTAACACCATTAAATATTCCCCAGTCCTTGAAAGAATGTATATACCTCCTGCTCCTCTCTGGGCAAACCAGAAAACCTCTGAGACTGCCAGAAAAGAAGCACTATACAGATCATGGGGGAATCCAGAGAGAGAGAGTGGGGCCCTTCCATGGGGAACATCATTGTATGCCTGCAATAAGGAAAGTGTGTGCCCCTCAGGTGGCAAATGTGCAGCCCAGGGGTAAGACACCCCTAGCTATCCTTGAGTCATAGGTGCCAGGCAAATGGTCAGGGAAAAAGTGGTCTTGTTCAAGGGATAGGCAGATAGATCTCAGCAGGAGAAATATCCTTTGCAGATGGATATTTCAGTGTAAGGATCTAGTTCAGACTATGCCATTTTTTTTTCTTCCTTCATTGTAAGTGATGCAATTATAGCTATAAAAAATTGTTTTATAGATCGGGCACGATGGCTTATGCCTATAATCCTAGCACTCTGGAAGGCTGAGGTAGGAGGATCCCTTGAGGCCAGGAGTTCGAGTCCAGCCTGAGCAAGAGCAAGATCCCATCTCTACACACACACATACACACACACACACAAAGGAAAAATTAGCCAGGCGTGATAGTGCGCCTGTAGTCTCAGCTACTCTGAGGCAGCAGGATCTCTTGAGCCCAGGGGCTTGAGGCTTCTGTGAGTTGTGATCATGTCACTGTACTCTAACCAGGGTCACAGAAGGAGATGCTGTCTCAAACCATCAAATGATCAATATATATAAAATTGAATAAGTCATTTGTCAGAGGCTTGTTTGTGTTGGTTCACAGTGGTGAAAATGCTCAACTATTTGTTTCTTCAAAACTTTTCTTTCTCAATTACATAGTTTATTCAATGAGAATTCATCAAGCAACATCCATGCATGGACCATTTGTCTTCAGTAACCCGCTTCCCCTGTCTTCCTTATTCCGTTAGGGTTTGTGGACAGAATGAGAAGGGGGCAGTGTATCTTAAGTACCCTGTAATACAGAATAAATTATAGAATACTAGCAACATGTGTTACACATTATGAAAGGGTGAAATGTGGCTAAGGACACGGAACTAATGGGAGTCATTTCCTGAACCTCCAACAAGATTTACGACTGGCTGTGATCAATTTCTAAAAAGACTAAAACTGAATTGTATTTTTAAACTGTGTTCTTGAATGAATGTTTTTCTTCCCCAAGTTAAGCCACCCACTTTCTCATTGAAAGCAGAGCGCAAGCCTGGAAGCCTTGGTGGCCTCTGAGCAATGACAGCCCTCTTCTGTGTAGGTGGCAAATAACAGTGCCCGCTGGGATCTGCTGCAGGAAGGAGGTCAGGACCTGGCCATTCCTGCCCCCTCCTTCCTACAGCAGCAGCTACTGAAGGCATCTGTCTCTATCTTTAACATCCTTAGTCTCCCATCGAGATTTCCTAGAGCACGCAAAGATGGTAAAAGTGACAAAGTTAGGACAAGACGAAGGTCCTCAGCCTCTGCCCAAATATGTCACGTCCCAAAACCGTGATTAGGAACAGGCAAGTGTTGTTTGGGCAAGCTCAAAGCCTGTGGCCAGCAGTCTCTCAGCCAGATTGGACAGCACTACCAGTCCAGACCAGAGACCAGACCTGCAGGCCTTTTCTTCCTTTTTTGTTTATTTTTTATTTTTGACAGAGTCTTACTTTGTGCCTCTCAGTAGAGTGCTGTGGCATTATAGCTCACAGCAACCTCCAACTCTTGGGCTCAAGAGATTATCTTGCCTCAGCCTCCCAAGTAGCTAGGACTACAGGCGCCTGCCACAATGCCCGGCTTTTTTTTTGGTAGAGATGGCATCTCACTCTGGCTCAGGCTGATCTCGAACCAGTGAGCTCAGGACAATCCACCCACCTAGGCCTCCCAAAGTGCTAGGATTATAGGCGTGAGCCACCACACCTGGCCACAGGCCTTTTCTTATACCAAGAAGACAATGCTATGGGCCTTCCCAGGACACGGCGGGACAGGAATGAAGAAACAACACAGGCACGTGCCCCATTTCTACTTGTCACCCTCTAGGTAGCCAGTAGAAAAGGGCTTGAATAGAATTTAAATACCTCTGTGATGTAGTAAATGCCTCAAAAAGGAATTACATCCCCATCCCTGGTCAGACAGACTGACCCCACTGCACAGCGGCATTTATACACAGGGAACTGCCAGAGTCCACATGGGGCATCCTGATAGCTATGTGAGCTGACTCGGTACACCCATGATAGCAGATCCCTCTAAAAGAATAGCATGCCTGCCAGCGAATGCACAGACTGTTTTGCCTGTGTGGTCTATTTTTAAATATTGGTACCAGGCACATGGATTCTTGCAGCTGTGTTTGAGAAGTGGAGGATAACATGTACTTGAGGATTGAGCCCAGACTCCATAGAAACGATTCATACTCTGCTCCATATAAATAGCAGTATCAACAGAAGAGTCTATCAGAATGACCAAAAAAATCAATTTATGCAAGGAAATGTCTCAATAGCCTATTTCTAAGGTAATTATTTCTGAAGCTGATTTTGTATTAGCAACAGTCTTAATTTCATTTCTATTTTTCAATGTCAAAATGACTCTAATAACAACTTTTCTTTGACAAATGCACAGCTACACGCATAGAATGTATAAAAGTCAATCAAATTATCTTTAGATCAAAGAGGATAATCATTAAATGCACCTTTAAAGGTGACCTATGTTATAATGTTTTGCTACTTCCTTTAAAGGTAGCACAAGGCATAAAGTCCCCCTAGGACACCTTCCAAGGTCAAGAAATTCATCAGAACCATGATACACAAGAATCTGCCCCAGGATCAAGACATTGGTTACCTTGTGCCTGAACAACCAGAGACAAAGGGAACACGGAGCCACCAGGCCTTCCTATTCCTTACAGCTTGCTCAGCAAGTGAAGAACATCCAAACTAATTTGTTAATGAAAGTAAAGAATTAGAAAGTCAAATATACAGACAATGGGAGAAATGTTGTCCTCAGAGCTGATACATTATTTAGAGGGAAAGAAGATCCAGGAAGGCATTAGAGTCATTAACTAGCTCATGATTTTGCAAGTGTTTGCCTATTCTTCCCCCATTGGGAACACGCCCTCTCCAGAATGAGCAAGATGCTTCCCTGGCTATTTGGCCCTCCTGAAAGCTGCCTCCTCCTCAGAGGAAATAAACACCTCACTGCTTGAATTAATTGCAAAAGTGATGCTTGTTTTTGTTTCACAAGGTCACAACAGGAATTTATATTTGAACTCTACTTTGGGGGCTAAATAGCCTAACAAAGAATCCCACTGCTAGCACAAAGCTAATGCTACCACCTATAAGGTTTTTTTTTTTCTTTTTTGTTTTTTCAAGTAAATGAACCTCCGGGAAAGGTAAGGTGTAGTTCTAACTGTGGATGAAATATTTCTTGGCCATCTACATTTTACACTTTCAGTTCAAACACAGAGATACACAGAACATAAAAGTGGCTAAGACTTATGTCCCCACATTCACCAAGAATGTTGTCATTATCCAGGGACCCCGACTTACGCGGGTACGTAAACGACTCAGCTCACAATTTCCTAATATCTTTGGCTCCTACATCCTTCAGGAGAACTCCCCATGGACATCCTCCTGTCCACAGGCTTCATCAAGGCTCCACAAAGACCTCAGCACCTTCTTTTTCCCCATTTCATCTCCCATACCCACCCACTTTCCCCCTCAATCCAGTGTAGCGTCCTTAACATCTCCCAGATGATCCCATCTCTTCGAACCATCATTTCTCAAAGCTATAAGCTTGGGGCCATGGAACCTGTGGTGTAGTCTTTTGGATCCTTAAGTGTAGCCTTTTGATGGGATCCAAATTTTACAGAACAAATCCTTTCGATAAAGGGATTTATCAAAAGAATTTGTTCAGTGAACTTTGGATTTGGTTAAGGGGCCACACTGGGGCATCTTCAGGGCCCCACATGGCCTTGAGGCTGCAGGTCCCCCACCCCAATCCAAACTCTGCCACCTGTGCTTTCTCTAAAACGCACAGATCACAATTGAAAGACTGTACGTCTGAGGTCTCCAAACCCACGTGGGCTCAGGGAGCCAAGACTAGGACAGGGGCATGGGATTGTCTAGAAGGAGGCCTGTCCTCTCCTGTGTCCCTGGCTCCATGGTGGACATACCAAACCTTCACTATACCCCTAACCCAGCCTTTCAGACTTCATGACATTCCCCTTGTCTTCAATTCATGGTAGGGAATAATTTCCTTTTCAAGTACTCTCAACATTCTGCCCTCTGCCTCATTATCTTTGTTAAAGGAAATCACCTCTTTCCCTCTTTCTAAGGCTATTAATTCTATCTTTGCCTTTCCTTTCTACTTCATTTTATTTCTGAGCTTCTAGAAACAATATTCTCTGGCTGAAACACTTTCTTCCAGACCCATAAATTCTGTTAAATAACTTGCCCTGGATGTTTCAACAAACCCTCAAAATTTAGCAAGCACCAAACTGGACTCTCCATCCTTCCCACCCTGCACTGTGACCTCACACACTCCCTGCCACCTACGACTCACCTGAAATCTCTTCTCCTTCCTTCAGGTAATCAGGAAGGCTTATCACTCATCCTCCTCCCTCCTCTCCATCCCAGCCACCTCAGTGCCTCGTAGCCCCCATCACCTTTCACACTAACCTTTGCAGCTGTCTCCAGCTTGGTCTCTGCGTCTTCGCACCTGACATACCTCTTACCTCTTCCTCTCTGTTGATGAGAGTGATTGCCATAAAATGCAGATCCAAGATACATAATGTTTCTCAAAGTCTGTCAAGAGTTCTCTCGTACCAAACCCTCACCTCTGATTGCTTATTCTCTATTCTCATTTTGTTTTTAACACACTACCACTGACCACCTTCTTTTTATCCCCTAAGTTTTGTGTTAATGATATTTTCTTATGTCTGTACCCCTGATGTGCTTTCTGGCCTCTGGGGCCTCGCTGACTAGGAAGAGACTGCTTCTCCCATTTACTATCTCTAGCAACTCTCCGAGATAGTAAATGACTATAACCAATCCACAACTGATGCCTTCCCTTTCTCAACCTCTTTTATTGAATTCTTACACCTCAAGCCACTGTCACCAACAGGGGGCTAAGTGGCAGGCAGGCAACTGGATAGAGGCAATACCTATAGTCCGAGAGCCTGCAGAAATTACTGGCACTATAATGCAAGGAAAAAAATCTTTTGTCATTTATATGTATGTGACAAGGCTTTTTTGTTTGTTTGTTTTTCTTTTGCTAAAATAGAAGAAATAATGGGTATTTGTATAATCGTTTCATTCTTATTATTTAAAATCGTAAACTTCAGAGAAACAGAAGCCATTTGAAGGATAAAAATAATAATACATGTCCCGATGCTCTTTTATTATTGTTTCTCAAAAATAAATAAATCAAAAGCTGAAAAATCAAAAAGAAAAAAAAAAAAAGAAAAAAGAAAGAAAGAAATTACTGGCACTGCTACCTCCAGACTTGTTTTCCTGGTCTCACCTGTTCCTCAACATGGAAACCACAACAGGCTCCTGCCCACGCTTCCCACTGCTGGTGGACCCAACGCCTCCCCATGTTGTCCTGTTGGTAAGCTGTGCCTCCTGTTTCCAGCCGTCTCTGAGCATAAAGCTTCTTCCTTACCACTCACTTCTGCATCTGCATCTTATCTGACTAAAACAAATCCCAGGTCCATTTTAAAACAAGTTTCAACTACAAAACTATTCACAGAGTCCTGTGTTCACCGTGCTGCTTCACACCTGAGTGTGTGTGCAGCTGGCGAGCTGCGTTCATCCTCGGAGAACCAGTTTCCAGAGAACCAGTTTCCAGTTCATCTTCCTCTGCAAAGCCTTTCCTGACCACCCTGGGCTAGAGCCTCTTCTCTTTGTGCCACCACTGCATTTTGTGCACAGCCCTCTGCTGAATTCTTGCTATTGCACCACAACATAGTGACGTTTGCTAATCCATCTCTATCTCCTCCAAGGCTGCACTGTGAGCTACAAGAAAGAGACTAGGCCACACCCACATGTATCACGAGCACAAGCATTCAATACAGCCGTCATGCATTAACTGAAGTGTGCCTCCCAATGTCAGCATGGAGTGGTGCTAATCATCAGCTTTGCTGCTGCGAAAGACAGCTTTGAAGATCGAGAATTTCCTAGCTGGAAAGGAAACAAGTTAATCAGTAATAACCTTAGATACAACTTATACTCGCCATTTAAACTATCCTCCCCAAATAAACACAAACATCTAAATGGCGGCTAAAACAAATACACTGACTTTGAAACATATTTTCGTATATTTATTTGAATAAGGGTATGTGACGTAATTTTAGAACTCATATTTCAATACCTTCAAAAAACAGAGAAGACAAGCTGAGTCTCCACTAACTGGGAACTTAAGTTAATTTCCTGTTTTCCTCCATACTTAAGACCCCTTCATAATTCACTCCAGTTAGGAAATGATGTGAAGTGCTCCCTCTCTCTTCATTCCAAGAAAGGCAGCTTGAGATTTAAATCCTAATTGTTACAATTCCAGGCAAGTACATAATTTAAGAAAAAGAATACACACCTACACATCAATTTTTAATAGAACTCTAATAAATTCAACATTAAAAAAGGAACACACGACAACCTACACAATGGGAAAGGATAGTTGCATGTTTTGAATCAGACAAAAGCTTTATAAATAGGATCTATAGAGAACTCAAATTAATCCACATGAAAATAGCCAACAATCCCATATATCAATGGGCAAGAGACATGAATAGAACCTTCTCTAAAGAAGACAGATGAATGGCTAACAAACATGAAAAAATGTTCATCATCTCTATCTATTAGAGAAATGCAAATCAAAACAACCCTGAGATACCATCTAATCCCAGCGAGAATGCCCCACATCACAAAATCCCAAAACTGTAGATGCTGGCGTGGATGTGGAGAGAAGGGAACACTTTTACACTGCTGGTGGGACTGCAAACTAGTACAACCTTTTTGGAAGGAAGTATGGAGAAACCTCAAAGCACTCAAGCTAGACCTCCCATTTGATCCTGCAATCCCATTACTGGGCATCTACCCAGAAGGAAAAAAATCCTTTTATCATAAGGACACTTGTATTAGACTGTTCATTGCAGCTCAATTTACAATCGCCAAAATGTGGAAACAGCCTAAATGCCCACCAACCCAGGAATGGATTAACAAGCTGTTAATGCCCCCCTCCAACCCCAGTCACGTTTCTCTTATAAATTATACGGTGGTATATGTACACCATGGAATACTATTCAGCTATTAAAAAAAATGGAGACTTTACATCCTTTGTATTAACCTGGATGGAATTAGAAGACATTATTCTTAGTAAAGCATCACAAGAATGGAGAAGCATGAATCCTATGTACTCAATTCTGATATGAGGACAATTAATGACAATTAAGGTCACGGTGGGGGTGGGGAAAGGAAGAGCAGAGAGAGGGAAGGAGGGAGGAGGTGGGGCCTTGGTGTGTGCCACACCTTTGGGGGGCAAGACACGATTGCAAGAGGGACTTTGCCTAACAAATGCAATCAGTGTAACCTGGTTTATTGTACCCTCAATGAATCCCCAACAATAAAAAAGAAATTTACCTCAGGAAAAAAAAAAAAAAAAGGAACACACATAATCTAGAGTGTGGATCCTAAACTTGTTCATGTTACGTCTAAAGAACTCTCATAGCATTCAACATTGCATTAAAGAAGTGATGACATTTTATAATTTGTTCAATTTTGTTTAAATACAGGATAGGAATAAATGTAATAATTCTTTAGTCCACATAGAAGGTGCTAGGTTGGGTTTACTCACACCCTGAAACAACACTGTTGGTCCTTCAAAAGCAACATAAGCAACACGGCTCAGGTTTCACTTCCTTATTTAGAGGTGAGGTGCCTTTTGGAAATGCCTCAAAGAGATAAAGCGATGCAACAGTGTTCCAATTTTCCTGTCCTCTTCAGATAATTGACAGCATCAGTAAAAGAAAAATGAAAAACACAGCTCACAATGCTTGTTCGTCCTTCAGCGGAATTCTGAACCTGAGCAGTCCAGCTGCCACCGATGGATGAATGCTCTCAACACTAAGCCTTCCACAGGGACAGCGGAAGCTGCATTTTGTAAGTGTTTGCAGGAATAGGAAGGAGCCTCTCCTCTCTGTGAGCCCTGAGGACAGCACACTGAATGATTAGCATGTCTTGTCCACATGAAAGATAGGCACAGTAATTCATGTTAAATTAAGTTTGGCCTGAAGCTGCCTCCTTACATATTCCAAGTTCAGCCTAAAGGTTTCTGTAAGTAATGAACTGTAACTTACTCTTATAACAAGTAACTGAGTCTCAGCCAATTGCAAACTTCAGTCAACCACAGACAGCCAACCATTCAAAACAGGTTCAAATAAGGCAGACGCTCAGCTGTAACCCATCCAGCTGTTTCTGAACCTCACTTGTGTTTTCTGTAGTCACGTTCCTTTTTCTGTCCATAAATGTTATCTGACAATATGGTAGCCCTAGAGTCACTCCGAACTTATTTTGGTTCTGGGTCTGGACTGCCCAACTTGTGACTCATTCTTTATGGAATTCAACTGTTAAGTTTAATTTTTTAAAGTTTTTCTTTCAACGTTCAACATTTTCATCTTGCTAAAAGCTAGAGGATTTAGTTGTGCATCTGGAAAGAGATTGGATATTACCAGAATGCAGAGCCACATAATTCAGTCTGAATGGGGTCTCTGGTTTCCAATTGCCTAGATTTGAGTTTTGTGTCTAAATTTCCCAGCTCTGTGACCTTTGGCAAGCTGCTCACCGCTCTAAGGCTCAGTTTCTTATTCATAAAATAGATAATAGTATGTAATATTAATAATACTAATAATAATAATAATTATACCTAATAGGATCATTGTAGGGCTTTAACAGATAATTAATGTATAGCACAGAACATGTTGCTAGACATAATGAAAAGTATCCAGCTCTGTCCCCCTCAAGAAGACAGACTAAGATAACCGACGTGCACCTGCAAACTGCCCAGACTAAGTCTGAGCTGGAAGACTGGATAGAGGTGGCTTTCATTACCAAGACTGATGTTTCTACATCCTCGTGCTACTTCAAGTTTTAAGTACTAGCCATGTTTTGGGGTTAGCAAATTAAAAAGTTATCTTCTTGCTGCTAAAAAGTTATTGTATTATGGCCCCCTCCAACCCCAGTCACGTTTCTCTTATAAAACTGAAGAAAGTGAACTGTATGGATACTGATCAAGAGAGTTAATAAATATGTTACTTGGGTCCAAAATAACTTAATACTCCAAATCTACCAATGTTGTACTTTTCAGAAAAACACACAGTTTTTTTCCTCAGTAGAGTTATCAGGGTTGAGAAATCAGGGTTGAGAGACGCAGAAAGTGGGCTTGAGCTCTGACCGACACATCATTTCAGCTCCTGGGTCTAATGTTACCTAAAGGCTAGATGCAGCCCTGCAATTTTTCAGTTACATGAGCCAATATATTCTTGGGAGGCATTTGGTTTCTGTCACTTGCAACCCTCAAATCCCTTAATTATAAGGCCCTGAACTCTAGACTTTTGTAACACAATATCACAAAAAATAATAAAATGTTTCCTTGTTAACATCTGCCAGCCTGATAAACCTTTATACTTTTTTCATTGCCACTAACTTTCCATATTTTTCCTGATTTCTACTTCTCTCAGTAGAAAATAGCTGATCACACCTTCTTTCTTTGCTCTTATGCTCTTCCTTCCTGTCATTTGCTCTAACCAGCCTCTCTCCATTAAGGAAATACCAACAACCTTTTATTCAAAATGCTTGGGACCAGAAGTGTTTCAGATTTCATTTTTTTTTTTCAGATTTTGGACTGTTTGTGTATACATAATGAAATATCATGGGGAAGAAATCTGTCTAAACATGAAATTCATGTATGTTTCATATACATCATTTACACATAGTATGAAGGTAATCTTACAGAATATTTTTAATAATTTTGTGCATAAAACAAAGTTTTGACAATGTTTTGACTGAGAGCTGGGTGGTCAGATGTGCAATTTTCTGTGGCATCACGTGGGCACTCAAAGAGTTTCCTATTTGAGAGCATTTTGAAATTCAGATTAGGGATGCTCAACTGTACCTTTCCATAAAGAATGGCCTAGAGGCCCCAGATAAGTGACAACCACCTGAGGCCCTGGCCCACAGTGTCCGTCATCTGGCTTCCGTTTGCCTTTCTGGCCTCACTGCCTACTGCATGTACCTCAGTACCCTACACATGAGCCTAGCTGAACCCAGCTAACACTCAGAAACCTGAAAAATTAATGTTATGGGTTAAAACCACAAAATGTTGGTATAGTTTTTAATGTTGCCATAGAGAACTGAAACATCAGCCTAAGAGATATAATTTCCTAAGGGGAGATAGAGAGACATAGAGATAAGTTCCAGATAACAAGCTGTTTGGCGACACAGAACATGTGAACCCTCTGGGGTAGCAGAGCAAACAACTTTGATGTTGGCAACTACTAGGGTAAAATGGAAAAAAAAAAAAAAAACCTAAAAACAAAAGAGCAAACACCTCTATCAGGGGTGTGCAAGCCAGGACTGGAGGGCCACATGTGGATCATGTGAGGACTGTTTTGCTTATCTGTGCTGTCAGATATCGCAAAAATTATGCACAGACCTTATTTTTGTTCAGCACCTTTTGTTAGTGTTTGTATTTAATGTGTAACCCAAAAGAACTCTTCTTCCTTTTTCCTAAGAAAAAAGGTTAGACATCCCTGCAAAGATCCAAGTTAAATTTGTTATCTAGAAAAATGGGGTCTGCTATATAGAATGCATAGCAAAAAAACATGAGTGTAGCCTCTAATGCTAATATTATTAAGGAGTCTAATATGGTTATCTGATTCTTGTTAGAGGGAGGTAACTCAGATTATAGACAATTCTCTTTAGATACTATTTAACTGTTATAAAAAAAAAAAAGAAAGAAAAATTTTAAAAATTCATTAACAGAATAATTCTGCATTAATCACAGGCCTAATCTTTGAAAACTACCCCAGATATTCAAAAGATTTGTAGACATGATTCAATCATTTTTACAAATGATCAGCTATTTAACAAGTGATCCAGTTTGGAAGATTTTGAGGCAATGAGTCTCCAAAATCTATTACTTAATTTATGGGGACAAACTCTTATATATCGTCTTTCATTTTGCCTTTACAAAAATGTTATGAAACATACAAAGTGCTGAAGACCCTATACAAAAAATAAAGATTTCAGGATTTACTAATAGTTTCCTGGGCTTGTTCTTATAAATTTTTTTAATAATATGCCTTTATGTAGCAGATGGGAACCACAGTACCATTTTATTATTCGGAAATTCTTCATGTCTTTACAGTATTTTCCATATTTGTGTTTAATAATGTACATTAATATTCCAAATGGGAGCTTTTAAAAAAAATTCCCAAAATGTAATTTCCACAGGCTTATGGTCATTTCCCACAATATTCCACTGAAAGCCTTTTCTTTTTTTTTTTTTTTTTGAGTCTCACTGTACCGCCCTCGGGTAGAGTGCCGTGGCGTCACACAGCTCACAGCAACCTCTAACTCTTGGGCTTACGCGATTCTCTTGCCTCAGCCTCCCGAGCAGCTGGGACTACAGGCGCCCGCCACAACGCCCGGCTATTTTTTTGTTGCAGTTTGGCCGGGGCTGGGTTTGAACCCACCACCCTCGGCATATGGGGCCGGCGCCCTACTCACTGAGCCACAGGCGCCGCCCTAAAAGCCTTTTCTAACCACACTGTCCAAAGTAGGATCCTACCTGTTGCTCTCTTAGTATAAAATCTCATCATCCTCTGTAGTTATTTTCACAGTTTGTTCCCCTCATCCTATCTCCCTATGGGCAGATTGTAAGTACCAGGTAAGTGTTAACTATAAAGATCGACACTTACATATGTATTCTCATTGAAACATTTTTTTTTTGTTTTTTTGAGACAGTCTTACTCCGTCGCCCTGGGTAGAGTGCTGTAGCATCACAGCTCACAGCAACCTCAAACTCTTGGGCTCAAGCGATCCCCTTGCTTCAGCTCCCAAGTAGCTGGGACTACAGGTTCCTGCCACAACACTCCGCTAGTTTTCCAATTTTTAGTAGAGACAGGGTCTCACTCTTGATCAGGCTTGCTCTCAAACTCAGTTCTGAGCTCAAGCAATCCATTTGCCTCGGTCTCCCAGAATGTTAGGATTACAGGTGTGAGCCAAACTAAGATAGTTATGTATACACTATTCATAAGAGCAGTAAACTGAGATTTAAGGAAGAAGAATAAATGTCCTAAAATCTCCCAGCTAATAAAGGCAGCACAGTTTTAGTTTCTAAGCTCTGTATCAGAACCACAGACTGGCCTTAATTAATGTATCTAATGGTTTGGCAAAATTCTCTAATAATAGCTAAGGGATCACAATAAACAAAAAAAGTTCAACACACTTGAAATGTGACAAACTGTTAAATATAGGCCAGTAGACTATTTACTCTAATCCAGGCACTTTACCCTTTTTAATGCTTTCTTGGGAGCATTTCAGCTACATGATTAATTTAATAAAAATGCTACTTCTGTCTAAAGAAGAAATAAGATCAAATCTCTGGCTTCAGCTTGAAGAGTGGGAGGAACCTGGAACTTAGTCTTGGCTCTGCATCCTATTGCAGCCCTGATGAGCTGCAGGACTTGGCCACATTGCCCCACCTTCCTACCTCAGCTTTATCATCAGACTAATACATCTTTACTTCCCTAAATTTCCCTAAAATTGCTTTAAAACAGGCTTTAACTATAATTTTTTATGATCATTAACTCTAATAGTTACCAAATACTCGAATTTGATTAACACAAATTTCTAAAACTATGCTTCAAATTAAAATATTTTCTAGACCCTAAGAGATTCACCACTCCAAATATATGTAGGGTATAAAAGATTAATAAATACAAACATATGAGCTTATACGTATGTGTGCACACAAATATACAGACATACACACCTGTTCGTATAATCATAAATACTTAGGGTACATTTTGCAGGCTTTTGAAGGCTAAAAAGGACAAATCCATAACTAAGCATTACACCTTTATCGAGCCAAACAGGCTTCTGAAACATTTCTAGTTCCAGAAATAGCCCAGAAGGGGGAAAAATGATCTTTTGTGGAAAAGCAGGACACTCGGCAACACCCAATGGCTTTGTGGAAAAGAGTCAAAAGGTAGGGGGTATTTCTGAGGCTTGTGAATCTCCAATATCAAGTTGGGGTCAGGCGCAGGATCAGATCTAAAAACAATCCTTTCCCTGTCCCGCTGTGTCCCCAGACATGTACACTTCAGGAGAACTGCCACAGCTGATCATCTCCCTACATTGACCACCTCCTGAAGGTGATGTAATGTTCATAGATGAAATATGCACCACATGTATGTATCAATACAGTAGGCCTAGTTCCTTACGTTGACCACCTCAGTATGTTGACCAGTTTGTTACCGTTCCTTGGGTGGTCAACCAACTGTATTATCACACGATGCCTCATGTAAAATCCCATCCTGGTCACGTGTAGGTAGCTTGCTACAGCTACAAAGGCGCGTGACTCTTATCTCTTTGGGAAAAAGTCTAGGTCTTAATGTAGGTAATTATTTCCCATATCACTGGGAAAATCTTGTCCTCCGGCAAGAAATCTGAATGTTTGTAGGCAAACTGGAAGTAGCTGAGAGAAACTGCTCACATCCTCAGTGAGGGATTGAAATACCCCAGCATGGGCTCTGGAGGGAGAATGGTTCTAGATAGTGGGATATGGCTAAGACTAAGCTTTATTTTGAAAGTCAAATTATAGGCCAAATGACTCTCCAACATTTTGGTCTCAGGACGCTTTATACTTCTAAAAAGTATTAAAGATATGAAGAGCTTCTGTTTATGTGGCTTATTGTATTGCTAGCTGTCTCACTAGAAATTAAAAATGAGAAATTTTAAATCAGTGTATTATTTTAAAACAATAAATCCATTATGTATAAGCATAAACATTTTCAAAACCTAAATAAGTGAGAAGAATGGTACTGTTTTATATTTTTGCTAATTTCTCTGATATCTGGCCTAATAGAAGAGAGCTAGATGTTCATGTCTGCTGCTTCTTTCAATCTGTTCCAGCCTGTAGAAAGCTCCAGTGTATCCTTACTACAGAATCAGAGTGGAAAAAGATGTTTACTATTAGAAAAACTGTTTTGCCTCATGGACCATTTAGAAGGGTCTTGGGGATCCTGGGGACCCTGGGCTCTACATTCTGCTACTTTCTGTCTTTGTTTTCCTGTCATCTCCATCCTTCCATTTGGGATGTTTCAGCCTTGTATCAGGTTGACTACAGAGAAGGAAGATTCTTCTATATATGCTTACACTAAAAAGTTAATGAAAGAACACCATCCCTAAAATATCAAATTCCAATGTGGTGGTTGCCTCAGGACCCAAGAAGAGACTGCCCCATACCTCTCCAAACATAAAGTAAGTTTCACGTCTAAAACTATGACTTTTGGGTCAACATCTCTTCCCTAACAGAAACTACATTCTTACGAATGCAGAGGAATTAAATAGGCTTGATGAATATATATGCCACATGTAGAAAGAAACACTAGTAAGTGGTGTGGTCAGATAAAAAGACAATTTACCTTTTTCATGATGACTGAAAAATGATGGGGTCCTAAAATGAATAAAAAGTCGAAGCCTATAAGGAAAAAACCCTAGAACAGTGACAACCAGAAGTGGTTGCCATTAGAATCTGCAACCAGGACATCAAATAGCAGGAGTGCTGACAGAAAAGCACCCAGACCCAGAGACAAGAGGCACAGCTTAGTGGAGAGCACTGCGAGAGACAGTGAGGGGAAAGAAATACCTGTACTGGACCATAAGTTCTTATGAGATCTTCTAGGCTTCAAACACTATCGTGACCACTAACCACTCTATATAGTGTAGGGTTAAAACAAAGATGTTAAGATTTGAGGAAACTGGTGAGGGGAAGGGATATATAAGAACTCTCTACTTCCAACTCAGAGTTTAAATAAACCTAAAAATTCTATAAAATTAAATTTTTTTGTGTTAAAAAAAAAAGTCTGGGCAGTACCTGTGGCTCAAGGAGTAGGGTGCTGGCCCCACATACTGGAGGTGGAGGGTTCAAACCTGGCCCCGGCCAAAAACTGCAACAACAAGTCCACGGTATAGTAAAGTGCTTCAGGCTCCACAGAAATGTATATTCAAGAATATGAAAAAACAAACAAAAGAATATGACAGACCAGGTAATACATAAAAACTGTCTCCCCCAATGGCTCTAGTATCATCTATGGTATAAGAACACAGACATAGAAAAACTGTATTTTCCTACAATCAGAAAATGGATATTTTAATACGGCAAGAAAAAGGTAAAAATAGGAAATTATTTCTACGTCTACACAATATTTATTAATCTAACTTCCTTGGTCTAAAGATACATGTATATTTAACAAGGAAAGTCTGGACTCAACCTGAATACATTCATTCAACAAATATTTATAGAGACAGATATGATAGAGCAGTGAACAAAATAATCTCTGCCCTCATGTGTCATATGTTCTGGAGGGAAAATGAAAACAAACCATTAACATGTAAAAACACATAGTACAGTCAGCACTCTGTATCCATGATTTATTCATCTGCAGAATCAATCAACTGAGGATGAAAAACACTTGCAGGGGGTGGGTATGGGAAGAAAACACAGCATTTTCATTGTAATAGGTACTACAAGTAATCTAGAGATGATTTAAACTAAGTATACAGGAGAATGTATGGATTATATACAAAACTACACTATTTTATAGCAGAGACTTGAGCATCCTTGGACTTTGGTATCCAATGGGTCCTGGAACCAAGGGACAATCATATATATCAGGTAATATGTCATATATATCAGGTGATGTATGTCCCTCGTGGATACCAAGGGACAATCATATATATCAGGTGATGAGTGCAATGGAGCTAAATACAGGATGGGGATTTCATGTGTTGTGGACTGGAGTGGCAATTTCAAATACGATAGTCAGAGAATAAGATGGCTTCACTAAGATGACAGTTCAGCAAAGACCTAAAAAGGCAATGGAAGGAATTACAGATCCATTTAGAAGAGTTTTCCAGGCTGAGAAATCAACACAAAAGCCCCAAGGCTAGAACAGGCAAGAGGGCCGGCAGGGCTGCAAAGAATAAGGAAAGGTTCTAGGGGGTGATGTAGGAACACAAGGGAGGCAGATTATGTGGCTCTGAGGCCACAAGTTTTGACAGGATCACTTGATTGCTACGGAAAATAGAGACTGCAAGAACAGGTGAACAAGTCAGGAAGCTATTAAAACAATATGGATGAAAGTTATGGGGAGCAGGATGACAGCCCCCAAAAGATGTCTCTGGAATCTGTGACTATGTCACCTTACATGGCAAAGTGGACACTGCAAATGTGATTAAGTTAAGGATCTTAAGATTGGGAAGATTATCCCACTATATGTGGGTTGGCCAAATGTAACTGCAATTATCTTCATAAGAGGGAGACAGAAGCCTCAGAGTCAGATAAAATGACGTGACAACAGAACCTGACTTGAGAGAGGGACTGAGAGATTGGAAGGTGCTATTCTGATGGTTTTGAAGGTGGAGGAAGAGACCACAAGCCAAGGGATGCCAGCAGCCTCTAGACGTTGGGAAAAAAAAAAAAAATAAGGGAACAGATTTTCCCATAGAGTCATCAGAAGGAAGGCTGCCCAGATGACCCATTTTAGGCTCTGACATCCAGAATTGTAAAGATAATACATTTGTGCTGTTTTCAAACTAGCAAATTTGTGATGATTTGTTGCTACAGCAATAGGAGACTAATCCAGGATAGTGTCAGTGGAGACAGTGAGAAGCTGTCGGCTTTGGGTATATTTTCTAGCCAGTGAGATTAGATGTAGGGGTGTGGGAGAAAAAGAGGAACCAAATCTTACCCTAAGGTTGTTTTTCCTCCTACAGCTGCAAAAAATGGATTGACTTAGAAGAGTGTTGGCAAAAGCCTGATTAGAATAGGTTCCAGAGAGAATGGAAGAACAGTAACTGGAGTCAGGTAGTAGGCAACCATTTCAAGGAGTTTTGTTGTAACCAGGCAAAAGGAAATGTCACAAGAGCTAAACTTGAGGCAGTGTCAATTCGAGGAAAAATTTGATGACACAGGAAGGAGGAGAAACTGCTGGAGGGGTATCCCTGAATATGTGAGCAGGCACAGAGCTGAGTGCACAGCGACCAGTTGAACCCATCCATGCCCAAAGTGAGTGGAGGAAAAGCTGTGCCAGTGAGTTGGCCAACATGCCCATGTCATGATGAAGTCGTGATAGCTCCTGTGCTCCCAGAGGAATTGAAAGCTGCTGAGAGTGAAGCAGAAGGAGGAGACACTGCAGGTCTCAGAAGAGGGAAGAAACTGTAAACGAATCCAGGAGAGCAGCAGAGTGACAGTACTAGGAATGTCGGACAATTGCCAGGCAGCTAAAAGGTCAGCAGGAAGACATGGCTGTGCATGTCAAGTGAGAGCAGTTAGCAAAGTAATGGTTTTCCTCCGGCTTTGTACAACCCTACTGGGGTGGCTATGAGGGAGGGAGAGTTTCATGCCACAAGCACCAGGCCCTTGCTTGGTGAGGACAGAGGCACTCGGGGCGTGCGCAAAGGAGGGATTGTAGCACTGGCTCATGGATCTCAGACAGGCAAGGAGATGTCCCACAGTTAAGGTTTCATTAAATAAATGATATGCAGTGATTAAAAATCTCAAGAGTTGAAGAATACCTAGGGACCTGTCCATAATATATTGAAAAAGCAAGCAGGTTGCACAAATTACCAGGTAGAGCATGTTCCTATTTTTGAGAAACATATATATGTTCATTAATGCAGAGAAAAATGGTCACTTCTGAATGACAGGAAAGTTTTCTTTGGGGACCTTTAAAGATATTCTATGAAGAACATGTATTTCTTTAATAATTAGAAAAAAATTTATACATATTTTAAACAGCACAGCTATCAAAATTGCTTACAAATTATGTCATTTAAAATTTAACCCCACTTAAAATACACATTTCAGGTTGCCTCAAATCACACCAGACACTACCAATGCTCATGAAGATGACACAGATTTTTATAAGCAGATGCACTGGACTGGGCTATGCTTCTCTATGGAGGGCTTTCCGAACTGGAACATCACTAAGATACACCCACAGCAAGGGCCGTCAGACAGTCAGTCTCCAGCAAGATGGTGTGACAAATGTCACCTATCCTGGTTAGTTGCACATCTTTTCTGTTCACTAATGCCAATGTCGTTTATATTGTTAAATATTTTTACTATCCCTCCTTCATAGCTAGGGGAAAAACAGATAATAAGAGAATAAATACAGAGGAATAATAAGCTGTTGATTTTCCAGTCATGCAAAATATAGCATAGCCAAGAATTTTATAATTTATACATGTTAGAAACACTAGAAAATATTTTAAATGCTTGCTTGCTGGGGGAATGGGGACTTAAGACCCCGTAGACCCCATTCTTGGCAAGGGAAAGCACCCCCAGAAAAAGAGGAAAATTAAAAAGTCAGCTGAGTGGGTTGGAACAAAGAAAAGTCAGCTAGTTTACATTTAAGCTAGCCATTGCTAGCAAGCTTCTTGCCTTTTCTGAAATTCTAGCCTGTTGGGGATACAGCTTACAAACCATCCTGCTGAGTCTGTGAACACTCTGGGAAAATAATGGTCAGAGAAGAGACTGTGGCAAGTCCTTGCAATCTACATCTTCTAGGGTGTTTCCTACCCATTAAACAGACAAAGCAGATACCCATTGTGGAGATTTGCATTTGCCTGGGGCAGAGATCAAGGGAGTAGCTCAAGCCCTGAGATATGGGCAGAAGAGCTTATATCCCTTATCCCCTTATGGCAGAGGAAGATCCTCTGTGGTGGTGATGGGAGGAAAATGCCTCCCTCCCACCAATCAATGCAGCCATTGTTTTACTCCACAGAGAACTAGTGGAGTTTAACACTTCTCTAGAAATCTGTGTGTGTGTGATCTCAAGCAGGAGGCTCTCCCAATACAAGGCTCAGATTTCAGATTTCTGGAGGCTTCCCTTAAGGTTAATAACAATAGGAGCTGATATGCTCACTCAGAAACTGCTGGCATCTTTGTTCCCTCCCTCATCTTACCCTCTGGGCAAATAGACTTTAATAAAATCAGAGTAGAGCAAACACTCTGGGCCATTGCCAGGAATCCCACAATGGGCAATGGACCCCTGAGCTCCCGCTTTTAATTCTACTCTATGTCTCTGGTCTCTTTCTTTATTGTTGCTCCTAACTCTGTATTTCTTCAGTCAGTAGCTGCCAGTTTCCACAGGTCTTAGTGGACCCTGCTCCTGGGGTGGAACAGCAACACTTGCTAAAAAATAAAGAACATGAAACTGTCAGATAACCTGGTCACAACTTGGTTAGAGTAGTAAGATTATAGGTACATTTTTAAGTCAGTAATTTAACAATCAAATGATATATATTTCCATTAATAAAAGGAAGTATAATTTTCTGGTGCATGAAGAATTACAACTCAGTTAAGAGTCAAGAAAGACTAATCCCATATGGGAGCTCCACAATTAATGTACAAAAAAAAATGAGATGTGACTTTAAAATATCACACAATGCTACTTGTAAGTTTAAAAATATATATTAATAAGGAAACATCTAAATAGACTGTAGAACAAATTGTTACATTTTACAAAGATGATGTAACTTTAAATTCTTATAATTCCCAATAAAAATGTTAAAAGCTGATATTTTCACTATCTGGTAATCATCATCCCTCAGTTAAATGTATTGAGATTTTAAAACTACCTTCTTTATACTGAATTGTTTTCTTAAATAATTTTGTTATTTAATATCGTCTCATAACTAGAAATACTCTCACTTTAAAAGGGGTGGCTTAACTTTGAAGCAAAAATGTCAGACACACCACAGAAAAAGCAACAAGGCCTTATAAAAATCGATATACCATTCACTGGCAGGAAGAAGAGCTGAATAACAAAATTTTAGATTAGAGGGTAACCAAAGAGCCTGTAACATTTTAAATCACTTGAAGTGCACCAGGGGGAAAAAGTACAAAGTGGTTTTTGAAGCAATGAAAAGCAGAACAGTAAAGGGAGTTGGAAAATCCAAAAACAAGCATGTGGAAAACTGATAAGCTTCCAAACTGATGAACTTCCCAGCGAAATAAGTTGATGAGGAAAAATACTCATTAAAATAAGTTCAGTGCTATAGGAAAATGGTGTCAACTAAAGTACTCAAACTTTACATGAATAAGTTTACAATCTTAAAAACATTTGCCTAACAAGCATTTACCATACATTCTGAAAAAGTATTGTAAGCCAAAATTATGTGACATTGACTCTCATTTTCTTTTAGAAACACTGATATAACTTTTTCATTTTTTTGCTCCTTATTAAAGTTTTTTTTTTTTTTTTTTTTTTTATTGTTGGGGATTCATTGAGGGTACAATAAGCCAGGTTACACTGATTGCAATTGTTAGGTAAAGTCCCTCTTGCAATCATGTCTTGCCCCCATAAAGTGTGACACACACCAAGGCCCCACCCCCTCCCTCCGTCCCTCTTTCTGCTTTTCCCCCCACAACCTTAATTGTCATTAATTGTCCTCATATCAAAATTGAGTACATAGGATTCATGCTTCTCTATTCTTGTGATGCTTTACTAAGAATAATGTCTTCCACTTCCATCCAGGTTTTTAACATATATTGCTTTGCCTAACATTTGAATGTAAATACTGTACTTGTTCAGTCTGAAAAACAAGCACATAAAATGATTAAACAAGGAACGTTAGCCAAAGATGGGAGATCAAACTGGCAAATGGTTTGAAGGTCACAGAGCCCATCTGCTTCTGGAGAGACTCTGAGACCCAGTCACAGCAGCCCACCTGGCTGTGGGGCCCACCTCTCTTTAAACCAGTGGTTCTCAACCTTCCTAATGCTGCGGCCCTTGAATACAGTTCCTGTGGGTGGCGACCCACAGGTTGAGAACCGCTGCTTTAAACCCTGCTATCTTGCCTGCTGTTTGCCACCGTACCCCTTCACTTCTGTCCTGGCTTCTTCACCTGAGCAACCTGCCTTTCACTTACGTAAGTAATGACATGCAAAAGCCCAGACTTGCAGCCAACTATGACATGGCACAGAAGAAACATTAGAACTCTGTACCAAGAGGAGTTCACCTTCCCTGAGAAGTATTCCTATGGCTTTTTTCCCCCTAATGAACAACACAAATTACATTAATTCATCCTGTTCCTTTTTATTATTCCTATGAAGAACCTTAGAACCCCAACCATTTGCTTCAACCTGGGAGCTCAGCTTCTCGTTTATGTACTGGGCCTCAAGTAAGATTTCATTATTAAAAGGTTTGTAAGCCACTGTCCTAGTACCTGATTTTTACATACTTAGATTTCTCCATTTTGCAGTTATCATTCTTGTAAGCTACCTGAACTCCTACGTGGAACAATTAGAGGTGTAAAAGTATAAAAGTGATTACATCAACTGTAATGGTGTGCTGCTTTATGCATACAATTCTTAATGTCTTAATAATTCATGTTTTATCCTCATCCAGCAATTCAAGAAAGCTCCTTTAGTGCTATTTCCAGAAGCTTTCTTGACAATGTATCTGGGTTGAGTCACGCAGAGGCACTTGATGACGGCAGCTTTTGGAGAAGCTGTCCTGAAAAGAGCGACTGCCTATTTTTTCTCATCAGAATCTCTTTAGAGCTAAAACCAGCATCAGCCACCAATTTGCTGGCCATCCTGCTTACTGAGCAGAAAGTCTTTGCAGCCCTGACATCTAATTAGTGCCCGGGATTTCACCATGCCCCCAATGTAATGCTGTACGAAACACACCAGCTATAAAAGTGACCATCCTTCAGACAGACCAATGGTTCCCAAGCTGGGGCATGCATCAGAATCACCTGCAGGATTTGTGAAGACAGAATGCTTTATTCCGTCCCTAGAATTTCTGAGTCAGATCTGAGAATTTACAATTCTACTGAGATGAGGCAGATGCCGCTGGTCTGAAAACCACACTTAGAGAACAAAAGCCTCAGATCATTCCATTTTCCTGCTTAATAATCTTCAAAGACTCCACCCTTTCTATCATATTAAGTACATAAATGCTTTGTCTTGGTATTCAAAACCTCCTGGTTAGAGCCCATCCAAACTCCACCAGTCCATGCCCAGAGCACTGGGCTCCAGCTGCCTTTCCCAGTCAAATACACTTCTCCTTGCTCTATTCATTAAGGGACTCACTCTTCAAAAGACTCCAGAAATGCCACCTCTTCCCAGAAGCCTCTACCTATGATAGAGTTTAACTTTTAAATTAGGGCACAACGAGAGACTAACAAAAATTAATAATAAATAGAACAATCATAATAATACCCTACAAAAACAATTGAGTACACGGGGTGTCTTTCTCTCTCAAGATGTCTTACTACATGTGACATGTTCAGACCACAGCTGACAGTGGGTGACTGAACTGGAACTACTGTAATGGAAAGTGACTTTGTGATCCAGGCTCTCAGGAGCAGGAAGATTCTACTTCCTGTCTCTTAGGATGCTTGCTGCTGGATCCCAGCCCCATGGTGACAAAGCAGCCTAAGGCCTCAGTGCCCGCTGAGGCCCCAGCAGCCAGCCAGCCTGTGAGGAAGCCCCCTTGAAACTGTGTCTTCCAATACCTTCACTTCCTCCATCAGCACCCAAGGTGCAGAAGGGGAGCTGTCCCCACCAGCCCCAGCCTAAACTGCAGAGGGGTAAGCACAGTAGACGGCTATTGTTAAAAAGCACTACTCCTTGGAACCGTCTGTTACACAGCAATAGATAACAAGGCAGGCACACAGTCTCAGCTTTGAATCCTTTCTCCTCTCTAGCAGAGGGGAGCACAGGGCCAGACCCTAAAGAGTGCTCATCACAAGGTTCAGACGTTTCTGGAGGGAAAATCCTCCTATGGGGATCACTCTTTATGAGTAAATACAAAATCCCCTGGGAAAAGAATTCATTTTCACCCAAGAAAAACACAAACCTACTCCTCACCTTACCTAACCCCCCAGAGTTGTGCCAGAACTTCAAAGCATTGAAGAGTCAGTAAATGTAAATGGATCTGTTTAAAAAACAAACAAAAAAAGTCTCTATGAAGTCGGCTGGTGCAAAACAATCAGACTGCTTTGTAATCTCAATTCAAAGGATGGCAGATAAATAGGAGAGACCAACAGTATTTTGAAGAACAAGAAATCCATGAGGCTGCCATCAGCATATAAGGAGAGATGGGGAGACCGGGCCTGACAGTTGTACAAAATGAAACAACTTTAGGGGAGCCCCACAAAATCTAGGGAAACGTAATGAAGTGAAGACCAAACCAGAGAAAATGGCCATTTCCCTTGATTAAATATATTATAAATGTTCATATTTTGCTAAGTTTTCAGTATTCTTACTTTAACCCTATTTATTCTATTATATAGCCCTCCACAATGAGTCTTAGAAAAATATCATGTCAGTTAAGGTAACTGGTAATACTACTTACCCTAGACCCCAGGAATTTTCCATTGTTGCACTTATCACAAATAGAACTTGCCAATTATGTTAGTGTCCTTTACGAGACCTTAAGTCTCACAAGTACTGGGACTATCCAGTATATTCTCTCTTCCCACCGCCCAGCGCAACACCTATCATTATAATATACACTCAGAAAGTATTTACTGCATGAACGTTGAATGACTAGCACTAAAAAGGCTATTGGGAGAACTGGAACAGAGAGTCCTGAATCACTTGAGTATGAATTCACGTGGAGCATAAATAAAAGTTCTTTAAGAGGGAGGAGCGTAGGGCCTCGGTGCATGCCACACCTTCTGGGGGCAAGACATGATTGCAAGAGGGACTTTACCTAACAAATGCAATCAGTGTAACCTGGCTTATTGTACCCTCAATGAATCCCCAACAATAAAAAAAAAGAAAGTTTCTACCTTGACACTGAAATTACTTTAGGAATAACTTTCTGCTGCCATCAGTTGGAATATGAGGCATTCTACTGCTGGAGGAGTTATTTTTATTCTCAGTCCCCTCTCTGTTCATGTCCAGTTCAAGTCTCCTTGACATACACAATATTTGCATACATTTAGAGCCATCACCCAGAATTTAGAGCTTCCTAGAACCATACTTTAATTAACATCAATTATAAATGCTTCCTCACATCCCTTCTCTCCCTTTTTCTGTCAATCCATTTCCAAAAGTGGTTAAAATAACCCCCCTTAAACACAGTTTTTGTCGCATCCTTTTCCTACCTCAGAACCTACAGTGACTTTCAAGAGTTTAACATATTAACAACACCCATGACAGGGTTCTAAAGATCTTCCATTAATTGTCCTGCCTACTGTCCCACCAAACCAAACTCACTACCTATTACCATCCCCTAGACAGGTACAAAACACATGGAACTTGTCATATAGGCAAGCAGACACCATGGAAGGTTATGATTCAAATACATTAGTAAGTTCTCATTAGTCTGTCAAGACACCCAGAAGGAAGCCCATTGCTTTCAAGAGTATATGTGCAAGATTTATTCCCAGTCACTCACGGAAAAGAGACTTGTCAACAGAAAACCATCAACTCTAAGTTAACTTTTAGGGATTATATAGTGATGCATTTTAAGGATTCTAACATAAAATTAGAACCTGCTGATTTAGGGTTTGTGAAGGGAAATCCAAACTTTCTAACCAGGCCAACAATACATCTGCATTTTAATATATCAATTATTTAAAATATGGAACTCTTCATCTGTTGTGCCTCTATCATCACCTGGACTTACACAAATTACTCTCACAAGTTCACTGCAACTTTCATTGATTGGAAAAAAAAAAAAAAAAGATCAAAAGATTATATAACCCCAAGGAAATCTGTACAACAGCCTTTCCTGGAAACCAAACAAACCCAATCCTATTTAAAGATTCAATTTACTACCCGGTGATATTTTTCAGATATGAAACAGAAAAACAAGTTGATCAAATGCTGAAAAAATTTTGTATCAAAAAATGAAATGCCACTAAAAAAGCCAGAGTTCATAGACTGAAAATACAGCCAAACATGATGGCTCACACCTATAATCCCGGCATTATGGGAGGCTGAGGAGGGAGGATCCCTTAAGGGCAAGAGTTTGAGACCAGCCTGGGCAACATAATGAGACCGTGTCTTTACAAAAAAATAACAATAAAAAAATTAGCCATGCATAGTGGCACTTGCCTGTAGTCCCAGGTACTTGGAAGGTTGAGCCAGGAGGATCACCTGAGCTCAGGAGTTCAAGGTTACAGTGAGCTGTTATCATGCCACTATACTCCAGCACACAAGCCAGGGTGATACAAAACCCTGTCTCTAAAAATAATAATAACTGAAATACGAGAAGATGGTTATGGTGGAAGCAGCAGTTCCTCTGCGATTGAGTCCTCGTCCCTTCAGGAATCTCCATCATTTCCTTAAATGTGGGTCATGCAGCATGACCAGGTTCTCCCTAGTCCAGAAGGTGATACAATCATATCCTAACTATGGAAAAGTACAAATGGTGCTATGATAATTAATGAGAGGAAGAAAATATTAAAAATCAATGATGCTCTTCTTTATTATTCTGACATTCAATAAGATCTTAGAAGTTCTGGCTGAGTGTGGGTGGCTCACTCCTATAATCCTAGCACTCTGGAAGCCCAAGGTGGGTGGACTGCTTGAGCTCAGAAGTTTGAAACCAGCCTGACCCAGCCTGACCAAGAGTGAGACCCTGTCTCTACTAAAAATAAAAAAACCAGCAGAGCAGGTGTCCTAGAGGGCATGTATAGTCCCAGCTACTCCGGAGGCTGAGGCAAGAGGATCCCCTGAGTGCAAAAGACTGAGATTGCTGTGAGCTATGGTGACTCAATAGCACTCTACCCAGGGAAACAGAGTGAGACTCTGTCTCAAAAAAAAAAAAAAAAAAAAAAAAAAAATCTGAGACACATTGAAGGATATACTTTTGTTTATAATCCCTTGAAGTGAGTTGGAAGGTAGTAGCAAATGATTAAACACAGAAGACTATATAATAATTTCTATGCAACTTTAAATATTTACAATTGCTTGCAGGCATGTGGGAAATGTTCTAGGAATTCACAGCAATTAAAGTTAATATCAAGAATCTGTAAGCAACAATCTCCCCTTGCAGGAAAATGATTAGCTTCATTGACGTTGTCTTTGAGGCAGAGGCATGGTAAGAGCCAGGTTAGGAGTCAGACAGGAAACGGCAGCCTCTGAGCCCAGGTTCTCCATTCCTACAGTGGGGGCCCTATCACTGACCTCAATGGACTTCATCGGGATGACAGGCATAGGAAGCGTATGGCATATAACAAAAACCCAGCATGGCTCAGCGCCCATAGCACAGTAGTTACGGCACCAGCCACATACACCGAGGCTGGCAGGTTCAAACCCGGCCCGGGCCAGCTAAAACAATGACAACTGTAACAAAAAATAGCTGGGCATTGTGGCGGGCACCTGTAGTCCCAGCTTCTTGGGAGGCTGAGGCAAGGGAATCACTTAAGCCCAAGAGTTTGAGGTTGCTGTGAGCTGTGACGCCATAGCACTTTACCAAGAGTGACATAGTGAGACTTTGTCTCAAAAATAAAATAAAATAAAATAAAATAAAAACAATGTTAAGTCCATTCCATCTGCATCACCTGCTCCAATTTCAGTTTTCTGGGAACAGCAGTAAAACTTGGGATTCCTGGGAAGCATGAGCCAAATCGTATTACCCTTTTCTCAATTTTCTTTTCTTTATTTTTTTATTGTTAAATCATAGCTGTGTACATTAATGCAATCATGGGGCACCATACACTGGTTTTATAGACCGTTTGACACATTTTCATCACACTGGTTAATATAGCCTTCCTGGCATTTTCTTAGTTATTGTATTAAGACAATTATATTCTACATTTACTAAGTTTCACATGTACCCTTGTAAGATGCACCGCAGGTGTAGTCCCTTTTCTCAATTTTGGTTTGCTTACTGCCTAAGCCACCATCCTCGGGTGGTGGGAGGAGACATGGAAAAGAAATTGTTTTAGTTTAAATGGCTAGAACCACATTCTTCCTTTTCCGCCCTTCCCCCCACCTTTAGATAGCTGTAAACAGAGATGGTTGTAAACAGAATTATCTATGTAAAGTTGAAAATACTGCACCCAAATTAAAATATTCAACATATAAAGAATAAGCTGCCTCTGGAAAGCAGACTGGAAGATAGGTGTATAAAATCATTTGAAGGTCAAATTTTTATGACATTTGTATACACTAAAAAAGGCACTCAAAAAATTAACAATACATGTTATACTTATTCCTAATAAACTTAAAAACTTTCAAAAATTCCTAAGACGTACTTCAGAGGGAGGAGTGGTTTCATTGTAGAAATTGATGTTGACTGAACAACACTTGACAGAAGTCACTTCTCTCCTCCAAGGCATTCTCACGACTGACCACCAGGTGCCCAAATAGGGGTCACTCAAACCTATGGAAACAAGGCTGCCCCACATTGTCAGGCAGGTCTCTCAGAACCTCTTCTGTTTCTAAGTGATGTCTGGTTCATGAATTGCCCGTTGCTCAAATAAAATGTTAAGTTTAATGTGTCTCAAGTTTCTCATTTAACAGTTTCATGTCCATCTTTTCTACCGAAGTCTAAGGTTCATGAGAAAGACACCATGTCCCTGTTCACCACTGCACCCCTAGTGCCCAGGACATGCAGAGTGCCACAATGACAGTAAATAGGGGTCCCCTCACCTTCTTTCCCCATGCAGTTCAACTACCACATGACATAGGGAATGTATAGCTTTGGCTTCCTTATTTCATTTATCGAACAGCAATTTTTTTGACTCAGTACATAGGAAAGGTAGAAACAGAAATCTCTTCATTTTTCTTTCCAAAATAACCACAACCAAAGAGAAGAAAAATTTTGAGAGTATTACTTCAGACCCTTGTTTCGTCTTACAATCAAAACGTAGATTAGTCAGACATGTGACAAAAGAAGTTTCTGCAAAAAACTAGGGCTTCTAGCTTAGCCACTGAGTGTTAAGATAAGGTGGCCAAAAAGTTGTCAGAATGCCTGACAATGTCCAAATACCCTGTATTTGTAGATCACATGGAATTAATTTCAAAAAGGAACTGGTTAATTGGGCTAACGGTCCCCACAGTTGTGATCATCTTCAAATTATATACAAATATATTCCTGGTTTCATCCTATATCTACCCTGATTTGTCCTGTACCCAGTGGGGATCCAACAGTATATGGAAGGGAGCTGGGAAAGCCCCTCCATCGTTCAGTCTCCTCACAGACATCTTGATAATTTATTATAATAATCACCAAGAAAATGTTGTTCAATGATTTTAGTTGCATATTAAATGGGCCAGAAGTGGTAATGATAAATACTTTGTTTTCATAACTTCATTTCCTAAAATGTAAAAAAGCATTGATTTGCACAGTATTCTTATTTTTTACACTAATGGTAAATATTTATTAGAAAAAAATAAAATTTCACAAAAGTGAAGAATCGATGCTGATCATTTCTGAGTTTGTACTATTGGGCAAAAGACAATACTACTTAGAAATCATTAGCTATTTGCACTTATGCAAACTGATTTGCTTGCAGAAACAACACAAAGCCTGATTGACACAATTTTTCCTTTCCCTACACATGGAACAAAAGCGTTATCTCAGCAGACAGGAAAGGAAACTTAAATTAATTTATGTTTTCATGAATTCAGCTCTGCTCAGCAAATTAATTCATTCTTTAATTAAAATGAACAGCACAAAAAAGGGTATATTTTGGTCAGTCAATTGCCTGTATTCATAAGAGAATTTTGAAATACAAAAGATTGCATGTTTTACTTAGCTGAAACCAGTAAAAAGCCAGATTGGTATTCCTTTATCAGTATTTAGCAGACATGTCATCTGAGGAAAACATTTATAATACTCTGTAGTATACCAGTAGCTGCTTTGGAAACTAGAGTGGAAGCAATATTCTATTATATTTAAAAAGACTGCCTTTGTTCTATGTCAAGATTCTAGCATTGAGCCATACAAGCATGAAAGATTTTTAATTTGATGAATAAGGCATTTAATTTCTGTATAAGCAACTATAACTTAATTTTAAATAGGAAAATATATGGTGCATTTTGAAAGTCATGAAATTTGTTACAGTAGGCATTTTCAGATTAATTTTTAGCTTTGAAAGAAGGGTATTTCACAAAAAAAACACTGTGCCATGATACAATATATTAAATTACTTATTTACAGTTTTTACATTTATTTTAACAAAGAACGTTTTTTAAAATGGCATTTCCAGGCGGCGCCTGTGGCTCAAGGAGTAGGGCGCTGGTCCCATATGCCGGAGGTGGTGGGTTCAAACCCAGCCCCGGCCAAAAACCACACAAAAAATAAATAAATAAATAAATATTAAAAAATGGCATTTCCTTGACTAGTATTACGTTAAAGCAATATTTCTAAAGTGGCAGTAATTTTATCCTCCATAGGGAGACTTTGTTGTTACAACTGAGGCGATGTCACTGGCGTCTAGTGGGCAGAGGCCAAGGAAGCTTTTAACCATCAACAATATACAGGACAGACAGCTCCACACAGCGACAAAAATATCGCTTCCCAAAAGTCAATAGTGCTGAGGTTAAGAAACCTGCTTTAAAACAAAATGATTTAAAAGGCCTTAAAAATATTTTACATGTCAAACTCAATAAACAAGTCAGGTTTTTGAAAAGGAAGATCGTGCTACACAAACTCTGAGTCACAGTGTGAGAAAAATAAAACTTAGGCTCACATGAAACTACTCACAACAATTATCTTTAAATATCTAAAATCAAGATACAGAATTTTCTAAACAGACACGGGATAATGTATCTCCACTTATATGCACTTCAAACTTTATTTTTATGCCTGGTACATAGTAGGTACTCAATAAATACTTACTAAGGGAAGGAGGAAAGAAAAATCTATCTTCATAGGTCATGCCCTGGGATAGTTTATAAGATAATATTACATCAAGATAAGAACCTTCTCTCTTGGTCTTTAGCATATTGTTCATATCTGCCGAAGGTTTCATTTTCTAGTCTCCCCAAGCAGCCAGGTGTGTCCACAGAAGTTCTCACCAACACTCCTGTGTGCACTGTGAGCAGAAGAAAGCACGTGCTTGGAGGAAGTTGCTTGCCCTTCATTTCCTCTCTTCGCCCCTTACCATAATTTGGGATGTGGAGTTGGCTTTGGTCCAGCTTCAACTGTGTAGATGGGACTAACTCCCCAAGAAGGAGAATAAGACAAAAATAAGCTACAAATTATTGAATGACCACTTGGCACAAGAAGCTGCCTCTGCAGCTGGGATTACTCACCTCCCAGAACGAGAAAGAGACGTGAACTTCTTATTTCATCTGTCACACTTGGAGTGTCTTTGTTATAGCCACTTGTACAAGGCAATTCTATATAATCGATAATTCCCTATGTTGCCAATAGGATAAATACTTTCTATCTGAAGAAATAATACAATGACTACTTTTAAAAATTTTTGATGCAAACAATAATTCTATAATCATTTCTATATATGAAGATTAGGAGGAAGACCTGTCCTTAATATGCTTAATTCTCACTTGTGCAATCTGAAAGGAAAAATAAGGCACAGAAGAAATAAGAAGAGAATTGCCAGAGGAACTCATTATTTAAATGACACAATCTATAAGTAAACTCATGCTAATGATAATAGGTTAGGCCCTGACAAAGGCAGGCCTAAACACATAACTGACTTGTAACGTTGTATAATTACAGCATTTTCATCTTCTCGCCATGGTTTCCCTTTGACTGAGATACCACTAAGAATACAAGGAGCAGGGTGGCGCCTGTGGCTCAAGGAGTAGGGCACCAGTCCTATATGCTGGAGGTGGTGGGTTCAAACCCAGCCCTGGCCAAAAAACCACAAAAAAATAAATAAATAAAGAATACGAGGAGCAAGAGGGGACAAAACAATGAAGGCCAGAGGACACCACAAACGAAACAACTGGCCTTGGACCACTGATTTCTGGATAAATTGTGTAGTCAAATTTGGAATATTCAATTAAATTTAATTCAAAGGCTCCGGGTCTATCTTGGTTTTCTGAAAATATGGCTGCTTCTCCTTAGGCACATCTTTATTAAACTCCTCTGGACTTATTAAATTTTCCTCTGGACTTTTTTTGAATATATATATTTATTCAAGGATTTACTCCTACTTTGTGTGAGGAGGAATCATCGAGAAACAAAATATTTCCAAAAAAATTAAATTAAAATATTTCAGTTACCCGGCTTTATCAAGCCGGAGTCCTCAAACTGCGGCCCGCGGGCCACATGAGGTGGTGTGATTATATTTGTTCCTGTTTGTTTTTTTACTTCAAAATAAGATATGTGCAGTATTCATAGGAATTTGTTCATAGTTTTTTTTTTTAAACTATAGTCCGGCCCTCCAATGGTCTGAGGGACAGTGAACTGGCCCCCTGTTTAAAAAGTTTGAGGACCTCTGCTTCTGTCAAACACTGTACTTTTTAAAACATAATTTTCTCCTCTGAAAATTAATGTCATGGTTGGATGCCCATAGAATAGTGGTTACGGAGCCAGCCACATACACCAAGGCTGGTGGGTTCGAACCCAGCCCGAACCAGCTAACTAACAATGACAACTACAACAAAAAATAGCCGGGTGTTGTGGCAGACATCTGTAGTCCCAGATACTTGGGAGGCTGAGGCAAGAGAATTGCTTAAGCCCAAGAGTTTGAGGTTGCTGAGCTGTGATGCCAGGGCACTCTACCAAGGTGACATAGTGAGACTTTGTCTCAAAAAAAAAAAAAAAGAAAGAAAGAAAATTAATGTCTTGAACACTACATCTGTTACAAAACCACAAGCTTTTTATACTGGGACGTATTTTTACCTTAAACATATGAAATAAAAGTATATATCGGAATCCTTTAATACCTCCCTTGCCCCAAACCACATTTATAGATTGTTCCAAAAAGTCTATTGCCATTAACTCAGTGGTCTATGTAATTTTTTAATGATAACTTCAAAAGCATCAGGAAAGCATGATTTAGAAAGTAGAATAGCTTGGTCTGATACACATTTTTTTTTTTTTATTTTGAGACAGAGTCTTACTATGTCACTCTGGGTAGAGTGCTATGGCATCACAGCTCACAGCAACTTCAAACTCTTGGGCTTAAGCAATTCTCTTGCCTTAGCCTCCCAAGTAGCTGGGACTACAGGCACCCGCCACAGCACCCGGCTATTGTTTTTGTTGTAGTTGTCATTGTTGTTTGGCAGGCCTGGGCTGGATTCAAACCTGCCAACTCCGGTGTATGTGGCTGGCGCCCTAGCTGCTGAGCTACAGGTGCCAAGCCTATGATAGGTATTTTTAAAGATTTTAAAAATCTAAAGAATTTGCATGCTTTACAACAGACTCATTTCTATATTTAATGAACTTAAGAGTACAAATTAAGGAGCTTTGAAATTTATATATTAGGTTCAAAAATATTTACTATTTTCAGAGGGACATTACTTTTGACTTTCTTCATCAACAAAATGTACTTGTTTCCAGCTGAATAGCAATATACTGATTACCAACTGAGGAGATTTTGATTCTTTAGGAATAAGTTGATCTCATAATGTGAAATAAAACTACCAGTTTCACGTTCTCTCTCCTGCCCAATTTCTTTCTGGGGCATTAGTCAGTTGTTAAATTACAGTCTACTACTAAAAGAAAGGGTAACTAAATGACACATCTGGACCCAAGTAAATATTTCACCAGTTCCAGTGAATGCCCTAAGCAATAGTCAATCAGTAAATTGCCACAGTGAGCCAACATAGGTATATGAAAATTACACCATTACCTACTTTAAAAAAACAAAATAAACAATCACAATTGTCAATTTTAAAAAATAACAAAAAGCTTCAAGAATCTCCATATACACCAAATTCCACACTGGAGGCTGTGTAAAACTGGAATTGGACGTTCTCACGCATGCTGTATCTGTGACCTTAGAAAGTCACAATCTCTGGGGCTTTCTTTTCATTTGTCTGATTTTAGACAAACAAAGAGACTGATCTTGGCCAGTGGTTCTCTACAGGAGTAGTGCACTAAGAGGTGTTTTGGAAACAGGTTCCAAACTGTGGAAACTAGTTTTCAGAGTGGTTGGTGCTTAGGGGCATGGTAAAGGGTCTGCCACACATCCGGGAACTGTACTGTGTTCCCCACCACTTTCAAATGTCCCTCAGTTCATCCTTCTCAGAACCTTCAGTATGGCCATGTGAGACTAGAGAATAACTTTTGTACCTACTAAACAAGCTGTTCTAATCGTTTTAACAAACTGAATTTTCCAGGGATTTAATTCCTACATCAATGCATACTTTCGTTTGGAACTTTATCAAGAATCATTCACCATTTCCAGAAAAATCATCTCACCCACAGCAAATCTGAGTCAATACCGTGACATGTGGGGAGAAGGGCTCTTTTGCAAGTATTGCCTTCATGGTGATGCCATGAATAGGTACAAATAGCAACCCCGGTTTATCGTGGCTTCCCGTACAGTCGGGTCTTAGCATTTATATAATGATTATATCACATTTTATTATAAATATGCTCCTGTTTTCTTTATATTACAATTAGGGCAATGTATTGATATTTTATGTTTAATATAACTTACTTATGCATACTATTGTCTATAAATTTCATTGCAGGACAGTAAAAGGGTTATATGAAATATTTTATGGAAAGAAAATAAGATGATAGATCTTACAGGGATCCACACCACTGACCTATGATGTATGTCATGTTAGGCTCCTTGTAATCCTAACATTCCTTAATTTTAAGGAACATTTACTTTGGCAAGTGCTGATCATTAGTAAGCCTTTACCTCTACTTTTACATTTGAAAGTATTGCAATTAAGTTTAAAAAATAAATAACATGTGGTTGCTAAGGTGATACATAAAAAAAACAGACTCCACTAACATTTATGAAAGCAGTGGGGAATTCACAGTGCTGATGCCTTTACCAGGTTAACAAAGAAGGACAGAAACATATCTGAGGTTGAGCTGGCGCCCTTCACTGCTGTTTGGTCCCAAGAGTCTACACTACTGATCTTAGCAGCTGACTGTGCCCTTGCTCCGTCCTTGAGCTGAGACTCACACCTTTTACTTAGTCTTAAGTCTCAGTCTAAAGATTTTTTACATCTAAAAAATTCATTTAAGAAAATATACATTGGCAAGCAACGCAAATGTTCCAAATGTGGAACATGATGAACAAGTTTCACAATCAAATCACACAAATCCCTGCTTAGCAAAGCTTGTCACTCAAAAGCAACACCTTCAACCCAATATTTAGCTTGCAGATGGTATAAACGTGCACCCATTCATTTGAGGTAACTGTTCTCTGTCATCATTCAACCTACTGCGCCATCTTCCAGTTAGTGGAAGGATAGTGAAGACGTGATTTCAGGGACTACCTCCACTTCCCCACACAACTGGGTTCTTACCACATCCCCTTTCTCCACTGTGTCTATACCAGACCACCTCCTTCCTCCACCAAAAAAGCTTCTGTCACAGGCTATAAAAGGTTGACATTCCACAAATTTCTGTATGTATCTTAAAATAAAATCCCTTGAGATAAAAGTTCAAGGAAAGATAAACCTCTCCTTTACAAATAATAAACCTATCCTTTATATATAATAAATATATTATTCTTAGTCAAACGACTGAGAGCTGGGAAAATACCTGATTAAAAAAAAAAAAAGCATTAAATAGAAAAGAGGGAAAATACAAAGACAAACTTGATTCATATACCAAAACAAGTGCAAGATTCTATATAAGAAAGCTTAATCAACATTTTCAAAAAGAAAACTTCACTGAGACATTTAAGTAATATATTCATTGCAAGCTCTCATGGAAGTATTTCAAAATCACTGTAAGACACAATAAAAATAAAAAAAATTTGAAGATATCTATACAAATATAAAACATTTACTTTTTAATTTTTATGAGTTTCTGAAAATAAAAAAATTATAATTTACATAGGAAGGAAAAGGATTAATTATCAGCAATTCTTTTTATAAATGATTCTCTTAATTTTTCCTTACTACCTTCACGTACACGTAGATTAGTAAAGTAACAATTTTCTGAAAACACACACACATGTGTTTAACCAAATAAACATGTGGAACATGAAAGGATTTCTGAGCTCCCACTGCTGACTTCTCAAGTTTCCCACATTCAACATCTGACTTCCAGGCTTCCTCATTTCAAGCCATCTGAACTTCAGTGTTTATTTGGGCTTATAAAGGTTATAGGTTTGGTGTTCGGAGTGAGGGGTGAAGGATGATCTGATATAACATTTAAAATCTGCTTGATGCAAAAATTAAGAAAAAGAAGCTTTGCCCTGGGCAGAAAGAAGTGACAGAGCCATGAGGCCCAGCCTCTGTGCACTCACTCGGAGGGCCTCGATGACCAGGTCTCTAGCTTCCAGCTCCCCTTCCATCACACTCAGAAGCATCCGCAGCTCTGTCTTACTGAGGGTGTCCACATCAAACTCCTTTTTCTGTAACACAAACAGAAAATAAGACAATGAAAAAAACATTCTTAAGAAAGATCTACACATCTTAAGGGTATGCAATAGATCATTTTTATCCCAAGGGCTCAGCAGATCCAAGAGGCTCTGGAGCACTATTTGGCAGCAGACGATCTATGCCTTGACCTTCTGAGAGGAGAGGTAAAACCCACAATACCCATCTCTCAAGTATCCCCTCTGAGGAGCTATTGTTCCCCAGCTGGCCTACACGCCAAGATTCAGAATCTCTCCAAGTAATCCAGCACAAATTTAAAGTCCCTGGCGTCTGAATCAAAATAGGTTTGGTATATCATAGGGGGTAGGGGAGTTGGGAGGGAAGTGAAGAAAGCACAGATGTATTCCTAGAAGGGCCCCCATGTAAAGGCTCCTGGGAGGTTATTATAAATTCCAGAACATCTAATAATAACAGGTCATGTTTATAGAACACTCTGCTGCAGAGGCCACCAGCCGGCAGCCTAATACCAAATCTGGCTCACAGATGTGTGTTACTTGGGCCACAAAGGGTTTTCCCCGGCCCCAATTCAGCCAATATTTAACAAATCTGAAGATGTCACCAAAACTCCAGACTCCAGACTTCCCTTCAAAAGTCAGATGATCGAGTAAACCTAGATTCACAGGGTTACCTGATTTCTGCAGGACAAGAACCCACAGAGACAAGTAGCAGCTGCCCCTTTAGAAAGGACATGTTCTTCATGTTGCCAACCTACTCCACTAACACACACACACAGGGAGCAGGGACCATCCACTTTTAAGAAGCATGGACCAACACCACCACGTACTTATTTGGCCCTGGTCAGGTGAGTTGGGAAGCCCCGCTACATGGTAAACAAAATGTTCCTTTATGCAATCCTCTGCTGCTTCTTGTCATCCTAGCATGCAGCCTTGGCAGGGAGCCGAAACACACAATCCTTCCGGAGACCAAGCTGCAGCATGAGGTCAGTGCCAGGGTGCTGGGTCCTCATCCCTCACCCTGCTCTGTCAGCCTGCTGGCCTCTCCTCTACTTTCCTTCCCTGGGTGACTGCATCCAATCTCACGGCTTAAATCACAGGTTTGTATCACTGACTCTCAATTCTTTTGTCATTGCTGCCTATCTCTTTTACAACTTTTACAAGTAGGTCCTCTGACAATCCATTTCAGAGATAAAACTGAGAAATGATCATCACCATGTTCACAGCTGGTCCAGATGAGTCCGAAGCCTGAGCTCCTTCCACAGTGCACACCCCGCCAGAGAAACTTATTTGGCAAACCCCCTCACCATCACAGTGAAAGGGGGACACACGTCCACCCCCAAATGGCTCAGTACATGCCACTTCAGAAGCCATTCTTCAAAATGTGACAGTGTTATAATACTTCACATGTGTATACTACAGAGCACCCAAAGGTTTCCAACAAAGTACTCTTCAAGAAACAAATGTAATCTACACCATATGGCCATCTCTCTTTTCCAGTTAAGAAACCACAACTCAGAGAAGTCAGATAAGGCTTCCGCATCATGCGATCAGTAAATGGTAGAATCAGCGTGTACAACCATGGGCTGTGACACACCTGCACACTTGACCGGCACAGTACCAACCCTCCAGAATAAGCTCTTTGAGACAGAATGAAAATGATGCCATTCTGCCAATCAACCAATAAGAACTAGTTTAACATCTGTGTATCCTGTACCAGGCTATTCTGTGATGACACATAAGTAAACACAGCAAAGATCATAAATGTTGTCAGAGGCTTTCAAACAGGCACAACCGGAACTGGTCACGTTTCAGTTTCAGAAGAATCTTTTGGAAGGAGACAGGATGGTAGAAATGAGGAAGAGACCAGTGGTAGGGGGTTCTCTGAAGCAAGATTTTAAAAGGATCTTTCTCTTAAAGCTGTTTCTTTTTGTACATACACTAGACAGAGCGGTTATTTGGAAAGGCAGAGGCTAATGATGGAAAAAGAGACAGCAATATAAGCGTGTATTTCTCACACAGAACCCTACAGCAAGTCTAAAATATGTGGCCTTCTAAGGGATCCTCTGCTTCAAAGGACATTTTAGAGATGTTCTCTGTGAATAGAAAAATCCAGTATATCAGGTCTCAAATTCTGCTCCCACCACAGAGCAATGTCTCATAGAGTCTAATAACCCAATTGTTCTCCAACTTCAGCATGCATAAAAATCACCCGGAGATCTTGCCTGGGGACAGACTGCTGGACTCCACCCATGTGTCTGAGGTGGGGCTATGAATTTGCCTTTCTAACAAGCTCCTGCTGGTGCTACTGGCTCAAGACTCCACTTTGAGGAGCATTTCTGTAACTTACCCGTGCCTCTCTGTTCTCATCTCTATAATGGAAATCCTGACATTCACCCTGCAAAGTTCTTGTGAGGATTAAACAAGAACCTATAAATGAAGTGCTAAATAAAGGCAGGTGAACGTTATTATTAACCCAGACATTTCATTAAGAGAGGAGTGGGATGTTGGCTATGAGCCGATTTCTTTGAAAATCTACCACCAGCCCAGGTCTAGTAAACTCAGTTTATTGACTGTGATGAAAGACAGACTCTCTTCTCCTGGTTTTTCCCACTCAGATGGGAGAGTAAGCTGCAATTCTTATGTGCTTTACAGGGTAATGTTTTATTAATGGTACTGCTGGTTGCGCTAAAGATTTTAATTAATTGTATACTTTATCGTCCTTGTTTCTCTGAAGCTTCATAAGCAAAGTGCTCCATTTTAAAAACTAATAAATTATGAACAGCATTGCCAAGATCCGGATGCATGTTAGAGGCAAGAGAGCGCGCCCTGCTTCCATCGGCAGCATCACAACATGTGACCTGCAACCATTGCTGTTCTATATATCACCATCAGAAAAGGGAAACCTCATTAAAATAAAAAACACCGGTACAAGGGTTTTTGCTAAACGATATGTCACACAGGATGTTAAAAAAAATCTGTTTCCCATCACCATGTATTAAGTGATGTGTTACTTTAAATATATAGTTTGGCTGCTGGTCTCTCTTCCCTGCCAGTCTTCTCACTCCCATTTTCCACTAACACACTACCAATTCCTGGCCTTCCGTAATAAAAATATTGCAACACTTTCAAATTGTCATTCTCTAATAACTTATGTCTCCATCCCCTATTTTAGCAAAAAGGGTATGAGAAAGCACTGTACTTGAAAACATGCTACAGATCTTAAGACCCCAGATATTTTATGTATAAGTACAAAGCACTTTGGTATGTGTAGAAAAATAAGTCCAGAAGCAAAAATCCCACACAAAAAACTATATATATATTTTTTTTCACATGAATATGGTACCAAAAGTAATTAGACATTGAAAAAATTATTATTAAAGTTTCTGGGTTTAAGAGCAAAAGGAATTGTTGTAAATCTCATAATGTTTCTAAAAGACTACCTTGATAATCAAATTGTCAAAATTAGAAAACAAGTCAGAAAAATATACTGCCACTCACACAAAAAATTAAGATCTCCATCAGAGCAGCCATGAAAATGTGATCCCCTTCCCTGAAAAAAAAAAAAAACATCACAGCAGACATAGTCACAGTCTAAGCTTTATTATTACACTTGCTTTTCCCAATTAAAAAGAAAAATCTAGCACTTACTTTTTAGTAATGGAAAGAAACTGAAAAAAAAAAAAAAAAAAACTGAAACAAAACCAGCACTGCTAGATTTTAACTTCATGGGCCACTCTCTGCCTGTAACATTTGCCAAGAAAAGTACTCCAGGAAGAGTGCTTCTTAACACCTAGTTTAAAAATCTGGCGTGGCAGCTTAAATGAATCCAGATTCTGGTCATCAGAGAGAGAGAGAGTATGTCTTCTTTGGGACACAATAAATCATGTATATTAACTTAGCATATATTATTGATCTCTTATATAGTGATTACAAATTATATATAATTTATAATAAACATATGTATGTAAATGAAGATGAGAAACAATCCCAAGCTGTTAACTGTTTAGCACAGCAGGTTTGAACAGCTGGAATTATATGGGACAAGTATGAGGAGGGTATTGTTCAGGATTTTCTCTCATATGGGATAGGAGGTTGGAAGAGAGAGAGAGAGAAGAGGACCCCCAACCCCCCCCCCCAAGAAAAACCCAGATGCTGGCTGGAACTGGCATCTTAAATTGCCAGCACCATGTTTCCCCCTGCTCCCACCACTAACACCAAATATAAAATACTGTGGCTGTCACCAAATAGGTACAGAAGAGTCTTACCCTTATCATTCAAGAAGTAATGGTGTCAACAGATTGATTTATTGTCAAAAAGCCTTCAGGAGACATTAAGAACCACGGGGGCAGAGATGCCCCTCATATCTTTGGCCAAACACATCAGTCCTATCAGCGCTGTTGTATGAGCATTTGGTGACTAAGCACAAAGCCACAAGACACATTCTCCGGCTGGTGTTTTCTACCAACACCAAGAGCATCTCTTCCAGTTTAAAATCCAGTGGGTTGTGCCCACATTTGATCAATCAGTTTCACATGGTTAGGAAGCAGGGCCTCCGAGAAAGCAGTCAGACTGGCAGGTGACGTGAGATGTGGCGAAAGAACAATTAGCGAGGGAGAGTCACTTCATTTGTTTGTATCTCAGGGTTCTCCTCAGTAAAATGAGGATGTTGGAGTGTGTGATCTCTAAAAATCTCCTCCTGCTCCCAGATGTCCTGATTTCATGTACCACCAGGGTAACTGGATTACTAGACTGAGAAGATTTATGTAGGTCTTTTCCTGAGCCTGAAAGCCTTTAGAAGTACTTGAGGAAAGCAGGTTTTGCCTTTTTGCTCAGAAGTTAACAGAAATGTATTTTCCTCCTAGTGTCTAGCTGATGCTAGTAATTAATAACACATTTAAAACTTTCTGTGTAAGCAAGATTTATGCTTTAGGGGATGAATAGAGGCCATGAAGAAGGAAAAGCAATGAAACTCACCTTGAAATGTCAAGGAGATCAAAGTTTGAAGACGGTCATTAACATGAATCCGACTTTGCAGATTAGATTCACTATATTAAGAAATATGAATTTGGGCTGGAAGTGGTGGCTCACACCTGTAATCCTAGCCCTCTGAGAGGCCAAGGCAAGTAGATTGCTTGAGCTCAGGAGTTCAAGACCAGCCTTAGCAAGAGCAAGACCCCATCTACTAAAAATAAACTAGCTGGGTGTTGTGTGAGGCACCTAGAGTCCCAGTGATTCCAGAGGCTGAGGCAAAAGGATCACTCAAACTCAAGAGATTGAGATTGCTGTGAGCTATGACGCCCTGTGATGCATCTGTGATTCAACTATGCTGCACTCTATCTGGGGGACAGAGTAAGACTCTATTTCAAAAAAAAGAAAGAAAGAAAAAGAAGTGTGAATTTGGCCAATTATAATTTTCATGAGGAAAAGAACATGCTCTCAAACTATTTTCAAATCTCTGTAGTTACATCTTGCCCTGAGGTTATTCCTCCTGATTTCTCCCTCTACGTGGAGGAAAGGATTTTCATGATGGGGTTGTATGCCTCTGACTTTGCTCTTCCTAATCCTCCTTTTCCCTCTCATTCATTTGATATCACCTTTTTTCAGGATAGAACTCAGCTCTCACATTTGTCTGTCTCTCTAGATTCCAGAAATCTCTCTGTGTCAATTCAGTCTTGTAGTCTATTACTTCCTTTGGCAAATCACGTCCTGCCTGTGTACTTTTTTTTTTTATGGTAATGCTCCATAAGAGCATGTATGAATTTAAAAGCCACCACATTTATTATAATTGTTTTTAATAGCATTTAGTCACATCATTTATTATGGCGTATGTTTATAAAAGATAAGACTGTTTGGTAATTTAGTCTTATCTTGAGTTTTTGTTTAGAATTGAAAAATAGGGGAAATACAAGTTCACAAAGAATATTTCAGGTTCTTTTGTTAACTATAAAATCAAAAGGTATGCTGACACTAATCCTCCAAACACCAAATATGAATGTAACTTATTTAAGCTACTGGTTCACATGTTATAAAGCACGCTCATTTCTTTAAGGTAAGTACTATAAATGACTCTTGAAAATCTACGTTTTCATATTAAACTTCTTATCTCTATTAAGTCTTATTTTCTCACCCCCTACCTACCAGCTGTGTCAGAACAGCAAGAGTATTGGCATCTTCAATGATTTTATCTAACATATATCCCCCCCTTGTTATAAAGTGCTGTTGCTCACAATACAAAAACAGAATGTACACAAATAGTATCTCAAGTACATCCATCTTATTAAGATACATTGTTACAGCCCACCCCAGGGGCAACTATGTGACTGGGCATTCAGTCATGCACACTGTTTCAAAACGCATTTAGAGTACCCTAAAGAAGAGATGTGGCCTGTGCCTTGAGTAACAGCATGGAGTACTGAGAATGTGAGGTCTATCTGGTGTCAGCTCTCCAAGGCAATACACCTCAGATCAACCAGACTGCCTGGGCTCTTTCCACGCAAGACAGCCAACTCTCAGTGTTGAAAGGAGGTAATACTGACAAGGAAACAATGTCAGGAAGGAAACCTGGTAATGGATGTAACTAATTTTAACTAAGAGAGACCTGGAATGAAAAACAGAAAAGTGGTTCAGTCAAGGGTGGCAGCCTCTGATAATTAAGACCAGCTTCCTCCCTTTTCCTCCTTTCAGACCTCTTCTCAGTCTCTATCTCCTTTTGGAATGGGGGGCGGGAGGCACATCTCAAATGACACAAAATTCAATTCCCATCCTAACCCAGCTTTTCAATGTTACAGCAGCATGACATGGGACACGGATCACCTCCACTTGCCAGCAGACATCCAGATCTAATAATTTTCCTTTAAGAAACTTACAACACAAGCATTGAAGAATATCGTCTTGATTATTTGTAGGTGGCAAATGTCACCACGCTATTCAAATGAAGAGGCTGGGAGGGCCATGGAAGGCTAAATAAATGTCTTACAGTTACAAAACTCTTCTGTGGAAAAACTCAGGTAGACCTTTGGAACCATTTATGTTTTAAATAAAATATGAAAATATTAAAGCCAAGTCATTTGCAAATAAGTATCCATTCAATATAGCAAAGTTAACTTGTCTATCCTGCTTTTACTATAACCTTTTAAATTGATTCCCTACCTTTTAGTTGTTTACTAACAATTTATTTAAGAGAGAGCGATATTTCCCACCTAAAATCAGGATTTCTACATGAATCATGGCATCATGCTGTACACAGCATTAACAATAGGATCTCATTATTTCTGTAAATTACTTATAACAAAATAAATTTTTAAAAATCCTTTACTATCATCATCCTCCTCCATTTCTTTACCCAACCACCAAGGGAAAACGCAAGTCTCCTTTTCCATATTGTATAAGCTTTGCAAAGGAGCACCAATAGGGAAATGCAACCAAGTGTATCCAGATAGTCTCCTAAAGCTATGCTCAGATGGACGTAAGTGGCAAAGCACATGCGTGGGGGAGGAAGAGACACTGTTTCACTCCTCCTAGATTCATTCAAAGTTGAATTGTAGTCTCACATTTCTGGGCAGTTGCAGACAATTCTAAAGCCTTGCCTAACTTCTTTCTTTTCCTGCTCAATCTTTCCTTTTATTCCCTTTTTCCTCTTTCCAAACTTCCTCACACTTCCCTCTTAAGCCCCTATCAATCATCTCCTCCCCTACACCTCAGTGGATGATGTGGCCTTGACTGTACTATTGGAAGAATTTAGGATGGGAAGGGTATAGTCACCATCATACCAACAATCCCCACATCCAGAGTCTCAACCATCATTTTGAAGAAAGAATCTAAAGAGAAAACTAATAATGCTGGGAATTAAATTTAAAAAATAATCTCTGGAAAGTATTCATAATGCCATTGAGAAAAAAACATTTTGGAGAGGTGCAATATTAAAATGAAAATTACAAAATATAAAAATAAGGGTCATCATTCTAAAAGGCCTACAATATCTATAATGTTAATTATTACATATCACAGGCCAATAGTTTCACTATAAGCTAGTAACACACAAAGTATATTTTCCAATTAACCAATTAACATTTAAATATTATAACACACTTCTTAGTGAGCTTCCTTTCATTTTCTTCATTCAGAAACATTTGCAGAACACTAACCATGTATGCTAAGCAATCTTTGTTTTCTTTTATGAACAAAACTCACAAAAACTCTCCTTGAAGGAAGAACAAACCCTATATAGCTTTCTCCCAGCTATATAGGGTTTGTAAAGATATAGGTAAAAAGACTGTGAAACATTTTCTTCATAAAGTTATGTGAAAAACAAGGATAGAACTGGCAATCTAGACCATGCATGGATTCAATCATGGAGAGGACAAATGTTCTGCCCTACAAAAATTGCTCCTATGAGAAATGATAATAATAGCAACAACAATAAACTCCCCAAACAGGTACAAACAGAAATATATAACCTATTATTTAGGAAGAAAAAGGTAAAGAGGAAAAAGCATCATGCTGAAAACAGTTACATCCTCATCTTTGGGAAATACTTCAGTTAATTGCCACTTCTAAGCTATTTTTCTTAAGCAAATAGCTATGCTCACCTTTGAAACCCTTCTCCTATGCCACCTCTCAAGGAATCCTAGGAACCAGTCACATTTGCACACTGCTTCTGGCAATTTTAGTGCCCAGCTCACATGCTGTCCTTCTATGGAACATTTCCAGATCCTTCCACTAGGGACTCTCTATGACTCTTCCTTCCCAAACTTCTAAGGCAAATGATGTGTACCTCTCAGGACACGGCTGTCTCTGACTCCATTACTTGATTTATGTCAGTTTCAACCACTGGGATGTATTACTTGAGGGAAGCAAAAGTGTTACTCAGGATGCCTCCATCTCGGTAAGTGTTACCTAATGTACTACATTATTTCCTACTTAATTATGCTGTGAAACTTAAGTTTAAATAGTCTACAGCTGCCATATTACTATAACTTAGTTTTTAAAAAAAAACTTAGCAAAATTGTCTGAAATTTGTTCTTTTCATTGCTTCCATATTCAATACTATTACCTAGAAAACAAAAATTTCTAAGCACCAGCTGTTAATTTGTTTAACATCACTGTTGTACGTTTTTAACAAAATCATTGTGCAAGTTTTTCCTTGTCACTGTTGCCATGACAACAAAACTTATACCTACTTCTTGCACATTAACTGCTCCAGAAAAGCTCTGAATGACAAGAATGTTGGTTGAATTCCCAAACATAGCTCTAAAAAGATCTCTACTTTCCTTTTACTCCTAAATTCTTTGGTGACAATAAAAGGCAGGAATATTTCTGTTTTCCATACTGCCTTATCCATTAGGAGTTATTTTCAGAGTAGACACAGCACTACAGCCTATAAAAGTCATCACATTTGGCTAAGGCACCGAAAATAACCCAGGTCTCCAGGCATGGTTCACAGCAAAGACTATTAATATAATCCTGTTGAATAACGTAGCTGTTACCCAGCTTTACACTTGGGGTGCTTTCAGGATTTACACTAAGCTAAGAACAAGGATTATAAACTAAATTTAAAACACTCCACTAAAATGATATTAAACTGAAAACTATAAATTAAACTTGTTTCTAAGCAACATTCTAAATAGTCAAAGCTTGGTGGAAACACTCACTTTCGAAAATAGCCTACTGCTTTGGAGCTTCCATTGGCTCCTTGCTGCCAAATGTATATAAAAAAGGAACAATATGTAAACCAATCTGAAATTAAATAAATCTCTAAAATGCAAAAGAAATTGTGCATTAAAATAAAAAAGCTAACTCCTTTGTCAATAAGAACCCCCAAAACACAAAGTGCGTTGATTTTTAAGGAGCAGTTATGACTCCAGATACCATTCTTGTATCCTAACTATTTAATTCTAAAGTCAGTTTACAGGTAAAGTGGCTGATATGAGAGGATCATGCCTTAGTCAAAATTAATTGGAAAAAAAAATAAAACCCCCAGTTTACTGTAGAAGAAGCCATCATCAAAATTTTACTTAAAAAGTCAAAGGCTATTTTTAAAAGAACTATTTGATTAAGAATCTTTAATACATCTCAGATGTACTAAAGAACCCTAAAGGATTCTACGGAAATAACAAAATAGGTTCACTTTCATAGATTTTTTCCATAGCTATTCCCATTAGTGAAGGGGAAATGATCAAATCTCCAACTATCAGTGAAAATCAGACTCTTGAAAAATTTAAACAGCAGAGAAAGAACACTGACCTTGTTAGCACAAAAACCTGCCTGGAGACCAACGTTTGTTTACAATCTAACCAAATAAAACTATATATCATTTTACAGACCATAAATCAGATGTTTGTGTTTGGTTTAACTGTCAAGCGATTTTAGTATTGAGGGTAGTAGAAAGCAGCCCATTTTAAGTAGATTAAACAAACAAATTCAACCTTCCTGAGGAACAAGAAATGCAGACACACACACACACACACACACACACACACACACACACACACATCTCTTTTTCCCTCACATCTGTCCCTTCCCATCTCTTGGGGATGAAAGCACCCTCATCATTTCAACTTCCCAGGGAAGCTGCTTGTCTTAATAGCTAGATTCCTTACTGTACCTCACAAGAGGAACTGGTTTACAGTGGGAAGGTTTCATTTGACATCTTAAGAAAGTTCTTATTTTCTTTTTTTTTTTTTTGTAGAGACAGAGTCTCACTTTATGGCCCTCGGGTAGAGTGCCGTGGCCTCACACAGCTCACACCTCCAACTCCTGGGCTTAAGCGATTCTCCTGCCTCAGCCTCCCGAGCAGCTGGGACTAAAGGCGCCCGCCACAACGCCCGGCTATTTTTTTTTTTTTTTTTTTTGGTTGCAGTTCAGCCGGGGTCGGGTTTTCCATGAAAGGAATGAAAACTCAATTTTCCCAAAAGTTTCAAATCAAAACTTGCCAGTTTCACAAGTGCAAATCAGTAGCCCTCCCCCACCCCCCGTTTTTTCTTTCCTTCCTAGGTAGCCTCTGCTCCTTTCACCCCAAGTACCTTCCTCCACATCACTCCTCTCCCTCTCCCTCTCCAGAAAGCTCAACCTCCAGAGGTGGGAGAAAGTAAAAGCGGCCCCGGCAGTTTACTCCCGGCCCTGCCCTCAGATGCTCTGGCACCAACTCTGCTCAGGTGGTGGGAGGGAAAGGGGGGCGTCCACCCCGGGCTCACTCCATCCCACCCCAATCCTTGGCGAGAGCAGCCGGATCAGGCCAAGAGTGGGAGGCGCTCCCTGCGGATCCCTGCAGCTCCTGTGAAACTGCTTCCCAAGCCAGGGAACATTTTCCACCCAGGAAGTGTGGGTGCTGCCCTCCTCCAAGGAGGCAACTGGAAACAACTGGCGAGTCTGCACCGGGATATTCAGAGGGTGAAAGTGAGGACCAGCGATGGGTAAAGAGCGTTGAGCTTCCGGACCCCAGCGACGGAGAACAAACCTGTCCGGGAACTTCACCTCGCCCCGGCATCTCCTCCGGGAGACCCAACTCTCGCCCCCTTCCCCTGCCAAGTGATGGGGCAGCAGGCAGCTACGTCCCCAAACACTGGCGCTCAGCTGCAGCAGCGCCCACAGCTGGACGCGGGGCCTCTCCCAGGGGCCTTCCGAAGGCACATGAGCAGACACAATGGGCATCCCACACCTGCGCGGCGATGGCCCGCCTCCTTCTCGCTGTTTTCCCGGGTCCGCAGAGGGGAGCCGGGCACCCCTGAGACGCGCGCTCAACCACGCGCGCAGCGGGAGGTGAACAATGAGGGGAGTCAGATCCAGCAGGAAACACACCCCAGCCCTCGCCTCCGACCAAAACCGACTGCCGAGAAGGGGGTGGGCTAGGGGTCGCCCAGGACGCACACCGGGAGCCCCGACAGGCGGGCGGCCCGGGGCTGCTTCCCGGGGGGCTGGGAAAGGACCGGAGAGATCTCCAGCCGGGTAGCGGCTGCGCCCCATTCCACCTGGCCTCCGGCCGCGGGGCCACCCCGAAGAGGGGGCACCGCGAGGGGCCTGGGCTTACGGCACAGCCCCAGGGGCGCAACCAGTCCCGCCGGGCCCCGGCCCGCGCCCGCAGCTCCCCGCGCCCACGGCTCCCCGCGCCCGCCCCGGGAGCTCGGTTACCGGCGCCTCCGCTGTGGCCCCCGCCGCGTCCTCCGGGGCGCGGGACGAGTCGGGCTCGCAGCTCGTGCCGTCCGTCGCCATCTTCCTGCTCTAGCGGATCCGAATGCGAGCTCGGAGCGGCGGCTCGGGAGGCAGCGCTCTCGGCGCGGGCGGCGCTTAACCCGCCGTGGTCCGGGGACGCGGGAGCCGCCTCCTCCCCGCGCCGCCGCCCTCGCCGCTTAACCCGCTGCGCGCCGAGCGTCTCCGCCCCGCTCCGGGCGCCCGGCTCGCAGCACCGCGGGGCTCGTCGAGGTACGAGGAATGGGCGCGCGACCAGGCCCGCTCCTGGCCCCGCACGGAGGCTAGGCGATCAAAGCCAAGGGAAAGGTGTGGAAAGCGCCCAGGAGGGGATTCGTTTGGCAAAGCGCCCCCACCCCCCCTAGCCGCCCGTGCGCAGAGCCGATTAAATGTCAGGCCTCCTGAATCAGAACTCTCTCCAGGATCAAGGAATATCCTTCACTTCACCTCCCTCTAGCCCACCGCTAGGAACCACATAAGGCACTCCTTTCTTCTTAAATTTCTTTTTCTTAAGTGTCATTGCTGCCGGGGCGTGTTTTGCCCTCTTGGTAAATAATGTATACACCTGGCTTTGTTTTAGTCTATCGTTGACTCTAATCCTTCTCCCAAATCCACGAACTCCCAGGGGGAAAGGACGTGTTCTGTTATCTTTTAGTCTGTTGCACAGGCGGGCTGTCAGCTTCTAACTTTCTATACAATTTCATTTTCAAGGACGATGTAGCAGGACATTTTTTGTTCTTTGACGCCCCAAGTGGGAGGTCTCTTCTGAAGGACTACCATGAGGTATTCAATAACCTTTCAAAGGGTGCCCTCTACTTTGGGGAAAATTTTAAAAATTCCTCCCTGCGTGTGAGGACGCGTAGACTTGCCCACACAAAACAAACGCCTTTGTAAAAATGGATTTTATGGGAATTAAAGATCTCAGAAGATTTTTCATGAAGTGAGTGCGTTGGGCCTAAACATTTAATTTTCCCTTTCCTACATCTAATTCAGTTCCTCCCCTGTCTTGCCAATTCCCAGAATATGAAAATCTATCACCTTATCAAGACCATATGGTACAGCCCTTCCCAAATCACCAGATTCCTAAAAATGTGTTGAAAGCACAAAATCAAATTGAGACATTCAAGCTGTGTCTCAGAGAAGTAAAATCAAACCAACAACCAAATCCTGAACTTGAAATTCTGGAAAATGAATGACTGGAATGTTCAGGTTACAGATTAAAACTTTTTTTTTTTTTTTGGTTTAATAGCAGACTCCTAATGAAAGATTTTGACACTTCAGTTGCACCACTTTCTAAATTAGATCCAAAAATGAAACAAACCAGGGCATAGAAAATCTTTTCTGCAAAGATTCTATGAGAGATTGATCGGTAAACTGTGAAAAGTTCCCTTCCAGAGGTAGGTCAAGAAAGAACTTTCACCTATAACTCTGGGGTTGAGGTCAGAGGCTTAAAAATCCCCTTCAGATCATCCCGTGAGCAGAGGTGCTTATTTATTTTCTTTGACTTTACTCTGATAGCTATTCCCCATTTTATGCCTGTCTTGTCCCTCCCTGTACATTATACCACTTTCTTTTATCAAATATTCTCTCAGAAATTGCTTAATAATAGAATAACTAGATACCTTGTAAGATGAAAGAAAAGCATTTGACAGTAAAAGATGTTGAACTGATAGTGAAACTTTAAAGTGGGAACCAAGAGCAGTCCTGTTCTTTTCAAAATACTTTTACACCCATTGCAAAGCAATCAATTTTCTTGATACTGATGTTGAATTATTCTTCAAGAAATTAACTGGCTCACTTCTAAAAAAGGGGGGGTTCACTTAAGAGTTAAGTACTAGGAATATGAAATGACACATCTCTGGAAAGCAAATCCCTCTTGCTTTATACATACAGCTCAATTTAAGAAAAACCAGCATTGGGAAGAAAAAGCTTATATTAGTCTAAATAAAGCAGAATCATGTCACAAAGAAATCAAGTGATTTTTCTGTCCTCTGTGTGTGTGTTGTGTGAGAGACAGAGAATGAAAAACAAAAAGGTATAAAAGTCACAAAATAGCATATTTTCTTACCACCAAAATCCAGGACCTGGAAGAATTGCCAGCATTTTGATTCCACCTTAAAACTAGGATGCCAGCCCCATATGCTGGAGGTGGTGGGTTCAAGCCCAGCCCCAGCCAAAAACTGGAAAAAAAAAAAAAAAAAAAAAACCTAAGCATACCTTCTGTAGTACAGATGTGGTACACTAGGAGTTAATAATATTGCTAGTGGCCTGGCCTGGGGCTTCTGCTCCCTTAGGGGGACACTTGCCCCTTTAATACTCTGCCCAGAGCCTCTATTAGGATTGCAAATTAACTCTTACTAAAAGACTTTCTTTGCACAAAGACTGCTACAGTCAACACAAATCAATCTGAAAGGGTAGTGACTTGATAGCTCCAGAAATTAAAGATTTTGAAGCTTCATTAAACAGCTAAATAATAATAATAATGACAATAAAAGACGTCTAGGGCTAGAGTGAAAATTCTGAAAGATGCTTTTAAAAAAGAGAAATAGAAATTAAATTCAAGCAGGGAGAAAATAAATCCTTATTAACAGAAATGGATCGTGAAAACTCTTTTTAGCATTTAAATGGAAGGAGAGATATTGAATATATTGCAAATAGAGAACACTATAATATTACTTATATCCATTTTTCTTTTGAATATCATGATGTTGATGACCCACTGTCTGAAGAATCTGAGGGTAATTTTTTTTGGAAACAGAGTCTTACTTTGTCGCCCTTGGTAGAGTGCTATGGCATCACAGCAACCTCAAACTCGGGTTTAAGTGATTCTTCTGCCTCAGCCTCCCAAATAGCTGGGACAACAGGCACCCACCACAACGCCCAGCTATTTTTTTGGCTGTAGTTGTCATTGTTGTTTGGCAGGCCCAGGCTGGATTTGAACCCGCCAGCTCCGGTGTATGTGGCTAGTGCCCTAGCCCCTGAGCTACAGGCGCCGAGCCCTGAGAGTAATTATTTTGTGAACCCTGGAATAATGGTATTTGCGTTGCGCTATGGCACACTAATCAAGAGTGAAAAGATGAAACAACCAGTGAAATGAGTTGTTGAAGACAGTGATTCAGGAGCCAAGTGGTTTTCTGACTAACCATGTCCTTGGCCTCACCAGCCACATCCTGCAACCCACTAAACCAAAATCCCAAAGAGTTACACATAATGGTACAACAGGATGCTTCCTTCCATGTGAAAAGATAGAGGAACACAAACATACCCTAAAACGGTTTCCACCATGGACTAAGAGAATTCTTTATTTCAATCAAATGACAACATTTATGTTAATTTCAAAAAGCAAACCATATGTCATTAAGTCTTAGTATTGCCAAATGACAAAGTTACTGAGTGGCAAATCAGTTCAGACTATAGCCACAAGGCTATAGTTACACAATTTAAAATATTCCAGACCACTCTTATCCCTGTCTACACTCCAGCAACCAGCCTAGAATGCACTAAATCTTGACAGCGGGGACGGAGAGCAGAAGAGCTCTGAGTGCCCTGTATCTATCACGTGTTTTTGAAATTAAGACATTGCCAGAAATGAGTTTTCGTGTGACCTAACCACATTCCCTCATAGTCAACTTGTCATTATCTACATGTGCTTTAGGCTTTTTGCGGACTTTACTCAGTCAATTCAATTCTTCTCTAGTTATCCACTGTTATCAACAACCTATGGTTTTGGAAGGCCTCCCCCACCAAATGCAGTTGGTGTGTGCCAAGAGAATGCTAGCTAATTTTACCTACACTGAAGCAAAACATAATTAGGAAATTAAATCTGCTATGTAGGAAGCAAGCCAAAGCTAAACATAAATAATCATTATAATCACTCCCAGCCCCTTTTAATATCACCTTTAACTGGGAAGTGTATCTGGTCATGCAATTGCTAAAGTGATGTCCAAATATAGGATTTTATTGAAAGGTTAAAATTACATTAAGAAAATTATTCTCTAGTCCAGTCGTCACTCTAAGAATAGAAACTGGCTAATACAGAACAATATAATAATGTTGGTTCAATTCTATTAAATGCTTTTTAAATTTTAAGTCATTACTTATTGGTTTGGACTCTCATCTGCACAAGTCACAAGAGTAAGTTTTAGTGCAGAAGGGTGTTTTAGAGCAACATCATTATGGAAAAACAATTGTAACAAAAGAATCTGGCCCACTGCTGCTCCCTTTTCACCTGAATTGGAAATGGATCTGAATATTTCCCTTTATTCAGCCTCTTTTGCAATCCCACAAGACTGCAGTATGTAGTTACTAGGCAACCTGCAAAGCAGGGATGCTTATACCATTAGGTATTAATTATAGCGGAGTTTTATTTTTCTTAGAAAGTTTAAAAACTGTATAAATAGGTTGTAAGATCAGACTCTTTTCTCCTCTGATTATAAGCATGGATCCAGCTGTGAAACCAAAGCTGAGGTTTTCCTTTCACTTAGAGGTATGCGTTGTTCAATACAAGAGGAAGTGTAGCATTTGAAGGATTAATAGGGAAACTAAAGATGATACCTTTTGATTTTGATAAGTGTGCAGATGGCACTTATGTTTGACTCAGTGAGTATTTACTTAGGATACAAAAAGCAAGAGAGAAGTCATATATGTAGAACTCTCCCATGCAAAATTTTAAAATAAACCAATACATCAACATTCTCTGGGTAATTATAATCATTTGCTGTATACCAAATTACTGGAGTTTATAATACATTTGGAATTTTTGAGACATGAATTTCACCTTAGGCTGCCCTAAATCTCATTTGATGACAATAGGTTTTTAATGCAATAAGACATTTTTCAATTAAAGTTAGTTGAGCTCGTTTAAAATTATCTGCAAATGTGATAATATTATTTGAAAATATGGCTTGGTGCCTGTGGCTCAAGTGGCTAAGGCACCACCCACATACACCTGAGCTGGTGGGGCGGGTTCAAATCCAGCTCCGGCCTGCCAAACAACAATGATGGCTGCAACCAAAAAATAGCCGGACGTTGTGGCGGGCGCCTGTAGTCCCAGCTACTTGGGAGGCAGGGGCAGGAGAATCGCTTGAGCCCAGGAGTTGGAGGTTGCTGTGAGCTGTGATGCCACTGTACTCTACCCAGGGAGACTGAGTCTCTGTCTCAAAAAAAAAAGAAAAGAAAAGAATATAAACATATATGTAGTAGGAGTTATTAAATAACCATAGCTATTAAATTATAAAATATAATTTAATTTATAACACCTATAAAATAACTGCATGGCTAGACTTAGATTTTACCAATCCTTTTTCCTTCCTTTCATGTCTATTAAGATGGAGCTTTCAGCCTCCATCTCCTAACCAGTGTGCTTGACCATCCTAAAGATAAAATGCCGTCTGGGTCACAAAACAGCTTCGCTTGACACTTTTCTACTTAGACCAGTTCCTCACCCTCACCCAAAGTGGCCACAGATGCTCCTGGAATGGTGGTAGGGAACCTCACTCCCAGAATTTAAAAGTTGAGGTGGTAGCAGGGGAGAAGTTGAACCGAACATGCTTGAGACCCCCAGTTTTGAATAATGAGTAAAGGACTCAGCACATTGCCCATTGTTGTGTTTTCTACACAGAATCTATTTTTAGAGCTATAGAAACAAACAAAAACTCAATCATAGGCTTGAATGTGTGGGAGGGACAAAGCAATAAATCTTCTAGAAGGAAAATGTTTTCCTGAGCTTACAGTTCAGAACATAAGTTCTTCATTTTAACACAATCCAACTTATCAGTCTTTTTCTCATTTGGATAGAGGTTTTTGTGTCCTATTTATGAAATTTTTGCTCGGCTCCTAAACCACCCAGATTATATATGTATATATATATATATATTTTTTTTTTTTTTTTTTTGATTTGTTGGAGTTTCATTCTGGACATTCGCAGTTTAGGATTCAGCCTAAATTGTGGGAGGAAATTGCCTGCAGATTGTTTGGAGTCTTTCTCTGAACTTTTTTCCACTCTCAGACTTCATCCTTTAATTCTCAGATACTTGGGCAATTAGCAAAGCTCTATCCTCTGGCCCTGGCCCGGTAGAGTTTATCTTTATTCCTTCCTCAACTGCCCCCAAGCCATCCTACCCTTCCTTGAGAATTATACCCTCTAGAGTCCTGCCTGCCTTCTTGACTTTCCAGTGTCTTTAACAGTTTTTGCGTACCACGTCTGTTGTTCTAATATGTTTTGATTCAGTAGGAGTGTTAGTCCAATACTACTAGCTGCTCTGTCATGGCTGAAACTGAAAACCACATGTGCTTACTTTCAGAGAGCATGTTTATAACCAAACTTCCTAATGTTCCTTGCCTAATTGGATTATATACATGACTATTTCATTTGGGGATTTTTTTTTTTTTGTCTTTAGAGAGGAGGTGAACCCAGCTAAGGCTCTCCAATTGCCATTGACAAATAGAATCCAGGCACTGATCTGGTGCTGGCAATAAAAGATGGCATTGCAACTGTAGACTATAATGCCGTGAAGTAAGACTATATTCCCAGTTCTTAAAATGTAGTGATGTTCTTATTTCCAGGGCATGGCATGCCTGCACAGATTTCGGAAAGCAAGAGAAAAGTTAGGGATTGGAAAGAGAAGAGGAGTAAGGATAGAGTGAGGGTGGCCTTGAGTTTCCCCTCAGTTAAGAGACTGGGTTTCAAAGAATAAAGGCAAGTCAAATTGTAAAGTACACTCTGGGAGCCTTTGGCAGATTTTCTGGACTTCAAGGTTAAATGAAGATCGCTGGGTCTGTAAGAAGGTGTCTACAATATCTGACATTGAACCCAGCACATGACAAGTGGTCAATAGATATTTATCCAACTTAACTGAATGGCATGGGCACATAGATAGATAGAAAGATAGATGAATAAATAGATGAAATAAATAATATTACCACTTTTTAACTTTCCGTTATGAGCCCATTTGATACTGTGGTGGAGATTATGAATTGCTTCTCAGATAAAGGTCTCGAATGCATAAAATAAAACACACAGGATTATAAAGGAAAACAGTGATATTTAAAATCCAGTGATTAAAAATCTACATATAAAGGGCGGCGCCTGTCGCTCAAGGAGTAGGGCACTGGCCCCATATACCAGAGATGGCGGGTTCAAGCCCAGCCCTGGACAAAAAAAAAAAAAAAAAAAAAACTACATATAAAAATAAGTTTTCTTTTTCAGCTTAGTAAATAACAAGATATAGTGGCAAGCCTTATAAGTAATGTAATTTTAAAGTTTCTATGAGTATAAATGAAATTTTGAGATCTCTTCAACAATTTTACTGAGGTTATATTTTTATTTGTTTGTTTGTTTTTAAGAGACTGGATGAGAACTCCTAGAGTCAAGCAATTGTCCTGCCTAAACCTCCTGAATAGCTAGGACTGTAGGTGAACCCTACCATGCCTATCTTTTGTACTCAGATTTTAGAAAATCTAATTTCTATGTGACACAGTCGTAAGTTGTGCCAGCTCTGTGGTGGCCTGTTCACCTAAATGTATCACAATTGAAATAAATGCTATCAGTGAGAAGGTAGTAAACATGAAGTATAATTTATTCTTTAATTTAAAAATATTTGTCATGTTTTTTAAAAATTAGGGTTTTATAAATACATGTTAAATATATTTATTTATTTATTTATTTTGAAGACTTAAAATTTAAATATAATAAATCAAGTAGTGCATGCTAAGAAGGTGCCAGTTTAAAGATCACCAATTTCTCCATCCCTCAAACAAAACAACTCAGGTCACATACTGTAGAGTAAAGGTTAAGTGCAGGGTCACTTTACTAAGAGCTTCCTTCTAGCTGTGTGACCTTGGGCAAGTGCTCTGTCTCAATCGCTTCAGTTAAGTGGCAATCAACAGCTCTGGCCTCGGCAGGGTTATTGAGACGATTACATGAACTCATTTAAAGCACTCAGAACAGGGCCTGGCTCCCAGTAAGGTCCCAGTAAATTTTGACTCTCATTACTATTTTCATGCTCTTTAGGCACCTATTAAAGAATTAACGATCACCCTACAGTACAGGGAGTTTCCAAAAGAAATAATTTATTGAATTTAATAAAATGATTCTACAACTATACAATAGTCCTTACAGGACTATTTGTATAAATTTTTAATTTCAACCAAATAATCTGTGATTTAAAATTAAATATTAAAAGCCCTCAATAAGTACTTGTAAAGGTCTTAATAGAGAAACTTGGGATGAATCATTCAAATTGGAAGGTCAAATTGGTTGTTGCTACTTTTAAGTAAGGTATGCCTCTTTTTATCAAATGAGGAAGTAAGTTTTAACTAAATAGCACAAATGGGCAGCGTCTGTGGCTCAGTGGCTAGGGTACCAGCCCCATATACCAAGGGTGGTGGGTTTGAACCTGACTTCTGCCAAACTGCAACAAAAAAATATCCAGGCGTTACAGTGAGCACCTGTAGTCCCAGCTACTCTGGAGGCTGAGGCAAGAGAATCGCCTAAGCCCCAGAGCTAGAGGTCGCTGTGAGCTGTGACTCCACAGCACTCTACCGAGGGCGACAAAGTAAGACTGTCTCTAAAAAAAAAAAAAAGAAAAAAAAATTAAATAGCACATAGAATTATTTTTAAAATACCACTAGGTGTTAGATAGAGTTGGGTCACAAACTTTGATCTAATCTAAGACAGGAAGTCCCCAAACCTAGCCCTAGCTCAAGCAATGGGCTAACTCCAGTAAGCAGACATGTTTCGTTTAACTCATAGTATTTTCTTTTTAAAAAAAGGAAAAACTGCCAATGTTTAGAAATTGGAAATTTTCATGTAAAAATTTAACTTGCCAACCTTTCAAACAATTCAGAAGATCTGATCCCACTGGGCTGACACCGAGTGCCGGAGAGATTGAGGCCTGACCACTCCAGCTGGCTGCAACCTCCACCCGCCCTGTGTCACTTTACGTGCTTATTTCTCACAATTACACTATTTGCCTGATTTCTAGAAGGTTTTAAGTTTGTGACCCCTACTGCAAAACATTGTAGTTTATGTCACTTTCATAAGATGTAATGCATCTTATTTATTTCAATAAAAAAGGTAGTAAAAAGAACCTTAAACTTTTAAAAATATGCCTAAGTTTTTGGTAGTACAGGACTTGTTATCCATTGGAAAATGCATGCTAAAAATTTACATGTCCTCTGGAAAAGATTGCATCTATTCCAAATGAACTTCTTTGTCTTCTGCCCTCCTACCGGTGACTGGTGACTATTATATCAACCAGCTCATCTCTAGGGTAGGAAGTTACAGACTTAAGGCAGAATGGAATGCCTTGGTGTTGCTTCTCAGAAGTGTGTCCACATACTGGCTTCTTGTGTACAATCCTGAAGTTTGTCTACAGGAATTTGTCACTAATGATAGGCACAGTCCTGAAGCTTGCTTTGTGGGAGGTGGGTACTGAATATGAGATCAGATTTCTAGGGCAGCGCCTGTGGCTCAAGGAGTAGGGCGCCGGTCCCATATGTGGAGGTGGTGGGTTTAAACCCAGCCCCGGCCAAAAACCAAAAAAAAAAACAAAACAGATTTCTCTTACTCAGCTTGGACTGTCCTACAAGCAGATGTTTATTTCTCACCGTTCTAGAGTCTGGGGGGTCCACTGTCAGGATGCTGTTGATTGAGTTCCTGGCTTGTAGATGGCTGACCTTGTGCCGTGTCCTTGTGCTGTTATGTACATTGTTTAAGCTTATTACTCCCATAGTCCTTGTTAATGCTGGGGCACTTTCGGCCTCAGAAGCTGGCCTTGGGAGATAGAATCTCTCTCTCTGACCTTCTCCTGTCCTCTTTTCACCTGCCCAAGGCCAGGACTTTAATCTGATTGTGAGTCCAAAGACCCTCATTCCAGGGAAAGTCCTGCCTCATACCCTGGAGGAAGGAATGCTACACAGGGAGGCCTGGAGGAATCTGAACAGACCAGCCTTGCTGGGTTTAGATCATCAGCTTTTTGTCCAATCACGTTTCTACATGGGTGTCAATTATGCCCATGTAATGAAGCCTCCATAAAAACCCAAGAGGACTAGGTTTGGGAGCCTCTAGAAAGCTGGACACAGGCAGTTCCCAGAGGGCGGTGCACCCGAGGAGGGCATGGGAGCTTCGTGCCCCTTCCCACATATCTTGCCCTGTGCATCTCTTCAGCTGTGTTCTTTGTAACATACATGATAATAAATTGGTAAATGTGTTTCCCTGAGTTCTGTGAGCAGCTCCAGAAAATTAATTGAAGATACAGAGAAAAGAGGCCATGGGGACCCCAACTTGAGCCAATTGGTCAGAACTCTGGAGTCCAGGAGAGGAGGCCTCCCCCTGTGGGATCTGACACTCTCTCTGGGTAGACAGTGTCAGTGTGTAATCAGAGGACACCCAGCTGGGGTTCACTCCTTGGTGAGTGGAGAAAAAAACCACCCCTGTTCTTACTTTGGAGTTTAAAGGAAAGCACAAGTGTTTTTCCGAAAGCGGTCCTCAACCTGCTTTTCCTCAGCACAGAGAGGGTGAGTATCTTCCTCCCTGGCCATGAATCATATCATGAGGGCCCCACTCTCACAACCTAAGCTAACCTCCGTTACTTCTCAAAGGCTCCATCTTTAAATACTATCACACTGAGGACTAAGGACTTCTGAACATTAATGGGGGGAGGCACAAACATTCAGTCCTACAAGATTCAAAGTCATTTCTATACCATCTCATTGACTTGATTTTGAATATGCTCTAATGAGTCTGAGAAAAGAGATTTCTAGCTGGCCCACCCTGAACTGCACAGTTTGTCTCAGGTCTTCTTTATGCCTGCAGTGTACTTCACACACGAACAGTTTTCATCACCCTCACAAGCCTCAACACGCCCCCACCGCACAACTCCGGGCACACTGCTCACCTGCTGCTGGGTGAATGGCACCTTCACGCTCCACACAGCCTGTGATATCTGAATAAGGAGACGCAAAACACACTGGTATGGCCTAAAGCGTGGCGTGTTTGGTGTGGGAAGACTTACTTGAGCCTGGTTTCTTTGTGACCTGAAGCAAGGTACTGATGATCTTCTGCAAGTCTGTTTTTGTCTCCATAAAATGGGAATCATCATTTCAATATTCACTTCACAGGCTGTTGTGAGGATTAAATGAGATTAATATGTACAAGTGGCTGAATGCTGAAAAGAGCTATACAAGAAGTATTATGAACTTGAATTACCCTCCAGCCTTCGCATTCCAGGATTTTTTAAGCTAGTTAGAGGCAGCTTCATCATTAAGAAACCCCACAGCCCTTAGTTGGGTCAGACTATGTTGGAACTCCTGTATCTTTCTCTCTCTCTCTCACACACACACACAAACACACACACACACATTTCTGAGCTCTTTATTAAGGAAATACCTCAAGAGTTTAAGTGTGGAAGGAGCTTCTTTTTCCCTCATTATCACATTTTTTTAAAAGTGAAATTTCCCCTGTCAAAACACATCAAGATACTATGGTGACAATTGCTATAGAAATGCTAGATTTAGAAAGAAATGAGGAGATTTCAATTCTGTTTCCTGCTATCCATGTTCAACAGCCTAAATCAAGCTCATGCTAGCTACAAGTCTGAAAATGACCGCTTGCCCCAAATATCGTAACCACTCTGTGTCCTAGAACCCTAAATTCTTCCGTTCTAAGGCCTTTCAGAGATTGTGCATTGAAGGGGGTCCTAGCCAAAAATTACCCAAAACACAGATTAAACTGGATAACACTAGCAAAGTTTTTGTTTTTAAAATATTTTCTGTTTGAATCTCGATCGCAGAGTCATTATATCAAATGATTACAAGGGCCGGGTATGTAGGACATCTGATCGAGGCTGGCCAGGGTGTAGGACAATAGGAGGTAGTGGGGCTGGAGCCAACAGGAGTGCACAGCTTCTGTCCAACCAGGGAAGACAATTGGCAAATTGTGTCAAAACGAACACAGACTCAGTGGTGTCAGACCTCTACCTTTGTAACAGAAGGAAGAAATCAAATGTTTCTATAAAATTTTCTAATTTAAAAAATACAGAGCTTCCCACTTGTATACCCCCCCTGTGCTGTCGGAGATTCTGTTCCCCCTCCTTTTGCTGCCCCTCTTTTGCTTATTATGCTTATCTTTCCCCTGTAAATAGACTCTGTCTTGTTGCATTAAAAAAAAAAAGTATATATGTGTATATATATATGCAAGTCAAATTTGCCATGGCTACCAGTTTTCAACTTCTGATCAATGGATGGCTCAAATTCAAGAATGAATTCCCCCTAATCTTAACACACAGAAAAATGAGAGCCTGCTAAAAATGTAGATTCCACAGATATCCCCACTGAGTAAGCCCTTCTTGGAGCTTAAACAGTTGCATACTGTAATCAGCAGCTCAGGAGATTCATCTGGAGATCACTGATTCATCTGGAGATCCCCCCTTTTGTGACACTCAGTTGGAGACAGAGAACTACTCAGAAGCTTACTTACGTCCACCTTGGCATCCCCAACCATATGACCAAGCCCAGGAAGTTTTAGGAGTGAATGAGTTCTTCCATTCCTTACAGCTGTATCCTAATACTAGTAGATGATTGATAAAAAGACGTAATTGTCTTTAAGTAGCAAACACAAAATACTATGCAAGTACAGAAAAATAAAATTGGATTGGGGTAGGCGAGAAGAGTAAGGAAAATTCTGGAACATGGAACATGTGTGGGGATGACAGGCCGAAGAGAGTGGCCTACAGTGGGTGACTGACCTGTATATCCAAAGGGCTCTATGGTACTAGGCAATGTTCAAGGCTACCAAAATGAACTTAACCATTTTACTATTTACCAAAGCTTCAAATAGTGAAAATAATTAGGCCCTGAAAGTGTAGCAATTATCATTTACCTTCAAGTCTTTTTATTTGTCAAAATTAGGGTGGTTAACAAACTTCACCTATAAATTAAGGGCAAATAGTAGTAAAAATCTCTCAATCAAAATACAGTAAATATTGATAATTTGGTTCTAACTTTAGATTTTCCTGTCTTGATTTCTCTTGCAACTCATTTACTTATTCTATTTGTTATCTTTGGAGTGAATCACAAAATTTCATTTATTAGAAGTCATATTTCCTGCTTCTTGGGAGGGAGGAGGTGAAGCTTTAATCAATCCTGATCTTGGAACAACATTGTGAAGAGTATTTAAAAGGATTAGATTTTTCCAAATGAATTATTTTGAGAATTAGAATATAAAAATGATAAGAAAAGGATATAATAAAAACAATATTCAATTATCTTCAACCTTTTCTTACTAATGATAAGGACTCCCCCACCCCTCAAGTATTTTTGTTTCTGTAGAAATAACCTGGAGTCTCCTTGTCTCCCAGTCAGTCTCCAGGACCCAGATCTGAGATCCTTGGAAGTTGTCATAGGCTGGGCCTTTTAACTCCAATACCTCTATCCTCTCTCTTACTATCTTTCAATTCATCCTATTTCACTGTGTGACATTATTTGACTATTGTAAAATAAGTGTTGGCAAACTTTCCATACAGTTCCAGGTAGTAAATATTTTAGGCTTGCGAGCTAAACAATGTCTGGTGCAACTACTCAACTTGCTGTTGCAATGTGAGAGCAGCCCTGGATGGACATAAGGGGGTGTGGCTCAGTTCAATAAAACTCTATTTTCAAAAACAGGTATTGGGCCAGAGTTGTCCTGTGGCCCACATTTTGCCTGCCCCTGTTCTAATACAAAATTATATATTTTCGCATCATTTACAATACTATATTATCTTTCCAAATAGATTGTAAGGTCCTTGCAAATAGACTATATTTTGTTTTTGTGACACTTAACAGAATTTAGACACAATGTCTTGACCATTATATGGGCCTGACAAAAGTTTGCTCATTGACCATTAGCTAATTTTTTGATTTTGTGTGCGTGTTGAGTGGGGGGGCGGGGGGGCCTCCGAAAATAACAAAAATTTTTAATGGAGGACACCTAAGCTGTCATCCTTCCTCTGACTTTGCAGGAGAAACCAAGGCTTGTTATTTTGGGTATGTATCCGGTCACAGGTTATCTCTCCAAACATACATGCCACTCCAGTGACCTCAACTTCCTCGGCTTTCTGTTAACATCCAAATAAAATAACTTGAGCTTCTATCCCACACAACCCTGGTGGGTCCAGTGTCTACCTTTGCATTCCGCAAGCTTCCTCAGAGATATTCCCTCACTTGGTGCTCGGGATTCTTCCTTTTTGACTCACTTACCCTCAGATCTCACAATCATGACATGGTTTTCATTTTTCTGCCCAGTGGGGGATCTAGTCTCACCTTTTGCCTTAGTAAAAAATTTCTCCACATTTTAAACCCAATACCACTTTTGATAAATTAAAAAAAAATTGAACCCCTTGCTAATTCAGAAATGCATCCTCCCAAACCTGATGAAAGTCACAATATATGTGTATTTCCAACAGCCAAGAAGATGGTTGAATTTTACTTTTAGGAATTGAAATTATCAAAACAATTATTTTTCCACATATCACATTGTATTGTTATGCTGAATATGTTTTTCTTAGTATAAATATTGTATACCCACTGACAGAGATTCTAATTTCCATACCCAAACCCAGAACTCTGTGCTTCTGTGGTGAGAATTACTGGGCCCCCCAAAAATGCTGAATATAGCTCCAACCCTGGCAGAATGCCCAGGGTAAATTTACAGAGTGAGAAGGCTCAGATTACATAGAATGGGCAGATTATGGTAACATCCTGCTACTTCTGGAATCATACACAAAGCAGGTGGCCAATTTTACATAGTTGATTAGATGGAAGTAAGGCATCCTTAGCACCCCTACTGAAAAAGCTTTGATGCTTAAAGTGGTCTCAGAGTATGTGCATAATCAAAGATTTAAGATATCCAGCAAAAGATGAGGGCTCTCATCTTAAGAAACAGCTTTACAGAGCAGATCAGTGACAACAATAATTTTGTAAGAGGCCCAACTTGTTTAATGGAATTGAAGGGAAAAATGAAAAGATAACCTAGAACAAGAGAATTCTATAAATATGCCTAGCTTAGGATGATCACTAACTCCTAATAGAATGGATTGGAACAAATATCAGTACCCCATCATGTATCCTTTGCGACTGTCAAGTAGCATGGTATTGGGATAAAAATCTCATTCTATGGTATACATTCTCTAATTCTCAACTAATGCCTTTAGATAAGTTATTTAAACTGTGGAATAGGAGATGGATTCTTAATGGCTGAGGATGTGCAGCTAGTACGCGCCTTCTCCGAGAGGAACCAAAGTAACTAGCAGATATTCACAGTTTGAACAGATCATCTAAGAGAGAACACTGGGCTTCAACAGAGACGGGATGGAAGCACCAACGACAAAAGGAAAGGGAAGCGAAGCAACTTGCTTGGCCAGGATAGGGAGGGAGCCAGAAGAAGCTCCTGGGCCTGGAAAAAGGGTAAGAGAAACCCTCTCAGGGCTCCACACTCCTGCTATAGTCTTTTACAATTTTAGTTATTAGAGAACTCATTGACCCACTCAGGCCTCAAGCCTAACAAAGAGAGCTGCTGAGAGATTGCACAGAGACATCATTCTACCACGGGGACTCATGCAGAGTCTGAGAGGCATCCAAGCCCAGAACAGGTGCAGGTTGGCAGCATTCTGAGAGCCTTGCTTCCAAAGGTCTGTGTCCTGCCCTGGGTCTGGCTGCTGCTGCTGCCACCACCAGACCACAGAGAGAGAGAAAGGAGGATGGGCCCTCCTGTTGCCATGGGCTGCTGTAGAACCAAGGCATGAACAAACTGCACCTTGTGCTTCAGTCCTCCTCTTAATTTTAGCATCAAGCTTTACATTCCATCTTCTTCACTAAACCTACTCTGAAACTTCCAACTATCATGATCTGTACTTTTGCTGAACACTTTTTTCACACACACAATCATATGACATCTGTTTTTAAAAATTCAAATTATGCTCTAGAAATGTCATGTTGGGGCTCAGAAAACAATGCCTTAAAATATTTTGTTGGAACTTAAACTGAGAGCACCTGGGAGCAACAAATATAGGGAAGGGCTTTCTCTGAACTTCCCTGTCCATTTAAATGCCAGATCCTGCAGGAGATACTCCATTGCTGTGAATCTCTTTCCAGACAGCTCATCCACTGGAGGAAATTGATGTATATCCAAGAAGGAAGACTTGAGTTGACGCCACGCCCAAAGGCCAGATGAAATTGTCCTACGTCTGAGTCTGTTTTCTTTGGCCTGTTTACATCCCCTAAAAATGATTTACTACCCTGCCTCTAAAATGACCTAAATCCCCACTGGCCTCTCCCCCAGGAAGACAGCATTTTACTTCATCCATCTGGCCCTTCTGTGAGTCTCATTCTGTGGGACTCTTGTGTGCTTGGACATAATAAATTTGTATGCTTTTTCTCCTGTAATCTCTTGTCAATTTGTTTTATAGACTCAAATTATCAGAACTTCAGGGGGCGAAAAGAAAGTTCCTTTCATCTGTATAATCACATATATTCACCGTTGTCTTCCTGATAGGACACGTACTTTTTTTTTTTTTATTGTTGATTCATTGAGGGTACAATAAGCCAGGTTACACTGATTTCAATTGTTAGGTAAAGTCCCTCTTGCAATCATGTCTTGCCCCCATAAAGTGTGACACACACCAAGGCCCCACCCCCCTCCCTCCGTCCCTCTTTCTGCTTTCCCCCCCCCTGACAGGTCTGCTTCAGTGTCTTCTCTTTAGGATCTTCCACCAAAGACAGTCTGCTAGGTAAAAGTAAATTTTTGAAAATTTAACTATTCAGTAGCTGTTTTTGAAAGGATCTCACATAGAGTTGGTTAATAATTACTTTTTCAAACTATTATATGAATTGTGGATTGAGCCCTTAAACCAAACCTAAGTGCAACTTTAGGGTCATATCTCTTCCTTATTGATACCTTTAACATTGTTAATAAAACGAAAGATACTGTATTTGAAATGCAATAGACAGTTACATTGTAAAAAATTACTGATTTGACTATTTAGGGGCTGATTATGTTGCTTATTAGACAGAAAGAACCTAAATCATGTACAATTGACCCCTGAACAGCATGAATTTAAAGTGTGAGGGTCCACTGCTAGGCACATCATCTTCCACCTTCACCACCCTGGGACAGCAAGACCAACCCATCCTCAGTCTACTTAACATGAAGACGAGGATGAAGACCTTTATGATAGTCCATTCCCACTTGGTAAATAGTAGATACATTTTTCTCTTCCTATGGTTCTTTTTAATAAGTTTTTCTTTTCCCTAGATTACTTTATTATAGAATACAGTATACGTGGTGTGATACATACCACATATAAAATACATGTTCATTGTTTATGTCATTGGTAAAGCTTCTAGTCAACAGGAGGCTACCAGTGGTTAAGTTTTCAAGGAGTTGAAAGTTATAGGTAGATTTTTGACTGTATCGAAGGTTGGGGTTGGTGCCTCTGATCCCTGTGTTGTCCACTGGTCAATTGCAAACCACCTAGGCATCTTTACCTGACTAATACTTACAGAAACCGTGGCTTACATGGGAATTTAAGCAGAGTTTTGAGTTTTGAGTTCTTAATTAAAAATGTTGGAAGATTAAAAAAAAAAAAAAGCCAAGACTTCTTTTCTAGCCCCCCCCCAAGATATTTGTTTAAAGGTCTACTTTGCTTTTTATCACTTAACTCCTGACAAGGCAAACATTATTTTTCTCCCAGCTCTTCTTTAGGGTGTCATGTTTTTCCCTTCTGAACTGAGTATTTTTAGATTTACTTTTGCATTTGCTTATCCTCATTACCTTTGCCATTTTCATTGTTTTACTCTCACATCAGAACAATTCTTTCTCCAAACTACCAAGTAATTTAGAAATTGTTTTGATTTCTTGGGTGGAGATTTGAATGACTGCATATAATTTATAATGGTAACTCATATGATTGCAAATGGAGAAATAATTTTGAAAAAAGACAAAAAAGGAATTAATGAAAGGAATTCCTAGTTCATGAAAATTTATTTCTTTTATTTTATTATTTTTTTATTGTTAAATCATAGCTGTGTACATTAGGGCAATCAAGGGGTACAATGTGCTGGTTTCATATACAATCTGAAATATTCTCATCAAACTGTTCAATGTAGCCTTCATGGAATTTTCTTAGTTATTGTATGTAGACATTTGTATTCTGCCTTTAGTAAGTTTCACCTGTACCCATTCTAGGATGCACCGTAGGTGTGACCCCACCCATTACCTCCCTCCCCCCTAACCTCCTCCCTCCCTTCCTCTTCCTTGGCCCTTTCCTCATAGTCTTGTGCTATAGTTGGGTTATAGCCTTCATGTGAAAGCTATAATTTAGCTTCATAGTAGGGCTGAGTAGATTGGATACTTTTTCTTCCATTCCTGAGATACTTTGCTAAGAAGAATATGTTCCAGCTCCATCCATGTAAACATGAAAGAGGTAAAGTCTCCATCTTTCTTTAAGGCTGCATAATATAAGTACTAGATATAACAAAGATTCTCTCCTTGACCAAACCTTATTCAGGCTCTCCTGGCCTCTTTTTGACTAGGCCTTGACTTTTGGACTTCTGTATTTGTTCAATTTTTTTTTTTTTTTTTTTTTGAGACAGAGTCTCACTTTGTCACCCTTGGGAGAGTATGGTGGCATCCTAGCTCACAGCAAACTCAAAGTCTTAGGTTCAAGTGATCCTCTAGCCTCAGCCTTCTAAGTAGCTGGAACTATAGGCACCTGCCACAATGCCAGGCTATTTTTAGAGACAAGCTGTTGCTCTTGCTCAGGTTAGTCTCAAACTTGGGAGCACAAGCAATCCCCACCTTGGCCTCTCAGAGTGCTAGGATGACTTGCGTGAGCCATCAAGTTCTACCTAGTTCGTCCAATTTTTAACAAGAATCCTGCTAAGTCATTTCAGTCAAAATCTCCTACCCTCCATATCTGGTTATTTTCAGTACCCAATCAAGTTCTTCATCCTTCCTCACCTCCCAGATGACATCTTATCACCCTGACCTTCCTCTAGCAAAAATCCTATTAGATCAGCTTAGCCAGAATCTTCCTAACCCCTAATGTTTTCTGTTAGCAATTTGGTGCTCACCATCCCCTACCCTGCTCCTTGCTTATAAATTCCCATTCGTCCTTGTTGGAGTCAGAGGTGAGCCTATCTCTAATCTCCAGTGCAAGACCCTATTGCAGTGGTCCCTATGACAACAGTACCCCTTTGAGTAAAGTCTTCTTTACTATCTTCAACAAGGTCATGAATAATTTTTTTCTTTTATAGGTACCAGTGTCATTATAGGCTAAGCTGCCCATCAACACAAACATGCTCTTAAAAGTATGCTGAGAATCTGAAGTCAGAGAAGTTATAGGATTATAGTTATAGGTTATCTGACATTAAAGAACTAAGTAGGCCACAGGAAGAGGAAGAGATGAGAGAATGTGGCCTTCCCAGAGCCCCAATCCAGCCCTCCCTTGGCCTGCTTCTCAGGGAGTAGGCTCTTCTGCTGAGAATCATGTACCTTTTGAAGTTATGCCACATCAATCACAGGCCTTTGTACACTGATTAACTGCCTCTCTCAGTGAGAAGGAAGAGCTACCTAGTTCTATTAGCATGAAAGAAACCAGTCTTTCAGCTCATGAATTAACCCTTCTCTGGCTAGGTAAACTATTTTTCAGGATGATGAAAACAAAGAAATAACATGTTTCAAATGATTTAATGGTAAAAGTGGTGATTATCTTCTGGATAAACTTATGAGGGAAACTCTTAGATCATTACCCAATATCCTAGAAGAGCTGCTAAAAACCCATAGGTGATAAAGGATGTGAGAATTAACAAAGTGAAGGCATTCTTCAGTATGCAGGAAAAGTCTGACTCCATTTGAGAGCTGCAAGGAACTAATTTGACATGGATTCATGGAGGACATTTGTCTGGTTGATGTTCCGAAGAGCAGAGTTGTCTAATTTCCCAGCTAGGATTTGCTACAGCAAAGCTTTATAAACTTAATGTTATACAAATATGTAACTATGTATACAGTTTGTGTACCTATAATTCCTGTGCCTACAAAACATCTGGAAAGTGTATTAACATTTTGATTCAAAATGTCTGGATGAGTACTGAGATTCTGCGCTTCTGGCAATTACCCAGCTGATGAGGATGCTGCTGGGCTATGGACCACGCTCTAAAATAATATGATACTAGAGAACTCTTAGCCTTAACAGTCTTAATCCAGATGTCATAAACTTCACTCTCCTTACATATGTGGGTCCTTCACAATTCTAAGCCTCTCCTGCTCTTAATTGCAACCTTAGCTATACCAGACCACGGGCAGTCTCTCCAGGTGTCGTCTGTCACCAGATTACAAGGAAGTAGCCGGCCGACTACAGGTTCATCTGTGTTATTATCAAACGACACAGAGATTGCTTTCTTGCTTATATAAATTCACGTCTGTCAAACAGAATGAGAGAAAATGGGATAGTACTATTCATTATATTTTAAAAAGTAACTTAAGTGCATGAGTTTTCTTACCTCTTTGACATATGTGGAACATATTGTAGGCAAAAATACAAGAATGAATTTGCATGCAGGAATGTGTTTGTGGTGTTGAGTAAGTAACCTGCCCAGTTCTGCCACTTGGATTGGTGCCCAATCCAAGCAGTACTGATACCTTACTTTTGTGTATATAGTTACAAGCACTGCTATATGCATTATCCCTTTAATCCTTGTAATAACCATCTGATTTAGGTGTTATTCTTGATTCACAGATGAGGAAACAGAAACTTGGAGGTTACATGCCTAATTTCCCAGCTAATTAGGTGTCAAACCTCAGACTTAACAGCTCAGTTATGGAGTCACTTTCTCTCATTCTATATGCTCTGCGATGGTTCTTAATCTTGATTGAACATTGAGATCTTTGGAAAAATTTACAGAATGCTAGTGCCTGGGTCCCACTCTCAGACATTCAGAGGTCATTGGTCTGGGAAGATGCTTGGGCATCTGGATTTTAGAAAGGTTGTAGGTTGTGAGTCTACTGAAGAGTTTCTCAACATGAAGACTATTGACAGTGTGGGACAGATCATTCTTTGTTGAGGAGGGCCAGTCTGTGCATGGTGGCAGCTTCCCTGGCCTCTACCCTCTGGACATCAGTAACATTCCTCCCATTGCCACAAGCAAATATCTCTAGGGATTGCCAAATATTCCCTGGGGAATGGGGGAGGTGAAGGAGGGGAGGGAGGCTGGTGCTGCAAAATGGCCCAGACGAGAAGCTCTGATTAACATACAGCCAGTTATGAATGATTGATAAATAACTACATGAACAGCAGCAATTTTCATTTTTTTGGTTTATTTCTTAATTTACCTCATTCTCATTTATGGAGGTAGAACATTAATTATACTTGCTTTTTTCCAATTTCATAAAAATTAGGAGCCAAATATGACAAACATTTTTTGAATACTACATATTTTCTGGTGATTATCTAATCTAAAAAAGGAGAGAAAGTCCTGTTCATCTGTGTTTTTTTAAATCATTCAATTAAACTTTCTTAGTGATACTATGTGCTGGTATTTCTCAGTTTTGCCTGGTGAGAATCATCTGGAATGCTTCTCAGAAGAGCAGATTCCTAGGCACTAACCCAGAACTACTGACTCCAAATTTCCAGGAGATGCCAGACAACCCAGATACATAATAAGTATCCCCGAATAATTCTTTCTTTCCTTCCTTCCTTCCTTCCTTCTTTCTTTCCTTTAGACAGAGTCTCACTCTGTTGCCCAGGCTGGAGTGCCATGGTGTGATAGTTCACAGTAACCTCAAAGTTTTGAGCTGAATTTAGTTACATATAATTTTTCTGTCTCAGCCTCCCCAGTAGCTGGAACTACAGGCCTCTGTCACATGCTTGGCTATTTTTAGAGTCGGGGTCTCACTTTTGCTCAAGCTGGTCTTGAACTCCTGAGCTCAAGCAATCCACACACCCCAGCCTCCCAGAGTGCTAGGATTATAGGTGTGAGCCACCATGCCTGGCAGGTAATTCTTATTATCAGTTAAGTTTTGGGGGAAAGTTGGAACGGCATGGGGAATGAAAGATAAATAAAACACAGCTCCTCTCTCTGTCGTCAAATAGCTATAATTCATGCTGGAAGAGCAAACATCACACGTGTACAGAAGCCTAGAACGCAGCAGATAAGAGGTAGTAATTAATCTTATTCTGGATGGAAAGCAATAGCTCAGAGAAGGGTAGAGGTATGAGATGATATCTATCTTGGACTTTGAACCATAAATAAAACCAACTGGGGGACAAGATGTAACAGTATCTTCTGGGTAAAGAAAAGTAATAGGAGAAAAAAGTCTTCAGGTTCCAGTTTCTAATTGCTTAGCCTCTAACCATGTATATAGTAGGCACTCAATAAATTGCCTCTTTGGTCAACCCTACACCCACTGCTCATTTATCATAGTGCAATCTTGTCAGCACAGAGTATTATCCCTAAATGGGCATGAAAAAAATCTTGCCTAGGCTAGAAGGCTGCTAACAGATTAACATTCGTGTCTCATTTAAACCTTCCTTATACTCAGATTTAACTCTTAACACTTTGCTCCAAATTAACTTTCCTACCCTTGTCTAATAGTTGTTGGTTTTTAAGAAGTTAATTCTACGGCTCTTTGTAAAACTGGAGTTAGTATGTGATTATCGTATTACCATACAAGGACTCAGTACTACAAACAATCTTAAAGTATAAATGGGAACATGATAGCTTTTGTAGGCTTGATGATGGAGATTTATCTTAAATTGATGATGACTCTAGCATTGCAAACCCACTTGAAAATTTGGGGACAACTCCAAATGTTCTTCTTCCCCCTAAGGCTGCCTCCCAAGAAGTTTGAGAAGATGATGCTGGTTCCTCAGTTAAGAGGCAAACCTCAAGAAGGCTTTTCTGACTGCCCACTCACAACTTTCTTAATTCTTTTCTTACCCTTTCATTTTTTAATTTTTAAAAATGTTTTTCTTATCTTTTTAAAAATTGTATATCATTTTTCATTCCCTGACATTCTTTATCTCTTGATTTGTTGCTTCTCCTTCTCCTATTAGCTTGTATGTCTCCCAAGGTCAGGGACTTTTCTAGTTTTATTCCGTGTTGAATCCCTAGCACCTAAAAAAGTATCCTTCATACGTAGTAGCCATTCATTAAATAACTGCTGGATATTAAATAGGTTATACATTCTTCTACAATTCTGATTTTCTCCTTTGCAGGCTCAACACAATTGTCATTAGTTGTCAATGTCTAAGTCTCTCTCTGGGTTGTCACACTCATTAGGGCAGGAATGGTGTCTATGTAATTTTCTGTTATCTCCTGGGCTCAGCATATACTAAATACCTAATCACCATTTGTTGAATTAATCCGCTAATGAATGAATGAGCGAATCAAAACAGAAGGCCAACCCTGGATGGCTTTCATCTGAAGAGCCCTGTCTCTCCAGCAGCACGCTGACCATCAGCACAGATGTTTTGGTCAGCACATTCCAGAAATAAACAGCTCTTCATGTGACAGTAGGAAGAATAGAACCAGTGAAACGGCTAATGAGCAACGATCCTGTAACACATGGAGCAATTAAAAAGGCAAAGAAGGAAAAAAAATCCATACATCGGAGGCAGGGAAACCTGACTGAAATAGTTGGTCAATCCAGGGGAAACAGAGGGTCTTGTAAGCCAAGGAATGTAGAATCCATGAGAAGGTACCTGAGACAAAGCCGCCCAGGCTAAGGAGACAGAGTGAGCCCAGGAAGCCCAGTGGAGATCACAGAGGAGGCCCCATCCTCGGAGTTCATCTTTTCCAGTCAGTAGCAGGCATTATGCCCTAGGAAGTCACTCCCAACCACAGATTCCAGATGGAAAGAGCGATATCTGTTGACATCACTCCCTTTAAATTAAAACCTGCTTCATGCTCCATAGACGACTGTGTGTGGGAAGAGAGAAGGGCACCCTTGAATTCTTAACTCAAAAACAAAACTCTGATTTTCACAACGTAGTCATTGCTGAGGCCCTCAAATGCTCTTTACCAAATCCTTCTGAGATCATGCCAAACATAGAAAATTAAAATAGTTGCATGGCATGCTTGGATAAAGGGACACAGCTATCTCACCTGCAGACTCCAGTGCAGAGGACAGCAACATGTCACACACACCTGGAACTCTTGTGTGATGTAGCACTAGCCTGCAGCTTGCTATTGAGAAGTTCTGCACAGGCTGGTGGATTCTCAATTTCCAACAATCACGGGGGTTCTATCAGACCAGGTTCTCTGTACATTCCAGAAAAAGTTACGTGTGCCAGGCACTTCTCAAAGCAAAAGCCCAAAGTGAATAAAATAAAGACCCTCTCTCATGAAGCTTCCATTCTAGTAATGTGAGACAGAAAACAAACCAACCAACCTAGGTCAAGTGGCCATGAAGTGCCAGGGAGGTGGATACAGCAGGGGAATTGGACTATAAAGTGATGGTGTGGGAGCAGAGGTGACAGCAGCTTTACCTACAGAGTGAGGGTATCTGTTTCGGACGGCTGCTCCAAAAAGTTGCCATAAACTTACAGGCACATGACAACACAAGTTTATCATCTGACAGATTTGGTGGTCAGAAATCTAAAATAAATCAAAAGGTATCCCTGTAATATTTCCAAATTAAAGAAAAAAAAAAAAAGATTAGAGCTACATTCCTTCTGGAGGCCCTAAGGTAAATCTGTTTCCTTGAGGTTTTTGCTTTTCAGAGGCTGTCTGCATTTCTTTGGCTCATAGTCCATTCAGTGGGGTAACAGCTTCAAATTTCCCTTTCACTCTTGCGAATTCCTCCTTCTTATAAGGACCCTGTGATTATCTTGGGCCCACCTGGGTAATCCAGCTACTCTCCCCGTCTCAACAGCCTTTATTTAATCACAGCTGCAAAGTCTATTTTGTCATGGAGGGTAATGTATTCACAGTTTCCAGGGATTATGACGTGGACATCTGCAGGAGCTGTTATTCTACCTTTCACAGTAGGATTCTCTAGCAAGGATTCTCTGGCATTTGATCAATTCCCCAGTGGAAGCATGACAGAGCCATGCAGCTCTCAGGAGAGGAGGGCTCCAGCCAGGCAGCCACCAATGCAAAGCCCTATGAGGAAATGGACTTGGCATGCTCGAGGCATGGTGCTGAGCTCAGTGTGCCCAGAGTGGAGTGTGGGAGGGGAAGTACAGCAGAAACAATACAAGAGGGACAATGGTAGGCCAGGCCAGGACCACACGAAGAACCTCATTCAATCTGTACAACCCGATAAAGTGGGTGCTGTCCTCTGCCTCACTTTTAAAGTTGAGCAATGGCGGGCTCAGACGAGTTAAGGACACCTAGCTTGAGGTTGCACAGCATCCAAGTGGTAGAGCCAGGTTTTTAATCCTGGACCATCAGCTTCCAGAATGTTCATGTGTGATCCCCTCTACCACCCCTGAAATTTGAAGATCAGACATTGAACTGAGTCTGACCATTCTGGTTCAGAGAGATGAGAAGGACCTCTAAGGTCCTCCAATGTGGAGAACGTATCAGTATCTTTCTGAGTCACAGTTTAAGTTATGACTTAGAAGCCATACCCCTGTAACAGAAAACAAAAGGAGCAAGGCCCAAATAGCTGCCCTCCTATCAATTCCCCACGTGACAGCAAAATTAAGGGTTATAGTGGCTGGCATGTAAATACAACTAAGCCAGGTAACCTTTCTGTTCTTCAGGTTTATTAATTATGAAGTGGTACTACACGCTGCAAATGTACCTGGCTATCAAAAAATAAAAGAGAGATTCAGACTAATAGGAATTTTCAAAATAGAAAAATGGGACTTTATTTGTGCCATCAGAAAATACTCTGTATTAACAAAATATTATTCAAAGCTTTCTTTATAATAGTAAGTTCCTACCCGTATTATAGGTACACGCATATACAGACATATACGCACACACACTCAGATTGTCTGATATTTGATTGACAACTATTTGAGAAAAGTAGTGATTACCAGAAATGTCTTTGTTTTGCCTTGCATATATTAGTTATTTTTCTCTGGCTCAGAGATCTTTCCATTCTCCCTGCTAAAAGATGGGGAGTCTTGGGGTAATTTTACATGTTATGTGCCTTTGGAGCTCCTGGAAAAAAAATGGAAATTTTCTGGAAGCTTCTTAAACACAGAGAAGTCTTTTTCCTCTTTCCCTGAGCCCTGTGTCTGATGAGAACAGTGCATTTAGGGGGCAGAGTTAGACACAGTATGGTTGGCACCATTGCTAGAACAGTCCAGTGACTTGAGCTATTAATAAAATAGTATGTTTATAGAAAATTGGGCAATTTCAAAGCAGAGAGCTATGTGTTCCTTTTCAAACACCTTAGTTGTTTAGAATAGAATTATTACGCGTGTGAGTTGATTCTTTAATTTCCAGTATTCACAGCTCCCACTCACAGCTTTGAAAATTCCTTTATAGCATCTACTTACAGTAGTCAAATTGCAAAAGCTAAATGATATGCATTAGAAAAAAGTGGGCCCCTGTGGCTGTTTTTGCTTTTGTCATCAGGTCGGGAGTCAGGCGTCCTAGAGGGCCGCATTCAGTGCAGCTCTGAGCTTGCAGAAATGGTACATGGTTCAGAGTGTTGGAAATCATCAAGGATGCCCCTTAATGTGGTCCCCGTCACAGTTGCCTGTTCTGCCATGTGGTGCTTCCCACGAATTTCTGCCACCCTCAACACCCTACGTTCTTTCACTTGTGTGGTGGCTCTGTGGGAAAGGAGGTCCCCGTCCCTGCACTGCGACATTCAGCCTGTCATGCTCCTCTTCCAGCCCCATCCTGCCCTGAGTTGGAGGGGAAGGGAGTTGTTTTCTAAACGGCAGTGCTGTCAACAAAAAACGGCAGACCTGAACAACCAGGACACGGCCAGGTGAGGTCTGAGAAGCTTCCCACGGGGAAAATTTTACTTTGTAGCCTCTGCAGTGAAACTGCATAACGCAGCAGGAAAATACCATCCTGAGACCCCCAGAGGAAAATGGCCTTTTATGAAGTGGAAAGGGGAAAGATATTCAGCGGTGGACATGCCATATTAAAAAAATGCATTCAATGATGCAGTTATTAAAATCATAATGTCTTAATTTATAGATACTGTGGGTACCTAAAGTGATCAGAACATGCTCCTGTGGGTTCAGGGACTTCTGAAACTCATGAGCCAGGCTCATCTAGTTTTCTGGCCTCAGCACACAGTGATGCCAGCTCTGCTGGGAAGAAGAAAGGTTGGGAAGTGGAATTGGGCAACGCCAGATTTGAATTTAGGCTTTTCTACGCATAGGTTTTGTGACTTGGGCAGCTTGCATATCCTGAACTTCAATGTCCACATAAGGAGAACTGGCATCATAATATTTCTCTTACTGGCTTGAAGAGAGGCACAAATGAGATTATACATGGACAATTATTATGTAAGCTATAAAATATTACAGAAATGAGTTTTGTCAGTATACACAAAAGCTAAAATTAACACGCTGGCCCTGAACTCATCTAATTCCTTCGTTCTGTTTAGATGTGATGACCTTTCTCAAAATAGGTTTATATATATTGTCCTTAGGAACCAACTCATTGTCAATACTATTTTTAACTGACTGATAATAACGTGAATTTTAACAAGTGACTCTAAATTGCATTAGGTAAAACAAAATAGCAATGAACCTACCTGAAGTAGTTGTAAAATAGGTAAAAATGTCAAAAGTATACAGCTATTTTGGATAACTGACCAATGAGGAGGATTGGTTGAGGTTAAATTGGGGTCTTCCTGTTGCAGAGTTAGGCATTTTTGTCTACAAAAGGCCTGGCTTCTTTACATAGAAGCTAATTTTTTTTTTTAGACCAAGACAACTCTGTAATTCTCTCTCATTATAATTTAAATGCAGCACAAAATATGGAACATGCCATGAGTAATATGCTAACTCAAAATGTTTTATGCTGCACAATGAACCTAGAGAGGTGGGCAGGGACAAAATAACATGCAAGACCAAGAAGGCAGTTTGGATTAGAATCAATGGATTTGTTATTTTGTTCATTCTGATTAGCTCAAGTCAGAGGCTGATGCTGAGAGCGTAGTGACGACAAATATGGTTTTAGGATCCAAGAGGCTTATGTACAATCGTGGTTTTGATACCTAACTAGCTACATTCCTCTGATCAAATTATTTAGTTGCTGAAAGCCTTAACTTCATACCTTTATCAGAGGGATAAATAAAGCTTAATTTATGGAGGTACTGTAAGGATTAAATAAAACAGTTTCAGTAAGTGCACCATCGTACTTACCAAATAGTCAGCATAGCCCTTTTCAGAGTATTATATACCTCTTCTCAAAAGGCAGGTCAGGGGAGACAAGATGGCGGACTAAAGCCAGCTTTCAACAAAGGCTCCCGTCCAGAAGGAGAGTTAAGGGACAGGAATTTAGTAAGTATCCTGGTGGACTTGAGCCTCACCAAGAGAGAAGGCTGAAGAACGCACATCAACACCGCTGAGGCAAGTTGTGATCACAAGGACGCAAACAAAAGGTACAAAATCCACCACCAAGTGGACGGGAGTCCTCCTCCCCCATGAGACCGGCTCTAGAGCCCCACAATTGAACAAGCGGGCAGAAATTAAAGGCCCTCCCACTACACTCCACCGCAGAGACCTTCTAAAAACTGGACCTACCTCCCCTGCTGGGGTGCCGTGGCGTTCTCCTGCCGGACATAGGGCTGAGTGAAACTTTGGGAATCCTTTGCCGGCAACCCTGAATCCCCGGTGCTCCCCTCCCGCCCACTGAGGTCTGGAGGCCTGTCCCCCAGGACTTCGGATCCTTGGGTGATTTCTCAAGGGGAGTGGACAGTCCCCGAGTTGCGACTGGTCAGCATTGACTCTGAGGCGCGCGAGTGAGGAGAGGGCACCGGGCTGAGGGGGAGTCACGCCTCGCGGCACTTCCCTGCGGTGCGGTGCACCAACCCTCCCCGGGCATACGGGGCCCAAGACTGAATCAGACTCTGGCCTCCCCGCTGAGAGCTGAGAACCCCTACTCTCACTCGGGGTCTGAGGGCCTATCCCCCAGGAGTTCGGCTCCTTGGGTGATTTCTCGAGGGGAGTGCACAGTGCCTGAGCTGCGTCAGGTCAGCGCCGACTCTGGGATACGTAAGCGAGGAGAGGGCACTCTGCTGAGGGGAAATCAAGCCTTGGCGGCGCTTCCCTGCGGTGCAGTGCAGCAACCCTCCCCAGGCATACGGGGCCCAAGACTGAATCAGACTCTGGCCTCCCCGCTGAGAGCTGAGAACCCCTACTCTCACTCGGGGTCTGAGGGCCTATCCCCCAGGAGTTCGGCTCCTTGGGTGATTTCTCGAGGGGAGTGCACAGTGCCTGAGCTGCGTCAGGTCAGTGCTGACTCTGGGATACGTGAGTGAGGAGAGGGCACTCTGCTGAGGGGAAATCAAGCCTTGGCGGCACTTCCCTGCGGTGCAGTGCAGGAGCCCTCCCCGGACCGTAGTATTGCGTGAAACTGAATGAAACTCTAGCTTCCCCTCGCCCCACTCCCAATCGGGGTCTGGGGGCCCATCCCCCAAGAGTTCTGATTCTTGGGGGATCTCTTAAGGCGTGTGGACCCAGCACAAACTGCGGCCGCTCAGTGCTGACTCTGGGGCGCGGGACAGAGGAGAAAAGGGTCGCCTGAGTGCCCACAACAGAGCAGCAGTTCCCTAGAGGTAGATCAACAGCCGTTTTTTCTTTAACGGCAGAACGCTCACTTCTGGATATTCTGAGGCCACACCCCCTGTCTCCCTGGGCAACCAGAGGAGGCCACCGGTGACACGGCTCACAAACCCGGAAGCCTCCAGGGCAGGGCCGACACAGAGAGGTGTTCAGACGCAATTCTCCAGCAGCAAAGACGTTTGAACTCAAAACAGCCCGTCTCCTGTAGGCGACGACAGGAACAGAGACAGAACCTCACAAAGTTGTCTGTTCTGTTCCGTTCTGTTAGCAGCATGCATCAGGGACGGGGCTAAGCCTGAGTGAACACCTCCTTCCCATCACCTGCATCAAACACTCAAAGATGTCAGGCCCCATCTCCTCCTGCTAGATAGCGGCAGTCTGCGGGGGCCTGGCAGACTTCCTTGCGATTCAGGCAGGTGCAAACCCCTGGAGTGTCTGTTCACTGCAGGCAACCGGGTTAGCCATCTGCAGAGATACCAGTGACTGGGTCCGACGGAGGGGCAAAGTGGGGAAGGAGACGTCAACCTTCCCAGACTGCTCTGTTTGCTGGGTGGCTCCTCCTGACTCCACGCTGCACTGGGGTGAGCTGTGTCAGAGGAGTCACCAGGCCCCTGTGATCCAGTTCCCAGAGACCTCTTGAACCCTTCCACCTGAGACAAGTGCCGATTGAGACAGTTGATTCGGACCTTTGGAACTGGGCTAATAGACTGAGGACTCTTCAGGCGGTGCCCTGGGTGTGCGATTGTAGGAAGGTTTGATTCTCCTTTTCCAACTGGGGCCAGAGGTGGGCAGGCGGGGTGACTTAATTGCTGATTTTTCCACACAGCTGAGACTTCAAGCCAGAGTAGAAGTTGCAATAGGATCGAACAAAAACCAGCTGAAAACAAGACAGAACCACTTTGCTCCACCACACCAGACAGGGCCCCAGTTTCTCAGGCCACAACACTGTACGGGCCCTTGATAAAACCCCAGGGGAAAAACCAAAGGGAGTAAACCATGGGGCGGAATCAGCGGAAAAACTCTGGTAACATGAATAACCAGAATAGATCAACCCCCCCAAGAAAAAATACGGCAGATGTGATTGAAGATCCCATTCATAAACAACTGGCTGAGATGTCAGAAGTCGAATTCAGAATTTGGTTTGCAGACAAGATTAATAAAATGGAATTAGGAATTCGAGGAGAAATTCAAAAATTGTCTCAAGAATTTAACGAATTTAAAGACAAAACCACCAAAGACTTAGACACACTGAAACAAGAACTTACAGCACTCAAAGATATGAAAAATACAGTAGAATCCCTCAGTAACAGAATGGAGCAAGCAGAAGAAAGGATTTCTGACATTGAAGATAAAGTCTTCGAACGCTCCCAATCTCTCAAAGAGGAAGAGAAATGGAGAGCAAAAATGGATCACTCACTCAGAGAGCTCTCAGATAATTCGAAAAAAAAAAACAACATAAGGGTTATAGGAATTTCGGAGAATGATGAAGTGGCTGCCAAGGACACAGAGGCCCTTCTACATGAAATTATGAAAGAAAATTTTCCAGACATGCCTAGAGAATCTGAAATTCAGATAGCAGACAGCTTCAGAACCCCAGCACGATTCAACCCCAATAAGCCATCTCCCAGACATATCATAATTAGCTTCACTAAAGTTAACATGAAAGAGAAGATTCTCAAAGCAGCCCGGCGAAAGAAAACTATAATGTACAAAGGTAAGAATATTAGAATAACTGCAGATCTCTCTGCTGAAACTTTTCAAGCAAGAAGAGGCTGGTCATCAACTTTTAATCTCCTAAAGCAAAAAAACTTTCAACCCAGGATCTTGTATCCAGCTAAACTGAGTTTCATCTATGATGGAGAAATTAAATACTTCAATGACATTCATATGTTGAAAAAATTTGCCATAAGTAAACCAGCTCTTCAGGATGTTCTCAGACCTATCCTCCACAATGACCAACCCAATCCTATACCACAAAAGTAAAATCACCCAGAAACTTCGGATCAAACTCCAACTTCCACACTGGCGAAAGGATTAAAAATGTCCACTGGACCTTTGAAAAACTCGATACCCAAAATTCCACCAGACTTATCCTTACTCTCCATCAATGTGAATGGCTTAAACTGTCCTCTAAAGAGGCATAGGTTAGCTGACTGGATACAAAAACTCAAGCCAGATATTTGTTGCATACAAGAGTCACATCTCAACTTAAAAGACAAATACAGACTCAGGGTGAAAGGATGGTCATCCATATTTCAGGCAAATGGTAATCAGAAAAAAGCAGGTGTTGCAATTTTATTTGCAGATACAGTAGGCTTTAAACCATCAAAAGTAAGGCCAAGAATGGTCACTTCATATTTGTTAAGGGTAATACTCAATATGACGAGATCTCAATTATTAATATCTATGCACCCAACCAGAATGCACCTCAATTTATAAGAGAAACTCTAACAGACATGAGTAACTTGATTTCCTCCAGCTCCATAATCGTTGGAGATTTCAACACTCCCTTGGCAGTGTTGGATCGATCCTCCAGAAAGAAGCTGAGCAAAGAAATCTTAGATTTAAACCTAACCATCCAATCTTTAGATTTAGCAGACATCTACAGAACATTTCATCCCAACAAAACTGAATACACATACTTCTCATCAGCCCACGGAACTTACTCCAAAATTGATCACATTTTAGGTCACAAGTATAACCTCAGTAAATTTAAAGGAATAGAAATTATTCCATGCATCTTCTCAGACCATCATGGAATAAAACTTGAATTGAGTAACAACAGGAATCTGCATACCCATACAAAAACATGGAAGTTAAATAACCTTATGCTGAATGATAGCTGGGTCAGAGATGAGATTAAGAAAGAAATCACCAATTTTTTGGAACAAAATGACAATGAAGACACAAGCTATCAGAACCTCTGGGACACTGCAAAGGCAGTTCTAAGAGGGAAATTTATAGCACTGCAAGCCTTCCTCAAGAGAACGGAAAGAGAGGAAGTTAACAACTTAATGGGACATCTCATGCAACTGGAAAAGGAAGAACATTCCAACCCCAAACCCAGTAGAAGAAAAGAAATAACCAAAATTAGAGCAGAATTAAATGAAATTGAAAACAAAAGAATAATACAACAGATCAATAAATCAAAAAGCTGGTTTTTTGAAAAGGTCAATAAAATAGATAAACCTCTGGCCAACCTAATCAGGAAAAAAAGAGTAAAATCTCTAATATCATCAATCAGAAACAACAAAGACGAAATAACCACAGACTCATCAGAAATCCAAAAAATCCTTAATGAATATTACAAGAAACTTTATTCTCAGAAATATGAAAATCTGAAGGAAATAGACCGATACTTGGAAGCACGCCACCTTCCAAGACTTAACCAGAATCAAGTGGAAATGTTGAACAGACCCATATCAAGTTCAGAAATAGCATCAACTATACAAAACCTCCCTAAAAAGAAAAGCCCAGGACCAGATGGTTTCACGTCAGAATTCTACCAAACCTTTAAAGAGGAATTAGTACCTATATTACTCAACCTGTTCCAAAATGTAGAAAAAGAAGGAAGACTACCCAACACGTTCTATGAAGCAAATATCACCCTGATCCCCAAACCAGGAAAAGACCCAACAAGAAAAGAAAATTATAGACCAATATCACTAATGAATATAGATGCAAAAATATTCAACAAGATCCTAACAAACAGAATCCAGCAACACATCAAACAAATTATACATCATGACCAAGTTGGTTTTATCCCAGGGTCTCAAGGCTGGTTCAATATACGTAAATCTATAAATGTAATTCAGCACATAAACAAATTAAAAAACAAAGACCATATGATTCTCTCAATTGATGCAGAAAAAGCTTTTGATAATATCCAGCATCCCTTCATGATCAGAACACTCAAGAAAATTGGTCTAGAAGGGACTTTTCTTAAACTGATAGAGGCTATCTACAGCAAACCAAGAGCCAATATCATATTGAATGGAGTTAAATTGGAATCATTTCCACTCAGATCAGGAACCAGACAAGGCTGCCCATTGTCTCCATTGCTTTTCAACATTGTAATGGAAGTTTTAGCCACCGCAATTAGGGAAGAAAAGGCGATCAAGGGTATCCATATAGGGTCAGAAGAGATCAAACTCTCGCTCTTCGCAGATGATATGATTGTGTATCTGGAAAACACTAGAGACTCTACTACAAAACTCCTAGAAGTGATCAAGGAATACAGCAGCGTCTCAGGTTACAAAATCAACATTCATAAATCGGTAGCCTTTATATACACCAACAACAGTCAAATTGAAAAAGCAGTTAAGGACTCTATCCCATTCACAGTAGTGCCAAAGAAGATGAAATATTTGATAATTTACCTAACAAAAGACGTGAAAGATCTCTATAAAGAGAACTATGAAACTCTAAGAAAAGAAATAGCTGAAAATGTTAACAAATGGAAAAACATACCATGCTCATGGCTAGGAAGAATCAACATTATCAAAATGTCCATACTACCCAAAGCAATATATAATTTCAACGCACTCCGTATTAAAGCTCCACTGTCATATTTTAAAGATCTTGAAAAAACATTACTTCGTTTTATATGGAATCAGAAAAAACCTCGAATAGCCAAGACATTACTCAGAAATAAAAACAAAACAGGAGGAATCACACTACCAGACCTCAGACTTTACTACAAATCGATAGTGATCAAAACAGCATGGTATTGGCACAAAAACAGAGAAGTAGATATCTGGAATAGAATAGAGAACCAAGAGATGAATCCAGCTACTTACCGCTATTTGATTTTTGACAAGCCAATTAAAAACATTCAGTGGGGAAAAGATTCCCTATTTAACAAATGGTGCTGGGTGAACTGGCTGGCAACCTGCAGAAGACTGAAATTGGACCCACACCTTTCACCATTAACTAAGATAGACTCTCATTGGATTAAAGATTTAAACTTAAGACATGAAACTATAAAAATACTAGAGGAGAATGCAGGGAAAACCCTTGAAGAAATTGGTCTGGGTGAGTATTTCATGAGGAGAACCCCCCGGGCAATTGAAGCAGCTTCAAAAATACACTACTGGGACTTGATCAAACTAAAAAGCTTCTGCACAGCTAAGAACACAGTAAGCAGAGCAAGCAGACAGCCCTCAGAATGGGAGAAGATATTTGCAGGGTATAACTCTGACAAAGGTTTAATAACCAGAATCCACAGAGAACTCAAACACATCAGCAAGAAAAAAACAAGGGATCCCATCGCAGGCTGGGCAAGGGATTTGAAGAGAAACTTCTCTTAAGAAGACAGGCGCACGGCCTTCAGACATATGAAAAAATGCTCATCATCTTTAATCATCAGAGAAATGCAAATCAAAACTACTTTGAGATATCATCTAACTCCAATGAGACTAGCCTATATCACAAAATCTCAAGACCAGAGATGTTGGCGTGGATGCGGAGAAAAGGGAACACTTCTGCACTGCTGGTGGGAATGCAAATTAATACATTCCTTTTGGAAAGATATATGGAGAACACTCAGAGATCTAAAAATAGATCTGCCATTCAATCCTGTAATTCCTCTGCTGGGCATATACCCAGAAGACCAAAAATCACAACATAACAAAGATATTTGTACCAGAATGTTTATTGCAGCCCAATTCATAATAGCTAAGTCATGGAAAAAGCCCAAGTGCCCATCGATCCACGAATGGATTAATAAATTGTGGTATATGTATACCATGGAATACTATGCAGCCTTAAAGAAAGATGGAGACTTTACCTCTTTCATGTTTACATGGATGGAGCTGGAACATATTCTTCTTAGTAAAGTATCCCAAGAATGGAAGAAAAAATACCCAATGTACACAGCCCTACTATGAAACTAATTTGGGACTCTCACATGAAAGCTATAACCCAGCTACAACTTAACAATAGGGGGAAGTGGGAAAGGGGGGGGGTGGGTAGAGGGAGGGGAATCGGTGGGATCACACCTGTGGTGCATATTACAGGGGTATTTGCGAAACTTGGTAAATGTAGAATGTAAATGTTTTGGCACAGTAACTGAGATAACGCCGGAAAGGCTATGTTAACCACTGTGATAAAAATGTGTCAAATGGTTTATGAAGTGAGTGTATGATGCCCCATAATCATATCATTGTATACAGTTATGATTTAATAAAAAAATTAAAAAAAAAAAAAAACAAAAGGCAGGTCACTTTTCTCTTCTCTTACAATACAATAAGATTTTTCAGTGCATAGCTCTAACGTTATAATTGATGAATATTAGAATCAGTAGTTAGATTATAAATAATAATGTAGATTTCTAACCATTGAATGTAGTTGTCACTGAATTGTCATTTAAAAGCTATTTCAAATAATAATAGCTGCTTCCATTTAAACTAGCTTTACCCAATTTTCCATAAAAATAATTATGATAAATCATAACCCACCTAACAACGGGAAACGAAGATTATGGATTCTCCATTCTTCTTTTCAGCTTTACTTTTCCCTAAAGAACTCTTTTAAAATCTGATATATTTTACTTTTTATTTTGCCTGTTAATCCAATCCCCTGAATACACACAAGATAAGGCTAACAGAAATGGATCCGGGGGTGGGGGGTGGAAAGACATGATGCTTATATGTCTACATTTTGTTAAGTAAAACATTTTTTTCCCTACCTAAAAGAATTTACGTAAGGCCTTCATGTATTTATCATTCCAGCCTCTGAATTAAAAGGGTTAGTTACCTAGGGGGAAAACCCTAACATTCTGTGAGATTAAGCTAGGATTATTTCTAGTGGGAATTTTATCTGTCCCCTTTGGAGATCTCATTTCCAAGAAAACAACAGAAGGTGGTAGGAATGGGGAGTAGTGTACAGTAGAGAACAGCCACAGTGAGTAAAATGCCACAGGCGTCATGGGCACATGAGCTCTGCTAACGCATATTGGAAGCTATTGGACCGAGACTCCAGCATGTTATCAATTCAGTTTCAATATTTTTCAGGCTTGCTACTTCATGAGTGTGAGTCTTCCTTTCCTCCTCATTCATTCTTTGTCTCATTTGTGCGTTCTTTCTTCTCTTTGCTGTTCTTCCCTCTCGGTTTTATTCAGGTCTTTGTCTTTCCAAGACAAAGACAAACTTACAGTCCTCACATTTGACCAGAAAGACTGTATAGGTCAGTTTATCTGATCAACCTAATATGCTTTGTCAAACCCTTTATTCTTGAAATCCTGGTCTCTAATAGGAAGATTCTCATATGTTGGACTTGGAATATACTGTAAGGACTGTCCTATAAAGGGAGATGTATGTACAGGCACCTTTGGGAAAACAGCAAACATTCATGCTAAGTAAACATGAGGTTAGTGCAGTTATCCACTCAACACACTCTGAGTTGATAAAGAAAGGGCTGGGTGGCTGTTTGACATACTTGAAATATGTCCAGGTAATTTAGCAAAACAAGACACGCTGGCATTGTAAATTGGTTGAGTGACCTTTGATGAGAATTAAAATGCTACACGTAGCCCTAATTGAATATTTCTCATTTTCTCTTCTTAGTCCGAGAAATCTGTGAGAAGACAGAGACACATGTAACCTACACTTTACCCTTAATATTATTGTGATTTTCTGAGTTTTCTCATTAATTAGAGTGATTTTCTCCACATGCTCAAATTGTCAGAATATGAATAAGAGAAATGTCCTAATGATAAGATTTATTGCAGAAGCACAGAATGTTCAGAAGCAGATAGGAAAGACCTTTCATTTTTTTTTTTTCCTGTTTCCATAACCAAGCTTTCAGAAAAATTGATGTGAATAGTTCCGATTAGTTTTTCCAGGGCTCGGACTGCTCAGTTGCCATTCTAGTTTCTTCTGCCTACCTTCTGAGATAATGTGTGCTACCTGCCCTCCACAAATACATAACTGGAATATAAATCTGATCCTCATTCCGAGGGACCCAGCCTTAACAGCTAAGGATTTTTTCACATTCTCCTCATATCCTTGGATTCAATTTTTAAATAAATTAAATTCAATCAGGCTTAAAAAGAAACACAGTAGGAGCTTCACTTTGGTTGATATTTTACATTTTTTTCTCCTGCAATAAAAAAAACTTTTTAAACCTGACACGAGCTGTAATGTTAGTTAACTTGTGACTTGGGAATCTTTTTAAATCTCTATTGGATTTCCCGTGAATAACATACATAGAGAGGGATTTTAGTGGGAAATTGTTATTCAATCTGATTTAAATTAGAGGCAGATCCATTATTTATGGTGCAGTGTTTTTGAAGTGACTAACAGAATTGTAGATAAGTGTTCACGGAAATATGAAGCTCATAAAGAGCATCTAGAAATACACGTATACCTTTAGTTAATATGAAAATCTGTGTTTTGGTTGGGTGGGCCACATAAGATATGCCATACATTAAGCAAATAAATGCATTGCTACTTAAATTTTTAGGTATATTTTCCTACTGGGGATAGTTTATATCCTCTAGGCTAGGAAGGTGTCTTAGATGGTTGTATTTGTTTAGTATCAGGTACGTTATTTGGCACAATAATTTTCTGACAACTGCTTGTTGAATGGCTAAATGAACTTTGCTTCTTCTCCCCTCCTCCATCTTGCAGCTATGTCCTCTGTCTTCTTCCTGATCTCCAGGAATTACAGGCTCGTTTCCTTCTCTATGGCTCCTATTGTCTCCCTCTGGCATCTTCCACAACCCATTTAGCGCTGGCTCAGACTCGTCTGAAGGGCTTGAAACTGCCCAGGCCTGGCCCCTGGGGAAGGAGGCCTTCCCTGCGGCTTCCATCCTTTGCTCTGTACTGTGGGCACCTCTGCTCAGGGAAGGAGACCTGTGTTGAGTTGGCTGGAGCAGCCACAGCAACAGCAGTAACAGTGTAACTAAGACACCAAGTTTCCTGGGAATCTTTTCCCTTAGAAGTTTTGTGGGTTTCAGCATTGCTTCTTGAAGACCTTGACTTGGTATTAGGTATCACCACACACATTAAACAACACACTTCATTAAAGGGTAACTCTTAATCAAGAGCAAGTTCATCATGCCTTAATAAGGTTACAATGAATCTTGTGTGTTGCATAAAAGAGTTTATGAGCTCCAGAAAGAACACATTTACTTCCTTCTCAACTCAGAGAGACTCTACCATTTGTCAAATCAACTCTTTCATTTCATAACCCCAAAATAAACTTTAAAACATTATTTATATGAGGCACAAACTTTCAGTTAAAAGTGTGCTCTATATAATGATTTAACATCAGGTAGAACCACCCACCACTTTTTCCATGAAAGTGTTTATTTTTACATGGTAAGTGGAGTAAATCTATGTTTTGGAAGTTAAGGAAACTGCATAGAACTTGATCTAATAAAGAGCTGCTTGTTTTTCCTACATCTTCAACCTCTCCCTCCTGTCCACGATAACCCTCCTCTCATTCTTTGTTTTTCTGGACCTTCTCTTCACAAGCAATTTTGTGTCCCTGTCTCCTGATTTAACCTCTCAATAAAACCTTTCTATGGAAAGTCAACAGTGATCTCCCAGATGCTATCTCTTTGGACTTTTTAATATTCATATTTGTCCTTTTTTCTGAATCCTTTCAGTTTTCCATTTTAGTTCTTTTTTTTTTTTTTTTTTTTTTTGGAGACAGAGTCTTATGTCACCCTCAATAGAGTGCAGTGGCGTCACAACTCACAGCAACCTCAAACTCTTGGGTTTAAGCAATTCTCTTGCCTCAGCCTCCCAAGGAGTTGGGGCTACAGGCACCTGCCACAATGCCTGGCTGGTCTTGCACCTATGCGCTCAGGCAATCCACCCGCTTCAACCTCCCAAATGCTGGGATTACAGGTGTAAGCCACTGCACCCAGCTCCATTTTAGTTCTTACCTCCTTAAGTTAACATTTTTCTCTCCTGTTTTCATTCATACCCCAACATGAAACACCACCCAAATGTCTGCAATTCCCAGATTTGTAGCGTTGGTAATCCCCTTTCTTGAGCCCCAAATGTTCGTTTATATTTTGTTATCAAGCAGCTCTTCTTAGACAACTCACAGAGACAGAGGCCCAGCCAGAATTCATTACCTTACACAATGATCCCCACCCTGTCCCCCAGGAATCCCCTCTGGGATTTCTCATCTTGGGCATGGCACAGTACACTCTCTTAATCCAGCTGCCCAAACCAGAGATGAAGGTATCATGCCAGATTACAATGTTTTCCTTTCAAGCCCCTTTCCAGCCTCCACTCTGACCCATTCTTGTACCTCTCTCCCCACTTAACACTGTACATTCCATGAATATCAAGCCACTTCTCACCCAGGTGTGCACACTGCTGAGCACGGTGCTCACTGTTCTCTGTCTTTTCTCAGACTTGGTTGGACACCATCTTTCTGTGACATTGCCTTTTCTTCCCCAGGGAACACTTGCTGCCAATCTACTTGGGTCTTACTTTCATCAGCGCGGGAAGGATCCTGTCTCTGTCTCTCTATTTGATTGCCTTCTTGGAGGCAAAGTTGTTTTTCCACCTCTGTGTCTGTATCACATATAAGTGTTTAAAATATAGTTAAATATATTTGTCTAGTGAATATCTGAATGAATAAATGAGCAAAATCACCAAAACAGTCAAGGGCTTTGAAGCTATGTGATGCCAAATATACCTGCATTGAGTTTTCCCATTCTACCTTTTTATCTTGATTCTGTGTAGACATATCATTAATTAAATTCTGTGTGCATGACAAACTTTATAGAGCATGATTAGCTTTTTTTAAAAATGAAGATAAAAATATTTGCATGCAAATGAGATAATACTCAGAGAAGCACTATCTTTCAGTACTTCAAATAAACTCCCTTACCTGTTGGGAAATAAATGAAAATGAATCTACCACATTAATGGGTTTTTTAGTTTGATTTTCCAAGCAAGAGACCATTTCTGGCTCAAAGTCAATATGCATCCTGAGCTTATAAAGTCAGCTATTGGTTGTGTGTACACATACACTGAGGTTGAGGTCACATCTCATTCAGGATCCTTGAAGTTTGAATGAGCCCATAGCATGAGCAAGATATTTATGGTTTCACAAATTCTATTTGCTCAAATTAACAAAAAACCCCTTTAAGTTTCTAAGGAATTTGAGTTATGAAGACACCTCATATTTTAAGCATTTTCTCTTGTTCCTAAATAGAGAAGTATTTTTCAACTCTAGAAATTGAAGTGTAGGGCAGAATCATAGAAAAATGCCTGCATTCTTCTAGTCATTTTAATTCTTTCCTTCCTCATTCTTTCCCTTAAGTCTCTTCAATTTCCTTCTAAAGCTGTTAACGGCAAGATGTGAGCACTTAGTATGTGCCAGGCACAAGGCTAAGCACATTTAATAGGATTTAGTTCTCTTGACAACCCAGTGAAATGAATGTTATTATTATTATTATGCTCCAAGTAATAAAGAAGGAAGCTGATAAGGAAACTTATCACAGGATAAGCCAGAAAGCTCATAATTGTGAAAGCCAGGGCTTGAACCCAGGTCTGAATCTAAAACCTTGCCTGCAGTTCTTTGTGGCTGACCTCATCCGAAGCCTGGGTAAAGTTTGTGAGATAGACAATCCCAGCTCCTTTTGGATCATCTCATGTTCTGTTTAATAAAATCATGCATTATTATTACATTGTCTTTTACATATATTTTATAAAGTAGGCAGGTTTACGGCCAATAATGCTGACTCTACTTTCTGAGATATAGTAACTAATTAAGAGAGGTTATGTCCTCCAAATAAAATTAAGAGAGTAGTGCATGCATTTTCATTTAGCAAACCTTTCTAAACACTACTAATTTTAATAATATAGCTATACTTACTTTAGGATTTCTTCACTGGTCACACACCTTTCGTTTCTCATGCCTTTGTTTCTTTTTTACTTTTCTCTTTCTGCACTTGTTAACATCTCCAGTGCAGCTTTCAAAGGTGGGGTGAGAATGACCATCTTTGTATGTTTCCTGATCTTAAAAAAAACCATGTTGACTTTTCATCATTAAGTATGTTTCTTATGATATTTTGTTATAGGTATTCTTTCCTAGGCTATTACAATTCTATTTCTAGTTTTCCAAAAAAAAAAGAAAATGATAAAAATTTGCTGAATTTTATTAAAGTTTGTCTGCATCTATTTAGATGACCGTATGGTTTATTTTTCTCTAAATTATAAAGGTGGTGTACTACACTGATTGATGTTTGTGAATTTTCAATTAAATGTATTTTAAATTTACATATAATCATCTTGACACTTTTTGGTGAAATTTATGTAATTTGCACATACTAAGATTCATTGTTTATGGCGTACAGTCCTATGAGTTTTGACAAATGCAAAGTTGTATAACACCATCACAACCAAGACATAGAACAATTACACCCCTTTTTTGTCCCAACTTCCCATTTCTCTTGTGGTAATTTTTTACAGTTCAATCCAATCTCATCCTAAGCCCCTGGAAACTATTGATCTGTACTCTCTCCCTATAGTTTTGCCTTTTCCTAAATGTCATATACAAGTGAAATCATACAACATGTAGTCTTTTGAGCCTGACTTCTTTTATAAGCATAATGCATATAAGATTCATCCACATTCCTGCCTGTATCAGTATTTCCTCTCTTTTATTGCTGGGTAGTATTCTGTCATACGAATATAACACAGTTTATTTGTCTATTTCCCAGTTGAGGGACATCTGTGTTGTCTCTAATTTTTAACGATTACAAATGAAGCTTCTATTGTAAACAATCATGCACAGGTTTTTAAGAAACATTTGTTTTTATTTAACTTGGGTAAATATCTAGAAGTGGGATTGCTGCATTGTGTGTAAAGGGCAATGTTGTCTCCATAAAATGAGTTGGGAAGTATTTCTACCTTTTTTATTTTCTGGAAGAGATTATATGGTGTTGGTAATTTTTCTTCTTAAATATTTAGTAGAATTTACCAGTAAAACAACCCTAAATCAGGGTTTTCTTTCTTAGCAAGTTTTCAACTATGAATTAAAACTCATAGCACAATTCAGGCTATCCAGTTCTTCATGAGTGAGTTTTGGTAATTTGTGTCCTTCAAGGAAATGGTATATTTTATCTAAGTTGTCAAATTCATGGACATAATGTTTCTCTTATTTCCTTATTATCTGTTTAATGTCTTTAGGGTTTATAGTGATATCTTTTAATTTATTCCTATTATTGATAATTTGTATCTTTTTTTCCCTTGGTTAATCCAGCTAAGGGCTCATCGGTTTTATTTTTTCAAAGAAAGAGCTTTTGTTTTCAATGATTTTCTATATTTTTTTCCTTTTTCAATTTGATCTCTGCTTTTCCCTTTATTATTTCCTTCCTCCTGTTTACTTTGTGTTTACTTAGCTCTTCTCTTATTAGTTTCTTAAGATGAAAGTTTAGATTATCGATTTGAATTGTTCTTGTTTTACATTAATACTACAGTAGAACCACCATACTTGACCACCTCCCTACACTGACCACCTCTGTAAATGGACCTAATTTTCATAGACCAAATATGTACTACATATACTCAGTGGAATATAGACCTCTGTATATTGACCACCTCTGCAAGTGATTTCACTTGGCCTGTGAAATACATTATTAACTTACCCCCTATTACTTGACCAGTTGAGTCCACTCTACACCAAGGGGTATAAGGTGTGGGCTTTGTCACTTAGCTATATTACTTTTTCTTTAGTGTAAGTTTGTTTTTCATATTTCATTATTACCACATGTTGAATTAGGCCTAATGTCCTACTGTTTGTTATATGTTGTGGAAGAATTTTTCAATGTGAAGGATGGTCTCAACTGTAGGTACATCCTACAATTGCTGAAAAAATTTACAGTTAATTGAGACATAATGGCTCAAAAGACAAAAAACTCAGAGAACTGATATTGAAGGAAAAGATTGATCTTCTACATTTTCTGGAAAGCAGCAGCCAAAGACAGATGGCAGAACATTTTAGTGTTAGCAAGACTATAGTAACATCCAAAAACGTAAACATGAACACTTGGAGAGAGATGGTAAGGAAAACAGAGACCTACAGTGGAAAAGGAGAAACACTTCCCTCTGTGAAGTCAATGGAGCCACATCAAGCTGGTTCAAACAAATGAAAGCCATTAATGCCTGAATCTCCAGGCTGGTGATCTAAGAAGTTGCTAAAAAATTTACACAGGTATTTGGGGTGGCAGACTTCCAAGCATCAAGTGGTTGGCTCAGGAAATTTCAACTGCAACATGACATCTCCCAGAAAGTCTTATGTGGTGAATACAATTAAGTTCCAGTAGAAGTTGTGGAAGAGTTCATCAAAAAGTTCTGGTACTTTGCCAGAGCCTTCATAGATAACAACTTCTTTAACACTGATGAATGCAGACTCTTTTTCAAGGCAAAGCCTGATAGGAGCCTCATCATGAAGGGCAACAAATGTAAGAGCAAAAAACTTTCCAAATAACTTTTCACAGTTCTGCTTTGCACTAGTTCAACCAAAGAGAAACTTAGGCCCTTGGTGACTGGTAAATTGGGAAAGCTATGTGCATTCAAGAACCAAAGCCCAAAGACTTCCCTGTCATTTGGAGATCAAAGAAATGATAATGGATGACTAGTGCCCTATTTGAGGAGTGGGTAAGAGGTACCAACTGAGAAATGAAGAAGAAATGTTCTATTCTACTGATAGTAGACAACTGTCCTGGCCACCTGCTAGTGAATCATCTCATATATGTGACACTGAAATTTTCTGGCTCCAAACACGATCTCAAAAATCCATCCTGTTGGCCAAGCCATCATCAAAACATTTAAAATGCTCTACCAAGCCCAGATTCTGCAGTGGGTCATTCCTAAAACACCAACCTGTAGCCCACCTGTGGAAGCCACTTCATCCACTGCATCAGTTAATGCTCTGGATGTTTCCTTTGGATCAGTTCTTCTTGGAAAAAAGTTCAGCCAGAAATGATACAGAAGTGTTTCAATAAAGTAGGATTTGTCACCATCCAAAAGCATGACATTTTGGTCCCATTGGACAGTCGATCTCTCATGGCAGAATCCAAAGGAGTAGATTTTGGAAGTTTTATTGCAATGGATGATGAGATGGCAACCTGTAATGAACCTGACCCAGAAGCAATTTTCCAAGCAATAGTGACCAAAGTATGGACCAGTTAAAAGCCCATGAAGTAGCTGATGAAATGGAAGAGTGAGGATGTCCCAGAAATTGCAAACTCCAAAAGAGGAGAATGCCAGGCATCTGAAGTCATGTGCTGTGGAAAATTGCCCAGGAATGCTGATGGTATAGCCAGCGTTGAGGCTGCTTTCTCCACTTATGTTTTCACTAAGAGCAAGAAAAAGTTGACCAAGATTGACTCTTTTCTCAGAATGATTAAACCATGAGAAAAAAGTAAATATATTGATTTTGTATAATACCGTATGTATAGTTTTACTGTGTTTCGATTATGTATGACTTTGTATGGTATTCTCTAATAAAACCTGCATAAGAAAGTACATGTATGTATCAGTACAGCAGTCCTGGTTCCTTAGTTGACACCTCTGTGTGTTGACCAGTTTGTTACAGTCCCTTGGGTGGTCAGCTTACGAAGTCCTACTGTATAAGCTTTTATTGCCATAAAATATACTCTAAGTATTACTTTAGATGTAATATATAGATTTCCATAAGTTTTATTTTTTTATTCAGTGAAAAATATTTTAAAACTTATCTTGAGACTTCTCCTTTGACCTAGAGGTGTTTAGAGGCGTTTTGTTAAACTTCTAAATATTTTGGGACTTTTCTAAATATCTTTGCATTATTGATTTCTAGTGTTATTTTTAGTTTCATGCTATGTATGATTTAGCTTGTTTTGTATTCCTTAAGGTTTTTATTTTGGTTTACAATATGGTCTTTTATGTTGAATATTTCATGTACACTTGAAAATAATGCATATTTTGCTGTTGTTGACCCAAATGACCTTTAAATCTTGATTAAGTTGGCTGATACTTTTCACATCTTTTCCAATTTTCTGTCTCTTGCTTTCCAATGGCAATTTTGGAATGATCTATGTCTCCTTTCAGTGTTATAAAAATTTGCTTCATATATTTTGTAACTATATACATACATATGTAGGATGGTTATAGATTCTGGGTGTACTAAATCTTTTATCATTATAGATGCCCTCTTTATTCCTTGTAGTTTTTTCTTTAATGTTAACTGCTTTGTCTAACATTTTAATATAGTGATTTTGGCTTTCTTTTGATTAGTTTTATATATTGTTCCATAATTTTGCTTTTAACTATCTAAAGTAGATTTTTAAAGTAGATTTTCTCAAGATAGCATTTACTTGGTCTTATTATTATATCTAAAGTAGATTTTCTAAAAATAGCATTTACTTGGTCTTCTTTTCAAAATTCAATATGATAATTTTTGTCTTAATTAGTGGGCACACACTGTTTACATTTAATGGAATTATGGGCAAGGCTGAATGTAAGTCTATCTTTTTTTAATGTTTGCTTTCTCTTTTTTCTTCTGCTTTTCATTTTCTGCATTCTTTTATATCATATTAATTTTTATTTATTTTTAGTATTCGAGTTAACCTATTGTTTTTTGGTCTATTTCCTTGGATTTATTTAGTGTTGCCCTACTGATTTTATACATATATATCTTTTCACTGTCTACACAGAGTGAATATTTTGTTCTTTTAGGTAAAACATAAGAGACTCAGCACCATATAGATCTTTTTACTCTACCTTCTTTAAGTTATAGTTGTCATGTATATTATATCTACATATATAAATTAAAATCCCTCCAAGTGATGTTATAATTTTTGCTTTACATAGTCTTAACTATTTTGAAGAAACTAACAGTAAAAATATAGTCCATTGTATTTACCCTGATATTGCTATTTCTGCTACTTTTCACTCATTCCTGAAGGCTCAACTTTTGTTTGTCATTTCACGTTCAGGGTAAAGAATGGATTATCTTCATTTTCCTTCACCTAATTTGTCTTTAGTTATCTTTCATTCCTGTAGGATATGTTCACTGATGACTGCATTCTTGATTAATAATTCTTTTTCATTTTGCACTTGAAAGATGATGTTCCACTGTATCATAGACTGTTGTCTAATGAGCCATTCATAGTCAATTGAATTGCCCTATATGTAACGTGCTGATTTTTTCTGGTTAGTTTAAAAGTTTTTCTTTTCCCATTTATGACTGGGCAGGAGACATGAACAGAACCTTCTCTGAGGAATACAGATGAATGGCTAATAAATATATGAAAAAAAGGCTCATTATCTTTAATCATCAGAGAAATGCAAATCAAAACCACTCTGAGATATCACCTGACCCCAGTGAGAATAGCCCTCATCACAAAGTCCCAAAGTTGCAGAAGCTGGTGTGGATGTGGAGAGAGGGGAACACTTTTACACTGTTGCTGGGACTGCAAAATAATAGTGACTCTTTGAAAAGAAGTATGGAGAACCCTCAACTCAAATTAGACCTCCCATTTGATCCTGCAATCCCATTACTAGGCATATACTCAGAAGAAACAAAAATAAAATCATTCTGTCATAAAGATATTTGCATTAGACTGTTTATCGCAGCTCAATTTACAATTGCCAAGATGTGGAAACAACCTAAATGTCCGTCAACCCAGGAGTGGATTAATAAACTGTGGTATATGGAAACCATGAAATACTATTCAGCCATAAAACAGATGGATACGTCTTTTGTATTAACCTGGATGCAGTTGAAACACATTCTCCTCAGTATCATGAAAATGGAAAATGAAATATCCAGTGTACTCAATACTAACATGAAGCCAGTAGATGATCTAATACACGCCCACATAAGAGAAAAACTCAATTCAAGTTGGCAGGAGAAAGGAAAGGGAAGGAGGGGAGAGGATGGGGGTGCTCCCATTTAATGGGCACGATGTAAGGGTATATGGCACACCTTTTATATGCGGGAGACAACTACAAGAGGGACTTTACCTAAAAAATGCAAATATTGTATCCTACTTGTTTGTACCCTCTCATTAGCATGAAATAAAAAAAAAATTAAAAGTTTATCTTTGGTTTTTAGCAGTTTCTTTTTTTTTCTTTTCTTTTTAGCTTTTTTATTTTATTATTTTTTTTTTATTAAATCATAGCTGTGTACATTAATGCGATCATGGGGCACCATACACTGGTTTTATAGACCATTTGACACATTTTCATCACACTGGTTAACATAGCCTTCCTGGCATTTTCTTAGTTATTGTGTTAAGACACTTACATTCTACATTTACTATGTTTCACATGTACCCTTGTAAGATGCACTGCAGGTGTAATCCCACCAATCACCCTCCCTCTGCCCATCCTCCCTCCCCTCCCCCTTGCCCATATTCTTAGGTTATAACTGGGTAGCAGTTTCATTAGGGTTTGTTTGGGTATATCTTTATTTGAGTTTAACTTGCTTCCAGTTTGTTGAAGTTAAGATTGTAAATTTATGACTTTCACCAAATTTGAGAAGTTTTGAGCGATGTTTCTTCAAATTTTGTTTTGCATCAATCCTTTTCTCCTCTCTTTTCAGGGACTGAAACACTGTATTTTAGAGAAAGACAACCAAGAATACAGTGATTTGTGTCATAGGTAATGGACAATATTGTACCAGTATCAAGGGATACAAAATTCATTTTCTTTTGTCTTCTTCAAGTTATTTAATTTTTATTAATATATCTTAAAATTCCCTAACTTTTTCTTCTCCATTCTGCTAATGAATGTAAGTGAATTTTTTTATTTCAGAAACTGTAATTTTCAGGACTCAAATTTTCATTTTTTTCTATTCTTTTTTTTTTTGAGACAGAGTTTCATTTTGTAGCCCATGGTAGAGCCCTGGAATCATAGCTTACAGCTACCTCAAACTCTTGGGCTCAAGGGATTCTCTTGCCTCAACCTCCCAAGTAGCTGGGACTACAGGTGCCCGCCACAACACCTGGCTATTTTTTTTTTTTAGAGACAGGGTCTTGCCCTTGCTCAGGCTGGTCTTAAAACTGTAAGCTTAGCTAATCCACCTGCCTCGGCCTCCCAGAGTGCTAGGATTACAGACATGAGCCACCATACCTGGCCTTGTTTATTTTTTGTATTTTTTGTTTGTTTGTTTGTTTGTTTTTGGCTGGGGCTAGGTTTGAACCCTTCTCCTCTAGCATACGGGGCCAGTGCCTTACTCCTTTGAGCCACAGGCACCGCCCTCTTTTTTGTATTTTTTAATTCTCTGCTGAAAAATTATGTATTGCAACCTGTAGTTTTTAAGTTACTTTTATGTTTATCCCAATAACTTCATGAAAAATGCTGGGCAAATATCGTTAATATCATCTCTATATTATAGAGGAAGAAATGGACCCATAGAGCCTTGCTTAACTTGCTCCAAATCAGCATGAGGTGGCATCAGAATTGTTGTTCAGTTCTCTTTTTTCTCAATCATGTTGCATCTCAGATGGTTACACAGAAAATTGCATTCTATGGCAACTTGAGTTTGCAGAATCTGGCAAACTCAAGTTGAGGGGACTGGACAATGAGCAAACAATTGTTGTTCCCTGACACAGATTTTACAGATCTGTGTTTACTTCCTTTTTCTATTGCTAATTGAAAATTAATTTAGTGGAGATGTTTGATCATCAAACATTTTTATTTATTCTACTACTTCCAAGAGAGAAACTTCTTCCTTAAGCAGTCCTGATAATTGTGTTCAAAACTTGGAAAAAGTAGATTAGAAATGCAGAGACGGCTTTTGTTCCTAAAATACCAATGAGGGAAAGGTGGTGGCTTTACTTTAAGCATATGAAAGGGTTATTTTTTGCTGAAAGTAATGTTTAAAATATAATTTGTGTTTGGTCTAATGCTTTTAATAGGTTTTAAAAATCATTTCCAATTATAATTCTTCTGTAATAATCTTTTTTAAGCGGAAACAATATATATCTTTCTCCTTAAAAATTTAGTACAACACCATAGGCAAAGGTAAAATTTTATTAAACAAATAGAGGTAATGCATCCAATGATCTCTTACCAATTTCTCAATAATATGATTTTCCTTTCTGTATTCACCAAGTATGTCTTAATATCTGGATCATACTAGTTTGATATGAGTGCCACTGATCCATCTTTTGTTTTAGTTGGTTCTAACATATCATGTGCTATGACATTTTGGAATATAGTTGGATGGATAGTATTAGTGTATTATACTCAAGTATAATAAAAGAATGCTTTAAAAAGGACTTTAAAAAAGGACATTTGGTTAAAATATTACCTTCAACCTCTATTAGTCCTTTTAATTTTTTGATGATGTGTAGAAATTTTCACGTGGATCTTAAACTAAACTCCACTATCCTAAGACTGGATTCTGTGTAGTTTAGTGTCTAATATATCATACAATACATTCTTTTGTAGTTATAAGTAATTCTTCAAATTCTCTTCTCTAACCTGTTGCAAATATTACACACATCCTATTCCACATGCACTCACCCTCTGCCTATTGTGACACAGGGCACATTTCCTCTCAGTCATTGCAGCCGTTTCTGAGCCCACAATATCCATTTAATATCCATTCTTCTATGTAAGGTCTTGATAGGGCTTCTTGTGATTCTCTGTTATGTCCCAAATAAGAAATTTAACCACCATTAATGTATCCAATATTCCAATCAATGGAAGCAACACTGTGTTTTAGAGAAAGAGAACCAATAGGGTATATAACGGGATATTTATTTTGGGAATTGGCTCACATGATTATCGAGGCTGACAAGTCCCACTATATGCTGTCCTTGCAAGATGGAGAATCAGGGAAGCTGGTAACACGATTCAGTCTGAATCTGAAGGCCTAGGAACCAGGGAAGCCAAATGGTATAACTCACTTTGAAGCAGAAGGTCTGAGAACCAAGATAGGGGTGACTACCGGTGTCATCCGAGCCAGAAACTCAGCTATCCAAAGGCAGGAGAAGATGGATATCCCAGCTGAAGAAGAGATGAAAAAGAACTTGCCTTTTTTTCAGCTTTTTTTTTTTTTTTGTAGAGACAGAGTTTCACTTTATTGCCCTCGATAGAGTGCCGTGGCATCACACAGCTCACAGCAACCTCCAACTCCTGGGCTTAGGCGATTCTCCTGCCTCAGCCTCCCGAGTAGCTGGGACTACAGGCACCCGCCACAATGCCCGGCTATTTTTTTGTTGCAGTTTGGCTGGGGCTGAGTTTGAACCTGCCACCCTCGGTATATGGGGCCGGCGGCCTACTCACTGAGCCACAGGCGCCGCCCTTTTTTCAGCCTTTTTGTTCCACCACAGCTCTCCAGTGATTGGATGGTGTCCACCCACACTGGTGACAGCAGATCTTCCTCAGTCTGTCTACTGATTCAAATGCTAATCTCTTTCAGAAACTCACCCAGGAATAATGTTTACCAGCTGTCTGGGCATCCCTTAACCAATCAACTTGACAAATTGGTTAACAAAAACTTCCATTTACAAAAGATTATTGCAAAAGAGTAGGGCTCTGGAGAGCAGCATACAATGATGCTATTCTTATTTTGCTAGATTAGAATGTAAGTTATATCTATTTGTAGACTTCTTCTGGGTTAGTCAGTTTGGCTGGCATGACTAACATCTACCAAAAAGATTTAATTTTCCCAGTATCCTACATGATTTTGATCATCAGGGACCTTGGGAGGATGTTTCTTTTGAGAGATGCATTAGGATAGGCTTTGATAGCAAATAGAAGTAAACGTATAAAGGCTCAACAAGATAGAAGTTTCTATCTTGCTTATACCATAGTCAGGGAAGGCTTCAGTTTTATCATTTTCAACTCAGTTTTCCAAGTTGTCCTGGTGTTCTTCCCCACCCCTGTCAGCTACAAGGGAGAAAGAATCCAGAGAAGCTCATATGTGTGGTTTTCCTGGGCTAGGACCAGAAGAGAAGACATCAATTCTTTTCATGTGCCATTCATGATAACTTAGTCAAAGGACAGCCACAAGTTTAAAGGAGTCTAGCTGTGTGCCTGAGGGAGGGAAAACAATTTTGGTGGACAGCCAGGTGTCTTGGCTTAAGGGATTTATACCTCCTTAGCAGTGCTTTTCCTATGCGTGGTCGCATAGAGCCTAAGGCAGGGGTCCTCAAACTTTTTAAACAGGGGGCCAGTTCACTGTCCCTCAGACAGTTGGAGGGCCGGACTATAGTTAAAAAAAAAAAAACAACTATGAACAAATTCCTATGCACACTGCACATATCTTATTTTGAAATAAAAAAACAAAACGGGAACAAATACAATCACACTGCCTCATGTGGCCCGAGGGCCGTAGTTTGAGGACCCCTGGCCTAAGGAATAGCCCTGGGCAGTGAGGCGGTGAGTAATTCTGGATTCCTTTCAGCCAGACTTGTTTTGTGCTTTCTTTGGGGAAGGTGGTGTAACAATAGAACCTCCTCAAAATCCTAGTTGGTTGCTTGCTTAGGAATTCCTTTGCTAGTAACTGATGCCAGTTCTCTTGCTCATCCAGATGTTTGGATCTGGGACCCTGTTCCTCCACCATTTCAGAGTCTTGATAGCTCTTTTGGGCCATTGCCCATCTATATAAGCCTCATCTTGAGAGGACTTGCTTTGGCCTCTGTCTCTGCATGGAGGCCTGGGTATGGGGCAGGGTGACAGGCCCTGTCATGCTCTTGCTCCACTTTCGAATGATTCTACTTGGACCACTTTTTTTTTTTTCTCTCTTGCAACCCATTATTGAAGGTGTACTTATTATTGGCAAGAAGTAGCCACTTCCAAACTCCTGTTTTCTTTCTACCAAATCCTATAAACCTCTAAGCCTAGGGTGAATAGGCACTTGATCTGATTGATAATAAACAGCCTGCAATGATTAACTAACTGCTTTGCCACTGAGTTTGCTAACTCAGGACAGAGAAAACCTCCCTGCCCCCTCTGCACCTGGACATAGTTCCACATTTTGGATTTGTCCCCGGTCACATTCCCAATTCTGCCGTCAATTAGGTCTCTCTTGGTTGTCAATGGCACAAACTCCAGCCAAAATAGCTAAAAATATAAACAAACGAAAAAATACAGATTTACTAGAGAGCAGTAGTAATAGAAATAGATTGAGATTCATATGTAAGATAAAAATATCTAGAAGCCACATTAGAACAAAGAAAATGGTAAAATTAATTTGAAAATAGTTTACTTAAATTACTATATTGAAATATTATTTCAATCTATATTCGATTTTTATTATTATAAAAATCATTAATGAAATATTTTACATTCTTTTTGTTCATGTCTTCGAATTCCAGTTTGTTTTTTTTTAACATATATACAAAATTTGAATTGGCCACATTTTAAGGGCTTAATAGCCAGTGGCAACCATATTAGGCATTCTAGTAATGTAATTATGGTGGCTCTTAGAATTGAAGGAATTTTTTTTTTTTTTTTAATTGTTGAGGATTCATTGAGGGTACAATAAGTCAGGTTACACTGATTGCATTTGTTAGGTAAAGTCCCTCTTGCAATCATGTCTTGCCCCCAGAAGGTGTGGCACACACCAAGGCCCCACCCCACTCCCTCCTTCCCTCTCTCTGCTTTTCTGAAGGAATTATTTAATAATGACTTCTCCTTCCCTGTGGTGTCTTCGCTTTTGTATGCTTCTGATTTTTCGGTGTATCTGGGCACATGGCTGCCAGACCTTACTAGTTTCATCAAAGAAGAGAGAACTCTTCATCTTCCTGTCACATCTTGCCTAACTGCTCCAGCTCCAGGTCAAAAAATTGGGGGGAAGAAACTCTGTGCCCACCCTTAGGCCAAGCCCATTGATGAGATGAGGTAATGTGACCGTTCTAGCGTGGGACAGGAGGTGGAGTCCTGTGCTTGCCAGCTTCTAAAACATCTTTATGATGAGGGTAGATAAGGAAGAGCTCTCCCAAAGAAAAGATGTTTAGGGAATCAGAAAAAGAGGTGTTGAGAAGTCAGAAACAATAAATGTATACACCCTACTATACTTAAGTGATAATAAAAATGACTATTTACGCAGGTACTATGGCTATTTCTTCTTGGATGAACTGAACAGTTGAGTACAAATAATGGGATATGTGCTTGTTAGTTAAATATTCAGTGAGCAGGCTTGTCAAGAAAATGAAAACAATAGCGTCATTAAAACCTAACTCCATATTATCCACACCTTCTTTGGTTAAAAAATAATCAGAATGTGTCACACATTGGTTTGGTAGTTTAATATTCAATCCTAAATTGTTGTCTTCCTAACTAGAAACGAATGTGTGGAATGTCTTTCCCAGGGATCAATAGTGTTTTTTTTGGAATAGTCATGCTGACTATTTTACAAAAATGAAAAGATGACAGAATCTCCCATAAGACTCTGATAAGCAGCAGACCCTACTGATTCCAGAACCTTGCCAATTACTGTCAGGTTTGAAATATTTAGACGAAAAATCCTTCCTGGAAAGATTGACTGATAAGTGAATGAGTTGTGGATCTTGTTCAGATCAAGACACAGAACAGAAGTGTCTGGCTGCTGTGGCAGGTGATCATTTTAAGGTTAAGGATGATTACTGTTTATCTTAATCCACTGGGATCCATCAGCTTTTGACACTATGAGTATATGATATTAATGTTCTTAAATGTTCTGGCTAATGTAAAGCAGCTGGCTTTCTCCAGGGTAAACGTAGCCCTGTCTCACACATTGTAGCTAAATATGTTCCCCGTGCCTGGTCTAAATTGGTACTGATTGTAGGAATGTCTTGAGACTTGGTCTAGTTGAAAAAAATATCTTTTATAATTATTTTCTCGAGTTCTTCCTGTCTTTTCCTGGTACTGGAAAAGCAAAAGCAAAGCTGTCCACCACAATGCCCTTTTCAAAAGGCTAGATCAGCATTTCTCTATGCTAAGTTGCATTACAATTGCTAGGTGCTATTTAGAAATATATCTCAGCTAGCCCCATCACTGGAGATATTGCACGTATCTGGAGTGAGAATTAGAAATATGAGTGTTTTCAGGTTAGTACTGAGCGCACGAGATCCTTGCTTTTCCATTCTTGAGACACTTTACTAAAGAGAATGTTCTACAAATCCATCAGGTAAAGACAAAAAAATCTGAAGTCTGCATTATTTTTCATGGCTAAATAGTATTCCATGGTATACACATATCTCAGTTTATTAATCCTTGTGTGGGTTGATGGCCATTTGGGTTATTTATACATCTTTTGGATTGTGAATTGAGCTGCTATCAACATATGACACACTTCCTGGGTGGAGGACAGAACCTCAACTCAGACTTTGGATTTTACCTTATCAACCCACATAATGTAACCTAATTGTATGTATGCTCATATTAACCCATAATTTTTTTAAATGGATGTTTTATAAGCCCTGCAGGTAATTTTAATAATACATCTCATTTTTAAGAAAATCCACTTGAAGTTGTAAGTTATGTCACCCTAATTCTTCATTCTCATTATGTATAAAGGAACAAAATAAAATAACATGAAATGATAATTCCCTTCATTTCAGGCTCCTTCTCAAAACTTTAAATCTCGGGTTTCCCAGGGAAGAAGGGGCGTGGAGGAGCTCCTGGTGTCTGTGAACCTCCTGAGATGGGACATAGTATTTTGTATACCTGAGCACTTCTTTGGAGAAACTCATCTGTAGTTTTTATCAAATCCTTAAAATTCTCAAGCTCTAACTAGATGAATTAATAGTTACATTAATAAGTGCCTATTGAGCATTTGATTAAGTGTAAATGCCTCAACTGGGCAGTTAAGACACGCAGAACACCATCTTAAACTCCTTTTCTAGTTTTTCTTAGCCTCCCCTGACGGTCCTCTAGTCTCAGGTCAACGACTACTCACCGTTCCCTGAGCGTGTTCCTCCTTCTGCACCTTTGCCCCAGCAGCTCCTTCTACCCGAATGTTTCCTTTTGGTGCAATGCACAGCCATTCGCTATTCATTTTAAATACTATCCCATCTATCTGGAAGAGATACTGTGACTGGCTACTTTGCTTTCTTTTCAAAGACCCCAAAACATTTTATTTGAATCTGTTTTTTATCAAAGTTATTTGCTTCCTATTTTATACTTCTTTCTAAACACAGAATTGTTTAATTTACTGTATAATCTCTCCTACGTTCAGCCCTGCCTTGAGCATAGTGCTTTCCACATAAGATACTGAACAAATAATCGCTAAGTTAAACTAGTCACGTGTGGATGTTGTGCATTTATTTCAATAAACAAAACATTTTTTTGAAATCTTATTTAGGAAATAAAGGAAGAATGCATGTGTGTGTTTTTATAAGTCCTCAATATATTATGAAGATCGTTGTCTCTTGAGAGTGAGTGGATTAATGTCAGAAAACAGAAAACAGTAAAAAAAATATAAAACCGAATCTGTTTCAGTTGCAAATAAATATCTATGTAAGACTGATAATTATATGGTTTCAAAATACATGCCCTGAGCAGTTTAAAGCGAGAGTTACATAAATTTATAGCACTAAAAGGTAAAAAGTGTTAAAGTCATCTTTGTTGAGGTATAATGTACATATAGTAAAATATTCTTTTTGTAGGTATACAGTTTGATTACTTTTGACCAACTTAGACAGTTGTAGAACCACCACCATAAACAAGATACAGTATATGTTTGACATCCTTAACAGTCTCCTCACGCTCCTTTGTGGAGAATCCTCTTTCCTCACCCCAAGCCCTGACAACCACTAATCTCTTTTTTTTTTTTTTTCTTTTTTTTTTCCTTTTTTTTTTTATTGTTGGGGATTCATTGAGGGTACAATAAGCCAGTTACACTGATTGCAATTGCTAGGTAAAGTCCCTCTTGCAATCATGTCCTGCCCCCATAAAGTGTGACACACACTAAGACCCCACCCCACTCCCTCCCTCTCTCTTTCTGCTTCCCCCCCCATAACCTTAATTGTCATTAATTGTCCTCATATCAAGATTGAGTACATAGGATTCATGCTTCTCCATTCTTGTGATGCTTTACTAAGAATATGTCTTCCACTTCCATCCAGGTTAATACGAAGGATGTAAAGTCTCCATTTTTTTTAATGGCTGAATAGTATTCCATGGTATACATATACCACAGCTTGTTAATCCATTCCTGGGTTGGTGGGCATTTAGGCTGTTTCCACATTTTGGCGATTGTAAATTGAGCTGCAATAAACAGTCTAGTACAAGTGTCCTTATGATAAAAGGATTTTTTTCCTTCTGGGTAGATGCCCAGTAATGGGATTGCAGGATCGAATGGGAGGTCTAGGTTGAGTGCTTTGAGGTTTCTCCATACTTCCTTCCAGAAAGGTTGTACTAGTTTGCAGTCCCACCAGCAGTGTAAAAGTGTTCCCTTCTCTCCACATCCACGCCAGCATCTGCAGTTTTGAGATTTTTGTGATGTGGGCCAATCTCTCTGGGGTTAGATGATATCTCAGGGATGTTTTGATTTGCATTTCTCTAATATATAGAGATGATGAACATTTTTTCATGTGTTTGTTAGCCATTCGTCTGTCGTCTTTAGAGAAAGTTCTATTCATGTCTCTTGCCCATTGATATAAGGGATTGTTGGCTTTTTTCATGTGGATTAATTTGAGTTCTCTATAGATCCTGGTTATCAAGCTTTTGTCTGATTGAAAATATGCAAATATCCTTTCCCATTGTGTGGGTTGTCTCTTTGCTTTGGTTATCGTCACCTTAGCTGTACAGAAGCTTTTCAGTTTAATGAAGTCCCATTTGTTTATTTTTGTTGTTGTTGCAATTGCCATGGCAGTCTTCTTCATGAAGTCTTCCCCCAGGCCAATATCTTCCAGTGTTTTTCCTATGCTTTCTTTGAGGATTTTTATTGTTTCGTGCCTTAAATTTAAGTCCTTTATCCATCTTGAATCAATTTTTGTGAGTGGGGAAAGGTGTGGGTCCAGTTTCAGTCTTTTACACGCAGACATCCAATTCTCCCAACACCATTTATTGAATAGGGAGTCTTTCCCCCAAGGTAAGTTCTTGTTTGGTTTATCGAAGATTAGGTGGTTGTAAGATGTTAGTTTCATTTCTTGGTGTTCAATTCGATTCCAAGTGTCTATGTCTCTGTTTTTGTGCCAGTACCAAGCTGTCTTGAGCACTATGGCTTTGTAGTACAGACTAAAATCTGGTATGCTGATGCCCCCAGCTTTATTTTTGTTACTAAGAACTGCCTTAGCTATACGGGGTTTTTTCCGGTTCCATACAAAACGCAGAATCATTTTTTCCAAATCTTGAAAATACGATGTAGGTACTTTGATAGGAATGGCATTGAATAGGTAGATTGCTTTGGGAAGTATAGACATTTTAACAATGTTGATTCTTCCCATCCATGAGCATGGTATGTTCTTCCATTTGTTAATATCCTCTGCTATTTCCTTTCTGAGGAGTTCATAGTTTTCTTTATAGAGGTCCTTCACCTCCTTCGTTAGGTATATTCCTAGGTATTTCATTTTCTTTGAAACTATGGTGAAGGGAGTTGTGTCCTTAATTAGCTTCTCCTCTTGACTGTTATTGGTGTACACAAAGGCTACTGACTTGTGGACATTGATTTTATATCCTGAAACATTACTGTATTTCTTGATGACTTCTAGGAGTCTTGTGGTTGAGTCTTTGGGGTTCTCTAAGTATAAGATCATGTCGTTAGCAAAGAGGGAGAGTTTGACCTCCTCTGCTCCCATTTGGATTCCCTTTATTTCCTTGTCTTGCCTAATTGTATTGGCTAGAACTTCCAGCACTATGTTGAATAGTAAAGGTGACAGAGGACAACCTTGTCTGGTTCCAGTTCTAAGAGGAAAAGCTTTCAGTTTTACTCCATTCAGTAAAATATTGGCTGTGGGTTTGTCATAGATAGCTTCAATCAGTTTTAGAAATGTGCCACCTATGCCTATACTCTTCAGTGTTCTAATTAGAAAAGGATGCTGGATTTTATCAAATGCTTTTTCTGCATCTATTGAGAGGATCATGTGATCTTTATTTTTGCCTCTGTTAATATGGTGGATAACGTTTATGGACTTGCGTATGTTGAACCAGCCTTGCATCCCTGGGATGAAGCCTGCTTGATCATGATGAATGACTTTTTTGATGATAAGTTGTAATCTATTGGCTAGGATTTTGTTGAGAATTTTTCCATCTATATTCATGAGTGAGATTGGTCTGAAATTCTCCTTTTTGTTTGGGTCTTTTCCTGGTTTTGGTATCAGGGTGATGTTTGCTTCATAGAATGTGTTGGGGAAGATTCCTTCTTCCTCAATTATTTGGAATAATTTCTGCAGTACAGGAATAAGCTCTTCCTTGAAGGTTTGATAGAATTCTGGAGTGAAGCCATCTGGACCAGGGCATTTTTTAGTTGGAAGCTTTTTTATTGTTTCTTTGATCTCAGTGCTTGAAATTGGTCTGTTCAGGAGGTCTATTTCTTCCTGGCCAAGTCTAGGGAGAGGGTGTGATTCCAAATATTGATCCATTTCCTTCACATTGTCAAATTTCTGGGCATAGAGTTTCTGGTAGTATTCAGAGATGATCTCTTGTATCTCTGTGGGATCAGTTGTTATTTCCCCTTTATCATTTCTGATTGAGGTTACTAGAGATTTTACTTTTCTATTTCTAGTTAGTCTGGCCAATGGTTTATCTATTTTATTTATTTTTTCAAAAAACCAACTCCTTGTTTCATTAATTTTCTGAATGATTCTTTTGTTTTCAATTTCATTGATCTCTGATTTGATTTTGGAGATTTCTTTTCTTCTACTGAGTTTAGGCTTAGATTGTTCTTCTTTTTCCAATTCCATAAGGTCTCTTGTGAGATTGTTGATGTGCTCTCTGTCTGTTTTTCGAATGTAGGCATCTAAAGCGATGAATTTTCCTCTCAAAACTGCTTTTGCAGTATCCCACAGGTTTTGGTAGCTTGTGTCTTCATTGTTGTTATGCTTAAGGAAGTTAGTGATTTCCTGTTTGATTTCTTCCTTCACCCATCTGTTATTCAAAAGAAGATTGTTTAATTTCCATGCCTTTGGATGGGGTCGAGCATTTTTGTTAGAGTTGAGTTCCACCTTTAGTGCCTTATGGTCTGAAAAGATACAAGGTAAAATTTCAATTCTTTTGATTCTGTTGATATTTGTTTTGTGTCCCAGGATATGATCAATTTTGGAGAATGTTCCATGGGGTGATGAGAAGAATGTATATTCTTTATCTTTGGGGTGGAGTGTTCTATATGCGTCTATCAAGCATAATTGTTCTAGGGTCTCATTTAAATCTCTTATATCTTTGTTTAATTTCTGATTAGAGGATCTGTCCAGCTCTGTAAGAGGTGTGTTAAAGTCCCCTGTTATGATGGTATTATCAGATATCATATTGCTCAGACTGAGTAAGGTCTGTTTCAAGAATCTGGGAGCATTTAAATTTGGTGCATAGATATTTAGAATTGAAATGTCTTCTTGTTGTAGTTTTCCCTTGACCAATATAAAGTGACCATCTTTGTCTTTTTTGACTTTAGTTGCTTTAAATCCACATGTATCTGAAAATAAGATTGCAACTCCTCTTTTCTTCTGAATTCCATTTGCCTGAAAAATTGTCTTCCAACCCTTGACTCGGAGCTTTAATTTGTCTTTTGAAGCCAGGTGTGTTTCTTGCAGACAGCAAATGGATGGCTTGTGTTTTTTAATCCAGTCAGCCAATCTATGTCTCTTCAGTGGGGAATTCAAGCCATTAACATTTATGGAGATAATTGATAAGTGTGGTAGTATTCTATTCGTCTTATTTGGTGAGAGTCCATTGCTTAGTTTTATCTTTTGCATCAGTGTGGAGGTTAGGTTCTGTCCTTTGATTTCTGAGTTCTTACTTTGCTGCTGATCCATTGTGGTGGTCAGTGTGCAGAACAGGTTGAAGTATTCCCTGTAGAGCTGGTCTTGTTGTGGTGAATTTCCTCAATGTTTGTATATCCGTAAATGATTTGATTTCTCCATCAATTTTGAAGCTTAGCTTAGCAGGGTACAGAATTCTGGGCTGAAAATTGTTCTGTTTAAGTAGATTAAAGGTAGATGACCATTGTCTTCTTGCTTGGAAAGTTTCATTAGAGAAGTCTGAGGTCACTCTGATGGATTTGCCCCTGTAGGTCAACTGGCGCTTACTCCTGGCAGCTTGCAGAATATTTTCTTTTGTCTTGACTTTGGACAGGTTCATCACAATGTGTCTTGGAGAAGCTCGGTTAGAGTTGAGGCAACCTGGGGTCCGATAGCCCTCTGAAAGCAGTGTGTCAGAATCTTTGGTGATGTTTGGGAAATTTTCTTTTATAATATTCTCTAGTATGGCTTCCATTCCTCTGGGGCATTCTTCTTCCCCTTCTGGAATTCCTATAACTCGTATGTTGGAACGTTTCATAAAGTCCCATAATTCTGACAGTGAACGTTCTGCTTTCTCTCTCTTCTTTTCTGCCTCTTTTACTATCTGAGTTATCTCAAAAACTTTGTCTTCTACCTCTGAAATTCTTTCTTCTGCATGGTCTAACCTGTTGCTGATACTTTCCATTGCATCTTTAAGTTCCCTGATTGACTGTTTCATTTCCTTCAGCTCTGCTATATCCTTTTTATATTCTTCATATCGTTCATCTCTGATTTGATTCTGTTTTTGGATTTCCTTTTGGTTATTTTCCACTTTATTAGCAGTTTCCTTCATTGTTTCCATCATTTCTTTCATTGTTTTCAACATGTGTATTCTAAATTCCCTTTCTGTCATTCCTAACATTTCTGTATAGGTGGAATCCTCTGCAGTAGCTACCTCATGGTCCCTTGGCGGGGTTGTTCTGGACTGGTTCTTCATGTTGCCTGGAGTTTTCTGCTGATTCTTCCTCATGAGTGATTTTTTTTATCTGTTTCCTTGCCCTAATTTTCCTTTCACTTCCTCTTGCTCTTTAAGTTCTTGTGCCTGTGGACTAAGGGTTACAGGACCAGAAAGGTGAGAAGGTTGAAGAGCAAAAAAGGGATGAAAGAAAGGATGACCGAGTGATAAGAAAAAAAAGAAAGATAGAGAAAGGAGAGGGGGTAGGGATAAGGAATATTGACAAAAAGAAGAGAGGCACAGAAAGAGGGAGACAGGGCAATATAGGTGTACAGTAGGGTACTTTGACACAACCTTAAAAAAACCCACCTTCTGGGGGTTGGGTGCCCAGTTGGGTGGTTCCCTTGAGGTCAGCAGCTCTTTGCTAACCTGGTCAGACACAGTACCCCACCTCCACCAAGTAGAGAGGAAAGACAAAAATGCTATAAATCAAACCAAAACAAGCAAACAGAAAACTTTATGGCGATAAAATTGGGTGAAAAACCAAGTGACAGCAGTAGAAACACTAGCAAAAATGAAGTTGTAGTTATTAAAAAAGGCAGCAATGGGAAATTATAATTAAACTAGAAAAATTGAGAAAGAAAAAGGGATCTGTATGGAAAAGATTGAAATTAAGAAAGAAAAGAACATCAACAACGTCAAAATAAACAAACAAAAAAACCCAACCAAACAAAAAAAAGAAAAAAGAAAAAAAAATACACAACCAAAAACAAAGCAGTTTGTATATGTTGTTGAATATTGTCTGGGCAACACGTGGTCTTTTGGGGTATGAGATGTTAGTCACAGTTCTGATACGACTGGAGGCTGCTGATTTCTCAAACCCCAGCAGGTAGACACCCTAAATCTCTCTTCAGCCCACTTAAAAGGCACTTTGAACTTGTAAACTTGCTGAGCAGAAGCTTTCCCAGCTTTCTCGCTGGAATCACTGCTGAAGTGGCTATCCACTTACTCAGTGTGCCAAAACCGGTCTCACTCTGCCCCTGAGGGTTAGGGCTGCAAGGCGGCTCAGACCCCACCCTTAGGCTACTTGGTTGCTGGGTTACCAGCTCCCACCCGTTTCTAGCTCTGCTACCCTGAGGGCGGAGCTTGCCGGGGCAGATCACTGACAATGGATCCGTGTGACCCACCGCCAAACACTATTAGCTCCGTCTGGCTCAGCGGCTCAGACTGGGGCCCTAGACAACGGCCAAAGTTCTCCGCACTCCCACTCAGGCCTTCCCCAAGGCCGTTCAACTCAGTGCCAAGTCCAAGGACATCAAAAGAGTTCACAGGTAAGGCCTTTCTGGTTTGCAGTCTCGCTGCTACTGAACTTACAGTTGTGGGCGGGTTTAGACGGGTTGAACACACGCGACCACTTGCCGGTTTTCCACTGTTTTAGTCCTCCTCTTGGGGTCCAGAAGTCTCTCGCTGACTCCCTGTATCCTCATAGGAGTGATGATAGGCAGTTCCCACCAGCCAGAGATGCCTGGAGTCCTATCTCCCCAGACTCACGGTGCCCAGATGCAAGGAAGCTGTTACTCGGCTGCCATCTTGCTCCGCCCCCCACAACCACTAATCTCTTTTCTTGCAGTGTGGCTTTTTTTTTTTTTTTAAGTGTTTTTGAGAGTAATGTTAAGGGAAGCATACGGGATGCTGTAAGAGACTGTGGCTTCCTTTACTTAGCACAATGCTTCCGAGATCCAAGAGATCATTCTTCTGTGGATATTTTGGCATGTTGTGGACACGTTTCATCAGGGAACACTATACACATTTTCTACTGCACAGCGACCTTCTTAGTTTCCTAGGGCTGCTGAAAGAAATGATCACAGACTAGGTGGCTAATGACAACAAAAATTTATACTCTCATAGTTATAGAGGCAAGAAGTCTAAAATGGAAATGCTAGCAGAGCTGATCCCGCCAGAGGCTTCAGCGGGTATTCCATTCCTCACCTCTTCCAACGCGTGGTGGCTGTTGGCATTCCTGGGTTTGTGTTCTATTATCTGCTTCATTTCCATCGTCACATGCCCTCCCCCCCTTTTCTGTGGGTCTCTCTTCTGTGAGTCTCATATAAAAACGCTTGCCAAAGAATTTAGGTCTCACCTGGATAATTCCCTTTGTCCAACAAAACATATTCATGGGGTCCATGTATTGTAATATGGATATATATTTTGTGGGAGGCACTATTCAACCCCCAAACTATACTACACTCTCTGACCCTCTCCAAATTCACATTTGTTCCGTGTGCAAAACACAGTTGTCCCATCTCGACACTCCCGAATATCTCAAGCCCTTACAGTATCAACTCTAAATTCAAAATTCTAAATATCATAAACTAAAACAGTTCTAAATATTATCATCCGAATATCTAAGTCAGGAATAGGTGAGACTCTGGGTATTATTGATCGTGGAGAAAAGTTCCTAACCATCTGTGAACCTGTGAAACTAGAACACAAGTTATATGCTTCCCAAATATATTGGTGGTACAGATATTGAAGAGACATTCATTTCAAAAGGAAAAAATGGAAGGAATACAGGGGTAACTGGTCTCAAGCAAGTTTGAAATCCAGAAAGGCAAGTTCTGTTCAATTCCTGTGGTTCAAGGCCCTGTCCTCTGCAAGCTTCTGTGCCTGCAGCTCTAGTCTCTGATCCTAGGATGCTGGCTTCTGCCTCTGAGTCCATGCTGCTGTCCCCAGAGTCATTCTTCCTTTTTCTTGAAGGATTCATGCTTGTAACTCAGTGGCCCTATCAGCCTGTGTCCTGAGTATAGAATTTTGGAAGTCAACAGCCTTCTTGCACTTGTCCTGTCTCTGTCTCCTTCGGTCCACACCAGCAGCACTTCTGCTTACATTACAGTCTCAGAAAACCTGTGGGTCTCCCATGTACGTCCCAGGAAGCCATGCCATTAGACGGCTAGTGTATTACACAGATATTTCTTGGCTAATCCTGTCTCTCTTCCTGGATAATGCTGAGATGGTTGAGTGTATTCATGAATCACACATCTAATCTCTTTACAAAGGTTGTCCAGTCAAACACTTGGACTTCTTTCCAGAGCATGCATTTCCAAGAGCAAATGTCTGAATCCTTAATTTTTGCTTTCTTTGAGCTCTAAATAGGCGGTGTACCTCCAAAATCACCAAGGGCCTTTTTTTTTTTTTTTTTTTAATAATTCTTGCCTCAGATTTATCTTTCTTCTCACATTTTCCTATAAGTAGCATGAAGAAACCAGGTCATACTGTTAACACTTTTTTGGAAATCTCCTTAGCTAGATGTCCAAGTTTATCATTTACAAGTTATGCTTTCCATACAACTATAGAACACAATTCAGACTTACGGTTTCTGTCACTATATAACCAACATTTGTGTTATAACTAACATTTTTTCCTTCAGTTTCCAAAGATATATTCTTCATTTCCATCTGAGTTCTCTCCAGCAGCGTATTTAATGTTCATATTTCTACCAATATTCTGTTCATGATGATATATGTGTTCTCTAAGACAATAAAAGCTTTCTCTGTCTTGTTCTTCACTTCCTTCTGAGCCTCATCACCATTGAAACGCCATATTTTAATCAACAATCTCAATATAATTCAGGCTTTCTTTTTATCCTGGTTCTCAAAACTCTTTCATCCTCTACTCAAAGCCACTTCCATGGTTTCAGGTATTTTTCTCAAAAAGAAAAATTGAACTCTCTCTCTTTTTTTTGAGACAGAGTCTCACTTTGTCACACTTGGTAGAGTGCCATGGCATCATAGGTCACAGCAACCTCAGACTCCTGGGCTTAAGCGATTCTCTTGCTTCAGTCTCCCAACTAGCTGGGACTACAGGCGCCTACCACAATGCCTGACTATTTTTTACTGTAATTGTTATTGTTGTTTAGCAGGCCCGGGCTGGGCTCGAACCCGCCAGCTCCAGCATATGTGGCTGGTGACCTAGCCACTGAGCTACAGGCACTAAGCCAACTCTCTCTTTTTTTTTAAAGCACAAAATCCTGTATACTAAGTCTTAAACATCAAGTACTGGTCTAATCTGTATCAATCTATTTTTACAATTAAATAGCATCATCTCTGTCTCATCTGTTTTGTTAAACATGCTCACAAGATTGTTCCTTTAAAATGAAATTAAGAGTTCAAATCTCCAACAAATAAACATGAATTTTTTACCAATCATAGATTATTAATGACATCACCCAATTTCCTTAAGAAACATATTTAAAGATTTTTTTTCTAGTTCAAACATTTTGACATTGCTATTCAATGTGGTGAATAAATTTTTGATGACAAGGGTTATATAATGAATTATCCTCATACCTCCACCTCTAAATATAAAAAAATCTCCTTTGGAATTAATACTGCAATCTTCTCTTGAATTTAGATCCAATCATTAGCAAACCTAAAGTATATTAATTTTGGTGGGATTACACCAGCGGTGCATCTTACAAGGGTATATGTGAAACTTGGTAAACGGTCTGTAAAGCTAGTGAATGATGCCCCATGATCATATCAATGTACACAGCTATGATTTAATAAAAAAAAGTAATAAAAGCTGTAAATAATTAAAAAAAGTATATTAATTTTAATCTTTAAAATGATTTCATAAGGCTCTCAAAAACGTGTTAATTTACAATGGTAGATATCTTTACATAGGCTGCAGAAAATTTAATATCATTTTAAATAACAGCACCCTATTCTTGGTACCAAAATCTTTATCAATCAGGGTTCCATCAGAGAAACAGAAACAGTAGGAGATACAGAAATACATATATAATTTTTTTCTCTCTGCCTCATCATCTAACATAAGATATAACAATAAGTTAACATCACCATTCTGTTAAGAAACAGGATACTATGGAGAAAAGTGAACATCACCCAAGGATTTTGCATCCTCCTCTAGAAAAGGGTTATTGTACTTTTAGTTGTATTTTCTGGGAATGTTTGTGGCATAATTGTATCAGGTGGAAGCACGACTTTGTTCTTTTCTTTATTTGAAGGTTAAGTATGGTTTACAGAGATGTGTACAGGTGGCAGGTTGACGAGGCATAGACTCTGAAGACCAGCCTGTGCTACTGTGTTATATGGGATAGTACTCAGATATCCAGTCAAACACTAACCTAGGCGTTTCTGTGAAGACTGTAGATGTGATTATCTTGGACAATCAGTTGGCTTTAAGTAAAGGAGATTATCCTCCATAATCAATGTGGTCTTGAAGCAGTCAATGGAAAGACCTTGAATGCAGAACCAAGGTTTCCCTGAGGAAGACAGATTCCACCTGTGGACCGCAGCACTCGCCCCTGCTCCAGAGGCCCTGCCTCGCCTTCCTCATGGCCGCTTCCGGGGTTTCTGCTGGGCGTCCTTTCCTCGCTGTCATTCTGGCTGCCACTGCGTTCTCCCCCTTTGGGCTCTTCTCTAGCCCATCAGCTTCTCTTATGCCTCCCACCTAGTTTAAGTGTTTCAGTACAACTCAGAATAAAAAACAAGCAGAGGGACAGAAAATGTAACTAACAGAGATTTTACAAACATTCCTGGAAGTCTGCAAAATCTGTTTTTTTTTCTTAACAAATACTTTATTAACACACACTATCCTCTTCCTGGGCCAGAAGCATTCTCAGAACACTGCCACAGACCGAAGATGCTGAAATGGGTGTTCAGGTCTCACCTCCCGCTACTTCTTCACCAGAGCCAGGCTTGCTGCCCTTTACCCTGCCCCCTTCCCGTGTGGAAACAGGGCTCCTCTCAGTCAGATGCAGAGGGCTGGCTCTCAGCAGTAGGGGGGCCTTAGAACCACATCAGAACTGAGAAAAATTTTGCATCTGCTGACCAAAACAGATTTAGACTCTCTTTTTTTTTGCTTTCTTTTTTTCTGTAGGGAAGTGGTTTATTTGTCAAAAAAATTATTATCATTATTATTATTTTTTATTAAATCATAACTTTGTACATTGATGCATTTATGGGGTTCAGGGTGCTGCTTCGATAGACAATGTGAAATACTTACATTGAACTAACACATCCATCACAATTATACTCATTTCTTAATAGTTTTGAAATGTACCCTTGCATCATGCACATTAGGTGTGGTCCCCGCAAATACCCTTTTTCTTCCCATATCCCCCCTCCCCTCCCCTCCCTCTCCGCTTCCCTTCTACTTTCTGTACTATAGTTATGTTTTGCCATTCATGTGAGTGTGTAGATGATTATATATTGATTTCATATTAGCATTGAGTACATTGGATACTTCCCCCCCATTCTTGAGATACTTTACTAAGAAGAATATGTTCCAGCTCCATCCAGGTAAGCATAAAAGATGTGAAGTCTCCATCTTTTTTATGGCAGCATAGTATAGTATTCCATGGTTAGACTTTATTTTTCAAAAGTCATCCCTATTCACATTCTCTCCAGAAAGGGGCTGGAATATTTTCAGGATGAGCATAAAGATTCCCAGTGCTGAAATATTCAGAATACTTTCCTTGATTTCTCAGGGAGACTCATGGAGTCTGTTTCAGCTGGCTGGTCAGCCCTGCCTTCCAGCCCAGCTCTGCTGGGGCACTGACATCTGGCTCAGCTCCACCATTCTCCCTGGTTTCTTTGCCAGGTGTGATATTCACCCAAGGGCACCAGTCTCTATGCTGAGAGGTGGGTTCAAAGAAGCGTTGCAAAGATGTGTCCAAGCTTCTAGAAGAACAGAGGCAAGCTCGTTTGGCTCTCCAGAGGGCTAGATGGCACTTCAAGGCCAATCGTGACTCCAGTTTCCATGCTTTGGGTCACTGGGCAGGTTCTGGTGGTGGGGCTAGAGGCTGCAAATTCTTACCAGTTGTGGTCCTTGACTTAGGTCGTGACTTAGGTCTGAAATAAGAATAAATCCTCTGGGGCTTTTATTGAGGTGGGGGAGCCCACTAAACACTTCTTACATTAATCTGTCCCTTCTCTAGTCTCTTTCTTACTAATTTAAAGTTTGACCAGGGGCAGAGAAATGGATTCCTCTTCATCTTGTATGACCAGTCTTCTTTTCTGCTGAGGCATGGCTCAGTCCCTGACTATTATCTCCTGTATTTTTAACTGTCAGGCAAAATTACATGGATTGTAAATGATAACCACCTCAATACTGCTAAGAAGTAACATTTTTTCTAGCCCAATAACATGAATTTTTTAATATCAAGATTCAAAGCATGGCTGTTTATAATATCCAAGCTCATCATCACTGATTGCGTTTCTAATGGTTCATTTATTTAGGATGATTGAAAGGAACCTTTCAAAATGAATGCTGTTGGTATTCTGAATGCTAAGGCAATAGGCTGATTAAAATGACTCTAGAGAGAATGGTCAAAATTTTCTTTATTCCCTATCTCTACATCAAGAAAGATAATTGGATTGCAAATAAATGGATGCCAGGAAGACGATGTTAAAAAGAATTGTGGAAATGTTCTACATTTTCATGATATGTTTACTATATGGGTCTCAAAACTTTTACAAATTTAGTATATAGTATTTGACACCAATGAAAATCACCATGTTCAGATTTTGTCTTTATAGTCCCTATTCAAGCTCAATAAGCACAAGAGTGCACTGTGATCTGGTGAATCCTGGGATTTTGTGATACAGGCTAATTGAGTAAGCCAGGTGATGTGAATATTTTTGATCCAACTTTTCTGTGTTAACTGTGAAAATGAGTCCCAAATCTGTGTGGTCATAAATATAGTATATTTACTATAGAAAAAAAAATACACTGCATAGTAAAAAAACAAACAAACAAAAAAGTAATTTTCCATTTTTGAGTCTCCTGCCTACCCCTAAGTCACTTTCCTTTCTTTCTAATAGTTATCTTTGAAACATTGGAGAATTGGAGAAAATATATACCCAGGAAAAAACAAAGGCAAAGTTCTTTAAACGTTCCTCTGGGAATTGTATACATCAGAGTTTCTTCATGCAGATCATTTATTCTTTATGTTTAAAACTATATTCACTTTTCAGGTCCATGAAACTTTATTTTATTTTACAGCCATTATGTATTTTACATACATACATAACAAATACATTTACAGCCAAAATGTATTTTACAGCCATTATGATGATAATAACCAGTATTTCTAAAATTTAAAAAATACTTTTGAGTGAATGCGTATGCTTTATGAATATCTATGTTCTAAGGATGCATAAACGTGAACAGAGTTCTTTGTTGTAATAAAGTAAAAATCAATTTATTAATACATCAGGTGTTCATCCCTTACCAGCTTTCTAACCACGGGCAAATCACAAAACTTTCACAGGTCTCAGTTTTCTCATTTACAAAATGGAGATAATAATGAGAAACGTAACCTAGAGAAGTGTCTGGAAGTCACTCACTTGGCAGGGTACTCAGTGCCTTGTTGGCATTTTTAGTTTGTGCTGTTGTTATCACTGGGGTTGGGAATTGTACATCTCTGTGTAGGGGTGATCTGCTAGGCGTTGGAAAGAACACATCAGCCAGGATCCCTTCTCTTGCAAGATTCTGTTTCACTGGGAAAAGGCATATAAACAAATACTGATACTTCACTGTTACACCTGCAGGAATTGAGGCCAGGGCATAGAGTGTTATTACAAATCAAAGATGGGAATGTTAACTTTTCCTGGAATTATGATGAAAGGTTTGGAAGAAGAGCTGACTTCTGAGTTGAGCATTGAAGGATCAGAGGGAACCTTTGAAGTCAGCCTAAAATGTGGAAGAAATTTTCGTATGTAAGGATACAACATCTGGAGATGTAAACGAAGATGGCTCATATGTAAGATAGTTAGTACTCCAGAAGGGCTGTTGCATAGAGAACATGTTAGGGTTGGTTTGGAAATAAGATATATTATGACATTAGTTATTCGCCGCTTATTTGTTACCATTTTTTTTTCCCCACTAGAATTTAAATTTCATCAGGGAAAGGACTAAACTTGTTTCATGCTCTTCTGTATCTTCAGCCACTACCAATATTCCTAAAACATGGCATAAATATGTATTGGTTGTACGAACAAATGAATCGTTTATCTGTTAATTATCAAATGTACTCATCTCTAAAGACTTTCCTTTCCCTTTTCTCTGTGCCTCTGTGTGACTTTATTAATAACTTTCAAACTATCCCATTGTGTGCAGGTCTCTCATCTCCCTTACAGATTAGAGACCAGTATCTTAGCTGCTGGCACCGAGTAGATAATGTGTGAATGCCTGCTAAGTTAACTGGTTAACAAGTGTAAGATAATTATGTAAGATTGTTTCCTATTTTGCTAGAGAACACAAATGTTATAGATACTGGAAAGAGAGAGGCAAAAAGATGCAGAAAGGAAGCTAGCCTGACCTCCTGATTATTCTGCGTCTGGACTCTCTGTTTGCCATTATCTGTTTGCAGAAAAATGGGAGCTGCATATGCAGATGCTTTACGCCTTGTATGGCCGGAGTGAAGCACAGCACACTGTTAGGCAGTGGTTGTTGGAGATCTCTGTCTCGCCTACATAAAATGAGTAACTAATTAGTTTTGTTCAAGCAGTTTTTATAGAATCAAACACATTTTGAATGTCCAAACTCCCTACATTTTTTTTGGGGGGGGGAACCCTCTTTTTACACACACAAAAATATGTTTATGACTCCAGTGGGGCCTGATGGAGTGATTTAGAAAGATAAAACTAACAACTCATCCAATGGCCATCCACTCCCTTTACAGAGAGCAATTCCCGGAATTTTTCACACGTTATCCTCCCTTCCCCTCCCTTGACTTGTGACATGGTGGCTATAAAAATGTGTGATCTTTGCTCTCTAGGTCTAGGATTTATAACAAGCTAGAAGAGAAGCTTTTCATTAAAAACAATATGGCATGAGGCAGAATGTGACGGGTGACAGGTGAGTAAGTGAGTGGTCAAAGCAATTGGTTCGGCGCATAAGCACAAATGAGCCTAAACTTAAGCTGCTAACATGATCAACCTCTCATTTTGTTTTGTTTTGCTTTGTTTTCTTTCTTTCTTTTTTTTTTTTCTGAGTAAAAGTCTCAAGCTGTCGCCCTGAGTAGAGTGCTATGGCGTCACAGCTCACAGCAACCTCAAACTCTTAATGCTTAAGTGATTCTCAGTCCCAAGCCTCCCAAGTAGCTGGGACTACAGGCACCCACCACGATGCCCGGCTATTTTTTGGTTGTAGTTGTCATTGTTGTTTGGCAGGCCCGGGCTGGATTCAAAGCTGCCAGCTCCCGTGTATGTGGCTAGTGCCCTAGCTGCTGAGCTACAGGCACCGAGCCAACTTCTCATTTCCTTTATGGTTAAATTCACTCCAGGGTGGTCAGGACCCTACCAACCCTACGTACTGCCGTATCCTAACACCTCATCCAGCACTTCACACAAAATATTTGTGGAGCAGAGGCTGATTCCTGGTATCCAGAAAGAGTTTTATTGTGATGCTTCTGTAAGTCCTTCCAAACATGTTCTTCATGCAAAAGCTACTTCAGCACTCACCAGTCTCTACTGGGTGTGTGCGCCTGTGTGAAGGGAGATGTGTGGCAAAGAGTGGAATGGAGAGAAAGAATGCTAGATTGATAATCAGCTGGAGTCCCTTCCCTAGCATTTCTACATGTGTCACCTGAGTAACTCTGAAACCTGCCTATCAAATAGAAAGAATTCCATTCCCGCTGTCCTCTCAAACCTTCTGCATATCAAAGCGTTTGATGTGCGTTCATCATAACGCATTCTAGTAACTGGTATTCCAAGGCTAGAGTCGGCATGGGTAAAATGGCTGTGCTCCTGATGCTATTTGACCCCTGGCGACGCCCCTGACCTCCCCAGTGATTGCTGTTGGATCACTCCGGAAGGCACCTGATCCGTGCAGCAGACATGGTTCCTGCAGGAGGCGGATGACATCTCAGTGACAGGCATCCTGGCTGTGTACATGAACAGCATGCTGCACAGGAATTGTATAAAGACTTGTCTTTATATTTTAATTTTTTCAGCCTTTGCTACTTTCTTGCACACATTACTTAGCAAAAAGGCCTCAGAGAGAGGCTTTCAGCTCTGTTCAGCTGAGGAACACCTGAAAATGTGCACACAGCTTCTAAGATAGAGATGGGCATGGCCACCTTAGGTGATTGCCCGACATAAACTGGCGGTGATTAGTGTAGGCAGCTTCACGAAGGATGTGATTCTAGAAGTGACAAGAAAGCCATAGGCAGCCTTTCATATCAATTCATTCTTTGGGCTTAAAGTTGAAATGCAAACACCCACCAAAGAGTTAGTTATTACTCATTATGAATCAAATGTGTATGCATGAATACATCTGCTTCTCTCCTGCAGGGCTAAGGTGGTGAAGGGCAGAAGGTGTACTGAGTGCTGGAAAAAGAAAGGAGGGTGAAAACATCCCTAGAGGGGGAATGGTCCCAGAAAACAATCCCAGGGGCACTAGGAGAGAAAAGCTCTTCAAAGCTGAAATTATATTAATTCTAGCTCTTGTGCCAACTACATATTATATATATATATATTTATGATCAATTACAAACTTAGTTTAAACATGACAGGGAAAATTTGCATATTCAAGACATCATCTTCTATTTCTAAAAATAGAGGAGAAATTTAAGTCATGTCACAAACTTGAGCCACTAATTTCTTTTAACACAATTACTTGGTTGGTCAAAGTTCCTTCCTGCTCAGGCAGTGAGGACTCCAGATTGATTTCTTTATAAATTATTCTCCTCTTTTTGTGAAGTGTGCATTGTAGAAATGACAATTAGTGGCTGTGTAGATGATGAAAACATTCAATGTTCCTCAAATTACGTTTGGATGAATTTTCATGTTAGAGAAAGGGAGAGGGGAGTTTAACCAGGCATCCTGGTATGGAAGAAAATGCTACAATTCCCATTAGAGGTCCTCTTTCCTTTGACGAGAGGAAACAAATCTGTTCCTAAGGGTGTACCTGAATTATGCCTTTTATTCAACATTACTTTGGTGCTCTTGAAATATACTCAATCTTTGTCAAGTTAAGGTCTTGTGGGATTTACAAGGCTCTTTGGAACTGTGTCAGGAATACACTAGGAAAATATTTTATCTGCCAGTTGACTATATGTGAGTATGCAAAGTCAGAATCCTGAAAATGTAGTACTTTGGGGAATGAGAGAGTGCTGGAATGTTTTGGGAGATACCAATTCTGACTATGGACATCAGGACACAATAAGAATTGTATCAGCTGGATATCTTTGATGAAAACAACAGAGGCCAACTGTATCAGTTTATCCAGTAAAGGGATTTACTAGAGATTATAAGGCAGCTCGCAGACTTTTAGAGAGGTCTAGAGAGAATGGGCTTTGGATGCTATGGAACCAACAATAATGCCCAAACCACACCTGTGTCTAAATCCAACAGAGTTCCTGCTGCTGCTGCTGGCACAGATAAACAACTTGCCTCACTGCTGCTTCACATTTGAATCTAGAACCTTCGTCATTGCTATTCTGCAAACCAGCTATCTCTCTGGTCATTCATTCCAGACAAGGGATTCTCCTTGGGACATGCTTCTTTATGTTGACTTCTTTCTATATAGAAATGGGAAACTTCTCTAGTATGGAATAGAAATAAAGACTTCTTTGCAGAAGTCTCATGCTGGGGTATACATGACTGTTGCATACTAGTTGCAAGAAAGGCTGAGGGTTTCTGACTTCTACCCTAAGGAGGTGGGATATGATAAGGGAAATATTCCTAATAGTGGGAAGAGAATTCTAAAGGTGCTAGTCACATCCAAGACAAAAGTCCATAACAAAGAAAGTGCTCTTACTTACTTTTTCCCTTCAGCTAATGCAGAATTTCAGCCCTCAGCAAAGACACCATTAATATTTTGTTTGACTTCCAGATAAGTCTTGTCCACACTCTTACACAAATCTAGGCCTAAATTATCACATAGGGGTAACTCTAAACAGGGTTTCTCAATTCTTCTGGTGCTATAATCTGTTAAAAGAATATAACTGGCCTTAGATAAAAATCCCATGGGGTGTGGCCCTGTGCAAAATCTAAGTGACTTTACCTGCACATCTAATTAACACCGCCCTGCCTCCCTTACCACTGAACTTTACTATTGAAACAATCTGCTCCCCTTTTTTCTTAAGATGCCCTTTCTTCTAAAAGATGCCTCAGTCTTGCCTGCAAATAGGCTTTTGGATGTTCTGCTCCCTAATGTGTTCACCCCCCCGGACGTTCCAAATTCTTCCTTAGACATACATGAGCATGCTTTCTTAGTTTGTGGAAATCTTATAAATCTTTAATTCACCTTCATTTTTGAAGGAATTTTTTGCTAGGTAGAGAATACTAGATCGATGGTTTATTTCTTTCAATAATGAAAGATGTCTGTTTCCTTTGGGCTTGCAGTGTTGCTGATGATAAATCTCCTACCATTCTTTGCTTCTCTGTTCATAATGTGTCACCCCCCACTTGGGGGGGGCGGTTTAAGGTTTTATTACTATTTTTAGTAATTTGATGATATACAGTTATGATATTTCTTCAAAATTCTCCTTTTTGAAGACACAAACTTCTCTCAAAAATTTAAATGAAATAAAGGCATTTTCAGACATATAAAAACTGAGTAATTTATTGCCAAATAGGCCTGCCCCAAGTTTTGTAATGGTAAATGTTTAAAAAACCAGAAAAGTAAACCTAGGTATCGCATTTTCTGATTTTCATGGTAAAAGTACTCCTACAGTGACCAATTTAATTCTATCAACCAGGCATCTCTGAAGACAGAGTTGGGAAGAAATACACTCTATCGGCTCTTATAAGCCTGTGTCAGCTGGCTCCAGCTCACGATCGCCTGCATTCTAAGAAACATTACAGGACGCCCTGGAGGTAGAAGAAAGGATGGTGCCAAATGGGAGTTGAGGTCCGCATCAAGGAATAAAAAAACACTAGAAATTGAAAGTAGGTAAACATAAAATTTTTTTCTATTTAAGTGTTTTACTTTGAAAGATAATGACTTCCTAAAGCAATAATAATAATAATAATAATAATGTATTCTGTAAACCCTAGAGAAACACCTAAAAAACAATGATGTCGACAACAAGAAAAAGGCACAGATAATAATAATGGAAGAAAATAGAAAGAAAATACCTAGGAAGATAAGAAAAAATAGGGCGGCACCTGTGGCCCAAAGAGTAGGGTGCCGGTCCCATATGCCCGAGGTGGTGGGTTCAAACCCAGCTCCGGCCAAAAACCAAAAAAAAAAAAAAAAGAAAAAATAGATCTTTAATTCCCTCATTCCTCAAAAAAGGCAGGAAGAAAGGGAAAAAGTAACAAAATGAGTAGTGCAAAAAGGGCCGTGAAGCCTGACCATGTGGATTATGACATGAAATGTAAATACTCTGACCACTTGGATCACAAGGCAGAGATCGTCAGACAGCATTAAAAAAAAAAAAAAATGAATTGGAAGCTGCTTTTAAGAAACTCACTTCAAATATAAAATCATAATATTTGAAGAAATTTTATGATCTCTTTTTTTCAAATTAACAGTTCATTCAGTTATCACTTTAAGGAATTCAGCTAAGCACAGACAGGGGGACACAAAGGGTGATGGTGCCTAATTCCTAAATTTGGCAACACACTCATTATGTTCTAAGCACAACGCAGTTAATTTATAAAGAGAGTTGTGAATTTGGAATCAGAACATGTGGGTAGGGCCTCATGTGGTTTTTGCTAAACCATGCGTCTCTGGGACCCAATTTCTATCTTTGAAATAGTGGGTTCTCTAGGGATGTGGGTGGGAAGGAAGGAGTTATTTACCACATTCACTTGGTGAACTTTTAAAAATTCTGTGAGACCACCTGACAACACTCCCAGACTCTAAATATACCTCTAGATGGAGTCAGGAGCTCTAAGTAGCTTGCATACATACTTAGAAAAAGCCCCCTGTTGTCACAACGAAGAGTTCTCTAATCCGTAGCCTACTTGGCACTTGAAAATCATTGAACTATATTTCTTGTATTGTCCCTTCCATTTCTGATATTGTATGATTCTCTATTTTGAGTAGAATTAATATTTGGATGTTTTCCAAATACCCTTAAATTTGTGGCCTCCTCCTGGGCCAGCACTGACAAGCCCCAGGCTTGCTCCTTGGCACCTTGCCATTTCCTTCCAATGCCTGGATTACAAATGATGCTCTAACTCTGCTGGGTTCAGTTCAGAGTGAATGCGTGGTACAATAAGGAACACCCCATAGAGGCCCATGTGCAGTTGTCTATGCAATTCAGTTCACCACAGTGGAACTATTTGGAGACTGCTTTGGTCCAAGGTGGCTGGCATTGATCTTTCTGAAAAATCAATGAAGTCTGTGCTATTAAAAAGAGAGCACTAAATTAGCTTTACTGGTTCACAAAACTGGAAAGTAGGTCAGTGTCCAATATTCCAGTAATTAACTGTTGGTCTTGTGGAAGGCTCAGTGGCAGATGCTGAGGGGCAGGACGGCCACCCAGGGCTGTGGAGTCAGAGGGAATAAAGCCCTGAGACTCCCAGAGGGGCTAGCCCAGACCAGGCCTCCCCTTTCAGCCTTCATCTGGGGCTATTGGAAAAAATCCTCTGCCACAGCATATGGTTTGCTTTAGTTTTAATATGTCAGAGATGTTTCCTTTAATTATTTCCCCATTACTTTTGCTGTTTTTGAAAGACTTTTCCCCATTCCTCCCCTGAGAGAGCTTGAGGACTCTGCGTTATTTCATTTCTAGCATGCTGCATTTCAAAAGACATAGAATTAAATCTTGGCAGGATAAAAGGGGGCTAATTAAGCAAGACTGGGTCACGTTCTAATTTCCCATCCTTAGTCAGAATGAAGGTCTTTTTAATTGTAAGGCCCAAGTTAAGGGACTACAATTTTTAGGCTAATAATTATGAACATCACCCTCTCAAACATAGGTCAGAAAAGAGGTCTGTGAAAGTCCCACTGAGGGAAGCCATGGATGTTTTCAGAGAGGAGATGGAAGGGAAGCAAACTGACAGAGGGCGGGCCGGAGAGCGCATCTCCGGCTCCAGCCTGTGTCATGTAGGGTATAACTTTTGTGATCCTTGGCAGAGGACCTGCATTTACCCAGGGCCATACCCTCCTGGATTTCAGAAGTGAATGAAATCTTTCCCCTAACGTCACACTTCACTTTCCTTTTTCATTGCCCTGACCCCTACCCCCATGTGTCTCCTTCAGTTCTCTTTTCCTCCCCACAGAGAAGGTGCCTTCCTCACTCCCAGGTGCTTAACCATAAGCCTAACCCCAGGTGGTCCCATTCTGAGATTCAGCTGACCATGATGCCTGGACTTGGGCAGGGCTTGGTCTTGTTGTTTTCACTGAGAGATCAAACAACCTTGAAGGGGAAAAATACCTCGACCTCCAATGGTGGAGCATCAGGAAACTTGGCAGAGGACAGGAGAGACTCTTAAACTGGTACCTTTCTAGTGTTCTGCCCCTATTTATAAGGGATTGTGCACCCTGAGGCCCTGGTGGTGATCCTTGGAGGATGTATCACTGCTGCATCACTATCATGGTGGGGGGGGGGGGAGAAAAGAAGTTGTTGCCAGGGATCATGTGATTTTGCACGGTGCTCTGACAGATATTCTTTCAGATTCTTGATATCATTAAGAATGCGGTGAAAAAATTAGGCATTATTACACCTACTATATTAAATTTTAGAGACTAAATCTCAGAGATCAAGCTATTTTCTTAACATGCACAGTGAGTTGCTGAGCTCCACTAGAAGTCAAGTGTCCTGACCCGTAATCCATGTTGCACTAAGCCTTTGTGTGTGAGTGTGTGTGCCTGTGTGTGCATCTGTGTGTGTCCGTAGGTGTGTCTATGTGTGCATCTGTCTGTATGTGTGTCTTTGTGTGTGTGGCATCAGTGCATTCTATTTATAGTAGACACTTCCATTTGGAGCAGGTCCATTTATGGCACTGACATGGAAGCCAAAGCAAACACATATAGCCCTGGGCTATTAGCCCAGGTTCTTTAGAAAACAGAGCCTGAGACAAAAGTTTATATAGCCATGCTTTATTTGGGGCACAACCCCAAGACACTAAGAGTAAAAGAAAGAAGGAGTGGGGCGGGGAGGGGAGAAAGTTCAGGGGATGCTGTGGTGCACCATCCAGGCATGACCTCAGGAATGACAGAGGCTCCCCAGGGCTGGGGCACAATTGACAGCTGTTCACCCTTTTCAGGAACAGCCTTGGCTGAAGAGAGGTACCTCCTGCTGGTTACTTGCCCTTCCCAGAGCCAATCATGACCAGGGCAGCAGCGTAACGGCCAGGCCCCTTGCCTCACCTGGAGAGAATGTTGAAGTGCTATCTCCGTTCCCGAGGCCTCCGGGCAGTCAGCTTGCGCCTTTGCTGTGGCTTGTCACGGCCCAGCTTCTCCCCTTGCCACCTCTGCTTCCATCACTTCTCCAGATCACTCCTTAACAAACTTTCTTCTTGTTAATCTCTGTCTCAGTCCGCTTCCCAGGGAACTCAACTTGCAAAAATACACATTGACATTCTGTACCAGGGTTATGTAATCTCTCCCACCCTTTGTCATAATACAGTCCAAAGAGATCTGTATCATCTGAACACCCTGCAGAATTAGAACTGTAGTCCCCAGACCCCAGGCTGTGGACCACTACCAGTCAGTGGCCTGTTAGGAACTGGGCCACATGGCAGGAGGTGAGCAGTGGACAGGTGAGTGAAGCTTCATCTATATTTACAGCCACTGCCCATTGCTTGCATCACTGCCTGAGCTCGGCCTCCTGTCAGGGCAGCAGCGGCATTAGGTTTTCGTAGGAGCACAAACCTTACTGTAAACTCCACATGTGAGGGATCTAGGTTACACGCTCCTCATGAGACTCTAGTGCTTGATGATCTGGGGTGGAGCTGGGATGGTGATGCTGGTGCTAGAGAGAGGCTGCAGATACAGATTATCATTAGAAGAGAGGGCTGACTGCGCAGAGACCATATAAAATCAATTGCTTGCAGACCCATATTAAAACCCTATCAGTGAGTGGCAAGTGACAATTAAGCTGCCTCTGGTGTCAGGCTTTACAGTGCCAAGTGAGTTGATGTACTTCTGTTGTGCAGCTGCATTTAGGGGCAGGCTTTAAGTCAGAATCCAACAGTCTAGTTGCAGGGAAATAAGCTCAGGGCTCCCACTGATTCTGTATTATGAGTTGTATAATTATTTCATTATATATTACAATGTAAAGGTAATCATAGAAGTAATACAATAATAATGATGAAGTGTACAATTAATGTAATGCACTTGAAACCATCCTGGAGTCATCTCATCCTCACCCCACAACCCCAGTCCATGGAAAAACTGTCTTCCATGACACCAGTCCCTGGTGTATAGGTGAAGGACAAGGGTCAAGAACCCAAGGGGTGGAAACAGGAGTGACCTGTTTCTCCTCCAACCCCAGTGACCCCTTGAAGAATTTGTGGTTCCCACTCCTAACGACTCCAAGTTCTGTGTGTCTAGAGGTCCTGGTTCCAAAGGAAGGACATTTCAACCAGAGGAAACATTGAGAATCACGTTGAACTCCAAGCTATGATTGCTACCTGGGCACTTTGCAGTCATCGTCTTGTCAGGATTTATTGAAAGCGAGGTCAGTCTAATGCTGCACAATGAGGGCAGAAAAAAATATGTTTGACTCCCAGATAATTCACTTGGGAGTCTCACCAAGGCCAGCAGACATGCTAGCTGAGGGTCAAGGGGACATAGAATGGACACGGAGGGGGGAGGTGACAAATATCGCCTGCCCATCTGTGGCAGTGGTAGCTGCAGTTCATCCTATCAATCTTCTTTCTTAAATTTCCCCTAGAGAAAGAACTCTACCAGAGAGTTCTGAAGGAGCTTCTCCCAGGACTCAGACTAAGAATTAGATGTGGACTGTACAGGAGTATACTGCAGAAGACGTGATGTGACCCCTCATCCTTCCCCAGGAACGGCAGACTTACTCCCTGACCTTCCAGGACTGTTGTCAGAAAACAGCCCTCAGCTGTCAATCCTCTTCACCATTTGCCTCTCTCAATGTCATGCTCCCTTCGCAGGACAGCCCACATCCAATGACTGGTTGATGCAGGAGTGAAAGTACTCAAAGTATTTAGTCCTGGTGCACAGATTTGGTATAATTGCGGGGCGGGGGTGGGGGGCACAATATCAAAGCTCCCTGCTGGATATGGCTCATGTCTTAACTGAGACTGTATCACAGCCCATCTCTTTTTTCTGTTCAAACTGCTTCTTTTCCTTCCGTTTCACAGGTATTGATTCCAGACATATTCCCTAATATGGCTCACTGAACCTTAGAGTCTGCTTCTCAGAGAACACAGCCTGTGACAGAGAGCAAAGGCAAGGCTTCCTATATTACCCAGGTGACCACATCAGTCAGCAAACACTCCGGATTGCTCAGTTATCGTAGGACGTCTCAAGAGGATTGCATGAAGGAACTGCATTGCAGAATGGCCACAAGAGAAGGAGAAGAGGACGACAGAACACTAACTGCTGGACTCTCTTCTCCACCATGGGTAAAATCTGCCCCATCGGGCAGCAACACCTTCACACACCTAAGTTGGATCATTCAGCCACTCCAGATGACAACTGGAGAAGCCAAATCCTTCTCTTTTCCAATCAGGCCAGTGCATAGGTGGAGAGATTTCTCCTTGTCAGACAAGAAGGACCTCCTAACAGGTGATGACAGCATGCAGGATTTCTGACCATAGGAATTGCATGAGATATTACTATTGTCCCTTCAGTCAGCACGAACAGCAGGTGACTGACTAAAGAGGGCCGAATAGAAGTGGAATGGAACATAAACCACGATCAGTACAATTAGCAGGAATGCATTTATGCAGATACTGTTCTTTCTGATGGACCTAATTAGGCATTTATCCTAATATGACTTTACTTCTCTCATTCAACTGTGGGAGAGGGAGAACTTAATAGAGAGGGGTAATAGTGTAATAGCAATAATAATAATAATAAGTTGTATGATTGTAGAGTGCTTTGCGGCTAACAGGAAATTCAAAAAATATGCTTTCACAAGGGAGCATTTTCTCTTTAGTCACCTAAAAGCATTTCAACTTTTTCAGCAAAGGGAAGAAGTTGATGTCCAGGATAAACTGGCTTTCCCTAGGCCAACAGAAAACTAGGAAGAAGCCTTAGAAGCCTAGATTTTGAACACATTGGAAGGGAAACATCACCCAACCACCTCCCTCTATAAATTAGGAAGCAGATCCAGGGAGGGAAAAAGAGTTCTGTGTCAGCTTTTGCTTTAGGAGGAAATGATTAAGAAAGAAGTGATTGCATTCACATTACAATTAAGTGGTGTCCTCATTAAAGCTCCATCTCTTAGGAGAGGACAAGCATGGGTGGAGAATAGCTATTACGTTCCATGGACTTCACATTCATTATTTCCTCTAATTAACTTATTAATTTTCACAAAATCCCACCAGGTAGATATAATTTTTACCTGTTAATTAAGAAAGTTAGTGGCCTGTAAAAGCCAGATTAATAATTAGAAACTCTTGAAATCAAACCCTGATTTCTGATTCCCAATATCATATTCACACAGCATCACGGTGACTTCCAGAAGTAAAGCAGTTAAAGAATATTGAAGCCATGAACATCGTCATATTTTCACTTTAATATGGTGTTCCCATTTCCTTTTTTTTTTTTTTTATTGTTGGGGATTCATTGAGGGTACAATAAGCCAGTTACACTGATTGCAATTGTTAGGTAAAGTCCCTCTTGCAATCATGTCTTGCCCCCATAAAGTGTGACACACACTAAGGCCCCACCCCCCTCCCTCCATCCCTCTTTCTGCTTCCCCCCCCATAACCTTAATTGTCATTAATTGTCCTCATATCAAGATTGAGTACATAGGATTCATGCTTCTCCATTCTTGTGATGCTTTACTAAGAATAATGTCTTCCACTTCCATCCAGGTTAATACGAAGGATGTAAAGGCTCCATTTTTTTTAATGGCTGAATAGTATTCCATGGTATACATATACCACAGCTTGTTAATCCATTCCTGGGTTGGTGGGCATTTAGGCCCAAGTAAATAAATGCTCAATTTTCTGTTTGAATTAATAAAATGCTGACATATATGTGTCTGAGCAAAAACATCCAGGAAAGGACATATTTCTAATCTCCTCTCCACTGTCTGGGTCCAAAGACCTCCTACCCCAGTATCTCTCTGTGACTAAGGACGGCATTCTGCTCCTGGGTCGACAGGGCTGCTCCTAGCTGGAAGAAAACAAAAGCAAAAATGAAAAACCTAACAAAAAGGAAAAACCGACTATAGGCCTGCGTGGTTCTCTCCTTTCTCTTTTGTTGTCTCTTCCTCTTAACACAAACCTTTAAAACGCCTAAGAATAGGAACACAAATAGGGAGGGAAGACAGACTCCGGGAATATTGATCCAAGTCAAAGACAGGAAATGCAGTTGCTTTAGTGGACTGCAGCAAGTGGCAGGCAGGGAGCACAGTGAGCTGCTTGCTTGCACTGGCCAGTTGCTTCGTCCACGGGGAGCTTCTTGTTATTGTTCAGCAGTCATAACTCAGGTATTCTTTGGAAAAAAGATGAAGCAATGCCTCTATTTTTTAAATATATTTTTTATTAGATCATAACTGTGTACATTACTCATTTATGGGGTACAATGTGCTGATTTTACATACAATTTGGAATGTTTATATCAAACTGGCTGACATATCATTCACCTCACTTATTTGTTGTTTTTTATAACTCATTTGATGGCAATACCTGATCTGAGCTCTCTTGGCAGTAGAATCAGGTCTGGATGGAGATGAAGCTGTTTATAGTCTTTCTTTATCCCACTTTCTGTGAATTATTTATATATTTTTTAACAGAAACATAAATGTGTTTAATGTGGGGGTGCTGCCCCAAATCTGGAAGAAAAATCTGCTTATGTTCATTTTACCTTTTCTAATGTTGACAGCCTTAGCATTCGAAAACATATCTGGCTCCCAGGGCTTCAGATATTAGACTGTGGACTTGGAGGAAAGGCATTTTTAGAAGTGAGTGTGCACAAAATTATTTCTTCATATTAAGTATTCACAAATTATATCAGTGTAATGTGAGCTACTATTTTATTAAGAAGTCTAAAGTTAGTAACTCTGTCTAGCCTTCTCCAAAACAAGACAAGGACTCTAGTAACTACAAAATTGCCTGGTCTCAAAGTATGAAGTAGAATTTTTGTTCAGGCCTATTGTCACCCTTCACAAATTATTTTTATCAGTACGGTTTTTAAGTCAATATTTATTTGAATTTACATCCTTAAACAATTTCAGTGTTCACTATTGCTCCTTGCATGTTCTTCCTGAATTCATTTTGTTGTTGTTGCTTTTGCACTAACTCTTTCAGTGAGAGGTCTCAGTCTTTACATGCTTGAAAATGTATTTTTTGGCTCAAAAAATAGCACTTTGAATAGGTTATTTCATCCTTTTGTCATTTATTTCTTTATTTCATTTATTTCTTGCTGTTGATAGGAAGTCTATGTTTAATCTAGTGTCACTTCATTGTAGATAATCTATAATTTCTCTGAAGTAGCTTCTGATCTACATGTTTTATTCTTGACAATTTTTAATTTCAACCTGATATTCAATGCATTATAAGCACTATAATTTTTAAGAATTTATTAACCCTGTTCAGCATTTGATAAGATTTTTTTTTCAAATCTGAGAACTCATGTATATCTTCAATTCTTAAAATTTTATTTTATTTTTGCAAACATTTTCTCACTCTATTATTACTACTCTTACATTCCTAACTTATTTTTTAATTTCTCTGTTTACCATTTTCCTTAATGTCTTTTTCATACTTTGCATCTCATCCTCTTACTTACTATGTCATATTGTGGGGTGATACCCTCTGTTTTATCTTTCTAATAACTACTTTTATTTTTCTGTGATGTTTAGTTTGCTCTGTTTTATCTACTAAGATCTTTCTTTTAGTAATATTTTCTCATTTCTGATCTCCAGTTGCACCATTTTCATATATTCCTGTTCTTGATAACTTCATGTCATCTCCAGGACAATATTTACTCCAATTTCTCTTAAAGAAATTTACACATGCTTGTAAAGGGAACACTTCTACATTGCTGGTGGGAATGCAAATTAATACATTCCTTTTGGAAAGATGTTTGGAGAACACTTAGAGATCTAAAAATAGATCTGCCATTCAATCCTATAATGCCTCTACTAGGTATATACCCAGAAGACCAAAAAGCACATTATAACAAAGATATTTGTACCAGAATGTTTATTGCAGCCCAATTCACAATTGCTAAGTCATGGAAAAAGCCCAGGTGCTCATCGATCCACGAATGGATTAATAAATTGTGGTATATGTACACCATGGAATATTACGCAGCTTTAAAGAAAGATGGAGACTTTACCTCTTTCATGTTTACATGGATGGAGCTGGAACATATTTTTCTTAGTAAAGTATCTCAAGAATGGAAGAAAAGGTATCCAATGTACTCAGCCTTACTATGAAACTAATTTATGGCTTTCATAGGAAAGCTATAACCCAGTTATAACCTAAGAATATGGGGAAGGGGGAGAGGGAGTGGTGGGAGGGGGGAGGTTGGGCAGAGGGAGGGTGATTGGTGGGATTACACCTGTGGTGCATCTTACAAGGGTGCATGTGAAACTTAGTGAATGCAGAATATGATTGTCTTAACACAATAACTAAGAAAATGCCAGGAATGCTATGCTAACCAGTGTGATGAAAATGTGTCAAACTGTTTATAAAACCAGTGCGTGGTGCCCCATGATCGCATTAATGTACACAGCTATGATCTAATACTAACAAAAAAAAATAAAATAAAAAAAAAGAAAAGAAAATGCCACCTTCCTTATGTTTTGTCATTTGGAATTCCTGCCAGTGTATGGTTTTTGACGACTTGACATGACAGGGATTTTCTCATGTAATTTTCAATTATGAGTTTATCTTGCATGGGTGCATGTTTTTACTTGTACTTCTTCCTGTCCAGTGGTTTCAAGATTGCATCATTCAGCTATGTTGTTTGGCTCAATTAGGCTATTGGTTAGAGTGGGATGTTAACCTGTTTTTTTTGTTGTTGTTGTCATTGTTGTTAAATGATCACTTTGAAAATGTAACAATATCCCTGTTTCCTTTTCCCCAAGAAATGCATGTACACATATACCTATACCATTTTATTTATAACTTTAGGAAGGTAGTGAATTTCTCCAAACCCATAGTTCTGTAGAGGAATCTAGACCTTTGGTTAAGAACTCTGAGTTAGGAGTTTTGTTTGATGTGGAAAAATTCTCGCTGTTTAGCCCTCTTGCAATGTAGCTTCAGTCACAATTATCTTGAAGGGTTTCTGCTTGGGCCAAAGGTAAGTGGCACATTTTAATTTCAGCCACCCTGATATGTATGTCACTATGAAAGTTTTGAGACAGAATGTGTTATGGTCCTTATTTCACTTCCAAGAAACACAATGGGATAGCATGCTTTCTGATTCACCTGTGCAAGTTTCAATTTTACATCTATTTTTTAGATACGGTGAGACATTACCATGTATTTTTAACATTTAAAAAAATATTTTCTGTCTTCTTGTTGCTTGGAGCTGAGAGTGGCTGGTTATGAGCTTGTTTATTTCAGCAGATTGATCCTGATTGGTGCTACATTATATAGTGTTTTCATTCAATAGTTCATTTACCTCATATGAAAACTAATTACATATAGGCTAACTGACTAGATTCCAATTAAAAGAAGGAAAAGCCTGGCCATGCATAAGCTACTGGTTAATGCAGAACACATTGTAAATCATTCATCCTGACTCTCAGCAGACTCTCCTAAACAACTATGTTGGGTAGGTTATTTGCATAATGAGATCAAACCCATATATTATCAAATGTCTATTTGTAATTAAGTAGTAAGTGTCAATGAGGATTAAATAAATTAGTGCAAAAATGGTTAGGAAATGGAAAATATACTATTATTTCACGAAAGCATCACTTGAAAATATTGTATTTATGAAAAATATTGAATCAATACACGTGTTATGACAGACACTGATGGGTAAAGTATTTTCTAATAGCTTTGACTCTTAATATATTTTCCTACCAAGCTCTTCACACTGAAAATTGCACCAATTCATTCATACTTTTTAAAAGAGAAAATAGAAAATAAGGTACTCTATGACTTAGAAAACAAAAGCTCCTTTTATAATGAACAAACATTTTTAGGGGAGAAAGAAAAAAAAGGAAGACAATGGATTTCAGAATAGGCGTAAAATCTGGAGTATATATTTATGTCCATTTGTAAAATTTGGGTCACTTTAATGCCAGTTTATCTTTTGTATAAAAATTCCAAAAATCATAAATGTAAATCAAAAAGAAAACATCTTGGCATTGTGATCTTTTTAAGAAAAGATAACTAACAAGATAACACTAACAATTTAAACTAGTGTTAGAAGATGGTTTAATCGACATTTTCACCAAACTGTATTTCAGGTAGAAGGTGAGACCCTGAAGAACCTTGATACTTGTGAAAACTTTTATGGAAAACAAGAGCAAAAATGCACTTGTTAGTTTGGAGAAAGGAGGAAGATGAGGGAGAAAAAAAAACAGAGATCAGCTAGATTGCAGACAACTGTCCATCCCCTGACATGAACATCTCCTCTCAGGTATCCTCAAATCTATAGTAAAATGCACACAAAAAAACTTCCTCAATTCAATTCAAGTTGGCGGGAGGGGGAATACAGACAGTGGGGGAGAGGGGAATGGGTGTGCTCCCACTGAATGGGCACAATGTAGGGGTGGATGGCACAGCTTTTGGGTGCAGGACACAACTAGAAGAGGGCCTCTACCTAACGAATTCAAATATCGTCACCTGGTTGTTTATACTGTCGCATTAACCTGAAATTAAAATAAAACAACAACACAAAGTGTATGTTACTCTTTATCTTCTGGAACTGGTAAAGGCGCTGAGAACGTCATCTTGGACTAATATAGCACAGAGTCATCACATGCAATGGCATATTCATGGCAGGGGAGGGTCCTCAAGAAGCCATGACAGGAACCAGCAGAAACCACGGAACTTTTCTCACAGGACTATGGAATTGGGGTTTGGACCAAGTTTAATCAGATCTCTAAGGGGTCAGTGGACTGCCAGTGGGGATATCTGGGCTATGTAGAGATTTTATTACCACAAAAAAGAAAAAAAAAAACAGGGCAGATTCATTTTTACTGATATAAAAACATGTTCTCAAAATACTATTAAACAGAAAAAACAAGTTTTATAACAGTATCCCATTTTTCCAAATAAGTCCACTGGAAGTTGAATTCTAGAGGGGGAATTTATTATACAACCAGATCTTGTTTATTATACAAACAAGTCAGGGACCTCTTGTTAAAAATAATTAACAACTGGCAAGTATAGAGCATTAAAACGTGCGTGGGTCCCTTCCAGGCCTGGGTCTGTGTGGCTGCACATATTACATGCCCCTGGCTAGGAGGACACAATCTACAATTTCTGTGCCTTATTATATGCTTTTCTTTTTCTTTTAATGCTAATTTTTTTGGGGAAATGTCTCTTTTCTTCCAAAGGAAACACAAGATGAGGCAGAGAAGGTTTACTTGCCCAGATCTCTCCACTTACACTGTCTTTGCCTTATTTTATTGAGGTAGTTTAGGAGATAGCTCTTGAAAATTCTCCTCCTGAGATTCACCATGAACACTGACTGAGATCTGAAATCTCTCATACTCTGGACTTACATTGTTCCATTAGCTTATTATTTCACATTCATTAATAAAACAATAATTCAGGTGGGGCACGGCGGCTCATGCCTGTAATCCTAGCACTCTGGGAGGCTGAGACAGTTGGATTGTGTGAGTTTAAGTGCTTGAAACCAGCTTAAGAGTCTGAGCAAGATGAGACCCCATCTCTGTTAAAAATAGAAACACTAGCCAGGCATTGTGGTGGGCACCTATAGTCCCAGCTACTCAGAGTGATAAAGTGAGACTCTGTCTCAACAATAATAAAATAAAAAATAAAACAAGAATCCTAACTAATTGTTATAGGGGCAGCATAATTAAAATTGGAAAATGTCCCAGCATGCAGTAGGTTCTTAGTACCTCTTGGTATGTCAATTAATTAATAGAAGTTTGATTCTAACCACAGATTTAAATGTTCCTGGGGAAGTCATTAAACACTGAGAGGATTCGATTGCTCTTCTTGAAAGTAATATGTTGAGGTACTGTAGTCTAGAAATGTTCATGTGATTCACTGTGCAGAAAGATTTAAGAATAGAAGTGGCTGAGATGGTGTTTTAAGGGCTTACTTACTTCTAGTAAGTAGGTATTCTCTGCCTTGGCAAGCAACATACAAGCTATAATAATGGTAAAAATTATATAAATTCAACTTCTCAATTTCAAATACAATTAGTGTATGCATTTGTAAAGTCCACATTAATACACCACAGCGTTTTATTAATTATTTGTTTATTCTACACGTCAAAATCTGCCACTATGTTACCCCCGTGTGGAAAATATAGCTAAATAGGTTAGGATGTGAATTTATCTGGTTTAACACCCAGACTATTCATTGCATAATCATTATGCAAATAATGTGCATGCTTTTATGACATTAAAATACATAACTATATGACCTCTTTTATACAATTAGTGTTTTGAGAAGTGAATTTTGTATACTATACTTTTTTATACTGTAGAAATTACCTTCATACTTATATATATTGAAAATGTTGTTTATGTAAAACCATGCATGCTATTGTTTATGGTCTATGGGGTAATTTTATCTACATGTGAGTTTCAACTTATAAAATGCCTTCAAAATACAATTCCCAAATAGGATGTAACTCTGCTGCATATGAAAGTGTTTTGCAAACCAACAGGTGTAAGATGTTATTACTATTTTTATTTTCATTTAGAAGAATAAATAAAGGAAAAAAAAGGATGAAAAACTAAAAGCCTTACATAAAGATTTTCTCATATTATTTTTCTCAATTGCCATTGGTTTTATATTTAGGTTATATTTAATACTATTCAGAATGTGCTGTCTTAATCCTCAAAAAAGTAGATTTGTATACAGATGAATCTCAATGGACGTAAGACAATACCTTAATTTTATTGCAATGTTACATAAAGTATATTTAATAGTTATACAAGTTAGATTTTAAATAATAAACTGAATTTAAATCCATTAAACAAACTTTTTTTGATATTGATGAATAGCCAATTTGAGACTCTTCACAGCTATTCCATGGTTGCTGAAATGTACACTACTACTTGTCAAAATGACTGGTTATTTAACTGAAATTAATACTTAAATACCTGTTTTATAAAATCATAAAGAGAACTTTAGGTTAAAATTTATAAAATCTTAGAGCTGCAGAAACTTTAAAGATGATTTCCATTCTCTTTTATAATTTAGAAACTGATGTAATAAAAGGTTAAATGATTTGTGTAAGGTTATACACCTGTCCTGGAGAAGATGGAACTCAAGGCAGGAAATTCAAAAGCCAGTCAGAACAGGAGGCTGTGGCACAGCAGCAAGGAGACTCAAACACAGCCTGCTTGTGAATTTCAGCCTTGCCAGACTCCTGGAAAACATCCCCAACATCAGAGATCTCCAGCTGGTCTTGTAAGGGCCCAGAATGAATAGTTAAGGCCGTAGGAAATTATAGGAGGTTGTGAATACTACACCTCAATATTTTAGCCACATAAAACCACATAATAATGCTATACAATATATTTTTTTTTTACTTTTTTATTTTATTTTATTTTATTTTATTGTTGGGGATTCATTGAGGGTACAATAAGCCAGGTTACTCTGATTGCAATTGTTAGGTAAAGTCCCTCTTGCAATCATGTCTTGCCCCCATAAAGTGTGACACACACCAAGGCCCCACCCCCCTCCCTACACACAAGCCATCCCCTTTGGTTTTATTTCCACTTTCATAGACTGAACACTTTTCTTTATGCTCCTCCATGATTGTATCTTATTCCCATTAGAACAACTTGGCAAAAAGCAATGTTATTTGAGTTTTGATCTGAAAGAATGCTATTGCTGGCAAGGAAGGTTTTAGGTTTAGCTGTTATGCTGAAGGGTTTCTGTGGCATGGGGGCCTATGGGAACATGTATGTATACGAGGTCTGACAATTAAGTTTGTGAACTTGTCTTAGACAAAGTGCTACATACCTCATTGCTGATTGTCACTCTGGTCACCTTTGAAGTGCTCCCATAGGAAAGCTAGGCACCGATGCCAGCACCTAGTGATTCAAAGCAATTTTGGAACTCTTTTTCTGGAATGGGCATCAGAGCTGTTGTCTTATTACCCTTGATGTCCTGAATGTCATCAAAACTTTCAATATTTCCATTATCTTAAGGTAAAGAAAAAAGCCACTGTGGGCCAGATCAGGTGAGTAGGGAGGATGGAAAAGTCCCCCATAGACAGTGTTCATCAGGGAGCTCCTTTGGAACCTTTTATGAACACACGCCCAGATTTTCAGTTAAGACTTTCCTGCTTCTCTACTAATGTTTACTTGGTCAGCTAGGCTTCTTACAGTTAGCTAATGATTTCAATGAATTTTTGAGATTTTTTTTGGTCAGTTCAGCTCTTTGGTGGCTGCCCCAACCTCTCTCATCAATGATGTTTTCCCTCTACTCAAAAAACGTTTAATCCATTTGTACACAGCCATTTTATTCATGGTATTATCCCCATAAACTTGGACTAACCTGTCTCTAATTTAACTTCCACTCTGGCAAGTTTAACAACAAATGTAATGTTTGTTCATTGCTCCAAATCAAGCTTCAACATTCTCACACCAAAACATGCAAAACTGTAATGAATATCCCTCAGCAAGACACTGCACACACTGGCATGAACACAGCTCTGAGACATGGATACGAGAAGGTTCTGAAGCCTTACCGAGCTGTTTGTACAAGCTGCCAAGGTAAATGTGTGATGGCAAGATTGTGAACTTAATTGTCAGGCCTGGCATAGGTTTAGGGCGAGACAGGTTTTGAGTGGCTCCTCCAGTACTTACTAGTTGTGTTCCTTGAATGGAGACCCACGTCCTCTGAGCCTCTGTTTCCTTACCTGTGAAATGAGGATAATTTTGCCCAGGAGATGTAAGGATTAAATGAAGAATACGAAGTGCTTAGGATAAAATAGGCACTGAAGAAAACAGTTCCTTATCTCTAAGACGTCCCAAGTTTTTTCTCTTCTTCAAAGAAAATAAATACCAACTCCAGAAAGAAGAGGAATGACCCTTCTACGGAAAAATTTCTGGATGAATAGTTTTGAGATCAGCCTTGTTTCACGATTTTCTCTGCCTTTTTGATGCTTTCTGCAGTATCTTTCAGACCACATTGTATATATGTCTTACGAGATGCGTTCATCCCCCAGTTTATTGACCCTAATGTTGGGTGAGGATGTGAACAAGATCCAGAGGAAACAACCACATTATCCTTACTCTGGAGAGATCATTAACCTGGATTGTTTCTTCTGCCATTTTTTTTCCAGTTAAAAAGGTATGAGAAAGAGTTTTTAAAGGGGGAAAAATGTAATCACCAGATACTCAATATACAGTCTGTGTCGCCACCCTTGAGGGGTCTTCATTTTACATACCCTACCGTCATCCAGATGCTTAGGAGCTATATCATGTCCTTTGTCCCTCACACCATCAGAGGTGAAATCTGACTCTGCCATTCTGGCTTCCAACAAGACCTGCATAACACTTAATGCAGGTGGAAGTACCATTCACCTTTTATGTCAGCTCCCAAACATGCAAAGCCTAAAAGGTAGAAACCCAACCCTGTGTGTCAGGAAAAAAAAAAGACAAAAACAAACAAAAAACCCTTGTTTATTGGGATACGTGTAGGAGAGGTGAAGACTGACTTCAGAAAACAGAGACCAGCCAAGAGGACAGAATGTTTTTGCTACTTGCAAGAAGTAAAGAGATAGTCTGAGACTCGGTGCTGTCATAGCAATTTATCTTAATTTCAGCATTACTCACTTCATCTGTATAAGAAGTAATAAGGTTTTTTTTTTGTTTGTTTTTGTTTTTTCAGCAGTGTTGGGAAATAGCGTGAGTCAGATAGAAAAAACACTTTTCAAAAGGCTTTCCTGAAGACACTAGCTGGATGTGGATCTTTTTCCTTTTCCAATGCTTTTGAATTAGTTTTTATCAGACTTCCCTAAATAGGAGTGGATTGCGGTCTATGTTTTAATCTGTATTCTTTTTTTTTTTTTTTTATTGTTGGTGATTCATTGAGGGTACAATAAGCCAGTTACACTGATTGCAATTTAATCTGTATTCTTTAAGAACAGGTGAATGACCATGTCTATGTCTTTCTATCACACATGTCTAGCATAGCTTTTTGTGTATAGTAAATAATACAATGCATGAAACGAGTACATAGATGGGTAAGTGAAGGTGGTGGTTTTGGTCTAATCAAAAGAATGGGATGAGAGTAACCAGGTGGAAAGTAGTGGATAGTTACTTAACTTTGTCTCAAAGCATGGAATTATTCATTATAAGCCTGCGAGCCATTATTACCAGGTCAGTCTCAATTCTCACTTTCCCTGTCAAATATTTTATTTCTTTAACTTTTCCTTATGCACACATTACATTTTTAATTCCTTTACCTTCTTACTTGTTACTTTTGCTTGCTTTGTAAGTTAGATCTTTGAAGTTAAAAATTGCAGGGAAATTGAGTAAATGTTACCTCCTTTAAATTAATCATACTAGCAGAGTCAGCAAGTTTTTTTCTAAATTCTGTATAGACATCTGATTCCCTGTCAACCATCAATTACATTAACTTGGACAATATTAATTGCATTTCCTTTTGGAGTCCTGGTTGACAATACTTGATACAATTAACCAGAAGTAAAATGAAAGCAAATTGTGGACAAGTTGCTTCTTTTTCATAAGTGATATACCTTGATAGAAGTGTTTTGTTGATAAGAAGTTCAAATTATTTTGTAAATTTTATATTCCCTTCCTTGTAAGCAGCTGGCGAGGAATTAGCTTTATAATTTTTGGAGAATTTGAGGTTTAACATTGTACAGGGGTAGAGCCAGGACAAGCCAAGCTTGCAGAGTCCACATGAATATAGGCTATCTCTGGGTCATTTGTCTTCTGTAGAATCCTATTAAGTGTCTCTGGTATAAAAACAGACACTCATCAACCGCATGACAAATATGTTAACAAGCTATCATTTAAAAAGTAGTATTTTATCTTTTTTTTTTTCCCTTAGGACTGTAATCTTAACTTTAGAGGCAGGGGGAGGTATAAAGATGAATAACAGTACAACAATGAGACTTTCAAAATAGAATAATGTTTCTCATAAATCTGAAACAACATTAGGTCATTGAAGAAGGGCCTGCCTTCATAATTTTCATTTGATTATTAGGATTTTTGTTGTTGTTGTTTCTTTTAAAATCAAGACTCTTTTAAACAGATACTGAAAACCACAATTGTTTCCAGTTGGGAAAGAATGCCTATCACCTTTTATGTCCCATTTATGTATTATAAAACTGGTTGATTCTACAAGCTGTGATCTAATACCTCTTGTTTTGCTAGGAAACAATTTAATCTTAAACCATGTTTATCCAGCTTCCCTCAGTACTGACACACCTCATTACCCTTCTCAGTGTTTGTGGACCATATGAAGAAACTGGAAGAAAATTTATAGTGCCCTACAGCTACGACTCCCAGATGAAAGCATTGCCCTTAATTTTGAAAGCTAGTTACGGTATAATCTCTATTGATTTCTGAGGTAATATTCAATGGGTTATTTAACATTGGGTTATTTTCCTTAAGTCAATAAATGAAAAACGAAGTAACCTCCACTGATTTTTTGTTCCTGTAATAACAGGATCGCTATGCCTTCTGCTGGCATTTCAGGCACTTTGTTAAGAAGGCTAACTCCCCGAGTTCTGCTGTCAGGAGAGGAGGTTATACAAGCACGTAAACAAAGCTGTTCTGTCAGACAAAATACCAGTTAAGCTGTGTTTGCTATGGCATAAATAAATGTTCCCTTCAGATACAGTCAGTGTGAGAAAAACAAGAAAATTACAAAGGGTAGTTTTAATGTGAAGAAGACAGGAGGTTAGGAGGCATGAAGAGAGTTTTAATTGTTTTACAAACATTTCCAGTAAACCACCCTAAACAGCTGGGCCCACATAATCACTGCCAGGACATTTCGAAGGAAAGTGGCTTAGATTTGAAACAAAAGAAGCAGGCTCCATGGTCCTGGAAGAAGATATTTACAGAAACTGTCAGAATCATGCAGACTCCACCAATACATACAAACTTTCCTTCTTTTTCCCAGCAGATGAATTTATGCAAGCAAGGTACTGTTCTGAAAATGAGCCATTTGTTTTTAAAAGGACATTTTGACTAAGTATAGAGCCATAGGAAGGCTTCCATATAAAAAGTGACATAATCTTCCTATGACTGTAGAAGTGATACTTATAGAACTCGAAAATGCATAATTTCTGCGTGTTTTTAACCTTGCTCTGAGAACTTTAGTTATATTAGTGTATCACTGAATTATGGGAGACATTTCTTTTTCCTCTCTCTAAATAATGTAAGTATTTTATGTAATATCGCTGTGGTTTGTCTTTTCCGGCAGAGGGTCTTGGAGACTGACACCAAGCCCTTGTGTTCCGCTATCCTCTCCATTTGGTCACACGTTAAATTCACGCATGCATAGAAAGTCATGCATCTATGTATATAAGTATTTATCATTTATGTATTTATGCATGTGCTTATATCCTAGATTATTCCATAAAGACTTTAGGTGTTAATGGTAAATATGTGCAATAAATTTGCAAAGCAAAACTAAGGAAATAAAACAATAGCACATGGAAAATCTGAATTAGTATAGGAAATGTGAATAGTGTTAGGGAGAATATATTATGCCTATGGAGGTTATAAATTTCCATTTAATTCCTAGGGGTGGGCCAGGCACTTAGATCTGAATTTTATGACTGACAAAGTAATAGTGAAAACAGACCATTAAATTGTATTCATTATATATTCATATATATATGAATGTCAAGAAAAAGGCACAGACGTTCCTCAGGAGAATCACAGCTTCTGCTTATCAGTTAACTCCTAAAATATTCTCTCCCAGGTCTTTGTGTTGGCACACTGGTAGAGCCGATGGACAATGTCCTCAGGAACACTGCCACAACAAATCCACATCCGGAAGGTGTCCTGAGAATGGTCCATGCGGGATGGTTTGATCCAAGGACAACACGTATTATGCCTGTACTTAAACAGATGGATTGCATGCACATATATGTAGATAATTATGGTTTTGAAAGTGATCGTACAGAAAATATTACCTATGAACTTTTGGGCAGTTACTGTGAACTAGGCATTTTGCATGTATACATTATTTTATTTATTTAAAATAATTTTAAAAGAATTACCATTACTTTCCTCTTCTGTAGTTTATAAAACGAGGACGTAGAAGCTGAAGAAAATTTACTATACCTGCCAAAGGTGAGTAGCATGTGTGTGTATGACTATGTACATACAGAGGGTGCCAAAAAAGTAAACACATTTTAAGAAAGGAAAAAAAACCTGTGTTAACATTGCAATATTCAGTGTGTACTGATAACAAAAGATGAATACAAGTCACGTGGAGCACCTTTTGTAATTGCAGAAGTCAAATGTAACTTGAGCATTACAAATTTAATACATTTTTTCCTTGCTTAAGATGTGTATACATGTTTTTGGCACCCCGTGTGTACACACACATAAGACAAAATTAAAAGAAAAAATGAAACATTCATCATCATACTGCAAGATCTGAACACAATTCTCCCAATAAATGACAGATCAAATAGACATAAATCAGTAGAAATAAGGAAGATGTGGGTGGAACGATAAAATTGCTTGGTTTACAGCAGGATTTTTCTAACTTCCCGGATGGCCCAGACCTAACCTATTGAAGGAGAATCTACAGGAAAGAGACTCAGAAAGCTGTATTTGAAGAAGCTGCCTCAGATGATTATCATCATACAGAAAGTTTGCCAAACACTGATCTTATGAATACATAAAAATGCCTGGACCCAGTTCAAGTTACAAAAAACATTTACCCAAATTTTGTTCTAGGCCACAAAGCAAGTCAGAGTATATTCCAAAGAATTAATTGACATGTATTTCCATCTCTGACCAAAATTAAATTAAGTAAAACAAATTTTACATTCATGTATACATGTGCAGAAAAAAATAAATTTTGGAACCTTAAAAATACATTTAAAAAATAACACATGGTTTACAAAAGGAAAATGAAAATTGAAAAGTACTCAGAATTAAACAATAAAGAAAATACTTAAACTCAAAATTTTAGACATATAGGTGGATGACATGTAGGACATGTTTTAGATTTAAATGTGTTATTAGAAAAGAAGAAAGTGAAAATTTATAAGCTCAGCATCTATGTAAAAATGTGATAAAGAACAATACAATAAATTCAAAGAAAGCATAAGAAATGAGTAGAAATAAAGGCAGAAAATAATGAAATAGAAAACAAAAACATGGGAAGATCATCAATAGTAAAAATAGGTTTTTGAAAAGATTAAAAAATAGTAAACTCTCTGGAAAGTTTAAATAAGAAAACAAAAGATAAAGAAACACCTTAAAAAATGAATGATTATGGACAATACAGAGATGAAGGGAACAAAAAGCATGCTCTGATGTCAAAATTTTGAAATCTTTTAAGAAATGGATTTTTTTTTTATTTTATTTTTTTTTATTAAATCATAACTGTATACAATGATATGATTATGGGGCATCATACACTCACTTCATAAACCATTTGACACATTTTTATCACAGTGGTTAACATAGCCTTTCCGGCGTTATCTCAGTTACTGTGCCAAAACATTTACATTCTACATTTACCAAGTTTCGCAAATACCCCTGTAATATGCACCACAGGTGTGATCCCACCGATTCCCCTCCCTCTACCCACCCCCCCCTTTCCCACTTCTCCCTATTGTTAAGTTGTAGCTGGGTTATAGCTTTCATGTGAGAGTCCCAAATTAGTTTCATAGTAGGGCTGTGTACATTGGGTATTTTTTCTTCCATTCTTGGGATACTTTACTAAGAAGAATATGTTCCAGCTCCATCCATGTAAACATGAAAGAGGTAAAGTCTCCATCTTTCTTTAAGGCTGCATAATATTCCATGGTGTACATATACCACAATTTATTAATCCATTCGTGCATCGATGGGCACTTGGGCTTTTTCCATGACTTAGCTATTATGAATTGGGCTGCAATAAACATTCTGGTACAAATATCTTTGTTATGTTGTGATTTTTGGTCTTCTGGGTATATGCCCAGTAGAGGAATTACAGGATTGAATGGCAGATCTATTTTTAGATCTCTGAGTGTTCTCCATATATCTTTCCAAAAGGAATGAATTAATTTGCATTCCCACCAGCAGTGTAGAAGTGTTCCCTTTTCTCCGCATCCACGCCAACATCTCTGGTCTTGAGATTTTGTGATATAGGCTAGTCTCATTGGAGTTAGATGATATCTCAAAGTAGTTTTGATTTGCATTTCTCTGATGATTAAAGATGATGAGCATTTTTTCATATGTCTGAAGGCCGTGCGCCTGTCCTCTTCAGAGAAGTTTCTCTTCAAATCCCTTGCCCAGCCTGCGATGGGATCCCTTGTTTTTTTCTTGCTGATGCGTTTGAGTTCTCTGTGGATTCTGGTTATTAAACCTTTGTCAGAGATATACCCTGCAAATATCTTCTCCCATTCTGAGGGCTGTCTGCTTGCTCTGCTTACTGTGTTCTTAGCTGTGCAGAAGCTTTTTAGAAATGGATTTTTTCATAGAATAGTAAAATCCATAAAAATTGACTTAAGATGAAATAGAAAATGTGAGCAGCTCTGTAGCTATCAGTCATTAAATAAGTATTTTACAAGATGTCCCCAAAGGGAAGATAATGTACACACGTGGTTTTAGAGATGAATTCTACCAAACATTCCAAGTAGATGATTCTAAACTCAGAATAGATAAAAGAGAATCTTCCACAACCCATCTTATGAGGCTGAGTACACTTGGGGACCAAATCAGATAAGGACAGTACTTGAAAAAGAACTTAGGTGCCAGTCTCCTTCGGAATGTTGATCCAGTGATTTTTTTGATTGCCAAGTTATATTTACTTATTTTATTTCATTAATGGTATAATACAATGAACTTACTAGTGGTATAATACATTTTATTAATGGTAAAATAGAATTCAAGTTAAATTATTATTGTTAAAAGCTTAGAATTGCTCTATCTTCCTGGTGAATTGAAATTTTGATCCTTACATAGTGAACTTCACTTCTTTATCTTTAATAATGCTTTTTGCCTTAAATTATATTTGTGCATTGAGAATTAACATCATCAATTTTCTTTTATTCAGCATTTTTCATATATATCTTTTCCCCATTCTTTCCAACTTCTCTGTGCCTTTTGATTTTAGGCATGGCTCTTATACATGGCAACTGACTATTTTTTTTTTTTAAATTCAGTCCGACAGGAGAGGCGGAGCAAGATGGCAGCCGAGTAACAGCTTCCTTGCATCTGGGCACTGTGAGTCTGGGGAGATAGGACTTCAGGCATCTCTGGCTGGTGGGATCTGCCTATCATTACCGCTGCGAGGACAGGGAGTCAGTGAGAGACTTCTGGACCCCAAGAGGAGGACTAAAACAGTGGAAAACCGGCAAGTGGTCGCGTGTGTTCAATCCGTCTAAACCCGCCCGCAACTGTAAGTTCAGTAGCAGTGAGACTGCAAACCAGAAAGGCCTTACCTGTGAACTGTTTTGGTGTCTTTGGACTTGGCACTCAGCTGAACTGCCTTGGGGAGAGCCTGAGCGGGAGTGCGGAGAATTTTGGCCTTTGTCTAGGGCCCCAGTCTGAGCCGCTGAACCAGACGGAGCTAATTGTGTTTGGCTCTGGGTCACAGGAACCATTGTGAGCATCTGCCCCGGCAAGCTCCGCCCTCAGGGTCGCAGAGCTAGAATTGGGAGGGAGCTGGTAACCCAGCGACCAAGTAGCCTAAGGGCGGGGTCTGAGCTGCCTTGCAGCCCTAACCCTTGGGGGCAGAAGGAGACCAGTTTTGGCACACAGGGTAAGTGGATAGCCACTTCAGCAGTGATTCCAGAGATAAGCACTTCCCTGGGAAAGCTTCTGCTCAGTAAGTGAACAAGTTCAAAGTGCCTTTTAAGTGGGCTGAAGAGAGATTTAGGGTGTCTACCTGCTGGGGTTTGAGAAATTAGCAGCCTCCAGTCCTATGAGAACTGTGATTAACATCTCATACCCCAGAAGACCATGTGTTGCCCAGACAATATTCAATAACATATACATACTGCTTTGTTTTTGGTTGTGTTTTTTTTTTTTTGTTTGGTTGTTTTTTTTTGTTTATTTTGACGTTGTTGATGTTCTTTTGTTTTTTAAGTTCAACCTTTTCCATACAGATCCTTTTTCTTTCTCAAATTTTCTAGTTTAATTATAATTTCCCATTGCTGCCTATTTCAACAATTAGAACTTCATTTTTGTTAGTGTTTCTGCCGCTATTATTTGGTTTACCACTCAATTTTATCCCGTAAAGTTTTCTGTTTGCTTGTTTTGGTTTGATTTATAGCATTTTTGTCTTTCCTCTCTACTTGGTGGAGGTGGGGTACTGTGTCAGATCAGGTTAGCAAAGAGCTGCTGACCTCAAGGGAACCACCCAACTGGGCACCCCCAGAAGGTGGTTTTTTTTTTTAAGGTTGTATCAAAGTACCCTACTGTACACCTATATTGCTCTGTCTCCCTCTTTCTGTGCCTCTCTTCTTTTTGTCAATATTCCTTTTACCCACCCCCTCTCCTTTCTCTATTTTTCTTTCTTTTTCTTATCACTCGGTCCTCCTTTCTTTCATCCCTCTTTTGCTCTTCAACCTTCTCACCCTTCTGGTCCTGTAACCCTTAGTTCACAGGCACGAGAATTTAAAGAGCAAGAGGAAGTGAAAGGAAAATTAGGGCAAGGGAACAGATAAAAGGAATCACTCATGAGGAAGAATCAGCAGAAAACTCCAGGCAACATGAAGAACCAGTCCAGAACAACCCCGCCAAGGGACCATAAGGTAGCTACCGCAGAGGATTCCACCTATACAGAAATGTTAGGAATGACAGAAAGGGAATTTAGAATAAACATGATGAAAACAATGAAAGAAATGATGGAAACAATGAAGGAAACTGCTAATAAAGTGGAAAATAACCAAAAGGAAATCCAAAAACAGAATCAAATAAGAGATGAACGATATGAAGAATATAAAAAGGATATACCAGAGCTGAACGAACTGAAACAGTCAGTTAGGGAACTTAAAGATGCAATGGAAAGTATCAGCAACAGGTTAGACCATGCAGAAGAAAGAATTTCAGAGGTAGAAGACAAAGTTTTTGAGATAACTCAGATAGTAAAAGAGGCAGAAAAGAAGAGAGAGAAAGCAGAACGTACACTGTCAGAATTATGGGACTTTATGAAGCGTTCCAACATACGAGTTATAGGAATTCCAGAAGGGGAAGAAGAATGCCCCAGAGGAATGGAAGCCATACTAGAGAATATTATAAAAGAAAATTTCCCAAATATCACCAAAGATTCTGACACACTGCTTTCAGAGGGCTATCGGACCCCAGGTTGCCTCAACTCTAACCGAGCTTCTCCAAGACACATTGTGATGAACCTGTCCAAATCAAGACAAAAGAAAGATTCTGCAAGCTGCCAGGAGTAAGCGCCAGTTGACCTACAGGGGCAAATCCATCAGAGTGACTGCAGACTTCTCTAATGAAACTTTCCAAGCAAGAAGACAATGGTCATCTACCTTTAATCTACTTAAACAGAACAATTTCCAACCCAGAATTCTGTACCCTGCTAAGCTAAGCTTTAAAATTGACGGAGAAATCAAATCATTTATGGATATACAAACATTGAGGAAATTCACCACAACAAGACCAGCTCTACAGGAAATACTTCAACCTGTTCTGCACACTGACCACCACAATGGATCAGCAGCAAAGTAAGAACTCAGAAATTAAAGGACAGAACATAACCTCCACACTGATGCAAAAGATAAAACTAAGCAATGGACTCTCACAAAATAAGACGAATAGAATACTACCACACTTATCAATTATCTCAATAAATGTTAATGGCTTGAATTCCCCACTGAAGAGACATAGATTGGTTGACTGGATTAAAAAGCACAAGCCATCCATTTGCTGTCTGCAAGAAACACACCTGGTTTCAAAAGACAAATTAAAGCTCTGAGTCAAGGGTTGGAAGACAATTTTTCAGGCAAATGGAATTCAGAAGAAAAGAGGAGTTGCAATCTTATTTTCAGATACATGTGGATTTAAAGGAACTAAAGTCAAAAAAGACAAAGATGGTCACTTTATATTGGTCAAGGGAAAAATACAACAAGAAGATGTTTCAGTTCTAAATATTTATGCACCCAATTTAAATGCTCCCAGATTCTTGAAACAGACCTTACTCAGTCTGAGCAATATGATATCTGATAATACCATCATAACAGGGGACTTTAACACTCCTCTTACAGAGCTGGATAGATCCTCTAAGCAGAAATTAAACAAAGATATAAGAGATTTAAATGAGACCCTAGAACAACTGTGCTTGATAGACGCATATAGAACACTCCATCCCAAAGATAAAGAATATACATTCTTCTCACCATCCCATGGAACATTCTCCAAAATTGATCATATCCTGGGACACAAAACTAATATCAACAGAATCAAAAGAATTGAAATTTTACCTTGTATCTTCTCAGACCATAAGGCACTAAAGGTGGAACTCAACTCTAACAAAAATGCTCAACCCCACCTAAAGGCATGGAAATTAAACAATCTTCTGTTGAATAACAGATGGGTGCAGGAAGAAATAAAACAGGAAATCATTAACTTCCTTGAGTATAACAATAATGAAGACACAAGCTACCAAAACCTGTGGGATACTGCAAAAGCAGTTTTGAGAGGAAAATTCATTGCTTTAGATGCCTACATTCGAAAAACAGAAAGAGAGCGCATCAACAATCTCACAAGAGATCTTATGGAATTGGAAAAAGAAGAACAATCTAAGCCTAAACTCAGTAGAAGAAAAGAAATATCCAAAATCAAATCAGAGATCAATGAAATTGAAAACAAAAGAATCATTCAGAAAATTAATGAAACAAGGAGTTGGTTTTTTGAAAAAATAAAGAAAATAGATAAACCATTGGCCAGACTAATGAGGAATAGAAAAGTAAAATCTCTAGTAACCTCAATCAGAAATGATAAAGGGGAAATAACAACTGATCCCACAGAGATACAAGAGATCAGAAACTCTATGCCCAGAAATTAGACAATGTGAAAGAAATGGATCAATATTTGGAATCACACCCTCTCCCTAGACTCAGCCAGGAAGAAATAGAGCTCCTGAACAGACCAATTTCAAGCACTGAGATCAAAGAAACAATAAAAAAATCTTCCAACCAAAAAATGCCCTGGTCCAGATGGCTTCACTCCAGAATTCTATTAAACCTTTAAGGAAGAGCTGATTCTTGTACTGCAGAAATTATTCCAAAAATTTGAGGAAGAAGGAATCTTCCCCAACACATTCTATGAAGCAAACATCACCCTGATACCAAAACCAGGAAAAGACCCAAACAAAAAGGAGAATTTCAGACCAATCTCACTCATGAATATAGATGCAAAAATTCTCAACAAAATCCTTGCCAATAGATTACAGCTTATCATCAAAAAAGTCATTCATCATGATCAAGTAGGCTTCATCCCAGGGATGCAAGGCTGGTTTAACATATGCAAGTCCATAAACGTTATCCACCATATTAACAGAGGCAAAAATAAAGATCACATGATCCTCTCAATAGATGCAGAAAAAGCATTTGATAAAATCCAGCATCCTTTTCTAATTAGAACTCTGAAGAGTATAGGCATAGGTGGCACATTTCTAAAACTGATTGAAGCTATCTATGACAAACCCACAGCCAATATTTTACTGAATGGAGTAAAACTGAAAGCTTTTCCTCTTAGAACTGGAACCAGACAAGGTTGTCCTCTGTCACCTTTACTATTCAACGTAGTGCTGGAAGTTCTAGCCAATACAATTAGGCAAGACAAGGAAATAAAGGGAATCCAAATGGGAGCAGAGGAGGTCAAACTCTCCCTCTTTGCTGACGACATGATCTTATACTTAGAGAACCCCAAAGACTCAACCACAAGACTCCTAGAAGTCATCAAAAAATACAGTAATGTTTCAGGATATAAAATCAATGTCCACAAGTCAGTAGCCTTTGTATACACCAATAACAGTCAAGATGAGAAGCTAATTAAGGACACAACTCCCTTCACCATAGTTTCAAAGAAAATGAAATACCTAGGAATATACCTAATGAAGGAGGCGAAGGACCTCTATAAAGAAAACTATGAAATCCTCAGAAAGGAAATAGCAGAGGATATTAACAAATGGAAGAACATACCATGCTCATGGATGGGAAGAATCAACATTGTTAAAATGTCTATACTTCCCAAAACAATCTACCTATTCAATGCCATTCCTATCAAAATACCAACAACGTACTTTCAAGATTTGGAAAAAATGATTCTGCGTTTTGTATGGAACCGGAAAAAACCCCGTATAGCTAAGGCAGTTCTTTGTAACAAAAATAAAGCTTGGGGCATCAGCATACCAGATTTTAGTCTGTACTACAAAGCCATAGTGCTCAAGACAGCATGGTACTGGCACAAAAACAGAGACATAGACACTTGGAATCGAATTGAAAACCTAGAAATGAAACTCACATTTTACAACCACCTAATCTTTGATAAACCAAACAAGAACATACCTTGGGGGAAAGACTCCCTATTCAATAAATGGTGTTGGGAGAACTGGATGTCTACATGTAAAAGACTGAAACTTGACCCCACTCACAAAAATTGATTCAAGATGGATAAAGGACTTAAATTTAAGGCATGAAACAATAAAAATCCTCCAAGAAAGCATAGGAAAAACTCTGGAAGATATTGGCCTGGGGAAAGACTTCATGAAGAAGACTGCTATGGCAATTGCAACAACAACAAAAATAAACAAATGGGACGTCATTAAACTGAAAAGCTTCTGTACAGCTAAGGAGACAATAACCAAAGAAGAGACAACCCTACACAATGGGAAAGGATATTTGCATATTTTCAATCAGACAAAAGCTTGATAACTAGGATCTATAGAGAACTCAAATTAATCCACATGAAAAAAGCCAGAATCCCATATATCAATGGGCAAGAGACATGAATAGAACTTTCTCTAAAGATGACAGACGAATGGCTAACAAACACATGAAAAAATGTTCATCATCTCTATATATTAGAGAAATGCAAATCAAAACAACCCTGAGATATCATCTAACCCCAGTGAGAATGGCCCACATCACAAAATCTCAAAACTGCAGATGCTGGTGTGGATGTGGAGAGAAGGGAACACTTTTACACTGCTGGTGGGACTGCAAACTAGTACAACCTTTCTGGAAGGAAGTATGGAGAAACCTCAAAGCACTCAAGCTAGACCTCCCATTTGATCCTGCAATCCCATTACTGGGCATCTACCCAGAAGGAAAAAAATCCTTTTATCATAAGGACACTTGTACTAGACTGTTTATTGCAGCTCAATTTACAATCGCCAAAATGTGGAAACAGCCTAAATGCCCACCAACCCAGGAATGGATTAATAAGCTGTGGTATATGTATACCATGGAATACTATTCAGCCATTAAAAAAAATGGAGACTTTACATCCTTCATATTAACCTGGATGGAAGTGGAAGACATTATTCTTAGTAAAGCATCACAAGAATGGAGAAGCATGAATCCTATGTACTCAATTTTGATATGAGGACAGTTAATGACAATTAAGGTTATGGGGGGGAAGCAGAAAGAGGGATGGAGGGGGGGTGGGGCCTTGGTGTGTGTCACACTTTATGGGGGCAAGACATGATTGCAAGAGGGACTTTATCTAACAATTGCAATCAGAGTAACCTGGCTTATTGTACCCTCAATGAATCCCCAATAATAAAAAAAATAATAATAAAATAAAATAAATTCAGTCCAACAGGCTATGTATCGGTGCATTTGCATCATTTTGATTACTTCTACCATCCATTTGGGCTTTCCTTTGTCCTTCCACCCATCTTTTCTTGTTTTAAGTTGACAGAATTTTATTATTCAGTTTTTTCCCCTCTGCTGGTTTGGATGTTCCTTATGTTATTTATTTTTTTTTTTTTTGTAGAGACAGAGTCTCACTGTACCGCCCTCAGGTAGAGTGCCGAGGCGTCACACGGCTCACAGCAACCTCTAACTCTTGGGCTTACACGATTCTCTTGCCTCAGCCTCCTGAGCAGCTGGGACTACAGGCGCCCGCCACAACGCCCAGCTATTTTTTTGTTGCAGTTTGGCCGGGGCTGGGTTTGAACCCGCCACCCTCGGCATATGGGGCCGGCGCCCTGCTCACTGAGCCACAGGCGCCGCCCCCCTTATGTTATTTTTATTCTTAGTCCAAACCCTTGAACTCCTATGGTGCTTACTTAATAAAACTTGAGTTAATAATTACGTTTATCCTTCTCCTGAATAGTTCCATGACCTCTGAATATTTAACTCTATCACATACGTCACTTTTTACATTCCATGCTATTTTGTTCATTGTTTTATAGTTCTTTGCAAAACTCAGTTGTTTTTATTCTCCAAATTGAACATAGTTATTATTACTTTGTTCAATGTTTGCTTAGATTTATTCTCATCTTTACTATTTTCTTGATTCACTAATTCTTCTCTCATCTCAGATCTTGTACCTGGAAAATTTTATCTTTTCAAAATTCATCCTTCAGACTTTCCTTTATTGAGAGTCTTTGGTACGAAACTCATAGTATTTGTCCAAAAATTTCTTTCTTTCATTCTCCTTTTTAGTGTTTTGTGTATGTAAACCAGAACCGATGGTTGTCCTCTCTCAGGAAATTGATAACTACTAATTCCTCTGGCCTTTGCCTTCCTGAGAAGGTAGCCATTAGATTAAATATTACTTATTTTTAGCTAGCCTGTCTTTGCTCTCTGGCTGCTTTTAAGATCTTTTATTTTCTCTTTAAATTTCACTGTAAGATGTCTTAATACTGATTTTTAACTTACCCTGCTTTGAATTTGTTAGGTTTACACTACCTGAAAATAGGTATGTTTTCAATTCTGTAAAGTGTTTGGTCATTATCTTTTAAAATATCTTCTCTTTCCTTTCCTTTTTTTTTTTTTAGAGACAGAGTCTCACTTTATCGCCTTTGGTAGAGTGCTGTCGCGTCACAGCTCACAGCAACCTCCAGCTCTTGGGCTTAAGTGATTTTCTTGCCTCAGCCTCCTGAGTAGCTGGGACTACAGGCACCCACCACAATGCCTGGCTATTTTTTGTTGCAGTTTGGCCGGGCCAGGTCTGAAGCCACCACCCTCGGTATATGGGGCTGGCGCCCTACTCACTGAGACACAGGTGCCGCCCTCTTCCCTTTCCTTTTTATTCTTTCCTTCTGGAGCGCCAATGGGACATATTTCAGACATTTATCCTCCATGTCTCAAGTTCTCCATCACAGTTTATTTATTTATTTATTTATTTATTTATTTATTTATTTATTTTTATTGTTGGGGATTCATTGAGGGTACAAGAAACCAGGTTACACTGGTTTGCATTTGTTAGGCAAAGTCCCTCTTGTAATTGTGTCTTGCCCCCAGAATGCATCACAGTTTTTATCTTTTTGTGTCCTTGCTGCATTCTGAGAAAATTTTTAGAATCTGTCTTCCAGTTTGTGATATTGCTTTTCAACTAAGTTTGATTGCTGTTTAATTGTCCAAATTTTAAAACTTCAATGATTTTATTTTTCATTTCAAAAAGTCCTAATTTTTTAAAAAATGACTTTTTTAAAACAAAAATATCTTTTGTTCATTACTCATAATTTCAATTCTGTATCACATATCTTAAGCACATTAAATATGCTTATTTTATGTGCTTTGTCCAATAACTTTAATAGCGGATGTCTAAAAATGTCTAGCTCTGATACTTCTTTCTTTTTTATTTTTTTCCTGATTCTTAGTTATGGTGCTGTTATCTGGTATATTTCAGAATTTCATATTTTATTATGTTTAACTGGTTAGAATTTATATATGGAAATTATTTGAGGCTAGGACTGAGGAAGGCATTCTTCCAGAAAGGATTTGCCTTGATTTCTTCTAGGGCTATGAAAGCACTGCAGACTCTGGTATGTACAGTTACAATACTGAATGCAGGTTGTAGAGGAAAAATAAAGTAATATGAGGTCCCAACCTCATAAGTGCTGGCTCTTAGCTATGAATTTTCAAGGGAGATGTGTTTTCTCCTTTAGCTAAAGCTAAGACAGGCAAACCTCCATTGGCAAGGTTGGTTTGCTGTGTCTTCTTCCTGATTCAAACTTTTCTGGAGGAAAGAGTACTTCTTGAGTCTCTGCTCCATACAGTGGACCTCCAGCTTCAGTCCCCAGCACACATGTATTCAAGGCCTTTCTCTGGTCTCTGCACAGCTACCTATCCCAAGATCCATCCATCCTACTCCTGAGGGTAGCATGGACTTGGGGCTCTCTTCCTTCTCTTGCTGTATACGCCTTTTTCACATTCTTGCCTCAGAGAATTTTTCTTACTTTCTTGAAAATTCATATATAACTTTTAAAGAAAGTTTACAAAATATTTTATTCAGCAGTTCAGGTTTTTGTACTGGCAGGTTTTCAAAATCTCTAGTCAATCCTACTGTTGAAAATAAAAGCACAGATATATTTCTTAAGGGTACCTAATGAAGAGGGTGTTCAACTCTGGGCTTGATAAATAAAAGATTAAGAACCATGAAGAATTTTCTAAATGTTTAGCCTAAATAGAAACATATGTACAAACTATTAAAAATGTACACATAAAGCTAAAGAGTAATCAATCCCATAGTGAACTCCTACCTAGGAGTGACTAAAACAATCTTTGTCATCATGATTATGTAGCACCTGCTGATTTTTCTTTTTTAAGTCTACACTAGAGGATATTTTAGTTGCTGAGAACTTGTAGTCTTTATGTCTGCAATGGTCCTGATTTTGGTCTCCATTGATTGTAGGCCAAAGCACTAGCTGTTCTGTTGCTTTTGTTAATTCACTTATAATGCACATGCTCAAAGTATGCTAACTTGCAGCTGCTTCATCTTCCTGATTTATGTTATTCAAAATACTTTCCATGTATTTTTTATAGTGAGAAGAATTATAATAGCTTCTTGAGTTTTGTTGTAGACCTGATTCTGGGGCAATGTAGTAAGAATGCTATAGGTAAGTTTTGGGTTAAAATCTCAGAGCTTCTTTCTTCGTGTGCCTATCTTTCTCGATCTTGATTCTATGACATTTGCACCACTTAGGATACAGGTTCAGTTGCTTGATTGGAAGACCGCTGAGAGGCCATATGAAATAAAAAGGCTAGGCTCTATTACTAAAGAAGGAGGATAGAATAGATATTGGAAGAACTAATGGTTTCTGTGGAGGGTAGTGGCATGAGGCCCTGCTAGACATGGAGCCTTGGAGAGACCATGAAGAAAAATATTAAATATTTTAGCCTTTGTCTGATAGGTAAGAGGAAACTGTGGAAGTGTTTAAACAGTAGAACAGAATGTCATATCATATAAAGAAGATAAAGTACAACCACTTTTTAGAGAAGCCAAACAAAAGAGAAATAGCAAAAAAATTAGAAAATTTCAGAATTAAGTTCAAATCAATGTTTCATAATCACATACTTATCTCTATGTGCTATATATAATTCATCATTTCTGTATCAAAATGGGCATGATTTTAATATAAACATACTAATCACTAAAACTTTCAGTCTGGAAAATATATATTTTTAGAGCATTTAGTAAATGGGACAAAAAACTCCTCATGACATATTGGCCTCCATTCTCTGCTGATGTCCCTTAAAAGGGATTTTCTGACATTTATCACAGAATGATAGCTTAGATTCAATTTAATACTCATCCTGGTCCTTAATATTCCTTTGGATCATCTCTCAAATGATAGATTTAGTTAATTGAGTTGACCCAAGAAATTAGGAGTAATTTTACATGTACTTTCCTCTTTGTGAAACAGGAAAATTGTTATTCATTAGCTCCCCAATTTTGACCTAAGTACAAAGTGTTACTGAAAACTTTGAAAGAGAATCAAAACTGTGAGTTTATCCCAATAACATTTTTTTGGCATTTTAATACAGGCTTTTTACAGAAAGATTTTAAGAGACATCACTGATGTCTTGATGAAGTGCCACTTTGCTTATTTAATGGCAAAAAAATTAAGATGTAGGTTAGATATATATAGCATTCCACATGACTGAGTTAACTATTTTTCTGTTACTCTGTTTTGGTTTTCAATAAATATTAGCTAATTAGTGATACGCCAATGCCACAGACTTGATAGTTTTTGTCATTGATTAACTAGAATAATAAGATCAGATTACATTGCTTGATTTCCCTGAGGACTAAAGTGGCTGGGCACGGTTCCATTATTTGCTGGGAAAGAAATGATTGCTGGGTCATGTCCTGTAATAATAATTGGCACAACTTTGTGAAGAAGAATTCATATTCAACCCATTTTATTTCTTGCTATTTCTGAGCAAGGAGCCATTGAACCCTTAAGTAATTTGCTTCCGCTTCCTGTTAACTTTCAAATCAATCGGTTAGAAGATGTGATCTAGCCAAGTGTTTCCCAGACTGTGAACTCTCAGCATTTGTGTCTTATTTAACATCTGCCTCCTTTTTCATTGATTTCTTTCCAGACTATTTCCACGCTCTCACATTGTTCTTTATCTTTTGTTTTCAGGAATCAAGCTCTTGCCCTCTCCCAAACAGAATCTAGTTTTTAAAAGAAAAAAAAACCATAATTTAGATTGAGAACCTGTATACTAGGAAAATAAGATAATTCTCTAAAAGGCTTGGTATTGTGGGTCAGTGATATGAAGCACTGTACCAAGATTATTAGAAGAACTGTTTAGGAACTGAGATATTTAAAAACATTTGGATCAAAGTAGGTGTAAAGTTAACTAAAGTTAGCTGGAAAGTTCTTTAAAAAGATTATGAGTGTGTGAGAAGAGAGAAATTTTTTTTAGTTTCTGAAAGGATCGTGAATTTGGGCCACTATGAATTCACATTATCTTCTCTCAATGGTCTGTCTCTGTTGTTCAGTGTCCCTTTCAGGCCTCTCTATAAGGTTGCATGTGCTCTAGAGCTGTAAATTGGCATCTTGGCATCTTCTCCCTTCTGACTGGATCAAAACCCAAGTCTTGAACTCTTGCTTCATCTCACTTCACCTGCCTCCCCTTCCTGCCCTCACGAAGAGTCACATGATTCTAGCTCAGCCCAACCTGAGGCTCTGGACCAGATCCTGTTTCTGGTCCCAGGAAGTAGCTCAAGCTACTCACCTGGATAAATACACTGTTAATCTTACTCTGACTTTAAGGATCATTTTAATAATTGAGCTTCTGCCTTGTTCTTTTGATACATGGTGACCATTGTCTTACTCACCAGTCACTTCTCCCTACCAGCCTCAATGAGTAGAGCTTCTGTTTAAGTCCCTACCTTGTTGCTAGAACCTTGTCACTTGCTTTTAGATACCCTAATGCTGCCAGTTAAAACCTACCCCCAGACTTCCCACCAGAGCTCTCTACATAACTGAACTGTAATCTTCTCTCCTTTGCTACACTGCCCTGATAGTGGCCAGGTATTGGACCATTGCCTTTTTCTGGTCCCCGTAAGTTGGGTATCATGCCCCCTCTCCTATGTAGACTTCTCTCCCTGCCTGTATTTGTAGGGTAGTCCTGCCCTACCCTGGTCATCTTGTCCAACCCCCCAGCCCCATCTGTTAATGAGGCCAAGTCTCACCAAGGTAATGAACTCTGTTCTGAAATATTTTATGCTGTAAGCTCATTTTTTCTTCCTTTTCATCATGTATCAGAGGAAAAAGTGGTTTCACATCATTCCAAGGCCAATGCTCAGACTCCTTGAAACCAGTGCCTTTAATCCCCTCCCATCGGACCTCTCTTATCTTATCCAAGGTTTTGATCTCTCTGTTACTCATTCCCTCATCCGTACGTTTTCTGTGGGACCTTTCAACTCTACCTTTAATACGCACTTGTTTCCCTGGCTTGAGAGAAAAGAAAAGCTTCTCTTGATCCTGCTGCTAGTGCTTGACTATTATTCTGTTTTCTCCTTCCTCACCTAAATAAACTCGGAGAATAAAAGACCTATAGTATCTGCCTCTCGTTTCTTACCATCTATTCTGATGTTTACATTTTACATTGTGTCCTACTCTTCTTCCCTACCCACACTGCTGAAGTGTTGGGCACCCTTTTTAATAAATTTTATCATTTTTCATTGTTCCTGATTTCTCTCTACAATAATACCAATAGCCACCATCTACAGAGTAGCTATTACGTGCTAAAGAAGTATAATCCCAATCTAGTGTCAAATTTAATCATGTTAGGAATAAATATTATAGATGTGGACTTTTTCACGAGTCCAAAAAGTGAAGAAAATTTTGTTTGACCTCTACCCTGTGCTTTTTCCTACCTACTGTCCGCTGCTCTGTACACTGAGATTCAACTTGTGAGGTACTTGAAGAAACTTTCCTGCTTAAAATCATACCATCATGTGGAAATGCGACTTTTTTCTAATAATCTTTGCATAGCAGTTAAAGGCACCATTATAAGTCATGACATGCTATGAATGGACCTTGTGTGTCCTAATTACCTGGGCCCTGCCTTGTGTGTCTGCCTAGGTGTGATAGGCCCTCCCCTCTCCAATACCAAAGGAATTGTACTTCACTTGAAGTTTTTCTTTTTATGACTTCATGTGTTATTGATGCATATCATGAAAACAGAATAAAAATAATCTTATCAGCAACAAAGGCATACTTATATTCAATTGTTTACATTTCCCTAGAATCGCATGTTTCCTTTGCTTTTGAAAGTCAGTTGCAATACCCCCATCCCTACCATCCCTTTACACACACACATACACACACGCAGAGAATGAAATATTCAAAATATGGTATTCTATATAGAAGTGGCCAGAGAATTAAAGATCTAAAGATATATTTTCAAATGTAAGTAACTGCATAAAATAAACCTAACACGTAACAAGGCTTCTTTTGTGCAGATAATGATTTCTTTCAAAGTGCTTGTGCTTATGAATGACTGCATTTATGTTTGTTTTTGTTTCTCATCTGATTTTAAGCTATGTCTCTGTGATGCCATATGAAAATAGGAAAAAAAGTATTATTGAAGATTCTGCCTCTAATCCTCAGAAAAATGAAGTAAATAAATAAGTAGTTATTAATTAAGAGGTTAATGTCTCCAGGCTAAACTGTGTGTGCCAATCCTAGGCCTGTCTGTGCTGAGATCAATTCCCAGCCTTTTCCTGCTCAGCATTGTGCTGTGTCTGCGGGGCTCCTGCCTACACTGGCTTACAGATGGATCTGGGAGGCAGTGACAGGAACCTAGAGGTGGGGAGGAAGGAAGAAGCCAGGGCATTTCTTTTCCATCCCCATTCTGCCTTGAGTACAGGGTGGACAGAGGTCACTTTCCTTTCATGGCTCCAGTTTCCACTGGACAGGCCACCAAAGTCCTGTGCCCTCCAGGTGGCCCCTCCCCTTGGACTTTGCTAACACCGTTGGGGTGAGAGGGCCTTCCTGAGGTTGTGAGCCCCTGGGCTGACTCACTGCTCCTGTCTCGTCTTACCCCCTATGGAACTAATTCCCTGTATTCAATTCTATTTATATAGTAATTATATATATATATAAATAAAATCTGAACATACCATTTTTAAAAATATTAACTTTATTTGTTTAATATGTTCAATTTGAAATTAAAATCACCTCAAAACTTTTTCACTTTTATGATCTATGATATGTTAATGATATTACTCTCTCTCAACAGTATGCCACAATATTGCAAGTTTATAGTAGCTTTTTTTTATTATTCTCTAGGAGATACAAAAGGTAATATTGCATTTTCAGATTTTCTAAACTATTGCCTCGGTTATCTCCTCTTCAGCTCAACCTTCCCTTCCTCATTTTGCTAGTAAGTTCTCTTTTCCTAAGTCAATCTAAAAACAAAAAACAAAAAAAAAAAAAACAAAACAGGTTTGGGGACTATATTAGGCTTTGTTTAACTTATTCTAGCCAGGGCACCCTCTTGACCCAATTAAGGAACCATCACTATGAGGAGATGAACCATATTTATTTGGTGCCTATAGTCTACAGCACTGTAATGCATGTTATGGGAAAATAATCGTGAAGGAGCACATGTAACTCTCAGCTGGTGACTGGGGAGGGCAGAACTATTTGGCCTTCAAGGGACAATGATGCAGAAAGACGTGTGTAATAGCCGTAGCAAAAAAGGCACATGGCGGGATTTGCACTTTAATGCTGTGTGAACACATGGCATTCTGAGATGAGAATGTGAACAGGCCTCTACAATCAGGCAGGAATGGTTAAGAAACACGTCGTGGAAGAACTGACCTTTACACAGAAAAAGGGACTGAACAGCTTTAGTGAAGAGGGAGGGGTAAAATGATATTTCCACACACAGAAAAACACACAAAGAATCTAAAATGAACTTACCTGGCAGGAGCCGGGAAAGACAAGGAGAAGCAGAAATTTAGTGCAGAGTTCTGAATGAAAGCCAGCAAGAGCTCTGATTTGGAGGCCAAAGAGAGGATTCTGAGGGTGATGAGAAATAGCTTTCTTCTAACCTTATCTCATTTGTGCATTTAGGCCAGGAGACCTTCTTGATGTGTTAGGGGCTTTGGGGGAAATGTCCCTAATGTATGAGAATAAAATAAAAACTTATGTACAAGAAGCCTGTGTACAGTGAGAATGCTTAACGACTGGTGTGATTTGTATTTAGTTTGTACAAGTTCAAATGGCCTGCAATAACTGAAAGCTCAGTCTCCATACTGCAGACTGATGTTTTTCTTAAAAACATCAATCTTATTTTTGCAGAGCATTGCTTGTCACCATTGGCAGATAGAATATTGAACCAAAGAGTTAACTATTCCGATCCAAAGTGGCATGTTTTTTGGTTTATGTCTTTCCAGTGAAGTCCTTCATTGTTATTTCTTGTTTCTCCAGATCTTCACATTGGCATTTGGCTCATACTCTCCCCATCCACTTTCTTCTCTGCTGACAGAATGCTCAGGTTTAATCACGCTATCCTCTTACTTAAAATCCTCTGATGTTTCTTCACTAATTGCAGAAGAAGTCTGTGCCCTCAGCATGGCATATGGGCAAGGTTGCCGAATTAGGAAATAAAAAATAGAGGGTGCCCAGTTAAATTCTGAATTTTAAACAATGGATTTTTTATAATTGTAAGTATGTCCTGTGCAATATTTAGGACATACTTATACTTAGAAATTATTCACTGTTTATCTGAAATTCAGATTTAACTGGACATCCTGTATTCTATCTGACAACCCTATATGTGGACCTTGCCACCTGTCTTGCACCAAGGCCCACTGGTGCTCCCCATTCTAGCCATCTCCAGCTGCTGCATTCTTGGGATCTCCATGTGTTTCCTGCCCCTGAGACATTACTCACATTTTTCTCTCTGCCTGAATTAAAGTTCCTTTACTTAAACCAAGGTCATGGAGACCGTGGAACTCCAGATGGAAGAAATCCACTCAGGTATAATATGCTGCTGCTCTCAGTCTCCCATCCCTGCCAGGGGGGCAAAGGCTCCCAGTGGAAGAGGTTGCAGCTATGCTGTTCAGAACAGCAAACAGTGTTTCAGGTCTGCCTTTTTCAGTCTGAAAAGGCTCTGTGTGTTTCCAAATAACAAAGTCTCACTTGCTCCTGAAATGACCTCCCTTATAGCTTTATCAGTCTGACCTTGACTCAGGGCCTCGTCCCAAAGTCCTCATCCTTTTAGAGGTTGCTGACACCTTTTCCCCACTGGCCATCCCCACTGTGTGGTTCCTGCCTTCTCATGGGTATCATCCATAGAAGCTTCCAGCCATGTGGTCAGTGGTGTACAACTCTACCCACACCTGACAGAACTCCCCAGCAAAGTTGCTTCCATAAATCATGCCCCAAATGAAGCTAATGCATTTGCTACACTGGTTTCCTTCACTTTTTTTTTTTTTTTTTTTTTTGCTGTTTTTGGTCGGGGCTGGATTTGAACCTGCCATCTCTGGCATATGGGGCTGGTGCCCTACTCCTTTGAGCCACAGGCACCACACTAGTTTCCTTCACTTTTTAACAGCGTCTGTTGTAACCTCAGAAAATCTGATCCTTGAATAAATAGCTTTTGAACTAAAAATCTACACATGGCATTGAAATGCTTCGAACTAGGATATGTCAATTCAACTCTGAACTGAGAAATAAGCATGTTTTCTATAATGATATGAGGAATAAGAATAATGTGTTTGTTGTAACATTTGTGAGAATACGCAGACCCTGAATCCCCATTAGAAGAGTTCATTCTTGACATCAGATGGAACATTTCTCAATCAGTGTGGATTGCTAGCAGGATTTCTCTGGGCAAATAAACAAATGTTACGAACTTTTTTTTTTTTATCAGAGTACCAGTAGAGGTGTCTGGAAATTGCAGTAAAATTATTATTTATGTGTACTTAGAATCTTCCTTCCTTAGGCAAGGAACAACACAGTCTTTTTTTTTTTCTTTTTTCTTTCTTTCTTTCTTTCTTTTTTTATTAAATCATAGCTGTGTACATTAATGTGATCATGGGGCACCATACACTGGTTTTACAGACCGTTTGACACATTTTCATCACACTGGTTAACATAGCCTTCCTGGCATTTTCTTAGTTATTGTGTTAAGATATTTATTTACATTCTACATGTACTAAGTTTTACATATATCCTTGTAAGATGCACCACAGGTGTAATCCCAGGAACAACACAGTCTTAAACTATTCCTCAAAGTGTGGTGCCCCAAAATCCTCCCAGGGAAACATTCTTAAGACCCTCTTTTGAGTTTAGGAAGCATTTAGGCATCAACATAATTCTCAGGAGGCTGAGGAAGTTGTGTCATAGCCAGGTCAAGCTGTTCTTTCCTGAAACAGAGGCACAGAGCGGAATGTGCACAGCAGCTGATTCAGGCAAGTAGGCCAGATTTGGGAACAGGAGGGAAGGCAGGGTGCTGCGGCAGGAGATGAATCGTCATGTGCCATCTTTTGGTATCAGCACTGTATAACTTTATAAAGAGTTACTTTATGTTCTTTAGAAGCACGTCAGAGCTAACATAGCGAAACATAGCAACTTATTCATTTCCTTCCTTAAACCTTAAACTTTATAGGCTTACAAATTAAGTAATAATAATATAGAACAAATACACATACCTATAAGAACAGCCCTTTCAGGCTAATTGGCACTGCGGTTATATAAACCTCCTTAGAGAAATCTAGGTTTGATGTTAAAATTAAAAAAAAAAAAAGTAGAAAAACTTCACTTTTAAAAGAAGGAGGACAATCTTGAAGATTCCTCTTATTTCCTTCTAGCCCCTCATGCCTCATTCTGTGTATGAAATAACTGAGTGTATTTCCTGTGGTCCATGAAACTGCTTTCCACAGCTTACAAAAATTAAGGGATATTATTGGATTAAAAACAAGCAAACACTGTGCTCATTCTGTCAAACAGCCATGCTGTTCTAAGCGTGATGTGCCATGCTCAGAAAATAGGCTGTGCTCATTTTTATTGATTTATTTCAAAACTTCTCTCAGTGAAAGGGTCCTTAGAGGTTTCATAACTTTTTGCCATAGACTCTGTATCAGAGCCGCAGTTGGCAGGACTGGGGAAATACAGCCATGAACATATAAATCCTATGCCTTAGCAAGAAGACATTTTAAAGTTGGCGACCAGACCTAAAAATCATCATTTTATACTGTCACATTCAGCTGCTTTTTTCATTTGACATGATGCTTCAGTGATTTAGTGCCGTGACTATAAAATGTCAGGAGGATTTATTGGCACAAAACAGATCAATTCATATTAGAAAATAAGAACAAGAACTAAAGCATGCTTTTTCTGACCTTCTACATTCTGTTCTAAGCGGAGAGCATTGAAGTAATAAATAATCAGAGCCCTCACTATTAGCCATAGAATTATTTTTTCTTAAATTACATTCTAAAGTAAATACCAATTGCGTCTAGGAGTCAGGGCAGAAAATGAAAGCTATTTTATCCATAAGCAGCAATAGTCTCCAGTTCCATCAAGCTTAAGTCATAATTCTATCAATCATCCCAAGGTTTCTAAGTGAATCTTGAATCTTTTTAGAGAAAGAAATGGGAGAGGAATACCAGTTTATTGAACTTTATCAAATATAGACAAAATGAATCCTTTCTGTCATGAAGATGTTTGTGTCCATGGAAACAAGGTTTACAAAAATAACTAATATTCTGTTTTGCTTTGGAAATCAAGTTTACATGTTTCTTCCAGAATAATTGCTAGGATTAGTTATAAGAGTTATCATTGGATTTAATATCACTTCTAAGCAGGTGTGACAAATGCTATGGAAGGACTAGACTGGGAGCACAGAGGAGGATCACCTAACTCAGGGTAGCCAGGAAAAGTTCCTGGGAGAGGTGATGTCAGAACTGTCCTCAATGATAAGTAAGAGTTAGGTGAAGAATGAAGGAAGGGTTGCCCAGGTAGAGGATATGAAAGAGGAATAAGAAAATAGTAGGGAAAGAAGAAAGAAGCAGATGTTAGATGCCAGTGATTGCCTCACTGAGAATCCTTACCTGGAAGACAATGAGGGTCTGTAGAGGATATTCGTTCCTTATACATAGCACATATCTGTTTGCTAGGAAGGGAACTTCACCCTAACTTTCTTTGAAGAACCATCCATCACCCACAGTGACTATCAGGTCTGGATAAATCAAGCAATTGTACCTTCCTGGGTAGGTGACTTAGGCCTGGCCAATCAAAGAATTCCATTATCACAACCACAGTATCCAGGGTTGTATTGTTTCCCTATTGCTGCTGTAACAAATTACTACAAACTTAGAGGCCTTAATACAATTTATCATCATATTCCTAAAGGTCTTTAGGAATCATATTTTTTATGATTTTATCATATTTTATCATATTCCTAAAGGTCTGCAGTCCAAAAACGAAGGTGTCAGAGGCACTGCTTTTCTTCTGGGGGCTCCAAGGAAGAATTTATTTCCTTGCCTTTTCTAGCATCTAGATGGGTAGAAACGTGAACAGCAACTGATTAGGGCAAGTAGGCCAGGCATGAGGATGTAAAAGAAGGTGGATACTGTATTAGGAGGTGAATTATCTTATGCCTCATTTAGGCACTGGCACTGAATAACTGTGTTCCTTGGCTCGGGACTCCTACTTCCATCTCTAAGACCAGCGGCACGGTGACCTTCCAATCTTTGTCCGACCTGTCCTCTGTCATCACATCTCTTAATAAGACTGTGATCTCTCCTCCACTTCTTCTTATAGGGAGGGGGGCCTGTCTGAATAATCTAGGGTAAGCTATGCATCTCAAGATCCTTAATCACATCTGCAAAGTTCCTTTTGCCATGTGAGGTGATATTTTCATAGCTTCCGGGGATTTAAACATCGGCACCTTTGGGAGCCGTGATTCTGTTTACCACAGGGTTGTTCATGTGACCCAAGACAGATGAACAAGGCTCAACCCTTTTATTTAATGAGAAATATAAGGAGCTGCCCTCTTTCTGCCAGAGAGACAAAATGGTTGAAATTTTAATTTTAGAGCCGCATGTACTCATTTTGCTATCACTTGGGAGTGCTTGCCTAAGAATAAAGTCAAGAGAAAGCAAAGTAAAAGTCAATTTCAGGAATGCCAAATCCTCTTCAGTGTGTCAAAATAATTTTTGGAGGCTTACATAGTGTGCAGAAATTAGTGGAAATCCCCCTAGTCTTTGGTTGATCATGATTTCCATTGAGATCCTCATTTTTCAGGCCTCTCCCTTCATTCCAAGACCCCACAATGAAATAGATCAGGATGAGTTAAGTCAATCAAAATGCAGAGAGTGAGTATAAATTATTCTTTCTGAAAGTGTGGATAGAGAGAGAAGGACATTGGGATTGAGAGGGAAGAGAGGAAGGTTAAGAGAATGCTGGAATACTTTCCTGCTATAGACTGACTTACTAAAAAATAAAAGATGTACTAGTGCCTTGGGGTTTTGGTTTTCTCTCTCTGTAGTTGTTGCTAGTTTGTTTGCTATTATATATTCAACATAGAAGAACTATAATGTCTCTTTACTTTTTTGCCCTCCCCATAGCAAATATCCCAAGATAGGCTCATGCTCAGGGCTTTTTGCTCATAGAAAAGAAACAGATGTGTATGTGAGTATTTGATAGTAAGAATAATCGGAGATTGTGGAGGAGTGAAGAGAGGATAGGCTTTGGTGCTTAAACTATAGGTCAGTGGGTCCCGACTTAAGAGAATTCCAAGTTTGTTTGGACTCCCCAGAGAGATTCTGAAGGGGCAGGCCTGAGATGATCGTGGCAGCCTCATCTAACAAGCATTCCTCCTTATTCTGATTCAGGTGATTTGACAACCAACCACAGTTGAAGGTTTTGTACTCTGAGGGTTGAGTGAAGGAAAGGACTCTAACTTTAAGAAGGTGTTGGATCTTGAAGGTCAGGAAGAGAGTTGAGGTGTCCTAAGATGACAAACCCTATGTCAGGGATGAACACAAAGAACTGAGGCCTTAAGAACCTTGGTGCTTTCAGTGGCTAAGCTGAGCAAGGGAAGTGTTACCGTTAGTAAGGGCCCTGGCCTGAATTCGGACCACACAGGTGCCTGGCCTGAGTTGGGTGGGGAGCTCAACCTCATGACTGGGATGGAACGTCCTAATTTAAATTAATTTGGTTTAAAAACTAAATGTGGCATCTTTTATACTTGAAGTGCCAGGGAAAAATTTTATATGATATTTATTTTTAAAGATGGGAGACACTTGAACATGATTAGGTCATGAGAGGATCTTTCCGATCATTAAAAAACAGGAGAAATTGAAGACATGAGATATTTTCAAAAATGTCTGAATGGACTTCTTGAGTATATCATTCCCTAAAAATCTCACTTTTCTCATAGTTCCATTGAGAAAAATAAAAGCCATAACAAGGAAGCTCCCTTATCATTCAATGACCAGTGTTCTAAATTTACCCATGATGGCACTGATCTTTGCCTTCATTCTTCTTATTACAGTGAGGAAGCTTCCCTTTGTTCACAGAAGCTGATAGTTCATCACATTCTCTGGATTCTGCCTCCTGTATTTTCTTGAGCTTTTCTGCTTTTCTGTCTCTCCGGCATCATTCATTTCTCCCTGTCAAGTGGATCTTCCCATCGGCATGTAAATATTCTTGTATCTCTCATTTTAAACAAAAATTATACCCTAACTTAATGTCCCTCTCTATCTGCCACTCTGGTTTTTATTTTCCTTTATAAATTTTTGAAAAGCCTTGCTTATGCTGCCTCCATTTCCCCAACTTCAAGTAACTCTCCCAAGTCCTTATAATCTTTCCCCTTCCATTTACCACTGAACAAATTACTCAAGGATACATATAATCGCCATGTTATAAAATCCAATGGACACTTTTCTCACAGTCCATAACTTTTTCTTTTTTTGAGACAGTCCCACTCTGTTGCCCAGGGTAGAGTGCATTGGCATCATTATAACTCACAGCAACTTCAAATACCTGGTCGCATGTGATCCTCCTGCCTCAGCCTTCTCAGTAGCTGGGAATATAGGTGTGTGATGCCCTGCTGATTTTTAAATTTATTTTTTTTTGTAGAGATGATGGTCGGGAGGGTCTTACTCTTGCTTAGGCTGGTCTAGAACTTCTGGCCTCAAACCATCCTCCTGTCTTGACTTCCCAAGATAACAGGCACGGGCCACTGCACCTGGGTCTTCCGTGAGTTTTCAGTAGCATCTGTCAAGTCGATCATTTTCCTCTTTCTTGATACATACTTCTATTTTTCAGTCTCCAGGCCCCTTTCTCTATATTCTTCCTTTGTAATAATCATCCAGTCCCATGGCTATGAAAACTGATGATGCTAAGCTATTTTTTCTCATCTGTAACCCTGCTCCTCCACCCCAGCTCTTTTAGGCTCAAGTAATAAAACACATTTTTAATAATTCCACTTGGATGTGTCTCAGGTAACAAATTTAATATGTCCAAGACAAAAATTTTGATTTTTCTCCTAAAACCTAATCTTGCCCTCAAAGAGTATCACCATTAGCTGCCAAAGCCAGAGAGATCTGTGAATCATTCTTGATTATTCTGTTTCTCTTATTATCTGTGTTCTATCTTGGATCATGTTCTCTTAATTGTACTACTCTAACATAAATTAAAATCTATCCATCCTTTCAATCTCTGCTGCCACCCTATCCAGGCCAGCATCACCTTGGGAGGTAAAGTAACAGTCATTGGAAGACATGTTTGCTCATTACTCTTCCCCGGCTTAATGTCGCAGGACCCCCAGCTCTGTGGTGTCATGCAGCAATCTGGAAAGGTTCTCTGAGGACAAAACAGGATTGAGTACATGGCTCCTCCTGTCTTTTGCCTCAGTCACTATATTCCTTAAAAGATAAAAGACGCTAGTTCTTGCCTTCTCCTGTGGTGCCTCTGTAATCTATAATGAGGTATTCTCTTACACACAAAGCTTGATGTGATTCTGCTTGAATGTAACTTCTAAGCAAGTCTGATGTTATTCTGCATCTATTAACCCCCTACCACCCGCAGGCACATAGAAGCAATGAGTTGAAATGCAGGTTGGAGTAGGCTGACACAACCTCTCTGAAGCACTGCGCCTGGGCTGTAGGCCTCTGTCTAGAGTCTTCAGTAAGACTTGTGAATAAAACTAACCTCAATTCTTTAAAAGCTTGACTTTTTTCCTCTTTAGTTGATAACCTTGTGCCCAGTGAACTCTCAAAGAGTCCTAATTAGTATCCCTCATTTCTATAACCCCCTTTCTAACTTATTTCTAGTAGTCAGAATGATCTTTTACATGCAAAGCATTAGTCCATGGCTTCCTGTTCTTTTTTTCTTTCTTTTTTTGCAGTTTTTGGCTGGGGTGAGGTTTGAACCCACCACCTCCAGTATATGGGGCCAGCGCCCTACTCCTTTGAGCCATAGGTGCTGCCCTGGTTTCCCATTCTTCCTCAAAGTTTAGTCCTGCCTACAAGTCTCCACATTTCTGCTAACTCCTACAGCTACCACTTTTCAACTCTACTGTTCATGCAGTACCATGATTCAGCGGCAGACAAGCCCTTTCTCAACCTTTTAAGTGTGCAACTTTCTCCAGTCTTAGCGTCTTCACACTTGCTGTTTGTTCATGACATTTTTGTTTGCTTTTCCTTCAGGTCCTCGAACAGTCTTTTCTAATCAAACTAGTCTCCCATTCCCATTCTCTGCCACTGCCTCTTGATTCCTTTATAACTACCAGCTCGTTTTCTGGTTTGTCTGTCTTTCCTATAAGGCCTTTAAAATAGGGTATCTATGTCCTATTCAAGTTATTTTGATTTTTGTGGTCTGGAGTCTGGAGTTACAAACCAGGCATCAATATTTTTAATAGCTCTCTGGGTGATTTTGATTGGCAGCCAAGATTGAGAACAACTGCTCTGGACCATGAGTTCTCAAGTGTGGTTCCCAGTCACCAGCAGCAGCAGCAGCAGCAGCAGCATCTGTGAATGTGTTAGAAACCTAATTTATCTGGCCCTGCCTCAGGCCCCAGAGAATTAGAATCTCTCTCAATGATTCTGAGGCATGCTAAAGTTTAAAAATTGCTACTCTAAATTCCATGAGGGTTATTTTTTGTTATCTCGATATTGTGCATCATCTTTGACTTAGTAGCATCCTAGTAACTGAATCCACAGAGGAAACTCAACGGTAACTATAACCAATAAATAGGATAGATTATGTAAATGATACAACAAATGAATGGCTTTTTTTTACAGAACCAAATGCAGGTGATCTGATTTCAGTGTGCTTCTTTGTACTAAGGCCTAAGGATAAATTTATTCCACTAGGCCTCACTGAGAAGGTGTGTCACTGTGGAGACAGAAGGGCAGAGGACAGTGTGACTTCCTGAGCTGCAGCCCCACCAGTTCTCTTTCTCAGCCTCCTTTATACTGCTTCTACACTGCAGCACCAAGTGTTTTGACAAGTGTGCTATTTTCACTTCTACGACTTCCACCTCTAATTCAAAGGTGGCAAAATGGAGAGCCCATGTATTAGATTTTATTAGTAACAGATTAGCTCCTATTTATTTTCCTTTAATTTTCCAGTGAGTGGGTCACTAATGACTTGCCCAACCAAATTAGGGTACACCTGACTTTTCTTGGATGAGCTTCAATATATTGCATATGAACAGTCTTCTGTTAGAAGTTCAGTGTCACTTCTAATGTTATCTGCATCTCCTCTCCCAGCACCATCTGGAAATCTCACCATTTTCAGAGTGCAAAGTACAGCCTTTTCCATTCTTAGACATGTTATCGAGCTAAAAATGGTCAGACACTGGAAGACCTCTCCTGATGGGCTTGCTAGAGAAAATAATTCTAGTGTGAAGTTGACATATAAGCTAGAGAGAAACAATGATACTGGTTCAAGCTGCTCAGAAGTGAATGATGCTTCCCCTTGGATAGTGTTCCTCACAAATAAGGCAAAAGCTGCTTCTGGGGGTGGATGCTAATTCTGCAGCTCACACTGGTTTTTGGCATTATTCTCTATAATGAATCACTCTCCCATAGCCCAGAGAGAAATAATGCTACAGCTCTATATTGGCCGAAATGGTTGTGCCCGCAAACTCCTCCCCTGCTAGGGATGCCTTGGAGAGCTTTCCTTCCAGATTGCAGGGGCCTACTTGCTGCACATTTCAACAGCTTTCCTGTAGGGGCGCAGCAGCAGCTTTGAAGGACACAGCAAGGACTTGCTTGACAAAAATGCTCCCCCTTCTCCCCTCCTGTGCTTTAGTGCTGAAATTCCCCGTTATAGTGATTCCTTTAAAAGACAGGAGGATGATACCATTTGGGTAGATTTCTTCCTGACCATCTCTTTTTTTGAATTCTATTTTCCATTTTTGCCCATGTTACTGAGGATTAGCTTAATATAGATAAATCATCACAAACTCTTGGTGGTGGGAGGAGAGAATCCAGACAGAGAAAACAAGATCAGAAATACAATAATGGGTTCTCCTTACGTCTCTTCAAGAATTAGTGAAGGCAGATGCCCTGATGCAGCATGGCCAGATGAAACTGGCACATACCCTGAAATGTACCCCAGGCCTTCTACAAGGTGCACAGCTAGGTAGCAGCTGTGTGGTAAGCAGCCACTGTGGAATCTGATTCTGCTACTACGCCCCTCCTGGGATGCTAAAGAAATATATTCTAGAATGATAACTGTAAATAAGTCATCTGTTTATTTAGATAAGATTTATGAAATGATAAACATCCTGACCATCTACCTGCAAAATGTCTTTCGAGCCAGGTTGACCTTGATGACTAAAGTTTCCCATTTCTCCTTGTACTGAGGCAAGAAGATTCCTTATTGTAGGAATCTTCAGAGGAAAAGGGGTGGAGGATAAAGGCAACAGCTTAATGTACTCTCTGTCATTAGAGCCTTCGCTTAAAGATGCTTAGGTCCCTTTTCTGCATGTCATCTGGGTGGTCTCTGACGCAGAAGAATCAGGGCAGTCTGAGCAGGCTGTGGCCTGAGTGTGGTGGAATGTAGCAATGAAAAGAGATGCCCAGAAAGTTACCTAAACTGTCCTTCCAACCACAATATGGGAAGGGATAGGAACAAATAGATAAATATTTCAAACTAAAAACATTGTACTTCTCTCCTCGGGGGAAATAGAAGATGGATATTGTCTCACTCAAGGTTTGAATGAAATAAAACGTTTTCTTTCAGCTTCATTCAGACCTTTCTAATGCACAAATCTCATTAAATTTAGCTAAAGTGGCAAATAATTATGTAATTGTTACTGGGGATAAGGGAAATGGTAATCAACTCTCAGGCATCCACATATATTATCCTTGACAAATTTTGGTCTTGGGCCAATTTTTTTTCATACTTAAGTAAAATGCAACATAGTGTCCAACAGATGTCCTGTAAGCGTGGGTTAGAGAAAACAAGCACTTGGAAAAAGTTCTCAACCCAAATTATTTGGAATTCTTGGCCACTTTGAACTGCAAGATTCTTTGGTATCTATGTTATTGATCCACGTGTAAGCATTTTAGTATAGCTAATTGAAAGGTAGCTATATGCCCATGGTATTAGTAATATTCCTTATATTTAAACTACATTAGACCCAGCAATTCCATTTGTAGGGTATATAGCCACAGAAGGGGGTACATATTTTTACAGAAAGACTTGTATGAGAACATTCATGGTGACCCTGTTCACAATATCTCCAAACTGGAACAACTCAAACATCCATTGACAGAAGAATGATTATAAAGAACATATTTATATAATTAAACATGACTCAGCAATAAAATGGAATTACTGATACAAGCAATAACGTGGTTGAATTTCACAGGCATTATGTTGTGCAAAAGAATTCATACTCTATGAGTCCATTTAGATGATGTTCAAGAACAGGCAAAACTAATTTATGGTCTGAAACTAAGTATCTGGATCAGGTGTGGATGGAATATTGACTGGAAAAAGCCATAAAGAAACATTTTGAGGTTCAGGAAGTGTTTCATACCTTGATCTGAATGATCACAAAGTGAATATATACATTTGTCAAAATGCATTGAGGGAATTTAAGATCTGTAGGCAATTTATGACTCAAACAAAAATGTCAAAAACGCGAACAATAATTCACACTTTCAAGAAAATACTTTAAAACATCAGAAATAAAATGTACCTTTGCTCTTCTAATACACTTAATGTAAAGATTTTGGAAAAAGTAAAAATGTAAAATGAAAATGGCTATTAATATATATACCCAGATACATGAATTAAATTGTGCCCCTAATTTATAAGAAGCCTCATAGGTGGTTAATTCACAATATCTACACGTGAGTGCAATGGTGAAATCCTCAGCTCCACCGGGTGAAGGTTTTGTTTTCTTTACATTGTGTCTCAAGCATCTAACTTAGTGCCTGAACTGATTCTTTTCTTTTCTTTTTTTTTTTGTGACAGAGCCTCAAGCTGTTGCCCTGGGTAGAGTGCTATGGCATCACAGCTCACAGCAACCTCCAACTCATGGGCTCAAGCAATTCTCCTGCCTCCGCCTCCCAAGTAGCTGGGACTACAAGCAACCGCCATAATGCCCAGCTGATTTTTCGTTGCAGCCATCATTGTTGTTTGGCAGGCCGGGGCTGGATTCGAACCCACCAGCTCAGGTGTATGTGGCTGGTGCCCTAGCTGCTTGAGCCACAGGCGATGAGTCCACATGAACTGATTCTTGAGGGACTCCGAAGGAGCTTTAACTTCTTCAACACAATAGAAATGCCACCTGACTTCCTGTGTTGTAAAAACAACACAATAGACTCAGTCTATTTTTGTTTCTATAACAAAATACATGAGCCTGGGTAATTTGTAAATAACGGAAATTATTCCTCGCATTTCTGGAGGTTGGAAGTTCAAGATCAAAGCTCTGGCAGGGTTGATGTTGGGTGTCTCTGCTACAAGATAGCACCGCCCTCCAGCCTCTTTATGAGAGCACTAATTCATTCAGGAGGGCAGAGCCCTCAGGTTTATTCATTTCCCCAAAAGCCCCACCTCTTAAGCAGTTGCATAGGGAATTAAATTTTCACATGATTGTCAGAGGGGACATAAGCATTCAAACCACTGCACTGGTGAACAAAAATTTTTATCTGAAAAGTCCAAAGTAAAAGGTCATTTTGCTATTTCCAGTAGGTTACTTTATATGTTAGTTTTTCCTTTTCCCCATAAACTAGCATAGATAATGACTGCAGAACTCTAGCGCCTGGAGACATATAGTCAACTCTTCAAGACTTAGCTGGAAAAATAAATAACTTACAGTAACTTTCTAGCACACTCCCCTCCCCCCACCATTGAACCCAAGTAAAATCTATCATATTCTCTTTGGTACTTTAAGGGTGGGAATTTATTAACATTTGTAAGTGTCTTCACAGTATGTTTAATAGTTTTTTTAAATAAATGAATAACCCTCAATTTATTAATATAAACTATAAATATTTACAAATTAATACATAGCAATAGGATGATTTGCTTTTCTAGGGAACACAGAATGTGTGCTATATTCCTGTTTGAGGAGGTTTTATTTATATTCTCTGTTTATGAATAAGAATATTGAGTCTGTGGAGATTAAGCTTTAATGCTTACTTGCTCAAGGTCACTCAGCTAGCAGGGTGCTGATATGGGGATTCAATCCTACATTTGTCTGTCTCCTCCCAATGATCATAACCGTTTTGTCATACTGCCAGGGTATTGAAGTCACTTTTCCACTGTGCATTTTATTTCAGACCTAACCTAAGTAAAGCCTACTTGATGTAAAATAATATTTCTAATGATGGAAAGATTCTTCCTTTCATGATACAGCCTGCTTTGTTGGATAGTTACCAGGATAGAAACCAAAAGAGTCCTGTAACAGGGTGAGGCAAGTCTCTTTTGAACCTCTTGAGCTGGGGCAAATCATCCGATCTCTTTGAAACTTTATTTTCTTATACTTAATTAGAGAAAATATTGCCTACTCTGTTTTACCTCACAAGACAGAGATAATCATATAATAATATGTAAAAATGTTCCATGAAAATGCCATAAAAATGCTCATTTAAGAAAAAGGTAATATTATCCTGAATCAGGACACTAGAGGAGATTGGCTGAATTCAGAGATGTTTGAATGGTCTTTTTTTGAATTTGTGTGTGTCCTTTCCTCTCTATTTTCCTCCCTGCACACACACACACACACACACACAGAGCCATTTTCTTACAAATCTTTCTATAACGAAGATAACTTTTGGGTAATTTATAGGAACTTGAAAATTTTTTTTATTAATTTCAACCAAGTAGACCCTGGAGACTGGTTCACCAGCCTGTCAAGAGAGGCCTTGTGCCCATGTGGCCTATTTCTTTAAGCAGATGGAACATCATATTCAGTGATAATTAAAATCTTCCAAGGGTCTTGGAAGGGCAGCAGTAAATACTACTTATTTCCCTTATTTAAAACACTAGCAGATGAAGAGTTTTTTCCTCCTTAATGAATATAGGATTCCCATCTGTTATCTTTACAAAAATGCAGCATGCAATGAAGAAGAAAAAATAGAATTGGAAGAATTGTGTCATTCCCTTTCACAGCAAACCATTCTTTTCCAAAACCAGACGATGCCTTTTTTGCCACCAAATCTCAAAGCCCTGGGAAACTACTTTCATTTCTGACAAAACATAATGAAGTAGAACTCTTGGTCTAAAAGGCACACAGGTGGGTACAATAGGTTGGCTCATTTGACACCTGCCCCAAGCCCCGACTAGTTTGGCTCTGTGTACTGGAGAGGGGGGATGGCATGGGACTACATTTTAGTCCGGCATGGATCCCCTCTGGGAGAGGTCTGGCTGTGGAAGTGAGCAGCAGGAGGAGAGAGTGGCTTTTCAACTGGGCAAATAGTGGGTACTTTGGTCCTTTGTGGCAGCTGTGGTGCAGTTTCTGGTCCCCAAGTGTGTTGATGCCAAGAAGAGAACAGTGGGTGTAGCAGTGACTGTTTAACAATAAATATTCTGCATGGCAACTGAGAATCTTTCATACGTGTAGTTTCCACAGCTGAATGCATACAAGGCTGCTTTTCTGGCCCGCTCAGAGAAGTCTGTGACCACCTAACATCCTCTTCTATAGAATAAGCTCTTCTATGCTTAACCTAGCCAGAGATGATCATGTTGCCTGCAGAGTCTGAACATTTATAATTAACACTACACAAGGTTTTAATATGGAGGACATACAGATATTGATACACTTTGGCAAACACTATTGCCTATTCAGTAGCTATTTCACCTCTTTCTTGTTAACAGAATCCCATTTTGTAGAGTATAGCAGTATCCCCAGCTTTAAAAAATTACTTTACATTCCTTAGCAATTAAGTATGGCTGTGGACATAATTCTAGCCTAACAGGTGTCAGCCGAAGATATATCTGTGCAAGCTTTGCTTTAAGCATCACCTCCTTTATGCTTCTTTTCTGCCTGAAATAAAGATGAAGCTGTTGGAGCTTCAAAATCCATCTCAAGATCACCATGAAGAGGCCTGGATAGTGGGAGATACACTGGACTGACATCCACAAGCCTCAGTGTCTACGCCAGTAGCAAATACCTGCATTATCTACAGATTTCTATTGAATGGGAAAAAATAAATTCTTATGTGCTTTAGGCACTACAGTCAGAGCTTAACTATAAGTCCCTAACTAATCTCTAACTCAACTAAAAGTAAATGTAATGCACGTTAGAAAATGTTCCAGCAGCTGCTTTGGTCTTAGTGGTTTTGGTTGCTATCACAAAAACACCACATACTGGAGTGGCTTGAACAACAAACATTTCTTTCTCACAGTTCTGGGGGCTGGAAGTCTGAAACCATAGTGTCAGCATGGTCATGGTCAGGCTCTTGGTGAAGGCTCTCTTTCTGGTGTAAAGATGGCTGACTTTCTGCTGTGTCATCACATGGCAGAGAGCAGAGGGAAATGGGAAGCAAGTTCTCTAGTATCTGCTCTTATAAGGACACTAATCCCATCACAAGGGCCTCATCTCCAAATACCATCACAATGGGGATTAGAGTTTCAACAAATGAATTTTGTAGGGATATAAGCATTCAGCCCATAGCAGCAACAATTTATATAACATGCACCCATGTGGCCTATTCCTATCTCATAGTCTGAGCTACACATTCAAACAAAGAACCTCTCGATTCCTTTTCTCAGTAGTTGGCCTTCATTTATTTAATTCTTAATGAAGGGTCCAACTCACAGCCCCATTGAATAGGGAAAGGGATCCTATCCCAAAGACTAAAAAACTTAAGTCATGGAGTGGCAGATTTCAGCTCTCTCTACAAAAGACTATTCTTGCAGAGCTCCCCAAATAGCAAATAAGCTTAAAGACAATGAATTTCCAGTCACTTCAGGTGTTCAAGCATAGGCTAACTGACCTATGAGAGAACATGTTCAAATATTAAACTGTGGGTAGAAAAGAAATCTAATCTCTTCCAGTTCTATAATTCTTGGGTTCATGTCTGTAAGAACTGGTTTGTTCTGTGTACCTCCTGTCATTTTTATGATGGACATCCTACTCCTCCAATGTCTGTGTGTTCTGGGTATACACTTTTTTTTGAGTGCTAGGAAAGGCTTTGGGGAAGAATTGAAAGTATGAGGTCAAAGCAGATTAGAAGAAAATGCCAAGTGATGAAGAAAGGCGACTGGTGTGTGCAGAAGGAAGGGAGTTGAGTTCTTTAGAACAGGGGTTAGGACTGAGTAGATTAAAAGTTGAGTTAGGTTCAGTTCCTAAAAATGAAACTATCTCTAAAGCATGTTTTCCAAACTTTTTTAAATCTCATGGCACACTTGAACCTATAGTTGAACCTCATGGCACACTTAAATTATGTTGATTAAAAAAAAAAAAGAATATACTTACTGTTCTTTGAACTTCTTTTGAAAATAATTTAATTAATGATCTTTAAAAAGTTTTGTGGCACATCTAGATCCTCTCATGGCACACCAGCATGCCATGGCACATGGGTTGAAAACCACTGCTCTAGAGACTTGAAGGCATGAGGACCAAGTGAACCAGTGCATCCTGCTTAGGATACTGGAGAAGGACCCAGAGAGCAGTTTTAACCTGATTCTGGCAGAGAATGTGCCAGGCAGAGCATGTGCCTTCTTTATACCATCAATCTAAAAGTGATTACTCCCAGGCAGAGAAGTATGATGGGATAAAAATAAATCACACTGACGTGGTGTCAAGCAAGAACCTGTAATATGCTGACCTGCTTGCAGTCTGATACCCTGGGATTTCTCACCTGTACAAAAGGAGTTTCTTGCACTCCATATAGTCTGGCTGGGGGGTTCCTGATGACTCACTGCGAAGACCTGGTCCTGAGGGAGAGTAGGGGACAGTGTGCTGTGTTCCCAGACACTTGAGCTGGGAAAGTAAGATCAGGGTTTAACACCAGGATCCTCCTGAGTAGACAGACCCTGTTTATAACCTGCTCTTCTTTACCTGATCAACTCAGCTGTCTTCAGCAACTGTCCTTTTGGCCCAGAGATGTACCATATTTCTGCCAGCCCAGCCCAGGCATCTTAAGTAGAAAGTTGCCACGATTTTATTCCATGTTCTGCCACCACTGGTTCCTAAGCACTTGGAATTGGCTAATGTTTCAGGTGGTTTCAAAGAGGCATCATTCTTTAGAAATGTTAATAATACTTCCCAAACAGCTACATCACAAGTCCCCAGAATCCAGTCTCTAGCCTGGCTTGCTTTCAACAAAGCAAGTGATTACAAGGAAACAGAAAATGCTCTCTGCTTTGAGTTAGCTTCCGCTTGGCTGGCTTTGAGACTTGTTTCTCACCCCCACATGGTTCCCTATCATGGCTCAAGCTGCTGAGGAAGTGACTAGCGGCAGCTCAGTCTGGTCTGGAGCACCCTTCTCTCTGTAGCTTACCTCCGTGGAGAGGCATCTTTCCTTCTGCGTCAGATCTTGCAGGAAAATGCTCTCCTAAAGTATTACAGGAGGCATTTTCAGACAAGAACAGCCTCTTTGCTTCCTCTCCCGAGCATTCTTACCTCCCAACTCTACCAGCATTTACCATCAAGTAGCCTCACAACTCAGACAAACATGTGGCGGTTTACCAAACTGGCCACCAGAAAGGTCAGATTCTATTTCCCAGGAGCTTTCGGAATAGTCAGTTGTTTTCTAGTGTGGCTGAATTCTCATAAAACTTACTTCAATTTTTGGCTTCCATATTAACATATAGATTCCCCACTCTCAACCCTAGGAAAAATTGGCAACTGTAGCAGGAAGGATCAAAACAACCGGAGGCTTTTTTGATTTGTGTTAGCAGACCAGCTTGAAGATAAAAATGTGCTAAACATCACAAGATGAAGGACTGATCATTCTGACTGTCCTAAGGGAGACTCCAGGACTTCCCTGGAGCACTCTGCCTCCCTGACACTCCTCCCCCACTGTCTCTTTCATCCTCTTACCTATGGACTGTCCTTTGCTTCATTCAGGTGTGGCTTCACACCCCATTTCGTCTTAGACTCCCTCACAGACTATTAAAAAAAGACAATAGTATGATAGTACTTATGTCAGACAAATTCTATGCATGTTTGCAACACAGGGCTCTGAAAACACTTTCATTCCATGTTAAATTTATAAGATAAATATTGGTACCATGAATTGTATGTTGGCTGAATTCACTTATACTAGATCTCTAGAAGACAGCAATGGATAGCACAGGGTAACAAGATTTAATTGAATTTAATAAATAGTGAGAGCTATATACACAGTAACATCTTTGCATAGAATTATGCAAGAATAATAGCTAGTGTGTTTTGATAAGAACCCTATAGTATAGTATGCTTGAAGAACTTTAATTCTTGTTATGAGATTTTTTTTAAAGAGAAAAATATAATCACTAGTCTCCCATTGCAAATCAGGATTTTACAGAAATTTCAGAACTATTATATTTGAGAGAACTTCCAGAGACCTTTCAAGTAGAGTGTTTTGTTTTCAATTGGAACAAAAGATAGTGAAATAAAGCATTACTTGAGGATGAGTATATTTCATGCTACATTCCTTTTTAAAATTTCATTACATTAAAGAGAAAGGCCAGGTATAGTCCTAGCAATTTGGGAGACCAAAGCAGAAAGATTGGTTGAAGGTAGGAGTTTGAGACTAGCCTAAGCAAGAGGAAGACCCTATTTCTACAAAAGAAAAATTAGCCGGGAATCGTGGTATGTACCTATAGTCCCAGCCTACTCAAGAAGGCTGAGGAAGGAGAATTTCTTAAGCCTACGAGTTTGAGATTGCAGTGACCTACAACAATGTCACTGCACCCTAGGCCAGGCAACAGAGGATGACAGTGTCTAAAAAAAAAAGAAAGAAAAGAAAAGAAAAAGGAAAAAGAAAGAAAGAAAAAAGATAATAACCAAATAAAATACATGCAAATGATTAGTCTAAGTCCTATCTATAATGTAAACAGTTGGTTCTAAGAGCAACACTTTGAGATGACTGGAAACATGTTCTGTTTGTTCTTAATCCATCAATCTTAGTGATGATTATTTGCACATCATGGTGAAGGTTTATTTTTTAATAGAATGGGCCAACATGAAGAACATATTGTCTTCATGCAGATGAATTCTGCATTATCAGGTGCAAAAAGGTGTCTAAGGGTGGAAAATCTATGGTAACAGGCTTGAATTCCTCTTGTGCTTCTTCAGACAAAAACTTGACCTTGAGACAAACTTCAAAAATAGTATTAAGGGCTTGGCACCTGTAGCTCAGTGAGCAGGGCACCGGTCACGTACAACAAAGCTGATGGGTTTGAGCTCGGCCTGGGCCTGCTAAACAACAATGACAACTGCAACCAAAAAATAGCCAGGCATTGTGGTGGGCACCTGTAGTCCCAGCTACTTGTGAGGCAAGAGAATTACTTAAGCCTAAGAGTTTGAGGTTGCTGTGAGCTGTGATGCCACAACACTCTACTGAGGGTGATATAGTGAGACTCTGTCTCAAAAAAAAGTATTAAGCAAGTAATTGCATTACAACCTTCTTTGAATTACAGTTCAGTGCCATTGTAGTGAGTCTTGGGGGAGGGAGGAAGGAGGGAGTTCACCACGATAAGGAGAACACTGGTAAGGATAATAACTCTGTCCTTAGATTACCTGGGCAGGACAGGTTGTTGCCTCCATGTGTAACATGAGCCATGCTGAGAAAGGTCATCCACTCTAAAACAATTCTACTTCCTGGTATCAGAGAACCTGCTAGGGGACAGATTTTAGAGTTTGATTTTATTTCTTAGTAATTACGTGACTTTGGTAACAATAATGAGAACAATAGCAGCCTCCTGAATCTTCCTATGTACCAGGCACTGCACATATTTATTCCCTTATTTAATTGTCACAACTACTCTGAAAGGCACATGGTAGTATTGTCCCACTTTACCAGCGAAGGATATGAAAGACAGAAAGGCCAGGAAATTTGTCTAATATGACAAAGGCAGTAAATTGTATGATCTCTGAGTATTAGTTTCCTTTATCCATAAAATGGTCATCACTTTACTTACATTGTGGAGCCATTGAGGATATTAGAGAAATAATAAAGGTAAGGAACCTGGTACAGAATAGATGCCCATTATTAAGTGGAGACTTTATTTGTAACTCCTCTAGATTTAAAAACCTTTCTAATACCCTCCTGATATGGACCCATAATGACTTCTCATTTTATTTAGAAGTTGGTAATTTACCAAACTCAAAAGCCACCTAAGAATAAGAAAAGGAGTACAAAGTAATCAAAATAATCCAATTGAAATAAGGAATCAAACAATTCTCTAGCCTATTATCCTAGTAGGGCCTCTGGGAGTCTTGCTAAGAGCCTGTTTACTCCAAGGGAGCCCTGGTTCTAAGGAGCTTGGTTATAAGGTTTCTCAACTCAGGGAAGATTAAAAATGCAAATTAGAAAGGGGAAGAGCCTGCTAGAAGCAAGCATATCCTCCATTGTGAGTCATGACAGTCTAGCTGCAATAGGGGAAAATGGAATCACCATAATGGCCAGACAGAGGAACTCAAACTGCAGACCATCTGGACTCCCCGAGGAGGGCAGACTTGCAAACCAAGATTACCAGCCCTCTGCGATGTCTATCCTGACATCTTCTCACTCATTTTGGCAGAGTTGATGCTCCTTGTCTGTCTGTGTCTCATAGACACCCCATCCGTACCCAGTTCATAGCTCAAGTATATCCTGTATTGCCCTCGACTGCAGTAATCTGTCTTGGCTTTCTCATCCTAACTAGACTATAATCCCTTAAATGGAAGCACATTATTATATTCATGTTTGTGTGTCTAATGGATGCTCACTTATGTTTGTTGGATGAATGGTTATTGATTTAATGCAAGAGAAAGAGGAATTTAAATTCATACTTTCAAAGATAAGAAACAACAGAAAGGAAAGTTTTTGAGAAACTTTCCACTCAAGGCCATTACAACTTTTTATAGTTTTCACTTAAAGAAGTAAGCTTCAATAGCCTGGAAAATTAATGTCAGTGTGGAACACACATCATTACCTGATGGTGCTGGATAAGGAAGACATTGTCTATACAGTAATCTATGAATGAGCAGAGAGAGGAGAGGAGCCCAAAGAGGAAAGAAAACTAAGTCTTAATAGAAGTCTGGGAAATGAGGTGGAGAAAAAGAAAGAGGATATAGGAGACGATGAGTATGAGCAATGTCATTATTGTACTGATGGCCACCCTTTGTTCTCTTTTCACAGAAAATGGAATGACATTGGAAGTGACTTGGAAGATTGATTTGATTTACTTTGGAAGGTGGCATCAACCTTATCCATTTGAAAAATTTGAACATAAAGCAGGATAATAAAATGAGATAATAATTCATCTTATAAATCATGAAGCATCTGTGCTTCAGGGAAGAGTGCTCTTCTTATAAAATGGAGAGAAAAAGCCTTGGACTGACAAAGGACTAGGGCTCAAACAGACTCAGTAATGATGCTGCCATGAATATCAAGGTAGGGATGTTTTCCAGGGCCAAGGGCAAGAAGGAGAGATAAAGAAGGAGCAAATTATGAGCGGATGTCATGCATTGCTGAGGATGGTGGTTGCAGGTGGAGTTATGAACTACAAGTCCAGAGATGGGGCAGAGAGAGGAGACATATCAGATTGGTTCTGGGATCTGAATTCAGAGGGGACCATGCCCATCTTCCAGGGTAGAATCATAGAAGCACAAGACCCCAGAATAGAAATACTCTGATGATGTGTGCTAGTACACAGCCCTGAGCAGGCCCATGGAGCTCCTGACTCAGCCCAAGAGAAGGAGGATATTTCCTGTGTGCAAGGCATAGCAAGCAGGGCTATGAAAGGGCTATAAAAGGTCACCAAGCTGTGTGTGGTCGTGCACTTCATGGGTATAGCAGCATGAGCCACGAGGGTCCAGACAGTGAGCCCAGAGAAATATAGACCTCAGCAGCCTCAGAATGGGTTCACGTGGGCTCTGCTGAAAATCGCCTGGGAAAGAAAAACAAAAACCTGAACATCTATAAAGAAGAGGACAACTTGTACCAGAAACCAGCCCCTTAAATCATGTCTTGGCAGTAAAGGAGGCCCCAGGATTAGATATAACCTTAGTGAATGGGACTGTTCTAACCTTGTGGTGCAATACCCCCTTCTTGGCCAAAGACCTCTTGCTTTCCTTTAAGAGCATGAAAATAGTATACTATTGATCTATTTCAAATTTTAGATACAATCTGAACCCAAGCTTGAAAGATCACTGTCAGTCAAATTGCTTGTAATCAAGTGGATTGAAAGGTGTTAAAGGTGAAAGGCAAGGGGCATTGAGAGCTTCAGAGCTGTGTGCCTTCCAAGAGAGCACTGGCTCTCCCCTCCGCAGAGATTCTTGTAGTTTCTGCTTTGAAGAAGCCTCCTCTGATAGCTGTGTGACAGTCCACAGCAGGATAAAAGGTCAATTAAACCTGTGACAACCCCTCTGTGAAAGCAGACAGAAGATCATGCCCCATGCTTGTGTTCTTCCAATTTCCATAATCATGAATTTCATTCTACTGTTCAGACAGATGCCTGGGAATGTAATAAGGAGAATTTAAATAGGTTGAAAGCTCTGGTTCAGCCCATTTTCTTTTCTTTTACAATTTGGTTTCCGTTGCTATTCATTCACATTTCATACACTTGATGGATTATATTTAGGCTCCATGCTTTATAGTTTGTAGAGGCATGAATTTCACATGCATAATGAAACCTGTGAAATTTCTCTTCTCACTGGGTGAAAGAACTCACCTAGCACCTGCAGCAATTTTGCAAATTGTGCCAGAAACAAGAATCATGTTTCACCAGTGAATACGTTTTTTTTGCAGTCTGGAAATTGTATCGCAAGTACCATTCTGGAGGTCAATTGGAATACAGTGTCTTGCTTTCATAAGACAATTTGAAATAAAACTGAATCAGGGAAAATTATCATACCATTATCCATACTGTCACCTTGGAAGCCTGTTACTAGATGCAAGTGTGCTGAAGAAATGAAACTAAGAGACTATAGTGCAGGTCAAAAGTAATTTTTTTTAATGCTATATTAGTAAAATGGGGCTCCATAGAAAATGTTTGAATGATAGACATTTTCTTACAGTCTGGAGGCTGGATGTCTGAGGTCAGGGTGACAACATGGCTGGTTTCTGATGATGGACTCATTCTGGCTTGACGAGAGTTGTTTTCTTGCTGTGTGAGGAGAGAAAAAGATCTCCCTCTTGCTTCCTCTTTTTAGAAGGTCACCATCAATCCTATCCAATTAGGGTCCTCATTTAACATCCATTACCTCTTAAAGGTCCTACCTTCAGATATAGTCACATTGGGGATTAGGTCTTCAATATATGAATGGGAGTGTGTGATGCAATTCAGTTCATAGCAAACACCTGCTGAGTAGTTGCAGTTACACACTGGAGCATGTGTACATTCTACCTTAGCATTCCTATTGGTTTGAAGTCTTTCTACCTAAGCTAGAGAAGTAGGAAATTAGTAAAGGATCACTAGGACCTGGAGTCTGGATGCAAACATTCTCCCATAGGGCATTTCAAGGTTAGTTCAGTTTATAAATCAGAATCTTTCTGGTCACATAGGGGATGATCCTTTGAACACAAGGGGTTTCTCTCAAAATGAGCTGCTTAGCCAGAGTCATTGCCTCATAGTCCTGCAGGTGAGGGAATCTAAATCGACTAGGCACTTTATTAAGATACCTCCTAGAAATAGAATTCTTCCCCAACCTTGCCTTGTCCTGCGTGCCTTCTCTTTACTCTCCTATAAAGTCCAAGTGCTATTTAAGAAATGCATAGATTGGGGATTAGCATTTCTAAGGACACACCTTCCACCATACACATATTTGCCTCTAAGAGCCTGACCAAATGTATCTCATATTACAATAACAGTCAGATTCCAATGTCTTATCTCATCCATAAGCCCTACTTCATTTATCTAAATACAAAATGATCTTTCCTTGTGTTACTATAGCACTTTTAGTTCCTGTTCATAAACTGCATCTGGAAATTAGCTGTTTACTGTAGTCTTTTGCAACCTCAAACCTATTCTTAGGTACTATTGGCTCTTTATGAGAATTTGCAAGTGACTATATATTACATGTTATATTTCAATGAAACCCTAAAAAATATTACAGGCATGCTCTGGATCATCTACTGAGTATCTTATACCATTCCTATGAATGTGTAGGTGATTATATACTGATTTCATAGTAGTATTGAATACATTGGATACCTTTTCCCCATTCTTGAGATCTAAAAGAAGAATATGTTCCAGCTCCATCCAGGTAAGCATGAAAGATATGATGTCTCCATCTTTTTTATGGCTGCATAATATTCCATGGTGTACATATATCACAATTTGTTAATCCATTCATGGGTCAATGGGCACTTTGGTTGCTTCTATGACTTGGCAATTATGAATTGGGCTGCAGTAAACATTCCGGTGCAAATATCTTTGTTGTAAACTGATTTTTGATCATCTGGGTAAATACCTAGTAGGGAGACTGCAGGATCAAATGGTAGGTATACTTTTAGTTCCTTGAGTATTCTCCAAACTTCTTTCCAAAAAAGGCCGTATTAGATTGCATTCCCACCAGCAGTGTAGAAGCAGTCCCTTCTCTCCGCATCCACATCAACATTTGTAGTTTGGGGATTTTATTATGTGGACTAATCTCACTGGGGTTAGATGGTATCTCAAAGTGGTTTTGATTTGCATTTCTCTGATGATTAAAGATGGTGAGCATTTTTTCATGTGTCTTTTTTTTAAAACCCACTTCCAAGAAAGGTATTTTTATATATTTAGTTAAATGTATCTGTTGTATGCCAGGATTCCAGGTAAATAGTAACTTGCCTTTACTGAATGTACCCTGGGTGCCACAAAATGTTCTGAGTAGTAGTTTGCACAGATCATCTCCCTTCATCCTAATAATGATAAGAAGGCAGATGGGAAAATAAACGGATTACTTCTGCCTATTAATGTGGAAACTAAAGCATAGAGAGCTTCAGTACTTAGTCCAAGGGTCACACACTAGTTAAGTGGTGGAAGTAGGGTTCTGACTCATGCAAACTAAGCTCATTTTCCATTCTCATGGTGCTGCAACTCAGGTTCACAATAACAATGTAAAAGTTACTACTGTATTTCTCCATTGATACCTCCTTGTCACCAGATGCTTCACTGGAAGAACACAGAATGGATAGAGACAATGTCCAGGTTCACTCTTCAAGGAGGTACATGGCTACCACATCATTTATTGAACACCTACCATAGAATGTCTATTGCAAAAGTAAAATGACATGATTTTAGTGAGTAAAACTTCCAATTTCTTAAGTGGACACAATATTAAAAGGCAAAATATTTTAGTGTTTATTTTACCTGTTACTTATATTTTGTTTTTCTTGGAATAGTCCACGGCACCTATAGAGCATTCAAATATTAGATGAATGAATGAAATTCCCTCCTCTTGCAAGCTTTGAAATAGTTAACTACCCAACAGTTTAGGTTCATCATCTATGTGGAAAAAATCACTTTACTTTCATTTTCAATTCATTTTCTACCATTTAAGAAATCCACTAATTCTCTAGCCATGTCTGGATGCCTGATAAAATGAGTTGTAGTCAAGATGACTTGGTATTTTTATGCTTTTAATGATGCAATCTATTTGGACATAATAGATTACTGGAATGATGACAAAGTATTGAATGCGAGAGATCAATCCAGTTGTGGTCAGTAGTCAGAGTCTTCAAAGCACATCATTTTCACTACATTATTTTTTTCTGCCCTTTTTTTCTGAGCTTCCACAAAAGTGGATGATCTGACAGGGTCTAACTTCTCAGTGAGTCGGTAGCATGTATACTTCTTTAATGTAACAAATCTAGTTTCCTTGGTTATTTGATGGAGATTTGATTTCCCAAGAGAGTCTCCTTTTTTCTACCCTGTTGCGAGACTCAATTCAGCAGCCTGGGGTGTAATGTCATCCATGACATGATCATGTCCCATCCCAGGCTACACATGAGAGTAACCACAGGGACGTTATCAGAACACGTGAGTGCGTGTATGAATTGTCGTTTGTCCCTGGATCGTTCCTAAGACTCATTCATACATTCATGCATTCACCCATTCCTGCAACATGCATTTTATTGAATACTCTGTGCAACAGCTAGAAGCTAGGGTTAGAAAAATGATTAGGGCAGGAGGTGGGGAAGGACTCAACATGCTCACAGGCACTGACACTGCTGAGAGACGTGCAAATACCTGGTGTGCCATGAGATGAGCACTGTGTCTTTATAGGTGCTCAGTCCCTATGATGACAGGGTGCTGACAGGAAGGTGGCAAACACAGAAAGGAGCCCTCCTGTGCTCTGGTAACATCTTCCTGAAGCCTGTTTAGAATGGTGCTCAGTGTGATGGATATGAATGCCCCGTGTGTGAGATCAGCTTTAGAAAGCAGATCTCACCCCGAGATGGAGTGGGAAGCTGAGAACGCTGGCAGATAGCATGATTGCTATTTGAAGTCTTACATTGCTGTTCTTTTTTTAATGCACATGAATTTTCATTCTAGCATAATATACCATGTTTATTTTAACATAAGAATGTGTTAAATTATTTAGTCCCTCTGCCCCCACCCTTTTTCCAACCCTCAAGTTCCTCAAAATGTATATTTTCTGGCACAGCAATGGGTACTCCTATGCTGAGTGAGAGAAAAATAAAATATCGCACGGAACAAGGGAGGAACAGAACATTTCATGGAATATAAGGAAATTATTATAAGCCCCAAATACACTGGCTAAGCTAATTAACAAAACAGTATAAAACCCAATGGTCATAATCATTTTGAGAAAAAAAGAAAGTTTACAAAATGTTGATGAAAGTAATTTTGAAAATGCAAAGTATTGGCTTAGCTGTTACCCTTTGTTTGGAAGAGACGAGAGATGATTTGAGAATATTTACATATCAGTTACCATAAATGTATCTCAAATTTATACTTATTCTGTGCCTTGTCATATAAAATTAGGTTTTGATCTAAGTCTGTTTTCTTTCCTGTTATACTATATTGAACATTTCGTGTAGGTGGTTCCAAGTTCTGCTGACTTATAATCTTGAGACTATGAATGTTCATAATAGGGAACTACAGAAACTATTTGTTACAGAAGAAGGTTTACTTAAATGTTTAAAGCAGATGCCCTAGGATGTTGATCTTACTCACCAACCTTGAGATGCTTAATCCATTGACTCAGACCTCCCGTATCTGGTTTTTAGTAAACTAAGTTGGTATTAAAAGATTGAACACACTTTCTTAGAATTAAGAGGATACAGCTAAAGGCATTTCTGTTCACAATAAACTACATTTACAAGAATAATAAGGCAATTACCACAGATTAACAATACAACACAATGTAAAGTCTTGATTTTCCTCTAAATTCCCCAACTAGAACTCAATGAGATTTCTTTATTCTCTGCTTTTCCTCCTCCTTCCTCCCCTAACCTATTACTATGTCGGTACTCAATTACCGAAACCATCTTTTGATTTCTTCTTTTTTCCTCTGCTCACCAATCTTCCCTCATCCTAACTGCAAGCCACATCCAATAAATTGTGGCCACAAGCTGCTCAGTGTGGAAGATTTTATAAATCCTCCCTCTCTGACCTCCTATTGTTGGTCTCCCTAAGCCTCCAATCCATGTTCTAGAACTCAGTAACCTAGATTCAGTTGCCAGTTTAGTGACTAACTTAGAAATCCCACAGGATGTTACTATTCAGAATCTGTGCCCTCCCTCCCTGCATCCTCTCCACTCCATAACCAGCTGCAGGTTGGTGTGCTCCCCTCTCTACCCACCTATGGCAACTGCTCCACTGAGAGAGGGGAGGGATACCAGGGCTGTGTCTCTCCATCCCAGCCCGCTCCCTACCCTGCCCCTGGTGGCACCAAACCGCCTTACCACCTCCCTACACAACCACTCAAAGAGTCACTGAATCTCTGCTGATCAGCACATGACACAATCTGTAACACAGTTCAGCAGCCCACATAAGGCCCACTGCAACCTGGCTCAGACCTCCATGTCCCCTACATTCATGTCACGTTACGTTATGCCAAATATTCATTATTTTATTTAACATTCCAAGACTAGCCAGGCATAGAGCTAGGGGTTCCACAATGACTAATTCTGTTTCTCTTGGAAAGGGAATGCCTAGAGAGGATATGGAGAAGCAAATAATGAAAACACAGTGGCAAGAGCTATGAGTGATGTTAAAAGACAGCTTAGGATGGCACCTTAGGATGACACCAGCTTGGACAGATTTCCACAAGACACTTGGGAAAGGCAAGAGTTGGTCAGTGAACGTACACTATACGAAGAATTTACTAACTAGTTTCTCTCCTGTAAAAGATCTTTTCTCCTTTCCAAGAGAATTCTTATTCAGCATTCAGGCCTACCCCGGAGGCCTTTCCTTAACTGCCTCTGGCAGAGTCAAATGTTCTGTCAGCTGCAGCCCCCCCAGGAACACATCTTCCAGACCCATATTACTGCTCTTACCCTACCGCGTCACAGTGATTGGTGAAGAGGACTGGCTTTGCCCTCACCTGGGAACTCCAACAGGACAGAAAAAGTATATTCATCCATCTCTGTGCCCAGCCATACCTGACACATAGTATGTGTTCAATAAAGTCTGACAAATAATTGAATTTAACAAAGATTAATATGTTTCAACTTCAACTTTGAAATTCCATTTTAAAATAAGACACTTACAGGAGTACAATACCTCCAGGAGTATCCTTTATTGTACAAAAATCCTTTTGTACTTTAGAAAATACATACGGCAATTTTAAAAAGGAATTATTCCCTGTGGAAATGAACAAGGTCTCAGAAATGGTTTCATATGTTTAGACACATTTTATAGCACTTGGCTGATTTAAGCAATGTTTATAATTGCAGCTAAATTGTGGGCTGTTAGATTCTTTATCAATTGCAGTGGTTCTCAACCTGTGGGTCGTGACCCTTTGTAACAATGAAAATACATCCTGCATATTAGATATTTACATTATGATTCATAACAATTATAACAAAACCTTAGTATCTATTTTGTCATCTGAAAGGATCAATCCCAGTTAAATGTCCTAGCAGACTTCTCCACTGTTTATGACTTTGCTTCTCCTAGTAGAATAATATGAGTTATTTTGATCATTAGCAAACTCAGGGTAGCTGAAAATAAATACCCATATACCTCACCACAACATGTTGTTTTATCCTTTCTTTTGAAATATTTAGATGTTTCTTATGGAGACTGGCAAGCTATTGTTTTGCTTTTCCATCTGGCATTCAATTAACATACTAATAACCATTTATTTCTCTTGCTATGATAGTGACCTTATTTTTTCTTGTGGTGTGTTTATTTTTACTTGGGGACTGAAAAATACTGCAAATTAGAAGCAACAGTTCATTTGTGGCTACCACATGTGAAGTGACCTAAGTGCTGTTAATGTTCTATAATGGGGGCATGGCTAACTCTAACTCAAATCTCTCCACTTGCCTGGCCTCTGGGATGTTAATGTTTCTTTATGCTATCAATTTAATGTTTATAAACATTATGTTAATAAATGTGAACACTACAATGCATAAATGGAACACTAAGTTAGAGAGCTGGATTAGCAAACACTTGCAGATAAATATATGTTTTGGGGGGCATTTTTTTTCCTTTCCCCACTTCTTTTTGTCCTGTTAATTCTCTCTTCTAGTTTCTATGAAAGTTTTGCTCTGAAATGTCAGGGCATTTTTCAGGTGGGAAGCTGAAGATTTAAGGATAACTGAGCAAGAGGATAGGAAATGTTTGAAGTCATTATAACTACAGGTGAGTGAGCTAGAAATATCCTCATTGTACTTGAGGAAATGCCTGTTAGTGGGTTGGGAGAGAGTGCAGCTAGAGAAGAGAAGAGAAGATGATAAAGGCACTGGCCATGAACTCTATTTTCCATTTCCTCTGGGTTTGTATGGTGGTGGGCAAGTAGTACATGCTCAGTCTTGGTGGACTGATAGAAGTTAGCTTGCTGTGTGGTTTACATCATGCCAACTGTGTGGGGTCATTCCTCCTTTAAGTGGGTATGTGACCTATCTACCAAACTTCTCACATGGGCAGTCCACCCCAGATCTGAGCTTTATTACAACAGACTTTCAAGTTCACCAGTACAATTGAATACCTCCCTGAAAAGTAGGTTTTGCTACATGTAGGTCAGAGATTGCTCATTTGTTCTAGTTTCTATTTGTTACCCTATCAAAATCTCTAAATAACTGGTGGTGGTTTATTTTTGCTTGAATAGAAAAATGCATTTGAAATAAGTCTTTAAGTTTCTTTTCTCCATATTCTCTAAATGCTGTGGAACAAGTGTAGAGGCAGACCCAGACTCCACCCTCCAGGAGTTTGTGTACTGCTGAAAGAGGACAGGTGCCTGGCCAGAGCACAGGAGCTTAGAGAGTGGCCATACAGTTGCATCAGCTAAAGGAGAAGTCCCCGTCCTACCTTCCGAATGCCACAATTTATTTCCTTCTAAAAGATGCTTGGTCTTGAAGACTGTGCTTGACTCACTCCTCAAAATGACTGAGTTTTCATTAAACCATATAACATTTTATTTTCTGTTTTTTAAAGTTATATTGTTGCCATTAAAGGTAAATTTTCTTCCTCCTCAGTTTTTTGGAATAATTTCTGCAGTATAGGAATAAGCTCTTCTTTGAAGGTTTGATAGAATTCTGGTGTGAAGCCATCCGGACCAGGGCATTTTTTGGAGGGGAGATTTTTTATTGTTTCTTTGATCTCAGTGCTTGAAATTGGTCTGTTCAGGAGATCTATTTCATCTGGGCTAAGTCTAGGGAGAGGGTGTGATTCCAAGTTTTGATCCATTTCCTTCACATTGTCAAATTTCTGGGCATAAAGTTTCTGGTAGTATTCAGAGATAATCTCTTCCCCAACACATTCTATGAAGCAAACATCACTCTGATACGAAAACCAGGAAAAGCCCAACTAAAAAGGAGAATTTCAGACCAATTTCACTCATGAATATAGATGCAAAAATTCTCAACAAAATCCTAGCCAATAGATTACAGCTTATCATCAAAAAAATCATACATCATGATCAAGTAGGTTTCATCCCAGGGATGCAAGGCTGGTTTAATATACGCAAGTCCATAAACGTTATTCACCGTATCAACAGAAGCAAAACCAAAGACTATATGATCCTCGCTGTAGATTCAGAAAAAGTATTCAATAAAATCCAGCATCCTTTTCCAGTTAGAACACTGAGGACTATAGGCATAGGTAGCACATTTCTTAAACTGATCGAAGCTATCTATGACAAACCCACAGCTAATATTTTACTGAATGGAGTAAAACTAAAAGCTTTTCCTCTTAGAAGTGGAACCAAAGTTGTCCTCTGTCACCATTACTATTCAAACATAGTGCTGGAAGTTCTAACCAATAAAATTAGACAAGACAAGGAAATAAAGGGCATCAAAATGGGAGCAGAGGAGGCCAAACTCTCCCTCTTTGCTGATGATATGATCTTAGAGAACCCTAAAGACTAAACCACAAGACTCTTAGAAGTCATCAAAAAATACAGTAATGTCTCAGGATATAAAATCAATGTCCACAAGTCAGTTGCCTTTGTATACGCCAACAACAGCCAAGATGAGAGGTTAATTAAGGACACAACTCCCTTCACCATAGCCCCAAAGAAAATGAAATACCTAGGAATATACCTAACAAAGGAGGTGAAGGACCTCTATAAAGAAAATTATGAAACCCTAAGAAAGGAAATAGCAGAGGACTTTAACAAATGGAAGAACATACCATGCTCATGGCTGGGAAGAATCAACATTGTTAAAATGTCTATACTTCCCAAAGCAATCTACCCATTCAACACCATCCCTATTAAAATGCCAACATCCTATTTTTAAGACTTGGAAAAAATGATTCTGCATTTTGTATGGAACCAGAAAAAACCCTGTATAGCTAAGGCAGTTCTTAGTAATAAAAATAAAGCCTGGGGTATCACCATACTAGATTTTAGGCTGTATTACAAGGCCATAGTGGTCAAGACAGCATGGTACTGGCACAAAAATAGAGACATAGACATTTGGAATAGAAAACCAGGAAATGAAACCAACAACTTATAACCACCTAATCTTCGATAAAACAAACAAGAAGGTCCACTGAGGGAAAGATTCCCTATTCAGTAAATGGTGCTGGGAGAACTGGATATCCACTTGTAAAAGACTAAAACTGAACCCACAGCTTTCTCCACCCACAAAAATTGATTCAAGATGGATAAAGGACTTAAATTTAAGGCACAAAACGATAAAAACCCTCAAAAAAAGAATAGGAAAAAAAACTGGGAGATATCGGCTTGGGGAAAGACTTTATGAAGAAGACTTAGTAACAACAGCAAATAATAGTGGCAATAGTAACAACAGCAAATAATAAACAAATGGGACTTAAACCGAAAAGCTCCTGTACAGCCAAGGAGTCAACAACCAAAGCAAATAGACAACCTACCCAATGGGAAAGGATATTTGCATATTTTGAATCAGACAAAAGCTTAATAACTAGGATCTATACAGAACTTAAATTAATCCACAAGAAAAAAATCCAATAATCCCACACATCAATGGGGAAGAGAGATGAAGAGAACCTTCTCTAAAGAAGACAGACAAATGGCCAGCAAACATGAAAAAATGCTCATCATCCCTGATTATTAGAGAAATGCAAATTAAAAACATGCTGAGCTATCATCTAAGCCCAGTGAGAATGGTCTATATCACAAAATCTCAAAACTGCAGATGCTGGCATAGATGTGGAGAGAAAGGAACACTTTTATGCTGCTGGTGGGACTGCAAAGTAATACAACCTTTTTGGAAGGAAGTATGGAGAAACCTCAAAGAACTCAACCTAGACCTTCCATTTGATCCTGCAATTCCATTACTGGGCATCTATCCAGAAGGAAAAAAAACATTTTATTATAAAGGCACTTGTACTAGACTGTTTATCACAGCTCAATTTATAATGGCTCAAATGTGGAAACAACCTAAATGCCCTTCAACCCAGGAATAGATTGGCAAGCTGTGGTATATGTATACCATGGAATACTATTCAGCCATTAAAAAATTGGAGATTTTGTAGCATTTGTACTAACCTGGATGGAGGTGGAGCACATTATTCTTAGTGAAGCATCATGAGAATGAGGAAGTATGAATCTTATGTATTCAACTTTGATATGAGGACAATCAATGGCAATGGGGGAAGGGAAGAGCAGACAGAGAAAGAGGGAGGGGGTGAGGGAAAGGAAAAGAAAAAAAAAAGAAAAGAAAATAGTGACTAATTCTCACATAAATTGGATTTAATTTTGACCAAAGTACATTACTTAAACATTAATTTTTAATTCAACTTGTTAATATGTTGTTTAGGATATTGCATCCTCTTTTATAAGTGAAATATGTTTGTAATTTCCTCTTTACAATAATATATTTTTTTCTTTTTTTTTTTTTTATTAGATCACAACACAGTCTGTCTCAAAACTTTCTTTTTTTTTTTTTTAATTTTTTTATTAAATCATAACTGTATACAATGATATGATTATGGGGCATCATACACTCACTTCATAAACCATTTGACACATTTTTATCACAGCGGTTAACATAGCCTTTCCGGCGTTATCTCAGTTACTGTGCCAAAACATTTATATATATTTTTTTCAATTTTAATATCAGGTGTATCCAGATTAAGTAGAATGATTTTGAAGTATTCTTTTTCTATTGTCTATAAGATTTAGAATGATCTGTTTTTTAAAATTATCTTTTATTTTTATTTATAAATAAATGATCTTTTATTTTGACTTATAAATGTTAGTCGTCAATTTTTTGAGACTTTGGAAAGAAAAATAATAAGAAGAAGTTAACTGATGACTCCATACTAAACCTCAGAGTCAAAGCATTCTATAATAGACATACTCTTAGTTGACAATGTGAATGTTACTTTCTTTGCATTGTTATTATTATTGCTCAATAAAAAAAGGTTAAAAAATTAAAAAAGAAAAGGTGAATGAATGACTACATTCTTTTCAAATGTAGTCAAAAGTCATTTAAAGACAAATCTAATAATAAAATGTCTAGTAAGTCTGGAGAATAGCATTGTAAGACTGAATAAAATATGGCTGTGAAATAATGAGGTCATTTTCTTGCTATGAAATAATCTGGACTGATGTAATTATAGGAACTAACATTTTGAACACTTAACCAGTGTCAAGTCCTTTGCATGTATTACCTCACTTGATGCTTATAATTTATGTACCATTTAATGTATATCAAATAATTTATGTGTCTTGTTTTTTCCACTTTACAAATGGGAATAACAAGCTAAGAAATGCCCAAAGTGAAATACAGGAAGGGCTAGGATTTGAATCCAGGTGCGCCTGGCATCAGATTTGTGCTTGAGGCCTCTGAACTGTCTTCCACAAAATGAGACCTAGAGATGTTTTGAATAAGGACACCATATTGGCTCAGACCCTGGTGCTTAGTGGCTAGGGCGCTGGCCACATACACCGAGGCTAGTAGGTTCGAACCCCGCCTGGGCCTGCCAAACAACTTCAACAATGACAACAACAAAAATAGCCGGGTGTTGTGGTGGGCACCTGTAGTCCCAGCTACTCGGGAGGCTTAGGCAAGAGAATTGCTTACACCCAAGAGTTTGAGTTTGCTGTGAGCTGTGATGCCACGGCACTCTACCAAGCGTGTCTCAAAAAAAAAGGACACCATATTATCAAGGCATTCTGAAGGATGATTTACACTCCAAATCTGGATACACTGGCTGTGTATGGGTAAAAAGTAATGAAGGTGCACCATATGTGTAGCAGCATGAGGTCAAGGTGACAATCTGTAACTATAAATTAGGAATCTATATTTAGCAAATAAGTGTGGAAAGCTTACTACGTTGTCTTAGAGACACTGAGGAAAGCAACTTATATCATCCCATTGTATCACAGAGATGCAGTGCATCTTACAAGGGTATATGTGAAACTTAGTAAATGTGGAATATAAATGTCTTAGCACAATAACTAAGAAAATGCCAGGAAGGCTATGTGAACCAGTGTGATGAAAATGTGTCAAACAGTCTATGAAACTAGTGTATGGTGCCCCATGATCACATTAATGTACACAGCTATGATTTAATAAAAAAAAAAAAAGAATGCAACAAAAGACAGAGAGGAAAGAACAGCACTCCAAGTAAAAGATGCTCAGTGTCACGCTTAGCGAATTAATCTGTCACATTTTTTAGTTTTTCCTTATTTTTGATAGAACTTTATAGGGTAAGGCAGGATTTTAACAGTCAGTGTCCAGAAATTTTAAGTTTTCCTTTTGTTTTATTTGTTGTCTGATTATCCTGAAGATTACAGAAACTGTGGATCAGCTCTGTCAACAGTCTGCTGTAGACCACTTATGTCATGCCTGTCACAAGAAGAATCACATGTGAGGATAAGAGTAAAGGTGGTGAAAATGACAATAAAAAAGCCAACCAAGTGCAACACATTTGGAAATATAGATGAGATAAGGCAAATGTTAAGTTGCTTCTTACTTTCAAAAATGAAATAAATACAACAGTTGCTCTTTGAAAGTTGATTGTTAATGTAAGCTTTAAAATATTCCGGGGATGAGCGATTTGCAGAGGGAGAGAGACAGAGCATGAGTGCAGGCCTAAGCAAGTGCGTGCAGGAATTCTACAAGTACAGATTTATCATGTGCAGATAATTTTAAAGGATGGTCGCTAAATTCATAATGGATTTAGGTTCTTTTAAACATATTTTTAAAGGAACAGATTAGTACTGGAACAAATAATCACATATTGCAGAATCCTTGAAGATGAGAAGCTTAGAAAGGGAAGGAAAGGGCACTTAGGTTATTAAATATGCAACTCAAGGCAAGTCAAACAAGCAAATCTCAGGGTATCAAAATACTCCTGGGTTTTTCTTACCCTTTTAGACTCAGAAATTGTAATTTTAACAGGCTCAGGGTGTTATTTTGCATGTTTTTGCAAGCTATTGAAGAAGATAAAAATTGTTCCTTCTCAATGGAACTCTTTATTTTAATAGTAAAAACTCCTAGCAAACTTTCTTACTGAAAGGTGTGAAAAAGGACCCCCAACAGCCCAGTATTCATTAAAACAATATGTGACCTTAACTTCTAAGTTTTGGCTCTGATTATACACCACCAGCATGCCAATTGGTTATAGATTTCATTTAATATTAGTAGATAACAAGAAAAATAAACTCATTATTTGGCCTAGATAACTCCAGATACAACACTCTTAATTTCTTTCCTCCAGAATGGACTGTTTTTGAAAGACTTGTTCAATTGTTTCACTGTATACCTTTAGGCTTGCCTGCTTTGTAATTGGCTTGCCAAATAGGAAAATACTTTTGATAAAAATTTAAAAGGAATAGTTATAAAACAGTATCTAGGCATGCATGTAAGTTCATAATAAAAGTTAAAAAATATTAAACAGTATGCTAACTGCAGTTATTTTTATCAAATAGGATTGTAAGAGATATTTATTTTCTTCTTTGTGGTTTTAAAATTATCTTCTGAATTTCCTACAAAAACAAGTGCCACTTTTGAAAACAAGAAAAAAAAAAAAAGGAAAGCCAAGCACTAAATATTATTTCAAAAAGTTGGCATCAAGTATAAAACTCCATGCTAAATACGTTCAAAAAGTCTGTTAAGTTCTCATGCTTGGACTCTTCCTTCTACTACAAACCCAGAATAACCTAGACACTAAAGGAGAAGATATGGTGTCTTTAGTATAAATTATCTGGTTTTGCATTTTTTAATTTAGGTTGCTGGTGTAGGATTATATGGACCTTTAGAGACAGAGTTCATCACAGCAAATGTTAAGCATGAAGGCACCAAATCAGAAGAAGAATTGAAAGATGAGGGTACTGTCAGCCTAAACTGAACACATTCTGTTTATCGTCCATGAATGACCAAGTGATTCAATCACCAGACCCTTCCTTGAAGCTAAACTGTGATTTCTTATCAAGCGACTCCTCCAATCTGCTTCAAAGGGCTAGCTCCAAAGTAGGAAAAAAACTGAAAAGATTTATGTTATGTTGCATGAAGGAGGATGGCTAGTATTAATGGGGCCAGACCAAAATTTAGATTAGGAAATAATACTCTGAACATTCTGGTCAAAAACTCTTTCCCCTGGAGGAGGAAGGAAGGTGATAGTGAGGTTCTAGGACAGACCGAGGGAATCACTCCACCAAAACTGCAGTCAGAGTGAAATTAAAGAACCATGAAGATCAAAGAAGGAAGCAGTAACCAAATCTGGTGGGACAAAGAGTGGAATTGTTCCAAAGGAATGGCCAGAAGCAGGTGTTAGGAGGCGGGTTGCAAACTCAGGGAAAGACAAGGCTGGAACCGAGTCAGGAATGAGATCAGCCACATCATTTGTGCAGCCCAGTGTGAAATGAAAATGCAGAAATTCTTGTTAAAACAACAAGAATTTTAAGACTGCAATAGCTAAGAACTAAGTCACGCCTGTGGCCCTTTGAAGGTGACTGTGCCCAGGAAAGTTTTGTCAGGGAGAAGAGTGTTTCTGGGTTTCTCATCCTCAGAAACACTTACTTACTTGCTCTCCAGCTTACTCAGGAGTGGTCTGTGTGGAGACATGGGATGCATTAAAATGACAAGGAAGATGGAGCTTTTCAAAATGGAATTGGCAAGTCCAGTCATAGGACATGCTCACATATAGGCTGCACGAGACACAAGTCAAGCATTGGCTAGGAATTAATTTAGACTTGAGGACCTTTACATTTCCTTCCCACTCAGGGTCTAGTATTCTAAGCTGGCATGGAGGGGCTAAAAATACATTTATGAGTATTCTGAAGACTAGGTATTCTGTAATTCTGAGTTTTCTATAATTTCTTAATTCCATTTGCCAAAATATAATCCTACTTGTCAGCTAGTTCTATCTTGAAAGTACAGATGCAATAACCCATTCCTTGCTGACCTGTTTAGCCTTAAAAATCCCTGCCCAGCAAGTAGACTTAGAGACAATAGTCCCAGAAATCTTTTGGCCCTTCTCCTTCATCTATAAATATAACATTTAGGAATAGAGCATTAGATTTTGTTCTCTGATCAACTAAGTTCAAGTGTCATTTCTCTTTTTCCATACAAATATTCACACAATGCAGAGAGCTCATTTTCTTAACTGTTTCTCTCCTCATGGTAGATTGCATAGATCGTTCCCATTCCTCATATCTTCCTGCATCCACACACTCTGCCATGTGGCCTTACATTTCCTCTAATCAGAGAGAGAGAGAACATTTTACCATCTCACTGATGGTGGGCTTTACTATGTACCTTTATTTTGTCCACAGAATATGAATGGAAATGGCAGCGCTCCAGATCTAAGTCTAAACCTTCAGAGACATTGTTTGTTTCCACTTGCCAGTTTAACCTCTATTAATGCTATAAGAAGAACATGTCCCAGATAGCTCAATGGTCAAGGATGAAAGACTTGTTGAACAGATCCAGGCCCAGTCTTCAACTTGGGACCAAGCCCAGTTCAACTGAGCCAAGCTTCAATCTGCCAAGTATGAATCAACTCCTAAGAGTGTGGGCAAGAATAAATGGCTATCGTTTCAAATTACTGATTTGTTATGTAGCATTGTTGAAACAAAACCTGACTGATATACTCCTAACTCCCTAGCTCTTCAATATTTTTAACAATTGATAGTAAAAGTTGATCTAATTTATCAGCTGTAAAGAATGTGGTGATTACAAATTTAGGTTTGGGAACAGGTGGACCTGGATTGGAATCCTACCACTGTTATATCAGGATAGAGGTAATAAAATGCCTCGCTTTTTTGAGATTATCATGGAGACTGAATGAGATGATGTGCTCAAAGTTCCCAGCATAGTAACTATCAACTGTTATTGAGGTTGGCCTTGAGTACACACAGAATAGCGGTGCAAGTGTGTCTGGAGAGGTGTGGATATTTGAAGGAAGAATCACTTTGAAGCTAAAACAATACCTTTTGTCTCAAACACAATCAAAATGAACTAACAATGAGAAATATAGCACGATGCAAGAGGAATTAAACAAGACTACAACTCAGTCTTTTGTGAAATCAATATTATGACATAATTTCTAAAGAAATAGATAGATCCTCTCAACCCATAGGATTCACCAGAAATGGGAACTAAAAGGGAAACTTGTTCTAAGATCCATTATTATTTATCATGGTACTATGAACAGATGGCCAATTATTTCTATACCTACAATGAATGAAGCACTTTTTACAGGGCGGGGTGTGTGTGTGTGTGTGTGTGTGTGTGTATGTGTGTAGGGAGGGCTGCATTTAAATAAATTGTCCTGCTTATTATATACAGGTGGGAAAGCAAAAGAAAACTTTGACGTGATAGAGGCCAGAACCAACCAACATCCAGTCTCTTCCTGGTTCACATAAATTATAATTTTGCAATAATTTCTATGAGTATGTAGAAAATCAGTGCTTTAAGCAAAGGTTTGATTCTTTCTTGTCAATCATTTCTCCTTAATTGAGTTTTTCAACAGTTAAATGAGATAATGCACATGAAAAAGGACTTTGCAAAGTATGAACAGTTGTACCTGCTGGCTAATTTAATTTAAATTGAATTGTGCAAGAAATTAAACATGCTGATCTGTTCCATTATGTCAATTGTGAGATGTCAAACCTGGCATTAAAATTTGATGACAACAATCAAGGAAAATGAACAGCTGGCTGGGAGGCTGGGAGTGCGGGAGTGGCCTTTCCTTCCAGAAGCACTAATTGAGGGGTAGTGATGGGAACAAAGAGGAAAAGTGTGCTTTGGATGTGTTTTTCTCTCCCAAGTATGCTTCTGTCCAAAAGCGTGACCAACTGCATTTTATTTTAATTGAATGAAATGAGAATATAACCTGTCACATTAAACCAAAGAGTTACTACTATTTCTGTAATTTCAAGTCTCCTTGCAGAGCTCCACATCTTAAAACTGTCTTAAGGATTTAGCTACCAAAAAATGACCTAAGCCCAGGTATACCATCTCTTTTCATTTTCTCTGGTCCCTCACCAGCAACATCCACAATCTATTATACATAATGTGCAGTGCCCAGAGAAGAGGCATGGGAGAAAATCACTTTAAAACATTTCCCCCTCTTGTGGTGCTGTCAGGAGCCAGGGAAGAGTCAGAAATGGGGCTGTGACTTCCACTTCTCTGTGGTGCTGTGATCATAGGCAATTCAGGCTCTTGGTCCACTAAACGTGGAATAACAGTAGTACCTGCTTCCTGGGGTTGTCGTTAGCATTAAGCAAGATAATTCATGAAAATAATTTAGTTCTGTGCTTGACCGATGGTGTTCACTTAATATTAGCCATTATTACAGTTACTAAGTAGTAAGAGAGCAATGGGGTGTCTGAGATGAATGAGGGAGGGGGGAGAGATGGCAGATGATTGTCAGCTGATACAAAGAAAGGACAAAAAGCTTATGAATTTAAACTAATTCAAACTGTGATTTATTTATTTATTTATTTATTTAGTTTTGTGACAGAATCTTGTTCTGTTGCCTGAGTTAGAGTGCAATGATATTATCATAGTGCACTGCAACCTCAACCTCAAACTCCTGGGCTCAAATAATCTTCCCAATTCAGCTGTGATTCTCAAAGAAGGAAATGTTAGAAAGAAAAAAATATATATATACACATATATATGTATATGTGTGTATATATGTAAATATATATGTATATGTACATATATATGTGTATGTGTATGTGTATATATATGTATATGTGTGTGTATACACACATGTATATATACAGGGTGGCCATAGTGTTCATGCGTGTGTGGCACAGGAACACTGTGGGTACCCTGTATATGTGTGTGTGTATGATATATATGTATGTGTATATATACATCGTGTGTATATATATATATGTATGTGTATACACACAGATGTGTGTATATATAAATATGTGTATATATAATGGCATGGAGAAGATTATGGGGATAATTAGGCCAGTCAGCAAAAAATACTGTTTTTAAGTACATAAGAAGAATTTACCATTATGGAACTAATATGTTCAATATATAGTAGTCTTATCTATTTCATAATGTAGCCTAAGACCTTTACTTAGCAAAATCGCCAGATTAAATTCACTGCATAAATTTAAAAGAGATGAAATGAACTTTTTGAGATGTGAATTGAAGGTACCTTTTCACCAATTCAGAGATTTTAATAGTAATTTCCTGTATCTGTGACATTTTGTACAAGGGAGCTACAGAAAACAGCATTTTTGAACAATTTTGACACAAAAAGCTTGGTACAGATCCCCAAAAATATTTCTTTAATACTGTCAGTGACCATACTGTGTCTTATGAACCCTTATGAAGCAATTTTGACAAACTATATCATATCCAGGCAAATAATTTTTGAATATATTTAGGATCATGAATATGTGTTGGGCCAACAGAGCAAATTAATACCACCCCCACTCATTAAAAGAAAATGGGCACCCATCTTTGGCGTCGGATCACTGACATCGCCTGACAGAAAGGCCTAATCAGATCTGGCTTGGCCTGCTCTTTCATCTACTGCCCATGTCGGCAAAGCCTCCAGGAATCATGGAAAGGTGCCACGATGAAACAAATTCATTAGCCTGCTCGCCCGGGGTGAGTTCTCTCCATTGGTGCCTGTGTTGTGCTGCTGAATATATTCCAAGGACAGTAGTAACACACAGAGAAATCAGACCCAGACTGAGGCATTCCAGTGACTCAGGCAGGGGATGAAAGTTACCCAGGGCTTGGCCATGATGCTCGGCACCTCCAGTTTCTCATTTAGTCAGAGGTAAAACGTCAGGAATGTCATCATTTCTTTACCAGACTTTGGGACATGATAGTCATTGTATTCTAGTTGGGAACCCACTCTTGCTGTGAAGATATGCCTCCTTTTTCTGCCATAAATATTTATTCAGAGCTTTCCAAAGTGTAGTTGAAGATTATAAAGTTTCTTTCATAGGGATCTTTTATCCCTTAGATGGTTTCTTTGAACTAGAGGATAAATTTGAAACAGGATGAAGGAGGTGGATAAAATAGAAACAGGAAAGATACCAGGGATTAGGTGGCCAAATAACTCAAAAATAATTTTAAACTCCTTGATCTTAGACGTTAGATGTAAAGAGGCATTACCTATCTTTTTCTTTTCCTTCTTCAAAATGCAGTTCTCCCTTGCAGGACATAATTTCTGTCTGGGTTATTTTATGGGGTGGGAGGGAATCTCCATACGACCAGTTTAGAGATAAAATATGTGGGCATGGAGGTGGGGGAAAGGGAAGAAGATCAGAACTAAGGCTCTAAGGGTAAATCTTTGAGTCTTCTGGTTTACTCCATGTCCTACATGTCCCATTATTTGAAGTTACCATATATTTAATGAAAATGCAGTTCCTCAGGGGATTTGTGGGTAATCTTTAGTAATTTTATGTATTAAATATGATGTACTTAGACTATTTTTGGAACTAAATATAACAAGAACAAGACAACTACCTGCAGAGCAATTGTAACAAAAGACTTAGGGAAACTCACTCCTAGAATACTGCATGCACTTCAGCAGGTTTAATTTGCAAAACTCCTGCTAAGTTGTCAAAATACAAGGTGACGAAAGCAGGGGTCACTTCTGTAGTTAGAGCCCTGCATGGCTGAGCAGATACATCAGTTCATTTAAAAGTTTAGAAATTACAGTGAGTATGTATTAGAGAGTGCACAAGAATCTTTAAATCAATAGCCAAGAGGCTGTGGCTTCTGCCTATGAAAAGGTTTTGTGCAGCCTGTATATCGCTAAACATTTCTGGGAAACATTAAAAAACTGGGGGATTTCATACAAAGTTCCTATTTCTGGCTTCCCCTAAAAAAATGTGGTGAGCTATTAGTCTCGGGACTATAGTTCACATGAACACATCTACAAAATATTTACTAACATACCCTTTGGGTATGCCACAGCCCTCAGTACTTTCTATGCCATGACATCTAGTCCAAGTCACTCATTTAAGTTACCTTCAGGGCCAGCGCGGTATTTGAATTTATGGCCTCTGATGCAAATGCTCCACAAATAGACTAAAAATGAACTTTGATAACGTTCCTATCTCCTACATAGTGTGAATTATTTTCTGCATTTCTCACCCTGGCTTAGCAGCCACATGTAGAAACACAAACACACATATAGTTAAAAGAGCACTGAATGAGAACTACGTGATTTGTCTCTCAGTCCCGACTCTGCCAGTAAACCAGTTGCACGACGTGGATAATTTCTGTGCTCTTTCAAGGCCTATGAGACTCATTTTTAAAATATTGAATGAGCTTAGATAGCTTCCTAGCTTCCCTCCCAATCTAATGGCTTATTTTGTTTTGCTTTTTTATTAAGAGGAGAATTTATTGTGGGATTTCAGTGATCCAGTCTGATTGCTTTCACTATTAAAGTTAAATGGATCATAGCACTAAATTGAAAACAAAATTAGGGTCTATCTTCTCATTATATAGATAGAAAACACTGAAGAGATCATGCAAATAAGTAACAAAAATTATGGTAAGCTCAAACAGAGGTATATCCAAAATGCTGTATTGAAACAGAAGGAAGCAGACTTCTTCATTTTATCAAAACTATCTATTTTCTCCAAACCACTGTTTTATCCCTAGGAGAATGTTCCATCAGTCACATAGCTGGGAGGAGTTTTAAAAGTAACCCCATCCAGACCATTGACTCAATTATCCAATCTGGAATATTAGAGTAAACTAGTGTCTCCCTACTGTTATAGGAAAGATATTTTCTTTCTTGCTATGTAGCAAATCTGCATGGGTAGGCACTATTCATCTTTTTATTTCTCATCCCTAGGCCCCGTACTTCCTTTGTTGAAACTAGGTATTCAGTAAATGTTTGCTAAATCCAAAGAGAAACCTCCGTATCTATAATCCAGAAGGTTATCTTGATTGGCCCAAATAATGTGATGCCATGACGGACTTAAAACATAGACTAGCTTTGCCCTGAGTGGTACACATAGCATCTCCTTTCACTGCACGGCAATTCAACTGTGTCTCCACAGTGCGCAGAATCTGATATATCTGGGTTCAGGGAAACTACATGTATTTTAAGTTCTCCAATTGATTCTATTACTCGGGTTTAGGAAATATTACTTACATAATCTAAAGTTCAGGATCTAAGCTACTTAATTTCAGAAGAGAGTAAATAAGATTTGTTAATCTCTTAAAACCAACCATAAATTTATTAGTGTCTATGAAGTTTGAAATAATAAAAAATATACAAAAACTAAAATTATGTGAAATATTAAGCATTGTCTATCTATGTGGGGAAAAAACTATTTTTTCTCATCAAGATAATTTGAGAATATTAGCAGAAATTAAAGAGGACCACTACTTTATCTTTTTACCCCCCCCAAAAAAAAACCATGATTACCATTGGTAACCAGTGAGCTGGAACAAGATGTCTCCTGAGGGTGCAGAGAATTGAGCTGCGTGTCAGGCAGGAAGAAGAGTCCTAACTACCCACAAGTGATACTTTTAGCTATATCTGCATAAACTCAGGTTGTTTCAGCTAAGACTTCCAAATTAAGTAATTTCAAACACTTGGCACAGTAGCTGCCTGCGTTAACTACCCATATGTGGATTTTCTGTATTCACATTAACTAATTTGAATATTTTTATTAAACCACCTGGTCAAGAAAGTCAAACCAATTTTCTCATGTAAAACAAAAATTAGAAATGAAAGTTGATAGAATACTCTTTCTTTGTAATAATGATCATTTTAACAGTGACAACTTCCATTCAATGAGGACTTACTATACAAAATCCTTTATGTATATCATTCATGCCTCATAGCAGAGGGGTATTACTTTTGTCCCATCTTATAGAAAAGGAAATTTAGTTTCAGAGAGGTTAATTTACTCAACATCATATAGCTATCAAATAGTGGAGCTAGGATGAAATATTTTTGATTTTGTCTCTTTCAGAAATCTTGTCTTGCAAAATAAACCTAATTTGTACCACAAGATATATGAACTATAGCCTTTGTAGCCCAGTATTCTCTGTCAAAGGACACTACAATCTCATTGTGAGAAAAGATGGCCGTCCCTTTGCATTGCAGTGTGTTGCCCTTAAATGTTAGCCATATATAATCTTGTCAGTCCTATAACTTACTCTCCAATTTCTTTACTTATTGATAATTCCCAACTATATTATAATGCAACAAATATTGTGGTATACCAACCAAGTGTCAGGCACTATACTTGTTATTGGATATACAAAGGCATAAGGTGACATTAGTACTTAAAGCAGCTCATAAACTAGTTATAACAATAAAGATATACATAATCTCAGTACAATGTATGGAAGTTAACACAATAGAAAGATGTGTTTGCAAGAGTGGGGATGGATGGAAAACCTTCCTGGAAGCAAGGCTTTGAAGTGGGTCTAGTAGTGAGTAGGACTGGCTAGGGATATGGGAGAATGATACTTTATATGAGGGAACCACACGTGCAGGAATGGCTTGGTTTGGGGAATCTGCTTAGTTTAGTTGAATGGGAGTTTAGCAGGCAACGGGAGGAGAGGGGACAGTGAGACTGGAGAAATAGGTTGCAGCCAGACAGAGGCTTATACGTGTGTACACTAATATTGCTGCGACCATTTTTTTATTTACAAACCAATATGTACCTGGCACTGTGTCAAGTACTTTATAAGCATTATTCCATGAAGAAGTTTGCAGTTGAAGAAATTGCAGCTTAGATAGATGAAGTGATTTTCCTAGGTTACATAACTCAGATAGAGATAGCATTTGAGCCCAGGTTTGATTGGTCTTCAAGTATCTACTTCTCTTCCATACACACTACACATTGGTGTTTGGCGATTATTCCCCTACAAGCAGGTATAAAGACATTTGATGTCTTCCAACGGCCTGGTAATATGATCAGATTTGCATTTGGGGATCATCTTTCTGGCAGCAATGTAGGGGATGAACTGAGAATGACACAGGACTAGGAGATCAATTAGGAAGTTACTACAATGGTCCGGAGAAAAACTTAGCACTTATGCCAGTGTTTCTGATCATTGGCTGTCCATTGGAATCACCTGGGAAATGTTTACAAATATAATTGTCCTTTATAGTATCCATGGGAGATTAGTTCTGGGACCACTTCCCCTCTCAAGTTATGGAAATCTGGGATGCTCAATTCCCTTACATAAAATGACATATTTGCATATTATCTACACGAATCCTTCCATGTATTTCAAATCATATCTAGGTTACTTATGATACCTAATGCAATGTAAATTATGTAAACAGTTGTTTTTGTTTGTATTTTGTAATATAATGTAAATCCTATGTTTTTTGTTTGTATTTTTATTGCTGTATTTTTAAATAACTTTTATCCATGATGCAGAATGAAAGGAATGCCTATACACTGCCAGCGAGACTGCAAATTAGTACAAACTCTATGGAAAACAGTATGGAAATTTCTCAAAGAAGTAAATGTAGACTTACCATTTGATCCTGCAATCTCACTACTGGGTATTTACCCAAAGTAAAAGAAATGATTTTTACCAAAAGGACACCTGCACTTAAATGTTTATTGAACTACTATTCTTCACTATTGCAATGATATGGAGTCAACCTAAGTGCCATCAATTTGTGGGTAGTACATATATGCTGTGAAGTGAAGTGCTATTTAGGCATAAAAAGGAATGAAATAACGCCTTTTGCAGCAACTTGAATGGAACTGGAGGCCATCATTTAAAGTGAAGTATCTTAGGAATAAAGAAAACATAATAACTCTAATAACTGAGTGCTAATTAATGAGCACACATGGGCACAAAGAGATGTAAAGGTCATTGGAAATCAAGAAGGCTGGAGGAGAGGAAGGGAGAGGAGAGGTAAAATCTTACCCACAGGGTGCAATTAACACTATTTGAGTGATGGGCACACTAAAATCCCTGACTTGAGCATTATAAAAGATATTCATGTAAGAAAAACATTTGCGTATTTTCAATATTTGAAATCAAAAATATTTTTGATCCATAGCAGGTGGACCTTGTAGATGTGGAGGGCCAACTGTATATAATGCATTAATCCCACATTGAGAAATCTTGCATTATATACATTTGATCCAGGGTGTGGCTTGGGCATTAAGATTTTTAAAGCTCCAGGATTTATACATCCAGGATTAAGAAACTCATGCATTATATACAATTGATCCAGGGTGTGGCTTGGGCATTAAGATTTTTAAAGCTCCAGGATTTATACATCCAGGATTAAGAAACTCATGCATTATATACAGTTGATCCAGGGTGTGACTTGGGCATTAAGATTTTTAAAGCTCCAGGATTTATACATCCAGGATTAAGAAACTCATGCATTATATACAATTGATCCAGGGTGTGGCTTGGGCATTAAGATTTTTAAAGCTCCAGGATTTATACATCCAGGATTAAGAAACTCCGGCCTTGGCCAAGTCAATGGAGCTAGAAATGAAGAGATAGGCATGAGTATTATTTAGAAATTAAGCTCAACATGATTTAGGGTTAACAGGACTTGTCTGTTGATTGGATGTGCATGTAGTGATGATGGGGGTTAACCCAGGTAAGGGAATCTTTGATATGGCTCCTAGGTTTCTGATTCAGAGGATTGGGATGATGGTGGTTTCATTAACCGGAATAGAAAATATAGGAGTAAGAAGGTTTATAACCTCTGGAAGTAACAGAATAATGATATTATATGTAATAATAAATTGTACTTATTATTTATTTATTTATATTGTTTGATACAGTCTCACTTGGTCACCCCTGGTAGAGTGCCATGGCATCATAGCTTACAGCAACCTCAAACTCTTGGACTCAAGTGACACTCTTGCCTCAGCCTCTTGAGTAGCTGGGACTACAAGTGCCTGCCACAATGCCTGGCTAGTTTTTCTATTTTTAGTAGATGTGGGGTCTCACTTGATCAGGCTGGCCTTGAACACCTGAGAATCATCTATCTTTGGTCTGTATTTGGTGCGTCCATGGATGCAGAAACCGAGGATACAGAAGGCTGACTGTATTTGTTAAAAAAAAAAAAAAAAAATCCAGGTGTAAGTGGACCCATGCAGATCAAACCTATGTTGTTCAAGAGTCAACTGTATTATTATGAGAACTTAGGCTGCCTTTGGAAGCTGGAATTTTGGAGAGAGCCTCTCCCCAATAGGAACCATGGACCTGTAGCCTCTGTTGGAGATGCTTTCTAAAGAATGAGGCTAAGAAATTACGGGTTCTCTCCTTCACTTGTCTACCAGTTTCCCACCTTGCCTTCCAGGGGCTGAACCTAATAGGAAACCAGTTGGCATGGGATCTTGGGAGGCATGATCTGCAGGATTTAACGTGGCAGAGCTGGGTGATAGGGATGGATCTGAAAACAAACAGGTGAATAACTGGGACTAGGATGCTGAGCCAGATATGTCCTAAATTCCGGCTGTAGATGCATTCCAGACCTGGTGTTAAATATATGTAGAATAAAATACAAAGCAACGGGAAAAGTCTGAGTTTTCTTCTTCTTTTTCACGTACATAGGAACAGTTATTCTAGAGACCTGCATTAGTAATTGTTCTGACATTCTCAGGGCCTCAGCTGAGAAGTTCACACTTGCAGAATATATTCCAATATAAAATGAAAGCTTTTTGATGTGCACAGAAAGAAAAACAGTTATGGACATTGATATATACAAAGGAACAGATACCCAAAGGAGCAAAGTTTGGATAGGAGTGGTCTCAGCAGGCAGAATTTCAATGATACTGAACAGTTAGTGGTAGAGTAACAGCTGCAATGATGATTCTATTTTAAGATAAAAAGCAGTCCCATTTCCACAAGCCAGTTTGAAATAGAATTTAGATGAATCATTTTTTCCCCCACACAGAAATGGCCCTGGTTACATATATGCACTAGAAAGCAATTAAGACCAGGCCTGTGCCTCCTGCCTGTAATCCCAGCACTCTGGGAGGCTGAGGTAGGGGATTGCTTTAGCTCAGAAGTTTGAGTCCAGCCTGAGCAGGAGTGAGACACCATCTCTACTAAAAGAGAAAAATTAGGTGTATTGGCATATGCCTGTAGTCCCAGCTACTCAGAAAGCAGAGGCAAGAGGACTGCTTGAGCCCAGGGGTTTGAGGTTGCTGTGAGCTATGGCACCACCACACTCTACCTAGGGTGGGTGACAGACTAAGACTGTCTCAAACAAATAAACAAACAAACAAACAAAGCAATGAAAAATGGGGTTGTCTTTAAACAAGCTTGCCACTGAGAGGGCTATTTGGACTTCAGCTCTAAGAACAACTTTCTACCAGTTGGTATTTAGGTATTATTAGGTATTAAATCCTATGTTATTTAGAAATGTCTTGCTTATTCTAAAACAAAGGAGTATAATTATGATGGCTGTGTTAATGAGTTCAATGTAAGAATTTCACATTGTATATCAAATCAGTACACTGAACCCCATAAATGCATCGATGTACACAGTTATGATTTAATAAAAAAATAAATTAATTTAAAAAAAAAGAATGATGAGTCTGGTCTCGGATGAACCATCTGGCTGGCTCATTACTGAGAGGTGCACCTTGATGAATTTGAACTAAGCCATGGACATAGACCTAGCAGCTGTACCACTTTCCTAAGGTAGTCTTGTTTCTGAATGAGGTAGAAAAAGTGTTATTTTTCTAACCTCCCTTGAACTTTGAGAAGGATTAGAAAAAACAAACTAACTCTGGGAAGATTCCAATTAAGTTTAGGTGTCTATTTATGAGTCTGTTCTGATTGACATGAGCATTACCCTGGGTTAAACCAATTAGTTTACCGTGGTTTGCTTTTGGCTTTTAATTTCAAAATGAGATTTCTCCTCAACTTAGAAGTTTGCCTCCCCAAAGGCTCACCTTTGAGGAGCCCACTCATGTGGGCAGCAGAAGGGAAATTCCTAATTGCAGAGTGAGCAGAACAACACATCAGCCAGTTTTCTTCTCTAAAAATGTAAAGCATGAAACAATAATTACTCTGAAAAAATTAGTATGAGTAAACCAGTGACCACGACCATGACCACATTTGAGAATCAGGTCTTCATGTAATTGAGGCAATACTTCTGGTTTGGGAACAACTTATCTTGGAGGACCTAGTTTGAGAAGACATTTATAGGATAACAGCAAATAATAGTTGCGGCATTAGAAATCCTAACATCAAGGTGAATACAGCCTTCTAGTTTGTTCCACATAGAGAATTTATTTGGGCTGTACCTCTGTATATTTCTTCAGGAATGCATTTCTACTGATTATTCAGTTTCAAACAAACCCAGGGCTTTAAATGATTAGGTTAGTCTCAAAAGATGTCAGGTTCTTTCAGCACATGTCTAGCTTCCAAAAAGACGCGAGATCTTTGTCGTACCAAGTTGATTTTCTTAGTGTAGGCTCAACCAATCATGATAAAAAGTAGAGGCACTTGGCGCACTGTACTTTCTCGGCAGGGTTATTATATTCACCTGAAGGCTTGAAGGGTGGTGCACTACTACAGGACTTTCTTGCATGGAGTGTGTGCCTATATTTTGCAGCCGAAACAGTGTAACGTATGTGCATTGCCAGGAATACCTGATTTTGATCCAACCTAGCAAATTTCCAGAAAAGTTTTTCACTGTGTTCCTCATTCTTATGAAGGCAAAAAGTAAGGTTTTAGAACATTTTAAACGTTATGGTGTTAATGGTTTTATCTATTCTTGAACACACCCTTTCATCTCTTTCCTACTCCTGTACTTGCAGAGTGACAATTAATAGTGTTGGAATGTTGTGTTTTAAAGAATTTACTAATTTATTTTACGACATGACCTATGACATGGGGCCATCTCACTGGCAATACAAACAGGCAATCCCCCTGGAGGAAGGGGCCATTCAGAAGTTTCTTTGTAGCTAAACTGAGTCAGCTTTCCTCCAAGAACAATCTTCTGTTTCTCTAGAAATTTACATATTTATACAAAACTCATAGCCATTTTTATCTTTCTTTTGACTCCACCCAGATTTTGAGTGAGAAAATCCCTAACTCAGAGGTGAAATTAGGCTTTTACATGCCCTTGCTTCTGAAAATGTGACATTGTACTAAAGGAAGTCATTTATTGTCCTTGGTAGTCTTACTTATCTCCAGTATAGTTCTTTGAGATAATTTCATTGCTAACTGGTTGTATTCTAAATGTATACAAATCATGTTACATTTCCCTAATCTAAATTATGTGAAGAGACAGACCCTACTTTCAACTATATCTTATAGACACCAGTTTATATTAAATTGACATCAATATTTCACCATCTTTGAAATTTTCATTCTGTTTTCATTTCAAATATGCTTCTCTTCAGACTTCAAAGTCTACTTCATAAAACATTACTTGCACATATTAATATATTGGGTGGCAAATTTTATCTCACATCAATTTATTCTTTACTCTCCAACATTCATGTGTTATTTCCTATACTTATTTTTTAAGCTTCATTTTTACAGTAGTTTAGGGAATTCAGCCAAGCGTAACATCTTAAGAACTGGAAAATTTTTAAATCATTGCATCTTTTCTAAACAGTTTAATGACCAAGAAACCACTCAGACCAGCCAAACATTCATAGTAGAATAGTTAAAAAGCTGTGGGAAGCCACTGACACGTGTTACACAAAAGGATACTGGGAATGCACTAGACATTAGTAGACATTTTTAAACAAATTATTTTGCAAATTACAACTTTTCAGAACCATGGACAGCTATATCAACCCTTGTGCCAAAGTGAAAAATTTGGATTATAAAATGAAAAAATCTAAAAGCTCTTGATTATATAGCCTTATTGAATGTTCTTAACATTTTACATATTCTAGTTATTTTTTAAGGAAGATTATTCAGGGTATTGGGGTCTGAGCTAGTCTTTCAGAAAGCTTGCCTAGGAACCAAAAGCAGGCATATACTAATAGTAGGTTGACCAAGCACACTATATCTCAGAGGCCTCATGGCTGAGAAGACTTGTGTGAGGATTTCTTATATATTTGTGTCTTTCTCCAAAGAGCCTAATACCATGAGGACCTTAGCTTTGATCCAGTAAAAGTAAATTTTGAGGTTTAGTAATTTAGCTTAATAGGATGCTATAATTCTATGCAAATATGTGTGAGTACATTAGAAAAACTAAAAAGAAGAGATCATGAGAGAAGTGGGAAAGGCAACAGTGTGTAGATCATCTTAAAGAAGTAGGAACTAGTGGTCAATTTGATCTATATGTCACAGGAACAAGTCACCATAATATGCAAAGAATGGTCATTTTACCTCTGTCACTAGAGTTATGAATATTTTTCTGCTAGTTAAAAATCATCCTATACAGCATTTATTAGATCCTTTTATGGTTTTCTGATCACTGTTACTACCCAGGACAAAATGTGAACACAGGGACCTGGATTAGGTTCTTGGCATATTCCATCCACCTTTATCTTGGATTTCTATTATCTGCCCTCCCTCTCCCCAATAAACACCTCTCCCTCACTGCCCAACCCTCCTCTATTGTCATATTCCTGTGGATTTTTATAACTGGAAATGCTCCCTTTCACGTGAACATGTAGCTGGTGTCTCTTTGGAAAGGAGAAAAGACTAATTGGCTATTTTGGCAATCACTGTGTCCTGAGTCTAGCAGGAAGGGCTGGTTTCTGGCAGGAAAGAGAATTAAATGCTCAAATTCTCAAGCTGTCAGCTAGCAGATGCATGTTCAAATAGGAGAACAAAAAACCTTCTGGAACAAAGTTGAGAGCTCTGGGTATGTTGTCAGTTGGAAAAAAAAAATCTGACTATTATGGCTCAGAAGCGAATGTTCAACCCCATGTGTTCTGACTTTCTGCACCAGTCTCCTCACCTCACCTTTCAACCCTCTGCCTCCTGCTTGCTGAGAAAAATATCGCTGTGAAGGGGACACATGGCTATGAATTCAGATTTTCATGCCAGTGCATCTTTATTACTGAACTAACTGCACTGGACAGCATCGGGTGCTTCCCACCTGGCCTGCCTGTGTGGCTGGTCCCAAGGCCAGGCTCAGGAAGGCCACTGTCTTCTGACCCCAGGCAATGGCAAGAGTCCAGCCCTCCCTATACAAAAGGCCAACAACATGTGTTTCTAGGCAGTCGGTTTCTGCTAGGATAGCTTCTTTTCAGTATCTTTTGCCTTTTTGGTATTAAGGGGTAACATAACAGATTGGCACAGCTTGGATTGAAAATTTGCTAGGCATTATTACTGTTGTGCTATTTTTAGCAAACTTATAAACTGTTTATGAATGTTTTCTACTTAGTAAAATCTAATATATCTTCAGATCTTATCTGCACTCCCAACCACTTCTCACCACTGCCGTCTGTGGCTCCCCTGGTCTAAATCACCATTAAATCTCACCTGCATTGGTATCTTTGTGTCTCCTAAGTATGCTTTGGAGTCTGTCTTTGCTCCATTTCAATTTTATGTCAACTCAGCATTTAGGGTGATCCTGTCATATCCTATCACATCACACCTTTGCTAAAAATCCAACAATGACTTCCCAGGACACTGAGAACAAAAGCTTATATCTCTACAGCGATTTATAATGTTCTAACCCGGTCCACCATCAACTCTCTGGCCTCAACTCCGATTTTTCTCCCTTTGGTCACTCAGCTCCTGTTTCCTTAGTTTGAACTACATTTTTTGGAGAGTTACATGGCTCACTTCCTCCCCTGCAAAATTTTTCTTCCCTGCTTTATTTGTCTTTAACATTCATCACTATATATTTCATTTATATCATTTATTGTCTCTCCCACTATACTGCAAGCATCATTTTGCCCTAATTTCCTCGTGTTTTTCCTGTGAATTTTCCTTTCTTCCTTACTAGCATTTGACATTCTTTGAAGCCATCAGCTTGATATTTTGCCTCAAAGTTATCACTTAGATTCCTCTCCCCCAGATCCAACTTCAGAAGATCCAACAAATATAAAAACTACCAAAAAAAAAAATACATCAGAGAAGGAGAGAAAATATTTTAAGATAAAGGGAAAATAGATTGTCACCAGATACTTCTGTTTAATAGGAGAAAATTTTAAAGCAGAATAATAGAAGGCAGAAACATTATTTAATGCAGAAAAATGATGGGAAAGATTCTAACCAGAACAGATTAACTCCAGACTCCTTCTGTGAAAATGAGAAATCTCAATTCTGTTCAAATCCTCTACAATGGCCTAAGTCTTAGAAAATCTCAGATTTCTTGGTCTTCTTGTCTTATCTACTTTTCTGCACATTCCTATATTTTAATAAGTACAGATACATGTTTGGGGAAATTCACTTAAGTTAAAATAAGAAGTATTGCCTTTACTTACGTCTCCAGACTCTCAGAGATTAAACCGACCTTACTGGACCAGTTATCTTTTCATTTGTACCTTTGGGAGCCACAGCCTTTTATTGAGGTTTATTCTGGAGAAATGAATAAACAGGAGTGGCCCTTATTAGACTTGTTCTAATTTGGAGATTAACATTATGTTCAATAATCCTAAACGTATGCTGTCTCACCTCCTTATATATAAATAAAATCAATTTGTCAAACATTGTTACATTAATCAAGAGCTAAAATAGCTGGAAGGGAGGCAGTGCCTATGGCTCAAAGGAGTAGGGCGCTGGCCCCATATGCTGGAGGTGGAGGGTTCAAACCCAGCCCTGGCCAAAAACTACAAAACAACAACAACAAAAAACAAAACCTTCCTGGAAGGGAAAAGCTTACTGCAAACACTATTCCGCTGTTTTAGACAATGGTTTTTATTATTGTTTATGATGTATCTTTTCTAGTAAGTTTGAAAAATCACTTATCCCTCAAAAGTTTTTGTCTTCAGGAAGAAAATGATCATATATTAAATAGATGCAAAGCATTTAACTTCTGTAAAAATTGACTAGGGCACTAGCCCCATATGCTGGCGGTGATGGGTTCAAACCTAGCCCCAGCCAAATCTGCAAAAAAATAAAAATAAAAATAAAAATAAGATAAAAATTAAACTTTGTAACATTCTTCTAAGAATTTCATGAGAAGTAAATGTTAATATAAAACCACCATAATCCAAATCCATATGTTAATAAATTCTTCCTAATATTAGAAAATTTCCATCTTTTCTTTTTCTGTGTAAATTCATATTTCTATTCTGCTATACTTTCCAGATATTTATTCTTATATATTTTTTGCTTAAAAATATTTTGTTGATTATATGTGTATCTGTAACAAAATACACATATAGGTTTAAATTTAAGTAAATTTTATCTAACTATGAGACTTCAAATATTAAGTATTTTTTCTGTGTTGGGTTACCATTATTTTTAGTTATATACTCTTGATCAAAATAATAAATATATTAAAAACTGATGAATTAAAAATAAAAGTAATTTTTTTTTTTTTTTTTTGAGGCAGAGTCTCAAGCTGTCGCCCTGGGTAGAGTGCTGTGGCGTCACAGCTCACAGCAACTTCAGACTCTTGGGCATAAGTGATTCTCTTGCTTCAGCCTCTCAAGTAGCTGGGACTACAGGCACCCACTACAATGCCTGTTCTTTTTTGGTTGTAGTTGTCATTGTTGTTTGGCAGGCCTGGGCTGGATTCAAACCCGCCAGCTTTGGTGTATGTGGCTGGCACCCTAGCCACTGAGCTATAGGCGCCAAGTCTATAAAAGTAAACATTTATTGAAAAAGTTTCTTTAAATGAGATGAATAATAAATTTTATCTAGGGTTTTAGTGAAACAGAATACTTATTGCTAAAAACTAATTACATGTTCTAATATTAAATATTTTATAAAATGAAATTTTATGAGGATTGAATGTTACTGGAGTACTTTATATGACATTATTTTATATATGAATTTCTAGGCTCTATACCAAGAGACTCTAATTAAGTAGTTGGCTGTCTATACTTTGAGCACTGGTTTTGTAGAATCTATTTAAGATTTGGGTCCTGATTTTAAGAGCAAGTATATCCTTTGATAGATTCCAAGTCAAGGATTGACATGATAAGAACATATGAAGATTTCTGTGGCCCAAAGGAAGCTATATGTCACCAGTTAGGAGATGATGGTGGCTTAGAACAGGATGGTGGTAGTGGTAATAGAGAGAAATAGGCAGGTGCCAACCACATTCTGGAGTTAAAATTAAACACAATTTTATCATTAACTGAATGTGGAAACTCAAACGGAAACTGGTATCAAGGATGACTCAGATTTCTAGCTTAAGAAACTGAGTGATGATGCCATTCACTGAAATATGGACAGGCCGGGGTGGATGAAGAAAGATTATGGTTTCAATTTCCAACATATCTGTTAAACACTCATGAAGTTGTAGTTGGTTGGCCACACCAGAGTAGAGTTTGGAAGAGTAGTACAAACCAAAGTGGTAGTTCTAAAACTTTAGCTAGCATTAGAATCACCTGTGGGTCCTGTTAAACCAGATAACTGGACCTCACTCCTGGAGTCTCTAATTTTATAGGTAGGGGAGGATAGAGGGGTGAGAATTTGAATTTTTAGTAAATATCTGGGTGATGCTCTTATTGCTGGTTCGGGACCATATTTAAGAACTGAGGTAGGCCTTCATATATGGGCCTCACTGGTACACTGAGGAGTAAGAAGGATTACTGAGGAGTACAGTGTAAGTAGGCCAAAAATGAAGCTTTGCTGAGCTTCAAATTTTAAATTACCAGTGGAGGATTTAGAGTACTCACAAAGGACTGAGAAGATAGGATTGAGAGGCCTGAAGAAAGTTAGGTGAGAGGTGTTATTTCATTCAACAGACCACTTATATGTTTTTGTAGCCTCATGTAATTTGTCAGTACTAAGAAAACTCATTAAAATAATGAATAAATGTACTCTGGAAACAGATACCACCATCTGGGACTGGAAAACTTCATTGGCTTTCTTCTTCCTACAGCTAAAAATTATGAAGCCAAATTGTGACAGAGAGCTGAAAAATTTAGGTTTGTTTTGATGGCAACCTCCCAGGGGTCCTCAAACTTTTTAAACACGGGGCCAGTTCACTGTTCCTCAGACCATTCGAGGGCCAGACTATCGTTAAAAAAAAACAAAACAAAAAACTATGAACAAATTCCTATGCACACTGCACATATCTTATTTTGAAGTAAAAAAAACAAAATGGGAACAAAGACAATCACACCGTCTCATGGGGCCTCAGTTTGAGGACCCCTGATCCTGCGGACTGTCAATATGCAGACAAACTTGGACATAGGAATCACTTGAGTATCTTCTGGCTTGGGTTCTGCTTCTATTTATTACTCCTGAATTTAGTGATGGGCTGCTTTTGCATCTTCAGAATGTTTAAGATGGTGGTAGGTCTCAAAAGGAAATGAAACCACCATGACCGCCTTCTTGAAAAGCCACTACTTTTCCTGAAACTTAACTACTTTTTTAACTCATTCTAGTTCAATTAATCCTTCTCTTATAAAATAAAAAATGTTAGCCATAGGGTTACTTATTCATGTTTGAGTGAGGTATATATAGGCAAGAAACTCAAATTAAATTGAATTCCAACTCCATCAGGGACGTTTGCAATGTCAAGGAAGGCCATCTGGCTTTTCAAGCCATGTACTCACCACAGCATCCAGTGACACCTGTTGCACAACTGATGTCTCTGGTAGAGAATGCAGAGTTGTTCCTGCTATTATCAACTCTCCCTCTCCCAGGGAGAGTTCTGTTAGAGATCTACCTCTTCATAGTCACAAGGCTATTCTGGAAGTAAATTTAGATTCTCTAATTATGGGCAGAATTCCCTTGAGCTCCTCATGTTTTCTGGCTCTTTGTAACCTTGTGGACCAGGACTGCCCACACATAGCAGGTGAATTGCCCACATACAAAGAGAAAGGACAAAGCAAACAACCTTTGTCTTAACACTGAAGTCTACCAGACATATTTTCTGATTCTTCTCTGGGTGCCAGGCTGTCCTTTCATTCTCTGGACAATGCCCACACTCCTCCCCTGTACATGGAAGGAGCAGTGGGCCAGCTTGCCCTCCCACTTCTTTGCTATGGGACCCATCCACCTACCAACCTGCCTGCCTGCCTACCTGCTTGCCTGAACTATATATCTGGCTTTGTTCAGCATCTGTTCCTCTGATACATGAATTTTTTGTTTTAAATAGAATGAGCTTTGCAGTGTTCAATTTGACCATTGCATCTACCATTTTTTCTTAAAGTTTCAATTATAAGCAGTAAGGGAGATATTTGATGTTCTCCTGAAACATATTTTATGCCATAAATATAAAAAACTATGTTTTTGGTAAATTGGGAAATTTAAAAATACAGCTATAGGATTTTATATAGAATTTAAAATATAGAATATTTATAGGATTTCTGGGGTAAATATTTACATATTCTAAACTATTCCTTTATACTGTGTCTTTTCCCCTTAATGTATATTTTTCATACATTTAGATGGCATTTTGTTAAAATTGAGCATTCCAGTAACCTGAGAATAACTTTTGTCATTGATAATTCTTGTCTATAAAGGAAGATACTCCCCAAACGTAACTGGACATCACTATGGGCCTTGTTACTGTAGCCCAGTGATTTTCAACCCGTGTGCCACAGCACACAGATGTGCCATGAGAGAATTTTAGGTGTGCAAAAATTTTAAAGATTATTAAATTATTTTCAAAAGCAATTCAAAGCACAGTAAGTGCTTTTTAAATTTTTTCTTGATCAACATAATTAAAATACGCCACAAAGGTTAACTGTATGTTCAAGTGTGTCGTGAGATAAAAAAAAATTGAAAAACCCTGCTGTAGGCCTTTGGTGGAGTTGAAAAAGCACTCTCCATGGCTTCCCAGTTCTGCCAGCATATACTGTATTCAGTCCAAATTGGTGTCTTCTGGATGATACAAATGTCAACAGTAATAAACTCATACATCAATGATGTTTTTTGCCTGAAGGTACGAAGTATCTAGCATAACACCAGGAATCTACACATACAAAAAAAAGAATGTGGCACAATTAAACCAATCATTTCTGCCAAGTTAATGAATGTGCCAACTGATAAATGAAAAATCCATCTGCAGCAATTTGGTACGGTCTGAAATGAATGCATCAGCTGTGTCCCAGTTCAATGCAGGGGCTGAATATAGAAATGGCCTAGATACTGCTTACATTTTCTTCCACACAAAGATAAGTATGATTTTGTTTACATGGCAGCAAGAGGAAGATGTTCTTTGAATTGTCAAGGTGCCCCACATTTGCCCATGACTCTGCATGAACAAATCCTTGGAATCCACCATTTTTAGACATGTTACTAAAGTAAAACAAGCCCCCACTCCCATTCTAGATTTCTGGGAGGCAAAATTACTCAATTCTATGATTTACTAATAATGTGGGAGGGCCAAGGCAAACATGGCGTTAGCCCACCTTGGGAGCTGCATAAGAATGGAAATTTTGGTGGCACCTGTGGCTCACAGGGGTAGGACGCTGGTCCCATATGCCGGAGGTGGTGGGTTCAAACCCAGCCCCGGCCAAAAAAGAAAAACTGCAAAAAAAAAAAGAATGGAAATTTAAGTAATTGACTTAAATTTGAATACATTTATATTCTAATCTTAAAAAACTAAATTATAACCATCCTGGGGTCAGAAAGTATATCTTTGTAAGTCTAATAGATCCTCCTATAGAGAATGCATACAGCAGATGCATAATTAATACTTAGGAGCAACATAGAATATCAGAGCTGAACCCCAGGAAACTCTTAAAAATGTTTTAATCCAAGATTTTTCTTAAATATGGATTCTTTTAACTATCTCACGCAAAGCTCAGTTTCTACATTAATACTTCCAAAACTAAGTAACTCACTGCCCTCTGGGCAAACCCATTCAAATGTTAGGAGGTTTGAATTTATGAAAGAAAGAAGTAAAACAAACACTAGAAAATTTACAAAGCCACAAGGAAAGCACTATAGCATTTTGAGATAGACAGCATTTTGATGATCAAAGTCAACATGATAAACTCTAATTCTCTTGCTTCATCTTACCCTCTTGGCTAAACCCCACTTAAATCCATCCCTATGAATATATGGTTGCTCTGTGCTGCTATATATTTTAAATGTCTGAACTTCAGAAGGTTCCTAAGTTTGTTTAGCAGGCATTCTACCCTCTACACAAATTTTTCTGTCACTCTTCTGAATAGCATTCCTGCCCTTCCTGTCTCCATAAAACTTCAGTGTCTCTCTATCCTTATTCATAATTGATCCTATTATTTTCTACTTCACTGAGAAATAGATGTAATCAGAAAAGAAATTTCTGGGCATCTCAACTCAATCTGCCCAACTACTTACACCTGTGCTCATAAGTTTGTGTCTAACTAAGGTATAGACCAGGGTCCTCAAACTGCAGCCCATGGGCCACATGAGGCGGTGTGATTGGATTTGTTCCCATTCTGTTTTTTTACTTCAAAATAAGATATGTGCAGTGTACATAGGAATTTGTTCATAGTTTGTTTTTTTTTTAAACTATAGTCCAGCCCTCCAATGGTCTGAGGGACAGTGAATTAGCCCCCTGTTTAAAAAGTTTGAGGACACCTGGTACAGACCCTCCACTTGTACTTTAGTTGCATCCTTATTGCCTGCTTATGAAAATTTAGTGATTTTCCTTTCTTTTCACCATTTTTTCCTTCCCTACTGGATCATTATCATGAGCACATACATATTTCTCATAATTTAAAATAACCCTTTCTTGATCCTTCTTCCTGCTTCTGCTACTATCTCATTTTCTCATTCTGTTTACAACAAAACTCTTTGAAAAAATTTTATATTGCTTTGGGTAGTATGGACATTTTAACAATGTTGATTCTTCCCAGCTATGAGCATGGTATGTTTTTCCATTTGTTAACATAATTGCTAAGTCATGGAAAAAGCTCAAGTGCCCATCGATCCACAAATGGATTAATAAATTGTGGTATATGTACACCATGGAATATTATGCAGCCTTAAAGAAAGATGGAGACTTTACCTCTTTCACGTTTACATGGATGGAGCTGGAACATATTCTTCTTAGTAAAGTATCTCAAGAATGGAAGAAAAAGTATCCAATGTGCTCAGCCCTCCTATGAAACTAATTTATGGCTTTCTTATGAAAGCTATGACCCAATTATAACTTAAGAATATGGGGAAGGGGGAGAGGGAGAGGAGGGGAAGAGGGAGGATGGGTGGAGGGAGGGTGAGTGGTGGGATCACACCTATGGTGCATCTTACAAGGGTGCATGTGAAACTTACTAGATGTAGAATATAAATGTCTTGACACAATCACTACGAAAATGCCAGGAAGGCTATGTTAAAAAAAAAAAATTGTCTATACTATCTGGCTCCAATTTTTCCCATCCCATAATATCTTCAGACTACTTCAGTAACACTTTTACCCATGTTATTATAGAAAATATTTTCTTAACAAGGTTACATTGCAAAATGTATCTCTGCCACATTTTAAATCACCTCTCAGTAATATCTGATGTAGTTTATTATTCTCTCCTTCCTCAAAGCATTTCTTGGTGAAGTACTTTCTCTCTAATGATAGCCACGATCAATTCCTTCCTTTCCTATTACTGCATGCCACCCCCTCATTGAGCAATAGTGTCTATTCCTCCATGCCCTTTAGTCTGGGCTGAGATGTCTTTAAACTGAGCAATAGAATATGGTAGAAACCACACTTTAAGTTTCCTCTAAGAGGACTGGTAGATGCTGTTTTCTGCCTCTTAGAGCCCTGAGCTGCTATGCAAGATATCTAGGAAGCCACATGGAATAGCACTGAAGTGCCGGAGTGTCGATGTAGAATTCACTTTGGCCTTTCAACCCAGTCAAGACCTGGTGACAGACAGACTCCACCTCCAGCCAAGCCCTGGCTGCAGCTGGATGCCAGACATCAAGCAAGAACCTCTTAAGTTCATACAAACTTTGTTTGAAGTAATAAATTGTTGGCTTATAACACAAAATTTGGGGGTGGCTTGTTACATAGCAATAAATTATTGGGTTACATTTGGCAGGCATGAAAACATGCTTCCAAATAGAAGAAGCTTACTTGATCAACGGCCCCAAACTGCGGGCTCTGAAACACATCCTTATGTTTCCATTAAGGTCAGCCTCCCAGGGGCTACATGTGGCAGGGATACTAAGGCACACCCAGTCCTGGGAGACACAGTACTCCTCAGATAGCTGACTTGTGCTTAAGGACTTTCTAGCGGACTTGCCAAACCTTCTTTAAACTGCATCCTGGCCGGGCGCGGTGGCTCATGCCTGTAATCCTAGCACTCTGGGAGGCCGGGGCAGTCAGATCTCCTAAGCTCATAAGTTTGAGACCAGCCTGAGCCCGAGCATACCCCATCTCTACTAAAAATAGCTGGGTGTTGTGGTGGGCACCTGAGGCTTGAGCCCAGGAGTCTGAGGTTGCTGTGAGCTATGACACCATAGCACTCTACTGGAGGTGACAAAGTGAGACTGTTTCTAAATAAATAAACAAACAAACAAACTGCATCCACTCACCGTTTCCTCCCCTCTTCTTCACTGTGGTCAGACCTGCATTGCAGCCTCCCTCATCTTGTGTGGCTTCCTCCTCTACTTTCCCTCACAGGCATTTCTCCTAATAAAATACTTACATGTTTAATTTCACCTTGACTTATGCACAGAGAACCTGGGTTAACCCACAACTCTAGTCTGACTTTCTACTAGGCCCTGTCATTGCACCATTTTAGTGTCTAGTGTCTCTTCCATCTTCCTGAAGTCAAAGTGTTGATATGACCCAGAACTCACTCTGTCTCTTTATCATCCATGCTCATTTGTTGGAGATCTTGATCTAATAGCTGTCTATCTATTCATATACAGCCACTCCCAAGTCTGAAATTCTCCTCTGAACTCCAAACTTGATGTCTAACTCACTCATGTGAATCTTTCAAATTTAACATTTCCTCCACAAACTTGTTTCTCTTGTAGTCCATCTCAGTACTAGACAATCCCATCGTTCTAAATCAGTGGTTCTCAACCTTCCTAAGGCCTCCTAATGTCGTGGCCCTTTAATACAGTTCCTCATGTGGTAGTGACCCCCAACCATAAAATTATTTTTGTTGCTACTTCATAACTGTAATTTCGTTACTGTTATGAATTGTAATGCAAATATCTGATGTGCAGGATGTATTTTCATTGTTACAGACAGGTCACGACCCACAGGTTAAGAACCACTGTTCTAGATGCTGTGGCCATTCTTGACTCTCTCTCATTCCTTCCAGGCATCAATAGAGCCTGCTATCTATAACTTCATAATCTGTATATGCAAAACCTGACTATATCTCACTGCCTTGCTTGATCCCTCACCTAGATTATTGCAATAATCTCCAGGGTGGTCTCCCTGCTTCTGCTTCTGCCCAGCCATCGCCTTATTCTCAAAACAGTTGCCAGAGCAATCCTGTTAAAAACTGTCAGACCTTGTTGTTCCTCTGCCTGCCCCCAAATCTTATCTTACTTGGAGCAAAAGACAAACTCCTTATAATGATGTAAACCCCTACCTGACAGGTCCTCATTTCCTCTGACTCATCCCCTCTCCTCTCCCACTCCACTAATTGCACTGTTGCCTGGTTATGTCACAAACATATCCAGCTGGCCCCAACTTCACAGGGTCTTTGGACTGGCCCTCAGACTGGGAACATTTTTCCCTAAACTTCTAATTTTTAATCTAAATGTCTACTTCTTAACTAAACCTTCTCTGTCTACCTGACCCTCTAAAATTACAGTTCCCCGTGACACTTCACATTGCCCCTTCCCAATTTTATTTTTCTCCTTAGCACATTTTACTACCTAATGTAATGTATATTTTACTTACTTGCTGTTTGTCTCCCCCACTATAATGCACATTCAGTGAAGGAAGAGATTGCCTGTTTCATTCTCTGCTGTTGCTCAGCACCTAGAATACTGTTAGTTACATAGAAGATGCTTAAAAGATACTCCTTGAGTGAAATGCTCCAAAATAAAAATTTAAAGAATTACATGAGCCAAATTTTCTGTCTGGCATATATAAAATGCTCAGTAGGTATTAATGAATTATTTTCCTAAGATGAATTTACAAAAACATATGTGAGCCACTTTCATTTCAGTGAGCAAGAGACACAGAATGCTGTTTGTTTTACTACAATTGCACAGGGTTTGTCACTCTGTAAGTGGAACATAATCTCCATAATGATTTGGGACTCTTTTCATTATGCATATATTTGGAAAAATAGTAGAACTTCCATAGTTGACCATGTCTCTACATTGACCACATCCTTAAGTTGACCTAATTTTCATAGACCACATGTACTCAATGAACATTCTTTATGTTGGCCAGTTTGTTACAGTCTCTTGGGTGGTCAAATTATAAAGGTTCTACTATAATGAGATATCCCTCGACCACCGTTTATAATTTCTCTTTCTTGTGACTAATTGACTAGATTTCCTATATGTGACTACTAATCATGGTAGAATTCACTTAAAGCAAAAAAAAAAAAACAAAGGGAAAATTCCCTACCTTATTTCTCAGAAGAAGAATGACACTCCAACCAAATTTATTTTGTATTGAAGTCATTTATTCAGGTAATATATGCAGATTTCAGATAAAGGAGAGAAATGAAGGATAGGAAAGCCTAGAAATTTTAGACCCTTTCATCTCCCACCCTTTTAGATGAAGAAGGCATATCTTTAGTCACTTGAGCCCTATAGTTTTAGGTGCCAAGAACTCCCCTCCTCCTTTTGACACATATTTAAAACAGCCCAATTTAAAAGGAATTCACCACATCTTCATGGGGGAGGAAACCGCGAACATTTCCTTTACTGTATTCTGAGATATTTTTAGCAGATCTAAAGAATAGTTTTTGACAATAGCAAAATATGGCTCTTTGAGAACTAGTTATTTAAACCCCTGCTGGATGTATCCTGACAAAAATTAGAGAGTTTTATTAATTAGATAGCCTGAGGAGAGAATTCAATCTTGAGTCACCACCCTGTGTGCCAAAATAAGTCGAAATCTTCAAACTTAGCCTTATAATTAGAGGGTCCCAATGAGAGAGACAGAATAGTCACTATTCACACAGCAGAACCTGGCGGGCAGGCAGCATGCATTAGAGAGAGAAAATGGCAGCAGTAAGTCCAGAAGGACAAATAAAAGATGGGTGGCACTGAAAATCTGTGTGCCTGACTTCAATCTCCAAGAAACAGAAGTAGCAAGTTGGAATTACTCCTTTGAAAAGCAGAAGTCTGTAACATTATCTTCCCAATTTACACTGAAGCTGGTCATGCCATTATCTTTCCAAAGATTAAAAAAAGGCGAAGTTTAATTATTCCCCCCACTTTCTGAAGGACAAAATAGTAGGATGAGAAATCCATGGAATTTTTTCCCAAGCCCCAGCAAGCAATACTTTTATCTGATAATTTGCACTGGAATTCTGGTAAATTTCATGCAACTTCAAATATTCTCTAAAATAGAGTGCCATGTTGTATCCTCCATAAATGAGAATGCTTACTTTTCAAATATATGACATTTTAAAAATGATTTGCATTTTAAAGGTCTACAGAATTTTAATCACTGATCAGTTTTAACCCACGTTTCCTGCCTGCGTGCATCAGCGTACACCCTCGGCTTTGCCATCCTCATAAAAATTCTCTCTTAAGCTCTTATTTTCATGTGTTTTTAAAGTGGCTTAGCTCCCCTGCAGCTCTCATCAGCCTGCCTTCCCAAGTGGTCCCCTGCCTGGGAAGATGAAAGGCCCTCTTCACCTCAGCCAAGGCTCCTGTTTCTGCTTTCACGCTGATGGAAAATAACATACATATGGGAAAGTAACTGAGTATCACAGGCTGACTTTGAGCTAGTGTGATGCATTTCGTCTCAGGGGCTTTTTAAGCTCTCACATGGTCTGCACCACTTCCTAATACTGAAATTTCTCTAATGAAAATAAATTTCACTGGTTTATATCTACCCTATCATTCTAGAATATAAGAAAGTGACATATTTCATGGCATATTAGTTTTACTCTAATTACACTATGAATTTCCTGAGGATGGGAATAATATCCTTTATTTTGTTTCTCCAAGGCAACATGTGTTGTGGTTAGGGGCACAGATGCTGGAATCAGGTTTACCAGGTCCAAATCCCAGCTCTCTTTCTTTTCTTTTTTTCATTTATCAACATTATCTTTCAGATAAGAAATTTGATTCTTTTATTATTGATTCTTCTATTCTTTTAAAAGAATTTGATTCTTTTATTTTTATTATATCATAACTGTACCCCATAAATGCAGTAATGTACACAATGTGCTGATTTTATATACAATTTGGAATGTTTACATCAAACTGGTTAACTTAGCCTTCGCCTCACTTATTTAATTGTTGTGTTTGGATATTTATACTCTACTCTTAATATACTTGACATGTACCCTTGCAATATGCACAGTAGGTGAGGTCCGACGGATTACCCTCCCTCTACCCATCCCTCCCACCCCTCACCCTCCTCTTCTCTCCTTTCAGGGCTATAATTGTCACTTTCATACAAAAGATAAAGCCCAGCTCTCTTTCTTATCAGCTGTATAATATTAAGTAAATTACTTAACTTTTCTGTGCTCTGTTGCATCAGTTATAAAATGGCAATAATAATCACCTACTTTAAAGGGTTGTTATAAATATTAAATGAATATTTAATATGTAATATATTCTATAAATATAGCCTATTTTTATTTTATATTTCCCTTTTAGTAACACAGGGGCAGATATACAGTAAGGGACCTGAGTGACATTTAATGCTTGCCAGGATTAAAAAAAAATTCTGTGATATTTACTTGGTAATTAGCTCTACATTCACAATTACTAAATACTTTTCATATCTAAAAGTTCAATAGACTCAACCTTTGGCCATCCATTAGCTATAGTGTTTAGAAGTGCAAGGCTTGATTCCCTTATGCTCTATCAATACATTTTTTCAAATAACATGCTGTCAACAATATTTAAATTATTCTCATAGTGTTACGTATTAAAACCACCAATAAGTTTTTATTGAGTGATGATCATGTGTTGGGCACTGAGTCAGATACTGGGGACAGAGAGAGCCAAGACATGGCTTATTTTACAATAAGCCTGAGATCTAGTTGGAATGACATAGTATCTCCATCAAGGGATAAACAAAAACAAATGGCAACATAAGGTCAACATAAAATAAGTGGAGCAGATAATTGTGCTCTAGCAATTCAGAGGAACAAAGGTTATTCTGGGTTTGGGCAGCTGGATATCAAAAGGCAATGGCAGTGGGTAAAATGGCACAATAGCTTTAATATGGGAAATCATTCACTAGAGATCAAAATAGCTTTAATATGGGAAATCATTCACTAGAGATCAAATAAAAATTAAACTTATAAAATTATTAAATTATGGTTTACAAGATGGAGTCTTTGACCTATGTCTTATAAGAAAATCATCTAAAATGCATTGAAGGCTCTTTACTGAAGGCATGTAACTTGGCAACACGAAGGCCAAGAAATGTATATAATAAAGATAAATACTGAACAGAAAAACTTATACACACCATGACACAGCCTTACCTGAACTGCTTCATGGATTTCTTGTCATTTTATCTCCAGAAAGAGACGGTCATTTTGGAAAGCCTGCAGTCTTATCCATCATTGTACTCCCAACGTTACTGGCACATGACACGAATGGACTTTCCTCCTCCTCCCCTAAATCACTGTATAATAAATATGAAATGTCTTTTAAAGTTTAAAAGACATAGGTCAAATAGGAAGAACTTAGAAAGCCCATAGAAATTTTACATGTCTCAATACTTTATAAAGTAGATGTGTTAAAAATGTAGGAAAGGCTGAATGCAGTACCTGTAACCCTAGTACTTTGGGAAGTTGGAGTGGGAGGATTGCTTGAGACCAGCTTCAGCAGGTGCAAGATCCTGGCTCAAAATAAAAAAATAAAAAAATAAGAATTTGAGATTTTAAAAGGGCCTAATATAATCTAAAAAGTATATTAAAGGAAATAAAACTGTGTCCCTAATTTTCTGAGATTGATGTAATGGCAAGAAATTATGTTTCAACTGTTCTAAAATACAAAATATGGTACACTGTAAAGAACTTTAAACCTAAATTTGGAAGAACTGTATTTAAATTTAATCCTGCCATCTACTATCTTTATGAAATTAGCCAAGTTACAAGTAGATCACCCTCCCCAATGTGGGTGGGCATGATCAAATCTGTTGAGGGCCTGAATAGGGCAAGGAGAAATTTGTACCCTGGCTTCTTTCCTCATGCGTGGGCCAGGACATCTCATCTTCTTTCACCCTTAGACTGAGATGTACATCATGAGCTTCCCTGTTCTCAGGTCCTTGGACTTGGACCTTATTACACCATTGGCTTTACTGGGTGTCCAGTTTGCAAATGGCAGAACGTGGAACTTCTTAGCCTCCATAATCACATAAGCCAATTACTCATGATAAATATTTCTCTGGAGAACCCTAATACAATGGGGGTAAAGTGATGATTCTAATTTTGAAAAAAAGCCTGAGGCTATTTCAAGTCCTAAAAACAATCAAACACCTTTCTATCTTCCTGACATGAACAGATTTAAGGGTGGTATAATGTTTACCTGAATAAGCCCTTTAATTTCAGGGTTAAGGTAACTCTGCCAGGATCCTGGTGATCCTATAAGCTGCTTAGAAGTTCTGGCTTCTGGAGAGGTGCAACACATTAATAAGTTTTTTTCTTCAAGGTTACATTAAAATTATAACATCGAATGGTAAAAAGGAGAAGCCTACATTTTAATGAGTTCAGTTATTAACCCCTGTGGTACCCTATTCAAACAGCCATAAGGGTCTCAGGAGTCTGGCTTTACATCCTTCGTATTAACCTGGATGGAAGTGGAACACATTATTCTTAGTAAAGCATCACAAGAATGGAGAAGCATGAATCCTATGTACTCAATCTTGATATGAGGACAATTAATGACAATTAAGGTTATGGGGGGGAAGCAGAAAGAGGGATGGAGGGAGGGGGGTGGGGCCTTAGTGTGTGTCACACTTTATGGGGGCAAGACAAGATTGCAAGAGGGACTTTACCTAACAATTGCAATCAGTGTAACCTGGCTTATTGTACCCCCAATGAATCCCCAACAATAAAAAAAAAAGACAAAAAAAAAATAAATAAATAAAAAACAAACAAATGGAAGCAGATTTTCTGTAAACCACTTACCGGTTTCTCAGAGCACCAAATGATCTTTGCTATCATTCCCCTCCTCAAAATCCTTTAGCACACTGATTTTCAATTCTTTTTATTCTGTTGATATTTGTTTTGTGTCCCAGGATATGATCAATTTTGGAGAATGCTCCATGGGGTGATGAGAAGAATGTGTATTCTTTATCTTTGGGATGGAGTGTTCTATATGCGTCTATCAAGCACAGTTGTTCCAGGGTCTCATTTAAATCTCTTATAGCTTTGCTTAATTTCTGTTTAGAGGATCTGTCCAGCTCTGAAAGAGGAGTGTTAAAGTCCCCTGTTCTTATGGTATTATCAGATATCATATTGATCAGACTGAGTAAGGTCTGTTTCAAGAATCTGGGAGCATTTAAATTGGGTGCATAAATATTTAGAATTGAAACATCTTCTTGTTGTATTTTTCCCTTGACCAATATAAAGTGACTATCTTTGTCTTTTTTGACTTTAGTTGCTTTAAATCCACATGTATCTGAAAATAAGATTACAACTCCTCTTTTCATCTGATTAAAGGTAGATGACCATTGTCTTCTTGCTTGGAAAGTTTCATTAGAGAAGTCTGCAGTCACTCTGATGGATTTCCCCTGTGGGTCAACTGGCGCTTACTCCTGGCAGCTTGCAGAATCTTTCTTTTGTCTTGACTTTGGACAGGTTCATCACAATGTGTCTTGGAGAAGCTCGGTTAGAGTTGAGGCAACCTGGGGTCCGATATCCCTCTGAAAGCAGTGTGTCAGAATCTTTGGTGATATTTGGGAAATTTTCTTTTATAATATTCTCTAGTATGGCTTCCATTCCTCTGGGGCATTCTTCTTCCCCTTCTGGAATTCCTATAACTCGTATGTTGGAACGCTTCATAAAGTCCCATAATTCTGACAGTGAACGTTCTGCTTTCTCTCTCTTCTTTTCTGCCTCTTTTACTATCTGAGTTATCTTAAGAACTTTGTCTTCTACCTCTGAAATTCTTTCTTCTGCATGGTCTAACCCATTGCTGATACTTTCCATTGCATCTTTAAGTTCCCTAATTGACTGTTTCAGTTCCTTCAGCTCTGCTATATCGTTTCTATATTCTTCATATCATTCATCTCTTATTTGATTCTGTTTTTGGATTTCCTTTTGGTTATTTTCCACTTTATTAGCAGTTTCCTTCATTGTTTCCATCATTTCTTTCATTGTTTTCATCATGTGTATTCTAAATTCCCTTTCCGTCATTCCTAGCTTTTCTTTATAGGTGGAATCCTCTGCAGTAGCTACCTCATGGTCCCTTGGCGGGGTTGTTCTGGACTGGTTCTTCATGCTGCCTGGAGTTTTCTGCTGATTCTTCCTCATGAGTGATTTCTTTTATCTGTTTCCTTGCCATAATTTTCCTTTCACTTCCTCGTGCTCTTTAAGTTCTCATGCCTGTGGAAGTTGCCAGTGGGTTTAGACCAATTGAACATACGCGACCACTTGCCAGTTTTCCACTGTTTTTGTCCTCCTCTTGGGGTCCAGAAGTCTCTCGCTAACTCCCTGTATCCTAACAGGGATGATTATAGGCAGATCTCACCAGCCAGAGATGCCTGGAGTCCTAGCTGCCCAGACTCACGGTGCCCAGATGCAAAGAAGCTGTTACTCGGCCCCCATCTTGCTCTCTCCTCTCTAAATAAAACCTTCCCTTTAATTTTCAAGGGAAATTTACTTTAGGTTTAGAATTTTTGTCAACTTTATGTGTATAAGAAAGTTTGCTTTTCTCCATCATGTTGTTAAAAAAATGGTGGCGATAGCTCTGACTCGGGAAACTCTTTTGTTGGTCTTTCTCTCCCTTTATCTTTCTCCTTTTTCTTCTCCTTGATCTGCTTGTCCTATTTTAAGTTTAACAAAGCATTATGTCAGCCCGTGATATGATGCTATGAAGACAGACATTTTGAGGCAGGCATAATCTTAAAAAATGCTACCCTACTGAGCTGAGCAGTTATATTTTAGCTCTATGATACTTCTTATGTCGGAATTCTAAGCATTCCCCTGGGTGTAGTTTTTAGAGATTGTCTATTCAACAATTTTATTATCACTATGAATAGATACCAAATCATTTCTTTTTCAATGTGCAGGCAGGCCCAAGAGATCAGTATCAGCTCTCTCCCTAGCCTTTTCTCTTCACTTAGAGACACCACTTCTGCCTACCTATTTTTCTCTTCTGATCATTAATTCACTAAGTCCAGCATAATGTTACAGGGAAATACTGAAAACTTCTCAAATCTTCTCTTTCTTCTTAACCTTCCTACCACTAAGATAATAAATTCTAAATCAGTACATCTCAAAACTTAATATGAATTTGAATCACCTGATGAACTTATTAAAATGCAGAGTCTGACTCAGAAGGTCTCGGTGTGGCCCAAGAACCTATATTTCTAATAATTCCTGGGTTATTTAGATGATGATATTGGTCCAGGACCACATTTTGGGTTATTAAGATTTAGATTGCAGAAATAACCTCATTTCTGAGCTCCCTGCATCCACTCTTGCTAGTATCATTCTTGATGATAATATCAAAGTCAGACATTTAAAATACAAGCTTGATCACACCTCTTTCCTACCCCTACTTCCATTCCACTCATGCTACCATTCTTTCACTGGACCTCTATTTTGGTCAGGATGAAATCCTTTGTATGGCTTATGAGGCTCTTAAGACTTCATTCCTATGTGCCCATGTAGCCCCATTTCTCTCTACTCCTTCACTCAACATATATTTGATAAATGCCATGATGGACCCTGAACTCAGTTCCTACTTCTATAATGTCCAGTCACAGCCAAGAGCTTTCCATGTCCTCAGTATATTTTTCTTGCTTCTAAAACTTTTCAGGTACTACCTTCTCTGTTTCCAACATGACCATCCCTCCCCTGATCCCCTGTCCCTAACTTTCCTAGTTAGAGCCTCTTCATCCGTTAAGACCAAACATGGGGATCACCTCTTCTGGAATATTCCCTACTCCCCACTAAAATGTGACTTGTGTATGCAATCTATCCACAACTTATGCATTGTCTGGGACAGAGTAGAAGCTTAGAATCCACGTGAATGGATAAATAGGACTTGTGGCACTGTATTATAATGGGCTACTTATTTGATTATTTCCCCATAGTAAATGTTTTTGATGGCAGGAACCATTACTTATTTTTCTATCATCTTTAGTGGTACAAATATTCATTAATATTTATTGAACACATGAATGAATTAATGCATAAAATAATGAGTTAAAATTTGATGCAAAATTATAGGTAGCAGCAAAGTTGTATATAAATTAAAATGCCATAGCAGGAGAAATTAATAAATGCCAAGGTTCAGACAAGGGCTGGAGCCAACCAGAAAATAATGGTTCTAGGTTTCCATGGGGCAAAAGAAAAGATTGCTTTGGGTAAATTTCCTTAATATTTAGGCTGGGTAGAAGTTGGAAGCAAGTGTGACCATAGGGAACAAACACTTTTGAAAAAAAGCAAAGATGGGCGGCGCCTGTGGCTCAGTCGGTAAGGCGCCGGCCCCATATACCGAGGGTGGTGGGTTCAAACCCAGTTCCGCCTGAACTGTAACCAAAAAATAGCCGGGCGTTGTGGCGGGTGCCTGTAGTCCCAGCTACTCGGGAGGCTGAGGCAAGAGAATCGCTTAAGCCCAGGAGTTGGAGGTTGCTGTGAGCTGTGTGATGCCATGGCACTCTACCGAGGGCCATAAAGTGAGACTCTGTCTCTACAAAAAAAAGCAAAGAGAACCTACAGTTAAAAATTCAGCCCAATTCTCAGTTTTCACAGCTACCCAGATGTTCTGCTAACTCTTAAAAAACTCTTCAGTTTTTAGGAATTAACTACTTAGTAGAGTTACTAACCAAATATGTTATCACTTAGGGAGTGTTTCAAAGGGAGGACCAGGGAGATATAATTTGAGCACATCTTTTATTGAGCTACAATTATACTCATATGCTCATAAGAAGTGGGATTGTAATGTAAGATAATCAGCACACTCTCAGATGTTTGCACTTTCCTCTCCTTCTTGACATACTATGTGTTGAGAATTTTCGTGGGCACAGTTTTCTACATTACAGAAAAGATTGCTTGGTATCACCAGACATGCATGATATAATAAATAAAACAAAACACACACACACAACAGACTAGTCTCTCTGCTTTCTTGGTAGTTTGAATGAATAATAGACATTGCAAAACAAGGTAAGCCACAAGTGCCATGATAGAGTCAAGGGCGCACACCCATGGAGCATCCTTTTCTGTACAAGGATATCTCATTAGATTGGGGGAGGTGTCAGGGAACACTTTCTGTAGTCCTTGCAACAAAATGAAATAAAAGAAAGCACGTCAAAATAAAAATTAAATAAACACAGTAACCAATCAAACAAGAGATCCAAAAATTGTTTTAAAAAATCCTCAAGGTTATCCAATAATAGAGAATTATTTGAAGAAATATGAGAAAAATGTTTGGATTTAGCTTCTTTCTAAGTCCTCCCACTTTTTCCTCTTTCCTCTTCCTTTACCTTTCTTGAATGTTTTTCTTTTATCCCCCTATCTTCTCTCTTTCCTCCTCCTGTTCTCTCCCCACCCAGTCTATAATTTCCCCAAGTAACTAATTTAAGGGGTGAGGTGTGGGTGAAAGTATATTAAATTCCACCCAGAGGCTGAGGCAGCCTCAGGCCTCAAGTCCCCCTTGAGTCTGAAGGGGATAGGAATTCTGACCTGGTCCTGGAAGCCAGCAGACACCAGCCTTTCTGTCCCCAGCTCAGATTCAAGATCCTGAACTTGAAAGATAAGCAGGTTCAGGGTATGACAGGGATTGCTTAAGGTGGCAAAGACAGGCAGGTGTAGGAGGACTCCACCCCGTAAATCGCAAGGATGTAGGCACTGAACCACCACCTGGGTCCTTTATGTTAAGCAGATCATAAAAGTTTGCCCCCTCCTAGTTCGTCCACTAATCGTCTATTTTTCTACAATTACATGTTTACATGATAAATTATAAATGTTTTATAAACTTTAGTATTTCAAGTATGTTAAGTCTTTAGTTTCAGGAATTAAAATAAATACAATGGATTCTTAATTTAAAAATAATAATACATATTATTACATAATTATTACATATTATTACAATTATTACATAATAATCATCATCATCATCTAAACAAAGACCAGATGACATTGCCAAGTGGTTCTGCTATGGTATGCCTCTGCGGGTAACTGTGTGCGCTGGACTTTGGCAGGTCATCCATCATGCCAGGGAGGGTTTGTAGATTTTCTCTTCTCTCTAAACTCATTTACAGCACAAACAAAGAGTAAATAAAATGCTATCCAGACAACTAGAAGTAGAAACTATTGTAGAGTTTTTATATTAAAGAATGTTATCAAGGGGGATATTTTATTTCCAGTTTCTCTTGTGACTGGGAGTTGTTAATATAAAGGATGTTCTTTGGCAAGCTTTCTTTCTTTTCAATAGAATTCTAATAAAATATGAATATAATACAATGCATAAAATAAAGCTGAACCTCCAAGACAGAATATTTAGGGTGAGAAGAGTTGCCAGGGAATCAACCATGAGAAACACACCTAGGTGGGCTCTGACGAGGAACTGGTGAACTTAAGCAGCGTTGAGTAGTCAGGGAAGCAGGGAAAAAGCAGAAATTGGTGCCACATAAATCGGGAAGAATGAAGTTTGAAGAAAAAAGAACATAACAAATAGCCTCAAATTTTGTATCTTTAAAACACTAACTCATAAAATTACTTCTTTTTCTTTTCTTTTTTTTTTTATAAAATTACTTCTTAAAGTTCACTGCTTGGCATTAAAGGATTGTCTACCCAAGAATGACCTTCAAGATTTAAAAATTTCTGAGTTTGTGCTTTTATTGACAAAGATTATAGTAAAATAGAAATAAAGGAAACATTCAGGGTAAATACCCTAACCTGTGTGAGTTTCTCTTTTGTTAATACAACTAGACTTCCTCTTGTAAAGGTTTTTTGTTTTGTTTTTGAGACAGGGTCTTGCTATATTGCCCAGGTTGAAGTGCAGTCGCTATTCACAGCCTCAAACTCCTAGGCTCAAGGGATCCTCCTGCCTTGGCCTCCTAAATAGCTGGGACTTTAGATGCATGCCACTATGAGCTAAAGTTTCCTTTTAATCTTTTGAACAGTGGGCAAGAAACACCCATAATCACCTTCCCTTGAAATACTGAAGCTCTCTGATGGTATTTACCATGCTGCCTATGTTACAAAAGATTATTTTTTAAGCTTTTTTTTTTGGTCTATTTTCTTTTTTTAAGTCTTTCACATGACTTCTTCTGAGCAGGTAATTTAATCATTTTACTATTGCCTGATTCCCATCAATCCCAAGGAAAGTCAATTTAGTCTAGCTGGTTGGTTGGAAAGAAAAGAAAAGAAAAAAAGAAAGACAAGGAAGGGAAAGGAAAAGAAAGGAAAGGAAAGCACCCAGCCTTTATGACTGAATTGATTATCCACTTTCTGTTGACATTACAGTTAAGACTGGCTTACGAGTAATGGAAGATAATCTGTGGGTCAGGATATGTCTGCACACCTGCCCCATGCCAGCACCCAGCCACAGCCAACACATCAACCTTCTCTGATTCTTGCTCCCAAAGCTCATCACCACCTACAGTGATTGTCAGTCCTCTTACTGCTAAGGCATTGCTTTATTTTCCTCTCAGCCTTGCTCAGGTATCAGGTTATTGGAAGTGAATTTATCCTAATGGCTTATTATCTCCGCAGGCAACATTCTTCTTGATAAACTGTTTAACCTGAATACAATTCTGGTGGCCACACAATGTGGCTCAACCACTGAGTCAACTCATCCACACATGATTTAGTAAATCTCTGTACACATTGAGCTTCTATTCTCAGTACCAGGAGAATTGGTGACAGCTTTCATCTTGCATGTGCTGACCAGCGTCAAACTACCTGTGGTATTGGATGATGTTCTGTACATCCTGAAGATGTAAAGCAAGCATCTTTTAAACTTTCCATTTCAGATTCATAGATATGTGTCATTATTGAAAATGAATAAAGTCTATATTTTGTTTCCTGGGAGCTTTGATTACCATGCATCTATTTGCATAAGTCCTCATAGAAAGCTAGATTTTCTAATCAAATGAAATGTTATTCCTTTAAGCAATGTACTTTATTCTAACCATTCAGTTGTAAATTTTGGAAAATGTTTCACACTGTCTATATTCCTAAGTGAGAGGTAACATGGTAATCATTTTTGAACACCATTATAGTTGAGAGTCAAACTTGGCTTAGTGACATCCCTGAGACCACTGACAAATATTAACCAGCCTTTGACTGATGTGCTTTTTATATTATTAGATGTGATTTTTCATTACATTTCTGCATTTGACTCATCAGATTGCCATCGGCTCCCACTTTACATAGTCACGTGCCTGCCTGCCTCAACCCTTTTCTCCCTCTGTTTTGTTACCTACAGTCAATCATGAGTTTAGATCACCAATCTTAATAGTATTGTGTCTGCAGTAAATGTAAATGGAAGCTGGGTGATGATTTTTGTAAAACATCACAAGCTTTGCTGCATGGCCAGAGCCGTATTGAGGCTGGTTGCTCCTGTGCCATGTATCCTGGGTGGGGGCAGGATGCGATCGTGAAAGTAAGTAACCCTGAATCTATCAGTTAGTACTTGGAATCTGGTGTCTGACATGCCTCGGAATGTTTCAGAGTCCCAAATGCCACTTGAGAAGCATGGACAGAGTGTAAGGTCCACATATGGGGGCAGGAAGAATTGGAAAGGCCACTGTGAGCCTTTGACAGTAGCAAAAGAAAAATCACCTTGTGATTATGTGAGTTTCATTCCTATTATGCAAAATTGGCTCAATTCTTGTCACACATGTGATTTTCTGTGGCATTGAGGTACTCCCTGGAAATCATATGTCTGAGGGAGAGAGAGACATAGCGATGCTGTCAGTGAAAACGGCAAGACGTGCATGCTCAATGGGAATGAAAATCGGCTCTTGGAAGGAGGTGAAAAATCTTATTATTTTATGTATAAAGTCAAGATCTACATATAGTCCATAAACATATACACAGTATATCTGTGGTATTAAAATTTCATAGATGACAGTATTAGGAAAAAATGTTTAAAGGGGAGACATAAAGTATGAGACCTTATAGTGAAGGAGGTGGTGCTGGCAGACCTCGGGGAGAGAAGCCAGTATAAGCAGACTTCCTTATTTGCATGCTTGCCACATGATGCTGCCTCCTCTCTAGCTTCCTTTCTGTCAGTTACCCACACAGCATCCTTTGCCCTAGCTGAACCTCCTGTATTTCTCCACGGTGGCATTCCATTTCTCAATGCTGAGACTTTGCACAGGCTGGTCCTTCGACCTGAGATTCTCTTATCCACCTTTCTCACCTGCTTCTCATCCATCTCAAAATCCAACTCAAGCCTCATCTAACACTGAGAGCTTTGTAGACATATTTAAAACAATAACAACAACAAACAGGCAAAAATAAAAGAAGAAGTTGGTAACAGGGATGTCATATCATTTAAGGACACTGACTTTGAGCAAAGATCTGAATGAAGTGAGGAAGACAGACGTATGAATATTTGTAGAATAAATATTCCTTGAAATCAAAGTTCATGAATGAGCTCAGGGTAGCTGAAGCCAGCAACACAGAAGGAAAGTCATAGGAAATTATTTTGGAGGATCCTATTATATAGGGCATTGTGGTGTTAGTTATTTTCCACTAAATGTTGTTAACAATTATTAGAGTATTGACATCAGAGTGTACCATGAGCTGATTTATAGGTTTAAAGGCTCCCATCAGTTGATGGATGAATAATTGATTGAGGAGGTGTAAAAGTCAAAGCAGGGAGGCCAGGTAGAAGACTAGTGAAATAGCATAGTGAAAATGATAATCTCTTGGTCTAATACGCTAGCAACCAAGTGGGTGAGATATAGCCTAGAATTCTATGCCCCCTTCCATTCACTCGACACTTGGAAAACTATTCCTCAAATTCCAAGACTCAGTTCAAATACTCAAACTACTCGAGTCCATGTTTGACTGCCCCAGGTTAATTAGTATCTTATATTCAGGATGGTCATAGCCTTTGTATATTCTTCCATTGCTGCACTTTTCTCATCCAATTCTGACAACTTATTTATCTATCTGTCCACACCACACTATCAGCTCCTTGAGGGAAAAACTGTATTTTAGTCATTTTGGCAATGGTAAGACCTAAGACAGTATGAGATACACAGTAATAATAGTTGGCATCAACAAACCTTTACAACATGCCAAACATTTTATAATTGCTAGTTCATTTGATGCAACAAGGTTATGTGTGAGATACTCTTACTTTATCTTCAAAAAGAAAACCAAGACATTGAGAAGTTAAGTGGCTTCTCCCAGTCCACACAACTGGCTTGCAAGCTCAATTGCAGCTTTCTAAAGACAGAAACCTCACTTTTAACCACTTGGCAACTCTGCCATAATAAATGTTTCGGTTCTTGAACCTTGGAGAGAGAGCCCAGTTTAGTGTGAGATTAAAATTAGCTCAGCGTAAAATTATCAGTAATCACAGGCCCTAGTGATGATACCGGAATTTCAGGTTCTTGGTCTCGATGATTTGAAGAATAAATCCACGGACCACAGATCAGTGGTAAGACACAATTTATTTACAGAAAAGAATACGAAAACACTAAACCTCCCGGAGAGAAAACCCAAGTCGGGGAGAAAAGCTCTCTGTCTCTCTGCATCTACCGGTACATATATGTTCACGGGTTCCTTGGCCAGGAAATGAATGGACACAGTCTTCCCCTGGGGAGAGGTGAATGAATGTATCAATGAATGCACACAGACCCTTCTGCTGGGGCAAGTGAATGAATGTATTAATGAATGGACACAGTCCATTCACAGAATTAAGGCCTAGGAAACTAACATGAAATTGACCTAGGCATAGGAAATGGGGGTTCCATTTTCAGTCACAAGAGTAAAGGGAAGGAGACACAGAGGCGCCGTGTCTCCCCAGCAGTTGTTCCGCTCCTTTGGCTATTGGAGCCTCCGGTGGGGGCGGGAGTGGGAGCCCACCCCCTTGCCTACCTTCCAGCCTGCTAGTTCCTCTGCCGGTTGCCGCAGCACCAAAACGGCCAAGGCGGAGGTGGCAGCTAGCTGGGGCGCCACCGGGCCACCTGTCCTGTATCAGTGGCACATCAGTGTCTCCACGCTATAGCTTTTCTGGCATGAGAGGCACTTGTTTGGATCAAAATGCTCCTAAGTTGGGGATCACAGAAGCGCACTTATGAGGTATCCCAAGAGCAGGGCAGTGGGTAGGCCTTCATGATGTCTCAGAGTATAGCGCTTTGTTGACCATTTTTAATTAAAAATTTTTAATAAAAATTTCATCTATTGCTGAAACTGATACAGAACCAATGTTAGTTTAATTAAAAAAATTCTGACTTTGTTTCCTAGTTATAGTGACAAATCTCAACTTCTGCAGTCACCTAAATGTCCTTTGAAATAACTTGTGCTTTTAATAACTAGATAAGATCAAGGCACAATGTCTAACTAATTATTAGACACTGCTACCTGAAACTGTTTTTGGAGCAAGACAAGGTGTAAGTGAATAAACAAGTACTCAACTAAACCCACGGCTTTGGCCCAACTATCACAATGTGTTGACTAAGCTTAGCAACCATCGATGTGAAACCACTTTCTCAAGCCAAACACATGGGAAGAACCCCCACTTCCACACCAGCTCGATCAAGAGAAACATGATAATTTTGTAAGCAGATGGTCTCTCTTTCCTCAGGCTGACAGAATAAAGTTAAAATTATTTAGCATAATGTTTACCTTCGTTGCTTTCTACTGTGAAAGACTAGTGTTTCTTGTTCTGGTCCCTTTGTTCCTTTCCTTCGCTGACGTTGGATGTTGGGCTTCTACAGAAAACTGGTACAGGGCGGCGCCTGTGGCTCAGTGCGTAGGGCGCCGGCCCCATATGCTGAGGGTGGCGGGTTCAAACCCAGCCCCGGCCAAACTGCAACCAAAAAAATAGCCGGGCGTTATGGCGGGCGCCTGTAGTCCCAGCTGCTCGGGAGGCTGAGGCAAGAGAATCGCGTAAGCCCAAGAGTTAGAGGTTGCTGTGAGCCGTGTGACGCCACGGCACTCTACCTGAGGGCGGTACAATGAGACTCTGACTCTACAAAAAAAAAAAAAGAAAACTGGTGCATTCTATTTCCCTTTTGGGTTATGCCATGTTATACAGTATTGTTCTCTTCATGCCCTTGTCTCCCACCCACTCTTTGCTTGTGATTTCAGAAAGCCTGATGCCTAATAAAGCCTTATCAAATTATTCCCAACCACTGAACAAACATTAGAAATACAAAGTAGTAGCAAGGAGACTGTGATTTTTAGGTCCTCAGAAGCGGTGGACTCCTATCTCCAGTTTTTGTCTTTCTTTCAACATACACTAAAGACATCCCTGGCTTTCAAGAGAATGCTGTATTTACAGATTTAAGAGAGAGGCATTCACTGAGTTTTTCTGAATATGAAGAAAAACACCCTTGCCAAGGCCAATGTGTCACAGCTTTTTTTTTTTTTTTTTTTTTGTAGAGACAGAGTCTCACTGTATCGCCCTCGAGTAGAGTGCCGTGGCGTCACACGGCTCACAGCAACCTCCAACTCCTGGGCTTACGCGATTCTCTTGCCTCAGCCTCCCGAGTAGCTGGGACTACAGGCGCCCGCCACAACGCCCGGCTATTTTTTTGTTGCAGTTTGGCCAGGGCTGGGTTTGAACCCGCCACCCGTGGCATATGGGGCCGGCGCCCTACTCACTGAGCCACAGGCGCCGCCCGTGTCACAGCTTTTTATAGTATTGCTTTTTGACAAGTGAGATCTTGTGGGATATCATATTTGCAACTTGTAACTTTTTTTTAAATGAGCAGGCTATTTTTGGCCAGCAAGACAAAAACAACAACAACAACAAAAAAAAAAAAAAAAAAAGAAAGAAAGAAAGGACATGGAAGAAAGGACATGAAAGAAAGAACAGAGGCTACACAGGAAATGTACCCACTCACAGTGGGAGCCAGCAGGACTGATCCTGGGGATGAAGGTGAAAGACGCAGCCTCAGCTCCACCAGCTTCGTCATCTTTCCCATTCCAGAGGATTCTCCTTCCTGTCCCCTAGGCATTCTCCAGTTTCGCTAGCAAAGTTTCTTTACAGTGTCAACAGAAAATGTAACTAGGTGGTATATTGGAAACAGTACTCAATGTACAATCAGCTGAATCCTGATCCCAACTTCACCATTTACTACTTAGACTTCAGCCAACAGGTTCAGGTCTGATCCTTAGTATCCTCATCAATAAAATGGGGATCTCTTTATAGTTCACTAACAAACTTCTTTCTAGGGTCAAATAAGAATATGTACAGGTGTGTTCTCCAAAATCTAAACATTATACAAATATAAGGCATGATCAATTTCTATTTGATTGTCCTGAAAATTACGCTCATGATCCAGAATGATTGCTAAATAAAAGTGTTGTCTCATTTGACAAGATAATGATTCAGAGAGAGATTTGCAATTTTATAGGAGTAAATCTGACTTAACTGGAAAGGAAAATCTAACTTCTTAGGTCACTCTTTATGTAGTCAGTGAATAACCAAATTTAATCATTAAAATCGATCGTTGTATACTATGGGGCTGGCACACTGTCAGTAAACTCCAGTTATAGCGAATTCTGGTCATCCCAATGAGGATAAGCTGGAGTCACTTATGGTTCCATTACCAAGTGGTTTCAGCCTTTGTGGGGCTCCACTATTTATCAGAAAGCTGGAAAATAAAGCAAGACAAGAAATCACAGTTTTGAGATCCACCTGAAATGGGGGCAGTTCTATAACTTATCTGCCAATCAGATGAACCCACAGTGAGGTACAGATATAGAAGTGAGTGCATGAGGGGATTGAATATGTAATTTGTGGCAAGCACAGTGGCAAAGCTATCTGGGTTTCTAGGGTCAGCCATGCAGAGTGCCAGTAATTTGATGTGCTTGAGTATGAACATTAGAATGACTGAGAAATCCCTACAGTTGATGGGGTCTACCTTGAAATGACTACATTATGTCTTCTTCCACTACATATAATGAGAAATAAGAATCAGATAGTACAGCAAGTAATGAAAAAAGTAGAATTATATTTTTGCTGTACAAACCTTGCAACTATGAAAATCTGTGATATCTGTCTTGAAAGTGGGTTCATATCAACATGTAGAGATTGAGCACATTCTTTCAGGGGATATACCATGTATATAGCACTTTTTTTTTCCTTTTTTTATATTAAGTCTTTTGTACATAGATCATAAATACAATTATGCCAATTTCAGTGTGTTGATTATTTGTACAAATTGGAGTGCTTACATCATACAAATCAGCATAGCTTTCACCTCGTTTACCCAATTATAGCATTAGGACATTTGTCTTCTACACATGATAGAACCAACTTGTACTTGCAATGTGCTTCATAGTTGTGGTCCCCCTACTATTCCCTACTATCCCTCCCACCTTATCCTCTTCTCTTTCCCTCCCCTTCCCTCCTCATCCTAGGCTAAATTTGTGTTTCATTTTTCATATGTAAATGTGAGTTATTATAAATTGGTTTCACAGTAGTACTGAGTACATTGGATACTTTTTTCCCCCATTCCTAAGATACTTTACTAAGAATAATATTTTCCAGCTCCATCCATTTAAACATAAAAGAGGTAAAGTCTCCATTTTTTTTTACTGCTGCATAGTATTCCATGGTATACATATACCACAATTTATTAATCCATTCATGGGTCGATGAGCACTTGGGCTTCTTCCATGACTTGGCAATTATGAATTGAGTTGCAATGAACAATGTGGTGCTAATATCTTTATTGCCAAATGATTTTTGGTCCTTTGGATATACACCTAGAAGAGGAATTGCAGGATCAAACGGCAGGTCTACATTTAGATCCCTGAGTGTTCTCCAAACTTCCTTCCAAAAGAAACTTTTTAGCTTGCATTCCAACCAGCAGTGCAGAAGTGTTCCCTTTTCTCCACATCCACGCCAGAATCTGTTGTTTTGGGATTTTGTGATGTGGGCTACTCTTACTGGAGTTAGATGGTATCTCAGAGTAGTTTTGGTTTGCATTTCTCTGATGATTAAAGATGATGAGCATTTTTTCATGTGTCAGTAGGCCATGTGCCTGTCTTCTTCAGAGAAGCTTCTGTTCATGTCTCTTGCCCACAATAAAATGGGATCACTTGTTTTTTGCTTAGTCATAAGTTTGAGTTCTCTGTGAATTCCAGTTATTAGACCTTTGTTGGTAGTATAACTTGCAAAAATTCTCTCCCATTCTGAGGCCTGTCTATTTGCTTTACTTAGTGCGTTCTTGGCAGTGAAGAAGCTTTTTAATTTGATCAGATCCCAGTAATGTATTTTTGATGTTGCTTCAATGGCCCGGGGTATCTTCCTCATGAAGTATTCTCCCAGGCCAATTTTCTCAAGTATTTCCCCTGCACTCTCTCTAAGAATATTTATAGTTTCATGTCTTAAGTCCTTTAACCAATGAGAGTCAATTTTTGTTAGAGGAGAAAGGTGTGGGTCTAGTTTCAGTCTTCTACAAGTTGCCAGCCAATTCATCCAGCACCATTTATTGAATAGGGAATCTTTCCCCCAATTTATATTTTTAGTAGGCTTATCGAAAATCAAATGATGATAAGTGTCTGGGTTCACTGCTTGGTCTTCAATTCTGTTCCATACATCTACCTCTCTGTTTGTGCCAGTACCATGCTGTTTTGATCACTATCAATTTATAATATAGTCTGAAGTCTGGAAGCGTGATTCCTCCCGATTTGTTTTTATTTCTGAGTAATGTCTTGGCTATTCGAGGTTTTTTTCTGTTTCCATCTAAAACGAAGTACTAATTTTTCCAGGTCTTTAAAATATGAGAGAGGTGCTTTAATAGGGATCACATTAAATCTGTAAATTGCTTTATGTAGTATAGACATTTTAACAATGATGATTCTTCCCAGCCATGAGCATGGTATATATTTCCATTTGTTAACATCTTCAGCTATTTCTTTTCTCAGAGTTTCATAGTTCTCCTTATAGAGATCTTTTACGTCCTTAGTTAGATACACTCCCAGATATTTTATCTTCTTTGGCACTATTTTAAATGGAATAGAATCCTTGATTGTTCCCCCCCTCCCTTGACTATTGTTGGTGTTACTCTTCTACTATAAAGGCTACAGATTTGTGAGTGTTAATTTTGTATCCTGAGATGTTACTATATTCCTTGATCACTTCTAGGAGTTTTGTAGTTGATTCCCTGGGGTTTTCCAGATATATAATCATATCGTCTGTGAAGAGTGACGGTTTGATCTCCTCTGGTCCTATTTGGATCCTCTTGATTGCCTTCTCTTGCCTGATTGCAATGGCTAAGACTTCCATTACAATGTTAAAAAGCAGTGGAGACAGTGGGTATCCTTGCCTGGTTCCTGATCTGAGTGGAAATGATTTCAATTTTACTCCATTCACTATGATATTGGCTATGGGTTTGCTGTAGATGGCCTCTATCAGTTTAAGAAATGTTCCTTCTATCCCTATTTTCTTAAGCGTTCTGATCAAGAAAGGATGCTGGATTGTCAAAAGCTTTTTCTATATCAATTGAGAGAATCATATGATCTTTGTTTTTTAATTTGTTTATATGATGTATTATATTTATGGATTTATGTATATTGAAACATCCTTGGGACCCTGGGATGAAACCCACCTGGTTGTGGTGTATAATTTGTTTGATGTGTTGTTGGATTCTGTTTGCTAGGATCTTATTGAATATTTTTGCATCAATATTCATTAGAGATATTGGCCTATAATTTTCTTTTCTTGCTGGGTCTTTTCCTGGTTTGGGTATCAGGATGATATTTGCTTCATAGAATGAGTTGGGAAGTATTCCTTCTTTTTCTATATTTTGGAAAAGATTAAGTAATATAGGTACTAGTTCCTCTTTAAAGGTTTGGTAGAATTCTGATGTGAAGCCACCTGGTCTCAGGCTTTTCTTTTTGGGAGATTTCTTATAGTTGATGCTATTTCAGAGCTTGTTATAGGTTTGTTCAACATTTCCACTTCTTTCTGGCTAATTCTAGGAGGGTGGCACGTTTCCAAGTATTGATCCATTTCCTTCAGATTTTCATACTTCTGAGAGTAGAGTTTTATGTAGTATTCATTAAGGATTTGTCGAATTTCTGAGGAGTCTGCTGTTATTTGGCCTTTACCATTTCTGATTGATGAAATTAGGGATTTTACTCTTCTACTTCTGGTTAGGTTAGTTAATGGTTTATCAATTTCATTGACCTTTTCAAAAAAACAACTCTTTGGTTGATCTGTTGTATGATTCTTTTGCTTTCAATTTCATTTAGTTCTGCTCTAATTTTAGTTATTTCTTTTCTTCTGCTGAGTTTAGGGTTAGAAAGTTCTTCCTTTTCCAGTTGCTTGAGATGTCCCATTTAAGTTATTGACTTCCTCTCTTTCCGTTCTCTTGAGGAAGGCTTGCAATGCTATAAATTTCCCTCTTAGGGCTGTTTTGCTGTATCCTAGAAGTTCTGATAGTTCATTTCTTCATTGTTGTTTTGTTCCAAAAAATTTGGTAATTTCCTTCTTGATCTTGTCTATGACCCAGCTATTGTTCAGCATGAGGTTATTTAGTTTCCATGTTTTTGTATGCATGTGGTGATTCCTGTTGTTACTGAGTTCAACTTTTATTTTGTGATGGTCCGAGAAAATACAAGGAATGATTTCTATTCTTTTAAATTTGCTAAGGTTAGACTTGTGACCTAAGATGTGATCAATTTTGGAGAATGATCCATGGGCTGCTGAGAAGAATATGCATTCAGTTTTGTTGGGATGAAATGTTCTATAGATGTCTGTTAGATGCAAATGTTGAATGGTTAAGTTTAATTCTAAAATTTCTTTGCTTAGCTTCTTTTTTGAGGATCTATCCAACACTGCCAGAGGAGTGCTAAAGTCTTCAACAATTATGGTGCTGGTGGAGATCAAGTTGCTCATGTCAGTTAGAGTTTCTCTTATAAACTGAGGCGCATTGTGGTTGGGTGCATAAATGTTGATAATTGAAATCTCATCACATTGAGTGTTGTCCTTAACAAATAAGAAGTGACCATCATTGTCTTTTCTTACTTTGATTGGTTTAAAGCCTATTGTATCTGCGAATAAAATTGCAACACCTGCTTTTTTCTGATTTCCATTTGCCTGAATTATAGATGACCATCCCTTCACCCTGAGTCTATGTTTGTCTTTTAATGTAAGGTGAGATTCTTGAATGCAGCAGATGTCTGGCCTGAGTTTTTGTATACAGTCAGCCAACCTGTGTCTCTTTAGAGGGCAATTTAACCCATTCACATTCATTGAGAGTAATGATAAGCCAGACAGAGTTTTGGGTATCTAGTTTTTCAAAAGTCCAGTGGACATTTCTAATTCTTTCGCCACTATGGAAGTTAGAATTTGATCAAAAGTTTCTGAGTGATTTTACTTTGGTGGTGGAGGATTGTGTTGTTCATTATGGAGGATAGGTCTGAGAATATGCTGAAGAGCTGGTTTAGTTATGGCAAATTTCTTCAACATGTGAATGTCATTAAAGTATTTAATTTCTCCATCATAGATGAAACTAACTTTAGCTGGATACAGGATCCTAGGTTGAAAGTTATTTTGTTTAAGGAGATTAAAGGTTGATGACCACCCTCTTCTAGCTTGAAAGGTTTCAGTGGAGAGATCTGCAGTCATTCTAATGTTCTTCCCCTTGTATGTTATGGTTTTCTTACTTCTTACAGCTTTCAGAATTTTCTCCATCATATTAAATTTAGTGAAATTAATTATAATGTGTCTATGAGAATTTTTATTTGGGTTGAGTCATGTCAGTGTTCTAAAACTGTCTGCTATCTGAATTTCAGAATCTCTGGGCATGTCTGGAAAATTCTCTTTAATTATTTCATGAAGCAAAGCATCTGTATCCTTTGCAGCAACCTCATCACTTTCAGCTATTCCTATACGGTGAATATTAGACCTCTTTGAATTATTCCAGAGCTTTCTGAGAGAATAATCCATTTTTGTTCTCCACTTTTTTTACTGTTTGAGTGGGAGCATTCAAAAGCTTTGTCGTCAATATCAGAGATCCTTACTTCTGCTTGCTCCATTCTGTTACTGAGGGATTCTACTGTATTTTTTAGATCTTTGAGAGCTGCAAGTTCTTACTTTAATGAGTCAAAATCTTTGGTCATTTTGTCTTTAAATTTGTTGAATTCTTGAGACATCATTTGAATTTCTGTTTTGAATTCTAATTTCATCATTTCCTCCATTTTGTTGATCTTATTTGCTATCCAAACTCTGAACTCAATTTCTGACATCTCAGTCATTTGTTTGTGAAAAGGATCTTGTGCTGTGTCTGCTTTATCATTTCTTGGAGAAGTTGACCTAGTCTGATTGTTCATGTTGCAAGTTTTTCCACTAATTCCACCTCATGATTGTTTTTCACTGTTGGCTAGGTGGTCTGGTAAGGTGAGATTGGATTGGAGTTTTCTGGAGTTGTGATTAACCAGCCCTTTGTTAAGGATCTGGGACTGATGACTGCAGCATTTTCCCCTTTAGCTTTGCAAAGTATCTGTACAATATTACAGTCCGAAGCTGGGGAAACCTGGTTGGTGTGGTGGGGTTAGGTGGCTCAGTCTCGTATTCAAGTGGTTCTTGTCCAATCCTGGTGGATCAGTGACTCTGGTGAAGTCTTAGCTGTGAAGAAATACAAGCAATTAAGAAACCCCACCTCCCCAGACAACAACTGGAATGGGAAAATCAGCCCTTCCTGTTACTACACAACCAGGGTATCAGCCGAGAGGGTCCTTGGGTGATTGTCTCAAGTTAGGGGTTCTAAACCAATTGACCCAGTCAGTATGAACTCTCAGATGGGAGAGTTTGAAAGGTCTCCAGCAGCTAGATAGCAGAGGTCTACTGGCTGCTCAGATTTGGCTCACTCTGGTGCTCTAGAAAGTCAGAAAGGCCTGCCTGGTAGCACAGTAGGACCAGGGGGCTGAGTCTCTTTCTCCACTTTGTTCCTTTTTTTATGCCCAATCACTGGTGACCCCGCAGGGGTCCTGCTCCCTTCAAAAATGCAAAGTGCCAGGGCTTAGTGCCTGTCAGAGCCAAAGAAAGGTCAATGTCCCCGAAGCCTGGCCACTGTCCTCAGCTACCAGCCAGCTAGGGGAGCCGAGGCCTGACTGCCTCGGGTGTTCAATATCCACTGGTGAGTGTTCCACTTGGGCTCAGTTTAATCCTGGGGGTACCAGGCCAGCAAATGCTTATCTCCCTCAGCCACCGCACCTGTGCCCCTGCTGCTCTGCAGCACCAGTATCCCTATAGAGTGAGTTCTGTTTTCCTCTGGCAGTGCACAGAGTTGGGTGTGTGCGTGTGTGTTTCTCCAAGATTAGACCCAGGCGTGATCACTCTGTTGTTGCTGGATCTTTGTGGGAAGTGCCCCTGCACAGCTCTTCTGCCACTGCAAAAGCCAGAGAATTCTGGCTGTAGGGGCAGCTCCAGGAGCATGCTGCACATGGATCTTGCAGCAGGCGGGGTATGCTGCACGCAATTCTGGCAGTGTCCAGAGCCCGGTGACTTAAGCAAGGAGAACACTACTCCACTGGCAATTCTGGTCGGGCGGGGGCGTGGCACAGAGGCAGGGTGGGTGCGGCGCTTAACTTCAGCAGGGCCCAGAGCAGAGCCTTAGCGGTCTCTGGACAGGAGGGGCACAGCACATGGCCTCAGCAGTCTCTGGTCAGATGGGTGCGGCGTAGAGGCAGGGAGGGCACTGGGGGCAGGGCTTGGGATCCACGGCGCAGTTTGGAGACAGGGAGGGCATGGGGAACAGGCTGGGCAGGGGGCAGGGCACTTGGTCAGGAAGGCTGGGGAGGGGGGTCACTGCTCATGAGCCTACTCCCTCTTTCTCTGCAAGTGTTAGGGATCTGGTTTATCTGGTGAGGGGGTGAAATGTGGACTGAAAGTTCAGAATGGCAGGGAAAATGCTGGTGCAGTTTTTTTGCCTGGTAAGAGAATGTTCCTCCCTCTGGAGGAAGTAGTCCCCACTTCCTACTGCTCTCACTTGTGGGTTGAGACAAAAGATCCTCAGTTCACTACTCACCTGTAGAAAACCCATAGGAGCAAACAAAGAGCAAAAGGAAAAGGAAAAAAGAAGAACCCATAGTTTTCTTGTGGGAGGGGTTGGGCACTTTTCCTTTCCATTGAGTTTTGTACCTGAAGATTGTTGTCTTGGACTCGCAGCTTGCCTCAGGAGGGGTGACCTCCATCCTCCCCCCTCCCTCCCCTCCTTCTCCCCCATCCCCTATTCTTAGGTTATAAGTGGGTTATAGCTTTCATGTGAAAGCCATAAATTAGTTTCATAGTAGGGCTGAGTACATTGGATACTTTCTCTTCCATTCTTGAGATACTTTACTAAGAAGAATATGTTCCAGCTCCATCCATGTAAGCATAAAAGAGGTAAAGATCTATTATGGCAGATCTATTTTTATCTCTCTTTTCTCTCTGCTCGCTCCCTGTCTTCAGCTCAATTGGGTACTTTCTGGACGTTATCCTTCTCTCAGGCCAGGAGCTTCTGTCGGAGGATGCTTCCAGTCAGCCATCTTGCCACCCCTTCCTATATAGCACTTTTGTTTCTACTTAGGCTCTTCTATTTATCACTGAAAACTTGGAAAGATCATTTTTAGCTGCACAAGATATTCACTGTATGTATACATCATAATTTATGGATCAACAGCTCCATTTTTACACTCGTCTCTAACATATTTTTCCTATACTAAAAACTCTATACTAAAAATACCTCCGGCATTTTGAATTATTTCCTGCAAAATCCTCACAATCAGGTTTTATGTTAATGCTTTTGATCATTTCCATATTTTATATTTTATTTTTTAAAAAACCTTTCTAAATAATATTCCTTATATTAACAATGCTCAGTTACAAGTGTTCTAGCTTTTTTTTCAATATTTATTTTTATTTATTTATTTATTTTTTTATTATTAAATCATAGCTGTGATCAAGGGGCACCATACACTGGTTTTATAGACCGTTTGACACATTTTCATCACACTGCTTAACATAGCCTTCCTGGCATTTTCTTAGTTATTGTGTTAAGACATTTATATTCTACATTTACTAAGTTTCACATGTACCCTTCTAAGATGCACCACAGGTGTAATCCCACCAATCACCCTCCCTCCATCCATCCTCCCCCCTCCCTCCCCTCCCTCTCCCCCATCCCCTATTCTTAGGTTATAAATGGGTTATAGCTTTCATGTGAAAGCCATAAATTAGTTTCATAGTAGGGCTGAGTACATTGGATACTTTCTCTTCCATTCTTGAGATACTTTACTAAGAAGAATATGTTCCAGCTCCATCCATGTAAGCATAAAAGAGGTAAAGTCTACATCATTCTTTAAGGCTGCATAATATTCCATGGTATACATATACCACAATTTATTAATCCATTCGTGGATCGATGGGCACATGGGCTTTTTCCAAGACTTAGCACTTATGAATTGGACTGCAATAAACATTCTGGTACAAATATCTTTGTTATAATTTGAGTTTTGGTCCTCTGGGTATATAACTAGTAAGAGGAATAATAGGATTGAATGGCAGATCTATTTTTAGATCTCTAAGTATTCTCCAAACATCTTTCCAAAAGGAATGTAGTAATTTGCATTCCCACCAGCAGTATAGAAGTGTTCCCTTTTCTCCACATCCACGCCAACATCTCTGGTCTTGGGATTTTGTGACATGGCCTAATCTTACTAGAGTTAGATGATACCTCAAAGTAGTTTTGATTTGCATTTCTCTGATGATTAAAGATGATGAGCATATTTTCATATGTCTGTAGGCCATGCGCCTGTCTTCTTCAGAGAAGTTTCTCTTCAAGTCCCTTAACCAGCCTGCGATAGGATCACTTGTTCTTTTCTTGCTTATATGTTTGAGTTCTCTATGGATTCTGGTTATTAAACCTTTGTCGGAGACATAACCTGCAAATATCTTCTCCCATTCTGAGGGCTGTTTGCTTGCTTTACTTGCTGTGTTCTTAGCTGTGCAGAAGCTTTTTAGTTTGATCAGGTCCCAGTAGTGTATTTTTGAGGCTGCTTCAATTGCTCAGGGGGTCCTCCTCATAAAATACTGGCCCAGGGGCGGCGCCTGTGGCTCAGTGAGGGGGGCGCCGGCCCCATATGCTGAGGGTGGCGGGTTCAGGCCCAACCCCGGCCAAACTGCAACAAAAAATAGCTGGGCGTTGTGGTGGGCGCCTGTAGTCCCAGCTGCTTGGGAGGCTGAGGCAAGAGAATTGTGTAAGCCCAGGAGTTGGAGGTTACTGTGAGCCGTGTGATGCCACGGCACTCTACCCGAGGGCGGTACAGTGAGACTCTGTCTCTACAAAAAAAAAAAAAAAAAAAAAAAAAAAAAATACTGGCCCAGACTGATTTCTTCAAGGGTTTTCCCCGCACTCTCTTCTAGTATTTTTATAGTTTTGTGTCTTAAATTTAAATCTTTAATCCAGTGAGACTCTATCTTAGTTAATGGTGACAGGCATGGGTCCAGTTTCAGTCTTCTACAGGTTGCCAGTCAGTTCACCCAGCACCATTTGTTAAATAGGGAATCTTTTCCCCACTGAATGCTTTTAATTGGCTTGTCAAAGATAAAATAACAGTAAATAGCTAGATTCATCTCTTGGTTCTCTATTCTGTTCCAGACATCTACTTCTCTGTTTCTGTGCCAGTACCATGCTGTTTTGATCACTGTCGATTCATAGTATAGTCTGAAGTCTGGTAGCTTGATTCCTCCTACTTTGTTTTTATTTCTGAGTAATGTCTTGGCTATTCGAGGTTTTCTTCTGATTCTATGTAAAACGAAGTATTATTTTTTTCAAGATCTTTAAATGTGACAGTGGAGCTTTAATAGGGATTGCATTAAAATTGTGTATTGCTTTGGGTAGTATGAACATTTTAACAGTGTGGATACTTCCCAGCCATGAGCATGGTATGTTTTTCCATTTGTTAATATTTTCAGCTATTTCTCTTCTTAGAGTTTCATTGTTCTCTTTATAGAATTCTTTCATGTCCTTTGTTAGATAAGCTCCCAAATATTTCATCTTCTTTGGAACTATTGTGAATGGAATAGAGTCCTTAACTGTTTTTTTCAGCTTGACTATTGTTGGCATATATAAATGCTACCGATTTATGAATGTTGATTTTGTAACCTGAGACGCTGCTGTATTCCTTGATCACTTCTAAGAGTTTTGTAGTAGAATCCCTGGTGTATTCCCGATACACAATCATATCATCTGCGAAGAGAGAAAGTTTGATCTCTTCTGACCCTATATGGATAACCTTGATCGCCTTTTCTATTCTAATTGCGATGGCTAAAACTTCCATTACAATGTTAAGAAGCAGTGGAGACAATGGGCAGCCTTGTCTGGTTCCTGATCTGAGCGGAAATGATTTCAATTTAACTCCATTCAATACAATATTGGCTGTGCGTTTGCTGTAGATGGCCTCTATCAGTTTAAGAAATGTCCCTTCTATACCAATTTTCTTAAGTGTTCTGATCATGAAGGGAAGCTGGATATTATCAAAAGCTTTTTCTGCATCGGTTGAGAGAATCATATGGTCTTTGTTTTTTAATTTGTTTATGTGCTGAATTAATACTTATAGATTTACATATATTAAACCAGCCTTGCGACTCTGGGATAAAACTGACTTAGTCATGATTTATAATTTGTTTGATGTGTTGCTGGATTTTGTTTGTTAGGATCTTGTTGAATATTTTTGCATCTAAATTCATTAGTAATATTGGTCTATAATTTTCTTTTCTTGTTGGGTCTTTTCCTGGTTTGGGGATCAGGGTGATGTTTGTTTCATAGAATGTGTTGGGTAGTCTTCCTTCTTTTTCTACATTTTGGAACAGGTTGAGTAATACAGGTACTAGTTCCTCTTTAAAGGTTTGGTAGAATTCTGACGTGAAGCCATCTGGTCTTGGGCTTTTCTTTTTAGGGAGATTTTGTATGGTTGATGCTATTTCAGAACTTGATATTGGCCTGTTCAACATTTCCACTTGATTATGGCTAAGTCATGGAAGGTGATGTGCTTCCAAGTATTGGTCGATTTCTTTCAGATTTTCATATTTCTGACAATAAATTTTCTTGTAATATTCATTAAGGTTTTTTTTAATTTCTGAGGAGTCTGTCGTTATTTCGTCTGTCGTTTCTGATTGAAGAGTTTAGATATTTTACTCTTTTTTTCCTGGTTAGGTTACCCAAAGGTTTATCTATTTTATTGATTTTCCAAAAAAACCCAACTTTTTGATTTATTGATCTGTTGTATAATTCTTTTATTTTCAATTTCATTTAATTCTGCTCTCATTTTGGTTGTTTCTTTTCTTCTATTGAGTTTGGAGTTGGAATGTTCTTCCTTTTCCAGTTGCTTGAGATGTCCCATTAAGTTGTTAACTTCCTCTCTTTCTTTTCTCTTGAAGAAGGCTTGCAGTGCTATAAATTTTCCTCTTAGGACTGCCTTTGCAGTATCCCAGAGGTTCTGAATTTGTGAATTCACTGTCGTTTTGTTCCAAAAATTTGGCAATTTCCTTCTTAATCCCATCTCTGACCCAGCTATCATTCAGCATAAGGTTATTTAACTTCCATGATATTGTATGAGTATACAGATTCCTGTTGTTATTGAGTTCAACTTTTATTCCATGGAGGTCCAAGAAGATGCAAGTAATAATTTCTATTCCTTTAAATTTACTGAGGTTAGACTTGTGGCCTAAGATGTGATTGATTTTGGAGTATGTTCCGTGGGCTGATGGGAAGTATGTGTAGTCAGTTTTGTTGGGATGAAATGTTCTGTAGATGTCTGCTAAATCCAAATGTTGGATGGTTAGGTTTAAATCTAAAATTTGTTTGCTCAGCTTCTTTTTGGAGGATTTATCCAACACTGTCAAAGGAGTGTTGAAATCTCCAACTTTTATGGAGCTGGAGGAAATCAAGTTGCTTATGTCTGTTAGAGTTTTTCTTATAAACTGAGGTGCATTCTGGTTGGGTGCATACTTATTAATAATTGAAATCTCATCATGTTGAGTATTACCCTTAACAAATATAAAGTGACTGTACTTATCCTTCCTTATTTTTGTTGGTTTAAAACCAATTTTTCTGCAAATAGATTTGCAACACCTGCTTTTTTTCTGATTACCATTTGCCTGAAATACGGACGACCATCCTTTCACCCTGAGTCTACATTTATGTTTTAAGGTAAGATGTGACTCTTGTATGCAGCAAATATCTGGCCTGAGTTTTCGTATCCAGTCAGTCAACCTGTGCCTCTTTAGAGGACAGTTTCAGCTGTTCACATTAATGGAGAGTATTGGTAAGTCTGGTAAAACTTTGGGTATCGAGTTTTTCGAAAGTCCAGTGGACATTTTTAATCCTTTTGCCACTGTGGAAGTTAGAGTTTGATCAAAAGTTTCTGAGTGAGTTTACTTTTGTGGTACAGGATTGGGCTGGTCATTATGGAGGATAGGTCTGAGACTATCCTGAAGAGCTGGTTTGCTCATGGCAAATTTCTTCAACATCTGAATATCATTAAAGTATTTAGTTTCTCCATCATAAATGAAACTCAGTTTAGCTGGATACTGGATCTGGGGTTGAAAGTTATTTTTCTTTAGGAGATTAAAAGTCGATGACCACCCTCTTCTGGCCTGAAAAGTTTCAGCAGAGAGATCTGCAGTCATTCTAATATTCTTCCCTTTGTAGGTAATGGATTTCTTGCTTCTGGCTGCTTTCAGAATTTTCTCCTTCATATTAACGTTAGGGAAGTTAATTATGATATGTCTGGGGGTTGTGTTATTAGAATTGAGTCATGCTGGGATTCTGACACTGTCTGCTATCTGAATTTCGGAATCTCTTGGCATGTCTGGTAAATTCTTTCATAATTTCACGGAGAAGGGCCTCTGAACCTTGCGAGGCCATTTCATCACTTTCAGGGATTCCAATGAGGCAGATCTTAGTCTTCGTTGAATTATCCCCGAGCTCTCTGAGGGAATGATCCATTTTTGCTCTCCATTTCTCTTCCTCTTTGAGAGTTTGGGAGCGTTCAAAAGCTTTGTCTTCAATGTCAGAAATCCTTTCTTCTGCTTGCTCCACTCTGTTCCTGAGGGATTCTACCGTATTTTTCAGATCTTTGAGGGCTGCAAATTCTTGCTTCAGTGCATCCAAATCTTTGGTGGTTTTGTCTTTAAATTCCTTAAATTCTTGAGACAACTTTCAAATTTCTCCTCAAATTTCTAATTCTGACTTTTGAATTGCTCCTCGAATTTCTAATTCCAAATTTTTCTCCATTGTATTAATCTTGTTTGCAATCCAAATCTGAATTCAATTTCTGACATCTCAGCCAGCTGTTTATTAATGGGATCTTTAGTTACATCTGCCTTATCTTTCCTTGGGGGGGGGGGGTTGATCTATGCTGGTTATTCATGTTACCAGAGTTTTTATGCTGATTCTTCCTCATGATTGTTTTACACCATTTTATTTTTCCCCTGGAGCTTTGCCGTAGACCCGTAAGTGCTATGGCCTGAGAACCCGGGGACCTGTTCGGTGTGGTGGGGCTAAGTGGTTCTGTCTTGTTTTCAGCTGGTCTCTGTCTGACCCTAGTGAAATAGTTACTGTGGGTTGAAGTCTCAGCTGTGGAGAAATACTAGCAATTAAGTCACCCTGCCCGCCACAGGCAACAATTGGAAAAGGAAAATCAACCCTTCTTACAACCACACACCCAGGGCACCACTTGAATAGTCCTTGGGCAATTGGCTCAGTTCAAAAGGTCCAAATCAATTGTCTCAGTCAGCACTTGTCTCGGGTGGGAGAATTTAAAAGTTCTCTGGAAACTGGATCGCAGGGGTCTGGTGACAACTTAGATATGACTTGCTCTGGTGCTCCATGAAGTCAGGAGGATCCACCCAGCAAACGGATTAGTCAGGGAAGGTTAATGCCTCCTTCCCCACCTTGCACCTCTGTCATACCCAGTCACTGATAGCCCTGCAGGGCTGTGACCAGTTGCCTCCAGTGTGGAGATACTCCAGGGGTTTGCACCTGCCTGAATCACAAGGAAATCTATATCTATCCAGCCTCTATGCGTCTATTCAGCAGGGGGAGGTGAGGCCTGACAACTTCGGGCACTTGATGGAGGCTGGGGAGTGTTCACTCAGATCCAGCCCCACCCCTGATTGATGTTACTGACAGAACAGAACACCTTTGTATGAATTTGTTTCTGTCCCTGCTTAATTCCCCTACAGAAGAGAAATTGTTTCGAGTTCCCAGAATCTGTGCCTCAGGCCCTGTCTTTGCTCCTGCAGGTTTGTATTCTGTTAGCTGTCAGTTCTTGCGTCCTGCCTTCCTTTGTCTAAAGGCTGATGACCCCCTGAGGGCTGGATGCATCTTAGGCTCAATAAAGCGGTCATCTGGGTCAGCCCCGCCCTGGGAATTTCCTGGCTCTGTGCGTGCATTTTCTAGTCCCTACGCTCCACCCAGACTGGTACCACCTTAGGCAAACCCTTTACTCATGGGGCCTGTGTTTCTGTCCCATATCTGTTGCACAGTTGTTACCACCTGAGAAGATGCCCGGTCTTCTCTGGTTGCCCAGGGAGACAGAGGGTGTGGCTTTGGAATATCTCAGTGCGAGTCCTATTGTTGCCAAAAATGGCTGCTGCTCTGCACCAGTGGCGTGGTTCCCTCTCAGCCAACCATCCTCTCCTCACTCCCATGCCACAGAATCAGCATTGACCAGCTGCAATCTAGGCCCTGTCCACACCCCTCGAGAAATCACCCAAGAGTCTGGACTCCTGGGGGACAGGCCTCTAGACCTCAGAGTGAGAGTGGAGGGCAGTACTGAGAGCTCAGAATTGCAGGTAGAGAATATATAAAGTTTTATGCCTAGCAGGAGAACGCCATGGCACCTTAGTAGGGGAAGTAGGTCCAGTTTTTAAAGGTTCTCTCCCATGGAGTGTAGTGGCAGGACCTTTGAACTCTGCTCGTTTGTTTGTGGGGCACTCCGAGCTATTCTCACGGGGTAGGGGACTCCTGTCTGCTTGGTGATGGATTTTGTACCTTTTGTTTGTATCCTTGGGGTCACAGCTCGCCTTAGTGGGGTTGATGTGCATTCTTCAAACTTCTCTCTTGGTGTAGCTCTAATCCACCAGGTTAACTGCTAAATTTCTGTCCTTTAATGCTCCTTCTGCATGGGAGCCTCTGTGGAAAGCTGGCTTCAGTTATTCATCTTATCCCTGCCTCTCCCAAGTGTTCTAGCTTTATAGCATTCTGTGATGTGAAAGTTTCATAATGGTTCTTATTTATATTTATAATTCTCCATAAAACATTTTACTTACCATTTGTTCAACTCTGCTGTAAATGAGTTCAGAGAGAACAGAGAATGGGTAAACTCTCTCCATGGCAGATGCGAGGCCAGGTTAGGGCTCCTGCTTCATGGGCCAGACAGAGTCCACCAGGAATCTCTGGCTTCTGGACCTGCATCTTACCCACCCTACCCTTCTGACAGGAGCCGACCTCAAATTAGTTAGTGTGAGAATTAGGCAATGAGGAAAGGAGAGTTCTGCAGGGGAGGGAAGGGAAAGAGAAATGAGAAGGGAAGAGAAAAGGTGAGGACACAGTGAGAAGGGTAAGGAGGTAGGAGAGAGGAGAAAAGGGGAGAAGTTAAAAATAAGTTGAATCCAAATATTGTCCTTGGACTTCTTTAATTAATCCTATCTCTTATTTGATAATTTCAAGGAGTTTTTTTTTAAACAACTTTTTTTGGTTTTTGTTTAGTTGATTAATTTCATTTTTGCCTATTGTTTTGACTTTTTGTTTTTTATAGTTCTAAAGATTGTGTTTGTTGTTGTTGCAAGGAATGCAATCTTTATATCCATAGCAAACTGTAGATTTTCTTTCAGATAATGCATTTATATTTCTTTGTACTTTATTTAGTCTGCCTACAGATTAGTGAGGTGGCCATGCAATGCTACTGTGCTCACATCAACACTGTCATGTTCATATTCCACTTAATGTGGCAAGATCTGAGATAGATGCTATGGAGCACGGTGGCTCAGCAGCTCTGCCACGTTATAGTACAGACGCTAACTGGCTCTCAGGGAAGAGCAGCAGCCTAGCCCTGCACATTGGCCCCCAGCTTCTCTTTTGGCAGATGTTGAAGTCAATGTACTTTGAAGTCAAGTTATAAATGGTCAGAATTGGGGTTCTCTAAATAATGAAATATTTTTTATCACTTCAAAAATAAGAATAGGAATCCATTCCTGGGTTGATGGGCATTTAAGTTATTTCCACATCTGACAATGTAAGGGTATATGGCACCCTCTTGGGCAGAGGACACAACTACAAGAGGGACTCTACCTAACAAATGCAAACATTGTACCCCTCACATTAACCTGCAATAAAAAAATAAATTAATGAACTGGTATCAACTATGAAACAAATTTTAAGGCAGAAAATTGAAAAAAATATATAGATATTTTGCTTTAATATAGCATGAAATACCAAAAATAAACAAATAAAAAAGGAATTAGCACACGGAAGCCCTAGGTTGGGAAGCACTAGCCATAGGTTGGGAAGAGTCAGTCTGTGTGGGAAAGAGGGAGCTAATAAAAGAAGAAAGAATGAACACCCTTTCTTTTCTACTCTGCTACCTGAAGAATTCCAGATTCTGGCGCTTCTTCAAAAATCAGGACATGCTAACAGTGAAACGGGTTCCTGAGCCATTCTTGGGCATTCAGTCCTTCCTAGCACAGATAAAAGTCTGTATGAAAACTTCTTCATGCCCTTCCAAAAGGAAATGCCACCTGTTATTTTTTTATATGATATCTCTTATCAGATCATTTTCTTAAGGTCTGAGACAACTTTAATTTCTGCTAAACATTGACACCATGAAGAAAGAAATGGGTACCTTCTTTGTGAATAAAATATCAAGAATTTTGAATTGTGTAAGATTTAGAACGTACAAAAGATTAACTGTTCAAAAGAAATTCTAGCTCTTAATATACTAACGGAGGAAAACATTTATCGATTTAGGTCACAAAGGTATGTTTTAACCTCTGAGGTTATAAAATTGGCAAACTACAGTTTTCTATTGGTTAGTGTGGTTTGTAATTGAGAATTTTTCTATTCTGATAGAAAACATTGAATCCTATAGTTTTTCCTTTAATATGATGTTCATAACCCATTCTTAGCCATTCAGAGTTTTGACAACTATTTTGGAAGCATTACACTTCCTGAAAATCAGGGTGGCCTAACAGCTTGCACCATGCTCTTCAATATGCTGCTTTTTGTATGTGTAAAAGATTCAATTCTTTTCACTCCTAAAGTATGAAATCTTTATTTTCATCGATGGCCATTTTCATACTAATTCTCTGTAAATTTTCTGCAGTGTTTGTGACTAATAACCTCCTTAAAAAAATAACCCTTTTTGCTTTCTGGTTTTTCAAAACATATTGTTCTAAAATTCTTCTCTCTCTTCCCTTCTCTCTCCTCTTTCTCTCTTAAATGCTACACATTTCAAAACTGCAGCTCCAGGGGAGTGAGTAAAAACATTGGGCAGGATGTCAAAAGATCTGCTGTCAAATTCCAGTTTTATTACTTACAAGCTGTGTGACCTTAGGGAGGTCACTACTTCACCTTTGAGCTGGCCTTTCTCATGCATACCATGGGGATAACTGTAACCACTTTACTACAATGTTAAAGGAGTAAGTTAGAGCAAGTTGTAAGTAAGAGTAGTTAGAGTATGTTGTAAATCACACAGTAAGTTAGAGTACGTCGTAAATCACAGAGTGATTTCAAATGCAAGTATCATCTGAGGGATCTTTCTCCCAACTTTGCCTTATCTTCTCTCAAAATATCCATATTGATGATAAATAAACATAAAACTCCTATCCTGAGCCTGACAGCTTCAGTCACTGTCTTGGTTGTCTAGAATCATAAACTTCTCAAGGCCATGAACTCTTTTCAGAGTCTTTGCTTGTCTGAAACCAATCAGTACAAAACCAGGAAGGTTGTAATCACTTATTCACAATTTAAACAAAAACTCAACACATAAAATTTAGCCATTCCCCGCCCCCCCAACTAGATTTTTGCCCCAAACTTTTTCATTTTTCATAAATGTTACCGACACCCTGGAGCCACCTAGGCATCCAAGTCACGATTCCTTTGTTATCACTTTCAGTATTCAGTCGGCTATACTAAATGTTTTTATTCTTGGTTTTCTGTTTCTTTTGTGTCTCTCTCCATCATTCTAGCTCCCCACCACCATCCCAGTTTAGACTTTTACTATTTCCTGTCAAGACTATTACATTAGTCCCTTGGTTTACTTCACCAACCACAAAGCTTCTTTAGTCCATCTACATTGTTGCCAGATTCCTTTTCTGAAGAAAATTGTAAAACAGGGTCTGAGAGTGGACACCTATACAAATTCAGACTTGCCTGAGTTTGCCCAGTAGTTAAACAAGGAACTCAGTATCTTCAAAGGGTACCATCACCTGAAAAGAAGTTGTGGTAGGCAGCCTCCAAAATGGCCACAGTGATATTTCCCTCCTGGTATTCATACCCATATGGAATTCCCTCTCTGTTGCGTGTGGGCTGGACATACTGACTTGCATATAACAAGTAAAATATAGCACAAAGTTATGAGATGTCATTTCAGAGATCAGTTTACAAAAAATAAACCTAGTAAATGTGGAATGTAAAGGTCTTAGCAAAATAACTAAGAAAATGCTACAAAAGCTATGTTAACTAATGTGATGAAAATGTGTCAAACGATCTATGAACCAAGTGTATGGTGCCCCACGATCATACTAATGTACACAGCTATGGTTTAATAAAAATAAATAAATAAATAAATAAAAATAGAACTAGAAAAAAAATAATAAACTGTGGATTTCCCTCTCTTGCTGTCACTCATTCTCCCTCACTTGCTGTGACAGAAGCTAGCTGCCACATTGTGAACTGCCCTGTGACAGGCCAGTGTGGCAAAGAACTGGTGTCTGTAGTCATCAGGAACCCTGAGCCCTGCCCACAGCCATAGGAGTGAGCTTTGGAGTGGGTCCCCCAGTGAAGGCTTCAAATGTCTGCAGTCCTTTGAGGGACCCTCGGCCATAAGACCTAGATAAGCCATGCCTAGGTTCCTCACTGACAGAAACCATGCAAAAATAAACGCTTATTATTTTAAGCTGCTAAGTTTTGGGATAATTAGTTGTGCAGCACCAGATAACTAACAATCCAGATGTGTGTGTCAGTCCAGATTGTTATCTGGCCTTGTCCTCATCCCCTACAACTTGTGCTCAGAGCCCAGGAGGTAATAGGCTGTAATAATAATTTGTTGATGTTATTTATTTATTTATTTTTTAAGACAGAGTCTCACTTTGTTGCCCTCAGTAGAGTGCTGTGGCGTCACAGCCCACAGCAACCTCAAACTTTTGGGCTCAAGCGATTCTCTTGCCTCAGCCTCCAGAGTAGCTGGGACTACAGGCTCCTGCCATAATGCCAGGCTATTTTTAGAGATGAGGTCTCTCTCTGGCTCAGCCTGGTCTTGAACCTGTGAGCTAAGGCGATCCACCCACCTCGATCTCCCAGAATGCTAGGATTATAGGCGTGAGCCAATGCACCCGGCCCTGTAATAATAATTTTTGACAAAACCCCGAAAAGAGAGAGCTTGCTGCTTCATGGACCAAGTAATAGTATAACAGGGTGGCAGCAGCCCCACTTCTGAAACAGGACTAGCAGGAGCTAAGTGTGATGGACATCAGAGTACAGGAGGAATGCCCATGATGGGTACCAACCATGAATGACAGGTAATGTCTTAACAAAGATGCAGGACAGGTGCCATCATTGTTAGGGTCCATCATAGGGAGTTGGAGAGAACATAGGCAGGGTGATGACAATCAAGAGTCACCCAAGGTACACTGGAGTCTTCTTACATGATTTGAAGAGAGCTGGCCCCAAAGCCAAAGAGCATCTTCTTGGTTTCTTTTGTACTATTGGGACCCCATTTATCTTCCATGTAGGTAGAAGCATGGGAAATACAGACCATACCTGCTTCCATCATGTCACCTCACTACTCTTTGTATTTGAGCATTCCAACATTTGACTTCTACTTCTAGTCTCCCACTATAGTAAAGTGGATGTGCTTGCTCTCTTCTAATACACTGTATTCACTCTCTCAGCCTTCCCACTGAATAAAGCCACCTTCTCTCTCATTAACTAATGTCTAACAGTTTTCAAAGTACAAGGTATTGGCATGTACAAAGGCTACTGATTTGTGGACATCGATTTTATATCCTGAGACATTACTGTATTTCCTGATTACTTCCAGGAGTTTTGTGCTTGAATCTCTGGGGTTTTCTAAGTATAAGATCATATCATCAACAAAGAGGGAGAGTTTGTTCTCCTCTGCCCCCATTTGAATGCCCTTTATATCTTGCCGTTCCCTGATTGCATTGGCTAGAACTTCCAGCACAATTTGAATAATAGTGATAATAGTGGACAGTTCCAGTTCTAAGTGGAAAAGCTTTCAGTTTTACTCCATTCAGTATGATGTTAATTGTGGGTTTGTCATAGATGGCTTTAATCAGGTTACAAAATGTGTCACCTATGCCTATTTTCTTAAGTGTTCTTGTTAGAAAGGATGCTGGATTTTGTCAAATGTTTTTCTGCATCTACTGAGAGGATCATATGGTCCTTGTTTTTACTTCTATGATATGATGTATTACATTTATGGATTTGTGTATATTAAACCAGTCTTGCATTCCTCAGATAAAGCCTACTTGATTGTGAAGTATAATTTTTTTTTTTAATGTGTAGCTTCCATCTATTAGCTAAGACTTTGTTGAGTATTTTTGGACAGCCAAATTGAGAATCAAATCAAGTACACAATTTCCTTCACAGTTGTTTCAAAGAAAATAAAATACTTAGGAATATAACTAACAAAAGAGGTGAAAGATCTTTTAAAACAGAACTATGAAACTCTAAAGAGAGAAATTGTAGAAGATACTAACAAATGGAAGAACCATGGAACCATAGCAAATGGAATACCATGCTCTTGGCTGGGAAGAACAACACTGTCAAAATGTCTATGCTACCCAAAGCAATCTACAGATTCAATCCAAGCCCCATTAAAATACCAGCATCATACTTTGAAGAACTGGAAAAAATAGTACTTTGTTTGTATGAAACCAGAAAAAAACTTATATAGCTAAGGCTATTGTTAGTAATAAAAACGAACCTGGAGGCATCACCCTACCAGACTGCAGGCTATATGACAAGTCCACAGTAATCAAAACAGCCTGGTATTGGCACAAAAACAGAGACACACGGAACAGAATAGAAAACCAAGAGTTGAAACTAGTCTCTATTTGCCATCTGATATTTCATAAACCTAACAAAAGCATACAGTGGGGAAAAAAAATCCCTGTTTAACAAATGCTGCTGGGAGAACTGGATAACCACATGTAAAAACTAAAACTCGACCCACACCTTTCACCACTTATAAAAAATTGACTCAAGATGTTTGAAAGACTTAACTCTAAGACATGAAATGATAAAAATCTTGGAAGAAAGTATAGGGAAAACTCTTGACAATATTGGAATGTGGAAAGATTTTGTGACAAAGACTTTAGTGGCCATCACAATAACAACAAAAATTAACAAACGGGACTTAATTAAGCTGAAAAGCTGCACAGCTAAGGACACAACAAATAAAGCAAAAAGATAACCTTCAGAATGGGAAAAGATATTTGCAGGGTATCAATCTGAAACAGGGTTGATAACTAGAATCTACAGAGAGCTCAGATTAATCAACAGAAAAAGAATAAACAATCCCATCTACCTCTGGGCAAGAGATATGAACAGAACCTTCTCTGACAAAGACAGATGACATTTGAAAAAATGCCCATCATCCCTGATCATCAGAGAAATGCAAATCAAAACCACCCTGTGATATCACCTAATCCCAGTGAGAATAGCGCACATCACAAAGTCTAAAAGCTGTAGATGCTGGCATGGATGTGGAGAGAAGGGAACACTTTTACACTGTTCGTAGGACTGCAAACTAATACAGCCTTTTTGGAAGGAAGAATGGAGAATCCTCAAAGTACTCAAATTAGACCTCTCATTTGATCCTGCAATTCCATTACTGGGCATCTGACCCAGAAAAAAAATCTTTTTATCCTAAGGATATTTGCACTAGACTGTTCATCGCAGCTCAATTTATAATTGCCAAAATGTGGAAACAGCCTAAAAGCTCACCAACCCAGGAATGGATTAACAAGATGTGGTATATGTATACCATGGAATACTATTCAGCCATTTAAAAAGATGGAGATTTTACATCTTTTCTATTAACCTGGATGGAGTTGGAACACATTCTTCTTAGCAAAGCATCACAAGGATGGAGAAGCAAGATTCCAATGTACTCAATTCTAACATGAAGACAGCAGATGATCTACTACATGGTGGGAGGTAGGGGAAGGAGGGAGTGGGAAGAGGAGAGTGGGAGGGGGATGAGGGTTCATGGTGTATGGCTAACCTCTTGGGAGCAAGACACAATTATAAGAGGGATTTTACCTAACAAATGCAATCATTGTACCCTAATTCTTTGTACCCTCAATGAATCACAACCAACTAAAAAAAATAAATAAAGTACAAGGTAAATCCTATTTTCCATACATCATGTATGGAAAAACTATTTCAATGATTCCTCTGTTAGTATTCACCCTAAAATTATGGAATATCAAACTATCAATTGAACATAATATAATAACTGATTAGAATATACATAACATTGATTAGACATTCTCAGAGATGCACAATGTATCTGTGATATGGCCACTGACTTTAAACACTCATAATTTTATCACAGAAGCAGAACTTTCCCCTGTAAAGAAATCAGAAACCACAGATGGTCTAAGTACATCACCAATTCTAGAACAAGTCAAATTGCTGCATAGAAGTGCTTGCTTTTTATAATGAAATGAGGTAAAAAAAAAAAAAAAGAGGAGATTAATATGGCTTTTACTGTTTCTATCGTCACCTTGACATTAATTGTAAAGGGGGAACATTCATGCTATAGTAATGGCAAAGATGGTTGCCTAGAAATCAATCTCTCCTTGAAGCTGATTAATGGAGTTATTCCTGGTAAGCTATTCATCTTACTGCTCTCAGCTGTCTGTCACTAAATCCAGGCATTTACATCTCAGAGAGAAGTCTTGGGGGAGCAGGAATAATGGCAGTAAACTAACTTGACCAATTTGTAAAATTAATGTCCCAACTTATTATGTAATACCTGCTAACATTAATACAGTCTATTTCCAAGGTCCCTGTCTTCAACCAGTCTCAAATGGTTTAAGAAGCAGAAAGTCTGCATACTTTTAAACTTTATTTCATCAGATGGTTCCATTCTATCACCAGATAGTTTTCATTTTGTATAATTTGCCTGTCATGTTTGTCCCTGGAAAAGCATATCAGTTTTTTGGGGGGATAATTGCAAGTTATTAGTCATTACGTTATAAATAATAGTTTAAAATGCCATATGATATAATTTCCCCTTCTGATAATTCTTGCTGTCTGCTTTACTCATCAAGGATGAAATGGCTATTACTTCAGAGCATCAGCAGAACCAACCAAGGAAAGGAAGAATGTTTACCTTTAGGTTTCAAGATAAATCATCCAAAATTAATCAGAGATAGTCAGGAAAGTGCAGGTTTCCTGTTACAGCCTTGCATCTGAGAAAGGAAAGGGTTTCCTAAATTCCTAAAGCTCTCCTTTAAATATCAAGAATCATTTGAGCATCGAGGTTTCTACCAACTGTGGAGGAGAAAGGACATACATTCTGATCTTTCTAGAGGCAAGTATTTTGTCATACAGAGGTGTGGAGGTGTCAGCCTGGAGACTGATGAGAGAAAAGTGCCTGTGAGGTGAATGTGGTGCTTAGGAGAGGGGCTCGATCCTGCCCATTTTCTAGGATGGAAATGTTGGCGAGGGGTGGGGAGAGTACAGATAGAGAGTTCTGAGGGTAGGCAGGATTAATGCCTCATTTCCCAGCTGGCAACCAAAATGATCTACATTGACATGGGATAGCTGCTACTGGGTAGAAACAGCAATGAGCTGTGTTTAGGTACTGAGGTCTTAAATGTACATTTGCTGAGGTTCCAAGTCAGGGAAGACTCCAGAAAGTTCACCCCAGGGAGGATTAGAAAATAAAATGTTGTGAGGACATATAGACTGGAGGACTCTTGGGGTGGGGATGAAGAGTATAGAAGTTACACTCAGAAGCCACGACAGGGACCACAGACATAAGTGGCAAGAGCATTGACCTACCCCTAATAGAGGCAGCGTCCTTTATTGCAGAGTATTGTAAAGGCCCCTGGAGGATAAACCCTTCCCCCCCCCCCCACTGCAGAAAGGGAACAGCCCAGGTCAGCATGGGGTCAGCACATGTCAGACAGCCCTCTGTCCAAGGCCATGAGATTTCAAGCATTCTTGGTGCCCTACCATGCCATCTGGCCAGAAAAGAAGGAGGAATGGGAGGCAAAATAGCTCTGAAAAAAACAAACATTTATTACCCCAAAACCTGAGTTAATCTGGAAGAGACAGATTTTCTAACCTTTAGTTAGAAAAATCCAGTTCTCACACCCCCAATCCCTCCAGGCTTCACCCTTCTCCCCTATCTTTGGAAACCAGGTCTTCAGAGAAAGCTAAGTTCAATTGTATAGGACTATCATTTCACTTCTGCCCACGATCATTATGATTATAAACCACAATGACTATACCTGACACGTTTACAATTATTTCTTTCTTTCCAAATATATTCAGAGGAAGATGAGGAATATGTGGAGTCCTAAGCTTTAGTCTTTAGTTCTGAAACAGTTTAACAATATATTAAAAACCCATCATCCAAATAAGAGGGGTCTAAAAACTAGTAAAACGTACAGGTAATAATTTTTTTAGGTTATCAGATAGGTGAGTCAGAGCAAGATGGAGGCCAAGTAACAGCTTCCCTATAACTGCGCACTGTGAGTCTGGGGAGATAAGACTCCAGGCATCTCTGGCTGGTGGTATCTGCCTATAATCATCTCTTTGAGGATACAGGGAGTCAGCGAGAGACTTCTGGACCCCAAGAGGAGGACAAAAACAGTGGAAAATTGGCACATGGTTGCGTGTGTTCGATCGGCCTCATCCCCCCAGCAGCTTCCACAGGCATAGGAACTTAAAGAGCAAGAGGAAGTGAAGGGAAAATTAGGGCAAGGAAACAGATAAAAGAAATCACTCATGAGGAAGAATTAGCAGAAAACTCCTGGCAACATGAAGAACCAGTCCAGACCAACCCCTCCAGGGGACAATGAGGTAGCTACTGCAGATGATTCCACCTATAAAGAAATGTTAGGAATGACAGAAAGTGATTTTAGAATACACATGATGAAAACAATGAAGGAAATGATGGCAACAATGAAGGAAACTGCTAATAAAGTGGAAAATAACCAAAAGGAAATCCAAAAACAGAATCAAATAAGAGATGAACAATATGAAGAATATAGAAAGGATGTAACAGAGGTGAAGGAACTGAAGCAATTAGGCACCTTAAAAATGCAATAGAAAGTATCAGCAATGGGTTAGACCATGCAGAAGAAAGAATTTTGGAGGTAGAGGACAAAGTTCTTGAGATAACTCAGATAGTTAAAGAGGCAGAAAAGAAGAGAGAGAAAGCAGAATGTTCACTGACAGAATTATGGGACCTTATGAAGCATTCCAACATACAAGTTATAGGAATCCCAGAAGGGGAAGAAGAATGCCTCAGAAGAATGGAAGCCATACTAGAGAATATAATAAATGAAAATTTCCCAAATATCACCAAAGATTCTGACACACTGCTTTCAGAGGGCTATCGGACCCCAGGTCGCCTCAACTCTAACCGAGCTTCTCCAAGACACATTGTGATGAACCTGTCCAAAGTCAAGACAAAAGAAAAGGTTCTGCAAACTGCCAGGAGTAAGTGCCAGTTGACCTACGGGGGAAATCCATCAGAGTGACTGCAGACTTCTCTACTGAAACTTTCCAAGTAAGAAGACAATGGTCATCTACCTTTAATCTACTTAAACAGAACAATTTCCAGCCCAGAATTCTATATCCTGCTAAGCTAAGCTTTAAAATTGACAGAGAAATCAAATAATTTACTGATATACAAACATTAAGGAAATTCGCCACAACAAGACCAGCTCTACAGGAAATACTTCAGCCTTTTCTACACACTGACCATCACAATGGATCAATAGAAAAGTAAGAACTCAGAAATTAAAGGACAGAACCTAACTTCCACACTGATGCAAAAGATAAAACTAAGCAATGGACTCCCACCAAACAAGATGAATAGAATACTACTACAGTTACCAATTATCTCAATAAATGTTAATGGCTTGAATTCCCCACTGAAGAGACACAGATTGGCTGACTGGATTAAACAACACAAGCCATCCATTTGCTGTCTGCAAGAAACACACATGGCTTCAAAAGACAAATTAAAACTCTGAGTCAAGGGGTGGAAGACTAATTTTCAGGTGAATGGAATTCATAAGAAAAGAGGAGTTGCAATCTTATTTTCAGATACATGTGGATTTAAAGCAACTAAAGTCAAAAAACATAAAGATGCTCACTTTATATTGGTCAAGGGAAAAATACAACAAGAAGACATTTCAATTCTAAATATTTATGCACCCAATTTAAATGCTCCCAGATTCTTGAAACAGACTTTACTCAGTCTGAGCAATATGATATCTGATAATACCATCATAACAGGGGACTTTAACACTCCTCTTACAGAGCTGGACAGATCCTCTAAACAGAAATTTAAAAAAGCTATAAGAGATTTAAATGAGACCCTAGAAAAACTGTGCTTGATAGACGCATAGAACACTCCATCCCAAAGATAACGAATACACATTCTTCTCATCACCCCATGGAACATTCTCCAAAATTGATCATATCCTGGGACACAAAACAAATATCAACAGAATAAAAAGAATTGAAATTTTACCTTGTATCTTCTCAGACCATAAGGCACTAAAGGTGGAACTCTAACAAAAATGTTCGACCCCACACAAAGGCATGGAAATTAAACAACTTTCTGTTGAATGACAGATGGGTGCAGGAAGAAATAAAACAGGAAATCATTAACTTCCTTGAGCATAACAACAATGAAGACACAAGCTACCAAAACCTGTGGGATACTGCAAAAGTAGTTTTGAGAGGAAAATTCATCGCTTTAGATGCCTACATTCGAAAAACAGAAAGAGAGCACATCACCAAATTCACAAGCCATCTAATGGAATTGGAAAAAGAAGAACAATCTAAGCCTAAACCTAGTAGAGAAAAAGAAATATCCAAAAGCAAATCAGAGATCAATGAAATTTAAAACAAAAGAATCATTCAGAAAATTAATGAAACAAGGAGTTGGTTTTTTGAAAAAATAAATAAAATAGATAAACCATTGGCCAGACTAACTAGAAATAGGAAAGTAAAATTTCTAGTAACCTCAATAGAAATGATAAAGGGGAAGTAACAACTGATGCCACAGAGATGCAAGAGATCATCTCTGAATATTACCAGAAACTCGATGCCCAGAAATTTGACAATGTGAAGGAAATGGACCAATATTTGGAATCACACCCTCTCCCTAGACTTAGCCAGGAAGAAATAGAGCTCCTGAACAGACCAATTTGTAGCACTGAGATTAAAGAAACAATAAAAAAGCTGCCAACCAAAAAATGCCCTGGTCCAGATGGCTTCACACCAGAATTCTATCAAACCTTCAAGGAAGAGCTTATTCCTGTACTGCAGAAATTATTCCAAAAATTTGAGGAGGGGGCAGTGCCTGTGCTCAAAGGAGTAGGGCACCGACCCTATATGCCAGAGGTGGAGGGTTCAAACCACCACCTGGATAAAATTCAGCATCCTTTTCTAATTAGAACACTGAAGAGTACAGGCATAGGTGGCACATTTCTAAAACTGATTGAAGCTATCTATGACAAACCCACAGCCAATATTTTACTGAATGGAGTAAAACTGAAAGCTTTTCCTCTTAGAACTGGAACCAGACAAGGTTGTCTTCTGTCACCTTTACTATTCAACATAGTGTTGGAAGTTCTAGCCAATACAATTGTGCAAGACAAGGAAATAAAGGGAATCCAAATGGGAGCAGAGGAGGTCAAACTCTCCCTCTTTGCTGATGACATGATCTTATACTTAGAGAATCCCAAAGACTCAACCACAAGACTCCTGGAAGTCATTAAAATATACAGTAATGTCTCAGGATATAAAATCACTGTCCACAAGTGAGTAGCCTTTGTATACGCCAATAATAGTCAAGATGAGAAGCTAATTAAGGACACAACTCCCTTCACCATAGTTTCAAAGAAAATGAAATACCTAGGAATATACCTAACAAAGGAGGTGAAGGACCTCTATAAAGAAAACTATGAAATCCTCAGAAAGGAAATAGCAGAGGATATTAACAAATGGAAGAACATACCATGCTCATGGCTGAGAAGAAGCAACAGTGTTAAAATGTCTATACTTCCCAAAGCAATCTACCTATTCAATGCCGTTCCTATTAAAATACCAATGTCGTACTTTCAAGATTTGGAAAAAATGATTTTACATTTTGTATGGAACCAGAAAATACCCCGTATAGCTAAGGCAGTTCTTAGTAATAAAAATAAAGCTGGGGGCATCACCATACCAGATTTTAGGCTGTACTACAAAGCATAGTGGTTAAGACAGCATGGTACTGGCACAAAAATAAAGACATAGACACTTGGAATCGAATAGAAAACTAGGAAATGAAACTAACATCTTACAACCACCTAATCTTCGATAAACCAAACAAGAACATACCTTGGGGGAAAGACTCCCTATTCAATAAATGGTGTTGGGAGAACTGGATATCCTCATGTAAAAGACTGAAACTTGACCCAGACCTTTTCCCACTCACAAAAACTGATTCAAGATGGATAAAGGACTTAAATTTAAGGCATGAAACAATAAAAATCCTCAAAGAAAGCATAGGAAAAACACTGGAAGATATTGGCCTGGGGAAAGACTTCATGAAGAAGACTGCCATGGCAATTGCAACAACAAAAATAAACAAATGGGACTTCATTAAACTGAAAAGCTTCTGTACAGCTAAAGAGACAACAACCAAAGCAAATAGACAACCTAGACATTGGGAAAGGATATTTCCATATTTTGAATCAGACAAAAGCTTGATAACTAGGATCTATAGAGAACTCAAATTAATCTGCATGAAAAAAGCCAACAATCCCATATATCAATGGGCGAGAGACATGAATAGAACCTTCTCTAAAGAAGACAGACAAATGGCTAACAAACATATGAAAAAATGTTCATCATCCCTATCTATTAGAGAAATGCAAATCAAAACCATCCTGAGATACCATCTACCCCCCAGCAAGAATGGCCCACATCACAAAATCTCAAAACTGCAGATGCTGGCGTGGATGTGGAGAGAAGGGAACACTTTTACACTGCTGGTGGGACTGCAAACTAGTACAACCTTTTTGGAAGGAAGTATGGAGAAACCTCAAAGCACTCAAGCTAGACCTCCCATTTGATCCTGCAATCCCATTACTGGGCATCTACCCAGAAGAAAAAAAAATCCTTTTATCATAAGAACACTTGCACTAGACTGTTTATTGCAGCTCAATTTACAATCGCCAAAATGTGGAAACAGCCTAAATGCCCACCAGCCCAGGAATAGATTAACAAGCTATGGTATATGTATACCCTGGAATACTATTCAGCCATTATAAAAATGGAGACTTTACATCCTTCGTATTAACCTGGATGGAAGTGGAAGACATTATTCTTAGTAAAGCATCACAAGAATGGAAAAGCATGAATCCTATGTACTCAATTTTGATATGAGGACAATTAATGACAATTGAGGTCATGGTGGGGGTGGGGAAAGGGGAGAGCAGAGAGAGAAAGAAAGAGGGAGGGGTGGGGAAAGGAAGAGCAGAGAGAGGGAAGGAAGGAGTTGGGTGGGGCCTTGGTTTGTGCCACACCTTTTGGGGGCAAGACAGGATGGCAAGAGGGACTTTACCTAACAAATGCAATCAGTGTATCCTGGCTTATTGTACCCTCAATGAATCCCCAACAATAAAAAAAAAAAAGAAAAAAAAGAATTACATCAGAAAAAAAATAATAATAATTTTTTATGTTAATGAAACAATAGGCCAAGTGAGTGTTGGACAATCACTGATCACATTATGTCCAAATTATTATCATATCCAAATTCATCTGGGGAAGAGCTAACGTAGTTGAAAAACATGCTGTGACATAATTGTACTTTTAAATAGCCAAAATGAAGACGACACTCTTTTTTCTAAAACAGGTTTTATCTATTTATTTTTAAATTAGAGTGGAATGAAGATCACCAATAGACTGTGGTGGTCTCCTGTCTATTAAAACATTTTTAATACAGTAATACTCATTGTTCCTATAGCTCCTTATCTGAATAAATTAAAATTGTATGCTACTCAATAGGAAACAGGCAGCAGTTCCTGGGGCTAGAGAAGCTGAGCTACTCTTCCCATCTGTGCTGGTGAGGATGTGTTTTGTGGTGACAAATGTGAGTAGCTCAGGATATGGCTGAGAACAGTCCTTTCCTACTTGGCCAACATGTATAGAAAAATCTATTTTAAGTTTAAAATAATCTCTTCAGATCCCTTCAAAATACTATCTTACTTTTGAGATTATTTCAGTTTTAAAAATATTGATTGAAACACAGCCTGTCCCATTTTGCGGATGTGAGGGATAGACAATGCAGTTTCTCTTCTCTGAGCATTTGAACTCACCTATCCCCCACTGCAATGGGCAGGGGTTGGGGTGTCTCTTTCTCTTTGATTGGCAGGAAGTCTGCTCTGCCATCAATTGTACAAAAATTTCAGCAAAATCACTTCCACTTCAGTCATTACAGCTGTACCCTGTTTCCTTAGCAAGTAGGTCTTTGTAATGCCATTGGCCAGCTCCATCATTTTATCATGCGTGATGGGGTGAATGAACAGATAAAGAATGGAAATTCCCTCTGTTTATTTTGTCCTTTTCTAATTTCTTTTCCAAATCTCCTACAACAGCATTTCAAGCCATGTCTGATATTTATTCCTTATGAAAACAGGGACCCTTTAAGATCTTCTAGTGGTGCTCTCAAAACCTGTTAACTTACGCTTCCTCTGGTCTTAGACCAGGCGTCCTCAAATTATTTAAACAGGGGGCCAATTCACTGTCCCTCAGACCGTTGGAGGGCCAGACTATAGTTAAAAAAAAACAAACTATGAATAAATTCCTGTGCACACTGCACATATCTTATTTTGAAGTAAAAAAACAAAACGGGAACAAATACAATCACACCACCTCCTGTGGCCCGCGGGCCATAGTTTGAGGATGCCTGTCTTAGACAATCAGATTCTCCCTGACTACACATACAGGAAAACTCTGGTACTCTGCAGCAGAAACTCTCAGTAAGTAGGATTTCTGACAGTTCTCTGCACAGCCAGGTAACAGAAATACTGCAGAAGAAACTAAGTATGATCTCATTCTTGTTTAAAAGTACTCTATTCCTGGGAGGAATTATGACTTTACACCTCATGAACGTCAGCTGACACTTGTTTCTTAGTGTATGAAGTTTTCAGTTTGGCTAGTTATATTTTCATGATATGAAGTAAGGTTCTTAGAGTTGTTGGTAAGGAAAATACAATCCTCATCCTCCCTGGTTACAATTCTCACTATTTTACAGCTAACTGGAAAGAGGATATGTGAATATTCAAAAGGGAGTGAGCAAGCAGAGCCGCCAAAAGAGCAAGTCCTCCCTTCAATCAGGACTGAAAGTAGTAAATTTGTAGTAAATTATCTCTTATGCCTCCCAATGATACAGTGAGAGACCAAGGGGTACAATAACTGGGGGCTGAGCAAAGTAGTTCCCACTTTGTGGGTACCGCCACATAAATCACATCACCCTTTTCAGCCTGTGTTTATGATTATAACGTTCAAATTTGGTGATACAGGACACGTGAGACTTTCAAATTATTTTTGTAAACAGTAGATGTCTTACAACTATTGATCAAGTTCATGAATACTTTCTTTTTTTGTTGGCAACGAATACTCAGAAGCAGTCCTTCCGTTAGAACATTATGCTAAGAATGTTCGGCCCATCTGAAAAAGGAGAATCATGGTAGTGTTTGTGTGTGCACAGGTGGCTCTTGGAGACTGGCCTCTCTTTTGTTTTCCTCGGTACTATGCCAGTCTTAATAATAATTGCATTTTAAGGAAGACGAGTATATATGTTTCTCATTTGCACTTAAATGATAATAATATTCTGTAAGCATTAGTTGACATTCAAAATAGTTTTCATATTAATATCTTAGAACCGGGGACTTAAATTTGGCCCCTCATAAATTATTTTAGGCACTTTTGCTCTCTCTTCTCCCTTCAATTTACAGAGTTTTAGTCACTTTAGACAGAGTAAAAAATGTTTCATAACCCTAGTTATACTTTTTGATACATTAATCTGGTTGTTTAGCCTTTCTTTAGTTCTTTCATATGCCCAGTGGAAACGGACTATAAATTTAGAAACAAAAAAGCAACTATGATGTGGACAAATAATAATGTTTAATAAGAAGAATGCATTTTCCAATTTTATGTTTTGGATTAATATATAAACTTTACATTTGTGAAAGAGCCAATGTTACTTAACAACTTTTGTTTGGCTACAATTACTATGAATTTGATAGTTTAACTTTTAATTAATTGCTGTATCACTGAAAACTATTTCATAAAAGATTGGACATGCAGCCATTTGAAAAAGAACTAACTGCACTAGATCCATCAGTTAAAACCTCTTCCATCCACTTTAAACTGTTCTTAGAATCTTAGCCACTAGAGTTCCTGTTTTATTTTTCCTGGAACTTACAGAAAATCCCGTTAATAGTTTTTATAATGTCATTCACAACAATCATAGCAGTTTAGGATGTGTCTTTATTTAAGCACTGATAACCCCAGAGTTAATAGTTACACTGATGTTTTTCCAGAAATCTTATGCAGCGTTTCAAATGATTAAGTCTCAAATTCCTCCAGAGTTTCCATGTTGCTATTCTCTAAAAGAATCATGGGCTAAACATAGTGGTATCTGTATCTACATAAAAATGATCGTGCAATGTGGAACTAGCATGGTAACCTCATGCAAACTCTAAAAAAAGTAAATTAAACTTATATGAAAGTGAAATTAAAAAAAAAATTTTCTGCTGACATCAGAAAGAAAACAGATTCTCTTCCAGCTGAGATATTTATCTGGCACTTTTACATTAAAATGCCCAATTTTCAAAAATACCAGTGCTGGGGATAATTAAATCAGATCTTCTGGGAGTGGGTCCTAGGTATAGGTATTTTTTCAAAGCATCCTAGATGATTTGTTTGTGAAGGCAGATTTTAAAATCGCTGACTCACAGGAATGAAAAATGAGAAACTAAACAAAAGTTGGAGCAAGTTTAAGCTCGGCGGTAGTTTCAGGAGTCTGGGTGAAAGCGTATCAAAATTAGTTGTAATGCCTACAGCATTAAATTCTATCTTTTGCTTGAAGCACGTAACTTGAAAAATAGTTTCTCCTTTTTTTATAGTCCTGATTTTACCTTAGGCTTGAAAAAGACACTATTTCATAAACTTTTATAGAGTTCTAGGCAGTTTGCCAGGCACAAAATAAGAGTGGAGAAATCTTAACTAGATCCCCATAACACCTTTGTACCAACCAACTGTACTTTTCAGAACACATTGACAATTAAGGTCACATGGAGTTTTATCCTGGGTAATTAATCTTTACAGTGGTAACAAGGCTACCATTCACTATTCCAACAATCCAATTTCTGTGACAATTAGTAGCGATGCAATTTTAAAATGACAACCAGGAGTCCATTCTAGGAGGAAAAGCTTCACTTTGAGAGTTCTGAATGTAATAACAAAATCATAAGAAACTTCCCACAATTAGTCATATAGTTAAATAGCTTAGCATAGTAATAAAGAAAGCTAATTTTTTCAGGACAAAATAGGAGAATAAAGCATATGAACACTTTATGGTCTTTAGGGTGGCACAGTGAGTTCTGGCTTCTGGACTGTTAGTTTGTTTCAAGAATGGTTTAGTCTACCAGGAAACATGCTTTGATAGTTGTAATTGTGGGAAACTACTCTTCCTCTCCTCAGCATACCACCCTCTCAAGAGATCACATAGAAAAAAAGAACAAATTCTTATTTGGCTGGACAAATTTAAGTGGAGGATAAGGATAGGAGAATCTTGGCAGAATAGGTGCTATTTGAACTGATTTTTAATAGAAAAATAACAATTAGCTAAGTAAAAAAGAATATGTCAGTGAGGAAGGAAGAGCATGATTCAGGTTAAGGAACAGTGTATGTGAAAACTCTGAACCATAAACCAAAAGGGTTATGCGGAAATTTCCAAATTCTGTATTCCTGAATTATCAGAGGTGTGGAGGGAGGGCTGGGAGTTAAAGCCAGTAAGTGGGGCTTGGGATGCCTTAAAAGGGCAATGGGAATTTATTTCACAAACTCTGTAATCCTTGAAGTATCTTAAGTAGTGGGGAAATGCCAAAATAAATATATTAGAGATTTGAAGAATTGTTTTGGGAGCTGCAGGGATGAAGAACTAAAAGGGAGTGCACTTGGGGTTGAGGGGTAGGGGATGCGGACTAGAGAACAGCTGGAGGCCCTGGGAGAGAGGAAAGCTGAGGGCAGGACAGTGATGGGGATGGAGAGAAGAGAGAATGACAAAAATGTGTTTAGGTTAGAAGATACCACCTCTGCCACAGGGACTGAATGATAAGAAGGATGGCTCTGAGGTTTTTGGGTTGAGCAGCTGGTAACTGGTGAAACTTTCAATGGAAATAGAATATAGAAGAGAATTAGGTCTGGTAGAGTGGGATGAGGATAATTTTAGATGCAGTTTTATGTGAGTTTAAGAAATAGGAAAGAAATTATCTCTAAATCTTGAAACAAAATTTCTTTGAGGAAACATGCAAGTTTAAGAGCATTTTATCTAGTGAGGATAGAAAAGCTTGCCCTCCTGTTGTATACATTGCACCAGAGCTCATGGTTACTGAGTCAGCCCACTATGAGATGTAAATTAGGAGCGGCTGCTGTGAGCTGTGACATCATGGTAGTCTACTAAGGGTGACAAAGTGAGACTCTGTCTCAAAAAAAAAAAAAAAGGAGAAAACAAGTCCTAAAAGCTCATGACAAAAGAATATGTCCTAGTAAATGAGGTTAGGAATTACCCCATGAGAAAGTGACCACTGATGTCACTACTGACACAGTTCATGTTCTTCAAGAATGCCAAGATCATAACAGACAAGGAAAGAAGGAAGAATTTTTCCAGATTAAAGAAGACTGAGGAGACTTAACAGTTCAACATACTCATGATCCGGAATTTCCTTTCCCTACAAAGGACTTACTGGAACAGTTGGAAAAAGATGAATATAGTCTGTTGAATAGCAACTAGAATTTTACCAGTACAATACTAATGTGGTATTAATATTTATGATTTTGTTCATTGTATTGATGGTATGAAAGAGAAAGTCCTTAGTTTTTAGCAAATAGATACTGAAGTATTTAGGGGTGAAAAGATGTCATAAATATAACTTACTTTGAATCTGAACCTGAAAGGGTTCAGGAAAAATAAATATCATTCTGAAAGATTGAATGATAAAGGTAATACGCTAGCTTTTGAGAATATGAGCAAAAGGTATGTAGGAATTCTTTGTACTATTCTTTCAATTTTTCTATAATTATGTCAAAATAAAAAAAATAATTCAGTAAAATATTCTTTTGAAATATTTTAATTCTTGGAAAAGTAAAAGAATAATATAATACCTGCATTTCCTCTGGCTAGAATAAATAATAGTTAATATTGCCCTATTTACTTTCAATCATTTTTTGAACAAAATATTACCTCATACCATTTTATGTAGAAAGACATATTATGTATCTGCTGAAGAAGAGGAGAAGGGCAAAGACTGTAGCCTAAATTAGGTTTAATCAACCCTTAAATTAAGAAATAATCAAGGTAGAGTCCGAGTCTCAGATTCCCCAGAGACTAGGGGTGATTACACTCTGGTCTTTAGCTTTCCCTTAGGTTTACTGCAGGACAGCATAATTTAGTTATCTTGGGGAAGGACCGAGGGTTAAATTTTTATTTTAGTTTCTATAGAAAAGCAAAAACAATGGCTCTTTCCAGATTTTAGCAAACTATATTGAAGTACTTTCTTTCTCCTGTAGTTTTGATATGATTAAAATCCACTTCAAGGGTATCATTTAATTGAAACTATAATAGGAGAAAGGACTGGCTATTCACAAAAAGCCTTTCAAGAGCCTCTTTTTAAAAATAGTAAGTAGTGGAAACGGGCAAATATTGCCAGACCATGTGATACTAAGTGCTAAAAACAATGGTTGAATTATAGCTGAGGTTTGCAACCAAGATGTAACTTTTGCAATGACCCTCCTGTGTTGCTAGCCGCTGCCCTCTCGAGAAGAGCTAAGAGTCACTGCCTGCTGGATCTCACTTGGCTCAAATGGAAGTCAGGAGACTTGATGGGAACAGAAATTTGAGCAGACATGAGAGAGACACTGGCCATTCACAATTATCTGGACTTCTTGAGGTATCTTTATCCAGAAACTCATTTATCTTTAAGGTTTTAATCTTACTTTCCTTGCTAAACTCAAGAAAGGCCAAGTGAAGGATAGGAATTCAAGACCAGATAGCAAATCTCAATACAGGGTAAATACAGCACAAATGGAACAAATCCATGGGGATAAGTGAGAAGGAGCAATTGTTTCCAGGGCTGGAACCTGCAGCAAGGAGCCAGCAGCAGAGGAAAGAAGGGAGTTAGGGCTCCTGGGAGGTGGCGGTGCTGGTTCACCCAGACTCCAGCATCTCCCCGTCTCTCTCCTCTTCTATTTCCCTACCCACTCTCTCACTTTTCATTATTTACCTGATCCCTCTGAGACTGTCCCACTGAAAAAGGTTAGCTCTCCTTGCAGCACTGCACTGAAGAGGATGTGCTGGCATTTCTGTTTGGGAATTTAGGAATCATTTCCCACCTTTCTCAGATGTCTTCTTTTGGTTCCTCCTTTGGTCTGGCAGAGAACAAATCCTAGGTCACATGATAATGACTCTTTTTGCTACATTCTCTTTAATCGAAAAAAATAATAAGATTTTCTTTTTCATTTTGAATAAGTCTCCCTGCATCATGTCTTTAAGTTGTAAATAAAACTTCTCAGCCTAAGCAAATACAACTATCTTCATGATAATTTTTATTTCCTGGCATGGAAAATACCATTGTTATTGAGTACTGTACCCTTCTCTCTTTTTACTAAAGAAAATCATGACTACTAGGAAAAGGAAAGTATCTCAGAGATTAATATGAAAAGAGTAGGAGGAAAATTACTTAGAAATACAAAAGAATGTCTACTGATCTTGTCTCTTTCTAATTGAAAACAATGGCGACTAATGTGACCAACATAAAATACCCTCACGTGACAAGCGTTTCTCTATATCCACACCGTAGTACCCAGCGCCTGAACAAGATGCATGGTCTCCAGCTCCAAGAATTTATGTTTCTCAAATGTTTTATGAGATCATTAAAAATCAAAGAATCATTCAGTAAAATTACAATAAATCTATGTTTATACTTTTATAGAGATACATCTGGGGAGATGTTCTTCTAAATATGTATAGCATTTATCTCTAGGTGGTGGTATTGTATACAATTTTTTAAAAACTTTCTTCTTTCTATTTTTCATATGTTAATATTTCATAGGATGCATTATTTTATAATCAACAAAAATAAAGTCATTTTCTTTTTAGACTGAAAAGCAGATCTTGAAACATTTCAAACATTCATTATTTCTCAAGTTAAAAGTTCTATTACAGGCTCCGTGCCCATAGCTCAGCGGCTAGAATGCCAGCCACATACACCGAAGCTGGTGGGTTTGAATCCAGTCTGGGCCTGCCAAACAACAATAACAACTACAACCATAAAATAGCTGGGTGTTGTGATAGGTACCTGTAGTTACACCTACTTGGGAGGCTAAGGCAAGAGAATTGCTTAAAACCAAGAGTTGGAAGTTGCTGTGAGAAGTGATGCCACGGCACTCTGCCCAGGGCGACAGCTTGAGACTCTGTCTCAAAAAAAAAAAAACTTAAATTACTGAGAATACATATATATATATATATATATATATTTTTTTTTTTTTTTTTAACCACTGGTGCTTTTATTTATTTATTTATTTATTTTTGCAGTTTTTGGCCAGGGCTGGGTTTGAACCCACCACCTCTGGCATTTGGGGCCAGCACCCTTACTACTTTGAGCCAAAACAGCTGCCCGAGAGTATATATATTATTTAATGCAAATCAATTTTTAAATGAAATAACATCAAAATTAGTTTTTATTACTCTATAATATTCAGCTTTTAAAAATATTAAATGCTTATAAATTCCTGACTTTATATCTGGCTTCCTGTATGCAAGCTGAGTTGCTATGGTGACATCACTTTGTACTTACATTTGAAACTTCTATATATTATAGGTTTATAACATCCTATTATCTCATTCCTATTGAACTTTTTAAAATGTGGTTTTGGTTTATCTGCTATGAGCCCCAAAGGACTCTTGTATCACTTTCTCCGCAGATAAATTACCAAAAGCAGTGAAAATAAATCCCCACTGCACTTAGGCACAGAATCCAGACAGATCTCAGCCCCCGTTCTCTCCCACTACCATCTGGACCTCCCTGCAGCTACACGAGAAAGCAGAGGGACACCTCCCCCAGGCCACTTACTGCTTGCTGCAGCCACTAGAAGCAGGGACCAGAGAAAGAGATCCTAAGGGCATCTTTCTCCTCTCTGTCCAGTGTCTCGCTGACCTGACAGGAACTTTAAGAGATCCTCTAAGTCCCTTTCAAATCTAAAATCTATGAATCTACAAATAATTTATATGAAAAAATAGGCTTTCAAACTGAGTGTTTTACTCCTTCTTACTAGCATAAGGAATTCAATTTAGCTCAACTTTTTGATGGCAGATGTACAAATTAATTGCCATGCACATTTCTGCCCCTACACTTACTCCATTTTAGATATTTTTAAAGATCTGATAATATTCTCATAAAACATCTTTCAACCAATTTAGAGGTAGCCAGTTGCTTGATAAATACAAGTGCCTTCTCTGGGATTTGATCCATCAGCTATTCTTTCCATGTCTCTGCCTCTGCCATTCTCTCTCTCTTTTCTTCAGTTATTCCTTTCCCACGGACCATTAATCTTAGTTTATAAACAAGTCCAGCTCTTGCCACACTAAAAAAAAAAAAAAAGAAAAAAAAAGAAAACCTTCACCATCTCCCACTTCCCACTTCAGCTACCCTCCTGTCTTTCCCTACCTCCACTACCTTCACCTTCTATTCCCACCTGCCTCACCACAGCTTGGTTCCTTCTGAAGGGTTCCTTCTACTATCACTCTGCTGAAGCTGCCTGTATGGCCAATAATGACTAAACCAGTACTTCTCTTACTGTGCCATTTTATTTTATTCATCTTTTCTTTCTTTCCTAAAATTTACTTCCATCAAGATCATGACACTTAATTCTCCTGGCTTTTCTCCTGTCAGTTTCTTATCTTTTGCCTATCCATAAATATTGGTGTTTTCAAGAGCCGCATCGTACATTTTCCTCCCCTTCCAGACACCTCCATCCAAGTGACATTGCCAGCCACTCTGGTATACCTCTCTCTCCTGAGAGTCACATCTATATTTTTATTTTTTCAACATAAAAATAGCTTTATTGATTCTTTTTCATTTTTTATTAAATCATAACTTGGTACAGTGATGCATTTATGGGGTTTGTAAACATTTCACATTGTATATTGAAGCAGTACATCTATATTTTTAATTTCTCAGTGCATATGTATTCTGTCCTCAAACATCCACTGAATCTATACATTTGCATCAAATAAGAAAAATAATTAGCCTAACTATTGCCTAGGCTTTTCACTCATTTTCTCCTTTTTTCAATTCAAAAATACAAATCTTAGCTTAATCCTCTTCTTTAAAAAATTCAGAGTCTCCCTAGTGCCCAAATAATAAAATCCAAAATGCCAAATCCTGGCTTGCAGAGTCCATTCCCTCAAGCCTACCTTTCCAGCTTCATTTTCTTTCTTTTGCCTTTTTATGTCCCAAGTCTGCCAAGTACCTACATATAGGATGCACTCTCCAAATACATCACCCTCATGCGTGTTGGTGGTTTGCCCCACATGGTTTTCTTGGGCTGGAACACTCCCCCTCTTTCCCCTCCTTCACTATCTCAAATGTTTCTTCCCTCCTCATGCCCCTATTTGTTGATATCTAACATAACATTTTTATTGTATTGTAAAACTTGAGGGAACAGTGTCCCCCCACTGCCTGTGTCTGGCACAATTCCTGATACATAGACTTTTCAAATGTACAAATGAATTAACAAGTGAATCAACTACAAATATGCAATGGATAAAATTTGGATGGACAGAAAAACGAGAAAGTTTGAAATCCAATAAATAAGGAGGGCTTTCATTTAAATTTAGGTATGTCAAATTTCTATGATTCACTCACAACAACTATGATTAATATGTGCCGTAATCTGACTCCCCATTCTTGCTCTAATCCAAAAGTTTTCACCTGAGGAGTATGCCTTTGGAAACTACTCCCCCTACACAGCCTAGCTTTGCTCTATTTCTCTTTCTAGGAGCATTTTCTTCTTCTTACATTCTTCTCACCATCAAGCACTAACTCTGTGCTTCATTACTGTACTCAGCGGAGCACAGAACTAGTTCAGATTTTTAAATTAAAACACATTTCCTTCATATTTGTCACATCCTAATTGTAGTGATTGGGTAACTAATTGTAACCAGCTTTTACTTATCCCCTTCTACCTCACCTCAGTGATTATAAAATGATGCATACAAAACTTATTGGAATAAGACAGGAACAGAAAGGTATTTATAAGAAAAGTAGTCAATCTCTGTATTGATGCATTCTCTGACAAGAAGATTTGGAATACACTTTTCAGATCTTTGCTCTTTCATGTAGTTAATACTGGCATCCTATGTCTAGGAATAGAGGAAAGCATCTATTTGACACCCAATTATTTTCAGTTGTAATACTCGGCCCCTGGAATTTAGAAGAAAACTAAGCCTTATAAGCTGTTGAAAGTCAGGAAGTTTTAAATGTTTAGAGGGCTAGCCCAGTAGTGAAATAGCAGCTCTGTTTCTACCTTTTAATTAAGTGCCAAAGTCATATAATTTTAATGGAATTTGGCTATCGGTGAACTGTTTCAAGAGTAACTATTCACCATTATATAGGCAGAATGACTACCCAAATGATCCTAATCAACTAAGTAGTTGATAAATATCAATAAACACATCTTAGAATATTAATTATAAACTGAATGTTATCTGAGGAAATGAACAAGTAATTCAAACTTCTCTAAATGAATATCAGTTTTCTATTTCACAGGAAACAACTGTTTTCTGCCTTCAAGGACGTTTATTTATTTTTCTTTTTTATTTCGGAATATTACAGGATTATAATTACAAATGATTTGGCTACATGGATTGCTTGAGTCAAAGCTATAACTATACCCATAACCCAGATAGTGTACATTTTACCTATTAGATATGATTGCACCCATCCCTTTCTCCCCCTTCCACCTGGTTGATTTCCATAGATTTTTTTTTTTTTTTATTGTTGGGGATTCATTGAGGGTACAATAAGCCAGGTTATACTGATTGCAATTGTTAGGTAAAGTCCCTCTTGCAATCATGTCTTGCCCCCATGAAGTGTGACACACACCAAGGCCCCACCCCCTCCCTCCTTCCCTCTTTCTGCTTCCCCCCACATAACCTTAATTGTCATTAATTGTCCTCATATTAAAATTGAGTACATAGGATTCATGCTTCTCCATTCTTGTGATGCTTTACTGAGAATAATTCCATAGATTTTTAACTTCCATCTGTGCATATGAGTGCTGGTTGGTTAGTTCCAATTTAATAGTGAGTATATGTGTTACCTGTTTTTCCATTCTTGTAATAACCACTTAGGAGAATGGTCTCCAGTTCCACCCAGATTGTTGCAAAAGATATTCATTCGTGTTTTTATGTCTGAGTTGTATTCCATAGTATACACATATCATATTTTATTATTCCACTCATGAATTGATGGGTACTTGCGTTGATTCCATATCTTTGTGATTGGAAAACTGTGCTGCAATAAACATTCTAATCCAAGCGTCTTTTTGATAAAATGGCTTTTTTTCCTTTGAGTAATTACCCAGTAGCAGGATTGCTGGATCAAATGATAGGTCTACTTTTAGCCACATGCAGAAGGTTAAAACAGGATTCACATATCTCACTACTCACTAAAATCAATTTAAGTAGGATAGCAGACTTAAATATAAGACAATTTTAGAGAAAAATGTTGAAAAACCTCTTCCAGATATTAGCCTATGCAAATAATTTATGAAGATGACCTCAAGGGCAATCACAGCAACAACAACAAAAAAATAAATAAATGGGATTTAATTAAATTAAAAATCTTCTATACAGCCAGGGAAATAAACAAACAAGCAAATAGACAACGTACCTAATGGGAGAAAATGTTTTCATGCTATACATCTGATAAGGGCTAATAACCAAAATATACGAAGAATTCAAGCAAATGAGCAAGAAAAAAAGTTGAACAAGCCCATTAAAAAGTGGGCAAAAGACATGAATAGAAGCTTTTCAAAAGAAGAAAGACTAATGGCCAATAAATGTATGAAAAATTGCTCAATGTCATTAATCATCAGAGAAAGTCAAATAAAAACCACAAGGAGAAATCAGCTAACACCAGTGAGAATGGTTTCTCTCAAAAAGTCCCCAAACAATAGATGTTATTGTGGATGCAGAGAAAGGAACACTTATACACTGTTGGTGAGACTGCAAGCTCCTAACACCTCTCTGGAAAATAGTATGAAGATTCCTCAAAGAATTCAAAGGCAGTTTAAAAAAGAGCAATTGTAAAATATTGAAATCACTCTTAAGAGTTTGTCTGTTTCCAACACAAGGGTCCAGAACAGATTTAGGTTTCATTTTGCTCAATTCAACTTCATTTTTCATGACAGATACATACGAAATGTTTCTGAGCTTCTGTCAAAAACACTTTGCTTTTTTCTGTCCAAAAGAGGATATTCAAGACTGAAGCCATTGAATCAGCACTTAACATTTTTTGTTGTTGGTAGCACTGAGCGGGTGGCAGGGGCTAATGAGAGCTCTATCAGCCTGGGAGAGCATGGCATCATGCTCAATGTCCTTGTCAGAAAATTGAGGTAGACAAATTGCCTCGTGCTACTGTATAGGTTTGTTGTGTGAAACTTAGAGTTTGTGAGACAGGAGAGGGTGAACTTTAACATTTTAAGTCTATGCCTAAGAGTGCTAATACAGGAAATGTGAAATACTCAACACTATCACTCAGCTTTGCATATGGAAAAAGCAGCTTTAAAGGAACACAATTTCAGCCTTGAAGAGAATAAACAATATGCTCAGAGTTCATTTTGTGGGGCCTTATAGAAGGACAATGGAGAAAAATCTCATCTCTCAGTGTAGCTAATAGGTATTACTGGTTGCTTAAATGCATATGAAACTTGGATTTTTTTTGGCCCCAGTTGGTGAACTCATGTCCCTGCCTTATCTCTATTATCTACTGAGTCACTGCCCACTCATCAGTAGAAAGATCAGACAAAATGGCCCTGCTTCCTGGAGAATAAGAGAAGCCTCTCTACCCACACAGTTGAGAGGTTTGCTGGTGGAATGTTGCTTAGATATTACCCATCAGCTGTGCATCTCTGTGGAAAACAATATGCCTGTCTAACCTGCACATGCCATAGAAAAAACTCAATATTCATTTCTCCTCTTGAACATTTATTCTCCATATCATTAACATGAGGTAAACAGGAAAAATCATGCACAAATGTGGTTGTTCAAAATGTTCATTTTCTTCTATTAATAAATACATTATTTCTTATTTCAAATGTCAGCTGCTGTAAATATGAGATAGCTGCTGTGTATAGTTTTTCTATCCCTACTGAGAAATCTCTGAAAAATAAATAATTTATGCAGTTGCATTTCTAGGGGCAACTCGGTTACTGTTGCTTTGGAAACTATTTCTTCTTGTACATACATGGATTCAACTGACATTGAACCATTGTTTTTCAATATCAAAACTAATTTTCCACGGACTTTTCCTTCTCCCTTAATTGATTGGATAAGGCTAGTCAAATTGCAATAGAAAAGGATCTGATCAATAGTAACATCTTACCTGTACTTTCTACACTAGGAACTGGGAAAAGGATATAGAACTAGGTCTTTGAGTTTAGTCAAGTAGGTTTGGGATTAAATTCCAGGTTCCTTTATAGCATTATGAATCTGACTCCTTTCCCAATCAATAAAGTAGAGATTGCTTTATTATCCTCTGAAAAAAAGTCATTTAGGAAAATTCAATTAAATATTTACATTTGTAGATGCAATTAACCGATAGTAGCACTCTGTTTAAAATATTTAACAAGATAAGCTGCAGATATTACTCTTTTGCCCCAGCATAATTATGTAACTTAAAGGACTAATATTATTTAACAGAAAAAAACACAAATAAATAATTATCAAGACTATCTGTTCAGGACATCTCCCCTTAGCTATGTACTCTTAATTATAGGAAAAAAAATAGAATCTTAGTGTTGGAACAAATTTTAGATGTCCTCTAAGAATAGAAGTGTAAGGAATGTGTCTTGGTGAGGATAAATATGAACGATGATGTCATGGTGCCAGAACTAGGAACTAGGACTGTCCAGTCAGATAAAAGGTATATAAGTTGCCCCCAAAGGCAAAGCACAAAGCTGTCCTAGAAATAAAAGGTGAGCATAATGGGAAAATCTAAATTTCCCAGGCATTTACTAAAGCTACCTGCTGCTACAAATCAGTACATCTGGTAAATAGTTGCCTTGTCTTCCAGACAATTTCATTTCTCAAATGAAATTGAGATTTCAATTCTCAGATTTTAGGAACAAAAAACAATAAAGGGAATTGCTAGTCTAAACTTGGTTGCAAAGACTACAGGAGGCCGAAGGAAAGAAATTGACATAAACCTTAGGACCACAACATTCTGGAGCTTATAGTCAAGGAAGTATGTACTAGGTGCAGCAATAAGGTCATTAGTCTTTGAAAAAGTAAACAGTCAAAAACTTCAAAGAAACTGGACTCCCCATTGCCCCCCAGGGTGGATAAGGAGAGTAGATAGAGTAGGAATACAAGTATCAAAGAATCCACTAAGACAGAAAGAAAGAGAGAAAAATGTCTAAAGTGATCTGTGTGTCTACAGAGAGAGTTCTGTGCCAAATTCATTTTTTTGTTTTTAATGTTAAAGTTCAAGGAGGCTCAGAGCTGTGTCTATATTAATAGTATGGGCATAGCAGAAAACTTTGATAATAAATTGAGGATTAGGCTTGGCGCCTATAGCACAGTGGTTACGGCGCCAGCCACATACACTGAGACTGGTGGGTTCGAACCTAGCCCAGGTCAGCTAAACAACAATGACGACTGCAACCAAAAATACCCAGGTACTGTGGAGGGTGCCTGAAGTCACAGCTACTTGGAAGGCTGGACTGGTGGGTTCGAACCTAGCCCAGGTCAGCTAAACAACAATGACGACTGCAACCAAAAATACCCAGGTACTGTGGAGGGTGCCTGAAGTCACAGCTACTTGGAAGGCTGAGGCAAGAGAATCGCTTAAGCCCAGGAGTTTGAGTTTGCTGTGAGCTGTGACACCACAGCACTCTACCAAGGGCAATATAGTGAGACTATGTCTCAAAAACTAACTAACTAACTAAATAAATAAATTATTAGGGGAAACATGAGGAGCATTACTTCTTTCAACATTCAAGACTATGATGAACATATTGACTAGGATTGAGCCAGGAAGAGAATTTTTGGCATTCCTTCAGATTGCTGTCAAATCAGTAATCTACATACTTTAGGTGTGATTTAACAAATTGAGAATTAATCTAGCTATATTATCATTCAATTCATATTTCACCATCTTATCCATATGAATTTCTAAGAAGCCAAAGTAACTGTTAAATTTCAAATATTCTATACGTAATACTGAGAAAGTGTTAAATTACTGATGAATAGATAAATCAATGAATGAACTAGAGAGAACGTGGAAAAATAGAGAAGTGATTATTAGGTGGGAATATGGGGATAATATCTGTTTCTCTTTTATTCCTTTTATTGTTTTTATAATAATATTTTATATTACATAAAACACATAAATAACTAAAAAGAGAAATCAAGATATACTTGGTATATGTACCAATTTTTTAATTATAATGACTCTATTAAAAGAAGAAGTAAATACGATTTGTGGTACCTTGTATTTTATGATTCTCATCACTTCCACTTTCTATCTGAAGTTTTCACAAGTTATCTGTTCAATTATCTGTCCTGAGTGATGCTCAAATTTGATATCAAGCAGGTTGGTCCAGATTTTTAGTATCTTTTTTTGGCTGTTGAGAAAATATATGTCTATAAATTTAAGCTATCCTTTTGAAGGAATGACACGACTAATAAAGTCACACTATGAGAATAAATATTTGGGGTTTTAAATATATTTTTATTATTGTTATTGTCCTTGCAAAAGAGGTTAGACTGATTCTGAGTTAGTTTGTGAATTATTCATTTGGCATCAAGTAGTAGTATTGTCTGGTACTAAATTTAAACTGAAAGTAAAAATGTAGAGGCTAAATATGCTTCTTTATCTCTTAAGATGCAGGTTTTGCTTCTAAGGAGCTCTAACTTGCAGACAAAGCCAATGCATTATGTTATTCATTCATTCAATAAATATTTACTACATATATTTTATCTCCAAAGTGCAGTGGGGTAAATTAAAATTAAATGATGTGTGTTTAGTTAATAAGTGTGTGATGTTATAAGAGAATAAGAGATGTGCCATCTTCTCAAAACCTGACCTATATTAGTAAGTTTAAGAGCAGTATTAGTGGTGGGTCAACTCCCAGTGCAGACGGCAGCACTTCATAGGTTCCATGAAGAAATGATAAAATATGTAGAAGGAGCAGAAACTAGGGATAGGAAAGAGATGGGGTGCTTATTCCAAGCAGAAAAAACTTCATAAGTAATGTGAAAGTAGAGTAAAAGTGTCAGGCACCTATGAGGAATCTGCAATATTTCCACTAAGGACCTATATCAGGCACCTATGAGGAATCAGCAATATTTCCACGAAGGACCTAACAAAGGACCTAACAAAGACAAACCTAAAGGCAAAGATTTGGATAAGATTATGTGGAGCAGTAAATTCTAGGTGAAGACATTTGGATTTATTCTACAGGAAATAGGGAAATCATCATGGTATTTGCAGGGAGAATGACATTATCATAGTTATGCTTCAGGGAAATTATTTCAGCAGTGGCATTTGTAATACATTTAAGGGAGAGTTTGAGATGGGTAATCATTAAGAGAGTCAAAGTGAGTCGTGATGAGCAATTAGTCTAGAATGGTGGCATAATATGCTTTATTTTATTAATTAATATAACTGTGTATTTAATATAGTATTTCATATTATAAACAAATCAAATAAAAGAAAATATTTATTCAGTATCCCCTTACTTAAAACCCAGGCAAGATATCATACTAAATTTAATTAAAGTGAAGATAAAATTAAAAATAATTTTATCATTATTGACATTTATGATTTTAGGTTTATAAGTGTAAAATAAAATTATAAGAAGAGACCTCAAAATCACATAGCATTTCTTTTTTTTTTTTTTTTTTTTTTGTGGTTTTTGGCCAGAGCTGGGTTTGAACCCACCACCTCTGGCACATGGGACCGGTACCCTACTCCTTGAGCCACAGGCGCCGCCCTAAAATCACATAGCATTTCATAAGCAAGTGGAAGAAAACAGGCCTCTGTTAAAATGTAAAATTGGAAGTTGTATTCGGTTGAGCTAGTTGTCACCTCATCCTTCCTCCTTTTTTTTTTTTTTAAATAATAGAACCCCCAAACTTATCAAGGCATGTGTCCACCCCAACCCGCAAATAAAGGTTATACTTCCCAGTTTCCCTTGTCAGCTAGATGGGGTCATGCCATTAATTTCTGACAAATGGGATTTTTCGAAATTGTTACTTGTGACTTCTAGACCACATTCTTAAAGGAAAAAGGTGTGTTTTGTCCCCATTTTTCCTTACTGCTACCTAGGCTGTGAACCTTGGAGCTGGAACTTGAGAGGTCACCTTGTACCCATTGAGAGTAGCAAAGCAAAACTCAAGGAGAATCTGGATCTCTGATCATAGTGTCACCCAATAAAATTTTATCTTGTTTAAACCACTGTTGTTTGGTTTTCCCATCAGTTGCAGCCCTACCTAATATTCAGAATTTAATATTGTTCTAGCACCGTACATTGATGTACCATACGAATGGAACCCAGAATGTGGGATATGGTTCCATGGTAGTCTTCTCTGAACAGCTGCTACAGTGAGGCATCTGGGTGGAATGTAAAGAAAGAACAAAGAATAGAAACAAATTTTCTTGGTATAAATGTGTAAACCTAAGTCCATATTCTTGATATCTTCAGTATTACAGATACAATGCTTCTCCTATTTATCAAGCTGGTATGGGTAATGGAATCTGAGTTTCCATAAATAAATGTACACAATAAAACCTGGATAGCTTGGCATACCTGTTCTACAAGGGCACTGCTTCCTAAGAGCAGGCTAGGAATTGGAGGAGGCTTATTTTCCTGATGGCCTAGTAAATTGGCTTGGGATTGCACAAAAGACCATTCCCTGCTGTAACTATCATTTAGTAGGGTTGGGTGAGGAAGGAATAGAAAATTATAAGAGTAAGTAGATCTTAAAAAATACACCAAACTTTCTTTTAGTCAATTTAAATACATATAAGTGGGCCTTCTTTATAAGGCACTCAAAGATATATATTTTTTTTCATTACTCCAAAACACCTATACCAGAAGATTAACTAATTAAATATTTCTTAAATTGAAGAACATATGTTACATGGCCTTAACCAAAGCATAGTGAATTGAAGTGGCTTGGGCCTAATTCTTAGGAGTTCTTGAGCCAAGAGATGAGGTAAACCCATTGGGATGGGACATTAGGGCTTTTTGAAGTTGCAAGAAAAAGACTGTCAGAGAGGCTCAACATAGGTGAAAGAAGTCTATCTCAGGAAAGAGCCACGGACAGGAAGAAGTTGGGTGGAATTCTTGTACTAGAGAGGTCCATGAGTGAATGAGGAGGATGCCCTGGTAGGTGAGCTCTGCAGAGCTGGAGAGAGTCTGGAAACCAGAGGTGAGGAGGGCACTGGTTTGCAGTGGGTTGGCAATGTGTGTGGACACTGCAGCTAGGGGGACTGGAGCTCAGGCCCCAGGAAGAATATCTGGAGGATATCAGGGGAAATCAAAAAGTGGATTCAGACTTGGAAAACAAGGCAGAGGCTTGGTGAGAAAGGAGGATATTATCCATAAAAGAATAGCTATTAAGATTAAAATTTAATTTTGTGAAGGCAAAAAGTGGAAGCCTAATGAACACATGTATATGTGAAAATAAACAAATAAAAAATTAAAAAAAAAATTGTAACAAGCAAAAAAAAAAAGAAAGATTAAAAGGGCCTTAGAACAATAAGGTAAATAGATACTGCGCTATTGAACCATTCAGTGAGACAAGCAAGGGTCCTTTTATTTTTGGGACTAGAGGACTGTTGAGATCATAAATGGGAGCCAACCGGCCTCATATCTAGAACCTAGAAGGATCTGGGGAGAGATAGATAGTTAATCATATCATACGGGGCTAACTGTTGCCCATTTCACCCTATTCCGTGAAGCTTCTTCTCTGCTTTCAGATGAGCTTTAGGGCAGGTACTAATAACTTTTCTGGTTACTCTCAGCGTAACCTCTGGTCACTTTAGTCCCATAAACCTCAGTTCTAATATTAAAATGACCAGTCCCCATGTAACTGTAAAAATTCCCAACTATACTTATACCAACTCCTCTCTCTTACCTAGTTTGCACCTACTCAAGAGAAGAATCAGCTCCCTCTGTATGTCTTATGCTTCTATCTCTCTTCTCACGTTTTATTAACTCATGATTTCCATCCAAAAAATGGAGCTGGTGGGGCTTGAGGAGAAGATGAAGAAATATGAAATATTTTACTTGTTAGATACTGACGTAAAGAACTAGAGCTGATGTTCTCTGGGCGTGGCAGGTGTCTAAGGCTCTATGTCTCTTTGGGGGTATTGTTCAAGTTTCTTTGGAGATAAGCCCAGAGCTGAGTGTCATTTATTCACAGTTCCTGTGGTGCAGGACAATGAATATCCCCAGTCCCTGGATATCCAGGGTTTACTTCTTACTTCTCTTTTCTGCTATTCAAACATGTCTCTAGGAAAATGTCTTGGAGACATCAAAGCTACCCTACCTGTTCTCCCTCTCTCATTATTTCCATCTGGTCTATGGGAAACCCTTATGCATTCTTTGTCCCAAATTCTAAAAGACAGATTCTCCCACTGTAATAGCTTCCCTTATTCCATCATTGAAGCAGCCAGTGTACCATTACCCACAGTCAGCCTGCTATTCTTGAATTTGTCTAGCCTGAGACTGTCTACTTTATCTTCCAAGTAGCAAAGGATATGTCAAGCTCTTGAAGTGTTTTTTTTTTTTTTTTTTTTTTATAGTGGTTCATGTGATGCCTATTTTCTTGGGCACGATAAGGGGTGGGAAACAGGAGACTCATAGTTCTTTGACAACTCTCCTCATAAAATCTCTTCTAATTTCTATTTCCGCCCTTTTATAACTTGAACATGGGTGAACATGTATATAAAGCTTTTGACCATCTCCTTTGCAAGTTTCATATGGTATTCTCACATCTTATTTAAAAACATGCAGCAGTTTGGACATACTGGTATGGACTCAGTCAAAGCTAAGATTTAAATACTGTAATATTCAATCATAACCATAAACATATATATTCTTTTTAAAATTTATATTTCACCATGTTTAGGTACATTTGTTAGGTATTTTGTTATTATTATTTCTAAATATTATTTGTTTCTATTATTATTTGTTATTATTGTTTCTAAAATAATCATTTGTTTATATTAACAAGAGTCATCAAAAATGATGCCACCCACTGACCATAACAGGAGACTATGTTGAGGTGTTTGTCAAGAGGTCTCTTCCCCCACTCCCACATACTCATATAGCATTCCTAATAAACAATCCCAGATGACTTTTAACTATCAGGGAGCCAACTTTTGTTATAGAAGACTTGCTAACTATTCCAACAGTATGTCTTTTCTTCCTAATTTTCCCAAGGGAGCTCTTTTTTCCCCTCCACAGTATTTCAGTACAAGCTCACTTTAACAAAATTCAATCTGTTACATTTTACCTCTGAACAAGAATGGTGGGTGAGGTTGCATTTAGATAATTAGACAACATTCCAAATTTCCATTGGCTGACTTCCAGGAAATTTGCTTAAAGTATTTGGGATGTGTTGGCTATTACGCCACCCCTTTTTGGTATGGCAGTTGACCATTGTTTTTTTTTTTTATTTATTTAAGTTGGTACATCTGTGAAGGTTTTTCCATGCTATGTCCAAGCTAACAATAAGGCCATTAAAGATACTTTGCATGGATGGAGACAATTTAAGGAATGTAATAAGTAGAAAATATTTCTGGAAACTTCAACTCTATTTTTTTCACTATTTTGGTTTAATGGAAATATGTCAATGACTAAGTTCTGGTATAAAGCCAGCTTTCAAAACACAGTAAAACAAAAATTTTTAAATTTCCAAATAAATTATCCTTTTGCATTCTGAATAAAAAAGTTGAAATTTTAGAAGTCAGTATCTAATCAATGGACCTTGATTAAGAGCGTGGCTGTCTCCTACTTTTGATATTTTAGTATTACCTAATTTCCAACATATATTAAAAACATCTTCTCTAGATACTTTGTTGGGGAGAAATAAAAAGAATGAGACATCTGCAGCATCACTGCCAAATACAAATTAATTGGTAATATTAGCAATCAAACACTTCTTTATTCGTTTAATAATAATTAATAAAATGTCTACTCAGTTGATAAAATAATTCAGGTATTGAGTGTGTGTTGGGAGGTGAGAAGATAACTAAAGGAAAATGCTAAGATCTTTGTTTTCAAGATATTATGTACATGAATGCAGCCATATTAAAAGTGTAAAAGGATTCTGGATAAACTATAGTAACTGTCACATATAAAGGATATTCATAGAAGAACTATCAAAAAGTGAAGAAATCAAATCATATTATTTGAGGAAAAAAGGAAGAAACTGGGCATATTAGTTTGCCAAGACAATTTCAATAAGAATATGATATCTGTTTCATGTGTTGGCAGAACTGTCATTTGTAAAGAGAATAGATTTTCATGGCTCCTGGTTTCTTAAAAAACAAAGCCCATATGTCTCAGCTAGGCATAAAAAATCTTGTACAATATGATTACAAACTACCTTTCCAAATTATGTGTTTCTAATTCCAACCACTTCAGTGTCAGACTACTTCTTTCTCATTTGTATACTTTGCCACCTATCATTTTCCTACCTAGAATGCCTTTCTCCATTTTTTCCTGCCTAAAGAATGTTTACTCATTCTTTAAAAATTATTTTAGATTTCAAAGTAAATATCTAACTTTCTATTCTATACCCACATCTTTACTGAAATGACCAAATAAATACAAAGATTTAAAAAAAAAATAACCTGCCTCAGGATTAGAAAATACAGATGAATACCTTCCACATGATAGAAAATCTAGAAATGTCTGCTAGATATAGTGTATGTGGGTCCAGGTAGAGAAAAGATACCTAAACCAATTTGCCACTTTCCTCCTCTAACATAGGTGGTTGTCAGAAAGCAAGCAGAGGTAAATCAAGATGTTCTTCATGGGACAAACAAGGAGCAGACCTCCAAGGATCTCTTTGTTTTGATGGCTCAACAATATTCAAAAGTAGCTGTGATTGGATTTCTTGGAATTCTTAAGCTATTATCTCAATTAGCAAAAATACCAGGGATGAAGGCTAAGCTAGATTGTGTGTCAATAACATTTTAATCAGAAACCAAATTCTCAAAAAGTTAGTCTATTCTTTTACCTGATGTGAAATGATAAAGCTATAATAATCAAAGCAGTACGTTTTGACACAACAATAATCAGAAAACACTATTTCAGAAACAAAACTCAAATATATATGCTTTATTAATTTCTCATAGCCCCAGTTTCCTCAGTTGTAAATCAGAGATTATGATGATGATAACAACTCCTAATAATATAATAATAGAATGATTTTTAATTAAGATAATGCATATCAAATGATTCACACAATAATTCCTAGCTTTAGGACTATAATTGTTGTTGTAATTATATGAATTTATCACTAGCATATAATGAAGTTGGAGTTTTAAATCACTTATAATATTGATTATGAATTTGGGAGAAAATTGAATCTGACCATTACTTCCTAAATTACTTCCAATAATTGCTGGTGACTAGTTAATCTTAGAATGAAGAAAGTCTTTTTTCAGAAAATATCAAAGCCACAATAAATACATAAGGAAAATATTATCTAATTTGCTACACAGAAAAAAAAGCAAAAAACTTTAACAAAAATATATTTAGTAAAATTGAATGGTAAAAACCACATGGGAAAAACATTCCCAGCCCAAGTTGAGAAGCTAAATATTTTTAAAACAGCAAAAAGCAATTTAGAAAACCCTGAGATTCAACCAAGGGACTCCTGAAATTGATAAATAAATTAAGTAAAATCTCAGGCTACAAAATAAAGGTACACAAATCAGAAGCTTTCATATGTGCCAACAATAGTCAAACTGAGAATCAAATAAAAGGCATAATACCTTTCACAGTAACAATAAATAAAATAATATACCTAGGAACATACTTAACAAAGGTATTGAAAGACCTCTATATCGAGAACTATGAAATACTGAGGAAAGAAATTGAAGAGAATATAAACAGATGGAAAAATATACCAGGCTCATGGATCAGCCGAATCAATGTTGTTAAAATGGCTATACTACCCAAAGTGATCTACAATTCATTACAATTACCACTGAAATATCAATGCCATTTTTTGCAGATCTAGAAAAAAAATAGTTATATGCTTTCTATGGAAGCAGAAAAGATCCCAAATAGCCAGTACAACCTTATGTAATAAAAACAAAGCATGTTTTGTGTGCCATCACAAGAATGTCAGAGCTTTAATTAGAGGAACAAACAAACATTAAATTTCTTGTTATATTGCAAGAGCGGAAGTTAAGTCAGAGACATCCTAGTCCAAGTTTATGAGGATGATGCCATGAAGAAAATGGCAGTGTATGAATGGATGAAATGTTTTTCTGAGAAAAGAGAAAGTTCTCTGATGCAGAGAGTTCAGGCACCCAGTAATGAAAAGAACTGACAAAAACATTTCAAGAAATTGTTGAATTAAAAAACAATTGTTAAATTGTGCATTAAAATAATTGGCTGACTGTGAAAAGAACAGTGGACCAAGTAAACAGGAAACAGGAAAATCTTAACTGATAATCTTGGCCAACAACTCATGGCTCTTGCATCACAGCACTGCACCAGCTCATACAGCACTGTCTGTGAGGGAATTTTTAGTCAGTAAACAAATAACTGTATTGGAACACCCTCCCTCCTCACTGATCCAGACGCCAGTGACTTTCTTTTTGAGACAAATATATATGTGAAATATTGAAAGAAGACATTTTGATGACATTGAGGACATTAAGTGTAATGTGAGGACAGCTCTGATGGCTATTCCAGAAAAATAATTTCAAAATTGCTTTTAAAGGTGAAGTGGGCCCTAGCATCAGTGCATAGCTTCCCAAAGAGAATATTTCAAACGTGACCATAGTGATATTCAGCAGTGAGGTATGTAGTATGTTTTCTTGGGCAAGTTTGTGAACTTAATTGTCAGACCTCACTTATTAGGAGGAACTTTCTTAGAGTTGAGTTAGTTCATGGCTGGGATGACTACCCTGAATTCTCCTTTGTGGCAAGGAATATACGTCTCCATTGAATAAATACCTAGTGTGATTGTACGAAGAAAATCCAAACCACAGAGAACTATTTAGACACTTCTAAAACCCATCATTCCATAATTCTCAAATATGATCTTTATTTCATATTAATAAAACAGCTAATAACTATATGATCTAAGTTCTAGTGAAATGGATGTAAGGAATCCATTCCTACTTCCTTACAAGCAAGTTGTTATGGTATTAATGCGGTTAAGCAATATTAGCACCATTTACTGGTATTTAAACAATAAAGAAAATGACACCATGATAATATTTATGCAAGTTGGTTGTGACAGCATCTAGTAGGTAAAAGTTGGTTTTCTTTCCTTTCTCCTACCTTGAAGATAAAAAGGAAACAAAAAGCTATTAATGTCTTCATTTATTTAAACAAACCCCTATATCTGATAAAACATTTTAAAATAGCTAATCTGGCAATGACTCCTCTATCAAGGAATAGGTTAAACACATAACCACACTTATATGTTTTACCAGTTATAATCCTTCTCTGTCAGAGTTTGATTTTTCATAAAATGTTCCCTACCTACCACAACTTCACTTTTTTCTTCCTCCATTGCCCCCTCCAGGAAGTGTTTAGAAGCAAACATAATATTACATAATGGTAATGGTTTTGAAATTGAATCTTATGAAGTAATAAACAATAAAATTATGTCCAATCCCCAGCCCAAATAACTCTAGGGAAATTATTAGGTTTGTGCCCTGTGCAAAGATTAGCGCATTCTTTGAGCAATCTAAAAACCTACAGTCATAGTTAGAAAAGAGTAGTGGCTAGTAACAGTTTATTTAAAACCTGTGCTGCAACCCTCAAATGCTAGGTCTCCGGAAGTGTTTAATTTGGAAATCTTTCAGATTGTGTCTGCGCAGAGCTGCTGACTCAAGACATTTACTCAAACAAGCTTCTGTGGTACCTTTCCATGTAGCTCCAACAAAAAATATTTTCAAGAACATGGAACTTTTTTTTCTTAGAGAACAATTCAATTCCACACCCTAAAGCGTTTATTTCAATTCTGCCATTTGGAGCCAAATAAGTGGTGAAACCGTAGTAGTAAAGTGGATACTTAAATACTTGTATAGTTTTTAACTATATATTATCAATTCCCCTTTTGAAAAGTTCCCTTAGGAAACTCTCACACGATTAGCTCTTTACTACAAGAGTCTGAAAAATACAGGCAAGGAAAGAAAATGGCTAAAGAGGTTTGAGATCTCTACTAGGGTATGTAAATTTCTTTTTTTTTTAATTTATTTATTTTTATTGTTAAATCATAGCTGTGTACATTAGTGCAATCAAGGGGTACAATGTGCGGGTTTTATATACAGTCTGAAATATTCTCATCAAACTGTTCAACATAGCTACCTTCATGGCATTTTCTTAGTTACTGTATGTAGGCATTTGTATTCTGCATTTAGTTAAGTTTCGCCTGTACCCATTCTAAGATGCAGCGTAGATGTGGCCCCACCCATTACCCTCCCTCCACCAAATCCTCCCCCCTCCCTTCCCCCTCCTTGGCCCTTTCCCCATAGTCTTGTGCGATAGCTGGGTTATAGCCTTGGGTAGGTAAATTTCAATGTGCACTTACTACATGGAGATGTAGGGGATAAGACACAGGTTTTAGAAGCAAATAGGCAACAACTTTCAAATCTTAGTTCTGCTATTCACTAACCATGTGCCCCTTGGGTAGTCCATTTTGTTTCTGCTAGTCCGATGTGTAAATTAGGATAAGTAATACCCACATGCTAGCATTGTTATAAAACTTAAATTAGATCTCACACAGAAAGCATCTGTCACAGAGGGACACTTCAATATTGATATTCTCCTTTGCCTTTTTAAATGAATAATTGGCAGGAAGAAAAAAAAATTAGAAATATATATATCATTTTGGCTCTTTTGTTTAAAAAACTAACATTGGATAATTTATAGAGCTGGTTCCTGAGAAGGCAAGATCCAAACTGTGTCTTTTGTTTATTTACTTTCAATAGAAATCCTGTGACCATAAAATAGATGGTATATTCAGAGACAGATCTTAGATTAAGTGAAAGGTGGGTGAATGTGAATGCACTGAAATATTTCATAGTTCAAAAATTTCAGAAGCATGTTCACATATGGTCCCAGTCACACCATTCTCTGACTGCAGTAACACATGGATATCTGAGGCAGAGCCAGGCATGTTGCTAAGGTTGGCATAAGCATGTAGGCAGACACAGTTTAGGCGATTTAGCCCTCCATGTTTTCCAGTCGTCTTATGGGCCTCCTGACAGAATGCTGTGAGGGGATGGTGTCAATACCAGAAAACTGCTAATGAAAATAAAGAAAACCTCAGGGTATTGTCATGGTGGTTTCTCACCAAGTGCACCAAGTACATGGGCTTCCACAAGTTTGATATTTATTCACCCAACAAATATTAAGCCCAAACTTTGTGCCAGATTCTATATGATTACCATTGGAATACAGCAGTAAACAAAGCCAGTGTGGTTCTTGCCATCATAAAACATACAGGCCATTCAGTCTAGTGTCAGAAAGATGTGTCTTTGAGTATTTGTGAAGGTGATTAGAACATTAATAAAAAGAGAAGGCTGGACATGAACATAACTGAAAGATTTAGTAGACATAAGTTGGAGATATCTAAACTATCTGATGACAATTATGCTTTTGCAAAAAGATGATATATAATTATATAGCCACAACTTTCACATAGAATAAATAGGTAAAAATAAACCAAAAGGGTGAGAATGATTGAAAGATTTTTTGAAGCTAAAACATTCTACATGAGGGTCTCTTATTGGGTGATTCTTAAAAGCCTAATGATCACTGTTTAGAATTTAGAATTCTTATTTTCTAGAGACCTAAATTCAGGAGTCCAGGATTCCAAGAACCAATGTCAAGTGTGTTAAATGACATCAAAAGACATGGCCTCAGATTCAAAATAATGGAATTAAAGTGTACAAAATTAAGAAAGATGATATTAAGAATATTTAAACATAGTAAGTAGTATAGTGTCTAGGCCAGCGGTTCTCAATCTGTGAATCGCGACCCACAGGAACTGTATTAAAGGGCTGAGGCATGAGGAAGGTTGAGAACCAGTGGTCTAGGCAGACTAAAATCAATATGTATCTCAATCAACACAAAGGTGTCTTTCTTTGGCTGTGTTCATCTGCCAATCGCTGGAAGGGATTTATTTGGCTTTTCAGCACTTTTAGGCATTTCTTAGTGTTCTAAAATGCTGTTTCTTTTCTATTGCTTAAAAAAAGAAGAAAACATTATATTTGCATAGCTGCATTCTGTGTTGTCAGCATGAAATCTTTACAGATGTCTTTTTTCCAATCAGAAAAAAGTAATTTTCTAAATTATTTCCAAAAGCAAAACCTCTTCTTTTCTGAAAAATAATCTCAACATCTAGGTAGCGATGGTTTGAATTTAAATACGAATATCTGTTTGCTTTTAAGTTATTCCAGAAACATGCAAGTTTTATAAACTGATTTCTGATATAAGTTGCTTCTAGAAATATTAGTTTCCATCTGTGAACATTAATAATAATAATGATAAGCTATTAATTTTTAAGAACACCTTATAAATAAGGTAAATGTAATTATCTCATTTTTTTTTTTTTTGTTAAAGAAATTTGGGCCAAGAGTAGATTATTAGCTTTCTCACTGCTGCAGATCTAAGAAAAGTCAGTGTCTGAACCTATACCTCTTACTTCACAATTTATGTACTCAGCCACCAAGATTTTATTTTGAGCAGAAATTTAAAAGACTATTTTCATGTTGTTTGAAATAGTTTCATGTTATAGCTCAGGAAGTATCAGTCATGGAATCAATGGATTCCGAAAATATCCAACAAGGATTTTTTTTTTCTGGAAGAATTACAGTTGAGTTTTACTCTTCATCATCATCAAAGAATAAATATCAAGTTCTTATCCACAAATAGCAGATAGATCCTGCCTCTAGGAACCTGGGTAATATGGAAATGATATAATTCTTAACTGCTTTTAGTCTTTATAAAAATGAAAAATTTGATAGTTGCATTTACTATATACATATGTGTATAGTATATATATATTTTACTTTATATATATACACACATATATACATATATGTATAGTAAATATATATTTTACTTTAACAATTCTAAAATTTATTCTTAAATATTCATGTATCTCAAACAGGATGGCACTGTTAAATATTTTCTTAAAATGTTTGTTTGTACTTGTGAGTATGAAATATTTCCTGGTGGTCTTCCAAATGTTCATTCAATATTCAACCAAACTGTCATCACGAGCTAAAATTTCAGAAGGGATCCTTCTATGATGAACAGTATTAGAATGTTACTGGCAAGATATAGAAAACTCTAGTTAACTTAGGCAACAAAGAAAATTTATAGGACATGGGGTGGCTCTCAGAGGTGACAGAAAATTTAAATAAGTCATTTTAAAAAGAGCAAAAAATCAGGGCAGGTCCAGGAAATGAGGGACTTATCTTCAGTGGGCAACCTCTTGAATGAATCAGCATCAATCACACACCATCATTGATCACATAGCTGAAGATTTATATTCTAGGGACAGAGGAAACCTGTCTGGCTTCCCTTGGTACGCAAGTCCGTTTGTGGCTAAGGGAGTTCAAGGCACTTGGACTTCTCTTTTACCAGTTTGGACACAATGAGGAATAAGTAATTTTCTCAGGACAAAACAGGGGCACTTTACCCAAAGAAGAGAAAATGAGTACTAGGAGGTCAAAAGAATTAAACGAAAAAATGCCAATACAAAAAATGTTGCATATAATTTTTTAAGTAAAGTAGCCAACATTTGCCCTGTAACAATTTTGTGTCACATAACAATGGGGGCCTGTTCTGAGAAATCTGTCCTTAGTCCACTTCATCACTGTGTAAACATCACAGAGTGCACTAACTGGGCACCTAGTTGGGATAGCCTCCCACATACCCAGGCTGTATGAAATGGCCTATGGTGCCCAGGTCATGTGCATACAAACCCGAACAGCATATTTCTGTACTGTAGGCAATTCCAACACAAAGGTTAAGTATTTGTGTATCTAAACACATCGAAACATAGAAAAGCTACAATAAAAGTAGAGTACATATACAGTACTGTATTTTTTTTATTATTTCTGGTTACTTGAAGGCAAAATTAGGTTACAATGTCTGCATTTGTTAGATAAAGTCCTTCTTATAAATATGTCCCGCCCCATCTTTAAGATCACTGTTGTATAATGGGCCCAAACGGTCATTACACATGCTGTGGGGGACCTATTGTGATAGCTGTATCTTTTTTGGCTCCAAACTCCACACCTATTGTGAGGTCACAGACAGGCTGGAACCGCTTGTCTGTGAACCGAAGGAGGACACATGACTTCCCTACACCTGTGTCTCCCACAGTGTACTTGAATTGATAAGCGTTAAGTCATGGTCCCAATTCCTCTGGATTCCAGGTATGCCTGACTTCTACAGCCACTTACCTCTGACCCCTCCTTTTTTTTATTATGTAACTTCTGAGAAAAAATTATAGTCATAGTTTATATGCCAGGTTCGGTTCTTAGTCTCAGCATCTAAAACTTCTTATTCTGATGCTCACTATTATAACCAAGCTTACTAGATAATAAATATTTCGCTTTAAAAGTAAAGATCATTTGACCTTAGTATATTCAACTTTACTTTTTAAAGTTTCTTTTGTCAAATCAGTGCTCTCTCTCTCTTTTTTTTTTTTTTTTTTTTTTAGCAATGCCTGTGAACTTTCTAACTTTGAAGGCTATGCAGAAAATGTAGCTATTTTTACCATTGATCTGTCTCACATTGTATTATTAGGAAAGAACTTTTCAGTATGAATTTCATGAGATCAAGCAGGTGACTAATTCCCATCACAGGGTTGCAGGGTGAGTTTCTTAACACCTCTTCTCCGGATTTCTATCTAAATCTTCTGCTCTGTGGCCTGTTGCTGTACATCAATTGCTACAAAGAAAAGGTTTAATAGAAATACTGAGCTAATTTAAAAAACAAATATTTGGGGGGCATAGGGGTGCTTGTTGAGTGCAAGTAATATTCTGCTTCTTTATCTAAGTGCCTAGCTACATGCTGTGTTTTGTGTACTTTGTGAAAATTCATCTAAATCTATAGTTACACTCTGCGTACTTTTCTTCAATAAAAGGTGTACAAGAAAATACTGCTTACAAAGGAAAATCACTTTTTAAGTTCAATTATATTTTGACCCATTTTCCCCTGCGGTGCTCATTGTTTATTTATTTATTTATTTATTTTTTTATTGTTGGGGATTCATTGAGGGTACAATAAGCCAGGTTACACTGATTGCATTTGTTAGGTAAAGTCCCTCTCAACAACTCAGGTCAAAACCCTCGCAGTCATTCTTGACTCCTCTCTTTCTCACACTTCCATCCAACCTGTGGGCAACTATTTCCAACTGTACCTTCAAAATACACCCTTAACCCTACCATTTCTCCCCACTCCACGCTGCCGCCTCAGCCAGGCCAGCATCATCCTGTGCGTATAATAGGGTGAGGATCAAGTAATGGTCTTGTGTCTCCCAGACTGCTCATCCCCAATGCCACCATTCCATCTATGTCTCAGGTAGCAGCTGGAGAGACCCTGGCTGAATGTACAATAAATTATATCATTCCTCTGCTCCCAATCCTCCTGTGCCTAAGAGGCAAAATTATTACTATGACTCACAAGGTCTGTACAACTGGCCCCAGGGTGACTTCTCTGATGTCATCTCCTACTATTCATCCTCTAACTCCCTCTGCTTCACCACAGAGGCCTCTTTGCTCCTCCTTCAACACTGTAGATGAACTCCAGCATCAAGTTCTTTGCAGTCACAGTTCCCTCTGCCTGGAAAGCTCTTCCTCAAGATACACCCACCCACATGTCTTGGTCTCCTCATGTCTCTAGGGCCTAATGAAAATGCCACCTGCTCAAGAAGACCTTCCCTAAAATGCCAACTGTCTCACTACAGCTTTTCTTATCCCCTTTCTCTGTTTTACTTTTAGACTTAGTCATTTACTATGTTTTTTTTCTTAAATCATAACTGTGTACATTAATACATTTATGGGGTACAATGTGCTGATTTTATATACAATTTTGAATGCTTACATCAAACTGATTAATGTAGGCTTGACCTAATTATTTGTTGTGTTAAGACATTTATACTCTACTCTTAATAGATTTGACAGGTAGCCTTGCATTATGCACAATAGAGGAGGTCCCGCCAATTACCCTCCCTCCACCTGGCCTCCCTCCTCCCCTCTCCTCATCCTCTTCTTCCCTCCTTCCCTCCTAGGCTATAATTGTATCATTCATATGAAAGTGTAGGTGATTATATATTAGTTTCATAATAGTACTCAGTACACTGGATACTTTTCCTTCCATTTTTGAGATACTTTACTAAGAAGAATATGTTACAGCTCTATCCATGTAAACATAAAAGATGTAAAGTCTCCATTTTTATGGCTGCATAATATTCCATACCACAATTTGTTAATCCATTCATGGGTTGATGGGCACTTGGGCTACTTCCATGACTTGGCAATTATGAATTGGGCTGCAGTAAACATCCTGGTGGAAATACCTTTGTTGTAAAGTGATTTTTGGTCTTCTGGACATATACCTAGTAGAGGAATTGCAGGATGGAACAGCAGGTCTACTTTTAGTTCCCTAAGTATCCTCCAAACTTCTTTCCAAAAGGAACGTATTAGCTTGTGTTCCTACCAGCAGTGCAGAAGTGTTCCCTTCTCTCCACATCCACGCCAATATCCAGTTTTGGGATTTGGTGATGTGGGCTAATCTTAGTGGAGTTAGATGATATCTCAAAGTGGTTTTTATTTGCATTTCTCTGATCATTAATGGTGATGAGCTTTTTCTCATGTGTCTGTAGGCCATGTGCCTGTCTTTTTCAAAGAAGCTTTTGCTCAAGTCTCTTGCCCAAAATGAAATGGAATCACTTGTTCTTTTCTTATTAATTAGGTTGAGTTTTCTGTGGATTGTAGTTATCAAATCTTTGTCAGAAACATAACCTGCAAATATCTTCTCCCATTCTGAGGGCTGTCTGCTTGCTTTACTTACTGTGCTCTTGGCTGTGCAGAAGCTTTTTAGTTTGATCATATCCCAGTAATGTATTTTTGGTGTTGCTTCAATTGCCAGGGGGGTCCTCCTCACAAAATATTTTCCAAGGCCAATTAGATATACAAGTACATACAGAAAAATGTAAATATAGATACAGTCAGCCAACTATTTCCATGAGTTCTTCATCCACCAATTCAGTCAACTGCAGATTCAGCCAACTGTGGCTAAAAAAGAAATATGCATATATATCTATATAAAAAATATATACAGTGTGCATATATAATATATATAGTATATATCATATATAGTATATATGGTGCATATCTATACTGTATATACAATAAAAATAATAATACAACAATAAAAAATAATACTGGTAAAGCAATATGATGTAACAGCTATTTATATAATGTTATGCATTATGAGTAATCTAAAGATCATTTAAAGTTTATAGAAGGATATGTATAGGTTATATGCAAATACATGCCATTTTATATCAGGGACTTGAACATCTGTAGGTTTTGGTGTCTCTAAGGGTCCTGGAATTCATCCCTTCTCAAATACTAAGTGATGACTGTACATATATGCATAGATATAGTTGGCTATAAACTGTCTCATATATCTTTTATAATCTTTTGGTAACCATGGGAATTACATACCTGAAAAAATACTATGATTATTAAAACCACTGACATTTTAAAAATAATCAAATAACATTACATATATAGATTTGAAACATGGTAAATAGAAGTGACAGAGGGCATCTTCTTCCAAAACTGCTTAGATAAATCAACAATAAAATTCCACCCTCAGGTACTCCTTTAAGCTTCCTTCAATTGCTCAAAAAATATTATTGAGGTTTCCTGTTCTAAGAAGTTTCTACCATAAGTTTTCATTTCTGTAGATAACCGTACCTGTTTTTTTTTTTAATCAAGCCTTACCGAAATAAAAATTTTAGAGGTTGACACATGAATTTTTTCTTGTTTTCCAATTACTCATAGAGATCTATTGGTGCATCAGAAAGCCAATTTAATGGATTGTGGCCATTTTTTGATAGAATAGAACAAAAAATAAAAACATTAGTGTAAATCCTAAATATTGAAAGTAAATATTACTTTATAAAATTTTTGTTTCAGTTGGGTGTATGTGTGTGTTGAAGTCATAATATGCAATAAACTTTATAATGAGGTTTGGAGAAAAAAGTTTGAAATATGCTGTTCTAGACTTGTCTGCGGCCTTAAGCCACCCAGAAGCTTGCATGTCTTACATCCAGTAAATGCTTTAACCAATTAAAATATTCCTATATTTGTTTATTTAGGGATAGGAGAGGAGAACAAGCAGACATTTCTAGGAATCAAAAGGATGTAAGCTTAAAGTATATTGTTTTCAAAAAGGGGGATTTCAGTAAAATAATTAAAACAAAGATTGACGAGTACTGGTCAAGTAATCATTGGCCAGAATGTATCATCAATTCAGTTAGTGCTTCCTTTCCTTGGATTCCATCTGCTATAATAAATGGGGCAAAATGAAATATGCTGCATCTATCTGCTTCAGTTTTCAGACTGCCTAACTCTATGGCATTCTGTGCTTGTTTCAGCACTCTAATCCCAAGTCATATTCTCCTTCCTTCAGTCCTCCATTAACATGAATGGTTCAGAAACAAAATACCTTTGATGAGGGTTTGCTGATCCACTCACAAATGCCTGCAGTGTTTCTCATACATGGTAGTACACCATCCTGAATCCAGCCCCCTTTGGGGGGCTAGAAGCCTGATGAGGTTATTTCATTTAATATCTGACTATCCACCTGTTTTCTTTCCCTTATTTTACCCTTACCAAATTAACATCGACCTCAACCTACTTAGGATAAGCCACATGAAAATAGTTATTATTTGGTCACTCTATAAGAATAAAAATTTTATGTGATTCAGCAGAATAGTTGTAGAAACTTACTGAGAAACTATTTTCAGGGATTTGGAAGTTTGAATGGGGACATTTGAGTAGTCTAGTAAGAAGATAACTCCATGGGGTTGTCTATAGCCTCCATGATATGAGCACTTGATAATTTTTCATTATTATGCATCTCTTTAATACTGCACTTACTGAGCACCTGTGATGTGCTCAGGTACTTTCTTAGGTATCCAGGATAGAAAGATGACTAACTCCTGATCTTAAAGAACCTGAAGTCTAATGACTTATATTCCACTTAAATTTGAAGCATTAGGTGTAAAGTCTGTGCACCAATTAATTATTATATTAAAAATATGCTTTCCTTCCTTTTTTATAGTTAAATGTAATATTTTATTTTCAAATGCAATACCTGCTCATTACAAAAGAAATCTTACATAAATACCTAAGTCAGAAAGCAAATTTTCTGCGTCTGTGTCATCTATTGTTTACAACTATAGGATCTTTCACTGTGACCATAGTCTGGACAGGGCTAGAGAAACAGTAAGTGGCTATCTTGTATTAAGACCCTAGAATGTCTTTTCCTAAGAAGATTCAAATAAGAAAGGGAGGTGAAGACAACCCAGAGACCTGGTACTGTCAAAATACAAACATACATAATCAAAGAAAGTCCAAGTTTTCCTGTTGAACACTTGAAAGAAAGGAAGATTGAATGAACATAAAGAAGAACCATGAAATCCCAATGGACAAAGCAAATCCACCCCCCCAAAAAAAAAGTTCAGAGGATTTCCGATATAAGATAACTGACTAATTAACTAATGGCATACACAACAGTGAGTCTAGGTTCAGACTGACTCTTTACATCCTGAAATCAAGGAATGAAGTAAGAAAAGCCAAAAGCCCCTCTGCAAAATGTTTCTATCTGGGTCAGAAGCCACCTAACCCTTCAGTGCTCTCTGGGACAAATGGTCAAGGGGGCCCTTTAAAAAAGCTTACCAAAAGTATGCTCTGTTCTCTTGGTAGCAATAAATAAATTACCTGGGACTAACAGGAAGGGAAAGAACTGAGAGGGATCGAAAGATGAGAAGTGAAACCATTTACAACAGGGGTTTTCAAACTTTTGCTCAGGACACATTCCTACTCTTAAAAATCACTACAGACACCAAAAAACTTCTTTAGATGAGTTATAACTATTGTCATAACGCATTTTTCCCATAACAAATTACAACCATGAAAAATTTAAATATTAATAAGCTCATTTAAAATTACTGCATATCTAGTACATGTGGTCAAAAATAACATATTTTTATGAAAAATAATTGTTGGAGGACCTGTCTCCATAGGTGTCTCGTGCTCCTGGATGTCTTGCTGTATGTGCTGAGAATGCAAGGCTCTAATTTCTCTGTACCTAGGTTTTCTCAGGGCATCAGCAGTGAGCAGCTGTGAGAGGTAAGGTAAGGTCTCCTTCCAAGATAAGAGCAGGCTGCTCACTGCCTGCTATACCCTGCTATAAAAGGCAGATTCCACAAACTCAGGCTTCTTGCCCTGACATGCAACCCATTCCCTGTGTCAGCATATATCTAGCTCGGTCCTTGCCACCTCTGGGAAACTGGAGCTCACTGGGGGTAGCACATGTAAACATATGGATGCTCTGGCTATCGGTTTTGTGGTAATGAAGTCTTTCAACTCTGACACATAAGTTTCATATCATGGCTCAGCACCTCAGTGAGTAGGGTGCCACCCACATACACCGAGGCTGGTGGGTTTGAGCTTGGCCCCGGCCTGCTAAGCAACAATGACAGCTGCAACCAAAAATAGCCAGGTGTTGTGGTGGGTGCCTATAGTCCCAGTTACTCAGGAGGCTGAAGCAAGAGAATTGCTTAAGCCCAAGAGTTTGAGGTTGCTGTGTGCTGTGATGCCAAAGCACACTACTGAGGATGATACAGTGACACTGTCTCAAAAAAAAAAAAAAAGTTTCATATCTTCTCAGCCTCCACTAAGCTGTGGTAAGATAACTTGTTAACTTGCAAATAGGGTAAAACTTCAGACATTTTACAGTTCTTGACAATGACTATTATTTTCAACAATAAGAACAACAACAAAAAGATGTAATAAGAAAAGCAACATTAATATTTTTGCAAATCTATAATGTCTGGCTTAATAGAAGAGAGCTGCATTCCCATGTCTGACTCTGTTTCTTGCAGAATGTTGTTTTGGTTGAAATATATGAAGAAAATCTGGCTTCATCCAGACATATAGCTGGAAAAGAGTCAATGCTGTGAAGCCACTAAAAGATCTCAGGATCTCAATGGTCTTTGTTCTACACTTGGAGAATTGCTGGTAAATAGCCATCCCTACAGTTTACATCTACATTAAGATGATTTTATTATTGGACAGTCTGCATTTATGTGACATAACTATTTCATAAAATTCTTGCTCTGGAAGATGAAGTTGCAAATAAATTTGTCATGTCACTGTTATTATTTTTACAATTTGTTATTTATTGTTTGTTACAAGAACTTTCTGAAAATCTTCTTACCCAAATATTTAACCACCAAACTTGCCCTCATCAGAGTACTAGGTCATTCATTGGTCTCATCAAAGACTGTTTATTCTTCAAGGCCAACTTCAAAACCCTTGTTTTGCTGCATCCCCAATCCTAAACTGTCATTTGATAAGCTTTGCCCGGTCCCAATCAACCCTCAAAGCCACAATGAAAGACCCACTTTAAACTAAACTCTTCAACCTTAACAAATATTCTGTCTTTGACTCTCCGTCCTGAGCCATTACTAAAGCACTGTCAGTATTAGTGACCTATTGCAGTGCCATAAGCAATAAACTTGGTTTTCCTTTGTAAGTACATTAGCTGATAGTTTTTCAAGATATTTACAGTCAACAATTTCTTTTAGATAACTCCATCTCCAATACATAGGTCTCTGTTTTGAAAAACTAAGGATCAAATCTTAAGATCATCTTTTCTGCACATTTAGGAAGAGAAAGTTCTGGGGACTTTCATTACAAGGAGATATTTATGTATTCAATTTGTCATTAAATTGTATATAACTAGGATTGTCATATTTATCAAATAAAAATACAGGATATCACTTAAATTTGAATTTCAGAAATACAATAAATCATTTTAAAACATGAATATGTATTAAATATTGTACAAGTGTCTTGTGTTGTATCAGGCAGCCCTACATAAAATCCTTGTTGCAGGAATTTTGGCTCCACTTCACCATTTTCCACTTGCTTACTATTTGTAATCCTGAAAGGTCCCAATCATTTTACAAAATTGAATAAAGTAATTACCTTACTTCGGGTTGATAGGCAAATTACAGATAAAGTAAGAAAAAAGCAAAATCCCAGGATTGATGGAAAAATTCTGACTACAACAAAGAATCCTGAAACTTCAGAGATGTTTAACTTTTAGTATGAAATTTGAAGGTTGCAGATATAACTACAGGTTAAAAAGCTGTCTATTATTGTAGAATGAAAGCTGGAATCCAACTATATAGAAAGAGAGTCATGGAATTATAGACACTGCGCACAGTATGTTAAAATGTAGCTGAGAGACTGAGAAGGAGAAGTGGTGCTAAAGATGAGATTTATTATAGATATAATAACAATAACAACAGGGAAAGCTTTTCATGTTTTATAAGCCCCATATATTGAAATGATAGGAATCCTTAGTCTGGATTTTAGAGCATAATTGTGTTATATCTTATGTTTAGTCCTATCCAACACTTGTTGAGGCTAATATTCAAGGCAAATGAAGAACAAGAACAATTTTCGAGCTGTTCTGTCATAAGGCTATAATTTTACGTAACTGTAGTATTTTTTTAAATTAATCTTTTATATAATCTAATGACAGAACAAGATACAGTCATGTGTCACATAATGATGAGGATACAGGATACCTTCTGAGAAACACATTATTAGGCATCATAAGGTGATTTTGTTGTTACACGAACAGTATAGGGTGTACTTACACAAACCCAGATGGTATAGCCAACTACACACCCAGACCATAAAGGATAGCCTATTGCTCTTAGGCTACAAACCTGTATAGCATGTCACTGCACTGAGTAACGTAGCAGCTGCAATACAATAGTAAGCAGTTGTGTATTTAAACATACCTAGACATAGAAAAAGTATAGCAAAAATATGGTATAAAAGATAAAAAATAGTACAAGGCACCTGCCATGAGTACAGCTTGCCGGACGGACAGTCACTCTAGGTTAGTCAGTGAGTGAGTAGTGAGTGTATGTGGAGGTCTACGAGATTAGTGTACACCACTATGAACTTGAGGAACATCGTACACTTAGGCCACACTAAATTTATTTTTAAAATTACCTTTCAACTAAATTAATCTCAGCCTACTATGACTTTTTGGCTTTATGAACTTTTAATTTTTTTTTAAACATGTTGACTCTTTTGTAATATTAGTTTAACACAAACACACTGTACAGCTGTTTTCTATTTTTTAAATTTCTCCCTTTTTTATTTTTCACTTTTAAAACTTTGTAAAAACCAAAAAACAAACACATACACAGAGCCTAGGCGTACACAGGGTCAGGATCATCAACATCACTGCCTTCCACCTCCACATCTTGTCCCACTGAAAGGCCTTCAACCACAATGAGCTGGAGGCCTCACCTCCTGTGATAACAATGTCTGCTTCTGGAACAATTTCTGAAGAACCTGCCTGAGGCTGTTTTATAGTTAACTTAAAAAAAAAAAAAGTAGAAGGAATGCACTCTAAAATAATAAAAAGCATAGCACAATAAATATATAAACTAAAGACAATGAGCATTTTTTCATGTGTTTGTTGGCCGTTTGTCATCTTCAGAGAAGTTTCTGTTCAAGTCTGTCACTCACAGAGAAATGGGGTTGTTTGGTCTTTTCTTATTAATTTGAGTTCTCCACAGATTCTAGTTACAAATCTTTATTGGAATTGTAACATGCAAAAAATCTTCTCCCAATCTGAAGGCTGTCTCTTTGCTTTGGTTGTGGTGCCCTTAGCTAGACAGAAGCTTTTTAGCTTGATCAAATCCCAGTTATTTATTTTTGGTATTGCTGCAATTGCCCTTTCTAGTGTTTTTATACTTTTACATCTTAAAGTTGAACTTTTATCCAGCAAGAATCAATTTTTGATAGTGGTGAGAGGTGTGGGTCCAGTTTCAGTCATCTTTAATTATCAGAGAAATGCAAATCAAAACCATTTGAGATATCACCTAACTCCAGTAAGATTAGCCCACAACACAAAATCCCAAAACTGCAGATGTTAGTGTGGATGTGGAGAGAAAGGAACACTGCTGGTGGGATTGCAAACTAATACAACCTTTCTGGAAAGAAGTATGGAGAATCCTCAAAGAAATAAAAGTTGACATTCCATTTGATCTGCAATTCCTTTACTCAGTACCTACTCAGAAGGTCAAAAATCATTTTACCACAAAGACATTTACACCAGAAATGTTTATTGCAGCCCAATTCATAATCGCCAAGTCATGGAAGAAACCCACATGCCTATCAACCTATGATAGGTTAACAAATTGTGGAAAACAGAATACTATTCAGCCATAAAAGGATGGAGAGTTTACATCCTTTTTGTTTACTGGGATGGACTTGGAACACATTCTTCCTAGTAAAGTATCTCAAGAATAGAAAAAGAGTATCCAACGTTCTCAATACTACTAGGAAACCACTATATAAACACACACTAATAGGAAAGGTCTAGCAGGGCAGGGGGGAAGAGGAAGGGAAGGGGAGGTGATTGGTGGGAGGAGGGAGGACATTTGGTGGGATCTCACCTAATGTACACAATGCAAGGGTATTATTTCAAAATAACTAAAATCTTACCATAGAAAACTTTAAATGTCTTACCATAGAAAATAAGTGAAGTATGGTGATGTTAATCAGTTTGATTTACGCATTCCACATTGTATATCAAGTCATCACATTGTACCCCATAAATGTATAGTTATGATTTTAATTAAAAATGAATAAAAAATTTTAAAAATTAAAAACTTTAAAGAGAAAAATAATAAACATATATATAAACTAGTAACAGTCATTTATTACCATGATGTATTGCACAAAATTGTATGTGCTAAAATGGTTTATGATTGGCAGTGCAGTAGTTTGTTTATGCCAGCATCACCACAAACAGTACAATGTTGTGATGGCCATGATGTCACTAGGTGGTGATAAGAATTCTTCAACTCCGTTATAATCTGAGGCATCAAACATGACCATCATCATGTTTGTATCTGTCATTGATCAAAATATCATGTCTGTCTGCCAAACTAAAAAGTAAAAGACCTAGATTTTAGTCCCAGTTCTATAACTAATTAGCTCTTTATCCTTGGGCAATTTGGTTCCTGTATGAGTTGCTAGGAAGGCTGGGTAGCTGAAACAATGGAAATTTTTATCCTCACTGTTCTGAAGGCTAAAAGTCTGAGATCAAGGTGTTAACACATTTGGTTTCTTCTGAGTCAATAGATACTGGTTTAATAAACAAGGAGGCTTATCTCTTGGCTTACAGATGATTATCTTCTTTCTCTGTCTTCACATCATCTTCCCTTGATGTCCCTGTTCGGATTTCCTCTTTTATAAAAGAACACCAATCATATGGAATTAGGGGCCATCCAAAATGACCTCATTTTAATTTAATTACCCCTTTAAAGACCATATTTTCAAAAACAGTCACACTCTGAGATGGTGGAGGTTAGGACATCAACATATGAACTTATCAGCCTGCTTAGAATTTCCCTTTCTGAATCTTGGTTTCCTCTCTCATAACATAGAAATATTAAAATTGATGATCTCCAGAGTATTTCCTTATTCAATGATTTTTATGTAATAAATCACAAATTACTTTATACTTTATGGACTACAAAATTAAAAGTAACAGTATAAAGACTCAAGAAAACTAATATTCATCAACAGATATGTCTGAAATCATAATGCCATTATAATGTTAATGAAGACCACAGATGGTAAATGTTCATTTGGATTTCAAATAGTTGCAGCTTTTCAAATGTAGTGAACCATTCAACAGAATTTGTATAGTAGGAAAACATACAGAATTGTTTTTCTCTTATTCCAATAGGACTCTGTAGGACATTGTAAATATCTGCTAAAACATCCTCTCATAGATGCTAAAAACAAAAGGGTTATTTATTGATACAATAAATTTTATACAAAAATTTGGTAATTCTATAATATCACATAGTCTATAATTTCAGGGTATAAGAAATGATTTGTATATTTGCACTTCTAGTTTTTTTTGGGGGGTGGAGTTTGGTAATGATTTTATAGCTAAGTTTATAGCATGGCATATGCTTTCTTAAAGTTTAACTTTCTTTTTTAATGTCCTGGCAGGGTAGAAACCTTTGTCTCCATATTCACCTGGAGAAACTAGCAGATTCAGAGGCCTCCATAAACTCTTCATATACATTTTGGTCAAACCCACATCACCTTAAAGGAGCAGTGATCTAAACCTGTGTATTAATTAAATTGGCCACATGGAATTATCTGAGGATTACATTAAAAATAAACTTATCCAGGCCTCATCCCAGCGTATGGAATAGAGCCACAGGGTCAAAATTTAAAAAATAAACATCATCCGATCTCCTAACTCCTGCCAGAGAAGATTTTGATGTAGCTGGTCTAACTATGCTTGACAGTTGCCGATAGAATCGTGGATCTCATAAGCATTAGGACCTTGACTTTAACTGCAAGAGTCCATAACTTCCTGGAGACTGAGATGATTTAGTTTTAATCTCTCTAATGGCAGAGATATTCTGTATTCCACAAGGTTATGAATGATGTGCAAGGGAGCAGTAACATATTGTGAAGGTATGGAGATGTACCTTGGATACTCTACCATATTTAGGAAATCTTTTACCTTATTAATCCAGGACCATAAATCCCCAGTGAAGTGTACTAAATGTTTGTATGAATTTAAAAAGAGTTAAAACTCTTCTCTTACTTGGATTTTTCCTGGGATGCACTTTCTCCTGGTCAATACCAGTCCATTTGTAACGAAAAATTGAGGAAGATTTTGAAATTTAATGGACATATCTATTTCAGCAATCCAGGTTATTTCTGCCTTTCGTTTTGATCTATATTATTAATATTTTAAAATAAAACAATGTAGAGATAGAAGTTAATGCTAGAAAATGATAGTAATGAGAATAATTTCTGTCCATATAATTGTAAATTGTGTCCATGCCCTGACAATATGGACCAGTTTTTGTCAGTTTTACACCATTTATAAAAATAATTTCAGTATTTCTTATATGACAATAAATATTTGGTACTTTGAGTTTTCATGGGTTATTCATAATATCTTATGCATTCATTAATGAGCTAAATAAAATATTTGATATGTTTACTTATATGATAAATTTTATAATTTTTTCCTTTCCTTGTTTATTAAACCAGTATCTATTGACTACAGGTTAGGTGCAACATTAGGTACCAGTATACCGGTATTCATTTCTTGTGTCATTCCTTCTCCTTAATTAGGGACTGGATTTATTGAGTTGTCTGTAAGAAATTGCAATAGAATGGAATAGCATCAAACAGAACAGAAGTGATGAAATCTCACTTCCTAAATTAGATTATATAATATTGTTAAGTTCTGTGCTGAGTATCCTTTCTTGTTCTCTTACCAGATGCCATGTGAACTGTGCCCCCGAGAGCCCATCAGCAAGACCTGATCTCTCAAACTAACGGCACATGGATGAGTTTGGAAGTGGATCCTCCCTTGCTTAAGCGTTGATATGACTGCAGCCCCATACCCTTAATATGACTGGGCTAGAGACACCTGATTCCTCACCTAACTGTGAGATAATACATATTTTTTTTAGTCATTAAATTTTAAGGTAACTAATTATGCAGCAATCAATAACTATTAGTTTGTTTTCTTGGAAAACCATTCAAATATTCTGTCACAGGTGTCCTGCTAGTAACCACAAAGCTCAAGGTCAGACCCAATATTGTGAACTCAGTTGTCCAGGGATTGATTTCGGAGTATCTAGATTCAGGCGAATGACTCTGGAAACTAGGCAGGCAAAATAGCACAAACATCCAGAAGAAAAACCATCTTTCTCCCATAAAGGTTCCAAAGGGTCCAGTGTGACAACACATCTCTTACAGGTATTATAGAAAATGGCATTAGCAAAAGGAAAACATTAGTTTATGATGTTATGTAAATCATGGAATAGATCTTTTCAACGTGACCTAAGATTTGTTGAAAATAACCCAAATCCTATTTGAATTCCATGATTTCATCTCATATGTTTTCCTACATTGGTCATGTTTTTTGTGTTTTGTTTTCCTTTAAAGTCAGGAATTCCATCTCATCCCCTTTTAAGAAGTAGCATGGAAAAGCTGTGTGACATTGGTGTGGGCAATGATGATTTAGATCAGTGGTTCTCAACCTTCCTAATGCTGCGATCCTTTAATACAGTTCCTGATGTTGTGGTGACCCCCAATAATAAAATTGTTTTGGTTGCTACTTCATAACTGTAATTTTGCTAGTTATGAATCATAATGTAAATATCTGATATGCAGGATGTATTTTCTTTGTTACAAAGGGGTTGCTACCCAAAAATAGACAAATGGGATTATATCAAACTAAAAAGCTTCTGCACAGCCAAGGAAACAATCAATAGAATAAAGAAACAGCTGGGCATGGTTGCTCGCGCCTGTAATCCTAGCACTCTGGGAGGCTGAGGTTGGTGGATTGCCCTGAGGTCACAGGTTCGAGACCAGCCTGAGCAAGAGCCTGACTACGTCTTTAAAAGAAAAAAAAAAAATAGCAGGGCGCTGTGGCCGGCATTTGTAGTCCTAGCTACTTGGGAAGCTGAGGCAAGAGAATCACTTGAGCCCAAGAGTTTGAGGTGTCTGTGAGCTACGGTGCCACCACACTCTACTGAAGATGACAAAGTGAAAAAAAAAAAAGAAGAATAAAGAAACTATTTACCGAATGAGGGAAATATGTGGAAACTATATATCTGATAAGGAGTTAATATCTAAAATATATAAGGAACTCAAACAATTCAATCGGAAAAACAAAAACTGATTAAAAATGGGCAAAGGATCTGAACAGACATTTACCAAAAGAAGGCATACAAATGGCCAACAGGTATATGAAAAATTGATCATTTTCACCAGTCATCAGAAAAATACAAATTAAAACTACAATAAGACACACCTGACATCTGTTATGATGGTTATTGATAAAGACTAAAGATACCAAGTTTTGGACAGGATGTGGCAGAGAACTCTTGCACATTGTTGGTAGGAAGGCAAATTATTACAGACATTATGGAAAAAAGTATGGAGACTCCTCAAAAACTAAACAATAGAACTAAGATATGATCCACCAACCATATGATCCAGCAGTCTCACTACTGGCTATTGGAGCCAGGCCTCCAGGACGCTGGTCCCAACCCATGAAACTGTCAGGACGACGACCGCTATACATTTTTGCTCTGGGTATGTCTCATTCAGGTCTCAGGTGCCGAAGCACCTTAGAAGTCACAGTCAATATAAGTAGGAGTGAGCATCTTAGTAGGGGAGTGTCAATCAGGCGTCCTCCAACCAAGAAGGGGAGCCAAAGGACGAGCTCCAGCTAACTTCTCCCGAAGCTATTTAGAGAGGTGATACACCACAGGTTGGAGACTGCTATGTAATAATGTTGGTGTTCTCGTCTCGTGCTCTCTTGTGCTCTTTAATGAGAGACAACGATGATAAATCCCTTCCCCAATCCCTTATTGCCAAGGTGTTTCTTTTCAGGTATCTCCTACAACTGGATATATCCAAAGGAAATGAAATCAAGATGTCAAAGAGATGCTTACACTCTCATGCCCATTGCAGCATTATTATTTACAATAGCCAAGAAATGGAATCAACCTAAGTGTCCATCAACAGATGAATGGATAGTAATTCTAGGACTCCAGGAGGCCAAAACAGGCAAATTGCTTGAGCTCAGGAGTGTGAGACCAGCCTAAGCACGAACAAAACCTCATCTGTACTAAAACAAACAAACAAACAAACTGAGCTGAGTGTTGTGGCAGGTGCCTGTGGTCCCAGCTACTTGTAAAGCTTGAGGCATGAGGATGGCTTGAGCCCAAGAGTTTGAGGTTACTGTGAGCTATGATGATGCTATGGCATTTACCCCCAGGGTGACAGAGTGAGACTCTGTCTCAAAAAACAAAACAAAAGAAAACAAAACAAAAGCAAAAACAGATGAATAGATAAAGGAAATGTGGTGTATATACAAAATAGAATAATATTCAACCTTAAAAAGGGGGGAAATTCTGTCATTCGCAACAACATTGATGGACCTGGAAGACATTATGTTAAGTGAAATACGCCAGGCACAAAAGACCAACACCATGTGAGTTCACTCAGGAATGGAATCTAAGATGATCTCCTAGAAGTAGAGAGTAGAATGGTGGCTGCCAGGGGATGGCAGTGTGAAGTAGGAAGGGGTTGGGAAGATATTGGTCAAAGAATACAAAATTTCAGTTAGGAGGAATGATTTCAAGAGAACTATTTTACAACATAGTGGCTATAGTTAATGACAATGTATTTTATTCTTAAAAATTGCTAAGAGAGTAGATTGTTCTTACCACACACAGACACATACACACCCACAAGTTTGTGGTAATATATATATTAATTAGCTTGATTTAGTCATTCCACAATAAGTATGTATTTTAAAACAACAAACAATATGCAATAAATGTAATATCTATTTGTCAAGTAAAAAAACAAATGAAGAAAGATGTAAAGTTGACCCATGTGAGAAGCAATATAGTATAAGAGAAAGTCCACAAATTTTTGGAACTGGAAATGCTGAGATTTAAATTCTGGCTGTCCCTAACTATTAATGCTTTGGTTAAGTCTGAGTCTTTAAACACCTTTCAGCACACAGTAGGTGCTAGATAAGGGATAATTATTAATTATTATTATTACTGCTCTTTTCATTTTCATAATGCTAATTTATGGCATTCTTCAACATATTTTATTTGAAAGTCTCTTTGTCAAGCTGCATTTAATAGCAGCAGACATTCCAGATTTCACCTACCTGTCTATTCCAGGATCTAGAATATCCTTTTTCAGTTAAAAAGTACACCTCTGAAACATAAAATAGCAGTTCTTGAGTGCTTGTTAAATGCAGGAGAAAGGTTTTGTTTGTTTGTCAGTATCTGCCAAGGAGAGCATAGACTGAGAGCACAGCAGATTTACCACAAGGCAACCCACGGAGTACAGCCTACCCAGATGAGATAAAATAGAAGACAACTGATAACTTAAAACACATAAAAATCTTTTCAGCAAATTTAACAGTATGTATTTGTCTCAAGACTTAGTGGGGAAAATTAGAGAACCAGAGAACTGGAGTAAGAAGGAGAATGGTATATTTGTTGGTAGTTTTAAATTTTCATAGTTTGTGTTTATATTACTTATTCAAATGTTAATAATTAAAATGTATCCACTGTGAATTATACTAATATTGGCCAATTTATATTTCTCTTTCAGCTTTATTATTCCCAACATTTCTGTTTTCTAATTCAATTCTAAATATTTTTTTTTGAAAGTAGTACCAATTACCAATTTTTCACTCTGGACAGATTGCCTCTCTTAAAGTTTTGCCTCCAATTTGATTAAGCATATCACCCAGTTTTGACTATCTGAGGTTAAGGAAGAATTCACCTCTCTCCTGGGTTTCTCCACAGGGAGAGAAAACAAACTTCCCACCAGCTTTGCAGCCAAGGATTTCGTGTTAGCCACAGCTTTAGGCAGTTTATCACTGGCTTGTACCCAGAACACATCTGGAAGCTACAAGTTAGTTAAACCTCTCATTCTTTTCTTTTTACCTCTGAGATTTCTGGATTGCTGGGATGTGAGCTGCCCTGATACTTTGTCCTTGTTCTTGAACATCTTAATATTTCCTTCTCATTTGAGGGTCAAAACAAGACTAGAAGAGGAAGGAACACTTTTGGTGTGCCCAGCTCCAGAATACTTTTCACTGGACACAACAGTGTTTAAAGACAATTAAACTGACTTTTATATTTGAAAGTTTAATTGTCTTTAAACTCTGTTGTGTCCAGTGAAAAGTATTCTGGAGCTGGGCACACCAAAAGCCCTGACTTAAGCATTATATGAGAAATTCATGTAATAAAAACACTTATACCTCCTTAATTAATATTTTAAAATTAAAAATAAACCCAAGTAATAACAGTAATTGTATCAACGGGCTCATGGTTCTCATTGCTGCTGGATCGTTAGTGGAAAATATATGTCCTCAAAAGCTCTGAAGCCATCATATCCAAGATTCAGAGAAAACAAAACAAAATGTTGAACTGATTCAAAGCCAGTTAACTCCTAATTAGCCAGGACAAACCAGAGTTGAGGCTCTGTAGCTGTAACAGGTGTGTATTGTACTGTAGGGATCTTTGTTGATCTGAAAGGTCCTGTGAGGGGGGTTAAATGAAAGAGAAGGCATGAGGGTGAGTCAGGCCCTCTGCAAGGAACTGTAGAGCCTTCTGCCCCAGAGCCTGGGAAGGCACATGCACTTTCAGACCTTATTACAGACTTTTGTTTCTCCTTGGTGTCCTGCCCCACCTGAATATTTTTCCTGCCTTAATTCTTGGCCTTCCATTTTAAACTCATTAACTTCGTGGGCTCTATGTCTGTTTTTAACGTGACATCTCTTAGTAGTCGTGTTTTTTCGTTGCCCTAGTAGCTGAGTCTCTGCTCCTCACTTTATCTTCCAGCTGTGTGACTTTGGGCAAAGTACCTACTCTTTTTGTGCCTTCTCTTTCTAGCTACAAAACCACATAGGGTTCTTGGGAGGATGACACCAGAAAGAAGAGGCCCCTTTCTTACAATGGTGCCCGATATGACAGAAGCACTATGTGGGCCAGATGTTACAATTTTTATGGGAAATTTTACTTATTTTCCCCTTGTTCTACTGTTACATTTTAGCTTACTTTCTTGAATTATGGTTTTAGTATTGTCCTGCTTCCTTTTCTTTTTCTTATTGTTAGGTCTCTCGAGCTATCACTTTAAATCATCATGTGTGATTTGGTCTACTTTTCTGCTTGAATTGTTCAGTAGTTTAATTACTAGTTTCAGGGCTCTCTTTCTCTTGGGTTTTGAGGATGCTTCTGTTTTCCTATTTTTCTTTTTGGTTGGATAGGATTGGTGGTGGTGTTGGTGGGGGGATATGTGGATTGTTCCTAGAGTGGTAGTGATTTTTAATGATTTGTCTTCATTATGGTCAAAAAGAAATAAGTCTGGAGAAGTGATTGCTAAACTTTAGTGTGCATTAGGATTGCCTGATGCCACAACGCCCAGAGTTTCTGATTGACACACTAACGCGTCTAACAAGTTCCCAGATGCTGCTGATGTTGTTGGTTGGTGGCCACATTTTGAGAATCACTGATGTGAAGGAGTATGAACAGGGGAGAGAGTTCTTACTATCAATGAAGGAAAACCCTTTCTATGTACCATACCCAGTTATAACTACATACTCATGTGCTTTATTTGATTCTCCCCAACACATTGTACTCTCTACTCAGTTTGGACTTTTTCCCAGGTCATTAATCCTCCTGTATACATGGGTCATCGATTTGCTGAAAAGTTTACTTATTAAAATTTCGCACCATTCTCCTTATGAGAAAATATGTGACTTTGAATCCACGATATGCAGAATGTATGATGATTGTGTTTTATGAAAATCCTGGCAAATACATGTTAGGAGGGAAAAGCAAAGTGAACGTCATGCCCAAGGATATGCACTTGAGTTCTGTCTTGATACTTGTGAAGAGCTGGGGTAAAGGAGTTCCACATCACATAACCACAAAGTGAATTCAAGTTATTTTTTGACTAGAACAGCAGCCTATAGCAATCCTTAAATTTATCACAAATAGTCTTGATAGAACAGTTAAAATTTTCCACAAGGGTAAAGCAAAATTATTACCTCCCTCCATACTTCGTAAGTTGATTCTAAAAAGTCAGATGCTACTTTCAGGTGAGTTGGAAAGTCTCATATAGAACCAAAAGAAAAACAATGTTTTATAGACAAATGATGTGGTTATATTATCATCTTGAATCATGAGTTGCCTGAACAAACAATTGACTCTGCAAGTTCCTTGCTGCCAGAAAATCAAGTTATAGACCAACATTTTTCATGTGAAAATCCTTACCTTTATGTCCTAGAACCTTTAACTAGTTTATAAACAAGAAGCCAATAAGACAAGCTATTACAGTTATCTTTATGAACATTTAACAAATAGGGTGTCTCCTTGGAGAGTACATGCGGAAGTGGAACTGCTCCGAGTCAGATAATCTATGGCTGCCAAAATGACAGTTTAAAAATTTTGTTTTGTGGTTGTTTCCTGCAAAAAGCATCTTGTTATATTGCTTTAAATTGTTTTCAAGCTAAATCAGTTGTTGCCATGCTACACAGAGCCAAACTTTTGGATTCCAGTTTATTCATCTGCATACTAGAACTGATCTAAATTACATTAATAATATTTGGGGAGAACATTAGCCTTCCACAAGTATCTCTCTAAGTCACTTCAAGTGCAAGAGGTGGGACAAAGGTCAGCACAGCAGTACTTATGATAATTGAGCGTACATTTGGTTCACATGACACCTGTGTTACTCTTTCTTCTTTTATTCTAGTGCTAATATATCCCATTTGATCACATTTTATGTATTATTATAAGCAGCTATAAATCACTTTTTGAAGAAAGGAGAAGGTATAAATAGATTGTAAGATAAAATATACTTTTAATATATTACTTCAAATGTATTTATATTTCTTCAAATACAAAAACTACTGCTATAAATATACTCATACACATTGAAACTCCTCCAAAATTTGCACAGGAACTTGTTTTTCCAGTTGAACAATTGATTAATTTGCTAAATCTAAGGTGCCAGACCTTAGATTATAAAACACGCTTAAATCCTCTGAATATTTTATTTTTTCAATAAGGAAAGTTTGCAATAGTCACCTTTCTTAAGGAGATAGTATTCTCTTCCCAGTAAGGAATACTTTCATCTGGAATAAGGAGTTGCATGCACATTTAATACACTATTTCTATCTGGAGTATGCTACTTCTTTACAGAAATATCCAGCACAGAATCAATCATTCTCTTCAGTTAGTTTTCCAATTGACAAAAGACTAAAAATTTCCCCTTATTTCCATAAGCTTGATATACTGAAGCCCATGTCCAGTCCTCTGACTGTGAGCCCTTTTACTTAAACAGAAGACAGGAACTTACTGTCACAAGTTCAACTGTTTCCATAAATCCTAACTTTGGGTCTCATTCTTTAAATGTAACATGAAAGGATTTTTCTTGCTATTAGGAAAAATACTTTGTTTCCCCCCAGGAAGGGAGTCAGAGAGAACATCTTTGGTACAGGGACACAGGAGTGAAGGACCAGGCAGTTAGTTCAGAAAATAGGAAAAGCCAATATGAAGGTTCATTACCAAAATTTTCACTGTGAGAAAAAGGAACGCAATTCGCCAGGACCTACCACAAAGTATACCTGATGCAAGACAGGAGGCAGGAGCATCTATCTACCAGCTCCTCCTGTGTCCCGTTGGTGTAAGGCTTTCCTGGTAGTTAACTCACCTATAATCTCAGATTCCCCTGTATCAAAGAAGGAGTCAGGGCAGAAAGCATGAAAATACTGGTTCTCACTGGAGATGGGAAATGCAAAGTCAGTCTGAGCTTGCACAGAAGGATATACCACAACTACAGGTGAAATTAGAAATAGGCCTGAAGAACAAATTTGGTGGTCCAGAGGTATCTACAAGTACCCAAATGTGGTGGTAGATGGTTAATGTGGCAACCTCCAATGAACCACACTTGTGTAACTGCCCTTTTACTGTCTCTGGACTGGACTTGTGACTGTTCCAGTAGGATACAACAAAGCAGTGCCATGCCTGTTATTGGTCCTAGGCTTTAACTGATCTCGCAGCTTCTACTTCTCACTTCTTGAAACGCTTGCACTATGAATCTAGCCACCATGACTTGAAGCTCCTTGTGGAGAGATTCTGGCTGAGAAACTTAGCTGAGCTCCTGGTTAGTCCTCCAGATGACTGATGCTGTACCATGTGGAACAGAACTGGCAGGGCAAGCCATAGACTCATAAGGCATAATAAAATATTGTTCTACGGCATTAAATTTTGGGGTGTTCATTTTATTCAGCAATCAGTAACCAAAATATCAGTCAAGAGACTTTGAAACAAGTAGTATTCCCTACCTAAGTCACCAGGAAAGACGCTCCTGTCTTCTATGACATGTCCATAAGAGAACTGCTTTTTCTAGTTTTCCTTACTTCTTATCTAGCCATCTGGCTATGCTTACTTATCTTACCCCTGCTCAACTGTTATGAATGGAGAATTCAGAGTAACTTTAATGCATCTGAAAATAAATACTTTGGATGATCTCTTGCCAAATTACTTAGCTGAGCATTAATGCATGAGAGATTTTCATGTATGCTCTAACCTTCTTCCTCAGAGGAGTTGGTTACAGAGTTCCCATATTCTTTCAGTGTTAATTCAGCAGTCATTTAAAACTCACTGAACAAATATTTATTGAGTAATGTGGCTACTATGTGGTAGGCCTGTTCTAGGTACTACTGGCATTATGACAATTAACAAAACAGACAAAATCCCTGTGCTCTTGGAGAGGAGAGACTCACTATAAGAAGAATAAATACACAGATAATATGTGTCTGAAAGTGGTGTTAAAGAGAAAAACTAAAGCAGAGATACGGAATAAAGAAAATATTAAAGGAAGGATATTAAGATTTTAGACTGAATGGCCAAAGATGGCTTCACTGAGAAGACGCCATTTGAGTAAAGACCTCCAGGGAAAGAGAAAGGGAACAACAAGGACATCCAGGAAAAAAGCAGAGAGAACAATCAGGACAAAGAACTTGAGACAAGATTGTGCCAGAAATATTCCAGCAACAGTGATGAGGCCATGTGGCTGGAGCTGAGTGAGCAAGGGAATAGGGGGCTGAACCATGGCTGTGGAACTCCATGGCTACAGAAGGCTGACTGAAAAGAAAGGAGGAGAATGTAACCAACCATGCCAAATGCCACATAGTTAAAGGAAGATGAGGTTTGAGGACTGACATTGGATTTAATAATACACATTGCACTGGTGATCTTAATAAAAAGATTTTTTGTGCAGCAGTGGTGTTGAAAGCCTAATGGACTGAGTTCAAGAAAGAACAAACTCTCCAGAGTAGAGAAAGTGGAGATAATCACTATCTAGGATTCTTTTAAGGCCTCTGTATTAAAGGGAAGGAGCAAAATGAAACTGGCACAGTTAAACAAAATTTTAGGATAAAAATAACAGAAGTTTTTCTGCTGATAAGAATGATCCAAAAGAGAGAGAATGACTCTGATCAAAGAGAAAGAACTGCTGGAGTTGTGCACTTAGTAGGTGAAAAGGAATGGCATAAATGCATATAGTGCATTAGCCAAGAGTAGGGGCAGTTCAAGTTCATTCTTAGTAAAGGAAAAAAGGTAATGTGAATGGACACAGATGTAGGAGGTGAGGAGATGAGGTGGGAGAGTTCATGGAAGTTCTCCTTTAAAGTCTACACTTTGTCAACAAAGGTGGACCAAGGATATCACCTGAGAGTGAGTACACTGAAGTAGGTGTTAGGGATTTGCAGAAAGAGGTGCAGAAAGTATTCAGTGATCAACTAGGAGAATACAGTTTGGAGATATACAGCAAAGATAGTCATGGAAGAAGAGGTATAGCTAGCAGACCTCTTCAGCAGCATTTCGACTCAGGATCTGACTAGGCTGTGCTCACGAGTGAGGTGAGAGCAGCCAGCATCAATGTGTGCTGTGTTCCGTTCGGCTGTGTGGGTGCAGCAGAAGCAGAGAGTTGGATTTAACTAGGTTGTGTTTGGCTAATTAAACACAGCAGCGCACTCTGCTCCGCTCAGTCCCTTCGCCCACTCGTGGAAATATCGTCTCTCTCCTTCCTGACACACAGGAATGTCTTTCAGAGATTTGGGTGATTCTGACTCAGCTTCTAAAACTTTACTCAATGATACCTGATGAAAGTTTTAATTGTGTTTTGTTGTTCACTTTTCCTTTCCCATCCCACAATTCATACGTTTTTCTAATTTCAATATTATGCAATATAGTCGTACCCTGACTAATTTTTCAAAAGCAGACAAAGACAATCATGGAAAAAGAGGTCTAATTAGGACTTCAACAGTATTTCAATAATGGTAAGTGTCATCTACGAAGTACCTTTTATGTCCTAGGCTTTAACATGCATTTCTAATCCTTTCATGAATTTCCCCATTTTAAAGGAATAGAAAGCTAGAGAGCAAAAAGAGTTGTCCAGTTGGAAAATGCAAAAGTTGAGATCCAAGCCCTTACCTACATGTTCCACAGCACTGACTCTGGCTACTACTCCACACTTTCTAGTCCTTATTTGTCAAGGCAAAAAGCAGGCTATCGTTGTTCTATCTCCAATTGTGGCACAATCAAATGCTGTTAGGTGGGCTTACTCAAGTATCCATAATCCAAGATATCATTTCTAGTCTTTATTTCCAAACACCAGACCTCATCTGTTTCTGATCTTGAGACAAACTCTTTCCTTATCATGGTTCAATCCTAACTTGTTCTTAAACACTGAACTTACTGGTATTCTCCCGTCCAGTTCTGAGCTCTGACTACATTTGCTATATTTATAATACCTTGACATCAATGACATTTGGGCCAATTTTTTTTATTGTAAAGTACTGTCTTGTACATTGTAGGCTGTTTAACAATATCCTGGGCCTCTACCCACCAGTGCCAGCAGCACCCTTTCCAGATGTGTGACCAACAGAAATGTCTCCAGACATTGCCAAATGTCCTCTGGGAAGCAAAGCTGTCCCTGGTTGAGAAGCACTAGATTAAAAGGAAAGATCAGATAAAAATTTTATAAAAATCTTACTCTAGATTTTATATTGCCCTTTATCTATAACAATTAAAGATGTCACTGTCTGAAATCATTGTAATTGTTCCCGTGTTACCTTTTCCCTTTAAAATAAATAAATCTATAATAAAATTTATCATATTTAATTATAGTGCTTTATAAAAACTCCAAATCTCATACATATTTCCAGCTGCAAGATTAGCATCTCTTTGGTGACAGAGATCATGTAAGATGCATCCTTGCATCTCCAGCACTTGCAAAAAATTCTAATACATAGTATGTACTCAACTTGTGCTTTTAAGCTGTGTTGGGAGGAATTTCATATGTTGGCTTTTAAAGTTATCCAGGTTTATAGAATATCCATTTATTGTTTTATGACCCTTATTCACATCACCGCCCTGCCATCTAGTGGCCAATTACCCCAACTATAGGCATAGTAGTGAGGATGAAATAAACTAATATTCTATATTTCTCAAATACAAAACTTTAAAACTACATGTACTATCATAAGATAAAGAAACTTATGAATCACTTTAATAGGTATAAAATATTTCCAAATACTGAAATATTCTAATTTTTCACTTTTTGCCTAATTGAATAAAATTAATTCATACATATAAGGATTTTAGCTCTAATACATCACATTTTTACTTGCAAATAAATGAATTAGTTATGAATTTGTAATGCCCATATTACTTTAATTTTATTTTTTGCAATGCACTTTCTGAACCAAGCTCAGGCTTTGCAGTTTTTGTAAAGACTCAAAGACATTCAACAAAATTCCTGCCAGGACACAGAACTTAGAACCAGGAAGGCCTCGAGACAAGTTCCTGAGCTAGTGAGATTCATTGCGGGATTCAACCCAACGTAGTTCCACTATTTGGATTAAAACAGGCAGTTTCTGAACAGTAGGCTATTAGTGTGGTTATGGCATTGAATGAATTGACCCAGCAATTCAACCAAGCAGCTCAGTAGGAAAATAGTCTAAGTATAAAAAATTTACTGTGAAGAACCATCTCCATCATTCATTGAATAAACTTCTCACTACCTTGATTCCATCACCAATTATTACTGTATACTTTCAAGTGTCTCATTCATGCATTATCTTATTGTTCTTATAATAATAATACAGTTAATCAATAATACAGATTGAATGGGTGAGGCCAAGGAATGGAAGAAAGATGATAGACAATTCAATTTCAACTTTACTGTTTAGCATTTAAAAGACCATAATCTATTATTAATCCATATTTATGAGTTACAAAATGTATTTCCTTTAGCGGGAAGGCATAATCAAATGTCTCTAAATATGCTGTATTGTTCTGTCACTTGTCTGTTTTGTTGAGAACATTAACATGCTTTTAAGTCAAATGTAACAGATGTATAAACTCTCAGATATTTCTCATTCTTCCTAATATTAGCTCCTGATGCATCATGGATTTGAAAGATGAACACTTATTTCTAATATTGCAAACTTACCAATAGCATGACTGCATTATTTTCACTCTCAAATACTTAAAATACCTACAGAAGTTTAAGAAGTTATTTAGACCAACTACTCATTGCATAGATGACAGGTTTTGCAACTTGTCCAAAGTAATGCAGCTAACTGTGGCAAATGATTCTAATGAATTCTCAGCTCCTGTGCAAATAACTGTTAGTTCTGAGGTCGCATCATAACTTAATGCTCAGGCTGCACACTACGAAGAGTAACATTACAAGGTGAGATTTTCAGGTTCAAGCCCATCACACTTCACATCCTGGCGTACCTCACTAATCTGCACAAATTCCAACCTCTCTAAGTCATTCTTTTTCTGTTATCCTTTCTATTTTTCTCCTTTCTCAAGCAAACACTTCTAGTGTCTCCTGTGACTCTTAATCTGTGCTAAAAGGTCTCCTTTCCTTCAGATAGTCCTACCACATCCTTTCCTAAATTGAAACAGACCTGGGCCCTGGAAGCACGTCAGAGCCAGGAGTTGAGGTAGGTGCATTTCTTGCTTCCTCTAGTTGATACTTCCAAATGATCACCCTTTCCCTCCTGCACTGTTCTTTTGATGCTTATGTCCATCTGGATAAATCACTATTTTTACTCCTTACTATTTTTTGCCAACCTCCTAGTCACATCTCCTCATTCATTAAAGTCTTCTGTTCCTGGCAAAGAGTCTTCCTTTTACAACTTCCTATGCCTTTACCTCACTGATGCAAAAACACCATACATAGTTTTTCAGTGATGTGTGGACATTCAGTCCTTTCATCACACCACTTTCTTAGTACTGATCAGTTCTTCCCCTTCATTCCTTCCCATCTTGTTCAGCACAGATTCCATCATCATCAACATCACCTTTTTGAAATGTTCAAAAATGTTTGAAAAGTTCACTTTCAACTTCCAGTTCCTTCTTTCCCTTATTTCAGCTCATCTTACAAGCCCCCAATCCATGGATGAACTCACTCTGCTTCAAACTTTCTATCTATCTGCACCTAAGCATACAAGTGTTTGTAACAGAAATAACCCCAGCCACTGAATCTTGATATGACTCAGAAATCTTGCTATATTTCTCTTATGCTTGCTTTTCTGCTTCCAGGATGATCATATCAATTTGGTCTCTTTCTCTACAATCATCTACCTCACTTCTTTTGCCTTTATTTATTCAGCAGATGTGCTTGCTCCATACTTCACTAAGAATACAAAACTGTCATCTGGAGGCATTCTCATCTTCCCAGGACCAAATCATTAAGCATATCTGCCACTGAACATCTTCCCTCCTCCATCAGAAAGGGGAGTCAAAGAGCTCCCAGGAGGCAGTTGTCACAGGTATCCTGCATGTCTTATCCTGAGCTTTTCAAGGGCTCTCTGATCCTTCTGGCCTCTTTCTTCATTAAATCACTCCTATTTCTAAAACAAAGAAAGTATTGCCTTGAACCCATGTCTTCCCTTCAATAGCAACCCCGCTTCTTCTGTTTACTTTCTTCTTTTTTTTTTGGCCGGGGCTGGGTTTGAACCCGCCACCTCCGGCATATGGGACCGGCGCCCTACTCCTTGAGCCACAGGCACCGCCCTCTGTTTACTTTCTTATTGAATGTCTCTCCTGATTAGATTTTAGTTTGACTCCACAAATGTGAGGACATTGGTAAGTTTATTCCCTGATATATACCCAAATTCTAACTAAATGTCTGACACACAGTTGGCACTAAATAATTTTTTTATGATAAAAGGAATGAGAGTGTCTCTATGTAATTAGAAATCAGGTCTATTTGTCTGAGGGCATATGAAAAGGTACTCAACATCTATAATCACTAGGGAAATGAAAATTAAAACCACAACGAGATATTACTTCACACCTCTTAGAATGGCTATTATCAAAAAAGACAAAAGGTAACAAGTTTTGTTTGTCAAGGATGTGGAGGAAAGGGAACCCTTACGTACTGCTGATGGAAAAATAAATTAGTACAGCCCACATGGAAAAAAGTATGACAATTCCTCAAAAATTAAAAAATAGAACTATCGCAAGATCCCACAATCCCATTTTTAAGTATATTTTCAAAGGAATTGGAGACAGGATTATGAAGAAACATGTGCACTCCCATGTTCATTGCAGCATTATTCACAATAGCCAAGACAAGGAAGTAAACTAAATGTCCATAGATGAATGAATAAAAAAAGTACATAAATATAATATTATTTAATCTTAAAAAATAAGGAAATCTTACCATTTTTGACAACATGGATAAATCTTGAGAGCATCATGCTATTTACCGAAGGGCAAATACTATAGGATTCCACCTAAATGAAGTATCTAAAGTAGTCAACTCATAGAAGAATAGAATGGTGGTTGTTGGGGCAGGGATATGGGGAAATGGGAAGTTGTTCAATGAGTATGAAGTTTCAGTTATGCAAGATGAGTAAGTTCTAGAAATTTGCTGTACAAAATACTGCCTATGGTTAACAACACTGTATTGTTCTCTTAAAAATTTGCTATGGATGGAAGTGGAAGACATTATTCTTAGTAAAGCATCACAAGAATGGAGAAGCATGAATCCTATGTACTCAATCTTGATATGAGGACAATTAATGACAATTAAGGTTATGGGGGGGGGAAGCAGAAAGAGAGAGGGAGGGTGGGGGGTGGGGCCTTAGTGTGTGTCACACTTTATGGGGGCAAGACATGATTGCAAGAGGGACTTTACCTAACAATTGCAATCAGTGTAACTGGCTTATTGTACCCTCAATGAATCCCCAACAATAAAAAAAAAAAAAAAAAAAAATTTGCTATGAGGATCAATTTCATGTTCCCCATTACTACACACTCACCAAAAAACAAACAACAACAACAAAAAAAAAACAAAGAAACAGCAACAACAACAAAAAACCCAGCAGAAGACTTCAGAAGGTGATGAATACATCTATTTCCTTGACTGTGGTGGTGATTTCACAGGTGTATACATGTGTCCAAATTCATCAAATTGTTTATAAATGACACACAATTTTTTGTGTATCAATTACACCTCAAAAGAAGAAAAATAAAATGAGGCATGAGTCATCCAATTTAGGTCTTTTTCTTCAAGACTGTCAACTATCCAATGTCCTTTGCATTTCTATGTAAATCCATTTTAGAATCAGTGTGTCAATTCCTTCAAAAATTCTGCTGCAACTTGCGAATGAATTGCATTGACTCTACAGATCAATTTGGGATAATTGATATCTTAACAACATTGAATCTTCCAGTCCATGAACATAGTACACCACTATACTTGTTCAGGCCTTCTTTGATTTCTCTTAGCAATATTTTATAGTTTTAAATTTAGAAGTCTTGCATATATTTTGTTAAATTTTTCCTAGGTACTTGTGGGGGTTTTGTGGCTATTGACAATGGATTTGTTTTGTGTTGATTTTAGAAGTCTTTTTGAAATACACTTTTTAGTTTGGAAACATTTTTAGATTTACATAAACATTGGAAAGATAGTACAGAAAATTCTGGTGTACTTCTTAGAAAGTTTTTCCTTTCAGTAATGTATTTTTGTCAAAAGAAGAAAATTGTATTGGTATGTTACTAATTATAGTAACAAAATTATTTTTTAATTTTATTTTAAAATTTTTGTTGATAGTATATAAAAACAAAATTAATTTTTATATTAATCCATGTATCCAGTGCTAAATTAATTTATTAGTTCTAATAGTTTTTTATTGACTTCTTTGGATTTTCTACATACACAGGCATGATGTCATTCAATAATAATATTTTTACTTCTTTATTCACAATCATTATGCTTTTTTTATTTTTTTTATTCTGCCTTATTACACTAACTAGGAACTTCAGCATAATAGACATGGTGTCAATTGATACCTTTGGCTTGTTATTAACCTTGGGGAGGGAGGAATCTTCCTTTATTTGATGTGAATTAGATTGCTTTTTCTTTTTTCTTTTTTGTAGAGACAGAGTCTCACTTTATGGCCCTCGGTAGAGTGCCGTGGCCTCACACAGCTCACAGCAACCTCCAACACCTGGGCTTAAGCGATTCTCTTGCCTCAGCCTCCCAAGCAGCTGGGACTACAGGCGCCCACCACAATGCCCGGCTATTTTTTTTTTTTTTTTGGTTGCAGTTAGGCCAGGGCTGGATTTGAACCCGCCACCCTCTGTATATGGGGCCGGCGCCTTACCGACTGAGCCACAGGCGCCGCCCCCTAGATTGCTTTTTCTAAGAGACAGGATCTTACTCTGTTGCACAGGCTGAAGTAGCATGATCATAACTCATTGCAGGCTTGAACTTCCTGGCTCAAGTGATCCTCCTGCTTTAGCCTCCCAAACAGCTAAGATTACAGGCATGCATCACCAGGCACTGCTAATCTTTTAAATTTATTTTTAATATTTTATTTAAAAAATTTTTTTGAGACAGACTCTCACTTTGTCTCCCTCAGTTGAGTGTCATAGAAACCTCAAACTCTTGGGCTCAGGCGATCCTCTTGCCTCAGCCTTCCAAGTAGCTGGGACTACAGATGCCCACCACAATGCCCTGCTAGTTTTTAGAGACAAAGGTCTCAATCTTGCTCAGGCTGGTCTTGAAGCAGTCCACCTGCCTCGGCCTCCCAGCGTGCTAGGATGACAGACGTGAGCCGTATTTTTGTATTTTAAATAGAATCACAATGAAATCATTTCATCTAAATTGTTATATTCTTTCATAATTTTTTATAAGCATTTCCTACGAACTGAATTGCTAGGCTACAGTTTTCAATAGTATAAAATGTTCCCCAGAAAAGTTTTTAATAAACATATTCTCTCTTTCTACCAAAAGTGCCTTTACAGATGCTTCTCTACTTAAATTGGGATTATACACCAATAAACCCATCATATAAAATTGGAAAATAGTAAGTTGAACTGCTGTAAAGCAGAGACTGTTTTTATAGCATTAATCAATATAGTAGCCAACTCTAGATGTTATTAGGGATCAAATTGCCAGTTTTACAGGCCATTTTAATTCATTATGACTTGTTAGTGAAGTCAAACATTCTTGCAAATACTTTTTGAACATTTATTTTTTGTTTTGTGAGTTGTTTATTCATACCCTTTGCCCATTTTCCCATTTAAATTTTCAATTTTGTTCTTAATGGTTTATAAATAAATATATTTATTTTGAGCTTTTGTATTAATTGCACAATGACAGAGTCATCAGGAACAAGTCAAACACATATTAGAACTTTAGAGTTTGAGAAAATTGGTCTTAAGTTGTAAATTAGGGATGATGCCAGATTTAGGAATATGGTGAAAACTAGGTTCTTCAGAAAATAGAAAAGCTTTATGAGTAGATACATGATTGAATTTGTGTTGTGGGACAAGGGTCAGCAAACTATGGCTATAAATAAAGTTTTATTGGAATACATCAATATCCATTCATTTATGTATTGCTTATGAAAACTAATGTGCTACAATGGCAGGGCTGAATAGTTGCCACAGAGAACACATGACCAGCCAGTCCTAAAATATTTACTATCTAGTTTTTATAAATATATTTGCCAACCCATTTATAAAGATAACTCTGGCGGCAAGATGAAGGATAAATAGTAATAGTGATAAATTATATGCATGGAAAATATTTAGGAGGAAATTGTGTTAGTTCAGGTAACAATGACAAAGGCCTTGTCTAAGGAAATAGTAATAATCATGGAAAAGAGAAAACATTGAGAGACATTTTATATAGAGAGTCAGTAAATAGATATGAGAAAAAATGTGTTTAAAAGACTACAGGTTTTCTATTGTTAGTGATTGCCAGGATGGCAGTATTCTCAACTATGGTGGAAGAAAAAGGGTAGGGAAAGAAAAAGTGTTCAGAAACAATAATGATTTTTATTTGGGGTAAATTCAATACTGTATATGTGAAATTTTAAAAACAAAATAACAGAATACAAATGCCTACATACAGTAATGAAGAAAATGCCATGCAGGCTACGTTGAACAGTTTGATGAGAGTATTTCAGATTGTATATGAAACTAGCACATTGTACCCCTTGATTGCACTAATGTACATAGCTATGATTTAACAATAAAAATAAATAAATTAATAAAAAATAAATAAAATAAAAACAAAATAACATATATTGAATATAGATATACAAATGTATAAATGACAATATGACTTCAGAATAATAGAAGAATAGTGAAGAGAGGGAGAGGCTGGGGAGAGGAGATTAGCTTGATCTGCAATAGTATATTTCTTCTAAAGAAGCTGCCAGTAAAAAAACACTGAAAGAGGATGTATAAACTGAAAGAAGAAAAATTAAGAAAGACATAAGTCCTGGACATCAGGGAAGAGAGCAGGTACATTTTCTTTTTTTTTTTTATTTTATTTAGCCTTTTTTTTTTTTTTTTTTTTTTGTAGAGACAGAGTCTCACTTTATGGCCCTCGGTAGAGTGCCGTGGCCTCACACAGCTCACAGCAACCTCCAACTCCTGGGCTTAAGCGATTCTCTTGCCTCAGCCTCCCAACTAGCTGGGACTACAGGCGCCCGCCACAACACCCGGCTATTTTTTGGTTGCAGTTTGGCCGGGGCCGGGCCTGAATCAGCCACCCTCGGTATGTGGGGCCGGCGCCCTACCGACTGAGCCACAGGCGCCGCCCGAGAGCAGGTACATTTTCAAAAGCAAAGCATAAAGCAAACTATCCAACTTGCAGACAAGTCAACTAGAATAATAACTCTCTATTATCAGTCAGAAACCTTGGAGAGAGTTCTGGGAGAACATTGAGGTTGGGAGCCAGATGGTGGAAAAGGAGAGGTTTAGCAATGAAGGGGTGAAGGCAGTGAGAGCAAATGGCTCATTCAAAAAGGCTGGCAATGAAGAAGGGACAAGAAGGGAAAGATATTTAATAGTTAAAAATAAGAAATATTTCATTCATCTGATGCTTCATTTTGAGGCTAAGTGTATACTCAACTAAGTCAACATTTGTTTGTTTGTTTTATTGTTTGTGTGTGTGTTTTTTTAAACATTGAGCCCTTATCATAGCAAAAATAAATGACAAGGGCGGCGCCTGTGGCTCAGTGAGTAGGGCGCCGGCCCCATATACCGAGGGTGGCGGGTTCAAACCCAGCCCCGGCCAAACTGCAACCAAAAAATAGCCGGGCGTTGTGGCGGGCGCCTGTAGTCCCAGCTGCTCGGGAAGCTGAGGCAAGAGAATCGCGTAAGCCCAAGACTTAGAGGTTGCTGTGAGCCGTGTGACGCCACGGCACTCTACCAAGGGCAGTACAGTGAGACTCTGTCTCTACAAAAAAATAAAAAATAATTTAAAAAAATAAATAAATAAATGACAAAAATAAATATCTTTTTTGTTTCAGGGAATACCTCCCTATCTCATATGTTAATATGACAGAAAATGACCATTAAGAGCTGGGTCAAATCACACACAAACATGAAGACTAGAGTTGCAGAAAATGAGAAAACATGAGTCATGAAACCTAGTGATTTTCAAGATGTGCTGCTAACCCAGACAGATCCCCACAAAGTGGTATGTATCTCCATTCAGCCACCCACTCCAGATTCTCTATTAACCTTTCAGACTAAGAAATCTCATCAACAGGAACACACAATTAGCATGCTCAGGAAGGTGATTTACATGAACAATGCTCATCAGAGTCTGATATTTAAGCAACTCTACTTATTTACAATAAGGAGTTTGATTGCCAAGCAGTCTAGACATAGTGAGACCTGACCAATGAGCCCAATTATTACCAGGACATTTGGAAGAAAGGAGCAGGACACTATTGGAATGTGAAATCTTCAAAATAGCACTATTCCTGTCAAGTGGCTCCAGCCTAATAGAACTTCTCTCTTCAGGCGAAGGCATACTTTTACAAATTTCCTTTCTTTGCACCTTTATTTCAAAATACCCTTCTGAAGTACATATTCACTCTTTACAAATGTTAACGACTTTCTGACTAGGAACAGATACACCTTTTTAAAATGTTCTGCTTTTCTCTGCACTGAATACACTATGCATGTTACAATTTAACTTTCAACATTCCTTGAGGACATCTCAGATCACCCTCATATAGAAGAACAATTTTCAGTTGTATTTACAAGTTCATAAGCATATGCTGAATGACAAAGTCAATGTTCTCCAAATTCTAGCCATATCTATACCACTTTGATCATTTTTACTATCTCTGAGGACAACTATAATTAATTTCATTGTTTATTCTATTTTTCTGCAAGTAAACCTATTTCTTTAGCTAAATTTATTTTTAAAGAACACTTCAAATTATTACCATTAGTTACCAACCCAGTCTATACGGGACAAAAGGGAAAATAAAAAAGTTAGGCATACTAAAATAAATTATTAAATAATACATTTGTTTTAACACTATCTGTACAAAGATATGAGCCATTATTTATTATCACAGCTGCTAAAATATGACATATTGTTTTGTATTTCCTCATGTAAGACTAAATAAAGCCTGCAATCCTACCTAGCCTGTAAAAGTACTACCTTGTAATAGCTTCAGTACTGCTCTGATTTATCAAACTTTGACATGAATGCCAGTTCAATCTTTAAAAGAAACCTTTACAAAATACTATAGAAAGTATAAGTTGTTTGTTTGGAATGTTCCTTAGAATAGCATGTTTTAAATGATACCAATTTCCATGGCAATAATCTAGTCATGAAATTTTATAAAACAGTTCTGATAGTGAACTTAACAGGTTATCATTAAACCATTTATTGTTGTGTAGGTGGTAAGTTCTAAAACATTTTCTCAGATATAAAAAGGTGTAGTTCTTTTGGACCTACAAGTAAATGTTTATTTTGCACAATTCATTCTATCAATGTGTCTAGCTTCTAAGGCATTATAAAATATTTGAAAAGAACTATCAAGGAGAAAACAAAGAATAAGAAATGATGGGATGTGTTAGGAAAAGAATATACATTTTTGGAAGCTATTTGAAAATGAATAGGGGAACTGATCAGGCACAAACAACACTAAAGGAAAAGCCTAGGAAAAGTTTCTGTTCTTTGAGTTAGCAGTGGCTACAGGTAATACTCTTTGTCCAGAAAGTTTGTGAGTAAGACCCTGAAGAAAATAAACATTATATCCTGAAGCACATTATTTTTAGGACTTCTCACCAAAAGGGTAGCAACTATACACATCATATAGCATTACATTTTTATTTCCAAAATAAAGTTCACAGCTATGTAGAAAACCTCAACCAAATTTAAGATGAAAAATAAGCATTTTAGTAATAATTTAGGTACTATAAATAGTACATATAAGGAATATGATCAACTCAATATATACATGAATTAATGAGCTATTTAGGTTATCTTAATCTCAGAGCTTCATTGCATTAGTTTCAAAGACATCTTAGTTTTCTAAGATGAAAATGTTTTCAGTGGATTACACATTGTCTCTTTTTTTCCAACCAAAAGAAGCCTGGTTTTTCTTACAACTTACCCATTTCTGGTATGAAGCAGTCATGTGGTTTGAAATGATAGACTCCATCGCGGGAGGTAAGTCCCCAGAGCATCTTGCAGCTGACCACAGTGCCACAGGACACACAGGTACCACATTTTGGCCAATGGAATATTAAGAGATTTACTAAGGATTCCTACCAATGAAATTTTCTTGCTTTACAGTGGAGGCTCCAGAGACTTTTCCTGGACAACATGAGAAGAAATTTGAGGTCCATTTATGTTTCAATGAGGGGATCTAGCATGAAAATAAATCCAGCACCTGGAGGACAGAACGGTAAGAATCAGAATGGAATTAATGTCCAGATAGCATCAAGAAGCTATGAATCAAGTCTCCCTTAAAGCCTGAGGTTAGAACAGTTTGTGCTTATTCTAATTACATAAACCTATGTATAACCTCAAGTTTTTTCACTTTTAATATACTTTGGTTCAGTTTTTCTATTATTTGCAAGAAGAAGTCTTCTCCCAGCCAATGTAATTTGGAACATTGGAAGAAGTATTGTGTTCTGAGTTCTGGTTTACTTCTACTATTGAGTACTTGTGTAATCTTAAGCAAGCTCTTTAACCAAATTCATTAATCATTTTATCAATAAGAGGAGTAGTTCTAGAGAGATGATTTCTGTAACAGCACAGATTGCTATGCCTGTCAATTCCACTCCTTTTTCTGAGCATACAAATCGACTACATTTCCTGGTCTTCCATGTAGCTCAGTTGGGAAATTTGACTCAGTTATGGAAGATGCCACATAGACCAAAGTGATAAAATACACATCAAAGTTTAGATTTTACTTCATATGATTCCAAAGTTCTCACTTCTCTTTCTTCAGTGACTGTGGAAGCCAAATGTGAAGATGGTAGATTCTTAGATCCCTGAGTCTTTCTTGGGATTCAAAATCCTTGTCATCAGTTTTTAACCTAATTTTAACAAAATATAAAACACTCTGAAAACTTTTCAACATGTTTTTGTTCTTCTTAAAAAAGTCTCCTAGATTGAGAAAATGTTTAATTGCGCTGATGAAACTGCTTTGATTCAGAATTACATGACTAATTTAAACTAAAATTATGCACATTTTACTACTTCCACCCTTAAATAGTTTATTAAATGAAAAAGATCTCATAGTGTATAGCAAACCACTATTTAGAAAAGACTCCAAAATGTATTTCTTATTCATCTGGATTCCCATGTGGGTTTAGCAGATCTCTTTGGATTTTGAATAAATGGGGTAGACTAGAGTGTTTCAGTCCATGGTGAAGTAGTCTGGGAGTCCTGTGCATGGGCATGTAAGAAGCCACAGCAGAGCCTAGAGGGGAGGGTGTGGCATGATTAAGGGAACAGGTCAAGTGGAGAGATGATCAGTAATGTTTCACAAATCAATCCTGGCCAATTTATTCTACTAACCCAGGCAGGTAGAGACATTCAATTAGTAGCTGATTCCTAAATCAATCTGGAAATTTTAGGTCAGTCTTCAAAATTGGATTTGTCTCTTCCAGCCAGTCTCAGATCTTTGCCTATTTTACATTTTGTATACAGTAAGTAAAGGAATAATCCTTCAGGGCTAAAACTGGATCTTGCCAATTCTCATTTCCATCCAAGATCCTGCTCCTTTGGAAGGTGAGATAATTGTCCATCTAATTCCATTCCCATGTCTGCTAACTCAAACTCACAGGCAGAACAACCTCAGCTGGTTCTATTTAATATTTATTTTAGAAAAGATGCCGTAACAGTGTAAGCTCCTCAAGAGCAAGAATAGGGTCTTGGTAGCTTTAGATAACCAGTGATCATCAGAGCATCTTGCACTCTGCTTCACCATTTGTAGAACTGATAATGGTGAGGAATTAAGTTTCCCTGTCCAGTAGGGTTCTCCTAATTCCCTGTTACCCTGGCAACTGAAAGGGGCAAGAGATACTACCCACAAAGAACCCGAAAGGCTTGGTGTTTCCATCAGTATCTATGTTTCCATCAGTATGTGTTTTCCTTCTGCTTTCCTATGGCTGTTAATGGTATAGACATACACATAATACACATGCTGCAAACACATATTTTCTCCACAAGAGTGATAAAAGTATTTTTAAAGAGATGTGTGTATGTGTGTTTCTTTGGAAAAGTGTGCATGGAGAAAGTAAATTTCAGATAAAGTTGTTTTGACCACTGGAATTTAGATCAGACTGGGAATTTCTGATGTTTGCAGTCACTCATTTGCACAAGTTGACTTTCATGGAGTTAAAAGTGATTACAAAGAGGATTTTTTAATTTAAATTCTGAGACTGAGGATTTTTTAATTTAAATTCTGAGATTGGGGAAGGTGGGACAGCTACAGACTGAAAAACACAAAGATTTTCCGAGGGAAGAACTGGATATACACTTTTAAGTTCTTTTGGTCAAATTGGTAAGAGTGACTTATTCTGTAAATTCCCAGCCCTTGCAAGCTCACCAGTCCATGTCCAGTTACTCCAGGAAAAAGACAGGGGTAACTTAAACCTTCATCTCTATGATGGAAATCACTGAACTGTGAGTTTGGCTCAGGCTTCTTGAAACCCATGACTAGATCACTGTGATGTTGGGGAAGAAGGTGAATTATCACACGTAGTAAAGAGTTGGAAAAGTCTCTGCATGTTCTTGACAGAGAACAACAACAAATTCCAACAACAGGGAGGAAGGGAGAGAGGGAGGAAACATCACAGACATTCCTCTGAAGTCTAACCTGAGATATTGTTCTGTTTTGTTTATTTCTTATTTTCGATAGAAGATGTTCAATTCAGAAGAACGGGCAAATCATTTAAAGCCAGCAAAGATGGACATTATGATAATTTTTAAGGCTGGCCAGAACATGTATTTGGTAATATGGATATAAAATCTTTAGGAAGAGCATTTCTTGACATTAGAAAATAGGGGTATACAAACTTTTTGTTAAGAGCCAGATAATATTTTAGGTCTTGTGGGCCTCTGTTGTAAATTACCCAACTCTGCTATTGTAGCCCCAAAGCAATCATATATAATATACAAATTAATGGTTGTGGTTGAGTTCCAATAAAATTTCTTCACAAAAAAATATTTGGCCCAAGGCCTATTGCTTGCCAATCCCCGTCATAGAAACTTAATAGTAATAACACAGATGCCTAATACTAAAGAAGAAAAAAAAAGGAATAAAAGCCCCAGAGGCAGAAAAGAATTGAATCTCCCCTTAGCTCTTTTTTTTTTTGCAGTTTTTGGCCAGGGCTGGGTTTGAACCCACCACCCCCGGCATATGGGGCCAACGCCCTACTCCTTGAGCCACAGGCACCGCCCCCTTACCTCTTTTTAACTGTCCTAATCAGAAATCTGAAGGAAGAGCCACAAGTGCTCATCTGAATTACCTTAAATGACCCTTTGTCTACATCATGGTCTTTATTTCTTCACAATATTGTGCATTTCCCACTGGTTGGCAGTGTAGAATAGTGGTGATTGACTGTCTAGGTTCAAAGACTGGCTCTGCCAACTACTAATAAAATGACTTTGGCAAGAAGACAAAACTCATAGAAAAAAACAGGAGAAACCACAGGAATGATGGAGGCACAGGAGTGATTGAGAACATAGTAGGTGCTTTACCAAGAAAACTTAAGATATAGGTAAAAATTGAATATATACCACTCCTATCCATTATGAGAGTTGGACATCCGCCTTTTAATAAAGACAGTATAATGAGAAAAACACACAAAAGAATTAAATAGTAACTTGCGTGGAAGAAACTCATCTTCAGGAAATTCTGATGAGAAGTTTAGAATTTAGAACTTAGAAGGATTTTGTGCCTCAGAGAAAGATAGTCAGGAGCACGAGAGCCTAAATTGTTAAGAATGAATCAAAAAGGTTCTAAATCACCTATGTCCAGTGTAGTCATTTTCCTCAGTAACGTTTTTTGGTCAAAATCCAGGAATATAATAAATGAGGAGGTTGCATATTCATATTACTTTTCTATTGCTGTCACAACAAATTCCACAAACTCAGTGGCTCAAAGCAACAAGATCTTACCATCTTACAGTTCTATATGTCAGAAGTCCAGTATGGGTCTGAGAGAAATCAAGAAGCTCTAGGAAAGAATCCATTTCTTGCTCACCTAGATTAATGGCAGAATTCAGTTCCTTGCTATTGTAGGACCAAAATCCCTGTTTTTGTGTTGGCTGTAAGCTAAGGGCTGATTGCAGCTTCTAAAGACCACCACATACCCTGGCTCATGGTCTCCTTCCTTCAACTTCTGAGAGGCCGGTCCTTCTCGTGTCACATCTCTCAGACCCAGTCTTCTGCCTCCCTCTTCCACTTACTAGACTCATGTGATTACAGTGGGCCCACCTGATAATCCAGAATAAGCTCCCCGTCTCAAGGTCCTTAACTTTAATCTCATTGGAAAGTGCTGCTTGCCAATGTAAGGTAATAGATCAGTTCCCAGCGGTTAGGATACAGACATCTTGGTGGGGATATTATTCTGCCTACCACAATATCCTTGTTGTTTTTTCTGTTCTTCCCTTTGGTATTGATATCTGAAAAATATTGACCTGCCTGTGAGTATTTGCATAGAAATTGTTTCTGACCTTTCAAAAGTCTACCTACGAAAAGCAGATCATATATCCATGACATATTCATGGATATGTGATCATCTGTAGATACAAACTCAAAATTTTATCTGAGTAAAACAGTTACTTTATATTACTAATACTGTTATGAAGAACTGAACTAGAATCTAAAAGGCCTTTATTGTAGGTTCTACTATGTGACCCTGAGAGAGTCGCTGAGCTTTTTTGGGACTCAGTTTCCTAACTCACAAGATGAGGAATGCAGACATGGAAATCCCTACATTCTCCTTTTTGGGATTCAGTTTCCTAACTCACAAGATGAGGAATGTAGGGACATGGAAATCCCTACATTCCCCTTTAGCTTTAAATGTCTATGATCCATGGCCTGAAAAATAAAAAGTGTGGAAGTGGGAAAGTAAATCTACTTGTTACAAAAATAAAACATACAATAAGAATTAGAAATAGTAAAGCAAAGCTTTGGTAAATTTTTTACTTTTTCTGTGTTTTGATATAAGTTCAGGTATTTGCTCTCCACATGAGACTTGAGGTTACTCATGCTTGGGTTTTGTCAATACAGTTCTTATACTTCACTCCTACCACTCCATTTATTTGTTTTTCTGTCCCTCTTATATTAACCCCTTGTAGCCTAACCTCAGTATTTTTCTCTGAAGAAATCCATAAATTAGCTTTGCTCTCTCTTGCCACATCAGTTACTGAGGAAAATAGTACAAATCAATCTATTCCTTCATTGTGGATTATACCACTCAGGAATGAGTTCGGGTTGAAGATCTTGGAGACTTAGGTTAAAATAATTTCTGTCATCAATCTTGTTTTCCAATTTGGGCATGGCAAAAATCACAATGAAAAAGACAATATAATTTTTACCTGTACTGCAATCCAAGCCACTAAAGGCAACTAATCTTTAGAAGCCAAAGCAAAACAACAATAACAAAAAAACAAGCAAATACACTCAGCTTAATGTTCCTTAATCTTCTTTGCTATAGTGATAACACATACATTGTAATTCATTAAAAAAAAAAAAACTATTGAAAATATTCAGGTGTCGGTGCTCTATCTATTTGGATAGTCATACACCTATGTGGTAACCAAGTAAAGCTGTTCCAAGTGGTATGAATTTAAGCACCCTTCTAGGATAGAATCAGAGATATAAGAACTGCATACCCCTCAAAATTACTGGGTGCTGAAACAGAGTATGGACCACAGGAGGAGATAAGTGAAATAGGGACAGGTTAGCCATATTTAAAGTCCAGATCCTCAGTATATTAACATAGTCTGTGGGGCTAAAGCACTGTTTTTTATAATACATATCACCTCACATGTGATTGTTAAATAGGGGACTAATGTTAGAACAATGTGGAAGGTGGGACAGTTCATACTTAATACTACAAAGACACAATAGCCGAAGTAAAAGTAACACAGGTGATTGCATGATTATACCAGACCTGGAGAAAAACAGCACTCAAATAACATCCTGTCACTGTGTGCTGCCCTGTTCTTTCCTGGACTTGGTTCAGCCGTGTGCTCCGTTTTCATAGTGCTTATTTTGCAATTCTTTTAGGTCTTTGTGCAAAAGCAACATTAGACAATGAGTCAGAGCCATCTATCTCTGGCACTTCAAAATTTCCGGCCAAGTTTGCAACTACTTCTCCACCTGAAACTTCAAGTGGTGATGTTCTGCTGCCACTGTTTCCATCATTTAACAGTTATTCTTTAAGCTAACTTCAACTTTAAAAAAAATGTTTCCTGTCACTATAGCATTTCTTTGTAAGAAATTTTACATGTCCTTTTAAAGGAGCTAATATTTTCATTTGGATTACTGTGTCTGCTAATGCTACACTTCAGTGGTTGCCAAATTTTGCTGTGTCTTAGTTACCTAGGGATGCTTCAGAATCCTGAGACCCAGCTTCTCCCCCCATACCATTTAATTCAGACTGAGTGTGGGAATTAGACATATGTAGTTTCTAAAGATCACCAGGTGGTAACAGTGACCTACTAGTGAAGTGCAGGCATGACTGCTCAGTTCTTCAGGGTTTGAGAGGTCTTTCCCAGACCTATTTTTTAACTTAAGCTCTATTATTTTAAGTAAGTCATTTTTAAAAATGTGAATGTTTTCAGTAAGGTACATATTTTAGTCAGAATTCTTGTGTTTTCATTTTTGGTTTGTGCTATAGTCTAAGTGTTGGTGTTTTCCCCCCAAATTCACATGCGGCACCTAATATCCAATATCACAGTATTAAGAGGTGGGTTCTTTTGGGAAGTGATTAGGTCAGGAGGTTAGGGGATTAGTATCCTCATAAAAAGTTTGAAAAGAGCTGCCTTGCCCCCTTCCTCTATGTGAGGACACAGCAAGAAGTCATCATCTATGAGGAACAGGCCCTCACCAGATACCAAATCTGCTGGCACTTTGATCTTGGACTTTCCAGCCTCCAAAACTTTAAGAAATAAATTTCTGTTATTTACAAATTACTCAGTCTAAGGTATTTTGTAATAGTGGCCTGAAAAAAATAATAGTTTTTAAACTAAAAATAATGTAAAAAGGGGGAGGATCTGAGGACACATTGGCCAAAAAAATTTTTTTTAAATAAACTTAAAAAATACTATAAAGAATGCATAAAAGTATATTTAAGTATTTTATTAATATATTATCCTTTATGAACTGAAACAGTGGGACTCCAGAGATAGAGTGGTTCTCCAGCCTTTTAAGGTAAAGCACATGCCATTGCAAGAAACAGTGGGACTCCAGAGATAGAGGTTCTCCAGCCCTTCAAGATAAAGCATATGCCATTGCAAGTATAACTAGTCTGTTCTATGGCCTCACCGCTGGCTAGTGAGCAACATATGTCATGCTTATAGTTCTACAGATTGGCCCCATCTACTTTGTTACCGAGCAGTCCTGTCTTCCTGTGTCTCCATGCTCTCCCTAGCCTTCCGATTCACCAACCACTATAACTATACCACTCAGGATTTGCTATCTGCCTTATAATTGCAGACTTGAATTTCTTAACCTGTCTTTTAATCACATTGTTTCCGCTTTTCCATTCTTACTGCTACAAATCAGATACACCTGGACTCCTGCTAGCTTTTTTTATCTTGTTTCCAAAAGTGTATGTATACTTTTCTCAAGCCCTAATTTGTCTTACCTTTTTTGTGAACCCTTCTAAAATTCTCAATCTCATTCATCTTTCCCTTTTTAAGCATTTAAAATCTATACAGTTCATAAAAAATGCACTGAATAAAATATATTGTATTGGAATGAGCACTGGAATAAGAAAAGGATTATCTATGATGTAGTCTACATCCCCAAACAATAATAACTAACATTGAGTGCTTATTATGTAACAGGCTCTATAAAAATTACTATTAGTTCCCAACACACTGATGAAATACCATCATTTTCTCCATTTTGCAGATGGGGAAATAGAGGCATAGAAGGTTAAGTAACTTGCTCAAAGTCACACAGAATAAAAATCTTCTAGACAGTTCTTGAGTCAGGGTTCCCAATTATGCTCCTAAACTACTTTTCAACTAACAAGTCAATTATACGTATTTGATTTTTTTCTATCCCTTAAGAAATGGAATTAAAAACACCTGTCTTCATTACACTAAATGAAATATATAAAAGGCACTTTGTAATCTGGTGTTAAACGAATTAAGATTTCCAAATCAATTTTTTATTTATAATTTGAGATTTGTTTTTCCATGTGCTAATTATTTCACATTTAGAAGTAAAGCTCTGAAACTATTTAGGAATTTCCCTGCAAGGGGAGATCATGATTTATATATATATGTATATATATATTTTTTCTATCTAGGAGAACCATATATAGGTCTACTCAATACATATTATTGATCTGCTGACACCCTTGCAACGTGTAAGAATATATCAGTCAAAAATAAAAGTAAATAGAAGCTCCCATCATATTAGGTTAAAATTTTTCAAATTGCTATTGTGATAGTTTCCCATCAACTATTCACAGAGAAAAGTCAGTTTTCTCAGATTCTAGTAGGAATCTGATCCTTCAAGTTAATGTTTTCCGCTCACAATCTAGACTCAGAACAAATGGAATGAAATGATTGCCTTTTCTGAGCAACTTTGGCTGATGCTTTATCAGTGACAGAGCATCATTCAAATAAGCAGTACTGGGCGGCACCTGTGGCTCAGTCGGTAAGGCGCTGGCCCCATATACCGAGGGTGGTGGGTTCAAACCCGGCCCCGGCTGAACTGCAACCAAAAAATAGCTGGGCGTTGTGGCGGGCACCTGTAATCCCAGCTACTGGGGAGGCTGAGGCAAGAGAATTGCTTAAGCCCAGGAGTTGGAGGTTGCTGTGAGCTGTGTGATGCCAGGGCACTCTACCGAGGGCCATAAAGTGAGACTCTGTCTCTTCAAAAAAAAAAACAAAAACAAATAAGCAGTAATCTGAGAGATTTTTATTTGAATTAAGCTGAAAGCCTTACTGTATCTCTTAATATTTTAGTCAGATGTTGTTTTTACATATGTATGTTTGCATCCACATGTAACTCTTTTTTTTGTCTTAATAAATTAAATGTTCTTCATCCATAGGATTTTTCTCCATCTGTGATCCTCAGGGACTACATAAAATATAGCAGTTTTAGGCCATAAATAAAAAAATTTCAGATCAAAGAGATTATAAACACTACACATCTGCTATTTACCTTGCATATTAATTTAATAAAACTACACAGGAACATACTTACAATGCATTCATGATGAAATGTGTTATATAAGTTACCACATGTTAATAAACATTTTCAAACAAGCACATTCTAAAAGGGATGAAAAACTATACAAATTATTCATTTTAAAAAGGGGGCATGGAGGTTTTATTTTTTTTAAAACCCATTACTAATAGGACCTCACTGATCATTAATTAGTTCTTTGGTGTTCTTTTAGTTCAACACCTAAAATCTGAAAATCACACAAGATCATCGGTTTTTCCATAAATGGAAGGTACTTGTATTTGCTTCCCAGAAAATATAGAACATTTACAACCTAATTCCTATTTATGGTTTCAATTAGGTCACAGTAAGTTTCACTATATAAAATATTAATCACTTGGGAGTTATCTTGTAGATGGTTTCGTGGGTATGCTTTAATGAAAAGAAATGCTTTACTTTCCAGAGGAAAACTGCTGGCATTATAGTTTATTTCAAAGCCATTGTAGTTCCTTAGTTAAAAAATTACATGTCTACCTGAAATCACAAAAGATATTTTGTAAAAAAAAAAAAAAGGCAAATTGCTCCTGTTTGTGCTTTGTGTACCCTAACTTCAAGCCCTTTTTAAGGTAAAAAAACTGAGGAACTCGTGTTTTCTAGTAGCATTTAGGTATCTGGGAAAATAAAAAATGAATGCTGTAATAGAACCTAAGACAACTGAGGAAGCGTTAAAATGACTCGTGCAAGGACAAAATTGTTTTAGCAGGGCCAAGATTAGAATTCAGTTGGGTGCTTTTTCCCAAGACCCATCCTGAATCGGGGCTTTCATGGCAACGCAGCAGCCTTTAATTTATTCATTTCACCCGGAGGAAAGAGACCCCGTGGGGATAAGAGTGCACACCTCTTCCTATTTGGATTTAATTTTTCCAGGAAGTAATAACGTGTCCACTTTGGAGCACCATTAGAAACAAACGCAGAATGTCAGAACATGGTTTTCAGTTGAATGCTCCACAAATGTACATGTATGGTTACAAAGTGCCCAACCTTGTCCCAGGCCACTGTCTTAGTTTTATTTTTGGTTGGTGCTGCACAAACTAGGGATTCCTCCGCCTGCACCCCCATTCCCTACGAGAACAGCACGGAACAGCAGTACTCTGTCCCGTACTTTTACTGAAAACAGCACTCCGTTTCTTCCTACCTGCCCTGTCTTTTCGCAACATCTTTCCTTGTTAATGTTTACCACACTGCTTGTCACTCGGGTAGCAAACTCAACTTCTCCCTCCCACTCCACCTTCAGGAAGCTTCTTCCTTTCTTCCGCCTCTCGCGGCGGCCAGCGCGCCTCCCGGAATGGCACTGCTGCGCACGCGCCCTAACTCGTCGCCGCAGAGCCGCTTCTGTTTGGTCGGCACTTTCTCCTCACTTTACCAAGCCGCGTGGTAAAGCTCTCGCGATATTTGCTGACGCCTACGGGAGCGAGCTGGTGTGTGTTTCTGGCGGGCCCTTTCAGCTTTGCTCGTAACCGGTGCGGCTCCACAACCCGGGTTTTCCGGGCCGAGCAGCATGACGTCCGCCCTGGAGAACTACATCAACCGTATCCTCGGGCTGGCTGGCGCGGGCGTTAGCCGGGCAGCGGCGAGGCCGGTGCGGGAGAGGCCGGGTTCGGTTGGGACTCCTGCCACGGGAGGATCCGGGAGCGGGTTAGGAGATGTGGACGCGGGGAGTAGACGGTCCGGGCCCAGGGCTTCTTAATTTTACGCTAAGACAAAAAAAAAAAAAAGAAGTGAAAGCGCAATGTAATTATTCCGAACTTTTCTCTCTATAAAATGTATGCTCTTGATTCATTTTTTCCATTTCCTAGGACTTGTATGTTCAAGTGCGACAGTTGCCATAGTGGGGACGATGGTTTTGTAAATCTTTGTACTGGTTTTACTCACAGGCTTTGCATTGTTCGAGGATAGCAAATTGAATTTCTGCCCTTTTACCACTTGGAAGTCTCAACTTGCTGACAGAATGAAAATAGTGCTTGTTGTGATAATGAATTATAGTGAGAGGCGAGCAATTTAAAACCATCTGGAGTCGTGAAGTACAAATGTTACCGTGTTAATGTCTTAGGAGAAAAACACTACATTGGGCTCAGATACAAATTGTGACAGAAGTTACATGTGGAAGACGTTAAGTGATGTGAACGTTATTGGTACTTTTTGACGTTGTGGCTTCTTTTGAATTCTGGAAGCCAGGTTCTGAAAGGCAAGTGTCTTCACAGGCCTGAAATCATCCAACATTGATTTAACTGACACTCATCCAATGAAGAAACGGGCCTAAGAAAAGGGGAATTATCTTGCTCAAAGTCATAGATTGCCAACATTCCTAGTTTAAAAAAAAAAAAAATTAAAAAATCCAAGTTGTTTCGAGACCGGGTATGCTAATTGCACATAAAGAATTTTCTTTTTCTTGTCTTTTAAAAATGTTTTTAATTGGGTAATTATCACAAGGATACAGTAGTCAGAAACAGATTTTATGTAGTGGCTGTATTGAATACTTTCCCACTAATTCTGTTACTTTTTTCTAGTAGTTCAACTCACTGACTTAACCAGAGTCTTAAGTTTTAAGTTCACATTCTCTAAGAAATACTTTCCTTGATTCAGTTATCAGGAACTGTTGCTGTTATTACTTCTGATGGGAGAATGATTGTGGTAAGTCTTTGGCATTTTCATTCTCTGCTTTCTTGTAGCCTTTGTTGGTTATAAATTTTTATGTAGAACCTAAGATCTCTAATATGTAGGCACCACAGTGCCAGTATTGCAGTTTTATCATAATTCAACTCTTAGCTCTTTGCTGCCAATCCATATTTTCTTCATTAATAAATACGTTACTTAATGCTTCTAGAGCTGGAATAATAATAGATTCTGCCCTTACAGAGCTCCTAGTCTAGTCTGCAGGTCTATATTTCATTTATCTTCTTCCATTTTTTATTTCCTTCCCCACTCAGTGCTCTGACATGTGCCACAGGATTCATAATTTTTTTTGAAAATTTGTATCTATTTAGAACCTTTTTTTTTTTTTTTTAAGAGACAGAGTTTCACTTTGTCGCTCTGGGTAGAGTTCTGTGGCATCATAGCTCACAGCAACCTCCAGCTCTTAGACTGAGACGATTCTCTTGCCTCAGCCTCCCAGGTAGCTTGGACTACAGGTGCCCGTCACAATGCCCAGCTATTTTTTTTTGTTGTTGCAGTTTGGCTGGGGTTGGTTCAAACCCTCCAGCCTCGGTATATGGCGCCAGAGCCCTACTCAGCCACAGGCACCACCAAACTTAGAAACTTTTTAAAGATGTGTATATGAGCATTTAAGACCTATATGGTCTTGATATTCTTTGACTGTTTCAAGATTTAATGACTTCTTTCTCTTAAGACATGTTATGATTGACTCTCTTAAGTATCATTGATCTGTTCCTTAAACACATTTCTCAGTTGCTAATTTACCTCATATAAAAAGATAAAACCTTCCTATGGATGATATTTTTATTTGGAATTTGATCTGAGGAATTTATCTCATGATTTTTGACTACCTGATTATTTATTTATAATTCATACTGTGATTGCTTTCAGAGAAGTTTTAATGTTGCTGAACTTTCTCTTCTTTCTAACCTTACCTTATGTTTTCAGATAATTTAATCCTTTATTTTCCTGTTCTACAGTTTTGTTTTTGTTTTTAATCCTGTGATTCTTTTCCAGTAGGTCCTTAATGACTATTACTAGTCAAAATTATTAAAAGTATATCATGTACCAGGTACATATGTGTTACATTATTTAATGTGTACTATAACCTTGGGAAGAAGACTTTACCTTATATTCTATGATGGGAACAAAATGCAGAGAAAGTGAGTCACTTTCCCAAAGTCACAAGAATAACAAGTGACAGAACCAAACTAGGATTTAAATTATTTTTGACTTGTCAACTATGGGCAGTTCGAAATATTTTAATTTCAACACTTCAAGAAGCCTATTGCTGTTAACAGATATTTGCAAATAATATTTTTTATTTACTGGAAACCTTAAGTTTACATTTTCTTGTTTTTGTTAAGAGGGTAAATAGCAAAGTGGGGAATTATTTTTAATTTTTATAGTAGGAAAGCAATATAAAAAGTATCTAGAAGGCTAAAATTCAGTAGTTTTGTATTTCTTTGACACATAGTGCATTTGATGGAGTAGTTAAGTGTAGAATGACTCCTAGAGGTTATTGTGTGGTTGTTCATGATAACGACTGTTTGCTGACAAGTACAACAAATGTTTCGTATTTTGTGGCTCTGACAAATTCTAGGTTCTACATTTCTCTTTATTTTAGTCTGATTTTATGTATTTCGGTTTTCAGAACATTAAACAGTTTAATAGTGATCTCGAGGGATTGTTTCTTGAGAAACTTGAATATAATTTGAGTTACTGGGTAATGCTAAGCCTATGTCTTCCTTTATTCAAAACCAAGCTGCTTTCATAAAACTTTTCCTGGTTATTTTCTTCAAATTCTGTTTCTAATTATTACAGTCATAGCTGCATCTACCTTATTGGGTTAATGGGAAACTGAATAATAAATACATGTAATATACATTACATAATACATGTGAGACACAGAATATTGGTAAACTAGTAAGGATTCATTAAATGTTATCTATAACCATCAGCTGAAGTTTTTATGTATTTATGGGACTAATTTGAATCTCTAAAAAATGACAAATTATTTTTACTGGTTTCTGGTAGTATGATGTAGTGGTTCAGTGGTCTAGCCCTTTGTGGTTCAGATCCTGGCTTTGCTACTCACTTCACATGAGACCTTGAGAGAACTACTCTGCATCTTGGTTTTGCTTTGAAATGGGGACAACTGTAGTATTATCTTGAAGGGGACAGGGTAGTTGAGATGACATGTGCAGTATGTTTAACAAACGCTTAGAACTAGTGTGTAGTATTCAGTGATACTGTTACATTGCTATAGTTGGTATATATGGTTTCTCCTTATTTATTTATATGTATCTATCGCCTTCCTTTAAATTTCCCTTTTGTGTCTTTAAAATGTTGGCTCCTGGACCATAACAAGCTTTTATGATACTTAGAAATACACTTAGTACATAGGGTGCCCTTTGTAGATCTCAACAACTCTGCATACTACCCTGTTTCCCTGAAAATAAGACATCCTTCGAAAATAAGACCTACTGACAGGAAAGATAAGACGTCCCCTGAAAATAAGACCTAGCGCATCTTTGGGAGCACACCTTAAAATAAGACACTGTCTTATTTTCGGGGAAACGGGGTAGTTAGATATGTACTGTAGCTTTTTTCCCCCCCACCTTTAAACAACCAAGAGTAAGTTTTGTGCCTTGAGATGCTGTTAGTTATAAAGAAGGCATTTTATTTGACTCTGGAGTTGTATTTGGGGTACCTGACAACTAAAATGATGGTAAGGTTGAATTTATACATTCAGGTAAATCAGAGTATTTCCCTTTTGCTCCTGGATGTTTTCTTTATAGGGAACACTGAAAGGTTTTGACCAGACCATTAATTTGATTTTGGATGAAAGCCACGAGCGAGTATTCAGCTCTTCACAAGGAGTAGAGCAAGTGGTACTAGGATTGTACATTGTAAGAGGTGACAATGTGTAAGTAAAGTACATTCTTTTAAGGCACTTAAAATTATACTATAGGTATATTGCCTTTCTTTACAGGGAAGAAGTTGGCCTCAAAATAATCATAATATATCAGCCATACAAAGTTAATGGAATCATGCATTCATTTGTTTTGTGAATGTGGCTTTTCTTATATTTGCTTATAGTAAAGCAGTTCTACACATTTTATGTTGGTGTTTCTGCAGATGCCAACCAAAGCCTTCTCTTTACTTTTACTGGAAATTTGTCTGTATTTCTGATAGGTGTCCTGGATAGGGTTCAGATAGGGCTTTGCCTTATACCAAATACTTCATTGGAGAGGCTTCTTTGTTTTTCTTTTTCTTGACATGAAGCCTTAATCTGTTGGCATGGGTAGAGTGCTGTGGCATTATCATACTTGACAGCAACCTCAAACTCTTGGGCTCAAGCGATCCTCTTGCCTCAGCCTCCCGAGTAGCTGGGACTATAGGTTCCCACCACAATGCTTGGCTAATTTTTCTAATTTTAGTAGAGATGAGGTCTTGCTCTTGCTCAGACTGGTCTTGAACTCCTGATCTCAAGCCATATACCTACCTCAGCTTCTCAGAATGCTGTGGTTATAGGGGTGAGTTACTGCGCCTGGCCTGAAGAGGCATCTTATAATTGTCTTCTAAATATCCTGAATTTCAGAGGAACATAAATACATTCCTAGAGTCCAAAACATTTCAAAAATGTTTTTGAAATCTCTTATTCGTAAAATTTTAATAATTCATATTCTATAATATAGCTGTATTTATAAACAAGGATGTATCTAACACTTTAATTTTTTTAGTACATTTATACACTTAAGATGTTCAGTGTTTGTCCTGTGGCCTCAATTAACCTGGGACATACTGATACACTGATTTGAGAGTATTTTAGTGGTAGCAATTTAAGAAAAGCCTGCAGCTGTATGGAGAGTGGTGTTGCCCAGAAGAACTTTTTGTAATGATGGAAATGTTGTATATCTGCATTTTCCAATATAGTAGTCACTAGCCTTTGAGTTGAAAAGTAACTAGTGTGACTGAGGAGCTGAATTTTAAATTTTATTTAATTGTAATTAATTTTAATAGTTAGATTTGGCTTGTGTTTGTGTAGTAATAAAGGCTGGAAGAATTTGAATCAGTTTTCTAGTGAGTACTGTATTAAATCAAAATTTGACTAGAAGGTAACAAAATGCAGTGTTTGGTAGAAGTAAGGCCATTTTGTGCTCAGGTGTGATATTGCATGCTTATGATTTTGTAATAAAAGATTGGTATAGATCACCAGCTCATAGAGAAGAGGCATTTATACTTTGCATTATTTGTAATTTGTAATTCTGTAATGTAACTATCACACTCCAGCAAAAAAAGGACATTAATTCTACTGGAACTAATGTCTACATCTTGTATAAAAGATGAAGGAATACTTTATGCAAGTTGTTTATGTTAAGCAAATCACCTTTACGTGAGTAAATTATTTGATCATTAATTAAAAGTGGGGGTTTAAAGCTGGACATGTGGCGTGTCCACCTACTCATGAAGCTGAGGTAGGATGATTGCTGAAGCTGAGTAGTTTAAGGTCAGCTTTGGCAAAATAGTAAGACCTCATCTCTTAAAGAAAAAAAAAATCAAGGGTTTATAAAATAATCCATAGAGATGACTTTTTAGGTGGAATTATAAACTGAACTGTGAAAAATGAGAGGGAGGCAAAGCAAGTAGGGCCCAGGTCACCTGACCAGAACAACACTGATTGTTTACAATGGGGGTATGTATAATAACTGATTTCAAGAAGATTTCTTCTACTTTTAAAGCTAAAAATTATTTAAACCTTTACCCTAGACCTAGTGGTGGGCTGGAGCCAGCTTGTACTAGCTTATGAAAACAGATTGTTACATTTTCAGGAATTTGGCAAACTGGTTGATTGATGTCTTCTTAGTAGCTTGAAATTGACCATGGTGGGAGTATTGCATAGTAGAGATATTAATAAATGCTCCCTTTCTTAGCTCTTTTAAAAACATTTATCAGTGTTCTTCTGCCTACTTACAAGGATTTTTAAATGATACTGAATATTTAGGAGTAGAATTGAGGTCTCTCATTTGTTTTATTTTGAGAAAACTAAATAAATTCTGCCAGAGCAAAATTGGGCAAATTTTATACTATAGTTACTCATCTTTAGAATTTACTCTCATTAAAACCAAACAATTTTAAAATTCCAAAATAATAATTTTTATGGAATATTGGCGGGTGATAACACTGATTCTATCCAGTCAGGGGGCTGTGGGTGGGTTACCTGGCATGGTATTAATGAATTTAATGTTACAGATGATATGTCGAACAAGGAAAAATTTCCTGGCCTTACCCCTAACCAATCACATCAAAAATCATTGCTTAGAGATCAGAGTACCTGTTGCTACTATTTGTATATGAAGAACTATACTTTTTAAAAATGTCTTGGATTTAATTGGAAACTGAAAAAATCATAAAAAGGAAACTAATAGACGTGAGATACCGTTGATGGATATAGTTCATCAAAATTAAGTAATCAATACTTATATTAGCTAATTTTAGTAGCCACTTTTTCCTTCAGTACAGTTCCATAACTGAATTGAAATCATTGGATTTGGAAGTTTTGGATTTTTATACCATTCCTATCCCATATGTGTCTTTTTCCTTTAAAGACTCAGTGATCCAAACACTGTATGCCATCTGTCCTTTATTATTGGTTCCTGTAACGTTCCTTCAATTTATTTCTTCTTAAGTTTTGTTACTTAAATATACAATTCACTGACTCAGGCAAATATTTGCTTTTTTTAACTAGTTCTCTCTACTATGCTTTCTCTGTTTTCCATTTTGGAAGAATGGAACTAATTGCTTTGATTCGATAAGTAAGATTTTTGAAACCCATGTAAATTTATTTCCAAAATTTGATTGTTTTAACTGACTTTTTTTCTCCATCAATAATTATAGTGCAGTCATTGGAGAAATTGATGAAGAAACAGATTCTGCGCTTGATTTGGGGAATATTCGGGCAGAACCTCTAAACTCCGTAGCACATTGAAGAAAAACTACATACTTGGACATCTGTAAATCTTTGTACAGAAACTGATTATTCTGAGGACAATGTGTGGAATTTTTATGAGTGTGTAATTGTGGATTTTGATTACATATTGATTCATTGTAATATGAAAATTAAAATATTTCTACATTTTATTGAAAAAACTTTTTTGCCTAAATTATGTTCGGTAGCTTGATTTTATTTTTCTATTAAATAGTGTGAAAATCTCATAATTTGAAAATTTAGAAAAAAGTTAGTGCTTTCTGATATTTTACTATTTATGGAACGTGGAAAAGAAATTTGTGTGCTGTACAAGTCAAGCATACAAATAACATCAGGAGTGCAGGATGTATATGTTTCTTTCCCTGGTTTTGAGAAAGTCACAGGAAGGTAAATTCTATTTTCTGCAGTTACCTGAGTCATCAGCATTTATCCCACTGCACCTAGTGGGGGTTTGCCAATACTTCCAAAAGTTGCTCCCTACTACTTAAGAGGCATAGGTATCATAAAAATGTGTTTGGTTGAGAAAAGGAGAAATGCTCTCAAACTTTTACTAGATTGGGTCAAAAATTGGGGCTTCAATATTAAGGATGACTAGGAAAGGTAGGATTGTTGGAGAGGACAATGTTAAAATCTTTGGATGTGCTTAGGTTAGATATGAAAGAAATCTGAACACATTAACATTGAATTTTACAAGCATTTTATAATCTGAGAAAATTGATTCCATGCAGTCCTAAAAGCCATTGTAGCTTTTAGTTTTGAAAAATTGGAAAATTCTAATATTAAAGTTTTTATTGTTGATACGTGTGAGTAAATAAATTTATTTTGAAGTGGTGCTTGCTATCGTCCGCCATTTTCCATGGTTCATTGGTTTCATAAACCTGACTTCAGAAGAATTAAGCCTCGTTTTTTAAAGAATGCATAAAAGCAGTGTTGTAAGTAGTATTAGTTATCTTGTGTAATCCACAAAAATTCTCATTAACTCGTGTAAGCCAAAGTATGTATCTTTGTGAAGAGAGGAAAACAGAAAATTGTTTACATCCTTGTAATGCAAACATAAGTAGTTCTTTTTTCCCCCCTTTTTAATGAAAAGAGCTTAAAATAGAGGTTTGCAAACTTTTTCTATAAGATGAGGATAGTAAATGTTTCAGGCTTTCAAGGCCGTGTGATCTCTGTCATAGCTACTTAATTCTGCTGTCACAGGACAAAACCAGCCATAGATACAGTTTGGCTGTCTCCCGACAAAAGCATTTATAAAACAGGATGGCCTGGGTTTGCTTGAAGTTTTAATAGTTTGCCGACCCTTGGCTTAACCACTAAGAAAAGATGAAGATCAATTTGTATAGATTCTGGACTAGGTCTTTTCAGAGAGTTAAGGAATAGATTTTAGTCATACATTTTTAACATTTGCAATTTTTATTAAACACAGTTTTCGGGGAGGAAAATATCTTTACTCACAGAAACGAGCCTTATGAGGAGAGAGATGTTTTTTTTTTCCATTGGTTACCAAGCACTATCACCCTGCAATAACTTGGTTGATGTTCTTTGCTGCCTTTGTGAGAATTAGAGGTTAGCTGGTATTGGCTATTCATAAATATTTGGCTTTTGTGGGCTGAGATTTTATAATTAATTTAGTAATAGAATGAAAATGGTGTCACGTTTAATTAGGAATATGAACCAAATATTCTATTTTAACAAATAATGGTATTTTAAACTGGTAAACTAATTCCAAAAATCAAGAACACCTATTATGTAATTGCTAAGAAAAACGCCTATTAACAGTACAAATGAAGTCCGGAGTCAGATCTTTCCTCAAAATCGACAGCAACAAACTGCACAAACACATGTCCTGTCCCTTACTGTAATGGGTCTCTTCTTTTTGAATTCTACCTAAGAACTTCTTAAAAATTTATTTTCCTAGTTGATGTTGGAAGAAGCATTCATAAATAAGGAATTGTCTTAATTAATGGTTTATGGAGAAAGTGAATGATAATATACCAAATGGTATAGGTAATTCTTTATTCCAGAATGCACATGATAGGCTTTTTATGCTGCAATTCAAATTGATTTCTTTTTGCGTGAACCACTGCCATGAGTGATCCATGATAAATATGCAATGTCAGATTTTTTATATTTAATGAGACTTACTCTGTAATCAGTTTATTGTTTATAAAGAGTCTCAAAATTGATTTTAACCTGTAATTACCTCTGTGCTTTGTGACTCAGGCACAATCTGAAACCCAGCTTACTAATCAGATGTTTCTTGGCAAGATATTTTCATTAAAGTAATTGGAAAGTGCAATTAGCTTCAAAAAGGACTTTTTTTTCTTTTTAGCTGAAAAGATACTATCTAAAATAATAGTTTAACATAACAGTGCTTTTAGCTTGAAGCACTTTGATAAATGGCTCCACATGCTGACAATTTTTGCTTAAATATTACAGTTCTTAATCCCAGAAGAATGAGATATTAAAGATACTTGTTTAAATATGCTATTTAACAATTGTATAAAATCTTTTGAACTCTTCAGCTAATGTGAGATGTATGATAAAAACTTTTAAATGGTATTTAATGCAAATACGGTATTACTGTGCCAGAATTTTTCTCAGGCATGTAAATATGAAAGAGAAAGTAATCAGTCCCTTCAAAGTGGTATCTGAATCATGTTGTCCAGTAGCTGGCGTTATAAAGCAACACTTAGCTGGCAATACATTCTGTGCCTTCCCATTTAAAATTCGTAGGTAGCATTTACTATCATGTGATCATTGTTCACAACAATGATCCTTTTACGTATGGGAAAACTGGACCAGCAGGGTCAAATGCCTACAAGAGGTAGAAGTAATAACAGAGTTCACATTTATCATTGTCCTTACGCAATACTGCCTGTCAACAGAAAGTATAGTCTTAAAATCTCTATCAAGCATTTCTATCAGAAGTCTGATTGAGAAATACTAAGATGATCTAAGTCTGTTCCCAAAGCTGCAATGTGAACCATTTTCATTATAATTACCTTAGGTAAATATCTATTCTAGGTATTCAAAGGCCAATGTGAAAAAGTCAAAAACATGGGCCTTCTATCACCTTAGTTTTTCAGTCTTTGCACTAATTACCATATGTCTACAAGGTAATTGAATATACTTAATATAAATTCTGAAGAATTCAGATTAGGTGGAAGTTATGTATAAGTTTATACTATGTTACCAAATACGCAATAAAATTAAATTTGTTTTTTATGGCAATCATATGCTCTTCACACTGGAGTTTGAAAATGAAAACTTAGGTCTTTTACATGCACATAGGAACCTCTCCATTCTGAACTTGTATAGTTATTACTTTAGTTATTTTAAATTTCATTGTATTTATTTTTTTAACTTGAGATGTTAATCTCAGTTTTTGGGTTATGAGCAAATTTGATAAAATTGCTTTCTGTTTACATGTACAGCTGGCAAAATTTTGATAAGGCATGATCAGGATGATCCAGGTCAAATTAAATGGCATAGTGCGCTCATTCAACTACCAACAAATTCACTTAACTGTGGGAGATCTAGTATTTATATTCCATTCTGTTTATAGGATTATTCTTGTGAAGTTTAGTGAAATACTTTGATGTGATCTCTATTCCTCTTTGTTGTAAGAAATTATCAGTATGTGGCATGGACTTATTGGTCTTCATGAACCGATGCTGCCTCCTAGTGGTCACTGCTTCTTTTCTACCCATCAACAAATTTAAAAATAGATTTTGGAGTTTTGTCAGGGACATTTGTCAAACCACTGATACATGCCAGGCATTGTGCTTGACATTGTGGATATGCCAGAGAACAATATTAGTGAGTTCTTGTCTTTGTGAAGCTTGTGTCTATCTGTATCTTTCTTAACCTAATCATCTTGACTCAGAGATTTACTGTGCAAGGTCATGAATTATTACATCAGATTATTTCAGTATTCCAGGATACATAGTATAATTTAGGGGGTCTGGATTCATTCAAAGAAACTAGAAATGGTCTTTTTAAATGGATATCATTCATATCAATCATTTTCTTAATTTTTTTTGTTTTAATGTTTCAAAGTGTGTATATTGCATAATTCTGAGGATAAAGACAAAATAGAACTTCCCCAGATGAGTTTTCCACCATTAATTAACAGTATGCCTTCTGCTGCCCATGGGGCTAATTTGGGGAATGGAAGAGTTGAGAACTGTTCTGTAAGAGGTCTTGCAGCTCTCTTGGTTTTAGCATTAATTTTTTAAAATCAAATTTTAATTTTTTAAAATCAAATTTTTGTGTTACTTTTGCCCTTTTCAACTTTTTATACATGTTGTACATTTCTTATTTTTTTAAATCATTTTATTTTATAGAGTATTACTTTCTAGAGTACTCTAAATCTGTAGCACAGATCAGGTATTGCTACAAGATGATTGCTATCAAGATGATGTCATTGTTCTCTACTATGTTACAGCTCTTTCCCTCTGCTCAATGTTTGATTATACACTAGACATTTTGGTTTTAGGGTTTTTCTCTCATATACGGGCTTCACAAATGTTATATAATTAAAATTATATCAAATTATTATTACATTTGACATATATAAAAAAACAATCCAGGAGTAGGGGTAGGCAAATGAGAGATGTCTCTAGGGAATACAACACATTGTATCATGCATTCAGAGCTAGTGTGTATGTTGGGACATGGGAACAGGCACAGGTATAATTTCTATTTGATAAGAGAATGTGCACAAGATATGTTTCACCTAATTGGCTTTATATCAAGAAAATAAGATAATAAACTAGGGTATAGAAAACTTGTTAACTGATAACAGATTGCCAGAAAATGCCCCATTGTGGCTTGTATAGCACTGCTGTCCCCAACCTCCAGCTGCCGTGATCCTATACCAACCATGACCTGGTAAGAACCTGACCCACAGCAGGAGGTGAGCAGCACGTGACTCAACTTCATTTGTATTTACAGCCTCTCTCAATCACTGGCATTGCTGCCTGAGTTCTGTCTTTTGTCACATCAGTGGCCACATTAGATTCTCATAGGAATGAGAAGCCTACTGAAAACTGCATGTGGGGGCTCTAGATTATGTGCTCCTTAGAATCTAATGCCTGATGATCTGGGGTGGAGAGGTAATGCACTTGAATCATCCCAAACCAACTGCTCCCATGTATGCAAAAATTTGTTTTCCATGAAAACCAGTCCCTAGTGCCAAAAAGGTTGGGGACCACTAGCATAACATTTTTAAGTAAATGACCTGAAAGAGGTCACGATGATAGTTTTTAAAATTGTATTTTTATTAGTATTTAGATCTCTCAATCTGATTTGGGTAAACTGTAATGTATTTGTACAGAAAAGGGCCGGAGACACTTTGAGTACATAGCAGGTATGTTTTTTTTAAAGGAAATTGCTAATTGGCTTCCCAGGCTAAGCCAGTATAGCATGGCAGGGAAGGGTGCAGGCTCTGGAATCAGACTTAGATTGTAGTTTTAGAATATTAATTTCAAGTCTTCATTGCTCCAGTGACAATGAGACAATAGTACCTGCCTGCTTGTGGTGTCAAGGTTAAGATACTAAGTGCTCAGTACATTGCCTGGAACATCTTAACTTGTCAAAATTAATAATAGCTAACATTTATCCTAACATCAAATGGTGAACTGCAACTTATTTATTGTGGCCTAGGAAAAGTATTCAAAAGTAATTAATAGCATTTCCTGATAAAGTTCTTTGATGGAAAAAAAGAGAAAAACTAGTAAAATTCTGGACAGACCTAGATGTTTATTGGAAATAGAAGTATCTTTCTTTGTGCAAAGGGTAATGGGATATTTTGATCACATTTTTAAAATTAAAAACTTTGATCAAATGAAACACCAGAGGAAGAGAGAAAGTACAGAAAAAAGCAGCTGAAATCAAAGTGATTAAAATCATAAGACGATTAGAGATCATTTTGGTGTGAAAAGATAAATGGGAAAATGAGAATATGCCAGAAGTCTGAAATGAAGAATGGGTAAAAATTGCATATTTAATTTTGTATATTAAAACTAAATCTCCTATGAAGATTAGGAGGGTAATTTGGAGTGAATGAAATTCTCCATCGAAGAATGAATAATAAGCCTTCAAATTCTCCATTGAAGAATGAATAAGTAATACTTCATTTCCTGATTATTTACTACATGACAACCATAACAGATGACACGCCCAGTAAAATGAAGATGGCATGTAGAAGTGTCCAGTGCACTGCAGAGTACAAATACATCTATGTACAGAGATGTGAATGGGCCTGGGGGAGAGTCTCCATGGACATGGATGGACTTTGTTGCCAGGCCTGTAAGGACAGTAAGGAATTAAATAGATGGTTAGGGAAACTTCGAATTGATAGACAGGAAGGCAGGAATGAACTAGATGTAATTGAGTAATACATTGAGTAATAAAGAGTAGAATTAACTTTTTCTACCATAAATGCTCAAATCTTGTATGTTCCAAAGAAAAGGACCCATCCTTGACCAGCTTCTGGGAGAAAACCTCTGAGCCCTTGTAATATCTTGCCTGATAAAAGTGCCTTTGTATGCCTGAGACTGTGGGCCATGCTATATCAGTTTAAGCTCTGGGGAACTAGAGATTCAGTAGTTAAGGTCAGTTAGGTGGAAGCTACATGACTCTTTGACTAAACCCTGCTAAATACCCTAAACACCAAGGCTTGAGTGAGCTTTTCTTCTTGTGAACACGTTGAGGTGTCAAACATCATTACTGGGAGAATTAGGTGTTGACTGTGCAGCTTCCCTGGGAGAGGATAACTGGAAGTTTGTGCCTGGTTTCCCCTGGAATTCATCTGATGTACCTTTTCCCTTTACTTACTTGAACAGGTGTCCTTTAATTATAATAAACTGTAACGGGGAGCATAGCAGCCTTTCTGAGTCCTGTGAATCCAAGTATATCATTAAAACCTGGTATGGTCTTGGGGATTCCCCCAGCTCACCATTCAGATAAATTTTCCATTGAAAATTATGATAGAAGGGAAAAGATAGTCTCCAATACTAGTTTAAATTTCATATCTCATTCTTAGAGCAGCAACATGTTTTTGCTCATGAGATTAAACATGTAGATGTGTTGGAGGAACATTAATTCCGTGGCATTGCACAGAACTAGTAGCATGAAGGAGAAGCTGGAGGCAGACTATTTCAAATCAGGAGGCTATTCCAGTAATTAAACCATGAGATGACACATTTTCTGTTCAGCTTTTCAGATATGATATAGGCTGGATACAGTAATGAGTTTCAAAATATGTTCATAAATTCATAGAAATTATAATATTTTGTAGTGGTTATGTTAATCCTAAAGTTGGCGCTAATGAAGGAAAACAACTAAGCAACACTCTGTTCAAGAAAAAATCAGAGGCCCACTGACAGACACTGTGGTACCAAGCGCTAGAACTTTGAAGGAACCAAAGATTAATAAGATACCAGTCTTTGCCTTCTAAAAACTCTAGGGTAGGGTACGATCGCCTCCCTGCCAAGTAAACACTGACATGGTGAAGGTATGTATTGAGTGAAATAAGAGCCCTATGGTTCAAGATCAACAGGAGGCTTGACTGCCTGGCAAATAGGTTTATAAGCAATTTTATTTTATTTTTTTAGCAATTTTAATTATAATAAATGTGTTATTGTTAATGTAGGCATTTTGCCTTTGGCACGGGGCAAGTAGTGAGAAATAAGAATTTAACAAAAACTGGATATTTTAGTCTGACAGAAGTGTCCAAATTGTAGATGAGAGATCTAATGACCCCAAACAATCATCTGGAAATGTTTTCCTACATGCCAACAGATAAGTAATGAAATGTAATCAATAGCTTTAAGTGAACCCGTGTATCTTAGTACCTTGTAAGCAACATGTATTTCAGAATGCCAAATATAAACAATCTAACCATCACTTTGAATCGCGGTGTAGAGAAAGAAAGAAGTGCGATAGTCACGGGAAGTCTCTATGTGCACATCATCTTAGCATTGTACAGCCTTTGGAGGTAGTAATGGTTTCAGAGCCATAAAATAAAAATCAGTGGCTTCTCTGGACCTCTATAGAGGCACAGCTGGCTGAACTTAAAATTCCTCAGGTGAAAAACCTATCAGCCTCACATAGCATCTTTGAGGAAGTTTTAATATTGGTTTTCCAGACCAATGTTCATATGGCATCTTCAGGGTCTGTAATGTTACTATTATATTAGGTTGAAATTCTACGTAAACTATAAGTTAGCGGTCTCTATCAAGTTGAAATTGATTTAACATTTTGTTTATGTTTTTATCTATTTAAATGGAGAGAGCAAGGCCAGCAATCTCAGGACCATGTAATTAATTGTCAAATCACTAATGAATTTTTACATAATATTTAAAGATAAACTGCCATATTTTTAACATACATTTTATTTCTCCTTGGAATTCAAATTTTATTGATTGATAAAGCACAATGTACTTTCCAGTAATTTTTCCCTTAAGTGTTTGAATTTATACTTTTTTCCTGTGTTAAGTCCCTTTTCAGGTGTGTGTTTCACTGCTTCTCGTTGCCATACGGAATGTGAGGCAAAAGGAAATATGTGTATTCTTATATGCACTTATCAAAATATCCTCCTTCCTATTTTGAATGAAGTTGAAAAAGTCATCTCTACAATAAAAAATGACTAAATGTTGCATTATAAATTGAAGTTCTATTCCTTTGATTACAAGAAATGAGGGAAAATAACTTTGCAAGTATGTGTTATGAATGTAAAACTGAACAAAATCATAACAAGTTTTGAATGAGAGAGACATCAGAGGTTAGCTATTTCATCTTCTCTTTGCTAAGAAAGTAAAGACTAGCAAGGCCACATGACTTAAACCCTAGTGAAGAGAAGATCTGAATCCTGATTCCTCACTCAGGTTAGCGATTGCTAGGCTACTCCAGCCTAGCATGACTATTAAAAGATCCTATTTTAAGATTACTTTATATGCACTAGTATAAACAGAGAAAAACAATGTATTTTCTACTATTATTATTCCATTCTTTAAACTTTTTGTCATCTTCTGCTAATGGTGGGAAGAGTCATTGAATGTGACACTCTGACCAAAGCCAACTGTCTCTCCTAAGAACAATATAGAACTCTAGTTCCAGGAGTAGGAAAATCACAGCTTTCTCTTCAAGCCAAAAACTAACTTCCAGATTGCCGATTGCACAGGCATCCTAATACAGAACCTGCTGAATTATGAGCTTTGTCCAACTCTTAGCATGATTCAAGGCCACGAGAGACTCTCAGCCTTTGTCTTATGGCCCTGAAAGCCGTGGTCCTGGATTTAAGTAATTTCAGCGGCATTCCTCACTTAATTCTCCTAAAATTTCATCTTTCTTTTCTTCCCTTGATACAACTTTCCACTTAGTTTCATCTTTAGCCCATCCAGGCAATCCAAATTTGGTTGCAATTAATTCCTATTTTCTAGGACCTCTCCATATAGCTGGGGCCTGTTTTCTTATGTCTTGATTACCTTAAACTCTATTAGACATTCTAGTGACAGGTGAGAGGCTGAGGTATTCTCACATGGAAGCATTTTGGGGAACAACCTAAGCTCATGAACCTGTCTCCTTTCCCAATCATTTGAATAACTCAATGCAACTCATGTTCTCAGACACCTCTAGGTATGTTCTGCCCAGCCAATTTAGCACAGGGAGATGAGTGACTGAGGGCTATACCATGCAGCTGAATGCTCTGGAACAAAAATCATCCTATCTTCTGTTTCAGTGAGAATACTGAAAACTTCTAAAGGGAGTTTCCTCCAAATCAACTCTATAACTACCATTGTTTTCTGTCCTCCCTTCCTCCTACACTTCACTATTCTTGCTTTGCAAAATTTATCTACAAGTTCTATGGCCTTGATTCCTCCTCACTTGGATTCATTTTGTTCCTTATCCAATGCTACTTCTTTCTTCTTAATTTAGTAGTTATACCTTGCATCTATAATTCCTCCTTCTCCATCTGCTCCGTTCCTTTCCCTTTGCATATGAACATAATCAGAAACAAATGTAAGATAATATTTTCCTTTGATCTGTGTTGTCCTAAACTATTACCCCATGACTTCCCCCACCTCTGCATTTTCTCTAAAGGACAGTCTTGCTACTCAGAGTCCAGTCTGTGGACCATAAGCAGTAGCATCATCCAGGAACTTGTTAGAGATGCAAAGTCTTGGTGTTCAATCCAGAGCTACCAAACCAGAATTTACATTTTAATAAAATTCCCTAGGTCATTCACATGAATATTAAAGTTTGAGAAGCATTGATCTAGCTTATTGTCTGCCTAAATTTTTCTTTGTCTTATTCTATCTATTTAGGATTCTGGCTTTGAGTCCTTCCCTATCAGTGTACAAAAACTGCCACCTTAAGTCACTAGGGATATAGAAGACTTGAACAATATTTTCAACCATCTTGACTTCATTGACCTTTATAAAGCATTCCATCCTAAGACATCAGAATGTAAATTCTTTTTAAAAGTTTAGTGAAAAGATTTAACTCTAAAGCCACAAAGCAAGAAGTTCCAAGAAGATTAATCTAAAAAAAATTAATCTTAAAAGGCAGGTTTTAAATTTTGTAAGATATATGCTTAGGTGATTACAGAATTATGGGGCATTCTGAATACTAATGTAATGTAAGAGAGAAACATAAAACCGTATTTTAAAGCTAACACGGTTTTCACATTTCCTTTGCAGAAGATACTATTAGCTCTAATCCCATATCACATGAGAGTAAAGACTGAGGGGAAGTCCTCATATACAAAATTAATAGAGTATGATTATTCAAGCTTTAGATTTAAGGTCTTTAAATAGATCAATGGTTACTTAATATTATAGGAATTACTATCCATGTAAGGAAAGAAGAAAAACGGGACTAAAAATCAAGTAAGTAGGATATTTGTGTTTTAAATGTGGAATTTCTGTATCATGGTTTTATAACTCTGAATACTAAAGTTAGCTATGTCTTCTGAGTGCAAGGGGAAGTACACCTTTTCTTAGAGCTGTATAAAAAGTGAAAGGTCATCTGCCAGACAGACCATTGTATACTCTGATGGAAATCTCATCAAAATTCTCTTCCTTTTATGATTCTATGGTGACAGATAATTTTGTCTAGAAAATAAATCATAAATTTTGATTTCAAACATCTATTATGTGTCTACATAGATTATAAGATATAGATGTCCAATATCCTATCTTTTTTCTTTATATGTTTTATATGTACAATATCTTTTCTGAATGAATTTTCCCTCTTACTGAACTTTAAGAATATCTTCATAGTCTCCTAGCTGTAGCTGTTCTGTTTGGTTGTATTCTAATTCTTTTTTTTTTTTTTTTGCAGTTTTTGGCTGGGGCTCGGGCTGGGCTTGAACCGAACCCGCCACCTCAGTCATATGGGGCCGGTGCCCTATTCCTTTGAGCCACAGGCACCGCCCTGTATTCTAATTCTTTTACCCTCCCTGTCGTTTCTCTATGTTTAGTTCTATCAACATTTTGAAAGTTTCAATATTATAGACATATTTCTGTTAATTATTACACTTTAAAAATGTCCATTTTTTCTGAGCGCCTAGTCATGTCTTAAAGATGATGTACAATTATGGGGATAGATGATTGTACATCATCTTAAAGATGATGTACAATTGATGTGGAAGAAAAGCAAGAAAACAGCTTTTAAAAGAAAAAAATAATTACCTTTGAGGAAAGCCCTGGACTTTAACTGATAGTTTAGAAAGAGTTTTAATTATCTTCAGGCAAGAATTTATTTTCTAGTTTGAGATGGCTTTACAGGGTGACCATAAAATTCATTTGCAATTTAAAATTGCACTTGAACTTCATGGCTATCCTGTATTTTTCATCTACTAGAATAAAAAGGTATATAAAATTATTTGTAATTTCAAATTGTCACATAACTCAACTGACAGATTTCAAATAGCTTATAATTTTTTATGTAAGTCTGAGAAATAGTCATTAGTTGTTAAAGTTGGTTTGGGTATATTCTGAAAAAATATTTAGAATAATGAGTATCAAATTGGACCAAATAATGATAACATTCATCTATATTACATAATCTAATACAAAGAGCACAGGTTTGGGGTTAGCCATATTTGAGATCAAACTCACGTTCTTTTCTTTAAGAATTTTCTTTTTAATAGCTGGGCATTGTGGCGGGCGCCTGTAGTCCCAGCTACTTGGGAGGCTGAGGCAAGAGAATCACTTAAGCCCAGGAGTTGGAGGTTGCTGTGAGCTGTGTGATGCCATGGCACTCTACCGAGGGCCATAAAGTGAGACTCTGTCTCTACAAAAAAAAAAAAAAAAAAAAAAAGAATTTTCTTTTTATAGAGCTCGGGTGAGGATTAAATGACATTATATATATATGTATAAATATGTATATATATGTATATATAATATATATCCTTTGAAATGTTACATTTCTTCCTTTTACAAAATATGGTATCCACTTAATTAGATTATTACTGACAAATGTCAGTTTTGGAGAATTAATCTTATTTGTTTTTTTTTTTAATTTATTTTTTATTTTTAATTTCAGTGTGCTTGTTCATCTTTGTTTGAAGTACTCCTTTTTTGTTGATTTTCTTCTTTCTCCTGCGGTGCTGGCTGTTTTTGATGTTGTTAGTAGAGACTGGGTCTTACTCTGGCTGACTGCTGCTCATATGGGTTTTGAAACTCTGAGCTCAGGCAATCCACCCGCCTCGGCCTCCCACAGCACTGGGACTACAGGCGTGAGCCACCACGCCCAGCCAATCTTATTTGTTATATTTTGAAATGCTAGTTTCAAGACATCAAAATGATCTCTTGTTAAGAAAAAATAATTCAGTTTAATTATTAGTAGTATGTCATTTATATAAATGGAATTATAAATGGTGTAATATGTCTATATAAATTCAATTATAAATGGTGTGGGTTGCTTTGGTTTGTTAAGAAACTAAAGAAACATAATTGTGTGAATTCAGATTCCTAGAAAGGGAAAATAGAAACAAACAAGCATCCGCATATTCTATAGGGCAATGGGGGAGTGTCACACATAGCTGCTAAGTAGAAAGCCGAAAATAAACATACTCACCACGGAGATGGATGAGGGAACAGACACTGAAGGACTGAATTCTTTGAGGTGAAATTTTTATGGTAACAATTATCAAGGATAAAGAGAAATGGAGAAAGAGAGAGAGGTACAGAGAGAAAGAAAGAGGTAAAGAGAGAAAGAGAGAGAGGAATGGGGGAAAGAAGGAGGGGTAGGGAGGAAAGCATGATAGGACAGACCAATTAAGTGTGAGTTATGCAAAGAAGAAAAATATGAGAATAATAAAGTATATGAAGTTACATGTTGGAGACTTTTTCATAAATATTTATAATTAAATTCATGCATATTATTTTAAAATTATGTATAAACAGTATTATAATAAAGAATTTAATTTTGTATTTATAAATTAAGTCATGCAGTTAGGTGAATATACCTGACAGCTGTAGATTATTTGGGAGAGAGAGGGAAAAAAAAGAGAGAAAATCTGATACTATTAATACTTTTCTCTCCATTTTGGAAATGGATTGATAATCAGATTTGTAAAGAATTACATATGGTTTGAAGAGATATAGTTGATGATTAAATGACATGAGTTAAAAATTGTTGAGAAATTGTGATCTGAAATCTCCAAATAATTTCACAGTTAGAAGATAACAGAGACATATTGTGTTCTTTCTTATTTATGACATATTTTCTCAACATAACTCAATTGAACTTATACATCATGAACACCAAAGGGAATATAAATGTATGCTATAATTTTAGAAATTCAAAAATATGAATTGCTAGGTTTATTATGCAGATTGGATTACTTGTAATATTCCATGTTAATGCCTTCCAAATGCTAGACATTATTCTAGATACTCCAGGAAATCTATGAATATGGTTCCTGATATCAAGTATCTTATAAAAATATGGGAGATATAAAATGGGATATACAAATAACTATAATACAAAAAATTCTGAGAATAAGAGTTTTAGAATGTGGTTATCAAAAGCTACTGCTTTTAGAATTATTTTAGCAAATTATTTTTAGCAAGGAATTAATATTTTACGTTCTGCATTGGGATGAAGAATTTTTAATATACTTTAAAGAATGATTCAGGAAGTACAATCAAATTCCTCTATCATATTGGTTTGGGAAAGAGAATTTAAATTCATCTTATAGAATAATCACATTTCTAATGTATTGTTCAGTCCAAGTATAGAACCAGTGATGGAGACAGAGAAAAAGTTATTGCTCTCCTAAAAATATATACACTATATAATTTGGGAACTAAAAGGTACCAAAGAGATTCCATGATTATTGCAGTAATTAATTATATTAATTTAAAAATCACAGAGGCACAGTCTACGAGCCTGGTGTTTAAGGTGGTCTCACCAACCAGTGAATTCACCAGATTGGCATTCTACTTGGACAAACTTTTCTATGAGTAACCAATAAAACTAGATGAAGTGTCAATTTTCTGTCCTGAGATCTTGGATTTAAGTACTATCTCTGGTTTTCCACATAAGAGGGTTTGGAGGAGGAGCAGGATCACAGGATCTGTGTTTGAAGATCAACCATAAGGCGCAAAGTACCCAAGCAACAATTTTGACTCCCTGTTACCAGCTCTGTAGGGTTATCTAAGTTAAAATCTTCTCCTCCTCCAGGAATAGCTGCTGCTTCTTTTACGTACTTTTTATACTCTCATGAAAAACAACACTCTTGAGTGTAAAAATAAAGCTAAAATGCAACTCAGGCGGGGAAAAAGACTTTGTGTGAAAGTCCTGAGGTCACAAATGGTTTGGTTCTTTCCAGGAACTGAAAGCCATTTGGCCTGGAAGGAGCGAGAATGAGCAGGGCAGAAGGATTTAAAGATGTACATTCCATATAAATCATGCAGAGAAGCTTGAAGGACTTGATAAGGATGTTTTATTTTTCTCCATGTAGGAAAAATGTGGAGTTTTTAGTGAGGAGAGTGACACAGTATGATTCATGTTTTGAAAGAAATACCCAGGTAAGAATTATCTAAAAGTTTTCTTCTCTCAGTTAGGCACAGCCTGGTCCTAAAAGATAAGCAGACATCCAGTGCCCGATAAATTATCTGAAAAATACCCCAAGCCAGTTCTATCTGCTCTGTGTTCTTTTGGAGCCATGTGTTACATGGCTTGCGGTCACTGGTTCATGTCATGTCAGCATAAGCATTTATACTTTGACTTGTAGGAGGTGAAGCTCTATTGGAGAGTTTTTGTCAAGGTTTTTATAGAGTAAACGCTGGCAGCAGTGCAGAGGATGGGCCAGAGTGGTTAGTGAAATTTGAGGCTCAGCGAGCATGTAGATGTCTTTTATAACAGTTTAAGGAAAAAATAAGAATCTGGGCTAAGGCAAGAGACGTGGGAGACAACGGTACAAATACAAGAGCTGAGGGGGAGGGTAAACTGTTTAAAAGTGGAAGGCAATAACCCTTCTAGATGTCGGTATATCTCTCACTCAAATGCGGATCTCCTGGGCTCTGGGTCCTGTAAGAGAGAGGTATCATTTCCCCAAAGAGGGAACAGAAGCCTGTTGAAAAAAGGTTTAAGAAAGAATGGGAGGAAACAAAACAAGAGAAAATCATTCCATACGACTCTGTCAAGGAATTTTTGTGTTATGAAGAACATGAGACATGAGCAATAGTTGGAGGTTTTGTTTTCTAAGCATTAAAAAATTATAAAACCCAGTATATTGTGCAAAGGAATAAAATAATCCTGTTGGGGTTAGAAAAGGGAGAATTTGTGGAAAATATTTTTTGCAGTTAAAAGGTTTGATTTGTTTCCCAAAGACTGGTCCATGTAGGAGCAGGGATACTTCATCTGTAGTAACAGGAAGCAGGAACAACGGTTGGACAAGGGGCAGGCGAGAGGGTCAGTGGCCTGGAAGCTTGTGCAAGTTCCCTCTGCTTGCTTTTCTCTTCAGTGAATTACACAGTGAAGTCATATGAGGAGGAGGCAGGTAGATAGAGAAGGTAAGAAATAGTGATCTACAAGGATGGGAATGTAAATAGACCAAGGAACTATCATTATAGACAAGCAATGTTTAAAATCAGTAGAGAAAACTCACAAAATGTGTGTGCATCAGACATTTTCAATGACTAATGTAGCAACTAACAATATCGTAAACGGAACTTTGAAAGATCTAACGCGATAGCCATTATTCAGAAATGCTTTACTTTGAAGAGAAAGAGATACACCTTTAACTGGCACTTAGCACTAAGACATTTACTTTTTTCAGCCAAACTGAGCAGAAATAGTCAAGAATTGTTTATAGCTGGCAGGAACCTAAGAGATGGGAGTAAATGTCCAATAGATTTCAATTCACTTTTGATGGATAAACAAATGAACGAATGAATAAATGCCCTTGTATAACTCACTATTTTTAAAAAAGTTTATAAGGAAAAGTAATAATTTTGATATAAGAATACCATCTTGTAATTTTTCATCATTAATTTTCAATTTTCTTAAATAGGGCCCAAATCTAATCTTTTTACAAATCTATAGGGTACAGTAAAAATATATTCTTTAATTTGGAAAAGAAATGACCTATTTTCAATTAATTCAAAGAAACTATTATAAAAAAAAGAGATATGATCTTTAAATAAGATTTCTGTTTCTGTGGTTCTCAAGACTAGTCCCTCCCCTCCCTCCCTTCCTTCCTTCTCTTTATTTCTCTTTCTCTCTCTCAAGACAAGGCCTCACAGCTAAAGGTAGCTCCTTTACAGTAAAGTTTTAGGAGAATTTTATATACAAATATTAATTTTAATTGTAGTAATAAGAAAACTGATGAGTAGAAAGGACAGAAAAATAGAAACCATAAACATAAGAAACAATCACTTATCACTTTAAACCCATAAAATTCTAAATTCATTTAGGATTTTTTTCATAAGTCTTGCCTTATCCTCTAATAGTTGATTTCAATTATTATTCTTTATAAGTTTTCTTTTTTTGTCTTCTATACTTTTCAGAATAGACATACCATATTGAGTATTGAAATCAAGCTCTAATTTTTAGTTCTCACCATTTTCCATCAGGCAAATACTTCCATCACTAATTTTAAGCCTCCAATAGTCCCAGAATATTTAGCAATTGAACCTTAGGAATGGTATGAATCAACTTCAGCTCACCACTGTTTGGATGATGTTTAAAATGAAGGTATAGAAACTTTTTAAAAGGTCACAGTAATCCAGGAAAGAGACGAAGAGACTGAATTAAGGTAGTAGAAATAGGAAGGACAGGGTCCAAATATGAGATAGAAGATAACTCCTTGAGAAAATAATCTTTCCACATGTCTTTATATGCCTTACGTGTTTGTTGGACTGTTGTGTTCTGATGGCTTCTTCTGTTGGGTAGAGGGGATAATTGCCCTAAAATATATTAGATATTTTCTGCCTTGCCTTGCCTTGGCATTGGCCTTGCCCTCTTTTCTTCTCTCCTCTCCTCTCCTTTCCTTTCCTTCTTTCCTTTCTTTCCTCCTCTCCTCTCCTCACCTCTCCTCTCCTCTCCTTTTCTCTCCTCTCCCCTCCCCTCCCCTCCTCTCCTCTCGTCTCCTCTCTCCCTCTCTCTCTTTCTTTCTTTCTTTCTACAAGAATCTCACTCTGTTTCAGGGGCTAGATTGTAGTGGTATCATCATTACTTACTGTAGCCTCAAGTACCTAGGCTCCAGTGATTCTCCTGTCTTGTACTCTTAATATAATTAAAGATTATTGGTACATATCACAAAATCTGGCTAATTTTTCTATTTTTTGTAGAAACAAAGTCTTGCTCTTGCTTAGGCTGGTCTTGAACTCCTGAGCTTAAGTGTTTATCCTGCCTTAGCCCCACAGAGTGGTAGGTTTAGAAGCATGAGTCACTCAGCCCAGCCTGGATATTTTCCTTACTAATCATCCAAATAAAAGTCTCATTCTGGAATAGGATATGGAGGATTGAGTTGTGACACTTTATTACACAGTAGAGATAATTCAATAGTCTCTTGCTCCTAGACTCAGGAGATTCTAAGACATATACTAGGACATGTTCTTTAAATTACATTGATAGAATTACAATAACTGAACACCTTTATTTGTGTATAGTCATGTAATGCTTAACAATAGTGACACATAATGGGAAATGCATCTTTACACAGCTTCATTGTTGTGCAAACATTACAGAGTGCACTTACACAAACCTAGATGGCATAAGTCTACCCCACACCTAGGCTTTATAATATAGCTTGCTATTCCTAGAGTACAAACCTGGGCAGCATGTTACTATACTGAATACTACAATCAATTACAACATAATGGTAAGTATTTATGTGTCTAAACATACTTAAAAATAGAATAGGAACAGTTAAAACATATAAAAGTTAAAACAGTATAAAAGATAAAAAATGGTCCACTTGTATAGGGCACTTACCATAAATGGAGCTTGCAGGATGGGAAGTTGCTTTAGGTGAGTCAGTGAGTGAGTGGTGAACAAATGTGAAGGCCTCTAGGACATTACTGTACACTACTATAGACTTTATAAACCTTGTACACTTAGGCCTCTAGGACATTACTGTACACCGCCATAGACTTTATAAACCTTATACACTTAGGCCTCTAGGACATTACTGTACTCTACTGTAGACTTTATAAACATTGTACACACAGGCCTCTAGGACATTACTGTACTCTACTGTAGACTTTATAAACCTTGTACACTTAGGCCTCTAGGACATTACTGTACACCACCATAGACTTTATAAACCTTGTATATTTAGGCCTCTAGGACATTACTGTACTCTACTGTAGACTTTATAACATTGTACACTTAGGCCTCTAGGACATTACTGTACTCTACTGTAGACTTTATAACATTGTACACTTAAGGCCTCTAGGACATTACTGTACTCTACTGTAGACTTTATAAACATTGTACATGTAGGCCTCTAGGACATTACTGTACTCTACTGTAGACTTTATAAACCTTGTACACTTAAGCCTCTAGGACATTACTGTACTCTACTGTAGACTTTATAAACCTTGTATATTTAGGCTACACTAAATTTATAGAAAAATACTTTTCTTTCTTCAGTTATAAATTAACTTTAGTTTACTGTAACTTTTTTACTTTATAAAAGTTAATTCTGTAGTCTCATTCCAATCTGGCACTCTGTTTTCTATTAAATACCACAACCTGGTTTTCCCCTACACTGTACCAAAGAATTCGAAAGGCAAATAGGTGAAGAGGCTATTATTCATTTATCCATTTATTTGGCAAACATTTGCTGAGCACTTAACATGTCAAGCCCTGTCCTGATCATTGAGAAGTAGTATGCAATAAAGCACATAAAAACAGCTACCTTATTGTAGCTTGTTTTATGGTGGCAGGACCACAAATCCAGGAAAAGGGAGAAACCAGGTCAGGGACCCTGAGATAGGAACATGTCTAATGTGCTGGGAACAAAGACATCACTATAGTTGAAGCAATGTGAATTTGGGAAAGAGGAAGTACTTGAGGTCAGGGAAGTAAAAGTTGGAGATATGGGGAAATTGCATTCATACACTGTATAAGGTCATGTGGATTATTGGGAAATCATTGGAGAAATTTTAGCAGAAAAATGATGTCATCTGAAGATACTTTCTGAATCATTCAGGTGGCTGCTTGAGAATAATACATCAAGGGTAGAACAGTGTCGAAGGGCAGAACCATGAAGATCAGTCAGGATTCTACTATAAAATATTAAAGTAAGGTAATACAAATGAAAAAAGATGATGTTGGCTTGGATTACACTAATAGTAGTGGTTATGCATGTATTTTGGAAATACAGTAGAACCTCCAAAGCTGACCACATCCATACATTAAACACTTCCTTAAGTTGACTTGATTTTCATAGACTGGACATGAACCAACCACTTGTATGTATCAGTACAGTAGGTTCCTAATGTTGACACCTCCGTATGTTGAACTGTTTCTTACAGTCCTTTAGGTGGTAAACTTAAGTTACAGAGGTTCTGCTGTAGTGTAGAAAAGAATTTGCTAACTGATTAGATGTGGCCTTTGAGCAAGTGAAAAGTAAAGTATGTCATCAAGCCTTTTGACCTGAGCAACTGGAAGAATAGTTCCAGTTCCAATACTTGTTCTCAAGTATGACACTGAGAGAGTGGAACATCAAGGGTCAGTTTAGACATGTTAAGTGTGAGATGCCTGAAAACTGTATAATATAAACAACAAAATGCAGGTGTTAAATAGGCAACTGGATGTGCCAGTCTGGAGTTCAGGAGAAGGATCAAACTGGAGCTCTTAATTTGGGAGTCAATAGCATATAAATGGCATGTAAAGGCCTGGGACTGAATGAGATCACCAGAGGTGAATACGGATAGGGTGAAAAATAAAATAAATTCTGGATATATTTTGCAGTTACAGTTCACAGGATTTTCTGGCAGTATAGGTATAAACTAAACTATTGATAAATATAAGTGTAAAAGGTAAGATTTAAGAGTGTCTCCAAGGATTTGGAAAAAAATAGATCTGTTGATGGAGTGATCGTGGGGTTCTCCAATATTGGAGATAAAGAGGAGTCAACAAACTAGACCGAAAAAAAAAAAAATGGATAGAAAGGTAGGAATCAAACAGGCAAGTGTGATATCTTGGAAGCCAAGTGAATAAAACATTTCAAGGATCAAGTAATGGTCACCTGTGTCAAATGCTGCTTTATTAGCCTGAAAATTCAGAAATAGCAATTTAATTTTGTGTGATAGAGATCATGGCCAATTTTGCTTAAAAGCAGTGTTAGTTGAGGGATGGGAGCAAAAAGATGATGATGGAAAGTGCTTTCAGGGAGAATAAAGGAAGAAAAATTACAGACAGATTATAAAATAATAGACAAATTCTTGTAATGAATTTGCCAAAAGAAGAGAAAATGAGACAAAGGATGCAGGAGGAATTGTGGTCAATATACATGTTTGATTTTTTAGGATGGAACAAATATTAAGATGTATTTATGCAAATAAGAATTAGTTAACAGAGAGGCAAACTTTAAAGATATATGAGGAAACAGAGAAGAAGGGTTTCCTGAACAATGTCCTTAGATAGGCTAGAGAGGATGGGGTCTAGTTCCATGTAAGAGTGGTGGCTGGCTTTTGCTAGGAAACTGCATATATTATATTACCTATATGAACTGGCAAGGTGCAGATAAGAGGACAGATATCTTAGGAGTCTGTAGAATTTTCTTCTGATTGTCTCTCTTTGTCAATAGATCAGAAAGGGCATTAAACCAAGAAGGTTTACAGAGAAAGAAGGTAGGAAATGGTCAAGGAAAGTGAGAGTGTGAATGGACCAGGAAAATATCAAAAGATTACTGGGAAAAATAACAGACTACTTGAGGTGGATTTTCATAAAATGGAAATGAAAGATGACAGCATGGTTGTGTTTTTGCCCTTGCTCACATTCAGTGGCTTTGGGCAGAAAAAAAGAGTTTAGATTTAACTAGGGATTTAGTTTAGGAGATAAGGAAGAAATGGAAGGAGGGCAAATTAATTGAAAGTATATGCATGGGAGTGATTAAAAGGATTGACCATGGGATTTAATCTAGCTGAGTAGGGAAGTGAGGATACAGCATAGGGTGGTTATGGTTAGGGAAAGGTGATTAGGATCAGTGGACTTATACTTGCAGTGAGTTCGATTTCCAAAGGACTTATGGAGTTTTGTGACTAGATGAAGTGAACTGCAGTGTAAGAGGTGGCGTTCAAAAACTAAGATTGAAATTGAGATAATGGAGGTAGTGAGGTTAGTGTTAATGATGACTTGTAGTGTGTGACCAGGGTGGTGAGAGCTGGCAGTAGGCTGGAGGCAAGATCACAGGAGGAGATTTTTGACATCACAAGGAAGGTCAATCCTAGTTTGCAGGAGTTCAAACCATTAGCTCTATCCTTGGTGAAGGGGCTATTTACAAGAAAGCTAGTAAGTTTCTATTCAAAGGCTCAGGATCTAATCGGAAGAGTATTAGCGTGTCATTCAGGCCAAGGTCGTGGATGAGAATTCAAGTCTTGGGAGTCCCTGGGACCAGGTCACATCCATGGCTGCTCCGGGCCCACCCAGCGCTCAGCGGGTGTGGGGTTGGCGGGGTAAGGGAGCCCAGCCTACTTCTGGTCTCTGCACCTGTCGTTAGTCAGGGATTCGAGGGGTCACCAACCACGTGCCTGAGGCTGAGAAGCTGGACGGGCGGTTAGGAGCCCCAGAAGCGTCCTGGTTCCACCTGAGGACTGCAGCCTGCGAGGCCATGAAGAAGCTTTTCCGCTTCTGGAGGAGGAGGGATGAATCCTCCAGCCCCCACTCCTCCGACCTGCCCATGGGCTTGGGCTACCACCTTCAAGACAAAGATTTGAAGAAACTTCATAAAGCCGCTTTAGCAGGGGATCTGGAGAAGCTGACCAAGTACCTCCAGGTCAAGAAACAAGATGTGAACCTGCGGGACAAGGAATACAGGTGACCAGAGCTGAAGAGCCGGGGTGGGGAAGCTGGGACTTCGCTGCGCCCGCCGGGATACCGGCCACGCTGGGCTGCTGGACGCTGGTTATCACTGTGGGTTTTCCAGAGCAGAGAGAGAGAGGTCACAGCTGGCAGAAAGCCACACTCCAACTCTGGTCTTCTTATTTAATTATTTTTTAAAGTGCTTACCTATGTGTTTGAGGGCATTTTCGTTTTTCCTGATTCTGTCGCCTCCTCCCACCACCTTAATCTCCGCCAGCCCAACATTCTTTCCCCATCTTCATATGTTATTTTTGTCCCAGCTGTGTAAAATTTACTATTTTACTAATGGAAGAACAGGAGGAGAGCAGGGGCGACCACCCAGAACAGTTATTAAGATTTTAAGACTTCAAAATACTAAAACAAGTAACTTAAAAAAAAAAGACAAAAGAAACTAAGTAAAGCATCAGAAGAACGGAGAAGCAAGAATCCAATGGACTGAATTCTAATCTGAAGGCACTAGATGAGCTAATACAGGGGGGTCGGGGAATGAGGGAGCAGGGAGGGGGAGAGAGGGGGGGATGGGGGTTCACGGTGTGTGACACACCTCTTGGGGGACTTCAGCTAACAAATGCAATCAGTGCAACATAATTCTTTGTACCCTCAATGAAAAGGAAGGAAGGGAGGAAGGAAGGAAGGAAGGAAGGAAGGAAGGAAGGAAGGAAGGAAGGAAGGAAGGAAGGAAGGAAGGAAGGAAAGAAGGAATCATTCATGGAAAAAGAAAGAAACCTACTGACTTTGTTAATATTTAACAAACTTATTTGGACAGAAGATAATTTTTTTCCTCTTTGCGGCACATTCTTTACCACCAGTTTTCTTAGCTCTGAATTCATCTTCTCAATAAGTACATGCTGCCAATATATGTAACAACTGTATAAAGGAGGCAGAGTGTTAAATTCTGGGTAATATGGGGAATAAGCTACACAGTCGATTTACTAGCCATGTTCATTACCATTGAACTAGTCAAGTCACAAAGGTTCTTCATAGCCCAAAGGAGCATTGATATAATGCAATTAGCTGCATAGCTTCTGTTATAACACTGACTTTACTTTATTTATGTTTAGTTATCGGAGACTTTGAGAATTTCCAGACTCAGAGTCGCTGTTGAGCTGGGCTTGACAGAGTGTCTTTCATGTAGCCGAATACTAAATCAGCTCTGTAACAAGTACCATTTATAGATCTGTCTTGGCACACTTGAGAGCACAGTGGCTTCTTCAAAACTGGCATTTGAACTAATTGGTGAATCAAAACTTAAACTGCCAAAAAATATGCAACGTTTATGGTGAGCAGTAGCACATATCGTGCCACCCACATATTGTTTATACTCATCTGCTTCAGGTTGTCCCATAAATCCTTTAAGCTATCATCACTATTTTTCATTTTTTTTGTTTTTACTTCTCTGCCTGAATTATTTCCATGAACCTGTCTTTGCATTAACTTCTGCTTGATTTAATTTGCTTGATTTAATTCGAAGTTGAATCCACTAGGAGGGCATTTTTTGGTGAGGTTATTGTGTTCAACTCCATGATTTCTGTGCGGTGCTTTTTAATATATTCTGTCTCTGCTGGAATGTTCACTGTGAAAGTACTCACCTACAACTAGGACTTTACAACACAGACAATGTACCCCCATATTAATCTGAAATCTTTTTTAAAAAGGAATTTTTACTTTGTTTCAGCATATTCTCTTGAATTCTAAGAGTTATTTTCAATTCTCTATAAGGTAAATCATATAATTTCATTTTATTAGGGCTGATTTCTGGAGATTTATCATGGGTTACCTTGGAAGATAATTATTTGGTTTTTCATTTTCCATGACTCTTCATATTGGTGTCTGTGCACCAAACAAGGAAGGAATCTCTTGAATGGATTAGCCACAGAAGGGAGAAGGTCCCACCAATACACCTGTCCTGAGCTTCCAGGAGCTTGTATCTTCCCCAGGGAGAAGCTGACTGCTGTGGTGTTTTGTCTGCTTGTTTTGTGTTGGGCAGGGGGAGAATCAGTAGCATCTATCAGTCCAGGTTGTCATCTCCATTCTCCCCCAGGTGTTTGGACTGTTCTGGACTTGTCAGAGCTTCAGGACTGGAGAGAAAGACGCTGGTTCTCTGAGCAGCAAAGAACAGTTGAGGCCCTAGACACACAGAGCAGTTGGGGCACTAGACACACAGATCAACTCTTTTCTCTAATGGGGGATGTTGAGAGTTGAGAGTTTTCATGTGATTGCTTTTTGCTGAACAGAGGGTAGATCAATGGTATCTACCACTTCAAGCTCCTACCTCTGTTTTTTGTCTGGGCAACTAGATTGTGCTGAACATTATTAGTGCTTCAAGACTGGCAAGAATCTCTGGGAAGCCAGAGCTCCCAGCAATAAAAGGAATGAATTACTGATATATGCAACAATGTGGATGAATCTCAAAAGCGTTATGCTAGTTGAAAGAAACTAGACACAAAAGAGTCCATTTATATGGAATACTACTACTGCTACTATACTTTAAAGGTTAAAGGTTAAAGTATAGTAGCAGAAAGCAAATTAGTGGCTATCAGCAGTTTTAGGTGCAGAGAACAGGGAATGACTGTAAAGGCTCATGAGGGAACTTTTAAAGGTAATGGAAATATTCTTTATCATGATTATAGTAGGGGTTATATGACTGTATATGGGTCAAAACTCACAAAATTGTCCATTTAAATGTTATACATATGTATAGATGATACCTCAATAAAGCTAAATAAAAAAGTCTAAAATTGTATATTTTTATTTGAATATTTTCATGGGGGGAAAGGAGGGAGACTGAAAATTATAGAGAGAGAAGTTCTGCAAGGATTTGTACTAAAGTTAAGTTTGGTATTTCTGAAAAGAGATAAAGTTTGACTAGGGCAAAGTGGGTAGATTGAGATGGTCATTGGGTGATTATGCCATTTGAATTTTTTTTTTTTTACCTTTTAAACAATTTCATTTTAATACTGGAAGTTGAACCACTTAAACTTGAATGTTTAAAAGTATAAGTAAGCTATTTACTTTGACCAAATATCAAACCTTTGCCGCCTGTGTTGTTTTTTTTTTTTTTTTTTTATTGTTGGGGATTCATTGAGGGTACAATAAGCCAGTTACACTGATTGCAATTGTTAGGTAAAGTCCCTCTTGCAATCATGTCTTGCCCCCATAAAATGTGACACACACTAAGGCCCCACCCTCCTCCCTCCATCCCTCTTTCTGCTTCCCCCCCCATAACCTTAATTGTCATTAATTGTCCTCATATCAAGATTGAGTACATAGGATTCATGCTTCTCCATTTTTGTGATGCTTTACTAAGAATAATGTCTTCCACTTCCATCCAGGTTAATACGAAGGATGTAAAGTCTCCATTTTTTTTAATGGCTGAATAGTATTCCATGGTATACATATACCACAGCTTGTTAATCCATTCCTGGGTTGGTGGGCATTTAGGCTGTTTCCACATTTTGGCAATGGTAAATTGAGCTGCAATAAACAGTCTAGTACAAGTGTCCTTATGATAAAAGGATTTTTTTCCTTCTGGGTAGATGCCCAGTAATGGGATTGCAGGATCGAATGGGAGATCTAGGTTGAGTGCTTTGAGGTTTCTCCATACTTCCTTCCAGAAAGGTTGTACTAGTTTGCAGTCCCACCAGCAGTGTAAAAGTGTTCCCTTCTCTCCACATCCACGCCAGCATCTGCAGTTTTGAGATTTTGTGATGTGGGCCATTCTCACTGGGGTTAGATGATATCTCAGGGTTGTTTTGATTTGCATTTCTCTAATATATAGAGATGATGAACATTTTTTCATGTGTTTGTTAGCCATTCGTCTGTTGTCTTTAGAGAAAGTTCTATTCATGTCTCTTGCCCATTGATATAAGGGATTGTTGGCTTTTTTCATGTGGATTAATTTGAGTTCTCTATAGATCCTGGTTATCAAGCTTTTGTCTGACTGAAAATATGCAAATATCCTTTCCCATTGTGTAGGTTGTCTCTTTGCTTTGGTTATTGTCTCCTTAGCTGTACAGAAGCTTTTCAGTTTAATGAAGTCCCATTTGTTTATTTTTGTTGTTGTTGCCATGGCCAAGGCAGTCTTCTTCATGAAGTCTTCCCCCAGGCCAATATCTTCCAGTGTTTTTCCTATGCTTTCTTTGAGGATTTTTATTGTTTCATGCCTTAAATTTAAGTCCTTTATCCATCTTGAATCAATTTTTGTGAGTGGGGAAAGGTGTGGGTCCAGTTTCAGTCTTTTACATGTAGACATCCAGTTCTCCCAACACCATTTATTGAATAGGGAGTCTTTCCCCCAAGGTAAGTTCTTGTTTGGTTTATCAAAGATTAGGTGGTTGTAAGATGTTAGTTTCATTTCTTGGTGTTCAATTCGATTCCAAGTGTCTATGTGTCTGTTTTTGTGCCAGTACCATGCTGTCTTGAGCACTATGGCTTTGTAGTACAGACTAAAATCTGGTATGCTGATGCCCCCAGCTTTATTTTTGTTACAGAGAACTGCCTTAGCTATACGGGGTTTTTTCCGGTTCCATACAAAACGCAGAATCATTTTTTCAAAATCTTGAAAGTACGATGTAGGTACTTTGATAGGAATGGCATTGAATAGGTAGATTGCTTTGGGAAGTATAGACATTTTAACAATGTTGATTCTTCCCATCCATGAGCATGGTATGTTCTTCCATTTGTTAATATCCTCTGCTATTTCCTTTCTGAGGATTTCATAGTTTTCTTTATAGAGGTCCTTCACCTCCTTCGTTAGGTATATTCCTAGGTATTTCATTTTCTTTGAAACTATGGTGAAGGGAGTTGTGTCCTTAATTAGCTTCTCATCTTGACTGTTATTGGTGTATACAAAGGCTACTGACTTGTGGACATTGATTTTATATCCTGAAACATTACTGTGTTTTCTGATGACTTCTAGGAGTCTTGTGGTTGACTCTTTGGGGTTCTCTAAGTATAAGATCATGTCGTCAGCAAAGAGGGAGAGTTTGACCTCCTCTGCTCCCATTTGGATTCCCTTTATTTCCTTGTCTTGCCTAATTGTATTGGCTAGAACTTCCAGCACTATGTTGAATAGTAAAGGTGACAGAGGACAACCTTGTCTGGTTCCAGTTCTAAGAGGAAAAGCTTTCAGTTTTACTCCATTCAGTAAAATATTGGCTGTGGGTTTGTCATAGATAGCTTCAATCAGTTTTAGAAATGTGCCACCTATGGCTATACTCTTCAGTGTTCTAATTAGAAAAGGATGCTGGATTTTATCAAATGCTTTTTCTGCATCTATTGAGAGGATCATGTGATCTTTATTTTTGCCTCTGTTAATATGGTGGATAACGTTTATAGACTTGCGTATGTTAAACCAGCCTTGCATCCCTGGGATGCAGCCTACTTGATCATGATGAATGACTTTTTTGATGATAAGCTGTAATCTATTGGCTAGGATTTTGTTGAGAATTTTTCCATCTATATTCATGAGTGAGATTGGTCTGAAATTCTCCTTTTTGCTTGGGTCTTTTCCTGGTTTTGGTATCAGGGTGATGTTTGCTTCATAGAATGTGTTGGGGAAGATTCCTTCTTCCTCAATTTTTTGGAATAATTTCTGCAGTACAGGAATAAGCTCTTCCTTGAAGGTTTGATAGAATTCTGGAGTGAAGCCATCTGGACCAGGGCATTTTTTAGTTGGAAGCTTTTTTATTGTTTCTTTGATCTCAGTGCTTGAAATTGGTCTGTTCAGGAGGTCTATTTCTTCCTGGCTAAGTCTAGGGAGAGGGTGTGATTCCAAATATTGATCCATTTCCTTCACATTGTCAAATTTCTGGGCATAGAGTTTCTGGTAGTATTCAGAGATGATCTCTTGTATCTCTGTGGGATCAGTTGTTATTTCCCCTTTATCGTTTCTGATTGAGGTTATTAGAGATTTTACTTTTCTATTTCTAGTTAGTCTGGCCAATGGTTTATCTATTTTATTTATTTTTTCAAAAAACCAACTCCTTGTTTCATTAATTTTCTGAATGATTCTTTTGTTTTCAATTTCATTGATCTCTGATTTGATTTTGGATATTTCTTTTCTTCTACTGGGTTTAGGCTTAGATTGTTCTTCTTTTTCCAATTCCATAAGATCTCTTGTGAGATTGTTGATGTGCTCTCTTTCTGTTTTTTGAATGTAGGCATCTAAAGCGATGAATTTTCCTCTCAAAACTGCTTTTGCAGTATCCCACAGGTTTTGGTAGCTTGTGTCTTCATTGTTGTTATGCTCAAGGAAGTTAATGATTTCCTGTTTTATTTCTTCCTGCACCCATCTGTTATTCAACAGAAGATTGTTTAATTTCCATGCCTTTGGGTGGGGTTGAGCATTTTTGTTAGAGTTGAGTTCCATCTTTAGTGCCTTATGGTCTGAAAAGATACAAGGTAAAATTTCAATTCTTTTGATTCTGTTGATATTTGTTTTGTGTCCCAGGATATGATCAATTTTGGAGAATGTTCCATGGGGTGATGAGAAGAATGTATATTCTTTATCTTTGGGGTGGAGTGTTCTATATACGTCTATCAAGCATAGTTGGTCTAGGGTCTCATTTAAATCTCTTACATCTTTGTTTAATTTCTGTTTAGAGGATCTGTCCAGCTCTGTAAGAGGTGTGTTAAAGTCCCCTGTTATGATGGTATTATCAGATATCATATTGCTCAGACTGAGTAAGGTCTGCTTCAAGAATCTGGGAGCATTTAAATTGGGTGCATAAATATTTAGAATGGAAATGTCTTCTTGTTGTAGTTTTCCCTTGACCAATATAAAGTGACCATCTTTGTCTTTTTTGACTTTAGTTGCTTTAAATCCACATGTATCTGAAAATAAGATTGCAACTCCTCCTTTCTTCTGAATTCCATTTGCCTGAAAAATTGTCTACCAACCTTTGACTCGGAGCTTTAATTTGTCTTTTGAAGCCAGGTGTGTTTCTTGCAGACAGCAAATGGATGGCTTGTGTTTTTTAATCCAGTCAGCCAATCTATGTCTCTTCAGTGGGGAATTCAAGCCATTAACATTTATTGAGATAATGGATAAGTGTGGTAGTATTCTATTCATCTTATTTGGTGAGAGTCCATTGCTTAGTTTTATCTTTTGCATCAGTGTGGAGGTTTAGGTTCTGTCCTTTGATTTCTGAGTTCTTACTTTGCTGCTGATCCATTGTGGTGGTCAGTGTGCAGAACAGGTTGAAGTATTTCCTGTAGAGCTGGTCTTGTTGTGGCGAATTTCCTCAATGTTTGTATATCCGTAAATGATTTGATTTCTCCGTCAATTTTGAAGCTTAGCTTAGCAGGGTACAGAATTCTGGGCTGAAAATTGTTCTGTTTAAGTAGATTAAAGGTAGATGACCATTGTCTTCTTGCTTGGAAAGTTTCATTAGAGAAGTCTGTGGTAACTCTGATGGATTTGCCCCTGTAGGTCAACTGGCGCTTACTCCTGGCAGCTTGCAGAATCTTTTCTTTTGTCTTGACTTTGGACAGGTTCATCACAATGTGTCTTGGAGAAGCTCGGTTAGAGTTGAGGCGACCCGGGGTCCGATATCCCTCTGAAAGCAGTGTGTCAGAATCTTTGGTGATGTTTGGGAAATTTTCTTTTATAATATTCTCTAGTATGGCTTCCATTCCTCTGGGGCATTCTTCTTCCCCTTCTGGAATTCCTATAACTCGTATGTTGGAACGCTTCATAAAGTCCCATAATTCTGACAGTGAACGTTCTGCTTTCTCTCTCTTCTTTTCTGCCTCTTTTACTGTCTGAGTTATCTCAAGAACTTTGTCTTCTACCTCTGAAATTCTTTCTTCTGCATGGTCTAACCTGTTGCTGATACTTTCCATTGCATCTTTAAGTTCCCTAATTGACTGTTTCAGTTCCTTCAGGTCTGCTATATCCTTTTTATATTCTTCATATCGTTCATCTCTTATTTGATTCTGTTTTTGGATTTCCTTTTGGTTATTTTCCACTTTATTAGCAATTTCCTTCATTGTTTCCATCATTTCTTTCATTGTTTTCAACATGTGTATTCTAAATTCCCTTTCTGTCATTCCTAACATTTCTTTATAGGTGGAATCATCTGCAATAGCTACCTCATGGTCCCTTGGTGGGGTTGTTCTAGACTGGTTCTTCATGTTGCCTGGAGTTTTCTGCTGATTCTTCCTCATGAGTGATTTCTTTTATCTGTTTGCTTGCCCTAATTTTCCTTTCACTTGCTCTTGCTCTTTAAGTTCTTGTGCCTGTGGACTAAAGGTTACAGGACCAGAAGGGTGAGAAGGTTGAAGAGCAAAAAAAAAGGGGATGAAAGAAAGGAGGACCGAGTGATAAGAAAAAAAGAAAGATAGAGAAAGGAGAGGGGGTGGGTATAAGGAATATTGACAAAAAGAAGAGAGGCACAGAAAGAGGGAGACAGGGCAATATAGGTGTACAGTAGGGTACTTTGACACAACCTTAAAAAACCCCACCTTCTGGGGGTGCCCAGTTGCGTGGTTACCTTGAGGTCAGCAGCTCTTTGCTAACCTGATCAGACACAGTACCCCACCTCCACCAAGTAGAGAGGAAAGACAAAAATGCTATAAATCAAACCAAAAGAAGCAAACAGAAAACTTTACAGGGATAAAATTGGGTGAAAAACCAGATTATATCGGTAGAAACACTAGCAAAAATGAAGTTGAAGTTATTAAAAAAAGCAGCAATGGGAAATTATAATTAAACTAGGAAAATTGAGAAAGAAAAAGGGATCTGTGTGGAAAAGATTGAAATTAAAAAAACAAAAGAATATCAGCAACGTCAAAATAAACAAACAAAAAAAACAACCAAGCAAAAAAAGAAAGAAAAAAATACACAACCAAAAACAAAGCAGTTTGTATATGTTATTGAATATTGTCTGGGCAACACGTGGTCTTCTGGGGTATGAGATGTTAGTCACAGTTCAGATACGACTGGAGGCTGCTGATTACTCAAACCCCAGCAGGTAGACACCCTGAATCTCTCTTCAGCCTACTTAAAAGGCACTTCGAACTTGTAAACTTGTTGAGCAGAAGCTTTCCCAGCTTTCTTGGTGGAATTGCTGCTGAAGTGGCTATCCACTTACTCAGTGTGCCAAAACCGGTCTCACTCTGCCCCTGAGGGTTAGGGCTGCAAGGCGGCTCAGACCCCACCCTTAGGCTACTTGGTTGCTGGGTTACCAGCTCCCACCCGTTTCTAGCTCTGCGACCCTGAGGGCAGAGCTTGCCGGGGCAGATCGCTGACAATGGATCCGTGTGACCCACCGCCAAACACTATTAGCTCAGTCTGGCTCAGCGGCTCAGACTGGGGCCCTAGACAACGGCCAAAGTTCTCGCACTCCCGCTCAGGCCTTCCCCAAGGCAGTTCAACTCAGTGCCAAGTCCAAGGACATCAAAACAGTTCACAGGCAAGGCCTTTCTGGTTTGCAGTCTCGCTGCTACTGAACTTACAGTTGTGGGCGGGTTTAGACGGATTGAACACACGCGACCACTTGCCGGTTTTCCACGGATTTAGTCCTCCTCTTGGGGTCCAGAAGTCTCTCGCTGACTCCCTGTATCCTCATAGGAGTGATGATAGGCAGTTCTCACCAGCCAGAGACGCCTGGAGTCCTATCTCCCCAGACTCACGGTGCCCAGATGCAAGGAAGCTGTTACTCGGCTGCCATCTTGCTCCGCCTCGCCTGTGTTGTTTTTTGATGACCTGATGGATCCTTAGAGTTGAAGCAAGGTCTCAAGTCAATAATCTTGAGTTTCTTGGCCAGCTGCTGATGGGTTACTGCAAGGGTAGGGCTGCTGCCAAAAGGATAGAATTCCTCGTCTTGCTCAAAGTCTCTCCCTGCCATTTGAATTTTTAAAATGGTAAATTAAGTATTTTGTAGGATGTGTAACAGACTCATTTTTAGAAAGTCTCTGAAAACTCATGTAAGTATATGTACATATTCATACAGGCCTTGTGGAAATAATTACATATGTTTTCTAGTAAAAATAATCATTCTACAAGTTAAAATTTCCGGTTAAGAAATTTCAGTCCTGGGCGGCGCCTGTGGCTCAGTGAGCAGGGCGCCGGCCCCATATGCCGAGGGTGGCGGGTTCAAACCCAGCCCTGGCCAAACTGCAACAAAGAAATAGCCAGGTGTTGTGGCAGGCGCCTGTAGTCCCAGCTACTTGGGAGGCTGAGGCAAGAGAATCGCTTAAGCCCAGGAGTTGGAGGTTGCTGTGAGCTGTGTGAGGCCACGGCACTCTACCAAGGGCCATAAAGTGAGACTCTGTCTCTACAAAAAAAAAAAAAAAAGAAATTTCAGTCCTGAGGAGGTTGGTAGCTCAGGATGTCACAGTGGCCAAGTAGGAAAAGCATTGTTTTGAGAGTCAACGTCTGAGTTTGAGGCCTTCTCTGCATCTGTATAACTTTGACCCTTAAGTCTCCTGATCTGTCAAATTGAAGCTACTTCTAGATTATATATATTTTTTTTAAATTTTCAGGTTAATGTGAGGGTACAAACAACCAAATCACAATATTTGAATTTGTTAGGTAGAGTCTCACTTGTAGTTATGACTTGCACCCAAAAGGTGTGCCATACACCCCTACATTGTGTCCATTCAGTGGGAGCAACTGAAACCCCCCACCATTCCCCCCTCCCTTTTCCCCCCTCCCTCCCAATTTTAATTGAAGTGAGTTTTTCTCTAATGTGGGCATGAATTAGATCATCTATTGGCTTCATATTAGTATTGAGTATATTGGATTCTTGCTTCTTCATTCTTGTGATATTTTATTGAGAAGACTGCGTTTTGGGCAGCACCTGTGGCTCAAGGAGTGGGGCACTGGCCCCATATACCAGAGGTGGCAGGGTCAAACCTGGCCCCGGCCAAAAAAAAAAAAAGAGCAAGAGCGAGAGAGAGAAGAATATGTTTCAACTCCATCATCCAGATTAATACAAAGAGTGTGAAGTCACCATCTTTTTTATGGCTAAATAGTATTCCATGGTATACACATACCACAGTTTGTCAATTCATTCCTGAATTGATGGGCATTTAGGTTGTTTCTACTTCTTAGTGATTATAAATTGAACTGTGATAAACAATCTAGTGCATAAAATGATTTCTTTTCTTTTGAGTAGATGCCCAGTAGTGGGACTCCCGAGTCAAATGAGACATCTAATTTGAGTTCTTTGAGGATGCCCCATACTTTCTTCCAAAAAAGCTGTATTAGTTTGCAGTCCCACCAACAGTGTAAAAGTGTTCCCTTCTTCCACATCCATGCCAGCATCTGCAGCTTTGGGATTTTGTGATGTGGGCCATTCTGATTGGGGTTAGGTAATATTTCCGGGTGGTTTTGATTTGCATTTCTCTGATGACTAGGGATGATGAGCATTTTCCTGTATGTTTGTTAGCAATTCATCTGTCTTCCTTAGAGAAAGTTCTGTTCATGTCTGTTGCCCAGTGATAGATGGGATTCTTAGCTCTTTTTGTTGATTAATTTGAGTTCTCTATAGATCCCAGTTAACAAGCTGTTGTCAGATTTGTAAAATGCAAATATCTTGTCCAATTCTGAAGATTGTCTATTTGCTTTGATTGTTTTGCCCTTAGTTGTGCAGAAACTTTTCAGTTTGATTAAGTGCCATTTGTTACGTTTGTTACTGCAATTGCCACAGAAGTCTTCTGCATAAAATCTTTCCCCAGGTCAACATCTTCAAGAGTTTTTCCCACACTTTCTTCTGGGATTTTTATCATTCTCCACCTTAGATTTAAATCTTTTATGTACCTGGAATCAATTTTTTGTAAGAGGTGAAAGATATGGTCAAGTTTCAGTCTTCTCCATGTGATTTATCCAGTTCTCCCAGCACCATTTATTGAATAGGGATTCTTTTCCCCAATGTATACTTTTGTGGGGTGTATTAAAGATCATATGGATTTAAGAAATTGGTTACATTTCTTGGTTTTCTATTTGGTTCTAAACCTCTAGATCTCTATTTTTGTGTCAATACCATACTGTTTTGATTACTGTGGACTTATAGTCTAAAGTCTGGTATGATGATGCCTCTGGCTTTGCCAAATAATCTAAATAAAAATCCTCTTTACACAACAACTAAGAAAATGCCAGGAAGGCTATGTTAACCAGTGCAATGAAAATATTTCATATTGTATATAAAACCAGCACATGGTACCCCATGATTGCATTAATGTACACAGCTATGATTTAATAAAAAATCCTCTTTACAAAACTGTCTTAAAGATTTGCATGATATTGTGAAAGTTGTAGTGTTTCATGCCTGCTCAAGAAAATAATTTTCATTGCTAGAAAATAATTTTATGGTTGGAGATCACCACAATATGAGGAACTGTATTTAAGGGTCATGGCATTAGGAAGGTTGAGAGCCACTGAGCTAGAGAATAATAAAATTGATCAGGGTTCTGCTTTTTATATTGTAGTTATATTACAGTCTTGCTTCCCAGAGATTACATTCAGGTAAACTTGATAGGAAGGTTAGCATTTCCAAATTGTTCCAAACTATTTTTATATTTTCTTGATTTATAGTTATATCACTGTATATAAATTTTGTCAGTTTAACTTTTTGAAAGTTACCCTATTTTTAAATCTTTGAAGGTTACCTTTTTGCTGCTCCCATGTGTCAATAACGGGTTTGTTTACGTACCCATAAAGTACTTCTGAGGACCTAAAGTGAAGCAGGGAAATGCTAAGTTCTCTTGTTTAGGACATGAGCTATGTATATATGGACTCTGTATTATGAAATTATTTAAAAATAAGGATATAATGATATCACCTTCGTAAATATCAGTTTATTGAGAGCCAGTCCTGGCTACAAATCACAAGTTAAAATGGAGTTAATTAGTATTCTGTCATATTTCACAAATGTGTACTTGGTTTCTGGAAGGCAACCTGGAAGTAGAGTTCTCTGACACGTAGAAATCAGTGTAAGAACTTAAAATGAGGCAGAGATTTACAACTTAGAGGTCCTTAGGCTTTGACTTGTGTGTTCCTTTGTCAGATGCAAATGCTAGCCCCAACTTTACTGGCCTAATAGAAACACGCCATTAGGGGTAGCATGCTATCAAATAGGCAATGTCTTTTTCTCCTGTTGCTGATTGGATGTATCTCAAATTTTCAATACAATTTATTTAAAGAAATAGATTTTGGTTTATTTTTAAAATTTCAGAATATTAGAGGGTGCACATGTTTTGGTTGTATAATTTGTTTTGAGCCTAAGTTGTAAGTGTGCCCTCCATCCAGAGAGTGTGCACTGTACACATTAGGTGTGAATTTATCTGTACCCTCCTTTTCACTGAGTTTTACTTCCATATATGCGTATAAGTGTTGATCAATTAGTGCCAATTTAGTACTGAATATGTGTGGGTTTTTTCTCCATTCTTATAGCATTTCACTTAGAAGAATGATTTCCATTTTCATCCAGGTTGTCACAAAAGATAGGCAACCACCATTTTTTTTTTTTTTTTTTTTTTATGGCTGAGCAGTTCTCCATGGTATACATATACCATATTTTATTAGCCCATTCATGTATTGGTAGGCACTTGGGTCATTCCCACATGTTTGCCCTTGTGAATTGTTCTGCTATAAATGTTTGAGTGCAAGTGCCCTTTTTATAAAGTATCCTTTTTTCCTTTGGGTATATACTCAGCAGTGAAATTGCTGAATCAAATGGTAGATCTACTGTAAGTTCTTAGAGGTATTGCCATATTACTTTTTGTAGAAGTTGTACTGGTTTGTAGTCCCACCAACTATAACTTATAAATGTTAAAAATTTATCATCTTTTCCAACCTATTTTCAACTCACTATAGTTAATTTTTCCTTGACGTGAAACCAGTTAAATATTTGGTCTTCAAGGCCTCTTCAATTTAGTAAGAAGTAATTATAATTAATGTAAAGTTTGTGCTACTAATAATTAAGTGCGTGAAGCAAATGCCTTAACAATATACAATAAGTAACTTCTTAAGTGAATACTCATCTCTAACTTTGTGTGTTATTATACTGATATAGAACACCTTTGCACTTGGCCTGTGCTAATGGACATGTAAATATTGTGTATTTCCTGATTGAGAAACAATGTGAGATAAATGTCCTGGATAGTGAAAACAGGTCTCCATTGATTAAGGTATGTTCTAATCTTTTCTTTTCAATCTGAATGTGTTTGAGTTCTATTTTTTTGTTTGAATTTCATATTTTAAAACATTATTCAGCATTAATTTAATATATGAGTCATGTCTTAGGTAGTAAATTGATGACTCATCTTGTTGCATTGACAGGCAGTACAGTGCCAAAAGGAGGATTGTGCTACTGTTCTTCTAAACTGTGGTGCAGACCCAAACCTGGTAGATTTTCATCATAATACTGCTCTTCATTATGCTGTCTGTGGTCAAAGTGTCTCATTAGTTGAAAAGTTGCTTCAACATGAAGCTAATCTTGAAGCGAAAAATGAGGTATGTTTCTGTTAAAGAAAAAAAGATGTATGTTTTAGAAAGAAGATACTTATTTCAGGTAATGAACAGCTGTTGGAATACATTGCATATAAAGAATGAATTTTCCAAAGTGAAATTGGGGAGAGAAGAGATTATCAAAAATTGAAAAAATTTTTCTTTTTTTATTCTTCCTCCATTTCATTGTCAATTGTAGTCCTGATGTCCAAAATGACATCATACTTAACAATGATAATTGTGCAAAGGGCCATATCAAATGAGAAAAATTTGATTCTCGTATAGATAGATGTTGATAGAAATGATAAAACTTATCCTTTTCCCATTTTATTTATATGCTCATGACCAATAAAAAGAATAGTGTTGAATTGACAAATTATATTACAAGTAATCAAACTTTCTTATGGAGACATTATGGATAATTGATGAATACTTTTTTTTAAAAAAAGCATCAAAACACTTCACTGCTATTTTGTCTATGCTGATTGTACAAAATAAGTGCCAGTCTTAGAAGTTTAAATGAAATTCTGGGGAAACCTATTATGACACTATGAAGTGTGAATTGGTGGTGTTCATGCTGCTCCTCACTTGATTATTCTGGACTGCTTTTTCCCACAATTTGAATTAAGCCTAAAATTGAAATTTTAATCATTTTTGGCTGGCCCAACCCTGACTTTTTTTTTTTCAATCTTTAAAATCATCTTTTGTTGTGCATAAAAATCTTTTAGGAGTTAAAGTGCATATTCAGAGGTTTCTTACAAACATTTACTTTTTAAATATAACAGAGTGTAACTTTAATATAGTATTTTAAGTAATCATTTTGAAATTTTTTTTCAGGATGGGTATACTCCCCTTTTACTTGCTGTGAGTAAAAATAATGCAGAAATGGCAAAATTTCTTCTGACAAAAGGGGCAGATGTGAATGCTGCAGATAAGAATCAAAGGTATATAATTAATAATTAATAAAGCCAAGAAAGGGAGTATATAACGACAGCTACCTAAAAGGATGAGAAATATATGTATTTGTATTAAATATATATTTGATATTGGGAATATATAAGGCCATATGACAAATGATTTTGGGCAAATTCCCTAGACTCCCAGGATCTGTTTTGCTATTTACAAAATCCAACACTTGGACCAGATTGGTTGGTCATTATAATACTATTATTAATTATTGTTATTATTTATACATTAGATCATATATAGAAGACCAACTGATTTAGGTAATTGGGGGTAGGAAACCTAAGTCCAAGACATTCTCCCTCACATTATTTTGAGACATATTCTTGAAAACACTAGGCTTCCATGGAGCAGAGATTGAAAACCAGTGACCTAGTTGCTTTCTAGAGTCTCTTTCTTTATCTTCGGACTCTGTGATATGATCTACAATTGGCACACTTTTTTGAGCAGATCTGTCCTATTGTCTACATTCTTGCTTTGACTCTTTTCCTGACAGAGATCCTACATCTGAATGGTAAATTGAAATGTCCAACCTAAAAAAAGACATGTTTAAGATCCATAAATGGGCATGTATTAATATTTTATATCTCTTGCTCCAGAACAGCCCTAATGATTGCTATCAGTGGTGAACCAACAAATCTAGTAAGTATTCTTTTTCAGCAAGATGTGGATCTGTCTCGTCAAGATATTTATGGATTCACAGCTGAGGAATATGCTTCTTTTAATGGTTTAACTGTGTAAGTGATACTATATATCTTTGAACAGTTGTGTAGGGCTTGATTGTAAGAATTGAAGCATGGTCCCCAAAATACAAAACTGGAATAGGATCAGTAGCATGGGGAATCACATATGAACCCCGATCTATTGATGTCCTCTGTTTGGAGGGTCTAACTGACAGGCATCCTCAAACTTTTTAAACAGGGGGCCAGTTCACTGTCCCTCAGACTGGTGGAGGGCTGTACTATAGTTTAAAAAAAAACTATGAACAAACTCCTATGCACACTGCACATATCTTATTTTGAAGTAAAAAAACAAAACGGGAACAAATACAATCACACTGCCTCATGTGGCCCGCAGGCCGCAGTTTGAGGACCCATGGAATGAGTCTAAGAGGTAAAAGTGAAATGATTATGCAGATTAGATTAACTATCAGTGTCATGAGAATTGGAAGAATGCCAGGACAGGGATTCAAGCTTACAATAACTTAGCCTTTAACAAACAAACAAGCAGGGCTTGGTGCCTGTGACTCAAGCGGCTAAGGTACCAGCCACATACACCTGAACTGGTGGGTTTGAATCCAGCCTGACCTGCCAAACAACAATGACGGCTGCAACCAAAAAATAGCGAGGTGTTGTGGCAGGTGCCTGTAGTTCCAGCTACTTGGGAGGCAAAGGCAGGAGAATCACTTGAGCCCAGGAGTTGGAGGTTGCTGTGAGCTGTGATGCTACAGCATTCTGCCCAGGGTGACAGCTTGAGGCTCTGTCTCAAAAAATAAAATAAAATAAAATAAAATAAAATAAACAAACAGGCAATAGATTTGGGCCAAAGATTCATTCATAAAGATTCATTCACACAAGGCCCTTTCATTGCCTTTAGATATTAGTAATGTAAGGATTTTATTCATGCTTTGAATATGCTTGTCTATCTTTTATTTGCTACCTTTAGTTTTGTAAGTTTTCAAAAGTGTTAAGTATCTTCTCATTATAAGCAAAAGGAAAATGTTTTCATTATGAACATGAAGTTCTCATTTTTAATACTCCATAAGGAAAAAGATACAATCAACAAAAGTTTAATTTATAGCTAATGAAGTTAAACCATATACAGGTTGTTAACAATAATTTTATTTTAAGGGTAGTTTTACCCTTTATTTTAAGGGTAGTTTTTAATTAGGCATAGTTTTTCTTGACTGTTGTTGTTCTTTTACCTACTTTATCCATATTTTAGTAATGTTTTGTAATTTTTTAATTTTTTTATAGCACCATGATCTATAATTATCCAGAAACTGGACCTATGGTGCATTTTACAAGGGTGTATGTTAAATCTACTAAGTGTAGAATATAAATGTCTTAATACAATAACTAAGAAAGTGAGGGGGTCTTTTCTTGTTTTTCCAGCTGTTACTTATATAAAATTATATTTTATAATTAACTTTTATTCAAAAGATTATTATCTTTTTTAGATTAACATGAAAGTACAAATGTTTAGGTTATATTGTTTGCATTTCTTAGGTAAATTAAAGTTCAAGTTGTAGTTGAGCCCTTCACCTAGGGTTTGTGCCAAATACCCTTACATTAGGTACCTTAGTTGAGAATTTATCAATCTCCCTCCCTCTTTCCCTTTCCCTTTTTCCCCCTCTACCTCCCTCCATTTAAATTTTATTTTTTTATCATTAATTCCATATGAAAACCACAGGTAGGAAGAACAATAATCACATGCACACATACACACACATACAGATATATTTTTTTAAAGTCTTGATCAATTTAGAAACTATATTTTATTAAATGTATGAACCACTTAATATAGCATCTATAGACAGTCCCCAAGTTATGAAAGAGATAGGTTCTGCAGGTTTTTTCTTAACTTAAATTGTATTTAAGTTGGAACAGGTACATTTTTCTGTTATCTGTAACAGCCTCCATTCGTAGATGTGAGTTGTATGTCAGTCAGCTGTTTGTAAGTTGGGGACTGCTATATTTCTGTCTTTGTAATATTGAATATGTGTATCCTATTTTACCTTGATTTAATTAAACCAAATCCATAACAATTTAAAGAGTTAAATAATTGGTGAATATTCATACTCTAAAAAGATTTTTCCCTTTATAAACGGGATCCCTTTTAAATTTGGAATTTTTAGCATCATTTTAAAAGTTTGGGTATATGAAACTAGGACACACATGTATCTAATCAGTAATGTATCTATTGGTCAAAAAATAGTACTTGTATTTTTTTTTTTTTTTGTAGAGACAGAGTTTCACTTTATCACCCTCGGTAGAGTGCCGTGGCGTCACACAGCTCACAGCAACCTCCAAATCCTGGACCTAGGCGATTCTCCTGCCTCAGCCTCCCGAGTAGCTGGGACTACAGGCGCCCGCCACAACGCCCGGCTTTTTTTTTGTTGCAGTTTGGCCGGGGCCGGGTTTGAACCCGCCACCCTCGGTATATGGGGCCGGCACCCTGCTCACTGAGCCACAGGGGCCACCCAGTACTTGTATTTTTTTTTTTGAGACAGAGTCTCACTATGTCACCCTGGGTAGAATGCCATGGTGTCATAGCTCACAGCAACCTCAAACTCTCTGGCTCAAGTGATTCTCTTGAGTCAGCCTCCTGTGTAGCTGGGACTACAGGCGCTGGCCACAATGCCCAGCTTTTTTTTTTTTTTAGCAGCCAGGGCTGGATTTGAACCCACCAGCCCTGATGCATACAGCTGGTCCCCTAACCCTTGAGCTATGGGCACTGAGCCCAGTACTTGTATTTTGAAATAACTTGTTTACATGTATAAGTCTTGTGAAGCCATTATTGGGTAATTTGATGGGAAAGGAAATCTCAGACTGTTTTCATCTTTCCTAAATGGCTTTTAGAGCAGAAAGTTCTTTTTGTAGATTGCTTATTATTAATTGAAGAATAAATAGAAGCATGTTGACTGGGGAATTTTTATCCTTTCAATATTTTCATATTTTAAATGTTGAAAATTCTAAGAGAATTGCATTTGTTTCTTTTTTCCAAAGAGGTGAATGGGAAGACAGGTAGCTTCTTAATGACTAAACAATTACCTTTAGGATGGGACATAAATCAGCATTTAATAACAATTGCAAATGACTCTTATGAGCTACAGTCCAGCTCCCCCATTCCTTTTTCTGTCTTTTGCTCCTCTTTGTAATGGGAACTAAACTTTGTGTGCTTGTGATTTTTGCTGCTGCAGCGTCTGTTGCCTAGCTAACATACTTCAGCAGCTGACTCTGCCTGTCAGGTTTATTTGTTAGTGCTCCTCCCTAGTATGAAGGGAAGTGAAAGTATAGTAAAGTGATGACTTAGTCAAGTATGGACAAAGTTTCTCATATAGACAGCCACACGGTGAGGAGAGGCGTGGAACAGATTCTTCCATTGTGGCCCTCAAAAGAAACCAACACAATCAGCACCTCGCTAAACTTCCAGCCTGTGAGAAATATGCAGAAATATGAGAAAACAGGTTCTGTTTAAGCCACCCAGTCTGTGGTGTTTTGTTAATTGCAGCCCTAGCAAATGAATACAGCAAATAAAACTGAAAGTTATTTCTTCTACTTTGATAGTGACTTGATAAAAAAATCGTATTTGTGATAACAGGAAGGAAAGAGGCACCAGAGAATGGGAGTACATGAGATTGAAATGATGTCTGATGACAGAGTTGGTTTGAGCAGAAGCCCCGGGGAAGGAGTGACATACTCAGGAAGGGATTGGCTTGGTGTCTCAGGATTTTATTATTATTTTTTGTATAATTATATGTTATAAATGAAATGAAATTTTTATTAATAGTGGAATTAATACATAATTTCTTTTTATGGATAGATATCATCAATTAACTTCTAATAATGGAAAAAAGCAAAAAGTTAAACAGAAATCTTACAATGAACAGCCAACTTTGGCCACAACATGTGATACAGAAGAACTGAAAGATGGTAACAAAATACTAACTGAACAAGTATTTTTGTTGCTTGTTGTCTGTTTGTTTTTTTTAGGAAAGGAAACAACTTTCTTAGGTAACACATCTGAAATTGAAAATTTCTTATAATTTGAAATGCCTGATAATTTTATGAACTGTTCTTAAGAATTATTATTAAAATGTCCTGACGCTTCACTGACTGACAATGTAAAGGGGTAACATAGAGATCTACTGAATGATTAAGAACTTTTTTATCCACGGTCTCTTGACCAGTTATAAAAAACAATTTTTCACATAGACATTTTAATAGATATAAAACTATCACAAAACTTTCAGTTTTATTATAAAAATACTTGAAATAAGCACATTTGGTATTAGTTAATATGATATATACCAAATCATTACATAAAATTTAAATTAAGTAGCACAGTTTGTGAAGAACTAAGTTTACAATGCAGCAATGAAAATAAATTTTGGTGTTCATTTTCAAAAAAATATATGATTATTTTAAGTCTGTAAAACATAGCCTTTTTTTGGTAAATATGTCTTGCACTGACTTTTTTTTTGGTTGGCTGAAAGAATAATCCTTAGAACTATCCTCACTAGCAACCACATACCTTCGCCAATGTAAACAAGAAAAAAAAAAAAATAGAACATAGAGGGATCATGAAAGCAATGGAAGATCATTTAAATGTAATGCCTCTTCAAACTTTTTCCATCTCCCCAGTCCGTAGTCATGATGTTTATAATAATGCCTGGCCCTGTTGACTATAGGTGGATAAACAAAAAAGAATTTCCCTGAATTCCTCTTAGTCTAGACTCTTATTTCTTCCTCTGCTACTCTTCTCTTTTTAAAATGCCTACACAGTTGTGAAAAATAAGGAATTTCTGTAATTTATACTTCATTTCTTCAGGGACCTATAGCAATAGAAACTACAGAGACATTATTCCTACATTTTGAGTGTCTCCTGAGGGTAAACATTTAAAACCACCCCCTATAACCTTATACTGGCAGCATAGACCTTGTGAAATGTTAAAATGTTAATCTTCATATGTTTTAAAGCATAATAGAAATAATACATCAAGAAAATTAGAAAAAGACACAGCAACAGGTAGTAAACTTAAAAAGTTGTATGTAGTATTTCCATCAGATTCAAAGGGGACAACTTAACTACTTTTATAAGAATTATTATAAAATTCAGAAGTATTAATGCTAAATTGTGAATGTGTTGCAGCTGAGATGTAGAATTGAAGAAATATACTTAGGGGTGAAAATGTTTAGACATCAATGAAGATTTTATGAGATACTTAGCAGTGAGAATATTGAGATGCAAATGAAGACGTTACAAATATCACTTGTTTTCTAGATGTGTAACCCATTTCTACAAATCCTTTGCTGCTTCCTTGGATTTAAAAAGTATATTTTGAAAGAGCTGTTAAGTGAACTAACATAGCTGCTGACTACTGATTTGAAGACAAGTTTGTTAGATGACATGAAGAAATTTCAAAAGATAAACATCTGTGTCATGAACCATCAGCTGAAAAGACACAATTTGTGATAGGTGGAGAAAAATTTGTAGCTAAAGTACTGAATGAGATAATAGTAAGAATAAACTATGTTAGGCATGCATTGGAATATTTAAATAAAAATACTAACATTTCATCTACAAAATGGAGGAAAAATTACAAATTATCCTTTTCAAATCAAAATTCTCTTTTAACTTACAAGTGCTTTGATTGATAAAGACTTTTGACATTCTTGGTAATACTACAGTACTTTGATACCTATTCAGCATACTTGAGTATTATAGAAGAGAGAAAAAGTAAATGCATCACCCATAGTCTCATTACCCAAATAAAACATTTGTTCAATTTTGGGTATTTTTTGTTGTATTTTAAAATTTGTTTATCTTTTCTTTTTCCCTCAGAATGTAAAATGTACAATTTTACATTTTTCTTTGTAAAAATACAGTGTGCCGTATGCAGTTTTCCATTGAGCTCCTGCTGTAGCATAAACATGTGAAGCAAGGTCTGGCTTCAGGACTCCCCTGAAGACCCTTCCTCTAGCTGTTGCCTAGGACAGCTCCTCCCCAGGGGACCTCAGTGCATTACTCTCCACCCCTCTCTTCTTGGGCTGCTGGAATGCAAGCTCTGTGAGAGCGGGAGCCTTATGTCCCCTACCACTAGGAAAATGCCTGGGGCATGGTAGACACTCAGTTCACTGAATTTATAATAACTGATACTTGTCAGGCATTGTTCTGAGAGCTTTGTAAAGTTGGGAGCTTTATATATTTTCACATATGCTCTTACACGGTCCTTTTGAGGTAGAAAATACTCATATCCTCATTTTAGTTTGAGGATTTTGTGGTACAGCATGGTTCAATGACTTGGTCAAGGTTACTGAGATAGGCAGCTGAAAATAGGATATAAACTTGTGCCTTGTCAGTTTGAACTTAGCCAGTTTAATGCCCAAATTTGTGCCATTGACCAACATACCACGCCATCTCTGTCATGCAAGGATGAATATCTATCATCCTTGTAAACTTTATTGATGTCTCGAAGTGAAGATTTTAGCATTATTTGAAACCTTTTGTTATTTATTTTATTTTAATTTTTAAAAAATTATTTTATTAAATCATAATTGTACTTTAATGCATTTATGGGATACAATGTAATAATTTGATATACAATGTGGAAGGCTTACATCAAACTTGTTAACATAACCAACACCTCACTTACTTATTTGTTGTGGTAAGACATTTGTACTCTACTTTTAATGCCACTCATTCATTTAAATATGTTTAACTTCTTTCTAGTGTTAGATGATATGGAAGAGCTAAAATAGAGGGGGGGGAAAGCTGATGATTGCTGACATCAAGTCAGCAAACGATTTCGACTATGGTTTCAATCAGTGATTCTTAATTGGGAGAAAATTCCCCCGCCCCCACCCCACCGGGGATATTTCACAATGTCAAGAGAAATTTTTGGTTGTCAAAACTGAAGAGGAATACTGCTAAATATTATCATACACAGGAAAGCCCTCACAAGCAACTATCTGGCCCAAATTGTCTATGGTGTTGAGGCCGAGAACCCTAATTTGGATTCTATGTTATTTCCTGGGGAGCAAAGTTGGAAAAAGATATTTTTATATTCTCTTCCCTCAGTGATCTCACAAATGTTTAGTCTCCCCCATCCCAGCCTTTCTCAACTATGTGAGAAAATGAGATTTAGAATATGTGTAGTGTGCCTTTACCATTAGCTGAGAAGGAGGGAGTGATAAATTACCTAGAGCAGACTTGGGAAGGTCAGAATGACTTCAAGTATAAAGGTACTCTTCGGCTGGGATTGGAGCATTAGTAGGGTTATTTTGAGTCTTTTAATCAAATCTTACTAAACAATGATAAAAAAATTAATCTATAATCGAGGCAGAGGCAAAACTGGTGAAAATCAGAGGGGAAAGAGAGGTTTTTTATTGAAGTCACCACTAGGTTAACATTGGTGAGGGACATGAGATTTGAATCAGGTCTTGAAGATTAGGTAAAATTTTTACATTGGACATCTAGGAGAAGTTAGGTGAGGCAGATAAAGAACTTTGTGTATATTATAACTGAATTTCTGTTGACTACCTATTGGGGAAAATGTACATTCTAAGAAGGTATGTTGTAGTACAAATAGAGTGCACAGATAATGACCTGGGTTTAATTGCCGGCTCAGTTCTTTATTCCTGGAACATCTCTAGCAACATTTTTGTGAGTTATCTCAAGTATTCCAACTCTCAGAATATTGTAAAATTGTGAATTACTTTTCAAAGTGTCTGGTAATACCTAAAACAGAACACTTACTTTTCCTTTAAGAAAGTTGACAACAGAAAAACCTCTTTTTATTTGAGACAGAGTCTCACTATGTTGCCTTCCATAGAGTGCTATGGAGTCACAGCTCACAGCAACCTCCAACTCTTGGGCTTAAGCGATTCTCTTACCTCAGTCTCCCAAGTAGCTGGGACTACAGGTGCACGCCACAATGCCCGGCTATTTTTTGGTTGTAGTTGTCATGTTGTTTGGCAGGCCTGGGCCGGATTTGAACCTGCCAGCCCTGGTGTATGTGGCTGGTGCCCTAGCTGCTGAGCCAGAAAAAGACTATTTAATACATACTCAACTTTAGGTAAACATTTAAACTTCTTTTAAGCAATCGTATAAGCAGATTACTTTTTCAACTCATGTGGTCAGCTTGGAAGAATATGCTTATTCAAGAACAAAGTACTCAAACTTCAATTCTCTTTTGTCCCCTAGCCAATTTAGGGTTGTGGCACAAAGTTGTGCAGACTTAGTACACCTTCTCATAAGGAGCAAGGGGGGCCAAACCGTGTGTTTTGACATAGGTCTGTGTCAAACAAAAGATAAGGCACGTTTTCCTAATTTTCAGAGGTGGGTGGAAGTGGCAGGATGTGTTTTTTGTTTTCTAGCAGAAGCCCATCACCCTTTTGCACTTTTAGCGTCTTTCCAGAGGAGAGAACGCTTAGATAGGAGACACACACATGGTGGAAATCTCAATCAAGCCTAGCCGATATCAGGAGCCCAGCCAGGCTCAGCAGTGCCAAGTCAATACCTATCATTTAAGGATATATATGTTTGTTAAGCTATTGAGGTTTTTGAGCTTGTTTACTGCCCCCAACAAAAAGCTGACTAATGTGAACAGAGCCACAACGTGTAGCTCCTGGCATTACATTCACAGCCCCGGGAAATGGACTCTTTGCCCTGTTCCTGCATTCCAGATCCCCCTGTCCTCTAACTGTCCCACTGCAGCTCAGTACTGCACTCCTCCTTGGTCCCTTTTATTATGAACAGTTGTTTTCCTCTTGCCAGTGAAACTTGCAAGAGACTAATCAGTTCCACAGTGTGCGTCTCACTTGGCAATGTGCTTACTCAAGAACATTTGCCAGAAATCAGGCCTCTCCCCATAAAACATTCTTTTACCAGCTAAAAGGAAAAAAAATTCTATCATGCAGTCCTTTCTGAGATTTAAATAAATCTTACTTAGGTTTAGGTAATCACCTCTTTGTTTTAAAAGATGATATCTTGTATTTATTTCCTAAGGAGTTGTATTCATTTGCTGTTGTTGCTATAACATGTTACCACAAATTTGGTGACTTAAAACAATACACATCAATTATCTTCTAGTTCTGGAGGTCAGAAGTACAAAATGGATCTCAGGGGGCTAAAATCAAGATGTTGACAGGATGCATTCCTTCCTGGAAGCTCTAGAGGTGAATTTTTCCTTCCCTGCCTTTTCTACAATCTAGATGCTAGCCACAATCTTTGACTTCTAACCCCCACCAACTACATCACTCTGACCTCGGCTTCCATCCTCAAATATCCGTCTCTGCGTTTCTTTTTAAGAATGCTTATGATTACGTTCGGTTTGCTTGGATAATCCACAATAATCTCCCATCTCAAAACCCTTAATTTAATCACAACTTTAATTCTCCATTGCTTTGTGAAATAACATATTCCCAGGTTCTGGGCATTTGTAGGTAGACATCTTTGGGGGGCGGGGAGGATATTATTCAAGAGCTGAAGAAGAAGAATTGGATTGCTTACGAATTTTGTTTAGTTTTAATTTTGAAATAATATCAAATGTAGAGAAAACTTGTATTTTCAGTAGAAATAATTTTTTCTTAACCATTTGTGAAAGAGAATAGCTGACCTTATGTTGTAGCACTCCTTAAGACTTTTGTATTTTCTCCAAACAAGAACATTTCTCCTTCATAACCACGTATAACCATCTAAGTCAGGAAATTCATATTGATATAATACTACCATATACATTTCACATTTCATTCACATTTTCCCAAATTTTCCTATGATTTCCTTTGTAGTAGGGGTGTTCAACCTTTTGGGTTCTGTGGTCCACACTAGAGAAGAAGAGTTCTCTTGAGCTGCACACTAAATGCACAAACACTAACAAAAGCTGATGAGCAAGCAAAGAGAAAGGTTCATGCATAATTTTTGTGATATCTGCCACTAAAGGTAAGCAAAAAGTCCTCAAATAATCCTAATTATGCAGCGAACATTCAAAGAGTCTTTTAAAATCATCGAGCTGGTCCTAAGTTTGTGATCGCTAATGTAGAAACTGTCTACATCTAAATAATAAAACACCTTTGGTATTTTATATATTTTTAATTATAAAAGTAAGAGGAAAGTGGGCAATATAAAATAGTGGGACATTTGACTCTGTATTTGAGAAGCTAATGCTTTAATATGTGGTTTTATGGAAGTAGTTTAAATTCTCAGTGAAGATGCAAGGTGCTCATCATATTTTGGTTCTAATTGTACTCTTCATGTGCTGCATTCTTGAAAGTCGTTGCTATTTTCTTGAAATTAGGTGCTACTAAAAAGCAATGACATGAATACGGTGTGATTATGAAGTGAGGGATATTTGTCTCTGGGAAGAAAGGACCCATAAAATCCCAGTAGAGATGTGATGAAATTTTCCTTTCAATTCAATGTCAGATTGCAGCTCTATTCATGCCATTGAAAATTGCCAGGTAATATATTTATGTCAACTAAAAATGGTGTCACAAATACACCAAGATATGGATTATTTTCCTAGAAATCTTGAAGCCTGTTTTTAAATTCTTTTATCAAATTAAAAAGCAAGGCTGCATGTTTTTCACTGTTCACAGGACTGTGGTTAGCTAAAGCATTGAAATGCATATTTGCCTTATTTTGAAGTTTCCATAATTTCATTTTTATTTGTAATGCTGTTATGGTTTGAAACACTGTATTGATAAGTTGGTTTTCACCATGAAGATGTGTAACTTAGTTAAGAGTGGTTAAATCTACTAAAAATGTTGTATCTGTAAGCCAATATTCATCGACAAGTTCTGGCACACATTTGATTTTTGATATCATAAATGACTTGATAACATGCTGCAAATCATAAAATCTTTTCAACATTTGGCCTCAACTTAGCCATCTTACTTCCAAAAAGTAAATGAAGTCACCATAGTCAGCATCCATGCTTTTAAGGAATTCCTGGAATTGGCGATGATTCAATTCTTTGGCCTTTATGAAATTCACACTCTTGATTACAATTTGCATGATGTTATCCATTTTTAAAGCTATTGTGCATTTTTTTATGTACTCTGCAACAATACTTTATTAAACATGAATTTGGGCGGCAAATTATATAGTCTTATATTAAATTTACAATTCCCTCTCTGTTACGTATCATTACCGGGGCACCATCAGTAACTGTACCAGATATATTGACAGTGGGCAAAGAAAATTGCCTGATCATATATTTTGGTGCTTCATATAAATTTCTCAAAATAGTTGTGTCTTTTAATGGCATTAAAGAAGCTATTTCTTCGGTGACTATCATCATCAATACTGCTAATAAAAATGGAGCGTTGAGCCATACCTGTAGTATCAATACTGTCATTTGTCACAAAAGTATAAAATTAGCAGCTTTACTTTCCAAACGTTTTTCAATAGATTATCCAATTTCGTCACTTCATCTGGCTATAGTCTGGCTAGACAAACTGACTTCAGAAATATATCCTTTTTTGTCAGGGCAAATTACATCTGTCATGCTTTTCATACATTGCTTAACAAATTCACCATCAAGAAATGGTTTTGAGATTTTTTGCTATTAAATATGCTACCACATAACTAGATTTTACAATAGAATGCACCTGACTTGTAACTTAAAAAACTTTATTGGTTGAGAAGACAAACTTTTTTTTAGTTCTGCTATTTTGTCCTTATGGCACAATCCTTCATAAGCGTCAAATTTGGCAACATGTTTTTGCATAAAATGGCTTTTCAAATTATAGTCTTTGAAAACTTGCACAAATTTCCAACAAATTAAGCAGAGCGCCATACTAATTACCTTCACAAAAAGTGTAGTCATCTGTCCAATTTTCACTGAATAATCTTTCTTTACCCATAGTTTTTTGAGGTTCTATTTTCTTTTGTGATGTTGCAGAGCCATGTTGGAATTAAAAATAATATAGATAAGGGACTATATTTACTTTCATTGTGAAATTTAGTCAACAAGAGAATAGAAAGCAAGCTTTGTGTCCTTCCACATCTTGGGTGCCAATGCAGGTTGATAAAGTTATAAAGCCTGGTGGGTGATGTGTGAGGCACTGCTGAGGTGAGGTATACCTTCAATGATGAAGGAAGAATGCTTACCTGACTTCTAAATGGGTGACACTGCAATGCTAGGTTGAAATATTATTAATAATCACTACCTTGCCAAGTCACCACAAGCTCATGAAACATCTAATGGTGTCAATTCGACTGTCTGTGCTTAAAAGATAACACCCTGGAAGCTGCGCACTGCTGTAAAACTAAATCATGCATGCAAATAGCAAGAGTGTAAATATGTTTCTTTTCCATGACAAAGGGACATGATGCTGTTGTCTACAAAGTTCATGCTCAAGAATCACCCAATCAAATTCCACCCCCCCAAAAAAAAATCGCCAAAAAGTTCATAATGTTTCAGGAAGTTTATGATTTTGTTCTGGGCCTCATTCTTAGCCATCCTGGGCTGCATGCAGCCTGTGGGCTGTGGGTTGGACACGCCTGTCTTAAACTTTCTCTTTATTCATTTAGGTAAACTTGAAGTCATGGTCTCCCATTTCATTTAATAGATTCTATAACTTATTTCATGCTCAAATTTTGTCAGATTTGCATGTCCAGTAAATTTTGTTAGCGATTGGACATTATATGTAATATATTTTGCAAGTCTAGCTTCTGTTTTACTTTTCTTAGAGTTATTTATTTTAGTAGCTTTATCTTGCCTGAAATTAAGCTATGGAATTTGTCTCTCCTAGAGTGTACAAATGCTTATGTATCTACCAAGTTACTTTATTTTTATCTTTAATTATCAATCAGTTAATTAATAGTTAATGTTAAATTATTTATTAATTCATTATTTTTACCTGATTTCTTTGGGTTCTCCCGGTGCCTGAAACATGTGGTGATTAGTGGGTGCTTGGGCAGAGGTTGTGCTCAGACCCATGCAACCTGTCGGGCTTCCCCACTCTGCCCGCTGAGCTGTGTATAGATTGAGGAACGCAGAGTGCATTTGAGGTTGTTACCAGTTCTCAAGTCTCCCTTGACTTAAAACTTACTGGCTCTCTCTGGTTGCACATGCACGTTTGAACTCAGCTGGGACTGTGTGGGGATCTTTGTCAGCCCTTTCATGGCACTCGCATTTCATAATCTGTTACATTTTGGCTTGATTCACTTCCAGTCCTGAACCAGACTTTAGTCTAGAAACACAGCCTTAAGGCTAGCAAAGCTTCAGACTTTCCTCCTTAATTCCAACAGAGTTTGCAACTTCCAGGCAAGAAAATTGACATTCTTAGTTAACACTAAGTGAACTTGAAGAAATTACTAAACTTCAAGTAAATGTTTCTTTACCAGAAGAGCTTTCTGTAATTACTTTATCATTTTTCCTTTTATACCCGAGCCTTTTCCTCAGTGCCATCGATTTGATTTTCAGCAAGTCCTATTCTATATTTTGCTATTTCCAAATTATATCAGTTCTGTGATGGTACATTGTTGGTTCTTGGCTAGTTTGTCTTAACTTGATCACTTCTCAATTTTTCTCACTCTGTGTTCTACAATCCTGTTTTTGAGCATCCTATATCTGTACAAGATGATGTGTGCAAAGCTTGATGTAAATATGAATGTGATCAAGCCAGGTGAAATGAGAAATTTTTAATTAGTTGAAGTATTTCTACATTGAAATCAATGAATGATAGGTAGTTACAGGTCACCATTTTGACTTTTTAATTTACATTTTAATTTAATTTTGGGCTATCCCAGAGAAGTTAGAAGTATTTAGTGCTATGCTCCAATAAAAATAAAGAAATAGATTAAAAAGTAAACAATAAAGCATTACGATTATGTATCAGAGGCACAATAATCCCTTTTGGAATGAGACTGTATCATTGCTGTAAAAAGCAGCTGCCTTATCCCTTCGTTGGAAAGTCACATGTGAATCATGCATTGTTGAAGCAGTGGTCCAGAGGTCAGAGGATCTCTTATGTCCTGGGTCAAAGATTTTCCCAACATTAATGTATGTTTGTATAACTGACATATATACATAAACTATCTCTGAAAAATGTGTTCAAGAAACTAGCAACATTTTGCCTCTGGGGAGAGGAATTAGGAGAGTGGGAAAGAGACTTCACCTTCTAGGCTCTCTGACCTTCAGACCATGTCAATGTATTTTCAATGTGTAGTTAAAATTGATATTAGCAAAAAGACTGTATCTTCAGAAAATGACTAAAATTCTAAAAATGTTATTGAGAAGAGACTTAGGGGCTTGGAAGTATAACTTAGATTTTACTTTTTCCCTTCTATGCATGTGAAAGATTTTTGAACCTAGATATTTTGTAGGATGAAAATAATGTCTATTCTAATTTAGCATCTCAGGAAAAGTCACTACACTTTTTGAGCCTTTTTGACCATGATTTTTTTTTTGACATTATGGTATAACATTTCAGAAATAATTCTAAGGATTATATAAATATGCATATATATAAATTCCATGCTTAGAAAAATATGAACTTTTCATCATTGAATAACTTAAAATGACTCTAAATCTGCAACTGTATTATTGAAAGTACATCTTCATCTTTGTTCTGGTCATTCCACACCTCAGGATATAGTCTAAGGAAATGACCAGAAAATAAGGAAAAGATTTACTTATACTGATGTATATGCAGCCTTATATTTATTAGCAAAAAATTAGAAACCATTTGTATTCAATAATAGTACTTGCCTAGACTTTCAGTGTGTGGTAATCTCACAATGCTAAATTGGAAAAATAAGTTTCTTGCCCTTCTGTTTTCTGGCTATTATCTTGATGATTCTGCTGACTCCTTGCTGTTCTTTACTGTGTTTTCTCTGCCATTTTCTTCTGAGATATTAGAAAATACAGATAAACAAAAGTAACAAAAATAAAAGCATCTATGATACCTGAATGTAACTCTATTAATACATTGCATATATTCATATAACTATATATACATCATCTATACATATGTGTATAGAGAGAACATATACACACACAGATATATAGTGAGTGTGTGTACAATAAGGGATCAAATTTGTTTTGGAACCTAATTTTTTTCAGTGAGCAATTTGTTGCAAACAGATTTGCATGTCATATTATTTGACAGCAAAATTTATAATGTCTATGTAATATTTTATGGCATGAATAAATAATAAAATTATTCAGTTTAATAGTCTTAGGTGTTAAGCATTGAGGTTATTTTCAGTTTTTTGTTGTCTTTCTATACACTTAGCTTTGCATACTTGTCCACTTATTTTCTGAGGGTATAATTTGAGAAGTAGATTTACTGGATAAAAGATGTTTTAAAGCCTTTGATACATGCTCCAAATGACTTTAGAAAACTTAGGACCCTTTTATATTCTTATAGATAAAGAATACATTTACACACAACCCTCCCTGTCTTCTGCTCCTGCCAGCCTGGGTATTAGCAATCTTCAGTTGGATACCAGTAGAGGGGAAACATTTTTCCTACTTCTTAGCGATTTGATTTTGCATGGGTGAGATGCTTGTCCTATCTTTTGCCCATTTTCATGTTTTTTTCTTTTTATGGATACTTAAAATATTCAGACAACAAATATCCATTTATTGCATATGCACAGTATGTAGTTGATTTAACTTTGGTTCAACAGATTTTAAGTTAGTGTTTCCTTGTAGCAATCAACCCCACCTCTAGTATTTATTCTTTATTGAACTATTACATCTTTGAAATTGTCCTTGTTATATGATCATTAATATTTGCCTTCCAAACGTTGGTATTGATAGTGATGATGACAGTGTTTTTATAAAATCTATATTGTTTCACTTATGGAGCTACTTAGGGCACCTATTCATCTTATTTACAACTACTTCAATGATAGATAACTGTGAACCTCTTATTTAATACCTGTAGCTACAAAAGATTTCTTTTATGTAACTTTTTCATTTTTTGTCCTTTCCCCCACGTTTTTGACTTATAAATAATTATGAGGAAATAAGAATTTAGAAAGATTTTAGTTTGTATAAGATTTAGGGTGCTTTATGGTATTTTACTTGTTATATGCTTTATTTGTGAAAAAAAATTTCTGCCTTTATAACAAAATCTATAATCTGTAACATCTTTTTCTTACTGTTCATTTCCCTGTGTAACCGCTTGCCATCTAGTGGACAATCTAGAGGCTGCTCAGCTTGGTAAAATACAGGACATATGCAGGGCATATGGAAACAAAGATCGAAACTGGTCAGAGATGTCTGTGGTAATGTGTGCTTTCCTAGTGTACATCAGACCAGATTTCATATGATGAGAATATTTAATGTTTCTTTTGCTTAGTCCTTACAGACTGATATTACATACATGCAAAGTTATTATAGGTAAACAATGCTGTTCCTACTACACATGCCGTATTCAGAAACTGAGGGTGAATAACTAATTTTTATGAAGATATGCTGCAGTTATTTAAAAGAACCAGTACAGTAGTGAGGAAAACAAGGAGTCTAATGAGACATGGAGAGGAGGAGAGAGGAGGATACATAGAGAGGAAGGATGATGTGAAGGGATCTCCCAGAAATAGGGAGAATACCTGAACAGTAGAAGGAAGAAATAGCAAAGAAGAAACAGTGGGAGCTGGGCAAGGAAGCAACTAGACCAAGTGGAAATGGGAGAGAGGTTAAAAATGTGTCCAGGGGAAAAGATAGATTGGATTATAAAATGAGTTGAAAGTTGATTTTATGGTAATATTTTAAAGTTCTGAATTTGATTCTTTTATTTGTAGTGTCATGTAGGGAAACTTATTTCTCCAAGTTTTAAAGTTTTCAGATATTTGAATACATCAGAATATATGAGTCAGTTCTGCAATGAAGAATTGTGATTTTGAAAGAATTTGTATTCCCTCCAGTACAGCCTCAAAGTCCACCAAATTATTTCATCTAGGGATGATGGAAGGACCAGCTTCCTGTTGTGTAATGGAAATGAGTGGTGCCTAGAGGATCAGGAAACTTAATTCTATCACAGAGAGATATGAACTGGAATAAACCTCCTAGTATTTGGGGCATTGGTTTATTCATTTGAAAATAATGGAACATAGAACTTAACGTAGTTAAGGTATTGTCTCTAAAATTTTTTACAGTAAATAAAATATGTGACTTTTAAACAATATAATATAATGGAAATTAAATAACTTTTCACTGCACTATTTGTGGGTCAGTGATGAAAATAAGATGGAAATTAAAAGATTCCTTCAACGAATTGACAAAGGGAACATGAGCTTTAAAATTTATGGGATGCATCAAGCAGAGTAATAAGGGGAAAGTTCATAGCCTTTAATGCCTACATAAAAAAGACAGATCAAAAATAAAAAACCTAAGGTCACATCTCAAGGAACTAGAAAAAGAAAAGCAAACCAAACCCAAAGCCAGTGGAAGAAAAGAAATAGCAAAGCTCAGAGCAGAACTAAATGAAATGGAAACCAAAAAATGATACAAAGGATCAATGAAACGAGTTAGTTCTTTGAAAAGAAAACAAAATAGATAGACCTCTACTCAGATTAACCAGAAATACAAGAGAAAAGACTTAAATAAGCTGAAACAAATGAAAAAGGAAACATTACAACTGATGTCACAGAATTACCAAATATCATGATTGAATACTAAAAGACCTCTATGTATATAAACTAGAAAATGTAGAAGAAATAGATAAATTCTTGGAAACACATAACCTCCCAAGCCTGAGGAAATAGAAATAGACAGAAAGTGTGATTGAAGAAGTAATAAAAAATCTCCCAACAAAATAAAGCATTGGACCAGATGGATTCACAGCCAAATTCTACCAGATCTACAAAGAAAAGTTGATACCTATCCTACAGAAATTATTCCATAACATAACATAATCCTCTCTAATTCATTTTATCAAGCCAGTATCACCTTGATACCAAAGCCATGAATAGACACATCAACAACAATAACAACAACAAGAAAAAGAAAACTACAGGTCAATGTCATTTGTGAACACTGATGCAAAAATTCTTTACAATATACTTGCAAACTGAATTCAATAGAACATCAAAAAGATAATTCACCATGATCAAGGGGGTTTATTCCAGAGCTGCAAGGATAGTTCAATAAATGCAAATCAATAAACATGATTCATTATATAACCAGAAGCCAAAACAAAGACCATATAATCATCTCAATAGATACAAAAAAAGCATTCAATAAAATTGAGCACCTTTTTATGATAGAAACCCTCAAAAAACTAGGCATAGAGGAAACACCTCAAAATTATAAAAGGTTATCTGACAAACCCACAGTCAACGTCATACTGAATGGGGAAAAGTTAAAATGATTGCCCCCAAGAAGGGAATAAGACAAGGTGCCTACTCTCACCCCTTCTATTTAACATAGTCCTGGAGATTCTATCCAGAGTGATCAGGTAAGAGAAGGAAATGAAGAGTTTCCAGACCAGGAAAGAGGAAGTCACACAATCCCATTGCTGATGATAAATTTTGTATTGAGAATACTCTGAAGACTTCGCTAAAAGACTCTTAGAATTGATAAATTCAGAGAAGTCTTGGGTTACAAAATCAATGTACACAAATCAATAGCTTTTCTTTATACTATTATAATAGCAGTCAAGCTCAGAGTCAAATTTACAAAAGCTACCAAGAAAATAAATTACCTAGGCCTATTCTTAACTAAGAGAACTGCAAAAAACCTGGAGAACTGCAAAACACTGGTGAGAGAAATTAAAGATGACACAAATGGAAAAAAACACCCATCCTAATGTCATGCTGGGCAAAGTGATTTATAGAACCAAAGTACTCCCCATCCTGGTACCAATGTCAAGTTTCACAGATCTAGTGAAAGTAATTTTAAGCTTCACTTGTCTTGCGAACCAGTGTGAAAAGTAAATGAACCAGAGTGGGATTGGTGGGAAATGATGAAATAAAATAGATTAAATAAAAAAACAAAAGACAAAGACACAGGAGACAGAGGCAGAATGGAGAGGCAAAGATGAGATTGGGTGGCCTGGGATATTTTTCTTTATCACCAGCATCCGAGTGCCCAAACAGCTTTATTTTTAAGGAAGCAGTACAAAGTTGTTTCTCATTGAAGTAAGATACATTTTCAACTTAATTATGAAACAAGAAGCAGGTACAAATTCCCAGATAAACATAATCTATTATTACTGCGTGACCTTTAAAATATGGGCAATACTCCATGTCTACAAGATTAGCTAGACAATGTACATGACTGCTTTGAAGTGCAACTGTGAAGTTAAAAGCTAAAGTTTTAAGGAAAACTTTTTTTTCTTCTGCAGGGTTAAAAGTTGAAGCTTAGAGAAAATATGTTGTTATCTGTTGAGGAGGGTCAGTAGGGGGGGGTTTGACCTCTGGACGTTCTCCCAAGCTGCAGGAGCCTTGCCACTTCACAGCTCACTCTCTACACATTTGAAACCATGAAAGAGCCTGAATAGCCAAAGAAATCTTAAGCACAAAGAACAAATCTAGAGGCATTCCAATATTTGACTTTAAATTATATTACAAATCTATAGTAACCAAAACAGCATGGTACTATTATAAAAGTAGAGACATAGACCAATGGAACAGAATAGAGAACCCAGAAATAATCTACCTCCAACAACCTCATCTTTGATAAAGCAGACAACAACATACACTGGGGACAGAAAGCCCTCTTCAAAAAAATGGTGTGGGAAAATTGCATAGCTACATGGATAATTCCAGATGGACAAAAGACTTAAATATGAGGCATGAAACCATAAAAGCAATAGAAGAAAACATAGGAAAAACTATTCTGGACATTGGCATAGGCAAAGAATTTATGACCAAGACCCCCCAAATAAATACAGCAATAACAGTAATAAATAAGTGGGACTTAATTAATTAAGCTTTTACCTATCGGAGTTCAAATAAGATGTTCATTTGGTATGAATGATGCCTGTAGGTGTTGTTCATTTGTCAAACAAAAACTTGAGGACACATTTTATGTTATGTTACCTGACTCAAGTCTGTAACATCATATACTTTATTCCCAATATTTTTCACAGTTGTGGCTGAAATAATTGGTGCAAAAATAGTGGATTCTTGTGGGAGTATATATAAATATGGAGAGTTTGTGAAAACAAATTTGAAGAGTTGTGAAGTTCATAAGACCATTATTGTTGGAGAATTTGGATATAGAGGTATCTTTGAAAAGACTTCTCACAAAAAATGTAAACTGTCAAGTACCTCAGAATCTGATTTGGAAAACGAAAGCATAAAATCTATTTCAAATTTTAAAAAAGCCAATCCTACATAACTTCAAAGGAGAGAAGACAATTTAAATCCAAACATACATGATTTTGATGCTAATATATCAGGAATAAAAGCTAACATTCCTAACAAATCATCAGTTTGGTTAATTAGATTTTACAACTCTGGAGGAAGAACTATTTTTGATAACAATGCATTCCATCTCATGGAAAGGTATTTTCCATCAAAGTATAGCAATCTAATGGGAATACAACAAAACACCAGCCAGAGATATGTTGTTTGCATGAAACAAAAAGCAAAGCGATACACAATGTCAACGTGTACAATGTAATGTTGAATTATATATGAATTATACCATACAAAAAGGATTTTTAAATTTTTATTGATATGGCAAAGCTTTATGGTTTTATATTAATTTTTGTTTGCACATTACATTTTTATAAATATAAAATATTGAAACTGAAACCAACTTGGGTGAATTATTTTGATTAGTAAGAAACCAAAGAACATCCAGTAGCATGCTGAGTATCATAATGGTTGTTGTGACTGCTGAATGCCTCAGTTGGCACATTTCATTTCATTAAAAAGCTTCTGCACAGCAAAAGAAATAGTCAATGTAGTGAATATACAACCTACAGAATGAGAGAAAATGTTCACACATTTTACGTTGATAAAGGGCTAATAATATCCAGAATCTAAAAAGAACTCAAATTAGCAAAAAAAAGAACAATGCCATTGAAAAGGGTGCAAAAGACATGAACAGAAGTTTTTCAAAAGAAGATAATGGCTAAGAATTATATGAAAAAATGTTCAGCATCATTAATCATTAGGGAAGTGCAAATTAAAATCACAATGATATACCACCCTACCCCCTCAGAATGTCCATTACTGAAAAGTCAGTAAACAATGGATGGTGGTGCCGCGGACCACCCTGTCGGTGGGCTTCAGTCCGAGGGAAAGCAGGGAAACGGAGTCAGGTTGGTTGAAAGGTCGACGCAGGAATGACAGTCTGGCACACTACGGGTGAAGTATGCAGCTGCGCTTTACTGAGTTTTAAGTACGGTTTTTATACAGTTTCCACAAAGCATTACAGGTTACACAAAGTAATTTTACAACTTGCTGACCTTTACAAGTTATATTTTAAGTTTGCAAACGTGGGTAGTTATCCATTACTACTTCTCAATGTTCTGTCCTTAAGGGGAACAAAGGTTAGTGGTTATCAGTGAAACCTGCTTGCTTCCTCTTATCTGAGGAATGTTAACATACTGCAACTTCTTATATTTAAACTTAAGTAATAGTAAAGGTATAACTTGTTTAAAAGTTCTTCTATGGTATATAAATGTTAATTTCATGTTGATTATATATATGTTCTTATTTAGTGTTTATTATTAATCATATGTGATTATTCCATTGTGAGTTGATTGACTAAAAAGTAAGTGAAGTAAGATGTTTTTTAAGGAAAGTTTTACTGTGGGTGGTGATGGTGTATATCGTGCTGGAACATCTTGTTTAAACATCTTGTTTGTTGTGCCTGCATTGTCTTAGCCCACTGGCGTTTATGGTGGGGACTTGCTTTTGTGCAGGCTTACTTGGAGCCACTGAGTCTGGCACAGTCATACTTCTAGTGCTGTTTCTGGATCAACTATCATTGTGCTCATTCTGACAAGACTTATTGCTTACTTATCAGGACAAACAGACATTCAGCTTAACATACACGTACACTGTAACAGAAAGCCATACCCTTAGGTTAATGCGACAAAAAACAGCATGCTGGGCAACATCTCTGTCGCTGCGCACACTGGGGGTGCTGGGGGCTTCGCTCCAGGGAGCACAGACCTCCTTTCCGTCGTTTTACAATGCAGACAGCGCCACCTCGCTGCGGCTTGGTGCCGAGGGTGCGGCATGGTGGCATAGATGTAGAGAAAAGGAATGCTTATACAAGGTAAGACAATTAAGTTCTTGAACTCATCTTAGACAAAGTGCTACATACCTCATTGTTGATATCACTATGGTCATCTTCGAAGCACTCCCCTTGGGAAGCCATAAACTGATTCCAGTGCCTCATCCATCCTTCAAAACAATTTTGGACTCTTTCTGGAATGGTTAAAGCTGTCATATTATTTTGATATCCTGAATGTCATCAAAATGTCTTCCTTTCAATATTTCATTAATTTTTTTCACTAAAGAAAAAAGTCACTGATTGCAAGATCAGCTGAGTAGAGAGGGTGTTCCAGTACAATTATTTGTTTACTGGGTAAAACCTCCTTCACAAATAGTGCTATGTGAGCTGGTGCATTGTGGTCATGCCATGAATTTTTGGCCAAAATTTTCAGTTAAGATTTTCTGAAGCATTTCTTTATTGATACTTATTTGATTTGTTCTGTTCTCACAGTCAACCAAGTATTCTTATACACAATTTGATGAATTTTTGCAGTGTTTTCATCAGTTCTGCTCATTCTGGCCATGTTCACCTCTCTTCATCAGTGACTCTCCTCTCTCAAAAAATGTTTAATCCATTTGTACACTGGTGTTTTCTTCATGGCATCATCCCCATAAACTTGTACTAACATGTCTCTGATTTCATTTCTACTCTTGCCAAGTTTAATAAAAAAAATTTACAAATGTTTGTTGCTCTAATTCAAGCTCCAGCATGCTTGTGATGGTACACAAAAATGTGCAGCAACAATAATGAACATCACTCAGCCAGAATATCACTACAGTGATATTTTTCGACACAAACACACTGTGAGACACTGATGTACCAAGGTTATTAAATCTTACCGAGTTGTTTGTGCAGTGCTGCCAAAGTAGTAAGCACACCGTGGCAAGTTCACAAACTTAATTGTTACGCCTCGTACACTGTTGGTGGTACTGCAAATTAACTTAGTATAATCTCTGTGCAAAATAGTATGGCAATACCTCAAGGAAATAAATGTAGACTTATCACTTGTTCCAGCAGTACCACTGTCCTACTAATGGATACACACCCAAAGGAAAACAAGTTATTTTGTCAAAAAGACACCTTTGTCTGTCACATTTGAGACACTCAAATGTTTATTGCAACAAAATTCACAACTACAAAGATGTGAAATCAACCTAAGAGCTGATTAATTCATGAGCTGATAAAGAAAACATGGGTTATGTGTGTGTGCCTATGATTAGATCATTATATGTATACAGCTGTTGTTTCTAACCAGGCTGGTAGGAAAAGTTTGTTAAAGAATCTCTCCTTAGTTTTTCTCTCTTCCTACAGAAAGGCTTCAGACTATCTGAAAAATATGTGTGAGAGTATAAATATGTGACGATGGTGGTAGAATGGAGAATGGAAGAGAGAAAAATCAATGAATGTATTTGGGTTTTTTGGTTTGTTTGTTTGTTTTTGGGGTAGCACTATGTTGTCCTTGGTAGAGTGCCATGGCATCACAGCTCACAGCAACCTCAAACACTAGGGCTTAAAGCAATTCTCTTGCCTCAGCCTCCCAAGTAGCTGGGACTACAGCGCCTGCCACAATACCCAGCTATTTTTTTGTTGCAGTTATTGCTGTTTAGCTGGCCCAGGCCAGGTTTCAAACCTGTCAGCCTTGGTGTTTGTGGCTGGCATGGTAACCACTGTGCTGTGGGTGCCATGCCATGTATTTAATTTTGAATGTTACCATTGATTATGTGGTCACATAACATTCTAAGATTTTCCCTGTGCTTGCACCCTCCCCCTGGATTTTGATAATCACTGACTCAGAGGTTACCTGAGAAAGAGAGTATGCATTTTATTATCTAATTTAGACACAGAAGGAGGACAGAGAAAAAAAAAAAGACAGAGATTGTTATAGAGGTAAAAAGTGTATTACCATATTCTTGTATAAAACTTGGCTTTGTTATTGTGCTGGAAAGATTAAATAATTATGTTGACTTTTAAAATATTTCTCAGGCTAAAATATAGCTCTTACTTTAATGTCATTATACATGTCTGCAATATTATAGATTATTGAAACTCACACATAATCACATAATTTCATTTTATATTCTATCCTTGACAGTCATCCTTATCATCCATTTTCAAGACCGTCTGAAAAGTATTCAGTTTAATTGATGGGAGGTTTTATGTCCTCTCTACCTATTTGGCACATGATCAAAATCCAGGCAACTGCAGACTACAGGAGTGATAATTTAAGACTTCAGCTTAAGAAATTGAATTTTTGTCTATAAATAGGTCTAATTATACTGGAATTAATTATATTTCAAAAATATCTTGCCATTTCCTTGGCGTCAGGCTTGCAAGTACTTGCCCTGGCCTGGATTTCGGAATGTGGAGGATGTGGAACAGAGCTTCAGTCAACCTTCTATGGACGTCTAGCATGGACATAAATAAATTTTTGTCATTTTAAACCACTGAATGTTTCTTTAACCACACCAAAATACATTCTGTCTTGCTTTATATATTAATTTGTGCTTTGCAGGTATAGTATGATAAGAAAAAATTTCTTGGTTCACTCTTAATTTTAGAGGTAGATAAGAACATAAAATTTATATAACTAAAAAAATGCATTTTCACCACTTTCAGACAACTTATTTTTATTTAAATAAATCTTAAAACTAGACAAGAAGCACAGTGATTATTTTTTTCACATAGAACTGCTAATTAAAAATATTGAAAATAATAGCATTATCCTTCAGGAATGTAAAAGAAATCGGAAGGTATCATATTTACAAATATTTGGTATAGAAAATTATTTACTTTAAAAGTACTTGTGTACCACAAATGATGTGAAAATCAACACTACTTATGAATGGCTATAATTAAGAACATTTGACTTTTGTGAAAATATAGAGCTCAAAAATATTTTTTGAATTTGGCTTATACCTGTAGCAGAAGGCATCCTGAGAAAAATGAAAATTTACTTAGAGGATGACAAAGAAAGATGTTATAGCAGACTTCCTTTTAGAAATGACACAAGCCAGGAGGTGAAGCATGATGGCGGATGGGACAGACGTGTAGCCCACCTCTCCCAAGTCATCATGTGAGAGGAGTGGGGGTCTGGACCGTATTCCCGCATGGATTATTGGTTTGTATAGACAGCTGGAGATGTGCAGCAAATTGGCGGATTGCTTTTTTGACGTGTAATTTAAAACCACGGACTCTGTTGTAGAGATTTTCCCTGCTCAACTGTGCTGGCTGGCAGGCCCCTCCCTCATGGAGGACAGCAGCTTGTAATACCTGGCAAAACCCAATTGACAAAAATTTATTCCTGAGCTGAGTTTAGTGACCCGAAAGAGGTCCTGCTCAGAGCCACAAGGGGCTAAGCAACCTGATGGAAAATTGAAGGGAAGGGATCCCACCCGGGAAACAGACATTTTGAATTGTCCAAAATGGCGGACACCTTCCCCCAGAACAACAGGAGTGATTAAATAGACTGGACCATTCCTGGTGGGCAATATTGGTGTGGCCTTGCATTTCAGGATGTGTGGTGAACTGGTGGGTGGCTGCACTCAAAAGTCCAGATTCAAAAGTGAGACTCTGAGCCACAAAAACTGAGGATAAAGTCTCCGTGCGCTACAACTGCGGGAGCCAGCAGCAGCTAAAACTGGCAGCAGCCAGCACCCTCCCCCACAGCCGATTGCAGTTGCCAGTTTACAGGAGAACATGGGAGCAGAGTGGAAAGATTTGTGAAGCGTGGACTCTGCTCCGAGTTGGGAGGTCTGAAAGGAGGGCTGTCTGGAACAAAGCAACTGAGGTTGGACAATAATTAGATAATAAACTTTACAGAAACTCCAAAATGGCAATCGGCCAGGTAGGGTGGTTACCGTGGGAACAGTGTAAACTGTGAACCAGGTATAAGCCTGGGAACCACTCACATCGCCACCTGGTATCCAGAAAGTATATTGCATTATAAATATATTCCTACGGAAGTTGATCCCTACGTCATACATATAGATGTATATTTCTACATATATACAAGAATAATATTTTGGTGGTTGGTGCCTTTTTTTTTCTTTTCTTCATTTTCTTGGAGGAGCTATTGTTAATTTTTTTATTATTATTTTATATATATTTTTATTTTTATTTTTCTATTTTTAATTTTTTCTTTCTTCTTTTTTGACTTTTTTATGAACACCACTATTTTTTTTCCTTTTCCCCTCCTCTCTTCCTCTTCTTCCCTTCCTATAGATTCTAAGAGTGCTTACATCAAATTTTTAGAGGCTTTTTTCTTTGTTTGTTTTTTACTTTTTTCAATTATTTTATGATTATCATTATTTTTATTGCAGTTGTTCTTTTTTGCTGTTGTCTGTATGTCTATGTGTTTCTGATTGTTTGTGCATCTGTGGGCTTGTGTGTCTGGTAGCCTTTTTATCTGTTTATTTGCTCATTTGGGCTCAAAGAGTTTGGTGTTTTGCTAAATCCTCAGGTTGGTTATTTTCCCTAACTCCAGTTTTCACATTCAACAAGAACAAGGGGGAATGGGGGCAATGGTTGACTGGAGCCAGCTCTTAATAGAAACTCCAGTCTGGAGGGAGAGATAACAACCAGAAAGAACCCACCAAAGCTGCAGGAGGGGAGCTGAGCTGAGAGATGAGATAGATAATTGCTCGTCTTCCCTGCTGAGGCAAGCTTTGATTACAAAGAAACTATTTTCAGAGGTGAAGACAAGATGGCCAACTGAAGCCAGCATTCCACAGAGGCTCCTGTACAGAAGGATAGTTAAAGGACAGAAATTTAGCAAGTATCCTGGTGGATTACAGCTGCACTAAGACAGAAGGTTGAAGAATGCACATGAACCCCTCTGAGATGAGCTGTGACCCCAAGGATATAAACAAAAGGTACAAAATCCATCACCAAATGGATGGGAGTTGCCTCCCCCATGAGAACAGCTCAGAGTGTCCCACAAACAAATGAGCAGACTTTCAAATATTTGAGTTGTCAACAGACCTCTGCAATCCAATTGCCAGAGACCCTTTTAAGCTCTCCCACTTGACACAGGTGCTGACTGAGACAATTGATTTGGACCTTTTGAACTGAGCCAATCGCCAGAGGACTATTCAAGTGGTGCCCTGGGTGTGTGGTTGTAGGAAGGTATGATTTTCCTATTCCAATAGTTGCCTCTGGGGGGTGGGGTGACTTAATTGCTGGTATTTCTCTACAGCTGAGACTTCAAACCAGTGTAACTGTTTCACTAGGGTTGGACAGAGACCAACTGAAAACAAGACAGAACCACTTAGCCCCACCACACCAAATAGGTCCCCAGTTTCTCAGGCCATAGCACTGTATGGGTCCTTGACAAAGCTACAGGGGAAAAGTCAAATGGTGTACAATAATCATGGGGCGGAATCAGCTGAAAAACTCTAGTAACATGAATAACCAGAATAGATCAACCCCTCCACCCCCCAAGGAAATATATGGCAGATGTAACTGAAGATCCCATTCACAAACAGCTGGCCGAGATGTCAGAAATTGAATTCAGAATCTCGATTGCAAACAAGATTAATAGGATGGAGGAAAATTCGGAATTAGAAATTCAAAGAGCAATTCAAAAGTCAGAAATAGAAATTCGAGGAGAAATTCAAAAGTTGTCTCAAGAATTTAACGAATTTAAAGACAAAACCACCAAAGGTTTGATGCACTGAAGCAAGTATTTGCAGCCCTCAAAGATCTGAAAAATACAAAGTAGAATCCCTCAGTAACAGAGTGGGGAAAGCAGAAGAAAGGATTTCTGACATTGAAGACAAATGTTTGGAACACTCCCGAACTCTCAAGGTGGAAGAGAAATGGAGAACAAAAATGGATCATTCTCTCAGAGAGCTCTGGGATAATTCAAAGAAGGATAATATCCACCTGGTTGGAATCCCTGAAAGTGATGAAGTGTCCTCACAAGGTTCAGAGGCCCTTCTTCATGAAATTATGAAAGAGAATTTTCCAGACATGCCAAGAGATTCTGAAATTCAGATAGCAGACAGTTTCAGAACCACAGCACAACTAAATCTGAATAAGACATCCCCCAGGCATATTATAATTAACTTCACTAAAGTTAATATGAAGGAGAAAATTCTGAAAGCAGCCAGAAGCAAGAAATCCATTATCAACAAAGGGAAGAATATTAAAATGACTGCAGAGCTCTCTGCTAAAACTTTTCAAGCCAGAAGAGGGTGGTCATTGACTTTTAATCTCCTAAAACAAAATAACTTTCAACCCCGGATCCTGTATCCAGCTAAACTGAGTTTCATTAATGATGGAGAAATTAAATACTTTAATGACATTCATACGTTGAAGATTTGCCATAACCAAACCAGCTCTTCAGGATATTCTCAGACCTATCCTCCATAATGACCAGCCCGATCCTCTACCACTATAGTAAACCCACTCAGAAACTTTTGATCAAACTCCAACTTCCACAGTGGTAAAGGATTAAAAATGTCCACTGGACTTTCGAAAAACTCGATACCCCAAATTTTACCAGACTTATCAATATCTCCATTAATGTGAATGGCTTAAACTGTCCTCTAAAGAGGCACAGTTTAGCTGACTGGATACAAAAACACAGGCCAGATATTCACTGCATACAAGAGTCACATCTTACCCTAAAAGATAAATATAGACTCAGGGTGAAAGGATGGTCATCCATATTTTAGGCAAATGGTAATCAGAAAAAAGGAGGTGTTGCAATTTTATTTGCAGACACAATAGGCTTTAAACCAACAAAAGTAAGGAAGGATAAGAATGGTCACTTCACATTTGTTAAGGGTAATTCTCAACATGATGAGATTTCAATTATTAATATTTATCCACCCAACCAGAATGCACCTCAATTTATAAGAGAAACTCTAACAGACATGAGCAACTTGATTTCCTCCAGCTCCATAATAGTCGGAGATTTCAAAACTCCTTTGGCAGTGTTGGGTAGATCCTCTGATAAGAGGCTGAGCAAAGAAATCTTAAATTTAAACCTAACCATCCAACATTTGGATTTAGCAGACATCTACAGAACATTTCATCCCAACAAAACTCAATACACATAGTTCTCATCAGCTGACAGAACATACTCCAAAATTGATCACATCTTAGGTCACAAATCTAACCTCAGTAAATTTAAAGGAATAGAAATTATTCCTTGCATCTTCTCAGACCTCCATGGAATAAAAGTTGAACTCAGTAACAACAGGAATCTGCAAACTCATACAAAAACATGGAAGTTAAATAACCTTATGCTGAATGATGGCTGGGTCAGAGAGGAGATTAAGAAAGAAATTGCCAAATTTCTGGAACAAAACGACAATGAAGACATGAATTATCAGAACTTCTGGGATACTGCAAAGGCAGTCCTAAGAGGGAAATTTATAGCACTGCAAGCCTTCCTCAAGAGAATGGAAAGATAGGAAGTGAACACCTTAATGGGACATCTTAAGCAACTGGAAAAGGAAGAACATTCCAACCCCAAACTGAGTAGAAGAAACAAAATAACCAAAATCAGAGCAGAATTAAATGAAATTGAAAACAAAAGAATTATACAACAGATCAATAAATCAAAAAGTTGGTTTTTTGAAAAGGTCAATAACATAGATAAACCTCTGGATAACCTAACCAGAAAAAACGAGTAAAATCTCTAATCTCATCAATCAGAAATGACAAAGATGAAATAATGACAGATTCCTCAGAAATTCAAAAAATCCTTAATGAATATTACAAGAAACTTTATTCTCAGAAATATGAAATCTGAAGGAGGGTGGTGCCTGTGGCTCAGTGAGTAGGGCACCAGCGCCATATATGGAGGGTGGCAGGTTCAAACCCAGCCCTGGCTGAACTGCAAACCAAAAATAGCCGGGCGTTGTGGTGGGCGCCTGTAGTCCCAGCTGCTCAGGAGGCTGAGGCAGGAGAATCGCGGAAGCCCAAGAGCTAGAGGTTGCTGTGAGTACTGTGACATCATGGCACTCTACCGAAGGCAGTTAAGTGAGACTCTGTCTCTACCAAAAAAAAAAAAAAAAAGAAAATCTGAAGGAAATTGACCAATACTTGGAAGCATGTCACCTTCCAAGACTTAGCCAGAATCAAGTGGAAATGTTGAACAGGCCAATATCAAGTTCTGAAATAGCATCAACCATACAAAATCTCCCTAAAAAAAAAAGCCTGGGACCAGATGGCTTCACATCAGAATTCTACCAATCTTTAAAGAGAGACTAGTAACTATATTACTCAACCTGTTCCAAAATGTAGAAAAAGAAGGAACATGTTCTATGAAGCAAACATCACCCTGATCCCCAAACTAGGAAAAGACCTAACAAGTAAAGAAAATTATAGACCAATATCACTAATGAATATAGATGCAAAAACATTCAAAAAGATCCTAACAAGAAGAATCCAGCAACAGATCAAACAAATTATACATCATGAGCAAGTAGGTTTTATCCCAGAATCTCAAGGCTGGTTCAATATCCGTAAATCTGTTAAGTATAATTCAGCACACAAACAAATTAAAAAACAAAGACCATATGATTCTCTCAATTGATGCAGAAAAGGCTTTTGATAATATCCAGCATCCCTTCATGATCAGAACACTTAAGAAAATCGGTATAGAAGGGACATTTCTTAAACTGATAGAGGCCATCTACAGCAAACCCACAGCCAATATCATATTGAATGGAGTTAAATTGAAATCATTTCCACTCAGATCAGGAACAAGACAAGGCTGCCCATTGTCTCCACTGCTCTTTAACATTGTAACGGAAGTTTTAGCCACCACCATTAGGGGAGAAAAGGCGATCAAGGGTATCCATATAGGGTCAGAAGAGATCAAACTTTCGCTCTTCGCAGATGATATGATTTTGTATCTGGGAAACATCAGGGATTCTACTACAAAACTCTTAGAAGTGATCCAGGAATACAGCAGCATCTCAGGTTACGAAATCAACATTCATAAATTGGTAGCCTTTATATATACCAACAATAGTCAAGCTGAAAAAACAGTTAAGGACTCTATTCTGTTCACAGAAGTGGCAAAGATGATGAAATATTTGGGAGTTTATCTAACAAAGGACGTGAAAGATCTCTCTAAAGAGAACTATGAAACTCTAAGAAAAGAAATAGCTGAAGATATTAACAAATGGAAAAACATACCATGCTCATGCTGGGAAGAATCAACATTGTTAAAATGTCCATACTACCCAAAGCAATACAGAATTTTAATGCTATCCCTATTAAAACTCCACTGTCATACTTTAAAGATCTTGAAAAAATAATACTTCATTTTATATGGAATCAGCAAAATCCTCAAATAGCCAAGACATTACCCAGAAATAAAAAGAAAGCAGGAGGAATCATGCTACCTGACCTCAGACTATGCTATAAATCGATAGTGATCAAAACAGCATGGTACTGGCACAAAAACAGAGAAGTAGATGTCTGGAACAGAATAGAGAACCAAGAGATGGATCTGGCTCCTTACTGTTATTTAATCTTTGACAAGCCAATTGAAAACATTCAGTGGGGAAAAGATTCCCTATTTAACAAATGGTGCTGGGTGAACTGGCCAGCAACCTATAGAAGACTGAAACTGGACCCATACCTTTCACCATTAACTAAGATAGACTCTCACTGGATTAAAGATTTCAACTTAAGACATGAAACTATAAAAATACTAGAAGAGAGTGCAGGGAAAACCCTTGAAGAAATTGGGCTGGGCGAGTATTTTATGAGGAGGACCCCCGGGGCAATTGAATCAGCGTCAAGAATACACTACTGGGAACTGATCAAACTAAAAAGCTTCTGCACAGCCAAGAACACGGTAAGTAAGGCAAGCAAACAGCCCTCAGAGTGGGAGAAGATATTTGCAGGTTATGTCTCTGACAAAGGTTTAATAACCAGAATCCACAGAGAACTCAAACGTATAAGCAAGAAAAGAACAAGTGATCCCATCGAAGGCTGGGCAAGGGACTTGAAGAGAACCTTCTCTGAAGAAGACAGGCGCACGGCCTACAGACAAATGAAAAAATGCTCATCATCTTTAATCATCAGAGAATAGCAAATCAAAACTACCTTGAGATACCATCTAACTCTAGTAAGATTAGCCCAAATCACAAAATCCCAAGACCAGAGATGTTGGCGTGGATGTGGAGAAAAGGGAATACTTCTGCACTGCTGGTGGGAATGCAAATTAATATATTCCTTTTGGAAAGATGTATGGAGAACACTTAGAGATCTAAAAATAAATCTGCCATTCCTCTACTAGGTATATAGCCCGAAGACCAAAAATCACATTATAACAAATATATTTGTACCAGAATGTTTATTGCAGCCCAATTCATAATTGCTAAGTCATGGAAAAAGCCCAAGTGCCCATTGATCCATGAATGGATTTATAAATTGTGGTATACATCCACCATAGAATATTATGCAGCCTTAAAGACAGATGGAGACTTTACCTCTTTCATGTTTACATGGATGGAGCTAGAACATATTCTTCTTAGTATGGAAGAAAAATTATCCAATGTACTCAGCTGTACTATGAAACTAATTTATGGCTTTCACATGAAAGCTATAACCCAGTTATAACCTAAAAATATGGGGAAAGTGAAGAGGGAGGGGAGTGATGGGGGAGGATGGGCGGAGGAGGGATGATTGGTGGGATTACACCTGTGGTGCATCACGTGTACACATGTGTACAATAGTACACATGTGAAACTTAGTAAGTGTAGATTATAAATGTCTTAACACAATAACTAAGAAAATGCCAGGAAGGCTATGTTAACCAGTGTGATGAATATGTGTCATACTGTTTATAAAACCAGTGTATGGTGACCCATGATCGCATTAATGTGCACAGCTATGATTTAATAATAAAAATAAAAATAATAATAATAAAAAGAAATGACACAAGCCAGAAGACAGTAGAGGGTAATATCTTAAAATATTGCTTGAAAAAAAACCAGTCAATTTGGAATTACATACCCCGTGAAAATAACTCTTAAAAATGAAGGTCAAATTTGTTTTTTTTTTTGTTTGTTTGTTTTTTTTACACAAAGAAAGGCATAAATAAATCCTTTCCTGCACACATGAAGTGTTAAATGAAGTTCTTTGGGCAGAGGAGTATAAATAATTACAACAGATAAAAGATTAGATATTAACAAAGAAAGAAGGCTAGACAAATAGGAGGGTCAATAAGATTATTTGTTTAAAAAATTATAACATATGTAAATATGTGGAAGTAAAGTGTATGTCTTCAAATGGCAAAACAGGAAAGAAAAGATACAGAAGGATATTGTCATGTGATTCTTATGCCACATGTCAGGAAATATATAGTCTAAATAGACTTCTACCTACTAAGCATAAATAAATAGCTTTTCCCAAAGAAAATGTTAGATTCAATGGCTTCACTTTTTCAGCATGTTCCAGTCAGTGTAATAAAATCATGGACATAAAAAGAATAAATATTAGAAAGGAAAGTTGTCCCTATTTGCAGATGATGTGATTGGCTACATATAAAATTCCAAGGAATCTAAAAAGAACACCAACTACTAGAATGAAGAAATGAGTTTGTCAAAGTTACAAGATATAAGAAAAACATACTAAAATCAAAGTTATTCTACATACTAGCAATGAACATATGGACATCAACATAAAATTAAAAATTTATAGCCAGGGGTTGTGGCGGGCACCTGTAGTCCCAGCTACTCAGGAGGCTGAGGCAAGAGAATCGCTTAAGCCCGGGAGTTGGAGGTTGCTGTGAGCTGTGTGAGGCCACGGCACTCTACCGAGGGCCATAAAGTGAGACTCTGTCTCTACAAAAAAAAAAAAAAAAAAATTAAAAATTTAATTAAAAATTAAAAATTTTTAAATTAAAATACTTTTTCATATGAAATGCTTTTAATGAAATATTTACAAATGAAAACATATACTTTTTCATATAGAAATACTTTTAATGAAATACTTGCAGATGAAAACATGTATAGGACTTGTTTGCTGAAAACTAAAAAATGCTGGTGAATGAAACAGAAAAATCTCAACGAATGGAGAGACATAATGTTTTTGTAGATTGGAAGACTCAACATGATGAAGATTATAATTGTTCTCATGTAGATGTACAGGTTTAATGCAAACTTACCCATATCCCAGAAAGATTTTATTTTGAAAAAGAATAATTATTTTATTCCTGACTTTTGACAAAGAAAAACACAATTCAGTGGAGAAAAGATAGCCTTTAAAACAAATGGTGCTGGAGGAATTGGAACAACTCTAGGCCAAAAAATGAACTGTGACCTGCTTTACACCTTGTATAAAAATGAACCCAAGATGGATCATAGGCTTAAATATAAAATGTAAAACTGTTGGAAAAAAAACAAGAGAAATCTTCAGGCTCTAGAACTAGGCAAAGAGTTCTCATACCTGATATCAAAAGCATAGTCCGTTAAAGGAAAATTGGATAAATTGGACTTCATCAAAATTTGAAACTTTTGCTTTATAAAATAAAAATACCTGATACACTTTGGGAACAATATTTGCAAATGATTCAGCTGGAAAAAAAAAAAAACCCTAATATCTGGGTTATACAGAGAAATTTCAAAACTCAACAGTAAAAAACAAGCAATCTGATTAGAAAAAAAAGACAAAATAGATGTAAAACATTCCACCAAGGATAGATGGCAAATAAGCACATGAAAAGATGTGCTTATTAGGAGAATGGAAATTAAAGCTGCAATGAGATACCACCACATACCTATGAGATGGGCTAAAATAAAAATATGTCAACGTCAAATACTGGTGAGGACACATAAAAACTGAGTAACTCATACATTCCTAATAGAAGTGTAAAATGCTACAGCCACTCTGAAAAATGATTTGTCTATGTCTTAAAATGCCAAACATACAGCTACCATACAATCCAGCAATTTCATTCTTATACATTTATTTTAGAGAAATGAAAACACAAAACCTGGCTACCAATGTTCACAGCAGCTTTCTTTGTAATAGCCACCAACTGGCAATAGCCTACATGCCCTTCTGGGGGTTAATAGGTAAGGAAACTGAGGCACATCTATATTATAGAATGCTACTCAGCAATCAGAAAGAACAAACTATTGGTATTACTACAACCTGGGTGTGTGTCCAGAGAATTATTCTGAGTGAAAAAAGGAAGGCCCAAAATTAACCTATTATGTGACTTTAATCTGTAGAACACTCTTGAGATGACAAATGTATGGAAATAGAGAATTGACTAGAGGTTGCAAAGGGTTAAGTGGGTACCAGGGAGCAAAAGGGATGTGAGCATGGTTGAGAAAAAGCAAAATAAGGGATTTTCCTGATGATGAAAACGTTCTATATTCATATCTTGACTGTGTTGATGACAATATCCTGGCCATTTTGCATGGGGGAAACCAAGGTAAAGAGTAAATGGAATTTCTCTGTATTATTTCTTACAACTGCATGGTAATTAACAATGATGTAAAAATAAAAAGTCTAAGAATTATATACATATAAAGTTACTAGGACGAAACCCTTTCAACATATGGGCACTTCAGAGAGTTTATTTCCTCCAACCTAATATAAATTTCAGACAGCTTTACTACATATATTTATGCCCTTGAAAACTCTATTCTATATAGTTGGACAGCCAGGCTCTGTTCTATGTGTATGATACTCATATTTCTCCAGATATGCAAGTTGTTAGTAGAAATAGAACTCTAAAAAAGATGATGTATTTATTATTCTAAACAATAGGTGGCATCTGAGTTTCACAAATAAAATCGATGATTCACGCTCATGGATCAGGAAATTCGTACTTTTCAAATTAATTTAAAATTTAATTTGCACAGTACTCATTATAGTTTATAATGTGTTTATAAGTATTGATTGATTAAAAGAATACCCATTTTCCCCCTTAACAATTAACTCTATGAATTTTGGTACTTTCTAAGGAAAATCTGAAGATAAACTGTAGATTGCATAATGCAATTTCATGTCCCTTTGAATATAATTTATACATTGTATCAGAATGCTCTTTTACTCTCAAAGCCATACTAGAAGGTTTAATTAAAATTTAGTAAATTCTAATACATGTCAAACGTTAGTTTTTCTCATTTTAATTGGAATTATTCAGATGTATAGACAAATCTAACATAACTATTCAACATACGAACGATTCATAGCATTATTTTCTAATAAAACTTGTTGTTTAGAGTACCTGCCTTCTCTTTCAGAATGTGAAACTTGTCTTTGTGAGCTCTTAGAAGCCTGAGGAACTTCACTAGGTGAGACTGACCAGTTCCTATTGTTTTCAGGTGTTTAGTACCTCGATCCTAGGGGTTTTCTTTCTTTCTTTTTTTCCTTAAATGCCTGGAAGATTTTGTTTTGCTCCTCCTAAATGTAAGACTGTAAACTCTCATGCGGATTGAGAGCTTTTGACTTTCTGGTCTCCTGAGAACCACGAGATTATATTTGTTCTGTTTAATGTGTTTAATATTATTGTCATTCTTCATGGTGCCTGCCAGCATATGGTAGAAAGGCCATTAAGAAAGCCACCTGCCTATCTTGCTGTGACTGTCTGGGTCCTCACTATCAGGCTTCCGCCTCTACCCAAATAGGATAGGAACCTTTGTCTTTACTAAGTCAGTGATAGAAACAATGCCAAGTTTTCCATTTAGAGAATGGATTTGCCATTCTCTAAATGTCTTGCCATTTTTGAGCTCTGAAACTGTAATTATGTTTTCAAATCTATCTGAAACTCAGTTTCATCAACAACATGATCTGTAGTAAAATTTAATTTCAGTAAAATAATTTGTCTGTAAGCTATTCTATAGCAGGTGCCTTATTCATTTTTGTTGTGGTTCAATAGAAAATAAAATGTTAAAAATGAATTCAATTGATAAATTCAAGGTATTGTTAAAAGAGCACTAAATATAAATTTGCAGTATGTCTTGCTAGCAGTGGTAAGGTACAAGAAATTACAAAAAAGAAAAAAAAGAAAAGGAACGAGAAAAGTGAAACAAAATTTTTTCTCTTTGCGTTTTGAAAAGTAGTGCTTAGGGTGGAAATGTTCTGTATTGTCACAGTCTCACCATGTTTGATCAAAATATTACTGTAAAATCCTCAATCCAGGAGTTTGGGAAACAGAAGCTGTCATGAAAAGGACATATTTTTACGAGAAAAGGGGAAGATAGACTTGAGTAGAGATGAACAATGCTGGAAGGTCTTTGGGAAGTTTGTGTGTATGAGGGAGAAAGGAGTTATTAATACTGAATTAAGGATGTGAATGAACGTTTAAAAACCTAAACCTGAGACAACATCTTCTCTCAGCAACATAATATCATATCGTAGTCATAGGCTGTCAGATATTTCATAATTTGATGAAACTGTATCTTATCTCTATAAAGACAGCTTTTTGAGTGGTAATGCTTTATATCTTTGTGTCCCTTAGAGTGGCCAGCACTATAACATATGATGTGATCACACGGTATAATGCTCAATAAATAAGAACTTAAATTAGCCTTTCCATCTGTAAAATAAATTCTGGAAGCACACGTCTAGATTGCAAAATGGTTTTTATTTAACTCTCAGGTGCATATCAGTTTGCATATTTCATTTCAGCTTTTACTTTTATACTTATCAAGGATTTACTGTAGCCCAATCTCTTTAATCAAGAGTTATTTATTTTATATAAATGAAAACCTTGCAATAGAAAGACAGGAAGGGCCTAGTTATATTTTTCGCTTGAGATTGCTGTATCTTAAAAATATATTTGCAAATGCCAGGTCTAGCTAATGAGGCAAATACTTTGCCTAAGATCTTGCATCTAATTAGTATGTAAGGGAAAAAAAACCTTATAGCAATGGAGTGACATAGCACTTTCTTGAGCACTCTCTCAGAATTAACTAAAAGTTTGACTTAGGTAGGGAATACAGGTCAATTTTATGTGTGTTAATCATTCCTCAACAACTTTGTGCTTTTAACTTCTAATTTTGTATTGTCTATATTAAGTTATTTTAAATTGGATTCCATGCCAAAGGAATTGTGTTACTCTTATGGTGCACTAGGATTATTACTAAACTCCTCCCTGAAGAGAACATGGTTGAAAATTATATTAGTAATTGTAGTGTTTTTTTCTCAATTGATTTACTTTTGTAATTGCTATGTTATCATTATCTGATCAAATCAGAGTATGTTTCAAATGTTTCTATGTTGAAACATTTCATCCACAATCTGACCGTCAGCAATTTCCATCAATATTCAATTCCACAGCCTAGTATGAAGCAGAATCTTCCCCCACTGCACATACACTCATGGAGAGACAAGTTAAGAGGACAGTGACATGGTCTGTTGCTTTTTATTTATGAAAACAGGGTTCTCATCTTGTGTGCCCTGGATAGGAATAAAGCAGCACATTGCAAATACTTTGTTCACATGTCTGTGGAAAATGGTTTCCATGAGCGAATTTAAATAAGGGGTAAGTATACTTAGATTTTTTTTTTTTTTGTATAAAACAAATGCTGCCCTCATATAATTTATGTATTTGGGGGGATTTGGCAATACTGCTGAGCTCAGCATACCCTGTTGATTTTGTAAACTGTCTAATAAAGGTCCAGTCTTGCTGTATATTGAAAATAACACAGTGATAGGACAGACACATCAGCAGTAGGAATTATTGTTCATGCAAAATAATATAATGATAAGATTAGTTTAATTTGATGGGTATCAGGGAATGTTTTATATTGTAGAAAGTTTGAGATCTTATTTTTCATGTTTGCTATTCATCTTTGTAATGCAAATGTTAATCCTTTAACCACTAAATTATAGCTATTGTAATGTATTTGGCAGTGGTGGTAAGTTGCCTCCCTGACTGGTCCTCTTCTGATAGGTGCTGTTGATGGAGAATTTCACCTACTGTTGCATCTTGAAGAAACTCTAAGTTATTACATGAATGGAGTGATTCAAAACACATGTTATATGTGTCACATGTAGAATATCCACTATAACAATCTGAGTTCCAGAAAGAAACAGAATCAAAATTAGGTATTAAAAGTATGTTAATAAAACTGGAATTTGGAGAGTTAGGTCAGAATTAAGGAAATCGACAAGAAAATTGAGGAATTTAGACACAGAAATGTTGAGATATTCAATGCTGAGATGCCAGTATCCAGTAGCCCTGCGAGAGCTGGAGTCTTTAGATAAGGGGTGCAGGACAGGAACTATGGTAACGGAGGGAGAAAAACACTGTCATGAAATACCTCTTAGAAGGGAGTGGGGAATGCTTGGACATCTTTCTCCTCTCACCCTCTCATCTTCCGAGGTCTTCAACTGGCTGAATACAAATGGGAACCTGTTGGCAGGATGTAGTCCAGAGGATTCAGAATCTCGAAACATAGACCAGGATATAGAAAGGGTTGAAAATAAATCTAAGGCAGGATAGGTGGACAAAACATGGATATCCAGCAAACTCGGATAAAAATGAACTTTATTAAAATAGCCTTCTGAAATCACTGTTTCTCACATGAATTTTTCTATTCTGAATAGCAATTAGACTTAAATATAAGACATTAAGCAATATGTGGGCATGTTTTTTAAATCAGAACTTAACATGTGGTGGCTTACTGGCTTCTGGTGTGAAGATTAAAAGTGGGAACTAGACACTTCGGGTGAGTGGGCGTGGGTGGTGCCTCAATCCCAAATATCCATTTGTGTCTCCAAATATACATAGAGATCATGAAGTCTAGGAAGAAAAAGTCTTCAATCTCCATTCATCAATAGGGTTTAGACAACTTGATGGTTAATGGGTTGCTCTAATTAAGTGGTAATTTGCAAAAATAAAGGGAAAATGGAATCCGTTAATCCAGCAATGGAGCATGAGTTAGCAGAGAAGTACAGGTTACAAATGTAAGACTGATTTTGAGTAATTTTACTGCTTCTCACATAATTGCCTGGGAAATCTTTGTTGAAACAGTGTTGTAGTGCTGGTGGTGGGGTTGGACTCAGAGGAAGTAGTCTGCTATGCAGGGGGCAGTGCCTTTCCACAGGGTTGTGCTAAACTGAGCTTTGAAATCCCAGCTTGGTTTGCTGGGGTGTGCAAGGAAAGAGCTATATCACCAACCACCAGAATATGTTTTATTTCTCAGGCAACAGGACCCCTTCCCTACTTCTATTGAATGTACCAGAATACTCATTCTCCTTACTTTTCAAAAGCAGTAATGTAAGATTTAAAGTAGATTTCCTACTCAAGAGCTACCCTCTCAGTGATATGAAAGGTAGCACTGCCTTTGTCAACTTTGATTAGTGGATTTTCAGCTTTACTTGGCAACAGTTTCTTTAGTGTAGCAGTGAAGAGTGTGACAGTGGAATTCCAGATTTGGACTAGACTTCTGGAGCTCCGTTAACACTATTATGGGACAGTGAAATCAGTTGTATCATGTTAACACAGGCATACAACGATTGGGATTCTGTCAAAAAGACTGAACGTCCCATAGCCTAACACAAAGGTAACTTGGGAACTGAGATTTGAATACTGATGTGATTATATGTGATTTACCACCTGTTGGAGTTCACATATTAAAATTAGAGTGTACGCACTAAACCCATTGTTCAGTATGATTATAGACTGTGTATAAGGGATAGTCAATTAAAATTTTATGTATGTGTTTTCCCTATGGTTTTTCTTTCTCCCCATTTAAACTAGGTTGATAGGTCTATTGATTTCTTGCCTTGGGAATGGGGGAAGGTGGAAATCTGAAGGGCTTGAAGTGAAAGGTTGTTCTCTTGGAGGAAAAGTAAGTGGGAGAAAACAGTTGAGCACATGGATGTAGGAAAACTTGCCAGAGATTGGGAAAAGGCAGAAATCTGGAAATTCTGGAAATGGTTCATTTTTTTTTTTCATATTAGCATCACAGAGAGGCGGAGAACTGGATTTCCTATCCTCCTGAAGGCTTCCCATGTCCCAGGTGTGGGATAGATAATTAGAGGACAGGAGCAAAGGCAAATGGGAAGAATGATTGTTATTGATTAGTTGCCGGTAACCAGGGACCTACCTGGACCTCTGTACCACTTCCTGGGAAGGAAGGCGCCCTGAGAGTAACTGGTTGAGTTTCCTACAGCATGGTCAGTGAGTTCCAGAGTTTTAATTAAATTCATTTATATAAAGAGTTGAAATATATTTTATATCACTGAGTGTGTGGACTGAACTTCCTTATCCTTACCAATGATTACTGTTACTATTGGTGTTTTCTGACTATTTCCTACAAATCTTTTTGCTTAGAATGTGATTAAATGCTTTAGTCTGTGGGGACCAAGAGAATATCTTTGTTCTAGTCCAGACTATATTTCTCTTTTCTTCTACCTCAAGTCACATGAAACCTCATATCATTGTTTAGAACTGCAGTCCCCAGCCCCTGGGCTGTGGGTAGTACCAGCCATGGCTGTTAGGAACTTGGTTGCACAGCACAAGGTGAGTGGCAGGAAGTTTTCGTCTGTATTTACAATCACCTTCCATCGCTCACATCATTGCTTGAGCTCCCACTCCTGTCAGATCAGCAGCAGCATTAGATTCTCATGGGAGCACAAACCCTGCTCTAAACTATGCACATGAGGAATCTAGGGCTTGTGCTCCTTCTCAGAATCTAATGCTTGATGGTGATCTAAAGTGGAGATGTAACGTGTTCGAATCATCCTGAAATAATCCCCTTGACTCTCGTACATGGAAAATTATCTTCCATGAAACTGATCCCTCATGCCAAAAGGGCTAGGGACTGCTGGTTTAGAACCTTTGTCCATCATTTCTGTGTATGCACCTGTTCAAAGATCTCTCTAAGCAAAACCTCTATCTGACAATTCCTATAAATTCTTGCCTGCTTAGTATGCTCTGAAAATATCCTGGGTATCAGCCCTATTCATTTACTTGGTGTGCAGTCCTACTCTATTTCCTAAAGTCCCCAAGAAATGTCTTCCTTTTTGGCCTCAGAGCCATGCAAAAAGCCACTGAAGGCATTTTTTTCTTCATCTCAGAAGATACCTTTCACTCACACCTCACATTTCTCTTTCCTTTGTTCTCTCGTCCTCAGAAATAGCTGTTAACCTATCTTTGCTCTGCATCTTGTTTGGATCTTCTCATTTTTATTTGGTAACCCAATCCTGGATTTCTTTATCTGAGGTGTAAGATATAATGCAAGTTGTCCAAGATTTCTTGACAAAGCACTTGACCCACCACAGCTTGATTCTCTTTGATATTATTACCTCTCCCCGCTTCCCAACACCTCAGCCCCTTACTTAATCTAAAGAAGGTTTTTGAACCCAGACCATGCTTTCTGATTTTTAATTTTTGATTATTATGTAATATTTCTCTTCTTTGCCTCCCTTAGTGTTCTGTGTTCACTGTAGTGAGTGGGTGAATTACCATGACCACTGGCAAAGAAACTCACAAAGGCTTCCCTTTTGGATGGACACTGCCCATATGATATTCTTTGTTTTATCTGGATACAGCTCTGCAAGGGAAGCCTAGGTGGGGAGTTTAGTCCCCACTTAATCTCTCAGTTAGCTGCCCTTACCTCCCAGCTCTATAAGTCCTGTGAATAACGTGAAATTCTATTTCCCATTTGCTTTGATGAGAAAAGTTAATTCCTAATTTGAGATTGCTATGGCATTCATTTTTAATAGGGTGATATTCTGTCATCCTTCCTCAAGGAAGAAAATGTGTACTAACGTTTTCTATATGTAGTATGACTTCTATTACTAAAATTTTCAGGTATATATCATTATATATTAGCCATTTTTATCAGTTGTTTTATTTTTTATATCTAATGGATTAAATTGGCTTTGACATTTGACTTATTTTATTCCTCTAAGACACTATTTTATTTTTTATTTTATTCAACTACAACACTATTGGCAAGCAAGTCCAGAGGGTAATTCTTTGTTTGGGGAAACTGTTCTGCGGATTGGAGGATGTTTAGCAACATCCTTGGTCTCCACCAACTATATGCCACTTAGCATCCCTATTTCCTAGTCATTGCAACCAAAAATGTCCAAAGACATTTCCAAATGTCTCCTGGGGGCATAACATCACTTCTGTTTGAGAACTGCTGCCCTACAAGAAGCTGGTGTGAGACATATAGTAAAATCTCTTTTTGGATACTTCATTAGTATGGACAACACGTATTGAAAGTTTTGTATTCCCTCTTCTTCTTTCTCTTGTTTATATGAGGAATCATTTAGCATTGGAAAAATGCATTGATGGTGTTTGTATTACAGCAATTTCTCTTAGCTCCACAGGTAAAAACCTTGGGGGAGGATCTCTTAAGAGTGCAACTGTTAGATTAAATAGAAATGCTTACAAATGGAGCTTATTTGTATGTATCTTTTATTTGAATATGTTCATATTTAAATGTATTTGTTCTGTTACGTCTGAGAACAGAAATTCAAATGAATTAGTGGAGCTTAGCTTAAAGAAAAACGCTGGGGAAATGATGTTCGGTTTTTCAACACACATGCACAGAGAGATAACAATGCAGTAAAATTCAAAACGTCAGCATTTTGCAGTAGTTTTAGAAACAGGAAAATCAGATTTCCTCAAAAGGTAATATTTTAAAAGATGTCCCTAAATAGAATTTTCCTGTGTTTAAAGACAGTAAAGTTTACATCCAACACATTTAATTTGCTAATGAAAAAACTATTCATTCTTAAGAAATTTCTAAAAGGCTTATGCTGAAAAAAAAAATTATACTTGGTATTTCCCAAGAGTGTTCATTACAAAAATAAGCAAACTCAACTTTAAACCTTAAGTACATCTATTACATTACTTTTTGCTATACAATCTCTTCTGATAAAAAGCAGCAAAAATTAAATCTGTGCTCTGCATGCCAAATCTTCAGTGTTTCCCAGCTGTGTTGGTGTTCCAAGCAAGGCTATTTCTCTTTAGAGTCAATGAAATGAACTATAATTGATGATGGCAATGATGATGATGAAGCATGAGGTTTCTCACATAAGCTCATTCAAAGGAGTTTTGAGAAATCAGGTCTGTGACAAGAGTCTTTTAAGTCGTTATAATTAATGAACAAAATTATATATTTTAAAATACTCTCTATTTTGAACCTGATAGCACATTTTTCTTGCCAATATATCTTAAAATTCTTTTCTTGTTGTGGAGATTTAAAAGCAGGTTTGTTTTCCAAAGCTTAAGCTTCTTCCATTCTATCAATGATTTTTTTCTTCAAAGTACTTATCATAGCTTAAAAAACCTAAAGAAGAAAGTTTATAACTTAAGTGTAAGATTAATAAATAAACTTTCTTCATTCTTTTGGGGGCTTTGCATTTTGCCATGGATTTTCAAAGTAGTGTGAAGCATTTTATATCATTAGCAAGTGAATTAGGTATATAACATTAAATTCAATAATATCCTGGTAAGTTGTACTCATATATTCTAATTTTAAAAGCACGCATACTGTTAACTGAGTTTAATAATATTTATTTATATTCTAAGATTATATTTCTATACAGTGAAAGTTACAATCTTAAGAAAAATAAATGTAGAGATCTTATATTAAAAATATAAGATATTCGGTTAGGAATCACTGACTTGTCCAGACACAAAATTGTAGTGTAGAAAGAGACAATCAGAGGTCCTCAAGTTCAAATGTTCTAACTCAATGCAGATATCTTTCCTCATAAGCATGATGTCCCCTGGAATTAGACTTGATGAAGAAACTTCAAGGAACGATGAGAAATATGAAGCTATCACAGGACTAGTCTCCTCTCTTGGGTAAATACCTTTGCAACTCTGTTGCCCAAGTGTTAGTATTCTTATTTTATGGAATAGAAAACCACACCTGAAGAAGGCAAAGTAACTTGTTTATAAGATTACAGATGGAAAGTAGTTGAACTGGCTCTTAAAACTCCAGGTTTTCTGAATTTATTGCTAAATCTCTGTTCACTTATTAAAATATCACATTCACATTCTTTAAGTTCCTTTAAAACTCACACTTTCTGTAGTTGGCTTTTTTATTCCAAAATCATTGAAAAAAATTTCAAACATTCAGAAAATTTGAAAGAACTTATATATATCCTCTACCTAGATTCTTATGATCTATACTTACCTTATTACATCTCCATCTATTCAGCTGTGTATCACTTGTCAACTCTTTTTATTAATGAATTTCAAAGTAAATGTCAACATCCCTTCATGATACCAACTTATATCAATGAATTAGGAGTATATCACAACATAATAAAGCCCTTGAATGGAAAATCCACCTCTAACATCATAATGAAGGGAGAAAAGCTGAAAACCTTTCCTCTAAGAACTGGAACAAGACAAGGATGCCTACTCTCATTATTCTTATTCAACATAGTACTGGCAATCCTAGCCAGCCCAATCACCTAAGAGAAAGAAATAAAAGACATTCAGACTGAAAAAGAGAAAGTCAAATTATCCCTCTTAGTAGATGACATGTTCTTATATATAGAAAAACCTAAAGAATCCATTAAAAACTCTAAGAACTGATAAATTTAGTGAATTTTTAGGATGCAAAAATCAATATAAAAAAATCAGTAGCATTTCTATACACCAAAAATAAATTAGCTGAGAAAGAAATCAAGAAAACAATCCCATTTAAAGTAGCTACAAGATAATAACATGCCCAGGAATACATTTAACTGAGGAGGTGAAATATCTCTACAAGGAAAAATACAAAACAATAATGGATGAAATTTAAGATGACACAAACAAATGAAAAGATATTCCATACTCAGGGATTAGAAGAATTCATATTAGAATTACCATACTACCCAAAGCAGTCTACAAATTCAATGCAATTCCTATCAAAATGCCAGCGACATTCTTTATAGAGATAGAAAATGATTCTAACATTCATATGGAACCACAAAAGACCCTGAATAGCCAAAGCAATTCTGAGTAAAAAGTACAAAGATGAATGTATCACACTACTGGACTTAAGCATATATTACAAAGTTATAGCAACCAAACAGCATTATACAGTACTGGTATAAAACAGATACACGGACTAATGAAACAGAATAGAACACCTAGAAATAAATGCTTGTGTTTTTAGCTAACTGATTTGCAACATAGGTGGCATGAACATCTATTGGGGAAAAGACTATCTCCTCAATAAATGGTGCTGGGAAAACTGGATGACTCTATGCAGAAGAATAAAAATAGACCTCTACCTCTCACCATATATAAAAATAAGCCAAACCTAAGACTCAAAATTGCAAAGCTACTATAAGAAAAGACAGGTAAAACACTTCAGAACATTGGTCTAGGCAAAGATTTTATGACTAGAAGAAACAATTAAGAGTGAAGAGACAACCTGTAGAATGGGAGAAAACATTTGCAAACTATTCATCTGACAAGGGACTAATATCCAAAATATGAAAGAAACTCTAACTCAATAGCAAAAACCAAATAACCCTACTAAAATGTGAGGATGAAGTCTGAATAGATATTTATCAAAAGAAGACGTACAGGTGACTAATAGGTATACAAAAAAATGCCCAGCAGCACTAATCATCAGGGAAATACAAATCAAAACCACAATGAGATATCATCTTACTCTTGTTAACATCACTATTACCAAAGATAGATAAATAACAAATGGTGGCAAGGATGTGGAGAAAGGGAATTCTTACACACTTTGGGTCGGAATGTAAATGAGTACAGCTATCTAGCTTAGAAAACTGTGTGGAGGTTTCTCAAAAACCTAGAACTAGAGCTTTTATACAAATCAGCAATTCCACTGCAGAGCATTTATCCAAAGGAAAGGAAATCAGTATGTCAAGGAAATACTTGCACCATTGTGTTTATTGTAGGTAATACTGTTTATTTTGTGATGATAAGGAATCAATTTTAATGTCTATCAATAGATGCATGAATAAAGAAAATGTGGTATATATGCATAATGGAATATTGTTCTGTCATAAGAAAGTATGAAATTCTATTATTTTCAGCAAAATAGAGGTCATTATGTTAAATGAAATAAGCCAAGCACAGAAAGACAAATACTACATATTGCATGTTTTCAATCATATGTTAGGAGCTAGAAAAATTAACTGAGAATTGTGGGCTTGGGAATGAAGCAAAATTAGTAATGGGTACAGATGTATAGTTGGAATGAGTCCAGTGTTCAATAGGGCAACTACAGTTACCAATAATTTATTATATTTATAGCTGTAATATCTATAGCTAGAGGAGAAGATTTGAAATTTTCTCAATACAAAGAAATGATAAATGTTTGAGGTATGGATTCTCTAAACACTCTGGATTGATCATTACACATTGTACGCATGTAAAACTAGCACACATATCCCATAAATATATGCAATCATTATTATAAATAAAGAATTCCAGGGCATGAACATGACCCATCTCTCCCTTTATTAAGTCTTCTTTAATGTATATGAGTAGTACTTTTTCAATGTAGACATTTTGTATGCTTTTCGTTAAATGATCTATATTTATTATTAGAGATTTTATTTCATTGTGTATGGATTAAAAATTATTTTCAAATTATGTTCTCCATGATTACAACCATAAAATACTTTTATAAATTAAATTTCTATCATGGAACACTGGTAAATGTACTTATTAGTTCAAATCATTATATGAACTATAGGCATTGTAAATTCCATAGAATTTCCTCTGTAGAAAATCATGTTATCGATTAAAAGATAGGGTTTTTTTTTTTTCATTTTTAACCTTTACACCTGTTGCTCACCATTTTCTTTTAAATTAAATGGCTAGGATCTCTATAAGCAATGTCAAACAGAAATGGTGTGAATGGGCTTCCTTCTGTTTTCCCTAATCTTAGGGAGAATGCTTTCAGTCCTTCACCATTAAACATGATTTTAGCTGTAGATTTTTAGTAAATGACTTTTATAATTTTGAGAAAATTCTCTGCTATTCTTAGTGAATTTTTTTTTAAATAGACTTTTCACATTGTTACTTTGCTTTTAATGGGTCTTTAAATCACATAAACTTTTCTCTAAATAAACTTTTCTACATGAAATTTTCCAACATGGCCTTTTGCCAAGTTAGGATTCCCTCATTCTGAAATTTTACAAGGTAATTTTACATTATAACTACATTTAAATTTACATTTGATTCTCTGTTACATTTCATCTGATTTGTTTACGCCCAAGATGGCTCATTTATTTTGTTATAACTCTTTTGTACATTTTCTCAGCTTTAGAGGAATTTAGATTTAGGAAAAAAATGAGTATCTTTTCATGGAATTGAGTTTTTGTTAATTTTTTGTTTGCTTTTATACTAAATTATAACATATAAACCTTATGAGAATTGCTAGCTGAATTTTTCTAAAGCCAACATACACATATAGCCATTACTGAAATACTCTCACCACTCCAGGAGCCTCACTCTTATCCCTTTCCTAATTGTGAATTAACTGAAGGTTTCATTTCTATCACCATAGGTTAGTTTTGTCTATTTTTGAAATACTATATATATAAACGGAATTATATAATAATTACTCATATTTGTTTTGCTTAATCAATATGTGTCTTAGAGATAATTCTATGTTGTTGCACTTAGAAATCTTATGGTTTTACTTTTCACTTTTAGTTTACATTCCATCTGTAATTGATTTTGATGTATAGCATAAGTTATGACTCAAAGTTTGTTTCTACATGGATGCCTAACATTTGGTGACTATGTGTGTGGCTGTTTCTCATCTCTTTTCTGTTCCTTTGATCTAATTCTGTATGCCTGTATCAAGTATCCACTCTTTTAAATTGTTAGTTTTACAACACATTTTGTGATAAGTAAGTCCTCCTAGCCTGTTATTGTTCTAGATTTCTTTTTTTTTCTTATTAAATCATAGCTGTGTACATTGATATGATCATGGGGCATCATTCACTAGCTTCACAGACCGTTTACCAAGTTTCACATATACCCTTGTAAGATGCACCGCTGGTGTAATCCCACCAATCCCTTTCCCTCTACCCACCTCTCCCCTCCCTCCCCTCCCTTTCCCCCTTCCCCCTATTCTTAGGTTGTAACTGGGTTATAGCTTTCATGTGAAAACCCTAAATTAGTCTCATAGTAGGGCTGAGTACACTGGGTACTTTCTCTTCCTCTTAGTAAAGTATCTCAAGAATGGATGAGAATGTTCTAGATTTCTTTTGCCATTTTTGGCCCTATTCAGAAATCAGCTCCGTCTGAGGAATTTTTTAAGTATAGGTATAGATCGCTTTAGTGAAAGAGAGTGATTCACATTTATTGCAACATTGGGTGGAAGTGGTGAAAAATAGAAGGTATATTGGGACTAGATGGTAAAGGTCCTTTAGTATCCCCCATTTCCAACATTCTTCTCCTGATTACTTGTCTTATTCTCATATACCAACATATTAAGTAGTTTTGACCTTTTTAATTTGAAATGAGGGAAAAGGGTTTTAGAACAGAGGAATGCAAAAATAAATACTGTCTTTTAGGTGGATGCGTACATTTGAAATAAGATTTTGGAGGATATTATAGTCTTACTTAAAGTAGATGTCCATGAACGAATGACAACAGCTATTTTTCCTTGCATATAAGTTTATTCAGTATTCTGAATTATGTAAATCTTAAAATTAAACACTTATTACCTTGTTATTCTTCATTTTTATTCATTAACTTACACCTTAGCTGATGCTGTGCAAAGCTCTCTGAATGTTTAAGAGAATTTAATCTCAGGGCATCCTTCAGAGGTACAATATTAAGTGTGTGTGCTTATTCTGAGGCTAGAGGATTGCTTAAGCCCAGCAGAGGCTATGGACACAAGGGAGCTATGAAAGGGCCACTGCACTCCAACCTAGGTGACAGAGTGAGACCTTGTCCCTAAAAACAGTAACAATAAGAAATGTAAATAGCATTATAAGATTAGTAACTACTATATTGGACAACACAGAGGCTAGCCATTAGTTAGAAATTCTACTTTTTTCTATAGCATAAAGCTGAGTTGAAATGTATAATAACTATAGACTAGTTTCTAATTTTTTCTAAGATAGTTTTGTTTCACAGCAACTACTTTTATGTTCCAGTATTTCCTCATATGGCACAACCATTTGTTAAATAAATAAATAGATTAGAAACAGGATGGGTCATACAAACCAATCTACTAATTTATTAACCATTGTTAGATGTTCATCTATTGCTAGATACCTAAATGTTCTAATAAACTTTTGGTAAAAATTGGTATTTCCAAATAAGGACTAACTACTACCCTGTTTTCCCAAAAATAAGACATCCTCCGAAAATAAGACCTACTTACAGGAACGATAAGACGTCCCCTGAAAATAAGACCTAGCACATCTTTGGAAGCACACCTTAAAATAAGACACTGTCTTATTTTCAGGGAAACAGGGTACTCTATTACTTTGACATGCTCTTTCTTTTTCTCATACAGAAAAAGTAAAAACATCAAAATACATGGGATATGAAATGTGCATTTGCATTTACAAAATAGGGACATGCAAAAGTAAAGCTAAAAAGAACCCTAAATCCTCTAACTCGGTTGTTCTCAACCTGTGGGTTGTGACTCACGGGGACTATATTAAAGGGCCGCGGCATTAGGAAGGTTGAGAATGCTGCTCTAACTTATATTTTGACCATCCAGTCTGGATATAGATAAATTAGTGACCTGTATCATCCAGTGATGAAGAAATATGTAGCGAATAATCAAATAACAAACATTTCTGGATTTGGAGCAAGATGGCAGCTGAGTAACAGCTTTTTTGCAACTGAATGTGTTGCGATTGGGGACAGAAGACTCCAGGTATCTCTGGCTTGTGGACTCTGCCCAGAAACATCCCTTTGGGGATACAGGAGACAGTGAGAGACTTCTGGGCCCCAGGGGGATAAAAGCAGTGGAGAAGTGGCGATTGGTTGCATTCATTAGGTCTGAGGCTGTGGTGGCTGCCGTGGCTGTACCTACAACAGCAGCGAGATTGCAGACAGAGAAGGCCCTCCCTGTGTGTTGTTTTGGTTTTTTGGACTTGGTCACTCATTTGAATTACCTTGGGACACCTTGGGTGAGATTGCAGGTGAATTTAAGCAATTTAAGTTCAGTCCAGGGTCCAGGACTGAGCCGCTGAGCCAGAATGGAGCTATCATTGTTCAGCTGTGGGCCCGCGCAGTCATTGTGGGAGAGCTGCCCTGTAAACTCTGCCCTCAGGGTTGCAGAGTGAGGCCCAGATTGGGAGACTTTGGGTGAGTGATCATGTGACTGTGAGCAGCGGCAAAGGCCAGGACTGAGACTTAGTGGAAGAGTGGAGCTTTCAGTATTTGGCAGTAGGAGAGCTGGCTTGCAGCCTTAGCCCTCAGGGGCATAGACACTGACCATCACAATGGACCACCAGCAAAGTAAGCACCCAGAAATTTAAAGATAGAACCTAGCTTCCACAATGATGCACAAGATAAAACTAAGTAATGGACTTTCACAAAATAAGATGAATAGAACACTACCACACTTATCAATTATCCCAATAAACGTTAATGGCTTGAATTACCCACTGAAGAGGCATAGACTGGCTGATTGGATAAAAAAACACAAGCCATCGATTTGCTGTCTGCAGGAAACACACTTAGCCTTAAAAGACAAATTAAAACTCCAAGTCAAGGTTTAGAAGACAATTTTTCAGGCAAGCAGAATTCAGAAGAAAAGGGGGTTGCAATCTTATTTTCAGATACATGTGGATTTTAAGTAACTAAAGTAAAAAATGACAAAGATGGACACTTCATATTGGTCAAGGGGAAAAATACAACAAGAAGACGTTTCAATTCTAAATATTTATGCATCCAACTTAAATGCTGTTAGGTTTTTGAAACAGACTTTAATTAGTCTGAGCAATATTATATCCCATAACACAATAATAGCAGGGAACTTTAACATTCCTCTTATAGAGCTGGACAGATCCTCTAAATGGAAATTAAGCAAACATATAAGGGACTTAAATGAGACCCTAGAAAAACTGTGCTTAATAGATGCATACAGAATATGCATATCCCAAAGATAAAGAATATCCCAAAGATAAAGAATAAACATTCTTCTCATTGGCCCATGGAATATTCTCCATTGATCATATCCTAGGACACAAAACAAACCTCAACAGAATCAAAAGAATTGAAATTTTCCCTGTATCTTCTCAGATCACAAGGCATTAAAGGTGGAACTCAACTCCAACAAAAATGTTAACCCCACACAAAGGCATGGAAATTAAAAAAACATTATGCTGAAGGAGAGTTGGGTGCAGGAAGAAATAAAAGAGGAAATCATTAACTTCCTTGAGCACAACAACAATGAAGACACAAGCTACCAAAACCTGTGGGATATAGCAAAAGCAGTCCTGAGAGGAAAATTGATTTCTTTAGATGTCTACATCCAAAAAACAGAAAGAGAATGCATCAACAAACTCACAGGCCATGTTATGGAATTGGAAAAAGAAGAACAGTCTAAGCCTAAGCCTAGCAGAAGAAAAGAAATATCCAAAATTAAATCAGAGATCAATGAAATTGAAAACAAAAGAATCATTCAGAAAATTAGTGAAATAAGGGGTTGGTTTTTTGAAAAAATAAATAAAATAGAGAAACCTTTGGACAAACTAACTAGAAATAGAAATGTAAAATCTCTAGTAACCTCAATCAGAAATGATAAAGGGGAAATAAAAACAGATACCACTGAGATACAAGAGATTATCTCTGAATGCTACAAGACACTCTATGCCCAGAAATTTGACAATGTGAAGGAAATGGATCAATATTTGGACTCACACCCTCTACCTAGACTTAGACAGGAAGAAATAGAGCTTCTGAACAGACCAATTTCAAGTACTGATATCAAAGAAACAATAAAATCTCCCAATAAAAGCCCTGGTCTGAATGGCTTCACATCAGGCTTGAATTCTTTCAAGGAAGAGCTTATTCCTGTACTGCATAAATGAAGCAAACATCACCCTGATACCAAAACCTGGAAAAGACCCAACTAAATACGGGAACTTCAGACCAATTTCACTTGTGAATATAGATACAAAAATTCTCAACAAAATCCTAGCCAATAGATTACAGCTTATCATCAAAAAAGTTATACATCATAAGTAGGTTTCATCCCAGGGATGTAAGCCTGGTTTAACATATGTAAGTCCATAAACATTATTCACATCAACAGAAGCAAAACCAATGACCATATGATCCTCTCAATAGATGCAGAGAAAGCATATGATAAAATCCAGCATCCTTTCCTAATTAGAACACTGAAGAATATAGACATTGATGTTATATTTCTTAAATTGAGCAAAGCTATCCACAATAAACCCCATAGCTAATATTTTACTGAATGGAATAAAACTGAAAGCTTTTCCACTTAGAACTGGAACCAGACAAGGTTGTCCTCTATCGCCACTATATTCAACATAGTGATAGAAGTTCTAGCCAGAACAATTAGGCAAGAGAGTAAATAAAGGGCATCCAAATGGGAGCAGAAAAGGTCAAACTCCCCCTCTTTGCTGATGATATGATCTTATATTTAGAGAACCCCGAAGACTCAATTACAAGACTCCTAGAAGTCATCAAAAAATACAGTAAAATCTCAGGATATAAAATCAATGTCCACAAACCAGTAGCCTTTGTAAACACCAATAACAACCAAGATGAGAGGCTAGTTAAGGACACAGCCCCCTTCATTATAGCTGAAAAGAAAATGAAATACCTAGGAATATACCTAACAAAAGAAGTGAAGGACCTCTATAAAGAAAATTATGAAACCCTAAGAAAAGAAATAGCAAGATATTAACAAATGGAAGAGCATACCATACTCATGGCTGGGAATAATTAACATTGTTAAAATGTGTATACTTCTTAAAGCAATCTACAGATTCAATGCCATCCCTGTTAAAATACCAACCACACTTATAAGACTTGGAAAAAATAATTCTTCGTTTTGTATGGAACTAGAAAAGAACTCATACAGTTAATGTAGTTCTTAGTAATAAAAGCAAAGCTGAGGGCATCAGCATATCAGACCTTAGGCTGTACTACAAGGCCATAGTGGTCAAAAGAGTATGGTACTGGCAAAAAATAGAGACATAGACATTTGGAATTGAATAGAAAACCAGGAAATGAAACTAACATCTTACAGCCACCTAATCTTTGATAAACCAAACAAGAACATACACTGGGGGAAAGACTCCCTATTCAATAAATGGTAATGGGAGTGCTGGGAGAATGGGGATTGAAGACCCCATTCTTGGCAAAGGAAAGCACCCCCAGAAAAAGAGGAAAATTAAAAAGTTAGCTGAGTGAGTCAGAGCAAAAAAATGTCAGCTAGTTTATGTTTAAGCTAGCCATTCCTAGCAAGCTTCTTGCCTCTTCTGAAATTCTAGCCTGTTGGGGATACAGCTTACAAACACCCTGCTGGGTGTGTGAGCACTCTGAGGAAAATAATGGCCATAGAAGAGACTATGGGCAAGTCTTAGCAAAAGATACATCTTCTAGGGCTTTTCCTGCCCATTAAACAGGCAAAGCAGATACCCATTGTGGAGATTTGTACTTCCTGGGGCAGAGATCAAGGGAGTAGCCCGAGCCCTGAGAGATGGGCAGAAGAGTTTATATCCTTTATAGCAGAAGAAGATCCTCTATAGTTGTGATGGGAGGAAAATGCCTCCCTCCCACCACAGATTCCTCAGAGGAGATTAATGCCTCCCTAGAAATGTGTGTGATCTCAAGCAGGAGCCTCTCCCAATGCAAGGCTCAAATTTCAGATTTCTGAAGGCTACCATTAAGGTTAATAATAATAACAGTAGGAGCTGGTATGCTCAAACAGAGAAACTGCTGGTCTTTGTTCCCTCCCTCATCTTACCCTTTGGGCCAATAGACTTAAATAAAATCAGAGTAGAGCAAACACTCTGGGTCATTGCCAGAATCTCACTAACGGGTTGTCTCATGTCTCTTTCTTTACTACTGTTTCAAACTTTATAATCCCTCAGTTGATTGACACAAGTTTCCACAGGTCTTAGCGAACCCTGTTCTGGGAGAACTGGATATCCACATGTAAAAGAGTGAAACTGGATCTGCACCTTTCCTTACTCACAAAAATTGATTCAAGATGGATAAAAGACCTAAATTAAAGGCATGAAACGATAAAAATTCTCAAGGAAAGTGTAGGAAAAACACTTAAAGATATCGACCTGGGGAAAGACTTTATGAAGAAGACTGCCATGTCAATTGCAGCAACAACAAAAATAAACAAATGGGACTTCATTAAACTGAAAAGCTTCTGTACAGCTAAGGCAACAACAACCAAAGCAAATAGACAACCTACACAATGGGAAAAGATTTTGATTCAGACAAAAGCTTAATAACTAGGATCTGTAAAGAACTCAAATTAATCCACATGAAAAAAGCCAACAATCCCATATATCAATGGGCAAGAGACATAAATAGAATCTTCTCTAAAGAAGACAGATGAATGGCTAGCAAACATGAAAAAATGCTCTTCATCCCTAATTATTAGAGAAATGCAAATCAAAACAACCCTGAGATATCATCTAACCCCAGCGAGAATGGCCCACATCACAAAATCTTAAAACTGCAGATGCTGGTGTGGATTGGAGAGAAGGGAATACTTTTACACTGCTGGTGGGACTGCAAACTAATACAGCCTTTTTGGAAGGAAGTATGGAGAACCCTCAAAGAGCTCAAGCTAGACCTCCCATTTGATCCTGCAATCCCATTACTGGGCATCTACCCAGAGGGAAAAAATCCTTTTACAATAAGGACACTTGCACTAGACTGTTTATCACAGCTCAATTTACAATCGTCAAAATGTGGAAGCACCCTAAATGCCCATCAGGCCAGGAATGGATTGGATTAACAAGCTTTGGTATATGTATACCATGGAATACTATTCAGCCCTTAAAAAAGATGGAGACTTTACATCGTATGTATTAACCTGGATGGAAGTGGAAGACATTATTCTTAGTAAAGCATCACAAGAATGGAGAAGCAAGAATCCTATGTACTCAACTGTCATATGAGGATAGTTGATGACCTAGTACACAGTGGGTGGTGGTGGAAGGGGAGAGCAGAGAGAGGGAAGGAGGTGGGGGAAGGCTGGAGCAGAGACATGGAAGGAGGGAGGGAGGTGGGGGAAGGGGAGAGCAGAAGAGGGAAGGAAGAAGGGTGTGGGGGAAGGGAAGAACAGAGAGAGGAAAAGAGGGGGTGGGGGTGAATGATGATGTGTGACACACCTTTTGGGGGAGGAACACAATTATAAGAGGGACTTTACCTAACAAATGCAATCAATGTAACCTGGTTCTTTGTACCCTCAATGAATCCCCAACAATTAAAAACAAACAAACAAACAAACAAACAAAAAAACATTTCTGAATCCTTTTGTTGCACCCAGGTTTAAAATAGATTTTGTGGTAGCTACAAAAGAAATTCAAGTTATAATTGATTCTAAAAATGAGTTTATAATTAAGTGAAAAGAAAAATATAAATTAAAATTATTGTATTTTAGAACATGCACATGGGAAATAACAATAAACCCAGATGAAATAGGTTGAATAAGAGAAGTTAGTAAAAGACACAGAGCTGTAACTCTGCATATGAAAATCCAAAGACCTTAAAAAATAGAATGGTTTGTGTGGACACAATCCTAAATTGGTCAAATAGTGATATTTTTTCTAATCTGAATTTTATATGATCATGATAACTATGAGCATTTGTTTCCAAATGGAATGGCTTTGGTAATTAATGTAAACAAAATATCGATTGTTAGGATATTTTATTTAATCAGAAAATGCACAAGTTGTTTAGCTGGTATAAAGAGGGCTGTGTATCATATCAGAGAATTTAATACCATGTAGAAAAGAAAAATGAGGATTGCTGGGTGCAAATATGGTCAAAGTTAATTTCCTTTCAGCTTTTAGTTAATTTCCTTTCAGTTTTACTCTTTTAAAAATATATATATGCTAATATTCACTGCTTCTGGCATAAAATCCTATGATTTTAAACATAGGTTTTTGTAAACACCATCCCTCCTGGATACAGAACAAGTTCAATTTGCCAGAGAATTTCCTCATATTGACTTTTAATCAGACTCTCTCCCTTACCCTTAACCTCTGGCAAGCACTGATTTGTTCTCTGTTATAATCTTTTCTGTTTGTTTTCTTCCAGAATATCATATTAATGGAATAATATAGTATGTGAACTTTTGAGCCTTACTTTTCTAATTCAGCAAAATGCCTTTGTGGTCCAAGTTGTGTATAGCAAAATTTATTCATTTTTTTAATACAAAGGAGCAGAATTCCAGTATAACCCATTGAAGTATATTTGGTGTATTTCCAGTTTTGGGCAATTTCTACATGTCTATGTAGAAATGAAACATTTTTGCTCTAGAAAGAACAGTTAAGAGAATTCACAGGTAAACCAGACTAGGAAAAAAATTGTAAATCTCATTGACTACAGAATATAGAAAGTCGATTTTTGAATTACATTAGAGTTCTTCTGAAATGAAAAAGAGAATGTTGGAGATATTAAATGGTAATTTTGTGAAGCTAGACAGGATTACATTTCATTCTGGAATGAAACAATAATATTATAATATGGGTAGAACAGTAATGTAAACTACTCTAGAGACTGGAAAGATGCCTAAATGTGGGCAGGCTGGATTATGGTAGATACAAATCTATGAAAAATAGGAGTAAGATATTTGATGCAAAATTTTAACAGGGGAAGAAAGAGGTCATTGCATTTATGGAGCCACTGCACACATTTAAAATATGAGTGTCTGAGCATGAAGTCTGGCATTTGGAGAGTTTAGACGTGGAAAACCAGGTCACAGAAGTGATCAGCCAAAATGCCATTATTCATAAAATATGTGGGAAAGAGGGACTCATGATTTCCTGGTTGTCTTCAGGCTGAACATATTAATGGGGACCAGAAAATGGAATAAAAATTTGAAAAAGAATTAAATCGTAAATCACCTGGACCTCATAAAGGTAGTTGATGTTAAAGGTTTTGGGAGAAAAAAAGCATGAGAAGGCATTTATGAAGGAGCTGGAAAGAAAGGACAACTAGGTGGTAAAAAAGAAAAATGTGTAAGTGGCATATTGTGGCTGTGGGTGTTTCAAGACATGGCACTACTATTTTGGAATCTAATCCTAAGGACAAAGATATATACTTTGTACGTAAAGGTTAGTAATAGCTGTACACATAGAAATAAAAAACTTACGTGGCTTTCAGAAATAACTGTCTTTGAGAAATTTAATGCTAGTTATCACATTCCTTTTCCAGATGTTTCCTGAAATCAAACTATATTCAGCCCTAGCAATTTTTACTGTGATATACTTTTAGAAACCACAGTGTGAAGCAGAGATTTCTAAGGACAGCATTTCCCCCTAAGGAACTGTGTTACAATGAGTGTTAGCAAATAACTCATAGTCTACGGCCATACCACCCTGAATGCGCCCGATCTCATCTGATCTCGGAAGCTAAGGTCGGGCCTGGTTAGTACTTGGACGGGAGCAAATAACTCATAGATTACAATTAATATGTGTAAAGGCAAAAATAATGGGAGGGGAAAGAAATTTAGTGAACATCTATTATATGCTATTGTGAGGTTAAGCCTTTCCTAAAACCCATATGTAATATCAAAAGTAAAATGTGTTCAAGTAGATGTTCCTCAGCTGTGACACAGATACACTCTGTGTGTGGTATTCACATCTTCACTGCCCTGTGAACTTGGTAGGGCAAAGAGAAACAATGCAAACACAGAGCTAATGATGTCCCTATGCCATAAATAATAAACTATTTAAATTCATGGGGACTCAGGCATGTTTGGGGATAGAGAATGGGAAAGGTTGGCAAAACATGACCTAGGAATCACAGATAGGTGAGTCTTCTAGCAGTCCCTGGCTGTGCAGAATTGCTCTTCAGAGCTAAGAGAGGCTGGGGCCGAGATTCAAGGCTGTTTTGAGATCCGCTATGGGTCTGAATTTGGCATTGACAATTTTTATAAGTCAATAGAAACAAGTCCTTTTGGGCTAGTCATCTTCTTACTGGCCAAATCTATGGAAGTGTGGCAAGCCAGCTTAACAGCAGCACAGAATTGCTGGAGTGCTTGCCAGGCCAGAGGAAAAGTGCAAAATATCACTAATTATGCCTTGTTCTTCCTCCTTTAAGTTTACTGGTATGAAGAGTTGGGGTTTTTTGTTTGTTTGTTTTTCTTAGCAAATCTTGAGAAATTGAATAGTGTGAATGTTTCAGAAAGTGCTCATTAGGAAAATACAGAGATTATCAGCTATTTTCTATATTTGGACAACTTGGTGGACTCACTTATATCTAAATTTAGCATACCTATTAGGGAACATTTTCCTGTTCTTTGTCATTCCCCACACAATTGCCAAAAAAAAAAATATTGGCTTTTGTTACTTAAGAACATATCTTTAAAGTTAGTATCGAGCTTCATGTATTTATTAAACAAAATACATTGTTATACATTTGACAATTTTTCTAATTGCATATGATTTTCTATATTATGCCACATTTTATCGAGTGAAGTAACACATGGGAAATGAAAAAAACCATTTGAGAAACTGAAAAAAATTCCAGTTTCTCAAAAAATTATGAGAAACTGAAAAAAATTTGAGAAACTGGAAAAAAATTTGAGAAACTAAAAAAAAAAAAATTCCAGTTTCTCAAAAAATTATGATCTGTTTGAAATAACATTTTTTTCTGAACGATTTCAAATGGGTTGGATTTATCTTTGAAACCTTAGAAAAGATAATGGAGTACAACATATTGATTTTTCTAATGGAGTTTTAATAGTGACAAAAATAGTTTCAAATTAGTTCCCTCAATAAAGATTTCAATGATGACAAAATATACTATAAAATTTACTATGTGGATGGAAATAATAAAATTAGTATTCAAACTCAAACAAATGTTCACTAAAAGTAAATTACACCAACTCACTCTCTTCCCTTGAATATAGGAGAGCTATGAGGATGTTTCCCTGTGGATATTTTCAGTGTTAAATGTAAAAATATATATGAAACTTTTAAAATAAGGCACAATACATGAGATAAGTACAGATAATTAATAACTGAATATAATAAGTTATATATACATATATATTATAAATAAAAGAGACTACGTAGAGATCAATTATAAAGTAATATATGTTAATGCAACTGGAAAGAGGAAAATCATTTTTCTGGTGACTAGCTGTCAAACTCATTGTTCACAACTTGTAAAACCTTCTTGGTATGATTTGATAGCCAAGTGATACAACTTTACTAACAGCAGTCAACAAAAGTAGTACCACATTTCTTTAGGGAGGAAAGCAAACAATTATTTTAGAATTTGAGAAGTTCAGGTGGATTAATGGTAATTTTGCTTATTTCTGCATGTTTAATGTATTGAGGCCCTTGACAGAAAGTATGGTGGCTAGAAAGCCAAGGGGATAATGCAATGTCTGTACTTGGTGTAAATATCACAGCTATCTCTATTCCACATTACCTTAGGATTTTAGTCTCTTGGCTCTTCTTGCCAGAATCAAAAAAATGTTTGCGTTCGGAAACTTCAGCAGGCCTCTTTTAATTAGAACCCAAGTATGTATTTAACTAACTATATGCCTTTTTAGAGAAACTGAACTCTCCAGTAGCTTTATTACTTATTCATCAGGAGGAAAACAGTGTGTATTAAAAATAAGAAAATATCCCCATCTACTGCCAATATACATTTTATAAATACATGAGTGCCCAAAATATTTTTGAGTAAGTCTTCCATTGTTTAAATTTTATGCATGAAAGTCTTTAATGGTCTTCTTAGCCCCATTAAGCAGGCTACTTGTAAGTGGGGTAGTTTTTCTGAGGATTGATTGAAATAAATTTATGAATTGTTCAACCTAGATTTTTGCATGGAAAATAAACTTCTTTTCAATGTGATAGAAAAGCTAAAATAAGTATTTCTATATTTTATAATAAACTGGCTATGGCTGCCATTCTTTATAAGTAGAGATCATTTTGTTGCAACAGAAGTTTTATTAAGTTAGTGCATAAACATGAGTCATCCAAAGCTTTTTCTACCAGTTTTCCTTGGTGGCATAATTACAAAAAAACCTTGTTTTGTTTATAAAAAAAGATAAAGCTGACATTTATTTGCATCAAGAATATTCTTCATATGTATTTAAAAGCCAATTAATTTATCATCATAAGTTAGATTTGATTCATGCCATCATAAATCCATCAAGAAATAATTATGCTGAATGGCAGTAGTGAAAAAAATTATAAAGCAGTCAGAAGGGAGCAAGTGATCAATAAGTATTGTTTTTATAATTAAATCTCAATGTTTCTACCTTGAGAAGAGAACAGCTTCCAAGGAACAGCTACAAAAGCCAGAAGATATGACTGTTTCCTCAAATGCTCAGGCACCAACACAAGGGTACAAGGATTATTTTAAATCATAAAAATGAGACATCACCAAGAAAAGTTTAAATAAGCTCCTATAATGTAACTTGCAGAAATGGAGATCTATCAAGTAATTGACAAAGAATTCAGAAAAATATTCTTAAAGAAATTTAGGGGACTAAAAGAAAACTCCAATAGAAAATTAAATAACATTTGAACATAATTAATGAAAAAAAATCAGAAGTTTGACAAAGAAATAGAAATAATTAAAAAATCCTAGAGATGAAGAATACAATAACTGAGCTAAAAAAACTCAGTAGAAAGCTTCATCAACAGACTTGAACAATCATAAAAAAGAATCAGTGAATTCAAAGATCAGATATTTGAAAATATCCAATCAGAGCTTCAAAGAAAAAAGAATGAAAAAGAATAACAGAAAACCTATGAGAAAAATGGGACACCATGAAGAGTTCTACTGTCCCATGATAAGAGTTTTTGAAAGCAGAGAAAGAGAAAAAGGCCCAAAGCATATCTAAGAAAATAATGACTAAAAGTTTCTCATATCTGTGGAAAAGTGACTACACCCAGACCTAGAAAGTATAGAGCTCTATAATACCATTCAACCCAAAAAGGAGTTCATCAAGGCAATTCATAATGAAACTATCTGAAATCAAAGGCAAAGAAAAAATACTGAAAGAAGCTAGAGATAAGAAACATCACATTTAAGGCAATGTGGCAATCAGCATATTTCTCAGCAGAAGTCGTATAGGATAGGAGAGAGTGGGTTATTATATTCAAAGGGCTGAAAGAAAAAAATATGGCAGTTAAGTATACTTTCTCCAGCCAAACTATCTTTCACAATTGAGGGAGAAATAAAAACTTACCCAGGGCAGTGCCTGTGGCTCAAAGGAGGAGGACACCGGTGCCATATACCAGAGGTGGTGGGTTCAAACCCAGCCCTGGCCAAAAACTTCAATAAATAAATAAATAAATAAACAAATAAATAAAAAATAAAATAAAATAAAACTTACCCAGACAAACAAAAGCTAGGAGAATTCATTACACTAGAACTGCTTTACAAGTATTACTGAAGAGAGTTCTTTCAGTTGAAGCAAAGGGATGTAAATTAATAACAAAACATATGAAAGTAAAAACCTCAATGGTATAAATATTACAAGGTCATATTCAGAATACTCTAATTCTATAACAGTGGTTTGTACAGCAGTTTTATCTCAACTATGAGGGCTAAAAGGCAAAAACAATCTTGTGTACAAGTGATTGTTAAGGAATAAACATTTAAAAAAGGTAAATTTTGGCATCACAATCATAAAAGTTAAAGGGGGTTGTAGAGTTTCTGTTTGTGATTAAAATTAAGTTGTTATCAAATTAAGTAGCCTGTTTAAGTATAACATGTTTGGTTTAAGCCTTGTGGTAATTGCAAAGCAAAAATCTATAGTAGTTACACAAAACATAAAAAGAAAAGATTCAAAACAAACAACAGAAATTCATTAAACCACAAAGGAAGACAGAAGGGAGGAAGCAATGGCCCTACAAAACAACCAGAACACAAATTACAATAATTTCATTGAATGTAAATGAATAAAGTCTCTAGTCAAAGACATAAAATGTAGTCTTTTGTGGGATTAGACCTAAAAAAGAAACAACAAAAATACATAAAATGGCTGAATGAATTAAAAAACACTATTCAAACATATGCTGCCGAAAGAGATTTACTTTACCAGTAAGGATGCACATAGACAAAGTAAAGGAGTAGAAAAAGGTATTTCACACAAATGGAAACCAAAAGAGAGTAAGAGTAGTTAATATTTATGTCAGACAAAATGGACTTATGTCCAAAACTATAAAAAGAGACAAAGTAGGTTATTATACAATGAAAAAGTGATCAGTTTGTCAATAAGATATAACAATTGTAAATATATATACCCAACATTGGAGCATCTAGATACATAAAGTTGTTACATAATCTGAAGGGCGAGATAAACTACAATATAATAATAGTAGGGGACTTCAATATCCCATTTTTCAATCATAGATGTATCATTCAGACAGAAAACCAATGAGAAAACAACAGGCTTAAACTATAGACCAAATGGACCCAAATTATACAGAACAGTACCCCCATCAGCAATAAATCATACATTCATTTCAAGCACACACAGAACATTCTCCAAGATAGATCATATGTTAGACTACAAAATAATTCTTAAAATATTTAAGACAACTGAAATATATGGAGTATCTTTTCTTACCAAAATGGCATGAAATTAGAAATCAATGACTAGGAAACCTGGGAAAAAAGAAAATTTACTCAGCACATAACAAAGAAAGAAATCATAGCAGACTTCATTTATAAACTAAGCAAGCCAGAAAACAATAGAGGGCAACAAACTCAAGAGGTAAAAGACCTATACATTAAAAAATATAAAACACTTATTAAAGAAGTTGAAGATAATACAAATAAACAGAAAGCGATTCATTCATTCGTAGATTAATGTGAAAATACAACAGCATGCTCCTGAACAACACATGGCTGACAAAAGAAACAAAAAAGGAAATGAAATAATACCTCAAGACAAATGAAAACAGAGATACAACATTACAAAACTATGGAATGGAGCAAAAGCAATCCCAAAGGAAAATTCAAACTTTATGCTTATATCCGAAAAGCTTACATCAAAAATAAACAACATATCAAAAAAAGACAGACTTCAAATAAACAATTTATCATTACACATGAAGGAATTAGAAAAAGAGGAACAAACTGGCTGCACAGTTAGCAGAGCAAAGAAAATAGCAAAGATCAGAGCAAAAATAGATGAAATAGAGACTACAGAAATAACAGGGAAAAAAAGACCACAATTCAGAGTTGATTTTTAAAAGATAAATATGACAAACTTGTATATAAACTAAAAAGAGAAGTCTCAAATGAGAAAAGAACATTAAAACTGATGCAACAGAAATGTAAATGGTCATAGAAGAATATTATGACCAAGCAAATGACAACAAATTTGATAACCTAGAAGCATAGAACATACCAAGACTCAATCATGAAGGCATAGAAAATCTGATTCTGCCGTTTGAAATCTGTAGTTGTTCAGGGCCATGGAATGGGCTGCAAGGCTGGGCAAAGTCTCCGGGGTTGTGGCTCAATGACTTAGGCTGGGCAGAGCCAGGGGCTATCCTCCCAAATATGGATGGAAATGGGCTTTCCTCCCAGCCTAGTGAGGGATCTAAGCAGAGTACTGAGGCTTTCTGTGGTCACCACTTGGCTGCTGAGGTTAGGCAGAACAATGCACTCCATTGTGGATAATAACTGGTCTTCAGTTATTTTCCAGCTTAGAGAAGGTTGGGAACACTGGAACATGGATTAAAAAAATAATATACAGTAAATATATACAACAGAATACTATTTAGCCTTAAAAATAAGGAAAGTCTGGCACCTGTAACAATATGGATGAATCCTAAGGACATCTTTTTTCTCAATGATATAAGCCAGAACACAAAGACAAATAGTATACAATTTCACTTATTTGTGACATATAAAAATGTTGAGCTTAAAGAATTAAAAAGTTGTGAAAGAGATGGAGGGAAGGAGCAGTTGTTAGTCAAAGGGTAAAATGTTTCAGTTAGACATTGAGAATTAAGTTTTGAGATGTATTGTGCAGAAGCATGATTGTAGTTAATAATAAAGTATATTTCAAAGCAACTGAGTGTCAATTTCAAATTTCTCACTTAAAAAATGATAAATAAGTGTGGTGATGGATATGTTATTAGCTTGATTTAATCATTTCACATTTCATACATGTATGTCATTTTTTGACATGTATGTCAAAGTGATACATTGTACTCTATAATTGTATACATTCATGATTTGACAATAAAAAATAATATATATATTTATTTTTTTTACACATACATGTGTTTATTGGTTTACACTTTTTGCCTTCACAAAATTAAAAAGGCTTAAAATATAATAACAATAACAATAAAATAACAATAAGGTAAAAACTAGAATAAAAATAATATTAATAAAATAATACACTCAATAGAAATTTTAACCACTGCATATTACCATATTGCCTTTTTCTTCCCTGGATAACAATTTTTGCTTGCTGAACATCTACAGTACTGTTGGAACTCAGATGACTTACAAAGTGAATGGCCTTATTTAGGAAAATTGTATCTCTAAGTAGAAAATTTATATATTTAAAATACTGGTTCTGGTAAGTTAAAATTTGTCTAATCCTAGTCCCACATGGACCTCCATAAGTGCTGTGCCGCGACCCCCTGCACTCACCAGGGCTCCACACACCCTGACCAGGAACTGCAAGAGCTGCGTAACCCCAAGTCATCCCTCCTGTACACTCCCTGCCTCCACACCGGCCCACTCATCTGGCCAGGGACTCTGGTAGCCACGTGCCCTCCAGAGCCTAACCTGCCTCTGCATGGAGACCTTCTCCTGGCCAGAGACTGCTAGAGCCTTGAGCTCTCTATGCCAAAGACATTAGGTGCCAGGCACTCCCAGAAACATGTGCACCACCCCTGCCCTGTTGCTGGATCCAGGTGTGTCACACTCCGGAGCTGCTTCCACAACCAGAACTCCCTGGCTGGGGCAGCACCAGAGAAGCTACACAGGATCACTCCCTACAAAGATCCAGCAACAATAGAGTGATCCCGCTCGTGTCTAATCTTGGAGAGACACCTCCCCAACTCTGAGGATGGCCAGAGGCAATGGTGAAAAACAATCATGAGGCAAAATCAACAGAAAAACTCTGGCAATATGAATAATTAGAGTAGATCAACTCCCCCAAGGATCAATGGGGCAGACACAGCACAAGATCCCATGCACAAACAAATAGCTGACATGTCAGAAATCGAATTCAGAATCTGGATAGCAAATAAGATTGAATTAGAATTCCAAGCACTAACCCAAAATATATCTCAAGAATTCAATGAATTCAAAGACCAAATGACTAAAGATTTTAACACATTGAGACAAGAAGTTACAGCCCTCAAAGATTTGAGAAACACAGTAGAATCCCTCAGTAACAGAATGGAGCAAGCAGAAGAAAGGATTTCTGACATTGAAGACAAAGCTTTTGAATGCTCCCAAACTCTCAAAGAGGAAGAGAATTGGAGGGCAAAAACAGATCACTCTCTCAGAGAGCTCTGGGATAATTCAAAGAAAACCAATATTCATCTTATAGGGATCCGCAAAAGCGACGAAGTGGCTTCGCAAGGCACAGAGTCTCTTAACCATGAGATTATGAAGGAGAACTTTCCAGACAAGCCAAGAGATTCTGAAATTCAGATAGCAGACAGTTTCAGAACTCCGGCATGACTCAACCCAAATAAGACATCCCCCAGACACATCATAATCAATTTCACTAAAATTAATATGAAGGAGAAAATTCTGAAAGCAGCCAGATAAAAGAAAACCATCACCTTCAAGGGGACGAATATTAGAATAACTGCAGATCTCTTCTGAAACCTTCCAAGCTAGAAGAGGATGGTCATCGACTTTTAGTCTCCTAAAACAAAATAACTTTCAACCCAGGATCCTGTACCCAGCTAAACTGAGTTTCATTTATGACGGAGAAATTAAATACTTTAATGACATTCACATGTTGAAGAAATTTGCCATACTTAAACCAGCTCTCTAGGATATTCTCAGACGTATCCTTCATAAAGACCAGTGTAACCCTCTACCACAAAAGTAAACCCACCCAGAAAATTTTGATCAAATTCCAACTTCCACAGTTGAAACAGGATTAAAAATGTCCACTGGACTCTTGAAAGGCTTATCAATACTCTCAATAAATGTGAATGGTTTAAATTGTCTTCTAAAGAGTCACGAGTTGGCTGACTAGATACAAAAACTCAAGCCAGATATGTGCTGCATACAATAATCTCATCTTACATTAAAAGACAAATACAGACTCAAAGTGAAGGGATGGTCATCTATACTCTAGGCAAATGGAAAGCAGAAAAAAGCAGATGTTGCAATCCTATTTGCAGATGCAATAGGCTTTAAACCAACCGAAATAAGGAAGGATAAGATGGACACTTCATATTTGTTAAAGGTAATACTCAATATGATGAGATGTCAATTATTAATATGTGTGCACCCAACCAGAACGCACCTCAATTTATAAGAGAAGCTCTAACAGACATGAGCAACTTGATTTCTTCCAGTTCCATAATAGTTGGAGATTTTCACACCTCTTTAGCATTGCTAAATAGAGCCTCCAAAAAGAAGCTTAAAAAGGAAATTTTATTTTTAAACTTAACTATTCAACATCTGGACTTAACACACATCTACAGAACAATTCATGCCAACAAAACTGAATGCACATTATTCTCATCAGCCCACGGAACATACTCCAAAATCGACCACATCCTAGGTCACAAATCTAACTTCAGCAAATTAAAAAAAATAGAAATTATTCCTTGCATCTTCTCAGACCATCATGGAATAAAAATTGAACTCAATAACAACAGGAATCTGCATACCCATACAAAAACATGGAAGCTAAACAACCTTATGCTGAAGGATAGATGGGTTATAGACGAGATTAAGAAGGAAATCACCAAATTTTGGAACAAAACAACAATCAAGACATGAATTATCAGAACCTCTGGGATACTGCAAAGGCAGTCTTAAGAGGGAAATTGATAGCAATGCAAGCCTTCCTCAAGAAAATGGAAAGAGAGAAAGTTAATAACTTAATGGGACATCTCAAGCAACTGGAAAAGGAAGAACATTCCAACCCCAAACCTAGCAGAAGAAAAGAAATTAACAAAATCAAAGCAGAATCAAATGAAATTGAAAACAAAAGAATTATACAACAGATCAATAAATCCAAAAGTTGGTTTTTTGAAAAGATCAATAAAATAGATAAACCTTTGGCCAACCTAACCAGGAATAAAATAGTAAAATCCCTAATTTCATCAATCAGAAATGGTAATGATGAAATAACAGACCCCTCAGAAATTAAAAAAATTTCTAACGAATACTATAAGAAACTCTACTCTCTGAAATATGAAAATCTAAAAGAAATGGATCAATACCTGGAAGTATGCCACCTACCAAGACTTAGCCAGAATGAAGTGGAAATGTTGGACAGGCCTATATCAAGTTTTGAAATAGCATCAACTATACAAAATCTCCCTAAAAAGAAAAGCCCAGGACCAGATGGCTTTATATCAGAATTCTACCAAACCTTTAAAGAAGAACTAGTACCTATATTACTAAACCTCTTCCAAAATATAAAAAAAGAAGGAATATTACCCAACACATTCTATGAAGCAAACATCACCTTGATCCCCAAACCAGGGAAAGACCCAACAAGAAAAGAAAATTATAGACCAATATCACTAATGAATATTGATGCAAAAATACTCAATAAGATCCTAATGAACACAATCCAACAACACATCAAAAAAAATTATTCACCATGACCACGTGGGATTTATCCCAGGGTCTCAAGGCTGGTTCAATATGCATAAATCAATAAAGGTAATTCAGCACACAAACAAACTAAAAAATAAAGACCATATGATTCTCTCAATTAATGCAGAGAAAGCTTTTTATAATACCCTGTTTTCCCAAAAATAAGACATCCTCCGAAAATAAGACCTACTTACAGGAAAGATAAGATGTCCCCTGAAAATAAGACCTAGCGCATCTTTGGGAGAAAACCTTAAAATAAGACACTGTCTTATTTTCGGGGAAGCAGGGTATCAAGCATCCCTTCATGATCAGAACACTTAAGAAAATTGGTATAGAAGGGACATTTCTTAAACTAATAGAGGCCATCTACAGCAAACCCACAGCCAATATCATACTGAATGGAGTTAATTGAAATCATTTCCACTTAGATTAGGAATGAGGCAAGGTTGCCTATTGTCTCCATTGCTCTTTAACATTGTAATGGAAGTTTTAGCCATTGCAATTAGGGAAGAAAAGGCAATCAAGGGTATCCACATAGAGTCAGAAGAAATCAAACTTTCACTCTTCACAGATGATATGATTGTATATCTGGAAAACACTAGGGATTCTACTACAAAACTTTTAGAAGTGATCAAGGAATACAGCAATGTCTCAGGCTACAAAATCAACACCCATAATCTGTAGCCTTTATACATACCAACAATAACCAAGCCGAAAAAACAGTTAAGGACTCTATTCCTTTCACAGTAGTGCCAAAGAAGATGAAATATTTGGTAGTATACCTAACAAAGGACGTGAAAGATCTCTACAAAGAGGACTATGAAACTTTAAGAAAAGAAATAGCTGAAGATGTTAATAAATGGAAAATCATACCATGCTCATGGCTGGGAAGAATCAACATTGTTAAAATGTCTATACTACCCAAAGCAATATATAATTTTAATGCAATTCCTATTAAAGCTCCATTGTCATATTTTAAAGATCTTGAAAAAATACTGCATTTTATATGGCATCAGAAAAAAACTCAAATAGCCAAGACATTAGTCAGAAATAAAAACAAAGCAGAAGGAATCACGCTACCAAACCTGAGACTGTATATAAATCAATAGTGACCAAAACAGCATGGTACTGGCACAAAAACAGAGAAGTAGATGTCTGGAACAGAATAGAGAACCAAGAGATGAATCCAGCTACTTACCATTATTTGATCTTTGACAAGCCAATTAAAATCATTCAGTGGGGAAAAGATTCCCTATTTAACAAATGGTGCTGGGTGAACTGGCTGGCAACCTGTAGAAGACTGAACCTTGACCCACACCTTTCAGCATTAACTAAGATAGACTCTCACTGGATTAAAGATTTAAACTTAAGACACGAAACTATAAAAATACTTGAAGAAAGTGCAGGGAAAACTCTTGAAGGAATCGACCTGGTTGAATATTTTATGAGGACGACTCCCCAGGCAATTAAACAGTATCAAAAATATATTACTGGGACCTGATCAAACTAAAAAGCTTCTGCACAGCCAAGAACATAGTAAGTAAAGCAAGCAGTCAGCCCTCATAATGGGAGAAAGTATTTGCAGGTTATACCTCCGATAAAGATCTAATAACTAGAATCCACATAGAACTGAAACGTATTAGCAAGAAAAGAACAAGTGATCCCATCTCAGGGTGGGCAAGGGACTTGAAGAGGAACTTCTCTAAAGAAGACAGATGCACAATCTACAAACACATGAAAAAAAGCTCATCATCCTTAATCATCAGAGAAATGCAAATCAAAACTACTTTGAGATATCACCTAACCCCAGTAAGAGTAGCCCACATAACAAAATCCCAAAACCAGAGATGTTGGCGTGGATGTGGAGGAAAGGACACACTTTCACACTGCTGGTGGGAATGCACACTAATACGTTCCTTCTGGAAGGATGTTTGGAAAATACTTAGAGACCTAAAAATAGACATGCCATTCGATCCTATAATTCCTTTTACTATATTTATACCCAGAAGACCAAAAATCACAATATACCAAAGACATCTGTACCAGAATGTTTATTGCAGCCCAATTCACAATAGCTAAGTCATGGAAGAAGCCCATGTGCCCATGAACCCATGAATGGACTAGCAAATTGTGGTACATGTATACTATGGAATATTATGCAGCCTTCAAGAAAGATGGAGACTTTACCTCTTTCATGTTTACATGGATGGAGCTGGAACATATTCTTCTTAGCAAAGTATCTCAGGAATGGAAGAAAAAGTATCCAATGTACTCAGCTCTACATGAAGGCTATAACCCAACTATAGCACAAGACTATGAGGAAAGGGCCAAGGAAGGGGAAGGGAAGGGGGAGGTTACGGTGGAGGGAGAGTAATGGGTGGGGCCACACCTATGGTGCATCTTAGAATGGGTACAGGCAAAACTTACTAAATGTAGAATACGAATGTCTACATACAATAAGTAAGAAAATGCCATGAAGGCTATGTTGAACAGTTTGATGAGAATATTTCAGATTGTATATGAAACCAGCACATTGTACCCCTTGATTGCACTAATGTACGCAGCTACGATTTAACAATAAAAAAATAAATAAAATAAAATTTGTCTAACACTACCGTCACAATATCTCTAATGTAGGTACTATTTTCATACATAATAGTGAACAAAATTCATACTCAAAATATACAGACGAAGGGACTTTAGCAAGCTAGTGGCACAGACTGGATTTCAGGTCACACATTCAGATTTTAAATTCAATTCTCTTTCCATGATTCAAATTATTCTGCAATAAATTGGGGGAAATAAATTGCTGCAGTTGTTGCAAGCTAGAGGAAAGGTGATTAGATTCTTCAGGGAGAAGAATAGTTCCTTGATTGTCTTTGAAAGAATAAAACCATAAGGGAAAATTTTCTTCCACACTCTAATGAATATTTTATAGAAGAAAATATGCTAAGGTTGTGGAGCAGGAATCAAGGACAAATAGGGCCAAATGAGGCTCCTGAGAGCACAATGCGAGAGAATGCAGTAAAATATGACAAAAGTAAAATACCAGACATTCTGATGACCCTGAAGAATGTCACCATCAGGGAAGGTGAAAGGTTGAGACATTCTGGCTGATCACATTATAAAATAAGCATCTTTTGCTTAACATAATAGTCATCCTGAGGTACCTACCCAGGATTTCTATCTTCGGAGATATTTATTATGTGGAAATGAAAAGATTTGCACCTTTTTTTCCTAATGCGGCACCATGACTGGATACAGAGATTTCATCTAATTTAGGGAGTATGGTATTCAATCAAATAAACTTTATGATATCATCCCACAATATCTGATGGCAATTTTCAAAAATAAATCATTGTAGATGCACCTACGTATCTCTCAGCTTATAAGAAAGTAGGATTTTTTAGGGCCATTGGTGGTATATAAATTACACATAAATTTCTTTCAAGTCTCTAGTTCAGGGACCTTCCTTTTATTTCCCAGGCATTAGCTACAGTCTGTGTTAGGCAGAGTCCCACCTGAACCCTCTTCTGCAGACATAGGTTTATGTCTCTAATGGACATGTCAATTCCCTGTTGGAAAGAAACTGAAAAGGTAGTTGAAAACTGTATCATTTTCAATCTTTAAATGGCTTTTAGGTCTATGCTAATAAATTTTGAATGCATAGTTCATAATTTTCAGTTCAGTCACATAATTCTTATTTTGTTTACCATCTCAAGAGCCTTAGCATAAAATGCTACTTTCATAATTCTAGACCCTTAAGAAAAATTACCTGTCAGCTTGAGTTAAAAAGTGTTTATTTTTTAAACATTATATAAGAAAAATCTTGTTCTCTGGAAGTACTAAACAAGCACCAAATCTTTTATTCAGATATTTTAAAAATATACACAGTAGAATAAAAACTAAGCAGTAGGGGTACATGTGTAAACGTATTTCTTACTATAATTCTATGTTACTGGATAATTCGTTGTAAATTATGCTATAGATAGAGAACATGGGACATGTACAAGGTATAAGAAGATGGCATGATGCATTGAAAAGTGTAGCACACGAGATTGAGAAAATTCTAGACTTATTTCCGTTTGTCGTTGATTATATGACTTTGAACAAGTCATTTATTTTGTGTTTCCTGGTTCTTATCTATAAATGGGGATAATAATGTTTAACTCTAACACATTATTTACTGACTAAATTAGACTTCACATATTTCCAAAATAACATATGGGTACCCACGGCACTTACTACCTAAGCCCCTTATGTTGAGCAATAGAATTGCTGGATCATAAGATGATTTATAGGAAGTAGTAAGAGGCATTTTTGTTAGAATTGAAAATAAGCTCAATACAAGTCAATATTTTTTGCATAAAATAAATTGATTATCCATGGTAAAGTCTGGGATAGAGTTTTTCAACTTTATACTGGGAAGACCTTACCAAGGTACTGTGCTCTGTTCTGAAAGCTCACTTTAAGAGGTCCTTTAATCAAATTGGGGAGCATATCAGGCTAGGCAATGAGCATGATTTGAGACCACTGTCTGGGGATGGACATGATAGAACTGAAGATATTTTACATAGAGAATGAATAAATTAGGGACTTGATCCGTATCTTAAATGGATTGAAGTAATAAATTTCTCAACATTGTAGGTGTTTAATCACTGTCTAGACATAGCTTTGGGGAACTTTTGTAAAAAATTGGCTTAGATTATACATATATCTTAACTGCCATGGTTCCTTTTCACTTAAATATTTTATAAGTTTGTCATTTTATTACCATGTATTATTATTGGTTAATTGTTAAGTCATTAGATTAAAATAAACTTAATCTTTATAAGGATGCTTCTAGAAAACATCAGCTAAAAATCAAATACATTATATTACTAATTTGTTCCAGTTTATCACATTTCCTTAGGCTCAATCTCAAAATATATATGACTTACTACTGATAAATGAAATTGTATTTTCTGCTTTAGCTTTCCAAGTTTTTTTAAATCGTGAGAACACTTTTTTCACCCGTGATATCATCTTATTTAGAAATAATTTAAAGAATGATCGGATGTATCCTAAACATTTTCCAGGCCAATAATTCATTATGTTTTCCCTTCTCTAACATTTTTGACTAGTGGTTGTCCATTTACAACTACTTCAAAACGCAGGTACTTCCTAGTTCTTAAGGTATCTCTGGCATCTTTGGATAGGTCTTACTTCTAGAAAATCCTTCCTTTATATTAACCTAAGATCTGTCTTTCTGTTGCTTGCTTTAATTTTCCCCATTGGCATCACTCAACACAAAACTAACACCTCTTGCTTGTAAATGGATCTTCGAGTTATACATTTAAAAACATGAATCATGTCTTACCTTAAATCATGTCTTCTGTGATTCCTGCTTCAATAGGAATGTCATTGTCATTCTGGCAACTTCACTCTTAATAATCTGACTTTATACTTCCATTTTAAAGTCTATTATTTAGAACTGGACATAATTCTAATACAGTTGTGAGCTACAGAGACCAGAACAGGGCTTTGTCCTTCCTTGTTCTATTGTCTATTTGTATTAATGCAGCCTAAGGTTTTAATGGCTTTTTGTAGTAGTTTGAACTTACACAACTCATTCATACAAATGATATTGTATATTGAATGCCTACAAAGAACTTTAGTCTTTTCGAGACAAAACAGTGAACCAAACAAAACTTGCCATGAGAGAACTATATTTAATAAAAACCCTTATTCTTTTTCATAATGTCTGTCATTAAATCATAGTCTCTCTCTTGAAATAATGTATTATCATTTATCCAAGAATAAGAGTTTAAAGTGTTCTAATTAAATTTCATCTTGAAAATATATAGTATATTATTTTAATATTCTGAGATTTTTATGGAATCTTGATACCATTATCTAAAGGATTTACAATTACTTGGCTGAATGAACAAAAGTAATAAAATCTCTATTGTTATTCACATTAAGAATTAAAACATTGAGTGGGAAATGCTAACAATTGGGGTACGTGGCATGTAATGAGAAATCTCCAAAATGACATGTAGCACATTGTTCAGTACATTTGAGGATGAACAATTAACTGTGTATTTGTTCACTTGATTGTTCCTACATATAACATATCTTTCTCTGTGTGTGTGTGTGAGACATTATAAGAAAAGTCTTTGCCAAATGCTCTTGTGAAGACTTATTTGCTAAATTTTGAGATAACGTCATGTGAAGCGTGATGTTCTATAACTCAGTTGGCAGAGAAGAAGGTGAAAGGAGAGGACACAGCTTTGTCTTTTGTCTTTAGAGGTGAATATAAGAGGACCTGACTACAGAGGTTGACTTCTTAAAGGAACACAACCAGACATTCCTATTGTCCAAAAGACTAACTGACTCAGTTTAAAGGCAGCTACTTCTGGTATCTAATATTAAGTTGGGTGAGTGGAGCACAGGAAGTGAGATGGAACCTAAATATTGGTCAGTTCTTTAAAGAGTCAGGGAGTGAGCAGATGTCAAGCTGATTCTCTCTATGGCTTTCTTACCTGGGAGGAGGCATAGTGTGAGTGAAGAATATAAGTGGGGCTTGTATTCTCTAGGTTGGTATTTAAGTTAGGGATATGGGATTACAGGGGTGTACAGAAAATAACCAAACTAAGGAGTTAAGTGGTAGGGAGAAATACGATATTTTAGGCTATTCCAACTCAGGAGGAAAATGGGGTAGATAAAGTGGAGGGTTTCCCCCTCATTGAGGTGCAAAGGGCTGATATAAGGAGGTTTCGGACACAATGAGACTTGGATCTTTGTATCCAAAGTCTTAGAGTACAGTTTGATTTAATAGTTATTAAGGCCAAGAAAAGGAATCATGGCCCTTGTCCTAGGTCTAGTGGAGAAGTCATAAATGTAAACATAGTTTTATAAAATGATACAAAGAGTATACAAAAGTTGCACAGGTAATATATATATATATACATATATATATATATATATTTTTTTTTTTTTTTGCAGTTTTTTTTTGGCCGGGGCTGGGTTTGAACCCACCACCTCTGGCATACGGGGCCAGTGCCCTACTCCTTTGAGCCACAGGTGCCGCCCATATAGGGAATATTTTATACTATTTCTAAAAGTTGGGAAACAAGGAAAGATCTGACATTGGCATTGCAAGCTGGTGATCAGATAATTTTTTTTTGGTAGATGAGATCAGGCACAAAATTTGGAGGGATCAAGTTGGAGAATTTTTGGCTGAGCAGATAGAATTTGTTGATCACCAACTGTATGTCAGGCACTGTACCGGGCCCTGGAAATACAATGATCAATGAGACTAAATCCCTTTACTCAGGGAGTTCATTATCAAGCAAAATAGGAGTCTGGAAATATTGTGGTTAATGAATGATGCCCGGGGGAGGGGAGATGGAGTTGGGCTATTGAGACCTGGTGTGCTATTCTAGAGTCTGGTCTCTAGTAGGTTGTAGAGAGCTATCTGAGGATTTGAAGTAGGAATGCAATTGGACAAACTGCATTTTACACAAAATAAGTATTGGCAGTGTAGAAGATAAAGCAGAGGAAAAATGAACTGGAAAAAATTTTTAATTTTTATCTTAAATAATTTTATTCTCAGCAACTTGAAATTTAACAATGACTTGGGGGAAAGAATAGGCATGTAAATGAATCACCTTTGGATTCATTTGTATGGATAGTGAACAACTAGCATAAACAGAACTCAGGCTACACATTCTCCACCAGTTACTGGCCCTTTCCTCTACTCTCTGTCATAGCCCAACACTGGTTGCACATTCCCATCTCATTCCTAAGACTGGGGAAGAGAATAGAAATACAGGTCCTGGAATCCAGAGAATACCAAGTAAAATGAATCCAAATAAATCCACAGTGAGACACGTTGTAATCTAATTGTCAAAAGTTAAAGATGATGAGAACATTTTTTAAACAGCCTGGGAAAAGTAATTTTTTACATACAAGGGACACCCCATTTCCATTATTCTTAAGACTATTAGCAGAAATCTTACAGTCTAGAGGGGAGTGGAATGAACTTTTGAAAGAAACAAACTATCAAAGAAGGATACCACACCCAGCAATTTATATTTAAAGACTTTATCCACCAAAATCTGAGGGAACTTATCACCACCACCCCTGCCTTGCAAGAAATGCTAAAGATGGTTCATCAAGCTGAGGGAAAAGAACATTAATTAGTAACATGAAAACATATGAAGGTATAAAACTTACAGATAAAAGTAAGTACATTGCCAAAGTCAAAGCACTCTACTACTTCATATGGGGTGTTAATCCATTATATCTTTAGTACAAAGAGTAAAAAAATAAAACCTATTAAAAACTACTATAGCAACAATAACGTGTTAAGGAATAAAAATAATAAAAGTGTGTAAATTGTGGTGACGTCAAACACATAAAATATGTATATGGGGTGAAAGTGTAGAGTTTCTCAACGTAATGAAAATTAAGTTATTATCAGCCTAACATAGACTATGCTAAGTATAAGATTTTTTATGTAACCCTAAGAATAACTAAAAAGCAAAAACCGATGGTACATACATAAAAGATATAAAAGAAAGATTCAAAGCATACACTATAGAAAACATCAAGCCACAAAAGAAGACATTGAGAGAGGAAGCCTGGAACAAAATATCTATAAAACAAACATAAAACAATGAACAAAATGACAGTAACATCCTTACGTACCAATAATTACTTTGAATGTAAATGGATTAAATTCTCTAAACAAAAGTCATAGAATGGTTGAATGGATAAAAAACCAACAATACTCAAGTATAAGCTGCCTACAAGTGAGTCACTTGTACTCAAGGTGAGTCACTTATACTCACCTTCAAGGACACATAGAGGTTGAAAGTGCAGGGATGGAAAAAGAGATATCACACAAATATGTATGTAGAAATCAGAAGACAGCAATGGTGGCTGTATCAGACAAAATATACTTTAAGTCAAAAACTAAAAGGAGACAAAGTATGCCATTATGTAACAACAGAAATATCAATTCATCAAAAGATATAAAAGTTATTAATATATACATACCCAACATTGGAGCATCAACATACAGAAAGCAAATTTAAGAGATCTGAAAGGAGAAATAAACTGGAATACAATAATATCAAGAAACTTTAATACCCCACTTTCAACAGAGTACATATTATCTAGGCAGAAAAATCAATAAAGAAACATGGTACTTAAATTACTCTTCAGACCTATGGACTTTTGGACATGTATAAAACATGCTGTCCAACAACAACAGAATAAACTTTTTTCTCAAGGGCACCCAGCACATTCTCCAGAATGGATCATATGTTAGGCCCAAAACAATTCATAAAAAATTAAAGAGGATTGCAATCATATCAAGTATCTTTTTTATTGATATGTTTTTAATCCACTACTATTTGGATTCCTTTCACACTTATCAATTAGAGTAGTAAGTACTCCATTAAATAAAACTGATACAGGATTCCACCACTCAGGGCTAGACAGGGAGCCCCCCATTCTCTAGGCCCAGGTGAACTCAGAGGTCAGACCCCCCATTTCCAGGCACCAGCAGACTGCCTTTTTCGGGACACACCCTCTGGGCTCTGATAAAATCAAGAACAAAGCATCCTGTGATTCCACCTTGGGTAGGAGCACACACCCTAATCTCTTCTCAGGGACAGAGACTGTAAAGGACCAACTGCCAGCCATGCGTAATCCTCTTAAAACCCTTAGATAAAAGAGTCCATGTGGAGGCTCCCTAGTGACTTCTTCAATTCTTTCCCCTTCCAGAAGCTCTGGCGCTTTTTTACTTCTTCTGTATTCCTTTCTAACTTCTAATAAAAGTCCTATATTACCACTGATCTGTGGTCTGTGGGTTCATTCTTTGAATCCCCGAGACCAGGACCTACTGAAGAGTGAAATTTCGGTGTCAAAACTGCTCCCATTAATATAAGTTGCATATATTTTTGAAAGAGATTTATATGGATGGCAATCTATCCAAACTCTTTCCACTCTACATCCAGACATGTCTTCAGGGAACACCTCACTCAAACCATAATCTTTTTGTGTTTGTTTTTTTTTTTGAGACAGAGTCTCACTTTGTTTCTCCTGGTAGAGTGCCATGACATCATAGCTCACAGCGACCTCAAACTCTTGGGCTCAATTGATTCTCTTGCTTCAGCCTCTGGAGTAGCTGGGACTGCAGGCACCCGCCACAACACCCAGCTATTTCTAGAGGTGAGGTCTCACTCTGGTTCAGGCTGGTCTTTAATCTGTGAGCTTAAGCAATCCACCCACTTCGGCCTCCCAGAGTGCTAGGATTATAGGTGTGAGCCACTGCGCCCTGCCTCAAACCGCAATCTTGATCAAATTTCTCCTTTAATTCTCTTTTCCTGTTATTATTTTGGACAGGGAACTGTCACATTCCCATATTCACAAGTGTAAACTTTTTAGAGGATAAATGATATTAAGGTAATGCAGAAATAGTTCCACAGTTGAAAATAAATCTTTCTACCCTAGTCCCAGGAAGAATGCAATAAAAAAGTATCTAAATTAACTGTATCTGTACTTGCCTTTTTCCTTTCAATTTTAGTATTATTTTAGTTGTGTCTATTTTAAAAAGAGCTGACAGCATATCAGATCAAAGTAGATGAAAGTTTAGTATTAAAAAAAACCCAATGTCTTTTATATATTTTTGTCTAAAATTATAAATATACACGAATGAGACCATAATAAAATTTTATTTGAACATTACATTTAAACATGTATTAAATTTTAAAATATTGCCACGTCTGTTTGTTGAAAAGGAAGCACATAAATGCTAGTAAAATTCTGAGAAAGAATTTGTAGGACATTTTGGAATGCTTCTGTGCAAACAGCTGCTCTGCCTATACTGATTAGATAAAGAAGCTATTTAGTTGGCCTTTGTGATATTTCAAATCTTACAAGCACCTTGCAAGAAAAACTGTGGGGGGACCTCACAATGCTAGTGCTAAAACTTCTACACATCAGATTATACTTTGAAATTTTATTTAAGGGAAAAATAGAAATATTTGATAGCAAATTATATATTCATTTACATATTTTATTTATCTAATTGATTTTTAGGTGCAAATGCATAATTCATTTTTAAAATAGATGTTGCACAACTTTTTTCTGCTACTGTGAAAAATTATGTTTTATATTATCATCTTGAATGAAGTGTGATATGAAAATGCAAGGCATTTTTTTTTTTTAGGAAATAGTAATTTGAATTTTGCTTTTGAAATGTGACTCTAGGAAACTTAGAGAAAAACAATTGATTGTTATAAAACTAGTTAGAGAATATAGAAAACATGTTATCACTGATATAATTTAAGTATATAAGGACTTGCTTTGTTTGATAAGGGGCCCCCAAAAGGATTCCTATTAGAGCTATTCTATCTATCAGAATGTTAGAGATGAGAATATAAAGATGGATATATGTGAGTGTTCAAACAACTATAATAGAATATTGCAGGGAAGAATCAGCAGAATTTCTGCTGAGCCACTGAATGGACCATTAAGAAGCAAAATTTCAGCAGACTGAAAATAGAAACTGGATTATGAAGAATTTTCCAATTCTAATCGCAAACATGTTAGTTTTGTTAACAAAGATCTATGTGCCTAGTTGGTGAAGATTTTCCTGTTCAAAAAAAATAGAATAGGTGTAATATAATTTCCCTGGTGATTCTGGAGATATCAGGCTGTTTGGATAAAAGGGTATTCATTGTGATTCTTCCTGTAAGTCTTTGCCTAATAAGTAGAGAAAAATCTACGTGATTAGATAACAAGTGGGAAGAAAGAGAAAGATGTGAAAAATAAAGTGATCCCTAGTGAGGATTATTTTGAAACACATTCTATAGATAGTGACCAGATGAGAAAACCATTATCTACATAAACAAAGCATAACCTGGTTCTAGCCATCTTCTATTAACATTTTGGCTAAGATCACTTTAGAAGAGCCAGGCTTATGTAGAAATGAGCTCAGGTCAATTAAATGACCTTGTTTAGTAAATGACTTGTTTCCTCTAACTATGTTAATTTCATTTAAACAGTTTTTGTCTTTACCTTTTTTTTTTTAAAGGTTGAACATCAACCTTAAAAAAGCCAGTTCAGTAAATGACCTTGTTTCAGGTCAGTAAATGACCTGGTTTCTTCTAACTATGTTAATTTTATTTAAACAGTTTTTAGCCAGTTCAGTAAATGACCTTGTTTCTTCTAACTATGTTAATTTTATTTAAACAGTTTTTGTCTTTACCTTTATTTTTTTTTAAGGTTGAACATGAAATTTTATTTTTATTTTTATTTTTTTTTAGAAACAGAGTCTCACTTTGTTGCCCTCGGTAGAGTGCTGTGACATCACAGCTTACAGCAACCTCCAGCTCTTGGGCTTAGGTGATTCTTTTGCCTCAACGTCCTGAGTAGCTGGGACCACAGGCACTCGCCACAATGCCCGGCTATTTAAACAGTTTTTATCTTGTTTCCATAATAGCTTTAAGTAATGATCAGCTTGATTCTCTTCCCATTTACTAAATAATGTTCTTTTTGTTTCTATAGCCGCTGGAGACGAAGGACTAATGGGGGTGCAAAAGACTGACAGGTGTAAGGATATGTTTTTGATTATAAAGAATTATTATAAACACATAATTCCTCAATATGTTCTTTATGAATGTATTCTACATGTTGATGTTCATTTAAATTTATATTTATAAACATAATTTATCTTTAGGAGAATACTAGTTTCTTAAAATGACATCATAATGACAACATGAGACCCAGTCAGTCCAATAGAAGAAATAAATAAATTAGGTGAAGTAGTGAATTGTTTGACTTATGTGGAGATGCAAACTTGTTAAGAGAGGGTAATTTCAACTATTTCTTAAAGGAAATTTAAAGTTCATACTTTCTCATAAGAAGAGTAGAATATGTGGGTCATTATGAAAGTTTTGAGATACATTAAAAAAAAACAAATGTAGAATCTGTGTGGACAGCAACAAATGAAGCCTCCCCAAAACACCAACATGCTGAACAAGTTGAAATTTTCACAGATGGATCAGAAAGGTCACTGTAGACTGTGTTTTCGGGAAGTGAAACAATGGACAATAACACAGTCTGCCTCAAAACTTTTGTAGTAACCCACATAAATTAAATCACCTAGCATGAGCACAAATATTTGTTTTTTTTTTCTTTTTTCTTTTTTTTTTTATTAGTATTAGATCATAGCTGTGTACAGTAATACGATCATGGGGCACCATACACTGGTTTTATAAACAGATCAACACATTTTCATCACACTGGTTAACATAGCACTCCTGGCATTTTCTTCTTCTTTTTTTTTTTATTAAATCATAGCTGTGTACATTGATATGATCATGGGGCATCATTCACTAGCTTCACAGACACACATCATTCACTAGCATTTGACACACTTTCATCACACTGGTTAACATAGCCTTCCTGGCATTCTCTCAGTTACTGTGCCAAGACACTTACATTCCACATTTTCCAAGTTTCACATATACCCTTGTAAGATGCCCTGCTGGTGTAATCCCACCAATCCCCTTCCCTCTACCCACCTGCCCCCTCCCTCCCCTCCCTTTCCCCCTTCCCCCTATTCTTAGGTTGTAACTGGGTTATAGCTTTCATGTGAAAACCCTAAATTAGTCTCATAGTAGGGCTGAGTACATTGGGTACTTTCTCTTCCATTCTTGAGACACTTTACTAAGAAGAATATGTTCCAGCTCCATCCATGTAAACATGAAAGAGGTAAAGTCTCCATCTTTCTTTAAGGCTGCATAATATTCCATGGTGTACATATACCACAATTTATTAATCCATTCGTGGATCGATGGGCACTTGGGCTTTTTCCATGACTTAGCAATTATGAATAGGGCTGCAATAAACTTCTGGTACAAATATCTTTGTTATGATGTGATTTTTGGTCTTCTGTTATATGCCCAGTAGAGGGATTACAGGATTGAATGGCAGATCTATTTTTAGATCTCTAAGTGTTCTCCATATCTCTTTCCAAAAGGAATGTATTGATTTGCATTCCTACCACCAGTGCAAAAGTGTTCCCTTTTCTCCACATCCACGCCAACATCTCTGGTCTTGGGATTTTGTGATATAGGCTAGTCTCAGTGGAGTTAGATGATATCTCAAAGGAGTTTTGATTTGCATTTCTCTGATGATTAAAGATGATGAGCATTTTTTTCATATGTCTGAAGGCCACGGGCCTGTCTTCTTCAGAGAAGTTTCTCTTCAAATCCCTTGCCCAGCCTGCGATGGGATCCCTTGTTCTTTTCTTGCTAATGCATTTGAGTTCTCTGTGGATTCTGGTTATTAAACCTTCGTTGCAGACATACCCTGTAAATATCTTCTCCCATTCTGAGGGCTAGCACAAATATTTGGAATGACTATTTTATTTATTTATTTTAATATACAATAAATGTACTTTATTATTTTTTATTATTAAATCATAGCTGTGTACATTAATGTGATTGTGGGGCACCATACACTGGTTTTATAGACCGTTTGACACATATTCATCACACTGGTTAACATAGCCTTCCTGGCATTTTCTTAGTTATTGTGTTAAGACATTTATATTCTACATTTACTAAGTTTCACATGTATCCTTGTAAGATGCACCGCAGGTGTAATCCCACCAATCACCCTCCCTCTGCCCATCCTTTGCCCTCTCTCCCCTCCCACTTCCCCTTCCTCCTATTCTTAGGTTATAACTGGGGTATAGCTTTCATGTGAAAGCCATAAATTAGTTTCATAGTAGGGCTGAGTACACTGGATACTTTTTCTTCCATTCTTGAGATACTTTACTAAGAAGAATATGTTCCAGCTCCATCCATGTAAACATGAAAGAGGTAAAGTCTTTCCTTCTTTAAAGCTGCGTAATATTCCATGGTGTACATATACCACTATTTATTAATTCATTTGTGGATCGATTGGGCTTTTTCCATGACTTAGCAATTATGAATTGGGCTGCAATAAACATTCTGGTACAAATATCTTTGTGATAATGTGATTTTTTGGTCTTATGGGTATATATATATATATATATATATATATATACACCTAGGAATTATAGGATTGAATGGCGATCTATTTTTAGATCTCTAAGTATTCTCCAAACATAAAAGGAATGTATTAATTTGCATGCCCACCAGCAGGGTAGAAATGTACCCTTTTCTCCACATCCACGCCAACATCTCTGGTATTGGGATTTAGTGATATGGGCTAATCTTACTGGAGTTAGATGGTATCTCAAAGTAGTTTTGATTTGCATTTCTCCCATGATTGAGGATGATGAGCATTTTTTCATAGGTCTGTAGGCCGTGCACCTGTCTTCTTCAGAGAATTTTCTCTTCAAGTCCCTTGCCCAGCCTGCGATGGGATCACTGGTTCTTTTCTTGCTTATACGTTTGAGTTCTCTGTGGATTCTGGTTATTAAATCTTTCTTGGAGACATAACCTGCAAATATCTTCTCCCATTCTGAGGGCAGACTGCTTGCTTTACTTACTACGTTCTTGGCTGTGCAGAAGCTTTTTAGTTTGATCAGGTCCCAGTAGTGTATTTTTGAAGATGCTTCAATTGCCTGGGGGGTCCTCCTCATAAAATACTCGCCCGGACCAATTTCTTCAAGGGTTTTCCCTGCACTCTCTTCTAGTATTTTTATAGTTTCATGTCTTAAGTTTAAATCTTTAGTCCAGTGAGAGTCTATCTTAGTTAATGGTGAAAGGTGTGGGTCCAGTTTCAGTCTTCTACAGGTTGCCAGCCAGTTCACCCAGCACCATTTGTTAAATAGGGAATCTTTTCCCCACTGAATGTTTTTAATTGGCTTGTCAAAGATCAAATAACAGTAAGTAGCTGGATTCATCTCTTGGTTCTCTATTCTGTACCAGACATGTACTTCTATGTTTTTGTGCCAGTAACATGCTGCTTTGATCACTATCGATGTATAGTATAGTCTGAGGTCAGGTAGCGTGATTCCTCCTGCTTTGTTTTTATTTCTGACAAATGTCTTGGCTATTCGAGGTTTTTTCTGATTCCATATAAAACGAAGTATTATTTTTTCAAGATCTTTAAAGTATGACAGTGGAGCTTAATAGAGATTGCATTAAAATTGTATATTGCTTTGGGTAGTGTGGACTTTTTAACAATGTTGATTCTTCCCAGCCATGAGCATGGTATGTTTTTCCACTTATTAACATTTTCAGCTATTTATTTTCTTAGAGTTTCATAGTTCTCTTTGTAGAGATCTTTCACGTCCTTTGTTAGATAAACCCTCAAATATTTCATCTTCTTTGGCATTACTGTGAATGGAATAGAGTTCTTAATTGTTTTTTCAGCTTGACTACTATTGGTATATATAAAGGCTACCAATTTATGAATGTTGATTTTGTAACCTGACATGCTGCTGCATTCCTTGATCACTTCTAAGAGTTTTATAGTAGAATCCCTGGTGTTTTCCAGATATATAATCATATCATCCGTGAAGAGCGAAAGTTTGATGTCTTCTGACCCTAGGTAGATACCCTTGATCACCTTTTCTTCCCTAATTGCGATTGTTAAAACTTCCATTACAATGTTAAAGAGCAATGGAGACAATGGGCAACCTTGCCTGATTCCTGATCTAAGTGGAAATGATTCCAATTTAACTCCATTCAATAGGATATTTATTGGCTGTGGGTTTGCTGTAGACGGTCTCTGTCAATTTAAGAAATGTCCCTTCCTTACCAATTTTCTTAAGTGTTCTGATCATGAAGGGATGCTGAATATTATCAAAAGCTTTTTCTGCATCAATTGAGAGAATCATATGGTTTTTGTTTTTTAATTTGTTTATGTGCTGAATTATACTTACAGATTTACAGATATTGAACCAGCCTTGAGACCCTGGGATAAAACCGACTTGGTCATGATTTATAATTTTTTTGATGTGTTGCTGGATTCTGTTTGTTAGGATCTTGTTGAATATTTTTACATCTATATTCATTAGTGATATTGGTCTATAATTTTCTTTACTTGTTGGGTCTTTTCCTGGTTTGTGGATCAGGGTGATGTTTGCTTCATAGAACGTGTTGGGTAGTCTTCCTTCTTTTTCTACATTTTGGAACAGGTTGAGTAATATAGGTACTAATTACTCTTTAAAGGTTTGGTAGAATTCTGCCGTAAAGCCTTCTGCTCCTGAGCTTTTCTTTTTAGGGTGGTTTTGTATGGTTGATGCTATTTCCGAACTTGATATGGACCTGTTCAACATTTCCACTTGATTCTGGCTAAGTCTTGGAAGGTGACATGGTTCCAAGTATTGGTCAATTTCCTTCAGATTTTCATCTTTCTGAGAATAAAGTTTCTTGTAATATTCATTAAGGATTTTTTGAATTTCTGAGGAGTCTGTTTTTATTTTGTCTTTGTCATTTCTGATTGATGAGATTAGAGATTTTACTCTTTTTTTCCTGGTTAGGTTAGCAAAAGGTTTATCTATTTTATTGACCTTTTCAAAAAACCAACTTTTTGATTTATTGATCTATTGTATACTTCTTTTGTTTTCAATTTCATTTAATTCTGCTCTAATTTTGGTTATTTCTTTTCTTCTACTGGGTTTGGGATTGGAATGTTCTTCCTTTTCCGTTTGCTTGAGATGTCCCATTAAGTTGTTAACTTCCTCTCTTTCTGTTCTCTTGAGGAATGCTTGCAGTGCTATAAATTTCCCTCTTAGGACTGCCTTTGAGGTATCCCAGAGGTTCTGATAATTCGTGTCTTCGTTGTCATTTTGTTCCAAAAATTTTGCAATTTCCTTCTTAATCTCATCTCTGACCCAGCTATCATTCAGCATAAGGTTATATAACTTCCATGTTTTTGTATGAGTATGCAGATTCCTGTTGTTACTGAGTTCAACTTTTATTTTATGGTGGTCTGAGAAGAAGCAATAAATAATTTCTATTCCTTTAAATTTATTGAGGTTAGACTTGTGACCTAAGATGTGATCGATTTTGGAGAATGTTCCTTGGGCTGAGGAGAATTATGTATATTCAGTTTTGTTGGGATGAAATGTGCTGTAGATGGCTGCTGAATCCAAATGTTGGATGGTTAGGTTAAAATCTAAATTTTCTTTGCTCAGCTTCTTATTGGAGGATCTATCCAACACTGCCAAAGGAGTGTTGAAATCTCCGACTATTATGGAGGTGGAGGAAATCAAGTTGCTCATGTCTGTTAGAGTTTCTCTTATAAACTGAGGCACATTCTGGGTGGGTGAATAAATATTCATAATTGAAATCTCATCATATTGAGTATTACCCTTAACACACATGTAGTGACCATTCTTATCTTTCTTTACTTTTGTTGGTTTAAAGCATTTTGTGTCAGCAAATAGAATTGCAACACCTGCTTTTTTCTGATTACCATTTGCCTGTAATATGGACGACCGTCCTTTCACCCTGAGTCTATATTTATCTTTTAGGGTAAGATGTGACTCTTGCATGCAGCAAATATCTAGCCTGAGTTTTTGTATCCAGTCAGCTAACCTGTGCCTCTTCAGAGGACAGTTTAAGCCATTCACATTAATGGAGAATTTTGATATGTCTGGTAAAATTTTGGGTATCGAGTTTTTCAAAAGTCCAGTGGACATTTTTAATCCTTTTGCCACTGTGGAATTTGGAGTTTGATCAAAAGTTTCTGAGTGAGTTTACTTTTGTGGTAGAGGATTGGGCTGGTCATTATGGATGATATATCTGAGGATATCCTGAAGAGCTGGTTTGGTTATGGCAAATTTCTTCAACATATGAATGTCATTAAGGTATTTAATTTCTCCATCATAAATGAAACTCAGTTTATTTGGATACAGGATCTGTGGTTGAAAGTTATTTTGCCTTTGGAGATTAAAAGTCAATAACCACCCTATTCTGGCTTGAAAAGTTTTAGCAGAGAGATGTGCAGTCATTCTAATATTCTTCCCTTTGTAGGTAGTGAATTTCTTGCTTCTCCTTCATATTAACTTTAGTGAAGTTAATTATGAGATGCCTGGGGGATGTCTTATTCAGGTTGAGTTGCTGTGGTTCTGAAACTGTCTGCTATCTGAATTTCAGAATCTCTTGGCATGTCTGGAAAATTCTCTTTCATAATTTCATGGAGAAGTGCCTCTGTGACTTGTGAGGTTACTTCATCACTTTCAGGGATTCCAATGAGGTGGATATTAGCCTTCTTCAAATTATCCCAGAGCCCTCTGAGAGAATGATCCATTTTTGTTCTCCATTTTTCTTCCTCTTTGAACATTTGAGAGCGTGCAAAGGCTTTATCTTCAATGTCAGAAATCCTTTCTTCTACTTGCTCCACTCTGTTACTGAGGGATTCTACTGTATTTTTCAGATCTTTGAGGGCTGCAAACTCTTGCTTCAGTGCGTCAAAATCTTTGGTGGTGTCTTTAAATTCGTTAAATTCTTGAGACAACTTTTGAATTTCTCCTCAAATTTCTAATTCCGACTTTGAATTGCTCCTTGAATTTCTAATTCCAAATTTTCCTCCATTCTATTAATTTGTTTGCAATCCAAATTCTGAATTCGATTTCTGACATCTCAGCCAGCTGTTTATGAATGGGATCTTTAGTTACACCTGCCATATCTTTCCTTGGGGGGGAGGTTTGATCTATTCTGGTTATTCATGTTACCAGAGTTTTTCCACTGATTTTGCCCCACAATTATTTCATAGCATTTGATTTTTCTCCTGGAGCTTTGTTGTGACCCATACAGTGCTATGGCCTGAGAAACTGGGGACCTGTTTGGTGTGGTGGGGCTTAGTGGTTCTGTCTTGTTTTAGTTGGTCTCTGTTTGACCCTAGTGAAAAAGTTACTCTGGGTTGAAGTCTCAGCTGTGGAGAAATACCAGCAATTAAGTCACCCGCCCCCCACAGGCAACAATTGGAAAAGGAAAATCAAACCTTCCTACAACCACACAACCAGGGCACCACTTGAATAGTCCTCGGGTGATTGGCTCTGTTCAAAAGGTCCAAATAAATTGTCTCAGTCAGCACCTGTCTCAAGTGGGAGAGTTTAAAATGTCTCTGGCAACTGGATCACAGGGGTCAGGTGACAAATCAGATATGACTTGCTCCGGTGGTCCGTGAAGTCAGGAGGACCCACCCAGCAGATAGATCAATCTCAGAAGTTTGATGCCTCCTTCCCCACCTTGCACCTCTGTCACACCCAGTCACTGATAGCCTCGCAGGGATGTGACCCAGTTGCCTCTAGTGAACAGATACTGCAGGGGTTTGTACCTGCCTGAATCACAAGGAAATCTATATCTGCTCAGCCAGGCTATTGCTCCCTGCTTTTATCCAGCAGGGGGAGGTGAGGCCTTACAACCTCAGGCACTTGATGGAGGCTGGGGGGTGTTCACTGAGTTCCAGCCCCACCCCTGATTGATGTTACTGACAGAACAGAAAAGAACAACTTTGCAGGAATTTGTTTCTGTTCCTGCTAAATTCCTCTGCAGAAGAGAAGCTGTTTTGAGTTCCCAGAGCTTGCGCCTCAGTCCCTGTCTTTGCTCCTGCAGGTTTGTATTTGGTTAGCTGTCAGTTCTAGCCTGGTGCCTTCCTTTGTCTATAGGCTGATGATCTCCTGAGGGCTTGGTGCGTCTTAGGCTCAGTAAAGTGGTCCTCTGGGTCAGCCCTGCCCTGAGAATTTCCTGGCTCTGCACATGCATTTTCTAGTCCCTGCATTCCACCTAGGCCGGTACCACCTCTGACAAGCCCTTTACTCATGGGGCCTGTGTTTCCTTCCCAGATCTGTTCCGTGGTGGTTTCCACCTGAGAAGATGCCCGGCCTCCTCTGGTTGCCCAAGGAGACAGGGGCTGTGGCTTCAGAATATCTGGGAGTGAGCCCTATTGTTGCCAAAAATGGCTGCTGCTCTGTGCCTTGGGGCATGGCTGCTCTGGTGTGATTCCCTCTCAGCCGACTGCCCTCTCCTCACTCCTGTGCCACAGAATCAGCACTGACCAGCTGCAGTCTAGGCCCTATCCACACCCCTCGGGAAATCACCCAAGAATCTGGACTCCTGGGGGACAGGTCTCCAGACCTCAGACTGAGAGTCGAAGGGAGTGCTGGCAGATCAGAATTGCAGGTAGAGATTATATACAGTTTTATACAGTTTTATGCCTGGCAGTAGAATGCTGTGGCACACTAGTAGAGGAGGTAGGTCCAGTTTTGAGAGATTCTCTCCCATGGAGTGTAGTGGGAGAACCTTTGAACTCTGCTCATTTGTTTGTGGGGCACTCCGAGCTGTTCTCATGGGAGAGGGGACTCTCATCCGCTTGGTGATGGATTTTGTAACTTTTGTTTGTATCCTTGGGGTCACAGCTCACCTCAGCAGGGTTGATGTGCATTCTTCAAACTTCTCTCTTGGTGCAGCTCTAATCCACCAGGTTACTTGCTAAATTTTTGTCCTTTAATTCTCCTTCTGGACGGGAGCCTCTGTGGAAAGCTGGTTTCAGTCAGTCATCTTGTCTCCACCCCCAAGATTTTCCAGATATTTTATCACTTTCTCTGACTCATTATGGTAGTCTTCCTGGTAATAACCCAGTTCTTTCTCCTGACTATAGTTACTGCATTTTCTGGGGATTTGCTTGCTTCATTTTTTAAGTCAGTTTATCATTTGAGCACATTTTAAGTCATTATATTTTATTCTTAATTATAGTTAAGGTAAAGATGATTTATTCACTATATAATCTTATTGAAGAAATAAGGGATCTATTAGTGGATTGTAAAAAAAGTTCTTTGTCACTTTGGAAAGTAAAATTCAGTGATGAATTTTGAATGGTAGTATTAATAAAATGTATATTCATTAGAAAATGTTTTTGCTCTGAAACTGTATAGAGTCTATGTTAATTTCCTATTACACATCTGGAATACTGAGAAAATAAGCAAAAGTCATGACTGTATTCATGAATTTTCATTTTTGGTGAATAATAAAACTGTATTTTACTAAATAAAGTGTTTATACATTAAAGTAAAATAGAATTGCATATATAGATAATCCAGTGTCACTGGCACTAGTGGCATATTTTGAAATAATAGTAAAGATAAAGATTTATTTTTAAGCTAAATATCATTAAACATCATATAAATTATTTTTTATTCTAAACATTGTGGCATCAAATGCTTATCCTAGAAGTTATTTTTCCATTTTTGTTTAAGAAACTTTTAGACTATTCAAACTAGTAAGAAAAATGTCATGAATCAAATGCATGATGACCTCAGCCTGAAGCTTGTCTTGTGTTACAATCCTCTGAGGGAGAAAAAAAATCCAAGCATTTTAACTAGATTTATAGATTTCTGTTGATTCATCACAGAAATGTTTCAGAATGTCTCATAGTATGGTGGTTTTGTGATAACCAGTAAAAGAAGTTATGATCTGTCACAGTGTGTACTTTGAATGAACTCCAGTTACTCTCATAGTGTGTGTCTTAAGGGCAAATGTCATGATACTTGTTAGTTGTATGTAAGAGTGCAGGCACATGCGTTGATTCTCTAGTCTCTGGATTAGAGCATCACCCTTTTTCAGTTTCTAGACTCTTTGAAAGAGCACAGCAAGAATCTATAATGTTTAAACCCCATGTGCTGTTGTGTGTACAAACAAGACACTGTTGGATATTTGTGCAACTCATGGTCTACTCAAGGAAATATGCTAGATTATTTGGGGGTCTAGACATAGACTCACTATGGTCACCTCAAATATTAAGATTGCAATTATGTAGCACATAAGAGTGAGGACCAGATGAATCCAGAAATAGTCCTGACAACATAAAGACTAAAAATTAGTTTATGATCTGGAAAAGTCCAACAAGATTTAACTCTTACTGGTGGGAAATTCTGTACTTCCTGCTACCGAGGAACACAGTCTTCCTCATTTCTGCTTCTACTGCAACCATTAACTTCACTCTGTATGATAGACATCTTTTATCTGTCTAATTTTTGACTTAATTTTAACATATATTGTGGCCCATTATGATACTGATTCTTCATGACCTCCTTTTGTGCGCATATTTTCACCTCCTGCTCCTATAGCTAGTTCTTCATCTTCTTCTATAGCTCATGTTTAGGTTACCAAGAGAGAATCTGAATACATTATTCAATTGCTGTTATGCATATATGGTTGGAGTTTTAGTGCTGGCTTGTTTTCCTTTGGTCAGTTGCTATTTCTTAGTCTAGTTCCTAAGTGGCAGCATCTTGTAGTATGGCCTCTTAGAGGTTATAAATTACCTGTAAGTGATCTCTTAGCTTGCCTGAAATTTTATGTACCTGGAAACTTTTCTCAGAAAAGAACTATGAAAGTGGAATGCACCATGTTTATGTTGTCCAATATAGAACGAAATGCATAATGCTCAGAAAGTTAACATTATCTTTGCTATGTAAGTTAGGGGACCCAAAATAAAGGTTCTAACCAATAAATCTGAATTAATGCCTCTAAAGACCCAGAAATTCATTGCAGGCAACAAAATAAAAAGATCAAAGGCTCAGAAGAATAAGTTTCGAGCTGAACAGGACCTCAATAACTATCATGGCAAGCTACTTGACATAAGAAAACAGACATATAGATTGAAATACCACAACTAGATATTGTAATATAGGCCTTCTGACTCTAAATTGATTATTCTTTTCACTCTAACCCACTGTCTACTTATGCTAACTTACACAAAATTCATGAGTACTCAAGTCCATGATATAAAATGGTATAGTATATAAATGTAACATGTACATCTTTCCATATAACTTAAATCATTTCTATAATCCTTGTAATACTTAATACGATATAAATAGTTGTTTAGGAAACAATGACAAGAAAACATTGGCACATGTTTAATACAGGTATAATTAAAAAAAAAAAAATAACCTTGATCTGCTGTTGGTTGCATCCATGGATGTGGATGACTTGTATTTGTGTAAATATATTGAAGATGATGAAATCCAGTTCCTCATTGTCAAATAAAGGAGTTAATAATAAGCAAAGGCCCAAATGAACTGTATGGTGTGGATTGGAATCACATATGACAAAGTGAACTCAGGGTTTATAATATATATGTTAATGTACATGGGTAAAAATAAAATATATGTGTGTGTATCCTGTAAGGGTAATGCCCCAGCAGCAATGACTATACCTAGTTCTCAGATCTTGGTTTCTAAATAACATTCTCTGTTAAATGAACCAGGGCTCCTCAGAAAAGTGGTTGATTCCATGGCTGGGACAAGGAAGAATCAAATGAATCCGGAGCATCTTGTGGTACCAGAAAGTAAAACATTCTCCCAAGAGAGAAAAGAAAAAAGAATAGGCATTCCAAAGAACACAATAGCCAATCCCCATTGTCAAGGCTGGAATAATTTGAGAAAAATAAATAAATAATGATAACATTGGATTAAAACTCAAAGAATAAAATAAATAACCATGAGTCTTAATATAATTCAATGATAAATGAAGGAAAAGGAAAATTTTTCCTTATGGAAAATTTCTAATTAATAAACTCTGGGAGGAGCCCTCCTGAGTAAACCTTGGTTCATATTTATTATGATAAAATAGGAAGAAGAAGACAAAGGCTGCTTGCCGGCCATTAGCACTGATTAGGCAGGATGTGGAGAAGGTCAGAGAGAATGTCTCCACTTTTGTTTTTGCAAAACCACAGACCTTGAACACAACCTCTTGCTCCAGCATCAAGATACCTTGGGAATCTAGAGAATGTTTACCATAATCATTAGCCCTGATATCACCACATCTCACTTACACATTCCCCCTTTCTGATCTCCTGCACGCACACAACTCATACGTCATTCTCATGATTCTCCAGGTCTCTCAAGCAGGAAGCGAGTCTTATGCTAAAGATCAGGGCTTAGTTTCCCCTACAATTACAAGGAGTAGATGAGAAGGTGTAAGGAAAATCATCGTCAGTGGCTGTTCACTGTCCACTTCTGACAGGACTTGTTGGGATCCCTTCGTGATTGCCAATTATTGAGGCCTGGGACTGGGCCAGGTCTCTGGCCCCGGCTTATCTAGATTCCTGATGCCAACGCTTTGCCACCTAGCTCAGGAACAATTGCTCTTAGATGCCTGAGGGCTATTTGCTTTAGCAAAGGAGAGAGAGAGAGGGAGAGAGAAAGACAGTCTTTGAGGGAGAAGCAGCCTTAGAAGAATAGATCTGAGCAGTCTTACCAAAGCTTAGTAATCTTTAGCAGAGAGATGCAGTTCTGGTGTTCTGCAAGCAGGAGAAACGACAGAGTCAGAGTAAACTGGTTCGTAATAGAATGAGCTCACGCCCAACTTCTTTGTCCTCCAGCCTCTTATGGAGCTAATCTCGTGGATTTAACCACAGGTGTAGAGACTGCCAATCACTGATGCTCTTCTCTCACAAACTCTCATGTTTGTTAGAAGAGTCACATCCCTCCCCATGCCCTTTTCACCAAGGTGTTCCATTATCGAGCTATACAGGTGTTACTCATAACTCTCACTCCTCCTAGCCATAGGCTATATGGGCTGCAACAATTATCATCACTTACACTGGGAAGGCAATAGCCAACATATAAAGTCAATCACACAATTAAATTTAGATACAACAAAACTTCAGGAAAGAGAAGTTAACCACCTAATGACTAGAAAAGATAAGGCAAAATTTGAAAAAATTGATGGAAGATATGGATTAGATTATTGAGGGAAGGGGAAATTTCAGACGGAGACTTATAGTTCTTTCTGTGATCTTTTAATAACCTTTAACCAGGTATTTTTATGTATTACTTTACATCTTATTGGATAGATAAATAAGAGGGGTTTACATAATTGCTCTAAATAGGTTTGGCTTAAATACTGTTCACGTGTCTCTTGGTCCTCAACAAATGACATTTTAAAGAAGTCATTGATGTTCAGAACTTGGATGCTATTTGGTAAGATTTCACTATGGACAGAGAAGATCCTGAGAAATATTTTAGTTGACAATAAGAAAAGAAGAATTTGGTACTAAGAACACATCTCATCTAAGTTCTTAAGGTAATATGGCTATTCCTACCTAAATATATTATGAAGCATTAAATGTATCCACATAATTTACCAACTGTGATCCAAGCTGTAAAACCTAGCTGTTGCTCTGCTATTAGTTCAGAAGGATTTTTGCCCACCTGTCTACAGGTTGGACATCCTCCTGGCTGTCTCTCACACTATCCACTAAGTCTCTGGTGAAAACACTGTATTTTCTTGTTCTGATAGTCACTGCTCAAGCTGTGGCCCTTGGCGATCTTTCTCAGAAATGGTCTGATAAATCTCATTCTGGCTTCATTCACTATAGCTGTGAATAAAAAATTCTTCCTTTCTTCCAGCCTCACACCCAGAAAAGGGAATGGACAACACAGAGCATGGGCTGGAAGCATTTGTAGATGTCTTCAACTACTTTCCACCATACATACACCACTGGCTCCATTTTTTCGTTTTCTTTCAAAGAAAAATGATAGCCTGAGTACTGGAGCCAGAGTTTCTCAAATTCCAACTCCACTGCTTATAAGCCATGTCTTTAGAAAAGGATTTTTCCCTTCTAAGGCTTAGTTTCTTCATCTGTAGTGTATGAATCATAATTGTATTTTTCATAAGATTTTTGTCGTGTGTAAATGAGGTTTTGCATTTAATGTGCTTGGTTAGCACAGTATTTGGTGTATGGCTGGCATTCCATGGATCCTAGTTATTATTATTTTATTTTTTCTTCTTCATCTCTGCTGCCAAAAATACTTAGTGGCATGTGGTGTGAGGCCAATTGACGCATAAATCTAAGTGGGAATATTGAAAATGTGAGCCTGAAAGTGTGTCCAAAATGAAGCACTTGGATTAAACATGTATCTGACCTATTATAACATTAAGAAAACAAAATGTATTTATCTTTGTAGAAGTCTATGGGCTTAACTCTATACTAAAACATATATTTCTAGAGGCACAGTTGCAAAATACCCAGTATAGTATACATACTCTTATTGATAGAGCTATTTGGCAAAATCAATGAAGAGAGTAAAATAATATTCCATTAGTCTTAAAAATAAAAGCAGGAGGTTCTGGGGTCTGCTGTGCTTCCTGAGACAGGCAAATATTTTTCCTATATTTTTTGAAGAAGTTTTCCTCATTAAAATTAGGTCCGTCATGTGACAGTGATCCAGAATAAACTAACTAGCATTCAAATAGTTAAATTGTTTTCTGAAATCTATGATGATTATGTTAAAGCACTATTTGATAGTGTTCTTTTTTCCACCAGATAATTTTGTCAAAATATGCTTTCAGTATTTACTTTGATCATAAGTAAAATGCTGTCACAGTGTTCCTAAGATGCTGTCAATGCAATTCTGTAGTAAATAATATTACAATGTCAGTGTATGACCAAGAAGGTGACATGATGTCAAGTATACCCTCAGCATGGCTATATCATAAATTCAATGGGAAATGCATATTTATGCAGCCCTTAAGATGTCAAAATTGAATCATGCAAATGTTATATTACTAAGAATAAAGAGATCAAGTCAAAGGAAATTTTGTTAGATTATGTAAATTCTACCGAATAAAGGAAATTTCAAGTTACAGTAGTCAAGGTGCCTTCAGATTATAAAATGCTATCATATCCCCCATGACAACTCTGGAGGACCTCCCAATACTTGATGTCCTTGGACCTGAGGAATTTTGTGGAAGTAATTCATGATTCTCCCACCATGATTTGCTCGTATTACTAGAGAACTTCTAGTTTCATGAAAGGTGTGAAGTTTCCTTGGTATTTCTGTTTTAAAGGTGCTTTCATTTCCAGTCCTGCTTACTGTGATGGCATTTTTTTATTCACCTGCTGCCTTGTGTCTTGTTTTAGTAGTAGAAGAATGGAATTGAGATCTTGGACCTATTGCAGGCTTCCCTATATGGACAAGAGTAGTGTCTATGTGCAACTCTGATATACACTGAGCTGATTTCTGGATTTCTTCTATGATAAATTCACTCTTTTTGCTTAAGATTTTAAAACGTCATTTCTACTAGGGAGAGGAGCACATGAGGCCTTGTTCACATCTATCTGTTTTTCAAGGTGTGGTCAAAGGATGGCATGCATCTGAAAACCTGGGACTCAGATGTTCTGAGTCAGAATATATGGGCATTAATATTTATTTCCTCCCTATAAATAAGTGTGTCCTGAGAATGCCTAGCCACCAAAAGTTACATCTTTCCTGGCTAAGAAATATCTACCCATTAATCAGTCTGGCTGCAAGTTTGGCACTCATTTTTTTTTTTTCTCTGTTTGGTTTACAGAGTGTTGTCTGTTTATCTTGAGCAGTGTGTGCTTCTCAGTATTTTTCAGAGTTCCACTGAAAGGGCATGAAATAGATAAAGATCGCATTGCTCCTCTTCACCAGCTCATTCACTTTCTTGCCAGTCAGACAGAGAAGAAGGACCCCTTAAAGCTTTCATACATTTTGTGTTGCACTCTTACAAGTAATTGAAGTGACCATATAATTTATTTTTCCAGTTGGGAAACACTTGAGAAAGAAAGGGGGTGCTATTAATTATTATTCTAGAGTATAGGAGAAAATCAAGACACTCCCATACAAAGCTAGACATATGGTCATCTTAACTCTAGTTGGTAAAAACAGTAATACCATGTAAACATAAAAGATGTAAAGTTTCCATTTTTAAAATGCTACATAACATTCCATGATATACGTATACCACAATATATTAATCCATTCATAATCAACACATTGAATCCCATAATGGCACAAATGTATTTATGATCTATGTACAAATGACTTAATAAAAAAAAGTAATACCAATTAAACTTTACCCATGAATTATGTTACTAATCGTAGGCTCTTGATCAATTATTCTGACAGAATATTCATAACTTAATACCTTTTCACCTGTAGGCCAAATATAATTTTCCTGGTATTCTCTATTTCCTCCTGAATCTCCCCCTGCCCACACATACACTTCTTTAAGCCTATGTTTTTCTATAGAAAGGTCCTTGGTCAAAAGCATCTACAGTATTTGGGAACTTGTTGGACATGCACATTCTTGGCTCCATCCTCGATGTCCTAATTTAGAAACTTGGTGATGTGGCCCAGCAATTAGTGTTTTAACAAGCCTCAAAATGATTTTGATGCACACTAGAATTTGAGAACCTCTATCTGAAGCTGGGACTTCTAGATTTCTTTTCTTTCTGTTCAATTCTTTCCCTACCTTAATTCCCTCTCTTTTCCTTTTTTCATGATTGAACTTATGATGCCATTAATTCTACTTTTATTTTACTCAGGTGGTGAAGTTGAAAGGCAGGAAAACTTAGAGTCTATTTTTTTTAATTAGATATATTTGTATTTATTTATTAGACACTTTTGCACATCTAACGTGCTGGGCATTGAGGATATGAATGAAAGTCTTATTTAGATCCTGCTCTCTTAGAGCTGTGACCCATCAGAGAGACAGAAATTTAAACTAACAATTGCAAGGAGGTGAGTGCTATGGACCTGGGTGTTGTGGGAACAAGGTAACTATAGAGTGATTTCATCAAATTCTTATAGAACAAGTTTACCTGTATCTCTCTGGAATAGGGAGCTGGAGAGTCTTCAGGCCTCTCCCCATCTAGCTTCCCTTGTGAGCCTACCAGGTCTTTTGTTTCTGTTCTTTCCCCTTGCCTCATCATCCTGTTCTGAGTCCTTCATTTGCATAAGGTCCTTCATTATCACGTCTTGGCCCCAGAGCCTACTCCATCGGTGGCTTCTCTTTATGTATGTCAGTGGACACCGTTGATCAGAGAGAGAGAATCTGACCTACCCAAATTACTGTTTTTCTTTTTGGAATAATCCTCAAGTTATTAGTCACTGGCTAAGCCATGGTTGGTTTTCATTTGATCCATAGTTTTAAGTGGGAAGTTGGATATGGGAAGCCTTCCTCAATGTTGCTTACTTTGTTAAAATCTCCATTTAATAAGTCCTACAGCTTGATCTAGATAGAATGCCAGAGATATGTTCTTTGAGAAATTGGTTTCAAGATTCTTTGAATGTGGATCTTCTCTTTTATGGCCATGAAAATGTTTTTTAATTTATAATTTTAATTGGCTATACTTTTTCATAGTCACACAAAATTTCTTTTGATTAAAAACCACTTTCTCTAAATTAAAAAATATATAAAGTCCTTTTAAAAGAGAAATTGCCTAATTTGGATACATTCAGATTTTTCATAGACTTTTCCAACATTAATAATGTGTAATAGTTCATATCAAATAGGTTTGGATATTGCAAATTCACAATTATCTTTATTTTATGCCAAAGACCATCATCATCTCCTTGAAGGTCTTCTGTTATTTTACTCAACATTCACAGTTCATTTTGCACTATATCTAAAGTAAATTCAATTCCATTACTAGCATTTAGTCAGCATTTCTGTCATATATCTGAAAGTTGTTTTAAGATCAAGTTGATTTATATTTACTCAAGATTTTTCATCTTAAAGCAGATTCATAAAATACTATATGTTATTCCTGAATTGCTCCAATGAATGTCAGAGGTCTAGCTATTGCAAAGACCATTTCCCCTAGTAACAAATTCAAATTGTAGGCTACAATGTATGGTACAAAAGAACACAACTAGATTTAAGGCAAAAATTCTTGTTTTCTATATTTCCTTTCATCAGTAAAATTAAGACATTACCAAAATGGCTAAAATTAAGAAGACTCACAATATTAATTATTGACAAGAGTGGAGCATTTATAATAGGTCCACCTGGTAGTATTCAGTGGTCAACTATTCTAACAAATGCAGGTTGATGCCTGCTCCTTTAGACTTACATATATGTGATTTAAATTGTTTTTCAGCTGACATGTGCAAATTTTGCAGATATTGCCTTAATTCATGAATATCTTTAGAAACACAATAGTTTCCAGATAATTTAGAAAATTTCCAGGTAATTTTCCAAGACAAAATGGGAAGCAAGAGAATGGGTACTTGGCAAGATTGGGAAATATATCATGCAAGAATTCCTTTCATTCATACTTTTCTGTGAAGAAGGATTTGACAAGTTAACTACTTTATTTTTCCTCTTTCCTCTTTCTACCACTTAAATCCTCCCCACAATTCTAATCACCTGTTTCAGCAACACTACAATCTTTTAAGCCTTATCGTTTTGGATTTAGCTGTCTTTAGTTTGAAGACACAGGGTAAAGTGGTCAAGTTATATAGAGAAAAATCTTCCTGGAATTTGAAAAGTGTTTATCAGGAGATGGAATTATTGGCTCTTTTGAATCAGCCTGAGTGACAGGAAATTATAGATAATCATTGTCTAATGATCATTCTAATATAAAAAAGTTAGTACTAAATATTTTATATGGCAGCTAACATCCCATTATGAAAAATTCCATAGCAATATTCAGAAACTTTGTTTATATATAAGCTTTATTATATTAAATATTTTAGATTATATTGTGTTTTCTTGTGAGAAATAGTTTATAATCTGGGATTTTTGTTGGAAAACAAAATCTAAAGTGTTAAAGACTACATAGACTTGAGCTTGCCACATAATTGTTCTTCAATATCTTTTAAATTAGTTCAAATGTGAAGCAATTTTTGTACAATATTACTTCTATAATAATTTGGACCTAAGTTGATTTCACTCAATGTTGTCAAAGTTAAAGAGAACAGATGATGTTGCTAGAGCTTGAGAATCATCAAAGAAAAAAGAAATGGAAATCTATGGCATCAATAAATTTAATATTCTTAGCCTTTTTGAAATTATCATTCATGGAATAATTTTCCAAATAGATTAAAATTTTCAACAAGCTAAATTTACTAAATTGTTTATCAAATTAGTTTTCTCAATATTATGCTGATATCTGTACATAAAGATATGTACCAAAGATTAGAGACCAGACTGCAGTAGATGGAACTGTTTCCCATCAAAGTTATTTAAAGATATATATATATATATATTTGCATATATTCAGTTTCACTTTCTTACTGTTGGGGCAGAAATTGGATCTCGAACCTGTGAAAAGCAGCCCTTTTTGAATGTATGAAGAACTGATAGAATAAGCAAGAGATTTTTTTTTTTTAATTCTATTGGGACAGTTGGTCAGGAGAGTACCATGTATTCTTGGTTTCCTAAGGTATAAAAGCTGCCTGGGGTTGATTTTAGCAAGAAAATTAAAAAAACTACCATGCTGTGGTCTTGACTTGTAAATTTGATTAGCTGCAGGATAACTACTATTTTATCATCTCGCAGAATTAACAGTTATCAATTTCTATTCTGAGAGGATTTTTCTGTCAAAATAAATATTTCAAACTCTGAGAAATCAAAATGCAATGAATACATTTACTTGGCTTTTAAATACAAACATTACCTTGATCCATAGTATTAAAAATTTCCTCTTCTTAGTTTCCTCATTCTATTAGAATAATAGAATTAGAATAATAGTGCTGTCCTTACGTGTGTGTCTGGTATGCGAATCAGACAAGTTAGAATTGTGCTAGACCCCTAGTATGTGCTCAGGAAGTACCATTGTTATTATTCAATTGTTTAAATTTAAATGCCTTTGGACTTTAAAGCAATGCTGTACAAATGTTTCTTTACATAAACACTTTGCTCATAAACACTGATTCTCAGACAGTGGTCACAGACTCAGACATACAGCAAGGTGGGTTTGTCAGACTGCGTGGGATGAGATGAGATGAGACGAGAGAGTAAATATCTTAATCAGAAGGGAACCAATATAATGGTTAGTTCTGTTTCAAAATCCATCAGTGTGGCTGATTGGCATCCGACATGAAAAATAGTCATGAGATGACTTGTTCACTTTTCAACTAACTTAAGAAATATAAAAACTTAATAACCACATGCTGTTAAAACTCCATTTAGTAATTAGTAATTGATTAGGTAGCACTTTATAATTCTTAAGGTCTCTTCATTAGTAATGAGTGTAATCTAATCACATCTGCAGAGTTAGAACTCTGCTTTGGGTAAGAGATAGTCTGGAGCAGGAGAATTGGTCTTCCCTGATTAATGAGGTAAAATACTCTGCTGTATCCAGCATCTCAGGAGGGACCTTCCTGTCATCCAAAAGAAATGCATCGAAGCCAAGGTATCAGCAACTTCCCAGGGAATAATATTTTTGTTTGAAAGGTCACAAAACCTGGATATTTAAATAGGGTAACTGCTGTATTCTCTCTACATAATATTTTTATTCATATAATATATATAATGCAGACATATGTGCATATAGTATATGGTCTACATATAATATATATCTGTTTATACATATATAAACATACATACACACATACATGTGTATATATAAAATGTGTTTATCTATCTATCTATCTATCTATCATCTATCTATCTATCTATCTATTTGTCTATCTATCTATCTATCTATCTATTTGTCTATCTATCTATCTATTTATCTATCTGTATCTGTCTTTAGTTTTCCTGAGGATTCTATTTGTGTGTTCTGGGGAATGACTGAAGACTCTTCCTCTGGATGCTAGGGATTGCTCAGTTTACAATTCCACCAGCTTTCTTTGCCCCACTTTGGGAGTTAACTCTATGCATGCCCTGTCAGTACTTGGCAAGCACTCAAGATTTCTACATACATGGCTGCAGCTTTTTTCCTGCATAGTTCTTTTCTCTTTGGAGATCTGCCATTCATGTTATAGCCAACTCCCCTGCCTCAACCCTATGGAATCTGGCACTTAATATCATTTTGCTGTATTGTGTAGCCTCTAGCATTGCCTACTGCTGCCTAATTACCTTTTTTTCCCTAAAAATTAAACTCAGCAAGGAAAAGAAATATACAATTATTTTCCTCAAATAAATTTTGTAATCTATACAATTTAGTATAACCTAAGAATTTGTAATACTTTTGGGTAAGAGAAAGTCAATAACTTTTACTTAATTCTAATATTGTTTTTATAAAAAAAAATAGAGTTGACTTATTGTATGTCCCAACAGACCCACATTACACACATTTTTTTTACCCCCAATTTTATACAGGAGTCATTCCAAGGATTAAAGTTAGGGGAAGAAGAACACATCCTGGAGGTTGGCTCAATGCACCTTCTAACTATCATATAGATCATTTCTGTTTATTTTTATATTTCAGCTCTGCAGAATTTTTCAAAAGACAAAACCTGATTAAAGTTAGCTCAGTCCTTCATCTCCTGGGCTCCGGTTAGAATGTTTTTACCTTTGCTACCTGAGTCCTTGTTTCTCTTTGTGCTGTATTAGGGCAGGGAGTTCATCTCTCTCATTCCCTTCCCTACCTCACCTCCACATTTAGAGTAAGTTGTCTCCATCCTGGAATGAATGTCTACATTGTTAGTCTGAGCCCATGCCATTGACATAATGCAGTTTGTGAAGATTTCCAGTCCACTCCTCAAAGGTTTCACAGATGGCTATTAAACATTGGCGTTAGTAATACCATTTTCTGTGTTAGAAAATTTACTTTTAATTTTATAATTTTGTATATTTTAAATAGAAAATACAACACGATTAAAATACATAATGCTTCTATATCCAACAGCCTACAGTTAATATAAGAACAAGATTCTGGTAGGGGAGGATTACCTAGTATACGTTAATTAGGAAGGTGAGAATCTTGAGGCTATCTCTAGAATTCTGTCTATCCACAAACTAGCTTCACCTACTTCCAGAGGCAGATTTTTGATTAAGTTTATATTCTTTAAATTTCAGGTCATTTTACTTGCACGGTTTTATGTGAATAGTGGGAATTGCTGGGAGTTAGAAAGTGTTCTAGGCAGGCAGAAGAAACTAAGTTTTGGTAAAAAAGCATTTCCATATAAGTATTTCTATGTCAGTGTTTATGATTCAAGAAGAAAGAAATCTAAAATTTCCAGTTATTTTTGTTAGTTCCTTTCTTATTCCAAATAGTCTTTCTTTCTTTAAAAAATTTTTTTCATATACATGTGTTTATTAGGTTTATTTTTCTCCTCTAAACTCTCCTATAAACTTAGATAAATCCTTAGACAACATTCATTAATGTCTCTGAACAGGCCTCCCAGGTTCGGGTGGCACATTGGCACAAGACTGATTCCTGTGGACAACATTAGTTTTCATACCTGTAAACACAGCACCTGAAAACTCTTTGGTGTTTATGTTTTAATAGTTTCATTAGGTAAAAATAGGGACAGCCTCTAAAAATAACTCTCTGAAGAATTAAAGAGGTGTTAACACATGGAAATATTGAAAAGAGATGTATGGAAATGAGTGATGAAAACCCAAATGAGAACAGTGGCTATTTACTTAGAGCTTGCTATAGAAAAGCAGCCAGCTACAATCACTTGTGTTTGGTAGAAACTCAAAGGCAAACGGGAATAGGACAAGTTTAGAGAAGAAAGATAAAGGAAGCTTTAGGAGTGCTCTGATTGGAGGGTGTCGACATGGGGAAGCTGGAGGCAACTATTATCTATAAGGCATTCTATATGATTTAGGGAGCATATTTATTTGGCTTTGTTTTTTCTGATTGAGAGTCAGTAGGGAAGTTGTCTTGGCCAACGCTTGACTGTCTATTGCTGTGGAGGCTGTGGGTCAGCCTTAATTGCTGCATACTTTGCAGATTAGAGTTTTATTGTCATATATGATCTGGCCATTGCCTGTTCATATATTCAGTCTTTCAAGTAAAATGGTGGTGACTTACAAAGAGAAAATAATGAAAACAGTGTTGCTATGATATTAGGAGAGTCAAAACCATAGAACAAAACAGGTAATCCAGAAACTGACTTTGGTTTGTATAGAAAATTAATATAGAATGAAGGAAGACTAATAAATTAAATGAGAAAAGTATTCTTTTCTGTTAACCAAATGACACTGGAACAGTTAGCAAATTATTTGGCACCCTACTTCCACAAAAGAGGAAGGCATTTCCATGGAAATTCTAAGTGAACTAAAGCATAAGTGAGAACATTTGACAAAATCTCTGTAGTGGATTTTTTTTAATCTGTGGGTAAATATTTTCTAAAAAGGACAATTACATATAGCTCAACAGGTAAAAGAAGTTACTTGCATCTGAACACATGAAATTGTAAAACCTGTGGGCATCAAAAAGTTGATATCCTTGATATAGAAAATTTATACAAATCAACGTAGGGAAGACCCCTAAGAACCAACACAAAGATAAAAAGTAAAGGCAAAGAAAGGACAAATTATAAAAATTGGAATAAATATTAACAGTAAATATGTAAAAATGTAACCCCATTACAGGTGTTCTTAACATGCCTGCATGTTTAAGAATCTGGAGTGGCCTTCATTCAGCTGCAAATTAAGTCAGGCTTTAAGGCACACTTTCAGGATAAATGAATACATCATTTTCATTCTTGAAAATCAAAATTCATCACATCACTCAGTACATCCTTGGCACTGTCTTCACTTAACTTTTAACTTAGTTGATGTGTACTTAGAACATGCAGGCAGGCATGGGAAGATCACCTGCCATGTGGCTGAGGTTCACATTTCTTGGAGGCGCCTGCGTGCTCATCCTCTTGATCCACATAGTTGCATTTACTTTCTGAAATTTTCCCTGTCCAAATATGGGCTCCCAGGTCCTGAGACTCAGAAACCACATCTCATCAGTGCTCAAAACTAATGGCATTAGGGAAGGTGACTTGTACTATTAAAGTTAAGAAAAACTTAATGTACAAAATCAGGATGTCTATTTAGTTTATTTTGAATAAGAATGTGGAAGAGGATTAGATTTTTGCGTTGCTGGTAATAATGCATTCGCTCCAAGTTAAGGATGCTACGTGAATGCCTTGAATACTCTCAGAATTGATGGAATCAGGAAAAGGGCATCATCCATAAGAGTCAAGTGTTGGGTGGCACCTGTGGCTCAAGGGAGTAGAGCGCCGGCCCCATATACCAGAGGTGGCAAGTTCAAACCCGGCCCCGGCCAAAAACTGCAAAAAAATAAAGTCAAGTGTTTAATGGCATTATTTAATGGCAAAGATAATATTTACCTAATAGCTGATATGATACTTGACACGTTAAAGCACGCTTTCCTGTGAGTTGATAAGACCAACATTTGCCTCTGAATATTTTGTTTTTCACGCTTTGCAGTTGTCTTACTTGAATTATAAGGGGCTCATTCTTCCATTTGATATTTAGTATTTCCAATCAAATTATAGGAGAATAATGTGGGCATGAAAGGGTTGTTTCTTTAAGGCATTGATTTTTGCCTTTTTCTGTCCCTATATTATAGGTGCAACACTCTCATTCATAGCATCTCTTATGAACCGTTACTGGGTTTAGGGAAAAGAGAATGTGTATAATACGAAAAGTCAGGCCTAAATATTTAAAAGGGTCAGATTTAAATGTATGCCTTTCTTACTTCTCTGCCAGGTTCAGGCACCCAAATAAAACTATATACCCACCCTTCCTTCCTTCCTTCCTCCCTCCCTCCCTCCTTTCTTTCTTTTTTTTTTTTGACATTAGGAGCTGCTACTGTATGGTTACTTTGTCATGACAAAACATATTGCTTTAGGGCTTCAAGTAAGAAGTTATAGATGAAATGGCTTTTAAAAATTGATTTTGAATGCTTTAATCTTACTAGATGCCCCTCAGTTTACTCTAGTCTCCACAATCTCCTATTGCATCAAACCAATCCTGATGCCTCAAATTACTTTGCAGGAGTGTGATCTTCTCTTACTGATTGGGACAAACCTTGATCTAGAGAAAGCTTTCAAGCTGAAATAAGGTGAAGTTCAAACAAGTCTGCCTCCTGAGCTTCATGAAACAGCTGATTTAATGTTGAGTCAGAGAATCTGGGAGATAGACATGCTGTATAAATCCTGTGACAAAGCCGATGTGTAGGGTTTTGGAGAAAAGCAAAGCCATCTTTTGAGCAAATATCTCTTATCTGGGCTCTGGTAAAGACTGAATGTCTGATTATGGGACAAATATATCATATACCAAAATAAATTTAAGAAGACTAAAGACCTGCAGTTTATTTATAACTATTAAAAGACGGTATGACAGTATATGGTTATGCATTTTAGGTAAATTAAGGATGTGTCAAAGAAGAAGCAAAAGCACACATCTTAAAAGATGAACTGATTTAGCAATATTACAATTAAAAACTTCTGTGTATTAAAAAAATCTATTAAAGAGTGAAAAGATAGGTGGCAAACTGAATATGTGAAAATCATGTAAGGATCAGCATATAGAACATATTTAATCTTAGAAGTCAATAACCCAATTGCCAAATAGGCAAAGAATATTAATAATTGATTTATAACAGAGGAAAACCAAATGACCCATCCACAAAAAAGTGAAATGATGCTTAGCCTCGTTATCAATCAGTAAAATGTAAATTAAAAATCAGGATAATATTTTATAATGATACATTTGTCAATAAATAAAAAATATGACAATATTAACTATTAGAATATGGAACAATCATGCTTTTGCAAACTGCAAAAGTCTATATAAGTGTGAAGATTTAAGAGAACAATTTGTAAATACTGGTAAAATTAAAGAAATATATATTTTTAATCAATAATATTGCCAATATAAACGTGGATTTATGTTTAACATTAATCAGTGCCATATTTTGTAATAATTGAAGATTGAAAGTATTTCAATGTTCATCAACAGGAAAATAATTAACTTAAAATGTGGTATGTTCACACAATATACAATATATTTATTTAAAATACTATCATATTAATGAACAAAAACCACCTAAACATATGTACTTTTTATATTAAAATATTTATAGCAACAAAATAATATTTCTTACATGTACTATATTCATGTATCTCTTATGTGTTTCATGATTAAAGTTAAATAAAAATATATTTTGTCTAAACCTTTGGAATAAAGGCCACCTAATATGAATAAGTGAAGTGAAACTAGAGGTTTTCCTTTCTTTTTTTCTTCAGATTAATATGAGAGCTTGAATTGTGTTCAGTGTGATGATGGTGTTTCTGAAGAGGGAGAGTCACTTAGCATTAGGAAATTTGAACCGTGTCAAGTTTAACTTGACAATTTTATTTAGGGTGGAACTTAGTATATGTTTCAGCTCAACACAGAAACACCAATTGTTTTACTTTTAACTACACTTGAAGCATTTGCCCTGGAAGACTAAAAGCTTTAATGGGACAGGAGAAAAAGTGAATTTTTTTTTTTTTTTCCTGAGACAGAATTGTTGTCTGGGCTAGAGTGCAGTGGGGCCATCATAGCTCACTGTAACCACAAACTCCTGGGCTCAAGTGATCCTCCTGCCTCAAAGGTTAGCTTTTGATTAAACTATTTTGCATTAAGGAGTTAATGACTTATTCCTTATTTGGTAGATTGAGATGTTGCCAAATAAATTTGTTTTTGAAATTATTTATCTTTATAACTCAAATAACTGCATTTTTGTCTGTCTCTCTCTAAACTTCTGTCATTTTTGATACCATATCTAGAGTACATCTTTAATCAATTTTAATTACTCATTACCCTTCTGAATTTAACATATATAGTGATGACAATTCCAAATAGCTTTAAACTCATTAGCTTTCTGGCAACAAAATGTAAAACAAAGAGTTGATTTAAACAGTGTGGTGTATTTACAATAGAAATTATTACCATTATTAACATTTTTTAATCAAAACGTTTAATCCAAACATTCTTGGAAACTGAGAATTGCTTCTTTTCATTCACAAATATTGAATGCATTCTAAAAGGAATTGAAAATTCCTGTTTATTATCTTTAACAATGAAAAAAAAGTTCCGGAACATTGGATATATTATTTGGCTTCTCCTACATAAAGATTACATCTATAGATATTGCTAGCTATCTGGATTACTCATGCCCCAAAGCACTTTTAATTAGTGCATTGACTTTTTAAAATTTTTAAAAGGATTTAATATTCATTAAGTTAGAGTCTATGCCCATTCTGAATGGATATGCTCTTGTTCTGCCTCTGTCACTTGATGGTCAGCATTTAAAGTAGGCACAAAGAACACTCAAATATCAGAGATCATTAATATCGGGCAAAAACATTACTTTTAATTCTTAGAATAAAATTAGTTAGATACCAATTGTTTGAAGATATGGGTTTAAAATAATTACCTCAAGTAAAATGTGTATTTATATTAACACTAGGTCAGATTTCAATGCCCCATTTATCCCATACCATAACATGATGTCATTTTTTTCTTATTGGAAAAATAAATTTTCTTTTTAGCATTTACATACCTATTAAAGGATAAATTTTAGACTCTATAAAGATAGTATTATAGAAGGTACAGTTGTAAACAGCATATGTCATTTAGTAGAATGAAAGACTATGCTCAACAGAGACAGTTTTTATATTAAAAATATTTATTTATAATATGTTTATTGATCACCTTCATGGGGTATAAGATACACCACGGCTTATAGCACAATTTATGTAGAATAAGGCATATATAGGCACAACTGTTAAGCAAGATTGGGTTTCCCAAAAACAGATTCAGAGAGAAAGTCATGAGAGTAAGAAGCATGCAAGTCTGTTTCTTGCGCTGAAGATAAAATTTGATCTTGACTTTAAAGAATGAATCGTATTTAGATGTGAAGAGGATAGGAGGTTGAGGGGCATGTCAGCTGAGGGGACAGCTTTATCAAAGGTGCAAAGTATGCCATTTATGAGATATTTATTGGGATGTGTGAGTGCAAGCCAGGTTGACTGTAAGAAAAAAAGCTAAAACACCAACAGAGGCAGATCAAAAAGGATTTGAATAACAGATTAAGAATTTTGGTTTTCATTCACTAGATGATGAAGAATAATTATAATAATATTAATGTATAATATTACTTAAAATTTGCTGAATTATTATTTTACCAGGTCCTGTTTTAATTACTTTACACATCAGTTCTTTCCATTTTCAAAAATTATTATTATTTTGCATAAATTTTATTATAAATATTTAAAATATACAGCATGGTTTTATGGGATGCATGTATATAGTAAAAAGTCACTATTTATAGCAAGTTAACATATCTAGTATTTTATATAATTATCCCATTTTTGTGGTAAGAGCATCTGATACCTGCTCATTAGCCCAAATCCCATATACAGTATAATTATATGACCTATAGTCCTCATGTTGTACATTAGATCTCTAGAGCTGTTCATCTCCACATATCTGCTACTTTGTGTCCACTGACCTTCACCTTCCCATTTCCTCCTCCATCCTTGGTAGGTTTTGTTCTCTATTTCTGTATACTTGAATGTTCTCGGTTTTTAAGAGTCTACATGTAAGTGAGATCATGCAATAATTTTCTTTCTAGCTAATTTCACTTAGATATATCTTCCAGGCTCATCCATGTTATGACAAATGGCATAATTTGCCATTAATTATGCAAATTAATTTTTAGGGTTGAATAATATTTCGTCGTATAAATGTACCGTGGTTTCTCTCTTCATTCATCTGTTGAGAGACACTTAGGTTCTTTCCATATCTTGGCAAGTATGAGTAATGCTGCAGTTAACATAAGAGTGCAGATATCTTTATGAAGTTAAGATTTCATTTCCTTTAGGTAAGTAATGAGAAAGGGGAGTGCTGGGTCATACAGTATTTTTACTTATAATTTCTTTAGGAGTCTCCTGTTTTCCGTAATGGCTGTACCAAACTACCTTTCCACAAACACTAGGTAAAGTTCTCTTTTCCCTACAATTAGCTTATTTAATTCCCGCAACTCTGAGAGTTGATGCTATTATTATCCTTAGTGGGTAGATAAGGAAATGGAGATCTTGAGTAGTTTAGTAACTTGTCCCATATCAAACAACTATTAAATGGTTGAACCCAGTCAATCTTCCTCAACAGCAGTGCTATCCAGCAGAGTTTTCTGTGATGATGGAAGTATTCTGTTTCTCTGCCATCTGATATGGTAGCCACTAGCCCATGTGGCTGCTGAGAGCTTAAAATGTGATGAGTAAATAAACTTTATTTAATGTAGATTAATTTAAATTGAAATAACCCACACTTGGTCAGCGGCTGCTCACAGAACAGTACAGTTCTGGAGTGTGCTTTTTTTTTTCTGTTATTATATTTTTGAGCAGAAGAAAGAAGTTCTCACATAATGATCTGTAGCAGTACTTGCCAAAGCATGTTCTATGGAACATAGGTCCAAGAGATGGTCACACATAAAAAGTTTCAAGTCCCGATAAGACAGGGTAAAACTGCATAATATTTCCCCCTGTTGCAAACTTCCAAAGTATATCAATTTTACCTTTTTAAAAAATCCCCACCTTATTTTGCCAGACTTTTATTCACTTGATGTAGTGATAATTTAGGTAACTCTGCTCTAGAATGATTAAAATGGCATCAGGAATTAGGAGGCAATGCAGGGAGGAGAGACCAGAGGCTTCATGGCCATGAGTCTGATGGTTGAATGTGGCTAGATGAAAATTACTCAGGATTTCAATTGGACTTAAAACCATGAGAATGCAAAAGGGGTGTGTGTGTGTGTGTGTGTGTGTGTGTGTGTGTGTCTGAAGTGGGAAGTTTCTTAGAATTTCAAGTCTTAGCTGGGAGGAAAGTTTGATATAAAAGAAATAGAGAATAAGAGAAGAAATACATGAGGGCATGTGTTCAGATTTGTACATTATTAGGATGAAGTGTTTGTATAATAGGTTCTTAGCAGCTATACCAAGTATATATCCATGTATATCTAGCAAAAAATTTGAAATGTGATTTGGGTCTATAGCTTTTAGAAAAGAGGGTTTGGCTAACAGTAGAGGTTTTGTAGGCATCTATATTGAGAGGTGACACCTTGAGGATAAATACATTTCTAAGAGATAGTGAGCAGACACTGGAAAGAAAGAGGTCGAATATTGGACCTTGTAATAAGAGTTTATATGTAAATTAAATGTAGCTTATGAGTTGACTATGAGTATGTGTTTGCATTTGTGAGCACATTCTATTTGAAATATTCTGAGACATAAATAACTGAAAGTTCAAATAAATTTTTATTTTATATTAATAAGTCCCCATGTCAAATTATCTGTTTACTTATAAAGTAAAAAATACACACTAGACACTTACATATACGGTATTATTTTAGGTGTTGTGGATACATCTTTCAACAAACAAAAATCCTTTTTTACCTTGATGGACATTGCATGCACTGAAAATTTTATAGTCCTTTTAGCAATCCATAATTAATACTTTAGACAACAATATTTTATTCGGTATACATTTTGGTATCATTTCTTGAAAAGGATATAATTAATCATTAGTAGTTCTCATTTATAATTTAATGAGAAATCAATAAAAAATCATTCACAACTTAAAGTGGAGAAAAAGATGTTGAAATGTACTTCTGCATAAATCTCCATTGAATTAAGAGGTGAAGAAATGAACTACATTTGAGCATTTGGGACTGCGGAGCTCAAAACAATGATCTTTTGAACAGAAGTTAGACGCACAAAAATGAGATTTTAAGAATCCATTAAATCTTTTCTGTTGGAAAACATGGCTAGGTGAATAATAAACAAGTACAGAAAATGGAGGTCTGGGCTCATCAGACCCTCAGTACATGATTCCAATATGTTTCCCTTCAATTCTTTTTAAGTATTTTTGCAAAATTATGTAGATTAAGAAAGATTTTCATGAGGCCTGAATCCTTACTAGCTTTAGTCAAGAAATTAATGTCAACATGAGATACACCTATAAGGTTAGTATTCGTAATATTCACTAAATATAAATTATATGATTATAACTATATAAATTATATATTTATATTTAAATAGATAAGTAAAAATTATGTAAATATGTAATAAAGTTACATTTCATGAAGTAAGTTGAAATAAAGTACTAAAAATTAAAAAAGCTTTATATGGAAATATTTAATTTTTATATTTACCACATTTAAGAAATAATACTGCCATTCAAGGAAAAATCAATACGCTTCTCTCCCCTCTATCATTTTAGAAAACATGAATTACTTACTAAGTTACAGGGCTTAATTGAAATTTATACTTGCCAGGAGATGGCACTACAGCACTTTGTTCCATGGTCCAGGAAACAAATCTGTAAGCCAAAGGTTACCTCAGTAATGCATTATGTAATACTGTGTGAATTAAGCATTTTGTTTCATTCCACTTCATATCTGTCAATTACTTATGTTGCATGTTAATATTATTACTTATCTCACCAGGTCTGTATTAAAAGCTCAATTTGTTTTACCTCAGGAATATAATGTGTGCTTTAACGAAATGACCTGTTTCATTTTGCAATTTATTTTAAGAGATAGTCTAGATATAAAAAGGAGAAAAGGAAAAATGTTTATGCATTAAGAGTGCAGAGGTTACCAGGTTTCTAAATAATAATAAGCTTCAAGGATACAAGTGGAGATCAAACTCTACATAATTTGGGTTGGAGATAATGGGAGAGCCACTGTGACTATTAATTTCCTTCATCATTTGTAATTCTTGTACTATGAGCAGATACATATTTTTTTCCTCATGAAGAGATTTCACATTCAGTAAGTTATGAGATGATCTTATTCAAGGATTCAAGACTTAACACATTTTTATTTTTAATTGAATATTTTAAATATTTTTACTACAGGATGTATTATGAGAATAATACGGACATTTACCTGCTAAATCAAAATGAAAAAAAATGGATGTGTATTTATTAATAAAACTCAAGGAATGTCAGTGCGTTATATGCTTTGTGCTGGAAATATGAAGTTGAAAAACTTTAAAATCTTTGCCTTCAAGTAGCTCACAGTAGAGTATGAAAATTCTCAAACTTCTTCCTCAGTACTTGGTGTGGTGTTTTAAATTAAATTATACCCATTCTAATAGATGTATGTTAACTCACAATTTTAATTTGCATTTTCCTTATGGTGTTTGCTGTTGATAATCTTTTCATGTTCTAATTTCCCATATGTATAACTTCTTTGGTGAAATAACTTCAAATCGTTAGCCCTTTAAAAAAATGGCTTGTTTGCTTTCTCATTATCAAGTTTTTGAATTTTTCTTAAAATATATATACCCTCCATGTAAATATCCTTTATTGGATCTATGACACATAAATATTTTTTCCAAATCTGAGGTTTATGTTTTTATTCTTCTTAATGTGTGTTTTAAAGAGTAGAGGTTTTAATTTTGATGAATTTTGTATAATTAATTTTTTCTTTTATGTTGTTGGGGCTCAGAAACCAATACTACAATATATGGCACTTTGACATGCTGAACTGAAAAAAGAGCCTTCAGGGTGTCTCTGACCTTTCTCCGGACACTCCTTTTTGTCTCTCCAAAAGCCAAGATGAAGTCCTTGGTTTCTTTATCTGTCTAAAATCTGGACCCACCAAAATGGAAAATGATTACCTCTTGTCCCTTCCCTGAATTTTCATTAACTGAACTTGTATTACAAGAAAGAGTGAAATTTGTCAACACACCTGGGCAGACTTTTGTCACAAACCATTGTCCTTTCTATGGGCCCAACAGACTTTGTCCCACGCCATCCTGTGTTGTTTAAATCCATCAAATTCCCATAAAAATCATTTACCTACCCACCAAGTAATCTACACTTCTTTTTCCTTTCCTCCTAAACAAAGTATATGTAACTGTCTGTATCTCATTAGGTTAGTGGGTGATTACTCTTTGAGTTACGTGTGCTAAAATAAATCTGTTAATCTGCCTTTTGTGGATTGATTTTTTTTTTTCAGCAAACCTTCAGAGGGCAAAGGGTATGTTTTCCCTTGGTCCCTAAAATATGATATTGTGCTAATAAATTGGGCTAATCCAAAGAAAAAAGATTTTTTTCTTTTTGCGCTTTTATTTAGAAGTTGTATAGTTTTAGGTTTTCTATTTGTATATGTGACACATTTTGAGTTAGTGTTTTGTAAGGTGTAAGATTTGAAATGTGTGTGTGTGTGTGTGTGTTTGCACAGATAACCAATATTTCCTACATCATTTGTTGAGAAAATCATTTCCATTCTGAATCACCTTTGCACCCTTGTCAAAAATTGTCTCTATATGTGTGGGATTATGTGGGACTCTATTCTATCCTGTTGATCTGTTTGTCTGTCTCTATGCCAATATCACACTGCATTGATTACTGTAGTTTTATGATGTCTTAAAAATCACTTATTAGTAGTATATTCTTCCAACTTTATTGATTTTTTCAAATTCCTTTTGGATGTTCTAAGTCATTTGAGTTTCTATATTGTCAATGGAAAAGAAACCATACTCTGTAAAATAATTTAAGGAGATTTCTTCTGAGCCAAATTTGAGGACCATGACTTAGAGTGACATGGAAGAAGCCTTGAGCAAGTGGACTTGCTGTGGTGGGGTGACAGTTTGGTTTTATACATGTAAGGACAATGGGAATTATAGGTAAAGTAACAAATCAATATGTGGAAGGCATCCATTGGTTTGGCCTGAAAAGATGGAACATCTCAAAGTGGGTGCCCACAGGTTATAGGTGGGTTTAAAGATTCTTCAGCTGACAATATCTGAAAGAGTTAGGCTCTTATAGACTAGGAGTCAGCGAAAAGGAGTGCTTGAGGTAAGATAAGTCTGTTAATCAGAGACAAACTATAGGACACATTCTTGACAGGACTCAAGTGGTTGGTTGTGTATATTTTGAGAACCTGCAGGGTGTCTTGCAGACCTTTAGGCCTGTTAATGAGTCACAAAGGACATCTCTAGGAAGGGAGGGGACTATGATGAGGCATGTTTGATCTTTCTCAGGGCTATCAACTCAATTTTAGGGGATCTCCTTGACTAAGAGGGAGTCAGTCAGCTTCTGGTGGGGGAGCCTTAATATCTTATTCTAGTTCACAATACCAATTCCAGACTCATCTTCTCAATCTCTACCAACCTTTCCCCCACACACAAATAAACCTTGATGGGACTTTGAGTGATTGCATTGATAACATACATCAGTGTAAGGAATGTCAACTGAAGAATAAAAGGGTTGATAGATTTGGAGAGGAGAGCTTAATTTCTTAGAAAAGGCTGCAGTGTATAGAATGTGCATCCTGCAGGATGGGAAGCATAAGCTCCAGCAGTAAATAGAAGCAGGCTGTGAGGGAGGGAAAGGTGAGACAGAAGTCATGCTGAATGGGTCAGCTAAGTCTACAGAGTCAACAGATAATGAAAGAAGCTATAAATATTCATGAAGGGGCATGCACATATGTAGTAAGCAAACATACATGTTACAAGCATTCCATGTTCTTTCTGGAGTGGAGACAACGCATTAAAATCAGACTCTATGTCTCATAAGGTGACATGGAGGACTCAGAGGTATCTTGTGCACAGTCTCTGTGAACCAGCCAGAACCAGTTCATGGTTGGGGGACTTTTATCGGGAAGAAAGGCGGGTCAGTTGTTGTATGAATCAAAGGTGGAGCAAGTCTTTCAAAAGGTCTGATTTCTGTTTCTTTTAGGAAAGAAAGTCTAATGAAAGGACAGGGTATAACAAGGTGTGTTAGACCTCCCATGGTAGGTGGACAGAAGCCGGGTTTTCAAAGCTTCTCTGGGCTCCCGTTGGCCAAGGAGGGTTGTGGTCATTCAGGGGAATTTATGTTTTTACACCAATGTGTTTTGTGGCCCGTGGATAGAATATAATGCCCCTTTTATGAGGCTCTTCATTAATTTCTCTCAGGTAGGATTTCTTTATAATTTGGTGCAACATGGGAAATAGGCTACTTTCCTTTATAATTACATTAAATGGATGTTCCCAGGTTCTTGAGAAAGACATTCTTGAGTTGTTAAACTGGCAAAAGGTGGTTAAAAAATTTGCTTCTCAACTGGCAGAGACAGAATGCACAACTATAAGTTTTAAAAGTAAATTCTCTAAGAAAAGGAAAATCAGAGGCCCGCGGTCTGTCAGAAGCTTGTCTAAAGTAGAGTCACATCCCTGTATATTGACCTGGAATCTTAAAACGTAGGTGAACTTTCTTCTTACTTTTGGAAACGTTTATCAGTAGATTTTTTTCAGATTTCTTATACAGGCAATCATGATATCTATATCTATCTATCTATCTCTCTCTCTATATATATAAGCAGTTTTGCTTATTCCTGCATGCAGGCTCAATCAATTTTTGTTCTTTTCATTACTGAAAGTTTAGTACTTATCCCTGAGGCCAAATCAGTAAGAATAATGATTAAGGACAAGTGGTTTGAGGAAAGCGAAAGAGAATTTATTAATTTACCAGCAAATGAAGAGGTCAGAAGATTGGAGTCTCAAAAGAGCACCATCCCACAAGAAAAACAGGGCTTTTCAAAGTGAGGTTTATGGCAGTAGGGCTCAGACCTGCATGACCAGTGTCACATATAATGGTTTCAGGTTATTGTTACTTAACTGTTCATATAATCTGTATTTTCCTTCTTGGGCTATTGCAACCTTTTCTCTGGTGACTATGACCTTGTGATTCTTGCCTGCACAATTTTATTTTAAGATAATAGAGAAAAAACAGCGAAGAACACTGTTCTGCCTTTCTGATCACTGGCCTGAGATGGAATACAAGTTTCAGTTCCACCCAAAAGGGGGCGTTGGTTAAAGAAACAATCCCTGAAACATTTCATTGCCCTTTTTCAGAACTTTTCCTCTGTTATATTTTCAAAGACTTGGCTTTGAGCTTTATTCTCTATTTTTCTGGTGCCTATTTCACTGATTTTCTGTGTGTGCTCTATTATTGTCTTTTCCTCTGTTTACTTTTGGTTTATGGTAGGTCCTCACTTCGTGTTTATAAGTTCTTGGAAACTGTGGCTTTAAGCTAAGTGGCATACGACAAAACCTATTTTACATAAGCTAATTTATATAAACAAGAGTTAAATTTTCCTATGGCATATTTCTGGTTACAAAACATTACCAAACTTCTAAGTAAAGACCCCAAACACTTCTAATACTAAACATTGACATAAATATAAGATATATGAATATTTAAGAAAGATTAATAAAAACAAATACGATAATTATTATATTTAATATTTACCTAATTTTTGGCAAATCAGTGACTGAAAGTTGTAGTAGTGAGTTAAGTCAAGGAATAAATACAAGGTGAAAGGTGTAATGAGCACTTCCTACCACCAGGCAGTTCAAAAACAGACAATAATAAATATGGTGGGCTCATGGGACACTGCCATACCACAGAGTTTATTGTGATGTATTTGTATGATTATTGTGTGTAGTATACCTTATTAATTTAACCTGACAATCATTTGTATTCATTTATTCATTTATTTTTCAATATGCTTATTCCAGCTCATAGTAACAGGTGGCTTGAAGCTACCCTGGCAGCTCAGGATGCAAGGTGGGAATCAACCCTGGACTGGATGCCATACCACTGCAGGGCGTACTTCACACACGCATACATACACTCACATGTACTGGCACAGTTCAGAAACATCCATAACCCAATATGATTATCTTTTGAATGTGGGAGGAATCTGGGGGACTTGAAAAAAATCTCACACACACGGGGAGAATGCAAAAAGTACTCTGACAGTGACCTTGGCCAGGAATGGATTTTTTGTCATCAACATTGTAGCAGAAGGACATTAAACAAAATGATAATATTCAAGGACCTGTTGTACTTAGTTCTAAGTTTCTTAAGGTGGGAGATAAGACCATGATATGGAAATTTTTCTTCTTTTTGATACAGATATTTAGTGCTGTACATTTTCTTCTAATTTCTGCTATAGTGTCTTTTCTGCGTTTTATGTATTGTGTTTTAATTTTCATTAAGATTAAAATAATTTCTAATTTTTCATTGTTTTTTTCTTTGACCCATGTACTCTTAAGAGTGTGTTATTCAGTTTTCAAATGTTTGGAAATTTTCTATTGCTGATTTCTAATTTAATTCCATTGTGTTCAGATAATATACATTGCATCACTGGAATCCTTTTCAATTATTGTGACTTGTTTCATGGATGAGAATATGTTTCTGTGTATACTTAAAATTGTATTCCGCTACTGTTGGCTTGGGTGTTTTATAAACTTAAGTTAGGTAAAATTGTGAGAATTGTTTTAATGTTTTAAATTCATGGTGATTTTCTACCGGTTCTATCAATTATTGAGACCAATTTTTGATATCTTTGATTATATTAGTGGATTTGTCTGTTTTTTCCTCACAGTCTGTTTTAGCTTTATATATTTTGAAGTTCTGTATATAAGTGTCTAGAATCATTATGTTATTTTAATAAACTGCTTATCATTATGAAATGAGCTACTAAATTTTTTTATAAAATTAACTTTGTCTTATATTAAGATAGCATTTTCTCTATACTTTCACTTTTAGCTTTTTTATTTTTATATTTAAATTGTGTTTCTTACAAGCAACATAGGGTGTTTTTTGATATGATATGATATTATATGATAATCTCTGCCTTTTAACTGGGGTATTAAGACCAAATGCATTTAATATGATTGTATGAGGTCTGAAATTTAAGTTGACAAACTCATCCTTGACAAAGTGCTAGATACCTCATTGCTAAATATCACTATAGTCACCTTTGAAGTACATCCCTTGAGAAGCTGGGCACTAATGCCAGCAATTTTGGAACAATTTTTGGAATGGCCATCAGAGCTATCATTGTATTACCCTTGGTGGCCGGAATGTCATGAAAATGAAATATCTTCATTTTAACATTTCCTCTAACTTTGGGTAAAGAAAAAAATTCTTTGAGAGTCAGATCAGGTTAGTAGGAAGGGTGTTCCAATGTAGTTATTTGTTATTAGTTATAGTTATTACTCGTGAAAAACTCCCTGACAGATAGTGCCATGCAAGCTGGAGCATTATTGTGATATAAGAGCCATGAATAGTTAGTGAAAAGTTCTGGTCACTTTCATGTAACTTTTTCACACAGACTTTTCAGCACTTCCAAATAGTAAATGAGGTTAACTGTTTGTCTACTTGGTATAAATTCATAATAAATAGTCCTTCTGATATCAAAAAGGTTAGCAACATTGTTTGCCTCTTGATTTGGACTGGCAGAACATTTTTGGTTGTGGAGAATTGGCTGACTTCCATTGTGCACGTGGATGTTTTGTTTTAGAGTTCTGTTGGTTCACTAATGCTTCATCACTAGTGATGATGTGGCCCAAAACATCATCTTGCCTCTTAAAAGCTCTTGGCAAAGTTTGACTCTCCTTTGCATTTGTTCAATGGTGAGCTCCTTTGGCACCATTTTTGCACACACCTTTCTCATGCCAATATTATCAGTTAAGATTTTCTTTGTGTACCTGTTTTTCTATTGATGTTTACTTGGTTGGCTATGCTTCTCACATTCAGCTGATGATTTTGATGCACAATTTGCTGAATTTTTGCAATGTTGGCATCAGTTCATCTCATTACTGGCCACCCTGACCTTCATCGGTGACACTTTCTCTCCTCTCAAAAAAAATGTTTAATCCCTTTGTATACTGCTGTTTCCATTATGGTATTATCTCCATAATCTTGGACTAATGTTTCCCTGATTTCATTTCCATTCTTGCCAAGTTTAACAAGAAATGTACATTTAGTGTTGCTCTAATTCAAGCTCCAACATTCTTGTGGTGGCACACAAAAGCACACAGCAACAATACTGAATGTCACTCAGCAAGACATCCTGATACATCGGCATGAACACAGCTGTGACACACTGATATATCAAGATTATGAGCCCTTACTGAGTTTTCATACAGCACTGCCAATGTAAACGCTTGGTGGCAAGTTGATGAATTTAATCGTCAGACTTTCATAAAGTCAATTTAACCAATTTAATCATGTTGGAAAGCCCAGATCTTTGGGCTTTCTTAATTTTATCCCTTTTCAGGCTGGTTGCAGTTGTCATGTCACCTAGTTGCATAATTATTCCTTTGTCTCAACTCAAAAGTTAAAGGACCACATGATTTACATCCAATTTAGCACACTTTTGAGAATGAAATGTGTAACAGTTATTTCTGGGGGAAACTGAACCTGGGAAAAACCTGATCAAAGAAGGTCACATACTTACCTTGTTATAATTTTATTTGTACATATAATATTTCTTTTTATTCCTAATTTTACATAAACTTGAAGTTTAAGATGGAAGGTCTGGTCACCATATACTTATATCATGTTTACTGATAATAGTGTCAATATGGGGTTATATGGCATAATCTACAGTCACTTACAACTTTAGCAGTAGATGTTTGTTGAGAGTCACTGAAGAATAAGTAAGAAGACATAGATGGAGGATTGCTTATTCAATATTAATCAGTAAAGTTACAAAACTTTTGGAAACTCTTAAAGATATATTTTAATTCCAAAAATAAACCAATCTTTTTGAGTTATTAAAATAAACTAATTCAATAAATGCCACACTTTGTAAAAATTATTTTAATAATGCATAAATATTTTAAAAATGGTTTTTGTGTGAGTGTATAAAAGTATACATGTGACAAGTGAAAAAAAGAATAAATATGTATCATGAAACTTGTCATATTCTATATTCTTATATTCTATGATAGTTATCTAGAAAAAACTAACTCTGAATGAAGTTTATTTTTGTTCACTTCAATTTTATCTCGCTCTCTTTAAAAGGATACATCTTACAAATCATCTTCAGAGCATTATTTAAAGATCTTTGTTAAACATAACCATTTATTTTTAGCTTTTTTTCTTAAAACATTTTCTGATTATAACATTTTTATAATCCTTTGTTTTTGAAATTCCTCAAAGTCTTCTTTTCATTGGTATAAAATAGACCTCAAAAGATACTAAATTTTCACAATTATATAAACCATGTTATTCTTACATTCTTTTTAAACTTCTGAAAAATTAAAATGATGATTTATGATTATTCTTATTCTTCTTTTATACATTTTTTATCAGAGATTAACAATGAAAATTACTATAAAAAAAGGACTTCATTGAAATTAGCACCTGCCAGACAGTACAAAGCTTAATTAGTGTACATAGTTTGCAGAGACAGATTTGTATTTACAAATGCATAAGCATTCATGACAAGGCAAAAGAATTTTGGACATGCAATAGTTTCATTGTAAAAGCAATTTTTAAACTATTATTTCAATTCCTTCAGGCATAACTTTGATATTTTCTGAAATTGGTTAAAATATAATTCTGATTATATGCTTAATTACACGTTTTTGAAATGTGTCTTTGATCCTGAAAACTGTACTATGGGATTATTTTATTGTTCCATTCTCTCCTTGAAGGGCTTCTACCTTCTCACGTTGCCTAGCCAACTCTTTGTCCCTTTGATACCAACCTAAACATTAGTTCCAGGAATGTCCAACTTAAGTCTTCCATGATTCCTGGAATAAATCATGTGCCCACTCTTACTGTAACACTAGATTTTTATGGCAGTTATAACAACTGTGATGAAATGGTTATTTAATTATTATCTCATTTGGGGCTATGGTGTAAATGCTAGAATAGGAATTGTGTCCTGCCACCGAGTCTTAGTAACTACAATACAGCTAGGTACAGGGTAGGTCCTCAGTGACCAATGGATTTTGGTAATTTATTACTGAAGAGGGGAAAGTGAGTGGATGAAGGATAGGTGTTGATGTTACACAGAAAAGCATGATTAGATGAGTGTCTACAATTCCCTAAGGGTGTATGAAATAACATATGTGAGAGTATTTAATAAAATTATTTAAGTACTTAAAGTAACTATTTTCTTACAACAGATTTATTTATGATTTAATTGACATATTAGATGCTTTAGTGAGGTTAGTCTTGGAGCTGGGCTTATGTGTTTGACTGTTTGACATTGGGCATTCTTTCTCTAGTTAATCTTTTCCCCTTATTTTGAATTGTTTCAGGTTTATAGAGAGTACAAAGAATTAGGTTACCCTGTTTGCATTTGTTAGGTAAAGCTTTTCCTATAATTGGGTCCTGCTCCCCAAGAGGTATGTCATACACTGTAACCCCATTCCCCTCCCTCCTCGCTTCTTCCCACTCCCTTCTCCTGCCCCGCACCTGTATTGATTTGAGTTTTTCTCTTTTGTGGGTCTATATTAGCTCATCTACTGGCTTCATAGTAGAATTGAGTACATTGGACTCTTACTTCTCCATACTTGTGGTACTTTACTAATAAGAATGTGTTCCAGCTCTATCCAGGTTAATACAAAAGATGTAAAGTCTCCATCTTTTTTAATGGCTGAATAGTATTCCATGGTATACATACACTATAACTTGTTAATCCATTCCTGGCTTATTCTTGGGAATTTAGGTTATTTTCACATTTTGGTGATTGTAAATTGAACTGTGATGTACAGTCCAGTGCAAATGTTCTTATGATAAAATGATTTCTTTTCTTCTGGGTAGATGCCAATGATGGGTGGGATTCCACGGTCAAATAGGAGGTGTAATTTGAGTTTTGTGAGGATTCTCCATACTTACTTCCAAAAAGGATGTATTACTTTTCAGTCCCACCAGCAGTGTAAAAGTGTTCCCTTCTCTGCACATCCGCACCAGAGTCTGCAGCTTTGAGACTTTGTGATGTGGGCTATATTCTCACTGGGATTAGGTGATATCTCAGAGTGCTTTTGATTTGCATTTTTCTGATAATCAGGGATGATGAGCATTTTTTCAAATATTTGTTAGCCATTTATCTGTCTTCTTCATAGAAAGTTCTGTTCATATCTCTTGCTCATTGATGGGATTATTTATGCTTTTTTAGGTAATTAATTTGAGCTCTCTGTAGATTCTAGTTATCAATCCTTTGTCATATTCATACTCTGCAAATACTTTTCCCCATTCTTATGGTTGTCTTTTTTGCTTAATCTGTTTTGTCCTTACCTGTGCAGAAGATTTTCAGCTTAATTAAATCCCATTTGTTAATTTTTGTTTGTTGCAATGGCTGCTGAAGTCTTTGTCATAAAATCTTTCCCAGTCCAACATCATTAAGTTTTTTTTTTTTTCTGTCAAGATAGAGTTCTACCTTATGCCCTGAGCAGAGTGCAATGGTGTTGTAGCTCACTCCAACCTCAGACTCGGGCTGTGGGCATCCTGCTGCCTCAGCCTTTAAAGCTGCTGGGATTACAGGTGCTCGCTGTGGCGTGTTTTTGTCATACTTTCTTCTAAGATTTTTATCATTTGTGTTTTATATTTAAATCTTTTATCCATTGTGTGTCAATTTTTGTAGGTAGTGAAAGGTGTGGGTCCAGTTTCAGTCTTTTATACATGATAAATGGTTATCCATTTCTACCAGCACCATTTGCTGAATAGGGATTCTTTTCCCTAAAAGATCAGATGGCAAGTAGAGACTTATTTCATCTCTTGGTTTTCTATTCTGTTCCATATGTTCGTGCCTCTATTTTTGTTCCAATACCATCCTGTTTCAATCATTGTGGACTTATAATATAGCCTGAAGTTTGGTAGGGTGATGTCTCTGGCTTTGTTTTTTTACTAAGAATAAGCTTGGCTATACAGTTTTTTTTCCTGGTTCCATGCAAAACAAAGTCCCATTTTTCCAGTTCTTTAAAATATGATGTTTTGTTTTGTTTTTGATTTTCTTTTCTTTTCTTTCTTTCTTTATTTTTTGAGGCTGAGTCTCACTTTTTTGTCTTTAATAGAGGGTCATGGCACCATAGCTCACTGCAACCTCAACCTCTTGGGCTCAGGTGATCCTCTTGCCTCAGTTTTTCATTTTTAGTTGAGATGGAACCTCACTCTTGCTCAGCTGGTCTGGAACTCCTGAGCTCAAGCAATCTACCCTCCTTGGCCTCCCAGAGTGGTAGGATTACAGGCATGAGCCATCACGCACAGCCTATATGTTGGTATTTTACTGGGGATTGCATGGAACCTGTAGATTGCTTTGGGTAGAGTAGACATTTTGATAATGTTGATTCTTCCCAGCCAGGAGCATGGTATGTTCTTCCATTTTTTAATGTATTCTGCTATTTCTTTTCTTTGGGTGTCATAATTCTCCTTGTAAAAATCCTTCATTTCTTTTGTTACGTATATTTCACAGCTACTATGAAAGGAATTATGCCCTTGATTTGCTTCTCAACTTGACTGTTATTGGCATATACAAAGGCTACTGACTTGTGGACATTGATTTTATACCGTGAGACATTACTGTATTTCCTGATCATTTCTAGGAGTTTTGTGTTTGAATCTCTAGGGTTTTCTAAGTATAAGATCATATCATCAACAAAGAGTGAGAATTTGACCCCCTCTGCTCCCATTTGGATGCCATTTATGGCTTTCTCTCAGGTAGAACTGTCAGCATTACTATAATTTTCTTTTTTTTTTGAGACAGAGTCTCACTTTTTCACCCTTGGTAGAGTACCATGGTGTCATACCTCACAGCAACCTCAAACTCTTGGGTTCCAATGATCTTCTTGCCTTAGTTTTTTCTTTTTCTTTCTCTTTCTCTTTCTTTCTTTTCGTTCTTTTCTTTCTTTTCTTTCTTTTCTTTTTCTTTCTCTTTCTCTTTCTTTTCTTTCTTTTCTTTCTTTCTTTCTTTCTTTCTTTCTTTCTTTCTTTCTTTCTTTCTTTCTTTCTTTCTTTCTTTCTTTCTTTCTTTCTTTCTTTCTTTCTTTCTTTCTTTCTTTCTTTCTTTCTTTCTTTCTTTCTTTCTTGTAGAGATTGGGTTTCACTTTTGAAGTAACTTCAAACTCTTGGGTGCCAATGATCTTCTTGCCTTAGTTCTTTTCTTTTCTTTTCTTTCTTTCTTTCTAGTAGAGATGGGGTTTCGCTTTTGCTCAGGCTTTTCTCGAACTCCTGAGCTCAAGCTATCCACCTGCCTCAGCCTCCCAGAGTGCTAGGATTACAGGCATGAGCCACCACGCCCAGTCTATTACGACCATTTTTATACTACCCTGTAATACAGTTTGATAGACCCTATATTATAAAGCAAAAAATTTGTAAGATAATTTAAATGTAAATTTTTAGATGGTAAATTATAGAAATAGATTACTATATCAGTAATTTGTTGATATCTTTTCTTTTCAAAAACTTAAAGGGAGAATGAGGACATTTTATTGAGGAAAGATCAAGAAGGAAAAATGGTTTGTACATTGACTGAAAAATGTGAATGTCGTTTAATCAAAGTGACAGGCTAAGCTTAATTAAAGGGGAAAGAGGTCAAATCCACTGGACTTTTTTCTTATTTAACAGAAATATTTTTATGTTCTAATAATCACATAATACTGAATCATAATTTTTCAATGAACATATTTTTGTCTAAGTACTTGGGAAAATAGCCTCAATCTATCCATTTCTGTAATATAGTTAATCACATCAGAAAACAAAGAAATTCAAATTACTGTGACAAATAAGGTAAGCAAGTTATTTAACTCAATCAATTATTATCTAATTCTACAAAAAAAAAGTTATGGATAAAATTGATCTGAACTATTGCAAGAATTACCAGCTTGGTTTTTCATTTCTCCATTTAATCTTCAACTGTCTCCAAACTTGTATTTTGGAAAGACATTCTGATCATGTAAACTTTTAGTGTTCTTCATTCCAGGACAGAGATTTTCAAACTTTAAAAACAGTCATGAACATTTACTTAAATATTACTGGCAATGTGTCTTTTAAAGACTTTTTTTTTGCTTTTATCAATTATTTTACATAGTTTCAGGTAAATAATAAGTGCTGGGATACTGGGTCTAGTATCTTTTTTAATATTGCTTCATAGATAGAAATACAGATTTGTTAAAATATATACACAGGTTTAAATGTAAGAAGGATTTTGTTTTGGGCCACATAGATTCCTAGAATCTTGATGGGCATGATGGCTCATGAATGTAATCCCAGCACTTTGGAAGGCTAATGTAGGAAGATCACTTGAGTCCAGGAGTTCCAGAATCATAGAATCATGCACCGAAAATTGTATGGTGATCTACTATCAAATATAATTCTTAATGACCTAGTATGTGACAATTTAATTAGAATCCCTTTTAATATCATTGAAAGAAAACAAAGGGAAAGCATACACTTTGCTTATATTTTTCTTATATGGGTGTTAGAGTTACTATTCACTTTCTTAACAAGAAAGAAATCAAAAGACACCCTTTTTGACTCAGGGAAGGTTTTACTGAAGAGACCAATGCAATGAATTAAGATCTAAGTAAATCTTAATGGACAAGAGTAAAAAAACTAGCATGGTCCTTCCTTCCTTCCTTCCTTCCTTCCTTCCTTCCTTCCTTCCTTCCTTCCTTCCTTCCTTCCTTCCTTCCTTCCTTCCTTCCTTCCTTCCTTCCTTCCTTCCTTCCTTCCTTCCTTCCTTCCTTCCTTCCTTCCTTCCTTCCTTCCTTCCTTCCTTCCTTCCTTCCTTCCTTCCTTCCTTCCTTCCTTCCTTCCTTCCTTCCTTCCTTCCTTCCTTCCTTCCTTCCTTCCTTCCTTCCTTCCTTCCTTCCTAATGTAAGTATACATAAAATTAGTTTACTAGGTGTTTGTTAGATAAAGTCCAAGTTGTACTTGAGTCTTTTTAGGTGAGAGCTTACCAAACACTACACATGCCCCCCTGCTTCCCTCTTCATCTTCTCCACCTCATCTCTGTTTTCCCTTCTTGAATTTAATTGTGTTTTTCTCTTGTGTGGGCATGTAGCTATTAATATACTAGTTTCATATTAGTATTGAGTACATTGGGTGTTTGCTTTTCCATTCTTGTGATACTTTACATAGGAGGATGCTCTACAAATTCTCAGATCAGTTTCAGAAGAGATATACATGGTTTTGACTATTTTACCCATGTGTTCTTTTTTTCAGAAAATTTACCCATTTTATTGATGCATTGCAATTGCTCTACATTTTACCATATTATGTAGAAAAATACTGAAAATACAAGCTACTTTGTAAAACCAAAGACAAACATTGAATCCAAAGATAAACTATGTTTTACACAATGGACCCTTTTCCTATAGTTAGTATTAAATTTTAAATATCTATTTCTTTTGTTAAAATGATTATTTTTACATACTCCATAAGTACATCTGCATTACAAATATAGCTCAGTAATTCTCAGAAGCTACCTGTTTCTAGAGGCTTGTTGTAAAAGAAAGTGCACTCCAGTTTATACATTCCTCTTGTGAAAACCAGTAGGTCTGATTAGAGGATCAAGTCTAAACTCCTTAGGCTGGCATAGACCCTTTCTGATTGTGGCATAATCCACCCTCCCAGCCTTGTCCTCCAGCACAGCCCACCTCAGGTACCTGGGGATGAAATCTCATAGATCTAGCTGCTAGTTCTTAAATGTGAAAAATTGTCTACAGTGTCTGTGTCCTTGCAAATATTGTTTCCATCTTCAATGAAAGAAACCACTTGTCTGTCAAGATCGTGCTACCTCTACCTATACAAGTAAGTTTCTCTGACATTAGGTATTAGAATTTTTTCACACCTGTTTTGCTCATAGTGTTCTAATTACATCATTAATTTGCAATAGTGTTTGGTAAAATTTTTATTAGACTACCTATTCTGGAGATACTGAAACGTGCCTTATTTTTATGTCTCATTGTCTAGATTGGAGGTATTAAGTAGATATTGGATTAATATGTATATTTGAGTAAGATAAATATTTTAACAATATGCATTAAGGAAATCTGCTGACCAGAGACACCACCTGAAAACTGTTTCAGAAAGAAGGAAAAGTTTTAGATTGAAAAGAAAAAAACCAACAAACAATCATAAATTGTGTGTAATTCCCAGGGAAAAGTACCAGAAACTACAAGAGATTCCACATGAAAAAGTTGTAGAACAGAACAAGAAGGAAAAAGGTCAACCCTTGAGAGGTTTGGAGTCCAGTTGAAATGGTAGATGGGATGGGTTGTTCTCCTTCTCTCACCTCTGGAAGGCAGTAGGCTCCTGAGCTGCTGGTGAAACTTTCTACCCTCATAAGCCAAAAAGTTGCTGCCACCAGTGACTAAACTGGGAGCATTTTGGGGACAAAGCACCAGACTGCTAGCCCCCTTGGGCAATTCCTGTCACCACAATCTTGTGCAAGATGGCAGGATCCATATTGCTTCCCCACCCACCATGTGCCTTTATTCTCCCCAGGGGGCTTCAGTCCCTCTGTTTTCTTCTTGCTCATTCCTGCACTGAGGCTCCACAAAAGCTTGATCACAAATATTTCCCAGCTCCCAGAATGTAGGAGCTTTCAGGGTGCCAGGATCCTGGGACATCTGTATAATCTCAGAGCCTAAATATTGAGGGTGCATTGCCTTTTGGAGAGGGGAACAGAAATAACCAGAGCACTAGCTTTTCTCCTTTGAATTCTTTTCCTCTCCTTCCCCTCTTCCATCCATGGCTACCCAAGGAGATGATTGAGTCAGGGAACTCAGAAGCTGCTGCTTCCTCTTTATTGGGGTTCAACCTTTCCTCTTAAAGACCTGTAGAGAACTAAGGGGTGCTCAGACTGTGAGCTCTGTGATCACAGGCCCTTCCTGGTGCTGGGTGCCAGTGGCTCGATCAGAAAAGGGCACACATGATTTGAGAGACATCAAACTTGCTTGAGTACCCTATAGGCAATTTGGAACTAGCACACTTCTACCTGGTATAGTTACGGATTTATTTTTAGAAACCTGGATGAAGGGCTGCAGGCCAAATCCTGTATCTCAGGATTCATTTGTATTGCGTAGGAGAACAGAGGGGAGATTTGTGAACTAATGTCAGGAGGCAAGGGAGCCCTTGTGGGTAGCACTGAAAAGAGAGTGCATTGTGGGTCTCAGGCACAAAGCACTCATGAAGCACCACCCCCCTAATAGGAAGGGCAGAGTGGGATTCTGGACAGGGAACCTTCTACCCTACAGTGCCATTGCTAGGGAGCTCAGCTTGACTTCTTGTCTGCCAGCAGATGCTGGAAGGAGACTGTGGAACAGTGGAGGAGGAGTGAAACCTGCTTCTGACAAAACAGATTGGGGATTGCAGATGGTCCTTGTACCCATATTGAAACTTTGTAGCTGAATAAGTCAGCCCCTCCCTGGAGACTCTCCCCAAAAGGGTGAGAGTAGACCTTTGACCTCCCCCATCCAAACAGCTACCTTACCAGCTTTTGTGAAGCCTGAGTGCAGGCTCACCAAACCCATCCTGTCCAGCCTCACACGCCCACTTGCCTCTGCTGGGGTGAAAAAATAAGAACTCATGTGGCAGTTTCAGGGTCTCACCCACCACCGAGACATTCAAATGCTTCTCCTGAGGTCCTAGACCTAGTCACAAGTACCCCTCAGCCCCACTCCACATAAAAACATTGCAGTTTGTTCCTTCCAGCAAGCATCACCTACTGATAGGTCAATTTGCAAAGCCCTAATAGCATTTACTGACTAAATAATACAGGCTGTAGTTGATTGTTACCCATAAGCACCACCTACTGTCTCCAAGATTAAACTGAGTGTGTCAATACAATTCACACTTAAGAAGACCATGGTGATGGGGAAGGAAAAAGGATTCCAAAGACCTCCATTTTTCTCATCAAAGAGAGACAGGGAATCTTCTCACATACATAGCTCACCACTGCCATAGCCTACACATAACCAAAAACTTAGAAAACCATCACCAGAATCTAGACCCCCCAACAAAGCACCCAGAAGCAAAGCCAGATGTTCTCACCAACCATGTGCTATAGACCCTCACTTATGGGTGAAGGGAGAAGAGGACAATAAAAGCCTCATCAAAACCAAAGAAAATTAAAAAAATAAGTGACAACTGTACCATATGGAAAGGAATCTGGAAATATTTTTAAGAATGTGGTGAAAGGACATCCTTCCAAACGAAATACCAGCTCTATTAACATTGGAAACATTTAATTCACAGATAAAGAATTCTAAATATGAATTGTAAGGAAGCCCAGGGAAATGCATAAGAAAATGAAAAACTAACCCCCCAAAACCAGAAAAACAATTTGGATAATGAAGAAAAATTTACTGAAAAGAGCGATATATATATATATATATTTTTTTTTTTGATCTTAAAATTTTTTTGATTTTATTTATTTATTTATTTATTTATTGTTAAATCATAGCTGTGTACATTAGTGCAATCAAGCGGTACAATGTGCTGGTTTCATATACAATCTGAAATATTCTCATCAAACTGTTCAAAGTAGCCTTCATGGCATTTTCTTACTTATTGTATGTAGACATTTGTATTCTGCCTTTAGTAAGTTTTGCCTATACCCATTCTAAGATGCACCATAGGAGTGGCCCCACCCATTACCCTCCCTCCACCCTAACCTCCCCTCCCTTCCCCTTCCTTGGCCGTCTCCTCATAGTCTTGTGCTATAGTTGGGTTATAGCCTTTATGTAAAAGCTACAATTTACCTTCATAGTAAAGTACTTCAGAGTACATTGGATACTTTTTCTTCCATTCCTGAGATACTTTGCTAAGAAGAATATGCTCCAGCTCCATCGATGTAAACATGAAAGAGGTAAAGTCTCCATCTTTCTTTAAGGCTGCATAATATTCCATGGTATACATGTACCACAATTTGCTAGTCCATTCGTGGGTCGATGGGCACTTGGGCTTCTTCCATGACTTAGCAATTATGAATTGGGCTGCAATAAACATTCTGGTATAGATGTCTTTGTTTTATTGTGATTTTTGGTCTTCTGGGTATAAATCTAGTAAAGGAATTATAGGATCGAATGGCAAGTCTATTTTTAGGCCTCTAAGTATTCTCTAAACATTCTTCCAGAAGGAATGAATTAGTGTGCATTTCCACCAGAGTGTAGAAGTGTGCCCTTTTCTCCACATCCACGCCAACATCTCTGGTTTTGGGATTTTGTTATGTGGGCTACTCTTACTGGGGTTAGGTGATATCTCAAAGTAGTTTTGATTTGCATTTCTCTGATGATTAAGGATGATGAGCTTTTTTTCATGTGTTTGCAGATCGTGTGTCTGTCTTCTTTAGAGAAGTTTCTCTTCAAGTCCCTTGCCCACCCTGAGATGGGATCACTTGTTCTTTTCTTGCTAATATGTTTGAGTTTTCTGTGGATACTGGTTATTAGACCTTTATTGGAGGTATAACCTGCAAATATTTTCTCCTATTCTGAGGGCTGTCTGCTTGCTTTACTTACTATGTTCTTGGCTGTGTAGAAGCTTTTTAGTTTGATCAAGTTCCAGTAGTATATTTTTGATACTGCTTCAATTGCCTGGGGAGTCTTCCTCATAAAATATTCACCCAGGCTGATTCCTTCAAGAGTTTTCCCTGCACTTTCTTCAAGTATTTTTATAGTTTCATGTCTTAAGTTTAAATCTTTAATCCAGTGAGAGTCTATCTTAGTTAATGGTGAAAGGTGTGGGTCCAGTTTCAATCTTCTACAGGTTGCCAGCCAGTTCACCCAGCACCATTTGTTAAATAGGGAATCTTTTCCCCACTGGATGTTTTTAATTAGCTTGTCAAAGATCAAATAATGGTAAGTAGCTGGGTTCATCTCTTGGTTCTCTATTCTGTTCCAGACATCTACTTCTCTATTTTTGTGCCAGTACCATGCTGTTTTGATCACTATCTATTTATAGTACAGTCTCAGGTCTGGTAGCGTGATTCCTTCTGCTGTGTTTTTATTGCTGAGTAATGTTTTGGCTATTCGAGGTTTGTTCTGATTCCATATAAAATGAGGTATTATTTTTTTCAAGATTTTTAAAATATGACAATGGAGCTTTAATAGGAATTGCATTAAAATTATATATTGCTTTGGGTAGTATAGACATTTTAACAATGTTGATTCTTCCCAGCCATGAGTATGGTGTGTTTTTCCATTTGTTAACATCTTCAGCTATTTCTTTTCCCAAAGTTTCATAGTTCTCTTTGTAGAGATCTTTCATGTCCTTTGTTAGGTATACTACCAAATATTTCATCTTCTTTGGCACTACTGTGAAAGGAATAGAGTCCTTGACTGTTTTTTTGGCTTGGTTATTGTTGGTATATATAAAGGCTACAGATTTATGGGTGTTGATTTTGTAGCCTGAGACATTGCTGTATTCCTTGATCACTTCTTAAAGTTTTGTAGTAGAATCCTTAGTGTTTTCCAGATATATGATCATATCATCTGCGAAAAGTGAAAGTTTGATCTCTTCTGACCCTATGTGGATAGTTGATCGCCTTTTCTTCCCTAATTACAATGGCTAAAACTTCCATTACAATGTTAAAGAGTAATGGAGACAATGGGCAACCTTGCCTGGTTCCTGATCTAGTGGAAATGATTTCAATTTAACTCCATTCAATACGATATTGGCTGTGGGTTTGCTGTAGATGGCCTCTATTAGTTTAAGAAATGTCCCTTCTATACCAATTTTCTTAAGTGTTCTGATTATGAAGGGGTGCTCGATACTATCAAAAGCTTTTTCTGCATCAATTGAAAGAATCCTATGGTCCTTATTTTTTAGTTTGTTTATGTGCTGAATTACATTTATAGATTTACATATATTGAACCAGCCTTGAGACCCTGGTATAAATCCCACTTGGTCGTGGTGTATATTTTTTTTGATGTGTTGTTGGATTCTGTTTGTTAGGATCTTATTGAGTATTTTAGCATCAATATTCATTAGTGATATTGGTTGATAATTTTCTTTTCTTGTTGGGTCTTTCCCTGGTTTGGGGATCAAGGTGATGTTTGCTTCATAGAATGTGTTGGGTAATATTACTTCTTTTTCTATATTTTGGAAGAGGTTTAGTAATATAGGTACTAGTTCTTTAAAGGTTTGGTAGAATTCTGACATAAGGCCATCTGGTCCTGGTCTTTTCTTTAAGGGAGATTTTGTATAGTTAATGCTATTTCAGAACTTGATATAGGCCTGTCCAACATTTCCACTTCATTCTGGCTAAGTCTTGGTAGGTGGCGTACCTCCGCATATTGGTCCATTTCTTTCAGATTTTCATATTTCTGAAAGTAGAGTTTTTTGTAGTATTCTTTAAGGATTTTTTGAATTTCTGGGGGGTCTGTTGTTATTTCATCTTTACCATTTCTGATTGATAAAATGAGAAATTTTACTCTTTTTGTCCTGGTTAGGTTGGCCAAAGGTTTATCTATTTTATTGATCTTTTCAAAAACCAAGTTTTGGATTTATTGATCTGTTGTATAATTCTTTTGTTTTCAATTTCATTTAATTCTTCTCTGATTTTGGTTATTCCTTTTCTTCTCTGGTTTGGGGTTGGAGTGTTCTTCCTTCTCCAGTTGCTTGAGATGTCCTGTTAAGTTATTAAATTCTTCTCTTTCCGTTTTCTTGAGGAAGGCTTGCAGTGCTATAAATTTCCCTCTTAGGACTGCCTTTGCAGTATCCCAGAGGTTCTGGTAATTCATGTCTTGATTGTTGTTTTGTTCCAAAAATTTGGTGATTTCCTTCTTAATCTCGTCAGGGCATGCGGAGGCCCAGTGGGTGCGGATTGTGGGTAAGGAGTTGTGCGCAGCTCTTATGGAGGTACGGGCAGCACCAAGCCCAGGAGTTTGAGGTTGCTATGAGCTGTGATGCCACAGAACTCTGCCCAGGGCAACAGCTTGAGGCTCCACTGTGCCAAACCAGTCTCACTCTGCCCCTGAGGCTTAAGGCTTTAAGGTGTCTATCCTTCAGCATAAGGTTGTTTAGCTTCCATGTTTTTTATGGGTATGCAGGTTCCTATTGTCATTCAGTTCAACTTTTATTCCATGATGGTCTGAGAAGATGCAAGGAATAATTTCTAGTTTTTTAAATTTGCTGAGGTTAGATTTGTGGCCTAGGATGTGGTGGATTTTGGAGTATGTTCCATGGGCTGATGAGAAGAATTTGTGTTCAGTTTTCTTGGGATGAAATGTTCTGTAGATGTCTGTTAGGTCCAGATGTTGAATGGTTAAAGGAGGGCTCTGGAGGGCACATGGCTCACCAGAGTCCCTGGCCAGATGAGTGGGCCAGTGTGAAGGCAGGGAGGGTACAGGAGGAAGAACATAGGGTTGCGCGGCTCCCGCAGTTTCTGGTCAGGGCTTGCGGAGGCCCGTTGGGCGCGGGTTGCGGGTAAGGAGTTGTGTGCAGCTCTTATGGAGGCACGGGCAGCACCAAGCCCAAGAGTTTGAGGTTGCTATGAGCTGTGATGCCACGGAACTCTACCCAGGGCAACAGCTTGAGGCTCCAGTGTGCCAAACCAGTCTCACTCTGCCCCTGAGGGTTAAGGCTTTAAGGTAGCTCAGTCCCTGCCTTTAGGCTGCTCAGTCACTTGGTTACTAGCTCCCGCCCAATCCTTGCTCTGTGACCCTGATGGCAGAGCTTGCCAGGGCTGTTCTCTCACAATGGCTCCCTGCAGCCCACAACCGAGCACTACTTGCTCCGTCCAGCTCAGCAGCTCAGTCTGGGGCCCTAGACAATGCCCAAAGTTCTCCACACTCCTGCTCAAGCTCTCCCCAACTAGTTCAACTGAGTGCCAAGTCCAAACACACTGAAACAGTTTACAGGTAAGGCATTTCCGGTTTGCAGTCTCACTGCTGCTTGTACTTACGGCTGCCAGCAGGATTAGTTCGATCGAACACATGCAACCACTTGCCAGTTTTCCAGTGTTTATGTCCTCCTTTTGGGGTCTAGAATTCCCTTGCTGACTCCCTGTATCGTCAAAGGTTTGATTATAGGCAGATCCCACCAGCCAGAGATGCCTAGAGTCTTATCTCCCCAGGCTCACCATGCCCCGTTGCAGGGAAGCTGTTACTTGGCCGCCATCTTGGATTGTTCTCAAGAGCGATATTTTAAAACAACATCAAGAACAACAACAACGAATAGAACGTCTATAAATGCAAAACTTATTTAAGGAAATATACAACACAGGGAAAGTGTTCCAATAAATCACTTAATTGGTCCTTGACCACTGGGTGATGGCATACTTATAACCCTGACTCAAGCATAACAAAATTGATATTGTAACCAGAAACATTTTTGCCTCCATAATACTTGGAAATAAAAAAGAACATGAATTTAAAAGATGATATAGTCTTATTGATTATGAATTATATTTTATAAACTCCATCAATATTCAGCTTTATAACTCAAATCTACATTTTATTAATTTTCATAGTTGCTCTGTATCATACAAATAAATTATGTTTGGTACATTTATGGGCTGTATTTTTAAATACTTACCATATATCACAGTATTTTACCTGGACCATGGTAATGTTTCCTTGGTACATTTAAGTTTTTCTTATTTATTTGAATTTATAAAATGCCATAATATCAAATTTTTAAATGGAAATAGTTTCAAAAGTTTATTGTTAAGCCATTTGTTTTGATTTTAGAATATATGTTCCCAAAGAGGTAAAACTATAAATGGCAATTAAATTGCAAGGCAGTCAAGCGGAGCCTATCTAACCTGCAATAACCTGATGTGCAGTATAATGGTACTATTCCAATTTTATTTAAAATAAAACAGCATTGGAAGGAAGGACAACTTTTAATTTTCCCTAATAAGCTACATTATGATTTATATGTGAATAATGTCAGAAACACGTTTCTAGGGTTATTGAAACTTACCCGAGTTGGGGAACGCTCAAAGAAAAGAGAATGTGGGAAATGTGGTTTGCTCCTTGCTACTCAAAGTGGTCCCAAGGAGCAGCAGCATCATTATCGCCTGGGAGCTCATTAGGCAGGACCTCAGACCCACCTAAGACCTGCTGAGCTAGAGTCTACATTTCAACCAGATGACCAAGTGATATGTATCTACACTAAATTGGGGGATACACTGGAAATCAATGGTGGATTTTAATCTTTTTATACCTGTATTTGAAATGGGATATCTCTACCATCAAACATCTTTATAAGAGGAAAAACTACTTGAGATCATCAATATTGAGGAATTATTAATTCCAAGCAAAAGAATATTTCTCCTACTTGTGTCTGTGAAAGGACTCAGGACTTGTTCTATCTTGCTTGCTATTGAACTCTAATATCCCTTTATAAGAAGGTAAAATAAATATTTGGGGTAATTCAAAATCTCCTATTGTTTGCATGATTTTAATCAACTAATGAGATATTTTTGATTTAGAGAGTTTATTAAAATAGCTTAAAATATCAAGCATTGTTGTTCATCAACAATTTTGTAGAATAAATGTTTGGAAAGAAATGATAATTTTTTTACAAAAGTTTTATTAACAACACAATCTATACTTTATGTGAAAACACATAAATGCACACTGCTATCATTACTACAGAACAGACCAAGGATATAATGGGGATATAAAAATTATAAGGCACATCAAAGAAATATTAGCCGACTGGCTAAATAAAAAGAAACAAAAACAAAACAAAATATTCACTTTTATGAATAAATGGTGGACACCTAAAATTCAAAATTTACACTGGGTTGTTCTTGACACTCTAAAAATAAAATAAATTATATTAGAGGTACAGAAATGAGATATGTTCATTGTACACCAAATAGGTTAATTCTTTGATAAAATAATAAATCTGTATACAGCTTTCACTGTTTTCTGGAGGTGGCATATGAAATTCATTTTTAGATCTCCTAATAGAACAAAAGGAGTTAGTAAATGGCATCTGTAATTAAGCTATTTAACACAGCCTTCTTCTCAGACACCTAATTATGACTGACATTAACTCTTGTGATAACATTGGAGAATATCTCCTTTGCACTCTACTAATGTTAACTATATATACACACGAATCACTAGTTAATATAATCTGTAGTATAGTGTTTACTGTTAGTTTCTATGGAATGTTTTTATGGTTTATCTTTAAAATAAAGCAATCATGTATGACCACATGTCTTTTGAGAACATATACATGTTAACAGGAAAAGAAATTATTAGAACAATAAATACCATGGTATTACCATTGTCATCTCTCTTTCTAGATCTAATTTGTTGAATTTCTGTTCCAAAATGTAAAATATCTGTTTAATGAAACAGGATACAATTTAGCCCTTTCTTACTTCTGGAATATATCATGATGTAGTAGAAATAGCACTATACTATTGAAAAAGAAAGAAACCTTAAACCTTCCTGTGCACGTTCTAACTTTATGTCATTGAAACAGTCACTTGAACTCTGCTGGCCTGAATGCAAATTCTGAACAAGATATTAAAGACCTTTCTCATTTTAGATCCATAATTAGGCAGCAGTGATATAAAATTCCCATATCCATGTTTATGTTTTTAATATAGGCAATATTAAGTATAGAATATAAATCAAAATGATGCTTCTAACAGTAAATATTAATTAACTTTCTCAACTAACCTAGGTTTAAATATGCAATAATCTTTTTATGAATTCAGTAATACAAAGAACTGGTTAACTTGTTATGACATTTTTTATCTACCAAACCTTTGCATTAAGCTTAACTAATAATAACACTTTAATTTTTGTGGTGTTCTAGATAGTAGATATTTGAACAATTCAGTTATTCTAGTGAAAATCATTTAACTTGATGAACTTGTTTTGGTATTAACTAAAAATTTAGTAACAAGTCTGCCAGCAAAATTTTGCCTTTTTTTTTTTTTTTCCAGCAGATGAGTTTAATTTCCCAAATTCCTGGTGAGGAGATGGGGGTAATTTCTCAAATCCATTTGCTTGAGAATTTTGGAGCTAAGACTTTTAAAGGTGGGTTGACAAAGATAGGACTAGGGAATCAGGTCTGCTGATTGGCTGAGGGTAAACTCATAGGACTGGGAAGCAGAAACTGTCTTGTTGGCTGGAATGTTTCTTGGGTTGGTAGTTCTCAAGGGTTGCTGGATCAATATCCATCATGTCTATGAATCTAGCTGATATCAGTGGGTTCCTCTGAATGCAGATTCTGGAAGATATTTTAAAGGCCAGTCTTAGGTTTTACAATAACAATACTATCTATAGAAGTAGTTGAAGAAGTCACAAAACTTGCCCCTGTCATGAAAGATATATGCCACTTAAATAATAAGGAGTTACAACAGTAGAGAAGTTAGGGAACAATGGCTGGTCAACTTTGGTCTGTATCTATGCTTTTTAAAATTTTTTGTTTATTTATTTATTTTTGCTTTTACAGTAATGTATTTATTTTTAAATTTCATATTATAGGAGTACACATATTTTGGTTAGATAATTTGCTTTTATACTTTTTATGTCAAGTTATAAGTGTTCCCTTGACCCTGAATGTGTGCATTGTACTAGTTAGGTTTGAATTAAGTCAACCCCTTCACCTCCTCTCCCCACTTCATTCTCTTTGAGTTTTACTGCCATATGTGCACGTAAGTGTTGATCAACTAGTTCCAATTTAGTATTGAGTACATATGATGTATGTTTTTCCATTCTTATGATATTTCACTTAGAAGAATGGTCTCCAGTTTTATTCAGGTTGTTACAAAAGATACTAGATCACTATTTATTGTGGCTGAGTAGACTTGTGGTACATATATGCCACATTTTATTAATCCACTCATGTACTATAGGCACTTGCATGCTTCTTCATCTTTGCAATTGTGAATTGATCTGCTATAAATATTGCACTGCAAGCATCTTTTTGAGAAAAAAAAGACTTTTTTTTTTTTCTTTTGGGTAAATACCTAGTAGTGGGATTGCTGGATCAAATGGAAGGTCTACTTTTAGTTCTTTGAGATATCTCCATACTACTTTTCATAGAAGTTGGACTAGTTTGCAGTCCCACCAGCAGTGTAGAAGTGTTCCTTTCTCGCCATATTCATGTCAGCACTTGTTTGGGGTCTTTTTGATGAGATATTCTCACTAGAGTTAGGTTATATCTCATTGTGGTTTTGTTTTGCATTTCCCTAATGGTTAGAGATGGTGAGCATTTTTATTTATTAGCCATTAACACATCATCATTTGAAAAGTATCTGTTCACATCTTTTTGCCACTTTTAAAAGGAGTTGTTTGATTTTTTTTCTTGCTGATTTGCTTGAATTCTTTGTAGGTTCTGGTCACTAGCCCTTTATCAGATATATAGCATGCAGATATTTCCTCCCATTCTGAAGGTCATCCATTTATGCTACTGATTGTGTCCTTGGCTGTGAAGAAATTTTTATTGATTAGGTCCCATCGATGGGACATATTTCAAAATTGTAAAGGCCATATATGTCAACCCCACAACCAACATCATATTTAATGGGTTAAAATTGAAAGCTTTACTGTTCAGTACTAGAACCAAACAAGGTTGCCCACTTTCACCATTTCTATTCAACACAGTGCTAAAAGTCCTTTCCAGAACAATCAGGCAAGAGAAGGAAATCAAGGGTATCCAATAGCAAAGGGAGAGGTTAAAACATCCCTCTTTGCTGATGATGTGATCTTATACCTAGAAAACTCAAATATTCAATCAATTGCTGAAATTGCTAAATAAATTCAGCCAAGTCTCCAGTTACAAAATGAATTACATGAATCAGTAGCTTTTATACATGGCAAAAATAATCAAGTTGAGCATCTAATGAAAGATGCAATACTTTTCAGCAAAGGAGATAAAAGAATTCTAGAAGGAGAACTATGCAACACCATGGAAAGTAGTCAGAGAGGATGTAAACAACTGGGAAAACATATCACACCCATAGATTGGCAGAATCAACATTATTGAAATGGCTTATACTACCCAAAGTGATTTACAATTGTCAAAACAATTTTCATTATTTTTACCAGAGTCATTTTCCTCAGATCTAGAAATAAAAGTTTTATGCTTTGTATGGCATCAGAAAAGACCCCCAAATAGCCAATGTAACCTTACATAACGAGAATGAATTGGGGGGGGGGCATCACTTTACCAGAATTCAAGCTATGCTACAAGGTTGTGCTACAAAACGGCATGCTAGTGGCACAAAATTAGAGTCATAGACATATAGATTAGAACGGAGAACCCAGAGATGGAATCATCCTCATAATCTCATCTGATTTCTGGTAAAGCAGACAAAAACATGTCCTGGAGAAAGGTATCCCTGTTCAATAAACGGTGCTGGGAAAATCAGATAGCCACATGCAAAAGACTGAAATTGATCCACACTTCTCACCACTCACAAAAATTAATTTATGATAATTTAAACCTAAGGCATGAAACTGTAAGAATTCTGGAAGAAAATTTTGGGAAAGTTTTATAGATATAGGCCTAGGGAAAGAATTTATGAAGAAAACTCTGAAAGAAATAACAAAATTCTGCTTTTGGTAATAGAGTATCTGTGACATGGAAAAGCTGTCTAATTAGTTCACCTTGTCAAAAATCAATTGCTCCTAAATCCCAAGACTAGAGATGTTGGCGTGGATGTGGAGAAAAGGGAACACTTCTACAATGCTGGTGGGAATGCAAACTAATACATTCCTTTTGGAAAGATGTTTGGAGAACACTTAGAGATCTAAAAATAGACCTGCCATTCAATCCTACAATTCCTCTACTAGATACATACCCAGAAGACCAAAAATCACATTATAAGAAAGATATTTGTACCAGAATGTTTATTGCAGCCCAATTCATAATTGCTAAGTCACAGAAAAAGCCCAAGTGCCCATCGATCCACGAATGGATTAATAAACTGTGGTATATGTACACCATGGAATATTATGCAGCTTTACAGAAAGACGGAGACACATTCATGTGTACATGGATGGAACTGGAACATATTCTTCTTAGTAAAGTCTCTCAAGAATGGAAGAAAAAGTATCCAATGTACTCAGCCCTACTATGAAACTAATTTATGACTTTCATATGAAAGCTATAACCCAATTATAACCTAAGAATATGGGGAAGGCGAGAGGAAGGGGAGGGGGAAGATAGGCAGAGGGAGGGTGATTGGTGGGATCACACTTACGGTGCATCTTACAAGGTTACATGTGAAACTTACTGGATGTAGAGTGTAAATGTCTCAACACAATAACTAAGAAAATGCCAGCAAGGCTATGTATGATGAGTATGATGAAAATATGTCAAATGGTCTATAAAACCAGTGTATGGTGCCCCATGATTGCATTAATGTACACAGCTATGATTTAATAATAAATAAATTAAAAAATCAATTGCTCCTAATGAATTAAACTACCTTTCCTAAACATATTTCCTGGAATTGCAATTTAAATTATAGAAAGGCTCATGGGGTTCCTTGATACTATAAAAACTGAATACCTTCAAAATTCTGTAAACACTACAAGAAAATAAGAATTTTTCCCCTACCAATTTGTGTTTAGGACCTACATCTAAAAGATAATTTGTAAATATATTTTTCCTTCCACGTATAGACATAAATTTCAGTTATATGTTAAATCTATGCCCTAAACTTTAAGTGACTTACTTTATAACATATAGCAATTATTCTTTTAAAGTTTGATTAACGTAGTATTACTAGGCAACATATAATATAAATATATTTTCAGTAATTCCAAAAAATAAAATAAAATAGCTTAAAACATTGCTGTTTGATTTTTTAAATGGCTTAAAAGGTCATTTTTTGTTCTGTAAATGAGAACAGAGAGAGTACAGTGAGGTTGACTTATTCAGCAGAACTTGCTAGATTTTGACTAGATATAGTAGTTGTTAGTACTTTAAACTACTCTATGTACTATTAGTATAGTGTTTCCATTGCCCCCCTTTTTGAAGGTAAAGATCATATTCAGTCTACTTTATTCCCATCATCTTTCTTAAAGCAATTATTAGTAGAGTCACCTACCTTACAATCATACTTTTCTATTCATCCCTGTTTGAAGTCATTTTCTTTTCTGTATTTCTGATATATGTATTTTTGTTGTGTTTGCTGCGGTGCTAGAAAGTCTTTATGTTTCATTTACATATTCTAGTGGAAAGGGACTGCTCTTTCATTATAGTGTGTGAGTAGTAAAGACTATAATTTATTGAAATATACCTGTAGTTACATGGATGGGACCATGGGGATAAATTCCTGTGGTGTAGGGGTACAGGTTAAGATGACTTTATTCATGGTTTAAAGTATTATTTTCTTTTGCTTAAACAATTACGCCTATTTTTAGCATTTTAAGAATGCAAGTAATAAAGTGTCAATTGCCTTTGCATATACTTTTTTTTCTGAGTTTTTATTTATTAAAACCGATTCCTTGAACAGGGGTTACCAGGACAATGGGTTTGAACAATTTAAACCTCTTTGTATGGATTTCCCAAGTACATCCTTGAAAATTTTGCTTTTCGTCATATTTTGACATTTGAGTATGTTTTTATTTACTTTGTGTCATATTTTGATATTTGAATGTTTTAATTTTAGTTTCTAAAGTTGAACATTTTTCAACTTTGTTAAATATTTTCTATTGTTTTCTAAACATCTTCCATAACTTTCTGTACCGAAGAGCATTCAGCGACCAGCTGTCACTCTTCCTCTTCCTCTTCCTTCACAGCTTTTTTGGGCTGATGTTATTTTTTCTACCTTAAAATTTTATTTACTTTTGAAAGCATCATGTTACAGAAAAATGTTCTTCAAAATATCCAGCCTGGGCCCACCAAACAACGATGGCTGCAACCAAAAAAAAAGAAGCCGGGCATTGTGGCGGGCGCCTGTAGTCCCAGCTACTTGGGAGGCGGAGACGGGAGACTGGCTTGAGCCCAGGAGTTTGAGGTTGCTGTGAGCTGTGATACCACAGCACTCTACCCAGGGCAACAGTTTGAGGCTCTGTCTCAAAACAAACAAACAAAAAAAAACTTGAATTAAGTCCAATGGGAAATGTCTCAGAAGTTCTAGTGGGATTTTGTGTTCAGTGTGTATTTGATTTACATACTGAATAAAAAGCTTTGGAATTATTGCTTCCCTGATTTAGAGAACATATTTATAAATATTCCTCTGAGGAAATTCCTTTTATTTGTTTAAAGTAAGGCAGATTCACTGCAAATAATTGCGCAAATAACTTTTCTTAAGTTGCATGTACTTTGCACACTGAAACCTCACAATCCAGTTAATATTCAAAGAGGACAGCCTGAATATGAGCAATTATGAAAATATCTCTCTATGCTTAGAGAGAATTCAACTTTACAGTGTTTGTTTATATTTTCACTCTTAAAAATTAGCACCAAATCAATTTGACAATGATAACAGGACTGATCTTCAGAAATCTCCTTTAACAAAGAGATAACAGAAAATCTATAACTAGCATTTTAACTGGAAATCAGTACTTCTAAAGATGTGAGAAGACATCTGCTTCTGACAAAGATAAACTAATATAGGCTGGATTTACTCTACTACCTAAGAAAAATGAAATATAATATGTGTATATGCATATGTACGTATGTTATATGTATACACACATACAGGACAGTGGTCCTTGAGAAATGGCAATAAAGCAGATAAATTACATAATTACCCAAGCTTATGGCTATGGAAAAGAGAGTGGGGAGAGCCTGGCAGAATCCAGATGGGAGATAGAACAGACAGCATGGGAAGAGTAAAGTGGCTAAAGTTAGCAAGACACAGTACTAGGGAGGGGACAGGTGAGCAGAGAATTCCGGAGTTGTTCTGGACCCTACTCAAAACCTGCATTGTCACCAGGTTATTTGGTCCAGAAACTCTTGGTAGGTGTGGAATGAATGTGTTCCCCCTAGAACTCAAGGAACTGGGCCCCATGCTTCCTTCTTTGTAGTAAGATGTACAAAATGCAGCTGTGTTTTACTTTGGAGTCTTTACTGAAGTGCAAGTTTCCTGAATCTTCAAAATTTCATGTGTTTTATCATGTCTTTTAGTGTTCTAGCCAAAGGTTGATCATCTTATCTAATCAGCTGTAAGATCAAATAATCTATGTGATGTTTTGTAGGATGTTCAGATGGCCCAGATCTCTTGAAATTATATTGTGACAAAAGGTAGGAGAGTTAACCTAGTCCAGAAACAAAATTCCATGTGTTCACTGTTGTCTGTCATGGGTGAATTCTGTTTCTAGTCCTCTTTTCTGATTGAGATAGAAATAAAATTTGAAAAATTGACTCTACATTCTGTATAGCTGTATCTGAATTCTGTACATGGTCTCCTTAACATCACAGAAACCAGTATATATATATATATAAAGTTATATGTATATATATATATAAAACGTTTATATATGAAGTTATTTTTTATAGATGCAGTATAATTGTACATATTTATAGGGTACAATTTGATGTTTTGTATATATATATTAATATGTTGTGTAATGTCTTCACTATTATAGCTTGTACTTAACACACCAACTATCCAGTACTGGGATTTTTTTGCCAGATAATTGTGTTAATCCCAGTTATACATTTGGGGACTGACAACATCATCACAGGGTGAGTATATAAACCCAGTTAATACAGTATAAACCAGACTTTGGTCAGGACTCCAGGTGTAAACTTGCTCTCACATGCTCCCCCTCCATCATGGAAGTCATAATCACACTTATTGTCTTTAAGCATCAACAACATGTTGAACCCCATGTTTTCAAAACATCTGAGTATTTCCTGCTGTACAGCCCCTTAAGTAAATATCCATAAGTCCATCTGGAGAAAGACACAGGATCATTACACTGTGTATTTATCATCATGTTGCAACACCTTCTGGAGATTGGCTTGCTTCACTTCAAGTCAATAGATTCTTGTCCTGAAACCTGACTCAAGGCCAGAAACTAGACAAATGATTATGACAATTTTTTACATTATTTATTGTAATAAAGTTTATCTGAGGTCTGAAAATTAAGTCCACAAATTTGGCACTGTGTGCTTATTTTGGCAGAATTGTACAAATAGCTTGGTAAGGTTTCATAATTTTGGTATGTCAGTGTCTCACAGCTATGTTTAGGTCAGTATGTGGCAGTGTCATGGCTGAGTGGTGGTCATTGTTGTCACCGTGTGTTTATGTATCATTGTGAGAATACTGGAGCTTGAATTGGAGCAATGAACAATTTTTTTTGTTAAACTTGATAAGAGAGGAAGTAAATCAGGGACATGTCAGTCCAAGTTAATGGAGATAATGTGATGAAGAAAACAGCAGTGTACAAATGGATTAAACTTTTTTCTGAGGGTAGAGAAAGTGTCACTGATGAAGGGAGGTCAGGGAAGCTAGTAACAAGCTGAACTGACAAAAAACATGGTAAAAAATTGTCAAGTTGTATGTCAAACTCATTGGCTAACTCTGAGAAGCATAGCAGACCAAGTAACCACTGATAAATAGTTATGAAAATCTTAACTGAAAATCTTGACCTGAGAAAGATGTGTGCAAAAATGTTCCCGAAGGATCTCCCCAAGGAACAAATGCAAAGGAGAGCTGAAGTTTGCCAACATGTTTTGCAAAGGCAAGACAATGTTTCAGGCCATGTTATCAGTGGTGATGAAACATGGGTGCACCAATATGGCCCTGAAACAAAGCGTCAAAATGCACAATCCAAGTCAGCAAATTGTCCACATCCAAAAAAGTTCTGTCAGTCCAAATCAAAAGTCAAAACGATGCTGCTAACCATTTCTGATATTGGAGGGATTCTTCATTCTCAATTTATACTACATGGATGAACAGTTAACTAAGTGGATTATTTGAAAGTGCTGAAAAGGCTGTGTGAAAAAGACAAAAATGACCTGAACTTTTCACCACCTCATGGCTCTTGCATCAGAACAATGCACCAGTTCACCTGGCACTATGTGAGGGAGTTTTTCACCAGTTAATAAATAACAACAGCCTTGAAATATGCTCCCTACTCCCCTGATCTGGCCCTCAATGACTTTTTTCTTTGCCCAAAGACAAATGAAATGTTGAAAGAAATTCTTGTGACATTCAGGACATCAAGGGTAATATGACAACAGCTCTGATGATCATTCCAGAAAAGGAGTTCCAAAACTGCTTTGGAGGGTGAACTAGAGGCTAGTGTTGGTGTACAGCTTCCCAAGGGGGGGTACTCTGAAGGTGACTGTAATGATCATATTCATCAATGAAGTATGTGGCACTTTTTCAAGGATGAGTTTGCAAACTTGTCATTCCTCATGTAACATAAAGTATACAATTTTAATTATTTTTAAGCATATTATTCATTATAATTAAGTTTATTTGACAATACCATATCCGTCTTCAGAACTTTTCATCATCCGAAAGTGAGACTGCATATCCATTACACAATAACTTCCTACCCTCTTCTCTCTTTTTAGCCACTTGTAACATTACTTTACTTTCTGCCTCTTGCTAACTTTTCTTATTATATTAAAGAAGCCCCCTTGTTGACTGCCTGTTGGTTTTATCCCTGGGGATGCCATGTTCTATGAACCACTTCTATTGGTCAGGCACCTCTGGCTGTCACGCTGGCTTTGTGATATTAAAATACATTTTGCTCATTAAAATAATTTTAAACCCCTGGCTCTGGCAGTTAAGCCACACCACCTGGCTTTTGTTACTTCAGAACCCTATCATCAGTTTTGCTATTAGCAACCCAATTTCTGTGGTAGCCTCATTCAAGAGCCCTGACCTATGGCAGAGACCTGTCATTGAACATTTTAGTGGTGCTAATGATGCTTGCACCAGCTCATTTTTATGGTCATGTTATAAATAGTGTATCTTCTAGACCTTCTCAAGAAAGCAATTATTCACAAGAATGACAATCTTTTTTTTTCAGTCTTGTGGCCTCTCATAACACAACTATTCCAGCAGGCCCAGAAAGTTCCAGCAGGACTCAGAAGTTTTTGATCTTCCCTGAGGCCTTTTAATTCCTTTCTCTATCATCTGAAATAACAGTTCAGGCATTTTAACCTCAGTGACCTTGGGTCATGACTTTTTCCAGTTTCCTAGCAGTAAATTTGTACTATCTCCTAGGTTTTTCACTAGGATGTTAAATCATTTATCTAGAATGGGTGGCCTCAAATCAATAACCTCTTTCTTGTCCAATCTTATGGCAACTTCAACTTCTTTGAGCATGTTCTGTATCTGTCTGCCACATAAAATATCTCCTTTGAGGGTTTAGCCTATTATTTTACTTCATTAGCCCCAACACTTCCCAGATACATTGTTGTGGCTTAACCTTGGCTGTTGGTTCAATGGCCAGGAGAAGAGGACAGGAAGCTCTGAGGGAATATTTCTCTTTTTTCTTTTTCTTAAGGAAGCATGAAACAAAGTTTAGTGAAGAAGAGAAAGGTAGGCTTACGGTGTAAGAAACTCTACAAAGCAAGATGTGTTTGCTGTAGACAACAAACGGGCCTCCCTTGTCGTGGCAAGCAGGAAAAGAACAAAGACCCTAAGAGAATATTTGTTTTGTGTGGGAGGATGAGGGAAATTCTTCATGACCTTTCCACGTGGGAGAAGTTTTTGATCTTAGTGGGAAGGAGTGGGACCATTCTGTACCTTGAGAGGATTTGGAGAATACCGGAGAGTAAAAATCTTCAGGGTTGCCTACCTAGATGTCCTACTGTGTGACGGCATCTTGATATTACTTAACTAGGAACTTGACTTTAGTGTGAGGGCTCTGGCTTTAATATTTAACTATTCTTGAAATTTGTCAACTCTTTATAATATTGGTCTTGGTCTTTATTTTTTACTGGTTGCATATTTCAGGAGAGGAGAGCTTCTTGTTAGCTACCAAACAGTCTCTCTCACAGCTAACTTTTGATTATTTATTAATTTCTCTTAGCTTTTTAAATTTTATTATTTATTATTATTATTTTTATTATTAATTTTATTATTTATTATTATTATTATTTTCTTAATACTTTTGAAATGTACTATTGCATCATGCATAGTAGGTGAAGTACCCCCCCCGCAAATACCCTCCCTCCTCCTGCCTCCCCGTCCCTCTCCTTTCTCTCCTCTTCCCTTATACTTTCTGGACTATAGTTATGTTTTACCATTCATATGAGTGTGTAGGTGGTTATATATTGATTTCATAGTAGTATTGAGTACATTGGATACTTTTTCCCCCATTCTTAAGATACTTTGCTAAGATGACCATGTTTCAGCTCCATCCAGGTAAACATAAAAGATGTGTTTTTGGATTTTGTTATGTGGGCTAAACTTACTGGAGTTAGATGGTACCTCAAAGTAGTTTTGATTTGCATTTCTCTGATGATTAAAGACTATGAGCATTATTTCATGTGTTTATAGGCCATGTGCCTGTCTTCTTCAGAGAAGTTTCTGTTCAAATCTCTTGCCCACATAGAAATGGGTTATTTGTTCTTTTCTTATTGATTAGTTTGAGTTCTCTGTTAATTCTAGTTATAAGACCTTTGTTGGAAGCATAACCTGCAAAAATCTTCTCCCATTCTAAAGGCTGTCTGTTTGCTTTACTTACTGTGCAAAAGCTTTTTAGTTTGATCAGATCTCAATAATGGATTTTTTGTGTTGCTTCAATTGCCTGGTGTGTGTGTGGGGGTCCTCCTCATAAAGTATTCTCCCAGGCTGATTTCTTCAAGTGTTTCCCCTGCACTCTCTTCTAGTATTGTTATAGTTTTATGTCTTAAGTTTAAATCTTTCATCCTGTAAGAATCAATTGTTGTTAATAGTGAAAGGTAGGGGTCTGGTTTCAGTCTTCTACAGGTCGCCAGCCAGTTCATCCAGCATCATTTGTTAAATAGGGAGTCTTTTCCCTATTGAATGTTTTTGATAGACTTGTCAAAGATCAAATGAGGATAAGTAGCTGGGTTCATCTCTTGATTCTCTATTCTGTTTCATACATCTACCTCTCTGTTTTTGTGCCCATACCATGCTGTTTGGATCACTATAGATTTATAGTATAGCCTGAAATCTGGTAACATGATACTCCTGATTTGTTTTTATTTCTGAGTTAAGTCTTTGAAATTTGAATTTTTTTTCTGATTCCATATAAAACAAAGCACTATTTTATCAAGCTCTTTAGGGTGCTTTAATAGGGATTGCATTAAATATGCAGATTGCTTTGGGTAGTATGGACATTTTAATAATGTTGATTCTTCCCAGCCATGAGCATGGTATGTTTTTCCATTTGTTAGTATCTTCATCTATTTATTTTCTCAGAGTTTCATAATTCTCTTTATAGAGTTCTTTCATGTCCTTTGTTAGGTAAATTCCCAGGTATTTCTTCTTTGGCACTACTGTAAAAGGAATAGGGTCCTGGACTATATTTTCAGCTTGAGTATTGTTGGCATAAATAAAAGCTACTGATTTGTAAGTATTGCTTTTGTATCCTGAGATGCTGCTGTATTCCTTAATAACTTATAAGAGTTTTGAAGTTGGGCCCCTGGGATTTTTCAAGTATAGGATCATATCATTTGTGAAGAATGAGAGTTTGATCTCCTCTGACCCCATTTGGATATCTTTGATTGCCTTCTCTTGCCTTATTGTCATGGCTAAGACTTCCATTACTATGTTGAACAGCAGTGGGGACTTTGGACATCCTTTCCCAGTTCTTGATTTGAGTGGAAATGTTTACAATTTTACACCATTCAATATTGGTTGTGAGTTTGCTGTAGATGACCTCTATCAGTTTAAGAAATGTCCCTTCTATGCCTATTTTCTTAAGTGTTCTGATCATGAAAGAATGCTGGATATTATCAAAAGCTTTTTCTGCATCAATTGAGAAACAACCATATGGTCTTTGTTTTTTATTTTATTTATGCAATGTATTATATTTATAGATTTGCATATGTTGAACCAACCTTGTAACCTTGGAATAAAGCTAATTCGATCATGGCATATAATTTTTTTGATGTGCTGTGAATTCTATTTGCTAAGATCTTATTGAATCTTTGTGCATCGATATTCATTAATGATACTGGTCTATAATTTTCTTTCTTTGTTGGACCCTTTCCTGTTTGGGGGATCAGGATGATATTTGCTTCATAGAATGTATTGGGAAGTATTCCTTCTTTTTCTATACTTTGGTAAATGTTGTATAATATAGGGATTAGTTCCTCTTTAAAGATTTGCTAGAATTCGAATGTGAAGCCATCTGATCCTGGACTTTTCTTTTTTGGGAGATTTTGTGTAGTTTAAGCTACTTCAGTGATTGATATAGGTCTATTCAAGATTTCTAATTCTTTCTGGCTGAGTCTAGGAAGGTGGCATGCTTTCAGATGTTGGTCCATTTCTTTCAGATTTTCATATTTCTGAGAATAGAGGTTTTTTTTGTGGCAATCATTGAGGATTTTTTGAATTTCTGAGGTGTCTGTTGTTATTTCTTCTTTATTATTTCGGTGATATTAGAGATTTTATTTTTCTCTTTCTGATTAGTTTGGCCAAAGGTTTATCAATTTTGTTCATCTTGTAAAAAGATCGACTTTTTTTTAAATTGATCTTCTGAATGATTCTTTTGATTTCAATTTCATTTAATTCTGCCCTAATTTTGGTTATTTCTTTTCTTCTGCTGGATTTGGGGTTGGAATGTTCTTCTTTTTCCAGTTGCTTGAGATGACCCATTAAGTTGTTGGCTTCCTCTCTTTCTGTTTTCTTTCATTTTATAATGCTATAAATTTCTCTCTTAGGACTGCATTTGCAGTATCCCACAGGTTTTGATAATTCGTGTCTTCATTATCATTTTATTCCAAAAATTTGGCGATTTCCTTCTGAATCTTGCGTTTGACCCAGCTATCATTCAGCCTAAGATTATTTAGTTTCCATGACTTTGTTTGAGTATGAAGATTCCTGTTGCTGTTTAGTTCAACTTTTATTTCTTGGTGATCTGAGAAGTTACAAGGAGTAATTTCTATTCTTTTAAATTTTCTGAGGTGTGTCCTAAGATATGATCAATTTTGGAGGATGATCTGTGGGCTGATGAGAAGAATGTATTTTCAGTTTTATTCAGATGAACTGTTCTGTAGAGGTCTGTTAAGTCCATTTGTTCTAGGGTCAGATTTAAGTCTAATATTTCTTTGTTTAGTTTCTTCTTAGAGGATCTATCCAAACTGTCAAAGGTGTGTCAAAATCTCCAACTATTATAGTGTGGGAAGATATCAAGTTGTTCATATCCATTAGGATTTGCTTTATGAAATGAGGAGCATTCTGGTAGGGATGTATAAAGATTTATTATCAAAATCTCTTCATGTTTGGTGTTTACCTGGACAAATATGTAGTGATCATTCTTACCTTTCTTTATCTTTGTTGGTTTAAAGCCAATTGTATCTGCAAATAAAATTGCAACCCCTGCTTTTTTTCTGATTTTCATTTGCCTGTATTATAGATGTCCATCCCCTCACCCTGAGTCTATTTTTATCCTTTAAGGTAAGATGAGATTTTTATATGCAGCAGATATCTGGTCTGAGTTTATGTATCCAGTCAACCAACCTGTGCCTTTTTAGAGGACAATTTACAACATTCACATTAATTGAGAGGATCGATAGGCATAGTTACATTTTAGGTATCATGTTTTTTAAAGGTCCAGTGGACACTTTTAATCCTTTCATCATTGTGGGTGTTTGGCTTTGTTCAATAATTTCTGGGTGAGTTTACTTTGATGGTAGACCACTGTGCTGGTCATTATGGAAAATGGGTCTGAGAATATCCTGGACAGCTGGTTTAGTTGTGTCAAATTTCCTCAGCATGTGTATGTCAGTGAAGTACTTGATTTCTCCATCACAAATGAAACTCAGTTTAGCTGGATACAGAATCCTGGGCTGAAAATTGTTTTGTTTTAGGACATTGAAGGTTGATGACCATCCTCTTCTAGCTTGAAATGTTTCAGTGAGAGATCTGCAGTCATTCTAATATTTCTTTCTTTGTAGGTAATGCTTTTCTTATGTCTGGCTGCTTGCAGAATTTTCTCATTCATATTAACCATGGCAAAGTTAATTACAGTCTGTCTAGGAGATGTTTTATTTGGATCGAGTCTTGCTGCAGTTCTGAAACTATCTACTATCTGAATTTCTGTATCTCTTCCCATGCTTGGGAAATTCTCCTCCATTATATCTTGGAGTAGGGTATCTGTGCCTTTAGGACCATCCTCTTTTCCTTCAGGAATTCCTATCAGATGAATGTTTGCTCTTTAGGAGTGGTTCCACAACTCTTTCAGGAAATGATCATTTTTGCTCTTCACTTCTCTGCCTCTTTGAGCATTTGGGAATGGTCAAAAGCTTTGTCTTCAACTTCAGAGATCCACTCTTCTGCCTGCTCCACTCTGTTACTGAGGGATTCTACTGTATTACAAAGCTCCTCGAATAACTTTCTCATTTCCTTAAGCTCTGCTATTTCTTTTCTCATTATGTCCAAATCCTTGGAGAATTTGTTTTTGAATTCATTGACTTCTTGAGACACCTTTTGAACTACTCTTTGAATTTCAATTTTTAACTTTTCTTCTATTCCATTGATCTTAGTTGCCATCCATATTCTCAATTTTATTTCTGTCATTTCAGCTATTTGTCTATGAATAGCATCTTCTATTTTATCTCCTTTGTCATTCCTTGGGGGAGATGATCTACTTTGATTATTCATGTTGCCAGAATTCTTCCTCTGGTTCCACCCATGATTATTTCCTGCAGTTTGGTTATTTAAAGTGATAGGGTAAGTTTGGATTGGGAGCCCCGGGAAGTAGAGTTAATCCACCCTAAACCAATGAGCTGGGGCTAGTTTCTGTGGGTTTTCCCCTACAACCTTACAAAGGTCCCTTTCAGAGCTGTAGCCTAAGTCTCTGAAGACCTGCTTAGTAATAGAGTGCAAGATGGCTCTGACCTGAAATCAACCACCTCTACCCAATATTAAGGAGTAGAAGTATTAGGCTGGAATCTCATTTGGGGAGAGATAAAATCTGTGGTGCCCTGCTCCCCACCAACAATAGCTGGTGAAGGAGATTCAGTCCTTTCCCATTTTAAACCAACTACACTCTACCTTGGAGGGACCCTGGGTGGACAGCCCAGGTCTAGAGTTCTAAACAGATTGACTCAGATAGTACAATCACTGCTCAATAGGGAGAGCTCAAACAATCTCCAATATCCTGATAGTGGAAATGCCAGACAGTTCCAACCAGTATTTACAAGGAGACTGAGGCCTGGTCCCCTCTGGTGGATCACCAACTCAGGAAAAATCACTAGCCACAGTCAGGACAAATGCATTAACACCTCCACCCTTGTAAGTCAAAACTGGGTCTCAGTTTACCTGCTCTTGGAAGTCAAAACCTGGCATCCACAGTCAGCTCTTGAAAGGCCAACCTGGGCACAAGAGGCTCCACCCTTGAAAGTCCAAACTAGGCACCAGCGGCTCCAGTCTTGATGGTTCAAACCTCGAGCCCATGACTTGCCCTTGAAATTCCACCTTTGGAAGCCCAAACCAGGAGTCAGTGGCTCTTCCCTTTAACATATAAACCAGTAGTCTGTGGCTCTGCCCTTGGAAGTCTGAACAGGAGTCAGCCCCGGCCCGTTAAAGTCTTAACCTGTTGTCAGTGGCTCCACCCACGAAAGTCCCAATGAGGGTGAGCTTACCTGCACGTGGAAGCCCAAACCTGGTATCAGAGTCTTCACTCTTGAAAGTCTGAAGGGGTGTTCTGCCCTGCTGCTTGTAGGGCAATATTGGTGATGTTTCTCTCTCCCCAAGTCCCCTTTTTCCTGCACCCCCCTGCCTCTACTCAAGTCACTGTTTCTGTACAATGCCCGAACCTCCTAGGGAATGGCTAAACACTCTGGGTTCTGCAGTGGGTAGACCTTCAGACCACTGGGTAAGGGAGGAAGGGTGTGCTGAAAGTTCAGGACTGCCGGGAGAGTATTTGTTCAGTTTTATGCTGATCAGGATAATCCCTAGCCTCGCAGGTGGGACCTCTCTAGGAGAGGATGCCTAGTATTTTTCAGCTCTCACCCATGGGGTAAAATGAGAGGTCTTTTATTTCCTGCTCACTTGCAGAGAGTCTTGGGGGAGGGGTCTCTCGTCCTTGTGCTGCTGGGCTTTGTACCTGGAATTTGTTCACTAGAATCCTCTGTTTGGAATTGCAGGTTGCCACAGCAGAGATGATGTGTACTTCTCTATCTTCTTTGCTAGCTCCCCTCCTTTAGTTTCAGAGGACAAATTTATTCAGAATCTCTCCTTCTGGTCAGGAGCCTCTGGCTAAAGTTGCCTCTCATCAGCCATCTTCCTTCTCTTAGCTTTTTAGTATCCATTTTTAGGAAAGCAACAAATCTTAGCAAAAAATTTAATTCCTTTATCCTTATATTTATTCCTCTCAGTGTGCAGTTCAAATGCTTGGATCCCTCCATTACTTAGGGTATAGCCCTCCACGAGTGAACACATATTCCCTGAACACATGGCCACAAGGTGAATGTTTTAACAATGGTCTGATTTTGCGCTGCTTATTACTCTGAATAGAGTCTCCATCACCAGCTGAGAAGTGAGTGACAGTCCACTATCCCTTCCTACTGGCTGTCTTCTTAACCATTCCTGGTACCAACTGTGCTCACTGGTTTGTCTGGAAATCATATACCAACACAAAGTTATAGGTGCACAAAAGAGTTAATGGAACATAATACTTCTGAAAGGAAAAGGCAACAAAAAAAGGGCAATTTGACTACCATGCAGTACAAGATATGTCTGGCAGGGAGCTCTGGAGCAAAGATTTATGTTTGAGGAAAGCTGAGTTAGGTACAGTCTTTTTTACTTAGCTTTAATCAGTCTTTGGCTGGGAGCCAATGTAAGAGTAAGGATGAAAAGCTAAGGTAGACCTAGAAGGAACCAACAGCCAGAGGCTATGTACTAACCACACTCCTCTGGGCACTAAGTGTCCTCTCAAAGGGTGATCTGGAGGCCAAATCATCGAAAAAGTGTTCACTCTTTACTTTGAATTCTTAATCTATTTCTGATGGTAACAATAAATCCAGAATTAGAAGCTTCAAATATTGCCCTGGCTAGAAGTGTATTTTACAAAGGAAGATGTGGATGCCAGATGCTTGGCAATGTTACACTGCAAGAGAAAGGGCTTCAAGGGGAAATGCATTCATTTGTACTGATTAAATCATTATTTTATTGATTTTAAGTGTAGTGTCCTCTCCTAACCTGTTATTTGCCTCTTCCTGCATTTAATTCTTGATTTCATTGAGAGAGTAGAGCATAAATAAAAGGATTGAATGCTGCTGAGACATCTTATATAGGAGATATGCATATTAATTAAACATTTTGAGGTTTTTTTTAAAAAAACACAATAGGTATTTCGAACATAAAATAGGCATATTAAAACAGAAATCTATTATTTGTTTGAAGTCTTTATGGAAAAATACTAATAATTAGACACCTAGAATATGTTTTCCTGTTTAGACTTTGGTAGTTCAGATAATGTGATAATTTAAGATTGGAGTTAAATTTTACTTTTTAACTTGTATTAAAAATAGACTTACCCACTAAATGAATAGTGAGTGAATAATATTGCAGAAAATCTAACTCTTTCAAAGCCTTCAAGAAGCACACCATTTAATGATGTCACTTTTATCTACTTCAAAATTCATTATACTTGTTAATTAAAGAATTTCCCCTAAGACCTCTGCTGCTTGCCAACCATGTGTTATCCTGGCTGGAAGTGCCTTTAAACTTGAGGGTAAAGATATTTAACAAAAATGTTGTATAAGACAATCATTGTATTTTACATATGGGCCTTCCTCCTTCATGTGGGGGAAAGTAAAGAGTTTCACTTAAAAGTTATATAAGTAGGATATTTCACTAATCCACATTGGTCTTTGCCAATGCATTCATTATGCCTTGGTGAATTTGGGATATAGCACAAACAAAAAGCCAAATTTATTATAGAAGTGATGGTAGGAAAAATTGCTATCTAAAACAAATGCTATCTAAGGAGGGTAGACACTGCTAATTTCTTTTCTTGAGAGTCCTTGGATGGATTTAAAAATGCCAATTTGGGCTTTGAACTGAATTTTAAAATAGTGTTCTGAGAATAATTTGTAGTTCTTCCAGAAGAGAGATGAGAAGGGAAGATAGGGATAGAGGAAAGTAGGCGTCAGTAAGATAGGGAGAATCCAGAATTCTAAGCAGGGCAACAGGGTCAGTATAAAAGAGCTTAAAATAAGATGACCAGAAATTTAGTATTAAAAAATATTTTGTTCATATTTCTTTATCATAAATCCTATTCTGGCTCCTTCACATCTTTAGTAGAATTTGTCATATACACAAATGCCTTGAGATGTAGAATGTTTTCTTGTAGTTTGAAGTTTTCTTAATTGTTTTACAAATAATTAGGATGAATTCTATGGCTGTACAGACACAAATTAGAGAATGACATTGTAAGTTAGGAAAATTAACAGAATTAAGTCAGTAGAAGCTGGAGATGACATTGAAAATAAATCTAAGCCACTTCCATGTCCTGTCTTCTCTCTCCATAATCCTTAGTGAGTAATAGAAATCTTGGGAGGTTTTTGAATTACTCTAAAACAGTGAAATTAGGGCTCAAGCCCATTAGCTAGGTTATCTTTTAGCAATTCAAGCCATTAAGTCTTATGGGGCAGGTGATCCAGTTAAATTTTAGTTGTCCAAGGACATGGAATCCAAGGAAGGGATACACCTAAGTCTTCAGTAATAATGGAATGAGAAATTCAAGTTCTAGAAGAGTTTCCTCAATGCCTCAAGCCTCTCTGTTTCGCTGGGTATGTTAGCTTTCCCCTATCTTACTGAAGACTTTCTTTATTCTCAGTGTAGGAAACTTGGCTTCCAACAGCTACCTGAAAAGAATGTTTAAACTTTCTGGGTGCAAAATCCCCAAATCCCAGGAAAAGGTATGCATATTTTTGACCCAGATAACTTCAAATAGCCTTCCCTTCATCAGCCAACTGTGGCCTGGTATGGTTTGCATTATAGACTAGCACAAGGATTTGGATTTTTTTTTTTTTTTACAGCATCAGCATTTTTGGATATATTATTCCATCTTCCTATAGTCATTCATTTATTCTTCTGATATATGGATTTGGAAGCATTTTGTGCTCTCAAAAGTAACAAATGTTTAAATCTACTGGTTACAGAATATTATAAAACTTCCTTTTCTAATCACAAGTCATGTCATCTTTGAAAAATAACATATACTGAAAGAATTTAGGGACATGTCAGCAAATAATTAATAGAATAATTGAGACAATGGGAAGAGTGTACTTATAGTCAGTAATAGTTGATTGATGACAGAGCAAATTTTTTCATGAAGAATTTATGTTACGGTTTCAAAAGACCATCTGGAGAGTGTTCTCTGGATGTTTACCTGTATATTTTGAGTTTAATAACAATTCTAGACATGTTTTAATTAATAAAATTTGTCAAATGATGTTGGAGATTGACAGCTAATCAAGATTTTTTCAAGGACAATCTGGCTTTAGTGAATAAGGATTTAATTCATTCAGAGAAAGAGGCTTGCCAATATGATATATTTTAATTTTCAAATGCTCTTTCTTAAATCCCTTAGACTATGGAATACTCAGGATATGTTTGAATGTGTGTGTAGTTGTGAGAGTGTGTATGTATTTAAATTTCTTTCTTAGAAAATATTTCTGATCTTCAGACTGACACTGTATTCATAGGTCACATAAACATTATGATGTATGACCGACTCTTCTTTCTAAGCTGTGTTTCCATCCATGGTGGAATGACAGGTCTTTTCTTTGCATTGTTCTTATAGTTATTTAATTATTTTTGAAATTTCATAACAACATACTGAAGTAATGGTTTAACTACAAAATCTCATTACATTAGCCTAACATTTTTTTTTTTTTTTGCCATAAAATATACCAAATGCAAATTTGTAGCTTGGGTTCAGGGGGTACTTGGATCAGTCACTTAGGGAACCTGGTTGACAGGGGGTCCATCAACTTATAGTTGAATCTCATGGAAAAGGTGGCCTTTCCTATTTATGCAACAGGCAAAGAGGCACTAAGGGTCTTTTACTGGTAATTAAGTGCTTTGCTTTGGAAAAAGATATGTGTAATTTCATTGGCCAGAACGAGTCACATGCCTGGCCTCACTACAACTTGTAAGTATAAGAGAGGACATAAAGTAATCAGTGTACTCTTTGCCATACTATATTCCAGATTTATATTTGTTGAGCAAGGGAAATTGTAATGAAAAAATAAATTTATAATGCCTAACTCTTGGTTCTTTTCTTTTTATTCCAAGGACACAGCATGTGTAAAGATGATGACATTTAGATTCCTAACTCTCCATCTTCTTTAATTTTTCTTTTTATTGTTTGGGATTCATTGCAGGTACAAAGGATTAGGTTACACTGATTGCACTTGTTAGATAAAGTTCCTCTTATAATTGTGTCCCAAGAGGTGTGCCATACACATGACTCCCATTCCCCTTCCTCCTCTCTTCTCCCCAGTTGCTTATTCCTCGTCCCCTCCCTTATATTAGCTCATCTGCTGCCTTCTTATTAGAATTGAGTACATTGGATTCTTGCTTCCCCATTCTTATGATGCTTTACTAAGAAGAATGTGTTCCACCTCCATCCAGATTAATACAAAAGATATAAAGTCTGTATCTTTTTAAATGGCTAAATAGTACTCCATGGTATACACCTCTTTAATTTTTTTAAGATGCAAATATACTACCCTTCTTCCCTCCACCAGTCTAGCTTCTGAGTTAGATGTGGATTGCTCAATGTGCTAGAGAATTACTCAGTGTGCTGAGAGTGCTAAGGTAACCTTACCTAGAAAATGAACATATAATCTCCCCTGCAAAATAAAACAAAACCATTGTTTTTATAATGAAAACTTGATTTCTTATTGAGAACTTTTTGGATAGGGTAATAAAAAAAACATAGTTTCTGCACTTTTTTTGCCTCTTCTAATTTCTTGCTCATCTTTTATCTCCCACTTCCTTCTAATGAAAAGGAGGTTGAGTGAAGAAATCCAATCATCATCTCCAGCTTTTTATTGTAAACAACTCGTCTTTAGTTATCCTTGCCCCGTACAAGCCCCATTAGAGCTAAGATGGATAAAAACCAAATGAGATGTTTGTGAACTGCAACAGTAATTAGAGATAACAAGTAATATTAACATTGTGAAAAATATCAGGTCTTTTTTTGAAAAGTGATTAATTGACGTAACAACTAAGATTATTCTTTTCATTTTGAAACAATTTAAGGAGTAATCTGAAAGTAACATGCTGATTTTAACAGGTACACCATGACTAGCTATTTCATAAAATAGCACAAACTAGTCCTGAATTAGATTCCATAGCAATTCTAATTGCAAGCAGAGATAGATGTATTCTCCAGTGGGGAGTCCTATAGAGAGTCTCATTTATGATAGATAACAATTATTTTTGCTTCATTCAAATACAAATGCATACTTCCATGACAAGCTAGGAAAACACTTTGTGGAATTTAGGTCTGGATGTATTTCTCATGGTGCCTAAGTTTTGCAAGTTCCTTTTAGACATCTAAATCACTGTTGTGGGTTCTTAGAGATGAACCATCTGTCACAAACCAGAATCAACATCTATTGTAACTTCTTAAGAAAGGAAAAGTTGCTAGCAAAAGCCATTTAAAGTGTAAAATTGGATATTGAAGAATTTATTTCCCACAGAGACCTTTAAAACCAGATTAGATGTTCCTCTGGGAAAACGGTTCTGACTTTGCCAAATAGGCAATTAGCTCCTGTGGTAGAATTACTAACAAGGTAGGAAATGCATGGGGAAGGCAAGCAAGCTGGGGGGGCAGGGGGGGCGGAGAGGAGAGAGAAGGAAGCTGCATCTCCCAGGGTGTTGGGCACAGCAGACGGCCGATACAGTCTCCTCAGATGGCAGCAGATGTGGAATGGATGGTAGAGTGTCTATTGTCTGTGACCTAATTCCTCTGTGACACTCATCTACTCTTCAGTGAAACTGCCAAATGGACTTTTATGACCAGCTCTTTTATAAACCAGCAAAAGGGCTAACTTCTGCCTTTGCAGATGATTCAAGAGCTAAATGAAGATCTTTCTTTTGTAGTCACAGAGCAGAGACAGACCAATCCTTTAAGTTTAAAGACTTGTAGAACTTGTGGGGAGAGTAACAGATTCATTCAAGGCAGCGTGTAGTCTCAAATTACATTTTCTTAAGTTTCCAAATGGAAGGTAAATTCTAAATGATATCTGGGTTCCACAGGGCATGAAATATTGCATCATGCTCTACTGCTTTTAGGTAAGTCTAGGGTAAAGCAGCTGATTATTTAACACATCTTAGTAATTAGGGATTCCTAAAATTCTCAAGATTAGAATGGTAGGAATTTGGACAAAGCATTCAGATGGTAAAAAATACAAATTAATAAGATGTCCTATATCTTTTTCTCAAATCTCCAGACTTCCACAATTCTTATTATATCCTCTTTTTAATAATGCTTTTCTTCTGATTCATTTTAATCAAACATTAACAATATTGAAATATCTTCCCTAAGTCCAAAATCTTGGTTGTTTCAGCTGAATACACAGGATTAAAATATTCTGGAATTTATATATACCAATTATAAAACAGTTAAAAATTAATGCCAATTCACATAAAGTTCAATCTCATTTTAGTTTTTTTTAAACTCATGGAAAATCTTGAATATTTGGTAAATCTGAAAAAAATAATGAAGAAATGTAGTGTCCAGTAGACTATGTAATCATTCCGAATAAGTGTTATTTTAAGTCTTATCTTATTTTTTTTTTTTGCAGTTTTTGGCTGGGGCTGGGTTTGAACCCACCACCTCCGGCATATGGGGCTGGCCGGCATCCTACCCCTTTGAGGCACAGGCGCCACCCGTGTATTTTTTTGTTTTGTTTTTTTATTCTACAGTATAGGAACCCTACGTAGAGCATCAGAAAATTTAATTTTTGACTCCTAGACAGTGTTTATCAATCATTTATAAGTAAACCATAGCCGCTTTTGATAAATAGGCAGCTTTAATTTCTCTCTAAATCCAGTTTTGAATGCACTCCCCCAAAATTTCCACGCCCCCAAGAATCTCTAGAAGGTAGAAAGTAGTCTACCTATGATATAAACTACCATAAAATAAAGTACCTTTGAGCTTCCTCTAGTTTTCATTATATCTTTAAAAATTTTTATTTCCTAACTATTAACAAAGTGGCTGATAAAGAAGAATCTGGAGATAATGAGCTACTGAGTCTCTGATCTTTTATATTATGAAGTTCTCATACCAGTGAGTATTGGTTGTTTGGGGAAAAATATGTTTAGGAGTTTTTTTGTTTGTTTGTTTTCCTTCAAAATGCTACAGCTTTACTGTGGACAGATTAGTGAATATAATGGGATATTCTCTCCATTAATTATGTCACATTATGTGGCAAAGGTGATAGTGTTAGTGATAGTCACGTCCCTGATTACATTGTATTATATAAGACTCGCCCTATATCAGGGAGATTCCATACAAGAGGAACATTCTCTTGCTGCCTTGAAGAAACAAACAGCTGTGTCTTGGAGAGAGAGGGTCACGTGGTAAGAAGATGTGAGTGCCCTCTAGGAGTAGATGGGGGCCCCTATGACAGCTAATGAGTATATAATGTCAGTCCTACAACTCAAGTAACTAGATGCTGTCTACACTCAATGAGTTTGGAAGAGGATTTCTAACCTCACATGAGATTATAGCCCTGATCTGCCTGAATCTTGATTGTAGCTAGGTGAGATACTGAGCAGACAATACTTTTAAAATATGCCAGACTCATGACCCACAGAAACATTGAATTGACTTGAAATAATAAATTAGTGTTCTATTAAGCCACTAAATATGTGCTAATTTGTTATGTAGGAATAGAAAACTAAGAGCAGTGAAAACGTATCTCCATATAAAACCTACATGTGAACATAATATCACCTTTAATCCAAATAGCCAGAACCTGGGAACATCCCAAATATCCATCAATTTGTGAATAATATGCAATATATCTGCACAGTGGGATACTACTATGCAATGTAAAGGAACACCTTCCTCATATATTTAATAACATACATAAATAAATAAATCTCAAGGCTTTTAGCTGACAGAAAAAAGACAAATATAAATGGCTCCATATCATATAGATGCATTTATATGACCTTCTTTTCAAGGCAGTGTTATATGGCCATAAAAGACATCAATATTTGAAAGGAGTTAAGGATAAGGTTGAGATGAATGCCTACATAATGGAAAAAGGAAACTTTTTTAGAGTGATGGAAATACAGTATTTTATATGTTGTTTGTGGTGAGAATAAACATCTACCTTTCTATCTGTATTTTTAAACTTACTAACTGTATATATACAATGATACACACAGCAGAAAGAACACTTAGCTAATTCATGAAGTTTAGTTTCTTCACTTCCATTGCTAATATTCATGTTTTGGAAAAAGATTCTGCTTTGATTATTGGTTAAAAGTCAATCAACTTTATTTGCAATTCCTGTGTATGTTTAATTCAACATTAAATATTATATTTGACATCTAAATGTTTAATCACATATATTTGTTTAATAAAGTATGGAAGTCTTTAAAATTATTTTTATACTTATTTATTATTATTTTTTATTGTTTCAGGTTAATAGAGGGTACAAAGAATTAGGTTACAATGTTTTCATCTGTTAATCCATTTCTGAGTTGATGAGTATATAAGTTGTTTCCACATGTTAGCAATTGTAAATTGAACTGAGATAAATAGGTTAGTGAAAGTGTCCATCCTTATGATAAAATGATTTTTTTTTCTTCTGGGTAGATGCCTAGCAATGAGATTGCAGGATCAAATGGGAAGTCTAACTTGAGTTTTTTGAGGATTCTCCATATTTCTTTCCAAAAAGATTTTATTAGTTTGCAGTGTACACCTGCAGTGTAAAAGTGTTCCTTTCTCCTTATTAGCATGCCAGTATCTGCAACTTTAAGACTTTGTGATGTAGGCTATTCTCCCTAGGGTTAGGTGATATCTCATGGTTGTTTTGATTTGCGTTTCTCTGACCATCAATGGCTATGAGCACTTTTTCAAATGTTTATTACCCATTCAACTGTCTTCATCAGAGAAGCTTCTGTTCATACCTTTTGCCCATTGGCAGATGGGATTGTTTGCTCACTTTTTGTTGATTAATTTGAGCTCTCTATAGATTCTAATTATCGACCCTTTGTCAGAGTCATACCTTGCAAATATCTTTTCCTATTCTGGAAGTTGTCTTTTGGCTTAATACTTGTTGTGTCCTTAGCTGTGCAGATTTTCAGTTTAATTAAATCCCATTTGTTAATTTTTGTTGTTGCGATGGCTGCTGAATTCTTTGTCGTAAAATCCTTCCCAGTCCAACATCATCAAGAGTTTTGCCCATACTTTCTCCTAGGATTTTTGTCGTGTCTTAGATTTACTTATTTTATCCATCGTGAGTCAATTTTTGTAGGTGGTGAAAGGTGAGGGTTCAGTTTCAGTCTTTTACATGTGGTTATGCAGTTTACCAGCACCATTTGTTGAATAGGAATTCTTTTCCCTACTGTATTCTTTTGTTTGATTTATCAAAGATGTTTATCAAAGATGATGTTGGTGTATCAGTGAGGATTGTTTTGAATCTATAGATTGCTTTTGGTGAAATAAACATTTTAACAATGTTGATTCTTTCCAGCCAAGGGCATGGTATGTTATTCCATTTGTTAATATATTCTACTATTTCTTTTCTTAGGATTTCATAATTCTCTTTGTAAAGATCTTTCACCACTTTTGTTAGGTATATTCCTAAGTATTTCATTTTCTTTGAAGCTACTGTGAAGGGAATTATGTCCTTGATTTGCTTTTCAACTTGGCTGTTATTGGCATATACAAAGGCTACTGATTTGTGGACATTGATTTTATACCCTGAGACATTACTGTATTTCCTGATCACTTCCAGGAGTTTTGGGTTTAAGTCTCTAGGGTTTTCTAAGTATAAGATCATGTCATCAGCAAAAAGCAAGAGTTTGACATTGACTACCCTCATTTGGATGTTCTTTATATCCTTCTTTTGCTTGATTGCATTGGGTAGAACTTCCAGCAAAATGTTGAATTAGAGTGGCAATAGTGGATATCCTTGTCTGATTCCAGTTCTAAGTGGAAAGCTTTCATTTTTACTCCATTCAATATAATGTTAGCTGTGGGTTCGTAAAAGATGCCTTTATCAGTTTAAGAAATGTACCCCAGATGACTATTTTCTTAAGTGTTCTTGTTAAAAAAGGATGCTGTATTTTGTCAAATGCTTTTTCTGCACCTATTGAGAGGATCACATGTTCTTTGTTATTGCTTCTATCGATATAGTGTATTACATTTATGGATTTGTGTATGATAAGCCAGCCTTGCATTCCTTGGATGAAGCCTACTTGATCATGGTATGTAATTTTTTGAATGTGTAGATATACACATTCTATTAGCTAATATTTTATTGAGTATTTTTGCATTGATATTCATTAGTGAAATTGGTCTGCAGTTCTTTTTTGTTAAGTCCTTTCCTGGTTTTGAAATCAGGGTGAAGCTTGCTTCATAGAACATGTTGGGGAAGGTTCCTTCCTTCTCAATGTTTTGGAATAGGTTCTACAGTATAGGTACAAGCTCATCTTTGAAGTTGATAGAATTCTGATGTGAAGCCGTCTGGCGCTAGGTTCTTTCTTTCTTTCTTTCTTTTTGTTTTTGTTGTAAGGTTTTTCATTGTTTCCACAATCTCTGTGCTTGATATTGGTCTGTTCAAAACATCTATTTCTTCCTGGTTAGGTCTAGAGAGATGGTGTGATTTCAGGTATTAGTCCATTTATTCCATGTTGTCAAATTTCTGGGCATAGAGTTTTTGCTGTAGTCACAAACAATCCCTTGTATCTCTGTGGTATCTCTTGCTATTTCCCCCATTTTGTTCTGGGTTGAGGTTATTAAAGTCTTTACTTTTCTGTTTATAGTTAATCTGGCCAATGGTTTATCAATTTCATTTATCTTTTTGAAGAAGCAACTTTTTGTTTCATTACTTTTCTGAAAGATTCCTTTGTTTTCAATTCCATTTCTGATTTAATATTGGCCTTTCTTTTCTTGTGCTACGTTTGGGATTGGATTGCTCTTCCTTTTCTATTTTTTTAAGATAATTCATTAGACTTGCTGATGTGCTCTTTTTCTATGTTTCAGAGTCAGGCAGCTAATGTGATCAATTTCCCTTCTAAGACTGCTTTTGCAGTGTCCCACAGTTTTGGTAGCTTGTGTCCTCATTGTTGTTATGCTCAAGGAAGTAAATGATTTCTTTTTTTTAATCTCTTCCTTAACCCAACTGTTAATCAGCATAAGGTTGTTTAGTTTCTATTCCTTTGTGTGAGGATGAAAATTTTTGTTGGAGTTGAGTTCCACCTTTATTGCCTTGTGGTATGAGAAGACACAAGGTAAAATTTCAATTCTTTTGATTTTGTTGAGGTTTGATTGTGTCCTAGGCTATGATCTATTTGGGAAAATGTTCCATGGGCTGATGAAAGGAAGCTATATTCTTTTCTTTCTTTTTTTTTTTTTTGCAGTTTTTGCCTGGGACTGGGTTTGAACCCACCACCTCTGGCATATGAGGCTGGCGCCCTACTCCTTTGAGCCACAGGCACCACCCAGGAAGCTATATTCTTTAGCTTTTGGATGGAGTGTTCTGTATATGTCTATCAAGCACAGTTGTTTTACATTCACATTTAAGCCCCTTGTATCTTTGTTTAGTTTCTGTTTAGAGGATCTGTCTAGCTCTATAAGAAGAGTGTTAAGTACTTGTACTATTATGGTGTTATAGGATCTCATATTGCTCAGACCAATTAAGGGCTGTTTCATTAATCTGGGAGCATTTAAATTGGGTGCCCAAATATTTTAAATTGAAGTGTTCTCTTGTTGTGTTGTTCCTTTGACCAATATGAAGTGTCCATCTTTTGGGCTTTAATTGCTTTAAATTAAAAACAAAAGCAAATAAGATTTTGATGCCTTTTTTCTTCTGATTTTCTTTTGCATGAAATATTGTTTTCCATCCCTTTACCCTGAGTTTTACTTTGTCCTTTGAGGCTAGGTTTGTTTCCTGCAGACATCATATGAATGGCTTGTGCTTTTTTTTTTTTTTAACCCAGGCAACCAGTCTGTGCCTCTTCAGTGGGGGAATTCAAACCATTAACATTCATTGAGAGAATTGATAAATGTGGTGGAGTTCTACTGATCTTATTTTGTGAAAGTCCATAGTTTGGTCCATTACTAAACTATTGTTTAGTTTTATCTTCTGCATCATTGTGGAAGCTAGATTTTGTCCTTTTAGTTTTTGGGTGTTTACTTTGCTGGTCATCCATTGTGATGGTCAGTGTGTAGAATACATCTAAGTATTTCCTGTAGAGCTCATCTTGTTGTGGCAAATTTCCTCACAGGTTGCATATCAGTAGAAGATTTGATTTCTTCTTTAAAGCTTAGCTTAGCAGAATTTATAATTCTGGGCTGAAAATAATTTTGGTTAAGAGGGTTAAAAGTGGATGACCATTCTCTTCTGGCTTGAAAAGTTTCATTTGAGAAGTCTGTTGTCACCCTGATGAATCTGCATCTGTAAGTCAAGTGGCACTTACTCCTGACTGCTTGCCATATTTTCTGTTTTATCTTGACTTTGAACAGGATGATGACAATGTGTATTGTAGAAGCTCTGTTTGAGTCGAGTTAACCTGGCGTCTGATAACCCTCTGATAGGAGTGTGTCGTCTATTCCTCTGGGGCTTTCTTCTTCTCTTCTGGGATACATATAATTTGTATCTTTGAATGGTTCATGAAGTTCCATAATTCTCTCAGTGAACATTCTGCTTTCTTTCTCTTCTATTCTCCTTCTTTAACTACTTGTGTTAGTTTAAGAGCTTCATCTTTTAGCTCTGAGATTCTTTCTTCTGCGTGGTATAATCTGTTATTGATACTTTCTAGTATTTTTAAGTTCCCTGATTGAATGCTTTAATTCCTTAAGCTACATTATATTCTTTCCATATTTTTCATATCTTTCATTCCTTATTGATTCTGTTTTTAAACTTCCTTTTGATTATCTTCCACTTTCTTAGTAATTTCCTTCATTGTTTTTACTATCTATATTATAAATTCAATTTCTGTCTTTTCTAACCTTCTTTGTAGGTGAAGTCCTCTGCTTTGACTACCTCGTGATCCCTTAGGGGGTTGGTCTGTTCTGGTTTTTCATGTTGCTAGGATTTTTCTTTTGGTTCTTCCTCATGATTTTTTTATTTCTGTCCACTTCTTTACCCTACTTTCACTTCCTTCTTCTTGGGTTATTTTGTCTATGTCCTTAGGTATTTAAGTGTCCTTTGGTATAGGATGAAAAGGAAGAGAAGAGTGAGGAAGAAGAAGGGAGAAAAGATGGAAAAAGAGAATAGAAAAAGGAAAGTGGGGTGGTGTCAAAGTACAGACTGACAAAAAGAACGGAAGAACAGAAAGAGAGAGACAGAAAAATAGAGACAGGATTAATAGTAGTGTACAGTAAGATGCTTTGACCCACACCCAAAATTCTAGCCACTGTGGGGCTTGGTTGTATGAGTCCCTCAAGGTCAGGAGCTCCTTACCAGCCTGAGCAAAACAAGACAACATCTCCACCAAATAGAGAAGAACAATAAAACAACAATAAAAACAAAAACAAACAAACAAACAAACCCCCAGCAGAGTGTCACACTGGGAACCTTCCACTAGTATGCTTCCAAAGGCTAAAGCTAGAAAGACCTCCCATACCTCGGGATTAAGGCCTCCTTCAGCTAGGCTAATGCTGGAATACCCCAGCCTAGGCCTTAGAGTAAGGCTCTGTCTCATAAATAGAATAAAGATCGACAAAGAACAAAATAAATCAGAAAAAAGAAATATTATAATTACTAACAAAATTATATAAAGAGAATTGAAAATAAAATTATATAAGATGTTAAAAAGGGGGTATCTCTTAGTTGTTTTTGAGAAATTTATGTGACAAAAAATCTTTACAAAAAGGAAGAGAAATGGAGAAAATTTGAAAGGAAAGGAAGAATAAAAAGGGTAGGAAAACTGTAGCAGAAATTGAGTCCTTGTTGTTGAAGTAAAAATATTATAAAACAAACAAACAAAAAACCTGAAGGGATAATAATTAGGGGGAAAAAAGAATAACAGAATTGAAGAAGGAAAGAATGAAAAATTATATTTACAGAAAAAGAAAAAAAGAAAAAGAAAAATCTAGGGAAAAAGTTGAAAAAATCTTAAGAAAAGAAAAGAAAAAAGAACAGAAAAGAAAGAAAAGAAAAAAAAATATATATATTGCTATATATTGCTGGTCAACAGATGAAGTTCTGGGGTATGAGATGCTAATCACAATGCTGAGTCAGCTGTATAAGATGAGGTCTAGAAGCCTCTATCTTGCTGAGGAGACATGTTCCCATCTTCCTGACTTCTTTGCCCTCAATCTTTGCAGGATTAGGAGCCTGAAGCTCTTGTCAGCCCCCTTAATAGACATGCCTCCATCTTTCCAAACTGTGTCCCTTGGCCACATAATGGCAGTCCCAGGAAAGCATATGTCACTCAAGTCTCCCACAGATGGCTGCCTAGCTTAGCAGGTGCACCAGAACCAGTCTTGCACTAGGACCCTTAGGGTTGATCCTGCAAGGCAGCTTTCCCACAATGGCAATAACAGGCCTACAGCTGAACAATGAGAGCTCTGCTCTACCTAGTGGCTCAGTCCCAGCTCCTAGGCACTCTTCAAGATCCCTTGATCTCTTACACAAGCTCTCTCAAGGTTACTTCACCATGTGCCCAGGCTCAATTAAAAAAAAAGTCTGTAGGACAGCTCTCTCTGTCTGAAAACCACCCAACTGTCCAGCCTCTGCCAGCACACAACTACTTGTTCTCTGTGCCTATTCTCTACTTCTCCTGACCTTCTCTTAGGCTCCTGGAGTCATTTGTTGCCCCCTATGCTCCCTATGCCCCCTATGCCTCTATAGAGATGTTTCTGGGAAGGGCCTTGCAGCCAGAGGTGGCTAGAATCTGTTCCCTCAATCACACAACCCATAGCTGCAAAGGAGCTGTCTCTAGTCTTCCATCTTGGTTCACCCTCCTAAAAGTCTTTCTTAAGTAAATTTTGATTATTAATTATCAAAAACAATTTTAATAAGCTTTAAAAATTTCCAGCTATAGAGATTAGCTACAATGTGTATAATAATCTTACATGGATATTTAAAAAAAATTCCTCTATATAAAGGATTTCAGACATATCAAGAAACTCCTTTGAGGGAACAGAAATTTATAATATTTTATTGGAAATAACATTATAAAGTTTCAATTACAGGTAGTCTAATTAATAGCCCCAAGAGTAAATTTATTTCTTTCTAATTTAAAATATATTTAAAAAGTTAAATATTTCTCTAATATTCTCTAAGACTGAAATTTATTTATGTTTTTAAAAATATTAGACCCTTTTGGGAGATTTTAAGCCACTTTACAATTCTTAATCAGGACTTTTGCTTCAATTAAATGATATTTGTGTATTAAGAACAAATCTAAAATATGTGGAAATCTTTATTTTAAAAAACTATGTTAATATGGATGATTAGTGATACTGAAACTTTTAATATCTTTGCAGTTAGGTTTTAATAATATAGAGTCATTTTATTGGCTTTCCAAATACCTTCTACTTGTAGAATTTTCTCCTTTGGGTATAGTCTTTATATTAAACTTCTTTCTAGATGACTAAATCTTATAATTAACTGAATTTAATAATAAGCTTAGATTGAATCTATTAAAATGCAATATATTTAAATATTTAGAGAATCAAGATGAAAATATGCACATTTCAGTGGCTGGTACTAATTACAGATTTGTACTTATAATTGTTAAACAAACACTCATTCATTTTTGGGTTTCAAGGACATGAAGGAAAAGTTCACCTTTTTGCCTTTATGACTTCCTTTGCAGTTTTGCTAGTAAATGTGCACCATCTATCTTTTTGAATCACTACGAAAAATCAGCAATGATAACTTTTTCTCTAATTAGTAGAAAGAAAAATCCTGGCCACTTCAGGTCTTCAATTTATTGGGTTTTTTAAAAAATTTGCTAACTAAATGTGCTCTGTATCTGGTTTGTAGAGCTGAACTTTATGAATTATTTGTTCAAATGTTTGGGTATTTAAATAGAACATTGAAACGTATGTGGATATATCAAATTTGCTTTGCAGGTAAATATTACATTTCATTTACTCAATAGAAAGTGACAGTAAATATGTGTATGTATGTATACATAGTCATTTATCTATCCATTGATCTGTTGAGCCATCAATCCATTAATCCATGCATTTGTCCTTTTGTAATGTTGCAGAAAATAAGTTGTCCCTTGCCATATAGAAAAGCAAAATGAGAATTTGAGAGCGTAAGGGTATAGATAATAAAATTAATTTCTTGCAGATTATATATTATCCTAAATATTGCAGGATAACATGGTGGACTGTTTTATTGTAAAGTTGCCTTTATCCACATTTATTTTCTCTTTGTCCTCTTGCTAAAGCTATGGCAATAGCTGCAGTGGTACAAGCAGCTAAAGCAGAAGGGTTACCACAGATGATGGAAGGCCTTGCAATGCTTTTGCACGTAAGATAAAATACCAGAGAGTTTCTGAGATCTTCTGAAAAGTGATATTTAAAATTAAATGTAAATTACAAATATATAAGTTTATTATCAGGTACATCTTTGTCTTAGGTTTCAAGAATCGACTATTTTGGTTTACCAGTTGGGAATAGGTGCCTGAGTTGAATATATGAAATTCCATTTGAAGATAGCTTACAAATAAGAATGTGCATTACAAACTGTATACTTTTAAACAAAGTTGTAACTCAGTGCATGTCCATTTTCTGACAGGATTTGTTATTACAGTTAAAATATGTCCACTTTGTTAACAAAAGAGTAATGATAATTAATCATCTGTCTTCCTCATGTGATAAAATACTGATTAATAACATGACAGCCATCCAATAAGCATCAACTGAAAACCTTGCTCATTGGGACAATGGAGGAGAAGAAAAAAATATGTATACATGTACACAGATATACATGTACACGCACACACGCATGCATTCCATGTATCTCAGTTCCCTAGGCTTTACTCAAAGTTGTATCATTTTTTTCTAATTACCAGTGTGAAAAATGAATAGTTTGGGGTAATTTAGTCATATAAAAATAAAAATGGAAAAATCTTAACTTTGTTGATTGTTCTACTTATTTGTTCTGGCCCATAAAATATATGATAAAGTGATATTCTCATACAATGTATAGAAGTCAAGGTCTCTAATGAAAGAGCAAATAATGCTTCATTAAATTCTCTTGAAATTTCAATCACTATTTACACCTGTCTTTAGTTGGCACATAGGTAGTAATGTTATGGGTTCCTTAGAGTGCTGAGTCGTGTCATAGTGGCTGTGAGCCATATTTCTGGTATGTATCCTTCGAATTATCAAAAAGAGAAAAAGATGCTGCTTATGAAGATATTATCAAGCTGATATTAGAGAAAAATTGAAAACACTGTAGATGCTTGGCATGCCCCCAAAACTTGTGAGCATGAATGTTATTTCCATTTTATCCAGAATAAACTTAACCCATAATGAATTTCGGAGGATATGATACATTAAGTTTTGATTACTAAGCAACTGGGCCAAAAGGATTTATTTAACTTGAGGGCACACATGGGTTCCTCTGTTAATAAAATCACTGAACATATAGTATGAAGTTAATGCAAGGTCTCAATAGTACCTAAGCTACCTTTTGTATATTAGAAAGGAGGGCAGTATTGTTAGTTGCAGACTGCTTTTCTAGTTGAATTCTTCTACTTTTTAATAAATGAAAATGTTCTACAAATAAACTATTTCATTTTGATTTCTATTCCTGACTAGAAAATATGATGTTTTTTTGAAAGAGATATTTAGTATGAAAAAAAAGAGGAAAAAATACTTAAAAGACAAAGGAAAGGGTACAGATGAATACAGTGACAATTTATTAGTTGAATTATACTAAAGTAAGTTTTTGAAATATATATATATGCCTAAAACACCTGTCTAATGGGGATATCAGATTGAGTGTTGAGTTTTATGGAGCCAGCCAATATTTTTTGTAGCATGTGCAATGAATATATTTAGTTACAGATTCATGACATACCTATGTGTGGCTATAGAAAAGATCTGACAGGAAAATTTTTAGTTCCCAAGATAATTGCAGTTAAACATGATAGTTTTGTAAACATCTGAATTCTAAAGCCTACATGGTAGCTTACTGAAATACAAATACCCATTGATTAACAAAGGAAGATATTATTTTATGGAACTTATGTTTCAAATACTGTTATAAAATTCAGTGGTACATCAAAATGAATTTTTCAAGTGAATATAATTTTTCTTTGTATGCCCAACATTTTTAGGGCATTGTACTATTACAACAGAAATATATCTGAAGTAGATCAGGCACCTCCTTTTCCTCTTAAACAAAGTGTATGATATATTTTGATGCACTGTTACCTCCATTGTGAGCTTGAGTGATTCACGGGGCGGTGAAACACGAATGCCTATGGTGACTCCTGAGGCCTCACAGCCATGATAGGGGCTCCACTTTTACACTTCTTCCTGAATGCAGTCATCATTTTTTTGTCATCTTCGTCCTCCTCTCCTACCTTGGCTGTGTTTGGAGAGTTTGTGGCTTTTGACCAGCTGCATCATTTTACACATACTTGTCAAATACACAGTTTAACCATTTCCTGCTTCAGTTCTGAGACTCCAAGCAGTCACACTTACAAAAAAATAGACATTAAAAAAAAAAAAAAAGAGTAAGGAAGAAATTGCAGGTGCTCACTGAGAGGATCAGAAATGACATTGGTGTGTGTCACACTTTATGGGGGCAAGACATGATTGCAAGAGTGACTTTGCCTAACAATTGCAATCAATGTAACCTGGCTTATTGTACCCTCAATGAATCCCCAATAATAAAAAAAAAAAGGAAAAAAAAAAAAGAAATGACATCCTACAAATCAGTTTTCATTCTTTTAATGATGCAGATGTAAATGTGCTTCCTCAGCATTTTAATTTCTGATAGGTTTGGGTTTAGTTTCTCTTTTTCAAAAGAAAAACTATACGTAATTAAAAATATTTTTGTAATTAATATTGTGAAATATTTCCAAAGAATTTTTACAATCTATGCAGTTTTCTGTGTCTTATGAATGGAACACTTCTAGAGGAGTTTTTATGTGACATGTTTTTCTCTCTGATTATTATTTTGCTAGTATTTAATACTGACCGATCCTTGAACTCTGGGTGGCTATGGCCAGCACAGCTAGTGCATGTATTAAATTTTTTAAAAAATGACATTTTTATATTTTCTAAATGGTGTTATTGATTAAACCTAATCATTTCTCAGATTATATATTAGGTTTCCCGCACCTGGGATGACCCTGCTGTGTTTGGTTTCTGAATTTAGACTGCCACTGACTGATTATTCTTCTTCAAACATAGATGATATTTGCAGGATAATTTTCTCCTTCTATGTATATTTAATAAAAATAATTCTTGAGTCACATCTAAAAGATTAAAAATTAGTAATTATAATTTTTATGCAAATGAGGCCTCTACCAAGGTTCAGTGTATTGTTATTATATATTTTCTTGTCTATCTTCTCCCCACTAGGATAATAATTTAACATCTTTGTGAATAGAGTTTGAATCATCGTTGTATTCCAAGGACTAGCCTAGAACTCAGTTCGTAAAAGTCCTCAGTATTTTTTGAAAAATCTGGTATGAACTCCAAGTGATCAGATATGTTTACAGTTTAGGCAAGACCTAACTCTGTCCCTTAATAAACTCACATTTAGAAAAGAATAAAAAATACACATGAGGGTGCATAATAAAAATAGACGATATGTAGAAGATACAGCTTTCTGAGCTAGGGAATAATTACTATGTTAAGTGTCCAGGTACATGTTAAGGAAATGGACAACCCTTTCCACTCTTTCTCTATGTCCTGTTAAAAATAAATCAAAATCGGGCGGTGCCTGTGGCTCAAGGAGTAGGGTGCCGGTCCCATATGCCAGAGGTGGCGGGTTCAAACCCAGCCCCGGCCAAAAACTGCAAAAAAAAAAAAATAAAAATAAAAATGAATAAAATAAAATAATTTAAAAAATAAAAAATAAAAAAAAAAAATCAAAATCCAGTACAAGACAGATCAAGATCAAGAGCTCAATTGTTACAGAAAAAGTCCAAGCAGCTGCTTTGCTGTTCAAAAGTGCTATTCCAGTATATTCATTCTATTTGTGCAAGGCAATGTTATTTTATTGTTATAAATGCTAGGAAATGCAAAGAAAATTCATGTTTAGAGGAATTAACATAAAACACAACTGAATTCTATTGTTTCACTTTAAAGGGGAAACATCAGGTCTCTGATTCTAATTTGTTTTTCCTAGCAAATAAAATCAATTCCTTGTGAGTCTTTTGGGGTTCTTCCATGGACATGAGAACCTGAGACAGGGATGGCTGACCAACCTTCTGTTCATCAGAGTGAAAATTGTTTGTAGAATGTGGTAGAAGTCTAAGGTGAGTCAGCAGAGAAGACTTTCTATAGGAAGCATTTTTGAACTGTCTTAAAAGTATCTGAAGTTGTATTTAATGGTAGAAATAAAAAATGTGAGAGGTTTTTGTTTTGGTTATCAGCAGACCGATTTATCTAGCATTCAAGAAATGTGATTGGGAGTATTCAGGGATGAATTTTGGTTATAGCAAAGCAATAGAAAGCCTTGAGACCTACGGAAGTGATATTGTGCATTTCACAGAACACAGACAAATCTTTCTGGGCAGATTTTTGATGTAAAATTACTATATATTAATATAAAACATTAATATAAAATAAAATAAATACACACATACTCAGACAACCACAGAAAGATGAATTGCTGTTATTTTTTATATAATCCTTAACAACATATATATGCAATTTTATGTGGTTACAAACCCTGTACTTTTGTACAGCTTTTTTTTTTTTTTTTAAGAGACAAGATCTTGTTCTTTCTCCTGAGCTAGAGCACAGTGGCATGAACATAGCTCACGGTAACCTCAAACTCCTGGATTAAAAGTATCTTACTGCCTTGGCCCCCTGAGTAGCTAGAACTACAGGCATATGTCATCACAGCAGGCCAATTTCCTTATTTTACTTTTTCTTAGAAATGAAGTCTCACTGTGTTGCCCAGGCTGCTTGCAAGCTCCTGGCCTCAATTAAGACTCCTGCCTCAGCCTCCCAAAGTGCTGTGATTACAGATATTTAACCTGATTTGAATGGCAGACAGTTGTCAAACTGTTGTGGTCACAAAGTTGGGAATGGTATATGCTTCTTTGTGAATTTGCTGGGCTTTGGACTTTCTGTTACATAGAAAGTATAAAAGGATCCAAACGGGGTGAAACATCCTGACACTTAGTCACCACAAAGGTAGCATTAAGGAGAGAGCATTAAATGTTGGTGCATGCTACTGAAGGTTCTCTAAGAAAGGTTATGGCAAGTGACAGAGAAAGATGCTTCCTGCTCTTTGGAGAGCCCAAGTAGAAGTCATAAAACTTGTGTGTTTTTAGTAGCATAGGATTGAAAATTTTTGCTTTAACCAAGTACAAAAGTAGAGGGAAATCTTACTAGGGAAAAAGAAAAAAGGGAGTGTTATCTTTTAAGAGAGAGCCTAGATTTGACTCTGTGAAAGGGAGAAAACTGCTGGGACTACCATGAAAATTAGTAAACTCATGGGAAGATGTGTTACAAAAGTCTGAGTATGACCTTGAAGTCTTTTACCCCTTGTCAGGTAAAGGCAGTATGTACAAACAATGAGAAAGGTATCTATAATAACAATAATACTTATATACTGGTCAAAAAATGGTGATATTAAACACTGGATGCTTGTACAGGCATGTAGTATATATTATCTTCCCCCAGATACCATGAGAATCATATCATGGCTTCCATTTTTTAGGTGAGAACATTGAAGCTCTGAGAAATTCAGGCGGTAGCCTTAGGTCACAGAGCTGAGGCCTGCTTGAATCTGAGTGTATTGAGTTTCTTCACCATTTGTGGTAACTCTCTCTGTGATGTGACCTAGAACTGTGGCTAATTAGTGGATTATTACAGGAGTAATTATCTTTTAGAAAGCATGACAACATGATTACCTGTGCGATGGATTCGTTGTCTATGGTAACAATGTACACGCTGCCAATGAACAACAACTTTCCTGCTAGACAACAAGGTATAAAGGCTGAGAGAAGAAAGCGCATCTGTCCTAAGCCAGCATTCCAGAGGAAGGCAGGTGGAAAACAGTTTTACAGGGTCAAAGTAAATCAATAAAGTGGTCAGTGGAGGAAGAAAGAGATAAAAAGAAAAACCTCAGCTGTTGGATTATAATAAACATGGACATTAAAAAAAAAAACTGATACAAAATGTTGGTGAGAACACGAGACAATTGGAATTCTCATATGCTTTTGCTTTTGGTCTGACACGTAAAAACCTTGGAACTTATTGCTCTCGTTCTTACAACAACAACAGCAAAGCACAAAAAAACCCTGCAAATCCACAGCTGGATTCATCAGAGAGAGGATTCAGGTTACCAGACAAAACAATTCCCTGAAAACTAGGCAGAGAGAGATGGATACTAAAAATTTCAATGGATGACATCACGAACAAATTGGGTAATGTAAGTAGAGAGGTGAAAACTCTTAAGAGACAATCAAAAGGAAATGCTAGAAATTAAAAACAGAAAAATGAGGAATGCCTTGATGGGTTAATCAGAAGAAAAAATTGTATGTATATATATAATTACCCATTTGTTTTTCAGAGTTTCTGAGTCTACTTTAGACAAACAATAGCAGGCAGAACTGTACAAATTCTATTTTTTTCTGTTCTTTTCTTTTAAGTAGATCATTCTTCACACTTGAAAGGGTAAACTCTGCATGTAAGACAGGAGTGAAAATGTGAAGGCAACTGACTGTTTTTAAGTAGATTCAAGATCCCACATAAAGGAAAATTACTTTCTGTGGCTATCTTATGGTAGATGGGTTAGTTATTTGCTCAAGTAGAAGTCTTGAATGCGGTTATACTGAATTATTCTCCTTGAGGACCCCTAAATGTGAAGCAAAAACAAGGATAATGATGGGTTGTATTTTGTAAGTTCAAGTAACAGGCTGATGGCAAGGAAATCACCATTTAGAAAATTCTTCCTAACAATATGTACCATGTACTTAACTATTTCTGGTCTATTTTTCAAATGGCTCGAGGCAGCATCCTGTTCAATCACGTTGACATTTCTGATGTTGCTATATGAAGAGTTAGTCACTTTTTCTCATAATAGCTTTCTTGTCACTTATATACAGTTTTTCTTTTTCTTCATGTCATCTGGAATTCAGTGTCTATAATGTGATCTGCAAGTCATTTATTTGTTAATTGCCATCACTTTTTCCCACATTAATCTTTTCAGATTTCTTAACATATATTCTACCCAATGATTCCACACACTCAGATGTACCTTGGATCCAATTATGAAATAGAATTCCATTCTATGAATAGAATTCCATTCCAAATTTATCTTCAGTGGAATCTCATAATTTTTCTCACATTGCTACTACTTTTGTAAAAGCATTCTTAGAACCTCGAATTTTGTAAGAAAAATTAATGGCCCTTAATACAAATATTATGTAAACTTTTATTATTTTCAAAGGCATTCTTTTAAACATCATTGTTTCTGGGAATATTTAAGGGAATTCTGCCAATATACCTATAGCTGTGATATGAATCCATCTGAGACTTGTGGCTTTTGACATACTCTACATGGTAGTGACTCCAAATCTGAGATGGCCACAGCTGGTTACTGACTGTTAAGGCAAGTAGGTACTTTATTTTCTCCTTTGATTGATGTGATACATACTAAAACAGCCTTATTCCTGGGAATGATCAAATTGAATCAGGTTGATTTACAGTGCTCATGAACAACACAAAAGGGTATTTCCTATCTAAATTTGCAGCACATCTGAGATAATTCATTTATCAGCATCCACTAAAAGCAGTGCCATAATACACTGAAAGTATCATATAAATATTTTGATGTGAAAATTTTACGGTCCCAGAAGGCAGTTGTATTAACCTCACGTTGGCCTGGTAAGGAAGGGGGTTTGTATTAGGGGAAACACAAAAATAAGCTGAAATAAAGCTTTCATCTCCAGGATGAAACAAAAAAACTAAGCAATAACAACCCAGATACTTACCACAATCTAACTTATTGGTAACAAAATATTTGAAAAAATATGTTTCTACAGAAAAGTATCATATTTTCTTGGCATATGTACCCAGTTTTATAAGTGGTGTCTTGTTTGAGGTTATTTTATTCTTGTTTTGTGGACTTGGTCGTGGTCCTTCCAGATTCACCTTGAAGTAAATAATGACTTGCCCCAGCTTCTGGGAGTGCTGTCAGCAGAGTGCCTCCACCTGTCAGGTCCTTCAGGTCCCACTATAGAGAGCTGCCTTCCTTGACTAGGGTTACCTTCTCAGGGCAAACCACCTCTAAAGACTGAAGTGAAATTAGAGCAGTCTAGTGCTTTTAGATCAATGCACACCACTCGAACAGGTCACTTCAGCTTAGGAACCCTCTTTTGGAATTGTCTGGCTGGGCTTACATCACATAACTACTCATGCTGACCAGCCCTGCTTCTTTTCCTCTCTTCCACAGGTATGGATCTCAAGGGTATTCCCTAATAAGTATTTTTCCCACTAACTGCCATCGGAAAGTCTGCTTCCCAGAAAAAGCCCTGTGGCACAGTTTTTTATTTTATTTTATTTTATTTTTTATCTTGGCAGATAAAATTGATACAATTTTATTATTGATACAATGTATGATGTTTTAAAATATGTATACATAGTGACATGACTAAATCTAACATACATTTCTTCACATAATTAGCAGTTTGTGGTGAGAATACTTTACATCTATTTTTCTTAGCATTTTTCTTTCTTTTTTTTTTTTGTAGAGACAGAGTCTCACTGTACCGCCCTTGGGTAGAGTGCCGTGGTGTCACACGGCTCACAGCAACCTCTAACTCTTGGGCTTACGTGATTCTCTTGCCTCGGCCTCCCGAGCAGCTGGGACTACCGGCGCCTGCCACAACGCCCGGCTATTTTTTTGTTGTTGTTGTTGCAGTTTGGCCGGGGCTGGTTCTGAACCCACCACCCTCGGCATATGGGGCCGGCGCCCTACTCACTGAGCCACAGGCGCCGCCCTTCTTAGCATTTTTCAAGAAGACAATATATTATTATATTACTAATTATAGTTATCATGTCATACAATAGATCTGTTGAATTTATTCCCCAACTGCCCCCACCTCATACCTCAGCCTTTGGTAACCACTATTCCTGTGTGTGTGTTAGAATCTCACTCCTTTGTCCCTGCCAGAGTGCTGTGGTGTCATAGTTCATAGCAACCACAAACTCTTGGGCACAAGTGATCCTCCTGCCTCAGCCTTTTGAGTAGCTACAGGTGAACATCTCTATGCCCAGCTAACTTTTCTTTTTTTTACTAGAGATAGGGTCTCACTCTTGCTCAGGCTGGTCTCAAAATCCTGAGCTTTAGTGACCCTCCTACCTTGGCCTCCCAGAGTGCTAGGATTACCTGAGCCGTGTGAGCCACTGCACCTGGTCGGTAGCCACTATTCTACTCTCTGCTTCTCTGGGATCTATTTTTGTAGATCTCGCATGGGAATGAGATCATGCAGTATTTATCGCCTTATTTCACTTAACATAATGTCCTCTACGTTCATCCACACTGTTGCCACTAATAGGCTTTTCTTCTTCTTTTCTAAGGCTGAATAGTATTCCACTGTATACACACACTGCATTTTCATTATCCAGTCATCCTCCGATGCATGCTTAGGCTGATCCCCTATCTTGGCTGCTGTGAATCGTGCTCAAATGAATGTCGAGTGTCGACTAATTTGGCTGATTATACCCCTTTGATGTCACATGTTTTCTGTATTTCTTGTAAATTGGCAGTTAGATTTAGCATCAGTTTTCTTTTTGTAATACTTTATTGGTAATGTTATAATGTCATCATTATTATTATTTAATATATTTCAAAGATGTGAAATATGAGTATCAGGTCCTTTCTCTACTCATAGGACAAGTGCAAAGTAAAGCACGTTTGCTATTGGTTGTTCTCCGTGTTCTTTTCCATTAGACCACTAGGTGCCCTGTGACTTTTTTGCTATGTGGAGTTTCATACTTGGACCTGATGCGATCATGCCATTCTATCAAACCTTATGTATTATATTAGGGGAGATAGGGATGAATGCAATGTCCACGTGGGCTGGGATACTAATGAAAAATAATGGTTCACATTTTCTTTCCACTAGAAAAATATGTCTACATTGCTAACAGCTATATTTTGAGTCTTCCTTCAAACTAGTAATTCAAAGCTTTTTTTAAACACATTTTTAAAAAGCATCTGTATTTATATGTGGACTCTTCTTAAGAAGATCAACATAATTTAGAGCATTAACCAATTACAGTGTGTCACCAAATAATGTCATTTCATTCATTTTGTTGAGAAAAAAATATGATTCCTGGGTGAGGTCACTGTGTGTGTGTGGTTTGTGGGTTCTCATGTCTGCATGGTTTTCTCCAGGTACTCCGGTTTTCTCCTACATCCCAAGGCTGTGCACATTAGGTTAACTGATGTTTTTAAATTGTCTCAGTTTGAGTGAGCATGCCCTGTGATGGACTGATGCTCGAGCTGCTGCGATAGGCTCTGGCAATCGGTGACTCTGAACTTGAATAAGTATCTTGCAAAATGAATGGATAAATGAATATAAAAGATTGTCAATTAAAAATGTGTAGAGGCTACAAATAATCACATAAATGCATGACAATAAACAATGCATCTGTATGAGTCTCAACAAGCCAGCTTCCTTTGTATTGTTGGGTTTTGTACTGCTCGGTGGTGGAAGATGCTCCTTCCAATTTTAATTTTGCAAACATTTTATTCCTCAATTGTTCCCACCACTATGACAACCACTGTCCCACACTGATTCACCAAACACTGGGTAAATAATTATTTTAGTTATTATTAATCTTTCTCGAATGTATTTATATGTTATATTTATTTTCATGTCTAAAATTAGAAGTATTTTGAGTCTTTAATTGGAAGCTTGGAGATGTGCTTATGACAGGAAATAAGTTGGAGGAACTTCACCCATGTTTATATCAATTAGCATAAGATAAAATGGGTTTTGTTATATATTGTTCTGCTCTAAGTCACATTTCCCAAGAACCTGTTAATAACATCAAGTGAGGACTTACTGCACATAAATATGTGGGATACTGAAAAAATATTGCTGACTTTCTAAAGACTTTTGGAAATTTTTTGAGATGTCTATAGAGCTACATTCACCATTAGAAACTCAACTATTATATACAATATTATTTGATAAAGAGACAACCAATGAGAATGTTAATACCATAGGAATAAATCTCATTTTAGACTAATATCAAGCCCTAGAAGAATTGTGTAGATGAAGTTACTGCCTAACAAGTCTTCAATTATCAGGATGGTATCCAAGTCAAAAGCATGTACATGTATGAATGAAGAAACCAAATATTCAGTTATTACATGAGAATATTTTTAAAAAGTTTTTCTTGTCTATCTGTCTAAAAAGAACCTTATAAAAGTGTTTCTCTAGAGATCCAAGAAGACTCAGTTTTTTAGTTTGAGTCCAAAGGCAGGAAAGACCAGTGTCCCAGATCAAGCAGTTGGGCAGGAAGAGTTCCCGCTCATCCTTTTTGTTTTATTTAGGTCTTCCAGTGATTAGACAATGGCCACCTATATTAGGAAGGGCAATCTACGTCACTTATTCTTTGTTTGTGTGTGTGTTAAGACATTTATATTCTACACTTAGTAAATTTAACATGTACCCCTGTAAAATGCACCGTAGGTGTGGTCCCACCAATTACCCTCCCTCCACCTATCTTCCCCTCTCTCCACCCTCTCCTTTTTCCCCTTCTTCATGGGCTATTCTATTGATTGACTTGCTAATCTCATGCAGAAGCACCTTCACAGGTACATTCAGAATAATGTTTAAGCAAATATCTGGGCACCTGTGGCCTAGTCAAGTTGACACATAATGTCAGCTATCACAGTGAATAAAATTAGGTTGCTAAAACTTCTTATTAAAATATAACAATATCTTTTTTATACAAAGTATACAAATAACAGATTGGACCAACTTATTTAATGTGTATTTCAACATGATAAATATGCATATCAGAGACAATTCTGTTCAGCTTTTACAATAGAGACATGTTATCAATAGAGACAATAAAGCCATACTTATAATCTATTTTTGGAAATTTTTAAAATCTAAATGTGCTCTCCATACATTAAAGTACATCCATGTCAAGGCTAAAGCTCTGTAAACCAACAGCATGCCTAAAACCCCATTCAAGTTATAAAAAAATAAAGTCTCTTTCATACCTCTTTTCTGGTGATTACTTTCCCAGTTGTAGCCACTGTTCTGACTTCTCCCACACTAGATTACTTTTGCCTATTTGAAAATTACATAAATTCAAATTATATTCTACAAAATCTTTTGTATATCTTGTATAAATTCTTTTGTTTTATATGTTTTAAAAAAGATTCATTCCTTTAAAAAAATTATATTAATATGAGGGTACCAATGATTAGGTTACATTGTTTGCATTTCTAAGGTAAAGTTCAAGTATATTATTGTAATTGGGCCCTTCATCCAGTGTACGGGCTGTGTACCCTTACATTGTGCACATTAGGTTAGTGGTTACCAGTTCCCCTTTCTCTTCCCCCTTTTCCTCTTATCCCATTTGAATGTACTTTCGTTTTTCTCTCTTGTGGGTCTTTAGTTGTTTTTTCTATTGGTTTCATAGTAGTATTGAGCACATTGCATACTTGCTTTTCCGTTCTTATGATATTTTACTAAGAAGAATGTGCTTCAACTCCATCTAGTAAGTACAAAAGATGTAAATCTCTATCTTCTTTTATGGGTGAATAATATACTGACTATAACAATAATTAATTCCTTCTCATTGCAGTATCATATTCCATTATGCAAATATGAAAATTTACTCATTATATAGTTTATGAATATTAGGGCTTTCTAGTTGATAATTGTTCCCCCAAAAAGTACCGCTAATGGCTCAGTGCCACGATTAGGAAACCAGCCATATACACCGGGGCTGGTGGGCTGGAGCCCAGCCTGGACCTGCTAGGCAACAATGACAACAACAACAACATAATAGCCAGGCATTGTGGTGGGCACCTGTGATCCCCGCTGCTTGGGAGGTTGAGGCAGGAGAATTGCGAAAGCCTAAGAACTGGAGGTTTTCGTGAGCTGTGACACAACAGCAGTCTACTGAGGGCAACATAGTAAGACTCTGTCTCAAAAAAAAAAAAAAAAAGTACTACTAAGAACAAATTGGTTCTTTTAGTGCAATGTAGACATTGAAGAAAAGTTTTCCAAAGGTTCACAATTTGCACTCCTTCCAGCAGCAGTTGATACATTGCACATCCTTGAAAACACTTGGTTTTTATCATATTTTAAATGTAAGTGTTCTTCTGAATTTTTACTTGATGATTATACGTAGTTTTAACTTGCATTTGGTAAAGATCACTGAAGATTTGCATATTTTAAGATTTTTTTAAAATCCATTGTGTATCTTCTTTTATAAAGTTGAAACTTTAAAAAATCATTGTTTTTCTTATATTAATTTATAAGAATCTTTTACATTTATAAGATGAAACCTTAGTGAGATATAGTTAAAGCAAATTACTCCTTCCATTCATGGCTTGCCTTTTACTCTCTAATATTTGTAATAATGTGAATTATTTACTTTTAGTAAAATGCAATTTATGAGTTATTTATCTTATGATTATGTACTAAGAAATCTTTGTATAGGTAAAAAAAATTAATTTTGGATTTTAGCAGAAAGAAGTTGGGTATAGCATGGATGAAGGGGCAAAGAATTGGCTATAAAAGTGAATGTCATGCTAATAATGAACTGTAAAAATACTGTTACAGACCTTGGTAAAAAAGTGAACAGAAGCCCTACAATTTTGGAAATAATTGTAATCTTGCTATATTTTTGGCAGCAATATAGTTAATTTTCTAAAACCTGGATATAGATTTACATATGTATTATTTTTACAGTTTACTTTCCAGAATAAATATCTTTTAGAAGGAAGAAATAAAATGCATTTATTTAGTTTACATATCATACTTTTAGTAATACCTTAAAAGACATTTTACAAACGATACTTATTAATTCTTCTGTAATACTTCACATTTATTTTAGGTTAATAAAAGGTTATTGGGATTTGGACTTGGTTTTTGAAATATGGTCCATTTCAAGCATTTTAGAATGAAATAATTTCATTTACTTCAGTGTATTTATTTAACTTGGTGGCCATGAAAATGTGCTATTCAGATCTCTTGCTGCTAGGAGTGTAATTGAGTAATGGCCTCTGCTGCCGCTGCTCCCAGTCCTTCATTGTGCTCAAGCCGAAGCAAAGCATTCTACACACTGATCTTGTTCAAGGAGTACAGCAGGGGGACTAATGCATTTGCTAAAAGATAGTTTTCAGAATAAAATCATACGGATATAAAATAAACATGTTACAGATTGTGTTTAACTCATAATGAAAAAACTAGGCAGATGCCAAATCCCATTGAAAGGTGAATCAAAAGAACACACACATTTATAAATTGGGAATATTAAAATGAACATACAAAGTTTTTGTTCCACCTGGCAGAATTTATTTGCATGATTGTAAATAAGAGTTATCTTGGAGTAGTATCAGTTATCGACAGTTTGTATATGGTAGATTACTTCCTATTGAATCAAGATTAGATAAACTGAAGACAGGTATGCTATAGAGAGTGCAAAGTTTCTCAGGGAAGAAAAATTTTTCTTTATAGTCTCCCCCCATTGATCAAAATAATTTGAGAGGGAAATTATTTTGGCCATAAAACAAGGATGTTTTTAATTTCTTTGGCCTGATAATTTACATGGGTATAAGAATATTGTTTTATCATATATGCCTGCATAAGTTTGTTTGCTGGAAGTTTTTTGGAAGGAATCTTTATTCACTATCTTAAGGTTAGGAAACTAAGCTCAGTACTCTCTACAACTGGAACCCTTATATACTGTTGGTGGGAATGTAGAATGTAGAGTGGGTTAACCACTATTGAAAATAGTGTGGTAGTTCCTCAAAAATTAAAAATAGAACTACCATATGATCCTACACTCTCACTTCTGGGCAAATATATATCTAAAATAATTGAGAATTACTATCTCTAAGAGATGTCTGCATCTCTGTGTTTATTGCGGTGATCAACAGTCAAGGTAGAGAAACAACACAAATATTCATCACCAGATGAACGGAAGAAACTGTGGTATATTTGAACAATGGATTCTACTGAGCCTTAAAAAAGAGGGAAATCCTGCCATTTACAACAACATGGATGAACTTAGAGGATTTTGCTAAGTGAATAAACTAGTCACAAAAGAACAAATATTGAAATATTGTCAATTCTATTTACAAGAAGTATCTAAGTAGTCAAATTCATAGAAGTGGAGAATAGAATGGTGATTGTCAAGGGGCTGGGGAGAAGGAGAAATAAGAAATGGTACAACTTTTAGTTATACAAGATGAGTAAGTTTTAGAGATCAGCTATACAACATAATACCTATAGCTAACAATACAATCAACCCTCCTCCATATCTGTAGGTCAGGAATTCCTGAATTCAATGAACTCTGGATTGTTAAGACTAAAAAAATCAATAAAAATAAGAATGAAATAAGAACAATAATAAAAATGCACCACAACAACTATTTACATAGCATTTACACTGTATTGGAATTATAGGTTACCTGGCAATGTTTTAAAGCACAGCCAGACCTTGAGGTCTGTGGGCTCCACATGTGTGGATTCAACTTACTTGAATTACAAAAATTCAAAAAAAAAATTGTATCTGTGCTGAACAGGTACAAACTTTTTATACTTGTCATTAACCCCTAAACAATACACAATAACAAACTACTCTCTTGGTATTTACATTGTAGTAGGTATTGTAAGTACTCTAGAGGTGATGGAGTATAGTCATGCATCTCTTAACAGTGAGGATACATTAGAAGAAAAGAGAATTCTTATACACCAGTGACAGGATGCTAGCTGGTACGTTACTATGGAGAACAATATACAGGTTCCCCCAAGCTACAAATAGAACTGCCCTATGATCCAGCAATTCCATTACTGGGCATTTATCCAAAGGAAAAGAAATTAATATATTGAAGAGACATCTGCACCCCCATGTTTAATGCAGCACTATTTACGACAGCCCAGATACGGCTGCCCAGATCCAACAACAGATGAATGGATACAGAAAATGTGGTATATATACCCAATAGGACACTAGTCAGCCACGACAAAAGTGAAATCCTGTCATTCACAGCCACATGGTAGAACTGGAGGACACTATGTGAGGTGAAATAGTCCAGGAACAGAAAGTTAAACACCACTTGATCTCACTCACATGTGGAAGCTAAATAAGTTCATCTCACAGAAGTAAAAAGTAGATAATAGATCTGAGAAGGGCATGGGGAAGAAAGAGCTAGGAAAGATTTGTTAAAAGACACAAAATTACAGCTAGATAGGAGGAATAAGCTCTATAGCACTGTAGGATGATTACAGTTAACAGGAATATATTAGAGAGTTTCAATAGCTATAAGGAAGGTAGTGAATGTTTCCAACACAAAGAAATTATAAATGTTTGCTATAATGGATATACTAGCTACATGACCTGATCCCAATATGTGTATGAAAACATCATTATGGGGGCGGCGCCTGTGGCTCAGTCTGTGGGGCGCCAGCCTCATATGCCGAGGGTGGCGGGTTCAGACCCGGCCCCGGCTGAACTGCAACCAAAAAAAAAAAAAAAAGAAAACATCATTATGGTTCCCATAAATAGGTAGAGCTATTGTGTATTAATTAAAACATAAAATTAAAAAATATTAAAAAATTATAAACAGGAACATCATGAATTTCATACTGATATAAACACATGTTAAAATTTCTTATTTAGTTTATAATGAGGAATCAGATTGATGTTATCACTGCTTCAAAGAATAATTCAAAGAATAAACAATTTTGTACTGAACATAACACGTGAACTTAGTAGAGAAGGCTCTCCTAAGTATTTGCATAAACAAGAATCGGTTTGCACTGCTGTCAATGATCTACAACTTCCAACTATAAGCTCTCCCAGAAAGGGATCTTATGAAAGGGTGAACTATGAATTAATGTAGTTTTCCAAAGAAGTACAGAGTTTTTCCCACACGTACCTGGGAGATGTGAAAACTTTTAATAAGCACGATTGGCTCACAGCCTCTCCATAGCCTGGTGGAAACTTTTGAGTTGTGTACAGATGTCTCTAGCCAATCCTATTCCATCCTTTGTTCCTTTGTAGAGATGAGATCTGTGGTGACGTTTTAAAGTATTTCTTGTCTTCTAGGGCTCCCTTCTTTTTAATATCTCACAATTATTTTGCCAATAAGTATCCTGCACATTTGATCTTGTTTTGTCATCTGCTTTTCAGAGGGCCCAGCCTGACACAGTTTCAAAATACTAATTTTTTGGTATCATTGATAAGAGGATGTAAATTATTTTATATTTTAAAAAGATATACAAGTTTTTGCAGTCTATCTGCTAAACTGAATTATATCATTTTTTATAATTCTAATGTTCTGATAGCTATAGGGGGAAAAAAATCCTTCAAATTACTTATTGAAATGTGTCTAGGTAGTTACCAGCTTTTGATCTTCAGATGTTTAAATTTCTATGCGTGTTATACAAGTATCAAAGACATCACATGACTTTACCTTATTACTAAATTTCTACTCACAGATATTAGAGTATAATTATACGGTACATATTTTCACTATGGTATGATTACTCTGCTTTTGCCACTGGAAGTTGTCCTTGTCTTTCTCTTTTATTTTTTCCATTTTTTTTTTTTCTGACTAATTGCAATTCTTGTGTCATACCAATATTAGAAATTTGGGAAACTTCTCAAATGATTGTTTCTTTGCCTTATAAAATTCTTTGATTTCCCTACTGATTCATTCATATATTACTATGAAAGGTATATGGTATAGTATGGTGGGGGGAAAAATTGAGGAAAAGGTAGTAGATCTGGTTTACATCCTTGAAAAAGCCAATTTATTTTCAGATGACATAAGACTATAGTTTGTACCTACAAGATAAATGGGATATGGCTTGTGACTGACTGAATCAAAAGAATAGAAATCTTTCTAATTATTTTTCCTTCAAGATTTCAACAACAAATAATTATTATGAAGAAAATTGTGGCAAAATGGAAGAAAAAAGAAATTAAAAGACACAGAGATATGGATTTGAAATTAGACTTGCTCACTAAGTTGGTTCATTGATATACATCAAGTCAACTAATATTTTCAAAGGTAGGTGTGTGTGTGTGTTTATCAGGTGTCCTCAAACTTTTAAACAGGGGGCCAGTTCACTGTCCTGCAGACCATTGGAGGACCGGACTATAGCTTAAAAAAAAAAAACCTATGAACAAATTCCTATGCACACTGCACATATCTTATTTTGAAGTAAAAAAACAAAACAAAATGGGAACAAATACAATCACACCACCTCATGTGGCCTGCGGGCCACAGTTTGAGGACCCCTGGTTTAAATCTACCGAAGCAGTTAGGGCAGGAAGGGAGTCACATGAAATTGAAAGTACCACAGAGTGATAATATTGTAGAAATTTAGTTTCTTGTAAGGATTAAAAATAACTTCAAAATAATCAAGCAGTTACTTCTCTTGTGCAACCCCCTTAATATTAAAGATAAATGTAACAAATTAGTGACAATATGAATTTTTGGTTGCATAGCATCATCTAGTTAAATATGTATTCAAAACTTAGATTCTCTAGGTTAAAATTAATTTCAAAATCTCCCCTGCTACAAATATTTTCTCTCAGATTTTTAAGTTCTTCACAATGTTACATGCTTTTTCCCAACAGACAAGTGAACAGAAGACTGTTACATCTATTTTATAAATTAAAAGCTGCTCTATTTGGGGACATAAAGGGCCAAATCTCCATTTGCCTCCCCTTTCTGTGCACCTATAGGTGTGATTTGCTTTGCTCTGCTATAATGGCAAAGTGTCTTTTGAAAAATTCAAGGAAAAATGTATTAGTTCTCAAAATAAGTTTGGGCCTGAGCATGGGGATATGAAGAAGTTTGTGCCATTCTTAAATATTCAAATTGTTGTCTCCTCAAGGCAAAGCCTGTTATTTTGCAAATGTGAAGACAAAATGAAAAGTTGACGTCTTTAATGGTAGTATAAATTTATTGATGGTGGATAAATCCCTTCCAATATTTCTGCAGCGCTTAAATGGTAATTATATAATCTTGCCTGTAACAAAAATTGGCCTTTTTAGAACTTTAAGAGGCTTGTTCTATTAACTGTCTGGCTTTGATATGTAACAAAATGTAATCCACAGAATCATTGCTATGTTCCTATAAAATTGATTAGCTTTTAACCACTTCAGAACTTTAGAAGTTAAATTTTTAAAATCTTAGGCTCATTTCTATGAAAGAACAAAATGAACAGATGTGCCATTAAAATAATTTAAAACATAATAGTGGCAAAAATAATTGTCCTTAATGCAGAGCATCAGCGAGAATGTAACTGTAAAAAGCTGCTCTATTTGGGGACATAAAGGGCTAAATCTCCATTTGCCTCCCCTTTCTGTGCACCTATAGGTGTGATTTGCTTTGCTCTGCTATATTGGCAAAGTTTCTATTGAAAAATTCAAGGAAAAAATGTATTAGTTCTCAAAATAAGTTTGGGCCTGATCATGGGGATATGTCAGGAATGAAGAATTAACACTGTACCTAGAAACATTCTCATTTTATGAGACAACCATAATTCCCCTCCCTCCCTCTCCCCTCCCTCCCTCCCTTCCTTCCTTCTTTCCTTTTTCTTTCTCTCTCTCCTTCCCTCCCTCCCTCCCTCCTTTTCTCTCCTTCCCTACAAACATTAATTTTAAAACCAAAACGTTTTTTAAGTTGTGTTCTTAAAACACCTTTGCAATTTCTTGAAATGTGAATAAATTAAAAGTTATGTCTTTTGGTAGCTGACTAAAGACCATTACATTTCACATGGTATTTTTGTTTACTTGATTTTGTTGTATAGAAATGTTATTCGCAAATGCTTTGTGATAGCACAGTCAAGAGAAAGGATGAACTAAATGCTAAAATGACTCAAAATCAGAGATTTATTCATTGTAGATTTAGTAAGATATAAACTTTGACTAGTTTACTTTAAAAAATGCAACAAATTGAATCAGGAAATTGTACTCTTTGAGCTTTGAAATTTTATTTCACAGAGACAGCATTCAGCTTTTTCATATAAATTTCCAGTTAGAGCAAATATTCTAATTGAAAAATCATTAGAGTCTCTGACTTTTTAGTAGAGCTCTTTTATACTTCCGATTATTTCATTTTTAAGTTCTGTTTTCCAGTTCTGAATTTGATTTAGAGAGAAGAGAGGAACAATTGTATTAACAATTAGGTGATCAGGATTTGGGGCCTAATTGGGTCACTATCTCTTTGACATTGAGCACATGGAAAGATTTATATCGTTTCTTATAGAACTTTGTGACTAATACATAAGACAATACGTGTAGGCTCGATGAGGTCTGTAAAATACTATAATAATATCAAAAATCATTGAGAAAATAATAAAGTACAATAGTTTTAAAAGACATCAGAAAACAATATTATATATCTCTATTAAATTGAAAAGTAAATGAATAACATTATAGATAACAGCAACAAAATTGTATGTGATTTCTCTAACCCAAACTAATATTCTGAATTGTGGAAATGTTAACTGTATTTTACTTTAGTTTGGTCTATAAACATGGATGCAAATTGTGTCATGGAAATTCACTTATTAATTCTGTAAAATTAATTAATTATTATGGATAAAATATTGGTAGAGTAATATGCACAAAGGGTGGCCCACATCTGTATTCCTGGCAACTCAGGAGGCTAAAGTGGGAGAATCACTTGAAACCAGGAGTTGAGGGTGCAGTGAGCCGTGATCATGCCACTGCACTCCAGCCTGGGAGACAAGAGCGAGATCCCATCTGTGAAAAAAAATGCAATAAGGCCAAAGCCTCCTTACAAAAATACTGTCTCATAATTAAGAAGGAACACATGATATGTATATGTATGTGTATATCTGTATATGTGCATATATGTGTATGTATTAAGGAAAGTGAGGTATGAATGACAAACGTCGAAAAATATGGCAGAATATACAGCATTGGAGTTTGATGGAAAGATTATTACTGAGATCATTGATATGATCAGAATCCTAAGGCTGAGACTTATGAATTAAACAAAATTCATACAAACTACATGTTGATTACAAATTAAGTATAAATAAGCCATTTTAGTACAAGGCCAGATAAGGGAGGGTGCAATTTGATCTCCTAGTGGTAGTATCTGATGAGTTTAAATTTAATGTAACTATTAAGATTTATAACTACTGCATTGCAATTTATTTTGTGTATGAACAGATTTCCTGTTCCCTTTTCTCTCATTTCTTGCATTTTTGACTAAAACCTTTTTGTTATTTATTTACCTTCTATTTGCTTGTCAGTTATAATTCTTTTAGTAGTCTTTTACTGGTTATCCTCAAGAATAAAACTTATGCCCTTGATTTTTTTTTTTTGGCCGGGGCTGGGTTTGAACCCACCACCTCCGGCATATGGGACCGGCGCCCTACTCCTTGAGCCACAGGCGCTGCCCTATGCCCTTGATTTTTTTAACAATCGAGTATGAATGAATACTTCTACTTCTTCCCAGACAATGAAAATATCTTTAGATTTAAATATCAGAGTTCCAGACTACCTTTTATTCTTTTAGCATTTAGGGCTCAATTATCTATAATTTATTTGAGGTCTAGTGCTACGCAGGCATTTGGTTTAAACCATCATGTGATTTTAAAGTACGTCTTTGTTTTAATCAAACTGGTGCTCATTAAAACTCTGATATATTCCCTAACTGTCTGCATATCAGAGGTCTCTGTTAGGACCTATTGTCTATGCAGGCAAGTACTCTCTGTCATTAAAATATTTATTAAAATACTCACAAAAAAAATAAATATCAGAGTTTGGTATGGTAGCTACTATATACAAATAGCCATCTAAATATAAGTTGAACTTAATTAAATAAAATAAAAAATACGGTTTCTCAGTTGTGTTAGCCACATTACCAGCACTTAAACAGGAACAAATGGCTAGCGTCTATCCTCTTGCACAGGCACGATAGAACATTTACACAATGCTGACAATTCTACTGGAAAGTGCTGCTGCAGAGCCCTCTAAGCTATTTCCCCACCTTTGCAAATTGTGTATTATTATTACCTTTCATGTTAGTTTTACATATGTTTAACTTACACTAGATTCAATATTATTGCTTTTATACACTCAATGTTTATATTTGTTTACATTTATAACTTTCCTATTGCGCTTTCTTCTTTGCTTCTTAAATTACCGTATTTTATTTTAATATGAAGACCTCCCATTAGTAGTTAATTTAGTTCAAGAACAAAATAAGTGATGAGTACTTTCATTGTTGATTGTCTAGAAATTCCTTTATTTTATCTCCAACTGGAAGAATATTTTGAAATAAGTAGTAACGTATTTTGACATTTGTTTCCTTTTGATACCTCAAAGATGTTATTCCACTTTCCTGAGGCTTCTCTATCTTTTTTTATATAAAGCCAGTCACAGTTATGATGCTGTTCCCTTAAGGATAATATCCTTTGGCTGCTTACGTGTTTTCTCTATTGTCTACATGCCTTCGTTCTACTATGAAGTGCAAAAGAAAGAGAATGCATTTACTCTGCTTAAGCTCGAAGCAAAATAAATCGACTCTATCTGTGGTTCATGTCTTTTTTGAGATTTGAAGTTTCTACCCCAAAACATTTCTATCCTGTTTCTAACCTCTCTGAGGTCCACACCTGCTCTTACACCCCACCTGTGATTTTATCACATATATCAAATATATTTCACATTCTTTTCTGAATGATGCATCCTCTTGACTCTCTATGATTCTCTCAGGGTATTTTCTACCTTCATCTGTCTTTGTGTGTGTGTATGTGTGTGTGTGTGTGTGTTTGTATCTGTCTTCTAAGTCTCCAAATTTCTTGTTGCTTATACCCATTTTTCTGTTAAATCTACCTATTGACATCTTAATTTCAGTATTTGCAATTTATATTGTAGAATTTATTTCTGATTTTTTTGAGATACAAATTCTTTAATAAATTTATTCATCTTGCCATCTATTCATTTTAACATAGAAATCAAAGATATTCCAAAGCTCGTCTATTGTATGTTCAATAATTAGGTCATTTTCAGATCTTCTGGAAAAGATTTTTCCAAGTGCATTCGAACTCCCTATGTGTCTGGAGCCCTTGGGGATTTTAAGCAGTGACATTTTTCCACACTTATTCTTAAAGGATGTATTTGAGTTTACCTATGTTCTTCTATTCCAACTTCCATGACTAAGTTATTCATGTGCTACACCAAAGATGGAATGACTTGTGTGCCTCTTCACCCTTTCGAAGGGTTTACTGTGCTTTGGAATTCAGTTCACCTGGTTGGTTTGTGACCTCATGTCTCTAAAGGACAAAAGAAAAATTATGATTTTGTGGCTTATTTTGATGCTGGTATGTAAGCAATTTTCTCTTATAGCTTTCTAAATCCCTATTGAAAGCAGAATTCTGTCCTGTGTATTTTAACAGAAAGAAAATAATAGCATATTAGTTACATTTCTGTGTTTAATTTTATCCCAAATTATATTATCTACTTGTCAATAGCCCTTGAAATAAAATCCACTAAATAATAGCATTATTTATGGTTACATATAGCACAACAAGTCAATGTGATAGTTAAAACTTTAAATTCACATGTAGGAAAATGTAAATAGAAAATGATTAGGAAAACAGAGATGTTAGTATACCAACCAGCTTAGTAACTCTTTATGAATCACTTATTTCTTAGTTTTTCAAATGTCGATATAGAAAGTGTTAAATCCAGAACCTAAGTTTCTCATCAGTCAACTTATTCTGCCACCTCCTTCCTCCCCGCTGCACACACATGTCTTGAATTCTAGTTTTTCCAAACTACTACTTCTAGTTCCTATTTGCAAAAAATCTGTGATATACCAATTAGTATGTCTTTTGTTTGACATTCTTGAAACATTTGTTTTTGTTTTGTTCTTACGGCACACTGAAATAATTGCCGGGGAATTTTAATTCTTTTTCCTTTGAATCTTTGTACCCTCAGTGAGGCAAAACATGTCATTTGCAAGTAAAATCTGCTTGAAAATTTGCTCATGAATAAGGAACAAAACTTCTAATAAATTCCTTACGGTTCTCATGCTGACATATTTGAGAAGATATTTAAATGGCTCCTCATTTATAATCGTAAACTCATGTATTCTAATGTATACATCTTCATAAAGGCAATATTTTCTTTTTTTCCTATTTTATGAATATTCTCACTGTAACATTCAAATATTTCAGGTTGATTCCTCTTCTGGACTTACAGCACACTGGAGTAGTAAAGTAAATTGAGAGACTAAAGGCTACATGCACTGAGAGAGGTCCAAAGACTGGCTTCAAATGCTTTGCCTGAAGGGACCTATTCTTGTTAGAATATTGAATTTTCATATAAAGAAAACAAGAAATGCAGTATAAATTGTCTATTTCCCTGGCAGGTTTGGTAATGAACTTGACAATTTTGTCATCTAGTCATAAACCTCTAATTAAGTTCAGAGTAGTAGAGTCATTTTAAGATAACAAATAAAATCTTCATTTAGTCAGTGTCAAATCATTCAATGTCCTCCCTCTTGTGTCAATAACTAGTTTAACAGTGAAGATGGCAAGTGGGGACAATTTATATGACCTGACACCATGTAGACATCCAGAACACAATTTCAAGTGCAGCAATATTCCTTGATGATGGAATGCATCAATAGAGTGCTCTTGTTATTAATTCTGTTTATGACATTTTTATAAAAGAAAATGTAATCAGTGAACTCTGCAGGCTTGTAGTCTGACAAATGTTGTGGCAACATTAGGTGAATTAATTTGTTTTTGTTCTGAATAGTAACAATAGAAATATTAATATTAATTTACCCTATAAATTTAAATGACATAAGTGCTATTAATTCACTTCTTAGACAAATCCAAAAATAAAATTGGAATAATAATTATATGAAAATGAATCCAATCATATTCAACAGGTTATTTTAGTTATTTTTTTATAACCTTTTCACATGATACATCATTTTCTATATATATAAATCTGAGAGGTTAAATACATGTATTTGATGATTACCTAGACTTCTTGTCTGGATTAGAGCAAGGATGAAATATTTTAATATATGATTACACTATAAAATTATTTGTTCTTCTGATTTACATGTCCTTTGCTACTAAAATCCCAAAGTAAAACTTTACACTTTTCAGAGAAAAATTCAGTAAAGATTGATAATCATCATCTATGGCTTTATCTGGAACTGTGATTGTATTTGTTCTAAGGAAATTCTCGAAAGATTTGCAGGAATTCTACACTCAATAAAATGGTCATGTTTTGACCACTCCTTTCAGAAAGGAGAATTAGAGTGGCAAGAGTACATATTGGAATAAAAAACTATATATTGTTTGCTAAGTAGATTTTAGTTTATGCTGAATTTTAGGTTAAATTAGTCTAGCAAATTCAACAAACCTTTTGTTGTAAGATAAGATGTACACACAAACACACACATGCACCTGGTTTACCTTATTCAATCATTACCACTTGATGCTCACATATGTTTCTGTACTTTCTAGCTCCAGTCTCAATACAGGCCTCAAGCCCTGTTAATCCCTGTTACAATAATACAATTACAATAGTCATTCATAAACATGTTTAGAATGAAAGCACAAATTAGTGTACTATCCATAATAGTCAGGCCAAATGCTAATGATGACTTCCATTCTTATATGTATTTGTTCAGATTTTAATGGAAGTGTTAGTAAATGAAAATATTTGCTAAAAGATATAGGGCTAAAATCTTTATTACAATTAAAAACTTTATGATAGAAACTTGATTTCCAGTAGCAGAAAACCTTTCGGTTATTCATCACTCTGAACATTATTTTTTTCAATCAGGATTTTGTTGTAGAGTGAGAATCAAAATTAAACAATCACAAGTTATATATATATGTGTGTGTGTGTGTGTGTGTACATACATATATGTATAAATTTGTATTGCTTTATGATTACTGAAGAATTAGGAAAGATCATAGGGTAATTCCTGTAGAGAAAGATGTAGGTAATAATAGGCAAATGGGCTAAACTATCATAGATATGACTGGGTACACCCCCAATTGTATGAATTAATAGGCTAAGCCATAGCTGGAGATTATCTATGGTAAGAAGAATTTTGGGTGAATAAGCATTGTATTTTATTTGCAATGCAGATTACTATAGGAAATAACTTCTGCTTTCATTAGAATCTTGCTGAAATGTGGTAGAAAATGTTAAAGCCCCTTAAGTTGATAAAATATATCAAACAATCCTTTTCAGTAGCATTGTGAGAAATCTTAGGAGGAAAGTAGAGCAATGAAGCAAAACAATTAATATTCAGTCTTGTGTGTTTGTGTTTGTATTTACAATCCCCAGAATGGGTCTTTTATGAGGATAGTCTGGAAATACTTTGAATACACTTTCCTGTTGTTACTTCATTTAAAGTCTTTCGCAGTCTAAGAAGCTTGAATTTTTTTTCTCTTTAGATGAGATTTATGCCTCTGCCTACTGTGAAAACCTAGATCTGCTGGTTTTAGTCCTTCAGATACTATAGTGTTTCCTTACTGTAGTATAAATGTACTCTTTTAAATATATGGATTTTTCATTCATTTTCCAACAGGGAGAGATTATAGAAAATTTGTCTACAAGCTTCCTTCCTATGCCCCTTTTCTCAGTTATCAAGATTTGCCACACACAAAGTTAATTCCCTTGCCCTTACAGGTTGTATCATTTGGCCCTTTGGTGGCCACCCAGGAAACAGCATCCTATGTCCCAAAGTGAAGCATTTTATGTAGATCTGCAAAAGGAAAGACTTGAAGAGAGGATCAGCAGAGATTTCCTTAGTTTGGATCCCAGTGGTTGAATGGTAAAAGTTTCTTGGTGTTAATTCTCAATAGCCATTGCCTGATCAAAGTGTAAGAGTAGGGGGTAGAGAGAATCTGAAAAGTCGCCAAGATGCACCCCAACTACATTACCAGATGGATGAAGTGTTGTAACTTGCTGTCGACTAACTTGAAAAGGTTTGAGGTCAAACCCTTTGCATATGTCTGTTGGGTATTGGCACATTCCTTTCTATTACTTTCTTCTTCAAATCTTTTGCTCATTTTGCATTGGATTTTATCTCCTTAATATTTTTGATTCTTTACACAAATTCTGAATATAAAATTATTGCCAATTATGTCAATATTGCAATAATTATTTTATATTTTGCTTACAGTTCAACATTCTTTAAGGTATTTTTCAGTGTATAAAGTTATATTTATTAATATAGGCAAATCTATTTACTTATCCATCCATATGCCTTTGAAAATTTATTTTTAAAAATCTTTCCAGCCTCAACCTTCTAGACAAATCCTTCTTTATCATAGTGCTTTTGTTTTGGCAATAATGGAATTCTTTACATTTTATGTACAGTATAAATGGAATATGTTTTTAATTTCAGCTTTACAAGTAGCTCACCAAATAATCTCTAGACTGTCATTTGATGACTTATTTGAATGGCATATATAGGTGGGGGAAAGGGGAAAAAAAAGAAATGGCACATTTGTCACTGCTGATATTCTACATGTGCTAAAATCCCTATTTATTTTTTAACATCCTTTTATACTTTCACATTTACTCTTCCACAGGAATTTGAGAATTCATGTTCTAAAATTTTTAAAGTCTTTTAAAGTACTATGGAAATTCTTGATAGAATTTTGTTTAGAAATTCACTGAAACTGCTGACTATTTAAAAAATTAAGAATTCTGGGCGGTGCCTGTGGCTCAAGGAGTAGGGAGCCGGTCCCATATGCCGGAGGTGGCGGGTTCAAACCCAGCCCCGGCCAAAAAAAAAAAAAAAAAAAAATTAAGAATTCTTTTTATGTATGAATCTTTGTTGGATCAAATACACTTGAAACTATATTAACTGAAGACCTGCCCCCTCTACTTTCCTCCTAAAAGAACAAAAGGTGTGGAGAATTCATAGATCATTGCTTGGAATTAATTTCTAAAATTACATTTAGAAAGGAAAATGACAAAATGTATATGATCTTTTTTGCTAACCACAATTACTTTGTTGTAAGCAGAGAAGGCAATGGAAAATCCAACCTCTTTGAGCCTTGACTAACCTTTGGAGATAGAGATCTGGTTATTTGCTGAGCAGATGTCAAGATCTCCAGTGCAGAAAGTTTCTCAGTATCTTCTTTTTATTTCAAGAATAAGGTCATTTTCTTTTTCTAGGAAATACAGTACCTTTATTTTTTAAGATAATTTAATTAGATATATAGCTTTTTTTAGGGCCACACTTACTAAAAGCCATTGAACTATGATTACAATAACTACAACTATGTTCCCAGTAATCACCTTTAGAAGCATTTGACAAATTTACAACATGAAAATCCGAACTCCACAAGGCATCACATTTGATTCTCTGAGAGGCTGTAGCCCTACAACTTCAGACACTTTGGTGATGGTAGAAATGTAGAAAGATTAGCACACTGAGGCAGAGGAAATAAATTGACTTTACTTTCAATGTTTAGGTATAAAACAAACAAAAAAAATAACAATAGGATAAAGTGTTATAACCTGGATTTATCAACATATCGCAAAATTCCTCTCTCATTTTTATTTTCTAGCTTGATTACTAACCTTTAAAAGTCTATTCTCTCTCTTAGCTACAAATGTTAATTAATTGTTCCTCTTGTTGTAAATACTGCCTAACTTTTGAGTAACCAGGGTAAGAAAGTTGTAAAAATGTACGGTTTGTAGAAAGAGGAAGGTGTTTGGCTTTCATTTTCTTTTAAAATATTTTTTTCTGGGACAACATGGTATAAGATTGAAAGGAGATGTTTAAGAATTGACACATAATTTGCTATTTGTAATCCTCAATTTAACGTTGAATGTGATGCACAGATTTTATCTGGAAAAATAAACCCTATAAGGATGCTGCATTTATTGATATTAGTAATATGTAGCAGAAGTTTTCAATATATCTGAGTGTGAGGAAACATACTGGAAAAACATTAGAATGTAGCTTTACTTTTAACTTTTGTACATTGAGAAATTATGTACAAGATCAAAATGAAGCCCAGTAATATGTAAAAATATAATTTGCATATTATTAAAGTATATAAAGTATATTATTAAGTATATATAATTAAAGTATATTAGAAAATTATATATGTATATAAAATGTTATAGCAGTTTACAGACAATACATGTTCATTGTTGTTGTAACAGGCCAGTTGGAATAAGGTCATGGCTTACCAGGACCTTGAAGCCTGCAAATTTGGAACCACTGTTATAAGAGCTCTTTATTCTATTGTTTTATTTTATTTTATTTTATTTCTCTTTCCATTTCTCTCTCTTTTCCATCACCTTCCTCTTACTATCCTTTCCCATTGATTATCCATAATTATTTCTTGGCATAGATTAGAATACCTAAAATACAGAGTGTGCTTTTTTTCAAAACAGTTTTAATAAAAAGTGATAAAGTCACTGAGTGAAAAAGCAAAGTATGAGCTGTGCACATACAATAGTCCTACCTGTTGAAGGAGTTATCCAAGGTCATCTGACATCCATTTCTTACGTAAAAATGGTATACAAGTTAAAAGTACTGTGAACAGTTGCCAGAAACGTGTGAGAAAATTATCCATGAAAAACCTTTCTAATAAAACAAACATATGCTAACTATAAATGTGCTTTGTATCTGACAGTTAAATAATATTATTTTTGAGCAATCAAACTTTAGTGGAAACAGATCAAACTGTTTAGAAAAGTTTCTGGGCTGTAACCCGCTTCAGTTTCTAGTGTCATCATGTTGATTGAACTGAGTGATGTAAGACATACATATAATCGCAGAATGTTCACTTTTCCCCCACTGAGCATGCTTTTGTGTTTGATTTGCTGTCCTCCAAGACTAATGAACTAGTAGGGAAGCTCATTCACATATAGGAACAAGTATAACAAAGGTTATGAAGTGATGAATACAAAAATCTATTCGCAGGTATATTTTTACTTTCTTAAAAAAAAAAAGCAATTACCATCAATTTCAGCCATTACAGATTATTTTTTAGTGGTGAAAAAGTAGGCAAGTGTGGTGGCTCCCACCTGTAATCCTAGCAGTCTGGCAGGCCAAGGTGGGTGGATCACTTGAGCTCAGGAGTTTGAGACCATCCTGAGTAAGAGTGAGACTCTGTCTCTACTAAAAATAAATAAAAAAAAAAAATAACTGGTGTTGGGGCAGGTATCTATAGTCCCATTTACTTGAAAGACTGAGGCAGGAGGATCACTTGAACCCAGAAATTTGAGGTTACTATGAGCTATTTTGATGCCATGGCACTCTAGCCTGGGCAACAGAGTGAGAATCTGCCTTAAAAAAAATAAATAGATACGTCAATAAACAAAATTAAATGTATATTATATTTGGGTAAATTCTTGAGAGAATACTCTGAGAGATTATATTAAATTCTAGGAACTAATTAAGTTTCATAACTAAGAAGTAAACTTTGTCCTCAAAGAAGGTGCTAGTGTGTGGAGTTACATACAAGGCTATTGTGTGACTATACATAGCATGTATATAAAATTGAGTCAGAGGCAAAATAGAAATGGAGTTTACACAGCGGAGTGAATAATCTTGTCAATGAAAGAGAGTGTTAGAATGTTCCTTGAAAGTGTAAGCATGTGTCTCGAATGAAGAGTAAGTGAAGTCCACCAATCAGATAGAAGGGAGAGTACTACAGGCAGAGGGAGGATCATGGACAGAGCGCGGAGTCCATTGCAAAGGAGTTAACATCGGTAGAAAATACGTTACCTGAGTTTGGATAATTAAGTTCATGAACTCATCCAGAAAAAGTGCTACATACCTCATTGCTTAATATTACCTTTTGCAACAATTTTGAATGGAACTGGAGACCATTTTCCTGAGTGAAATACCTGAAGAATGGAAAAACAAACACCACATGTGCACATTATTTAATTGTAACTAACCTATGAGCACACGTGTGCACACAAGGAAATTAAACTCAGTGGAAATAGAGGAGGGGAGAAGAGAGAAGAGGAAAGGAGGTGCAAAAACCTACCTAATGGGTACAGTGAACACAGTTTTAGTGAGGGGCACACATACGGCCATGACTCAAGCAATACAAAAGCAATAGATGTATTCAAAATCATTTGTACCACTTTTGTCTTTTGAAATAAATAAATGGAAATAGTAGCAATACAAAACAGGAACAAAAATTTCAGAAATCCTATATGTAGGTGACGTATTATGTGTGAACAATAAAATAGACCAAATAATATAATGCATGGAATAAATATAACAATGGAATTATGTGGGAAAAATCGATTACTTAGAAATTGGTTAGTTCCTTTTATTATTTCTGTCTAATTCTTACCAGTTATCATTTGTATTTTTGTGTTCTTTTTTGTGTCTTCTGTGGCTTTTACTCTTTCTTAGACATTTTTGTTTCTGAAATTGCTTTATCTCTTTCTCTCTCGCACATTACCAATTTCTAATTCCCATCCTCCTATTCTTTGGCTATCTCTTAACTGTTTTCTATTTATCTTTTCCTTGAGCTTCTCTGTTATTGTTATTTCTATTTTGTGATCTCCCTTTATAGTTATAATTGCTTTAATGTGTAGCACTGCATTCTGATTAGACTGTCATTTCTTCCTTCATATATCAATTGCTATACTTTCATATTTGCTACATGCTGTGGTTCTTTATTAGGATATTAGGATAATCATGCCACCCTTATTTTTTATAGTATGCTTGAATATATGCTTATTCCTATTTTATTTATTTGCTTATTTTTAGACAACATCTCACTCTGCTGCTCCAGGCTAGAGGGCTGTGGCACCAGCCTAGCTCATACCAATCTCAAATTCTTGAGCTCAAGTAATCCTTTTGCTTCAGCCTCTCTAGTAGCTGGGAGTATAGGTGTCTACCACAATACCTGGCTAATTTTTTCCTATTTTTTAGTAGAGATGAGGTCTTACTCTTGCTCAGACTGATCTCGAATTCCTGAGCTCAAGTGATCTTGGACCTACCAGAGCGCTAGTATTACAGGTATGAGCCACCATGCCTGGCCTATTTACTTTTTATTATTCACAATTTGGTTATTCTGGACTTTCTTGGATTAGCCATAAACAGAAGACACCAGTGGAATGAGGAGGGTTCAGGTTGGATGTCAGTTTTCATGTTCAAGGTCCCATTCTTTTGTTGGCATAGTAATGATCTGTTCCTTTCTATAGCCAGCACTGTGAAACAAAGCGTATAAGAAACTACATTTTACTACCAACAATAATAGTTAAATAAAGAGCTTTAATCTACGGTGTTTAAATCCTGATGTTGTAGAATGAATTTTGGTAAAGAAAGAGTGGCTCTTTTTTAGTGTGATACTTAGACCTACAAACTCATTATAATTTGCTTTCTAGATCCCCACATTCTCTCAGTGTACTCTTTAATGGTTATTAAAAGGAAAAAGATCAATTCCTGTCAATTATGTTCAGAAGAAGGTAGAATTTTGATGCATTTACATTTATTAAAATTGGTTGAAGAGGGCTGGCAAATGCTCCTGTCTTCCCCTTTCACTTGTAAGAATGCTTTGATAACTTTGGGCCCACTAGGATGGTTCCATCATTGTCTCCCATTCAAGATCCTTGACTTAATCACATTTAAATTTGATAAATCACATCTTTTGTCATGTGGGGTAACGTCTTCACAGGTTCTGGGGAATAGGACTTGTATATTTTTGAGGGACCATAATTTTACCAACTATACACCTATTAGTAAGTAGCAATCTTGCATTCAGAATTAGAATCCAAATATAATCCAAGTATATAAATGTAGTAGTTCTTCCTAAAACTTATATCTAACCTATAGAATTAATTTAGGGCAATTCTAATAAACACACGTAGTAGAGTTAAGAACACATAACTTCTTAAAAGAGTTAGAAATCTTAAAAAGGTTGGGTGGCACCTGTGGCTCAGATGAGTAGGGTGCCAGCCCCATATACCTGGAGGTGGTGGCTTCAAATCCAGCCCTGGCCAAAAACTGCAAAAAAAAAAGAAGGTAATCTCAGCCAAAGCAACAAGAATACTTTAAAATTTTCTCTCTCTAAGTCAAAGTATAAGAGAAATAATGTCTTATTTTACACATATTCTTGAATAATTTTGGCTCAATCTTAAGAAATTCAGGTAGATCATATTACAACAATTTTTTTCCTTGTAAAACATAGGCTACATCTTGGTGATAAATTTTTACTTATTTTTTTGCACACACCATAACCTCTATTGATGAACATAGATAGGCATAGTCAATTAAGACTATAATGAACTAAATATTACACAGAATAAAATTTTCCTCTTCATTTGCTTTAATTTATTCTAGTTGTAAATGCCATTGCCTTCTTTAACCACTGAATAAATCTCACTCTAGGCTTAATTACTATAGTTTAGAACTAGATGTGAGTTGTTTTATAATTATATAAATTTCATGGCACCATTTTTAATTATCAACACTTTTGTAAAAGTATAGAATTTTAGAAAATGGTATGTATGATTAAGTTAAAACTCTCTGTATGAAATTACTAATATTATATATCACATTTTTTCATATTACACTGAGCTTATAATTTCAAAATGAATACCTTAAACAGATGTTTACTGTATTAAATATAAAATATATGATGTGATATTAAGCATTTTATTTCTCTAATAAAACCTATCTTTCTTGATTATGGTATGTTCTAAATGATTTTCTTTTACTTTGCATAAGAGTAAAAAAGAACTTTTGCTAACTTTGTAATTAATTTTTACTGAAATATTCTTACTCTATAAAATCTACAAAAAATAGTTACGTAAAAAAGAATAATTTTAACGAAGCTTGCATATATGTTTTCACTTAACAGTATTATAAATTTATAAGTAATTATTAATTTACTTTATGATAGTAAGTAATTACAGTTATGTTGTACTTACTCCTACAGCAGTAGTATCTATGGATCTAATATAACTGCTATTGGTTGAGTTTAGTCCCCTCCAAGTGTACATGTTGGAGGCCTAACCTCCACTATCATACAATATGACCCTTTTGGAGATAGATCTTTATAGAGACAATCATGTTGATGCCTCTCTGTCATGCCAACACCATGCATAGGAAAAAGCTGGTACACGGATTGAAAGTACAAGCTTGCAAGAGATGAGGCTCCCATAGGTGCAAGAGAGCCCTGAATAACCGCCACCATAGTCTTTTATTGAAGAGATGTACAAAAGGTGTGGGGGGCCCATGTACATGGACTACGTGCTTAATGATAGCTCCCTGCTCTTTCCGCATGGGCTAGACTTCCACTCTGAGGCAGCTCAAATGTTCAAAGTCCAACACCTGCTTGCTAAGGAGCCTCTGATCTGATCTCCTTAGAGCACTTAGTTGCCTGAGGGCTTGTCTTCAGGCTGCAAAACATCTCTGAGCCTGTGAGGAGATTGTCCAGCTACCAGTGCCTCCCTCAAACTGGGAGGCTCCTATAAGCATGCTGCTCAGTCTCCTACATCGTTCAAATGAGATTATTAGGGTGTGTCCTGAGACAGATGTGCACAGAGGGGAGAATACCATGTGAAATGGAGGAAGAAATTAGGTGAATGCTTCTACACACCAAGGAATTCCAAAGAGTCCTGCAAACCCCAAGTAGCCAGGGGAAGAGGATGGAACAAATTCTTCCTCCCAGCTGGCAGAAAAAACCAACCCTATTGAGACCTTGGTCTCCCAGTTCAAGTCTCCAGTGCTATGAGATAATAACTTAATTTGTTTAAGCCACCCAGTTTGTGGTACTTTGTTATAAGAGTCCTAGAAAACTAATGCAATGACTTTTACTTTAAATGCTATAAATCCATATGGATGTTGAACTGTAATATGAAGTCTTGAGTATTTCTCTTTAATAACTGTTCTAAGGGCAAAACACTTTGCAAGTGTATACTTTTTTGTTGTTTCAAAGTGCAACTGAACAATATTTTGACAAAGAATTCATTGAATTGCTAGGGCAAATTTGATAAAAGGGTAAGTTTTTAATTTTTAATACCAAAGCTAAACTGGCTTTTCAAATGCTACTATGATCATTTTATTTCACTGAGATCAATCATGGACCAAATTCAGAGATTAAAAATTTATATTATCATTGTACTTTTTCTTCTTATGAAACAAGCAAAAAAAAAAAAAAGGCACTTAAAAGTCAGATTTGGAGTGCTATAGTGAATTTAAAATTTGGAAAACCTTTGTAGGTTTTATAAAGTTAAGTATTTTCTTACCATGTAACTCAAACATTCTCACTTAGATATTTAAGAAAAAATGAAAAGATATTTACACAACTTACTCATAAATACTTAGAGCAACATTTGTTCATAAAGTGAATACATGTTATCTACAATCACTCAAATCACTACAATCACTCAAACCTTGGAACAACTCAAACGTCTAGCAACATATGCAGAAAGACAAAATGTTGTATGACTCGTGTACCCAAATGAATGAAATGTCATTCAATAATAAGAAAGGAATAAACTACGTGCAACCTGGATGAAACTCAGTAACTAGGAAAGAAGCTAACTACAAAAGGTCACCTAATAAAGGATTCTGTTTATATGAAATTTTTGAAAAGATAAAAACTCTGTTGAGAGAAAACAGATTAATGCTAGCCAGGGTCTAAGTGTGAGTGGACGTGATTGACTGCAAAGGGGTCCTGGGGAAAATATATGTGTATGTGTGTGTGTGTGTGTGTGTGTGTGTGTGTGTATATATAGTTTGTTTGTTTGTTTTTTTAGTTGATCAAATTATAAAGCTTCTGCACAGCTAAGGGTACCACAACCAAAGCGAACAGGCAGCCCCTGGAATAGGAGAAGATTTTTGCATGATGTTACGAATGTGACAAAGGCCTGATAACTAGAATCTACATAGAACTCAAATTAATCAATAAGAAAAGAGCAAAAAATCCCATTTATAAGTGGGCAAGAGACTTGAACAGAAACTTCTCTGTAGATGACAGAGGAATGGCCAACAACCCATGAAGAAATGCTCATCGTCTTTAATCATCAGAGAAATGCTAATCAAAACCTCTCTGAGATACCACCTAAATCTAGTGAGATTAGCCCACATCACAAAGTCCCAAATCTGCAGATGCTGGAGTGGATATGGACAGAAGGGAACATTTCTACACTGTTGGTGAGACTGGAAACTAATACAACCTTTAAGGAATGAAGTATGGAGAATTCTCAAAGAACTAAAAGTTGACCTTCCATTTGATCCCACAATTCCATTCCTACATATCTATCCAGAAGAACAAAAATCATTTTATCACAAAGACATTTACTTTCTGCAGTTTTTGGCCAGGGCTGGGTTTGAACCCACCACCTCCGGCATATGGGGCCAGGGCCCTACTCCTTTGAGGCGCCGCCCTCACAAAGACATTTACATCAGAATGTTTATCATTTTTAATCTTAATTATGGCTGTCACATGACTAAGTATATTTGCATAACTTATCTAATAGTATAATTTAAATGGAAGCAGTTTATCATATATAAAATAAACCTCAGTAGACCTAATTTTTAAAAGAAAGACAATTACAAAAAAAAAAAAAACAACTGTTAGATGAATTAATTTTACATCTTTCTAAAAACAGGTATATTTGCTTGGAAATCAAGTTACTTAATATCGCCAGTGTTGCTGTGGTAATAATTTTATATACCTGTAACTCTAGTTAAATTGATATTTGTATCTTTCCTCCTAATGTTTTTCTCGTAATTTTTCCCTTTTTAAAATCTCTTAGAATATTGTACTGTCAGAAAATTAGAAAAAAATAAGTAGAATGCTAATTCAGGGAACATTAAATTATTAGCAATTTAACTATCTTGATAGTTTTCTAGATATCTGACATATTCATTTTATGACTGTATTAATCAATCTAGGTTTTAGTTTATAAAATGCCAAAATGCCATATTTATCAAAGTTGCTCTTGACTCTTCCAACATCTGACCTATAAACATTCTCACACTTTGGCTGATACTATAATTTTAGTTTTGGCTTTCCAGATTGATTTTTTTGATGGAAAGAGAACTGGAATAAATTAAATGTGTTACAAACACTTTTGCTGCTGTTTGCATAATTGTCAAGTGCATAAATCTGTCAGGTACCACCAGGATGTTCACCCCTGTGAAAGGAAGCATCATCAGTCAGTGGATGTGGTAAGTTTTTTTTCTTGTAATCTTAAGTTCTGTGACTTCCTGACTCTAGTTATGTTTCTTCCCTTTTAAGGAATAAGCTATTTATTAATCTTGTGCCTTGGCACTAGAAAAATTTAAAATTTTTTCTTCCATAAAGATTTCTGAGACGGTCAAACACATAAATAAAAGTTGAGAAATGAAGCAACTACATATATAATCCTGACTAAAAATCTTCCCTTACCTATAATCGAATATACATTAAATCAAAACTATTTTGGGTGCCTGAGGAAATTGGGTAGGGAAAGGACATAGAGACATTCATAGACTGTCGTGATTAGTTCTCAGTCTCTTAATGGGCCTGTGTCCCTGGTCTGTGCCTCTTACAAGTATCTCGTAACAATTGTTCCCCACTTAACTGGGATAGGAATCCCAGAAGGGGTAAGAGAGTGATAATCCCCTTCCCTTGTGGGATAAAGTTATATCAAGTCTTTCCCCTAGAGGTAATCATTTGTTATGGAGAAGGCCTTGGGTATATTTTAAAATTTTCCTTCCCTTGACAGTTACTTCAGGGGATCTTTCCTGGCTCTGCACCATGAAAACCTTTTATGATTCTTGTGTACACTGGAAATAAAACACTGTATTAAAGATGAAAAGCACATCATATGCAAATTAAGTAATAGCTTAAAACGAGTTTCAAACTGTGTGAAAAGTATGTAGTATGTTCATCTGTATTAAAATCAGACTTATAATTACCCCTGACTTATCTGCAGTTTATTTATAAAAGTGTAGATAGAAGGAGACGTCGGAAGAATTAATTGTAAGGCAGTATGTTGCGCATCTCATTGCTTTTCTGTTGATTATTTGTTACAATACCAAAAACATTCGTATACTCACAAGCTTAGAATCTTCATTTTAATTGTTTCAAGAACAGTTTTTGGAGCTTCTGGTTTCAGCTCTACTACATAAAAACCGTGGAATTTCTCATTCACATCCTAACAATAACAGAAACAATATCTGAACAAACTGAGATCTAATGACTTTTTCTGTTTCCATTTATTTTTTCTATTAGTTTTCTGTTTTCTGTTGTACCATTTCCATTTTGATTTAGATTGTTCTCAATGTTCTGTTTCATTTGGGTGTAATTTACTTTTCCTCTTCATTGTATTCTTTCTTGGTACGTGTGTGTGCATGTGCTGGAAGTTGGGGGTCAGTGATTTGAAATCCTCCTTTTTATGCAGGTTTTTATTACATCCCGGTCCTCAAGGATGTTTAGCCATATCATCAAAATTTTGAGTTCTTGTATTTTTAATTTTCATTCAGCTCAAACACTTCGATGTCCCTTTGGATTTCTTCTTTGACCCATGGATTATTTAGAAATATATTATGTTATTTCTAAATATTTTGGAGATTTCCTAGGGCTGCCACAAGAAAGTGCTACAAACTGGGTGGCTTAAAACAACAGCAGCTTATTTTCTCACCATCCAAGAGGCAAGAAGTCTGAAATAGAGTGTCCACAGAGCTATGCTTCCTCTTCAAGACTCTGAAAAGAATGGCTCCTCGCTGTGGCTGGCAGTTCTGGGAATCCTTGGCTGTATCAACCTACTCCGTCTGTGCCGTCATATGGAGTTCTCCATGTCTGTCTCCAGCCCTGTGTTTTCCCCCCTCTTCTCATTTGAACACCAGTCATAATGAGTCAAGGGTCTGTCCTACTCCAGTATGACCTCATTTTTTAACTTTATTCAAATTAATATGAGGGTACAACTTTTTTTTTTTGGCAGCTTTTTTTTTTTTTGGCCAGGGCCAGGTTTGAACCCACCACCTCCAGTATATGGGGCCAGCACCCTACTAATTTGAGCCACAGTTGCCACCCCAGGGTACAATTTTTAGGTTACCTTGTTCTCACTTCCAGGGTAAAGTTCCATCTGCAGAAGAGCTCCTCACCCAGGGGGCATGTTACACACCCTCACAGTGTGCACATTAGGTGAGGTCCCGCCTCATGTCCTCCCTCCTGCCCCCCCCACTTCTCTCCCCCCAAACTGGCCTATACTAGTGTTTTACTGATCTTAGGCACATGCAATTGTTTATATATTGGTTTCATATTAGTACGGAGTACATTGGATATTTATTTTTCCATTCTTGCCATACTTTACTAAGAAGAATGTATTTCAACTCCAACTAGGTAAATGTAAAAAATGTAAACTCTCCATCTTTTTAATGGCTGAATAATATTCCCTGGTATACATATACCACAGTTTGTTGGTCCATCCATGGGTTGATGGGCACTTAAGTTACTTCCACGACTTGGCAATTATGAATTGCACTGCAATAAACATTCCAGTTTCTTAATTAGTTATGTCTCCAACAATTGTATTTCCAAATAAGCTCATATTCTGAGGTTCTGGGAAGAATGTGGATTTTGTAGGATACCATTCAACACAGTGCAGGGTATGTTTCAGGTATCCTTCTGTTTCTAATTTTCTAATCTTTCTGGTTTCTCATTTAACTCTATTGTGTCAAGAGTCCATAGTCTTTAAATCTCTAATCTTTTTAAATGTATGAGACTTGTTCTATTTAGCACAGTATGGTCTATCTTGATTATATCTTGAAATAATGTGTATTCTAGTGTTACTGTGGTTTTTCAGGACTATCATTTATGTTAAATTGATTGATAGTGTTGTTCAAGGCTTCCATGTACTTATTGATTTCTATATTGCTGATTTATTATTAAGAGAGGGATTTTGAAAAATTAAAAATCCATGTTATGGACTTGTTCATTTTTTCTTGAAGTCCTATTGATACAAGGTTCAGCTGTATCCCTCTGAACAGGGACACTCATTTTTCCAAAGCCCGGACAAGCAGGTCTTTCGTAGACCTCATTCTCTGGACTCAGCAGGGTCAGAGAAAAGCAGCCTGATCAGCATCTCACCTGGAAGTTCCCCTTGGAGTGGAACTCATACACCTTGTTGCCTCACTTGGGACATGGACTATAAGGACCACATTTATTTGCTAATATATACATTTGCTAATTGTTTTCTGTCTGCTGGCCCATTGTGACATATTCAGGACATGTATTCCCCAAGCCCCCTGCTTGCAAGCCGTAGGAGATAAAAGGCCCATGGGTGCTTCCCACTTGTGCTCCCCCAGCCTCAGCTGCCAGAGGTTCTGTTGATCTTCTTTCCCTTATCTATTTCTTTCTCTGTCAATAAACTTCCTCCTTTTGCTGCTCTGCATGATCTGTGGTTTTATTTTTCCACCCCTGAGATCAAAAGGGCCCAACACAGAGAAATTCTGGCAGCAGTTATAGTTTTCCTTCATAGATATTCAGGTTCTGCTACTAAGTTCAAAAACATTAAGAATTGTTATGTTTTCCTGATGAACTATTTTATTTTACATTAATAAAGGTTCATATAATTGGAGTTTGAATGATACTCCTTTATGCACATTTTTATGAGTAAAAAGATTCTTTTTTAAACAGCAAGCATGCGTTTTAATTTTGACTTAGTTCGTGAATATTTCCTTTAATATGGACATTTAGTCCATTTGCAAATAATGTTGCTATTTACACTGATTGTGTTTAAGTTTGCTTTCTCTGTTTTCTAATCATCTTATTCTTTATTATTTATTTTTGTCTGCTTTATTTGGAGTCATCAAGGGGGTTAGTGGTTCATTTTATTTTTTTCTATTCAGTTTTTAGTTATCCCTTTTAATGTTTGTATATGCGTTTGCACTAGTAGTTATTAAGATGATACGTTTCCTTATATTATTAAGTCTTTCTCATGGAGGTCTGAATATCTAGCATATCATTTCTCCTGAAGAGAAGTTTTAGCATATTTTCTGTCTTGTTTGTTAAAAGAAAGAAAGTTTCCTTCAACTTGTGCTTATTTTTTTATTTTTAATAATTACTTTTGCTATATATAAAATTGTATTTTGCTGTTATTATTATTTACTATCAGCACAAGGAGATGTCATTTCATTCTCTTCTCATTTCCTTAGTTATTTCTGAGCAATCAGAAAATTCTTATCTTATTTTCCCTGTAGGTAATATGAATTTTTAACCCCTGGGATATATGAATACGTAGGCTTTTTAGGCTTTTTCCTTTTATATTTATTTTTTGTCAGTTCTACTGTGATTAGCTTAGGTATAGTTTTCTGTGTTTTAAATGCTTGTTGGTATTCATAGAACTTAGTGAATTTTTAACTTGATCTCTTCAATCAATTGTTTTTCAAAAAAAAATCCTTATATCTTCAAATATACTCTCCATCCCATCTCCTTTTCTCTTGAGACTTCAACTAAATGAACATGCTAGATTACATGACATACTTCCAATATAATTTCGTTATTACTTTTTTCTCTGTGCTTCTATATGGATACATTTTTAAAATACATTTTTCTTCATGTTCATGAATCTTTTACACAGCAGGGGCTAATTTGTTATTTAGTTCATTCATTGAATTATTGACTTCAGGTTTTAAATTGCCCTTTTTTGAGTATCTCATTTTGTTCTTTTTTTTGAAAAAATTAATATATCCTTTGAAATTTCCTTTACCTTACCCCATTGCATCCATGCTTTGCTGCTGTGAATTAACATTTCTACATTAGTTATTTTAAGGTAGAGGACTGCTAAGTCAAACATCTGGATTATCTGTGTTTATATATCTGTAATTTTTTCATGGGTCACATTTTTCTGTTTTTTTTTTTTCTTTTTTTGCATGTCTAGTAATTTTTCTTTGTATGCTACATGTTTTATGCATTATTTTTTAGACCCTATATTTATGTTTTAATTTTACTCTAGATAATGTTGAATTTTCTTCTAGCAAATAATTAATTATAAGAAAATTAAGCTGATCTTTTGTCAGTTTGGTTTAGGCACTGTTATAGTAAGTTTATTTCAGTTTTGTTCTTAGTTTTATAAGGTGGTCTTATCTTGATGCATAATTTTCTTTCCTAAGACGTGTTTCACCTTAGATTTCACCGAAGGTTTGTGGTTTTGACCAAACACCTCTAACTTGATAGACTATGCACTCTACATTACTACCTTGTTCTCAATAGTTGATGAAATCTCTACTCAGTGATTTTAATAGTCTATTAGTCCCTGATGAGTCTTCTTGGAATATGATCCTATACTCACTCACAATTTAGGATCAGCCAGGCCACAAGGCCTGGCTAATTTTTCTATTGTTAGTAGAAATGAGGTCTTTCTTGCACAAGCTGGTCTTGAACTCCATTGACCTGGGGGACTGAGTAGACAGCAGTTCAGTTAACCAGGACAAAGAGAACATGAGGAGCAGTAGTTTAGAAGGAAAGGGGCAGTTGAGCCTGATGTGCCCAGCCATATGTGAAAGGTATTTTATTAGTAAGATTTGGAGCTTAAGGGCCCAGTGCAGTAGCTCACAACAGTAATCCTAGCACTCTGGGAGGCTGAGGCGGGAAGATTGCTTGAGCTCAGGAGTTGAAGACCAACTTATTATGATATATTTCATCATTATCAAAATCAGAACTGCCAAAATTCAATTTTTATTTTAGAGTTTTTATTTTATAGAACATTAATATTATTATTTCAAATTAGCAATAAAATTGAGTGAATCTTCAAAGATCTAAGTAAATTATTTTTGTTATTATTTTTTTCCAAAAAAAGTAGCTTGACTTTATTGCAGAGAAACTAAGACGGAGAGCAGGGCAAGTGAGAGTCTTTGCAGAAACGTTATAGCTGAGCAGGACTGCCAAGTCCCAGGTCCGTCTGGAAGCCAGGAGAGGATCAGACTCCTGCCCCCTTTGGTCAATCCTGCTGGCTAGAGGGCCAGGCCCTTGCTAATCAGGACCAAGGTAGGAAATGGTCTTTCCTGTTTTCTTCAAGGTCATCAGCAGAGTGTTTATACTGTGTGCAGATCCAGTAGAGACCTTCTTGTTGGGGAGATCAACATCATACTTAACTCCTGCCAGCTTCTTGAGAGATGGCATCAGCGCAGCCTTCGCTCATCGCGTCCACAGAGAACTTGTGCTTCAGCGTGTCGGTCAGTGAGGAGGTGGTGGTGGCCATGGTGGTAGTAACCTAAGTAAATTATTTTAAGCAAATACCTAATGAAAGACCACATTGAAAATAATTTGGAAAAAAATTATGATAATAATAAGGTATTCATTATATTAATGCTATATTTAGCATTTTAGTTCATGCCTTAGGTTAACAAATGTATATGTTAATTTGGTTCTTCCTATAACCTACCAGACTATAGGTTAATATTTCTAATTTACAGATTATGAAAGGAGGATCATAAGATTAATCAACTTGTTCAGGATCATCTATTCAATCACAGAACCATGACCTCAAGTTGTTTTGCACAATTTCAGATCTATTTTGTAGACTTCAATGTGAAAGACTAAAATAATCTCTATAAACTGGTTTTTTTCTTTTTTTTTTTTTATTGTTGGGGATTCATTGAGGGTACAATAAGCCAGGTTACACTGATTGCAATTGTTAGGTAAAGTCCCTCTTGCAACTGGGTTCTTAACCTTACTTAAAAAAAAACAAGAATATGACCTTTTAGTTTTCTTTTTATGTTAAGAATATGACTGTTAAGATGAAGACAGAGAATATATTGAGTTGGGAAAAATAGATTTTATGTGAGTCATGAATTCTCATTTTCACATATTACAAATAGGAAATATTACTTCATTATGAAGAATCACAATTCCAACTTGAATTTTGACTTCAAGCATAATATGTTTTTCTACACTTTGGGATACCAAGTAGGATGAGATTGAAAACCTTTATAAAAACCTTCTGTATTTTTCTCTTCTTAAGCATTATGGAACCCTAAGAAAGCAATCACTTTTTAAATCCAGAAACAAATCTCTTGTCCTTAGTTTTTCCTTCTATGTTGAGTCATTGTATACATTTTTTCCTCTTTGCACAATACTAACCAGTGTGATCTAGGGATCTTAGCAAGTTACGTCCTGCTGCAGCACCTTACCAACACATCCTGCACATGTAGCCTTGTCTCTGTGCTGTACTCTAGGCAGCCACATACTTTAAAGATGCTAGGCCACCAGTTCACTGTGGATCTCTGATACAAAAATTATCATCAATATAATCCTAAGGAACTGTGTGATTCTCTCATTCATTAAACAAATTTGCCAAAAAAGTATTACAATGGTATTATATTTGATATTTTTTATGGTTTTGAAAATTACATTTCTCATAAAATATTATTAGCAATTATTTTGTTGTTATTTTACATGAATTAACAAAATATTAAAAAAATTTGTAAACATAATTGCTGTTACAAAAAGCCCATTGTAATTTACAATAATTTTAAAGAATATAAAAATGGGCCTGAGGCTAAATGCTTGAAAAATCACTGTTCTAAGTTCAAGCCAAGACAGAAAACAAATCTGTGAAGATTTAAAATTTAATGCCAGGTAAAGAAAACACACACACACACACACACGCACGTGCACCCAGAGATACACTGATGCACATAGTTTCAAAAAGCATTTCAAAACAAAATCAATTATCAGTGTTACAAACTTCTGTAGCTAATGCTTCAATTTTATTATCTTTTTCAATAAATCAGATATTATTACTGTAACACAGAAATCCACTGAGGCAGAGTTTACCACAAATTATGTAATATAGAAGTTAGTATTATTCAAATTTCTGGCCAGGCCTAACGGCTGGAAATGTAATGCATTTTTTCCCCCAGAATATTATGGGAGTACAAATGTTGTGGTTTACATAGATGGTTTTGTACTGCTTGAGTCAAAGTTATAAGTGTGCCCACCACCCAGACAGTATACATGTACCACCCAGGTTTCATTTTACCTATTCCCCTACTCCATATGTGAGTTGAGTTGTTGAGTTTTACTTCCATATGTGCACACGAGTGCTGATCCATTTGTTCGAATTTAATACTAAGTACATGCAGTGTTTGTTTTTCTATTCTTGCACTGTTAGGAGAATGATCTCCAGTTCCATCCAGATTGTTGCAAAAGGCATGAATTAATTTTTTGTGGCTCAGTAGTACTCCATGGTGTACACATAACATATTTTATTAATTGATAGGCACTTGAGCTAATTCTACATCTTTACAGTTTTGAATTGTGCTATAATAAACATTCTCGTGTATGTGTCTTTTTGATAAAATGACTTTTTTCCTTGGGTCAATATCCAGAAGGGGATTGCTGGATCAAATACATGGTAGGTCCACTTTTAGTTCTTTGAGGACTCTCCGTACTGTTTTCCATAGAGTCTGGACTAGTTTGCAGGCCCACTAACAATGTGTTTCTTTTTTTCCATATCTGTGTCAGCACCTATTGTATTGGAACTTTTTACTAAAAGCCATTCATGCTGGAATTAGATGATATCTCATTGTGGTCTCAGTTTCCATTTCTTTGATGATTAGTGACTTCAAACTTTTTTTTTTTCTTTTTTGAAACAGAGTCTTATTTTGTCACTCTTGGTAGAATGCTGTGGTCTCATAGCTCACAGCAACTTCAAACTCTTGGGCTCAATCCTCTTGCCTCAGCCTCCTGAGTATCTGGGATTATAGGTGCCTGCCACGATGCCAAACTACTTTTTCTATTTTTAGTAGAGATGGAGGTCTCCCTCTTGCTCAGGCTGATCTGGCACTCCTCAGCCCGAGCAGTCCTCCTGCCGTGGCCTCTCAGAGTGGTAGGATTACAGGCATGAGCCATTGCACCCAGCCCCCATTTATTTATTTATTTTTATTGTTGCTGTAGTGGCCCTTAGGATCTTCTTTACAAATTCTTTGCCTAGACTTATACCTAAGAAGAGTTTCACAGGGTTCACTTGGTATATATCCAATAAAGGGGTAATAGCCAGATCTACAAATGTCTCAAGAAAATGAACAAGAAAACAAACAACACCATCAAAATGTGGGCAAAACAAAAAAAGTAGATTAATGGCCAAAAAACATACTAATAAATGTGTGAAGTCAAAACAAACAAACAAACAAACAAAAGAAACAGGCGTGGTGGCTCAAGCCTGTAGTCCCAGCACTCTGGGAGGCCAAGGTAGGTGGATTGCCTTAGCTCAGAGGTTCCAGACCATCCTGAGCCATAGCAAGACCCCATCACTAAAAATACCCAGGCATTGTTGGCAGGTGCCTATAGTCACAGCTACTTGGGAGGCTGAGGCAAGAGGATTGCTTAAGCCCAAGAGTTTGAGGTTGCTGTGAGCTATGATGTCATGACACTCTACCCAGGATGAAAGAGTGAGAATCTGTTTTAATTAATTAATTAATTAATAAGACTTGATTACATTTAAAAGGCTTCTGTATAGCCAAGGAAACTATCATCAGAGCAAATAGACAATATACAGAATGAGAGAAAATATTCGCAAGTTTGTGATGGGTTTTATATTTCCCTTTTCCCCAAGTTTTGTTTCTACAAGACACAGGAAAGGTATGTGTGACTTTTAGAACTGTTTGCAAAGTATTTTTAGCATGTAAAAGCTTATAATTTGAGTCTGAGCTCACAGCCACATTCTTAGATAATGTGTTACAAGGCCTATTTTCCAATTGTCTACACGAAGGGGGATGCCTATTGTTTTCCTGCTGTGGTACAAAGACTATGACTCCTCTCTAGCCAAAATATTCACCTCTTAATTTCTGAAAACCGTAGATATGTTACCCTTTATAACAAAATGGACTTTGCAGATGTGATTAAGATTAAAGACATTGAGATAGGGCCGAGTAACAGCTTCCTTGCATCTGGGCAATGTGAGTCTGGGGAGATAGGACTCCAGGCATCTCTGGCTGGTGGGATCTGCGTATCATCACCCCTGTGAGGATACAGGGAGTCAGTGAGAGACTTCTGCACCCCAAGAGGAGGACTTAAACAGTGGAAAAATGGCAAGTGGTCACGTGTGTTCAATCCGGCTAAACCCGCCCGCAACTGTAAGTTCAGTAGCGGAGAGACTGCAAACCAGAAAGGCCTTACCTGTGAACTGTTTTGGTATCTTTGGACTTGGCACTCAGTTGAACTGCCTTGGGGAGAGCCTGAGCGGGAGTGTGGAGAACTTTGGCCGTTGTCTAGGGCCCCAGTTGAGCCGCTGAGCCAGACGGAGCTAATAGTGTTTGGCTGTGGGTCACAGGGAGCCACTGTGAGCGATCTGCCCCAGCAAGCTCCGCCCTCAGGGTCGCAGAGCTAGAATCGGGTGGGAGCTGGTAACCCAGTGACCAAGTAGCCTAAGGGTGGGGTCTGAGCCGCCTTGCATCCCTAATCCTCAGGGGCAGAGTGAGACCGGTTTTGGCACACTGGGTAAGTGGATAGCCACTTCAGGAGTGATTCCAGCGACAAGCACTTTCCTGGGAAAGCTTCTGCTCAGCAAGTTTACAAGTTCAAAGTGCCTTTTAAGTGGGCTGAAGAGAGACTTAGGGTGTCTACCTGCTGGGGTTTGAGAAATCAGCAGCCTCCAGTCGTATCAGAACTGTGATTAACATCTCATACCCCAGAAGACCACGTGTTGCCCAGACAATATTCAATAACATATACATACTGCTTTGTTTTTGGTTGTGTTTTGTTTTGTTTTGGTTTAGTTGTTTTTTTTGTCTATTTTGATGTTGTTGATGTTGTTTTGTATTTTAATTTCAACCTTTTCTGTACAGATCTTTTTTCTTTCTCAATTTTTCTAGTTTAATTATAATTTCACATTGCTGCCTTCTCCATAACTAGAACTTCATTTCTGCTAGTGTTTCTACCACTATTATTTGGTTTTTCACCCAATTTTATCCCATAAAGTTTTGTGTTTGCTTGTTTTGGTTTGATTTATAGCATTTTTTCTTTCCTCTGTACTTGGTGGAGGTGGGGTACTGTGTCTGATCAGGTTAGCAAAGAGCTGCTGACCTCAAGGGAACCACCCAAATGGGCACCCCCAGAAGGTGGGGTTTTTTTAAAGGTTGTGTCAAAGTACCCTACTGTACACATATATTGCTCTGTCTCCCTCTTTCTGTGCCTCTCTTCTTTTTGTCAATATTCCTTTTACCCACCCCCTCTCCTTTCTCTATTTTTCTTTTTTTGTCTTATCACTCGGTCCTCCTTTCTTTCATCCCTTTTTTGCTCTTCAACCTTCTCATCCTTCTGGTCCTGTAACCCTTAGTCCACAGGCACGAGAACTTAAAGAGCAAGAGGAAGTGAAAGGAAAATTAGGGCAAGGAAACAGATAAAAGAAATCACTCATGAGGAAGAATCAGCAGAAAACTCCAGGCAACATGAAGAACCAGTCCAGAAGAACCCCGCCAAGGGACCATGAGATAGCTATTGCAGATGATTCCACCTATAAAGAAATGTTAGGAATGACAGAAAGGGAATTTAGAATACACATGTTGAAAACAATGAAAGAAATGATGGAAACAATGAAGGAAACTGCTAATAAAGTGGAAAATAACCAAAAGGAAATCCAAAAACAGAATCAAATAAGAGATGAACAATATGAAGAATATAAAAAGGATATAGCAGAGCTGAAGGAACTGAAACAGTCAACTAAGGAACTTAAAGATGCAATGGAAAGTATCAGCAACAGGTTAGACGATGCAGAAGAAAGAATTTCAGAGGTAGAAGATAAAGTTCTTGAGATAACTCAGATAGTAAAAGAGGCAGAAAAGGAGAGAAAAAAAGTAGAATGTTCACTGTCAGAATTATGGGACTTTATGAAGCGTTCCAACATACGAGACATAGGAATTCCAGAAGGGGAAGAAGAATGCCCCAGAGGAATGGAAGCCATACTAGAGAATATTATAAAAGAAAATTTCCCAAATATCACCAAAGATTCTGACACACTGCTTTCAGAGGGATATTGGACCCCAGGTCAGCTCAACTCTAACCGAGCTTCTCCAAGACACATTGTGATGAACCTGTCCAAAGTCAAGACAAAAGAAAAGATTCTGCAAGCTGCCAGGAGTAAGCGCCAGTTGACCTATAGGGCAAATCCATCAGAGTGACCGCAGACTTCTCTAATGAAACTTTCCAAGCAAGAAGACAATGGTCATCTACCTTTAATCTACTTAAACAGAACAATTTCCAGCCCAGAATTATGTACCCTGCTAAGCTAAGCTTCAAAATTGATGGAAAAATCAAATCATTTATGGATATGAAAACATTGAGGAAATTCACCACAACAAGACCAGCTCTACAGGAAATACTTCAACCTGTTCTGCACACTGACCACCACAATTGATCAGCAGCAAATTAGGAACTCAGAAATTAAAAAACAGAACCTAACCTCCACACTGATGCAAAAGATAAAACTAAGCAATGGACTCTCACAAAATAAGACGAATAGAATACTACCACACTTATCAATTATCTCAATAAATGTTAATGGCTTGAATTCCCCACTGAAGAGACATAGATTGGATGACTGGATTAAAAAACACAAGCCATCCATTTGCTGTCTGGAAGAAACACACCTGGCTTCAAAAGACAAATTAAAGCTCCAAGTCAAGGGTTGGAAGACAATTTTTCAGGCAAATGGAATTCAGAAGAAAAGAGGAGTTGCAATCTTATTTTCAGATACATGTGGATTTAAAGCAAGTAAAGTCAAAAAGGACAAAGATGGTCACTTTATATTGGTCAAGGGAAAAATACAACAAGAAGATATTTCAATTCTAAATATTTATGCACCCAATTTAAATGCTCCCAGATTCTTGAAACAGACCTTACTCAGTCTGAGCAATATGATATCTGATAATAGCATAATAACAGGAGACTTTAACACACCTCTTACAGAGCTGGACAGATCCTCTAAACAGAAATTAAACAAAGATATAAGAGATTTAAATGAGACCCTAGAACAACTGTGCTTGATAGATGCATATAGAACACTCCACCCCAAAGATAAAGAATATACATTCTTCTCATCACCCCATGGAACATTCTCCAAAATTGATCATATCCTGGGACACAAAACAAATATCAACAGAATCAAAAGAATTGAAATTTTACCTTGTATCTTTTCAGACCATAAGGCACTAAAGGTGGAACTCAACTCTAACAAAAATGCTCGACCCCACCCAAAGGCATGGAAATTAAACAATCTTCTGTTGAATAACAGATGGGTGCAGGAAGAAATCAAACAGGAAATCATTAACTTCCTTGAGCATAACAACAATGAAGACACAAGCTACCAAAACCTGTGGGATACTGCAAAAGCAGTTTTGAGAGGAAAATTCATCGCTTTAGATGCCTACATTCGAAAAACAGAAAGAGAGCGCATCAACAATCTCACAAGAGATCTTATGGGATTGGAAAAAGAAGAATAATCTAAGCCTAAACTCAGTAGAAGAAAAGAAATCTCCAAAATCAAATCAGAGATCAATGAAATTGAAAACAAAAGAATCATTCAGAAAATTAATGAAACAAGGAGTTGGTTTTTTGAAAAAATAAATAAAATAGATAAACCATTGGCCAGACTAATGAGGAATAGAAAAGTAAAATCTCTAGTAACCTCAATCAGAAATGATAAAGGGGAAATAACAACTGATCCCACAGAGATACAAGAGATCATCTCTGAATACTACCAGAAACTCTATGCCCAGAAATTTGACAATGTGAAGGAAATGGATCAATATTTGGAATCACACCCTCTCCCTAGACTTAGCCAGGAAGAAATAGAGCTCCTGAACAGACCAATTGTAGCACCGAGATTAAAGAAACAATAAAAAATATTCCAACCAAAAAATGCCCTGGTCCAGATGGCTTCACTCCAGAATTCTATCAAACCTTCAAGGAAGAGCTTATTCCTGTACTGCAGAAATTATTCCAAAAAATTGAGGAAGAAGGAATCTTCTCCAACACATTCTATGAAGCAAACATCAACCTGATACCAAAACCAGGAAAAGACCCAAACAAAAAGGAGAATTTCAGACCAATCTCACTCATGAATATAGATGCAAAAATTCTCAACAAAATCCTAGCCAATAGATTACAGCTAATCATCAAAAAAGTCATTCATCATGATCAAGTAGGCTTCATCCCAGGGATGCAAGGCTGGTTTAACATACGCAAGTCCATAAACGTTATCCACCATATTAACAGAGGCAAAAATAAAGATCACATGATCCTCTCAATAGATGCAGAAAAAGCATTTGATAAAATCCAGCATCTTTTTCTAATTAGAACACTAAAGAGTATAAGCATAGGTGGCACATTTCTAAAACTGATTGAAGCTATCTATGACAAACCCACAGCCAATATTTTACTGAATGGAGTAAAACTGAAAGCTTTTCCTCTTAGAACTGGAACCAGACAAGGTTGTCCTCTGTCACCTTTACTATTCAACATAGTGCTGGAAGTTCTAGCCAATACAATTAGGCAAGACAAGGAAATAAAGGGAATCCAAATGGGAGCAGAGGAGGTCAAACTCTCCCTCTTTGCTGACGACATGATCTTATACTTAGAGAACCCCAAAGACTCAACCACAAGACTCCTAGAAGTCATCAAAAAATACAGTAATGTTTCAGGATATAAAATCAATGTCCACAAGTCAGTAGCCTTTGTGTACACCAATAACAGTCAAGATGAGAAGCTAACTAAGGACACAACTCCCTTCACCATAGTTTCAATGAAAATGAAATACCTAGGAATATACCTAATGAAGGAGGTGAAGGACCTCTATAAAGAAAACTATGAAATCCTCAGAAAGGAAATAGCAGAGGATATTAACAAATGGAAGAACATACCATGCTCATGGATGGGAAGAATCAACATTGTTAAAATGTCTATACTTCCCAAAGCAATCTACCTATTCAATGCCATTCCTATCAAAATACCAACATCGTACTTTCAAGATTTGGAAAAAATGATTCTGCATTTTGTATGGAACCGGTAAAAACCCCGTATAGCTTAAGCAGTTCTCTGTAACAAAAATAAAGCTGGGGGCATCAGCATACCAGATTTTAGTCTGTACTACAAAGCCATAGTGCTCAAGACAGCATGGTACTGGCACAAAAACAGAGACATAGACACTTGGAATCGAATTGAAAACCAAGAAATGAAACTAACATTTTACAACCACCTAATCTTTGATAAACCAAACAAGAACATACCTTGGGGGAAAGACTCCCTATTCAATAAATGGTGTTGGAAGAACTGGATGTCTACATGTAAAAGACTGAAACTGGACCCACACCTTTCCCCACTCACAAAAATTGATTCAAGATGGATAAAGGACTTAAATTTAAGGCATGAAACAATAAAAATCCTCAAAGAAAGCATAGGAAAAACACTGGAAGATATTGGCCTGGGGGAAGACTTCATGAAGAAGACTGCCATGGCAATTGCAACAACAACAAAAATAAACAAATGGGACTTCATTAAACTGAAAAGCTTCTGTACAGCTAAGGACACAATAACCAAAGCAAAGAGACAACCTACACAATGGGAAAGGATATTTGCATATTTTCAATCAGACAAAAGCTTGATAACTAGGATCTATAGAGAACTCAAATTAATCCACATGAAAAAAGCCAACAATCCCATATATCAATGGGCAAGAGACATGAATAGAACTTTCTCTAAAGACGACAGACGAATGGCTAACAAACACATGAGAAAATTTTCATCATCTCTATATAGTAGAGAAATGCAAATCAAAACAACCCTGAGATATCATCTAACCCCAGTGAGAATGGCCCATGTCACAAAATCTCAAAACTGCAGATGCTGGCGTGGATGTGGAGAGAAGGGAACACTTTTACATTGCTGGTGGGACTGCAAACTAGTACAACCTGTCTGGAAGGAAGTATGGAGAAACCTCAAAGCACTCAAGCTAGACCTCCCATTTGATCCTGCAATCCCATTACTGAGCATCTACCTAGAAAGAAAAAAATCCTTTTATCATAAGGACACTTGTACTAGACTGTTTATTGCAGCTCAATTTACAATCGCCAAAATGTGGAAACAGCCTAAATGCCCACCAACCCAGGAATGGATTAACAAGCTGTGGTATATGTATACCATGGAATACTATTCAGCCATTAAAAAAAATGGAGACTTTACATCCTTCGTATTAACCTGGATGGAAGTGGAAGACATTATTCTTAGTAAAGCATCATAAGAATGGAGAAGCATGAATCCTATGTACTCAATTTTGATATGAGAACAATTAATGACAATTAAGGTTATGGAAGGGGGAAAAGCAGAAAGAGGGACGGAGGGAGGGGGGTGGGGTCTTGGTGTGTGTCACACTTTATGGGGGCAAGACATGATTGCAAGAGGGACTTTACCTAACAATTGCAATCAGTGTAACCTGGCTTATTGTACCCTCAATGAATCCCCAACAATAAAAAAATAAAAAAAAAAAAAAAGACATCGAGTTAGGGAAACCAGCCCGACTTATTCACATGTGCCCAGTGTAATCAGAGGATTCAGTAAAAGCAAAAAGGTTTCCTACCTGTGGTCACTGAAAGAGTGACATTGCTGAGTTTGAGGATGGAGGAAGTGACCCACAAATCGAAGAATGTGAGCTCTAAAATCTTGTAGGAATTAGAAAAGGCAGGGGCACAGATTCTTCTCAGAAGCTTAGAGAAGGAATATAGCCTGACTGATCCCTTACTATTTCTCTGGGAAGACAGAAGCCAGACTTCTGACTTCAAAATTGTAAGATAATAAATTTTTGTGCTGTTAAGCCATTAAATTTGTTATAATCTGTTCTGAAAACAGTGGACTATTAATTTACTTGCTCAAGATTGTTAAGGACAGCATTAAGCTAAGATATACATGAACAATGTACAACTGGAAGAATTTCATTTGAAAATACGAACGCTAAATATTCTCATGCCATGGATGTTTAATAAACATCTTACATTGAAGAGAAATCATTTATTGAGCCATCCAATGCTTTATCTTGTGCAAATTCCAGAGAAAATTCTAAATGATTATTGTATTATTACTAAGAAATCCTTAAGGCATGTGCATTTCAATTTAATAGTATGCTAAATATATGTCTCTGCTGTTCATTTATAAACTCTGTCATCACAGTATGTCAGTAAAACTGGACGGAAATAATCTCTGCAGGAGGAAATTTAACTTTGGCATGAGGGGTCTAATTTAGAATAGTTTACTTTAGTTTAGATAAAAATAAAAGTATAGAAAGGTATTGGGATTTTTAACTTTGATATTTCATTAATACTTTACCTCAACATTATCATTTTTATCTCTAAAATACTATTTAAAAGGCTAGTTAAAAATGTAAGCTTTTTATCTAAAATTTAGATTTATATAGATGCAATGTTTTTAACATCTTACCATATAATTAGGAACAATAACATCTTGCTAAATTAAAGCGTTAAAGAAGCCGAGAATACTAGATGGATGTGGATAGCTTAGGCTTTAGCACTATCTCCTTTAATGAAGTAACCTATTTAATTGTTACTATATGGGGTATTTATAATTGAGGTTATTTGATTTTAATAATTTTAATTATGTACAAATAAATTATGCAACATTATTTTAAGTGTTACATTAAAATTTAGCTCTACAAAACTGAAAGGATATTTTAAAATAAAGAAGAATTATGTTAAATAAGAACAAGAAATTTTTCCTTCAAACAGTCAAATTTATACATGCAAATTCTAAATGTATCTTATGATTATATGCATTTATGAATAATTAATGGACCATATTACATTTTATTTCAAGTCAAGGTTACAAGGAAAAGTTTGTATTTTTCTTTGGATGTTCATTAATTCATCCCATACTTTGGTACATGAAGTGAGACTGTCCATTGGTTTTCTCTGCATTAAATCTTTCATCTCTATTTGGCCAACTATTTGAACAGTACAATATCCCATGATCATAAACACTTTGTAGGATTCATATATTGCCTTTCGAAGTTCCTTTCTTTTTTTTTAAGAGATGGAGTCTCACTATATCACCCTTCGTAGAGTGCAGTGGCATAACAGCTCACAGCAACCTCAAACTCTTGGGCTTAGGTGATTCTCTTGCCTCAGCCTCCCAAATAGCTGGGAGTACAGCGCCCGCCACAATGCCCGGCCCTTTTTGTTGTATTGTTGCTGTCGTCATTGTTGTTTAGCTGGCCCAGGCTGGGTTTGAACACTCTAGCCTTGGTGCAGGTGGCCAGCGTTGTAAACACTGAGCTATGGGTGCCTAGCCATATTACCTGAAATTTCAATTTATTGTCTACAGATAGACAGCTTATAAAACCTATTTTAAATATATATTAATTTAGAAGTCGAATGATGCACAATATTTTTGAAATATCTAGAAGAAAGTTATCAATGTCACACAAAACAACTTGTCATTTTAGATAAATTCTTACGCATTACTTTGAATCCTGTGACTCATTAAAAATTCAAATTTTAAGTGATTTTGAAGTCTATCATAATCTGAGCACCTCCATTAGGGATCCAATAATAACATCAAAAAACAGGCAATATAGAAATAACTTTCTAATTGACTTGTAACTTCTATCTGTATATATTTTTACTTTGGATTAATATAAAGGTACATATGATTAGGTTACATTATTTGCGTTTGTTAGTTAACATCTGAGTTGAATTGTAGTTCAGATGTTTACCTGGGAGGTGTGTCATATACCCCTACATTGCACCCCTCTCCCCCTTCTCAAGTTTGTAATTTTTCTCTCCTGTGGGCTTGTAGTTTGTCTACTAGTTTTGAATTAGTATTGAGTACATGGGATGCTTGCTTTTCCATTTTTGAGATACTTTGCTTAGAAGAATGTTCTTCAAGTATATCCAGGCAAATATGAAAGATGTGAAGTCTCCATCTTTCTTTATGGCTCAATAGTATTCTGTGGTACTGTAATTTACATTTTTAATGAAAGATGATGATGTGAAGGTTTCCACGTAACTTATTTTTACTGCAATTTTAAGTGATGAATAGTATAACAAGATTTATATGTAGTCATATTTACAATCATTTGAATTAAGGGAGAATTTCATATGGTTTACTAAGAGAATTTAAAATATAGTTCTAATTCATTGTGTCCATGAAAAACTTACTTTTACGATATAAAATGTACGCTAAATCCAAATATTAAGAGAATTAAGTATATTTGTCAAGATAACTCTAATCATGCAGATTAAAAGAGAAATAATTACAATAGAATCTCTCTACGTTGACTACCCAAAGTACCATAACAAACTGGTCAACATACAGTAACTAGTCCTACTGTACTGATACATACATGTGGTGCATGTATGATCTATGAAAATTAGGACAACTTAAGTAGGTGGTCAATGTAGGGAGCTGGTCAACTCTGGAGGTTCTACTGTACTATCAGCAATTCATATTATATATTAGATTAAGGTGCCGTATTTTCTTCTATTGTTAAATATGCTTTTTTATGTCAAATTTTAATTAATTAATTAATTAATTTTATTTTTTTTATTAAATCATAACTGTATACATTGATATGATCATGAGGTATCATACACTCGCTTCATAGACCATTTGACACATTTTCATCACAATGGTTAACATAGCCTTACTGGCATTATCTCAGTTACTGTGCCAAAACATTTACATTCTACATTTACCAAGTTTCGCAAATACCCCTGTAAGATGCACCACGGGTGTGATCCCACCAATCCCTCTCCCTCTACCCAGCACCCCCCTCCCTCCTCTCCCTTTCCCACTTCCCCCTTTTGTAAATATGCTTTCATTCCTCCAGTTAACCCATGCTTAGAGTAGATACTGCAACTTTTCAGGTTACTTTCATATGTTTGAAAATAGTATCAGGCTTCGGGCATTAAAATATCCAGTCTAGCTTAATATCAAAATTTCAATCTATCCCCTATTTAATTCTCCACCCCCTGGACCTGTCAAACTTTCACACTAGTAGTGAAGAGAAAGAAAACCAAGAAGTCATGCTCTGATCTTTCTTTATTTTCCTTGTTATTCTTTTTCTTTTCTTTCTTTTTTCCCCTTTGGTTCAGGTTTCTCTAGAGTTGGCAAGAAGTGGTTAGTGGTAAAGAGGTATAGACTACTTAGTTAATATTTATTATTCCTTCTCCTGCCATATCTAGTATCTAGCTGCTGTCTCTCTCATGGGGATATGTAAATGTTTTTGTTCAGGGTCCTTCTTTGGAAAACACTCTGCTTATATCTTACACGTCAACTCCTGCCTTCTGTCGTTATTCTGTTGAGTTTTTTCACATTTTCAGGTAAGTGTTAGATAAGATGTGTTCTAGGTACCTAAATGGTCTCTTGGCCTGTGGGTATTTCCCCCCTCACCCTAACCCTATTTTTAGCAGAAGTGTGCAACTTTCTCCAATTGCAGCCCCCACTCTCATTCTGTGCTTGCAGGGAATGACCTAGCTCTTATTCTAAGTGGTGTCCACATCATCAATTACAGACCAACAGTAATATACTTATAGTTGACTACATTGGGCATATTACTTGTCACATTGAGAGAATATTCACCATGAAGAATCATGAGGCATTGCAGTAGGAGGATGTTAGAACATGCTGTAAGATTTAGGCTTTGGTGGTTTTGATGAGAGTTTAAAGAATGGATTATTCCTTCTGGAGTAGGTGCTGTCAGCAAGTGGTAATAATTCTATGATTAAATATGTCAACAAATCATATCTACAGGGACAGCAACTTAAAGTGGGAATAAAGTTGTACTTGCCAAAGTAGTTATGTCATTTGGGAGGTGAAAATGTTTGATATTTGTGGAATACCCACCTTACTTTAACAGGGCTACAATGCGAACTTGTTTGAGAGTGTTTATGTCCAGCAGGAGAGCATAGCCTGGCTGTGAGATTAGATGCTTTGTATGACTTTGAGTTCAAGCTGGGAATATCAGACCAAGTTCTAGATCTCATGGCTATTTTTTGCTGTTATTATTATTTTTTGATAGGTTGTTGTTGTTTGTGCTTTTTGTTTGTTTCTTTCTCAGGTTCCTGTGTAAGGATTAGGTACCAGGATCTGTAATCTCTTGGTCCAGAAAACACATGCCAAGATCTGCCATGAAGGCTGGGCGTGGTGGTTCACACCTGTAATCCCAGCAGTCTAGGCAGAGGTGGGTGGATCACCTGAGCTCATGAGTTCCAGACCAGCCTGAGCTAGAGTGAGACCCATGTCTAAAAATAGGTGGGCATTGTAGCAGGTGCCTGTTATCCCAAATACTCGGGAGACTGCGGCAAGAGAATCACTTGAGCCCAGAGTTTGAGGTTGCTGTGAGCTGTGACACCATGGCACTCTACCCAGGGTGAAGTGACAAAGTGAGACTCTGTCTCCAATAAAAAAAAAAAGATCCACCATGAGCAGTCTTAGCCTGGTCCCATAACTGCAAAGACTTATGGAACCCTCTCCATTGTTTGAGCAATACCCAGAAAGCCTCCTCCCCCAGTGGTTGACGGATGACTAGTGAGATTGGAACACTGTAGTCTAGGTTCTTCATTCTCTTTAAAGAGGCATTCAGTCTTTTCTTTTGTAGTGACTGGACAGATGGAAATGTGAGTCTATGAGAAAAGATATTATATTTTTAAGCAAAGATTCTACAGGCATCTGTCTGTAGAATATGAAGTCAATATGCACAGTTGTCTTTGGTTTTGAGGCCTTGGCCAAAACTTTGGAATATAACATTTCCCACTAAACAGTTTTATAAGGCGAGTTTGAACCCTTACTCTAACAATATAACAGTATACTACTATATATATATACATATACATATATTACAAATTTATCCCCCAAATCAATTTTTCTTTGACTTTAAAACAAATAATATATGGGGAATTTTAGGAGACAAATATTTCTGAGATTATTTTCTGTTTGTAATACTAAGTATAAAACCTAAGAATAAAAACAAGGAGGCTACTTATTAAAGATCAATGACAGTTCTTAAATTAATATGCAGTACATATAGGGACTCTTCGGCTAGAAAACCTGGTGTACAGAAGCACAGTAATGATTTTTTAATGCCACCAGTACTGAGAATTTGGAAGGGGAGGAATATATCAATTAGCACTATTATACTAATATTTTAATCTAAATCAAATCATAGTGACATTTTAATTCATATTCAGGAAACACATTAGAAATATATGCTAAATAACTATATTGTAGAATATAAAAATTCAAAAATTAATCTCATTATGGCAAGACCACTGCAATTTGAGTCTTATCATTGTCTATAAATGAAGGTAATAACATGAAATATAATACTTCCTATCAATATAACTGTGAATGACAAACTGATTCAAAATGCAATGGGCAGTAAAAAGAGACGAAATTCAACTGTCATGAAAACAATCATGTATCTAAAACAAGAGCTAATTTTAATGAATTTCAGTCTTCTTATTCTCTTTCAATTAATTATCTTTGGGATTATTAATCTTTATTGAAATATTGAGGCTATTAATATATAGTGTCTGATATGTCTATAAAGGGTTTAAATCAATTTGTAAGTGAATATTTCTACTAAATGAATATTTATACACTTTCCAAAAAAAGTACCTCAACTGTGCAAAAAAATGATCATGATTAAATCAGAGGTCAATCCCAATACAGGTTGTTAATTTTTCCTTTATTATGATCACTAGGTCTTTATAATTTGTGTCCCAAATAAAGTACAGTATACATATCATTTATTTCAAATGAATTTCAGATTTAGTTATGTCCAAAGATGTGTGCCAGTATAAGCTTTTTAACTATAAAAATAGAGTTGAATAGTTCTGTATAATAGATGCCTATTGAATATGTAATGGCATAGCCTGCAAAACCTATGAATGTTTACTTTGCAATTATATTTGCAAAATATTTACTATCTGGCCTTTGAGTATAAACGATTGCTGGCTTCTTTTCTAGACTATTTGAATGCAAGTAGGCAGTTGTTAGGACTGTGGATAAATAAAACAGAACTGTTTTCCCAGTCAAGTGAAGTTACTTAGTGTGAATTATCCAACCGAATCTTATTTATATAAAGTAAAAATCAGAGGGAAACAGTTTACTCTTTTGTATCTTGACCTCATTGGTTTCTCAAATTAGGTGTAAAATCTTTAATTTCAGATATTTAACACAATGATTATTTGATTGGAGGACAGCAAAGAAGAGTGGAGTGTTTGATGTCATCAGCTAAATGTCCCAGCTCTGGCCTCATTTCTTTCACAGTGAACAATAGAGGTAAAAACCGTGGCTCTTCTAAGAAGACAGATCTTCTACTGCTTGTTCCTCAGCTGTGCTGGCTAGTTCATGATGACGTGTGAGCCCCTGAAGAGTCTGAAAGCGTTATTCATGCAAACAGATGCAGGCAGGGCAGCCTAAGGGCATGCAAAGCGCACACAGTGCAATTATTTGGTTTATAAAATGTTTCTTATTTTTCCTATAAGTGACTTTGATTTCCTCATTAGACTAATACTACTTCCATCTTCAAGAGATGTGACCTTAGACATTTTAAGTGCTTAGTACCCAACTGAGGGATTCATAGAGTTCCAAAGAGTGGAAACAGGTTGTCATCGTCAAGCTAGCCAAGCTACCAAGCATCCTCTATTATCTCTTTCATTAAATGGAAGTTAGTTTGAACATATTGCTAACATATTCTCTTCCTTATTAAATGCATCTCTCCCAGATATAATTTAATACCATTTGGTCTCCTAGGATATATTTTTATGATCCCTGTTTCATGACACGTTTGAGAAATGACAGGGGGACCTATGTCAGGTTTATGAAGCTGGACACCTCAGGTAGTTCTCTTGTGCCATGACCACACAAGGCTCAACTGACAAAACATGGAAGAGGTCTCTTTCACTCTCAGATTCTTCCCAAACAATTGAAATGTTTCCATTGTTTCTCTTTTTACAAGAAACCCAACTCTGGGGGTATGCAGAGCCTCTTTTAAGGGAGCAAGCCCAATATCTAATTCTCTGTTCCTTTTTTCCCTCTATCTTAATTAAATACCCCAGGAAACTTTCTTATTTCCTATAAGAAGAGAAAATGACTTGTGGTTGAGAAATTATAAACTGGTAGGTGAACTTCAGTGTCTATGCCTGCCCTTCATTTATTATGAAATTCTCTGGATTTGAATTGCCAACAGAAAAAAAAAAAGGCCAACTATAATTCTTAGCCTTCTCTGGCGTTAGGTATGGCCACCTCATCAAGTTATGACCAAAGACATGTGAACAGATGTGATATTAGCAACTTTCAATTATAACCATTAAAAGGAATGTCTTCCCATTGTTAAAATATCATTTTCTGAAAAATAAAATATTATGGCATGAAGCAAATATAAAATGAATACTTGCATAATATTTTACTTAACATATTAATTAATGAGGGAACAAGAGCTATGTTATGACAGGTTAAAAGATCATCTGAAAATCAAGGATTTCATAGGCAATTTACCAGAAAAATGTCAAAATAAGATTATTGGGTTAGACATAACACAGAAAAATGGCGAAGACGGCCATAATGTTAACAAATCAGCAAGCAACTTCACTAAGTCTGAAACTGTTAATTAATAATAGTGAAGTTGACTAAGAGCATTCTCCAATGCTCGTGTGGCCTGGGCCTCCCTATGACATTGCAAATATTTGTCATCCAATTTTTCTCCTTATTACTAAGTTTTAGATAATTTTTCTATCGCATTCCAGTTCTTTCTTTTTTTCGTGAAATGCAGACATCATGCCAAGAACGAAAGCAAACATCCTGACCCTACAGATATGTCTTAAATATGAAAGGGAAAAAGTTTTGGAGGGTCATAAGTACCCAGAATCAACAAGTACATACACCTTTCCTTAGAAGATTCTCAGGAATTTTATGCAGATAGGGCAACTGTCATGTTTAGAGTATCTCTGTTCTCCATAGTAAGTCATTTCCCTACCTAACATATAATTTTCTACTAAAAGTAGGTCACTAATATAAAAAGAAAACTGATCCTTTTGGCTTAAGAGTTGACTGGAAGGCACCAAGGAAACATTATCAGAGAACTTATAAATCTTGTTATTCCATAACAAGGTAAAATTACTGCTTGCAATGTTTTGGAAGCCAGGCTACAAGCCAACTGAATGTGACAAAACACGTGTTTTGTGTTTTAAAAATTAATAATATTGTCAGGTGCAGGGGCTCATACCTGTAATCCCAGCACTTGGGAGGCTGAGGAGGGTAGATTGCTTGACCTCACAGATTCAAGACCAACCTGAGCCAGAGTGAGACTCCATCTCTAAAGAAATTAGCCAGGTGTCGTGGTGAGTGCCTGTAGTCCCAGCTATTTGGGAGGCTGAGGTAAAAGGATCACTTGAACCCAAGAGTTAGAGGTTGCTGTGAGCTAAGAAGCCACAGCACTCTACCAAGAATGACCAAGTGAGACTTTGTCTCAAAAAAAACAAAAACAAACAAACAAAAAAAACATACTAGTTTGTGTCAATTTTTTTTCTCTACTTTCACCAAAGACCATTAAGTGGGAGAGGAAAAGAAATCAAGTCACAGTTACCTATCTCAAAAGGAGGGAATACAGCTTTGCTAAGGGAGGCTGTTGCTACCTATAGTCTGTCATTTAGATTGAGGGATAAAGTCATAATTTGGAGCCTATCAGGAGTGAAAACAGTGAGTGATTCTCTATCCCCAAATTAAAGCAGTGATATGAGGATATGAGAAAGAGTGAAGACTCTTCCCTACTTGACTCTTCCTAGTAGACTAGAGCATGACTTTAGATTCTCATGTGAGACTGGAGTGCATTTTTACCTTGTTTAAGACACCATGCTGGAGGGCATTTTTCTTTTAAGATACTGTCAACACTGCCTAACTAATACAGGAATTCTTTCAAGTACAATGTATATTCCTCTAGTCCTTTAAGTTCTTAGCTTTTTATATTCAAGAGTTTGGACTCCTGAAAATCAAAAACTTTGATTCCTTACAGAAAAAAAAATGTCTTTAGTTTTAATGTTGTCCTGGGAGCAAAAGTGCTGCTGATTCTTTGCAGAAAGGGTAAAGAATGTTCAGAAACTGTGTACATACATGTGCATGTGTTTGCATGAAGAAATATTCCCAAATTTTATTCTGTTAGAGAAAAAGTCTTTTTGTATTATTTATTTCAACTCTGAGAGCAATGTACATTATTTCATCTCTCTTGCTCAAGTATGCTACATCATAAATGTATACATGTCAGATTATTTTTAATTATTTTAAGACATCCCAAGCATATGCTTTATTTCTTCAATTATCCCCAATTTTATTATATTCCTCTGTCATTTCCACTCTCATTCTTTGCAAAACTATTTTAAATTGTTTTCAATATTTTTAAATATCTCAAACCTTAACTCTTCTTTCATGTGCAACTCATGGAGAAAATTTAAAGATATTAGATACAGCTCTATCAAATTCTCACTACCATCTTTATAAGACAACTATCTTTCACATACATTTAACATCAACTGCTTTTTTAGGTTGGTGTCATGAAGCTGTGCCTCTCTTTCCCTAAAGCAAAGTATGCACCTGCGCTTTAAAGCTTTTTAAAGTGGGAGTTCCTGCTGATGTCTTTACGAATGTATGGACATTATCTATCAATTATTCCTTCTTTCTTCTCTATATGCACTTATGTTTAATTGGATTTATTCTATGATTACTTAACATGACTTTAAAAAATTTCTCTCTAAATGTCATACCTTCCTCCATAGTGAACTTACCTGTGGTTTCCCACTCATAACCCAACTTCTAAAAACATTTTTTTAAAAAAGAGGATAAATTTGTTCTCTTGACACACATCCATTATCACATTACAGTTTCATTTTGTTAAATCTTATGAGCATTTTCAGTCCTCATTTTTCTTTTTTTATTTTGTGTGACTGCACTTTTTCTTATTATTTTTCTTTGGATTTCCTGATTGCTACTTCTCAGTACCCTTTCCCAGTTTCTCCTCCTTTCCTTGGACATGGAACAGTGGCTTCTACAAAGTTCTGATATATGACATTATCTACACCCATGCTCTAAGTTCTGGGGATGAATATTAATTGAAGCCCAGACTTTTCCTCTGAACTTGCGTCCAACTGCCTACCCAGGATAACCATTAGGAGGAATTATAGACACTTGAAATTTGGCATATTTAAGATAAAATATACGATATTTACCACCAATATTAGTCATACACTTGTAAGTTTTAGTGAATTCTAAGCACAAAACCTAAAAGGCATCCTTAATTCTTCTCTCCCTCTCCCCACCTCTCTCTCTCTATCCAATCCTTTCATTATGTCCTATCAACTTTAACTTTGAAATACCTTTCAAACATTTCAGCTTTTCTTCATCTGCGCTGCCACTAATTTATTCTAACCTTAAACATCCTTCACTTACCCTACAGCAGTAGACCATTAATTAGTTTTCCCTCAGATGTGGTGGCAACCCCTGTGATTTGCATTATACAGTAAAGTTAAAAGTATGTTTTTAAAAACACATATCTATTTGTGTTTTCTGCTTCAAACATTTTGATGATTTACCTATACACATTGTCTGATCTAGAAGGGTACCAACACTTTAGGTAGGCCTAGCCATGTTACCCTTTGTTTGTTTCAGTTACTGTTAACGTCTTTGAGTTCTTCAACTGTCCATGCACTCCTCTCCCACACACCCTCTGCATTATTTATTCCCATTTTTTAGGTTTCTCTGGAACTCTTCCTGTGAAAGAGTTGATAGGACTCTTTCCATTTTCGATGATATTGTCAGGGTCTTTGGCCTTCCCTTTCACCAACCTTCACCCTCCCAGTTTAAGTTAGGTGCTATAATTAGATGAACTTGTACATGACATGGTTCCATTCCTCTAAAGTATGTATTGTGCTTGATACAGGTAAAGTAAAATATCAATACAAAAACATTTACAACCTTGCACTATTTTTCAATGCAATTGTATTTAAATAGGAGCACATGCTTACCATTGAGGATGTTCTAAGAGTACTGTAAGAGGCCCTGTGGTGTGCTTTATACCATAGAAACTCTCAGTTTATCATAGTTAGCATTTTATTATATAAAGCATACTGAAAGAAGGTCATATTGTTATAGAAAAATATAACTATAATAATAATTTGCATACGATACTGGGAGATACAGAACGAGCACACAAATAGAGAATGAAAAAGAGAATAGATAAATGAATTTAATTGTGAGCAAAAATAATTTGCGGGATTTTAATGAAAAACGACTTCAGGACTTTGCAGGAAGATGGCAGACTAGAGACCTTGCTTGCTGGACTGAAGGGAAGATTGGATTTTGGATAAAGGAGAGGGGAGAAGAGAGGCAGTTCAGATCATAGAGAAAGGAGTAGGGATCCTCCTGGGACCCCACGGAGGGAAATTTCAAAACAGAGAAGGAATAAGATAAAGATAAAAAGGTATTACCTGGGGCTGAATCCAGAGAGGCTCAGAGCCCAGTGAAATGTAAGGGGGTGTCTGTCTCTCTCTTCCACAAGCATTCAGTGACCAGCGTGCTGTCACATTACTTGGAGACTTTCCCACTCCCACAAACCCAGGCACAGTGGCAAACAGGGAATACTGGGGGAGAACTCGCTGATGTTGGAGCTTGGATATCTAGGCTGGGGTCCTCTAGTGAGAGTCACACTGGACAGCCGGCTTTCTCCTATTCACACGCTTCCCTCCCTGCTTCTTCCCCACCTACTGCAACTGGGAAAACAGACGGAGACTTTGGTGAGAGACTGCCTCTCCCCAGTGGGTGCATGCTACAGCTGGAAGTCCCCACAGAGAGTGGGCGACGCCTTTCCCCTTGAGGGTCTAAAGCAGAGCAGAAGTGCTTGGTTTGGGAGCTCTCTGTCTTCTGAAATTTCATGGATTCACATCCAGTGGGGCAGACAAGCAAGCCGGACCAGGTTCTGTGGAGCCACAGGGGATGCTGAGTCTACCCAGCCCTATCCAGCCTCATACCCTCACCAACCTTTGCTATAGCAGAGAATACGGACACACCTGAAAGTTCCAAGGCCCCACCCACCATCTCAGGTATTCTTGTGGTTCTTCTGAAGAACTAGGGCTGGTCACAATCCCCCAAAGAACCCTGCCTCTTGTTCCTTCCAGCAAGTTTCACCTAATGAAAGGAAGGTCAATTTGCATAGCCCCATATAGAATTTACTGACTTAAGCCTATGGTAAATAGGCTTTAAGTGAAGTAAATTCTCACTCATAAGAGCCAAGATTGCTCATGTTTTAGGCTACAAAAAAATGACTCAAAAAATTAAAGAAAAAATAAAAGAAATCATACCATGTATCTTCTCAGATCATGATGTAATAGAACTAGAAATCAATTTCAAGAGAAACAGCCAATTCTATACATAGTCAGGGGAATTAAACAACCTACTGATGATGAAATTAATATGGAAATCAAAAGATTATTGAAACTTAATGCAAGTCAATACAATCTATCAAAATCAATAGAATTTAGCAAAAGTCATCCTAAGGAAAAAAAGATAAAACTAAGCCCAAATCCAGTACAGGAAAAGAAATAACTAAGGGTAGAACAGAATGAACTGAAATAAAATACAAGAAAATAGTAGAGAAGATCAAAGAAATGAAAAGTTAGTTCTTGGAAAAGATAAGCAAAATTGTAGATCTCTTTCTAGATTTACCAGAAATAGATGAGAAAGGACCCAAATAAGCCCAAATGTAAATGGAAAAGAAGATATTACAACCGATACCACAGAAATACAAAATATGAACTGTGAAAATATCTGTGCATGTAAACTCAAAAAGGTAGAAGAAATGGACAAATTCCTGGCAACATACAACCTCCCAAGACTCAAACAGGAATAAATAGAACTGAACAGACAGATAATAACAGCAAGACTGAAAGAGCAATAAAAAAATCTTCTAACGGGCAGTGCCTGTGGCTCAGTGAGTAGGGCGCTGGCCCCCTATACTGAGGTTGGCCCAGTCCCGGCCAAACTGCAACAAAAAAATAGCTGGGCGTTGTGGTCAGTGCCTGTAGTCCCAGCTACTGGGGAGGCTGAGGCAAGAGAATCGCCTAAGCCCAGGAGTTGGAGGTTGCTGTCAGCTGTGTGATGCCACGGCATTCTACCGAGGGCAATAAAGTAAGACTCTGTCTCTACCAAAAAAAAAAAAAAAATCTTCTAACTACAGAAACCCTGGACCAGATAGATTCACAGCTGAATTTTATCTAACCCACAAAGAAAAATAAAATGGGTTTCCACACTGCAGAAACCATTCCATACCATAAAGAAGGATAAAATCCTCCCCAACTCATTCTACAAAGTCAGTATCACCTTGATACCAAAGCCAGAAGAGGATACCAAAAAAAAAAAAAAAAAGGAAAACTGTAGATCAATATCACTTACCAAAAATGAGGGATGCAAAAATCCTCAATAAATACTAGCAAACCAAATTTAATAGCATGTCAAAAATATAATCCCCCATGGCCAAGTGGGCTTCATCCCAGAGATCCAAGGATGGTTCAACATACATAAATTAATAAAGATGATTCAACACATAAATAGAAGCCAAAACAAAGATCATGTGATCTTTGATATCTATATATTCTGAAAAAGCATTTGACAAAATTCAGCACCATTTTCTGATGAAAACCCTCAATAGCTCAGGCAAAGAAGGAACGTATTTCAAGATTATAAAATCCACATATGACATATCCACAGCCAACATCATACTGAATTGGGAAAATTTGAATCATTCCAGCAAGTACTAGAAAAAGACAGGAATGCCTGTTGTCACCGTTTGTATTCCACATAGTATTGGAAGTCCTAACCAGAGCAATCGGGCAAGAGACTTCAGCGAAGTCTCAGGTTAAAAAATTAATGTGCACTAATGAGTAACATTCTAACACACCAATAACTGTCTAGCTGAGAAACAAGTCAAAGACTCAATGCTATTTACAACAGCTACCAAGAAAAAAAAACAAATTAAAAATATATATATACTTAACCAAGGAAGTGAAAGATCTCTATAAAGAGAAATATGAAACACCAAGGAAAGAAATCAGAGATGGACAAACAAATGGAAAAACATGTTATGATCATGGATTGGTAGACTCACTATTATTAAAATGTCCATACTACCTTAATTCATTTACATATTTAATGCAATCCATATCAAAATACCAATGTCATATTTCACAGTCATAAATAAAATGTTTAGGCTCGGTGCCTGCATACAATGGAGCTGGCGGGTTCAAATTCAGCCTGGGCCTGCCAAACAACAATGACAACTACAACCAAAAAATAGCCGGGTGTCGTGGTGGGCACCCGTAGGCCCAGCTACTTGGGAGGCTGAGGCAAGAGAATTGCTTAAGCCCAAGAGTTAGAGGTTGCCAAGAGCTGTGACGCCATAGCACTCTAACGGAGGGCAACATAGTGAGACAGTCTCAAAAATAAATAAATAAATAAATAACTTGTTTATCTGCTTCTTTTGGAATGAGAGCCCAAGCAGCTAAAGGAATCTTAAATACATTTGGAGGCATCACATTACCAGAACTTAAACTATACCAAAAGCCTGTAGTAATCAAAACAGTTACTGGTACAATAAGAGAGATGTAGACCATTGGAATAGAACAGAAAACTCAGATATAAAGCCATACATACATTTTCTGACAAAGCCGCCAATAATATACACTGTGGAAAAGATTCCCTATTCAATAAATGGTGCTGGGGAAATTGAATAGCCACATGCAAAACAATGAAACAGGTTCCATGTTTCTCACAACACACAAAAATTAATTCAAGATGAGCAAAAGATTTAAATGTAAAGTATGAAACCATAAGAATTCTAGAAGAAAATATTGGAAAAAATTGTTTTGATACTGGCCTAGGCAAAGAATTCATTAAGAAGACCCCAGTGGCAATAATGGCAATAACTAATATAGATGAATGGGACTTGACTAAATTAAAAAGTTCCTTCACCGCCGAGAAAATAATCAACAGAATAAATAGACAACCTACAGAATGGGAGAAAATATTTGCAAGCCATGTACCTGATAAAGGACTAACACCCAGAATCTACAAAGAACATAAGCAAATTAGCAAGAAAAAGATAAATGACCTCATTGTAAAGTAGGCAAAAGACATGAACAGAAGCTTTTCTAAAGAAGATAGACAAATAGCCAATAAACACATGGAAAAATGCTCAGTGGTATGAAAACCACAATGAGATATCACTTTATACCTCTTAGAATGGCTTTTATTGAAAAGTTCAGGGGGGTGCCTGTGGCTCAAAGGAGTAGGGCACCAGCCCCATATACCAGAGGTGGCAGGTTCAAACTCAGCTCTGGCCAAAAAAAAAAAAAGCAAAATAAATAAATAAAAAGTTCAAAAACAAAAGATGCTTGTGTGGATGCAGAGAGAATGGAACACTTATATACTCTTATCTTAGTGGGACTGCAAATTAGTACAACTTCTATGGATAATATGGAAATTGTTCAAAGACGTGAAAGTAAGCCTACCCATTGATATATGGGATTATTGGCTTTTTTCATTTGGATTAATTTGAGTTCTCTATAGATCCTAGTTATCAAGCTTTTGTCTGATTGAAAATATGCAAATATCCTTTCCCATTGTGTAGGTTGTCTCTTTGCTTTGGTTATTGTCTCCTTAGCTGTACAGAAGCTTTTCAGTTTAATGAAGTCCCATTTGTTTATTTTTGTTGTTGTTGCAATTGCCATGGCAGTCTTCTTCATGAATAGAACTTTCTCTAAAGATGACAGACGAATGGCTAACAAACACCTGAAAAACTGTTCATCACCTCTGTATATTAGAGAAATGCAAATCAAAACAACCCTGAGATATCATCTAACCCCAGTGAGAATGGCCCACATCACAAAATCTCAAAACTGCAGATGCTGGCGTGGATGTGGAGAGAGGGGAACACTTTTACACTGCTGGTGGGACTGAAAACTAGTACAACCTTTCTGGAAGGAAGTATGGAGAAACCTCAAAGCACTCAAGCTAGACCTCCGATTTGATCCTGCAATCCCATTACTGGGCATCTACTCAGAAGGAAAAAAATCCTTTTATCATAAGGACACTTGTACTAGACTATTTATTGCAGCTCAATTTACAATCGCCAAAATGTGGAAACAGCCTAAATGCCCACCAACCCCCAGGAATGGATTAACAAGCTGTGGTATATGTATACTATGGAATACTATTCAGCCATTAAAAAAAATGGAGACTTTATATCCTTCATATTAACCTGGATGGAAGTGGAAGACATTATTCTTAGTAAAGCATCACAAGAATGGAGAAGCATGAATCCTATGTACTCAATTTTGATATGAGGACAATTAATGACAATTAAGGTTATGGGGGGGAAGCAGAAAGAGGGATGGAGGGGGGGTGGGGCCTTGGTGTGTGTCACACTTTATGGGGACAAGACATGATTGCAAGAGGGACTTTATCTAACAATTGCAATCAGTGTAACCTGGCTTATTGTACCCTCAATGAATCCCCAACAATAAAAAAAAAAAAAAAAGAAAGTAAGCCTACCATTTGATCCATCAATCCCACTACTGGTATTTATCCATAGGAAAAGAAGACATTTTATATAAAAGAACACCTGCACTCAAATGTTTACTGTGGCACAATTCCCAATTGCAAAGATGTGGAGACAACCCATATGCCCTTCAATTCATTAGTAGGTTAACAAACCATGGTATATGTATACCATGGAATAGAACTCAGCCATGAAGAAGGATAATGTAATGCCTTTTGTAACAGTTTGGATAGAAGTAGAGACCATTATCCTAAGTGAAGTATCTAAAGAATGGAAAATCAAACACCACATGTATTCATTATTAAATTGGAACAAACTGACAAGCACACGTGTGCACAGAAGAAGGTAAAATTCATTGGAAATCAAGCATAGGGAAGGGGGCAGGAGAAGATGGCTAATGACCTACGTAATGGGTACAGTGAACACTATTTGAGTAATAGGCACACTTACAATCACCACTCATGCATTACTAAAGCAATCCATGGAACCAAAAACATTTGTATCCCTGTAATACCTTGAAGTTAAAAAAAAATTAAAAAAAACTGTCAAGTAAAAATGAATTCCATTGAAAATATTTCTTAGTCTTAAAATTCCGTGTGATAGCGGGGCTTACTTGAATGTGTTTGGGTTCTTGTGTATTGTTCAAGAAGGCAAAATTCAGTACTTCTAGACAGAAAAATTTGCAAGAAAGTGATTCCAGTTTTAAATAACCCACATCCATATGACTTTAAGAAAAAACAACAACAATAAAATGAGTTAAATGTACTTAGCAATGAGTTTGCTATTTAATGATATCAGGAAATGAGCCAGATCTTTGATATTATTTACAGTTGTGGAGAACATTTTGCATGGAATTATTCTGAAGAAGTGTCAGTTATTCAGTTTACTGTGACAAAGGGAAGAAAAATATGAGGTACACATCATTTCCAAAACAAGCGAAAGTTGTTCTCTTTTTACAAAATAAAAAAAAAAGAGGAAAAATAAAATGATAATGTTTCCTTGGCAGGGAACAATATATTATTTCCTTTACTGAAGCATTTACTATAGTTTCTTAGTTTTAAAAACACCACAAAAGGGGTCATTTATACATGGAAAAATAGCCTAAAAATCTCTGAGATATTTAGGCTATTTATATAGCTGGAAAAGAAGCCATTAAGAAAGAAAGTTGAATTTATTGAAAAAAATTCTGCCCTGGGAGGGGGAAGATACTACATTTGTAAAGCTTAAAATTTAATAGATAATAAGTTAACATAGTAATTTAGGAGACAATTAGTTATTTGAAAATGTGGCCAGCCTACTAATAGAGTGAAAATTCTAGCAGGAGAAGTTTCAATAAGTTAAAATCTCAAGGGAAGGGCTCTTTTTATTTCACATCAGAAGTAACAATTGGAATCAATGTCAGAAGCCACAAAACAAGTTACTCTTCAGGAATACACTGAATGAGAAGTGGGAAAGTTAAGTCCCAAAGGAAATTATGAGCAAAATGTATTTGAAGAACTAATTATCTCAAGTAAGAAACCCAGAAAGCTCTTCAAACACTGAAATGGAAATTTTCCCTCGTAAAGCTCTGTTAACAGTGAGACAAATAATTTCCTGCATTCTGACCTTTATTAAAAAAGTGATCTTTTCATCACCTTTTCCAGTAGAATTTATAAACAAAATACATCAAACTTAAAATCTGTCAAATATTAAAATGCATAAAATGTATTGATTAACCTAGAAATTAAATGGCTAAAGAAAAAAAGACATTATATTTTCTATTTATTTAGTCTTGAGATTTCACAAAGTCAAATTTTTAATGAATTATTGGTTTTAATAAAGATAATGCCACATTGATTTTTAATTCTAACCCAGGTAAATATAATTGGTTATTATGTCTAGACAATGGAAAATTTAAAAGAAGTACTCTGTCCATTGTATTGTGTAATACTTGGAATCTTATTTTCACAACAAAGACTAAGATTTTGCACCGCACACACGCTATGTTGTGGTGGGTATAACCATGATATCTCAAAGACACTTAAAATATAATGTTTAAATTTCATACTTTAATGCCTGAATTTTAATAAAAGATGCAGCTCAGAGCAGGATCCTTTATAGCTTGCAGGCCAATACTGATATGAGCTGTTTTCCTTCTCTTAAAGGGACACTAATTACATCACAAGGATTGTGAAGAAGTTTTAAAGAACTAAAAGTTGACCTTGCATTTGATTACGCATCCCATTACTAGGTATCTAGCCAGAAGAAAAAAATCATTTTACTACAATAATTTATTGATCAGCACTTGTATGCCTAGTACTGTTCTTTTTTTTTTTAATTTTTTTATTGTTGGGGATTCATTGAGGGTACAATAAGTCAGGTTACACTGATTGCAATTGTTAGGCAAAGTCCCTCTTGCAATCATGTCTTGCCCCCATAAAGTGTGACACACACCAAGGCCCCACCCCGCTCCCTCCATTACGAATAAACTAGGATTATGGAGGATGTTCACTAAACATAAAAGAAGTTAAATACATTGAGTTTCACCAAGGAGCTCATATCTGTCTAATAGAAAAACAGACCTGGATGAAATAATTTCAGAATATTTACATAATTAGCATTAACAAATTCTCAAGAGAAAATAATAAAAAGTCAGCTGAAGTAATGTCTCCGCTGTTAGGCTATGGGGCCATCAGACTCAGGAAACGGAGGCTTCTTTTAAGTGCTTATATAAATTAAGGCTTCTATTAAGATCTAGAACCAAAAGGTGGTATAGGCCTACTTTATGCTTTGGGATTGTTTGAGGTTTGACTCCCAAACCTCATTCATTTTGGGGCACTAGAGCGTAGTAAATTTTTGTAAAATCCACATTCCTTGAACATCACTCAATTAATCTATAAAAGTTATTTCTAAAGTTCTACATGCTAATTACTGAGTACTTTGACATAGACTTTTAAAACATCTTGTGAGCAAATTAGTCACATTCGAAACTGGATTTTTGGGTAAGATATTTTAAATGCTAACTAATTATGCAGTTAAAATTAATTTTGTTATGAAAAATTATCAAAAATTTTACAGTTGCAGCTGAAGGTGAATGGCACATTCCTTCAATATGGATGATGACCATCCAAGGATTTATCAAGGGCAGAAGCTGACAAACTTTTGCTATAGAGAGCCTGATAGTGGAGCTCTGTTCTAATATAACTTTATCAGAGAAAGAGATGGCAGGCTAGTGTTAGGCTGCAGTTTATATTTAATGACCTTGCATCCAGGATGTGTACTTCATCTGCTTACTGTTTAACATTGATTTAATGTCCCAAACTTTTGATGTTCCACGTTAATTTATAGAACTTGTCTGGTATAGAAGAAAATAATTTATTTCCAAGATATCTATTATAACTAATAACTCCCACAAATACAAGGAGTTTAGGAGTATAGGAGATTAACCAGTTGTGTACATAATACATATATACACTTAGCTTCTCAAATATACCTCTCTCCAACAGTTTATATAAAATATTTCAAAATAATCACAGAAAAAATACTTATATACATTAAAGAGGTGTTCTACTTTTAATTAAGAATTTATTGATACTGGGTTCACTACTCCCTAAGAACCAAACTAGATAATTTAATTCATCTTCATTTTTTCCTACTAAGGTCAGTTGTATTACTGACCTGATTTTTGATTTTCATGAAGGTAATTTGACCTAGAGAATTCTCTCAAATTGTCCAAATGTTTTCTATATGAGACACAAAATAAACCCAGACTTGAAGGTTGTAATGAATATTGGAAAACCCTTTAAAATCAAGGGCCAGGCTCAGCGCCTGTAACTTAGCGGCTCGGGTGTCAGCCATATACACCTGAGCTGGCGGGTTTGAACCCAGCCCCGGCCTGCCAAACAACAATGACAACTACAACCAAAAAATAGCTGGGCATTGTGGCAGGCTCCTGTAGTCCCAGGTACTTCGGAGGCTGAGGCAAAAGAATCACTTAAGCCCAAGAGTTTGAGGTTGCTGGGAGCTATGATGCCACCGCACTCTACCGAGGGCGACAGCTTGAGACTCTGTTTCAAAAAAATAAATAAATAAAATAAACAAACAAATAAATAAATAATAAATGTAAAAAAATCAAGGGCCAGAAACTAATCTCTATCTCTATTTCTGTCTCTTTGTCTCTGTCTCTCTCTCTCACAGTAGAAAAATGTACAAAAATCATATATAAAAATTATCGCCTTACCAATAATTTACCAAAGTGAAATGCTCCTAACTCTGATACTTTTAAATATGGTTAAATTTAATTTTAGGATAATATCAACTCCCCATGGCATCAGTAAATGTTGTTAAAATTCCCTTTATTTTAATTGCTAAAGAAATTAATGACCAATTTGGGTTGCAATCTAATAGCTTGGCATAAGGTGGTATTTAATAGCTTAAGAAATAATAAACTATAACTGATATTAATTTCTACTGATACATTTATTTGCCAGGCTAAAAATAATGTTGCTAAGCAATGATTTAAAATACAAGAAATTAAAAAATATATATATACCACCCTAAAAACATTAACAATTAGGCTGTATCAAAAACTTTCTGTTAATTTTGTCAACCAATTTTGTAACTAAAAACTGGAAATCATGATAGAGGTCATCTAAACTCTTCCCTTAATTGTTTGTTTTTAAACCTTTTTTATGAGAAAAACAATGGAACAATATCTTAAACTACCTAATTGTGTTTATTTGTTCACTAACTGTCTGAGTGAACATCAGTATTCTGCATAGCTCTGGAGCAATATTGAACAGTGGTCATGGAGATATTTCAGATATACTTTGTTCTTTAACGATTCTGCCTTTGCACACAGCTCATTTCCTGAGGGACAAGGTGATATTGGCAGAGCAGCAGAAATGGAAATGGTGTTGAAGTAACACAGCAAGCGATGGAGCTCTTTGGGGAGAAACTGAAAGAAAACACTGAGCTTAATTACAGTTGACTTATAGATAACAAGAAAAAGGAAGGGTTAGAATAAGTATTTGTTATTGATTCACGGCTGTTCTGAGCATTAAAATAGCTTTTCAATGATACAAAATTATAGTTTTCCATGAAAACACTGGACATAAGAAATTAGTGTCCACAAAACAAGCCAGATAGAAATCAATGTTTTTTAAAGGTATGCTGAAAATAGAATACCTATATCCATGAAAATTAAAAAAAAAAGTGTAAGGCTCTGGTATAAATGCTTTATAAAAGCATTTGAAATATGGAAAAATTTAGTTGTTATTACTTCAAATAGTGAACCTTATATTATTCTGTAGCTAAGTATATTTGTTAAATGCGTAGAAAAAATGCTGATAGATTCAGTTAGATTAGTAAGGCACATCTTAATACTAATTTTTAATAATTGAACATGCATGAGGAAATTAAACACAGCAAAGTGCTGGGGAAAGGGCCCAGGTTAGAAGGTGGTATGAACTTGGGAAGATTGAGCACTAACTGCATACCCAGGTTTGTTCATCTGTAAAACAAATACGTGGACTGGGTCGTAGTATGTTTTTCTTCCAATCCCACCCTTTTCCTTATGCCAATAACGACCACTTAAATTAGATATATTTTACTATTTTTTTATTTTCATGGGTGTAAATATTCTATTTTAAACAATGTTGTCATACATTGAAGTTCAATATTTAGTAATTGTTACTTTAATTATTTAGTTTCTGTAGTCAAAAATTATACTGTGTTATATTGGTCTAATGATACTTTAGTATAATTGCATTGTGTCTCTCTTTTCCCATAGGTCTTAAAACAATATTTAGTTAAACATAGTGACATTTCAATATGAAAATAAATGTCCTATCAATAGAAAATATTTTGTTTTCTGTTCTAAAAACTAATAAAATAGACAATTAGAGCATATGAACAATTTCAAATACGTTTAGTAATCAGTAAAATTAAATAATAATAATAAAATCCATTGGCTTGCCTACCAGGCTGTCATTTCTAAATGTTAATCAAAGATTCTGCTGGGAAAATATTACCTTCATAAACTTCAGTTAGTCTGCTTTGGAGGACAATCTGAGAATCCTCAATATTGAATGAGAATATTCAAAAATGGAACTATTTTATTTCCTACAGAAATATATTTAGACAAAGATATGTGTGAAAAACTTAATTATATCTTTTATTATAATAATAAAATATTAGATATTAGTAGGGAAATGGTTAAGTGATTTATGGTATATCCTATTCAACTATATGATGAATAGTAGGTAGTTATCAAAAAGATATATTTGATATTTATTGTACTTACCTGAAAATATATTGAAAATACTCTAAGTGAAAAAATGTAGTTAGTTAATAATGGATTTTTCTGAGAAAAGGATTGGAATTGTGGGTGAAACTTGGTGAGAGAGATTTTGAAATTTTTACTCTATATGTTCAATTTTTAGAAGAACTTTTACTATGAATTTACACTCATATTGTGATAACATGTGCACTAAAATTGTAAACTTCAAAAGATACATTAAGCTATTCATCAACTAGTTGGCTAAAAGTTCATTTTATTTTGTAACTCTGATCTTCTGACCACTATCTGATAATATTATTGATGTTGCCTATAAGAATCAAAAATTCTACCTGATTACTTTTGACTCATTAATTTTAACTTTTTATTTATAGATAATTGTAAATTCACAAGAAGCTACAAGAAATAATACAGATAGAACCTGCGTGTCCTTTATTACCATTGATAATATTTGCAGAACTATTGGCTCATTAACTTTTATATCAACAACAAAATATTAAAGAAATTTTTAGGCTGTAGCTAAGTGGTTAGGGCACTTGCCACATGTACCGGGGCTGGTGGGTTAGAACTTGGCCAGGGACTGCTAAACAACAACGAACAGCTGGGCATTGTGGCAGGCCCTGTAGTCCCAGCTACTAGGGAAGCTGAGGCAAGAGAATCACTTAAGCCCAAGAGTTTGAGGTTGCTGTAAGCTATAAGGCCGTGGTGCTCCACCCAGGATGACAGAAAAAAAAAAGAAAGGAATTTTTACAGCTAATATTATGCTTATAGTTTTCAGTGTATAAAATGACTTCGACTTTGAAATAAAGATATGCAACTTTGTATCTTATCTTTTAATAGAGCTTTTCATATGTATTCACATATTGCAGGAGGAGCTTCTATGAAGCCAATGTTCTTAAACTCAATAGTGAACAAACTTTTCAATTGTGCACCATTATTAAAAACTAAAACATAAAAAATGCCTGTTTGTGCTATAGTACTAATACAAGATAAATCGTAAACATAAAATAGGAAAGTGAGGGGATAAGGATTAAATTAATATATTTAGAAAATGTGCTTATTTGTTAATTTATGCTAAATATTATTTGAAATTTATTTTAAAAGTTATTTTATGTTTTTGAGTAGTCTTATTTATATTCAAAACTCTTTTTCTATTCCTTTCAAATATGCATTCCTGAAACATGCATTCCTGCCAGAATTGGAGAAAGAAAAAATTTCTACAAAACACAATGGCATATTTTTTTTCAAAGTATTATGGGGGCACCAATATTTTTGGTTACATGTATCACTTTTGTAATGCTTAAGCCATGGTTGTAAGTGTGCCCATCACTAGATAGTATTCATTAGGTAAATTTTTACCCATCTCCTCCTCCCTCTTCCTCTTGGTTTCTGTTAAGTTTTACTTCTGTCTAAGCATATTACATCGTCCTAATTGAAGTGTCTAAAAAATGGAAAAACAAACACCACATATACTCACTGTTAAATTGGAACTAACTGAAGAGCACGCATGTGCTCGGAGGCGTCTTATTTCTGTTGTGTTTGAATGTGTGAGCATGTGAGCACTTAATAATCATTGCAAACACCTGAACTTAATTGGAAATGAAGGAATGAAGATGGAAGAGAAAGAAAAGAAAAGCAAATTGACAGAATGAAGTCCAGAGAGTGGAAAGAAAAAGGATTCAGATGAATGAGCCGTAGCTAAGAGCACCTCTTCATCTGAAGCAAGGGTAAATGGAGGTATTCTCTGAATACTTCATTTTAGACCAAGTGTCTCATCGTACGTGAGAAAAAATAATAAATGTGGGCTCACTGTGATTTAAGAGAAAAAATAAGAATCCACCAAATCTATAGTCTCTCTCTTTCTTTCTCCCTTCCTTCCTTCCTTTCTTCCTTCCTTCCTCCCTCCCTTCCTTCCTTCCTTTCTTCTTCCTCCCTTCCTTCCTTTCTTTCTTTTTTACAAAAGAAACTTAATTTATAAACTTGTGACAGGTCAGATGTTCATGGCTTATTGTAATGGTTTCTTGCTTCTTAGTTCTTGTGAGCACAATTACTTTCTATTCTGACCAAATATTTTCTAACACTGGTGTCTAAGTAGAGCTTAGAGTTTAACACTTTAAGACACAGATTTCACACTTTCCTTAGTCTGTATATTATCTCGTATTTGTTGCATTTGTTTGTCACAATTAAGTTCTTTGACAGTAGATGCTGAAAGATGTGTAATAGAAACCAGCACCTATGAAGGGAAGAAGAGGAAGCAGGATTGAGCAGAAAAATAAGTTCAAGAGCTACGTAGGCTCAAAAAAACCTCAACTAACTTTTTGGGAAGCTCTACGGTGGCAATGTCCATTGCAGAGTCCTGCTTTGACTGGATGGCCAGGCCTTTATACCACCTCCTCATTCTGTCACTCCATGAAGACTGACCCAGGAGGAACGTAACTTCTGCCAAGGCTACAGCTGAAGCCGAATCTGAGGAAACCGACTATAGAACCCTGTGTGTTGGCCTGTGAGAGTGTTTGATATGTATTGAATATGCCTAGCCAGCCTCTATCCACTACATTCCTTAGTGAAATATTAAAATTATTTTATTTCACTAGTCTTTGTACATAATGTCTCCCCCTCCAGTCCATCTCCTACCCCTAATTTACCAAAATCAAAATAAGCAAAGTGATTTTCAAAATCACACCAGAGAATTTTATTCTAAAAATTCAAGAAAAGAATATACAGTTAGTCATTTGTATACACCTCGGTGGATTCAACCAATTGATGGTCAAGAATATTGAATTTTCTGTGTGCTCAGTAGGACATTAGATCCAAATGATGAGACTTTGTGATGTGTAGGCCTTGTGTTAGGTATTATAAGTAATCTAGAGATGATTTAAAGAATATGGAACATGTGCATAGGTTATATGTAAATACTACACCATTTTATGTAAGGGATTGAGCATCTATAAATTGTGATTTATAGATTGTGATTTCAAGATTCTTAGAATCAATCCCTCAGGTTTACCAAGGGAAAACTATCCTCACAACCCAGAGGTCCTTTCTGACTCAGTGGTTAAGTAACCAATGTCAGGGTTACTGACATTGAACAAGGAACAGCTCTGGACAGAAAACCAGACCACAACACCACCTGGACCTGTAGACTCGGAAACTCTTGGGTGAACTGACGACATATGTATGTTAAAAAATTTCCTCAGTTGGTTTGTAATAACTAAGAAATCACTACCCCTAGTACCATCCCATAATAAGCTGTATGTAAGTTCTGAAGGTGAAACAAAACATGGAAATTGGGACAGAAGATAAAACAGAACAAGCACATGAAAGAGGGAGTATATCATTAAAAGGAACACAATATAAAAATGAAATGTTGTAAGGTAACCCAATCTGTTCCAGAGCAACATGATCCGGAAAATATCAGAAACAAGACTTGAAAGTAAAGGTGGGCAAAGGTCTCAAGGTAAGGATTTGTGTCCATATTCACCTTGGTAATATCCGTAACCTTGCATGTACTAGGGGATCAATAAATATTTCCTGGAGTGAGGTCTTTGAAAGTAGAACATGTAACCAAGCTCATGCAGAAATAGAGAAAGCAATAATGACACTTGCTGGTGACTGTTCCAGGTACGCAGTGGCGCCCATCTGGTGTACCAGATGCTCAGTGGTTGATTGGGCCACATATGCGTGGGAGGTAAAAGGCATCTCTTTCCAAAAGGGCCTCCAGGAAAGAGGCCAAGGCAACTGTGCCAGGACTACTCCTAACCTCCATCAATGGCCTCACAATTATATTGATTTTCCTAATTTAACAAGAAAGCTTTCACCCATGTGTGGATAGCTGAATGAGCTGCATTTTGTGGTTTAAAATAAACATTTGAATGTTTTTGATAAAAGTAAATTCATATTTAGTCCATTATGCAAATCTTTGCCATTTGTGTTTGCCATGCCTTTTCTTAGACATACTAAAGCAGCAATATTTTCTGTAACTACTTAATTACACAACATTTCTGAATTGACTCTCAATTTTCTATGAATTAAACGTGAATAATCCATGCATTTCCTAAGATTCAAATGCTTTATTTATCTCTGATTATATACACAGAAGAATCGTGAAAATAACAACTTAGTAAATTGGCTATTTCAGATTACTAATTCCTCATTTACTCATAGAAAAAGTTTTGAAACATAGGTATGTAATCTGTGCTTTATTTTTCCTGTGTTTTCATAGACTCGATGTCATTATACTAGTCTGTTACCAAAATTAAGTATTAAACTTCGGCAGAAGTTTAGAAGTTTAGATGAAGTTTCATCTTCTAATTCTAAAACATTCGCTTAAATACACAAGTTTTCTTCCCTTTCATATCCTTTGCCCTCTCTTCTGAGACTCTCTCTCTCTCCCATACACATACACACACACACATACACACCCGTCACAGCTTGCAGACACATAAATTTATTTTGCTACAGTATAGTAGATGGAGCATTAGTTGTTTTAATTCTAAGGGAAAGCCCGTTAATACTGGGTACATAAATCTCTCAGTACCATGTTAACTAAAGGTTTTGCTTTAATTCTATCAAGTCCTCACTGTAACTCCAGGGTGAAGAGCTCTTCTCACAAATGAGGAAAATCAAGCCCAGAATGTTTCCGTGATGGGTCCCAATTCACATGGAGGCAAGTGTGTCAGTCTCCAAAGTGCATACTCAGTCAGATGTTCTGCTATTTTCTTGTCTATAAAATACTGGGTATTTTTAGAGGAAGGGAAGAAATAGGGACAATATTTCTTCCTGAGGCTTGGTGATGTATATATATGCCCATCCATTGTACAGTCTGCACAATTCTGCCTAATACCCAACAGAACATTAAAAATGGCCAGGGATGAAGCTAACACTGAGGTTTTGGGTAGTAACTCCTAGTCAGTATAACATGGCATTCTGGGAAGAATTCATTGTAAGATGAGATGGGATAGGGTAAAAGCATTGAGTGTGAATATAAAAAAATAAAATAAAATTATAAAAGATGACTGGACACATTTCATAAGAAAAGAAAATGCTAGACAGTATTCACTTTGTTTTATCTTTGTTGGACAGTCTTAAAAACTGTATATCTTAAATGTAAGAACACAGGATTCTGGGCTCAGGCAAAGTTATTAACTTAACTTGAATTCTCATAAAAGAAAACAAAGCAATTCCTTAAATCAAATAGACAATTATATTTTTTTCAAATAAATGTACTACCTGCTGAAGGATATTCATAAACTGTACTTTTTCAATATTCTAAATATAGTCAAATTCCACTTCAATGAGGGAAATGAATTCTAGCCTTTAAGGTTTATTTCAGAATAGGACTGAAGGAAGGAAAAAGAAAAACAAACAACAACAACAAATGTGTCAGGTTTGAATACTGGCTATGCTATTAAATAACAACTTGACCTAACAGTAAGCTCTTAGAAATTAGTTGGCTTATCCATAAAATGGGAATAATATTTACAATCTTCCTGTGAATTGGCCAACTTAATGAGATAATATGAAAGAAATCAGCACTGTACAAGCCACTGGTATATGGCATCTGTAGCATTTATTATAAACTATAGAAATTAGGCTAGGACTTATTCTAACCAAACAAAGATATAACTATGAATCATATTCCCAGATTTCTGCCAACATTGATGTATAAGTTTTGATGTATAAGCTTTTCTTCTCTATCAGATTTTGTATTTGTCTTCCTGGATCGTGCTGTGATATGATTCTAGTTGTGGACAGAATGGCAACAAGAGAGTCTTGAGCATAAGCTTTCATTTGTGAGCGCCTCCCTCAGGTGAGGTTATTCTGAGGTCTGGTCTCCTTAGAAACAAGAAATCCCATTACTTCCATTGGCAAGGGAGACTCAGGGTGTCTCCACTTTGTCTGCATCCAATCCAATAAACACTAGATCAATTATAAGGATCTACTCTCTCTCAAACAGTGTTCTAACCTTTATATGAGATTTGATGAGGCTGTGAATTCAACTTGGTATAATTGTGCAACCTGTTCAATTAAAATTTGTGTCTGATTTTAATTAAGACCAGGCCTGTGGCTATAAAGAACAGGGGTTTATTTTAGAATTGTCTTGGAATTTCTACAGCTATCTCTTAATTTGAGCTGAGAGTTTAAAGTGCTGAGCTTGTTGTTTTCTTTTGGTGAGTAATGCAAGTGTGCTCCTTGGGATCATTCTGACTGCCTTTAACAGTTGAGTGAAGCAGTTACTTGGTCCCCCAAGGAACTTGCTTTATTTCTATAAAGCACAGGCAATAATGTGATTAATCATGATGCAATTGCACCATGTGGATTAGTAGCCTCTCATTTACCTTTTGTAAGAAGCTAAGCAACATGTTCTTGATCAAAGACATGACAAAACTGATTCCAATCCTTCACGGGTGAAGGTTTCTTTTTTTTCTTGAGTCTTCACCCTTGATACCCATGTCTCTATCAGCCAGTAAGATCTGACCAATGAGGTACACATCATAATAGTTATTTAGCAGAAAGATTTTGACATAAAAAAGTTGAGTAGGGATTGTAAAATTTTTTAAAAGGCAAAAGAGAACATTAAAAGTATCATGTAGGCAATAACTGCAAGAAGTAGCCAGCAACCTTAGGGCTTAATTACAAAGGGAAGAGTTTGAAATTATTAAAAATTAGACACATGGGCAGCACCTGTGGCTCAGTGGGTAGGGCACTGGCCCCATATACTGAGGGTGGTGGTTTTGAACCTGGCCCTGGCCAAACTGCAACCAAAAAATAGCTGGGCACTGTGGCGGGTGCCTGTAGTCCTAGTTACTCGGGAGGCTGAGGCAAGAGAATCACCAAACCCAAGGAGATGGAGGTTGCTGTGAGCTATGATGCTACAGCACTCTACTGACGGCAATAAAGTGAGACTCTGTCTCAAAAAAAAAAAAAAATTAGACACATGAATATGGAGATCTTCAGAGAAGAAATTCACACACCTGAAGAGGAGATACTTGAGGGGTGCTGCTGGGATCTCCAAGGGAGTGTTACGAACCTTAGTGTTTGAGCACTAGAGAACATGCAAAGGACCATCAAGGCTGCTGAAGAAACTATCAAAGAAACATTCCCAAAGTAACAACCGCAAGAGTGGGAAAGGAAAAAGAGGACTTGAAATGCAACAAGAAGAGGAGGTGTGGATCTTTTTTTATTCTTCCAACCTTTTTGTCTCTTTCTGAACCCTTCTAATTGTTAGCATCTAACATGGAGCAAGTTGGCAAAGCAAAGGTATGTTTGGCCTAGTCCCAGCCATCCATACTATCCCAGAACACATGATGGGTTTGGATATAGAGAAAATCACAAGTGAGAGAGGAAATTTGACTTGTAAAGTAAAAAATGAAATACATGTAATTTACATATATGGGAAAATGGATATATCTTTCACTTACGTTAACTTAGACCATTATTTAAGTTATAAAGAGAAGTTACTATTTTTAAAATAGGTGATTTATTCAATAAAATATGGAATTGCAATTGGAAAATCTCAGCATAAATAATATAAGACCATGGTAACAGGTTAAAATATAAACTACAAGTCAAGATGGAAAGAGAATATAACACTTTAAGAATAGTATTTTCATACACAGTAAAGATGAAACAAGAAAGTCCAACAATTTTCCTTGTGTTTACTCTCCACTTCACACAGTCATTCTATGTGGATATATTTATTTGTTAAATCTTCCTAAAATGATTTAATATTCCCTTTGTTGGGGCGAGTTGTATAATGTTTTCTTTTCCTTTTTTTACTTCAGGTAAAATCTTTTCTACTTTACTTATAAGAAATATTCAAATCCAGAACACTAGGAAAAAGAAGCAAAATATGGGGCAGGGATGGTACAATCAATGGTTTGAATTTTGTTTTCCATAATGATATGGTAAATTCTACCCTTTTGGAACCTCAGAATATGATCTTATTTAGAAATAGGGTCAATACATACAGAATTAGATGATTTGACCCCACCGTACTTGACTTCAAACACCTCCTCTTTCAGACTGCTTTCCTTCCAATACAATAAAACTAGTGTGGAGTCAGTGTTCTGACTACCCTTGTTTTCATTTTGTTTTGCCTGTACATATTTTAGATTCTGGATACATAGAAAAACACCTTTTATGATGAATCTTATTCAAATGTTACTTGCTTTTCCTGAGATCCATTATGTACTTGGAAGGTATATTATTGATATACTAACTGGTATTTGTTTTCAGTATGCTACTTTTGCCCCATTTCAAGATATTTCTAGTTTATTAGTATTTGCTAGCCCCAGAGAAAACATTAGATGACATCACCTGTCTCTGTTTTCTCTAATAGTCTCCACCCATTTTCAGTGACTGCAGGCTGAGCTAGGTAACCTGGGTCAACCAATTGACAGGACCTGGAAGAGAGAGCAAGATTCAGAGGAGGAGGAGGCCTGGAGGAACTGCAGAGGCTAAACCATTGAACACAAGTTCCCCATTTTTGTCAGTTGTCCTGTGCTTACAAGGATGGTTCTGAAGCAGTAAAGCCATTCCCTGGGAGATTACTTTAGGCGGCCATGGTGATAGAACCTGGCTTTGTACATAAAGTGCCTGAGTCTAATGCAAGCTTTAAGAGGCAGCAAGTAACAGGGAAAAAAGAACAAAGTATAGCACAGATCATACGTCTGATACATTCTTCCTGCTAGTATTTGAGACCATCTTGAACAAAATAATTAGTAATAAAAAAGACACAGCTATCAGACATCTTTCATTATTTATATTGAAACACTGAAATACTACTTATGCAGCGGTTTTTTGCTTCTTTTAAAAATATTTTTCATTTTCAATCATGCAACGAGCAGAAAATTTCTGTTATTTTTGGCTAGGTTTTCAGATTCATGATATAACGAATAGACTCCTTAAGATTTTATTTCTGATGCTTCTCCAATATTTTGCCTCACTACATGGTAGGATAAATAATTTGCTATGTATTTAGTGTGAATCTACATACTAATTGTTGTGATTGGACAAAATTCGTTTTATTGCTGCAATTTTTGCTTTGGTTCTGGAAAATGGCATTTTGCTCTTTATTTGGCTAATAAAAATCTTCTATGAATTCTTAATGAGATACATATGGAAGTTCATCAAAGGTTTATTTCTCCATAGTCATATTTGATGCAAAATACAAATAGCAAAATGTCATTTATAGAGCTACCATTGAAGAACAGGAATAAATGTCCTGACAGACTTTAAGCCACACAAAAGGAGGGAAATAAAATTGGCTTCATTTCATATAATGGCAAGGTTATGATACTGTTGACAGAGATTCCTCACCCATCTGTGAAGACTGCTTCATGCTGCTGAGTGTTAATAAGCAAGTCTTTCCACTGTGACAATACCAAAACTAAAAATACATCACCTCGTGCTTCCTTGTAATCATTATTTTTAAATAAGCATAATTTTTTACATGTAAAATAATTCCTTTATTACTTGGCATGCTTTAGCTAATAAGAAAATAGGTAATTCTCTGTTATAATCACTAACATTCAGATAAAAATACTTAATCATACATCCACTTAGAAAAAGTTTTTTTTTAATCCCCACAGGACCAAGGCTAAGTGGTACAATCAAGATACTAGCGGTTTTCTTCTAAAAAACAAAACAAAACATTGTTGTAAGGCAAATAAAATATGAATACAAATATCATGTGGTAATAGATAACATTTTCATAAATACATACCATAAAACGATAGGGCATACATTAGGAAACACAACCTTGTCAAATATATTAGTCTTTGTATTTCATTTTTACTGTTTCCAGAGCTCAAAATTCCTTTTGTAGGTTCAAGTTTCTGTCTGAATTCATATTCTTTCTGCTTGAAGAACTCCCTCTAACATTTCTTATATTGTGTCTACTGGCAATGAATTTTCTCAGTTTTTGTCAGAAAAAGACCTTATGTGTGTTCATTTTGTAAAGATATTTTCACTTGTTAGAGAATTCTGCATTGACAGCGTTTTTTTCCCATCTCTTTGCTAAAATTTCCCATCTTTTTATGTATTTGTCTGTTATTTATTTCAGGTCATTTAACATAAAAACCATAATTTGTTTGAAATTCCAGACTGGTGCTTTAAACATCTGAGTCATCTCTATTTCTGGTTGTGTTGTTTGATATTTTTGTTCTTTGATAAAGTTTTCTTTGCACACTTATTTATGTGTGTCTCTCTCTCTTTTTTTTTTTTTTTTGAGACAAAGTCTTTTTCTGTTCTCTGGATAGAGTGTTGTGGCGTGCTCATAGCTCCCTGCAACATTAAACTCCTGGGCTTAAGGGATCCTCCTCCATCACCCTCCTGAATGTCTGGTACTATAGGCCTGTGCCACCCTGCAGGGCTATTTTTTCTATCTTTTTAAATATATATTTTCAGTAGAGATGGGGTCTCACCCTTGCTCTGGCTGGTCTCAAACTCCTGACCTCAAAGTGATCCTCCTACTTCAGCCTTTCAATGTGCTAAGATTATAGGCCTGAGCCTCTGTACCTGGCCAGTGGCTCATAACATTTCACTGATGCTGGTCAATGGATGTAGAATAGTAGAAACTGAAGTAAATAATTTTTTTCTTCTGCAAAATGAACTCTGCCTAGAAGAGTAGAATTAACTTTTGTTGCAAATTTGGTATCTTTTAGTGCACAACAAGCTTCAAATTCTCCAAAGTGTATTGTCAGAAAGGCTGAGGATTGCAGGAGTTTTTCTGTGTTTTCATGTTCTTTCCCAAGCCATCAGTAATTCCAGCATGTCTGTACCAAAGAAAGTCTTTCCCCACCCACCTGCCTTTCCTGGAGTGGTAGCATTTCCTGATGCTTGCTGGGTTCATGAGAAGGGATGGGGCTGGTGAGTGGTTGGTGCAATCTCATTATTTGACAAATGTTGTGACTGAAATTTGAAGTGAGATTTCCTGTTTTCCACCCCCTCTTTCTGATGCAGCCAATCTATTATATTTATGGCAAGTCTTCTGTCTAACAGCATCCGATGCCTCCCTCAAAGTTGGAGACCTATCATATATCACTATAGGCTTTTGGAAACCATGGATCCTTTATACTTCTCAAAAGTTTTTTTTTTTTTTCCTTTACCATTATGCCAATAATGACAAACCTGTCCTTGCATCCTTCCATAGACTTAATGTGTCTTCCCAAATTCGTATGTTGAACATGAGGAGATGCTATTAGAAATTGGGACCTTTGGGGGGCAATTAGGTCTTAAGGGTGAAGCTTTCATGAATGGGACTCATGCCCTTATGAAACAGGCCAAAGAACTTCACCCCGTCTACCAAGTGTAACAAGTGAGGACACAACAGAAGCTGGCCTTCACCAGACATCGAATGTGCCGGCACATTAATCTTGGACTTTCTAGCCTCAAGAACTATAAAACATACATTTTTAGTGTATCTTAGCTACCCAGTTTATGGTATTTTGTTATGGAATCCAGAAGGAACTAAGACATGCCCTCGGGGTGACAGCGTTTCCTTTGGGTACCCCAGACATTTAAGGTGGTTGCTCTGCATAAGAGAGGGATCTGGGTAGTAGGTAAAGTTTCCTGCCTCTCCCACAGTGGCATCCCTGTGCATTCCTGAATAACCACAGCACCTTTCCTCTGGTCATACAGCTTACCTAGCTTACATACAACCTTTCTTGTGAAACTGGTAGAACTCAGTAGAAAAGAATTTGCCAATGTATGTGAAATCTTCCATGGTCTGCATCTTCCAAAGTTTCTAACTGCCACATACCTCACACTTGTCCTTTATCAATTAATTGCAAGTTTATTAGTATTTAACACGCTCGTGTAAAATCTAAGCCACGTCACCTGAGCTCTGCTTCAGATATTTTTCTTCCTGCAGGAGCTTGTTCCTCCTTGTCTTTCAGACAACTTCATTGCCCAATGATCTCAGCTCTTTTGATGGCTTGATGCAAAATTAAGATTTTTGTTCTTTATCTACCTTTTTCTCATTACAGTTTATCCAACTGTTGTTGCTCCTTAGAAATTTTTACAACCCAGGCAGAAGCTGAAATAGATTAAATTTTCGGAATATCAACTTTGCCACTGATTAAGATATCTGAAGATAGTTACAATCAGGGTATGTACAGCCATGCATCAGTTCACTTGGGGATACATTATGAGAAATGCATCGCAAGGTGATTTTGTTGTTGTCCACACATAACGGTGTCCTTACATGGGCCTAGATAGTGTAGCTCACTGTGTGCTGAGGCTACACCCTATCATTACTAGGCCCCAAACCTTTACAGCACGTTAATGTACTGAATACTGTAGGCAATTGTAACACAGTGCCAAATATTTGTGTATCCAAGCCTATCTAAACAAGGAAAGGTGTAGTAAAAGTATGGTATAATCTTAAGGGGCCACTACCATGTATATGATCTGTTGCTGACCAAAGCATTGCCAAGGGATATGCTATGCTCTGCCATATAACCTAAGCATATTTTAAATTATTAATCTTTTTTCATGACTTAAAGATAGTTTATGTATGTCTATACCTTAAGTCAAATTGTTATAATAAAATTATAGTAGACTTTACTTTAAAAATTTCCTATTTTTTTATAAGCCCTTCACTAATGTCTTAAATTTTGTGCTGAATTTAAATCTATGAAAATGGATACCAACACAGTTAGTGAGAGTGAAAAATTTTGGACATGGGGAGACAATTTCTGTTATTTTCTTCTTATCTGCTTCTCCTCAGTTTATATCCCTGAAAGGAAGTTAGCTTCTCTAGTCAATGGATTGTGGTTGGAGGAAAACAGAAGACAGTGCTAGGGTGAATTAAGTTCCATATGGGTCCTCAGTTATTGTGGACAAATTATTATGTGTCAAGCACATTATACAGAATATGTCTTTGAACACTCTGACAAGTGAGTTTTATGGGTGTACTATTTGTTAGTACACATGACATTGAGTTTTATGGGTGTACTATTAGTTAGTACACATGACAATAACTCTGTTGGTAATTCATTTTTCCTCCATTCCAAGTTTACCAGGGCACTTTCTCCAGCCTGGTGCCCATGGTCTAGGTCTCATGGGCATCCATGTGGACACACCATATGATGCTCTGCTTCCCCAAGGAGTTCTCTTCAGTCAGGCTCAGATCTCCATGAATGTTGTAGAAGTTCTTACATCATTGCCCAGGTATTTCACTGCCTTTCAAGTGTCTGGCTGAGATAATCATCAGTACCACTATACAACACATTAGTATTTTTTAACTTTGGAAAATCACATATAATATTATCAAGGATATTAACAAAGAGGAAACCTGCTTCACTTGTCAGGTTCATCCTTTCTCATAGAAACAAGCAACATAGAGTTGATTACTCTTGTATATAAGGGATATCTAGGTTTTGGGACAAAAACTACTGATGATTCCCCAGGATTGGTATATTTGGTATGTATTCTCTCACTGGGAGAATAGACTTTTTTATTTTTTGCATGATGAGAGGACCTTTGGGAAAATATGACTCCTTTATACTTTTAGTAAGTAAATTTACAACCAATATTTCAGGAAGAAATAAGGTGGGATGGGACCGGAATCAATATACTTTCAAGTCTATGCTGAATTCAATACCTTTCCTAACAATAATGCAGTTATTCCCTTCCCTTCTTTTTTTTTTGAGGCAGAGGGTTACTTTACTGCTCTCAAACTCTTGGGCTCAAGCAATCTCCCTTGCCTCAGCCTCCAGAGTAACTGGCACTCAGACACTTGACACAATGCCCGGCTATTTTACAGGCAGGGTCTCACTGTTGCTCAGGCTGGTCCTGGACTCCTGAGCTCAGGCTATCCATCCACCTCGGCCTCCCAGAGTGCCGATTACTGGTATGAGCCATTGCGCCCAGCTCTATTTTCCTTTTTATAGATCTTTCCTAATAGGTGGATTTGCATAGTGGGCCTCAGGGAAATAAGTGATCATGGCTCATTTATTAAAACAGAGCTAGCTGTGTTTCAATTGCCACTTCAGGTAGGTCTAGACTAGTGACTTTATTATTTATTGGTCTGTAAGTTAGAAATTTTCATTTCCAATTATTAACAAGTCAAAACAAAATAGATGTTAGTGCAGATGTGGTGAAAAGGTGCAAACATGTACACAGTGTTTGTGGGAATGTCAACTAGTACAACCCCTATGGAAAACAGTGCGGAGATGCCTCAAAGAACTAAAAATGGACCTACCATTCAATGTAGCACTCCCACTATTGGGTATCTATCCAAAGGGAAATAAGTCAGTTTACAAAAAAGGCACCAGAATGTTTATCGCAGTGCAATTCACAATTGCAAGTCAGTGGCTATCAACTGGATACTGAAAACATAGTGCACACACACACACACACACACACACACACACACACACCCCATGGAGTACTACTGAGCCATGAAAAGGAAAGAAACAATGGATGTTACAGCAAGTTGGATGGAACTGGAGACTATTCTTCCAAGTCAAGTATCCCAAGAATGTAAAAACAAATACCATGTGTTCTCACTTATAAAAGGGAGTTAAATGATGGGTATATATGTTCATAAAATGGTATAATGGGCATTGAATACTAAGAAGAAGGGGGATGATGGGGGTGAAGGATAAAAATCTACTCATCAGATATAGTGTATGCTATTCTGGTTTCAGGTACACCAAAATCCCTGATTTCAGCATTATACACTTTATGCATGTAACAAAAACACATATACCCTCTAAATCTATTAAAATAAAAAATAAAGTTTCCCAAAATATATTCCAAAATGGAATATATTATATTAATTCTAAAAACTATCTCTTTGTAGAAATATATGCATTCAGCCTTGTGCCACTTATAAAGATTAAGGCTTATCCTCAAAGTGACAGGCAATATTCCTATCATTTTCCTTGAAGTCTATCTCTTGGGGCAAGTAACAAGTAAATAAATGTAAAATAATCTTCCACATACAGACACAACTATGTTGAAAACACCATTTTAAATACTAATGTTTATAGTAACATTCCTAAATTTAGTAGGGGAAAACAGAAGAAACAAATCCAGTGTGTATAAATTAGAAACACAAGAACAGATTTTTATTTCATATCATACTTAGTACGAATAGAATGTGTACATCAGATATTTAAATTTATGTTTGAGGAACTTTAATTTACACCTTTGTGATAAGAAATTGGATTAAGAGAAGTAACATACACGCTATATTACAATGAGACAACTCATCCCAGACTGTTTACAAAAACATCTTGGACTGCTCTATTGCGTATCAATCAGATAAAAATTTTAAACCCCCAAATTGTTGGATTCATTCAGGAGATAGGCTTAAAATTCTTGCTCATTTATTACTGAAAAAATTTTCAAAGACATTGTACATGTATTTTAAAGAGATAATATTTGAGTCAGTGACAATGAAAAGTCAAAATATGGAGATTCTATTTTGACTATGTATTAGCTAATACAATTATATATTGGATTTTAATGATTTGTCCATTCTTGACTTTGGAGTCATAAGGATCTATAGGTTACACACAAAATAAATGTACCTGAAAATGGCTGTAGGAAAATTATTTTATTTTCTCTCTCTTTTTAAATTTCAATAGAGGGCAAAAGTGCAGTTCTGTTACATAGATATATTGTGTAGTGGTGCAACCTGGGCTTTTAGTGACACATCGCCTGAATAGTGTACATTGTATTCCATGGGTAATTTTTCATCCTTCGCTCCCGTTCCATCCTGTGTGTAATCTTCACTGTCTACTATTCCACTCTCTGCAACCATGCAGCTGCCCCTTATAGATGAGAGTATTGGTATTTGATTTTCCATTCCTGAGCCATTGCATTGAGGATAACTGCCTCCAGTTCCATCCAAGTTGCTGCGAAATTTATTGTTTCATCATTTTTTATGGCCAAGTAGTATTACACATTTTCTTTATCCACTCAACACTTTGGTTGATTTCATATCATTGCTATTGTGAATTGTGCTGCAGTAAATACATGAGTATAGGTACCTTTTTGATATAATGACTCCTTTCCCTTTGGGTAGATAACCAGCATTGGATTTCTGGATCAAATGGTAGATCTAGTTTACTTCTTTGAGAAATCCCCATATTGTTTTCTATGGGAGTTGTGACTAACACATTACCACCAACAATGTATTTCTTTCTTACCTTATCCTCAGAAACATCTACTTTTTTTTGACTTTTCAATACTAGCCATTCTGACAGGAGTAAGATGTATATCATTGTGGTTTTAATTAGCATTTCTCTGATGATTAGTGATGTTAAGCATTTCTTCATGTTTGTTGGCCATTTAAGAAATAAATTATTTCAACTCTTCCTGTATAACTTTTCTCAATACTTACTATTTGCATAACATTTTTGCAATTTTGTTTGGTATATATGTGTAATGGCATCGTTGATTATGGACCAGAATATTCAAAGCCTATATATTCTTTTTATTTATTTAGCATCTTTTTTCCTGTGTTATCTAAAGTATTTTATGTTTAGTCAAAAGTCCACATTTCTTGGAAATTAATGAAATAACAGAAGAATAATGTATTACTAATGTAACAATAATTCTTACTTAGAATCACTGTTTATCTCTCAGTTAAAAGAAAAAGAACTAAAAAGCACCAGTTTGACAAGAAAAATATTAATCTAGTAAAAAATATCTTCACTATAATAATTGTACTTTTTTTTTTACTTTATATAAGAAAAAAATGCAGTATTCAGAGACCAGATGTAAATTTGAGGATATGTATTTGATTCTCACTAATGGAGGGCACATATAATCTCTTCACACACACACACACACACAAGCACACTCACTGACAATAAATGAGAGAGGCAGTGCAGAAACAGCAGCCGGGAAAGTGGCTCTCTCCTTGGAGCACCAGAGCTTAATTCTTGCCAAGCTGTGTAATTTTAGATATGTTATCTTCCCTGTGCCTCCATTTGATATAAAATAAAGAAAAAATAGAACTATGTCATAATGTTATGAAGATTTTGAGAGAGAATACACGTACAAAGTTCAGAACAGAACTTGACCCATAGCAAACACCTGATCAATGTTAACAACTACTATTATTATTTTCTGGATCAATTAAAATTTAATCCTGACTATAAAAGCAGTCTTTTGTTTGTGGTAAAAATCATTCTGTGATTTCATAGCAAACGCTGTGGTGAGAGGATTATTCCCTTCTGTATGGAGGGATTTTTTTGAGGCCTATTTTTCTATATTAAGTGCATGCGGGGATTGAATATATTATTTATTATTGTACATCTTTTGATTGGTAAAATCTTAGCTTACTTAATGTTGCATTACTGAGGTTCACATAAGGTTCACCGAGTTTCCCGCTACTCTTAGGAAATGAATAATAAAGCACTTTACACACAAATAGTTCTTAACAAAAGCTAAAGGCGAAGAAAAACTTGAAAAGAGAAAAGCTGAATCTATGTCCTGGCATAGAGGCTCCAGGAGAAAAAGATTGTCTGGAAATACACTGGGACGAGGCTCAGTGAGGACAGTGCCAGGGAGAGGGCCTTCTGAGCACCCAGCAGGCCAGGTAGTGGAGAAGGAGTGCTTGCTCTCCCTGTAGGAGCTGCTTAGAAGCTTTTCCCTGGAATGTACACTGAAGAAATGACAAGTCTGTTCAGTAGAATCTCTACTGTGGACTTAAGGGCTTAATTTACAATTGCTAAACAGTATTGTTTTGACAACTGTTAGGGTGTATCAGAAAAGATAATAACAGATGATTAGTGTCTTTAAATTACATTCTATTAATAAAAACATATAATTCAATTCCTAAAACTTCCTACTATATTCAACTTTTTCCTAATTGGATTTCTATCAGTAAAGCTCAATGTTTAAAAATGATAAATGATATTAAAATATTAAACATCCCATATAACTTGTATTTTGAAACCAATTTTTCAAGTTCCTATAATGTGGCTTTAGACAATTTATTTAAAAATAAAGTTAATGCAAAAATCTTCATAAGGTAAAAAAAAAAAGAAAGCATTTACATAATGAAGAATACAAATTTTCTTTCAAGAATTTTTTCTATTCCAGCCAATGACTCTATTTTTCAAGCCAATAGGCCGTGTGGTCTAGTGCAGATACCAGTGTCTTTGGGAAATTTGCTTCAATTACTTCATCTTTCTGTGAATTTGGACTCCAAGCTTACCCCAAATATAGCATATGTTCACACTTTATCGTATATCAGGTCTGACATTTAAGTTTGAAAACTCATCCTAGAAAAAATGCTATATACCTCATTGCTGAACATCACCACAGTCACCTTCAAAGCATTCCTCTTGGAAAACTGTGCATTGAAACCAGTGCCTAGTTCTCCCTTAAAAGCAATTTGAAACTTTTTTTTCTGGAATTATCATCAAGCTGTCATAGCACTGCACACAAAAATATGCAACAACAATAATGAATGCCATGCAGTAAGACACCACCACACCTCAACACAGCTGTGATATACTATGGTTATGAAGATATACTGAGTTGTTTGCACAGTGCTGCCAAGGTAAGCGCACACTGGTGGGTTTAGCAACTTAATCAACAGGCCTTGAATGATCACAACTGTGATGGTGATAGCTTCGTATACTTAATAGAGCAAAAGCAAGTTTTTTTAAGACAGAGTTTTACTTGTCACCCTCAGTAGAGTTCCCTGGTGTCACAGCTCACAGAATCCTCAAACTCTTGGGCTCAAGCCATTCTCTTGTCTCAGCTTCCTGAGTGCTGCCTGCCACAGCACCCACTTTTAGAGATGGGGCCTCACTCTTGCTCAGACTTGTCTTGAACCTATAAGCTCAGGCAATCCACCCATGTCAGTTTCCTAGAGTGTTAAGACTGCAGGTATGTGCCACTGTGCCTAGCCATATTTACTATTCTCAAAGATGCTTATCTTTCACAACAATGTAGCTAAAGAGTTGTACATAGCAATCTACTTCACTTATTTTACTGATTACCTATGCTTCTTTTAATGGAAGATTATAATTAAGATAGTTGGCCTGACATTTATTTTTGCTGTTTCCATTTTTTTTTTTTTTTTGCAAATAGATTAGAGGCATGATGACAAATTAGATGAGAAGACCCTTGGGAGAATCTGGGTGAATTTATCAAGAGAATTACTTGGAAACTATGTATGCCTCAAAATTTTAGAGAGCTAATGCAAACTTGGCCTTCAGAAAAATGTTAAAAATATATACGCCAAAGAAAAACATGAAAGTATCTATTACCAATGGGCTCTGTCTCCATTCATTTTGCTGTTGTTGTAGCATAATACCACAGACTGTGTAATCTATGAGCAATAGAATCTTATTTGGCTTACTGTTATGGAGGCTGGAATGTCCAAGGTCAAGGACCTGCATCTAGTAAGGATGTTCTTGGGGTGTTATTCCATGATGACAGGGCAGAGGCCACAAGATATGCATGAGAGAGCAAGAGAGCAAGAGATGGTCAACTTTGCTTTTACAAGGCACTCCCTCCCTCCATAAATACTCCACTCCAATAATAAAGACTTCAATCTGTTGATAAGGGGAGTCCTCACAACCTAATTATCTAATAAGGGACCCACCTCTTAACTCTGTTGCATTGGGGAAGAAGTTTTCAACACACAAAATTTGGGGGTCACATTTAAATCATAGCAGGCTCCAAACACGAAGTGTTAATAAACACTTCATACACATACCTATTTTTCAATTGGACAGCAGGAAAAAATGGGATATCTAATTTTTGTTTTATTTTACATCACTTTAATTATAAAGTGGGAAATTTAGTTCCTTGCTGGCTATTTATTTTTGTTATTGTTTTTATCTTCACATAAATTATCTTATATTTTGTTACTTATCTACAAATATTCTTTCTCTATTTCTTGTTGATTTTGGATGCTCTTTGTTAAATTAAGAAAATTATAATGATTCTGCCATAGGTGCTGTATTCTTTTCCCCAAAAGTGTTGTTTTTCTTTTAGTTTACTTTTCCACTCAGAAGAACTTTTGTTGTTGCTTTTGGGATGTCAAATTTCTATTATGATTGGTTTCTTGAGTATTGGCAAACTTATAAACGTTTTTCTCCTTCAAAGATTGGGAAAAGTGTAGGTAACATAGTATGTTTTGGTACCGTAATGTGATTTTAATGTGATTTCTGTCTTTAAATTGCTGGCAAGAGCTCACACATGAAGCAGGTTCAGTAATGCTGCTGACTGTTGTCCACCAGGTTATTTTGCTGCTGTGCCTGGGAACTGCCTGAAGCATCTGCTGGTGTGTTCTCCATATGCCCAGATTTCCTCTTCTCTCTTCTCCCTTTCTCACTTTTTTTACCCTCTCCATTTTAATGGACATCTAATAATGTCAGTAATTGCCAATATGTAATTAATATGGATTCCCTGTCAATTTAGAAATTTCTGACACTATTCTAAATAACGTTCACTTTCAGGGTCAACTGGTTGTGTTTATAATACTGATTATAACGTTTTAAGGCCTATGTTTTAAGAATTTCTTTCCTTTCCCCAGAATTAGGGCCAGAAGAATAATGTGTCTAGATAATTTATTGTCAAAATTGTGACATACTTAATGAGAATAAAAGGGAGTGCTAAAATAATTAAAAAGCATTAACTGATCATTGGGACAAATTGAGTACATAATCGGCCCACCGTATGTATTAAGAGTTATAACCATTATGATTCTGTTACAGTGCTGGAAAAAGAGATGAGTAAATAGCTTGCATTTAACCCAGCATGAAAGTATCATCCCCATTTATTTTTTTCTTCAACTCTAAACTACCATTTCACTTATCTTTTCATCTTTCTTTAAATCCACTTGTTAGAATTCACACACTTCAGTTCCAAATACTGAGCTTACTGATTCAGACATAGCGTTGATTGTTGGTAAATAATATTTTGAAATTTGGCTCAGTTTAGCGACCATAAGTACCAAAGTATGAATGCACCGGGGTAACCAGCTATCACAGCGTGAGAAAAGGCAACATGTTGAGTTAAGCTTTGTACTAGAATTCTCTGCATTTTGAATTCAAATGTTCCAAGATCATTTTCAATATCATTATAATTTTAATGACTAAACAAAGCCTGAAACCTACAGAAACAAAGGAGTTACTAAAGATTACCTATTCTGTTATTTACAAATTGGTATGAGCTGTAAGAACAGAAACCTAGATTAATAGGATCCAGGCAGCAGTAACACGGACTCTCAATCCATACTCTTTTCACGTGTCAAGTGCATGTCATACTCTTTAACCATGTAGTAGAAAGGGCTGTGCTGAGAGCCCTCTATTCTCGAGACATTTTCTTGAATTATTTAATTGAAGATTTCCTCCTCTTTTCCCCATTCTTAAATTTTGAGCATCCATAATTTAATCTGGATTGGTTCTCTAATTTTTAAATTTTTCTTTCCCTTTGTTTCCCTTATTTCCTTTCACTCTTCTTCTTTTTCCCAATTCTTTGCTATCTAGTAGATTTCCTTAACTTTGCTACCTATTTTTATTTTATTTTTGTTTAAGCTTTAATTTCCAGGGGCTTCTTTTTTATTCTTTCACTGTTTACAAATAAAATCATGTTCTTTTTGCATAAACGCCCTATATTATCTTATCTTTCTAAGAATATTAACAATTATTTTTAAGTTTTCCTTTTCCTCTTTTTTTTTTTTCCACATGGTGTTCTATCTTTCATTTATGAGGCTTTCCTCAGATGTTTGGTAACTTTTGGTGTCTGTGTAACGGCAAGTTTGAATTAAAAATAGAGTTGAAACACATCCTTCTTAGTAAAGTATTGCAAGAATGGAAAAGCAAGCATCCAATCTACTCAATACTATTATAAAACCTATACATAAACACTTACATGCTCATATGAACAATAAAACACAAATATAACCTAGGAAGGGGTAAGAAAGGTTGAGGGTGATTGGTGGGAGGATGGAGGGTATTTGGTGGGATCTCACCTAATGTGCACAATGCAAGGGTGTATTTCAAAATAACTAAGAGTAAATTTTAAATGTCTTACCACAAAAAATAAGTAAATGAGGTGATGCTTATGTTAATCAGTTTGATTTAAGCATTCCATGTTGTATATCAAATCATCGCTTTGTACCCCATAAGTGTATACAGTTATTATTTTAATTAAAAATTAAATAAATAAAAGGCGTAAGGCAGGAAAAAAAGAAGCTTAACTCTCCATGTTGAAAATAAGAAAAGAGACACCCCATTCCTTCTGCATGTGTTTTAAGAAAACTTGTTAGAGGAGTTCTCTCTCTGGTTCTTTGAAATACACAGTCTATATAAATCTTTTTAAAAGCTAAGCCTCTTAAAAGCTAAGCCACCACCTTTATCCATCATTTTATAACTGTAATAATCAAGATGGCAGCATCCCTATTTCCCTTACTGTGGAAGAGTGGGAGCCTAATTGGGGTGGAACCCTGCTCCAAATTGCAGAACTATTTCCTGTAATAAAGACATGAGAAGTTTATTTTTCCTTTGAGTAAACCAGTTGTCAAGAACAGATGGTCACCCCAATGACCAGGTGAATTTAAGATGAACTACGTGTGACAAGTGGTGCTGTCAGTGCACCATTAACTTGGAGACCAGTGATTGTTCACCCTGAGAACACGTATGGAATGGGTTGTGCCTGATGATGTAAAACAAGGATGACACGAAGTCTCTTAGTGGATTACCAGTACTGGGTGCCATATCCTAGCTGTATTATTCAATAGGAAAGAAAGCTCTTTTCTTCCTCTTTTATATTTGGGAGACATTTTCTGGTCCAGAAGAAGATTTTGTTCTTAATACTATTTCTCCAATGCTAAGTACTCATGTGGAAAAGTGTTAGAACAAGGACACAAGAAAAAGCTCTGAGTGCTGCTAAGGCCAGTGCATTTTGAGTTTGTTTGTTTGTTATGCATTATGATGGGCTGTGTGTTAAGAAATGCTTGATGCCATTTTTGGAAAACCTTTCTTTACTCAAAAGCATATTATGAAAACATGTAGCATTTTTCAAAATTAGGATTTAAAAATATTGCTCACCTGTAACATTGAAAACTAGAAGATTCTTTGAGAGATACTGAATGCAAATCTTTACAAATTCTGAAGGCCATTACCATTCAACTGAAATTTTCTCGCCAGCTATGTGAAAGTGAAAAAGATGAAGATGTCTTCAGAATACAAAATGTCAAAAGTTTGCTTCCTGCATGCTCTTTGTCTAGTAGCTACTGGAGTATGTGTTTCACTCAAATAAGAGTGTAAACCTAAAAGTGAAAATCAAGAGCCCCAAACACATGAGGGAAAAGGAGGAAATTCCCAAGATAATGATGGGGAAGAATTGCTGTTCTCTGGGGCAGCCAGTTCCGATCAGAAGAGGTTCAATTAACAGTGTCCAATATGGCTTAATGTATCACATCAGAAACTACGTTTCTCTCCTGAGTGATTATATGGGCAAGGAGAACATTAATAGTTCCTAGCATGAAGTGTTCAATGAAGGTTGTGTGTGGCTGAGTAATAACGAAGAAATTAAAAACTAAATTTCTAAAACAAATAGTTTCAGAGATCTTGAAATCTTTTTTAAAAGGAATATTTTGGCCCAAATCTACTTATTCCTCTAGTGTCCAAAGCAGAGAAAATGCACAGGTTGGAATCTGAGAGTTTGGTTTATATGAAATATTTATGGAAGGGAAATACAAGAGGCCGAACACTCTGGCTGGCTATAAAGGAGATGATTGTGTAGTCTGGAGGAAAAGAGTATAATTAATGGAAGCTTACTTTTCACTTTCTTCCTTTCATTTCCTTTAGGAGTTTGTATCATGTGTTTTTGTTACTTGTTTAAAAATAATTTAATATAGAATTAATTTACAAACAGTTGCTATAAAGTGTTGGGATGCCTAGACAAGTAATTATAATAAAATGTAAATCAAAAGATGGTCACTAACTGCTTTTGTTTAATCTCAGATCATAATCAGTTTTTTATGACTTTGGCATTCTTATTTAATTTTACAGATGAAAAATTAAGGCTTACAGATACTTAGATAACTTATCCTGGTTTAAGACCTGAATTCCTGCCCTCTGCTCCACCAATGGGCGATTGAACTAAACAATCACTAAGACTTCTTCCAAAAATGTCAACAATATTTGAATATTCATTGAATATTTATCAGTTCTTTCCTCTAAACTGCCTTCATTTAGAGTCATTGGGCTTCATTTTCCTAATCTAAAAATTAAATGCAACGCACCCCTAATTTTTGCCAAGCGTCAATGCAGGAATACATGCAGGCCGAAGCCTGGTTGAGACTTCTTATGAGTCATTTTGTTAGTCAATTTATATATTTTCCTCATAGTCCCCTTGGTTTACACCCTCTGTACATGTGCCTTCCTTATTTGGAATTCTAAAGTGATTTAAGTATTTTTCAATGATATTAAACTATCACTTAAGTGGTACATACCTGCAGTCTCTAACCTTTTGCTACTGGGGACCGGTTTCACGGAAGACAGTTTTTCCACAGACACGGGATGAGGAAGGGCATGAGATTCTCAGAAGGAGTGCATAACCTAGATTCCTCGTATGTGGTTACAATAGGGTTCCTGCTCCTATGAGAATTTAATGCCAATGCTGCTGTGACAGGAGAAAGAGACTAGGCAGTGATGGGAGTGATGAGAAGAAGTTGTAAGAACAGATGAAGCTTCCCTGGATGCCTGCCACTCACCTCCTGCTGTGCAGCCCAGCTCCCAACACACCACACACGGCCACCAGTTCATGGTCCGGGGGGTGGAGACTGCAGGTATATGCTGTCTCAACTCGGTGATGATTTTCTTTTAGTTGCATTATCTAAGATTTTATAGATAAAGAAGTATTAGCAGAAACATATTAATCACCTACTTACATGTCTGGTATTGTACCAGGCCCTGGCATGAATAAATTAGCATTTGAAACTTTTGTTTCATAGTGATTCTTTGTCATTTTATCTTCGAATGTATTTGTACTTAAATTATATGGATAATTTACAAACTGTAAGATATTACTTGTCTATAAATTCTTTCTGTCTCCCTTTTACTTTCATGGTAGAAAACCACAGTGATTCTTTAAGCTGGTATTGATGAATTGAACACATATGGATTTAACTTCAAGGTAGTAAAGAAATCTTTTCAAAGCAATTTTGGACCTCTTTTTCTGGAATGGCCATCAGAACTGTCCTCATACCAGATCTGACATTTAAGTGTGCAAGCTCATCCTCAAAAGGTGCTTTGAAGGGTGGACGTCAGTGCATAGCTTTCCCGGGTGAGTACTTGGAAGGTGACCATAGTCATACTCAGCAATGAGGTATGTAGCACTTTTTCTAGGATGAGTTTGCAAAGTTAATTGTCTGACCTCGTATGTGTTATGATGTTCAGTTTTATATCCCCCTGGTTGTACATGTTGATTTCAGCTTCTCAAATTTGTGCCAACCTCAGTCCCGGAATCTATGGAGTCTTCTGTGTCATGGACCAGCCATGACACGCGGTGGGTTTACTTCCTTGTGGTCTGGTGGTGCGAGGAGACTGGAGAATCATTAGTAGGAGTTATGGAATATTAGTACAGAGAAATAATAGACACAAAGAGATAGTTTTAAGAGCAGCAGGGCTCAGGAGGTGACACACACTTCTTCGTGGGGCTTCTGGTATGCCACCCTGAGTGTCAGGCTGCTTCTGTATGTATTTCATACATCAGTGTTACAGTCGTAAATCTCATTAAAGCAAGGCAAACAATTCCATCAAGGTTCTTGCTGCGCTTGCATTCCTACTAACTAGACTAACTCTACAGCTGATTACCTTAATTGCAAGGATTTACTTGTTGCTTTTTACTGCTTCAGAGTATAATGGTCTTAATGTAAACAGTCTTGGTAAGGAAGCCAATCAGAGGCCGACTCAAGGACCAAATCCTAGCTGACCCACAGCTACACACCACAGATGTGATTTTTCAATACTCTGACTGCCCTGTGTCCAAACAGATAGACTCCTCTGGCCCAGTTAAGGTGACAGAAGAAAGGCGATCTGAGATCTTTCTTCTCCTTGTTTGGTCTGGAGCAAGTCTTCCTGAGTTGGACAAAGTTTAAATAATTCATTCTTAACTCCCCAAAACCACTCCCTCAGAGCACACAGCCTTGCCCTGGCAGAAAGCAGCTTCAAAGCCTTCAGCCAGCTGCTGTGCCGCAGCTGCCAGAGGAGGGGGGATATACAACATGTTAGGCTGCAGAAATATGAAAATGATAGGCTCTCTCGCTTTGTGCTCAGAGCCTGGAAAAACAGCCTGAATTGAAACACTCATAACTGTCTCCCTTTGTCTAGACTTTGTTCTCTATTCCTAATAATATTTATAATCTCCTAACAATTAATAATTGAGTATTAGTTTCAAACTTATAAAATCTTTATTACTAGCAATGCAAGCACATCAAGATATGACTCCTCCCTTAAGTCTTCCCACATACACCCTTCTCTGCTGCAAAGAAAACCCCACAGCCTGAGGTCCATTGCAGGTTAGAACATTATTAGCTCTGCTGCTGCTCTTCCCATTTGGCAATATGAAGTTAAATTTAACAGCTTTCTTGTTCAAGACAGAGCCATAGGCCCAAGAGAATAAATTCTTTCTGGAATAGTTATTCAAGTCCAAGGTTGTGCATGTGGTTCAATATGCTATTTTTTAATATTAATATAATTTACCTGGGTTTAAGCCAGCATTAAATTCAGGAACAGCAGTGAAAGTGAATATGGGCTCCAAAATGTTCAAGAGTAAGTAATTGTCTGATCATTAAGTTGTGTGACGCATAGATACTTCATATCCTGAAATAAATGAGGGGATCTTTCATTAGAATCTGTGCGCTCGCTTTTGTATTAGTGTTAAGAATTGGTTATAATTTAGAAAAAATAAAATCAAGCATTTACGTGGTTGCAAACATTGTGAGAATGAAATAAAATTGTGAAATAATCATTCAAAAGAAAAGGTAGTTGGTGCCATCTCTGTCAGCATTTAGAAAATTCTAGAATGGAAAGAGAGCTCTCTCATCTAAGCAGAGGTATTGAATGGGTTACTTTAGCTTTATCATTTGTCATTATTGCATTCACTTTGTCATTTTTTCTTTTTGAGATAGAGTGTCACTTTCTCAACCTGGGTGGAGTGTGGAGGTGTCATCATAGCTCATAGCAACCTCTCATTCCTGGACTCAAGCAATCCTTTTGCTTCAGCCTCCCAAGTGCCTGAGATTATAGGTGTTCCCCATGCCCTCCCAAAGCTAGTACAGTATTTTCATTTAGTAGAATCAGGAGGTCTCAATCTTGCTTACGATGGTCTTGAACTCCTGAGCTCAAGCAACCCACTTGCGTCAGGCTCCCAGAGTGATAGGTTGATAGGTGTAACCATCTTTATCACTTTCATGTGAATTTCTGGCTCTTACTTTTTTTTTTATTTTCAAGTTGTTGTTAGCTTCTGTACTTAAAAAAATGATTTCTGTCATTAATTAAAATGTTCAAAATAAAGGGTGGATACTATGGCTTACTTTAATCTAGTTATACGCAACTTAAGTTTGTTTTTTTCAAATAAAACTTCCATTTACCTATGTTCGATTATAACTATTTTTTAAATAATTCTGAGTTTTCACACTTATTTATGTACATTTCCTTAGCAAACAAAAGTAGAATGTCTTATTATACTAAAATAAAACTAAAATAAATTAATTCAATATTGAATTCTTTATCGTATTCGTATACACATCCAATATAGATATATAAATTCAGTCACAGGTGTGTGACATTAACCATCAAGACTATCTGGAGAACATTTTATTGGAAAGAACTTATAATCTTGCATTGGAATAAAAAGAGATACATAGGTAGATATTACACACAAATAAATGAGTTATGTGGATAAAATCCACGTGGATTTACAGCAAAAGTATCACTACTTAAAATTTCTAGTTGATCAGCATATGAAGGTTAAATTGGGTTCTATTTAATTAAAAAAATAATTTGGCAGCCAGTAGAGCCTTGAGGTTAAAGATTTTTATTTGTTACTCATATAAAGATGCTTATGTGAGTGATACAGAAAACATATGCGATCAGCATCTTCCTGTACAAACGCTGTGATTATACTTCAGTGCTTAATGTAAATATGTTGCCACATACATCGAAAGTACATTCTATCGTTTAAAAAACATATTTTAGCTATTTGAAAAGTGATTGGACTGCTTCCCTCACTTTTCCAGATTGAGTACTAGAGATATAACTTGAAGGGAAGAAACACAAAGCATTGCATTTTTATAGAAAATATGAGACATTTTTACTGGAAAAATAACCAACTAAACAAAAACAATTCATGTATCTCAAAAACAAAAGTAAGCTTATTGGAGTTAAAGGAAAGTTCCCAGGGGTAAAATTTTCCATTGAGCAATTTAAAAAGAAAATCTGGTCTTATGTCCCTATATCCTATTATATCTTTACCCTGACATTTCACTATTTAAATTGCTTTTGCAAAAGGACATATTGAGCACACATTGCTGACACTGCAGAGTTCATCTGTGTATGGTGTTCATTATAGTGGCCCTATTTGGCCTCCCTTGCTTCAATAATGAAGTTTGCTGTGGTCAGTGGAAATAGATGGATTGGTTTACAGAAGAGACAACTGTGTTTAAGACAAGTTATACAGATAGCCTGGAAAATGCCATTGAAAATTGGTCAGGACCAGAGAGGAACACACCAGTTTAGACTTGTAGGACACAAACATTGTTTCTTTAAGAAGAAAAGTAGGATCATAATGAGGGATTGATGAGATTATTCATTCTTTGTCCAAAGGGTAGGAGAAGATGGGAGTAAAAAGGAGCTAACAAAAATAACTGAACTGGATTTTCCATTAGCAGTCTGAATATAACTTATTTGTTAATAAGATAACAAATAAAACTGTATGAATCATGCCACAAAACATGCTCAGTTATCCTAATCCACAATACTTTTCTTCTTCTGAAATTTTCTAGGGCAGTGTTTCTTAAATTGTAGTCCTCAGGCTGGCAACATTAGCAAACTCTGGTAAATTATTAAAAATGGAAATTGGTGGGCTCTCCTCTAGAATTTTCAGACATTCTGGGGCAGGCCCTCTAACTTGTATTCTGTCAAACCCTCCAAATGATTCTGATGAATGATCAAGTTTGAAGGTCACTTATATAGTACAAGTTACCTACATAAAAAAATTAGGAAGCACAGAATATATGTTTGTCTTTGTTTTTAAGTTTTTAAAATTGTTTATGCATTAGGTTTATACCCATACCCAGATAAAAAACTTCCTGAAGGCAGGATATATAATACAGCTCATGATCGAAAACCTTATCTCAAGAACAAAGTCCTCATGATTGTTCTTTAAAAATGAAATAAAATATTGGTAAGTGTTTTCATTGTTAGAGACCGTAAGGAATTCGGTGCAAGTAAATGTCAATCACTCTGGGAATCTCATTGTTTAAAGTACACTTTGTTTTGTTGGAGGACATAAGATACTTTCATAGGAAACTTGTTTGTCTTCACAACAAATAGAATCAGAGATTGAATAATTTACTCAGATTAGAAGCATTTACCTTAATGTACTGAAGAAAACACCTCTCTTCTATTACCCACAATTGGAGACATCGACATCTTTCCTTATGACTTGTGCTTTTTATTCAGAAGCTTTAAAGTGTCTAGCACGGCTTTCCTGGATATTAATAATTTCCACATGGCAGCCACAATGTTCTCTTCTGTCAATTTTCAGTCTCAAAGGTATTTTTTTCCTTGCCTTTTTCAGTTAAGTAAAAGTAATTTATCCTTTCAGTGCCTGAGCACCTTCCACAGTCTGAGGAGATCCCATCAATGCTGCTGACCTATGTCCAGCATTTTTGTCTGTGTTCTCTTTACAATTTTTGAGATACAGAATTTTTGCCATGTCTACAGATTCCACAGAGCTTCGTTTTTACAGTGGGAAGACATTCTGTTCTTGGTATCATTTTTCAATGTTCTTAACTCTGTTCATAAATTTGACCTGTCCTAAGCTCACAGTTTCTTTGTAATAGTCATAATAAACCAAAGTAATAATACTATAAGTTTTGATTTTCAAATGTATGCTTAAATAAGTAAACACAAATTTTCACTGTCTCAAATTAAGGATTTCATCGTTATGGATATGAACCAGAACCTTTTTATCTGTAGGATGTTGAGACAGGTTCCTGTCATTCCATCATTCCTATTACACAAATTCCATTTAAATTAGAAAAGGACAAATAACTCTCTTCAGAAAATGCACGTGCAATCCTTATATTCAGCAGTGTATATATTAATGTTACTGCATCCACACTTGCAAAGGCCAAGGCAGTTCAGCATAATAACATTAATTCCTTTCACAGTTCAGCGTGGTTTCTTATTGGTTTTATCTTGATGTCATTGGCCTGTGGACAATGAAAATTTGATGTGATAACTAACTGCACTGACAAGTATTTATTTTATTTTTTAATTTAGATTTTCTTTTTTGGTCATTTTTCCATCCGTAATTTTTCAGTCTGGCTATAACTTGAAGTCATCTTTTATTTTTGAAGCCTTTCATGTAGTTTTTATCTTTATTTCTTTAATAAAATACTGAGGCTTTGAACATAAACATTTGAATAAATTATATATCAGTTTAGGAGCCACTATATTCTTTCATGCTATCCTGTCCCTATTTTAACTTGCCCTCCTTAAGATATCATTCGAGTATCTACTGTCCCAAACCTGATGGAGAATGATACAAAGTAATAATAAATGTTTTCTTTGCCAATAACAATACGCTTTTCATATATCTTCCTATGCTTTAAATACCCAAAAGGTTGTGCATTTTATATTTCCTACATTAACTTTCAATTCTCATTTTTTACAATAATGTCTGGTTTCATGTTTTCAAACCATTAGAAACTACCCAATGGTTTCACAAATACTTTATTGTTCACTCAGAGTATGTTTTTCATGAAATGTTAAAATATCTATTTTATAAAAATCTCACATTTATTTTTTAAAAGATTTGATGTGTCAAAGTATTTCCAATATATAAAGTGCATGTTACCTGAGTTTAGGGGAAAATTACAACATTACACATAAATTCTGTATATATGTGTTTGTGTGTTTGGCTGTATGTGTTTTTTGTAACTATGCATACATATCTAAAGAACTATATATATTTAATATTTTTCTCTGACACTTAAGGAATTACACAAAAGGATTAACTAGGCAATAGATCTTTCATTAGATTACAAGAATAACATGTATAGTTTATTGATTTCTTCTCTCAACAGTGGTGGGCTTGTCTAGTCAGGTTGGGTGACTATGAATTCATAAAAAATAATTCAAAGCATATTGTTGGACCAATGGGATAATTTTGGGCAAGAATTATGAATTAACCTTTTAGAAGAAAATCCTTTCTGTAAAATAAATACAGAATGCTCCTACTAAGTAAAACAAAGCTGTGTTCTTTACTGACCTGCTTTGGCTTTAAATACTTCACAAAGTATTTTAAGGAAACACTTAAAGATAATTGCAGATTCACATGCACTTTAAGAAATAATAGAGAGATCCCATATCTTAAACCAGTTTTACTATGGTATCATTTCATATAATTATAGTATAACAACCAGGAATTGACACTGATACTTATTCAAATTTTACAAGTTTCGAATGCACTCAATTGTGTTGCGTGTGTATGTGCACATTTAATTTAAATGCAGTGGTTCTCAAACTTCCTAATGCCTCCTAATGCTGCGACCCTTTAATACAGTTCTTTGTGTTGTGTTGTGGTGACCCCCAACCATAAAATTATTTTCGTTGCTACTTCATAACTATAATTTTGCTACTGTTAAGAATTGTAATGTAAATACCCGATATGCAGGATGTATTTTCATTGTTACAAAGGGGTTGTGACCCGCAGGTTGAGAACCGCTGGTTTAAAGCGAATTTATCATGTCCAAATTTACATGACCACCAACACAGACAAGATACAAATGATTGCAGCATCAGAATCCTTGCTACTCTTTTATAACCACAGCCACCTCCCTCCCTTTTACACCTCCCTAAATACTGACAATCACTAATCGGTTCAGCATGTGGTATTATTGCCACTTTTTCTTTTCTTTCTTTTTTTTTTTTTTTTTTGCAGTTTTGGCCAGGGCTGGGTTCGAACCTGCCATTTCTGGTATATGGGGACGGCGCCCTACTCCTTTGAGCCATAGGCACCGCCCTTGCTACTTTCTATTTTAGATAGTCTAATAGGTGTGTATTTGCATTTCATATGGCTGACAATTTTTTTGTTTTTTTGAGACAAAGTTTCCCTCTGTTGTCCCAGGCTAGAGTTTTCACAGCCACCTCAATCTCCTGGGCTCAAGCAATCCTCTTGCCTCAGCCCCCTGAGTGGCTGGGGCTACAGGTCCCCACCACAACATCCGACTAATTTTTCTTTCTTTCTTCTTTTCTTCTTCTTCTTCTTCTTTTTTTTTTTAATAGAGACTGGGTCTCATTCTTGTTCAGGCTAGTTTTGAACTCCTGAGCTCATGCAATCCACCCACCTCAGCCTCACAGAATGCTTGGATTACAGGCGCAAGGCAGCGTGCCATGCCTGGCTGATGATTTCAAACATCTTTTTATGTTGTTATTTTCTTTTCGGTGAAATGTATCATGGTATTTTTGCCTATTTTCTAATCAGATTGTTTGTTTTTAATTTACTGTTGAATTTTGAGAGTGAAGTCTCCTGCTTGGTGGAGGTGGAGGGTAAGCTCCCTGGGGGTCCCAGTGACGCTTGGGCCACGGTAGAAGAATAACAGCCAGATTACCTCATGTCTATTTGATTCCGGGTGAGAGTGGAGCCCTAGTTCTCCACTGACCTCGCTACCAGGGGTGGGTTGTGAGAGCCAACTAGTCTTCCTTTGTATAACCTCATTCATTTGGCTTGCTGTATGGAGGGTGAAGGTTTAACTTTCCACTGGGTCCTGTGGACACTGTCCTGAAGGAGTAATAACACCGTTAGGTGGTTCCTCCAGCTATGGAAGATTAGCTCCCTGCTCCGCTCTTCTGATTCGACTGATCAGGGGAATCAGAGCTCTACTTCCTGCCTCTGCAAGGAGAGATGGTTTATAGTCAACTTCCCGCTCATCTCTGCTGAAACCAGCGGGAGCTGGGGCTGAGACAGTGAACACAGGAGTGGGGAGTAGTCAGCTTCTTTTGGTGTTGATTAGAGTTGGTTATTCGTGTTGGCGATTCTGGTTTGGAGGCCTCAGCAGCACTTTGTCTACAGGATATGGGAGGTGGTATGGATACCCAGTGAACTCCCCATCTTGTCATTCCTCAAATCCCGCAGTCCTGGGGTAGCCCGCCGCCTTTCCACCATTCAGAGTTTTCCTGTAATTTCTTTTTGCAATTGTCTAGGATTTTTTTAATTGTAAGAAGTAGCTGGGAGGAATGGGCCAGTTCCAAAAAGTTCATAATTATTTACTTTTCAAACATGGCAATTTTCAAGGAAGTAAGTCAGAAATATGTCTATTTTAAGCACAGGTGATATTTCATGAGAAAGTTAATATTTTTCCTTGATCTTATTGACAAACCATTCTTTTTGGAAAAAATGTTGACTGGATTTCCATTTCTTTATAGCTGAATTGATAATGTAACTGATAATATGGTTCTCTCTGGCATTCTGACATTCTTACGTATGTTAATGCTCTTATGCTGATTTAGGTAGTTGTTTCTAGCATATATTAAGAAAGGTTCTACTCAGGGATAATAGAGTAGCTCCTCTTCTACCCTACTTATAAATATACATTGCATAAATATTTAAATGCAGAATAATATTTTAAACACATTTGATTCAAAACTTACCCAAGTAGTTTATCTTCTACCTAGCATTAGTAAAAGTGTAAAACTCAAGTTGATCAAGTAGCAAATGACTCTGTAAATCATTTGGGGAGTATAACTTTTCTCCACCAAATCTCTAAACCAGAGTGGATCTTGTAGTACGTCATTACCATAATTTTCAAGAGAACTGTAATGTCAATCTCTTTAAAAGAATATCGGTTTTAACATTTTCAAGTTAACCTCCCCCAAAATATCTGTAGAAGTTCTGGGGAATCATATAATTAATTAATTTGAATACAGTAGAACCTCCATAGTTGACCACCTCTCTACATTGACAACCTCCTTAAGATGATCTAATTTTCATAGACCGGACATGCACCACATGTACGTATCAGTACAGTAGGCTTGGTTCCTTATGTTGACCATGTCTGTATGTTGACCAGGGTGATACAGTCACTTACAGAGGTCTTCCTGTATTTTAAATTAGAATGTAAATTATCTGTAGTCAAATGTAGGTTATAAACAATTTAAGAATTCTTTTTCTTCCCTTTTTTTTTTTTTTTTAGACACAGAGTCTCACTTCATCATCCTCAGTAGAGTGCTGTAGCGTCACAGCTCACAGCAACCTTCAACTCCTGGGCTTAGGCAATTCTCTTGCCTCAGCCTCCTGAGTAACTGGAACTACAGGCTCCTGCCAGAACACCCAGCTATTTTTTTCGTTGCAGTTTGGCCAGGGCCGGGTTCGAACCTGCCATCCTCTGTATATGGGGCCAGCGCCCTATTCACTTAGCCACAGGCACCGCCCTCTTTTTCTTTCCTAATCACCTCTTTTTTAAACACTTAAAAAATAATTGTAGAGGCACCATGAACTCTGGGCAGAGCTATACTACAACGTGCTGTTCACGGATGGATTCAGGATGAGATAAGGACATGAAATTACATAAGACATGGTTTCTGACTGCAGAGAATTAAGATTTCATTGGGAAATACAGCTATGTAAACAAAAAAAATACAGTTACAGTAGAGCTACACAGTAACTAAGAACAGACCAACAAACAAAAGATACTTAGAAACCCTGGGACAGTACAATTACAGGTGTCTCCATGCTTGAGAGAGGAAGTGGGACCTTGACAGAACAGAGAGAAAATAGGTGGATAGAAGATGAAGGCAAAATCTTCAAATAAAAAAAAAAGGTGTTTTTGTTTTTAATAACTAAAAAAAAATGAAAATAGGGCTTTGGCTGCAAAAGTTCTTTCCTATTTTGAAAGAATTTTAGATTTATGGAAGCATTCTAAAGTGAGTGCAGACATTTCTCTTATTATTTCACACAGATTCTGTTAAAGTTAACTTCTTATATACTCATGGTACATTTATCAAAATAAATTAATATTAATGCAATATTTCTAATTATACTACCTTTTTTATTTGAATTTCCCCCTTTTTACTAATGTGCTTTGTCTGTATACATGCAACGTATGATACTATATGGCATTAGGTCATCTTGTCTCCCCAGTCTGCTCTATCTGTAATAATTTCTCTACCTATCCATGTTTGTCATAACCTTGCACTCCTTAAACATACTGGCCTCAATTTGGGCTTGCCTGATGTTTTCTGATTTTTAGAGTAGGGCAATGAATTGGGATGCACAACAGAACAGAGGTGAAATGCCCTTGTCGCCGTATCACACGAAGACATTTGTGTCCTCAGTATGAATTTTCCCTGGGAAGTGCTAACCTGGGTCACAGGGTAAGGTGGTGCCCCAGGTTCTCCACTTTGTGCTTTCCATATGCAGCTTGTTAAAAGCGAGTCACTAACTCCTCTCAGTCTATACTCAAAGGAGAGGGAATTATTTACTCTTCACCTGCTAGAGAGAAGAATATCAAAGAACGTGTGGACCTAACTCAATGGCATTAGAGGAATTAATAAATATATTGGGATAAACAATTTGAGTCTAGCTACCTATTGTGTTTCTCTTCACTGTTTCACACGCTAACTTTAAGCATTGTTCAATGGCTCTTTACTGCAGCAAATATTACTGTGATGTTCAAATGGTGATTTTCTTTCTCCCTTATTCCTTTGATATTTATTTGGAATTCTTTGTTAAGGAGGGCTTGTCCCTTAAGAAAGTGTTGTTCCCATGTACTTATGTAATTATTTATTTATATTAGCATGAATTTGAGGATATTTGGGGGACCATGATACAGTATTGCCATTGTTTATTTATTTATTTTTTCTTTTTTTTAATTTTTATTAAATCATAGCTGTGTACATTAATATGATCATGGGGCACCATACACTTGGTTCATAGATCGTTTGACACATTTTCATCACACTAGTTAACATAGCTTTCATAGAATTTTCTTAGTTATTTTGCTAAGACTTTTACATTCCACATTTACTAGGATTCACATATACCCTTGTAAGATGCATCGCAGGTGTAATCCCATTAATCCCCCTCCCTCCACCTACTTCCCTCCTCCCTCCCCTCCCTTTCCCCCTTCTCCCTATTCTTAGGTTGTAACTGGGTTATAGCTTTCATGTGAAGGTCCTACATTAGTTTCATAATAAAGGTGAGTACATTGGGTACTTTTTCTTCCATTCTTGAGACACTTTACTAAGAAGAATATGTTCCAGCTCCATCCATGTAAACATGAAAAAGGTAAAGTCTCCATCTTTTTTAAGGCTGCATAGTATTCCATGGTGTACATATACCACAATTTATTAATCCATTCGTGGATCGATGGACACTTGGGCTTTTTCCATGACTTAGCAATTATGAATTGGGCTGCAATAAACATTCTGGTACAAATATCTTTGTTATGGTGTGATTTTTGGACTTCTGGGTATATGCCCTATAGAGGGATTACAGGATTGAATGGCATATCTATTTTTAGATCTCGAAGTGTTCTCCATATCTCTTTCCAAAAGGAATGTATTAATTTGCATTCCCACCAGCAGTGCAAAAGTGTTCCCTTTTCTCCACATTCACGCCAACATCTCTGGTCTTGGGATTTTGTAATATAGGCTAGTCTCACTGGAGTTAGATGATATCTCAAAGTAGTTTTGATTTGCATTTCTCTGATGATTAAAGATGATGAGCATTTTTTCATATGTCTGAAGGCTGTGTGCCTGTCTTCTTCAGAGAAGTTTCTCTTCAAGTCCCTTGCCTAGCCTGCGATGGGATCACTTGTTCTTTTCTTGCTTATACGTTTGAGTTCTCTGTGGATTCTGGTTATTAAACCTTTGTTGGAGACATAACCTGCAAATATCTTCTCCCATTCTCAGGGCTGTTTGCTTGCTTTACTTACTGTGTTCTTGGCTGTGCAGAAGCTTTTTAGTTTGATCAAGTCCCAATAGTGTATTTTTGAAGCAGCTTCAATTGCCCGGGGGGTCTTTCTCATAAAAAACTCTCCCAACCCAATTTCTTCAAGGGTTTTCCCTGCACTCTCTTCTAGTATTTTTATAGTTTCATGTCTTGGTTTAAATCTTTAATCCAGTGAGAGTCTATCTTAGTTAATGGTGAAAGGTGTGGGTCCACTTTCAGTCTTTTACAGGTTGCCAGCCAGTTCACCCAGCACCATTTGTTAAATAGGGAATCTTTTCCCCACTGAATATTTTTAATTGACTTGTCAAAGATTAAATAACGGTAATTAGCTGAATTCATCTCTTGGTTCTCTATTCTGTTCCAGACATCTACTTCTCTGTTTTTGTGCCAGTACCATGCTGTTTTGATCACTATTGATTTGTAGTATAGTCTGAGGTCTGGTAGCATGATTCCTCCTGCTTTGTTTTTATTTTTGAGTAATGTCTTGGCTATTCGGAATACAGCAGTGTCTCAGGTTACAAAATCAACATTCATAAATCGGTAGCCTTTATATATACCAAAAATAATCAAGTTGAAAAAACAATTAAGGACTCTATCCCATTCATAGTAGTGCCAAAGAAGATGAAATACTTGGGAGTTTATCTAACAAAGGACGTGAAAGATCTATATAAAGAGAACTATGAAACTCTAGGAAAAGAGATAGCTGAGAATGTTAACAAATGGAAAAATATACCATGCTCATGGTTGTGAAGAATCAACATTGTTAAAATGTCCATACTACCCAAAGCAATATATAATTTCAACGCAATCCCCATTAAAGCTCCACTGTCATACTTTAAAGATCTTGAAAAAACAATACTTCGTTTTATATGGAGCCATTGTTTATTTTTTTGTTTCATCTTTGGCATCAGGTGCTATTTTAGATTGCCTCCTGTTTCCTTTTGCAGCACATTTCCATATATATATGCATACTAACATACATAGACATATATATACACACACCTATGTATACACACCCATGTATACACACATGCATATGCACACACACACATATATATTATATTATATATGTATATATATATTTATCATGTCTTTACGTTCTAGCAATACAAGTCTCTCCAGGCTTATCTTTTATTTTTCCTGTACCATCTGTAAAATCTGCCATTTCTCTAGTAGGAAGTTTTGGTTCCATTTATTAGAGGATGACATTTAGTAAATACTATCACAGCCCTAGATGTGCTCATTGTTACCCGGATGTTACTGCCTTTAGGACTTCTGTAGATGGAGCTAGGAAATACATGTATACACATAGAGCCATTTGTATTTCTATCTCTCTATTTTTGTCTACGTATACAGAGGGACATGTACAGAGGAAACACGTTGTACAGATCGATATCTGGGGAAGAACATTTCAGGTCGTGGAAGTGCAAGTCTATTGCCATAAGGTGAGAGCATGCTTGGCATTTTCAAGATGCAGCAAGGAAGGCGTGTTAAGGCATGTGAAGCTGAGCATTAACGAAAAATAGAGAAGTGATAAGAGAGAAAGATTGAGAGGTATAAAGAAGAAAGCTAAGATGATTTATACCTTAGTGACTTCCTAGAAGTAATTTGGCTTTTACTGTGAGAGATGCTTGAAGGCATTAGAGGCATTTTAATAGATAGATGGCAGGATCTATTTTTTAAAAATAAACCTCACCATCTTCCATGTTGAGAAGAGATGGTAGCGGGTACAGTTAGGAGGCCATTACAAGGATTATTACCTAGCATCCAATGACAATGCCCTGACTTGGAAAGCTTACTAGATCAGCCAATGACTGAGAGAAAACTAGAGAAGAATCAATAGAGAACTGACATGTTTGGAATTGTCCGTACAGAGTAAGCACATGGTGGGGGAGAGAGGGAAGGGGAAATAAGAACAGAATATCATAAGCACATAAATCTAGCTGTCCGCACGAAAACGCAATGCTTACATATAGATAGGCTGTGAAAAGGAAGAACGGAACGAGAAAAACTAGGGCAAATTTTGCTGTACAGAAAACTAAAATTAAGTAAGAAAAACTTTAGCATGACTACCATTTCAGAAAATCCACATACTTTAATTAAAATTGATGGACACTTGGGCGGCGCCTGTGGCTCAAAGGGATAGGGCGCCAGTCCCATATGCTGGAAGGTGGTGGGTTCAAACCCAGCCTCAGCCAAAAACCACAAAAAAAAAAAAAAAATTGATGGACACTTTGTCTCACTACCATGGCTCCAGTCAGGCCCATCTGCCAGGGGAGCACAACTGCCATCTAGAAGAATGATGCCAGATTCACAGGCCATGGGCGCCAATCCAAAATAGTTTTGAAGATTGTTTTGATGAGGTAGAAATACACTAGAAATAGTACAGCTGTGCCTGAAACATTCCACGGTTTTGCAGAAGTTTAAAATTTTACAAAAAATTTAAACCACGCATCATTTATTCTGAACTGTTTAAATCTCTCAAGATCTGTAGAAACTGATAAACAGTCTTGGTCTTAGCCATTTCCACTAAGGCATATCATTTTAAGAAATGCTTATTTTTTTCATAATTTTGTGACATACGCTATGCAAATATTTCCATTTTATGTTTCTTTTCTATTTTGTATAGTCAGTACATTGTTGAATACCTCTGTCTTTTGCCTGATAGAAATAAAAAGTCAAGAAGAGCTCCTTCTAACGTGTGTATGTGTGTGTGTGTGTGTGTATGTATGTATATATGTATATATATTTTTTTTACCGAATATATAATTTTATACATTATATATATGTTTTACCTAATAATTCAAAATTGATTATTGTTTTATTTTAGAGAATTCTCTAATGACAATTGTAAGCTAGTTACAGGTATCCTATAGTGTTTTTGGTTAATCTAGTGATTTAAAACAAGTGGGCTGATTTTGGTGTTTATAATGTAATGTCATGTAAACTATATTTCTATCTCTATCTCTTTTCTAGCATGTTTGGAGAGGAGTTTGCCTCACAGCCTTTCTGAGCTGCCCCCTGGGTAGCTGCTTATCTGCTGCTCTTACATTTTTCTTGAGCCATTGTTCAAGCCACTACAATTCCCTACTAGTGTTCTCCTGTTTCATGTTGCTGAAACTAGTCAAAACTCAAAGCCAGACTTATTTACTTTTATCAATCCATCTTTTAACTTGCCCAATGTCGAGACATACATAAATGCAAATTCTAAGGTTAAATGGTTGACTAAAAATGTAGGCGATAAAACTTAATACTGAAAGTTGGGAGCTCACAGTAAAGGAACATCAAGGGTTATCATGTTGCACAGACTCCTGTGGGTGTAACTCAGTTTCCAGTCTTGGCTGGCTTCTCTTTCTCCAGGGTTGCTTCCTTCTTTATTCAACTTTACTCTGGCCACCACTTACAGGCATCCGTTTCTCTAGGTTCTACCTTATGTCTTCTATTAGGGAAATCTGGGAGATACGGGATTCTCTCCGCAGGGTAATTCCCATACTTGGCTTTTCTGATTGAAAGAAATGATGTTGGTTTTAATAAGCTGGTAATACAGGGGATGAGAAGTGTTCTAAGCCTTGCAATATTGTAAAAGCACATCTGCAGAGATTGACTGATGGATTGAATGAGAACTATGGGAGAAAGATCACCTGTTATGAATATAACTCCAAAGCTCATGTTTCATTGTTACTTTCCCTGAAAACCTGAAAGTCAGTTACAGAAAGAGAAAATAGTGTGAGGAATAAGTGTCAACAGGATCTAGTGTGGTGAAGGGAGTGTTGTCTAGACAAGTTTCACTTTGCAAAGGCCTGTTAGACCTCTTCATGGAGATGTTGAATTTGCTGCTGGAAAACTAAGTTTGGAGACACATTGAGGGTATGTAGTTTAAACATCTTAGAGATTGTATGTATTAGGGTCTGAAGATAGATAACAAATGTTCCAAAACTGAAGAATTCATTCATTCTGATAATTCGAGAAATTGGTGTTTTTTTTTTAAGGTATGTAATACTTGAGTCACACTGCTCATGATCTTTAAGCAATTCTTCCCAGAAATTCATCAGAATGAATGATTAAGACCAATTAAAAAAATAAAGTAGAGGCAGACATCCTTCCCTTGTATCATTAACCGCATTACCAAGTCACACAACATGATAGTATTCAGAGGAAGTAAATACAGTCAATGAAGGGTGTTTATTATAAGTTACTGCCAATGTGCAGAAAGCATATAGATAACCACCTTTTCAAACATAATCTATTGACCAGTTTCTCATTCTCTCTCCAACATCATCCTCTTTTATTTGAATCATCCTTATCAGTACACACATATGTTGTAATATCTCCTACTTTTTATAAAAACCCTTTTAAGTCCATACATCCTTCAGCTACCATGCTATTTCTACTCACCAAGTAAACCTGCTCTTTATCCTCATTTTCTTTTTTTCCCTTTGTCCCTGAAACAGTGGTATGATGTGCTCCTGTGTCATGCTAACCCGGTTCTGCAGCAAACCTGGCAGTCCTTTATATTGTTCATACAGAGATTGGCTTCTTCAACAGATTCTTTGTTTCAGCCATCTTGATTAATGCTTTCCTCCATATTGAGTATATTAGCAAGTTAACCTAATCCTGTCATTGGAAGGGTGAAAGTTTGTAGACATTTTTCCTCTTTGTTAACTATTCCCCATCATTACAGATCTTAAGTAAAATTAGAAGTGCCCAAATTATTGCAAGGATGCCTGAACTATTATATTTTTAGGTGTGGATAATAAAATGCTTACATTTCATAGCCATTAGGATTATTATAATTAGTGGAACATGTGGAACATCTCCCCTCTGAAGCATAGGGGGAATAAAATGCAATGAAGAAAATGTTATCAATGCTTAAGGAGCTCCCAGTTCATTGAAAAAAATTGATGATAGAAATTTTCATTGGGGATAACAATTTTTTTGAGTAATCATCATGTTAGTAATCCATCTATTGTTTGAAGATAACTTGTTGACTACCATCTCCTTGTTTATTGATTGAAAATAAAATTAATCCCTTGCATAAAGACATCTCTGCCTGAGTCTTTTACAGTCCTTTGAAAAAAAAGTAAATTCCTCAGGTAATAACACATTGTTCAAATGCTGCTTTGATATTTTCTGATATTTGGAGGGGCAAGTTGAGAGACAGTGACTTATAAAATTACTTTATTTTCATATATACATTTTTATAGTTTTTCTTTGTTTATAAAGTGGATGCAGGTATCACTTTTTTTCATAAATATGTGCTGAAGTCCTAACCCCCAGTGTCAGTATATTTGGAAATAGAGATATTGGGAGTTAATCAAGGTTAAATGAGGTCATGTGGTTGGGATCCTAATGGAATAGAATTGGTAGCCCTATAAGAAGAAAAGAGAAGTATTTCTCTTTCCATGTGCTTGTGCGGAGGAGAGGTCATGCCATCCAATAGTGGGAATGGTTGCCTGGAGCTAGGAAGAGAGCCCTGACCAGGACTCTGCCACAATGGCACCCTGACCTTGAACTTTTAGCTGTCAGAACTGTGAGAAAATAAATTTCTATTGTTTAAACCACCCAGTCAATGGACTTTTGTCACAGCAGCCCAAATAACCCAAGACAAGGTATTAAACTGGGCTCTAATTTTATTTTTTCTAAATTGATAGACAATTATACCAGTATTAATTATTGATTTATTTGAATCTTTGTTTCTCTTTTGCATAATTGCATCACATATTAATCAAGATTTAGTACACTATTTTAACATCAGGAGTTTGTCATGTATAGAAGTTCTTTTTGGGATTTTGATTGCATTTCATTGGATTTATAGACTAATATGGGAGAAATGAAATATTTATAATACATATTAATGCATTCTTCCCGGATGGGGGCTGTCTAGGTCCCTTTATTTATTTTCCTTTTTACTTTTTCATAATAGAATTCCACAGTTTTTAGTTTATTAAATGCCCTTTAAGTACTTTGTTATATTTATTTCATAAAATACATAATTAGAGAGCTATTATAAATCATTTTTCTTGCATTTATCCTGGTATATTTTTCTATATTTTTAATATTTAATACTTTGTGTGTTATTGTAAATAGCACATACATATATTGCCTTTGTTTTCCTTATCCAAAACATTTCATATTTTTGAAATTTAAAGCACTCAATTTTATGAATGTAAATGATAATATTTGTATTTTTTCTCAAAAGGTATGTTAATTTTAAATGACAAATTTGTCTTCCCAGTAATCTGTTTTGTCTGGGTTGTTATTGACATTTTCACTATACTATGTCGCTTCTGATTTATAAACCTGTAATTATTAGGTTATTCATTTTTGGTTAAATTATAATCATACATCATAAATATTTCAAATTAATTACTCATCATGTATTTCTATGAAGTCAATTTTTTTCTATTCTTAGCTATGTTTTTTTTTCATTGAATTATAGCATTTACATAAATATTTTCATCTGATAGAACACAAAGATTAAATACCCTTGGAGTTCCTGAAGGGCAAAACATGAAAATATTAATAATATATCAGTCAGTTCATGCTCTGTAATTTTGGACCAAGATAATGACTGACCATATCAGAAAAAAATAAATATTAAACAAAACAAACAAGGAGTTACTAATCAATGGACATAAAGTGCTATTTGAGCAAGAGAAATAAGCTTTATAGAGTTTAAACATGTACTTACAGTCAACAAAAACATATGTCAAAAAATACCACAATATAATTTCAAAAATAAAATAAAAAATGTAACAAAAATAAGAATATGCAATGTCAAAAAGTAATACAAATTGTTTTTAAAAATGCAATTGTTATATATTGTACTGTAACTTCCTTTAGCTAATTTTCCACGAGTTCTGATGGATCAATTGCATTCTCTTAAAATACAATAGAAGCTCGTATTTTTTAGGCCAAATTAAAAATATTTTAAAAATTTGTTAGAATTATTTTTTAGAAGCAGATGAAAGGAATTACACTATTCCAACCAATCCGCATCATCCTATTTCTTTCAAATGTTTTGTTTTCTATTTCCCCTATTTAAGCCTGAGAATTATAAACAGAAACCTCTTAGTAGTTGAAGTAAATTAGGTAATCAAATTATTTAGAACATAAAATCAACTCTTTGAAATGTGTTTAAAATAACTTGGCTGTTTATCTTAGTGTGATACATTGTTGTCATAGGCTAAATGGATCAGACTTCTTTAACATTAGTTTCACATATGAAGAAAGAAATTATTAGTCACATAAAGTAAATATAGTCTTTAATTTCGATGTACAATTTGGCAGTCACATTCAAGTGTGTAGTTTTTCCTATTGATGCTGGGCAGGTGGCTCCAGCCAGCTGGGTGGAGCTGAGGTGGGGGGGGACGTGCGGCCTCCATCCTGGCGGTGTTGGTTGCAGCCACAGACCTCTGAGGAACCAGAGGGCTGGAGGGGAGGCAGAGGTGGCTCACCTGCAGGAGGCTCTAGTAGCAGGAGGGGCCAGACAACTGCTGTGGAGACACCAGAGCCTTAGTGTCTCCTTCCGCTTGCAGGTGCAGCTGAACAGGAACCCATCCCACCCTCACTTTCTAGGCCTGGTCAATTTCATGTAAGTTTCCTAGGCCTGGTAATGAAAGGGATTGTATCCATCATTAATACATTCATTCTCCTTGCCCCAGCGGAAAGGACTGTGTCCAATGATTTGTTACTAAGTCCTGGCCTAATATAACGGAGTGGGAGAGGAGAGAGAGGGAGAGAGGGCGCCAGCGCCAGCGCTTTTTCTTCTCAGTTGGGTTTTTCTCTCTGCCAAGAGCTTTAGTGTTTTTTGGTTTGTTTTTCTGTACTCTTTTCTGTAAAATCCTGTCTTACCACTGATCTGTGGTCCGTGGATTCATTCTTCAAATTACCAAGACCAGGGACGGTATTTGAAGATGAAATTCCAGTATCACTACCATGACATTTTCATTTCTGCCATTATTTTGTATATCATATCAGGTAAAAACTACTAGGAATTAAACTCAGATAATGCTTTCTCTTACGTATACTTTGTATTTCATTATTTTTGAAATATATTTTTTAGATTAAGCTATGTAAATTTTAAAATATATTATTAATTTAAATTATATGAAGTAAAATAATAGCAATTAGTAATGCTCTAAATTATTTATAAGTTTTGAGCTATCAACATCTGTTGTTCCTCCAAAATACTTTTATGTCATTAAAAGCGATAGTTGATGTAACATTTCTGAAGAAATCTATGAGAAAAAACTGCAAATAAGTGGTTTGTTTTTCAGTTGGCTTTTCAAGTCAGTAGATCAACTCTACTTTGTACTTGTGCTCTAGAAATGTTAAATGATATGATTGTGGCATCTCCATATCAGTATCTACAAAAATTGGGGTCCTAAGTTATTTTTCTCCAGATTTCTTCCAATGCATTAATATTTATTCTGAAAATTTTGATAAAACTTTTGCTATTTGTTTATGTACAGGCAATGACAACTCATTAAAGATTGCCATCCAATCAACTTAATATTGTAAGATGTAATCAATTATAGATTGTGTGATGGTTAACTCTATTTCAACTTGTCTAAGCGATGCTGTCCAGTTATTAGGTCAAACACTAGTGTAGATGTTGCTATGAAAGTATTTTGTAGATATGATCAACATTTATGATCAGTTGACTTTAAATAGAGTACCTCCATAATGTGGGTAGGGCTCATCCAATGAATTGACGGCGTTCATAGCAAAAACAAGTTTCCTGGAGAAGATGGAATACCGTCTGTCTTATCTGCTGGCCAGCCCTACTGATTTATGGCTTAATACTTCAATATCAACTCTCAGCTGAATTTTCTGGCTGCCAACCTGCTTTAAAGATTTCAGACTTGCCATTCTTTATAAATGCATGATTCGATGCTTAAAATCAACTGCCCTCTCTCTCTTTCCCTCTGTCTTTCCTCGTTGCTATTAAATACAATATTGATTGAAAATTCATGACAAGATTTGGGTCACTGAAAAAAAAGCCTTGTAAATCACATTTTTTCATAATTATGGTAATAGAATAACATTGGAAAAAATAACCATGCAAAACAAGAAAGAATGTTAAAAATGAGCTAGAACTGATAGCAGGGATGGTGCACCCAGCTTTGGCTAGCACCAGCCACCCAGGAGCACCTGCCAAGTCTTCTGCATCTCCAACCGGGAGGTGTTGGTGCTGCGGACTAGGGGACAAGGGGAGGCAGGGCTGGAGAACCAGGGTGGCAGAGAAGGCGAGCGCAGCGGAAGCCTGGGTCCCTAGTTAGTTAAGGGACACCACGGCACAGGCTGCACTGCTGCTGGAGCCAATCCTAGAACCACCCTTGAATTTAGAAAGCCCTCCTCTGGTTGCGCTACTCCCCTTTGACCATTTCATAGGCCCAAGGGTATTCAGGGTACCCGTTATTTACTTGGCCTGGTCAATTTCGTGTAAGTTTCCTAGGCCTGGACAATTTCATGAATGGACTGTATCCATTCATTGATGCTTCACTCCCTGTGCTCCTAACGGAAGGGACTGTATCAATTCATTGATCCCCTCATTTATTTACTTTAGTGGAAGGGACTGTATCCATTTGTTTGTTACCAAGTCCTGGCCAGATGTAACTACAAAGGACCCACATGACTATATATGTACCTAGACAAAAAACCTAGGCAGAGAGAGATTTTTTTCCCACTTGAGTTTTTCTTTCTGATGCTTTTTCTCTGTATTTTTTTCCTGTAAAATAAATCTTGTCTTACCACCCATCTGTAGTCCGTGGATTCATTCTTCGAATCCCTGAGACCAAGGACCTATTGCAGAAGAAATTCCAAGAATGTCAAAAATTCCTGACAATTAAAAAAAAATCTTGGTTGTAAATGAAGGAAAAATAAAGCTATAAAGTAGGGAAAGCATAGCTCAGGATGTTTATGCAAGCAAACTAGTAACAACAGTAATCCTCAAATATTAATGTAGTAGATACAGAAAGGAGAAAATATCTGGGATTAGGCAGAGAAGATGGGATGGATCTGGGAGTCCTGTTGCAGGGGCTCCTCCCTCTCACCTCCTTACTGAGCCTGGGTATTAGCATTTTCAGCAAACAAAATCATTGAGTGTAGAGACTGGGGCTTCACTGGAAGGCAATGCCTAGTGTAGGAACATATCGCAAGTAATGGAAAGCCTCCACAAACACACCACAAAATATCTGTACAAGTTCCTCATGTGACCCCTTTATATCTTACTGCTATTTTTGCAGACAGGGCATCTTAAGGCAACCCGTAAGGGAAATAAGATTCAAATCCCAATGATATAAAATTGAGATTCACTAAACTTTTGAGATAAACAAGCAGCACGAAGAGAAGCAACTAAGTTAGCCAACATCTAAATAAAAAATACTAGACTGAGCAGACAATTTCTGAAAGACTAAAAACACTATTTGTCTTATTTATCTTTCATGGATTTATCCACGAAACCATGAATCCATGAAAAATAAACATTTAATAATGTTTCAAAAGTAGCATTTTCATAATCATAAAAAAACTCAATAAAAGGATTGAATTGCTTTATTGCTAAAGTCTTATTGACCTGGAAAACTGGGCCAGATGTTTCTTTCTGAAATAACTGCAGAATTATGTCTAGGAAATACAATGGAGAAAGTTTTAAAAGATAGAGTATATAATTACGAGTTTTAATATTTATTTAACAAAAGCAGAGGGGGAAGTAAGTGTGAACAAATGGGAAGAAAAATAAAATAAATAGAAATATAATATTGAAGAAATACAAACTTTCAGATGAAAAGGCTTTCTAAACACCAGGCAGGATGAAAACTGTTTTGACTTTAGTGAATTTTAACACCAAGAATGAAAATAAAATGATTAAAGCTTTCAAAGATGTCAACAAATCCCAAAGGGACCTATAAACTAAAATCAGAGAAGTATCTATCTTTTTTATTTGTAATACTCGTAGGTACTAGATAAAAAAGCAATTGTGAGAAAGATGTTAAGCAAAAAGCAATTTTTTAATTAAATCATAGCTGTGTACTTTAATGCAATCATTGGGTACAATGTACTGGTTTTCTATACAATTTTAAATATTTTCATTAAACTGGTTAACATAGCCTTTGTGGCATTTTCTTGGTTATTGTACAGAGTTAAAATAATTTATGGATATAAAAATAGTTTCATATGTGAACAGAATCAGAAAGTTTATGACGATCTTATATTCTCTTAAAGATATCTTAAGAAAATCTTTAAGTGAAATGAAAATGAATTAAAGAACAAAATGAAGATAGGGAATCCAGGGAATGTATCAAGGAAGGAACATGAAACAAATTAATTCTAAATGATTGTTAATAATGCTTATTACAATACTAACAAGGGAGAAGATTGTATAATTATGTCTTTCTCTGATTTATTAACATGATAAAAACATTGATGAATAGCTTTCATCATTCTTTTTTATTTTGAGTTCTAGTAATGAGTAAACTTAAGCATTAGATCTTCCACTGCTGTAAAGGAAGTAGGATGAAAAAAACACAATCTGTTCCCGACACAGATATACTTTACACAATAGTAAAAAAAGAAAAAATATATATTATTGAATATATATTAACCATTATTAAACCATAATCTGATGTGCATAACAAGTAATCTTGTTAAAAAGATTGTAAGCAGATAAAACCCATTACACATGTTCCTTCTTCTATGAACAAAAACTAGTTTCAAATAAGAGGACTTGAAAGCAGACAAAGAAAAGCAACTAAGTTAGCTAACATCTAAATAAAAAATACTAGACTAAGGAGAACACATGCTATTAAAGTCTCTATACTACCCAAAGCAATTTACAGAATCAGTGCAAACCTTATTAAAATACTATGTTATTATTAGCAGAAATAGAGAAAATAATTCTGAAATACCTAGACAACAACCACAAAAGACCTTCAATAGCTAAAACAATCCTGAGGAAAAGAATAAAACTGGAAACTTTCTGCTACCTGACCTCAAGTTATACAACAAAACTATAGTAACCCAAACAACATGGTACTGGCACAAAAACAGACACATACACCAATGGAACAGCATAGAGAATCCAGAAACAAATCTACACATTTACAGTCAATTCATTTTTGAGAAAAGTGCCAAGAACATACATACATAGGGGAAAGGACAGACTTAAATAAATAGTGCTGGGAAAACTTATAGTAAAAGTATAAGTGATTCACACATGACGATTACAGTATTAGTATACTCTGAGTGTGTCTGTGTACTTGTTTTAATTAGTGGGTTTTATGCTTTCATATATTATTGTATTACTAATGAATATTCTTTTTTTCTCAGCTTGAAGAATTCCTTTTAGCATTTCTTGCAAGAAAGTTCTGGTTGTGAGAAATGGTGATAAATTCCCTCCACTTTTTGTTTTCTCTAGAAAAGACTTTTATTATTTTTTATTTCTGGACACAGATGTGCTGCTGCAATATTCTTGATTGGAAGGGTTTTATTTTGTCAGCACTCTCAATAGATTATTTCACCCTTTTGCTGCTTCTACTGAGAAAGAACTTATCAGAACTTTTTCTTTATTTGTTATCAGCTTTTTTTTCTCTCAATGCTTTTAGGATCCTTTCTTTGTATTTGATTTTTGTCAGTTTAATTATATCTTGGTGTAACCTTATTTGGATATATGTTTGGCATTTCTGTACCAAGATTTTTATATATTTTTCAAGTCTGGAACTTTTCTCACTATTATTTGTTTAAATAAGCTTTAATTTTTTTTCTTTAAATAAACTTTAATTTTTTTTCTTTGCCATTTTCAAGTCATATGCTCTTTTGATGCTGTTACTCTGTAAACTTTCTTTCTTCCTTTTCCTTCTTTTTTCACCACTGACTGTATATTTTCTAATAAGCTGTCTTATAGTCACAATTTCTTTTACCTGCTTGACCATTCTATTGTTGAAACCCTCCAGTTTATTCATTGTGTTTTTCAGGTCTAGAATTTTTTTGTTTGTTTGTTTGTTTTTGTGGTTTTTGGCTGGGGCTGGGTTTGAACCTGCCACCTCCAGCATATGGGACTGGCACCCTACTCCTTGAGCCACAGCGCCACCCCAGGTCTAGAATTTTTGTTTTAAATATTTCTGTTATGGAATATGGTACTAAAAATACTTAATTAAAATTATGCATGGAATATTTTTCTAAGCTGTTACAACATTAACTCAATGAAAGATATGAGCCAAGATTGAAAAAGAGTTACGTATAAGAATACAAAATATAGGCGGCTCCCGTAGCTCAGTGGGCAGGGCGCTGGCCACATACACCGAGGCCAGTGGGTTCAGAAACAGCTTAGGCCTGCTAAACAACAATGATAACTACACCCAAAAAATATAGCTGGGTGTTGTGGCAGGCACCTGTAGTCTCAGCTACTTGAGAGGCTGAGGCAAAAGAATTGCTGACCCAAGAGGTTGAGGTTGCTGTGAGCTGTGATGCCATGACTTTGTTTCAAAAAAAAAAAAAAAATACAAAATATAACAAAAATTAAAATACATATTCGCTATTTACAAGAATACCTATGTATAAATAGTATACATGCATGAAAGAGTAATATAATGTAATTAAAATGAATAAATGAGTTATACATGTCAGTATAAGTGTATTTCGGATATATATGGCTAAATGAAAAGCTGGTTATACAAACATACCTATAGTATGCTAAATTTACATAAATAATGATCACAAATATTTTTATAGATTTAAGCAAATATAAATTAGGTACTGGGTAGATAAACATCAATTCATAATAGGATGTGGACTTGGGGAAAATATTTTATAGAGTAGGATTTTCTAGTACATATTTATGTATGTAAACACTCAGTATAGAGGAAGAGAGAAAGAAAGCAATCATACGTATATCAAAGGACCCAGAAAAAAAGGTCCTTGAGAGGGCAAGTGGAAAGAGATGATGTTAACACAAAATAACTCAGTAAATGTAGCTGAATGAAGGAGTAAATGAACCAATAAATGCCCTTTGGCAATTCCTCTGGATGGCCTGCATTTAACTACCTTTTTAATTGTCCAAAATAATTAAAAACTTGGACCACTTTTCTCATGTGTGTAAGTTCAACACAGTCTCTTTCTTTTAAGCAAAGAATATTCCTTGCAAAATACAATTAAGACCACAGCATTCTTTTTCAGCTATTGATGTATATATTTATTGAACCTACAGATTCCAGCTGCTATTCTAGGCAGTGCAGAGATTGCAGAGAAAAGTGCTTATGATAAATAATATAAAGAGAATCATGCAGTGTTAAGACATAAGGTATGATGCAATGTTAGTAAGCATGCTTAAACAAATCTTTAAAAGGTTACATATGACAGTCTTTAATGAAATGAGAGAGGTATCCCATTCATCTAAAAAATTTACTTAAGTTATTGCTTCTGAACTGTATGAACGTCTAGTACAGTCTTCATATATCTGTGCAAAGATGGGATTATTGTATCTCAGTTATTTTCTTTCACAAACTGTACTTTTCTCAGCTTTTTCCAGTTTCCTAAATATTGCAGATAGTAGAACACTTTACTTTATCTTGTTCAAGCTCTAAATTTATTTTAAAATTTAATTCAAGTACTTCACTGACGTTGTGAAGAATAGATATTTATCTTTTATATTAAAGTTTCCCAACAAGTTAATACATGTTAGTCTAAAGTCTTTTATTAGCTAATGGAAGTGTTCTGCTATAATTCATCTGATTACCTCCTTTTAATTTTTTTTTTTTTTGATACAAGTCTCACTCTGTCACCCCGGGTGGAGTGTTATGGTGGCATAGCTCACAGCAACCTCAAACTGTTAGGTTCAAGTGATTTTATTGCCTCAGACTCCCAAGTACCTGGGGCAACAGTCATGCATCACAATGCCCAGCTAGTTTTTCTATGTGTGTATTTGTTTGTTTGTTTTGGTAGAGATGGGTCTCACTTTTGCTCAGGCTGGTCTCAAACTCCTGAGCTCAAGCAGTCCTCCTGCCTCAGCCTTTCAGAGTGCTGGGATTACAGGCATAAGCCATCATGCCCAGCCTCTCTATTTGTTTTAATACATTAAAGAAATTTTGTTTTCTGATCCGTAATAAAATTTGCTCTTGTGCCAAGGATTCACTTCCTTTTAAGATCCTCAAGGATCTTTTCTAACATCAGTTCTCTATTTTCTCCTTTCTTCCTTTTTACTTGTATTTTGTATTCATTTTATATATATGTATATATAAAAATATGTATACACATTTATATGTAAGCATATATACATATACATTTATATATACATAGATGCTTACAATTTTTGCCATCACAAAGGATCCTTTTATGACATTTTATCATTTCCATACAAAGGTCAATACTGTCATCTTTTCCATATTTCTTTATCTCATTTCATCTACTTTGACTTCTAAAATAGCTTTCTCAAGTTTATCAATTAGTTTCTAGTTACAAAACTCAAAATATTTCATTTTAGTATTTGATAACCCGAAAATGAGAGAGTTTTGGGCCTTCCTATTCCCTTAAAACTCCTTTGTTTTCCTCTTGGGAACCACTGTGTTTTGTTTTATTTCTCCTTTTGTTTCTCTGTGGTAGATGTTTTAATTTCCTCTGCAGGTTTTTCTTTCTTTGCTTCTCTCAAATGATGGTTTTCCCAGAGCTTTATTCTTGTTTGATTTCTTAACTTTCCTGGAAAAACAGGTAATCTCATAATTTCAAGTGGAACATTATTTCAACATTTATAGCTAATGTAGAGTGATTCCCATTGAGCTCCAGCAGGATTTGAAATAACTTCACGCCCTGTAGGCAACTGGAACTCAAAGGTAAAAACGAAATTGGATCCCTACAGTCTTTTCCTTCAACCAAATCTACTTTCCTCTTTCTTTCAAAGTCATGGTAATCTATAATGTTCTGCAATTAGTTTTCTAAAAATCACTTAGGTCCACTCTATATTTCCTTATTTTAACAGCCTCAAGTACAAATTGCACTAAATCATGCTGATTTCTACTCAATTAATAGTGTTTAAAACTTTCTGCTATTTTCAAAGCACATCTCTCTTGCATGTTGGTTTTTCCATTTCCACTGGGGATATTTTCTAATCTATGCTACACAGACTCTGATATAACATTTATAAAACATAAAATTAGTTACATCAATTTCTGCCAAACTTTGCTCAACTGTCACTATTTTATTCAAGTTGAAAATTGTTTAAGTTGAAAATTGTTTAGCAATCTATGCACATCATTTACTGATTATGCTGCCTGCCAATCTATACAATCTAATTCTTTCTACTCCATCTCTTAAAAATCACTCATTTTCACATTGAATGTCACTGGACATACCACATTGGCTCCTGTTTATGTGTCATTCAACATGTCTTTAAACACAGAAGCATTACTTCTTCTTAGAAGTCATTGCCCCCTTCTTTGCGTGGTGTCTTAATCTGTTCTGTACTGCTATAACAAAATATCACAGATTGCATAATTTTGGTCTTCATAGTCTCCTGAAGAGACTATGAAGACCAAAGAAAGGCTCTTACAAGTTAGGGACTGGAATGTTGTACTGTTCAGGAAAGAGAATGCCAAATTCTCTTGTGTAGAAGGTAAAAGAAAGAGAAACTTCTCCTATAAACTCTTTTTCTAGCATCATTAATTTTTTCATGAGAGTGGAACCCTCATGATATAAACATTTCCCAAAAGATCCTATATCCCTCACATTGCATTGCAGATTAACTTTCCAACATGTAGGTGTTAGAGAACAAATTCAGACCCTAGTACCTGGGTTTCTCTTACTCATCCTATGCAACAAAGTATAGAAATACCTTTTCTGGGAAGACTTGCCTAGAATCTGCTTGCTTCCATTTCTCATACCTTTGGTTTTCATAGTATCTTGGGAAAACCATTATAGAATATTTTTTGCACAATATTCATCTTGTTATTTTTGCTCATGTTTCTGTCTCCCTTTTATATGTAGAGCTGTTTAGCGGTACAATAAAAAATTTTTAAAGCATTTTACTTTGAAATAATTTTAGGCTTATACAAATTTTAAAAAAGTACTTCACTAAGTTTCTCTTCATGTTAAAATCTTTCCTAACACATATTTATCAAAACTAATAACTGAAGACTTTATTCAGATTTCTTAAATTCTTTCCCTAATGGCTTTCTATTTTGATCTCTTAATGGTAACTCTTGCCTCCTATTTAGTTATAAGATTCCAGCTTTTTCTATTGGCTAAGTCACTCTAACCAACCCTCAATATTTCAAAAATGCATTTACATTTTTCTTGCACTGTTAATCTTTTCTGTTCTATGTTTCTTTCTTGATTTATACATACAGTTGTGTTCCTATAAAATATCTATTTGGTTGGGTTCCTTGAAGAAGTGTAAATTGCTACATAAGACCAATCTACCATGGACAGTTAGTGGTCCAATCATATAGGATATTACAGAATAAACATGAACTTGGTTTGGTGATAAAATAGATAAAAATGAGATAGAGATAACATGTTGTATCTGGGTGAGTTATTGAAGAAACAAGGCTCTGACAATATCTAAAAGCCTCAATTCATAGAACTGTCATTTTGTAAAATTGATTAGAAAAAAATTATAAATCACATAGAAGAGCCATGTGAATAAATTGTCTGTCTGTCTGTCTGTCTGTCTATCTATCTATCTATCTATCTATCTATCTATCTATCTATCTATCTATCATCTATCTGGCATGGATCCATGAGTACTGTTGAGGACTTAGAAGAGGACAACTAAGTTTATGATTCATTTTCATGTGGACTAGTGAGTATAAATATAGAAAGCCCTTCTGATTCGTGCCTGCAGTTGGTAAAGGGCTTTCTACAAAATTCTTTAAATCAGAAAAGAACAGAGAATAGGAACAGAGAAAGAGAAGCTAGTCCACAAGTGGTCTGAAATATAACCATTTAGCATGAGGGTTGGCATTTTGTATAAAAGCCTAGAGATATTTTAGGCTTGCAGGCTATGTATATGTCTATTGCTACTATTCAACTTTGCCTTTATAGCAGGAAAGCAGCTGGATAGTACCTAAACAGATGGGCATTACTGTGTTCCAATAAAACTTTATTTGTAAGAATAGCAGAAGGCTAGATGTGGCCGGAGGGTGACTCCTAATTTAAAACCTTTAGATTACACATAAGAAAAAATTATTTCTAAAGTGCACAATAATTTCAGGACAACAGGCTCGATGCTAGAAATACTTAAAATCCAAGTGCTCTGTCTTTTGTTACATTGTAATTCACAATTTGCCATACTTCCCCATAGGAACAAAAACCGACCAGTCATCGTTAAGCTATAGACTATTAACAATAATTCAAAGGACACTGAGGGATCTTAAAAGCTATAACGAACATATTTGACATAATGATCTTACTCTTTCAAGCAATGGGTAATTTTATCCATTTGTCAATGAGTATATAAAAATTAGTAAAATTTGTCCCTATTTTCTCCCCATTTCTATTTGTTATCTAATGCTTGACTAGAAAGAGAGGGCCAAAGACTGTGAATTCTTTATCTTATATATTTTCTTTGTACATTGCTTCTTAACCCTTCCGGGCAAATAGGACATCATAATGAAATAGCTCTTAAAGAGAGAGACAAAGAGACAGAGAGAGACACAGAGAGAGAGAAAATAAAAGAGCCTTGAAGTATCTTTCCATTTGTCACCATTATTCATTATTAGCAAAGATGGCATCTATAATAGGGCATTCATGGTGGGGATAGAGCACTCTAATTTGTGTATGGGGCCTGGAACAGGAGGGGAGAAACTATTGTATAGTAGGGATAAATTTGGACCTAAAATATTTCTCCATCCTGGCAACACATTGAAAATAAGAGTGCTATTATATAAAATGTTGGTCTTTGATGCCTTGAACAAAATGTATGGCCTAAAACAACTGAGTAAACATACTTTATCCCTTAGGGGAAGTTCTATAATTGGCTAAACATAAAACCATTTCTAAACATTTCACTGACATATACATACATACACACACATATATATACACCCACGTATACATTTTTTTTGGGGGGGACACCAAGACTTTGGTTATATGAAAGATCGAAAATGTTTGAAATCAGAAAATTATGTAATTTATGAAATTATATATTGATTGATAAACCTACATTTATCAAATGATAAATCTGTCTGTTAACCAGGGAACCATGCTACTCTCCCATCCTTTAGTTTTCTATGTATGAGGTAGTCATGAACATTGATTGGGAACCTTGGCCATACCAATGTAAACAGTGAGGATTAGTAAAACTCTTCAGTGAAGGTAATAATACAGACAGAGTCAGTCATTAGACTAACTTGACGGAATATGGGAGGCTTTGAAAGAATAGAAAAATGACATGTATGCTTATGAAAAGCATGTTAAATACATTAGAATAGGCTTAGTGAAATTGAAGAATAAGATTTGTCTTTTGTCTTTAGCTTCAATAGCTGGAGAAGGACACAGGAAATGCCATGCTGCCATGAAATGGACAAATACAATTTTGAGCTGAAACCCTTACCAGGAAGAGACTTTTCTATCAACATGAATTTAAAACAGTCTTTGAGCTACAGCTGCTGGCACAGAGAATGCAATCACAGACAGCATATTCAGGAAAGAATATTTTTTATTATGCAGAGACCAAAAGTTGTGGAGTTGTGTAGCCATTTTCTCTAGTGAACCCTTTTTAGCACTTATGTGAGGAAGCTATCCTTACAGGTAATAGCAATGATGAGTATTTAAAGAGAGCTTCAAAGTGGTCAAAACAAACATCCACACTAATAATAAAGAATGAAGAATAAAGGACTGAAAATGATGGCTGCAGTCCATGGTTATCAGAATGGTAAATGAGCCACTCAAGACCTCTCAAAAAGATGCGGAAATCTGATATCCATGTAGCGTTAGAATTAAGACTTTTTGATTGATAGTATTTGATTAGAATTTCTACTGAGTTTTTAGAGAGGCATAAAAATCAGAAAATCTATCAAATAACTATCTCATAAAAAAGAAAGAAAAAAACAGCAACAACTACAAAAACAAAGCTTCAGTACACCCAAATGGTCACACAGTGATTCCACCCAAAATGCAAACACAAGATCGTTTCATTGCTACATTCTAATTCACAGAACATGAAGGAAAACTTCTAAATAAATTCTATAAAACCGATCATTAAGTTAGACAAAGAAAGCACCAAAAATCCTACCTAATTAATAGATTAATTTCCCTATAAATATCCGTGAAAAAATACAGAAAAGAATCATGAAAAAAATAAATACAACAGAATCCACTGCCCACATTAAGTAACCAGTGAATTATGCTTAAATGGAAAATGATGTCAACAGAATCCAATGCCAATTTCTCTTAAAAATGATTTAAAAAAGAGTAATTGTAGGAGACTTTCATATAAGTTCTCAAACACCCCCCCCCACATATATGTAATTTTTTAAAATGTAGAAACACCAGAGATATTTCCACTAAGGTTAAAGAAAGGGCAGCAAAATCCCCTGTTTGCTGGTTGAACAATATTTTTGAGATATCAACTGCTATAATTGGAGAGAAATCAATGAAAGTCATAATAATTGGAAAAGGGGTAAAATGAGCTATATTTGCAGATTATAAAGTAGTATGCGTAAAATGCCATGACAAGCTCATCTATACAAAACAAAAAGAATTCAGTAATGTGCAATTATATAAAATAAACCTACAAATATCAATAGGGGAACAGCAGGTACACACTCTCTCATTCAATGCTGGTGAGAATGTAAAAGGGTACAGCCACTTTGGAAGACAGTTTTGCAGTTTATTATAAAGTTAAACATAAACTTAGCATATGATGCTGGAATCCCACTTCAGTAATTTATCCAAGTGAGTTGCAAACCGATGTCAACACAAAAGCCAATATGAAAATGTTTTTTGCGCTTTCATTAAAATACCAAGAAAAGAGAGAGAGAGAGAGAGAGAGGAGAGAGAGAGAGAGAGAGAGAGAGAGAGAGAGAGAGAGAGAGAGAGAGAGAGAGAGAGAAAGAGAGGAGAGAGAGAGAGAGAGACAGAGGGAGAGAGAGAGAACCTAGCAAATTGTCCTTCAAGAGGAAAATGGGTTAACTGTGGTACAGTGGTACAATGAAATACTAGTAAGTGCTGAATAACAAAAGGAAAGAGACACTGATTCATCAAGAAACATGGATGAAAGTTAAACATATTCTGTGAAGGAAAAATACCTAAGCCAAAGGCTACACATATGGTGTGAATCCATTCGCATGATGTTCTGTAATAAGCAAATACATGGGGATAGAAAACAGATTGGTAATGGACAGGAACTGGAGTAGCAGAATGGTCAACGCCAAAGAGAATTTCAGTGTGAAGAAACTGTTTTGTATGGTCCTGGGGTAGCAAACATCAAATATTTGTCAAAATTCTCAGATTTATACATTCAAAGAGCCTTAATATATGAAAACTAAAAACAACCATAGCAAGTCAACAAGGGTATTAGAGATCCTTACATGGAATGTAGATGGTTACAAATGAATTGAACTACATTACAAATGTTTGATATAATCAAGTGGTTGGGATCAAAAAAGAACTGACCTCACAAACTTTGTGAAATGGGATTTTGACTGCAAACTGTAAACCTAAAGACCAAAAAACTATAAGTGAGCACTCTACTATAATTTGGCAAAATTGTTTCTCACTAGAGTATGGTTTAATTATTCTGAACTCTTTTATAAATACAATGGGAGTAAGCAAATACGTAACTGAATAGGGCATGATGGGAACCAAGTATCTTATTGTCAGAGCAAATGAGAAGGAATAAAACTGGTGGTGCTGCATTAGAGTCAAAAACATCAGTATGAACTCTTATTATAGCTCAAGGGCTAAATACAGAAATGATGATAGCTAATGCGTGTACAAACATTGGTTAATACTCATGGAGAGGGCCTCTGTTTAAGAGGCAGTGACACCTGAATAGCAACAAGGAAGCCCAGTGCCTAGATTTCTGTTTCTAAAAACCATCCTTCAGTAAAATGAGTCTCTCCTGAGACTGCTGGCTAATTGCAAGGTAGTGGCAAAAAAGTAAAAGGTAATAAGCCTGGATGCCACTTTTATGACTGAAGTTTGCTATGCAACTTATGCTAGAAAATAAGGGAATACATAAAAAACAGAGAACAGAGAGAGCAGCTTGAAGAATGTTTCATTGGCTCAATGTCAGAAAATTTTTGCATGAAAATGAATAATTATGATACTAGATTATAAAATGATGATTTAAAATACATTGATCCACATGGATGGTTTTTGAAAATAAACCATGGGGCAAGAAGATAACACTATGGGTGGTGAGTAGCATATAAATGTAGAAGGAATCCATAAGATGAGTATCGAAAGCATTGGCTAACCTCTACTTAGGAAACTGTATTTGCATAGTCTTAAATATCATCTCATGAATTTCATGTTAATTACTAGGAAAGATGCCTTTATAATGGAGAACTTCAGTGAATGCTACCATAAAGAAATGGTAAAACTTATTATTACCAATAATGTGATAAAACTGGCATCCTGTACCATTTTGCCAACGTTAAAAAAATCACAATCTAATTAGAAGGAAGCAATTAGACATCTAATTTGAGGCTCATTCTATAAAACAACTGGCTTGAATTCTTAAAAGACATCAGTGTACTGAAAGACAGCCAAGAAAGGCTAGAAAATGGTTTCAGTTTAAAGTAAAGAGACATGACAACGAAATACAATATAGAACTCTGAATTTTACAAAAAAACTTCAGTGGATGTTACTGAGACAATTTGGTAAATTTTGGATAAGGCCTTTATAATAGACTATAATTTCCTATCAGGGTTACATTTTAGGGGCATGATAATTATATTGGGCTTTTATTTATGTAGAAAAAGAGCATTGCTCTTCGGATATACAGTACCTGCTAAAATATTTAGGGGTAAGTTGTGATGGTTTAGAAGGAAAAAAGATCCCCTGTCATTATCTATCTCTCTCCCCCCACCCCCATCATCTATCTGTGTTATCGATCAGTCATCTACCTACACAGAGAGAGACAGGGAAACTGAGTGAAATAGAGAAATATAAAACACATGTGATAACATGTTATAATTAACTGACTTCGGTGAAGATATGTGGATGTTGATTATACTACTCTTTTAACTTTTCTATAGATCTGAAGTGTTCCCAAGAAAAGTTTTTGGGAATTGATAAACTAATATTGGTTTGACTTCTTGTGCATTTGTGAATAACAGAAACCAATATTCTAAGAAAACATTAGAGGGAACTCTGATACATAAATAACCCTAATAACTTTTGTGTGTTGAAGTGTACACATGCAAATGCCCTCCTATCCTTTCACTCATGGACTCTTAGACAACTCTAAGGTACCCCACATCTTTGGACCCCTTTTAAAAATAACATTTCAATTCTTTTATATAGTTTAATATGACAGTGAAAAATGCAGTTCTTATAGAAATATTTTTAAATGTTAATATTTGATACTTAAAAATGGAAGTACTCTGATTTGGGGGAAATATTCACTGGTAAACACTACCTTTTATTTGGCACTTAATGTGTGTCTGGTGCCATTGTCATTATTTTGCATGAATAACTAATAAATCCAAAAATAACTCTTTTCTTTTTCTTTTTTTGAGACAGGGTCTCACTCTATCACCCTGAATACAGTGCCATGGCATCATACTTCACAGCAACCTCAAACTCTTGGGTTCAAGTGATTCTCTTACCTCAGACTCTTTGAGTAGGTGGGATTTCAGGACTAGCTAGTTATTTCTATTTTTAGTAGAGATAGGACCTTGCTTTTCTCAGGCTGGTCTACAACTCCTGAGCTCATATGATCCACCCTTCTTAGCATACCAGAGTGCTTGGAAACAATAACTCTTTGAAACAAATTTTGCTAGTGGGATTGCAAACTAATACAACATCTATGGGGAAAAGTATTGAGAATTCTCAAAGAACTAAAAGTTGACCTTCCATTTGATTCCATAATGCTATTACTAGGTATCTGCCCACAAGAATAAAAATAATTTTACCACAAGGACATTTGCACCAGAATGTTTATTGCAGCTCAATTCACAATTGCCAAGATGTGGGAGGAACTCAAGTGCCCATCAACTCATGAATGCATTAACAAACTGTTAATGTATAATATATATACCATGGATTACTATTTAGCCATAAGAAAGGATGGAGACTTTACATCTTTTGGGTTTACCTGTATGGAGTTGAAACATATACTTCTTAGTTAAGTATGTCAAGGATGGGGAAGAAATTGTCCAATGTACTCAATACTAATAGGAACCAATATATAAACAACAACATGCTCACATGAAGTAAAGACACAACTGTAGTCCAGCAAGACTGAGGGGAGAAGAGGGAGAGGGATTAGGAGGATGATTGGTGGAATCTTGCCTATGGTACCCAATGTGAGGGTGTTCACAGCACATGCTCTGGGTGAAGGATTCAATTACAACTTGAACTTTATCTTGGAAGTGAAAAGAATGTAACCTAAACATTTGTACCCTCATATTAATCTGAAATTTAAAAAAACAATAAAAAACAAATTATAGATTCAATCAGTTTCTTTCAAATATCTTGCTCTTATCAATGTATCAATAAATTCTAATCTTTCCAATACATCAGGATGTAGTTTTGTAAAATATAATTTATAATTTAAAAATAAGTTTTACTAATAGGGGAAGAATTAAATAAGGTTTTTCCTACTATGTCTAATAATTTTAATATTTCTCTTAAAAAGATCTGTCTCCTGGCGGCTCCTGTGGCTCAAGGGGTAGGGCGCCAGTCCCATATGCCGGAGGTGGCAGGTTCAAACCCAGCCCCAGCCAAAAACCAAAAAAAAAAAAAAAAAAAAAAAAACCTCTCCTGAGGTTATACTTAATAGCTATTTAAAAAAAGACAGAAGTGTCTGAATAAGAGGCCCTTTAATCAAGTAGTTTTATAATTGGTCTTCAGCAGAGTTAATTTCCTCAAACTAAGATATTAGAACTAGATAGCTTGCAGATCATCATGACTTTTTCTTCAATATATGAATTAGACTAGTCAGATTAGTTATATAAATTAGGTTAGTCAGTTTAGTATTTTTATTTATTTATTTATTTTTTTGAGAAAGAGTCTCACAATGTCACCCTTGGTAGAATGCCATGGCATAACAGCTCATAGCAACCTCAAACTCTTGGGCTTAAGCAATTATCTTGCCTCACCCTCCTGAATAGCTGGGACTACAGGCACACGCCACAATGTCCAGCTATATATATATATATATTTTTTTAGTTGTAGTCATCATTGTTGTTTAGCAGGTCCAGGCAGGGCTCAAACCCACCAGCCTTAGTGTATATGGCTGATGCTGTAAAAACTGAGCTATGGGCACAGAGCCTAGTCAGATCAGTTTTATATGTATTAGGCCTGGAAGGTTTGCAAACTCATTCTAGAAAAAATGCTATATACTTGATTGCTGAGTATCACTATGGTCACTTAGTGACCTAAAATACTCCCCTTGGAAAGCTATGCACTGATTCTAGCACCTAGTCAACCCTTTAAAGCAATTTTGGAACTCTTTCTGAAATGGCTATCAGAGCTGTTGTTATATTACACTTTATGTCCTGAATGTCATCAAAACATCTTCCTTTCAACATTTCCTTTATCTTCAAGTAAACAAAAAGTCATTGGGGGTCAGGTGAATAGGGACAGTGTTCCATTACAGTTGTTTACTAGCTAAAAAATATCCCTCAAAGTTAGTGCTGTGTGAGCCAGTGCATTGTCACGATGCAAGAGCCGTGAGTTTTTGGCAAAAACTTCAGGTTGTTTTTGTCTGCCTTATTCATGCTGCCTTTTTGGCATTTCCAAATAGTAAACTTGGTTATCTGTTTGTCCAGTTGGTATAATTTCATAATGAATAATCCCTCTGATGTCAAAAATGTTTAGCCACATCATTTGACTCTTGATTTAGCTGACATCTATTGTGCACTTTGATGCTTTGTTTCAGGGTCATATTAGTATACTCAGGTTTCATCACCAGTGAGGATAAGGCACAAACCATCGTCTTGCCTTGCCAAAACGTCTTGGCAAACTTCAACTCTCCTTAGCTTTTATTCATTGGTGAGATAGTTTGGGACAAGTTTTTGCACACATCTTTCTCATGCCAATATTTTCAGTTAAGATTTTCCTGTCTCTTTATCGATGTTTATTTGGTCTTCTATGCTTCTCACAGCCACTTGACTATTCTGATGCACAATTCTATAAATTTTCACAATATTATCATAAGTTCTGCTCAATACTGGCTTCCCTGATCTGTTTTAATCAATGATGCTTTCTCTCCCCTCAGAAAAACATTTTATCCATTTGTATACTGCCACTTTTTTCATTACATTATCCTCATAAACTTGGATTAATGAGTTGTTTATTTTACTTTAAATATTGCCAAGTTTAATAAGAAATTTGATGGGTTTTGTTGTTCTAATTCAAGCTCTGACATTCTCTTGATGGTGCACAAAAAACATGCAACAGTGATAATGAATGCCACTCAGCAAGACACCACCAGATGCCAACATGCATGCAGTTGTGAGACACTGATATACCAAGGTTATAAACCCTTACAGAGTTGTTTGTACAGTGCTGTTAGTGCAAGCTCATGATGGCAAGTTTGCAAACTTAATTGTCAGACCTTGTATTTTATCTAAAGCTTAAAGATCATTTTGTTTTTTCCCCCAATCACTGCAGAAGAGAAAAGCAATTTCTAAACAACAAACAAACGGGGGTAATATGACAATCTAAAGATAGTTTTTCCAACAAGTACATGCTGGTGAAGAATCTGAAAATTGTTGATCCCAGAAAGCAAATGAAACATTACATTGATCTCAGAAGAACATGAAAACTGGTGCAGAGGAGTCTTAGCAATAGAGAAGGGCATATCTTACTGATAGCATTGAAGAAGACTAAAAATGTGAAAGTACAGAAAGGTTTTATAGTCTATAGTCTTAATTTAAAATGAAATACATCTATAATCTTAATTTAAAATGTAACCTAATAATTCATATCCTCATATTAAAGCAAAGTAAACAAGTTAAAAGTATAAGGTGAGGTCATCAGTAAATAATAAAGCATGAAGATTTTAAGGAAAGCACTGAAGTGGGAAAAAGTGATAAATTTGGTGGATTTTTCTTCCAGCTAAGCCTATAAATAGCTCGGATCTCAAAAGTCACTACATTCCAGAGACTCAGTTTTCACATGTGTAGAAAAGAGCAGTGATAGCAGTATTCCAGACATAGGACTACTGCAAAGATCCAGTAGGGAGTTTGTCAAACAAGGTATATCTTTGAATTCTTTACCCAAAGGGATTCTATTCTAGGCATCATCAGGTTTGGGATCCATTGAACCAGACATTCATCAAGGTCTAAATAGCCAACATATTTCCTAAGGTAAGTTTTATAATAAAATCTTGGAAGATCTGAAACCACACTGAGAGCAATAGTATACAGTAAACTTCTCTTAATAGAAAATAAGTAAAACTGAACTGAGTGTCACTTCTTGTATAAAGTGATTTCTTATGAGCCACCCTCAACTGTAGACAGACTTATTATGTGATCCATTAGTTTAGAATGTATTCATGAATCTTTCCTCTCTGTCACATCACCTTCCTCCTCTCCTACACCTAAAATCAGTGACCACGTTGTGCTAATTCTACCCATTTATATCGTAAATCTTCTCTGGCTCCAATCTTCAAAGCTAATGTTCGGATCATACACTCACAATTTCTTGCCTAGACTAGTGTGGTAGTTCTCTATATTTACCCCCCCCCCCATCTATAATTTCATGTCCCTAATTAATTCCATGTCCTACTAAACATTTTCTTACCCATGTTTACAAACTCTTGCTTAAAATCTTCCAGTAGCTCTCAACATTTTATAGAATTCTCCTTAGGGAAGAGTTTTTATACAGTGACAGTGATCCATTGATGTGTTAGAAAATCCATTTACTCACTCAAACCAACATTTTTAATAAAATAAAATGGAAAAGAATAGACCAAAATAAGTATTTTAAAGCATTGGATGTAGTATGATGTAAACTTTTGTGAAATTTTAATTTTTCCGTGTTTATACCCCCGTAATATAAAATATTTTACTATGAGTTGTGTTTTCAAAGTCTGAAAAACCCTTTTGTAGAACATATAGATAACTTGTCTTTGCTTCTATTTATACATTAATACTGCAAAGTTTAAGCCATATGTTAGTTGAATGATAGTCCATACTCTTTCATACCTAGGGACAATTTATATAATATTGCTCTGCTGAGATATATCCCTTCACAACTTCCTATCACCTTTGGAAATCCGCTTGCTTTTCAGTATGTAACTCAAGTAGCATCTGCTCTGTGAGCCTTTGCAGTACTCTCCTCCTCATTTTCTAGTGCCCATGTCTGCTACAGGCTATTTTGAACTGGCCTAAAATAGTTTGATGATGGAGAACTACTACATTCTTTTTGATTGAGCTTTAACAGGGTGAGGTGGGCTATAAATAGATGACTTTCCAATAACTTGAAGCTATAATAGACTACCAGTTAATTCTCCAAAAAACTTTCCCAGGAACTTATCAGTCATACAACCTCTTTGAGGTCAGAAAATACTAGTTTTCTGTGTTTGGGGGGAGCTGTGAAAAAAAATTGTGCTTGGAAGGCTGCCTAAAGACAAGTATGATGCTACTTAAGTTGCTTTCTGGAGGACCAAGACTCCTCTGAGTTGTTTGGAATGAAACCTGGAGAGCAGTGCCTCAGTGTACAGACCACTTACCAGGCTAGCTAGATTTTTATGTTCATGTTAGAAGGGTGACTCTGAAAATATATTTTTTGTAGACACTGCATTTCCAATTTTTCACTTCATTAAGGAGTAGCTCTTTCTAATCATCATTAGCCAACAAGGTTTTCATTTTATAAATGAAAATCAGTTATAGTTAAGAAAATAGTAAACCTTCTGTTGTTGATCGAGTTAGGATAGCTAGGGCTTATTCATTTTCAGATGAAAATGTGCCTGACTATCCTGGTCTATGAATTTGGGATGAGGAAAGTTTCTTAATGATATTTTAAACCATGATCTACCTGCTATCACACTGCTAATAGCCAAATTATTTTAAAGTGAACTATAGATATCACTACACTAAAAATTTCAATTAATATGCTTTGGCTGTTTTAAGTTGACCATAGCGTTGTAAAATTAAATCACCTCACAGGTACACTAGTAATGATAAATATTAGTCCAACAGGGTATGATCTGTTAATTGAAATATGTTGCTAGTAAAAATAACATGGCTTAAAGGCACAGAAGAAAATGCAAACCCCCCCCACACCTACCCCCACACAGAGGCTTCCCAAAAATGTATATACATTTTAAGAAAGGCAAAAACTGCATTAAAATAGTAATATATATTCATATATTATTAATAAAGAATGAATAAAATTCATGTAGAGAACCTCTTGTTATTGCAGAAATCAAATATGACTTAAGTATCAAAAATTTGATATAGTTTTTGCTTTCCTTAAAATTTGTATAATTTTATGGCACCCTCTGTGTGTGTGTGTGTGTGTGTGTGTGTACACCTCCCTGGAGAGATTGTCTACTATTAAAACTTATAGCCAGCCAACCTGTAGGAAACTAAGTAGTTTTTAATTTCTTCTTGGTATCCAAACCATTATGTATATTTTACTATTGCACTTACATAATTAGAGCAAATGTTCAAATAGGATGCTTCCCTCTTACCTTTGAATTTTTCTATAGCCTAAGTGTCAGAATACCAAAAAGTCACTACAAAACCTTCACAATGTGAAGAATTAGAATGTTTCTGAGAAATTTTTACCAGTACTCTGGTAGATCCATAAGTCAGGAGAAGAAGGTTGTGAAAAAGAAGTCAAGAACAAAAAGAAGTAGGTTTATGAAGAAATTTGTTTAGAGAAAGTTGTTGCCACAATACAGCCTCCACTTCTTTGAGAGAAGGGAAAAAGGTAGTGCTCTATGGAAAATCCAAGCATAGGTGCCTAACTCATAACTGAAGAAAATGGACAGAGGACTGGAGATTTCTAGAGGCAAAGGAAGGGCTGACCAATTGTTTGGGTGATGGCATCAGAGAATGAGGATAGACAGAGTTGGCTTCCCTCACCCACCTGGCCCATCCAAGGAGGCTTCTTTAAACATAAGCCAGGACCAAGAGCGTGAAACCAGCCGGCCACACAGGACCTGATCTGTCCCACAACTTCTCCTTCCTCCCTGCGTTTTGAACCGGGCCAGGAACACAGTAGCTGCTGATAAAAGGAGATGAGACCTTCCCTTCCCTACCCCAGATCCCAGGGTGAGCAAGGCCTGCTTTCTTTATTGTAAGTTCAACCCATATTTGTTACATAAAATGTGAAAAAAGAGAAAGGGGGGGAAATTATAGTAGAAATTACTCAGTATCTTTCAAAATGAAATATCATTATGTAAAATTGAATTTTGATTCCACCATCTATAAAATGATATATTCTGCTGTTTTTTTTAAGAATGCGAAAAAATAGGTAAGCATATATGCTTTGAGACTTCTAAACTGGGTTTAGCTCTTTAATAGGTATATGACATTGAGGAGTTACTTAATTTCTCTTACCCTCAATTTTCTTGCATATAAAATGAGGCTAATAAAAAAACCTAATTGGATTGTTATAAAGATTAGTTTGATGTAATATATGTGAAGGATTTATCACAAAGCCTGATATGTAATACATGATCCAAATTGAAAGCTAGTGTTATTAACAGATCATAAGGGTTTATCTTGAATACTTAAATAAGAACGATTCCACATACTTAAATATGGACTATTGATAATAAAGTGCTAACTTCCCCCTGTAATTCCAAATGTGGATTTACTAAAATTTTCAAATTTCCCCTTTTTTGAAATTGCTACTGTAATTTTTGTGCTGCTTAACATTCTTGTATATGCATATATATATTTTGTGCTCATCATTTTTTCCCATGTACTGTTTACTACTACTATACCAAAGGATAATAGAATCTTCAAAACATAAAAAATAGTATTTTTATCTCTTTTTTCCCTCTAGTGTTTTACATAAGACCTGCTATATAGAAGTCATTGATCAAAGATTGAAGAATATAATCAATAAATAAAGAATATAATCAATTAATAAATGATTAGATGAACAAATTCAATGTGTATATAAAGATTGTTTTTCTCAGGACACTCATCGATGTAAAGTAATTTTTATTTCCCTTACAGCTAGATCAAAAACAAATAGTCCTGTAGAATAGGACCTTGTTTTCTATAAAGTTCACTAAGATTTGAAAACTAAGCATAATCCTAAATATTTATATCACAACAATCATAAAGTTCCCTTTTAAGGAATCTTTAATTGAACAGTTTCATGGAACATTAACCTTACTGTAAAGCTTTCTGGAATTGGCTTAGTAATTCTATTTACAGAAAGAAATGGAGGTTTGGCTTTGTTTCATTATAGAATTAGCAGTTTTGCTAATGACTGGAAAATTGTTCTTGCTGCAGGTGAGGGAAAACATTTTAAAAGAAAAATGATTACTTAGTGTTCCCAAACTGTTTTGCACATTAGCATTACTTTGGGATCTTTTAAAAATGTAAAAACTCAGCTCCACTTCCTATCCCGCTAGACCAATGAAATCATAATCTCCACCCCAAACCGATTAAGTCATAATCTCTAGGGGTGAGACAGAGACACATTCGTATGCTACACATTGATTTTTATTGAAGCATCTCAGCTGATTGCAAGTAAGTTTAGGAGCTACCAATGTCTTGGCATATGGTGTTTTCTGGCTTATATTAGCAGTAAGAGCAGGCACTCTGCATTAATTTTAACATTCCATGAAGCACTGTTAAACTTTATTCGCATGCCTAGTAAATATGCTGCAGAGAAAAATATATCTCTGGAAATCTCAACATGCACATTTATTATGCTTCTGCCATTGCTCTGCCAAGTGGCAAGAGCATATTTATCTGTTAGGGAAATAACCACATCTGAATAGACACTCAGCACATTTTATAACCATTTGGTCTCATATTGTAATACTGCATAAACAAATCACATGAATATAGTAGATAGCTCAGCTTTCAAGGTTTCCTATTATGACATTAGAATAATTTTTGAAGATATTGAAACTTTTATGTCTCTTAATACTTCAAGTTACGTTACCAAAGACAAACCTAAACTGAATTTTATTAACAGTCTAGTAACTCTCTGAATCTCAACTTCCTATCAAATCTTAAATTAAAAAGTATCATCATTGCAGGCAAAGGGTACAAAGGAGTAAGTGTGATCTTTTCATTCAGATCAATTGCACAGCATATTGAATATACTTAATAACTGAACGCTGTACATTTCAATATCACAAAGAGAGTAAATTGATAATTTTCTCATTGAAAAAATAAATAATGGAGTGCTGAATATATTAATTACTTCATCTGATAATGCCACATTATATTCAAAACTTGTAACGCCACTTTGTACCCCATAAATATATACAACTATAATTGTTTAATATGTAAATAAATTGTATAAATACCCATCATCAGAAAATGGTGTTCTCATGTTTTCTTACTCCATAGATATAATCTTATATTAATGGACATCTCAAGGAAATATAAAGAAAATGCATAGGTAATTATGTATATTTGCATTGACAAGTCAAATTTTCTGAGAATCATCCTGCCCAATTTGCCATATGTAATTTCATTTCCTTCTGGGCTCTGCACAGGAGGAAGTGAAGAGATGGGGAGAAGGAGAGAAATTCTGTCTGACTTAGGTGGAATTCTTTACTTTCTTGTCTGGCATATGCTAAAGTAGACATCTCTGAGTAGCTCTAGAAGATAGTTAAAGCTGATACCTTGCTGTTTGGACACTATCATTTATTTTTCAAAGGTTTCCAGCTAGACTCTTTTTCCTTTGTTCTGGTGATCTGGGTGAATGCCATTGGTAACTCCCTTTTCAATATACAGAAAATCATTGTGTTGAAGACTACTATCAGTTATTCAAGGTTCTAAAAGATTATGGCAAAGATTGACCACACACTCATTCTCTCCCATATGTTGTGTCTAGGCCATGAGAAACATCTTATGAATTAACCATCTCCAGGAGCCCAGTCCATGGCAACATAGAATCACACTTTCCTACTCCAAAAGAACTATTTTAATGCTCTCTTCATTTCTATGGTTTCTGTGGTGGTTTCACCCAAGGCTTTTGTTCCTTGATAGAGAGCCAAAGAAAAATTTCTGCAAACTATTTTCTTGGTAAATTTTGTGTCTGCACTCATTAAGTAACATATATTTATTTTGTCATGCTTTGGTCAAAACTAAAACGAAGCCCATTCGAACATCTGCTATTTATATTCCTATTGAAGTGGTTTCTCCTCAAATCCTTTATGAAACATGTCTCAAAAATGCAAACTAACTTGATAAATGCCTGCTTGTCAGTTTTCCTTTTGTTGCCTGTGATTTTTCAGGTCTTATTAAAAAAAGTTTTGCCTAGTTCAATGTCCTGAAGCATTTCCCTAATTATTTCTTGTAGTAGTTTCATAGTTTCAGATCTTACATTTGAGTTCTTAATGCATTTTTATTTGATTTTTATGTGTGATGAGAGGTAGGGGTCTAGTTTCATGAAAGTTACTAGTGTATGATGCCCCATGATCATATCAATGTACACAGCTATAATTTAATAAAAAAAAAGGAAACTAGTGTATGGTGCCCCATGATCACATTAATGTACACAGCTATGATTTGATAAAATAATAATAATAATAAAAAAATAAAGAAAATAAAAGTAGATACTCTCACAAAAAAAAAAAAAAGGAAAGTTGCAAATAGAAAAGTGGTTACCAATGGGTAAGAAGGGTCTAGGGGAGGGGGGATAAACAGAGGTTAGTAAGTGAGGTGATGGTTATGTTAATCAGTTTGATTTAAGCATTCCACATTGTATATAAAATTATCACATTGTACCCCGTAAATGTACACAGTTATAATTTAATTAAAAATAATATATTTACATTCATGAAAAAATACAATTAAGAAGAATAAGTTCTATGGTTCAATAGCATAATTAATAATAATGTATTGCAAATCCCTAAGTGGCTGAAGGAAAGATTTGGAATGTTCCCAACACAAAGAAATAACGAATGTTTGAAGCAATAGATATCCAAATTACCCTGATTTCATTATTACACATTATGTGCATGTAACAACATGTCACATAATACCCCATAGTATATATGACTATTATACATCAATTAAAAATAAAAAATGCAAACTTACTTATTGAAAATACACGCAAGAATCAAAAGGTGAGGTCCATTAAGACTTTGATGATGTCTGCTCTTGAAGATAGGTAGGTACTTATATAATAAAGACCTATGAGTGTTAAAAAAAATGTACAGTATTTAGGAAGTAAAAATAAAGGAAAATAAAATTCTGAAAGGAAATGAGAATGATAGAGAAAATATGTGAGCAGAGATAATATTTCATTTTTCTTTTTTTATTAGATCATAACTGTGTAATTTACTGCATTTATGGGGTACAACGTGCTGATTTTATATACAATTTGGAATGTTTACATCAAACTGGTTAACATAGCCTTCACCCCACTTATTTAATTGTTGTGTTCAGACATTTATATTTCAATGGAATTGTAAAGACTATACTACATTCATTGGTATAGTTTATCTCCCAATGGTTGAAACACCTTTTCTCTACCTACTACTCAATTCCATACTTTTGCATGGAGACGTCTAACTACGATAATTCTTGATAAGTCAAAAACAGTTTAATCAAAATGTAATTTTAAGATAGGATAACTCATGTGATGACATCTTTAACCATTCTCTTTAAGGTATTTTATAATGGAAGAATAATTATCATACTTAGAAAACAAAAAATATCTTTTTGCCACTTACATTGAAATCAATAAACACATTATCTCTTAAAAAAATTTAAGTCTAATCTAACCACCCACTTATCATTTATATATTTCACTACCATGATTGTCATATTTTATGATCTTTTAAATAGAAAAAGATAAATATCTGTGTATTGGTTATTAAATAATCTTAAACAAATTTTGAAGTTGTCAGGCCAATACATTTTCACATGTATGAACCTGTAATAACAATAATAACATACTAACTGAAGGCTTACTCCAGGTCGGGCAGTACACAAAGGGATTTACATGCGTGTCTCCTCTGATTTTCACATGATGCTAGGGAGCTAGTAATTATAACAACCTCCATTGTGTTTATTACCAGATGGAGGCCCAGAAACTCGTAATTTCCCAAGGTCACAGCCCATAAATCGAGACCCAGGTTCCAGACCAGGCAGTATAAGTACACTTCCACATTCCTAACCATGACAACTTTCTGTTCCCTCTTACTTCCAACTGTAGTAAAGGAATGCCCACTCAAAATAGAATTTTTACCTAATGTAAAAGTTACATCTATGCCCTATACATTTATTTGCACACTAGTTACCAATGTTGTATATTATGAAATTAAACTTGAAAGATTTTTGTAGCCCGATGGTAACAGACTATGTATTTACAATATTGTTCCATAGACAATGTATCCTTTGGTTAAAAAATGTGGTATTTATCTATATATGGGGTATATATATATATGGTATTTATCTACATATGGCCTCCTGACATAACCCAGTAAGTGACAACCTCATTTATTAAATGATCACCTACCCTACTCAGTTGGAAGCATATGAAATACCACTTGCATCAAATGTGGGCGTATAATGAATATTGAAGGGATAGGTCCATAAAAGAATAAATGAATGCCCTGCACTATGAGAGTCAATTAACATTGCTAGTCCATTTAGGTGTGAGACTGTCTTTGTTTATGTGTGTGTGTTGATATCTCAAGAATTATAGCTTAACTGTCAATTCATTTTTAATCATTTCTCTGATGGAAATATACTCTTTCACTTTGAAGGAAATGAATGTGTGTATAATTTATCATTTCTTTCTTCAATATTCAGAAAATCAATTCCCTAATACCTAAGATGTTAGGATAAAAGTTGTCCCTAAGATGAAAAAAAAAATAACCATAATGAATACTTGCATTCATCTGAGTGGAAAAGTAAAAACAAAGCAAATAAAGAAATAAAAAAAAAAAATCAGCAGAGGCACCTGGCGAGATCAGACACCAGTGTCAAGCACTGCTTCTCTCCGTAGTGATTACTGTGTTCTCCACATACGTCAGATCTGTGGTGGATTGTCTTTCACTCGGGAGAATTTTACTGTACCTGAAGGGAGAGCTGTAAGATTATTACCATTAGAAACATCAAACATCAGGAGCGAAAATCCTACCCGCTGGCAAAATAAATACTTTAATAATCAACAAAATCTCCATAGCAGTGATGCTGCTGTAAGTCATCATTGATAATAGAGCTATTTCAAACTTTAATTTCAGTACTGCTCATGGCTTAGCATTTCAAATCAGACAACCAAAGATCCCTGACTCCTGCATCATTAAATATAAGATCAATTCCAGAAAGCACATTGAGGTTATTTTACTATTCTAAACATATTTTAGTCAGGGTATGAAATCATTGAGCATGTGTTTTACAGTTTATCTTTCACATATTTCCTATAAGAAGAATTATACATTGTGACAACGACTCTTAAGAATGATTTTGGCATATGTTTATAAATCACTAAAAAATTATCTCTGCATTGCTGTGATATTTTTAGTCAGATATAAAATAGATTTGTTTACTTTTTTAAGGACAGACAAATAAATAACTACAAAAATGACGTGAAAGCAGCCAGATTTGGGGTCTGTTGTTGCAAGATCTAGAAAACGTGAAATACGAGAAATCTACCAGAACATCTATTAACAATTCTTTTCTTTTAATTAAAATTTTTTTTTTTATTGTTAGTTATTCATTGAGGGTACAATAATCCAGGTTACACTGATTGCATTTGTTAGGTAAAGTCCCTCTTGCAATCATGTCTTGCCCCCAAAAGGTGTGGCACACCAAGGCCCCGCCTCCCTCCCTCCTTCCCTCTCTCTGCTCCAATTCTTTGCAGGACACATTGAATATCAGCAAACCAGTGTGCTTTAGAAACACTATCCTGGAGAAATATAATCTTAACAAATGCCATTTTTCATCGACATCTTCTTGAATAAAAGCCCCTTTTTATTGTCCTCAGAAAAACACCTACCACTTGCTATGTTACCAGAACCAAAGACTATTAACATTTGATACAATATTATGAAATGATGAAACTCTGTTGCTTTTTGTGTGAAAAAAAAAAGGGGGGAAGCAGGGGAAGCTCACTGAGGAATTAGATTAGAGTCACATAGGCCAGCGCCTGACTGCAGTGTTTTGAATATGCTTTTCTGGTTGCTGAAGGTGTGAAAATGAGACTGGGTGTGAAATGTGCAACCTTTACCCAGAATATTTCATAGCAAAGATAGTGAAGTAAATGAACAGAAGTACGTATCCCTCTGCTAGTGTTAGCAACTGTTGAATATTCTCTGTGCTTGAATGATACAGTGAAAAACTGATCATCTAAATCTATTGGGGCTGCTTCTTTAATAAGCTGACTTGGAAAACTTGTACCTGGTACAAGGCAAGTCATTCCTTCCCGTATTGCAGAAGCACACAGAGATGGACAGCAAATCATGTTAATTTGTAGAGTAGAACCGGGCACAACTGATCAAGCTAGGCTTTTCTGCAAAAAACATAAAAAGAACTGCATGTAAAAGAACAGGCAGGATGTAACTGTTAAACTCCACAAATCATATGGAGCCTATAATAATCATTTTACATATTTTAGAAAATGACATTTCAAGTTGAATCAGCTAAAATGTCATCAGCGTTTTAAATTACCAAAAGGCAAGAAAAAAAAAAAAGAAACAAAATTGTAGAAATATTAAAATTCTTTTGAGGAGAGAAAAATATCACTCCAATAATACTCTAGAATTCTTTGCTCTGAAGAATCCCTTTCCAGCTTCAGTAAGTACCCTGACGTATGGTGGCTTGTGTTTCAGAAGGATCAGCAATGATGCACACAAATTCAGCAAACGCAGTCTACCTGCTGAGCTAACAGTGTGATGTGAACCACAGGGCGGCATCAAGAATCACTTATAGGAAGTAAGGAATCTATGTGCAAGATATTAAATTCAAAACCAAATTAAAAGAGAGATTGGTTATTTTGACTTTTTCATGTTAACTTGTTTTTAGGAATCCCTATAATTGACATTTAGATAGATTAAGTTGTTTCACTGTATCAAGGGCATAAATCATTCTCATCTGATTAGAGTTGTATGGGCAAAGGAGGAAAAACACCTGCACACCAACTGGAACTAATAATATTTATCTTTCTTAATAATATATAATTTTCTTAATGAAATATATATTAAATACTTACTTTCAACTGCTAATGCTTACCAACTAAAATAACATTCATTTGTCAATCTCAAATATCAAGACTAAACTTTGAAATCAGGGAAGGACTTCTAAACAGCCACACTGATATCTCTAAGTTTGCATCATATACAGCACTTTAACTCTTCTCATGAAAGATTGACAGAAGCATTTCTAAAGTCATAGTTAAAAAGAGAATTCCACTGTTAAAGTTTCCTGATAGCAGGTTTTTTTTGTAAAGGATGACTAACAGTCTGACATCTAAGAATGAAGATGAAGAAATTCAAACCACTAGCTAACAAATATAGTGAATTAAAAAATGATAGACTTCTGTAGTTTGCTACTGTTCTGGCTAACAACCTCACTAGCCCTTTGAGGATATGTCTATATCGAAAAGAACATATTATCAAAACATGCTTGAATTAGAGATTTATTACTGATGTATACTTTCATTTGTTTAATAATCTTTCCTTGAGAGGCCACTACATGCCAGACCCTGCAAAAGGACAAGAAAAATGCAATGATTAAACTTCAGCGGAACTAATGCATATCCCTAGTCAACAGCTGAGTAAGAATTACAATGGATTTCCACTACCCTAGAAAAATGGAAGTCAATCTTCCGCATTTGTGGTTTAGAAAGTAGAATCTTAGGGTAAGAAAAGGCATCTGGTCAATGATTTTAATTCAACTTCTTAAATTTTATCTTTTCTTTGTGTTCCTTATATTTCTATTATTGCTGGTACTAACCTGACCTTCACAAAAGGTTTCCCGAATAAAAATCTGGCGCAAGTAAGTATAAAATGTCCTCTCACTTGGTCTCTCAGTATAGCTAAGAAAAATTGTGACTTTTTAAAGTCTAAATGTTATTGGAGGATTACCTAGAAATAAGCATGATGAAATATGTTTATAGATAAATAAAAATATTTCATAAATATTTCATTCAAATACATATTCCTAAGGAAGATCTTCTAGTTTGGTGGAGTAAAGGGCTCAGAAAATCTCCCTTCTTCCACAAAATTGATAAAACTAAAGAAAATCATTAAAAACTGTCATATTAGGATTCTTGAAATTGATCAAAGATGTAAAAAAATTAAGAATTATTCATTTAATATTGATTCTCAGGTTAAGAAAAAAGCAGTGGAAGTCTATTGCAATTTAGCCCGGGGAGACTCCCTGCCACCACTCATCTCCTTCAGAGCAGCAGTTACACCAGGACAAGGCAGGCCAAGGAAATAGCTGTGTTTATGGTCCTGCAGACTGACTTGATTTGGGGAGGCCTGGAAAAATCCCATGCCCAGTTTTTTTTTTTTTTTTTTTTACAGAAGTAGAAATTAGGATAGCAAAACAAAACAACAACAAAAATCTCCAAAACAAAATATACTATTATTATACTATTTGCATATATGTTATCAGCTTACCAATTCAGTTTTTAAAATATTGCTTTACACACTTTTATTTTAAATCACTTAAGAAAAGAGAAAAACATATTTATAATGCCATTTATATTTACCTACAGAGATGTAATTACTTTCACTGATACTCTTTATTATATGCAGTTTGATATGCACATAGCATATCAATAAACATGCCTATATGCGTATATATATTTTTGTGTGTATGTGTGTGTATATACTATATTTATATAGCTTTGTATATGTAAACAAGAAAATTAAAATAGTACTCTACAAGATATCAATTTAATACAAATTACAACAGTAAAGAAGGAGGGGAATAAAAAGGTACAGGCTATTCAGAAGACAAATAGTAATTTTGCAGAGATAGAGTCCATGTTATCAATATTTGCATTAAATATAATTAATTAAAAAGAAAAGAGTGTGAGACTAGATTTAAAAAAAAAATAAGATCCAAGAACTTATTGTGTTCAGCCCACATGTTTTAGATTGAAAAATGCAAAGAAGATAAAACTGAAAGGATAAACAAAACACGTAGTAGGCAAGCAGGAAGCATGAGTAATCTGAGAGGTGTAAGGTGTACTATTATCAGTAATCTGAGAGGTGTAAGGTGTACTATTATCAGTAATCTGAGAGGTGTAAGGTGTACTATTATCATTAAGTCTGGACATTAGGACAAAACTGTTACTAGACACAAAGGACAAAAATAGTGATAAAAATGTCATTTCATCAGGAATACATATACACATTTTAAACATGTACAAACTTAGTAACATAGACCCTAAATACATTAAACACAAAATGATATGATTGAAAGTTGATATAGAGAGAATTTAACTATGATAGTTGAAAATGTCAATAAATTTTTTACAATATGTAATAGAAACATAAGATAAAAATCAGCAAGTAGATAAAATACTTAACAACAGTATAAAGCAAATTGATATAATCCATATCTATAGAACACTCCACATGAATATAAATATATACATATATATATTTTATCAAGCACAAATGGAACATTTTCCAAGATATGCAATTCTGTTCTTATGCTATTCTATGAAACATGTATGAATATATTTAAATATTTGAAACAATGCAAAACAAGTTTTCTGCTCATATCAGAATTGGAAAACAGCCACAGAAGAAGATTTGAAAAATCCAAAATTTTTGAAACCTGAGCAACCCACTTGTAAATAGTACGTAGGGAAAAGAAGAATTAAATAGAGAAATTTTAAATATTTTGATGTGAATGAAAAATCTAGAGAATAGCACAAAAATACTACTATATCTCATAACTACATTTGATAAGTTTTCAGGATTTGAATTATACAATCAGGTGCCATATAATGATGTTTCGTTCAATGAGGGACAATATATATGATGCTGGTCCTATAAAATTATAATGTACTGAGAGGAACTGAAAAACTCCTATCGCCTAGCCTTTAGTACTATTTTATAGTGCTCTTTCTACTTATTTAAAAAGCAAGTTAACTAAACAGCTTCAGGAGGCCTTTTGGAAAGTATCCCAAGGGCATTATTATCACGTGTTATTACCCTAAAGACCTTCCTGTGAGACAAGATGTGCAGATGAAAGGCAGTGATACTGATTATCCTGACCCTGCGTGGGCCTAGGCTAATGTTTATGTTGGTGTCTTAATTTTTAACAAAAAGTTTTTGAAAGTAAAAGGAAAGAAATTGAAAAAAATCTTAAATTATATAAGGAAAATAGCTTTGCATTTCTTATACCTGTACAATGTGTTTGTTTTATACTAAGTGTTGCTATAAAAGAGTTGAAAAGTAAAAAAAAAAAAAAGCTTATAAAGTTAAAAATTTATAATAAGCACAGGTAAACTTATTATTGAAGAAATAAATTTTTATAAGTTAAGTCTTTTGAAGTCTAAAGTAGTGTGCAGTAATGTCCTGGCCTGCACACTTTTAGCACGCACTCACTGGTTCACCCAGAGCAAGTCCCAGTTCTGCAAGCTCCATTCACACGGTAAGTGCCCTAGATGGGGTACTTTTATTTTTTATATTGTATTTTTAATGTATTATTTTCTGGTCAGATAAACAAATACCTACTATTCAGTGTAGTAATGTTCATGTTTGTACCCAAGAACAACAGGCTATTCTGTATAGCCTTGAGGTGTAGAAGGATACACCATACAGGCTGTGTAAGTGCACTCTGTTGATTTAACAGAATGATGACATTGCCAGATGATGCATTTCTTAGACCACGTCCCTATCATTAAGTGACACATGATTGTATTTTTATTTACTGGCAATGAACCTCTGAAAACAGTTCTATTTGTACATTAATAGATATCATAAAATGAAAAGATGATACCCAGAATAGGAGAAATCTATTGTACATTAGATTACTATAGAATGCACAATAGATTACTCTAGCATGTACATTAGATTACTACAGAATGTACAATAGAAATCTATTTATAAATAAAATACTTTCAATATTACTTACAATAGAAATCTATTTCTAAAGAAAATACTTTCCAATCATATATCTTGTAAGGGACTATTACATGTGTCAGGATATATAAAGAATTGTTGCACCCCAGTAATAAGACGAACAGTGCAAATTAAAAATAGGCAAAATATTTTAATAGAATTTTCACCAGAAGGGAATTAAGAATGATTAACGAGTGCATAAAACTGCTGAACATTAGTAAGGAGGGAAATGTAAATTAAAGCTGCCATAAGATTCCACTTCACTCGAGAATCGATACAATCTACAAGTGCTATTGAAGATGTGGAGAAACAGGAACTCTAACATACTGCTTGTGAAAATTTAAAATATCATGGCTATTTTGGAGAACATTGTATCTGTTTCTGTGAAGGCTATGTAAACCACTTTGATGAAAATATTTCAAATTATATATAAAACCAGCACATTGTACCCCACGATTGCTAATGTACACAACTATGATTTGATAAAAGAAATAAGTTGAATTTAAACATATCAAGTAACAAGAAATTACATTCCTAAGAATACTCCCCCCCTCAAAATGAAGTTATATGTTCCTACAAAGACATGTACACAAATGTTCACAGTATCATTATAAAAAATACCTCCACATTGGAAATAATCATTTATTAAACAGACTGTTCTTTTCCCATCGTGTGGACTTGGTGCCTTTGTAAAAGATTAGCTGTCCATGGGTTTATTTTTGGGATATTTATCTTCTTCCATTAATCTAGATGTCTGTTTTTATGACATTACCATACTGTTTTTTTGATTACTATCGGTAAATGTTATAATTTGACATCGAGAGCATGATGCCTCTTGCTTTGTTGTTTTTACTCAAAATTGCTTTAGCCACTTGGGATCTTTTGTCATTCTGTACAAATTTTAGTGTTTTTTTTTTTTGTGAAAAAATGTCATGAGATTTTTGCATTGAATCTGTAGAATTCTATGGGTGGTATGAGCATTCTAACAATATTAAATTGTACAATCTATGAACACAGGATACTTTTCATTTATATTTGTGCCCTTTTCAGTTTTTAACTGCAGCTTTATTTACAATATCCAAGATGTGAATACAATCTAAGTGTCTAAGTTTCCATAGATAGATAAATGGATAAAGATAATGTGAGATATTTATATAATGAAATATTGTTTAGGCATAAATACAAAGAAATTCTGTCATTTGCACCATCGATGTGAACCTGGAGGACATTATACTGAATGAAATAAGCCATATACAGAAAGAAATAATGTATGTGTATGGTCTCACATAAATGTAGAGGCTAAAAACGTTGAACTCATAGAAGCAGAGAGTAGAGTGGTGGCTGTCAGGGGCTGGGGCAAGAAAGGGGAAATGTTAATCAAAGGATGCAAACTCTCAGTTACAAGATGAATAAGTTTTGTGGATCTAATATACAGAATGGTGACTATGGGTAATAAAACACCTATATACTTGGCATTTGCCAAGAGTCAATCTTGACCATTCTCAGTACCCATCACACCCAAAGTGGTACCTGTGTGAGGTGATGGATACTTTAATTGGTTTGATTTGGTAATCATTTCACAATTGTGTCATCATCACATTGTACATGCTAAATATACGCAGTTTTAACTTGTACCTCAATAAAGGTAAAACAAAATAAATTTCTCAGAGTTGTCGACTACTACCTACATTCAGATTTTTAGTATCTGATTCTACTTCAAATTGCGTGATGCCAGCAGAAACATTCATATGATTTTGACTCTGCTTCCAACAAGATGAGTCAACTTTAGGCCTCCATCCAAGAGAATTTTCCTTCTGTACAGCTCTATTTAGAAAGTATCATAAAGCTAATGTGGTCAACCATGGGTGTAGGGATATCATATGTGACAAAATATAATTCCTCTGTTGACCACAGAATATTCATCTTCTCAGGTCATATCCCATTTTTTTAACTAATAATTTAGCTTACCAATAAGGTCTCTAACAAAGCCACAGCACTAGTCAAAACATAAGAACAGAGAAGACAGATAATTCAACGCACCAATCTATTCTGTGTTATTAGAAAATTTTCTGAGCACATCTTTCCTGAGCAATGTGTTCCTTGAGGCACAGTGTATGTTTCTTTACCCCACCACCCCTTAGCAGGTCCAGCATCTAGTTTATGCGTGGCATTTTGAAAGCCCTCCTTGAGAGAATAAATAATGGGCCATCATATCCTTTATATTTATAAAAGCATACTGTTTAATCTATGTAAGCTAAATCAGTGCTTTATATATAATTGCAATGAACTACTTGGTATTATCCCTACAAATATTTTAATATAGTCTTGTGGTATATTATGTAGATAGAAAATAGGGACTAAAAATCATAGTTTCACTTTTTTACCTGATAATGCTTTAGCTGATGGCAAAATTTTACAAATAAAAATCGTTTATTTATACAGTTGGGTTAGTTTCTTAAAACCGGAAACATCATAAACTACATTCCATAGAAGTAAAATGCCCCTGAACAAAATATTGCTTCTGATGCAGTTTATAAAGAAATTTTATGATTTCCTTCTAACGATAGTCTGAGTTTATTTATGTCAAAGTAGTTCAGTGTCAAGTTCTTTAACTGGACTGTGAATGTAGTGTTGTAAATAGTTATCTTAGTAGAAATTAGCATCCAAGTATAATATACGCAGTTCACACCATTTCCCTATATAATTGTGCTATAAAAACCTCATTCTTACTTCAGCTTTCTTTTGATTTCCTTTGAAATTTTTGTCCATATTTAAGTCTTAGTTTGTGCAAGAAATATATGTAATTCATGTTCTGGTCTGAGGTAGAATATGTGTTCGTTTTGTTTGAAGTTCAAAGCAATGCTGGCTCTTGGGTTTGGATTAGGAGCCTCCAGCAAAGATGTCCTGCAGCAGGGCTGCGCAGAACAAAAATGTGCTGTCTGCAGTGTGCCTTTGCTTTTATTGACTATTTCTTTATGTACGAGGTCATGTTCCACCTTTGTTACCCAGTCTGCTTACTCTTGCTAAATATCACTTTCTTAAAAGGCTTTTGGAATTGGAAACAACCTAACACTCGGTTGAGATTTGTGACTGTCATCCTTCTGGCTAGAATTGCTCAGAGGTGGAGCAACAGCAGCAGTGATGCATCTGTAATAGCTGTCAGCCAGGATGGTCATTAAACACGGTCTGCAGTCAAGATTTTTGTGGCAGATGGCACCTCAGGAACACTAGACAGAACATTCAAAGCTGCCAAATTCATGCTGTGCCCTTTTAACTTAGGGCTAGTGGAAGAATAAAATAAAGCAAAAATACCTCTGAAAATCAAATTCCTAGCAGTAGCTTTGTAACTCCAGGCTCTTTTGTTTATATACAAAGACAAATCAGTCTTCATTTTTAGAAATGTATACTGCCTATTAATGTATGATACATAACATTATTTAATTTTCTAAACACATTTCTCTATATGATACTGTATTTCATACCGTGATTTTTTTCCCCTGCCTTTTGCGTCATGTTTAAAACATACTTCAACCAACATTTATGATTCATGTTTTCTTTTTTAAAGTTTTCCTTTTCTATATATTTATATCTGTAATTCTATTGGGCATGGATTTCCAACCTAATGCTTTCTTAGTGGTAAATTAATGATTTCATGATGCTCTATATTGTATACGTATTAAATTCTCATATTATTGACCTTCCATATTTACTACATTAAATTGTCTTGGGGGGGGCATTATTGGTGAATCAAAGTATACTATATCCCTTTTCACAGCAATATCACATAATTTTGATTATTATCTGTTTGAAATACCTTTTAAAATTAGGTAGAAAATAATTCCTTCTTTTTTATAATATTAATTTTAGCTTTATCTACCTATTAATTCCTCCAAATATGTTTTTTGCATCATTTTTTCACTTTTTTTTAGAAGAAATAGCCCGTTAGAATAGCAATACATTATGTTAGAATAGAGATTAGAATAGCGATACATACATTACGTTAAATGTGCATGCTGATAATGCGTATTGGAAGGAAACAAACTTGCTAATTTAGAAAAGAATTTCACAACGATTAAAATTTAGATTGTAGTCTCCTAAGAAATAATTTCTCATTTTAAAGTGTGAATATCTCTAATTTCATAGATGCAGTAGTAAAACATGTCTGTTGCCTAACGTGTACAGTAGTGAGATATCATAAAGGAACTCAACCAAGAGGAGTTTACTTACTCCCCTCTTCCCCTGATCCCCCTCCTCCAATAAAAAGACATACGGCAAGATTAGGTCTGCACTGAATTTACCAAAAAGCTTTCTGAATCCTTGATGGGATTCTATTTCAGACTTAAAGCTGCTTAGGGTTTTCTTCAGGGCATTTGGGAGGGTGGCAGAGGATTGGAATCATGAAGAAATAAATTGTTTGAGGAGATAATGATTTAGAGGGACATTTAATAAGAATTGTCTTTGGGAGGAAAAAAACACAAGGACAAGGGAGTTAATGCAGGAGAACTCAAAGGTTATTATTTTCTTGCACAATTGTATAAATGCCTAGGAACAATTCCTTTTAGACTCCAAAGATACTTCAAGATAATAAATAGTTGTTTAAAAAATTAACAAATAAATTAAGTACTTTCACTTGTTCTTCAATTTCTTTAAAATTCCCACACAACTCTTCCGCCTAGGTTTTCCATGGGTGATAACCATGCGGATAATGAGGATCGCGCGGTAAGGGGAAAAAACAATCGTCTCATCTCACTCATGAGTTTCAGGGTAGTGGAATCTTACTCAATGTTTTGGGAAAGTGTAGAGAATGGAAACCTAGAAATTAGCAGAGTTCCCAGGATCTCCATAAATAGAAGATGCACTCAACGCTCTTTTCATCACAGAGCAAATATTTTTATTTTTTAATAAATCATAAACATATAGATCATACATTATGCATTAGTACATTAATGCATTTATGGGTACAATGTGCTGATTTCATATAGAATTAGGAATGCTTATATCATACTGGTTAATATATACCTCCTCTTGTTTACTTAATTATTGTGTTAAGACATTTATACTCTATACTAATAGATCTGACATTTATCCTTGCATTATGCACCATTTTTAGACTTGTTATATGCAGAGCACTCTGTGCTAGGGATATAGCCAAGAGCAAAATCTACTAAAATAAATGGTCTCCTGGAAATAATATACTAGAGGATGGAGGAATGAAAATAATCAAAATCAAAAGTATTGAATGTATCCTTTGAAAGTTTCTTCAGGATAAGGGGAGAAGTAAAGGAGGGGCAAGGGATAAGAAATACTGGGAAAGTAGGATAAACAAGGTTAGAGAGCAGAGAGGCTGCCGCATTATTTGCTGAGCAGCTAGAGCTTTTGTTCTGATGGAGTTGTGAACCCACTGCAAAGTTTCAAGGAGGAAAGTGTTATGATCTGAATTTTGTTTTAAAATGAGCCCTCTCACTGCCTGTTGAAAATGTACAGTAGAGGGGAGGGATGAAATCAGAATACTGATTAGGAAGCAATTTCAGTAGTTTGAGCAAGAGACGCGGGGGGTGTGAGATCACCCTGCAAGCAGGGGAGGTGGTAAAAAACGCCAGAATTTGAATATTCTGAAAGTAGAGCTGATTAGATTCAGTTACATATTAGATGAGATGTACAAATAAAAGGTGTTCTAAGGTAGTAGAATTCAGATAGATTGAGATTGGGAAAACCTACGGAGCTTGGACATAGCAGGAATCAAGAGATAACTTTTGGACGAGTTATATTTGCACTGGCTCTGATATACCTAAGCTGAGGTTTTGCACAGTTTGATATCTGAACTGATCTGATAGGAGACATCTTGGATGGAAACTTAAATCTGGGAGTTGTCATCATATGAAAGGTAACATTACAGCTCGTTGCTCCGCCTGTAAATAGGCATGAAGCCTGAGGAACGAGCCAATGATGCTATGGTAGGTGCTTATAGGATGAAGCAAAATCATCAAAAGAAGCTGAGGAGGAATATCAAGGAGAAAGACAAGACTAGTAAAGCGAGGCACCAAGGAAGCTGAGCAAAGGGAAAGAGTCAACACTGGAATTGCTGATGGGCAAGTAAGCTGAGGACTGAGAATTTACTTTGGTGACAGTAATGTGGAAAGCACCAGCCCTGGGCTGAGATCATTGCTAACAGTATGGTAGGTTTCAGAGATAATGAGAGAGAAACAGTGGTAGTAATGATTATATACAACTGTTTGAAGAATTTTGCTATAGGGTAGAACCTGGTGAGTAAAGTGGGGCTAAAAAGAGCTGTTTTAAATTTTGAGGTATTTTTGTTTGCTTTCTGGATAGGAGAAATAGCACATTTGTAGGCTGATGGGAAGACCAATAAAATAAAAGATGTCCTAGTGGGTGGAGAGGGATTGCTCAAGTCCTGCAGAGGTTAGAAGAGTTGGGATCTAGTGCAAAAGTGGGAATTTAGTAAACAATATAAATTGTAAGCCCATATATTTAAGCCAGTATTTAAGCCCTGAAAGGGAAGGGATACATTTAAATATCTCAAATAGACTAGCATTTTTTTTTTAGTTTGATTTTTCAGTCATTGGCAGCATTTCACTGCATTCCCTTTTATTTGGTGCAGTTCTTATCATATCTAATATCAGCACAAGGCTCAATGCATAAGGTTAATTTGCTACCTAACATTTTTGCTTGTTGAATTGATGCTTCCATATCATAGAAACAGATGGAAAAAAATTTTTATGTGAGAGAGGGGAAAGTTCATTTATCAATAGAGTAGGAGGTAGAATTATCCCCTGAAAACAGGGAGAACCCATGAAAAATTGATATTCAAATCTAGGTAATAACCCTGCACTTATTAAATACTGAGATGCTGTAAAGATGTCTGCAGAGCTCTGCCACGTGGAGATCACCTTCTCACTCTCTATATTTTCTTTTTGCTCTACACAATCATTTGTACAAAATGCTAGTCTATCTCATGCCAGTCTTAGTGATTAGACTAGAAGAGAACATTGGTCCAAGTTGCATCAAAGCTCTCATCAGAAAATTACTCATTTCAGTATTGACCAATCTCTTAATGGCAATACAACTCTCAGGAAATGTAGAATAGCTGTGTTTTATATTGTTTGGATTGGCCAACAAAGAAATTAGGCCAAATGGACATGGAAAAGTACAGAACTCCTTGGTGAAGCAAAAATGAAAAACGTAGACACACAACTGAGAACTTATGAACAGCCATTGGCATATTCAAGCACATTTCTCAAACCTGTTCCATTGAACATTTCATATTCTCATGGTAAACTGTGGCTGGCGGGTCAACATTGTTATGGACAGGAAGGAATGTTCCAAGGGACTGTTCAGTGACACTGACATGGGAGATAGAAGTGTGTAGATGGGGAGTCAAGTTTCCACCCAAGATCAGAAAAGAGCTTTTAGTCAAGAGGTTGTGGACATAATTGATTTCCAGAGAGCACAGAAGAGAAAGTTCAATAAACAAGCAACAGAAATTAATCAGAGAGGGGAACCTTGGATCAGCATAGGAGTTCAAAAGCACTTTGAGATATCATCTAACTCCAGTAAGATTAGCCTACATCACAAAATCCCAAAACTATAGATGTTGGCATGGATGTGGAGAGAAGGGTACACTTCTACACTGGTGGTGGGATTGCAAACTAATACAGCCTTTTTGGGAAGAAGTATGGAGAATTCTCAAGGTACTAAAAGTTGACCTACTGTTTGAGCCTGCAATTCCAATACTAGGTATCTTCCCAGATGAACAAAAATCATTTTACAAAAAAGACATTTGCACCAGAATGTTTATTGCAGCCCAATTTATAATTACCAAGTAGTGAAAGTAGCCCAAATGCCCATGAACCCATGAATGGATCGACACATTTTGGTATATGTATACCACGGAATATTATTCAGCCATAAAAAGATGGAGATTTTACATCTTTTATGTTTACCTGGATGAAGTTGGAACATATTCTTCTTAGTAAAGTATCTCAAGAATGGAAAAAAAAATATCCAACATACTCAATACTATTAGGAAACCAATATATAAACAACCTACACATTCATACAAATGATAAAACACAAATATAGTCCAGAAAGAAGGATGGGAGAAGAGGGAAAGGAGGGGGTGGGGAGCGATTGGAGGGAGGGTGTTTGGTGGAATCTCATCTAATATGCACAATGCAAAGATACATTTCAAAAACACTAAGAATATGTTATAAATGTCTTACTGCAAAAAAATAAGTAAGTGAAATGATTGTTATGTTGGTGAGTTTTATTTAAGCATTCCACATTGGGTATTGAATCATCACATTGTACCCCATAAATGTATACAGTTATAATTTAATAAAAATTAAATTAAAAAAGGAAAAAATGCAAAGAAGGAGAACACTGCAAACAAACCAGTGTTTCATATGGTTCTATATTAAATATTGTTCTATAATATAAATGTTTTATCCTTTTCAAAATGTTTTATTGTGGAAAATCGTACACATACACAACCAGAGAGGACAGTATAATGAGCTCTTTCATACACCCATCAATTAACAGGAATACAACAAATAGATCAGACACAGGCAAAGACTCTAATAGCCAAAATAAATAATATTAATTTTCCCCCCAAAATAGAATCTGACAAGAAATTACAATGATGTATAGTATTGTCAAAACTTGTCTCCCTTGGTTGCCTAAAGAAAGACTAGCTCTTTTCAGCCCCACTAATTTCTGAAGAAATTAGCCCTGAGGGCAGAGCCATTGGGTCTTTTTTTCTGGTTTCTAAGAGTGGAAAAACTGAGCTCTGGAAAGGGACTGCTCTTTTGTAACGTCCATACCCTTCTCTAAAGGTGTCATTAAGAAGTCAAAAGACACCTGAACTTGAGCCCAGCTCTCTTGAATCCATACTCTGAAGATCTTTCACCTGTAAATAGGTAGGCAAAAACTGGTGTCATTGCTTTTGCTTGGAAATTTGCTATACCTAACAAAATGCCTTTTATTCTTTCCATTTTTAAAGCCCAATATTAAATATCAGGATGAACCATGAGAGTGAATGAAGGAGAAATAAAATAGACTTTCTGTAAATTAAGTTAGCCTTCTAAATCATCAGCAGTGATTACCCTAGAGCAATCCATTTAGCATTTAATTAATTATTCAATATTTTAATTTAAGATTAAGTTTTGGACCATATAATTTTGGAACAAAGAGAACTTGGTTTAACTTTCAACTCTGCCTCTTATTCTATGGTAAATTACAGGAACCTTAGAGACTCAATGTCATCATTTGTTAAAGGAGGTCATTTTCTATTCCGTAGACTTTTTCCTCCTGCAATTAATTATTCAGTACATATAATACACCTGACAGGAAATCAACCCAGTGTAACCTCTGATTAAATACTTGGTTCCTTTTCTCATTTCTTAAGCATCAGCCAGTGGATAGGGGCACCAAAGATACTTTACCACGGGACAGGGTTGACTGTGGCCATACGCGCGCTATCTGATAGTGGCCAAGCAGTTTCAGAAAAGACAAGTTATTTTGGGCCTATTTGTTTAAATTATCAGTATTTATAATGTTTGGGAAATAGATAATAATGTGGAAAAGATAATAACTCTTTTAATTATGTCCCCAATTTTTCCTAAAATGTCATTGCTCTTCCCCTTGAACAAGAACATGCTATTGTGTCTAGTGCCCTTAAGATATTGTGAAGTCTGGTGATTCCCTTTCAGTGGGCATAATCCAGTCTGTCAATAGTATACTTTCCTAATATTGAAATTATTTTTAATATCTTTTTAATGTATATGAACATTGAAATATATCTCAGTCTCTTGTATCCATTAGTAAAGGGAAATAATTTGAGAGTATGGTTACAGATATTTATGAACCAGGAATTAAAAGGCATGACAAAAATAACTGGCAAGAGATTTGCCCTATTTTTTCACAAATAGAAAAAGCCATGGTTGCTGCTCTTAAATTCACTTAGTTCAATATTAAAATCAGGGAAAGTAACCAAGTCAGATTTTCTTTCTTATTATGCAATGCTCAATGATGTTTTACAAATCTGAGAGCTATACCTTTTTATTCATTTCCTGTATGAATTAAACATTAACAAGAATAAATTGGGCTTAAATCCTGCGAAAAGGTCAATATATTCTCTAGGGAAAACTGAAGGTTATTATTTTGTGTTATTTTTTTTCTATAGCTCTGTAATTTACCACTTAAGCAATGCAGGTAGAATATTGCCACAATCAGGTGGGACAAAGTCAAGAGCAGTCCTCCTTAATATCTTATTAACTCTCTTAGTCCCAACCCTAGTGTTAGGATTTAGGCCTTTTCTGAACACTTTGACAAGTGTTACATAAGTTTTAAATATTTTTTAGCCTCCTAAAAACTGGCTTTGCTTTTATTCGTTGATGAAGTTTTTAACTAACCACAATTACCTATTACTGAGATTATAACTTCATTTTTCTGTTCATAAATTACATTAGACTAACTTTTATATTTCTAAAATCCAGGTTTGAAAAATAAATATAAATTTATTCATTTTAGCAGTGATGACTGAAATTGAGCTACTACAATAGTAAAATAATTTCATTATTTTCTTTTTTTTTATTAAATCATAGCTGTGTACATTGATATAATCATGGGGCATCATTCACTAGCTTCACAGACCGTTTACCAAGTTTCACATATACCCTTGTAAGATGCACCACTGGTGTTTAGGAAAATCAGTTAAGAAAAACTTTCTTATTAAACTAAGAAGCTTTTTGATATTTGTAAATATTCAAATATCAAAATATTTGCCAATAGTATAGAAGTGTGACTCAGAAGTTTGAAAATGGCTTGTGCTTCTGTTCCACTCAAGATAATCACCAAAGCTAGTAAAATTGTTAAAATTTTAGGCTATTATCTTTTCACAAGTGTAAGTAAAATTGATTCATAGAAGACAAATACCTCCTGTGTAAGAGCTACTTAACTTTTTTTGCTATTAGATATTATAGCATATATGGATAATGATGACCAGGTCATTATATTTTGGGCTGATTACAAAAAGTTAGTAGCTAGTGCTTTTTCTCTAATGTTTTTTTGATTCATTGAAATGTCATTAAGAATGTAAAAATACATTCTTGTAGCTGTGAGTTTCCCAAATAGGTCATTGACAAGAAAATAACTCTAGTGGTAATGAGCTGATATGTTTAATGACATCAACTGAGTGGCTTTTTGAGAAGAAAAAGACATTGGGAAAATGTCTTAAAATGTTCCAAAGGGACATTTTGGTTCAGAGACTGAGGAATTCAATTCACAGGATGATAGAACATTTTGATTAAAAGGAGAAGTAGTCTATATTATGAAATAAGATTTTCAAAAAGGGTAGATATTATTACTAATAAATTATAGTTTTACAGTTTCCTGTGTTTTCAAAGATGTGATACTAAGTGATGAAAAAAGAAGAACATATGGACTCAGAGCCCTTTTTTGTACTTACCGAATTGTTGTTGTAAGAGCAATTAGTATCGAAAAATTCTGTTCAATATCTTGAAACATAATCTAAAAAACAGAAAGTGAGTTAGATTTTATTTAAAGCTTTCAACTAGAAATAAAGGCATTTGTGAAGAAGAACATTATACAAACTAAAGGTAAAAACCATTAGATAAGTCAAAACACCAGACGTATAGCACAAGTATGCCAGATATTGTGATAGTCAGTAGTCATTATTTTTAATAAATAATTATTTATCTATAATTAGAGCAGGAAGTGTAAATAAAACACTATGCAGCTTGGCCTGCACCTGTGAAATTAATCGCCCTGGGTAGGTTGTTCTTTCCATTGTTCTTTTGTCTTTGAATATAAAAGTATGTGAGTATACTCTAAAATCTGGTGAGTACTTTCAAATATCTGAAGTAGGTAAAAAAAAAAATCTACCTGCACATCGAACACCGGGGAAATTTAAAACTTAACTGATGCCTGGATCTCACACCTAAGATTCTGATTAGTTTTCTTGGGGTGTAGATTGGATTTCTGAAGGTTTAGACACTTCAGAAGTGACTCTAGGAGGGTGCTTTCAGCTGGAAACCAGTGATCTGAACGAAGATCAGGAGTGTCCACAGGATAACCTTCAGGTTAATTGATGAAGATAATTTATAAAGAATGGCTATTGATATAGCTGGGACATAAGACTTTAACTTTTATGGAAAGGAACAAACCTGGTGTGAGTCTCTGAATAAGATCGGTGGGAAATTCTAAACAATGTCTTTTTTTGGTTGTTTTGTGTGTTTTTTACAAAATATTATCTAAGACACATCCTGCTCTTTGATAGCGCCAGTGGATGAGTTACTTCAGCACTATAGAAAATTACATCAAATAGTAATCAAACACTCCCAGAGTGTTTGATCCACGAGACCTGCTGTTTTACATGGCAAAGTGAATCCATATCCTGGGAAGCCTCATCAATGAAGTGCACAGCATCTCAAGACTGTTGAGGTGGATGTTATTAAAGTGATGGTTTACACCATTTTCCTCATTCTAATCAATAGTCACCATACAAGAACTCTCGCTTAAAAAGCCTAGGAATCAATTTTGTCAAATTAGATTGGTCTCAAGTTAATGGAAGGACCTGAAAATTCGACTGACTCTTAACTGAGACCACGACAGATTACCAGGGTATTTCTTGTTCTTATTTTCTGCTTTCCCTCCCCCATTTTTTGCTTCCCCCCCTTTTCACAAAAATTTAAGTAGGAGTGTGCAGAGAAGATTATAACAAATTTCTAATAGTTGTGTGTTTTATAAATATTAGACAACAGATTTTTTATAGCACATTTACTAGTACTTAAAAATACTAACTGAAGGGTGGTGCCTGTGGCTCAAGGAGTAGGGTGCCAGCCCCATATGCCAGAGGTGGCTGGTTCAAACCCAGCCCTGGCCATAAAAAATATGCAACAAAAATACTAACTGAAAACCTAGCTATTTCAAATTATTTTTCATACCATAAAAATAATCAAAGACAGATGTATATGCTATACATTAAGAGGATTTTCCACCTAATAATAGATATTTCTTTCAAAATTAATTCACAGAGCAATGGTATTTTTCCCTTTGCTCCTCCATCTTTCCCCCTCTCCTCAGGGTGGGTAATTACCATATTTTTCATATTTAAGACATTGCATTTGTTCCCCTTTATTTCAATAGCAAGGATATATTTAAATGGGCCCAGTTTAGAGAAGTACTTTTAGAGAAAAGTAAAAAGAAAGATTAAAAAACTGTCCATATTAGCAGTCCTGTCTTAATATTTTTACCTTAAAATCTTGTACTTAGTGGGGTAAGAGAGCAAAATGAAAAATATTTTAAAATATGAAATTCTGTCTTCAATTTCTGAAGCATCAATAGTTAAAAAACAGACTTCATTAGGGAAACATTGTGCTTTTCAAAAATAGAAAATCTTGGTTAATTGAATTTATCATTATTATTTTAACTTCTACAACTACTAGGCTGAGATAACTTTACTATCAATAGCTCTTGCTTAATTTTCCAGAGGTAAATATATGTGTTTAGGAAGAGCATTTAGTACTGTATCTACTTGTAAAGGAAAAGCTGTCTTCATTGCATGTGTGCACTTTCGTATCTCTAACCTACAACAAGTTCTTTATCTATATCCATAATAAACAATGAAATAAGGAATTGATTTCTGTCACTGTCTCTTAGGTAACATTTGTAATTTGCTGCCACTTGCTGTTCCGTTTGAAAATGTATACATCTTAACTTTCTAATTAGACTTTAAAATCCGTGAGAACATGAAATGTTCATTTTTCACTTCCCATAAGTACCTAGAGCACTGCCTGAGTCTGCCAACCTAATTATACCTGTATTCTGAAGCTGCATTAAAGTAAATGCAATCTAGTTAAAAGGTCACAGAATTTTAGTCTTGGGAAAAACGGAAGAGCCACTCTTGTTCATATACCTGCCTCAAACATGCTTCTTACTTTTTGTTTTCTGGCAAATCATATTGGGCTTGCCTATATTTCTATTCTAAAAGTAGTTAATGAATATTCCCTGTTTTGATTTGAAGACCTACAGAATTTCTTGTTTTACCTGGAAAAATATAAGCCTAGTTAGATTTTATCCTCTGCTGTCCACAATTTTTGCACCCCTCCCTTACATTGTAAATTTACATTTATTCTCAAAATTGGCACCATCTATGAATATCTTCTTGGTGTTTAGGACGAATAAATAAAATAAATATAGAGGGATGATATTAAAAATATGTATGTTCAAGCTACTGTCTATTAATATCCTGGAAGAGACTTAGTTAGGAAACTTCAAAAGTCCTGGATAAGAAGCAAAGCACTGTATGTAATGATAAACAAGTGTCTGGTGTTTAAGCCTCATGAAATGTATTTAGATACATTTAAATATTGGACACATTGTTATAGACATATAGAATATGAATAAGTAACTAATTATAGAAAAATCTAGGGACATTTTTATTTTTCAGAAAAATATTTTTAGCTCCAAAAAATCTTCTTCCTTCTCCAAATATAGCTGACAGTTCTACAATTTTTAAAAAATGTTTATGGGGATTATACATTAAATTCAGAGAGAAACCATATTCTGAGAAGTGTGATATCTGATAGCAATACTAGAATATTTGTTTTATATATCTTGTCTCCATATGATGCCCCACTACAACTTTTGCACACACAAACTCACAGATGGGTATATGGGGGTGCACATGCACACACACACACACACACACACACACATTCTGTAGAATTGATGAATGGTTGGGTCTGAGGTTATTGTGGTCAACTGACCTCTATGTGTGCACTGTTTATCCTCCTCTTTCTCTCTCTCCCCTTTATGTCTATGACTCCAAACCTAAACAGAAAACATCAAGCATGTATTCAGGATATAGTTCTATTCATTCTTACATTGACGGTTATGTATGTTGAAAGAATTGAAGCAAGAACCTCTTAATGTCAAGACCGTTCTTGTGCCTGATATTTATATATCCAGTTTTCTTCTAAAATGGTGTTTGGAATGATTAAGAATTAAAGATTCTTAGGCAAAAGAGTTCATTGTTGATAAATAATTTTGTTGTAGTTATGATAAAATATAATTTTATGAGTATTAAGACTTGAAGCATATCAGAAATAATTTCAAAATTTATATATTGGTCTTATATGGTAGTTGATAATGAAATCACTTCCAAAAATAAATTAGAAATCTAAAAGATAGGCAGGGAATGGGAAAATATAGTTCATGAATGTTGATAAAGAAGTCAGGTCTTTAAATAAAAGTACTAATTAGACTTCACAGGGTAGCAGTGAAATTTTCCCTTGTCTCAAAGTATCTTTTATTGAAAGAATTAAACTACTACTGCTGTTTTAGGACAAGATTAAGATGGCTTTTCAGGGGCTAATTGCCACAATATAAGATTGAGTTAATATGACAACAAACTCATAGTCCCATCCAGTGTTCCAAACTGGAACCAGTCATTTTAGGATCACTCCAACATTGCAGTGTCTAAGTGAATCAGCATTTAGTAACATGAGCCAAGAACTTCCAGGGCAAAAAAGCCAATCACAAAATTCAGTAACCGAATCAGACATTGTGAGAATAACCTATCAGGTGGGAACTATCACAATACAATTATTGCAAAATCACCAGCTGGACTTAAGGATCTAGGCCAAATGGATAATCATTTAAACATAACCTAAAGTACTAATATTACGCCTCACTGTTTATTGATTCTCTAGCAATCAAAGGGCCAAATCAAACGAGAGGAAAATCAGAGACTATGTTTAAAAGATCAATGCAGACACTTCCTTTCTCTGAATATAAAAAATTTAATACTCTTGTACTGAATACAAACTAGGTAAATACTGTAACAGTTGAAGCATCTTTTCCGTTCTGGTTGGCAAAGTGTTACCTTTGTTTCTGGCTAAATTACAGTCCTCACTTATATTTATGCCAAGTTCATATTCTTCTTTCATATCATGATGCTAAACTAAAGATGATTTCTTAACAGCGATAAATATAATTTTCACTAAGGGAATTAAAACTGCAAAGCAAAAACATACAAAACAATCAATATTGCCAAAATAAAAAAAGGAAACAAGCAGAGAAATCATTCATTTTCACATTTTTACAAAGCTCCTTAGAATTCCTCTTTACAAGCTGCTAGATAATGCCATGATAAATTTGAACCACTTTTCGTAATATTTACTCTATCTCCTAAATTGCATCTTGCCTAGAACAAAGATTTCATATATCTTGCAATATTGTATTAGAGAAAAAAAACAAAGAAACATCCGTTTCTGGAACCCATGTAACTTATATATAAAAAATAAAATATTTGATATATGTCTTGTTCTTTCTGATTAACATTTTCCGAAGAAATAATCCATACCTTATGTCCACAACTTGAACTTGAGTAATGTTGTTAGGTAGGAGAATTCCAGAGACAAATAGAGGAGTTTACTTCAATTTTACACATTTTACATGCAATGTTTAGTCAGTTAATTATCTTACGTGGAGTATCCTGAAGCATAACAATATAAAAGTAGGAAGAAACTAATACTAAGCCTATTACATCATACTTTACAAACTGCATGACTTCAACAATTAATTGCCAAGAATTTAATTTTTTTAACTTTTTATTTTTTTATTATTAAATCATAGCTGTGTACATTAATGTGAGCATGGGTCACCATACACTGGTTTTATAGACCGTTTGACACATTTTCATCACACTGGTTCACATAGCCTTCCTGGCATTTTCTTAGTTATTGTGTTAAAACATTTATATTCTACATTTACTAAGTTTCACATGTACCCTTGTAAGATGCACTGCAGGTGTAATCCCACCAATCACTCTCCCTTTGTCCATCCTCCCCCCTCCCTCCCCTGCCTCTCCCCCTTCCCTTTATTCTTAGGTTATATAACTAGATTATAGTTTTCATGTGAAAGCCATAAATTAGTTTCATAGTAGGGCTGAGTACATTGAAAACTTTTTCTTCCATTCTTGAGATACTTTACTAAGAAAAATATGTTCCAGCTCCATCCATGTAAACATGAAAGAGGTAAAATCTCCATCCTTCTTAAAGGCTGCATAATATTCCATGGTGTACATATACCACAATTTCTTAATCCATTCGTGGATCGATGGGCACTTGGGCTTTTTCCATGACTTAGCAATTATGAATTAGGCTGCAATAAACATTCTGGTACAAATATCTTTGTTATAATATGATTTTTGGTCTTCTGGGTATATACCCAGTAGTGGAATTATAGGAATGAATGGCAGATCTATTTTTTGATCTCCAAGTGTTCTCCAAACATCTTTCCAAAAGGAGTGTATTAATTTGCATTCCCACCAGCAGTGTAGAAGTGTTCCCTTTTCTCCACATCCACACCAACATCTCTTGGGATTTTGTGATATGGGCTAATCTTACTGGAGTTAGATGATATCTCAAAGTAGTTTTGATTTGCATTTCTCTGATGATTAAAGATGATGAGCATTTTTTCATATGTCTGTAGGCCGCGCGTCTGTCTTCTTCAGAGAAGTTTCTCTTCAAGTCCCTTGCCTAGCCTGCAATGGGATCACTTGTTCTTTTCTTGCTTATATGTTTGAGTTCTCTGTGGATTCTGGTTATTAAACCTTTGTTGGAGACATAACCTGCAAATATCGTCTCCCATTCTGAGGGCTGTTTGCTTGCTTTACTTACTGTGTTCTTGGCTGTGCAGAAGCTTTTTAGTTTGATCAGACTTTCAATATTGTCCATTAATGTGAATGGCTTAAACTGTCCATAAGAGGCACAGGTTAGCTGACTCGATACAAAACTCAGGCAAGATATTTGCTGCATACAAGAGTCACATTGTACCTTAAAAGATAAGTATAGACTCTGGGTGAAAGGATGGTCATCCATATTTCAGGCAAATGGTAATCAGAAAAAAGCAGGTGTTGCAATTCTATTTGCAGACACAATAGGCTTTAAACTAACAAAAGTAAGGAAGGATAGGACTGGTCACTTCATCTTTGTTTAAGGGTAATACTCAATATGATGAGATTTCAATTATTAACATTTATGCACCCAACCAGAATGCAACTCAATTTATAAGAGAAACTCTAACAGACATGAGCAGCTTGATTTCCTCCACCTCCATAATCGTTGGAGATTTCAAAACTCCTTTGGCAGTGTTGGATAGATCCTCCAATAAGAAGCTGAGCAAAGAAATTTTAGATTTAAACCTAACCATCCAACATTTGGATTTAACAGATATCTACAGAACTTTTCATCCCAACAAAACTGAATACACATACTTCTCATCAGCCCACGGAACATACTCCAAAATCGATCACATCTTAGGTCACAAGTCTAACCTCAGTAAATTTAAAGGAATAGAAATTATTCCTTGCATCTTCTCGGACCACCATGGAAAAAAAGTTGAACTCAGTAACAACAGGAATCTGCATACTCATACAAAAACATGGAAGTTAAATAACCTTATGCTGAATGATAGCTGGGTCAGAGATGAGATTAAGAAGGAAATTGCCAAATTTTGGGGACAAAACGACAATGAAGACACAAATTATCAGAACCTCTGGGATACTGCAAAGGCAGTTGTAAGAGGGAAATTTATAACTGAAAGCCTTCCTCAAGAGAATGAATAGAGGGGAAGTTAACAACTTAATGGGACATCTCAAGCAACTGGAAAAGGAAGAACATTCCAAGCCCAAACCCAGTAGAAGAAAAGAAATAACCAAAATTAGAGCAGAATTAAATGAAATTGAAAACAAAAGGATTATACAACAGATCAATAAATCAAAAAGTTTGTTTTTTGAAAAGGTCAATAAAATAGATAAACCTTTGGCTAACCGAACCAGGAAAAAAAGAGTAAAATCTCTAATCTCATCAATCAGAAACGACAAAGACGAAAGAACAACAGACTCCTCAGAAATTCAGAAAATCTTTAATGAATATTACAAGAAATTTTATTCTCAGAAATATGAAAATCTGAAGGAAATTGACCAATACTTGGAAGCACGTCACCTTCCATGACTTAGCTTGAATCAAGTGGAAATGTTGAACAGACCAATATCAAGTTCTGAAATAGCATCAACCGTACAAAACCTCCCTAAATAGAAAAGCCCGGGACCAGATGGCTTCACGTTAGAATTCTACCAAACCTTTAAAGAGGAACTAGTACCTATATTACTCAACCTGTTCCAAAATGTAGAAAAAGAAGGAAGACTACCCAACATGTTCTATGAAGCAAACAGGTGTTTTATTTGAAGCGTATTTCTATGTGCGTTGAACATATTAAGAGGCAGTTTTTGAATTTAACCTGTCAAATGCTCACTGGGCTCTCTGAATGACTCGTTAGGGTCTCATTGAACTTTAGCAATGAAAGGTCTCATTGATCTTTTCTTTACCAAGTACTTACTAGGCTATAAGTCAGAGGTTCTCAACCTGTGGGTCGGGACTCCCTTGGGGGTCAAACAACCCTTTCACAAGGGTCGCCTAAATACATCCTGCATATCAGATATTTACATTACGATTCATAACAGTAGAAAAATTACAGTTATGAAGTAGCAATGAATGTAATTTTATGGTTGAAGGTTACCACAACATGAAGAACTGTATTAAAGGATCGCAGCATTAGAAAGGTTGAGAACCACCGCTATAAGATAACCTGGAAAGAGAGGTGAATAACAAATTGGTGCATGACTTCAGTTTAGTTTGGCAGTTCAGACAAAAATAGAAACAAATACTAATGATATGACAAACACATGCAGGCTGGAAAAGGAACGAGATAAAAGATAGCATCCACGTTTCTGAATTAAGATGCTATCCTTAACAGCCCCCTTAATACTAATCTAAGACCTCAAAGAAAACATACAGACATCTATAAAGATGAGATAAACAAACAAGTGAAAAGCCAGATTGTTTCCACCTGATGCTTTGACCTTAACCTTCTACTGAGATCCTAGCATGACTGGACTACACAGAAACTTCCCTTTCTGAGAATATTAACCAGCTCCAGCCTGAGCATCAATGCGGACAGCATGTTTCCCCTGGCCTACTTGTTTTCAAATATACACCTGGACTGTGAGCCTTCTTATTTAACCACCCTGTTGGTGAGTAAAGACCTGTCACTATTGGTGCTAAGGCCAGCTCCTCTCCAAAATATCCCCTATCAAGAAGTGTTCACAATTCATAAAGAAAATTTAACTGGAAGAAGAGTAGAACCAAGAAGTGTTTGTCCCATGTCTTGCACAGAGCTTGACAGTCTTTGGCTTTTACCCTTGAGACAAGCAGTCTAAGTGGGATCAGTCCGAGACTGTTTGTGTTTTAGCATGGAAAGAAATGTCTCAGTAAATAGATGAAAAAAATCCTAGACCTCCCCATTGTTTTAGGCCTCTAAGAAAAACACAAGTCTCCTAAAAGACCAGATATACATGAAACATAGATCATAGTACTTGTAAATGTTACTTAAGAGAAATTCTTCAATTTTATAGAAGAATTTTATAGTAGAAAACAGAGGACTGAGTGAAAGGGAGAGACATGAGCTTCTCTGTATAATAGTAGGTTATAATAGAGATAAATACAAAATGCTGTGATGGTTTGATTGGGAAGGGAGGGTTGAAGTGATTATCCTGGAGAAGTTAATAAAGACTTCAATTAAGAGGAAAAACTTCAGAATACAGAAAGCTCACAAAGCTCTCTGAACAAAGAGAACTGCTACCAATGAATATCCCTGTGAATCTCTTTAGTTTTATAATTTTATACTAGTATATATTAATTATTATATTATTTTCAGATACATCCATTTGGAAATCGAAGTTTATATTATATACAATAATAAAGCCCATAGCAGCATTCTCTGGATTATATTAATTTGTTGTGCCGTCTTTTCCTTAAATTTCTATCAATTTGCCTTTTTGTTATGAGATCCCTTAAGAATAGTAGTGAGTGCATATTTATGGAGACTCAAAATTATTCAAAATTGCTTTGTCATCATTGTGAATAAATGGGAGATCATTAGATGTACTAGACTTAGAATCGGAAAATCGCAGTTCTAACTTCTTTATCAGAGTTTTGGAGATACGAACATTGCATCATTCTTCTATCAAGATCACTTTTCTGATGTAATTTCTCAATGTAATTTGATGTGATGATCAAAGTTGACATGATCATCAAATAAAGACAGCCATTAAACTAACATTTGAAAATAGAAAACTTAGCTCAGTCAGCAGGGCACCGGCCACATACACTTAGGGTGGCGGGTATGCTGGGCATGCTAAACGATGACAACTGCAACTAAAAAATAGCTGGGTGTTGTGGCGGGCACCTATAGTCCTATCTACTTAGGAAGCTGAGGCAAGAGAATAGCTTAACCCCAAGAATTTGAGGTTGCTGTGACACCATGGCACGCAACCCAGGGTGACAGCTTGAGACTCTGTCTCAAAAAAAAAAAAAAAAGGAAAAAAGAAAAGAAAAAGAAAATCGAAAACTCAAATGTAAAATTACATTGAAAATTTCCAAATGGAAAAATTTAGCAAGTCTGTATTGTAGCGCACTTTTATACCTAAGAGTTGGTTCAAGGAATTGTTCTTACAATATTATAGCTAAGATGGAATTTTAAAGTTAGATATTTTAAGCATGCATATGCCAAATACTTTTATTTTTATTATTTTTTTCTTTTTGCCAAATACTTTTAATAAAAAAATTAAGAACCCAGTGGAAAGTTACTAATGACCTCCAAGGTCATTTGCTAGAAACTCTGTATATTTGCAATCCCTCTAGATGTCCTGTATTTAATTACCTTTTCAACTGTCTAAAGCTATTAAAAACAACAGATGACTATTTTCATGTTTATAAATTTACCTCATTCTCTTTCAAAGAGTATTCCCTTACTATAACTGCCTAGGAGTCAGGGTAGGTTTGGGGAGCTGGGATCCAGAGTGAGTTTCCTCCAGGCAGCTTCCTAGATTAGTCTCAGGGCCTGTGAGTGTAGGGAGGCTCTCCTGTAGCTAGGATTGCCAAAGTGCATGGTGGGAATGCGGACTGTCTGGGGTCTCTCACTTGCTTCCCCTCCCAGCCCATTGGGAACCCTCTTTAGGCTCTCAGCATATTCTGCCTCACTGGCTCACCCTTGCTTTGGGTGTTTCCTGTCACTTGCTATTGAATTTTAACATTCTCTCCCAGATGATTTATTTGAAATGTGATTATCTGCTTACTATTTTGGTTCTTCTTTGTGAAGAAGACAAGTACTAAACGCCTCCCTGTCTTTTTATTTTTTAGTTTCATTGTTCTTTTTTTAAATTAGCATTTCAAAGTATTAGTTAAGTATTAATGTTTCAAATGTAACATTCTAGTTATGTGGATTGATTTCATAATGCCTGATCAGGATTAGAAGTGTGCCCCTCACCCAGACAGTATTCACTGTACCCATCAGATAGGTTTATGCATATCCCCTTTACGCCCACCCCCTGCTTAATTTCAACAGAGCAAACAGACAATCTACGGAATGGGAGAAAATATTTGCAAGCTATACACCCAACAAAGGGTTAATAACCGAAATCTACAAAATCCTCAAGCAAATCAGCAAGAAAAAAATCAAACAACCTCCTTTGAAAGTCCAAAAGACTCAAAGGGAAGCTTTTTAAAAGAAGATAGACATATGAACTATAAACATAGGAGAAGATGCTCGATGCCATGAATCGGTAGGGGAATGCAATTTAAAATTACTATTCTTTATATGTTTTACATAATCAGATACATAATTTGAAAATACTTTCTACCATTGCAAGGGTTGTATTTTCATTTTCTTCATGGTGTTTTTTAAAACCCAAAGTTTTAAATTTTGATCCAGTTCAAATTTTGCCAACATCAAGGTTATGAAGACTTATCCCTATGTCATCTTCCAGAGGTTTATAGTTCTAGCTATTACATTTAGAACTCTCCCACATTTTGAGTTCATTTTTGTGCATAGTGTGAGACAAGAATCCATCTTCATTCTTTTACAAATGTCTATACAGTTGTCTTGGTATCTTTGGTTTATTCTTCCCTATTCTGTGGTCTGGAATGTTCCATTAGGAAAATGCTAAAGTGATACAGAGCTTAACTCTTACGTTTGCCTTCTCTTAAGGATAACAGTCTTTTGGTGTTCTTTGACCAATGCATGAGAAGAGGTGCCCTATATCCTTTGTCTAGGTTTATAATTATTTGTTGTGTGTAAAAAAATATTTAAACAAAATAATGGAAGTTCATTTTCCATAGTTTGGTAAGGAAAACGAAGTAGTTTACATAGGTAACAGTAAGTTAGTTTTATGAAAAGTTAAACCAATTCATTTTATCATCATTTTTAATTTGTGAGAATGGAAATAGGCAAGGCTAGATGTCAAACAAAATGGAGTCAAAATGGGTGTCTTTTCACTATCAGAAGAGGACTCACAAAATTGAAGTGATGTTATCATCTCAGAGATTATTGATTAGATGATCCCCGATGAGAATGGTGACCAGAGTTAAAGCTTTCTTTTAAATACAGGAATGTGTAAGATAAAGCTGTTATATGGTTCACTTAGGTGAACAAGTGTACAAGAAAATACACCTTTAAAAATAGAGAATAATGTAAATTGATGAATACTGGGAAATTATATTCTTGGACAACCTTCAAGAAGAAATGATTAGACAATTAGCTTCACAACTGAGTTTTCATTTTATTCATTTATTTTAGGTCTATCTCTTTATCTCCAGTGCAAATTATTTAATCTGAGAACTGTAATGGTGCTCACAAGAATGTGTTTAAGACTATTGGGGTACTTTATGGGGGACTGCAAGAGGGACTTTGCCTAACAATTGCAATCAATGTAACCTGGTTTATTGTACCCTCAATGAATCCCCAACAATAAAAAATAAAAGACTATTGGGGCAATTTTTGTAGAAAAGAGAAGTGGAAACACTAAATGAAAATATCATCTAACAGGGGGTCATTTTATAAGTGCATTCTACTGAAGGAGAAATATTCACACTGAGACTAAGTTAGGAAGAGTTACAGGAACGACAAACCAGTGTTGTTGTCTTTCTCCTCCCTTAAGAGGGATCTATTTTATTGGGCTACTTCAGTAAATTGGACCCCAAATGATCATGGATATGTATGTAAACTTATACATTTTAGTTTCCCAATACGTTTACTGTGCAGTTGTAGCACCTATGTGTAGGGAGTTTGCTAGAATTACATGAAATCCACATAAGGTTCTTGACATATAATAAAAACTCAATAAATACTAAGTCCACCTAACAAAATATATGTCTGGGCCATGTGACAAAGACAAAATAATTCGATGATGGGACAGTGATAACTGTTAGTATGGAAAATCAGAAGACTTAGATTTCATTCATGGGTGTGCACGTTCTTCTGTTGTTTTATAAATGAAAACATTATTTTGATAAAAAGAAATATCAAAATAAAGGCCAATCCTTTGAAAAACCCAATACCCAATGATGCTTATTTATTGCAATTTGAGCTCTCTTTATTCCAAAATATATTTAGGTATATTTCACTGTTTATAAAAGGTCATACAAAGTAAAGTGATTTTAAAGTTAAAAAAAAATACTAGTGAATGGATTCTAAAAAGAAAAACAGGATAATTATTTTTGATGCCAATAGCTTAATTCAAGAAATCCAACAGAACATAAATATTTTTTAAAAGAAGTTTTAGATTTTTTTTGAAACTCAGAACTCTGCAGAAATTTTTGTGGATTTTCAATTGCAATAAAAGCAAGGATGATATTCCATAAATATAAACAAATTGTAATGACCTAGCAACTACTATAATTATATTTGCAAAGACACGATGAATGTGCTTATATTGTATATATTGTAAATTATATTATGAATTATTAAAGTATGATTTTGAATTATAAACTATGCTTTATTGAATACTGAGTATTGAGGGAAAAACATTTTAAATTAAGAGGTTATTATTATCAAAGCAATTAAGAGGACTTAAAATGATAAAGTTAATAAATAACTTTTCTCACTGCCCAGGGTAGCTAAGAAAAAGATCTAAAAGAAATGCACAGTAGCAAATATAAGAGAAAAAGTAATAGCTAGATGCATGTGGAACCACTCCTTTCTTTGATGGCAAGCAATCACATTATCCCAGTGCACTGATTGTTTATTCGCAAACCTATAAAGACATGGTTGCTTTTAAGGTTTGTTTCAGCGCAAATCTGAGGACATAAAGATAATTGTTGGTTACCCTCTGCAGGGTGAGCTGGCCATTTGCTCTTTAAGGGACAAGTTGATAGAAAATCGTACTGAGTTATTATTTTCTTCTGATTTTTCCCTACCCTTGAATACAGTGAACAATACCATTTGTGTAAAGTGGCAGAGAGGAAAATGAATAATGAAAATGTAGGGTGCATTATGTTCATACTCATAGCTATGTAGACGTAACTAAATGAACAAGTACATACTATATATGCATGTATATGTGTATAATTATGTTTATATGCACATATGTGTGTGCATATATGTTTTTAATTCACTTATGCTATATATGCACAACATTAAATACTTATTCAAATAATATGTAGAGTCATAGAACCTCTTGTTTACCAAAGTGTTCCTCTTTATTGTCAATGAATTGGAAAATACGATTTGACAAAAATATTGAAAAAAATGTGTTACATCCTGTTGGCCTGAAACACTTTTTGATATTATAAACCTATTCTGTGATACATCAAAATGGAACCATTCGATATTCTCTCAAGTAAATAATCATCAATGATGTTTTAACTGTTATACAATAATGTACTAACTGTTATACAATAAAAGACAAATGGATTTTCCACTTTCTATTTTTTCTCCGGCTAGAAATATACTTTTACTTTTCTTTATGGCTGCCACGTTTTTGGAATTCAATTAGGACTGACACACAATTTACAAATATTTATTGAGTACTGAGTATTCATTATTTGTTCATTCCCAAGGTTAGATTGCAGCTGAGTTCCAAATAACCACATTAAGGAATACGATGAAGGAGGCAGGAAAGTGGCCTTTTCTTACTGGGCTTTGTGCTCATTGTGGATACAGGAGAAAGGAAAGGAGGCAAAATATTTGCAAATTAAAATTGCTTTTTCTAAGGAAAGAGGAAGCTGAAGTAGAAAGGGGAAATGAACTAATGATGGTCAGGCAGAGACTGGCTGAGACCTAAATTAAGAGGAATTACGCTGTTGACATAGGAAAATAGTGCTCAAGTTGAAGGAGCAGCACAGACAGACGGCTTGAAATGGGAAAGAACATGGCTTTTTAATTAATTGAAAGAACAACAGTGTGATGGGAATTTAATGAGAAAATGAAGACTGGCATAGGAATAGATTAGAACACTAAAAAGGGGACCAGTCGTTTGGAGCTTTGGGGGGACATTGGTTAAAGCTGGAATTTTATTTTCCTTTTGGGTGCTTTGAGAATGCATCAAAGGTTCTTGGAGGGCTAGATAGAGATGTGATCATATTCTGTTAAGAGAAATATTTTTTGCTATTATCTGAGAAAGTGATTTGATTAAGTTAGACAAGAATGAATAAAGAGACATTTTTGGTAGAGTCATTTATAATAATTGAAGCAAAAAATAATGATAGCAGAACGAAAATGATGGCCGTGGAGCTAGAGAGAAGAGGGTAGAGATCAAGGGATGGCCAATGGATAAAGGAAATTAAGGGAAGCTTCTAATTATCTGGCATAAAAGTCCTGGTGAGTGTTCTTTCTGTTCTTTCTCTCACTTTCTGTGAGTGTTCTTTAGTTCTTTCTTTATTGAGCTGAGGAGACTAGAACACAAAGATCACTTTTAGAGAAAGGGAGAAATCTTATTTTTCCCAAAGAATTCTGAGTGCCCCATCCTCTCGTTGGCATATTAAAGTAGAGACATCAAAAGACAGTGGCTTATGTAAATAGATCAGAAGGAGATACTAGTTAGTGAGTGGTCAGAGAAAAGATAATGTCTAAACCTACAAGAACTAGTTAAATGGTCCCAGTTAAAAAATAAATGGAAGAAAAGAAAGACAAATTCGGACCACTGGACAGTTCAAAGCATTAAAAGGTTGGGTAGAAAATAAGGAACCAGCTAAGGGGACAGTGATAAATTAGTGAGGAAAGAGGAAAACCTGAAAAGGACCAACTATGAAATACAAGAAATAACAGTACTTCAAGGAGCAGGAAGGTGTCCATAGTCTGATTGCTTTTGAAGGATAAAACGAGATGAGGACTGAGAAATGCTATTGGCAACCTTCAAAAGAGCTGTTTCAATGACATGGTGACAGCAAAGTACTTCCATAAGGAGTTTATAGTCAAGAGAGGGAAAAAGACCAGAGTAAATCACTGTGGTATAGAAAAAGGAGACAATTATTTCCACATAAAATATGTGTCTAGGCTTCTGTTAGAAAGGTAGACTTTGAAGTTATATCAAACCTTCTTTCCTACAGTATGCATTCTATATATACTTGAAGTTACAGAAGTTAAGAATTCTGGGCACTAGTTGGAAGCTCCCCTGATTTTATTTTTTGTAGTTGATTAAAGCAATCACATTATGTGATACTCGATTAACTGTTGTATCCTACTTTTTTGTTTACATGTGTCTCTTCTCAGTAGAATGTGATATTTTGGAGAGCAGGGATAGAAACTTTTCATCTTTCTTGCTCAAGTTATATGCGACTCATAGTAAATACCAAGGTAGATCATTGATGGAATGATGGAACAAATAGAGGAGATACATTGTGTGGGAATTGGAACTAAAAAAAAAAAAAATATTCTGAGCAAAATCTGAAGGACTGAAGGGAGTGAGGAGGAAAGAAATCCACTCAGGAAATATCTTGAAGCAAACTTGCATGGTGTGTTCAGTGTAAAGGTGTCGGCTGGACCAAAAAGTGTACGGGAAAGGGTGGTGCAAGAAATATAATAAATATTATAAAGGCCAAATTGAGAAGAGCTTTGAGCACTGTTCTGCAATCAAGGGTGTCCAATCAAAAATTTAAGCAAAATAACAAAAAGAAAAGCTTAGTGTTTTAGGACCATAACTTGAGCAGCAGTGGAACATCGTTGAGACCACCCATCAGGACAAGAAGGTAACTTCCAATTTAAGCTAAAAGAATGGTAGAAAGCAATTTTGAGGAAGAAAATCATTACATTTGGTCTTGACATTGTAAGTTTGAGAGGTTCATCCATAACAAGAATGTAATGTCCATCAGTAATTCAGGAATATGAACCTTGATTTTGGAGAAGGTTTGAATAATGGATGTGATTAACATGATTAAATGTGATTTCCTCTGGTGTTTCTGAATGTTCCAGAAAAAGGTGTAATTTTAAAAACTAAAAAGAGGGCTGAAAAAATATGCAGCTAGCAAAAGATAATATCAAAAAGAGTTTAAAAAAAATTAATTCTAAAATGAGAACAAAGTTAGAATGATTTGTCCCTGAGGTTCAGACAGGATCAGGTAGGTGACCTGGGAGAGAAGAACAATTCAGAATTAATGTTAATGATTGGGATGGGCTGGGAGTGGTGGCTTATGCCTGTAATCTTAGCACTCTGGGAGGTCAAGGCAGGTGGATTGCTTGAGCTCAAGATTTGAAATCAGCCTGAGAATGAGTGAGATTCCATCTCTAAATATAGCTGGGCTTTGTAGTGGGTGCCTCTAGTCCCAGTTACTTTAAGGCTGAGGCAGGACAACCATTTGAGTTGTGAGCTATGACACCATTGAACTCTACACAGAGTGACAAGTGAGATTCTGTCTCAAAAAAAAAAAAAATGATTAGGGTGAAAGAATTTGTTGTGGAAGACACAGAAGAGCATTCATCGAGTTGTTTATTTGAGGGGCAATTTTATACATGCTTTCTCTTCTAATTTTTACCAAAAATGTGAGAATAAATTGTTCTCATTGTAATAGAGCCTCAGAGAAATTATATAGTTTGTCCAAGGTTATGGTCTATATAGACAGAGTCAGGATTTTAAACCCCAACCACCTGTATCTAAAGCCCATAAAATTAAGAATTTGGGATCAGAAAGAACAATTCTGTAATAGGAAGTCCTAGAAATAGAGCACGTCTCCATGGTTTGGGACGTCAGTTGTGGCAACACCATCAGAAACCGACATGAATTCAGGGATGAAAAACACGGTTAAATTGTATGAGGAAAAGTACGGATCACATGCCCAACTCTCCACCATGCTGCTGTTGTTTTATAACATAAATTAGGAAGACAAATTGACCAACCTTATAGTTAGTGTTAGTAAATAATATTAAAAATTGATACATTTCTGGCCAGTAAACAAAAATACAAAGAGGAAGTTTCAACATGTGACCTAACTAGTAATGACCATAGAAATGTAAACTATTTCTGTAAATCTTAAATTTCAGTAATTTAAAGTCCTAATTAATTCCTTTAAGAAATATCTGAGCCATCTGGTTTGTTCTTGTACTTACACTAGATACTGGAGATATGTCTACATTTTACACAAGGACCCTGGTTATAATGAGCCTGGAAATGACGAGCACTTGTTCACAAACACCTGAAATACTATGTACTGTTCAAGTCTTATTTCAAAATATAAGAATTTTGCAATTATTGACATAAAAAATATAAAATAAATTAACTAAAATGGGACATGTAAAAGGGAAAAAAAGAAGAGAAAAAATTTTATTTTTAATTTTTCCCCTTAGAGAAACAACACTTATAAGTGCAACCTGGACATTACCTAACAGATGCAAACAATGTTTCTTAGTCGTATGTACATTTATATTAATCTGAAATTTTAAAAAATAAATAAACTCAAAACAGTATACAGCAATTGAGATCTCTGAGGTTGCAGAGTTGAAACCTGTGACCTCATGTTCACATCCTTCTCAATTTTGTTTTGTAGGTTTGGGAACCAGAGACAGCCAGTGCATTTGTGCTGTTAGCTCTTTAGTGCTGCTTTGAAATGATCTTATACTTTTCTTGGAAAGTTGTTTTTGAGAAAAGCATCTGGGACCTGTCGTCTTCACTGGCTTTTGCACAGAATACTGATCACAGAACACCATAGTTAGAACACCGTTAGGTTAGGTGACACGTCAATTTTTAAAGCATATTTGGATGCCATTTTCAATACTATGACCGTAACACATTCCTGTATGGGGTCAAATAACATTCGGATTTTTTAATATATGAATAGTTTCATGGTTTATCTTTAGCAGTCCTAGAATGGTTATGATTACAATGAATATCATCGCACTAGTGTTGCTACACTGAGGAAAATATATATAATTCATGATGAGGCAGATCAATTAATCTTTTTCTTGTGCTGTGTGTTAGTATAAGTATTTTTTTTATGCCATCTGCTTCACTTGCAGGATTTAACTCACTGATGATAGTACCATTAAACAAAGGGATTACACAGTCCCTGATCTACCTAGAATTTTATAATTAAATTATTATACGTGTGGTTGTGTGTGTATGTAATTTATGAGGTGCTATCATTGTATGAGGGCACAATTTTTAGGTATAAGAACATACATCTTTGAAATACTGCATTGTAAATTCCCTGTTAAGATCTGTTAAAGGAGTTGTCTTGTGTTTTCTTCTCTTGACAAGATTTCTCAACTATTTTATAAAAGTAACCATCTCGCTGGACTAATGGCCTGTATTAATGAGGTATTTGAAAGAGGCAGAGCTCTAAGAATCCTATTAAAGGTAATATTTATTTCATGAACTCCTGTTTATATGAAAAAGTAAAGGATTTTTGTATTCTAATTTATACATAGATTCTTCCAGCAAGCTACTAGCCACCCTGGTTTGAGAAAGACACAGATTGAAAATCTTCAAAAGTGCTTGTTTATTCAAGATGCCCCAAATTAATGCTTGGCAGAATGTCTAGAGTATAATGAATCCTTGTTTGTGGATAATAGTATTGTAGTTATTGCTGTTTTGGTTTGTTGGTATGCATTATGTTTAAAATTATCACGTTAGTCCAAAAGTTATTAAAATCAATCATAAAGTACTATAAAAACACACAATAAAAATTGTTTATCTGTTTGCCCCTGTGTCCCATTTTTGAATGACCTCACTCCTTCATTGCCCCCTCAGTGCTCCTGCCTTTGCTTCTGGGCCTCTGTTCCACTGGTCCTTGCTCTGGCCCAGAGCTCATGCAGTGAAATAATCTCTCTCCTGGATTGCAAAGCCTGCTTCCTAGAAGCCCATAGTATTAACTTCTTAGGATCTGAATAGTGAGCACTTCATGCTTTGGAGTAGAAAATATTTAGGGATATCTGAACCTCAAACTGCCTGTTTCTTTTATAGAAAATATTCCGATTTGATTACCCAGCCCTTTGAATATATTTATCAGCTGTTGTGACTGCCCTGAGCACTCTCTGTATGTGTGACATGATTATTATAAGCCAAAGGCTTTGGTATTGAGATAAATATTACCAAGACTGAATTAGGAAATGCTGCACCTGGTTAAACTGTGTAGCAGAAAAATAAGACTTCACATTATTGTCTTCAGTCTTTTGAAAATTCAGATCAAGTCTCACTCGATCACTTAGCAGTGAACACAGTATTCTGAACATAGACCAACAAATGTTTTATTTATTCTTTTTGCCCTGACCCAGTATCAATTTTCTTTCACACCACATCACAGGAAGTTGCCCTTCCTATAGGCGGATGAAGATCAATTTATCTTTCTGGCACGAAGCATGTGGAAGCTTTCCTTAGACTTGTTGACACTGAGCACTCTTTTGCCTTTTCTTATCCTGTAAGCCTGATATCTTCGGAAAACTTTTCCTCCTAACCTGTTTTCTATTGTTAATGCTTTTATTTAAAGCAATATTTGTTACCCACTATGAGTTACAACTTTATACACTTATACAGAAGATACAGAATTTTCCACATTTTAGAGTATTGTGTTAATCACAATTGATAACAACAGTTATCACTGTAAATATGGAAAATGATTAGATTTTTTGACTAAATCTTTAAGCAATCAAAATATATGCCCCTGGAGAGTTAATACATTTATATCATCTCTTCCAATCACTTAAAACCTATGAGGTAATTAGACCACAGAATCTATTAACTCATTATGATAATTTTTGGCCTTGAGAAATAGATTACTTTAATAGATTTTACATGTGTAAATGTCATAATGCCTGGAGGTGGTTCTCACTTGTTATAAAAGGAATTCAACATACTCTTTGTAAGAACTCATATTAATCCTCTAGTTTTATTGTGGCCTTTAGAATAATTTAGTTAAGTGACTAAAAGATTTTTATTTTGCATTAGAGAGCACAGGATCTGTTGTAGCCTTTAAAGATTTATTTGATGATAATATAAATTTGTGTTTTTTTGGACCTCAAGGGGATTTTATGAGTCTAAAATAAACAAATGTGGCTCATGGATCTTTCACGACCCAGATGATGCATTTCCTGCACCCAATAACATGAATTTTGCAAATGCTCCAAAGCGCCGGGTGCCTGTGGCAGTAAATGTACTAAGTCATCAGCTGGTAAATGACTTTGGAAATTAGTTGGAGGTTAATTCTCTGCCTCATTGGCCCCCCGAAGTGGACAAACTATAATTGATTTTGATAGCATTCACAAAGCACTTTTTTCTGTTGAATAATGGAAGAGTACTCACAGAAACATTTCTCTGGATACAGGAACAATTAAATGAGCATCCATGAGATGTCAGAAGATTTTTTACCTCTATACTTACTAAATTCTCCTTATCTCTGGCAATTTTGTTGCTTTTAAAAATGTACACATTTTAAACTGTCACATGGGTTTGTTTTTTCTGCCAACTATTTCTCATTTGACTCCAGTATCTTGCACTAATGTTCCATATCAGTATATACGGTTATAGAAAAAAGCAGCTATGATAATGTATATTTATTTGTATCCACAATCTCAGGAAGGAACATGGTGGTCCTCTGGAAAAGTGATGTCCTCAAGTGCATCTTGAGCAAAAGGAGCAAAATTGATCAGGGACATGTTCCCTGTCATCGAATAGTTCAAGTTTTGAACCTGTTCAATCATTGCATTAAAAAGTAAGTTCATATTTTTACATTTGAATAAATTCTTCTAACAGCTCACTAGCAAATAAATCACATTTGCATCTGTTAACTATGTATTTTACATAATATGACCTCTTAAAAATCTAACCAGGAATCTTAGGGTAAATAGATCTGGTAGCTCTTTTTAATATATGAAAGGAGATGTCCTGATTAGTTTGATGACTGTCACATATCTAATTGCATTACCTGTGGTCTTATTATACTGAGAAAGAAGCAAGCTCAATATATTTATCAAACCCACCAGCACTATGGGCACTGTGATTTAAAAAAGACAGAGGAAAACAAACATTTTTCAGTGGTAAATGTTTACCAAACACCATGTGAAGCCATTTTTATCTATCATTTAAAACTTACATAAACCTTTAGAAGTAAATTCAGTTATTGTTCATCTTTTACAGAAGAGAGAACAGAGGCTTAGAGAATGTAAGTAATTTTCTAAGGCCTACATAGTAAGTGCAGGAGTTAGAATATTAACACAGCATGTTGACATGAGATAGTCTGTAAATCTATAACAGATTTTTAAAGGTAGGTAGGACATTCTTCAAATAGTACACAAAGCTAGCATGTTCCTTATCTATTCTGATGTCTCTCATAGGTATTAAGTAAAAATAAACTCAATGCCTTTCTTTATTATCCTGATAATACTGGGAAAAAAGGAGAACAAACCATTACTTAGAGCCATGAAGTTTCATGGGAACAGAATGGAGATAATGAACCCTGCATATAAAAAATGAAATACTGTCTTTGTCCACATTTAAGTTTACAGTTCATTTACAAATAGTGCAATCTGGAGTTTTCTGATAATGTTTTATATTTCAGGGACTGAATAGCTATACACACAGGCTTTTTATATTTATATCACAACAATAATTTGTCAGGAATGGAGGTCATACCATGCACAACATCTAGATAATGAGGGGAAATACTTCATTGAATCTGGGGCCCACCCTGGTCCCACCAGCCTCCCTGCCCAGGAGGTTTAGGGCAGTGCAGCATCTTTTCCTCTCACTGTCTTTTGTTTCTAGGCTGCATTTTTCATTTGATGGTTTGTGTGAGCCAAACAGACCTGTGAGTAATTCAAGACATGTGATTTATTAGACCATCAATTTCTTCATGGTTAACAATGGAAGCAAAATATTTTTTACCATGAGCACAGGGTTAAGTGAGGTAATGGCCATAATCTACCTAGGACAGTGCCAGGAACTCAGCAGAGTTCAGATTAGTCAGCCTGAGCTGCCATAACCAAGTACCATACGGTGTATGGTTTAAACAGTGAAAATTCATGTTCTTACAGTTCTGGATGCTGGAAGTCAGAGGCCAAGGTCACGGCTGATTCTGTTTCAGGAGCTGTCTCTCTCTTCCTGGCTTGCAGATGGTCACCTCTAGCTGTGTCCTCACATGAAGGAGGAGGAGGAGCAGAGAGATAGAGATGAGAAAGGGAGAGGGAGAAGAGATGAGAGGTAAATCTTTCTCTTTTAAAAGGCCACCAGTCCCAGTGGATTAGGACCCAAACTGATGACCTCCTTTAACCTTAGTTACCTCCAAAAATCTCTACCTCTGAATACAGTCATATCAGGGCTCAGAACTTCAACATATAAAATTTGGGAGAGGCACACAATTTAGTCTATAGTAGAGCTATTTATAGTATTTTAAAATATAATTTAAAAATATTCATTAGTTAGTTGCAAGCGCCAGTTGAGATTGTATGAAATATTTTAGGACATTTTTCTTTTTTTTTTTTTTTCATGTTCAAGCAGAAGGTAATGTTGTAGTGGTGTCAGTAGAATGTTCTCTCACCTTTCTTTTTTCTTTTTTATTAATATTAAATCATAGCTGTGTACATTAATGCGATCATGGGGCACCATACATTGGTTTTATAAATAGTTTGACACATTTTCATCATAGGACATTTTTCTGAAAGTCTCACCAACCAGATTGGCCTGATTAAATTTCATGTTCTCTGCCTCCATAGGTTTAAGTTCAAGGAAGCAAAGAAGACTTTTTCTTCTTTTATGCTCTTAATTCTCTGAACTGTGCCTGACATAGGAAAACACGGAGTCCTTAAAAACAGGATAGAAGCACTAACAGGACTATTTGGCATTATGGCTGGGGTGTAATTGCTTTTCAGTTTTACAGCTTTACTAGGAGACTATATTGCTCTATCAGAGCTGTTTCAGAGCCAGATGTTTAAACAATAAAATTTGTTCAAAACAGACCTTTTCTGACAATTTTCCTCTTTGTATTGCGGCTACTGCCTCCATAAACTCAGCCTTCTTTTTTAGGGGGCTGATGGCTGCTAGACTTCTCTGCAGTTCTTTCAGAGGTACTACAAAGCATTTAGTATATATCGTTTTCTTCTTGCTTGATGACCTTATAATAACTCAGAAAATGAGGAATGGGTTTCATAGGAAAATCTCATTCTATTTCTGAACTAGAAGAGACACTTTAGATTCGTGAGACACAGCCTAGAAGAGATAAGAAAACCCCAAGGCAGGAGTCATGTCAGCCAAACCCAACCTCTATTACTTCATGGCAGGGGCAGGATGGAGTCTATCCTCTGGCTGCAGCTGGAGTGGAGTTTGAAGAAGAATTTTTTGAAACAAGAGAACAATATGAAAAGTTGCAGAAAGATGGACGCCTGCTTTTCGGCCACGTGCCTTTGGTTGAAATTGATGGAATGCCGCTAACGCAGACTAGAGCCATCCTCAGCTACCTCGCTGCTAAGTATGACCTCTGCGGGGAAGGACCTGAAGGAGAGAGTCAGGATCGACATGCACACCGATGTTACCCTGGATCTGATGATGATGATAGCAGTGGCTCCCTTCAAACCCGTAAAGAAAAAGAGGAGGCCTTGGCTTTAGTGGTGAAGAAAGCTAAAACCCGCTACTTGCCCGTCTTTGAAAAGATTTTGAAAGACCAAGGAGAAGATTTTCTCCTTGGCAACAAATTCAGTTGGGCAGATGTGCAATTGCTGGAAGCTATTTTAATGGTGGAAGAATTGGATGTGCTTCTGTTCTTTCTGACTTCCCTTTGCTAACGGCATTTAAAACACGTATCAGCAACATTCCCTACAATTAAGAAGTTCCTGCAGCCTGGGAGTCAAAGGAAGCCGCCCCCGGACAGCCACTATGTTGAAGCAGTCAGGAACATTCTGCAGTTCTAAGGGCAGCAGGTCTCGTGATGGCAAGAGTGACAATCTAATCACAGCACCAGCACATGCCACCCATAGTGAATAACAGGCAAACTGTAGGTTCTAGGGGCTAAGAGTCTGAAAAGAACAAGCCATGCTGCCATCAGTGGCAGACACTGAATAAACGCAATATAAAACAAAAAAAAGAGAGACACTTTAAAAAATAATAAGCTAAATATAAATTCTACATGAAGCACAGAACTGAAATACAAAATTTCTAAATGGGTTTTATAGCTGTTTAGCTCCAGGAGAAAATAGGAAAAATGAAAGAAAAGGTAAGCTAGTTTCATATTTAACTGAAACAAAAAACAAGAGAAAGAAAAGCCAAGAAAGTGTGTGTGTGTGACAGAAAGAGCGTGCAAAAAAGAATGAATGAATTGGTAAACAGTATAAGAAAAAAAGAATATGCAGAAAAATATATTCACATAGATGATAACCAAGAATGATCCAAACCTCTGAAAGATGAACCACTAATTCAGAAACTCTAAAAACAATTACATAAGAAATATGATGAGAGCTAAATGTAGACCTATCATAATCAAATTGCTGACAAACTCAGAAATGTAAAATCAGCCAGGAAAAGTGACACATTTCCTTCTGGAGAAAAGAAGTAAGTCTGAGATCTGACTTGTCAACAGAAACAATGGATACCAGAAAATTATAGACTCCCTTGCAATTGTGAAAAAATTTCAGTTCTAAACTTAACAAAATATGTCTGCCCCAAGTAGGGGCAATGTTCATAACAATGAAATTATTAAAAAGAAGCAGAACATTTTTGTGGTATTATACCAGAGAGAGATTTCTTTCTTTCTTTCTTTCTTTTTTTGTAGAGACAGAGTCTCACTGTACCGCCCTCGCGTAGAGTGCCGTGGCGTCACACGGCTCACAGCAACCTCTAACTCTTGGGCTTACGCGATTCTCTTGCCTCAGCCTCCCGAGCAGCTGGAACTACAGGCGCCCGCCACAACGCCGGGCTATTTTTTTGTTGTTGTTGTTGTTGCAGTTTGGCCGGGGCTGGGTTTGAACCCACCACCCTCGGCATATGGGGCCGGCGCCCTACTCACTGAGCCGCAGGCGCTGCCCGAGAGATTTCTTATATACAACACAAAATTGGTAATGCATGAGGGCTTTAATAAGTTAGATTGTATTAGAATTAACACTTTATGTTTACCAAAAGACACCACTGAAAGACAGAAAAAAAAAAGCCACTAAGTGGGAAAATATATTTATAGTACATATATTTGGCAAAGTACACATGATGAGAATATGTAAACAATGTTAAAAGAAGTTAGAAACATAATAAAAACTTAGACAAAATATTTGAATAGCAATGATAATAAAAGAATATCCATATGACTGATGTCTCAAACCCATTAATAATCAGGTACATGGAAATTAAAGCTGCAAGGTAATGCCATTGCTAATCCACACGAAATGGCTAAAATAAAAATAAAACGTCAAAGTAACAATTTTGTTTTGATATGGAGTAAATTTCCATGCTTGGGGAAATGGGCACTGCTAGTTGTTTAGAAAACTGTTTATCAATATCTATTTCGGTTGAGTACATATGCACTCTGCATGGCTCAGCGGTGCCTTTCTTACGGATATACTCAACAATATTATACACATGGGTTAACCCAAAGAAATGTACAAAAATATTTACTGCAAGTCCAATGGTCATACAGGCAAATCATAGTTACATGAAGGAAATAAATTGATGATCATTTACAATGTATGCCTGAAACAGCAAGGAGAATGAACAAGTGACCACTGTCAATACACACAACAACATTGTGGGTATAAGTGAAGCACAAAAAGTTACATATAAAACAATTTATTTTGTGTGCTTATATGAAGTTGGAAAACGGAGATTACCTTTGGAGGACAACATGATGAGGGACTGAAAAAGAGAATTGTGAGAACTTGGTTGTGAATACATTCCATTCTTTGATCAGACTGTTGTTTACACCAATGTGTTCACTTTGTGAATGTTTGTTGACTTCCCACAAATAACAGAAAAAATACCAAGATACTATGTAAGTATTGAATCAGAGAAAAATGCTATTTAGTAAAAGAAAAGAGAACAACAGCAAGGTTTAGAACAAAATGTTTATATCATTTAAAGATGAATATCTTAGTAAATGAATAGAGCAACTCTGAAACCTACAAAATCTTCACTTTCCAAGTAAACACTACTTTAACAAAGGCAATGCTACTATCGTTCTTACATATCTGCACATTTTTGTTTCAGTTATAATTCTTCAGATCCCTATCACTCTTTCATAGTTTCTAGAGTCAAATCAATATAATGTGCAGCCTGTTAGTTCATTGTTTTGTAAAGAATTAAACTACTTTTAATTTTGACATGAGTATTTTATGCACTGCAAAAAACACACTAAAATATGAATTTCACATCCATTAGTTTTTCTTTGGTCTTAGATTGATGCTTTAAATTAATTTTGCCTTTACTTCAACTTCATCTTTTGACCCATACTAATATATTCAAAGCATTATCCAAAACAGAATGTTTTGAGTATTTAATAGCTGCTAATTGCTATTACTTTGAATTTGTTTTCTGTGGAAATTATTAAAATCTCACATTTGGAAATCATACACAGAATCAATTTTTAATTATGGATTAATTTTTAAGATATCTGTTTTATGTATTATTGATCACAAAAAAGTTAAGTAACATCAACTTGAAAACAGTACTAAAATTTGTATAAAGTTAACTTGTTACCTGTTGGGGTCTTGCCTTGGATTCTACCACATTATATATTTAGCAAAATAATAAAGAAGGTATAAAGTAAGAACCTGCATCACCTTAGTAAATAGGTTATATTAATCTAAGAGGACTTCCAAGTTTTAAAAGAGATATATAAAGACAAAAGAATTTTTTGAACTTACTTTTTGTCTACTGCATCAAAAGTAGTAGGCAACATCATAAAAAGATAACGTCAAAAGCAGAGGTATCTTATTAGTGTAAGAAAGCATCTGATTTTGATGAAGAATAGAGCTTAACATTAGACAGTTTAAATTCCAAGGAAATGAATGAATATGAGAAAATTGTCCATATTTGAGGAAAATGGTGAATATTTGCATTGTTGTTAATTAAATATTTTAAACTTAACATATGAATACATTTAATTATAAGATTTATAAAATAACTTTCATTGAAGAAGCTCAAAAATAATATAATAATATTATTATATACCCTTTGATAGTCAAGTAAATGAAGTAAATTGACATCACTGTCATTTCATTGATATATTTGATTGATTGTTTTTCATTTCATATTAATATGTCAGTACAAATGACTAGATTACATTGTTTATGTGTCTTAGGTAAAGTTCAAGTTGTAGTTGAGCCCTTCTCCAGGGGGTATGCCTTTACCTTGTGGACCTTAGGTAAGACTTTACTAATCCTCCCCATCCTCCCTTCTCCTCTTACCTCCTCCCTTTCCCCTTGACTTGAATTCACTTGTGTTCTTCTCTGGTGCAGGCCTGCAGTTGTTTATCTATTGGTTTCACAGTATATTGACTACATTGAATACTTGCTTTTCCACTCTTGTGATATTTTGCTTAGAAGAACGTGCTTCACCTTCGTTCAGGTAAATATAAAAGATGTAATGTTCCCATCTTTTTATGGCTGAATAGTATTCCACGGTATGCTTATACCGTAGTCTATCAATTCATTCATGTGTTGCTGGGTGTTAAGTGACCAGGGATGTGAACGAACAGCAGCTTTGCCATGGGTGTAAACTCATTCCTGTAATTATTAAGTCGAGAAACAGACTACACGAGATGAGATGGCATGTAGCAAAGATCTTTATTTAGGGGTTTGATTTTATACCTTTCTAGTCACATACACACTTGACTATTAGTTTCACCATTACCTCAATTTACCTATCTGAAATCAACTAAAAAGGAAATATCCTGTTACCACATCAATACAATCACTTTTGTAGTAAACATCTTCTTCTAGACACTGACTAATCTCTGGGTAGGTGTGTAAACAAAGTCATAAAGAAGAAAGTAGCCACAGGGGAACAGAGTTAGTGGAAGAATATCTTCAAGCATTCACTCAATTTACTCAGTATGAAGTAATGACTCTGTCGTTTCCTCAGAGCAGAGCACCTATAGACCTCTGACAATATGTTGTTAACATACGTCAACCCTCTGGCCCGTATCTCTGAGGAAGGATGGCATGCTCTTTGATTTCAGGCTTCACGGGGTACACAGCCTCAGAGAATGGCTTGTGGAATTTTAACTCCAGGGAAGCCAACTCCGTGTGTGTCCCAGGAGGCCCAGGTCCCTTAAGCCTCTGGAATAAAAGCAAGTCATTTTAAACTCACATTGAGCTCACTTTGTGTGCTTGATGTAGGATATGTTTATTTCTAAATCTTTCCCTACAATGGGTCCTTGGGTTGATTCCACATCCTGGAGATTGTGAATTGAGCTGCAATAAACATTCTAGCGAAAATGTCCTTATGGTAAAATCATTAACTTTTCTTCTGAGTGAATACCTAGTAATGGGATTGCAGGATCAAATGGAAGTTTATATTTAGCTTTTTGAGGATTCTCCATACTTCTTTTCATGAAGTATGAAAACCTATATCATGAACCTATATCAGTTCCCAATCTTATCAGCAGCGTACAAGTGTTCCCTTCTCTCCACATCCACACCAGCATCTTCAGTTTTGAGATTTTTGTGCTATGGGCTATTCTTACTGGGTGGTTTTGATTTCCATTTCTCTTATACTTAGGGATGATGAGCATTTTTTCATGTGTTTGTTGGCCATTCATCTTTCTTCGTTTGAGAAGGCTCTGTTTAAATCTTTTGCCCAATCTTTTCTTGTTGATTAGTTTGAGTTCTCTGTAGATTCTAATTATCAGCCCTTTGTCAAATTACTAGCATGTAATTATCTTCTCCCATTCTGAAGGATGTCTGTTTGCTTTAGTTGTTGTACCTTTCACTGCTTAGGAGACTTTTAGCTTGATCATGTCCCATTTATTTATTTTTAATGCTGCTATAATTTTTAATTGCAACAACTATAATAAATCTTTAAATATCCAATGTTCTGGACCAGATTTTTTTTTAATTAAATCATAACTGTATATATTAATGCAATCATGAAGCACCATACACTGGTTTTATAGACTGTTTGACACATTATCATCACACTGGTTAACACAGCCTTCCTGGTATTTTCTTAGTTATTGTGTTAAGACATTTACATTCTACATTTACTAAGTTTCACATATGCCCTCGTACAATGCACCGCAGGTGTAATTCCACCACTCACCCTCCCTCCGCCCACCTCCCCCATCCCTCCTGTCCCTTTTCCCCTTCCCCCTATTCTTAGGTCATAACTGGGTTATAGCTTTCATGTGAAAGCCATAAATTAGTTTCACAGTAGGGCTGAGTACATTGGGTACTTTTTCTTCCATTCTTCAGATACTTTATTAAGAGGAATATGTTCCAGCTCCATCCATGTAAACATGAAAGAGATAAAGTCACCATCTTTCTTTAAGGATGCATAATATTCCACGGTGTACATACACCACAATTTATTAATCCATTCGTGGATCCATGGGCACTTGGGCTTTTCCCATGACTTAGCAATTATGAATTGGGCTACAATAAACATTCTGGTACAAATATCTTTGTTATGATGTGATTTTTGGTCTTCTTGGTATATGTCTAGTAGAGGAATTATAGGATTGAATGGCAAATCTATTTTTAGATCTCTAAGTGTTCTCCGAACATCTTTCCAAAAGGAATGTATTAATTTGCATTCCCACCAGCAGTGTAGAAGTGTTCCCTTTTCTCCATATCCGTGCCAACATCTCTGGTCTTGGGATTTTGTGATATGGGCTTATCTTACTGGAGTTAAATGATATCTCAAAGTAGTTTTGATTTGCATTTCTCTGATGATTAAAGATGATGAGCATTTTTTCATATGTCTGTAGGCTGTGCACCTGTCTTCTTCAAAGAAGTTTCTCTTCAAATCCCTTACCCAGCCTGCAATGGGATCACTTGTTCTTTTCTTGCTTATACGTTTGAATTCACTGTGGATTCTGGTTATTAAACCTTTGTCAGAGACATAACCTGCAAATATCTTCTCCCAATCTGAGGGCTGTCTGCTGGCTTTACTTACTGTGTTCTTGGCTGTGCAGAAGCTTTTTAGTTTGATCAGGTCCCAGTAGTGAATTTTTGAAGCTGCCTCAATTGCCTGGGGGTCCTCTTCATAAAATACTCACCCAGACCGATTTCTTCAAGGGATTTTCCTGCACTCTCTTCTAGAATTTTTATAGTTTCATGTCTTAAGTTTAAATCTTTAATCCAGTGAGAGTCTACCTTAGTTAATGGTGAAAGGTGTGGGTCCAGTTTCAGTCTTCTGCAGGTTGCAAGCCAGTTCACCCAGCACCCTGAGAGGCTGCTGTATTCCTGGATCACTTCTAAGAGTTTTATAGTAGAATCCCTGGTGTTTTCCAGATATACAATCATATCATCTGCGAAGAGCGAAAGTTTGATCTCTTCTGACCCTACATAAATACCCTTGGTTGCCTTTTTTTCCCTAATTGCGATGGCTAAAACTTCCATTACAATGTTAAAGAGCAGTGGAGACAATGGGCAGCCTTGTCTGGTTCCTGATCTGAGTGGAAATGATTTCAATTTAACTTCATTCAATACGATATTGGCTGTGGGTTTACAGAAGATGGCCTCTATCAGTTTAAGAAATGTCCCTTCTATACCAATTTTCTTAAGTGTTCTGATCATGAAGGGATGCTGTATAGTATCAAAAGCTTTTTCAGCATCAATTGAGAGAATCATATGGTCTTTGTTTTTTAATTTGTTTATGTGCTGAATTATACTTACAGATTTACTTATATTGAACCAGTCTTGATACCCTGGAATAAAACTGACTTGGTCATGATCTACAATTTATTTGATGTGTTGCTGGATTCTCTTTGTTAGGACCTTGTTGAATATTTTTGCATCTATATTCATTAGTGATATTGATCTATAATATTCTTTACTTGTTGGCTTAAAAAGTTTCACCAGAGAAATCTGTGGTCATTCTAATATTCTTCCCTTTGTAGGTAATGGATTTCTTATGTCTGGATGCTTGGAGAATTTTTTCCTTCATATTAACTTTAGTGAAGTTAATTATGATATGCCTGGGGAATGTCTTATTGAGACTTAGTCATGTTGGGGTTCTGAAACTGTCTGCTATCTGAATTTCAGAATGTCTTGGCATGTCTGGAAAATTCTCTTTCATAATTTCATGGAGAAGGGCCTCAGTGCCTTGTGAGGCCACTTCATCACTTTCAGGGATTCCAATGAGGTGGATATTAGCTTTCTTCGAAGTATCCCAGAGCACTCTGAGAGAATGATCCGTTTTTGCCCTCCATTTCTCTTCCTCTTAGAGAGTTTGGGATCATTCAAAGGCTTTGTCTTCAATATCAGAAATCCTTTCTTCTGCTTGCTCCACTCTGTTACTGAGGGATTCTACTGTATTTTTCAGATCTTTGAGGGCTGCAAATTCTTGGTTCAGTGCATCAAAATCTTTGGTTGTTTTGTCTTTAAATTCGTTAAATTCTTGAGATAACTTTTGAATTTCTTCTCGAATTTATAATTCTGACTTTTGAATTGCTGCTTGAATTTCGAATTCCAAATTTTCCTCCATTTTATTAATCTTGTTTGTGATCCAAATTCTGAATTCGATTTCTGACATCTCCACCAGCTGTTTATGAATGGGATCTTTGGTTACATCTGCCATATTTTTCCTTTGGGGGGGGTTGATCTATTCTGATTATTCATGTTACCAGATTTTTTCCTCTGATTGCACCCCATGATTACTTTACACCATTTGATTTTTCACCTGGAGCCTTGTCAAGGACACATATAGTGCTATGGCCTAAGAAACTGGGGACCTGTTAGGTGTGGTGGGGCTAAGTGGTTCTGTCTTGTTTTTAGCTGGTCTCTGTTCGATCCTAGTGAAACAGTTACTCTGGGTTGAAGTGTCATCTGAGGAGAAATACTAGCAATTAAGTCACCCCGCTTCCCACAGGCAACAATTGGAAAAGGAAAATTAAACCTTTCTACAAGCACACACCCAGGGCACCACCTGAATAGTCCTTGGGTGACTGGCTCTGTTCAAAGAGTCCAAATCAATTGTCCCAGTCAGCACCTGTCTCAGGTGGGAGAGTTTAAAAGGTCTCTGGCAACCGGATTGCAGAGGCCTGTTGACTACTCTGATATGGCTTGTTCCAGTGCTTGATGGAGTCAGGAGGACCCACCCAGCAAATAGATCAGTCTTGGAAGGTTGCTGCCTCCTTCCCCACCTTGCACCTCTGTCATACGCAGTCACTGATAGTCCCACAGGGCTGTGAACCAGTTGCCTGTAGTGAACAGATACTCCAGAGGTTTGTACCTGCCTGAATCAGAAGGAAATCTATTTCTGCTGAGCCAGGCCACTGCACTCTGCCTATATCCAACAGGGGGAGGTGAGGCCTGACAACCTCTGGTGCTTGATGGAGGCTGGGGGGTTTAACTAAGTTCCAGTCCTGCCCCTGATTGATATTACTGACAGAACAGAAGAGAACAACTTTGCGGGAATTTGTTTCTGTCCCTGCTAAATTCCCCTACAGAAGAGAAGCTGTTTTGAGTTCCCAGAGCCTGCATCTCAGGCCCTGTCTTTGCTCCAGCAGGTTTGTATTCGGTTACTTGTCGGTTCTAGCCTCCTGTCTTCCTTTGTCTATAGGCTGATGATCCCCTGAGGGCTGGGTGCATCTTAGGCTCAGTAAAGCAGTCCTCTGGATCAGCCCCTCCCTTGGAACTTCCTGGCTCTGTGCATGCATTTCTAGTCCCCGCACTTCACCCAGGCCGGTACCGCCTCAGGCAAACCCTTTACTCACAGGGCCTGCGTTTCCATCCCAGATCTGTTCCATTATGGTTGCCACCTGAGTAGATGCCCAGCCTCCTCTGGTTGCCCAGGGAGACAGGGGGTGTGGCTTCAGAACATGCAGGAGTGAGCCCTATTGTTGCTAAAAGATGGCTGTTGCTCTGCGCCTTGGGGCACTGCCGTTCCAGTGTGGTTCCCCCTCAGCTGACCATCCTCTCCTTGCTCCCGTGCCCCAGAGTCAGCACTGACCAGCTGCAGTCTAGGCCCTGTCCACATCCCTCAAGAAATTACCCAAGAATCTGGACTCCTGGGGGACAGGCCTCCAGACCTCAGAGTGAGAGTGGAGGGGAGTGCTGGGAGCTCAGAGTTGCAGGTAGAGAATATATACAGTTTTATACAGTTTTATGCCTGGCAGGAGAATGCCGTGGCACCCTAGTAGGGGAGGTAGGTCCAGTTTTTAGAGGGTCTCTCCTGTGGAGTGTAGTGGGAGGAACTTTGAACTCTGCTCATTTGTTTATGGGGCACTCTGAGCCATTCTCATGAGGGAGGGGACTCCCGTCCACTTGGTGATGGATTTTGTACCTTTTGTTTGTATCCTTGTGGTTGCAGCTCACCTCAGCGGGGTTGATGTGCATTCTTCAACCTTCTCTCTTGGTGCAGCTCTAACACCAGGTTACTTATTATATTTCTGTCCTTTAACTCTCCTTCTGGACGGGAGCCTCTGTGGAAAGCTGGCTTTAGTCAGCCATCTTGTCTCCGCCCTCCAACCAGACAGTTTTAGAACAGAATTTTTCCAAACCTTCAAAGAGAAGCTTGTACCTATATTTCAGATGCTATTGTAAGCATAAAGAAGGAAGGAATCCTCCCTACAACTTTTACCAACCATTATATTTATTTTATAGACATGGAAAGAAGGCAGACACACAACGAGTAACTCATTTTCAGGATTGTAGGTGGAAAAAATGGTGTAGTAGAATATTTCCCTTATGATATTTTATACACATCACAGTTAATGTATGAAGAAGATGCTGTAGTTAAACCTTTCTAATGAAAATTGCTTTTTATTATAGATGTGACTTCTGGGTCTAATGAGATCACATTAATTAGATCACACCAAGATGTGTAGGGGTGATCAGAGTACATTACAAGGAAACAAATCAAACTTTATGAAATCCTTTCCCACCCAGCCTAAGGTTGAAGAGCATCAGAATCTTATAAAATCATCATTCATCCCTAAATATTTCTTAGTATGTCATACACTTAATTTCCCTGTGTTTTTTGGCTCTAGTCTTCAGCATGGACTTCCCCTGAAGCTGTTGCCTCTGACGCCTCTTCTACCTTATATCTTAATGTTTCTGTTAAAATGGGACCAATGGACCCTGAAAATCCCAATCTCAAAGAAGTACTGCACTCAATGGAGAGGTGATCAGAGTGCTCTTCTTCTCTTCCCCTATTTGTCTCACACTTTGTAACATTGGTCCAGAGCACGGTGCTTGTGTTTCACATGATCCTTAATGAAAACTTCTACTTTAAGTCCTATTTGCAGCCTCTATATACATAGGTTTTATCCTGAGGATACAAGGTCATGGAGTCCAGACAGAGCTTGGTACTTAAGAAAAATCCTGATATTTTTCACCAGGTCTTCACTGAGTCCCTTTAGAAAATTCGTTTTTCCAGAAGAAATGTTAATCCAATGTGTCCAAAGTAGTTCTATTCTCCACATCACCCTCCTTACCAGCCTGAAATGTCAAATCAGAGATCAAGATGAAATGGACTATCACCACCACCTCCAGGGAAAGGGAAATTTGTGCAACAGCATTTTGAATGAACTCAAGAAAAGAAGCATTCTGCGAGTCTTTTCGCGTATTGTGATTAGAACGCATAATGTTTCCCTGAAATTAAGCTTTTAACTGAAAGCAGAGAAGCCTCTGGGCTTCATCTCCATTTCCATAATAGTTTGACTTACTTAATCTACTCTTTTATGGAGTTCTTTAAATAAGAAGCTGTTTTCGTTTCCCCTGGATGCCATCAACTAAAAATACGCCCAGGATCAAAATCATTTTCTTTTTTTTTTTTTTATTAATATTAAATCATAGCTGTGTACATTAATGTGATCATGGGGCACCATACACTGGTTTGTTTGTACTCTCCTTTATTTTAGGTATTATGCTGAATCAACAGTTTGTATTTCAAAGAAAAAGTACAAAATACTTCTTAATTATACTTCCCATGACATTTTTTTCAAGTAATTCAAGGGATATCTACAAATTCAATGGTAACATAAGAACAGTCTTACACATGATTTTGTATCTTATTTAGCATAAAACACTTGAGAATTCTAATTAATTTATTGAACTAAAGCATTAGATGAGTGAGTATATGCATGAATGCTAACTGGGTAACCTCTTTACAGATTTAGCCACAGGAAACCCAGCAGTAGCCAATACTAATTTTTTAAATTTGACTAAGGAATATTTGTTTATTTGTCATGTGCATGGAACCTTTTTAAAATAATTTCTCAGCAGTGTTATAGTATCTTGTATATGAAATCTTGATGGGATGTTCAAGATAATTAAATAATTCTTTTAATATATTTTTATATATTATAATTGTTGTGTGAAATTAATCCTTTTTAGCTGAAAGAGAAGCCTCTGGGTCTCATCTCCATTTTCATAATAAGCAAATTTAATGTACCCCTTTACTCTATTACTTCAATTAAAAAATACTTTTGTTTAACCTAGTGGTAGTAAGCTCTCTAAAAGTAAGTTCAGAAAAAGTTATTTTTTGTCTTTCTTAATTCTCTTTTATTTTTGATATCCTATGTTGAGCCAGTAGTTTCTATTTCAAAGAAAAACTCAGTTATTTTAAATTGTTTTCGTGACATTTTTTCTAACAACTCAAGTAACTCCCATAGCTACAAATTATTTGAATTTAAAAAATATTAACCTTTTCACAGTTTTGTATAATAGTCAGCACTTAATCTTTTTTATTTTAATTAATTTTTTGGACTAAGATGTAACTCAACATATAGATGAAAACTGATAGGAGAATTTCTTTACAGCTTTATTTATAGAAGGAAATATTACTTTTAAGAAAATGTTTTGGGCTTAAAGAGCATTTTTGGTGATCTATTTTGTATATGGAACTCTAGAAGAAACTGTAGAAATGGAAAATGATTAGAAGCTGACCTCTAGAAATTTAATATCTAGTAAAAAAGAGAAGGTGGATATAACCTATTCTTCTATCATAAAGAAAGAAGAGTAAATAGCAAAAGTGAAAAAATAAAGAGAGGGACATGAAGGCTCTGAGGACAGAGTTCTCACCCACTGGGAAAAAGGTAGGCCAGAGGAACTAGAGGCAGAAAGATTGTGAAAGACCTAAAAATGTTACTTTGGAGCATTCTGGGTCAAAATAATATTTAACATCAAAAATATAAAATCGAGAATATAATAAAAAAGAAAACAAACAGAAACTTCAATAAGTTTCATTCCGAATGTGAGGAATGTGCCAGTCGTCTAGGTAAAAATCAGTAAGGAGATGGTTGGATGAATTTAAAGCTGAAGATAGAAATTTTACTTTTGAAGAATCTCTGTCTCTCTATCTCTCTCTCTCTTTCCCCTCTCTCTCCCCTTCCCCATATTTCTGGCATTGCTAGTTACTGAGGATACAAAGATAAATAACACAGAATCAGTTCTCAGGAAACTCACACTAATAGTTGGAAATTAGACATTTAATACAACAATATTCATGGAATAAGATGTCACATTAAACTATTAGCAAGGTTCTGTCAAGGAGGAATATGATATCTGCTTAGGAAAATGAGAAAAAAAATGACAGATGGTGATATGTCAGGGGTGTATAGAGGATATGAAATGTGAAAATTCTTGAGGGAAGTGTGAAAACATGACCAAACTCTAAAACTACAAATAGCTTGATAGTGTAGAGTATACTGTTCATATAGGAGGAGTGAGGTAAGATAGCACCAGAACAAAAATTGTTTACATATCCTAAGATGCTTGATGTGCAACTTTGATGGAATCCTATTGGGAGCAGTTTTCAAATAAATATTTGTGTTTTAGAAACAACTATCAGATTGAATTATACTTGGATAAGTCACAGCATGAGAGAAAAAAAAAAAACCTTCAGCACTTTACTTCAACAATACAGACAAAACATAATGAAGGTCAAAAATAGATCAGTACTGAAGATTCAGATCTAAAATAAATCAGTATCTGAAGAATTTAAATTTCAAAGACAGGTTTGTATTTTTCAACCTGTTGACTACTGAATTTTGGAGATTGGAGTAATATATAAATTAAAAATTATATGAAAAGAGGATAAACCTGACCTCCTGCCTACACACACGCACACACACACACAGAGTTTTTAAGGTTTCAATAATTCTTTACAAACTGCAAGTTATTTTCAAATGTCTCATAATTCACTGTAGTTTTTATTTGTGTTCTTGATTAATGTGTAATAAAAGCTACTTTCTCCTTATAGTCCACCAAAAAACTTTAAGATGAGCTTCATGCTTGAATAAATCACTAATATGTATTGATGTCCATTTTTTTGTTGTTGCTGTTGTAAGCAAATGAATAGATAATGGTGTCATTCATGAAGGCAAGGCTTATAGAACAAGGGGAAAGGCTAATGTGTTGAGGTATGGATGTTGATCTTGAAGTATTTACAGAATTGTTCCAGGAGACAGTTGTAACTACAGCCAGGTGCTTGGCTCCTAGAGAGGTCTGGGTTTGATCTATAAACTTGGAATCTAATGTTCTATCAAGCTGACCACCCAGCTAATGACTGCTGGGACCACGAAGAGGGGGAATGTGAGAAGGGGTGGAAGCTGAGCACAGAATTCCCTACAATAGAAGTCAAGAAGAGAAGGCCACAAGTGTCACCACCTACAAATTGTACGCTAGTAGAAGAACTAAAAGACCAAGAAAAACATCCTAATAACTAAGGGAAAGAGGAACCCACACTCTCAAAATATTTTTCTGCACTCTGAGATGACCATAATATACTTTTATTCTGTTCTTATATTTTTAAAATCTTTATAATAGAATTTATACAAAGTTCATTTCTATATGTAATTATAGAAATATTTTCCTTTAAATGAAAAATAAGTCATTATGTAAGGAATGACTTGCCCTCTTTATTAGTAAAATTAAAGCAATAGTTAAAGCATAGAGGCGATGTGACATTTTATGAATAATATGGAATCTAGTGTGTAAATATCTGATCTACTTTGATGACATACTCTAAGACAGAATATTTTGCTGTAATCGCACCTTCATTATTTTTAGAATGTCAGGCAAAAGTTCTCAGGTTGAGTAGTGCCTCAGAAAAATATAAGGTTTTAATATCTTTTAAAAACCAATAGTTTGTAGAAATTGCTCATGGAAAAGAATATTGCTTAATAAAACTAGCTTATATTTCATTTATTGAAAATCCAGTCTTCAATGAACTAACCCACCTTGAGAGGGAACTGATGAGCAGTAGCTAAGCGATTGTAACATGCCTTCAACATTTTGACATGTGTAATTTTAAGACTACTCAAAATAATTCTAAAATGTCACCTGTTGTGAAGCCTTTCTATTCATCATTTTGCTAGGGTGTGGAATGAACATTCCAGAAAATAAAATATTGTTGTTGAATTTATATATATAAAGCATTAATACTCCTGTTCTTAAATCTATAACCAGCAATAATTTGCTTTGGCTTAAAAAACACAAATAGCCTTGAAATGAAAACGGAAGTACAGATATCTCTACAGGGTGCAGATTTGATTTCCTTGGCTATATCCTCAAAAGTGGTATTGCTAAAAAAGACAATAGATAACATGATAGTTCTATTTTGAATATTTTGAGGAACCTCTATTCCATTTTCCATAATAGTTATACCAATTTATATTCCTACGGACAGTTTTAAGGGTTCCCTTTTTTCTACACCTTCTCCAACATTTGTTGTCTCTTGTCTTCTTAGTAATAGCTGTCTTAACAGGTGTGAGCCAAGATATGGAAACAGTCTCCAGGTCTGTCAACACATGAATGCACACCCCCACACATACACACACAAGGAAAGATTCTTCAGCCCTAAAAAGTGTAGATCCTGCCATTGTATTAACATACATGAAACTGAAAGTGCACGACATTGTGCTAAATAAAGTAAGCCAAATACTTAAAGGAAAATACTGCATGATCTCACTTATATGTGGTCTTAAGAAGCAAAAAGTTAAATAGATAAAAACAGAGGGTAAAATTGTGGTTACCAGGGGCTTGGGGATTTATTTATCCTATGTAACGTATACATCTAGCGTACACCGTGAGGACTATGATCAACAACGTCATGTTACGTAGTGGAAATTCGGTAAGAGAGGAGAATTTAGGTATTCTTACCACACTCACACATACACACACAAAAGTCACTACATGAGGTGACAGATGTGTTAATTTGACTGCAGTAATCATTTCACTATATATATGTACATCAAAACCTTACGTTATGCACTTGAAATGCACGCAATAGAGAAAAGGCAGCAAATAAAACAGCGCAGATATTTTTAGAGACATTAGGTTTTTGTGAACAGGTTTTGCAGAACTTACCATATCTTTCCGAGGACAAAGATTGACTTTGCTCTTGCTTTTTGTCACTTAAACGTCAGTGACTAAGCAAAAGCTTTTCATTTGCTTGGTGTCAATCCTGAAAACTCCCTGGTCTCTAAATGACCAATTAGTGTCAAAATTATGAAGACACTTCAGTTATTTTGGTTTAGACCCTGAGCTGAGCTTTCACTTACGTCTGTTAACAGCTTTATAATTAGATTTCTTTCTGAACCTAAGCTAAATTTGAGAAGGGTCTTGGAGTTTTACAAGCCCATCATTCAGTTTATTGTAGTCTAAATCCAACTTGACAGTTTTCCTTTTACTCCCTTTTCTCCATATATTATGCTTTGTGATGTAAATTACTGCTGCAAAGCAAAGGAACATGTTAAAAATTATTGAATATATGTCTTTTCTTTAAGATTTGTCTGTGCACTTTTATAAGTTAATTATAATTAAATAATTGACATACAGTAAAATTTGGATGTTTACATTATCAACTCACACAATTTTCATCTTTCTCATTTGAAACAGCCTTTTATCTGAGAGTCTATGTTTTATTTCATCTTGGTTTATTTTTCGCTTTATATATCCAATAATAGAATACCATAGTATGATTAGCATTTAGCTGTGTCTTATGTACTGCAAGCCCTAAAAAAACATTGCATAAATTAACGAGTTTAACAATAACAAAATATTTAAAATTGGAGTGAATATAAATATTACAATTTCATATTATTCTTTAATCTCTTTCATGTACTTTCAATTATCCTATTAAGAGAATTGTTCAGTATTTGAAGCTTATTCCAATATAATTGAGATTCATATTATTGTATTTTCAATTTTCACTAGGGAGTGATAATTTTCTCTGAGTGTTTTTATGGCTCGTGAAACAGAAACTTTTCTGGATATGGTCCAAATGTACTACTTTGTGACAAATTTAGAATATAGGCTATATTTTGAATTTTTTTTTTTTTTAGACAGAGTCTTACCATATCCCCTTGGTAGAGTGCTGTGGTGTCAAGTTCACAGCAACCTCAAACTTTTGGGCTTAAGTGATTCTCTTGCCTCAGCCTCCCGAGCATCTGGGAGTACAGTCACCCACCACAACGCCCGGCTATTTTGGAGCTGCAGTTGTCATTGTTGTTTGTCAGGGCTGGTTCGGGTTCCAACCCGCCAGCTCCGCTGTATGTGGCTGGCTCCCTAGTCGCTGAGCTACAGGACCGAGCCTATATTTTGAATTTTTGAGTATTTAATATTATATTTAAATTTACTTTATTTGAGGTCACAAAGTATTTTAAGTGTTTTATAAATTTTGTACTTAATATTTTGTTTCAAATCAATGTAAGTACTTAATTAACATGATTTTTAAAAATAATTTTAGTTTATATAATTAAATTTTTCAAAAGGTTTCTTGGGAAGCCCTGATATGCTGATTTATAGCTTTTAAATTTTTCCTCTTCGTATTAGTATTGGAAAAACTTCCAGACAATTTGAAAATTTAGTCTCACCAGAACTCTAGGATGAATCCTGACCTTGGTCAACAGTGATTTGACCAGATGTCAGGTTCCCATGTTCACAGGTTCTTGGTTCTTAGTTCTGAAGAATGGTTACTAGAACCAAATCAATGCAATGGATGAGTGGAGCAAGCAGGATTGAGCGAAGTGCCAAGTTTTATTGAAGATTAAAGCATAGTACATTCCGAAGGAGGGGCAGGTCAGCCTCCTGCGAGTGGAGGAGACACTGAGTTTAACAAGGTTCCTTGTTTTATGTGGACTCCCTAATCTTATGTTAAGTGGGGGATGGCATATTCATGATTTTTCTGGGAAAAGGATGGAGAATTCCTGGAATTAGGAAACCTCCCCTTTTCCATTTTTGTAAGGCAATTTCTGGGGTGTGCCATGGTATTTGTAAACTGTCATAGTACTGGTGGGTGTGACTATTAGGCCACCATTTAGTCAACTGTGCATGTGCTCTAAAAGACCCTTTGTCAAGATCTCAACAATACCTCTAATTTATGGGGAGTTTTTACCTCTTTATGATTGGTTAGTCCTTGAAGACCCTCCGTTGCAAACCAAACGTGGTCAGTCCTTAAGGATCCCCTTCATAAATCATCTGTTCTTTCTTGGGAGCCCCCTCTTTAGGGTCCTAATCAGGCTTTTCCCAAACAACCCAATTCCATATGATCACATCTATCTGTCTATGTCAGAAGGTTCCTGGGGGCATTAATCACTATCCTAAAACAACTAGCTTCCCCAAACAACCCATGTACAAGGTCTTGCACCTGTGAGTTACCAATTAGCCTTGTTCCCATAACAACTCAGGCCAGTCTGACCCAAGCCAGTCCACCATCCACTTTGCTCCTGTCTAACTAATTACCTAACATAATAGTGTGATCTTTTTATAAAGATGTAGGGAACACAAAAAATACATATATTTTTTCAGGCAGGAGTTACTCTATTGCCCAGGCTAGAAGACAGTGGTGCCATCAAAGGTCACTACGACCTCCAACTCCTGGCTCAGACTTTCTCCTCACCTACCAAGTAACTGGAACTGTAGGAGTACACCATCATGCTCTAGTAATTCTATTTTTTGTCTCATGAGATGAGAGTATGGCTAAGATAACCTAGATAACTAAATAATCAAAGATTCAAAAGTACCAAACTTTTGTTGGTATATGTCTTTTTATTGGACCTTTCTCCATGTAGAGATGTATAATCACATCAAGCACACAAACATATATACATGTACATACACACACCTACATTTCTATTGCACAAGCACTACCCCCCTCAAAAACTATCATGAAGCAACTTTATATTTTTCTCTCCTAATCATATTTTAAATTTATCCTGTATTTTTCCCTTTCACCAGGATAAAATTTTTGTTTAATTTCTGAATAGCAAAACTTCCGAAGTAACTTTAAGTTACTAACTACAAAATTAGTAATTAGATTTTCTAGTTTGAGATCAGAGAAGACGCATGAAATTTAACATTCCCTGAGGCATCAACTAGATAAAAGTAGATACATGGCTGCAACGTATACAGAGAACAGTGGAAGCAACAGGACAACATCTTCACAAAAGAAGACACTTTGCAGGCAAGACAAGTCAGTGGAAAAAGTGCTTTATTCTCATTGTACATGGCCCCTTCAAAACAGGTGTCATACATACTCTGAAGCCATTCAGGCAGGGAGCTGGGGAGCTATACTGAGAAAGCCTGAGTGTCACAACCAGCTGTGCCCCAGGTTTAGACTTTCATATGCAAGTCACTTTCATGGGAAAGCTAGGGGAGGATTTTAATTTTCTATGGCTGAATAAAATTTTAAGTGACTTAGAATACAGACATCAATATTTAAAAAAAATTTACATCTTTAATTTTTCATTTTTGTGTGTTGAAGTCTAGGCAAACTTGATGGAGGTCTCTGTTTAGGGTCTCATAAGGCTGACATAAGATGTTAGCTGGTGAGGTTCTTGTCTAGAAGTTCCCCTGGGAAAGAAAGAACCTTCTTCAAAGCCCATTCATGGGAGGATTCCATTTCATGTTGTTGAAGACCACAAGTCCCTGTTTCTTGCTTATTGTTGACTGTGGGTGGTTATTAGCTTTTAAAGGCCACTCTCAACCTTTCTGTCTGAAAATAAAAATAAAATGGAAAATAGGAAATCATTCCAAGGGACTAAAGCATCAGCTCAACATAGCTTTTATATGCAATTGCCTATATATATATATATATATATATATATATATAGTTTTTTTTTAAATGGGAGATATGTTAAAAGAAAAGGAAGTTTGACTAACAATCATAAAAATTAAGACAACGTAAGCAGACCAACAAGTGATTCAGATTTTGGAGTTTGCCAGGTAAGTCTTAAAATAACTATCATTAATATCTTATGGAAAATTAAAAAAATGTACAAACTATAAAAAAGATAAAGAATTACAATAATATAACCTATTCTATAGAATTAAAATTTACATTTAAAACATTAGAAAGTGTATTATCTAAATTTATGAATTTAAAGGAGGGTCCAATACTCTGAGCATAGTAGAATACAGAAATAGTGAGTCAAACTATGAGTTCATAAAAGGTCTCTAAACTACAGCACAGAAATAGCAAAAATAGAAAAGTTAACTGATAACATGATAAAATAAAAATACAGCACAGCAGAAAGTACTAACATGTGTGTACTTTAATCCCAGAAGAAGAGGAAAATGAAAATGGGAACTACACAAAATTCAAAGTCATAATGACCAAGAATTTTAAAAAACCAATATCCAATATAAGAGCCTCAGTCCACATATTAAAGAAACGCAATGAAGCAAAAACAAGATAAAGAAAAGAACACAATACATCATAGCAAAACTAGCATTACCAACAAGAAAAGAAAAATCTTCAGCACATAGCCTTCAAAATGATAAGCAACTATAAGTTTGATAGCTAACCTCCCAACAGAAGGTATGTCAACCAGATCCTATGCATTGAATTATGTGCTCCAAAATTTGTATGCTGAAGCCCCAACTCCCCATGCGACTCACGTGGCTCAAAGATAAGGCTATTTAGGAGGTATCTAAGGTTACATGAGGTCTTAAACGGGGGGCCCTGATCTGATAGAACTGTAGTCTTATGAGAAAAGGAAGAAAGATAAGAGATTCGTTTTCTCTCTCTCTCTTCACCCCACCCCCATCCACACCATAGTGAGGACACAGCCAGAAGGCAGGAAAAGAGCCCTTAACAGAGCTCAACCATGCTGACCACCTGATTGCAGACATCCAGTCTCCAAAACAATGAGAAAATAGATTTCTATCACTTGTTACCCAGTCTGTGGTTATGATATCCAGAGTAGACTGAATGTCAGACATCAATTAAATAGTATTTTATTTATTTTATTTTATTTTTTGAGACAATCTCAAGCTGTTGCCCTGGGTAGAATGCCATGGCATCACAACTCACAGCAACCGCCAACTCTTGGGCTTAAGTGATTCTCTTGCTTCAGCCTCCCAAAATATTTGGGACTACAGGCATCTGCCACAATGTATGGCTATTTTTTTGGTTGCAGTTGTCATTGTTGCTTAGCAGACCCGGGTGGGTTCGAACCCGCCACCCTAGGTGTATGTGGCCAGCGCCCTTGCCAACTGAGCTACAGGTGCTGCCCTAAATAGTATTTTAAATGTTGAAAAGAACTTTGTTAATTTAGGATTCTAAATCCAGCAGAAATCCCCTTTACTCCTGAAAGCTTACCTTCAGACAAAAGATGAGACTTTCTCTTTCTTTTGCCAGTTGTCCTTAACACAAGAAGTACTTTATCTTGAGGATGAAGGAAAGTGATTCTAAATTAAGAAACGAAACTAAGGGAAGAAATGAAATTTACTAGGGAAGGTTAATAAATATGTAAGTATACATGGGAAAAATAAACAGTATTGGTTGTAAAAATAATAATGTCTTGTGCAACTCAAAATATATGTAAAATAAAATGCAAAGCAATAATGTATAAAGATATAGGTAGAATATAAAAGGAAAAAATGTTCATGAAGTCTACTAGGACTGGGGATATTTGTATTAAACTATGATAAATCAAGGGCAACCACTAAAACATAGTAAGTAAATGTAAATTTAGAAAGTTAATAGAAGGGGAGGTGCAATAATAAAAATATTGAATTAATGGAAAAGTTGTGAAATAGGAAAAGAAGAGAACATAAAACCAAAATTCTAGGGAGAACATTGTTATTCTGATGGAAAATATAAACTCGTGTCTCAGTAATTACATTACGTATAAGTACTTTCAAAAATGCTAAGTGAGCCTACAGCGGAAAGGATATAAGCTTCTTACTTGAAACAAGAATAAACTATTAGAACACAAACAGTTTTAGAGTAAAGAAATGGAAAAAGGCATGAAATGTAAACATTAAAAACAAGGTGAGGAAGCTAGGTTAATATAAGAGAAAGTAAGCCTTTAAGTTAAGAAGTCCAGGTTGCAAAATCTGAAATCAGAAAAGGGAATGTATGTGATTGGTTCCCTGTATTTTTTTTAATATGTCTTATTCTCATCTTTCTCTTCTGTCTCCCTAACCACAGTTTTTGGTGCTCCTCACACCTTCCCTGTTAGGAAGGACTGACAACTGTCACAGAAGAGCTCTCACTTGACTGGTACTGTCATGATGATGCACCATTTGTTTACATTTTGAAGGTTTATTTTCTTGGCATTTCAATGGTTATTAAGAAAACTCACCATCTCTGAGAATCTCTGCTAGTCCCCTTGACAAGGTCTCAATTTCCTGCTTCCAGGTAATTGCTACGATTTCTCCCATATTCATAGGTAATCGGTAGTCTACTACTAAATTTCTCTGACTCTTCTAGGTGTCTATCTTAAAGAGAATTTAAGAAAACCCTATGCACACTTACTTGAAAGTGTGCTCTGTGCTCTATATCTGACCCACAGAAAATATTCTTGCATTCCTTGCTCCAGGAAATTGAAAGTGCAAAAGAGCCCTTTGCTCTATGGCCTTAGGCCACATTATATTGGCTCTGCCAGTGGTATATCATGAATCAAAACCCAACTCCCTGGGAACCCATCAATTCCAGAAATCTCCTTATAGCACCCTTTTGATTTAAGAAGAAGGAAGAAAAATCTTCACTGTACCCCCTTTATGTGGAAGAAAAGCAGACCAGTTCACTCCAGGGAAATTTTATATATCCGTCTTACCTCTTTCCCTTCTCCTTTGAAGCCCTCAATGTCATTAAGAGGTTTAAAAGTCAGCCAATTGGTTCTTAAAAAAACACTGTGGAGTCTTACATATTAATTTAACACCTCACTTTGGAAAGGTGTCAGATCAAACTTCCATTATAATATATAATTAAACATTTATAATTTTACAGGAATGACTAAAAGTGATCACATAAAATGTATCATTATTTTTAAATCCTTTTACAATTGTATCTGGGATCTTCAGTACCACCGTTAGTGTTGATAATTCACTGGAATTACAAGACTCAGAAATTATTATACTTACAATTACAGTTGATTATAGTGAAAGGAAATGAATTAAAATAAATAAAGAAAATGAGCAAGAAGCAAAGTCCAGGTGAAGCCAGGCATAAGCTTCATAAGTTTTTTTCTCTCTCAGTGAAGGTGCATGGAAGTGCTTAATTCTGTAGGAACAGTGTGACAGCATGATGAAATGTATTTTCAACTACAGAAGTACAGCTAAGCCTTGGTGCACAGGGATTTTATTGGGAGTCATTCTCATAGGCTGTGGCCCCTGCATGACTGACCTTAGCTAGGAGGTAACCATCCTCCAGAGTAAAAGCAGGCATGCACCATAAATCATACTGTTACCTTAAACTCTCTGATCAAACTGTTAACTCTGTGGCCCAAGGCTTCAGGCATACAAATTTACTCTTACCAGAAAGACTATTCCAAGGCCTCAGAGCTCATCTCCCAGGGGCCTGCCAAAGGTCAGCCTTGAAGATAGACCTTTTCAGCAATCCAGGGTTGCTGATTTAACTTCCTGTGCAACTATCTTTTCCTAGACTTTTATATAGATTTTTTTTAAATGTAGGTTATTGTGGAGAAATAAAAATTCACTAAATTTCTCCATGCTTCTATAAAAAGTTCTAGCCTACTGAGACAGAGAAATGTATAAAATATAAAAACAGGGAGGTTTGCTTTTTCTTCTAGAAACATTTTAGTTTTCACATGCCTTGAGAATTCTATATGTAGCCATTTGTCCGGTTAATGCCTCTGATCCAAGAGGGCCAGATGATTACAGACTGGCCTGCATCCCCCCGTGTGAAGAAGGCTGTGACGCTATTTTCCAGGTATTCCAGACAGAGTGGAGACCTGGCATTTTAAGACATTTCTAGAACATAAAAGCCAAGACACAAAACTATCTAAATGCCACAGAGGTTTATATACATTAAAAAAAAAAAAGACAGAGTAAAAAGGAGACTTTCAGCTTTAGAAAATTCTAGAAGTTAAAAATAAAATTAAAATTGGTTGACGCGACAGCTCCATGAAGCCTGATAGGAAAGTGGATACAAACAAAGCAGCAATGAAAGCCGTCTTCTAAGGCAGATTCATCTCATTTAGGATCTGTGGACTTACTGTCTCAGAATCACCTAAAATGCTCATTAAACATGCAGAATACCAATTTCTGTCCAAGGCCTATAAATCTGAAACTCTTGAATTGTGGCCCAGTAGTATGCCCTTAACATGATCTTTGGTGTTTGTTGCAAGCAGTAAATTTGGGAAGCAGTCGGTAAGTGAAAAAAGTATCAGAGGAACCATTTCACATGGGAAGATTGTGCTGCCTTTCAAAAGATTCTGTGGTAGGAACCCAGCTATTAATTCAACTGGGGCTAACTCCAGGGACATATTTGAAGCAATTTAAATCCTGAAAGTAAGGTGTTTGATGTGAGCTATTATCAGCACATGGATTTTATTTATTTTGGACACTATCAGGAGAAAATGGAATAGCTCTACTGGGAAAATGTGTGATAATTCCTTCAAACAGGCTAAAGTGACAACATGTATTTTTGCAATAGAAATAAAATAATGGCTTAAAAGGAATTGTGGTTTGCTTAAAAACCTACTGTAATGAACTGATAATATCCATGAAATAGTATATCACATGGAATTTTGATAAAGAAATACAGTTAGTCGTATGGAGTCAGGAGGAAAGCAGAGATATCTGACCAACACTCCGGAGTCTCTCAGTGCAGCTTAGTCTTCTGCTTATCTTCTTTCTTCCATTAGCCCCAGGGATTAGACTCCCCTGCAAATTATTTCAGTTCCTCACCCAAGTAGAATCCTAACTTTAGTCTGACAACATGCCATGAAGAGACTTACTAGACTCTCCCTCTATCCTGTCCTATTAAATCTCAACAAACTCAGAGTCTCTGAAATTTCAACACTAGTATTTTTTTACCACATTTTAACAAATATAACAAAATATTGAGAACTTAGACAATTATGAAACTCTGACAATTACTAGTAGTTTTTCCTCTCTAGATAAGACCAAAATGAAAATGGAATTAGAATAAAAATTTCTTTCTCAATCAGCTATGAGATTTCCAAATTATAAAAAAATCCATGGGTGGCACCTGTGGCTTAAAAGAGTAGGGCGCCGGCCCCATATACTGGAGGTGGTGAGTTCAAACCCAGTCCCCGCCAAAAACTGCACATACACACACAAAAAAATCCATGACTCAATAATAAAAATACGAATAAACCAGTTTATAAATAAGAACATTATTTGAATAGACATTTCTCCAAGGAATATATACAAGTGGCTAATGAGCACAAGAAAAGATGCTGGGCAGCATTGGTGTCATCAGGGAAATACAAATCAAAACTACAATGAGATTTTATTTCACACTTAGTAGAATGTTTAGAATAAAAAAATTCAGACAACAAAACATGTTTGTAACAATGTGGAGAACTCAAAATTCTCATATCCTGGTAATGAGAATGTATAATGGAGCAATTATTTTTTAAAAATATAGCAGGTCACCAAATTACTCAACAGAGAAAGTTACCACACGACCCAACAGTTCTACTCCTAAGTATAACCTCAAGCAAGATGAAAATGGGTTCACCCAAAAATATGCACACAAATGCTTATAGCAGCATTATTCATAATAATAAAAAGATGAAAAAATTCAAATGTCTAGAGATCAATGAACAGATTTTAAAAGGTGATATATAGAGTATAGTTTATAGAGTATTATTCAGCTTTAACAAGAAATGAAATACCAATAACATGCCAAAACATGGATAAACCATGAAAACATTTCTCTAAATAAAAAAAAAAAAAAGACTTTAATAAATGACCGCATTACATTTATATTAAATGTTCAGAATAGGGAAACCTATACAGATATGAAATAGTTTATCAGCCACTTAAGGCCAGGTGTAGGGGACAGGGTTTTATGGCATGGGTTTCCTTCCGAAGCCATGAGATGTTCTAAATTTGGCTGTGGTGGTGGTTGAAGAGAATGAAGTCTATGGCATGTGGTTTATATTTCACCAATACGTTAAAAATGGAATTAGAACTTCTTTCCACTTCTAGCCTAATTTCTTTCTTACTAATTCCGCAGGCAGTGGAATTAGTATACAACGTATATAAGTACATGAAGATATGATTTATTTAAATACTATGTTTTCACATATATATTTCTCTTTCACGCCTCTGTTCCATTTTAAGCAGGTAGCCAGATACTGTCCCTTCTCGCCTAAAAGGAATTTACTAGTGGAGCAGAAAGTAGTCTGAGACTATTCCTCTAAGTTTCTCTTACTCTGAATCCTGAGTTTCTAGAGTAGGTTACTAAGTGGAAACATTGAGGGGAAGAAACAGCAAGGTGGAAGAAAAATATATCCCTTTAATGGAGGGAGACAGCAGTCTAAGAGTCACGCAGGCATTGGGATCCCATGACTGTCCACAACAGTACCTTGAATAGGTGATTTGGCAAACAGGATGCATGGATTGAAGGTAAAGCTAAGGTGGCTGGATTCTACACACCATGTTTCTTAGTCTTAGTCCTGGAGCACAACAGAGAAGAATCAGCATTTCACAGAATCCTATGTGCCAGCACCTCCAGGACCTCAAGGGCAACTAACCGGTACCAAAGTCAAATGCTTCCATTTTTGGTGGTGTTCTGTTTTGCAGATGTTTTTATTAAACACTTGTTGGCAGCAGGTGAAGAGAGGATTTCAGCAAGATTTAAGCACATTTCCCAAAAATCTAGCATGATAGCTCAAAATAAGGTTAGTTTTATTTTAAAAAATAGTATTTTTCAATCTACCAACATCATGTGTCTTCTAAGAAGTGCATTCCTGATACTGTAGTAAATCACACTTACTATAATAAAACATGGATTTTGTTCTTAACATTTCACATTATAACATAGATGACAAAAATATTTGTAATGCCACATGGAAGATACGTTGTGTCACTGTGTACTTTGAAAATCCCACATTAACTGTAACAGGTAGACAGGGTTCCATTGCTAAAGAGGACTCAAAGGAGCCCAAAGGATGGATGGATGGTTCATTGAAGGAAAGGTGGAAACTACAGCAACAATATTAAAGTAAGGATATGTGCCCCAGCTAGGGCTACTTCACAGGAAGGGATATATATATAGGCCGCTGCTGGCTCCTATGGTCCTCGCTCAGCAGGCCTATATTAGATATATGAGCACACGTGCTCTCCCTTTCTCTCACCCCTTTCCCTCTCTTTCTGTCTCCCTCTTCCCCTCTGCTCCTCTCTCCCTCTCTCCCTCCGTCTCTCTCTCATAATGTGTGTGTTGGGGCACCTTGAGACCAAAAAAGGCTTGAACAAGGTTTGGTACACCCTACTGGTCATCATAAATATGCTCTTGCTATGTAAGAATCTCCAATGTTGTACTATGGGCATTCCACTGAGACAGCCACAAATCATCAAGCTCACTACTATGAATAAGCAATGTTGATGAGCTGGTGCAAATTGCCCTCCAACAGCTCAGCTGAGTGATTATACAGCTGCACTCTTAACAGTACATTTTATATTTCAACCAAGGGTCATTGTTCTGCAGCTACTTTAGAAAAACAATTTAGGCCAATTCTCAGCTTGCTAGAATTAACTGTAACAGTACAGAAGCATGCTAAGAAAGTGTTATAAATGCGTAGTGGAGGGAGGCACTGTAGATGTAGTACTTGATATTTGTAAAGATTTTGCGTCAGAAAAACAAAACAAAACAAAAAAACTCTACAAGCATAACCAGCCGAGCCTGAATAGCCACAGAGAGACTGGACTAGATATTAGACTTTAAAAAGGAGCTGACGGTGCATTTTGGTTGACTCTTAGACAATTTCTTAGACTTCTCAGCTCCCTGTGGAAGTTATTTCTTAATCTATTTCTCAGATATGCTCATGAAATTTTAGGTTATCATCAACACTAACACCAGGACCACCCTAATCTCTGATGGTGGAATATTCTACATGCTCAGGAAATGTTCTAGAACTCTTAGCTCCTGACATTGTCTTTCTTTTCTAGAGTTTAGAAGCTACTTTGAAGTTTTGTCTGAAAAATTTCCCTCCTTGTTCTTTTTAGATTGTTTGCCATAAATATAGCTGAAAGTTTCCACAGCTGCATTTCTATTAATAAAACTTTTTTCTTCCAAAGCAATACATTTTTCTGTTCTGCTCTTGTTAGTCTCATTGTATCGTATTTCCTAGTTTTTTTTTTTTTTTAACTTTCAGATTAATATGATGGTAAAAATAGGTAGGTTACATTAATTGCATTCTAATGTAGTGTTCAGGTTGTGGCTGAGCCCTTCATCTAGGGAGTATGCTGCGTCTATCAGGTGAGAGCTTACCATTCCCCCTTCCTCCTCTCCTTTCTCTCCTCCCCACTCCTCCCCCACTTGAATATACTTGTGTTATTCTCTCATGTGGGTGTATAGTTGTTGTCTTTTGGTTTCATATTAGTATTGAGTACATTTATTAAGAAGAATGTGTTTCAACTCCATCAACGTTAATATAAAAGATATAAAGTCTTCATCTTTCTTACGGCTGGATAGTATTCTATGGTATACATATACCACAGTTTATTAATCCACTCATGGGTTGATGGGCACACGGATTGCTTCCACATCCTGTCAATTACGAACTGATTTGCAGTGAACATTCTAAAGTAAATTTTCTTGTGATAAGATACTTTTCTTTTTTCTTTTGGGTAGATACCTAGAAATTGGATTGCAGGATCAAATGGAAGGTCTACATTTAGCTGTTTGAGGATTCTCTATACTTCTTTCCATAGAGGCTATATTACTTTGCAATCCCATCAGTAGTGTAGAAGTGTTCCCTTCTCTCCACATCCACACCAGCATTTGCAGCTTTGGGATTTGGGTTATTTATAAAGCAGATATGGTGGTTCTCATTTTAATAATACAAAAAATTTAGGGGAAGAAAACTAATTTTAAATTAGTATATCTAATTTTTGTACTTAATGGTCAATTTAATATCTTATATTATTGATAACCTTATGTCATCTAGTGATTTTTGAGTTACTTCTAGTTTTCTACATACTGACCTCAATGTCTTCAGAATGGAAAGAGATACATAGAAATGGGTGCGCTGCTTTTTAATACCTTCCAACCGCTGAGGTTTACTTATACTTAAGAACTAGCGGTAAAAGCTGGTGAGTCACATTGTCCAACTTATTGGTTTCTTTATGGCTTCATATAGGAAACTATTTCTTTAGATTTATTAGTGTAAGTCTGGATCTTTGTCTGTAGTGATAGGTACATGTATCGAGTCATCAATGGATTATTTTCTATTCAACTGTCAGATGAGGTGAAACAAAAATGATCCAGAAAGGTGTGCATGGGGGGGTTATATTTCATTGTTTTTTACATTTTATCTTCAATATCTACTAAGATGATACCAATCATCACAATAAACGTGGCATTTACTAAGCAAGTGTTAAGTGTTATGTTGTGTGACATTGTTGTATTGATCATATCTAATCTTCATACCAGTGAAATAAATGTCACCCACTTCTATTTTATAACAGAAGAAAACAGAACAAGAACATGACTTAAGGGCCATGTTAAGGTAATGTCTAACTTGGAATTCTAATACACATTCCTGAGATTTAAAAAGCTAAATTTATTTATTATTCACTGCAGCTTGCCTTCACCTCTTTCTTTCGTACTAGTTTAATGACTAAAATTGTGCATTTATTTGTACAACGTTTTGATTAATATAAGTAGTGCAGTTTGTTGAATGTGCCTCTTCACTTCTGTCTTCTACCATACTCTGACTCCAGAACATGATCTGGAGTCATACATCGTGTGATAATTACTGAGAATTTAATTTTTGTACTTCTATTAATCCATGTGTCTAGAAGGAATAGGTGTTCTTTAATTTCATTTTCAAGAGAGTAATTAAATTAAATCTTTTGGTTTCTCTGGGATTTGTTAATGACTATAGTGTCTATGACCTCTGGAAAACCAAATTTCTGGTCCAAATTTTTATTGCTTTAATTAAAACAACAAACAAAAGAAAACAGGCAAGCTGGAAGTATAAATGCAGAATTAAGAGATGCCTTAAGAGCTTCGCACAGTGACTGGGACAAGATTGGAATTTTAAGGACCTTTCATCTTACTGGGAGATTATACACCCTCATTTCCTGTCAGGCAGAGGACAGAAAGTGGGTGAAAGTGGGTGACAGTGAGGTACCACCTCCTTGTAGCTATAATTGGAAGCTTCAGTTTTCATTCCTGAAAAAAACAATTGCATTCAAATGAAGCACAGCAACATCTTCAAGAGCCCCCAGGTCAGTGAGGACACCACCAAGGATTTGCATGGGTAGAGAAAAAGAGTCTTCCTTCTAGGGTATTAAAAGGGGTTTAAGAAGACAAATAATTTCTTCCATCTCATCTAAAAGTACATGACCAAACAAAAAATTCATTACATCTTTCTGTCCAGAAAGTAGATATACGGGTTCAGCAAATAAGGGGATTTGGTGTTTCCTAGCTTTCTCCCTCCTGTATTTACTTCACGATATTCTATATGACCTACTCACACAGCCTTGGGAAGAAACATTGTGGGAAGTAAAGGGGACAAGAGAAGAATGAAGTGGGGCTTCTGCAAAATACACTTCCCATTGGACTCTGGGGAAATGAAGATTCTCATGACTGGGTGAGGACTATGGGGCGAGCATGATCAAGAAGAAAAAAGTATAGACAAGGTGCAACCCTGAGCAGATTCTCTAAGAATGGTTGAAAAAGAAGATCTAATTTCTACATTTAGAAAGGGAGGGAGAATATTGACTGTGGAAGGGAGAATATTGACTCATCGAAGCGTCTGAGAGTATAGGAAAGGCTGGTGAATGGGGTAGAGGTTTGATTGGTAAATGTATCCTAGCCTCTATCACCTTGAATATTTAATTAACTCAGTCTTATTCTTACTTTTCTGAATAACTTTTTCCTCTAAATATTTATGGCCAGGCTGTCTTAATAATGTAGAATCACTCTGGCTTATGCTGGTTCAATCAGTGAAACTGGTCCAAGGGAACATGTTTCTCAGAGATGGAATGATAGAGGGTCACCTATAATCATGCCTACAGGGAAAAGGGGTAGAGGAGTCTAAGCAGGATGCTAGAGGATTTGAATTTGCCAATGTCAAGAGAGTCAGAGATGGAAAATTCTCTGTGACAGGAGAGTCTACAAAGCCATCCACCTGCAATAGATTCTCTGTGTTAGGCCTGATGTTAAGGGGTGCTGCTTCAGACACGGGCTCTCTAGCAGCAATGGAAATGAAGGAAACCTGATTGAAGAGAGAAAAAAGTGCAGCATCTTGTAGTCAGAAACAAGGTGAGCTCAACATGATGAGTGGTAAGGTTGAATTGGCAGTCAGGGTTGCCTGCCCTGTTGAGAGCTAAAGAAAATATTAAAAGAACACAGTGTCCCAAAGGACATCATAGCTGTAGGGGCAATAAACATATTGCTTTGTATATAAAAGCAAATGAATTTATGAATGATCAGAAAATGGAGGACAATGCTCTAATGATACATCATGACCTCCTATCAGTTTCTAGCTCTGAACCAGTTTCATACTTGGAACTTACTGATTGAAGGCAAGGCCAGGTTCCAAGGAGAAAAGGCACTGCAACTGGGGGTATTTCCCACAGTAATGATCACCTACTTTCCCCCCAGAGGTTTCTATAAGTATTAGCTCAGGTGACTGTGCACTAGGGAAGTGAGAAATCTAGGTCTTTTGTGCTGATGAGCAGAGGGTCAAATTTTCACTGATAGCAGTGCACTCAAAGTACTGTCAAGGCTCATTGCTGAGTCCTTCAACAGACTCTGCCCTGTGTTGAAAGGAGATGCCTCACCTAAGATCATGCCCCTCTACTGGGACACAGTGTAGAATATTCAGTCCATTTGGAGAATGTGGAGATAGAAAATGTAGCCTCCTTGCCTCAAGTTTGGCCAACTTTAAAGGGCTATCCAAGCATCAGAGCTTCCCGTGAGAGCAACTGAAATCTCTGTTGCTACAGCTTTATAGCTCAGCCCCTCCACCTGCCTAATCTTGCTTGTTTTACTTTTTTATGAGCATTTATGAGTGCTTCCCAATAAATTTCGTCCATAAGAATGTCTATCTAGGAGTCTTTTTCTAGATATCTTACCTAAGATGGCACCCAACTACACCATCAGTGAATGGCAGCTTTAAACACCCACCAAGCCCAAGAGAGTGCTCACAGCTTCTCCCAATTCACTTCTTCCATCTTCTGCTTCTGATTCAGGCAGAATCGGGGCCAAAGACCCCATTATTAGCAAGGGAAGAAATCCCCAGAAAAAGGGAAAAACAGAGAAATAAGCTGAGTAAGGTGGAATATAAACAGTTTAGCTAGTTTACTTTTAAACCACCAGCTAAATTACTAATCTGAATTACTGATCCGAGCAGTTCCTGCTTTTCCTACTAATGCATTAAGAGGAAGTTAGAGATTCTTAGCTATTTTACTTATCTGAGCAGCTAAATTACTTATCTGAGCAGTTCCTGCTTTTCCTAGAAGCCTTGCCTGTGACGGATACAGCTTGCAAACACCCCTGCTGGGTCTGTAAACACTCTGAAGAAGAGAATGGCCTTAGAGGAGGCTATGGCAAGGCCTGGCAAGGAAGATGAACCAGACCGCCCCGCTGCCCAGTCAACAGTCAAACCAAATACTCATTGTGGAGATTTGTATTATGGCCAGGGCAGAGATCAAGGGAACAGCTTGAGCCCTGAAATATGGGCAGGGGACCTTGTACCCTAATCAATAGAGGAAGACACCTCTGGGGTGAAGATCAGAGGAAAATTCTTTAGTTCCACCGATTCTTCAGAGCAGCCTGATGCCATCACATCTACTCCACAGTGAACTAGAAGGAATTAACGTCCCCTAAGGAATCTGTCTGTGTGACCACAGACAGGAGGCTGCCCCCACACAAGGCTCAGGTTGCGGATTTCTCATGGATGCTCAGACCCTTAAAGTTAACGATTATAGATAGAATAAGAACCAACATGCGTACAGAAAAACTGCTGGCATTTTTGTTCCCTTCCTCAGCTTACCCTCTAAGCTAAATGAGATAATAGCCTTTAATAAAAGCTGAGTGAAACAAACACCCAGGGCCATTTGCTGGAACCCCACACGCTATGTCCCCTATGTTCCCATCTTTGAAAACTCTATTCTGGGTGTCCTGTCTCTTTGTCTCTCGCCACTTTTAACTTTATTTTTCTTTAGTTGACGCTGCCAGTTCCACAGGTCTTAAAGGACCCTGCCCCTGAGGTGGAACTCCAGAATCTATAAACCTAGAATAATCTAAATGAAGGAGTAAAATGAAGAATGACCTACTTGGGAACATGGAAAAAAAAAAAATGTTCTTTCCCTCTACGTGCAAACCAAAATCGGGAGAGGAAGAATTCTTAATTTTAAATGAGATTAGATAATTTGAAAGTTATGCAGTAATAAATACATGAATTACCAAACCTATACTACTTAGGGGAAAAAAATGGACAAGAGGTTTTCCATATCTTAGAATGACACACAAGCCAATTTAGTGTTTATACCAGACGCAAAAAAAAATACTTTCTCTCAGCAAGAAAAAACGATGCCTATGGTTTCTGTTGCACTATTACTAGCTTGTCTCATGTAATGATACACACATAGCTTCTCTGATAACAGTCCAAACCGAATGAAAGATGCAGCCTGGGTAATTGATTTTAGACTTCTTCCTAAATCATTGAATCTTGTGTACTTTCCTCTCTACCAGTCTATTTATTGAAAATGTTACGGTAAACTATTTTTCAAAGTTCTTGACCAATGCAAGAAAAGCTGACACTTTTGTAGATAGATGGATAGATAGATAGACAGAATAGAGAAATGACGGGTGGCGCCTGTGGCTCAAGGAGTAGGGCGCCAGTCCCATATGCCAGAGGTGGTGGGTTCAAACCCAGCCCCGGCCAAAAAAAAAAAAAGAATAGAGGAATGACTTTTAAATCAAATTGTGGAGATGAGAAACAAATGTTTGAAGGTGGTGCAACCAAAAATGACGCAGTTCACAGATTTTTGTGACTTTTACTGCAAAAATTCTTCACAGGAAGCTATTCGCTTCTTCTATATAATGTTATATTGTCCAATTTTTGAGAGCTGTAGCTGACTCAGTACTTCACATGGTTTATTTTTAAGGCATACAGAAAATCTATAAAATATTCATTGAGAATGTACAGGGCCATGCACTGCTGAGGTGCTGGTGTTAAGCACTTCACAAGTATGGGTTTCATAGGAGTTGGCAGAGCAAAATGATGGGGATGCACTATAGCTCCAGATTTCTGATTCTTAGATTATAGCTTCCAAAGGCACATAGAATTATAATTAATGACTGACATTTGTAGAGCACTGTATGACTCTTACATATCAGCTAATGCACTTTCATTTACTTTTTTAGTTTACAATTCTAGAGCCAAGTACTAGTTATCAATTTAGAGAAAATAAACCACATTGTTGACTGGCTTCTTTATCCTAAAATGTTAGGCTCTGAAATATATATATATATATATATTTACTTCACAAATTTCACTCCCTATCTTGCCTGTGCAAAAGTGGCTATTCCTTTCTATGGGCACAGAGGTGTATTAAAGAAACTACTATTATCACAGTGTTAATGGAAGCCTTATTCTGATACTTAAATAAAAAAGAAAAAATTGAATAATAGTGTATTTTAAACCAAGTGCTTGCAAGTCATTTCAAACAGTTCAATTTTGTGCTTGCTTTATTTCGAAAAGAAAATGTCCTTATGTTCAGGAAAAAACTGATATTCTTCCCATCAACTAGAGTACTATTAATTAGCACAAGAAAAAGAATTAAGGGAAGAATATATGAAATTTTGATTCAAGCAGATAGAAAAATAAGCATGATTTACTAAGTCTTGCAACATTACTTTTTACCTTACTTTTGCATTTCTATCTTCAAGACCCTGAAAACCTGGAAGAAAATTCAAACTCCATGGGTCACTTGCTGGTTTTGTCAATCACTGTATCTCGTCCTTGATTCAGACAGAGAACAAATAGATCTAAATAAGAAAACCAAGTATCTTCTATGCAGAATTCTGTTTTAATTTGTTATTCTGGCTTTATAAAGATAAGGTTGAGAAGTTAAATAAGATAAATGTAGCAGGTGTTGAATCAGCAGCACAGCCCCCTTTGTTATCACAACTTGGCTCCCTGCTCCGGTATGTGTTACGGGTGAATTTAGTTGAAAATCTTGCTCCTTATATCTTTCCAAAAGGAATGTATTAATTTGCATTCCCACCAGCAGTGCAGAAGTGTTCCCTTTTCTCCGCATCCACGCCAACATCTCTGGTCTTGAGATTTTGTGATATAGGCTAGTCTCATTGGAGTTAGATGATATCTCAAAGTAGTTTTGATTTGCATTTCTCTGATGATTAAAGATGATGAGCATTTTTTCATATGTCTGAAGGCCGTGCGCCTGTCTTCTTCAGAGAAGTTTCTCTTCAAATCCCTTGCCCAGCCTGCGATGGGATCCCTTGTTTTTTTCTTGCTGATGCGTTTGAGTTCTCTGTGGATTCTGGTTATTAAACCTTTGTCAGAGTTATACCCTGCAAATATCTTCTCCCATTCTGAGGGCTGTCTGCTTGCTCTGCTTACTGTGTTCTTAGCTGTGCAGAAGCTTTTTAGCTCCTCTCTGGAGTAGCAGGAAGAGGTGTATAGTGGATGTGTGTTCCCCCGGACAATCCTCAACATACTCCACACTGCCTAATGAGGGCTATTAAGTCTTAATTTCTTGATCTTTATAGGCTCGAAGCCAAGCCCTCTGTTAGAGATTTCTATGATTACGAGCGAAATTCATTGAAAAATAAGTTTATTTATCAAGTTATTATCTTAATTGTTGGTCATCATAGTAAGTATACCATTTTCACTGTGACTATACATTTGAGGATATATGATTCAGAGTTCTAGATGATAGACAATACAGTAGGGTGATTATAACTGATAATAATGTATTGTGTATTTCCAAATAACTAGGAGTGAATTGTAAATGTCTTATCACAAGAAATGATAAATAAGCAAGTAAGTTAGGTGGTGGATATAAGTAGCTTGATTTAATCATTCCAAATTATAAACATATATCAAAACATCTGTTGCATTACATAAACGTATGCAACTATGATTTGTCAATTACAAATAGTATTAATAAAAGGAATAAAAGGTAAATGATGGAAAAATGAAACATGCTTAATAAAAAGTAGCGAAATTTATATTAATAAAGTTGATGGGTAGACTCTGAGACTTGCAGATTCCAGGGTGTCGCTGAATCATGCACACGCTCCTCAGCGTCAAGGATGGAAATGAGAAATGAGAACATCACATCGTGAATCTTACCAGCTTTACTAAAATAAAAGTTTTTTCATCTTCATAAATAGTAAGCTCTATAGGTTTTAAAGTTTTGTAATTAAATATCCCACAGTTTTCCCAGAAATTTGATTGCTTTCCCTTTTGAAAAACTAAGGCTAATATACCAAATAATTCTACCTAAATGATAAGTGAAGCTTTTACTTTGGTGATGACTGACTGCCCTGACTTCATACTGTAATTTACAATTACATGCTTGGAAATTTTTCTCTTGTTTTTCAAAATTTTAAAACATACTTTTAATAATTGCATTGAGTTAGTAGAAAAGGGAAAATTCAGCCTAAACTTGTAAAATGCAAAATTTAAGACATTTAATAACAACAAAATTTAATAACAACATTAATCCAATTGCATTGCTCCCAAAGGAGCCCAATAGTTAAATCCCAAGTGTCAGTGGTGGTGTGATGTAGCAGCAACAATGCCATAGGCCTGGGGAGGTTCACTCTGAACACCTACCTTTTTATAATTTATTGCCTGTTTATAATTTACTAGTAAATCCCTGAAATATTTTTTAAAAGACATCTAGAAATTTTTCCTATTGTAATTTTATTCTTATATTTTTACAAGTACATCTGAGTTATAAAAGAATTAAACAACCCATTAGTCTGGTTTTGAAGCTGCTCTTGCAATATTATGATTTCACTTACCCATAATTACATTAATTATTCTACACTTAGTATTGCGCTTCTAAAGGTAAAATTATGTGGCTTTTTAATGGAATTTGAACAAATGTAACATGTCAAGACCATAAAATTCTTTCCAGAAGTATTAAAATTACACCCATATTTACTGGTTCTAAGTGCATTTATAAAATATAAAATACTGCAATGATTTTCTCAAATAACTTAATGTTTTCACATTGTATTATAAAGCACTAATTGATACATCTCAAAAATGTGTCTGCACATTCATTTCTATTTTTCTAAATGTGTGTGCAGTATCTCTTCAGAGTTCTCAACTAGCTATTACTCAATACTTAGGCAAACTAGAGAAGTTACAGTATTTTCAAATGTGTTCCTGTCCTACAAAGTGGCTGCATTGGGCTAAATACTTTATTTTATTTTATTTTTTTTAATTTATTTATTTTTATTGTTAAGTCATAGCTGTGTACATTAGTGCAATCAAGGGGTACAATGTGCGGTTTCATATACAATATGAAATATTCTCATCAAACTGTTCAACGTAGCTACCTTCATGGCATTTTCTTAGTTACTGTATGTAGGCATTTATATTCTGCATTTAGTAAGTTTCGCCTGTACCCATTCTAAGATGCACCTTAGATGTGGCCCCACCCATTACCCATAAAGTCCTTTAGGGAGGCAAATGCTGAGTCAAAAGATCCCTCAATTTAGTTGTTAATCAACAACGTAAGATGAATTTACTTAGTTAAGCTATTTGTATGATTTCAAATGATCTAATTTTTTTAATCCTTCATTTTTGAAAAGAATATGAGAAGGGATTACAGATGCTTATTGTCAATATTTCAGTCTTCTGTTGACTGCTTTGGTACTATGTAGAACAAGTATCTCAGTTATGTTCTTATTCTTTTCTAAGGTAGTAGACAAACTTGAAACAAAGAAAAGTATAAAAACCATTGTACACCAGAAATTCCCTACACTTAGAAGCAAAACCATTCTACACGTTCCTTTATTGCAAAAACATATTTCCAAGCTAAGAAATGCAAAACCTTCATACAAATTTGAATTTTCCTGCCGGAGTATTAAATACTTTAGCTTTTGTAGTAGGGGAAAAAAAACCTTTTCATACATATATCATCATTAAATTAAAAAGCAAAAGTAATATAACCTGCCTAGCAAGTAAGATGACAGTTTATATTCTAAAATATGTCACCCTTCAATCTGATCCTAATTTTCCCCCTGCCAGCAGGATATTATAAAACTGATGATTTTAAAAGTACGTCACATAAATCTAATCTCATATTTTTGTACTCCTTTTGATTTTTTTTATTATTGTCTCAAACTAGGAGGGGTTTGTAAACTCCTTACTTACTGTAAAACTGTAAGCATTTCAGAAATTTCTCTGTAACAGTCTACCTTTGGTGTCCATACAATGCCCTAGAATTTTTGTGTGTTGGTGTCAACAAGTGAAGACTCTTATAGAATGAAGTGACAGGCTCCAAATGAAAGTTAAAACTGTTTTAAACAAAACTACATTTCTGAACCAAAATTCACACTTAAGAAAATTTGAAGTTATTAAAAAAGATTTTTCTATGTCTTAATTATTTTATGTTTTCTTATATTTATGAGAATTCTTCAATATCAATACATTTTTTCAAATGAGAAAACATATAAATAGTGTCACACAAAGAACACCTTGATTCCGCTGAGATTGTTTTGGAGTTTTTATGAATAAGACCCATAGGAATACTAAATAGTTAACCACAAATCTTCTCCAGTTAGTTTCCCATCAATGAAATTGTAAAAAGAAGGATCATTATCAATCTAACCATACAGTGAAAAATTTATTTATATTAAATTACATTGGATTGTTTGCTGGAATAGTTATTCTCACTTCTAGTATGAACCATTAACATAAGTGCACCTGAGAAGTTAATTTTGTGTCAATCTATATAGAGTACAGTTAAACAAGGAATTGCATAAATAAATGTTATAAAAATAAGTTTAAGTCAGAGGTGTGGTGAACATTAAGCAGCATAAATCTGAGCAATTAATCACACTTAGCTATAATCCTTCTTAAAAATAATAACAGAGGAAACAGCAGACATACTTCACTAAACATTCATTACTAATTTCGAGCTGTTTAGACTATTTTCATCAGAGTAGCTTGTTGTTTTAGTTTGCTTGGGCTAGCATAATAAAATGCTAGAGATTGAGTGACTTGAAAATTAATTTTCTATCAATTCTGGGCATGGTAAGTCCAAGATCAAAGTGTCAGAAGATTTGGCTTCCCCTGGGGTGTCTGTCCTTGGCTTAGAGATGGCTTCCTTCTCGCGATGTTCCCAAATGGCATTTTTCTCTGTGTACTGTGTTCCTCGTCTTATAATAATACCCAGCATTTTAGATTAGGGCCTGATCCTTATGACCTTATTTAACCTTAATTACCTCTTCAGAAGTCCTGTCTCCCAGTAAAATCCCACTGGGGGTTAGGACTTCAGCATTTCAATTTTGGGATATAATATATATATTTTTTAAGTAAACCCTGCAAATGCAAGGCCTCAAAAAATGGGTTAAAGACTCAGAGTTGTTCCTCTCCACAGAAATCTTACTTTAAAATGTTGTGGGTTTTAAAGATCCTTGGAGGAGAGTCCTTTACAGAGTGCTGAAATGCAGATATTGACAACATAGAGCCACTATAGATGCTTAGGGGTGCTTGTTTTGCCATGCTTTGTGTGGAGGAAAAGCTCATCATCAGTTTTACAGCACTTAAAATTTCTATCAGGCTTTCTTTTAATGCACTGTGTCCTGTCAATCTCCGAACTAATATAAAACAGACATTCCCTGCTGTTTTGAAGAAATTTAGTATGTACATGACCACTGAAGAACTTACTTGGCATTCAATCAGTACTCTCTTCCATAGAGTAAGATTTTAACACTTTTTAAAGGATTCATAACTATCATTTCACTGACATTTTCTTGCCACTCTTGTAATAAAAGATTGAGCATTAAATGACCATTAGGCAATAATTATATGATATCTTTGCTAACATTTATAAACAACCATGAATTGTGTAATATTTGGCGGGGGGGGGGTACTTACTAAATAATATGAAGTGCCAGTGCTCCCAGGTGATGGAAATAATTGCTAATATAATAGGTGAAAGTGAATTCACTTCAGTTTTTAAATGAATAATATTGGAGGTATATTAAATATATATGATAGACATTCTTTTAAACCGTTATTGCTTGAAGGTCCATCTAGATTCAACCATAATCTTCATTCCCTAAAGGTTACAGATGTAGAGAATTTCTGGGTAATCTTGTTCATATGTTCCTACCAGTGGGCCTATAAAATTCATTTGTGCTTGTTACCAAAACCTTCATCCTACTTATACTTCTTGTTGTAATTATATAATTTAATTAAATATTACAGAGTAGTGAATCTGATTTTCTATGAACAGAGTAGAATGCTTTAGAAAGACACCAAAAATGGAATTGTTAAAGCTTCTGTTAAATTAATATCGATACAACTTTATAAATTTAGAAAATTCATAAAAATCTAGGTTTATCTGATCTACTAACTTCATTGTTTTTCCATTATTCTCTAAAGAAATGGAAGATGAAAATAATATTCACCATTTCTAAAAAAAACCAGAGAGCGATAGTAAGACACAGATGTCAGAGTTAGACTCATAAAGTAACATCTTATGTTTTGTATTTTTAGAATTATTTAAATTATAATATTTTGCTCAAAGTTTAATGAAACTTGCATTCTAATAGTATTCTCATATTGCTTGAAATTTTAAGATAAAATATTGTAGCAAAATGATAGTGAGATTTGAATAAGATGTTATATTATAATATGAAATAGAAAGTAGCAAAAGATTAAGATTGTCTAAGCGGGGTAGAAAAAATTAAGTCAAAAGTACATAGGCCAGATGGAAAGTTGTATCACAGTTATGAAACACGATTACCAGAGAACAACAGACCTTCTTAGCAGTCTGTTGGAGCAGCACTTTCTATAGAAGGACTTTCTGCCATTTATTCTATAACTTTGATTATTTTACTTTGGGTTCGTGTGGATTAAATCCATAAATTTAATATAGATTTTATTCAAGCAGTGTGGTGGTTCAAGGTAGTTGCCAAAATAATTGAAAAGGTCAATTAAAGTTTTAGTAACAAAAAGAAAGTTTATTAATGACTTACACAGCAAGTTGGACTCCACCGTAGTGATGACTACCAGGCTCTGGAGAAAGCAGAGTTTTGGGTTTCGTATACAACTTTGGGGAGAATCAGTTGCTTCTTGGGAGTCCCCCAGGGTCTATTAACTCTATTATCAAAGAAACAAAAACAAAACAAAAATGCAAGGTCTTGAAAATGACCAACCTACTAGATCTTGATAACAATCCTAATCAGGTCTTAATCAGATTCATTTCCATAGTAGACCAGGTCAACCTGACTCAAAGCAATCAAAAATAGCCTAACCGTATCTGTCATCCACACTGTTCACATCTAGCTAAACTGTCTAGAAGTTTCTCAACAATAGATAATTATTTGTGAACACCAATAGAAAAAAATGATTGGGTTAAAATTATTAATAGTCGATTATAAATATATACGACTGGACCTTAAAATCTACCTGGGTGCATGTAAATAATCAATACCATTCTCACCCTACATCTAAATATTGTAACCATGAATCTAATTATCTGTAAACAATATTTTACAGTTTCATAGTTGATCTAATATGAAAAATCTGAATATACCATAATAATATACATAAAACAAAATTTACAGGTGAGTGGCCTACGGGATGAAAAATGTTTTCCCAATAACCATTTCAAGAACTTTTTTTGGTTTTGTTTTGAGGGTCTCATTCTGTCACCTGGGCTATAGTGCCTGGGATCATCATAGCTCAGGGCAACTTCAAACTCTTGGGATCAAGCCATTCTGCTCCCTTAGCCTTCTGAGAAGCTGGGACTACTGGCACATATCACCACGTCCAGCTAATTATTTCAATTTTTTTTTTGTAGAGATGGAGTCGCATTTGCTCAAGCTTATTTCAAATTTCTGACCTCAAGCAGTCTTCCCTCTTCAGCCTCCCATAATGCAAGGAAGACAGGCATGAGCCACCATGTCTGGCCTTAAGTTTTTACCAAATAGCAAGTATATAACAAGAATTATAAGAACTCCTCTAGGGTAATTATTTCATAGGAATAATTATTTTTTGTTTGAATGTAATAAAAGCTGATGTAAATGTAAAATTCCAATTCAAAACTCCCTGGAATTGAAACTAGTATCATCTTAGAAAATGTGCTTTGAAGGGTGGACTGGGTGCTAGAGTTGATGCATAGCTCTCCAAGGGAACTACTTCAAAGGTGACCATAGTGATATTCAGCAATGAGGTATGTAGCACTTTTTCTAAGATGAGTTCACAACTGAATTGTCAATCTTGTACCTATATTATAAATATGATTCCGTCTTCAGAATCTGACTTAGGGAAAGGGGAAGAATCATTTACTCAAGAAATATTCTACAAGGCCACTTCCATGTATTCAGTTTTTATCTACTAAGTTGTCATCATCATTGATAGGACATGGAATAAGAATTTGTGTGCAATTATGTTTGGATGACAATTTTCAGATATGTTACATTTATACCATATCTGAAATTAAGTCTGTTTATTCACAGATTTTCTTAAAAGTCAACATTATTAACACATAATTTGTATACATTTAAATTAATATTTTTGGTATAAAATTCTATGTACTTTGATAAAAGCATATGATCATGTAACAATGACTACCATAAAGAAATAGGGCAACTGACTTCTATCACATCAAAAAGCTATTTCATGATGAGATGTAGCTTTGCATAAGATAAATAAATAAAGTTACTTTATACTCCTTTTAGACAATTCCCTCTTCTCCATAGCCATTTCCCTAAAATTGATTATCTTATATTTGTACTTTTGATTTGACTTTTGCAGAATACAAATGAATGAAATAATATGTTGTGTACCCTTTCTTCCTTGGTTTTATAGTTTTGTTATCTATATCAGTAGAATGATCCTTTTTATTGTTAAATAGTATGTTATTACATCAATGTGGCACAGATTGATTATATATTTATTGGTTTAGGGACATTTGTGTTGATTCCAGTTCTTGGTATTTATGAATATCAAATATAGGTAGTCGCATATAAGCTTTTGTGTGAACAGCTTTTATTTCTCTTGCTTGTGTGGACATGTTTTTGTTCTTGTTATGAACCATACTGTTATGACAGCAATTATCCCCCAATTGATCTGTAGTGTTGTGACGGTTAATTTCATATGCCAACTTGACTAGATTAAGGGATACCCAGATAGTTGGTAAATCACTTATCTGGGTATGATTATAGGAGTACTTCCCAAAGAGATTGGCATTGGAATCAATGTACCGAGAGGGGTAAATCTGCGCTCTCCTAATGTGAATGGGCACCATCCAAATTGGCTGAAGTCCTGGATAGAACAAAAAGGCAGAAGAAAGGCAAATTCTCTCTTTCTTCTGGAGCTGGGATGCCATTATCCTGCTCTTGGAAATCAGAATACCAGGTTTTCCCAACCTTGGACTGTAGCACTCGTATCATCATCTCCCTGCTCCCCTAGATTTTAGGGCTTTGGCCTCTGGACTTGGGCTGAGCCAACCTACTGGCTTGTCTGTTTCTCCAGTTTTCAGAGGGTCCATCATGATGTGAATTCTGAGATTCTCAGCTTCCATAATCACATGAACCAACTCCCTAGTAAATTTCCTATCATATATCTACATGGACATATATATATGTATATATTCTATTGGTTCTGTTTTCTGGAGAATCATTACTAATACAAATGCCAATAAAATCCTATTAAAAAACCAAGCAGATATTTTTGATAAAATTGACAATCTGATTTTAAAATGTACATGGAAGGCTAAAACATTCTTGAGAAGACCAAAATTTGTATGTACAAGCACATATGTGTACACCCACACATGTGGTGTGTATATGTTATGAAGTTTAAAGTGACTGCATACATACCCTGCTTCCCCGAAAATAAGATATCCTCCGAAAATAAGACCAACTTACAGGAAAGATAAGACGTCCCCTGAAAATAAGACCTAGCGCATCTTTGGGAGCACACCTTAAAATAAGACACTGTCTTATTTTCGGGGAAACAGGTTATTACCAAAAACCTCTGTTTGGTTGTCTCTTTTCTTTTTCCTAGACAACTTGTCAATGAAGGCAAAGTCAAATATTTAACAAGATCTATCATAACATCTTGGAATTTGTAATCAAAGGATATTGAAAAATAATTTAACATAATACATATATAATGCAAATTTATGTGTAATTTTAACCAAATACTTTATATTATTTACAATGGGAAATATGTGGAAAATAATTGCTTTTCCCAAAGGAATCAAGAAATTATTTTCAACCATTTGTGCATAATTCCTCTGTAGCTTTGTCATGGCTGGTTTTCTAAAAACTATGTCTTGATTAGGTTTGTGAAGAATCAGCATGCTGTATGAATTATGAACTGATGTAAAATATTAGATACAATCATCACTATGAGATATATTGATATTAATAATTCCATTAAAATATGATGAATGTCAAGGCTTATTACTAATAATTACACATGAAAAGAAAGTACTGTTAATTTGCTGAACAGTTGATAGCATGGGTAATTGCAGTTAATGAAAACAGGTTGTGAATTAAATCTAGATCAGCATGGTAGACTATTTAGTATTTTGTAATAGAATGATGATGTTTTCAACAAATAAATATACTCAATTTTTAAACTGAAATTGGTGTATTCCAATTAAATAAATATATCTATAATAATAATTCCAAATTATTTTTAACTCAGGGCATTTGAACCTTTAAGCTATCTAATCAGTAAATATTAATGGTATTTGTATTTTAAGAAGCCTAATAAGGTCTTTATAAATATCTCCCCAAATTATGAGTTACTAAGTGGTTTTAGACCATTTGAGGCTTAATGTGAGTGATTTGTGTGTTTGCCAACCTATTTCTGAACATAAACTAACCTTATGGAGTCCTATGAGATATTACAATCCAATTCTGCTAATATTGGGGGTATTTTATTGTTAACTATTAAAAGTATGCTTCTGTGGTTTGGTAACAGTAGAAGCAAATGTTAGACTGTAGAAGAAGTTACACCATCAGCATACTAGGAGCTGCCCACTTCCCTTTTTTCCTTCTACAGTTTAGTGTTTTACATTAACAATTATTTTTTCCCTCTGATATTTTCCAACACAAACATGTTCTGCACACTGCAAACAGTGTTACAAGCTGCTAGCAACTATTAATTTTCTCATTCCCACCCTTCCTTTTTAGGTATAAGTTCCCCAGAATTCATACATAGGCAGTTGTTAGGATTAATCTTAAGGAACAAGAGCACTATACAAGAGACATGCTTAAAATATACTGGCTCTTTATACAAATCGCACTGACAAAGTCATTTCAGATTTGACTAGATGACAGTGGCTTGCAAAATGCACTGGTTTAAAGAAGGTCTTCTAGAGTAGTTAACAAAAAAATTGAAGGAGCATATACAGTGAGTGTAATACTTAAGCAACATTTAAATAAAAATGGTAACATCGCTGGGCTTTAAGACATATGTAAATATAAACTTATTCATTCATATACATATTATAGGAATACATTTTTATTTTATGACTTTTACTATCTCTTTCAATTAATCAAAAAATAGTTTGGGTCAGTTATATCTTGAAAAAAAATAACTATTTTTTGATGAAAAACACCTGCAAATTTAGTTTAAAAAGCATGCTCATGGTGACATGCATTCAATGATAAAAATATACAAATATTAATTTTTAAACATAAATGTTTTCTCTTTCTTTATAATTAGAATTTAGATATATAAATCAGTTTCAGTCTGGCCAGATAGTTAACAATGTTGAGGCCTGAGTTTACAAAAGGCAATGAGTGGGAAAATAATTCAAACTCATATGAATATTTTAAGTAAAAATCTAGTTTTCATAAAATATTGATGAAGAATTCAATAAAAAGGCAATACTTTGAATTGAATTACTAACCTTCCATCCAGGTTAATATGAAGGATGTAAAGTCTCCATTTTTTTTAATGGCTAAATAGTATTCCATGGTATACATATACCACAGCCTGTTAATCCATTCCTGGGTTGGTGGGCATTTAGGCTGTTTCCACATTTTGGCGATTGTAAATTGAGCTGCAATAAACAGTCAGTACAAGTGTCCTTATGATAAAAGGATTTTTTTCCTTCTGGGTAGATGCCCAGTAATGGGATTGCAGGATCGAATGGGAGGTCTAGCTTGAGTGCTTTGAGGTTTCTCCATTCCTCTTCCCCTTCTGGAATTCCTATAACTCATATGTTGGAACGCTTCATAAAGTCCCGTAATTCTGACAGTGAATGTTCTGCTTTCTCTCTCTTCTTTTCTGCCTCTTTTACTATCTGAGTTATCTCAAGAACTTTGTCTTCTACCTCTGAAATTCTTTCTTCTGCATGGTCTAGCCTGTTGCTGATACTTTCCATTGCATCTTTAAGTTCCCTAATTGACTGTTTCAGTTCCTTCAGCTCTGCTATATCCTTTTTATATTCTTCATCTCGTTCATCTCTTATTTGATTCTGTTTTTGGATTTCCTTTTGGTTATTTTCCACTTTATTAGCAGTTTCCTTCATTGTTTCCATCATTTCTTTCATTGTTTTCAACATGTGTATTCTAAATTCCCTTTCTGTCATTCCTAACATTTCTTTATAGGTGGAATCCTCTGCAGTAGCTACCTCATGGTCCCTTGGCGGGGCTGTTCTGGACTGGTTCTTCATGTTGCCTGCAGTTTTCTGCTGATTCTTCCTCATGAGTGATTTCTTTTATCTGTTTCCTTACCCTAATTTTCCTTTCACTTCCTCTTGCTCTTTGAGTTCTCGTGCCTGTGGAAGTTGCGGGCGGGTTTAAACAGATTGAACACACGCGACCACTTGCCGTTTTTCCACTGTTTTAGTCCTCCTCTTGCTGTCCAGAAGTCTCTTGCTGACTCCCTGTATCCTCACAGGGGTGATGATAGGCAGATCCCACCAGCCAGAGATGCCTGGAGTCCTATCTCCCCAGACTCACAGTGCCCAGATGCAAGGAAGCTGTTACTCAGCTGGCATCTTGCTCCGCCTCCCATCTCCATTTTTTTTAATAGCTGAATAGTATTCCATGGTATACATATACCACAGCTTGTTAATCCATTCCTGGGTTGGTGGGCATTTAGGCTATTTCCACATTTTGGCGATTGTAAATTGAGCTGCAATAAACAGTCTAGTACAAGTGTCCGTATGATAAGAGGATTATTTTCCTTCTGGATAGATGCCCAATAATGGGATTGCCAGATCAAATGGGAGGTCTAGCTTGAGTGCTTTGAGGTTTCTCCATACTTCCTTCCAGAAAGGTTGTACTAGTTTGCAGTCCCACCAGCAGTGTAAAAACTTTCCCTTCTCTCCACATCCATGCCAGCATCTGCAGTTTTGATATTTTGTGTTATGGGCCATTCTCACTGGGGTTAGATGGTATCTCAGGGTGGTTTTGATTTGCATTTCTCTAATATATAGGGATGATGAACATTTTTTCATATGTTTGTTAGCCATTTGTCTGTCTTCTTTAGAGAAGGTTCTATTCATGTCTCTTGCCCATTGATATATGGGATTGTTGGCTTTTTTCATGTGGATTAATTTGAGTTCTCTATAGATCCTAGTTATCAAGCTTTTGTCTGATTGAAAATATGCAAATATCCTTTCCCATTGTGTAGGTTGTCTCTTTGCTTTGGTTATTGTCTCCTTAGCTGTACAGAAGCTTTTCAGTTTAATGAAGTCCCATTTGTTTATTTTTGCTGTTGTTGCAATTGCCATGGCAGTCTTCTTCATGAAGTCTTTCCCCAGGCCAATATCTTCCAGTGTTTTTCCTATGCTTTCTTTGAGGATTTTTATTGTTTCATGCCTTAAATTTAAGTCCTTTATCCATCTTGAATCAATTTTTGTGAATGGGGAAAGGTGTGGGTCCAGTTTCAGTCTTTTACATGTAGACATCTAGTTCTCCCAACACCATTTATTGAATAGGGAGTCTTTCCCCCAAGGTATGTTTTTGTTTGGTTTATCGAAGATTAGGTGGTTGTAAGATGTTAGTTTCATTTCTTGGTTTTCAATTTGATTCCAAGTGTCTATGTCTCTGTTTTTGTGCCAGTACCATGCTGTCTTTTTTTTTTTTTTTTTTGGTTTTTGGCCGGGGCTGGGTTTGAACCTGCCACCTCCGGCATATGGGACCGGCACCCTACTCCTTGAGCCACAGGCACCGCCCAAGTACCATGCTGTCTTGACCACGATGGCTTTGTAGTACAGACTAAAATCTGGTAGGCTGATGCCCCCAGCTTTATTTTTATTGCTAAGAACTGCCTCAGCTGTACAGAGTTTTTTCCAGTTCCATACAAAACGCAGAATCATTTTTTCCAAATCTTGAAAGTACGATGTTGGTATTTTGATAGGAATGGCATTGAATAGGTAGATTGCTTTGGGAAGTATAGACATTTTAACTACAATGAAGTGCATGTAAGCATATTGCCTCAGAGCAAAATGACCTTCAATACAGAAAGTACTTGAAATAAAGTGGAGAGGGTCTACCAACATTTTAAAAGTTAAGTAAGTTGCTGGAATTAACTTCACAGGGTGGTTTTGAGTGAGACCTGTGCCTCGTGAAGTGGCAGGAATCTACAGGTTGGGGCATGTGTGGGCCTGTCAGTCTTGAACACTCTTGGCACTACTAGCTATGTGTGTGATGTTGATAAAAATTACAGCTGCATCAGTGATGGCCCTCCAGGGTGATACCCTCTGCCAGCTGTAGCCTCTTCATGCCCTCTCATAATTTGATTTTGATACTGGGTTCTTGAGAAAGCTGCTGAAGTTAGCACTAGATCTGCAGAAACGGTCACCTATTTCTCACATTCCAAATAAGATTTCAGCCTTCAGCTGACAGTTAAAAAAAGAATAATACCAACGGATTAACAAAAAAAAAGTTCACACCTCCCTGGGAACATCTACATTTCATTTTGTATCAAGGCTCTTTATGGTAAAAAAGGCCTAGTCACTCACACAAAATTACAAATACATACTATTATCCAACCAATCTCTTGAAAACTAATAATTTCTAAGGCAAAAATAATCCTCAGGTAAACTATTATTTTCCACTCAAAATGAGATGCATAAATTCAATGGCTAGAAATTCAATTTATCTAGCAATTACACCTCATAATTACAGCCATATATTGTAAGATTTCCTTGATTTGTACAATAAAGATGCATTTCATCCTGCAGCCCACATGTATCCAACACAGAAGTCTTTGCAGCAATTCTGTAGTTATACTCTAAAGCCAAATAAAGCATACATTTACAGAGGGGAAAAAAAAAAGAAGAAAAAACTTTTTTACTTGGTTGAGTTTTAACAATGCATTAAATAGAAAAGGCAGCTTACCGTGAGATATGTAGTCATCCCCGGGGAAAGAGGACAAGGTTTTATAAAATGTAATGCACTTTTAGAGAAGTAACTAATTATTGATGATACAACTGGGTACTTGTGTTTCCAACAGCCAATTTTATAGACTCTCTGTTGGGTAAAATTCAATTTTAAGATTTATAATGCAATTGAATTTTGCCAAAAGGAAAATAGTTAATGTTAGACACAGCTGGAAGTGACTTCGAGATCATAGCATGGAATCTCCTGTTTTTGAACCAGTGAGAAAAATCAACAGCCAGGAAGGTCAAAAGAGTTTTCCGAGATTATACAATTCATTACTTACAAAATAAGGGTCAAATTCCAAACTCCCTATTTTCAATAGAAAGTGCTCTTTAATAAAACAAATTATTCCTGAAAAAGAAATTTCAGTTTTAATGTAAAATATAAATAGAAAATGCAAGTGTATTTTGAGTGAGGATTTCTCAGGAAGAATCACGTAATGAGGGTGTTCATTCTGTTATTCCATCACAAACTCCACTGCTTTAACACAAATCAACAGGTCCAAATACTTTTACTCAACTCAATGTTTTTACCCCTCTACAAGCCTTAAAAAACTGCTCAGGATAAATCTGCTTAATGGGTAGAATCAGAAATGACTATGTTTAACTGGGAGTTTCTTGCATAACATCTCAACTACCTAAATATTTTCATTACTTCCTGAGATGATAAAATAACAGATAATTTTTGTGATCTCTGCAGCACTAAATTTTAAAGATGTATAAACATTTAAGGTAATGTCACTTATCATCTATAGAAGTTTATTATTTGTAAGAAATTATTTTCTTGAAAAAAAGTACAAACCCATTCAACATTTAGAGTCGTAAACAATGTCCACTTATCTTGTTTCCTTGGACAGAAGTAGTTGTATCTGTCTGCATTTTCCTGGAGTCTGCCTTCACACCTCCCTTGGAACATCTACATTTCATTTTGTATCAAGTCTCTTTATGGTAATTTGTCCCCAACTGGTTTTTAAACACTATGAGAGGAGTTTCTGCATTTTATTCACTTCAAATACCCCCACCATGGTGTCATACTCACTAGGACCCTATGTTGTCAAATTAAGGAACAAATGCTATTTAAAACCCTATGCAGCAAATTTCAAAGAACCAAATTAAAAACAAACTGTCATACATGCAATTCTAGCATAGTATTGTTTTTGCTTTCGGCATTTAAGACACACTTGGTAAATCATAATATAGGTCTAGTATAATTTTGGGAAAATAATTTTATTGTTCATTCACTTGTTAAACCCTGACTTTTATAAGGATGAAAATAAAGACAATTATAAAATAGCCAAAAAAAAAAGGTCCTAACTCATGATTCTGTTAAGGTGGTCTGTGTACAATTAAGATAGAATTTAAGTCAATAAGTAGTCTCCTTAATTATACATTCTGATAAAGGGCAAAAATTAAGGTAACACTGATATGGCTGATTAAAAATCCTTAATATTGAGGCATTTTCATACAATGTTAATAATAGTATATATTGATTAGATTTTTTTTTTTTTTTTTTTTTTTTTGTAGAGACAGAGTATCACTTCATGGCTCTCGGTAGAGTGCCGTGGCCTCACACAGCTCACAGCAACCTCCAACTCCTGGGCTTAAGCGATTCTCTTGCCTCAGCCTCCAGAGTAGCTGGGACTACAGGCGGCCGCCACAACGCCCGGCTATTTTTTGGTTGCAGTTTGGCCAGGGCCGGGTTTGAACCCGTCACCCTCGGTATATGGGGCCGGCGCCCTACTGACTGAGCCACAGGCGCCGCCCTTGATTAGATATTTTTGCATGAAAATCTAGGAATAGATTTCAAACATCTTTGATTCATTTAATCTCCCCCTCAAGTTTTTATAAACCTATGAAAACAATTGATTTGCAAAGATGTAAATACTTTCCTTCAATCTTTTGTATCTTTTTACTAAATTAATGAAAAAAATAATTTACATATCTAGTAGTATAAAGTTAAAAACAATCTATGGTAATCCCAAAATTCACATATATTAAAGTGTATTACACAACTTCTGAAAAATTTTTAATGAAATATGAAGATATTCAAAATTTAAAGTTGAAAAGAGTAAACAATTGTATTGTTAAAAAAAGTGACGTTATAAAACATTCTGCCAAATATGGTTTCACGTAAATTAAATCCAGAGATATACAAAGCAAAGTGCTAAGAATGGGCAACCTCAGCTGAACAAATTACAGATGACTTTTATTTACTACCTGTAAAAATATAATTTTCTGTAACAATCATATATTTTATTCAGCAAAATATTACCTTTGTTCAGTTTTTGGTATGAATATAGTATTAAACTTATTTATTTTATCTTGGTGTTTACTATAAACTTTCATGCCATTTCTAGTGAACAATGTTAAGGGATTGTTAAGGGATTAATAATTTGAGAAATGAAATGAGTCAGTACAAATGGCTGATAATAAAATAACCTACCCTAGCATGATAAGGATACAAAATCAAATGCAGTGAATACTCTACTATATTTTATAGAAAAGTTCTCTTCAAATTTTTTAAAATAGTACCCAATGATTCATATCAATTAAGATAATTACTTACTCAGAGTAATTTTTTACAGAGAAATTACAGAGAGTAATTTTTCTCTGCTTAATCTGCATACTAAGTGCACTTGGTATAAAACTGAGAATTAGAAATAATCCCACTGTTAAGGGTCAATTCCAAGTCATTGGAGTTATACACCTTCAAGGAATAGGTAAATGAATAAAAAGTTCTCATGAAATTAATTGTTCTAAAGGTTCAAAGACTGCTAGTGTAATTCAGAAGCGTGCAATAGCTTTGCGGCACAATTTTACTTGATCTTACAGGAATAAGACTAGGTAGGCAATTTGAGGTGTTGTGCGTGGAAGTGGATGGATTTCAGGAAAGTAGTAGAGGAAAAATAAGACCAAGAAGGATGGAGGTAATTTTGTAAATTAAGGTCTGCCAATTCTCTTTCACATTTGACATTTCCAGCATGCCTCACTCACTTCTGACTAAAATAGTGTGAATCTCACCATGGATATACTGTTCAAGAGGAAACACAGGAGTTCAACCAAAAAATGAAAGGAAACTCTAAAACCTAGGAAGGAGAAGGAAAACAGGTAGCCTGCACGGCCGGGCCTGGCGGGGAACTGGGAATGAATCCCTAGAGGAGAGGCGGAGCGCCTTTGCCCGTCCACTTTCTCACTAGGGCATCTTACATTCCAGGCCACAGGGCGGCACGTGAGCCACCCAAGCCCTGACTCTAAGGAGTGGCGAGGACTCTGTCAGAAGGAACAAGAAACAGATCCAGGGAGGGTCCCATGCTTTCTCTAAGACCTAAGTGGCTGTAACAAGATGCATTCTTAATCCTAGTTCTTGCCAATCTGTTCACAGTCCTATAAACCAGCCCACCACTAGCAGCAGCAGCAGCAGCCGCTGCAGCCGCCGCCGCCACCACCCTGGCACTACACGAACTCAGGATGCTGCACGCAGAATTGGAGCTTAAGTGGGAAAAGAGCTCCTGTAGTCAGCTCTGAGAAGCCAGCATAGTGTGGGCTCCAGCCTCCTAAAAGGAACTGGGCACTTCCCTCAGAGGCCCACCCAGGATGAGAAATACTATGAAGGCTTGGCCTTGAGCTGGGCAGTGGCTCCTGTAGCTGTTGGTTTGGTTGTGAACCGGTCACAAAGTACTAGAACTGACTGAACAAAATGGAGAAAGGAGCCCAACACACTGAGAATGAGAGGTAACGGACCTCACACTTGCCAACAAAAGCTGTGGCCACTGGGACCACTGCAACTCCATCTGTGGGTGGCCCTGGTGTAAAAGTAGTCAGTTAAAAACAAACTATGGTTATCTAACAGTTGTACTAACAATTGTTTGCCCCTCACCCAAGCAATTAACCAGGGCCCTGAAGGTGACCCTCAACCCCTGAGACCCTTTCCGTGCCGTGCAGACCGCTGTGAAGGCTGCACATGCTCTCCCCATTCGGGCACCTGAGGGAAATCTGCTAGGTCTGGCTCTGCCCAGCTTTGCCCCACCCTCACCACAGGCAGAGCACGTTGTCCAGGCTTCTGGGTGTTTTGCAGACAAATCCACCACTGGGGAAAACAGCCAAAGAATATAAACCCACTACTGTTGCCACCTGAGCTGCTCCCTATATTCAAGTGCCACCCACTGGCACTCAGGTCTCTTGCAAGATTCACGGCAGAGCACAGAGTTTGGGAACCAGAAGAGCAACTCACCACCACTGTCACTTCCATTTCCTGTGCCAGCCCAGCTGCCCAGGAGGGCAGCAGCCTGTTCACCCACCTGGCACGCTGCTACTACAACAGGCATCTGAGAAAGCCCCTTGGGTGAACAAGAATCCAGCTGGGAACGCTCAGCACAGGTGGCAGCATGTGCTGCCCCAGATAACAAGGGGTTTTATTCCTGGACACTGTGATGTGCAAAACAGTCCTTTACTTCCCGAGTCTATTCCAGTTGAGAAGGACAGGTGTGGAAAACTATGCTAGCGTTGGGAACGAGGGAGACAAATCGATTGCTTTATTTGGGTGGAGACAGCATAAGCATTAGGAAGAAAGGCTCATAATGGCTGCGTTTCAGGCAGGCGTGCTCTTTAGCAGACTGCACATTGGTTCAGGTGAAGGAAGGTGGCAACCTACACCAGGATAGTAGCATTGAAAGGCAGAAATAGATTCAACACGCTGAAAGGCGGTAAAGTTAATAAGATATAGTGATTGATGTTAATTATATGAACTGGAAGAGTACAGAGTTAAGTGTGGCCCCAAGTTTCTCACTTGAGCAACTAGGTAGAGGCAAGGGCCATTAACTAACTTAGAAAATACAAATTCTGATGACGACAGATCCCAGCAGAGTGGTAGGTACGCTTAACAGGAAAAGCAGCCCTGTGGAAATGAGACCGTGTTCTACCAACTATTTCTACTACACAACTATTTCTTTCTACTACAGAAAGAATTTGTTCTGGGTTGATGTGACCTATTTTTTTACTGAAAGTAGCACCATTTTCCAAAATTGCTAGTCCTATTATGTTGTGTTGAGTTGTTCTACAATAATTTGAAGTTAATACCCTATAACAATATATTAGGTAACATAAATTAGAGTTAAAATATTTTATTTTGAGGGAGGGGGAGGGAGAGATGAGAAGAGGGGTCTGGGTGGATAGAGGGAGGGATAGTGGGGGGACCACACCTATGGAGCACATTGTAAATACAAGTTGGATCTATCAGGTGTAGAACACAAATGTCTTAATGCTGTAATTGGGTAAATGAGGTGAAAGCTATGTTGATTAGTAGGATGTAAGCACTCCAATTTGTATAAATAATCAACACATCAAATCTCATAATGGCATAAATGTATTTGTGATCTATGTACAAATGACTTAATAAAAAATATTTTATTTTGAGACATATTACAAAGTAATTATAATGTGTACTATATGTATAGTTATGTATATGTATAGTACTGTATGTATCAAAGTTTCATACACACACACATACACTTGTATGTATATATGAAGACCAGAGTTTAACTTGGTTTATATGTATATAAAGAACAGCAATTCCAACCTTTTTGGCCCCAGGGACTGGTTTCATGGAAGACAGCTTTTTCAATGTGGTGGTGGGCAGATGGACCAGGAGGCAGAGCTTTGCTTGGAGAATAGCTGTAAATACATGACGCTTTGCTCACTACCCACCGCTTCTCTCCTGCTGTGCAGCCCAGCTCCTCACAGGCCACAGCCTGGAAGTTTTGAGGCACCAGGAGCGGTTTCATGGGGGACAGGTTTTGTGTGGACTGGAGGTTGGTGAGGGTAGTAATGGGGATGGGACAGGAGGTGGAGCTCAGGTGGTGATGCTGTCCTGCCCTGTTCCTAACAGACCACAGACTAGGGCTGTGGGTTGGGCACTGCAGGACTAAAGAACAGACAATTATTTCCACTGTAAATAATTTTTTGTTGAAGCTCACAACAAATACCCATTGGGAACTAAACAGTATTTACAAGTAGTATGGAATTTCGGTGAGCCTACATTCCTGTTTCTGAAAGGTGCATTTTCAGAAGACATTTGCTATTTAATATTTATTAGCTGTTACACTAAGGACAATGTTATCTACTGACAAGAATAGTTTATATTTGAAAATTAAGTGATACAAAATCAAAGCAATATGTGATTCTTATTTTATATGAATTATTTTATTGGCAATTAAGAAAATTCCGCCAAACATAAAATGAAACTATAAAAATTATTTGGGATTTTAAATATTCTGAAGAGTAAACATTGCCAAAGGTGTGTGTGTGTGTATGTATTTTATATATGTGTGTGTGTAAATATACATATATAAACACAGACACATATATATAAATATACATATATACACACATATATACATATGTATACATATAACATGTTATGTCAGGAATATTTGAGTTCTGGATATTGTGATTTAAAGTGAATAAATTAATATGTTCATATTTTAAATTATACTTTACCTTATTTTTTTATATTACCAAGCCTATTTGTCAAGGCATAGCTGTAATTATATGGCTCCCCCAAATAGAAAAATGTGCATATCTGTGGAAGGAAATTATTTCATAAAAGTAATTCAGTCTTCAAGAACTTGTAATAAGCAAACATATTTAATATAAGTTTAATGAGCATTTATAAGATAAAGGATACCATGAGGAGGTAGAATGTGTGATGGAATTTAGTCTCAACTATACGGAAGAAATCTTAGCTTTGTCACTTTTGTCCTTACTTGTGAGAAGTAAGGAAATAATTAAAAAAAAGGTTGATAACAGATACCATCTATGAAGGTGAAGGACTAAAACACAGGGGCAAGAATTAGTGTCTTATTTTCATTTTTACATTTTATGGTGAGAATTTTGAGAAGTGAATATTTTTTTATTTGGAGCACGAGAATGTTCAATGTTTCCCAGGTACTAGGAAGTTTCAATTTTAGGATTCTTTTTTTTTTTTTGAAGTTTTTGGCTGGGGCTGGGTTTGAACCCGCCACCTCTGGTATATGGGGCTGGCACCCTACCCTTTGAGCCACAGGCGCTGCCCCAATTTTAAGATTCTTATGGATGGTCAGAGAAAGGAGCTACTGAAATATATATGCAACAAAATCTTACCAATTATAAGAATGATACAAATTAAGGTACATAGTTAGACAGATAATTTTATTTCTTTCATATATAGCACATAAAAATCTATATTCTAAGGGCTAAATGCTACACATTTGAAATTCATTGGCTTTCATGGGGTAAATAGATAACCATTCATAATGAATACTGCTGCACGTAGATTAAACTAAAATCCTCACACTGAAGATTTCTCTCATACACTAAATGGGATATTTTTCTATCGTGTATATTGCTATCTTAGTAATTATTCCATGAATAATACAAAGGAATATTTTTGCAGTTTAGATCAAGTTATCATGAATTCTGAATAGAAGGAATCTAACAGAAGTAGTGAAGTCTTATTTGAAATCCCTGGATGAAGGGCTCAACTACAACATGTAACTTAATCATCTGTACCCTCATATTAATCTGAAATAAAAAAGAAGTCTTATTTGAAAGATTCCATTAATATCTTGGAAATCCCAACTGACAGTAGCATTCCATATGCCATATACATGTTAATTTATTTATTTGTAAATGCATTATGTATAACACAAAAACATGTCACCATGGTAGCCTTCTCACATATTTTGAAGAACCGCCCCATTACTTTCCTTCACCTTTCAACATGCTGTTATCAACCTTTTTTAATAGAGTTTAAACTGAAATTCACAGTGCGTCAACAAACTTGACCAGAGATTTACAATGATAATACTCAGGGTGGTTTTATTAAATTGATAATCTGTCATGTTGAATTCAGACTTGCTGAATTTTACAAAGCATATCTAAAAATTAAGGTCTGTATGTCAGAGATGACAGTGTGGGTATTAGTAAAACTCCTGTTAGTATCAATATACATATCACAGTATTTTCAGAGAGCCTAATACTATTTCAGCAACAAAGAAGGCAACATTTGGAAATAGGGTTAGGATTTGAGTGAAAGCTTCAAAATATGTGAAACAGCTTACCCACAAAAAATCATATTACAGATCACCTGCATTTCTATTTACATAGAATAATAAAATTATTCTCTCTAGGCCTCCATGAGGTTATATTTTCCTATCAGAATAAATACACTGACTTTGTACCTTCAGTGTGCCGTGATGTTTTTAAAATATTTGGGTGATGTAAATTGCTCTTGTACGCTGTAGGAGGTGTGCTTTATTTATACTACTGACTTCACAGAGGCATTATTTGTACTATCAACTTCTGTTCTTACAATGGATTTACAAAATAATCAAGTGCTGGCATGAACTCAGGAACTTTCAGTCATCTATTTCCAAAATATGTAGTCAGTGGTCGCCTCCACATCGGATCTTACAAATGCATTAATATATAGACTGTTTCAATATCATGTTGCCAATTTGGAACACTGTCATCAGAGAAACTCTGCAAAGATTCCCATTTTCTCAAAATCATTCTTTTCTTTTTTTTTTTTTTTTTACTTTTTAAATATTTATTTATTAAATAAATAAAAATAAATAAATAAATATTAAATCATAGCTGTGTACATTAATGGTATCATGGGGCACCATACACTGGTTTTATAGATCATTTGACACATTTTCATCATACTAGTTAATATAGCCTTCCTGGCATTTTCTTAGTTATTGTGTTAAGATATTTATATTCTACATTTACTAAGTTTCACATGTACCCTTGTAAGATGCACCGCAGGTGTAAAGCCATCTATCACCCTCCCTCCACTTATCCTCCCCCTCCCTCTCCTCCCTCTCCCCTTCCCCATATTCTTAGGTTATAACTGGGTTATAGCTTTTATATGAAAGCCATAAATTAGTTTCATAATAGGGATGAGTACATTGAGTACATTTTCTTCCATTCTTGAGATACTTTACTAAGAAGAATATGTTCCAGCTCCATCCATGTAAACATGAAAGAGGTAAAGTCTCCATCTTTCTTTACCACAATTTATTAATACATTCATGAATCGAAGGGCACTTGGGCTTTTGCCATGACTTAGCAATTATGAATTGGGCTGCAATAAACATTCTAGTACGAATATTTTTGTTATAATGTGATTTTTGGTCTTCCGGGTATATACCTAGTAGAGGAATTATAGGATTGAATGGCAGATCTATTTTTAGATCACTAAGTGTTCTACACTTTTCCAAAAGGATGTATTAATTTGCATGCCCACCAGCAGGGTAGAAGTGTTCCCTTTTCTCCACATCCACGCCAACATCTCTGTTCTTGGGATTTTGTGATATGGGCTAATTTTACTGGAGTTAGATAGTATCTCAAAGTAGTTTTCATTTGCATTTCTCTGATGATTAAAGATGATGAGCATTTTTTCATAGGTCTGTAGGCCATGCGCCTGTCTTCTTCAGAGAAGTTTCTCTTTAAGTCCCTTGCCCAGCCTGCAATGGGATCACTTTTTCTTTTCTTGCTTATACATTTGAGTTCTCTGTGGATTCTGGTTATTAAACGTTTGTCAGAGACATAACCTGCAACCTCTCCCATTCTGAGGGCTGTTTGCTTGCTTTACTTACGGTGTTCTTGGCTGTGCAGAAGCTTTTTAGTTTGATCAGGTCCCAGTAGTGTATTGTTGAAGCTGCTTCAATTGCTGGGGGGATCCTCCTCATAAAATACTCACCCAGACCGATTTCTTCAAGGGTTTCCCCTGCACTCTCTTCTAGTATTTTTATAGCTTCATGTCTTTAGTTTAAATCTTTAATCCTGTGAGAGTGTATCTTAGTTAATGGTGAAAGGTGTGGGTCCAGTTTCTGTCTTCTACAGGTTGCCAGCCAGTTCACCCAGCACCATGTGTTAAATAGGGAATCTTTTCCCCACTGAATGTTTTTAATTGGCTTGTCAGAGATCAAATAACAGTAAGTAGCTGGATTCATCTCTTGGTTCTCTATTCTGTTCCAAACATCTACTTCTTTGTTTTTGTTAAATTCTTGAGACAACTTTTGAATTGCTCCTTGAATTTCTAATTCCAAATTTTCCTCCATTCTATTAATCTTGTTTAAAATCCAAATTCTGAATTCGATTTCTGACATCTCGGCCAGATGTTTATGAATGGGATCTTCAGTTACATCTGCCATATCTTTCCTTGGGGGTTGATCTATTCTGTTTATTCATGTTACCAGAGGTTTTCCTCTGATTCTGCCTCATGATTGTTTTGCACCTTCCCCCCACCCCCAGAGCTTTGTCGATGACCCATACAGTGCTATGGCCTGAGAAACTGGGTAGCTGTTTGGTGTGGTGGGACTAAGTGGTTCTGTCTTGTTTTCAGCTGGTCTCTGTTCGACCCTAGTGGAACAGTTACTCTGGGTTGAAGTCTCAGCGTGGAGAAATACCAGCAATTAAGGCACCCCGCCCCCCACAGGCAACAATTGGAAAGGGAAAATCAAACCTTCCTACAACCACACACCCAGGGCACTACTGAATAGTCCTCTGGCGATTGGCTCAGTTCAAAGGGTCCAAATCAATTGTCTCAGTGAGCACCTGTCTCAGGTGGGAGAGTTTAAAAGTTCTCTGGGAACTGGATCACAGGTGTCTGCTGACAACTTAAATATGACTTGCTCTCGTGCATCCTGAAGTCAGGAGAAGCCACCCAGCAAATAGATTAGTGGGGGAAGGTTGATGCCTCCTTCCCCACCTTGTACCTCTGTCACACCCAGTCACTGATAGCCCTGCAGGGCTGTGACTCAATTGCCTCCAATAAGAGATACTCCAGGGGTTTGCACCTGTCTGAATCACAATGAAATCTGTTTGTGCTCAGCCAGGCCACTGCTCTCTGCCTCTATCAAGCAAGGGGAGGTGAGACCTGACAACCTCAGGTGCTTCATGGAGGCTGGAGGTATTCACTCAGTTCCAGCCCTGCCCCTGATTTATGTTACTGACAGAACAGAACAACTTTGCAGGAATTTGTTTCTCTCCCTGCTATATTCCCCTGCAGAAGAGAAGCTGTTTTAAGTTCCCAGAACCTGCACCTCAGGCCCTGTCTTTGCTCCTGCAGGCTTGTATTCGCAGCCTGGTTAGCTTTCAGTTCTAGCCTCCTGCCTTACTTTGTCTATAGGCTGATGATCCCCTGAGGGCCAGGTGTGTCTTAGGCTCAGTAATGCGGTCCTCTGGGTCAGCCCCACCCTGGGAATTTCCCGGCTCTGCGCATACTTTTTCTAGTCCCCACACTCCACCCAGGCTGGTACTGCCTCAGGCAAACCCTTTACTCATGGTGCCTGCGTTTAAGTCAAGATCTGTTCCATGGTGGTTGCCACCTGAGAAGATGCCTGGACTCCTCTGGTTGCCTAGGGAAACAGGGGGTGTGCCTTCGGAATATCTGGGCATGAGCCGTATTGTTGCCAAAAATGATTGCTGCTCTGTGCCTCAGGGCACCGCTGCTTCAGTGTGGTTCCCTCTCAGCTGACCGTCCTCTCCTCACTCCCATGCTGCAGAATCAGCACTGACCAGCTGCAGTCTTGGCCCTGTCCACACCCCTCAAGAAATCATCCAAGAATCTGAACTCCTGGGGGACAGGCCTCCAGACCTCAGAGTGAGAGTGGAGGGGAGTGGTGGGAGCTCAGAATTGCAGGTAGAGAATATATACAGTTTTATGCCTGACAAGAGAATGCTGTGGCACCCTAGTAGGGGAGGTAGGTCCAGTTTTTAGAGGGTCTCTCCCATGAAGTTTAGTGGGAGGACCTTTGAACTTTGCTCGTTTGTTTGTGGGGCACTCTGAGCCGTTCTCATGGGGGAGGGGACTCCCATCACTTTTTGATGGATTTTGTACCTTTTTTTTTGTATCCTTAGGGTTGGAGCTCACCTTAGTGGTGTTGATGTGCATTCTTCAACCTTCTCTCTTGGTGCAGCTCTAATCCACCATGTTACTTGCTAAGTTTCTGTCCTTTAACTCTCCTCCTGGATGGGAGTCTCTCAGACCAGCAACCTTTCTTTGTTTTCTCCCATTCCTTTACAGATGCGCTGATTCATTACTGTGGAACTGTCTATAGACTCAGTGTGGCAAGCTCAGGTCTTCTTTCTGAGCATGCAGTGCCAGCTTGGCCTCACTGGGCTGGAGAGCCCATTGTAGCAGTGCAAACCTTTCTTTTCTAAGTATTCTTTTTTAGCTAATTTGGACAAAGGAAGGTCACTTGGTGGGAAAATAACATTATTTAGAAAGTCCCCTGGAGATGTCCCTTGGGAAAGCATTAGTAGGAAACTAATTGTTTCCTAGTTTTCAGTTTCAGACTCTCCATTTTAATATTGCTTAAATGCTACTGGCTATCTGCAGTGGATTTAATATTCTGTAATATTATATTTCATGTGTTTTCCCCGTGGGCCCTACGTCTTGCTTTTCATTTACTATATCAGGCTGTTATTTGGCTTCATGTAAGAACTTGACATTATTCTGTTGTTCAGTTTCAGCTGATAAAATACTTTGGATCAATAGAGAGCTCAGAAATATTACACTATAATAGCAATATGTTTAATGGGACATTTTTGTCATTACCAAAACTTTCATTTCAAGTACTGGAAACTATAGAAGGTGTCAGCCCTTTCTCACCTTTAAGTATCTTCATTGTGCTTCTGCCTATTAAGTACAAGCTGAGTATGAGCACTTAGTTCATCCTTGAAGAAACACATTGAGTTTGAAGTTATTTAATGCGATCATATACATTTCTATATAGGTATTTCCAGTTGCCACATGAAGTGTATATAATAATGGGGGAAGAGCTAACAGCTTGATTTAGTACCTTCCTCCAGAAGTATCTGTGGCTCTAGCAGGGAAAATAAGTTTAGAAAAAAAGTAGAAAAGAAAAAGGATATTATACAACTCTATGAATTCCTAGAAAAAAGGAGTTATTTGTTTTATAAAGCAAAGATCAGGTAAATAAAATACTGAGATAATTATATAATAATATCTCGCTAGATACTTTATTAATAACATTTTATAAAAAAAATACTGGTTTGACAAGATCACCTATGCTTGCCTTTAGAGTAGATTATACAGGCAAAGTGAATAAGGGTTACTGGTACAGAACCAGGAACATGATCATTTCATCTTAATTCACAAATTCATGGGGATAGTTCAGAAGTGATGATGTGCAGGTTTCTTAGAGCTCATACTGCAAATTTAAATAACAAGACTGTAACTGAGTTGATTTCTTTGCCTTTTAAATAAAGGAACTCACATCAAGAGTTGGTAATGGATTTTTTAGAACACTTTAACACAGGTGCAACTAAGCATTAAGAAAATTCATTCCATTAGTGGAGGTCATACTCTAAACAGGCTTTAGAAAGCTAAGCAGAGGCAGCCTCTTCCTATCTTTGCATAGAAAAACAGATCAGTGTCTTCTGTAAAGCTGTTCAAAAAAAAAGTCTAGAAAACATTGAGCACAAGAATTTTATTGCATCATATATCTCTTAAAACAGAAGAACAGCATTTGTACTTGGAAGCCTTGGCTATAGAAAGTCATTTTTTCTATAAATAAGTGATTTTTCCCTTAAGATCTCTAAGACAGGAATATTCACTAAAAGATAATAAGTTTCAACTGAAGATAAAAATGCTACTACATTGAAGCAAGTATCACTCAATGAGATAATTCTTAATTTTTTTTTTTTTAACTAGGAAACACTTATACTCTGTTGGTAAGAATGTAAATTACTACAACCTCAATGCAAACAGTAGGGGGAACCCTCAAAGAACTAAAAAGTAAGTCTACCATTCCTTACAGCAATCTTACTATTTGGTATCTACCCAAAGGAAAATAAGTCATTAAATAAAAATCACACTTGCATTCATATGTTTATTACAGCACAATTCACAATTGCAAAGATATGGAATCAATCTAAATATATATCAACTTATGAGTGGATAAATAAAATATGGTGTATATATACACTCCATGGAATACTATTTAGCCATAAAAGGAATGAAATAATATATTTTGCAGCAACTTTAATGCAATTGAAGGCCATTATCCTAAGTGAAGTATCTCAGAAATGAAAAAATAGACACCACATGTTCTTACTTATAAATAGGAGCTAAGGGATGGAGATAGATGGTCATGCAGAGTAATATAATGGCCAATGGAGACACTGGGCAGAGAGTGAGAAGCAGGGTGAGGGCTGAAAAATTCCCCATCAGGTACAGTGGGTACTATTTGGGTGATAGGCACACTAATAGCTCTGACTTCTACAATTTATACATGTAACATGTAAGGCAGATCATGGTGATGATTCCATCTGTCCATTAAGTTACTGGATAAGCTGCAAGTACTGAGAAGCACCAGAGAAAAAGGAAATTCTATGACAAATCTTCAATGCAAGTCTCATTTCCGTTTGGAACTTATAATTCAGCAGCTGTAATGATAATCACAGAGTCTGTGAAGAATATAATTTTGTATAGACCCACTTTCAAGCAGAGAAAAGGAGAATCATTCAGATCTGTAGGATTTGAAGCAAACCTATAGACCTTTATGCAAATAACTATTTTGTAGAACGGCTTGTGGCTTGCTAGTGGGCCTTGGTAGAAAATTAATGGTTCATTATAGAACATTAGCTGACTAAACAGTCTGAGATTCCAATCACACATCAGCAACTCTATGAATGTATGCAGGCATAGCAAAAAGTATCAATAATAATTGTATATAAGAGACTAGAATGGGGTCATGTAAATCCAGCACTAGTTCAGGTCCCTTTGACACTGATCATTTCATCATGGCTTGTTCAACTAGCACCTAAGGTCTCATAGAGAATTTGTTACAGTTGATTAGGAAAGACAAAAATAACTTGTTTGAAGATGGTTGTACATTATATACTGGCATTATTCCAAAGGTGATATCTTCAGTCTTACAACTCAGTGAAGGGGAGTACCAGAGTATTGTAGTGGAGAAAATTCTTCCAATATGTCAGAACCATGAGTGGTGATATTTTTTATTTTCCTCTTTGTTCTCTTTCAAAGGAGAATGGCCAGAAGTATGGACATATGTTGATTTATGGTTAACTTCTAATGGTTTGGCTTGGAAATTAGGGATCTGGAAGGAATAGGATTTGAAGATTGGTGATGTAAAGTCACTAAGTGAGTTATTTTAAAATAGATACAGTGTAAATATATTTCAAATTCATGTGAAACCTTACCAAATGGAATCCACTAATAGAAAGTTTTCAAGTAATGGACAAAATGACATATTTTATGGGTGTCACCCAGCCTCTTTCCAGAAACACTAGTATTTTCTGTATTTACTCAATAGCTCCATGAACAAAGTGGCCATTTTGCAAACAGAGATTATATTCAGACCACACTACATGGACTTCCTCTTACCAAAGCTCATTTGGCTGCTACTACAGATGAGGGCCTAATTTTACAACAAGGGAGCTTCAGACTGAACCTTCAATATGATGGAAACTGCCAAATATTTAGCAGTGGCTTCATTACCATGAACACTTTCCATCATAGAGCAGGCAAAGGTTCAATCCCACTGGGATAAACAACTATTTTGGATGTAGATTTGCCTTCCTTGCCCATAATAATTCTGCCAACATCAGTATCTATACACTCACAGAATGCCTTATTCACTGTCATGGCATTCTACACTGAATTATTTTTTAACTAAGAAACTCTTTTTACAAGTAAAGGAAGTTCCACAGTAGGCCTATACCCATGGAATTATTTAGTCTTACTACATATATAGAGAATTGGGTTACTGCACAAAAGCCCAAAGGTGTATAGAAAGGTGTGAGTGCATAGTGATAGGTCAACAAAGTGGGATGATTAATTTTTTATTAAAAATAACTAATAAACTAGTTATTAATTTACTGCCTTCAATCTCCAAACCTATATTGTTTTGTCCTATTTTTGTAATTTTGGGACTGGAACTCTGAAAAATACACATCCTCTTTGTTGGTTGGATATTACTCTGAGCTAACTGAAGCTACCAAGGACATTAGGTACCTGGAGGAATATTAAGAAAAATTTTTTTTTTATCTTGTGTTTTGCCTTCATAACAAAGAATTTTCATTAACATAAGGGTACATATAATTATTCCACATTCTTGGCTTCTTCAAGTTGGTATATTTTTTCAGTGTGATAACAAGGTCAGTGGCATTCATTGGGTCTTCCAAACAGGCACCTCAATGGTGGTGATTATTGTGGTTCTATATGTGTACTGACTTCCTCCACACAGTTTTATTATAACTACGGTGGCAATGGGCCTCTCTGTTCAGCAGAGGGACACTATAGCAATGTTTTTCTTCACTGTAGGGCAGTATATTCTTGTGACAGCTATACCTTTTCAAAAGTAGTGTGAATCTCAGCTTTTCAGTACCCTTGTCTAAATTTCTGTATTTATTCTTCATTTGTTCATTCCTTGCCCTAAGTATAGAAGTCACTTTCTGAAGCTGTTTCCTCTATGAAGGGTGATTCCTTGCACATTTTAGTAGTTAAGCAACTTTTACATAGCTATCAATTCTTTATATTAATTTTTCCTCTTCAATTTACTGATGTGGTTCTGTTTTCTAACTAGATCACTGACAGATATAGATTTTAACTGGTTATATTTATGTCTTAAAGTATCCACTAGGCCTATTTATTAGTATTTCTGGAATCTCATTATTATAAGTACATTGTAGTATTGAAGAAACAGGATAAGATATGGAATAAAAAAGACAATTAACAATATATTTCTTACTGCCACACACATACAAAGATGACACTTTCATCAAGATATTAAAAAAAGAATGTATATCTTCAAGGGAGAAAATAAGTCATAAGGAAGAGAGAAAAGGGGATCATAGGGGTAATGCCTAATGGGTGATAATCAAATCCAACTAGCTGAATATGAATCTTTATATAGATTTCCCATATTTTCATTAAAACTTGAAAATGCACAAATTGTTTTTTCCAAGGTGCCTTTCTACATAGTCATAAGTGCTTGTGGCCATACTTTGATAAGTTGGGATTTTGTCTAAGAACTCTTAAACATACAGAATGAATTTACGCAAATTGTCTCATTGTTACTTAAACTACAAATACTAGTAGATGGCACTTTTTCCTGGGCCTCGGTGGACTAACTGGAAAGTGAAAAACACCGGCCATGTGATAGCCGAGTGTGTATAGATGTTTAATGCACCCAGGATTTTAAGAGACAATCAGTTTCTCTTCTCTCACATGCACCAATTCTCACACCATAACACAAAAATGAAAATTCAGGACTTAGAAATTAAAAAGCCATTATAAGTGGCTTGAGTTCCTTTTCACCCTGACTCTCAAATATTTAAAATGCTGTCAATGGTATTGGACAAAGAGCTGTAGTTTGTAGAAATAATGGTAAGTGGTATTTCATGAACATGTTTTATTATTCCACAATAGTGCATAAGATGAGTTTCATCATTGTGAATAAAGCTTATCATTATGATACATAAAAAATTAGAACATGAGTCTGCTGGTGATAACAATGAAATGAAACAGTTCATAACTGAATATGAAAATTGAGGACACTAAACATCTGGAAAAAAGTATGAAATACAGAGAAATGATAACAATGGTCCAAACGTCCACTAAATTATACAAATATTTTTTTTAATTTTAAACTAAGAGGAAACAACAGTTGGCAATAAAATCACACTGGTGGAAATATAGTATTCTTTAAATTTTAATAATATAATTTAATGGGAAAGGTCAGTCACATCATTACTCTCCATATATTTAACTCAATGGAGCATTCAATAACTTATTGACTCTTTCCCAAAACAATGATTTCTAATACAGTTTATAATTCTCTACTTTCATACACATCAACAAAGTGAGGAGCTATCCATATCAGAGCTCCATAAGAGGACAGTTCATTAATTAAAGTAAAAAGTGTTTGTCTTCTTATTGCTCCATTGAGCTTAGCTATGCAAATGCTATTGAATGAAACTAGTGTCCTTAGACTCTCAGGCAGACTTCTCTTGTTACTATTGATTCTCTAAAAGTATGCCACAGTTTCTTTTGCCTGACAATTATGTTTGTGAATTCACTCTAGAAAAGTACTACATATTGTGGAATATCATTATGGTCACCAGTTGGCTATGGGGAATACTTTAAAGGTGACCAGAGTGATATTCAGCAATGAGCTACATAGCTCATTGGTAGGATGAATTCACAAACTTAATTGTCCAACTTCATATATATACAATGATACATAATAGAATAGTTATCTGGTTGTTGAACAAACTTGGAAAAAATACCTCTTTAAATTCCTCCAACATAACAAAAGCATATTATTTGTTGATCCCTATTCTTGATGCTACATGTGAGACAAAGGTTGTTTGCTGAACCCTAGTCCAGGCAATTCATGCTAGTCAAGAAGTTCATGACTTGATCATTGCATTCAAAGATGTATTAGAAAAAGCAATAATAAACACAAGGAACAAAAGAAAGAGAAATATCAACTTAATTAAGAAAAAATCAGAGGGAAATATGAGTTCTTTCTAAAACAATGCCCACATTCTATGAGCAAGACAAAAATATTGGAAAAATTGGTGTTAACAACATATAATACACTTAAATTAAATATGGACTATAATCATGATGTAAGCACTAGAATCAAAGGAGGAAAATACATATACAATTCACATTTTAAGGAACCTATGTAGATGTACATTATGTGTAAAAATGATATTAATACCATGCCAATTTAAAAGTTGACAGTTATTTCTTCAACATGAAAAATAAAGAAGAAAAAATTTTATTCTCTATTAAAAACATGGAAATTATAAAAATAACATGGAATTTTAGGAGAGAGACTATTGGAAAACTTTTAGGAATAGTTCAGTATGGTTGAATGTAAAGGCAGCAATACCAGATAGAGTATGATGTGGTGTGTTAAATCTAGACTATACCACATGTTAATATGACATTTAAGTGTTTAGACATTCTATAGGCAGAGAAGTATAATTTTATATTATATTTCATGGGATTAATAAGAAAATTTCTTTTTAGGAAGCACCTATTGAGAATGATAAGAGATAGGGGACATAATTTATATTTATTATGTATAAATTTGTCTTGGTAAATAAAACAAATAAAGGTTTTCCAAAGTGGAAGGCAGTTAGATGAGATTTTATAAAGTTTCATGAAGTAGGTAATAGTGAGAGTTGTTTTGGTAAATTATGTGAAAAGCATGAAAGAAAAAAGCAAAAGAAATTATGTCATCATCAAATAAGTTTGGAAAATACTGAATTACACAGAGTTAAGTTGGATTCTTCAATGTAAGACATAAAAGGAAATATTTTAAATTCAAAAATATTATTAATCTCTAGTCTCATTTACTATGTATGATTTCTAAAATTTTGAGATTCTGTAACCCCTTTTCTAGTAGCAATCAAAAAACACTATTTAGAAGCACTGTACTTAAGCTAGTAATTTGTATTGCTGGAGAATTGCACAGAAATGCTTAAAGCAAAGTGAATGATGGCAGTGAGAGAAGAAAATGATTGAAATCTGAACGTCAAGTTGTACATTTGCTCTACTTTTTATCTCAATACTATTTTAATGATGTTACAAGTAGCTTTCTTAATTCTTAAATATCTCTTCATTTCCCTTTCTTGTCAATGACTTATAAATTAATGTTACACAAAGCTAATGATGCTTATAGAGCATTTTAGAATATATGAAATAAACAACATTTATAACACTCTGAATGTAATTAACTTAAAATACATTAATGTCATTGAACCTTCTCAGTATGGCAGAGTAGTTTAAAAATAATTTGTTTGACTACATCTGAGAGCTAGTAAAGCAACAGAACTAGGGGAGCCAAGATTCCAGTGAGAAATGAACTTCAGAGATGTTAGCCTTTTTTTTTCTCTAGAGGCATTTACAAACTCTGGGCACAGAACAAGTGTCTGTTCATCTATGATTTTTCTGGGCATAGAACTGCTGCTGTGGAAGAGAGGAAAGAGAACAGCATTGGGTAATTTCATGGGACAAGGGAACTGAGCCTGACATATGCCGATTTTCCCTCAAGATATTTTCCAACTTTGGAAAGCAGTATGGTGTAGGAGGAAAATAAAATAAAGCCAATGCCCTCCAGAAAGCAGATCAGACCTTCCAGAGACTCATTGCATTGCAGAAAACCAAGATTATAATTCAGAACACACTAGAATTAGGAGCCCTGTGAAAATGGCACTTACACCCTATCATTGGCACAAAAAATGTTCAACCGAACTTTGCAGAACTGCAGATCTAGTTAACCAAGTTCCCAGTTCGTCCCTAATGTACTTGCCTAGCAAAAGAGGTGAAAAACTATGAAGTGAGGAGCATTAAAATTATAAATATAAAATTCTCAGTATTCAAGTGAAAATAAATAGCCATGGTTAGCACTATGGGGTTAAAACACAAGACAGAAAACCCATAACTGAAAAAAAGCACCTTAAAATAATCATGATTTCCATATTCAGTAAATGAGGACAAAACAAAAATAAATACAATAACAGATATATTTACTATTATATCAAAATCTATTTATAAAATCCAAATGGGGATTTTATAACTAAAAAATTAAAGCTAAGAATTCAATAAATAAGCTTAACAATAGAAGATTTGAAACTGGGCAGATCAATAGAAAGTCAAATCAATATAAAACATCTGAACTTGAAACACTGGGAAGAACTTAATAGGTCCAGCCGAAGGTATGTAACATGTGTAACTGGAAAAGAGAAGGGAATAGCACAGAAGAGATACTGGAAGGGGTAATGATGAGAATATACTAGAGCTTATTTTTAAAAGTAGACCAACTATTTCAAAAAGCTTCTTATAGTAAAAAGAGATAAGCCGATAAAATAGTTGAATAGAATACTTAAAGTGATAAAAATTTCTTTCACCTAAATTGAAATATATATTCAATGCAATATCAATTATAATCCTAGTATATTTTTTGTTGAATGAATAAGATGTTCTAAATTCTGTATAGAAATGCAAAAGATTCAGAAATAGCTGAGCCAAACTTGAAAAAAAAAAATTAACGTTTACTTTAAAATATTTTCAGATTTCAAGATACAGTAACCAAGATACTATGATAAAAGTATAAGTAAAGAGAAATAGAACAAACTTAAGTCCAGAAATACATCCACCTATAATTTGGCAGGGTTATGTATTATAAAAATTCAAATACAATTCTACAGAGAAAGAATATTCTTTTCTTTGCATGAACTGGAGCACCTGGCCAGGATTTCCTAAGGCCTGGACACTACTGGCAAACCCACTGAATCCAAAGTTAGAGTGGGCTTCCCCAACTGAGTTTAGGATTAAAGGAAACTGTCCAAAGTACCCAGCACCCTCCCAGGAAGCTTCTAGCTCTGCTTTACTTGGCTTCTTACCAGGGTTATATCCTTGGACTTGGAACACGTGAGCCAGCCTCACTGAAACTTGGGAACTAGAGAAGGGAATACTATTCCTAAAGAGAGGGAAGTTTCAGATTACAGTTTTGAAACTTCCCATCCTACCCATTATTATCCATTTCCAACCTATGGCCATGAGACCTAAAGAAATGTGACTGAGCTGTAGCTTGACCTCTTGTAGCGAGATTCACATCCTAGACCTATATTCTCTAGTTTCCTGGGGCCAATAGAACCGGGGAACAGGATGTACATCTCCATCTTACCTGCAATTTACTCCTAAGCCAGCTGGGTTATTTGGACATCCACAAGGGAAAAATAATGACCTTCGAATCTACCTCATAATATGTGTGTCTACGAAATAAGTTTCTGACAAATAATAGATGTAAGTATAAAATATAAATAAATATCTAACACTTTTAGATAAAGATTTTTGTGACGTTTTGATGAATAATATTTCATAAATAGGGAAAAAACAGTGTTACAATATAGAAAATTGTCATATTGGACTAAATTGATGTTATGACTTCACATCTACATATATCTTCCAAAATATTCACTTCAAAATAAACATGGTGCTACTACATATCAATGAAAAATAAAGACTACTCAATAGGAAAATAGGCAACCAACCATCTCAAACATTTGATGAAACAGGTACTTCACCAAAAAACATATGCAAGTGACCAATGAAAATTTGAAAAGGAAACACAATTTTGATAATTATCAAGGATTTGCAAATTACAGCTACCAGAATGGTAGGCTTCAAAATGTACTACTTATAATACTACATGTTTCTACACAACAAATTGTTTACATTACAATTAAACATTTCAACTGGTCAAAGACAATATTAAAAGAATAAAAAAGAAAATCAGAGTTAGAGAAGATACATTGAATAAAGTGTCGGTCAAAGGAATATATACAAGGGTGTTCCTATATGTGTCTATATTCCTGTATACATATAGGTCCATGTATAGTGTTGGGCATCTAGTGGACCCCAACCTGGGACAATGTTCAGCAAGGGGAACAGCCATGAGCAAATCATGAAACTTACATCAAACTGAGTGCATAAAACTGGAAGGGAGAAAACAATGCAGCCCCTGTCCTTTTTCCTAGAATCCTTTTACTGGGTCCATAGCAGAGTTTAGGTGGGAGGATACACAGCAGTCAGCAGTCAGCAGTTGGGGTTAAGAATGAGAGAGGGAGCTCACAGCCCCCATGAAGGTCAGGTGAAGGGTCATCAAGCACAGAGGGTAATGGAGCATCTGAAGAGGCCAGATGGTGGTGCAACCAGGAGAGAGGGGGAAGAGCAAGTCTCCTCTCCTCAGACAGACACCTCTGCTTCTCCAGCCTGAGCTACCAGGTGATGGCCTCAGCGCCCTACACTGCTGATGTGGACATTCCCCTGACTGGGCACTTTCAGACTCCTTTATTTTCAATTAGGAGTACACGGGTTGCCTGTCTGCGGGCTTTACCCTTTCTTTTAAAATGCCCATAGGGTTTCAGTCTATCTATTCCCACAGCATATAGAGAGAGGAATGTATTTACCTACATGTACATACTTCTATAAATGCATACACACATATTTATATTTTACATATATTCAAACTCCTATACACTCACATATATATCCTAAAAATCAATAAAAAATGCACACAACTCCAAAGAAAAAAGAAAAAAATTAAATTTACAAAAGAAGGTGTCTATTCAAATGGCCAATGCAGATATAAAAGAGTATTCAATTTTATGAATGATTTGGTATGGTCACATTATGAGAGAATTTAACATTAATGCTGCAATGTGATGTCACTATACATTTACCAGAATGACTAAAATTATAAAAGAATCCCAATACCATGTGTTAGTGAGCCTGTGAAGCAATGGGAATTTATGTGTGGGTTTTGGTCCAACTATTTTGGGAAATTGGAAGTCTCTATCAGACTTTATTAGATGCTTATCCTTTGACCAGAAAATCCACTCCCACTAAATGTGTATTTGTATGGACACCAATGGAAATAGTTAACAGTGTTTATAGGAACACGAATTATTCTAGCCGATCACTCAAAACCACCCTCAGGGCCAGTATGATGGTAAATAATATTGTAGCATTTTAAATCTTTGGAATTCTAAAAAATTAACAAGAAGAGATGAATCATAACTACTGTAATTCTATGGATAAATCTTACAATAAAATATCGAACATAAGAGGTCAGACAAAAAAAGAATAATTTCTATGAGATTTAGTTTATATAAAATTTGAAAACAGGTAAAATGTACAGTAGTTTCAGAAATAGGGCACCGTGTTTGGGAAGCAGTGAGACAAGAGCCTTCTGGGTGTTTGTCATTTATTTTGTGAAAATTCACTGAGGTATAAATTTGTTTAATGATTTGTGTAATCTACTATAAAAAAAGCTATGGTTTTACTTTTAAAAGTTTGGTGCCAAATAGTTTACCCTAGCCACATAAAAGCCTTGGCAGCTTTTGCTGTCTTTTCTGGAAGTTTATAACCCAGGATTGGAGTTAGCATTCCCTGATAGTTGATCAAACTCACCTGTAAAGCAATCTGGTGCCACGTTTTGGGTAAAAACATACCCTTGATCCCATTTTAATTTCTTCCAATAGTTTACAATTTCTATTAACAGACACAAAATAGTCTACTACATTTCCCTCTTTTCTTAAGCAATCAGTAGCAAAGATGTTCTAATTCTGATCTCTTGAATCTCTCCTAGTATTCTGAACATTTCCCGTGTTCTCCACGGACACGGAAAGAAAAAATGGAATTATAGTACAAGGCACAATGGTATTTCTCTTGAAAGAATTACTATGATATTACATAAATTCTCTCATTATTGTACATTTTACCATTAAATCTCTAAAAAAAATTGAATATCATCTGCAATAAAACAAAAAATACAGAAGCATGACTATCACATTAATTTTAAGTTTACAGAGAGCATAAAACAAAAATATATCATCTTCACTTAGAGCATTTTTTCTTTTCTGTTTTCTTTAAACACTCACATATCGATCTCATTGGGTCAGAACTCACTCTACTCACCTGTAAAAATCTTTTGTAAAAGTCATAGGTTTAGTCACAGGAGCTGCACTTAATGACAGTCAAGTAATCCACAGGGAAGGGGAAGAGGAAAAAAAATCACACACACAAAGGAAGCAGAAGCAAAAAGGGAGTAAGTCTCGGGGTTGCAATTCATGAGAAATTCTACATTTATGTAGTAATAGTAACTCATTCCTTTCAAACAGTTTGGGGGGGAAAGTTTAAAAACATTAATGAAATTTCTGTTAGAGAAATGAGACCACTGACTTACCAGACAGAAAAATAAGTAATAATTTAATACATTTCTTTTGTGTAGTAGTTCTATATAGATGAAGTTCATTAGACAGCATACGTAAATGTTAATGAAATTTAAGGTACTTTCTTACATATCCCCATTTTTTTAAGTTCAGTGTACTTTGAGTAGGTTAAACAAACAATAAAAAATTTCTGTTTTTAATCTGTTAGAAATATGTTATTTGTGATGAAAAGTTCCAAATCAAAAAGGCTCAAAACCTATAAATTTGAGTTTTACATGGTGCGTGTATCTGTGTGTGTATAGTCTAGGTGTGTGTGTTTTGAATTTTTCAAAAGAAGCAAAATGGCTTTTACTTTCAGATAACTGAGCTGTAGTAATTTCATCTTTCTGAGAAAAAATATCCAACTGATACACAGGACAGGGGCTTCAAATAAACTGAATGGTCATTTTCTACACTATTTCACTGGTAAACTTTAACAGCATGATTGATCAAAAGTGAATTGGCCTATTAAATTTGTTTTCTTACTAGCAAATCTTTCATTTCAAGCTGAATTAGTTGCCATTATTCCCCAAACAGTGATATAGTCTTATCTAAGTAATTCTATTTTCCTCACTGTACTAAATCATGAACTTTATTTTGGTTACAGGGCCTTCTGTTTTAGTAAAAATTACTCAGCTCATTGACATTCTTTTTTTTTTTTTTTTTTTTTTTTTTGGCCGGGGCTAGGTTTGAACCCGCCACCTCCGGCATATGGGACGGGCGCCCTACTCCTTGAGCCACAGGCGCCACCCCTAAGGTCATTGACATTCTTAAACAAATGCATCTGACAATCCTTTACCTGCTATGAAAAACACGATTATATTCTGTCAACTGTATTTAACTAAATATAATTTTACTAATTTATTTTAATATTTCTGTTCAACTAAGCAATATTTTTACAAATATTATCAAGGAACTTAAATATTTTGGCATGCCTACTAAGGGATCTATTCTATTATACTTTTGTTGCAATATACATATATTCCATTATATTCCTAATGGCCATTTTATACTTATAAATCTTAATGTTAACTTAAATATAGAAAGTATATTTTTTAACTTAAAAAATACTGATATAACGATTATATACTTAAAACAACTTTATGCTTTGCACTAAATAATATACATGTTAAAGCAAATTTGAAGTCATAAATCTTGCATCCACACTAAACAGATAATATAGTCTGTATGCTATTTGGAAAGCATGAGTAATATTTGGCTAGTTAATTTATAATGAAGTGAATATATTTTTCAATATAATGGAAAGAACTTTTAACCAATATTTTAGCTTCCTCAACAATTTATTAATATAATTAAATCCCATACAATAAAAGGGTTATAAATAGTGTTTCTTAAATTAAAGAGTGTGTTGGGGGAAGCATGGGTATCTTTCACTCAATAATCATACTAGCTCATATAATTAATGAAGGAGAATTAAATCATATTTTATATCACTTTTACTAGAGTCAGAAAGATTGGATTACTGATCCAGCTCTACCTCTTACTGGGTAGGTGGTATCAGGGATATTAATGGATATTTCTCAGTTTCCTCATCTATAAAAAAGACCGTAATTATGGATTTTAAATCACAGGGGTCTGTGAAGTTTAATTATGATTGCATATGTGCTTGTCACTTGCTTAGCACATTGAAATTCCACAATGCATTTTAGCTATGATTATAAACAGTTGCAATTATTTTTAAAACTAAAAGTTTTGACACAGATTTTATTAAAAACGACAGTAACATTTCCAAGGTGAATATGCTAATTTACAATTACTAAAAATTCAGAGGTAAAAGTTAAGTTGTATTTTACTTTTGCTTTAAATTCTATAAACATTAATTGAAAACTATTACTCTTATAGGCCTAATAAATTATAAGAGAAGGAAGAAAGAATCCTCAGGTCCAAAAAGACTACTTTTGCAATAGCATGGAAAAGAACAATTATGAAGGGTAAATCTTAGGTAATATTTGAAAATACCATGCATAAAATATACCATCTTTGAGAAAAATGAAAAGGACTCCAATAAAAGGAAATTATGCTTTATTCTGGAATTAGAAGACATAAGAATGTATAGATATTAGTTATCTCTAAACTGATCTCCAAAAAACTTACTCTAATATTTCATGGTGATGCAATTCAAAATTTAGATAATGAAATGTCAAACATAGCTAAGAAAATACATTTTTTAGGATAATACTTAAATATAAAGTGCATAAATTTTAGGGTTGTGGCTCAATTTTTACATTTTTATATACTAATAAAATTTCCTCCCATTTCAAAATTTATATTATTTCTAATACCAAAATATTCTTTTTCACACATTACTGGTGGGAAAGCCTTTCCTATCACTTCCCCTCACAAATATGATAACTATTCTCATCATTATCACTATAAAGTTTTATATCAATGAAATTAGGCAACAAATTCTTTTTTATCTCACATTTTTGTGATCAACATTATAGCTGTAAGATTCATTCAAGCTGGTTTTTGAACCTGAGGTTTGTTCTTTTGCACTGTTAATTATATTCTTTTGAATACATCATTTTTAAAATTCATTTTACTATTGACGAAAACCTGGATTACTTTAATTTTTTGTTATTATAAAAAGTGCTCTTATGAAAATTCTCTTACATTTTTTCTTGGTCATAATCATTAATTTCTAGTGAACATATATCCAGAATGGAAATTTGAGGTTATAGGCAATAAATGCCATCAATTTCAGCATATATTGACAAATTTTTTCCAAATTAGCTGTTCCCATTATACTGGTACAAATAATAGATGTTTCAGTTGTCTACATCTTTTCTAGAGTCCGTGTTTTCATTTTAACTGTTCTAATGGATGTGTGTGTGTGTGTGTGTGTGACTTGCACTCCCGGACGATGATGCTGCATTCTTCATTATATGGATTTGGTGCATTTGTGAGCTGTCTGTTCCATTTTTCATGTTTATTATATAGATTTATTTTAAGTTAGTACTATATTAATTTCCCTTGCTTTTCTTATCTAAGGTCCTAAACACTTATATGCTTTCATCTGGAAGCTTTTAAAAATATTAACTTACATATTTATGTCCATGATATGTTTGAAATTATTTTTGATTTGGTGTGAAATAGTTGTTATGTTTACTTTTTTCTTATGACAAAATAGTTGGGCCCAGACTTTTAAATGTAAAACCATTCTCTCAACCACTGCCTTGACATTTTTTATTGGCAGTCTATAGCCTTTTAGGCATGGGGGGCTAGTCTCATGTAGGATAACTTTTCCAAAGACCGGGGATGGGGAGATTCAGCACATTACATTTATTGTGCACTTTACTTCTATTATTAATATTACACTGTAATATGTAGTGAAATAATTATACCACTCACCATAATGCATAATCAGTGAGCGATGTGGAGAAGCTATAAATACAGATGAGACTTTGCCCTTTTGTCCACTGCTCACCTCCTGCTGTGAACAGGCCACAGATTGGTACTGGTCTATGGCCTGGAGGGTGAGCATTGCAGATTTTCATCATAAGTTACGTAACTTTGCATGTATTGGTCTATTTCTGGACACTCTATTCTATCAGTTTAATTATCTATTTTTATAATAATATATTGCAAGAAATGCTAGAGAAAGATGAGATAATATAATGAGATAAAAATATATAATAAAGCTATAGTAATTGAAAAGGACACTGATATGCTACGTGTTATATTTCTTGAATTGAGTAAGGGTGACATTGTTGGTAATTTTTTAACTTATTGAACTACATTTATGTTTTATGCACTTTTCTATGTGTTACATTTCACAATAAAAGCAAAGTGAAAAAAAAAAGAGAGAGACTTTGATATCTAGTATCTGGTATCTGGTTTGATTTGAGTCAAACAAGTAACCAGATGTTTAACATACCAAAGAAAGAGTTTTCCAACACATATGCAGTAGAAGAGTATTCAAAAGTCAAACTAAGTACTAGGAAGCTCCAAAAACAATTGTTTAATGTTTTATAAAATTGTTCATTTTAAAATTCATACTATTTAACATGAATGAGTGACTATTCGGAGTGTTGTTGTTGTGTAATGCTGATATAAACCTTCATCCTGGGACTTCTCTGGCCTTTTACACTGTCTGTGAGTTTTTGTGCAATTTGCCTAACAAATCAAGGAAGTTGAGCCACACTGGTAATACATTAATCATAAATTTTTTACAAATTCATATACATCCTTTCGGATCCTACTTTTTTTCACTTTTTGTGTATGAATAAAAGTTTTATATTTAAACTCATAAATTATTAATATTAATAGAGTCAACACTATTTGAACAAAATATTGTGAAAGAACAAAGGAAAGGATAAAAAAATTATTTTGGAATAAACTGGAAGAAATTCACAGAGGAATAAAGCTTTGAGCTGGAAAGAAATTAAGTGTGATATTGCTGGGGGTGGGGAGGAAAAACAAGAGAAAATTAGGAATAAAGGATTAGACCACGAAAGAGTTGTAAGCTCAGTGTGTCTGGCACACAGAATTTGGAAAACATTGCTAGAAAAAGTTAGTGTGATAGTTCAGAATGAGACTGGGGAAAGCTTCATTTATACATGAATATGAACACATCCTGCTCTTCCTTTATTCTGAAATAGCATAAGTGTTTGTATAGCCTTTAGTTTTCTACATAGTCAGCCCTTGCTCAGCACATGGTATGTATCAGGAAACAGTGTGAACATTTCCCTGCTTTGTATGCTCAAAGCTTTCTGAGAAAACATTGCTGTCAACATGGGTTAAAGAATAAGTCAATGTCAAACAAGCCTTGGAAGTGAAAGACAGTGAAATATTCAGGGGGATTCACACATGGATTTTCCTTGGATCCATCTGTTCACATTTCAAAGAATAAACTATTCTTTTTTATTGTATTTCTTTTTTATTATTTTTTATTGCTTGGGATTCATTGAGGGTATAAAGAATTAGGTTACACTGATTGCATTTGTTAGGGAACATCCCAATTGTAATTGTGTTCCACCCCCAGGATAACTCCTCCTCATTATCATCATCTCAGGTCTGTTTGCTTACATTACAAAGTACTGTAGTCTTTATTTAATTTATCTATTTTTTACAAAGTACTACAATAACCTCAAGATTTTCCTCCTCTCTTCCCAGAAATGATGTGATTACATTAGAAGGAAATGATTTCTATCCCTCTCTTAGAAAAGGAAAAAAGTTTCGCACCATTCCTCTGAGAGCTCTGAAATCCAGAGTTTTTGCATTTCTCTCCTACAGTCCACTGTGCCTGTACATGAAGTATGACATATATTCTTATTTCACTTGATGGAGGAGTGGGCCTTGGAGAACCAATGTCAACACATTATGTGAGTGAATAATTGGTCTTTCTCTGCTTCAGAAACACTGTTATTGCTGTTGAGATAAATAAGTACTGAAAACATATAATGTGTGTCAGGAATGGTTATGTGTTTAATTCTTTAAGAAAGTAAACTTTCAACCTCCCCTAAGTTCCCATGATAAATATTTTTCCTACAGCATTTGCCTCCAGAACATCTTCAAAAGGAAACAGAGCAGGATTAAAAGTTAAGCAGTAGACACAGGCTGTCTCAGTTATTTCCTATGGGAATTTACAAGCCCCATCTTACAAATATCGATATAGAAACTGAAATAGGTTAAAAATCCTTGTTAAAATACTGGAGTTGGAATAATACACCAGATATCTCTTATTATAGTTCCATTTACATTACAATTTTCTTTGAATAGATTTAAATGAAGGAAGGGATAGAAATGATGTATGTTTGGGTGAGTTCAGGTGCACACATTAATGAGAGCAGACACATTAACAAAGACACTTTTTAGTCAAAGTTGTATCTATTTCTAAACAAACTAGTCATATCTAATTGTAAACAAAGTACTTTATTTAGCAATACATTGAACTAAGTAGCAATCATCACCATCATCATCTTCATTATCATCATGATAGCTTGCAATATACCAGGCAGGTGTTAGTTTATTTCATCCCATAATTAACGTTTAAGGTAGATGACATGGTTATTCTTGCTTTACAAATGAAGAAATTGAGGAACAGAGAATTTAAATGACTTCCTGAGGTCACTGAGATAGTATGTTACAGAAATCTGATTCCAGTTCAAGTACAGTGTGTCCTCAAAGCCACCATACATGGGCAAAATGAAAAATTATGGCTAAATGTACCCTTATTTGTAAAACATTCACTGAAAAGATGTTCCACAAGTAGAGGACATTTTGTAAATATTTTGTAGAATGTTGTAATGGATATTTTCTAAATAAAGGCATGCTTAGGCTACAGTTTCCCATTTTCCCTGTGTATGGTGAATTTTGTGATACACTATAGTGTGGGTTTAGAATCCTTGCTCATGAGCTCTGTGGGTTATTGCCTCTACACAAAGTGAATATTCTTTCAAATGTTCTCGTTTTCTGGAAAGGAGAGCTGTGTGCTGTATTTCTGGTTGGGGAATGTCATTTATTTATGAAAGCTCATTATATATGTATTATCTATTAAATAATTAATCATCTCTAGGTTGAATATTCTACTTTAGATGGACAATGAATGCTGAAGTCTAAAGTCACCATGTACCAAAACTGGTTTCCAAAATGCCTTGTATAATTTCTAACAGAAATGAAAGCAAGCAGGCAAATTTCCTTATGAAGTCATGCCTATGGCATGGCAGGTGCACGTTCTATAATCACGTTCCATGAAATAAACATCTGACTGACTCATTTTGTTCTGCAGGCTCAGCTGTGCAAAGAAGTGACAGAGATTTAAAATGAAAAGGTTGTCCTCACCAATCGGCCCCAATTCGTAATTTCCAACTCTATAAAGAGAGTATTTCAGATACATTCATCTGTGCAGATGTTTAAAATGAAGGCCATAAGTGCTAAAGTCAATGTTATTCTATTCATAAAGATCTCAAAATTTTTTTAAGAAGAAGAAAATGAGTTGAGGCGGAGCATGATGGTGACGGGACGGACGTGTAGCCCATTTCTCCCAAGTCATCAGGTGAGAGGAAGAGGGGTCTGGACCTTTCCCACAAGTGGATTATTGGTGTGGACAGACAGATGGAGATGGTCAGTGAATTGGCAGATTGCTGTATATGAGGGGTAATTTAAAATCACAGACTTTGTTGTAGAGATTTTTCCCTGCTTGGCCATGCTGGCCGGCAGCCCCCTCCCTTACGGAGGAAAGCAGCTTGCAAATACTGGCAAAACCCAATTGACGAAAATTTATTCCTGAGCTGAGGGTGGCACCTGAAAGGAGAGCCACTCAAAACCAAGGGGAGCTGGGAAACCAGATGGAAAATTGAAGAGAAGGGATTCCGCCTGGGAAACAGACATTTTGAACTATCCGAAATGGCAGACGCCTTCCCCCAGAACAACAGGAGTGATTAAATAGACTGGAGCATTCCTGGTGGGGAATGTTGGAGGGGGCTGGCAGTTCAGGCTGTGCTGTGAACTGGCAGGTCTTGATTCAAAAGGGAAACTCTGAACCACAAAACTGAGAATAAGGTCCCCGAGTGCTCCAGCCACAGGAACCGGCCGCAGCCACGGGCCCCACCAGCAGCTGCATGAGCCACCAGCAGCTGCGCGAGCCAGCAGCAGCACCCTCCCCCACAGCCAATTGCAGTCACCAGTCTGCAAGAGAACATGGGAGCAGAGTGGAAAGATCTGTGAAGCGTGGACTCCTACACTGAGTGGGGAGGTCGGATAGGAGTGCTGTCTGGAACAGAGCAGCTGAGGTTGCACAATAGTTAGGTGACAAACTTTTACAGAAACTCCAAAATGGCGATCAGCCCGGTAGGGTAGTTACCGTGGTAACAGTATAAAGTGTGAATCAGGTATAAGCCTGGGAACCACTCACATCACCACCTGGTGTCCAGAAAGTATACCACATTATAAATATAGTCCTACAAAAGTTGATCCCTAAATCATACATATAGATGTATATTTCTACATATATATAGAATGATATTTTTGTGGTAGGTGCCTTTTTTTTTTCTTTTCTCTTTTTCTTTTTTGTTCTGTTTTTTCCTCACAATTTTCATGGAGAAGCTATTGTTAATGTATTATTATTTTTTATATATTTTTTTATTTCTATTTATTTTTATTTTTAATTTCTCCTTTCTTCTTTTTTAACTTTTTTATGAACACCACTTTTTTTTTCAATTATTTCACAATTATCACTATTTTTATTGTAGTTGTTTTTTTTGTTGTTGTTCTTGTCATGGGTGTTGTCTGTATGTCTATGTTTCTCTGTCTGTGCATTTATGGGCTCATCTGTCTGGTAGCCTTTGTATCTGTTTATTTTCTCATTTGGCCTTAATGAGCTTGGTGTTACAACCTGCAATTCTGAGCTCCCAGCACTCCCCACCACTCTCACTCTGAGCTCTGGAAGCCTGTCCAGGAGTCCAGACTCTTGGGTGATTTCTTGAGAGGTGAAGACAGGACCTGGACTGCAGCTGGACAGTGCTGATTCTGCAGCATGGGAGTGAGGAGACGACAGTCGGCTGAAAGAGACTCACACTGGAGTGGCAGTGCCCCAAGGTGCAGAGAAGCAGCTGTCTTTAGCAGTAACAAGGCCCACCCCGGATATCCCTAAGCCACTCCCCCTGTATCCCTGGGCAACCAGAGGAGGCTGGGCATCTTTTCAGATGGCAACCACCACAGAACAGATCTGGGACTGAAACGCAGGCCCCAGATAAAGGGGCCTGTGAGTAAAGGGTGTGCCTGAGGCGGTACTGGCCTGGGTGGAACGTGGGGACTAGAAAACACATGCGCAGAGCCCGGAAACTCTCAGGTCGGGGCTGACCCAGAGGACCACTTTACTGAGCCTAAGATGCACCTGGCCCTCAGGGAATCATCAGCCTATAGACAAAGCAGGACAGGAGGCTAGAGCTAACATCTAACTTTGCTGTGAATACAAACCTGCAGGAGTAAAGACAGGGCCTGAGGCACAGGTTCTGGGAACTCAAATCGGCCCCTCTTTTGCAGAGAAATTTAGCAGGGACAGAAACAAACTCCAACAGGGTTGTTCTGTTCTGCCAGTAACATCAATCAAGGGCGGGGCTGGAACTGAGTGAACGACCCCCAGCCTCCATCAAGTGCCCGAGGTTGACAGGCCTCACCGCCCCCTGCTGGATAGAGGCAGAGAGCAGTGGCCTGTCTGAGCAGTTAAAGACTTCCTTGTGATTTAGGCAGGTGCAAACCTCTGGAGTATCTGCTCACTGGAGACAACTCACTGGGTCACAGCCCTGCGGGGCTAGCAGTGACTGGGTGTGACAGAACTGCAAGGTGGGGAAGGAGGCATGAACCTTCCCAGACTAATCTATTTGCTGGGTGTGTCCTCCGGACTTCACGGAGCACTGGAGCAAGTCATATTTGAGTTGTCACCAGACCCCTGCGTTCCAGTTGCCAGAGGCCTTTTAAACTCTCCCACCCGAGACAGGTGCTGACTGAGACAATTGATTTGGACCTTTCAAACTGAGCCAATCGCCCGAGGGCTACTCAAGTGGTGCCCTGGGTGTGTGGTTGTAGTAAGGTTTGATTTTCCTTTTCTAATTGTTGCCTGTGGGGGGCGGGGTGACTTAATTGCTGGTATTTCTCCATAGCTGATACTTCAACCCATAGTAACTGTTTCACTAGGGGCAAACAGAGACTAGCTGAAAACAAGACAGATCCACTTAGCCCTACCACATCAAATAGGTCCCCAACATCTCAGGCCATAGCACTACACGGGTCCTCGACAAGGCTCCAGGGGAAAAAGCAAATGGTGTAAAGTAATCATGGGACACAGTCAGTGGAAAAACTCTGGTAACATGAATAAACAGAATAGATCAACCCTCCAAGGAAAGATATGGCAGATGTAACTGAAGATCCCATTCATAAACATCTGGACGAGATGTCAGAAATGGAATTCAGAATTTGGATTGCAAAAAAGATTAACAGAATGGAGGAAAATTCGGAATTAGAAATCTGAAGAGCAATTCAAAAATCAGAATTAGAAATTTGAGGAGAAATTCAAAAATTGTCTCAAGAATTTAATAATTTAAAGACAAAACCATCAACGATTTTGATGAACTAAGCAAGAATTTGAAGCCATCAAAGATCTGAAAAACATAGTAGAATCCCTCAGTAACAGAGTGGAGCAAGAAGAAGAAAGGATTTCGGACATTAAAGACAAGGCGTTTGAACGCTCCCAAACTCTCAAAGAAGAAGAGAAATGGAGAGCAAAAACAGATCATTCTCTCAGAGAGCTCTGGGATAAGTCAAAGGAGGATAATATCCACCTCATTGGAACCCCTTGCAAGGCACAGAGGACTTGCAAGGCACAGAGGCCCTTCTCCATGAAATTATGAAAGAAAATTTTCCAGATATGTCAAGAGACTCTGAAATCCAGATAGCAGACAGTGTCAGAACCCCAGCATGACTCAATCCGAATAAGACATCTCCCAGGCATATCATAGTTAACTTTAGTAGTGTCAATATGAAGGAGAAACTTCTGAAAGCAGCTAGACACAAGAAATCTATTACCTACAAAGGGAAGAATATTAGAATGACTGCAGATCTCTCTGCTGAAACTTTTCAAGCCAGAAGAGGGTGGTCATCGACTTTTAATCTCCTAAAGCAAAATAACTTTCAACCCCGGATCTTGTATCCAGCTAAACTGAGTGTCATTTATCATGGAGAAATTAAATATTTTAATGACATTCATATGTTGAAGAAATTTGCCATAACCAAACCAGTTCTCCAGGATATTCTCAGACTTATCCTCCATAATGACCACCCCAATCCTCTACCACAAACTAAACTCACTCAGAAACTTTTGATCAACCTCCAACTTCCACAGTGGCAAAAGGATTAAAAATGTCCACTGGACTTTTGAAAAACTAGATACCCAAAATATTACCAGACCTATCAATATTCTCCATTACTGTGAATGGCTTAAACTGTCCTCCAAAGAGGCACAGGTTAGCTGACTGGATACAAAAACTCAGGCTAGATATTTGCTGCATACAAGAGTCGCATCTTACCTTAAAAGACAAATATAGACTCAGGGTGAAAGGATGGTCATCCATATTTCAGGCAAATGGTAATCAGAATAAAGCAGGTGTTGCAATTCTATTTGCTGACACAATAGGCTTTAAACCAACAAAAGTAAAGAAAGATAAGAATGGTCACTACATATTTGTTAAGGGTAATACTCAATATGATGATATTTCAATTATGATTATTTATGCACCCACCCAGAATGCACCTCAATTTATAAAAGAAACTCTAACAGACATGAGCAACTTGATTTCCTCCAGCTCTATAATATTCAGAGATTTCAACACTCCTTTGGCAGTGCTGGATAGGTCCTCCAATAAGAAGCTGAGCAAAGAAATTTTAGATTTTTAACCTAACCATCCAGCATTTGGATTCAGCAGCCATCTAGCGCATTTCATCCCAACAAAACTGAATACACATACTTCTCCTCAGCCCATGGAACATACTCCAAAATTGATCACATCTTAGGTCACAAGTCTAACCTCAATAAATTTAAAGGAATAGAAATTATTCCTTGCATCCTCTTGGACCACCATGGAATAAAAGTTGAACTCGGGAACAACAGGAATCTGCACACTGATACAAAAACATCAAAGTTAAGTAACCTTATGCTGAATGATAGCTGGGTCAGAGATGAGCATAAGAAGGAAATCGCCAAATTTTTGAATAAAATGACAATGAAGGCACAAATTATCAGAACGTCTGGGATACCACAAAGGCAGTCCTAAGAGGGAAATTTATAGCACTGCAAGCCTTCCTCAAGAGAACGGAAGAGAGGAAGTTAACAACTTAATGGAACATCTCAAGCAACTGGAAAAGGCAGAACATTATAACCCAAAATCCAGTAGAAGAAAAGAAATAACCAAAATTAGAGCAGAATTAAATGAAATTGAAAACAAAAAGAATTATACAACACATCAATAAATCAGAAAGTTGGTTTATTGAAAAGGTCAATAAGATAGATAGACCTTTGGCTAACCTAATCAGGAAAAAAAAAGTAAAATCTCTAATCTCATCAATCAGATACGACAAAGACAAAATAACAACAGACTTCTCAGAAATTCAAAAAACCCTTAATGAATGTTACAAGAAACTTTATTCTCAGAAATACGAAAATCTGAAGGAAATTGACCAATACTTACAAGCACGTCACCTTCCAGGACTTAGCCAGAATCAAGTGGAAATGTTAAAAATGCCACTATCAAGTTCTGAAATAGCATCAACCATATGAGATCTCCCTAAAAAGAAAAGCCGGGGACCAGATGGCTTCACGTTAGAATTCTATCAAACCTTTAATGAGGAACTAGTACCTATATTACTCAACCTGTTCCAAAATGTAGAAAAAGAAGGAAGACTACCCAACATGTTCTATGAAGCAAACATCACCCTTATCCCCAAATCAGAAAAAGACCCAACAAGAAACTAATGAATATAGATTAAAAAATATTCAACAAGATCCTAACAAACAGAATCCAGCAACATATCAAACAAATTATATATCATGACCAAGTCAGTTTTATGCCAGGGTCTCAAGGCTGGTTTAACATATGTGAATCCGTAAGTATAATTCAGCACATAAACAAATTAAAAAACAAAGACCATATTATTCTCTCAATTGATGCAGAAAAAGCTTTTGATAATATCCAGCATCCCTTCATGATCAGAACACTTAAGAAAATTGGTATAGAAGGGACATTTCTTAAACTGATAGAGGTCATCTACAGCAAACCCACAGCCAATATCGTATTGAATGGAGTTAAACTGAAATCATTTCCACTCAGATCAGGAACTAGACAAGGCTGCCCATTGTCTCCACTGTTCTTTACTATTGTGCTGGAAGTTTTAGCCACCACAATTAGGGGAGAAAAGGTGATCAAGGGTATCAATATAGGGTCAGAAGAGATCAAACTTTCACTCTTTGCAGATGATATGATTGTGTATCTGGAAAACATCAGGGATTCTACTACAAAACTTTTAGAAGTGATCAAGAAATACAGTAACATCTCAGGTTACAAAATGAACATTCACAAATCGGTAGCCTTTATATATACCAACAATAGTCAAGCTGAAAAAACAGTTAAGGACTCTATTCTGTTCACAGTAGTGCCAAAGAAGATGAAATATTTGGGAGTTTATCTAACAAAAGATGTGAAAGTACTCTATAAAGAGAACTATGAAATTCTATGAAAAAAATAGCTGAAAACATTAACAAATGGAAAAACATACCATGCTCATGGCTGGGAAGAATCAACATTGTTAAAATATCCATACTACCCAAAGCAATATACAATTTTATTGCAATCCCTATTAAAGCCCCACTGTCATACTTTAAAGATCTTGCAAAAATAATACTTTGTTTTATATGGAAGAAAAAAAAAACCTTGAATAGCCATGACATTACTCAGAAATGAAAACAAAGCAGGAGGAATTACGCTACCAGACCTCAGACTATATTATAAATCGATAGTGATCAAAATAGCATGGTACTGGCACAAAAACAGAGAAGTAGATGTTTGGAACAGAATAGAGAACCAAGAGATGAATCCAGCTACTTACTGTTATTTGATCTTTGACAAGCCAATTAAAAACATTCAGTGGGGAAATGATTCCCTATTTAACAAATGGTGCTGGGTGAACTGGCTGGCAACCTGTAGAAGACTGAAACTGGACCCACACCTTTCACCATTAACTAAGATAGACTCTCACTGGATTAAAGATTTAAACTTAAGACATGAGACTATAAAAATACTAGAAGAGCGTGCAGGGAAAACCCTTGAAGAAATCAGTTTGGGAGAGTATTTTATGAAGAGGACCCCCGGGCAATTGAAGCAGCTTCAAAAATACATTACTGGAACCTCATCAAACTAAAAAGCTTCTGCACAGCCAAGAACACAGTAAGTAAAGCAAGCAAACAACCTTCAGAATGGGAGAAGATATTTGCAGGGTATATCTCTGACAAAGGTTTAATAAACAGAATTCACAGAGAACTCAAATGTATAAGCAAGAAAAGAACAAGTGATCCCATTGCAGGCTGGGCAATGTACTTGAAGAGAAACTTCTCTGAAGAAGACTGGCACATGGCCTACAGACATATGAAAAAATGCTCATCATCTTTAATCATCAGATAAATGCAAATCAAAACTACCTTGAGATACCATCTAACTCCAGTAAGATTAGCCCATATCACAAAATCCCAAGACCAGAGATGTTGGCGTAGATGTGGAGAAAAGGGAACACTTCTACACTGCTGGTGGGAATGCAAATTAATACATTTTTTTTGGAAAGATGTTTGGAGAACACTTAGAGATCTAAAAATAGACCTTCCATTGAATCTTATAATTCCTGTACTAGGTATATACCCAGAAGACCAAAAATCACATTACAACAAAGATATTTGCACCAGAATGTTTACTGCAGTCCAATTCACAATTGCTAAGTCATGGAAAAAGCCCAAGTGCCCATCGATCCACGAATGGATTAATAAATTGTGGTATATGTACACCATGGAATATTATGCAGCTTTACAGAAAGACGGAGACACATTCATGTGTACATGGATGGAACTGGAACATATTCTTCTTAGTAAAGTATCTCAAGAATGGAAGAAAAAGTATCCAATGTACTCAGCCCTACTATGAAACTAATTTATGGCTTTCACATGAAAGCTATAACCCAGTTACAACCTAAGAATAGGGGGAAGGGGGAGATGGAGGAAAGGTGGGGAGGATGTGCGGAGGGAGGGTGATTGGTGGGATTACACCTGAGGTGCATCTTACAAGGGTACATGTGTAACTTAGTGAATGTAGAATATAATTGTCTTAACACAATAACTAAGAAAATGCCAGGAAGGCTATGTTAACCAGTGTGATGAAAATGTGTCAAACTGTTTATAAAACCAATGTTATGGTGCCCCATGATTGCATTAATGTACACAGCTATGATTTAATATTAATAAAAAAAATAAAAAGAAAAAAAGAAAAAAATGAATTAAATATTCAGGTCAAAGTATAAGATACATATTAATCATTTACATAATTGTCTGCTTTTGGAAACGAAGAAAAAATTGCAGAAGCTGACTATTAGTCATAAAAGAGACTATGTCATATAAGAGATACTTTATACTTGCCTTGAAGATTTTTGGATATTGAAGTAGGGTTAACCAACATTTAATATAAATATAAATGCAAAACCTGAGGAAACTGAAATATTCACATTAAAAATGAATATTTTAGCAAAAATTTAGGAGAATGTGGTGCCTATCACATAATATAATCACATATATGCAATGTATGTAAATCTATGTATATAAAGTATTTATGTGTATACTTATGACCTGTGTCTATATTTGTGTGCACACATGCATATAAGTAGATTAGAAAAACTCATTTTAACAAGAATTTTCCCTCCTCTCAACTAACAAAAGCCACACATTATGAAAGTAGATAGAAACAGAGCATCAGTTATCTTTGGATGTTATAGGCAGCCCATCTGTTCCTAAATCCAATATGAACTTTTCACGAGTCAAATAAATTGATGAAAACATGCTTAGCTAGTTTCCATGGCTCAGAATAGGTCAGGACAGCCAAGAGGAATCAATGGATGGCACAGTTATCTAATGCTGCTCTTGAGTTGTTACAGCTAGTGATTTTTTACACAGGCACTCAACAATTTTCCAGACAATTGAAGATAGCCTTCATATTTAATTAAACAAATTTGGTTGTACCAAACTAAAATTAATACTGTAAATAATTTAGCAAGATGAAATTTCTTCCAACTTAACAGCCATTACATGCTATAAAATATCTCATTGGGCTACATAGGAATCTGTTTTAAGAGTGTTTTCTGACTTTGTTTCTGAAGTTCTCACAAAAGGGCCCACTGAACAAGACTCGTCTGCCACAGTGAAATGTAAAAATAAATACAAAAAATGTATTGATTTTTCTACTCTTTGTGGATAGCAGTAATGCTGATTAAGACAGAATGACAGGCTTCAATGGTTAAAAAGTTCCTTTCCTTTTCTGTAAAGATAATTCTTATTTTATGCTGGAAATGACTATAAATGAAGGTTTCTTTGTATAATTAATATATTCATAATGTAATCTATCCCCTAAACTGTGTTTTTCAAACTAAAAAAATATGATAACAAAGGCTTTACCTACTTGTTTCTAATTCATAAGCTAGTTTCATTATATGTGACAAATCTAACATATAAAAAACAAAAAAAATTATAGATGTGTATTTTTTTTTATTTTATAGCACTATGGAAATAAAACTAAACTAAAAGTCAAAAGATTCCTATTCTAATTTCAGCCATTTTAAAACCTCATTTTGTGGGTTTGACCAACTCACTTAATTTCTCCTGGTATCAAGTCTGTTACTTGCACAATGAAGGAATTCAACTCAGTCTCATAGGTTTCCTGTTCTGCTTTATTATTTTATGCAATATTTCCCACTTTATTAGTTCTGTAAGCTATTGCACTCAAAATGAGGGTTTCATGATTAAACTCATTTGGAAATTGTTACACTTCATCCATTTAATGTACATTTACATAATGCTCTATTGTGTGATCTAAGTGTGTCTTGGAGAGTGAGGTGACACATCTTGTCAAGGTAATAGCATTTTTAAAGCAAATGTGAAGATAAGTGTTTAAAACAGCGATTTTAAAATATCATACAGACAAAAAGTACTTAACATTCTGATATTCTTATTAGCCTGGGCAGTCAACCAAAGCTTTTTTAAGGAAGTAATAATTAAAATAGGAGCAAATGGCTTTGTAGTATTTAAGTAACAAAGGCAAGAAAAAAGATAATTCTAGTAAATGAGAAACATGAGAAAGGAGAATGACAGTGAAAGGCAAACTTAAGAGTGGACCCATATGGCAGAGGCAAAGAAAGTACTTTAGACTATTGAAGAATTGAAGAACTGGGCTTTCAAAGCCTACGTGCCAATTGAAGATCATGCTTTTAGCAAAGAAGGACAGCAAGTAACAGATGTTTAGAACAGGCATGAAATGGTCCTATTGTTGTGGTAATAATATCCTAAGTTCAGAGAAAAGATTGGAGCTAAACTAGAGATTTCCTGAATAAGTCAGTGTAAAGATAGTTTAAAAGACCAAGTTCATACAGAATAGATCTGAGGTTGACCCAGGCTATTACTGATAAAAATGGAATGAATTTATGAGATATTTAAATGATAGAATAAATACAGAGAAAAGCAGGTAAAGAATTACGAGGATGACCATTAGATCTCTGGCATTCATCATTGATTGGGAAAGGCAAGATCATGGAAAAAGGATATCTAGAAAGATCCTTGATAATCCAATTTCATAATCTCCTTCCCTTATACAAAGTCTAGTTTCCTAGAAGGATAGTTTCCTAACAGGACAGATTGTTATGTCACACTTGACTTAAACTTGCACACATGATCATATACATCATGCAGCTTTGGTTGCATTCTATTGATGAGAAGCAAACTTCACCAGTACTCAAGAGGAAGAGATCACAGGAACATGTGAACAAGGAATCAGGAATCTGGGGCCAATCTAGACTCTTTCCATTACATTTTGTATAGGAGAAGGAGATTATGAGATCAGTTTTTGTTATATTGAAATATCTGGTATATAGTTCTATTGAATTTCTATTCAATTTCTGTTGAAATTCTATTGAATTTTTTAATGTTAATATATGTACTTTCACAACATACAGTTTTTCATTAAATAAGTTTTGTTTCTTAAATTGAATTAAATACAAAAAATGAAAAAAAAAGAAATATCCAGTACATGTCTGCAAAACCAGAGAACTATTATTAACTTGGAGTTACAAGTTTGTGAGTACTATCTCCAAACCATGTTAATGCCCTGAAAAGGCCTATGTAGTGAAAAGAGACAGAGGCTTAGAAACAGACTCAGAGCAACTCAAACAGTTATTGGCTAGATAAGGGAATATAATTTTATTAGTGTAGGGAGTTGGTGAGCCAGCCACAAAATAAGGAGGGAAAGCAGAACACTATAATCTGTAAGAAAGAGAAAGAGAACTTCAAAAAGGAAGAAATGCTGTTTGGGTCATAACTACAAAAGGAATTCTACCTAAAAAAATCCAAAAATTGTGAACTGGGTTTTGGTATCCTCACAATAACCTGAAATTAAAAAAAAAAAAAAAATAGAAGGAAGAAATAGACATGTTTCCTCTTGCATATGATAAAAAGTCCAAATGGAAAATACAAAAATAATCCTCATTTTTATCGAAACAAGGAGGATTATATAATTGGAAAATTAAAAAACACAAATTAAAGCTACAGAAAACATATTCTGAGCTCAAATGGTTGAAAAAAATAATGAGAAGCATTAAAGCTTTCAGAGTATCCTACAATAATAAAGTTAGAGAACTGTCAGGACAAATCATTAATAATGATTATCATTTACAATAAAATTTTAAAATGAATATGCCATGATTACTTCAAATCCATATCATGAAACATAAAAAAAAGATTAAATTCCAGGAATTTATTAAAGTAGCTCCCTATATTTCTGTGTATGTAGGTGGAGAATTACGTAGTTATTTCCAAAGCCTTGGAAAAATTAAGATTTGTCTTCTAACCATCAGAACTATTATTTAAAATATTTTCTAGATTTTTAGTGAAATAAATATGAAGAAGCATTAAGATTGTCATTATTTAATCAAAATAGAATTAATTATATGTAACATAATTATATGTAACATTATTAATATGTGATATATAAGTACATGAAATGTAAGATAAATTAAGATAACATAAACATATTTAACATGCTATGAGATTAAGTTATAATTCTAATACAATCATACTCAAGACCAGCGTCATTACATTAATGATATTAATTAATAAGAATTTTTCTTATGTGATTATGTAATTGAGGAAAACTACCATAAACCATAAGAAACTTCAGAAAATTGGAAGATAAATATGAATGGAGAAGACATTTTTTAAATATAATAACCTAAATAGATTAATAACTTGTAAAAGTTTAAGAAGAAAGAAATGTCTCATCTATATCAACATATAAACAGTGACAAAGTTGTAAGAAAAAGGGGAATATGAATCTAATAGAAAACTGGGCAAAGCATATAAAGAAACATAACAGGAAATACAAATGACTGTTAAACCCATGGAAAGATATTCAACTATGCTCAAATTAAATAAATGCATTTTGAACTGGCAATAGATAGTGTTTCTCACCTATCAGATTGGACAAAAATGAGATAAGTGGCACCACCTTCAATTATCCAGACTGTATTTCTATTGAAATATGTTTTCTCTAATATCTATGGGTGGCAATTTTATAATATCTATCAAAATTACAAATGCAATACTTCTTTAGTTGAAAATTTTACTTCAGTTAAGTAAGTACTCAAATATACTAGTGTAGATATAAAGTAATTTATTGCCTATAGTAGAAATATTTTAGAAATAACTTAATATCTAACTTTAGATGATAAATTAATTACATTATATGTATAGAAGAGAATTCTTGTACAGCTATTTAAAAAAGGAAAAGAATGTGGAAACTATCTTCTTACCGATATAGAAAGATCTCTAGAATATTCTATTTTACTTAAAAGGACAAGTGTATGAGCACTTTATGCACTGCTGTGTTAATCTGTGAATGTGTATGTGTGTGTGTAACAAAAAATCCATATGAAACTGTGGAAGGAGGAACTAGACACTTGACATTGAATATCTGGGTGGGAAGAGTTGATAAAAGTGTGAAGTTTGTTGAAGGAAGTTTTCACTTTATTTTTGGTTACACTTTTTGATGTTTGTAAATGTATTACTTCTTTAGTAACCAGATAAATAAATTGAGTTGTGAAAATAACAGAGAGTAACTGACAATTTTATATAGAGCTAAAAAGTGAATTAAACTGATGTCCTTAATGAGAGCTGTTTGTAATTTTACAATGTATATAACAGAATTCAAGAACTTTGGCATTAATGAATCCCACATAACAGTTTAAATAAATGTTTAAACATTTATTGGAACATTGTATTATTATTCAAATATTGCATATTAATATCCAAATAAATTAATGTTGTTTAGAAGTCATTTTGGAAAATCACTGCTCTATGACATTTAAAATTCAAATCATTTGTTAGTCACTAACAATTATTGTCTTAAAAGTTCCATTGTCTAGTGGACATGGAACAAATTCCTTCAACAAATATTTTTAAATAATTTAATTACAAATATTTTCAAAAGAATAACATATATAACTGTAGCCATTGTGAAAATGTTTTGTATTAGAATTAGAATGAAATAAGATGAACATGAGTGAGCTTGAAGTTTCTTCAGGCTGAACTAGAAACCTTGGTCCTTTGAATGACCCACATTTTTGATTTGTTGTGACACCATCTCAAGCTGTGTAATGAAACCAATGAGGCCACTACACTAGTGCAAATTGATAATCAACATTTGTTGTTGTTGTTGTTGTTGCTAAAACTGTATTAAGTCCACATACAAAGTGAACTAAGACAGGATTTCTTTTTTCCAAAAGAAAGGTGATAAGTATTCATTGTGCTTTCCTGCACCAAACAGTTCTCATTCTAAATCAATTAAAACCTGAAAAAAGTTCAAAATCATTAGTTATTTTCAAACAAATGTAGAATCCTGAGAATTACTCAATGCAATGTTATTGAAAGACAAAAGCATTCTCTCTGCCTACAGAGAATGTCTACAATGTTTGGCAGGGAAAAAGGTAAGAAATGTTTTATTAGTCCCTTAAAACATTAGAAACAATGTTATTCATCTGTAGAGTATTTGAATTTTACACAAAGTGTCCCAAAGGCCACCATATCAAAAAATTAATAAACTCATTGTATACAGGGTGTCTCAAAGGTTACCCATAAAGTTGCCATACATAGGGAAATGGCAAATTGTTGCTAAATGTATTTTTATTTATAAAATTGTCATCACAAAATTTTACAAAGTATTTACAAAATATTCTCTATGTGTTGGCCATCTCTTTGTAAAATTTTGTAATGATGATTTTGTAAATAAAGGAACATTTAGCTACAATGTCCATTTTCCCTATATATGATGGTAACCTTAGGGGTGGCTTTAAAGACACTCTGCATTTTATATTATATTTTATACTGTTAATATTTTTATATCAACATGTAGAGAAATATTTTATAAATATTTTGTATTTTTTTTTTTTTTTTTTTTTTGGTTTTTGGCCAGGGGTAGGTTTGAACCCGCCACCTCCAGCATATGGGACCGGCGCCCTACTCTTTGAGCCACAGGCACCACCCAATATTTTGTATTTTCAAATAGATAGAATGCAAGATTTTTAATATTACCAAACCAAAGAAATTATAAAGATTTGAGATGATGAATATGCTAATTATCCAAATTTGATCATGACACATTGTATGCATTTATCAAAATATCACAGTGTACTCCATAAACATGAATAATTATACATCAACTTATCACACATACATTTCTTTTCTTTTTTTTTTTTTATTAAATCATAGCTGTGTACATTAATGCGATCATGGGGCACCATACACTAGTTTCATAGATCGTTTGACACACTTTCATCACACTGGTCAACATAGCCTTCCTGGCATGTTACTGTGTTAAGACATTTATATTCTACATTTACTAAGTTTCACATGTACCCTTGAAAGATGCGCCACAGGTGTAATCCCACCAATCACCCTCCCTTCGCCCATCCTCTCCCCTCCCACCCCTCCCTCTCCCCTTCCCCATATTCTTAGGTTATAACTGGGTTATAGCTTTCATATGAAAGCCATAATTAGTTTCATAGTAGGGCTGAGTGCATTGGATACTTTTTCTTCCATTCTTGAGATACTTTACTAAGAAGAATACATTTCAAAAACAAAAAAATCTAAAACTAATTATGATGTTGCTCAAATATCATGTTTTTCATCTTTGAAATTTATATGCAAAGCATAATTCCTACCATATCCTTTTAAAGTTGAGAACTTTATTACCTGTATTGATAATTGTTAAATGACCAAACAAAATGCTACTTAAAAAGGATCCTTAAAGTAAAATACTAAAATTAAGTACATGTGGTAAAGCTAGGTGTTGAAATGTTCACCTGAAATGATTGTTATGTAAGGCTTGCCATGAATTATATACTCTTAAGAGTTAGTAAGAAACTTTACCTTGTTGGAATTGTATCTATTTGAAAGTGAGGTCACTTGGGGGAGAAGTCACTTCTTGGAGCTGGTGACCACTTGGAGGTAGGGAGGAATGAGATCCTGATGTAAGGCTTCAAAGGTAGGTCTGTAGATGCCTGGCTTCTAGGGTTGGGTTTTATTAATTGCAAATCCTTTTATTTTTCTGAGCTCTAAGATACATATGATGAAAGCTTGAAAATAAAGAGATACCATAGACACGAGCCATAGGCTAACAATAGATCTTGGTAAACAGACACTTTTGTTGGGTGAAGGGTTCAAGTGGTAAGCAAAGATAGGAGAGACATATTCACATTGTTTAGGATTAAAGAAGAGCTCATCCCAATTTCTAAAATCGTATTTTCAAATGAATCATTATATAATTGACAGTAAATAAGCAAATTAGAATAAAAGCAACCTATGTATAAATATATAAATGTGCATCTATATATTATCAACATGGATATGTATATATGCATATGTAAAACATTAAATCACCTTGACAAATTTCCAAACCTTTAGAAACTTTTGAAAATATCCAGATATTATTTTCAATCTCTTTTATCACATTGTTGTCCTTCTGAACTTGTTTCAAAAAAAAAAAAATAGAAAGAGGAAAATGAGCCAACTTACCCTTAATGAATGTCACCTATACTAGTTAAAAAATATTAGCAGTAAGACTTAAAACTGAAAGTAAAAATAAAAGCTTACAAAAAATTGCAAAAAACCCCATAGATCAGTTCCAAACCTATGGTGCATTTTAACAAGGGTACATGTTAAATCTACTAAGTATAGAATATAAATGTCTTAACACAATAACTAAGAAAATGTGTTGAAGGCTACGTTAACCAGTTTCATGAAAGTATTTAAATTGTATATAAAACCAGCACATTGTACCCCATAATTACACTAATGTATACAGCTATGATGAAATAAAAAAATATAAGCTTTTAAGTACAGCATTAAGTTATCAAAGCATTTTCAGATTCAGATATTTCTATAAATAACATATTGCTATTACTTACAATACCAATATTTCTCATTTTTCTAACATTTCATTGTCCTAAAAATTATATGATTGGTCTTAAACCGATAACTCAGACTTATCTCCTGCTCTCCCTAGTATTTATAAATAATGATAAGTTTTTATTCAATGTTCAAGTTTTTCCATACTAGTTTTCTTCCCTAACCAATCAACTAAAAATTGCTATGAGGAAAGTAATGTTTATTTATACCACGTTTCAAATAACTTGTCCAGAATCATGAAAGCATGTCAGTGGCTGAGCTAAGAACTGTATCTCTGTAGCACCAAAGCCCAAGCTGCTGCTTCTTTTTTTTTTCTTTGAGGTTTTCTATTAATTTTTAATTAAAATCATAACTGTATACATTTATGGGGTACAATGTGATGATTTGATATACAGTGTGAAATGCTTAAATCAAACCGATTAACATAGCCATCACCTCACTTACTTTTTTTTGTGGTAAGACATTTAAAATTTACTGTTAGTTATTTTGAAATATACCCTTGCATTGTGCACATTAGGTGAGATCCCATCAACTGCCCTATCTCCTCCCACCAATTGCCCTGCCCACTTCCCCTCCCCCTCTTTCCTCACTCCTTCCCCTTGCTAGACTATATGTGTGTTTTATCATGCCAACATCACAAAGTCCCCAAACTGCAGATACTGGCGTGGATGTGGCAAGAAGGGAACATTTCTACACTGCAGGTGGCGTTGTAAACTAATACAACCTTTATGGAAATAAGTGAGGAGAATTCTCAAGGATCTAAAAGTTGACCTTCCATTTGATCCCACAATCCCATTACTAGATATCTACCCAAAGGAAAAAAAATCATTTTAGAACAAAGATATTTGCAACAGAATGTTTATCACAGCTTAATTCATAATTGCCAAGTCATGGAAGCAGCCCAATTGCCCATCAACCCATGAATGGATTAACAAACTGTTATATGTATACCATGCAATATGATTCAGTTATTTAAAAAGATGGAAATTTTACATCTCGTATATTTACCTGGATGGAGCTGCAACACTTTCTTCTTAGTAAAGTAACTCAAGAAAGGGGGAAATGGCGGCACCCCTAGTTTAGTGGATAGGGCACCAGCCATACACACCCAGGCTAACTGTTCAAACCGTGCCCAGGCCTGCTAAAACAACAATGACAAGTGCAAGAAAAGAAATAGCCGGGTGTTGGGGCGGATGCCTGTAGTCTCAGCTACTTGGGAGGCTGAAGCAAGAGAATCGCTTAAACCCAAGGGTCTGAGGTTGCTGTGAGCTGTGATGCTAGTGCACTCTACGGGGGGGGGGGGGGAGGAGGAGGGGGAGGAGGAGGAGGAGGAGGAGGAGGAGGAGGAGAGGAAGAGAGGAAGAAGAAGAGGGCAGCGCCTGTGGCTGTCAGTGGGGCGCCGGCCCCATATACCGAGGGTGGCGGGTTCAAACCCGGCCCCGGCCAAACTGCAAAACCAAAATATAGCCGGGCGTTGTGGTGGGCGCCTGTAGTCCCAGCTACTCGGGAGGCTGAGGCAAGAGAATAGCTTAAGCCCGGGAGTTGGAGGTTGCTGTGAGCTGTGTGAGGCCACGGTACTCTACCGAGGGCCATAAAGTGAGACTCTGTCTCTACAAGAAAAAAAAAAAAAACAAAGAAGAAGAAGAAATAATCCAAAGTACAACCAAGTACACAATACTATTATGAAACCAATATGTAGGCACTTATACACTCATATGAACGACAAAATCCAGGCTTCTTCATGTGACCATATTGCCTCTCATTTCATTCAGGTATTTTAATGAAATATTTGGCTTGAGACTCTCTGTTAATTTATTTCATTAAACTAAAAAAAAATTAAAAAAACACATATTTTTGACATACACTATAGTGAGATTTTTGTGACCTAAGGGGTTTTATAAACATTTTGGTATGCTACTTGAGGAAACAAATGAAAACCACTTACACAAATACAAAATTCTTGATGCTGCATTCATGATGTTGACCTATCAGTGTCACTAGAATTATTAAAAAAAGATGTAACATCTTGAACTACCAATATGTTTATATTGATTAAATAAATTGTATGCACAAAACAAAAAAGTTATTGGAATTTATGATATTGTACATTTGTAAACATCTTTGCTTATCTATGTTCTGTCTGTCAACTATCAATATGAGGGCACATTATGCTACACATTAATGTGCCAGAGAATAAATTGGGAAATGGTACCGTAACCACAATGAAGGTTTGGGGAAAACTTCCAGACCCTCACACTAGATTTTTAAAATCTGAAATATTAACGGCCTTTACTTCTAGAACTTCATGAGTAACTAAAGTTATAAAGTCTCATCTCTGATAACAATAATACTTAAGTATTAAAGCCTTACTTTTAGTTAATTTAAACTATAAATGTTTTCAATGTCAATTTATTAAAAATACTGCAATATTTGTAAGGCTTATGGAAATTTCATATTAAATATATTGCAAAAAGAGGTGAGAAAATAATTTCAGTGATAAGGGATAAATCTTCTGATGCCATTTACACACGTTCTTGACCTTCACAATAGCAAACAGGATAATTGTTATAAATTAAAGCCATAAATTCCATGTCCTTTAAAAGTAGTAGTTGCCCATCAACTGATTTTAAAAAGTCATGTAGGTACCACAGTACATTTCTAAAAATAAAAATTTATATTCCTTAACTAGCAATGAATTACACATCTGGAAAACAAAGGAATTATTCAAATATCTTTGAAAGTTGAATTATTGTGATTGTTACTGTTACTATTGCTAATATTATTATTTATTTTAATCAATAGCACAAAATACTATGGTTGGCACCCTGTGTTAAAGCTTGTGTTGATTCAAGTGATTTTTTTATGGTCAATTTCTCAAGTTAGTCGTGGAGATTTTAAGCAAGTAGTCACATAGATTTTAGGCACGGTTTGCTGTGATGTTCAAATACCTATCATTTCACCCAAGTTTCCTTAATATAAATATTACGTTGATGACTCCCAGTCTTAACCATAAAGACCTATTTTAAAAGTCACTATCTAGTGACACAGTTCATTTTTTATAGGCTGACCTTGTTACTCATAATCTTGCTAAATTTATATGTAAACTTAATAATGTTTTTGTGAATTCTTTGAGAATTTCCAAATAGATGGATCAGGTCATTTGCAAATAGAGACACTATTCTTTCTTCCTTTGCAAACCATGTGCATTTTGTTTTCCTTTTCTTACCTTTTTGTATTTAGACTCTCAGTATAATTTTGTAGTAATGATGATACTACAGTACAATTAATGTAGTAAAAGTAGATATTCTTTCATTTTATGTAACCTTAGACAGTATCCAGTCCTTCACTGCTAAGTGTAATATTGGCTCTAGTTTTATTGGACATATTCATTTAGGTTGAATTTTTCTTTTGTTGAAAATGAGCTTCACATTGTAAATTTTTTCTGCATATTTTAAAATAATCATATGATCTCTCTTTCTGATTTTTCAGATATGACAAAATATATTAATTTGTTTTCAAAATTGGAATCAGCATTATATTCATGAGAAAAAACTTCAGTTGAACACGATGTGTTATTACAATAATGTTGGATTCAATTCACAAAAAATTTGTTGAGGTTGTTAACATCTATGTTCACAAGGAACATTTGCCTGTAGTTTACTTTTACTGTAATGTATTTGTCTGGTTTTAGAATCAAGAAGTAAGCCTAATACCACACATTGGGAAACATTCATTGGTCTTTTACTTTCTGGAAGTATTTGTGTTCTGTCAGTGTTTTTTTTTTTTTTGTAATTTTTTAAATGTATTATAGAATTTTCCAGTAAAACCATCTCTGCCTAGAATATTCTCTATGGAAAACTTTTAATACAAATTAAATATGTTAAATGTATAATTTTAAGATTATTCCTTCCTGAATAGTATTATTTGTGCTTTTCAAGAAATGTGTTTATTTTACTTGTAATTTTTTATTAAAATAAGTTTATTCATAATTCAATATTTTTTAATGAGGCTTATCATTTTTCAAAGAACCAGGTTTACTTTTATTGATTTTTTTCTGTTGTTTTTCTGTTATTTATTTCCTTTAAAAAATCTCCTCTGCTTATTATTTCTTTTTTCTGTTTTATCTGAATTGAATGTTTTCTTATATTTCATTTCTAAGGTAAAAATCTTGCTTTTTCTATTTTAGTTATTCCTTCTTTTCTAGTACATTCCATGCTTCTGTCTAAGCACTAATGGACTGTGTTACACACATTTTAAGACAATCCACTTTCAATTTCAACAGTAGTTTATGGACCTAACAAAAGTATACTTAGAATTCCACCCTCCCAGTTTTGTGCTGTTATTATTAGATATTTTGCTTCTATTTATTTTATGAACTCAGAAAACCTCTCTACTAATTTTGCTGTAGTCAATTTTTTTATAAGAAGTTTAAAGTGATAAAATTACCTTTTATATTTGTCTTTATTTTATCCACTTCTGGGATTTTTTTTTTTTTTTGGCATATGCAATTTTTTTCCTTGTATCATAGGTTTTCTGCCTGAAGAACTTGAACTTTCTTTGACATTTCTTACAAAACAGATCTGTACTGAGTTAGTAATGAATTCTCTCAGGTTTGCGTTTCTGGAAAACTATGTCTTTATTAGGCTTTTTGAAAGGTGTTTCTTTTTATGGCATGTATGATCTAGGTTGATTTTTTTTTTAATTTAAGTGATTTAAAGATGTCTCTTTAATGTCTTTGGCCTTTGTAACTTCTACCAAGATACCTGCTGCAGTTGTATTTTTGTTCCTTTCTGTGTATATGTTTTCTCTAACAAGTTTTAAAATTTTCTCTTTAACTTTCGTTTTCACTAATTTGACTACAGTCTTGGTGTGCCTTGGACTGTATGTGTATGACCGTATGTCTGTATGTGCATTTTACTATTTATTTTGCTTGAATTTTCTGAGATTCTTGCATCTCTTGTTAACTGTCTTTTATTAATTTTTAAAATGATTGATAGCACCTCAGTTGTTTCTTCTGCTTTATTTCTTCATTTATATCTCTTTATTTACCTCTTCTCTTTTGGGATTTTAATTGTATTATACATATGATAGGTCATCTGATACACTTCCTAATTCTTGAATGACTGTTCATTTTGATAAATGCCTTATTTATCCATATGCAAACTCAGCCTACAGAAGCATTCTTTATGTCTGTTACGTTTCTTAAGATTCCTAATACTTCCAACTGGCTCTGTCTTAGAGTGTTAGGTATCTCTGCTGAAATACCCGTTTATTTTCTTCCTGATGTCTACCTTTTTCTCCAGAAACTTTATCACATTAATCATAGTTATGTCTTCCATTTGATAACTCCAACATCTGGGTCATCTCTAGGACCAGTGATGTGCATTTGATTTTCTCTTGACAGTAGGTTGATTATTTGGCGTGTCATCATACTTTATTTGATTGCTGTACACAATATGTAGAATAGTAAACAATGAGGTAAATAATATTTATGCCTGGAAATGTATACACTTCTTTTGTGCTATGATATAAGTGTTGGTGGTTGTGTCAATTTAGTTAGCAGGCATGGTGGGTTTGGGGGTTTATAAGTTAGCTGTCATTGTTATTGCTATAGTGGATATGGACAGAAAAAGAGAACACGGTGCATATTCATGATGGAATACTATTCAGCCTTAGAATATAAGTAAATCTTCTTATTTGCAGCACCATAGATAAATTAGGAGAACATTGTGGTAAGATAAACAAGCTAGGCACAGAAAATAAAATACCACCTGACTTCATACACATGTGTAATCTAAAAACGTTGAGCTCCTAGAAGCAGAAAGTAGAATAATGGTTACCAGAGGCTAGGGATAATTGGGGAGATGCTGATTAAAGGATACAAATGGACAGGGGAATAAATCCAGGAGATCATTGTATGTTACGGTGACTATAGTCAATAACAATACATTGTACACTTAGACATTGTTCAGAGAGTACATTTTAAGTGTTTCTCACCACAAAAACATAAGGATGTGAGATAAAGTGTATGTTTATTAGCTTAATTTAACCATTCTACAATGTATGCATATATTAAATTGCATGTTGTACACCCTAATTCATATATTTTTTCTTTTTCTTTCTTTCTTTTTTTTTGAGACAGAGTCTCACTTTGTTGCCCCAGGTAGAGTGCTATGGCATCACAGCTCACAGCAACCTCAAACTCTTGGGCTTAAGTGATTCTCTTATCTCAGTGTCCCAAGTAGCTGGAACTACAGGCACCTGCCACAATGCCTGGCTACTTTTTTAGGGATGGGTTCTCACTCTGGCTCAGGCTGGTCTCAAACTTGTGACCTCAGGCAATCCACCCACGTTGACCTCATAGAGTGCTAGGATTACAGGCATGAGCCACCATGCCCGGCCCTTATAATTTTTCTTTGTCAATTAAAAAATAACAAAATAAAAAAAGTAAAAGTATATGCAAAACAATGACAACAACAACACACTAATAAGTCATTGACTTCAGATTTTCCTACCTTTATTTTGTGCTTTCTTAGGTGGTGGGCTTGGAATAAGGTTTTTCTCAATGTACTGTCTTCATTTTTCTCGCTGCTTTTCCCCTCTTCTAGGAGTATATTGATGTTGTTTGTTTCTAAGCACTTGTTAGCCTGGTATGGGTTTGTGCCAGGGAAAGTTCCCTGACTCTCGGGAGTGAGATTTTCTCAATGACCTATCCTTTTCCTCCATGGAGATATCCAGTTGTCTGGGCCCAGGAAAATTTACTACCTTCTGTAGAATGGGAGGTTTTGTTGCTTATCTCTTTCCTGGTCACAATGGAGGATGAGAGAGAGATTTTCTTTCTTTCTTCCAATAAATTAAATAATGATTTCTCCCTTAGAGTGGAAACAACTGGGGTAGGCTTAAGATAATAGCAATGGTTACTTCTCTCCTCCAGTTCTATATCCCCAAGTCTGGCATTCTCTCACCTTGTCCACAGTCCTCGTGAACATCAGGTGGTGATTGGTGAAAGGATCTTATGAATGGAAAACTCTCATTCTGTCTGTAGCTACCAAGGTTCTGTTTTTTCACATCGACTACTCTCAGTCTTCGCAATTTTTTTAAAAATTAGCAAAATTATATTTGTCTACTTCTATAATGACTCCATTTCAACCATTGCTTTTCCAAGAGACCACATCCTCTTTATTTTTGGTTGTATCTGTCTTTTCCTGAGCATCAGCTAATTCATTATCCAGAAATCCTCAGCTCTCTCTTATGCTTTGAAATGTGATTTTGTGGATAATCGGGCTTTATCCTTTGCAGTTACTATATTTACATCCTTCTATATAAAAGATGACTCTCATTTATTTCATTTTCAGTAAAGTTTAGATCGTGAATTAATTAGAAGATAAACAGCTCAATTAAGAAACATTCTCTTTCTCTTAAAGTACTTACTTCATTTTGTCTTTTACATTTGTTCACTGTTCGTCTTGTCAATAATCATGAGTGAAATGACTCTCGGACATAGAGGTGAAGATTAAAACTATAAGCTCAATACAAATTTATATTCTTTATAAATTACTATTTAATTATGAATCATGACAGATGATAAGTATAGGAATATTTTTTGATAAAATATATGGAAAAGAACAAGCTTAATTTCACAGCAAAAACTGTTGAATACGGGGAAAAACTCCAATCCTGAGTCGAATGCTTTATCTTTGGCTGAACCCTGGGGTGAAGAACAGCAGCCAGGATAGGAGATGGTGGCCCATCCTTCTTCACAGGGGGAGGTAGAGCTTGTGCTTTGGCAATATTTCTCAAACTTTAATGTGTACGAACAAAATACGGGGATCTAATTAAAAAAGCATATTTGATACAGCAGGTCTCTGGTGGTTCTTAGGGGAAACAGATGTTGTAGATGATATTTAGAATAGCAAGAAACTAGAGATTAATTTGGATATGGGAAATTATATGTCATTGTATTTTATATCAGTAAAATATATGGTTTGGGAGTACCCAGGGAAAACTTCGATATCAGCTTTATTTTCCATATTTGTGTAGATACCACTTACTACTTCACAGAGTTATTATAGGAGAAATAATTCTCATCAAGTGCTTAGGACTGGGTCTGGCACATACTGCATAAGGAATTCATGTTAATTGACACTGGGCAGAATTTCTTGAATTTAATCAGAATGATACTACTTTGATTCAACCACTGTTTTAGGTTTATAGCAACTAGTTCAAAATAGCAAGTGTTCATCTGTACAACTGTAAGTATATGGAAATTAAATAACTGAAAGAATAGGATTAGGTGACGTGCAAAAATTTGCTTGCTAAGTAACAATTGGATGAGCAGTGATTCAAATCTAAGCAGTTTCACAAAGTGGTCAAAATCCTGTGTTAACATGTAGAATTATATTATCAAATCAAACAAATCAGAGATCATGCCAATATCCAGCTGTACTGATATATATCAAGTCAAAAGCAATGAAAATCTCAGATGAAGTTCAGGGATGTCAAAGGCCTCTCCCTGTATTCTCCTCGCATTGAACATGCTCCATTGCTCCAGGAATGTGTCTCTAGGAGGTATTTCCAAAAGCACTTCACTCAGTGCTAAAGATTTAAATTGTGCCAAAGATTTAAATTGTGAAATAGCTCCATTTTATGTCTTTGGAAAGTAATATAACCCATGTGACATTCTCTAGGGAATCCATGCTCACAGACTGAGATTCTATTTAAGGTAATCCTTAACCATGGAAATCTCGATAAGTGCATTTCAGAGATACATCTCTTCTTCCTGGGAAATATTTGTTTATTTTCTTGGAGATTCAATTGACTAGGAGATTACATCAGGCCCCCTTCGTTTTCTCCTGAAGGCTTTCCCCCTAACAAAGAAGTGAACGGATCTCTGCTCAGATACTTTTAACTCTTTTCTCCCAATCCTTCAGAAACACACAATTTGGAGCCTGTGATTTTCCTGTGAGGCATTCACTAACAAAGGTTCAGACAGGAGTAGATCATAGATTCAAAGATGAACAGCATTACTATTGGCCCAATCTCTGGAGCAGAAAGCAAGACCTACAGTGCTGGCTCATAAGAGAAAGGTATCACACAAAACCAAGAGAAACACAGGAAAAAAGAATTATCAGGTCCCTGTGAGAAAACATACAACTTACGTGCCATACACCACACTATGATAAACTGAAGCAGTGCTCAGCTCATGTAAAACTTCAATAATTTTTTATGAGCAAAAGGTTGATCTCCATGTACCTTACCTGGGCCTTTTAGGTAAGGACATTAATTGGTAGCCCCTGTAGTAGCCACTGTAGGCTCTATGAGATGAATAAATTGACCTTCTCTCTTGAGATCAACCAAAACATTATAATTTTTAAGGGAAGAAACATTTCATTCCCATTATTTTTTTTTAATTTCAGATTAATATTAAGGTAAAAATGACTAAGTTAACAATGTGTGTGTTAGGTAAGGTCCCTGTTGTAGTTGTGCCTCTTCCGAGGAAGTGTGCCATATACCCCTACATTGCGCGTATTAGGTGAGAACAGATCTATCTCCCTCCCTCCTCTTCTGTTCCCTGCTTTCCCCAACTTGAATTAAATTGAGTTTTTCCCTTGTATGGGTATGAATTTGTTATTACTGGCTTCATAAAAGAAGTATTGGAGACTTCTCAAACAACTCAAAATAGATCTTCCATTTGATCCTACAATCTCATTACTAGGCACCTACCCAGAAGAGAAAAATATTATTTTATCATAAGGACATTTGCACTAGATTGTGTATCGCAGCTCAACCTATAATCACCAAGATGTGGAAACAACCTAAGTGCCCATCAACCCATAAATGGATCAATAAACTGTGGTATATGTATATCATGGAATACTATTCAGCCACAAAAAGATGGAGACTTTACTTCTTTTTTATTAACCTGGATGGAGAATATTCTCTTTAGCAAAGCACAAGAATGTAAAATTAAGTACCCCTTAGCTTCTTTATTTAAATATTTTAAATTGCCTACTATTTGACACAATCAATTCTGTTTTCCTATTGCATCCCTTTATCCAATATTTTCCTGCTTGTGTTCATTTGCCTGAGCAGAATTGTGTACTCACCCCAGATAGAAACCAGCATCGGCAAGTGGAAAGGTACACTGCTTGTACAGAAACTGTTCTCTCTCCTGCTGGTTACTTTAAATTTAGAGATTTTTTTTTTTTCCATAACAGCACATTTTATATCATAATCTGCAATGTCAAAGCAGGTAGACCCTGGGTTCCTCACTTGCTACGAGATGATGAAAAATGAATGAAGTGGATTGATTTTACAGACTAAATGTGCCTGGAGATTGTTAGGAATCAGCATCATGAATAGACACCTTACATTGTAGTGAAACTGAAGAGTAAAACTCAGCATTTTGTGGAATTGTACAAAGATATTCTGAAATGTACAGATTAATAAGAATGACAGAGTGTTAACAAGATTATCTCTCCAAACAGTTCTCAAAACCATCATCAAATATCATCAGAAAATGTGAAGGATGCTGGTGGTTCTTTTTTTTAATTTTTTAAAAATTTTGTTTACTGTTAAATCATAGCTGTGTACATTAGTGCAATCAAGGGGTACAGTGTGCTGGTTTCATATACAATCTGAAATATTCTCATCAAACTGTTCAACGTAGCCTTCATGGCATTTTGTTAGTTATTGTATGTAGACATTTGTATTCTGCCTTTAGTAAGTTTCACCTGTACCCATTCTAAGATGCAAAGTAGGTGTGGCCCCACCCATCACCCTCCCTCCACCCTCACCTCCCCCCTCCATTCCCCTTCCTTGGCCCTTTCTTCATAGTCTTGTGCTATAGTTGGGTTATAGCCTTCATGTGAAAGCTATAATTTAGCTTCATAGTAGGGCTGAGTACATTGGATACTTTTCTTCCATTTCTGAGATACTTTGCTAAGAAGAATATGTTCTAGCTCCATCCATGTAAACATGAAAGAGATAGTCTCCATCTTTCTTTAAGGCTGCATAATATTCCATGGTATACATGTACCACAATTTGCTAGTTCATTCGTGGGTCAATGGGCACTTGGGCTTCTTCCATGACTTAGCAATTATGAATTGGGCTGCAATAAACATTCTGGTACAGATGTCTTTGTTATATTGTGATTTTTGATCTTCTGGGTATAAACCTAGTAAAGGAATTAGAGGATTGAATGGCAGATCTATTTTTAGGTCTCTAAGTATTCTTCAAACATCCTTCCAGAAGGAACATATTAGTGTGCATTCCCACCAGCAGTGTAGAATTGTGCCCTTTTCTCCACATTCACGCCAACATCTCTGGTTTTGGGATTTTGTTATGTGGGCTACTCTTACTGGGGTTAGGTGATATCTCAAAGTAATTTTGATTTGCATTTCTCTGATGATTAAGGATGATGAGCTTTTTGTCATGTGTTTGTAGATCATGTGTCTGTCTTCTTTAGAGAAGTTTCTCTTCAAGTCCCTTGCCCACCCTGAGATGGGATAACTTGTTCTTTTCTTGCTAATACGTTTGAGTTCTCTGTGGATTCTGGTAATTAGAACTTATTCAGAGGTATAACCTGCAAATGTTTTCTCCCATTCTGAGGGCTGTCTGCATGCTTTACTTACTATGTTCATGGCTGTGCAGAAGCTTTTTAGTTTGATCAGGTCCCAGTAGTGTATTTTTCAATTGCCTGGGGAGTTCTCCTCATAAAATATTCACCAAGGTCGATTCCTTCAAGAGTTTTCCCTGCACTTTCTTCGAGTATTTTTATAGTTTCATGTCTTAAGTTTAAATCATTTATCCAGTGAGAGTCTATCTTAGTTAATGGTGAAAGGTGTGAGTTCAGTTTCAACTTCCACAGGTTGCCAGCCAGTTCACCCAGCACCATTTGTTAAATAGGGAATCTTTTCCCCACTGAATGTTTTTAATTGTCTTGTCAAAGATCAAATAATGGTAAGTAGCTGGATTCATCTCTTGGTTCTCTATTTTGTTCCAGACATCTACCTCTCTGTTTTTGTGCCAATACCATGCTGTTTTGATCACTATTGATTTATAGTACAGTCTCAGGTCTGGTAGCATGATTCCTCCTACTGTGTTTTTATTGCTGAGTAATGTTTTGGCTATTTGAGGTTTTTTCTGATTCCATATAAAATGAAGTATTATTTTTTTCAAGATCTTTAAAATATGACAATGGAGCTTAAATAGGAATTGCATTGAAATTATATATTGCTTTGGGTAGTATAGACATTTTAACAATGTCGATTCTTCCCAGCCATGAGCATGGTATGTTTTTTCATTTGTTAACATCTTTAGCTATTTCTTTTCTTAAAGTTTCATAGTTCTCTTTGTAGAGATCTTTCACGTCCTTTGTTAGGTATACTCCCAAATATTTCATCTTCTTTGGCACTACTGTGAAAGGAATAGAGTCCTTGACTGTTTTTTCAGCTTGGTTATTGTTGGTATATATAAAGGCTACAGATTTATGGGTGTTGATTTTGTAGCCTGAGACATTGCTGTATTCCTTGATCACTTCTAAAAGTTTTGTAGTAGAATCCATAGTGTTTTTCAGATATACAGTCATATCATCTGTGAAAAGTGAAAGTTTGATCTCTTCTGACCCTATGTGGATACCCTTGATCACCTTTTCTTCCCTAATTGCAATGGCTAAAACTTCCATTACAATGTTAAAGAGCAATGGAGACAATGGGCAATCTTTCCTGGTTCCTGATCTAAGTGGAAATGATTTCAATTTAACTCCATTCAATATGATATTGGCTGTGGGTTTGCTGTAGATGGCCTCTATTAGTTTAAGAAATATCCCTTCTATACCAATTTTCTTAAGTGTTCTGATCAGGAAGGGATGCTGGATATTATCAAAAGCTTTTTCTACATCAATTGACAGAATCATCTGGTCCTTATTTTTTAGTTTTTTTATGTGCTGAATTACATTTATAGATTTATGTATATTGAACCAGCCTTCAGACCCTGGGATAAATCCCACTTGGTCGTGGTGTATAATTTTTTTGATGTGTTTTTGGATTCTGTTTGTTAGGATCTTATTGAGTATTTTAGCATCAATATTCATTAGTGATATTGGCCTATAATTTTCTTTTCTTGTTGGATCATTCCCTGGTGTGGGGATCAAGGTGATGTTTGCTTGGTAGAATGTGTTGGGTAATATTCCTTCTTTTTCTATATTTTGGAAGAGGTTTAGTAATATAGGTACTAGTTCTTCTTTAAAGGTTTGGTAGAATTCTGATGTAAAGCCATCTGGTCCTGGGCTTTTCTTTTTAGGGAGATTTTGTATAGTTGATGCTATTTCAAAACTTGATATAGGCCTGTTCAACATTTCCACTTCATTCTAGCTAAGTTTTGGTAGGTGGTGTACTTCCAGGTATTGGTCGATTCTTTCAGATTTTCATATTTCTGAGAGTAGAGTTTCTTGTAGTATTCAATAAGGATTTTTTGAATTCTGAGGGGTCTGTTGTTATTTCATCATTACCATTTCTGATTGATGAAATTAGAGATTTTACTCTTTTTTTCCTGGTTAGGTTGGCTAAAGGTTTATCTATTTTATTGATGTTTTCAAAAAACCAACTTTTGGATTTATTGATCTGTTGTATAATTCTTTTGTTTTCGATTTCATTTGATTATGCTCTGATTTTGGTTATTTCTTTTCTTCTGCTGGGTGTTGGGTTGGAGTGTTCTTCCTTCTCCAGTTGCTTGAGATGTCCCATTAAGTTATTAACTTTCTCTCTTTCCATTTTCTTGAGGAAGGCTTGCAGTGCTATAAATTTCCCTCTTAGGGCAGCCTTTGCAGTATCCCAGAGGTTCTGGTAATTCGTGTCTTGATTGTTGTTTTCTTCCAAAAATTTGGTGATTTCCTTCTTAATCTTGTCTATAACCCATCTATCCTTCAGCATAAGGTTGTTTAGCTTCCATGTTTTTGTATGGGTGTCCAGGTTCCTGTTGTTATTGAGTTCAACTTTTATTCCATGATGTTCTGAGAAGATGCAAGGAATAATTTCTATTTTTTTTTTTTTAATTTGCTGAGGTTAGATTTGTGGCCTAGGATGTGGTTGATTTTGGAGTATGTTCCATGGACTGATGAGAAGAATGTGTATTCAGTTTTGTTGGGATGAAATGTTCTGTAGATGTCTGTTAAGTCCAGATGTTGAATGATTAAGTTTAAATCTAAAATTCCTTTGCTTAGCTTCTTTTTGAAGGATCTATCCAGGACTGCTAAAGGGGTGTTAAAATCTCCAACTAGTATGGAACTGGAGGAAATCAGGTTGCTTATGTGTGTTAGAGTTTCTCTTATAAATTGAGGTGCGTTCTGGTTGGGTGCATAAATATTAATAATTAAAATCTCATCATATTGAATATTACCTTTAACATATATGAGTGTCCATCCTTATCCTTCCTTATTTTGGTTGGTTTAAAGCCTATTGCATCTGCGAATAGGATCGCAATGCCTGATTTTTTTCTGCTTTCCATTTGCCAGGAGTATAGATGACCATCCCTTCACCTTGAATCTATATTTGTCTTTTAATGTAAGATGCGATTCTTGTATGCAGCAGATATCTGGCTTGAGTTTTTGTATCCAGTCAGCCAACCTGTGCCTCTTTAGAGGACAATTTAAACCATTCACATTAATTGAGAATATTGACAAGCCTTTGGAGAGTCCGGTGGCCATTTTTAATCCTTTTGCGACTGTGGAAGTTGGAATTTGATCAAAATTTTCTGGGTAGGTTTACTTTTGTGGTGGAGGATTGCGCTAGTCTTTATGGAGGATAGGTCTGAGAATATCCTGGAGAGCTGGTTTAGTTATGGCAAATTTCTTCAACATGTGAATGTCATTGAAGTATTTAATTTCTCTGTCATAAATGAAACTCAGTTTGCTGGGTACAGGATCCTGTGTTGAAAGTTATTTTGTTTTAGGAGATTAAAAGTCGATGACCATCCTCTTCTCTCTTGAAAAGTTTCAACAGAGATATCTGTAGTTATTCTAATATTCTTCCCCTTGTAGGTGATGGTTTTCATTTGTCTGGCTGCTTTCAGAGTTTTCTCCTTCAGATTAACTTTAGTGAAATTGATTATGATGTGTCTGGGGGATGTCTTATTTGGGTTGAGTCGTGCTGGAGTTCTGAAGCTGTCTGCTATCTGAATTTCAGAATCTCTTGGCATGTCTGGAAAGTTCTCCTTCATAATCTCATGGAGAAGAGACTCTGTGCCTTGTGAAGCCACTTTGTCACTTTAGGTGATCCCTATAAGACTTATATTGGTTTTCTTCAAATTATCTCAGAGCTCTCTGAGAGAGTGATCTGTTTTTGCCCTCCATTTCTCTTCCTCTTTGAGAGTTTGGGAATGTTCAAAAGCTTTGTCTTCAATGTCAGAAATCCTTTCTTCTGCTTGCTCCATTCTGTTACTGAGGGATTCTACTGTGTTTCTCAGATCTTTGAGGGATGCAACTTCTTGTCTCAATGTGTCAAAATCATTGGTCATTTGGTCTTTGAATTCATTGAATTCTTAAGATATCTTTTGGGTTACTGCTTGGAATTCCAATTCAATGTTATTTGCTATCCAGATTCTGAATTCGATTTCTGACATCTCAGCTATTTTTTTGTGCATGGGATGTTGTGCTCTGTCTGCCCCATTGATCCTTGGGGGAGTTGATCTACTCTGATTATTCACATTGCCAGAGTATTTCTGTTGATTTCACCTCATGATTGTTTTTCACCCTTGCCTCTGGCCATCCTCAGAGTTGGGGAGGTGTCTCTCCAAGATTAGACCCCAGCGGGATCACTCTATTGTTGCTGGATCTTTGTAGGGAGTGATCCTGTGTAGTTCCTCTGGGGCTTCCCCAGCCAGGGAGTCCTGGTTGTGGAAGCAGCTCCAGAGTGTGACACACCAGGATCTAGTAACAGGGCAGGAGGTGGTGCATACAGTTCTGGGAGTGCCTGGCACCCAGGGACTTTGGCACAGAGAGCCGAAGGCTCCATCAGTCCCTGGCCAGGAGAAGGGCTCTACGCAGAAGCAGGGAGGGCTCCAGAGGGCACATGACTACCAGAGTCCCTGGCCAGACAAGTGCGCCTGTGTGGAGGAAGGGAGGGTACAGGAGGGAGGACGCAGGGTTGCGTGGCTCCTGCAGTTCCTGGTCAGGGCATGCGGAGGCCCAGTGGGCATGGGGCATGGGTCGGGGGTCATGGCGCAGCTCTTATGGAGGTCCGGGCAGTGCCAAGCCCAGGAGTTTGAGGTTGGTATGAGCTGTGACGCCACAGCACTCTACCCAGGGCAACAGCCCAAGGCTCCAGTGTGCCAAAACCAGTCTTACTCTGCCCCTGAGGGTTAAGGCTGTAAGGCAGCTCAGTCCCTGCCTTTAGGCTGCTCAGTCACTAGGTTACTAGCTCCTGCCTGATCCTTGCTCTATAGCCCTGAGGGCAGAGCTTGCCAGGGCAGTTCTCTCACAATGGCTCTCTGTGGCCCACAGCCCAACACTACTAGCTGTGTCTGGCTCAGTGGCTCAGTCTGGGGCCCGAGACAATGCCCAATGTTCTCCGCACTCCTGCTCAAGCTCTCCCCAAGGCAGAATACCAAATCCAAAAACACTGAAACAGTTCACAGATGAGACCTTTCTGGTTTGCAGTCTCACTGCTGCTTGTACTTACAGCTGCTGGCGGGATTAGGTTGATTGAACACATGCAACCATTTGCCAGTTTTCCACTGTTTTTGTCCTCCTCTTGGGGTCCTGAAGTCCCTTGCTGACTCCCTGTATCCTTAAAGGGATGATTATCAGCAGATCCCACCAGCCAGAGATGCTTGGAGTCTTATCTCCCCAGACTAACCATGCCCAGTTGCAGGGAAGCTGTTACTTGGCTGCTATCTTGCTCCACCTCCAACAGATCACTGGTGGTTTTATTATTGTTTCTATTCTACTGGGCGATGGAGAAACACATACAAACACACACACACACACACACACACATGCACACACACACACATTAGGTATTGATTTAGGATACTAAACACTCTTCCAGATCATTTGGCATTTAGTTATAAAGAGTAACTAACATCCAGAGATCCAGGGATGCCTATCTCTTTGTTTATTTTCTGAGATCATCACCTAACAGATATTTAAAGATGTCTGAATATTGTAAAGAAGATAGAAATATTACATCTTTTTTTTTTTTTTGTAGAGACAGAGTCTCACTTTACGGCCCTCAGTAGAGTGCCATGGCATCACACAGCTCACAGCAACCTCCAATACCTGGGCTTAAGCAATTCTCTTGCCTCAGCCTCTCGAATAGCTAGGACTACAGGCACCTGCCACAACACCCAGCTATTTTTTTTTTTTTTTGGTTGCAGTTCAGCTGGGGCCATGTTTGAACCTGCCACCCTCGGTATATGGGGCCAGCACCTTACCGACTGAGCCACAGGCACCACCCAGAAATATTACATCTTTTTAATAGTCTTTATAGCCAAAAATTTTTAAGAGTGCTGATTTTCATGGCAGCTCATCCATTTCTCTCCTTGTGAATTTGCTCATTAAATAGTCCATTTAGTCTATAATTGTTATTTGTAATTTTTTGCCAATGACATTCTTTCTCATTTTCATTGCCGTCTTAATCTATACACTACTAGGGTAAAAGAAGACAAACAGTTCTGATAGCAACTACAGACATATGTTACCCATAGACTTCTGTGAAACTGAAATATGTCAGGGGACCTGGAAAATTTATATAAGAGGTTTACAAACTTTTCCTGAAGGGGAATGAACAGTAACTATTTTATGCTTTGTGACCCACATGGTCTCTTGCAACCACTCAACTCAGCTGTTTAAGACTTTCCATAGACACTATGTAAGCAAATTGGTTTGCTTGTGTTTCAATAAAACTGTATTTAGAAAAATAGGCAGTGGGACAGATTTGGATCTTTGAACATAGTTGTCTAGCCACTCAGCTATAAGAAGCTGCTTATTTTTCAGACTTACCTAAATTTTTTTTTTTTTTTTCAGTTCTGAGTATTCCAATAAGCTCTTCTTATGGCTGGCAGTGATAATGCTTTGCACATTTTAATATATTCCTAGAAATCTTCTTTACATTATATTATGTTTCCTCATTTTTCTTTTGGAGTACAAAATTTGAAAAAGAGTCAATGGCAGACAAAAGGGAAAGTTATTTTCTCAGAGGACACAAGCAGAAATCATGGTGCCCGATGCAGGAATTTTCCATCATCCTCTCGTGCAGAGAAAGTTTTTCTGATGTTTTATCAAACAAGGGATCTTCTTCTTACCGAGTTGCTCCATCAACATATACTATGGCCAGTGACTGAACTAAGAACCATAATGAATAGGTGCAGTGGAGATACAAGCTTTATTTATGTCAAAGAAGTTCAATGCACTATGCAATCACTATAACTAATGCTGTAATTGAGTGGAGAAAGAAGAAATGTTCATTTTTTTTTAAATGAGTGAAAATAAAAGTCATGCAACCTTGAAACACTTATGCCACCAGCTGAATACCCCCATATCTTCTGCTTCATATCAGAATCTCCTGGAAAAATGAGTAAAAATAAAGATCTCAGGATATTTAAGAATCATGATCACAAAAAAGACACCAGGAAAGTCTATTTTACAGGTGATCCTTACACACCTGCTTTCTGGTCAAGTATTTGAGTGTCTAGCTCAAACCCTCATATGACATGCAAGAAAGTTTAGTCTGACAGATGAACTGTCTGCCCTCATTCCACAGCTGCTCCACGACAATCAGAACCCCCCCTGTTCTTCCAAACAAGATTATTTCCACTCCATGAAACATTTTGCTAAGACCAGGATACATGTAATACGATCCTCACTTGCATGATGTGAGTTAGGTTTGCCCAAGCTTCCCTTGTGTGTCTTTCCATCATGGAACCCAAAATTCATGTTCAGTACAGTGGTCTCTTTGCACTGAGACTGTCTTTCTTCAAATTACCTTCTTCATTCCTTTCACATACCTAAATCTTGTCTGTTCTTCAAGATCCAACTCTAATCAACCTTCCAGAAGGGCTTTCTGTGGCTATAAGAAGCAGTGCTATTCCCTACGTTGTCTGATAGCCTTGAACATTTATTTCCTAATATGTTTGATTAAATTAACCTACATATCAATTTCTAGTTATATTTAGTGCTATCCCTCTTAAGGGCAAAGATCTTGTCATACACTTCATCTAAATGATTAGTAGCTACATTCCTGACTACATAGAAGACCAAAACATATTCAGAGAATATATTTGGAAAATTACCATGAGTCAGAATAATTTAGGAGATATGGCATGATGACTTTCACTGTGAAATGAGTCATATCATTTTTATAGGCTACAGAAGCAGCAGTGAATAATTGGCAGACAGATTTAGGATTATGCCATTCACTGGATATATGAGTGTGTGTGTGTGTGTGTGTGTGTGTTTTGCAGTGATCTATTTTGCTCTTTTTTCTAGTGTGTATTGGATGAGCCTTGAAGTGGGAAGGTTGCCTCCTGGTGTGCCCTTTTTTTTTTTGGTCTAATCCATGGAAGACACGGGTTATCTTTCCCTACAGTTTATAAGAGTGCTTTAGTACTAATTGTAAAAGAAATATACTTAATTTTGCATAAATTTCCATAATTTAATCCCTTTTTTAAAGGACAGAAGAATTTTATTGTTGGAGTCCTCTGATGTAGGTATTCAACCCTAACCCCCAAACTTGCCTATAGTGTAACTTGTATTCTTCCATCACAAAATAATGAGGTTAGGTATGTGTATATTTTGAAAAATATTGCATTTACTGATGGGACGCCATGGCTCATGCCTGTAATCCTAGCACTCTGGGGGGCTGAGGTGAATTACCTGAGCTTACGGATTTGAGACCAGCTTGAGCCACAGAGAAACCCTGTCTCTAAAAATAGCCAGGCGTTGTGGCAGGTACCTGCAGTCTCTGGTACTCGAGAGGCTAAGGGAAGAGGATCGCTTGAGCCAAGAGCTTGAGGTTGCTGTGAGCTATGACACTACAGCACTCTACCAAGGGCAAACAAAGTGAGACTCTCTCTCTCTCAAAAAAACAAAACAAAACTATCTATCTATCTATTGCACATCCTAACAATTATTAAACTTTAATAAATTGGAGACTAATAAAGGTTATGTTACTTATTACTTACAATAAGTATATAGTGAGATTCTGACATAAATAAGTTTGCTGATGACTTTTTTATATTTCAAGCACTATTGTTATTATCCATATTATGCCATTTACTCCTCCCAGAAAATGTTTTCATTTTGAAAACAACTGAAATGTTTTCATTATTGTTTTTATTTTGCAATATGTGACTAGCTCAAAATCATTGTTCTTTAAATAGTCAATGTAAAAATTTCTCCTATGTCCTCTCTTTACTCCACACCAAAGTCAATGACACATGAATGCACACAATTATTATTAAAGCAGTATTAATTTACATAGTGTAATATATTAATATATTATTATTAAATGTCATAATATATTGACATTATACTCAAGCACATCATCTATAATTTTTTGTGTTTTTGAAACTTTTGTAAATTATGGTGGAGTCATTAACAGTCATCTATGTCCGCAGGTGTTTCCTCTAAACAGTCATTTTTTATTTTATACTAATCTTTTCCATAAAAGTACTGCACATACACTTAGCCATTTTCCAGACAAAATTTTTCTCATCATTTTTTGTTTCTTTTATGAAGCCAGTGTTACAGGGTGACCCAAAGATCACTATATAATAGGGACAATTAACAAACTCATATTCTATATGTTTAATATTTTAATATTCCTGTATTAAAATACAGGAAAATATTCTGTAAAATTTTGTAAGGAATATTTTGAAAATAAGAGTGCATTTAGCTATAACTTCTCTTTTTCCCTATGTATATATGGTGGTCTGTTGGGACTTCCTATACAATTAGTATTTCTATATCTCATCACTGTATATAAAAAATATTAGAAATTTATTAAAGGTCCTAATAGTTGCCTTTATCTGATTGTAAAACATTAATAGATTTTTCTTCATTTTATAAATTGGAAAACTCAGTGACTATCTACAAGAAGAGACATGATTTGTTTCCACAAGAAAATGAAATCTCACTGTCCTGTGATTAATGCGCTCTTGTCTATTTGGTGTTTCTGAGGTGTTGTTTTTTTTTAATTATTTTTGTTTTAAAACGAAGTATTCAAGTATAGAATCTTTGAAGAGCTTGTTTTCTCAACTTTGTCAATTATAGATAAAATCTAAGTCACTAAAACATCGTTGTTTTGATATTCCCATTCTCCGCAATTATACTAAACAGTGTATACTCAACAACCCAAGTTATTACTTCTTGTCAGAATTAGTAGGTGTACTAAAATAAATGAGGAAATTTTGAAATCAGCTGCTCCATGGCTCCATATCAAAACATACAATTTTTGATTAGGAAGGACATTTTGTACAAAACTACAGTTTCTGAAATCATGTCCTGTAGGGGCTGGGACTGGCCAGGTCTCTGCCCTGGCTTATCTATTGTCCAGACACAGACCGCTGTGCTATCTTGTTCAGGAACAATTACCCTTAGGTGCCTGAGGGCTAGTCCCCTTAGCAGAAGGGAGAGAGAGAGAAACAGTCTTAGTAAGAAAGTGAATCTTGGCAGTCTTGGCAGATGCCCTGCGGGAAGGAGAAGCAACAGAGTCAGTGAGGGGTCCATGAAAGAATGAGCTCTCCCTGGCTCCATCTCCTGCAACTACTTACAGACAAGATCCTGGCTACCTGCACCACAGGTACAGAGACTGCCAATCACTGATCTTGGTCTCCCAAGTTCTTCTGTTAGGAGAGATGAATCCCTTCCCCATGCCCTAATCACCAACATGACATACTACTGAGCTGTTACAGGTGTTTCTTATAACTCTTGCTTCTCCTTCCCATGAGCTATATGGTCAGCCACAATGTCCCCAAATAACTAAGGTATAAAAATAAACATCAGGTAAGAGAATACAGATCAAATTCTCAAAGAGGTAATATATTTGTTAAATTCATAATTACATATTTATTATTTAGAATATGTACTTTTGATTTAATACAGTTGTTAGAGTTACCTTCAAAACATTCTTTTTAAGTCAATAAAGCAATTGGTTTGTTATTAAAGTCACCTCATAGAATTATTAATATTTTAAGTTTTTATTAGATTACATGAAATCTAAGCAACAAAATCAAATAGCTTCACGTTTAATGTGGATTATCTTTCTATATTTATTCAGTTTCCTCAAATTTCAAATAAATAGAATTCTAGAAAAAAAGGAACTTTTATGAAATTACATTTTCTGCATAGTTGAGGGGTCAGGGTACTTTGCTGCCCTAGTAGAGTAATTCATCTTTGGCAGTTGGATGTCTAGATTATTTGAAAAGTTGGGTATTGACAAATATAACTAGCCCATGAATTTTAAGTGACCATTTTGTCTTGGTTTAAATCAGACTCACTTTAGTGTGGTTTATATATAAATTGATTTTCTATGCTCCCATTATAGAGCATAAATTGTACTGTATTGAATCACTACATGCTAACTGTAGTTTTAGTTAGACAACCCCAAATTTCCACCATTTATTGATCCATTCTGTTAATAGTTTGAGCTCATACTAGTTTTATCTGCTTTCTACCCACCTGCAAGTCTTAAGTTGATGTGTGCCTGCAGTCAGAGGTAGGAAATGATCTGGTGCTCAGATACTGTCTTTACTCTCTCTATTGAAATCCTACTTCTTTGTCTGTGTTAGCGAGAGGAAGAGATGGGCAGTGTGAAGGGATATGTGATTCTATACTTAGTTGGTTCTTAAATTCTTCTCTTAGATCGCATTGCCTCTCCGGCCCATCCTACCAACACTGGGGCCTTCTCTCTGAGCTTGCTAAATTCTTTGTGAATTCTTTGAAGTTTCTTACAAGTACACCCAGTTTACAGATTACTAAGAGCTTTAAAACCTTACTTTCATATTTTCTCAGCTCTAGTAAATAGAGGATAATCCTGGAGCAGTGGTTCTCAATCTTCCTAATGCTGCAGCCCTTTAATACAGTTCCCGTGGGTTACGACCCACAGGTTGAGAACCGCTGCCCTAGAGTATCTAGTTGTTGGAGTCCACTACCAACAAGGTAGCACTAACCTAGCAAACTTTCCTAGGTGACCAAAGATTTGGTGGAAAGAGCAAATATCTTTGCTATGTTAAACCTGGGGATCTTCCTTCCCTAGGCCAAGTTGTATTTCTGCAGGGCTCCTACACATCTTGGCCCAAGAGCTTATCAGAATGCCTATCGCAAAGAAGTTATCTGAAAGGTAAATACCCCAAACTTCCAATCTTTAACAACTAATTTATTTTTATTTTTACAAAATATAGGCCTCGCCTTGCAGAAAACATTTAAGAAGACCCTATGAAGAAGTTGACTGTTTTCTGCTCTCTGGTCTGAAGGCAGATTTTTCCTACAAGGTGGGTCAGTTGTGAACTGTAGCAGCTTGTAAGCTGCACAGGTGCACAGGTTCCCAAAGATATGACTTCTAGTTTCCCTCAGTACTCAACTTTCCTTTTCACATAAATTAAGATAAATAGTGCAGCAATTAGCCAAATTGCTCAGAGCGAGGAAATGTGTTCTGAGTCACTGACATTCCCTTTTTGCTCCTTTATCACCTTTAATCAAATTCACGTTCTCCAGTTCAACACCCTGGTGCTTTTCAGGCCTTTTACCTTATCGAAAGGTCAACAGATCTGGTATATTGAATAATGTGATGATATATAATTGTTTAAATATGGTAATTCTTCCATGTGTTTGCTTCTCATCTATGATGTGAAATGCTTTCTGGCTATATAAAGTTTCCAGACAAGTAGGTATGATTAATTTGGGTAAAATCAATTGATTTTATATTAATGAATATGATGAATCAAAATTACAATTGTGCAGAGCTTTAACAAGAGTATAAAATACTATTTATATCTACATACCATGTCTATAATAGTTAGATTATGGATATCTGATTAATTTATTTTATTTCATTGCAATATCATACAATATCATAGTATCAGATATATATATATATTTTTTTATTAAATCATAACTGTATACAATGATATGATTATGGGGCATCATACACTCACTTCATAAACCATTTGACACATTTTTATCACAGTGGTTAACATAGCCTTTCCGGCGTTATCTCAGTTACTGTGCCAAAACATTTATATTCTACATTTACCAAGTTTCGCAAATACCCCTGTAATATGCACCACAGGTGTGATCCCACCGATTCCCCTCCCTCTACCCACCCCCCCCTTCCCACTTCCCCCTATTGTTAAGTTGTAGCTGGGTTATAGCTTTCATGTGAGAGTCCCAAATTAGTTTCATAGTAGGGCTGTGTACATTGGGTATTTTTTCTTCCATTCTTGGGATACTTTACTAAGAAGAATATGTTCCAGCTCCATCCATGTAAACATGAAAGAGGTAAAGTCTCCATCTTTCTTTAAGGCTGCATAGTATTCCATGGTATACATATACCACAATTTATTAATCCATTCGTGGATCGATGGGCACTTCGGCTTTTTCCATGACTTAGCAATTATGAATTGGGCTGCAATAAACATTCTGGTACAAATATCTTTGTTATGTTGTGATTTTTGGTCTTCTGGGTATATGCCCAGCAGAGGAATTACAGGATTGAATGGCAGATCTATTTTTAGATCTCTGAGTGTTCTCCATATATCTTTCCAAAAGGAATGTATTAATTTGCATTCCCACCAGCAGTGCAGAAGTGTTCCCTTTTCTCCGCATCCACGCCAACATCTCTGGTCTTGAGATTTTGTGATATAGGCTAGTCTCATTGGAGTTAGATGATATCTCAAAGTAGTTTTGATTTGCATTTCTCTGATGATTAAAGATGATGAGCATTTTTTCATATGTCTGAAGGCCGTGCGCCTGTCTTCTTCAGAGAAGTTTCTCTTCAAATCCCTTGCCCAGCCTGCGATGGGATCCCTTGTTTTTTTCTTGCTGATGCGTTTGAGTTCTCTGTGGATTCTGGTTATTAAACCTTTGTCAGAGTTATACCCTGCAAATATCTTCTCCCATTCTGAGGGCTGTCTGATTGCTCTGCTTACTGTGTTCTTAGCTGTGCAGAAGCTTTTTAGTTTGATCAAGTCCCAGTAGTGTATTTTTGAAGCTGCTTCAATTGCCTGGGGGGTTCTCCTCATGAAATACTCACCCAGACCAATTTCTTCAAGGGTTTTCCCTGCATTCTCCTCTAGTATTTTTATAGTTTCATGTCTTAAGTTTAAATCTTTAATCCAATGAGAGTCTATCTTAGTTAATGGTGAAAGGTGTGGGTCCAATTTCAGTCTTCTGCAGGTTGCCAGCCAGTTCACCCAGCACCATTTGTTAAATAGGGAATCTTTTCCCCACTGAATGTTTTTAATTGGCTTGTCAAAAATCAAATAGCGGTAAGTAGCTGGATTCATCTCTTGGTTCTCTATTCTATTCCAGATATCTACTTCTCTGTTTTTGTGCCAATACCATGCTGTTTTGATCACTATCGATTTGTAGTAAAGTCTGAGGTCTGGTAGTGTGATTCCTCCTGTTTTGTTTTTATTTCTGAGTAATGTCTTGGCTATTTGAGGTTTTTTCTGATTCCATATAAAACGAAGTAATGTTTTTTCAAGATCTTTAAAATATGACGGTGGAGCTTTAATAGGGAGTGCGTTGAAATTATATATTGCTTTGGGTAGTATGGACATTTTGATAATGTTGATTCTTCCTAGCCATGAGCATGGTATGTTTTTCCATTTGTTAACATTTTCAGCTATTTCTTTTCTTAGAGTTTCATAGTTCTCTTTATAGAGATCTTTCACGTCTTTTGTTAGGTAAATTCCCAAATATTTCATCTTCTTTGGCACTACTGTGAATGGGATAGAGTCCTTAACTGCTTTTTCAATTTGACTGTTGTTGGTGTATATAAAGGCTACCGATTTATGAATGTTGATTTTGTAACCTGAGACGCTGCTGTATTCCTTGATCACTTCTAGGAGTTTTGTAGTAGAGTCCCTAGTGTTTTCCAGATACACAATCATATCATCTGCGAAGAGCGAGAGTTTGATCTCTTCTGACCCTATATGGATACCCTTGATCGCCTTTTCTTCCCTAATTGCGGTGGCTAAAACTTCCATTACAAAGTTGAAAAGCAATGGAGACAATGGGCAGCCTTGTCTGGTTCCTGATCTGAGTGGAAATGATTCCAATTTAACTCCATTCAATATGATATTGGCTGTGGGTTTGCTGTAGATAGCCTCTATCAGTTTAAGAAAAGTCCCTTCTAGACCAATTTTCTTGAGTGTTCTGATCATGAAGGGATGCTGGATATTATCAAAAGCTTTTTCTGCATCAATTGAGAGAATCATATGGTCTTTGTTTTTTAATTTGTTTATGTGCTGAATTACATTTATAGATTTACGTATATTGAACCAGCCTTGAGACCCTGGGATAAAACCAACTTGGTCATGATGTATAATTTGTTTGATGTGTTGCTGGATTCTGTTTGTTAGGATCTTGTTGAACATTTTTGCATCTATATTCATTAGTGATATTGGTCTATAATTTTCTTTTCTTGTTGGGTCTTTTCCTGGTTTGGGGATCAGGGTGATATTTGCTTCATAGAACGTGTTGGGTTGTCTTCCTTCTTTTTCTACATTTTGGAACAGGTTGAGTAATATAGGTACTAATTCCTCTTTAAAGGTTTGGTAGAATTCTGACGTGAAACCATCTGGTCCCGGGCTTTTCTTTTTAGGGAGGTTTTGTATAGTTGATGCTATTTCTGAACTTGATATGGGTCTGTTCAACATTTCCACTTGATTCTGGTTAAGTCTTGGAAGGTGGCGTGCTTCCAAGTATCGGTCTATTTCCTTCAGATTTTCATATTTCTGAGAATAAAGTTTCTTGTAATATTCATTAAGGATTTTTTGGATTTCTGATGAGTCTGTGGTTATTTTGTCTTTGTTGTTTCTGATTGATGATATTAGAGATTTTACTCTTTTTTTCCTGATTAGGTTGGTCAGAGGTTTATCTATTTTATTGACCTTTTCAAAAAACCAGCTTTTTGATTTATTGATCTGTTGTATTATTCTTTTGTTTTCAATTTCATTTAATTCTGCTCTAATTTTGGTTATTTCTTTTCTTCTACTGGGTTTGGGGTTGGAATGTTCTTCCTTTTCCAATTGCGTGAGATGTCCCATTAAGTTGTTAACTTCCTCTCTTTCCGTTCTCTTGAGGAAGGCTTGCAGTGCTATAAATTTCCCTCTTAGAACTGCCTTTGCAGTGTCCCAGAGGTTCTGATAGCTTGTGTCTTCATTGTCATTTTGTTCCAAAAAATTGGTGATTTCTTTCTTAATCTCATCTCTGACCCAGCTATCATTCAGCATAAGGTTATTTAACTTCCATGTTTTTGTATGGGTATGCAGATTCCTGTTGTTACTCAATTCAAGTTTTATTCCATGATGGTCCGAGAAGATGCATGGAATAATTTCTATTCCTTTAAATTTACTGAGGTTAGACTTGTGACCTAAAATGTGATCAATTTTGGAGTAAGTTCCGTGGGCTGATGAGAAGTATGTGTATTCAGTTTTGTTGGGATGAAATGTTCTGTAGATGTCTGCTAAATCTAAATATTGGATGGTTAGGTTTAAATCTAAGATTTCTTTGCTCAGCTTCTTTCTGGAGGATCGATCCAACACTGCCAAGGGAGTGTTGAAATCTCCAACGATTATGGAGCTGGAGGAAATCAAGTTACTCATGTCTGTTAGAGTTTCTCTTATAAATTGAGGTGCATTCTGGTTGGGTGCATAGATATTAATAATTGAGATCTCGTCATATTGAGTATTACCCTTAACAAATATGAAGTGACCATTCTTGTCCTTCCTTACTTTTGATGGTTTAAAGCCTACTGTATCTGCAAATAAAATTGCAACACCTGCTTTTTTCTGATTACCATTTGCCTGAAATATGGATGACCATCCTTTCACCCTGAGTCTGTATTTGTCTTTTAAGTTGAGATGTGACTCTTGTATGCAACAAATATCTGGCTTGAGTTTTTGTATCCAGTCAGCTAACCTATGCCTCTTTAGAGGACAGTTTAAGCCATTCACATTGATGGAGAGTAAGGATAAGTCTGGTGGAATTTTGGGTATCGAGTTTTTCAAAGGTCCAGTGGACATTTTTAATCCTTTCGCCAGTGTGGAAGTTGGAGTTTGATCTGAAGTTTCTGATTGAGTTTACTTTTGTGGTATAGGATTGGGTTGGTCATTGTGGAGGATAGGTCTGAGAACATCCTGAAGAGCTGGTTTACTTATGGCAAATTTTTTCAACATATGAATGTCATTGAAGTATTTAATTTCTCCATCATAGATGAAACTCAGTTTAGCTGGATACAAGATCCTGGGTTGAAAGTTTTTTTGCTTTAGGAGATTAAAAGTTGATGACCAGCCTCTTCTTGCTTGAAAAGTTTCAGCAGAGAGATCTGCAGTTATTCTAATATTCTTACCTTTGTACGTTATAGTTTTCTTTCGCCGGGCTGCTTTGAGAATCTTCTCTTTCATGTTAAATTTAGTGAAGCTAATTATGATATGTCTGGGAGATGGCTTATTGGGGTTGAATCGTGCTGGGGTTCTGAAGCTGTCTGCTATCTGAATTTCAGATTCTCTAGGCATGTCCGGAAAATTTTCTTTCATAATTTCATGTAGAAGGGCCTCTGTGCCCTTGGCTACCACTTCATCAGTCTCCGAAATTCCTATAACTCTTATGTTATTTTTTTTCGAATTATCTGAGAGCTCTCTGAGTGAGTGATCCGTTTTTGCTCTCCATTTCTCTTCCTCTTTGAGAGATTGGGAGCGTTCGAAGACTTTATCTTCAATGTCAGAAATCCTTTCTTCTGCTTGCTCCATTCTGTTACTGAGGGATTCTACTGTATTTTTCATATCTTTGAGGGCTGTAAGTTCTTGTTTCAGTGTGTCTAAGTCTTTGGTGGTTTTGTCTTTAAATTCGTTAAATTCTTGAGACAGTTTTTGAATTTCTCCTCGAATTCCTAATTCCATTTTATTAATCTTGTCTGCAAACCAAATTCTGAATTCGACTTCTGACATCTCAGCCAGTTGTTTATGAATGGGATCTTCAATCACATCTGCCGTATCTTTTCTTGGGGGGGTTGATCTATTCTAGTTATTCATGTTACCAGAGTTTTTCCGCTGATTCCGCCCCATGGTTTACTCCCTTTGGTTTTTCCCCTGGGGTTTTATCGAGGGCCCGTACAGTGTTGTGGCCTGAGAAACTGGGGCCCTGTCTGGTGTGGTGGAGCAAAGTGGTTCTGTCTTGTTTTCAGCTGGTTTCTGTTCGATCCTATTGCAACTTCTACTCTGGCTTGAAGTCTCAGCTGTGTGGAAAAATCAGCAATTAAGTCACCCCGCCTGCCCACCTCTGGCCCCAGTTGGAAAAGGAGAATCAAACCTTCCTACAATCGCACACCCAGGGCACCACCTGAAAAGTCCTCAGTCTATTAGCCCAGTTCAAAAGGTCCGAATCAACTGTCTCAATCGGCACTTGTCTCGAGTGGAAGGGTTCAAGAGGTCTCTGGGAACTGGATCACAGGGGCCTGGTGACTCCTCTGAGACAGCTCACCCCAGTGCAGCGTGGAGTCAGGAGGAGCCACCCTGCAAACAGAGCAGTCTGGGAAGGTTGACGTCTCCTTCCCCACTTTGCCCCTCCGTCGGACCCAGTCACTGGTATCTCTGCAGATGGCTAACCCAGTTGCCTGCAGTGAACAGACACTCCAGGGGTTTGCACCTGCCTGAATCGCGAGGAAGTCTGCCAGGCCCCCGCAGACTGCCGCTATCTAGCAGGAGGAGATGGGGCCTGACCTCTTTGAGTGTTTGATGCAGGTGATGGGAAGGAGGTGTTCACTCAGGCTTAGCCCCGTCCCTGATGCATGCTGCTAACAGAACAGAACAGAACAGACAACTTTGTGAGGTTCTGTCTCTGTTCCTGTCGTCGCCTACAGGAGACGGGCTGTTTTGAGTTCAAACGTCTTTGCTGCTGGAGAATTGCGTCTGAACACCTCTCTGGGTCGGCCCCGCCCTGGAGGCTTCCAGGTTTGTGAGCCGTGTCACCGGTGGCCTCCTCTGGTTGCCCAGGGAGACAGGGGGTGTGGCCTCAGAATATCCAGAAGTGAGCGTTCTGCCGTTAAAGAAAAAACGGCTGTTGATCTACCTCCAGGGAACTGCTGCTCTGGTGTGGGCACTCAAGCGACCCTTTTCTCCTCTGTCCCGCGCCCCAGAGTCAGCACTGAGCGGCCACAGTTTGTGCTGGGTCCACACCCCTTAAGAGATCCCCCAAGAATCAGAACTCTTGGGGGATGGGCCCCCAGACCCGGATTGGGAGTGGGGCGGGGGGAAGCTAGAGTTTCATTCAGTTTCACGCAATACTACGGTCCGGGGAGGGCTCCTGCACTGCACCGCAGGGAAGTGCCGCCAAGGCTTGATTTCCCCTCAGCAGAGTGCCCTCTCCTCGCTCACGTGTCCCAGAGTCAGCGCTGACCTGACGCAGCTCAGGCACTGTGCACTCCCCTTGAGAAATCACCCAAGGAGCCGAACTCCTGGGGGATAGGCCCTCAGACCCCGAGTGAGAGTAGGGGTTCTCAGCTCTCAGCGGGGAGGCCAGAGTCTGATTCAGTCTTGGGCCCCGTATGCCCGGGGAGGGTTGCTGCACTGCACCGCAGGGAAGTGCAGCCAAGGCTTGATTTCCCCTCAGCAGAGTGCCCTCTCCTCACTCACGTGTCCCAGAGTCAGCGCTGACCTGACGCAGCTCAGGCACTGTGCACTCCCCTCGAGAAATCACCCAAGGAGCCGAACTCCTGGGGGATAGGCGCTCAGACCCCGAGTGAGAGTAGGGGTTCTCAGCTCTCAGCGGGGAGGCCAGAGTCTGATTCAGTCTTGGGCTCCCTATGCCCGGGGAGGGTTGGTGCACTGCACCGCAGGGAAGTGCCGTGAGGCGTGACTCCCCCTCAGCCCGGTGCCCTCTCCTCACTCGCTGCGCCTCAGAGTCAATGCTGACCAGTCGCAACTCGGGGACTGTCCACTCCCCTTGAGAAATCACCCAAGGATCCGAAGTCCTGGGGGACAGGCCTCCAGACCTCAGTGGGCGGGAGGGGAGTGCCGGGGATTCAGGGTTGCCGGCAAAGGATTCCCAAAGTTTTATTCAGCCCTATGTCCGGCAGGAGAACGCCACGGCACCCCAGTAGGGGAGGTAGGTCCAGTTTTTAGAAGGTCTCTCCCGTGGAGTGTAGTGGGAGGGCCTTTAATTTCTGCCCGCTTGTTCAATTGTGGGGCTCCAGAGCCGGTCTCATGGGGGAGGGGGACTCCCGTCCGCTTGGTGGTGGATTTTGTACCTTTTGTTTGCGTCCTTGTGATCACAACTTGCCTCAGCGGTGTTGATGTGCGTTCTTCAACCTTCTCTCTTGGTGAGGCTCAAGTCCACCAGGATACTTACTAAATTCCTGTCCCTTAACTCTCCTTCTGGACGGGAGCCTTTGTTGAAGCTGGCTTCAGTCCGCCATCTTGTCTCCCCTCACATATCTTCAGTATCAGATATATAAATGTATCTAGTGACATCATATTACCATTCTAGAACAATCAGTCAATGCTATAGTATAGTATCAGCTTCCAATTTGTAAACAACAGAAAAAAATGTGATCTGCATGACGTCAAGCCTCTCTCAGAGGATTTAGATGCTACCATACAACATCGATACGAAAAACAGAAGGACAAAGTCTTTTAAAAATGTGTGATTATTATATGAGAAAACTATCTTGAATAGAAAATATTTATTTTAAATGACCCATCACTTCTTCTGGTTGGACTTTTTTGAGACAGAGTGTCACTATGTCGGCCTCGGTAGAGTGCTGTGGCGTCACAGGTCACAGCAACCTCAAACTCTTGGGCTTAATTGATTCTCTTGCCTCAGCCTCCCAAGTAGCTGGGACTTCAGGCACATACACAATGCCCAGCTATTTTGGTGTAGTTGTCATTGTTGTTTGGCAGTCCCGGGCTGGGTTCAAGCCGTCAGCTCCCATGTATGTGGCTGGCGCCTTAGCCACTGAGCTACAGGCGCTGAGCCTGGTTGGACTTTTTGATTCTAATAATTTAACCTAAAAGCATTTTTCAAAATGTCATATAAAACAGATTACACAGAAAAACTTTATATGCTGGAACTGTATATATCTGCCTCAATCACTAAAATAGAATAAAGCCAAGCTATCATTGGGGAATCTTTGATTTTTATTGAGTTTTCTAATTTTATGCAACATGTAATATGCCAGCACAGGCAGAAATTTGCTCTTGTACTAAATCTTTAAGGCTAATAGTTGCCCAGTTGAACATATCATCCCATTCTAACTTGCCTGACACTTGTGCAACAAGACACAGAGAACAGCCATGTAAACAGCTATCATGGTTCCCTATTGCTACATTATAAATTATCAAAAACTGATCAGGCATAGTGGCTTATGCCTGCAATCCTAGCACTTTGGGAGGCTGAGATGGGAGAATAGCTCTGAGCCCAGGAGTTTGAGAGCAACCTGGGCAACATAATGAAACTCTGTCTCTTAAAAAAACACCAACGGCTTAACAGCCTTAATCAACACAAATGTATTACCTGACAGTTTCTATATGGTAGAAATTCAAGCATGATGTAGATGCTCAAGTTTTAACAGATGAAATCAAGATACTGGCTAGGTCTGAAGTTCTTATATAGGTTTTGAGGTTCTTTACCAAATTCACTAATTATTGGCAAAATTGGAGTCCTGTAATGAGATGACCAAGGTGCCCATTTTCATGCTTGCACTTAACCAGGAAATGCTTTTGTATTCTAGATTCCTCTCACGATTCCTTACCATGTAGCACATACAGGCAATTCAAAATCTTTAAATTTACTTCTTTTCTTTCAAGCCAGCCTAGACAAATCTCTCTGACTCTGCTACTGGCCAGAGAAAACCTTCTGTTTTTCAAATTAGACCCATCTAGATCATCTTCTTGTATGAAAGGTCAACTGGTTAGTAACCTTCATTATATGTCCAAATGACTTTTGCCTTGTAGAATAATATAATTACAAGGTGAATAAATAGGGGCAAAAATAGTCATGGAGACATCTTAGAATTTTGCCTACCACAGCAATATATTAAAGCTACTTCAAATAGGCAAATATTAACAACTTTTTTGGAACAATATTTTTCCTGCAGTCATCTATTCAGGCCCATTCCTTATATTTTCTCATTTAAGATGTACCCTGTTAAATGTTTCTGTAAGAGTTTTACCAAATGAACTGATAAAAGCAATAACTGGAGTTTTTCAATAAGCGACTAAAAAAAGAAGCTGGTTCAACTGATAAAATACTAGTCAGCCATAAAAAAGATGGAGACTTTACCTGGATGGAGTTGAAGCATACTCTTCTTAGTAAGGTATCACAAGAATGGAAAAACAAGTATCCAATGTACTCAATACTAACATAAAGCCAGTATATAAACAACTAGATGTCCACACAAGAGAAAACACAATTGAATCCAAAAGAGAAAGAGGAGGAAGGAGAGGAATTGGTAAGCTCTCACCCAAAATGCACAATGTAAGAGTATACAGCACATCCCCTGGATGAAGTGTTCAACTACAACTTGAACTTTAAGAAACATGAACAAGGTAATCTAATCATTTATACCCTCATATTGATTTGAAATAAAAAAAAAAAATTAGGGTCCTTTCTAAGTTTGTAAAATTTAGGTCATGATGATTAATACATGCATTAGTTACCCTTTACAGGCCTTAGGGAATATTTAATGGTCCGAGGGAGTAAAAATAATACATTTGACGTTTATTATATATCAATATATGTTCATAATAGGCTCTATACTATGCTAATCAATGTTAAGCTAACTCAGATCTCTCTTTTCACATGTACATATGCCTTATTTTATTTACAGTTTCTTTTAAGGCATACAAACAGATGGCTTGATTTAGAAAGCTTTGTTTTATCCAGGAAAATTAGGAACTGTCCAGATGGACTTGCAAGCTTCACTGCCAATATTGTACCTTCACCATATGGACAGGAAGATTTATGGCAGGAGAAACTATGTTTTGCTTCATACTTTAACACAGATAATGTTTGACTACTTGTTCATACTCATTAATTCTTGATGTTAGGGAACTAGGAAAAAGGAAATCCTATAAATAAAGTATTAAATATCGTCATTTCATGATTCCTAGCCAATTCATAATTAGCACATGGCAAATTAGCCTTGCATATTTTTTCAACTTTGTAAAGCTTGAAAAACTGCAAAATTAGTTTAAAAAGATAAATATAATTATCAGCATCTATAAAATGGTACACAGAATTTTGATGCTTATCAATTTATAGAATAGAAATATCCATATCTCATTTACAATTGATAATAATTTAGTAACGACGTACTATCTAATCACCATAAATCTCTTGGAACCCATTACTGACTTCCTAGAATAGTTAAATTATTAATTGGCCATGCAATGAGAAAAGAGGTGATTCCTTCTTGGTTGTGATGGTCATTTTCTGAAAGAAGGAATGGATAAAAACAGTTGCTTGCCTTAAATAGGGCTTTTACCAACATTTTATATTTTAATAAATAAGAAAATTGTGTTTCTAATCAGAAATGTAGCTAGACTCTTGTGAGAGGAAAAGATATTTCTTTAGTGAATTGTCAATCATCTTTATTGCATCTTTATTGAAGGTCGTCTGTGTCACAAACGTGTCATACTGGGTATAAAGGAACAAATCCTGTATCTTTTATTAGAACTTATCTTCTTGTTAAGGAAAAATATTAGTATCTGAGTTGTTTGTAGTTGGTCATAGATTTAATTTCAAGATAAGTAATGAAATCTTAAATTTTAATATGAAATAAAATTAATGTAATTTCAGAATTTTGATATGAATTATTTGACCATGTAATATATTAACTTCTTATAATCATAGAATTAAAATATTATTAAAAGTGTTTAGAGAGCTTGATATTAAAAAAATAATTTGTCCTCAAGAATAAAACAATTTCATACTCTTAAATAAATGGTGTTTGAAAACAACCTCATAGAACTTTGACATATTAAGCAAGTTCTGAAATTTGCATATTCAAAAATATATGTGAATTTAACTTTTGACAAAACATCCTAATTTACGTAAGCTTGATTTCTTAATAAGATAAACATCTGAAGACAGCTTTCTAAAGGGAACATTGAAGATATTTATAAGTTTTGGAAGAAAAGGAAAGTTAAGGTAAAGACATGCAGCTAAGGAAATGACGACACAAAAAGAAAATATTTCAGGCTCATGATTTTTAATCGGGATCTCTAAGTAAATCAAATGGAAATATGCTTATATGGATGGCCTGCAGAACAACGGCAACCGAAGATACATTTGTAATCATTAGATAATAAATTACTTTCAGCAACTCAGTAATGCTCATGGTTCTGTCAGATACCAGCTCCAATCTCTGATTTAATTAGAGTGCAATGTTCCCAATTTAAAATCATAGTTTAAGCCGTATCACCATACTTAGTTGATAGCTGCTCTAAGAGTTGGCATAGAACTTGGTTTCAGTTACTAAGACATCTCCTGAGAACCTCTGGATAACAGTTTTCCTCAATGACAAAAGAGAGGTGTGGAAAAGGTCTTTTCATCAACCCTGCGCTCCTACCTTCAGATGTGGCTGTGGTGTGAGAGGGGCATGATACGTTAAGCCTCAGCAAACATGCTGAGATCAAATAGAGGTGGATGGCAAAAGGGAAGGACTGAATGAGGCTGTATCTGTGATGATCAGCAGTTACCAAGCTTTTTTGACACCTGGGACTGGTTTCATGGAAGACAATTTTTCCATAGAGCAAGAGGGGTGCAGGGATAGTTTGGGGATGATTCAAATGCATTCCATCTCCACCTAAGATCATCAGGCATAGTCTCACAAGGAGTGTTCCACCTACGTCTTTCACATGCACAGCTTATAGTAGGGTTCATGCTCCTTTGAGAATCTAATGCTGCACTTTATCTGACCAGAAGCAGAGCTCAGGCAGTGATTCAAGGGAAGTGGGTGGCTGTACCAGTCTGCAGCCTGGGGGTTGGCAACCCCAGATGATGATACTGACAACCAATGCAGAACCAGATGCCCCTTAACAGTGACTAAAGGTTAGTAGATTTTCAGCTTCACTGATACATTTTGTGGAATCTCTCCAGCTGGAGAACTCAAAGTTTTCCTTTTACTGGGGTAGTTGATTTGCTACAATATTTTATTATCACAGATTCCCACATGTAAAAAGCCAGACAAAAACTACAAACAAATAAACACATTTTGATTTATACTTGGTATTTTTTTACCCTAGCAGTGAAAAATGCCTTGAATAATTATTTTCTTTCAGGACCTGGCTTGTGTCCAAATCATTTGGTGTGCTACTTAGTAGTACAGTAGCTCAGATCATATGAATGGAGATTTTAATTCTTTAGATCTAAGAAAAAAAATAGTTTCAAATTCCACAGATGACTTTAGGCCTTCATCTGTTCTAAAGCAGGTGCCTTTGGTGGGGAGGACCTCAGATTCAGGTGGTCTTTTGTAGGAGCTGAGTGCATTATTGCTATAGTGAAACATTTGCATATTCCAACTATAAGGGATTAGGACCATAAATAAGCTCAAGTCAATTCAAGTCACTTTTTTCCACCAAATAATTTTACAAAAAGAAAGATTCAAATCACGTTGGATTTTTAAGTTTGGTATAAGAAATTGTGGACTATATTAGTCTGAGTCCTGACTGCTAAGCATATATATTTTTGTTCAATACTTAAATCTACCTTATTTTATTATAAAAAAAGAAAAATTATCACATCATTAATTATTTGCTAGTCTGGGTAATAGTTATAAAACAGAGTGCCATGTAGCAGTAATTATAAACTTTGACCTTAAACGGAATTGCTTTGAAGTCTTGTTGAAATACATAGTGAAATACAGGTTGAAAGTCAGAATGTCCAGAATTCCTAAAATTTGCATTTTAACAAGTTCTCAAATGATGATGATGATGATGATGCCATTGGTTCATGGACTACACTTTAGACTGCAAACTTTTTTCCTATAAAGCAAAGGGTAGTAAATATTTTAGGCTCATGGGCCATAGGGTCTTTGTCATAACTTTCTGCCATTATAGCTCAAAGGCATAGACATGATCATGGTTGTGTTCCCAAAATAGTTTACTTATAAAAACAACTCATGAGGCCGGGTTAGCCAATAGCCATAGTTTGCCAACCCCTGCAAAGTTTCCCAATCTTGGTACTATTCACATCTTGGAATAGATAATTCTTTCTTGGTTTGTGTGTGTGTGTGGGGGGCAGGTTACGGCTGCTATTCTGTACACATGATTAGTAGCTTGCTTGGTCTCTACCCAGTAAATACCTCTCCAGATGTGACCACCAAAAATGTCTCCACATTTTGCCCGATGCCTGCTGAGGGGCAAAACTGCCCCAACTTAAAACCACTACTTGAGCCAAAGAAGCAGATATTATAGAAAATTAGCAAGTTGTGATAGAAAACAGGTGGAGGTAAACTCCCTGGAAAGGAAAGTTTGAGCAATCTGAGTAAACATTTCTGATTCTGTCTTTATCACACCTCCCTGCTGGTATTCCTCCAGAAACCAAACAATCATGCAGGAGCCAATTTCGGAAGCTGTCAGACAGCTGAATAAAGCTGTGATTTTGAAAGCTGCTGAAGAAGGTTTAGGTATAAAGTCTGGCACTTGCCTCAAATTAAAATCCGGCTGCTGGGCAGATGATTTATGAGATGAATATCATAAATTACATATTTTCAGGTATATATACTGGTTAGTGAATCAATTGGTAGAACAGACTTATCTTTAAGAATAGGGAGTCCCGTGCCAGCAGCCACAGCTGTAAAAGAAAAAAACAAAACAAAACACAAACAATAGGGAGAAGAACAGACTCTGGGACTTAATCCACACAGTTCTCAGAGAATCTAGTTACTCCCACTTGCTCAGCAGCATCAGGAATGATTTGCAATGTAGGGCTAAGGGGAGGCTCTTAGCAAAGTGGTTCTTTGGACCAGTGGCATCAGTATCCGCTGGGAACTTGTTAAAAATGTAAGTTTTGAGGGTCCATTCCCTACCTACTGAATCTGGGTTTGGGGCGTAATAACTGGTTTTGTTTTTAACAAGCCCTCCAGATGATTGTGATGCACGCTTCAGCAAGAATCACCATTCCCATTTGTACCTGAACACAGGAAATGTTCAAACTCCCGTTGCTTTTCCTCCAACGTATATCAAAAGAGAGGCCAAGTTTGCCAACTTGATTCTACTGGGCCACACTATCTTCCAATGCCTGTTGAGCTGCCATTGCCAGATAAATCTGAACAAACCAAATTGCCAGATGTTAAGAAACTTTTATTTGTGAAAATGAGTAGGCGGGGGAAGATCCCAAACCATTAAATAGGGACATAGTTACTAGCAAGATAGAAATTAAGTTAGAACAGGTGGCTATTACAGAGGCATAATAATTAATGAGAGACAAAGTGTTAAAAATCAATTTAGGCATAATAAAAACTTCTAAGGTCTACAGAAACTCTCAAAACACCTCTGGAACTGAAAATTGTAATTTCTAAGTATAGAGAGTTAATAGAGAAATTGAAAATGAGACTGATTCTCATTGAACGATCTTATGATTCAACATATGAGTCCATCATAAAAGCATTAACTGAGTCTTGTGATTTAAACTTTCACTAATCGTTTCAGTGAAAGTGGTTTAATAACTACTTTACTTTATTGATTCCTTGTCACAAGTCTGGAATTCCACAACACTTATTTTTATAAAGCTCACCAATGAAGCTGTCATTGCTGTAAAAATTATTTTTATTATGAATGAGAAAAGAACTTGCTGTGTTAGTTACTCAAAATAATCATGGACATCTCCTGCCCCCATTTTTTAAAATATATCTGTACTGATTTAAAAATTAGGTGTTGGCTCTGCACCTGTAGCACTGTGGTTACAGAGCCAGTTACATATACTGAGGCTGATGGGTTTGAACCTAGCCCGGGCCAGCTAAACAACAATGACAATTGCAACAAAAAATAGCTGGGCATTGTGGCAGGTGCCTGTAGTCCCAGCTACTTGGGAGGCAGAGGTGAGAGAATCGCTTGAGCCCAAGAGTTTGAGGTTGCTATGAGCTGTGACGCCACAGCACTCTATCGAGAATAACACAGTAAGACTGTCTCCGAAAAACAAATAAATAATAAAAATTAAATGTTAATGTTTTTAAATTAACCACAGCAAGAATTTTTAGTATGAAAAAATCCAATTCAAATCAATGTTGAGCTTATAAACTTTTATTTTGGAAAATGAAAATGTAAAAAAGAAAAGGAAAACATTTTATTAACACATTTTTAAGAGCAGATATGAGATTTTACCAAAATTTGATTATAAATATTAACATTTAAATTTTTTTTTTTTTTTTTGGCCGGGGCTGGGTTTGAACCCACCGCCTCCAGCATATGGGGCCGGCGCCCTACCCCTTGAGCCACAGGCACCACCAACATTTAAATTGTTTTTAAATTTTTAGACACTGAAAAAATTTGTTAAATGAAATTTCAGGAATGAAAATCAAAACAATAATAAAAAATATGGAACTGTCATCTATTTAGCATTTCATAAGTAATTTTCATTATCAGTAGACAAAAATTTCACTCTTTTCATTACGTTCATTTTACCCATAATGCTTAGGCTGAAAATTCAGTGTTGGCAGGGTTACTTAAAATTCCTAAAGTTCCATTTTTTTTTTTTTAAGGGAAGCAAGGTAAAGCTCAATGCACTTTTTAAACCTACAGACACAACAATTTCAAAAATACTTTACATAGATAACTAGGTAAAAATTTTGTGTAGATATTTTACTAGGATGTGAAATGGTGATTTTCTTTAGAAACTGTTCTAGCAAATGAAATTTTCTTTTGGGGCACTAACATAAGCCAGTATATGGCTCAGCACCTGTAGCACAGCCGCTAGGGTGCCAGCCATATACACTGGAACTGGCAGGTTTGAATCCAACGCAGACCTGCCAAACAACAATGACAACTACAACCACAAAATAATCGGGCTTTGTTGTGGGAGCCTGTGGTCCCAGCTACTTGGGAGGCTGAGGCAAGAGAATCTCTTAAGGTTGACGTTGCTGTGAGCTATGATGTCACAGCACTCTACCCAGGGTGACAGCTTGAGACTCTGACTAAAAAAAAAAAAAGATAATAAATAAATAAATGAAAGAAAAGAAGCCAGTATGCTGTCATTCACAATACATAAATAAGTAAACAAACAAATAAATAAATGTCTCTAGTTTCACAGGTCTCCTTTTGAACCCACCCTTTAAGAATTTATAAAGCGGTGCAAAGTGAGAACTGTAGTAAGGGCCTCCAACTCTGTAAAGGCAGAGGCATGGCTAAAAAACACTGACAACAACTAGCTACTGTCCCCTTGTTCACTTTCCTATAATTGCTATGCAGGAGTCACATAACTGACCGTGGTAAAGATTCTTAACTTGCCCCATTGATCATCTTACCCTTGTGGAACGTAGGTTAGTTTTTGGAATGTCTTCCAGGCCCTGCTTCCTACTGGGGTGGCTGATGCACCCAGACCGGTGACCTATACCCAGGAACTGACTCAACTGGTTTGGGGACTCACACCCAAGAAAGACACAAAAGGAAAACAATTTCTATAACTATGATTTCATCCTGAATCCAGCCAATTAGCAGACATAATTGCCTAGCCCTTCATCTGCCAAAATGTCTTTAAAAACCTTTCTTCCCAAATTTTTGTGGAGATGGGCTTCAGAAATTCCTCCCTTCTCCTTTGATGGTGCCCGTGATATTAAACTCTTTCTCTGCTATAGCACCTGCTGCCTTAGTGAATTGGCTGCCTTTTGAGCAGTGGGCGATGAACCTGTTTGGGTGGTAACACTTTGACCCAAACTATAACTTCTGACTCCAATTTAAGTGCCTGTTGTTGAAGGAAAAGTCATACCACTAAATTCCAGTATGTTCTGATTTTAGCTTTTGAGGGATATTTTGTGAATAAAATACATCAGTTTTTTGAACATTTTTCTTTTAAATTATTATGTGGACATAATAGCTGTCTACCTGTACGTGTGATATTTTGATACAGGCATACAGTGTGAATCAAATCAGAGTAGCTGGGGGCATTCATCACCTCAGACTTTTAATGTTTCTCACATGTACTTCAAAATGTCTTTTTCAGGTACTTAAATATATATTTAAAAATTATCCACCTATTTTGGGTACTTTTAAAATCTAATTAGTTGAAATATGGGAAAATTTTTGGATAAATAAAATATTAAACCATCTGGAAATTCTCAGTAGAATACACAAATAACTCCCAGAGACTTTAGTACTATTCAAGTTATAATCGAAAGTTGGAAAAGAGATGTCATCAATAATCTAACAAACCTGTTTCCAAATGCTTTCTAATAAGCATAATTTACGATATTATGTGGTTTTACTGTAAATTCATGACACTTTCAATGGTGAAATGAGAAATACACACAGACAAATCACCAGTGAGTAGATTTGTTTACTTTGCCAATTCTTTCTGAACTTCCTTTTATGAACTGTGAAGAGAATCTCTATGTGATATCTTTCCAGACATGAGAGTTGCTAGTATTTAGCACTACAGATTTTCAGCATTTTATTAACTGAGAAACATTAATTGGTTTTCACACAGCTGTTAAGTGGCAAAGTTGGAAATAGATTTCGAATTTGTCTGGCTTATAAAGGCATAATCTTTCCAAGACTGTCCTTGGACATATCAAAAATTCCTATGGCAGCTGAGGCTCTACTGAAATCTTTTTATAACTAACTGATGCTATTTAGCACGTGAGATATTCCCAGATTCACACCTGCACTTGTGCTAGTATGACTCATCTTCTAGAATTCTGTTTGTGTAATCCAGGGATTATCTATTAATAATTTAATTCAGCCAACCTATCAGACAGTTGATTGACCATTTCCTGTACAGGAAAGAGGTATTGCTTCTGATAGAGTATAAGAAGTTCAGAACTGTAACTAAAAGAAAAAAAAGATTGGGAACTGTTCAGAGAGATTTTTCCTGATTCTTTGCCTCTATTACGTAATCATTTTCTCTAATTTCTAGAAATATTGAAAGTATTGAGTACAATTTTATCCCATCCTTTTCCATTTTGCATAAGAAATGTTTTAATTTAAAGGTCATGTAAAAGAGAATTATAGAACTTCAATGGAAACATCTAAATCAAAATACTGAGATACTAGTCCCATTTCATAATTTATCAGGCGGTTTATGTTTATGCCAACAAACTTTATACAGAGCTGTAAATGAATCAGTTGATTCTATCAAGAACACATTTTTTTTGTTCTTAAAAAAATGAAAGCAATATAATAGACATCTTCAAGAGACACTTCTATTTCTACATTTATAAATTGCCTCCAATTTACTAAGGGAGGAAAAAGACAAAAAGATATAGGAAAGAATACAAACCAAAGAAAAATCCCTTGATCTTCAATTTGGCACAAAGAGCTTTTAGTCTTGTTTGAGGATATTATATCCATTCATTACTGCAAAATAAAATAGATTCTTTAAGAAAAATGAATTGTGCAAAGGCTTGACAATCCTATTTAACATAATGAAAAACTGCTTATTAAACTAGTTGTGGTTCTCCCAAAAGAACTGTGATGGATATGAAGTCTTATGTATTTCTTTGCAGTATTTCACTAAAAGACAGTGGATACTTCCTGATCATAGTCAGCATTTTCCTTATTCCTTAGCTCAGCTATAAATGAGCTAAAATATTATTTACAGATAGTAAATATTCCACAGAAACTATTGGTGTTTTGAGACACAGATATGGGAGGAGGCATGGTTTATACCAACAGAACGTATGATCTCAGATATCATTTTAAATTCTCCATAAGCCAAACAGTCATTCCTTTATATGGCATTATTGCATTTACAGTATGAGAATAGCACTTACAAAGAATAAAATCAAATTTTGTTAAACAAAGTATACTTTGCTTAACATTTATACCTTGTACATTGGGGTGAAATAGACTTGGCAGAGCAATTAAAGGTCTGCCTGTGTTTGTGGTTGTGCTAGTGAGGTGAATGGTCCAGAATGGCCCAGGGATAATGAAGACTACCTCCAGGGGCTCAGCCATTTTTTTGTTTTCTTTGTTAAAGTAATACACAACGTATGCTCATGCACACACATTTGGTTTTCTGCTTATCTTTTAGATACAGGCCTACACTTAACACTTAAGAATGCTTTCATTACTTCCAGAAACTTTTATTGAGTTCTTAAATGTGCCTGAAATAATGTTTGGGGGAAATCAGATACCGTGTTCCATTCATACTCCCAGAATTAGAGGATTTTTATTCTTTAATCTGGTCACAACATATTTTCAAACAATAGATATTTCAGTATGCAGAGACAGAAGTTGGCTACTCACACTACCTGGTGATTTCCCCGAGGTCACTTCCTATGGCCGTTAGTAACCCCAATTGCACAGGCTGAGACATGGATATCGTATTAACTCCTGCTCAAGTCTCTCATTCTCTGATTTCTCCATTATTTTCTTGATCAGATTAGCCAATATTTAACAGACACTCCTGATCTTTTGTGAGAAGTCTCTACCTCTTCCCAATTCTGCCAATGGAAATATTTTTATTTTATATTAATTAATCTAATTGCTTGCAAAAACCAATGTGTATCAGCATTTGAACAGAATATGTTCCTTTTTGTGAAATTCTTCTTTCTGGGAATAAAGAAAGTTTGCTTATTAATCCTAATAGAAGTTTGAGAAGCCATTTGGTAGAGTTTACTAATTCTAGGCAGAGTTCTGCAAAGTGATACTTAACCACTTGTGGTCTTTCCCTAACAGATGTATGCAATACAGAACCTTCAAATTCTTGAGACTTTAATTCATTAAAAATGAAAATAAATAAATAAAACAATAAAAGAAAACAATCTATTACATATGCTATCTTGGTACACTTTTGTTTTAATATTTCTAATCATAGATCACAATGTATGACTGAATGTTGTTTCTTCTTATGTAGCAATATTTAATTTAATTATTTGTTATAAAAATAATGGAGCACATCACATTAAGACAACTAGTATGGGAGTTGTACGGGAGCTACAATAAGGCCTCATGTTGGTTTGGTTTCCCCCAGATTTTATGTAATTTAAACTCAAGTTGCTAAGTCTAGGTAATCAAAAAGCACAGAAGAAAGACTGTTCCCGGGAAAATTTGGGCTGACTGCTGTATTCTTCACTAATATCACTGTGGTCTTAGGGAGTTTCCTCACCTCTTGCTTATTTCCACAGTTAAACAATACATAATATCAACCTCTTTTATAAATTAGAACATGGAGGACAAAAATAATACCACGAACTTATATATGTACTGTGTCTAACAAACAAACTGGTTGGAAATTGATTATCCGGTTAAAGAGAGAAGTCTCAAAATAATCACTCTGAAGGCAAAGAAAAGTGACAAACCAGAGGAGTGAAAGAGAAGGTAATCTGCATGAAGCTCAAAAGGAGCTAACCCAGTGGAAAGATGCGTATGACTGTACATACGTGAGGCAAACACAGAAGTAGCGAACTGCAAATTTTGGCAATTTTAATTATAAACTATATCTCATAGTATCAAAGAGTAAAATAAATTCTCAGTTTCAGGTCTAACTAATTTAAACCCCATAAAGATTTCCATTACATTAAAGGGATATACTAGAAAATAATACTTTTTAAACTAAGAAACATTTCTCTAAAATTTATCGTTGCCTCTCTTTAATTGTGTTTTCCTGTTTAATTATATTAATATAAATTAATCATCTTAAAAATCAAATAGTGCTACATTGAATACTCTGTTCAATTATTTCTTTATCAATGTAATACGTTGATATTCACACAATATGCCCTAAGTGCTAATGAGTTATTCTGAGTAGTTGCCTTCTAGGTGACTTTTACTATTTTTCTTTTCACATAACTATATTGATTTAATTTCCTATAATTATCAAGTTTCATTTATTCCAGAGTATTTCTTATTCTTAAAGAAATGATATTACTGAAAAAGAGATAAAGAATTTGTGTTACTGTGTCTAATATATAAAAGCCATTCTCTATATGGAAGATAATGTCAGTATTTTATAACGGTTAATTCTGCTACATGACTAGCAATGTCTTACTGTTGCTTATTCATAAAGCTAATAGTAGGTATATATGTTGGATTTCTACTATGCTTAATCTGAGGATAAAGAACTGTCATATCTGTGTTTGTAAAATGTACACGATGTTTGTCATTCTCCTCAAAATGTGGATTAAAAAAGTGGGGAAGAACAAACAATTCATGAAAAAAATGAACAAACGGGGGGAACAAGCAAAGAGGAGGAATAAAAAAGAACATAGCAATATGAATAAAAATGCTTTTTCTGATGTAATTTGCTTAATAAGTGGCATCTCATCTCAGAAGTCGACCTTGCACTTCTCTTGTACATCAGCCCTTTGTTTGATGCCATTCATCATCTGCTTACCTAATATTTACTGCCAATTTAAAATCTTCTAAGCACTGTACTAAATGTAAAAACTTGTGTAACGTTTCACAAAAGTATAATCCTCATAGCAGCTACTATTATCGAAAAAAGATATTCCTCATTCCATGCTCTATTGGCACATCTAAGCACCCAGAAAAAGGAGACCTGAGGCAGTGCATTTGTGAATAATAACTGAAAATATCAGCATTCTCATCCCCATAACCATATTCTATAGTATAATAGGTCATTTCACTTTTATAAGAAGATTGAGATTATCAGTTTGCCTAAATTATGTAATAGTGAGGTAAGGGTAGAAGAAAAAAGATAGAAGGAAAGGTGGAAAAAATAACCAAAATATAACAAAAAATAACCATAAATAAGACATACTGGAATAGAAGATATTCTGCAATAGGGCACTAATTTCTGATGAAAAAGAACTTAAAAAGTGCACTATTTCCAGAAGAAAAGCCTAATGTTTTCAATGGAGTGTTTCTTAGGATTCCAGCTATTCCTGACTATCAACTACAAAGGAGTAGATAGCATCTTCAGCCAATGATTCTAATTAGTTTTTCTCATTTCTTCCAACACCCTTCCAAGAAATCACCCTGCATTCGTATTTCATAAATAAGAGGAAGAAACGCCTTACTTGCACAATTCTCAATATACCCTGTTTCCCTGAAAATAAGACAGTGTCTTATTTTAAGATGTGCTCCCAAAGATGCGCTAGGTCTTATTTTCAAGGGATGTCTTATCTTTCCTGTAAGTAGGTCTTATTTTCGGGGAAAGAGGTTAACTCAGTCCCTCCAGTACCTAAAGATTTAGGTATACAGAAGGCAGAGAGGAATCTTTTTGCTCTGTGAAGTTGCTGGACACCTGACAGCTGAGGAAGCTCTGAGGACCAGGGTTATGATCAAACGATAGTCTTACTTTGGAGTCTTTTGCAATAAAGGAAAGGCAAAGTTTAGGGGATACAACAAGCAATTCTGATTTCCATATGTAGGTAGGCAGAATAGGTCCTCACCCACCCAAACTGTACATGTCCTAACTTGTAGGACTATTTAACAAAACATCAGTTACATTTAAGAAAATAGCTACATCATTCATCCACGTTATGTTACATGGCTAAAGAGAAAGAAGATTGCAGATGGTATGAAATTGAATTTAATATAAGATTATCATTGATTTTCCTTGAGATTCAATGTATTAATAATGATAAGGGTCCTTAAATGGAGAAGATGAAGTCAGAAGTGTCAGAACTAGAGAGATGGCATCACGAGAAAGACTCAACTGATCATCATTGCTGAATCGAAGATGTGAAGTGGCCATGAGACAAAGAATGTGAGTGACGTCTAGAAAATAGATTCTCTCCTAGAGAAAGCAAAAAGAAAAGCAACCTTGGCATCAACTTGATTTTAGTTTAGTGAGACTTATTTTGTATTTCTGACTCAGGACCATAAGCTAATAAATTTGTTGTGTTTTATGGGGCAGAGTCCATGGTTATTTGTTACATAGGAAACTAATGTATCAAGAGAACCTAAAAAGGAAAAAAAAAAAAGCAAATAAAAAAGTAACACAAAGCACAGATGTGCACAGGGAGCTCAGCGCACAGGCACACACATCAAAAGAAGGTATAAAATGATTACAGAAAGGAAGTCAACTGCAAACAGACAAACAGACAGACAAAACACATCAGTTAGAAAGCTGGAGAGAAATACAGCAAAAAATAACAGAAAGGGGAAGCCAGGCAAAATTTTTTTTCTCACTTGCAGTTTGCAAGACAGAAAATATTTTTCTTTTAATTCTAGAGTTCTGAAATTTTGAAACGTCACACAAAAACAAGCATTCAATTCAAATGGCAAATAAAAACATTTGTGGTTCAAATTCAAATAAGAACATTTGTGGCTCATATTCAAAGTTAAAGCAAAAAGGGGGCATCTCATAATTTCAGAAAATGCCCAGATCTTCCAAATTTGATGGAGATCAATAAGGTGGCTTAGGTCTCTCTGCTTCTCACTTCAAGCTTATTAGTTAGTTAAAATGTTCAATGTTCTGATCCTTTGCCCAGAAAAATATACATTGCTGCAAGTGGAAAAAATTGTCAATAAACAACCATAAAATCCTGCTTTAAATCCTTCTGATGCTTATAAGAAACTACACAAATTCATTTTGCAGACATGCTTTTTGTCTGTACACGATTACAATTGAAAATCGTGGTGAGCTACTTAATGCAGTGACATTGAATGGAATCTGTCTTATAATAGAACTATTTTTAGATGGACAATTGTATACCTTACAGCTTTCCCAGCCTTTAGCCTTGTGCGCAGTGTATGTGGAATGCGTAGCTATTACACACGGACGATGTTTACAAATACAGTTACTGAGCATCTATTGTGTTGCAGAATGTGAAAACTACTAAGGCAGGAAGGTGAGTATAAACACAATCTTGGGCCTCAAGGCATTTAAAATAAAATTGTTTTACAAAAAAATATAGTATATATATTTGATTTTACAGGTTGTGATGCTGAAATAAATTGAAAAGAGGAAATGTTAATGCTTTGTTATTTATCACCTGGAAATATCCTGTGAAGTGCTGGTTGTTCTATATGGTAGATCTATGACCCCCACCATAACAGACTTACCGAATAAAATATAGACGAACACATTCTAGAAAAAAAAAACAAAACCACATTTTAGTTCTTACAAGCTTTGGTCAGAGATAGTGAAATTCAACTCCTGACTGTCATCAGATGTGTGATGCAGTGCAAATTTTTCATCCTCCCTTAATCTTAGTACCCTCAAGTAACAGCCAAAGCTCCTTAACAATTGCTTATCTCAGAAGGTTGTCATGAGCAATGCTTGAGATAAGGCCTGTAAAGCACCAATCACAGTTCAAATCCATTCGCATACACACACTAGGTTGTCGGTATATATTTTTGCTGTGATTGCTGGCTATTTTAGATTGTGAATACAAACCTCTAACATAAATGCCTATAAAGATTAGCTTAATATTATTGTAATTTTTAGAATATTTTATGTCAGTTAGATAAATTTACTCCATCTAAGGAGAAACACTGATTATTTTTTAAAACAGTAAAAGGATAAATAAATTTAAAACAAACTTTCCTATGTCAAGTCTTTTAAATGTCTACACATTGAGTGTAAACATCAAGCTGAAAATTCTGATTAGAGCTCAATTTCTACTAACTGAAATTATCTTTCCCAGAATTTTGAAAACTTTCAGAATTCTGAAAACTTTCCCAGAATTTTGCTTTAGAAGGATTAATAAAATATCTTATTTGAAATTCCAATATCCACCCAGTAGTATTTCAAAACATATGCAGTACATAGTCAATTATGCACGATTCAAAGCCATCTAAGACATGTGAAATATGTAGATCATGACATGTAAAAATATTAAATTACATATATTTCTTGTGTTTTAACATGATACACATATAATTGATATATTTTTATATTATTAAGGGCAACAACTGCAGGTTTCATGCGTTCATTTTTTTTTTTTTTTAAGAGACAGAGTCTCACTTGGTCGCCCTTGGTTGAGGGCTGTGGTGTTGTGGCTCACAATAACCTCCAGCTCTTGTGCCTCAGCCTCCCGAGTAGCTGGGACAACGCCCGGCTATTTTTTGTTGCAGTTTGGCCGGGGCCAGGTTCGAACCAGCCACCCTTGGTATATCGAGCCGGCGCCCAACCCACTGTGCCACAGGCGCCGCCTCTCATGTTCATTTTTAAAATATGCATAATCTTGGGACATAATACTTGTTCAATATAAATTTTTTGAATGTATAGATGAATCAATTTCTATATCATCTCTTATTTAACAAAATGAGTTAAACTCAAGACACTAGCTATGTCATTCTTAGTGCATTACACATTGTAAACCTAGTTCTTCAAAAACGCGGTATTCACCTACAAAAAGTATAAGCTATTTGAAAGTCCCGAAATTGCTCTAATAGGTCAGATAAACATAAAAGTTTCATGTATGCCTATAGCAAATCTGTAATGATAATCAAAATATTTGGGGAGAAATATAGCATTAAGATTGTGATTTTTGACTATATGTTATTCTATTAGTCTAATTGCCATTTCTTTATGGCTTAAATATATATTTTCTCTAGTTCCCTTTAAAATATCTTCTTTGCCTTTGGAATTCTAAAATACCTGCATAGTGGGAAAATTTCCCTTATTCACCTGACTGATAAATGTTGTGCTTCTAGCGTATATGGAATCACTCTTATCATCACTTCTAGAAAGTCAGCAGCCATTAGTTCTGCTCTCTTCTCCTCAGACTCTGTTGAGACACGTTCAGCCGCTCGCTCTCTACCCTTCAGGTCTCTCAACCTTCTGTTTATTAATTCTCCTCTGGCCAGGCTTAAGCTGGGGATTAATATGCTTAGTGAGTTTCTTATTTTAAAACCACACTTTTCATTTTGGAAAATAATTCATTTTTTTTCCTGTCTCTTTTGATAAGTTTCTTGATATCTGCTTATGTTTCAGTGAGGATATATATATATATTTTTTAATTGAATATGTAGACATTTTATACTTTATCTTATTGTGCCTTCTGTACTATCCGAGGGCTTAACAGTTTGCTTTTGGATTCTCTTATTGCTTGTCCTTATGATTTGCCTTATAGTAAGTCTGGCAGTCTCTTTTGGTGAACTTACTGCTCAGTCTTATTATATGGGAGTCTTGTGGGAATAACTTAGAATAAGAATTTTTTTTTCTACTAGTAGCTTGAGGGTACCTCCAACCTAAGACCACCTCACTACCTTGGAGGGTTTGACTTTAGGGGTGAGGTCAAGTATTTAGCTTTCTCATCTTTCTTTTCCTCCAAAATTTTAAATCCCTAGTAGGAAGCGCCCCCCCCCCCGCCACCCCCACCACAGCAAATCCCATCCTTGGAGCTATTAGAGGGTTTGGGCAAGTTCCTGGCTGCACTGGCTTCCAGTCTTCATGACTCTACCTACAAATTGTTGAAGCCTAGGAGTCTGCCAAAGCTCTGGCCCAACCCTGGTTCACTGTGGGTTGAGGGACTGGCTGGGCTTTTGGTTTGCTAGTTTTCTAAGACTGAATATACAAACAGATAACGGCAAGGCCATATATAAAAATAGAACTTTGACCTACACCTTACCAGGAAACCAGCCTCTTTCCTATAATAAAAAAGCCAGGAAGCTAGTCTGCTGTAACCCAGATTGCTATAGTGGCAATCCAGGAAGCTAAACAATAGTTTGTGTAACAATTTGCCCCAAATGGCCAGGATGTGCTTAATAATTGACAGCTTCTGTAATCTTTGTTTCTTCTTCTAATATAGGACCAGCCAGAGTATGCACCACTGAGCAATCGTATGCAATGCCCTGCCTCTCAGCTCATGTAGAGCTTTCTCATGTCAACAGCTTCCGATTAAGCTTCAAATCTTTCCTCGTTTCCACTATAAAGCTTTCTCATTCTTCTGCCTGCCTTTGAATCTCCATCAAAATACAAACGGCAGTGGTTGATTCCTTTGCTTTAGTAAGCGCTAGATAAATAATTTTATTTTTCCAATTTGATTTGTCTTCGTTTATTTCCATGGTTTGTTATGCTTAGAGTATTTCTTGAGTTCTCTTCTACCTTTTTATAAAATGAGTAGGGCTTCAAAGAGTGCATTTTAGCTAGGACATAGTTGTTATAGAATAAGGAGATGTCTTAGCATTCATGATTATTTATGATGTTAGAATCTGAAATCCTTTATAGATAATTTCTCTAAAAATGTTCTTTCAAGGTAAGAATTCTGGAGGACAAGATATAAGCAGAAGAGTCTAAGAGTCTCTTTCTCCAAGTTTCTCCAATTGTTTCTGTTTGTTCTTCCCCTTTTTCCCATTGTAATTTTGTTTAGACAGTGCTTTTAATGTTTCATTTGAATTTTGGTGTTCTAGCAATTCTATTTTACCCTAATGCATTTCTGCATAAGAAAATTTGATGAACAGAAGTATCCAAATATTACATTAGGTTTTCTATGAAAAATCATGCAAAATAGCCAACAGAACAATTTTTCCTCATAAATAGTTGCATAACATTTCTTTATAAGCCCATATCATAGTTGACACAGAGAGATGGCAATGACAGTTTTTCTGCTTAGTGTTTCAGCTTAACTCTGAGGGGCACAGCCACCTTCTGAGGCAATTCTATCACATAGCAACTAATAAATCAGTCAACTTAGCAAACAGGCATTTTCCCACATAAATATTCGTACCAGGTACTATTATAGAACTTAAATGTTTGCAGTATCTTCATGGGATAGAATCTGGTCATCATTTGAGTTTGCTATACAGAGCAATAAATTGACACAGACCATTCTATATCATCTTATTCTTAATTATCATCTTTCCTCGTTGCGTTTATTGCCTACCTCTCATCCTTTTCCTAGTCCTATACTTTATTTGTTCTACAAGTAAGATGGAATAACTTTTTAATATGAGCTGGAATATCAAAACAACAAAATATTCAGTCCCCAGTGACAGTTAGAAAATAAATCCCTTTTCCCTTAGGTATGATACACCATGTTGGACACAGTTTGACTTTGGTATATGACAGGTAGGGCTCCTTCTGTCAGTTGGAATATAAGAATAAGTTAATACATATATATCTTTTATTACATTAATGCTTTTGAAATTACACATTTATCTTACAACTAATATTTTACCATGAAGTATCAGATTTTTTTCATTTAATTTTGGAAAGATAATTTGAATTAATGCAGATTGGATTAACTTTAATACATATGAAATGAGTCTAGGGGCAGAGAAAAAGAAAAAATTTGGGGATAAAAATATTGGTAAATATTCAGGGCTCTTCTTATAATGATAAGTTATTATTTTCTCATGTACTTTGTACTTACTTAAAAAAATGTTAGAAAGGTCTTTCAAAAACTTTTCTTCCTTGACTTAATGAAGATTCATCTATCTAGAGATGGAAAAATTCAATAAGAACATTTTTGGGGAATCAGACATTTATATTTAAAATTTCTTACTTAAATTAATGTTTTATATACTTCAGCTATTTGAAATATTTCAAGGCTGATACAGGACTAGTGGCGCCCCAGCCAGCTCAGCCAAGCTGAGCTGGAGGACCCTCACCTCTGCCCTGACACTGTTGGTGCAGCAGCAGCCAGCAGAGGAGCCAACGGGCTGGAAGGTGGGCAAGGGGCCCTTGAAGGCTCCAGTAGCTGGAGGGGCCAGACAACTGCGGGAGACACCGGGGCCTTGGTTCCCTTCCCCTGCAGGAAGGGGAAACTCCACCTTTTCTGGTCAATTTCATGGCCCAGTCAATTTGATAGGAATTTCCAGGGCCTGACATTTCCGGCCCCCTGCTGCTAATGGAAGGCTGGCTGTAACTTTAAAGACCTATGCCCTAAAAGTAAACATTGAGTTCAGGCAAAACAACCCCCTGAGCAAAGAGCCCAGAGACAGACTTCAGAGAGTAAGCAGGAGAGCTTGTTCCCCACCTGGATTCTCTCTGCCAGGAGCTAATTTTTCTTGAAACAAATACATAGAAATATTTACAAAGCAGAGCCATGATTTAAAAACAAATAAAAATCCCATATACTATATGACCTAAAAAGACACAAAAGTAATGATTAATGCTATTATTTTAATCTATATTTGGAGTTCCAAAAAGCACATAAAATTATGCAGATACACCTTGTGGTGGGCTGACCATGGACCCCTGGAGGATAGCATGTCCTAACCCTTACAACCTGCTGATGTCATGGATAAAAGACTCTTAAGGATGTGATTAAGTTAAGGATCTTGCAATGAGTACATTGTCCTAGATTATCTAAGTAAGCTCTCAATTTTGTTCTTGCAGTAAAGAGGCAGAATGTAGTTTTATATAGACAACAAACAAGATAGTAATGGGCCTGCCTAGGCAAGGAGTGGAGTGATACAGCCAGCAGAAACCAGAGGAGGCAGAGAAAGGATTCTACTTTAGAATTTGCAGAGGGAGTGATTCAGAGCTGGTCGCTCCCCAGCCAGTGCAGCCTGAGCTGAGGGGAGGGCTGTGGCCTCCACTCTAGGGTTGTTGGTAGGAAGCAGTCAGCAGAGGAACCAACAGGTTGAAGGGTGGTGGGAGGCACAGGAGGCTCCAGTGGCCATGGCCAGAAGGGCCGGACATCTGACACCATCAGGTCATCTCAGGGAGTGCAGTGGTGCCCTCCCCTGGCCTGTCTCCCCCCCCTTGCACTTGTGGCTGAATAGAGAAGCCCCCATTTCCCATGCCTGGTGAGTTTCATTTAAGTTTCCTAGGCCTGGACAAGTTTATGAATAGATTGTATCCATTCATTGATACCCTCATTCATCTTACCCCAGCGGAAGGGGTTGTATCCATTCATTTGTTACCAAGTCCTGGCCAAATATAACTACAAAGGACCCTTCAGACTAAATATATCCCTAGACAAAGAACTCAGAGGGAGAAGAGATTTTCTCCATCTGCCAGGAGCTCACGTGCTTTTTCTCTGTATTCTTTTCTGTAAAATAAATCCTGTCTTGCCGCTGAGCTATGGTCCGAGGATTCAATTCCTTGAATCCCCCAAGACCAAGTAGCTACTGAAGAAAAAAAATCCAGTATGGGGAGTACAGCCCTGCCTACAACTTTTAGCACAGTAAGAGTTATTTCAGAATGCTGGCATCCTCATCTATGCAATAATGGAATTCTGATGTTTTAAGCCACAAAATTGATTGCAATTTGTTACCACAGCCACAAGAAATGAATAGATATCCACAAACACACAGAATACACACAATGAGGTAAAAATGGCTGCTATATTTAAGGTATGAGATTCAGAGAAGCATAGTATCAAAAACACTTGGTAATGATTTATTCACAAAAGTAGTTATTAAATTACCATTTTAAAATCATTTTATTAACAGAAAAATATAAAAATTTAGAAATAATTTACATTATAATAAATGAATCCACTTGTTTTATTACTGTTATTTCTTGTTAGAAAACTAATGATACAGGACAAGGCAGCACCATGACCTGCTGTTTTAGCCCTGCAGGTGTTGATGCTCCTGCGGATGGAGGAACCAGCTTGCAGCAAGGGCCAGACACCTGCAGGGGAGATGCTGGTGCCATGCTGTCTCCTCCACGTGGACTTCTGACTGATCAGTTTCATGGATGGCGCCTTGCTGTCTCCTCCAAGTGCACTTTTGACTGGTGGATTTCCTTTCAGTTTCCAAGGCCTGAGAGTTCACTGGACAGGGCTGTACCTGACAGGACTCACACCCTAGCAGAACAACCCCCCTGCCACTATATAACTCCCTGAGCAGACAGCCCAAAGCCAGACCTCCAAGAAGGAGCAGGAGAGCTTGTTCCCCTCCTGGGTTCTCTCTGCCAGGAGGTTTGGTTTTTGTAGTTGTTGTAATTTTTGGTTTCTGTAAATAAATCCTGACTTACCACTGATCCTGTGGTCCATCAATTTATTCTTCAAATCGCCGAGACCAAGAACCTGAAGTTCCGGTATCATATTTGGCAAGCCAGCCAGGAGAGAAGACAAGATCCCGGCCCAAACGGGGATGGAAAGAAGACATCTGTGGTAAACAATGTGACGGCTTATTTCTATCCAGTTTTTCTCTGTAGCTATCCTACTGGAGATTAATAAATTCAATGCCCCCCAGCATGTAACTGTGCATAGTGTAGATGCTGACCTCCAGGTCACGGGCAAACTTTCTCATTCTCCTTGGCTTCAGAAAGGAGGCAGAGGGTCTGTTGAAAGAATATTGAACCTATTCTCCATTTATTCCTTTTCCCTGGTCGAGAGCCAAGTAAGGAGGTAGCACCTAGAGGCCCTGGGGTCCCCAGCAATGGTTCTGACCCCAGGACTTGGGAGGGTCTTTGAAAACTTGTGCTCTCCCAGCTTTTACTATGTTCTCTTCTCTTCCATGGTCCCAAACTTGTACTATTTATTTCTGTAGACCTCTTTTTGTTCTCTCCCTCTCCTTGCTACTATATATGCTTTGTTTAAATGTAAGTAAGAATTGTTCATGTATTTAATGTTGTAAGTGTATTCTGGTTTTTTTTAGAAGCGTGTATTAGATGTTTTAAGGGGGTTTCAAATGTTGTAGGTGGGTTGAGAGTTTTTACTGTTCATTAGTGTTTTATATCACTAAAAACACAAGGGCTGACCTTGTTAAAGAGAAGTCAGTCCCAAACAAGAGGCAACATGACTCCCCTCCACAGTTTGTCTGGGCAACCAGAGGCCTGTGAAGGGAAGCCTGGGAGGACTCCCCAAGGTGGGACTAGCCTTGAACTTTGGCTACTGCTCAGTCTCTTGAAAATAAAGAAGAGCAACGAGGATGACCTGGGTATTTGATTTCTTCTGGTGTGGGGAAATTTAAAATAATTCTAGGTTTGTGCAACTAATTATAATACAAAAAGTTTCACAGGGTCTCTCAACTGAACCCTAATTTATTGTTGCCTTGCTCACCTTTGAGAAAGAAAGGGAAATTAGAAAAGCATAGCATTTAACACCAAGATGTGCTCAAGCTGGAAAGCCTACTTTCCTTTTTTGTTACTGGAAGTTTAGAAAAAGCTTGTACAGATTCTACAGAGTTAAATGTGCAAACATTGCACAGCCATTTTCTCCAGGATGGGGCTCATCCCCACTTTGATTGATACTCTGAGGCTAGTGGGGGGAAGGGGCAGAATATATACATCAGGTGGGACCAAGGCTCCCTGATACCTGATTTCTCAGAGCTGTGCTGCCGGCACGTTATAAGCACAGGAGAACTAGCGGGCACTAAGCGCTGCACTGGTAAGAGTGGCTAATTTCTGACAAGTGCAGGGCTGGGAAGGCCACTCTCCTCAGGACTCTTCCCCAAGCACTGGAAGGACACTTCCTTTTGTTTGGTTGGAAGGCTTCTTGGGTTGGTCAGAGGATGCTCTGATGACTCAGGAATACGGGGTGGGATTCTCTGTCCACTGGGCTGTATTCTGGAGCACTGGGCGATGTTTGATCCCCAGACACTGAAACAAGAATGTATGGTTTTCTTCTGCACCCAGGCCTGGCCTCAGTATCAACTCTCCACTGGTGAACAATGGCCGCCAGAGGGTACTCTTAATTATGACACCATTTTTCAGCTAGATGCTTTCCATAAACAGGAAGAAAAGTGGTCTGAGGCGCCCTATGTGCAAGTGTTCCTTTCCCTCAGGGACAACCCCCAGCTGTGTAAGACCTGTCAGATAAATTCTGCTCTCTCAGCTGTAGTAACTTCCCCATATGGTCAGAAATTCTCAAGGGAGACACCATCAATCCCTAGTCCAAACCCTCCGTCTACTTCTCCCACACCTTCCTCCTCCATGTGTTCAGAAAATCCCAGGAGGGAGACTGTCCCAAGAGTTTTTACTGGTCCTACTGGGACCCCCAAACGGCAACCATATCCTTTTTTGTGTCACTTGGTTGAGACTGCAAGTGGTGAAAGGGTAAGTATGCAAGTTTACACTCTGTTTTCTCTAAGGCAAATTAAAGTTGATTTAGGAAAATTTTCTGATGACCCCGATAAGTACATAGATGTTCTCCAAGGGTTAGGACAAAGCTTTGACCTCTCTTGGAGAGATATAATATTACTATTAGATCAAACTTTAACATTTAATGAAAAAAATGAAGTTCTGGATGAAGCTAGGAAGTGGGGTGATTTGTGGTTCATGTCCAATACTGATGGCAGTATGTCTCCTGGGGACAGGGACAGATACCCCACGGGAAGACAGGCAGTTCCCCTTCAGGATCCCGAATGGGACCCTGAGAGGGAAGGTGATTGGTGGCTTAAACATTTTCTAACATGTATCCTAGAAGGTTTACGTCGGTCCAAGTTGTCTACTATTTGCCAGGAGCAAAATGAGAGTCTCTCAGCCTTTCTTGAGAGACTTAGGGAGGCAATGAAGAAATACACCCAATTGACACCTGACTCCATAGAGGGTCAAATTATTTTAAAAGACAAATTTATTACTCAAGCAGCTCCAGACATTCAAAGAAAACTCCAGAAATTGGCTGTAGGCCCAGATCATAACCTGGAGAATCTTCTTAAAACAGCCACTATGGTCTTTTATAACCAAGATCAGGAGAAAAAGGAGGAAAAAGAGAGAAGGGATAAAAAAAGAATGACAGCCCTAGTAATGGCACTCCAATAAACCAACACCTTCCAGGGGCAGGGGGAAGCCAGAGGTGCTAGGGATAAGTGCTTCCAATGTGGTCAGGCTGGTCACTTCAGAAAGGACTGCCCCCAGCAGTACCATTGGCTGGGCAAGCCACCTGGCCCCTGCCCAGAATGTAAGGGTGACCATTGGAGGGTGGCCTATCCCCAGAGGGGAAGGCCTCCTGGGACAGTGATCCCATCTGCACCCAAACTGGGCTAAGGGTGCCCGGGGCATCTCATGGCTCCAGCTTGTGTCATCACCCCTCAGGAGCCCCAGGTTTGCCTTATACTGGAGGGCCAGGAGATAGAATTTCTTCTGGACACTGGAGCAACCTTTTCTGCACTTTTCTCTAACCCTGGTCTTTTATCCCCAAATCGGTAACTATACAGGGGGTGTCTGGAAAGCCGGTTACCAAATTTTTCTCTCAGCCTAAGCTGCAATTGGGGTGACTGGCTGTTCTCTCATGCCTTCCTAATCATGTCTGAAAGTCCTGCTCCCCTTTGGGGGAGGGATATACTAACCAAAGCAGGAACAACCATTTATATGAATACGGGACAGGAAGCTATATTATGTCTTGAAGACTTAAGTCTTCAAGTTCTTAAACAGAACTTGGAGACTAGTCTAAGACCCCTGCATTATAAATGAAGCAGTCATTCCTCTCCATCCTGTAGTTCCCAATCCCTATACGTTATTATCTCATATCCCTGAAAAGGTTGCCTATTTCACAGTCTTAGACTTGAAAGATGCCTTCTTTTGCATTCCCCTTCATGAAAATTCCTGATACCTTTTTGCTTTTGAGGACCCCTCTGACTCCAACACCCAGCTTACTTGGACTGTGTTACCCCAGGGATTTAGCGACAGCCCTCACTTGTTCGGACAAGCCTTAGCCAAAGACTTGAGTCATTTTTCATATCCTACAGCGACTCTTATTCAGTATGTAGATGACATTCTCTTGGGAACATCAGATGCAGAGGAATGCCACAAAGCTACCCAAACTCTCTTAAACTTTCTAGCTGATTGTGGGTACAAAGTTTCCAAGGCTAAAGCCCAATTATGTGCCCCAGAAGTTCACTATTTGGGTCTCCAGCTTTCACAGGGGAAGAGAGCCTTGGGCAAGGAAAGAATAGAACCTATATTGGTTCATCCTAAACCTCGAACTCTCAGACAACTTCGAGGCTTCTTAGGAATTACGGGCTTTTGTAGACTCTGGATTCCTGGATATAGTGAAACAACTAAACCACTCTATTCTTTAATTAAAAATGCTCAAAAAGATGGTCTAGTCACTTTAGAATGGGAACCGGAAGCAGATAAGGCATTCCAACAGTTGAAAAATGCTCTTTTGCAGGCCCCTGCTTTGAGTCTTCCCATTGGCCAGCAGTTTAATCTGTATGTTACAGAACAAACTGGAATTGCCCTGGGAGTTTTGGCCCCAAACTGGGGTCAGGTCTACAACCTGCAGCATATCTTAGTAAAGAAATTGACACTGTGGCCAAGGGATGGCCACATTGTCTACGAGTTGTAGCAGCGGTAGCCCTCTTAACCCCAGAAGCAACCAAGCTAACTTTAGGAAAAGATCCAAATATTTACACTTCTCATGACCTTACTGGACTTTTAAATTCCAAGAGCAAGCTCTAGCTGTCAGATAACTGCCTTCTGAAATATCAAGCCTTATTACTAGAAGGACCAGTGCTTCAATTACACACCTGTGCTACGTTGAATCCTGCCACTTTCCTCCCTGAATCCCATGAGGAGGTAGGGCATGATTGCCAACAGATTATAGCACAGAACTATGCAGCTAGAGAAGACTTACAAGAAACTCCTTTATCTAATCCTGAGATGGTTTTATATACAGATGGAAGTTCTTTCATAGAACATGGAACACGAAAAGCAGGGTATGCTGTAGTTACTCAGTATGCTGTAATGGAAAGCGGGTCTCTCCCTCCAGAAACTAGTGCACAATTAGCTGAGTTAATAGCCTTAACCCGTGCTTTAGAAATTGGGAGAAACAAACGAGCGAATATATACACTGACTCAAAATATGCCTTCCTCATTTTACATGCCCATGCTGCTATTTGGAAGGAAAGACAATATCTATCTTCCAATGGTTCTCCCATAAAATATCATTATGAAATAGACAGGTTGTTGCAAGTTGTTTATGCTCCACAAGAAGTAGCAGTTATTCATTGTAAAGGACATCAAAAGACCTTAGATGAGATTTCCAAAGGTAACCAACTGGCTGATAAAGAGGTCAAAATGGCAGCACAGAAAGAACTAATTCCTCCTGTGGTACCTCTTATTTGGGAGGGATCACTTGAGAATCATGCACCTCAATATACCCAAAAAGAGAAAGAGTGGGCTTTATCCAGAGACTGTTCACTACTGCCATCAAGCTGGTTACCAAATAAAAGTGAATTTTTATTACTACCTGATACAAGCCAATGGAAAATACTTAAAACTTTACTTCAGTCTTTTCATTTTGGCACTGAAAATACCTATCAAATGGCTAAGGCTCCCTTTAAAGGTAAAAATCTATTCCAAACCATAAAACAGATAACAAGGACTTGTGAGCTATGTCAGAGAAACAATCCTTTAAATCACCATCTAGCTCCCCCAGGTATGCAGAGACACGGTAGATATCCAGGTGAAGATTGGCAAATGGATTTCACTCACCTTCCTAAAGTACATGGTGTATAATATTTATAGTATTTGTGGATACTTTTACTAATTGGGTTGAAGCATTCCCTTGTAGAACAGAAAAGGCCCAGGAAGTGGTAAAGGCTTTAGTACATGAGATTATCCCCAGGTTTGGACTCCCTCGAAGTTCGCAAAGTGATAATGGGCCGGCCTTCAAGGAAACAGTAATACAAGGAATATCTAAAGCTCTGGGCATAAAATATCACCTGCACTGCTCTTGGAGGACCCAATTCTCTGGGAAGGTAGAGAAAATGAATGATAAAATCAAAGGACAGTTACGAAAGCTAACTCAAGAAACTCATCTCCCTTGAACTAAAATACTTTCCATTGTTCTCCTTCGAATAAGGAATTTACTTCAGAAGCTCGGTTGTAGCCCATTCAAATTATTATATGGAAGACCCTTTTTAACTAATGATTTATTACTAGATCTGGAAACTACAGAATTAATAAAACATATCACTTCTTTAGCTAAATTTCAACAAATCCTTAAAAACCTCCCAACTACATTCTCGCATTCAACACTGAAGGAGCTTTTCTCTCCTAGGGATCTAGTCATGATCAAAACTCTTCCCTCTAATTCACCTTCCCTAACTCCGACTGAGGAAGATACCTTTTCTGTTATCTTGTCTTCTTCTACAGCTGTTAAAGTTACAGGAGTGGATTCCTGGATACATCATTCATGAGTAAAGTCCTCCACCTTCTACAGAAGCAGACTATGAAGAGAAACAGCCACAGTCCACCTACACTTGTGAGCCAAAAGAAGGTTTGAAGTTATTTAAAAAACGGCAAGAAAAATATAATATAGTTTTCTTTTAGCATCACTAATTTGTGCTTCTAATGACACTGTCCTACCTTTGCTTTTTACTGATTATACTAATCAGATTTATATTTTCCAGAAATGTCATCAGGCCACACACAGTAAAGATGATTCCGATCCACGAGCAGAACCCCTGTATTGCTCTCTCTCCGGAAAAACCCTAAATGCCCCTTCTATTATCACTCCATTCAGCAGGAAGCAGTTAGGTTGAGTCTTTTCCCTTTTCCCTAACAGCAGTTAGAGTTTCCACTCGGAGAGGGAGAATTGATATGGGACAAGGCCGCACCATGACCTGCTGCCTTAGCCCTGCAGGTGGTGATGCTCCTGCAGATTGAGGAACCAGCTTGCTGCAAGGGCCAGACACCTGCGGGGTATCACTAATTATTAAGGCTGCTTGCATTGTTACTTGTTTATTGTTTTCTTGTCTGGGAGATGATGACATAAAATCAATGAAGTGTTTGTTTTAGTAGCCAAAAGCGTAATGTGAAAAATAAAATCTACTTAGCATGAAGTTGATCCTTTTTACAATGAGAAACTTTTATTTTTAAGCCATGTTATGTGGCAATGGAAGGAAAACATGGGTATGGTTTATAAAAAGAAAACGATGGGGTTTTATTTCTAAGGATTTACTAATACAAAAAGAGTAAATACAAAAGACTAAATAAAATTTTTCAAAAGAAACACATCGAAAATATATTTTGATAAGAAAACCCAAATCAGAGAAATCAGAGAGATTTTCACTCTTGCTTTCTGCTGAAATTTGATAAATCTCATTTAGGTAATTCAAAATAAAGCTTCATTTTTAAATTTCTTTCAGCAGAGAAAAACAAAGCAAAACCTTCAATATTTGATTATATATTTGATACCGGAGTTTCAGATTCTTGGTCTCCGTGATTGGAAGAATAAATCCGCAGACCACAGATCGGTGGTAAGACAGAATTTATTTACAGAAAAGAATATGAAAACACTAAAGCTCCCAGAGAGAAAACCCAAGTCAGGGAGAAAAGCTCTCTCTTTGTCTCTCTCCCGTGTCTCTCCCTCTCGGATATATATAGGTGCATGGATGAGGCCAGGAAATGAATAGACACAGTCTCTTCTGCTGGGGCAAGGTGAATGAATGTATTAATGAATGGATACAGTCCATTCACGGAATTGAAGCCTAGGAAACTTACATGAAATTGAACAAGGCATAGGAAATGGAGGTTCCATATTCAATCATAACTGCAAAGGGAAGGAGACACCAAGGAGCCAGTGTCTCCCCATCAATTGTTCGGTCCCTTTGGCTATTGGAGTCTCCGGTGGGGGTGGGAGGCTTTCCCCTTGCCCACCCTCCAGCCCACTGGTTCCTCTGCCAGCTGCTGCTGCACCAAGATGGCCAAGGCGGAGGTGGCAGGTCCTCCAGCTCAGCTCGGCTGAGCTGCGCCACCTGTCCTGTATCATATTGATGCATAGTAAATAGAACTTACTGTGACTCAGACTTTCAATAAATATTTATATCTACAATGGATATGACAGTAGTAATTGAAAAGCAAATTAAGGGGCGGCACTTGTGGCTCAGTGAGTAGGGCGCCGGTCCCATATGCCGGAGGTGGCGGGTTCAAACCCAGCCCCGGCCAAAAACAACAACAACAAAAAAAAAAAAAAAAAAAAAGCAAATTAAGTTTTGGATTTTGGCCAGGTGTGGTGGCTCACGCCTGTATTCCCAGCATTTGGGAGGTGGAGGCAGGTGGATTGCCTGAGCTCACAGGTTTAAGACCAGCCTAAGCTAGAGAGAGACCTAGTTTCTAAAATTAGCCCCGGCATTGTGGAGGATGCCTTTAGTCCTCGCTACTTGGGAGCGTGAGACAAGAGAATTGCTTTAGCCCAACAGTTTGATGTTGCTGTGAGCTGTGATGCCACAGTACTCTACCAAGGACAACAAAGTGAGACTCTGTTTCAGAAAAAAAAAAAGTTTTGGATTTCTTTACTGTTCTGACAATTTTAAGTGGTGGATAAAAGGCAGAAATACATTTTAAAAATCTAGAAATTTAGAGAACAGTCCGACCAAACACCCTCAATTTTCACACTAATTACAAGTCCGGGGTTCTCCAAGACTATGGTCATGTTTGATAATTTGCCAGGAGTCAGAGAGCTCTCTGAAAGTTGTCATATCTGGGGTACAAATTGTTTCACTGAAAATACAGAGATTTAAATAAGGCAATGGAAGCTGTGAATGGGGCAAAATCTAGAGAAAGTTCCACATAAGGAGCATCCAAGTTGTCCTCTCCCACTAGGTCACTGAAGTGTTAATTCCCTGGCAGTGGTGCATGACAAGTCAGACAGAATATTCCCATCTAGGGAAGCACATCAGAGCCTCGGTGTCCAGAGTTTTATTAAGTTTTGGTCTCCTAACTCTGGTTGCCATCCACATGGTCGAGCTCAGTTTCCAGCCTTTATAGTAAATCACGTTGTTATACTTACTACCTGATGCAGTCCAAAATCCCCAGATAAACAAAACTGCTGTAATCAGGCAGAACACGGTAAAGCCTTAAAGATCAGCTCCTAGAAGCCCAGGGTGAAGACCAGATAATTTTTGCATAAACTTAATTCTTTACTGCGTTTTATTCTAACCTTTCTGATGTCAAACAATTTCCTTATTTTTCCAAAATGAGGTCAAATTCCAACTCGATTAATCTTTTTCCAACCTATTTTTTGTCTTCTCCTCTAACAGTCCAATGGACATGCACAAATCAAAATGAAAAGTTGCTTCTCAATGCTAATTTGGGAGTTTAAAAGCTATGTCTATTTTGAAAGCATGTTTGTTTGAAAGCATGTATGTTTGCTATCAATAGTAGGCACCACACACTGTGCTAGAAGTTCACATGCAGGGATATCAGTTGGATTTTAAAGGTATTTGTTTTGATTCAGTTTCCCTATGATTTCTCAAAACACTATCATTCAGCCATATGCACATTCGTGTAATGAGATGACTGGTAAAAATTTTAGTTCACTGCGCCTGTGGCTCAGTGAGTAGGGCGCCGGTCCCATATGCCGAGGGTGGCGGGTTCAAGCCCAGCCCTGGCCAAACTGCAACAACAACAACAACAAAAAATTTAGTTCAAAATAACTACTTCTTATACAGCCCTAATGTTGTTGATGGGCCTCTTAAATATTAAGCCCGGCCCTAACAGAGAAAATAAATCATAGTACAAAAAAGAACATGTGAACATATATTAGAAAATCCACCTTTTATCAATCAATTCAGATAATTCCTTAATATTAAAAATAAAGAAATAAATAAACCAGAAAGATAAATGGCCTAACTACAGGAGCAACATGGGTAATAAGACATGATGCAATCATGACCATCTGTAGAACTTCCTGGATGAAATGGCAGATAAGCTAAGTTGTAACGGAGCAGGTGCCTTTTATCCAAGTGTTTTTGTTTGAGATGATTCATCAAGTCAGAAACTAAGTCTCAAAGACTTGAAACAAAATCAGTGGAAGGTCTTAGATGATTTATTTTATAATTATGAACTCAATCTAAGTTGAAAAGCTTTAGAATGATTCATGAAATGTACTGTTCTTGCCACACAATACATGCTATATTGGGGAAATAATGATTTTGAATAGCCCTTGATGTGGTCAAAGTTATGTCCCTTTCACTTTGAATAATTCTCATTCTCAGGTAAAGATCTCATCATTCAGTAATGATTGATATAGACTAGTTTGGTGAATAAGTATATAGAAGAGAGTGGAGTTATTTGCCTCTTTATGTGTTAATTGCTTTGGTTTTTCATTCCTAAAATAGAATATGTCTTTATATAGCAGTGATAGTTTGTGCTGGTAGCTTCTTTGAGCTTCTTTATTTTATATCAATTTAAATAGTGAAATTTTTAATATTCTATTTGAATGATTAAAATTTCAGGAAACCATAACTAATAAAGCATAATATTTAGCTTATGTTAACAAGTAATGTGAATAATTTAGGTGCCCACTAATCAGAACAGGTGTTGGTGTGTCTTGAAAATTAAACTTAGACAAACTATGGTAATACTGTGGTAACTATCAGTCTTTCACAGAAACGTGGGGATCCAAGTAAAAGGGAGGTCCTTTGTAGCTCACAAAAATAGACTACTGCCCTGTAAATAACATTTTAACAAAGTTAAAAATATTCCCAGAATTTTACCAGAGGAATATTCTTGTTTATCCTTAAAGTGACATTTCTGACTATGTTGGATGCAGTAAAAATATCAGAAAATGCTTCCACATAAAAATTATCAATATTCTGTCCTGGACCCTCTTCTAAGTGCTTCATATAGATGAGCCAATTTAATTCCTCACAACAACCCTGTTAAGTGGGTACAATACTCACAACAGTCATATGATGTTGAGGCAGGTATTAGTATTATTTCCCTTTTATAGGTGAAGGAAAGGAAGTATCTGACAACTGGTAAGTTGCCAGGTAAAATTCAGACTTAGGGAATCTAGTCTACGACTATGCTACTTTGCATTTCCCAATGTTTAGGAAAGGCTCAGGCCCAAAGTGTTTTCCTTTCAATTCTTCTGCTTTTGATCTTTGTTTTGCAAGACTTGAGTGAGACTCTGCACCCCCCAGGAAATACTTCCTTCTGTTTCTTACTTTTAAAAAATAAAATAAAATAAAATTTTAAGAAAACAGAGCCTATAACCACAAACTAAAATTTCGAGGGAAAAAGAAAAAGAAATATAAAGTGTTTCACGAGCCATCAAACTTTTAACTACTCAGGTGCAGTGACTTGCATTATTACCTGGCCAGCTTTTCTCAGTCCTTTCATGGTGCCAAAGGAACCCTTAGCTTTGCCTAAAAGTGCTCATTTGCCACCCAGTGATAACATTTACCTGTCTTCTCCTTTTTCACAGACTCTTAATCTCTCGAAATGGAAAAGTGCTATCAGCCAAATGTACAGATACCCTCATTTGATGAAGAGCATCGGATCTAGAAATTATCTTGAGCAGGAAGTATGTCAGCAAACCAAGCCCGGGACATGGAAAATAAATAACCCAGGACGGGCACCCAATAGGCAGCCAAATCAAAGGGCAGCTGCCAAGCAATGGTGGCCTGATCAAAGGCAACGGGCCAGACTTTCAGGATTAGGTTTGGATTAAATGTTTAAACCACTGGGTTGAAAGTGCTCACTGAGATTTCAGCTGAAGTCTGTGCCCTGGGAGGAATCCACACAGCCCCAAGCAGCTGCTGTTTCTGTGACAAACCTTCTGTCCATAGCACACCAGCTGAGCTCACTTCCATTTCCTTAGCTTCCTAAATTAACACTATGCATGAAACACATCACTTTTTTTACTTCAGTTTCCAACAAAACATGGTTGAATTGGATTATTTTTGTCTATAAGTGTCATGGTAGATATTGTTGAAATTTTCTAAACATAATGCCCTCACTATTCTCCATCTCTCTGCCATATGTGGTAGAAATGAATCCAGTTCCTTCCAGGTCGCCTTCTCTGCAGAGCATTTCATGTGGTGCCTGGGCTGTCCTCCAGATCCCTGCGCCATGTGACTGTCAAGGTGAGAGGCACCTTAGCTCCCAGCTCTCCAGCTTTATGATGTTTTGTAAGAGCAGGGGTGTTGAAACCTGTGCCCCATTCTTCTTTCCTCAAGTTTCCCTGCTCTGGCAGGCCCTCATGCTGCTCCAAATGAGACTGCACTCCTGGTCTGTGCAAAAGCATATGCTTGTGGGGGGCTTAGCAGTTTTCAAAGTAATACCATTGTATTGCCTCAGATCTGCTTTAAAATCCACTTTAATTTTAATCTGTTGTTACCATCAGTGTAGAGATGAAGAAGGAGGTTCAAAAGGTTAATAGACTTGCTCAAGGATACACAGTAAATAATAGAAAAGCCATTCTATGGCCCCTAATGCCGGCGTATGCATCGCTGGGCTAGTTCCCTCTTCCCCTTGCTCTAATTGCTTTGTGTAGTCAGTGTCTCCAGAATGTTACGGGCTCTGCATGCAAGCCTGGCACTTAATTCAGCAGGATGCACATTGTGTGTGATCAATAATCGTCTGTAGAGTGTCTGAATTACCATTCTTTAAGTACTATTATATAACTGGAACAACTCATCCTGGAAATTAAGAAACATAAAATTTAGTTGAAATGACCCATGTGCTTTACTCAACAGGAAAGATATTGTCCCCAAACGTGAAAAATCAGTTCTTAGAGGAGTTGGCAAAAAAAAAAATCTTAGATTTTTACAATGTTATGGTTCAAACCTATCTTTCAAAATCTTCTTCCTTAGTATTTATTTTTTCTCATTAGGGGAGCATCTAGTTTAATTTAATTTTTCTTCTTAGATGTGTGATAATGAAAAAAATAAATGAAACACTGACTTAGAGGAAGCTACAGCATGCTATTTAACAAATATTATATTGAGTGCTTTGTCAACTTAATTCATTTTACACATAAGAAAATTCATGAGCATATAAAGGTTAAGCAAGTAGGCTTCCTTCTCAGCTGGAGGATGAGCAGCTTGCCCTGGTTGGCCCAAGAATAACCAAATAAATGTCATGGTCCTTTACCCCATGAACACCCTCCATCCAGGGCAAACTAAGAGAACTGGTCACCCTCCAACTGGTTAAGAGTCAGAACTAGATTCAATTAAATGAACTGACAAAATACAAAAATTCTGCTTTGTTGAAAATTTTATGCTGCCTTCTTGATCCAGTTCATTTACCTCTTCAATCTTTTTCTAAAGGTTTATTTCCTAGTCAATCACTTAAAAAATACATAAATGTAACAACCAAATAGGAAACAGTCACCAAACAGAAGGATTAAAAGACAAAATCACTTGGTGATCTCTTTTGTTGGTGCTGTATTTGCATTTGAGATAAGAGAGAGAAAACCTTATCTGTGATATCTGGTGTGTCAAATGAAAATGTAAAAATATGCCTCCTATCCGATGACTCGTTTGTGTGTAGAGGGTAGGACCAGGCTAGTGGTTGGGAGAGAGCAGAACTGGAAAGAGCACTGCAGGTCTAAAGTTGGGAAGAATGGCAATCAACAACAAGCTTCTTATTCTGCATCACGATACAATGCCCTTTGCGCTAACAGCAATCATAATTGTGTAGTTGCTATGCTGAAAGGACCGTGAGTACAGCTTTCCCTATTAATCAGTATGAACATCTGCAACAATTACTCATGCAAAGAATGATGATTTAGCAGCTGTGTATGCCAGAATAAGACTTGTGTAAGATTTAAGAAGACGGGGATAATACACATATCATTCTGACAAAAGCTCCAGCATATATGATTTATGATTTTTTCCCACTGTGAATAAATACAAATTATTGCTACTAAATGCATAAGACAAAAGTGCCTTGAGCAATGGCCCTGCCTGTCAATATTTGTTGGAATGCATTTGGTTTATTAATATAACAACCACAAAATAGATTTTTTTTTATTTTATCTTGTTTGCTTTTGTAGTTTTTGTAAAAGTTTTCCATTTGTTTCTAAATTCACATCTACTTGATGGATATTTTTAAAGTAATGTATAACTTCTTTGCATTTAAGCGTTTTAATGGTCTCTATTTCTGGGTTAGGTCTTATGTTATGTGGTTGAAAGGACAGAAATCCTAAGTCAGTTCCTGTGATAGCTGTGTGACTCTTTTCCTTTCTCCTGGGTCTATTCTCACTCTATTAGCTCCACTCTTCCTTTCTGGTCCTTTCTTCCTAAATCCCAAATATACCTTCTAGGTCCCATCAGTGTCCTTCTCTTCCTATGGCAATTTGAGATAAGACTTGTTCCTTGGAGCTGTGTTCCCTCAGGAGATCTCAGTCTCTCTTATTCCCATTGCTCCTTTGCTCATGTAAACACTAAAGACTCAAGAGTCTCTCCCTTCTTCCAGATTTCTTTCCTTTGCTCTCTGCCTGTGTCTTCCATGGTCACTTCAATCTAATGAGTCCATAATTAAAACTACCAAGCCATCCCCTCCCCCAATCTTTTCTATTTCCAACCCCCAGGTTTCTGTCCACTACTATTAAGGTTGAAGTGTTCTTCATTCTGATACTTAACTCCAAAAATTCCTTGATTCCACTGAAAATGTTCACCTTCTCACTGTATCTCCTCCAGTGTATGTCTACTTTCCACTCCCATAGTTGTTTAGATTCTACAGTCTATTCTCACCTCATTCCTCTGCAAATACCCTACATCTTACTCCCCTGCTTAATTCCTAATCAACCTCCCCTATGCCTGAACCAGCCAGATGAATCTACCTGTGAAGAAGAAACAAGCCATGAATACAGGCATCGTTTGCATTTACAACCAGTAACTTTTGGTAGCCCCATAACTATACTTGTTCCACATTCCTAGGAAAATATTTTTACAAGATTTCCTCTCTAATAAAACCTCCATAAACATCTAATCCCTATTACTAAGCTTACTAAGCTCTTGGTTTCTAGTTCTCTAAGAAAAAATGTAAGTATTCAAAAGATAATTTCTGTGGACTTCCAAAACCATATCTATTCTCCTCTCTGTAGCTGTGGCCATAAATTCAGTCCTCTTGTTATTCCTGATGACTTGTTCCTTTCTAAAGTCAACTGCTCTAGTGATTCAACCCTCAGGGATAGTAGTTGTTTCCCTGCCCTCCTAGACTGTATTAGATTTTCTTCATCTACTAACAGACACATTGACCCCAAATCTGTCTCAGGTACTGCATCATTTTCTTTGTTGATCTTTAAAACAAAATTTTGGCATATATTTGCATGTATTTGTTTTTCCCTCTCTTCTTTAAAAATTAAAAGCTTTTTTTTTTTTTCGCAGTATCACCAAATCAGGCTTTCATGCCTGGCCTATATGTAGCCAAGTATGAATTAAACAAATCCCAACTTAAACCAACATAAATTGGGTCCATTTCTGTGTTGCTAGCACTAAATGCATTTTGGACTTACAATATTTTCAGATTGTGATGAGCTTCTTGGGATGTAACCCCATTATAAGTTGAGGAACAATAGCCCATTGATGAACATTGCCTTATTAGCAACAAATATTTGATAGTGATGCTAAATCTATATTGAAATAACTCTCTTAGCTTTAGTGACAGTCTTTTTTTTTTTTGCTAGCTTAAGAGACAATTTTGTTTTAATTTATTAAAAATTAAACTTTTTGAAATAACTTTTCCTCAGGCAGATGGACCCCTGAGTAAGAACTTCTGGCTTGGTAGATAGGACCCTATTATATACACTCCAGCTTCCACGTGCCCTCCGGGCAGGCATCCTTCATCAGACTCAACCCATCCAACGATGCCAAGCCACTGCGTAGTTCTTCTTCCTTATAGTTTATTGTAATCTTACTTTCCTTACCACTCAGAGGGTCAAACCCAAGGCTCAGGTTTTGGCGTGTTTCTTCTTCTCTACACTAACTATATGTTGATAGCTGCAAACTACCTATCTTCTTCCAGTTGGGCCACGATTTTCTTTGAGATCTAGAATTATATCTGCAACTGCCTACTTGACACCTTAATCAGTGTGTCTATTACTGCATCCTGTGTATATGATGCAAAAAGCCAAGTCCCTGGTTTTCCTTCTCAAACATGGTCCTCTCCTGCCATCTTCTTCATAATATAATTGGGAAGTCTAGATTTTCATTTGCTGAGGCCACAACTTTGCGTGCATCTTCACTTTGTCTCTTATTTTCATACTACAGATCATCTATCAGCAAACCTCATTGACTTTACCTTCATTACACTCCTTAACCAACTCGTCTCACCTCCTTCACAGCTAACACACAGATCTAAATCACTATTCATTGGCAGACAGGAAACTATTACAATCATCTCCTATTTTCTTTCTCTCCTTTTCTGTCCTTAGCACGTACAATCTGCTAGCAAGACACAGGCCAGAATAAGCTTGTTAAAAGGTAATTCAGATTATTTCACTGCTCTTCTAAAAACTTTCCAATGATTTATACTCTCAGAATAAAATGCAAATACTTTGCCATGGTTTATGAAGCCATATGTTTAATTCATTAATTGTTGGTGCTGCTCCAGGTTTACTGGCCCCATTGTTATTTCTCAAACATGATGCACACATACTTCCCCTGAGGATCTTTGCACGGGCTATTCTCTGTCTACAACATCCCCTGCAGGTTTTCAAGATGCTCCCTGTTTTTCTTATTTAAGTAAGCCTCTGTTCAAGTAGCACCCCCCCCGCCCACAGCTCTCCTCAGTCACTCAGCACATAGCCCCCACTGCATTCCATCTATCTATGTTTTCCTTACTCATATTTATATTTTCAGAACGTGAAACAGTGGCTGACACCCCATGGTCATTCAATAAACATTTGTTAAAAGAAGAATGGAAGTGAAGTTAGGGGTGGTAATGCCTCTTTAGCCTTGACACCTCATCTTTGTGGTGTTTTATTCCATAGCATAATAATGCTGCCAAATAAATTGATTACTGATGGTTACATTAATGTGATCACTTTCCAGAGGGAAAAGAGGGTCAATATTTTGTTCACTTCTTTATAGGGTGGGGGTTGCTCTACAAACTCTAGCTGGATATACAGTCAGTATAGGGTCAAATTATGTAATTCTTTCGCTAAGCGTCCTCTCCATTATCAAGTTCTAATAACCACGCACACTTTCCCACAATTGACTTTTAAAATATAGCCATTTTGGTCGATGATGTTTTAAATGACAAAATTGAATTTTTTTTCTCACTGCCAGTAAAATATAAGGCATTCAACATAATATTTTAAGCATTAAAAAAAATTAGAATAGTATGGGGTCTTTCTTTGCAAATAATATTATAATCCAACAAGGCCAAATTAATTGAGTGCTAACATTTACAGAAAATTATACACATTTTATAGGATGAATCTTTTTTTCTTTCTTTATAATATGCTGTATTGTGTTTGTAAACACACATATATCTCATTGAAGAATAGTGAGGCCCAGGAAAATGCAGAGGAAAAGAGTTTGAGAACAGCATTTATCAAATGACCTCCAAAAAAACATTGCTTCACATAACTACAAAATCATTTTCTACAAAATACCCCTGGCAATTGTGCTATCTGAGATGATTTCTCTCTTTCAATAAGCTTTATTCAATAATAAAGTGCAATTTTCGGAGAACTCAACCCTTCTTAGAGCCTATGCATTGTTACATACTTGGTCAGCATAATTTCCTTTGAGGTTTAAATAATTTATTTCAGAATTTAGGATTTCATTTTCTACTTTGATTTGAGAGGCACTCATAAAGAGAACATCATGTCTGCCCCTTATAGGCATTACGGTGTAATGTAATGTAGACATTACACAAAGATGATCATTTAAAAAGAGCATGTGACAGCTATATTTGGGAAATCAAATTAACTAATTAATTTTCTTTGGTAAATGTCTTCCAAAAGAAATTCTGAAGATAAACTATTTATGCTTGCTGACTGAATATAATGATTTCCTATATTGAATGAATAAGTATAGTACTAAACAATGAAAGTCTTTAAATAAAATCTTTTACTTAGCTTATAACCATTTAGTTACCAAATATACATATAAAGGCACGCTACTAGTCATAGTGAAAAAATTATGTAATAAGAAAAAGCACTTAAAATTTGACATCCTGATATCATGTATACAATAGTTTCTGGAATCATTTTATGTTCATTTTATTTCATGTTTATTTACTTTTAAATTTTTAGTTGTAAAATGTACACAGCATAAAATGTATTGATTGATCTGTTTTTAAGTACAGCTCAGTAGTGTTAAGACCATTCAGGTTATTGTGAAAACAATATCCAGAGATCATTTCATCTTGAAAAGATAAAACTATACATACTAAAAAACAACTTCTGATTCTACTGCCAGCCTCTGCTAAACACCCTTCTATCTCCTGTACTCATGAATTTGACTATTCTAGGTACCTCATAAAAATGGAATTCCTTTATAATTGACTTTTTTCACTTAGGATAATGCTATCCAGGTTCATCCATGTTTTATTATGTGAGAATTCCCTTTCTTTTTAAGACTGAATAAAATTCCATTGTATGTATATACACTGTTATTTGTCTATTCATCCATCTATGAACATGTAAGCTCCTTCCACCATTTAGACATGGTGAAAAATGCTGCTCTATAATAATGATGATGAGGATAATAATAATGTGAATACTAGGTCTAAAAATATCTCTTTCAGACTTTCAATTAATGTGGGTATATACCCAGAGGTGGAATTGCTGAATTATACAGTAATTATATTTTTAATTTTTTGAAGAGCTCTCATACTGCTCTCTATAGCAGCTGCACCATTTTACTTTCCCATCAATATTGTGCAAAGTTCCAATTTCTCCACAGCCTCTCCAGCATTAGTTTGTTTTATCTTTATATAGTAGTTATCCTAATGTGTGTGAGGTATTATCTCCTTGTGGTTGTTTGCTAATAACTTTTAAAATTTGTTTCTCTCACTAATAGGCATTTTTATCACAAGATAGTTCAAATTGTCTGGTTAAGAAAAATCAAAATAGAAAAAAAAATAGAGGTAGAGTGAAATTTGGGGGGAAATGGATAACAAGAAATAATGAAAACAGCAAAAGAAGGCCCCTCTAGTCAGTACTAGATATAGTGTGATGACCATATGAACGTAAAACAAAAGAGGTGTTTGTGCCATAAACTTAAGCGTATCAAAATGAATTGAATTTTAGACCTTAAGGCCAGGTAAAGAAGATGCGATGGCTCTCTGAGCCACTGGAGACCACTTCCCTGTGAGAGATGATTTACATATACCTAAAGAAAAAAAAGTCTGTTTTTAATCATAAAAAGGAGATTCAGATTCTTGACATGTAAACATAAGTCACTTTTTTTCCCTTAAGTACCTCACTCTTAGGTAAAGTTTTTGTATATGTGTATCTCTACGTGGACAATACTTGCACATAGTCTGTTCAATGTCATTGCTGTCATTGGTGTTAAAATGTATTTTATACGTATTTTATATTCACTCTTTGTATGCCTGTATATAAATCCACACAATGAATGTGTGCTAATAATCCCTCTGTGTTTTTAGGTTCCTTATGGAATCTATTATCACTTAATAGACTTTTCAGTGAATATGACTGTTCAGAATTTATTTTTCAATGATCCAGATGTGGTAGCTATACCGCAAATGCTACTACTCTTCATAAAACAAGTGCCTTAAAAACACTATGAGCAAACATCACAAGAAGCCCATTTAAAGTTAACCTTGTCACAGGAAACCACCTATCAAATCTATCAGATTGGTCCTCTGACTACTTTCCCTCTTGGACTTGCTCTCATAATGCCCAGGGCCCAGCTGGAGAGCTCTGCTCTGCCTCTGCTCACACTCCCCCTTAGGTCCCTGGCTGCAGAGTTATTTTGGATTTAAATCTGCGTATCTCCTCTTACAGAAGCTGCAGTATATGTGGAAAGGTGATGGACATGGTATTAACAATAGAATCATTCTGGAAGCTGTTCCCCAAAGGAGCACTTTTATTGAGATGAGAACATTTCTTAGCCCATTTTTTAAAGCAAAAAATAAGCACTGTCCCTTACCAGGAAATCTCAAAATGCCAAAGATGACTTTAATAACATATACCATAAGAACTTCTGAAGTCTATTCCACTAAAAATAATGAAAGAAGCCATGAAATGTTCTTTAAGCAAAACAAACCCTATATACAACAGTCAAACATTTCATATTTAAATAAAGTTTTTGGAGGATACTGAACAACTAATAAAATAAAATCTGGAAGCACTTAAGTATACTTTGCAACAAACTTTTTTCTAAAACCTTCTATTTTCAATTAAGCTGCCAGTTTTACTTCATATGGAAACACACCAGGAGAAGACATTTTCCTCTTAAAATTGATTAAGATGACTGTACATGGTTCCGTGTATTATACACCTTTTCTAATGAAATTAGCTTGGTAAGGTAGCACTCTATATAAGATCGATTCATTCTGGCCATCAAAATCATAACAATAATCCACAAAGCCCAGGTATCTATAAATAAACATGTTTCGACATTTCTTTAAATCAATAAACAGAAAGTTAAGTGGAGAATGGTTGAACTGTCCCTATACAATAAATAGGAAGTACATTACATGATATGTTATAATCACAGTATCCCCTTAAAGAAATACTAAATGTGAGCATTTCTAAATTAATTTCCAAGTCTCTTTTCACTGACATAATAGAAAAATAGGTGTGACTTATGAGATATCTGAGACTAATTCTTCTCTCCAATAAATAATTATTGAGCATTGTGTACCAGACACCACATTGGACACTGAGCACAGAACAGTGGTTTCTCCTGGGGCACGTAATAATTCTTCTTATCCTTGCCTGATCCTAGGTCCTGCTCCAGGAATGTCAAATTCCTTCTCTTCTGTGTTTCTCTATCATTTCAGGGAATACAGTGCTATTTGCATGAAAATATAGTGCTATTTTCATGAAAGTACATGCCTACATCTGTGCTCAAAGTGAACTTGAACTAGATAGTCTTTACTCACCTCTGGGGAAGTTAACTCCCATAACACCTCTGTTAAGTACCTATGCTGATGACTCACTGTCCCATAAAAGGCTTCTCCATTTTACCCTTTACAGCAATTCTGCCTTTAGACCCACATCTATTGTGTTCTGCCCATCTCTTTTTGCCCCTTTGGGACAAGTTCTCACTATAAAAATAGAAGAGGCATTTTATACTTCAGGCTTCCTCATGAAAAGAGCAAATTCCTGCCCAGGATATGAGCTTCTTCCATTAAGCAAAACTTTGGTAGCTGTGATATCATTTGTTATAGCATTAAACACACCTCAGTAAAAGAGTTCAGCAGTGGCTCTATTTGTAATAACACCTGAGTGTCATCTTCATATGTGTTATGGGCGCATATATTGATGACATGAATTAGTAATTATAGACATCATTTATTTTTTTCATTATATTTCCCTCATATGTATAGGTATTATCTTACCCAAACTTACATGAGTTAAAAACGGCAACTAAGCTCAGGCTGCAAAATGTGAGCATCATTAAATAAACATTCTTTGCCCAAGTCCCCCAAAGCAAGTGAATTATCAGATATTGTGAGAAAGATGCCATAAGACTTAGATAACATAATTTTTTTGAATCGTAAGCACAATTTTAATGTTTTTAATTAAAACTGAATGAGATGGTTCTTATGAATTTGTATTATTTTCAATATGAAAACAATCAGGAAACCTTTACATGCTATACGTTCTGAAAAAGAGGAAAAGATTGTGTGAGTAATAAAGAGGAGATAGTAGAGGATTCTGATTTTAGTCTTCAATTTATTCTAATTTTCTGTAACCATGAAATTGTCTAAGAAGCATTTTAAGTGGCTTCTGAAGATGACATGAGAGATACACTTAACAACACCTAGACTAAGATAAATGCTTATTGAAAAATACATAGCAAAAGGCAAAATAATAGAGAAAGGTAAAACCAAAGAGAAAATAAAGGGATATTATTTCGAAAGACAAGATTCTTTACTCTGCAAGTGAGAAATTTAAAATGCCAATTTTTAAAAACCTGCTACCCTACAGAAAATGTTCAAATTTGTAACAGGGGCTATGGATGTTAATTTAACTGTTTTCTCTTTTAATGCTTTGAATATGCTCTGTAAATTACACTAAGGAAGTAATTAACATATCAGAAATTAGTCCTACAACTTAAATTTTAGCTCCAACTTGTATAATTCAAGCAAATTCAACTTGTAAACTATGTAAGCTATAGTAAAACAGTTTTTCACTCATTCAGCAAACATGTGTCAGATGTTTATAAACTGTCAATACTGGGCAAGACATCAACTAACATGGAACCTACATTCTGGTGACAAGTAGGTGAAACATTAAAAGTTGATATATAAAAACTACAAAAATATATTTTGTAATAAACCAAAAATAAAAAGGTAACTATTTGACATAAAGGAAAACAATATAAGTGTTGAAATAAAGCAGTGTGGGGGACTAATTCACATAGTGTTATTAAGATTGCCTTTTTGGAGAACGTAATATTATTCTGAAACCTAGATAATTAAAAATAATTTTGCATATGAAGTAGGTAAGTGGCAGGAAGAAGGAAGAAGAGCAGGTGCACTCGGGGAAGACTATACTTACATTTATACTATAGGTAGAAATCTTAGTATTGGGAGTTACAAACAGGGAGATGGAAGAGTGCAAATGACTTTGCAAAACATCAGTAATTAAAGTGCAGTTAGAAGTGGAATATCTGAGAAAAGAGAATGAAAAAATTTACCAATGAAATAGCAAGAAAATTTAAAAAGTGTGTTTTTCCCTTAATTTGATACGGGAGAGATGGGTGCTTCAAGGTAGAAGGTGTGGTTAGTTGTGTAGGACAATTTAAATTTATAAAATATTTCCTAATAAAAGTAAACTTAAGTTTTTATACCTTAAATAATATGTAAAATTTAAGGCAAATAAGATGCTATAAAATTAACAGGACATTTCCACTAAATCTACTTTTTGCTTCTTATCTTATGAATTTTGACTTTGTTTGCTTCAGTTGTAAGAGTAGAACTTAGAGTCCTACTTCTGGTATGTTAGTCATTCCTGAAGCCATCACAACATTGCTTGATATTCCCTGAAATCATTAGAGTATTTTAAAGGACAAAAGCCTTATTTAATGCCTCTGTAGAGTCCAAACTTATAGAATGTGTGATACTTCCACTTCACTTACACCAATTGAGACACAAAATTTCATTGAAACTAGGTGGTATTACCTTTATACAGCTTGCTATCCATCTCTGTCAAAATCACACTACTGCATGATGCTTAGGAAAAGAAGCAAAACAAACAAATTAAACAAATAAGTCAACCTATTTGATAAAAATTACCAAATAGAAAAATTGCCTCACTTAACATTGTTTTAATAGCTTTCTGTGATTATCTGAAAGACAAGGTAAAGTTCAACAAAACCTTTTAAATACCAAAAGTTGTGAAAAGTTACATCTAAACAGGCAGTTATGTTTTGCATCTTCATTAATAAACACAGAGAATTGCTCATAATGACAACTCTCTGGTGGAATCTGTTTCTAATAACTGATGAAGTTAAAATAGTTTCAGGGGAATTCTGGGAAGATGGTTGACTGGTAGCAACTCTTGGCAGAGGCTCCTGAGCTGAGGAAGAAAAACTGAATGGAATTGGGTTCTATGAAGCCAAAGGTGGGGAGCTGAGACAAGAAAGAAGTTTGGCAAGCAGCAACTCCTAGGAAGAGCATTCAAGAAAACAAATTTCAGGTGCAAAGCCTATAAACTAGAGGATGGGAGAGCCATCCCCCAAACAGGAGTCCTGACACAGGCTATCTGCAAACAAGCAGGGGAAAAAATACCTCTCATTTTACCTCACTGGAAGAAGACTCTAAACTCCAGCTCTCTTTCTCTAGGGAGGTCCAACTTATGAACCTAGACACTACTCTGCCAGGCATAAAGTTGAACAGATATTTTCCCCCACAAGTCCAAACTCCCAGTCCACCCTTCCCACTTGCATGCCGGTCTGAAGTTCTGCTCCCTGCAGAGCACAGAGTGTTTGGTTTTGTCCTAAGAGATCTGGGCATAGTGTGGACCACCAACCATCAGGACAGAATCTGTGATTAATGGGAAAGAAAGAGGGTGTGGGAAGAAAGGGACATTTGGCAGGAGGAGGAGCAGTCCCCTCGTTATGACTATGCCAGGTCAGTGGTAGTGTTGACCCTTGGTTTGGACTGTGTCTGGCAGAATGGGGTACAGAATCCCTGGCTCCATTGAATCCACAGCTGGAGAGTGGTTGCTCCTTGTGGACTGAGTTTGGCAGACAGAGCTGGTCCCCAGCCCCTGCTGGGCCTGAGAGCAAAGGCTTGCTAGGCGTGGACTGAGACCTGAGAGCAAGGGCATGATCCTCTGATTCCAACAGAACTCTGGAGCAGTGGCTTGCTTAGTGACCTGAGGCGTAAGGTGTGGTTCCCTGTCTCCAGTGGGCCTGGTGAGCAGAGGCTTACCGGGTGAGGACTGAGACGTGTGATGGGGTGCAGTGCCCTGACTCCAACAGAGCCTGCTAACAGAGGCTTGCCAGACAGTGGACTGAGACTGGCAGATGGGGGTGTGGTCCTCTGACTCCAACTAGTCTGGCAAGCAGAGGCTAGCTGGGTATGGACTGAGACTGTGGGCGGGGGTGTGGCCCCTGGCTCCAACTGGGCCTGTGAGCAGAGAAGTGAACAACAGTGTGGACTGAGTCTGGTGGGCAGGAGTGTGGATACCTGGCTCGAATTGGCTGTTGGAGACCCTTGAACCCCTCTCTGTTGAGCAGGATTTGCACTGCCTGTTACAATTTAATTGGAACCCTTGTCTGGGGCTGTCCACTCTGGGACATTCTGAGGTTGACCTTCAAAGTTCTGCAGCAGAAAAGAACTGAAGGGTGAGGGCTGGGCACCACAGCTGTTTGTATCTCTTCACAGTCAAGATTTAAACCTAATACTGTGGCTTCTTAGGATAGGATAGAGGTTGGCTAATATCAAAAGAGAGTTAGCTTGTGCTCCTCACCAAGTAGGTCTTCAGAGTCTCCAGCCAAAACTCTGACAGGGACCTTTGTATGGTTGTAGGAGATAAGCCACAATTACAAAGCCTAGCACTTTGGTAAAGGGCTATCTCTAGTCCCTGGGAACCCCAATAAAATCTCACCCTACCAGTTCTAATAACAAAATGGTGGAAAATAAACATGGTGCAGACCTAACAAAAGAACTCTGGCAACAAGAATAACCAGAGTAGATCAACACCGCCCCCTCCAGGAAATGACAAAGGAGACACAACTGAAGATGCCATGCATAGACAAATGGCATCAATGTCAGAAGTTGAATTCAGAATATGGATTGCAAATAAAATAAATGGAATGGAAGAAAAGACAGAAATTGAATTCCAAACAGTAATTCTAAAGTTGTCTCAAGAAATTAAAGAATTCAAAAACAAAGTCACCAAAGATATGGACATAATGAGAAAAGAGATAGCAGAGCTCAAGGAAATGAAAAAGTTAGTTGAGGAACTTCAAAATACAGTAGAATCCCTCAGTAATAGAGTTGACCAGGCAGAGGAAAGGATCTCTGAAACTGAAGACAAAGCTTTTGAATGTTCCCAAACACTCAAAGAGGCAGACAGATGGAGAACAAAACTGATCATTCTCTGAGAGAGTTGCAGGATCACTCCAAAAGATCAAACATTTGTCTTATAGGAAATCCTGAAGGAGAAGAAGTTGGCCCTAAAAAATACAGATGCTCTACTCCAAGAGATTTTGGAGGAGAATTTCCCAAGTATTTCAAGAGATACAGAATTTCGGATAGCAGACAGTTAACCTGAGAAAGACTCAATACAAATAAAGCATCTCCTGGACACACTGTGATTAACTTTGCCAAAATTAAGACAAAGGGGAAAATTCTGTAAGAAGCCAGATGAAAGAAAAGCATCACCTACAAAGGGAGAAGTATCAGAATGACTGCAGATCTCTCAGCTGAAACATTTCAAGCTAGCAGAAGATGGTCACTGACCTTCAGTTTCCTAAAGGAAAACAACTTCCAGCCCAGGATCCTATATCCAGCTAAACTGAGTTTCATTTGTGATGCAGAAATCAAATACTTAAATGACATAGACATGTTGAAGAAATTTGCCATAACTAAACCAGCTCTCCAGGATATTCTCAGACCCATCCTCCACAATGACCAGGGCACTGCTCTACCTCCAAAGTAAACTCACCCAGAATTTTTTTTAACAAAGCCCAACTTCCACAGTGTTGAAAGGATTAAAAATGTCCACCGGACATCCAAAAATCATGACACCCCAAAACACAACCAGGCTTATCAATTCTCTCAATTCATGTGAATGGTTTAAATTGTCCTCTAAAGAGGTACGGGCTGGCTTACTGGATACATAAACTCAGACCAGCTTTGTGCTGTATACGAGAATCTCACCTTACCTTAAGGGATAAAAATAGACTCAGGGTGAAGGGATGGACTTGTATAATACAGGCAAATGCAAACCAAAAAAAAAGCAGGTCTTGCAATATTAGTAGCAGATACAATTGGCTTTAAACCAACAAAGATAAAGAAAGATAAGGAAGATCACTACATATTCATCAAGAGAGTCAACCAACATGAAGAGATTTCCATAATTAACAGTTACACCCTACCAGAATGCTCCTCATTTCATAACGCAGACCCTAATGGATATGAACAACTTGATATCTTCCTGCACTGAAGTAGTTGGAGATTTTAACACCCCTTTGACAGTTTTGGATAGATCCTCCAAGAAGAAACTAAGCAAAGAAATAGTACACTTAAACCTGACTCTAGACCAATTGGACATTACAGACCTCTACAGAATATTTCACCCTAATAAAACTGAATATACATTCTTCTCATCAGCCCATGGGTTATCCTTTAAATAGATCATGTCCTAGGACACAAGTCTAACCTCAGAAAATTAAAAAGTGTGGAAATTATTCCTTGTATCTTCTTGGACCACCATGGAATAAAAGTTGAACACAACAGCAACAGGAATATTCATACTCAAACAAAGTCATGGAAGCTAAATAATCTTAGGTTGAATGATAGCTGGGTCAAAGAGGAGATTAGGAAGGAAATCACCAAGTTTTTGGAACAAAATGATAATGAAGACACAAATTATAGAAACCTGTGGGATATTGCAAAGGCAGTCCCTAAGAGGGAAATTTATAGCATTGGAAGCCTTCATCAAGAAAACAGGAAGAGATGAAACCAACAACTTAATGGATCATCTCAAGCAACTGGAAAAGAAAGACCATTACAACCTAAAACCAAGCAGAGCAAAACAAATAAACAAAATTAGGGCAGAATTAAATGAAATTGAAGACAAAGAATCATTCAGAAGATTGATGAAACAAAAAGTTTGTTTTTTTAAAAAATTAACAAAATTGATAAACCTTTGGCCAACCTAAACAGAAATAGAAAAGTAAAATCTCTATTATCGTCTATCAGAAACAATGAAAGAGAAATAACAACAGACACTTCAGAAATTCAAAAAAATCTTCAATGATTACTATAAAAATCTCTATTCCAAGAAATATGAAAATCTGAAGGAAATGGACCAATACCTGGAAGCACGCCACCTTGCTTGGCTAAACCAGAAAGAATTAGAAATCTTTAATAGACCTATATCAATCACTAAAATAACATCAACAATACGATATCTACCTAAAAGGAAAAGTCCAGGACCAGAGGGCTTCACACCTGAATTCTATCAAACCTTTCAAGAGAAACTAGTCACAGTATTATACAAAATTTTCCAAAGCATAGAAAAAGATGGAATACTTCCCAAAATATTCTATGAAGCAAATATCACCCTGATTTGATACCCAAACCAGGAAAGGATCCAACAAAGAAAGAAAATTATAGGCCAATCTCATTAATGAATATCGATGCAAAAATATTCAATAAGATCTTAGTCAACAGAATTCAACAACACATCAAAATTTATACACCATGATCAAGTTGGTTTTATTCCAGGGTCACAGGGTTGTTTCAACACATACAAATCTATAAATATAATACATCACATCAGTAAAATAGAAAACAAAGACCATATGATTCTCGGGTGGGGCCTGTGGCTGAGTGAGTAGGGTGCCGGTCACATATGCCGGAGGTGGTGGGTTCAAACCCAGCCCTGGCCAAAAACTACAAAAAAAAAAAAAGAAAACAAAGACCATATGATTCTCTCAATTGATGCAGAAAAAAGTCTTTGATAATATCCAGCATCCTTTCATCATCAGAATTCTTGAGAAAATAGGCATAGAAGGGAAATTTCTTAAACTGATAGAGGCCATCTACAGTAAACCCATGCCCAATATCATATTGAACTGTGTAAAATTGAACATTTCCATTCATATCAGGAATGAGGCAAGGATGCCGACTGTCTCCACTGCTATTCACCATAGCAATGGAAGTCTTAGCCATCGCAATCGGGCAAGAGAATGCAATCAAGGGTATCCAGATAGGGTCAGAGGAATCAGACTCTCCCTCTTCACTGATGATATGATCCTATACCTGGAAAATCCTTGGGACTCAACTTCAAACCTCTTAGAAGTGATCTAGGAATGCAGCACCATCTCAGGATACAAGATCAATAATTACCAGTCGGTAGCTTTTATATATGCCAACAATAGTCAAGCTGAAAATATATCAAGGACTCTATTCCCTTTACAATAGTACCAAAGAAGATGAAATATCTGGGAATTTACCTAACAAAGGATGTGAAAGATCTCTATAATGAGAACTATGAAACTCTGAGAAAATAGCTGAGATGTTAACAAATGCAAAACATACCATGCTCATGGCTGTGTAGAATCAACATTGTTAAAATGTCCATGTTACCCAAAGTAATGTACAGATTTAATGCAATCCCTATTAAAACACCATTGTCATACTTTAAAAACGTGAAGAAATAGTACTTCATTTTATATGGAATCAGAAAAAAACTCAAATAGCAAATACATTACTTAGAAATAAGAACAAATCAGGAGGTATCACGTTACCAGGCTTCAGGCTACACTATAAATCTGTAGAGATCAAAACAGCTCGGTAACTGGCAGAAAAATAGAGGGGTATATTTATGGAACAGAATAGAGAACCAAGAGATGAATACAGCTACTTAACGTCATTTGATCTTCGACAAGCCTACCAAACATATTCAGAGGGGGAAAGACTCCCTATTTAACAATGGTGCTGGGTGAACTGGCTGGGGACCTGTAGAAGACTGAAACTGGACCCCCACCTTTAACCATTTTATCTTGAATCTCACAAGATAAAATATTTAAACTTAAGACAGGAAACTCAAAAAATACTAGAAGACAGTGAAGGAAAATACTTGAAGAAATTGCCCTGGGAGAATATTTCAAGAGGAGGACCCCCTGGACAATTGAAGCAACAGCAAAAATCCGTTACTGGGATATGATCAAAAGAAAAAGCTTTTGCACAGCCAAGAGCACAGTAAGTAAGGCAAACAGGCACCCTTCAAAATAGGAGAAGATTTTTGCAGATTATGTTTCCAACAAATGTCTGATAACTAGAATCTACAGAGAACTCAAACTAATCAATAAGGAAAGAATAAATAACCCTATTTCTATGTGGGCAAGAAACTTGAACAGAAACTTCTCTGATGAACACAGGTGCATGGCCTAAAACACATGAAAAAATGCTCATCATCCTTAATCATCAGAGAAGTGCACATCAAAACCACTCTGAGATGTCATCTAACTCTAGTAAGATTAGCCCACATCACAGATGTTGGCATGGATGCGGAGAGAAGGGAACGCTTCTACACTGCTGGTGAGAATGCAAGCTAATATGACCTTTTTGCAAAGAAGTTTGGAGAACACTTAAGGAACTAAAAGTAGACATAATGTTTGATCCTTCAATTCCTCTACTTAGGTATATTTTCAGGTGATCAAAAATTATTTTACAACAAAGACATTTGCACCAGAATGTTTAATGCAGCCCAATTAATAATAGGCAAGACATGGATACAGCTCAAAGGCCCATCAACCCACGAATGGATTAACAAACAGTGGTGTATGTACACCAAGGAATACTATGCAGCCATAAAAAGGATGGAGACTCCACATCTTTTATGTTTACGTGGATGAAGCTGTAACATATTCTTAGTAAACTATCTCAAGAATGGCAAAGAAAGTATCCAATGTACTCAATACTACTTAAATACTACTTACAAAAAACAATATAACCACCTACACACACATACACATGGCAAAACATAACTATAGTCCAGGAAGTAGAAGGGAAGAAGAGTGAGAGGGGAGGGGAGTAGGGATATGGGAGGAGGGAGGGTATTTGGGGGACCTCATCTAATGTGCATAATGCAATGGTACATTTCAAAACTATTAAGAAGTGAGTATAATTATGATGGATGTGTTACTTAGTTCAATGCAAATATCTCACATTGTATATGAAGCAGTACCCTGAACCCCATATATGCATCAATGTATAAAGTCATGATTTCATAAAAAATAATTAATAAAAAAAGAAAAACAAAAACAAAACATAACTATAGTCCATAAAATAGAATGGAAGAGGAGAGAGAGGGGAGGGATATGGGAGGAGGGAGGCTATTTGGGGGGACCTCACCTAATGTGCGTGATACAATGGTGCATTTCAAAACTATCAGGAAATGAATATAATTGAGATGGATGTAATACTTAGTTCAATGTACACTTTTCACATTGTATATCGAAGCAGTATGCTGAACCCCATAAATGCATCCATGTACAAAGTTATGATTTCATAAAAAATAATTTGAAAAAAAAGAACTCAAACAAGACCTTTCATTTGATCCTGCAATCCCATTACTAGGCATCTAGCCAAAACAAAAAATATATATATATTTTATCATAAGGATGTATTTACAATTGCAATGAAAAAAACCTAAATGCTCATCAACACATGAATGGATTACTGAAGCCTGGTATATGTGTATCATGTAATACTATTCAATCATAAAAAAGATGGAGAACGTACATCTTTTGTATGAACCTGGAGAGAGTTGAAATACATTCTTCTTAGTAGAGTATGGCAAGAATGGAAAAGCAAGTATCCAATGTGCTCAATACTAATATGAAGCAGTAGATGAACTAATATATGGCCAAGTAAGGGAAAAACTCAAGTTAGGGGGGAGAGAGAGGAGAAAGGGGCAGATCGGTGTGTTCCCAGTGAATGGGCACAAGGTAAGGGCACATGGCACACCTCCTGGGGGTAGGACACAACTACGACAGGGACTTTCCCTAACAAATGCAAACACTGTAACTTAATTGTACCCTCCTATTAATCAGAAATAAAAGAAATAAAACTTAAAACTGAATCTGTAGAAACCATGTGAACTGTGATGAGCTAACAGGCCCTGAACAAGGTTCCATGAGGAACAGAGATCAGTGGGAGGGCCCAGACTCAACTTGTAGTTGAAGGGGGTTCGTGGAAGTGCCTCGGAGCAAAGAAGCACGAGTCCCAGAGTTAAGTCAACTTACTGGGAACAAAACCCAAAATGGTCGGGTTTTGTTTGGCCAAACCATGGGACAAAGGTTTCTATGTTTTCTACACAGATCTGCTACCCACCCTGCCACTGGAGCCTCTCCTGCCTCAGCCTCTACTACTGACCTCACAAATGTCTGTGCAGGCTTGAAGGAGAGCCATGAGCTCACAATGAGCAGTGATCAGGACTGGCTGCAGAGTGAACGGACACATGGACCAGCAAATATAGATGGCAGCAATGGCTGTTAGCTGCCCTCCAAGATTCCACACTCCCCTCTTCCTTCAGGAAGGGAACCCCACATTTTTAGGGTAGTACATTGCCCAGGGAAAATATCCAGCTTCTCTTGCCTCTAGGTATGGATAATGGGCAAACTACTGCTCAGGGAGATGTAGAGAGAAATTGTTCTAAGCTCCTGGCAAGGCTAATAACAAAAATCTAGGTGAGCTGAAACGTGAGCTCTTTCCCTTTCAGGCTAGGTGGAATGAGATATGACAGCTGGAGCTCTGGCAAACATTTTAGACCCCGAGCCCCCTAAAGGATGTAAGGCACGTAATAGCACGATGACAGAAAGAAGTCTGGATCCCTGGGGCAGCGCCTGTGGCTCAGTCAGTAGGGCGCCGGCCCCATATGCCGAGGGTGGCGGGTTCAAACCCAGCCCCGGCCAAACTGCAACCAAAAAATAGCCGGGCGTTGTGGCGGGCGCCTGTGGTCCCAGCTACTCGGGAGGCTGAGGCAAGAGAATCGCTTGAGCCCAGGAGTTGGAGGTTGCTGTGAGCTGTGTGAGGCCACGGCACTCTACATAAAGTGAGACTCTGTCTCTACAAAAAAAAAAAAAAAAAAAAAAGAAGTCTGGATCCCTTATGAATAAGGAACAGCCAAACTACCCCTGTATGAAACATCACATGTGACAGAGAAACTTCTCCATTGGTTAAGGCCCTGTCATTTTGGGTTTTGTTCCCAGGAAATGGACTTAACTCATCCTTATATTTGTCCAATTAGGAAGCCACCATGAGAAGGGACACATGTAGCTTTTTCTGATCCTTACATCCCAGATAGCAACAGTCAGCTCTCTGACTGCCTCTGCTGCTCCAGCCAAGCAGCCAGGAAGGGCCCTGAAGATCCCCCACCCCAGGGTTCTGCTGAAAAGCTCCATCTCTCTGAAGGTGTGGCAGGGTGTTGCCAAAAATGCCTACTGTCCTAGCTGAAATTTCTATCAAAATTTGTGGCCTATCTCCCTCCCCCTCCTCAGTCTCTGCTTAAGTGTCTGGTCATGGGGAAAAGGATTTTGTGTTTTCAGTTCTGGGACATCTCCTGACCTAAAGAGACAGGGAGGTCTCAAAGACATGTGCTGCATAACTGGATGGCTGGGCAGGAGGGGCAGGGAGGAGCCTCTGCTCTCAGCAGACACCTGAAGGGGCTACTGAGTTTGCTGTGGGGATCAGGAGACCTTGGTTTCATCCCTGCTGGGTGACGCTGGCCACATTGCCTCACTAATTCACCCTGAACAAAACCACCCTTGGTTGGTCTCTGGTCTGTATGAGGCACTGGGCCCATGTATACAGGTGCAGAGATGAAAGGTCCTAAGGTCACTGAGCTGGCCTCTAATGGGACAGAGGAAGAAACAAAAATCACACACCATGTGGACCAGCACTGCCTGACCCTGGGTGATGGGAAATGTGAGGGCTGCCTGGACCAGCCTGGAGTTTGGGGGCTTCCCCGGGAACAGTAACTGCCACCAGCTCAGCCCTCTGGGCCTCTTGTGGACAAGGCAAGGTTCAGGCACAGGAAAAACAAGCCCGTTCACCAGCCTGCTGTGTGGGAGCCCTGGGGAGACTCTCCCACTACCACCTTTGGGAGAAGGCCCAGGTCTGTGTGCTCATGTGTTACTGACTGACCCTCACTGAGCACTCAGTACCTCCCCAGCTCCTTCCTATACCCACTCCATGTTTAGTTCAGGAATCTTCACCACAGCCTATGAGGCAGTTGTGGTCTCAGCCCCATTTTTTTTTTTGGAGGTGGGGGATGTGAGGCCCAGAAAAGTTAAATGAGCCAGAGCACAGAGCTGCTGTGTCAGAACCGGATGCAGCCATGGGCTGGTATGGAGCTCAGACCGTGTGCTCCAAAGTGCACATGCCATGGCCACCTCCCTCCTCAGATGGGAAGAGGGATTTACAGACATCAGGCAAGGGGCAGAATCCTCCCAGACCCAGGTTTGTAGAGGCCTCAGAATCTAAGACACCAAAGGCCACTGTCCAGTTCTGGAACTGTGTGAGGATTCTGAAAGTGACTATAGTGGACCAGAAGGGGCCCTCTCTCCTGACCCCTGTCGGGAACATTTCAAAGCCTTTAAAACCCACACTCCTGCCTTGGTCAAGACAGCCTGGCAGGTTAGAGCCCTGCCAAGCCTGCCAAGCACTGTCTGTCCTATATGAACACATGGATGTCAGCAACTATTGTCCCCTGAGGGAGAACTCTGCTCCTTTACATCAGTTCCTGCTTTCAGCCAGAAAGTCACAGGAAGAGGGAGGCCTGGAAGAGCAAATGAATAATTCACACCAGGGAAGGAGTGGGCAGGGTGGGTGGGGAAGGGCCAGGCCCCCAGCTCACCTTGAGGGCCAGATAGGCAGCTATGGTGATCCGATTCAGGTGGCCATGGCTGTGCTGTAGCTCACTGGGAACATGTTGGATCCCTGGGCCTCAGCTCTCACCCTGAGGCCACTGCAGTGCAATGATTAGAGCCCAGTGGCAGCCTCCCTGCATCAAGGGGAGAACCTTCTGGTCATCGTGAACTTGTCCTTTGTGAACAAGGCACGACAAGCTGAGGGTCCCTCTTTCATCCCAGGCTTGATAGGCAGTCTGATGATTTTCACTTACACATTTTTAATGTAAGTATACTTCACATGAATATACAACTTCCATTTTTTTTTGCCACATATTGAACACACCCTGTATCTCATCACCCAGATCAGGAAACAGATTCTCAGCACCCCAAAGTCACCTGAAGACACATCTGATGACTAGCCTCCCCCAAAAGAAACCCCTACCCTGACTTCTACCAGCACAAGCCTAATTTTGCTTGATGCTACAGCTAACCTCTTCCGTATCTGGCTTCCTCAGCTCCATCTCCTTCCCGAGCTTCCTCGTCTGTCACATTGCTCGTCCCCATGTACATTTCCATGTATTACGCCGTTGTGTAATATATACACAATGGATACAGGGTAATAGACTAACCCACGGTACTGTGCACATTTCTGTTCCTTCCAGTCTAAGGCTCTGAACCACAGGGCTACTAAGAGCATCTGGGCACCTTTGCTTCTGGGGGCACCCTTAGGAGTTTCTCTTGGGTGTGTCCTGAAAAGTGAGACTCCTAGGCCATGGAGCACATACTGTTATTGATAAATAACTTTCTAAAAGTGGCTCCAACAATGGAAACTGCTACCAACAGTTGCCCTACATCCCTGCCTTTGTTTTCCATCAATATTTTCCATCAACCTTATTCATTTTGATTCTGATAAAATACCACCTTTTAAGTGTACAGTTCAGTGGTGTGACGTACATTCAGTCTGTGGTGCAACTGTCACCACCATTTATCTACACGATTGATTTTGTAAAACTGAAACTGACCTCAATAAACATCAACTCCCCAATTCCCAATTCCCACCCCTCGTCCCCTCACAACCACCTTTCTACTTCCTGTGTCCATGAAATTGACTACTCCGGACACCTCATATAAGAGCAATTACATGATCTGTACCTTTGAGACTGGCTTGGCAGTGTCCCTGAGGTACATCCACTTGGTAGCATGTGTCAGCATCTCCCTCCATGGTAAGGTTGAATAGCATTCCATTGTGTGTATGGACCACATTTGGTTTATCCGCTCATCTTTGATGAACACTTGGGGTGCTTCCACATTTCAGCGATTGTGAATAACACTTCTAGGAACATGGGGGGACTAATACCACTTTGAGACTGTGCTTTCATATGGAATCCTGTTTAACTTTTGAGGATTCACCATGCTGTGGTTATGTGTTAAGGATTTCTGAGCTAATAGATGAAAGGGGTGTGCTATCCTAAGGAGTGTAAAGTGGGTTTTCCTTGAGGTTTTACTCTGCAGTGCTCTAATGATGAGCGCTGTTGAGCATCTTTTCATGAGCTTATTGGGAATATGCATATCACCTCTGGAGAAATATCTCTTCAGGTCATTTGACTGTTGTTTAACTGGGTTATTTGTTTTATTGTTGTTGATGTATAGGCGTTCTCTACAAAATCCAGATGTGAACCCCTAATCAGGTAAAGGAAGTGCAGGTATTTTCTCCCATGTCATAGGTTGTCTTTGATCTCTTGCACCCTTTGATACTCAGGGATTTTAGATTCTTTTTCTTCTTTTTCATTTTCAGACAGTCTCACTTTGTCACCCTGGGTAGAGGGACATGGCATCCATAGCTCACAGCAACCTCTAACTTCTGGGCTCAAGTGATCCTCTCCCCTCAGTTCCCAAGTAGCTGGGACTACAGGCAAGAGCCACAATGTTCAGCTACTTTTAGGGACAGGGTCCTTTACTTAGCCTGGGCTTGAACTCCTGTGCTCAAGCAATTCATCTATCTCAGCCTCCCAGAGTGCCAGAATTAGAGGGTGAGCCTCTGCACCCAGTCCAACATTTACCTTTTGATGTGGTCCTTTTTACCTAGTGTCAATATGTACAATATGTAACCTGTGCTTTTGGTATTATAGGCAAAATGTCAATGCCAGATCCATTGCCCTCAAGCTTTCCTCTTGTGGTTTCTTCTGGGAGTTTCATAGTTATAGCACTTAACATTTAAGTCCTCAATTCACTATGAGTTAATTCATTTGTATGGTTTCATGTCAGGATCCATCTTCAGCCCCCCATTTGTAGATGTCCAGTCATCCCAGTCCCATTCGCTGAAGAGACTGTCCCTTCCCCACTGGGTGCACAAGGCACCCTTGTAAAATCATTTAACCATACAGGAGCAGGTTGATTTCTAGGCTCAGTGTTCTCTCCCATTGCTCTCTAAGTCTGCCCCTGCCAGTACCACCCTGTTTTGAAATCAGGAGCTTGTAATGAGTTCTGAAAACAGGAAGTATAAGACCTCCAACTTTGTATTTTTCAAGATTGTTTTCTTTGGGGTCACTTGAGATTCCATATACCTGAACCTTTCCTAATTTTGCTTTGGTTTTTATAGTACTTTTAGGGAATCTTCAGTGTTTTCTACATATGAGATCACGTCATTTGCAAACTGATTACTTTACACCTTCTTTTTCTATTCAAGTACCTTTTCTTTCTTTCTCTTATCTAATTGTTCTTTCAGTTATTGGTGTCTCCACATTACATGTGTCTGAAACATCCACTCATAATAGCCTTAAATCAAGCACAAGACACAAACAGTACTAGGCTTTATCACTGTCCATGTATTTGCCTTTACCAGACATCTTTATTTCTTCATCAAGCTTTGGGTTCCTGTCTAGTGTCCTTTCTTTTCAAAAGAAGGACTCCTTCCATTGTAGGGCAGGGCTGCTGGTGCTGACCTTTTGGATAGCTGACAAATGTCTTAATTTCTTCCTCATTTTTGAAACACAGTTTCTCAGATGTTGGACTCTTGGCAGACAGACCTTTTTTCCCCCCATGACTTTGAAAATTTCAACCCATTGATATCCTGACTCCAAGGTTTTTCATGACAAATCTTATCTCAATCACGTGGAAAAATGATGAGACTCATCTTCCAGCAGCTCACTAGATGTTAATAAGGGACCTTGTTGTGCATCACACACCCCAGAATATTTCTGTATAGTATCATGATGGCAGCTATTTGTAGCATCCTTCCAACACTAATTCAAATTTAAAGAAATAGAAATTGAATATCTCCCATATAGACAGTATAAAGTCTCTAAAAACCTAGTTATTATAGGTTTTCAAACTATAAATGAGAAGGCCATGGATATGTGGTACGGGTTTTAATTTCTAATAAAAATTATCAATCTCTATAACCCATGTAAACAAGAAACACTTGTTTCTCTTTGAAGACGAAAATGCTTTTGTGCCTACGTAAGGGGAAAAAACCCTACCCTGTGTTATCCCCAGCCCTGATTGGTCCATTTCCCCCTGCCTCTGACCTCATAGAGAGCCATTGAGGCTGAAACCTATATAAGCCCCTGTCTGGGCTTGGGTCTTTGGTCGTTACAGCCCAGGAAGCTTCTTTCGGTGACCTGTGGACTTGACCTCCAGATAGCGTGTTTCCCTGATCGTAGTTCTTGCAGTTATCCCAGTGAGTAGTTTAGCATAGTGTACATAGTCTTCTTAGCGTAGTGTTATTTGTTTTGTTAGCGTAAGTTCACATATTATTTTTATCCTAGTTAGCTTTCATTGCTAGTGTTAGCCTATTTAGTGCCCCAGTTAGTATAGTTTGTTAGTGTTTTTAGCATAGTGAGTATAGTTGTTTTTCATTAGTTATTTACTGTAGCTTATATAGCGTAGTGGTAGCGTAGTCAGGCTCCCCATGGAGCCTGGGGCGTCCTCCGTGTCTCTGGACAAGGAGGTCCTCCAGGACTACGAGTTCTTAAGGACCCTTGGCCAGGGCGGCTTCGCTGAGGTGAAGCTCGCCCGGCACCGTGGAACTGGCACTGAGGTGGCGGTGAAGATCCTCAACAAACGCTTTATCGAGGGCCTCATGTCTGTGTCTTCAGAGATTGAGATCATGCAGAGACTGGACCATCCCCACATTCTCAAACTGCTGGAGGTCAGAGAGGGTAAGGAAAATATCTACCTCATAATAGAACATGCAGGTGGTGGTGACCTCTGTGACAGAGTAATGACATCTGGTCAGATGGAGGAGGGGGAGGCCCGAGCCATATTCTTGCAGCTACTGAAAGCCATGGAGTACCTTCACCAAGAGGGCATCGTGCACAGGGACCTGAAGCTTGAGAACATATTATTGGATTCCGAAAACAACGTCAAACTCGCTGACTTCGGCAGTGCTGCAACCTTCAGCGAAGGTAAGACCTTCACAGACTTATGTGGGACCCCCATGTATTTGGCCCCTGAAGTTTTCCTGGGCCCGAACTACAAGGGACCAGAGGCAGACATCTGGAGCCTTGGGGTCATCCTCTATTCGATGGCATCCGGGCTCTTCCCATTTAAAGGACGGGACCTCGATGAACTGCAAACGTCTATCTTAAGAGGCACCTATAGAACACCTGCTTTCATTACCCCCAAATTAAAATCATTTATCCACAAGATCCTAACCCTCGACCCCAGCAAGAGACCCACCCTCCGCCAGATGATGGACGACCCCTGGCTCCAGTCTCCCCAAGACAGCATGAGGTCACACAGGGCAATGGTGGACATGCTACCAGAGGCTGTCACCCCACTGGAGGCCTTCACCCCACTGGAGGCCTTCACCCCACTGGAGGACTTCACCCCACTGGAGACTGCCATCCCACCGGAGGCTGCCACCCAACCGGAGGCTGCCACCTCACCGGAGGCCGCCACCCCACCGGAGGCTGCCACCGCATCAGAGGCCTCCACCCCACTGGAGGCCGCCACCCCACTGGAGGCTTCCACCCCACTGGAGGCCTCCCTCCCATCGGTGGCTACCACTTCACAGGAGACTGCCTCCTTACCAGAGGCGGCAACCCCACTGGAGGCTTCCACCCCACCGGAGGCTTCCACCGCACCAGAGGCCTCCATCCCATCGGTGGCCACCACCTCACAGGAGACTGCCACACCACTGGAAGCCTCCATCCCATCAGTGGCCACCACCTCACAGGAGACTGCCACCCCACCGGAGGCCTCCACCCCACCAGAGGCCCCCATCTCATCGGTGGCCACCACCCCACAGGAGGCCACCACCCCACCGGAGGCCGACACGCCACCAGAGCCCTCCATCCCATCGGTGGCCACCACCCCACAGGAGGTCACCACCCCACAGGAGGCCACCGCCCCACAGGAGGTCACCACCCCACAAGAGGCCACCACCCCACCAGAGGCCTCCATCCCATCAGTGGCCACCACCGCACAGGAGGCCGCCACCCCAGAGGAGGCCACCACCCCACCGGAGACCTACATCCCATCAGTGGCCACCACCCCACAGGAGTCCACCACCCGACCGGAGGCTGCCATCTCACCGGAGACCACCACCACCCTGGAGGCCACCACCCTATTGGAGGCTGCCAACCCACCTGAGGCTGCCACCCCACTGCAGGCTGCCACCTCACCACAGGGGGACACCCTATCAGAGACCTCCTCCCCACTGATTCACCGTCCCCGTTGCACCCCCCAGCCTGGCCCCGTGTCCTCTCCCTCCAGCACCAGCCACCTGAGAGGAGGCCTGGCTGGAGACACAGGAACTGAGGGAAGTCCCCAACAGAACTATTCCCTTCCAGCTGGGCAGGTAGTGGAGGACGAACCCACTGAAGCGGGCCAGGGCCGGCGGGGGTGCGCTAGAAGGATTTTGAACTTTTTTTGCAAAATGTTCTGTCTCCCATCGGCTCAAAAGAAGCACCGCAGGAACAAGGTGGTGCCTGGGACCAGCCAGCGGACTTGAGGTCGAGACCAGGAGGCGAGTGTGGGGCGTCCAAGCCCCGCTTCCTCCTTTCATTTCTTATTGGATTTTCAATAAAGAGATTGAAATTGTATCTTTTACTGTGTGTACATGTATGGGGAACAAGGTGAAGTTCAAGTGTGTGTGGAAAGCTAACACCCTCATCCCCGCAGGCAGATGCAGCATGCTGTCACTGATGTGTTGCTGCTGAAAAGCTGACCTCATAGAACATTTGTGACACGGGGGTGAGAGGTACAGGGAGGGATTGGGGTATGTGTGTGGGGGAGTGTTTGTCACAGGGAACAAAGTGTTCAGACAGGATGAAGAAACCATGACATCCATTGCACAGCAGGGTGACAAGGTTAAGGAGAATGTAGGGCACATTTCATAAGACCTGAGAGTCCACTTCAAATGTCTCCTTGGAGGGCAAGAAGGCTCTGAGCTCCCGGGATCCTGAAACAAGGTGTGGGAGGTCCGCCAGGGCAGGACTCCCAACTGGGTGGGGAGCCAGACAAGCAGCCTGAGGCCTGCAGAGGCCTGACCACAGTGGAGCCAGCTGAAGCATGTCCTGGAATCCCCCACTCCCACCCCCCGAACAGCTGGAACAACCATGGAGCCCAGACTGTGACTCTGGGCACTTGTCTCCTCACTGCCCTTCTCTGCCTTTTCTTCCATGGTTGTGGGTGGTGGGGCAGGAGGGTGCTTAGTCATCTCCTGCTTCTTCCAGATCCATATAAATACATCTCACTCCAGAAGGCTGAGTCCTGGGCATTTTGCTGTTTGGGGTCCTCCCTGCACAGCTGGGGCTGTGCACCCCCAGTGCAGACAGCCTGGAGCACAGTAGTCTTTGGAGTTAATGAGAAACACTCAGTGGAAAGGGGCCGTGAGGGAACTACCAAGGTCACCCAACAGCAGCACAGCAATCTCTGGGCCGTGTGCAGGGCAGAGAGGCACACACCTTGCATGGCCTCCCCACACTGAAGGGCGTCAGTGACCTGGCTGGAGTCCCCAAAGTGCCCTAGGGGTCCACTTGTCCCGCTGTGTTTTCTGACTGAATAGTGTGTCACTGACACTTTCCTCTGTGATCTTCTCTCCTTTCATAACAGTAGCATGGGTGGGTCCCTCTAAGAGGCCTGAGCCATGTGTTGCCTTTCGTTCCCCCAAAAAACCATTCCTCTGTGTTTAGTCCTTTCTTTGAAAAAACACATTTCACATGGATAGCCTTTTTTTTTTTTTTTTTGGTTACCTCTTTATATACATATTTTTTAAATCCATACATTGAATCAACTTTGAAAAAACGTCTAACTTACATAGAATTACACACATATTCCCTCACTAAGAACATATTTCATGCCTTTTTCACAAAATATCCTCCTCCCTGGTTCACACCATATGCAGAACCACGTGCTTCCAGAGTTCTACACTTTTCATCACCAGTAACTTTAAACTGTGGTGAAAACCCTAAGAAAGGACATTCTGAATTGTCCTTTACAGAGATAGGTACTTGTAATAAAATAGCTTAAACATTAGCGTAGGCCCAGGAGATGTTAGCCTCCATAAAAATACATTTGCTAATAGAAATCAAGGATGCTGTTGAAAGCCTGTGTATGATCTTTTGCTTTCTTTAGAAATGAAGATAATGCTAATCACTTCTGTCTTCCCTTAACTGAGTTGTTTGAACCTAATATGCTGACTTAGCACAAATAAGGCTAATGAGCTGAGGGCAAGATTTTGATATTACAAAGCATCTACCTATCAAATAAACTGCTTGGGGAAATGTATCAACTTGAAATTATTTTGGGTTATCTGTGGATTCAAGCTCTATCTATATTCCTGTAACCTGTGGTTGATAAATTCGTGTGTTCAACAAATATTTATTGAGCACCCATTATATGCTTGGACTCAGGTATGTAGAATCCTAGGAACATAGAGGTGAATGAAACAGACATGGTCTTTTTAAGGTTTTCTGTTTACTTTTAAAGATGGGCATTCAATGAATAATTACACAAACCTTTTGTTACAAGTTTGTCAAGTGAAATAGTAGATGAAAAGAGAATGTTTAGAGCATTTTTTTAAGTTATAGTATTACTTCATTTTCCTATTTCTAAATGTAGCATTAAAATCATCCAACATACAGATATTCCTATGGCTCCTTACACATTGTACTCTATCTAAAGCTGGGTATTCTAATTTTGAGATGAAGGAAATCATCTCCTTAAATGGCAACATTTCTGAAAAGTAAGTTTTATATTCATGTGGTGGGAAATCAACTTCCCATCTACCCCATCAAAAAAATTCCTTCAGTCCACAGCTAAGGGAAGATAGGTCACACCCACGGCTAACATGGGGTGCCCATGCAGAGAGGGCCCCAAAACAACAAGCAATGGGGTTTAACTTCCGAAACAAGCGAATTCTTTATTTGTACAGAATAATACAGAAGAAAAGCATTATTTTCCTTTTAGCCCTTTTATTAGTGTTTTGGCTCCACCCAAGTTACCATGTACCAAGCTACAAATAATAGAAACCAACCAACTTAACATCCCTGAAATGCATGCAACTGACTCCCTAAAGCACACATCAGTTCTAAGCCTCTGAGTCTGACTGGCACTGGGCAGAGACTATGGTGCTGCTGGGTCACCAGCTGTGTCTGTCGTGCTGCTGGAGTTTGAAGTTGCTGCTGCTTTGGCTTCTGGCTGTGGGGTTTCCATCTGGGCACCTTCTCCATTGCCAGCACTTTTCTCCCTCTTGTCTGCTGCCATCTCTATAATCGCCTGCAGTGGCTGATCGGTTTCAAGGTTGCTGGGCTGGAGTTCATAAACCTGAACTTGACCTGGGACATCAATTGCTTTCTGTTTGAGTTTTTCCAAGATGGTCTGAACCTTCCTGACACCATCTCTCCTGGCTTGATGCTCATCAGCTCGTCCTTCAGGGTCCACAGAATCCGGGACCAGCAGCTCTTTGTTCAGATACTCTTCGATCATCAGGTCTTTTTGACAGTCTTCCTGCCTTCAAAGTTGTCTGCCGCCTGCTCTAGCCCTTGCACCTTCTCCGGGATGGCTTCTACTTTCAGCACACATGGATGTTTCAGGAGGGCCTCAGCTTCTGCTGGTTTTGAGGGTGTAGCTTCTGCAGGGGCAGGGCTGGGGGCTGGCTTCTCTTCTGCATCCACATTCTTGGGGAAAGAGGGGACAGAAGAAGGGCCAGGGCTAGGAGGAGCACAAGCGACTGGAACAGAAGGAAGCTTCACTTCCACCTTCTCAGCGGGAGGTGGGGGCTTCTGGGAAGCAGGTTTGGAATCTGCCTCCTATGGATCACTTGAATCGGGATGTGTCCAGGATGGAGATTTGGTCCAGCTGGGCCTGGTTTCTTTTCAGGTAGTTTTAGTGTCTTCATGCAATAGAAGCTAATTCAAGTGGCTAGAGAGATAGTTAGGAGAAGGGCCCCCTCTGTATTTTCCAGGATAGCATACATTCCATATGCCCTTTACTAGCAGAGTCTAGAAAAATGTGCAGACATTGTATCTTTTTTATTTATATGTATCCAATTTATTATTCTGTGACCTAAGAAATCAGGCATTCACACTAGGAAGACCTACGAAATTCAACACATGAGCATCTTTGTCAATACATACAACTCAGATGACCTGGCTGCTCTCACCCAACCAACGATACAGAAATAGTCCTACTCTTCACAGATCACACCAAGACAGATCCAGTCTTTACCCCAACTTCCAGTCAGGAGACACACAAATGAGCCATTTTTTCCCAACTCTTCCTAGCCATTTCAGTTGCTGAGGAGGCAGTCTAGTGGGGAGTCCCCTGCCATGCTCCCCTATACCATCTTGAACTGACATTTTGACAGAAATTGGGGTAGGGAAACCCCCAAACCTAACTGAGAACTGCTATGTTTCCACCTTCCCTCCCCCCTCTCATTTAGCAAAGTAATAATAATCAAACCCAGCCAAGTCAGAATTAGTGCGGTCGGAAAACGAACACAGAGTCTTGCCCAGGACAGATCCAACACAGTGATAGAAATGTCGCAATATCCAGAGGACAGCTTTTTCAGTTAGGGGGTAGGGCAGCTGGGAAGCACCAGAGAAAGAGTGAGCCGAACTCAACCAGAGAAGCTGTGGAATCCACAGAGGCTTGTAATTTACCTTCCACTTGGGGTTATCTGTGGGCTCAAGCTCTATGTATATTCTTATAACCCGTGGTTGATAAACCCGCAGGGGTAGGGAAGGGAGGAGAGAGACAGAGGTCCTGCCACTTTAGGAATTGAACACACTGAAATGGGGAATCAGAATGCCATAAAGACAAGCCTGCCAAGCCTCCTTCAATGAACAGAAAAAGGTGGACTGATCTGAGAGTCCCCTGTACTGGAGGAACCCTCTCAGCCTTCCCTGGCTTCCCGCTACCCAAATCCCAGGGTCCATGCCCTCCAGGCCTGCAGGTCATTGTTGTTCCCTGTTACAGCTGTCTCAAGGGCTGCTCACAATAGTCAGGTGTTGCTATTGCATTTAAGGCCCAATTTGACAAAGACTCTTTGCAACAATATCACTGGAACCTCTGGGATAAGCAGAAATTGGTGGCTTACTAACATTCCTTTTCAACTACATAATAATGTGTGTGGGGTGCTCCTGGTGGGGCACCCATCAATGCCACAGCTATACAAGAGGATGACAGGGATCACCACAGGTTATTATGATGAAATAGGTGGCTGCCAAATCAATTAGAAAAAATTTGCTTAATAGCCACATCCAGGGTTGGCCAGGGTTCTTCATGTGTGATTTGGAGGGGATGAGTGGGAGCCAGTGTGGAATCCTGCCACTTAGGGCCTGGTCATTTATGACCATGGTCACCAGGGTCTAGACATCCCCTCAGCCTCTCTGTGATCCAGGCACACTCCACACCCAATAACCAGGATATCCCCATTTGGGACAGGACCACCAGTGCTTCATGGCTTTTCCCTCTTCGCCTTTGGTCCCTCTGGGGCTAGCATGACAGTCTCTTTAAAAGGGTCCAGGTTTCCCTGGAGGGTGACAGGTCTTTCCACCATCCCCAGGGCACCTTGGAGTGAGTGTCTGGGGAGGACATTGCTACAAAAGCCACCCCAAATAATCTGGCCTTTGGCGCTCCCCTGTGTTACATATCCTCCTTGTTGGGGACAGTGGAGGCCACTGCCAGTAGCTGGGGCATGTCTGGGGGCTCAAGGTCATCTTCTGGTGTTTCCTGTGGGTTATCACAGTCAGAGGTGTCAATCGTGTATCAATCACTATTTCTGCCTTGGCTGAACTAGGCCCATGTTGTACACTTTCTGACAGCTTCAGTGATTCTTTCTCTACATATTGCTGGGCTTTCCTCCTTTCCCTGAACCACCTGTGTTAATTTGGAAAAGTTGAGGGGTTTTACCTGAATAGCTTCCGTATCCTTATAAAACACACTAATATGGCCAGCTGCCTGCTGCTCCGCCTCTGCTCCCACCGCTGGGTCCCATTCATGAGGGCCACTGGGCTTGGTGGTGGCCCAGGCAGCTCCTGAGACAGTGGCGACCCTGGCGGGAGCCCTGTCCCCTCCTGCAACCCTGGTCTGCAAATTTCCCTTGGCTGCCCGCCCTCCCAGTGGGTCCTCCCTGCTGCGGTCCAGCAGCCGCCTCCCCTTGGCTGCCTGCTGGCCGAGAGCAAAGCCTCTGCAGTCTCAAACTGTGAATTATGTGGGAGAGCTGATGGGGCGGGTGATTGTCACCCTGAAGGAACTCTACAAGGGCATTCACCAGGCCACCCTCTCTGGGGGTCTGGACGTCATCCTGGTGCAGCAGCAGGACGGCACCTGTCAGTGTTCGCCTTTCCACGTTCGGTTTGGGAAGCTGGGAGTCCTGAGATCCAAAGAGAAAGCGATTGATTTAGAAATCCATGGCAATGCAGTGGATCTTCACATGAACTTGGGTGACAATGGAGAAGCTTTCTTTGTGGAGGAGACTCAAGAGGAATGTGAAAAGCTTCCTGCTTACCTCGCCACCTCACCAATTCCAAGCAAAGATCAAATCTTTAAAGATACTGACACCCCTTTGATGAAATCGGGTGGAGATGAAAAACAATCCCAGAGTCCAGACGGCTCACACACCTTGGAAACAGAGACAGTTTTCACCCCGAGTTCTGTGAAAAAGAAAAAACGAAGGAGAAAGAAATGCAAACGGGACAGGAAGAAGGAAGAGCAGGCTGCTTCTCCCGCTGCGGAGACACGTGTGCTGGGGGCGGGAGCTCTGAAGACGACAGGGCTCCGGGTCAGCAAGAGGATCTTCAGATGCTTCCTGCAAGGAAGAAGAATACAAGGAGCCTCTGCTCTTTCATGCTGGAGATCGCTACCCCTTATCTGATGGAGACTGGTCCCCTTTAGAGAACACCTATTCCCAGGCAGCATGTCCTAAGAGTGATTCAGAGCTGGAGGTGAAACCCACTGAGAGCCTGCTCACATCAGAGTCTCACACGGAGTGGACATGGGGAGGATTTCCAGAATCCACCCAGGTCAGCAAAAGAGAAAGAGCTGACTATCATTCCAGGATGGTTACAATTACACCAGAAGATACCCATTTTCAGGTAATTCCCAGTGAGGACAACCTCCTAAGTGAAGTTGAGAAGGATGCTTCCATCGAAGACACTGTCCTATTGTGAAACCCAAGCCCACAGCCCTGTGTAAGCAGTTGAGTGACACATCTCCCACCGCAGAGCTCCTCCAGCCTCTGGAGAGTCCCCAGGTTCTATCTATGTTAGATGTGGACCAACTTCCCAGCCCATCCTCAGTAGAGGTTGCTTCAGAATCCAAACCAGCAGCTAAAGTAGACTCACCGTCAAAGAAGCAAGGTATCCACAAGAGAAGCCAGCAGCAGGGACCTGATGATATTAACCTTGATGACCTAAAGGCTCTAGAACATGAAGTTGCAGCTCTCTATTTCCCTAAAAGTGAATCAGATCCCGGCTCCAGGCAGTGGCCCGAGTCTGACATGCTCTGTGGCTCCCAGTCACCACAGTCTGTGGGAGGTAAAGGTGCTGATAGTGGCACTGAGTGCCTCTCAGATTCTGCCATGGACTTGCCAGATTTCACCTTCTGTCTGTGTGGGGGCCTCAGTGAGAAGGGAGAAATTTCTAAACAAAAATTCATGGAACATATTTTTACTTATCATGAGTTTGTAGAAAACCCTGGGCTCATAGATAACCCTAACCTTGTCATACGGATGTATAATTGTTACTATAAATGGGCATTGGCTGCTCCCATGACCCTCAGCTCACAGGTGTTTCAGAAGAGTCTGCTTAAGGCCACAGTCGTGTTCTGGGTTAAAGACAAGATGCCAAAGAAATCCGGTCGCTGGTGGTTTTAGCGTAAGAGAGAAAGCATGACCAAACAGCTGCCAGAAGCCAAGGAGGCAAAATGTGAGGTGCTGCCAATCCGTGACCTGCTGTCAAGTGCAAAGGAGCCGGCAAGTGCCAGGCTGGCTGAGGATGACTCCTTGAGTGCTGAGGGGTTGCAAGAGCTTGAAGAATCAATTGAAGTGGACCCCATTCCCGTGGAGCCCTTGAGCCAGGGCAGCACAACTTTATTTTTTTTTAATCATTATATTTGATTTAATTTAACACTCTAGTAGTCAAAGCTTTAAGACCTTAAATTCAGTTATATTTAATAAGTCTAACAAAATTCAGTAACAATACCCTGAAGTAAGCTAATATTCATATAAATTTAAATGTCAATACACTTTCTAAATAAATTTTTTCAAGCACACTTAAATTTAAACTGATCACATTAACTTACGAATATGAATGCAAGGAATCTCTCCAATACACTTAAAAGTTCATTAAAAATGACCAGAATTTAAAAAGCAAATATTGTATCGACATACCATCACCTTATATTCTTTTTTTTTCTTTATAGCCAAGTTTATTGGAATGTGTCTATTTTACAAAGAGAAAAAGTACCTGTAAGCTAATGCAATATCATTATTCTTATTTGAGCTAATGATAATTGAGTATAATTTCTATTACCGATGGCTTAAGCTTAGTTACGTTTTATTTATTTATTTTTTTTTATTTTTATTAAATCATAGCTGTGTACATTGATATGATCATGGGGCATCATTCACTAGCTTCACAGACCATTTACCAAGTTTCACATATACCCTTGTAAGATGCACCACTGGTGTAATCCCATTCCCTCTACCCACCTCCCCCCTCCCTCCCCTCCCTTTCCCCCTTCCCCCTGTTCTTAGGTTGTAACTGGGTTATAGCTTTCATGTGAAAACCCTAAATTAGTTTCATAGTAGGCTGAGTACATTGGGTACTTTTTCTTCCATTCTTGAGATACTTTACTAGGAAGAATATGTTCCAGCTCCATCCATGTAAACATGAAAGAGGTAAAGTCTCTATCTTTCTTTAAGGCTGCATAATATTCCATGGTGTACATGTATCACAATTTATTAATCCATTCGTGGATCGATGGGCACTTGGGATTCTTCCATGACTAAGTAATTATGAATTGAGCTGCAATAAACATTCTGGTACAAATATTTTTGTTATGATGTGCTTTTTGGTCTTTTGGGTATATGCCCAGTAGAGGGATTACAGGATTGAATGGCAGATCTATTTTTAGATCTCTAAGTGTTCTCCATATCTCTTTCCAAAAGGAATGTATTAATTTGCATTCGCACCAGCAGTGCAAAAGTGTTCCCTTTTCTCCACATCCACGCCAACATCTCTAGTCTTGGGATTTTGAGATATAGGCTAGTCTCACTGGAGTTAGATGGTATCTCAAAGTAGTTTTGATTTGCATTTCTCTGATGATTAAAGATGATGAGCATTTTTTCATATGTCTGAAGGCCACGCGCCTGTCTTCTTCAGAGAGGTTTCTCTTCAAATCCCTTGCCCAGTCTGCGATGGGATCCCTTGTTCCATTCTTGCTAATGCGTTTGAGTTCTCTGTGAATTCTGGTTATTAAACCTTTGTCGGAGACATAACCTGCAAATATCTTCTCCCATTCTGAGGGCTGTTTTCTTGCTTTACTTACTGTGTTCTTGGCTGTGCAGAAGCTTTTTAGTTTGATCAAGTCCCAGTAGTGTATTTTTGAAGCTGCTTCAATTGCCCGGGTGGTCCTCCTCATAAAATACTCGCCCAGCCCGATTTCTTCAAGCGTTTTCCCTGCACTCTCCTCTAGTATTTTTATAGTTTCATGTCTTAAGTTTAAATCTTTTATTCAGTGAGAGTCTATCTTAGTTAATGGTGAAAGGTGTGGGTCCAATTTCAGTCTTTTATAGGTTGCCAGCCAGTTCACCCAGCACCATTTGTTAAATAGGGAATCTTTTCCCCACTGAATGTTTTTAATTAGCTTGTCAAAGATTAAATAACGGTAAGTAGCTGGATTCATCTCTTGGTTCTCTATTCTGTTCCAGACATCTACTTCTCTGTTTTTGTGCCAATACCATGCTGTTTTGATCACTATAGATTTACAGTATAGCCTGAAGTCTAGTCATGTGATACCTCCTGATTTGTTCTTATTTCTGAGTAATGTGTTTGCTATTTGAGTTTTTCTGATTCCATATAAAATGAAGTACTATTTTTTCAAGTTCATTAAAGTATGACAATGGTGCTTTAATAGGGATTGCATTAAATCTATAGATTGCTTTAGGTAGTATGGACATTTTAACAATGTTGATTCTACCCAGCCATGAGCATGGTATTTTTTTTTTTTTCATTTGTTAACATCCTCAGCTATTTCTTTTCTCAGAGCTTCATAGTTCTCATTATAGAGGTCTTTCACTTCCTTTGTTAGGTAAATTCCATGAGATTTCATCTTCTTTAGCATATTGTAAAAGGAATAGTGTTCTTTTTTTTTTATTTGTTTGTTTTTTTTCAGCTTGACTATTGTTGACGTATATAAAAGCTACTAAATTGTGAGTATTGATTTTGTATCCTGAGATGCTGCCATATAACTTGGTCATATCTAAGAGTTTTGAAGTTGAGTCCCTGGGATTTTCCAGGTATAGAAATCATGTCATCAGCAAAGAGTGAGAGTTTGATCTCCTCTGACCCTATTTTGATCACCTTCTCTTGCCTGATTGGATAGCTAAGACTTCCATTACTATGTTAAATAGCAGTGGAGACAGTGGGCATCCTTGTCTCATTCCTGATCTGAGTGGAAATGTTTTCAATTTTACACCATTCAATATGATATTAGCTGTGCATTTGTTGTAAATGGCCTCTATCACTTTAAGAAATGTCCCTTCTATGCCCTTTTTCTTAAGAGTTCTGATCATGAAAGGATGCTGGATATTATCAAAGGCTTATTCTGTGTCAATTGAGAGAATCACAAGGTCTTTGTTTTTTATTTTATTGATGTGATGTATTATATTTATAAATATGCGTATGTTGAACCAACCTTGTAACCCGGGAATAAAACGAACTTGATCACGGTGTATAATATTCTTTCTTTGTTGGATCCTTTCCTGGTTTGGGTATCAGGGTGATACTTGCTTCATAGAATGTGTTGGGAAGTATTCATTCTTCTTCTATACTTTGGAAAATGTTGTATAATATAGGTACTAATTCTGCTTGAAAGGTTTGGTAGAATTCAGATGTGAAGCTGTCTGGTCCCGGACTTTTCTTCTTAGGGAGATTTCATATTCATGATGCTATTTCAGTGATTGATATAGGTCTATTAAAGATTTCTAATTCTTTCTGGTTGAGTCTAGGACCAGGAGCACCCCACACACATTAATATATAGTTGAAAAGGAATGTTAGTAAGCCACCAATTTCTGCTTATCCCAAAGGTTCCAATGTGATTGTTGCAAAGAGTCTTAGTCAAATCGGGCCTTAAATGCAATAGCAACACCTGACTATTGTGAGCAGCCCTTGAGACAGCTGTAACAGGGAACAACAATGACCTGCAGGCCTGGAGGGCATGGTCCCTGGGACTTGGGTAGCGGGAAGCCAGGGAAGGCTGAGAGGGTTCCTCCAGTACAGGGGACTCTCAAATCAGTCCACCTTTTTCTGTTTGTGGAAGGAGGCTTGGCAGTTTTGTCTTTATGGCATCCCGATTCCCCATTTCAGTGTGTTCAATCCCTAAAGTGGCAGGACCTCTGTCTCTCTCCTCCCTTCCCTACCCCTGCAGGTTTATCAACCATGGGTTATAAGAATATAGAGCTTGAGCCCACAGATAACCCCAAGTGGAAGGTAAATTACAAGCCTCTGTGGATTCCACAGCTTCTCTGGTTGAGTTCAGCTCACTCTTTCTCTGGTGCTTCCCAGCTGCCCTACCCCCTAACTGAAAAAGGTTTCCTCTGGATATTGCGACATTTCTATCACTGTGTTGGATCTGTCCTGGGCAAGCCTCTGTGTTCGTTTTCCAACCGCACTAATTCTGACTTGGCTGGGTTTGACCATTATTGCTTTGCTAACTGAGAGGGGGGAGGGAAGGTGGAAACATAGCAGTTCTCAGTTAGGTTTGGGGGCTTCCCTACCCCAATTTCTGTCAAAATGTCAGTTCAAGATGGTATAGGGGAGCAACGCAGGGGACGCCACACTAGACTGCCTCCTCAGCAACTGGAATGGCTGGAAGGGTTGGGAAACAAGGGCTCATTTGTATGTCTCCTGACTGGAAGTTGGGGTAAAACACTGGATCTGTCTTGCTGTGATCTGTGATGAGTAGGACTATTTCTGGTATCGTTGGTTGGGTGAGAGCAGCCAGGTCATCTCAGTTGTATGTATTGACAAAGATGCTCAGGTGTTGAATTTCATAGGTCATCCTAGTGTGAATGCCTGATTTCTTAGGTCACAGAATAATAAATTGGATACATATAAATAAAAAAGATGCAATGTCTGCACATTTCTCTAGACACTGCTAGTAAGTGGCATATGGAATGTATGCTATCCTAGGAAAATACAGAGGGGGCCCTTCTCCTAACTATCTCTCTAGCCACTTGAATTAGCTTCTATTGCATGAAGACACTAAAACTACCTGAAAAGAAACCAGGCCCAGCTGGACCAAATCTCCATCCTGGACACATCCCGATTCAAGTGATCTGTAAGGACGCAGATTCCAAACATGCTTCCCAGAAGCCCCCACCTCCTGCTGAGAAGGTGGAAATAAACTTCCTTCTGTTCCAGTCGCTTGTGATCCTCCTAACCCTGGCCCTTCTGCTGACCCCTCTTCCCCCAATAATGTGGTTGCAGAAGAGAGGGCAGCCCCCAGCCCTGCCCCTGCAGAAGCTACACCCTCAAAACCAGCAGAAGCTGAGGCCCTCCTCAAAGATCCATGTGTGCTGAAAGTAGAAGCCATCCCGGAGAAGGTGCAAGGGCTAGAGCAGGTGGCAGACAACTTTGAAGGCAGGAAGACTGACAAAAAGATCTGACGATCTAAGAGTATCTGACCAAAGAGCTGCTGGCCCTGGATTCTGTGGACCGGAAAGACGAGCTGATGTGCGTCAAGTCAGGAGAGATGGTGTCAGAAAGGTTCAGACCATCTTGGAAAAATTCGAACAGAAAGCAATTGATGTCCCAGGTCAAGTTCAGATTTATGAACTCCAGCCCAGCAACCTTGAAACCGATCAGCTACTGCAGGCAATCATAGAGATGGCAGCAGAGAAGAGGGAGAAAAGTGCTGAGAATGGAAAAGGTGCCCAGACGGAAACCCCACAGCCAGAAGCCAAAGCAGCAGCAACTTCAAACTCCAGCAGCACGACAGACACAGCTGGTGACCCAGCAGCACCATAGTCTCTGCCCAGTGCCAGTCAGACTCAGAGGCTTAGAACTGATGTGTGCTTTAGGGAGTCAGTTGCATGCATTTCAGGGATGTTAAGTTGGTTGGTTTCTATTATTTGTAGCTTGGTACATGGTAACTTGGGTGGAGCCAAAACACTAATAAAGGGGCTAAAAGGAAAATGATGCTTTTCTTCCGTGTTATTCTGTACAAATAAAGAATTCGCTTGTTTCAGAAGTTAAACTCCCTTGCTTGTTGTTTTGGGGCCCTCTCTGCATGGGCACCCCATGTTAGCTGTGGGTGTGAGCTATGTTCCTTTAGCTCTGGACTGGAGGAGTTTTTGGATTGCGTATATGGGGAGTTGATTTCCCATCACATGAATATGAAACTTACTTTTCAGAAATGTTGCCATTTAAGGAGATGATTTCCTTCATCTCAGAATTAGAATACCTAACTTTAGATAGAGTACAATGTGTAAGGGGCCATAGGAATATCTGTGTGTTGGATGATTTTAATGCTACATTTAGAAAAAGGAAAATGAAATAATACTATAACTTAAAAAACATGCTCAAAACATTCCCTTTTCATCTACTATTTCACTTAACAAACTTGTAACAAAAGGTTTGTGTAATTATTCATTGAATGCCCATCTTTGAAAGTAAACAGAAAGCCTTAAAAAGACCATGTCTGTTTCATTCACTGCTATCTTCCTAGGATTCCACATACCTGAGTCCAAGCATATAATGGGTGCTCAATAAATATTTGTTGAACACACGAATTTATCAACCACAGGTTACAGGAATATAGATGGAGCTTGAATCCACAGATAACCCCAAATAATTTCAAGTTGATACATTTCCCCAAGCAGTTTATTTGATAGGTAGATGCTTTGTAATATCAAAATCTTGCCCTCAGCTCATTAGCCTTATTTGTGCTAAGTCAGCATATTAGGTTCAAACAACTCAGTTAAGGGAAGACAGAAGTGATTAGCATTATTGTCATTTCTAAAGAAAGCAAAGGGTCATACACAGGCTTCCAACAGCATCCTTGATTTCTATTAGCAAATGTATTTTTATGGAGGCTAACATCTCGTGGGCCTACACTAATGTTTAAGCTATTTTATTACAGGTACCTATCTCTGTAAAAGACAATTCAGAATGTCCTTTTTTAGGGTTTTCACCACAGTTTAAAGTTACTGGTGATGAAAAGTGTGGAACTCTGGAAGCACATGGTTCTGCATATGGGGTGAGACAGGGAGGAGGATGTCTTGTGAAAAAGGCATGAAATGTGCCCTTAGTGAGGGAATATGGGTGTAATACTATGTAAGTTAGACATTGTTTCAAAGTTGATTCAGTGTGTGGATTTAAAAAAAAAAAAAGATATAAAGAGGTAATCCCCCCCCCCAAAAAAAAGGGTATCCATGTGGAAATGCGTTTTTTCAAAGAAAGTACTAAACACAGAGGAATCGTTTTGGGGGAACGAAAGGCCAACACCTGGCTCAGTCCTCTTAGAGAGACCCACCTGTGCTACTGTTATGAAAAGGAGAGAAGAACACTCAGAAAACTGTCAGTAACACACTATTCAGTCAGAAAACACAGTGGGACAAGTGGTCCCTTAGGGCACCTTGGGGACTCCAGCCAGGTCACTGACTCCCTTCAGTGTGGGGAGGCCATGCAAGGTGTGTGCCTCTCTGCCCTGCACACGGCCCAGAGATTGCTGTGCTGCTGTTGGGGGACCTTGGTAGTTCCCTCACGGCCCCTTTCCACTGTTGTTTCTCATTAACTCCAAAGACTACTGTGCTCCAAGCTGCCTGCACAAGGGGTGCACAGCCTCAGCTGTGCAGGGAGGACCCCAAACAGCAAAATGCCCAGGACTCAGCTTTCTGGAGTGAGATGTATTTATATGGATCTGAAAGAAACAGGAGATGACTAAGCACCCTCCTGCCCCACCACCCACAACCATGGAAGAAAAGGCAGAGAAGGGCAGTGAGGAGACAAGTGCCCAGGAGTCACAGTCCGGGCTCAATGGTTGTTCCAGCTGGTTGGGGCATTGGAGTGAGGGAGTCCAGGCCATGCTTCAGCTGGCTCCACTGTGGCCAGGAGGCCTCTGCAGGCTGCAGGCTGCTTGTCTGGCTCCCCACACTCCTGGGAGTCCTGGTCTGGCCGACCTCCCACACGATGTTTCAGGATCCTGGGAGCTCAAGGCCTTGCCCTCCAAGGAGACATTTGAAGTGGACTCTCAGGTCTTATGAAATGTGCCCTACATTCTCCTTAATCTGGTCACCCTGCTGTGCCACGGATGTCACGGTTTCTTCATCCTGCCTGACACTTTATTCCCTGTGACAAACACCCCCACACACACATACCCCAATCCCTCCCTGTACCTCTCACCCCCGTGTCACAAACGATCTATGAGGTCAGCTTTTCAGCGGCAACACATCAGTGACAACATGCTGCATCTGCCTGCGGGGATGAGGGTGTTAGCTTTCCACACACACTTGAACTTCACCTTGTTCCCCATACATGTACACACAGTAAAAGATACAATTTCAATCTCTTTATTGAAAATCCAATAAGAAATGAAAGGAGGAAGCGGGGCTTGGACGCCCCACACTCGCCTCCTGGTCTCGACCTCAAGTCCGCTGGCTGGTCCCAGGCACAACCTTGTTCCTGCGGTGTTTCTTTTGGGCCGGTGGTAGGCAGAACATTTTGCAAAAAAAGTTCAGAATCCTCCTAGCGCACCCCTGCTGGCCCTGGCCCACTTCTGTGGGTTCGTCGTCCACTACCTGCCCAGCTGGAAGGGAATAGTTCTGTTGGGGACTTCCCTCAGCTCCTGTGTCTCCAGCCAGGCCTCCCCTCAGGTGGCTTTTGCTGGAGGAAGAGGACACGGGGCCAGGCTGGGGGGCGTAATGGGGACTGGGAATGAGTAGGGAGGAGGTCTCTGATGGGGTGGCCCCTTCCGGTGAGGTGGCAGCCTCCAGTGGGGTGGTGGCCTCCTGTGGGGTGGTGGCCACCGATGGGATGGAGGCTTCGGGTAGGGTGGCAGCCTCCTGTGGGGTGGTGGCCACCAATGGGATGGAGGCCTCCGGTGGGGTGGCGGCCTCCTGTGGGGTGGTGTCCACCGATGGGATGGAGGTCTCCGGTGGGGTGGTGGCCTCCTGTGGGGTGGCGGCCTCTTGTGGGGTGGTGTCCACCGATGGGATGGATGTCTCCGGTGGGGTGGTGGCCTCCTGTGGGGTGGTGGCCACCGATGGGATGGAGGCTTCTGGTGGGTTGGTGGCCTCCTGTGGGGTGGTGGCCACCAATGGGATGGAGGGCTCTGGTGGCATGTCAGCCTCCGGTGTGGTGGTGGCCTCCTGTGGGGTGGTGTCCACCGATGGGATGAAGGGCTCTGGTGGGGTGTTGACCTCCGGTGGGGTGGACACCTCTGGTGGGGTGGCGGCCTCCAGTGGTGTGGTGGCCACCGACGGGATAGAGGCTTCCGGTGGGGTGGCGGCCTCCTGTGGGGTGGTAGCCACTGATGGGATGGAGGCCTCTGGTGGGGTGGTGGCCACCGAGTAGATGGGGGCCTCCGGTGGGGTTGACGCCTCTGGTGGGGTGGTGGTCTCTTGTGAGGTTGTGGCCACCAATGGGATGGAGGCCTCTGGTGGGGTGACAACCTCCGGTGGTGTTGTGGCCTCCAGTGGTGTGGCAGCCTCCAGTGTGGTGGCAGCCTCCGGTGGGGTGGAGGCCTCCAGTGGGGTGGTGATCTCCGGTGGGGTGGAAGCCTCAGGTGTGGTGGCAGTCTCCAGTGGGGTGAAGTCCTCCAGTGGGGTGAAGGCCTCCAGTGGGGTGAAGGCCTCCAGTGGGGTGGCAGTCTCTGGTGTCATGTCCGTCACTGCCCTGTGTGACCTCATGCTGTCTTGGGGAGACTGGAGCCAGGGGTCGTCCATCATCTGGCGGAGGGTGGGTCTCTTGCTGGGGTCGAGGGTTAGGATCTTGTGGATAAATGATTTTAATTTGGGGGTAATGAAAGCAGGTGTTCTATAGGTGCCTCTTAAGATGGACGTTTGCAGTTCATCGAGGTCCCGTCCTTTAAATGGGAAGAGCCCGGATGCCATCGAATAGAGGATGACCCCAAGGCTCCAGATGTCTGCCTCTGGTCCCTTGTAGTTCGGGCCCAGGAAAACTTCAGGGGCCAAATACATGGGGGTCCCACATAAGTCTGTGAAGGTCTTACCTTCGCTGAAGGTTGCAGCACTGCCGAAGTCAGCGAGTTTGACGTTGTTTTCGGAATCCAATAATATGTTCTCAAGCTTCAGGTCCCTGTGCACGATGCCCTCTTGGTGAAGGTACTCCATGGCTTTCAGTAGCTGCAAGAATATGGCTCGGGCCTCCCCCTCCTCCATCTGACCAGATGTCATTACTCTGTCACAGAGGTCACCAGCACCTGCATGTTCTATTATGAGGTAGATATTTTCCTTACCCTCTCTGACCTCCAGCAGTTTGAGGATGTGGGGATGGTCCAGTCTCTGCATGATCTCAATCTCTGAAGACACAGACATGAGGCCCTCGATAAAGCGTTTGTTGAGGATCTTCACCGCCACCTCAGTGCCAGTTCCACGGTGCCGGGCCAGCTTCACCTCAGCGAAGCCGCCCTGGCCAAGGGTCCTTAAGAACTCGTAGTCCTGGAGGACCTCCTTGTCCAGAGACACGGAGGACGCCCCAGGCTCCATGGGGAGCCTGACTACACTACCACTATGCTATATAAGCTACACTAAATAATGAAGAACAACTATACTCACTATGCCAAAAACACTAACAAACTATTCTAACTGGGGCACTAAATAGGCTAACACTAGCAATGAAAGCTAACTAGGATAAAAATAATATGTGAACTTACGCTAACAAAACAAATAACACTACGCTAAGAAGACTATGTACACTATGCTAAACTACTCACTGGGATAACTGCAAGAACTACGATCAGGGAAACGCTATCTGGAGGTCAAGTCCACAGGTCACCGAAAGAAGCTTCCTGGGCTGTAACGACCAAAGACCCAAGCCCAGACAGGGGCTTATATAGGTTTCAGCCTCAATGGCTCTCTATGAGGTCAGAGGCAGGGGGAAATGGACCAATCAGGGCTGGGGATAACACAGGGTAGGGTTTTTTTCCCTTATATGGGCACAAAAGCATTTTCATCTTCAAAGAGAAACAAGTGTTTCTTGTTTACATGGGTTATAGAGATTGATATTTCATTTATTAGAAATTAAAACCCGTACCACATTTCCATGGCCTTCTCATTTATAGTGTGAAAACCTATAATAACTTTAGGTTTTTAGAGAGTTTATCGTGTCTTTATGGTAGGTATTCAATTTCTATTTCTTTAAATTTGAATTAGTGTTGGAAGGATGCTACAAATACCTGCTATCATGATACCATACAGAAATATTCTGGAGTGTGTGATGCACAACAAGGTCCCTTATTAACATCTAGTGAGCTGCTAGGAAGATGAGTCTTATCATTTTTCCACATGATTGAGATAAGATTTGTCATCAAAAACCTTAGAGTCAGGATATCAATGGGTTGAAATTTTCAAAGTCATGGGGTAAAAAAAGGTCTGTCTACCAAGAGTCCAACATCCGAGAAACTGTGTTTCAAAAATGAGGAAGAAATTAAGACATTTGTCAGCTATCCAAAAGGTGAGCACCAGCAGCCCTGCCCTACAATGGAAAGAGTCCTTCTTTTGAAAAGAAAGGACACTAGACAGGAACTCAAAGCTTGATGAAGAAATAAAGATGTCTGGTAAAGGCAAATACATGGACAGTGATAAAGCCTAGCACTATTTGTGTCTTGTGCTTGATTTAAGGCTATCATGAGTGGATGTTTTGAACACATGTAATTTTGGTGACACCAATAACTGAAAGAACAATTAGATAAGAGAAAGAAAGAAAAGGTACTTGAATCAAAAAAGAAGGTTTAAAGTGATCAGTTTGCAAATGACATGATCTCATACGTAGAAAACGCTGAAGATTCCCTAAAAGTAGTATGAAAACCAAAGCAAAGTTAGGAAAGGTTCAGGTATATGGAATCTCAAGTGACCCCAAAGAAAACAATCTTGAAAAATACAAAGTTGGAGGTCTTATACTTCCTGTTTTCAGAACTCATTACAAGCTCCTGAGTTCAAAACAGGGTGGTACTGGCAGGGGCAGACTTAGAGAGCAATGGGAGAGAACACTGAGCACAGAATTCAACCTGCTCCTGTATGGTTAAATGATTTTACAAGGGTGACATGTGCACCCAGTGGGGAAGGGACAGTCTTCAGTGAATGGGACTGGGATGACTGGACATCCACAAATGGGGGGCTGAAGCAGGATCCTGACATGAAACCATACACATGAATTAACTCATAGTGAATTGAGGACTTAAATGTTAAGTGTTATAACTATGAAACTCCCAGAAGAAACCACAGGAGGAAAGCTTGAGGGCAATGGATCTGGCATTGACATTTTGCCTATAATACCAAAAGCACAGGGTACATATTTACACTCGGGAAACAGGACCACATCAAAAGGTAAATGTTGGATTGGGTGCAGAGGCTCACCCTCTAATTCTGGTACTCTGGGAGGCTGAGGTAGGTGGATTGCTGGAGCACAGGAGTTCAAGCCCAGGCTAAGTAAAGGACCCTGTCTCTAAAAGAAGCTGGAAATTGTGGGTCTTGCCTGTAGTCCCAGCTACTTGGGAACTGAGGGGAGAGGGTCACTTGAGCCCAGAAGTTAGAGGTTGCTGTGAGCTATGGATGCCATGTCCCTCTACCCAGGGTGACAAAGTGAGACTGTGTCTGAAAGTGAAAAAGAAGAAAAAGAATCTAAAATCCCTGAGTATCAAAGGGTGCAAGAGATCAAAGACAACCTATGAAATGGGAGAAAATACCTGCACTTCCTATACCTGATTAGGGGTTCACGTCTGGAATTTGTAGAGAACGCCAATACATTGACAACAATAAAGCAAATCACCCGATTAAACAACAGCCAAATGACCTGAAGAGATATTTCTCCAGCGGTGATATGCATATGCCCAATAAGCTCATGAAAAGATACTCAACAGCGCTCATCATTAGAGCACTACAGAGCTAAAGCTCAATGAAAACCCACTTTACACTCCTTAGGATGGCACACCCATTTCATGTATTAGCTCAGAAATCCTTAACACATAACCACAGCATGGTGGATCCTCAAAAAGTTAAACAGGATTCCATATGAAAGCACAGTCTCAAAGTGGTATTAGTCCCCCCATGTTCCTAGAAGTGTTATTCACACTCGCTGAAATGTGGAAGCACCCCAAGTGTTCATCAAAGATGAACAGATAAACCAAATGTGGTCCTATACACACAATGGAATGTTATTCAACCTTACCAGGGAGGGAGATTCTGACACATGCTACCACGTGGATGTACCTCAGGGACACTGCTAAGCCATTCCCAAAGGTACAGATTGTGTAATTGCTCTTATATGAGGTGTCCGGAGTAGTTAATTTCATGGACACAGGAAGTAGAAAGGTGGTTGTGAGGGGAGAAGGGGTGGAAATTGGGAAATGGGGCATTTATGTTTATTGAGGACAGTTTCAGTTTTACAAAATAAATTGTGTAGATGATTGGTGGTGACAGTTGCACCACAGTGTGAATGTACGTTGCACCACAGTGTGAATGTACGTCACACCACTGAACTGTACACTTAAAAGCTGGTATTTTATTAGAATCAAAATGAATAAGGTTGATGGAAAATATTGATGGAAATGAATAAGGTTGATGGAAAATATTGATGGAAATGAATAAGGTTGATGGAAGATATTGATAGAAAATAAAGGCAGGAATGTAGGGCAACTGTTGGTAGCAGTTTCCCTTGATGGAGCCACTTTGAGAAAGTTATTTGTCAATAACAGTGTGTGCCCCATGGCCTAGGAGTCTCCTTTTTTAGCACACATCCAAGATAAACTCCTAAGGGTGCCCCCAGAAGCAAAGGTGCCCAGATGCTCTTTGTAGCCCTATGGATCAGAGCCCCGGACTGGAAGGAACGGAAATGCGCGCAGTAGCATGGGTCGGTCTATTGCCCTGTATCCACACAACGGCATAATATATGGAAATGTACACGGGGACGAGCAATGTGACAGACATGGAAGCTCGGGAATGAGATGGAGCTGAGGAAGCCAGATACGGAAGAGGTTAGCTGTAGCATCAAGCAAAATTAGGCTTGTGCTGGTAGAAGTCAGGGTAGGGGTTTCCTTTGGGGGAAAGGCTAGCCATCAGATGTATCTCCAGGAGTCTTTGGGGTGCTGAGAATCTGTTTCCTGATCTGGGTGATGGGACACAGGGTGTGTTCGATATGTGACAAAAAAAAATGGAAATTGTATATTCATGTGAAGTATACTTACATTAAAAATGTGTAAGTGAAAATCATCAGACTGCCTATCAAGCCTGGGATGAAAGAGGGACCCTCAGCCTGTTGTGTCTTGTTCACAAAGGACAAGTTCACGATGACCAGGTGGTTCTCCCCTTGTTGCAGGGAGGCTGCAACCGGGCTCTAATCATTGCACTGCAGTGGCCTCAGGGTGAGAGCTGAGGCCCAGGGATCCAACATGTTCCCAGTGAGCTACGGCACGGCCATGGCCACCTGAGTGCTGGGATCACCATAGCTGCCTATCTGGCCCTCAAGGTGAGCTGGGATCCTGGCCCCTCCCCACCCCCCCTGCCCACTCCTTCCCTGGTGTGAGTTATTCATTTGCTCTTCCAGGCCTCCCTCTTCCTGTGACTTTCTGGCTGAAAGCAGGAACTGATGTAAAGGAGCAGAGTTCTCCCTCAGGGGACAATAGTTGCTGACATCCATGTGTTCATATAAGATAGACAGTGCTTGGCAGGCTTGGCAGGGCTCTGACCTGCCAGGCTGTCTTGACCAAGGCAGGAGTGTGGGCTTTAAAGGCTTTGAAATGTTCCCGACAGGGGTCAGGAGAGAGGGCCCCTTCTGGTCCACTCCAGTCACCTTCAGAATCCTCACACAGTTCCAGAACTGGACAGTGGCCTTTGGTGTCTTAGATTCTGAGGCCTCTACAAACCTAGGTCTGGGAGGATTCTGCCCCTTGCCTGATGTCTGTAAATCCCTCTTCCCATCTGAGGAGGGAGGTGGCCATGGCATGTGCACTTTGGAGCACACGGTCTGAGCTCCATACCAGTCCAAGGCTGCATCCGGGTCTGACACAGCAGCTCTGTGCTCTGGCTCATTTAACTTTTCTGGGCCTCACATCCCCCCCCTCCAAAAAAAAAATGGGGCTGAGACCACAACTGTCTCATAGGCTGTGGTGAAGATTCCTGAACTAAACATGGAGTGGGTATAGGAAGGAGCTGGGGAGGTACTGAGTGCTCAGTGAGGGTCAGTCAGTAACACATGAGCACACAGACCTGGGCCTTCTCCCAAAGGTGGTAGTGGGAGAGTCTCCCCAGGGCTGCCGCACAGCAGGCTGGTGAACGGGCTTGTTCTTCCTGTGCCTGAACCTTGCCTTGTCCACAAGAGGCCCAGAGGGCTGAGCTGGTGGCAGTTACTGTTCCCGGGGAAGCCCCCAAAGTCCGGGCTGGTCCAGGCAGCCCTCACATTTCCTGTCACCCAGAGTCAGGCAGTGCTGGTTCCCATGGTGTGTGATGTTTGTTTCTCCCTCTGTCCCATTAGAGGCCAGCTCAGTGACCTTAGGACCTTTCATCTCTGCACCTGTATACATGGGCCCAGTGCCTCATACAGACCAGAGACCAACCAAGTGTGGTTTTGTTTAGGGTGAATGAGTGAGGCAATGTGGCCAGGGTCACCTATCAGGGATGAATAGAAGGCGTCCAGATCCCCAGAGCAAACTCAGCAGCCCCTTCAGGTGTCTGCTAAGAGCAGAGGCTCCTCCTGCCCCTCCTGCCCAGCCATCCAGTTATGCCCAGCCATCCAGTTATGTCTTTGAGACCTCCCTGTCTCTGCTCTAGTCTGGGAGATGTCCCGGAGCTGAAAACACAAAAACCTTTGCCCCATGACCTGACACTCAAGCAGAGACTGGGGGTGGGTGTGGGGGCAGACAAGCCACAAATTTTGATAGAACTTTCAGCTAGGACAATAGGCATTTTTGGCAGCACCCTGCCACACCTTCAGAGAGATGGAGCTTTTCAGCAGGACCCTGGGGTGGGGGATCTTCAGGGCCCTTCCTGGCTGCTTGGCTGGAGCAGCAGAGGCAGTCAGAGAGCTGACTGTTGCTATCTGGGATGTAAGGATCAGAAAAAGGTAGATGTGTCCCTTCTCATGGTGGCTTCCTAACTGCACAAATATAAGGATGAGTTAAGTCCATTCCTGGGAACAAAACCCAAAATGACAGGGCCTTAACCAATGGAGAAGTTTCTCTGTCACATGTGATGTTTCATACAGGGGTAGTTTGGCTGTTCCTTATTCATAAGGGATCCAGACTTCTGTCTTTCTGTCATCGTGCTATTACGTGCCTTACATCCTTTAGGGGGCTCAGGGTCTAAAATGCTTGCCAGAGTTCCAGCTGTCACATCTTATTCCACATAGACTCAAAGGGAAAGAGCTCATGTTTCAGCTCACCTAGATTTTTGTTATTAGCCTTGCCTGGAGCCTAGAACAATTTCTCTCTACATCTCCCTGAGCAGTAGTTTGCCCATTATCCATACCTAGGGGCAAGAGAATCTGGAGATGTTTTCCCTGGGCAATGTACTACCCTAAAAATGTGGGGTTCCCTTCCTGAAGGAAGAGGGGAGTGTGGAAACTCGGAGGGCAGCTAACAGCCATTGCTGCCATCTATATTTGCTGGTCCATGTGTCCGTTCTCTCTGCAGCCAGTCCTGACCACTGCTCATTGTGAGCTCATGGCTCTCCTTCAAGCCTGCACAGACATTTGTGAGGTCAGTACTAGAGGCTGAGGCAGGAGAGGCTCCAGTGGCAGGGTGGGTAGCAGATCTGTGTAGAAAACATAGAAACCTTTGTCCCATGGTTTGGCCAAACAAAATCCGACCATTTTGGGTTTTGTTCCCAGTAAGTTGACTTAACTCTGGGACTTGTGCTTCTTTGTTCCGAGGCACTTCCATGAACCCCCTACAACTAAAAGTTGAGTCTGGGCCCTCCCACTGATCTCTGTTCCTCATGGAACCTTGTTCAGGGCCTGTTAGCTCATCACAGTTCACATGGTTTCTACAGATTCAGTTTTAAGTGTTATTTCTTTTATTTCTGATTAATAGGAGGGTACAATTAAGTTACAGTGTTTGCATTTGTTAGGGAAAGTCCCTGTCGTAGTTGTGTCCTACCCCCAGGAGGTGTGCCATGTGCCCTTACCTTGTGCCCATTCACTGGGAACACACCGATCTGCCCCTTTCTCCTCTCTCTCCCCCCTAACTTGAGTTTTTCCCTTACTTGGCCATATATTAGTTCATCTACTGCTTCATATTAGTATTGAGCACGTTGGATACTTGCTTTTCCATTCTTGCCATACTCTACTAAGAAGAATGTATTCCAACTCTCTCCAGGTTAATACAAAAGATGTACGTTCTCCATCTTTTTTATGATTGAATAGTATCACATGATACACATATACCAGGCTTCAGTAATCCATTCATGTTTTGATGAGCATTTAGGTTGTTTCTGCATCTTGACAATTGTAAATATACCCTTATGTTAAAATATGGTTTTTTTTGTTTGTTTTTTTGTTTTGGGTAGATGCCTAGTAATGGGATTGCAGGATCAAATGAAAGGTATTGTTTTAGTTCTTTTTTTTTTTTCAAATTATTTTTTATGAAATCATAACTTTGTACATGGATGCATTTATGGGGTTCAGCATACTGCTTCGATATACAATGTGCAATGCATACATTGAACTAAGTAACACATCCATCTCAATTATATTCATTTCCTAATAGTTTTGAAATGTACTATTGCATCATGCACATTAGGTGAGGTCCCCGCAAATAACCTCCCTCCTCCAATATCCCTCCCTCTCTCTCCTCTTCCCTTCTAGTTTATGTACTATAGTTGGGTTTTGTTTTTCTTTTCCTTTTTTTATTAATTATTTTTAATGAAATCATGACTTTATACATTGATGCATATATGGGGATCAGAGTGCTGTTCCCATATACAATGTGAAATGTTTACATTAAACCAAGTAATACATCCATCACAATTATACTCACTTCTTAATAGTTTTGAAATGTACCATTGTATCATGCACATTAGGTGAGGTCCCCCCAAATACCCTCCCTCCTATCATATCCCTAGTCCCCCCCCCCCACTCCTCTTCCCTTCCACTTCATGGACTATAGTTATGTTTTGCCATGTGCTTGTGTGTGTAGGTGGTCATAATGTTTTTATAGTAGTATTGAGTACATTGATACTTTCTTTGCCATTCTTGAGATACTTTACTAAAAAAAATATGTTATAGCTCCATCCAGGTAAACATAAAAGATGTGGAGTCTCCATCCTTTTTTATGGCTCCATAGTATTCCATGGTAAACATATACCACTATTTGTTAATCCATTCATGGGTTGATGGGCCCTTGGGCTGTATTCATGTCTTGCCTATTATTAATTGGGCTGCTTTAAACATTCTGGTGCAAATGTCTTTGTTGTAAAATAATTTTTGATCACCTGAAAATATACCTAAGTAGAGGAATTGCAGGATCAAATGGTATGTCTACTCTAGTTCATTAAGTGTTCTCCAAACTTCTTTGCAAAATGGTCATTTTAGCTTGCATTCTCACCAGCAGTGTAGAAGCGTTCCCTTCTCTCCGCATCCATGCCAACCGTTCCCTTCTCTCCGCATCCATGCCAACATCTGTGATGTGGGCTAATCTTACTAGAATTAGATGATATCTCAAAGTGGTTTTGATTTGCACTTCTCTCATGATTAAGGATGATGAGCATTTTTTCATGTGTTTGTAGGCCATGCACTTGTGTTCATCAGAGAAGTTTCTGTTCAAGTTTCTGGCCCACATAGAAATAGGGTTATTTATTCTTTCCTTATTGATTAGTTTGAGTTCTCTGTAGATTCTAGTTATCAGACATTTGTTGGAAACATAACCTGCAAAAATCTCTCATTCTGAAGGGTGTCTGTTTTGCTTTACTTACTGTGCTCTTGGCTGTACAAAAGCTTTTTATTTTGATCAGATCCCAGTAATGGATTTTTGCTGTTGCTTCAATTGTCCAGGGGGTCCTCCTCTTGAAATATTCTCCCAGGGCAATTTCTTCAAGTGTTTTCTTTCACTCTCTTCTAGTATTTTTTGAGTTTCATGTCTTAACTTTAAATATTTTATCTTGTGAGAATCAATTTTTGTTAATTGTGAAAGGTGGGGGTCCAGTTTCAGTCTTCTACAGGTTCACCCAGCACCATTGTTAAATAGTGAGTCTTTCCCCACTGAATATGTTTGATAGGCTTGCAGAAGATCAAATGACGTTAAGTAGCTGCATTCATCTCTTGGTTCTCTATTCTGTTCCATAAATATACCACTCTATTTTTGTGCCAGTTACCAAGCTGTTTTGATCACTATAGATTTATAGTGTAGCCTGAAGCCTGGTAATGTGATACCTCCTGATTTGTTCTTATTTCTGAGTAATGTATTTGCTATTCGAGTTTTTTTCTTATTCCATATAAAATGAAGTACTATTTCTTCAAGTTCTTTAAAGTATGAAAATGGTGCTTTAATAGGGATTGCATTAAATCTGTAGATTACTTTGGGTAGCATGGACATTTTAACAATGTTGATTCTACACAGCCATGAGCATGGTATGTTTTTCCATTTGTTAACATCTTCATCTTTTTTTCTCAGAGTTCCATAGTTCTCATTATAGAGATCTTTCACATCCATTTTAGGTAAATTTCCAGATATTTTATCTTCTTTGGTATATTGTAAAGGGAATAGAGTCCTTGACTATATTTTCAGCTTGACTATTGTTGGCGTATATAAAACCTACCGACTTGTAATTACTGATTTTGTATCCTGAGGTGGTGCTGCATTCCTAGATCACTTCTAAGAGGTTTGAATTGGAGTCCCCAGGATTTTCCAGGTATAGGATCATACCATCAGCGAAGAGGGAGAGTTTGATGTCCTCTGACCCTATTTGGATACCCTTGATTGCCTTCTCTTGCCTGATTGAGATGGCTAAGTTTTCCATTGCTATGTTGAATAGCAGTGGAGACAGTCGGCATCCTTGCCTTGTTCCTGATCTGAGTGAAAATGTTTTCAATTTTTTACTGTTCCATATGATATTGGGTGTGGGTTTGCTGTAGATGGCCTCTATAAGTTTAAGAAATGTCCCTTCTATGCCTATTTTCTTAAAAATTCTGATGATGAAAAATGCTGGATATTATCAAAGACTTTTTTCTGCATCAATTGAGAGAATCATATGGTCTTTGTTTTCTATTTTATTGATGTGATGTATTATATTTATAGATTTGTGTATGTTGAACCAACCCTGTGACCCTGGAATAAAACCAACTTGATCATAATGTATAAATTTTGATGTGTTGTTGAATTCTGTTTCTAAGACCTTATTGAATATTTTTGCATCAATACTCATTAATGAGATTGGCCTATAATTTTCTTTCTTTGTTGGAACCTTTCCTGGTTTGGGTATAAAACCAGGGTGATATTTGCTTCATAGAATGTTTTGGGAAATATTCCATTTTTTTCTATGCTTTGGAAAATTTTGCATAATATAGTTACTAGTTCCTAATGAAAGGTTTGATAGAATTCAGATGTGAAGCCCTGTGGTCCTGGACTTTTCCTTTTAGGTAGATATCGTATTGTTGATGTTATTTCAGTGATTGGTCTATTAAAGATTTCTAATTCTTTCTGATTGAGCCAAGCAAGGTGGCAAGCTTCCAGGTATTGGTCCATTTCCTTCAGATTTTCATATTTCTGGGAATAGAGATTTTTATAGTCATCATTGAGGATTTTTTTTTTTTTTGAATTTCTGAAGTGTCTGTTGTTATTTCTCCATTGTTTCTGATAGATGATATTAGAGATTTTACTTTTCTATTTCTATTTAGGTTGGCTAAAGGTTTATCAATTTTGTTAATCTTTTCCAAAAACCAACTTTTGGTTTCATTGATCTTCTGAATGATTCTTTTGTCTTCAATTTCATTTAATTCTGCCCTAATTTTGGTTATTTGTTTTGTTCTGCTTGGTTTGGGGTTGTGATGTTCTTCCTTTTCCAGTTGCTTGAGATGATCCATTAAGTTGTTGGCTTTGTCTCTTCCTGTTTTCTTGATAAAGGCTTCCAATGCTATAAATTTCCCTCTTAGGACTGCCTTTGCAATATCCCATAGGTTTCAATAATTTGTGTCTTCATTATCATTTTGTTCCAAAAACTTGGTTATTTCCTTCCTAATCTCATCTTTGACCCAGCTATCATTCAGCCTAAGATTATTTAGTTTCCATGACTTTGAGTATGAATATTCCTATTGCTGTCGTGTTCATGGTGGTCTGAGAAGACACAAGGAATAATTTCCACACTTTTTAATTTTCTGAGGTTAGACTTATGTCCTAGAACATGATCTATTTAAAGGATAACCCATGGGCTGATGAAAAAATGTATATTCAGTTTTATTAGGGTGAAATTTTCTGTAGAGGTCTGTAACATCCAATTGTTCTAGGGTCAGGTTTAAGTGTAATATTTCTTTGCTTAATTTCTTCTTGGAGGATCTATCCAAAACTGTCAAAGGGGTATTAAAATCTCAGTGCAGAGATAGATATCAAGTTGTTCATATTCATTAGGGTCTGTGTTATGAAATGAGGAGCATTCTGATAGGGTGTAATTGTTAATTATGGAAATCTCTTCATGTTGGTTGACTCCCTTGATGAATATGTAGTGATCTTCCTTATCTTTCTTTATCTTTGTTGGTTTAAAGCCAATTATATCTGCTACTAAAACTGCAACTCCTGTTTTCTTCTGGTTTCCATCTGCCTGTAATATGCAAGTCCATTCCTTCACCCTAATTCTATTTTTATCCTTTAATGTAATGTGAGATTTTTATTTACAGCAGATTTCCGGTCTGAGTTTATGTATCTAGTCAACCAGCCTGAGCCTTTTTAGAGGACAATTTAAAGCATTCACATTAATTGAGAGAATTTATAAGCCTGGTTGTGTTTTGGGTGTCATGATTTTTGGAAGTCCAGTGGACAATTTTAATCCTTTCACCACTGTGGAAGTTGGGGTTTGTTCAAAAAATTTCTGGGTGAGTTTACTTTGGAGGTAGAGCATTGCACTGATCATTGTGGAGAATGGGTCTGAGAATATCCTAGAGATCTGGTTTAGTTATGGCAAATTTCTTCAACATGTCTATGTCATTAAAGTATTTGATTTCTCCATTGCAAATGAAACTCATTTTAGCTGGATAGAGGATCCTAGGCTGAAAGTCATTTTGTTTTAAGAGATTGAAGGTTGATGACCATATTCTTCTGTCTTGAAACGTTTCAACTGAGAGATAGGCAGTTATTCTGATATTTCTCCCTTTGTAGGTGATGCTTTTCTTTCATTTGGCTACTTGCAAAATTTTCTCCTTCATCTTACCTTTGGCAAAGTTAATCACAATGTGTGTAGGAGATGCTTTATTTGGAATGAGTCTTGCTGAGGTTGTGAAACTGTCTGCTATCTGAAGTTCTGTATCTCTTGCAATGTTTGAGAAATTCTCCTGCAAAATATCTTGGAGTAGAGCATCTGTGACTTTAGGACCATCCTCTTCTGTTTCGGAAATTCCTATAAGATGAATGTTTGATCTTTTGGAGTGATCCGCCAACTCTCTCAGGGAATGATCAGTTTTTGCTCTCCATTTGTCTGCCTCTTTGAGTGATTGGGAATGTTCAAAAGCTTTGTCCTCAGTTTTGGAGATCCTTTCTTCTGCCTGGTCAACTCTGTTTCTGAAGGATTCTACTGTATTTTGGAACTCCTCAACTAACTTTTTCATTTACTTGAGCTCTGCCATCTCTTTTTTCATTATGTCCATATCTTTGTTGACTTGGGCTTTGAATTCATTAATTTCTTGAAACAACTTTAGAACTACTGTTTGGAATTCAATTTCCATCTTTTCTTCCATTCTATTTGTCTTATTTGCAATCCATATTCTGAATTTAGTTTCTGACATTGCTGCCATTTGTCTATGCATGGCATCTTCAGTTGTATCTCCTTTGTCATTTTTTGGGGGGGGAGTTGATCTACTATGGTTATTCATATTTCCAGAGTTATTCTTTTGGGTCCACATCATGTTCATTTTCCACTGTTTGGTTATTAGAACTGGTAGGGTGAGATTGAATTGGTTTTCCCTGGTAGTAGAGATAGCCCCTTGCCAAAGTTCTGTGCTTTGTAATTGTGACTTATCTCCTACAACCTTACAAAGGCCCCTTTCAGAGTTTTGGCCAGAGACTCTGAGGACTTACTTGATGAGATAGTGCAGGCTAGCTCTGTTTTGATATCAGCCAACCTGTACCTTATCCTAAGAGACCACACTCTCAGATTAAAATCTTGACTGTGAAGAGATACAAACAGCTGCGGTGCCCACCCCCCACCCTTCAGATCTTTTCCACTACAGAGGTCGACCTCAGAATGTCCCAGAGTGGACAGCCCCAAATGTGAGTTCTGACCAAATTGTCTCTGGCAGTGAAAACGCTGCCCCACAGAGAGGGATTCAAGGACAATTCAAAGCAGCAGGATTCAAAGCACAATTGGAGCCAGGGATCCATACTCCCACCCGCTGGACTCAATCCACACTATTGTCTGCTTCTCTGCTCACAGGCCCAGCTGGTGCCAGGGGCAATGCCCCTTTCCACCAACTCAGTCCACACACAACTAGCCTCTGGAGTAGGGTCCAGAGTATTGCTTGCCAGACCAGTTGGAGTCAGGGGATCATGCTCCCCTTGCCAGTCTCAGTCCCCTGCCAGGCCAGCCTCTGTTTGCAGGCTCTGTTGGAGTCAGGACACTGGGCCTGGTCTCATCCACACACAACTAGCCTCTGCTTGCCAGACTAGTTGGAGTCCGGGGACCACACCCCGCCTGCCAGTCTCAGTCCACTGCCTGGCAAGCCTCTGTTCACTAGCCCCCCTGGAGGCAGTGGAGCATGCCCTAGCCCTTAGGGCTTGGTTTACATCCAGTAAGCCACTGCTTGAGGGTTCTGTTGGAATCAGGAATGATGCCCTTGTTCTCAGGTCACAGTCCATGCCTATCAATCCACCATGTGAGGGGGAAAGAGTGGACTGGGAGTTTGGACTTGTGGAGAAAAATATCTGTTCAATTATATGCCTGGTGGTGTGGTGTCTAGGTTCATGAGTGGGACCTCCCTGGAGAAAGATATCTGGAGTTTAGGGGCTCTCTCCAGAGAGGTAAAATGAGAGGTCTTTTGTTCCCTCCTCCTTTGCAGATATCCTGTAGCAGGCCTCCTGCTTGGGGGAAGGGTCTCCCGTCATCTAGTCAATAAGCTTTGTACCTGTAATTTGTTTTCTTGAATGCTTTTCCTTGGAGTTACAGCTTGCTGAACTTCTTTATTGGCTCCGTTCCCCATCTTTAGCTTCGTAGATTCTGATTCCGTGCAGTGTTTCCACCTCTGCTCAGGAGCCTCTGACGAGGGTTGCTACCAGTCGATCATCTTCCCAGAATTCCTTTGAAAAATACTCTTTTTAACAAATGCATTTGGGAAATTTGGCTTTTAGCTTACACCATACCAAAAAAAAATCAACTTAAAATGAATCAAAGCTCTAAATATAAGACCTGAAATTATAAAATTTCTAGAATAAAGCATATTAAAAACAAACAAACAAAAAATGCTTGTTTTGGCAATAACAAAAGTACAGATAACAAAACCAAATATAAACAAGTGAACTATAATATCAAACTAAAATGCTTTTGCAGGGCAAAGAAATAATCACTACAATGAGAAGGCAACCTATAGAATGGAATAAAATATTTGCAAACTATATTATCCGATAAGGGATTAATTTTGAACATGTGTAGCTAATTTCTATTGTATAATAGGTAATCCTATAACTCAATAGTTGACTATAACTTGGACTACATACTTTGAATATATTTATCACCAAAGAATATACACAAATGGTCAACAGATATATGTAAAGAAGCTCAACATCACTAATCATCAAGAAAATGTAAATCAAAACCACAATAAGATATCACCTCACGAGCGGTGCCTGTGGCTCAAGGAGTAGGGCCCGGTCCCATATGCTGGAGGTGGCGGGTTCAAATCCAGTCCCGGCCAAAAAAAAAAAAAAAAAGATATCACCTCACAATTATTAGAATGGATGCTAGAACAAAAACAACACAAGTTTTGGAGCGAATGTAGAAAAATCAGAACTTCTTGTGCATTTCTGATAGGATTACAAAATGGCACAGAGCTATAAGAAAACAGGTTAGAGGACCTTCAAAAAATTAAAAATATAACTTCAATATCATCCAGAAATTCCACTTTTGTTGTTGTTGTTGTTGTTTTCTTTTTTTATTTTTATTAAATCATAGCTGTGTACATTAATATGATCATGGGGCACCATACACTTGGTTCGTAGATCATTTGACACATTTTCATCACACTAGTTAACATAGCTTTCATAGAATTTTCTTAGTTATTTTGCTTTACATTCCACATTTACTAGGATTCACATATACCCTTGTAAGATGCACCGCCGGTGTAATCCCATTAATCCCCCTCCGTCCACCTACCTCCCCCCTCCCTCCCCTCCCTTTCCCCCTTCTCCCTATTCTTAGGTTGTAACTGGGTTATAGCTTTCATGTGAAGGTCCTACATTAGTTTCATAATAAGGGTGAGTACATTGGGTACTTTTTCTTCCATTCTTGAGACACTTTACTAAGAAGAATATGTTCCAGCTCCATCCATGTAAACATGAAAGAGAATTGTGGTATATGTACACCATGGAATATTATGCAGCCTTAAAAAAAGATGGAGCAATTCCACTTTTGATATTTATGGAAAAGCATTGAGATTGGGATCTTTAAGAGATATTAACACTTCAGTGTTCAGTGCAACATTATTCACAATAGCCAAGGCATGGAAACAACTTAAATGCCCATTGATGAATGAGTAGATAATGAAAATGTAGTCCATAGTATAAAGAAATATTGTCAGCTTAATAAAAGAAGGAAATTCTGCAATATGCACCAACATGGATGAACCCAGAGGAGAATATACCAAATGAAATAAACTAGTTACAAAATGGCAGATAGGGAATGATCCCACTTACATGAGGTATTTAAAAATAGTTGAACTCATATACAAAGGCTACTGATTTGTGAACATTGATTTTATATCCGGAGACATTACTGTATTTTTTGATCACTTCTAGGAGTCCCCATAGCCTTTGTATACACCAATAACAGCAAAGATGAAAAGCTAATTAAGGGCACAGTAGCTTTAAAGAAAATGAGATACCTAGGAATATACCTAACAAAAGAGATGAAGGATCTCTATAAAGAAAATTATGATACCCTAAGAAAAGAAATAGCAGAAGATATTAACAAATGAAAGAACATACCATGCTCATGGCTAGGAAGAATCAATATTGTAAAAATGTCTATACTTCTACAGATTTAATGCCATCCCTATATAAAAAAACCAGCATCATACTTTCAAGACTTGGAAAAAAAATTCTTTATTTTGTATGGAATCAGAAAAATTACCTGAACAGCTAATGCAGTTTTTAGTAATAAAAACAAAGCTGGGAGAATCAGCCTACCAGACTTTAGACTGTCCTACAAGGCCATAGTGATCAAAACAGAGTGGTATTGGCACAAAAATGGAAACATAGACATCTGGAACCAAATAGAAAACCAGGAGATGAAACTAATATCTTACAGCCACCTAATCTTTCACAAACCAAACAAGAACATACACTGGGGAAAAGAATCCGTATTCAATAAATGGTGCTGACTGAAATGGGACCTGCACCTTTCTCCACTACAAAAATTGATTCGAGATGGATAAAAGAGGTAAATTTAAGGCATGAAATGATAAAATCCTCAAAGAAAGCATGTAGAAAACACTTGAAGATATCAGCTTTGGGATAGACTTTATGAGGTAGACTTCCATGGCAATTGCAACAACAAAAATAAACAAACTGGACTTAATTAAATTGAAAAGCTTCTGTAAAGCTAAGGAGACAATAACCAAAGCAAATAGATAATCTACACAACGGGAAAGGGTTTTTGCATATTTTTAATCTAACCAAAACTCGATAACTAGGATCTACAGAGAACTCAAATTAATCAACATAAAAAGAGCCAACAATCCCTTATCTCAGTGGGCAAAAGAGATGAATAGAACCCTCTATAAAGGTTAGGCAAATGGCTAACAAACATGAAAAAATGCTCATTGTCCCTAATTATTAGAGAAATGCAAATCTAAACCACCCTGAGATATCTAACCCCAGTGAGAATAGCCCACATCACAAAGTCACAAAGCTTCAGATACTGACATGGATGCAGAGAGAAGGGAACACTTTTACACTGTTGGTGGAACTGCAAACTAATACAGCCTCTTTGGAAATAAGTATGGAGAATCCTCAAAGAACTCAAACAAGGAAGAGTTATTCAAATTCTGGGAAGATGGCCGACTGGTAGCAACCCTCAGCAGAGACTCCTGAGCAGAGGAAGAAACACTGGATGGAATTGGACTCTATGAAGCCAAAGATGGGGAGCTGAACCAAGAAGAGTTATGGCAAGCTGTAAGTCCAAGGAAGAGCATTCAAGAAAACACATTACAGGTACAAAGCCTGTCTGCAAGAAGATGGGAGACCCCTACTCCAAGTTGGAGCCTGCCACAGGCTATCTGCGAAGGAGCAGGGAAAAGAAGAACTCTCATTTTACCTCACTGGAGAGAGCTGCTAAACTCAAGGTCTCTTTCTCCAGGGAGGTCCCACTTATGAACCTAGACACCACCTCAGCAGGCATAAAATCGAACAGACATTTTCTCCCACAAGTCCAAACTCCCAGTCCACCCTTTCCCCTTGCATGGCAGTCTGAAGTTCTGCACCCTACAGAGTACAGAGTGTTTGGTCTTGTCCTGAGAGATTTGGGCATAGGGTGGACCACCAACCATGAGGACAGAATCTGTGACTAACGGGGAAGAAAGAGGGTGTAGGAAGAAAGAGACACTTAGTAGGAGGAGGAGCAGTCCCTTGGTTATGACTATGCCTGGCCAGTGGTAGTGTTGACCCTCAGTTCATGCTGTGTCTGGTGGGATGGGATGCAGAACCCCCAACTCTGATGGCACCCACAGTGGGAGAGTGGTTGCCCCATGTGGAATAAGATTGGCAGACAGGGCTGGTCCCCAGCTCCTGCTGGGCCTGCAAATAGAGGCTTGATAGGTGTGGACTGCAACCTGAGAGCAAGGGCAGGGTCCTCTGACTCCAACAGAACCCTAGAGCATTGGCTTACTGGGTGTGAACCAAGACCTGAGTGCTGGACAGTGGACCACTGTCTCCTGTGGGGCTGGTGAGGAGAGGTTTACCAGGTGAGGACTGAGACCTGTGGGTAGAGTGCCGTGCCCTGAGTCTGGGCCAAACAGAGGCTTGCCAGGCAGTGGACTGAGACTGGCATGTGGGGGCATGGGCCCCTGACTCCAACTGGTCTGGGAAGCAGAGGCTACCTGGGTATGTACTGGGACCAGCAGGCAGGGGCATGGCCCCTGGCTCCAGCAAGGCCTATGAGCAGAGAAGTGGACTACAGTGTGGACTGAGTCTGATGGGAGGGAGTAGTGGATCCCTGGCTCAAATTTTGCTGTTGGAGATCCTTGAATCTCTCTCTGTTGGGCAGGGTTGCACTGCCTGAGACCATTTGCTTGCAACTCGTATCTGGGGCTATCCACTCAGGGATATTCTGAGGTTGACCTTCAAATTTCTGTAGTGGAAAAGAACTGAAGGGTGGGGACTGGGTGTTGCAGCTGTTTGTATCTCTTCACAGTCTAGATCTAAGTCTAATACTGTGATTTCTTATGATAGGGTAGAGGTTGGCTGATATCAAAACAGAGCTTGCTTGTGCTACCTCACCAAGTAGGTCCTCAGAGTTTCTTGCCAAAACTCTGAAAGGGACCTTTGTAAGGTTGTAGAAGATAAGCCATAGTACAAAGCCTACTGCTTTGGTAAAGGGCTATCTCTGCTACCTTGAAATCCCAATTCATCTCACCCTACCAGTTCTAATAACCAAACGGTGGAAAGTAAACATGGTGCGGACCCAACAGAAGAACTCTGGCAAAAGGAATGAACAAAGTAAATCAACACCCTGAAGAAATGACAAAGGAAATACAACTGAAGATGCCATGCATAGACAAATGGCAGCAGTGTCAGAAATCGAATTCTGAATATGAATGGCAAATAAGATAAATAGAATGGAAGAAAAGATAGATATTGAATTTCAAAGAGTAGTTGTAATGTTGTCTCAAGAAATAAATGAATTCAAAGCCCAAGTCACCAAAGATATGGACATAATGAGAAACAAGATAGCAGAGCTCAAGGAAATGAAAGTTAGTTGAGGAGCTCCAAAACACAGTAGAATCCCTCAGGAATAGAATTGACCTGGCAGAAGAAAGGATTTCTGAATCTGAAGACAAAGCTTTTGAACATTCCCAAAGAGGCAGACAAATGGATAGCAAAAACTGATTAATCCTTGAGAGAGTTGTGGGATCACTGCAAAAGATCAAACATTTGTCTTATAGGAATTCCCAAAGGAGAAGACGATGGTCCTAAAGGTACACATGCTCTACTCCAAGAGATTTTAGAGGAGAATTTCCCAAGCATTGCAAGAGATACAGAACTTCAGATAGCAGACAGTTTCTAAACCCTAGAAAGACTCTATCTCCTAGACACATTGTAATTTCACTTTGCCAAAGTTAAGTCAAAGGACGAAATTCTGCAGTCAGCCAGATGTAAGAAAAGCATCACCTACAAAGGGAGAAATATCAGAATGACTGCAGTTCTCTCAGCCAAAACGTTTCAAGCCAGAAGAAGATAGTCATCGACCTTCAGTCTCCTAAAACAAAACATCTTCCAGCCCAGGATCCTGTATCCAACTAAACTGAGTTTCATTTGTGATGGAGAAATCAAATACTTTAATGACATAGACATGTTGAAGAAATTTTCCATAACTAAACCAGCTCTCCAGGATATTCTCACACCTATCCTCCACAACAACCAGCACAATGCTCTACCTCCAAAGTAAACTCACCCAGAAATTTTTGAACAAAATCCAGCTTTCTAATAATCAAAACGAACATAAAGAAAGAGAGAATGAGAGAGAGAGAGAAAGAAAAACAGGGAACAAAACAAAACAAAACAAATTCAACAGTGGTGAAAGGATTAAAAATGTCAATTGAACTTCCTAAAATCATGGCACCCAAAACACAAGCAGACTTGCCAATTCTCTCAATTCACGTGAATCGTTTAAATTGTTCTCTAAAGAGACACAGGCTGGCTGACTGGTTCCATTAACTCGGACCAGATATGTGCTGTATACACGAATATCACCTTACCTTAAGGGATAAAAATAGATTCAGGGTGAAGGGATGGACTTGTATAATACAGGCAAATGCAAACCAAAAAAAAAAGGCAGGGCTTGCAATATTAGTAGCAGATACAATTGGCTTTAAACCAACAAAGATAAAGAAAGATAAGGAAGATCACTACATATTCGTCAAGGGAGTCAACCAACATGAAGAGATTTCCATAATTAACAATTACACCCTACCAGAATGCTCCTCATTTCATAACACAGACCCTAATGGATATGAACAACTTGATATCTTCCTGCACTGAAATAGTTGGAGATTTTAACACCCCTTTGACAGTTTTGGATAGATCGTCCAAGAAGAAACTAAGCAAAGAAATATTACACTTAAACCTGACCCTAGACCAATTGGACATTACAGACCTCAACAGAACATTTCACCCTAATAAAACTGAATATACATACTTCTCATCAGCTCATGGGTTATCCTTTAAATAGGTCATGTCCTAGGACACAAACCTCAGAAAATTGAAACGTGTAGAAATTCTTCCTTGTATCTTCTCGGACCACCATGGAATAAAAATTGAACACAACAGCAACAGGAATATTCATACTCAAACAAAGTCATGGAAGTTAAATAATCTTAGGCTGAATGATAGCTGGGTCAAAGATGAGATTAGGTAGGCAATCACCAAATTTTTGGAACAAAATGATAATGAAGACACAAATTAATCGAAACCTATGGGATATTGCAAAGGCGGTCCTAAGAGGGAAATTTATAGCATTGGAAGCCTTCATCAAGAAAACAGGAAGAGATGAAGCCAACATCTTAATGGATCATCTCAAGCAACTGGAAAAGAAAGACGATTACAACCCAAAACCAAACAGAACAAAACAAATAACCAAAATCTGGTCAGAATGAAATGAAATTGAAGACAAAAAAAAAATCATTCAGAAGATCAATGAAACAAAAAGTTGTTTTTTTGAAAAGATTAACAAAATTCATAAACCTTTGGCTAACCTAAACAGAAATAGAAAAGTCAAATCTCTACTATTGTCTATCAGAAACAATGAAGGAGAAATAACAACAGACACTTCAGAAATTCAAAAAACTCCTCAGTGATTACTACAAAAATCTCTATTCCCAGAAATACAAACATCTGAAGGAAATGGACCAATACCTGGAAGCATGCCACCTTCCTAGACTCAACCAGAAAGAATTTTAAATATTGAATAGGCCTATATCAATCACTGAAATAGCATCAACAATATGGAATCTCCCCCCAAAAGAAGTCTGGGACCAGATGGCTTCACATCTGAATTCTATCAAACCTTTCAATAGCAGCTAGTACCTATATTACACAACCTTTTCCAAAGCATAGAAAAAGAAGGAATACTTCCAAACCCATTCTATGAAGTAAATATCACCCTTATCCCCAAACCAGGAAAGGATCCAATAAAGAAAGAAAATTATAAACCAATATCATTAATGAATATCGATGCAAAAATATTCAGTAAGATCTTAGCAAACAGAACTCAACAACACATCAAAAAAATTATATAACATAATCAAGTTGGTTTTATTCCAGGGTTACAGGGTTGGTTCAACATATGCAAATCTATAAATATAATACATCACATCAATAAAATAAAAAACAAAACCATATGATTCTCTCAATTAATGCTGAAAAAGCCTTTGATAATATCCAGCATCCTTTCATGATCAGAACACTTAAGAAAACAGGTATAGAAGGGACATTTCTCAAACTGATAGAGGCTATCTACAGCAAACCCACAGCCAATATCATATTGAATGGTGTAAAATTGAAAACATTTCCACCCAGATCAGGAATTAGGCAAAGATGACCACTGTCTCCACTGGTATTCAACATAGTGATGGAAGTCTTAGCTATCACAGTCAGGCAAAAGAAGGTGATCAAGTGTATCCAAATAGGGTCAGAGGAGTTCAAACTCTTACTCTTCACTGATGATATGATCCTATACCTGTAAAACCCCAAGGACTCAACTTCAAAACTCTTAGAAGTGATCAAAGAATATAGCAGGATACAAAATCAATGCTTACAAGTCAGTAGCTTTTATATATGCCAACAATAGTCAAGTTGAACATATAGTCAAGGACCCTATTCCTTTTACAACAGTGCCAAAGAAAATGAAATATCTGTGAATTTACCTAATAAAGGATGTGAAAGATCTCTATAAAGAGAACTATGAAACTCTGAGAAACGAAATAGCTGAAGATGTTAACAAATGGAGAAATATACTATGCTCATGGCTGGGAAGAATCAACATTGTTAAAATGTCCATACTACCAAAGCAATCTACATATTTAATGCAACCCCTATTAAAGCACCATTGTCATACTTTAAAGAAATTGAAAAAAATAGTACTTAGTTTTATATGGAATCAGAAAAAACCTTGAATAGCAAATACATTACTCAGAAATAAGAACAAATCAGGAGGTATCATGATACCAGACTTCAGGCTATAGTATAAATCGATAGTGATCAAAACAGCATGGTACTGGCACAAAAACAGAGTGGTAGATTTATGGAACAGAATAGAGACAAGAGATGAACCAAGCTACTTATCGTCATTTGATCTTTGACAAGCCTATCAAAAATATTCAGTGGGGGAAAAACTCCCTATTTAACAAATGGTGCTGTGTGAACTGGCTAGTGACATGTAGATGACTGAAACTGGACCCCCACATTTCACCATTAACAAAAATTGATTCTCACTGGATAAAAGATTTAAACTTAAGACATGAAACTATAAAAATACTAGAAGAGACATGAAACTATAAAAATACTAGAAGAGGGGCGGCGCCTGTGGCTCAGTGAGTAGGGCGCTGGCCCCATATGCCGAGGGTGGCGGGTTCAAACCCAGCCCTGGCCAAACTGCAACCAAAAAATAGCCGGGCGTTGTGGCGGGCGCCTGTAGTCCCAGCTACTCGGGAGGCTGAGGCAAGAGAATCACGTAAGCCCAAGAGTTAGAGGTTGCTGTGAGCTGTGTGACGCCACGGCACTCTACCCGAGGGCGGTACAGTGAGACTCTGTCTCTACAAAAAAAAAAAAAAAAAAAAAAATACTAGAAGAGAGTGTAGGGACAACACTTGAAGAAATTGGCCTGGGAGAATATTTTATGAAGAGGAACCCCTGGCAATTGAAGCAACACAAAAAATCCTTTACTGGGATCTAATTAAACTAAAAAGCTTTTGCACAGCCAAGAGCACAGTAAGTAAAGCAAACAGGCAACCTTCATAATGGGAGAATATTTTTGCAGGTTATGCTTCTGAAAATGGTATGATAACTAGAATCTACAGAGAACTCAAACTAATCAATAATAAAAGAACAAATAACCCCATTTCTATGTGGACAAGAGACTTGAGCAGAAACTTCTCTGATGAAGACAGGTGCATGCCCTACAAACACATGAAAAAATGCTCATCATCCTTAATCATCAGAGAAATTCAAATCAAAACCTCTTTGAGATATCACCTAAGTCCAGTATGTTGCTGTCCACTGGCCTAGTCAGAGACACAGAGGCAGACACTGCAGATGAAATGAATGATTTATTAAGGGATGGCTGGTGCTCGCTGGGGCACAGCAGCAATTGGCTGTCTTTACTCACTTTCTTATATACCCAAACTCATCAGATAAAAATAATCCAAGAACAAGGTACACAAAAGGTAAAGATGCCTTATCGTGTTAACACAGCAGAGTATGTACACACCTTTCTAAACCAAGAATATCTTGTTTAGAGATAAACAACAATGGAGATGAACCACAAAGGGCTGGGTTGTCTGTTCTGTATGCCTACTTCTCTATATGACTAACTGAAAGCTTTTGTGTAAATAGAGGTAGGGGATTAAGTGCAATGGTTTGCCCCAGGAAAATGAGCTGTCTCCAGCTACGACTTGGCAAGGGTCTCCAGCACATTCTTTCCTTTAAGGTGTGACGGCAGCCCAAGTACTGGAAATGTTCCTTCTCAGAGCCTCGTGGCCTCAAGGAGCACAAATGAAACTGATTCACCTTACAAGGGTGCAGTGGACTGTGCCCCCTCACAGTAAGATTAGCCCACATTACAAAATCCCAAAACTATTTTGGCATGGATGTGGAGAGAAGGGAACGCTTCTACACTGCTGATGGGAATGCAAGCTAATACGACCTTTTTGAAAAGAAGTTTAGAGAACACTCAAGGAACTAAAAGCGGACCTCTGTTTCTACCCTGCAATTCCTCTACTAGGTATATACCCAGATGATCAAAAATTATTTTACAACAAAGACATTTGCACCAGCATAATTCATAATAGCCAAGACATGGAAACAGCCCAAGTGCCCATGGATCCATGAACAGATTAACAAATTTTGGTATATGTACATCATGGAATATTATGCAGCCATAAAAAGATGGATACTTCACATTTTTTATGTTTACCTGCATGGAGCTGGAACATAGTCTTCTTAGTAAAGTATTTCAAGAATGGGAAAAAAAAAAAAAAAAAACTATCCAGTGCACTCAATACTACTATGAAATCAATATATAATCACCTACACAGTCATATGAATGGTAAAATGTAGCTATAGTCCAAAAAGTAGAAGGGAAGAGGGGTGGGGGAGAACATGGGAGGAGAGAGAGAATTTGGGGGGACCTCACTAATGTGCATGATGCAGTGGTGCATTTCAAAACTATTAGGAAATGAGTATAATTGTGATGGATGTGTTACTTAGTTCAATGTAAGCATTTCACATTGTATATTGAGGCAGTACCCTGCACCTCATAAATTTCATCAATGTACAAAGTTATGATTTAATAAAAAATACTTTAAAAAAGAAAAAAGAGAAAATAAATAAATAAAATAGTTTCACATGTCCACCTCTAAGGATGTATTTAAGAACAAAAGTTTATTCAAAATTCACTTGCTGAAATTAAACCCTTTCTTAGTTTTTCAGTAAAATAGACATATATGGCATTAAATTATTCTCTATTTGTTAAACTTATCAAATAGACTATTTTTACCTGTGATTTCTTTACCTCCTATCTTATTGCATGTTATTTTGTGGTTTTAAAACACTTTAATAACCAGAATTTGTCTTCATGTTATCCTTCCAATGTCAATTATCACGGAGACAATACGTTTCATACAAAAATACAAGTTTTATAATTCCTCTTTTACATAAATATAAACTACCATTATCTCTTTAAGATTTTGGAAGCAATACAAAACTTAAGCTGTTCAATTTGTTCTTTCTTCTACCTAATAACTGACAGTAATGTTCTAAGACTTTTTATAGACTTTGTGCCTTGATATCCATGTTTATAAAAATGAAAATATTCATGCTGGTTGTGGTGGCTGATACCTGTAAACCCATACCTGTAATTTGGGAAGTCGGGGAGGCAGAATCATTTTCAAGCAGGAGTTAGATACCCTAGTGGGACTCTAACCCTAGTGGGACTCTAAAAGGACAAAGAAAAGAAACAATGAGACTTTTTAGTATGGACTATAGGCAACCTATGTATTAAATTATTTTAGATATGGCTCAGCCCCCATAGTTCAGTGGTTAGATTGCCACTACAGCAGGGCTGGTGGGTTTGAACCCGGCCTGTGCCTGCTAAACAACAATTAGAACTACAACAAAAAGTAGCCAGGCGTTGTGGCGGGCGCCTGTAGTTCCAGCCACTCGGGAGGCCGAGGCAAGAGAATCGTCTTAGCCCAAGAGTTTGAGGTTGCTGTGAGCTGTCATGCCACAGCAGTGTACTGAGGGTGACATGGTGAGACTCTCAAAATAAATAATTTTAGATAAAGACACATTGGTGGTAAGCAAAGGAGAAGGAGAAGTAAGATGAGGGGAGGAGGAAGAGGACAAGTTGGAGGAGAAAAGAGGAAGAAAGAGGAGGAAGAGAAGAAGAAAGAAAAAAGGGGGAGGAGGGAGGGAAGGGAAAGAGGAGAAGCAGAGGAAGGGGGAGACAGGAGGGCAGAAAGAGGAAAAGAAACTTTCATCACAAGAAAACCCCAGGAGGGCTTTCAAGTCTTAAAAGATTTGCAATGATGTTTAAGTCTAGGAAGTGTGAAACTTCCTAAATAAAGATGGACACAGGGCATTTTCCTTGGAAACAAATTACATCTTATAAATTTACATTAGTCTATTAAAATGACATGACATTTTTAAAGGAAATGGAGTCATTTTCTCATAACAATAGAGAAACTTCAACAATTTTATGAAGTCTGAGTTCATTGCCGTCTCAGAAGGCACTCTACATTCAATCTCACTTAATTTGCTTGGACATCTTTAATCAAAGCACTCATGTGGACCGTCAGTTGCAGATTTTCACCCAATTTTACACCTGAGCTGACTGAGGTAGGAGGAATTAAATAACGTGTGCAATTCACCAGGTGAGTTAATGATGCAGTTGAAGGTAGAAAATGGCACTTTCGTCTTCCTTCTAGTCGTTATCTGCTAACGCTTAAACAACTTTACTTTATCTTTGGGTGGAGAATTACACCTTTAGAATCTATATATGTTAATGAGCAATCAGTAGGCTGCTGTTAAATAATTTTTAAAAGAAACCTTCTGAATAGAATATGGCAAGCAGAACAAATAATAACTTTTGTGCAAGTGCTCAACATAGAAAAATAATCCCTAACATATATTCTTTATTTTCTTATCATCCACCTCTTCAACATTCCTTACATATATTCTTACAATGGCTTCCTAAGGTTGTATCACTCGTCTTGTCCACTTTTCTGTGCATTTCCTAGGTTCTACTTGTGTTTGATTCATCTAGCCTCTTTTATGTATTCATTGGTTCAGTTATTTATCTGTGCTGAAACTGTGTTAGGTGCTGGTTTACAAATGTAAATAGAACGCTAGCCCTTCCTTTAAAAGATTATAGTCTGAAATGGAAAGACGGAATCACTGAAACAAAATAGCCTCTTATATGTTAAGCTATAAATATTCCAGAGGACAAAATAAAGTGTAAAATAGTCAGTCAGGAAATGATCATAGAAAATACAATCATGAAGTTCTTGCAGATGGGCATTGAGTTCACTTAACAATTATTTAAAATCACTAGCAACAGCATTAAACAAACCAGATAAAATTGTAAGAGCAATAATATTAACTGCATGGTTTTTCAGCACCAAACAGGCCCTGCTGTCTGTCTCAAATCAACTGAAAGAATGTTGTGTTACTATTTAGATCTTAAAGTAAATGCAAGGGAAAATATTAATATATCAAGTCTGTTGTATTTCAGATTTTCTCACTTTTACCAGCTTCTGGGATTTTTTAGTTTTTTTTTTTTTTTTTTTTTTTTCTGAGATTGGTGTATTGCTTGAATTCAGGAGTTTGAGACCAGCCTTAGCAAGAGAGAAACCCAACCTCTACTAAAAATAGAAAAACTAGCCAAGCATCATGGCAAATGCATGTAGTCCCAGCCACTTTGGAGGCAAGAGGATACCTTGAGCCTCAAGTAATGGAGGTCACTTAATACTATGGTATCAAGTGAGCTATGATACCATAGTACTCCACCCAGTGAGACTCAGAAAAAAAAAAAATTAGGATAAGGATTATGTAATATATGCCGACCATTTCTTAAGTGCCTATTTTGTGCCAGAACTGTTACAGGTCCTCTATAGATATTTATTTCTAATCATCACCTTATATTCACTTTACAAATGGAGGATGGATTTGAGGTTCAGAAATGTTAACTAACTTGTCTGAATTTATAGACAGCAAGTGTTAGAGTCACAATCCATTCATACTCAGTTTTGTAGAGATACATAGCCTCTGTCAAAATTCTTGAATCCAGTGGCCTTTACATAGTATGAGAGGGATGGAGATTTCCTCTTTTTATTTTTGAAACAGAGTCACTGTTGCCCAGGCTAGAGTGCCCTGGTGTCAGACTAGCTCAAAGCAACCCCAGAGTCCTAGGGCCACAGGATCTTCTAGTCCCAGCATCCTGAGCCGTTAGGACCTCACACACCCACCGCCACGCAAGTCCTGGGGGAAAAAATGCAATAGCATCATTATCTGGATGTACATTTTGGGAATCACTGTGAAAGAAAAGTCCACGATAAATTAAAGTTGTCTAAACATGAGCCTTCATTCAGAAGACCTCAGTCATGCCTTAGGAAAGGAGGGGCGATATTTCATAGAACTGTAGCAGCAGGAATGGGCCTAAGATCAGATGGTTTCAGGAATGTTTGATCAAAAATACTTCTTGGAGCATAAAGTTTTTTGTGTGATTTAGTAATTATTGGTTGGGCAATGGAGGATTATCGAGTGATGAATTAGATAGAAGTATTAGGGACTGAGATCATGAACAAATGGATGGGGACGAAGATTTTCAAAGGCTGAGGATATGCAAATCCTAACTGAAAAAATTGTAGTACTTCACAGATGCTTACAGAACTTACACATCCTTGAAGGGTAAGTCTTCCTGTAGGAGAAAGAGACCTGAGATCTCCTGGGAGGTTTTTTTTTTTTTTTTTTTTATTGTTGGGGATTCATTGAGGGTACAATAAGCCAGGTTACACTGATTGCAATTGTTAGGTAAAGTCCCTCTTGCAATCATGTCTTGCCCCCATAAAGTGCGACACACACCAAGGCCCCACCCCCCTCCCTCCATCCCTCTTTCTCCTGGGAGGTTTAAGAGCTGATGTAAACCAACTACTTTCCCTCTGTCCAGCAAGGGGCGCTGCATCCAATGCTATTTTCCTGTAAGATTAAAAGGGCTTGAAAGGCTTGGGCAGCTGCATTTTTCAGAGCTCTTCGAAACTTCCTGGGACTTCAAAAACCACGTCAAACTCACCATCACGATATGACACACTTACCTACATAAAGTGATCTGAGCCTGCCTAGAGGAAGATGGAAATAGAATGTCTTTCTTGGAAACGAATTACCTATTTTGCTTTATCCCATTAAAATATGTGACTTTAAAAGAAAAGAGAATAATTAACCTGGTAACCACAAAAAATATTTTAATATAAATAAAGGGAGAGACATAGGGGCCAGAATCCCCCGCCCCCCACCCCCCACCCCCGCCGGATCGTGCTCCAGGGCACATCCAGCTGAATCCCAGCCCAAGCGTTTTTTTTTAGGATGTGAAGAAAATGGGGTCACATACCTACTGGCCCTTCTGGTTCTAATTTCAAGCCTGCAGCAAGTGACAGCTCATGGCGATTACCTCAAACCCCAAAATATCCAATAGCCTTAAATGTGAAAAAGAAAAGATCTGGAGCAAAGTAACATATGTCTTTCACAGTGAGAATGAATATAATTTGGGGGGAAATATTGAAAATTTCCAGTTAGGATTAGTTATAAATATATTCAGTCTGAAGAAGCTATCCTTTAAGTTTATGTAAATCATTCTTGAGTTGAATCGTAAGAAGTAAGCCAATTTAAGAAACTTGTAATGGCTATAAATCAGGTGAGGTCTGATGCAGTAAGCCCAAGTTGGACTGTACTAAACAATGGCTGGTAAATCATATTGAAGCACATATCCTGCAACCTTATGGTTTTCCTTTTTAGGATAACCAAGAAACACATCTAGAGAATGAATGATATGTTATTGAGGGAATAAATCATGTTTTGTTAATAAAGGTTAGCAAAAGAATTTGGATTTTCAACTATTGAATAAAAACACATCTGAACTTAAATATGGAAAGACTTTATTCAAAAGGATGATTTCGGCACAGGGAAAGGGACTATTTGCAATAGTGGGAGGGATCTGCTTAAAGAGAGAGAGAGATATCTCTAATAAAATCTGCAAATACTGTACAACCTCTGCCAAGTTGACCACCCAAGGGACTGGAACGAACCAGCCAACCTACAGAAGTAGCGTACTGTACTACACGTGCATGTGGTACATGTTAGCTTATGAAAATTAGGCCAACTGAAGGAGGGACTCGAGATGGGAAGGTGTCGACTATGGAAATTCAACTGTATATCAAAAGTTAGGTAGAAAATGGCCTTTATGAAATAAACAGGTCTAGAATAAATGAGTATGAGTGAGTGGGTGGTATACTTAGACAACTGATAAGGAACTGATTTGCTTGGAGGTCAGTCTGTCCTTAAAAAAGGATGAGAAAGGGTCATGTACTGTTTTAGATTAAGATTGTTTGAAAACTCTGGTGTCTAGAGAAAGGAAAAAAGCTGATTTAAAATTTGATCAAGTTAGGAGGTACGTGGTCAGTTGGCACCAGCAGTTGAGCTAATCATTTGGGGGGCAAGGAAATCTGGAGGGTCTGTGTCTATGTCTGGCCTTGCTGCAGGTGAACACAGTGGTTATTTGGTTTTATCTAATCATGCGCTTTTCTGTAAAGTCCACCAAAGGACAGCGAAATGATGGGCTGATTAATTATTGTCGTCCTCAGTTTTCCAGGATCACAGGACTCTGGCAAAGTTCAACAAGTCACAATTAATAAACTCTTTATTAAAAGTGATACTCTATCTTTTTCAAAGGTCATTTTTATGAACAGATTTTGTGGCAGTGTCTTGTGGCAGAAAATACAGAGTCATCAAAGAAATCATTATAATACTCGCATGACTAAGAAAATTGATTCATAAATTCCAATATTCCACTATCTGACCAGGAAGCCTGGATATTTTTTCAACCATATTTAGTTCTGAAGGATAAAGAATCTTCCTAAATTGAAGAAATTCAGACAAGTAGTCATCATTCCATGGCACCATATCTAACAAACATAGTCTCTAAACTAGCTATGTTCTTATCCATCTGTTTGTGTGGCATGCTGCCCTTTTAAGCTGCACTACCAATTTTTGTCAAAAAAACAACTTATCAGGATAAGGAAAGATGAATCACCTCTACAGGAGCGGGACTTAGATGTCATAGACCAGATGTTTGTATTTTTTTCTTTTTGTTACCTTGTTTTCTTTAATTTTTCTTTGACATCTCTTTTATAAAAGAAAAATGTACAGTAATGTCTTAGGTCTTTGAAATTATTCACCACTCACTGGCTTATCCAGAGCAACTTCCAGCTTTGCAAACTCCATTCATGGTAAGTGCTCTTTAGATGTGTACCATTTTTTTTTAATCTTTCATAGCATGTTTTTACTGTACATGTTCTACGTTTAGATATACGTATATACACAAACACTTTCATTGTTCTACAATTGCCTATGCTATTCAGTAAAGTAATATGCTACACAGGTTTGTAGCCATATAACCTCAATGTAGTAGGCAATACCACCCAAGTTTGAGTTAGTACACTATGATTTTCCCACAACAACAAAATCAGCTAATAATACATTTCTCAGAATGTAAGTTGGATCTTAAGTGATGTATGACTATATATATATACACACACACACATATACACACATTACATATATATACACATGCACACACACACACTCACATATATATATATATATATATATATATATATATATATGTATGTATCTCCTAGAGGAAAGCAACAATTATTTGTACATAGATGGAAGTGATACAGTTACGGGTATATGATACAACATACAATAGGGTTCAAGAAGGAATTAATCTCTGAGAAAGTGAATATGGCTGGGATTTTGAGGCTGAGAACAGGGACTGAGAATTACTTCCTCCTTTGTAAAAGAAGATAATATGGTGAAGATGATATTGTAGTTACTGTTGGTTTATATTAATAGATTTGGCTATGGCAACTTGGAGAAGATTTTGGTAGTGCCTTTCATTTGCTCATTGAAATACATTAAAGAGTAAATAAAATCATCACCTGGAAATGATAAAGAGGTGGAGGTTTCTATGAGTAAGGAAAAAGTGTGGAAAGGTCCTGTGAAGAGCAGCAAAGTTTTAAATGATGTATTTTCAGTGGTATTTAGGACCTGTTCGAGGTAGTATAGATTCCTTACTACCAACCTGCCCAGATTGTCATTTTATGTAGTAATGCTTAATTGCTGGACATCTGATTAAATTAAATTTAAGCTTTTACCAAGTGATTAAAACTGAGAAGAAGTGATAATTTTAAGGGAAATATATTAATGAAGAACCTAGAATTTAGGCTGACTATGAAAGAAAATGAAAAAAAAAAAAAATGGCACAGAGGAGTTGACCTGGCCAGGGCTGTCCCACGTTTGTAATGTCTACATAGCATAGTAGCTATGGTGCAATCAGGCACAGCCCAATTTTTCTTCTTTAATATCAGTATTGATTCTGGGATGTTTTAAAGACCCACATGGGCATACTCAGAGGTAAAAATTTAATTGTCTATCCATCTATGGGGTATTTTTGAGAAGGTAGAACCTATATGTTATCTCACACATTCGGCAAGTCTGAGCACATGTGCCAGCCTGATATCCAAAGAAAGAGTAGCTGGTGATACCAAAACATTCATGAATCCACATTTCCCCAGTGGAATAAAAGTTTCTTTAGAATAATCAACCCTAACTTATTTGGAATATAAGGTTTATAAAGAAACCATCAGTTAATTGATAAGTGGGTTATGAGATATAATGTATAACTTTCTGCTAGCAAAACTACTCTCTAATTCGTGCCTTAGGAGGCCAAACTGCAAAAGGAATGATCCGAAATCACTTTATAAACATACAAAAATTAATTAAATGAAATTTATTCTTTTAACTTGAAGTAGTTGATGCAAATGTGAAAATAAATAAAGACCATCAAATGAGAACATGCACAGCCTATTTAGTCAGAAATTCCTATAGCAGGGCAGCCAGCCGCCATCGTGTGCATTTATCAGAGACTCAGAGGCAGGCAGAAGAGTGGGGAAGCTTCATAGTGGGGGGGAGAAAGGAAGGCATTAAATCTGCTCTGAATGGGGATGGAGGCATTTGGCATGGGAAGCTGGAGGTGGGTTAACTAGAAGTGGAACTTATTAGATGATTGGTTTAGGAAGTGTATTTACTTTTTTTGGTCCTTAGTTAGAAGCAGGGCAAGTAATAATAATGACGATGATGAAAAGGAAGCTGGCAGTCATGGGCCAAGCCCTACCTGTTCTGGGCCATTTGCTGCAGAAGCTGTGGGCTGGCTTCCAGGCTCCTGTAGGGTTCTGTTGTCGTGTATGGTCTAGACATTGTTTATGTAGACGGTATCGATAGGTTCTCATAAAGTTATTCAATACATAGTAATTTAATGATTTGCATTTGTAAGTTGTATTTCAAGATAAAAAAAATGCTCAACTTTACAGATTAGAACAAAATAATACAGCAGAATGTAGTATTAATCACTCCTAAAGACTTCTTACTCTAGAGAAAAGCATAGCTCATTAGGACCTGCCGACTGACACTCCTGTTGTAACTCCTTACAGAACTCCATTAGATGTTTTCATTCTCCAACATGGAATAACACTTTTTAGTCTATTTTAAGAAACGTTGATGCAATCCAGTTATCTTTAAGGTTACATGACTAGCTATCCTACATGTCAAAAACGGTACCTAATATGAAAAAAGATTTCAAAAGATTTTTTTTCAGTCTGCTGCAGAAATAATCCCCAAATGCCCCGAAGACCTAGCCTTGAGTATATTTTGCAGTGTTACTGTGTTCCCCAGGAATAGATGATATAAAACAGCAAAGGCAAAAGAACACATCAAAGAAAATACAAACAACAAAGAAAAATGTAATGAAGTTAAAGGCAAACTACAAGTTAGGAACATAGTCAATAAAGAAAAACAAAAGGTCAACAGACCTCTGACAAGACTCCTGTGAGAAAAAAATAAAGAAAAGATGCAAATAAATGACATATAAAATAAAAACATTTGGAAAGGTGATAATTAACAAACGAAATGAAATAGAGACAATACTATAAACATACAGAGTAGTGAATTAAAAAATTACAATATACCAAAATTGGCATGTGCATGAATTGAAATGAGGAAAAGATAAATATTGAAAGAATTGAAATGATAATCACTCCAGACCCAGATGATGTTATTGAATAAGGAAAGAATACCTCCTACGTGAGCTGAAATGAACCAAAAAGAAAAAAAAGAGGAAATTAGGGTTATCTGCTCACCTCAGTTTATACATAACACAGTTTTATATAACTGTAATAAAAAGTATCAAAAATAGACTTAATAAATATGAGAAAATTTTAAATATAATTAGTTAATTCCATGCAACAATGCATTAAAATTACACATTAGTATCAGTAACGTAATTCAATATATATGTTATCATGCATAATTCCATACATAATATTTCAAGAATAGACACATATCCCTCATTTATTTTAAACACGTCATCCTGGGTGCTATTTGAGGGAGAGTGAGTGGCATTTGGGATGGGATGAAAGGAAAATATAATAAAAGTGAATGGATTAATTTTATATGAACAAAAGAAAAATTCTGAAAGGACATTTATTAGTAAGGAAGAGAAATGAGCCTCAGGCTTTAAGACAGGAAGGCATAGTCTATATCTACTGTTTTGTGCAAATGCAGTCAGAACTGGCCTTTTCATCAATAAAGTTACTGACTCCTGTAATTGAAGAGAAAAGATAAATACCAGCTGCCAGTCTTTTTAGTTGTATAGCAAGAAGGCCTGGAAAATGAGAATAATTTTTCTGAATTGGTTCCATCAATCCTTTGTCCCTGAAGTAAGGAAGCACTTTGTCAGTAGGGGATTGCCTTTTAAAAATCTTCTGATATTTAGCAATGCCCCTGACAACCTAGAACTCCATGATTTCTATACTAAAGGTGTGAAAGTGGTTTACTTACCCACCCACCCCCAACACTGTCTCTAATTCAGACTCTAGATCAGGGACCTTTAAGGCTCATTACATATGGTACTCTATGGAAAGTATCCTGAGTGCTATGGAAGAGAACTCTGACAGATACAAATTCATGAAAACCTTGAAGGATTTTATACCATTGAAGACACCATTTTTATAGAAATAACTATAATGGCCATCAAACCCAAAACAATAAATGCTTGTTGGATAAAACTGTATCTAGATGTTGAGTATGACTTCACAAGATTTTTAACAGTTCCAATTGAAGATATTATGAAAGAGATTATGAATTTGACCAAAAAGATGGGAGCAGTAACACTCCAACAGTTGGGCCAGTACTCTTTTTCTGGTTACACACAAATTTTATTTCTTTTCTCAAGTACCCGAATTCTCTTACAATTGATATCAGTTCAATACATATGCCTGAAAAGATAGTAATAACATTTTTCATATAATCATTTATCATTTATATTGCTTCACTAATTAGACTTGGATTATGCCTTTTCTTGTCTGGAACTTCTCTAGTATGTATTTTAATGTACTTTTCCCCTAAACTAAAATAAATTGTAAGATAATACACAATATTATAAAACATAGAGGAAAGATGATCTAAGATGGAATTTTATTTCTGTGGTTAAGTATCCCAACAAGAAGTAATAATTTAAAATTATTTGTATTAGACATGCACAGTGGCTCATGCCTGGCATTCAAGCACTTTGGGATGCTGAGGCAGGAGGATCACTGGAGGTCAGCAGTTTGTAAATGGCCTAATCTTGTCCCTGCAAAAATAGAAAAATTGGCTGGGTGGGTGGTGTGTGCCTGTAGACACAGCTACTTGGGAGGCTGAACAAGAGGATCTTTTGAGGCCTGGAGTTTGAGGTTGCAGTGAGTTAGTATGATGACACCACTGCACTCTAGCTCAGACAATAAAATAAGAACCTCTCTCAAAAATGAATACATAAAAAGTAAGTACATAAGTCTTTTAAAATAATTATATAGTACTATATCTATTTTCAATACTATAAAATCAAATAACTCACTAAATAACATGAAATAAAAAATTAAATAAAAAATTATTATAATTTAATGCAATTTATAAAATACATTTTATAAAAATTTTAGAATGTATATGGTATATTTGGCCACTTAAAAAAAGTCTAGAAAAACTGGCTAGAACCTGAGCTCTCTGAGATCATAAACTAAGCCTTATTTTCCTTATATTCCTTGAAAAACATGGCACTTGGCAGTAGGAATGAAGTCATTAAATGGAAAAATGATGAAATCTATACAAGATGTTCTATGTGTACCCCTAACATAATAATGAAAATATTTTAATAAACGTAATGCTAATTGCTATCATCATTTTTGACAATCACAAGTATTGGTGCAATGATTAGATAAAGATGAAGTTCTGAAGCACAGCCCAAAAGTGAGTATTTCTCAAAAAACAAAATCTAATGTTGCCTTTTTTGTGGCCCAGCTCTGGTATTATCCACCACAGCTTCATGAAACCTAGTCAGTGGATTACAGATGATGTCTACTGCAACCAAATTAGATGAAATGATGAGTATGCTTGTGATTAAGTCACTGAGGTTGGTCACTTGAGAAGAACAATTCCCTTGCTGGACAATGCTTGGCCACATGTCACATAAAAGCACTACTCAGACTCCAGAAGCTGAATTTGGAGAGTCTCTGTCAGCCACTATATTCACCAGAGCTTGCACCAACTATATTCTTCCAGGCTTTGGAGCACCTCTTGCAAGGAAAAGTATTCAGTTCTCAAAAAACTGTGGAAAACTCTTTTGTGATTTCATCACTACTTGGCTCTCCAGACTTCTCTGATGCTGGCATAAAGAAGCAACAGTTAAGATGGAAAAACTGTCAATAACTTAGGTACATGATTTGATTAATTATACTTCTTCTGGTATGAAATATAATACACTAAACTTCTGATTTGAAATTGGACATTTCATATTTGATGACCTATACTATGCAGCCAGAGAGAGCTGATTTGATTGGAGTGAAAGGGGAAAAAACAGAATGCTCAGAACATGGTATAAGGCAATAGTAATTTTGGTGGCAAACAAGCAGTGAAGTTCATCAGTGCAGATGGAAGAAGTTATAATACTGCTTAATACAAATATGTTGTTTTTCACCATTTAAAAGGACATTAGCCATAAGTTTCTTGTGTCTTTTATCAAGTTGTGCTAATTATTTTCTTATCTTCAACTTTATTGAATTGTTCTTTATTTGTTTGTTTTTTTGAGACAGAGTCTCACTCAGTTGCCCTGGGGTTGAGTACCATGGCATCATAGCTCACAGCAACCTCAAATTCTTGGGCTCAAGTGATTCTCTTGCCTCAGTTTCCTGAGTAGCTGAGACTACAGGCACCTGCCACAGTGCTGGGTTTTTTATTTATTTATTTATTTTAAGAGACAGGTTCTTGCTCTTGCTCAGGCTCAGGTTTGTTTCAAATTCCTGAGCTAAGGCAATCTATGAGCTGCCTGGGCCTCCCAGAGTACTAGAATTACATGCATGAGCAACCAAGCCCTGCCCTGAATTTTTTTTTTTTTTTAAACAAATAAGCATTGGATTTTATTGAATGCTTTGTCTCCACTTTGAAGTGGTCATATTTTTTTTATCTCAACTTTATGTTAATATGTTATATTACATTAATTTATTTTCAGACGATAAGCCAGCTTTGCATTTCTGAGATAAACTGTACTTGGTTATGTGGTATAATCCTTTTCATATGATGCTGGATTTGATTGTTAGTATTTGTGAAGGATAGTGGCATCTTTCTTTCCGAGGATATTATCATGAAATTTTCTTTTCCGTGATGTCTTTGAATCAAACATCAATGTAAAACCATGTATATATATTCATTAGTGTAATTGATTGTTACATAGAACTCACAGAATCCCAAACTGATCTCATCATTTATTCTACACCTAGAAATTTCAACATCCTTTTCCCAATCTTATTAATTTATCATTCTTCCAATTGAACCCATCATTTTTCCAACTTCAAAAACTCGAAATATAGGAGTCTAATATATCCCAGCTCTCTCTGCTTATATTAACTCATCACCTGGTGCTATCGGCTCCCACTTTGACACAAGTTCTATCTAACTTCTCCTTAGTCCAAAGATTGTCACTTGTTCAGCTTTTGTACCTTGCCGCAATCCATACCTATAAAAATATAAATAATAAGCTAAGATAAACAGTAAAGACCCCTGGGCCAATGTCGTTTCCATCCAGGTCCTTCATATCTTCCTGCTGGATCTCAGTCGCAACCTGTGCTCAGGCTGTATTTATAATGCCTGAGACATGGTTAGATGTAATACATTTTTGCAGAATTGAGCTGACTTCTCTAAAAACTCACCTTACATCTTGTCTCTCCTCATCTCACTTTTCTTATATCAGTTCTTACTTCAGACTCTTCTCCTTCCTGGCCCTTAGCCATAAGCTGTAAACTTTCACATCATCTGCCAGTCTGATTACTGACAACATCTTGGTCACTCCTTTTGATGGAGGCAGTTCTATTATTCTTTAAATTTAGTTCAATTATTTTCTCCTCTCCTAAGCTACCCCTGCCACATTTGAGATATACCTCTTCCTGAGGTGGAATTAATTATATTCTCATTTGCATGGCTTAACCCTTCATGGTACTTTTTTAAATAACATTTCAAAACACTGGCTATATTATATGTATTTTTGTTGATGAATTTCACTTAAATGGGAAAAGAGAATTTATGTAATTATCTGTTTCACCTTAATTTTCTAGTAAAGCTTGGTTTATTTAGCTAAGATTTAATGTGAAAGAATCTTCTGAAAGATACTATTAATTTGTTTGATATATACAGGAAAATTGTGTACTTTTCTTTAGAGATACTTTTAGAGTACTTGGTACTTTTTCTTTAGAGATATATATGCAGGATAATCTATTAGAAGTGAATTTATAGATTGAATTGTGACAATAATAAATGAGTGAGGGCTCTATTGGTTGTGAAGATGTCACATTGTGCTATTAGTTTACTTGTGTTTATCAGGTAAAGAAAATATTTCCACATGAAACATAACATTTTAAAATTTAAAAACTATGTCACAATCTAAATTTAACACATAGTTTGTTATAATAACTCTAAGAATTAATATAAACACATTATTCAAAAATGGCTTCATTGTCACAATGTTTTATGGTCACCATATTTTGTACTTTTTAACATATTCAAAATAATGTATATGAATTTTAAGTGATTTGAAATGTTATATGATGTTACATCAGCTTATTAGCATCATTTATGCAAAATCATATATTTTGGCTACTTTTTATATTTACAGAAATCATATACACAGCTCTAATCTCTAGAGGTTAATAATATCAGAAATTTAGACATTAGATGTGAAACAGTAAAAAACAAATAAATAAAAGGGTTCTGCATGTGAGGATTGACATTCTAGATTCAAAGTTAATTGACAAGACTCTTTGAAGAAAACATTATATAACTCAATTATTTTTGAAGCTGGTATATTAGTTATCTAATACTGCATAACAAATTGTCAAATTCTTATCCCACAAAAGTATAGCACGTGACAATGTGGTTTGTTTCTCAGTCCTAAAATTCAGAGTGAGCTGATAACACAATAGGTAGTTGGAAAATCTAAATTGGCCCATCTGAAGGCAGGCCCATCTTTCTGATCCATTGAAGATTCAACAAATATCAGAATCTTAGAAGGCAAATACCTTCAGGTCTCTGGGAGATGGTCTCAAATTCCCCAGGATTAGACCTAAGGGCCTTACCTCCTTGTGCCAGGCCAGAGGCTCTATCAACAGCTGCTAGAAAAATAAATATGCAGAATCTACAAATATTTTTACTAATCATAGTTATACACTATTTTTTGTTTTTTTAATGTCTTCTTGTCTTAAAAGAAGGATATTAAAAAGGTCAAATTGCCAAGGATCCCAAAAATATTAGTTGAATAAATGCTGTGAGATTTTTAAAAATACAAGAAAATCTGGCTTTTATATAGCAATGATACAACCCACCCAAAAGAATATTTTTCAAAACCTCTAAAAGTGTTTCACACATATATACCTCAATTACTTAAAAAAACAAAACAAAACAGAAATACTGAGGCTATAGTGCTATAGTAAGTTGTTGATGCTTTATTACTCTCTTGTTTAGAGAGTAATTTACCTATATTGAGATAATCAGAACTTTAAGTCTACTATAATAATATTGTCATGTTTCAAAATGTCATGCCAATTATAAAGCTATGGGTTCATATTAAATTCTTTTAGACCATAATATAAATTTGAATATGTTGCCTATGGAAAAAAATGGTTATACAAACAGAAGTATGGGAATTGTGTCTAATATATATATATATATATATATTTTGTAGAGACAGAGTCTCACTTTGTCGCCCTCAGTAGAGTGCTGTGGCGTCACACAGCTCACAACAACCTCCAACTCCTGGGCTTAGGCGATTCTCTTGCCTCAGACTCCCGAGTAGCTGGGACTACAGGCGCCCACCACAAAGCTGGCTGGGGCTGGGTTTGAACCCGCCACCCTCAGTGTATGGGGCCGGCGCCCTGCCCACTGAGCCACAGGTGCCGCCCTAATATTTAAACTCATTGCTGACCTATAAAAAGCAAAGGACTTTTGTAAACCTACTAAAGCAGGATTAATGTACACATTTATTATGCATGTATTTGTGATGTATAAATTCATGTACTATTTATGGTAATTGGGGCCTTGCTAATTGAAAGACCCTAAAGAGATTAGTTCACAAACTTACTTTGAATACTTTGTATGTGGTGCTTCTACTCTTAAATTCTTACATAAGATAGCCACAGACACTGTTTTATACTTGAGAATAGCAAAAAGAAGGGTTTCAGGTTTGCTTATATTTTTAGTTTCACAGCAATATGGTCCTAACCCTGCCCCTGGTAACTGTCAACCTTAAAAGGAAGGCCAAGATATTCAAATGTCACTTCTGGAATTGGTAGCCAGCAGCTAGATAACTACGATATCTGAATATCAACTAAATCCCTTGACAAGATTCTCCCTTTTATAAAATCAATTATTTTGAGAGCAGTAGTTCATGTATACTAAAATGACAGAATTTGAAAGGCCTCATACTTGCAGCCCTGAGACTTCTCACACTAACAATATAACCAGAATTTATGAAACCCATTTCAAAAGTAGCTTAAATTTAAAGAAGTCCAACATCTTTTTAACAGCATATTACTCACATTTCTTAATTTGGAATCAAAATGGCTATTGCAAAGTTTCCAATGTTGGTGGAAAAGTTATATGGCAAATCATGGGATCAAGACTGCAGTTTAGTGGACCAGCTTCCAAACTCTAATGCTAAATTAACTCCAGTGTTCTCATTCCTAATCAGATAGATTTTTTTTTCTGTTTTATATTCCTGTCATTTGTTTTAATAATTCCCCTTCCTAGGTACAGGTGTCAGTTTCTGCCCTAAGGGTCAGCCAAGCAGTGTCTTAGTTTCTGTAATCACTCAGACAAGCAGAGCCAACAACCCTCAGGAAAGAGCATAAAACCTCAGCAGAGTAGTTCACCCCTCAGTGAGCAGACACAATCTAACTGCTGATTTTTCCCTGATGTACTTGTAGATCTTGAGCCTAAAAGCCCTAGTATTGCTTTCTGTTTACTAATTTACTTTTATGTGTTTTAACCTGATATTTGGATCCTTTACCTTTTAAGGTTTGGTTATGTTTTGATACAACTCTAGGGTTTAACAATCTTGTAGAATTTTTTTTTGCAGTTTTTGGCCGGGGCTGGGTTTGAACGCCCCACCTCCGGTATATGGGGCCAGTGTCCTACTCCTTTGAACCACAGGCACTGCCCAGAAAATTTTAATTGCTTCACTAAGGAAACTCTAACTCATCTCTAACATCTGAATTTGAGATTTGGTTTTAGAGGAGTCAAGTAAGAATGAATGGACAAATACAACATTTCTAGTATGTATAAATTATTACTGTAGCTGTTTAATATTAAATATATTTTATTTCATCCTTATATATAATTCAATGTATTACTGTCCATATGCTTTAAAAATAAGGAAATTACATCTTGTAAAGGCTAACAAATTGCAAATGATAAACTTCTTCCAAAGTGAAACAGTAACTTAAGATATATGACTCATTGAAGATTGTAAGGTAAATCCGTGTTGGTCTGAGGGACGTCCCTCAACCAGGGACGATTTTGCTCCCTCTGCCATGGGATATTTGGCAATGTGTAGAGTTATTTTTGATTATCATGGGAAGTAAAGAGGATGTAACTGGCATCTATTTTATACAGGCCTGAGATACCATTTAACATTCTTCAATATAATGTCCCCGCAAAGGATTATTCATTTTGAAATGTTAATAGTGCCAAGTTGGGAGTATTTTGGATATAGATTAACAGACATTTTGATTCTCACACTGCAGTGCTTATAATACTATTCCTCTTCAGATGTAAAATCTTATATTCATGGAACTAACATGTAGAATTATCCTGGGAAGCAATTACAGTAATTACTGACTAATATTCCAGAAGAATAAATCTCAAAAAGTGATTCTTCCTTGCTCCTGTATAAATTGAACATATTAATTCCATATAATATGCCCATGTATAACATTGTTTTGTAAGGCTTTTGTTTGTATTAAATAAGTTGAAATGTGGAAATATCAGTCATTATGGGTTAATAATACAGTACAATATCTTATTTAAAAGTACAATGTTTATATGTAGCTGTTTGACATAGAATTGCATTCATAAAAGTACTTATAAAATAAGTGCAAAAATAAATTTAGAGAGAAATCACTTGAAGTTATTTTGGAAGATTCTTCCAAGTACGCTTTGCCATGAGCATATCCCAATGTAATGGACTGATGTGTCAAGAGGAAAAATTTGTTTTCTTACAAAATATCTCATAATTTTAAATAAATAAATAATTGTGGTAAACCTCAATTATTCAGATGAATCTGGAGGAAAACAAGTCAGCATGATGACAGAGTATGGTGTGTTAAAGTAAATGCAGCTTGATCAAACCAAATCAACAATGATATTTACAATTTTCTCAGAAGCATATAGCCCATATAAATATTTAAGGATTTTCTCGATTGCATAAGTAAATATTTGTAATTAACATAGAGATGACAATTATAAAGACCTGGTTAAACCACAGGTACTATACTACAGTAGCTTGAGGAGACTAAGGCAGCACTTTAGGGGGAATATGTTTTTAATTACCCTTAAGAATCTTAAGTCTGCTCAAGGTGCTATAACAAGTACTTTAGGCCATGTGGTTTAAATAGACATTTATTTCTCACAGTTCTGGAGGCTTCAACATCCAGGTCAAGGTGACAGAGGTGCCAGCTGTCTCCTTGGGTTGTAGGTAGTCCCCTTCTCACTCTGTCCTACCACGAGGGAGAGGACATGAGGTCCTGGGTCTCTTCCTTCCTCTTCTTATAAGGCAACTAATCCCTTTACGGGAGTCCCACCTTTAAGAACTTATCTTAACCTAATTATTTCCCAAAGGCTCAATCTCTAAATACTTCAAAATACCATCACATTAGGGGGTAGGGTTTCAAAATATGAATTTCAGTGACAAAAACATTCAGTCTATAAGAGTTTAATCATCATTAAGGGATTTATTTATCTTGCAAAACTTTTTAAGTAGGAGACCTTAAAACTCATTCTAATCTTTATCCAGGTAATTGCAAGTTATGAGCACTGCAGTCTCAATTAATGAGATTTTACTCTAACCTCTACCACTTAATTTACAAAGATATAGAAAGTTTGATACTCAGGAAAGTATTTTTCAATCATTGATGGAATGTTTATTATAAATATTGTGTCATTTTAACCCATACCATATGAAGGGGAATATTGAAAGCCCTTTAATGCTACTTCTTAATGTGATTTTTCATTACTTTTGTAAGCATAGATGCAGAAACACTAAGCATTATATGATTAAGTTTGCATGTCTTAAACATTCCTAGTGTCTTTGTAGAACTTGCAATCAATCAGCAGGTTTCAGAAGCTGCTGAACAGCAGTAGCTTCCTTTCAGGGAAAAGAAGTTTTCACATTTATTTGAAAATTATGCCCTCACTACAGGATAACATTTCCATTAAAATTTGACATATGACTCAGTTTTAATCAGGAAAAATCAACCATGGATATCAAACGAAACCACAAGCAAAGTTCGATGGTGAATGTTTCCTCTGACGAGGACGCAATGTTTGATTACAGGGGGTGTCTAGTGTACAATGCTAGGACAAACTATTGAGCCAAAGAAATGTCCACACAAATCTATATTAAATTTTTCCTTGGCTCGGCGCCTGTTGCACAGTGGTTATGGTGTCAGCCACATACACCGAGGCTGATGGGTTCAAAGCCAGCCCGGGCCAGCTAAGCAACAATGACAACTGTAACAGAAAAATAGCTGGACGTTGTGGTGGGCGCCTGTTCTCCCAGCTACTCAGGAGGCTGAGGTAAGAGAATTGCTTAAGCCCAAGACTTGGAGGTTGCTGGGAGCTGTGACATCATGGCACTCTACCCAGGGTGACATAGTGAGACTCTGTCTCACGAAAAAAAAGTTTTCTTTTTCCAAAACAATATCTGCACAAGAGAAATAAAAACATGTCCACACATAGACTTGTACATGAATATTCATAGAAATATATTCATAAGACCCTGAAAGCGGAAACAACCCAAATGCCAATATGGATGAATAAATGAGATATGACAGTCTAGTCATACAAGAGAATACTATTTTACAATATAAGAAATGAAATACAGGTGCCCATTACATTATAGAACAGCCTCAGAATGTTGTGTTAAGTGAAATTTTGAAGTTTTGTGAATTGTTATAGCCATGAGGAACTCAAAGTTGCTGATAACCACAAAAGCATGAATATGGATCCTTTTCCTCTTAAAATATGATGAGAACTCAGCTTTGGTGGACACTTTAATTGAAGCCTTATGAAATTCTATTCAGTAAACCTAATGAAGCCATGACCAGACTTCTGACCCACAGATATTGTGGGTACTTAATTGTGTGGTTTCAAGCCTTTAAGTTTATTATAAATGTCAAATGCAGCAGTTAGAATATAACATATTTAATAAGCTGTTCACAAGTTTTTTCAAGAGACAAGAAAGAAAGTTCCCTACGTAATTCTTGTAACTTCCTCATAATTAATGAGGTCAGAATTTCTCCAGAAATCCAAGATCACTTAAACATTTACTTCTTTGATTCAGAATTTATATGAAGAGTCATGCTGAAAGCTCTAACAAAAACTCACTTGATCCAGCTTGGCTCAATTGTTAGGACTTCAAGGTTAAATGAGCCTAATTAAGATGTTAATGATTTATAAAATTATTCTGATTTTATTCTTCCATTTATCACATATTGTTCAAAAAAGCTAAATGTTAATACTATCCATAGGCTCACTTTTAGTGGCATAAACATTAAGTAAAGTGAAATTCCATATTTAAGAAAAGAACGAGGCTAGCGACTTAGCATGATGAACAATGGTTGATTTATTTTTTTGAGCTTGAGGACAGAAAGTATTTGGTTGCCCTACTATATTGAAGGACGCTGGAATGATTTGTCTGTAGTAGATTTTTAAAACTTTGAAACCAACACTTCAGCGTATTTGTGGTTAGATCAAGTGAAATCAGACTGGGATTACATTTTTAAATATTGTAAACATTTCTATAATGCATTATTTATGCATTATTTATGGATAATGATAATGGAAAAATAGAAAGCCAAACACCAAAGCGAAGTCAAGAATCAGTTCATCTCACTGAAATGAAAGCTATCAAAACATCCACTTTATTATTTCCCATTTGAATGAATGGGAACTTCAAACACCGTACACCAAATTTAGACTGAACTCCTCCGTATTTGAGTTGGACACTGGGATGGAATCAAAATGTTATCACAATGGTAATGGACAAATAAAAGAGAGTCAAAAGCACAGTTGTCAGAGACAAAGTATAATTAAGACTTGGATTTAAAAGGGGGTAAAACAGAGAAGCAGAATACTGAAATGAGGCAAGCGCACAGCTCCAGAATGGGTTATGCAATATAGGTACAAGTTACAGAAAAGAAAAGAAAAAAGAACTCAGATCTGAGAGGACAATGATTTCAACCAAGAGACCAGTAACAAATTTTAGCCAAGAAAAATTTCATAGCTGGATATTTGAGGTCTAGTTCAAGTATGAGGAGCAGGTTATTAAGGGATGAAACCCATTCAATACAGAAGAAAAGCTATTTGGACTGTATGTAAGAAGAACAAAGATAAAGCTACTAAACCATGAGTTAATTAATAAGAACATGCTTTTACAAAAACAAAGTAGTTTAAAGTTGAAAATATGAAAATTGTATTTTAAAGTTGTTTAAAGTTGAAAATATGAAAATTTAGGGAATAACCAAAAGGGATCTGATGAAAGCCCACAGAGGGTAAAAATAGAGATGTTAAAATAATTGTAGAAATAAGAACAGGGAGGATACTAATTAATTCCACCATGGTTATAACTGCCTCAAACACGGCAGAAGAATGTCATAATAACAGAGGCAACACAGCAAAGAATAATGCAAAATGTATTATAATTTTATACTATTATCATTCCATATATCATAGGAATGTACGAGGATTTTTAAAATGTTTGTGCTCGTATTTTTTTTTTCACTTGTTAATGCAAACTGCACACATTCTAGTTTGTAGATGTTGGGAAAGTGTGAGATTCATGTTATACATTGCAAAGCATGGTGTTTTTTAAAAACAGTTTTAGTATTAATTTAAAAAAATAGTTGTTATAGTTTCTTTTGTTAAAACAATCTAATTTGCAAAGATCATTCAAGGAAAATCAAATATGAAAGACAAAATAATTGAATATTAGGATTATGGTTGGTATCTATCACTCTCAATGAATATTTTAAATACACATTTATCTTTATATTTAAATCACACAAACAACAACAACAAAAAGGATTTTTTATGGGTGGCATCTGTGGCTCAAAGGAGTAGGGCGCCGGCCCCAAATACTGGAGGTGGTGGGTTCAAACCCAGCCCCGGCCAAAAACTGTAAAAAAAAAAAAGGATTTTAAACAAAATAGTCATCAATCACTGGAACTGGCCATAATGCTAGCGCCTCTAGGAGGATTTTGAAGTCAAGTTCTGAGTCAAATAGGAAGCTTCATTTCTATTTAGCCATGCTTTCCAAGGGCAAAGGGGACTTAGAACTTTACTTTGTAATGCTACAGTGCTCACAAAATCAATGTGATTCATCATAGAGCATAATACCCACTACCTGACGTCTTTCATTAGGAGGAAAATTAAGTAACATTTTTTTCTTAAACAAAAGGTTATATTTAATACATAAGATCCCTGTTTATTTTTTTCACTACAGATTATAAAAAGGAAGTAAATTTCATGAAAGATTTAAGATATAATAAGACTTTTATGTATGTAAGCACAGAATATTTAAATGTATAATATTCCATGGTGTACATATAACACAATTTATTAATCCATTCATGGATCGATGGGCACTTGGGCTTTTTCCATGACTTAGCAATTATGAATTGGGCTGCAATAAACATTCTGGGATAAATATCTTTGTTATAATGTGATTTTTGGTCTTCTGGGCATATATAGTAGAGGAATTATTGGATTGAATGGCAGATCTATTTTTAGATCTCTAAGTGTTCTCCAAACATCTTTCCAAAAGGAATGTATTAATTTGCATTCCCAGCAGCAGTGTAGAAGTGTTCCCTTTTCTCCACATCCACGCCAACATCTCTGGTCTTGGGATTTTGTGATATGGGTTAATCTTATTGGAGTTAGATGATACCTCAAAGTAGTTTTGATTAGCATTTCTCTGATGATTACAGATGATGAGCATTTTTTCATATGTCTGTAGGCCGTGCGACTATCTTCTTCAGAGAAGTTTCTCTTCAAGTCCCTTGCCCAGCCTGCGATGGGATCACTTGTTCTTTTCTTGCTTATACGTTTGAGTTCTCTGTGGATTCTGGTTTTTAAACCTTTGTCAGAGACATAACCTGCAAATATCTTCTCCCATTCTGAGGGCTGTTTGCTTGCTTTACTTACGGTGTTCTTGGCTATGCAGAAGCTTTTTAGTTTGATCAGGTCTCAGTAGTGTATTTTTGAAGCTGCTTCAATTGCCTGGGGGGTCCTGCTCATAAAATACTCACCTAGACTGATTTCTTCAAGGGTTTTCCCTGCACTCTCTTCTAGTATTTTTATAGTCTCATGTCTTAAGTTTAAATCTTTAATCCAGTGAGAGTCTATCTTAGTTAATGGTGAAAGGTGTGGACTTTACCTCTTTCATGTTTACACAGATGGAGCTGGAACATATTCTTCTTAGTAAAGTATCTCAAGAATGGAAGAAAAAGTTCCAATGTACTCACCCCTACTATGAAACTAATTTATGGCTTTCACATGAAAGCTATAACCCAATTATAACCTAAGAATGGGGGGAGGGGGGAGAGGGAGGGTTGGGAGGGGGGAGAATGGGTTGAGGGAGGGTGATTGGTGGGATTACACCTGTGGTGCATCTTACAAAGATACATGTGAAACTTAGTAAATGTAGAATATAAATGAATTAACACAATAACTAAGAAAATGCTAGGAAGAGGGTGGCACCTGTGGCTCAAGGAGTAGGGCGCCGGTCCCATATGCCGGAGGTGGCGGGTTTAAACCCAGCCCCAGCCAAAAACCACAAAAAATAAAATAAAATAAAAAGAAAATGCTAGGAAGGCTATGTTAACCAGTGTGGTGAAAATGTGTCAAACGGTCTATGAAACCAGTGTATGGTGCCCCATGATCACATTAATGTACACAGCTATGATTTAATAATAAAAAAGAATATTTAAATGTTAGGTTATATTAGTGACACAACTTCCAAGTGTTGTTCGACACACAAAAACTTGTCAAATCATATTACACATACTTTCAAAAGATATTGTTACTGTTGTATTTCATAATAACAAAAGGTTTCATGAGAATATAGTATTTCCTCTGAAAATTCTTTAATTAAAATGTGCCATTCATTTTACATACAGAAATGTAAAACAAAATAATGTGAATTATGCTGACCTAAAATACATCTAAAACTTGTTTTCATGTGCATTTAATTTTTCACTTATGGATTCAATTGTCTCATCTTTAAAATATAAGAAACAAAACTTTGTTTTTCAATTTGTATCTCTATTGGAAAAGAATAAACATGTATTAAAAATCTTCACTGAGAGTGATAGATACCAGCCAAAAGTCAATTATTTTGTCTTTCATATTCAAGTTTCCTTGAATTTTCTTCACAAATAATATTGTTTTAAGAACAGAAAACTATAACAACTATTTTTTTTTTCAGGCCATCCTGCCAACCCAAAACTGTAGAAGCAAATTTTCAATCTAGCTGTTCATGTCCTGTAAGTCTTCAGTGTAATTTATTATAAAACCTAAATAACCTCAGAATCACATAGAAAGTTTTAGAAACACTGAAATTCCTAAACCCTGGTCTCATTATATTATTAATAAACCAGAATCCCCCAGATATAGAATTCAAGGAGCTATGCATATAAATTCTACCACAGATGCAAGTGACCAGCCAGGTTTGAGAGCCACTCACTGATGTTTTTCTAAAATAGGTGGGTGGGGTGGGGAGAGAGTGGTTCATGTGTATGCTTTCTGTAGGAAACCATATAACTCAAGGAAGGAGAAGCGCGAATTAAGCTCTGAACATTCTGTGACTATAAGAAACATCTGTGACGTAACATCTGGATAACACCTTGGTGATAAGGGCATGGGGAAGGAAGGGATTTGGCTCTTCCTGAGTGCTTGGCAATCTTCACACCTGCGGTGCAAACAGCCACAGGATCGCTTCTATATGTAGCTGCAGGAGAGGTCAGTCAATTTCATTTTCTCAGGGACTTGCTCACCCCAACTCTTTTGTTCCTCCTGCTCAGAGAGTGTCTGCTTGGTGCCCTTTTAAGAGACTGCTATCTCCCTCAAAGACTCTCTCTGTCTCTCTCTCTCTCTAAGATGAATGGCCCTCCGGCACCTAAGGGGAGTTGATCCCAAGCAAGTTAGCACAGCATTCTGCATTCAGACAGTTAGATAAGCCAGGGCTGGAGACCTGACATCTCGGGCCCACAAGCGGCCATGAGGATGGGATAGTGGATGCGGACTAAAGGGGAAATAAGGTTGTAGAAAACAAAAGAAAAAGAGAAAGGAGAAATATATAAAGAGGGAAAGGAAATCTGTAAGAAAAAGACAGCTAACAACAGGCCTTCCTCATTTAGTTTCTTCCCTTCTCTCCTGTGCTTTCTCTTTCAAAATCCTAATCACCTCTCTGTGGAGTGGTGTAGAAAAAAACAGACAAATCTGTTAGAAACAAAAGGGAAAGAGAAAAGCTAGAACTCGGAAATAAGAGGAACCTTTACCAAACAAAAACCATTAGATTCGGGAGTAAGAGAAGCCTTTGGCAGATAAAAATAGTAAGAGGAGGAAGAAATATATGAAAAGTAAAAAGAAAAAGAGAAAGACACAAAGTTTAAGAACAGGTTGTAAGTGTTCATCAGTTAGGGAAAAAAACCTCTAACTACCTTCCCCTGTATCAAGGTCCACTCTCAGCAGGCAGGAGTTTTGGAACGATCGACACCCCCGTGTTCCTTTAAAACCGTCAAAGGTTCTATTTGGAAGGGAAGGATTGTAAAAGGTAAAGGAAAGGCCAATAGGAAAAGGTGGAAGAAAAAAATCCTGGCAAAAGAGGTAAAACAGTTAATAGATTAGACCGAAGAGCTAAAAGACCAGATTAAACAGTTAGAAGACAGGATGAATAATGTCACAGTTGAAGCCAATAAATGCTATACCACCAGGGCAATTCAGATTGAGCAGTTAGAAGATCAGTAAAGGAATCCCTCCATCAAGATTAAATGCCATATGTGTGTGGGAATCTAGGCCATATTTCAAACTATTCTGTGGTAAAACAGTACAATTTATTCAACTTTATGCCAAGGGATGATCCTGCCTAGGGTGCCAGACCTTTGGCTCCCCAAATATAAATATGGGGAAGTTAAATCAGCATTTCAAACTATTTTTTGGTAAAACGGTATAATGTATTCAACTTTATGCCAAGGGAGGATCCTACCCGCAGTCTGCCAGACCTTTGGCACCCCAGATACAAATATGGGGAAATTAAACCAGACTGATAAATGATAATGGAGGAAAAATAGATAAACTAAATTCTTTCTTTAACTAAATTCTTTCTTTACTTATATGGCTTGGGAAGCCTCCCTCTTGCAGTTTTGTAAACTAAAGTCTTTCTTTCTTTATGTATATGGATCTCCTTTGAGTATGGGAAGACCCCCTCTTGCAGACCGAAGGAGGAAAGTACGCTCAGTAGATAGTGCACCCTTTGTAGACAGCAAGAGGGAGTAGGAAGCGGACCTTTGTATCAGTTAGGGAGACTCCATTTGAAATAAGGCCTGGATTCAAATAGCAACGGAAAAGCTCTGCAAGAAAAGCAGTGCCTTTGTTTGTCAGCTACTGAAGGCAGAAGTGGCAAAAGGTGGTACTTTTGTTCGCTACTAAAGGGAGAAGTAGAAAAGGCGGTGAAAGCAGTAGAATCTCAGCTACCAAGAACCTCAAGAAAAGCAGGACCTTTGGCTGCCAGCTACTAAAGGCAGAGGTAGCAAAAGGTGGGAAAGCAGTAAGATCTTTGCTAGCAAATACAGCATGAAAAGTGGGACTTTTGTTTGTTAACTGCAATTCATATAGCAAAGGAAAAGCTTGCGAAGGAACACAATTATAATAGATGAAATGGAAATTATAGATTCTCTCAGCCAAAGATTTTCTTAGTTTGAAATACCTTTAAAAAAATTAACACTTTAATCACTATCTTGTTTCTATACAAAAAGGGGGAATATATAGGAAACCATATAACTCAAGGGAAGGAGAAGTGAGAATTAAACTCTGAACATTCTGTGACTATAAGAAACATCTGTGACATAACATCTGGATAACACCTTGGTGATCAGGGGAAGGGATTCGGCTCTCCTTGACACAAGAGTGTGAGCATGAGCAAGAGTGCTTGGTAGTCTCCAACCTGTGGTGCAAATAGCCACAGGATCACTTCTATAGGTCGCTGCAGGGGAGGTTAGTCCGGATTCATTCATTCATTCTCTTACTCTAACTCTTTTGCTCCTCGTGCTTGGAGGGTGTCTGCTCGGTGTCATTCTATGATGACTGCTAAGATACGCTGTCCTAGTAAGATTGTTTCTCTCTCTCAAAGACTGTCTCTTTCTCTCCTGCTAAGACGAATTGCCCTCTGGCACCTTAGGGGAGTTGATCCAGAGCAAGGTAGCACAACAATCCGCATCCAGACCATTACATAAGCCGGGGCCAGAGACCTGGCATCTGAGGCCCCGACAGCTTTCCATAAATATCTTAATAATACTGACTTAAGGCCGCATCTGTATCATTGCCTGGTGCTTTTTAACAATTTCTTGCAAAATCTCTTGAAAATTTTTGAGCATGTGACAAGTGAGATACAACAATAGAAAAGAATAGAAGTGGATTTCGAAAGTCAAAAAGATTTTTTTTCTTATAACTAGAAATACAAAATGAAGGCTGGGGAACTGCCGTATTCTTTTCTGTAAATAAATCCTGTCTTACCACTAAAAAAAAAAAAAAAAAAAAAAAAAAATGAAGGCTGGGGAACTTTGCCTAAAAAGAAGAAAGTGGATTTTAGCTCTGGTACCTAGAAAAAGGTCCATTAAATAAGTAACTGTTGTTGTTCTGGCACACTTTAGGAACTCATTTATTTTCATTTCAGCAGTGAAGAAAGTAAGGTTCATTGCTCACAAATGGTGGTTTAGTCCAGGTCTTTCTGAATCCAAAGGCTTTATTTACCACTCACTCTCAGCTACTTCTCTTATTGGGGAAGCTGCCCAACCCACGCTCACATCACAGGCCATTGGACTTACTTTCTCCTATGACATGACACGTTATCAAATGTGATACAAAACTATAGTGATCCAGAAAAATAAAAGTGGGGTTACAAAGTAAATTTTTTGAGAGAATATTACTAGGATACACAGAAATCAGTAAGTTATAAGATATTGGTGCTGCTACAGGATTTTTTTTTTAAGGATGTGTGAGACATGAACTGTAGAGACCCTTTTGAAGAAAGTAAATGTATTTGAAGCAGTGGGGTAGGACTAGAAAGAAACAAGCGTGTTAGATGAAAACCATATATACTAATATTAATTTATGTAAGTTCATATCAAAGACCTTGCTAATTTTAGTTAATGTTTCAGGTTTGATAAGACACTGTAATAATTAATTTAGAGGAATAAAATTAGAAAGGATACTGAAAATTTGTTTGATGAAACAAATTGGTAATACAGAAAATAGGAAAATATTGTTCAGGGAGAAAAAGTGAGAAAATAAAACAGGATTTGTATTGTGACTTGCAAACTTGTAATTATTCAGACACTTCAAGAAAGACTTTTTGAGATTCACATCCAAGAATCCTGACTCAGTAGTTCTGGCAGAAGAGTTATGCATCTGAGTCTCAATAAATTCCTCAGGTGGGTCTAATCATCAACCCAATGTAAAAATCACCAGTTCAGGGAAAAGAAAACTATTCTTGGACTCTAAATAAAGAATTCTACTTCTGTCACCTAGCAGTGAAACTGAATATAAAAATAGTACTTAACCTTCCATGCATTGATGTAAAATGAGAAACATGAACAAGAATATGAGGCCAGGAATGGTTCATGAAAACCAACCATCTGAGCTGCCCTGATGAATTAGGGATGGACCCAGAGCACAGCCTGCTTGGTCATCTTCTCTGCCAGCCAACATACTTGGAGAAAACCAGGCTGGAAGCTATGGAATCGATAAAGTCTAAGTTCTCTCTGTGTCTACATTTGTACAATTGATATGAACACTTCCTGGTATATTAGTTATTTGACAGTTAAAGGAGGTGCTTGGAAGATAAGAGTGTCAGCTAGAGATCCAGAATTCTACATTCAGGTAGGTAGTTGACCAAATAGGCCTCCCCATGACATCAGGAAGGGGTAGGGGATTGCAATGTGTGCCTCTACTATGACCATGACAGAGACGCATTTGGTAGGTCTAACATCTGTTATGTGGACCAAGAAATCCTGGCTTCCATGACAAATGTCATAATGATGCATGCAGTTGTAATCCATCATGGCTTTGAGTATGTGGCAGAGGAGCATAACAATTCAGTTTTATTCTGATGACATTTGATAGCTTACCTTCTAAACTGTGAGAAAAAGTAAAAGCTGATTATATATTACTTTTGACTTCATTAAGATTAACAAATAATACTTAGGTTATCATCTTTATCTTAAAAGATTTAGGCATTTCACCATGCATTTATTTTATAATGGCATTCTAAGTTGTATAGGCATCTCTAGCACTTAATAGATTCTATTTTTTTTTTTTTTGAGACAGAGCCTCAAGCCATCACCCTGCGTAGAGTGCTGTAGCATCACAGCTCACAGCAATCTCAAACTCCTAGGCTTAAGTGATTCTTTTGCCTCAGCCTCCCAAGTAGCTGGGATTACAGGCGCCCACCACAACACCTGGCCATTTTTCGGTTGTAGTTTTCATTGCTGTTTGACAGGCCTGGGTTGGATTTGAACCCGTCAGCTCTGGTGTATGTGGCTGGCACCTTAGTCACTTGAGCTACAGGCACTGAGCCAACTCTATTTTATTTTTAACTGAGTATATCTAATTTACAAATGAAACATCCCCAGGAGGTAGAAATAAAAGTCCTATTTCTTTACAGAACTAGTTCCTTGTAATAGTGTGTATATATATATATATATATACTACTTTATTTTATTCATAGACATATTTTGCAGACATTTTTGAATAATAAAGCATTTAATATGCAATATAACATGGATAGATGTGTCCTTTTCATCTTTTTTTCCTTGTATATACTTTACTCTTTCCTAGCTCTCTAAGTCTTTCACCTTTACACTAATTTTCACTTCAAAAAAAATAAAAAAGAAAAAGCTCTTTAAGATAGTTCTAAAAATTTCATAGAGAAGCACACATAGATTTTATTTTTGTATTAACTTTTAATTAAAATCTTAACTGTATACATTTATGGGGTACAATGTGATGATTTGATATATAATGTGGAATGCTTAAATCAAACTGATTAACATTCCTATCACCTCACTTACTTATTTTTTGTGGTAAGACATTTAAAATGTACTCTTAGTTATTTTGAAATATCCCCTTGAATTGTGAACAGTGAGTGAGATCCCAACAAATGCCCTCCCTCCTACTACCAATTGTCACCCTTCCCCTTCCCTCTCCGGCCTCACCCCTCCCACTTGCTTGACCATATTTGTGTTTTATCATTCATATGAGTAAGTGTTTATATGTTGGTTTCATAATAGTATTGAGTACATTGGATCCTTTTTATTCCCCATTCTTGAGATTCTTTACTAAGAAGAATGTGTTCCAACTCCATCCAGGTAAACATAAAAGACGTAAAGTCTTCATCTTTTTTTTTGGCTGTATGTATTATATTATATTATATTTTTTGGCTGTATATATGTGTATATTATTATATATATAATATTAATTGTGGAATACTATACTGTGTGTATATACATATATATACATGTTATACATATGTGTATATCACATATATATACATATTATACATAATATACATATGTCATATATATATATAATTGTTAATCCATTCATGTATTAATAGACATCTGAGTTGCTTCCGTGATTTGGCAATTATGAACTGGGCTGCAATAAACATTCTGGTCCAAATGTCTTGGTGGTAAAATGAGTTTTGTTCTTCTGGGTAGATACCTAGTAATTAATTGTGGGATCAAATGGAATGTCAACTTTTAGTTCTTTGAGGATTCTCCATACTTCTTTCCATAAAGATGTATTAGTTTGCAGTCCCACCAGCAGGGTAGAAGTGTTCCCTTCTCTCCACATCCATGTCAGCATCTGAAGTTTTGGGACATTGTGATGCAGGCCAATCTTACTATTTGGGAAGGAATAATGAATGTTTATCTTAAACAATGTGTCCTCTATTTCAAGATGGCTGATGAACTGAATATGGACATTTCCCTTCTCTCCTTCCCCAATGATATTAAATGATATAAAAAACATAAGAGTTTGGGGGATTTTAGTATTTTGTTTTCCAAAGGAAAAACTTAACAAGACTATAGAACTGAAAAACCCAGAGTTGGAGAGTATTCTATCTGGGAAAGAAACAAACAAAAAGGAATTTGGGGCAATATGTAGCAGTTTGGCTTCAGATTAATGATAGAACTCACACTGCTGGATTAATATTTTTCTTCCCAATTAAGTTCTAAGTTATTATTCCTTATAGTAGTTAGCAGACCAGCAGCATTAACATAGCTAGATGGGTCTGCAAAGCTTCAGGCCCCACCACACACCTAAGTAATCAGAATCTGTATTTTTACAAGACCCCCCCACGTGACTCTTACAGACCTTAAAAGTTTAAGAGGCCCCGTACTGAGGCACAATAACACAGTACTCTTATCCACAGCTTTACATTAGACTCACTTGGAGAACTTTTATTAACTTATCACTATTCCTTATACCTGAAGATCTGATTTAATTGGTCTCACGTGGGTATGTTTGAAACACTTTTGGGTCATTTGAATGTACAGCGAACAGTGAGAATCACTGCTGCAGGCTGGATCTCAGCAGTGGCTCAGAGTGTCAGGTAAGCCAGGAGATGCTCATCAGAATTACAAAAATAGTAAAAAAAAGAAATCTTTTGACTAGCTGGGCTAGTAAGTAATCTCAAATAATGTCTGCCTGAGGTACAAACAGCAAGCAGAATACTTAAAAGAACTAAATAAAAAACCACAATGATCTTCTCAGAACATTGATTCTCAGCCATAGCTACAATTGAATACCTACTTCTGTGGGTGAGATACAGGAAACATTAATTGTTAAAACCCCCTACATGATTTCAATTTGCAGCCAAGTTTGAGAATCACCAGTCTGGAAAGTGTCAGGAAGTAGAAACACTCGATGGTAATATGAGCACCAGAGAGAGAATTCAAGCAGAATTATTTATTGAATTTTCATTGTGCACACAGACTGAGAGAAAAGGTCTTAATATAAATCAAGAAGACTTACTTCTATTATCAAGGAAATAATTAATTTGTCTGTGTGCTCCCCACTCATTCTGAAGAGAAGATTTCCTCTCCGAACATCCTTGCACAATTATTTCTAGAGAAGCCCCAATTTAAGACACAAGTTTCCATTAAAAAAAAAAAATCAAACAAATAAAATTTTTAAAATTGTTAAGAAATTCTACATCAGCAATAATTTATAATTATGTTTACTATTACTTATTTTATTTTATTTATTTATTTATTTATTTTTGAGACAGAGGTTCACTTTCTTGCTCCAGTAGAGTCCCAGGACATTATAGCTCACAGCAACCTCAAACTCTTGGGTTCAAGTGATCTGCTTGCCTCAGCCTCCCAAATAGCTGGGACTAGGCACTGGCTATTTTTTACAGACAGGATCTTGCACTTGCTCAGGCTGCTTCAAACTCGTGAGCTCAAGCAATCCACCTACCTTGGCCTCCCAGAGTGCTGGGATTACAGGCATGAGCCACTGTACCCGGCAATAATTATGTTTAGATAACTAAGCCTCATTGATATTTGAGGAAATTAGAACATAAGCATAAACAAAGATCTTGCTTGTTAAAAGAGAGAAAAAATGAGAGACAAGAGGAGGTTAAAAAAATTCAGGATCAAGGTTGCATTAAAATAAAGTAATAAAAAAATCTTGAAAATCAAATATTGCAAGGACATGACTGAAGACTGAACTTACAATCTAGATTACGAAGTCTGGAAAATCAAATATTATATGAAAGAAAGAAAGATGGAATATATGTGGAAGACAGAGAGAGAGGAGGTGGGAGAAACTCATCTACAAGGAGTATGAATCACTGTAATTAGAATTCTCCTTTTGCCTTTAAATTCTAGAAGCTAGAGGCATAACTTCTAAAAGTTTTGAAGGGAAAAGATTTAAACCTATGTTCAACAAAATTATCATAAGGCAAAAGAACAAAATGAGGAAAATGTAAAGCTTCAGAGAGTATTAACCTGTACACTAGGTATAGGAGAATAGGAAACAAAAGGAGGGGACAAAGGACAAAAAATATTATTACTCAAGGACATGTTCTAGGAAAGCAAAAATTAATTAAGGAAAAGTGACATGAAACACATACACAAAAGGCAAAATAAATCATAAGATGCATATTTGTCTAAAATTATTGATCATTAAAGGCTGAAATTTTCTTAACTGTTTAAGATAGTTTTCTTAAGTGACAGCAGAATCTGGGCCCAGTGACTTGTGCCCAGCATCCTGTAAGGCTGAGTTGGGACAATCACTTGAAACCAGAAATTTTACATCAGTCTGGACAACAGAGTGAGACCTCATCTCTACAGAAACTTTAAAGATTAGCTAGGTGTGATAGTGCGCGCTGGTAGTCCTAGCTACTTGGAAGGCTGAGGCAACCGGATTGCAACCGGATTCCTGAGCCCAGGAATTTGAGGCTACAGTAAGCCGTAAATACACCACTGACTTCGGCCTCCGTGACAGAGTGAGATGCTGTTATAAATAAATAAATAAATAAATAAATAAATAAGGTAGTGGAAGATGATTTTAAATACTGAATTTCTTTTTTTTTTTTTTTTTTTGTGGAGACAGAGTGTCACTGTACCGCCCTCAGGTAGAGTGCCGTGGCGTCACACGGCTCACAGCAACCTCTAACTCTTGGGCTTACGCGATTCTCTTGCCTCAGCCTCCCGAGCAGCTGGGACTACAGGCGCCCGCCACAATGCCTGGCTATTTTTTTGTTGCAGTTTGGCCGGGGCTGGGTTTGAACCCGCCACCCTCGGCATATGGGGCTGGCGCCCTACTCACTGAGCCACAGGCGCCGCCCTAAATACTGAAATTCTTAATATGAGTGATGAAGTAGATGAGAGAAGGGAAAGGAGATGAAATTATGTCAGAATTTTTGTCTTTCAGGAATGGAGATAGAATATCAAAGGTGAAGGAGCATTTAATTATACTTGTTTTGCTAAAAGTTTTAGTATAACCACTAAAAGAATAGATACCATAACATTTTAAGTGAGTAAAGGAAGAAAACTCAAAAGAATTTTTTAAAAGTCATAAAAGTAATCATATTAATTATAAAATAAAATTAAAATTGCATGAACAATATAAATTTTAAGTGATCAACTATAATTGGACCAGATGCCACTCTATAGATAAAATTGCCACGATGAGACCAAAATATTATACAACACGATAAATAAGCAAAACGTGAAAATAAAGAGAAATATAAATATACTTGCTATTTAGGTAATTACTAAAATGGTATTATTAAGTACAGATAAAAAAGATTCTACACAGCTAAGGACACAACAGTCAAAGCAAATAGACAACCTTCAGAATGGGAGAAGATGTTTGCATATTATGAATCTAAGAAAAGCTTGATAACAAAGATCTATAAAGAACTCAAATTAATCAACAACAACAATAAAAAGGCAAACAATCTTATCTATGACTGAACAAGAGACATGAACAGAACCTTCTAGAAAGAAGACAAACCAACATCTAACAAACATGAAAAAATGCTCATCATTCCTAATCATCAGAGAAATGCAAATCAAAATCACCCTGCGAGATAACTTAACCTCGGTAACATTAACCCACATCACAAAGTCCCAAAGTTGTATATGCTGGTGTGGATGTGAAGAGAAGGAAACACTTTTACACTGTTGGTGGGACTGCAAACTATTATAGACCCTTTAGAAAGAAGTATGAAGAATCCTCAAAGAACTCAAATTAGATCTCCCATTTGACCCTGTAATCCCATTATTAGGCATCTACCCAAAAGAAAAAAAATCATTTTGTCATGAGGACATTTACACTCTACTGTTTACTGCAGCTCAATTTACAATCACCAAAATGTGGAAACAGCCTAAATACCAACCCAGGAAGATGGATATTCCTGTGGTATATGTATATCATGGAATATTATTAAGCCATTAAAAATGGTGACTTAAGGGCAGCACCTGTGGCTCAGGAGGTAGGGTGCTGGCCCCATATACCAAGAGTGGCAGGTTCAAACCTGGCCCCAGCCAAACTGCAACAAAAAATAGCTGGGTGTTGTGGCGGGTGTCTGTAGTCCCAGCTACCCAGGAGGCTGAAGCAGGAGAATCGCCTAGTTGGAGGATGCTGTGAGCTGTGACACCATAGCACTCTACCCAGGGTGATAAAGTGAGACTCTGTCTCTACAAAAAAAAAAAAAAAAAAAAAAAAATGGTGACTTAACATCTTTTGCATTAACCTGAATTGAGTTGCAACACATTCTTCTCAATAAAGTATCACAAGAATGGAAAAGCAAATATCCAATATACTTAATACTAGTTTGAAGCCAGTAGATGATCTAATTCATGCCCACATAGAAGAACAACTTATTTTAATTCAAGTTAGAGGAGGAGGAACTAGGGAGTGGGGAGCTTGGGGTGCTCTTCATGAATGGGCAAAATATAGGGGTGTATGGCACACCTTTTGGGTGTGAGACACGACTACAAGAGGGCCTTTACCTAACAAATTCAAATATGGTGACTTGGTCATTTGTAACCTCATGTAAACCTGAAATTAAAATATAAGAGTCTCAAGAAAATAAAAAAGAATCCAAGGCAAAACTCATATAGAAGAATGAAAGAAAAATATGATATTGATGTATTTGTTAGGGCTAATGAGGTAAAATGGAAGTAATTCCTTGTATTTCAAGTAGGAAGTGCTTTCAAACTGGAAAATAGTGATCTTTACAATCATTCGAAGGGCATGAGAGGAAAGGTTTAGAAGACATTATTCTTAGTAAAGCATCACAAGAATGGAGAAGCATGAATCCTATGTACTCAATTTTGATATGAGGACAATTAATGACAATTAAGGTTATGTGGGGGGAAAGCGGAAAGAGGGACGGAGGGAGGGGGGTAGGGCCTTGGTGTGTGTCACACTTTATGGGGGCAAGACATGATTGCAAGAGGGACTTTACCTAACAATTGCAATCAGTGTAACCTGGCTTATTGTACTCTCAATGAATCCCCAACAATAAAAAAAAAAAAAAAGTTATTTCCTATCTCAACCTGTAGAAACAAAGATTTGATTCTCCAAAGTTGACCAGAAGCCTCTGCGGATCTCAAGACTTGCCGTAAAGTAGTGTGGACTCTGTCATCATAGACCTTAATAAGGGTGCTTTCAATCTCACACCGACCAGGTACACATACTTCTGCTTAATTTGGGGGAATGGTAGCTTCTCCATGTACAAATGAAAATGTTGGACCTTTTCCTTAAACTATATAAAACAATTAATTCGATATGAGTCATACATCTAAATATAAGAGATAAAACTTAAAAAAAGCCTTAGAGGGAAGGGGATTGGTGGGATTACACCAGCGGTGCATCTTACAAGGGTATATGTGAAACTTGGTAAACGGTCTGTGAAGCTAGTGGATGATGCCCCATGAATATATCAATGTACACAGCTATGATTTAATAAAAAAAAAAAGCCTTAGAAAAAAAGTAGCAGTGAATTTTTATAACCTTTAGCAAGTCAATGGATTTCTTAGAAACTGTATCAAAACACAAGCACTACAATAAAATAGTTTGGATTTCTTCAAAATTTAAACATCTTTCATCTTAAAGGTTGCCATCAAGACAGTGAAAAGACAAGCCACAGAAATGGAAGATCCATTGACCAATTATATATCTGGTTAGTTTCCTGTACAAATTTGTCAAAAGATCTGATTAGACATTCCAATAAAGATACACAAATAGCTGAGACACATTAAAAAAAAAAAGATGGTCAACATATTAATCATCATGTAAATTTGAATTAAAATAATAATGAGATACTCATTATGATTTTATGGTCACCCCTAAGATGACCATAATTTAAAAATATAATCAGTTGTAATGAGTTTTTTAAGATACAGGGAAATCAGAATTATCACAGAGCTGGTGGGAATTGTCAAATTCTGTGGCTCTTGTGGAAAACAATTTTATAGTTCCTTAAAGTATTCAATGGTTTCCATAAAGCCTGCCATAACACTCCTGGAAGTATACTCATAAGACAATTTTAGATGATTGTGTACAGCAGCACTGTTCATAATAGCCAAAAGGTGGAATGATGCAAATGCCCATCATATGATGAATACATAAACACAATAACATTTCCATGCAATAAAACATACTTGGCAATAAAAAGGGATGAAGTGTTCACAAATGCTACAACACTCATGAACCTAGAAAACATTAGGAAAACTGGAAGAAGCCAATGGGAATAGACTACATGTTGTATTATTCTATATATGAAGTATCCAAAACAGGCCAATCCTGGAAAGTAATTGCTGGTTGCCAGAGGCTGGGAGAGGAATAAAGGGAATTGACTACTGATCAGTATGAGATCCCTTTGTGAAACTAGAAAAGATATTCTAAAATTATGTGGTGTTTACAGTTGTACAATTCTGTACATATACCAAAAATGACTGAATTACTAATATGTACATATTAAACCTGAATATTTAACTGATAAAGTTCTCAATTCTTTTATACTTGCGTACTCCAGAAAGTGAGAGGTAAACATTTTTGCTGAAGTATCTGTGAAGGCTGGTGCATACATTTGAACCAAGAAGTCTCGGAGCATATCCTGAAGTTCAATTTCCTCTCATCGAACCTTGAAATTTATATGAAGCTACGTTTACATTTGATGAAAGATTTATGTTAATTATCATAAATTTGCATTTGTTTTTCTATAGAAAGGATGTTGTATTTTTTTTTTAACCATTGAATTGCTACCTTGCTTTCTGACACATTTTTTCTCACCTACCTGCATGTAATGTTGATAAATTTGCTTGCTCTAAGGAAGAATTTTTTACACTCTGCAGTAGCCATTTCTCTGTTTAATATGCACAAATCCATGAGTAATCTCTAGAAATGTAATTTGGCTTCAACTTCAAATGATTGTGACATGGTGGGCAAAATATTTTACCTCAATTTCTGTTTTTATGATTTTTTTGAAAGTCATGTCATGTTACAAATGGCTATCTCCTTTTTAACCATTAGCATTTTCTCTTGACTGCAGGGGAACAAATTCCTGATTATGTTTAAATTTTAGGACACCCAATAGTGGTATGTCACTATCACACTACTTGAAAGTTACTAAGTAATAGCTTTTCAGATATTATATCATCTCACATTAAGACATTTGGAAACATTTAAGTAGTTGGTACCCTCTAAATAAAGCAATACAATTGCCTTTCTTCCCACCACCCCGATGTCTTGGATATAAATGAGGCCCTAGTTAGGATGTACTTTTCATTGGCATGAAGATTTCATGTCCAGTTTCAAAATCTCAGATTATACATTTATACTGTATATGCATTCCTAGGCAGGAATTCTATATATTCTTACAATTTTATAATTAATCCTTTCAAGGGACACCAGAAATAGTTCCCATAAAGTGTCTGGTAGTACGTTGAATTACTGGTTCCAAGTGTTTAAACAACTCCCTGTATTCAAACGCTTTCTCATGTGACTTTGTGGCTCCTTGTGACTTTTGTGCTACAGACAAAATGTATTTCTCTGTTCCTTATCATTGAAATCCAAGTTGCTTTGGTCAATGTGATAGAACCAGGTATGACACAAACCAGGTCGCTCCGTGCTCATGTGGGAAGGTAGGATATTCTGTCTTCACATTGTTGTCTTAGAGATCTAATATCTCTGTGTGTTTGGAATGTGGTATGAGAGTCCAACTGTCCAACTGAGGACAGTTGTTTTGAATTGAATAAATTAACATATTTCTGTGATTGTCATGCATATTTTATCCCAAGCGAATAATTTACTAATATTTAATGGGATAAATATCATCCTGATCTGTAAATTAAAAATGATTTGGGTAGTCAAAAGGAAAGTTTGAGGAAAATAGAGGAGAAGATGTTGAGAATGAAAGGCATTTGCCTTTCACAATGCCCTCTCTCTGCTGTCTCCACTTTTTTGCATCTGTGCATTTTGTTACTTCTTCTTGACTTAAACTAATTTTGAGAAAGGGAGAAATGATGATCCTTTCACAAGTGTGTTCCTTCTTTAGTGGATTTCTCTGCATAAAGGATGAGGGTGCAACTTCTTTAGATGGCAATGAATGACCTATGTTTGAGCTCACAAGCTTGTGACCCATCCCTGAGTTCACTTTTGACTGAGCCCAGATTCCACTTCTGAGAGTTCCCTTTGATAATACAACATTATCTTAAGAATCAGACATGATAATAATATCAGTTCAGGGAATAAATGAGAACTTGGATAAACAGCTGTAGCCCTGTATACAGGATGGAGAACTGCCTTTATTAACCCGAATAAAGGCAAGCCAGAAAGGTGCTGGGTTGATGAATGCCCATACAGGAAAAGAGACCAAAGTCCCATGTAATTTACATTTTTCGTCTCTAATAGAGAAGCAAACAAGCTGCTTCTTTGTGGATAGTCAGTGAAACTGAAGACGTTGAGAAGCTACATAGAACTTCAGGTAATTCATGAAAAACATGTCTTTTTTGCCAGATGATATTCCTCAAGTAAAGGTTCTTTTCCCCATGACCTAGAAGTTGGTAGAAGGATTCAACAACAGATTTCTAGTTTACATCCCACATAATATGTGCATTCGTTCCTATAGTGAATTCTGCAACCTATAGTTGCATGGAATTCTAAAACCAGCAGACTCGATCACTTGATGGAACAAGCACATTGTAGTCTGAAAGATCAACAATATACATAGCAAGGGGGTGGTGGCTAAGGGAAGCCAACATCCAACACTTCCTGAAAACAGTGGAAAATCGAAAAGCATTCAAGCATTTCTGGAAGCTCTAAGGGCATTAGAAACCCCACAGAGAGGGTTTGCCAATGGCCATTGAAGTCTGGCTGTAAACATGAGTTGGGGGAACTTACATTGGTGTACTCCGAAGATAAGCAAGTCCCTCACTGATTTCCTTCAGCAGTTTGTTGAGACATTCTCAAAATTTATCAACGTGGACCTAAGTGGAAATCAAAATTACCCGTTGGCCCTAAACATCTTTATTTTGGTTCTCTCAAATTAAGGATGGTACAATGACAAAGATAGACCATTATCCTAATATTAACAGTAGTTAATTACCTTTTAAATCAATATAGATAAAGAAAAAAATAAATGAAAAACTGTTATTACTAGTGACTTGATTAGAACTGTTTACTAAAGGGAATAACTCCTACTCTGGACAACCTATGAAAGGAACAAAGGGATAAGGGAAAACTGTAGGACAGTATTTTTCAAGAAGTTAGTATTGTGACCGTGGCTAAAGGCAAAGGATGGAGAGCTATAGTAGTCAGAAGAATAGAAAAAAGAGACTCTGGAGAATGTTGAAATTTCAAAGACAAGAGAATCAAAAAAGCTCCAAAACACTTACCTAGAAAATACAGTAGAACCTTTTTAAGTTGACCACCAAAGTGTCACAAACTCATAAAGTAGTGGAGGTGGTCAAAATAAGGAACTAAGCCTACTGCACTGTTATGTACATGAGCTGAATGTCTGGTCTGTGAAAATTAGGTCAACTTAAGGAGATGGCCAATGTGATTAGGCGGTCAACTATGGTAACACTATGGTCCTATTGGACACTATTTGGTAAATGGTGAAATAATGGAGTTCCCAAATCCTTCTGCAGAGAGCACAGGTCACAGAGGGTTCTGTGCCCTATGCTTTTCCCAGGCACATACTCAAACTTTGGCTTAATAAACTTCCATTGATTGGGATGGTTGTCTTAGTCATTTATTTTGTTGTCAACAGCAGTGACAGCTTGATGGCAAATAGCTTTTGGAAGTTATAAAATTTCTTTGAAAGGAATTTTCAAATTGTCTACTTCATAATCGATATTATGAATAAATAAGCATGCATCCTTCTGTTTTTTTAATGCTGAAAGTGTCTTATTTTTTCTTTTTATGATTATGATTTTATTTTTAAAAAATAATAATTACATACAGAGCAAGAGTACAAACATTCATTGCAGCATTATCTATAGTGAACATGGAAGGAAAGAAGAAAGAAAAGAAGGAAGGAGAAAAGGAGGAAGGGTGGTGAGGTCAGCCTAAATGTCCGGTGACAGTAGAATGACAGTCCCGTGACTAACTAAAGAGGGACGCAATCCACAGAAGAAATAATGCAAATTGCCACAAGAATGATCTCTATGTCATCCATTAACCCTGACAGACATCAAATTTAAGGTAGAGTTACCAAATGATATATGTGGCATGATAACATTTTTATGCATGGTATTTATTTTATTATATGAAAATATTAAATATTGTACCAGAAAATAATAAAAAGAACCCAGGATATTAGACTTATAAGAACATAAATAATACCAATAAGTAAGCTAGTAGTTTATGAAATATAGTTGAAACCCCTAGGAAGTTTTATGTATAAATAATGAGTAATCAAGTAGCAGATTATGAAACATAGGTCGACTTCAATTGGCACATTAAATGTACATAGAACGTTAGTACCTTAAGATACACACACACACATTAAAGTTAGAAAAAATGGAATATGTGATTGAACAGGTAAGTGTCACTTTTATGTAGAAAAGTATGAATACAACAAGTATGAATAGAGCAAGTTATGAATAGAGCAACTACTCCCAAGTAGTTAATGAGAGTTGTCTTTACTAAATCGGACACCCATGGATGGAAGCCATTATGATTCTTGTCTGAGGTCATATACTTTTTGTCCAAGTAACACAGATGTCGAGTGGGCTAATTGGCCAGGTATACTTTCCTTTTGCATTTCTTTTTTTTTTTTTTATTAAATCATCGCTGTGTACATTGATGTGATCATGGGTCATACACTAGTTTCATAGACTGTTTGACACATTTTCATCACACTGGTTAACATAGCCTTCCTGCATTTTCTTAGTTATTGTGTTAAGACATTTACATTCCACATTTACTAAGTTTCACATATACCCTTGTAAGATGCACCGCAGGTGTAATCCCACCAATCCCCCTCCCTCTGCCCTCCTCTCCATTCCCTCCCTCCCTTTCACCTTTCCCCCTATTCTTAGGTTGTATCTGGGTTATAACTTTCATGTGGAAGCCATAAATTAGTTTCATAGTAAGGCTGAGTACATTGGATACTTTTTCTTCCATTCTTGAGATATCTTACTAAGAAGAATATGTTCCAGCTCCATCCATGTAAACATGAAAGAGGTAAAATCTCCATCTTTCTTTAAGGCTGCATAATATTCCATGGTGTACATATATCACAAATTATTAATTCATTCGTGGATCGATGGGCACTTGGGCTTTTCCCATGATTTAGCATTTATGAATTGGGCTCATAAACATTCTGGTACAAATACCTTTGTTGTGATGTGATTTTTGGTCTTCTATTATTCCTCTTCTATCCTAGTAGAGGAATTATAGGATTGAATTGCATATCTATTTTTAGATCTCTAAGTGTTCTCCAAACATCTTTCCAAAAGGAATGTATTAATTTGCATTCCCACCAGCAGTGTGGCAGTGTTCCTTTTCTCCACATCCACGTCAACATCTCTGGTCTTGGGATTTTGTGATATAGGCTAATCTTATTGGAGTTAGATGATATCTCAAAGTAGTTTTGATTTGCATTTCTCTAATGATTAATGATGGTGAGCATTTTTTCATATGTCTGTAGGCCGTGTGCCTGTCTTCTTCAGAGAAGTTTCTCTTCAAATCCCTTGCCCAGCCTGTGATGGGATCACTTGATCTTTTCTTGCTGATATGTTTGATTTCTCTGTGGATTCTGGTTATTAAACCTTTGTGGGAAACATAACCTGCAAATATCTTCTCCCATTCTGAGGGCTGTTTGCTTGCTTTATTTATTGTGTTCTTGGCTGTGCAGAAGCTTTTAGTTTGATCAAGTCCCAGTAGTGTATTTTTGAAGCTGCTTCAATTGCCCAGGGGGTCCTCCTCATAAAATACTCACCCAGACTGATTTCTTCAAGGGTTTTCCCTGCACTCTCCTCTAGTATTTTTATAGTTTCATGTCTTAAGTTTAAATCTTTAATCCAGTGAGAGTCTATCTTAGTTAATGGTGAAAGGTGTGGGTACAATTTCAGTCTTCTGTGGGTTGCCAGGCAGTTCACACAGCACCATTTGTTAAATAGGGAATCATTTCCCCACTGAATGTTTTTAATTGGCTTGTCAAAGATTAAATAACGATAAGTAGCTGGATTCATCTCTTGGTTCTCTATTCTGTTCCTGACATCTACTTCTCTGTTTTTGTGCCAATACCATGCTGTTTGGATCACTATCGATTTGTAGTATAGTCTGAGGTCTGGTAGCATGATTCCTCCTGCTTTGGTTTTATTCCTGAGTAATGTCTTGGCTATTCGAGGATTTTTTATGATTCCATATAAAATGAGGTATTGTTTTTTCAAAATCTTTAAAGTATTACAGTGGAGCTTTAATAGGGAGTGCGTTAAAATTATATATTGCTTTGGGTAGTATGAACTTTTTAACAATGTTGATTCTTCCCAGCCATGAGCATGGTATGTTTTTCCATTTGTTAACATTTTCAGCTATTTCTTTTCTTAGAGTTTCATAATTCTCTTTATACAGATCTTTCACGTCTTTTGTTAGGTAAATTCCCAAATATTTCATCTTCTTTTGCACTACTGTGAATGGAATAGAGTCCTTAACTGATTTTTCAACTTAACTATTGTTGGTACATATAAAGGCTACCGATTTATCAATGTTGATTTTGTAACCTGAGATGCTGCTGTATTCCTTGATCACTTCTAAGAGTTTTGTAGTAGAATCTCTGGTGTTTTCCAAATATGCAATCATATCATCTGTAAACAGTGACAGTTTGATCTCTTCTGACCCTATATGGATACCCTTGATCGCCTTTTCTTCCCTAATTGAGGTGGCTATCAGAACCTCTGGGATACCGCAAAGGCAGCCCTAAGAGGGAAATTTATAGCACTGCAAGCCTTCCTCAAGAGAACGGAAAGAGAGGAAGTTAACAACTTAATGGGACATCTCAAGCAAATGGAAAAGGAAGAACATTTTAACCCCAAACCCAGTAGAGGAAAAGAAATAATCAAAATCAGAGCAGAATTAAATGAAATCAAAAACAAAAGAATTATACAACAGATCAATAAATCAAAAAGTTGGTTTTTTGAAAAGGTCAATAAAATAGATCAACCTTTGGTCAACCTAATCAGGAAAAAAAGAATAAAATCTCTAATCTCATCAATCAGAAATGGCAAAGATGAAATAACAACAGACTCCTCAGAAATTCAAAAAATCCTTAATGAATATTACAAGAAACTTTATTCTCAGAAATATGAAAATCTGAAGGAAATTGACCAATACCTGGAAGCACATCACCTTCAAAAACTTAGCCAGAATCAAGTGGAAATGTTGAATCAAGTTCTGAAATAGATCAACCATACAAAACCTCCCTAAAAAAGAAAAGCCCGGGACCAGATGGTTTCACGTCAGAATTCTACCAAACCTTTAAAGAGGAATTAGTACCTATATTACTCAACCTGCTCCAAAAGGTAGAAAAAGAAGGAAGACTACCCAACACGTTCTATGAAGCAAACATCACCCTGATCCCCAAACCAGGAAAATACCCAACAAGAAAAGAAAATTAGCCATTCGTCTGTCATCTTTAGAGAAAGTTCTATTCATGTCTCTTGCCCATTGATATAAGGGATCGTTGGCTTTTTTCATGTGGATTAATTTGAGTTCTCTATAGATCCTGGTTATCAAGCTCTTGTCTGATTGAAAATATGCAAATATCCTTTCCCATTGTGTAGGTTGTCTCTTTGCTTTGGTTATTGTGTCCTTAGCTGTACAGAAGCTTTTCAGTTTAATGAAGTCCCATTTGTTTATTTTTGATGTTGTTGCAATTGCCATGGCAGTCTTCTTCATGAAGTCTTCCCCCAGGCCAATATCTTCCAGTGTTTTTCCTATGCTTTCTTTGAGGATTTTTATTGTTTCATGCCTTAAATTTAAGTCCTTTATCCATCTTGAATCAATTTTTGTGAGTGGGGAAAGGTGTGGGTCCAGTTTCAGTCTTTTACATGTAGACATCCAGTTCTCCCAACACCATTTATTGAATCGGGAGTCTTTCCCCCAAGGTAAGTTCTTGTTTGGTTTATCAAAGATTAGGTGGTTGTAAGATGTTAGTTTCATTTCTTGGTGTTCAATTCGATTCCAAGTGTCTATGTCTCTGTTTTTGTGCCAGTACCATGCTGTCTTGACCACTATGGCTTTGTAGTACAGACTAAAATCTGGTATGCTGACGCCCCCACACATCACAAAATCTCAAAACTGCAGATGCTGGCGTGGATGTGGAGAGAAGGGAACACTTTTACACTGCTGGTGGGACTGCAAACTAGTACAACCTTTCTGGAAGGAAGTATGGAGAAACCTCAAAGCACTCAACCTAGACCTCCCATTCGATCCTGCAATCCCATTACTGGGCATCTACCCAGAAGGAAAAAAATCCTTTTATCATAAGGACTCTTGTACTAGACTGTTTATGGCAGCTCAATTTACCATTGCCAAAATGTGGAAACAGCCTAAATGCCCACCAACCCAGGAATGGATTAACAAGCTGTGGTATATGTATACCATGGAATACTATTCAGCTATTAAAAAAAATGGAGACTTTACATCCTTCGTATTAACCTGGATGGAAGTGGAAGACATTATTCTTAGTAAAGCATCACAAAAATGGAGAAGCATGAATCCTATGTACTCAATCTTGATATGAGGACAATTAATGACAATTAAGTTTATGGGGGGGGAAGCAGAAAGAGGGATGGAGGGAGGAGGGTGGGGCCTTGGTGTGTGTCACACTTTATGGGGGCAAGACATGATTGCAAGAGGGACTTTACCTAACAATTGCAATCAGTGTAACTGGCTTATTGTACCCTCAATGAATCCCCAACAATAAAAAAAAAAAAAAGATAAAATAAAAAAAAAAAAAGAAAATTATAGACCAATATCACTAATGAATATAGATGCAAAAATATTCAACAAGATCCCAACAAACAGAATCCAGCAACACATCAAACAAATTATACATCATGATCAAGTTGGTTTTATCCCAGGGTCTCAAGGCTGGTTCAATATATGTAAATCTATAAGTATAATTCAGCACATAAACAAATTAAAAAACAAAGACCATATGATTCTCTCAATCGATGCAGAAAAAGCTTTTGATAATACCCAGCATCCCTTCATGATCAGAACACTTAAGAAAATTGGTATAGAAGGGGCATTTCTTAAACTGATAGAGGCCATCTACAGCAAACCCACAGCCAATATCATATTGAATGGAGTTAAATTGAAATCATTTCCACTCAAATCAGGAAACAGACAAGGCTGCCCATTCTCTCCATTGCTCTTTTGCATTTCTTTTATAAAGAATATGTATGAATTGGACCCCAGGATCTCCAGTCTCTTAGTCACCTTAGCTCAATCTTCATTTCTGGCCTACATGCCTATCACCTGGAAGAGAATATAGCATAAAGAAAGAGAAACAGGATGTTTGAATGTCATGAGACCCAGCAGTCAGGAAGTACAGTCCTTTCATCAGATTTTCATTGTATCTTGAGTGTGTTAACCATTGCATCTTTTCCCTTGCTTCTTGTGATACATTTTAAATTTATTTTATAAGCTATGTAATTTGAGCTTTTTAATTTTGTACATGAGCCTTTTTATACCTTGATCAGTGAGAGAGCTTTCTTGGTAATATACTCAGAAGATATCATTTCATAAAGATAATTTCCCAAATGTAATTCAAGTTGTAGAATGATACTATAAATTTTTTTTGGTTATACACACACACATTATATAGCATTATAAAGAAAAACAATGATTCTGAAATGCTATGCCAAACTCCTATCAATGATTATGGAAAGATACAGGGTATGAGAATGAGAATCAAGAAGAAATTTGTCTTCATTTAAATTCTTCTATGTTTTAGGATTGACAATATATTACTTGTGTACTTAGAAGTTAACAAAAAAAAACTACAACAGTATTTTTTATGTTATAAATTGATCATTTCTGATAATCAGGTTAAGGTATTCGGTGGAACTGTATCTCATTATGTAGAACTATGGTTTTGTTAGCCATGTTCTAGTTGTTCATTCTCCACCTACTCTCTTCTTCTCTCTTCTGTAACCATACTGGTCTTTTTATGCTGTATTCTAACCGCACTGCTTCCAAGTTCAAGGTCTTCATAGAAGTGATCATGTTGAGTGGCTCATTCCATCTTTCACTCTTCCAACTGTGTTCTGATATCAGCTTTCTGACACAACCTCTGTTTTACACTCATAATGTTCTATGTGACTCTTCTATGTATACTTATTATATGTGATTATTCGATAAATGTATTTTTTATATACATGATCAGAGTTTAAGTGTGATTTTTGTTTACCACTTTGATTTTGCAGAAGCTATGACAGCACCAATCAAATAAACACTGTACAAATGTTTTCATTTGAATAAATAAATTAAGAACTTTTTTCAAGTAAAAAGGAAAAGTCAATATATTTAATGGTGCTGGAAAACCAAGAAAGATAAACACTGTAAAGTATACTCTGAGTTGAATAACGTGGAGGTGATTTAGGTTTTTAGCCATTAGTGTTCAAGATTCATATGGACTGAGAAGTGAGTGCTCAGAATTTAAGACACTAAATTATGGCACTCTATTTAGCAAGTTCAGTTGTCAAGTGAAGGACAGTGGTGGAGAGTTCATGAATAGTGGTGTAGGAATGAAGAATATTTTTATCTTGGTTTGCTTTAAAACTGGGAGATCATAGGTAAACACTGGTAGAGATGATTCAAAGAAAGATAAAATGTTAAAAATATTACAGTAGGAGGAAATAATATAAATAAAAATGTTCCTAAATGTGTTGAAAGGCTTTCTATTTTACAAATAAATATTTTGTTTTTAAATTGGTACCTAAAAGAGAAAGATTAGATGCTATTTTATTTAGCTTAAAGCTTTGGTTGTGGGAAGATTTGTTAGTTTATAACTAAGTTCATAATTTCTTTCCCAGACAAGTAAGAAAGGAAGATTTTGCTTTTAGTAGATGAACAGATAGGAATGAGGTAAGTTGAATGATTCCCTAAGGGAGTCAGGTTTTTAAATGGTAGTCATTATGAAGAATTAGAGAACTACCTGACTTGAATGATAATAGGATTACCACACTTAGGGTCAAATTAAGGGTAATGACCATTTCTTAGGTAAGGAAATGTTCTCTGTGTGTAATTTTCTCCCAAATGGATTCAGCAGCTCACATAAAAGTCATGTAAAAAGCAGGGAGACAGACATATTAGTATATTAGTGGTGGGGTGTTTGCCACATTGATTTAATAAAAGATAAAGGGAACAAATACATTTAGAATATTGAAAAAAGATGGATTAAATGATAGATATAAAATAAATGCTGTGTAATAATGAAGTGGAAGATGAACAGGAGAATGGGAGAACTATAAAAACCTACATTTATTCATTAGTATCCCATTATTCATGGTACCTACTAAGGCAAAAACCTTTTACCATTTTATTTTCTTCAGAGGTGACTTGTCTTCACAAATTAGTCTTCCTATAAGTTTAAGAAACATCATTCAGAAAAATGTTCCAAAAGATTCTGATTAGAAGTACCTTGAATTTCAAATTATTTGGGAGTGATTTATCATTATCATGACATTGAGTCTTCCTATTCATGAGTACAATACAAACCTTCTTTGTTTTCATAAATAATAATTTCTAATATTTATGAATATCTTGCACATATATTTTTAGGTACCTCATGATTTTAGTTGTGCTAATAAGTAGCTTTTCTAAAAGAACTGCATTTCTCAATTTTTTTTATTAAATCATAACTGTATACATTGAAATGATCATGGGGCATCATACACTCGCTTCATAGACCATTTGACACATTTTCATCACAATGGTTAACATAGCCTTCCTGGCATTATCTCAGTTACTGTGCCAAAACATTTACGTTCTACATTTACCAAGTTTCGCAAATACCCCTGTAAGATGCACTACAGGTATGATCCCACCAATCCCCCTCCCTCTATCCACCACCCCCTTCCTCCCCTCCCTTTCCCACTTCCCCCTATTGTTAGGATGTAACTGGGTTATAGCTTTCATGCGAGAGCCCCAAATTAGTTTCATAGTAGGGCTGAGTACATTGGGCACTTTTTCTTCCATTCTTGAGATACTTTACTAAGAAAAATATGTTCCAGCTCCATCCATGTAAACATGAAGGAGGTAAAGTCTCCATCTTTCATTAAGGCAGCATAATATTCCATGGTGTACATATACCACAATTTATTAATCCATTCGTGGATCGATGGGCACTTGGGCTTTTTCCATGACTTAGCAATTATGAATTGGGCTGCAATAAACATTCTGGTACAAATATCTTTGTTATGTTGTGATTTTTGGTCTTCTGGGTATATGCCCAGCAGAGGAATTACAGGATTGAATGACAGATCTATTTTTAGATCTCTGAGTGTTCTCCATACATATATCTTTCCAAAAGGAATGTTTTAATTTGCATTCCCACGAGCAGTGCAGAAGTGTTCCCTTTTCTCCACATCCACGCCAACATCTCTGGTCTTGAGATTTGTGATATAGGCTAGTCTCACTGGAGTTAGATGATATCTCAAAGTAGTTTTGATTTGCATTTCTCTGATGATTAAAGATGATGAGCATTTTTTCATATGTCTGAAGGCCGCGTGCCTGTCTTCTTCAGAGAAGTTTCTCTTCAAATCCCTTGCCCAGCCTGTGATGGGATCCCTTGTTTTTTTCTTGCTGATGCATTTGAGTTCTCTGTGGAATCTGGTTATTAAACCTTTGTCAGAGATATACCCTGCAAATATCTTCTCCCATTCTGAGGGCTGTTTCCTTGCTTTACTTACTTGTTCTTGGCTGTGCAGAAGCTTTTTAGTTTGATCAAGTCCTGGTAGTGTATGTTTGAAGCTGCTTCAATTGCCCGGGGGGTTCTCCTCATAAAATACTCACCCAGACCAACTTCTTCAAGGGTTTTCCCTGCATTCTCCTCTAGTATTTTTATAGTTTCATGTCTTAAGTTTAAATCTTTAATCCAGTGAGAGTCTATCTTAGTTAATGGTGAAAGGTGTGGGTCCAATTTCAGTCTTCTGCAGGTTGCCAGCCAGTTTACCCAGCACCATTTGTTAAATAGGGAATCTTTTCCCCACTGTATGTTTTTAATTGGCTTGTCAAAGATCAAATAGTGGTAAGTAGCTGGATTCATCTCTTGGTTCTCTATTCTGTTCCAGATATCTACTTCTCTGTTTTTGTGCCCATACCATGCTGTTTTCATCGCTATCGATTTGTAGTAAAGTCTGAGGTCTGGTAGTGTGATTCCTCCTGTTTTGTTTTTATTTCTGAGTAATGTCTTGGCTATTCGAGGTTTTTTCTGATTCCATATAAAATGAAGTATCGTTTTTTTCAAGATCTCTAAAATACGTCAGTGGAGCTTTAATAGGGAGTGCGTTGAAATTATATATTGCTTTGGGTAGTATGGAAATTTTGATAATGTTGATTCTTCCCAGCCATGAGCGTGGTATGTTTTTCCATTTGTTAACATTTTCAGCTATTCCTTTTCTTAGAATTTCATAGTTCTCTTTATAGAGATCTTTCACATCTTTTGTTAGGTAAATTCCCAAATATTTCATCTTTGGCACTACTGTGAATGGGATAGAGTCCTTAACTGCTTTTTCAACTTAACTGTTGTTGGTATATATAAAGGCTACCGATTTATGAATGTTGATTTTGTAACCTGAGATGCTGCTGTATTTCTTGATCACTTCTAGTTTTGTAGTAGAGTCCCTAGTGTTTTCCAGATACACAATCATATCATCTGCGAAGAGCGAAAGTTTGATCTCTTCTGACCCTATATGGATACCCTTGATCGCCTTTTCTTCCCTAATTGCGGTGGCTAAAACTTCCATTACAATGTTGAAAAGCAACGGAGACAATGGGCAGCCTTGTCTGGTTCCTGATCTGAGTGGAAATGATTCCAATTTAACTCCATTCAATATGATACTGGCTGTGGGTTTGCTGTAGATGGCCTCTATCAGTTTAAGGAAAGTCCCTTCTAGACCAATTTTCTTGAGTGTTCTGATCATGAAGGGATGCTGGGTATTATCAAAAGCTTTTTCTGCATTGATTGAGAGAATCATATGGTCTTTGTTTTTTAGTTTGTTTATGTGCTGAATTACATTTATAGATTTACGTATATTGAACCAGCCTTGAGACCCTGGGGTAAAACCAACTTGGTCATGATGTATAATTTGTTTGATGTGTTGCTGGATTCTGTTTGTTAGGATCTTGTTGAATATTTTTGCATCTATATTCATTAGTGATATTGGTCTATAATTTTCTTTTCTTGTTGGGTCTTTTCCTGGTTTGAGGATCAGGGTGATGTTTGCTTCATAGAACGTGTTGGGTAGTCTTCCTTCTTTTTCTACATTTTGGAACAGGTTGAGTAATATAGGTACTAATTCCTCTTTAAAGGTTTGGTAGAATTCTGACGTGAAACCATCTGGTCCCAGGCTTTTCTTTTTAGGGAGATTTTGTATAGTTGATCCTATTTCTGAACTTGATATGGGTCTGTTCAACATTTCCACTTGATTCTGGCTAAGTGTTGGAAGGTGGCATGCTTCCAAGTATCGGTCAATTTCCTTCAGATTTTCATATTTCTGAGAATAAAGTTCCCTGTAATATTCATTAAGGATTTTTTGGATTTCTGATGAGTCTGTTGTTATTTCGTCTTTGTTGTTTCTGATTGATGATATTAGAGATTTTACTCTTTTTTTTCTGATTAGGTTGGCCAGAGGTTTATCTATTTTATTGACCTTTTCAAAAAACCAGCTTTTTGATTTATTGATCTGTTGTATTATTCTTTTGTTTTCAATTTCATTTAATTCTGCTCTAATTTTGGTTATTTCCTTTCTTCTACTGGGTATGGGGTTGGAATGTTCTTCCTTTTCCAGTTTCTTGAGATGTCCCACTAAGTTGTTAACTCCCTCTCTTTCCATTCTCTTGAGGAAGGCTTGCAGTGCTATAAATTTTCCTCTTAGAACTGCCTTTGCGGTGTCCCAGACGTTCTGATAGTTTGTGTCTTCATTGTCGTTTTGTTCCCAAAAATTGGTGATTTCTTTCTTAATCTCATCTCTGACCCAGCTATCATTCAGCATAAGGTTATTTAACTTCCATGTTTTTGTATGAGTATGCAGATTCCTGTTGTTACTCAATTTAAGTTTTATTCCATGATGGTCTGAGAAGGAATAATTTCTATTCCTTTAAATTTACTGAGGTTAGACTTGTGACCTAAAATGTGGTCAATTTTGGAGTAAGTTCCGTGGGCTGATGGGAAGTATGTGTATTCAGTTTTGTTGGGATGAAATGTTCTGTAGATGTCTGCTAAATCTAAATATTGGATGGTTAGGTTTAAATCTAAGATTTCTTTGCTCAGCTTGTTGCTGGCGGATCGATCCAACACTGCCAAAGGAGTGTTGAAATCTCCGACGATTATGGAGCTGGAGGAAATCAAGTTACTCGTGTCTGTTAGAGTTTCTCTTATAAATTGAGGTGGATTCTGGTTGGGTGCATAGATATTAATAATTGAGATCTCATCATATCGAGTATTACCCTTAACAAATATGAAGTGTCCATTCTTGTCCTTCCTTACTTTTGATGGTTTAAAGCCTATCTGCATATAAAATTGCAACACCTGCTTTTTTCTGAGTACCATTTCCCTGAAATATGGATGACCATCCTTTCACCCTGAGTCTGTATTTGTCTTTTTAGTTAAGATGTGACTCTTGTATGCAACAAATATCTGGCTTGAGTTTTTGTATCCAGTCAGCTAACCTATGCCTCTTTAGAGGACAGTTTAAGCCATTCACATTAATGGAGAGTATTGATAAGTCTGGTGGAATTTTGGGTATCGAGTTTTTCAAAGGTCCAGTGGACATTTTTAATCCTTTCTCCAGTGTGGAAGTTGGATTTTGATCCGAAGTTTCTGAGTGAGTTTACTTTTGTGGTATAGGATTGGGTTGGTCATTGTGGAGGATAGGTCTGAGAATATCCTGAAGAGCTGGTTTACTTATGGCAAATTTTTTCAACATATGAATATCATTGAAGTATTTAATTTCTCCATCATAAATGAAACTCAGTTTAGCTGGATACAAGATCCTGGGTTGAAAGTTATTTTGCTTTAGGAGATTAAAAGTCGATGACCACCCTCTTCTGGCTTGAAAAGTTTCAGGAGAGAGATCTGCAGTTATTCTAATATTCTTTCCTTTGTACGTAATGGTTTTCTTTTACCGGGCTGCTTTGAGAATCTTCTCTTTCATATTAACTTTAGTGAAGCTAATTATGATATGCCTGGGGGATGACTTATTGGGGTTGAATCGTGCTGGGGTTCTGAAGCTGTCTGCTATCTGAATTTCAGATTCTCTAGGCATGTCTGGAAAATTTTCTTTCATAATTTCATGCAGAAGGGCCTCTGTGCCCTTCGAGGCCACTTCATCATTCTCCGAAATCCCAATTATTTGTATATTGCTTTTCTTTAAATTATCCAAGAGTTCTCTGAGTGAGTGATCCATTTTTGCTCTCCATTTCTCTTCCTCTTTGAGAGATTGGGAGTGTTTGAAGACTTTATCTTCAATGTCAGAAATCCTTTCTGTTGCTTGCTCCATTCTGTTGCTGAGGGATTCTACTGTATTTTTCATATCTTTGAGGGCTGTAAATTCTTGCTTTAGTGTGTCTAAGTCTTTGGTGGTTTTGTCTTTAAATTCATTAAATTCTTGAGACAACTTTTGAATTTCTCCTTGAATTCCTAATTCCATTTTTTTAATCTTGTCTGCAATCCAAATTCTGATTTCGATTTCTGACATCTCAGCCAGTTGTTTATGAATGGGATCTTCAATCACATCTGCCGTATCTTTTCTTGGGGGGGTTGATCTATTCTGGTTATTCATGTTACCAGAGTTTTTCTGCTGATTCTGCCCCATGGTTATTTTACTCCCTTTGATTTTTCCCCTGGGGCTTTATCGAGGGGCTGTACAGTGTTGTGGCCTGAGAAACTGGGGCCCTGTCTTGTGTGGTGGGGTGAAGTGGTTCTGTCTTGTTTTCAGCTGGTTTCTGTTTGATCCTATTGTAACATTTACTCTGGCTTGAAGTCTCATCTGTGTCGAAAAACCAGCAATTAAGTCACCCTGCCCACCCACTTCTGGCACCAATTTGAAAAGGAAAAGGAAAATCAAACCTTCCTACAACCACATACCCAGGGCACGGCCTGAAAAGTCCTCAGTCTATGAGTTCGATTCAAAAGGTCCTAATCGATTGTCTCAATTGGCACCTGTCTCGGGTGGGAGAGTTCAAGAGGTCTCTGGGAACTGGATCACAGGGGTCTGGTGACTCCTCTGATATGGCTTACTCCAGTGCTGCGTGGAGTCAGGAGGAGCCACCTAGCAAATACATCAGTCTGGGAAGGTTGATGTCTCCTTCCCCACTTTGCCCCTCTGTCAGACCCAGTCACTGGTATCTCTGCAGATGGCTAACCCAGTTGCCAGTAGTGAACAGATACTCCAGGGGTTTGCACCTGCCTGAATTGCAAGGAAGTCTGCCAGGCCCCTGCAGTCTGCCGCTATCTAGCACAGGAGATGGGGCCTGACATCTTTAAGTGCTTGATGCAGGTGGTGGGAGGGAGGTGTTCACTCAGGCTTAGCCCCATCCCTGATTGATGTTGCTAATAGAACAGAACAGAACAGACAACTTTGCTGAGTTCTGTGTCTCTTTCTGCTAAAATCGCCTACAGAAGACAGGCTGTTCTGAGTTCAAACGTCTTTGCTGTTGGAGATTTGTGTCCGATTACCTCTCTGAGTTGGCCCTGCCCTGGAAGCTTCCCGGGTTTGTGAGCAGTGTCAGGCAAATCCTTTGCTCACTGGTGGCCTCCTCTGTTTGCCCAGGGAGACAGGGGGTGTGGCTTCAGAATATCCAGAAGTGAGCCGTTTTGCTGTTAAAGAAAAAACGGCTGTTGATTTGCCTCCAGGAATTGCCGCTCTGGTGTGGGCACCCAGTTGACCCTTTTTTCCTCTGTCTCATGCCCCAGAGTCAGCACTGAGTGGCCGCAGTTTATGCTCTGTCCACACCTCTTGAGAGATCTCCCAAGAATCCGGACTCCTGGGGGCAGGCCCCCAGACCCCCGAGTGAGAGTGGGGGGAAGCTAGAGTTTCATTCAGTTTTATGCCTGGCCGTATTGTTGCCCGGGGAGGGCTGCTGCACCGCACCACAGGGAAGTGCCGCCAAGGCATGACTTCCCCTCAGCCAAGTGCCCTCTCCTCACTTGCGTGTCTCAGAGTCAGCGCTGACCAGTTGTGGCTCAGGCACTGTGCACTCCCCTCGAGAAATCACCCAAGGATCCGAACTCCTGGGGGACAGGCCCCCAGACCCCGAGTGAGAGTGGGGGGTAGCTAGAGTTTCATTCAGTTTTATGCCTGGCCGTATTGATGCACGGGGAGGGCTGCTGCACCACACCACAGGAAGTGCCACCGAGGCACAACTCCCCCTTAGCCGGGTGCCCTCTCCTCACTCGCGTGCCTCAGAGTCAGAGCTGACTAGTTGCAGCTCGGGGACTGTCCACTCCCCTTGAGAAATCACCCAAGAATATGAACTCCTGGGGGACAGGCCTCCAGACCTCAGTGAGTGGGAGGGGATTGTTAGGGGTTCAGGGTTGCTGGCAAAAGATTTTTAAAGTTTTATACAGTTTTATGCCTGGCAGGAGAACGCCATGGCACCCTAGTAGGGGAGGTAGGTCCAGTTTTTAGAAGGTCTCTCCTGTGGAGTGTAGTGGGAGGGCCTGTAATTTCTGCCTGTTTGTTTAATTGTGGGGCTCTTGAGCCTGTCTCATGGGGGAGGGGGACTCCTGTCCACTTGGTGGTGGATTTTGTACCTTTTGTTTGCGTCCTTGTGATCACAGCTTGCCTCAGCGGTGTTGATGTGCGTTCTTCAACCTTCTCTCTTGATGCGGCTCAAATCCACCAGGATACTTACTAAATTCCTGTCCCTTAACTCTCTTTCTGTACGGGAGCCTCTGTTGAAAGCTGGCTTCAATCTGCCATCTTGTCTTCCCCCCATTTCTCAATTTTTGAATGTTTTCCTATTTGGTTTATACACGGTATCTCTTTTTAATCCACCAATTTGCCTATGAAGTACTAGTCTTCTTTGTTAATAGTATTTCTATAAATAATGACCACTTTCCTTATTTCTAGTCTTTGTACCTGATACACCTGATCTCTTTTCTTTTTACTGTGCTTGTGTGGACCAGTAGAGTAATACTGAAGTAAAAGAGGGAGCACAACCCTCTTTATTGTGTTCTAGGCTTGTATGACTCTAGTCAAAATCCACAACACATCATGTGCAGAATTCTATTACTGTAAAATTCTGGGTACTCCTTATTTCCAATATGACTTATTCTATGATATATGATTCTCTTAGAAATGTTTTGTAGGGTGGCACCTGTGGCTCAGCGGGTAGGGTGCTGACCCCATATGCCGAGGGTGGCGGGTTCAAACCCAGGACTGCAACAAAAAAATAGCCGGGCGTTGTGGTGGGTGCCTGTAGTCCCAGCTACTTGGGAGCCTGAGTCAAGAGAATTGCCTAATCCCAAGGATTTAGAGGTTGCTGTGAGCTGTGTGACGCCATGGCACTCTACCGAGGGCGGTAAGGTAAGACTCTGTCTCTACAAAAAAAAAAAAAAGAAAGAAAAGAAATGTTTTGTATTTGTGTGTATATATTTGTGTATATATGTTTGGTTTTGATTTCTAATATAATTACATTATGCTTCAAAGAACGTGGTGAATGTGCATGAAGGAGTCATCTCACAGCCCAACTAAGGGGCATCTATGCTAATCTCTGGGGATACTCGGAAGTCAGGTAATGATTAGTCACCATGATAAAGACGATACGGGTTAGTGACCTATAATGTGGTAATGAGTTTTCTAACTTTAAAATTCCTCTGGCAGCACTAAGGCCCGCTTGTTTACATTATTTAGAGATAAGCACAGTGATATATTCTTGTTTAACCAGTCCAATAAGGCATAAAAAGCTCCACTGGAAATTTTTGCCTGGGTTTTCCTGAAAGTAAGATTCTTTATGTATTTAATGATTTATTTGTTTATTTTATTTCTTTGAGACAGAGTCTCACTTTGTTGCCCTTGGTAGAGTTCTGTGGCGTCATAGTTCACAGCAACCTCCACTCTTGGACTGAGACGATTCTCTTGCCTCAGCCTCCCAAGTAGCTGGGACTACAGGTGCCTGCCAATGCCCAGCAATTTTTTATTATAGTTGTCATTGTTGTTTAGCAGGCCGGGGCCGAGTTCAAACCCACCAGCCTCCGTGTATGTGGCTGGCACTGTAACCACTTTACGGGCGCCTTTGGAGACAGCGTGTCCTGTGTTATTAAGAAAGGATGGTGAGAAGCCGCACCTGAAGCTCTTTCCGGTCCTAAATCTTGCTTGTGCTTTCTTGTTGTTTTACCTACTGTTCTCTTTACCTGTATTAAAGGTTCATGTTTGTTGGGGTCAGTAGTTTCTTGGGAGACGTTAGGATTACCTGACCTGTGTAATCATTGCAGTTGGTGCTATCAGCAAAAGTTTTACAGTTATCTTTTTAAAGTTTATTTTAAATTAACACGAGGGTACACATTTTCAGGTTCCGTTGTTCCCATTTCTAAAGTAAGGTTCAAATTGTAGTTGAGCCCTTCACCCAGGAGGTATGCTGAACACTCTCATACTGTGCTCATTATATGAGATCCCTCCGATTACCCTCTGTCCTCCTGCTAATCACCCCCCCTTTTCTCCTCCCTCTTGCCAGACTATATTTGTGTTTCATCTTCCTATGGGCATTATCTATATATTGGTTTCATATCAGTATTGAGTAGTTAGGTTTTTATTTTTATATTCTTGAGATATTTTACTAAGAAGAATATGTTTCAACTCCATCCAGGTAAACATAAAAGATGTAAAGTCTCCATCTTTTCTTATGGCTGAATAATACTCCATGGTATACATATACCATAGTCTGTTAATCCATTCATGGGTTGATGGGTGTTTGAGTTGCTTCCAAGACTTGGCAATCATGAAATGAGCTTCAGTGAAAATTCTGGTGCAAATATCTTTGACATTAAAATTTAATTATAATTTGAATAAAGGCACAGGTTTGATTTGGGAGAAGGAAAGTGGAAGACATCAGGGTGGTGTCCCCTTGTTACAAGGTTGCCTGCCTATTAATATCTGGGATGAAGGCCATCATCTCTGTGACTAATGATAAGTATAAAAGTGTACTGATGACACCTGTAATTGTTAATACCAAGACCAGAAAATAATGCCAATTATATCATCTCAAAAGAAATTCAAATAAAGGGGAAATTAGGATAGCTTTGATACTATTCTCTGTTTTAGTAAAATGAAAGTAAATGATGAACAGAAGGAGTTTGTTAAAGCCACAGAGTTTTATGATCATGATTAACTCTGTAAGGAATGTGGTTCCCGAATGAAGTTAGCAGGCATTTGTTTTGGTCAGGATAAGAACCATGTCTAGCCAATAGTTACTTAAAATATTTTACAGTGTGGAGGAGGAGGATGAACATAAGGATATTTATTTTAATAGTTTGAACATGTTAGTATGTAGTAGTTAGTATGATTGAACATAAGGATATTTATTTTAATAGTTAAGCCATTTGTATACTGCTATTAACAACCATCTTACAAATCCTTATTGAAAAGAATTTCATGCATGAGAGATCAAGGAGTTATTTCACTTGCATTATATAAACAAGATGAAAGAGAATGCTTTTTCTTATTCAGTATGTCCTCAGCTGTAGGTTTTGAACACTGGGTAGAAAACTCCCAGTCTCTTAATTTAGATAAATATAGGAGTTAAGTAGCACATATGTTGGAAAGGGGATTGTGTAAATTATTCCTTAGGTATTAAATAGAATAATCCTTCCTTGGCTTATAAAATGTTAAAAATGTAAACAATTTCATATCGACTGTACAATTACATTGGTCATGTAGTGATTATATGGTAATAATAAAGTTTATCCTAATTCACTTTGATCCAAGTGATAGTTGATACCTAGATCAATGGGCTCCAACTTCCTGAGCTCAATGTTACCATGCTGGGGAGACAAATGTTGGAAACAAAGTGGTTGATAACACTCTTTGCACAGATATCAGGGATAGAATCATGGGGGAAAGATTAGGATTATTCAGATGAAAGAACAAATGAGAGGTATAAAAGGATCAGGATAATTAAACCAGGTGGAAGTGTTCATATGTTTGATCTACAATGGCATAAAGAGAGGAGATGGATGGAGTGGCTAAGAGATGATGAGGCATTCCGGGCTCCCCACCAGCTTCTCTGCCTTGCCCCGTCTCACCTGTGGGTAATGAAGACATTTCAATGAATTCCTGGAAGTGCTCAGTGAACTGTCACCATGAACCTGGTATTGCAAAGTTAAAAGGCATCATAATTACATTAGGAGAACATAATGAAGCAACTGCAAAAGGCTGTCAGGTAAAAAACATAGCTCGTTCTCTCACCATTTTCTCTTATAAAATGATCATGTCAAAATCACTCAATTTATGTTATTCACTCAATTAATATAATACACATACTCACAACCCAAAAGAGAAATCTTTTGTCACTTCAGAGACAGGGTCCATTAAAAAACAATTAGGTGCCACCACTATTTGAAAGGCTATTCAAATACTCCTTTCTCTAGTATTCAGTGTAGTGCCCTTGGCTTCCTAAAGGTTCTGTGAAAAATCACGAATACAAAACATATTAACTAATAGGAGGAAAAGAATCAAATTTACATAACATGTATACATGGTTGCCTATGGAATACCCAAGGATAGCAGGTGAAATTGTCCAATTTGATGTTTAGGTCCAATGAATTATATGGACAGCTGTGTAGAAATGTGAATGAACAAAAAGGGTTTGACCTAATGCTAAAAGATGTGGTGAGGAAATCCAATAAGGCCTTTAGGGTGCTTCCTGGCCTCTCTGAATCACATTCCTTCTTCTGGATATGGAGCAGGGCCTTCTCTGGAAAGGACGTCTTCTGATCTAAGGTCAAACAGGGTGGGGTCATATAATTTCTTTGTGGCAAATTTTTACATAAAAATAATTTCAGGTTTTTTGTCTGGCTTTTGTTTTGACTTTTGTGACTTACCTTGGGGAAGAAGGCTTCTAGTTACTCTGGCTATCCTGAGAGAGGAATGGACTGAGAAGCAGGAGAGCAGGAGAACAGGAGAAGATCAGAGAAAACCTTTTGTTTTGGAGGCCTTTATTTTCTGAGCCTCATCACCAAGAATTAAAATAAAAACAGGTGAAAGAGAGGATTATAACTCTGAGTGATGGGCTGGCCAGGGTTTCATGTCACAATTTTTGTTTAGAAGGGGGCCTGACTTTGTTTTCACAGGTATGGATAAAATGGCTGGGGGGTAATGAAGACATTTTATTGGAATTCCTGGAAAATGGTGCTCAGTGAAGTGTCATCTTGAACCTAGTAATGAAAAGTTAAAGGGCAACATCATTAAGTTAGGAGGAAATAAGGAAGCAATTGCAAAAGGCTGTCAGGTAAAAATATAGCTCATATGAAGAATTTATGGATGCAAATTACGTATGGCTGTGACCTTGCAATTAATGGTGGTGTTATGGGAAGCAGCTATGCTCACCACTGTACCACCAATGCAAGATACATTGTTGTGATGAATATGATGTTTCAATTAAGATTTGCCTTCTTGGGAGGGGAGACAAGATGGCGGACTGAACCCAGCTTTCAACAGAGGCTCCCGTCCAGAAGGAGAGTTAAGGGACAGGAATTTAGTAAGTATCCTGGTGGACTTGAGCCTCACCAAGAGAGAAGGTTGAAGAACGCACATCAACACCGCTGAGGCAAGCTGTGATCACAAGGATGCAAACAAAAGGTACAAAATCCACCACCAAGCGGACGGGAGTCCCCCTCCCCCATGGGACCGGCTCAAGAGCCCCACAATTAAACAAGCGGGCAGAAATTAAAGGTCCTCCCACTACACTCCACAGGAGAGACCTTCTAAAAACTGGACCTACCTCCCCTACTGGGGTGCCGTGGCGTTCTCCTGCCAGGCATAAAACTCAGTAAAACTTTAAAAATCCTCTGCCGGCAACCCTGAATCCCCAACACTCCCCTCCCGCCCACTGAGGTCTGGAGGCCTGTCCCCCAGGAGTTCGGATCCTTGAGTGATTTCTCAAGGGGAGTGGACAGTCCCCGAGTTGCGACTGGTTGGCATTGATTCTGAGGCACGCGAGTGAGGAGAGGGCACCGGGCTGAGGAGGAGTCACGCCTCGGCTGCACTTCCCTGTGGTGCGGTGCAGCAGCCCCCCCCATGCATCAATACAGCCAGACATAAAACTGAATGAAACTCTAGCTTCCCCCCCACTCTCACTCGGGGTATGGGAACCTGTCCCCCAGGAGTTCAGATCAGATCCTTGGGTGATTTCTTGAGGGGAGCACACAGTGCCCGAGCCGCGACTGGTCAGCGCTGACTCTGAGACACGCGGGCGAGGAGAAAGCACTCTACTGAGGGGGAGTCATGCCTTGGCGGCACTTCTCTGCGGATTAGGTGCAGCAGCCCTCCCCGGGCAATATTACAGGGCCGGGCACAAAACTGAATAAAACTCTAGCTTCCCTGCTGAGAGCTGAGAGCCCCTACTCTCACTCGGGGTCTGGAGGCCTATCCCCCAGGAGTTCGGATCCTTGGGTGATTTCTCAAGGGGAGTGCACAGTGCCCGAGCTGCGTCAGGTCAGCACTGACTCTGAGACACGTGAGCAAGGAGAGGGCACTCTGCTGAGGGGAAATCAAGCCTTGGCGGCACTTCCCTGTGGTGCAACAGCCCTCACCGGGCAGGCGTAAAACTGAATGAAACTCTAGCTTCCCCCCCACTCACAATCGGGGTTTGGGGGCCTATCCCCCAAGAGTTCGGATTCCTGGGGGATCTCTTGAGGGGTGTGGACCCAGCATAAACTGCGGCCGCTCAGTGCTGACTCTGGGGCGCGAGACAGAGGAGAAAAGGGTCGGCTGAGTGCCCACACCAGAGCAGCAGTTCCCTGAAGGTAGATCAACAGCCGTTTTTTCTTTAACGGAAGAACGCTCACTTTTGGATATTCTGAGGCCACACCCCCTGTCTTCCTGGGCAACCAGAGGAGGCCACTGGTGAGCGGGTGATTTCCTGACACTGCTCACAAACCCGGGAAGCTTCCAGGGTGGGGCCAACCCAGAGAGGTGATCGGACGCAAACCTCCAGTAGCAAAGAGGACACAAACCTCCAGCAGCAAAGACGTTTGAACTCAGAACAGCCCGTCTTCTGTAGGTGATTTCGGCAGGAACAGAGACAGAACCCCGCAAAGTTGTCTATTCTGTTCTGTTCTGTTAGCAGCATCCATCAGGGACGGGGCTAAGCCTGAGTGAACAGCTCCTTCCCATCACCTGCATCAAGCACTCAAAGATGTCAGGCCCCATCTCCTCCTGCTAGATAGCGGCAGTCTGTGGGGGCCTGGCAGACTTCCTTGTGAGTCAGGTAGGTGCAAACCCCTGGAGTGTCTGTTCACTGCAGGCAACTGGGTTAGCTATCTGCAGAGATACCAGTGACTGGGTCCGACGGAGGGGCAAAGTGGGGAAGGAGACGTCAACCTTCCCAGACTGCTGGGTGGCTCCTCCTGACTCCACGCTGCACTGGGGTGAGCCGTGTCAGAGGAGTCACCAGGCTCCTGTGATCCAGTTCCCAGAGACCTCTTCAACTCTCCCACCCGAGACAGGTGCCGATTGAGACAGTTGATTTGGACTATTTGAACTGGGCTAATAGACTGAGGACTTTTCAGGCGGTGCCCTGGGTGTGCGATTGCAGGAAGGTTTGATTCTCCTTTTCCAACTGGGGCCAGAGGTGGGTGGGCGGGGTGACTTAATTGCTGATTTTTCCACACAGCTGAGACTTCAAGCCAGAGTAGAAGTTGCAATAGGATCGAACAGAAACCAGCTGAAAACAAGACAGAACCACTTTGCTCCACCACACCAGACAGGGCCCCAGTTTCTCAGGCCACAACACTGTACGGCCCCTCGATAAAGCCCCAGGGGAAAAACCAAAGGGAGTAAAATAACCATGGGGCGGAATCAGCGGAAACACTCTGGTAACATGAATAACCAGAATAGATCAACCCCCCCAAGAAAAGATACAGCAGATGTGATTGAAGATCCCATTCATAAACAACTGGCTGAGATGTCAGAAATTGAATTCAGAATTTGGATTGCAGACAAGATTAAAAAAATGGAATTAGGAATTCAAGGAGAAATTCAAAAGTTGTCTCAAGAATTTAACGAATTTAAAGACAAAACCACCAAAGACTTAGACACACTGAAGCAAGAATTTACAGCCCTCAAAGATATGAAAAATACAGTAGAATCCCTCAGCAACAGAATGGAGCAAGCAGAAGAAAGGATTTCTGACATTGAAGATAAAGTCTTCGAACGCTCCCAATCTCTCAAAGAGGAAGAGAAATGGAGAGCAAAAACGGATCACTCACTCAGAGAGCTCTCAGATAATTCAAAAAAAAGCAATATAAGAATTATAGGGATCTCTGAGAATGATGAAGTGGCCTCCAAGGGCACAGAGGCCCTTCTGCATGAAATTATGAAAGAAAATTTTCCAGACATGCCTAGAGAATCTGAAATTCAGATAGCAGACAGCTTCAGAACCCCAGCACGATTCAACCCCAATAAGTCATCCCCCAGGCATATCATAATTAGCTTTACTAAAGTTAACATGAAAGAGAAGATTCTCAAAGCAGTCCGGCGAAAGAAAACTATTACGTACAAAGGTAAGAATATTTGAATAACTGCAGATCTCTCTCCTGAAACTTTTTAAGCCAGAAGAGGGTGGTCATCAACTTTGAATCTCCTAAAGCAAAATAACTTTCAACCCAGGATCTTGTATCCAGCCAAACTGAGTTTCATCTATGATGGAGAAATTAAATACTTCAATGACATTCATATGTTGAAAAAATTTGCCATAAGTAAACCAGCTCTTCAGGATATTCTCAGACCTATCCTCCACAATGACCAACCCAATCCTATGCCACAAAAGTAAACTCACTCAGAAACTTCGGATCAAACTCCAACTCCCACACTGGTGAAAGGATTAAAAATGTCCACTGGACCTTTGAAAAACTCGATACCCAAAATTCCACCAGACTTATCAATACTCTCCATCAATGTGAATGGCTTAAACTGTCCTCTAAAGAGGCATAGGTTAGCTGACTGGATACAAAAACTCAAGCCAGATATTTGTTGCATACAAGAGTCACATCTCAACTTAAAAGACAAATATAGACTCAGGGTGAAAGGATGGTCATCCATATTTCAGGCAAATGGTAATCAGAAAAAAGCAGGTGTTGCAATTTTATATGCAGATACAGTAGGCTTTAAACCATCAAAAGTAAGGAAGGTCACTTCATATTTGTTAAGGGTAATACTCAATATGACGAGATCTCAATTATTAATATCTATGCACCCAACCAGAATGCACCTCAATTTATAAGAGAAACTCTAACATACATGAGTAACTTGATTTCCTCCAGCTCCATAATCGTCGGAGATTTCAACACTCCTTTGGCAGTGTTGGATCGATCCTTCAGCAAGAAGCTGAGCAAGGAAATCTTAGATTTAAACCTAACCATCCAATATTTAGATTTAGCAGACATCTACAGAACATTTCATCCCAACAAAACTGAATACACATACTTCTCACCAGCCCACGGAACTTACTCCAAAATTGACCACATTTTAGGTCACAAGTCTAACCTCAGTAAATTTAAAGGAATAGAAATTATTCCTTGCATCTTCTCAGACCATCATGGAATAAAACTTGAATTGAGTAACAACAGGAATCTGCATACTCATACAAAAACATGGAAGTTAAATAACCTTATGCTGAATGATATCTGGGTCAGAGATGAGATTAAGAAAGAAATCGCCAAATTTTTGGAACAAAACGACAATGAAGACACAAACTATCAGAATGTCTGGGACACCACAAAGGCAGTTCTAAGAGGGAAATTTATAGCACTGCAAGCCTTCCTCAAGAGAACGGAAAGAGAGGAAGTTAACAACTTAATGGGACATCTCAAGCAAATGGAAAAGGAAGAACATTCCAACCCCAAACCCAGTAGAAGAAAGGAAGTAACCAAAATTAGAGCAGAATTAAATGAAATTGAAAACAAAAGAATAATACAACAGATGAATTAATCAAAAAGTTGTTTTTTTGAAAAGGTCAATAAAATAGATAAACCTCTGGCCAACCTAATCAGGAAAAAAAGAATAAAATCTCTAATCTCATCAATCAGAAACAACAAAGACGAGATAACAACAGACTCATCAGAAATCCAAAAAATCCTTAATGAATATTACAAGAAACTTTATTCTCAGAAATATGAAAATCTGAAGGAAATTGACCGATACTTGGAAGCACGCCACCTTCCAAGACTTAACCAGAATCAAGTGGAAATGTTGAACAGACCCATATCAAGTTCAGAAATACCATCAACTATACAAAACCTCCCTAAAAAGAAAAGCCCGGGACCAGATGGTTTCACGTCAGAATTCTACCAAACCTTTAAAGAGGAATTAGTACCTATATTACTCAACCTGTTCCAAAATGTAGAAAAAGAAGGAAGACTACCCAACACGTTCTATGAAGCAAACATCACCCTGATCCCCAAACCAGGAAAAGACCCAACAAGAAAAGAAAATTATAGACCAATATCACTAATGAATATAGATGCAAAAATATTCAACAAGATCCTAACAAACAGAATCCAGCAACACATCAAACAAATTATACATCATGACCAAGTTGGTTTTATCCCAGGGTGTCAAGGCTGGTTCATTATACGTAAATCTATAAATGTAATTCAGCACATAAACAAACTAAAAAAGAAATACCATATGATTCTCTCAATTGATGCAGAAAAAGCTTTTGATAATATCCAGCATCCCTTCATGATCAGAACACTCAAGAAAATTGGTCTAGAAGGGACTTTCCTTAAACTGATAGAGGCCATCTACAGCAAACCCACAGCCAATATCATATTGAATGGAGTTAAATTGGAATCATTTCCACTCAGATCAGGAACCAGACAAGGCTGCCCATTGTCTCCATTGCTTTTCAACATTGTAATGGAAGTTTTAGCCACCGCAATTAGGGAAGAAAAGGCGATCAAGGGTATCCATATAGGGTCAGAAGAGATCAAACTTTCGCTCTTCGCAGATGATATGATTGTGTATCTGGAATACACTAGGGACTCTACTACAAAACTCCTAGACGTGATCAAGGAATACAGCAGCGTCTCAGGTTACAAAATCAACATTCATAAATTGGTAGCCTTTATATACACCAACAACAGTCAAGTTGAAAAAGCAGTTAAGGACTCTATCCCATTCACATTAGTGCCAAAGAAGATGAAATATTTGGGAATTTACCTAACAAAAGACGTGAAAGATCTCTATAAAGAGAACTGTGAAACTCTAAGAAAAGAAATAGCTGAAAATGTTAACAAATGGAAAAACATACCATGCTCATGGCTAGGAAGAATCAACATTATCAAAATGTCCATACTACCCAAAGCAATATATAATTTCAACGCACTCCCTGTTAAAGCTCCACTGTCATATTTTAAAGATCTTGAAAAAACATTACTTTGTTTTATATGGAATCAGAAAAAACCTCGAATAGCCAAGACATTACTCAGAAATAAAAATAAAACAGGAGGAATCACACTACCAGACCTCAGACTTTACCACAAATCGATAGTGATCAAAACAGCATGGTATTGGCACAAAAACAGAGAAGTAGATATCTGGAACAGAATAGAGAACCAAGAGATGAATCCAGCTACTTACCACTATTTGATTTTTGACAAGCCAATTAAAAACATTCAGTGGGGAATAGATTCCCTATTTAACAAATGGTGCTGGGTGAACTGGCTGGCAACCTGCAGAAGACTGAAATTGGACCCACACCTTTCACCATTAACTAAGATAGACTCTCACTGGATTAAAGATTTAAACTTAAAACATGAAACTATAAAAACACTAGAGGAGAATGCAGGGAAAACCCTTGAAGAAATTGGTCTGGGTGAGTATTTCATGAGGAGAACACCCCGGGCAATTGAAGCAGCTTCAAAAATACACTACTGGGACTTGATCAAACTAAAAAGCTTCTGCACAGCTAAGAACACAGTAAGCAAAGCAAGCAGACAGCCCTCAGAATGGGAGAAGATATTTGCAGGGTATATCTTCGCCAAAGGTTTAATAACCAGAATCCACAGAGAACTCAAATGCATCAGCAAGAAAAAAACAAGGGATCCCATCACAGGCTGGGCAAGGGATTTGAAGAGAAACTTCTCTGAAGAAGACAGGCGCATGGCCTTCAGGCATATGAAAAAATGCTCATCATCTTTAATCATCAGAGAAATGCAAATCAAAATTACTTTGAGATATCATCTAAATCCAATGAGACTAGCCTATATCACAAAATCTCAAGACCAGAGATGTTGGCGTGGATGCGGAGAAAAGGGAACACTTCTGCACTGCTGGTGGGAATGCAAATTAATACATTCCTTTTGGAAAGATATATGTAGAACACTCAGAGATCTAAAAATAGATCTGCCATTCAATCCTGTAATTCCTCTGCTGGGCATATACCCAGAAGACCAAAAATCACAACATAACAAAGATATTTGTACCAGAATGTTTATTGCAGCCCAATTCATAATAGCTAAGTCATGGAAAAAGCCCAAGTGCCCATCGATCCATGAATGGATTAATAAATTGTGGTATATGTATACCATGGAATACTATGCAGCCTTAAAGAAAGATGGAGACTTTACCTCTTTCATGTTTACATGGATGGAGCTGGAACATATTCTTCTTAGTATAGTATCTCAAGAATGGAAGAAAAAGTACCCAATGTACTCAGCCCTACTATGAAACTAATTTGGGGCTCTCACATGAAAGCTATAACCCAGTTACAACGTAACAATAGGGGGAAGTGGGAAAGGCGGGGGGTGGGTAGAGGGAGGGGGATCGGTGGGATCACACCTGTGGTGCATCTTACAGGGGTATTTGCGAAACTTGGTAGATGTAGAATGTAAAGGTTTTGGCACAGTAACTGAGATAACGCCGGAAAGGCTATGTTAACCATTGTGATAAAAATGTGTCAAATGGTCTATGAAGCGAGTGTATGATGCCCCATGATCATATCAATGTATACAGTTATGATTTAATAAAAAAAAAGAGAAAAAAAAAGATTTGCCTTCTTATCTAAACAATTGAAAAAGACAATTTTGTGCAAATCTGCCTTTTTTTTTCTCTCCCTATTTGGGCATGTTACATAGGAACATTTAAAATTGTGTAATCCCACTATAAAGTTAATTAAAATAATATAGAGTACTTGGGGGCATTGAGAAATTTCAACTTAATTTAAGGATATGTCAGAGGAATGTGTAGCAGTAATGCCCCTTGTTTAATAATTCGTCTGGTGTGTAACAAAAGTGGAGACATTCTGGAGACTTACTGTAAATTATAGAACTCTTGATAAAGTAGTACCACTTATAACCTCGGACATACCCAGTATGCTATTATGTATTTAAGGAGATAAATAATTTAAGGGATCTTGATAGTCTATATTTGATTTGGCTAATACTTTACTTTCCATCTCTATTTAAGAAAAAAGCCATATCCTATTTAATAATATAATAAACTCTATTTGTATTTATGTGACATGGTCCCCAATATTTACCATACTATCACAGGTATATTTACCTTTTTATTCATATTGCTACAAACATAGCTTTTTTATTCAGAAAAGAGTAAATTCAACATCATTATCTCCATATGGAGAACAATACATTATGAATTTCAAATTCTTGCTAATTATATAATCAAGAGATTTCACTATTGAAATCAAATATTTTGCTATGAAATATATTTCTGACACATTTTGATATTGCTGTCAGGAAAACCACCACACAGAAATAGCCTTACAAAACTATCTTTTGAGAGGGAAATTCACATCTGTACAGAGTCTTTATGGATGCAACTACGACTTCCCTGGCCTGGATCGGGAAAAGATTAACTCAGAGTCTGACAGCTTCAAAGGTCTAAAAGAAGCATTTGTTTTCTTTCTTTCTGAGGGATCCTGTCTGTGATGTTTCATTTGTACAAGACAACATTTGCTAGCCAAGCCTTCTCTTTTCCCCACCCATAACCTGTCTTACCATTATAACCTGATTTACCACCACAATCTATTCTGGGTGGTGCTTTGAGATCTCATTTTTTCTGTAATCTCAAGATGACATATAAGATCCCTCTGTGATTCTCACCCTGTACATGTTAACAATTTGCATGATTTTTCTCCAATCCACATACATTTGTACATTTATTTTTCATGGGAACTTCCATATGTAAAGTTTTCCTGTGGTTTGTAGACAATATACCAAATAGAATAGCTGAAATAAATAATAGTGATGATGTCAAATGTTGTCAAGGATATGAAAAACATAGATCATGCATATTTTGCCAGTGATAATGTAAAATGGTATCATTTCTCTGGAAAACAGTGTGACAGTCTCCTAATAAAACTACCTGTAATTGACATATGATCCAGAAATTGTCCTTCCAAAAATTTATTCTTAAGAAATGAAAACCTACGTATATGCGAAAATGTCTATATGAATCAAAGCAGTTTTATTTCTAAATCAAAAAACTGGGAACAGATGTCTTTGAACAGGTGAACACCATGGAATACTAAAAAATGAAAAGATAACAAATTATTGATTCATGTAACAACTCTCCAGAAAGTTATTCTGGGTGAAAAAAAAGCCAGTTGCAAAAGGTTACATACTGTGTAATTCGATTTATATAGCATTATTGAAATGACAAAATTAGAGAAATGGAGAATAGATTAGTGTCTTCCAGGGCTTAGGGACTAGAGTTGCCATATGGAGAAGGCGGGAAATGAGTCTGGTTATCAAAGGGGAACACATGAGCGCATCTCCATAGTAATGGACAAATTCTCTATCTTGACTGTAGTAGTGGATACAGAAGACTGTATATTTAATAAAATTGTATAGGACAAAATAAACACACATACAAAATAAGTACAAGAAAAAGTGGGGAAATATCAATAAGACTGATGGACTGTATGAATGCCAGTGTCCTAGTTGTGTTATTATATTACAGTTTTGCAAGAGGTCGCAATTGGGGGAAAGTAAACATGAGGATATGCAGATTCCTTCTACATTAATTCTTCAATTGCCTCTGAATCTACAATAACCTGAAAATAAACTTTAATTTTAATGTTTAAGTCTGAAGAAATAAACAAATACAAAGTACTTTGTGTTCTATCCTTAGCAAGCTTAGCCTCTCTTGTAACTTAAATAAGCCAAAGCACAATTAAGCCCTTTGAGACTTTATGACCCCTTGCTTTGCAGGACTTTACGTATGTCTCCCATATGCCGCTAAGCTAATGGCATCTTTTGGAAAAAAACTTGTGACTGCCACCCAGAGGTTACCACTGGGATTTTGGACTGGAAAATTACATGATAAGAAGGTACACTCCCAAACATTAAGTGACATTTGTTGTAGTTATTGGGCTTTAGTTGACAGTGCTTCTACTTCTGAAAAGTATGAAATTACTGTGAAAACTGAACTACTAGTATGTTCTGCATTAATCATGTTAAAAGGAAAATAAATGCATGTAAGTGCTCCCTTATTAAATGGAAATGGTATCAAGAAGCTGGTAATTTGGGTACCTGTTAAACGTTCTAACACATTTTTACATTTCAAAGCCTACATTATATCTTTGTGGAGGTACCTAATCCATAGACAAATGAGTCCATTCCCTAGAATCAGCTTTCAGAGGATTACAAATAAGCACCGTGTCTTACTGATAGTGGTTGAGGGTCAAGGGCTGGTACACATTCTGGGAAATAAGATTCACTGTGGCAAGTTGATGATTACAGTTTGCTGAAGACAGAAAAGATAAATCCCCTCTATGGCCACATAATCAAGGATCATGTTCCTTGCAGCATAAAGGGAGCTAGACAATAACAATACTGATAAGGTATGAACTTTTACTATTTCTTTGATAATAGCCAATAATTGGGAATGTGGTTCCCCAAACTGGCTTATATGACTGAAAGGTAAAAATAAGCTTATTATGGACAATACATTATGGAAATGTCACAAAACTGGAAGGAGACAGTCACCATGGTCTCTATCAATGACTATGCAAATAACCCTCTCCTAAATTCAAAAGCTACTGGAAGCAAGTGGATTTCCTCCTTTGCTGTTTGGAAGTGGCCTCTTGGGTACACGAGGAGAGAAGCAACGCAACAAGCAGGCACAAAAGATATCCTAGTATTTACTTCAGAAGCTTGAACTGTTTCTTTCTTTCTGACAAGGATCTCAAAGATGAAAACCATCTATGGGCCACTTACTGAGATTATGAAAGCATCAGTGCCGGTCCCTAGTTGGCCGAAGATTAAATTGCCCCATAACTTATAGCTTCAAGTGAATAATAAAAAAATCTTAACTGGAATAGACACTAATTCTGGATTTGGATTTTCATACTGGGTAACAGAAGTAAATGCCTCTAAAATAGTTAAAGAGTCACAACCAGAAAATATTATTTGCATTTGGAAATAGTAATCTATTTTTATTGCATTGCAGTGAAACAGCGGGCTATGAGGCATTATGCACGATCTCGTTATTATGCCTTGCCATCTACCATGCAGCAGTGGATGGATTAAACATGCTATTGGATAATCTAAACATCGGTTTACTAACTTAGTGGGGGAAAAGTGACTGGCAGTAATGGCTTTCACAATTGAATGAATGCGAGTTATAATTCAGCATGTACGGAAATAGAGGGGTCACTGTTGTTGAAATATTTTGAAAGAGATGTAGGATGTGATAAAGGAATCTACACAAACTGCTTTTCTGTTTTTAATTTCTTTTCTTTGTCTGTGACTTATCCTTTACTGCTGAAACTTGGATTATATTTAAGAATACTGAAAGAAGAATTAATTGCTAAATATGAAAATGGCTATATCTCTAAATATTATAATGCAAAATTGATAAGAAAAGGATGGTGGATTGTTTTTTCTCAGTCCCTATTTTAACTAGGATGTTGTTTCTTCTTGACGCCTATCTTAAGTAAGATTAACATCCTTTTAACCTATTCAACTGCTGACAAGACAATCTTAGTCACTTTTACATAGCCTACCCTAATCTGTTTCGCTGAAAATGAATGCAATGGAGAACAATGGTCAGACAGTTTCTGCCAGCTTTTTGGGTTAATCTTCTCGGTGAATCTGACAGTCCTAAACTGGGATGAGGAGAAAGTCTGAGTAAAAATGAATGACAAATATAAAGAATGAAAAGTGATCGCTTACAAACAAGGAGATATTCAGTAAATCCAAAAGGGAATTTAAACATTTCTTTTGTCCAGGTGAGAGTCTGAACAAAGTGAATAATAGCAATCTTTACTTATACTTACTGATGTGTATAAAGGTGGAGCTATATATTTTAAAAATCTCCTTTTTTTGCCTTAGACTAATGGTCCATGTTGACTCTTGACAATTTAAAACCATGCAATCCAGGCTCAGCGCCTGTGGCTCAGTGGCTAGGGCCTCAGCCACATACACGGGAGCTGGTGGGTTCAAACCCAGCCTGGGTCTGCCAAACAACAATGACAACTACAACCAAAAAATATCTGGGCGTCATGGCAGGCACCTGTAGTCCCAGCTACTTGGGAGGCTGAGACAAGAGAATTGCTTGAGCCCAAGAGTTGGAGGTTGCTGTGAGCTGTGGAGCCATGGCACTTTACCCAGGGCAACATAGTGAGACTCTGTCTCAAAAAAATAAAATAAAATAAAATAAAATAAAATAAAATAAAATAAAATACATGCAATCCAGAATCATGTGGAGTATACACTATGCCTTTTAATGATACTAATAGTCCATACTGAAGAAACATTTACAGTAATTCTAGTCGTGATTGGTGTCTCCTTTTATAGGTTTTATCTATTATACTACAATTTACCCCTTTTAGGAGGTATCACATGCTTCCTGAATGAACACACGAGAGTGTGGATTGTTGTGTGCCTATAAATCTAGATGATCAATTGATAAAGGTGCAAGTACCCAATGGCTACAGACTGAGTGCCCAAGTTGTGAGAATCCCATGTTTCCTGATATCTATAGACTGTGTACTTGTAAATGGGCAGCAACAATCAAGGAAACGAGTACTGACAGGGTAAAATAAGTGTCAGCTTAAAAGTGACTGCTGGTATTTCAATATTAATCACTAAACCACACAATGTCCACCGACTTCATATGTGGAATTTTCTTTGGTATACTTAAGCTAAAGAGCATTTGTGGGTAAGTCCTATGCATATCACATAGTTATGGGGAACATAATATTGAAAGTTCAAAATTTGTAGTACTCAAATTATAATTAAGCAATAAGCACTGTGTTTGGTGGGTACACCAACATTGGCCAAAATAGTCTAAAGGGCACCTCAGGTAAAGTGTCAAGAGATTAGTAATAGAACAAACTGAATTTGTCTTTAATGAAGACAGACATATTGAGGTGAATACTTACCTGTATGTGATGCTTAGATGGCCTGTGACTTTAGGAAGAAGCGGTACAATATTTTTTTTTTTTTTGTTTGTTTTTTTTTGTTTTTTTTTAGAAGCGGTACAATATTAAGTGGGTTGGAAGATAACACAGTTTCAGAAAAAAGAAATAGATCAAACAAATCCAACAGATAATAAGACATCATGCTTAGAAACAAGAATGGGAACAACGTGCATGCTGAAAAAGAGATGCTCTTTATTATTCTCCCGCAAATGGAAAGCGGAAAAGCAATAGATGGGGATCTTGGCAGTGGAAACTTAAGGAATGAGCTTATGAATTCCCTAACTTAGAGGAATTCATAAACGAGGAATGTAATTGGCATAATACTCTCTGTGGTCTTACACATAAACAAAAACCAGACATATGAAATTATTCCTTGGGGTTCAAAACATATTGAAATTGCCTGAAATTTCATTGGTGAGCAGTTGGGTTTTACTTAAAGATAAGTCCCATTGGCAATATTTGCCAATACCTCTTTATGATTTGAAACAGCTCATATAATTATACCTACCAAAGACATGGAATCAATAGCTAACTGACATCTGGTCCTTGATTTAAACTCCAGTCCATGACAGTATTGCCATGACGGTAAGGGCCACTTTTGTTAAAAGCTTGAGAAAATATTTTTTTGATGACATGAGTTAAACTAAAAAAAAAATTGCCATATGGGAAAATGCAGGGGTATATGGCACAACCCCCGGGTTCGAGGCTCAACCGCACCTTAGACTTTACCCAACAAAGGCAAACAGTGTAACCCAATTGTTCCCTTATATTAATCTGAAATAAAAAAAAATTCTACTTTTGTAATACAGCTTTAATTGCCAATATTATTTTCTAAAAATCCATTATAATAGTAATGAATACATTGTCAAATATATTCCTTGTCATGTCTTTATTTTTTAATTACATGAGAGCTCTTTGGCAGTTGAAATCTCGTATTCTAATTAATGTTCCAGACTTCCCTTACTGCTGCTTTTCTTACTGATGTTGGTGTCAGTGAAGAGATTACGCTTGTTTACTTGGAACGTGTGTTTCTTGTCACTGGAAGTCGTAAGCTGCATAACAAGGAGACTTTCTAGATCCCTGGACTGAGCCATAGCAATAGTGTCAAACCTCACATGGGCAGCATTTTTTGTTCATATCCAGCTTCACAACTTTATTTTTTCAGTTACAATTGTTTTTGAATTGGTTATGTTATTAATTTTTTATCATCATAAAAACCTTTTCACTTTATTAAAATATATATTTAATACTAGATTTATGTGGATGTTCACATCTAACTTACTGTCGTCATGAATGTGTATGAAAAATTACTTGAAAATGGGTAACCAGGATGCAGAATTTAAATGAGATGGAATAGCATTTCGGGAACTGATGGGAATACACCAGAGACTGAAACTCTACAAGTGCCCTTTTCCTCACAGTCAGATCGTTTATTAAATTTGAAGGTTGAAGGAACATTCATAAAGTTTCATCATTTCTCTTGCTTGGCCTCTAACAGAGGAACACATTTGTATCTTTGAAAAATTTTTACCAAACTTATACTTTAACTCATTTGTGATTACCTTAAAATGTCTTTCTGCACTCTAATTTGTTATTTTCTTTGGTCAATTCTTCATATTTTTGCTCCCAGGAAAAGTACTGAGTGGAGTGATTTATCTTCTACAACAAATATTTTATTCATTTTTGGTCCTTGAGAGGAATCAGGTAAGTACAAACATATGAAAATATTCTACCTTGTTTGAATTTCTACTGTGTCTTTTCTCATGCAAGTTGTGATTTTCCTGGGTCTTAGACAGCGTTATTTGTTTGTTTTTAATATCCTATACGTTTTGGCATGCATACATATATAATATATATTTAATTTTGCCTTTCTTTCTGTCTGAGTTTAGCACACAAGACCTACCGTAATTTGTGGGTTGGAGTTCCAATGACCATTTGATTTTTGGAGCCTTTGCAGTAGTATTTTCAGTAGGGCAGGCTTGTTTGCTATTCCTGGGGCATCCACTTGATTGAATGGAGAACTTCCAAGCTGGGAACTTGTAAGTGAGGAATAGGAAGAAATGGATCTATGTTATCATAAATTTTAAAGTAAAATATATTTTCATCCTTAAGAAATTTAAATTAATCTGCTATTTAATACATTTTACCAATTGTACATTGGTCTGTCCGTGTAAAATTGAATATTCATAGGTATATTAGACCTTGAGTGAGCTCTTATGTTTACCATCATAGATTAGCTTCAAGAATGAAAGCAAGCAAAAAAGAAAGAGAGAGAGAGAGAAAAAAAAAAGAAAGAAAGAAAGAAAGAAAGAAGGGAGGGAGGGAGGGAGGGAAGGAGGGAAGGAGGGAAGGGAGGGAGGGAGGGAGGGAGGGAGGGAGGGAGGGAGGAAGGAAGGAAGGAAGGAAGGAAGGAAGGAAGGAAGGAAGGAAGGAAGGAAGGAAGGAAGGAAGGAAAGAAAGAAAGAAAAAAAGAAAAGAAAGAAAGAAAGAAAGAAAGAAAGAAAGAAAGAAAGAAAGAAAGAAAGAAAGAAAGAAAGAAAGAAAGAAAGAAAGAAAGAAAGAAGCCTCTTACACCTCCAGGGCCTGCCCTGACATTTTAAGGCACATACAGTAAAAATGTGTGTAATTTAAAGTCTTTACAGTCAAGAAACCATGCTGACTGAGATGATTTATCTGAAATAGAAGGGGAAGTAGCATATCTACATATTCATGTCCACGACTCACCAGACTCACATGCCTTACTGAATATTCGGAGGTAGAATCCACACTGAATTATTTGCTTTGAATTGTCAGGTGATCGCATTGCACAATTCTGGTTGAGAGCTGGTGTAGTGGACAATGGTTTTAGTTCCAACACTTACCCGTAGGCATTCATCTTCATCACCTAAGGATTGGGGGGATAAAAACCAAAACAGTAAGAGAGGCACTATGTTTATTTTGTGAGGCTGCTGTAACAAATTACCTCAAACTTAGTGGCTTTAAACAACAAAAATTTATTCATTCAGAGTTTTGGAGGCCAGAGTCCAAAACGAATTTCACTGAGGAAAAATTCAATGTTTTGGCAGCCCCACGTCCCTCTGGACGTTCAGAGGGGAGAATTCATTTCTCGCCTATTTCAGTTTCTGGCAGCTGCCAGCATTCCTTGACTTGTGTTTTACCACCCCCGCCTCTCTCTCTGGGCAGTCTGGTAAATGCGATGGCAGTTTGGGACCACTGAGATGATCCAGGATACTTTCCTCCTCTCAGATTTCTTAACTGAATCACACATGCAAGGACCCCTTCCTGAGTAAGGTAAAGATTTCAAAGATTTAGAGGATGATGTATCTCTTGCAACCATTATTACTTTATAGAAACTGCATTTAACTTTTCATATGTAGGCGTAAGGAAACTCAGACTGTGTGACAGGCAGAATAATGGGACTCTCAATATAGCCGTCTCCTAATGCCCAGATCTTAGAAATACAATATGTTATGTTACAATGCAAGATGGAAATAAGGTTACAGATAAATAATGCTCATCAGCTGACCTAGATACAAAGCTGTTGCCTGGATGATTCAGGTGGACCCAGTCTCATTACAGTGTTGCTGATACCGCTATGTTTTGGCTTTGGCAGCAAAATGCACAACACTTCGTTGTCACAAACGTTAGGGTCTGCATCATATTTAACAGAATAGCTATATAGGTTTCCTCTTAGCATTGTACTGACTGCTAATGCAATATAAACAATTAGATAGAAAATCTTAATTAGGAAATTAAGATTTACTATGTCAAAGTTTTAATAAACTAGTGTTATATCAATGGGATAAATATACCTTTACTCTACAAGGTAATTCAAACCTATTTTACACCAGAGCAGAAGTGACATAGAGCCATCATATGATCACTATTGCTGAGGTCAAGCTCTCATTTTTCTCCACCAGTAGTATCATCACAGCCATTGCTAGAGGCAAACTGGACCTGAGTCCTGCCAAGGGAAGGACTTTTAAATAGTTTCGAAGTTTCATGTTTAATTACGTGCTAGATAAATGTTAGTTAACAACATTAATATCAGTACTTTAACACTATTACTACTATTTAACAAAGATGTTGATTTAATAACACAAAATCAATTATACATGTTTTATAGGGTTACTTTAAGGATTAGAGATGATATTATAATATTTCTAAGATACTCGTTTTCACATTTAGTATCTGATTTTGGGATGTACTTGTAATTGATGGTTTCTGACAAGTATTGTTACCAATGTGTTAAAATTTTATATTGGTACATTAAGTATGGGATATCTTACAATCCAGAGTCTATTTATAGTCTTTTTGAATTTTTTTTTGAGTCAGAGTCTCACTCTGTTGGTGAAAACTAAAATGCCATGGCATCAGGTTAGCTCACAGCAGCCTCAAACCTTGAGTTCACACGATCCTGCTGCCTTAGCCTCCTGAGAAGCCGGGACTACAGGCGACTGCCACAACACCAGACTAATTTTTCTATTTTCAGTAGAGGTGGGGACTTACTCTTGCTCAGGCTAGTTTCAAACTCCTGAACTCAAGCAATTCACCTGCCTCAGCCTCCCAGAGTCCTACGATTACAGGCCTGAATCATTGTGTACAGTCCATACCGTCTTTTATTCAATGAGATATACTTTTATGCATAGAAGAATTATAATTCCAGGCACACAGTTGGTAGCTATTCTAAGTATAGTGAGTTAAAGTAATTTTCTTTTTCCACAGTAATATTTAATCACTAATAGATTCCACTAAATGGAAAGATTGTGAAAATCACTAAACGGTCATTGGCACCTTCTCACCTCATGCATTTTGTTTTTAGTATAATTTTTATTTTATTTTTACTTAATATAATTTTTTTATGTTTCTAACATGAAGTTTTATTTTCTACCTCATTTTGGTTTATTCCTTGTTTTGCTGTTTTTTGTGGTCAGGTCCAGGAATGACTTACTTGCCTTTTATCTGTAAATCAACTCAGGGGATATATTTGGTCCATGTTTTTATTCCCTAAGGATATTATTGATTTGTTCTATTACAGCCTGGAAGTTAATTTTGTTTAGAACTCTAAGACCAACCTGATCATCTTCTTTGTAGGGTAATTTAATTTTGATCTCCAGTTTTACCTTATCTTTTTTTTATATTTATTTATTTATTTAGACACGTTCGTACCTGTATTATTGCCAATGCTTTTAAATTTTATATTGGTACATTAAGTATGGAATGTATTACAAACTATAGTGTATTTATAGTGTCAATGGCTTGAGTGAGGTTACTCTGTCACCTCATTCAAGCTATTATAGTGCAGTGGCATACTCATAGCTTCAAACTTCTGGGCTCAGACAATCTTCTGGCTTTAACCTCCTGACTAGCTAGAACTAGAGGCATGCATCTCCATTCCTGGCTGTTTTAAAAAATTTATTTCATAGAGATGAGTTCTCATTATTTTCTTTCTTTCTTCTTCTTCTTCTTTTTTTTTTTGCTTTCATTTTTGCCTGGGGCTGGGTTTGACCCAGCCACCTCCGGCATATGGGACCAGTGCCCTACCCCTTTGAGCCACAGGCACCGCCCCTCATTATTTTCTTTATGCTGGTCTTGAACTCCTGGCCTGAAGTAATTCCCTCACCTCTGACTCCAAAGTGCTCGGAATGCAGGTGTCAACCATCACTCCCAGTCCTCCCCCAGTTTTTTTAATACTTAAAGTTCATTAACTTAACCAATAAATTCCTTGAAGGTAATCTATAGAAATATTTTTAAAAGAGAACAGGTGCCCTTTCAATGTGTGGATTTAGTCCTACCTTCAATTGCATGGAACCACCCTGTATTATGATTGTGAATCTTACAAAATTTTATCTATATTATTTTCTTCTTTCTCTGGTAATCATATTTATTTAACTTCCATATTCATCATCTTCTCTCTAATTTCTTTATTATTTTCACTTTTTCTCTATACGCATAGTACTTATTTCCAGTTTTTTCCTCCATATATTTGGTTACAATTTTACCAATGCCTATTTCTTTTAACTTTTTAAATGATTTTATCTATGCATACTATCTGTGCATATTTATGTGGTTCATGTTATAATTTGTTACATACAGAGAATATGTGTTGATCAAGTCAAGGTACATGCGTCATTACGAATGTTTTGAGTTATGCAAAAATCAAGAAATGGGAAATCTGCCCTGATGAAAATAAGAGAAACCCTCTCAGCAACACTGATAAGCTAAGAAACTTTCATGGGTGAATCAGAAAGGACACTATCAGCTGTTTTTTTTGGAAATGAAACAATGGACCATAACACAGTCTATCTCAAAACTATCGTAGTCACTTATGTCTTTAGGATATCCACCACTACGAACATTTATCTTTTCTATGTATTGAGAACATGTGAAGTCCTTATTTCTGGCTGTTTTACAATGTACAATGTATCATTATGGTCATCTACTCTGCTATTAAGCATTACAACTGGCTGGGGTGGTGGCTCACGCCTATAATCCTCACACACTGGGAGGCAAACGCTGGTGGATTGCTTGAGCTCAGCACTTTGAGACAAACTTGAGTAAGGGCAAGAGCCCATCTCTACTAAAAATAGAAAAACTAACAGACCTATGGCAGGTGCCTGTAGTCCTAGCTACTTGGGAGGCTGAGCAAGAGGATCTCTTGAAGCCCAAGAGTTTGAGGTTGCTGTGAGCCATGATGCCAAGACACTCTACCGAGGGCGTAAGTAAGACTCTGCCTCAAACAAACAAACAAATAAAAACACCATTCAAACTTATTCCTTATAACTTTTGTATTCATGCCCATTAACCAATCTCTCTCTATTCCCTTCCCTGCACCTGCACATTGCTTATAACTGGTGGTAACTATTATTCTACCATCGCCATGAGAGCCACTTTTAAACTCTCACATATATTTGGCATTTGCTTTTTTGTGACTAGTTTATTTCACTTATGATAATCACCTCCAGTTCTAGTCATACTGCTGTAAATGACAGTCAGACTGAATAATATTCTATTGTGTAAATATACCATTTTCTTTATCTGTTCAACCATTGATGGACATTTTCGTTGACTCCCTATCTTTCTGGCACTGTGAATACTACTGTGATAAACATGGTGGTGCAGCTGTCCTTTTTATGTTCTGATTTCCTTTCCTTTGCTTAATTCCACAGCAGCAGGAATTCTGGATTGTAAGGTAATTGTATTTTTAATTTTTGAGAAAACTCCATATTATTTTTCCATGATGGCTGCACTAATTTACGTTCCCAGCAACCATGTATGAGACTTTCTTTTTCTCTGAATGATTACCAACATTTATTATTATTTTTATTTTTAATAATAGTCATTCTAACTTTGGTAAGGTAGTATCTCATTGTGGTTTATTTGCATTTCCTTGATGATTAGTGATATTGAGCATCTTTAAATACACCTGTTGGTCATTTGTATGTCTCCTTTACAGACTGTACTGCCTTTGAAAAATTGCTTTAAAGAAGCCCCCCTCTGGTTACCTTAAGTGCACCTATGCAGAATTTAGTCCTGTTTGGGGAGATATGTTCCTTCATATTTCATTCTTGGTCCATCTCTACCATGTTCCATCCCTTCATTCTTTGGTTTCTTTATAGTTTTCTATTTAAAAAAAAATATTGGCAGTGTAGAAGAATATAGTATGAATTTATTGGTGCCAAATAATTATATTTATTTTATTATTTCACTTAGATAGCTCTAATTAGCCTGCCTCATTGGTCTTTTTTTCCAACATAATGTGGATAAAATGCTCTTCCTATGTTTTGTGCCATTAAATTTTACCTTGTTATATATTAAGAATAGAGACCAGAAGAATGTTTTAAAAACTATTTGTGTAATAGCAGCATTATACTGTTTTTGTGTTTAATACGTTATTCTTTAATGTAACTGCTTATTATCTTCAATTTTTATTTCAGATTTTACATATAAATGTATGTGCAATATCTACAAATAAATTATTACAGAAATAATTGCCATTTCTTTAAGATATTTGGATTATAACTTTGCTTTAAAAGATATTCAAATATGTTTAAAACTACAACCGTACTCATTTTTAAAAATATATCTGTAAGAAATATAGCCAGGCACAGTGGTTCATGCTTGTAATCCTAGAACTTTGGGAGGATGAGGTTAGTAGATGCTTGAGCTCAGGAATCTGAGACCACTTTGAGCAAGAACAAGACTCTGTCTCTACCAAAAATAGAAAAATTAGCTGGATGTTGTAGCAGGCATCTGTAGTCTCTGCTAGTTGAGAGGCTGAGGCAAAAGGATTGGCTGAACCCAAGATTCTGAGGTTGCTGTGAGTTATGATGCCATGGTACTCCACCTAAGTTCTCAAAGGAAAAAATATATTTTATAAATGAAATATCTTAATATCTTATAAATAAATAAATATCTTAATATCTAATAAAATATTTCCAGCAAATGTTCTATTGGACTATTAAGAAATAATTGCCATATATCTGTACAAAAATAATAAAAGAGCTAAAGTTATTGGTTAATGATTAAGATAAGTTTCCTTTGGTTCAATTTATTGCCTTGAACACTTTAAGGAACTAAGGAACTAATATTCTTTTTAAGAAATGGTATCAGGTGAAAAATAATAAAACACTTGACTATGTTAATCAAAGTGTTTTGGCTAATCATGCTATAATCTGGTTTAATTTGCTCAAACTTAATGAAATCAGCAGTTTTGAATGAGTGGAGTCTTAACTATATTTAAATTAATAAGTGAAGGGTAGTTAAAAACAAACAAAAAAAAAACCAAAAAAACTTTTCTTAATGTTCCTGGTAAAGCATTCTGGCTTCTCATCTTCTGTTTTGAGTTTCAATAGATAATTAGCAAGCAATATGTATTTCTGTTACAAAAGAAAATTAGGAGACAGATTAAAATGAAATAATCATGACCTTCTAATAATATATAAAGATAGATCTTTTTTCTTGATGAAATTATAAACATCATTAGCAACAATTAAAACAGATGCTCAATGTTCGAAAAATCAAATTGAGAAGAAGTAACTTTGGGGGTGATATTTTTCCAAATAAATCTCCTAGCTTATATTTTACAGTTACATTATATATTTAATGAGTTTGTTTTGTTTTGTTTCTCAGCTTATGAAAAACGTTTTGGAACCTAGATGTTTTACAGGGATGAGAAGAATATCCATTCTTGTTATGGTATCCCAGGAGAATTCAGTATACTTTTGAATTAGATCTTTTAAATCTTTGTTATAACATTTCTTGGGAAATATATGGAGTACAGTTTTTAGAAAGATGAACTCTTTTGTCAGCCACAAAGACTTAACATATGTCAACAACTAAACCATTAAAAGTATCTCCTTACTCTTTGATCTAGGCATTTCACATGTTGGAATATTTTCTTTAAAAAGACAGGAAATGAAAGAAAAGATTTGTTTACAAGGACGTTCATTAAAGAATTAATTGTAATGATAAGCAATTAATGACTATTAAAGATCTGTTAATAGATGAGGTCATTCCCTCTGATCCTGAATGTTGACACTTTATGTATGAAAATAAATCTGTACACTGCTATTGCTGCACTGTCTAAGATCTCAGTGACTCTCATGATTCATACAATACTATTCTTTGCTACATTTTCTGCCCTCTGTTGTTAAAAAATTAGTAGAAAAAATATAACACAAAGAAAAGAAAAATCACCATTAGTACTATAACCTCAATATGTAGCTGTTGAATTACCCATACATTATCTTTAGATTTTGTGTATGTATGTGTGTATATGTGTTTGTAGATAAAATGAATGTTGTGTTCTTCATGCTACTTTGAAACGGATTTCTAGGTTGTGCTGTATTCTTCTACATTATAAATTTTTAATAACTATATTATACACTATGAATGGATGTTCCACAATTATGTATTATTTTGTAAGAAATTTAGATTATTACCATATTTTCACTCTGAGAAATAACATTTTATAAGGTTTCAGGTACACACTGGATTTTATAATCATTCAAATATTTTCTTTCAAATTTTTGAGTATATTACTAGAAGTGTAATTGATGGATTGAATATAATGAACATTTTATAGGCTTTGCTGCTTGTGTCCAAACTGAAGCTCAGAAAACTTCTCTGAAATTTATAGTTCCATGAATACGAATGCTAATTTTCCTCTAATTTTATGTCATTAATAAGCATCCATTTTAACAACTTTGAAAAATATATTCTTACCTTAAAAATGACCATTACCTTTTGAGATAAGAAGTTATGTTCAAATTGGATGAAAACATTACCATGGATCTTATATTCCTCCTACTGTTTCATACAAATTCATGCTTTTGTTTCTTTTAAGAAAACAGAACAGCTGCCATGCAAATAATTATTGTCTACACTACTGTATTTTTAGAAGTTTATATTTTTAAAGATCGTTTTATTCTTTTTACCATTGTTTAACTTTATCTTTAACTTTTAATGTTCTATTTAAATAATTTACCTTTAAAGTGCTTTTATTTTATATTATTTTATTATTTTTTAATTTCAAAATACTAAAACACTACAAATATATTGGTTTTATGGCTCGCACCTGGTACAAATGTGCCCATCACCAGAATAGTGTTCATTGGACCTGTTAGGTGTATTTTTGCCCCCTGCCCTCCCACTTCGTGATTTTCAATGACCTACTGCCATCTGTGCACTTGTGTGCCCTTCAGTTAGTTTCAACTTACTAGAGGAAATAGGTGGTGTTTGTTTCTCCATTCTTGAGATATTCTACTTAGGAGAATGGTTTGTAATTCCTTCCAAATTGCTGTAAAAGGCATTTTTATGTCTAAGTAGTAGTCCATGTTATACATACACAGCATTTTGCTAATCTACTCATGAGTTGATGGGCTTTGGGTTGATTCTACACTTTGGTAATTGCAAATTGTGTTTCAATAAACATTTGACTACTGGTGTCTTTTTGATAAAATGACTTCTTTCGATACAGGACAGGTGGTGCCCCAGCCAGCTCAGTTGAGGTGAGCTGGAGGACCTGCCGCCTCCACCTGGGTGGTGTTGGTGCCCTGGCAGAGGAACCAGCGGGCTGAAGGCTAGCAAGGGAGGGGCTCCCACCACCACTGGAGGCTTTAATAGCTAGAGGGGTCAGACAACTGCTGGGGAAACACCAGTGCCTTGGTGTCTCCTCCCCTTTGCACTTACGACTGAACAGGGAACCCCCATTTCCTTTGCATAGGTCAATTTCATGTAAGTTTCCTAGGCCTCAATTCCATAAATGGACTGTGTCCATGCCTTAATACATTCATTCCCCTTGCCGCAGAGGAAAGGACTGTATCCATTCATTTCTTGACATAATATACAAGGAACCCATGCACCTGTGTATCCCTAGACAAAGAGAATGGAGACAGACAGAGAGACAGAAAGAAGGAGAGAAGGAGAGCTTTCCTCCCCCAACTTGGGTTTTTTTCTCTCTGCCAGGATCTTTGGTGTTTTTGTATTCTTTTCTTTTCTGTAAATAAATCCTGTCTTAACACTAATCTGTAGTCCATGGATTTATTCTTTGAATCACTGAGATTCAAAACCCACTGAAGACGAAATTCCGGTATCATTTTTCCTTTGGATAAATACCCAGTCATGAGATTGCTGGATCAAATGGTAGCTCTACCTTTGGTACTTTGAAGAATCTCCACACTGTTTTCCATAGAGGTTGTACTAATTAAACCGTCCCACGGACAGTGTATAAGCCTTCCTTTCTTTCTGCATATGTGCCAGCATCTATAGCTTTTTGGGCTTTTCAATAAAAGCAATTAATTTATACTCTAAACCAGGCATCCTCAAACTTTTTAAACAGGGGGCCAGTTCACCATCCCTCAGACCATTGGAGGGCCAGACTATAGTTTAAAAAAAAAACTATGAACAAATTCCTATGCACACTGCACATATCTTATTTTGAAGTAAAAGAACAAAAGGGGAACAAATACAATCACACCGCCTCATGTGGCCTGAGGGCCGCAGATCGAGGACCCCTGCAAACCATTACATGCTATGTAATGTTATGTCTAAATATGCAAATTAAATTTTGTTTTTGAATTAATTTAAAATTTAATTTACATATTTACACATAACATTACATAGTATATTAGAGGTTTTAGAGTATTAATCAATTTGTGAATGAATAACTGATATAATTTTTCTAAAATTTACTTTCATAATTTCACTTGAGATGAGGCATAGAATAATACTTTAACCAAAGCTTTAAGCAGCCTATAGATTTTATGCTAAAATTATGTTTCTTTGATTAAAATTTGTACAATATATGAGAATATTTTTCTCTCAAACATATATTGTATATCGTAATGTAATGAATTCCAATTTATTTGATGTCAGTCTTTTTAATTTTAATAATATTGTCAGAATTTTAGTATAAGCTAATATAACACGCAATTTATGAATACAACATAATGTTGTTGTGTATCATATTCTAAATATCTACTTATATTAACATATAAATAGGATGCAGTATGGAATAGTGAGAAAAATACTGCTCCCAAAGTCTGAGCATTGCTCTGCCATTCACTTCTTTTATGTATTATATGATGTATCTGAGACTTACTTTATTTATTTGGAAAATGAAATGGCTATCTTAGATGACTCTTGCACTTTTTCTTACTCCTGGAATATAATCACATTAAGGCATACAAAAAAATCACACATAGGGCGGCGCCTGTGGCTCAAGGAGTAGGGCGTCGGTCCCATATGCCGGAGGTGGCAGGTTCAAACCTAGCCCTGGCCAAAAAAAAAAAAAAAAAAAAAAAAAAAAAAAAATCACACTAATGTTTGTTAATAACAACAAGCAATAAAAAAAATTTTAAACCCAAACATCTCTTAACAACATCTGAATTCTTTGTCTAAAAGAAATTAAACGTTGTGTAGCAAAAGGCTTTCATTTGTATGTGCTAGATAAGTATTTAATTTAGTTAGGTTTTTGTTGGAAACAACCCCAACAATTTTCAGAAGTATTATATTTCAAAACTAACTGTGAGAAAGTGCCTTACACAAAATTATGAAGTCTTCAATTATATGTTGTAAACCCCTAATCTTCCAAATCTGTGATCTTTGCTGTCACTTTACTATCTTGTCTATTCCATATTAAACTTATTTGCAAGACTAGATATAAACTTATCCTTGTGATATTTTAAAACTCAGGTCTGGTAAACCATTCGTGCTGAAGTTACTTAGTTTTCAGATAAAAATTCTAATCCAGATAAACATGAATGAATGAATTAATTACTTAACATATAATTATTGGATTCTTGCACAGATTTAAGAGCATTCATCATGAGAGGATTGGACAATTTTGCCTTAGACCAGGAGGGTGCAATGAATATATTTGTATCTCATGCCGTCAACGTTTTATGCCATGTGTTGCCCCCAGACCTTTTGTAGCAAAGCCAGGAATAAAGCTCCATTCTAGCTTTGTCTGTTTGTCCTGGCTTTGGCCATTAGCCTTCAGCCACCCAGTTCAACAGAATAAAAGACATCAGTTTTGTTATACATAGCAGAAAAAAATCCAGATTTTAGCTCTTCCATTTTCTAGCTTTGAATGGCCAAGTTTCTAGGTGAAGAGTCTTATTCGCTTTATCCATGACATGGTGCCTTGTAAATTTTTTTTGGATTAAGTAGTATATGTTTAATATAATAGGTGTTTTATTCATATTTTTACATATTTTAAAATGTGTTTTATTTTGAAAGAAGCTAGTTTATTAAGTCAATGAAAAACTGTACCATTTAGAGTTAAACAAGCAAGCAAGATTTCACGCCAGACTATTGCCACAAGGGAGAAAGATTTGACTCAACTCCAGTGAAACCAAAGGCAGGAAAGATCTTGAGCACTGAGATGAGCCAGTGGAACTGTACTGCAGCACAGTGAGAGGAAGAAGGATCAATGTGACCAGGCCATCTGTGTTTGAAAATTGGCTTCTAGGGAAGCTACACGTATGTTTTACCATTCATATGAACGTGTAGGTGATTTTATATTGAATTCATAGTAGTATTCAGTACATTGGAGAGAGAGGGGAGGGAAGGGAGGGATGAGAGAAGAGAGGCTATTTGGGGGTACCTCACCTAATGTGTGTAATGTAATGATACATTTCAAAACTTCTACCCTCTCAAAGATCCTGAGAAGTAGGGGCTCTTTTTTCATTCATTTATTTATTTGGAGTTAACCGGTTTTTATTTTTTTATTACCCATATTTATTTATTTATTTTTATTAAATGATAACTATGTACACTGATGCTTTTATGGGGTTCGGTGTCTTGATTTGATATACCATGTGAAATACTTACATTTCCTCACTTATTTATTGTGTAAGATAATTAAACTCTTTACTTTTTCTTTTCTTTTTTGAGACAGAGTCTTACTCTGTCACCCTCAGTAGAGTGTCATGGCATCATAGCTCCCAGCAACCTCAAACTCTTAGGCTTAAGCCATTCTTTTGACTCAGCCTCCCACGTAGCCAAGACTACAGGTGCCCACCACAATGCCTGGCTTTTTTTGTTGTTATCATTGTTGTTGTTGTTGTTGTTGTTGTTGCAGTTGTCATTGTTGTTTAGCAGGCCTGGGCCGAGTTTGAACCTGCCTGCCTTGGTATATGTGGCTAGTGCCCTAACCACTGAACTACGGTTTCTTAATAGTTTTGAAATGCACCATAGCATTATTCACATTAGGTGATGTCCCCCCAAATACCCTCTCTTCTGTCATCCCTCCCACCCCTCAAATCTCTGTCTAGTGTACTCAAATACTACTATGAGATCAATATATAATTGCCTACACATTCATACAAATGGTGAAACATTAACAATAGTCCAGAAAGTAGAAGCTCTTCCTTTGTGAATATATTTTAAAGGTGTTGCTTCCAGGTTTTTGAGAAAGGATTTCCTGGGTAGTAAAAGTGACAAGAAGCTAAGAGAATATTTTATGTCCAGTGGGGAAAAGAAATAATTTATATTAGCAGATTTTGTGAAATACTCCAAAAAAAAATGGAGCTCATGGAGCTGAAGTTTGGTTGCGAGGAGAGGAACATTAAGGCCACGTCGGTCATTACATTCAAACAACTGTAAAAAAAGAGAGGGTCATATGAATTTTCATGTATAGGAAATGAAAGGAAAGAAAAGGAGAAGGAAACAAATGGAAGGCATTTTCCCTATTCTTCCTGAAAGAGAAATTTTCCTTTCGCTTTTGGAAAACGTCTGGGCTCAGCATAGACTCACTCCACACAGTTGCCATTTCCTCCTGTTTGGCCAAATGAACAGGAAATGAGCACAAACGGAGAGAGGAATGAAAGGTGCGGGAAAGTATCACGATAAGGTCTTAGCACTAGAGAACGTGGAGAGACTCTTCCAGAGAGATAAGCAGTCTTGGATGGGCTTGGATTTCTTAGGGAGGATGACACTGTTGCCAGATATTTAAGTTTTATGTAATTTATTGTACCTCTCTTAAAGTTAATTGGCGTGATAATGGCATATATGTATGTGTACAGGTACACATAGATTTACATATTTATATACATACACACACATATATATATATAAATACATTACACATATATGCCCACTTATCACATACCAGGAGTGTCAAAAACAATGAGTGCACATTTGAAGCGATGTTATCTATGTATTGCTTTTTGAGTTGAATTGAATTATGGTAGTAATGTGTAGTATGTTGTTTGCTCAACGTTTGTCACCAATCAGATGAATGCAGGCATCACCATGTGGCAGGCAGAGCAAAGGAAATGGCTGATGCACGGTTGTCATTTGAGGAGGGCAAAACTATTCTGAGGTATTTGAAATTCGGAATGATGTGGAAGTACAACAGTGGAGGCTTGAGTGCACAACAGAACCTCCAACATGGCTACCGATTGCACACCTTCCTGCTGTGTTTGAGATGCATGGTACTGTGTGTGAGGAGCACAGGGAACTTCCGTGAGGCCACACGGAGCCGCTAACTCTGCCTCTGCTGCTATGGTGTCAGACCGGTTTCCGCATTTGCCACAGAAGTCTACGAAGCATTGTAATTACAGAAGTCAACTGTCACTTGCATTCATTTTTTGTTATCCACTATACACTGAGTTTTATAATTGTAACTTTTTTTCCTTTCTTAAAGGTATATACATTTTTGGGCACCCTCTGCGACACATGGACACATACGTGGTTCATTCATGTTGTAAATGTGTCAGAATTTTCTTTCTTCTCATGGCTAAATAATTCCTTATTGGGGTGTGTGTGTGTGTGTGTGTGACACAATTTTGTTTACCCATGTATCCGCAGATGGACACTTGGATTGTTTGTATCTCTTGACTCTTGTGCACAATGCTGTTATGAACCCAAGTGAACAAATACCTAGTGAAGTCCGTACTTTCAATTCTTGGAGAGGGTTCATATGCAGAAGTGGATATCTTTAACATTTAAGAGTAATAATTACCAGCTTTACAACCATAGCCACAATGATAGGGGCAGTGGTGTAGGTGTCACTTCTGTCAAATTTGAGTATAATAAATTTCCAACTTCCCAAAAAACCATTTACATGGTGATAGCCTAAGATGTAGGACTGGAATCCAAGTTTGGAAATAGATCTCCAAAGCCCCATCAACATTATTTTGAGATAGTGAAATCAGTTCTGATGCCTATGACAGGAGGAGATTAGAGACACTTTCTTTCTTTCTTATTTCGCAGATTTTTTTTTTTTGCTGGGGCTGGGTTTGAACCCGCCACCTCCAGTATATGGGGCCGGTACCCAACTCCTTTGAGCCACAGGCAGTGCCTGAGATTGGAGACCCTTTCTTGAGAAGATGGAGACTTTTAAGATCTTTTTTTACTTTTTTTTTTTTTTTTTTTGTAGAGACAGAGTCTCACTTTACTGCCCTTGTAGAGTGCCGTGGCGTCACGCGGCTCACAGCAATGTCCAGCTCCTGGGCTTACGTGATTCTCTTGCCTCAGCCTCCCGAGCAGCTGGGACTACAGGCGCCCGCCACAACGCCCGGCTATTTTTTGGTTGCAGTTTGGCCGGGGCTGGGTTTGAACCCACAACCCTCGGTATATGGGGCAGGCGCCCTACTCACTGAGCCACAGGCGCCGCCCTACTTTTAAGATATACGAGTTTATAGATGTCTGTACTCAGCAATTTAGAAAAATGTTTTGCTTACAATATACACAATTTGATTTTAAGATCCTTTATGCAGTAGGGGTAAAATAACCACTTTTTTTTTTTTTTGCAGTTTTTGGCCAAGGCTGGGTTTGAACCCAGCACCTTTGCCATATGGGGCCAGCGCCCTACTCCTTTGAGCCACAGCACCGCCCCAAATAACCACTTTTTAAAGCAGCTTCTCAGCATTGAGTGAATTTGATTTATGCAAGAGATAAGGGATAAATTCTAGGCAGCTTATAGAATTATGGTCCAACTACTTTGACATTTCATTTTGTTTTAGCATTATAAATTTTAATCAAATATAGTTAGAAATGATTTAGTTACATCTAGATTTAAAAATATTTATAGGTTCTTCGAAGTCACTTTAAGTTGTTTGTAATTAGACCCCAAAGAAGTTACACAACTCTCTCAGTATGCTTTGGTTTCTCACACTAACTCCAGCACCTGAGAGAATATCGTTGAGAAAGAAATAGGGTCTGACATTTCCTATATGGAGATTTTTACTAGTCTGGTTCTTCCTTAGTTGCATCATGAATACATGAATATAGCAACTGTATTAAAGATTTACTGGCCATGTAAAAATGAGCCTGCTGAATTGAGAGTGGGCAAGATCTATGTGCCCTATCCTGAAATAGTTCACCCCCAAACAACAAATTCCATTAATATTCAATTCCACTGACAAACACAAGCTGGGGCTCTCTTTCTCTCACTTTCACTTTCTTGCTCTCTCTCTACACACACACACACACACCCACCCACCCACACACACATACTCAGAAAAGGTAAAGGCAGAAGAGAACAACATCATGGTCGGTTGCTTTTTACTTATGAAGATATGTTTTTCATCTTTTCGGCTCTGGAAGAGACTTTAGTACTAAACCACAGAAACATTTACTGCATGTGTATGGGAAATTATTTCTGCAAGGTTATTTGTACAACAGGTAAATATGCTTAGAAAAAAATTGCTATCACTTCTCGGCCTTTTGGCTAAGATCAAGTGTAGAAAAAAATTGCTGCCTGTATATTATGTTTCTTTTTGTTAAGCCACACACTGCTGAGCTCAGCATATGAGATCAGCACTGGAAGGTATCTAATAAATCTTTAGCCCTGCTATATACTGAGAATAACAAAGTTATGTGACAAATACATCAGCTGTGGGAATAAGCCTTCACATTAAATAATCCAATGCAAGAATCAGCATAATTTTATTGACATTAGGGCACAACCTATATTTTAAAACATCTAAGAGATCAAGTTAACTTTTTTATATATCCTAGTAATCATACTAACCTGGTTTTCAATCCTTAAATAGAAACAATGTAGTCACTATGATGCTTATGGTAGAGGCTGGGTAGAACTTGATTAGTGGGTTAATGGATTGGTGGACAGATAAGGGAGGTAAAGTAAAAGGTATAAAACCAGAAAAAAAAATCCCACAGAAAATAGGTGTTATCAAATCATCGTGCTAGAATGAACAATGTGTATCTGAATTTTTCTACTTTGGGTATTGTGTGCAGCCTTAATTACATAGCAATGTCATATTTAAGAATATCCAGCTCCATAACTCTTTCATCTCTGCCAAGGGAAACTCTGTATTCACTAAATACTAACTCTCATTTCCCCCTCATTGGCAGTTGCCATTCTACCTTTTTGTTGTTGTTGTTTTCTGTAGACAGGTTCTTTATATCAGAACACAGTGATCTGAGGATTAGAGACTTCTTGCATCACGTTTTATAGCGTGCACTGAATATTTCTAGTGCATGGACTTGGGGGATGCTCCAATCCATTTGTATCTCCTAAGGTACCAAGAAGGCCTGGAGCTCTGGGTAAAAAAGTTTTGCCCTGATTTATCATTGCAGTTGGTTAGTCTTATGGTTGGCTTGCCAGAGAGGGAATGAAAAAAAAAAAAAAGGAAACTGGTGAAATAAACCAGACCTTGCAACAGGACTTTAGTTTTTAGAGAGTGTAAATGGTACTATACTTTTGAGTTAAAGTTAGTGCTCTTATCTTAACTGAGCTGCCATACTTTATACTTCTGAGTATAAAATAGTGAACTGAGATAAGTATGATATTTAAAGGCATAGGAGGGAGATCTTTGCTGAAACAGGGCTGCAGTGGTGATTAAAGTACTGGAGCCAGAGAAAGTCATCTCTGCAGGGCTGTACCTCTCAATAGGATCATCACGGTCTGGCTGTGAATTTCCAACTTGAGCCAACCAGTGAAAAGCCTGGATCATTAGCAAAAAACCCAGGATCTCAAACAATAGGAGCCCCTTCCACATAAATCTTTTTAATATAATGTGGAAAGCCCTTTATCCTATATTTTTATTATGGTATAATATACATAACACAAATTTATCATTTTAGCTATTTTTAAGTGTACACTTCGGTGGCATTAAGTAAATTCACTCTGTTGTGCAACCATCCCCATTATCCGTCTCTATTAACTTTTCATCTTCCCCAACTGCAGCTCTGCACTCATTAAATAATAACTCCTCATTTTCCCCTCTGCTAATCTCTGGCAACCACCATTCTACTTTTTGTCTGTATGTATGTGACTACCTGAGTACCTCACAGAAGTGAAATCATACATGCTTCTTTTGTGATGGTCTTATGTAACTGACGCATCTTCCAAGTGCAGCCATGCTGTAGCATGTGTCAGAATTCTTTTCCTTTTTTAGAGAATTAATTCCATAATAATTCCATGAAAGAATTAATAACTTTTATCAAAGAGTAATATTCCATTTTGTGTGTATGTGACACCACGTTTTTTCTCTCCGCTCATTCATAGATGAACATTTGGGTTCTCTCTGCCTTTTGACCATTGTGAGTAATGATATTATTAACACACATGTACTAATATCTGTTGGAGTCCCTGCTTTCAATTCCTTGGAATACATAACCAGAAGAGTCTTTTCTTAATTTTTAAGATGAATAACTGCCAGCTTCATTAACCATAGCCAGTAATGGTGGCAGGAGTGTTGGGGTGTCACTTCAGTCAACTTTAATTGTAATGAATTTCTTCCATGCCAAGGTAGGAACTGAAAACGAAAGAATAAATAAATAAATACATAAATAGGTTTGGGGTCACCAGATGAGGGGGTCTTGGCGTAAGAAAGGAAGAGGCTTGACATAAAGTCTGTGTTAGGGGACTGGGGAACTCTGGGAGGATTCTTCCGGAGTAAACCTCAGGTCCGTATTTATTATCATAAAATAGGAAGAAGTAGTTAAAAGTTACTTATCAGACAGCAGCATTAAAAAAGGGGGAATATGAAGTGTCAGAATGTCGCCAATATGTTTTGCAGAATCTCAGACCTTAAGCAAGACATCTGCATCTAAGCCCGAAGAGACCTTTGGAATCTAGTGAACTTTTACCATAACTGTGAGGCCTGGCTTTGCAGCACCGCACATATACATTCTCCCTCAGAGGCCAGTTTTCCGATCTCCTGCACACACACAACTCACATGCCATTCTCATAATTATCTAGGTCTCTAAAGCAGGAAGCAAGCCTCATGCTAAAAGTTAGGGCTTAATTTCCTTAATAATAAATAAATAAATAAAATTTCTAACTTTTGTGGAAAATATTTTTCACGACAAGAAAAGACTGAACCGGAATTCCAGATTTTTTAAACTTGTGCAATTGGTTTCTTATCTATCTACCTATTCTTTTAAAAGAAGCTAGATTTAGATTTAATTTTTAATTGACACATAATAATCATTCCTAATTATGGGGTTATGTTTTATTTTGATACATGAATACATGACCAGATTGAAATATCCCCCGAAGTTCCATCAGTACTATTTTGGGACAGTAGAATAACTTCTGATGGTTAACACAGGCACACAAAAATTTAAGGGTTTGTATCAAATGTTGAACTCCCAAGAGCTAAACAAATCAGTAGTTGCAGCATGATAATTATATGTTGATGCGGTTACAAGTACATTTACCAGTTGGTAGAGCTTCCATGCGAAAGATATGTCAAAGACTATGCATAAAAAGATAACCTATTAAAATATTAACACGAGTTTGTCCCACAGTCTAGATCTCTAATAACAAGACAGAAAAATGGGATTGAACTTGCAAGAAATTTAAGGGGAATGCCTATAAGAGACAATGGGGAGGGGGGTGGGCAGCTGGGAGGGCCACCATACTGGAAAGCATGGCTATCTACTGAGTATGAAGGAAGGAGGAACATGAAATTGAATGGAGGCTTTCTAGATTTCCATGAAATTTAAGGGTGATTCAGCAAGGTAGTTGGGAAACTTCAAGCTAAAAGCAGCTGTAGGAGCAGACTCAGATCTCTTAGGGATGGGCCTGCCTTAGTAAGCATTCTGTGCTCCCTGCCTTTTAAGAGCAGCCGATGGGAAGTATGATCTTGACATAAATGCAGCAATAGATTTCAGAGCACTGTACCTGGGACCCTCAGCCAATTGCTCTCTTTAATTGGACGTATGCACAACACATTTTCCTGATCCTCCACTGTGCTCACTATAGCTTTTCCTTATCCCCAGCACAGGGAGGTAGCCAGGCTTGACACTGCCTTGCCTCATGGTCTCAGGACAATTGAGGAGCATTCAAATGTAGCTGTAGTCACAGAGCCCTGCGCGCTTCCAGATGGCACAGGTGCCTGTGGTGCCCTTTACCTCTCCCGCCACCCCCCCTGCCCACCCAGCATCCCTCTCTATTTTCTTTTATAGGCATTTCTCTTAAATTCCTTGCTATATCCAGATGGAGATTACGAACACTTGGAGTGCTTCTTGAATTGTGTGCGGTGTCTCATAAATTTGAGTGCTTTCTGCTGTCTCTGTTCTCTGCCTCATTCAGCATCCTCTCAGTTACAGTGAATAGGCTGCTCACCAAACTGGCCTGATAGTCTCTGTAGGGCCTCTAGCCTGATAAGTGATGTGTTTGGGTTATTGTGGCAGCATGCGGTATAGTTGCTCTTTCTGGACCCAAGGTTACAGTAGGTGATACTTTTTGGCATTTGGAACCAGGATGCACTTCTGTTTCCAACACCGCCCTACAGGGTCTTTAAACAGTGCTCAGAGTCCATGGTGGTGTGATACAGCCTGGTGCCCTACCTCCTTCAATGAGGAAGTTCATTTCTTGATCTGGGTCTAAGCAGGAGCTCACAAGCATTCTGTTTATCTTTCTTGTCATGGGAGCATCTCAGCAATATTCTGTCCTCATCACACAACAATGGTACTACAACTTTTTCATGAACAACACTTCTCCACTCCTGGATTTTCTGATTGGGAAGCTCACAAACTAATGTGAATTTGTAGAAGTTTGTGACAGTCACTATTACCACAGTTTCACTCGGTAGATAGTAAGGTCTATTACATTTTTATCGGTTATTTTATTATTTCTATTTAGTTGATTCTATGAGTGTTTAAATTTGATGTTTTTTCTTACATCAGAAGATGCTGATGTTTAACTAACAGTAAAATTTATTTTTAGACCTGTTTTTATGTACACGATACATCATGAGAGTTTTGTATTGTTCTTTTACATATTGTAATTTCTCTTATTTGTGTGAGAAGTCATTTAACTTTAGAAAAGTGTAGTGGTGGTTTTCTGTATTACAGCAATTTTTTCTTGTCTGCTGATATGAACCTTGGGGAATGATCTTTTAAAGAGGCAGCGATTTAGATTAACGAGAACTGAATACAAATGTACTTCATGTATTTTCTATGTGAATGTGTTCATGTATTCTCTTCCATTATATACGAAAATAGTTATTCAAATAAATCAGTGAAGCATAGTTTCAGGAGCAATCTGAGAGAGACAGCATCTCAGTTTTTCAGTGTCAGAAAATAGATTTGTAGTAAAATTCAAAATGTCAGAATTTTGGATTAGTTTGTTTTACAAACAGGAAAACAAATATTTCCTCAACAAGAAAACGTTTAAAGGGATAGCCAAGTATGATTTTCCTCAAATTTAAGACAATGAACTTTTAATTACTAAAATTAACTTTCTGATGAAATTATCCATGCTTTTGAAATTCCTTAAATGCTTATTACAAGCAAATTCTTAGTTATTTCCCAAGAAGCTTTATTCCAAAAGATAGGCATGTTTTACTCATTTTAAATGACTGTTTTATGTACATCTACTATGCTGCTTTTTGCTACAAAAACAGCATCTGATATAAAGAAGTGAAAATTAAATCTGTGCTTTGCATGCCAAATCTTCACAGTGTTTCCCAACACTGTGCTTCTCTCTGGTGTCTTGGCCCTTGAAATTCTGGCTGCCTTGACTGCTATTTAAAGTCTCAAAATCTTATTTTGCTACAAATTTTATGATCATTTGGTACTTTACCTATCTTTTACATTTATACTTTGGCAGATGCTTAGTCTGATAGGAAGCATTCTAGTGTAGCTGGAAGTGAAAGTCTTACTCTTTTCTTTTGAGATATAATGGATTGAATTTGATCATAGGGGGGAAAATCTATGGTAATTACATTAACATGGTTACCTTTTATCTCTTTAGAGTTACTCTCTTAGGACATTTTTTGTATATCTATAGCTTAGGATGTGTTTTAGCTACCTTATTATAATCATAAATAATCAGGATTTTTCCCTACTTCATCTGTTTTTCATCTTTACAAGCATAAAATGTGGTAGTTTTGGAAGACCCACTTTGTAGTGATGTGCCATTTAATCTGGATACAGACTGTCTTTAGAAATGACCACACTAAATCTGACAATTGTCACTATTTTTGAAGTAGTGAGAAGTAAGGAAAATTAAATTCTAGACAACTAGTTAGCAATTATACTCAAGTCAAAACATGGTTTCTTCCAATTGTGATTAATAGAGAGAAAATAAGTCAGGAAAGGCCTGGGCTATAAAATGACTCAGGAAGTTATTTGGTAATTTCATAATGTGATACTAAAAATTGAACGGTTCAGGAAATGGAAACCAATTTTAGAACAGGAAAAAGGTGTTCCTTTGACTGACATATTTTTCATTCAGTGATGGTTCTACTGCTTGTTTGTCAACCATATGATAAGCATATAATTTAATGTATTTCCCACTTCTACCTTATTATGAATTGTAAAAATGACTCTTAATTCTCAAATAATATAAAATAGCAATCAGGAATAGAGGAATTTTTTTTTCTGTACAGCTTATGAAAAATTAAGTATAAAGGCCAAGTACTTATAATATTTTAATGAAAATATAACCATATTGGATAGATACCTAGTAATGGATGTATGGGATCAAATGGAAGGTTGACTTTTAGTTCTTTAGTTCTTTAGTTTGTATCAGTGGAATAGAATTCTCCATAAAGTTTGTATTAGCTTGCAATCTCAGCAGCAGTGTAGAAGTGTTCCCCTCTCTCCACATCTATACAGCATCTACAGATTTGGGACTTTGTGATGTGGGCTAATCTCACTGGGGGTGGGTGATATCTCAGAGTGATTTTGAATTGCATTTCTCTGATGATTAGAAATGATGAACATTTTCTCATGTGTGGCCATTCATCTGTCATCTTCAGAGAGTTTCTGTTCATGTCTGTTACCCACTTATGAATGGGGTTGTTCTTTGTATACTATGCAGTACTATTTAGCTGTATGAAAAGATAGACACTTTCCATCTTTTATGTTTACCTGGATGGAGTTGAAACACATTCTTCTTAGTAAAGTATCTCAAGAATGGAAAAAAAATCCAATGTACTCAATACTAATATAAAACCAATATATAATAAACAAGAACATGCCCGCATGAATGATGATTGCAAATAAAGTCTAGCAAGGGGGAGGACAAAGAAGAGAGAAGGGAGGGGGAGGAAGGCTGATGGGTGAGAGGAGGGAGGGTCGTTGGCAGGATCTCACCCAAGGTGGACAGTGTGAGGGTGTTCAGCACACCTACTGGGTGAAGGGCTCAACTACAACTTGAACCTTATCTTATAATTGAAAACAACGGAACCTAAAAACTTATACCCTCATATTAATTTGAAATTTAAAAAATACAAAAAATATAACCATACTGAACTGAATTTTTCAAATTCTCATTTTAATACTTCAATTATATTTTTCAAAAGGTCATTTAGGGAAAAAAGAATTACTTTATGTTATTGGTTGATTTTTATTACATTATAAATGGCTTCCAGAAATTACATGGCAAAAGTACAGATATAGTATGCCTATCCTAATTTTAAGTTCAACAGTATTTCCTTTATAGCAACTTTTAAAAATTGTTTTTGTGGAGAATTTAATAAACTTTGATTTTACTTATTTGCTAGATATTTCTATTTTTTCCTATATAATAGAAATAGGATTACGTATTCTGTGTTCTGTGTGTTTATGTATAGTTATCCACAATATTAAATATAATTCTTATAAAATACAATATTTATAATATATTTTTTGTTACACAGGCCCATTTCAAGTGCCTTTTTGAACTTATTTTGTTATATATGTTATTTTCAGCTATCAATACAGAAAAACAATCTTAAAGTCATATTATTTCATGTTTCATGTTGGGTAAATAGCATTCTTAAGCCTTGGATTCAAATTCCAGAAGAGGTTCTTTAATAAGTTTAAAGACCCAGGTACATATATCAGTGGAATAGAATAAAAAGCCAAGAAATCCACACATGTATAGTCAATTGATTTTCAATAAGGATACAAAGAATATACAATGAAGAAAGAGAATTCTTTTTAACAAATGGTGCTAGAATGACCATATGTCCAATGTAAAAGAATAAAGCTAGACCTTTCTTGCACCACATACAAAAATTCTCAAAATGAATCAAAGACTAAAATGTGAGACTAAAACTGTCGAAATACTAGAGGAAAACCAAGGACTTGAATAGACAATATTCAAAGAAGATAAATAAATAAACAAAAGGTACATAAAAAGTTGTTCAACCTCACTAACCTTCAGGGGAGTGCAAGTTAAAATCATAATAAGATATCACTTCACACCTTTTAGCATGGCTATACTCCAAAAGACAAATGTAAATGTTAGTGAGGATGTAGTGAGATGGGAATCTTTGTGCTTTGTTGGTAAGCATTTAAATTAGTACAGGAAACAGTGTAGAGGTTTTTTAAATACTAAAATTAGAACTAGTATATGATCCGGCAGTCCAACCACTGGATATATATCCAAAGAAAATCAAATCAATATGTTAAAGAGGTAACATATTGCAGTTTTATTCACCATAGCTAAGATATGGCTTTATCCGTTGGTTGACTCTTAGGTTGAGAGGTTAAAGAAAATGTGGCATAAATACACAATAAAAATTTAAAAAAATGTCTTTGTCTTTGAAAAAAGAAAGAAACATTACCATTTATGACTACATGGATGTGTCTGTAGGATAATGTGTTAATGAAATAAGCTAGGAACAGAAAGACAAGTGCCATATGCTCTCACTTATATGCAGAATTTAAATAAGTTACATTCATAAAGACAGAGAGTAGAATGATGGTTACCAGGGGCTGGAGGAGTGGGAAGAAGATTAAGATATTGATCAAAAAATATAAAATTTCAGTTAGTAAAAAAAAACTCAAGAGATCTATTGTAAAAATGGTAGTTACAGGTCATAATGAGGTATTATATACTTAAAAAAGTTACTATGGTATATTTTAAATGTTCTTGCCACAAATAAATATGTGAAAAAAATAAGTATGTTAATTAGCTTAATGTGGCCACTCCTCAACATATACATGTGTCATCAATATCATTTGGTACATCATAAATTTACATGATATTTATTTATCCATTACAATTAATTAATTAGTTAAGGAAAATAAAGATATCAATTAAACTACTTAACTTCACACTTCGAGGAACTAGAAAAAGAATGAATTAAGCCGATGGAAGGTAATAATAAAGATTAAAACAAAAATAAATGAAATACAGACTAGAAGAATGAGAAAAGATCAATGAAACTAAGCACCTACTTTTGAAGGATTTGCAAATATATCTTCCCATTCAACAGGTTGCTTTATCAGTCTGTTGATGGTTTCCTTTTTGTGCAGAAGGTTTTAGTTTGCTGTAAGTCCATCTGTCCGTTTTTGTTTTTGTTGCTTATGCTTCAGTGTCATATTCAAAAAAATCATTATTGAAATCAAAGTCAGGAAGATTTTCCTCTATATTTTCTTCTAGGAGTTGTACATTTCAGATCGTATATTTAATCCATTTTGAGTTAATTTTTGTGAATGGTATGTAAGATGTCCAATTTGATTCTTTGTATATGGATATCCAATTTTCCCAGCACTATTTATTTAACAGACTGTTTTTGCTTATTATGTATTCTTAATACTCTGTGACACGTTAGTTGACTGTGCATGAGTTTATTTCTGGGCTTTTAATTATGTTCCATTTCTATGTAGTCCAATATGGTTTTAATTCTTGTAGTTCTGTAATTTAGTTTGAAATAGGTAGTGAGATGCCCGTACTGGCTTTCTATTCTTTCTTAAAATTGCTTTGGCTGTGTAAGGTCTTTTGTCACTCCATACAAATTTTAAAATAGTTCTTTCTATTTCTGTGAAAAATAACATTGAAGTTTTCAGAGGGATTGCATTGCATTTATAGATTGCTTCAGGTAGAATGGACATTTTAACAACAAATGATAACTTTTCCAATCATTGTACATGAGGTAGTTTTCTATTTGTTTTTGTCTTTTTCATTTTCATTAATTAATACCTTATCATTTTTTGCTCTGTCTGAATTTATTCTAAAAAATTTTGTCATTTTGATATTATTCTAATTAGTATTATTTTCTTTATACTTCAGATAGTTTTTGTTGGGGTAAAGGAAACAACTTATTTTTGCATGTTGATTGTATATTCTGCAACTTTACTGAAATTTTTTTTTTTTTTTTTTTTTTTGTAGAAACAGAGTCTCACTTTATGGCCCTCAGTAGAGTGCCGTGGTGTCACACAGCTCACAGCAACCTCCAACTCCTGGGCTTAAGCGATTCTCTTGCCTCAGCCTCCCGAGTAGCTGGGACTACAGGCGCCCGCCACAACGCCCGGCTATTTTTTTGGTTGCAGTTTGGCCGGGGCCGGGTTTGAACCCATCACCTTTGGTATATGGGGCTGGTATATACCGACTGAGCCACAGGTGCCGCCCATACTGAAATTTTTTATAAGTCTTAGGAGATATTTTTCTGCAGAATCTTTAGGTTTCTCTATATTGAACATTTTTAATCTACAAACATACAAGTTGATGTCTTTGTTTCTAATTTAGTAGCCATTTATTTCTTTTAAATTTGTTTTAAAAATTACAGAAGCATAATAATTGTATATATTTATAGAATACATGTGACATTTGATACAAACATTTGATGTGTAATAATCCAATCTGTGTAATCCGAATATGCATAACCTCAAACATTTATCATTTCATTGAGTTGGAAAGATTCCAAATATAATCTTTTAGTTATTTTAAAAAATATAATATATTAGTTAATTATAGTTGCCTATTGTGCTACTGAAAACTAGATCTTCTTCCATCTAACTGCATTTGGTACCCATTAACTAACCAGTCTTTAACCTCTTTCTCCCATTATCTTTCTAAAACTCAGAAACTACCATTTCATTCACTTCCAACATGAAATCAATATTTTAAGCTTCTTTTATTTCTTTCTTTTGCCTAATGTTCTGGTTAGGCCTCCCAGTACTTTATAAGCAAAATACTACTAAACTAAATTCAATAACATATTAAAAGAATCACACACCATAATCAAGTGGGATTTATCCCACTGAATTTAGGGATTACTATTGTAGTTGAGAATTTTTGCATATATGTTCACCAGGTACATTGGCCTGTAATTCTCTGTTCTTATGGTTTCTCATCAGGCTTTGATGTGAAAATTATGCAGCACAGTTCTTTGGTGGCCTTGGACTAACTCTGTTCTATTCCCTTTCTTGGTTGTTTTTCTTTTTTTTTTTTTTTTTTTTTTTTTTAATTGGGCCAGGGCTGGGTTTGAACCCACCACCTCCGGCATATGGGACCGGCACCCTACCCGCTGAGCCACAGGAGCCGCCCTCTTGGTTGTTTTTCTTCATGAATAACTAAAGTGTGCTGGAAATGCCAGCATACAGAGGGACTGGTTGAAACCAGTCTTGGGCTCTCCTTCAGTTTCCCTTGGAAACAGGGTGTCTTTCAATGCGTTAACCTGCTGTGTCAGTCATGTGGCTCCCTAAGCTATAAAACCCACGGCCAAGATCTTGAAGTTCCTCAGCAGTGGTTCAAATGGGGCAGGTGCAGTAGAAAATTCTTTCACCCAATGCAGGCTTCCTGGATCTTGAGGGACCAGCTCATGATGAATCCTAAGCATCTGTTGTTCTTCACTATCTCTAAGTATTATGTCTGCTTTCCATGAATATGAATATGTATATGAATATGAATGAACATGTGCTCTGAATATGTTCTGTCTTACTAGGTTCAGACAAATTGGTAACCAGTGCATGGAGAACCTGCTTCACAGGTAACGCTGGTCTCATGAGTTTGGGATTGTTCCCTCCTTTTAAATATTTTGATATACTTTGAGAATGATTGGCATTAATTCATCTTTAAATGTTTTGTAGAATTCTTCTGTAAGGCCATTTGAACTTGTGCTTCTGTTTGTTGGGAAGTGTTTTTTATTGTTTTGATTCCTTACTTGTTTCAGGTCTGTTCAGAATCTCTATTTCTACCTGATTTAGTCATGATAGGTTGTACATTTCTGGCATCATTCTCATCCTACTTGACCAGCTGGGTTTATTGAGTGCCTGATATATTTGGATATTTGACTTATGTGGGTCAAGAGAATTTTATTCCTCCCAGTTATGTTCTCTTACTCACTTGATGATTTATGAGAAAAATAAGAATATTGTATAACATCAATTATCAAGTTTTCCATTGAACTATTGGGGAAATTATAGGGAATAACATTTTATTTTCAACTCTTATAGAGGGAAATGACTTGATTAATTACGTATTTGCCTCAAGAAACACTCATGCCCCATCTCCAGAACACAGAAGAAGTACAACCTAGCCCTAGTCCTCACAGGTGATATATTTAAAGGGCCTTGTTATTCTTAACCCTTGAAATGCCATCCTTACATCTTCCTCTAAGACAAATACTACTACTGTCAGATTAAAATTTAAACCCATCATTCTCACTGCAGAGTTACCTACTTGTTGTTTAGGTTATGGTTTATAGTATCCATATTATTAGGACAATTTGGTTAAAAGGATGATTGTACAGAAGACTAGAGACCTATACATACACTTGCAATCATTACCAATATTTTCTCCAAAAGCAATTTAAGCAAAATAATAATAATAATAATAGTGATTGATAACAATAAAAACATTAACAAAATAAGTTGCAAAAAGACTTTGAAAATATTATTTTAATTCTATTCTAGGGATATTTCATATCAATTTTATAATTTTAAAATTAATGTAGTGATTTGTAGTCCTCTTAAAAATTGCACATGTTAGGGCGGTGCCTGTGGCTCAGTCTGTAGGGTGCTGGCCCCATATACCGAGGGTGGTGGGTTCATACCCAGCCCCTGCCAAACTGCACCAAAAAAACAGCCAGACGTTGTGGTGGGTGCCTGTAGTCCCAGCTACTTGGGAGGCTAAGGCAAGAGAATCACCTAAGCCCAAGAGCTGGAGGTTGCTGCGAGCTGTGATACCACAGCACTCTACCAAGGGTGACAAAGTGAGACTGTCTCTAAAAAAAAAAAAAAGAAAAGAAAAGAAAAGAAAAAATTGCACATGTCAAACACTATTTCTTTTTTCTGGTATGAATAAATATAGCCTTGAATCTTAGTTATTAGATCATCACGTCCTTTAAGACAGGATAATCCAATACTTGATAACTATTTTTGAATGGATTAATGGTTGTTGCGTGTTGTTTCTATTATGGTTTTATAACTTTTTATTAAAATTAAATGTAATAAATAAATTTATACATCCATTACAGTTATCCATTCTATAACTATACAGTAATTTTGTTTCCTTTTTTGTTTCTAAGTATTATAGCCATACAAGTTTTATTAGTCAGATGGATTAGTTTTGTAATGATCGAGTCATGGTTATAAGTGTGCCTGTCACCCAGATAGTGTTCACTGTATGCATTAGGTAGTTTTATGCTCACTCCTGACTGCTTGATATCTGTTAAATTTTTTATTAAGGATAACAGAGAGATTTTATTTAGAAAGAACAAAGAGAAAGTTAAAGCATAGAGCACTTCCAAAGAGTTGGAAGTGGGTCCCTCTCATGAAGTAGCAGAGGTGAGAGACAGATTTCTGTTAACTTTTATGTCAAAGTGTGCCTATAAATATTAAATGTTGCCCCCAGTGTATATTTTTGTCTGCTTTGTCCTTTGACAAGGGACATCCAGTGGCTGTGTGTGAATGGTTCTATAACTGAGTTTTCTTTTCTGTCCCATTGGACTACGTCTCCATTTTTATGCCATTTACCATTCTATTTTGGTTACTATGGCCTTGTTGTAGTTCGAAGTTTTGTAGCATGATACCTCCAGATTGCTTTTTCTTTCGGCTTAAAATTGCCTTGACTATTTGGACTCTTCTCTAGTTACAATTTAAGCACAGAATTTTTTTCTAGATCTTGGAAATATGACATTATCATTTTGATAGGGATTGCATTGACTCTGTAAATCCTTTTTTGTAGTATGGACATTTTAACAATGTTGATTCTGCCAATCCATGAGCATGATGTATTTTCATATTTGTGTGCATTCCCTGAAATTTCTTTATGAGTGTCTCATAATTATCTTTATAGAGCTCTTTCACATCCTTAGTTAAGTATATTTCTAGGTATTTTATTTTCTTTGTAGCAATTGTAAATGGAATTGAATCTTAGATTTGACTCTTAGCTTGACTATCATTGGTGCACAGGAATGCTACTGACTTGTGTATGTTGATTTTGTACCCTGAGCCTTTGCTGAATTAGTTTGTCAATTCCAGGAGTTTCTTGATATAACTTTTGGGAATTTCTAGGTACAAGATCTTATTGTCAGCAAAGAGTGATAGTAAACTCTTTCTTTCTCTATTTAGGTACTTTTAATTTCTTTCTTATTCTTTACATAATATAGAAAAGTATCCATGAACTTGAACAAAAAATGGATGAAGAGGACCATGATTTATTTGCTAATAAATTTATTATATATATATTTTATCTCTCAACACTGAAAAGTGCAGGTTCAATTCTTAGAAAATAATGAGGCATTTGATTTGGAAAGAGTATTGTTAGAATCTTCATTGATTAAAATTAGCGGTAACAATGAATACATTTTAATACATTCCTTTTATGGTGTGAAACCTTGTTTTCAGTTAATTTGTTTTCTAAAGTTGTGTATTATATTTAAACTTCTGTAATGGTTACCTCCATATTTCTCCTTTTGCAAATATCCTCCTTCCTCAGATCATACCTCGAGAAATAAATAGGATTGTTACTGTAAAACATAGGTCTCAGATCTTTTTCTGCTTTTATTTTCTGCTGTGATATGGCAGCTATCATTAGCAGGAGAGATAGCAGTAGAGAAACCTCCCTAAACCCTCCTGAGTATTTATCAGATATGTGGCTAACTGTAGAAGACTTTTCATACCACTTAAGAATTACTGAAAATAATTTTTTAAGCAGGAAAGAGATGCTTTGCTAATCACTTATGAGGCCCTAGAATGCCTAAAATTCTATGCTAGAGGTCATAAGGCAGTAATAAGGAAAAGTATAATAAGCGCCCCTTTTCTCCAGGTACTTGCATTCCTCCAGAAAGAAATATTTAACATGTACAAATAGCCATGAATGAATGTTCAAAATACCTGAACTATAACTAGACTTTGCAAAGGGAGCGCCAAAAGAAGGAAGGAAGGCTTTGTGAATCCTTTTAGTAGCAATGAAAGTGTAACAACAATAAATATTTTAATGGATATTATTCTGTCCATTGGGGAACATTTCTTGAGTCTTTAATGCTCTGCTGAGCATTTTATAGATATTATCTCATTTAATTTGCACAATAAGCCATTGAGGGTGATAATATTCTTTTTTAAGAGATGAAGAAGATAAGCTAATGAAGTAATATTAGAGAAAGTAGTATTATTTTAGAATAGACCTCCATAATTCGATAGACATTGGTAGTTTTTTGGTAGTTTTTTGCATATAAAGCCTCTAAACCTTCTGAATGACAGCCTTGATCCTCTCATTAATATTTTTATTGGATTATTTATTCATTACTTTAGTCAGTGCTTACTAACTATGTACAGAATACTCTGTTTAAATATTTAGCAAGGTCAATCTCAGGGCCTCAAAGAAATATATTAAGTAACACTGTTCATTTTGAATTATACTATCTTATCTCTGATGTGACTGAGTTCTTGGGTCACAGGTGGGAGGTAATAGTGTGCCCTAAACATTTCAAGAAGACTAAATATTTGTGGTAGAGGAGGATATTTTGAAAGGCTCCAACATTGTCCAACTCAAATGATGTCAAAAGGGAGAGAAACACTAGGGCCTATGTAAGGAAATAGTGTGGCACCAGAAATTATGGATTTCAGTACTCGGGGGTTTTATTTTGGCAAGTAGGTTTAAGCAACGTATGTAATTATGAGTAACACAAAAAAATTGTAAATAAGGTAAGTGCATTCAAAGCAAATGATTGTAACGTTAGAGCCTTTAAAGTGAAGTAATGATTAAATCTTCTATAGTAATTAAAACAAGTCCAGAATCAGTGTGCATAAAGGATTTTATTATTTTATTAAAAAGTAATATTGTTTATACATAAATTATTAAAAATAGTTGTTTAAGGTAGACTAGAAATAATGGATATCAAAAACATTTCTTAAGCAATAGCTTTTGTGAAACTACGCTCTTTTAGAAACATTGCCATATACACAATATAAATACAATTATATAACCTCATTATCAATATTCATTGTCTGCCTTTATAATCCCATTTATTCATTTAAGTTTGTAATGTCAAAAACTGGCACTCATTTAAAAAAATCACATTCCAAAACTTTATTCCCTCTGGCTATAACCTCCATTCTTGACAGGAAAAGTAGAGCCAAGTGGAGATCCAAATTTGGAAAAAAATTAAAGTAAAAACCAAGTTTCTGACAAGCTTTGCAGGTTGTCATATCTGGAAAAAAAGACTGTACTTTTTATATGAATATTATGTTAAACATTTAATGTTCAACTTTCTTTTTAATATCATAGAAAAATTTATTGTTTTGAGAATAAGGGTAGTTTTGTTTTGTTTTTAATAAAAGTAGGAATTAGAAAAAGTTTAAACAAATCCTTGGTATTGTTTTTAAGTAACATTAACAAGTAATTCCAATTGTTAACAAGTTTTCAGGTAGAAATTGCACTAGATTTAGTTTTTTAACCTACAGACACTATACATTGGAAAATAGTTGTTGCTAAACATTTTCAATTTCATAAAATTTAATTTTCTTAAGGGGATGGAATTGGCTTTGCAATTTTAGAACTTGAAATGCTTTATAAGGTCATGTGACAAGAGGCGACATAGATTTTTGATTAATTTGTTTAGCAATCCTATTCTTTATTGAAAGTTAGTACATTTCTACTAAATGTGCATTTCAGTATAACTCAAGTTGATTTACTACTCAACATTTAAATATGGAAAAAGTATGATTTATTTACTTGTTCTGATTTTAGTTTTCATATTTTAACTCCTGACATGAAAAACACTCTATAAATGGAAGGGGGAGGAACTTCATTAATATTAAGGATAATTCAGAGTACTAAAGTATAAAATATATTTTAGCCAATTTAAAAATTTATTATTCACCCATTGGCTTTTATTTACCTTACTTTATCATGAAAATAGATGTTTTTACATTTTTAAAAATTTCCTTAAGAGATCATAAAAGTTTTGAAAGTTGTGAACTTTTTTATTTGAAGTTTATAATGCTGTCCTTTGCAAAGTTTTCAGTCATGAGGTAATGAATACACATTCAAGGATTTAATAAAGAATCAATTTTAGTCAGTTTTTTGGTGCTATTTTTAGGAAGGTTATTATTATTAATTTTTGGAAGTTTTTGGTAGGGGCTGGGTTTGAACCTGCCACCTCCAGCATATGGGACTGGCGCCATACTCCTTTGAGCCACAGGCATCGCCTAGGATTGTTATTTGTTTAAAAAATTTGCTTAACTGCATTCCAAAGTAAAGTAATTTATAAATTATAGGTTTACTCTAAGGAACAGTATTATACATAAACCCTGGCTCTCTCTATATGTGTGTGCATGTGCCCACACCCTTCACATGCATACTTTTAATTCTCTGAGCTAGACAATTTGCATCACTTTTTTCTCTATAAATTAAATACTAAATGAAATAACTGATGTAAGTTTTTCAATAATTTTTAAGTTTTAACAACCATTACTTTTATGGTCAAGTATCCCTTCATTATAGCAGTAACATCTGTCAAGTTAAAAAAAAATGTTGAAAATTTTATGGTAGGTAATAAAACAAACTACCAATATACTAACTATTGTTAGATGTTAATCAATTACTACGTTCCTATATATCCCAAATGAGATTTGAGAAAAATAATTATAAATAAATGTTAAGAACTCTAATTTAGTGTTTTATTTCTTCCTCTCATAGCAGATGAATTTAAAGCAGTAAAATGTGTGAACTATTTGAGAAATGATTGTAAGTTTTATGTGTCAAAATGCAATAAACCAAGAAGTAAACCAAAATCATAAAATAAAGCCAAATAAGAAACAGAACAAAAATCCCGCTAATCCCCCTAATCCCCCACATCTTTAGCACAAAAAGAATGCAGCCTGGGAAAACATCTCACAGATAAAAGGAAAAACAGTTGGGTCTTTCCTATCTCTTGGAGAAGGCAGGGGACAGGGGGTGGATGAGTGTCAAAATCAATACTTTTTGGTTATTTCAAATAAGAAGATAAATTTGTTCCCATTTACTCCATGATGGCTTAAGCAGAAGTCAAGGAACTCTCTCTAACCTCATTTTGTTATGTACTCTTCTGTGGTCTCTTATTAAGTCTAGTAAGTTTTCACTTGATCCTACTAGTTTTGTATGGGGGCAAGACATGATTGCAAGAGGGACTTTACCTAACAATTGCAATCAGTGTAACCTGGCTTATTGTACCCTCAATGAATCCCCAACAATAAAAAATATGTATATATATTAATTGAGTTAATTATTTTTAAAAAATACCTCATTATCAAGACTAAAACTTCTAAACTAACGTTGGATGATAATTGTGACTTTTTTGTTTTTTATTGAAATTTATTGTAGTACAGTGATTCTTAACCTATTTTAGTCATTGATCTTCCTATAAAGGTGATTAACCTTATGAACACTTTGCTTGAAATATATCCATATGCAACTAAAAACCTGTGCTTCAGTATTTCATTATTAAATATGTTGATATTGGCAGGGAGGGTGAATCACTCCTGTAATCCTAGGACTCTGGGAGGCCGAGATAGGTGGATTGCCTGAGTTCATGGGTTCGAGACCAACCTGAGCAAGAGCAAGGTCTCGTCTCTAAAAATAGCTGGGCATTGTGGTGGGCGCTACTTGGGAGCCCGAGGCAAGAGAATTGCTTGAGTTGAAGAGTTTGAGGTTGCTATGAACTATGACACCACGGCTTTCTACTGAGGGTGACAAAGTGAGACTCTGTCTCAAAAAAAAAAAAGGTTGACATTGATTATTTAAGCTATATCTTTTAATTTACATTTGAGAAACATCTTTTTCTGTAACCTCAATGTGACTTCGAGTGCCATTGACTTATGTTTGAAGAAGCTTTCTCAGAGTCCATAGGAAGGGATGTTCCTTTAAAACCCCCCAAAGTGATTAGAAAGCTAATCATGTAGGAGGCAGGCCCTGAAGGCAGAGTCTGGCTGTCTCTGGAATGTCCTGGAAGGGACCTTGGAAGTGGAAAATAAGATAAGTTAATGTGCATCTCAGTTACAGGTTGCACCTGCTTAACACAGATGAACTGCTAAATAAGTTTTTGTGGTTACTCTGTATGGTTTCTTTGTACTCTTATCGTATAGACCATTTGCTGCCAACTGGTTTTATTATTAGAATGTGTACATGTTTGTAGGTGTAGAACTTAGTATTGTTAAGAGTATATAAGCTTACAAGAAATAAAGTTAAGGGCTGCATGCCTGAGCGAGCTGAAGTCCTCTGCTTCTCCATGATTCTGACTGCTGGACTTATCTCTGGGGCTCCGGCCCGAACCACTTATAGTAATATTTTTCAGATTAAGAAAAAATATTAAGTTGCATAAAATATCCCTAAGAATCTATGTAAATGCTTATTTTTTGTTGTTATATAGTCTTTATATCTCAAAAAGTTTCTAGCTCAGACAAATAAGATTACTAGTCCACAAAATGTGAGAAAAATCAATGAGTATATTTTTAAGCTGCTATATTTGTGGTGATTTGTTGTGCAACAATATAAAATTAACACACACTTTTTCAGAAGAGTGGGAAACAGATTTTGTTAAAAATTAATGAAGAAAACTTGTAGTTATAGTTACACTAACCAGAATTTTTACACTTTGTTAGTGAGTAGGGAAAATGTCAGTCCTCAGTCCTGACAGTTAAGAAAATTATGTCATGATTCCAACATGGATCCTGAAATTCCTTCTGTGCTTGTATGAAAAAGTGTCAGGGCAACCCTTTCTCGTCTGGAGTCTTCACATGGCAAAACCAGAATGCTTGCACTAAGAACTGCAGATAAAATATGGCTTCACTCTCTACTACCAACCAAATCGTGTGCTGTCAACTTGAGGTGAAGAACAGTTAGGGCGCTTATAGAAGCCCATCTTAGCTGAGAGTTGGACAAACGGTACATAAAATCTTAGTGTTGTTTCTTATACTGAAGTGGAATAAAGAGATAGGTAAATGACTTGCCTGGTTACTGAAATTTCCTTTTCTGTATTTTAAAGAACCCAGGTATAGGCAAGTCTGAGCAGAATGATGATCTCTGATTTTATTCAGGGATGACGTAATAGTCTTCTTACTTTTGTTGTATTCTCAAAATGAGAACCCTACTTGACTCAATTTTACTACTGTATGTATGACTCACCAGGATTATACAAAATGGCAATATTTGCAATTATGTACATTTTTATGTTCAAGCAGTGTCATTTTTGCCCTCAAAGAAAATTAACTTGTGCTAGAAATAAACAAAAAAACTAACTTTATGCTAGAAATAAACAAAAAACAAGACATAAATTAGAAAAAAGTAATAGTAATTTTGTTAAGTCTGATAGGATAACATAAATTATATAATAACACAGAATATTATAATATGGCCAGCACAGTCCTGTAAAGTAATATGGAAACTGGAAATTTGCCTGAATGTGATCATATAGATTATGATAGATGTAGATCTATGAAAAAATGAAAAGCTAATAAGATATATTACACAAAAGTTTAGGGGAGAGAAAAAAGAGGTCATTGTATTTGTTGGAAAGCTGAACATATTTATAATATGATGGCATCTGAATATGAGTCATGGCATTTAGAGAGCTTTGGATGTTGGCAGCCAAGTCAGACAAGTGACCACAATGCCATTATTCCCAAAATATGTGGGAAAGAGAGACATGCATTGTCCTGCTTGTCTTTATGCTGAACATATTAATTGGGACTAGAAAAGGGGATGGGATTTGAATAGAATTAAACTATGTATCAGTTACAGCTCATCCTGAGAGATGGTATCAACGACATTGAAAAGTTAAGCCCAAGGAAAGAGCATGGGGAGGCATTTATCAAGGAGAGTGTAAAAGAAAAGACAGGGAGGTTATTTAAAAAAAAGTGACTGGGAGATTGGTGTTCCTAGAGATGCCAGCACAGGCACTCCCTGGGTTGTGAATGAAATAGGTACTATAGGATGGTTCTAGTGTTGAATTTGCATGTAAGTTGGAACAGGTATATTTACCTGTAATAGCCTCCATTTGTAAGTGTGAGTTGTACATAAGTTGGATATTTGTAATTTGGGGACCGCCTGCACCATTTCTAAGTATCTAAAAGATAGGGGCATACATACATTCAGAAGAAAAAGTCTCAGTTTTCTCAAATATAATCTCAAATTCAGGTATCTTTCTTTTCAAAGTATTTTATAAAACTAAATTAAACTTAATTCTTGCTATTTTATATTCTGGGAATCATGATGTGACAAAGGGTGTCCTTAAATGACAGTATCCTCCCCCTAAATATCTCTATTATAAGTAATAAATCTTATATATGGCATGTTAATAGAAAGCAGAAATAATGAGAGGCAACAAAGAACAGAAGCACCTACCATATGATGGAATGAAGTCTTCTGTAAACTCCAGCAGTTATTTAAAATGGTATAATATCTACATGTACCACAGAATCTTCTGGCTAAATAAAGCAGTGGTATGCAGTATTCTTTGCCTTATGTTTCACAGATCACATTTTTAAAAATTAGTCTAACTTTGATTTCTATGTCCACAACTACCGGTGTGTTTATTCATTTTGTTCTTTTTGACTTGAAGTATGATTAGTATACGGTAAACTGCATTCCTCTAAAGTATAAAATTGATATGTTTGGGCACAAACACATGTATATTAATATACATTAATATAGATAGTTCCGTCCATGCACCCATGAAACTATCGCTCTAAGTAATATAATGAACATACTCAGCAATGCCAAAAATTTCCTTGTGCACTTTTATAACTCTCTTCAGCCTATCTGCTCCTTCCCCAAATAATCACTGATTTTCTTTCTGTCATTATAGATTGTTTGTATTTTGTAAAATTTTCTATAGGGAAAATTATTTAGTTCATGTTCTTTTTATCTTACCTCTTTCACTCAGCATAATTACTTTGAAAAATCATCACTCTCTTTATTTCTGAGTAGTGTTCTGTTGTGTGTATTGTGGGATACAGAGGACATGTGTTGTGTTTCTTCAGAGTTGAGACATTATAAATAAGTTTTGCTGAGCACTTGGGAAACTTTGGGAAATTAATTTACAACTGCATAAGTAGTGAGAGCTCCCAAGAGATTTACCTAACTTTGAAAGTACCTTTTAAACTTTATGAGAAAATGAGGCTTAGGACCTTGAATATATTTCTAGGTCATAAAAGACAGAGATACTGGCCTCTTTGGCCTTTGGAAAGATGCATTTTTATTCCAAATAATTGCAGTGAGAATCACAATCTTTTCCATTTCTGATGAGCAAATGCTTTCATCTTTTGGTTCAGAGGGTAGAGGAGAGCAGCTGCCTCTTCCTTTTGTATAGAAGCAGGAAAAATCCATTCAAACCAACCCTCACCAATGGAGGTCTAAACACTGGCATAAAGAGATTATTGTACCTGGCTTCCATCACAGCACTACAGGAATTAGAATGGGGCAATAGGTAGGGATACAATTGTTATTATGGAAATAAAAATAATAACTATTCTGTCTCTGATCCCTAACACCAAATATACTCATTTAGGATAAAATTAAGAAGGATGAATATTAAAAACCCCACATGTGTATACAAGAGTTAGTGTGGGTCTATTTCTAGGCAGTTCATTCTATTCTCTTGATATATTTTTCTATTTCTACTCCAATTCCACATTATTTTATTATAAATTTATAAAATATCTTAAATCAGATAATATTAGCCCTCTGTGTTTGGTATATTTTGACATTCTTTTGGTTATTTTGTTTCATGGTATTTCCATTTGAATTTGGAAATTAGTTTGTTAATTTCTCCTAGAAAGTCTGCTGGATTTTAATTTGAAATGCATCAAATATATTAGGTAATTGACATATCAGAATATTGAGACTTGTAAGCTATAAAGTGGTATATTTATTCATTTATATATTGTTTCTTTAACTTCTCTCATAGACTATTTTGTAGTTCCAAAATTTAGGGATTTTTACATCTATTATCAGACCGAGTATTCGTATTTTTGGATGCTACTTTAATTGCATTAAAACATCAATTTCTGACACATTTCATTGCCAGTATATAGGATGTAATGATTTTGTGTATTTATCTTTTATCTTGTATTATTGCTAAAGTCATTAAGTATATATTTTGTAGGACCCATTCAAATACAGGATGGATGACTATTTCTTGTATTCTGCATGTCTTTATTTAAAGTCACATTTTCATGTGGTATCATTTATCTTCTTCCTGGATAATTTGCTTTAATATTCTGTATAGTACAAGTGTGTTGAAGATAAATTTATTAAGCTAGTATATTTCTAATAATAATGCCCTTTACTTCAAAGGTATATTTACTAGACTTTGAATTCTAGGTTTAAAGATTTTTTTTTCATTCAGTACTTTAAAGGAGTTGCTTTACTGTCTTTTTGTATTATTTTCTGCCGAGAAATCTGCTGTCTTCCTAATGTTTATTCACCTGTAGGGCATGTGCTTAGGCTTTTCTGAATACTTTTAATTTTGTTTTACCACTAAATATGGCAATTTAATTAGAATTTATCTTGATTTAGTTTTCTTTATGATTCCTGAACTTGACAGGTCTTGCATTTCTTGAATCTATGATTTTATGGTTTTCATCAAATTTAGAAATAAATTTCCCATTGTTTTATGAAATACTTGTGATGCATTCTTCCCCCATCTCCTTAATGTATGTTACATGTACATAGGGCACCTTAAAATTATTCTACAGCATACTGTTGCTTGATAAATTTTGAAGTTATTCTTTCAGTTTTATTTGTTGTAGTTTCTACAGTTCACTGTATCTTCAAGTTCACTATTTTTTTTCCCTGTAATGATTGACTTGTCTTTAATTTAATTCCATGTATTGGATATCTTGTATATTGTAGTTTTTACTACAATTTATATCTAGGATTTCTGTCTGGGGTTTTATTTGTTTGTTTGGTTTTTAGACAGAATCTCTCTTTTGACCTGGGTAGAGAGCCATAGCATCATTATATTTCATAGCAGTATGAACACTTGGGTTCAAGAGGTCCTCTTATGTGGTCTCCCAAGTAGCTGGGACTACAGGCATGCAACCACCTCTTCTAGCTAGTTTTTTTCTATTTCAAATAGAGATGGAGTCTCACTCTTGCTCAGACTGGCCTCCAACTCCTGAGCTCAAGCAATGCTCCTGCCTGGGCCTCCCAGAGTGCTAGGAGTGCAGGAGTGAGCCTCCAGGCCTGGCTCTGGGTCTTTTTTTGTTTTATCTCTCATGACTTTCCTTAAATTTTTGACCTGTATTCTCTACTGTTCTCTATAATTTTCTATAATTATTCTCTATAATTCTTATGTCAATGTTCTTTTCTGTGATTCTAATATTTGTATAAGTTCTTATTTGTTCTTAATGAATTGACCTATTTTTCTTCATTTTGGGCCATATTGTCTTGCTTTTCTGACATACCTGGTGGTATTTTATTGAATGTCAGACATAGTAGATTTTCCATTTTGGAAGCTCGATATTTTCCAGATATTTTTGAATATCTTCGCATGCCTGTAACTTTCCTTGAGTTTTTTCTGGGACTCATTTAGTTTCTGGAAAGCTCAGTTACCCCTCTCCCTTCTTGCTTTTACCTTTCCTTGAATGGCACCACAGCCGTACTCAGACTGTAGCTAATTATTTCCCAGCACCGAGACAATATCCTTTGTCATTTACCTAATACCCTGTGGCTTAAGAGGCTTTACAATCTGTACGATTAGAGCAGGCGCTATTCCCAGACATGTGCATGCGCCGGTTGTAGCTTCCTCCTGAAGAACTCTGGAGTACTTCTCCGGGCTGTGCTCTTTCCTCTGCTAGCCTGTTCCATAATCCCTACTCTCTTCTTTATCCCTAGAATCTCAGTTCTCTATCCCCAGTTCAAGAAATTCTTCAAACTTGAGCCACTGACTGCCTGAATACTTTCTTAAGGCAGTAAGCTGAGGTAATGATATGACTCACTTTGTTGGTTTGCCTTCTCCCAGGGCCGGCAATGTTGCCAGATGTCTCTTCATTCCCAATGTCGAGTGTCTACTGTTGCTTAATGCACATGTGTCCTTTGTTTTCAAGATAGATGTTCTTGTTTCTCTATTTCAGTTGCAAGCGTAAGTCCATCTATTTATTTTTTTAAAGCAGGAAATAAAATAGAAGAACAATATCTTCATTAAATGTTTACAGATCCAGAACTATTTGAAAGAGCATTAGCAATTAGATCTGAGGCAGAGCTGTACTTGAACTTAAGATTTATATCCTGGACAAGCTATTTAATTTCACAGAGACTCACTTTTCTCATCACATGTACGGAGCCTGCAGAGTAGTAGCTGCTTAACACATTGCAAACCATATACTCCTTTCGTGGTTTATGTAGTGTTATCTTTGATAAGAAATTGAATGAGTGTGTTACTCTATTTTAGAAACTTAGCCCTTTAATTCTATAGTCTTATCCACTGTTCCACTTCAGAAATCATAAGAAACAGCCATTTCATCTGTCTCATGATTATCAGTATGTGACAATTTTTTTTTCAATCCACACATATTCAATATAAATTTTTATATTCTCTCTTAAAGGAAAAGATTTTCCCACTAAAAGTCTCATTCTTTACTTCACCTAAAATTAATCTTCCAAAGACACAGAAGATCTTCAACATAGGGAAGGACACAGTGTCCAGTCAACTTGTCCTGGCCATTCATGCGCCGGGGGCTTCAGTCTCTCTTTTGAGCAATTAGAGAGCATCCCTACTATTGTAAGTAGGCCTTATTTGTACCCATGAGTGAGGGCACTTTAAATCCATTGCTTACTTCTCTTGCACAGCCAGAACAATACATTATGGCATTTACACCTGCATACGTATTCACATGTGGCTCTTTGCATTCACTGTTATCCAGAATCTGAATAGATAAAACAATAGTAATTTGTTCATTCATCATGATTCCAGGTTGGACGTAAGTGAAGGGATGGTTATTAGTCAAATGCAAGGAAATGCCTGTGCCATTTCTGTACCTTTGTTGAAAGCAGCGAGGGCATCCCAGGTTCATCTGCTCAGATGGAAGTCGCCCTGACAATTCCTCCAGTCACTATGTAGGCTTCTGTGTTTCATTAACATTGATTAACCTGAAGCATAGCCAGTATTCAGCCACTGTTCGCTATCTCTGTTGCTGCCACCATGACAAAGCCCAGGCGCCTTTTGGCTGGATGATGGCAATATCTTCCCAGTATTCCTGCTGTCACATGAGCCATGCCTTTGTTTTTCTCTTAACAGAGAGCTCAGAAAGATCCTGTCCAAGGTAAGACTAACCTTGTTACTCCTCTGCTCAAGGATCAGCTATGGCTTCTAGTCTTACTCTGAGTAAATCAGAACAGTGTCTGATGAATGGTGAACACTCAGAAAATATGTGTTGAATGATTAAAGAATGCAACAAAGTATGTAATAGGGAGGTTTCCATTCTCCCAGTTTGGAGAAGTGAAAGTTTCTAGCTAGGTTCATTCAATTCCTTTCAAGCACATGTGACTAGCTATAACTTTCATATAGTCACTATTTATAGGCATCCATAATTCTCCCTGATCATAGAGAGCTAAAAATTCCAGGGACGTCAAAACAGGAATTATCTGAGATCATTCAGAACAGGCACCAGTGAACCCCAGGAGGCAAAGAGCATCACTCCTTAGGTAATCGTGGTGTACTTATCAATGTGATGTCATTGTCAGAGGAAGTCCTTTGGTGAACAACGATAGGAAGTCCAGATGATATATGGCATAAGTGTGTGTGATGCTCTTAAAAGGCAGCTGCTGGACCTGCAAGTCCTAGTTGGGTAGTAATGCTGTTCCTGGTGGCTGGCAAGAGCCTGTGCTCCCTGAATCAGCAGAGGCTGGTGAGCTGCAGATGCTTTCTCCTCTCCCCACCACATCATATAGTATTTCAAGTTCTCATCTCAGCTCTCAGGAATATGTCACTGCCTCCGCCATCTTTCCTTTCCAGCTACCCTGTGAAGTTTTTTTTTTTTTTTTGTCTCAGGAGTAGGGACATTGGCTTTTAATCATAAAAAGCTTTGCTATCTCCTTCTTCATACATGTTGTCTCCATTCTTTTCTCTCAGAGACTGGAGGCTTTTAACCAGCAAACAACAAGGGTTGACCTTTCTATTATGATGTTTCTGTTTTGTTATTCTTTCTGTGGAATTCTGGATAACATGATAAGAGAATGACTAGGGATGGAAGGAAATTAAGGTTAAAAAATAATTTCCAAAATGCTTTATTCCCTCCACACAAGTTTTACACAAGGCATTAATATCAGGGCCTGGCCTTGAATAGTGCTAAACAGTAATCCCCCTTTCATGCCAATGTTTTCTGAAATGGATGCTTTACTTTCGATCATTGAAAGACTTTGGTAAGAAATATAAACAAATCAGGATTTGCATTTTTTTCTCATAGCTTTAGAATTTACAAAACTCACAAAATTGAAGTGTGCTGTAGCAAGGTAAGGAGAGGGTAAATAAGAAAGAGGTATGGTGAGGGGTGATGAGGAGTCTTCTAATCCTGTAGAATAGCCATGGTAATAAACATCCAGAAATTTTAATACCGATGCCAAGTGCAAGTGTCTAATCAGGCTTAATCATAGCTGCTCGCGGTCACGTAAGACCTGACAGTTCAGTTCATGAACTTGCCCTAGGTAAAGTGCTACATACCTCATTGCTGAATTTCACTACAATCACCTTCAAAGTACTCCCATCTACTGACGATAGTGATATTCAGCACTTTTTCTAGGATGTGTTCATGAACTTAATTGTTAGGCCTTGTACAATAACAGTTCTGATGGCCATTCCAGAGAAAGAATCCCAGATGACTTCGAAGGGTGGACTAGGTGCTGACCTCACTGCATAGCTTTCCAATGGAGAGAACTTAGTGGCAACTAGAGATACTCAGAAATGAGGTATGTAGCAATTTTTCTAGGATGGGTTTGTGGACTTCATTGTCTGACCACTTGCACGGGAGCTAATCCTGGGCTGTGACACAGTAGTAGGATGAATATGGTCATACATACAGGACAGGACGCCAGCCTGTGGAGGGAAATGAGGCATCAGTGTCCCAGCCACTGACATTGCTGGCATTTAGTGGCAATCCAAGTATTATTGTTTTGTTTTGTTTGTTTTTTTCTCTTCTAAGAAGGGGTTGTTGAATGAGGAAGACTGTGTCTGTGTCTGTTGGGATACTTATTCCACATCAACTCTTTGATGGGATTTTAGATAGAGTATTTTATTTAGTCTTTATAATTAAAGTTAGTATGCATTTTCTTCCTGACATACCAAGAGTAACAGAGAAAAATAGGGAAAATTTAGGGAATAAGTTAATAATAAACAGACCAACTGGTTTAAGCCATGAGGTGGAGTTGCATCTGGAAGTCAGTGGCCTGAAGAACTTGCAGCTACATGAAGTCAGTGTACCAACTGGGACACTAGACACCCCATGATCTGGGTAGGATTGGGCCACAGAGATCCTGGTAGTCACTAACTACTTTATTGATTCACATAGGCTCTGTGTGTCTCTGTGTAATGAAAGCTGTTTCATTTAGAGTGTTATATTTGACACTAGGAAAAAAATAGAAGTCTTTTTAGAATAGTAATTAGGATTAAATTTCAATATAAATTACTAAGTCATCACAAGACTTTATGTTTTATAGGGTATGCCCTATTAGTCTCTTCTATTTAACCTTGGTCCCTGTAAGATGAAGACAGAGGTTCTCAATCTTGGATGCACATAAGAATCACCTACAAGAATAAAAACAAATGCATTTGGTAAAGCTATACCTCAAGTCAAATCTAGCACCTCGCCCAGGCATCTCTGTAATATTGAAAGATTTCTATGACAAATTAATGACAAATTAAAATGCAAACCCCACAAATTAGGTGACAAGGAATGTTTGTAGCGTTACCGATGTAATGTGGCCATTCCTGTCCTAGCACAGTGCTAATTGCCCAGTAAATGAAAGACTGGTCAATTAGTTATGTGATAGTAAATAAAAAGACATGATGAAGAATCTTGCACATAAGGATAACATATAACCGGACAGACTTGTGCGACACACTGCATCCTGGGTAATGAGTCTGAAGAAGGAATTTGCTATAGAGGAACCCTTAATTGTTAGCACCATGGTAAACCAGCTGCCAGGAATTTCAGCAAAAAAAAAAAAAAAAGAAAATCTATATGTTCTTGGAAACTAATAATCTGATGTGGAAACTAAATATTTGGCAATAATAAGAGAAACAAAATTTCAGAAAGAATTAATTATTTTTTAGGTCAAGAAGCTATTGCATTTGTCTGCACAGTGTGTGCCCTAACCATATCTAAGACTTAATGTTGACTCAAATGCAACTTTTAGTTAATCTGACACAAATATAATAGCAGAATACTATTTCTTGCAAAGATATAAAGTGTCACTTCTTATTAAAAAATATTGATTAATGTTTGGACATTATCTCACTAAGTTTACTAACTAATCAATCCAAGCACCTTAGGTACCTTGGGGAAGAGGTGGTGAGTATGAGGGTTCTAAAACACCCTTTCCTCGGTAGATCTCCTGAGTGCCATACTCTGGCATTTTGACTTGGTGCCTTAACAAATAGTTTTGCCCTGGTACATATTTGCAGACAATGAAATAAGTGGATGCCAATGGTTCTGATGAAGTAATGCTGAGCAGGCCAACTGCTGAGAGGAAAGAATAGCGGGCCGTGCAACATTGACTTTCACAAGAGGTCAGCACCTCCGCTGTTCACTGCATCTGCTCAGGGGTGTTTTAGGCAGGAGCTGCTGGGTATTGATGCTGAAGTTCCTATTAAAGTGGCAGAGGGGAAACCATGCCAGAAGACAAAGCTTCTTAAGAGTTAATCCCATGTCAGGGCAGAGCAGCTTTGAGAGAAAAAATGAAATGACCCCCCGATGGCCCCTGCATCATCATTGCCCTTAGAGTTTCTAAAATAATGCCTGCTGGACAAAGTACGGCAAGGCCTGGGCTCATGCATCTGTCAGCTAAGGACAGTGTTTTACGTACTTACAGGGTTAAAATAAAACCCCATAAATTAGGCGACAAGGAATGTTTGTAGCGTTACCGATGTAATGTGGCTCATGTACTAAATATTTACTGTCTGAAGCTTTACAAAGAATGTTTGCTCACGTTGTTCTACCTCATCCTCCTGTGTCTTTCACTGCAAAGAAAAGAGAAAAATTTTCTACAAGTGATCCGGTAAGCTTGAGATTCTCAAGACGAGGGAACAGCTAGAGTCACTTTTGCTACTCTAAGCAATGAGGTGGCCCTCAGGGTCTCTGTGTGAAGTCATGCTGCATTCATTTTCTAATCCTCTTTATTCAAAGGGACTGATACTGAATTGTAAATTTGTATTGTTATATACGTATAGTATATAAAACATATAGATATCATCAAAAATAGTCACACATGGAAAATAAAAAAAAATTGAGATGAAATTTGGAGGGCAAAGATAATAATGTCACACCCCCCCCAAATCTCCATGATTATTGATGTCATTTTCAGATTCTGGGAATTGAACAATTTATATAAATGTTTCAGGAGATGTTAACTGTGCCCAATAATCTATATGGTCAAGAGAGCCCTATTAGAGAGGTTTTTTTTTTATTAAAATAATTACACACAGATACACATTTTTTTCTCAGTTGGGTTTTAATTATATTCTGGGCTTTAGGTGATTAAAAGAAAATGGTCCTCACTGATATTATCATGAACTACTGAGTTTTACTTTTCCCTTTCAAACATCCTAGTTGTATGGGTCCAAAATTTGCTATCTTAGACTACATTTGTTATGTGAACTAGTAAGTAAAGATTAAGACTTCCAGGTGTGGGAAAGGGCCTGAAAAAAACAACTTAGGAAATGAAGGAGAAAAAAAAATCTAGTGTCTGGAGAATTATGCTATTGGCAGAAATAAGACATTTTCTAGAGAGAGATTTTAAATGGGTTCTATTCCTCTCTGAAACATTTGAGCAGGCGTGGAACACACTTCATCAATTTTACTATCAAATTCTTTCAGTGCTACAGAAAATTGTTCCAAATTAATTCTCACAATAAAGCTTTTAATAATGAATAAAATATAATGCTAACAGTATTATGCGAGCAGATATAATAAAAACGCTATCCAAAACCACCGTGAGTTTCAGTAAATCATCTCTATCAACATCATTTCCTGGAATGAGAAAGACCTGTGATTTCATTCTTCCCTGTGGATGTTTTGATAGAGTGTGATAGAAAAATAAGAGTGCACTAAATAAAGTCAAGGAAAAGGCATAGAACAGAGAAGAAAATACAGACACCAAATAACTGAATCAAGTTGCCTATGAGAATAAGATACATATGAGTTACAGGAAATGAGAAGACAGCAGACGGCCTGCAGTTGCATTAAAAATGGACTAGCTGGCAACCTACAAGACAGAAAGAGGCCATTTATGAGGAGTAGTGGATTTCTCACTGGGAGGAACGTTAACACACACGGGGAGTAGTTGCCCAAGTCAGCTGTCAACAGGTTGCATACTTATTTTTGTGATGAGACATTTTAGAATTCAAAACAAAAATTTTGTTTTCTTTTTGAGATAGGATCTCACTCTGTTGCCCAGGCTGGAGTGCAGTAGCACAATCGTAGCTCAATGCAACTTCGAATGTGTGGGCTCAATGAATACCCCTGTCTCAGCCTCCTGAATAGGTGGGACTATAGGCACACGCCACCATGCTTAGCTAATTCTGCCCTCAAGTGATCTTCCTGCCTCCACTTCCCCAACTGCTAGATTATAGGCCTGCACCACCATGTACAGTTTACTTTTAAATTTCAATGAAAACTACCATTCAAACAGTTTATTGATACTTTCAGTTTCCATGCAGGTGGCTGGAAAGACCAGTTTAAGAATATACAAGGTGTGCAGGAAGAACCACACTGTAGGTTTCCTCAGCACTTTCCCCTTTCCAATATCAAAAAGTGTGTTAAGGAACATCGTCCTGAACTGCTTTTTGAAAGTTTAAATCCTAGCAAACATGCAACTTCATGTATGTCCTTTTGGAAACTTGGACATTTTTAGTGGTTTCGTTGCTCATATTTTTACAAAGATGATAAATTTACCCTAAAGACAGTTTATGGAAATGATGCAAAAACTTCCTCTATTTTAACCAAAGTATTTATTTTAAAAATGTACCCTGTGCCCTAAAACTTCCTCCAAGCTAGTCTTCTGTTATTTAAACGTATGCGCAAATAATGTGTGTTCTTACGTTAAATTTTCTGACATATAGTATTTATTATTATTCTTTACTATTAATGGTTATGTGTTATTCTTATACTATTAATGGCACCATCTCAAGGAGCATGGTTTTTGCATTTCTCTGAAAACTGAGAACTGGGCCCAGTTACCTGCTCTGTCCATATTCTCCCTTGAAACATATTCTATCCAGGAACATTTTCTAGAACTTACTTTTGCACTATCATATACAAATACTAAAGGATACTTACGTACTAATAACACATACTCTATGGTCACATTTTAAAAAGTGGTTACCATTTTGTTGCAGGTAGACGCTTTATTAATTGAAGTGAATACATGATCATCATCTACAAGTTACCTAAAGCTATTTAAGCAATTCTCCTTGGTGGCCTAATTTTAGGAGGCCCTTTTACTTTGAAGAGAGGTAAAGCAGCCATTTCTTTTTTTTTTTTTTTTTTTTTTGTAGAGACAGAGTTTCACTTTATTGCCCTCGGTAGAGTGCCGTGGCGTCACACAGCTCACAGCAACCTCCAACTCCTGGGCTTAGGCAATTCTCCTGCCTCAGCCTCTCGAGTAGCTGGGACTACAGGCGCCCGGCTATTTTTTGGTTGCAGTTTGGCTGGGGCTGGGTTTGAACCCGCCACCCTCAGCATATGGGGCCGGTGCCCTGCTCACTGAGCCACAGGCGCCGCCCAAAGCAGCCATTTCTTGAGCTTGACTTCTACAACCTTATCAATAATGTGAACTTATCGAAAGTGGTAATCAAGTGGAAACACGTACTCTTCGTTGCTTGTTACGTATCCCTCCTACAGTGTACATTTTTTTTTTAATTTTTTTATTAAATCATAACTGTATACATTGATATGATCATGGGGCATCATACACTCACTTCATAAACCATTTGACACATTTTTATCACAGTGGTTAACATAGCCTTTCCGGCGTTATCTCAGTTACTGTGCCAAAACATTTACATTCTACATTTACCAAGTTTCGCAAATACCCCTGTAATATGCACCACAGGTGTGATCCCAGTGTACATTTTTAACAAAAGGAGTTTTACTTAAAATATGTTTTTAAAACTACTTTTAACTCCGGCAGGTGATGTTTTCTCAAGAGTCTAGACTGATGAGAGTAACATTTTAAGCTAACACTCCTGAGACAGTAAACAAAATAAGAACTGTCTGCTTCTTATTGATCAAAAGCTAATTATGGCAATTGGCGAGGGTTACCAGTAAGGAAAAGATGGGGTGTGGGAGAAAGAGTAAGAGCTGAGAAAGTTCTTTTTTACAATCAAATTTTTAGATTTTTGTCATGTGTGGTATAACCTTCCTCTTAGTCTTTTTGACTACTTATTACATATGTCCAGTGTTTATTTCTGACATTAAATTGGAAAACAAAGAATATAAAGCATCTCACTTTGGAAATAAAGCCGTATTCTGTTACACAAATAAAATCCATGCCATAATAACACCCCTGGGTTATGTTTAAATGATGCTGTCAGTATGTAAAGTGTAGTTAGTAGCACACATTTAATTTACTCTGTAGAGATTTTACCACCTTCTGTTACCATAATATATCTTGTGTCTCTATTTAATGATGTTTATTTGTTTGATGAACTCCTACAATACATTTGAGGCTTTGAAAACAACAGTCTTTGTCCAGAGATTTATGTACCTAGGTAAGAAAATAACAATTTAAGTATCATACTAGTTGAGTCATTTGGATATTATTTAACAAACATGTAGGAGAACTATTAAACACTAGGACTTGTGCTAGGATTTTTTTTTTCTTTTGCATATTTTTGCCTTATTTTGTCATCAAAATACCTTTCAGAAGGTAAACTTTTGTTTACTGTGTTAAATTTCTGTGAATAAATCTAAACTCAAAGAGGTTAACTTTTCTGTTCTAATACATGACATTGTCTGAATTCAATGGTAAATCTTCAAATCTGGGGCTATTTATATGATTTTGTAATAATCCACAATAAAGTGAAAATAAGTAAATGACTATAGTTGTTATAATACCCATGTCTTTATATGAAAAGTAAGTAATTGAACAAGGGGGGGAAATATTTTCTCTTAATTGTCCTTGAATAAGAGAATAAAATAATAAGGAACAATTTTGCCTCATGATCTATGGATTTTTTATAGGTAGAAACTTTTTCAGATCGGAGTGTGAGCAAGACTGAAGAGGGACAAATGAAGCTCCTGAGAAACAAGACAGTGCAGGAAATTCTGACAAGTTAATGTGGCAGACCGTCAGATGACCACAGAGAGTGTCATCCTCAGGAAGACAAGCGGCTGAGTTGTTCTAACTGGCCATGCTACTAAATGAGCAATGTTTGCAAAGCTGTAGTTTTTGCCCCCACAGAGCCAGACCAGGATGCCTTCATCTTGGGAGATCATTAGTAGCTGCATATGGCGCCTTTTACCTTGTTTTCCCCAAGCTTCCCTGGAATGGCATTGAGAACAGACATCCTCCTATGATATATCACAACAATTTACAGAAATAACTAATCGCAGATGCAGATACATGTCTATGAAAATAGAAGAAAGGAAGTATTCACCAAAGCTAAGTGATGTATAAATCACAAATAAAAAATGTCTTTAGGTACTCGGGTTCAAGGACATTCTTGTTGCTTCCAGAGGGACTGACCACAGTCTTTTAAGCAGGATCCCACCTGGACTCCATCTGCTGAGATTACGTTTGCAGCTCTGATGGATTTATTTAATTCACTGCTGGAAAGAAGCTGAAAAGCTGATGAAAACTATCATTTTCAATTTTTTAAATGGATTTTAGGTTTATGCTAATAAATTTTGAATCCATAGTTCATAAGTTTTAGGTTAAGCACATAATTCTTATTTTGTTTACTGTCTCAGGAGTGTTAGCATAAAATGTTACTCTCATCAGTCTAGACTCTTTAGAAAAATCACCTGCCAGCTGGAGTTAAAAGTAGTTTTAAAAAAATATTTTAAGTAAAAGCCCTTTTATTAAACATGTACACCGAAAGAAGGATACATAAGAAGCAGTGAGGAGTATGTTTCCACTTACTTAGTAGTCTGTATCTTCCCTTATGCACAGCATTATTTGTTACAAATATTTCCATTGATAAAGACCAGGAAAATACTTAGCAGAGGCATCACGGTGTAACCAAATATATGATTGCCATGGGCGTAGTTAATGACAGAGTAATTTTTGTTATTTCTTGGTTATAGACCTCGGCAAGTCATTTAACCTGTCTCTTGATCTTCTCATTTATAAAACAGGAATAATAATAACACCTAATTCCTCTTATTTGCTGATTGACTTAACCCTGTTTATTTCCAAAAAGAACTTCTGGGGACTTCATAATATTTACATAGAAACTTTGATTATTTACTAACTGGTACACTGTTAACATGGTAATTCACATTGAGTAGTGAGAGGATTTTAGCTTTAATTGTTAATAACCTGAATGTAAGTCAATGATATCCTATGTTCCTGTGTCAACAGAAGTGAGGGTGGGGTCGAACTTCTCCACTCTGATCTGGGGAGAGCTCTCTTCTGGAAAGCTCATTTTCTTAAGTCTTTTAACAACATTGAAGAATATTAATGAGAACATTTCTGAGTCACTGTCTAGAAATCATGAACATGAGGAGGTGAGAACATCTCATTGGGAGAAGTAGAGAATCAAGAATTTGATACATCTTTTTGATTATTTTAAGGACTCGTGTATGTAGGTAAGGGTTGGTTTGGGGGAAGTTCTGAAGGATAGGACTAAGACAAAAGGTGGACATGGAAGTGATGGACGGAAAATTTAACTTAACATAGAATACTTTCCAACAGTTAAAGTAAATCTCAAGATGAATAAAGTTATCTCTTGAAAGAATGAATTTTTTAAGCCTGTATGTTTTTATGAGAGCCTGAGGAGAACTTGATCGACTTTTACATAGTAGTAGTAATACAGAATACCTCTCAAATGTTAAAGCCCTTTTGATATTCATATTTTAAATTTTCTTATTTTTGGTGTTCATTGATATTATTATTTGGATTCATAGTTAAATGTATTAAATTTTTATTAGTATTTATCTAATTATTTCTAAGTGTCTGCATTTATTTCTAGAAAAATGCAGATGAAAATCAAATATATTCGCATCATTAGAGTGTTCTAGTTCAATTCAGTCCCCTACCTAAACTTTTGGTCCATGTAGTTCTCTAGCTTTAAAATGTTTTTTGCATTATTGATAAAAATAATTTGTCATGTTTTTTGTTTTGTCATTTCTTTGTAAGGTATTAAGGATACATTTTACCTTTGATATTATCTTAAAGAAAATCTTTAAAAGTTAAGTTTGAAGGTATCTTAAAGATTTCTATCCTAACAATTTTTCTAATAGTCTTAATTCTCTTAAATACTTTTTTGTGGCCAGTGTTTGCTTACCTTTGTTTGAATTTTGAATAATGCAGAAATCTATGCAGATTTTAAGTATAGTATCGATGTTAAGTATCGATTTTAAGTATTTTAAGTATTTTAATGTTTCAGAGATAGAAATATTTGGCGCAGTTGTGAACCTAGCTACAAAGAGCTGACAGGGATGTTCTCGCCCTTCTTCTGTTGCCTGTGATTTTGTTAACACCGTCTAAACTTTAAATGATGTTTTGTATAATCCAGAATTGACAGTTCACTCACTAATTCACTTGGATGCTCAACAAATATTTCATGAATGACTACTGAATTAACGGATTTGGTTGTAAACAAACAGAAGCAGGTCATACCTGTGGCTCAAGGAGTAGGGCGCTGGCCCCATATACTGGGGTTGGTGGGTTCAAACCCGGCCCTAGCCAAAAACTGCGAAAAAAAAAAAGCCAAATAGAAGCAGTGAGCTTTCATATTATACTGTAGCACACTTGGTGAAAACTCTTCATTTTTTTAGTAAGAGTGTTCATTAAGTCATGCTCCCTATAGAGATTGTGAAGCAGTTATTAACAATATGTAGGATGATACAATTTCTTATAAAATTCCATCTTGTTAGATTTTGTTTTGATTTAATATCCACTCCACATATTTTGTGTGTTATTTCTATCTTTGAGGAAACTACCTTCCTGAAACTCCACTGTACTGTAGGGACTGTTGTATTACGTCCTCATCCATCAACCTTCTCTTGAGGGAAGTTCTTATGGTACAATTCAATCTAGACTGGTAAATTTGTCTGGTATGCTAACAAACCCTCAGAGATACTAACTGGCACTGCCCCATGGTAATAATTCCTGCTATAGATATAAAATATAATACAAATATAAATATGATAAATGAAAACTGTAGACTAAAAAGAATAATATAAAATGAAAAACTATGTAAGGACTCAATAAACATTTACCCATAGACCTGAAAAACCACTGTGTATTCAGAATTTTATTAGACAATGTGATAAGATGAAAATAAAAGACAAATACAGTTTCCATCCTCCTGAGTTTTATAGTCCAGTGGGGGAGACTGACATTAACCACAGAATCCAAATAATCACACAAATATTAAAAATTTCAGCTCTGATATGTGTGTGTGAGTGTGCACATATGTGTATATGCACATATATATTTAAAGACTATCTTTTAGAAATAAATACTGAATTATATGAAATAAATGGAAATTATGTCAAAATAATAAGGCCAGAAAATGGTTAAGAGCATAGTAAAATATGATTGTACTTAATTGATAGTTGTTGTATTTTGGCTTAATCTATTCCAGGTGCCATAATAAAATGCCATAAATGAGGTATTGGTTTCTCACACTTTAGAGACTGGAAAGTCCAAGATTGAGGTCGTGGCAGATCTGGTGTCTATTGTGGACAGACTTCTCAGAGATGGCACTGTGGAAGGGGCAGGCCAGCTCTCTGTTGTCTCCTTTGTAAAGGCACAAATCCCAATTATGATAATTTCCTAAAGCTTGGAAATCACCTGGTGGTTAGGATTTTAGTATATGAATTTGGGGAGGGTGCAACATTCAGACCACAGTAGGTGGTTAAGTTTTTTTCATGCTGCTCTAAATACTGTTTCATGCTGTTTAAATACTCTAAACAACAGAAATTTATTTCTCACGATTCCAAAATCAAAGTGCTGGCAGAGTCAATGACCAGTGAGAGCCTTGGTTCATGTACAACTGTCCTCATCTCTACCATCTGTTCTCACAGGCAGAAAGAGCTGAAGAGCTCTCTCAGAACTCCTTTATGAGGGCACAAATCCCATCCACTAGGCCCTCATGACCTGATCTGCTCTGCAGAGGCCGGGTCTCCTAACACTGTCACCTTAAGGGTTAGTATTTCAGGATATGGACTTTGGATACAAACATTCCTACCATAACTTTGGAGCTAGGAGATGGGTATAGGAGGCTTTTTTATATTATTCTCTCTATTTGTGTACATTTCTGTTATTTGTTATAGTAAAAAGTTGAAAGTATGGAATTCTTTTTTTTGAGACAGAGTTTCACTCTGTCACCCTAGGTAGAGTGCCAGGGAGTCTTAGCTCACAGCAACCTCAAACTCTTGGGCTTGAGTGAGCCTCTGGCCTCAGCCTAATGAGTAGCTGGGTCTACCAAAGCCTTCCACAATACACAGCTAGTTTTATTATTATTATTACTAGTAGTAGAGATGAAGTGTCACTGTTCCTTAGCCTGTCACCACCTCCCGTGCTTAGGTGATCCACCTGACATGGGCTCCTAAAGTAATAGGATTGCAGGCATGAGCCATCACACCTGGCCCACAGTACGAAAAAAATTTTACCTTTGACAGGTGGTATAGAGGAGAGGTAGCTCGTTTTTTGACAGCACATAATAGAGGAATGTGACAGAGTCAAGGAAGTCAAGAATGGCTTGACATTTTTGTCAAGATTAGAGTGACACCATTAGATTAAAAGGATGGATGGGAGTACAGGGGAAAACTATACTCTCTCAGAGAGAAGCTTTAGGAAGCTGTAGAGAGCCTTCCCTACAGCCAAGAGTGTGATACCAGGTGTGAGAGGGAAAGAGAACTGATGTGGCTGGACAGCTTGGGGGTAGGCATGGGGAGCAGGAAGGTAGGTATAGCTAGAAGGTGACAAAGGCCAGGTAAGGAATGATATTTGTGTGATCTAATAGCTATATGAAGCCATTGATGGATTTTAAGTGAAAGTGACAAAGTATGTTTGCTTGTTAAAAATACCGTTCTAACTGCATGTGAAAACTGATTGTAGGGGGCCAGAATGATGCAGGTGGACTAGGTAGAGGCTGCCAGTTTCTCCAGAAAACATCCTGGTTACATTAGCACCATAAAGCTTCAGCTTCCTTTAGGTTAGACGAACAGCCTCCCCTGTTGATTTTATCACTGTTATATCTGATAATTCAATCTGCTGCTGTCCAGCTTTTCGACTGTCTTCCCAGTGCAAGTCTCCCTTGTCTCCTGTCTGGAATACATAACGGCCTTACACCTCCAGCTGCATTGACTACACAGAATCATTCTTTGCCCAGGATACTTGTGCTTTAAAAAATGTATACCTCATAAAAAGTGCTGGGCATAATCATTCCTGGCCATTATATTTTAGCCTAAGTTGCATTCTGTAGTTCATAAATGTGCCTTGTAGGATTGCTGGAAAAAGTACTGGACATTCAATTCAATCTAAAATGAATTTCAGGTAAACAATAAATGCAAATTATACGTATGCCTCAAAAAATGGAGACATAATAAAATGTGAGACAGGCAATATTTAGGATATACTACTACTAAGATTATTTTATGTTTATTATAAATTATTATAAATTCTAACTTACCTGGCCATCTTATTTTTTTAACACGCAAAATCTGGTCACCCTAAGGATTCAAGGGCAAGTGATTGTCTGCTATCCCAAACTTTGAGCCTTGGTGACCCTACCATCCATGTTGTGAGTAATAAAAAACAATTATATGAAGCGAATTTCAAATGTAGAGTTAAAATGGAATATCACATTTAATACATATGTAAGAACTATGATTTTTAGTATAAAGAAAAAAGTATAGAGATTTATACATTCAGAGCTGCCTTCAATCGACGCTATACTTGGACTGAGTCTTGTCCTCACTGTGTCCTTCGATATTTCTCTCTTTTATTTGGAGTGGGACATGGATCATACCACCAGGAAGAGATGGCCCAACAACAGCTCCCAGGTGTAAAGAGGTCTTCCTACAAAAGTCGCAACAGGTGTCAAGCACAAAGTTCCATGACAGTAATTCCTGGCTGCTCGCCTCCTACATTCCTCCTCTTGGTACTGCTCCATTTGTGCTGCTTCTGACGTGAGCTGGCAGCTTACCACGTCAGAAAGAGGGTAAAGTTCGCTTAACAATGCATATGACTTTCAGTGACTTATTTCAATAGAGATGCTATGAATATTTTTGATACATATTTATGTAATTCAAACATAAAGTTTTTCAATATAAGATTTTAAAGCACTGCTTAAGTCTATTAGAAAGGTCGCATATGAATGAATGTTAATCCTATCTGAATAATTATGAGAAAGAAGTTCTGTAATGCTTTCTTGCAAATAGTCGTTCAAATTACTCTGATTAGATTTTTTTTTTTTTTTTTGTAGAGACAGAGTCTCACTTTATTGCCCTCCGTAGAGTGCCATGACGTCACACTGCTCACAGCAACCACCAACTCCTGGGCAAGGCAATTCTTTCGCCTCAGCCTCCGAGTAGCTGAGACTACAGGTGCCCACCACAACGCCTGGCTATTTTTTTGTTGCAGTTTGGCCAGGGCCGGGTTTGAACCTGCCACCCTCAGTATATGGGGCTGGCGCCCTACCCACTGAGCCACAGGCGCCGCCCCTGATTAGATTTTTTTATAAAGATTATTTATTCTGTATTGATGATGTATAGCATTCCAAGTACCTTATAATACATAATAATAAGACTGATGAATATCTAGCTACGTTGCCATTTCACTCTATTGGAGTACTATAAATATTTAAATTTATCAGTTTAATGTTTGTATTTATTGAAGAAGTATATTTGAGATGAGAATCCAGAATTTATGTTTAATGTATAGACCCTTCATTGTTTTCACTATTGTGAAGATTGTGGTCCTGTTGTCAAGAACACCGATCTACATTTTTAATTTTTTTCAACAGATACTAAAGTGTTCTTATACCTTTAAGCACTTTGTCTTGGGGAAAAGTATCTTGGGGAAAGTATAATGACACAAGTGAAAATTAGCCTGAGAATCACAATAACATGTTGTTACGAATCTGATATACTTAAGTTTAAAAGTACCTGCCTTAATGTAGTCACACAAGATTTCTTTTAGAGCAATTGGACATAGGATATCTCTTGTGAATGTCAGCAATGGAGGAATGAAGATGGATATATCTAAATGTGAGAATGGTTGTAGTAAAATATTAGGTGCAATGAAGATTCAGCAGAATTTCTACTGAATAACTAAGTAGGCTATTAAGAAGCAAATATTCAGCAAACTGGGAATAAAACACGAACTATGAAAAAAGTTCAAGTATTGAAAACAAAACATTTTAAATCTTTAAACAAAGATCTATATGCCTAATGAGTAAATTAATTCTGTTCATTTGATTTAGATGTATGCTACTTTTCTGCAGGGGGGTGAGGTCGGGGTCATGTTGGTGGTAAGAGAGAAACTGGGGAGAAAAAAATGATCAAAAAACTAAGCTGACAACAATGAGGATCTTGTTTGATACACAGTGCAATGGGGAACAGATGGGAGGACCATTTTCTAAGTAAACTTAGCACGGCTGGGCTCCAGCCAGCTCCAGATGAAACGCTGGCAGTCATCCCTTTAGAAGAGCCAGGCTGTAGCAGAACCGGGCCGTAAGTCAATTAGCCAAAAGCTAATTCACTCAATGACCAGTTAACTGTTTCTTTTGAATATATTAGTTTTAGTTGACCAGTTTTCCTTTTGTCTTCAAAAAGTCTTTGAAAGTAGTGCTTAAAGTCTTCCTGCCTCCCATCCAGGTTTCTGTAGCTGGAGACCTAAGGGTGGAGAAAGGGACAGGTTAAAGGGTAAAGAAACATGGTTTTGTGTATAAAGAATTATTTTCACTGTAGTCTTTCTGAATATACTAAACACATTTTTACTTTTATTGGTATATATGTCACATGTCTATATTTATCTCAAAGGAAACAATTTACACCAAAGTTCATCTCTTAGATAATAGATTGTTATGAAAGTATTCTTAAAACGTACAACTGTATTATATAACTACATGAAATGTTAATTATTAATATTGCCATGGATATTTTAGAATATCACCATTTCGTCTGGTTCATTTCAATTTTATTCTTATGTCTTTCAGTTCTTTTGCTCCTTTCTCTATTCATCACCATCCTTCCTTTCTCCCCTCAGTCTCCACGTCTTACATGCTGACTTGGAGACAAATGAGAAGATACAATTTTAACATATGTGTGTTTGTGTGTGTGTGCGATAGAATTGAAATTAGAACAAACAAGCAAATTTGGTGAGTTCACGTAGTGGCTGGAATCTGTGGAATTACACAATGGTTGTAGGAAGATTTCTTCTGTTGCCTATTTAAAGGATATATAAATGTGTTTGGTGCTAAGCTTGTAATAAGAATGGAATGAATTAAATTACAGAGCTATTGGCTTACAATTAGCATTTTATAATCATTTTGGGTCATACCTATATTGGCTAAGATTACAATATAATGCTAGACTGCTGTAGGGTGTAATTACCACTATGCACAATTTGTAATCCTACCATAAATTCGCCACTTTATCCTGCATTTTAAAAGTCTTAAACATTAAGGTCTTTCATAATGTTTGTGTACATGGATGCAACCAATATTCCTATAGTGTGACAGGATAAAGTAAACAAGAAAGAATAGAAACAATATTACTAAGTCAAGGACACAATATAAAAGACTAGATGACACGTACGTACAGTTCATGTAGGTGATTTATAAATTTACGGATAGTTCTAATAACTGAAAAAATACTTACATTTTAAGAAGGAATAATGCGGACTTTGCTTTTGGATTATTTTCTTTCAGAGATTTAAGTATATATTATACATACACCAAAAGTAATGTATTTCCAAATATTTTGAATACAGTGGTTTCTTTAGAGCTTCCCACTGTATCGGGTGATCAAGCGTATGCCGTGAGCAGTAACTAGATCTGCTCCAGCCTTGTCTGGTGACCCCGTGCACTGCAGATATAGGGTTACTTTCCATGTATGCCACGATGGAGGCAAAGTGGGAAGCCCTGTGTGAACAACGCTAATAATACACCATGTTACTTTAGGTTTTAGGTGTTAGGTGGTCGCACCTCATATCCTGATAGCCCCCAGGAAAAATCATTAAAAGATCGTAAGTTAATGAACCGTTTTCCTCCTTGATTTTCTAAGGAGAATAAAAAGAGCTTACTAACAATTATCCTAATTAACTTCACAGAGAAAGAACTGTGTTCAGAGAAAATGACAGAACACCCACCAAGAACAGCCCCTCCGCTCCCATCCCATTAAGTTGGATATAGGAAGTCGAAAGGTTGAACACCATGTCCAACAACTATTACCATGAGATACTCACTTGGTGACTAAAGGAAAGTACTAGGGAGTAAATTTTTGGATAACTACACTGGAAATGAAATCTCAGAGTACTCCATAGACGGTAGCTTCTCATTTTCTTGATTGCTGGATCTGCTATTACCTGGGGGTTCACTTGAAAGCAGATGCCACAACTTGACAAAGATCACTTTACTAAAATTAAATCTGAAAGTATTTATAGATGATCAGTAGGCAAGAAAACTAATAGATTACTTTTTCAAATAAATGAAAATTGCTGTGTTTTAGAAAGCATTCAAGGAAAGGCAGTTTGGTTCACTTTAAGTTCACACAATCACTGAGATTCACTTAATAAAATATGTTTGATTAAATGTCCTGATTTATTATGAGATAACAGTGATTCATGAAGCAGTGTATAAAACTACCAACCCATATAACCAGGATTCCTTTACTACAGCAGGTGTATTTTTGAGTTTGCAGCACATGTAATATTTCCTTTAAGGAAGGACATTTGTTATTTTCTATTTCAATACTAATTTCTTAGTGAATCTTTATGACTGGGGTGACAAGTGTAAATCTTTGTTCACTTCCTTTTCAGAATTATCATAAATTAGAAAAAATAGAAAAAATTCATAATTATATTGTTATAATTGTGCTTAGTGTTTATTAATACTGGCATTATCTACATAATGTTCCAATATCTATATTGTTCCAATATCTGTATTGGAGAAGAATAATCTATTAAACAGTAGAATATGGCAAATCTGTATTAATATTCAGATAGTTTCTCTTCAATTAAATAGTATATAAATGTAATTTGCTCAAAGCAATGCATAGTAAATGTTGCTATAATAATGGTTTTTTGCTTAAGTGTTTTCTAACAACCATATGGATGTTTGAGAGTCATTACTGCTGGAAAAGTAACCATCAGGTGTCGTGAAAAGGTGGAAAATGGATTTTCCCAGTATCTTCTAGTTCTCTTAATTTATTCAAACCACTTCTTCTTTTAGATCCAAATGGAGTTTATTAACACCCATACCACTTACATGGAGAAGGCCCATGGTGCCTTCCCTGATAGCTTTCGTTCTTGGGTAACGTGGAGTACAATTTACAATTCACATACATTGGACAGTGTTCACCTCCTTCTCTTCGGTAGCTGTCACTCTGAGCACCTGTCACTTGCTGTAATTTCTCACTGGCCAGCTACCCCTATTTGACATCACCTTCCTATAAGACTGCAAAGAATCTTAGAGTTACCCTGCCTAGAAGCTAAGAAATCAGCTTGCTGTTGTTTCACGGATGTTGGCAGACAACATGAGACTCCTGTAGTCTGACGAATAACATAGTAATTACTATCTGTGCCTAGAGAATCTGCATTTCTTGTGTAAATTTCCTAATCTTTGATTCCTAGCATGATCACATGACAAATGGGATGGATTTAAGAAGAGGAATCCTAAGTTTAGGAAACTTCAATTTTTTCTAATAGGCTTTAAGAAAACGTGCATAAAATTTGCCTCACATGGTAACATCATCCCTGTTATACAGACAGTAAAGAAACCTGCCATGTGCTATAGAAACAGACCTCATTTTTATCTTATGAGGCTGTGCGCCATGCAAACATATTTAAAAATTTGATCTAGAACAAAAGGTTCTAAGTGCCTTTGCATTCATGGATAATTGTATCCCAACAAATTCTTATTTTTCACATTGAATCCCAAGGTTGTCATGTGTATCAGACTTTCATTAAGGTTTTGGTGATAAAAGATAGACAGAAAGCAATTTTAAAATCAATTATTACTTGCTGTTTTTATCAATTGTCTTTACTTCAAAGAATTTGTCACTTATTATATCCCTTAAGATAGCTCTCTCATCTCACCATATTGCAGGGAGATGTTTTTGCTAAGCAGAGCCCTAATATCACCTCCTTCTTGGGCTATTCTTAAAAATTCAAATTTCTCCCCTTAATTATGCAGTACAATTTTGCTTACTCTTTCATTTACCATCTCTTTTAAACCAAATCTAGGGACCTAGCAGACATACTGATGGGACAGTGACCTATCACACTCAAAAAAAGTCTATTAAGGCTATTTTCTAAAACAACACTAGCAATAAAAACAGAAAGTTGGGGGCGGTGCCTGTGGCTCAGTCGGTAAGGCGCCGGCCCCATATACCGAGGGTGGCGGGTTCAAACCCAGCCCCGGCCAAACCGCAACCAAAAAATAGCCGGGCGTTGTGGCGGGTGCCTGTTGTCCCAGCTGCTCGGGAGGCTGAGGCAAGAGAATCGCTTAAGCCCAGGAGTTGGAGGTTGCTGTGAGCTGTGTGAGGCCACGGCACTCTACCAAGGGCCATAAAGTGAGACTCTGTCTCTACAAAAAAAAAAAAAATAATAAAAAAAAAATAAAAAATAAAAAAAAATAAAAACAGAAAGTTGGAAGGAGGAAGGGAAGGAAGGAGGGAAAGAAGGAACGAAGGAAGGAAGGCAGGGAGAGAGGGAGCATTGCTCAGATTAGCCAAAGTCACTGTGCTCAGGGAACATTGAAATCATCCTTAGAACCTGCCTTTTTTTTTTTTTTTTTTTTTTAATGAACAATTCCTTTTCATCAACCACAGGGCAAAGGGTTCTCCTAAGCATTAACTCTATGGAAGTGTGTAGGATATCCCTCTATACCTCTTGATCCTCTTGATTGATAAACGGAAATGTATGTACAAAATGTTAGAATAAAAAGCATCTATGATGTTAAAATAAGGAATTTGAGAGATAGAGATGATCTATCTCCAAAATGATATGCATCTCATGGTTCATTTTAGTTGTTACCTGCTGTCTACATTGACACCCATTCTCTTCAATCACATGGCTTTAAGAAATACTTTGTTTTTCCTCTTGCTTTAAAAACTAATTAGACCAACATTTTTCAGGGGGAGGGGAAAGAATCTCTGGTACAAAAAGGAAAGCAAAATCTTTTCCCAAAATATTTGTAAGACATGGATATAAGCATTTTGCTATAAATAAATAAGTGAATAGAAACATACATGATGATTTTCTATGCAAATTTCATATTAGTAACATCATTGAAATATAAGATTTATAAACTCTTTCTGATTCACTATTCTCATTTCCAGAGAAAGTTTTCTTTTTAAAAAAGGCAAAGAGCAGCAAGAAGCATACAATCATGAGGAGCTGTTTGTAGTGAAGAAAGCAAAAGAATGAGGAAAAAAGGATCTGGGTCACAAATATATGCAGCAAAAATTTTAAATAGCCGAGAATGAAGTCTTTTAACTTCACAAACAGGCTATGTGAACTAAGTCAGTTAACTGATGAGTAAAAAATGTCTTTATTTATAAATGTTCCCAAGCCTGGCAAACTCTACATTCATTATTCATTAGATCTCTGGTCTTTTTTTTTTTTTTTTTTTCAGTTTTTGGCCAGGGCCAGGTTTGAACCTACCACCTCTGGTATATGGGGCCGGCACCTTACTCCTTGAGCCACAGGCACTGCCCTAGATTTGGGATCTATTTAATCTGTCATTTCTTAGCAGTCAAAAGTAAAATAGTCAGTAATGTAAACAATAAATTAGTTTAGAGAGAAATAACTGGTCATGAATTGAGATTAATTAAATTACTTAGTTTTGCATCATCTTTGCAAAACTGTGGGGAGTAACACAGTTAAACACAGCAAGAGAATAGGCTGTGATTGAAATAGATAATAAGTATGATCATCCATCACCAAAGAAAATTGTCTACAGCAATTATGACCTTAAGTTCCTCTTGCATCATGAATTGCTGCAAATTGTCTTCTCCCAGTTTCTGTGGGCAGAGAAAAGTATGTTTTTACAGTTTCTGGTATTTAAAACGAGCGAAACAAACATAAGATTTTTGTTTACCATTGCTTGTACGAATTTTAAACCATTAGCTATAAAAACCTTTCTACAAGGTACATAGAAAAACATAAAGGAAAAATTGCTAATGTCTATGCCACTTTGTACAACACTTCCAGGCTATATTTAGCCTTTTTAATGAACACTTTCTCTAAATTAATTGGCTGTACTATATTTTGCTGCTAATTCATGAGAACTCTCTACTGAGTTAGTATTTTTCTAATTTTTTTTGTCTCAGTTATAGGTGGCAATTTGGAATTTGATGTATATTTACTTATGAAATTTATGTTTTTAAGTAAAATTTTTTTTTTAGGCAAAATTCTGGAAATGGCTTGGAGAGGAAAGTTAGGTACATCTCTTGGGAAAGTTGTGTCTTAGAAGGCAGCATATAAAGTCCTGCCATCTGGATGGCCTGTCTTGAAATAAGTTATGTCCTTTCATAATGTGTGGGATAAGATTTTCTTCTTCCTATCTGCCCCGTCTTGTCTTGCCACTGTGTTTCACTCCACCTTTGTTCCTTTCTATCTACCATTCCTTCAAACTTCTTCACTTCCTTTTTTGCTTCTTTCACTGGTCTGAATCTAGCTACTCATTTCTTTCACCAAAACACGTATTTAGTAACTTTTGAACTTGGAAACTTGATTCCAGTTACCAGATATCATGTGGTAATTTCACAGATCTTGCTACAAGTATTCCAAAAACATCGCTGATGTCATCTCATTACTCTTCAAGTTCTTGATTCTTGCTCTTTTTTTCTATGCTACTTTTGATATTTGATGGTTTCATTTATTTCTGATATTAATATATCTGTATTTCCAATGTTCACTGATATCAGACCAAGTCTCTTTCTTAATGATTAGTCTAGCAGAGTTTTGAAAAGTAAAAATGGTGTAAATGGATCATGAAGGAGAGTCTGTGTATAAGAAGATACCCTCCTATCTGGAAAATAAATATATCAGTCCATCGACTAGATGGGCATTTTTCTCCTGTGCCTTATATCCATGGGTTTACACTAAAATTGTAAAAATGACCTATTTTGCTAGCCAAGTAGATGTATCAAATGAACAGATATTTTAGTTTATGCCAGCTGAAAAATTACATAATTTATAAATTTAGAAAGGTGACCTTGTTTCTTATTAATGGTTATAGCCCACAAGGTGGCATCCTGACAGGCTGGGAAGTGCAGCTTCCAGCAAAGACCCAAAGGCAGGGGTTTTGAGGGAGGAGATGGCGAAGCAGGGATTTACACTTACAGAAGTTGACTAAGTAGGGTGGTGCCTGTAGTTCAAAGGCCCCATATGCTGGAGGTGGTGGGTTAAAACTCAGCCCCGGCCAAAAACTATAAGAAGTTGACTAAGTATACACATTCAACAGGTTACAGGAGGAGCTGTGAATATTCATAAGGGATCCTAAAGCATGTGTGTAGAAAAAACACACATGTTACATACTATCCATGTTCACTTTGGGGTGGAGATTTAACATTTAAATATATGACAGCTCTGTCCTCTAAGGCAAAAGGTGACACATGAAGGCCCCCGAGTGTGCAGCCTCTGTAAAGTGGCCAGAACCAGTTCCTGGTCAGTATTGTCTGATCAGAATAAACTTATTGAAATCAGTCTCTTGTGTAAAACAAAGCTCTAGTGTTGACTTGTGGAACAGGGCAGTGGGGGGAGGCATCTGGTGGTGGATGACCTGCGCTTGTTTCAATATTGCTTATTTATCGCTAGACCAGTGCTTGTTCAGCTCCAGAGAAAACAAGACAAAACAAAAACAGAAACATTCTGCCAGCTAGACCATGGTTTATTCTTTGAGGGGAGGGGTGTGTGACTTACCCCTTACTGGTCATTCATCGTCTTGGTTCTTACTATAGTTTTTTTTGGGGGGGAGACAGAGTCCCACTCTATTGCCCAGGCTGGAGTGACATGTCATTCACGCAGCTCACAGCAACCTCAAACTCCTGGGTTCAAGGATCCTCCCACCACAGCCTTCAGAGTACCTGGGACTAGGCACACCCCCAACCCCAAAATCAAGTTAATTTTTTTTCTATTTTTAGTAGAGATGGGGTCTCGCTTTTGCTCAGGTTGCTTTCCAACTCCTGAGCTCAAGGATTCCACCTGCCTTGGCCTTCCAGGGTGCTAGGATCACAGGCATGAGCCACCACACCCAGCCATACTTAGGCATCTTAATACCACAGAGTCTGCTCTGGCAGTCTTATGATGAAGTAATGCTATCATTCATTAATGCTGGTCAGTTGTGTCTGAACTGCAAATAGGCATTGACAGGGAAAACTGCTCTCCCAACACCAGACTTTTCTCTGAGGGGAGTTATAGTCAAGGACGCAGGGCCCCCTGGCTGGTCACGCTCTTTCATATATTTGTACTTGGAGCCCAGGCACCTTCGTTCTTAGTTCTCTTTATCTGAGACCCTGGGCAAAGGTCCTCTCAAGTCTCCTTGTTGAGGGAGGAAGGAAAAACCTTAAAAACACTTGTCCAGACTGATGTGGTATCCAGTACTTTTCCATTCATAGCTCCGTCTTCCTCCAAACTCCCCCTGCTTCCCCTTAGCCCCCACTCCAATCCAAAGCCTGACAGAGCCTTTTGTTTGGTTATCCCTGAACAGTGAGACACCCACTAAGTCTGCTTTGCTCCTCCTGACCTGGACCTGTGCATTATCACATGGGGGAAAAATGGAACAGGGGAGTCAGAATTTCTTCGGATTTGGGGTTTTATACCATCACAGTAAGTAACTAAAGGCGTAAATCTTTAATCTATAGTTTGTTGCCTTAAATGGCTACTTTGATACCCAACAGCTCATCTTTGTCCCTTCCAGCCCAGCTGAATTCCTGACAACTATGCTTATAGAAACCAAAAACTTATCTATTTATCTAAAATTGGTAATTCATTTTTAAATTTAAAGCAATTTAAGTCTAGAAAAAATACCTTGTACTTTAAGACTTTTCAGGTCATTTACATTTCTTAAATTAAGTAATTTACAATAACTTAAATTTTTAGTAACATAAGAGTTCCAAATAAAGGAGATATCTTTTATTAATTAAGCTAAATTTGTAATTTCAAATGAAACTAATTAGATAAAATCCACTGTTGATTTATCATTTTTTAGATTGCTAATTCAAATACAGTTGAGCATCCCTAACCTGTCCAAAGTTTAAAATCTGTAATGTTCTGAAACTCAAAGTTTTTGAGCACCGATATAACTCTTCGAGTGGAAAATCCCATGCCACATGACAAGTCATAGTCAGAACTCAGTCAAGACCTTTATCATGCACTACATTATTAAAAATATCCACCCAATGTGGAGAAAAGGGCACACTTCTACACTGCTGGTGGGAATGCACACTAATACGTTCCTTCTGGAACGATGTTTGGAGAATACTTAGAGACCTAAAAATAGACCTGCCATTCGATCCTATAATTCCTTTACTAGGTTTATACCCAGAAGACCAAAAGTCACAATATAACAAAGACATCTGAACCAGAATGTTTATTGCAGCCCAATTCATAACTGCTAAGTCATGGAAGAAGCCCAAGTGACCATCAACCCACGAATGGACTAGCAAATTGTGCTACATGTATACCATGGAATATTATGCATCTTTAAAGAAAGATGGAGACTTTACCTCTTTCATGCTTACATGGATGGAGCTGGAACATATTCTTCTTAGCAAAGTATCTCAGGAGTGGAAGAAAAAGTATCCAATGTACTCAGCTCTACTATGAAGCTAAATTATAGCTTCCACATGAAGATTATAACCCAACTATAGCACAAGACTATGGGGAAAGGGCCAAGGAAGGGGAAGGGAGGGGGGAGGTTTTGGTGGAGGGAGGGTAATGGGTGGGGCCACATGTACAGTGCATGTTAGAATGGGTACAGGTGAAACATACTAAATGCAGAATACAAATGCCTACATACAGTAACTAAGAAAATGCCATGAAGGCTACATTGAACAGTTTGATGAGAATATTTCAGATTGTATATGAAACCAGCACATTGTACCCCTTGATTGCACTAATGTACACAGCTATGATTTAACAGTAAAAATATATAAATTAAAAAAAAATCCACCCAATTATTTCACTTTTATATGCAAAAACTCCCAAATACAAAGACTTCTAGTCCCAAGCACTTTGGATATGGGATACTCGACATGGGTTTGCATTGTCATAAGTGAAGAAAAACAAATACATATACAATGAGTTAGCTGTTTTCACTGGTTTATTTTATGTTAATAAAATCTTAAGAAACTATACGTAGTTTATAGTGTATAGTGTAATAGGCTTAAAATCTCAGCAATAAATGCTTACTCTTGGATTATGTCTTTTTAGTATTATAATTTGATGCCTGCCTCTTAAAGGGCTCCCACACTGATAAAACAAGGCCCACCCATTTTTTCATGTATTGCATTTTAAAAAATAATTAGGAGCATCCACAAGGATATAAATATACATGTTCAATATATAGGCTGCTTGAAACATTAACACATATTTGGAACTTTAAGTTTCCAATGATTTTTATGTAGTTTGTCATATTTGATAATAAATATGAGAGGTTTTCCTGATTTATCAGCTTAAAATATATTAGTTAATATGTTAATATTAATATGTTAATTTTCTCAGTCTAGCATAGTACTTCAGAATAAGAAAGAACTTCTATCCTCCAGGAGGACACAAGGGCAGGCTCTTTTAACTTTCAGGTAATCTCTGATGGATAGTCCTGGGCTTATGTCAGCCACTTGCAGGCCCTAGAAAAGAAATAGCACATAATGTTTTTTACCAATCAAGTATGTGCCTATGATCATTTTTGCACATTTAATTCTAAACAGAAAGGAAAAGTAAGTGATTTCACATTTTTTACTTATCCCAAGTCAACCTTGCTCAATATAGAATATAAATTTTCCTGAATGTGAGTTTTGCATCTTGTATTTAACATCACCATGGTTTTGTAGCTGAGATGAAAGTGGTGTTGAATAGCAATGAGACTTGTCAGTTCTGTAGGCATAAATCCAGGGTTTAAATTTAAAACCTGAATTAAGTACACTAGATATGGATGAAGATTTACTATAAAATTCCATTATCTCAGACTCGAGGAGATTGATAGATTCTTGGATATTTTTAATAAGGCCATGCCTTTTCTTGTCATTTTACACTGCCTAATATTTCCTTTTTCTTCCCTTTTCTTTAGAATAAGCATACGGCATTTAGTAGTGGAATGCCCAGCTTTATGATGCATACTACAGCATTTCATTTTTCATAATGTGATGAGTGATCAATTTTAAAGGACTTGCCATTCTTCTCTAATATAATATTTAATATAGCGAAGGTTTAGAACATCGAAGTTATTAGAAACAATGCTTTTCAGAAAAATAGAGATATCTATCATCTTGTTATCCCTATTCTCGTTTTTTGCCTGTCTTTGTTGATGCATGTGTCTTGACATTTTAACTCAGTCCCATGGGAGTATTCCACTCCGCCATTTTTTCTCTCATGACTTACAATGAGTTCAAAAGAAGTCACAAAAAACCAAGGAAGCACTCTCCTAGGGAATTTGATTATGGGATAATTTTAGGAAATGCTACGTATTTTAAAAGTTGTATCTAACACAGCATAACACGGAACGAGTGTAAATGAAGAATAGCATCCTACAGGAAGCTCAATGGGATGGCAGGAGAGAGAGAACTTTATTCTTTTCCATTTTTATTGTTTTTTTTTGTTTCAGAACAACTTATGACATGTAAAGACTATTTTTTTTTTTTTTTTTTTTTGAGACAGGGTTGCCCAGCCTCTGTTGTCCGGGCAGTGGTGTAATCATATGGTGCACTGCAGCCTCAAACTCTGATACACCTGGTTTCAACTTCCTTCCACTTCAGCCTCCCTAAGAGCTAGCACTACAGGCTGACACTGTCATACTCAGCTCGGTTTTTTTTTATCTTGTTTGTTTGTCTGTTTGCTTGTTTTTGAGACAGACTCTCACTCAGTCGCTCTTGGTAGAGTGCCATAGCATCATAGCTCACAGCAACCTTATGTTCTTGGGTTCAAGCAATCCTCTTGCCTCAGCCTCCCAGACAGCTATGACTATAGGCACCCGCCACAATGCCTGGCTATTTTTAGTGACGGGGTGTTTTTTATGGCTATTTTTGCTCATTTGTTTCCAACTCCTGAGCTCAAGAAATCCACCTGCCTCGGCTTCCAGAAGTGTGGGATTAAAGGTGTGAGCCACCACATCTGGCCTTTTTTTTATTTCCTTTTTTAATGTTTGTAGAGACAGGACACACTTTGGTCACACAGGCAAGTCTTGATTGGTTAGCCTCAAGTGATTATCCTGCCTCAAGGCCTCCCAAAGCATTGGGACTATAGGCATGAGCCACCATGCCTGGCCCTCTGTTCTTTATCTGAATTGTTTCATTATAATTTCTCTGTGCTATTGAAGTTTATCAGGCAATATTAGTGTATAACTTTCAAAGTTAGGTTTCCATATCCTGCTGGTTTTGCCCTTTATTCAGAATAATACCTTGGCAAGTTAACTCAGATTTTTTACCATATGCCAATGTGTAGATTGTGCAGAATGTTCTGAAAGTTGTGAATCTAAGAAATCCTTAAACATTAAATGAGAATTTTCAGAGTACTGGGAAAGATTGTATTTGAACTATCCTATGTCATTTATGTGTGTGTATATTTAAAAATAGGAAAGGTATTGGGGAACCTGCCCCAAAATGCTATAGGTCTCCTTCCTAGTGACTTGGTAGGGCAGAAAGACTGATGGAAATCATTAGGAAAGTTATAGTGAATTATAGACAAAGACAAAGAGAGTTTTAAGAGCAGCAGGGCTGGGGAAGTGGCACACCCTTCTTTGTGAGGCTTCCAGTTCGCCACCCTGAGTATCAGGCTAGCTCTGTCATTATTTCATACATCAGTGTTACAATCATAAACCTCATGTAGGCAAGGCAAACAATCCCCCATAATTCTTGCTGCACTTGCATTTCTATTAACTAGACTAATTCTTCAACTAACTATGTTATTTGTATGGATTTACTTGCTACTTTTTATTGTTTTAAGGTATTTATGATCTTAACACAAACAAAGCCTGGATAGGTAAATAGTTAGAAACTGATGTCAGGAAAAAAAACCTAGCTGACCCAAAGTCACAAATCACAGATGTGATTTTTTAATTCTCTGAAACTTTTGTGTCCAGACCGGAAGACTTCTCTGGCCAAACTAAGGTGATAGAAGAAAAGAGACATTTCATCTCATGATCTAGTCCAGAGCAATCTTTGCTATGTTGGACAAAGTTTAAATTTCCACATTCTTAACTTTCCCCAAAAGCACTGTCCTGGAGCCATCATCCCCACCCTGGCAGAGAATGGCCACCAGGCCCTGTGGCAGTGCTGGGAGGACATTGAACAAATCAGCTTTCAGAATACTAAAGTGATAGGGTCCTCTGCTTTGTGCTCAAAGCCAGGAAATTGCTTCCTGAATCAATATCTCCTATCACTGTTTTCCCTTTGTTCATTCTCTGCAATCCTGTTCCTAATTTAATTTCTAATCTGCTTACAACTAATAATTGAATATCGGTTTCCAGCTTATAAAAATCATTACTAGTAATGCAAGGTCATCAAGATATGTCTCTTCCCTTAATTATTCCCACACGCACTCTTCAGAAAGGAAAGTAAAGAAAAGAAAAGAAAGGAAAGGAAAAGAAAAAGGAAAGGAGTAGATTAATTGGATGTTATGGGCAGAAAAAGAGTAGTTACTAACCACCTGTTTTCCCATGTTCTCTCATCCTTCATCAAAACCAGGATAGCTTCAAGACCTGAGCGTCTTCCTCTGGATGGCTCTGAGTGGTGTATTAATTATCATTTCCTCTTAAGACAAACAACACCAAACTCAATGACTTTCTACCAAGGATTCTGTCTAGGAAATACTAACTGGCTTGGGTAGTTTTGATGTATTATCTATACACAAGGTATATGTTGAGAACATTGTTCTTAATTCCCGACTGAGCTTTTATGCTCTTCATCACCCCTTTCCTCTTAAGTATCAAAACTAGCACAATTTATCTCAAAGTCCTTAAGTTAAAGTGGTGTCTTTGATTATATTTTTCCCGAAGACCCCTTAAGTGAAGAAAGGATCTATTATTATTGTCTCAATTATTTTATATTATTTCTGAAAACTAAATTGAATAATATTCTTAATTAAAACTTTTGGGTGATGGATATTTCTTACTGTACTGATAAGTAAATTTGTATTAAATTTGAATCAGATCAATTCATTTATCCAAAGTAGCACAATTTAAGACAAACTATGGTAGAACCTCTGTAAGTTGACCTACTAAAGGACTATAACACAATGGTCAACATATCGAGGTGGTTGACATAAGGAACTTCCATTGAGTACATGTGGTGCATGTCCAGTCTATGGACATTAGGTCAACTTAAGAAGGTGGTCAGTGTAGAGAGGTGGTCCACTATGGATGTTCTACTTCACTTAATATCTTTTAAGAATTCCACAGAACTCTCAATTCCTTTTGTCTTCAAGGCAACACATCTACAATATTGTTCTAAACATTGGATTTAGATTGTGAAAGAGCCTGACTTATTGCTTGTCACACACATAGGTTGTTCCGTCAAAGTTATCTATGCCTTCCTCTTACAGGGCATGTTGTTTATCTATGTGAATTGTTTTTGATTTCAAGGTCTTAGAAAACGGTTTCTTCTAAGAAAATAAATTATGCTATTGTCAAATTATGCTACCTTTTTTTTTTTTTTTTGTAGAGACAGAGTCTCACTGTACCACCCTCTGGTAGAGTGCCGTGGTGTCACACGGCTCACAGCAATCTCTAACTCTTGGGCTTACGCGATTCTCTTGCCTCAGCCTCCCAAGCAGCTGGGACTACAGGCGCCCGCCACAACACCTGGCTATTTTTTGTTGCAGTTTGGCCGGGGCTGGGTTTGAACCTGCCACCGTCGGCATATGGGGCCGGCGCCCTACTCACTGAGCCACAGGCGCCGCCTAAATTATGCTACTTTTATATAAATGACAGGTGGACCCAGGTGAAAACCTTTTGCATTTACCTTTGTAGATGTGCACGAAAATTGCTACATTTTTATTTTCTGAGTTTTATTTCTATAGTTGAGTAAACATTTGGCCACATTTTCACTTTTTTGAGAAACAGATGAGATCAAACAAAATGTTCCTACTCTTTTTTTGTTTTTTTGGAAGTCTTACGTCATCCTGGATTTTATAGTAGGTTGTATTCTGATAGACATATTAATAATATACATACCATATTAATATATTATTTAAATTGTAATATTCATCATATTTATGTTTACTTTGAAATTGTGTCTTTATAGTCTTTTTGCTATGATTATGAAATTTTGAGAAATAAAGCAAGGTACTTTCATATATTCATGAGCTTCATTAGTGATTAATAATAAACATAGCATTTATTATGTAAAATTTGCATTCATTCCAGTAAAGGAGACTTGGGCATATAGATAGCCTAGTTTTACTGGTATTAATGACATCTTTTGTAGTCATACTGTGGATTAAGTTTGAGGCTTAAGTAGTGATGTTTTGGCAAATGTTTAAGAACTGACTGACTCTCAGGGAGGTAAAAACCGATTTATAGCATTTGCCAAGTTTCATGGTGGTATAAGTATCCCCCTCCCATCCTGAGAGCACATTCAAACCATCAGTGGTTTAAAACTTTGGTGGAAAAATTTATATAAGTTATAAAATGACCTTTGTGAGCCAGTTTTAGCGTACATTAGGCTTAAGTAAACATAACCAGATGCCCATACTGACCTATCTCACTTTATCGTTCTTGCCTTTATTATGCTGCATAGTATGGTGACATTTTACATCCAGCAATCCATTCACTGTCATTTTCTAGCATGTTCTCATTCCATGTCTCTGTGTCACATTTTGGTAATTTTTGCAATATTTAAAACTTTTTCATTATTATTATCTGTTAGGGTGATCTGTGATCTTTGTCTTTGATGTAACTATTGTAATTCTTTTGGAGTGTCATGAAAGGTGCCCATATATGATGGTGAATTTATTCAATTTATGTTGTATATGTTCTAACAGCTTCACTGACCATTTGTTTTCTTCTGTCTCTCTCTCTCCTTAGGTTTTCTATTCCCTGAAATGTAACGATATTGAAACTAGGTCTATTAATAACCCTATAAGGTTTTCTATGTGTTCAAGTGAAAGGAAGATTCGCACATCTTTCATTGTAAGTCATAACCAGAAATGATTCAGCTTAGTGAGGAAGGCCTGGCAAAAGCGAAGATAGGCTGAAAGCTAGGCCTCTTGCACCAAGCATTAAGTGAAGTTGTGAATGCAAAGGAAAGGCTCTTGAAGAAAATTAAAAGTGTTACTCCAGTCAATGCATGAATGATAAAAAATGAAACAGCATTATTGCTGACATGGGGGAGATTTTGAGAACTGAACAGAAGATCAAACCAGCCACATTTCCTTACTCAAAACCTAAATCTTCAAAGGACAGTTTGGCTCTCTCCTTAGGGATTAATGCAGGTGTTGACTTTGAAGCCAGTGCTCATTTATGATTCCAAAATCCTGGAGCCCTTAATAGTTGTGCTACATCTACCCTGCCTGTGCTTTATGGATGGGACAACAAAGCCTGGATAGCAGCATGTCTGTCTGTAGCATGGTTTACTGGATATTTTAAGTCCACTATAGAGACATACTGCTCAGGAAAAAAAAATCTTTTCAAAATATTGTTTACTGGCAAAGCATCTAATCACTCAAGAGTTCTGATGGATATATACAGGAAATTAATATAGTTTTCATGCCTGATAAAGACAGTAGTTAGAAGCCTTTAAGGAGGGACTGGGAAACAGGCATGGAGAATAAACTATCAATCTATTGCCCTGGCTTCAATTCCTAATACTAAGAACCCAGCCAGAAGCAAAAACTGGTATCACTAACATAATATCCACCCTCCGTCCCATGAATCAAAGAGCACTTTGATTTTCAAGTCTTGTTATTTAAGAAATATATTCTGTAAGTCCATAGCTGTCATAGATAGCTATTCCTCTGAAGGGTCTAGGCAAAGTCAATTGTAAACCTGTAAGGATTCATCATTCTAGATGTCATTAAGATCATTCATGATTCATAGCAGGAGGTCAAAACATTAACATTGATGGGAGTCGGGAATAAATTGATACCAACTCTTGTAGCTGAATTTGTAGGGTTTATATTTCAGTGGATGAATTAACTGCAAACGTGGTGGAATAGCAAAAAAACTATATTAGAAGTGGACCCTGAAAAAATGATGTGACTGAATTGTTGCTGTCTCATAACAAAACTTGAAAATATGAGGAGTTACTTCTTATGAATGAGCTGAGACAGTGGTTTCTTGGGATGGATTCTACTCCTGGTGAAGATGCTGTGAACATTGTTGAAATGACACGGCGGGATTTAAATATTACATAAACTTAGTTGATAAAGCAACACAAGCTTCTGAGAAGATTGACTCCAATTTTGTAGAAAATTGTACTGTGGGTAAAATGCTCTCAAACGACATCACACGGTATAGAGAAATCCTTGGTGTAGCTAGAGCATGTGATGAACTTATCTGTTTTTCATTCTTACATTTTCATAAACATATATTTTAATAAAATGTAATTATGTATGCAAATGGAAATATTGAGGAAATATTAGACTAGAAATCAAAGCATGTGAGAAGGATACTCAGCCAATAGGTTATTAGAAAGAGGCAACTGGTAAAATTATGAAAGTAGTAACATAAACTGTCAGACGGAAATTATCAAGGTAATAATAAAAAGTAGGTTAGCAACCATGAAGAATAAAGGCTTCCAATTGGTAACACTGGATGAACAACTTCATTAATCCAAAATGTGGTAAAATATGTGGTATAATAAAAACTAAAAAATTTAAACTTTATATTAAGAATATTTTATTTGTATAGCTCATGACTATTATAGTGTTTGTAGGGTAGGAAATGTAATTCTAGAACATGAATTGCTTTTATAGAATAATACTTTAAAAATGTTACAGTAGTAATATACTTCAGAATTGTTTTGAAATTTTAGAATTGCCATATGTCCTGATTAGAGAAGTGTTATAAAAAAATGTGATATACCTTCATCTTCTCATGAAAGTTGTCTTTGTATTTGAGAATGGTGAGCCAAGGTGTTCTATGTTCAATAGCATAGGAAATGTAGTTTAAATATATTCTTCGAATTTGAAGAGCTGAACAATTACATGAGATAAAAATGATATTATCAGAGTAGATGTAAATAGCATAAGATAATCCTATCTACTAATTAGAAAGTCACTAATCTATATCCAAAGTTGACAAACTATAGAATATTAAGAATAATATTTAGAGATGTGGAAGTTCTAATCAAACTAAAAAATAAACAAGGAAATTCACTGTGAAGAAAGAGAAAAAAGAATTAGACTGGGGATAGAGACAGGGAAATTGGGGTAGAAATTTACTGCTCTTCATTACAAAAATTTCTATATAATTTTACTCCTTAATAACCACTATGCACACATATTACTTTGATTTTTTTTTTTTTTTTTGGTAGAGAAAAAGCTCACTTTATCCCCTCAGTAGAGTGCTTTGGTGACACAACTCACAGCAACCTCCACCCCTGGGCTTAGGCGATTCTCTTGCCTCAGCCTCCCGAGTAGCACGTGCCCGCCACAACGCCTGGCTATTTTTTTTGTTGCAGTTTGTCCAGGGCCAGGTTTGAACCTTCCACCCTCAGTATATGGGGCCGGCACCCCACACACTGAGCCACAAGTGCCACACTACTATGATTTTATAAATAAACTAATGAGGCAGTTAGTTTCTAGAGGCTAGTACATTGCTAGGAATATGATATGTGTGGATGTGTACATATGTTGGTATATGTTTTTTTTTGTGCTGGTGTACCAACACCATATAGTGAATAACTTGTCAGCCGCATAATCTATAATCAAAACAAAACAAGTGTTACATACTTTCCACATTATAGGCCAAAAGAAAATGAAAATCACCAGGAATAATTCCTAGCATAGATTAAGAAAGTCAAATGGCAGTCACCTTCAAGCTAATTATTTAAGCAAAATATTTTTCTAGACTACAGGCAGCAAACTAACAGTCTGGTTATGTTTAAAAACATCCAGCTCCTGTGTTTAAGAATTAGTTGAATATAACTAGACAAATCTATTCAGTTAAAAGTCCTTGGGAAATACACATTTATCAGACTTTCTGAGTGCATAATCGAAAGAAAGAATTCAGTTGGGTGATTCTTTGGGGAACTGCTGCCTATTAAATAAAAGTTTGAGGCAATTTGACATCAGAACTGTGCATATGATTCTGTAGGTATGAAAATATGCTCTTAAAAAACCACCTTGAGGCACCATTGAGTGAATTCTAGATTTTGAATGGTTGAATGAATATATTCAGATCATAGGGGCAAACAAAAGAATCAGAAATAAATGTAATTATCTGTAGTATTTTTTAGGTTGAGGTTAGAAAAATAATTTCAACATCAATCAATGAGTCTCTTGTCACAATATTTTAAAGGGAAAAATCATTGATATCCTGAACTGAATTTGAGTGATGTTTAATAAGATTTTACTGTACTCAGAAAATCCTGACAAACATATTGGTATAAAGAATTTGTTTCTATGCTATTTGAATTGCTGTGGCTTTACAATGTAATTTATAGCTAGAAAATGCAATGCCTTCTGCTCTGTTCTTTTTGTTCAAGATTGCCTTGGCTATTTGGGGTTTTTGTGGCTCCATATAAATTTTAGGATTCATTTTTCTATTTCTATAAAAATGATGTTGTAATTTTGTTAAGAGATTCCATTAAAACTGTAAATTGATGGGTAGGAGGGGCATTTTTACAATATTATTTTTCTAATTTATACACATGATCTGTCTTTCCATTTATTTGTGTCTTCTTGAATTTCCCTCATCAAAGGTTTATCATTTTCAATGTACAGATCTTCTTGGTGAAATTTATTCCTAAGAGGCTCGGTGCCTGTAGCTCACAGCTAGGGCTCTGGCGATATACGCCAGAGCAGGTGGGTTTGAACCCCGCCTAGGGCCTGCCAAACAAAAATGACAACTACAACCAAAAAAAAAAAAAAAATAGCAGGGCATTGTGGCGGGCCTGTATTCCCATCTACCTGGGAGCTGAGGCAAAAGAATCGCTTAAGCCCAAGAGTTGGAGGTTGCTGTGAGCTGTGACACCACGGTACTCTACCTAGGGCGACATAGTGAGACTGTCTCAAAAATATATATATATATTCTAATAATTTTAATTTTTGAAGCTAAGATAACTAGGATTGCTTTCTTGGTTATTTTTGGATAGTTTGTTTTTAGAGTATAGGAACGCTAATGATTTTTGTGTGTTAATTTTGTAACTTGCAACTTTACTGTGTTCACTTTTTAGTCCTGATGGGTTTATGGTAGAGTCTTTAGAGTTTTCCCTACATAAGGTCATGTCATCACAAACAGGACAATTTTACTAACATAAAACACATTTTGGTTCTATCGAGCATTAAAGGAATTTGCATAAATTACCTCACAGCCACTGCTGTCACCAGTATTTATTTAGAGGGACTCCCGCCTCAATGTCACTTTCTCAGTTCACCCACACGGCTTCTGACAGGTATTGAATCCTCCTTTGCACTAATGATTTGTTCTAAAGCACTGTATTTAAGGGGTAGTATATTTTGGGTCTGTCATTATGATAATATGATTAACGCAAATTAATAAAATTTGGCATAAAGCGTATTTAAGATAATCAAAATAAGAAGTTAAATTTTAACTGAGCCATAAAAAGCTATAGCTAAAATAAAAATAGGCTATGAAAATGACTTTAACATTTCTGAATACATGATAGCTAAGATATAAACTAGGAATAGACACCCAGCCATGCTTAACTCTTCATCTAAATCATTTATAAAGCAAAATTATTTGCCAGAGTACTAGTAGCAACAGCCTAACCTCAAAGGACTTGGGAGTGCTCTACAGGCCTCTCCAGGAGCCCATTTGTACTCTTGTAATCTGTTTCAGACATGACCCTGACTGACATGACTTTGTAGTCCACCTTGCTTCGTGAACATGACGGTGGGTCGGAGACATATGCCTTCCATCAGCCTGCCTGAAGGAATGGAAAATGGACTGTACTTCTTCATGAACTGGACGCCTTTGTGGATGCACACGGCCTCTCCCACCATGTGAACACTTCTGGTCCAACTTCCCTCTTTTTTTTTTTTTTTTCAAAAATGTGGAACGCTTTATGAATTTGCGTGTCATTCTTGCACAGGGGCCATGCTAATCTTCTCTGTATCATTCCAATTTTAGTGTATGTGCTGCTGAAGCAAGCACCTTCCCTCCTTTCTTAAAAAGGTATTATAGCGTGGTTACTGAATTCATACATATTCAGATCCCAACTCCATTACTTCTACTGCTGTGCCTGTAGGAAAGTGGTTCACCTCTTGCAGACTATCTTTCCTAAGTAGAGTGTCAACAATGATTACGCACACCTCCACAGCACAATCATAGTGACTAAATGGGGTTGTACACATAAAATGTTTGGTGAGATTTGGCACAGAATCAGCACCATATAAATATGACTTATATCATTTTACTTTTTGTTCTTTTGTTCTTTTGCCAATAGTGCCTATCTATTAAACTCTGTAAGGGCAATTGCAAATAAGTGCAGGAGATCATACTGATAGTTACTGACATAAATAATTAGGTTCAAACAGATTTATGGGCTACTCTGAATGTTAAGAAAGATACTAAACCCTACCTTAGTGATAGTCTTTGTAGTTCTTACTAAAGTATACCCTTTTGAAAAATTTTTATTTTAATGTGGGTCGATATTTTACTGATACAATCATTTGACCAAAAAGAAAGAAAAAGAAATGATGGATTATAAAAATATCTTACATTCAAAATCAATGCAAGAAGTTCTGGATTCTAACTACTTCCCTCTTTCAGCCAAAACTTCTTTCTATATTTCTAAAAGGAGTGACATTTGGTCTTTTATCTATCACCAAACTAGTACAGACTTCTAACAACTGTTTAGATTGTAAAATTATTTTGGAAAACTGCATAATTAGGTCTAGATTCTATTTTTTTTTCCCTCCAAGTGATTTTTGTCCAAATGTGCTTTCAATGTTCTCTTCTGTGGCAACTAAAATGATGTCACAGTGTTCCTGAGATGCTGTCAATGTGACTTTGTAGTAAATAACATTATAATGTCAATGCATGACTCAGGAAGTGACATGATGTCAAGGAGGCACTCAGTGTGGTTGTATCATAAATTCAAAGGAAAATGCATATTTATGGAGACCTTAGGATGTCAAAAGAGAGTAATGCAGATGTTACATTATTGAGAAAAAAAAAAAACACCACTTCAGTGAAACTTGGTTAAAGATGATAAAAATTCTTCTGCGTAAAGGGAATTTCAAGTCATGTAATGTGCCTGCAGGTTATAAGATGCTTTTGTCTCTCCTGTGACAACTGTGAAGACTGCCCCATCAATGCCCAACCAGGGCCCATGGCTCAATGTCCTGCCTCAAAGGATATTGATCACCATCTCTTTTACCCTTGAATTCCTGATACTGCTAGATGATTTCTACTTTTACAAAGAAAGTGAGATATTTAGACTGCTCTAAGTCTACAGCCTGCTCCCTCTGAAGATCCTTTCTTCTACTAAGCGCTGTTTCTTAAATGAAAAGAATGCATGAGATTTTGGAACTGCTGAGGTCTGCAACTACAGAAGAAAGGGGTGTATCTAAATACAGTTAATGCCTGGATTTCTTTTATTAGAAAATAAATCATTTGGTTTAAGGATTGAATGCATCAGTGCTACTAGGCAGCATACAAACTAAATCTTTGTTGGTGTCCTCCATTCCCATCTGCATCTGTGCTAAACCTTCCCTGAAGTCGTGTCTCCAGAATTTTTTTCTTTCTCCTTACTTCTACCTCAAAGTCATTTACCTACTTTTTCCATTTATAAGTGGCCTTATGCTGTTATGATTCTGCTCTTTTCCCTCAGGTTGGTCAGGATAACAGGGTAGAGGGAGATGAGATTTTTTTTTTTTTTAACATGGAATCATTTTCTATTTATTTGTTAAACAATTATTTTTAGCCATAAGCATTGATAATACAAAAATCAGTGGGAACAAACACTGCTGCTCTCCTATTGTTCTAAATTCCTGTTTCGTTTTGGTCTCTACTCACTTTCACTTTCTACTTATGGTGCTCCTGGGAAGACCTAGGAGCTAGTTCTGCTGAGTGTTGGAACAAGGTCAGCTGGATTTGGGGAACTGGACCTGTTACCCCAAAAGGTACCCAGGGACTATTTTTCTTTATTACCGTCTTCCTGTCAAAGTTCTTTTAATTCAACAGAAAGGGGTGTTTTACCTGAACAGTTCAAGGAACTTCTATGAAATTGATGAAAATAGAACTCAAAGGTGGGAAGAATGTCCAGGTTTCTTAGAGCTGGGAGCTGAAGAGGTGCTGGGCATCTAGGCTCACCTTTCTCTACTTTCCATAAGTCATGGTCACTCTCGTCTCAATTTTCTCTCGATTCCTGTAATTTTTTTTATTCCTTTTCACCATGTTTCTCTAATTTTCTTTTGTGCAAGGTTCTACAAGGATACAGATGTCATCCTTTATTCTTCAGCACCTGAGTCTATGGTCATCTATGAGTTCCTTTTGTATTTCTTAGTGGAATTTTCTGAAGCAAAGTGGAAAAAGAATGACTGTGATTCTGTCCATCTGTCTATTATTTGGAAGGGGCTGTGAAGCCCTACGTTGCATAGGTAATTTTGTAGTCTATGTTTCATTTACACTGCAACCAATGTTTAAGTCAGAAAAGAAGTTGGGTAGGGCCGACAGCCTTAGTGATATGCCTCGTGTCTCTTATTCCCTTTTAAACTAATCCTAGTTTCTCATTTTCTTCTATATTAGAATTATTTTCTAATTATATAATAATTATTTTATAATTATTTATAATGAATTATAAGATTAACCCCTTAAAATGTGAGATGAACAAGTGTTGTTCGTGGAGAAGAAAACTGGGGGAGTTCTATGGAGATGATGTCTACAAAAAAGCCTGTGGAAAGCTAAATATCTGTGGTCACTAAGCTCCTGGTTATTCTGAAGTAAAGGTTCACTAGAAGAGTGTAAACAATAAACAGGCCACCAAAAAGTTGAATAGATACTTTCAACTTGGAAAAGGCAGAAATCAGTAAAAATAACCTTTACCCGGTACGTCTATGAATAGTATGATAATGACTTTTTGGATTAGATAGTGTTACTCCTGATTATGAAGTGATCACTTTATTTTTCCATGTCTGTGTAAGATCTTGTATGCGAGAAGGCAAGCAGAGTGTTGAGAAATCAGAGACAATCCATTTTGCTTCTCTGGCAGATCAGTTACCTCATCTTTATGAAGTGATAAGTGTACATTCATCCATCATAAAAATTGTGTATGTTACAAGGGATATGGAGATGGTGAAGAACTGTTAGCAGCAAACTGATGGAAAACAGGTAAAATCACTGAAAAAATTGGAGATACAGGTAGGCCAAAACTTTTAGAAATAGATTATTTTATATCTGCCTTCCTCTCTTCTTCCCTTCCTTCGTCATCATGTTCTAAATGCAATTTTAGCACCATTCAAAGGAAGTTTTTACAAAGAAGTTGTAGTTGAAGTATCTCCAATAAAGAGTGGGACTTAAGCAGATTGAATCCTAGAACAGAGATGTAAGGTGGAATTAAGAACAGGGTTTAAAATACAGTTGCTAATGGGCCATACATGTGCTATGAGTGAGCCATGATTTTAACAACAGTGACCACATTAGAGAAAGTGTGGTCAACGGTTTCTCTAACTGAACTGCCATTTGCACTTAGACAAGATTGCTTGATGGTACCATTCCTCACCCAGAGGAATTCCGAAAGCCTCCTCTAGATTTTTGAGAATTCTGAGTGCTCCAGAAATGCATTCCAGCAAGTTAGCTCAGCGTGTTTTTTATCCTGTGGCTGCTGTGAAACTTAGTAACTTCCTCATCAAAACACTCTCCCTGTGAGGCATTTGCATTTAGCAGATTTTACTGAGGAATTAGGAAGACTGGAGAGTAACCAGCAACATACACCAACCAGATTGTACAGCAACATACACCAACCTGATGACTGTTAAAATTCCTCTGATTTCATAATCTGTTTGGTGTCTTGCTTTACTGTAACCCTCCTCAGTCTTCTGCTCTCATCTCAGTGGCTACCCTCACCCTTCCTTCCTTTCTTTCCTTTACTTCCCCTTTAATGTCCCCTCACTTTCTTTGATTTCTTTGATCACTCACCCAGATAAATACATAAGGTATTTTCCAAAACATATATGGTCCCACTGTAAAAGGATTGCTACTGCTGACTGTAACAAACAATAAAATTTCATTGGATTATGCTGGATTTTCACCTTGGGAAAAAAACTATTCTCAAAAGTACAACTACTCTTGACATTGAGAACCCATAGCAAAAGAACTGCTATCCATTCACAGCACAGAGCCAGGTTACATAGTTAAAGCCACTTGCAGAGATTTGTAATGTGAGTAAATATTTCTTTTCTGTTATGAAGGTACTGAGATTTTGGAATTGCTTGTGAGATAGCATTTTGAAGCAAAAGCTGAGTAATGTGGTATTAAGCACTCTAAACTTGACAAATACATCTTCATAAAGACCAAATAAAAAAAATCTACAATTACAGTCTTTATATAATTACAAGTTAGCAAAATATTTTTAAAATATTTTTAAATATTTAAATTTAAATATTTTTAAATTTCATTATTATTTTATGTGTCTGGATTTTCCTTTATGGGCTAGTAGTGTTTGTATGAGTAATAAAGATCTATTAAATCAAAAATTATTTTTGTAAATAATTTTAGTCTCATTTCAGAAAAATCCATAATTACCTTGTATTAACAAATATTTTAACATAATTTATGTCTAATTCATGGAAATGCCAATGTAAGTGCAATTATGTATTTATTTACTTATTGGTTCTCAATTACACCTGGAGACCACTTCAAATTTATTTTTAATTATGTTTTTCTCAATTTGAATTTGAAGTGCTCCTATAGGACAGGCTTTATGATCCGTATTGCTGAGTTCCCTGCAATGTTGAACAAGTACCAGCTTTTGTAAGACTTTAGTTTCCCAAATCACTTTTACTCATCCATTCCCTGTTCCTTTTATATTTCTAATTTTATTTTATAATGTTTATACACAACAGATGACCTTTTTAAGATTTTGGCATTCATTTCTATGAATTGTAGCACATATAAAGATTCATGTAACTATACATAATCAGATGCAGAACTGTTCTATCCATACAGGGAAACTCCCTCAATCTACTCCTGTATAGTTACATCTCTTCTTCAGCCCTCTCACCAACCCCAATCTTTGGCAAGTATAGATTTGGTCTCCATCACTATAATTTTTGCAATTTCAATAATATATTACAAATCATACTATATGTAATCTTTTGAGATTGGCTTTGTCATTTAATGTAATACCTTTGGGATTTATCAGATTGCTGTAGGTTACTGGATCATATGATATTGACTAATTTATGAGAAAATACTAAGTCTTGTGCCAGGGTGCCTGACACACTTTGCATTCCTACTAGCAACACGTGAGAGATCCAGGTGCTCACCATCCAAATCAGGGCTTGATAGTACGGGTGTGTATGATATTTTGGACTCAGGATCTTGCTCTGTCATCCAAGCTGGGGTGCAATGATACTAAACATAGCTCACCGCAACCTCGACCTGCCAGCTGAGGTGATCCTCCTGACTTGACTCAACCTTCCCACTAGCAGAGATTACAAGCATGTGAAACTATACTTGTTTTTATTTGTTTGTTTGATTGATTGTAAAGATGAGTGTCTCACTATGTTGCCCATGTTGGTCTCTTAACTCCTGAGTTCAGACATTCTTCCCACCTCCCCCACCTAAAATTCTGGGATTATAGGCATGAGGCATCATGTTCAGCCTTTGCCCAGTATTCTTTAATTACAGCCATTCTAGCTAGTATATAAAGATACCTCATTGTGGTTTTAGTTTGTATTTATCTAATGGCCAATGATGCTATGAATCTTTTTACCTGTTTATTTGCCATCCTTATATTTTCTTTGGTAAAGGTTTTGTCAAAGACCTTTGCTCAAATTTAATTTTTTTCTATTACATTTGGAGCATTCTTTATATATTCCAAATAGGAGTTCTTTGTCAAGTATCTTCTCTGAACATGAAGCTTATGTTATCTGTGAACAGAATATTGCAAAACTCAAGTCACGTTTGAGCGCCTCACAGTTTGATTTCTGCAATTACAAGAGGTGCTCAAAGTGACTTGTATCCATCTTTTGTTATTGGTGTACCTTGAGCATTACAATTTTAATTCATATTTTTCCTTTCTTAAAATGTGTATACATTTTTTGGCACCCTCTCTCTCTCTGTATTACACCAATAGCACACAAGTCTTTATTAATGCAGGTTTAGAGTAATTACTGAATTGTATGTATTACTCATTTAAGGGTATTATTTTCTCAAAATGTTTTAACTATCTTAGTTATTTAGCTTTTCTGACTTATTTATTCATTTATTTTTGTAGAGACGGGGTCTCGCTTTTGCTCAGGCTAGTCTTGAACTCCTGAGCTCAGGCAATCCAACTGTCTTGGCCTGCCAGAGTGCTAGGATTACAGGCATGAGCCAACACGCCTGGCCAACTTATTTATTCTTGTTATTATAGTTTCTTTACTCAAATGGATTTTAGAATCAAATTGTCTTTATATTAAAAAAAATGCTAAGATTTTGATTGATATTGCATAAAATCTATAAATCAATTATGGATAAGGGACATGATTCCTATTCTAAGTCTTCCAATTTATAAACTTGGAATGCTTTTCACTTTATTAGGATTTCTTTAAAATTTTCTTTCATAGAGTTTTATGGTTTTCAGCATAGATATTCCATGAATGTTTTATTAGATTTAGCCCTAGAATTTATTTCATGTATTCATTTCATTTATACTTAGAATTTATTTCAGGTTTATTTCATGTTTAGAAATATTATAAGTGGTATTTTTATGGTAACTTCCAATTTTGCATTTCTAGAGTATTTATAGTGATTACATTTGATTGGTACTAACATGATATATATATTCCCTATTATTTTATTCTTTCATCCTACCCATTTTACTCTATGTCAAGTGAGTTTTTTATAGACAGCATATCTCGATAATATTTTGAATCCCTTCTGGAAATACCTACCTTTTAGTTAGTGTTTTTAAACCATTTACATTTATTACTATTATGTTTGAATTTGGGCATACAGTTTTATTATATTTGTTTTTGTTTGTCTTCTTAGTTTTCCATTACTGTTTCTCTTTTCCTCCTTGTTTTGGATTATTTGAACATGCTTTACTATTTCATTTTAATTTAGCTATAGTAATTTTGACTATGTATTTGCATATTCTTAGTGTTTTCTTAAGGAATTACAACATTTATACTTATTATGCTCATTTGACTGTAGAAATCTTCCCACCATGTAGGTCCCCTTTATAATTGTTTTATGTGTTACACATGCATGCATTGAAAACCACATCACACGATGTTGTAATTATTGCCTTCAACTATTTAACGTATTGTAATGTACTCAAAACAAGAAATGTTTTATTGTACTATTTATACTTTATGAATTCTATTGCTCTTTTTAATTGCTGATGTTCTATGCTTCTTTGTGGAATAATTTATCACTGTCTGAACAATTTTCTTTTCTTTTCTTTCTTTTATTAGTGATTAGTTAGAGCAGGCTACTGTCTATGGATTCTTTGTGGAATAGAGCACAAACTGAGCCTTCGAATATTTTTAATATTCAAAGAGAACAAAACATGGATAATAAGTTTATGAAAAATTACTTAAAATGTGATTGGCAGATAGTTATTGCTCAAAAGCTTTATCTCAAATGAAGATAACACTTTTAAATTGATAGAACATAAACTTGAGCTTTGAGTACTTCAAGAGAAAGGAAAAAACATCAATGATAAATATATGAAAAATCACCTAAAATGTGTTTGGCACATAGCTGTTGTTCAAAAGCTTTATCTGACCTGTAGATAACACTGTTAAATTAATTGGATATATGTTGAATCAGTTTACATTCCAAAATGTTGACAAAATTAATGATGATGGCATGAGGGAAAGAATAACAAAAGAATTATGAGTAAAAACTAAATACATCTGTAGCATAATTTTGTGAGGCATTTTTTTGTCTTTTAGAATATAAAACTTTGGATTTTTTTAGTCCATTATAATTCTAAAGTAGAAGTTGCTAAATATTTTTTAAAATTAATTTTCTCAGTATTACACTGATGCTATCTATGTGTGTCATTATTAAATGTACTAAAGGATTGGAGGCTACATTGAAGTTTGTGAAGGATTTTCTATGTATGTTATTTACATATTTCATTCAGCATAACTTTAGTATAATTTTCTAATTTCTCAATCAGAAATCATATGAAAATGGAAAAATCATTCTCCTCCCAGCTAATGTAGAAATGAAAGAATCAGGTATAGCTTTTCTGCCCTGCTGGGAAAGCTCCTCAGGTGAGTGCTGTTCCCCGATGACCTGAAGGAAAGAACTAATCAACTTTGTCTCCTAAGGGAAAAAAGCAGCTGGGGTAGAAGTTAAGAGGTAGATCATAAACGTGCCATGTTGTAAATTCCATTTTTATGTCTGATAAGATGCATGATTATGGAGTTAAGGTAAATACCGTGTAAACATCTTTTTTAGAAATTGTTTTACAGAACTAACAGTTATTCACATTTTGCCTCACAGGATGATTCTGAAAAAATACCTCAAATTTAAGAAATCAAGATACAATGGGAATATTGATTTGGTTCTTAATCATTAAAAGACCCCAAATAAAATTACTTAATACCATTAACATCTGTTTCCTCGTTCACTCAACTGATAAACAATTATTTACATATATTTTTCATTCTCTGTGACAAATACGTAGTAGTGAAATGTTTAGGTCACATAGGCAGGTGTAAAACACACACACAAAAAAAGCTATTCTAAATCTGACATATGAGAACTTGTGGTGGGAAGTGAACTTGATACTGCTTACAGAATTTTGAATCCCTGTCAGTGATAGCTTTATGAATGTATGCACTTAGACCAGAGGAAATTGCTAATGTGGTCTAATACCTTACAATAAAAATCATTGTGAAAATCTAAATTTATAAAAATTTATAAAAAAAGAGTTCTCAAGGTAGTTGTAATAATTTACCAATAAAGTATTTTCTCCTGTATTTTTCTTTGAATTTTGTGACATCTTTTTTCACATATTTGTATTGATAATATTCTAATTGATAAATCATAATTTTATGCATTTGTGGGGTACGGTGTGATGTTTTGATATATGTATACAATGTGAAATGATTAAACAAAGCTAATCAACATATACATCACTTCACTAAGCTGTCACAGTATCTTTGGAGGAGTAGACATTTTTAAATTTTAGAATATCCAATTTATTGGTTTTTCTTCCTTTTGATAGTGCTTTTTGTCTACTCTAAAGAGTGAAGACTGTGAAGAGTTACCATTAGTGAGTCCTGGCACCTTTTCATCATTCTCTTTGATGTGCAGATAACTTTTAACTCTTCACCTTAGTTTTTGTTCTTTGCAGCAATTCTGAGATGTCATAAAAAATTTGTGATCAGTATTTTATTACCTAATTTATAGAATACAGTTGGGTAAGAAGAGATTGAAAACTAATTCTGTATATTTGCCTCTTACTATTTTTATTCATAGAAAGTTGTACCCTTTTCTATATTAATAAGCTCTTCTACATTAAGTAAAAGTTTATTATTTTTACTTTTATTATACTGTGACAGCATTTATTTTCAATATTAATAAAAATAAATTTTTAATGTTGATAAAATGTTTAGTACCATTTGTCTAAAAGTTTTATTTTCATGAGTGAGACTAAACATTCTGTTGGGAAGTAACTGGAAATGCTCCACTGACTGGAGCAACCATCTTAGGAATCATCAGGAAAAAGAGCTTCAAGGCCTAATTGTGGACTGATGGGCCACACACCAGTTTCATGGTCTCCAATTTATCACGTAAGCTCCCATTTTTTCCTAAGCAAAGTGACCCTCTGTGGGGCTTCCAGTTTTCAAGACTTTTATTTTGAGTTTACCATGAATTACTTTGCTTTTATAAGTAAATAGATATTCTCGAGACATTTGAAAATTAAAGAAACTTAGCTCTCAATAGTGTAAGTTGCACAACCAGACCAGCTTGGACTCTGCGTTCTTTACATAGACAATTTCTCGTGGAACATTTCATCCATAGGACCAGCCCAGGGTACGGGAGCACAGTGGGTACAAAATGTATGCTTATTAAATGAAAGAGTGAATACATATACTTCCTTTCCAATGAAATTTTGAGATTTTCGCAATGATTTTTATTGGAAGGTATTAGACCACATTAGCAATTTCCTCTGATCTAAGTGCATAGATTCATAAATCTATCACTGATGTTTTCTTGACAGGGATTCAAAATTCTGTAAGCAGTATCGAGTTCACTCCCCACCACAAGATGTCATATATCAGATTTAGAATAGCTTTTTGTGTGTGTTTTTGCACTAATGTATACTGGTAGGAAAGTGTGTGGATGATAAACATGTACATTAGCAATATGTGTGTGTGTGTGTGTCGGGGTGGTGGTGTATGTGTACGATTGAACATTAATTTTTTTTTTTTTCCGAATTCAGATTTATTGATTTCCACTGTTTTAACTTTAAAAATGGTATGAAGCTGACTGGAAGAAAGGGAACCAGTGATTTAAAATTAAAATTGAGCTAATGGTGAAAGTACATAACCTCTGGCTTCAGTCGCCATATCACCTTAGGTGGAATATAGTTCTTTTTGCTTTTTTTGAACAAAGTTCCTGAACTCTGAAACCCAGGGACGCTTCGGGCCTCTCCTGGCAATGTCCTCCACTTTGGGTCAGTCTCCTGGGCCAGAGGTGAAAGTGCTTTCAAAAATACCGCCATTTCCCCAGCACAGTGTCTTTGATTGCATCTAGGTATTGAGGTGGAACCCAGAGCGCCCAGTAGGAAGAGCTGCCGTGGAGCCTACGAAGTGCCATTGAGTGGTAGTCTCGGGGTCCTTCCACATGTTCACAGACCACATTTTTAATGGAGCCCGGGGGCAATTTCTCAGTCCTCTCTTTAGGGCCAATCCAAAGCTGTTCTTGTTCCAGATTAAAGGTGAGTCTCACTTTTCCTCCGGACTTGTACATACCGGACAAGGGTTCCAATGACAGGCGCTCCTGGGCCCCCTTAACCGGCTGCATGCCGTCTTCGGGTTTGCCTTTATCCAACACTTTCCTGTGTTGCTTCTGCCTGCAGAGAGGCCCCTTCTTGTTCTCTTCGACCGGTGCATCCTGCTGCACCGCATCTTTGGGCGTGTTTACTGCTAAAACACTGTTTATCGTGAAGCCAACGACCATGATCTTGGGCTCCCTGGTCACTTTTATCTCTCTCAGTGTCTTGTCCTTGGGGATGAGTCCCTTTTCCCTGACACTGTGCGTGGCAGGTGGGAGATCTATAATTGAGTGAATCTTCTGTTTTATCTCTGAGCCTCTGCTGTCTTAAGGGGGAACTCCATGGCGTGCTTGGTCTTGTTCCAGATGATCTCAGGTCCACCAGCTCCCTTGCAGCGCCACTGCCGGCACCCTGGCGATTGCTGACTGAGGCCTGGGCCCCCAGTCCTCAGGGGGCTGGCCCGGGGCTGGCTGCAGATTGCCACGCACAGCGAGGGGGGAGTCCTCGGCTGCAGTCCCTGCCGGGGTCTCTGCCTCCAGGCAGTCAAGGGGCGGTATGGGCACCTTGGTCCTTGGTCGCCACCTTCTCGGCCTCCGTGTCCATGTCAGGTTCCTCCCTGCCTTCGGGGCCCCCCTATAATTATTTTCCTCAAAATATAGCCTTTTTTATTTAACACAATGATTTAGAAATCTTTTGTCAGATGAAAATGATTTTTGACATCGTTTTTTTTGTTCCCTTTTAAGTGCTTCTAAACCATTTCCAGTTACTATCATATTGCTAGATTACCTGGCCTCAATCATTTCCTTCCAATATGTAAGAATTATTTCTAGATATTAGGTTCCAATGGGAAAAAAATATGATATTTTCAGAAAGATGTCCTCTGTGACCTACACTATACAGCACTATTTCAGGATTTATAAAAACTTCGTGGAGAAGAATCAATAACTTTAACTTGATTCTAATAATAAACACTTTATTTTGATGAAAAAATGTCACTTATTGCATTTTCCAAAAGAATAACATTAGACAAGCTATTTACTCCAAGGTATATAATGGAGTCATTCTAAGCATCAAAGTCAGAAAAAAATTCATTGATCTCGAAAGTTGGCCAAAGGCACCTCCTAAAAACTATCATAAATCCCACTTGTGTTTATATTTATAGTTCATCTCAACAGAATTTTTCTACAAGATAAAATGTGACTGACATTCAATCTAGTTATCGACTTTGAGCTGGAGGCTGGAATGTCTTTTAACCTTTGTAGGTGAGCTTGTGCCTTTGACATGTGTCTGTGAAGAATCCAGTCTTTCTAGACCTTTAGCAAGAGCAGCTCTTCAAAGATTCCACTGAAGATTATCAAACATGTGAAACTTAGTAAATGTAGAATATAATTGTCTTAACACAATAACTAAGAAAATGCCAGGAAGGCTATATTTAGCAGTGTGATGAAAATGTGTCAAACTGTTTATAAAACCAATGTATGGTGCCCCATGATCACATTAATGTACACAGCTATGATTTAATATTAATTAAAAAAATAAAAAAAAAACTTTGCAGCCATTAAGAACATTTAATTTTATAGACATACCGTGTCTTTTTGGGTCATCAGTATTTACTATATTAGAAACTTTCAGTTTAATCCCGTATTTTATTATTATAAGAGGGGCTTTTCGTCACATTAACTCCACTTCTGATAATTTTTTTTAAATGACTTCATATCCCCTGCTTTAGGTTCAGACATAATTCATTACAGCATTTCTAAGCAGGGCTATCATATCAGACACAGATGGCTTATTGATTTAAAGACGAATCTCTGGAGAAAGAACTATATTCTCAAGAACAGAGTACCTGGGAATTGTGTGGTGTTTCAGGTTAATATTCCTTCCCAAGAGATAATATGAGCTGTCACTACAGTGATTATTTAAGAAATTAAGAAACGTGAATGATATACAGATTTTGAAAAAAAAATGCAGTAAGAAAAAATTAATAGCAGATACATAAAAATGACAAAAAATAATAAAACATTTTGTTGAATATATATAAGGACAAACCTAGCAATAGTATGAAAGAGTCCTGAGAGGAACTCCAGTGTGTATAGGAAGTAATTTGTGAGAGTTATATGTAGGAAATAGACAAAAAAATAAATGAAAATTATATACTAATTGGAATGACAGTTGTAGGGTTATTTTAAATAAATTACATTGACAAAAGTTGGAAAAATATTTGGAATCATACCTTCCTCCCATACAAAAGTATACTTTAAGAGAGAAAAGCATAAATGTAAACAAACAGTAAAGTAAATAAATATTTACTTAGTGATAGCTCATTAACTATTTTCTAAACAGTCATTTTTTCCTCAAAGGAAAACAAAAGATGTATTATTATAATTACATAAAATTTTAAAGCAATATTCTCAAAAGTTGGTATGTTTAGTATATAAAATTTAAACAGATCCATAGGAGGAAATCACCTGAAGACCAATAAAGAGGCAGTTAAGACAATGAAATAAAATTACAAAAAGTGAAAATATATAGTACAAGTGAATATACTAAAAATTAACCACAAATGTATTAAAAGGGTAAAATGAGCAGTAGAGTATAAGAACAATAATAATATTTTTACATATATTATATTAATATATTTTATAATGTAATAATACTAATTAAGTTATGGTGAAATGGCTGCATATTCACTTATTGCAGGTGGGAGTTTAAATTAGATCACTTACTAGTTCTTTGTAAGAAATTCAGAAATAAACATCAATAGCCTAAGTGTTCCATTCTTTTATCCTGCAATACTCTTCTAGAGCTTATCTTAAATATGCAAAGGAAGTTATCTATTGCAACATTACGATGAGAAAAATGAAGAAATATCTTAGATATTAAACTTCTGGTATTGATTAAATAACTTAAGATACTCCATATGAATTTACTTCATATTGGTCACTTTCATGTAATTCATAACAAATATATTTATGAAAAAATATTTCAAAGATATAGAAAATAATATTTATGCTATAATATGTGAGAAAAGTAGGATATTTAGGGTTGTACTGATCATTCATAAACATCTGATGAGTTAATATCCAAAATACATAAGAAAATCATACAACTCAATAGCAAAACAATTATAACTATCTTGACTAAAAAAGCTAACAAGGCAGCTAAGTAGACGTTTTTTTTAAAAGGCATATAAATGACCAATAGGGATATGCAAAAGTAGTCAATATGGAGGTAAATGTACAAGGGACTAGTCATCGGAGAAATACAAAGTAAAACCACAAAGAGATATCATCTCATGGCTTGGGAATGACTATTATCAAAAAGAAAATAGATAACAAGTGTTGTTAAGGGTGTGGAGAATTGTTGCTGGGAATTTAAATTGGTACAGTTATTATAGAAAACAGTAAGAAGGGTCCTAAAATATTAAAAATAAAACTAACATATGATTAAACAATCTTATTTCTGAGAATATATACAAAGGAAATAAAATCCATATCTCAAAGAGATTATATGCCTGTGTTTATTGTAGCATTATTTAAAATATCAAAAATATATAAATAACCTGTACCTCAAAAGTTAATTGCATAAAGAAAATGTGATATATATATGTTGATAGATTAATAGATAGAAAGATAGAAAATGAAGCATTATTCAGCCATAGAGAATAAAAAAAAATTCTGCTATTTTGAACAGCATAAATGAACCTAGAAGAAATTATGTTGAATGAAATAAGCCAAACAGAAAGATAAATTCTTTATAATATGATTTTTATGTGGTATCTAAAATGAGTTGAACTAATGGAAACAAAATAGAATCATTGCCAGGGTCTTGGGTGTGAAAAAATGGGAAGATGTTGGTTGAAGGTTATAAACTTTCAGGTGTTAACATGAACAACTTCTGGGGATTTATATGTATAGCATAGGTGGTCATGGATGCTGATTAGTTTGAATGTGATAAACATTATACAGTGCATATGTGTATTAAATAATATTGTACACATTGAATATATAAAATCTTTGTCAACTTAATACGTAAGATTAAAAACAAACAAATAAAAATCTAGTTTACATGATTGGCAGTCACAATGTGATAGGTAAGAAGTGTTGGGAGATGATTCTTCATTGTATTTCTGATGCTTTCTGCAGCTTTTTTTCTGGCCATTCTTCTTTATCTGGACACCCCTTTTCAAGGAATGTTTGTATAGCAACCACCCTGGAAAATACAAACACTGTTTCCTTCCAGGGCAGAAGACAGATTTGATTCCTCATCTTAGCAATAAAATAATGTCTTCCTAATAACAAAGATAAGGTAGTTTTTCCAACAGCTCTTTTCAAAGCACCAGGATTTTCTAAGTTTGGAGTTTGTTTTCTGTGGTAACTAAGTCATGTGTGTGGAACTTTCAACTGGACCACTCCACATGGCCTCTGTTGCTTTTGGAGAGCAAGGGCCACCAGTGTGAACAGAAAGCTCATGCTGTTTGCTGATGTAATACAATCCTCACCTCTGAGTCAGGAGTCTAAAGTCTTCTGTTGACATCAAAGTTTGCACAATAAAACATGACTTCTGTTACCTTGAAAGCAGTGTAAAATTTCAGACCTTTCAGAATTCTTGACAAAGGGGAAGGAAAAGTCAAAACAAACAAACAACAACAAAAAAAAAAACACTGTAATTTTCATCACAGATAACTAGAAATTTTTGTTGTTATTTTTTTGCCCATGTATATGGAAAGCATATGTACAATGAAGCTATTAACTGGGCCTAGAGGGCATAGAAGTAGGAACAGTTTACAGAGAAATTCAAATCTAGGTTTGGGTTTGTGATGTTTTAAAATATTAAGAAAACCATTGAGAAATTACAGATGTTGGGAATACCTGAGTATCTACATAAAGAAAGTAGCTCAATCTAAAATTATTTTGTATTCTCCTTTCTCAAGTATTCTTGAATATCACATATATCTACACTCAATTTGGGTTTTTAAATATGTGATTTTACTATGTTATATTTTTATACCTTATGCAAAATTAGAGTTTAGTTGAAAGTGTATAATCAATTTTTAAACCTTGTCAGTTTTTCCTTCATATCATTTCTCACATATTTGATTGTCACTACTGTATGATAGAATATTACTTCTCAGTTGGATGAATGAAAGCCTCAAAGTATCTCTTTGTCTTTGGTCTCAACTCTTCCTCTCTCAACTCAAGATCAATTTCTACTGTTTTGGAAGATTCATGCAAAAAAAAATCATGCTTTAAAATATGATTCTGATTATCTCTTGTTTGCACAACAACCTTTTGAATTTTTCTCATTGTCCTTTGGGTACCACCTAACTTTAACTGCATAATCAAGGTTCTTGAAGTACATTGTCCTCTTCTGTAATTTCCTTCCAGAGTTTTTACTTTATTTTAATGCATATTGTTTGTCTCTGAGTCGCTTATCCTATATATTCTGATTTATAAAGATAAGATACTTTGTCTTTTCATTTTAATTTTCTTTTTATTTATTTGGGTCTCTATTCTGTCATGTTATGGCGTCCTAGAAGTTAAACAATTCTATTAAGCTTTATCAAATGCCTATTATGGTGCCTTATATTTGTTAAGCAAACAGCAGAATTTACATGATGGATAAACAAATCTAGTTGTACACTAATCACTACATGTATACCTTAATAGATACCAAATTGGTTTAATATTTCAGTCTTGTTTTCCAGTCATGTCTCAATAAATACATAGCAAGCTGCATATATATTTTTATATAGACAGGCAGTCTCCAAGTTAAAACATCTAACTGACATATGATTTACATTTAAGAATGGAGGCTATTACAGGTAATAGGTAAATGTACCTGTTCCAACTTACATACAATTTCAACTTAAGAACAAACATACAGAGCCTATCTTATTTATAACCTGGGTACTGCCTGTACACCTATACACATATATATGTGTGTGTATATATATATATATATATATATATATATAATTTTTGTATTAAAAGATTCTGGATTTCTAATATTTTTTTAAATTAATTTTTTATTAAATCATAAACTGTATAAATTTATGGGATACAATGAGATGATTTGATATAAAAATAAACTAATTAACATCACCATCATATCACTTATATTTTGTGGTAAGACATTTATAATTTACTCTTAGTTGTTTTGAAGTGTACCCTTGCATTGTGCACATTAGGAAAGATCTCACCAAATGCCCTCCCTATTCCCTTCTCCCTCCACTTGCCCTCACCCTCTCCTCCATTCCCTCTTTCTCTCCTCCTTGCTGGACTATATTTGTGTTTTATCATTCATATGAATGTGTAAGTGTTTATATGTTGGTTTCATAACAGTATTGAGTACATTGGATACATTTTTTTCCCCTTTCTTGAGACACTTTAGTAAGAAGAATAGGTTCTAACTCCATCCAGGTAAACATAAAAGATGTAAAGTCTCCATCTTTTATGGCTGCATAATATTCCGTAATATATGTGTACCACAATTTGTTTATCCATTCTTGGGTTGATGGGCATTTGGCCTGCTTCCATGACTTGGAAATTATGAATTGGGCTGCAATAAACATTCTGATGCAAATGTCTTTGTTGTAAAATGATATTTGCTCATCTGAGTAGATACATAGTAATGGAATTGCTGGATCAAATGGTAGGTCAACTGAACAGAAACGTCTCTGAAGATAATTGGTGAATGGCCAAGAAACACATGAAAAAATGCTCATGATCCTTAATCATCAGAGAAATGAAAATCAAAACCACTTTGAGATATCAGCTAACTCCAGTAAGATTGGCCCACATCACAAAATCTCAAAACTGCTCATGTTGGCATGGATGTGGAGAGAGGGAACACTTCTACACTGTTGGTGGGATTTCAATCTAATGTTTTTAACCCAAGAGACTAATATTATTGATTAAGCATCAGTATTTTATCACTTAAATCAATGATTTTCAAAGAGTGTGCCACAGTACACTGTCATGCCATGAGAGGCTTTTAGGTGTGCTGCAAAAATTTTTAAGGATCAATAATTAAATTATTTTTGAAAGAAGTTCAAAGCACAGTAAGTATATTTTTATACTCTTTTTTTGATCAACATAATTTATATGTGCCATGGAAGTTTAACTATAGGTTCCAGTGTGGCATGAGATAAAAAAAAAAAAAAAAAAAAGGTGTTTGAAAAACACTGAACATGAAAGTGGATGAACCAGATCATGGAAGGAATGGAGAAATATGTCAAGTTTTACTCTAAAGTGAATCAAGGAGAAATACAACTATAGCATATATATGAGTTAGAATGAGTTAGCATAAGTATGATGAAAAAATTTAAGAGACCATGCATGGATTAAATATGTGAAAATATATATAATCCAAGAGGCCATCTGCACACTCTTTCTAGGGCATGTCACAATTTAATCTGCAGAGCAAAATCAATGGAACTGTCCCTGGTGTATATGACATGTTGTATTGCTTCATCATAGTTTTATATAGGCAGGTCACAAAGATTTGTTCACTGCTCCGATTCAAGCCCCAACAATCTCACACTGGCACACAAAAACATGCAAAAATAATAATAATTAATGTCAGACACCATCACACATCAACACAAACACAACTATGAGATGCTGATATACCAAGGTTATGAAATCTTACCAAGTTGTTTGTACAGTGCTGCCAATTTGTGTTAGGCGGTAAGTTTGTAAACTTAATTGTCAGACCTTGTATGCATGTATCAAAATGTTGCATGAACTATGTGATTCCTTATAATTATAATACATTAATAAAACAAGCTTAAGTAACTCATCTAAAATCATATTGCCTGTAAATGTTTAGATCAGGCTTTGAGCTGATGTCTCTGTCTCTCAATCTTTGTTTCTTTTTCCTTTAAGCCTGAACCCAGATTGCATATGGTGGTTAGTGTGATTTTTGATGTTTTTTTTACTGGAGAAGACCTCATGGAAATAGCTAAGCCTGGAACTTAACAATTTTATTTAATTAGATGCCAGTGTACATTTCAAGCTAGGACATACAGATACTCATTGAGAGAGTATAAGTTTGATGAAATGGAAAAAGAAAACAAAAAATGGGTAAATGGGTTGAAATTTTTATTATAAGATATAAATGACTTATAGATGAAAATTAAAGTGAAATAAACAATCTAAAAGAAAGTAGCCTTTTATATACCTTGATACTCTAAATCAATGCTTTGAAATGTTAGATATACAAATGTGTCTCTCTGATTCTTATCTTTTTCATAGGAATAATTTCATAAAATCAAATATCTATTTTTTTGAATTATTTATATCATCTCTAGAGTACATAATTAATTTTCCAGATTCAACTACCTACTTGCTTTCTGAATTTAATACACTTGATGCAAATATTCAATATTTTCAACTTATTTTTGATGATTCCACTAAAATAATTGAAAACAGATATACTTAAACTAATAAAATTAAATCAATTTTCAAGTTCATTTTATTATAAAATAGTTGTAACCAATCACTGTGTCCCCATGCTGTCACTGTTTAAGGAATAGTGAAGTTTTATGGTAGTATCTTTTCTGTCAAAAGATCTTTAAAATATTTTTGTGGACTGAGAATTTCTTTCTGTTGTGTATGAGGAACACATTTTCAAAAGGAAGTGTATAATTCCAATTCATCATATCAGATGAGGAAAGAAAAGTTCTTTGTGTATCCATAGTACCATTTGGCTTATCTAATGTAAGGATTGTATCTATAAATATTGCTGAGGTATCAGTCTGATTCATGTCCAAGAGCACTTTTAATGAGGACATTGGCTTTTTTTAAAGCTATTTCACGTTCATGAAATCATATTTAAGCTCAATTTGGTTGCTATGTTTTTGTGTTCTTCCCTTTGTCTGTTGTGGGCCTGTATGAAATCTTGACCTTCAAAGGAATCAGTAAGGACAACCAATACTGAATTATCAGTGATGATTTACACCAGGTGGGAACTTTCCTTTGAAACTGACTAAAAATAAAATCTTCTATATACCATTCATTTCAAAATAGGCTTTTAAAATGTTCTCTCCATGTATCAAGTTTATTTTAACACCTGTGTCTCTGCTGGCTTTTAGTACTCCTCTGATGTGGTGATACCCTATGGTATCATTTCTCTTCATTGGGAAAACAACTTGACTTCGTGCTTAGTATTCATATGTCTTTTAAAAGCAATACCAAATTGTCTTTTAAAACAATAGTAAAAGGTATTGAATATAGTAAGTGGTAGAGTGCCAAGTGCCACATGTCACTAAAAGGAGAGAGAGGGCAAACTGAGACATATGGAAGTTTTCTGTATTAACATTTAAATTATTCATTTATGAAACACATATTTATTAAACACCCTCCATTGAAGGGGCACAGTATTTGAAGATAAAAAAATGAGAAAAGATCTTTAAGGGTTTTTTAGTAGAGTTTATGTACTGTAGGATAAATAAAGCATCTGTACAAATAACAAATACACAAGACTGGATTTGATCATTTCCAGAAATTATATACAGATGACAGGTCAAAAGAGTTCAGGGAAAACACACAGATGTCATTGATTATATATTTAGGAAAAACTTTGCTCATACCCTAAGTATAAATTTACCTTCTTTTTCCATCATTTTACACTTCGGTATTTATCCAATATAAAAGAAAAACCTATGTCCCACAAAACCATACATACTACTATATATAGCAGGTATAATTAAATTATCCCAATACAAAATTAAGTCAAATTTCCAAATTTCCATTACCAATAATAAATTAATAAAATGCAAATACCAAAATAACAAATTACTAGTAAACAGAGATCATGGGAGAATCTCAAAATTATTGAATAAAAGAACCTAGGAACAAAGGATTACTTACTGCACAATTATTTGTATATAAAAATATAAATAAATATGGTGATAAAAATACTAAAGCAGGTGATAAAGAGAAGGATCACATGTACTGGGTGGATGAGCTGTTCTCTCTCTCCATTTTGCTGATGGTTACAATTGTACACACATTTGTTAAAACTTACTGTATTGCCTACTCTAAATGGATCCAGTATATTGTATGTTTCCCAATAAACTTGAGAAAAATTTTAAAAACTATTTAAGAATTAGAATAATTAAATGATTAGTGTAATCATTGCCAAAGTCTCTCAACATAGAAATATACAGGTGTCAAATAACTAATTATAGCAATGAACTGTTGACATTTTTTGGCGGCTTGGTTTTCAGTATGTTGAAAATACGGATTATTTTTATTATGTCTTGTATTTTATTTTATATTTATTTGTAACTTCTTACAGGATCAACTATGAATTCAAAAAAAGGATTCAATAAATATTATCATTCAGATGATTATTTTATAAATTTATTTATTTTTATTTTTTTTTTTTTTTTAATTTTTTATTTTATAAATTTATGATACCTTTCAATAATTTATGTAAATTCAAAGACCAATGCCATAAGAATACAGTAATGCAGTAAGCATCAATAAATAAAAGAGAGTGAAAGCTAACAATAATTTGTGCAATCAAGTTTTATTGTATATATAGTTTATGAAACATTTTGAAAATAATTAAAATATTCAGAAATTTAACACAAAATAGGAAAAGTTACATAAACATGAAAATAAAAAAATGAATTCACAAATAATAAATACATAATGGGTTAAATATTGATCACAGGGAACTCAATAGCTAAAAATTATTTTAATAAGAAATAAACAATTTAAATTTAAGTAATTAAAGGTATATATATATAATATATGTATGTAAACAAATTTAAATCAGAGAAGGTCTAGGTTTGGGAATGGTATAGCAAAGTATTCTCAATAAACTGTTAGACTTCCTGTACATGACATGAATATTCCCCTGAGCTAGCTAGAGTGCCATACTGTCATAGCTCACAGCAACCTCAAACTCCTAGCTGCAGCCTCCTGAGTAGCTGGGACTATAGTTGTGTGCCCCCACACCCTACTTGTTTTCTTTTATTGTTAGTAGAAACAGGTCACACTCTTGCTCAGGCTGGTCTTGAACTCCTGAGCTCAAGCAATCCTCCCACCTAGGCCTCCCAGAGTGCTTGGATTACAGGTGTGAGCTACTGCACTCGACCTGTCATAAGATTTTAAAAAGGAGAAAGGTCCCCCTAAAAAGAGAGAGTCCTAGCTGGTTTTAAATAGGAAATTAATATCATGGTATAAAATGGTTTACCTTATGTGGTTTCCAAGGTCAGCAAATGCCCTGAATGCTGACATTAATAGAATTTATGGTATATTTTGATGCAACCTACTAAAGGATAAAGAAATAATGTTATAAAGTTGAAATGTTTAATCTTACATTTACTTTATATTAGAAATAGTTATTATACTCAGAAGAGAAATCCAAAGGTATGTTAACCTTATCTCCTCTCATTTCTTTGTATTATATGAACTACTTATTAAATAAATAATTCATATTAATTTACACCTCCTCTTCTAGATAGTCATAATTTCCAGGAGATGGCACTATAGCCCTTTGTTTTATAGTCCAGATGGCAAATCTATAAGCCAAAGGTTATTTTATCAATGGTTTTCATAATAGAGAGTGATTTATACACTTTGCTATGTCCACATATAACTTTCAATTATTTGTTTTGAACATTGAGATTATTAGTTATTTTGACAGGTCCATGTTAAAAGTATGATGTGTTCTACCTGAGTGTTGCAATATATAATTTTAATGAATGACCTGTTTAATTTTGCAATTAAATTTAAGGAACAATTTAATCTTATAAAGAAGAACATAAAAATACTTATGAATTAAAATGTCAGGGGCTCCAATGTCTAAAAAATAATAATAAACTACAACAGTGCTGGTAAAGATCAAATTCAACATGATTTACTTCTGTGATAAAGTTGAGACTTTCTAGAATTTCATCCATTATTCCTTTTTTTTTCATCCATTATTCCTATTCCATGATTTTAGTAGATTTAGTAAACAGATACATATTTTCATATGAAAAAATTATGACTTTCACATCAATAGGGAATGAAATAAACTCTTTAAATGATTCAGTACTTATAATTTTGTTTTGCTATTTCAGCTTTTGTGTTTTTTCTTATTGAATTCTGTACGATGCAACCATATATAAGTGTTGGTTTGTCAAAGTATCGTGAAGGAAATTGAGTGCTTATTCATTAGCCTAGCTCAGAGAAGTATTTATGAAGCATAAGTCCTATACCAAACATTATTCTAGGCAATGGTCTTGTGACAATGAAAAAAATCAAAATCTTTGAACTTGAGTAGTTCAGAGTCTTATATGAGGCAAACATATGAATGTATACTACATTGGTAATTATTTTTTGTGATGTTGGAGACTGAACAATCAGGATTTTTTTTTTCTTTTTTGAGCTTTTTAAGAATTTAAAAGGTATATACAGACCCCTTTGGTGGTTTCTAGAATAGTAGTTATGGTAACCAGGTAGAATAACCATTGAAACATAGATCAAAACCCTTCTCCATAAAACGGTCCTGTTCTCCATAATATAAGACTCTTTCAGAATTCAATTCTGACAACCCCTATTGGCAATGTTATCCACTTCTCTGCAGACTTTCTAAGAACATGATTTGTAGAGTTCAGGTCCTTAAGAAAACAGATCAGGAATGCTATAAGCTATTCAAAGTAATAGGAGGCTAGGAGAAATATAAAAGGAATACCTTTGGACAAGCATTTATGAAGGTCAAAAGCCAAGCCACAAACAATGTCGGGCTGCAATTTACTCATGTGATTATATAAACTCATTACCACACCGAGAAGGCTCCAGTATAGTAACTGGGTTGCCACCTGCAAGAACAGCAAAATGCAGACTGTTCCTGAGGAGGTGGACAAAGGGAAGCCTAAACTTAAGAGAGGTGATAAAAACAAGGGCACCTTATGAATTTGGAGCCTTTGGCACCCAAGGCTACAACAAACATTTAACATAGCCCAACTCATAGCCCGATTAACATAATTTCTCATATTAAATGTTCCTTTACTTAAGATTGTATTATCAACATGAATAATATAACATCTCTAGTCTTCGACAAAAAAATTACAAGCCATGCTAAAAAGTGAGAAAATAAACATAACCCCAAAGATAAAAATCAGCAATAATAACCACAGTCAGTTATAACAAAGAAATTAAAATTATCATATAGGATATTTAACATAGAAGGACAAATTTTATATGTTATCACCCATATGTGTGAGCTAAAAATTTGGAGAATTGTACTCATGAAATTAGTGAGTAGAATGATAATTATGTAACCAGAGGATGGGAAGCGTAGTAGGGAGGGAAATAAACTGAAGATCTTTAAAGGGTACAAAAATCCAATTAAATAGAATGAGTAAGATGAAGGATTTCATAGCACAACAGGGTAATGATAGTCAACAATCATTTCTTGTATATTTAAAAATAACTAAAAGGTATAATTGGAATGTTCCTAACATTAAGAAGTGATAAAAGTTTGAGGTGGTGTATTCCCAATTATCCTGACTTAAATATTACACATTGTATGCCCATGTCAGAACTTCACATGTACTCTACAAATATAGTATATACTTACCTTATATCCATAAAAATTAAAAAATATTTTTAGAAGGGCTGATCTAGGTGGCTCACACCTACAATACTAGCACTCTCGGAGGCCGAAGCAAGTGGATTGCTGGAGTTCAAGAGTTGGAAAACATCCTGAGCTAGAGCAAAATATTGTTGCTAAAAATAGCCTGGAATTGTGGTGAGTGCCTATATTCTCAGCTACTCAGCTATTGGGGAAGCTGAGGCAAGAGGACTACTTGAGCTCATGGGTTTGAGGTTGCTATGATGCTACGGCACTCTACTGAGGATGACAAAGCAATACTCCATTTCTCTCTCTCTCTCTCTCTCTATATATATATATATATTATACAGATAGATATATAGATATATAACACACATATGGAAAAATAATTTTAAAAGCTATGATGAATATGTTAAGGACTATAATAATAAAAGCAGAAAGCATGTAAAAACTGATGGACAATATAGGTATAGATATGGATGCTCTCTAGAAAGAATTAAAGAAAATGCTACCAAAGGGGGGAAACACAGTAGCAGAAATGAAGCATATTTCAGATGTATGTGCTCATTAGGATACTCGACATAGCTGAGAGAAGAATTAGTGAATTTGAAGATATGTTAATAGAATATCCTGAAGTAGAATTCAAAGGGACTTTATTGCCAGTAGAACTCATCAACAATGTTAAAATAAGTTCTGCAGGTAAGAGAAACTGTACATGTGAGCAACTTGGATTTAGAAGAAAATAAAAGCATCAGAGGATAAATAAAGATCAATTCTTATTTATGATGTCATAAATATTTGTTTAAATCGTTAATAGTAACTGTATATACAATTATTGCAAACAGTTGTGAAATGAATGGTGGCAAAATCACAGGAATGAGAAAAGCTCATTAGAAATGCTCTGCAACAAGTTACTCTGTAATAAAGTAAAAGATACACTGCTGTGTTTGGACCAGTATAGTGTAGGTTAAAATGATATATTGTGAACTCTAGGCCATCCACTAAAAATTTATTAGAAAAAAGTCATTGAAATTTGAGAGATTTAATTAGGGAGAAAAAGAGAAGGAAAGGTAAAAGAAGAACAAATGCGACAAAAATAAACTGTTATAAATGTGGTAGATATTTCTCCAAATATATAAAAATATTTCAAATGTGAATGGTATAAATATAACAGTTTGAAAACAGAGATTGTCAGAGTTGATTCAACAAATACTCAACTATGTAGTGCCACAGGAAACCCACTTTAAATATGAACACTCAAAGAGATTAAAAGTAAAGGGTTAAGGAAAGAAATGCAATAATAATAATAATCAAAGCTGGAATCAAAGCTATGTTAATCTAAATACTGATTTCAGAACAAGGAAGATTAGCAGGAATGAAGAGGCACATTATAAAATAATAAAAGGAGTCAGTTCTCTAAGAAAACATAATAACCCTTAATGTCTATGCACCTAAAATAGAGCATTGAAATACATGAAGCAAAAGGTAATAGAACTAAAAAGAAAAATAGATGAATCATTATTATAGGAAACTTCACAACCCTCTATTAGTAATGAACAGATGTAGCAGGCAGAAAATTAGTAAAGATATAGTTTAACTCAGGGCCATCAATCAGTCTGACCTAAATAGCATTTGTTGAATACTTCATCCCACAAAGGCAGAATACACAATCTCTTCAAGCTCACATGGGATGCTTACCATGTTAAACCACGTTCCAAGCCATAAAACACAATTCAGTAAATTAGAAGATCGGAAATGGTACAAAGTATGCTGTCATATCACAATTAAATTAAATGTAAATCAATGACATAATTAAGACATCTAAAAAGTATACAAATTGAAAAGGAAGGTAAAACTATTTGTAGATGGTATGATTGTCTATGTAGAAAACTCCATCTTCAAGGAAACTAATGAAAGAAATTATAGCAAATGTTAGTATACAAAATTCAATTTTTTTATATGCCAGCAATGAAAGATTGAAATTAGGATTTTTTTTAAATGAAGAGATTTAAAATAGCCTAGTCAGCACATGCATAATCAGTTTTTATTTTCATATAATCTGACTTACAGCATCTGGTGGATTGCTAGGAAAACACGCTCCATAGTTTCTCTTGTTTTTTTCCAAAGCACGGAAAAATTTCTAGCCACTGTCCTCCCTGTTGTCATCATGAATTATTTCTCAAATTTATTTTTACTACAAAAAGGCCAGTCTCATTCTCATCTATTTCATTAAGGCAGTAAATTTTGCATCCATGTATTCTTGAGTTTGTTTTGCAGAGATAGAGCTGAGTAATACTGATCAACTTTTAAGACCACAGATTGAATATCTATCTAGACATTGTTTATAAGAAACCTTCTATAGGACTTTTAAAGCCTCTTTTATTACCTCTTTTATCAAACTGATAGGAAATTCCAGGAAACTTTGCCCACCAGATTTCAAATACCGTAGTTGTAAAGACACATGACTTAAGCTTTTTATGAGGCCTCAATAATTATGTTGACTTCTTAACTTGCCTGCAAGTGATTTCCTTGCTACCTTTAAGGTAGGATCCTGTAAGACTGAACCAGTTTTCCCAGAGAACTTTGTAAGCCTTTGCTTCACATAACACCAAACATATAAAGACTACTGATTTCTAACAGAGGCTTGAAGTAATAATTGAATAAAAACATTATATTCCATATATGGTCTTGGTTGCTAATTAGAGGTAACTCAAATAACTCCTAGTTAAATAAAACATGAGATTTTTACTGTCGTCATGAAAATAATCATATTGACATGTAAAGTAAAGAAACTGAGTAAAAGTACCTGTTTCAGATTTCTGGGGAGATATAACATCTTTAATCTAATGTTCCAAAATGGTTTTGCATGACACTGTTAAAGGATCCTGTCTTAATTTAAGATTTTCATGTTTTGTTTATTAATAATTATTGGCATTAATTTATTGTTTATTTTTATTTATTTTTTATTTCACTTTATCGCCCTCAGTAGAGTGTTGTAGTGTCACAGCTCACAGCAACCTCCAGCACTTGGGCTTAGGCAATTCTCTTGCCTCAGCCTCCTGAGTAGCTGGGACTACAGGCACCCAACACAACGCTCCGCTATTTTTTGTTGCAGTTTGGCCGAGGCTGGGTTTGAACCCACCACCCTTGGCATATGGGGCCAGCGCCCTACCCACTGATCAACAGGTTCCACCATTAATTTATTTTTTTAAATATTACATTAAATTATCATTTCTTGTCATTGCTGAGTTTGTATTACTGTCTTGATTTTTGTAACTCACTAATGATATGCTTGACCTTGAGAATCAGAAACTGATTGGAATATTAATTTAAATTTAAAAAGTCATTGCCTACTAAATAATGACCAGGGTGGGGACTACCATTACTGAACTAAAATTCAGGTAAGCCTCTCTCTTTCCATCATAAGCCTGAAAATTGATCCACTGTAAAACTGTGCCGGCATCATAATGTGGAACCCACATCTCCTGAGGATCAGCTGATGAAATGAAAGCCTTTTCCTTCTCACCTGTTCTGTGTTCATCCTGCTTTCCCACACTCAATTCTTTCCAACCTTCTTTACTCCTTCCTATAAATACATACAATTCCACCTTTTCATACCTTTGAAATACTTGCATATCTTAAGGTCTGAGCATGCCTTTTACTGTAAGAACCTTACTCCACTCATTACAGTACTCAGTAGCCTTTTCAAAGCTAATGCACCAAAGAATAAAGCAAAAATCTTTACTGAGTATTTTCACCTATTTTTATAAACATACTTGGAAGATAACCACATTTTTTATAATGTGGCTTGTTCTACCTTCTGATATTTTTACCACATCAAAGTTGATAGTATAGTTTTTGCAGTCAAGCTATGCATAGCTTTTTTAGTCTACTTTTTCTATACGTGCTCTCCTACCACTAGTTTGCATTAGCATTACCACCAGTTTCATACAACCAAGTTACATAGTGGCCCTATCACAAAAACTAGTAAGTTTATGAGTAGTTTACCCTAAATTTTTAGAGGTATAGTTATAAATAAAAACTACCCTATAAGTAATTTGATGGGTTCTTTCTCATATAAAAAGAAGTACCTGAGTAAAACTGGCCTGCCTCTTGCAATATTTTTCTAGCCAATTGTCTTCTAATTTCTTTCCACTCCATTTTATCCTTTACTAGGGCTCTAGAATTACATTTAAAAGCTATATCTGATTACACAAGCTATCAATGCTCTTTGTGTATCAGGGTAGAAGTCTTCAAGGTTTTTTAAAAATTGCTTTAAAATATAGTTTTTTAAAAACAGTGTTTCTAAAATGTATTTAAATAGTATTAGTGATGTTTCTCTTCAGGGCGGTGCCTGTGGCTCAGTGAGTAGGGCGCCAGCCCCATATGCCAAGGGTGGTGGGTTCAAACCCAGCCCCAGCCAAAATGCAACAAAAAAATAGCTGGGTGTTGTGGCGGGTGCCTGTAGTCCCAGCTGCTTGGAAGGCTGAGTCAAGAGAATCACTTAAGCCCAAGAGTTAGAGGTTGCTGTGAGCCGTGTGACGTCATGGTACTCTACCCAAGGGCAGTACAGTGACACTCTGTCTCTACAAAAAAAAAAAAAAAAAAAAAAAAAATAGTATTAGTGATGTTTCTCTTCATAAAGTGCATAAGATGTTTTATTTCATTTCATGTTTTTGTTCATCATTTCTTATATTTCACTAGAAAGTGACAGGATTTAGCCTCCATCCTGATTTTTATATTTTTATTTTTTAATAAATAGAGATAATGAGAAAATTTGCTCTACTGTTTAAATTGGAGAGAATGGGCACTTTTTTCCTCTCTTCCCTACAATAATACTGAATTTTTTGGCTTCTATTCTCAAAAATTATATCATATACAAATAAAACATATTTTTATAGCCTGATTACTGATCTATATTACTGGTGTAATCTATATCTATATCAATTGAATCTATATCTATATCTATATCAATTTGAATTAGTTATTTAGTTATTAATCCAAAAGCTACTCAAAGAGTTAAAGAGGCAGTTAGCTATAATACTCTCCAGAAATTCACTCCTAGGTATACATTTAAGAGAAATGGGAATTATGTCCACATAAAAACTAGTACCTAAATGTTCACAGCAGCATTGTATACAGCAGCAGGACAGAGGAAATAGCCCAAATTCCCACCAACCGATGAGTGAATAAATAAAATGTGAAATATTTTTACAACAGGATATAATTTTTCAGTAAAAAAATGAATTGCTGATACATGATATGACATGGATGAACCTTGAAAACATTAGGCCCAGTACAAAAGGCCATCAAAAAAGATTAAGTATTGTATGATTCTGTACATAAAAAATGTCAGTCATAAGTAAATTCATGGAGATAAAGATTATCTTAGTGTTTTTCCCAGGGCTGGAGGTGTTGGAGAAAATAGGATGTGATTGCTGTAGAGTACAGAGTTCATTTTTAAAGTAATGACAATATTTTAAAATTGTGATGCTCATTACCACAACTCTTTGAATATACTAAAACCCATTAAATTGCATGCTTCAATTGGTCAATTTTTAGGTGAAATATTTCAGTAAAACTATTACAAAAATATTTTAAATTGTCTATTTAGTAGCAATTCAACCAGATTCTCTTTTAATACTGCTGAAAACAAATACGGAGAAATGACATGATTTTCTTAAAATATGTGTTGATTAACAATTAGATGCATTCAACTTTTTTAAAATCAGAAAACATATTACACATATTTATTCCTTGGGACAAGGCATAATAGTAATATCTGGGTGGATAAAGGGAGTTTCTTTCCTACATAAAGTGAGAGAAGGGTAGGAGAACCAGCAGTGTTAGGGAAAAGTATACCTGGCCTTGATTCCCCTGCCTGCATACCCCTTTGGAAAAATGTTATATACTTCTTATGTTTCCTAATGCAAGATGATTGATCTAGAGCTGAGTCCCAGACAGTAGATATTAGTCACATATGGCCATACAAATTTAAATTAATTAAAAAAATTATTTCCTCTGCTAAACTAATCACATTTCAAGCACCCAATAACCACACTTGGCAATTAGTCAATATTTTGGACAAAATGCAGATACAGAAATTTCCATGATTGTAGGAAGTTCGGTTGGACAGTCTTGATGAAGAAGATCAAGGATGAAGTCCCTATCCTGGTATAGACACTTCCTGACCAGGGTCTAGTGCACCTTATTATTTGCTTAATTACTTCATTTTATATGAATAAGTTCTTAATGCATTCATAGTTTTATTTTAAATATATTTGCCCCTTACTAGAGCATGTTATATATTTCTGTGTTTATTTTTATGTGTTTTGTAAATTACAAATAACTCAAAATTTAAAAATTGGCATATTCCAAGAGTTCGTTATTAAATTATTTGAAAATTATAATTTCTGTTCCTATAAAATGATCTAAATAATATACAAATTTCAAACCAATCAACCAAACTCTATTTAACACACACTCCCTTGAAATATAATAATGGACCTTTTTTCCATTTCAATTGAAATAAAGTCATAACATTGGGAGGAAGGACATGGCCTTATGAATTTTGACTGAATTATATAAGCACTATATATATATATATAAATATATATATACAGCCTTTCAATCACTAGGGCTACAGTAATGTGCAGCAAGAAGCAGAGAGAGGGGGAGGAGACAAGATAGTTGACTGAAGCCAGATTTCCACAGACACTCCCATCCAGAAGGAGAGTTAAAGGACAGAAATTTAGCAAGTAACCTGGTGGATTAGAGCTGCACCAAGAGAGAAGGTTGAAGAACGCACATCAATCCCCCTGAGGCGACCTGCAACCCCAAGGATACAAACAAAAGGTACAAAATCCATCACCGAGCGGATGGGAGTCCCCTTCCCAATGAGAATGGCACAGAGTGCCCCACAAACAAATGAGCAAAATTCAAAGTTTTTCCCACTACACTCCATGGGAGAGATCCTCTAACAACTGGACCTACCTCCCCTATTAGGGTGCCATGGCATTCACCTGCCAGGCATAAAACTGATAAAACTATATATATTCTGTACTTGCAATTCTGAGCCCCAGCACTCCCCTCCACTTTCACTCTGAGGTCTGGAGGACTGTCCCCCAGGAGTCCAGATTCTTGAGTGATTTCTCGAGGGGTGTGGTCAGGCCTAGACTGCAGATGGTCAGTGCTGATTCTGTGGCATGGGAGTGAGGAGAGGATGGTCGGCTGAGAGGGAAGCACACTGGAGCGGTGGTGCCCCGAGGCACACAGCAGCAGCCATTTTTGGCAATAATAGGGCTCACTCCCGGATATTCCAAAGCCACACAGCCTGTCTCCCTGGGCAACTAGAGGAGGCCAGGCATCTTCTCAGGTGGCAACTACCTCGGAACAGATCTGGGATGGAAACACAGGCCCTGTGAGTAAAGGGTTGGCCTGAGGCAGTACCGGTTGGGTGGAGAGCGGGGACTAGAAAATGCACGCGCAGAGCCAGGAAATTCCCAAGGCGAGGCTGACCCAGAGGACGGCTTTACTGAGCCTAAGATGCACCCAGCCCTCAGGGGATCTTTGGCCTATAGACAAAGGAAGGACTGACAGTAACCAAATACAAACTTGCAGGAGCAAAGACAGGGCCTGAGGCATAGGTTCTGTGAACTCAAAACAGATTCTCTTATGCAGGGGACTTTAGCAGGGACGAAACAAATTCCCGCAAAGTTGTTCTGTTCTGCTCCGTCAGCAACATCAATCAGGGTGGGGCTGGAACTGAGTGAGTACCCTCCAGTCTCCATCAAGTGCCCGAGGTTGTCAGGTCTCACCTTCCCCTACTGGATAGAGGCAGAGCGCAGCAGCCTGGCTGAGCAGATATAGATTTCCCTGTGATTCAGGCAGGTGCAAACCCCTGGAGTATCTGTTCACTAGAGGCAACTGGGTCACAGCCCTGAGGAGCTATCAGTGACTGGGAGTGAAAGAGGTGCAAGGTGGGAAAGGAAGCATCAACTTTCCCAAACTAATCTATTTGCTGGGTTAGTCCTCCAGAATTCATGGAGCAATGGAGCAAGTCATATCTTTTAAACTCTCCCACCTGAGACAGGTGCTGACTAAGACAATTGATTTGGACCTTTTGAACTGAGCCAATCACCCGAGGACTATTCAAGTGGTGCCCTGGGTGTGTGGTTGTAGGAAGTTTTGATTTTCCTTTTCCAATTATTGCCTGTGGAGGGCGGGGTAACTTAATGGTTGGTATTTCTCCACAGCTGACACTTTAACCCAGAGTAACTGTTTCACTAGGGTTGAACAGAGACCAGCTGAAAACAAGACAGAACCATTTAGCCTCACCACACCAAAGCACTGTACGGGTCCTCGACAAAGCTCCAGGGGAAAAATCAAATGGTATAGAATAATCATGGGGCAGAAGCAGCAGAAAAACTCTCGTAACATGAATAACCATAATACATCAACCCTCCCAAGGAAACATACGGCAGATATAAGTGAAGATCTCATTCATAAACAGCAGGTCGAGATGTCAGAAATCTAATTCAGAATTTGGATTGCAAATAAGATTAATAGAATGGAGGAAATTTTGGAATTAGAAATTCGAGGAGCAATTCAAAAGTTGAAATTAAAATTAGAGGAGAAATTCAAAAGTTGTCTCAAGAATTTAACAAATTTAAAGACAAAACCACCAAAGATTTTGATGCACTGAAGCAAGAATTTGCAGCCCTCAAAGATATGAAAAATACAGTAGACTCCCTCAGTAACAGAGTGGAGCAAGCAGAAGAAAGGATTTCTGACATTGAAGACAAAGCTTTTTAATGCTCCCAAACTCTCAAAGAGGAAGAGAAATGGACAGCAAAATGGATCATTCTCTTAGAGAGCTCTGGGATAATTCAAAGAAGGCTAATATCAGCCTCATTGGAAAGAACCCAGGACCTGGACTCCCTTGCTATCAACGGTTTAAGAGTATCTTATAATGCTAACAATATATTTTAAAAAGTATAAAGTAAAACTCTCACACAAAAATAAAATGAACATATGTCAAAGATAATATTTAACTCGTTAATGTATGAAGGAACAAGTAAGATGTTTCAGTTGGTTCAAAAAATTTAAAACACACATCTACATGGGTAAGCAACAACGAATACTGAAATGAACTTACAATCAATGTAAATCTGGTCCTTCTTCACAAGAGAGTTGTTAATTGTGTTATCAATGGACAAAATTGTATTTCTATGGGGAAAATAATTGGCATTAACTACCAGTTTTCTTCCATTAAAATGTCATTTGTATTGTGATTCTCCTAATAATAAAGTCACCTGAAAAGATAAGACAGGCAGATACCCAATCATGATGTTGCCACTTTGAAAAACTTTCACAATTTTCATGAAAGTCAGCCCAGGGAATATGTCTATGATAAAATAAAAACTGGTAAACTTAAAACATGATGCCAAATCATTTAATTTAGCATAAAAAAATAAACAATAACACATATTACTTGTGTTTACATTTTTGTTTACTTGCCAATAAGATATTATAAATTTTCATGGTTTATTGAAATAATTTAAAATTATTAGCAATAGTTGTTTATAATAATTCTAATGTATTTTTAATATTAGGGGAAATTGGTACATTTTACAATAATTTTATTAATATCAAATTCTTTGTTCTTTTTTTCCCACACAAATATACATATACACATAGCTTGATGATCAGTTATGACTAGAATGAAATAATTTTTACAATTCATTCCATGCAGTTTTAGTCATCATATATTTAAGATAAAAATACCCAAATAGCTTAATACATTTTATAAAAGAACCTCCCAAATGTATAAGAAAGGGGGTGTCAATCTGAATCCACAAAGTTCATTAGATCGTCACTGACATCTTATATTATAAGATACATTAATACATTTTGCAACAATCCTCATGGAACTGGAGACAATTCTGCTAAGCGAACTATCACAAGAAAGGACAAACACAACTTGTACTCACTATTAAACTGAAACTAACCAATGAGCACAGCAGTGCAAGAGGGAAGAAAAACTCAATGGAAAGCATGTTAAATCACTATTAGGATGATGGGACACCCACTGTCCAGACTCAAATATTACAAAATTGACCCAACTAAACTAAAACATTTGTATCCACTTAATATTATGAAGTAAAGAAAAAACTGTAGTTGTGGATTCCGAAAAGAATGTGGGCGTATTTATCTCATGCAATGAAGTAAAGTATGTTGATTAAAAACATCTCTGAACACCTCTCTTCGTTGTTTTCTCACTGTAAAATTTTAAGGACTTAATGAAGAAATGTTATCTATTAGTTAGATTTTTGCACAGGCTTCAGATCTATTTCTTCCTTGGTAACTAATTATCATTAGAATTAGCTGGCTTGAAGCACAATGAGCTATCAGAAAAATACCTCCTTAAGGATGCTATTAGTATTTATTGAATCATATTTTGAATTTTCTAGAGGAAAATTTTCTTTTATATAATAATAATATCTGCTGAAGGAGTTTTACCATGAAGAAGTCCCCAAAGACTCTGAAAATAAATAAATTACTCCATACAGAGCTAGAAAAAAAAATCAAATCTAAAAATAGCTTTGATCCTTCCTTTGAGGATATTATTAATATTCAACACTTCCCTGTACTCAATTTGACCTCTTATCTGAAAAAAAAATAAAAAATCAAACAGAAATGTTTTAAGAGATACTAAATGACTAGTCTCTCAATGCTATAGAGGAAGTCTTTCACCTTTTAAGCCTAACATACTAATCAATCAACAATAAATGACCCTAAAGTATTTGAAAACAGTTTTTCTTGAATACAGACCTTGACTACTTAAAATGAGCTTTTTTCTTTTCAAAATAGCATGAACATATACCATAAGTTTGAATTTTTTCAAGATTTATATTACCAAGTATTCCTACAAATATACCTATAATTTAAATAGCTACCCCAAGAAATGATCTGAAGAAGGAAACTCATCAGTCTGTTCCAAAAATGCTTCCATTGCTTTGGAGAGCAGCTTATTGCTGCTTCTATAATTCACAACAAAACATTTAAAAATTAAATTACGAAAATTGGTATACCTCAATGCTGAAATAGTAGCTACTTAGAATGCCATAAATATTAAGATGTTTATATTATATAGAACTTCAATACAAACATTCAGGAGAGAATCATTCACAGTGAGAAAAATATTTTAAAATCTCTTTGTTGTTCTAAACATACAGAAAATAACACCTGTAATACTACAAATGTGTTTTTAAAAATTGTTGGTTTTAAAAATCAATGAATATTTTCTTTTGAATAATTTATGGTGAGAATATACTTCATTCTATTCTATTTTTCATGCCTAACGTCTTCCATGGAAAAATTAACCTGATTCAGTTAATACTGGCGTTGACCCTGGGTTCTCTTGGTATATGAAGCTTTGCGCACAGAACAGTCTTTAAACATATACTTACACACACACACACACACACACACATATACTTGTTTAGTTGCTATATATTTCTCTTTTATCTTTTCTGTAGAGACAGAGTCTCACTTTATCACCCTCGGTAGAGTGCTGTCCCATCACAGCTCACAGCAACCTCCAATTCCCGGGCTAAGATGATTCTCTTGCCTCAGTCTCCCAAGTAGCTGGGACTACAGGCGCCCACCACAATGCTCAGCTATTTTTTTTTGTTGCAGTTTGGCCAAGGCTGGGTTCGACCCTGCCACCCTCGGTATACGGGGCCGGGACCTTGCCCACTGAGCACAGGCACTGCCCAGTTGCTATATATTTCATTTCTCTTGACTAAATAACTAGAAGTGGGAGTACTGAGTTATCACAGTCTGTACATATTTAACTTTATGAGAAATCGTCAGAGTTTTTGTTCAATAGCCACACCTTCTATCACTTCAACCATCATGTTTGTGCCAGTTTCTGAATATCTTTGCCAATATTTGGTATTTCAGAATTATAAATAATAGTCATATAATGGTTCATAAATTAGTACTTGTATGTGGTTTTACTTCAATTTTCATTGGTTGACTTTATTTTTAGAGCAATTTTGGGTTTACTGAATAAAAAAATAAGCAGAAAGTACAAACAGTAGTTCCCAATATCTCCTTTTCCTGCAGTTTCCTCTATGACTAATATCTTGCATTAATATGGTACATTTCTTATAGTGAATGAACTGATACTGATACATTATTATTCACAGAATTCCCTAATTTATAATAGGAGTTATTCCTGGTGATGTTGAGCTGTATGGGTTTTAAAAAGTGCTTAATACCTTTACAATATAAAAGGGAACAGCTTTACTCCCCTAAAAATTCACTGTTCCATGCTCAACCTGTTCGATCCTCCGTCCCTTGGCATGAACCCTTGGCAACCACTGATCTTTTGAATGTTTCTGTAGCTTTGCCTTTTCCAGAATGTCATATAATTTGAATCATACAGTAAGTAGCCTTTTCAGATTGGCTTCTTTCATTAGGAATAATAACTTAAAATTTCTCCGTGTCTCTCTGTGGTTTGGTAGTTTATTTTTATTGATAAATAATATATCATTACATGATAGACTATGATGTATTTACCTGTTCTCTAATCTAAGGACTTCTCATTTTGTCTATTATGAATAAAAGTGTTGTAAATATTGGTGCGCAAGTTCTCATGTGGACACAAGCTTTTCACTCACTTAAGTAAATAGCCAGGAGAGCAATTGCTAGATTGTATGGTAAAACAATATTTGCAAGAAACCTCCAGTGTCTTCCAGAGTGGTTGTAGCATTCCGTAATCCTATCAGCAAAAATAAGAGTTCCTGTTGCTTCACATCTTTGAAACCATTAGATATTGATTGTCAGTAGGGTCCAGCCATTATACTAGGTACATAGTGATATGTTTTTGCTTTAATTTACAATTCTAATGACACATGATGTGGGACCCCTTATCATTTTCTCTACATCCATGTCATTATCTGTTTTTTTTTCTTTTAATTTTTGATAAATGCATTCTCACTGGAGTTAGATGATACCTCACTGTGATTTTGATCTGCATATCCCTGATGATTAGAGGTCTTGAACATGTTTATTAACCACTAATCCATCTTTTTTAATTCAGAGTAATAGGAGGGTACAAATGATTAGGTTACATTGTTTGTGTTTCTAAGGTACAAGTTCAAGTTGCAGTTGAGCCCTTCATCCAAGGGACGTGCTGTATGTCCTTACCTTGTGCCCATTAGGTGAAACCTTACCTAACCTCCTCCCTCCTCCCTTTCACTTTTCCCTTCTCCCCTCTCATCTCCCCACATTTGAATACACTTGTATTTTTGTCTTGTAGGGACGTGCTTTCGATTGGTTTCTTTCAAAAATCCTCTGTTTATATCTTTGCCCACTTTTTATGTTTTTTTTTTTCCTTGCTGATTTGTTTCAATTCTTTATAGATTCTGATCATCAGCCCTTTATCGGATGAATAGCATGCTAACATTTTCATTGTCTATTCACTCTATTGATTGTTTCTTTGGCTGTGCAGAAGGTTTTAATGTAATCAGGTCCCATTTGATAACTTTTGTTGTTGCTGTGATTGTCTCTGTGGTCCCTTTCATAAATTCTTTGCCTAGGCTGATGTCTATAAGTATTTTTTCAACATTTTCTTCTAGAATTCTTAGAGTTTCATGCCTTCAATTTTCCCCAATCTTTATTTATTTATTTATTTATTTATTGCTTACATTTTCAAACAACATTGCAAATTCAGTTAAATACAACTCAGAGTTTATGCTCAATACCATCTGGACAGGCGGTCATTGCAAAATCTGACATTTGCGTAGCTTATTATTAGGAACTTAACTGTCTATCACATCAATGTTCTGTCCCAGGTAGAGTTTTCTTGTTTGGCAAGATTTAGGTAGCATAATACATTGCATTGAATTAGACACAGTAAAATACTTGATAAGATAATTGCTTTCAGATCTGACAACTCTTGGCACTCTTAGTTGTTTGTAATCAAATTTACTAGAATTTGCTAGTATAAGATCTATCTCCTTTCAGGGTGGCACCTGTGGCTCAGTGAGTAGAGCGCCGGCCCCATATACCAAGGGTGGCGGGTTCAAACCCAGCCCCAGCCAAACTTCAACAAAAAAAATAGCCAGGCGTTGTGGCAGATGTCTGTAGTCCCAGGTATTTGGGAGGCTGAGGCAAGAGAATCACCTAAGCCCAGGAGTTAGAGGTTTCTGTGAACTGTGATCCCATGACACTCTACCGAGGGTGATAAAGTAAGACTCAGTCTCTCAAAAAATAAAAAAAAAAAGTCTATCTCATATTTCACAGGATATTGTGTTATCTAGATATGATTTAAAGTATTCAAGAGTATGGGCATGCATAGGCTATGTGTAAATACTATGCCATTTTATACAAGGATCTACAGAATTCCAGATTTCAGTAACTTGGAGGTCCTGGAACCAACCCTTCACAGATATTGAGTGATGATTGTACTCAACACCAATGCTGAGAAGTAGCTGACAAATTTGAAAGGGAGAAATTAGTGAAGGAAATCTTTCAGTCTGTGAATAAAGGAGTGGCTCTTAAACAGCAATAACATGAATTTAACTATAGGTAAAAAATGATAAATGAAATCATAAATAGTGTTAAAGTAAATTAAAGGGGAAACAAAGCCTGAATAATCCCTGGGCAGACAAACAAATCCAGTTAGGCCTTATAACTGACCTAAACTTTTTTTGATTTGCAAACATAAAGGAAACTTAACTTGAACTATTTCTTATTAAACACACACACACACAGAACTGAAGTTCAACCAATCAGCAACATCTAACTAATTTATAATTACATAACTAGGAACTTTCTAGTAGGCAACTTTGTAAAATAATCAATCAAATACGTTGTTTGCTTTACTTCTGTATTCATGCCATAAAACCTCACAGTGGTGTTTTTCTTTTTTTTTTATTAAGCCTTTTGTACATAGATCATAAATACATTTATGCCCATTTCAGTGTGTTGATTATTTGTAAAATTGGAGTGCTTACATCATACTAATCAGCATAGCTTTCATCTCATTTACCCAATTATAGCATTACGACATTTGTGTTCTACACATGATAGAACCAACTTGTACTTGCAATGTGCTCCATAGTTGTGGTCCCCCTACTATCCCCTACTATCCCTCCAGGAATGGGAAAAAAAGTATCCAATGTACTCAGTACTACTGTGAAACCAATTTATAGTAACTCACACTTGCATATGAAAAATGAAACACAACTTTATATTATGATGAAGGAGGGAAGGGGAGGGGAAGGGATGGGGAGGAGGTGGGAGGCACAGTGGTGTTTTTCAGGGGAGCTTCCACACCACTTCTGGTTGGGAGCAGCCTAGTGCATGAATCATGGTTTTCTCAAATGAACTCTTTAAGAATTCTATTGTGCCTGCCTTATTTTTGTAACAGTGGTAATTTCACCCATTTTCCTTTAGAGTATTAAATGTCCTACTAAATATGTTACTCAGATGAATGATGACGGGCTCGTAGTTCCTGATTAGTCCAAGCCATTTCTTCTGGGTGAATGTTCCTGCACAGTGATTATACCACAGGGCCTCTTCTTTGGATATATCTACTCGGATCAGTATAGACACATTAATCAAAAACAGCTCATTTTTAGGCAAGAGAGAGCAATCTGATTCTCTCTCAGAAAATTATATTCAGATACTTAATTTACAGATGGGAGCCTGTGCATGGAACAGGAGACAAAGTGTAGAAGCTAAAGTAATCATATTTGACCATGTGCAAGGTGATGCATAAGAAAAAAAATTTCTTTATAGAGAATCAATGGATTGAATACACATAGATAGTAGCTCCAGCCTAAAAATGGTATGAAAAGAGTAGCTATTTAATTACTTACACATCTAGTATCCCTGTAGAGCATGCTAGACAGTTTCATGCCTTTAACAAGGATTTAAACTGTTTTTGTTGTTGTGGTTGTTGTTGTTTCTTTGTTTGAATTCATGGATTTTCCACTAAGGTAGCATATTTTCTATTCATTTCCTGGAAGGATTTAGGCTTAAGAAATGTGATATACTTCTAGCAGAAGAGATTTTTACAAATATTTTACAAATGATCTGATTTACTACACATTTCACTATACTTTTACCATATGTGTATATATATATATGTCAGCCCACCTCATTATAATGTTATAATTGTATTTCACTAGTGTGTTTTATTCACACTTTAAACCCTATCCCGCATACTGTGTTGAATCCTGTTAAACCCTAAGTGCAGTGTCTTAACTTGAGAGCTTACATATATTCACTCAGTGTTCATACATGAAATTAGGGTACTCCCTTCTCTGGGTATTTACTTCACCAAGATTTCTCACTTTATTTCCTACATGCAAAGAGATATCAGGGTTTCTATCATAGTTTGGATTTTGCATGTTCCTTCGCGACTTTGCTTGCCTTGTGGGGAAATCCATTCAAAAGGAAATACAGAAAACACACCGGCAATCACTGACTCAAATTTTTGACTCTCCTAAAAATTCTTCCTCTTTAAGTTTATTCTACAAAATTCTCAGGAAGTATCCTTTAAAAAAATATAAAATTCCAAATTTTATCCAGAATTTTTAACTGTTTTTAGCAGACTTCGTATATAGGGAGTAATATTGCTATACCACAAACAGAAATGCAGCTGTTATCTTTAGAATCATACTTGTACGCTTAGTTTTACGATATATTTCTAGAACTTAAATAACTAGGTTATAGAGTATGTTCCTTTAAAATGCTTGCCTTCAAGAATATTGCATGATTTTATACTTTTGCCAACACTTTACAGAATGTCTATTTTCGTACATTTTCATTAATACAGAATATTAGCAAACTTTTATTATTTTTGACACCTCCAAGGAAGAAAACCAGTAGCTTATCAACACTTTACATCTATTTCCTGAATACAAATGACATTGTTGGGCAGGGCTTTGAATTAATTTTTAGCAAACTGATCATATAGTTATATGATTTAGATCTTTGTACTTTTTGTAGATCTCAGGCACAGAGAGTTTAGTTAGAAATATTTTCCGATCCGTGGAATACTATTAGAAATCTTGTGCATTAATGTACACAGCTATGATTTAATAATAATAAAAAACCCCAAAATCTCGTGTACTACTCCCTTCTCTTGTTTCATTGTTTATTATTTCTATTTCACTGTTTCCTTTTCTTTCTGGTTCTCTGCTGTCATTTCCTTACTTGATTCTTTAGGGACAGTGTTCTAGTGTTTGGTACATGTAGTTAGTATAGGTATTTTATTAGAACTTATGGAATATAGTTTTGATTAAATATGTATTTAAATTTATATAAATACGTAAGTGGTATTGCGCTATAACTTTATTGTGTTCCCAATTTTTTTTGACTCAATGTACTATTACAATACACCTGTGTTCCTGCATGTGCCTTTAGAATGCTGCATTTGACTGCTGGATCACGTTTTATATAAGTCCTTCCATATTTTGCTGATGAAATATTCCAGTAATAGACACCAAGGTTATGGCACTCCTTGTTACCTGTATGCTGATCCATCTCATTTATCCATTTGCTGAAAAATTATTTTCTAAAATAGTTTAAATATACTCTGGCATAATAAAATAACTCTACTAATTAATTCATATGATTTTGTTTTTCCCTCACCTATGACAATGTAAGTTTCATGAGAAAAAAAAACTTGTATTTCATTCATTTTTGTTTTCATAGCTGTAATCTCATAATTTCAGGTATATGGAAGACAATCAGTAAGTATCTGCAGAAATAAATAAATGCATTTTATGATTATAATTTCATGTAATATTTTCTGTTGTTTGTTAAAACTTGCATAGATCATGTCTAAAAGCATGAACTTAATGTTGGAAATTCACTAAAAGTTCCACATTGACAAACGATATAAAATAAATTTATGTTAACTTCAAAAGTCTGGCATAATTCATTCAAAGAAATCTGCTTTGCAAAAAGTAAAATTTACTATAGAATTTTTTAATATGTTCTCTTAATTAGCTTAACAGGGTGTTAATAACAGATAATTAAATTTTTGGTAGATTGGCTGGAGACCAAAGAAACTTTATAAGAAACTTCTAGCTGCTATTGCTGTATAATATTAGTAAGAAATAAAGATTATATATATGTTAACATGTGAAATAATTTTATTTACTGAAAATAATTTACTGTACTTACTAATCAGAAACATGTTTAGGAAAAAGTGAAAGAAGTCTTTTCATCTTATACTATTATGAAGATGAGCTCATTATCTATCTATCTGGAGCATCTGTGGATTTTCTCAAGGAGATACCATCAATAGTGCAGGCCCTGGGTAGATCTGAATGAGCATGGGCATCCAGGGTTAAACTTTGTTTTTACTGTGAGAAACGTTTCCTTTAGCAGTTGTTCCAAGACACTGCGTTTGTTTGTGTTTGTTTGTTTCAGTAAAAGTATAATGATAATGATTAGAATTTGATGTTTTGTAGAGAGCACACCTTTTTTTACGTAGGCTATCGTAATCTAAGAAAGGCCCAAAGTAAAATCATTATGGCACAGAAGGTGAGGACGTAGTTACTTAGCTCATTCCTTGTGCTGTAGAAAGGTGCATTGTGAAAAGACAATATTGTCTTAAGACAAGGTTACAATTTCAGTAGCTTTTATTAGGAAAGGTTTTGTTAATAATAAATATATTTTCATTGCATACCATGAGAATTTTTGTTTTAGAGCATATCAATTTTTAGATATATTATTCCTGAGTTTCTAAAGGCATGCATTTATTCTTTTGATATATATGTAGATTAGAGAGATTACCTTCCACAAATTGTAACTTATTTTTAAGCTATCATTTATAGACTATTATTATAAACTACCTTCTCCGATTATAAAACATTATAATAGAAACAAAGTACTATGCATAAAAAATTTATGAATATAACACATTATAATTAATAGAATAATTGATCCAAATGGAAGAATGCAGTTACTAAATAGAGTCAGGAGTAGATGATTGGTAGTACGGAAAGTTTGACTTTAAAAGTTTATGCTGTAGCGCCATGCCTGTGGCTCAAAGGAGTAGGGCGCCAGCCCCATATAGGGGAGGTAGCAGGTTTAAACCCAGCCCTTGCCAAAAAGTGCCAAAAAAAAAAAAAAAAAAAGTTTATGCTATCTTATTTAGATTTTTATCTATAAAGTCCTAGTTTAGTACAGATCTAGACATAACTTAACCAAACACATGTGTCAAATGATACTGAGGAGAGACAGCTATCATCATTGACAACTTGGCTGCAGTGTCTAGAGACTTCATTCACTACTGAAAATACGATATGTATTGATCTTCCCACTGCTCTATTTTCAGTCTAACAGAATGTAGAATTTCCACAGTGTGTATGAATTTAAGTGTATGTGGTTAATCTTCCCACTGATACACATGAGTATGTGTATTAGTGTAGTTTCAATTAAATCAGTGCTAGGATTACAGGCATGAGCCACAGTGCCTGGCCTCACTCCTAGATATTTTATTTTTAACATACATAAATATATTCACTGATAGCCTTTGTAAAAGTCTTACTTACATCAACTTTAATTCTGAGAATATCCACAGAAGCACACATAATAATTTAAAATCTTTTTTCTGCCATTAACATTAATCATAATGTTTTTCAATAATCTTTCCATGGATATTTGTTACTACAAGTATTAAAAGAAATCTTCTTTATGAAGCAGTTCTGACATAGAAATACACGTTAGAGAGGGGGTATATAATTTAGATTGCTTTACTATTAAAAAAAAAACTTGAACTGTTTCTGATTGTAGGTTTCCTTCATGTTATTCAGTAAAATAATATAATCTCTTCTGTATATATTTAACTACTAATATTCTATAACACTATAATTTATTCAAAAATATTATACCTTCTAGGAATTTTGAGATACTTTTCAATTCTTTATAGGGATTGATATTGGTTGAGTTAAATTCTATTGTGATGGTGAAACAGAATTTTAAATAAAACAATGAGATTTTTAAATTTATTATGTTAATATAAATTAGTAGTATTAATGAAGTTTTTGGCATACTTGTAGTTAGGTTTTAGTTACATGGATTGATTTAACTTGGTTTCCCAGTAATCCTATAATTGGAGTATTTTCTTCTTAGTGTATAGTCATATTAAACTTCCTTTGAGGTGAATGAGTATCATAATTTACCGAATTTAATAATTATTTCATAAAATAGTAGATTAAAGTGAGATATTTTTAAAGAATTAGGTAATTAAGGTGAAAATAAGTACATCTCAGAAGTTGTTACTACGTAAGTGGAAGATCCATATTTACATACCGTATAACCATCTACTGGCACGTTCATTTCTTGGATCACAAAGAAGAGAAAGGATCATCTTCTTGCCTTTTTTATATTCTCAGCAGGCTTGACTAGAAATATGTGCCACTTGTTATTTTGGATCATTGAGGAAAAGAAACTTTGACTTCAAAACAGTTAATAATGAGAAATGTCCTCTAATGGAAGAAGAAATGTCCTGAATATTATCAAGTTGTGATATTTTTATGCAGATCTTTTAAATTTACTAACTAAATGCTCTCTATACCCAGTGTCATGCTGAATTGTGTGGATTGTTTAGATGTCTTTCAGGGAGTTAAGTAGGAGAGCAAAATGCACTTTGATGTCTTTGGTTTAATTCATTAATATGTATTTAATTTCACTTGCACAAAACAAAGTGATAAAATACATATGTACAAATCTAATCTAATCTACCTATTATTAATATCTATCTTGCATTATCTATCACTTGTCCAACCATCTATCCATCTTCTGTTTTGTCTAACGTCTGAGAAGGCTTTACAGGCATGTCAGTCATGTTCCAATTAGCTGTGGTTGGAGACTAACTATACAGATGGCAGGGGAATGGTAAGGGATACCCTAAGGCTCAGGGAGAGGACCCCAGAGTGTGTGAATTTAGAAAAGGAGTGTAAACCTTATTAAAGAAATTGTGGATGAAGCCTTCAAGTGGAGAAGATGGAAGGGCAGCTCGAGACAGTGGAGCTTTATGGTCACCAGGTAAACTTGGACAGTCCTCTGGGATGCAGATGAACTACGCCTTGAAAAGACTTTGGAAGGGGGTCAGGTCACTGCTGCAGGCGCCAACGCCTGCCACTGCAGGAACGTGGTACTTCCGCGTGTGGCTTGAGTGGCTCCACGCTCAAGAGCTGGATAAATGTTGGCTGACTGCCTCTCCTAGGATGTTTTTATGGCTAAAAATAAATGATCACACAATTTTGTAATATCTTATGTGAAGTGCGAGTTTTAAAAGGAATGTTTGTAGAAATATATTTTGAAATTAAAATATTTAAAAGAAATGTTTTAACCATGTGAACATTTTCACAGATTTCCACCTCCCTTGTAATTTTAATTTAGTACTAACAAGTTGAATTCTATATGTATCTATACTGTACAGTGGTGAAGAGTCTGGGCTTTTAGTGTACCCCCCACCTGAATACTGTTAATTATATCCGGTATGTAATTTTTCATCCCTCCGTCCTCCCTCCCATCTTATCCCCTTGTGAGCCACCAGTGTCCATTACACCACTCTTGTGCGTCCTTACGCAGCCAACGTTTAGCTCCCACAGGTAAGTAAGAGCATGCCGCATTTATTTTTAATTAGGTACCTTACATTCAAGTCTTTAATCTACCTTGAATTAATTGAAGATATTTTTATTAAAAATATTTCATTTAAGATTTTATTTTTTTAGTAAAAAGCTCCATTTTATTTCTACTGGCACTAATTGGCTTTATTTTATGGGAGGGGAGACATTCATTTATAGAAGAAATGAGGGAACAAGGAGAGGAGAGAGAGAAGGAGAGAGGGTGAGAGAGGAGAGAGAGAGAAAGGGAGAGAGAAGGAGAGAGGAGGGGAGGGAGGGCGAGAGCGAGAATGAAGAATTTTAACATAGGGTGGAAACAAGAGGATTACAAAGAAAATGGACAAAGTGTCGGTGAAGAGAAATGTGTTAAGAAATATTTCTGCATGAATGTCTTTACTAGTTGCAACTAAAATGTTTGATTTCAATGTTCCTTTGAAAGGGAGGTTAAGGACTCCATGTTTCTTTTTATCCTTAGATAAAGCCTTGAACTTATACAAATACATTGATCCATTGCTAATTTTCAAAGGTTTCTTAGCTAGGTTATTACGGTAAACTATAACTCAGCCCATATTTTAATGTTGGAGCTAGATGACCATAATGATGTTTATGCTGTTTCTAAGAGTAGATTATTTTTCATTAGAAGATAAAAGAATGAATACATTTTAAGTTTAATTTTAAAGTCGAAGTACAAACTTAACTGACTCACTGGTCAGTATTCCTTACAGGGCAGTTTTGTGTCACTAAGACAAGAATTGGCCAATGCATTTTCAGGTTGCTTTGATTTCTCTCTCGCTCTCCTTTTTAGAAATAAATATTTTATTTAATAATTGCCATACTTATTTATACATATTAAGCTGGCAAGACTAATCTTATGCATGGGTACTGTTTATTTTTTACATAGAGTAGATTTGGAAGGGTGAAGGCTAAAGCTAATTTAATAAAGTTTTTTTGATCACTAAAAAGTAATAATTTCTCAAAAACATCTAAAGGATGAAGTCAAACTACTAGTCCTTATCATTTGATCCTGCACGTAAGGAGGCTGGCAAATTTCAGTTCACACATTCTTTCCTCTCACACATTTTCACCATTTTATGCAAAGACTTTCTCCTCTGTGGCATAATAGCTCCTACTCTTAGGTTTTACTATATCGTATTTTTTCTTTTCTGTTTTTTTTTTTTTTTTTTTTTTGTAGAGACAGAGTCTCACTGTACCGCCCTCAGGTAGAGTGCCATGACGTCACACGGCTCACAGCAACCTCTAACTCTTGGGCTTACGCGATTCTCTTGCCTCAGCCTCCCGAGCAGCTGGGACTACAGGCGCCCGCCACAACGCCCGGCTATTTTTTGGTTGCAGTTTGGCCGGGGCTGGGTTTGAACCCGCCACCCTCGGCATATGGGGCCAGCGCCCTGCTCACTGAGCCACAGGCGCCGCCCTATATCATATTTTTATTGTTTCTTCTCCTCCTTATTGTTAAACATCTGCTTCGAATTTTTTTATCTTCTTACTACATTCTAAGATTCTTATTAGCAGTGTCTTTTTCACCTTTGTATTTCCAGCAATTGGCCTAAAGTTTCATCCTCATAGTGAGACTTCCTAATAAATACTTTTGTCTGGATTGAACCGTGAGCCTCAGATAATCAGATGTTTTAGTAATCTTCCCAAGCCTTTGTCTTATCTCCTGATAAACTCATTTTATACACAAAAACTGTACCTGCAGTTAAAATAAATAGGCGACCTGCGGGGGATACAGATCTCATAGGCTAGAAATAAAAATAAGCATGCAGAAGTCTCAGAATATGATAGCTATTTATTTGCTTGCTCTAAGTCTCATCAAAAAAAAAAAAAATCAATGGCCCGCAGAAGATAGAATATTGCTATGAGCTCAACCAACTTAATCATCTTTGAAAATAAGATAATATAAAGTCTTTCAAATGTGAAGTGATTAAAAGTGGCATGTCAATTAATTTGTGCCATTTTTGCAAAACGAGTACAAGGCCAGTGCTATTTAATTATTATTGAAGCTAGAAAATATAAAGATAATGCATTTTTAAAGGAATTAACACAGAAGAGAACATGATTCTATTATCTTGGTTTGATGACTGTAAATGTGTAAAGCAAAGACAAAACAGAAATATCATTTGAGACACTTTGCCTTACAGAAATTCTACTTTTTAAAATCAAATTATCACAAGACCTCATAACTCATTTTGGACAGAACTTCTGTGGACACATGGACCTAACAACTGGGCAGCAGACTGACCTTCTATCTGTGGTAATGAAAGTAGATAAATTATAGTCAATGAAAAATTCATGTTCATTTATTAATGGTATTTTCTTCCCATTTCATTTGCTTATTTATCTATTGAATCAGTTTCCTTGGCAGGCAAAATAATATAGACCTTAAACACTTTGCTATAAAAATATATTTGTTATTTTTATTTTCATCTAATATGCTATTCATGCTTATGGATAAATTTATTAATATTTGTGGAAATTTATAATGATATGACAACAATTTTGTCCTATTGTTTTATATTTTTCAAATCACATGAAATTACTTTGTCCTTGAATTTAATTCTGGAAGATTTATTTTGTTTACTATTGCAGCATTAGTATGTTTTTGCCTTCTAATTAGAATTGGAGAAAAATAAATGTCTAAATATTTGTAGAAGGTGGGAAAACACTTAACAAATTAAGTAAATGTAATGTTGATGAGTACAATAGCCACCCTTATAAGTGGTCCTTGGCCCAGTATGATTCCTTCTTCTCTCAAAATAGTACTTCGTTTTCCACTTCCCACACTAACGGCCATTGTCTGGCAGTTTTGTGCCATTTAATCCACCTACTGAAAAAAATCAGAGTGGGCATTTTCTTGAACTGAAATGATTCTAGTTTGGCTGCAATGAAAACTTTTTGCCAAGTGCATTGACAAATAAAACAAACAAAGCAAGGGTGCCAAGGAAAACATGAAATGAAGAGATGGGATAAAAGGAAGATAGAAATAGCAAAAGCTTTGGGTTTTCCAGTTTTAGATTCCTGTCTGTCTCAGAACAAACACTAACCTGGGCACTGTGGATAACTGCTAGTCATTGTAAAAATTCTGTTTACACAATGCTTCTTACAGTAAAAGGCTTTGACAAAGATCCTATATTTTGTTAGGATTGGCTACAGTCTCCAAAACAAAGTAATATTCTATATATGTCATATAATATTTTGTATATTATGTAGGAGTTATATAATATTCCATAGGTGTTCTATAGACATGTGTTGCCTTTTACTTCACATTGAAAATTCCTTTGGTTCTTCTGAAATTTATTGTGAAATCTCGATGTGTAAGTGTGTTTTCCAACTTGAGTTAGAATATCTGGAAATAAAAATTTGTCAAAGTAGAATATACACTTTTCAGAAATCTAAAACTGGACAGTTGTTTAGGTCAGATATTAATCAGCTTGAAAAGAGCAATAATACTCTTCCTAAGGGAAAGTGCAATCACTGGCCTTACCAAGAGACAACTTAACTCACTAGGTTTTTCTTTTTTTCTCCTTTGCATGTAGTCAATGTTCAATAAATGTTGCTGAATGAATTGCAGTGCATGAACTGAAGTAAGAGATATTGATGTCATCTAGCAAGGAGAGATATATTGGTTTCACTTTTGAATAAAATGTCTGTGGTATCTGCACAGAATTCAAGACAAAGTACCCTATTAAGCTGCTTGAACTATCTAATATATTTGACCCTAATAATTTTTTTAAGAGCAATTATTTCTTATACTCCTTTAACTATATTATTTTTTTATGTTACTATAGATCTATGGAGAAGAGAAATAACCCAATGTATTATTTATTTGTGGCTATCAGTGACGACTAATTTAAAGATAACGTAATATGTAATATCTAATTGATATATATATTTATTTGTTATAATTTATAACTTCACTCTTACATATTCTTAAGGCTTAAAAGAATCTGCCAATCCAGAAACTTGAGAATGTTAATGAAAAGTCTCCTGCTAGTGATTGAGCTTCCTAAATTGTGTTCATCATGGATTTAGAGGTTTCAATTTTATTGGATCTTGTGCCAAGGACAAGAAGGGATCCTGACTGGATATGTGTTGGGTTTCTTAACTTTACAAAAAGTAAACATGTGCTGTAAGTATATCTTTTACTGTGCTTCATCTTGAAAAAGTAGAGTGGATAAGTTTCTAAAACTGTATCATAGGATTAGTCATTAATATGAGGTTTAAAGTTCAAAGGTTAAATAAACTTTCATTGTTCAAATTGTGTGAATGTTAACATTTCAATTTTGATCATTTTTTAAATGAAAGTTTTCTTGACAGTCTTACAGGTAGATTTTATAATAATGATCTCAAAAATATACCTCTTGAATTATCCATTTCTGATGTTTATAAATACTCAGGAAAATTACCTTGGAAATTCCTTTACAGATGAGACTAAATAATAATATATCATTAACATTATATCTGCATCTTTTTTTTCAAGTGTTGACCATTAAACTGAGCACGGAGCTTTTTCCATAGGATCAGAAGGACACACAGAGCACATTCTTCAAAGATCCCCATATGTTAAGACCTATGAATTGGATCAGGAAGAAGAGTGTTATCCCCCACATTTGGAGTTTCGAAGCTATGGAACGAGGTGTCTGTAAAAAAAGGGAATACATTCACATAAAAGTTGAATATAATTTACAAATTGTTCAATCATATTTTTAAAAGCTTTATTGTCATGAATCATAGTTTCTATTTTTGAATTCCTATTGAAAACAATACTAAATTTTAAGTGTAACAACTACAAAATAAAAAAAAAATTACGGTGGGAAGTTTGTACTTTGTGGCATACTGGTCTTAGTATGTTAGCGCAATAGCATCACCCCATTGAGAATACATAGAGAGACCCCTGTCTCTAAAAACACATACTCACATAAAAATACATAGCAAGAACTTTTTTCTCTAAAAACACATACACACAGACATAAATTAATGTCAGCAGTTTTTTTTTCTGTTGATATTAGGTATATATTTCCATGAGGATACCAGATTGCTATTCTTCAGTGACAATATAGAGGTAATTTCGATGCAGATGAGCAAAAAATACATTACAAATATTTTCTGAGTGGGAGACATTAAAGTTAAGCACACTTTTTGAGTCATAGTATATTTTGTCCATGAATATTTGTAAGCCTTTTATTTTATTAAACAATGTATCACATAATCTGTAATAAACACTTGCAGACCAGTTTATCCCTAAATTAGGGAGTGCAGAAACATAAAAGGGCATAGGAATTGGTTATTGCCCTTGAGGCATTGCGCCTAAAAAAATCTTAAACAAGTTAAACAAGTGCCTGAGGTTCTATATGAATTGAATGCAAATTGATGGTTAGCCCAGTGTATGTTGCACTTAATGCTGAAAGCCTGACGTGAAAATCTAGGGCTCCGCTTGTTTAATCTGAGCAGCTGAAAAGCTGTCAGTGAGACAGAGTTGGAAATGCCATATGTTCTTTACACGTTCTTTTCTGAGTTCTATTTTTCCTTTTAGAGAAAGAGGAAGAGTAGAAGCCCAATAAAGTAAATATTTTTGGTGTAGTCACCACAAAGTAATTTGGAAGTGGCTCATTAGGTAAAGCTGGGCAGGCTATGTCTTTTCCAGAAGGATTGTAGAAAACGATGTAGACAGATTTTTCCATGTTCACCACATTGCAAATCATGGACAAAAAAGTCATATGCACATTTAGCAGAAATAGGACTGAATGGATGGCATTTGGAAGAGGAGATGATATTGAATGCAGGAGATAGAACTGTATTATCTTCTGAAAAAGTGCTTAGATTCAGCTCTGTAGAAGACAGAAACAACGTGAGCTGCTCTTCCCCTCAGACTACATGGACTTGAGTATACAGAGTAGACATGCTCTAAAACTCAGTCTGGTCTTGAACTCTTTCCCCTAACGTAAAAAGGAAAAGTGCAATCAGGCACAGAGAAAAGTTGGGTGTAACAACAACAATACAGATAACTACTATTTATTTAGTAGGTTATAAACACTGGATGCCTAATCAGATGCATGGTATATGTCATCATCCCCACAACATTGGGAATTATCTTTATGGCTTCTATTTTGTAGGTGAGAAAATTGACATTCTTATATGTCTGATATTCACGTTGTGACACAAGAGCTTGCACTTGTCTGAACCTTGATGGACTAAGTTCCATGTTATGCTTAGGTAACATAACATATGTGTGTGTAACTGTGAGCCAGAACAGTAGGTAATTAGTAGATTGTTCTAAGATATAATGCTACTTGCACAGTGTGGAGACATAATGACCTGTCTGATGGGTTCTTTGCCTGAGGTGATCCCCACTAAGCTGCCACAGATGCACACCAGGAGTCTCAGGGGTAAGGGCTTGAAGCATATTCATCTGTCTTTTTATAAGCAATCATTTTGAAAAATCCAGGTGAAAAATGACTTTCAGGGATGGAAATAAATCAAAGGCAGTGTCAAGAAGTAGGTAAGTGAGAAAAAGAAAGAAAAAGTAGAAACTATACTGTTGGCCCTGGACTAAAGATTCATGAGGATTTTTCAAATTAATAACAGTAATAACATTATCAATTTGGGGTGATGATGTAAAGAAAGTAGAACTTTTATCCATGTGAATTCTTACAGTCACATTGGAAAACAAGTTGTCTGTAAATATTAAAGCTGACCATAGGTATTACCTATTAACCCAGCAATTCCTCTCCCACAGAATTCATTTATGTGTTTTTATAAAAAGAAATGCACAAGAATGTTCATGGACCTATATGAAAATAACCACAACTTGGAAATAATCAACACAGATAGGATAATTATCTTTTCAATATTGAAAAAAACCTCATGTGCTATATCCTTCCTCGTGAATGAATATTACAAATACAATGCTGAACAGGAGAAGCCATTCTCCAGTCATTTTATTAAATTAAACGTAGAATGTATAATTTCTATGCTTTCTTTATATCAAACACATCAAAGTTTAAATATGAAAGTATAGTACGGTCAAACAGGGCAGAAAATATGAATGTAAACTGACATTTTTAAGTTAGTTCAGATTCATAGTCAAGGGGTTGGCAAACTAGGGTCTGTAGGCCCAATCTGTCTGTGTTTGTGCATAAAGATTTATTGGAGGACAGTAATGTTTAGTCATGTATATACTTCCTTATCTATTTTTATTTCTATAAGTGAATTGATTAGCTGAAATACAGATGGAAGAGTCTGCAAAGCTGAAGATATTTACTGTACGGTCTTTTATAAAAAAAGTTTGCCAATTCCTGGCATACATGAAGTTGAATTATTTTTTGGAATTATAAAATTTATTGAAGTGGTTTTGTGCCTATTTTTTGTAAACTGTGATGGATCAGGAAAGTGAAAAAGAAATTAAGGTCTGAATAAGAAGGATTGTCTTTTTTTTTTTAATGCTTAGTCTGGGATAATATGATGGTAATCTAAATATTAGCCCTATGTAAAATTCCAGAGTAAGTTTTTAGGAAAAACCTTTTCTGAACAGTGAAGCCAAACAACAAATTGATGCAGATGGTAACAGCTACTAATATAGTTTATTTAATTGTCACAAGAACTATGATAAGGCTATGCTAATATTTTCACTTTACTAATGAATAATGTGATAATAATCTAAACTAAGACAGCTACCAAAGATCTGACTGACCTTGAAGCTCCATTTTGTACACAGTCTCCGATTACATGGACACACTAAAAAATTGGGTCAAAGTATTTTCATGTTCCTTTAAGTTGCATTAGTAGAATAGCATGGATATATTTCAATTTTATTATGTTTTTTAGCAAAATGTGTTGTACTTCGGAGAAAGTAATATAGTTATAAAGATCCAATGCAAATCAAAATGTTACCTAAAATGTAGGAAACAAGTATTAGCTGAAAGGCATAGATTAATGTAATTTTGTAGGTTATGCCTGGCCCTTTTCTATTTTTTGTTTATTACCTTAAGGAATATCAAAAATGAAGATGGCTGGAGACAGGTAGAGATTCTGACACACCGGCTTCCCTGATCCGCAGCTACGTACTAATGATTTCTAGGTCTCAGGCCCCCTGATTTCTGCCTGGACTACAGCACGGGAGGAAAACATGCTCTGGTAACATGGGAGACCAATGCTGCCTGTTTGAGAATATGAATTTGAACAAGAAGCACTTTGGTGTATATAAATAACATACAATTGGCTGTTTATTAGGACCTTCCAGGAGGATCTTCAATGGTGGAGCAGAAGAATGTGCAAACATTAGCAAGCCATTTAACAGAAATTAAGAACAGCGGGTGTGGGCAGGTTTGTATTCAGTATGTACTGAATATTTGCATTCCACAAATCTGTATATTGTAATCCTACTCCTAAAATAATGGTATTTGAAGGTAGGGCTTATTGGAAGTAATTAGGCCATGAGAGGGGAACTAATGTGCATGGGGTTTGTGCTTTTATATGGGGGATAAAAAGCTAACTAGATGTTTTCCTTCCACATGAGGACACAAAGTTAATGGCTGTCCGTGAATCAGGAACAGGGCCCTCACCAAGAAACTGAGGCTACTGGGGCCCTGATCTTGGACTTCAATCCTCAAAAACTATAAGAAATCAATGGTGTTTGAGCCACTCAGTTTATTGTATATTTTAGCAGCAGTCTGAGCTGAGTGAGGTACAGTGGAATTGGAATGAGTCTTTCAGGAAGAGAAAACAGAAAACACAAAAAACCTTGAACGAGAGGAGAGGATAATGTGGGTGTTTACGTGAAGAAATTCAGTTTGCCTGGACTTGAAGATCCAGAAGAATTATTATGGTGGACAATTACTAACAAGTATATGGGGGAGGATTGAATAAAGAAGGTTGCATTTTAGTTTTCAAAAATTAATAACATATTTGCAGGATGAGTGGAAATCTGCATTGCAAATAGGAGATTTTTGTTTGGCTACAAGTTCTATGGAAACAAGTGTGGGATGTACCTGGAGAAAGTTAAGCAATCAGACCTACAACTATGGCTCTAAGAAAATCCACACCTCTCTGCACTTACAGCAGTATAGCTCCAGATGCAGAGGACACAAGTCTGTGGCCGTGTCTCTTTGGCATTCTACAGGTTACACATTACCTCCCACTGTTGGTGCCACAAAGAAAGAAGATTGACCATTTAATACTCCCCAAACACAATTTCCCAGTATTTGAAGAGTCCATGTAAAGATTAGGTTCACAAAACTGTTAAGCCTTGGGCTGAAGAGGAAAACATAAAGCCAGAGACGGTATTGCTTCTTAAAATATCTGAAGAATTTTTATTTGAAAGAAAAAGTTGATTATTTTGTGTTTTCAGAAGGTAGAACTAAAAACAATGGGTAGGCACATTTTCACTCCAAATAATAAAGGACTTCTCAAGAAAAATAGTTTTCCAAATAGAGGAAGTGTCCTCATAACACACTCCCTGCCGTGCGACTCATTTAAGAGAGACTGATGGCCGTTTCTTAAAGATGCACCCAAGATGTTTCTTCACCAAGATGGAGCCTGGAGGAAAGGGCCCTTCTCTCTCAGAGAGACGGACAGTCTGCTTTTCTTGTATTTCTTTCTTTTTATTGAGCTACACTACAGGGATTGTAAAACCCTTATGTGGTTTCAAAATGACTTGCCCAGATACAAGTTTCTGATTCTCAGTCAGAACACTGTCTGCTATGTTGGAGTTGATGATTTAGCTTTTTATTCAAATGGGGGTTTTCAATTTGATTCTTTTAGGGTTAGTACTGTCCAGGATCCCTAAGCCCAATTATCAACTTTTTAATGTGATCATGAATCGCATAGAAGATATGATCACTGTTCTGTGACCTAAACAGCACTCACCATCCTGGGGGACAGGGTAACCATCACCCAAAAACCATCCCTAACATTATTGGCCATTTATATACTTTTCTTGCCTTGGTTTATAAACATTTCAAATTGAATTGCTTAAAGCATCACTTTATTTTTTAACATTTTTGATATTTTGACCATATAAAATGTTGTCTTTCCTCATTCTTTCTTGTCCTTTAAAGCTCCTTTCTCTTTTATTCTGTTCTCATGCTTAACAAGAAATTTAATGTTTACAATACAATCCGGAGCCCAGAGGTTTCTTTTTCTTTTGTTACAGAAATAAAGACACACGTGTGCGTGCGCCAACACAGGTCTCACACAAACTTCCTTCTTCTCTCAGTTCAGTTCAGGTTCTAACTTCACTTTTGCATCGAAAATATTTGATATTTTAATTATTCAAATCAATATACTAAGCCGTCAAATGTTGGAATTCAATGTCAGGTATAATTTGGAGTCTATATCATAGTGTTTGGTCATGCACCCAGTGAGTGAATTAGGCAGCAACACCTAACTGGCTGCCTTGATCTTGGGCACAGTGTCATGTGTTAAGTGACGAATGTCCTGAGAGCAACATATGATAACATTGGGAATCACATTTGGGTGCTCTCCGGCTATAATTTCTGTAGATAACAAAGTTACTGTCAAAAAATAACACTGTATACTGTATCCTGACTTTTATTTTTAGTTTTGTGCTTTTGAGTTTAGTTTTACTTCTACATTCTTGTGCCAATGGTAAATTATGTATAATTTAATATATATTGACGTGAAGAATAAATATTTTTATGCGTTGTTTAGTTTTAATCTCCCCTTTCACAAGAACAGCTAATTTCTAAACCATACTCTTTAAGAAGGCTCTTTTTAGAGAGAGCTATCTAGTGTTTATGTGTTTTGATTTAGAAGAGTAAGCTACCTGCCTGTATCTTGTTAATTCAGAATTGTGTTAGTGCAATGGATCATAAAAAGGTTTTTTTCGCTGGTGTAATGGCGAGTGGTGCTCATGGTGTGTGAGTTACCAAAAACACTGTGGACGGACTCCTGCTCTTGCAGCAACACAATTTTAACAATATGTCCAGCCGCCTAATCAACTACATTTGAAATGAAGGCCCGAGTTTATTATGCCAAACTGCTTCCATGTCTAGAAACTAGCTCAGAATGTACTTTGTTACCTGACAGTGTAAAAAATCTCAGCCAAATTATACTTCTAGAAATAATATGGCTGCATCTGTATTGAAAACATCTTGAATCTTTCATATAGGGAGCAATCATGGAACCCACAGGAGGAAGAGTTATGAGCTCTGACTGCAGTGTTTACTTATAAAGATATGTGTATTAGGACTCGATCTGAAAATTAAAATTTTTGTAATATTATACCTGATAAAAATGTTGTCATTGAGGAGGCCTGGATTCATTCCCTATCTCTGTTAAGTTACCCATCTTTTAGGTGGTATGAAATAGGAATAGGAAAAGTTACCTATTCATAACCTATCTCTGTAAAAGATTACCAAAGGTGGGGGGGGGACACAAAAGCAAAAACAAACACACACACAAACACACACACAAAAACACTGGTAAGTGTGAGTCACCAAGTTAATTTAGGTTAATATGCAAAAAAGTAATATCATGAAAAGTTATTTCCAATGTATATTTTCCTGGAAGTTATTAAAAGATGACAACACATTTGTGGCACTTCCTTAGTCAATAACTATCCCCAAGTAATTAAAAGTCCATTAAAAAATAACGCCATTAAAAATTCAAGAGGTTACTTATATATTTTTGACATAAAAATTTCATGGTTCCTGAATAAACTTTCCTCATTTGGTTTCTTCTGCAGTTATACATTTGTCGTGTTGAATCAGGGGGCTTTTTTTAGGAGGAAAACAAACCAAAGCAAAACGACAATAAGAGTATGTTACCCTCTAGGACCAAAGAAAACAAGATCAAAACAACAACAACAACAATCCAAAGCCATACACCATCACAACTTAATGTGTCCATGATGAGAATGGTATTGAAAGTCACTCCCAGTGGTAAAATAAATTTTTTCTTTTCTTTGGACTTGAATGTATAAATAGTGTTCTGTGAGGACAGTTGTTCTTGATATCCCAGATTTTACACCACACAGCTGATTATGGCTGACATAGTAAATCTCAGCCCACATTCATCTTTCTGGAAGAACTGTTTTACACATTTGGTATAAAATCGGAAAAAGCACTTCATGAAATGTTATAAAGATATCTCTCTATAAGTAAGTATATTGTATATATATAAAAGTTACCTAAAGACAGTGACAAACAATTAGTTTCTTACATCAAATTTACCCTGTGTCAGAAAGGACTAAAAAATGCATATGCAAATGATTTTCAGGCTTTCTTGGTATCAAACAGTTCAGAACAGTGATCTCAGAGAAAAGAAAACAAACGAGGTGAATCCTACAATTGCCACTGTTCATTGACTAGAGTTTCCAGGCTGTAACACAGGGGAAGGGGATAGAGTCAGCTGCCCTGAGTTGAGGAGACAGAATAGAAAAGCAGAAGGCCAAAACCAGTGGAAGTCACACAGTAGAGCAGTGAAAAGGAAAGGCCTTGAGAGAGACTGGGAGTTGGGCGTGCTCCCGAGGGCTCCAGAAAAAAGCGAATTATCTGGGGAAGACCCCTTTCGAATTGCTAGCGGGGACTATCAGTGTACATATGTAATAAATCTATGCAAGGCCAAACGATCAGAGGAAAAAGAGTGCTTGGGACAACACAGGGCCAGGAATAGTTTGTGAATTCATACTTCTAACCAACAGATCGACATCATAATTCGTGGGATATTGGGTAACGTGAACGGAAGTGGTTTATTTATTTATTTATTTATTGGGACAGGGTCTCCCTCTCTTGCCCAGAGTAGAGTCTCATGGTGGCCATGGTGCCAGCCTCAAACTCTTGGGTTCGAGCATCTTTCCTCCTCAGAGTCCCAAATGGCTGTGCTGAAGTCACATGGCATCATGTATGGCTAATTTTTCTATTTTTTATAGAGATGATGAGGGTCTAACTTTTGTGCCAGCCAGTCTCCAACTCCTGAGTTGAAGCAGTCCTTTCAGTTCATCCTTCCAGAGTGCTAGGATTATAGGTATGAACTATTTTGCCTGGCCTATGAACAGAATTTTTGGCATTAGTATTCTAACAAAATTGGTCCTATATTTCTCTCTGGTAAGAGAGAGTAGAGGAAAAGACTGGGCATGTGAAGCAGAGATATGCAAAATATCACAATAACACAAACAATGTCTTACATATAAAAAAATATATTAAACAAAAATATAATTAATTTCAATAATGTCAGATTAGGCTCTGAATAAAGAAAGATTAATATAATCAAAGACATAGCAAAAGAAACTATCAAAAACTGAACTGAAAGAAATAAATATCACTAGTGAACTATGGAAAATCCCGGGTAGCCATATATATGTAATTCAAGATCACAAGGAGAGTACAAAATGCCAGGGGGAAAGATGTCAAAAAAACAATGGCTGAAATTGTCCAAATTGGATAAACACGATCAGTTGATGGATCCAAACATTTCAATAAACTCTAAGAACAACCACAAAAAAAAGAAGAAGAAAAACAATGAAAGGTGCATCATAATAAAATTGCTTTTGCAGTAGAAAGATGTTAAAATCACCAATAAAAAATGAAAAGAGAAAATTAGAGGAAAGATAGCTAATTTCTCATTAGCAAGGACACAGCTGAAAAACAGTGGAGAATTGTCTTCAAAGGATTGAAAGGAAAAATAGTCAACTCAGTACAATATATATATCAAAAATGGAGGTGAGATGAAGACATTTTTGAACATATAAAACCTTAAATAATTCATCACTAGTGGATGTTCACTATAAAAGAAACATGAAAAGAAGTTCTTCAGAAAAAGAAAAAGTATTAAGTGGAAAGCTCAAACAATAAGTACATGAGTAAAAACAAAGTACATTTTTATTTATTCTTTTAAAAATCTTTTTGAAAGTTAATTGTGTGTTTAAAGCACACTATCAAACTATATTTGGGAGGTTATAGCATAAGCAAAGGTAAAATATATGAGAATTACATTAAGGCTGGAAGGGAAATATGAAAGTGTATTGTAGTAAGATTCTTGAACAATATAGGAATAGATGTACTACCCCGTTTCCCCGAAAATAAGACAGTATCTTATTTTAAGGTGTGATCCCAAAGATGTGCTAGGTCTTATTTTCAGGGGACGTCTTATCTTTCCTGTAAGTAGGTCTTATTTTCAGAAGATGTCTTATTTTTGGGGAAACGGGGTATCATTTGATGGCAGGTGGCAGGCCTTGGTAAGTTAAAAATAGGCAGGACAGATCCTAAGTCAACCATTAATATAGAAGAAAAAGAAGAAGGGGCTTGTTATTAATAAGCCAAGAGTGAGATTGAAATGATATCCTAAAAAATAATTAATTCGAAAGTGTCAAAGAGGAGAAAAAGAGCAAAGAATAGAATAAATGTATAGAAAACTAATAGCAACATGATAGACTTTAACACTTTAACTAAATCGATAATCATATTGATTAGAAATAATATAAATTTAACTAAAAGTCAGAGATTATGATTAAATTTAAAATACAACATTCAAATATGTAACTTATTTTTTAAGTTACAAAGTATTTTGCTTATTTTTTAAGCTATAAAGTGTTTTGTAACTTAAAAAAAACTATTTTTTAGGATCAAGACGCAAATATGTTGTAAAAATACAATGTGTTAACATATGTGGAATATGTCATAAGTAGCACTCAGGAAGAAATTTATACAGTAAACACCTGAAGTGCTGTATTGTAGAAACAGATAATGAAGAGCAAATTAAATCCCAAGAAGAAAAAGAATGAAATAATATATATAAAAGAAAAAATCAATGAGATAGCAAAGAAAATTTCAAAAGAGAAATTCAATTAAGCTGCACTCTGGTTCTCTAAAGAAAAAGTAAAAACAAACAAACAAAAAAAAAAACCTCTTTAATATTGAAATGGAAAAAGGAAATTTTTTATGTTTTACAGCTAGCATGTTCATCTAGGTTGGGAAATCTCATGAACTCTACAAGAAATCTAATAGTAATTTTAGCAAGATTGCATAATCCTGGTTAGTGAAACAAAGAATGGTATACAAGCAATGAAAAATCAGATATTGAGATTAAATTAAAAAGAGTCACAATAGCATCAACATATTCAATAATTTCTGTTATATTTTGTACATGATGTGCAACACTTGCATGATGCAATTTACTAAGTATTGCTGAGAGAGATTAAAGAATATCTAAATAAAGGAACATGCTGTGTTCATTACTTGGAAGATTAAATATTGTCAAGATGTTATTTTTCTACCCATTATCTATAGATTCAAGTGAATCCCAATAAAACTTCTTTTTTTATAAAGTAGGAATTGGCAAAGCTTATTCCAATTCAGATAGAAATTCAAATGTTCTGGAATAGTCAAAATAACTTTAAAAAATGATATGAAGTCTTATTAAGTGGTTTCCAACAAGATAGAAATATGGATAAAGGAAACAGCAGGCTGTCTGGCAGTGCACCCACCTATAAGCCGACTCAGGGGAGAACTGATTTTTTGCAAAGATGGAAAGGCAGTTCAATGAAGGGCAATTTTTAAACAAATGATTCTGTAATGATAGGGCTTATGTGTCAATAGCTGTGCTTTGCAAACATCTTCAGAGGTTGCACCATACCCATCAGATTTCTTAGCATGGAGCTCCGTGGAGCTTGTTCCTCACAGGGGAGTTTCTATTCACATTCATTTTCTTATCTCATCCAAGCTGTGCCTCCAAATTTTAACTACCTATAATGGTGACTTTAAAATATATATACCATGTTTGGAATAAAACCTAATCTCCAGACCGAGATACCTACTCCAGTGTTGTAACTAATAAATTCATGATTGAACAAATCCCAAACCCAGTGCCCCATCATGCCCCTGAAACTGCACCCCCTCCCCAGTCATTGGTTAACAACCCTAGTTAGTACCGTATCCTGAATTTCTGTCTGTTAGAACAAACAACACAGGAAAGCCCACATCATAGTATGTACTATGCCATTGGTGTAGCTCAGCATCTAGAACAGAACACGGCAAACATGTTTACTGAAATGAATATATGTGTCGATCGAATATTCCATTAGTCCCTTTGCCTTATTTTTACTAATATGAAGAAAAGTTTTCTGTCAGAGAATTCAAGAGTAATGTAAACAGAGTAACTTTGATTTGTCTCTGTATTTCATTTGCATTGCAGCTCACCTAAGACATGTTTTATTATAGAGTTGGTCTTTATAGACAATTTGGTCTTGATATCAGTTTATAATATAATGATTACTGCTGGTATAAGCTTAACCGCTATAAAGCTCTCATATTATTTATTGCTCTTGTTCATAAAAATATTTAATAAAATTGTCCCTTTAAACATTGCAAGATGATACTTGTTCACACAAAACATTAGTACTATTGATCTATGTAAGAATTTGAAAAGGGATGCTTCATTTGCAAAAAAAAAAAAAAGAAATGTTTTTGTTGTTTGGTTAAATTGACACTTTTTGTTTATTAACATCCACTTTTAATGATAAAATTATTTCTCAAATATTTCTGATTTCTTTTTTCAACTGACATGCAAACTGTATCAAGATATCTTGAAAAGACAATGCTGTTTTAAGAACTAATATCTTCCATATGTGAAAATATTTTTAATAAATATCTTCAGTAAATTAGAATTTGACTTCTACATGGAACATAATAAAATATTTAAACAGAAGAATGATGAAGAATCAGAACTTCAGATTTTGGTTTTGTCACTTTTACTTTGCAATCTAAGGTTAATGGGCATACGTCTGCCAAAAGCCTAAAATTAGATCTGGTGATTTAGATAACAGTAACTTCCAGCTGAGGGACAAGTGTCTTGAGAAGTTAACTATATGATCTTTTATGTTGAAAGTACAATTATTTTGAGAGTTTGAATGAAACAGTGAAGAGGCTGTGTTCCAAATTTAACAAGTTCACAAAGCACCCATCAGCACAAGATTGTTTTTATTCCAAAAGTTGGCTCTGGAAGTAGAGAAACTTACTGAAAAGACTCAACTCAGAGCCTGAATTATTTGCAGTTTTTAGTGGGGAAAGAAAAAATAAAGAATAAAGATTTTTGTATTTTTAATCTCATAGCATGAAGAAAATTTAGAAATGTTCTGAGATTTTTAAAAATTCATTGTTAAAAATCCCTAAATAATAGACATTTTAAGCCAAGGAAAATTTTTTTAAATAATCAAGAAAATAGGTATCTAATTTATGGACTGTGTAAAACTTTTCCCTCTTTTATTTCCTGTCATTTGTTACTGTTAATGTCATTTTTATGAGGGAGCAGAGAGAAAAGTTGGCTGGTTAACTGGTTAGGAGGGAATCATCTACATTTTAATCGTGTTCTTATCAGGCTACAGTTAACGCAAATTGTATTGGATCTATTACCTTGATTCCACTTTTGTGACACCGAGTTTTTAAACCAATACTTTCTTATGGTTTGAGATTCTCTCTTATAAAATACCTACTAGGGAGAAAGAGAAGGCCCATGTTTAATTAGCATGACTTTAGCATATTCACATGTTTTAGAGATCTTCTAATTTACATTTTATTCTGTGATATCAAAGATATTCTCATACACCAAACAAATCTTTCACAGATTTGTGGTTTCCACTAGCTTATGTTTTCTTCAGCTCCTGTGTGACTCCCTAAATATAGTTGAATGAAATTGGTAAGAAGAATTTACATAAACAATTATAGGTATTAGTGATTAGACACAGTAAGAACTTCATACCTGATTACTTCTTTTATAGTGCCAGACAACAAAAACATATTTATTCAAGTGCCCTATCTATTCATGTTTTTCTACCAAAGTATTTCCAACACAGTGGCATTTTTTTTCCTTGGTGATTGAAAATTTTTATGTTATTCTATTTCTTAGGTGCCACCCACCTGGGCTCTGCCTTTGTTTTAAAAGAACCACGGACCACTGGGGGGTACTTACCTCCACAAATATGGATACTTGTTAAAAATATGAAATATTGGGACACTTGTTACCTTCACCATCGACCTCATGGCATACTCATATAGATTTGTCATAGTTTTACTAAAAAGTTATGCAAAACATTTCTTCACTCTCTGCAAGAAAAGAAGGGTAAGAATTTCATTATTCTTCCTGCAGTGATAGTCTGTACTCATAGCAATGACGAAAGTAACCTATGTTACCCACATTAAATTGATTCTTTTTTATTTTTTTTATTTTTTTTAAGATCCCATGATTCCATTTCTTTTTTTTTTTTATTAAATCATAGCTGTGTACATTGATATGATCATGGGGCATCATTCACTAGCTTCACAGACCGTTTACCAAGTTTCACATATACCCTTGTAAGATGCACCGCTGGTGTAATCCCACCAATCCCCTTCCCTCTACCCACCTCCCCCCTCCCTTTCCCCCTTTCCCCTATTCTTAGGTTGTAAATGGGTTATAGCTTTCATGTGATTCTTATGATCTCTGTGTCTAATATTTGGGAATTACAGATGTTGAAAGATTGAGGTATTTTAAAGATCATCTTCAGATTAGGAAATTGCATCTTTCATATATTAAATGCAGGAGAACCTCTGTAAGTTGACTATCCAAAGGAAGGTCTGTAACAAACTGGTCACCATACTGAGGTGGTCAACATAAGGAACTAGGCCTGTTGTGCTGATACACACATGTGGTGCATGTTCTGTCTGTGAAAATTTCGTCCACTTAGGGAGGTGGTCAATGTAGGGAGGTGGAAAACTATGAAAGTTCTTGCTTTACACACTGTGAACAAAAAGATGACTGCTTTTTTCTCTCAAATCCAACGTGCTCTTATATACAAGAGCAACATTGTCAAAAAAAAAATCATTGCCTCCACAGTTAATAAATTTCACTAGACTAATTTTTACAGTTTAGGAAAAGTAATATAGTTTAAATAGTTTTCTATATTCTCAAAAGAAGTCAATATTTTGGTCAAATTTAGTTTTTAATATCCATTTTATCTCAGAAAAAGTTTTCATGAAATTATTTTTTTAATTAAGTGGTAACTGTGTACATTAATGCAATCATGGGGTACAATGTGCTGGTTTTACATACAATTTGAAATGTTTTCATCAAACTGGTTAACTTAGCCTTCCTGGCATTTTCTTAGTTATTGTGTTGAGACATTTATATTCTACACTTAGTAAATTTCACATGTACCCTTGTAAGATGCACTATAGGTGTGATCCCACCAATCACCCTCCCTTCACCCATCCTCCCTCCTCCCCTCCCCTTCCTCTCTGCTTTCCCCTTCTTCTTGGGCTTTAATTGGGTTATAGCTTTCACATGAAAGCTATAAATTGGTTTCATAGTAGAGCTGAGTACATTGGATACTTTTTCTTCCATTCTTGAGATACTTTGCTAAGAAGAATATGTTCCAGCTCCATCCATGTAAACATGAAACATCTTTCTTTAAGGCTGCATAATATTCCATGGTGTACATACACCACAATTTATTAATCCATTCATGGTTTGATGGGCACTTGAGCTTTTTCCATAACTTAGCAATTATGAATTGGGCTGCAATAAACATTCTGGTATCAAAATCTTTGTTACAATGTGATTTTTGGTCTTCTGGATATATACCTAATAGAGGAATTATAGGATCAAATGATAGATCCCTAAGTAAAAAGTTCCTTTATTTTAATGTAATATATTCTTTATGCTTTTCAAAGATGCTGATGGAATTCAATATGATTGCAGTTTAAACCTTAAGTTCACTGATTAAAATAAAATAATGCCAGTATAATTAGAAAGCTTTTATACTAACATATATTTCAACTTCTTCAAAAAAATAATTTTATTTAATTTCTTTTATTTATTCACCGAATCTTTGGCTCTTAATCAAATATATGTTTGTATTCTCTTCTGTTAATCCGTTTGTCTATCCTGACATCAACGCAGCACTGTGTTTTTTACTGTATCTTTTGGGTAAATCTTGAAATTAGGTGGTGCTAGATCATTACCATTCTTTCTCACAGCTATTTTGTCTATCTAGCTTCTTTGCCTTCTCTTAGAAATTTTAGAATTAGTTCATCAATTTCTATAAAAATGTCTATTGGGATTTAATTGGGGTTGCATAGATCTACTAAATTGGAGGAGAATTTACATTTACCTATTAATATTACTAGATTTTCTGACTTATGGGCACAGTAAATTTCTCCATTTAACTATTTCCATTACTCTCTTTGATGACTAATAATTTAGGATATACAGACTTTGCTTACTTCCACTTGCTCAAGTTCTTTGTCTGTTGTTTCATGTTCAATACAAACAAGGTTTTGAAAATACAGATATGAACACTTGCATGTTCTCTTCTTTGTCTTCTGCATTGCTTTTTATCTTCATTATCATCTGTTGCTTGCTTAGGCATCATTTTTTTAAGCATTGTTGTTTAAGAATTTTAATCACATCTAATGAACAATCACCTTGACATTGACAGTGTTAAGAATGAATATGCCACCTCAAAATATGTCCTTCTGGCATGTTGACTAATTTGAGTTAAAGGCCCTTCCAAAACACCAGATATACGTTCCCTCAACTTTCTATTCCTTAATAACAGGAGATGAGACTCTCACTTGGGAGATGTTCCCCCTGTAAGAAAAGGCAAACAATACTGTCATCAAAGATGGAAGCTGAACCCAAATAATTCTGTACAGACAGATTAAATGACTATCCAACCTCCCCTTATAACTTAGTTATGTTTTCACAACTACTACTCTTTGTAAAATACAGTATGAAACTCTGTCTTTGGGTCTTAGTTTTTTATGTGATCTCTATGCCTGTAAAACTTAAATAAATCTGTATGCTTTTCTTTTGTTTATCTTTTTCATATCAACTTAATTCTCAGGCCCAGTCAAAACCTTGGGACCATAGAGATAAAATTTTATTTTCTTTAGAACACTTACAGAGTATGTGTCCATGGCAAGAATCGTACAGAAAAAAAGAGACTGCTGGAATGTTATGTAGTAATTGCACAAGAATGTTTAGAAAGTCTTTTTTTCAATATATGAAAAACATTTAGGCAAGTTGATGGTTTATTTTAGAACTGAGGTAAAGAAGGCTTTCTGATACAAAAGACTGCCTTTTAGAACACATTACTCATCAGTGTTTATGAAGATGTTACTCTAACCTTATTAAGAGTCTCTACCTGTCAGGCTCCAGTTCCTCAAAATTGGCTGCATTATTGAGAACACCTGGAAAGCTTGCCCATCCCTGATGCGTTGGTCTTACTTCCAGTGCTTCTTACTCACTTGCAGACTTGGCTGAGGATCATTGATTCAGGCAAATAAGCTGGGTTGTCGTCACTTGTCAATTCAGTTTGCTAACTCTACCCTAAACAAACACCTCGATTTTTTTGTCTGAGATGAGTGAATCAGCCTAGCTGCTTCAAACATTTCAATTAACTCTGACCATCATCTGAAGGCTCACCAGTAACTCCCACCAACTATTGAGGTAGAGCACAGAGCAAGAATTCTCAATTCTGAATATACTTTGAATTGACCTGGGAAAATTTTAAGTACCATTGTGAATAAATGGCCTGGCGGTTTATTTGGGGGATCTAACCTGCAAATTTAATTTCTTCAAGAGATATGCTACTGTTCAGATGATCTATTTCTGATTAAGTTTGGTGAATTATGTTTTTCAAGGAATTTATCCATCTCATTTAAATCACCAAAATTTGAGACATGCATTTTTAAAATATATTTTCTTATAAAATTTATTTTAATTTCTTATAAGAAATTATAAGATTTCTTCAAAATCATAAATTTCTTATTATTTTCTTTAAAAATTATTATAGATCATATCAATGTACACAGCTATGATTTAATAAAAAAAGAAAAAAACAAAATAAAAATTATTATAGAATTTTTAGTAAATGTGGAGTCTTTCTTTACATTATTTCTGTTTCGTTTCATTTTGTTTGATGAATATGATTTATCTTTTTTTGTTTTTTCCAAACAATCAGCTTTTGATTGGATTCATTTTCTGTATTATTGCTTTCTGTTTTATTTTTTTTTTAAATGCATCAATTTCTCCTGTATTATTTTCTTCCTATAACTCGGCTTTGGATTGAAATTGTTAGGTTTTTAATAGTTTTGTAGGATGGGCTTGGCACCTGTAGCACAGTGATTACCACTCTGGCCACATACACCCAGGCTGGTGGGTTCAAACCAAGCCCAGAACAGCTAAACAATGAGACAACTGCAATAAAAAAATAGCCGGGCATTGTGGTGGGCACCTTAGTCCCAGCTACTTGGGAAGCTGAAGCAAGAGAATTGCTTAAACCCAAGACTTCGAGGTTGCTATGAGCTATGATGCCACAACACACTACTGAGGGCAACAAAGTGAGACTGTCTCAAAAAAAAAAAATAATTAATTAAATAAAATAAATAAAACTTTTATAGGATGGAAATGTAGATCATCAATTTGAGGCCTTTTGTCTTTTCTAATACATATGTATGCGCCATATAAATATTTAGTTCTGTGTATTTTCTTTTAAGCACTACTTTAACTGCATCTAAAGTACTTTGATAAATTATATTTAATCTTTAAGTTTAAATTAAATTATTTATAATTCTCATTTTGATGATTTTGTGCATCCAGCTTATCTAGAAGTGTGTTATTTAATTTTGAAAATTTGTGAATTTTTTTATCTATATTTCTGTTTTCTATTTCTAATTTAATTCTGCTACAGTTAGGGAATATTCTTTGTATCATTTCCTTATTTGGGGGGAGTCATTTGATGGTCTGGAACATGGCTTCTTTTTGACAAAGTCCCATAAGATACTGAGAAAATATCTATTTTGCTTATTATAGTGTACAAGGTTATCAATTGTCTATTGCCTCAATTTCTTTGGTAGTGTTCTTCATATCTTTTACATCCTTACTAATTTTATATCTATTTTTTATATTACTCTACTTGAAATATTGTAGCCACAACAAAAATTGTATTTTTTTTTAAATATCTCCTTTGAGTCCTATCAGGATTTTTTTTCATGTATTGTGAAGCTTCACATTTCTCTTTTTTCTTCTAAAATTTTTTATTATGAAATCTATTTTGCTGTATATTAACGTAGTTCCTCCTTAACTTTGTAAAAAAAAAAACCCTATGATTTATTTATTCTTAACTTTTAACCTATTATTTTCTATAAATTAAGTAGTTTCACATAAAGGTCATATCCTTGGGTCTTGATACTTTATAAAAATTGACACTGCATTTGAACTAGAAGTCCTCAAACTACAGCCTGCGGGTCACATGCAGCGGTGTGTTTGTATTTGTTCCCATTTTGTTTTTTTACTTCAAAATAAGATATGTGCAGTGTGCATAGGAATTTGTTAATTTTTTTTTTAAACCTTAGTCCGGCCCTCCAACAGTCTGAGGGACAGTGAATAGGCTTCCTGTTTAAAAAGTTTGAGGACCCCTGAAAGCAGTCACTGATAGATTAAAATCTACCATTTTGTTATTCTCAATTTGTTCTACCAGTATTTAGTTGCATTTTCCCTTTTTTTTATCTGCCTGATCTTGATTGTTTTTATGATTACAGTTAATCTCTGCAAGGATTTATCATTTCTATTTTTTTTATATTGTAGTGGTTATCAGGGTTTACCATATCAGCTAATATTGATTAGTTATATTCTCTCTTCAAATAACATCACACTGTTTCACAGGTAGTATAAGAACCAATATAATATCTTCAATCCTATCTTCTGTAGATTTTTGTAAAATATTTTAATTATGAATGCAATAAACCTACTTTGCATTTCTCTTAATTTTGCTATAGACAGGAACTGATTGTTTAGTGAAAAAATGAGAAAAAGACATCTAGTATATCTAAATTGATTTTAAGGGTTTGTGAACATCTGTATTTCTTCCAGTAGATGCATATGACTATCTCCTATAATATTTTTATGCATGAAAATTTTTCTAAGTTTTCTTTGTCTAAAACTGCAATAATAACTCCTTATTTTTGAATGATATTTTCACAGAACACAGAATTCTGAGTTGTTGAATATTTTTTAAGCACTTTAATGTTGCTATTTCACTGTCCTCTGACTTTTACATTTTTTATAGTAAATATAATTTTTATGAGGCTCTCTGTATTTTGTGAGTCTCTTTGGTTTCCTTCCAGACTTTCTCTATACTTTTGGTGTTTAGAGTTTCAATTTTATAGGTGTAGGGCTTATAATTTGGGTATTCTTCTTGGACTGGGAATCTCTCTGATATTCTTGGCTCTATAGTTTAATGAGTTTTATTATTTTTAAAAAATTCTCAGCCCTTATCTCATTTCATAGCTCTTATGGTATTTTTCACAACAAATTACAAATTGTTATGTAAGCATAATTGAATAATTACACATATTTGATATTGTCTTCCACAAATTTTATTTTTTTAATGTCAGACACATTTTTATTACACAAAAGTTGTCACATAATTGGATATTTCTCTACTTTGTGAACAATTATTCTTACTCTCCACAGAAAGGCTGCTTCTTAACTTTTCATCTGGTGATGGCAAGCGCTAAAAGTCTGATTTTAACAGAATAGTAGTTAAAATGCCTCAGTGATTTAAGTTGAAAGCAGTACACTGGTCCATGGCTCTTGCACCCTGTATCAGAAATGTACAAATGTCTTTTTATTCAAAAATACAAAATAAATTATCTGTAGGCATGGACAATGGATGACGCAGTAAACCATTATATTTGTCAACTGAAACCAGTAACTGATGGTTATAGTGATTCTCTCAAACATCAGCCAGACTTTTCTTCACTTTCTTCAACTGACTTCTCTGAAGTTATTGGTCAGGAGCACTGCCTTGAACTTCCTGTCACAGTTCCTTAATGGTAAAGCACTATTCTGGGAATCAGAACATGCCAACTCCCAAGCCACCCATTGCACCCATTCCAGGGTCCTTCTCTTCTTTAGGAAGTTCTGTGACTACAACTTCTGCTGTAGTTAACAGAGAAGCCACCCCAGCAGCATCCACTAAAGCAGTTCTTACAGCCTTTGTTGGATCAATGATTCCTTTTTCCACCATATTCACAAAATCTCCAATCATAGCATCATAACCAACTTCTGTGGAACTTTGCATTATTTTCTCCACTATTAAAGATCCTTTGACACCTGCATTCTTAGCGATGGTCATTGCAGGAATTTTGAGTGTTCTTTTAATAATTTCCATACCAATGTTTTGATCTTCATTAGCTGGAGTTAATGAGTCCAAGGCTGGAATGCACCGAAGCAGGACACAACCCCCTCCAAGAACAATGCCTTCTTCAACAGCAGCTCTTGTGGCATTGAGGGCATCTGTAACTCTGTATTTCTCTTCATTTACTTCAACATCATTTGCTCCACCAACCTTCAGCACAGCTACTCCATCCATCTGAAAGTTTTTCCAGATGTTCATTCAGTTTTTCCTTTTCATATTCACTAGATGTAATCTCCAACTGCTCAACAATTTCTTGAATACGTTTTTTCAATTTAAGCCTTGTCACCTTTTCCTTTCAAGAGCATGGTATCATCTTTGGTCACAATGACATCTCCAATTTTTCCTAAGTCGTGAGGCTGAACATCTTCACGATTTAGGGTCAACCCCTCTTCTCCGAAGGCTGCACCACTAGTAGCAATAGCCATGTCTTTAACCTGATTCTTTCTATTATCACCAAGACCTGGAGCTTTGACTGTTACAACTTGGAGATCAACTTTTAGCCTATTCAAAAGAGTGCTTAGAGCTTCTCCATCAACATCTTCAGCAATTAGGACCAAGGGCTTACGGTGAGCACTGGCAATTTCAAGAGCAGGTACGATTGACTGAACACTAGAAATTTTCTTTTCACTTACTAGAACATAGGCATCCTGGAATTCACATTTCTGAAATTTTGATGTATTAATAAAGTATGGAGAAATATAGCTTCAATCAAACGTCATGCCTTCAATAATTTCTAATTCATTATACAGTGCTTTTCCATCCTTTACTGTGATGACACCTTTTCTTCCAACCTTTTTCATTGCATCAGAAATGATGCTGCCAATTTCTTTGTCTCCATTTACAAAAACCGTAGCCACCTGAGGGATTTCTTCAGGGGTTATCATGGGTTTAGACTGCTTCTTCAGTCCAGCAATGACAGCATCAATAACTAACATCACACCTCTCCCAATTTCCACTGGATTAGCACCTTTGCTAATCTTTTCAAAGCCTTCCTTGGCAGTAGACCATGCGAACACAGTGGCAATGGTGGTACCATCCCGAGCCTCTTCATTTGTGCTATTGGCAACATCTTGAACAAGTTTAGCTCCAATATTTTTATATTTATCCTTTAAGTCAATTGACTTTGCAACAGTCACACCATCTTTTGTTACTTTGGGACTTTCTCAACTCTGTTCAATAATCACTGTTCTTCCCTTTGGACCCATTGTAACGGCTACAGCATTGGCTAAAAGGTCTATACCTTGAAGCACTAAGGCTCGGGCATCTGCACCAAATTTTACATCTTTGGCATAAGTTCAAGTGAGATGGGGAACCAGTGACCTGGACACTGGTCTTATCTGGCGAAGGCACGGCGTGGCAGGTTGTTGGCGGTGAAATTTTAAATGCAGTTGTTTTTTTTTTTAATACATTTTTAATATGTTTGTTTCTGTTTATGTTTCAGTTTAGGTAATTTCTACTGCTGTATCCTAAAGTCCATTGATTTCTCTGTTGTCTAAGTATCACAGTGAATCTTTCAAAGATGTTCCTATGGGATGTTCATGAGATATTAACCTGAGTTATTTTTCTGACATTTCAATTTTACTTTTTCTTACAGTTTCAGTTTCCCATCTGTGCTTTTCTTCTGTTCATACATATTGTACATCTCTTCTACCAAAGTCTTGAACATGTTCATGATGATTATTATAAATTGTCTATTGAGTAGTTCCACAAATTGAGCTATATCTAAATTTGAAACTGTTAGTGCTTTGTCTCTTGGCATTGGGTCATTTTTTTCTTGCTTTTCTATGTGTTGTTTATTACTTCATTGAAATTAAACATCTTTTTTTTTTTTTTTTTTTTTTGCAGTTTTTGGCCAGAGCTGGGTTTGAACCTGCCACCTCCGGCATATGGGGCCGGTGCCCCACTCCTTTGAGCCACAGACACCGCCCCATCATTTTTTGGAATGAAGAGACTACAGTAGTCTTTTTCAATTCTGGCCTTGGAAGTGGCTCCTTCTCTTAGGGCTTTACCATGGGGACATTGCATTAATGTAGTCATAAGTTGATCTAAATTTCAATGTTGCTATTCTTTAGGTTATTTTGTTGTACCACTAGCATTGTAATTTATTTAGTGTTAACTAGTGCGTGAGGTGTGGCCTGGGCAGTTGAAGTCTTTTTCTCATTCTTTCGACCCTCAGCTTTGGGTCTTTTCTCACTGTTTTCCCAGAGAAAATGTGTCTCCATGCTTTCCTTCCTCCCCCAATAGAAGACTGTTTATGCCGCAAGTGGCCACCTGTGTCAGTGTGGGAACATTCTCTGTTTTTCTGGTCCACACTCATGCAGAAATTGTCACTGAGTCCCTAGATCTTTGGAATGGGGCTTTCTCTATTTCACTTAACTGTAAAGGCTCTTTTGTGGCATAGAAAAGGGTGCAGCCATGACCCTTTCTCATTTGTACAAGGTATGTTACCTTCTTTTCTCCCAGCTACCGGGAGTCTCGCCCTTTGTCTCAGGATACAGCAGATTTGTTTCCCTTTTCATAGCAGTTTACCATTGTTTTTGTTGTTTGTTTGTTTGTTTATCCTGTGGAAGTAATAATTTAGGAGGAGTTTTAGCAAGGCTTTCTACTTTTTCTGAAGTAGTGAGCACTCCCTTTCCCCAGTCCAGCAACACTGACGGATGTTTCCTCCATTATCCACCCACCCACTTTCTTTCTCCTGAGTACTCAATGGTGTTTCTTGAAGAAGAGACTGGGATTGGGTTAATAACTACTGATACATGTACAGGTGCAAGTGTTTTTACACTGTCACACTAATCTGCATTTGACCTTCGACAATCTGTAAGAAAATACCTGAATTCTTGATTGCTGGCGTAGAAGACTGGTTTTCATCCCTTTATTTGCTCTACATGAGTTTGTGTCCATGTGCTGTCTTCCTTTGCAAGTGCCTGTGTTTCCATAGACATTAATTTACATAGCTGACCTGCAACCTCAGCTCTCAGACCGGTTCCCCCAAATCTTAGGGTTTTGTAGATTATCCATCTTTGTCTATTTTTATATTGGGAGCAATATCTCCCACTTTGTACATTTTAAGCAAAAGCCAGGAATCTGTACCTGCCTTTTAGTATTATTTTGCTTCTGTCTCTCAAACTTCACTGTGGAACCCTGATATCAGATTAACATCACCACAGTGTTCACCCCAAACTCTGAGAAACCACACTTATTCCAAATGAGAAGTATGGAAGTGGATGATCTGATAATCTTAACTCACCAACATTCAAAATTGATTCCCAAATTCTTGTCATACCCTTATCTTTAGTACTTAACTTGCCTTATCCATCATCACAAACTAAATCTATTTAAAAGTACATCGTTGGGCATTTTACAATATTCTATAGCCTACCGTCGGTCTTTTTTCCTGTAACCACGGGTGATTTGTGATATTGCCTTCAAAACCCCATCACAGAGACCCACACTGGATTAAGGCAACCAAAAGCTTATCCATTCTCTTACTCAAAAAAAAAAAAATAATAATTCACTATTCACAGTATCTGGTAATTTTTCTACTTCTGTTTTTGCATGAGCTGCCTCATACTATGTCAGGTTTATGTCATCAAAAATGAGCCTGGAGACAATGTTAACATTCAGGTCTTTTGAATGTCTGGAGGATAGAAAAATGGATGTGAAAATCATTTAAAATTCACCACCATCTTTAATTAGACTTGTTTAACCTTGCAGGCTCAACAAATGAGGGTAACTAGATCCATTGAGCTTTTTCTAGTGCTTCTGATATGATCCTTGGTATTGACTGAAGGGCTCCACACAGACTGAGAATTGATGAGGCGTGTGACGTGGGTGTACTTGTGACACCAGGGAAGCTATGACCTCTTCTGCAATAAAAATACATAAAGGTTATAAGGAAAGTTTTTCTAGCTTCTTGGAGAAATGTATTATAGATTTGCCTAGACTTTTCCATGTCTTAATAGTTATATCTTTGAAAGCAAAATTATATGACATAGGCAGAAGTTTAGTTCTCATCAGAACAAAATTCACTATCAGCTTCTGCTACTTTGCATTTGATTATCTGCTTATTTTCTCTGATTAAAAGTGATTCATATGTTGAAATTGAACACAAAGGAAATCTTAGAGCAAGGGCATGATATTTGGCAAATGTTAAAACTTCTGTTCTGTAGATGGAGATTATTCTTCCTTAAAAGCATCTGCAAACATAAAGATTTATTGCTAGTTCTGTACAAATCAGAAATGTTTAAAACATGCTCACTTAATCACAAGACGTTAAGTGTCTCTGCATTGATGCTTACAAAAGTACTGTAAAGTCACATTACCAAGGAATATTAAGGCACATTCAATATGCTCCTCTAGTTGGAATTACTTTATAATGACATAGTATTTATTTCAGGCATTTTATCAAGGTTCGAATAGTACATTAGTGATACATAACTTTCTGTGTCCTTGCAAAAATTAGAATTTAGAGTAAAATCTCATTACAGACATCAGTGTTTCAGAATTTGCCAAAATTTAGACAAGCTTTAAAATGAGATTTAAACTCATACTGCCTATAAAAAAGTGCTTGATACACAAATACACTCTATGATAATGATTAATCTACTTAGGATGACATTCTGTAAACACCCTCAATTTCTTCAGAAAGCCAGATTTATTCTAAAGTAATCTGCCTGCTTGCAGATTATTTTTATACACTAATTAAGCTCACTTTTAAAGACTTATGACATTCTTTTAATCCAGTTTTGGAGATAATTGGTAATGTAATATAATCAAGTTGTTCTTTTTTCCCTTTAGAGTATACCACATCATAGCCTTCTTGTAATGTAGATGTTTCTTACAAACTGATCACAATTAATGAGTTGCAATTATATGTTATTAAAAATAGATTTTTTAAAATGTTAAACATGGGATACTTTGTAGGAACATGTAATTTCTCTCCCCATGTTATAACCAAGTTATAAGACTACTAAGTTATAAGAATTCTTTAGTTCCTTATAGCCCTTACTGTTTTTGTGGAGTCCTTTTCAGTGGTTTTCAATCTCATTATTATATATGCTCTTCTGGGTAAAATTTCCATTATCCATTGTCTTCATTGCAATAGATTCAAGTAATGGGAAAGCAGATGTTTCCGTAGGATCATGGGTTTACCATACCTTCTGTTTTTGATTTCACATTCAGTGACATTAATATTTCTGGCCTCTTTTCTCAATCAATTAATCATGCGATTGGCAAGGACAGCAAAGGTTCTCCATATATCACCCCTTCTTATTTTTAGTAATAAAAATATAAAATTTATCCTAAGCATCAATATACCCAGCTAAAAGACTATATTTACCAGTTTTCATTGTAGCTAGCTGTGGCCATGTGACTAAGTTTTCACCGATGAGATCAAAGTGTTGCATGGCAATTTAGGGAGTCTCTTAAGAAGGAAAGGTGGATTCTCTCTTTCGCTTCTCCATCCTGCTGGCTGAATGCAGATGAGATGGTGCTTCTGAGGTAGCCTTGCAACATGAGGTGACCTGGTCAAGACAGCAGAACAGCAGATTAAACAGCACCATTCCACACATGAAACATAGACCTCCAAACTATTATGATGTAGGTTCTGTCTTGTTTAGTCTTGGTATTTTGGATGTTTCTGTGCCAAGAAGCCAAACATAAACTAACTGATGCTCTGCCTTTGAGAGAAGTTGTAGAGCATGCTTGGCTCAGCCCTTCCTCTCTCTGTCCCACATCTTTAGATTTGTCTGCCCACAGAGTGGCTGATTTCAGAACCGATTGCTCCAGGGTAGCTTGCAGATGTCAACTGGGTTGGAAACCAGGAGTAAATCTATATAATTATGTAGCAAAGGAATGGGAAGTTTGTTTGCCTGTAGATCTAAAAGCAGCTTCTGCAAGCAGCTTCGTCATTAATAAAGTTTACATTTTTATTTCCATCTGGCTGACTTTGTACATCACTGGCACAGTGATCATTGGGAATTAATAAAAATAACTGTATAACTATATACGGTAGTGTACAAATGTTTAACAACTGACTCTCAGGGAAAAATAGCCTCAATTTATAGAGTTTGTTGATTTTAGTGGTTGAAATAATCCTCTCCTGGCCAATTTCAAGCTATAAATGTACCATCCCTGAACAAATTGCAACAGAGAGGTGTAGTAGCGCACTATGCTATGCTATTTCTGCCACACAGGTGTTCTCAAGCACATGTGAATTTGTAACATGGAACCATCAGGAAATGATGAGTTTTCACTATGAACATCATTCTTATTATTTGCAAATATACATTTATATAATTTAAGTTTTAATAATAGCTGTGTTTAATAAGAGTATTTCAAAATGTCTGAATTTAATAATTACCTCATGAGTGAGTATACACAGGCTCTTATGCTTGAAACACCACTTGAATGAGCACATATATTCACACGGAAATTAGAATGATCATTATTCATGAAATTCGACATCTAAACCCTGCATTTGTAATAAATTATTTTACTTCTTTAATAAAAATTTATAATATTTTGTTTCCAGATTTCAATTACCTTAATACTAGTCAAAAGCTAGCTAATTCATGCCCTGTGTAGGCAAGTTGCATAGAATTTTCTATTATTTTTCTACATGAACAAAGTAGAATGATTTTCTTTATTCTATTTTCTACATTTTCTATTTTCTTTCTTGGGTATTACACTCCCTGTGTTCACTGATTACTCTTAATATCTTTCTAAAGTAATTTCACGTATTCACTGTATAAATACAGAGTTTCAGAGATGAAGGAAAATAAGACTGCTCACATTAGTTTGTGATTGTTAAGACATCTGTTTTATTAAGTTATAATTATTTATATTTTAATTCTTGATGAGCAGGCACTATTGTTTCAGTTATTTTTATATTTTCAACATTCCCATTTTGTTCAAATTTTTTAGAAGTTGATCACTGAAAAGTGAAATTTTTATTCCTTTAAGGAAAGAAGTGTTGCTATTCTCAGTCTTCTCAAGTTTTCTAATTTTAGTGCAGCTCACTTTCCTTATATGTAACATGTATGTGGAGAGTGACACATTAACTGAGATGACTTATATAAAGCATTAGAATAATTATTGGTACATCTCAAGATCTCTCTTGATAATTCTCCCTTGTACCTACTTTAGTGCCAAATTTGCAGTTTGGTTAGTAAAGAAATGTTAGAGTTCAGGAAAAGAGCTTACTTAAGAGAGGAATTATTAAGCAGTGACCACTTTGGAATCATATCCAAGCAGAATCAAATAAATGTCAAAAGAATGAGGGGTTTGAACGCAAGTTCATGACAGAAGAAAGTAAATGATCAGTGAACCAAGGAAAGGTTTCTTTTACATTCAAAGTCTAGACATGTGTGGAAGGATCAAGAGGCCAACTGTGCCTGGTGCCTAAGAGATGAGCAGAGACTTGAGAGTTATAAAGGGCCAAGTTAGGACATGGTCTCTGCCACTTACAGTTGCAAAGGAAAAGAAACAATTTCTCCTGAACTCTTAGGGCAGACACTAATACCTAAAACTATCAGAGAAACTTTTTAGCAACTAACATGAATATAAATGAGAAAAATCTAACTTATAGTGAATGTGGGTATTCATATATCCTCAATTATCCTAAGAATTTGGATGTTCATGTTCCAAACACATTCTTGATTCCCTGACTAACCATAAGATTTCTCAGCTAATATTTAAAGCTGTCAGAGTACACCTGACTTCATTTGTTATACATTTTCCTCTCAAGACCTTAGTATGTGAATAACATACAAATACTTAGGCTATTTTAGGTATGTGTTGTACAATATATGGTTATGTTGTAGGAGACAGCTGTGTCAGCATCATGAGAAAAACGCATTTCATATTAAGTCATTTTTGTTGAGATGAATTATCACTCTATGTATAATTGAGTTTCTAAAATGGAAAACATTATCTAGAGATTAAGTTGATGCTCAGAGAGAGGCTTATTCAATATCCTGGAAGCTGTCTTCCACTGCTAGTGTGTCACTCAAAGCTGCCAGCCTGTCCCTCACTGCTGTCATTGATACAGTTTGAGTTCAGTTTAAAACTATGACATGAAGTCTTTACTAATTTCACCAGTGGTCTGTCTGTATGTAAAAGATAGTGGTTGTGGCTGCCTTAGAGAAGAAAATAAGCATAGAAAACATCACACACACACACACACACACCTGTACATTCAAGGTTAGGTTGGTAAACTGATCTCTCCAGAGGCCTTTGTTTAATAAGGAAAAGATGAATTTCCACAGCATTGCTTGTCTTTCTCTCTCTACATAATTACTGAGTTCAATAATTGGTATAGAATCATATTTGGCTTATTAGAGTTTAGGATTTGGTTAGTTATTAAATGTTACTCTCTTTCTTACAGTTACATATCAAAATATATCTTTCAATAGAGAATATTCTTAATTTTCAATTGAAAGCAGAAAAACACAGTATAATTATCCTATAGTTAAGGAAAAAGCAGATATTATTTTGGCAAAAAAAAAAAAATCAAGGTTTGATTACATTAACATAGGTAAATGTGTTTAATGAAATTAGGGACTAAGTCCAAATAATGTTGCCACTAACTATACCTTGGGCAATTCACCTAAACTCATGTCTCTGTTTCTTCTTTGAAATAATAGAGGAAAACAAAGCAAAACAAAACACAAAACAACAAACAAAAGCAAAGAACCATTAATGTCTGGATTTTTTTCTATTACAATCCCCAGTAAATAAAGAGACGAATTATCACTTTAAAAGTGTCAGACAGGTAAAATGGTTAACACTTATAGTCCCAACCACTTGGGAGGCCATGTCAAGAGGATTTATTAAGGTCAGGAATTGGATACCAGCCTGGGCAACTTAGTGAGAACACATCTGTACAAAAAATTAGAAACTTGAATCCAGAGGTTTGAGTTTATAGGTAGGTATGATAATGCCACTGTACTCTAGCCTGGACAATGGCATGAAATACAATCTTTAAAAAAAATTATCATTATGATTAGTAAATAAACTATTTCTACCCTCTGGCTTATTCTTTATCCAGGGAATTACTGAAAGGTCTACTGTCTTGGCACAAGGAACAGAAAATATAATAAGGTGATTAGAGTCTCAAGCGTGTTTCTAGACCACCTTACATCATCTTTCAGAGCCCACCTGTTTCTTAAAGATGCTGACGTCTGTTGAAATTCTACCTAGAACATCAGAAAGGCGGAGCTTGCCTGTGAATATAGATACTTTGGGGTTCAGCTGGACGCGGCTTATTCTTAACATGTTATGTAGACGAGAACACTTGGCAAAATACAGCTGGCAGAGGGGTTGGACTGAATTGTTCAGGGAAGCTTCACACACAGGTACCTGACTTCCTCTCCAGGAATGGCAGGAAGATTGAGCTCACTGGAGAATGTTGAACAAAGCACCAAGTTGGTATACCCTCTTATTAATGTCTATAGCAGCATAGTCAGACATTTTTAGAGTCTCAGGTCTTCCCAAGCAATGATGGCATGAAATAAGAAGTAATAATGGTCTTTCTCTTAGGTTCTGGGCCTTGAGATTCACACCTGCTCTTTTCTATTGACTGATGTAGCCACTAAGTCTTTCCAGATTCGAGATTAGAAGTAGATCTCATGTTTCAATAGGAGGCAAGTTGAAACATATGTGGGCATCATTTTTTTTTTTTCACCTCTCATATTCTTTATTTGCTTTCTCATCGTATTCCTATCAGGGAGAATGTAAAAGGTCTGTCTATAATGGAAGAAGGGAGTTATTATATTGCCATCTTAATTCTTGCTTACCCTGCTCAAAGGATTTAAGTTTATGGTTGACTAATAAATCTTAAGGCAATAATAAATTATTATGCTTTTCTCTTTCTTTCAAGGCCATCTCTGATGGTCAGAATTTCTTTTTTTTTTTTTTATTAAATCATAACTGTATACATTGATATGATCATGGGGCATCATACATTCGCTTCATAGACCATTTGACACATTTTTATCACGATGGTTAACATAGCCTTTCCGGCGTTATCTCAGTTACTGTGCCAAAACATTTACATTCTACATTTATTAAGTTTCGCAAATACCTCTGTAAGATGCACCACAGGTGTGATCCCACCGATCCCCCTCCCTCTACCCACCCACCTCCCTTTCCCACTTCTCCCTATTGTTAGGTTGTAACTGGGTTATAGCTTTCATGTGAGAGCCCCAAATTAGTTTCATAGTAGGGCTGAGTACATTGGGTACTTTTTCTTCCATTCTTGAGATACTTTACTAAGAAGAACATGTTCCAGCTCCATCCATGTAAACACGAAAGAGGTAAAGTCTCCATCTTTCTTTAAGGCTGCATAGTATTCCATGGTGTACATATACCACAATTTATTAATCCATTCGTGGATCGATGGGCACTTGTGGGCATCATTTATCTTCCACATCAGGTATTTGTGGACACTTACAGATAACAGCAAAGCACCAAATGTCCATGTTCATGCTTGTTTAAAGTCTATCAAGAGGGTGCATTATGGGTGGAAAGAGTAGTGTCATCATCAGAGTATTTTCAAGGTGCTTATAAAAAATGATTTCAAATAGTGTGATTTACTGACATACAGAAAAATTTCCACAATCCTTAAACCTTTTCATTTAAAACATAGTTTTGCCACCTCAGATTATGTGATTCCCCTTTTGGCTTTATAGACACTTGTATAGATACTCATTTTAATTCTGTTGACCTCAGACCCCTACTTTATTTCTTTCCCAGGTTTTGCTGTTGACAAGTACTCAAAACCATTAATATATTAAATAATTAGGCAATTTGACATTAGTGTGTTGGACTCATACTATTTCCTCAGGTCAGTGGTTTTCAACTGTTGTTTTGCATCAGAAAGACCTGGGGGAGGGCTTATGATAGCACAATCATAATAATTTATTATCTGGGGTTCATCTTAAGAATGTGCATACCCAAAAAGTTTCTAGGTATTGCTGATGCTAGCAATCCAGGCACCGCAGACTGAGAACAATTGGGATCAGCTGTTATTTGAACTCTGCTAGTTCTCATCCAGTTACTCTCCCTGGTACTTAGCTACCCCTCTCTCCCCTCAAATAATTCCTGCATTGGCCCTGGAAGAGCTGGAACTGTGGATAAGGAATGATAAGGATTTAAATATAACAGAAATTTGGAAAGATTATTCTGAGATATTATAAGATTGGAAATATTAAATGAAAAATTAATATTCAAATAATTCAAAAATTAAATGAAAATTTATATGCTACTATGACTTTTAATTAAAAGTATTCTGGTATATTTTGAGTAATGATGAAAATGTGAATAAATTATTTAACTGGAACTTTTTTTTTTCAAACAATTCTATAATATCTTTTCTGAGGATTCCTGTATTTAGTTTGATTCTGGCACATCATTGTGCACTCGGAGGACACTTTTACTTTGTTGTTTATTAAGTTTATTTTGTGTTTAAATATCCAACATATCTTCTGAATCAAGTAGATATTTCTGAAATTTTATCTCAGAGAAAAGTAAACACACCTGTCCTTATTCTAGCAATGTACAACTTTGATGAAAGAAGCTCTAGAATAATTTTTGAAACTGGAAATTGTGAATCCTGCAACTTTGTTATTCTTCGTGAGGATTATTTAGCTGTTATGTTTATTTAGATTTCCATATGAATTTTAATACTAGATAGTCAATGCCTGCAAGGAAAGCATTTGCAAATTTAGAAAATATTAGGTTGAATCAGTAAGTTAACTTGAAGGGTATTTCCACTATACCTATGTTGAGTTTCTATCCTAAGACTGTGGGATTTCTTTCCATCTATTAAGCTTTTCCTTAATTATTTCACAATTTCTTGTAATTTTCAGAAAGTCTTAGCTCATTTTTTTGCTGCTATAACAAAATACATAGCTTACTGACACAAGTTTGTTTCTCACACTTCTGTAGCTGGAAAGTCCAAGGTAAGGCAGATTTGGAGCTTGGTGTGGGCTTCCTTTTTGCTTTCTTGTTGTGTTCTCAGTTGGTGAAAAGGTAAGCTAGCTCACTGAGGTTTGTATGTATGTATGTAGGTATTTACTTATTTGAGTCAAAGTTTTTCTCTTTCACCCAGGCCAGAGTGCAATGGCTTCATTATAGCTCCTGGACACAAATGGTCCTCCCGTTTCTGTCTTCCAAAATGCTAAATTTATAACCTTGAGCCTCTACACCCAGCTTTGGTATCTTTATTATAATGGTATTAATCCTAATTATTAGACCTCTGCCCATATGGCCTAATCATCTCCCATAGGACACATGTTTTACTACCATAACCCAGTGAGGTAGGATTTCAAAACAGATTTCACAGAAATAAAAACAGAGCATAACACAGGCAAAAATTATTGCATTTGTTTTGTTAAATTTGTTCTAAGTATGGTTTTTTTTTGTAGCTATTTAAAACACAATTATTTTCCTAATTTTATTCTCAGATTATTCATTGCAAATATAGAAATGGAATTGATTTTGTGTAAAAATGTTATATTCTGCAACCTTGATGAAATCTTTTATTAGTTCTAATAGGTTTTTAGTGAAACCTCCATGATTTTCTGCATGTTCTTTGTTTTCTTTGTTAACTATTCGCACTGACTAGACTCTGCAGTACAGTGGTGAATGGAAGTGGTAAGAACAGACATTTTTATCTCTTTATCTGAGTCTTTATCATTCAGTCTTTGGCTATTAAGTGTGATGTATGCTGCAAGTTTCCCTAGAAGGTTTTTCTCAAGTTGGGGAATCCTTTCAGTTCTCAGTTTTTTGAGTCTTTCTATCATAAAGTAATGTTGGCTTTGGTAAAATACTTTTTAAGTATCTGTTGAGATGATTATGTGATTTTGCCTTTATTCTATTGATATTGTACATTACAGTAATTGATTTTTTAATGTTAAGCCAACCTTGCATTCCTGGGAAAAATATGTGTCTATATTCTCTAACTTGAAAAAAAAATGTTGAATGGTTTTACAAGTATTTTGTTCCATGTATTTGTATGTACTTTCATACATATAAATGGAATGAAGTGTATGTATTTTTTTTTCTTGTGATATCTTGTCTAGTTTGGATATTAGGAAAAGACTGTACTCACAGTCTGAGTTGGGAAGTACTCTTTGTTCTTTTAATTTTGGGAAGAGTTTGTGAAGAACTAGTTATTAATTACTCTTTAAGTTTTGGTAGACTCCACCAGTGAAGACTTCTGGGATACAGGCTTTTCTCTGAGGGTAGATTTTTGATTACTGATCTAACCTCGTGCTTGCTACAGGTGTACACAGATTTTCTGTTTCTTCTTGAGTCAGTTTTGGTAGTTTGTGTCCATATAAAGTTGTCCATTTCATCTAAGTTATCTAATTTGTTGGATTTTATTATCTTTTAATGATTTGTTTTTGTAAAATAGGCAATGATAACCCTTATTTCCTTAAATATTTTAGTAACTTTTCTTTCTCTCTCACTTTCTCTCTCTCCCCCACTCCTTTATCTCTCATCAGTCTAGCTAAAGGCTGGTTAACTTTGCTGATTCTTTGGAGAATCAGCTTTTGATATTGGGTAGTTCTATGGTTTATTCTATTCTGCATTTCATTTATTTCAATTCTAGTCCTCATCATCTTTTCATTTCTATGTGTTTTGTGTTTATTATTCTCTTTTTGCCCAGTATCTTAAAGTGAAAAGTTAAATTATTGATTTGAGATTTTTTCTTTTTTTGATAAAAGCATTTATAGATATGAATTTTCCTGTGAACAGTACCTTTACTTCATCCTATAATTTTGATTTTTTGTTTTTATTTATTTATTGGTTTTGAAAATAAAGTTTTATTGGAACACAGCTACACTTTCATGTACATATTGTCAATGACTAATTTCATGTTAGAACAACAGAGATGAGCAGTTGTAAAGTAAAACATACGTCTCACAATGCTTAATATGTTTACTATATAGTCCTTTCCAGAAAAAGTTTACAGACCCTAATCTAGACAAATACAAACTCTCTTAGTTAGAGGATATTAATAGGAACTTGTATGGGAATGGTGATACCAAAGAGCTGGCTGAGGATTTCCCTTCAAGTAGGACAAGAATAAACTCACTGTAATTTTCTACATTTTGTCCTAACTTTTCTGAACTTTTCATCTTCCACATATAAGGGAGTCTGGAAAGATCTGTTTGCTTTTATTTATATCTTATTTCTTTGTTATTTTTCTTTTAATCTATTGACTACTTAGGATGTGTAGGATTGTTTGATTTTTGCATACTGTGATTTTCCAAAATCCTTTTTCTCATTGATTTATAATTTAATTGTATTTTGATGGTAAGCTTTTATTATTTAAATATTTTTTAAATTAATTGAGGCTTGTTTTAAGACTAAGATATGGTCCGTCCTGAAGAAAATTCCATGAGAACTTGAGAAGAATGTTTATCTGTGGGTTTTAAATGGAGTTCTATCTATAGTCCTAGTTTGTTTGCAGTGCCATTTATATCTTCTATTAACTTGTTTTTCTGACTAATTTTTCCATCTGTTTTTAAAAGGGATATATTGAAGTCTCCAACTCTTAATGCTGAATTATCCATTTCTCTCTTCAGTTTTACTTTGTGTATTTTAAATAGCTATTGCTATATGCATGTGTGTTTTGTCATTGCTGTATCTTTCTAATAGATTGGTTCTTTTTAATTATAAGGTGTTCATCTCTGAAATAGCTTTTAAATGTATGTCACATCTTGCTTTTTAAATGAAAAATATCATGTTCCTACACTATTGCTCATTTTTTTCAAATTCTAGTCTTAGTCATTTAAGATTGGGTAAAGATTGCTAGCTATAAGGAAGACACCAATTTGTAACATATGTTAACTTTGTAAGTGACCTGTCCTATCTAAATAAGATTTAAAGTATACATGGTAATCTGCAATTTTCAATTGCACACGGATTTTATGGCCACAGTGTGTATGTATGTGTGTGGTAAATGATGACACAGCATACATGAGGAGGTTAAACCATACAGATCAGTGAATAATTAATTCTATTCTATACCAGGGAGAAGGTTTGTTTTCCAAAATTATAATGATTATTGTGATTATTATTATTGTTTTGAGACAGAGTCTCTCTCTGCTGCCCTAGGCTAGAATGCTTTGGTGTCAGCTACTCTAGCCTGGAGCAGCAGAGTGAGCAGAGTGCTAGGTGCAGGCATAAAGAGCCATGCTTGGCTTTGTTTACAAGATTAGTAATGAGAAAAGTTGATAATTGATCTGGCACTCAAGGAAAAAGAGGAAATACTTTCTCTATGGAATGGAGTGAATAGGAATCTTTAGGAAAAGAGAATGTTATATACCGTGGCATGGAAGTGAAAATGTATAGTGTGTGATTGGACAACAGAAAGAATAGCTTGACTGAGGGTAAGTATTGATGTGTGGAAACAGGGAGATTTAAGAATGGGCTGGAGAAAAGTCTTTTTAGAGAATTTATTTATTTCCACAAACATTTATTACCTCTGACTCTGCACCTGGTATTGTGAATTTGACAGGGGAGTCAGCCATTGCCAACATCTAACAGAGAAGTATTGGGGACATAGATTTTAAGGATGACAGATCTCATTTTTAAAAATTAACTTATATTTTTGTATTAAAAGTGTTTTTATATTCTGTGAATATATCAGGGAGCAAACTAACAAAGAAACTGATCTTTGAAAATGGAGTCATTTCAAAAGTCAAGGCAATAACATCTAATAACACTTTATGTAATCAGTAAATAAGAGAGTTAGGAAATTTGGATTCCTACATTTCTAGCTGTGGAAATCATAAGAGTGGTAATAGTTGAAAGTTCCTGATGAGGGTCTGAGTATGAAGAGAGGTGATACTAACACTATGTTTCTCCATTTCTTTTATTTACCATTTATCACTTTCAGTTTATATTTTTTACTTAATATATTCCATATTTGTTATTTTTAAAAAAAATAAAATGGAAAATAATGAAAAGGGATAAGAGGATAGAATTATGAGAGATTATGTGCAGAGATTATGGGGAAATGACAGGAGAAGAATGTATGCTTGAGACGGTAAATCATGGGAGAAAATTTGATGATAAAGAATAAAGGTGTAAAAGAATAAAGATGACAAAACACATCAAAGGGCACGGGGTGTTTTATTTCACTCACTTCTGTACTATGTGGTGCTGACGTTCTACTAAATCCTCTTTCCCTTCTTCCAGTATCTGATTCATAGGTCATTGGCTGCCTTTCAGCAACTGAGAGCATTTTTATTTTGTGAGAAAATAAAATTCTGTTTTAGTCAATTCAAACCATTTTGACTATTTATAGTAAAACACTTATCTGCATACTAATTACTTTAAATGTAATGTATGTAATTAACATAGGAAGGTAAATTGTTTGAAAAGTATATAAAGAACCAAATGAAATCACATACAAATACCTTTCTTATTTCAAAATTTGCACTATTTTTCCTGAGCCTATATATTAAAACACAACTATTTTGATTATTATTTTTATTTTATTTTTTTTATTGAGACAGAGTCTCATTTATTAACCCTCAGTAGAGTGCTGTTGCATCACAGCTCACAACAACTTCCAAATCCTTGGGCTTAGGCCATTCTCTTGCCTCAGCCTCCTGAGTACCTGGGACTACAGGTGCCTGCCACAACGCCCGGCTATTTTTTTGTTGCAGTTTGACCAGGGCTGGGTTTGAACCCACCACCCTCAGTATATGGGGCCGGCACTTTACCCACTGAGCCACAGGCACTGCCCGATTTTGATTGTTTTTATAAAGTTGAAACAATTAACTCTATTATATGTATACATTAATACAGATACCGTTTATTGAATGCTTTCATATGGGATACTAAATTCTAATTCCCAAATTCATTAATTAGCTGTTTTGAAAGTATATACTGCATACTCTTACTGCGGCATACACAAATTAGGAACTAGCGGGCGGCGCCTGTAGCTCAGAGGAGTAAGGCGCTGGTCCCATATGCCAGAGGTGGTGGGTTCAAGCCCAGCCCTGGCCAAAAACTGCAAAAAAAAAAAAAAAAACAAATTAGGAACTAGGAATTCAGCAATGGAAATGGTCAAGTCTATGCTTTTATGAAGTTAACTTTTATTAGCAAAGACAGTTCAGAAGTAAATAAAAACATGAGTAGGGAAGTGTCTAACTGTAGCACATGTGAAGTGAATAAGCAGACATGCTCTGAGAGATCTGAAGAAACCATAGTGTGAAGACCTGGGGTAGAATCTTCATGTCAGAGACAGCATCCCCAGCAAAGTTGTTTTAAGGGAACTTAGACCACTGTGTCTAGACTAGAGTCATGAGAGGGGAGAGCAGAACATGGAGCAGAGACCTGGGAAGGGTTTGTGCCAGAAAGTCTCAGGCCCTAGTTAAGACCGTTCTTTAAGACTTTATATATTTTCATTTAACAGACAATTATTGGTGTGGGCTCAGTGTTTGTGTCCCCTCTTCCTGCTCCTTAATTTCATATGTTGAAGCCTCCCCCACCTCAATGTGAGGGTAAGTGAGTGAGTTTAGGAGTAAGTGAGTTTTGATGAGGTCACAAGTGTTGGACCTCAGTGGTTTTTATAAGCATCTCATCTCCCATGATGAGATTAGCAACCTTGTAAGAAGTGAAAGAGAAACTGGAGCTCTCTCTCAGTCAGTTGAGAACATGGCGCCAAGGCAGCTATCTGCAATCCAGGAAACAGGACCCTCGCCAGGAATTTAATTTGTCAACTCTTTGATCTTGAACGTCCCAGCCTCTAACACTGTGAGAAACAAATGTTGTTGCTTAAGCCAGCCAGTTTATGGTATTTTATAGCCTGAGATAACCAATACAAGTATTCTGTAGAGAAATTTAGGAATCTGTTTTTATTAAAGCAGCAAATAAGTATAGGATCCATGGTTTTTATACTCAAAACTTTTCCTCTTAGCCAACCACCAATATTTCCTTGTTACTCTTTGATAATATTTATTTGTTGTATTTACTTCCTGTTTAGATACTCTTAAAATGTGAAAAATTATAATTCTAAGTTTTAAATGATCAAACTGAAAGTGATATCAACAGGAAGTTTATTTTAACATCAATTATATTCCTGGAATAATATTGATTATCATAATGGATATTTCAAGCTGTGTTTAAGATTAATTTTATTTACAGAAATGTCATTGAACATAAGAGAGAAGAAAAAAGTAGCATGGCAATTTATTCCCCAGAGTTTTAACCTAAATGACACTGTTTAAAAAAATCAGCAGCTAAGCAATGTACAAAAACAATTTGATTCACAGTAATTCAATCAATTACATTTAATAGAACAAGTGCACTGAATATTTTTGTGACTAAAAAGATAAACACGTGGGTGGCGCCTGTGGCTCAGTGAGTAGGGCGCCGGCCCCATATACCGAGGGTGGCCGGTTCAAACCCAGCCCCGACCAAACTACAACAAAAAAATAGCCGGGCGTTGTAGCGGGCGCCTGTAGTCCCAGCTGCTCAGGAGGCTGAGGCAAGAGAATCATGTAAGCCCAAGAGCTGGAGGTTGCTGTGAGCCGTGTGACATCATGGCACTCTACCCAGGGTGGTAAAGTGAGACTCTGTCTCTACAAAAAAAAAAAAGATAAACACGTTTATCTTTCCTTCCTATACAAACATACTACAATTGAGAGACATAAGAAAAACCCATGGAAAATAATGGTACAAAAATATATATAAATGTGTCGATGAGTTGGAAAAGTGTTAGAAAAATTTAAGAAAGAATTTCTTGAACATCAAGGTGGTTGGCTGGTCACAGAATATTCTACAAATAAGTTAGGACAAGCATCCTTCTTAAAGATTAGCTACAGAGAAGAATGGATGGAAGTGAGGACAGAGTAACATGTAAAGGTGTGAATGTTCAAAGAAAAAATAAGAAAGGTAGAGTTGAGTTTAGAGATAAGGTATGACAAGGAAGGTATGAGCAAGGAGGTTGTCAAGATAAGGGGAAACAATTTTGTGGTTGAATGCTCTAATATGGCAAATAGCATGGAAGATGCTTTAAATATGTTTAAAAGGAATGACCTGATAAAATAATAGTTGAATAAAATTACAGCAGTGGTAGGATTAAGGACAGACAATGCTTAATGTTTTAATATAGATAAAAGATTTCAACTATTAAAATCCATCTCAGGAGATGTCACAGTATGACAATCATTAGACATGTAGAGATACTTTTCTAAGAAATCAAAACAGAAAATTATCACCTTTATTAATATTGTGTATGATGGAAATTTCTGCTGAAAGTAAGAACTAATTTAGTTTTTAGTTATACGGAGTGCTTGCATTGCAAATGTCAAAACTCATACATTCGTGCATATATGTATGTATGTGTGTCTGTGGGCATGCGTGTGTGAGCATGTGTGTTTGTGCATGTACAAACATGCATCTATTTGTGCTAAATGGAACAGAATCAGGGTTCTTCAGAATTATTACAAAAGGATATTTGAGACCACTGCTTATAAAGACCACTGAACTTTGTAATTCTGCAAATGACTTCAAAATTTCTTTAACATCTTTGCTGAAGTCTTTTAACAAATGATAATTGTTAAGTCATTATTGAGTTGCACAGAGAGAAAATTTAGTATAATTACAGATTTATACACACATTAACTAAAAGACCATATAATTTCCTTGGGGGGGGGAAACAATTGCTGTGGTGATCTCTCTTAATTTGAGTTAGTTCCTATTTATGTACTGTTACAAAGTGGATTCTTGGGACTTTCCAATATCTCCCAGCATCAAAATCTTGGAAAAACACAATGATAATAATGTAATTACTGTGTGTCAACTGCTGTGTTATTATATATCACTTACAGTCACTTTTTAATTAAAAATCTCTCTGTTCTGGTTTAGCGTGAATGAACAGGAGATCTAATTGTGGTTAAAAATACTTCACATGGGGCTTTAGAGACTAAATTTGTAACTGGATCTTTTAGTGATTTTGAAGAATGTATTTTTTAAATTTAAATTTGATGCAGCACTTTCAGATTAGCAAGAGGATGAGCCACTTGAGATTCAATCTACTTTTTCCCTAGCTATGGATACGTTTAAAATCAAAACAAAAGATGAAAGCCGGGTATTTGCACAATTCTATTAAGTGGAAGTGCTTACATTATGCCTATTCTTTCTGAAAAATAACATGAGTTTTAAGTATAAAAGAACTGAATGATAATCAATAACTAAGCTTCTGGATCTGGTGAGACAATATCAGGTAAGTGATATTTTTTGTGGGTTCCAGGTCACTTGGAGAAAGTTTGGACACTGAAACAAGCTGTTTGGAGAAATGCTGCATCTGGTATTTTCAGCTGAAAGGTTGACATGAAGTTCACCTATCTTCCATTCTTAAAAAACAAAACAAAACAAATAACCCTCTAAAATATAAAAGGACAATAAGGAACAAGACATAAACTCTCTTTCTGGGGAATCTGAGAGATCGCCAGTTCCCTAAATCCACAAATAAGTAGAAGGGCTGCCGGCAGCTGTGGAGAACAACGAAGGTCCCCGTAGTAGGGAGTAGAGAGAAGATTCCACGGTGGCTTCTCCAAAGGAGCCAACTAGGTCATTCCAGGAAGGGGATTGGCAAAGCCTGGGTGGGAACTTAAGTCTTACAACTGCAAAAGCAGGGGTTGCAGTCAGGATCGTCTGTAGATTTTTTTTTAACTCTGGGCGATTAAGTAGTAAATATAAATATAGAATCACAATAATAAGCAATGTTTGCAGGTAGCAATATATTTTCATGGCATATAAAGAGAAAAAAAATCTTTCCTTATTGAAAATCACACATTTGCCTACCTCTATTACCAAGGATAGAAGCAAAAACCAACTACATAAGTCACTCCACTGCATTATAAGCCTCAGTTTTATTCTTTTCTCAGGAAAATATGTTTCAAATAATTATCCCAAATTTGAAAAATATGCTTCCATGGAATTAAAAAAAATTGTGAACACAGTTTCCTTTTTAATTTAGGAAAACAACAGACTATATTTGAAAAGAAAATATGCAGTCTGAAATATACATATAATAAAGGAAGAAAACACTCTCAAAAAGACAGTCCTAAACTGACTAAGAGCTGTTCTGTTGTTTCTAGGTTAGGATATGGGGCCAGGGCAGCAGTCTTCAATAACTGAACTTCTAGAGCTGGTAAGACAATATCATGTAGATATAGTTTTGGCACCAGGGACCAGTTTTGTGGAAGACAATTCTCCATGGACTGGGGATAATTCAAGCGCATTACATTTATTGTGCATTTTATTTTTGTTTTTATTACTTTGTACCATAGAACCTCTGTAAGTTGACTACCCAAGAGACTGTAACAAACTGGTCAACATGCAGAGGTGGTGAAGATAAGCAACTAGCCCCACTGTCGGATGCATGTTGGCCTATGACAAGTCAACTTGAGGAGGTGGTTGGTATAGGGAGGTAGTCAACTGTGGAGGTTCTTCTGTATAAGGAAATATTCAACTTACCACAAAGCAATATCAGTGAGAGCCCTGAGCTTATTTCCCTGCAACTAGAGGGCCTGAGATACCATCACCACCTCAGCTCCATCTCGGATCATCAGGCATTAGTTTCTGATAAGAAGCGCCCAAACTAGATCCCTCACATGCACAGTTCCCAGGTATTAGGCTCCTCGGAGAATCTGAAACTGTTGCTGAGCTGACAGGAGGCAGAGCTCAGGCAGAGATGCCGGAGGTGAGGAGGGGCTGTAAATACAGATGAAGGTTCTGTGGGTGGCCCTTCACTCACCTCCTGCAGAGTGGCTGGGTTCCTAATGGCCACTGCTAAGCACCTGTCCACTGTCCCAGAATTGAGTACAACAGGGCTAGGGAGAGGGTTTGGTTATGAATGGCTGCATGAATAAAAATTTTTTTGATGGGGGAATAATTATTAAACTTGTCCTAATTATATTGATGGTCATACAATTCCAAATATGTGTTAAAATTCTTAAAAAGGAAAAAAAGAAAACTTCCGTAAAGTTGTATACACATACGAGTTATTTATCCAAATTTCCAAGTAGTCACTTATAGTTTGTTTTTCATGTTAAATCTCAATATTTTTTCAATTTATCTATCTGTTTTAGATAAGCAAGATATCTTTTTGGCCCTGTGTTGATAAACTGAATTGCAATTAAATTAAAAATATCTATACACGTTCTAGGTGGCTAAACTTATGATGTATTTGAGGAATGTTTAGCTAATAGTGTTTTTACATCACCTCAATAATTAACCTCATCTGAAATATTTATACCATCACTTTGTCCCATCACTTTGTCTCTGTAAGTCTACTCTATGCATGTCTGTGTAGAAAAATAAATATTGAAGTTTATTGCAAGGAGCATTACAGAGAAATCTGAAATATCAGCCATTTAAAGACCTTAAGTTAATAAAGCTTTATATCTTTGTTATTATCCATTTCTGTTTTGAACAATGCTGAACTCTTTTCAAACACCACTGCTTGTTCACTTTTAACAATGCTTATTTGAACACAGTTGGGCTAAAATGTTATGAGATTCACTAACCCTGCATTTATTTTCTCATTGCTTTCTTTTTGTGTGTGTGTGTGGTTTTTGGCCGGGGCTGGGTTTGAACCCGCCACCTCCGGCATATGGGACCGGCGCCCTACTCCTTGAGCCACAGGCGCCACCCTTTCTCATTGCTTTCTATCATCATTACAGAAATTACTGCATGGTCACCAACTTTTCTGAAAATCCATTAAAATTAATTTTTACCTTAAAGTTTTGTGATATCAAGGTTCCTAATTTTGGCCTATGAGAATATTCCAGTTTGTTTATCTTGTCAGGATAGGCTCTAAAATATTATGAATGTAGCCAGCTGAATTTTAATTACTTCATTCTTTTAGGAGAAATCCTTTAAGTATTTAATGCTAAAAATTTAGATATTTAAATATGAATATTTAAAAGTAACATTTATTTTAAATTTTTAGTTTTACATATACATGTGTTAATTAGGTGGCATCAGTTATTTCCCCTTTGTCATTCTGATTGAGGTTACTAGAGATTTGACTTTTTTTTTTTTTTTTGAGGTTACTAGAGATTTACTTTTTTATTTCTAGTTAGTCTAGCCAAAGTTTGGTCTATTTTGAACTAATTTAAAAATAGTTTTGCATTCTTCTATGGATTATACTCATAAAATAAAGATCCTTATGTTAGTTTCGTAGCAAGTTTATCATCTAATATACCTATTGTAGCCACAGCAGAGGACTTATGAAGAAATCCTTCCTCCAGTAATAACTGTCTCTATGTCCAATACTTTACAATGTCCTTTTTCTTTTTATATGACTGTAGAGATATATACTTGTACATAAGCATGTCAATTATAGGTAGATATATGACTGTCTTAAATGTTATGAGCCTTTAGCTCCTGACTTTAGTACCCTCAATTGAAAAATGAGAAAAGTTGACTCCCAAACAGGTATATCTAGTTATGTACACTTGCCCCTTTCAATCCAGACAAATATGTTCAGTTGTCTACTCACCATTTCCCCTTTTATAAGTGAATATTTCTAACTTAATATGTCCCAAAGCACACTCCTTTTTCCCCTTCTCCTCTCATCCATTGTCTATGTCAATAAATTGTACCATCATCCACCAAATTGCTCAAGTCTAAATCCTGTCATTTTCGTTCTTTCCTTTCTTCCGTCCACATCCCCAGCACATTCTTTCTGCTCTACTTTACAGTAATCCTGAGTCTCACCTGCCACACAACATCCTCTCCTACCACCCTACAACCAGCAACCATTACACTTTAGGATGAGACTCCTTGCAGCTCTTGTTTTCTTCCTGACCTCCTAACAGAACATTGGTCCCACTTCATTTCCTCATCATCTCGTTAACCACTGAACTCAAGCTCTTTGGGTCCTTCTGCCATTTTCTCACATAACCAATGTTATTTCTGCACCAGGGCTTTTTAACTTGCTGTTTCTCTACTTGAAATTTGCTTTCGTCTCCATTGAATAGTGTTTTTGAATATTGGCAGATTTCTTACTTCTTTATTTAATTCAGAATTTCTTTCAAATGCCACCTTCTCAAAGAAACCTGCCCAGACTCATTTCTAACACAGCACATCTATCTTTTTTGCATCACTGTGCTTGCTCTATTTTTCTCTATAGTAATTATTACTGACAGACCTTTTATGTTGGTTCAATTTTTATTTGGTGATGTTTCCCCCATAACAAGGAAGCTTTATTTATATCTTGATCTATCCATAGCACATCTGCTCAGTAAATATTTGCTACCGGGGATATAACTGAATCTAAACACTAATGGGCAGCCAGTCAGTTAAGAGACCAGATTCTCACCTCCCGACGTGATGGACTAGTGTTCTTTCTTTGCTTTGGCAGGTTTTTTTTTTTTTTATCACTCCAGTAGCCAGAATTCTTGGTGAGCTAAACTCAAATGACCATGAGTGGCTGAAAAGACTGTAACGATGTTCTTTGTAAAATGATTCTACCAGGGGTCCTCAAACTATGGCCTGTGGGCCACATGCAGCAGTGTGATTGTATTTGTTCCCGTTTTTTTTTTTTTTTTTTTTACTTCAAAGTAAGATATGTGCAGTGTGCATAGGAATTTGTTCATAGTTGTTTTTTTTTTTAAACTATAGTCCAGCCCTCCAAAGGTCTGAGGGACAGTGAACTGGCCCACTGTTTAAAAAGTTTGAGGACCCCTGAGACTTTTCACTAATTTAGTCCAGCATTTTCTATTTGTTCTAAACACACATTTGTGTTTAAGTAGAAAGATTAGTGAGATACTATACAATACTGTAAACATTAAGAACATATGCTAAATAAAAATATTTTAATTAACTGTCAAAGTATTGATGTGATCATAATATACATGAAATTATTGTCAGTAGTTTTGAATTTTAATATATAAATCCAAGAATGGAAGAATTTCAAATTCTGTGAGAAAGTCTAGATTTCATTTCATAGTAGCCAAGTGATTCTAATGAAAACATAATTGTGATTGCTCTTGAATACCATTTGTCTTTATCCAGTGACTATCTAGAAGACTTTTTGTGTGTGCATTTTTTTAGTCTGTAAGTGCTCATAAATTCTGAGCCTTCAGCATTAAGGTTTAAATTAGAAGTTACTAGATAAGAGCAATGAATAAGAGAATAAATACAAAATCTCACAATGTCACATTTGTGACTTGCTTCTATTTTTTTCTTCTCATGCTGAAAGAATCATGCTCATCTCCATAATTTGTTTTTATTATTCTATAGGTACCCACAGTGCTCAAGACTGATTTTGCATGAAAGGCTGTTGAAAAAATAAACAGGGCATTGTTCAAGGAAGGCCACAGAGTCCTCCTTACTTCAAAATGTTTTACTTACTAGTCTATCAAAACCTGGTTTATTCTTCATTTATAAAAAACATGTATTCTTAAATTATACTTTTAACACATCCCAAATGTCATTCCTTCTCACTCCATAGCTATCTGCTTGAATGTGTTTTATATAAAGATATATTCATGGCTGTGTCTCTATCCTTAAATTTTTCTCCAGTGTTTCTCTCTATAGTACTGATTTTTATTTAGCATTCCATAAGATACAACACTGAATTTTATATACATATGCATATACATAATTTACTTGCTTCCAACCTCCTGTTATTACAGGTAATCCCTATATGTATGAAATATAACTAATAAACATCCCTATGCATATGAAATATAAATGAATATTTAAGGGTGTTTAAATCTGTCAGTAAGAATACTATAAAATGGGGAACAGGTATATTCAAATTCTCAAGTGTCACAAGCATTTCCAAAATGTACATTTTACATTCTAATTTTCAATTTTTATAACTGAAAGGACATTTCATAATATTTAGTTTTCTAATTTCTGATGACCTTAAGGTTTTTTGTTAGTTTCTATATAAATTAAAATTTCTTGAACCTCTTCTGATTTCAAGCGTATTTTTATGTTTATGTAACAAAAATTTGTATAACAATTGCTATATTCCAGATATTCTCTTAAGCCCCTAATTTATATTAATTTTGTTATCCTTTCTGTTATCCTTTCATTCTAGTCCCTAATAACTTACATATAACTTACATATTATCTCAGTTATACATATCGGAAACTGAGGCCCAGAGAAGTATTCTGTTGTAAATCACACAGCTAATGAGTAGTACAGGTGAGATTCCAAACAGGCTGTTTGGTTCCAGGGTCTGTGCTTTTAAACTCCTTTTCATCTACTTCTCCATTTGGATTTCCGTATGATTCTCATTTGTATCGTTTGCCTGTTTTCTCTACTGACACTGACCTATGTCTGTGGACAAAACAGAGGACAAATGTAAAAAATATGTACCGTGCCAAGCCATGTTTGACGTATACCCCTCTGTAGCATTTGTTAGAGAAGAAGCTTTCCAATAGTGTGAAATTTAAGAAAAAAATTATAGAAATAGAGGAATAAGCCAATGGGATCACGGAAGGAAGAACATTTCAGGCAGAAGGAACAAGCAATCAAACTCACACAGCTGAAGCAGGCTTTGAGCAGGACTATCAGACTGGCTGAAACAGAATGACCAAGGGTGAGGGCTGGTGGAGGTAGGCGATGAGAGTAGCATGCAATAGGGCTGGGGGCAGATGATGCAGGACCTTGTGGCCTTGGGAGGGCTTTGACCTTATTACACATGAGATGTGAAGATAATACAAGACTTTAAGCAGAGTGGCCTGATCATAGGCCTGCTTTAAGAGAAACACTGCCAGATACAGAATAGACTACATGGAGGGGAGTTGGACTTGAGGGGGCCAGCCATGGGGACATTGCAGTTACGCAGGCAGCAGATGCTAGGGATGCTGCATTTGATTACAATGTATAATTTCTGATGCATCGTTACACTGAATTAATAAAGTTCTATCTATAATTTTTATCATGTATGTTTACAGTATTCATTGGGCCTATAGTTGCTTTTTAACTTTTTTTTTTTTAAATAAAGGTGTACTGACCTCATATGCCAATGTGCACGATCTGTTTTTTTTTTTTCTCTCTTTCTTTTAACTTAATTTTCCTATCTGCATCTACTTGTAAAAACTGATTCAATGTTTGAAAGTCTTCGAGAAATGTTCTAAATATCACATGGATATGGCATCTTTTTGGCAAAGTGGATTATGACAGGATACAAGCATTTTTAAATATTTTTTTACTTCTGGAAGTCCATTCTTATGTGTTTTGACATTTTGCATATTTCAAGAAATGTAGTTACTCTACTTTTAAAAATATATGTTTCCCTTTAGCTATTTAAACGTTTTGTTCTATTCTTTATTTGCATTTTCCCTTTTTTGTCTATTATGAATCTTGGGAAAGGTTTTTGTTATTTCTGATTAGTATGAAGGTACAGATGTTTAGGCTACATTGTTTTCATTTCTAAGGTAAAGTTCAAGTTGTAGTTGAGCCCGTCACCCAGGGATGTGCCAAACACCCTCACATTATGCACATTAGGTGAGATCCTCCTCCTGCAAGTCATCCCCACTACGCCCCCTACTTTTGTCCCCTTCTCCCCCTCGTTACACTATACGTATTTTTTTCCTTTCATCTGGGTGTGTAATTGTTTGTGTAGTGGTTTCATATTAGTATTGAGTACACTGGATACTTTTTCCATTACTTCATCCAAGTAAAACCAAAACATATAAAGTCTCCACCAAAGGGTCTATTTTTAATTATACAGTCTTTTGTAGTTCACATTTTGTTTTCTGGATTAGTTTAATTCAGTCCTCAGTTTATATATGGCCCTGTGCTTTATGATTATATTTTTTCATTTTTCGTTGACACTCCTTAATTCCATTATTGTGGTACTGGGTTGAATGTCTAACTCTTCCTTTCTATGTACTTTTTGAGAAATAATACATTCAAGCTTTATTTCCCTTTTAATAAATTATGTATTTAAAGCTTTATTTCTCTTCTAAGTGCTGTATTAAAAAATTCATAAATTTTGTGATATAGCTAGTTTTGTATCTAAGTGTTTCATACATTTTCTTATGGGTTCATATTCATTCCTGGGTTGTTAATAATTTAATTTGTTAATTTGCAGGCTTATGGCATTTTGAAGCTGTTATTGGGTTACAGATTCCTAATTATATTGTGTTATGGTTCTCTATTTTTTTCTTCTTCTGAGGTTCATAGCAGTCAGATGACACTTGCATCTCTTTATCTTAATTTTATTTATATTTTCTATTATTTATTTCTTCCCCATATTGTTCCACATGAATGCCTTGATTTTTTTTTTTTTTGGCAGTCTCATTTGTCCTAAGGCTTTACCTACTATGCTATTTAATCTCTCCATTGAATATGTTATTTCAGTTATTATATTTTTCATATGCAATAACTCCACTTCAGCACTTTCATGACATTGTTTTTGTTTCATTTATTCCACATTTTCCTTTTTCCCATTATATTTACCTTTATGATTATTTAATTTAATATTCCCTCTAGTCCATCAATCCAGCTTATTTTTTCATATGATGTGTCAAACATATATTGCAGTGGACAATGTTAATCAGGCAATGGAAACACCATTCAAGCCTATTAAAATAAATAAGATCATAATATTAGTCTGAACTCAACACTGCTTAAACAAAATGGGGAAGAGATTATTAAAACCTGGAAAGACGCCTGTAATCCTAGCACTCTGGGAGGCTTAGGCGGGTGGATTGCCTAAGCTCACAGGTTTGAGACCAGCCTGCTCAAGAGCAAGACCCTGGCTCTTAAATTAGCTGGCATTATAGTGAGTGCCTGTAGTCCCAGCTACTCAAGAGGTGGAAGCAAGAGAATTGCTTGAGCCCAAGAGTATGAGGTTGCCATGAGCTATGACACTACAGCACTCTACTGACCTATGACACCACAAAGTGTGAGTGAGACTCTGTCTCCAAAAACAAAAAACAAACCTGGGGAGAGAGAGAGATCGTAACCCATCTACATCTTTATTTGACTTTATGCAAAGGAACTATACACCTTAATATACTTTATGACAGGAAGTAGTTTAGAATTTGGACCAAGTCACCTGCTGAGGTTAGCCACTTACCTTCCCACAGAAACTGGGAAATTGGGACACCGTCTTCCTTGTTGATCAAATGAAATTTAAAGATGCCTTCTGGGTCCTTAAAAAAAGGCATTCTGGGGGTTGTAAAACTGGCAAGAAACTTTCAGGGGGAGAAAAAGGATTTACAGTGAAAAGTTTTCTAAAGTAATTGCTTTAGGAGGTCAGTGGCCTGTAGTCAGGAAGAAGCCTGTCCAAAGTTAGTCAAGCTGAACCAGGGAAACTCAGGTTGCCTCGGGCAGCTCGGTGTCTCTTTCATGATAGTTACGGTCCAAAATATTATTGTATTTATCACTGGGAATGCACAATTACTAAAAAATAGCAACTTCTGAAAGAGACAAAGTGAATTTGGAGGAGGCAAAATCCTAGGGGTTAGTTTATGACTGTTCTGCTGACATGGATGGGAAGCTGGGGAGCAGAGAAGGAAAAACTGCTGTGGAGAAGGAGATAGACATTTCCCTTTGTTATCCTCAGAGACGTCTCCTTGGCCTCCAGTTTCAGGAATTATACTTGTTCTAAGAGCTATTCTTCACAGTTGATGTTTCCTAAACTGTGGTAGTGAGAGAGTGGGAAAGGAGGAGTGCAAGGATGGAAGAGGGTATTTCAAAGTCAATCATCTTCCTATTCATCTTCTCATAAATCCTAGATCTGGGACTGCTCTGATGCCTCATCTAAGGCAACACAATGAGTAGTCAAAGGAACATGAAAGAAGGTTGAATCTATATTGTCATCTATCTAGGAATCCCTTCTCTTATGTCTCAGGCTGCTGTTTCCCTACAAGATAATCTTATCATCTTCTGTATCAACAGATAGTTATCCCAACTTAAATATTCTTATCTAACTATTTACATGTTCCTGCCACATTTCTAAAGTTGGCCTCAATGATATGTTTTAATGGGATGACCTCAAATATGTAGTTTCCAGAGAATGTCTCAAGGGAGCTTCCAGTATGGGAATGCAAGAAGTTACTGGAAGGAGTAGAAGGGAATGGGAAATATCCATTCCACACAAGACTTGTCATTGTAAATCCTTTTTGTTCCCCTGAAAGCTTCTTTCAATGCCCAGAGGTGGTTTCTTCTAAATGTTAGTATCTATGTATAAGCTAATGTTTATAGTTACTGTTATGTTGTCTGGATTTCAAGTAAATATTATCAAGCTAGATTTCTGTTTGTGAAAATTGTTGATTACAGCATACATAGCTTATAGATAAAGATTAATTTTCAGGAATTGACACAGGGTTTAATAGTAGATCGTTTATCAAATTTATGTTAAAAAAAATCAAGCAATGCTTATTGAAAATGGCTTGTAACTTTATTACAAATGATATAGAGGTTTTCTAGAGTGACATCAACAAGATGGTAGACTACAGTACCTGGAGCTTGTACCTCCCACACAAAAAAGACCAAATCAACAAACAACAACTACAATTTAAGTGGAGCTTCGGAGTACAGTTGGTGATGAAATCCCCTGCAGCACAGTAATTCACAACGACAGTGTAGGGAGCGGAGTGAAGCATCCCGCCCCTGCTATGCTCTTTCTCCCCCAGAAGGATCTGCTCAAAACCAGGGGATAACTCTCCTTGTAGAGGAAAGGTAATTGGTTGTGCCCCAAATCCCCCATTATCACCGTAGATACTTGCAGTTCTTGCTACAAGAGAATCATGTCGTCCTCACCAGGCCTGAATGGTTTGGGGAGCTACTTGATATTCGCATGGGTACATTTATCCAGAGTGGGTAGCCATGCTGTGCATCCTCCACCCCCTGTGATCCAGGATGCTATGGCAAGATATCACCTTAGGCCACTGCTATCATGCACCGTGATTTGGAGACAAGTAGCCGTTGTGTCTCTCCATCCATGAGACTCTGACATCACTGCATGCTCACACAGGTAGCTGTAGTGCCATGACCCTGGTTGCTCAGAATCTGGGTCCAGAAGAATAGCTGTGGTGTTAGTTCCTGAGTATATGCAGTGCCCTACCTCCAATGAACAGTCAATTCTGCACAGTGGAGAAGCCCAACCTTGGCCAGCCAAATTGCTGTGTGCTTATGACCTGCCATGAGAAAAAGCTCAGTAGCTTTATAACTATAATTATAATTACATATTTATAATTACATGTATCTACCTTGAAAGAGAAGATGAGCCTATATAAAGAAATATACACTGTGAAGGAATCAAAAATTGACAGGAAATACTCCCTTCTTTTATATTGATTCTTACTGCCAAATCTATTATGCATTTTACTGTAGTCAGCATCACTGGAATGTGACAGCTCTAAAGGTAGGCCTGCTGTTAGCCTGTTACCTTCCACACTTCTGAGAACAAAGATCCCTGGAGAACAAGATTATTTGTCTTGTTTCTCATCAATGAGAATTGATGCCAATCTTCTGTAATCATAGCATATGGAGAAACATAAAGCCTTGTGGAAAGCATGTATTTGACTTTAATGTGATTGTATTTTTGGAAGAAGACAAAAAGGTCTACTGAAAGAGTAAAGAAACAAATAAACCGAAGTAAATTAAATTCAATGACCTACTGAGGTTTGTAGGCTCTTTGTTTATTAACCAGGTATTTGAGCTTCTTGAAAAAAAAATTAAGCCAAAACAGTATTATAAAAGGTCTGCAGTTGAGATCACTTAATTTTCTGTTAATGTTAGATTGGATGGTTATGTCTTTCAGGGGATTTCATTTGAATGAAGTACCTACTGGTTGATTCCATTATCTCATAGGCATACTACCAGTGTGTTCTTCAATTGCCTAAACTATTAATTGCAAAACGTTCTGTGAAGCAAATCCTAAACTCCCTTAATCTCACTCTTATTCATTCCTTGTATGAGGTTGATTTTTTTAATAAAGTGTATGAGTTGGTAAATGTGGATGCTGCTGCTGAGAATGACCATCACATTGACAAAATGATGCTTGTAATTTCACACATTGCCAGTTTTAATGAGAAAGTGAAAGTTTATTTTGTTCTGAGTCTTTCCTCTCCCCATGTTGTTCAAGGATTCATTTAGCATGCCCCTCCCCTCTCCTTTAGCAAATAAGATGAAAGAGCCAAAATAATATAAGAACAAAACTGAAATCAAAAGCCAGGATGCAGATCTATGCAGTGCAAGTCCTGCTCCTGCAGAGGCAGTTTTAGTCACCTTATCTTCCCAATATTTTATTTTTCAAAACAAAATTGGCAGTGCCCTTTGAGTGAGGGCACCATGCCATACTAACAGATGATCAGGGAAGTAGATAACTTGGAGATCATGTTTATTTGTCAGATTTGCTTATAGAGGGTGACGTTCACAGCCAGAATGGTGAATGTTGCTCTCCCAAAGTTTCTCTGCCTTTGGGAAAGCTATTCCTCTTTTAGAACTGAATATAATTAAAAAAAATAATCTCTGGTTCATGGTAAGACAGGAGAAAATAAAGAGTGAGTGAATAACATTTTCTAGTGTAATAGTATCAACATGAATTACTGAGTGACAATCTCCTATAAGTAGCTTGCACCACATTTATTAAAATAGCCTTTAGAAAAGGCAGAGGTATGTGTCCAAAAGACAAAGAAGATTAAATAAATTGGAAACATATGTTCTAATTCCTCCCTTTTATTTACAGACAAAGCATGGCATATTTGCTCATTGTTCATCATTAATTTACTATAATCATTGTTCATCATTAATTTACTGTAATTTATTGTTTGTCTCTAAAAAGGATACCCATTGTGCAGTATATATAATAGAGTGAGTTTTCCGTGCCCTATGTATATATATCATGAATGTGGGGCCAATATGGCTTGCTTGTAGAGCCCAGGCTTTAGGATTCCTATTTTTTAATTTGTTTTCAAATTATATATATATATATATATATATATATATATATATATATATATCTCATCCCATAAATTTGAATATAGTTGAATATATTTGGCTTAATAATTCTTTATCATATTTTAACTCCTTTGAGGTAGTGAAATAATTTATTTTATCACTCTTACAGTGTTCACAATTACATTGCATTCAGTTTTTTCTTGTAAAAATTTATGTTGAAAACATTTTCTAGTTACATCTCTTTTATGTACATCTCTTATTTAATCTCTTAGAAATCTTAGATAAGAACTATTTTTTTTTTTTTTTGTAGAGACAGAGTTTCACTTTATGGCCCTCAGTAGAGTGCCATGGCATCACACAGCTCACAGTAACCTCCAACTCCAGGGCTTAAGCCATTCTCTTGCCTCAGCCTCCCAAGTAGCTGGGACTACAGGCACCCGCCACAATGCCTGGCTATTTTTTTTGTTGCAGTTCAGCCGGGGTCGGGTTTGAACCCGCCACCCTCAGTTGGCTCCTTACCGACTGAGCCACAGGCGCCGCCCTAGAACTATTTTATTTGTTGATCATTTCATGTCATTTTTAATTTGAAGTCCTATATATCAAGACTAGGCATGTTTCATATGTTTCTTGTTTTAAGAAAAATTCCTTAAAAACTCAAGAAATATACTGGTTTGAAATTAAATAGTCATTGAACGGCAGGAAATGCCATCATGCAATATGGTTTACATACATATGTGTCTATTATATATGTGTATATATATATATATATTTCAGAAAAACAGTTTCACAAATGAAACAAAACTAAGAAATCACAAAAATATTAAAGGATATAGAGTTAACATGAAAGTAAATCACTTTCTTATGTACTAGGAATTAATAAGCAGAATTTGAAATTAAAAATACAACAGCATTTATATTAACACCATAACAATTAATTCTTAGGTTTAAATCTGACAAAATACATACAAAAATTCTGTTCAAAGAAATCAAAGAACTAAATAAATTGATACTATAAGCTCCATATTACCCCAGCCTTGGGGATTGGGGACCACAGTATTAGAAGTACTAGATGATAAAATAGGAAAAACTAGTTTATCTATGGTTTTGAAATGAGTTTTTAGATATAAAAAAAGGCAGGATCCATGAAAGAAAAAAATGGATAGGCCGGACTTTATGAAAATAAAAATGATTTTGCTCTGCAAAAGGCATTATCAAGAGTATAAAAATATAGGCCACAGACTAGGAGAAAATATTTGCAGAGACCTATCTCATAAATGATTATTATCCAAAATATACAAAGAATCCTTAAAACCCAACAAAAAGAAAACAAACAACATGATTAAACAATAAGCCAAAGACCTTAACAGGCACATAACCAGTTAGTATATACAGATGGCAAATAGCATATTGAAGATGCTTATCGTCACATGTTGTCAGAGAAACACAATTTAAAACAACAGGGAGATACAGAAGCCCCTCTTATCCAAAGTGTTATTTTCCGTAGATTCAGTTAACCATGGTCAACTGCAGTCTGGAAATATTAAATGACAACTTCTGGAAATAAATAATTCATAAGACAACTTCTGAAATAAATAACTCACTTCACTCTGAGTCATGTAATGAAATCTCATGACATTCTGATTAGTACTGTCTTGGATGGAAACCATTCCTTTGTCTAGTGTATCCATGCTGGATATACCACCCACCCACCTGTTAGTAAGCAGCCATCTGGGTTATCTGGCCAATCATCATAGTATGCCAGTATTTGCATTCAAGTAAATTTTATGTACTTAATAGCCCCCAACTGCAAGTAGTGATTCTGGAAGTTGAGATATGTCCCCAAAAGCCATAAAATGCTTCCCTTAAGTGAAAAGATGAAAGTACATAATAATGGAGAAAAAGAAGCATATGTTGAGGTTGCTAAGATCTACAGTAACAACCCATGAAATTGTGAAAAGACACAAAAATTTACATAGCATATAAAATACGGGGAGAACATGGAACAACAGAAACTCTCATTCGTTGCTGTCGGGCATGCTCATCTTATAGTCACTTTGGCAGAGAGTTGATGGTTTCTTACAAAACTACTCATATTCTTGCCACATGACTAAGTAATCACACTTCTTGATTTTTACCTAAAAGTGTTGAAAATTTATGTCCTCACAAAATCCTACACATAAATATTTATAGAAATTTTATTCATAATTATCAAAATTTAGGAAGCAACAAAGATGTTCTTCTTCAGGGGAATGGGTAAATAAACTCTGGTACACCCAGACAAGGGCATGTTATTCAGTGCTAAAAAGAAAGGAGCTATCATTTGATGAAAAGACATGAGGAGACCTACATGAATATTACTAAGTAAAAGAAGCCTAACTCAAAAGGATGCATACTTTATGACACCAAATATAAGACATTCTGGAAAAGGCACAATTATAGAGACAATAAAAACATCAGTGGTTACCAGAACTGGGAACAAGGAAGATGAATTAGTGAAACATAGAGGATCTTCAGGGGAATGAACATACTCTGTATCATTCATAATGGTGGCTATAAATGGTATAAGTGTGCCCAAATTCATAAAATGTACAATATCAAATGTGAGCTCTAATGAAAACTCTTGGCTTTGTATAATAATGATGTGTCATTGTAGGTTCATGAACTGTAACAAATGTACCAATCTGGTGGGGGGTGTTGATAAAGGAGAGGCTTCGCATGTGTACAGGCAGGGGATAACTAATATAAAATCTTTAAAAAAGCAATACACTATCTTATTGTCTCTTTAATTTAAATTGCATTTACAATATTGAAAATGGTTTTGTATTACATTCAAAGGAAATATTTGCCTTTATTTGATTAAACTAAGAAAGAAATAAATCACCTCATTCATAAATTGTCTGATCATCAGGTATTATGTATTTTTTAACCAAGAAATTATTTTACTTGTCAATTTCCTTTGTTAATAGAATATATAGTCTATTAACAATTTTTAATCCGGGTTTTCTAGTCTGTTGGTATTAAATGTCATTAAAGCAATTTTTAAAATTATATCCATTTAGATCTTTTTGTCATATATATAGTGTAATTAAAGCTGTATATGATTTCTAGCTATTTAATGTATGATAAACATGTTTATTTCAGACTATTTTAGTGGTAATTATTAAAAGTGTATTAAAATGCAGGGAAAATACAAATATATACATATATGCAGTGAAAATACATGGTATATTTCATTAACATATATAACACATTCAGATTACAGAGATACACAAAAATATGCTTTTCCTTTGAAAATGGTAGTTCTTCTAAGAGAGATAGTCAAGCACATTTTCTGAAACTCCAGTTTTCAATAAATCTTGATTGGGAGTCATGTCAGCTTCTTTGTTGGACATACAATAAACAAACTTTTTTGGAAGTACAATGTTATTTCCTATTTGTTGTAGTGGAGGAGTATATTCCTAAGACTTTAAAATCATAGAAAGTATTATGTAAGTTCTAACATTGTGACAAATTCTATGTTCTTTTTCTAAAATATAAAGTATTTCACTGTCTCTGACACAGTATTTTACAATTATTTGGTAGCTCTTTTACTCTAGCCTAAAGAATTCGAGACTTCTTTTATTTCTCAGAATTCTGCATATTTACTTTATGGGTTTCTTCAACTTATAATGTTTTTATACTTATTTTCATAAAGATAGCACACATATATGCAGAAAGTTTATAATGTATGGAATTGTATTTCAGAGACAGAAATTATATTTCTTCTGTTTAAGTCTCATGGTAGAGATTTGGATATAACTATACAAATAACTTCTTTTGAAAATACTTTTGGAAAGCCAAACATTCTTCTTGACTGATGAAAAATATAGCTGATTTTGGACTTATGAAATTGTACATTATTTGTCAACTATTTTCTCTGTGTAATGTATAGGATAAACAAGTATGGTGATTGGTTCTCCCTTTATGAACTCACATTCTAAAATAAATTATGAAAACCTCAAAGTGTACTGAACAAGTATATAACTATTCATAGGCTCTAAGAAGTGTTGAGTGCTCCATAAGGTGTATTTTATTACTGAGCAGTGCCTATTGGAAATGATAAATCATTTTAGACCATGCAATTGACTGGAATATTTTTTAAAAACTGTGATTTTGTAGCATCATTGTAGAACAATATTATACAAGAGGTCATTTAACAAATAGTACTTTTCTCCTTCTTTTTCTTTTTGCATTTTTTTTTTTTTTATCTCTTGATTCTATACAGATAAATGAGCTTCTTGGCAAAATTCAGTATATTGCAAAGAAAGAAGGCAAGAATCATCTTGTAAAGTGAGAATAATTTTCCCTAAAATATAGTTCCTATTTAAACTATGATGACAAATGTACTATAAATTTATTGATAAAAAACTCTTATTACCTCAAGATAAGAAAATATATGGTTTTATTTCTAGTAACTGTGTTAAACAGAATAGGTTGGAATTCATTATATTTTAGAACTACTGACAAAGGGTGTTCAATCTTGGCATTTGAGTTATTGGAAAGCAAAAGAGTGATAATTTCTAGAACTATTCTGGGTAGTGTGTGCAGCATCAGGGTTTACATGAAGATTCTGCTAGAAATTTCAAGTGATACAGATTCTTTTCTTCACTAGGCACTTCATCCATTTGGGAGTAGCCACGATGTAATTGAATGGTTAGAATTATTGGAACAAGATTTAATCAGGCAAATACAATTGAAATAATTATAATAATGATCCAGGGAACCTAAGCCATTTGTGGATGGTAAATAAGAACATGTATTCAACACATTGTAAAGTTGAACACATAATTGAGATTAAAGATTCAAGTTAAGGTAATATGGGCAAGGTCAAAATGTACAAAATAGTGTTGAAATAGATGCCAGGAATTCAAATTACATTGAGGGTGTACATGTGGATGTTTTACTTCTAAACTTAAAAATTCAAATAATAGTGTAATATCCAAGTGGAAGTTGAGAACAGTCTAGAAGGAGGTAAATATTTGTGTGTTATCCATTTACAGACATCAGTGTTTAAATGACATGGACATTAATTAAAAAAACATTCCCAAAGCATCTGTGATAGAGGGGCATGTGCTTCTCAGATTCCCCTTTGAAGAACTAAGAAGTCTATAGCGAGTGGAGTCAGTAGGCAGACCCCAAAACTCTCCTACACATCCAAGAACAAGATTGTCTCTGTACAGTGCGTACATGATGACAGAATGAAGTAGGTACAGAAAGGCTGGGACTTTCTGGTTTAAAATAAACCTTTACCATGAGAAAAACTCTCTCCAGATACTACTGGCCAGTTGGCAACAGTATTGATAATCCTTATAGCCATGCCTCCTCTTCCGTCTGGCTATCCTCTCCCCCCTTTTCACATGTAAGAATCCCTACATAGCGCCTCCTTGTTCCCAAGTCTTCATCTCAGCGTCCTCTTCTAAAGAGCTCCACTGTGACAGACCTAAGATAAGAATTTATCAATGATGTCTCAAACGAGAGAAATGGAAGAAGTGGATTTTGGAGGAAAATTACTATATTGTCCCAGAAGCATGAGCGAGGAAGAATGTGAAGTTAACAGGACTTTTGTTAAATCATGCCATATGAAAAATAAAATCAGTAAAGCCAATTATTCATCGGCTAATTCACATGAAGGTATTGGGGGCAAGAAGAAGAACGTTTTCAATGAAGTGGTGGCAGCAGTGGCCAAATTGAACCTACTGGAATTGGGAGGGAGGTGAGGCAAAAGAAAACAATGAGTGTGGATCACTCAAGAAGTCTGGCTACGAATGAATCTAGGGAGGGTATATTCATGTGAGGTAGGGTAGGGATGTGTTTTATTTACGAATGGGAGAAATGGACAATTTTAAAATACTGAAGTGCAGGAATTAGGGAATGAGAATGTCATAGAATTTGGCTCTCAAATATAAGAAAAACTCTCATCATAAAGACAAGTCACATAGCTATCAGAGGCAGAATTAGAATTTGAACTCAACTGGTCTGGCTCCCGTCAGGGTTCAAAACCATAAAACACAGAAATTACGTAGGATGGGGGAGATCACTAGAGCTTTTTATCACAGAAAAAGTATATTGTAAAAAATATGCATGGAACTGACATAAATATAGAAGCAAAAGAAAACATTTCAAAGAAACAACTAAAAAAGGCAATTTATTTTGTGGTTATTTTCTTGATGAACCAAAGGTATGCCACCAAGTGGGTAACAGCCAGGGGCATTGCTCAAAGAAAAAAGAAAATAATTACTTGCTTTCTTCAGGAGAGAAAATTTGTATTTATTCCTAGAGGGAATAAAATAAATCACACAAGTTTGAGTTTCTGTCAAAATGATGTAAGTATTATCCTTATTTTTCCAAATCTCACACATTCCCTATTCTAGCCGCACAGCTGCCAAATCATTATTCACTGCAGGAGTGAGAGGTGCAGGTGTTCTTCCCTATTAATTAGGAATGGCTGTCTTTATGACGGTTTCTGTGTGGTGACTACACAACTATTGACACTGACAGGACAGGGGCACTAGGTTGCGATATGGGATCTGGAGCTCCTGGGGGTGGCGCTGCCTGCCTGTCCTTTATCTCTACCGTAATTGTATCTGTACCTACCTTAAGAATTTTCTAGTACTACTCTCCATCTTATTTCCTACACTTCCTCTCATAATCCTCCCCAGAAGGCACATAATGGAGGTTGTAAGGAAGCAACATTCTTCTCTTTATCTTTGTCATCTACCTTTTCAAATTGTTTTGCTCTCCCTGATTGTTAGAAAGCAAATAAAGTCAACAAATTTTATACATATTTAGGGGAGTGTTACTTGTTCTCTTAGTTTCTATACTCTTGCATGTTTAGTTTTCAAAAAAACAGATGCTGGAGAGGATGTGGAGCGAAAGGAATTCTTATACATGGCTGCCATGACAGCAAGCTAGTATAGCCTCTGTGCAAAGTAGTATGGAGACATTTCAAATAACAACAAGTAGACCTACCATTCGATCCAGCAATCACCTTCCCGGGTATTTACTCAAAGGGAAAAAAAGAAGAAATTCTATCACAAGGGCACTTACCCTTGAATGTTCCTAGTAAGCACTGCAAGTCACTATCCCAAATATGTGGAAGTAACCCAAGTTCCTACCCACATAGGAGGGGATTAATGAAATGTGGTGTATGTATACCATGGAGTACTACTCAGCCATTAGAAAAAATAATGAACCAGTATCTTTGTAATAACCTAAATGTATCTGGACAACATTCTTCTGAGTGAAGTATTACAAGAATGGAAAAACAAATACCACATGTACTCAGTACCAAATCAGAACTAATTGATCAACATCTATGTGCAAATATGGAAGTAAAAATTCACTGGAAATTAAGCAGTGGAGGGGGAAAGGGGGATCTGTGAACTCACACCTCATGAGGACAATGCACACTTTTTGGGTGAAGGGCATATTTTTAAATGTACAAAAGTAAACTATGTAACCACTTGTGCATCCCCAAAATGTTTTGAAAAAACATTTTAGAAGTAAAATGTTTTGGGGCTTTTGGATTGATTAAGTAGAAAATTAACCTAGGAAAGGACTTAAGAAATAAATAACGTGGGGGCAAGGAGCCATCAAGGTGTTCTCTAAGAAGTTGTTTTGTTTGGCTTTAAGTATAGTTTGATTGAACTCATTTGACCGTTATTCAGTGGAAAATTTGGGCTGGCTGCTTAACTTAATTTTAGGCTTCTTAAGCATTCAATAATACACCTTGCAGATAGCAGGAATATATACATACTAGCTCTTTCCTCAAATTTCAAGGTCATTTGCACACCTCAAAAGTGAAAAGTAAAACTTGATCTTCATCGCCTCTTCCATCATTGTCAAATGCATGTCATTCTGCAGGTTTCAGTTGTGCCTGCACCACGTAGGAGCTTGATAAATGCTTGCTAAATGAATGAATGTGAATACATTCTCCTCGTGGTGTTTGGGGCTTTTAGGCATCAAAGACTGAAGGCATTAATAATTTATTACATTATCAATTTTAGAAAGAAAAGGAGAAACAGCCCCATTTCTCTAACACTGATACTGTGCTTTCCACTAATCACAGTCACAGATGTAGCTTGAACTTACATTTTATATTTATTAATCTTAAGGCATGAATTTTCCAGGTGTATAATAGTATTTTAAGAATGGTCATTCAGACACTCTACAGAAGATTACTGATCACATATTAGGTGTGTTCTACTGAATTAAATGTCAGTCAAGATGCAGAGGCTTGTAACTAGTATTCTGGAGGAGCCTTTATGACTGCACAGGGCAAGGAAAAGCACGAGAAGTCTGGTGGTGCAAATGGCAGACTCGGGGGCACAGAATTGCTTTGCTGTTATGAAGTGTGTGTGCTTGAGACGTCTGTTAATCTTTTCAGCCTTCTCTCCTCATCCGTGCCCCTGCTCTTCCAGAAGCTCACAGTGCTATTGACTGAAATACTTTGTGAATACTTTGTGAACAGATGCCCTATAGTGGACCAAAGTCTCTTCCACATGAGGAGGGAGACAGCAGGCTTCTGAGAGTATCGTTCGGAGAAATCCTGAAGCATATTTACAGCGACCCTCAGGAAGAAATAATCTAGTCCAAGTATGTCTTGATGGAACATGGGGTCAAAACTTCCTACGTATTTCATACCATTAATTAGAAAGCTGAGGAAACAGAAGTGAATTCAGCCTGCGTATTGCTGGCATCCAGGCTCATAGCAGAAGCAGCAGCTGCCTCAGTCTGCAGGGATGCCTCTGGGGCAGTGGGATTTTACTTGGTATCCTAGTGAGCTCTTCCAACCCTGTGAATTAATCATTTAATTCCAACCTGATCCTGAAAACCTGGCCCACGTCCCTTAACCAAGCAACTATTCCTTGGCAGCTATCGTTTGACTTTGCTGCCTGTTGGGCACCGTCCTGTGTTATTTACTGGCTAACTCAGGGCTTGTTTCGCTGAAATACTAGCTGTTCAACATAATCTCTGGATTTGATGTCCTTGTCCTTGTCTCAAATGAGAATATCTATAAATTTGGCTGATGGCACTTTCCATTTAGAGATTAAGAGTCTATAAAAGAGGAGGAGACAGGTAATTGTCATCACTGGGTAACAAATGAGCACTTTCAGGCCAAGCTAATGGTTCCTCTCAGCACCATGCAAAGGAACTGAGAGATGCTGGCCAGGTAATAAAGCACGGCGCTGCACCTGAGTCGTCACAATTCTGGTGGCTTGTGAAATTACCTCAACTAGCAAAAATGGTAGTTTGGTTTTTGGCTATTTCTTACTTATAAACTTATGAAGCTTTGTTTCTATATTTTTCTTTTATTTACTTTTTTTTTTGATGCAGCAGACTGTGTGTTTCTTGATGTCTACAGACACTTGACTGGATTTAAAAATCCACAAAGAAAAGCAAAAGCATGCCCAGCGGAAACCAAAGTCTTATACAGGAAACCCATTAGCACTTGCTGTTAGCTAACTGGAGAAGCATTATGGGCTGGTGCTTAAAAGTAGAAACTCTAGAGCCATATTTCATGTGTCTGAATCCTCCACAACTTATTATATGTGTGACCTTGTCAGATAATATAATCTTTTAACGTCCTCCTTTCTCTGTCTGTATGACGCGTTGTTTAGTTATTCTTTTCTCTAACATCTTTACTAATGTCAGACTGCTATTCTGTGCATAATAATTCTGTAAGTCAGGTATAGACTAGACAAGATTAGATAGGTAAGTTGAGAGCACTTTCCAAACTTTTCATCTAAATTATTGGTAACAGAATTTGCGCACATAGAGCCAGTCACCCTAAAACCTCAGGATTTCCTGAAGTGCTTATTCTAACATAAAACAGTATATAATATATATGTTCTTCTAAATGATATATTTATTTTGCTTTAACATATAGATCTTTAAATTAGTTGTATAAACGTTTGGCCTTTACCTCCAAAAATTAGGACACAGTCGACATTTTTTTTTTTTAATTTTGGCCGGGGTTTGAACCCGCCACCTCTGGCATATGGGACCGGTGCCCTACTCCTTGAGCCACAGGTGCCGCCCCAGTCGACACTTTTTGACAATGAGCTATGTGACTTCTGTGGCTTTTATAACCTTCAACACAAGGCCACACATGGCAGGGGAAGAGCATACCACGGGTGAACTGTCTGCAGCCACCGTTCTTGGATCTCCTGTCTTTCATTTGCTTCCCACTGATTACCCTGCTACTAGGATCCCCCATTCTTCCCTGCCTATCTCTAGCCTTTCTGTTTTTCCAACACTGACAGATCAGAACCCTGACATTACCCAAAAGCAATACAGAGTTACAATTAACTCGTGAAGATTTAAGGGTTTAGAGTCCATTTGGACTGCTGCACCTGTCTATAAAGCCAGACTAATACATAAGTAAACGTTTCTTCTTGAGCACTTCTTTTACCACTTGTAAATGTGGTAACTGTGGGTTTTATGAGTGCTATGCTTTGAATATTTGTCCTCTCCAAAACGCTGTTAAAATTTAATCTCTAATGTGGCAGGATTGAGAAGTACATTCTTTGGGAGGTGATTGGGTCATGAAATAATTAGTCCACTCATGGACTAATACATTAATGGATGGTCAGTTAAGAGATTGATGGGTTATCATGGGAGTGGCATTAGTGGCTTTAAAAGAGAAAAGAAATCTGACTTAGCATGCTCCCTTGCCATGGGATTCCCGGTGTCACCTCTGGATTCCTCAGAGGGTTCCCACTAGCAAAGAGGCCTTCACAGGATGAGCCCCTTTGACCTTGTACACTCAACCTCCAGACTGTAAAAAAATAAATCCCTGGTTAATATATCCCTCACCTCATTTACTCAATTATTGTGTTAAGACTTTTACACGCTATACTTAATAGATCCAACATGTACCAGTAAGAAGTAAGCATTCCAAATTGTATATGAAATCAGCACACTGTACCCTATAAATGCATTAATGTATACATGATCTACCTCTTTATGATTTAATAAAAAAATTCCTTTTCTTTATAAATTACCCAGTTTCATGTATTCTCCTTTGCAAGGGAAAACTAAGGCAATGGGAATGAGGTAAATAGGTCCAGCTTCCCGTGTACATTTATTTCACACCCAGTGGCTGTTCCGTCATCCTTATTTCCACCTCTACACCTCTCCCCTTCCCTTTAATATTAAGTGAAGTGTTCACCAAAGAGGGGCTACACCAAAACTCAATGCAAAATCTGAGTTTTATTGCCTTCACAAATAAATGGATATACAAGAAATTTACGAAAGATTAGCTCCAAAATCAGGTATTTACGGTTGTATGAAGACTGTTTTAGGTAAGAAAAACTAACACACTTCAAATTCAAAGGAAGTTAATGATTCTCTCTCTAATGTTCTGCAAAAAATAATTAGGAATTCATAACTATTATTAATAGGGTTACTCTTGATTTATAGAATTTTTATTTGACATTTAGAATTATTCAAAACAGAGAATTAACTCTGACCACCAGAGAGAAGTATTGTTCACTGTATTTTGCTAATATAACTGTCATGTTCTTAAAATGTAGCCACTAGTAGATTTCTTGAATATTTTCTAAGGACTCGCACTTAGAAATACAGGTATAGAGTTCTAAAATACCTCTTTTAATATTTTCCAGGAACTGTTAGTAATTTGTTTGTTGAGTTAGATTTTTGCCTTCCCAATCATCTGAGCAAAACCACCTGGTCCCTCCCCTCTACCATTGGGCTTACTTTTGTTTCATTTGGAAATTCTTTGGAAAGTACAATTGTAATCTGTATCATTACCTTTCATGATAATATGTTGGATTTTTTATTTTCTTCTTATTTTAAATTTTGTTATTTTCTGAGGTATTTGCATTGTCTAACAATATGTTTTAAATCTGCATATTAACCATCAATTTTTAAAAATTATATCTGGGTTCAAAATCAAAGTTTATTAAGGGTCGGATTAAGGTTGCATAAAAATATTTTCTATTAAAATATTGCTCATCACAATATGTTAATATAGAGATGACTAAATTATATTTTAAAAACTTGTGGGCTTTGACTAGGGCTTTGACTTATATCTTTCATATAAACAAATATTTTGAAATTCAATTGCTTGTTGTGTTTTGGTGGATGTCTGGAGACTGATATATAGTAGGTTATTCAATATATATTTTGTTTAAAACTAGCCATGATTTGTTTTTGATGGAAAACAAGAAATTTTAATGTGGATATTAAAAGACACATAAAACAGCATATGGCAATGTATTTTTCATAATGTTAAATATGCCTATTTTGTAAATGAATATTTTTTAAATTGAAATTTTCCTGAAACAAACTAAAAAAGATTAAAATTGCACAAAATACCCATATCATTTTCTTTTGAGTCATCACTCATTCAATAACCCATATTTGCAGAAAAGCCAGAAACCACATCAGCTTTTAAATAACCAGCTATCAGAGGTGGCAGAACTGAACGATGCATAACTAAATGCATCTGCACTGGAACGAAGTGGAAGTTTCCACTGCTGAGAGTAAACTGAGGAAGTATCCATTCTACATAAGAGTAATTTTTATAAGAAAATATTTACGTTAACTTAGTTGCATAATCAAAACTTTACAACTTTTAGTATAACTAAAAAAAGCCATAACTCTGTATTTGGCAATCATCTTTGGGAAAGAAAGATAATTCCGAAAGTTTGCTGTAGACTTCAAAAGATACAATGCTGACTTATCAGAAATGTATGAAAAATACATTGTCATATGCTGTTTTATGTGTCTTTTAATATCCACATTAAAATTTCTTGTTTTCCATCAAAAAAAATCATGGCTAGTTTTAAACAAAATATATATTAACCTATATCAGAAATAGGTTACGTTAAACTGGAAGTTGTAACACTTAGAAAGGAAGTTGACAGGAATCTTACTCAAGCATCCAAAAATAATCCTAATCTGATGTCAAGTACATGTATAATGAAGCAATATAAAGGTGAGAGGAGAAAATGTAATCAGAAAGAAGAATCAACTGAGATGGTTACTGTGGTCTTTTTTAGAAGTTTTGTATTTTTTGTGGGTCGATTTGCTTTTTCTTCCCCTATTTGTGGAGAATGAACCAAAAGAAACCGATAGAAACAGCAGTCCTAGAGACAAGACATGGTTAAGTCTTGGGTTCAGACTGTAACTAGGAATAGTGAAGGAGAATATATTCTAAAAAATAAAATGAAGGAAATTTTGATAGTGCTTGACAATTACCAAGCACGGTTATTTCCCTGATATTTATGGAGGACCTGTTATCTATGCTATGCTAGATATTATGATGGGCACATGGGGATAGGGAAGGAAGAGAGGAGGAACTCAAAGAACTAAAAATCAACATTCCTTCTTGAGCTGGATTATCTTCTATTCGTGTCTCTAGATTCACTCTCTAGTGTTTTCTAGCATCCTTTCTAGAAGGCTGTCTGTCCTCCATGCATTCTGACCACATTATTGCTTTCCGGCTGTCATTTGACTTCCATTAGTGTGACAGGGAGATGGGAAGAGAGAGCAAGGTCAATGTATTTATTACCCTGTTTCCTACCCTGAAAAGTTGCTTCAAGATAGCTGTATCTCTTGATAAAAGATTGTGATAAAAGGTCCTTTCCCAAAACCCTAAAATAAATAAATAGTCCTTTTCCTCTAACTTTGGACTATGGGCCGTAACAGCTCTACTGCTGTCTAGGTTACTTAGCCATTCCTTCAGTTCCCCTACACCCACAACTTGGTAAATAGACCCTTAGTACTTAAACGCCCATCACATTGCTCTCTTCCTAATGTATCATCTTATTCTTTGACAATCCTAAATTAGCTTACAGACTATAACTTTGATAGAGTTAACATAACAAAACACCATAGACTGGGTGGCTTAAACAACAGAAATCTTTCTCACAACCTGAAGACCAGAAGTCTGAGACCAAGGTGTCAAGAAGTGGTTCCTTCTGAGGTGTTTCTACTTGGCTTTAGAGTAGATCTTCTCCCTGTGGCTTCACATACTCTTTCCTCTGGGTGTGTCTATGTTCTAATCTCATCATCTCATAAGGATACCAGTCAGGATGTATTAGGGCTCACCCTAATGATCTCATTTTCACCAAAGTACTTCTCTAAAGATTTTTATCTCCAAATGTGGTCAAATTCTGAGGTAATAGGAGTTGGGACTTCAGCATATGTATTTGAGAGGAACACAATCAGTTCATAAAAGACTAATTGAAGAAGAAAGGCATAGAACAAATTACAAAGAATATCTCAGGATTATAAGTATCAGTATAAGAGAGGGTCAGTATTGCACCCATTATGAGCAGAACATGAGAAAGGGGAAAAGTAAGAACAATTTTTTAATAGGCAGTTCCACAAATATTCAGATTACCATGGCAGATTCAAATGGAGGAGTGCATACAAAAAAAAAAAAAAATTACATGAGCTATGGAAAACTATCAGGTCTGGAGTCGGATCTAGGAGCCATCATGAGTCATGAGTTTTAAAACTACTAATTAAATAAATTTGAAGGCAATGTTTTATACTAACTTGTGCATATTTAAGGACTCTTAGAGGACAATAAAGAAGAAAAAACAGGTACAGTTAAAGGCGAAAAGAGTTGAATTCTATGTCAATCTGTAACAAAGAACTGTGAATGTGTAATTTCAAGAAATATTGGAACATTACTTTCTGTTTTGTTCATTTGTTTTTGGTGACTTTCTGCTTGCCTTATAACTGCTTAAAATCTTCAGCACTCAAAGGACAATATTACTGTTCAAAGTTTGCTTTACAGTTATGTTTAATTTTATCTGTTACATAAATTTCCAAGGGGTTTATTGTTATTGCACATTTTTTAAAATCATCAACATGTCATTGAACATAATGGATATTCAGTTTTTCTTTCTTCTTATAAAAGATATTTACACACAAAGATTTGATTTGAAATGCATTAATTTATCAAATTTCACTAGTATTTAATTTCTATAGGGAATGGTAATTTATAACTTTTAAAAATACTCTGTTTTGTATATTTTTTGTATGACTATTTTCATACAAAACCTTTCATTCAAAGGCACATAGTAAGTTGTAAAAGCAACTTGATAGGAAAAATAATCTTTTCATATAAAGTAGATTTTATTCCCCCACACTAGACTTAGAAACCAAAACAAATACATCACTGATTTTATGCAATTTTCTTCATTTATTCAAAATTGATTTTATTCAATTTTCTTCAAAAGAATGCAATGAGCAGTTAACATGGCAAGTAGTTTTAAAAGTTACTTTTTCAACAAGAAAAACAAACCATAGAAGAGTGGCTTTGTTTCTAATGAATTACTGCATTTTTAGTATCTTATAAAGTTTTTATTCAACATTCAAAATCATGATGATTTGAAAATTACTGTGCTTCATTAACAGTTTAAAAGAGTTTACGACACCTTGCTTTCCTGAATTATATCAAATATGGCCACAATATAAATTGCTGCCGTACATATGGACATGTGTCACTCCTGCCTGGCACAGAGCTGAGAAATGCATTGTTAGATGATTTTAGTTTTGTGCAAATATCGCAGAGTATACTTAACATAAAACTGCATTATACAGCCTACATACCCTTGAGTTATCTGTTGTGGCCTATTGCTCTTAAGCTACAGACTGAAAATAAATACATAAAAATATATTTATTTATTTATTTTTTATGAAATCATAGCTGTGGACATTAGTGCAATAAGGGGTACAATGTGCTGGTTTCATACACAATCTGAAATATTTTCATCAAACTGTTTAACATAGCCTTCATGGCATTTTCTCAGTTGTTGTATGAAGACATTTGAATTCTGCATTTAGTAAGTTTCACCTGTGGACAGTCATCTTCGAATATATTTATTTTTTGAGACGGAGTCTCACTATGTTGCCCTGGGTAGAGTGGCATGGTGTCAAAGCTCACAGCAACCTCAAATTCTTGGGCTTAAGCGATTCTTTTTGCTTCAGCCTCCCAAGTAGCTGGAACTACAGGCAGTCGCCACAATGCCTGGCTATTTTTTGTTGCAGTTGTCATTTTTGTTTAGCTGGCCCAGGCTGGGTTCAAACCCACCAGCCTCAGTGTATGTGGCTGGCACCATAACCATTGTGCTACCGTGCTGAGCCAGGTTTCTTTTCTTCATTAGCAATTTACTTGCAAGCAGGTAATACTTCATGAACATTCCCATCTACTAAAGAAAATATTTTGGTGTTGAGGTTCATGTCTTCACACTCTTTAAGAAGTTTTTCGAGGACTGTATGCTTCCGCTAACCCTTCCCTGTGAATTTTCATGGGTATTCTTTTGTCCTGTGTGGTTTCCTTCATTCTTGACTCTTCTTCAGCTGTTGCATTTCTGTTCCAATTTCAATAGCTCCTCATTAGTCATTTCCTCAAGAACCACCTGTAGGAGCTACTCAATGTTGTCTTCATCCACACCAGTGTAAAGATATCTGCCCTCTCCATCACAACCAGACCAGACTGGTGTCTGCAGCCACCTCATCCTTGGCAATCCTTTGAAGTCACGGAAGAATCTTCTTCCTCACGCCATTTATACACTTCTGTGTAGCATTACTCCAAACCTACCAAAGTTATCAATGCGGGTAGAAACGTGTTATCTTTCCAGACTGCATCAGTGTTGTCTCAGTATCTTCCTCAACTACAACAATAACCTAGACAAAGGTCTTCTGTCAGAGCTGCTGTGTCGTCAGCACTGCATGCAGGAAACTGCCAAATTCAAGGTACAAGCTTGTAAGAGGTGAGGCTCACCAGAGGTGGAAGAGAGGGAGCTCACCCGAGGTGCAGGAGCGCCCTGAGCAACCTCCTCAGTGGCTATTTATTGAGGGGTTAACAGGTGTGGGGAGTGCCCAGCATTGATGTACAAGGGCTATGTCCTTAAGGATCGCCATGTGCTCTTTCCCCATGGACTTGACTCCTCTACCTGAAGCCACAAATGATCAACGTCCAACACCTGCTTACTAATGAGCAACTGATCTCATTTCATTAGCACACTAAGTTACTTGAGGGCTTGTCCGCAGGCTGCAAAACATCTCTAGGCCAGCCAGGAGAAAGCCCTGTTCTCAGTGTTTCCCTCAAGAAGTGGTAACTGTTCTTATAAGCATGGTGTTCATTCTCCTACAGTCCTCCTCATATAGTAGGTTCTAAAAGCCGCTGTAAATACTGATTCGTTGGTTGGAACAAAGAGGTCAAGTTCAGAAGGGGGAACATCCTTTGATATTGTGATAAATATCATTAATTAAGAAAAGACTGCTGAAACATTGTCAACAGTCAGCAGATCTTGAAAGCATGTCATTCTCCAACAGTACTTTACCATTTTTCTGGCATAGCAATTCAATTTTTCTCCACAATCATCTTATCTAGAATTTCCCAAAATTCTTCAATTGCCTTCACCTCAGCAGTTCTAGACCCATCACTTATGTTCATGTTATGCCTTGGAGAATGATTCTTGAAGCTTCTATACCATCTAGAGCTAGCAGGAGACTCAACATCATAGTCAAGTGCAGGCTTTTCTTTTAACAACACAAAAAAATTTTTTGCTTTGGCCATAATGGTGCTCAGAGAGATACACATCTGTTCTTCAATCCAGGTCTTTAGGCGTTTCTCCATATCTAATATTGGCCTTTCCCCAATATTTTTAGATGAGTTTTTATTTCAGTGAAGCAGATTCTTTATCAGCTTTCACCCATTTGTTCTTGTTCTTTGAAATCACAGCTGTCATGGAACGGGACACGATTGACTGGCAAACAGTAACCATGAATGATTTTCTACTTGTATAGTCCTTAATCATTTTTAATTTTGTCTCCAGTTCAATCATTCAACACGGCCTCTTACTGACAACTTTGGAAACTGATTTCATATGCTTAGGGGCCATGCTGAACAAAACAACAAGAGATTAAATCGAGCCCAGAGAAAATAATGTGATCCAGAGACGTGAATGCAAGATCTATGAGGCTGCTGCACAACTTACGTTTTACAGTAAACATTTTTTTTAAATAAGTAGGAGTGCATTCTAAAATAACAGTGACAAGTTTGGCATAATAAGTACGTAATTCAAGTACATAACTTTAAAAAAATGTTAACATTATTTTAGAATTTTAGGAGGTAGAAATGTTTTGTTTATATATTTCGTTTTTGCACAGCTTGAGTCAAGGTTATACACATGTAAAAGTACTCTTCACCCAGGTTGTGTGCCTTCTACCCAATTGGAGTGAATTCCATCCGCTCCTCTTACCTCCCCCAACTTGATTTTCATTCAGATTTACTTCCATGTGTGCACTTACTTATTAATTGATTAATTTCCATTTGATATTGAGTACATGTGTTTGTTTCTTCATTCTTGTGATGCTTCACTTACAAGAATGGTTTCTAGTTCCCTTTAGTTCGTGCTAAAAGACACTAGATTGCCATTTTTATGACTGAGTAGTACACCGTAGTAGGCATATATGACATTTTATTAATCCATTCATGTGTTGCTGGGCTTTTGGACTGTTTCCACATCTTTGTGATTGTGAATTGTGAACATTCGTGTGTAGGTGTCCTTTTTTATAAAATGAACTTTTTTTTTGTTTGGGTATATACCGAGAGGTGGCATTGCTGAATCAACTGGTAGGTCTGCTTTAAGTTCTTTAAGGGATCTCTATACAATTTTCCATAGAGGTTGGACTAGGTTGCAGTCCCACCAGAAGAGTATAAGTGTTTCTTTCTCTCCACATACATACCAGCATCTGCTGCTTTGGGATCTTTTAATATGATCCATTCTCAATGGAGTAAAGTAATATGTCATTATAGTTTGATTTGTACTTCCCTAATTATTAGAGATGTTGAGTATTTTTACATGACTTTGCTGGCAATATGCATATTTTCATTTCAGAAATTTCTGTTATATCCAAGGCAACCTTACTTAAACAGAACAAAGTGGGGGGCATCACTGTACGCGACTTCAAGCTATACAATATAGTTATTTATTGCAAAATATAATGTACTGTAAATAATTATATATGCTACACTTTTATGTGACTGGCAGCACAGTACATTTGTTTAGCCTAGCACCACATCTAATCTAGTAATGTAGATACAGACTTTTATTTAAAATAAACATTATATACTCACAGAAAGAACACACAGACATTTGGTATTCACAAATTATAATAAACTTTGTTTCTAAAACAAACTATATATCTAATATAATTCAAATATGTATAAGCTATAGTCTAAATATCTAAATGTATATTCTCATGTTAAATATTTATTAATATTCATATGTATTAATATATGTGATACCACATATGTATATACAAATTTAATTGTGTATATATACCTCACTGTTATTTGGTGTCCTTAAATTAGATTAAATTTCATTTAAAATCTAAAACTATCCTTTAAATATATATATATCTACCTTTTTTAATATTTTTCAAATATAGACACTGTATTTCAAATATATATTTAAAAATATATGTCTGTGTATTTATATGAATATGTACATGTTCTCATAATTCAGATGTTCTTTGGAATTCTATGTAAATTAATTTGCCATAACAAATTTGGTTTGAATTATGGATCTCTTTCTTGGGATTACTTCTATTGAATATGGCATTTTACTAGGATGGTTTAAACATGCTATTGAGAAAACGGAATCTCTAAACGATTTTTTAAATGCTAGATGAAAATATTTTGTGAAAAGCATTACTTTGATTCAGAAAAATTTAAAAAGTACTGTTACCATTTTTTCTTAAATATAGTAAGTGAAAGTTTATGATAAATGATAATGTTTCATTATAAAGAAAAATCTCAGGGCCAGGGGTGGTGGCTCACACCTATTATCCTAGCACTTCAGGAGGCTGAGGTGGGTGGATTGTTTGAGCTCAGGAGTTTGAGACCAGTCTGACCAAGAGCGAGACCCAGTCTCTAAAACTATCCATGCATAGGGGTGGGTGCCTTTAGTCCCAGCTACTTGGGAGGCTGAGACAAGAGTATCACTTGAGTATAAGACTTTGAAGTTTCTGTGAGCTGTGATGCCACAACACTCTGCCCAGGACAACAAAGTGAGACTTGGTCTCAAAAAAAAAAAAAAAAAAAAAAAAAAAGAAACGAAACTTAATTCTTAATATTTACATTTATCCAAAATTTTACCTCAATAGCCTTTTTATTTCCTTTCCTCAAAGACTTAAGATATATCCAAATATATCCATTTTATTGCATAAAATTATATTTCCAGAATTAAATAATTAAATTTAAAGCATGGTGCTAAATTGTTAATCAGATGATGTTGTGTAGTGAGAATATACATGTTGAGTTTTCTTATAGCTCTACATGCACTGGGTCTCTGCTAGTCACATAAAAAGTCTAATCCTTCAGATTACCACTTTGAACTCAAAGAAGTATACTTTACTCAGATGAAAGAAAAAGATCTCTTTGATTATCCCTAAAATTGGACATTTTGTTTTTCTTTCAAGGTTGAGAAGGTGCACATATTTGCTTGGAATAGGGTAAAGAAAGCTAGAAATTAGAAAGAGGATAAATCCAGCCCAACTTGTCTGTTACACACAGTAGGCTCATTTCACCTAGAGTCTCTGAAAGTTCTGAGGGGTATGTAAAAATATTTTCATTATTTTAAAATAAGGTAAAAACAATATTTTGTTTTGAATAAAATGTTTTAATGTATCATATTATTGTACTTATCTTTATACCAATGTAGTTGTCAGGATAATTTACCAATGATCATCATGGTGTAGCCTTAGGTGAAGTCCATATGGTAGAGTGCAAATCAGTATATGTAAATAAATGAGAATTAGACATTATGGTGGTTACTGTCTCAGAATTACTCTACTGGTGGACAGACCAAAATACATGCCAGACTTTTACTCCATGAACATACCATAAACATTTGTAAGTCTCAATGGTGAGGGAGTGGATACTTATGTGGGGAAATGCCTTCTCCTGAGTGGGCTTGTTTCCTTGTTACTGTGAAGTGGAACTGCCTTGGAAATGGCTGCTGTGCCCCTTAGGTCTCATATAAATATAGTGACCAGAATAAAGTGGGATATTGCAATTTTTCTGTGCCTTCCATCTTATAGGCTTATTAACAGAATTTATGCAACTATTTATTGGGCGATACCTTTTCTTTAGTAGCTATTTTGGGTTATATGGAGTTTCCCATATCAAGGCACTCTACCCATCAAAACTTCTTGTAAAGTTGCATTTTCAGGTGGAATGGAGTTGTTAAAAATAATCAAATAATGCCTTAGAGACACACTGTAAAGCGAAATTACGAGAGAGTGAACACACTCAGAAAATGTGGGGGAGTCATTTATATTCCCTTTGCCTATATATTTTTCCCTGTATTCTGTGTCATCAGTGATACATTTCATGCAAATAGCTACTTGGAATGTTGAATTTTAGAATTATAATTGAGCAGAAATTCTGAAGGAACCTCCTGCACAATAAAATTAGCCTTTGGATTAGACACAGTTTGTGAAGACTTGCTGGGATGGTTCGTTTTATGCATAAAGTAAGATAGGCTATGGTAACAGGCTGTTTGATAAACAGTAGTCTAGATGTGGCTCTGAAGGTATTTAATTAGCTGTTGTTAACATTTAGAATCAGTTTAAGGAAAGCAGATTGATCTCCTTAATGTGGATGGGCTTCATCCAATCAATTGAAGGCCTCAAGGAAAAGACTGCACTTTCCTGAAGAAGGGAATCTACCTCAAGACTGCAACATAGCAACCCCAACTGAGTTTCCAGCTTTGTGGCCCACTCCACAAATTTTATAATAAAACATCAACTCTTTCCTAAATTTTTATCATGACAGCCTCCTCTACAGATTTCAGAATGTCCAGGATCCATAAATAGGTAAACCAAATTCTTGAAAAAAAAGAAATCTCTCTGTCATAGATATATAGATTTTTTAAGAAAGCTTTATTGAGATATAATTCACATATTATACAATTCACCCATTTATAGTGTACAACCATTCATTTCTATATTTGTTTACAGAGTTGCGTAATATCCCCATAATCAATTTTAGAACATTTCTGGCACCCAGAAATAAACTTGACAACCATTAGTAGTCATTTCCCTTTGTTCACCTCTGAACTATCTTTTCCTCCCACTCCCAGTTCCAGGCAATCACTTTTCTACTTTCTATCTCAATGCCTCTCCTAATCATTTAAAAATATATCTTCCACATAACTGTAATTATAACATTCTTTGATCAACATCTTTCCATTTGCCTTTGCCCTTGAACCACACTAGTCTCTGAAACCACCATTTGACTCTCTCAGATCAACTTTTTAAATTCTACATATAAGAGACATCATATGACAGTTGTCTTTCTGTACCTGGTTTATTTCACTTACCATAATGTTCTACAGGTTCATTGAGTCACAAATAATAGGACTTTGTTCGTTTTTTTTTTTTTTCTTTTGCAGTGTTTGACCAGGACCAGGTTTGAACCTGCCACTTCCGGTATATGGGGTTGTTGTCCAACTCCTTAAGCCACAGGTGCTGCCCAGGACTTTGTTCTTTTTTAATGGATGAATAATATTCCATCATGTGTACATACCACATTTTCTTTTTCCACTTTTCCATTAATGGACACTTAGTTTAATTCCATGTCGGGACATTGTGAATAGTGCTGCAATGAACATGGAAGGGTAGAGGTTTCTTTGACATGCTAAATACATAAAATAGTGGGATTGTTGAATTTTATTGAAGTTTCATTTTTCATTTTTTTAAAGAAACTTCCATACTGTTTCCACAATGGTTGTACTAATTTACATCCCAACCAACATAGTTAGAAAAGATTCCCTTTTCTGGAGAAAACAATTTGCCAACACTTGTCATATTTTGTCTTTTTGATAATATCCATTCTAATGCATGTGAAGTTACAGCTCAGTGTGCTTTTGTTTTGTCTTATCCCGATGATACAGGGTGGGTGGCGCCCTGTCAGCTTACAGAGCTGAGGAAAGGATCTTCTTCTCAGCCCTGGGGGTGTGGTGGGGCAGCCCCTGGCAGAGGAACTGAGTGTAAGGGGGTGGGAGGTGCGGCACAGAAGTCTCCAGTAAGCAGAGGGGCCAGACAACTGCTAGGGAGACAGGAGCATCTTAGTATCTCCACCCTGGCTTCTGTCTGCCTCCCCTTGCACTTGTGAATGAACAGGGGAGCCCCCATTTCCAGGCCTGGTCAATTTCATGTAAGTTTCCTAGGCCTGGGAACAGAAGGGATTGTATCCATTCATTTGTTGGGCTATATACATGTATACCCCTAGACAAAGGACCCAGAGAGATTTTTTTTCTGACTTCAGTTTTTCCCTCTGCCAGAAATTTTGGTGCTTTCTCTGTATTGTTTCTGTAAAATAAATCCTGTCTTACCACCGACCTGTAGTCCACGAATCCATTCTTTGAATATCTGAGACCAAGGACCTATTGAAGAAGAAATTGCAGTATCCTAAGGACATAATAAAAGCCAAAGATTAAATGCACTTCAATTAAAAAAAAAGCAAACTAATACTAGAACCCTCTTCGGCAACAGTTGGATTCAGAAATATGCATAGTAAAATTTCAGTACTAACCACAGAAAGTAATGGAAATTACTAGAAAAAATTATAAATTCAAATTTATATAAAATGAGAATGGACTGCTAAAGACAATAATAAAATTATATAAAGAATAACATTATTAATCTATTTATTGATTTATCCTCAATTATTTCGATTGCAGTTATCACATTTGTTGACAGAGAAGATACTAGAACTTTGTGTTTATCTGAGCCTCTGAAAGAGTACTTGAGGTTTTAGTTGTGTAAATCATTGGTAATTATCCCCATCCAAACAAAAAGATTCGCACGTGTTAATATAAACACAGTTTGAAAGCTACTGATATAGACGATATCTAGTCTGAGATATTCTATGAAATTCAGAGGCGGAATTTATTATTCAGAGGTGGAATAATGGAAATTATTTCATTGTTGTATCCAACAAACATTGAGCACAGTCTAAGTGAGGACAGAGTGAGAAACAACAAGAATGGAAAGATAAAGGCCCTGGTTCTTTACTTTAGGGAAAAAAGGGGTGGACACCATTCATTATTATACTGGACATATATGTTAGCATTTAATAGCACACAACCTACTTCATTATATTGTGCCTATTTTATACAAGAATAATAATCTTGATTTGATAAGTTTTCTCTTTTATAATAAGAATTTCTATTAGCAGAAGGTGGATCAAAATCATAATTTCCATCATGGTTCTTATTTGTAAATAAAAATAACATATTTGAAATATTTGACAAGGGCAGATTGCTTTAAAATATATTTTCACCTTTTATTCCCCAAATATTAAACAATACTCCATCATAGATACATTACATCTATAATAATTTTAAAAAATCAACATGGGGAGAGTGGAGCAAAATGGTGGACTAAAGACATCTCTTTTCTGGCTACTCATGTTGATACAGGGAAAGTGGTTTTCAGCCACCTCTGGCTGGGGGAATTTGCACAGAAACATCACTATGGTGGCACAGCGAAGCAGTAGGAGATTTCAGGAGCCAAAGGGGAGGTCTGGAGCTCAGGAGAACTAATGCAGAAGGCAGGTGATTCATTCTAGCAGAGGCCAACCTTTGGCCAATTCTCCCATGGAGGTCTGAGGACAGGAAAGTTGGTCAGGAAGTATTTTGATTTTGGACTGTGCTGCTAACTGGAGCAGTGAGTAGAATGAATAGCATCTGGAGGACAGGTTTGAAAACTGGGTTGGGTGGTTCTCCCACTGGCTTCGTTGCTGGTGGGAAGTCACCATTGTGGAAAGATTGCTTGTACAGGAGGATCAGTCCTTGTGTCCTAGTGCATGGGGGCTCTGGCATGCCAGGTGAGCTCCACTGGCCATCCTTAGGGTGAGTTGAGCATCCCCTATATACTCTGGGAGGGCTGCTTTGTTGTTAGGGGAGACCCTGTGATAGGTCTCCTGGGAAGTCTGGAGAGAGCTTTGGGACCTCAGTTCCATAGGACTGAATGCTGATGAAGTAAACAGGCCCAGACTGAGGTAAAAGAAGGCAAGAAGACAAGATCTGTTCTCCTATGCAACTAAAGAGTGGTTTTTAACCCCCTTTATATACAGTAATTCCAGCATGTGTTCTCTGTCCCGTAACAACACCACAACACCACCTGGTGTCCAGTCAATATATTGCGATACACAAACACACACACACACACACACACACACACACACACACACACACACGGGCAAACACATACTATATTGTTTTACACTTTTTTGTTCCCTTTTTCAATTTGTTTATTAGTGTATTTCTTTTCTTTTTTGCCTTCTTTTGCTGCTGTTTTTGTTTGTTTTGTTGTTGTTGCTGTTGTGTGGTTAAATTTTTATTTTTTCATTTTCACTTTATCACTAGCAAGGGCTCTGACATTTTTTGTTGTTGTTGTTGTTTGTTTTTATGGATTGTCATCCCCTTTTATTCTTTCTGTTTTGTTTCTCTCATTTTTCTTTCTTTGGGCATAGATTTTTCTACTGTTTTGAACTTTCCCACATAAATTTCTCTAAGCTAAGATATCCCCCTTTTTCCTTTTATTCTTTATTTTATACAATTATATTTTACATTTTTATCTATTTTTATTATGTTTTAGTTTTTCTCTTCTCTGTGGGCTGTGGAATCACAGCATTGGTCTGACTGGGGGGAGGTCATGGCATTGGTCTAGTTTGGTATACCATAAGGTCCTGGTCTTGGGTGTCCTTCTAATTTGGGCCTTTAGAAAGAAGATATAGGTAGGTCTCCTATTCAACATACTGCTGATTTGTTTTTATATTTGGCACAGGTGGTATCTTATTTTTTTTACAGGCTGGTAAGAAGCTCTTGGTTTTGAGGGATCTGCCCAGCCATTCTCCCAAATTCCTAGATCAGCAGATGTGGTTAAAGCATCCCACTGAACATCACCTTTCTCCTGTCACTCTCTTTCTCTCTTACTGTCATTTTTCTCTTTTATTCAAATTTTTTTTCCTTCTACCAAGCCTTCTATTTCCCCCCTCCCTTTTTCCCCCTCCCTTTTCACTCTTTACCTTTATTTTCCATTTGGCTGTGTACAAAAAAGCCATTTCAACATCCAGCTCTGAGACAAGGTAATTTAAAGCAAAGGAGGTAGTAAGAAGGAAAAATTAAGGGAAGAAAGTGAATAAAAAGAAAACACACATGAGGAGGAATCAAGAGAAAAATTCTGACAATGTGAAACACCACAATGGAGCAACACCCACAAGGGATCATTAGGTAGCTACTACAGATGATTCCACCTAAAAAATATTAAAATGGATGAAAGATATGAAGAATATAGAAAGGATATGGCAGTGCTTAAGAGATAGAAGAAATCAATCAGGGAACTTAGAGACGCAGTAGAAAGTATTAATAAAAGATTAGACCAGGGAGAAGAAAAAATGTCAGAGTTAAGGATAAAGCTCTTGAGCTAATGTAGGTGGTTACTCAGGCAGAAAAGAAGAGAGAGAAAAGAAAATTCTCTCAGAAAAATGATGTACAAATTACAGGTATTCATCAAGGGGAAAAGGAATTTCCCAAAGGAATGGCAGTCATACTGGAGGATATCATAAGTGAAAACTTCCCAGGTATTACTAAAGATTCCCAAACACTCCTTCAAGAGGAATATTGAACTCTGGGCCATCTAAATTCAAATAGAGCATCTCCAAAACACATTGTAATAACCTGTCCAAAGTCAAGATGAAAGAGAACATTCTGCACCAACCTGGAGTAAGTACCAATTGAACTTCAGCATAGATCCACCAGGATTACACCAGATTTCTAGGTTGAAACTTTCTAAGCCAGAAGAGAATGGTCAGCTATCATTCACATTCTTAAACAAAATAATTTTCATTCCATAAGTTTGTTTCCTGCTAAAGTAAATTTCAAAATTGATGGAGAAATCAATTCTTTTGCTGATATGCAAACATTGAGGAAGTTTGCCACAACTAGACCAGCTCCATAGGAAATACTTAGATATATTTCCCTCACTGAATATGAAAATGAACCACCAGCAATCTAAATACCCAGAAACTAAAGGACAACCCCAGGCTTCAATAATGGTGTAAAGGGTAAAAGTAAGCAATGGACCTTTACCAAATAAGATGAATAGAACTCCACCACACTTATCAATTCTCTCAATAGATGTTAATACCTTGAATTCCCCACTGAAGAAGCACAAGCTTGCTGATTGGATATAAAGACACAAGCCATCCATATGTTGTCTCCAGGAAACACACCTAAACTTGAATGACAAAACAAGGCTCAGGTTAAGGGTTAAAAAACAGTATTTCAGGCAAGTGGAAACCATAAGAAAGGAGGGGTCGTACCCTTATTTTTAGATACATGTGGATTTAAAGCAAGTAAAGTTAAGCAAGACAAAGATGGTCACTTCACACTGTTCGAGGGAAAAATACATCAAGATAACATTTTAATTCTAAATATATATGGATCCAATTTAAATACTCTTAGATTTATGAAACAGACATCGATTTATCTGAGCAATATGATATCCTACAATGCCATAATACCTGGGGACTTTAGCACCCCTGTGGTTGAAATAGAGCATTTAAACAGAAGCTAAGAAAAGATACAAGGGACTTAAGAGAAACCTAGAACAACAGCACTTAATAGACATAGACAGAGCACACCATCCCATACCTAAGTAATATAGGCTCTTCTCATTAGCCCATGGAACATTCTCCAAAACAGAGCATATCCTAGGACACAAATCAGACCTCAAAAAAATCAAATGAATCAAAATTATATCTTGTATCTTGTCAGAGTACAAGGCAATAAAGGTGGAACTCAATTCCAACAACAATTTCTGCCCTCACACAAAGGCATGGAAACTGAACAACCATATGCTGAATGACAGTTAGGTCAAGGAAGTGATAAAGGAGAAAATCATTAACTTCCTTAAACATAACAACAACGAAGATACAAGCTACCAAATCCTGTAGGACATTGCAAAAGCAGTCCTAAGAGGGAAATGTATCACCTTAGATGCCTGCATTTGAGAAATAGAAAGGAAGCACATCAACCACCTAATAAATCATCTTTAGGAAATGGAAAAGGAAGAGCAACCTAATCCCAAACCCAGAAGAATAAAAGGAATAATGAAAATTAATTCCAGGGTGGCGCCTGTGGCTCAGAAGGGTAGGGCGCTGGCCCCATATGCTGGAGGTGGTGGGTTCAAACCTAGCCCCGGCCAAAAACTACCAGAAAAAAAAAAAAAAGAAAATTAAATTCAAAATAAATAAAACTGAAAATAAAAGAATAATTCAGAATATCAATGAAACAAAAAGTTGGTTCTTGGAAAGATAAATAAAATTTATAATCTTTTGCCATATTAATTAGAAGTAGAATAATAATATCTCTAACCTTGATCAGAAACAAAAATGGAGAAATAGCAAAAGATATCACCGATATAGAAGAGATTATCTCATCTGGGCGCATTGGCTCACACCTGTAATCCCAGCACTCTGGGAGGCGGAGGTGGGTGGATTGCTTGAGCCCGATGGTTCAAGACCAGCCTGAGCAAGAGTAAAACTCTTGTCTCTGAAAATAGCGGGGTATGCATGGTGCCTGTATTCCCATCTACTTGGAGGACTGAGTCAGAAGCCATCACTAGAGCCCAACAATTTGAAGTTGCTGTGAGCTATAATGGCACAATATTCTACTGACAGTCACACAGTGAGACTCTATCTCAAAAATAAATAAATAAATAAATAAAAAGAGAGAGAGAGTTTTTTTGACAAAGACTTGATAACTAGAATCTACAGAGAACAAAAATTAAACAACAGAAAGAAAATAATCCCAGCTACCTTTGGGCAAGAGACATGAACAGACTTCTCTGAGGAAGATAGAAGAATGTCTAGCAAACACACAAAAAAATTGCATCTTCCCTAATCATTAGAGAAATGCAAATAAAAACCACCCTGAGATATACCCTAATCTCAGTGGGAATAGCCCACCCCACAAAGTCCCAAAGTTGCCGATGCTGGTGTAGATGTAGAGAGAACACTTTTACACTGTTGCTGGGATTGCAAACTAATACAGCCTCTTTGGAAAGAAGTATGGATAATCCTCAAAGAACTCAAATTAGACCACCCATTTCACCTTGTAATCACACTACTGAGCATTTACTCAGAAGAAAAAAATCGTTTTGTCATAAAGATATTTGCACTAGAATGTTTATTATGCTCAATTTATAGTCACCAAGATGTGGAAACAATCTAATTGTACATCAACTCAGGAATGGATTAACAACCTATGGTATATACAGGACAGACATAAAATTTGGGTACAATTTAAATTAGTTTACTATATAAATGTTATATATGTCATGATTACTTTAAGCCATAAGAAAAGATGATGACTTTACATCTTTTGTATTAGCATAGATGGAGATGAACACAATTCTTAGTAAAGTGTTGCAAAAATAGAAAAGCAAATATCCAATGTACTTAATTTTATTATGAAGCCAGTAGATAATCTAACACATGCCCACATAGGAGAAAAACTTTATTCTATTAAAGTTAGTGGGAGGGGGAACAAGGGAGGAGGAAAAGGAGAGGGGAATTGGTGTGCTCTCATTTAAAGGACACATGTACGGTATACCTCTTGGGTGTGGGAGCCAACTACAAGAGGGACCTAATAAATGCAAACATTTTTACCTCATTGTTAGTACCTTCACAATAGCCTCAAATTTAAAAAAAATCATAAAATTAAATATTATGAAGCTAACATTATGAATCTTGTGTTTGTGTTAGAGTCCTGTAGTCAGAATTAAAAATTCATTCAAATTCAACTAATAATTATTGTCAAACACTGATAAATGCTATACATGCCTTATTTCATATAATGCTTGTGGCGACTCTCTGAGACAAGTATACATGACTCTGTTCACACTTGAGGGATCTGGGGTTTAGGAAGGCTGATTTCCAAACACATGGATGAAGTGACAATAGATACTTTATTTTCTGTAATTAAAACTCAGACTATCATCTCCAAAAAAGATATATAAATGGCCTAAAACACATTAAAACTTTCTCAACCTCACTTACCATTAGGAAAAATGCAAATCAAAACAATAAAGAGATACAACTTCACACTCATCAGCATGGCTACTATTAAAAAACAAACACAAAAAATAAGAAATGTTAGGTTATGGAAGAACTTTTGGTCAAATGTAAAAAGTTACAACTCCTATAAATAACAGTGTTATATTTCCACAGAAAATTAAAAATAGAATTTCCATATTATCTAACAACCCACTAAAAGTGAAAACAGATCTTTAAAAGATATTTTTATACCCATATTTAGCAGCATTACTCCCAATTGCTATGGAATATTCCAAGTGTCAATGGATATGTAGTAGACAGAATGAATAAGCAAAATGTGGTATATATAGATAATGGAATATTATTCATCCTGGAAAAAGGAAGAAAATTGTCACATATGCTACAATGTGAATGAACCCCGAGGATATTGATGGTAAGTAAAATAATTCAGACACAAAAATGTAAGTACTATATGGTTCCAATTGTACAAGTTAATTGAGTAGCCAAAATTATAGAGATGGAAAGTAGAACGGTGGTTGCTAGGGGCTGAAACAAAGGGAAAATGGGGAGTTTTTATTTAATGGATATAAAGTTGAAATTTTGTAAGATGAAAAATATTATGGAGATTGATGGTGGTGTGTAAATGTTTTACAATTATACAATACTACTTTTCTGTTTGATTAAAAATGGTTAAGATGGTAATGTGTGTATATTACCACAATAAAAAATGGAGGAAAAGAAGTATATTATAGTGATTATTAATTTATATTTTAAAAGGACAGAGATTCTATTACATACATTAGCTGGTGTGTCATAGAACATTTCTAAATGTTAGGCAATGAAGCGTTATGCTTTCCTATTTCCATTTTTCTCAGCACCTCCTAAATAAAGCAATTTTAGTGATGTATCATGCTAGGGGTAAAGCAATTTGATCTCAAATGTGTTAGGACCAAGGGCGGTGTTTATATTTCTTCTTTTCACTCTTAGTAACCAGCACAGTGTCTGCTTATTATTGCTGCTCAATAGCTATATTCCTAAATGTCTTAGTATACACTGGCCTTCACGTCCAAGTATGCTGTCAGCAAGGCTAGCAGCTGATGGCAGCCCTACGCTGTAGAATGATTCCTTTGGAAGTAGCTCTATTAAATAAGAAGGTCCATTCAATGAAGCTGCTTTTTAGTAGTTCAGTTCAATTTCCGATTTCAATTGCAAACAGATAAAAACATGTCTGTAAAATGAATTTGTGTAGTTTCTTATAAGCATCGAAAAGACTTAAAGCAGCAATTTACTTTTTTTTTTTTTTGACATAACACTTTCCACAGGCCGCAATCTATTTTCCTGGGCAAAGAATCAGAAAATCAAACATTTTAACAGATAGCCATGTAGTGAAAGAGGTAAAGTGACCTAAAAAACAGACTCACTTATTAGCCTCAAAATTGGAAGACTTTTAGATTTTCTAAAATAATAAGACGACTCTTTTTATTTATTATTAAGTTCATTATTTGTCTTTTTAATTGAATGCTTAGAATTGATTTTGTGTGAAGCTCTAAAAACTACAGGCCTACAGATCTGGAAAAAAAACATGGCCTGTCTTTACTTAAATACACACCAATGGCTCTCATTAGGGAATTAAAATAAATGCTGCCGCACTACTTATATTCCCCCCTATTGTGTACTGCGTTTGCTAGTCCTTCCTCTAATTTTCCACTGAGGTTGATGTGGCTTCTTGTTGATTGACCATGCTTTACTTCTCTCATTTAGTCTTGTCCTTGTTTAGCTCATCAATTTCTTTCTTTCTTTTTTTTTTTTTTTTGTAGAGACAGAGTTTCACTTTATTGCCCTCAGTAGAGTGCCGTGGCGTTGCACAGCTCACAGCAACCTCCAACTCCTGGGCTTAGGCGATTCTCCGCCTCAGCCTCCAGAGCAGCTGGGACTACAGGCGCCCGCCACAACGCCCAGCTATTTTTTTGTTGCAGTTTGGCCGGGGGCTGGGTTTGAACCCACCACCCTGCTCACTGAGCCACAGGCGCCGCCCAGCTCATCAATTTCTTAATACTATTTCTTTCTCTTCTTCCTGAAGATTGAGATTAAGTCTGAAAAATTATCTTTTCTTTATTTTGAAGTTTTCAACCCACAGACCAACTCCCTGTTAGTTTCATAGCTGTGTCCACGAATGTTCTTCAGCTGCCAGTTGACAGATAGTGGCTTTGCAGAGCAGGTGGGTCACTCAGTCTCCAGACATATAAATCTCCCACAAATCTCTCTTCTTGTTGATTGACCATGCTGCACTTCTCTCATTTCATTTTATTTATTTATTTTTGCTTGTTTGTTTTTTTAACTCACAGTCTTCAGGCAAAGGCAAAACAACTTATTATACTAGAGTAAGAAATGGATTTGGGGAAGAAAATGTCAATGCTTTCAGGATTTGGTGATGAAAACTACCAATGTTTCATTTTACTATGTGTTCAGATGTGCAAGTAGAGTGTGCTACACTGAATACTGTAATTCTAAAAAAAAAAATTAAAAACCTGCTATAAATATAACCTCTTGGGAAACACTTCAATTTCTTCACCTACCACAACACAGGAAGCATGTTGTAGTCACAATAAGTATTCATTGAAAAGCTGATGCGTAATTGAACAGAGTTGACAAATAGGTATACTGGATTCACTACTACGTTCTGTGCTAAAGTTGTCCCCTACTTTCCCTAGTATTTCAAAAATAGCACTTCTAATTAAAAATCTAATACCATTTTTATTTCTTCTTCTTCACTCCTGTTCCCTTCTGCTTTTGTGTTATTAATGCATCGTTTATTTCTTGCTACTTTTTAATCAATTTCCACTTAATGAAAGTCTCTTTGGGCAGGCCTTATGTTGAATTTCAGGATACAGAAATGAACAATATATCTTACCTTTGCTAGTTACAGTCTAATAATGTAGGGAAGTATTTAAAAAGCTAATAATTCAGCTTGATACATACAGGAACAACTATACAAAAAAGCAGTAGTTACTAGTCAAACTGATTATTACTATTACAAAGTACTAATGTTTGCGTCCCTTTGTAGACCAGGCACTATATATTAGACACAATATTTTGAATTATTGTTTTATCTTTTTGTGTGTATGGGGGCTTTATACATTTTAAAGAAAACTTTTTTTTTTAAGTAAAACAATACATGTTTATTAAAAGCAATTCAAACAACGAGCCAAGATAAAAGAAGAAAACAAAAGCCACCTAGAATACTGTGATCCAGAGAGAATCTCCTTAAGTTGACCACTTCCCTACATAGACTAGACATGTACACTTGTCTGTATCAGTACACTAGGCCTGGTGCCTTATGTTGACCACCTTCGTATGTTGACTAGTTTGCTACAGTCTTTTGGGTGGTCAACTTAGAGAGGTTCTATTGTGTTAATATTATGTGAATATTATAGGAAATTCCTATCCATGTAATATGTAGATAAGATAAAAGTAATTTTTAAATATAATAACATTAACATATTTGCTATGCTTATGTTTTTAAAGTGAAAATATTAATATTAATGGAATTAAAGAGGTAAATGAAACAGGTGAAAATATGCTGATAAATGTTTCCTTTCATATGAAAAATATTATTCCCAATATTACTACAGGTATTTTTTTCTTAATTGAGCTCTTAGGTAATAAAAATCTTTATGGAATTTATTTTAGTAATATTTCAGTTAAAAGTTCACATTTAGATAGCATTGAAGGATGCTTTATCAAAGCTATAAATTAGCTACATCCCCCCACCTTAACCACCAATAAATTTTATTATTAAATTTATTATTCAAATGGCATTGTGATATTGATATTTATATGATTATTTTATATGATCTACATAATAAATTAATATTACACATGGTTTAGGTGTACACTGTTTACACTTATTCAGTAACATGTGTATCATGTCAATTTCTTAGACTTAAATTTTAAATCATTGCTTGTTGGGCCAAATTTCATTATCAACTCATTTTTAAGTGATTATTCTGGTTCTTCTTAGGCACCTGCACTTTATTTTCTATTTTAAATGTATCAAAAGAATGGCACCTGCTAAGTGTATCATGTCAATTTCTTAGTGTTAAATTTTGAATCATTGCTCATTTGGCCAAATTTTATTATCAACTCACTTTTTTTTTTTTTTTTTTCTTGTAGAGACAGAGTCTCACTGTACCGCCCTCGGGTAGAGTGCCGTGGCGTCACACGGCTCACAGCAACCTCTAACTCTTGGGCTTACGCGAATCTCTTGCCTCAGCCTCCCGAGCAGCTGGGACTACAGGCGCCCGCCACAACGCCCGGCTAATCAACTCACTTTTAAATGATTATACATTCTGTGTTCTCTGTTGTTTGTGTAGGAACGTCTACCTTCTGAATAGTTTTAAGTAAAATGCAAATTTGAACAGTTGACATAGTCTTTGATTAGATTTATTTTAGCTGCTACGTGTCTATGGCTTTACTGCCTTCTGAAATTTAATTTTTTTATGGAGAAACCTGATTATTTTTCATTATACTTGAAAGGTGATAATATAGATTTTAAGAGCATCATTTTTTTCTGAAACAGATTGTACTTTTTATCTAAAATTATAATTCTTTTATTTTTTAATTTTTTCTTTATTAAAGCATAACGGTGTACATTAATAAGTTAATGGGTTACAATGTGTAGCTTTGATATGCAGTGTGGAATGCTTACATCTAACTGATTAACGTAACCATCTTCTCGGTTACTTATTTGTTGTGGTAAAACATTTATACTCTATTATTAATCATTGCATTATGCATGTTAGGTGAGGAGCTGGCTGGGACATATTCTTCTTAGTAAAGTATCTCAAGAATGGAAAAAAGTATCCAATGTACTCAGTACTGCTATGAAATCAGTATATAATCACCTACACATTCATAGCTATGATAAAATTATAGTTCTTACACATTAAGGAAATTTTTCTGCGTTATAACACCAGATACTTTTTCTCTATTATTTATTGGATTTACTACCTTTATTCATTCAGTTATCCTTTGAGTTTATTTCTACTTGTGCTCTGGAGACATTACTTTCTCTACTGTTCAATTTACTTTATCTTTTGTCTTTACTGTCATTAATTCAAAGCTCTTATTACTGTTAGCAGTTCAACTTCTAGCAAACTCTATTCCATTTAGTTTTATTTTACTTTCTGTTTAAGTTGTTTTAGCTACAATGTTGGTCCTCATCTTGCTATTTCCTCTACACATAACAAGAGATAGATAATATGGTTATTTATGACCAAGGAAACCTATTCCAAGTGCGAAAGTAATATTCTTACAGCCCAAAGCTTTTAACAATGGAGTGGAGTTTCAGTTCCGGTTTGCCTGTTATCTGTTTATCTTCTACACTTCACCCAATGTTTTCTCCTAGCCAACTAAATGATTGTAATTTTTTGTTGTTATTTGACCAAATTAATTAAGGCTATAGTTTTACCCTCTCCCCACCCCAATTACTTACACCAGTGCTTTTCATTCTGTAGTTTTTTTTTAAGGTATTTTGGACATTAGTACATAAGAATATAAGATATTCATTTAATTACTCATTTATTTAAAGTGTACTTTGACATACAAAAGCAAAGGCATAGCTAAGGAAAACATGTTAATGGGTGGCCCATTATAGTGATATTCTTTATATGAGTAGAGGCTTCAAAAGTTGAAATGGATTTTAAATAGCAAAGATCTGTTGAGTAAGGCAGCATACGATGTTTAGTTTCAATTCTGTGTGGCTCTGTTTAAAGACAGGATTGTTAACAAGAGATCTTTCTTTGCATTTCTGTAAACAAGAATAAGACCAAGAAGAGAGGTGCTGTCTGTACTTATGGACGCCTAGATTTCCTCCACTCCCAAAACTAGTGTGTAAGATTAAAGCAAAATAAAATAAGATCATTTCCAAGGTCACTGTTCCCATGACCATTTGGAGAGTCTAAACTTCCAGAAAAGAGCTGAAATGCCCATCTGAAAATCAGAGGCCACAATCTAGAGATTTATTGAAAGTAAAGAAAAATGAGGGGCTTGAGATGGGGTTAAAATGACTTTCTTCTTGTGGAGAATATAGGTCTTCGAGAACTTCTCTTATCAAAGTCAGTCACATTGACTCAGACAAGTCTGGCCAACTTTCCTTATATCAGTACACAGTGATCAGGAAAAAAGTGTACTTGATGAGATAAGCATATTTTTAATCTGTGGTTTTAGATAATGAAAACTAAATCCAATTTTGCACAACTTTTTGTCTGCCCCATTTAAGAACGTAAGAAATGTCTGTAGAAGATCCAAGAGAGCGACATGTTTAACTGAAAACATAGATTCCAAACAAAGAAATTCTACAAAGAGTGGGTGTGTGTGTAAACACATCTGAAACACTAACAGGACCAGATTCTCTCTGAGCACACTGAGGTGTTCCATACTGTGGGATTCAAACATTCAGACAAGATGTGCCTGCTTTAGGGTTTGAGTCTCACAATATGGAATGTGAGTGGGAGAGTGAGTGAGGGCAGTTCTGTTGCTCTGCCTAAGTTTATTTTACTCAAATGTAAATAAACTTCAGGGTCAGTAGTTTCTTAAAATTTCATATTTATGTTTCTCAGTTCTATCGTGCAATTCATATTTAATCATGAACATTGTTTTAGATGAGCAAAAAGGGAAGAAAATTTTCACTGTATCTTGATCATTTTTGAAATCTCTAGGAGATGGGTGAAATGTTTAAATGTGGTATTTATAGTTTATTGAGTGGAATCACTTCTCAGAATGAGGATATTAATGTTGAAATAATACATTTTTAAACAGCCTTTTAAGTGGCTAAATTAGGTCCAAATGTTATGTAGAATATGGATGAATCTTTTTTTCTGGAATGGAAAATTTTAGAAAGGACTTTTACTTTATAAACATTTTGAATTAATTCCCTACGTTTATGTGTAGGTGTACGCTGCCTATCCTCTCAAGTCTGTATCTTCTACCAGTTGTTTCTGTGGAAACAACTTGGTAATCATTTCCTACTTGGTAATCATTTTCACTCCTTTATAGCTGTGCTAAGAAATAGGAGCCACCCTGACTCATCAGCAAGTGTCCTCTTTTCTTTCCTAGGAGCAATACGAATAAATATTTAAGACCACACTATTTGTCTCAGTTTCTTTGGGAAGACTTATTTATTAGACAGATTTAATAAGTAGTTTTTCACTGTGTTAAATAGGTTTGTCAAGTCTTTGAGCACAATTCATTTTTTTCTAAAGAACCAATTTTATTTTGCAGAAATGAATGGATATAATATCCTGCAAACAACTGCAAAAGTTATTTGTCTGTGACCAATTGAGGATCAGGGGATCTTTCTTTGGTTTGTACTCTGTCTTATTTCCTTTATCTGTCCTGTAGGTTAGTAAATATAGCAATTTAAAAATCTGAAGATAGCAGTGATTCTTAAAGTGTGTTTCATTATAATTATTTTTTTAAGCATAAAAGAGAAGTGTTTCAATAATATTTATTCATCTGGAATTCTGGGTAAAGTTATTCTGCATGAAAATAGAGTGATGAAAGTTTCTAGTGCCTGAACATTTTGATTTAAATATTTATAGAGAAGTTCTATAATGTGCTGTATCTGGCTTCAAATAAAAACATTTTTCATGCAAAATAGTGAGGGATAGGCAACAAATAAACTCAGCATTTTCATTATTTCTGGCACTTAAGACATATATATTTTATTCACTGGAGACAGAAAATAAACAAACAAAAATCTCTAAACAATTACTAAACCTAATTTTAGTTTACAGTACCAAACTTGTTACCCTCAAAGAAAAAAAATGACTTTCATGTTCCTTTTTCTTTACAACTAATGGACAATAAATACATTACGAATACAAAAATAGTTTTCTTTGTTAAACCTTGAGATGCTTGCACAGGACCCTGAAAAAGATGAGCATATAATTGTACAAAAATGAGTATGTATTAGCTTGAGAATAACTTTGAACTGAAATATCTTTCCTGAGCTGGAAAAAAACTGAAAATATTCTAGTGAGACATTAGATCATGTCTCTTTAAAATTTGGGAAGGTATTTCAAAACACTGAAATTTCAAGCCAGACAGTCATTTAATCAATTTCCAACTAAGCCACTTAATAGCTGTATAAACATGGGAAAGTTACTTAAATTCCTTAACAAGTTAAAAAATTATTATTTTACTTCTATTTCAGGGAGAGTATCAAGAGAAATATAGAACAAGCAGGGCGAGCGCCACAGATATCACCCCTTCTAAATGTTATATCAGTGCCAATGTGTAAGTTATATATTTTCACAGATCTACCATTCTACTGTTCTTATCCTATATAGATGCTTTCCATGCATTCTTAATCATTTCTGGATTGAAGTTATTTGTTTTATGCCTTGTCCTTTAGAACAGTTTTAAGTTTACTGGAAAATCAGGTAAAGTACAGGTTACCTATTGATGTGGTGATAAGGTTTAAAGAGAAGCATAGAATAATGCAGTAAGCCTATGTATTAAGCCAAGGACATTTTGATATTGTTTATTCAATAAAATCTTGATGCAATTTCTTTCTTTCTTTTCTTTTTTTTTTTGCTACCTTTTTAAGAGAATTGAAAGAGAATTATACTTTGGATTTTAAATATTTTTTTTTTGGCTGGGGCTGGGTTTGAACCCACCACCTCCAGCATATGGGACTGGCACCCTATCCCTTTGAGCCACAGGTGCCACGCTGGATTTTAAATATTTTATTTATGGTTTATATACATTTCTAATTTTACCTTCATTTATGTCATGTATTTATTGTTGGTTTCAGGATCTACTGAATTGTCCATGTGAGCAAGTACCTGAACTTAGATTTTCTAGACTATTAATGATGTATTGGTATCTCAAGTTTGATTATTTATGTAATCCATGGGGGGCTTGTAATGCTTTAAAAATCTTATCTATCCAAAAGTATTTCATGGCACTCAACTTCTGTTAAGAAAGAAGAAGAATGTAGAAATTAGTGGAGATATTTTGTAGGCTTCAAAAGACTAAAATAAAAACGTCAAACTTAAGGTATTAGAAAAGTCCATACACTTTATTTTCAAGTGAACCACAAAGCCTATATAAAAATATATATTTTACAGATGCCCATGAAATGGATTATCTTTTTTTGTTCCTAGCCAGTAGCAATTAATCAAAGTTAGTAAGCTTGGCTCAGCACAGGAAAAAGTGGGAAAGATTTAAAGCCATGATAACATGTCCAAAAGGGACAACATACTGGTTTAATTTAGCACACTGGCAAAGTGCTTCGTTGGCCAGGATCATTTCTGAAGGAATTATCATATTACACAAAAAGAGAAAGAATTGTGTAGAATTATCCAACTTGTATGAAAAATATATGCACATTACGTTATCATGTGTGAAAAACATTTTAGAAATATTTTACCTGTAGGTATTTAAATTATGTTGGAACTCTGGAGAATTTAACTTTGAGAACTCAGTTCCTGGAGAATAGTAGATAAGTGGTTAGTTATATTACACAGCATCTCGGCCTCCACAAATTCTGGCTTGCAGCAAAATTAGACTTTCAACAAGAGCATTGTGAACAAAATGAGAACAATATACATTGATAGAATTCTGTCTCCATAAGATAACAATTTCTTTCCAGTGAAGTAATACCCTTACATATAAATTCTTATGCTTTGCTTTATTTTGAATTATTTGGTTTGGTTTCTAATCCTCTAATTCCTATAAAAGTACATTTTAAGTTTTTCAGTGATTGGCTTGCTTTTATAATTAGGAATACATCTCAGTATTTGTGAACTTTTACTCCCTACTGAGCTGAGATGATTTAAAAATGTTTCTTTTTTTTAACCACATTTTGGTAAACCCTTTATATTATGAATTAAATATTGTTGATAAAAGTCTTATCATTAGCTTTTCTTCTTTAAAAAATGAATGTTTTTCCTAATATAAACTTATAAATGCAATATGGATTTGAAATGGAATTTTTAAATCATCAGAGCAAATATGCATCATTAATTAAAAAGTAGAAATCTGTTTTAAAATAATTTAAATTTAAGATCAAAGTACATTGTAAGGAACCGAAATCTGTTTACAATAGTCAAGATGTGGAAACAACCTAAATCCTCATGAACCCAGGAGAGGAATAGCTCATTATTTTCTAGTTTAACATGGTGAAAATATACGTATAGTGTGTATATATTCAGGGAAAAATTGGATAGCTATCAGTAGAAAAAAGAAACAGGATCTGCATCCCTCAGTACTCACAAAAATTAACTCAAGATGAAAAAATGATTTTAAATTTAAGGCACAAAACCCTAAGAATTCTAGAAGAAAATGTTGGAAAAACTGCTCTACATATTGGCAAAGAATTTATAAAAAGACTTCGATGTAAATCATAGCAACAACAAAGTAAATCAACAGAACTTAATGAAGTTGTAAAAACTTTTGCACAGCCAAGGAAATAATCAATAGTCCTTTGTCTGTAGAGCAGAATGGCAACCTATAGAATGGGAGAAAATATTTGCAAGCTACACATTCAAAACAGAGCTAATAACAAGAATTTACAAAGAATTAAAGGAAATCAACAAGAAGAAAACAAACAACCCTGTCAAAAAGAGGGCAAAAGACATGAACAGAGCTTTTCAAAAGAAAGCAAATTGCCAACAAGCATAAGAAAAATTGTTCAACATCATCATCCATCAGGGGAGTGAAAATTAAAACCACAATAAAATATTACTTTATCCCTGATACAATAGTTTGTATTTAAAAGCCCCAAAATACTACACGCTGGTACAGATGCAGAGAGAGAGAAATACTTCTGTACTGTTGGTGGTACTACAAATTAGTACAGCCTCTATAGGAACTGTATGGAGATTGTCCAAAGAACTAAAAGCGGATCTACCATTGATCCAGCAATCCCATTACTTGATATTTACTCAAAGGATAATAAGTCATTATGTCAAAAAGACACCTGCACTTGAATGCACTTTATTTCAGTACAGTTCACAACTGCAAAGATTTGGAATCAACCCAAGTGACCGTCAATTCATGAATGAATTAAGAACATGTGGAATACACGTACTGTAGAGTGCTACTCGGCCATAAAAAAGATGAATTACTGGCCTTTGCAACAATTTGGATGGAATTTGAGGCCATTCTCCTTAGTGAAGGATCTAAAGAGTTGGAAAAACATACACCACATATACTCGATGTTAAACTGGAACTAACATGATAAGAACACATGTGCACAGATGGAAGTTAAAGTTAATGGAAATCAAGCAAGAGGAAGGGAAAAATCAGGCTGGGTAAAAACTTATCTAACTAGTACATCGAACACTATCTTGGTGACAGTGTCACTTACAGTCATGACTCAAGCTTTATAAAAATGATCTATTTAAGCAAAAATATGTGGACCATGTAATACTTTAAGAAAAATCTTTAAAGAAAAAGAAAACTAAGCTCAAGGCCTATTAATCTTAATGAACCTCAAATATGAAAATAAAAATAAAAAAACACATCAATCCACATTGTGATAAAATTGTTCGATGCCAGTGATGAGGAGAAAATCATAAACATAACCAAAGAAGACAATGTCATATACAAAAAAACAAGGACAAAAAAGACCGTAGATCTCTCATAGCAAGCGATACAAGTATGAAGACAGTGGAGCAACATTTTATAAGTAGTAAAAAAAAAATCAACTATGATTCTAGAATCCTGAGTCCAATAAACATATCTTTCAAGATTAAAACTTATATTATGATTCTTTTCAGGCATATTACATTAGAAGGAATTTATCTCCAGTAGCCATAATTCAAAAAAATGTTTTAGAAGTTCTTCAGAGAGAAGAAAAATGATACCAAATGTCTACATGCAAGTATCAATAAAGGAATGGCATTGGGCATGGAACTACACAAATAATAACAATTGTTCCATTATTTCCATCCTTGAAAACAATTTACCATGTTAACAAAAGTATTAACAATATAATGTGATATTTAAAACATAACTAAGGATAAATGCACAATAACAATGGCATAAATTTAGGAAACAAATAGAAAACTATCACTCCAGGTCTCTTCAACTGTATTAGAATACCTTTATTGATAGACTGTGATAAATTAAAAATATATCCTTAAATCCTAAAGTAATACCAAAAATAACAAAAGAATAAATTATAAATAATAAACCAACAAAGAGGATAACATTTGATACAATATTAAATTAATTAAAATGATGCCAGGAAAAAGTAAAAAATAAACCATACAGAAGAAAGAAATAAAAAATAGCCTGATAATAGATTTAAACTTAACTATATCTATAATCATATAAATTTAAATGATATCTAAATTGTAATCAAATTGACAGACATTGCCAGATTGTATTAATAAGTAATACTCAATAACTTGCAATATACAAGAATGCAATTGTAATATAAAATCATAAAATTACTAAAAGTAAGGGATGGTAGGCCAGGTGCGGTGGTTCACTCCTGTAATCCTAGCACTTGGGAGGCCAAAGCAGGCAGATGGTCTCACAGGTTTGAGACCAGCCTGAGCCAGAGCAAGACCTCATCTCTAAAAATAGTCGGGCGTTGTGGTGGGCACCTGTAGTCCCAGGTACTTGGGAGGCTGAGGCAGAGAATTGCTTAAGCCCAAGAGTTTGAGGTTGCTGTGAGCTGTGATACCACAGCACTCTACCAAGGATGAGAAAGTGAGACTCTGTCTCACACAAAAAAGAAAGAAACAAGCAAATAAAACTAAAAGTAAAGGACAGGAAAATTTATAACATGCTAATATTATATTTATTTATAATAAATAAATATATATTTATAATAATATAAACAGAGTTGAAGTGATTATTTTAATATCAAAATAAATTTAAGAATAAGAATATTACTAGGATAAAGAAAACATTTTTATAGTGATGATGGGATTAATACATCAAGAATATATAATTTCTTAAAGTTTTTACACCTAATAATAGATCTCAAAATTATGTAAAACTTATAGAAATTCAGGAAGAAATGAGCATATGAAATTTAAATATATGTCTATCAATAACTAATAGAACAAGTAGACGTATAACTAAGAATAGAGAATATTTGAAAAACATTATTAATCGATTTGATCCAAATGACATTTCAAGAACACATCTAACAACAGGTAAATAATTGGAGTCCAGCATGCAGATAGACTATATTCTGGTAAATTAAACAATTCTCAATGAATTTAATATTTTATACCTGCTATGTACTTTGAGAACAATGGAATTGAATTAGAAATATAATATATAATATAATAATATAATAATCTCTGGAAAAAGCCAACATCTTGGAAAATAAGTAACATCCTCATATGCACTCAAATACTTAGCTCAAGTTGAGGGCTATGTTCTGTAAATGTCAATGGGTCAAATTGGTTGATAATATTGTTCAGTTCTTCTCTGTTTTTCATTATTTTCTATCTTTTTTTCTATCACTTCCTGAGAGAAGTGTGTTGAAATTTCAAGCAATAATTGTTTGAAATTTAAAAACTATGCTATTTAATTTTTCTTTGTTAGATGCTTATCCCCATTTGTATCATATTTATCCTTTGTGTTATAAACGGTCAAAATGGAAATTTAAAAGTATCTCAAAACTGAATTAAAATGAATCGAAACATCAGAATATCTAAGATGCTCCTTATGTGGTACTTATGGAGAATTGTCTTGCTCTAAATTCACATATTGAAAAATAAGAAAGATCTCCAATCATTAACTTTAATTTATACCTTTAGGAACTAGAAAAGACATTAAACTCATGATTTGTAGAAGAAAGAAAGTAATGTAGAGCAGAGAAGAAACCAATGCAAGTAAAGATGAAAAAAATAGGAATCAATGAAATCATTAGCTAATTATCTGAGTCAATACAATTGATAAACCACTAGCTAGACTGATCATTTAAAAAAGTGGAAACCTAAAATAGCAATGTCAAAATTGGGAAAGATGACGTCAAAGTAAATTTTATCTAATGGGTAATAGAAAATGTTGTAAAAATTGTCATGCCAATAAATTAAAAAATTTGACAAAATAGCCAAACTCGATAAAAGGGAAAAGTATCAAAGCTAATATAAGAAGAAATAGATAATCTGAGTAGTCCTTTATTTATTAAAAAATACATATAATTAAATTCTTTTCCACCTCGCTCCACCCCCACCAAAATGGCTTCCTTGGTGAACATTACTAACCTTTTTAATGAAAAAATATCATTTCTAAATAAACCTTTGCAACACATTGAAAGGTATGGACATTGTTCAATTTATTCTATGAGGCCAGCATTAGGGTTATCTTAAAAGAAAACAAAGACATTACAAGAAAAGAAACTACAGATCAATAATTTACCATGAACATAGATGCAGAATTTCTAACCCTTTCAGCAAATTACTTTTACCAATACATTAAACAAAATGTATAATATCTCAAGACCAGGTGAGATTTATTTCAAAAAAGCGAATTTGGTATAACATTTGAAATTCAAATTATAATTAATCATATTAAATTAGATGAGCAAACTATTTGGTATCGTGAAAATGTTCTATATCTCCACTTTGTTGGTGGTTATATGACTGTGTAACTTTGTCAAAACTTACAGAATTATCTCCCTACAAAGGATAATTTTTAATCTAAGTAAATTATATATCAATAAGTTTTACTTTAAATCACATTAATAAAATTGAAATTTATAAAGGGTTAAGAAGGATTTTGCTAAATAAACATGGTTTTATATCTTAAAGATGGTGTTTTTAAATTTTATTTAACTGTATTTTGTTCCCTAATTCTCTGACCACAAAAAATAATAATAAATAGCAGTTAATCAAACACTATCTATGTTGAGGTACAAAAAGGAACATACTGTCTCCTGCCATAAATCTTCCTGTCCATATGGCAAAGGTACAATATTGGCACTAAAGCCTAATGTCCATCTGGACAGGGATACTTTTACTGGATGAGGCAAAACTTTCAAAATTAGCCATCTGTTTGTATGCCATTTTTGCCAAAATCCAAAACCTGTAAATAAAATAAAACAATATGTACATGGAAAAGAGACTCACAGGGATAATATGGCATTTATTTAACACAATAAAAAGTCTTTCAAAAACATAAATTAAAAATTGTCAAATGCAATACCTTTTGTAACTTGAAGATACAACCTCTATATTTTCTGTGCATTAACAGCTAATGTGTATACTGATCTTCAAGTCCACAAATGTCTTAGTAATTTCCAGTTATCTGACCTTCATCTAAGAGTTTATTATTTAGAGTAAACCAAGTTTATTCTGGTTTATGTTGGTGGTAAATGAGCAAGTGATGAAAGGGTATACTTAAATGCATTGGGAAGTAGTAGTTAGTCTATAATTGCATGCTATTTCCTCAGGCAGCAATGTGAAATAATTAAGAACACAGAACTTCAAATAAGATACACCAAGGTTCAAATCTTGGTTTTTTCCTATGTCAACTGTGTAACCTTAGGCAATTATATTTGCACCTCTTCTGTGCAGAAGAGTTAATCTCAGCTTATTGGATATTTGAGGATTTAGATGAGAGGTCCTTGTCCATTCAGGTTTCTGTAACAAAGCGCGGCAGACTGGGTAGCTTATAAACAACAAGAATACATTTTCCACAGCTCTGGAATCTGGAAATGTGAGATCCAGGGTGCTAGTATGGTTGGTTCTGATGAGGCTTCATTCTGTATTGCAGACTGCCAACTTGTTATACCCCCTCATGGGAGAAAGAGGGCTAGTTAAATCTCTGGCCTTTTATCAGGGTACTAATCTGCTTGTGAGGGCTCCACTTTCATGGCTTAATTGCCACCCCTAAACCTCACTTTCAAATGCAAGTAAAGCATTTGGGTTGCAATGTGCTGAGAATGAGGGGTTGCGAATGTTTATTTCACTGTAATACAGAATAATCATTTACTTATTATAATGAATAAAATATTTATTAGTATGATTATTATCCTAAAATGTGCTTGTAAGTACTAACAGTGAGTGGTGGTGAATATAATATTGCAAAGTTAATCACATATGCAAGGACTTTTTTCCAAATAAAATTATGTTCACAGTTTCCAGTGAAAATATCTTTTTGGAGGGCCAAGATTCAATCCACTGTATTTCCTTAACTGCTAAATCTGCCTACCCAATGCTCTTAGGTTTTGCACTTCCAAACTCATAATCTGTTTCCACTGTGTTCTAAATTTATGTTGCAACTGTCGATATGAAGCTTTGGTGCAGATGAACCTAAAGTTCTCCCCTGTAGTATCAGTGTATCTGCCAATTCTCACAAGTGGGACATAATTGAGTGCTTAATGTTTTTGTGGTACACGCAAACACAAAAATGCGTTAGATTTAGTCATTTGGACTTTATCTATAATTAATAAAGTTGGAGAAATCAGAACTACAAAACTTGTGAACTCAGTATTAAAAATCAAAACAATTTAAACATAAAATAGTTCAAAAACACCGAGGCAATAACTCAGCATTAATTATAAGATAATGGGGTTTCATTTTCTTTCTGAAACAAATCGTATCTGTTCTCCTAGTTAGTCTATGTGGGTCACTGTGTTTATTAATTTATGAAATAAAGAAAGTCACTTGTATTTTGTAGTCAGATTGTTACAAATTATTAGAGACCCTAAAAGACTTTCTAATACTTCCACTGAAAAACTTCTGATATTTTTAGATTCTATGCAGAGGATGCCAAAAATGTATACATATTCTATAAAGGGGAGGAAATTGCATTAAATTTATAGTACTTGAGTCAGGTTTGATTTCTGCAACCATAAGAGATACTCAAAGTGACTTGCATTCATCATTTGTTATCGGTATATATCAAGTATTGTAATTTTAATACAGTTTTTTTCTTTGTTAAAATGTGCATATATTTTTTGGCACCTCCTGTGTTTGTGAGCTATAGGAATAATAATGAAATTTCTGCCAACATAAAATAAAATAAATGCTACAATAAATACACCAAATATACGTGTCTACTTGCGATGAAGTGTTTGGTGACCAGTACATTTTGGGGACAAGATTTTAATGAAAATCTAGCTTGTCAATCATTTCCTGCGCTATACTACCCTGTTTCCCCGAAAATAAGACATCCTCCAAAAATGAGACCTACTTACAGGAAAGATAAGACGTCCCCTGAAAATAAGACCTAGCACGTCTTTGGGAGCACACCTTAAAATAAGACACTGTCTAATTTTCGGGGAAACAGGGTAGCTTCAAAGGCAATCTCTCATATGCAGTAAGTTAACAAAGGGTATACAGTTAGATTAACTGTGGTAGTAGATATTATTATGTTATAATATACATAAAAATAATATCATTTTAATAACAACAATCATTACTTGCTTATTGTCAGCTGGTGTAACCAAAAAGAATATTCTTGGGGCAGGTGATTTGAATTTGAATCTAATTTGTTTCAAATACCAAGAGTAAGAGTTTGGGCTCAGCACCTCTAGTTCAGCAGCTAGGGTGCCAGCCACATACATAGGAGCTGGCGGGTTCTAACCCGACCCAGGCCTGCCAAACAACAATGACAACTACAACCAAAAAATAGCTGGGCATTGTGGCGGGCACCTCTAGTCCCAACTACTCGGGAGGCTGAGGCAGGACGATTGCTTAAGCCCAAGAGTTTAAGGTTGCTAAGACTGTGACATCACGGCACTCTACCCAGGGCCAGCTTGAGACTCTATCTCAAAGGAAAAAAAAAAAAAAAATACCGTGAGTTTGGAAAAGTCTTATAGCAAATTTGAATTTTAATTAATAGTCAAAAAATAGAAGTAAGTGGGCAGCACCTGTGGCTCAAAGGAGTAGGGCGCTGGCCCCATACGCTGGAGGTGGCGGGTTCAAACCCAGCCCTGGCCAAAAACTGCAAAAAAAAAAAAAAAAAAAAATAGAATTGTGCCTAGTTGCTAGTTTCCTGGGAAATGTTAAATTAACTATGACAAGATAAATAAAGCCAATTGATGGACCTTGGAATATAGAAAGTCCTCAATAATTCTTCTGTTTTAAATATTATTTTGAATTAAAAATATTAATTATACATAATTATGGGGTACAAAGTGATGTTTTGATATATTTACATATCATAGAGTAAGTTAAGCTAATGAACATTTCTACAACCTCATAGTCATTTACCATGTTTTATGTGTGATGAGAACATTTAACATTCATTTTTTACTAATTTTGAAATGCACAATACATTATTGTTAACTGTAGGCGCTATGCTGTAAAATAGATCACTGAAATGTATTTTTCCTTTGTAATTAAAACTTTGCACCTTTTTACCATCTCTCCCCCTGATAGCCTCTGTTAATTACCATTCTATTCCCTAGTTCTCCTGAATTTGACATTTTTAGATTTCATGTATAAGAGAGATCATGTAGTATTTATCTTTCTGTTTGTGGATTATTTCACTTGCCATGATGTCCTCCAGATAAATCCATTTTGTCACAAATGATGGACTTTCCTTCTCTTATGGGGCTGTATGCTATTCTAGAGCACATCTGTTTACTCCATGCATCAATTGATGGACACTTTCTTCCATATCTTGGGTTTTGTAAATAATGATGCAATATGCAGATAATATGCCTTTAATGTACTGATTTTAGTTCCTTTTTTTTATATACCCAGTAGTGGAATTCCTGAATCATGTAGTAATTCTATTAGTATTTTTAGTTTATTGAGTTATCTCCATATAATGTTTGTACTAATTCACATTGTCATGAACAATGAACAAAGATTTCCTTTTCTCCATATTTTTTGCCAATATTTGTTATCTTCTGTCTTTTAGTTCTAACGGGTCCAAGGTTATATCTCACTGTGGTTTTTATTTGCGTTTCCATGATAATTAATGAGGTTGGGTACTTTTTCATAACTACATTGGCTATTCATGTGTCTTCCCTTGAGAAATGTCTATTCAGGCCCTTTGTGCATTTACAGATTAAGTTGTTCGTTTTATTACTACTGAGTTCCTTATATATTTTTTTGACATTGGTTCCCTATCAGATGTATGTTTTACAATTATATCAATCATGGGTTGTCTCTTCAATCTGTTGGTTTCCTTTTTTTTTGTAGAGACAGAGTCTTACTTTGTCAACCTTGGTAGAGTGCTGTGGCATCACACAGTTTACAGCAACCTCCAACTCCTGGGCTTAGGCAATTCTCTTGCCTCAGCCTCCCAAATAGCTGGGACTATAGGTGCCCGCCACAACGCCTGGCTATTTTTTTGTTGTTGTTGCAATTTAGCCGGGACCAGGTTTGATCCTACCACCCTCAGTATATGGGGCCCGTACCCTAGCCACTGAGCCACAGGCACCGCCCTGTTGGTTTCCTTTGTTATGCATAAGCATGTTGTTTGACATAATCCCATTTCTCTTCTTTTGCTTTTGTTTTATATTCACATATGAGAAATCATTGCTAGACTAATGTTACAGATGTCCCCTATGCTTTCTTCTTTAGGTCAGAATCTGAATATATGCATATTAAAGTTTATATTAATTTCATTTGCTAGACTCCTATTTTATCAAAGTTGAATAATTACTAATATATGTAGTAGTGATTAAATTATCCACACTCTCTTTGATGGCATCATGTAAGTTATTCTAATGGCTAGTTTGGAGTATTCGATTAACTCCCTACATCATACCATGCAAGATGAAACATTCATTTATTTGCTATGTCAAGCAAGACCGAGTTAGGACCCTTCTGTCACAGATAGTACTATAGCATGTAGTTGGTCATGGAGAGGAAAACAATCTTTCTTCTGCTGCTGAATTGAACAACTTGAACTTGTCATAAAGGGCAAAATGTGTTGAAATTTCCATTTTTTTATTTATAGATGATTTACTTGAGAGATGAGCTATTTCCATGATATTAGTCATTGCTTATGATGAAGAGTTATATTTTAAACATTTCACAAGTGCTTAAAATTAATTTCATCTTCCTGAATACTAATAACATTGGGGATTAGGGAAACACTCTTAGCCATTGAAAGAAAGGACCTTGTTTATGGTAGTTTTACCCCACTCTTCCTTGTATATAGAGAAATGGTATGATCCATTCCAGAGGGGATGTCATGGTATCATGTCTCTTACTCTCTAGCACAAAATAATTTTGCTTAATATAATTCAGTGAATATTTATTGATTCTATATGTGGTCAGCACTTGCAGTTGTTATATGATTTAGAAAAAGAACATGACACGATTTTGCCCTTAAGGAGCTGAAAATTTACTGGGGGTACAGAACAAGAAATCATAAGAACCTGTTATTTAAATTAATTCAATCAAGTATATAAGGTAATCAATATTCTTGACCTTCTAGAAAGTACAGATTAATATGAATTGCAATAGTTTCAGAAAATTGTCATGAAGGTTGTAAAAAGGTTAACTTGAGTTGGATATTAGATGAGGAACAATGATTGGTTGGATATGAAGAAAAAAGACTGAAATATATAAAAAGCTATGTAAACATAATTCTACTTACAATGCAGATCCAGTGTAGGATTTTGAAATACGAAATAAGTTGGTAAGATAAATATTTACAAGGTTGTTCTAGTACTACAGTTTAAATTAAAGGATTTAGAATATGTGAATAAGGAAGACCATTACAGTTATCCAGGCTTGGAATGATGAGGATCTCAACTAGAAAAAAATAGAAGTAGAAATTGAATATTATATTTCATGGAGAATATGTTTTTGAGATAGAAAACAAATTCTCATCAAATAGATTCAAAACAAAACATAAAACAAGACACTACGTTGCTGAGTTAGATGGCAAAGTCAATAATGATAATCTGTATATACTCTCCTCAATGTTACATGTTTTTTAGTCAAGAATAACTTAATGTTGACAGGAGAAAAAAATATTTGTAATTTTATTCTGTCACCATTAACACTATCTCCCTTAGTCCATTATTTTGAGTATTTCCTCCTCTTGATTTGTAGGAAAGCTTTCTCAAATGTGATACCATGCCCTACTGAAAATTGGAGATAAGAGCTCAGAAATCACATATACTAATATTAATGTATCTTCTCAAAGGTTGGTGTGAGGAATGAATGATTATAAAGCAACTACCACACTAAGAGACATATATTATTGTGGAATATTATAATTCAAATATATTTACACTTGTAAAAAATACACTATAGTTCATACGCTTTCATTTCAAATGTTTATTGTGTCTTTATCTCTGTTACTTCCTTGACATTCCACTGGTTTTCCCTTTGGCCTTGAACAGCCTTCCTGATTGATCCTTCACCTCCCTCTTCTTAACACATTTTTGCTAATCTTTCAAGACTAAGTCCAGCTTCTGTCACAGAGATTTGCCTAATGACCTTAAACTGGTTAAGGCCACATACGATGATAGTATCTTATACATCTTCTTATTCTTTCTTTCTTTTTTTTTTTTGGTAGTTCTTATAGTTACGCTTAAAAAACTTATTCTATGATTGCCATAAGGGCGAGATTGTGTATGTTCTTTCCACCTCCATAGTCTCAGCAGCTAACACAGTACCTCTTCGCAGTATGGAATAAAGTATTTATTGAAGGAATAATGGGATAAAGGCACAAAGATGAATTCTCTGTCTTGCTCTCAGTGATTGTAGCTATACCAGGTATTACCGCACCCTTTCTATGTGCTCATGGAGCATGCTTCCCTGCGTTCTCGTGCAGAATCAGTGGCTTTGTCCTCTGCATAGGACTTTTACCATTGTAATTTGTATGAATGAATACAACATTTACTAACCCTCTTTGCATTCTCTTTACAGGGCGCCATTTGTGCCTGGGAAATAAGCTCTTTCTCTTGCAAAGAGTAATGGCATCAGTCTCTTATGAGCTGAGTGACAAAGGGGTTGTTTCATTATCTCTCTGGGCCTGTTTCTTCAGCTCCCAAAAGGAAAAATATTGATCAAACAATGTATAGGAAAAAAAAAAAAAGAGGATTCAATAAGTCAGATTAGGTAAGATCAAGTGCATCAATTTACATTACACAATATGAGAAAGCTGTCAACACACTTTTCCCCCTTCTTATTCCTTTACGCTTTTTCTCCTTCTTTACCTACCCTTTCTGCCTCCCTTCCTTCATTTCCTCATTGTTTATAGTTTGTGTACATTAAATTTGTGTCATAAACACTAAGCATAGTATCAAAGTGTCTGAAACATTTCAGCCACTCAATGAACATTATCGTACACACAATGATTGAATGAATGGCAAACTTCTCAAAATAACTTACTTCTGTTCATTTTCTGAATCATAAAATATGTGTGGTGATGTTTTGATGTAATCAAAATTAGGAAGGACTCCTCTGTTAACTCAAAATAACCCCCTCATCTCTTTGCTCCTTATAGATAAGAGAAACATTATTATTTAAGTTTTCAGGGTAAGAAAATTCATTTTGTGGGTAAGGGAATAGATTAGAGCAACAGTACTTTTAAAGCAGAGTTGCAATGGTTTTCACACCATTTTTTCCATCTTTCCTTCTTTCTTTAATTTATTCTCTCATTCTTGCTTTCTTTTTTTACACTCTCCTTTTTATATATGACATTAGCTGAAGAATTTTCTTAGTTGTCTTTTATCAAGTTGAAGAAATTATCTTCTCTGACTAGCTTGATGAACATTTTTATCATAAGATTTTATATCTTCTAAAATTAGTTTTGTGTATTAATTGAGATGATTGTGTAATCGTTATGCTTTATTTAATTAAGAATTATATTATTTGATTTTTCAAATGTTAAACTCTTCTGCATTCCCTTTCAATGTATCACTGAATTTGGTTTCCCCACATTACCTTACTGATTTTCATATGTAAGTTCAGGAGACACATTGGTTTGTAGTTTTCTCTTGTTGTTTGTTTGTTTGATGCATTTTTTATTGGCTTTCCTATCAAGGCAATCCTGGCCTGATCCAATAATCTCCTCTCTTTTCTGGAATAATACATTCAACACTGGCATTATTTCTTGTCTAAATATTTGTTAGAATTTGTCAGTGAAGAAATCCAGGTCTGGAATTTTGTGGTATTAGTTTCCTTTTAATTTAATTAATTTATTTTTTAAAGAAAACTTCAATTTCTTGAAGTTTTTCCCATTCTTCTTTTTTAAAATTAATTAATTAATTAATTTTTATTAAATCATAGCTGTGTACATTTATGCAATCATGGTGCACCATATACTGGTTTTATATACAATTTGACATATTTTCATCACCTTGGTTAACATAGCCTTCCTGGCATTCTTAGTTATTGTGTTAAGACATTTATATTCTACATTTAGTAAGTTCATGTGTACCCTTGTAAGATGCACTGTAGGTGTGGTCCCACCAATTACCCTCCCTTCATTCATCCTCACCCCTCCCGTCCCTTTCCCCTTTCCCCATATTCTTAGGTTATAATTGGGTTACAGCTTTCATATGAAAACTATAAATTAGTTTCATAGTAGGGCTGAGTACATTGGATACTTTTTCTTCCATTCTTGAGATACTTTGCTAAGAAGAATATGTTCCAGCTCCATCCATATAAACATGAAAGAGGTAAAGTCTCCATCTTTCTTTAAGGCTGCATAATATTCCATGGTGTACATATACCACAATTTATTGATCCATTTGTCAGTCGATGTGCACTTGGGCTTTTGCCATGATTTAGCAATTACGAATTGGGCTGCAATAAAATTCTTATTCTTCTTGAGTCATTACAGTACTGTGTGTTTTCCTAGGAACATATCCATTTTGTCAAAGTTGCACAATTTGTTGACATAAAGTTGTTCACAATATTTGCTTATAACTTTTAATGTCTAATATGAATAGTTATATAATGATGCAATCCTGATTTTGGCTACATGCTTTTCTCTATATATTTTCTTTTTGGTGGGAAGAGGGTAAGTTTCCAAAGGATAATCAATTTTGTTGATCTTTATTTATTTTTATTATTTTATTTTTTGTGGTCAGTACTAAACCCTCTATCCTCTTAAAGAGATCTACCCTCTTAAACATTTTTAAGTATACAAAATATTATTGTTGACTATAATCTAATGTTGTACAGAACACATCTCAAACTTATTTATCACTCCTTTTGTTTACATTTTAAGATCAGTAAGTGACAAGCTGTACCTACTATGAGGTATAACCTGATGTTTATTACATGTATACATAGTGAGATCATTAAATAAAAATAATTACCAAATCTATTATTTCATCTCACCATTTTTGTGGTGAAGATATTTCATAACTCCTCTCAGCAATTTTTATATAGTCTATACATTATTATTAATTACAAACAGTGTGTTGTACAGCTAATCTGCAGAACTTATTTCTCCCATCTAACTGGGTGAAGTTCTGTTCCCTATATTTGAAATCTCCCACACCCTACTGGTAACCAATCCCCCAGGCACTGGTACCCATCATTGTATTCTTTGCTGCCATAATTCCGTTGTTTCAGATTTCACATATAATTGAGATGATGAGTATTTGCCTTTCTTTTTCTGACTCATTTCATTTGTGCCATGTTTTCTTTATCCACTCATGCATTGATAGACTCGTAGGTTAATTCGTATCTTTGCTGTTGCGAATAATGCTCCAGTGAATAAGGGAGTGTGGGTATCTCTTTAAACTACTAATTGAAACTCCTTTGGTTGTATACCCAGAGATGGGATTGCTGGATTATATGACAGGTCTAGTTTTAATGTTTGAGGAAGCTCTGTAATGTTTTCCATAAGGGCTGTACTAGTTTATATTTCCACATACACTGTATAAGAGTTTTCTTCTTTCCACATCCTAAACATTTACCTTTTGTCATTTTGATAAAATCCATTGTTTAAAAATTTTATGAGGGAACATCTCATTGTGACTTTAATTTTAATTTTCCTGATCATTTGTAATGTTGAGTACCTTTTCACATACATGTTGACTTTTGGTATGTCTTCTTTAAAGAAATGTCTGTTTAGATGCTATATCCAATCAGTTTATATATTTGCTTTCTTTGAGTTATCCATTTTCATTTTAAACTAAAACGTTATTCTCATTGATTAGCAACTTCCCTTTTTGAATAAGCCACTTGGCATTGCTCATTTATCTACTGTTATTTTCTACCTCTCCAGTCTGGGGACTGTTAGGAACTGGGCCACATAGCAGGAGCTGAGCACCAGGTGAGCAGGTGAGCAGTGAAGCTTCACCTGTATTTACAGCTGCCCTCCATTACTCAAGTCAGTGCCTGAGCTCTGCTTCCTGTCAGATCACGGTGGCATCAGATTCTCATAGGAATGCCAGCCCTACTGTGAACTGTGCATGTGAGGGATCTAGGCTGTCTGCTCTTCATGAGAATCCAATGCTTGATGATCTGAGATGGAGCTGAAGACACAAGCAAGGTGCTTCCAGTGTCATTGTCTCCTGTCACCACTGGATGGGACTGTCTATTTGCAGGAAAACAAGCTCAGGGCCCCCACTGATTCTGCATTGATTCTGCATCTATGATGAATTGTATAATTATTTCACTATATATTACCAAGTAATAATAAAAATAAAATGCACAATAAATGTAATGTGGTTGAATTATTCAAAAACCATCTCACCCCACCCCTCCCAGTAGACCATGGAAAAATTGTCTTCCTTGAAACAAGTCTCCGGTGCCAAAATGTTGGGGGCTCTGTTCTAACTCATGGATTTTCACTCTTTTTAAAAGAATTTTTCTTACTTTTACTTAGGTTTTATTTTCTCTTATTATCTGACTTCTTAAAATGGAAACTTAATTTTGTATTTTAGATTTTTATTGCTTTTTACTATACAGGGTAGCCAAACATTTCTTGTGCAATTTAAATAGTTACAAATAAAATGGCACACGAACTTTATGGCCACCTTGTATACCAAAGCTATGAATTTTCCTGTAGGTACTTTTTTAACTACCTACTACCATATTTCTTTTTTTTTTTTTCCTACTACCATATTTCTATATGTTGTGTTTTACCTTTCATTAGCATCAAGAAACTTTCTAATTTCTCTTTTGATTTTTTTGACTCATGATTTATATAGAATGGTACTGCTAAATTTCAAAATATTTTTGTGCTCATAATTTTCTTTCTCTTGCTTAGTCTCATGAAATTCTCTGTGATCAGAAAGCACTATTTGTATTTTTAAAACATGTTTAAATGTACAGAACGTTGCTTTATGGTCTAGCAAAATATCTAGACAATATTTCATAAGCATTTGAAAATAATAGCTAATTTGCTATCATTCTTGCTTACAGTGTTATACATAACACACACATATAGCTTATACTTGTAGTCTTATACCCATGCACATGTGCACACACACAATTTGTTAAGAGTGTTCTTCAAAACTTCTTTATCTCTACTGATTATTTTTTTCATTCAATGAATGGCAGAAAGAGACATTAAAATCTACAAATCAAATATTTGAGTCATCTGGTCCTCTTTTATATCTATGCTACAATCATTATGTTTCTGCTCAAGTACATCCGACCTATACAATTTCCACTCTCTGGTAATTAATCAAGGTGGGTTTCCAGTTACATTTAAAGTTCAATCAGTTGTCAAGCTTTCTTGGGCTTTCACTTTCAGCTACAGTATCTATGTCTCTTGACAAGTACATACTTCTCAGTCATCCAGGAAACTAGGGACAGCCTGTCTGGGGCATGGGGAGTTATGGATTTTTATAAATCTGTACTTTCTTTTATTTCAGAGTCTACTGAATGCCCTATCTTGGATCAAAATCTCCAGCTAATATACCTACACAATTTCTCAATTGTTTCCTACTCAGTTTGCTATATTTATTAACAATATTTCCTTCAGTTTCTGTGCCCTGCTTAAAAACAAATCTACCACTCACCAAAAATATTTCTATTTTCCCAGGCTTTTCTACTACACTGGTAGGACGTGCTTCCACCAACTGAGCTGGAAGGATGACAGGTAGGCAGAATGCCACAGATTCTCACTGGTATTATAGAAAGCTGCTACATTTTTTAGGGAAAAAGTTCTCACGTTCTTGTTTCTCTTTGATGGCTTTACAGAGAACCTAAAATGATTATAATGATGATTTTGAGTAGCTTCATATTCCTTAGTTAGGAAGAGGATTAGTAAACTTCTTCACACCTCTGTGGCCATATGTCTACAGTAGAGTTTCTATTCAATGTCCTTTATTGAGGAAAGATTTACTTGCTTTGTTATTCTTCAAATAAAAAAGCAAAGGCTTTATTTATAGATGAAGAGAATGAGCAGGAATAAAAGGTACAGAAATGCACACCAGAGTGAACTTGGCTGATGTCTTGATTTTTCCAGGGTAAGGCGAATGTATGTTGTAAAAATAGTATCTCTGTAAGCACTAGATGATGTGGAAACAGCCCATAAAGAGCAGACAGTGGAGGTTAGAAGATGGGGGTTCTGTTTGCTATGGTATGCTTGAAGGATATGGGCAACACAATTAATTTTGGAGCTTCAACATCCTTATCACTATACAAAGAGCATGGGCCATATGGTTTAGTTAGAGTAGGAAACCAGAAGACAGGGCTAAGACTTGATGCAGGGACTTGCAGAGTGAGGTGCAGCTACTGAAGTGAGACACTTCAGATAGAAGCTAACTAGGCTACTAAACTAGGAGCCAGATACAAGGTCTTGAAATAGATGCAGGTGTTACAGTCTAACTAAAGGTGGCTGATAACCATGGACAAGGACCAGCTTGTCAGCTATCTAGGCCACCTTACATCAACTTAGTCTAATATTATTTGCACTGTGATTTTAAATTTTCTCTTTAATCTCCACGACAGTTCCAAAACAACTGCATAAAGTATAAAAATGGGAGGGAATATAATTCTAGGAATTACTACCCAAATTCTTAGCAAAACCCAACTTTTACTTTCACCCTTTCAGCTTTCACTTTGAATTTCAATAAAAGCTGCTTGCCTTGAACTTAGATGGTGCTTCCTGAAACACATGTCTCTATGATCATCAAGAATCTGATAGAACCTTCACCCAGAGGGTAGTCATATTCAAATGCCTGACTATATAGCAGTTGCAGTAGAGTTTATTTTAATATAAACTTCCTTGGTCTCTAATTTCTCAATCAGTGGGTAAGGAGAGGTTGAACTTTTACTTTTAACCAGCTTCTCTGCAGATTCTATGTGGAGCTAGTATTTAGAGGCACTGCTCTCATCCGCTGTCCCACCACAGCCCCGACCCAAGCTTTGCATATGCTGCCAATCATAAATGGACATTCTTCTTTCTGCACAATTATTCAACATGTATGTGATGTTTTCTTCCTGCATTGTATTTCCTGAAATAAATTGTCTTTTCTGCCCCCATTGATAAGAATATCTGGTTCAGTCACTGGATATAGTTTATGTCAGTGTTAGCAGCTCGGCAGAAAGGAGATTGCTTACTTAGTGAAAATGCCAGCACAGCCCTCTCGGCATGGGCCAATGATGCATGTCAGGCTAGAGAGATTTGGGAAAATCCTTGCATCACTCATCAAGTTGTCTGTTCACATTCTCTAAGAAAGTGTATTTTTGCTTTTGATCTACTGCTGACTTTTTGAAAATTGTTAACTTTGAGAGCAAAATGAGAAAACAAAACCACATATGCTTTCCAGGGATGTATACATTAGAACTCCTAAAAGAAGCCTGTGATGGCGTGAATAGGCACTAAAATTAAATCCAGGTATAATGAAAAGTAAATAGAAATGAGCTCATAAATATGTCAGTTTTAGCCACTGTTGTTTTTATATTGCAGGAAGTCTGGGGAGCACACATTTATAGTTTCTACAAAGCATCAGTTGGGTTCCTTTAGCTTAGTGACCAAGAGAACTAAGCTACGGTTAGGTAAAGATGCCTGTCTTTCCTGAAAATGCTCAGATAAAAAAAAAAAAATCACAAATTAAACTGAAGTTTAATAGTTGCAGTAGTTTAATGTTCATGCTTCTATTATTTTTTAAAATTAAAATTCATTTAATCATTCATGGTTTTGTTTTTCAAGCATTTGTGAATTTTGCAGAGCAAGAGATAGAGCTTAGGAAAATGAAACTTAAGTCACTGGCACAAAGTCACAGGCAGAGAAATTGATGATCTTCAACAAGGACTCAGTACTTTTACAAATTTGCAACACTCAAAATTAGAAAGTGGATTGTTTGAGGCAAGTAATTGTGATCTCATTTACTGGAGTGAGAGCTCTTCAAATACCTGCCGGGTGATGGCCTCAAACAACAATAAAACAAACTATTCAAGGTATCTGGTAGGTATAATTTATCACAAAATGCTGAATGACTGGGAAAGCAGCTCAGAGTCCTAAATCAATAGCAAAAGTGAATGCTTTTTCCATCCATCACCCAGTGATATTAGGGATGACAATTTGGTAAAGGAAACAACATTGTGCACGCTTTTTATGAAATTCGCTATTGAATTTTGTTAGAGGTCTTTTGGAAGAAAACTTTGTCACTGTTTTATTAAACATTTATTATTAATCTACACATTTCAAAATAATATTTGTATGATTTCTAGGTATGTTTTTCAATATTCTTCACCCTCAATAAGACATAAAGCAATTTTCCCTGGTACTGATTCCTGTCAAATCCCCAGACACACTTAAAATCAATCCTACCCTATTCATCTCTTATCATATCAGAACAAACAAGACATATGAAAGTTGAGCATCTTTGAGAGTGTGGACTATGATTTTAAATGTGGTGATACAGGCCAAAGCCTTAAATTTAAATTAATCACTACATAAGATAGTAATTTCCTGGCACACCGTGCTCCTCAAATCAAGGATTTTTATCCTGGATGAATGCACAAATCTACTCTGGGAAATAAGTATTAATTTAAGTACTTTGGGTAAAATATACTGATAATGAAATAGAATTTACAATCTGAGCCAAAATTTTAGGCAAAATTAGAATGTATAAATGAAACAGTTGATAAGAATGGAATTAAAAAATTCTTTTTTCTTTGAAAATTGTGGGGATTTGATTAGTCTCCAGAATGGCTCTAATTTATCCTTCTCCCACATCTGTTAGGCCCGATCTTCTGGCCTGGATCTGCGGCTTTCCCGGGGCTGGGAATCTTGATTCTAGGCAGCTGCTACCAATTTTCTCCTTCCACCTGCGAGAACTAGGTAAGGCATGCTTGGATTAGCCACCGCGTTCATCAGAAATCATTTACAAACCTTGGGCCTGTCCAAATAGTAGTTACACTTTTATTATTATCCTATGCTAGTCTTGCTGTTGTCTTCTGACTGTTTTTTTTTTTTTTCTCCTGTGTCTTTCCTGGCTGTCGCCTGCTGCCTGACCCTTTAGAAACTTCATTTGGTTCTCTTTTTCTGACTGTGCGTTATATGCCCCTCTCTGCACTCCGGCACTTTCCCCCTTGATATTATTTTCCATCTGCCAAATTTCTGGCTTTCTCTGTCAGCGGGAGCCCTCAAGATAAATAATACTAAATATTGCTGCTGCATTGTTTAATTATCATCACTATTTTTTAGGGGTCTCAGATGTGTCTAAGTAGACCAGATGTACTATTCACTCTTGAGTGATAGACTCCTGTTTAAAGAATTGAAGGAAGTTAAAGCATCAGGTCATTGATCTATTTATCCCTCTCACTGTTGGGTCAAGGGTGATGTTTGAGGTGGTCAGTGGTGGGAAACAACCAAGGTTATCTGGGGTAACCTTCTTGTTAGCTTCATCTCTAGGTAAATAGACTAGTGATGTTGCTCAGGATGAAGAGACTTTGTCTGTTAGATGCTCTTACTGGGATATTCCCAGCTAAGGAGTAATCAGGATGGACCAGCTCAGCTTTCTGGTGAATGTCACATAGGGGATACAACTCTAAAATGGAGATGTTTAGTATTTATTAGCCTTCCTGTAAACTTCACTTACAAACCTTACATATTCTTTTTTTTTTTTTTTTTTTACAGTTTTTGGCCGGAGCTGGGTTTGAACCCACCACCTCTGCCATATGGGGCTGGTACCCTACCCCTTTGAGCCACAGGCGCCACCCACCTTACATATTCTTGGATAAAAGGAGCTTATTCAACATGAGAAGAAATTTGGCAACAGCCCTTGACATCTCCGCTTTGTGTGAGTCCCTTAATGTCTGCACCTTTGACAGCATGTTACGATCTCTAATCACTGTATGTGAGTCTGGCTTAACAATCTTATTTTTTGAATAAGCTCAAGTGTTCAGGCTTCAAAGTGAGACTGCTTAGATTTGAGTCATTGTTTTCCAAATTTTTACCTGCAGGCACATTACCTAACCTATCAATGATTGATTTCCCTCCCCTAAAGTGGAAGATAGTAATAGTTCCTATTTTGAATAATGCATGTAAAAGGTAGAGCAAAATATAACACTAAACTTGAATTTACCATTAGATACTATTAAGATTCAGTTCAAAAGCTAGGGCACAATAATTACTGACATTTATCATGTACTTAGGACATAAAAGGCACTGAGTCAAGCACTTTAAAATAATTGTTCTCTAATTTTTATTACACAGTCAATCCTATCAGTAAGAAGAATTCCCACAAATGCGGAAAAGACTAAAACTAGAGATTTTTCCCTTTGTTTTTAAAGCATATGTGTTTTCCGTGTGAGGCCTAATTGCGTGTTTCCTCTGCATCCTAGACTCAGCGTCTCTAGGTCCTTGATCCTCAGAAAGCTCTTTGTGCCCCGGCATCACCTGGAAGCTATAAGAAAAGCAAACTCTCAACCTCTCTGACTCCATCGAAGAAATGCTTACTATGAATCTGCATTTTAACAAGACCTGTAAGGTGATTTATTTGCCTGTTAAATGTTGAGAACTCCATTTTAGCCAGAGTTAGGTGATTCTTTACTATGTCATTTTATCGAATATATCTGCCATGATTTCTAAATGCATCAAATTCATTTTCAATTGCTGCAGATTGTTCCAGAACTTTGTGGTTTAATCTTTAGCTACAACCTTGGTGCTATTTCACTAATTTTCACTGCCAGTACTAATAAAGGAAGAATGCAAGACTGGGGGAAAAAAGGCAAAGCTTTAAGCAGAAGGAAAACTTAATTGAGAGCAGTCTCTTTCCTAGCAGATACAGTCTCCATTATGAATTACAAAGTTAAGAACATCACATGAATAAGTTCATGAATAGTTTTAAATGGAAATAAATCCTACATTTTCATTCTCTGCATTTTCTTCTTTTAATTGAATCTCTGCAAGTCAAGATTAGATGTGCACCACAGGTATTTGCTAATTATCTAAAATCACCAAGTTTAGGGATATATTAAAAGTAATTTAGTTCAAATTTTGATTTTGTATCTTGTTTGATTCTATGTCTTATGAAATAGTTTGCAAAAGTTTTAATATATATTTCACAGATAATACATGATTAAAGAAAATTGTGCCACTTAATTCTTGGTTACTCTATTCATTGATTAGGAGACTATCTGGAATACTAGTAATGTTTTTAGCATCGTAGCAAAGCTAAACTTCCATGCACATAACATAAATCACTAAATCAAAGATAATGATCAGATTGAGAAATAGATTGTTACCTAAAATTAATGTGATTCAAGAAAACATTAAAAAAAGTAACCTAAAGGGAACAATTATTTTATAATCCTCAACTTGTAAAAAACAACAGTCAAGTGCTGATTGTAATTCTTAGTATGTACTGACACATTGAAAACATGTAACAGTTTTAGGACTATTGGTGTAGAATGATTGAACGTGAGCAAACTATGGTCATAGATTATATCATTGGTTTGGAGAACGTATTTATTTAGCTTTCTCTAGTTGGCTCTGAGTTGAAAGTGGATACTTTATTTTATTTTTTATTTTTACATATACATGTGTTTATTAGATTTCCATTTATTGCCTTCACAAAATTAAACAGGATTAAAATTTAATAACAATAACAATATTTAAGATAAGGACTAGAAACAAAAACCTCGTAAAGAATGAACGAACATAAATGCATTCAGAAAAGAAATCAGAGATTTGCTGCATTGAAATATTAAGCAATAATAATAATAATAATGCAAAGAAAGTAACATTCACATTGTCAAATAAGAGTATGTCTATTACAGAATGCTTTGACTCTGAGATTCAGTATGGAGTCATCAGTTAACTTCTTATTATTTTTTTTGAAGTCCTAAAAATAGACAACTAATATTTATAAATAAAAGTAAAAGATAATTTCAAAAAACAGATCATGCCAAATCTTATAGACAATAGAAAAAGAAGAAATACTTCAAAATCATTCTACTTGATCTGGATACACCCGATATTAAAATTGGAGAGAATATATATCATTATAAAGGGGAAATTACAAACATATTTCCATTTAAAAGTGGACACTTTACAAATTTGAGAAGCTGGCAGCCATTAATAAGTCTTCATTGTTCTGGCCAGTTGCTGCACAGGTGGTTACTTTGGCTTCCTGGGTGGGGTGGAAGGTTTGCTGTAATGCTGTGAGTTGGAGTTCCATTTTCATGTAAGCTCTGGCCATTGTCTGTATATTCACTATCTCAGAGCAGAATCCAAAATGTTGACCTAAAATAATGAAAAAATATGTAACATGCTATAATTGTACTTTAAAAAAGAAGCAGCCTATGTCACTAGTTTTAGACCAGTATTCTCAACTATTTAAAGTGATTTAAAAATGATGCATGTAAGTATATGAATACTTGCATTTGGGCAGAATAAAACAATGCCCACCAGAATTGCAAGAGAAGTAACAAGCCAGCCCTTATTATTGCGGTAATTTGACAACTTTTATTTTCTTTCTTGATTGGAGAATAAAGCTACAGCTGGGATGTTGGAGAGGAAATTCAGAAAGGACAGATATGATAACTGAAATTTATAGTCATCACTGATAAGACTAGGAGCCGGCAATGCAGCCTTGATAGTAGTTCAATGAAGTGGAGTGAGACAGAGAGATTTGTAGCTTTGGAGTAAGCTCTGGTCATAACCTGTGACACTAACTTGATAAATAAAGCAGAGAAGTCATTTTAAACAATACTCAGCATTTACACTGTTCCTAGGGCAGTATTGTGGGTTACGATTTTAAAAAGAGTAAGACAGAGGTCAACTTCATGGAAATTTGTAGAAAATGGAAAACATACAGTCAATTTTACCCAGATGCAAAAGTCCACTATTTAAATATATATATATATTTATTAAATCATAGCTGTGTACATTAATGTGATCATGGGGCACCATACACTAGTTTCATAGACCGTTTGACACATTTTCATCATATTAAAGTGTATTTTTAGAAATAAATGTGGCAGCTAAAAGTGTGTTCTAAGCAGTTAATGGGTCAGCATACTACTTTTAAAGGATAGTAAATTTATGCCTTTTTATACATAATGTCTGTCTAATTTTCCTGCTGTCGTGAACATCAGATACATGCGTACATCAGAAAATGGACATCTTCAAAGTGACTCTGTTACCTCCATTTTAATATATTTCATTTAATAAGTTGAACTTATTCATTAAAAAATGCTATACTTTCATATGCATATTCAATTACAATGAACAAATTTGTAGTTAATTCATTTCTATTAGAATTAACATTTTGATACTTAAAGACAAATGGCATCAGTAACCACACGATTTCGTTTACATTCCTGTTACCAGTGAAACTCAGTAAAGAATACTAACATTTTCACGGAATTTTTGGAAGCTGTTCCAAGGTCCTGCAGTTTTCCCCAGTATCCACATTGGTATCTGAACTAGTAGCTCCAATAGCTTTTCAAAGTTCTTCCTAGGTAAAAATTTATATCTATTACAATGTGTGCTCACATAGGTATAGTTAATGAACTTGGCAAAGAGAAACATAATTTTTTTTCACATTGGACAAGGTTAAGGGTGTGCTTGAAAGAGATTTATGTGTTGAAGAAGAATAAAAGTCATAGAGGAGAACTGGAAAAACATAAGGGGTAGATGTTTTTGAAAGCTTCAGAGAGTTTTGAGCTGGTGTGGCAGACAGGTTTAAAATTATGTGCTCTCTATATCTGTGGCTTGCTTTTACTTTTATAATAGTTTGCTTTGTAAATGTTTCACTTTACTGATTTACTTGAAAACTTAACTCTTTGAGAATCAAGAATTGAGGATGAGGGCCTTTCTAACCCCAAACAAATTTAGAATAGCTTGCTCCTTCCTCTCTACATTTCTTGAAACTGTCCCTAAAAGTGACCCTTCTCCAACAACCTTCCTAGCCTTTCTGCTCACATCCAAGACAGCTCTTTTCGTGCCTTTATTTCCCTGACTTGTTTCTTGCCTAGCTAGTTAGTGTGATCCCCAGCTACCTGAAGCCTGTCAAAGGCCCTGAAATTAAGAGTACACAGGGTTCTCTCATTTTGAAACAATTTCTAGGCCAGCATGGTGGCTCATGCTTTATAATCCCAGCAGTTGCAAGGCTAAGGAAGGAGGATTTCTTGGGACCAGAAGGTAAATACTAGCCTGGACAACATAGAAAGACTCTCTTTCTCTACACACACACACACATATATTATTATTATTATTATTTTTAATTAGGCAGCTATAGCGCTGTGTGCCTGTACTTCCCGTCACGGGGGAAGCTGAGGCAGGATGATTACTTGAGTCCAGAAGACAAAGATTGCAGTGAACTATGATCCAGTCCACTGCACTCCAGTCTGGATGGCAGAGTGGGACCTTGTCTGTAAATAAATAAATACAAAATAAATAAAAATAATAAAAGAGACAGTATCCCACTCTGTTCCTAAAGCTTAGCTTTGCAGCTCCTGTATTCCATCTCCCAACTCCTCACCCCAATGTGACAAGTAACTTTCCCACCAAATAGATATTTCTCCCCCTCAACAAACACATCTGATGTTTTCCTTTCAGTGAATTTTCTTCCTCATTTTTAAGTCTCAGTTTTACTCAAATCTACATATCTGCTGCATGCTCTTCTCTCTGTTTTTACCATAGGATGTCTATTTGGAAATTACGTTTTGAATATGCAAAGCAAATGTGTTTGGTCATCTAATCTAAAGATACCAAGACAGGTAACAGCATTTCTCACTTTAAAAAATAAAATTATAGAAGTTTTTCTCATTTCAAAGAAAACAATATTAGTATCATTTTCAAGTGCCTGAAACTTTTATCCTTTGTACTTTTGGGGGAAAATGTTCCGCATAAAAAATACTCGTGGTTGTGAAGTGAAAATGATGCATCCCTCCAGATAGAACTTTCCTGTGTTCCCTGTGAGAGAAATACAGACACATTCATTTTGTTTTCCTTTAAACTACACAAAAAGAGCTGAAAATGAAGACGAAAACATTCATGTGCCTACAAAAGTATTACAAACATTATTTTAAAAAGAGTTGCTGGGACTGTAAATTCCTATGGAAAACAGTCTGGAAACTCCTCAAATAACTAAAATTAGACCTATTCTTCTACCAACAATCCCACTTCTGGGTATCTACCCCAAAGAAAAAAGGCATCATATCCAAAAAGACTCCTGTACTTGAATGATTATCGCAGCATAATTAACAATTGCCAAGATGAGGAATCAAGCTATGTGACCATCTATTGATGAGTGGATCAAAAAATATGTGAGATACATGTCTACGCAGAAGCACTTACGTACATAAGGAGGGTGCCAAAAACATATGTGCATTTTGAGAAAGGAAAAAAATGTATTAAATTGTGATATCGAAATCATGTTTGACTTCTGCAATTACAAGAGGTGCTCAATGTGACTGTATCATCTTTTGTTATCAGTATATATTAAGTATTGCACCTTTAATATAGGTCTTCCTTTTTAAAATGTTACATGTTTTTGGCGCCCTCTGTGGTATGTGTATATACACACATCTCCTGTTCCTTTCAAATTAGTGCAAATAACCTTATTTCATTCCTAATTCTCTGCGTGTGTTTATGTGTATTTGCTTCAAACGACATCGTTTCATTCATACATATATACACATATTTTCTGAAAATTATATTATTTCCTATGCATCTCATAGAATACTACATAGCCTAAAAGGAATGAAATGTTGTCACTTGCAGCAACTTGAATAGAAGTGGAGATGCTTAGCCTGAGTGAAGTATCTCAGGATGGGAAAACAAACACCGCATGTTCTCACTAATAAGTGGGAGCTCAATGACGAGTGCTCATGGTTATAGACTGGTAGAAAGGACATTGGAAACTAAGAAGGGGGGAGGGTGAGAGTGAGGGATAAAATCTTATCCTTCGGGTATAGTGTACACTGTTCCAGTGACGTGCACACTTAAAAACCCTAACTTCAGTTAGGGTTCACTTGTGTAACAGGAATATTTGAAACCCTCATATTTTGAAATAAAAATTGTGAAAATGCAAATAGAATGTACATTTGATAACTCAGCAAAGTGACTATAATCAGCAATAAGTTAGGGTATACTTTTACAAAAAGTAAAATTGGAATGCTCCTAATACAAAGAAATGATAAATGCCTGACGTGAAAGATACCCACCTACCCTGATTTAGTTAATTCACTTTATATGTCTGTATTAAAACATCACATGTACCCTATAAAGATATACAACTATTACATACCTATAGTAATTAAAAATATATATATAAAAGATCAAAATTTTTAAAAAATGATGTATTGTGGGACAAAATATACCTCTTTATAATCTGCATAATTTTTGTGATGATTTTTCTACTGATACACAAACTAGACTAGTTTGTATATCACACTATGATAATTGTTAAATTAGTTAAACTAGTTGATCTAAAGTTAGAGAATTAGAGGTAGATGCCTAATTTTTCAGGAGCCATTTTCTTATTTGATTAAAATAACTACAGAACACACACACACAAAATCTGTGTACACTGCTATAAGAAATGTCCATTTTGCTTGACCTACTCATGACATAGGTCTCATGCATTCTAGATACCTTTACAAACAGGGTAATTTTACTAAAATTCATTGTATCCCAATGGAATTCTAAATCAACACTGTCCTATACAAAGAAAACCCAGGACAAAAATATAACTGCAAGTGTAATTTAAGTTTCTGGTAAGCCATCTTCAAAAAGTAAAAATAAACATATATTATTAAAATTAATATCTTTTTTTTTTGCTGGGGCTGGGTTTGAACCCAGCACCTCCGGCATATGGGGCTGGCACCCTACTCCTTTGAGACACAGGTGCCGCCCTTAAAATTAAGATCTTGTAATCAGGCTTTTTTACTATTTTACCGTGTTTTCATCACAAAATTGAGACATTTTCCATTCTTTTTTCTTCCTAACTTTAGAAATGTAGTGTCTATTGTATACTTAAGACAATATCAAAGATAGACAAATTCTGTTTCATGATCTCAACAATTTAACCAAGTTTCTAGTGGCCTCCTTATCAAATAGCAGAGCTCTAGATCTTTCACTTTTTCCAAATTTTCAACTGCTACTGAACAATCACTTCACTAAAAATTTGCAAGGGAGACCTTGCACAACCAGCCATATAAATATACATAAATGTGTTATTGAATTCTGTTTGCTAGAATCTTATTGAATGTTTTTGCATTGATATTAATTAGTGACATTGGTCTATAGTTTTATTTCTTTGTTTGGTCCTTTCCTGGTTTGGGGATTAGGGTGATATTTGCTTCATAGACTGTGTTGGGGAGGATACAGTTTGACTTAGCATTCCACACTGTATATTAAATCATCACATTGTATCCCATAAATATACAGTTATAAATTTAATTAAAAAGTAAGTTAAAAAAATAGAATTGAACCAGCTTCAAGTAAAAAAAGAACATGAAGATAAATGAGAGCATGTAAGTTTTGAAGAGGGGAAGATCTCTCTTGCTGAAGTAAATCATAGATGGCATTTTCAGTACATTTCAGTAACCACATTTTACTTTTGTTTCCAGTTTATAGCATTTATATTTGTTATGGTGCCATGTGCAAAAAAACCCCACATATTTTTATATATTTATATAAATAACATATAAAATACATTTATATATGTATAAAGATTATCTTCCTTTAGATGACATTTGATTTTATTAACAACTATTCCAGAAATATACTACATTTTGGAAATTAAAAAAAATACTGTTAGTTTAAAACACAGTACAGAACCATGTTTAAAATTAAACAATAATAAGAGAATATAGATTTGATAGTTACAGGGTCACGCTTTTAATTAGAAAGCCTTATAAGACTTTGATAATAGTTGGCAAAGAAAGTAAACAATATAAGGAGTACTTAGGGTAACTCATAAATCTGTGTGTTAAAACTGCTGGGTTGACTGTTTGCAGTTTACCTGCATACCTGTTTAATTGACTTCCTTCATTACTAAGCTGTTTTATTCATAATTGTATGACTTAGCTTAAATAGATTAAGTATAAAATGTCTGATTCTGAATCAAAACTTTAGTTTATTATAGCCCACACGAGCAGTTCATTAGTCCAAGTATGCACCTAAACTACCAATACAATTTTGCCTTCTTAAAGATAATCTATTTATCCCAGCAACATAGAAGCCTAGAAAGTAGGTGGCCCTGAAATGAGAAAAGGCATTTTCCATAACCTTTTGAGAATTGAATACTTTTCCTTGCCTGAAGCAGTTCAAAGCCTGGAAGAAGAGCTAGTTAGTTGGGGTAAGGTCTCATGAATAGGGTGGATAATATAGAGTTTTCAAGTCCAGCTTCTGTAGTTTGACCAGTGCTGTTTGAGTGACAGCATTATTTTACAAGAGCATTGGCCTGTCTCTATTGACCAATTTCAGCTGCTAAATCACAAGCAAGTTCATCACATTGTCCAACCAGTTGCAGTAGACTTCTGTAATGCACTGACCAGGTATCGTGAAGCTGTAGTGGAGTATCCCAGGGCTGGACACCAAATAGATCCCATTAGCTTCTTTTCTTTTTCTTTCTTTCTTTCCTTCCTTTTTTTTTTTTCCGATGAATATTTGCTTTAGGAGTGTGATTCAGCATTTCATTTTTATCTAACTACCGTGCCAAATGCTTGCAATTCTCAAAATAATCCATTTTTTCATTACATGTAATAGTATGGTATAGAAATAGTTCACCTTTATGTTGTGACAGCAAAGAGCTCTGAGGTGCTTTCTCTTCTGAAGCCAGTTTAATTCATGTGGAACCCATCTATCCAGCTTCTTTATCTTGCTGATTTGTATTAAATGGTCCAACATTGTTGGAATAGCAACGTTAAACCTGGCTGCTAATCTACGCGTAGGTTGAGATGAATTTGCTCCCACTACAGCTTTCAGCACATTATCCACCTTGATCTCAGGTTACCTGTGTAGTTCATTTTTAAGATTAAAATCATGAGAACAGAACTTCCCAAACCATCGACATATGTGCACTCCTTAACCACATCCTTCCCAAACTTTTTGTTGATATTTCGAGCTATCTGTGCTGCTGCACTGCATTGATTCCATGATGGAACCCACATAGAAAAATATTGCACTGTGCCACATACTATGTATGATTTTTTTTGTCCAAATTTTTGAGGGAAATATGAAGATGCACATACTACATGACTATTTATAAGTGTGTATCTCTGTAAGTGTTTTTAGTTCTTTTATTTATCCTTGTGTGTCAAAAGTATAACTTTAAAAAAACAATAACAATATTCATATGTAAAGTAATACCTCAGAATCTGGTAATCATGCCCCCAGATGCTATACCTCTCCTCTGCCACCCAAAAGCCAAGGCTTCCTGGAAAGGGCGGGGATCTACTATCAAGAGCCCAGGGCAGGCCAGGCTGGTCTTGGCCCTCACACAGCTTCCTGGGAAGTAAGCCCCCTGGAGTTCTCAGCAGAGTGGCCGTGGGCACCTTTCCACTGCCAGGCCTGGGTGGAAATGGAAATAAGATGATCTGGGGACAACGGTAGGCCAGGAGGAAGCAGTGGGAGTTGGGGAAGGTCAAGTATTTAGGTTGTCAGGACCACTCCCACCTGTTGCCTGGACTCTTCCCAGCTCCTCTGAAGTGGCTGGCTCTTCACCTCATGCCTCTCATGAGAGATGGAGGTGCCACTGTGTGGTCACTTCTACTGTCCTTTAACAATTTTATATAAAAGATATTTTTCCCAAAGTGTTTGGTCCAAAAACCTGGGTGCACATTATACATAATAAAATACAGTAGCAAGAACTTTGACACATTCATCCTTTCACAAAAAATTGCTTAAAAAATTAAAGTACAATCAAAAGCCAAAACATGCATTTCACAGACTTCAAAATAAAAGTAAAACAAAAAGTGTCAACGTAAATGTCAGAGACATTGGCTGTCAAACTTCGTACTTAGGGTAATTAGACATTCATCCTTAGTAACCTAAATATTATTGTTAGCAATTTGGTGCGATTAAGTAAATAGTAACTTCATATAAAGGTCAGCACTTTGTGTAGGGCTGGTAATAAAGGCTGTGTGTTTGTGTTTTCTGTAAATGAAGAGTTAGAAGGCCACGTAAATATGTAGCAGAGGACCAAGAAAAGTGTTGCTGATGGAGATACATGAAGATGAGCTCCTTAATGTGCTATTTCTCTTTAGTCAAAGACCATTATTTTCACATGGCTAAAATGACTGATAAGAGCAATCGTATGCTCTTCTTACAAAAATAAATAATATAAACAACCTGGCATATGTGGTATTACTTGGTGCTTTTAAATCTGTTACCCAGGGCTCTTTTTTTTTGGCATATAAAACATAACACTTATTTTTATCAGGCAATATCATTTTATTCATGATTTTTAATTTTTTTTTCTTAAAGTATCATTTAACCAGATAAAAGAGACAGGGGAGCTAGGTCTTCAGTGATTGAGATTAACTGTTATATGCAAGTTTAAACATGAGGTATGACACCGCGTGCTTCAAGTGCTATGCCTTTAAGATGTTTTTCAGATTAATTTCTGTTACTTTCCACATCTTTATGGATATCCGTCATTTGACAGTTATTTCCATTTCTCTAAAATTCAGTATGTTTTTGTCGATTCTAGCAATGTAGTAGTTCTTGTTCCCAGTACTCATCTGGCAGTTTCTTCTTTTGTGACATTACCCTTGGTCTTGGCAGGGCTGTTCCTAACTTCTTCGCCTGGCTAACTCTTAGTTCACCTTCAAGACTTTGCTCAGTGGTAACACTGAAAGGTGCCCTCACACATCCCCCACTTGAATCTGATACCTCACCTCTCTTACAGCTCCCAAGGTAAGAATGCTCAGCAGCGTGAACACACCCTCTCCTGCAGGTCCCTGAAGTCTCGAGTGTGGTTTACCTATACAGTATCCCCAGTGCTGAGGCTGCATTACCTTCAGCTTCTGTGGAACAAATCACTGAATGGCCCCATGCCTGGTGGATGTTAATAAAAGCACACACGGCCCGTTTCCTGGCCTGGACTTCATCTCACCTTTGCACTTAAGATATACCAAGATTCAAAAGATGTGGCGAGAAGGACTGTTTCATTTGGTCTTAATGTAAAAATTTATTCCAAATTTAATAATTATTACGGAACTGCCTTTTCCTCATAATCTGTGTATATGATTGTGTTTATATTCTGGGAAAAACAGCAATATATCATTACAACAATATTCTGCAGTGTGTTGTTGTTGTTGTTATAGTAGTTATTAAGTCCCCCACACCCCACACTCTAAAGCCACAACATCTGGATAAATCTGAGGTTGCTTTTAGGTATTTGGGTGAAGGGGTTGGGGTCACCAGAAGAGTGGGTCTTGACGCGAGGAATGAAGAGGCTTGACACAAAGTCTGTGTTGGGAGGACTGAGGAACTCAGGGAGGAGGCCTCCTGAGTAAACCTAGGGTCTGTATTCATTGTTATAAAACAGGAAGATGTAGACAAAAGCTGCTCGCCTAACATTAGCACTGATTACAGAGGTCATGGAGAAGGTCAGAGAGAATGTCTCCACCTTTGTTTTTACAAAACTGCAGTCCTTCAGCACAACCTCTGCCTCCAGTATCAAGAAGCTTTTGGAATCTAGAACATCTTTACCGTAATTATTGTTGCCACACCTCACACACACATTCTCCTTTGGAGGCCAGTTTTCCGATCTGCACAAACACAACTCATAAGCCATTCTCGTGATTCTCTAGTTCTCTCAAGCAAGAAGTGAGTTTTATGCTAAAGATCAGGGCTCAGTTTCTCCTACATTTGGGTTTAAAATTTTTCTTATGAATCAGGATGGCATATCTAGATTTACTATAATTTATCATAATTATCATAGAAGAAACACATCATTGTGTTAAGATAACTCTTGGCTGGAGCTGTGTGCTTAATCCAAAGATAGAGTGGCTGCTTTTGTCTTCTGTCATCATTAATTTCCCACAGGTCCATCGTTCCCTTAATAGTTGAAGAAGCATTCCAAGAAACATTTAAACTGTCTCTGTAATCATTGCACTGAGTGATTCTCAGAGCTATACATTTGTTTGAAAATAACTAATGATCTTGGAATTTTTCCAGGCATCATACACATTTGGAATATTTATTTTTACTCAGAAAAACAACATAAACACATGTCTCCTTTCTTAGAGAAAAGCTGCCTTAGTTCACGTCATGCACGGACTTAAAAAACTCTCCAGAATAAAGTTGCATTGATTATTGCTTTGCACAGTTGTAGCAGCCTCATTAGTTCACTACATAGCTTGAAATGGTTTCATGCCAAATTAAAAATGTAGGTCATTCAAAGGACTAATGGTGCTAACTCAGCATGAAGTGATTTCAAGCTCACCCATTTCTAACAGTCTTTTATCTTACTCCTTTGCAAACCATGATTTTGCAATGGCTATAATTTTATATATAATTTGTAAGAAGGTGTTTATAACTGTATTGTTAGAAACACATGCCTTACATTTCCACGAGATTAGGAACTGTTTAAGGCAGTAATTGTCAGGGCCTATAAATACTGAGACATTTGATCTCTGTACTTTAATTTTCTGAATTTTTTTATAATTTTATTTCATTTGCAAATGGATTCCCTTGAACACTAGCTGCATTATTTCTGAGTCTGCGCTTTTCAGAAGGAAATTTTGGAAAACTCTGAACAAAACTATTTTACATGGGTTTCAATATTGCAAGACCCCTCAAAGCCTGAGATAATGCGTCAGTCTCCAGTACACTATCCTTTCTCCCTGTTCAAATACTAACTGTTATTAAATAATTCTTTTTATTGAGAAACATACAACACATATGTGCATGTATGTATACATGAATGAATATACATATCTTTTTTAATAACTTAGATAATGCCGTGAAGACTGTGTTAACTAGTTTCATGAAAATATTTCAAATTGTATGTAAAACCAGCACATTGTACCCTGTGATTGCATTAATGTACACAGCTATGATTTAATAATAAAAAACAGATTAAACTAGTCATAGTATTTCACAACTTCATTTTTTTTTTTTTTTATTGTTGGGAATTCATTGAGGGTACAATAAGCCAGGTTACACTGATTGCATTTGTTAGGTAAAGTCCCTCTTGCAATCGTGTCTTGCCCCCATAAAGTGTGACACACAGCAAGGCCCCACATTTTTTTACTTTTTAGATTATACTTAAATTCTCCCCTTGTTAGTACATAGACTTTTTATTCTTTTTTATAGATATATGATATTTGATTATTTGGATATAATTTATTAAATTTATCCTATATTGATAGACACATTTTCAGTCTTCCATTACTATAAAAATGTAGCAACTTTGTTTATACGTTTTTCCACGAAGGGACTAGCATATATTATTGTTGATTTTCCCAAAGTAGAATTATTGGATATGAAAGTATTGAATTTGTCATTTTAGTGATATTACCACATTATCACTCATATGTAATCATCCCAAACATTGGGAAGAGAGTGCCTGTTTCTACATAGACTGGCTAAATGTTAACTAATCTATTTTCCAGTGTTGTTTTCTGGTTTTTATGTTTCTTTCTCATGGTTTGTACCTCTTTTAACGAGTGTATGGAGGCTGATACTAATATTTAACTTAGTATTTTTACAATGAAAGCTTCAAGTGAAACTTCTTTGAAATTTTATTTTGCTATGCAATTTTAACCACTTCTTGGTATCAATATTTTATTTGCTTGGTAAAAGTTGGGCAATTAAATCATAAATTAAGTTCTGAAATGATTTTAGTAGCATTAGAATTACCTGCCTCTGAAAGATTTGATTGAGTTGGACAAAGACAGTTGGATATTTAGCTTTTCTGAGATTCAAATCTTGGAATAATTTAACATATTACTTATTTGGAAATCAAGTGATTACCATGTTTGGCTGTGTATAATGCACACTTTCTTGCCCACATTATTGAGGGAAAAATACAGATGCACGTTATACATGTGTAATACTAATTCCATACCTATGTAAATATTTTTAATTCTGGATTTATGCTTGTGCATTAAAAGGGTAATTCTAGAAGGTATCAATATATATGCAAAATAATACCTTGGGATATGGTAATCACAGTGGGCTTTCAAACCCACCTTTCTGTGATACCTGATGGGATAATTACCCAATTGCAACCTCATGATGTGTCAGTAACAAGCCCTTTAAAGCCCTAATGAAGAAAAAGTGAATGTCATGGCTTCGGTCAGTTGGTAATGATTTAACACCTACAGGCAGAATCAAGTAAGCATCCATCGCCCAGGTTTGTGAAGGGATCTTAAGATTATGGAACGGTGGCAAGAAAGAAGTAGTTGTGAAATCATTTAAAAAATGCGGCATCAGCAGTGCCAGGGGTGCAGCTGAGGATGATGAAATTTACTGGGGTGAGCGACTCTTCAGAAGGCACCGGTAATGTAGAAATTGAAGAAGATGAAGATAATTCTGATGTTGACAGTGATGAAGAGCTCTTGTCATTCTGTCATGCATAAATATTGTAAATTTGTTACTGATACATAAAATTCGATATATATATATATATATTTTGTCTTCTGCAAGGTTATTTGCATTTAACCATTTTTATACTATGCGGAGTGTTATGTGTGTGTATTAATATATTTAGATACATATAGATAATGTAGCCTAAATCATTGATTATGGTATTCATTTATTCTGTATCACTAATTTATTTATTTATTTATTTTTATTTATCTTAGTTTACTTAAGACTCTCATGGCCTTAGAGAGGTTAGTGAAGATTTTCTACTTCTTTTTTTTTTTTTTGTAGAGACAGAGTCTCACTTTATGGCCCTCGGTAGAGTGCCGTGGCCTCACACAGCTCAGAGCAACCTCCAACTCCTGGGCTTAAGCGATTCTCTTGCCTCAGCCTCCCGAGTAGCTGGGACTACAGGTGCCCGCCACAACGCCCGGCTATTTTTTGGTTGCAGTTTGGCCGGGGCCGGGTTTGAACCCGCCACCCTCGGTATATGGGGCCGGTGCCCTACCGACTGAGCCAATAGTTTCAGTCTTTTTTTTTTTTCCTATTTTCTCTAATCATTATGTTTTGGGTGCATGCATATTCATAATAAACTTCATTTAAATGGCATTCTTTTATAAATTATTATTTTTTATCTTGTTTAGTGTTTCTTTGACCTGAAATATATTTTATCTGTTAAAAGATGATGGCTTTTTGTTCCTTCCTTCCTTTTCTTTTTAATTTCATCTCTCTTCCTTTCTACCTTCTTTGCCTCATTTTTTATTTTCTTTTTTCTTTTTTGGTGTATGTTTCTGTGTGTGAGAGACAGTATGTTTCTTCTGATATTCCAAAAGTTTTCCCTATTTTGCTCTAAGTAAATTATTTTATAATCATGATTATACTAATACTTCAGTCCTCTATTCATTTAGAAAACTAGGTGGCCTTTATGAGTAATACCTGTTGTGGTGAGTGACTCTTCTAATCATCCTTGCAAATATTATTTTCTGCCTACAAGAAAGACGGTTTCCCAGGTTTAACATCAAGTCAAATTATTCCTCTGAGTTCTCAGACAAGGATATCCTGTTGAAAGTTCCCCCAAATATTTAAATTCAATATATACAAAACCAACTTCATGATCTTCTCTCCTTTCCCTTCTTACACATCTTCTATTTCAACACACCTCACCATTTCTACATAAATCTGGAAGCCTAAGATCTTTTAGACTTTGTCACTTTCTTCCCTCATTTCAATATGTAAGCCCTTATCTGAGTATCTCAGAAGGCATCTAGGCAGCTCCTCTACTCAATTTTACCATATTACACTGGAATAATCTAATACCTACTGTCGCTATGACTTCTGTGATTATCTTAAATTGATTTATTCACATAAACTTTGGGTCCCTTGTAATATTTCTTAAGCACCAAACATGTTTTAAAACACAAATATTTTATTTTATGATAATCTGAATCACTTCCTTTCTTAGCTAATGACACATTTCAAAATCAGCTGGTAAGATTTACACAGCCTGTCTTGCACACTTCTATCTGGGGGTAGCAGTTCCATTGTCCCAGCCATAAAAATCCATATATATTTTTTGAGACACAATCTCACTCTGTTGCCCTGGGTACAGTGCCATGGTATCATAGCTCACGGCAGCCTCAAACTCTTGGGCTTGAACAATCTTCTTGCCTCGGCCTCCTGAATAGTGGGGACTACAGGCATCAGCCACTATGTCCAGCTAGTTTTTCTACTTTTAATAGAGATGGAGGTCTCACTGTTCCTCAGTTTGGTCTTAAACTTCTGAGCTCAAGCAATCCTCCCACCTCAACCCACCAGAGTCCCTGGATTACAGGCGTGAGGCACCATGCCCAGCAAAAATATATAAGCTTCTCATACAGTGTTAACTTCTCTGTTACTACAGGGCATTTATTCAGGGCATTTATTCATTTAGAACTGCCTTCCTCTCTCTTGTCATCTGACTCCTACACATTTAACAGATTTCATCTGTGACTTCTTAAAGAACACTTTGTAGGCTTGCTGGATTAAGACAAATTCTCCTTTTCTAATCTCATACTATAAAGTACCTTTAGTGGCATGATATATTACAGTTGTTACTTTCAAAATTTATGGTTACCATATTAAGCTCAGTCTTCTGGACAGGACATACTCTCTGACTCCTCAAGGAAGTCTAAGACCATACCGTCATAAGGATACTGCTATGGATACCTTGAATGAAGAAATGTGTCAGTTCCCAAATATATTTGATCATGAAACTGTATTTGAAGGGGAATATCTAGAAAGGCTAGTTATCTTGAGACCATTGCAAAGAATAACAGACAATGAAGCTTCAAGATCTGTTCCTTCTTCGTCCTGGTAACATACCTCATGCCCCGAGGCATCAAGCGGCTGAGCCAAACCCGGACAGCAGGATGAAAGGCCTGCTGTCAGTGTAAGGAATTCTCCATCTCCCGCTCCTCGGACTCCCAGTCTTCTAGATTTAAAATAATGTGGTATAGTTTTAAATTCTGTCATTTTTTTTTTTTTTACACTTTCTGCATGTTAAACTTTCCATACATAAAGGAACTCTCTGTATAAATTGCATGGACATAAGCGACCCCAATCTGGTCATATTTTTAATTACATAAAGGACAGCTGAAGGTGTAGATCTATGACCAAAATTTTCAGAAAGAACCTCCATTTAAATACACATCCAGATAGAATGTAAGTGATTTTGTAGAAATTAAAGGAACACTTTTCCTTCCTCTTCCTCTGTGAAGCCTGAATCCTATCCTAATAATCACTGTTGCTTTGTACAAAGGGTAAAAGCAACAGATTTTCCCCAGTCATTTTTACATTTCGCCATCATGGATGAATTTTGGTCTGTAGAACTTGTAATAATGTCTTCAGAATCTAACTCAGAAAACCTACGTGAAACAAGGAATATTTTACCATATATGAGGACACTCTGGGTGGAAGGAATTTTCTTATTCTAGGTCTACACTTATTTCAAATTCCAAATATATTTAATTAAATATGAAAATTACCCCTTACATACTGAAAACATGTTCTGTGACCAGGTGGTAAAATCTCTTTGGACTTAGCAATGAGTCAGATCTTTATATAAGTGCATCCACATGGCTGTGCTGACCTGTTGTGAGTTATGGAAACCAACACCCATCTCATTTGATTTATGCAGTGCTCACTATATGTTTGGGAGCAGATGGGATGTCCGTAATATCCAGGGATATCTGATCCGCAATCTATATTCACTTTTAAAACCCTGTAATTTTTCGAGTTAAGAGAATGAAAGATAATTAAGAAAAAGAAAAGTTGCTCATCTTAAATTAGACAGATATTATATGCAAAGTAATACTTTTTTCTAAAAATTTGCTAATGATATTATAACATTTGGTATAAATGTACAAATCATTTCTAGTTTATGTATCTTGCATAAAAAGTTAGCAAGTAAATACTTTATTTTATAGGCTGTAGACAGGTGGAAGAAATAGGATTCATAATTATTTGAGAGTTTTCAGATTATAATAATTACCTTAGAGCAAGGCCTTGAAAGTCTGTGTTTTGTAATTAAAAGAAAAACAATTAGTATTATCATTGAATGATAAAATGGAGTAATATAATATTTACCATCTTTATTAAACTGACAACAATGGTGCAATGAGCTAATCAACCTAACTTTTAAAAAAATCAATGCTATGTTACATGGCTAAAATATTTTCATATTGATGCTACAATTGCCTGAAGAATAAAGACAGTTTTATTTTGTTTGGTATGGGGTCAGTTTGATTTCCTTCAAAAATATATATCTTAAGTATGTACTTGTATTAAGTCACATTTTAAAGTATACCTGAGTTAGAAAGGTGATTTAAGCTGTATTTCCTTGGCTTTAATTGGCACCAAATCTAAACATTTTTTTCTTTTACACAATTTACATCAAAATACTTAATCTTTCTCTGTTTAAAGTTGTGTGACTTATACATGAATTGGATTTTTTTCATGTTTTATTTATTTATTTTTTTTTTGGCCATTTATCTATCTTCATTTGAAAATCTTCTGTTTGTGTGTTTTGCTCACTTTTTAATGGTGGTGTATTTTTTTCTACTGATTTTTGAGTTGTTTCTAGATTCTGCATATTACCCAGATGTATAGTTTGTGAATATTTTCTCCCATTGTTTAGGTTGTCTATTAGCTGTGTTGATTATTTTCTAACCTGTGCAGAAGCTTTTTAATTTAATCAAATTCCACTTATTTATTTTTGTTGGTCTTTTGGGCACCAGCCCTGACAATGCTATGGGTTCACTTCCAGTGGCTTAGTGGGGTGAGAGGGGGAAGAAAATGAAAAATAAGAGACAAGAGACACAAAGTGCGAGTTTAGGAGTAGCTGGGGTCAGGAGGCTACACCCCTTCTTAGTGAGAATTTCAGATTGCAGCCCCGAATTCCAGGCTAGCTCTGTATTTATTTCATACACCAACGTTTCAGTCATAAGTCTCATGAAGGCAAGGCAAACAATCCTGTCATGGTTTTTGTTGTGCGTGCATTTTTCTAAATAAACTATTTCCTTAACTAATTACATCAATTGTGTGGATTTACTTGTTACTTTTATTGCTTTAAAGTATTTAAGATCTTAACACAAACAGGTTACAGAATAGTGAAAGGAGTCCAGAAGTAGGATGTCAGAGAAGGCCCCCATTAGGCCATGAACATAAATCACAAAAGTGACCTGTAACACTCGGAAAGCCTCTGTCCAGATGGACTGACGCCTCTGGCCATACCCAGGTGACAGAAGAAAAGAGACATTTCACCTCCTTATCTCATCTGGAGCAATTCTTGTTGTGTTCAACAACGTTTAAATATTCTACATTCTCAACTCCCCAAATTCACTCTCCAGGAGCAAGCAGCCTTCCAATAGTGCTTTGCACTTAAATTAGGGCTTTCCTGAATCACTTTTCTCCTCTTTCTGTTTTCCTTTGTCCATCCTCTGCAGTCACGTTCCTAATTCAATTCCTAATCTACTTACAATGAATAATTGAAAGAATATTGGTTTCATGCTTATAAAATCATTATTACTAGTAATGCAAGCACATCAAGATACAACTTTGCCCTTAAGTATTCCCACGTGCACTCTGCAGTTTTTATAATTGCCTCGGGCATCTTGAATCAGAAATTCTTTTCCTAAACGAATATCTAGAAGACTTTTTCCTATATTTTCTTTAGCATTCTTAAGGTTCCACATCTTCCATTTAACTCTTTTATTCAACTTGAATTATTTTTTATGAGTGGTGAAAAAGAGGGATTTTATTCTTCTTCTTTTTTTTTTTTATTGTTGGGGATTCATTGAGGGTACAATAAGCCAGGTTACACTGATTGCAATTGTTAGGTAAAGTCCCTCTTGCAATCATGTCTTGCCCCCATAAAGGGTGATATTTTTGTCTAAGATTAGTTTTTTTGTATTTAGGTGGTTTTATATCTTAGTTCTGTATTCTATTTCATTATACCAATACCAAGCTGTTTTGGTTTTATAACCTTGTAATATATTTTGAAATCTGGTTGGTGATGTGATATCTCCAGGTTTATTTATTTATTTTGCGTAAGATTACTTTGGCTATTTTGTCTCTTATCTGGTTCTAGACAATGTGTACTATTATTTTTTTCAGGTCTGTGAAATATAACCATGTTGATGGAGTTGCATTGAATCTGTAAATCACTGTGGTTAGTATGAATATTTTTACAATGTCAATTCTACTGACCCAAGAACTATGATGTACTAAGCAAGGAGTAAAAGATCTCTGTAGAGAAAACTATGGAACTGTAAAGAAACTAGGTTTCTTTGTTTTTAAGCTAGGTTTCCTATTTAAACTTCACTAGTTATAGTGTCTTGGTCAGATTTCCGATCTTTTTCTAGTCTCAATTTCTGAACTAATATATTGGGTCTATTGTGTGGATTTAAGGAGACAACAGGTTTCTCTTGAAAATGTTCTTAGGATTTAAGACAGTATCTAAAATCCCAAAGCCCACAATTAATAGTGATAAAAACAAGAAGAAGGAGAGGCACAATTATTATATAATTTGAAAATTTGGGATGTGCAAAAGTTTATTTTCTTAAGGATTTCAAGCATTTAATCAGAAATGCCTAGAGGCTAGAAGTAAATATTTTATGATTTTATATGAGAATGGCATGCAGCATACTAATGAAGCCACTTGAGTTATAAAGCAAGTAATAATTTCAAAGAAAAAGAAAGAGAGGGAGATGTTCCTGGCACATAGTAGTTGAAAACTGAATAAGGAAAAGAATGGTCACTATTATGAATAGTTTTTCTCATACTTTCTTCTAGAATTTTATTTCACCTGTCTTCAATTTAAATCCTTTATCCAGTGAGAGTCAGTTTTTTTAAGTGGTGAGAGGTGCAGGTCCAATTTTAGTCTCCTACATGTGGCTAATCAGTTCTCCCAGAACCATATTATTAATAAGGATTCTTTTCCTCAGTGTACACTTTGGTTTGATTTATCAAAGATGGTGATATATGGCTGGTTTTATCTCTGAATTATCTATTCTGTTTCATAGTCTATATTTCCTTTTTTTGTGTGTGCATGTGCCAGTACAAAAATGCTGCACCGAATCAGAGTAGACTAGTGGTATAGCCTAAAGTCTGTACTGTGATACCTCTGGATAAGTTTTTATTCCTTAGAGTTCCATCAGCTACTTGGGGTTTTTCTGGTTCCATATGAAATGAAGTATTATTTATTCAAGTTATTCAAAATAACATTGTTGATTTGTAGGGATTGCATTACATATGTAGATCACTTTGGGTGTCATGGACATTTTAACAAGGTTGATTCTTTGCAGCCATGAATGTGGTATGTTTTCTTCCATTTGATTTTTTATTTGTTTTTATTTTTTATCATTAGATCATAACTGTGTACATTACTGCATTTGTGGGATACAATGTGCTGATTTTACACACCATTTGGAATGTTTACATAAAACTGATTAACATATCATTCACCTCACATAGTTAACTGTTGTGTTTAGACATTTATACTCTACTGTTAATGTACTTTACATGTATGGTTGCAATATGCACAATAGGTAACTGTTCTTCCGTTTGTTCACATCTTCTACTATATGTCTTCTCATAGTTTCCTAGTTCTCTCTGTAAAGATCCCTCACATTCTTTGTTAGATATATTCTCAAGTATTTCATTTTCTTTGAAGCTACTGTGAAGAGTCTTGCATCTCTGATTTGATTCTAAGATTGTTATTGGCATACATAAAGACTAAAGATTTTTAGACATTGATTTTTCTATACAAAAATGTTACTATATTTCTAGATCACTCCCAAGAGGTTTATGGTTGAGTCCCTGGCATTTTCTAAGTGTAAGATCATATCATCAGCAAAGAGCAAGAGTTTGACCTCCTTTGTTCCCATTTGAAGACCCTTCTTGTCTTTCTCTTGCCTCATTGCATAGTGTAGAACTTGCAGCACGGTGTTGAATAGCAGTGGTGATATTAGCCTGGGAAAATAATTTATGAAAAAGACCCCATTGGCAATGCAGCAACACCGAAAACAAACAAATGAAAAGGATAAAGCTAATTAGCTTCTGCATAGCTCAGGATACAACTAAAGCAAACAAATCATCTTCAGAACGAGAAAAGATATTTGGATGCTACAAATGTGACAAAAGTCTCAATTAAATTCAAGAAGGGGAGAGAAGGCAGAAGAAGGAGAGGGAAGAAGGGTGGAAGGAGGGAGATTGGTAAGCTCTCGTCTGGTGGACAAAATGTAAGAGTATGCAACACACCCCATGGTGAAGGGCTCAACTACAACTTAGACTTTGCCTAACAAATGCAGACAATGTAATGTAATCATTTGTGCCCTCATATTAATATGAAATGAGAAAAAAACTGAATGAATGCAACAGATACCTGTGATATTAAGGCATAAATGCAGGATATAAATAATCTCCAGGTGATTGAGGCTTTTTAAAATCTTTCCTTGTTTTCCTTTGACTCTTTGGACACAAGATGAAACATCAGTTAAGCAGAACATTATAAAATGACCCCTTTCTATTTAATAGTATTTTTAAGTTTAAATGTTTTGATTCAACAAATAAAATAGGTTAACTCTTTCAGGGGGGAGGAGACAGAGTATCACTTCATCACCCTTAGTAGAGTGCTACGGCATGACAGCTCACAGCAACCTCAAACTTTTGGGCTCAAGATATCCTCTCACCTCAGCCTCCCAAAGCTGGGACTACAGGTGCCTGCCACAACCCACTGCTATTTTTAAAGATGAGGTCTCATTCTGGCTTAGGCTGATCTCCAACTCGTGAGCTCAGGCAATCCACCAGCCTCAGTCTCCCAGAGTGCTAGGATTACAGGTATGACCCACTGCGCCTAGCAAACATGTTAACTTTTAAACAGTACTATATTGTTCCCAGAAGTGTAGTTACAACTCAAGAATGGATCTTCACTGACCATACTACACTAAACTTGCAATCAGTCACTCTTCAGTTATAACAATTGTATTATTTTAGCAACAGCTTAACACAAAAATTTTTTTGTGTGTGTGGGTTTTTTTTTTTTTTTTTTGGCCAGGGCTGGGTTTGAACCCGCCAGCTCCTGCAGGCGCCGCCCTAACACAAAATTTTGAACCACAATCTTTTGATGTTTTCATGATTTAATTTGGTAGATTGTATTACTCAGTTTTGTGGTGCTATCAAATAATACTTGAGACTAGTTAATGGTAATTTATAATAAACAGATTTATTCCTTACATTTCAGGAAGGAAATCTGAGATCAACGAGCCTGCCTGTGGTAAATGCTGCAGTGCCACACCATCCCTTGGCAGAAGACAGAAGAGCAGATGAGAATCCTCTCCTGTTAACTCTGATACCCTCCCAGACCTAATCACCTTTTAAAAAATTCCCACCTTCAATCCTGTTTCATTGGGAATTGTTTCCAACATGTGAATTTCTGTGTGTGCGTGTGGGATCCATTCAAATCACAGCACAGGGAAATAACCTACCTGCATTGTCAAGCTCATTTGAAAGTGCTGTAATTACTTTGTTAAATGTGTGTATCAACTTGATCCTATGTTTTTCCACTATTAAGGTAAACTTTAACACTTTTTTAAATGTGGAAATATATACAAATAAATAAAATTTAGTATACAACTTAATTAATTATTATAGGATTGATACCCATGTAGTTCTAACCCAGGACATAGCATAAAATTTTACCAATACTTCCATTAATGTGTGGGTTCATAGTAAGATTTTATATCGTAACAAGTCATCTCAACTTTTGATTTCTTTAAGAAAGTGCTATAGACTGTTAGTGTAAAGAGAATTGAAAATACCAGAGCAGAAAGGATGGACTTTAATAAGAATAATCCAGCTTCAATTAAATAGCCTTATGAACAACAGCAACATAAACATCAACAAAGAACCCTGACTTCTATCTCACACCAAACACAAAAATTAACTTGACCAGGACCATTTACCTAAATATACAGGATGAAGCAAAAATGTGTCTAGAAAATGACTGTATAATTTACGACAAGAAAATATATATTATAATAGATACAAAAACACTAATTATATAAAAAGATTGATAAATTAGAGATTATTAAAATTAAGAATTTCTATTCATCAAGCAAACACTCTTAAGAGAGGAAAGACAATCAATAATAAGACAAAGGTATTTGTAATATGTGCATATAATCAAGTATTCATAGCATGAATATGTTAAGAAAGTTCAAATTCATTACCAAAAAAATCACAAAACACAATTTTCATAAAATTTGTTGTTTAATTTTATTTAACTCAGACTTTTTCTTACCTACCTGACTCAGAAAACCCTTTGCTAGAAATAGATACAATTATAGGATTATTTGAAAGTTTCAAAATTCCAAGTAAATGTCATAAAGTTGAATGTAGTTCACAAAAGAGGACGATGTATTTCACAGTGGAAAAGAATTACCAGATGCCTTATTTGTAGAACCTGAACTGTCCTGTTGATTTGTACTGTAAGTAAATCTTTGTTAATCAAAGTGGACTTCATGATTCTGCCCAGTGAGAAAGAGGGAATTACGTAGATAAGACAGTATCTCAGCATAGAAAATGGTGGCAACTGCCTCTGTTGGGAGTGAAAGATTTTACAGTAATAAAACAAATTTAATGGGCCAGTTCACTATTTTTCAATCATGCTGTTAAAGTTTACTGTTGAAATACTTGCTCTCCAGGGAATTACCATCACTTCAGTTTATTTGCCGCCTCTGTCCTATATAACAGCAGGGCTCCTTCCCCCCGCCCCCCGCTCTGAAAAAAGAAATTGCAATGGCACAGTGACTCTCATGTAACAAAAGCAGCTGTATTTTTTTAAAAAACATATTTTAAGACTTCCTCTCACAAATAACAGATTTAAAACGGATTTGAAACAGTGATTAATTTTATTTATTTAATCCATCCTAAGTCATCCTGAATGTAAACAATGAAGCATTGTAAGAAAGGAATTGCATAAAAATCTGTGGCATCACAGAAATATCTCCCATTCATTGACTTTCATGACTCTTTTCTATTCAGTGAAAATCAAAAATAGAAATCAATTATTTCCTATTTGTATGTACAATCATTGGTTGTCTATAAAAAAGCAGAACTTTCAAATAAAGGCTGTAAACTTTGAAATAAGTATTCTTTTGCCAAACTCACAAAGAAAAATGAGTCACTGGCTGCTACTAACATGTTTGAATTAACATGGAGCTTTTATGAATTTCTTTACCCAAGGTCTCCTCCTTTTGAGTTCCTATCTCTTTTGTGTCTTTTCATCTTTTCCTATGTCTCCATTCCTGTAAATTTCCTTCACTATTAAAGTGGTAACCCCATAGCTAAAACCTATAGTTGAAAAGGACATGAATCTAATAAAAAAAAAAAAATGAGTGAAATACTTCAGTACCTCCCACCTTCCCCCTCCTCCACTTGAATTTAATTGTGTTTTACCCTCTGTGGGCATGTAGTTGTCCATCTACTGGTTTCATATTAGTATTGAGTGCATTGCATACTTTCTTTTCCATTCTTGAGATGCTTTACTAAGGAGAATATTTCTCAACTCCATCAAGGTAAGTAAAAAGATGTAAAGTCTCCATCTTTTTATAGGTGAATAGTATTCCATGGTAAACATACACCTCTGTTTCTTATTCCATTCAGGAGTTGATGGGCACTTGGGTTGATTCTACATCTTGGAGATTGTGAATTGAGCTGAGATTAACATTTTAGTACAAATGTCCTATGGTAAAATGATTTTTTTTCCTCCTGTGTAGATACCTACTAATGGGGTGCAGGATCAAATGGAAGTTCTATTTTTCACTCTTTGAGAATTCTCCATACTTCTTTCCAAAGAGACTGCATCATTTTGCAATCTCGCCAACAATGTTAAAAGTGTTCCCTTATCTTAGTGACCACACCCTCATCTGCTGCTTTGGGACTTTGTGAAGTGGACTATTCTAACTAGTGTTAGGTAGTATCTCAGGGTGGTTTTGATTTGCATTTCTCTGATGATTAGAGACTATGAGAATTTTTCATGTGTTTGTTTGACATTTGTCTATCTTCTTCAGAGAAGGTTCTGTTTCTGACTCTTGCTTAATAAATGGGATTGGTTAGTCTTTGCTTGTTGCTTAATTTGAATTCTCTATAGTTTCTGGTTAATGGGATTGTTTGGTCTTTTCTTGCTTAATTTGAGTTCTCTATAGATTCTGGTTACTAGCCTCATTCAGATTCGTAAATGCAAATAACTTTTCCCATTCTGAAGATTTTCTATTTGCTTTAACTGTTGTGTTCTTAGCTGTCCATAATCTTTCTAGCTTCATTAGGTCCAATTTGTTTATTTTGGAGGTTTCTGTGATTGTCAATGGAGTCTTCTTTGTAAAATCTTTCCCTAGACTGATATCATCAGGAGTTTTTTCCACATTTTCTAGGAGACAATATTTAAAAAGTGGCAATGATCTCTGATGATTTATTCATTCAATTAAATCCCTATCAAAATCCCAGCTGTATTTTTGTATAAATTGATAAGCTGGCCCTTTAACTTCTAGGAAAAAACAAAAAAATCCAATTGCCCAACACCATCTTGAAAAGAAAAAAAAGTTGGAAGGCTAATTTTTCCAGATTTTTATATTTACCATGGTGCTGGTGGCTCAAAGGAGTAGGGCGCCAGCCCCATATGTCGGGGGTGGCAGATTCAAACCCAGCCCTGGCCAAAAACTGAAAAAAAAAAAAAAAAAAAAAAGTGTGGTATTGCCTATCGATAGACATATAAATAAATAAAATGTAATTAGATTCCTATTCATGGACAACTAATTTTAGACAAGTTTACCAAAACAATTCAACATCAAAAGAGACACTATTTGTAATAAATGTTGCTGAGATAACTGATATCCACATGGAAAAGAATAATAGTTGAACCCTATTTTATACAACATACAAAATTTAACTCAATTGATCATAGACCTACGTATCAGAACAAAATTATAAAATTCTTGAATGAACATATACAAGTATCCTGTAGATAAGGTTTTCTTAGATAAGAAATAAGAGTTATTAGACAGTAAAAATGATTAAAATTAGATTGTTTTAACATCATTGCATTACAAACAGTTGTGCTTCAAGAACATCATTAAGAATGAAAAACTCAACACACTTAATCAAAGCAATATTTGAAAATCATATGCCTGGTTTGTACTTGCATTTAAGCATATGTATATATTAGAACATATAAAGAACACTTAAAAAACAATAAGAAAAAATGACTAACCCAATTAGAATATGTAGATTATTTTAATAAATATTTCCCTAAAGAAAATATGGAATAGTCAATAAGCACAAAGAAAGTTCTCAACACTAGTCAACATTAGAAAAACCACAAAGAGATGTCACTTTACATGCAAAAGGATAGCTCAAATAAAAATGAAAAAGATACTTGAATAAGAGGGTCACCAAGAATTTGGATAAATCAGAAATTTACCAGAATCCACAGAGAACTCAAACGCATCAGCAAGAAAAAAACAAGGGATCCCATCGCAGGCTGGGCAAGGGATTTGAAGAGAAACTTCTCTGAAGAAGACAGGCGCACGGCCTTCAGACATATGAAAAAATGCTCATCATCTTTAATCATCAGAGAAATGCAAATCAAAACTACTTTGAGATATCATCTAACTCCACTGAGACTAGCCTATATCACAAAATCTCAAGACCAGAGATGTTGGCACGGATGCGGAGAAAAGGGAACACTTCTGCACTGCTGGTGGGAATGCAAATTAATACATTCCTTTTGGAAAGATATATGGAGAACACTCAGAGATCTAAAAATAGATCTGCCATTCAATCCTGTAATCCCTCTGCTGGGCATATACCCAGAAGACCAAAAATCACAACATAACAAAGATATTTGTACCAGAATGTTTATTGCAGCCCAATTCATAATTGCTAAGTCATGGAAAAAGCCCAAGTGCCCATCGATCCACGAATGGATTAATAAATTGTGGTATATGTACACCACGGAATATTATGCAGCCTTAAAGAAAGATGGAGACTTCACCTCTTTCATGTTTACATGGATGGAGCTGGAACATATTCTTCTTAGTAAAGTATCTCAAGAATGGAAGAAAAAGTACCCAATGTACTCAGCCCTACTATGAAACTAATTTGGGGCTCTCACATTAAAGCTATAACCCAGTTACAACCTAACAATAGGGGGAAGAGGGAAAGGGGGGGTGGTGGGTAGAGGGAGGGGGATCGGTGGGATCACACCTGTGATGCATCTTACAGGGGTATTTGCGAAACTTGGTAAATGTAGAATGTAAATGTTTTGGCACAGTAACTGAGATAACGCCGGAAAGGCTATGTTAACCATTGTGATAAAAATGTGTCAAATGGTCTATGAAGCGAGTGTATGATGCCCCATGATCATATCAATGTATACAGTTATGATTTAATAAAAAAAATAAATAAATCAGAATTTTACTACCTTGGTGGTACTATAAAATGGTGTGAATACTTTTAAATACAGAAATTTTATAAAATATTCCACACAGCATCTACTCAAGAGAATTATAAGCAAATATTTCCAAAAACTTGTTCAGTTTTCTGAGCATTATTTTTCATATTAGCCAAAAAAAATTGAAAGTTTCTCTAATGCCAATGAACCGGTTAACAAAATATGGCATAGTTATTGTATAGAATACCATTTGGTAATAAAGAGGATGAAGTATGGATGCATAGTACATTGTGGATGAACCTTGAATACATTATGAGAAATGAAAGAAGCTAGATGCTTTTAAAAGGCAAAATATGAATGTCTGACAATTAAGTTCACACACTCATCCTAGAAAAAATGCTACATACCTCATTGCTGAATATTATTATGGTTACCTTCAAAGTAGTTTCCTTGGGAGGTTATGCACCAACTCCAATGTCTAGTCCACCCTGCAAAGCAATTTTGGAACTCTTTATCTGAAATGGCCATCAGAGCTGTTATCACAATATCCTTAACATCAGGAATGTCATCAAAATCTCTTCCTTTCAATATTTCTTTTAACTTAGAGTAAAGAAAAAATTCACTAGGGGCCAGGTCAGGTGAGTAGAGAGAATGTCCTAACACAGTTATTTGTTTACCAGCTAAAAACTCCCTCTGAGACACTGTCCATTGATGAGCTTTTTTGGAACCATTCTTGTACACATGCCAAGATTTTCAGTTAGTTTTTTTTCCTAACTGTTTCTCTATGTTTACGTGATCCGCTATGATTCTCACAGCCAGCTGACAATTCTGATGTTCACTGTCAAATTTTTGAAATGTTTTCATTACTTCTGCTTGTTACTAGTCTCCCTGATCTCTCTTCATCAGAAATGCTTTTTCTACCCTCAGGGGAAAAAAAAAGTATAATCATTTGTACACTGCAGTTTTCTTCATGGCATTATCCCCATAAATTTGGACTAATATGTCCCCAATTTAACTTCCATTCTTGCCAAGTTTAACTAGAAATTTTATGTTTTTCCATCGCTCTAATTCAATCTCTATCATTCTCACAACAGCCCACAAACACAACAATAATGAACTTCACTCAGCAAGACATCACCACACGTCAACACAAACACAGCTGTGAGACACTGATATTCCGAGGTTATGAAACCTTACTGAGGTGTTTGTACAGTGCTGCTGATGTAAGTGTAGGTGGTAAGTTCATAAACTTAATTTTCAGAACTTGTATTGAATAAATCCATTATATAAAGTCACCACAACAAGCAAATACACAGAGACAGAAGTTAAGTATTTATGTATTCAAGGGGATGGGGAAGGAGTGGACAATGACCATTAAGATTTTTTTTTTTGAGTGATGAAATGTTCCAAAATTAGACAGTGTTAATAATTATATAGTTATACAACTGTGTGAATATACTGTAAACTGATGGATTATACAAAATTTTAAGGGTGTATTTTGTGGTTTACGGATGATACTGCAATAAAACTGGTAAAAGTAGCAGATGAGGGCTCAGAGTATGATTTTGCATACGTGTGATTTATGAATAAGTCCATTAAAAAACGGAAATTTTCTGTATAGTATATGGCTATATATAATCTTGTTTACAGATTAACAGCTAATATGTAATTGTGATAAGCTTGGTAAACTTTAATGCTTATTTTATTTATATCTGCTATATTTTTTAAATCTCTTTGTACCCTTTTATAATACTTATATTTTTAAAACTTCACATCTGACAAAAGCTGGAAGTCGGGAAAATATCAGCAAATTATAAGGTGACATAAAATAGGATCAGAAAAATAGACAACATATAAAATAACATTAAGTAGTAAAACTGAAAATCAGTGCTACGTTAGAATGGTTGTTTTATTTGCCAGAAAATTTAGTCATCTTAGTTTGCATCTTGAAACTAAGGTTAAATTTCTCAAATTCTATTTCTAATTAGGGAATATTACCAAACTAATAAATACAGTGGCAGGTATTTATCATCAAATTGCTAAGCAGTAGTTAAATCGTTTTTCTTCTGGGGTTGTTAATGATAGCTTAATTAGTTTGCTTAAAATCGGCTTGCATTTTTAACACAACTACATAATTAAGTACACAAAACTCATACAAATATACAGAATATTTAATTTTCTACCATGACTGGACAATAATTTCACAATAAAAAATATTACTTTATATTATCATAGACATTTTCTATAATCTATTATAAAAGAAAATTTAGGTAAAGAAAATATGTATACAACCAAACCAAGGGACATGCAAAGATGTTATAGGACAATTTTTTGTTTATGCATATAGAAAGTATACCACTTATAAGTATACAAGTCAATTACATTTTGTAACATGAGATTGCCTTTGAAACTATTACTCATTAGGAATTGGATTTTTCATGTATGTTAGCAGGTGCCAACACTGATTTTTTATGTGTATGTTTTATACATGGGATCATATGGTAGTCCTATATTTACTTTTCTGAGGAACTCCCATACTCTTTTCCCTAAGGATTATGCCACTGTACAGTCCCACTAGGAGTACACAAATGTTCCCTTTTCTCTTCACTCTGGCCAATGCTTTTTATCTTCTCTTTTTGATAATAGCCATGATCCCAAATATAATCTACAGTAGTTCTCATCATCCTAAAATATAATCTTTTCTTCAGCACAGTGGAATTGCTGAACAACCTGCTTATTGGAATATGTATGCATTTTTTTTCAGCTTCAAACTATCTTCAGAATTTGCCTTGAGGGGAAAAATGGCAGTGTGTGCGCCCTGCTTAGTTCACTACTTTTAGCTTCTTAGTAGTTAGAATATAGCTCTTGAAGCTCCAAATTATTCTCTCCAATCCCAGACACAACAGAAATTTAATTTGTTTTTCTTTTTTCAGTAGCACCCCTGTGAACTATGAAGGTCTGGATTTATCCTGTCTTGCTCTGTGGCCAGAATATTATGATAGCTGACTATCAAGTAACACTTCTGCATTCTACGTTTCTTCTCTCCCTGAAACCTAGGACCTCCTAATGCAGTGTCCCATTTCTTCAGCATATCCTTGTCACTCACTAAAAAAAAAAAAAAAATTAAACCCTAGAAACAAAAACAAAACAAAACAAAAACCATCAACCACCTTTCTTGCATTTTTTTGTACCTTGTATTTTGTCCATATTTATAGCTGTTTTCTCTATCTTCATTACTATTGGACTTGACATTTACATAATGTCTTATAAAATTTTAATATTTATAAAGAAAAGTAACACTGTGATATTTTTGTTTCTTTTTCAGAGTGGAAGAAGCTAAATTCTCATCATCTTCCAAGTATGTTCTGTAATCATTAATTAATTTTGTATGTAAAAATAAATAAAAGGTAGTTGGAGGAGAAGCATAAACTTATGTGATTCTTTCTTTATGTTTTTTATTATCCTCTAACCTCTGGGTGTTAAGGAGAATTGCATGAGAGTTTAAAATGTGTGAGTCAATATTCACTCATTCAATAAATATAAATGAATTTAAATTTAAATTAAATTTCTTTAAATCAGGAAAATAGTCCTAGTCCATGGAACTTACGTAGTTTAATCATCTGGCACAAGACAACATTATATAGCAATTATATCATACAGCATTATATCAAGTACAGCATACACAAACGCAAGGTACAGATAGAATAAAAATCTAAGAAAACATCAACTGTGATTGCTAGGGCTGATGATTTAACGTACCTTTATGTGAATGTGTATTTTATTTACGTTAAAATTATGTATTTGTCCTTCATACTCATGGTTCTGGTTGCTGTTATTAAGCCCCATATGTACAACGGTGATAAAATAACACAGTGACCAGCTGCCCCTTCTGTTCTGACACTCTTGTGAGCTATTTGACAAATCGTTAGATTGGACTCTGCCAGTTGAGCCTGTGTCTGTCTCCAGGACGCTGCTGCTTACCCGTGCAGGCATGTGGTGTTTTCCTTCAAACAGAGTCATGCTGCTGCTGATTGCTCCATTCTGTCCCAATCTCCTGCTGCTATTCCCTGCCACTGACACTGATGTCACATTGCTTCATACCATGCTCCGTGCATCCTTGAATTAACCCTGCAGGCCTTTTGTACAATTCTCCTTTTTCAAGTCATTCTACTGTGTCATATTTAACATTTAGGTAAAAATTCTTCAGAGTGTGAAAAGCCCAGTGTGAGAGAATCACACAGTGATTTCCTGGAGCCTTTGTTCTTCTAGCCTTACGTGTAGCTATTCAGAGGAAAAATGAAACTCTTCCTCAGAATATGTGAAGTAAAGCATTGGGTCACAAACTCACACACAAACAAAAGAAACATTTCTAAATAATTAAGTTGTATGTGCTTTTTATGATCAAAATAGATTATTAGCAGCCCTGCTTATAACCTTGACTTGCCCAAGGAAATGTCGAAGTTAATCTAGCTTGGATTTATGCACATTCTTATATTTGGTGAATATCTACAAAGGATTTTCCTATCCGGGAGTTATCTAGTACATCTCTTCCAGTTTATCAAATTCTCATTTTGATGGTTTAAATGCTAGCAGACTACACAAGTCATATTCATTCATTTCATTCTGAAAACGATGATGCTGTCCTGAATCCTTCCAGAAAGGTAAGATTTATGTTGTTCAGGATCTTCTGTGCAGAGTTGCAAACAGGAGGGAAGCACAGCATATTTCCAGAAGTGGAAGAAGAAAAATGGAAAAATATTCTTTAAATATATGATCTCTATCAGTCCACGTCATCCCCTTTCCACTCCCTCCCCGTTATCTTCTGCAAATGCTGGCTTCCTGTCATAGATGCAGACCAGGGACGATATCCCATGATTCTATTTTCTTTCTCATCTGAGTGTACTTTGGCTCTGTTTTTATGTGTTTATTATTTTCTACTGTTGTTTTGTGTTTGGCATATCAGCGTTCTTGAATAAAGAAGAGACACATTAAACCATGTCTGGGTGGGAAGAAATGTAATGAATTCTCTACTCTGTAACACTTCATATATTATTATACCATCAAAAATTGGTAAGCAGCAGTAACTCTTGGGTATTTCAGATTTAGCTCTGTATGCTCTAAATAATTCAGTGGACTCTGAGGAGACGTTCTTGAGAGTTAAAGCATATGGGCTGCAGAAACTTCCTAAAATATTTAGTGATAAAGATAGCCACTTGCAACATCACTAACAGAAGGTGAAAGGTAGGGCAGAGAATCACACAGCACTTGATTTCCACGTCAGTCCTTTCTTTAGTTAGATTCATCCCTTTGACTTAAGAATGTCTAGGAAAATTTAGATAATGCAAATTAATAATTTAAAAACTGTCCAAAACGTTTTCCTTGGAACACTATTCACTTGGTATGTTCCTCTAAAATAAGTATTTAGAAATGTAAAATTTTTTTGAATTGTGCATGAAGTAATTTGCAATCTTAAAAAAATTAAAATGCTTTAATATATCCCATGTCCTATAGTGAAGAATTTTGCCTAACTCTCTGTAAATCAGTGTTTCTAAATTTATTTGACCATGAAAGTTTATTTTGTTTTATAAAACTTCTTAATATCCTTATATTTTATCTTTGAACTTTTTTCTAAAAAACCACTTCTTAACATCTTAAAAAATTAGAGTTCTCTCAAACCCCTGAAAGGAATTGTTTTATAATATGGATGTACAAATGTTAAAGTGGTGCCTGGTAACTCTAATTTCTCAAGTTTATCTTTTTTATTAGTATTTCATAGCTGGATTTCTAAAATATATGTTAATCTTCTAAAAAAAATCAAAAGAATGCTATTGCTTATCTAATGAAGTTATATTTACATTTTATTAAATATTCATATTTTTCATGATGTTGAGTGGCATGGGATATATTCAATATACCTTTTCATATTTTCCATGTCTTAAGTTTTGCATTCAATCATGATGTATAATTTCACAAAGCAGTTCCCAAATTGCATCTTACCTCTTTAAGCTGTTATTTTAATCTCCCTGTAACAACATTCCATTTGCTTCTTCACCAGTCAGATCATACTCATCTGGCATATTTACACAATTTTATATTTTTACTAGACTTAAATGCAATCTCGATAAGCTTTGTAGGAGCCTAAAGCATGCACTGCTCTTTCTTCTGTGTTTTCGGTGGTCTCGAATTAGATCTCAATTATTGGATGCATTAAAATCCAAATTGTTCTGTATTTGATTTATATAATAACATTTATGTCTCTCTCACGTTTTAATCCATTATTTTGATCTGGTAGTGTGTCTTTAAGAAATGATGACAGTACAGAATCTTAGCAACATCCTCTTAATTGTTTTTCCTTCCAGCGTTCTCAGGGTTCCTTATCTTAAACACATATTTGGGTATTTTGTTCCTTTTGTATAAATACTTATATAAATACGATAAAGACAAAATTTCAAGTCCGAGATATCTTTGAATGGTATCGGAAAAGGGACTGGGAAAATTACAGCGTTAATAAATAGTTTTAGTAGGAAAGGATTAAAGGAGCGATTTTTGCAAGTTGTTGATAATTTGTTCCACTTGGTAACCTTTACTTTCGGACTATTTTTTTTTTTTAAAGTCATTATACTTGCTTAAACATTTCCAGAGAAATCTTTAGAGCATTTTTACAGAAGCAGTAGTAACAGTCAGGACTGCACAGGGAATCTAGAAGTCTGGTTTCATTGAGTAGTATTTGCATAACTAAACTTGATGGAGCAGCAAGGGAGTAAATGCATTTTACTAGAAGTGCAGACTTGTGCTCCTCTAGAATTCTGACACTTGTTGGCCAATAAGCAAATAGAAAATTATGCTCCGTGTATGTCCAGTTGAGCTAAATATATCTAGAAAAATAACTTTTCTGTCACATCTCATTATATGAGTGAACAGTCAAATAAGGAAGATGAGAATAAAATGTGCACCTAATTTAGAATTTTATTCGCAAGATCTCTTTTCTCACACAGATGACAATTTGAGATGAATAACTGAAAAATGTAGTGAACCTTTGAGCGTATTTCTCATTGCTATATTTATTTCTCACGTGTTCTCAGAGTTTTACGTGTTTCTTAGCTCTATACTGAGTGGTGTAGGACTGAGTGCGTTTGTATTTACAGAGCTCTTGTACATTTAGAACTGTTTTGTTTTCTAGAATAAGTACATCGATGATCTGTTTTGCATATGGCGTCTGAATGATTTAGTAAGTACCAGTGACTTTCATTTTTCTTTGAACTTAGAATATCATTCTCTACCCTGTTATGGAGAGAAGGAGCATATTGACAAAATATTGGTTAACATTTCTGTACTATCCAAAGCACTTAATTATTTCCAGGAAGGGAGGGAAAAAAGAGAACGTATTGTAAATATTCACAACTCAAAATATTTCAGGGTCAGGAGAAATGTTTGTTCATTTCTCCTATATCTTGAGTTTTCATTTTATGACACCTGGGGTGGGAAGCTGTGTCAAAAAGTGGAAAGTGACTTTGACTCTTAAAAGATTAAGCGTGGAACTGTTCTGAATACAATACAGATGCCACGTTGTAGGTATTTTCCTCTGGTTTTCATGTATCAAAACAGAATACAATAACCTTGAAAAATGCCATTTTTCATTTTTTCATAGTTTGGTTCTCCAATGATTCAATTGTTGTCTATATTTTATATATGATTGAGAGCTCTAGAAAGTCACATTATCAAGTGGCAAGCAGATGCCCCTGTGAAAAGAGACATCTTCAGAAAGGCCTTTGAGCATGTCCTGGTTCGGACTGTCAGGAGAGGGGATGCCGTGTAGGTGATTGTACTTAACCAGTAGCCACCAGATACACCACTTTAATCTTCTCTTTTGAATATCTGGCTCCCTCTTTCCCCTGATAATCCACATTAGTTTTTCCGCCTTAAATCCTCATCTGTAGAAGTATTGTATTTCGTGTGTGTCTGTGTGAAGACAGAAAACATGTCTTTCTTGATCTCCTTTTATTTATATTTTGTCCTGTCCCTGTATTATCTTCTTTCAGAAAGTCAAAAGTGACCTCTATTGAAATATCAATAGAAATAGGAGGGGGAGACAGAGGAGTGGGCATTAACTGCTCAAGGCTAGAATAGTGAGATTTTATGTGTTGTCCCTGCTCAAATTTCATTTAGCCATTACAGTTTCTAGAAGAAAGAGAAACAGAAAATGCTATTGATTGGCACTACATACTGCCATATAAATAAGTTTAATCGCTTACGATTTATTCTGAATTTTTAAGGGGAGGGGACTAAATGAAATTTTTCCATTCTAAGAAAAATTTTGATTTATCAAAAAAGTTAAGAAAGCACAGAAGCATGCTTCAGAAAGTAACTAATATTATGACCTATGTGCTATTCAACAATTGGTGGCAGGAGGGAATGTGCACCCAAGGACTAAGGGGGAGATTTGGAATGGATTGTTTGCCTTGTCTTGTACTTTGAGGCATGAATTATTCTCACTGGCACATGTGGACCCTGAACATGTTAATCATTTGTGCTTCTTTTTGGCATGCTTACACATAGATCTCTCATTTTTACCAAAATAATTTGGCTATATTTAACCTGCACTGGTATGATAGATAGCATTCCAGATTCAGAGTTGAAAAATACTGGTGCATGCCTTGTGCTTGTACAGCCTTGGTGCTAACCATAGACTCAGAAAGAGTTGGTACACAATTTGCTCTCTCTTTCCTTCTTTTTGTCTCTCTCTCTCTCTCTTTCCTTCTCTCTCTCTGGCCTTGTCCTCTGTGTTTATCTACAGGAAGTTTAGTCATTGGCAGAGTATAATCCCAGTAATTTTATGGGGTTGAAGGACATGAAAATGAGATATTGAACAAATCCTGTCCCATTCTTTATAGTGCTGAATTTCCTCTGTTATCATTCCACTTTAGATCTAAACTCTCCAGTGACTCTGGAATACGTATTAATAGTTTCCAATTGCAAGAGAGTTAGTCCAATAAAAGTTACAGTCAAACCTAAATCATAAGTCTTCTTTCATCTTTATTAAGTTATAATTGATGAAAAAGGTGTATATTAATATTTACAGCATATGAAGTGATGTCATGATCTGCGATATATCACATGTATATATTGTGAAGTAATTCGATAATTATAAACCAATTAACATATCCATCACCTCACACTTTTACTACTTTTTTGGTGTGTGTGACAATAACAATTAAGATCTGCTGTCACAGCAAATATTAACCATACAATATAGTACTTATTGTTAACTATAACAACCATGATGAACCTTAGATCCCCAAAGCTTAGTCATCATAGAATTGAAAGTTCGTATTCTTCAGCCAAAATCACCTAATTTCTGGCAACTCTGGTGACCACCATTCTACTCTAATAAGTGAATGCACTATGTAAACCTTGGTTGGTTCTGAGGAGAAGGCACCATGGTAATTTATATACATTCATATCTATGTACATTATATAGAAAGTGTGTATGCATGTAAGATATGTAAGTGCCACTTGATTGCTTATTCAGTTTGTCTCCATATAGCACTTACCTGTATGAGACAAGAATTCAATAAATTCATGTTGGGAAATGTTGAGATAATTTGGCTATAGCTAAGGTGAAGTTGTTAATGATTCAATTTGTGGTTCTTCAATAGAAGACCAAGAAAAAAATATAACTGATTGCTTGTTAGCATTTAGGTGTAGATACCCACAAGAGGGATTGCTAGCTCACAAGGGAGTTCTATTTTTGCATTTTTAGAAACCTGCCTACTATTTTCCATAATGATTGTACCACTTTACACTTTCACCAATATTACGCAGAAGTTTTCTTTTCTCTACCTCCTTCCCAACATTTATTATCTTTTTTCTTTTTTATTATAGATATTCTAAGAGGCATGAGCCCTTCTTCCTCACTGTAATTTTAGTTGAATTTCTCTGATTGATGATCAGTGATGTTCAGCATATCTGTATCATCACTGAATAATGTCTATTTAGGTCTTTTGCCCATTCTTAACTTTAATTTTTTTTTAATTATTATGGATACATAATAATTGTATGTATGTGTACATGTGATGATTTGATACAGGCATACGATGTGAGTTAATCAAATCAAGGTAATTGGGTATCCATTAAATTAGGCATTGATTGTTTCTTTGTGTTGGAAACATTTCAGTTCTACCCTTTTAGTTATTTTACCCTATCTTATTTTTCATGATAGTAATTTTTAAACTGGGTTATTTCTTTTCCTGCTATTGAGTTGAGGTCCTTATATATTTTGAATACTAACCTCTTATCAGATATACGGTTTGCAAATATTTTTTCCTAATTCATAGGCTGCCTTTTCGTTTTGAGTATTTCTTTTTGTGCAGAATGTTTTATGATGTCTGCACTCTCTCATTAGTTGCAGCATTACTCACGGTAGCCAAAATATGGAAACAATTTAAATTTCCATCATGGATGAATCAAGAGTAAAAATGTAGTATAAATGCACAGTAGAATACTATGAAACCTTAAAAAGAAAGAAATCCTGTCTTTGGCAACAGCATGGATGAACCTGGAGGACATTGTGCTAAATAAAATCAATTAGGTGCAGAAAGAAAAATACTGTATGATATCACTTATATGTAAAATCTAAGGAAGTTTAACACATAGATACAGAGGTAGACTGGTGGTTGACAGGCCTGAGGCATTAGAGTGTTGAGAAGATGTTAGAGAGTACAAAGTTCAATTAGACAGCAGGAATGTTTCCGGGGAGATTTTTGGCAGTATAGTGATTATAGTTAATAATAATGCTACATCTTTATGTATGAGCTAGGACTCGTTTTCACATTTTTTGAAGGGCTGTAAGAAAACAAAAAGTAGAATAATATTTTGTAATGTGAAAATTTTATGAAATTCATTTTCACACAATGTCATTTTAATGAAAACTGACTTTCTCACCTAGTCTACTCTACATAAGCAAAAATTGGATACCCTAATAATATTCTAAATTAATAAAAAAAAAAAGCCAGACAGCATATAAAAGAACTATTTAAAAAACCATTATAGGGCCTGTGGGGTGACTCATTCCTCTAATGCCACCACTTTGGGAGGCTGAGGTGGGAGGATTACTTGAGGCTAGGAGTTTGAGACCTTCCTAAGCAATATAGTGAGATCAAATCTCTACAAAAAAAAAAAATTAAAAACTATCTGGGCTTTGTGGCACATACCTGTAGTCCTAGCTCCTGGGGAGACTGAAAAGAGAGAGTAATTTGAGCCTAGGTGTTAGAAGATGCAGTGACCTATGATCCAGTCACTGCCCTCCAACCTGGGTGAGAGCACAAGACCCTGCCATTTAAAAAACAAACAAACAAAAAACCCCCCAATAAACAGCTTTTCATTTAGAATTATCTTTAGTTTTAATTTTCTAGCCTCACATGAAATACATCATCATCACTGCTAATAAGTATAATTTTTAGAAATCAAGTGAAATGGCAGAATGTAATATTACAACCAATAATATTCCAAGAAAAACACATTTCTGAACCTATGCTTGTCTGCTCTAAGGATTGTCCTTTTCTTTTTAAGGGATCTCTTATGCTCTAAAGCTTCTGCATTCAAAAGAATTCAGCCATTCCCATAGATACCATTTCACTGATATTTACTGACACTTGACCTGTAATGTTTCCCCCCCAGAGAAGACGGATATAATCTGTGCTTGGGTTTCCTGTGTTTTCTGAAACACTTTATGCTTTAACCTACTCTAATGGATTGACTTGGAGTAGCTTACAAACATATTTCACATATTTTAGGAAAGCTTCCTTTACAAATCCATTATCATATCTTGATAAAGATATATCTTGATACATATCTTGATAAAGAGAAATCAACAAAGTTGACTTTAATAAATCTGTAGAGTATATAATCATTCCTTCTGAATTACTCTTATAAATTAATAATAAGGGAATTAGAATTAAACTACTCTATTGGAAAAAAGAGGACTTGTCAAAATAAAAATCTTGCAGGAAAAATTATTAATAAAACATCTTAATGTCTTAGGAGATATTATTATGAAATATTTACATATTTTTTCACGAATGTGTTTTATAAAGAAAAGCTACCCTTTTGTTGTGGGAACTCACAATGAGCAAAAATCTTTTAGTAATTTTATTTTTCCTTTCTTTTCTTTAACTTTGTTTTCTTTTTAAAATAATATGGTTTCTCTGCTAGAGGCAGAGTTGTTTCTGGAGGAAGATATTAAATCACGCTGCTAGTTCTACCCCATTATTTTATATACTTCAGGACGGAACTGGAAATATCTTCAAATATAAATACATATGGTAGTGTTAAATAACTTCAAACTAAATGTTTCTTCAAGGGTGAACCAAGTGTTCATATTCAGGTTGCACTTAATAGTCAAACAGAAGCACCCTGAAATCCTTTAAAAAGGAGAAAAGGGCTGAGACCTTCAATAGTTGAAAGTTTTGAATATTTGGAAATTATAGTAATGACAAAACCTTTCTATTAAACATGCTGCTTATTTCTTGGTGTTGCATTGAATAAATATTATTTTAATAGGTAAAACTGAACAATCAAAAAATAGCCATAATAGCCTTGCATAGTAAATAGAAAATATAAGACAAAAGAACCTAATAGAGCACATGAAATACATTGCCTAATGTTAAGTCTACTGCAGATAGCCAGTAGCATATTTACAAATTTAACATTAACAGGCTGATGATCCACGGCAGACAACATTTGCTTAGTTCCTACCAACGATTCTTTAATGGATGGCTTAATTGAATGATGGGGTGTATTTTCACACAATGTCATTTTACCAAAAACTGACTTTCTCACCTAGTCTACTTTACATAAGAAATGCAAAAACTTTGAAGAGATGATTTTAGAGAAAAGGGAAACCCTTTTACTGTGTCATTCCGAAAAAAAATACCTGCATATTCACCAATTGTATGTGAAGCAGAATTATGGGGCCTCCACTGACTACATCTGCCAATACGAAGTGTACAGGAATGGACACCATGCTTGCAAAGGACGGTTACTTATTCTTACCACATTAAAAGGAAATGCTGAGAACAGGACCATCTCCTGGCAAGCCAAAGACGTTTTGTGACTTGGGGGCAATCCCCCAAGCAACTCAGTGTTCAGGAATGAGATTAGATCAGTCACTCACTAGTAAGCCTGTATTATTGATGCTTAGTAGTTCTTCATGAGGGTTGTGGAGAAAGAACACGTGGCAATCCTTACGCATGCAGCCCTCATACATATTACCTTGACTCTCCACACCTGTTGTGTATAACCTTAATAAATAGTTCTTGCAGAGGGGGCTCGGGGCTACCCTGCACTTAAGCTTAGCCCACCTCCCACAAGCTTGTTCTTCTAATCCATGTCACGCCTGGCTCCTTCCTACAGCACCGAGACCAGGACCTTGGGGTCGTGACACAAATCATGGAAATACTGTTGATGATGCTACCGCTTGATTAATTCTATAATACCATTCTCAGAGTAGAAGTTAGTCGTGCAAATGCAAGTTTTGGAAGTAAACCTCCTCTTAGAGAAATGTGCAAGAACAATTTGTATACCATGGTGATGCGTGAGATGTTAAAGCCAGCTTGTGTTTGTAGTGACGAGAGAGCGTCCTGATGGAGAAATTGAATAAGGAACTTTGACACTGCCTAAATGGAAATAGGGCTATCTGTAGAAAAATTTCCTGTAAAGGCCATTTTTAAAATCTGGAAATGAGATTTGCAGCCATATGTTTATTTGAGACTTTAACATTGATAATATGTTAGTCTTCCTCAGAATACAGTTGAATGAGGCTATTTTGGAAAATTGGTTTTATTGATACTTACCTAAATATTTCTAATATCCATGGCTTGGCTTTTATTCATAGATCATACATTTCATATGGCCCTTGTGAGTTCCAGTAAGATTTAAATTAATATAATAAATGAAAATGCTTTTGAACAGCACCCAGGATATTTACAAATAGTTGGTAAATCCCTAAGCATGGCATTGCATCCTGTTAATTATACTTTACTTTTTGAAATTTATTTAAAAATTATCCTAAGGCTCCATGCCCATAGCTCAGTGGTTAGGGTGCTGGCCACATGCACAAAGGCTGTTGGGTTTGAACCCAGCCCTGACCAGCCAGACAGAAATGACAACTACAACAACAACAGCAAAAATAGTCAGGCATTGTGGTGGGCCCCGGTAGTCCCAGCTACTTGGGAGGCTGAGGCAAGAGAATTGCCTAAGTCCAAGAGTTTGAGGTTGCTGTGTGTTGTGACACTATGGCACTCTACCCAGGATGACATAGCGAGACTCTGCCTCAAAAAATAAAATAAAATAAAATAAAAATTGTACTAAAATATGCATTGTAAAATTTACAATTTTAACTATTTTTCACTGTATAGTTCAGTGGCATTAAACATTCACATTGTAGTAGAACTTGTACCACCATCCATCTCCAAAAAGTTTTTATCTTTTCCACCTGGAGTTTTGAAAAATATCATGTATAGTAGTCTGTTTTAATTCTTTCTTTTATTAGATTTTTAAATGTTTTTTAATTTCAGAATATTCGGGATATACGAGTTTTGTATATGTACTTTGTAAAAAACAAGACAAGGAATCAAAGATGGTAATTCTGTGAGAGAGTCACATATATTGGAAAAGTTTCTGTGTTAAATGCCAATAGTGACAAAACTGAAAAATTGTGCAGTGGCAGATGAAATATTTTAAAAAAGTAAAGCAAATAGATATAGATTCTTTAGAGCAGATGAATGGTATGTGATGATTATATAGATGTAGAAGTAGTTCTGCTCTGTAAACAATGACCACAGAAAAGGTCAGTGAAGAAGAGAAGACATATTCTAGGTTTTAAGGAACTGACATACTAAATAAAGGAAGAGTAAAAGACTGGCCATAGAAAAGTTAAAAAGAGGGATAGGAAAGAGAAGAAACATTAAAATTTACTCAAATTCAAAGAATCCATACAATTGACTTTGAGGGCTTAGTCATGTCACGTGCTTCAGAGAAGATGAAGATATGTGCAATATTTTTAAAAGCCTATTAGATTGTTGATTAGAAAATGCTTTGCATAGAGCAAATAGGCTAAAAGTTGTCCAACCGAGTCCTCAAAATTGTCAAGTTGGTAAGCCTAAAGAAAACAATTGTATAAGAGAAAAAGCAGAAGTATGAGGTAAAGAAATTACAGCGAAAGCCCATTCAGGAGATCTGGTGATAAGGGAAATTTAAGACAGAGGAAATGAGGTGATACATTTTGTTTACTACAAGTTTGCTTTGGAGCTGTAAATCTTCAGTTAAATATTTATGGAGGACTCAACCGTGACAGGTCCTGTCTGGGACTCCATATCACTGGCACGTTTGTAATGGAGAGGCACAGACACACAGAGAAACATACACTCAAGGCCCCAAAGAATCTCCTCCACGTTTATCTTTCAAATCCGGAAGGCATCACGTTCAAAACTGTCTGCTACAGCTCTATGAATGTTACAGCACTTTCGGCCCTCTAACGTGCTCCCCAGGCATCTCACCTGCCTCCTAGCAAGCCCACATCCAAGATTAATGGAGAATACAAATATACCACCTTATTTTATGCCGTCTGTCTTGTCATTTATGGGCCCCCGTGTAGTCCTAAAATATATGTCAAATAATTTTAGGCTGAGTAACTTACCTCTTAGAGAATAAGACAGAAAACTCAGTCACTTTTGACTATAAATATGATTTTTGGATGTGTGTGTCCACACTTCCTACCCTAATCATTTTCCAGACTTTTTATGTTGCTCTGCTGTAAGAGACCCTCTGTAGAGCATAGTGCACACCTCTTAAACACCCGTAAATAGTGCAATATCGTTACGGTGAAACATTCAATAAAAATTAATTGTTCCATGGCTTGTGCCAAGTGCTGGTATACAATAATGGAGAAAACAGGCTAGACCCCTAGAGTGATGGTGCTAGTAGTTTTATTGCTCAAGAAATACCCAACAGCAAAATACACTTCACGATTTACTAAATTCCTTCAACAGAGATAATCTTTACTAAGATTTGCAGTTCTTCACATAGACCTGTGTTGAAATTGTTTAATAATCTGACTTGCCATTGATGTCTTTATGAGCCATTTGTTTATTGTAGTCTGTACACCAATGGAAGGCTGAACATATCCCTACTAAGTGTACAATGACTGTTAATGGAAAAAATCAATAAAATTTATATAACTTATTATATTAAATAAAGTATAATTTATTTATGAATTACTAAGGCACTAATGAGCTTTAATCTCAGAAATATTCTATATGCTAATAAAAGCAAAGTCAGAAGTATTTCAAGCAATAGATTTGCACTTCAAAGTTGCTTGCTGCAGTCCAATTTTATTAAACATGGAATAGAAACAAAGGCCTTAATAATAGCCGTATTTTGCAGTGGGATAATCATAAGCAAGTAGGAAGGTATTGGATTCTGGAAGCATTGGTTGCTAGGACAATGGCTCCTATAATCTTGAATAAAATGCTGTGTGGGTATTGCATATTAAAGTGTCTGGATCATTTATAGTGGTGAGTCTCATCTGTTAGGAAATGACTATAAAACAATATCTTTTTACTGTTTGGACATATAATAGAATCTTGCCTATTCCAAATCATAGCCCTTCCCAGAGAGAGTATAGACATATATTTTAAATAATTCATTCATGTCTTACAAAGGTGTCTGGGAATAAATTTCTCTATTGAGTTATAAGGAAAATATGGACTGCTATAAATTTTAAGTAACTTTTTAATTTATTGTTCTTAGAATTTTCAGATCCAGCAGCATAGTCACAGAAATATGGAGTCATTCTGAATATGCAAATGTAACAGATTGTTAAATGTTATTCATTCTATTTTCTCAGTGTCAGATGAGACTTAAAATGGAGAACAAAACAAGAGGTTACAAGCAGTCCATAACATTATGTGAAATGTGATGTGTCCATCTCATCTGTTAAGGACATATATGGATGTGTGTAAAGGAAGTGAACAAAATTCGTTCCACTAGGAACAAGTCACAACTTTCAGCCTATTTAACAGGTGAAAGAGTCTTAGAGGGTTTTCTTTAGAAAGAATTGTTAATGTGCTATTAGTAGTGTCCAATATATTTTTTTTATTTTTCTCTGTCCCACATTGGGATAATAAGAGTTTTCTAGGACCACATGTTAAATACACAAACACTGACAAAAGCCGTTGAGAAAAAAAAAAGTTCATACATACTTTTCATGATAAATCAGACACTGCAGACATGCAAAAAAAAAAAATCCTCATAAAATCAACATGTGGCCCACTAACTGCAAGTTGGACACCCTTGTCATTAGATTCTTCTCCCCCAATGGGCAGGAAATGATGCTCCTCACCCTCTATTTCCTCAATGCAAAAATTGAGAGAGATGCTTCAAGAGAAATCCCTACACTCCTAAACTTGACATGTATACCCTAGTGCTGAGGATTGGATGTTTTCATGTTTAACTCAAGCATGAAAGCTTCAATGGCCACAAGCTGTGACCTGCCTTTGCCCACAGCTGGAGCTAAAGGAAACACAAGCAAGTGGCTTTTCCACTTAGGGGGCAAGGGGCAGGTCTCCAGGGGCTCATCTCTGCAAAGGGGAGGCAGAGGCAACATCAGCTAATCTTAAAAGGATCTTATTCATGAGGATGGACAAAGCTTTCACGGTGGATGACTGGAAGCACAGAGACTAAGAAAAGGGCTCTAGGTGGCTAGAGTGGAGGATACAGAGATGTTATCTGCTCCAGAGCAAGGGAATTCAGACATTACCATCTTGGAATAGCAGTGGGATCTGCAAAGGTGCTCACCAAGTGGAGCACATATCACAACATATGAACACAAAACTGGGTCTGTTGCCACAAGTTCCCTCCCTAGTCCCACCACCTCCACCCCTCATCCAGACAGTGGAGTCAGAATCAATAATCAGTGAGTGAGAAATTCATTACAACGAGAAGAGAGAGGAGGTCAGCCATACTCTCTGGCTACAGTTTCTCCAAGCACGTGTTGTAGTGGAGTAGATAGGAAAGCTTTAAACTGGAGAAATTTTGGAAGCTTTGATTACTGAAATATGGATATTTATATTACTTTGAAAGACTGGAAATATTATGGAGACATTCTGACATTTAATCCAGGGGAAGTAAATGAGGAATCAAAATAAAAAACAGAAATAGCCAGGAGTAGGGGAGATGAAAAAGAGAGTTGTCTTTCTACCTTATTTCAGGAAGCTTCTCTACAGCTGAGGGAGTGAAAGTGAGAGCTTCCTCCCAAGATATGGTTCATAATTACTACTGGAATTTGAGTGTTTATATTTATATAGATATTGTTTTACTTTCCTCAACATCTTAAGTAAGGTATTTATTTACGTTTACTGTTGTCTTTTTTTTTTTTTTCCTCTGAGACAGAGTGTCACTCAGTCACTCTGAGTAGAGTGTCATGGCATCATAATCTCAAACTCTTGGGCTCAAGCTATCCTCTTGACTCAGTCTCCTCTGTAGTTGGACTGATAGACACCTACCACAATGCCTGGCTAGTTTTTTCTATTTTTAGTAGAGATGGGGTCTCTCTCCTACTCAAGCCAGTCTTGAACTCCTGAGCTCAAATAATCCACCCTCTGCAGACTCCCAGAGTACTGGTCTTTTTGAAAATTATACACAACATGTTATAAAATACACACACATATATGAAAATGGTGATTATGGTGAAACAAAGTAACAATTTAGTTATCACAATTTTTTTTTCTGCAGTTTTTGGCTGGGGCTGGGTTTGAACCCACCACCTCCGGCATATGGGACTGGTGCCCTACTCCTTTGAGCCATGGGTGCCACCCCTAGTCATCACAGTTTTTAAAATCAAAATAGAGAATAGAGTTGAGCATTTGACCTTTTGGGGTAAACTGTATATGTTTCTCAGAACTAAATAGGCTGAAAAGGCCATGGATTTAACTCAGATTTGCATATGTTCTGAAAGTTGTACATTATATAGTCAGTTTAAAGTTCTTTCATAGATTTATTTAATATGTTCATAAATAGAGAAATTAAAAAAATAAAAATAGTATTGATTCCATATTGAAATATAAAATACTTATTAAAAATGTTGCCCTGTAATATATAATAGCATGGAAAAAAATCACACACACAAACACACACTATATATATAAATATATATATATATTTATTTATTTTTTATTTTTTTTTTTGAGACAGAGTCTTAAGTTGTTGCCCTGGCATCATAGCACACAGCGACCTCTAACTCATGGGCTTAGCGATTCTCTTGCCTCAGCCTCCCAAGTAGCTGGGACTACAGGTGCCCTCCACAATGCCCGGCTATTTTTTTGTTGCAGTTGTCATTGTTGTTTTAGCAGGCCCAGGCTGGGTTCCAATCCGCCAGCTTGGGTGTATGTGGCCGGCACTCTACCCAATGAGCTACGTGCACCACCCTACACAATGTATTGTTAAACAAAGAATCTAGAAACCAACTATGTGAGTCAGGGTTCAAGTAGGTGACAGAAACTATACAGTAATTGAAACTAAAAAATAAACTATAAAGAATTAAGTAGTAATTCTCTACTGTAGAATTACTAAAGAGCTATAAACAATGCAGAATTATAGACAAAGGTGACCATCTCTAAGGCTGAAGGAAAGCACTCAAAGCAGAAATAAATCTGGAAGATTCTCTCTTCCCAAAATCATCCGGATCTCATGGCAGAGAGAACAAGTCTGGCTCTGGAAGGTAGAGAAGTCCGCTTAGGTGTCTCAGGCTAAAGCTGAAAAACAGATGTGTTCTGTGAGGTACCTGCTGAACCTATTGAGAAACTAATGGGACTTGCTGGAGTGAGTGCCACTGGCGGCCTCCCACCCATGCAGCTGGCAAATGCCAGGAGAAAAAGGAAGAAAACTTCAACACACCAGTCAGAAGTCTTTCTCCTCCTGTGTCCTGCCAGCACTATCTAATGCTGAGGCTTAATTTTTTACCAATTGCCAATAGAGAATTTTTTTTTATTATTTTAAATAACACGTAATATAGAGTTCAGAAGGGCCATGAAAAATGGATTTGGGATGAAGGCAAGAAGGCAATAACTGGCAGGCCAACATTATGATGGTAAATGTGGGAAGACTGTAGGTGAATGAACAGAGAGGGAGCTACTTTGGAATATGGGAAACAGTGAATGGTATTATAAAATGTTTTAAATACTATACTATCAATTCAAGGAAATTAATAGGATAGTATAGATTTTACTTTTTAACTGTGATAACTTAAAAAAAGTGAACACACAAGGAGGGCTAGCATTATCAGTGAGGTTTCAATGGAAAAAAATGAAATTTCACTTTAATAAAATACATGTTTTCAGGCAAAGAAAATACTAGAAAATTGTAGGCCATATTTTTGACTGAAAATAAAATTATTTTAGACTATGTTAAGAATCTTCGAATCTAAATTCGAAGATTAAATTCTAAATTAAAGAAAATGAACGTAGTCAACCCATCATTTCTCTATCAATATCGCTTTCTCTGTAAAACTAGGTCTGAAAACGTTCATAATTTTATGAAAGTACAGATCTTTGAAACACATGTTAAAGATGAAGAGCTGTTTGGTATGTATCTTTTATTGTTTCTGTGTCTAACAATCGTCTATTAAAACAGTTGTTCTCAAATTGTTGTCTTGGGCCCAGCAGCAGCATTCTCACCAGGATTACTCTCACCTGTGGGCTGGTGACAAAGCGAGTCTCAGGCTCCAGAATGAAAAATATTGAGACAAGTAATCTGTGTTGTGTTATGATTGACACCGATGCATACCAAAATTTGAGAGCCACTGATGAGTTTTTTATCATAAGGTTTATTGACATTGTTCCAGATACGTGAAATATTTAATGATCATCTCTTTTTAGAAGTTTATTTGAATTTTTAAAATTTGTTTTATTAAACAATTTTTAAATTGTTTAATTTTTCTGAGGGGTACTTCTTCTGGTAGAGTTTCCCATTCACTACTGTCTTGTCCACAAAATGAACATATTGGAAGTATTGACGTTGTTGTAAAGTTAGTACGATTCAAAAATGAACACCCAAGCTGAAGTTTAAAGATTAAGAAAATAGACAATATATAATTACTCAAAACTAACTAACAATAAATACATAAAAAACATTTTCGGATGTTCACACTACATATTTTAGCTCTTTGTTATTCCATAAATCAAGGTTTTAAATCCATATGAAAAATATATAATTTTGTATATCACATATAATACTTTATCCTCTTTTTGCCCAAAGAAATGTGTAACTTATTTTGGCAAAACAAATCTTTTGAACTTGGACCCCTTAAAGCAAATCACTATCAAACAACTAATCCAATGCTAGGATGTGTTAAAAATGGGCATTATGTGAGTTCACATTTTTGATTTTCTGCTGGAAAAATCTCCTCATCGTCTTAAGAGATTTTTTCATATCCTGGGAGTACCATCCTACTGAAACAGGATTTGCTTTTAGTTGATAATCAAATCATCACAATTCTATAAACTAATGGCACCAAGCTACCTAAGGTAGATATCAGTAAAACGTGAAACCAATTATGTGTTCAAATTACTTTTTTCCTATTATACTTCAATTTACAACTATTTATCATTTGCTAGGAAACTACAAGTTTTCATGCAATAATTTCTGATTATTTAGTTATATATTTCAGGTATTATATTCAAAACATATCTAACATATACTGTTAATTTGTTCAACAAGCATCATACATCTGGTTTACAGGCAAAGTACTACCCTCTCTAGACAAATTCCTCAGGATTTGGTATCCCAGGCAAGAGAGATTAACTTGACACCCAAATATGAGCTCATGTATCTTTTTAAGTTGCTGACATTTCCACTTAATATTACCTGATTCTGCACTGGGAAATGTCCACACCTACATACAAAACACTGGCTGGAATCAGCTTCTCAGAGTGCAGATTTGAGTCTTGAATGCCTCAAAGTCTCATTTGTGTATGGAGACTAACTTTAGCTACCATTGATTTACATAATCACAAATGCAATGTTTCCTTTTTTATACTTATTTTTGATTTTTCTACATTCATTTAAAGCAATGGGGCGTATTTATTATGATATCTCGTTCAGAATGAGGATGTTAAACAGAGAATTCTTTCTTAGGAACTGACTTCTTACAAGTACCTTTACCAGTCTACTGGATTTAAAGAAACAGACCCTTTTTATAGATTTTCATTCTATTTATGAAGTTGTCTCTTTATTTTTATTTATTTATTTATTTTTTTTTTTTTGTAGAGACAGAGTCTCACTGTACCGCCCTCGGGTATAGTGCCATGGCGTCACACGGCTCACAGCAACCTCTAACTCTTGGGCTTACGCGATTCTCTTGCCTCAGCCTCCCGAGTAGCTGGGACTACAGGCACTCGCCACAACGCCCGGCTATTTTTTTGTTGCAGTTTGGCCAGGGCTGGGCTTGAACCCATCACCCTCCGTATATGGGGCCGGCGCCCTACTCACTGAGCCACAGGTGCCACCCTGTCTCTTTATTTTTAATTAAGGTTTTAGCATCATAAAAATGAATTTAGGCAACCTTACCAGGAAGTCAGATTTTCTTGGTAAAACTTTCTGTCATGGGGTATTTTGCAAGAAGGTACAGGGATACTGGTCTTTTAATGACACAGGTTTTAAAGAATGTGACAGGAAGTCATTGATTACCTACCTTATCTGTATATATTTGAAGCATTCCACACTCAAGAATTTGCAAGCTACCTATACGCCTCTGACTACTCTTGGTTGTTCTTAGCATAAGGATTTGATCTTTTGTTCCTCTAGCCAATTTTCATATCATCTTGGTTTCAAAATCCTCTTCTTTTGAACTAGTCTTTATTTCTGCTCTTCTTCCAAAATGCACTTTTTAAATACATATTACCAGGTGCCTGAATGATAGTTTTCATCTTTCTGAGTTAAATGCCACACACTACTGCATTTTGGGGAAGAAAAAGGGAAAAAAAAAAAAGGTGGCACCTGCGGCTCAAAGGAGTAGGGCATGGGACCCGTATACTGGAGGTGGTGGGTTCAAACCCAGCCCCGGCCAAAACTGCAAAAAGGAAAAAAAAAAAAAAAAAAAAGAAGAAGAAGAAAGAAAAAGGAAAATAAAGAGTAACGTTTGTCCAGAAATTCAGATTATCTTTACCTGTGGCAGATGTGGTATCATCTGAAAGCTGTTGTCACATAAATTTTTGCCATTAAGTTAAATTATACCAGAACCAGATTTGTGTGGGAGATTGGCATGGCTGGTGTCAAATTTATAATGATTGTATATGTGTGTGTATGCATTTTTTTTTCCTTTTCTTTGTAATCCCCATCTTCAACTTTCCCTTTTAATTTTCTCTCTTCCTTGTTGTGATAGTTGTGGGAAGTTCCCTGTGTTTTGTGCAAGGTCCCTCTTTCTATCAATATTAAAATCTCTTTCCACAGCAAGTGTGTGTATACTTTTTTTGATAAAAGTTTTAAATCTAACATACGAAATGATAAAAACTCTAGTAGAAATAATGGGAAAACTTGTTATAATATCAGCCTTGGGAAAGAATTTATGAAAAACACAGGAAACTATTATTGAGAAAATATTACTATATCATATGTCTAAGTAAAATAATAAAATGTACAACTCCTTCCCCCCAGGATGTATCACGTATAGTATGACACTATATGCACACGGCATATCTCCCATAAAGGATATAGAAATGTCTGTGATTGGCTGGGTGCGGTGGCTAGTGCATGTAATCCTAGCACTTGGGAGGCTGAGGCGAGTGGATTGCCTGAGCATTCCAGTTCAAGACCAGTCTGGGCAAGAGCAAGACCTAGTCTCTAAGTGGGCGTTGTGGCAGACACCTATAGTCATGGCTACTTGAGCGGCTGAGGCAAGAGAATTGCTTAAGGCCATGAGTTTGAGGTTGCTGTGAGTTATGACACCATGGCACTCTACGGAGGGCAATAAAGTGAGACTCTGTCTCATGGAAAAAGAAATGTCTGTGATAGTAGATACAATTTAATTGCAATAGCTATCTATTGAGTTAATAACAACATTAATGATAAACAGACCTTGGAGAAGATTTTCTTATGTGGTTTTTGATAATTTTTGTCTTTCAATTTGTTAAAAATTTTAAAATTTTAAAATAAAATGAAAATACATACATGAAAGAAACTAATTCAAAGAAAACCAAATCAATTTGGTAAAAATAATCAAATAAAAATAGCTTTCAAACTTTTCTCTATATGGCTTCTCTTTCTGGCAGAGTGATCAGACTTCCAATATGAGGAAGGGCTCTCCAGAGGGAGTGAAGCGAGCATGAACTTTTGTGGGGTTAGCACATAGAAATTTGGAAAAAATCTTTACTAGGTAGGTAGAATGAATGTTTATTCTCTTTCTTTTTCCATTTACACACACACACACATACACACACTGACATGGATATAAAAATTAGGTCTAGCCTAATAATTATGTGATTTAAATCTTTCATGACTTTTTTTTGTCCCATTTGACTCATCACGAGCTGAGAGGGATTCACTAAATTTTACTACTAGTGTGTTTCTATTTTGGTTTTTATTTCTTTAGAAAATTGCTTCATGGGTATTGGCACAAGATATATATATGTGTGTGTGTATGTATGTGTGTACACACATATACAAACACACACACCTGTGTGTGCGCATATATATATGGCATTACAATTATGAATTTCACACTTAGTATTATAAAAGTGTTCTGCTTCATTTGTTTAATGTTACCTGGCCTAACATCCACCCCATTTGGTATTCAAATTATAACACCTTGCCTTATTTTCTAGCACATTTTTAGATATAAAATACAAACTAGTGCTCAAATCTCAGAAGTGCAGCTGGGAACATTTTGCAAAGTGAACACACTCATATTACTCCCAAGCTTATCAAGATATAGAGCATTTGCATTTCTCTGATGAACTTTATCTTAGAATTTAAAACAATGTAACCTGAAAATTTGTACCGTCCTTCTACTTTGAAATGTTTTAAAAAGATATAGAACATTTTCATTACTCAAGGAATTCTCTCTGTGAATTCAACAGGCTATATCATTATTCCACCTGATTGGCAGGTTTTGGTTTACATGCTATGTAATATGACAAATTTCATAACGTTGAAATCATTCTTGCTCTTTATTTGCTGTGAAATATATTTGCATATCTGTGGATTAAATTTTCTGTAAACCTTATGGAAGTGGTACTGACCGAGGCTCTATACGCATGAAAGGAAAATCTGTATTCATAAAATGCATATTTTTTGACAAAGTAATTTGCTTCTCTTTATCTCTCTCTCTCTCTTTTTCTTTTTTTTTTTTTTTGAGATAAGGAGTCTCACTTTGTCGCCCTCCGTAGAGTGCTGTAGCATCACAGCTCACAGCAACTTCCAGCTCTTGGGCTTAGGCGATTCTCTTGCCTGAGTCTCCCGAGTAGCTGGGACTACAGGTGCCCACCACAACCCCAGCTATTTTTTTGTCGTTTTTGCAGTTTGGCCGGGGTTGGGTTTGAACCCGCCATCCTCATTATATGGGGCTGGAGCCCTACTCCCTGAGCCACAGGCGCCACCCTTGCTTCTCTTTCTCGTAAGTGAAGACTACAATATAATCTTTATGTTACCAATTGACCAAAGAGATCTCAATGAATGGTGCAGTACTAGGTCAGTACTGGGTCCTGTATTCTTTTTTTTTTTTTTTTGTAGAGACAGAGTCTCACTTTATCGCCCTCGGTAGAGTGCCCTGGCGTCACACAGCTCACAGCAACCTCCAAATCCTTGGGCTTAGGCCGTTCTCTTGACTCAGCCTCCCAAGTAGCTGGGACTACAGGCGCCCGCCACAACGCCCTGCTATTTTTTTTTTTTTTTTTTTTTTTTGCAGTTTGGCCGGGGCTGGGTTTGAGCCCGCCACCCTCGGCATATGGGGCCGGCGCCCTACTCACTGAGCCACAGGCACTGCCCTGGGTCCTGTATTCTGTTGTCAGCGAGTTGGACATTTGGTAGCAGCAGTTCATAACATGGTAAGAGACCAGCCATAGATTCTATCCCCGCCATCATGACTACTTTATTCATGAGCCTACTCCTTCACATTTGAGGAGTTGAGTTCGATTGGCTGGTCAATGCTGTCTACTTGGTTGCTTTTTACATATTCGTTGGTGGGTAGTTTCTTATAAGTGTTAATGTACAACCAGAGATTGCTACACTTTGTTTCACTCTCATACGTCCCTCCCTTGTCTCAGTTCCAGTCTTCCACATCCTGGTTCTTTAATTCTTCCTCTTTCCATGCTTTGATTACCAGGTCAATGGACTCACTAATGTTTATATATTGATATTTAAGCTATGCCTCAGCTGCTGCCCTCCTCTTCAAAGTGGGCATTTTCTAGTCATATTAATGATTGATGGAGGCTGCATACTTACTTCTTATGATGGAGTTGTTGCTGGACCACCCACCTTTATGACTTACTAAGTCTGAGAAAACAGTTTACAATAAGTCATACTTCACTGAGTGCATCTTGGCATTCCATGTCACAATAAGTCATACTTCACTTAGTGCATCTTGGCATTCCACGTCAAGAGATCTGTCTCTACCAGCATCCAGTAAGACTCCAAGAATTCTTTTTCAAAAGCTGTGTGATTCTCTACCTCACATGGCATGTCTTTGTCAACAAATCTAGTGGTCTGTGTTGCAATTCTGGTTAACATGGTGTGGTTTGGATATTTGCTCCAAATCTCATGTTGAAATTTGACCTATGATGTTGGAGGTGGGGCTGAGTAGGAGGTGTCTGGACCATGGGTGAAGATCCCTCATAAACCACTTGGTGCCCTTCCTGAGGTATTGAGTGGGTTCTTACTCCATTAGTTCATGAGAAAACTTTTTGAAAAAGAGTATGGTGGGCAGTGCCTGTGGCTCAGTGAGTAGGGTGCTGGCCCCATATAGCGAGGGTGGCGGGTTCGAATCCACCCTGGCCAAACTGCAACAACAACCACCACCAAAATAGCTGGGCAGTGTGGTGGGCACCTGTAGTCCCAGCTACTCTGGAGGCTGAGGCAAGAGAATCCTTAAGCCCAAGAGCTGGAGGTTGCTGTAAGCTGTGATGCCCCCGCACTCTAAAGAGGGCGACAAAGTGAGACTCTGTCTCTAAAATACACACACACACACACATATATATACATAAAGAGTATGGCTACCCTCTCCTCTCTTGCTCCAACTCTAACCAGATGACATGCCTGGCCCTGTTTCACCTCCCATCCCTGAAACCCTCATCTGAAGCAGATGCTGGTACCAATCTTCTTGTACAGCCTGCAGAACTGTGAACCAAATACATCTTTTCTCTATAAATTGCCCAGCCTTAGGTATAACCTTTATAGCAAAACAGATGGACTAAGGTATAGTATTTTCTCCATCTGTCTAAAATACACCAGAGAGTATATTCTTTTGTAAAGGTGTAACATCTCAGGTCACACTGGTGAATGTTATAAAAATTGTTACTTTACCTTATGCCAGAACCTGCCTTTGGGCTATCTACCACATATGATGGAATCCTCATTGGCACTGAGTGAGAAAATGATCTAGACACAAAAATCCAATATTAGTATCCAGTGTGTATAACTATTCAATTTTTGAGGAATTGCCAAAATTTGGGCATCCCAGGAATTAGAGGATGATAAACATGAAATATTTTATTGAGGACTGTTCAGTGCTGACACTTCTGGAAAAGGAATAGTGGAGGCAGGTTTGGACAGAAGGAAAATATTACTACTAGGCAGTCTACACAAAGGGATTAGATTACCTAGGGAGGAGCTCTGGATCTTCCAGAGCTTTTCAGAGTTATGTGAGTTGGGGAAAGGGCTGCCCTTTTATATTCCTACTGTGATCCATCATTGGATGAAGCTTCTTCTGGAATAGGCATAGCTTCGAGTAAACCAGTTATTTTTCAAATAAGTCAATTTCTAAAGGGGTTCAGACCTGAAAGTTATCTCCTGAAAACAATTTCACAAGCTGGGAGACAATAAGTTCTTCATTTGTACTGGGATCTGGAAAGCCTGTTTGAGTGAGTTTATGCCATACAGATCAGATTTCTTTTGTCTGTAATTACATACACATATGAAATATAGCAACATTTTTCTGATAAATTTTCTTTATCAGATAATTCATTTGCCAAAATTTTAAATGATTTTTATTCTGGTATATGTTTATAGATACTGTGCTAGTTCTTTCTTTTTCTTTTTTTATTTCTCTTTGAATGAGTTTTTTTTTCCAGTCCAGATGTTTACCAAGTCTGCCTTGCTTGTAGGACTTAGTAATTTCAACATTTCTGAACAGCTCCTTTTCAAAATTCCAAATTTCTTTCTTGGTAACCACAAACATATATTGCTTCCTACAAATATGGCTTGTCGTGCGATTCTTAGTGTACATAATTGCATTGCCTTCATTTGTCTGAAATGAACTGGGTTGAAGGGGCTAGTGCCAACGTCCTGCATGCTTTATGTTTCCTTACATCATGCTGCCTTTTTTTTTTTTGCCTTTGAGCCATGTTTTCCTCCCAGAAAGCATATTTTGTGATCTATTGCAGCTGGGTTTTACATCTGGAAGCTAATCGCAAATTCTTTCCAATTCCTTTTATGCATACTATGCATAAATATCTTTACTTCTGGCAATGCAAAATGTATTATGGTTTTATCACAAAATAAGCTTTAGTTTTTATCTTTCTGATCCTTATAACTTTTGACTGATTTTTAGGAGGAGAAAGGAAAAGTGATCAGTTTCCCAACCTACATAAATTCTGAAATTTGACTAATACTTATATTAAAATAAACTCTGCAGAAATATTTTTCATATGAAATTAGGTTTACAGTGGATTCTAAATTATGTTAGGAAAAACTGGCAGTCTGACAATAATAAGTAGTCCAATCCATTAACCTCACATTTATACTAGTTTTTTTTTTCAAATATTCTTTAAAAGAATTGCAATGCTTTAAAGTATATATTGTTATTATGCTTTTTGTTATATTTTTAGGTGATTATAGCTTTTTTTGGTAATCCTATTGATTTTTGTTAGTTGAGCTTGTAGCTAGCAAGCATCTTGAAGTCATTTGTTACAGAGATTGCTACTCTTGGCTTTTCTATGACATTTTATTTCCCTTTGAATCATGCTGCCACTTCTTCTCCTGTTTAGAAGACTGTAGTTTATTTTGTTCAGATGTTTGTGTTTGTGTTGAATACTAGTAGGCATTTCAGTGCTGTTCAGCATATTTAATAGTGTTACTTGTACATTTATCTACGATATTTTCTATATGGTATTGGTACCTACACAGGGTAAAGAGAATCACTACTTATCACTAATTCTAAGTAATTTTAAGTGTTCTGAGATATTGAAATTTAGCAAATACATGAATTTATAACTTCTTTCTTAACTAATGTGGGTTAAACTGTCCCACATAAGCTGTGCAAGGCAAGTCTGTAATGGGTTAAAAATGGCTTTTGCTAACACAGAGGCAAAAGGAGAGCTGGGCTCCCCCTAAGGCATACACAGAGCCTGCTTGTTCCCAGGTAAAAATCCAGAACTGTCATGCTCCGGTTAAACCCAGGTGGTCAGGGACTAACAATCTCTCCAGAGGTTGACAGGTGTCAAAAACTTATTGTCTTTGGAGCCTAAAGTTCTCTGCCCTGTGGAGAAACAAAGTCATTATTCCATTATGAGGCAAACTAAGTGTGTGCTTGAGAGATTTTATTTCCCCTTCTTCCCCAGGAGTTCTTGTGATTTTTATTTAGATACTTTGCTCAAGAGTTGAGGCATGGCTGAGAAAAATGAAAAAGCAGAAGACTGTGCTGATTTGTAGACTTTGTGTCTCCCCACAAGTTTAGATAGAAAGAGTTAGAGATCATAGATGAAGTGTGTACGTGACCATCAGTGTATATACGGTGGTCCAGAATAAATATCCTTTGCTACACACCATCTCATGTGGTGTAATCTGTTTCTTGTTTCCATATTAATAATTGCAGGAGTGAGTTTGCACCCGCGGCAAAGCTGCTGTTCTCTCGCGTCTTGGGTCATGAAACAACTAATTAATGGTAAAATACATTGACAATTTTTTTCTAATATCTGAGATAAAACCTTCATGAACATTGATGCACTGCAAAAAAACAAAATGGACTCAATTTGGTGATATACTCATATAGACTTTTGGTATTTTGGAGACTAAGGGAAACGGTTTCTTTTATTGTTTCGTCTGAACTAATTTTGAAAGTAAGTGTATTCTAACTTTAACAAATAAGTGACAAATTTTCCTCCTGTTTCTTTTTTCTAATGAAACATATATGAGATGTAATGATCTTTGATGATTAAGTACTATTAAATATCTGTAAATCTTATATAGGCATAAATCATGCATGAGGGAGTGCAAGTGGCAACAGGAGGCAGTGAGATGTCTCTGTTAGAACTAGAATTCTGTCATGCTTATTTCATATGCATATTTCTGCCAATTCTAACATTTTAATTTTTTTCCCAAAGAGAACATTTATTTTGCCTAGGTTTGCAAACATAACGACATAGACTTATGGGTGTGTACAATGAATATGTACATACCCATATATGCACACATATATACATATATTTATATGCACAATGCAACATACCTAGATTAAAATTAGGAGGACAATTGACTTCAAAAGCTCAACCTAGACTAAATGCTTCATTGTTGAATATCACTGTGGTCACCCTTGGGAAGCTACGCACTGGCATTGGCACCTAGTTTACCCTTCAAAAAATTTTGGAAATCTTTTTCTGAAATGACCATCAAGATGTTGCTGTGCAGGCCCAAACAGTTAAGTTCATAAATTTCTTCTAGGGAAAATGCTATCTACCTCACTGGTGAATATTACTATGACCATCTTCAAAGTACTCCCTTTGGCTATCTGTTGACCATAGCGATATTCCTTAATGATGCATGTAGCACTTTTTCTAGGTCAAGTTAGGAAACTTAATTATCAGACCTCGTATTCTATTTTGTGTAAAGTTCATTTTATCTTAAATTCTGTATTTTGTTTATTGTTATCTAGTTGTATTGATTGAATTTTGCTAGAGTTGTGTTTGGTAATCAATCACTCCAAAGAAATAAACTTTGGGTTTGCTTAAAGTTATGTATCATACTAATCAAATTTGTTACATTGCCAAAGGTTTCTGAGCATTCTTATGTTATTTGACAGATCCTTCAAACTTTTTGGCACTTTTTCTTGTCTAGTTTACTGGATCTATTGGAAGGAGATAGGATTCCTACATTTTGTCAAGAGTTAACATATTTTCCCGAGCCAATATCAGGAAATTTTTCAAAAGGTATATGTGGGACAGGTTGAATGGCTGTAAAACCGGAAGGTGTTCATTAAGCATTTAGTCCATTCTAAATGCTACAACAAATGCTATAAATCTAGATAGCATATAATGAACAGAAATTTATTTCTCACTGTTCTGGAGTCTAAGAAGTTCAAGATTAAGGCATCAGTAGATGGCAAGTTCTGGCTGTGTCCTCACATGGTGTATTGGGTGAGGAGGTCTCTTTCCAAGGGCACTAATCCCATTTGGAATGGCACCTTACCCTGCCTAAATCTTTAGCTCCTGGCTAAATATTTACCTGATGTAGAATGGATCCCATAGTGATCGTCATATGAAAAGACATTAAATGGACAGTGAGTTCTTTTCTGATTATATCATCTTTATTCGTGTGAGTATCTGGAAGAAAGGACATTATGTAAAAAGTAGGGAGGAGAGTGGATATTGAATTTAATTTTAATTTTATGCACTAAGATTACTGGGACATGCTGTTATTAATCATCTTTACTTAATACTTATGTTTTCTGAATTATACTATATCAAAACTCTTACTAAAAATACCATTATAATTAATTATAGACATACGAATTAAGTGAGTTATTACTATATTCTTACCAAACAAATTAAAATAATATTTTCAAAGTTAAAAGTATATAAATATTACATAACTTTCTGACAATATAGATAAGGAAATTAAAATCACTATAATTTCAAGAAAAGTCACTCATTGTTAGCATTTTATTTTCTGTCAAGATTTTATGGATAATCTTATTAATGTTGTGTTTCACAACTTTTCTTTTTAAAATTATTTCATAACTTCTATTTTTTTAAACTTTAGGTTTTGAATGTCTTTGTATGTCCATAATTATTTTTCTGAAAACTTCAAATAAATGTTTAGGTTTGCGTTTTATATATTTATCATAATTTGTAAAACATTTCTCATTGTTGGGCCAGTAACTTACTTTAAATTTTATTATTTTAGTAATAATTTTTAAAGTAAAACATTTAATTTTTTGTATTGTCTTATATATTTCTACATGTAAATTAGAAGGATCAAATTATGTAGTATGCAAAAATATTCATTTGTTAAATTATCATTCAAGCATATTTACCAAATTGCTTTCCCAAAAATATGACCCAAGTGCCACTGTCATTCATTATCCATAATTTTTGAAAGCTTTATTTTTTTATTCTTATGTTGGAATGGAAAATTAAAAACACTGTATATTGAACAAGTTAGCTTATTCAGATTTTAATAGAATGATAGCCATAGTCACATTTTCTTTTTAGCAAATTTAGGGATTATTTAGTTTCATTCTTATAAAAATTTAGACCTTAATGAATAAATGAACCATGAAGTAATGTTCCCAAAAGCATGGCCAGTTTTATATCATGATTCATCACATATGATTTAAATGTTATAGAAAAAGATAGTGCTATCCTAGAATTGCATATATGACAGGTTGATTTATCTTTGTATTCTTTGTGTTTTGATATACAGACTTTTTAATAGCATCATTCATTAATTTGACAGGGCATGCCTCCTATGTGTATGACACTGTGGTGATGCTGGGGATATATATGCAGTACATATAAATGAATGAAATACAGACTCTGTCCTCGAGGAGTTTAAAACCTAGGAAGGAATAGACATGAAAATAAATGTCCGTGACACAGGATGAAATGCTAAGTGTTTTCTCCCAGAAAACTGAAAGGAGATGCCAGGTTAATGCTGATGGATACAATTGCTTCTATGGAAGGGATACAGGGAAGTTGACATTGATTAGGATTTTAAATTTTGAGTAGGGTGTTACTCTTCTTCAAAAAGAGCATTATTTTGCAGCTTAAAAAAATAGATTTTATGATTATGGGCAGGCGCACGCCTTAATCCTAGCACTCTGGCAGGCCAAAACAGGTGGATTGATTGCTTGAGCTCACAGGTTCGAGACCAGCCTCAGCAAGAGCCAGACCCTGTCTCTAAAAATAGCTGGGCATTGTGGAGGGCACCTGTAGTCTCAGCTACTTGGGAAGCTGAGGCAAGAGAATTGCTAAAGCCCAGGAGTTTGAGGTTGTTGTGAGCTAAGATGCTGCGGCACTCTACCGAGAGCCACAAAGTGAGACTCAGAATATGATTATAATAAAATAAAAAGAATATCATATTTCTATGTATGATAAGTAACACTGTTTAAACTGCTGAGATTTCTTAAAATTTTAATGATGGAAGGATCTCAAAGATCATCTAATATTACATATTAATAAGGCATACATAAAATATTTTGGAAATTGAGACATATTTGGATCCAAACCTCAGCTATTCATAACCACGTAATAATTTTGTTAGAGTTCTAACCTTGACAAATACATTTCTCTGCTTCATAAATTATTTGTTATGGGCAGATGTTTGGCTCTTTGGGCCTTACTGTGAAACAAATCTTTAGTCAAACTATTGAGCTTCTTGATTTGGCTCAAACTGGAAGAAACTAGGGTTGGAAAACAAGAATTAATATGCTCAGTAATTGATTTGGCCATAGAATTCTGTCCTTCATGAGCACATCAATTTCTCTCTTTATTGATGATTAACATTTAAATCAAAATACATTTCTTAGTATTGATTACTTTGGATATTTTCAGTTGAGAGTAAGGAGATAGGATTTTCCTTTCTATTCTTTAAATAATTAGTGATAAAACTTTTCAAAGTCTTTTGCCTTTTTTAAAGTGATTTCTTCACATTGTGATTTCCGATATCTTTAACTTTGTCTGAAATATTGATTTCTTTTATTTACTTGTTACATGCTAAATAAAATATAAATTTGAACTTGATTTTACCAGACATAAAGGCCATGAAGTTGACTGCCTGATGTTTTCTTCTTCATTTGTCATAACATCAACCATGTAATTGCCTCACTCTGTACGTTATTTTATAGGAACTTTTCCTTTCTCTCAGAGATAACCTCATTCTACAAGTTAAGTTTTTGTCTTACCTTTCTATTTAATGTGTTAGAATTCAAGCCCCAATTCAACTTTTGGCAGAAATAATTTTTTAAAATTATAATTATAAACTTTATTTGTCTTTTAAATACACCTATTTGATTACTCTAGACACTTACTCTGTGTTGAATGCAGGTGGGATGTAATATAAAAGGTACCTTTCTAAACAAAGAAAAAAATTGTGCAAATCAAAGCTATAATTACTAGGTGCAGGTGTAAAGAAAAAATAATTTTCTATTCAGTGTATTCATTCATCTTGAGTAGGAAATTATAGTTACAAGTGCTTTGTAATGCATTTTGAAATCAAGGAGTGTAACAACCCCAGCTTTGATCATTTTCCTGAGGATTGCTTTGGCTATTCTGGATTTATTGTGGTTCCAAATAAATTTTAGGATTATCTTTATGTTTTGGTGAAAGATGTCTTTGGAGTGTTGACAGGGGATGCACAGAAACTAAAAATCCCCCTGGGTACCATAGACATTTTAACAATATTAATTCTTCAGTCCCCAAACATAGGTACCTTTTTATTTATTTATGTCCTCGATTTCTTTTTTTTTATGTGTTATAGATTTTAGTGTACAGTTCTTTAACCTCTTCAGTTAAAATTAATCCCAAATATTCTATTTTATAATTTGTAACTGCCGAAATTTTTCCTTCATTTTTTAAATATTTCATTGTTGGGGCAGCGCCTGTGGCTCAAGGAGTAGGGTGTTGGTCCCATATGCCAGAGGTGGTTGGTTCAAACCCAGCCCTGGCCAAAATAAAAAAAAAAAAAAAAAATAAAAAAAAAATATTTTATTGTTAGTGTATGTAAATGTAACTTTTTTTTTTTTTTAATTTCAGGTTATTGTGATGATACAAACAACAAGGTCATAGTTTGTAATTTGTTAGGTAGAGTCCCTCTGGTAATTGTATCCCACACTCCACAGGTGTGTCATACACTCCTACCTTGTGTTCTTTAGGTGAAAGCAAAACAAACTCCCCCATTCTCAACCCCCCTCTCATTCCCCCACACCCCAACTTGAAAAGAATTAAGTTTTTTTCCTATGTGGGCATGTGTTAGATTGTCTACTAGTTTCATAATAAAAAACTGAGTACATTGGATACTTGATTTTCCATTTTTGTGATACCTACTAATAAAAATGTGTTTCCCCTCCACCCAGGTTAACACAAAAGATGTAAAGTCTCCATCTTTTCGTATTGCTGAATAGTACTCCATGGTGTCCATATATATACTACAGTTTGTTAATCCGCTCCTGAATTGACGGGCATTTAGGCACCACATCTTGGCAATTGTAAATTCAGCTATGATAAGCGCTCTATTGCAATTGTCTTTATGAGACAATGAACTTTTTTCTTCAGGGTAGATGTCTAGTAGTGGAATTTTGGGGTCAAATGGGAGGTCTAATTGAGTTCTTTGAGGAATCTACATACTTCTTTCCAAAGAGGTTGTATTAGTTTGCAGTCCCACCAACAATGTAAAAGTGTTCCCTTCTCTCCACACCTACACCAGCATCAGCAACTCTGGGACTTTGTAATGTGGGCTCACTGGAGTTAGGTGGTTTTTGTTTGAATTTCTCTGATGGTCAAGAACAATGAGCATTTTTTTCATATGTTTGTTATCTATTCATATGTTTGCCTCAGAGAAGGTTTTATTCATGCCTCTTGTCCAGTGATGGATGGGGTTGTTTTCTGTTTTTTGTTGGTTAATTTTGAGGTCGCTGTAGATTCTAGTCATCAACCATTATCGAATTCATACCATGAAAATATATTTTCCCAACCTGAAATTTGTCTTTTTGCTTTACTTGTTGTGTTCTTAGATGTGCAGAGCTTTTCAGTTTAATTAAGTACTATTTGTTTATTTTTGCTATTGTTGTGATTGCTGCTGAAATCTTTGCCATAAAATCTTTCCTCAGATCAACATCCTCAAGAGCATTTCCCACACTATCTTTTGTGATTTTTATTGTTTCATGTCTTAAATTTAAATGTTATATTCATCTTGAGTTAATTTTTGTAAATGGTGAAAATTCTCTGCCCAGTTTTAGTCTTTTATATGTGGTTATCCAGTCCTCACAGCACTTGTGATTTATTGACTAGGAATTCTTTTCCTCAATAAATGTTTTTATTTGGTTTATCAAACATCAGATGGCTATAAAAGAGTGGTTTAATCTCTTGGTTTTCTATTAAGTTCCATATGTCTATGTCTCTATGATTGTGCCAATACCGTGCTGTTTTGATCACTGTGGACTGTAATATAACCTAAAATCTTGTAAAGTGATGCTTCTGATGTTGTTTTTAATACTAAGAATTGTCTTGGCTATACAGGGTTTTGACTTGTTCCATATAAAACAAATAACTATTTTTTCTATTTCTTCAAATTATGATGTTGATTTTTTTTGTTGTTTGTTCGTTTTTACTTTTTTTTTATTGTTGGGGATTCACTGAGGGGACAATAAGTCGGGTTACACTGATTGCATTTGTTAGGTAAAGTCCCTCTTGCCATTGTGTCTTGCCCCCAAAAGGTGTGGCACACACTAAGGCCTCACCCCCTCCCTCCTTCCCTCTCTCTGCTCTCCCCTTTCCTCACCCCCACCGTGACCTTAATTGTCATTAATTGTCCTCATATCAAAATTGAGTACATAGGATTTATGCTTCTCCATTCTTGTGATGCTTTGCTAAGAATAATGTCTTTCACTTCCATCCAGGTTAATATGAAGGATGTAAAGTCTCCTTTTTTTAATGGCTGAATAATATTCCATGGCATACATATACCACAGCTTGTTAATCCATTTCTGGGTTGGAGGGCATTTAGGCTATTTCCACATTTTGGTGATTGTAAATTGATCTGCAATAAACAGTCTAGTACAACTGTCCTTATGATAAAAGGATTTTTTCCTTCTGGGTAGATGCCCAGTAATGGGATTGCAGGATCAAATGGGAGGTCTAGCTTGAGTGCTTTGAGGTTTCTCCATACTTCCCGCCAAAAAGGTTGTACTAGTTTGCAGTCCCACCAGCAGTGTAAAAGTGTTGCCTTCTCTCCACATCCACGCCAGCATCTGCAGTTTTGAGATTCTGTGATGTGGGCTTTTCTCGCTGGGGTTAGATGGTACCTCAGGGTGGTTTTGATTTGCATTTCTCTAATAGATAGGGATGATGAACATTTTTCCATGTGTTTGATAGCCATTCGTCTGTCTTCTTTAGAGAAGATTCTATTCATGTCTCTTGCCCATTCGTATATGGGATTGTTGGCTTTTTTCATGTGGATTAATTTGAGTTCTCTATAGATCCTAGTTATCAAGCTTTTGTCTGATTGAAAATATGCAAATATCCTTTCCCTTTGTGTAGGTTGTCTCTTTGCTTGTTATTGTCTCCTTAGCTGTACAGAAGCTTTTCAGTTTAATGAAGTCCCATTTGTTTATTTTTGTTGTTGCAATTGCCATGGCAGTCTTCTTCATGAAGTCTTTCCCCAGGCCAATATGATCCAGTGTTTTTCCTATGCTTTCTTTGAGGATTTTTATTGTTTCATGCCTTAAATTTAAGTCCTTTATCTATCTTGAATCAATTTTTGTGAGTGGGGAAAGGTGTGGGTCCAGTTTCAGTCTTTTACATGTGGATATTTAGTTCTCCCAACACCATTTATTGAATAGGGAGTCTTTCCCCCAAGGTATGTTCTTGTTTGGTTTATCAAAGATTAGGTGGTTGTAAGATGTTAGTTTCATTTCCTGGTTTTCTATTCGATTCCAAGTGTCTATGTCTCTATTTTTGTGCCAGTACCATGCTGTCTTGACCACTATGGCTTTGTAGTACAGACTAAAATCTGGTATGTTGATGCCGCAGCTTTATTTTTAATACTAAGAACTGCCTTAGCTATACAGGGTTTTTTCTGGTTCCGTACAAAATGCAGAATCATTTTTTCCAAATCTTGAAAGTGCGATGTTGGTATGTTAATGGGAATGGTATTGAATAGGTAGATTGCTTTGAGAAGTATAGACATTTTAACAATATTGATTCTTCCCATCCATGAGCATGGTATGTTCTTCCATTTGTTAATATCCTCTGCTATTTCCTTTCTGAGGATTTCATAATTTTCTTTATAGAGGTCCTTCACCTCCTTCGTTAGGTATATTCCTAGGTATTTCATTTTCTTTGAAACTATGGTGAAGGGAGTTGTGTCCTTAATTAGTTTCTCATCTTGACTGTTATTGGCATATACAAAGGCTACTGACTTGTGGACATTGATTTTAATCCTGAAACATTACTGTATTGTTTGATGACTTCTAGGAGTCTTGTGGTTGAGTCTTTTGCATTCTCTAAGTATAAGATCATGTCGTCAGCAAAGAGGGAGAGTTTGACCTCCTCTGCTCCCATTTGGATTCCCTTTATTTCCTTGTTTGCCTAATTGTATTGGCTAGAACTTCCAGCACTATGTTGAATAGTAAAGGTGACAGAGGACACCTTGTCTGGTTCCAGTTCTAAGAGGAAAAGCTTTCAATTTTACTCCATTCAGTAAAATATTAGCTGTGGGTTTGTCATAGATAGCTTCAATCAGTTTTAGAAATGTGCCACCTATGCCTATACTCTTCAGTGTTCTAATTAGAAAAGGATGCTGGATTTTATCAAACGCTTTTTCTGCATCTATTGAGAGGATCATATGGTCTTTATTTCTGCCTCTGTTAATATGGTGGATAACGTTTATAGACTTGCGTATGTTAACACAGCCTTGCATCCCTGGGATGAAATCTACTTGATCATGAGTATGAATTTTTTGATGATAAGCTATAATCTATTGGCTAGGATTTTGTTGAGAATTTTTGCATTTATATTCATGAGTGAAATTGGTCTAAAATTCTCCTTTTTGATTGGGTCTTTTCCTGGTTTTGGTATCACGGTGATGTTTGCTTCATAGAATGTGTGGGGAAAGATTACTTCCTTCTCAATTTTTTGGAATAATTTCTACAGTACAGGAATAAGCTCTTCCTTGAAGGTTTGATAGAATTCTGGTGTAAAGCCATCTGGACCAGGGCATTTTTTGGTTGGAAGCTTTTTGATTAGTTCTTTAATCTCAGTGCTTGAAACTGGTCTGTTCAGGAGCTCTATTTCTTCCTGGCTAAGTCTAGGGAGAGGGTGTGATTCCAAATATTGATCCATTTCCTTCACATCGTCAAATTTCTGGGCATAGAGTTTCTGGTAGTATTCAGAGATGATCTCTTGTATCTCTGTGGGATCAGTTGTTATTTTCCCTTTATCATTTCTGATTGACGTTACTAGAGATTTTACTCCCAGTAGAAGAAAAGAAATATCCAAAATCAAATCAGAGATCAACGAAATTGAAAACAAAATAATCATTCAGAAAATTAATGAAATAAGGAATTGGTTTTTTGAAAAAAAATAAAATAAAATAGATAAGCCATTGGCCAGACTAACAAGAAATAGAAAAGTAAAATCTCTAGTAACCACTATGTTGGTATTTTAATGGGAATTGGATTGAATCTGCACATAGCTTTGGGTTTTTTTATTATTATTATTAAATCATAGCTGTGTACATCAATAGGATCATGGGGCACCATACACTTGGTTCATAGAATATTTGACACATTTTCATCTCATTAATTGACATAGCCCTCCTGGCATTTTCTTACTTTGCCAAGACATTTACATTCCACATTTGCCAAGCCTCACATGTACCCTTGTAAGATGCACCACAGGTGTGATCCTTTCAATCCCCCTCCCTCTACCCACCTCCCCCCTCCCTCCCCACGCTTTCCCCCTTCCCCCTGTTCTTAGGTTGTAACTTGGTTATAGCTTTCATGTGAATGTCCTAAGTTAGTTTCATAGTAGGGGTGAATACATTGGATATTTTTTCTTCCATTCTTGAGACACTTTACTGAGAAGAATATGTTCCAGCTCCATCCATGTAAACATGAAAGAGGTAAAGTCTCCATCTTTCTTCAAGGCTGCATAGTATTCCATGGTGTACATATACCACAATTTGTTAATCCAAGACCAAAAACCACATCATAACAAAGGTATTTGTACCAGAATCTTTATTGCAGCCCTATTCATAATTTCTAAGTCATGGAAAAAAACATAGCTTTGGTTTTTATAGACAATATTGATTCTTCCCAGCCTAGATGGGAAGAATGGTATGTTCTTCCACTTGTTGATGTATTCTGCTATTTCTTTCTTGAGAGTTTCATAATTCTCTTTGTGGAGATCCATCACATCTTTTGTTAGGTATATTCTTAGGTATTTCATTTTCTTTGAAGCTACTGTGAAGGCAATCACATCTCAACTTGGCTGCTATTGGCATATACATTTATGGACTCTGATTTTATACCCTGAGACATCACAGCATATAAATTTCTTAATCATTTATAGGACTTTTGTGATTGAGTATCTGGGGTTTTGTAGCATAAGATCATGTCATTAGCATGAGTGAGAGTTTGACCTCCTCTGCCCCCATTTAGTTGCCCTTTATGTCCTTCTCTAGCCTGATTGCATTAGCAAGGACATCCAACACTACATTGTATAGTAGTGATAATAGAGGATGTCCTTGTCTGGTTTCTGTTCTAAGTGGAAAATCTTTCAATTTTACTCCATTCCTTATGATATCAGCTGTGGGTTTGTCATAGATGGTTCTAATCAGCTTAAGAAGTGTGCCACCTATGCCTATTTTCTTAAGAGTTCTTATCAGAAAAGGAAGCAGAATTTCATCAAATGATTTTCCTGCATCTATTGAGAGGATCATATAGTCTTTGTTTTTGCTTCTATTTACATAGTGTATTGCCAGGCATTGTGGGAGGCTGAGGAGGGAGAATTGTTTGAGCTCAAGACTTTGAGATTTGCCTGAGCTAAGTGAGACCACAACTCAAAAAAAAAAAAAAAACTGGAAAAACCCAGTCGGGTACCACAGGGAATGCCTTTAATTCCAGCGGCTTCCCGAGGCTGAGGCTGCAAGATGCCCACAGCCTCAGCCTGAGGTAGCCGTGAGCTATGACGCCATTGCACTCTGCTCAGAGCTTAGAGTTGGACTCTGTCTCAAAAAAAACAAACAAAAAAAAGCAAAGAAATAAAAATTTAAAAAAATATAAGCAAGGAAATTAAAAAAAGTGGTGTATTACATTTATGGTATTGTGTATTTTAAACCAGCCTTACATCCCTTAGATGAAGCCTACTTGATCATGAGGTATAATTTTTTAAGTGGTAGCTTTATAAGTGGAATTATCTGTGGTAGCTACCTCATGATACCCTGAAAGGGTTCGTTTATTCTAGTTTTTTATGGTCCCAGAATTTTTCTGTTGGTTCATCCTCATTTGTTTACTTACTCATTTTTTATCTGAGTAATCTGCCCATTATAGAAAGTGGGTTATCAAAGTGTTCTACTATTATTGTATTAAAATCTATCTCTGTCTCCAGATTTATTAATATTTGCTTTCTATACTTAGGTGCTCCATTGTTGGACCCACAAATATGTACAAACAATATATTTTTTGATGAATCGAACTGTTGATCATTATGTAATGACCTTTTTGTCTCTTATTACAGTTTCCAACTTAATCTCCTTTTCATCTGATATACATAAAGATAGCTACAGGTCTTTGTGGTCTTCATTTGCATTTAGTATATTTTCCATTCCTCACTTTCTGACTCTGTGTCTAATAAATGTGAGGTTAATCTCTTAGATAAAGAATATATTTGAGTCTTTCTTAAAAAAAAAAAAAAAAGTCAGCCACTCTTTATCCTTTGACTGAACAATTTACTCTGTGTGTCTTTGAAGTAATTATCCATTGGTAAAGACTTCCTAATGATGTTTTATCACTTGTTTTCTGGTTGTTTCATAGATCCTTGTTTTTTTCTACTTCCTTTATTGTCTTTGTTTGTAATTAGGGAGTTTTCACAAGTGGAATGCTTTAATTCCTTACTTTTTAAATATCCCATTATCTACTGTAGGTTTTTACTTCATGTTTACCATGGGATTTATATAAAACATTAATTAATTGTAACAGGCTGTTTTGAGGTAACAACTTAATGAATTTAATTAATTTTTATTTATTTATTTATTTATTGTGCAGTTTTTTGGCCGGGACTGGGTTTGAACCCACCACCTCCAGTATGTGGGGCCAGTGCCCTACTCCTTTGAGCCACAGGCACTGCCCTTAACAACTTAATTTAGATTGCATACACACACTCCATATCTTTCCTCCATATACCCCATTTATGATTTCAGTGCCACGATTTACATCTTTTTTATATTTTGTATCTCTCATGAATAATTATAGGTATTATATTTTTATTAATTTCACCTCTTAATCTTCACATTAAAAATATTAATTCTTTATACATTACCATTACTGCATTCTAAGTTTGATTGTATACTTAATTTAACCAGTGACTTTCTTATACTTTCATTATTTTCTTCTTACTAATTGGCATCCTTTTCTGAAGGAAAATTTTCCTTCAGAATTTCTTGAAAGACAGGTTTTGAGATGATTGAACCCTTCAGCTTTTTGGGGGGAAGTTTTTATCTTCTCTATCATTTTTGAATGATGTTTGTTAGGTGTAGTATTCTTGGCTGGCTTTTTTTTCCCCCTTCAACATATTGAATACATTTCACTCTCTCCAGTTTTGCAATAATTTTACTGAGAAGTCCAGTGACAGATTTATTGGAACTCCCTTATATGAAATTTGAATATTTTCTTTTGCTCCTTTCAAGATCTTCTCTTCATCTTTAATTTTTGATGGCTTAATTGTAATATGTCCTGGTGTAACCTTGTTTAGACTGCAATGGTTTGGAGATCATTGACATTCCTGTATCTGCATGTTTATCTCTATCCCCAGATTTGGAAACATTTTTGCTGGTATTTCTTTGAATATTCTTTCTAACATTTTTTTTCTCTATCTTCTTTAAATTCCTGTAACTCAAACATTTGGCTATTTGATGTTATACCATAAATTCTATAAGCTTTTCTCATGCTTTTTCATTGTTGTTTTTCTACTTCAGTGGATATTTTCAAATAAATTGTCTTCAAGTTCATAATTTTTTTCTTCTGCCTGAACAATCATACAGTTGATGCTTGGCATTGTGTTTTGCCCACTGAATTCATTGTATTATTTCGCACTATAATTTTTGTTTTATTTCTTTTTGTTATTTCAATCTCTTTGGCAAATAATTTTGTTTTGGATCTTCATTGTATTCCTGACTTCATGGAATTGTTTCTATTTTCTTTTTTTATTATTCTTTAATTTCACTGAGTTTTCTTAAGACAACTATTTTGGATTTTTGTCAGGCCCTTTTTATATCTCCTTTTCTTTAAATTCAGTTACTGGAGACTATGTCCTTTTGAAGATATTATATCTCTTTCACTAATAATATTTCTTGTTGCCTATATCGATGACTGCACATTTGAAGAAGTAGAAACTTATTTCATTCTGGGCACACCAGGATGCTCATTTAGAAAATATGGTGTGCTCATGTGGTGTGGTTTTCCTGCATGCTTTGTGCTGGAGTCCTCAGGTTATCACTCTGAGCTGCGGGGGTTAGATCAGCAGGTGGATGATCTTGGCATTTAGGTCCATAGGGATGGGCCTGCAACCTGGATCCACTACAATGACCTATTTATTGGGTCTTAGTGGAGCGCCTAAACCTGAATATGTATATGCATTGATCCTGTGTTTATTGGAGCAGGTCTGAAGATTGGGTTCACAAAATTTGACATGACACTGGGGGTTATTTTGACCCTGATTTTATAGATATCAAATAGGCACAGGGATGGGATTGGTGCTGGAATCCACTGTGATGGGCTTTGAGCCTGGGTCCACAGGACTGGCCTGTGCTTGAGTGGGCCTAGAGCTTGCATCTGTGAGGAAAGGTCTGAAACCCAGGTCTAACGGGGATTGTCCTTTAGCCTCCTTCTACGTGGCTGACCTAGAACCGAGCTTTACTGAAAAGGATCCGGAAGCTGTATTTTGTGGAACAAGCCTGAACCCTGGGTTTAATAAAGCTAGGAGCCATGGAGAATGGCCTAAACACAGTGGCTAACCTGATGATCAGCAGGGATTGAATATGAATTATAGGAACAGATTCGGATCCTGGATCGGGGCGGGGGGGGGGCTTGGCTTGGAGGCTAGGTATATTTGTGTTTGCCTAATAGCTAAAGCTCTGTAGGCTGACTTATTGCTGGGACTAACCAGATGTATAGGGTTGTGTGGGACAGCCCAATGCTGGGATCACTTGGGAGTCTGTGGTCAGGGGGGCCAGACTAGAGCCTGGACTTCTAGGACCCGAGTCTACAGGGACTAGCCCTCTTTGCCATTTTTGTCTATAACTAGTACCACAAATTATTTCCACATTACTTAGAACTATGTAGGAATATTTGACCTTGTTTATCTACAAAAATATAGTTAAAATTTGTGTTATCAATTTCTATTGTGAAAGTTAAAGAGTAGATAAATATTTATGGAAAATAGTAAAATGTGGACACTAAAATATATTGTGTATTGTGGTAAACAGTTATTGGTAATTTTATATGCTAATTGTTAGATTATTTTAAAAAGTGTTAAATATTGGCTGCTAATCTGAAGTTTAGTTTGACCTTTCCTAAAATAAAAGACACAAGAAAGGAAAAAACAAAAATAAACTAGAAAAACCCTTTCTCAACTCTTATCAGAATTGTTTAGATAATTCTTAAAAATTATCTTTAATCAGCTTTGTAGATTTATAAAATTTATGTTCAGGAATAAATGTATAAAATCTTCAAACATTCAAATTAGAGCTGATATGGCCTGGAACCTTTCAATAGCTAATAATTCTATAAAATTAAATGACTTTAATGGGTCTTAAAATATAGAAACAATTAATTTTTAGTACTTGAACATTTTAAAGATTGTAATGCCCATGATAGAGGCTAATCCAATAAGATGATTATAGATGTAATGTTCTTAATTGACACGCATCAGTATTGGAAAAAGTTAAATATAGCAATCTTAAATTGAATTGTGTCTATCAAGTTGAAAATGTCTTCTTAATATAAAACAAAAACTGTTTTGTCATTTTAATCTATAACATAATACAATCAAATCATACAACTGCTTCCATTAGCTGTAACTTTCTATGTTATCAAATCTTTAACAAATTAACAATACTTTTTTAAAAATATGCAATTATTAATGATTAGCTTGGCACCTATCATATTTAAATTGGTTATTAATATAAACATATCTTATTATAAATGTCAAATTTAGCATCTTGAATTAATTTTTGAACTATAAATACATAATTATGATATATAATTTCAAGACAGTTTGTAGAAATGGACTAAGTTACTACTCTATTTTGTTTACCTAGTTTAACATTGAGATAATTTGATGTAATAAGACTAGAGCAATATTTTGTTGCTTTTCAATATATTTCCTTCAACAATTTTTGCCTGTAATTCTTGTACTGTTATAAATTACTTTTCAAATTTGATTCTTTTTTCATTGACAGGTTGTTTAGCAGGTTCAAAGATAGTAGCTAAGCACACAAGTTTTCTACAACATATAGCCAAATCTCATTACTAACTATAGAGACACTTATCACATTTTTATTTTATAAATTAATTCTGAGTTATTATTGTTGACTTCAGTTGCACACACATGCAGTAATCATGCTGGGTTTACTCTATGTAAATTATTAAATAATTGTAGTACTGTTATATTTGTTGTACGAATATAAAAGGTGACCCTTTTTAGGCATTGTGCAATAGATAGAGTCCTGGGTTCTTGAGAGAAGACAAAAACATAAGAATGGACTTATATACTATAGCATTAGTGAACAATAGAACAAGGGGATTGACAGCCAATTGGAAAATAGCTCCATTGATGAACCACTTAAATAGAAACAGAAATGTGAGGGTTCTGATTTCCAGAATTTGTGAAGAAGTACACTGAAAATGAGAAAACTATATAGAGTGGTCTCTAAAATTTGTCTGATTTTTTTATCCTATTAAAGACTTGGCTAAAAACTTGGCTTAAATGGTATATTAAGCCAAGTATATTGGTACTTGGTATATTGGTATATTATGAGGCTTAAATGTAAGAGTTGCTATAGAGCTAAGTACTAAATAAATGTACTAGAGATTGCACTGTGTTGGTAATTCTAGATTTCCAACCCATATAGAATAAAGAGACCTATTTCTGCATTCAATTCAGAAAATGGAAAGCCTATAGTTTAGGAGTATAAGCTGCCTTAAAACAGGGGAGGTAGAGCTTTTACGTAAAGGGCCAGGTGGTGATTATTTTAGGTTTTCATGGCCATATGGTCTCTATAGCAACTGCTCAACTTTGTAATCTTAGTGTCAAAAATTCAACAGAAAATACATAAACAAATAGACCTTATGTCAAAAAAGATTTTAAATATAAAACAAAATGAAAAACAGACCATTTGGCCTGTGGGATTTAGTTTTCCCACTCCATTCCTGGAGTATTTGCCAAATTTTAAGAGTAAGGACAAAACCAACATAGGCCTGAGCTAGCAAAGCATAAAACAAAAGCTAATATTACCAGTAGGGCTCTCCCCTAGTTCAACTGTCTCCCAAAGCAAAATGAAATGTCTTTTAATGAAAAAAACTGTAATTTCAACTTTGTACAATGTCTAGTCCCAGATGACCATCATGAAATTAAATATATATATTTATAATATATATATATATATATATATACACACACACACATATATATAATATACATATACAAAGACTCAGGGAATCTAACACATAATTTTTTAAAAGTTGATATAAAACCCTATGACCATCAAGGTGCTGAATTTAAAACTGAGAAAGAATTATTTATCTGACAATTTTTAATAAAGGACAGTGAAGTTATATAAAATGTCAATAAAGAAAGGAGAGATATATAAAATATAACAAAATGGGAATCTTTCAACTAAAATATATAATATCTGAAATTCTAATGAGACAAATATTTCAGAGCATTGTCTCTGACCACACGTGCTTTAAATTAGAAATAATTGGTAAAAAGTAATTTTGGAGCTCTTTTCTTGGAATGGCCATCAGAACGTCTGTTGTATTGACCTTCAGATCCTGAATGTCACCAAAATGTCATCCTTTCAATATTTCCTTTATCATCAAGCAATGGAAACATCATTTGGGGCCAGATCAGGTGAATAGAAAGGATGTCCCAATACAATTATTTGTTTTCCTGACTAAAACCCTTTCACAGACAGTGCCTTGAGAGCTGTTGCACTGTCCTGATGCAAGAGCCACACACCTTTCTCATGCCAATATTTTCAATTAAGATTTTCCTAATTTGTTTCTCCATCCTTCTTACAGTCAGCCAAGGATTTTGATGCACAATTCAACAAAGTTTTACAATATTCTAGTCAGTCATGCTTGTCACTGGCTGCCCTGACCTCTGTTCATCAGTGGTGCTTTCTCTCTTTTCAGCAAAACATTTCATCCATTTTTACTTTGCTGTTTCTTTCATGGCATTTTACCTATAAACCTGGATTAACATGTCCCTAATTTCACTTCTATTCCTGATAAGTTTAACAAGAAATTTAATATTTTTTTGTTGCTATAACTCAAGTCCCAACATTCTAGTGATGGCACACAAACAACACAAAAACAATAAAGAACAGCACTCACCAAGACACCACCATATGTGTACACAAATACAGCTGTGAGACACAGATATGCCAAGGTTATGAAACCTTACTGAGTTGTTTGTACAGTGCTGCCAAGATAAATGCACAGTGCCAAGTTTGTGAACTTGTAATAGAACAAGGCACACATTTGTTTCTTGCAATGAATAATGAGGACTATAAATTGCTGGCAACAGACTTTTTCCACTTACACACACCACACTGTGAAGTCAAGTAATATTCTGGATTCATTTAACAGTGTACAGAGGTCCTGCTGAAGCAGGTAGCCACACTATGCAGGAATAGATGCAGCCAATCACAGCACACTTTTTTTTCAGAACTCGCTACATCCAGAACAGGAGCTCAATGCTGCCAGTGATACTGTCGTACAAGGTAGAGTCTCATGGGTTCTAAGAAGCATCACAATTCTTTTATTTACAGGTCCTAAATAATTATTCAGGAAGAATGTAATTATTCAAACTATAGACTTAATTCTTCAATTAAGGAAATTTTTTTAGATGTGGTGATCCCCTGATTCCTAGAAGAATCCACCTCACTGTCTGGGAGGCCACATATTTGTCAAGGTGAGACAGTAGAGTCAGCACCCAGGATTCCCCATTTGATTTCTCCTCTCTGCACACCATCTAGTGGTTCTGAAGGTGGTTCCCCTTATCAGCATAAAAACTTGACCAATAATTGCCTGTCTGGACACATTCACAAACCCTTATGTTACAGTCTTATTAATATCTCCTTATAATAAGCAATTAGCCAGCGGTATATGTCCATGATCTTATCTTTATAATAATCTTTCTACTGTTTGATGTAATTTTGATTAGAAAAGCACGTTTCATTTTGTAATTGGGAACAAGGCTTAAAACACCAATATTCTTGGGGAGGAAACACAGTAACATGTTTAAGCTAGAGTAATAATAGCTGATAAGTGATTATTTGTGGGGGCCATATTTTGATAGCTAGGAAGACTCTAGGTAGGCATGACGTGGGCAGAAGATGAAGTAGGAGACTTAAAGCTGAATTGCTTTTTCTCATTATACTGCTTAGGACCAGACTGAAAAGAGTCAAAATTTGGCATGGAGTTTTTGTTTCTCAGCATCTTGGATTTAGCTGGATGTCAATAGTAAACATTAAACAATAAAATCATGCCCATCTTTTTATTCACAAAAAGAACACTGAAATATGTTCAGAGAAAAATGTAACTCTAGGCTATCATCCTTGCCAAGTATACCAGCATTGCCAGGTTCCCAAGGATTAATTTCCATTTGTGCGATTTAAACCTGGTGGCTACATGTTACGTAGGCGGCTGTTGCATATTTAGACCAAGTTTCTACAGAATTAATTGCAAGCAAAAATTAATTGTAAGAAAAAAAGAGTGGCTGCAGAGTTTTCCTTTGCAAGCTGAGTAGCTCTGCATGGGAACCACATTTTAGAAGATGATATAAAAATATGCAGTAAAATTCACAATAAATCCTAAAAGGGGATGGGAAAAAAAGTTACAATAAATTCTTGAAAAATTAGAAGTTTCTGTCATTTTTCTCAATACTATTTTGTTTTCAGCATAACATGGTATTTCTTGTGTGACTGATTAGATTGGGAGAACTCAGTAAAATAGTAAAAGGAAGGTAAAAGTCATCTTGTACTGAAACATTTAATAATACAATTTATGTCTGTAATGAGAATAGCCTAACAGGGTTGTACCTGTTGATATTCATGTGCTCTACTGACCAAAGGGTGAGGAAAACAGATAAGAGGGGAAATACATGACCAGGCATGGGTGGCTCATGTTTATAATCCCAGCAATTTAAGAACGGAGGAGGGAGGACTCCTTAAGGCTAGGAGTTCAAGACCTTCCAGAGCAAGAGCAAGATTCCATTCTTACAGAAACACAGAAAAAATTAGCTCGGTGTGATGGCATCCATCGGTAGGCCCAGCTACTTGGGAGGCTGAGGAGGGAGGATAGTTTCAAACTGGAAGTTTGAGATTGCAGTGAACTGTCTATGATCATGGTCACTGCACAGCAGCCTGAGTGACAGAGCAAGATCCAGCCTCAAAGAGAAAAAAAGTCATTGGTTACCTACTCAGTTCAGTTACAGTGTGACTCCATTACCCTTTTCTAGTCTAAACAAACCGAAAATTTCCTCATACTTTTTTTTAAATTTAAAGTATTTCCTTCTTTTCCTGCTCTTTTCTGAATCCTTTTTATTCTGCTTCTCAATCCTTCTCATAAGGAGCACTGAATGAACATCAAATGTTATTTGTGAAACAATCATGATCAGAAATTTTGCAAAATAAGTTTATATATGTGGAGGTTAGCACCTGGTAATTTTATGTAGAAACTAGTGGTAGTGGGTTCAGGCTATAGTGACATTGGATGAGTGCACATGAAGACAGGGAATGTCTTTCCAAATGAGTGAATCTTTTGATATAAATACCAGTATTATCTAATGAAGAGATACAAGCAACCTAGAGAGCTATCACAGAAAGCTTCACAAATATGGTGCCTGCCTGATGGGACTGTGTCATTAGGAAACATTTAAATTCTGACACTCCATATTTCCTGAGTCATGAGCTTACTGCAGTATAGTTGTCAAAGTTACTTCCCTTGTTGACTAATCATTAGCAATATTAAGTTATTTCCTGATTTCCTGACGCAGGTTTGGGTTCAATTTAAAGGGTCTGAGCCTCTTTTACCCCTGAGTTCAATCATCATTTGATCAAATCAATTTTAAAGTTCATCTTTATTATCATATATTTCAAAGCTCTGTAGCATAGAGGTAAAAATAGGACAAAACTCCATAGCATAGAGGTAAAAACAGGAAACTTATTGAGAAAGTCAATAGACTAAAAAGATATACTTTTTAAAAAATCATCTGATAAAAAAACATAATTTGTGTTTTTCTTTGTGATGTGATTCACAGAAATTTGTTCATACATACAAACACACACGTCTCTACTTATGTGTACTGTATTTGTGTGTGTGAGAGAGATATCATCGAATTTTCAAGGAATGCTCTAAATTGATTGATTGGCAAATTGTCATTCATTCTCTTTCATCCCTCAATCTATATCCCGTTTCCTTCTTGTCTACAGGTAACCATTTTAACATATTTATGGTCTTATTGCTTATATATGTTCTTAAAATATGTTATCTTACTTTGTGTATACATATTTCAGTTTTACTATGATATTATTCTATAACTCTATCTTTTGTATTTTTTTCCTATTTATTTTCTTCAGCACTGTTTTCAAGTGATAACCATGTTGCTATATCTATTGCTATTCTTTCCTTTTATCAGCTCTGTAGCACTCCATGGTATTTTGTATCGATGACATTTAACTATTCAGTAGAAGCTAAATCCCCAGTTATCTCCCAACCACCCGTCCTTCAGTACTTTGTTTGATTCTTTATTTTTTTAGAGACAGGGTCTTAATTTATTGCCCTTGGTAAAGTGCCATGGCATCACAACTCATAGCAACCTCCAACTCATGGGCTTAGGTGATTCTCTTGCCTCAGCCTCCCAAGTAGCTGGGACTACAGGCACCCGCCACAACGCCCGGCTATTTTTTGGTTGCAGTTTGGCCGGGGCCCGTTTGAACCCGCCACCCTCGATATATGGGGCCGGCGCCTTACCGACTGAGCCATAGGCGCCACCCTCAACTTTCTCTTTTATACCAGTAGCAAACCCTTACTACTTTGGTTTTATAAAATGATAGCCCACTATTTTCAAATTGATTTTACATACCCTCCACTGTTCCTTCAAAAATAGTTGTTTTTTTTTTAAACCAAGTAGTATTTATTATTTTAATTTTATTAATATCTTATGAGATTAAAAAATCACCCTGTGAATTCACTATTTTCCCTTTAAAAATGTCTTCTGCAAGAGCCTCTGGAGATGGAGGCTAAAGTAGCTCAGTTTAAATACTATTATTAATTCATAAATATGATATTAATTTACAAATAAAAAACTAATTTTTTCCTTAACTTGTGCATTGGCAATTTCACAGTTAGTTTTCATGCCTCAAAATATCTAAAATCTCTAAAAATTTCAACTATACTTAACTTGTATCTACACAATAGTAAAAAGAACTGATTAACTCTATAAATAATAATAAATAAAAAAGAAGTTCTTCATTGTTCAATAAAATGACCTCAAACAAATTTAATCAATTTACTCTAAATGACATCAGATGACTAGGTACGTTTTTACTTTTCAAGTGGATTAATTGTGTTCAGAGTAAAAATCATAATAACCACCTTACATTTTGAACCAAATTCAATATTGCCTAACTTCTCAATTATTGCATAAGAATTGTAATTAAGTTATAGTATCATAATTCCACTGACTATCTGTGACAAAATAAACAATTTTAATTTAATTGTATACTGTATTATTTTAAAAATTACTGTTCATAGTATAATATCTTGGATTATGTTTTAAGTAGATAACATTTGTCTCTAAGTTATTTTTTCTTGGATGATTTCATTTATAATCATGCTTCATAATTTTTAAAAAATTTTCAGCTAATTGAAATAGTCAGAGAAAAGTATAAAAACTAACAACAATTACTAAGTACACTCATTATAGCAATAGGGACAATGGTATCCCAGAAATAAAGAGAACAAAGTATATGAAAGATGAGAAGAATTTTCAACAATATGCTCCTAATTCTCTCTCTCATCATCATCATCGTCAACTATCCTATCATTCACTTGATAGTTGAGGACTAGTCATTGAGTTGTACTTATATGTTAATTTCCTAATGCTGCTGTAACAGATTAACAAAAACTTACTGTCATAAAAAAACACAAACTATTCTCTTGGAGTTCTGGACATCACAAGTTTGAAATCAGTTTCACTGGACTAAAATCAAGATGTCCACAGGCTGATGCTCCTTCTGAAAACTTAAGCAAGAAGCTCATTTCTTTTATTATCCTTCTTTGAGAAACCATCATTTGTGTTCTTTGGCTTATGGTGCCTCCTTCCATCTTTAAAACTAGCAATGTAGCACCTTATCTCTTCTCTGGGCCCTGCTTCCACTCTTGGGTCTCTCATTATCTCCCTCTCTCTGGTATTAAACTTCTACCTCCCTCTTATTAGGACCCAGGTGATTATATTGTACCCAAAAGAAAATACAGGACAATCTTTCTATCTCAAGAATCTTATCATAATCATATATTCAAAAGAATTTTTACCATGTAAGGTAAAATACTTACAGGTCTAAGGTATTAGGGCTTTGATGTGTTTTGGCAGCCATTTTCAATCTACCACAGGTGTTATATCGTGAAAATCACTGTTGACCTAGTAAAAGAGTAGGATGAAAATTGATCAGACAAAGTGTCAAGTTTGAGGCCAAATTGAGGGACAAAAAGAGGAGGGGTAGTAGTCTTTGGATGTAGAAAACACTTTTGAAGAAATTTGCTGAAAAGTATGGGCAAGAAAAGAACCTTTGTTGACATAAGTTCCATTCATAATTTTTTTTTTTAAACTAAACAAAAGAAAAGTAATAACATGTTTTGTTGATGTGGGAGGGTAGTATAGAGTGAAAATGCATATGTTCAAGAAAGAGAAAAATAGATTATGGAAAGATTCCATTGATTAAGCAAATTAGGATGGGAGCAAGGATAAGATTATGAATGGTTTATTTAGGGACACAAAGAGAAAAAGTGTTAAGGTGTGCGTGGTAGTGCATTGGTGGATATGAGGTAGGCATTTGAAAAAATCCTCTTTGCTCAGTTTCCTCAGTGAAGTTAGATCTGAGTGTTGGCGGGATCAAGGAGGCAGTTGAAATGTTTAAACAGAAGATATGAAAATTTTTTTTTCTAGAAGACTGAATGGTTAATATCCTTGACCATTCCATCAAGTATATAATTTTTCAGCCACACTTAAGTTCCTTTGCAGTTTCACACTTGTGGAAAAGCATATATAATGGTTCAGCCATACTTAAGTTGCTTTTTCAGTTTCATGTTTATTAATGTAAACATGATAATGTAATTTTTCTTCAGCCATATTTTAATGTACTAGGATAGGGAAGAAAGCAGAGTTTGTTTATATTTCAATATGGCTGTGAATGGATGGACAGGGTAAATAAAGTTGTGTTCAGATGGGTGATAGTAAGGATTGACCACGGAATTAAAGCTGGCAATGAGGAGGGTAGGAATACTAAGAAGAGACAGTGGAAAGCTCATGGTATCCACGGATTTTTGGTGCCACTGGGTTGAGTGATTATGGAGAACAGGTAATAGAGATAGAATAAGAGGGGAAGATGGTGGTGGAGAAAGTAGAATGTATAAAATTGGGGTTATGGAGATGTTAACAACTGATAATGCTACACAGGCATGTAATGAGAATAGTTTTGATGATTTTCAGTAAGTGGTATAAGGCAGATAATCATTCAAGATAGGGAATGGCACATAATCCTCCTCCTTATGATGGAGTATAAAAATTAATATTCCTATATTAAACAATCTTCAAGCTTATTATCTTTTGCTATGAGTTCTTTATTTCCAACTCTTGTAACTCTCTCAATAGTTGAAGCAGGGCCCAGAGAAAAGATAAGGTGCTACATTGCTAGTTTTAAAGATGGAAGGAGGTACCATAAGCCAAAGAACACAAATGATGGTTTCTAAAAGAGGGATAATCAGAGTTACTCTTGTAACTCTTAGAGAGTTACAAGACAAATGTATTTTTTTAAAAAAGGATAGAATGGGTGGCACCTGTGGCTCAAGGAGTAGGGCGCCGGTCCCATATGCTGAAGGTGGCGGGTTCAAACCCAGCCCGGGCCAAAAACCAAAATAAATAAATAAATAAATAAAGGATAGAAGCAAAATCAACCTGAGACAGCTGAAATAATGTTGGTTCTTATTGTTTCTGTATGGAGGAAATCATCTTGTATGACAGAATGGTATTTCCTCATTTGTAAAGAATAATAATGCCCAACATACTGAGTTTCTGTCAGAATTTATTGTGATACTGTGGTAATGCAACAATCACACACTCAAATATACAAACCCTAATGGAAATAAAAATATATACTTGTTCAGTGTTTGAGCCTTGTTACTATTGCTGTAACTAAGTTTACTTCTTTTTATTGCTTGTTTGGTAGAAGAAAATAATAGGTTGGGATGCTTATTACACTAATTATACATGATCAGATTCTCTTTCCTAGACTCAGCACAGTAATTATCAAACTCCATGTAGCTCTTTTATTAGATTTAGAGTTTTTCTACCCATGTGTTTTGGAAAGTTTTTGCTTATACACCTTAAAACCTTTACTGATCATTTAATCACCTAACAATTTCCAGCTATTACAATGTTTTAGTTTTATTTTTCATTTCAATTTTAAATCAATAATTGACATAATTAATATATGAAATTAAATTAACACTTGTAAATTTTATTGTTTAAATAAGAAAAATGCATAATTGAAATTATTTGTATAATAAAATACATAATACAAAATATTGTAAATATATCATCTATATAAAATATTTGTTTACAATAAGTGGAAAAATATCAATAGAATATTACTAGTTATAAAATTATTACTAGCTGTGGTGAAAATAATAAAATATGATAAATTGCACAATTCTGTCCTCTTACCAATAAACAAATTAAAAAGAATCTAACTTGCATTTGTTAAAAGTGCATGATAAGAAATAAATGTAAGTATTTATATGTGCATACACACACATATATATGTCATAGTTGGCCATAAAATCTGTGTGCAATTTATAACAGTTGTCTATTTTAAATTGCACATGAACTTTATGGCCACCCTTTATGTATGTATATGTGTGTGTGTATCTGAGTCTGCATGTGTATGTAGACAATTAAAAAATAAATAAATCAGCTTTGGAGTGAAAAAAAAAATCCATGGCTATAAACACTTATGAAGCGGGATATATATTACATTCTCAGAGAGAAGCTTATGAGGCACCATAATTAAGAGTCTAATACATTGAGAGTTCACTTCATGAAGGTTATAGCCACATATTGAAATATATTTGTTGTAACTTAATCATATTTGCTGTAGAAGGCTTGACTTGTTTCCCTGGAAATCTAAACCCATTGATATATAAAATAGCAAGTACTTCTCATTGTTAGAAATATACACTGTATATAGCCTGTACACCACAGCAAGAGCCAAATATATTTATTTTTATAGGTTTTCCCAAGGATATTTCAAGTGAATTCGAATTTTAAGTATAAGTACCTAGAGTACATGCTACTCTGTGTAGTAAAAAATAAAAATAGAAAGTAATGAAAAGTAATAATAGTAGATTGGGAAGATATTTTTATCAAGAAATTATTTGTTCCATAATTTTCCATAATTTTTTATCATTATGCCCTAAACACATTTAGACAGTTTCCATCACCAGTGAATTATTTGGAGTGGTTTTTCTTAGGTAAAAAATGGAAAAATACATGAGTGAATAAATTGTTTATTAATAAATGTGTCTGTTTTTTGTTTAAGCCTTTCAAAATAAATGATACTATTTCTACTAAGAAGCAAATTAAACCTGAATCAGATTGGATATTAATCAAATATTTATAAGAATTTATGTATCTTTATTATTTTTATAAGAAAACAAACATCCTAGGCAATTATGAATTTTTTGTTATGTAATTTTCAAGTTAAACAATGTTATCATGCAAAGTAGATTACCTAATTTTTGGTCTCAATATTGTTAGTTTCAGGGGGACATAACACTTATTATTACTGAAAAGTTTAGAGTTATTTTGAGAGCAATTTGAAGACACATCACTGAAAAAATTGTACTGTAGCATGGACTGAGATTTTTAAAAATTTGCTTAAAATATGAAGGCCAGTTGAAATGGGAAGCATAAATCGCAATTACAATAAAGAAACTATGGGAAGTCTTCGGAGGTAGTTGAACAGAGAGTAGAAAAGGAAATTTTTTTTAATGCCAAGAAAAAAATTCAGAAGGATTTACTTTTTCATGTAAAAAGCTCAAGAAGGGAGAGAAATAGTTATCGCATCTGAGCATCTGAGTGTTTGGAAAATTAGGAGCTACCTGAAGCTGAATAAGCACTTCCAGACCTGGAGTGTGGGCTCCAGAGGAAGGCCGTTGCATGTACAGTGAAAACCTTCCATGGATGTTCGTTTTGAATTCAAGAACAGCGTCTCTTTTTTGACAGATCATCCACTGTCACAGAGCAGACATATCTTGGGGAGGGGTGTAGGGAGAATGCAAAATTCATAGGAAGCAAAGTTCTAGGGATCTAGAGCTGAATTTAAAGAAAACAGAAAGAACAGCTGTTCCAAGAGTGATGGATAATAAGCAGCTGGCATTTACAGAGCATATTCTTCAAGAATAGTCGTGGTAAAAACTCATTGCTTCAAAGTGAAATTTTAATCATTGCAAATAGATATTGAGAAAACACTAAATACAAAAATAAGGACTCTGCTCCAAATCAGCAACAGTCAGGGAGAAAGGATTTGACAGTATGAGCATTTAATAAATTTCAGGATGACATTTAGAGTGCAAGGAAAAGGGCCAGAACTAAAACTGATACACAGGTGTATGTATACATATGTGTATATATATATATATTATATAGATTATTAATACAGTGTATTTTCTAAATATATAACTAATAAACATATTTCAAATTAAATTAATTAGACAATCATGTGTATGGCTCTTATGCCATAAAGAAGTGATTTGGTAATTTTTAGTCAATCTTCTGCTGCCAGCATACAATGCATAAGTATAGTTAATTAGCATGGTTTATGGAATCAAATTTTAAGGGCAGTATATCAACTACATTATATAGGTTATTGTAGACGGTAAATCATAAATAAAATATTAATGAAGTAATCTGTAAAAAAGTTTTGATAATATTTCATATTTTGATAATATTTTGAAATATTTCAAATATTTCAGTTGATCATATTTTGACAATATCAGAATATTAAATATTTAAAGGAAGCATAAAATATGCCTGCTACTAAAAACATATGTTCTTTAATCTTATTGATTCACTGGAAATATTCATAAATGTTGTCTTAAGTGGTTGTTATCTGTCAAATTTCAATTCTAAGTGTGTTACTTTTTAGTATTGGGAGAAGTAAAGTTAAGAGTTTTGTGCAGAGTATTAGAATTGTCAGATCTCAAAAATCTGAGATCATGGGTGGCGCCTGTGGCTCAGTGAGTAGGGCACCGGCCCCATATACCGAGGGTGATGGGTTCAAGCCCAGCCCCGGCCAAACTGCAACAAAAAAATAGCTGGGCGTTGTGGCGGGCGCCTGTAGTCCCAGCTGCTCAGGAGGCTGAGGCGAGAGAATCGCGTAAGCCCAAGAGCTGGAGGTTGCTGTGAGCCGTGTGACGCCACGGCACTCTACCCGAGGGCGGTACAGTGAGACTCTGTCTCTACAAAAAAAAAAAAAAAAAATCTGAGATCATTATTTCTCAAATATATTGAGAACTAAAAAACTAAAAACCAAGAACATTTTTCAAAAGGTCAGACACCAGCCATGGCTTTTCAGAATATATTAATTGTAAAACATTACTAATGGATTCCCTGGCTAACTGAGCAACTGCTGGATATATTACTGGACAGATGTCTTAGTCCCTGAGAGTTGTATCTGTATCATGTAAACTTATAATGAGTAACACCAATTTTCTGAACTTCTATACCCATAGGTAATTAATTTCCCTCCTGGTTCACAATCTGTTTCCTAATCTAAAAGCATGAATGACCTGGACACATACACAATATCACCCCAGCAGTTTATTTTTTATCTTCTCATTACTCAAACGACCTCCATGGTTGGTTGCACTGACCAGTTCCGGTTTCTTTCCTTTATTTACTTCTGCTCACAGTCAGGTTCCAAGTCTCAGTCCCTGCACATGGTTTGGCATATGATGTACAAACTAGGCCTTTTAGATGATTATATTGTTATGAAGTTACAAAAACAATTTAATAACAAAGAAAAAATAAAAACACCAAGGCGTTTGTGTATGTGTATTTTGAAGCTCTTGTTGGCTTCTTTACAGTGAGTCTAGAGTTGTAAAATAGTCAATGCATAGAAGTGTGGGATATCAGAACACAGAAGCAAGAAAACAAAACCACCGAGTTATTTCCATTATTCTCTTTGCTCCTGAGGCTTATTATTATCATATATTTTATACAACATTTTTACAACAGCAATTCTTTTGGCTAGCTAATTAGAGTTTATAACCCAAGGTTTGACTATCTTTTCTCTTTTGAAAGAACTTGGCTTAACAAAGAAGAAACATTGTCCTTAACTGGTCATCGTCTCACCACCCCACATGGACTAGCACACCTAAATACTACTCTCAACATTTTTCTTTCCTCCTCTCAATAGGTACCATATTTCTTTAATGACTGCTTGTTGTAGAATATTTCTTAATATGACCTACTTGTCAAAAGGCTTACTTGAATTCTCTGAGGACTGCTTATACCACAAACAATGGCAGAACAAAAGTTGAAGAGTATCGTGAATAAAAAAAGTGGCTGGAATAATTCCATTAACTCATTCCCTCACCTGACATCTCATAGTAGAATATTTCACAGGCCTGATATCCTTTCAATCTACAGGGCTAAGAGAAAGTACGCCTTCTGCAACATTAGTCAACTGATCATGTCCTCATGCATTCTTCTTCTTCTTTTTTATTTCTTTTTTCTTTTTTTTTGGTATAAATAAATGCTGGCAGAAGTGTAAAGTACATGAACATTTCCATATTTCTTTGCATACTGCTCAATGGATTTTCAGACATGGAATGCACTCATATAACTAGTACATGGATCAAAGAATAGAAATTTATAAAAACATAATATCATTCCAGTCACTGCTCTTTTTTTTTTTTTTTATTGTTGGGGATTCATTGAGGGTACAATAAGCCAGGTTACACTGATTGCAATTGTTAGGTAAAGTCCCTCTTGCAATCATGTCTTGCCCCCATAAAGTGTGACACACACCAAGGCCCCACCCCCCTCCCTCCTTCCCTCCTTCTGCTTTCCCTCCCCCCCATAACCTTAATTGTCATTAATTGTTCTCATATCAAAATTGAGTACATAGGATTCATGCTTCTCCATTCTTGTGATGCTTTACTAAGAATAATGTCTTCCACGTCCATCCAGGTTAATATGAAGGATGTAAAGTCTCCATTTTTTTTAATGGCTGAATAGTATTCCATGGTATACATATACCACAGCTTGTTAATCCATTCCTGGGTTGGTGGGCATTTAGGCTGTTTCCACATTTTGGCGATTGTAAATTGAGCTGCAATAAACAGTCTAGTACAAGTGTCCTTATGATAAAAGGATTTTTTTCCTTCCGGGTAGATGCCCAGTAATGGGATTGCAGGATCAAATGGGAGGTCTAGCTTGAGTGCTTTGAGGTTTCTCCATACTTCCTTCCAAAAAGGTTGTACTAGTTTGCAGTCCCACCAGCAGTGTAAGTGTTCCCTTCTCTCCACATCCACGCCAGCATCTGCAGTTTTGAGATTTTGTGATGTGGGCCATTCTCACTGGGGTTAGATGATATCTCAGGGTGGTTTTGATTTGCATTTCTCTAATATATAGAGATGATGAACATTTTTTCATGTGTTTGTTACCCATTCATCTGTCATCTTTAGAGAAAGTTCTATTCATGTCTCTTGCCCATTGATATATGGGATTGTTGGCTTTTTTCATGTGGATTAATTTGAGTTCTCTATAGATCCTAGTTATCAAGCTTTTGTCTGATTGAAAATATGCAAATATCCTTTCCCTTTGTGTAGGTTGTTCTTTGCTTTGGTTATTGTCTCCTTAGCTGTACAGAAGCTTTTCAGTTTAATGAAGTCCCATTTGTTTATTTTTGTTGTTGTTGCAATTGCCATGGCAGTCTTCTTCATGAAGTCTTTCCCCAGGCCAATATCTTCCAGTGTTTTTCCTATGCTTTCTTGGAGGATTTTTATTGTTTCATGCCTTAAGTTTAAGTCCTTTATCCATCTTGAATCAATTTTTGTGAGTGGGGAAAGGTGTGGGTCCAGTTTCAGTCTTTTACATGTAGACATCCAGTTCTCCCAACACTATTTATTGAATAGGGAGTCTTTCCCCCAAGGTATGTTCTTGTTTGGTTTATCGAAGATTAGGTGGTTGTAAGATGTAAGTTTCATTTCTTGGTTTTCAGTTCGATTCCAAATGTCTATATCTCTGTTTTTGTGCCAGTACCTTGCTGTCTTGAGCACTATGGCTTTGTAGTACAGACTAAAATCTGGTATGCTGATGCCCCCAGCTTTATTTTTATTACTAAGAACTGCCTTAGCTATACAGGTTTCTTTCTGTTTCCATACAAAATGCAGAATCATTTTCTCCAAATCTTGAAAGTACGATGTTGGTATTTTGATAGGAATGGCATTGAATAGGTAGATTGCTTTGGGAAGTATAGACATTTTAACAATGTTGATTCTTCCCATCCATGAGCATGGTATGTTCTTCCATTTGTTAATATCCTCTGCTATTTCCTTTCTTAGGAGTTCATAGTTTTCTTTATAGAGGATCTTCACCTCCTTCGTTAGGTATATTCCTAGGTATTTCATTTTCTTTGAAACTATGGTGAAGGGAGTTGTGTCTTTAATTAGCTTCTCATCTTGACTGTTATTGGTATATACAAAGGCTACTGACTTGTGGACATTGATTTTATATCCTGAAACATTACTGTATTTTTTGATGACTTCTAGGAGTCTTGTGGTTGAGTCTTTGGAGTTCTCTAAGTATAAAATCATGTCGTCAGCAAAGAGGGAGCGTTTGACCTCCTCTGCTCCCATTTGGATTCCCTTTATTTCCTTGTTTGCCTAATTATATTTGCTAGAACTTCCAGCACTATTTTGAATAGTAAAGGTGACAGAGGACAACCTTGTCTGGTTCCAGTTCTAAGAGGAAAAGCTTTCAGTTTTACTCCATTCAGTAAAATATTAGCTGTCGGTTTGTCATAAATAGCTTCAATCAGATTTAGAAATGTGCCACCTATGCCTATACTCTTCAGTGTTCTAATTAGAAAAGGATGCTGGATTTTATCAAATGCTTTTTCTGCATCTATTGAGAGGATCATGTGATCTTTATTTTTGCCTCTGTTAATATGGTGTATAACGTTTATGGACTTGCATATGTTAAACCAGCCTTGCATCCCTGTGATGAACCCTACTTGATCATGATGAATGACTTTTTTGATGATAAGCTGTAATCTATTGGCTAGGATTTTGTTGAGAATTTTTCCATCTATATTCATGAGTGAGATTGGTCTGAAATTCTCCTTTTTGTTTGGGTCTTTTCCTGGTTTTGGTATCAGGGTGATGTTTGCTTCATAGAATGTGTTGGGGAAGATTCTTTCTTCCTCAATTTTTTGGAATAATTTCTGCAGTACAAGAATAAGCTCTTCATTTTTGGTTGGAAGATATTTTATTGTTTCTTTGATCTCAGTGCTTGAAATTGGTCTGTTCAGGAGATCTATTTCTTCCTGGCAAAGTCTAGGGAGAGGGTGTGATTCCAAATATTGATCCATTTCCTTCACATTGTCAAATTTCTGGGCATAGAGTTTCTGGTAGTATTCAGAGATGATCTCTTGTATCTCTGTGGGATCAGTTGTTATTTTCCCTTTATCATTGCTGATTGAGATTACTAGAGATTTTACTTTTCTATTCCTCGTTAGTCTGGCCAGTGGTTTATCTATTTTATTTATTTTTTCAAAAAACCAAGTCCTTGTTTCATTAATTTTCTGAATTATTCTTTTGTTTTCAATTTCATTGATCTCTGATTTGATTTTGGATATTTCTTTTCTTCTACTGAGTTTAGACTTTGGTTGTTCTTCTTTTTCCAATTCCATAAGATGGGTTGTGAGATTGTTGACACGCTCTGTTTCTGTTTTTTGAATGTAGGCATCTAAAGCGATGAATTTTCCTCTCAAAACTGCTTTTGCAGTATCCTACAGGTTTTGGTAGCTTGTGTCTTCATTGTTGTGCTCAAGGAAGTTTATGATTTCCTGTTTTATTTCTTCCTGCACCCATCTGTTACTCAACAGAAGATTGTTTAATTTCCATGTCTTTTGGTGGGGTCGAGCATTTTTGTTAGAGTTGAGTTCCACCTTTAGTGCCTTACGGTCTGAGAAGATACAAGGTAAAATTTCAATTCTTTTGATTCTGTTGATATTTGTTTTGTGTCCCAGGATATGATCAATTTTGGAGAATGTTCCATGGGGTGATGAGAAGAATATATATTCTTTATCTTTGGGATGGGGTGTTCTATATGCATCTATCAAGCACAGTTGTTCTAGGTTCTCATTTAAATCTCTTATACCTTTGTTTAATTTCTGTTTAGAGGATCTGTCCAGGTCTGTAGGAGGAGTGTTAAAGTCCCCTGTTATTATGGTATTATCAGATATCATATTGCTCAGACTGAGTAAGGTCTGTTTCAAGAATCTGGGAGCATTTAAATTGGGTGCCTAAATATTTAGAATTGAAACCTCTTCTTGTTGTATTTTTCCCTTGACCGATACAAAGTGACCATCTTTGTCTTTTTTGACTTTAGTTGCTTTAAATCCACTTGAATCTGAAAATAAGATTGCAACTCCTCTTTTCTTCTGAATTCCATTTTCCTGAAACATTGTCTTCCAATCCTTGACTCAGAGCTTTAATTTGAAGCCAGGTGTGTTTCTTGGAGATAGCAAATGGATGGCTTGTGTTTTTTAATCCAGTCAGCCAATCTATGTCTCTTCAGTGGGGAATTCAAGCCATTAACATTTATTGAGATAATTGATAAGTGTGGTAGTATTCTATTCATCTTATTTTGTGAGAGTCCATTGGTTAGTTTTATCTTTTGCATCAGTGTGGAGCTTAGGTTCTGCCCTTTAATTTCTGAGTTCTTATTTTGCTGCTGATCCATTGTGGTGGTCAGTGTGCAGAACAGGTTGAAGTATTTCCTGTAGAGCTGGTCTTGTTGTGGTGAATTTCCTCAATGTTTGTATATCCGTAAATGATTTGATTTCTCCATCAATTTTGAAGCTTAGCTTAGCAGGGTACAGAATTCTGGGCTGGAAATTGTTCTGTTTAAGTAGATTAAAGGTAGATGACCATTGTCTTCTTGCTTGGAAAGTTTCATTAGAGAAGTCTGCGGTCACTCTGATGGATTTGCCCCTGTAGGTCAACTGGCGCTTACTCCTGGCAGCTTGCAGAATCTTTTCTTTGGTCTTGACTTTGGACAGGTTCATCACAATGTGTCTTGGAGAAGCTCAGTTAGAGTTGAGGCGACCTGGGGTCCGATATCCCTCTGAAAGCAGTGTGTCAGAATCTTTGGTGATGTTTGGGAAATTTTCTTTTATAATATTCTCTAGTATGGCTTCCATTCCTCTGGGGCATTCTTCTTCCCCTTCTGGAATTCCTATAACTCGTATGTTGGAACGCTTCATAAAGTCCCATAATTCTGACAGTGAACGTTCTGCTTTCTCTCTCTTCTTTTCTGCCTCTTTTACTATCTGAGTTATCTCAAGAACTTTGTCTTCTACCTCTGAAATTCTTTCTCCTGCATGGTCTACCTGTTGCTGATACTTTCCATTGCATCTTTAAGTTCCCTAATTGACTGTTTCAGTTCCTTCAGCTCTGCTATATCCTTTCTATATTCTTCATCTCGTTCATCTCTTATTCGATTCTGTTTTTGGATTTCCTTTTTGTTATTTTCCACTTTATTAGCAGTTTCCTTCATTGTTTCCATCATTTCTTTCATTGTTTTCAACATGTGTATTCTAAATTCCCTTTCTGTCATTCCTAACATTTCTTTATAGGTGGAATCCTCTGACTTAGCTACCTCATGGTCCCTTGGCGGGTTTGTTCTGGACTGGTTCTTCATGTTGCCTGGAGTTTTCTGCTGATTCTTCCTCATGAGTGATTTCTTTTATCTGTTTCCTTGCCCTAATTTTCCTTTCACTTCCTCTTGCTCTTTAAGTTCTCATGCCTGTGGACGGGAGGTCCACGCTAGAGCTGCTTCAGCAGTTTGGGCAAAGGCAGAAAGGAAGCCACTGCCTGTGTTCTGTGGCTTGAAATTTGACTTTGCCTTATATTGGCTTTTTGTTTTGTTTTGACTTTTTGGAATTTTCCTGCGGTCGCTCAGGAGAGAGCACACGCTAGCACACAATCCCGCAGTGCACTCTCCAGTCACTGCTCTTTTAAGGGTAAGTATTGTACTACCTTTTGACTTCATGAATTATTTTTGCCCATTTTTGTATTTGGTATGGTCAAAAACATAATGTGTTGTTTTGTATTTGCTTTTTTCACTTAAAATTGTATTATAAGATTTATCCACATAATTGCATGTAATTGTATGTAGATCTTTCATTCTCATTCTTATATAACATCTCTTTGTATGAACATAGCACACCATATACTTATATTTCATTCTTTTACTAACAGACATTTGAGGAATTCCAGTTTGAGGTCCTAATAAATAATGCTTTTTAATTTTAATTTTTATATGTATAAATGTATGAAGAAAAATTATAGTTCTGTAAACGATTAAATTGTGTAGTGGTGAAGTCAGGTATCCATCACCCTGAACAATGCACATTTTACCCATCAGTAATTTTTCATCCCCTTCTTATTCTAGGTGTTACTGTCTATCATTCCACACTGTATGTCCTCGTGTTTACACATTTAGGTGCCGCTTATGAGTACATGTGGTAATTGTCCTTCTGTGTCTGCATTATTTTATTTAAGTAAATGGCCTCCAATTCCATCCATGTTGCTGCAAAAGACATAATTTTATGCTATTGTATGGCCAAATAGTCTTCTACTTTGTACATATACCACATTTTCTTTACCCAACCAGTTGTTGATGCAAACCTCAGTTGATTTTGTGTCTTTGATATTGTGATAGTGCTGTTTCAAACATCATAGTATGTATCTTTTTTAATATAATTTATATTTTAGAGCATCATATATATCTTTAGGGGACAATAGGAACAAATTTAGGGTGAATAACTTAAGGGTGAAGTTACTGGACTAGATATATTGCAAATTCTTATTTTTAGTAGATACTACCAAAGGGTGTTCAAAAGTATTTGCAACAATTTACAAACTCATCAGTAGTGTGTAAGAGTTCTAATTTCTCCACAAACGCAAAATTTGATACTTTTGTGTTTTCAATTGCAACTATTTTCTTGGGCTAAAAGTAGAGTTGCATTGTGGTTTTACATTTATTTTTAAATTAATTAATGGGAGACTATTTTACATGTTTATTGATTATTTACATATTCTTATCAATGGAGTGTCATTTTAAAATTTCTCTCATTTTTATTGAGTTATCTTTTTTCTTTCTTTAACATACCCCAAAAGGCCTCGATTAACATCACTGGTAATTTCTTGGAAACTGCAATTTTAAGTGAAGCAATATGTAGCAGATTCTTGAATACTATCAGTTTATTTAACGCCATCATTTTGTTATAATGCTGACAAAAAAATGCTTTCATTACACAATTTTGCTTAAGGGCAAAGTTTTCAAAACCTCATAACTAACACTAAAGACTTAACTATACAGTAAGTGGATCTTTTATTGGAAATTTTATTATAAATGTCTTCTTCCACTATGTGATGTCTTTTCATTCTGTTATAAAGGGAGGTCCTTTATTCTAAATAAGTAAATTAACAAACCAAATTTATTCATTCAATAAAATTAATATAACTTACTCTATTATTTTTTTTCTTCATTGTTAGTACCTTTTGGCTTCATTGTTAGTACCTTAAGAAGGCTTGTCTACTCTAAGATCACACAGATATCCTGCTACATTTTTCTTTTATTGTTTTACTTCTTACTAAGATCTTCAGTTCACCTAAAATGAGTGTTGACATGTTTTACATAAGAAAATATGGATACAGATATACATTATTTGCATGTAAACAATTGAGCCAGTAACCTATTTTGAAAGTTATATTTTTCCCTTTTTTTACATTTTATCATTATTTTTATTGTTGGGGATTCGTTCAAGGTGCAAAGAACCAAATTACATTGACTGAATTTGTTAGGTAAATTTCGTCTTATTATTGTGTCCCACCTCCAAAAGGCATGTCACACAACATGACCTCCTGCTCCCCGCTTCCCTCTCTGCTCTTCCCTTCTCTCAACCCTCCCTCCTTTCCTCTCTCTGCTCTGTCTTTCCCCCACCCCTCCCTCCTTCCCTCTCTTTGCTCTTCCCTTCTCCCGCCTCCTTCTCTCTCTCTGCTCTCCCTTTCCCCCACCCCCCCTATATACTAGATCATCATCTTCATATGAGAATTGAATACATAGGATTCTTGCTTCTCCATTCTTGTGATGCTTTACTAAGAATAATGTGTTCCACTTCCATCCAGGTTAATATAAAAGATGTAAAGCCTCCATATTTTTTAATGGCTGAATAGTATTCCATGGTATACATATACCACAGCTTGTTTATCCACTCCTGGGTTGGTTGGCATTTTGGCTGTTTCCACGTTTTGGTGATTGTAAATTGACCTGTAATAAACAGTCTAGTGCAAGTGTCCTTATGGGAAAAGGATTTTTTTCCTTCTGGATAGATGCCCAGTAATGAGATTGCAGGATCAAATGGGAGGTCTAGCTTGAGCTCTTTGTGGGTTCTCCATACTTCCTTCCTTTTTGGAAGTATGGAGTTTGAATTAATTTGCAGTCCCACCAACAGTGTAAAAGTGTTCCCTTCCCTCCACATCCATGACAGCATCTGCAGTTTTGAGACTTGGTGATGTGGGCCATTCTCACTGGGGTTAGATAATATCTCAGGGTGGTTTTGATTTGCATTTATCTAATAATTAGGGACAATGAGCATTTTTTTAATATGTTTGTTAGTCATTCATCTGTCTTCTTTAGAGAAAGTTCTATTCATCTCTGTTGTCCAGTTATCTAAGGGATCGTTGGCTCTTTTCAAGTTGATTAATTTGAGTTCTCTGTAGTACCTAGTTATCAAGCTTTTGTCTGATTCAAAATATACAAATATCCTTTCCCATTGTGTAGGTTGTCTATTTGCTTTGGTTGTTGTCACCTTACCTGTACAGAAGCTTTTCAGTCTAATTAAGTCCCATTTGTTGTTGTAATTGCCACAGAATTCTTCTTCATAAAATCTTTCCCCAGATTGATATCTTCAAGGCTTTTCCTACACTTTCTTTGAGGATTTTTAATGTTTCATGCCTTAAATTTAAGTCCTTTGTCCATCTTGAATCAATTTTTGTGAATGGAAAAAGATGTTTGTCCAGTTTAAGTCTGTAACATGTTGATATCCAGTTATTGAATAGGGATTTTTTTCCCCCAGTGTATGTTCTTGTTTGGTTTATCAAAGATCAGGTGGTTGTAAGATGTTAGTTTCATTTTCTGTTTTTCTATTTGATTCCAAATGTCTATGTCTATTTTTGTGCCAGTACCATGCTGTTTTGACCATTATGGCCATGTAGTACAGGCTAAAGTCCGGTATGCTGATGCCCCGGCTTTGTTTTTATCACTAAGAACTGCCTTAGCTGTAAGGCTTTTTTTCTGGTTCCATATAAAATGAAGAATTATTTTTTCCAAGTCTTGAAAGTATGATGTTGGTATTTTAATAGGGATGGCATTGTATCTATAGATTGCTTTGAGAAGTATAGACACTGTAATATCATCTTTGTCATGAGTCAACTCACTGTGTATGTGAACCTGTGTCTCTGCTGTATTTTGACTATTGAACCCACAATGTCTTATCAACAGTCGATTACCAGTGTGCCTATAGTGCAGATCCTCCAGCTGTGTTCTTCAAATAACCTTAGGTATTTTGTTCTCATGAGATTTCTGTTGTGATTATGTTAAATGTGACATCTTTACTATCTTGAATTCTTCAAATCCTATCCATTTTGTAGCTCTGCATTTATTTTCCATTTTTACTCTTTCTTGCAACTTTTGCAGTCTTCAGTGAGAGTGGTCTCGGACATATATGTTTATCATATATTTCTAGATATGTTGTGATATTTAAGTACTATTAAAAAGCTATTTTTATTTCTTTGTTGATGGTATGGGGAAGTACAATCGATTACCTATGTGTGTTGTATCTAGTGCCCTCTTTTAACAGGTAAATTAATTTACAAATTCATTTAAAATTTTGTTTGTAGATTACTTGCATTGTCTATATTTATTATATTGCCTGCATGATGACAGTTGTATTTGTTCCAATGTCTTTGATTTATGTATGATTTATGTATTTGTATGCTTTCTTAAATGTATTTATAGCTTTAAGTGAAGGCTTCCACTATAATTTTGACTGAAATTGAAAATAGTAAATGTCCTTGTCTCCTTCTCAATCTCAGAAGGAAATATTTCAATAATTAACTATTATGTACATTTACTGTAGTCTTTTACAAGTACTATTTGTTATGGAAACACTCTACAGACATTTAAAACAGAAAAACACATTGAACTTTATCAACTGTTTATTCTGCATTTAATGAAACAATCAGGTGGGTTTTTGCCCCTATGTTTACTTAATGTGTGTGATGATATTGAATGCTATATTAAATTTGCCATTCTGGAATAAACCACTGTGTACTCTATTTATGTATCACTAAAACTGATTTGGTAGTATATTTGTTAGGATTATTTGCCTACATTAATGAGAGACATTGACCTATCATTTTCTTTTTTGTAATTTTCTGGTTGTATACAATAATATTTACTGGTCATATAAAATTAGTTGAAATATATTTCCTCCTTTAGGCCCCCAGGAAGTAAATATGTAACATTGGTATTATTTCCTTCTTATAATTTTGTAAAAATTCAACAGTGAAGATAATGAGGATATATATTTTGTCATGAGGTTTTAAATTAAATTCAGCTTTTTTAGCAGGTGCATAGTTATTCTGTTATGTTTTAAATATATTTGTCTCTTCCAGTTATTTACTACTCTTTTAAGCTCCTCAATTCTTTCATTGTTGGCATTGCAGATATAGTCTCTCTTTTTTTTTAATTGATCTGCCTTGCTATATAGTTCTTCAATATTACTAGACATTTCAAAGAATCGATACATTTAAAATGTAAATTTTCTATATTAGCTTGTTTCTCTTTATTTTTCCTCCCTTATTTTCATCCCTCTCTTTCATATTTTTTATTTTGGTTTAGTTTCTGTTTCCTTTTCTAGAAAAATAAAGCAACCATCACTTCATTCTCTGCTTCTATGAGTTTGCCTATCTTAGATATCTGATGTAAGAGAAATCATTGTAGTATTTATTCATCTATGACTCACTGATTTCATTTTGCATAACGGCCGTTAGTTTAATTTAATCCACATCTCAAATGATAGGGTGTTTCTTCTCCTTAAAGGCTTAATAATATTTCACTGTTTGCACAATATATGTTCTTTACCGATTTTTCTGTCATAGATAGATTGTTTCCACCTCTTGGATGTTGTGAAAATGCTGCAATGAATACATGAGGTGCAGATAGCTCATGGAGATTTTGCTTAATCATTTTTTCATATATATTCAGGAACAGGTTTGCTGGATTATATAGAACTTCTATTTGAAGTTTGTGAGGACGTTATTTTCCACAGCAGCTGCACCATTCTACATTCCCTGAAAGTATATAAGGATTCCAATTTCTGCACATCTTTTCCACCACATATCTTTTTGTTTCTATTGATGATAGGTATTCTAACAGGTATGTGATAATGTTCTATGTCGTTTTGATATGCATTTCTCTAATGAATAATGATGTTGAAAACCCACTGATATACTTGGTGGCCATTTGTATGTCTTCAGGGGAAAAATGTCTGTTTGGGTCATTGCCAACTTTAATTGTTTCTTTGTTTTCCTTATTATTAAGCTGCAGGAGATCCTTACATATTTGGAATATTAATCCATTATCAGATTTATGGCTTGAAAATATTTTCTCACACTCAATAGGTAACCTTTTTACTCAATTGATTATTTCCTTTGCTACATATATGCTTTTTGGTTTGATGTAGTCATGTTTTTCTATCTTTTCTTTTGTTGCCTGTGCTTTGGGTGTCAAATCCAAGAAGTCATTACCAAGACCAATGTCAAAAAAATGTTTATATTTTCTTTGAGGAGTTTATAATTTCAAGTTTTATATTAAAATCCTTAATACATTTTAAGTTTAAATTTGTGTGTAGCTAAAGTAAAGTCCAATTTCATTTTTTAAATACCCTGTTTTATCAAAAGTATCTGTTGAGGAGACTGTTATTGTATTCTGATGGACTTGACAAAGATCAGTAAATTAGTATAATCATATTTTATCATTTTATGTACTGAATTTATAAGTGACCAATGTGCAACTGAAAATTGTTCTCTATTTTTGTTGGCTTTCACTTGCCACTTTCACATTCTAAGTGTTATTTGTAGGTATATTTTAATTAAAGGTGTACACATTTGTTAGGCAAATTAATATCCACTCTTCCATTTGCATGGAATTTTCCCTATGCTATTTCCAATCAAGCATATTTTAAAAAAAAAAGTATTTTGGAGCCTTATTTTCTAAACATTTGATTGTATTTCTAATAAAAAAATCATATTTTTTTTTAACTTTCTTTTTTTTTTATTGTTGGGGATTCATTGAGGGTACAATAAGCCAGTTACACTGATTGCAATTGTTAGGTAAAGTCCCTCTTGCAATCATGTCTTGCCCCCATAAAATGTGACACACACTAAGGCCCCACCCTCCTCCCTCCATCCTTCTTTCTGCTTCCCCCCCCCATAACCTTAATCATATTTTACATGTAAGTAGCACTTATGATTTAGATTAAGATAGTTTTGATTTTTTTTTTTTTTTGCAGTTTTTTGGCTGGGTTTGAACCTGCCACCTCCGGTATATGGGGCCCGTGTCCTCTCCTTTGAGCCACAGGCGCCACCAGTTTTAATATTTTTTAATGTTTTTATACATCTATGGACTATTATATTTCAGCCTAATCAGGTCATAACGTCTCATGTATGTTGTTCACAAGTCCTTTTTGTAAACAAGGGCAGTTCTGAATATCCTGTAGATTCTCTGAAATAAGAAAGATGGGAGAAGAGTCTGACAGATTCAGACTCCAGGCGCTGAAAGTCTTGGCAAAAGATTTATCTACTTGAAGTGGGATAGAGAAGAAGAAAGGAGACATGAAATAGAGACCTAGAGTAACCACGGTGTACATTATGTTATGATGATGAAGCACTCACATTCAGGAGACAATGATCGGCCAGCAGCAAGTCAATGACTACGCACAAGATGAAAAGTTGTCATTAAGTGGGAACTTACTCAATGCCTTTGGTTATATCCTGACCATTTTCTATCTCAAGATATCTCATGATGTCTATTTGACTCTTTCTGTGTTCACAGTAATTTAAATACTAGACAGATATTATTATATTCAACAATATTAATAATTTAAAAAAAGAAAACATTGGTCTGAGAGCCACTTTGTTCAATCACTTCAGTGCAGTCACTTCTCTTACTCTCAGAGTGGTGGTAGAAGTCATCTATTATTTCTAGAGATTCTCAATGAATAAATGACCCATTCTATCATTCACATTCTAGATTTTTTAAGGTAAACTTCAGCTCACAGACTCTTCTCTAAGATTTGAGGGTTTGTTCAAATATTAAATCACTGGAAAACTATTAAATTTAGAAAATAGTGGATGTGGAAAAGTGAAATTGTTCTATTATTTAAGACATAATTTAAAGTATGGAAAAGACAAGACTTTTATCTCTTTTTTCTATAAGCAAATATTGCTATGGGAATAGAGAAATTTTTCTTTGTTTTCTCAAAGCTTTTACATGATAAATTGGTAATTACTTAAAAATTTTGTTCCCTGTAACCAGGCTATAAAGCTGTTTGGAATAGTGTGCATCTTTTAAAAGGAGGGGAGGAATTGACAAATGCTGCCATATTGTATGACAGTGCACTTTTTTTTTAAAGACTGGGGTATTTTGGGAAAAATAGGTTTGAAATGACCATAGAATGAAAGAATCCACATTTTGATGAGAAATACAAATGAAAACTTCCTTCAGTGTCCTAAAACTCCTAATTAGTGTGATGATATTTGTCTTCTTCACTCTAGAGGACACTTGTGTATCTTCTTTTCTCCCAGTACATGAGTTGATTACCCTAAAGGAGTCCTATGTCATAATTGAAATCAATAGTTACTTAGCCCTATCTTACATATCACATGTTCATTCAATTATTTACTTTATATTCATGCATATATCATTGATACATATTCCTACTTTTAACATTAGGGTAATTATTTAACTGCCTAATATACAGATATAGAGCTCAAAGATACAAATTGTAGATTTATAAAAGTTTTTAATATCATAAATGACTTACGTAAATGTAGGTAGCTCTTAAACAAAGCCTTTGGTGACAATTTATTATTAGGACTTATAACTTTAGTTTAATCCTCTATTTCTATGATTATTACCTGCATGTGTTTATATCGGAGAATGTTTACCGTTAGCTTCCTTAATTGATAATATATATACAGAGGATAAATGCACTTTTTTTTTTTTTTTTTGCAGTTTCTAGCTAGGGCTGTGTTTGAACCCGCCACCTCCGGCGTATGGGGCTGGCGCCCTACTCCTTTGAGCCACAGGTGCCACCCATGGATGAATACACATTTTAAGAGAAGCCATCTATGTATTAATTTTCAAAGTTGAATTGAAGGTATTGTTAATGGTTAAGTGTGCCTAGACATGCTATGCACATCCATTTTTATCAGCTTTTTGAACACTTTATGGGAATGATTGATTTTACTCCAAGATCATTTGGGTGGCACCTGTGGCTCAGTGGGTAGGGCGCTAGCCCCATATACTGAGGGTGGCAGGTTCAAACTCGGCCCTGGCCAAACTGCAACAAAAAAATAGCCGGACATTGTGGAGGACGTTTGTAGTCCCAGCTACTCAGGGGGCTGAGGCAAGAGTATCTCCTAAGCCCAGGATTTGGAGGTTGCTGTGAGCTGTAATGCTATGGCACTCTACTGAGGGTGATAAAGTGAGACTCTGTCTCTACAAAAAAAAAAAAAAGAAGAAGAAGAAGATCGCTTAAAATGTGTCATTTTTTTGGCACCCTTGGTATACGTACACAAATATATATATATATGCACACACATACACACATAGATTATACATATACATATGTATATGTTTTTTTCTCTGTCAACTAGGAAACTTTGAATGTCAATGAGCACACTATGTGTCAAATCTTGGCTGTTATTATGATTCATCAATAAAAGAAAGCTGCATTCTTTGTAGAAATTCTAGTTCTAGGACTTGTGTAAGATAGATGGAGGATGAAATTATAATACATGGCTATAAAGCAAGGAAGGAAATGCTAAACAATAAATGACTAAATAGAAGCCTACGTCTTAGAAGAAAAAAGATACGAGGTAAAAACTAACAAAATGTGAATAAAATGAGAACTGAGTTAATACCGTATCAATATTTGTTAATCAGTTGTGACAAATGCATCATGTCAATGTAAAATGTGAATAACAGGGGAAATCGCATCCTGGTACATATGAGGATTTTCTATATAGGAATTATCTTCTCAATTTTTACATACATCTAAATCTACTCTAAAAACTAAAGTCTGTTCTTTAACAACAACAACAACAACAAAAGCCTGCATTGGTACAGCACTTACAATGTAAAGGAATTTGCTCTTCATTTCCATTCTATACCTTTAATTAGATAAATCACATCATTGAGGTCTCTACAAAATACTTAGTTAGTTGTGGAGCAATAACATTCTTCAAGCTTAGAAGCTCCGTAGTAGTTTATTTTGTTTATGCCAACTTAAAAGCAAATATTAATATAATAAGATAAAGTTTGTTGCCACAAACAACTGAATTTTCATAGACTTCTCTCGTGGAAGAAGAATGGATCTTCTGAGATACGAATTTCTTAGGCCTGAGGCAATACGTTTTGACTGAGATAAAACAAAACACTTTAAACTAAATAGAAAACTAAGAGATAGTTAATAAAACTTCCTCTAAGTGTATATGTTATACTGTGTCATATCCAAATATAATATTTTTATTTTGTTTTTTAAATAATTTCTTATTTGGAAATAATTAGTGTATAGAAGTGTTGTAAAGACAGTACAGAGAGCTCCTGTGTACCTCTCACCTAATTGCCCATATTATTAACAATTTACATTACTATGGCAAACTTACCAAAGCTAAGAAACTGATACTAGTACACTCTTGACCAACTGAACTCCAGGGTACTTGGATTTTAAATTAATGTTCTCTCTGTTGCTCACAATCCAGTTCTGAGAAGACTACTCTGTTCTTTGACATTTTCTCAGTTCTAACCGTTTTTGCCTACTACTTTGACAATCTTTAGGTCTCCTGACCAGGTATCCTGTAAAATGACCCCAATCTGGATTTGTCTATTGTTGTTTGTTTTTCATAATTAGCCTCAGGCTATGAGGTTTTGGACAGAATACACATAGGTGAAGTAATCTAACTGTCATGTTATTTTCATGATACATTCAGTAATATATTTCATCACCTGGTTAGGGTAATGTTTTCCAGTTATCTATTTAAGTTACCACACATTACTTTTCCATACGATTCTTTGGAAGTGAGTCACTAAATCTAGCCCACCCTCAAAGGTGGGGGGAAGCGATGGGAATTATGTTCCACTTCCTGGAGGAAGAAACATTTATTTCTGTTTCAATACATCATTTGGAATTATTTTAAAGAAAGATTTTCATTTCTTCACAATTTATTTAACAACTAATTTTTTAAAAACCCCAATCAATTTCTTTTTATTTTTCAGATTAATATGAGAGTACAACTGATTAGGTTATATTGGTTGCTTTTATTAGGTAAAGTTACTGTGGTAATTGTGCCCTTCACCCAAGAGGTGGGCCGTATACCTGTACATTGTGCCTCTTATGTGTGAGTACACCAGTCCTCCCCATTTCCCCTATCTACTCCTAACTTCAATTCAAGTGAAATTTTCCCTTGTGTGGGTATGTACATGTCTACTGGCTTCATATTAGTATTGAGTACATTGGATACTTGCTTTTCCGTTCTGTGACACTCTACTAAGGAGAATTTTTTCCAACTCCATCCAGGTTAATACAAAATATGTTAAGCATCCATCTTTTATGGCTGAGTAGTATTCCATTTTGTACATATATATACATTGTATATATATATATATATATATATATATATATATATATATATATATATATGGTTGATGGGTATTTAGGTTGTTTCCACATTTTGATGATTGTAAATTAAGCTGCAATAAACACTCTAGTGCAAATTTCCTTATGATAAAATTTTACTTCTTCTGGGTAGATACCTAGTAACAGGATTACAGGATCAAATGGAAGGTCTATTTTGAGTTCTTTGAGGATTCTCCATAACTTCTTTCCAAAAAGGTTGTACTAGTTTGCAATCCCACCAACAGTGTAAAAGTGTTCCCTTCTCTCCACAACCATGTCAGCATCTGCAACTTGAGACTTTGTGATATGGGCTATTCTCTCTGGAGTTGGGTGATATCTCAGAGTGGTTTTGAAATGCATTTCTGGAGGTTGCTGTGAGCTGTGTGAGGCCACGGCACTCTACCGAGGGCCATAAAGTGAGACTCTGTCTCTACAAAAAAAAAAAAAAAAAAGAAAGAAATCCATTTCTCTGATGATTAGGGACCAAATTAATTTACTTTTGAACCATGATGCTAACAGTTATTTCCATCACCTACTGCATCAGTTTCTCAATTTAATTACCTGATTGAAAACTAATTAGAAGCATTATCACTTAAAATCCAATGGGCATAAAACTGTGTGATTTGTGTAGACATAAAACATAACATACAAAACACTCTAATAACTCGGGGTCTACAGTATTTTGCCCATGATTTTTGTTTAATCACTCACTGTATACAGGCTTCTTTAAGAACACTTAATCCCAAGAGTGTTTGGGAAATACACTTAAGTTAAACTGATAAAAATGAAAGAGCTGCCTCAAAGTCATTTCTAGTGCAGATTTATTTCAATACAAGATTTTAAGAAATGATTTTAAATAGGTATAGTTAAGTTGATTTGATTGGTTCAATTTTAATACCGCTTCTTTTCAGGTTTTCAGAAAGTATTCATTTACATATAGTCTTAAATAGTTGAAACATTTCTGACTTTCTACTATGTTCAGTCTTTGATTTTTAATTGGAAGCGAGACCTCATAATGTTCTTCTAAAGAATCAGTTTTAACTTTTTTTTTCATTGGATGGCTAAAGAACAAAAACTTTCCCTAAAATTTCAGAGGGTAAATGTGCCATAAAACATTTTCTTACCTGCCCTTAAGACCATATGTTTGCCTGAGTCAATGCAATTCTCTCGTCTAACTGTTTCTCTTAGAAGTATGTCCAACTGATAATATTACATATTAACTTGTCTTCTAAAATATTCACATGTAAAATAATTGTAAATATCAGTAGAAACAAATAATAAAAATGAGACTATAAAATATAATTTTAGAAAACTAATAATTTTAATTTATTTTTGAATAGATGACCTCATCTCATTTTAACAACTAAAAGAAGGAGTTTATTGATTAGTATTTCTTATCAAAAGGATATTTAACATTTTTCCAAAGGCTCCCATTTTGCAAGCAAGAAATGCATTTGGAAATATTAAATTAATAACCTTAGTTCACTCAAGCTCAGTTCATAAAATGCTGCTGTACTTAATAGAGTTTTAACATAGGTTTAAAACCCTAAGCTTAATTCTCTGCTGGTCTTCATTACTCAGTAATAATCTGGAAAACAGCTAGAGGGGGTACTGATTGATTGCTGAAACAATTTTCCAGAGTAATTTATGTGATGAGTCATGGTTTTATGGAAGCAGTCAGGAATTATAGGACTGCTAGTAGATTGAGAAAATCTCCAAGGAAAAGGAAGCATGGCAGTGGGAGATAGAGTAGTTATGTATGCCATTCTTAAAAGCATCTTACTGTAGGATGAAAATTAAATTAGACTTAAAGATGACATATTTTAAAATACAAGCTACTATTCTGTTTTCCAGGTAGCCTTATATTACTTGAGTTCATAGCAAATATATATTTTTCTTCTATTTTAAGGGTAATCTAACGAAAAGTATGTCATTCCTCTACTTCCAATGTTCAATTTTTAAATACTGTAAAGAAAATATTAATCTATATGAAAGCTATTTTTTTCTTGGAATGAAATTTTTTTCTCCTAATGGAAAAAGTATTAAATATTTCTTTCTTCTATCTTTGGGTGAATGTCAGATTTAAAATGACTTTTATAAGCACTCGAGCTAGACCTCCCATTCGATCCTGCAATCCCATTACTGGGCATCTACCCAGAAGGAAAAAAATCCTTTTATCATAAGGACACTTGTACTAGACTGTTTATTGCAGCTCAATTTACAATCGCCAAAATGTGGAAACAGCCTAAATGCCCACCAACCCAGGAATGGATTAACAAGCTGTGGTATATGTATACCATGGAATACTATTCAGCCATTAAAAAAAATGGAGACTTTACATCCTTCGTATTAACCTGGATGGAAGTGGAAGACATTATTCTTAGTAAAGCATCACAAGAATGGAGAATCATGAATCCTATGTACTCAATCTTGATATGAGGACAATTAATGACAATTAAGGTTATGGGGGGGGAAGCAGAAAGAGGGATGGAGGGAGGAGGGTGGGGCCTTAGTGTGTGTCACACTTTATGGGGGCAAGACATGATTGCAAGAGGGACTTTACCTAACAATTGCAATCAGTGTAACTGGCTTATTGTATCCTCAATGAATCCCCAACAATAAAAAAAAATAATAAAAATAAAATGACTTTTATAGTCATCTTTCTTTCAATTTTGTCTACTTGCTATGAAAAAATAATAGAAAATAATAGGGACTTTGGAATAAGTGCAATAAAATCCCGTTAACTATGTCAATAATGTGCATCTGAAATGCTACATCATGTGTATTTGAAAAGTAAATAATTCTATCATTTGAGGCTTATATGTATAAATTTCTAAAAGAAATCAAGCTTATAAAATCATTAGGTTATATTAGATCATGGTGTTGCAGGAGCTACTTCTGATCCAGCCTCACTGATGATAACTTTCTTCTTTATTACTGTACCACTACAGAAAACTAAAAGTCTAACACCTAAGTATTATGCTGAGCTTTACACTTTGGGCACCTCTCATTTATAACAGCTAACATATATGTTTTATAAGTTAACCTGTTATTTTGGTAGCATTTTAACTGTGATGTAACATTGACTCCAACAAGGCACTCCAACAATTTTGGTTTGGCAGCAATGCAGTGATGATGCTGTTGTCGTTAGAGTCTTTTGCTCAACATTTTCACATTTCACCCTTATATTTCCTTCTCGCTAAAGCATTTATTATAATTTAAAACTTGATCTTAATTCTATAAAGAGTTTGGAGTCATCTGTGAGGTAAATGTTAACAATTGGATAAACTGATTTACATTTTAGACTGATTTTTAAAGATACAGTACTTGAAGACAGCATGATTATAAAGTTGGAATCTATAAAGATAAAACACGTGAAGCTTACTTCTTACTAAGATATAATAACACTTAAAAAAATAAAATTGGCAAGGCACTCAAAGACAGATTTTCTCATTTCCTTCCTTGGCTTTAGGCAGAATATTTACTGTTCAGCAAAACCGTGGCTTTGGCGGGACACTGAGACCATATGTCATATTAATTAATATAAGTTATATTTCATTTTTAAAATGTATATGCTCCATTTTGCATCTTTTAAACCTCTGGACATTTGCATATTCACTACACAGACAAAACTAAACATTGTGTACTAGTAATAATAAAAAAGAAACTAAAACTTAATTCTTTAGTAGATAAACTCGTCTTCAAACAAATTTTACTTACAATATTTGAGTAAACAGATGGTGCTGGCATAGTTGCTTAAAGGTCAAGAAATTCAGACATGCTAGAATTGATGGGTTAGAAGAGAAAAAATATACTGGATCCAAGGATAGTCCAGAAAAAGCACACTGTTTATAAATCTTTATATTTAGTAATGATCTGAGATTGTCAACTGAAAGTTCCCAACTAATTCCGGCTTTTATGATGATATATGATGAGATGAAGAGCAAAATCATAGATTAGAAAGGGGACTGTGTTGTTGATTCAACACCTGCAACATTTATATTCCTTAGCTTCGTAACTTTCTCCTTATAAAGCCAGCGTAGTAAACTAAGATGCATAAAATAGTTGATAACTATTTATTAGTAACTTTAAATATAAAACAACATAAATAACATATTAGGTATTTTTATCTTATCTTAGTCTTGAAGAAAGCATATACATAGGTCAAAATTTGTGGGTTTTTCAGTTATGACTTCATATTCTTAAAAATTTTTTAACAAAGCAAGTGGGGAGAGGAGTGGTTCTGAGAGTACAGATAAGCATCTTCCTTTGATTCGATGGGTTTTTATGATTCATTCTCTTGTACCAATGATTAAGAATAAAGTTGTTAATAAGTAAAGCTGGATTGTTTTAATAGAAAATAAATATCTTTTCCTAAAAACATCTAAAAATGGAGAATCTTGAGACATTAAGTATTTGATTTAAAATACGCTGCTGTCAAGTGTCCTATTTACATAAGTCTCAGAATACGATTTGTATTAACACTAGTCACCATTAATTTTCTCAGTCTTCATGATCACAGCTAATAATTGCCTTTTTAATGAGACCATTGAAAAAGTGAGAATAATATATCAGAGATGAAAATTTTACTATGACTAAACTTCCCTGTATTGGGGATTTATATCTGACTCTATTATTATAAACCCATAAATAAGTAAAGGAGTATAAGCTTGTGTATAAAGGAATGAGAACAATCTTCTAAAATATCACTCATTAATTTGAGTTTACTTTCTCAGTCAGAGTCAATTTCAGTAAAAGATTAAGAGTTACAAGTAAGATGCCAATAAATATCCCTCTACTTCAGAGGAAATTGACAGCACCCCAGTAGGCCATGCCTTGTGAGGTCTCAATGATTTATCTTACTTCTGTAAGTATTTAGAAATATGTCTGTAATGTACTGAGATCCTCACTATGCCCTAAAGCTCAAGAATACATTACATGGAATTGAATAGATTTTTCTGAATAATATTTCACAATAAAGGTCCTTTGAAAATCTGTGTGAATTTCTCATTTCCATTATCACTGTTTACCAACTCCCATTCCTTATTTCTAGTTTGGCTTCCAAAGTCCATTATCTATTATTAGTATTATATGTGATTGTAGTTTCAGAATTGACAAGTTTTTCTTCATCACTCAAAACTTTGAAAAACATTTCTACTTACCATATTTAGTATTGAGTAGGAAAAAATAAACCACAGAAGAATCAATATCACAGCAAGGAATCGACTATAATTTGCTTGGACACTGTGGCTACTTTGTTTTACTCCTTGTGCACCTGGGTGCAACCATGAGATCAAACACATTTGCTATTGGGCACAAAAAAGGGATAATTTGATCATCTCCCTTCCTCTGAAGATTTGTTTATTACCTCTCTTGGGTAGGACAACAAACATTCATGATCTCACTGGTCAGGTAGTGTAAAATTCTGTGATCACAATGGTCTCTAAAGTATTCTTACTGAATACGTAATATCATAGTGTTAGTGTAATGCTCCATACTTACAAAATTGAACTCGTTGTCTGGGGAACTTTAGAGTAGTGTCCTGCAATAGAAAAGGAGAAAACCTTTTATTAAAAAAATTTCCTTATAGAAATTCTACCCAATTCTCTAAGTTTGCTAATTTCAGGAAGTTTTGGGTCAACTAAAAGGAAAAAGAAAATGGGAGTGGTGAGTTTGGTGGCTCACTGCAGGAATACTAGCACTTTGGGGGGATCACTGGAGGTCAGTAGTTTGAAACCAGTCTCTTACAAAATATGGAAAAATTGACCAGGGAAGGTGATGCACGCTTGTAGTCGCAGCTACTTGGGAGGCTGAGGCAGGAGGATTCCTTGAACTCAGAAGCATGAGGTTCTAGTGAGCTGTGATGACACCATGCACTCAACCCTGGGCAACAAACGTGTGATCCTTTAACAGAAAATAAAAGGAAAATAAGAATATGGGGGTGTAGTCACAAAGACCCTGCTTGGATGGTACCATCTTGAGGGAGTGTTGGCATTCTGTAGGCTCAGTAAGTGCTTAAAGCTGATATATTCTTTCATGAAGTGCTCTGATCTCCCAGGAAATATCCTCTGTGATGACCCAAGCTAGGAATTTACTGGGGAGTGTTCCCTAAAACAATACCTGTATGGAAATAAAGGAAGCAGGGTAGTGTAGGTAAGTAAAACTTTAATACAGACACAGCAGAGGCCTCAGCAAATGATACCCCAGCAATAGAGTTGACATGAGCTCTAAGAATTGTTCAAAATTGAAGTAAGGGGTCTCGGCCCCACAATTCCCATCTCGAATACTCATTGACAAGTCCACACCTACAGATGGGCTGTAAACTTACTTAAGGCAGCTCCATGGAGCAGAAGGTAGTTCCTTAAAGGGTCTTTACTATAACTGTACATTTTCACACCTCTCAGCTGGGACATGAATGCTTAACTCCTGAAGAAGAGATTATAATTGGCTTTTACAGCATCTGTTACAATTCACTCATCGCTCTTTCAGATGCATTAGTATCACAGAACAAATCTCCATCTTCTAGGTAAACAAAGCCAATTTGGGGGAGAAATTTAAGGTTAGTGGAATGTATTGAAGTCCTCATTATGAAGCCAGTCTAAAACTCTCACTTAATATTAATTTTCTCCCTCTCTCATTCTTCATTTTAAAATTTCTGCCCTTAGTCTGAGTGGAAAGTAACAAGGAATTCCTCAGATAAACACTTGAGAAACTAATATAATCTCACTCCCAAATTATTTAGTAATAAGTTACTTTTTCTGATGGTCATGGTCAATGCACACTACTAAAAGCATTATAACTTATATTTTGAGTGTTTTATCTCACTTTTCTTGGTTTCTATTCTAAAATTATTTATAAACTTTTATTTAAAAAAGGTTTTGATTATTTGCCAATAAATTCCATTTCTTAATTTCTCCTACTTTTCCCTCCCTTTTCTCCTACTTTTAAATACATGTTTTTTCTATACTTAATTTTTGTTTAGATTGGTCTTTTAGCTTCAAAAGAAAACTCTGAGCATAGAAAAGATAGCATAATAAAAATAAAGAACAGTAGAGGTATCATGAATTGCTGTTTTTCCAATAGCAACAGATGTTGGCATAACATGAGCAATCTATTTTGTGTGTCTTTAAACCAGACACTGTGTTGTTGGTGACTTTATCACCCAGTAGGGTGACTTGAAGTAATGGTTAGGCAGAGAAAAAGAAACCAGAAACAATCACAAGACGAATGGGTATTTACACCAAAAAGGCATTGGGAAAATCATAGAAGGGGCATAATTATGTTAAAAAGAGTTGTGAAATATAATCATAGGAGAAGAACAGAGCCCAGCTAACCATAGAAGCAGAAAAGTGAATGGCTTCCCTTGGGAAGGACAAGTGATTCACCTTATTAGTAAGATATGGTCAAGATTATAAGAATATCTTTAAAAATCAAAGAATACTGGAGTTTATGAAAATTTTTAAAAAGGTTTAAAAGAGCTGAGAATTGTCATCTGAATTGTAAGCCTTTGCATATTTTTGAATGAAAACTTAATGATGTTAAAGATCACAAAGAGATATAGAGAAGAAAATTTGTTGTAGTAAATAGTGAAACAGGAGAGTTAAAGACCAAAAGTTCAGGTTGAATGAGTTAAAAAGAAATTCATAGGCATACTGTAATGTCTAAATACTATGTATCTATTATCTGTCTACCTATCTGTGTGTCTATCTATCTATCATCTATGTATTTGTCCATCCATCCGTCTATCATCTATGTATCTGTCCATCCATCCGTCTATCTGTCATCTATGTTTCTGTCCATCCATCCATCTATCTGCCATCTATGTTTCTGTCCATCCATCCGTCTATCTGTCATCTATGTTTCTGTCCATCCATCCGTCTATCTGTCATCTATGTTTCTGTCCATCCATCCGTCTATCTGCCATCTATGTATCTGTCCATCCATCCGTCTATCTGTCATCTATGTTTCTGTCCATCCATCCATCTATCTGCCATCTATGTTTCTGTCCATCCATCCGTCTATCTATCATCTATGTATCTGTCCATCCATCCGTCTATCTGTCATCTATGTTTCTGTCCATCCATCCGTCTATCATCTATGTATCTGTCCAACCATCCGTCTATCTGCCACCTATGTTTCTGTCCATCCATCCGTCTATCTATCATCTATGTTTCTGCAGGTTGCAGGTAGAGTGCCGGCAGCTTCATATCCAAACTCTGAAACTTTCTTCCACTAGCCTTTCCATAAGTATAAAGAGAGTTCTGGGTTAATTCAGAAATCTTTTTCTCACAACAGGAAAGAGAAAAAAAATCCTCATTTTATTGTGGCTTAGAAATCTCTGTTCTATTAAAAAACTAAGTGCAAATATAGTATAAAGTATTGCATCAAAACTACAAGTTTTAATTAAGTATACTTTAAGTTATAATACATAAATTGCAATAGTATTCAAACTCCTTCCAAAATGCTAATTTTTCATTAAAATAGATGAAATAGTATGTCTATTATAATAAAAATATTTTATAATGTCAATTAAAATGCTACACCAATTATTATTTCAATATTTGTAATGGTAAAATGAGGGTATTTGATTAAATAATTGATACAGACTTTGTCAGGTTTAAATTATATGTTCAATGCATTTTCATTATTATAAAATCAAAAACATAGCAGATTTGTAGAAGTACCAAAGTCACTTCTGAATTATAATATTAAATAACATTTAGTCAGATGAGATAATTTATTTTATTTTATTTTCTTAATTATCCAAACTTTACTAGACTCTACTGGGCTAATGCACTGTAGTAAGTAGTGAGGAAACACTCTAAATTTAAATAGTCATGCTTAATATTTTAATGGACAAGTATACATTTTCCAAAGAGCTAAAATAGGAAAAGCATATTAGAAGTTTTGAGCATGGTCCTAAAACCCCTATTTCAGAATCCTAAGCTACTAAATTAATTCTACCATTCAATCATAGTCATAAAGTTTTGTTGTTTTTATGACAGTCTAAGTATAAATATTAAACCACTATCTAACATGTTATAAACCTATCTAACATATTATAGACCGATATCTAACATATAATATATCTAGCTATATTAAACCACTATCTAACATTGCTACGGAATAAAGTGCACTGCTTAAAATAATTCAATAGTAACAAGACTTACTATGCATCTCGAAAAATGTAGACCCTCTGATTCCTGCCTCCTCCACACTTCGATGAGTCAATATTTTCCCTTTTACAATAAAAATAGAATATAAATATCCTCTTTTCAATCAGTCCTCTGTGATCTGCTCCAAAGCTGCATCTTACCCTCAAGTTTCCTCATCTCCGTTCTGTTTTGTTGCCATCTGTGGCACAATTGGTTGCTGGTCACCACTTGGACAGAAGCATCTATCTCACTTTCTGCAGAAGTTGAAGGGAACTATAATATAAAGAAATCACTCTTCACTCTACAGAATTCCACGTTTTCTACACCACATTACCACACAATGCCATATGAGTGATAGGACAAATAATTTAAAATTTAATTATTCAATAATATTAATATATGTGCAATAAATACTCAAGGGTGAAAAAGGAAGAGATGCCATATCTATTTCTTTCTTAAATCCTGTCCTGTTTAAGTTGCTTCATGTGCCTATACTCTGGAATGGAGTAATGGTAATTCTCTGTCATAATCACTGGGTGAAGTGGTGGCAAATACTTACTATTCTTTAGAGTCCTACTGACAATCCCAGAAGGAAGATTTTCCTTTAGTCTACCGCACAAATCCCCAGTTCTATGCCTGTTGACCCAGGCCTACTTTAAGATGGGTCTCTGTCACCTTTGTCTCTGGTTTAAGTACAATGATCATTTTGGTATTGAGTGCTGGAGCACCCCATATGCCACCACCAAGGAGGCAGCATCACACAGTCATGTCTGGGGATGTAAGAGGGAATGTGACCTGCAAAATATGAATTCTCTTCTGCCTATTTTTATATAGTAGTTTAATAGTTTTAGTTTTACATTTAAGTTAAAGACAAATTTTGAGCTTAGTGTTTGTGTACGGTATGAGAAGAGTCCAGATTGGTTATTTTTCAATTAGTTATGCTACATATTTGCTTAAGAAGCTCTTTTCTTATTAAATTATTTTGCCAGGTTTATACACTTTTACATGTCTTACTCCTGTATACGCTGTAAATGTCACATGACAGTGTTTTTATGTTATACTTGTACGTTTATAAGAAACTAACTAAAATATAATTAATATGGACAAGTGTAAAAAAAGAAATATTTTGCATACTCAGTTATTCGCCATTATAAGAACTCTTCTTTCTTTTCTGAGAGGTAGTTTCTGATTCATATCATTTTTCCTCTGCTTGTAGAGCTCTTCCTGAATCGTTTCTTCTAGTTCAGTTCTGATAAGAATAGACTCTCTCACTTTTATTTATTTGAAAATATTTATAATAAAACTTATTCTTTCTTGAAGGTATTTTGAATGTATATAGAATTCTGTGATGACAGTGTATTTTTTTTAAACAATGAAGATGTTCCACTTTATTGTCTTTATGTTTTTTTTTTTTTTTTTTTTTTTTTGTAGAGACAGAGTCTCACTTTATGGCCCTCGGTAGAGTGCCGTGGCCTCACACAGCTCACAGCAACCTCCAACTCCTGAGCTTAGGCGATTCTCTTACCTCAGCCTCCCGAGTAGCTGGGACTACAGGCGGTCTTTATGGGTTTTGGTAAAATGTTAGCTATTACTTAAATTGTTCATGTGTGTGTAAAATGTGATTTTTCATATGCCACTTACAATGACTTGCTCTTTATTTCTGGTTTCAATGGTCTTTGATGTTCCTGAGCTCGAGATTTATATTAACTTAACAACTTGGGTCTTTAAATTTTTGTCTCTTGTTTAATTTGAAAAAAAAGTTTGGAGAATAATATTTTCAAATTTGATTTTGCCTCATTTTCTCTACTGCTTGCTTTTCCCTGTGATACCCTAATTACACAATAGTGAGGGCCATTTACTATTATGTAACACACCCCCAAGGCTCTGTTTTTTACTTTTCATTTTTTTCTGTTTTCTGTTTACTTGGATTCTTTGATTTAATCTACCTCCAAGTGTACTTCTTCTTGATTTTGCCATTTGATTTGCAGCAATTCAATGGGATAAAAATCTACATGTCTGTAATATTGGTTAAGTGTTTCTTTAAGAATCAACCAATTGTCTCTCGTTTAAGTACAATGATCATTTTAGGTTGAGTGCTGGAGCACCCCATATGCCACCACCAAGGAGGCAGCATCACACAGTCATGTCTGGGGATGTAAGAAGGAATGTGACCTGTACACACCTACTCACACCTGTAATCCTAGCACTTTGGGAGGCTGAGGCAAGTGGATTGCTTGAGCTCAAGATTTGGTGAACAGCCTGAGCAAGAGTGAGACCCCATTTCTAAAAATAGCCAGGCACTGTGGCAGGCACCTGTAGTCCCAACTACTTGGGAGGCTGAGGCAAGAGGATCGCTTGAGCTCAAGAGGATGCTGTGAACTACGATGCCACAGGACTCTACCAAGGGCAAAAGAGTGAGACTCTATCTTTGAAAAAAAGAATTAACAAAAAACCATTCCACAAATTAAATTATTCAATTATGAATAATTAAATATTAATAATTACAAATAATTTATTATTATGTAGTTAAGCCTCATTTAACTCATTTGACATGTTCCCCAAGTCAAGAATTGGTTGAGTTGTTTTTTTTACCTCCCACAGAGTGAAAACATACTATCTCAAGATAAGAAATCCATGCTATTTTTTATAACTATGTCTATAATCATTTCCTTACTGTACCCCTTAACATTTTGTTCATATTTCTTTTATAATTCTAACCATGGGGTAAGAAATTCACTAATTTATGTAAATTATTGAAGAATGAAGACTATGCTTTTTCATTATTTGTATTACCACAGAGAGTACTTTGAATAATAATCATACAGAAGGTATTGAATTTTAACTAATACTTGAGGTGTGCAAAAAATGCTGCATTTTTTTATTAAATAAAATTAATTATTCTCTGAGCTCCCATAATACTGAACTGGCAAAACATTTATTATGAGTTTTTAAATACAGCTTCCTCTCTACTTACACCCAGCATTACAATACTCAGTAGTACAATACTCAGTCTTGTTTAACAGTATCTATAGCAAAAACAAATAAAGATTAATGCCTCCAAGTTTGACCTTACTTCCGAGAATCTGGTAGCATTAGCACGCATGAAACTTTGAAGGGCTTAGATACAAGATTTCTATGATGGAGAGCACAATATGATGTTTAGGGGCCAGCCTCAGAAGAACCATTAAAGTTTTTGTTTGCTACTTTACATGCCAAAGACAGATGTACAGGATTGATGATCATAGGATCCTAGGGCCTCTTTTCCTTTCTTTCTCAGTATAGGGATGTCTATTCTCTCTTGTCCTTGCTGTTTCCTTCCTCAGCTCCTTCTACTTTAGAAAAACTCTAGCCCAAGATTTCAGAACCAAGGGTAAAAGATAGTTTTAAATGAGATTTTCCTTTAGGTACTTTTCCTTTCTACTTGTTCTCTTCTGATCATTATTTATGTAACAGTAAATGGCCCTTAATATTGTACAGTATAAAACATGGCTACCTGGTTTAATTGGGGGATATTTAGGAAGTGTATAAATATGTGCTGAAACAAATTACTGACAGCAACTTAATAAGTCATTCTGCTGCACACCAAGTGAATATTTGTGAAATCAATGAGAATAAAATTAGTTTGGTGATGAGAAGAAATTCTAATTCCATTGTATATGGGTGACATCTAGTGAGAACAAATTCTAGTACTTTCAATAGTTCTCAAAGTTATCAATCACATGTTATTTTTCTCAAACTTTACAAAATCTATTTTAGATGCTACTGATTAAAAATAAAACTGAGTTTTTTGTGAATTAACAGAAGGGAGGGGGGGTTGGAAGTCCAGAAGATTCTTTCACAATGAACTGTATTATGGAGTAATCTGGTGGGTTAATTGGCAACAATCCACATTTATGGGGTGAGATTATCCCTGGGCTAGTGAGAGAAAAAACATGGGAAGAAAACAAAAAAAAGTATTTTAGACTGGAGTGAGGGGCTTTGTAGCTCTGAATCAGTTTCAGTGTTGATTTCTTCTCCTGCTGTTTGTTTTTTTCTTGTTGATTTGTTTGAGTTCTTTTAGAATTCTAGATGTGATCCCTTTACCAGAGGTGTAGTTTTTAAATATTGTCTCCCATTCTGTAGATTGTCTATATCTTCTGTTGTTTATTTTCTCAGTTGTGCAGAGCTTTTATATTAATCTGAAATTTAAAATAATATATAAAGATAATTTAAAATATAATTAAATAATATTTTAAAATAATTAAAAATAATTTAAATATACTTTTTGTTATGGTTGTTGTCATTGCCCTTGGGGTCTTAGTCATGAGCTCTTTGCATAGGCCAATATCTCAAATAGTTTCTCATACATTTTCATCTGGTATTGTTATGGTCCCATGCTTTGCACTTACGTCTTTTTTTTTTTTTTTTCGTAGAGACAGAGTGTCACTGTACCACCCTCGGATAGAGTGCTGTGCCATCACATGGCTCACAGCAACCTCTAACTCTTGGGCTTAGGCGATTCTCTTGCCTCAGCCTCCCGAGCAGCTGGAGCTACAGGCGCCCGCCACAACGCCCGGCTATTTTTTGTTGCAGTTTGGCCAGGGCTGGGTTTGAACCCGCCACCCTCGGCATATGGGGCCGGCGCCCTATTCACTGAGCTGCAGGCGCCGCCCTGCACTTATGTCTTTTATCCATTTTGAATTATTTTTTTTTCTGAGTGGGGAAAGATATGGATCCTGTTTCATTCTTCTGCATGTAGTTGTAAAATTCTCCAAATGCCATTATTGAATAGTCCTTCTCTTTCCCAGTATATATTGTTGTTTGCTTTGTCAAGTATCAGTTATACATGGATGCATTTAAATCTGGGTTCGCTGTTTTGTTCCATTGGGCTATCCCTTATTGATTTATTATTATAGCTTTGTATTATAGTGTGAAGTCTGGTAACACGATGCCTTCAGATTTGTTAGTTTTCCTTCATTGCTTTGGCTATTTATTCTCTTTTCTCCTTCCAAACAAAGTATTGAATTATATTTTCTAGATATGTGAAATATGATGTTATTATTTTGGTGGTGATTGCACTGAATTTGTAAATCACATTGGATAGTATGAACATTTTAACAATGTTGATTCTACCAAATCATGAGAATGATAGGTTTTTGATTTTACTTTTAGGTCATGAATACTGTTTTGTGTGATATGAGGTGAGTGTCTAATATTTTCTCTTTATTTTTCAATATGAGTACTCCAAAGGCTTCATTTCCCATTTATCTTCTCTTTCAATTTCCTTACAGATCAAGTATTCATGTATTTCCGGGATTTGCATTTTGTTCTGTAGTTCAATTTACCACTTTTTAATCAAGAACCACTCTTTCATAATTACTGTAGCTTTGTAATAATTTTGGTATTTTACCAGTTATCACACTAGCACTTTATTTCTAATATGGCAATAAATTTCTAATGCCTAGGGAGGAAAAACAAAGTTATCTACAGAAAATCGTCTTATAAAATCGCTTACCTAGCTCTTCTGGTTGTCAGGAATTTCTTACCTATTGTATATTATATAGAGGACTTTGTGTTTATTATCATGTACAGGTTTATTTTACTCCTAAACCCCATGTGAAAGCTTTTTAAAACAATATTTAACTTACGAAAGTGTAATGAAGCTGCAGTAAATTAATTTCAATCATTGCTTCTAAAATGATGAATAGAATATTATTTTAATATTTAAAATTGTTTTACTGAAACATAAATAATATAAATGTCAGACAATTTAGTAGCTTTATGAGAAATGTCTCAGAATGAGTTTTCAGTGTAGTATGGCAAAATAACATTTTCTCATGAGGTTATCACTTTTGCTATTTTCTGACAACTACTCTGCCAATAAATGATTATAAGAATGAATGAACTGAGAAAGCGTTTACTAGTAAGTGACTGTGTGTGACTCTATATTATTCTTTAACATCACTTTTGTTAAGAATATTTGTGGCTTATCTTTTAGAAACAAAACATTTTGAATTTTCATAAATAAATTTTAATAAATAAAATCAATTGAGTATAATGCAGAATACTCAGGTGATTAAAATGAAGACATCAATGCGTAAGCTATATGCTAACTTTAGCACAAATATTTTTAATAAGGATAATAAAATTATTATATTGTATATTATGGACAATTAGTGTTGTATAATTCAAAATTTTCATTAATGAAAGATACAAACTAATGACACAGGAATAAAATACTTAACTAGTCTCAGCAGATAATTTCATCAACAATGAATAAATATTTAATTTTAATAATATAAATGAATATATATCGTCTGGGCTTTTAATCAGTTCTAATGTTTAAATGAATGAAATGTCATTATACACATTACACATCTTGATAAATTCTAAATTGCTTTTTATGTTCTTCCTTTTGTCCTATCCTTCCTTGCTCTTCCCCGATGGAACTGACATGTGAACTTACTAATGACAACAAAGTCCATCAAGACTATTTGCTTTATTTGGTCAGAGTGGTCAGCATTACTGAAAAGCTTCAGATAAAAAAATGAAAACATGGCATTGATTAATAATAATAAGACTGTTTAGTAGAAAAGTTATGTTTATCTTATCTTTATTTTATTTTATTTTTTTTGTAGAGACAGAGTTTCACTTTATCGCCTCAGTAGAGTGCCATGGTGTCACACACCTCACAGCAACCTTCAACTCTTGGGCTTAGATGATTTTCTTGCCTCAGCCTCCCGATTATCTTTATTATCTGAAAAATTAAAATAGCACTTTAATTAGTAAGGTAGTGCTCTACTTACCAGAATAACCAAAAGCTTCTCAAGTATGACAAATTACTAACATTCTTCTCTCTCTCTTTACATGAACAAAACTGGACTTCTTTCTTTCTTCCACTTCAGAGCTTGTTTATAGTCACAATTCATTCGAAAAGAAATGTTTCCCTTTTCAAATTGAGGTATCAATGTATACAGATAATGTATAAGGAATTTAAAAAAGAATGTATCTTCCCTGTATAAGTTCATTCTGTATATCTGAATACAATTTTAAATGTTCATTCTGTGTCAGCTAATTTTTTTAATTTTAAAATATAAAGGAGATAGAAATGTTTGAGTGCATAGATGTCATCCAAATAGTGTTCATAGTATTCATAAGGTGGGTTCGTTCCCTGCCCCTCCGCCCCCATCCCCTCTGGGTGTATTCTACTGAGTTTTACTTCACTTTGTACACTTGTGTGCTCATTGGTTAGTTCCAATTTAATAGTGAGTATATATTGTGTTTGTTTTTCCATTCTTGTAATACTTCACTTAGGAAAAAAACATTATTTTTTATAGTACATACCATTCCTTTGGTTTTCTTGTATTTGTTTCAAACAAAACCCATTTCCCTTTCCCTAGCATATGATTTCCATGGGGTGGAAATGTTAGTTTTTTATTGTTTGTTTTTAACAGTAATTTCTCCAATTCATAGACTAGTGCCTTTCACATAATAAAAGCTGAGAACACAACTGAATAACAATGAATGATGACTGTCAAGGTTGTATGTATTAGAAAGCTCATACATTGCAGTTTCATAGAGCTCAGGAACTAACACTCTGACCTGATATATATTGGTAAGATAATATTAGTAAAACCTTTTTTTAAAAACAAAAATCAAAATTTTATTTGACAACATTGATCATATGTGTGTGTTTGTGTACATATATATTTATTTGGCAGAGTACAAAGAACTGTATTAATTTATATAATTCATAAATTAACACAAATCTAAAGCTAGATATTGCTATAATTAAAAAGAAATAAATTTAATCAAATTATATTTTCTCCAAGAAAACTTCGATTACAAGAATATGAATTAATGCCTACATCTTTACTTTGAGCTCTATTTATGCAATATGGAAATCCAGTCTAATGCTTTGTTTTCTATGTTGCTTTAATGCCAATTTTGTATAATTTTAAATTTAAAATGTGGTGAATATAATATGTAAATAATAAAAATGCTTAGATTATATTTTAAAACTTTTTTACTTGGTCATCTGCTATCTCCAAAAATATAGTAAACATTAAATTCCTTATTCTGAAGGAAGCTGAATGTAATTTTAACATCATCTTAAAAATACGTATACGAATACGAATATGGCTACTCCGTTTTCTGTGTTGCAGTTCTGTTACATGAGTTCTTGTGTAAAGGAATTTTTTCATTTTCTGAAAATACTTTTTTTATACTGCTGAGAAATTCTGTGTAAGAATCTTCTCAGTCTCATAAAAGAGAAAAAAGAGGCATTAAACCTCAGAAACGGTAAAGGACAAGCTGCAGTAGATAAGTGATATTTTTAAATTCAAAACTTGGAAAGTAATTTTAAAATACATGACAATATTTACTTCAAGAAAAACAGAACCAAATGAAAAAACAAGTAGACATTCCCTCTATGGCACTTCTGCTTTTATGAACAAACAATATATAACATCCTCCTCTTGAGTTTTGAAATAGATCATAGTTTACATAACAACATGTCTAATTATATCTACTGTTGACAAAACAGCTCTACATTTCTTAAATCTAAATATAGTTTCTTTTTCTTTTTTTTTTTTAATTTTAAAATGTAGCACGACTGCTATAAATTCATCAACTTCATGTACAGATACTATCAGTGTGGTTTGTGTATACTTCGTTATTAGTGCTAAGCAATTCTAAATAGCACATTAGATAACAAGCCTGGGCCCAAGGTAGATTCAGAATCTCAGATTTGAGTAGTTAATTTTATCAATTCTTTAATATAACAAAGTCATACTTTGTCAAAATTGAAGTTTAATATGCTATTCTTCATAATTCTGTCATGTAATTTTTTTCCCCCTTTTTTCAGTATCTTCAGCTAATAAGTAGGAATGTGTGCATGTCCTGGGCTCTGTGCTAATCCTTGAGCATACAGAGGTGAGCCACACAGTCCTACTTCCCATGTTATGGAAACTAGACCTGATGAGGTCATGGTGCAAAGAATGGTCTTCTTTTGATTTCTTTTATTCCAATATATTAAGAATATGAAGTTAGTTGTTTTTTTTTTTTTTTTAATGGATAAATTGTACAGTGGGGAAGTAAAGGCTTATAAGACATTTGTAACCCAAGTAGTGTACCTTGTATGAAATAGGTACATTCCCATTCCTTACCACTAAAAATAGTTCAAACAAAAATCAAATACTTACCACTATACTTAGCCAGAGAGATAAAAGATATCTACAAGACAACTACAAATTCCTGATTAAAAAAATTGTAGATGACACAAACAAATGGAAGAATATCCCATACTCATGCATACTGGTCAAATTGGTTCACAAATTCAAGATGATTTCCATTAAAATATCAATATCTTTAATAGCCAAAATAGTCAATTCAACCTTAACACAAAGAACTAATCTGAGGGCATCACATTCTCTGACTTCACACTATTACAAGTTTGAACTTTATAAGACTTTGCTAGCCTGATTTCAAGATTGCTGGTGAGTGGGGTGGTGGCAACCTAGTTGTGGGATCTTGGGCATCTTCAGTTCTATACATTGCTTGCTTCATGTCTGTGAAATGAAGAACATGCATCTATCCAATGATTGTTTTATAATATAATGAGACAATGCACATAAGTTGTGAAGTATAATTTTTGATACAATGAAGTGGCGGCTCAAAACATGTTTACCACGGGCAGCACCTGTGGCTCGGTGAGTATGGCACTGGCCCCATATACCGAGGGTGGCAGGTTCGAACCTGGCCCTGGCCAAACTGCAGCAAAAAAATAGCCAGGCATTGTGGTGGGTGCCTATAGTCCCAGCTATTCAGGAGGCTGAGGCAGGGGAATAGCCTAAACCCAGGAGTTGGAGGTTGCTGTGAGCTGTGACGCCACAGCACTCCACTGAGGGTGATAAAGTAAGACTCTTTCTCAAATAAATAAATAAATAAATGTTTATCTTCTGAGGTTGTGTTGCAACTATATGATAATGTTAGATAATTCTTTTGAATAAAATTTGAGGAAGTTGATGGTGATCATCATGTTATTTTGCCAATTGCTCCCAATGAAAATAGCTGAGAATATAATCAGCTTAGTAGTACTTGATTTTGGCCTTTCTATTTCTTCATTTTTCCATAATATTGTTATATCATTTTTATTTTCAGAGGCAAACTCAAATATTATTTACTAATGATTTCCTTCTTCCCTTCTTATAATCTCATCCCTAAGTCTCTTCTATTCATCTCTCATTCTGTTAGCTGTGATCACACTTTCCTTCAGTTTAGTTAGAGGTTGAAATGTTGTATATAAACTAGTGAGCAAAAAGCAATAACACAACCACATTTGTTTTTGCATACAGCTCAATAATTGATATAAAATATCTGATCACATAAAAATTTCACCATGTAAATAAGGCTATCTATATGAAAATTGAGCTATTATAGAGAACTTATGCTTCAGTACAGGTATTTACATTGACAGAAAAATGTATTTCAGTGATTTTCATTTTGATAATTTGCATTATTCTGAAGTGACCTGCTTTTTGTTACAATATTTTTGTTTAGGAATAGAATGTGCATATTTGCTTCATTATTTCTTATTGTTGGGTAATTTGGGTATTTTAAGAATAGATTTTTGTTCTTTCTCTGATTATGAGAAGGCAGTAATGACAATTCATAAGAAGCATAATGAGAATATTTGTTTTAAACATGTATAATGTTATTTCTTAAAGTGACCTGATTATCTGCACATGCATACGAAACCAAAAGAGAGTTAATTGATTTACTGTGATGAGATAGCTTTTCATTAGAATGTATTTTCCCTCATATGTTTGAGCTCTTTTTCTTTTACATTACCATTTATAACATTTCGAATCTTCTTCATCTTGGCATTCAAGAACATTTGTTGTGTAATGAATAGCATGTTTAGCTGCTTTTTCCCCATTATCACTGTAATGACTGCACTGAGCATCACAATTACCCGCGACTCTTTTGCTTGCATTTCATAAATGCACTTTCCCTTTAGCCTTTACATAAGATCAATATTTAATCACCTTTCTTATATCTAAATCTCTGCTATGTGTTTTCAAAGTGACCTATGTTTCCATGATGTGTTGTTTCTTCAGATTATAAAGACCTACGTGGATTACAGGTCATAATTGCATGTAAGGTTGTGAGAACATATGTATTTTTGTAGAATTGTATATTTAACATTTACTTTAAATTATTATAATAGATACACAATGGCTGCATATCATAACAGGATGCATATGATGTTTTGACATAGGCATACACCGTGAATTATTAAATCACTGTAATGGGGTATCCAATTCTTTGGATAAGGAACATTTTAGTTCCACTCTTTTAGTTATTTTAGAGTACACTAAAAATCATAGCAGATTATAATAATTTTGCTGCACTATCAAATATGTTTTGTTCTATCTATCTTACTATATTTTTGTACCCATTAACCATCTCCAGTTTATTACCTCCTCCCGTCTACCTTTCCCATCCTCTGGTAAGAATCATTCTACTCTCATTTAATTATTATTTTAAAGGATAATTTGAAGTGTGGGAAATTAAATTGGTTGGTTCACATAATTAGAAAGTTTATCTTATTCATAGGTGTTCTGCTTATACGTGGGCAATATAATATGAATAACAAATATTCCCAAATATTAATGTTATTTTTATGTTAAAATTATAGTCTTATGAATATTGTTAAAAGTTTATTTTCTATAATGCTCAAACAACACTGAGAAGTAGATAAATTACTTCAATATTATATGTATGCAAGAAACTTGAGAACTTAGAATGAAGTGACTTGTCATAAGTTGCCCTGCTGGTAAATAGTAGCTCCATATTTAATTTTATTTCCATTTGCACTGTCTTCAAGGATTCTTTTCTCTTTCCCCTCTCCTGATTATTGTAGCAGCTGCCTATTTGCTTTTCATTCCTCTGGTCTTGTGCTCCACTGCACTTACTGCTACTCTATTTCCGAAAAGAACTTTCTCTAAAAATACAGATTTCCATGACTGTGACTATAATTTTTGTGATAAAAATTTCCTATATAGATCAATGTATATTTAGAAGACATAAAACAAAACAAACAAATAACAGAAGGAAAGAAAAATCCCAAGTATAAGAAATACATAATACACAGACCATTCTCAATTTGACTATTATATGAAGGTTTATTTTAGCACTATTTGGAACTAGAAATTATAGCACATGTTTGCCTATTGCTGTTTATTGAAAACAGATAACTGTCCCTTTATTTAATTACAGTTTATATGTTCTTTGAGGGTTGGTTTAAATGCCATCTCTTTCAGATATTATTTCCTTATTCTTTTATTAACTCCAGGCTAACTTAACTATTACTTTTTATAGTTATCATGCATCCTGTGTATTTTAATTACAGGACTTACCTCCTAACACATCATACTTGTTTACTTATATGTCTTTTTGTCCATCTGGCTGAAAGTTTTTGGAAGAATAGACTAGGTATTTAATATCCATGTTTCTTCTAACACAATGTTTGACAAGCAGTCAATTCTGCAGCTCACGCCAGTAATCCCAGTGCTCTGGGAGGGCGAGGAGGGTGGATTGGCCCAGCTCAGGAGTTTGAGACCAGTGGGAATAAGAGTGAGACTCCCATCTCTGCTAAAAATAGAAAAACTAGCCGAGTGTTGCGAGTGTTGTAGCCGGCCACTGTAGTCCCAGCTACTCAGGAGCCTGAGGGAAGAAGATTGGTTGTGCCCAAGTGTTTGAGGTTGCTATGACCCATGACAACATGGTACTCTACCCAGGGTGACTGAGTGAGACTGTCAAAAAAAAAAAAAAAGGAAGGAAGAAAGAAAAGAAGGAAGGCAGGAAGAAAGGAGAGAGAGAAGAAAGAAAGAAAGAAAGAAAGAAAGAAAGAAAGAAAGGAAGGAAGGAAGGAAGGAAGGAAGGAAGGAAGGAAGGAAGGAAGGAAGGAAGGAAGGAAGGAAGGAAGGAAGAAAAGTTACAAAGTGTGTCTAAATGCAGAAAAGCTATTGGAGCCTTAGAAAATTGCAATAAACTTAATATCATTGCCTTGTTTTTTAGAATTTAAAGTAATTAATGGAGAAGCTAAAATAATGATAATGCTATGTTAAGCATGAATTTATAATCTTTACAAAGTGTTTTTTTAATGAAATCTTAAGTGTATATCAAGCAATAATTAAATGAGATCATTTATTGCAGCTTCTATATCATCAGAAAAGCTTATCAAGAGCTCTTTTGTATAGCAATATTTCATTATACAGGTCCATATTTAATTCCATAGTATATTTCAGTTTTCTACATTATTTGTCTAACTTGAACATTTTGTACAGTGTCATTATTTATAACATTAGCAAACATTGTAGAAAATATCTGTAATATGCATTAAGTGTTGAATGTATCTGTAATTTTATTAATGTAAACAAATTGTATTTATTTTCACATGTAATCATAATAATATTTTTAAATAATAGAAGTAATTTTTAGATAGTAATAGCAATAGTTTTTTTGGGATTAAACCTTGAGTATATCTAATGTTATTCACTGGTTTCCCCAAATCTTCCTCTTTCACTTAATTATATTGAAACAATTTTCTATACGTCTTTGATTTTTTTTTTTTTTCACAGTCCAGTGTCTCTAAAATGATATGGGTCTCATGGGTGCTATTGATTTGGTGGCAAGCATGTGTTAATTAACTAGTTGATATTCCGTGTAATTCCCCCCACCCCCACCACCCTCACACACATCCTGGAGACTGGGTCTCACTATATCAATCAGCGTGTCTCAAACTGGAACTCAGGCTACAAGTGAGAACCAGCACACTGGGCTAATTTCTTTTTCTCTCTCCCTCTCTCTCACTTTCTTACTTTCTTTTCTTGACATAGTCTTGCTATGTTCCCCTGGCATGTGGTTTTGTTGATATATGAACAGGAATGATGTCTCCTGAAATAAATGTATATCAGTGACAAATTTATCAATAAGTATAAATTTTCAATATGTGTAAAATAAAATAAAATAATAAAGTCACTGCTAAACTAGAAATGTTTTTAGGCATTTTCAATATGCATTTTATAATTGATGTTATGCTAGATTTAATGAAATACAACGTATATGTCTACAGCGCTTGAACTTTGGGCGTTTCTAAGAGAAGTTCAGGAAACTAGCTTTGTTCACTGTATTTATAATGTGCATATTAAATTCTGACATTTAAATATATAGTATGTTAAACAAATGTTTGATCAAAGAAATAGAATAGAAATAAGGAGTCTCAAGAGATGAAATAAAAATTTCCATGTAAAAATATGACATTTTTACCAAAGTTTTTTGATTTTTCAAAACATCCTACCAAACAAGTTATAAAATAATTTTATATTTATAGGTAACTCAGGGATCAAAAAATTAAGGAACAATGAAATCAAAACAAAAATAAATAATGCTTTTTTCTGACTAAAATTAAACCTGCAGTGTCTAATCACATGTTTGACAAAAATAAAATAACAACATTTTTTAGTCTATGACATTTTACATTCTGAGTTATAAATAATTCTGCTTTTAGGAAAAATTTAGAATCCTTCTCCTCCCACAAAAAATAATCATACGTTACCACTGAAATAAACAAATAGCATGTGCGTAAGTGACAAAATAGATACTTACTACAATTAAATGTAATTAAACTTTATGTAATTCAATTTATATGGAAAAATACATTTTTAAGTTACACCCTGACAAAATTTACTTTAAATTCTCAAATGAAAAAACATCCCTTTCAAAAAAATAATGAAGAGATGTAATCAGATAGTAAATTTGTAGTTTATTTACTAAAAATAAGAGGACCTGTGTTTTTTCATACAATAAATGGAAAGCTTATTTTGTTAATAAATTACAAAAGGCCCTAAAAACATGAATATAAAATAAAAATCCTATAACCTTACTTGGGTGCTTTTCTTCTCACAGTATGTTTAAAGTAATCCTTGACATTTTCAAAACAGAGTCTGAGAATCTGTTTACATAATCTCTCAGTTGCCAACTTAGTGACTTAGATTCTAATCTTAGATAATTTTAATTATGTGTAGCACATATTTAATTATAGAGTTTAAAGAGGCAAAATTGTGATACTAAGATATTTCACTCTCTCTAAGATGTTAAATTTAAACAAAATGAAAAGGTCATGTTGAAAATATTTTACCAAAATAAACAATATATACTCAACACATTTGCCTATTTTTCATCTCTTTGGTTTTAATATTAATATTAAATTTAATTAAATTTGAATGTTTATATTTAATATAAAATTATATTTTATAATTTTATAATTATATATTTAATATTAAATATTTAAATTTGAATGTTTTCTGCAATATGAACATTTAAAATCAATATTTATTATTTATATATCAATATATATCTATCTATGTTTTATATATCATACATGTATACATATATACACCTCACCGTGTACTCACTGAATACCAGGATGTAAGTAGCAGTTTGTTTCCCTGTGTTGTTTTATTTGATATTTCTCCTTGATAGAAGTCTTATAAATAGTAACATTTAATTTTCTACCATCTGTTCTGTATACTCAGAACATAAAAAAAAAGTTATTTATTTCCACCAGTGTTGAAAGTACAAGTGTTTATTTGTATACAAAGTAATGATATACTAAGGAATGTCAAATAAATAAATTTTGTTGCTTCTCTGATTTATGGTGAAAGAGGCAACAAGGAAATAAGTCAAGGAATAGAGTTTATGTTATGTGGAGAAGAAAGGTTATAAATTATTTCTTGTCTTTGGAGATCAATAGTAAAACTGTTGGTACACTACATGCAATTTTGACTGAACTAAAGCATGTCATTCACTATATCTCTAATCAGTGATTTAAATTAACTTGATCTTTGGAAATAGTTATGTTTTAAAGTTTTAAAAAGTAAGGGAAAATGAAGCACTATTAACTATTTTTTTTTTAAATAATCTCACTCTGGATTCTTGGGTACGATACATACAAACCCTTTTTGTGTATCTACTTTGCAGCTAGTGTTTTAAGGACTCCTTTTTCTTTTCTTTTTTTTTTTGTTAAGTCATAGCTGTGCACATTAATCAATTATGGGGTACAATGTGCTGGTTTTATATACCATTTGAAATATTTTCATCAAACTGGTTAACATACCCTTCACCGCATTTTCTTAGGTATTGTGTTAAGACATTGATATTCTACACTTAGTAAATTTAACATGTAACCTTGTAAAATGCACCATAGTTGTGTTCACACCAATTACCTTTCCTTCACCCATCCTTCCCTCTCCCTCCCTTCCCTCTCCTCTCTTCCCTTCTTCTTGGGCTATAGTTGGGTTATAGCTTTCATATGAAAGCTACAAATTGGTTTCATAGTAGGGCTGAGTACATTGGATGCCTTTTCTTCCATTCTTGAGATACTTTGCTAAGAAGAATATGTTTCAGCTCCATCCATGTAAACATGAAAGAGGTAAAGTCTCCATCTTTCTTTAAGGCTGCATAATATTCCATGGTGTACATATACCACAATTTATTAATCCATTTGTGGGTCGATGGGCACTTGGGCTTCTTGCATGACTTAGCAATTATGAATTGGGTAGCAATAAACATTTTAGTGTTAATATCTTTGTTATAAAGTTATTTTTAGTATTCTGGATATATACCTAGTAGAGGAATTGAAGGATTGAAATGACAGATCTATTTTTATATCCCTAAGAAAGAGAACTATGAAACTCTAAGAAAAGATCTAGCTGAATATGTTAACAAATGGAAAAACATACCATGCTCGTGGCTGGGAAGAATCAACATTGTTAAAATGTCCATACGACCCAAAGCAATATACAATTTTAACGCAATCCCTATTAAAGCTCCACTGTCATACTTTAAAGATCTCAAAAAGTGATACTTCGTTTTATATGCAATCAGAAAAAACCTCAAATAGTCAAGACATTACTCAGAAATAAAAACAAATCAGGAAGAATCATGCTACCAGACCTCAGATTATACTATAAATCCATAGTGATCAAAACAGCATGGTACTGGCACAAAACCAGAGAGGTAGATGTATGAAACAGAATAGAGAACTAAGAGATGAACTCAGCTACTTACCATTATTTGATCTTCAATAAGCCAATTAAAAACATTCAGTGGGGAAAAGATTCCCTATTTAACAAATGGTGGTGGGTGAACTGGCTGGCAACCTATAGAAGACTGAAACTGGACCCACACCTCTCACCATTAACTAAGATAGTTTCTCACTGGATTAAAGATTTAAACTTAAGACATGAAACTATAAAAATACTACAAGAAAGTGCAGGGAAAACACTTGAAGGAATAGGCCTGGGTGAATATTTTATGAGGAAGACCCCACCCCGGGCAATTGAAGCAACACCAAAAATACACTACTGGGATTTGATCAAACTAAAAAGCTCTGTACAGGCCAAAACACAGTAAGTAAAGCAAGCAGACAGTCCTCAGAATAGGAGAAGATATTTACAAGCTATGTCTCCGACAAAGGTTTAATAACCAGAATCCACAAAGAACTCAAACATATTAGCAGGAAAAGAACAAGTAATATCCCATCTCAGGATGGTCAAGGGACTTGAAGAGAAACTTCTCTGAAGAAGACAGTTGCACAGCCTACAGATACATGAAAAAATGTTCATCATTCTTAATCATCAGAGAAATGCAAATCAAAACCACTTTGAGATACCATCTAAACCCGGTAAGATTTGCCCACATCACAAAATCCCAAAACCAGAGATGTTGGCATGGATGTGGAGAAAAGGGAACACTTCTACCCTGCGGGTGGGAATGCAAATTAATACATTCCTTCTGGAAGGTCGCCTTTTCCTTAATGAGTCTATCACTTACTTGTCCTATGTCCATAGACACACCATAGACACAAATAACTGATCAAATAAAACAACTGTATGAAAGATCTAATTCATAAGAAGAAAATGAGACGGTAAAATAAGATCAAATGCTAAAATGCTTATCACTAAAATCCTTGTTAATCTAAATATTTTACAAATTATTACCTCATTCCTAATATTTATGTATCACAATTTGTCTGACATCCCTATTTAAATGACTCTGTGAATCAGAATGTTTTCATCTTTACTTTTAACCATTTCATCAGCATAATTTCAACATTAAGGAAATATTTTAAATATAAATCACAATTTTGAAAATGCTACTAACTCTCAAAACTAATTTTCATCTTAGTTATTTCTTTCAAATATGTCTAATTATTATAATCATATTTTGCTTTGTATACTTTGCCTTTTCACAAAGTGAAAGATAAAAAAGGGGAAATTAAGAATTTCATTATGATTAACATGATGTATACATACATGTAATATAAAAATATTTGATATCTGGAATAGTCAAGTTTTGAATTTGAGCTTATTTATTCTGAAATTTTATATTAATATTACTGGTATTTAGGGAGGGTTAGATGTGAGTAAAAAGTCTGATTCTAAATTGGTAAATTTAATGTTAGTTAATTAATATTATAAGTATCATTTTTGTTATGACACCATATTGATGTCAAATTTACTTGCTATACTTCAAAACATTTGATTGTGAATATCATGGTGTTTTCATATGTCAATGATTAGCAGTGTTGTATCAAACAGTTTTCCTTACATGATAATGTTTAAGAATCCAGCAATCCAACAATTTAAGCCAGAGTCAAATCAAAGACTGTAGTCTCTTTATCCCGAACCTTTCCACACACGGGGAATCCAATGGGGAATCCCCACATTGAGCCTGTGTATGTTCCCATTTGCTTCAAAGGCTAACTTTTCTACATTATTTTAGTTCTATTTATTAGAGGGCAGGAATAACAGCTTTTCTACACAGTGTAATTGGGGACAAAAAGAGCATTCTCTTTTTTTTTTTTTTTTTTTTTATTGTTGGGGATTCATTGAGGGTACAATAAGCCAGGTTACACTGATTGCAATTGTTAGGTAAAGTCCCTCTTGCAATAGCTACAGGCAGATTCAATAGATCGACTTTATTGATTTGCTTATAAATGTTTCTCCTTTTGTTTCCTTTTTAAGCATTGATTTGGTCTAGAGCAGCGGTACTCAACTGCTGTGGGTAGTGACCAATGAAAATACATCCTGCATATCAGATATTTATATTATGATTCATAACAGTAGCAAAATTACAGATATGAAGAAGCAATGAAAATAATTTTGTGGTTGGTGGTCACCACAACATGAGGAACTGTATTAAAGGCTCATGGCATTAGGAAGGTTGAAAACTACTGGTCTAGAGTTTGCTTTTCAGTATGACATACTCACCTAGAAGAAAGACCCCCCCCCTTTCCACCTCTAACACGTAAGACAATTAATACTCATATAAAGGAGTGTCACATTCACCAAATGGCCTATTGGTTAGGTCAGTTCATTTTACTGAATATGTAGATATTTTATTTAATTTTTTTTTTCCTTAGGACAGTTTAAGATATCATATGATAACAGATCAGAATATATATTATAATATTTAAATTTATAGCAGATTATTTCAGAATAACCCAGAAAAGTTGGATTACTAGGCCAATGCATAATATATTTTTATTCAAATCAGTTATATTTTATGTCACTTAAACTTATATTTAGTTGTGAATACGCGTGTGACCATTTTGCAGTGAGAACTTTAACATGTTATCTTCCTTCTCAAGTTTTTAAGTGTACAACACAGTATTGTTAACTATAAACACTATGTTGTGCAACAGATCTCTAAAACGTATTCTGCATTGTAGGCACTTTTTGAGGCTCTTGATTTGTATCGCCATGTTGTTTTCCAATGGTATGTATCAATTTGCCGTTAAAAATATTTCAGATTGTATATGAAACCAGCACATTGTACCCCTTGACTGCACTAATGTACACAGCTGTGATTTAATAATAATAAAAAAACTTCCCTCCCACAAAAAAAAAGAAAGAATGAGGGAGTTGAAAATTAAGACCAAAATGAAATATAACTCCACACTAATCAAATGCCAATTTTATCTAAACTTTATTATTAATTGTGACTGAATTCCAATCTCAAGTTTTCAGCTTCCTACTCTGAATCCGTATTTGGATGTCTGTTTGTTCAAACTTGCTTTTTGGTCATTTTTCTCTCTGTTTAGTTTATATTCCCAGTGCTTAGGCCTAAAACTGGGACTATTTATTACTTTCTTTCTCTCACATTTGTCTGGTACATACACTGTTATTAGGGAATCCATAGCCTCTACTTTTAAATTATATTTAGGAATTTACCACTTTCCACAACCTCTTCTGCTACCACCCACATTAGAAAAGTGATGATATTCCAATAGTTTTTCTGATCTTCCCTTTCTTTACTACAGGCTATTCTCAACATAGAAGCCAAAGTGACCTTTTCAAAACATGGATTCTATCATGTCCCTGCTCTGTATGAAACATTCCTATCATTTCTTGTTTTATTGTGAATAGAGTCTTTCTTCAGTAGGACCTTGGTCTCAGGACTTCTAAGAATGAACCTGTGAACCACAGATCAGTGGTAAGATAGGATTTATTAGCCAGAAAAGAATACAGGAGTAAAAAGCACCAGAGCTTCTGGCAGATGGAAAGACTCAAGTGAAAAATCACCATCTGGGTCCTTTGTCTAGGGGTGTAAAAAGTCATGTGGGTGGTTTGTAGATACATTTGGCTGGGACTTGGTAACAAATAAATGAGTACAGTCCCTTCCACTCAGAGCAAGGTGATGGAGTGTTCCCTTCATGAAATTGCCCAGGCCTGGGAAATGGGGTCCCTGTTCAGCCCTGAATGGGGGAATCCTGTATCACAGTCATTCTAAGCTTTAGAAGTCTATGTGTGCTGCACAGGGCAGCTTCACACCAGTTGCTGCTGTACTTTGAAATAAGAGAGAAGAAGGTTTGGTCCAGGCAGCAGCGCAGGCTGTGCCAGGCATTGTTTCCCTTATCTTCAGATGGCTTTGGCAACACTTGCCGCTCGCCACTGCACTTGGTTCTCCAGCCCTCATCTCTTGCAAAGACTGATAATACCCTGTGAATCCAAGTCATGTGTACCTTTTATTTTTCTCCCATAAAGTCACCACTTCAGCTATCCTAATCTCTTTTTTCTTCTTTTTTTTATTTTTAAATCATAGCTGTGTACATTAGTGCACTCAAGGGGTACAATGTGCTGGTTTCATATACAATCTGAAATATTCTCATCAAACTGTTCAATGTAGCCTTCATGGCATTTTCTTAGTTATTGTATGTAGACATTTGTATTCTGCATTTCATAGTTTTCGCCTGTATATCCTAATCGCTTTGTTATGCATGTAGTGTGTGTGTGTATTTAAATGTACCAGGCCTTTCCAACCCCCCTACAATCATTCTATTTTTTAATGAATATTTATTTTTTTTCATTTAGTAAATGAATAACTCATTTGCATCTCCTATTCACATTTAGTCTGTTATCACTAAGATGAAAGCTCCATGGAAGTAGGGATTCTTTTCTATTTATTCTTGGATATAATAGAAGATCCTAAAACAATATTCCATACACAATTGTTTCTCATTCATTAATTAAATGAATGGATCCCTGATACACACATCTTGCAATGCAAACAAGGTACCTACCACTGAGAAGGCATAAAGAGGTGTATTGCTACTTTTGCCAGTAGAAAATTAATCAAATGAGTGAAAAGGGAAAGAATCACTGTTTAGTCAAAGAAAAGTTATATGCCAGAACCATAGCTGCATACCAGGTACCAGGGTCTATAACTTCTCTAAAAAGGGAACTCCATCTCTATATGTTAAATCAAGTGATATCAATTTTTAGCTGTAATTGTAATTAACAATTTTCAATTGTTAATTTTTTTGTATAGAAATAATCATCTCAGTAATCTTTGCTATTTATGAATATGTTTATAGGAGTCTTCAATCATGAAGCTTTCCAACCAATATTTTCTTGGTTGGAAAGCTTGTCTATGTCTCTCTATGAAAGACATTTGACTGTCATAGCTTTGGACTAATAATGATCTGTTTGGTCTGACAGAGGAAGACAGGATAAAAAATAAAATAAGCTGGAGTCCTGTTTGTGTGTTCTGTTACATTATTAAACTTTCAAACTTGAGAGTTTGAGTATATAATTAGCCTACAACTGAGACATCTGCCTTTCCAAGTAAAGGTCAAATTTTCATTGCTGTTGTTGTTGACTAGTGTATTAAGACTCAATCAATGGACAAGGATAGATGCCAATACAAATATAGGGACTTGTAAAAGAAGGAAATAAATGCTGACTTGAAAAACCATCAGAGATTTATGAGAATTTTTGATTTCATTATTTCAGGATAATTTGGGGGCTTGTTTGTCTTCTCTAGGAAATAATTATATTTCAAGGATATCTGAAGTCAGTTTATAGTTTAACTTCAATTGATATTTTCACTAATTACTATAAAGGCTATACTAAACAATTTTGCTAATAATATTAAAATTGGGTAAAGACAACTATTATCTTGAATGGAATTTAAAATAGTTATGGCTAAATAGAAATATGTTCAAATATTTTTAATATCAATTCAATAATTATAGTCCACCAACTTAAGGAAATGTGTGTGTGTGTATATATGACAATTTCTGACAATAAATAATACAGAAAAATTTTAAGGTTATAACATGTAATAGAGCTTGAAAAAAAGTTATATAATAACAGATATTCAGTAATGACATATATATTACCAAGAGTTAAGTGCTCTCTCTACTAAAAATATTGTGGAAGTTTCAGAAACTTGTGCGTGACTACTATTTGCCCTGTAATTTGAGCTACAGGCTCAGATATGGTGATTCAAAATATATTTTGGTCATGAGGATTGTCCCTGGAAAGATTAAGTGCCTCTTTCTAATAAAACTTTTTCAATAGACTGGGCACACTGGTTCACACCTGTAATCTTAGCACTTTGGGAGGCCAAGGCAGGAGGATTTCTTGAGGTCAGGTGATACCAGACTAAGAAAATCTGGGTGTGGAGGTGAATGCCTATAGTCCTAGCTACTCTTTGGCTGAGGCGGGAGGATTGGTTGTTTGAGGTTGCACTTAGCTTTTCAATAAGAAAATATTTAATGGACACAAGCATTGATTAGGTATATACAATCTGGGTGAAAAGGTAAGTTCTCTTTGGCTCTGATACTCTAAAGCTTCCCTCACTGCTTATAAAGAGGAGGTTTATGTGTAGTAGAAAAAAAAAATAGAAAATAGTGTGGGTAGAAAGACTGAAAAAATCAGAGACCAAAAGAGTGAGAGAAAAAAAAAAATAGTGTCTGAAACAATGTAAGAGTGAAGATGTTGAAAACACTATTAAAACGTGAGACTTTCTGGAGTCAGCGCTTCTATTGAGATTGAACATTCATAGCTCTTGAGAAGGAAGCAAAAAAATTAAGATCTGACACCAACAAAATGATTCAGATAACAGATCTACCTCATCTAAAGCCCAGTTATAGAGTTTGGTTTGGGGAGAAAATGTAGTTTCCTTTGGGAATGTTCCAGAAATTGAGATCTTGTGGGGAATCCATAGTTCCATTATATTAAGAATGAATGACTGTATTTTAGAATGAAAAGAAGAAAGATTTTATCAGAGGGGATGAGAAATTATGAGCAGAAGGTAGACTATCAGGCAATTGGTTAATGACATAAGCAGTGAGAAAAATAAAATGTGACTATACTGATGTTCTCAATGAAGATTAGGTTGGTGAGGTTTAGAGTTTTGAGAGAGGAAAGGCAAGTTCTTATTACTTTTGGAGCCTACATTTCTTCAAATATTTATCTGAAACTGAAGTGGGAACTTATCTAAAGCATGACAGATATTTTTGTTCTACACAATTCCTTCATTATTAAATTTTATATATATTAAAATCAAATATCATACCAGAAATTATTCTAGGGATACAACAACAAATAAAACTATAAACATTCTCTTCCCTCATGCTTAAATTTTAATTGGACAGAAAAATAAATGACATAAATGAGTATGTTAGAAGGTAATTAAACTATAAAGGAGGACAAACGCACAAACATAAACTTCATTTTGAAATCATAAATAAAGAGCAGTGGAGGAAAGTTTTGAGACCAGTAACAATATGTGAGTCTTGTTTTAAAAGGATCACTGAGGCTAGCTTCTTGAGGTCAATGCCAGGTTATTTGCTGCAATAGCTAAAGCAGAGAAACCAGATTAAAAAAACTCTTGTTAAACTTCTGAAATAAGATGATGGTAGCTTTATATGACTGTATTAATAAATAGTAGTAATGATGTGTCTGGTGTACATTATCATCTACATTTGCTGTTTTTAAAAGTTTGAGAAATCGTGGGTGGACATGTGGATACTTAAGGGAAGAGTCATACCTTGATGTGCTTGGATTGCTGGAAATAATGATTTAATAAGCTTAAAACCAATTTTAATTTGTTTATTGCAAGTAGGTTAGGAATTGAATTGAGAAAATGATTGCAGATGATGGGCAAAAGGGAACAGAGACAAGAGAGAAGTAGATCAGAGAAATCCAAAATCTCTTGCAAAGCGCAACCGAAGCCTGGCGTTTTCAAGCAGACTTACTTGCTAGAGCTTCACACCTCCCCCAGCACAAGGCAGCTCAGAGGTCACTGAGCACTGAGCGACAAGACTCAATACAGGTGGGGCCACCCTTTCAGGGAGAGTTAGTGCATTTGAGAGTTAGCAAGGGAATGCTGAACTTGCAAAAGACAGGGCAGGTACCTGGACCTTGTTGTTGTTGTTGTTGTTGCAGTTTTGGCTGCGGCTGGGTTTGAACCTACCACCCTCAGTATATGGGACCAGCTCCTACTCACTGAGCCACAGGTGCCACCCCCTGAACCTTTTTAAGAGAGAAAAAGTCTTTCAGGAAGATAAGGAGGAAAATAAGTCCTTTATTCTGTTATCTTAGTATTGGCGGTAGTGCCAGCTCATCTGCACAAGGCTTCCTAGGGGCTTAATCACCACTCCTGAGATTTGGGTGCTGGTCTGATTGGGGTCTTCTTTGACTTCCTGCTCCTGGGCTGTGTTCTCTGTCCCATGCTCAGTTTGTATTAAGATTATGAATAACTTAGAGTAATAATAGTAAAAGGTAAATCATTCTAATTAACGCAGTTAGTTAAAGAAATAGTTTGGTTAGAAAATGCAAGCCCAGCAAGAACCATGACATAAGGGTTTATCCTTCCTCCATTAGAATGATGATTAAAACACTGATGTGTATAATAAAAATGGACCTAGCCCAGAGGTAGGAGCTTTCTGTCCGTCCTCACTCTTGAGGTGGATAAGAGCCAAATTCTTAAAAAACTCTCTCCTTGTGTCTTCGCTCTTTATTTTCCCTCATCCTCTTGCCCTACCAGTCACTGGGAAAGAACTCATGGTGTACTTTGGGGCTGGACCCCAACAAGAGAAAGAGGAATCAGGTGAACTCCAGTATGTTAGACTAAATAGTTGAATGCCTGCAATTTTCATTTGAGCAACATGGAGGTACAAAGGTATTTTATTTGGTTTTGCTTGGGGGTGTACCAAAGTCACTTTGATACATGTTAAGCTTGATCTTTATCCAATTATAATATCAAGCCAACATTTGAACATATGAGTGAAGATTTCAAGGAATTTTTTGATCATGAAATTTGCATATAGTCATACAAATAGTTTTAAAACCAGGATATTGAGTAAGATTATGAAGGTAGACAACATGTCTAAAATGGTTAGAAATAAAGTACACACATATAGTTTTATTGTACTTCTATTTTTATTTGCCCTATCATTTTAAAATCAAAATCTTTAAATACAAGTCAATTCTATGTAATTTAATTTCTGGAAGTTGTATTAAACCGATAATAACCTTCTAAAGGCATTTGTCTTACATATTTATATTGACACAGATGTTGCTCATTGCTGATACAGCCCCCTGGACAAGGAACAGGGTAGGAAAGGATGAGGAACAATCAGGATAAGGTCTTGCTAACAGGATAAGAACTTGCTGACCTGGGTCTGTGTAAAAATACTTTGCTTAGCCTGTTGCTTAATCAGTAACCCCAAGCATAAACGTCTGCTTCTGCATACACCGGTAATGAGAATCGGTTGCTTGCTTGCTGCTTGTTCGCCTGCATCTATCCATCTATAAAAGCTGTGATTCCAAGCTGGTCAGGGGCTGCTCTCCTGACTTAAGGAGACAGCTGGCCGGCTGGTCAATAAAGACTCCCTATTAGTATTTGCATTCTTTCTCCCTGATGGTGTTTTACTAGTGCCATAACATTTTGTGTGTGCACATGCGCATGTTTGTTTGGGTCAAGGGTAAAAAAACAACTTTTATGGCCCACCCATAAAGCCCACTTGAGAGATAATTTGGGAAAGCAACAACAACAAAAAAAAGGGGACCCAAGGAAACTTTTACATGTGACAGGCATGTATATTACCTTGATCATGGTATTGATTCTGTGGGCATACACATCTGTTCAAACTCAAGGTAGTGTACATATCAAACATATGCAGTTTTCTATATCAATTATACCTCAATAACTTCAATATTTGTGTATAATAGCCTATTTTTTTAAAGCAACAACAAACAGTTGATTAGAAAAGTATACTATCAGAATCATAGTATCTCCCAATAAAATGCATTTATTCAAATGGACATGCTGGACAGCTTCAAAACACTTGAGTTTTATAGATATTGATGGGGACATTTCAGTTGTAGAATAGTTTTGGAGTTCTGCTTGTAGTAAATGAACAGAGTCTTAAAAGTGATTGGTTAACACTTGTAAACTGAGGAGTCTCTGATTAGTTCAGTATACTTGGTGGTTGGTGAAACAATCCATGCTTAACAATTTGTACTTATATCTTCCTGAAATATTGAAAAATCTTTGAATTCTGGAAAGTTATTGCTGAAAGTTGTTTCTGTATTGCTGAAATACAGTATATCTGTATTTTTAAGTTGGCATTCCTTTGGTATTCCCAATCTCTTTCTATTTAATCATTAGTAATCCATGACTATGAGAAACACTGTGCTTTACTGGTGATATTTAGTTCAGATGTGCAGTGATGGTCAAGGTATCTGTAGGTATATATATTTCAACTATCTTTAGGTAGTCTTCAGTTGAAGCATTATTTATTGGGTTATATGGTGAGAACAATACTAAATGGCATAATTAAATACTCTGCACACCTCAATTTGAATAGTGTAATGTAGAAAATACTTATGATATTTTGAATTTATAGAGCATATCCAAACCGATAGCTAAGCATGGACAATTAAATGTATCTAAGCTTTACTATGTAGACCATATAGTATCAGGTGTAGGTATATCATACAAACTACTATAATTTTCCCATATTAAATAGGCCAAAGTTTTTAATAATATCAACTATTTGAACAGGAGCTCCATCAAAATATATGTCCACATCCTGATCCCTGGAAACCTATGAATCTTACTGTATTTGAGTAAAGAGTCTTTGCAGATATAATTAAGAATGTTGAGCTAAGTTCGACCAGTTGTAATCTGCCTTCTCCTAGGACTAATGATAAGTAACTTTATAGAGATACACATGGGGGGAAAAAATACAGGCGCAAGAAAGAAAGTGATGTGGGGACATAAAATTTGTTCTAGTAGCTATAGGAAACCAACGCACACTAAAATTTTCATAAAATCTGTCAAGGAATATAAACATTATTCTGTCCTAAAACCAGAATTTGATTGGACATGAAAGTATGGAATTATGTCTGCACCTCCTGTGCACAAAATAACACCCATCTAGTCTCAGAAACTTCCTGGGCAAGTGTAGTTAAGATTTTAGAGTTACTCTAACTCCTACAAATTGCTGAATCATAGCACGAAGAAATATTTCCCACCATTCTTTCTTAAAATCATAAAATAGACATAAGAAAGTGTTTCAGAATATTTCCCTCAGAAATTAAGAGTTTATGTCTTAAATTAAAGCCCAGTTTATTTTTATTTTGTCTACATTTTAAAAATCATATAATGTGGATTGCAGTTACTAGCTTTGGTCTTTCTCATTGGTTTCATTACTTTCTGCCCACACATTTATAAATAAACTCTTTATTATACTGTCCTCAAATTACCCAGATTGAGTTAGCATAATTTTTTTCTGAAGCTTTATAAAACCCACTTGTTAATATTCATCTTTCACTGTAAAATAAAAATGGAAAATAGTCTGTAACAAGATTCCATTCCTTACTTTCATATATATGTATATATATATTAAACACACATATATATGCATGTATATGTATATATGTGTATATATATTTATAGAACATAAAAGTGTTAAACTTTATCTGTGTATGCTTAGAAAGAAACATAAGTGAATATTTTTATGTCAATAGCTACATGTATTGGTTTTCTAAAGCTGTATTAAAATTATATCACAAATTGAGTGTCTTAAAAATTTATTGTCTTAGGGATATGGAAGCGAGAAGGTTAGGGTCACAGAGTGTTTCAAGGTCATTTCCTTCTTGAGTGTATGAGAGAGAATAATTTCATTGCCTCTCTTGTAACTTCTGGTGGTTTCCTGGTAATCGACTAGTTCACTAAAATAATCTGAATTTTTTTTTTTATTTTTTCTGCATAGCTTCTATCTGACCCTTTACTCAGGCTTGGGCTTCACAGCTGAAGCTTCTGGTTTCAAGTATGTATTTTTCTGCCTACCATAAACATTGGAGTTTATAAAATTCCCTTTTTTTATTTGTAATTTTTTAGTTATATAGTGAGTGGGTTGACTTCTTTTTCTTTTTTCTTTTTTTTTTTTTTTTGTAGAGACAGAGTCTCACTTTATGGCCCTCGGGTAGAGTGCCGTGGCATCACACGGCTCACAGCAACCTCCAACTCCTGGGCCCAAGCGATTCTCTTGCCTCAGCCTCCCGAGCAGCTGGGACTACAGGCGCCTGCCACAACGCCCGGCTATTTTTTTTTTTGTTGTTGTTGCAGTTCGGCCGGGGCCGGGTTTGAACCCGCCACCCTCGGTATATGGGGCTGGCGCCTTACCGACTGAGCCACAGGCGCCACCCGACTTCTTTTTCTTATTCATCTGTGTATTTTGAGTGAGAGGCATGGTTTGAATTTAAATATTTATTATGTCCTTACAAAGCTTCAGATTCATTACAATAGTTTCACTAATAAGAGTTGAAATCTACCAATTGCTTTACCAGTCATTCTACTTATAAAAAAAAGTTATTCTCCCTGGGTGGTGCCTGTGGCTCAATGGGTAGGACGTCGGCCCCATAGACCAAGGGTGGCGGATTCAAACCTGGCCCTAGCCAAACTGCAACAACAACAAAAAAAAAATAGCCAGGTTTTGTGGTGGGTACCTGTAGTCTCAGCTACTCGGGAGGCTGAGGCAAGAGAATCACCTAAGCCCAGGAGTTAGAGGTTGCTGTGAGCTGTGACACCATCGCACTCTACTGAGGTGATAAAGTGAGACTCTGTCTCTACAAAAAAAAAAAAAAAAAGTTATTCTCCCAAACATCCCTACACTGTTTTCTTGAAATTTCTACAATAACTCTATTTAGCATAAAAGTATTTTCCTGTAATAGGAAGGTGCCTGCCTTGTTCATATAGTCAGTGAGACGAATCTTATTTTAGAGATGGGTTTTGTTTCATTTTCCTTCTCAGTTAGCAGCCTACAGAAGTCACAAAGAGCTGTATTAACTTTTAATGGTTGCTCTTTTCTTAGTGGCAAAAGGGCATCAGGAAGTGATGGCTCTCATTTTGTAAGTACAAATAATGAAAAAATAAATGGAGTTTTGAAATTTTCACCATAAAGTCATTGTGAAGTACTTATGTGCTTAAATGTCTAGCTGTTTTATTCATATCCTCTATAATCTATTTGGTTATTGAAGTTCAGATCATATTTATTTTGCATGCATGTGATTTCTGTCGTCAGCTTGCCTTAAACATTTGATTATAAAGAAGTGCTTATCGACCACAGGTTTTCAAAGTCCTTAATTTAGCAACATTTTTTCCTTTAAATATATTTAGTTTGTCACAGTTAAGTAGTTTCTAAGTTCTCCATTCATTGTAATTCATAGTACTTAATAATTTTCCTCTCAATCAATTGTATATCTATTGACAATACAGTTTCTATAAGAATAAAATATTTATAATTTTTATTAGCAAAAATTTATAATGTCATATGATATTATGTTTTCAACATTCAGGTGATTAAATTATTTATAAATACAGTAACTTTATTTTAAAAAGACATCAAGCAGCTCAATTTACTGTTGCCAAAATGTGGAAACAGCCTAAATGCCCACCAACCCAGGAATGGATTAACAAGCTGTGGTATATGTATACCATGGAATACTATTCAGCCATTAAAAAAAATGGAGACTTTACATCTTTCGTATTAACCTGGATGGACGTGGAAGACATTATTCTTAGTAAAGCATCACAAAAATGGAGAAGCATGAATCCTATGTACTCAATCTTGATACGAGGACAATTAATGACAATTAAGGTTATGGGGGGGGAAGCAGAAAGAGGGATGGAGGGAGGAGGGTGGGGCCTTAGTGTGTGTCACACTTTATGGGGGCAAGACATGATTGCAAGAGGGACTTTACCTAACAATTGCAATCAGTGTAACTGGCTTATTGTACCCTCAATGAATCCACAACAATAAAAAAAAAAATAATAATTTTCTGAAGTAAAATGTCTATCCTCTCTGAAAGAATATGGGAAGAAATTCTTTATTTAACTACAGTCATAAAATATTATTAATTATTACTTAAACATATAATTTTTCTCTTTCCACTCTATTGTCCAAATAACATAGTGTAGTTTTTGAAATAGCACAATAATTTGATTATTTTTTTCCATAGTCAAGCACCTACCAATTTTAACATAAATTAGCAAACAAATTGTCTGAATATTTTATAATGATAAATTCTTATAAATTCATATCTTACTCATTACTCATATGGAGTAATTTTACAGATTACTAAACCTGTGAGAGCAATCAAACTATTCATTTAGGTTCTTGGGCATGTTAATGACAGGACGATATATTTTAATTGAATAGCTAATTTAATCCTCATATAGAAATATACTGTGTCTTCATATCTACCCTTAGTACTACTAAAAAGATAATTTTACACTGCTGGTGGGATTGCAAACTAATACAACCATTATGGAAATTAGTATGGAGAATCCTCAAAGAACTAAAAGTTGACATTCCGTTTGATACCGCAATCCTATGACTCGGTATCTACCCAGAAGAACAAAAATAATTTTGCCACATGTTTACTGCAGCCCAATTCATACTTGCCAAGTCATGGAAGCAACTCAAATGCCCATCAACTCATGAATGAATTAACAAATAGTGGCATATGTATACCATGGAATACTATTCAGCAATAAAAAAATGGAGACATTACATCTTTTACATTTATCTGCATAGAGTTGGAGCACATTCTTCTTAGAAAAGTATCTCAAGAATGGAAAAAGAATGTATCTAATGTACTCAATACTATTAAGAAAGCAATCTATAAGCACACACTCATATGAACAATAAAACTCAAATATAGTCTAGTAAGGGGGAGGGGTCGGGAAATCGGGAGGGGAAGGAGCCAGGGTGATTGGTGGGAGGAGGGAGGACATTTTGTGGGGTCTCACAATGTGCACAATGTAAGGGCATATTTCAAAATAACTAAGAGTAACTTTTAAATGTTCTACCACAAAAAATAAATAAGTGAGGTGATGGTTATGTTAATCAGTTTGATTTAAGCATTCCACATTGTATATCAAATCATCACATTGTACCCCATAAATGTATATAGTTATTATTTTAATTACAATTATTTAAAAATTAAAAAATAATAATTGTAAATATTGGGAATACATGAGGCATTTTCACACATTGTTAGGCTAAAGTCTTTTAAATAAAGTATGTGATATCATGTTTGTTTGGTTAATGTACAACAAAGACATTTTCTATCATAATATAGATAAACTTGATTCATATTTTGATTATGCTTCTGTATGAAAATAAAATTGATAGCTTTTATGTGAATCTTAAGATTTTACAAGATGCAGGACAAAGCAAAATTTATTAATAACTTCAATGATCAATAAAAAACTCATTCAAGGAATGGTGATGAATTAATTGGACAACCATGAGAAGCAGAATGACACTGGATTCCAATCTTTCACCATATACAAGAATTAACTCAATTTGGATTAAAGACTTAAATGTAAGACCTGAACCCATGCAACTTGTAGAACACATTGAAGTAAAAATTATTCTTGACATTGGCTTACGCAGAGAATTTACAACTAAGATCCCAAAAGCAAATAGAACAAAAACGAAAATGAATAAATGGGACTTAATTAAACTAAAAACTTTATGCATAGCTAAGGAAATAATCAACAAAGTAGACAATCTATGGAATGAGAGAAAATACTTCCAAACTATGCATCTGACAGAGCACTAATATTCAACACGTACACAGAATTCAATCAAATCAACAAGAAAAAGCAAGCACCACAATCCAAAAATGGGCAAACTGAGGCTCAGGCCAATAAACCTTTAAAAATACCCTCAAAATCACTAATCAAAAAGGAAATCCAAATTAAAAATCACAACGCACTATCACCTTACTCTGTCAGAATGAAATGTTGAGCAAAAGGAAGATTTAAAAAAGGACCCCTTATGGCTCAAGAAAGGGGGATTTCAGAGTATTCCTTAAGAAAAACCTGGACTCTGCTTCATAACAAAGGTGTATCTCCTAGGAAGGAAGACTTGAGTCAAGTCTTTTCCAAGGACTTTGAGGAAAGGACATTTTTCTGATTCTAGCTCCCTCTCTCTTTCCTATATCAATTAAGTGGGGGAAGCTGTGCCATAAGGAGCACTTGTGAAGTTGCAGGCCAGAGACTCAGGCCAATTAAAGGATTGAAATATCAATTACAAGATTATAGAACATTTCTACTCCCCTACATCTGATCCTACCAGCAGTGTTCCAATATAATAATAGTTGATTACAGCTAAAGGGTACGCAAGACATTGACCCTTTGAGTAGGAATACTAAGGAAAATAAAAAGTTAATGGGAATACAAAACATGAACACTAGAATAATTTCAAGTTTCTAACACTTACAACTACAACAGAGATTAGCATATGTTCTCACACCATAGACTCATTTACCTCAGTTTTAAAATGTAAAAAGAAACATCTTAAGAAACAAACATATATACAAAATGAGACGAAGTTGACGATAGCCATGGGATTCTCAGTCAGGGAAGGTGACTAAATTTTTAGACAGAAGAATAATTGATAACAGGTACAAATGATCAGAGATAAAAAGGAATTATACAAATGCTCCATCAAATCCTAAAATGACATTAAAAAGTATATTTATGGGGATACAATAAATGTAAAATTTATAGAACATTTAAAAAATCGTTATAGATCTATATATGTCAATAAAGACTCTAATAGTGAATTAGAACAATGTTTCATTTTGTAAGAAACTACTTAAATATAAAGACCATGATAGTTAAAAGTTAAAGATATACCATACTAACATTATTTTTAAAGGGGGAAATATATGTAGAAAGGGTGCCAAAAATGTACACCCATTTTAAGAAAGAAAAAAGATCTATACTAAAATTGTAATATTTAAGTCATATTTGACTTCTGTAATTACAAGAGATACAAGAGTGTTACAATCATATACATCTTTTTCCTTTCTTAAAATATTTATACATTTTTAATACTATTTGCATTAATTTCAGACAAATTGACTTCAGAAAAAAAAAATATTATCATGGATAATGAACTGTAGTAGAAATGATTAAGGGATCAATTTTCCAAGAGATCAACACAATCAAAAGTGTGTATGTATCTAATAATAGGCCATCAAAAATATATTAGTTAAAAATTGTTAGCATGAAAAGGAGAAATAGACAAATCAACTATTATAATTGGAGACTTCAACAGTGTCCCTGTCAGTAATTAATAAATAAAGTAGAAATAAAAAGTAAATTGACTTGAAATGTGCTGCCAGTCAACTTTATCTTGTTAACATTTATAGAATTCTCTACCCAATAATTATACATAGTTTTTTGAAGCTTGCATGGATCATTTACCCAGATAGTCACATAATGGCCCATAAGACACAAGTTAACATACTTGAAACAATAGAAGCCAGACAGAATATTATCAGACCTTGATGATGTAAAACAGTAATTCAGAAATGGAGAGATAGTTGGAGAATCCTCAAATAATTGGAAGTTAAATAACACACATATAGATAACCTACTAGTTAAATAAATGGTTTAAGAAAAAAATATAAAATATAGCCGGGCGTTGTGGCGGGCGCCTGTAGTCCCAGCTACTCAGGAGGCTGAGGCAAGAGAATCGCTTGGGCCCAGGAGTTGGAGGTTGCTGTGAGCTGGGTGAGGCCACGGCACTCTATGGAGGGCCATAAAGTGAGACTCTGTCTCTACAAAAAAAAAAAAAAAAAAAAGAAAAAAGTATAAAATATATTTCACAGTAAATAAAAATGAACTCATTGAATTTTGTGAGTGTACCAAAAGTAATGCAAAAAAGGAAAATTTATAGCCTTGAATATATAAACGTGGAAAAGTACACATATAAAAATAATAATTTGTGTTTCTACCTTAGGTACCTTAGGCAACTACAGAATTAAAAAAAACAGTCTACCTTTAAAGTAAGAGGAGAAAAATAAATAATAAAAAATAGAGCAGAAATGAATGAAATTGAGAACAGAAAATCAATGAAACCAAGCTGGTTCCCCTACATAGATAAACAAAATTGATCAACTTGCTGCCAGACTAGTTAAGAAACAAAGCAAAAGCAGGAAAGAAAAGGAGAATTTAAGATATCAGAAAGAGGTATCTTTACTAATAATCCATGACATTGAAAGAATAATACAAGTGTACTATACACAACTTATTCCCAGGTATTTAATAATTAGATTAAATAGATCAATTCTTTCAGACATGAACTATCAAAACTCACCACAGGAGCAACACATAATCCGAAGAGACCTGTATCTATTAAAATAACCCAATCAGTAAAGGATGAACTTCCTTTGCCAGGTCTGGATGAGTTCACTAGGGTAGATTACCAACATTTACAAGAACACGTTTTACCCTGTTTTTCCCCAGAAATTAAAAACCCAGCAGGTTTCTAACACATTATTCAGCATTGCCTCAGTATCAAAACCAGATACCAATATTAAAATAAAGGAAAATGATAGAACAGTATCTCTCCTGAACATAGACTCAGAACTAAACTACAAAATAATAATAAATTAAACTCAATAATATATAAAAGAACTATACATCATGGCCATGTGGGATTAGTTCTGACATGTAAGGTCAGTTCATCATACAAAACCCAATCAATGAAACCCACCATATAAACAATTTCAAATGAAGATACTCAGGTATAAATCTAAGTCTAGTAAGCACAGGCCTATGTGGGAAACTACAAACCAATAATAAAAAATCAAATAAGTTCTAAATATATGTAAATACCTTCTAATCTTACGGTTTGGAATACTCAATGTTATGTTATTATGATGGCAATTTTTATCCGCTTGAGCTATACATTTCATAAATACCAATGACACACCCAGAAAAAATAATTTTCAGGTATCAATGAACTAATTTTAAAGTTTATATTAAGAGACAGAGGGCCTAGAATAGCAAAAAAAAATGAAGAAAACTATAATACTTTACTAAATTTTAAGGCTTAGTTTACATGTACTTATGAAACAAATGACATAGATTACTGGAATAGATTAGAAAAACCAGCTTTGACACAGATATAGTCAACTTTTCTTAAACAAAAGAACAAAGAAAATTCAATGAAGAGGCATAAGCTTTTATAAAAAGTTGATCTTGAACAAGTGGACATCCATATGCAAAAACATAAATGTAGACCCAGACTCACACCTTACATAGAAATTAACTCAAAGTGATCATATATCTAAATGGGTAATGAAAAGTCATACATTTAAAAATAAAATATAGTTAAAAATCATTATGACTTTGGATTTGTCAGTGGGTACTTACATATAACACCAAAATGAAGAAAAAACTTGTCAATAATTATTTCATTACAATTATAAATTTCTAACCTACATAAGTATTTGAAAAGTGAATGAAAAACAAGCCACACTCTAGGTGAAAATACTTGCAAAACATATATCTGATAAAAGATTTACATTCAAAATATACAAAACTTAAAAGTCAGTAACAAAAACTTATAAATGGGGGAAATATCCAAAAAGACATCTAGAAAGATAATATATACAGGTGGTAAATAAGCAAATGTAAAGATACTCAACATCACTAGCCATTAAAAGTATAAACTAAAACAAATTGAGATACTACTATATATTTATCTCAGTGACAATTTTTTCTTAAAAACTAACAATTCTAAACGCTAATGATTATGTACATCAGGAGAAACTCTTATAACTGGTGGAAATGCAAAACGATACAACTACTTTGGAAACAGTTTGGTAGGTTTTCTTATTATATAGTCTAGTCGTCATGCTTCTAGGTTGTTATCCATTGTTTTAAAAGTTATGTTCATTCAAAAAACTGCATGTAAATGTTTATGGTAGCTCTATTTATAATCACCTGACTCAACACTGTCCCTATTAAAATACCAATATCATACATTCAAGACTTGGTAAAAATTATTCTTTGTTTTGTTTTTTCTTTGAAAAAAACCATATAGCTAAGGCAGTTCTTAATAATAAAAACAAAGCCAGGGTCATCAGCATACCAGATTTTAGGCTGTACTACAAAGCCATAGTGATCAAGACAGCATGGTACTGGCACAAAAATAGAGACATAGACATTTGGAATTCAATTGAAAACCAGGAAATGAAACTAACTTCTTACAACCACCTGATCTTCGATAAACCAAACAAGAACTTACCTTGGGGGAAAGACTCCCTATTCAATAAATGGTGCCGGGAGAACTAGATATCCACATGTAAAAGACTGAACTGGACTCACACCTTTCTTCACTCATAAAAATTGATTCGAGATGGATAAAGGACTTAAATTTAAGTCAACAATAAAAATCCTCAAGGAAGGCATAGGAAAAAGACTGGAAGATATCAGCCTAGGGAAAGACTTCATGAAGACTGCTGTGGCAATTGCAACAACAAAAATAAACTAATGGGACTTAATTAGACTGAAAAGCTTCTGTACAGCTAAGGCGACAACAAGCAAAGCAAATAGCTTACACAAGGGGAAAATATATTTGCATATTTTGAATCAGACAAAAGCTTGATAATTAGGATCTATAGAGAACCCAAATTAATCAACTTGAAAAGAGACAACATTCCCTTATATCACTGGGCAAGAGACATGAATAGAATCTTCTCTAAAGAAGATAGACAAATGGCTAACAAACATGAAAAAATGCTCATTATCTCTAAGTATTAGAGAAATGCAAATCAAAACCACCCTGAGAGACCATCTAACGCCAGCAAGAATTGCCCACATCACAAAATCTCAAAACTTCAGATGCTGGCATGGATATGGAGAGAAGGGAACACTTTTACACTGCTGGTGGGACTGCAAACTAATACCTTTTTGGAAGGAAGTATGGAGAACCCTTGAAGAACTCAAGCTAGACCTCCCATTTGATCCTGCAATCCCATTACTGGGCATTTACTCAGAAGGAAAAACATTTTTTTTATTATAAGGACACTTGCACTAGAATGTTTACTGAAGCTCAATTTACAATTGCCAAAATGTGAAACAGCCAAAATGCCCACCAACCCAGGAATGGATTAACAAGCTATATTCAGCCATTAAAAAAATTGGAGACTTTACAGCCTTAGTATTAACCTGGATGGAAGTGGAACACATTATTCTTAGTAAAGCATCACAAGAATGGAGAAGCAAGAATCCTACATAATCAATTTTGATATGAGGACAATTAATGACAATTAATGACACAGTGTGGGTGGGAAAAAGGAAAAGCAGAGAGAGGGAAGGAGGGAGGGGGGTGGGGTCTTGGTGTGTGCCAAACCTTTTGGGGGCAAGACACAATTATAAGAGGGACTGGACCTAAATGCAATCAGTGTAATCTGGTTTCTTGTAACCTCAATGAATCCCCCTAAATGAATAAATTAATAAATAATAACATATGTATAGAAATGTTTCTCTGTTCCATAAGCTTGGGGAATTTAGAAGAAACAGTACTTTCCTTTTCCATTCTCAGTTTAATGTTATATTGAAATTTTTTTTCTGAAATGTTTCTTACCTTTGTCAAAGCATTTATTCAGCCTGGTCCCTTTCACCAGGAATGATGAAGAAATAGAGAAGCATAAATATATTCCCATTGAAATGAAGTCTCGATTGAATTATCCAACATACTCAATAAAGAATCACTTATAACATCTAAAAGTGAAAGGAGTTTGATCTTAAAATGAAGTGAGAATGTGAGTGGACAGGTTTGATGTCCCAAAATGTTTTGGAACGCTGTTTAACTTACCATTCACAGTAGTAAAACAGCCACCTTGTAATAAGGAAATATATAGTTGCTATTAAACATGAATGATAGTATCATAATTTAACCTTAGAGTTATGCCCATTGGATGCTGCCTTATTGCCCCATTGTGCTTTATCTCTAAGAAGAGATTCTCTCATAAACTGGGATGGGAATGGGCTTCTCCTCTGTGCAGGTTGACTATTATTAGTACTACTGTTATTTTTACTAACTTTTTGTAAACATAGTGTTCACATATTAGTAAGTAAGAACCTGGCATTTAGAATTAGAATACATAAATCTTATGGGTTTGTTTTCTCAAGAATCAATGTTCAACCTCTTGAATTAATAACTGAGATTCTAATTAGCTCTACAAGTAGATATAAGAATAACATAAATTCTAAAAATAAATAATTTTAAAAAATCTCCCTGAAACTACAGAATGTAATTTCAAATTTTCTCTTTATATTCAAATATAAATAATACTGTACGCAAAAGTGTTGCAAATTATCAACATTTTTGATCCCTTTTAGTAAGAACTTAAAAAGAAGATGAGCTTAAAAACAATGATTTCCATGTTCTTGTAACATAGACTGTTTCTTGGAGATAATATTTTCATTCAATTATGTCTGCAAGCACCATAACTTTTATTGATGAACTTGGAGTGACATAGTTGTTTAAGCCTATAATGAACTAAATGTTACACAGAATACAATTTTCCTCTTCATTTACCTTAATTTATTCTAGTTGTAAATGCCATTGACTTCTATGATTACAGAATAAATCTCACTGTAGGATCAATTACTACTGTTTAAAATAAAAGTTGAGTTGTTTTGTAATATATCCATTGGGTATTCCATTTTAATTTAGGAAAGTTTTTGCAAAAATACTAGATTTCTAATGAATGATATAGAAGATTATATTTGAGCCATTTATCTGTAATTATTATGAAAACTCAAACTAATCAACAAGAAAAGTGAAAACAGTTATATTTTCTTCACAATTATAATTTCATCATTTTCTAAAAGTATACACCTAAGCAGAAGCATCCTTGATTTAGTATATAATTTTCCTCTATGATTTTAAAAACCTGCTTTTTCAAAATAAAAAGAACATATATTGTTGCATTTCTGCAATTTTCTAATCATTTATTTGCTCTTCATGCAAAGGAGTAAGAAGATAATTTAATAACTTTTGCTATCATCAATTATAACTGAATAATTTTTATTATTCCAAGTAAATTTGGAGTAATTAAAAAGCAAATGAATTTCAACAAAAGGGCCTTATATCTCTTTTACTTAACATAAATATAAACTTATAAATACATATTCTCTTAAATTATTGATTTCAATGTTTCACTTCTGAATCACTTTGTTCTCAAAAAGAAGATTATGTATACCATGAAAAGCTTTTGCTTATGGGGCTTATATCTATAAATATTTAACATATAACAAATTTTAATTGAGAATTTTTTTTTTTTTTTTTTTTTTCAGTTTTTGGCCGGGGTTGGGTTTGAACCCGCCACCTCTGGCATATGGGGCCAGCACCCTACTCCTTTGAGCTACAGGCACTACCCATTAATTGAGAAATTTTTAAGAATATGCATGTGTATATTTCATCAGCTTTCGGATGAGTGGCCTGATCACACTGACATTGCCATGTGGCTTCTGGAAAACTCTACTGTTCATTCATGTGAAAATGAAATTTCAAAAAGCTAAAATGTTCTTAAGATCTCCACATCTTCACTCCCATTTGAGAACCTTTGCCTTAATCAATATAAATAGTAATTTTATTAAAGCGTAATTTAACTTAGAACTTGAAAAATATATTTCTATTGGTTACGAGCTATAACATATCTTATGAATACTACATCTTATGAAATTTCAAACTTTTATCTTTTATGATACCTTTAAGAGCACAATTAATTGCTTTTAAATTACTTGCTTTCTTTTATTAAATATGTGTGATTGAGAGGGAGAGAAGCAGTTTTTGTTTTAAAAGACGTAGTTTTAAACTTCCCAGAAATTTTATACTTTACCTCTGGTTGGTAAAAAGTGATTTTAAATGCTACTATGATTATTGGCTTTTTAATACATGGAATGTCCCAAAGGTCATGCATAAAGTCACCCTAAAAAAGAGAAAGGAGAAATTATAGCTACAGATACCTTTATTTACAAAATGTTCATTACAAAATTTTACAAAGAGATGGTCAAGACATAGAGAATATTTTGTAAATATTTTATAAAATTTTGGTATCTCTATTACACATATTCACAATTACGTTATTTTATCTTTTACTCTACCTCAAAAACTACTTAACTGTTTATCTGTTAACCTAATGATTAACTTTATTTTACATAAATTTAATAGGAATCAGTAAATAACTTTTTTAAGCATGAAGGCTATTTTTTTCTTGTCTATTTGCTAAGAACATATAGATAACAACTGTCAACAAAGGTTGACATATAAACAAAATTTTGGAACTATAGACATGCACACACACACACACACACAGGTTGCCAAAACAAAGATGCACATTTTAAGAAAGGAAAAAACTGTGTTAAATTTTTAATGTTGAATATATACTACTAATAAAAGATTAATATGAGTCACAGTTGACTTCTGCAATTACAAGAGGGGCTCAGAGTGGTTCCCATCAGCATCCGGCACCTCTGATTACAGCAGACTACTTCCTCAACAACATTGACCAACGTATCCTCTTGTACAGCAGAGAGAACATGTAGCTGGTTTTCTACCGTACACCACATCCGTTAGGTCTCGCATACTCATGCCTCCATCATCATTTTACTTCCACAATATTCTCCATTTCAAATACCACTTAAAATGATCTGTGCTCCTCCAATGACAACTGCTCCTGCCATTTTCTTAGGCTGCCATGCCTGTCGCATGGAGATTCCAGCATGCATTTGATTAGTGACTTTTTTGAACGAACATCATACTACACATTGCTTCTGGAATGCAATTCAATTTTGAAAGGTAATATGTCTATAATATACCTTTTAAAATGTGTACATATTTTGGCACCCACAGTATTTACCAACACAAGTATAGATAAATGGATAAATAGATAGATGAAACTTGTACTATTTCACTAGTATAGAATAAACATTGCATGCCTAACTTCATTTAAGAAAATATATTTATGTTATACCACAGATATCCTAAGTATTTGTAGATGGATAACCAATGGAATAAATTAAAGTCTTAATTATTTCATAATTATCTGAAACATCAAATTTATTAAAACTAGAGATTAAAAAGAAAATATATTATAGAAAGAGAAAAGCAGAGATCATGCATCTTTTTAAATAAAAAGAACATAATGAATTAGCCAGCGTGACAACTGGGCGGTGACAAGGAATTAATGTTTCAAGTACAATCTAGCCAGAGCATAGGTAAAAGGCTCTTTCATTAAAAAACGCTGTTATCAGAGGGTATTCACAAAAAACTCAAGGTTTCCAATGACTAGAGTGGATGAGTTTTGAGATAAAGACACCCTAAGAGGCTTCAGAGTGTTTCAAGAGATTCAAGAGATTTCAAGAGTATAGGTATCTGTTTCTCTATCTCTGTAGTAGAAATATGTAATGCAATTTCTCACATAAAAAATTGTGTGGCTATTTGTAAGCATGAAAAGGAATATAATTAGCAATTAAGCATCATCCCAGGCAAACCAATTCATAAGCCACCTAAGATTGAAGTAGACTGTGTTGTGATGACTATCGCTTTTAATATGTCCTTAGTCTCTAATTCAACTAAAATGTATAGCATAGTTTTGCTGGAGGTAGGACATTTATTAAAGAATTAGGGAAAAGATACTAGCTGAGGAGTTAAAGTACAGAGAATATTATATCCTTGGTAATCTTATCACTTTACCATTTATCTAGAAAGTTGGCTTTTTCTTTTTTAAGATGGTACACATTAATCTAGGTTTTATTAATAACATTCTAAAGTGGCATATTTTTCAAAGTCACTCTTCCCATTGCTTCCACTACTGACATACGCATTTCACAAACATGCTTAATACTGTATTTATATCTATAATTATTCAGCTTGATCTTTAGATCTGAACAGTAATAGATAAAAATAAAATGCTAATACATGCTTTCATTTCATTTATATAAATGTCAAGTAGACCTTCTAAACAACTTTCAGGGCATATTCTGTTGCATGAGTGATTATCATAGGCTGACATAGGAAGCTTTTCCTAGACTTAGGAAATTATGATTCTCTTCTTCCTACTTTCTGTTTATTCCCCTTGGAATGCATTTTTGGCTGGAGTTATTTGATGATCCTGATCCCTGGCACCAGGAAAACAATAAAAAAAATACTTTATTCTTCCCATAAAAAAAATGTTGGAAAGGTCAATCACATAAGAAGGGGCAGAGTAAAGCAATTTAAAAATAATCCCTATGGTCATTAGTGTAAATAGTGGAGTAAGGGTTTCTGGAAATTCTGTCTCTTACAAAAGCAAGAATAAAACTGACAAAATAATGTACAGATTCAAGTCAAAGTTTTGCAGCAGTTCAGGGAATATTTATTAAAACATACAAAAATCCCCAGCTGAGTAGTGGTAAGAACATAATTTCAAGATGCTTTAATTTGCCCTATTCCCATCTCACACTGTTTAGCCCTAGAGTAGCCATAAAACCAACAGCCCATAATCCTGGTGAAACCAATAATCTGGCATCCAACAGAGGGGACAAAATGGAATTGCAGGTCCTTTTAAGATTGTTTAGAGCTATGGAAGAAAGAAAAAGTAGGGCAGAATAAGGGGGAGTCATCTGAGATCTTAGGATGAAGGCAAATTACAGTATTAATTGGGATGATTAAATGAAATTGATACAAAAGCCAGTGCTCGGATGGCTAACATAAAACCTGCCAGGCAAAAGAAAGGGGGAGCTATGACCCAAAGTGGATTGGGCTGACTTTTTTTAGCGATAGCAAGTTTCAGGAATGGAGTGGATAGATAGCAAGGAAGAGTTGGAAGGGGAGGTTGCTGAGTCAAGATCAAGAACAGAGTGTTGAACAACTTGCTTCTGCTATTAACTATAACAATACTATGTGAATAGTTCTGCTAGCTATTAACTATATTAATAGTTAATATAACTATTAACTTCTAAATTTATATAGAAAATTGGGTTAAAACATCTTGAAAATATGCAAATTTGCTTTCCCTTAATCCATAGAACTTGAAATTCAATTTTAATTGACTTTAACATTTGAAATTTGTTTAAAATTTGTTACCTATGGTGGCGCCTGTGGCTCAGTGAGTAGGGCGCCGGCCCCATATGCCGAGGGTGGCGGGTTCAAACCCAGCCCCGGCCAAACTGCAACAAAAAAATAGCCGGGCGTTGTGGCGGGCGCCTGTAGTCCCAGCTGCTCGGGAGGCTGAGACAGGAGAATTGCCTAAGCCCAGGAGTTGGAAGTTGCTGTGAGCTGTGTGACGCCACGGCACTCTACCTGAGGGCGAGACTCTGTCTCTACAAAAAAAAAAAAAAAAAAAAAATTTGTTACCTATTACATATTCTCTTTGCCTTCAGCAATCACCATAGCTAGTTATCATTCTTTGCCTAGTTAAGTGACCCAAATATTCATTCTGCAAGAAGCAAGAAGACACCACTGGAAATCCTGCTGGAATTGGGTTGTTACAGTTTTCCATTGACTTTAATCACAAAAGATGTTAGTAGTTAAGAAATGTCTTTAGGTGCCTTCTGTAACCAAGACATACTCTTTCTTACCTCCACTGTCTAGCTGTGGTACTATATACCAGTGGTAATCAGCATCAATCACCCTAGAAAGTACAGTAATTCTGATTTTTGTCAGTTGGCTCAGAGGTGGGAGGAGCACAAAGTGACCTGGTAGTAGTTTTAGCTTCTAATTTTATGAAATTGTTATGTCTTTCGGTAGAAGAAGAATTTTTTTTTTATTTGGATATATGCAGAATATCATTGTTGGCTATCTAAGGGTAATGCAACTTCCATTTTTCACCCCTTAACTGTGGACCAGTAAAATCCTGGTATAGGAGAAAAGGAGTCTGATAATAGATTTAGGTGCTAATTTGAAGCATATATAAACTCTTGAGAGACATTTCCTCACCCTGCAAGTTATCATCACCTAAGTGGCAATGTAATTTTGTCTACAAATGCTGTTTCCATCATTCTATCAAATCAACTATTTGAGAATGTTGAGGGTCACTGTAAGATCAGTGAATTCTAAGAACAGAAGCCCACAGCTGCATTAGCACTTCTCACCTTTCTGCTCACAGGATTTCCCTTCCTTGTTGTCTTTAAGGAGATCCCATGAATGAAATACAATTGCCCACTTTAGGATCATGACTGCACTTTATGCAGAACCATGTCTAAATCATAACCGATATTAAGTCTAAAAATCCATTATTTTCTTTTTTCACTTATTTAGATTTTCTTTAATTTCTTTCAGAAATGGTTGGTAGTTTTGAAGGTAAAACACATTATACATTATAAGAAATTCATTCTTATATAATTAATTGGTTAAAAATTGGTATTTTTCAAATTTTATTCTCCAATTATAAAAAACTATTTTTTGTTATCTCTTTACTTTACTACCTTAAAAAATTCATTTCATAGTATGACTTTGACATAAGTTATTTAGAATTTGTCATGTTTAGAATAATTGCACATGTGAATAAAGTTATTTATATTTGTTTTCTTTCCAGTTGTTATACCGTTTTCTTGTATTGGTTGCCCTAATTCTCTGGAGAGTACCTCTGATTCAGAGTTTAGTAGAAGAAGTGTGGGGAGGCATTTTTTTTTGTTTGTTTTTGACTTTTACTTGTTTTTAACTTAGTATAAAGTAATTAGTATTTTATTATTAGACATAATTAATTCTAGGCTTTTAGTGAACTCTCTTTGAATTTCTGGATGATATTTTTCCCCAGTTGGTTGAGGATTTTGTTTTGTTTTGTTTGCAATGACTATTAGATTTTTTTCAAATGTTATTTCTAAATATATAAAATGGTCATATATTTATTCTCTTTGAATTTTTTAATGTAGTATATGAACTTTATTAATTTTAAATGTCAAAACAACTTTAATCATTTTACGCCCTTCTCTTATACAGTGATGGATTTAATTTTCTAATATTTTTGAATTAGAATTTTTTTCTAATTTTTCTAATTTTCTGACTATTTCCACCTACATTTATGAGGGATAGAAGTTTGTCATTTTCTTCTCATATAAGATTCTTCCCATGGTTTCATGAAATTATTTGGATACTGTTTTCATCTCCATTTTTTAAAAAAGTTTGCATCGATTGCTGTAAGTTTTTTAAATATTTTATTTAAATCTCATGTGGAATATGTTTGTATAGATTTATCTCCTGTGCATTTTTTATTACAAATACATTTACTTAAATATGAGAACTTTTCATACCTTCTAGTTCTTCTTATGTTTGCTTTGATACATTATGATTTAGAAAACACTGATCATTTTGTTTGTAATTAAAAGAAAAACCTTAAGTCCCACAACTGACAGACACACACGGTCTAGGCCAAAGGGACCCCAGAAAAACCTGAAAACTCAGTTACTGACCATGGGGAAAAAGGAGGCCTGATGCACTCGCCTCCTGATACTCCTGCCCTTTTGGAGTTTAAACACAACACTGAGCAGAATTAATATTTAAACAGTGATCATAAGACTAACAAAACAGTATCTCTGTGAGAATTTTAAGACATTAAATATAAAATGAACCTAGCGCTATGCAAAGCAAAGATTAAGTCATGCGTGCAAGCCATCAATTTGATTAACAGATCACTTTGAGTCCATATATTGAAGTTTGCCTTATGATTATTAAACTTTCTTAAAACATTCTTTTCTATTGATTCCAAGCCTTCAAACAAAGCTTTACTTCTTTAATGAATCACAAATCAAAGACTCTCTGAACTGGCTTACAACCTGTAAATCCTCAGTTCGAGATGCCCTACCTTTACAGTCCAGACAAATGTATAACCTCCAAGTAATGGTGTGTGATTTTGCTTGTAACAACTGCTTCCCTGCTGTACAAAACCAAACTGTGCCCTAACTGCCTCAGGACTACTTACTCAAGGGCTCGGGTCATGGTCACCTGTATTGGCTCAGAATAAACCTCTTTAAATTATTTTAATTTAAATAATAATATAATAAAAATATACTAATTTTAAATTATTTTAATTTAAAGAATTATTATTATTTTAAAGAGTTTGGTGTTTTCCATTACCATGTTCATTATATTTATGGACAACTCTACATAAATATAATGAACATGGTAATGGTCAACATGTATGTCCAAAAATGTAATTTTGGACAACTCTACATAAATAAAAAATGTAATCAAGTCCTAAACCCCTTCTAGCCACTTGCAGGTTTCTAACCTTAATCAAACTAAAAAGGAGCAGCCTACATATTTGTTAATTAATAAACATTTATTTTATAGAAAAAAACATACATTTTTGGCGACATCTATCTTCTCTATTTCTTAAATACAATTGCCATGGGGGTACTGGTTTTATAAACAATTTCATAGAAATAATTTTGTTCTGAGGATATTCTCTAAGGGCTGTTTCCTTTTTTATAGATTTAAAGCCTTATTGTTCTTCTATTAAAGTAAAATGTAAAATGTGTACTGTATGTGGAGTGTGGGTTTTGTCTAGTTTCTGGTGTTGAAAAGTTAGAAAATTTATTGTACATCTTCATTCTTTTCTTCTGTAATTTTATAATGTGCATTTATTTAGTTTTTTTCACATATTAAATATGTTATGCTTTGTCATTTATTTCAAAATATTTTCTTATGCTACTTGTGAGTGTTTAATTCTTGATGTATGTAATATGTTGCCTGATTTTAAAAATGTGTGCATTCTTTAAATATCTTACTGTTTTGAATTTACACTTTCATTCTACTTTTTGTTATAAAATATATGTGTTTTTTCACCCCCTTTGGACTCTATTAAGACTTATTACATGGTCCAACCAAATCTTTATCTGATAAATCTTCCATATGCAGAATATACAGACATGCTACAGTTTTTTGTTGCAGTTTTCTATATAATTCTATCAGTTTAATTGGGTATTGCTACTCAAGTTTTCCCTATCTTAAATCATTTTATGATTTTATTTTTTATAGCAATTACTGATTAAACATTGTAAATTATTCAATTCTGATGAAAACTGTTTTATTTTTCTCTTTAGGCTTGCAATTTGCTGCATTGTTTTTAAGTTTTTTATTAGCTGCATATTCATTTAGTCTATCACATCTTCATGAACTCAAATTTTTATTGTTATAAAAAGCCTCTCTTTTTGATAGCATCCTTTATGTTGAATTTTATTTTATTTGATATAATATACCTAATTTATTATAGTTAGTATTTACATGCTTTTTCCTTTACCAATATACTTGGCTTTAAATTCTTGCTATGGTAAATAGATTTTATCTTCCTCTTTAATGTTGTGTATTCTGGAAATGTATGCCTTTACTATAAACATTAGTACACTTACATTTAGTATAATTTATATTATTGTGTTTAGGTCCCCTTCTTGGTAATTGTTTTGGTCTATTACATATATTATCTGTTCCAATTCTCCTTCTTTCCTGGCAATATTCATTTTCACTTTTCACCACCTTGTTTTTTCCCGAATAAATCCCTTGTAATTTCTAGTAGTGTGAGGCAACTGGCAACAAATTCTGTTTTATTTTATAGAAGAAAAATTTTTATTTCCCAAAATTTGGGAAGTATTCTTTTTAGATATAAATTTTTAGGTTAACTAATTTTTAAACAATTTACATTTGGGCCGGTGCCCTACTCCTTTGAGCCACAGGCGCCGCCCTACATTTGTTCTTTCATTGGCTTTTCTACTTCACTTTTACTGATAAAAAATGCCATCTTTAATCTTTTGTTTTCCTTTACTTACATGTGGTTAGTTTCTCTAGTTTAGTTCAAAATTACATGTTTATTTTTTAGTAGTTTAAGTGGCATATGCATAGGTCTTTTTTTTTTTTTTAACATTTGTTCATCCTGTGGATCAATTCAGCCAATTTTATTTGCCTCCAAAATACGTCTTTTCTAGTAGGCAATTAATTACCATATATTGCTTTGCTCTGAGGGAGGATTAGATTTAGTTTTCAATGTAGTCAGTTTACTGTAGTGGACTCTTTGGTCTTCAACCACACTCCTTGATTTTATTGTGTAATTCTATCCTTACAGACATGATTTCTGTATTTTTGCTGATGGTCTGAGGTTTTTGGCACAATCATTTAACTCAGAAGATTTTGGATCCCTAATTTTGTACACGTCGTTCTGGGGAGCTGTGCTAAGATCTATTCAGCACATTTTGCTTCCCTAATGTGGTTTCCTCTGGTTTCTGCAGTGTGTGCAGTCTCAGCCTCACTGGCACAGTAAGGTGTCGGCCAGAGTTGCAGATGAAGTAATATATTTAAAAGTTTATTCCTCTATTTCTCTTTCCTTTCTGGTATGAAAATAAACTGATTTTATTAATAATGTACTAAATGCTTTCTTAAGTGCTTTAAATTTATAAATGTAATTATTATTTACTTAGTTCTAACCATAATCCTAGAAACCAACCATGATACTCCGAGATATACTAATAATAAAAGGGAGGTTATAAAAATGAAGTTACTTAAGTACTTACCAATTACTAGGAGGCAGAGCCTTGACTTAAATTTGTAGCAAACCAAACCAATATTTGAGAGTAAAATATCAAAGACTTCATCTAAAAAAGCTTTCTAAAGTTTCTTACAGAAAAAAAAGTTGAAAAACTATGTCACTGAAGATCAAGGACACATAGACACTTTACTCAGAGAAAAAAGAAACGCGATGCTCCCATTTGTGAGGTGATGATCTATAATCTACACCCGCATCACGTAGTTTTCATAAACATTTAGGAATTTCACTCTTTCCCTTTCTTTTTCATCATGGAAAAACAGCAGTTAAAAAGCAGAAGTCCTATTTAAGACTTTTTTGTATTTTCTATTCTTAAGAACTTAAGAATCTTTGGAAATACTCTCACTTGCTATTCCAGACATCTTTCCCTTGGTGATGGGATCTCCCCACCCCAAACAGCTGCGAGGGCTTGCTCTCATTTCTACTCACTGTGTAGTCACCATTACTCTGTGTGAGCTAGACGCCAGCTAAGCTTTATAATCGGCCCTTTACACTGCCTGGACACATGCATGTGAGCACAGACACACAGACACACACACACACATCCTATATCTTCATGCAACATCCTAAAATCTTTAAATAAATGAGTATTTGTTATGGCAGATTTTGTCTTTTTGCTATTTAAGGAGCAAGTGTAAAAGATGTCTAAATAACCCCAAGAATGCCCAGTGGTTAGGGCGCTGGCCACATACACCCAGGGTTGGCAGGGTGGAACTTGGCCCAGGCCTGCTAAACAACAATGACAACCACAACAAAAAATAAAAATAAAAAAAATATCTGGGTGTTGCGGTTGGTGCCTGTAGTCCCAGTTACTTGGGAGGCTGAGGCAAGAGAATCACTTAAGCCCAAGAGTTGGAGGTTGCTGTGAGCTGGGAGGCCACAGTATTCTACAGAGGGTGACATTGTGAGACTCTGTTGCCAAAAAAAAATTTTTCATAATGAGATCTGGGCACATCATTCATTCTCTCCCTCTCTCTTTCTCTCTCAAACACACACACACCTTCCTTAAATTATAAGAGGGATGGATTTCAAAACAAAAAGAATCCATTGGGGTTAAAATCCCTGTTGATAACCATTCACCTGCATTATCTTCAATAATTCAGGCAATATCTGAATAGGAACTGCTGGGACAGAGTTTTGTTAGGCAGGGCTTTGTTCTTTTCAAATGTTTGAACCCTTCCTGTCTTTGAATGCATGTAATTTCCTCCTTGTTTTGCTTTCTTCATATAATTTTGTAAAAAGCTAGAATAACAATTTCAAACCATTCACTAAATATTTTAGGGTATTAGAGCACTTATTTTGAAGCTGATCACAAATCCATGTTTTGTAAATAAATTCTTACCTAAAATCATGTCATTATTTTATTTATATAGGATTATAATTACGGTTTCCCTATTTTTTTATTAAATAACAGCTGTGTATATTAATGCAATTATAGGGTATAATGTGGTGGTTTTATATACCATTTGAAATATTTTCATCAAACTGCTTAACATAGCTTTCACTGCATTTTCTTAATTATTGTGTTAAGACATTTATACTCTACACTTAGTAAATTTAACATGTAACCTTGTGAAATGCACCATAGTTGGGTTCCCACAAATTACCCTCCCTTCACCCAACCTCCTCCATCCCCTCCCCTCTCTCTCCTCTTTCCCCTTCATCTTGGGCTATAATTGGGTTATAGCTTTCATATGAAAGCTACAAATTGGTTTCATAGTAGGGCCGAGTACATTGGATGCATTTTCTTCCATTCTTGAGATACTTTGCTAAGAAGAATATGTTCCAGCTCCATCCATGTAAACATGAAAGAGGTAAAGTCTCCATCTTTCTTTAAGGCTGCAAAATGTTCCATGGTGTACATATACCACAATTTATTGATCTATTTGTGGGTCGGTGGGCAGTTGAGCTTCTTGCATGACTTAGCAATTATGAATTGGGCTGCAATAAACATTCTGCTCCAAATATCTTTCTTATAAAGTGATTTTTGGTCTTCTGGATATATACCTAGTAGAGGAATTGAAGGATTGAATGCCAGGCCTATTTTGAGATCCCTAAATGATCTCCAAACTTCATTCCAAAAGGAACATATTCATTTGCATTCCCACCAGCAGTGTAGAAGTGTTCCCTTTTCTCCACATCCATGCCAACATCTCTGGTTTGGGGATTTTGTTATGTTGGCTAATCTTACTGGGGTTAGATGGTATCTCAAAGTGGTTTTGATTTGCGTTTCTCTGATGATTAAGGATTATGAGCATCTTTTCATATGTCTGTAGGCTTTGCGCCTGTCTTCTTCAGAGAAGTTTCTCTTCAAGTCCCTTGCCCACCCTGAGATGGGATCACTTGTTCTTTTCTTGCTTATACGTTTGAGTTCTCTGTGGATTCTGATTATTAAACCTTTGTCGGAGACATAACCTCCAAATATCTTCTCCTATTCTGAGGGCTGCCTGCTTGCTTTACTTACTGTGTTTTTGGCTGTGAGAAGCTTTTTAGTTTGAACAGATCCCATTAATGTATTTTTAGTGTTACTTCAATTGCCCGGGGAGTATTCCTCATCAAATACTTGCCCAGCGGGAGGAGACAAGATGGCTGACTGAAGCCAGCTTTCCACAGAGGCTCCCGTCCAGTAGGAGAGTTAAAGGACAAAAATTCAGCAAGTAACCTGGTGGATTTGAGCTAAGAGAGAAGGTTGAAGAACGCACGTCAACCCCGCTGAGGTGAGCTGTAACCACAAGGATACAAACAAAAGGTACAAAATCCATCACCAAGCAGATGGGAGTCCCCTTCCCCATGAGAATGGCTCAGAGTGCCCCACAAACAATCAGGCAAAGTTCAAGGGTCCTCCACTACACTCCATGGGAGAGACCCTCTAAAAACTGGACCTACCTCCCCTACTAGGATGCCACAGCATCCTCCTGCCAGGCATAAAATTGTGTAAACTGTATATAGTCTCTACCTGGAATTCTGAGCTCCCAGCATTCCCCTTTACTCACACTGAGGTCTGGAGGCCAGTCCCGGTCAGCGGAGAGGGGACTACACGGGAGTGGCAGTTCCCTGAGGCACAGTGCGACAGCCGTCTTTTGGTTACAATATGGCCAGGCATAAAACTGTGTAAAGCTGTGTGTGTTCTCTGCCCGCAACCCCAGGCTCTCAGCGCTCCCCGCACTCCCCTTTGCTCTCACTCCAAGGTCTGGAGGCCTGTCCCCCAGGGGTCCAGACTCTTGGGTGATTGCTCGAGGGGTGTAGGCAGTGCTGGGCTGCAGCTGGTGGGTGCAGACTCTGGGGTTTGGGAGCAGAGAGAGGCCAGTTGGCCGGAAGGGAGCTACACTGGAGCAGTGGTTGCCTGAGCCATAAAACAGCAGCCCTCTTTTGCTAGCAATACGGCTTACTACCGAATATTCTGAAGCCACACCCCCTGTCTCCCTGGGCAACCAGAGACTCTGAGTATAGGATTTGCCTGAGGCTACTCCAACTTGCATTCCAGGGAAACTCCCAGGGCAGGACTGACCCAGAGGTCTGCTTTACTAAACCTAAGATACACCTGGCCCTCAGGGGATCATCAGCCTATAGACAATACAAGAGCAAAGACAAGCTGATTTGGAACTCAATTCAGCTTCTCTTCTGCAGGGGAACCGCAGAGTTGTTCTGTTCTGTACTGTCAGTAACATTAATCAGGGGCAAGACTAGACCTAAGTGAAAACCCCCCAACCTTCATCAAGCACCCGAGGTTGTCAGGCCTCACCTCCTCCTGCTAGAGAGAGGCAGAGCGCAGCGGCCTGGCAGACTTCCTTGTGATTCAGGCAGGTGTAAACTCCTGGAGTACCGATTCACTACAGGCAACTGGGTCAGCCAACTGCAGGGCTATCAATGACTGGGTGTGACAGTGGTGCAAGGTGGGGAAGGAGGTATCACCTTCCCAGACTGATCTATTGGCTGGGCAGTTCCTCCTGACTCCATGCAGCACTGGAGCAAGCCACACCAGAGTAGTCACCAGACCCCTGTGATCCAGTTCCCAGAGACCTCTTAAACTCTCTCACCCAAGACAGGTGCAGACTGAGACAATTGATTTGGACTTTTTGAACTGAACCAATTGCCTGAGGAAAAATCAGGTGGTGCCCTGGGTGCACAGTGGTAGGAAGGTTTGAATTTTCATTTCCAATTGTTTGCCGGTGGGGGGGTGGGGTGACTTAATTGCTGATATTTCTCCACAGCTGAGACTTCAATCCAGAGTATCTGCTTCACTAGGGTGGAACAGAAACCAGCTGAAAACCAGACAGAACCACTTAGCCCCACCACACCAGAGAGGGCCCCAGTTTCTCAGGCCACAACACTGTACAAGCCCTTGACAAAGCCCCAGGGGAAAAATCAGAGGGAGTAAAACAACCATGGGGTGGAATCAGCAGAAAATCTCTGGTAACATGAACAATCAGAATAGATCAACCCCCCCCCAAGGAAAGATGTGGCAGATGCAATTGGAGATCCCATTCATAAACAACTGGCTGAGATGTCAGAAATCGAATTTAGAATTTGGATTGCAGACAAGATTAACAAAGTGGAATTAGGAATTTGAGGAGAAATTCAAAAGTTGTCTCAAGAATTTAACGAATTTAAAGACAAAACCACAAAAGACTTAGACACACTGAAGCAAGAATTTGCAACCCTCAAAGATATGAAAAATACAGTAGAATCCCTCAGCAACAGAATGGAGCAAGCAGAAGAAAGGATTTCTGACATCGAAGATAAAGCCTTTGAACGCTCCCAAACTCTCAAAGAGGAAGAGAAATGGAGAGCAAAAATGGATCATTCTCTCAGAGAGCTCTGGGATAATTCAAAGAAGGCAAATATCTGAATCATAGGAGTTCCAGAAACAGATGAAGTGGCCTTGCTGGGCACAGAAGCCCTTCTGCATGAAATTATGAAAGAATTTTCCAGACATGCCTAGAGATTCTGAAATTCAGGTAGCGGACAGCTTCAGAACCTCAGCACGACTCAACCCCAATAAGACATCCCCCAGGCATATCATAATTAACTTCACTAAAGTTAATATGAAGGAGAAAATCCTCAAAGCTGCCAACAAAAAGAAAACCATTACCGTCAAAGGGAAGAATATTAGGATGACTGCAGATCTCTCTGCTGAAACTTTTCAAGCCAGAAGAGGGTGGTCACCGACTTTTAATCTCCTAAAGCAAAATAACTTTCAACCCCGGATATTGTATCCAGCTAAACTGAGTTTCATTTATGATGGAGAAATTAAATATTTTAATGACATTCATATGTTAAAGAAATTTGCCATAACCAAACCAGCTCTTCAGGATATTCTCAGACCTATCCTCCATAATGACCAACCCAATTGTATACCACAAAAGTAAACTCACTCAGAAACTTCAGATCAAACTCCAATTTCCACACTGGTGAAAGGATTAAAAATGCCCACTGGACTTTTCAAAAACTCGATACCCAAAACTTCACCAGACTTATCAATATTCTCCATTAATGTGAATGGCTTAAACTGTCCTCTAAAGAGGCATAGGTTAGCTGATTGGATACAAAAACTGAGGCCAGATATCTGTTGCATACAAGAGTCACATCTTAACTTAAAAGACAAATACAGACTCAGGGTGAAAGGATGGTCATCCATATTTCAGGCAAATGGTAATCAGAAAAAAGCAGGTGTTGCAATTTTATTTGCAGATACAATAGACTTTAAACCAACAAAAGTAAGAAGGACAAGAATGGTCACTTCATATTTGTTAAGGGTAATACTCAATATGATGAGATCTCAATTATTAATATCTATGCACCCAACCAGAATGCACCTCAATTTATAAGAGAAACTCTAACAGACGTGAGCAACTTGATTTCCTCCAGCTCCATAATATCAGAGATTTCAACACTCCTTTGGCAGTGTTGGATCAATCCTCCAACAAGAAGCTGAGCAAAGAAATATTAGATTTAAACCTAACCATCCAACATTTGGATTTAGCAGACATCTACAGAACATTTCATCCCAACAAAACTGAATACACATACTTCTCATCAGCCCATGGAACTTACTCCAAAATCGATCACATCTTAGGTCACAAATCTAACCTCAATAAATTTAAAGGAAAAGAAATTATTCCATGTATCTTCTCGGACCACCATGGAATAAAACTTGAGCTGAGTAACAACAGGAATCTGCATACTCATACAAAAGCATGGAAGTTAAATAACCTTATGCTGAATGATAGCTGGGTCAGAGATGAGATTAAGAAAGAAATCACCAACTTTTTGGAACAAAACAACAATGAAGACACAAACTATCGGACCCTCTGGGACACCACAAAGGCAGTTCTAAGAGGGAAATTTATAGCACTGCAAGCCTTCCTCAAGAGAACGGAAAGAGAAGAAGTTAACAACTTAATGGGACATCTCAAGCAACTGGGAAAGGAAGAACATTCCAATCCCAAACCCAGTAGAAGAAAAGAAATAACCAAAATTAGAGCAGAATTAAATGAAATTGAAAACAAAAGAATAATACAACAGATCAATAAATCAAAAAGCTGGTTTTTTAAAAAGGTCAATAAAATAGATAAACATTTGGCCAACCTAATCAGGAAAAAAAAGAGTAAAATCTCTAATCTCATCAATCAGAAACAACAAAGATGAAATAACAACAGACTCATCAGAAATCCAAAAAATCCTTAATGAATATTACAAGAAACTGTATTCTCAGAAATATGAAAATCTAAAGGAAATTGACCGATACTTGGAAGCACATCACCTTCCAAGACTTAGCCAGAATCAAGTGGAAATGTTGAATAGGCCCATATCAAGTTCGGAAATAGCATCAACCATACAAAACCTCCCTAAAAAGAAAAGCCCGGGACCAGATGGTTTCACGTCAGAATTCTACCAAATCTTTAAAGAGGAATTAGTACCTATATTACTCAACCTATTCCAAAAGGTAGAAAAAGGAGGAAGACTACCTAACACAGTCTATGAAGCAAATATCACCCTAATCCCCAAACCAGGAAAAGACCCAACAAGAAAAGAAAACTACAGACCAATATCATTAATGAATATAGATGCAAAAATATTCAACAAGATCCTAACAAACAGAATCCAGCAACACATCAAACAAATTACACATCATGACCAAGTCGGTTTTATCCCAGGGTGTCAAGGCTGGTTCAATATACGTAAATCTATAAATGTAATTTAGCACATAAACAAATTAAAAAAAAAAGACCATATGATTCTCTCAATCGATGCAGAAAAAGCTTTTGATAATATCCAGCATCCCTTCATAATCAGAACACTTAAGAAAATCGGTACAGAAGGGACATTTCTTAAACTGATAGAGACCATCTACAGCAAACCCACAGCCAATATCATATTGAATGGAGTTAAATTGGAATCATTTCCACTCAGATCAGGAACCAGACAAGGCTGCCCATTGTCTCCGTTGCTTTTTAACATTGTAATGGAAGATTTAGCCACTGCAATTAGGGAAGAAAAGGCAATCAAGGGTATCCATATAGGGTCAGAAGACATCAAACTTTCGCTCTTCGCAAATGATATGATTGTATATCTGGAAAACACAGGAACTCTACTACGAAACTCTTAGAACTGATCAAGGAATACAGCAGCGTCTCAGGTTACAAAATCAACATTCATTAATCGGTAGCCTTTATATATACCAACAATAGTCAAGTTGAAAAAGCAGTTAAGGACTCTATCCCATTCACAGTAGTGCCAAAGAAGATGAAATATTTGGGAATTTATCTAACAAAGGACATGAAAAATCTCTATAAAGAGAACTATGAAACTCTAAGAAAAGAAATAGCTGAAAATGTTAACAAATGGAAAAACATACCATGCTCATGGCTGGGAAGAATCAACATTTTTAAAATGTCCATACTACCCAAAGCAATATATACTTTCAATGCAATCCCTATTAAAGCTCCACTGTTATACTTTAAAGATCTTGAAAAAACAATACTTCGTTTTATATGGAATCAGAAAAAAACCTCGAATAGCCAATACATTACTCAGAAATAAAAACAAAACAGGAGGAATCACCCTACCAGACCTCAGACTATACTACAAATCGATAGTGATCAAAACAGCATGGTATTGGCACAAAAACAGAGAAGTAAATGTCTGGAGCAGAATAGAGAACCAAGAGATGAACCCAGCTACTTACCATTATTTAATCTTTGACAAGCCAATTAAAAACATTCAGTGGGGAAAAGATTCCCTATTTAAAAATGGTGCTGGGTGAACTGGCTGGCAACCTGTAGAAGACTGAAACTGGACCCACACCTTTCACCATTAACTAAGATAGACTCTCACTGGATCAAAGATTTAAACTTAAGACATGAAACTATAAAGATCCTAGAGGAGAGTGCAGGGAAAACCCTTGAAGAAATCGGTCTGGGCGAGTATTTTATGAGGAGGACCCCCCTGGGCAATTGAAGCAGCTTCAAAAATACACTACTGGGACTTGATCAAACTAAAAAGCTTCTGCACAGCCAAGAACACAGTAAGTAAAGCAAGCAGACAGCCCTCAGAATGGGAAAAGATATTTGCAGGTTATGTTTCCGACAAAGGTTTAATAACCAGAATCCACAGAGAACTCAAACGCATTAGCAAGAATAGAACAAGGGATCCCATCGCAGGCTGGGCAAGGGATTTGAAGAGAAACTTCTCTGAAGAAGACAGGTGCACGGCCTTCAGACATATGAAAAAATGCTCATCATCTTTAATCATCAGAGAAATGCAAATCAAAACTACTTTGAGATACCATCTAACTCCAGTGAGACTAACCTATATCACAAAATCCCAAGACCAGAGATGTTGGCGTGGATGTGGAGAAAAGGGAACACTTTTGCACTGCTGGTGGGAATGCAAATTAATACATTCCTTTTGGAAAGAGATATGGAGAACACTTAGAGATCTAAAAATAGATCTGCCATTCAATCCTGTAATCGCTCTACTGGGCATATACCCAGAAGACCAAAAATCACATCATAACAAAGATTTTATGATGTGAGCTGTTTATTAAAGCTCAATTCATAATTGCTAAGTCATGGAAGAAGCCCAATTGCCCATCGATCCACTAATGGATTAATAAATTGTGGTATATGTACACCATGGAATATTATGCAGCCTTAAAGAAAGATGGAGACATTACCTCTTTCATGTTTACATGGATGGAGCTGGAACATATTCTTCTTAGTAAAGTATCTCAGGAATGGAAGAAAAAGTACCCAATGTACTCAGCCCTTCTATGAAACTAATTTAGGGTTTTCACATGAAAGCTTTAACCCAGGTACAACCTAAGAATAGGGGGAAGGGGGAAAGGGAGGGTAGGGGGGAGGTGGGTAGAGGGAAGGGGATTGGTGGGATTACACCAGCGGTGCATCTTACAAGGGTATATGTGAAACTTGGTAAACGGTCTGTGAAGCTAGTGAATGATGCCCCATGAATATATCAATGTACACAGCTATGATTTAATAAAACAAACAAAAAAAATACTTGCCCAGGGTGATTTCTTCAGGTGTTTTACCTGCACTTTCTTCTAGTATTTTTATAGTTTCATGTCTTAAGTTTAAATCTTTTATCCAGTGAGAGTCTATCTTAGTTAATAGTGAAAGTTGTGGGTCCAGTTTCAGTCTTCTACAGATCGCCAGCCAGTTCACCTAGCACTATTTGTTAAATAGGGAATCTTTTCTCTCATTGAATGTTTCTAATTGGCTTGTCAAAGATCGAATAACGGTAAGTAGCTGGGTTCATCTCTTGATTCTCTATTCTGTTCCATACATCTACCTCTCTGTTTTTGTGCCAGTACCATGCTGGTTTGATCACTAACAATTTATAGTACAATCTGAGGTCTGGTAACAGGATTCCTCCTGATTTGTTTTATTTCTGAGTAGTATCTTGGCTATTCAAGGTTTTTTCTGATTCCATATAAAACAAAGTATTGGTTTTTTTAGATCTTAAAGTATGACATTGTGATTTAAAAGGGATTGCATTAAAATTGTAAATTGCTCTGGGTAGTATGGACATTTTAACAATGTTGATTCTTCCCAGCCATGAGCATGGTATATTTTTCCATTTGTTAACATCTTCAGCTATTTCTTTTCTTAGAGTTTCATAGATCTCTTTATAGAGATCTTTCACGTCCTTTGTTAGGTAAATTCCCAAATATTTCATCTTCTTTGGCTCTACTGTGAACGAAGTAGAGTCCTTGGCTGTTTTTTCAGCTTGACTATTGTTGGTATATATAAAGGCTACAAATTTATGAGTTTTGATTTTGTAACCTGAGATGCTGCTGTATTCTTTGATTACTTCTAAATCTCTGGTGTTTTCCAGATATACAATCATATCTATAAAGAGTGAAAGTTTGATCTCCTCTGCCCCTCTATGGATGCACTTCATCACTTTTTCTTGCCTAATTGCAATGGCTAAGACTTCCATTACAATGTTGAAAAAACATCATTTAAAAATTCATATTTAAATATTTTATAGGCAAAATTACAGTATCATTATACAACTCTGGGAACTAAAAATTGATTTTTATGATGTTCAGGCTGTTTAACAATTATATTTACAACCATTGTGCTAATATGTTCAAAAATATGGCATTTGTTGAGTTTTCAGTGGTTTATCCTACAAAAAGTGTAGAGATACATTTGATTAATTATTCTGAGGTTGTATGGTAATTGGAAATCTTTTAAGATACAGGAGATTCTATTTAATAATATGTTGGAGATAGGTGTATGTTGTTTGGTTGTCAACTCTGTTATAATATTATTTCAGATCCATTATAGGGCATTAGTATGTAAATAAAATTAGATAGAGATAGTCTCTGAATAAACTTGTCCCTTGCTAAGAATGTGCAATTCCATAATTAGGTAGGTAACTAGACATGAAAACAACAAAAACAAAAGCAGAAGCAGCTAAACATGTTCATATATATATATATATATATGTCTGTGTAATTCATCTCAGCACATTTGTAGTTTAATTTATCCCAGACCTCCATCTATTCTTTCTAATAGATTTCAGATTTTGGTAATGAGACTATTGCTAAAGCCAGAAATATGATTGTCATTTTTTATTCTTCCTTTTTTTCTCAGGTGTCACATCAAAATAGATAAACAAATAAAATGTCTTTTCTTTCTGATTAGTTTTCTAAGGCAGGTACTTCTTTCTTACTGCTACAACCTGGGGCCAGGTCCTTTAGATTGTTGTGATAGTTTCTTAGTTGTTCTGTCATCCAGACTTCAGTTTTATTTATGTCTCTGTTTTATTCTATAACAGCAATGAGATATCATTCTGGAAACTCTGGTGGCTTTAAGAGAATGCCTGTGTAAGATCGGCTTATGTTTTTAAGAAGTTTGATTTCATGAGAAGTTGATGCATGTGAAGCTGCATTTGTATTGTGTTGGTAATAACATTTAGAAAATACTAAATATTTTATCAAACAATAATGGGACAATTCAAGATGGATGAAAATATATTAAATTCCCATGAAATATCCCTTAGGTGTATATACTAATATATATATATATATATATATTTAAGTATATATTTAAGTATATATTTAATAATTTATTTATAAATTTATATATTTTATAAACAATTATAATTTATTATATCATTAATATTATTGCTATTAATTAATAATATTAATATTATTAAATATATATAGCACCTTATCTACCTCCTGCTTAAATCACTTCAATAATGCCCCATTATTTTCAATGTAGCCTGGTTTATAACAGGAATGTTCAACCTGCATCCTGTGACCCAGGATGGCTATAATGTGACCCAACATAAAATTGTAAACATACTTGAAACATTATAAAATTGTTTTGTGATGTTTTGGTGGAATCCAATTACATGGTTCTCCATCATGAACTTTGTAGACAACATTATGTCACAACACACATAGGCTCTCACTATTTGTACGCAAGCCATGGCTTCAGTTTAACGGTGGTGTGCAGCTTCCAGAGTGTCATCTTGTAAGTGCAAATAGTCAAGTTGACACCATCAGACATTACATGTGCTCGAGGTGACTTGTAAGGTAGTGATTTTCAATATATTTCAATCTACCATTGCAATGTTAGGCATTTAATGTTACATATAAGTCAAGAAAACATTCTTATTTGATTAGTAAGGGTGCTTCCACACCTCTACGGCTTACTCACCTTGATTTACAATCTTCCTCCACCTTGCCCGGCATCGGCAACAGAAATATGGGAGGGCCCAAACTTTGCTTTCTGTTTTTCTACCAATTAATTTTCATAACAAAAGTAAATTAAGTCCCATTAATTAATATTTTTTAATAATGGTTTCTACAATATCCCAAAAGAAAACAGAACACATCCCAGAAAGAAAAATTATGGAGGGAATTTGAGCAAGTTTTCAAAGACTACAACTTGAAAAGGCATTATATGCAAAACTAGTCTGCCAAAGTCAATATGTATGAAGGATTGTATCTACAGGAGAAATATCAGAACTGAAAAATCTCTGCTTCTCAATGATTTTTTGTTATAGTTGCAACTCACACCAGATGTGGTGGCTCATGCCTGTAATCTTAACATTCTGGGAGGCTAAGTCTTGAGCTTCAGGAGTTGAAGACCAGCCTGAGCAAGAGTGAGACCTCATCTTTAAAAATAGCCAGGTGTTGTGGCGGGTACCTATGGTCTCAGCTACTTGGGAGACTGAGGCAAGAAGATTGCTTGATCCCAAGAGTTTGAGGCTGCTGTAGCTACAATGCCACGCCACTCTACTATGGGTAACAAAGTGAGATATTATCTCAAAAAATAAATAAATAAAATAAAGGTTACAACTCAGACAAATTCCATTTGCAAAGCTAGTTTTGTGTGGTAGCATATTTAATAGCAAAAATAAAAAATAAAAATAATTTAGTGACAGTGACTTATTAAGCAATGTTCAGAAAGCATGTCAGATATAATTTAACCTGAAAATAAAGGGGAATATTTCTAAAATCAGTTTGTCTCACCATACTTGTAGACAAATTAATTGATACAATTGGAAAACCCACTGAAAGAATTTTAGAGAGTAGAGCTGCTAATTTAAAATTTTCCTCTGCAGTGAAGGATGACAGCACTGATGCTACAAATGTGGTCCCCTTGCTGTTTTTATTAGAGGTATTGATGACCAATATAATATCACTGAAGAAAGAGCTTCTTCAGTGCATTTAAAAGACATGACTAAATGAAGAGATTTACATGGAGTGATAGAAATATGTTAAAGTGATTTTCTTTGTTCATTGCCAAATTATCTCATATAATTTTGGTGCACCGGCCATGGTAGGTGAAAGATTTGTAAAATTAATAGAAGTGATGTAATTAATGCCTCAGATTCACATTTGATGAAGTATCATTGCGTAATACATCAAGAAAATTTATGTACAAATGCTTTAAAACTGAAAGGCATCATGCAAATTGTCATCAAAACTATAAATTTCTTAAGGGACAAGGGAGTGACTCATCACCAATTCTAAGAATTCTTTAAAAGTACTGAATTCTATAGCCGTATTATTTACTTTTCAAAATTAAGATGGCTAAGTCATGGCCAAATGTTTAAAGATTTTATGATTGATGGATGACATGTTATCAAGTTGATCATGATATCAAAACCCAGATTTGTTCCAGAACTTGACAGTGAAAACTGGCTTAAATATTTAGCATTTTCAGTGGATTTTTGGACACCCATTTAATGAGTTAAACATGCATGTTCAAGGTAATGACCAACATATTAACACAATGTTTCAAACCATAACAGGGTTCCAAAGGAGACTGAAATTACGGCAAGCTCAAATTAAGACAACCCGTTTTATGAGTTTTCACACTTTGGCTAAACACTGTCTTGTGAACAGTGGAAAAATGCAGTTTTGCCTTTCAATTTGATACAATCATTTGAAAACAGATTTCAAGATTTCTGGGAAAATAATATTTTGGTGCATTTGGGACTCCATTTTCAGTCCATATAGAAATGCTATCTGACAAGTTTTAAACAGAATCTGTACAGCAAGAGCTAGACTTTTGCAAGTCTTATCTTCCCAGAGATAAATATCCCTCACTTCGCGATTACACTGTATTTATGTCATTGCTTTTTGGCAGCACCTACATTTGCAAGCAATTATTTTCAAGGACAAAGCACATTAAGAGTAAAATTTGAACCAAAATATCTGATGAACAGCTTGCGAACTCACCAACAATTGCAACTATTTCTATTGACACAGATAGTGATTTTTCTTAAATACAATGGCAAATATCCCACCAGTTTTAGGTTGCCCACTTTTATTTTATTTAAAAAAGAAAAACACCAAAGACATATTATTACTTAGATAGGCACATTTTATATGTTAGTGATCACAAACTTGGGACCTGCTCAAAAATTTAAAAAACTCTCTGAACATATTTAGGATTTTTATGTGAGGACTTTCTTTGCTTATCAGTGATGGCAGATATGAAAATTGTGCACAAACCTTTTTTTTCTCTCTCATCAACTTTTGTTAGTATTTTTTTATTTAATGGGTGGCCTAAGACAGCTCTTCTTCTTCCAGTGTAACCCAGAGGAGACAAAAGTTTTGACACGTCTGTTTTATCAGCTGCTTTAAGATTTGACACATTCTTTAACTTTTTAACACTCTTCTGCTTATCTCTCTGCATCAGCCAAACATAGCCACTTGCATGACTCTGAACAGAATTCAGCCTTGGAACATCCTCTTGGCTCCACCCAGGACACACCCCTGAACTCTAATCTGGCTAATTCCTCAAGGTCTTTAGGGAGATGTTGAGCAAGCAACAATGTCAGACTAGGAGGAACTGAATTCCACCTTTAACAATAAACTGTGGTGTGAGCTTTGCTGAATCTTAAATGTATACCCATACATAAGGAGACTTTGTATTAAGATGAACTCAAAATATTCCAATTGGAAAAAAAATATTGCATAATTATAGCAATGTAGATTACTCAAATGTCTGTTTATAATTATTTTAAGTTTTATATAAAATAAATTTATATTTTAATTTAACAATAAACTTATTTACCCTGTATATATTTTCATACATTTATCTTTATGAAACTCATTATGTGACTCTTTCTTATAACTAACAAGATGCCTCTTGTAGTCACCCATGTTACTGTTTTAGTGTTATTTTGTTTTTCTGAGAACATCTTAATGTTTTGTGATGTTGTTTAAGGTTAAAAATTTTTTTAGTTTATATGTGATGTCATTAGACAAATTATTTTATCTTAATATTAATTTGTTAGATATTAAGATAATTATTTTGTTCATTATCTTCATAGCCTAAGATTCTTTGTGAGGACAGTCTAGATAAGTTCATATATGTTTTAAATGACCTTCTTTTGTGCAAGCTTAGCTTTTTGCACTTTGCTCATAACACTATAGGTTTAAATCTCACACATAACTTGAATGGATCAGATTTTTAAATATATTGGTCAGGCAATGATTCTTGCTAAAATTTTATCCCAGCAACTAGCGTGGTACTACATAGAGAGAGACATTTTGAGAAATACGTGTTTGACTAGAGGCAATCATTTCTGCTGATGAATTGGTATATAAAAAAGTGAGACTTCCAGGTTTCAACCACCCTAAGCAACGTGAGATGGGATGGTTCTGTAGTGTCATATGGTATAGTTGTCTATCCAATACATATTCATCATTCTATCTTAGTTATAAACACTCATATTTTGAAATATGTTTACAGCAATACTACATGGGGAGCAATAACTGAGAAATCCAACACCAATAACCTGTCCTTGGAGATAATGAGCAAGGCTACAGTTAAGTAAGCTCCCAACAACAGAACAATAAATAGCAGCAATACCTACGCTACCTGCCAAATTCTAGCTTTCCACCATTTTTCCCTCTAATGTTCCTCTTTTTGAGGAATCATTTTAAAACATAAGATGAATATTTCTACCTTTAGCTGACCCCACTGCAACATTTTACATATAACCACTTTAAACTGTTTTATATCATTCCTTCTACATTATTTTTATGCCTATTTAACACATGCAAATAATATAGTAGAACCTCCGTAGTAGACCAGCTCTCTATATCGACCACCTCCTTAAGCTGACCTAATTTCCATAGACTGGACATGCACCACAGTAGATCTAGTCCCTTATGTTGACCAGTTCGTTACAGTCCCTTGAGTGGTAAATTTATACTCCATTGATAAATTCATTTTTAAATGCTTAGTTTTGTTTATACTCCTCAGCAACTTTTTTTTTTTTATCCACATTATCTGGAAGTTAACTAGACAGTTTTCTCTGTGTGTGTGTGTGTGTGTGTATTTTTCTATGTACTGCATCATAACCTACAGAATGATACAGTTTAAGTGGTCCTCAACCATTGAAAACTAAAATACGTGTAGTAGCTATTTGTTTTGTTTTTTTTTTTATCTTCTTTTGGACTGCTTTATTTTTTTTTATTTTTTTTTATTAAATCACAGCTGTGTACATACATATGATCATGGGGCATCATACACTAGCTTTATAGACCGTTTGACACATTTTCATCACAATGGTTAACATAGCCTTCCTGGCATTTTCTTAGTTATTGTGCTAAGACATTTACATTCCACATTTACTAAGTTTCGCATGTACCCTTGTAAGATGCCCCGCAGGTGTAATCCCACCAATCCCTCTACCTCCACCCACCTCACCCCCTTCCTCTCCCTTTCTCCTTCCCCCTATTCTGTTGATATGCCCTTGTGCATTTACATCCAACATTTTGTAAATATAGATTCATGGAAGTTAATGTTTAGACTTGGAGTGTATGAATTATAACTGTGTAAGAAATGACAATTTGCCAAACAAACATTTTGACACAAATACTTTAGACAAACAGTTCTCAACCTGTGGGTCGTGACCCACAAGAACTATATTAAAGGGCCGCGGCTTAAGGAAGGTTGAGAACCACTGCTTTAGAACTTTTCCTATCGAGTGTTTGACAGAGTTCTTGTTTACTCATGTACCAGCGAAACTGGTATTAACAAACTTCGTAAAAAATTTGTTCATCTCCAATTAAAAATACATAAAAATTGGATGGTGCTATAGCTCAAAGGAGTAGGGTGCCGGCCCCATATACCAAATGTGGTGGGTTCAAACCTGGTTCCGGCCAAAAACTGCAAAAAAAAACAAAACATAAAAATTAATGTTTAATCTGTAATTCCTCTGGCTACATTGAAACTGAGAATCTGTGAACTCTTCATTGATATAAATTGTCCATTTTTCTTTGCTGCTGCCGTACTTAAAATACTGTATTCTTTTTCTATTATGGAGCATTTCTTTTTGAACCTTTTAAGAAGTCTTTACATTAGACTTCATACATATGCACTTTTTAAAATAGACGGCTTAATAGAGGAAAAATAGTATTTTTCTTAGTATCTTACCATTGCCAACTGCTCTGCTCTATGTTGTGAAACCAAACTAAAGGTGAGTTTATTCTGGCAATTGTGATGAGTATTCCCTCTTGGATCTTGCTGAAGGCATACTTCCTTTATACCAACTAGCATTGTGTAAGGGAAAATGTCATAGCAGAACCTCAGTGACCTCTAAAAATGTTAATATTCTAAGTGAGAAAGGAATGTAAAATTATTCCTCTTAAATGTACTATTAGAAACATGAAAAAGTTTGTACATTCTTCTATATACCACGTACACTATATTTATTGCCAGAAATTATTTGGCTAGTGCTCATAATATTACTTTTAAAAATAGGTAATAAGTTCCTAAAAAGTAATGGAATCCTTCTATCAAATCTTAATTTAATTCTATAGTGTCAGCTCTTTTTGGTTGCAAGATTAACCAATTTCTTCAAAACCCAGGATAATACAGTGCTGTATCATTTCTTCCAAGAAACTTCAAGGAGTGAATTATACATAAAAAGAAATCGTAGCTATTGGAGGCTATGGTAATATCTATCCTCATAATAAAACTTCAATTCATTTTCTATGTAAAGAATGTTTATGATTATTACTTGATGAATTGGCGAGTTCAACTATGTTCTGATAAAATATATATATGCAATGTTTCAAATACAATGATAAATGTAACACTTAACCTAAGTGAAACAATATACTTAATTGAATTATGTTACAAGAATAATAAATATATCTTTTATATTTATTATGTAGTAATTTATACACACAAATCCCAGAAATGTTTAATTATCATAAGTATTTATAAATAATGGCAGAAACAGAATCTTTATTAGTCATGGAGAATTTTTTTAAACTTTTTTGTTTAATATATATTCAAATTTAGGTTACAAGTGTAGTATAGGGAAAGAGACTATTTATTATCTCTCCCTATATTAAATCTTTCACTTCTCCTTGGCCATGGATACTTATTTGAATAATGCAATACTTCCCTATGACCATAGATACATTATAATGTTCACATCTTAGTTGGAATCTCAATTTATTACTAAGATTAGGCAGCTATGAGAATGCATTTTAAATATACATGAATTTTGAAAGGGAGAATATAACTAAATGGGATGGATAGGAAACTGAAAAAATTATTTAAAATGAAGAACAAGAAATCTTGCCAATTCAGGGAAATTTTTGTGTGACCCGTCCACATAAAATTCAATTTGTGATACTGTGCATTGATTTGAGTCAAATTTGCCAAGTACTCATCTGCATTTTTAACCTAGAAACTTAAGTCTTAAATTTTGAGAGATATATTTGAATTACTTGTACTATTTTTCCTAATTACGTTCTGTCTTCTCTCTTTCAGAGAGTTCAGTTATTGGAAATTATATAGCCCTTATCTATGACCCATCTTTTTCATTCTTTGCTTAACTTAGTGTGTTTTTATTTTATTTTCCTTGATATTTTCTTAATTTTATCAGTAAAACTTTTATTGTGGTTCTCATTTCTATCATTCTACTTTGAATATGCAAAATTTATTTTTCTTTCTCTGAATTTTACATAATGTAATAGTATCCCATTCCATTAAATATTATGTAATTTTTCTTTTCTTATAACTTTTTTTAATCAGGCTTCAGATTTTCTATTTTCTGCAATTTGCTTTTATCTCTGTGTTTTGGACACTGCCTGGCTCTTTTGCTGAGGCATGGAGATCCTCTCTATCCATTCATATTCAACGTAGAGCAATGTATAGCCAACTGGAAGCTTTACATTTGTGAGTCACACTTTTCATTGACTAGCTTCATCACTGGGTATTTCATATGACTATTTTGAAGTACATCTCTTATCATAGTCTATGTCCTACTATAGTAAATAAATAAAAACTCCGAGATTTCAATTTGTCTTGAGACAAATAAATGACTGTTATATACTAAAGGGTGCTCTTTCCTGTTATTCTTACTCAGTGATTACATTACCCAAGGCTTCCTCATCTGGAATATCTCTGAACATAGCAGCAGGGAAAGGAAAGTACACAGAAAATGGCTACTGGCTTTTAAATGCTGACACATTGGAATAAGAAACACCATTTTGGCTCACATACCATTGAGTCTCCCGACCACAGCTAACTTCAAGATGGTAGAAAAACATAATCCTCCTCATAGACAGTGAAGAAGGAACAGAAGTATTTCTGCATGGTGCTAATACCTTCCACAATTATGCCAGATTCATTGGTCTTTTCTCTTAACTTATTAGATTACCCAGGGGAGTACCCTGTTATTTTACTTAAAGCATATATAGTTAGCCACCAATAAAAAATATTGAATACAAACTTTTTAAAAAGGAAATAATAAAGATACAGTAGACAAAAATAATATTCCAACATTAACCCTTCTAATTTTATCACATCATTTAATATTAAATTTCAAATAGCAATTAAACTAATACAAATTCAGAATATTAAGACTATCTTTGAAATTAAATATTATGCTATTTTGTTCAGTGTCATAAAAGCAACTGATAGGATTAACAAAAATATGTTTAAAAATGCACAATTTATCCCATTAGATATTTAAGGACTTTTGAAAGTCACTTTCTTTGAGGAAATTCATTAAGGAGGCTTGGACATGCTTATATCAATTAATTTTCAGGAGAGTAGAGATGATAAAATATTAAGTAAGTGTAATGCTATTAGATTTTATTTAGGATTTAAAGTAAACAATAGAGATTCCATTGAAAGCACAAGAATCCGGTGGTCTGGATTATGGTTTAACAGCATCACGTTTGTTGTTTTGTGAGGTCTGGACTGTAGAAGAGAATATAGGAGTTTAGAGACATGTTACAATAAAAAGCTACTGAAATAATACTGGAGAGAAGTGATCATGACTCAAACAAGGGCAGTCTTAGTGATAGAAAGTAGACAAATTCTAGACAGATGTTGCTTGATTCAAAAAGATTTGCAGATGAATCTAGATCAGTAAGTGAGAAAAACCAAGGATTTTCTAAAGTTTCTCTTCTAATCCTGAAACAAATTTCCATTTATTGCAGTTGGTTAGTATTAAGGAACATGTTGGGAAGAATTGAAGGTAGGTGTGTAATGTAGAGTTGTACGGACATGGGTTTTCAGGTGTTAGAAGAAAAAATACACATTTGGACGACATCAGTATAAGAGTGATATTTTACCTAGGGGACTAATGGAGAAAAACATATCTGGAATAATGTCCTGGAGATAACGTACATTTTCAGGTTAAGAAGATAAAGGACTAGCTGAGGAGAAAAACTATCAAAAGCATTTTGAGTAAAGATTGAATCTGAATCCTTGAAGAACCAGTAGATGTGGAATGGCTCCAGAACCTCTCTGTCATGTTGACTTGTGACTGAACTAGTTGTTTACTAAGAAAAGTATAAATTAATGCTTTATATATGGCAGCTTCGGATCTCACCGAGTTCTGAGTAGATGCAAAATGCCCTGGGCCTGTTTTGGACTTAGTCTTCTACTTTTATTTAATTTTCTCTTCTTTTCCTTTCTTTTTAATTTTTTTTTTTTTTTTTTTTTTTTGTAGAGACAGAGTCTCACTTTATGGCCCTCGGTAGAGTGCCGTGGCCTCACACAGCTCACAGCAACCTCCAACTCCTGGGCTTAAGCGATTCTCTTGCCTCAGCCTCCCGAATAGCTGGGACTACAGGCGCCCGCCACAACGCCCAGCTATTTTTTGGTTGCAGTTTGGCCGGGGCCGGGAATTTTTTGTTTGTTTTAACAAAGCCAGAATAGTAACAAGATGAGGAGAAGCACTCCACTACAAGACTCATGAAATTTTTATTGTGTGTGAGTATCAGAAACTATGTCTTTTCTGACCTTAATGATAAAACCTACTAATATGTTTTAACATACTAATGACTAATAAATGGTCATTATATACTAACATTTTCTAGATTAATTCTGTTTAATTAGATAACATGGATTCAATGTATAATACCTTATTATTATGCATAACTTAAGTGAGAATTTATCTAAATCTTTTGAATTATTCCAAATCCCATTAGTTTTCTTGAAACAGAGATGTGTAGGATAAAATGATGGCAGAGCTATCAAGATAATGATCTCAATGTTTTAGTGTAATTTAAAATGCATAGATACAGACACGACATGTCATAAATTTGATATCTTTATAATAGATATAAAAGTGATATAATTTTTACATGCCCATGATAAAACTTATGACCATTTTGGTGACCAATACTTTTCAGTGTTGTGTTAATAATTTGATGGTGACATAAAAATATAAAACTTAATAGAATCTTGTGAAAATTATGGAAAATAAATATTCTAACGGGGATCTCTAAGTCCCAAACTCCTGGACTGTGGACTATTACAAATCGGTATGTGGCTGATTAGGAAAGGGGCCACACAGTAGGCGGTGAGGGGCTGGCAAGTGAGCCAAGTGCCCTGTGTACTTGTAGCCTCTCACCACTGCTCCCATCACCACCTCGGCCCTACCTCCTATCAGATCAGCAGCATTGGATTCTCAGAGGAGTGAGAACCCTACTATAAACTGCATATGTAGGAGATCTAGGTTACATGGCGTTGAGAGATCTAATGCCTGGTGATACTCGGCGGTGATGCACACTGGGGAGTGGCTGCAGTATAGATTATCATGAGCAGAGAGGTTTGACAGTGCAGAGACCATAATAAATCAATGCCTGCAGACTCGTGTCAAAATCCTATCAGTGAAAATCAAGCTGCACTGAGTGGCAGGCTTTCTAGTGGTAAATGGGTCGATGTATTTCAAATACACTGCAGCATCTCGTGGAAGGCTTTAAGTCAGAACCTGACACTGACTTCAGCCATGCAAGGTCCACCCATTATTTTATTTACCACTCTGTCTGCACCTCTTTCCCCTCTGCACCCTCACTTCACACACAGTTTTGGTAAGCACACAAGGTCACCCTTGCAAAAAATGAGTAAATGACAAATGTCACTGGAGAGCTTCTTTCTTCTTTGAAAAAGGGAAAGACCCAGTGATGACAGGACAGAAGAGTCTAAGACTTCCAAGAAAATGAAAGCTGTACTTAAAAGATAACCACCAAGAACCCACATAAATTACAGATTCATGGCAACGGGTGATTCACATTCTCCAAGCCCACTTTTTATAATATGTGATGACCAGGTACCTAACAAAGCCATAGAACCCTTCAAAACCGCTTCACCATATTAAGTCCAAGAACTTTGGAGCTTTTCAAAAGAAAAATCATGAAGACGAAGAACAGAGGCAGCGTTGAAAGCCACCACTTCATCAACAGTGTCTGCTCCGAAAGCATCATTCTAGCCACATTGCACAGAAGCCCTTTCCTATTAGTGGAGAGCTCAGCCTGCCTGCTGCTGTGCATCATCTGGTGAACTTTTAGGACAAGCTGTAGTTCAAATGGTGGTACATGTCCCTCTTCAGGCAAACACCAAAACCAGATGAATTGATTAGATAGCAGAGGGTATTGAGGCACACAGTTATTACAGAGGATAAATAAGTCTCCGTGGTGTTCAAGCCAGGCTGCTATGTCTATCCATGTTGACAACAAGGCAGCAGTGCTTGTGTGTGTGTGAGATATATTTTTCTGGATGACGTGCTTGAGGATATGTTATGTGCACTTTTGTTGCCAGCCGACACTGTAGCTACAGAACTATTCAAGTCTTTGAATGATTATTTATTAGGAAACCAGAATTGATCTTTTTTTTTTTTTGTCAGTATATGCACAGAAGGAGCAGATGCTGTGACTAGACAGCTTTCTACTTTCACTACTTGGGTTAAGGACGTCACTTCTGAATGGGGTCTATGCACAGTCATCCATGGAGAAATGCTGGCTTGCTGGAAAATGTCACATGAACGAAACAAAGTTTTGCAGGATGTGATTAAAATTATCAACCACATTAAAGTGCATGCCCTCACCTGACATCTGTTCATGCATCTATGTGAGGGGATAGACGCAGGGCACTCAGGCCTGTCTCTCATAGAGAAGTGAGATGCCTTTCTAAAGGTAAATCCCTGGCCAGAGGTTTTGAGTTGTGAGGGCTGTTCCAGAGATTTTTTTTTTTTACCTTCCCCACTGGCAGCACATTTTAGTGACACAGTATAGGGTGTAAAATTTGCCTACTTGTGGGACATATTAAACCTACCCAATTAATCTGAATCTGTCACTTCAGAGGAGGACAAAAGAGAATGTGTGGAAGTTGGTAGATAAAGTGGCTACATTCCAAACCAAACTGGAATTCCTGGCACAACAAGTGAACACTGAGATTTTGACATGTTTCAAACATTAGCTGAGATTTTGAAAGAGAGTGAGCAGAGGTCTACTTTTTCCCAGCATGATCACCTATCTCAGTTTTCACAAGAGTTTGAGCATTATTTTCCAAACACAAAAGACACCCAAACATGGGAGGAATTAATCCCCGACCCATTTGTGAATAAGCCAGATGAATTGACTGTGTCTATGCTAGACAAGGAGCAACTCTTTGAAAGAGCAAATGGTGGATGGGGGCCTTAAAAGTATGTTTGAGACTACTTCGTATCTCCGCATGTTTTGAATTAAAGTCAAGGGGGAATATCCTGAAATTGCTAAAAAAAAGCATGAAAAGTCTTCTTCCATTTCCAACATCCAATCTTTGTGAATCAGGGTTTTCTGCAGTGACAGCAACCAACACGCGATTACGGAGTAGACTGAACATAAGTAGCACACTTGGTTATCACTATCTCCCGTCACCCTTAGAGGTGAGTGTTTATTTGCAGGAGGTCAAACTAGGGCTTTCACATATGCTGCATTATGATGAGTGTATAATATTTTATTATATATATAAAAATAGAAATAAAGTGCACAATAAGTGTAATATGCTTGAATCATCCTGAAATCATACCACTCCCCCACCAAGGTGCATGGAAAATTTGTCATACGTGACACCAGTCCCTGGTGCCAAAAAGTTTGGGTACTGCTACTCTAAGAGTTTATTGTCAAACTTTACCATTACAATGAAAATTACTTTTTAATGAGAAACATTTTAATCAGTTTATAAACCTTTTATGTATCTCCAAAGCATTTCACAAATACTGAAATTGCTCCTTAAAATGTTGATTAAGAAATAAATCGCTCTCACTTTGAACACACATATGTAAATTACTAAAGACTAGGAAAATACGACTCAAGTAAAACATTAACTGCTCTATAAACCTGGCTATCTGGAAAAGTTGTTATAAGCAGTTTTGTTATTCTTGTACTTGAAAGATAAAGAAATCTAAAATGGAAATTAGTATATATTTTGTTTTAAGTATCCACGTGTTGTGTGTGTGACTCAAAGGATGGACTTTATTTTAAATAGCCTTCTCCTTAAGTTTGAAATTATTTAATATTCTTGGCTTTGTGAAGATATTTAAGAAAATTTTGGGGTGCTCTTACTGATAATTATCAAACACTATTCAGAAAACTAATGATAATTATAATACTTTATACTATAATAAACAAACAAACAAAACCAATGACTTTATTTTACTGAATTCAGTTGTGTTTTACATTTCCCCCACAATCAGAGGAACAGATCAATTTTGGAAAAGATAAAAAAGGAATGTAGATCCTCGATAATGTTATTATCATTACATAATAATATTATTATAAATATAAATACTTGCAGCCTATTGCTCCTTGGCTATAAAACTTTACAGTATGATATTGTAATGAAAAGATTTTATGAATAAATACCACCCCCCCGGCAACTGCTGCAATACCAAAAATAAAGAAATGGGGCATAATTAAGCTAAAAAGCTTCTTCACAGCTAAGGGTACATCAACTAAAGCAAACAGCTCAGATGGGAGAAGATACTTGCATGCTACAAATTTGATAAAGGGCTGATAACTAGAATATACAGAGAACTTAAATTATTCATCAAGAAAAGACCATATAATCACGTTCATATGTTGGAAAGAGACAAGAACAGAACCTTCTCTGAAGAAGACAGATGGATGGACAAAAAGCACATGAGAAAATGCTCATGGTCCCTAACTGTTAGAAAAATGTAAATTAAAACTACCCTGAGTTCTTCAAGAATTCTCCATACTTCTTTCCACGAAGGTCACATTACCTCAGGCGTGAGTGGATTAACAAACTGTGGCATTGCTTGGCACAGTGGTTCATGCCTATAACCCTAGCACTCTGGGAGGCTAGGGCAGGTGGATTGCTTGAGCTCACGAATTCAAGATCAGCCTGAGCAAAAAGTGAGACCCGATCTCTACTAAAAGTAGAAAAACTGAGGCAAGAGGATCACTTGAGCCTAAGAGTTGGATGTTGCTGTGAGCTATGATGTCATAGCACTCTACACAGGGTGACAACTTGGGACTCTGTCTTAAAAACAAACAAACAAACAAAAAAACAAACAAAAACGGTGGCATATGTGTACCAGGGAGTGCTATTGAGCCATAACGAAAAATCTGTAGACTTTACATCTTTTTTGTTTAACTGGATGGAGTTGAAACATATTCTTCTTAATAAAGTATCTCAAGAATGGAAAAAAATCCAGTATACTCAATAATAATATGAAACCAATATAAAACAACTACATGCCACATGAATAATAAAACACAAATACAATTTAGCAAGGAGGAGAGGAGAGGTGCGGAACAGGACGGAGGAGGCGGGAAGGCAATTGGCAGGATCTTACGCAACGCGCGCAATGTTCAGCATGCTACCGGATGAAGAGCTCACCTACAAATTAAACTTTACCTGCGAATTGAAAACAATGTAACCTAAAAAATTGAATCCTCATTCTAATTTTAAATTAAAAACACCCTGAAATATCACCTAACCCCAGTGAGAACAGCCATGATCACAAAGTCCCAAAGCTGCGGATACTGACCTGGATGAGGAATGAAGGGAACACTTTTATACTGCTAGTGGGATTGCAGACTAAAACAGCGTCTATGTAAAGAAGTAGGCAGAATACTCAAAGAGCTCAAAGTAAACCTCCCACTTGATCTCACAATACCATTACTATGTATCTGCCCAGAAAAAAAAATCATTTTATCATAAAGACATTTGCACTAGACTGTTGATTGCAACTCAATTTACAATTGCCAAAACATTGAAACATCCTAAAGGCCCACCACCCCAAGAATGGATTAACTATGGCATAGATAGACCATAGAATACTGTTTAGCTATAAAAAAGATGAAGACTTTATATATAGTTTTGTATTAACCTGGATGGAGTTGAAGGACATTCTCCTTAGTAAAGTAATAAAAGAATAGAAAAGCAAGTGTTCACTGTACTCAATATTAATATGAAGCCGATAGGCAAACAACTACATTCCAGTACAAGAGAAATCCACAATTAAATTCAAGTAGGGGGATGGGGGGGGAGAAAGGGGAGAGGGGAGGTGGAAAGGGGATTAGTAAGCTCTCACTTAACAGGTACAATGTGAATGTATACAGAGTAGAAATTTTAATGAAATCCATCTTATCAATTCTTTTTTTTTTTTTTTTTTGTAGAGACAGGAGTCTCACTGTACCGCCCTCGGGTAGAGGGCCGTGGCATCACACGGCTCACAGCAACCTCTAACTCCTGGGCTTACGCGATTCTCTTTGCCTCAGCCTCCCGAGCAGCTGGGACTACAGGCGCCCGCCACAACGCCCGGCTATTTTTTGGTTGCAGTTTGGCCGGGGCTGGGTTTGAACCCGCCACCCTCGGCATATGGGGCCGGCGCCCTACTCACTGAGCCACAGGCGCCGCCCTTATCAATTCTTTTTAACATGGATTATATTTTGTATGCTGTATCTAAAAAGTCACACTAAAGGGCATCTTGATCTTTTCTCCTGTATGGTATTCTAGTTGTTTTATAATTTTATGTTTTATATTTAAGTCTATGAATCTTATTAAGTTTTATGTGAGGTATATATTTAAAAGAAAGAATGAGTGGGCCAGGCATGGTGGTGTTCCCTTCATTCCACAACCATGTTAGTATTCGTCTGCAATCCTAGCACTCTGGAAGGCTGAGGTGGGTGGATTGCCTGAGCTCACAGGTTCGAGACAAGCTGAGCCAGAGCAATATCCAGGCATTGTGGTGAGTGCCTGTAGTCCCAGCTACTTGGAAGACTGAGGCGAGAGAATAGCTTTGAGCCCAAGAGTTTGAGGTTGCTGTGAGCTATGGTGCCATTGTACTCTACCAAGAGCAAAAAGTGACTCCGTCAAAAAAAAATAAGAAGAAGAAGAAAGAAAGAAGGAAGGAAAGAAGAAAGGAAAGAAAGAAGGAGGGAAAAAAAGAGAAGGAAAGTAAAGAAGCAAAGAAGGAAGGAAAAAAAGAAAGAAAGGAAAGACAAAAGGTAAGAAAGGACAGACTAAGGCATTTTGACGAAATGAACTGTAAGTCACCAAATCTAATATTCTGAATTTTATTAATTCATAGTACAATACACCATTAACTAAAGAAGACTTTTGTCCATTAGTGGTTTTTTTTTAATGTTATATACACCAAAAATTGTAGAATACTCATATTTAAAGAATGTAGTTAGTACTATTTGTTGCCTAAGCAGTTTTTAATCCATGAGCATACATATACATTCACATATACTACTATATATGTGTGTATATATATACATGTATATATCTTGTACGTTGTGTATGTACATGATATAATGTATTAATCTGGAACAGAATGTGCACCCATTAACACTGTTTTTACCCACTTCATTATTGCCATCACCTTTATTATCATTATTCCACTTGGCTTTTAGCTTTTACTTGTGTGACTTAAAATTGGCCAAACTGGATTAAAGGCCCTGGCTTCAGTATTTGAGGGAGAGTTTTCCTCTGTTACACTGGATCGAAATAAAAAATCATGTTTTTCTCAGTATACCTGTCTCGTGAGAAACCAGCTCAAATTCAAGCTGTTACTTCTAAGATGTCAATCTTTAATAACACTGAATATTTAATAATTTACCTAACCCTGAATCCCTCACCTCCTTTCTCTGGAGATTTTCTTATGTGGAATAATAAATACCCTTACTCTTTCAGTTGTAAATACTCCAATTTGTACAAATAATCAACACAATGAAATTGGCATAAATGTATTTATGATCTACATGCAAAAGACTTAATAAATAAATAAATAAATAACAAAGAAATTACGTTAACAACATACAAAATATTCCTGGTACTGAGACAAAATTTTGAGTACTAGATTTTTTCTCTCATAAGCTTCATGACCTTATGGAAATATTAGCTCTAATACTTGTTACTGCAGCTGTAAAGTTTTTTGATCGACCCATGCCAATACATAATCATGTAATGTTTCCTGAAAATACAATGATAAAATATAGTTGACAAAAATCTGAGTATGCAGAGGCTTTTTATGAATCATTTAAGCAATTTATAATACAAAATACACATTTTTCTTCTCTTCCTTAGAATCCCTTAAATAGCATGTTCTTAGTTCTTAATACTTCCTCTTATTTATAAAGATAGAGATTCCATCTGAAATGATAATTTAATTCTAGTTTGTTAGCCGCTTCTCTTTGGTTGAAGCACCAATTAATGAAGAGACCATCAAACTCAAGGATGTCTCTCACCACCATCTCTAAAGCAGTTCATGAGCCAGGAAGATTAAAAAAGAAAAAAAAAAAAAAGCTGAAGAAATCACGTATTGGTCTTGATATATAAGAATAGATGTGCACGATGTCTATCTAGGCTGAAATGAAAATCTGGGTAACCGTGTATTACACCTGGCTTTTATTCCCCCAAAGCATTCTCAATTAGGTTTTGAAGTGTATTAGGTTTTGAAGTGTACTGTCCACATCACAAAGGCACCATCTGCTCTTTCAAAAAAAAAAGTATCAATTTTTCTAAACTAAATGGAGTTATACAAAGGGTTTGCATTGTAATTTATTTAATTTTATAGTTTAAATCAAAAAGAACAGGGCTATAGAACGTGTCCAATTTCATCTTTTTGTTTTTGTTTTTGTTTTCTTGTAAAGGTGATCCTGATTCTGTCTTATTAGCTTTGCTAAAAAATTCTAAGACAATCCATCTCAGTGTTTGTTTTTCTCATCAGTGAGATTTACATCTGTTGCCTGTGAAGATTCTGGGTTTTGAAAGGAACCTGTCTGCTCAAGGATAAAACTCATGATAAACTAAAATGACAGACATGTTAGAAATAAAGCAAAACTCCACAAAATGTCACCTGCTTATAATGTTGACACCCATGTAAGATTCATTTGTTTTGATTTTCCAACATGTTCAAAGAGAGGAAAACTAAAGGGGAACCTTACAACTCACATAAGAATCATATGTGACTAAAGGCTGTGTTCCATCTTTGCTATGTGGGTAATGTAGTGGTAATAATAATATCAACAACAACAAGCAAATGTCCCAATCTGACTGCAGAGAAAAACAATTATAACAACATTTTAATTTAACATTTTCTTCTCCATTCAGATTATCACAAAAGATGTAAAAAATGTGTTTAATCTTAATATTGCAGTATTATAAAAACAAACAAATCATCTATCTTTGGCAGGAACAAGATAATATTATAAATCTGAATCCTCATTTAAAAATCTGTTTTCTTCCTTCAGCATTATATTGGACTTCTTTGACATAATGGGCTGTTAAATAGACAGAATTTAAAAAAAAAAACAACTATTGACAAATTGTGCAACTATTCACATATTCTACTTCAAACAGAAACACAGTGTCTTGTTGCCAAAAGGTGATAACAAATTGGCACACTCAATCCCCTTGAATGCTCCCAACCAACCGCATGTGACAGTGGTCCCAGTCAAACAAAAGTTAGAACGAAATCATGAGCAGAGTAACTGTCAAACCCTATGGTTTACGGATGTTTTAACTGTGCCAGTCAATCTGGGAGGATTATTTCAGTGAAATGTATTTTATTCTTTGGTATTATAAGTTCATTCATGTTTTAAATGAATATAAATATAAAAGACAAACAAAAATGAATAAAAATAAAATAATTTCTTCTGTAAAATTTGGATTCAGTCCTACGTACACCATAGACTACTACCTAATCATAAAAAAAAAAAAATGGTGAACTAATACCTTTGTAACAACGTGGATGAAAATGGAAATCATTCTTCTAACCAAAGCATCACTAAAATAGAAAAAGAAACACCACATGTGCTCATTATTAAATTGGAACTACTACATCAACCCTTGTGTGCACATACGGCAGGTTGTAAAACGTGACAGAAACCAAGCAAGTGGGAGAGAAGAGGAGAGGATCGGTAAATTCACACCTAACAAGTACAGCATACACAATCTTGGTAATGGATACAACTTTGACTCAAACCGCATAAAAACAGTCCTTGTAACCAAAACATTGGTACTCCCATAATAGTGAAATAAATAAACATGTATTTTAAAACAATAATTATAATATCATGCTTTACACATTCATATATATTAATTTTTTTGAAACATAAAATAACACACCTCAAAGGAAATGCAATTTTTAGAAAAGGCCACACACTTAAGGACATAGAAGGCCACATGTAGTCTTAAAGTCGTGGGTTATCCAACCCTAGTATAGCCTGTTGCTCCTGTTATAAACCCACACAGCAAATTTCTGCACTAAATAAAGCAGGGATATAAAATAATGGCAAGGGTTTGAGTATCTAAATAAATCCAAACAGTAGAAATACAGTATTATAATCTAATGGGACTGCTGTTGTCTATGAGGTATGTTATTGACCATTACATCATTATTTTTCATAAAAAATATGCAAATAGAAAGAGTATAAAAGAATACTCATCTCAAATTTATTTTGAGCAAATACGTTTGTCAGATTAGTTGAACATTGGCCATCTAGGCATTAACCTCAACAAAATTCATCAAAGGAAATAAGTCATTAAAGGTTGTTTGCAATAGTGTCATGAAGATAATGCTAAATTGAGCATGGAAAGGAAATTCCTAAGTCTCACCCTTAAATCATGGAAACTCCAACTTGCTGAAGACCTTGTGTTTTTATATGTGGTAGTACTTTTGAATTGATACTAACTTTTGGCTATTCTTTTGCAGAATTACAAAACATCTCAAATTCTAGATGAAAATATAGCATCATTTTTTTCTGATGAAAGTCATTTCCTTAGTTTATACTGTGAATTTTTGAAATCATTAATTTAGATATTTATGGATTCACTTGTCATTAAGTTTGTTTGGTACTTTTGAGTATTGCCACAGAAGAAATGATAGAAGTTTGATACATTTTATGTTGTGGAACAAATACTGTCCGGTTTTCTAGGTGGTATTTAAGACTGTAAGATAAAGACAATGAAATTATTGCAGGTTAAGGTTGAGGAAAGACAATACTTTTTTCTCTAAAAGAACAAAATGCCTACTATTTTATTGTCCTTGCCATTGTCAGATCTTTCAGGGTTCAAAGAGCTTAAGAGTTCCTTACCTTAGATAATTACTTCCTCAAATAAATTTTGTCCACTAATTGTAACCTCAATGTAACTCTGAGTGCCATTGACCTATGTTTGAAAAAGCTTTCTCGGGCAGCACCTGTGGCTCAGTCAGTGGGTGCTGGCCCCATATGCCGAGGGTGGCGGGTTCAAGCCCAGCCCCAGCCAAACTACAGCCAAAAAATAGCTGGGAGTTGTGGCGGGCGCCTGTGGTCCCAGCTGCTTGGGAGGCTGAGGCAAGAGAATCGCTTAAGCCCAGGAGTTGGAGGTTGCTGTGAGCTGTGTGAGGCCATGGCACTCTACCGAGGGCCATAGGGTGAGACTCTGTCTCTAAAAGAAAAAGAAAAAGCTTTCTCAGAGTCCACATGAAGAGATGTTCCTTTAAGACCCTCAAAACTGATTAGCAAGCTCATCTACAAACCTCTCTCTCTTTTCTTGGCATCCTTTCTGTAATATCTCAGATTTTGGGTTGTTTCTCTGTGTGAAAGAATGCAGGAGGCAGACACTGCAAGCAGAGTCTGGCTGTCTCCGGAATTTCCTAGAAAGGGCCTTGGGAGTGGAAAACAAGGTAAGTTAATGAGCATTTCAGTTACATGTTGCACCTGTTTTCTCAGGCAAACGGCTGAATAAGTTTTTGTGGTTGCTCTGTATGGTTTCTTTGTATTCTTATCATATAAACCATTGGCTGCCAATTAGTTTTATTATTAGAATGTGTATGAGCAGAACTTGGTATTATTAAAAGTATATAAGCTTGCAAGAAATAAAGTTAGGGGCTGCATGCCTGAGCGAGCTGCAATCTCCACTCTTTCTGACATTTTGGTTGTGGACTTTTCCTCTGCAGCACTGATTCACGCAACAACTAATTTCCTTTGATACTGAACTTGCTCACTTGTCATTCAATGTATATCTGGAAAGGAGAGTTTTTTGTCTATCTTCTGACATTCACTTCACTTGTTACTTCTGATGGGAAATGAAGGTAAGTAGTCAGGGACTACTATATCTCTCAGTAGAAATTTTACTTTTTTTTTTTAAGAGACAGAGTCTCACTCTATTACCCTTGGTAGGTTGCCAGGGTGTCACAGCTCACAGCAACCTCCAACTCCTGGGCTTAGGCAATTCTCCTGCCTCAGCCTCTCTAGTGACTGGGACTACAGGTGCCCACCACAATGTCCAGTTTTTTTTGCTGCAATTTTGCTGGGGCTGGGTTCGAACCCACCACTCTCGGTATATGGGGCCTACCCACTGAGTCATAGGGGCTGCCTGAAACTTTACTTTTTAATACAATACAATTCTCACTATTTGTCTCCTAAATTACTACCTTAATCTTTGCTATGCATTAAAGATTTTGATCAATTCTTCTCCAATAACAGTGTACTTTTTCTTCTCCTTTAGGCAGAATTTATTTTTTTTTTCTACAAACCTTCCCTCTCTCTTTTCTTGGTATCATTTCTGTAATATCTCAGATTTTGGGTTGTTTCTCTGTGTGAAAGAATACATGTTCACAAAAACAACTTAGAAATACTAGTAGTTCCTATGCTAACAAATAAATGATACATTAGTGCCTGCTCACAACATGTTATTATTTTAACCTTGAGAAGAAAGACTATCTCTAGGTTTGAAAATGATGTGTACATATCACATTTTATTTTATTTTATTTATTTATCTTTTTCTGAGACAGAGTCTCACTATGTCACCCTCGGTAGAGTGCTGTGATATTCTGAAAAAAATTAAAGCATATAATTCTATATTTTTCCCAATGAGTTTCAATTTTAGTGATGAACTCAATAGATGTCCCCAATGACTATAATCTATTTTTTGAAGTAATTTGTTTTTATCAGCAAAATTATGTCATTCAAACATAACATATTTAAAGGTTTAGCATAGAAAATGGTCATTTGGGTTGAAAAGTGGAGGTAGGATCACAATTCCACCACTTGTAGCTTCTCATGGAAGGCTGAGGTCTATGGCAAATGGCATCCCATAGAGCAAAGATGTAGGATTCAGAGGTGCCCATTACTACCAGACATCCTTTCTGCTACTTGTTTTAGTTGAAAACAGACAAAAAAAAAAAAAAAAATTCCTGAAGTTGTGGCAAGCAACATGAATATCTGTTGCTCACTGCTCTTTTTCTGGAATAATGTTTTGGTGGTAAATATATAGACCAAAACTCTACCATGAAAAAGCATTTTTTATAAATTGACTTTTATTGTTCATAGTTTTCACAATTAAAGGGATATTTGTAAATAAAACATAATATTGGTAATGATTTTAAAGGAACACTTCACAGTCTGTAGGAACGCACATGTATTCTCTTCTCTCTCTCTCTCTCCCCCTTTTTTTGCAGTTGTTGGCCGGGGCCAGGTTTGAACCTGCCACCTCCCATATATGGGGCCAGTGCCCTACTCTTCTGAGCCACAGGTGCTGCCCCACACACATATTCTTTTATTGAACTTTCCAAGACTCTTCTTCATGGAGTATAATTTCCAATTAGTCTACTTCATTTCCATGTACAATTATAAAATAGCCTTCAGCATAAAGTTTTGTATGGTATAACAACAAAAATTTAAAAATGTAAGCATAAATGTGGATGTTAATAAAATTACAATGTTCTTACCCTGTGGTCTCTGACCTGGAGTTCCTTGATCTTTCAGAAATGAAAACTGAAAAACCCTGTTCATTTTAAGTCATACGATTTATTTTTGAAATTGAAGTACACCAGTACTCCCTGTTTCTGTGGTATAAAAATACACACAAAAACTATATTAGACTTTTGGTTACCTGTGTGAATGCTTATCCATGTATTTTGTCACCTCTAGTGAGAAACCATTAAAATTTACCTCACATTTAAGGGTGGGGGATTTTAGGCTTCAAAGTTTTAATAAATAGGTCTTACTGAATTAGATGTGCATCTAGCTGGAAAAAATATAATATTTTCTACAATTTCATATATTATCTGGGAAATTGAGCTGTACATCTACCCCATTTTTAAATCTGATACTCTACAACAACAGTAGATATACGAGTGTTTTCCTAAGTTAAATTCCTTTGTGTTTGATTAAATTGTTTTGTTTTATATTAGTGCTACTTAGAGATAATCCACTAACACCAGTGAGAATGGCCCATATCACAAAATCCCAAAGTTGCAAATATCAGTATGGCTGTGGAGAGAAGGCAACACTGTTAGTGAGATTTCAAACCAATACAGCTTCAATGCAAAGAAGTATGGAGCATACTCAAATGTTTTTGATTATTGAAAATAAGTAAAATTTAACAACTGAAATAGTGAACTTTTAATAATGACTACATTTGGATATACTTATGTTTTAGTACAAAGCTATTGAAAGAATTACACTTGTACAGTTTTCTAGCTTACTTATAATTGTTTCTAATGAGTTTATTTGGTTTAAATTGCAAATAAGATATAAAATACATTCAGATTATGCAGCCATATAAAGAATGAAATTCTGCTACTTGCAACAACACGGGTGAAAATGAAGAACATTATGTCAAGTAAAGCCAAGCAGAGAAAGACAAATCTTGAGTGTTCTCACTTATATGTGGAGGATAAATATTAAAACAACTGATCTCATGGAGACAGAGTAGAATGATGCTTACTAGAGGCTGGAGAGAAGAATAAAGTGGGGATGGTAAATGCGTGAAAAAATATCGTTAGAGTAAAGCAATATGTGTTACACAACAAATAATAGACAATAAGTTAGGTATACTTTTTTTATTATTATTATCATTATTATTATTATTTTTTTTTTTTTTTTGGCTGGGGCTGGGTTTGAACCCACCACCTCCGGCATATGGGACCAGCGCCCTACTCCTTGAGCCGCAGACGCTGCCCGGTATACTTTAAAATAACTAAAATAGTGGAATTAGAATGCTCCCAACTAAAGGCAATAATAAATGCCATAGGTGATGGATAATCCAATTACCCTGATTTGACAAATTCACACTATATGCTTATATATGAAAACATCACATGTATCCTAAAAATACATAAACTATTATGTACCCATTATATAGTATAACCTCTGTAAGTTGACAAATCAAGGAATTATAACAAACTGGACCACATGCAGAGGTGGTCAAGGAATTAGGCCTACTGTACTGATACAAACATGTGGTGCTGTCTGGTCTACCAAGATCAGGTCATCTTAAGGAGTGGTCGATGTGAGAGGTGGTTGATTATGGAGGTCCTACTATATTAAAAATAAATAAAAACAAAATATTTATACCACATTAAAGAAGATACAGATGGCAAGCAAGCCTATGAAAATATTCTCCAAATCATATGTCATGAGAGTGATACAAATCAAAACAACAATAAACCATCTCTGTAATGAGCCATCCCTGCACATCTATTAAAATGACGGAATTCCAGAAGAATGACTTCAGCAAATGCTGGTGAGGCTGTGGAGCAGCAGGAACTCTCATTCACTGCTGGTGGGAATGCAAAATAGCACATTCACTAGCAAGAATCACTTGGCAGTTTCTTGCAAAAGTAAACATACTTTCACTATATGATCTAGCAATTATGTTCCTCAATAAAATTCATATTCCCACAAGAACTTGCACTTAAATCTTTATATATCTGAATTATTCATAATTGCCAAAACTTGGAAGCAACCAAATTTTTCTTTGGTAGGCAACTGAATAAGTAAACAATGTAACATATGGACAGTGGGATACTATTCAGTGCTAAAAAGAAGTGAGCGATCAAGCCATGAAAAGAAATGGAGGAAAGTAAAAGACACCAATCGGAAAAAGCTCCATACTGTATGATTTCAACAATGTGACATTCCAGAAAAGACAAAACTACCAAGGCAATGAAAACATCAGTGCTCACTAGGGGTCGGTTGGAGCACTCAGTATTATTGTGGCAATGAAACTTCTCTATATAATACAATAAGTGGTGTAGATGGGTGTTGTGGTGGGTGCCTGTAGTCCCAGCTACTTGGGAGCCTGAGGCAAGAAAATCACTTACGCCCAAGAGTTGGAGGTTGCTGTGAGCTGTGACACCAAAGCACTCTACTTAGGGTACATAGTGAGACTCTGTCTCAAAAAAAAAAAAAAAATACAATAGTGGTAGGCACATGTCATTACACATTTGTCAATACAGGTTATACAACACTGAGAAGGAACTTTTTTGTTGTTTCCTGAGTAATATTGTAATGATAATGGGACAATGGAATAAGTTTTGAGCAGGTATGGTAGGGACTCCTTAAGCTCAGAGTTTCTCAGCTGCGACACAAACCTCTTTGTGCACAGCCCTCATACAGGCTCACTCTGTATTGCCTTCGTGGAACTTGGGGAGGAAAACGGAACTTATATAAAAATGGAGTGCATGTGTCTTGCTGTTATATGAATAATAATCTGTCTAGACGCATTTGGTCTTGCTGTTTCTTTACCTAGTTGAACCTGTCAAAGTGTAGAAAGCTGATCCAACAGTTCTTTGCTGACTAATAACTATAACTTCAAATATCCCTCTTGTTCTTATTGCCCAACATACACACTCACACACACACACACATACATACATACCATTCTTTGTACAATAGCATATTTTCCTTTAAAATACTGGCATTATTATAAAACTAAATCAATTATTTATGTTTGAATAATATTATTATGTAATAATGCTATTGTACTATTGAATAATAAATCATTTTATGGATTATTCCACACAAGAAGTACAGGTGGAAATTAGTCCTCTTAATTTATGGTTTTGCACCCTGGAAATAAAATGCTTTAACTCAATTTATTAAAATTTTCTACTTATTTATAAAATTATCATTGGGTTACTTACATAAACTGCTGATACAAAGATGAGGATTTTACTCCTCTATCTCTGAGGAGTAAATAGAGATATTTATTGTAATATCTCTGGCTTGTAATATAGAAGAGATGACTAATTTTTTTTAAAAAGTAAGAAAATCAAATACTCTCTGATACTTTATATATGACCAATAAATGCAAAGCTCTTGCTGCTGATGCAAAACTTATGATGATGACATTTTCTGGGCTACTATATAGAGAAAGCTAAGGACCATGATGGCAAAATAACTGGAGCCTAATGCAATTGGAGAAAACTAACTTACTTGGAACAAATGGTTTTAACTTGAATCTCAAAGTCTAATGAAAATGACAAGGTTAATGTGTATTTTTTAAACATATTAAACATTACATAAAACATTTTGTTGGTTCCCTCTATTCTTTTAATGTTCATGTTTTACAACTAAAATGTCCTTCTATGATTTATATTAGATGAAAAACAATTTTTCACAATTCTTAACCCTTTTAAATTCTTTATGAGGAAATCATAATGTGTCACAAACATTCAGAATCAGAGAAATATTTCTAAGATTTAATTCATCTTTATTACTTTATTACTTATTAGACATGCTATGTTCCATATGTTATCTTTTACTCCATTTTTCTACGTTGCTACTCAGAGGTGACAAAAAAAAGTTAATTCCTTTACTAGGCTCTTTCATGATGAAAAGCAAGAAGATGACATAGTTGATAAAGGCACATGAAAGTGACAAAATTTACAACATCACCACTTTGACAAGTGTGAACTTTGAAGAAGGATGTTTGATTTATTTTATGTATACATTAAGTATCAAATAAACATATTCTAGGCAAAGAAACCTGTTTTTAATTGTTAAATTCAGCCCTATTGACATCAGTTGGCAGTCACATTAGGCATAATTGTGTGAAGTCATGCCAAATAATATGCATCTCAATCTACTTCATTGACAATTGTTCAACAGCTTCTCAATATACTTTTCATAATGAATTGATAAAAGCTATTTTCCATTACATTATATGCTTGATAGACATTGAGGTTAATGGAATCAGCTATCTCAGTTTCAACAACATAAAATGTCAATAAGTAGAATTACAAACCTACTCACTCCATGTGAACTCCATGTACTTTTAATCTATTTTTATTGAAGTTATATTTCGAGGAGACCTATTAACACTTTGAAAACAACAAAAAACAATCATGTCTATTTCTGCTTCAAAATTTGAGTGTGTGTATACATGTATGTTTATATGTATATAAATAATATAATAGTAATTTTACTATATTATTTATTTTTTATTGGTGAATGATCATATTATCTTATTTCGTTTTTTAAAATTTCTGATTGCTATGAAGGTACAAATGTTTAGGTAACATAATTTTTCATTTCTAAGGTAAAGTTCAATTTGTATTTGAGCCATTTCCTCGGGGGTGTGCTGAGTACCCTTACATTGTGCACATTAGGTGAGAAATTGCCAATCACCCTCTTTTCTCCCCTTTCTCTTTTCCTTCTTATCCCCTCTCCCTGAGTAGAATACACTTGGGCTTAAATGCTCATCAAACCATGAATGAATTAACCAACTGTGAATCACAGTTGTAAAGATAATGGGACAATGGAATAAGTTTTGAGCAGGTATGTGAGGGGCACCTTATACAATTGGATATTTCCAAACTGTGAATCACAGTGTGTGAATTCATTCATGGGTTGATGGGCATTTAGGTTGCTTCCATATCTTGGCAATTGTGAATTGGGCCTCAAAAAACATTCTAGTGTAAATGTTCTAGTTGTAAAAAAGATTTCTTTTTCTTTCTGGGTAGATGCCTTGTAGTGGGATTGTGGGATCAAATGGAAAGTCTACTTTTATTTCTTTGAGACTTTTTCATATTTCTTTCCATAGAGGCTGTATTAGTTTGCAGTCCCACCAACAATGCAGAAGTGTTCCCTTCTTTCCACATCCATGCCAGCATCTGCAGATTTGGAATTTTGTGATGTAGGCTATTTGCACTGGGGTTAAGTAATATCTCATAGTGGTTTTGATTTGCATTCCTCTGATGATAAGTGATGATGAGCCTTTTATCATGTGTTATTCATTTGTTTCATATCATTCTACCCCCAAAATCACTGGCATCACAATGCCTGTGGGATAAAGTTTATAAAACATTTATCTTGGCATATAAGGCCTTCCAGATCCAATCACCAACATATGTAAGCAATCTTGGTTTTGTCCAATTAGAAGTGAGGGATCTTGCTTCACACTGATTTGTTCCTGTATAAACCCGTGATATTAATTAACACATATAGTTTTACTAAACTACTCCATGCTACATAGAATATTCTCTATCTCTTTTACACAATTCTTATCGATCATTCATCTATTAAAAGGACCATGTTTGGACTTAGTTAACAAGAATTTTAGCCCATTTGAAAATCAGAAGGGGTGGGTCCTAGATCTTGATGATAGGGCTTCAAAATCACAATGTTTTATTCTTCTCAATTCCTAATCCTTAAAGATAGCCAAGTGGCAAGTAAATATGGGCAGTTCCAGTTAACAGCCAACAACATAGGAGGCCCTCAATCTGGACACATGCGGGAACTGAATGCTGCCAGCCACAATGTGAGCTTGGAAAGGATCCTTCTCCTGTAGAGCTTCTGAGGAGCTCTGAGCCCTGGAGGATATCGTGTTTCCCATCCCACAGAGAATGCAACTAAGCCATGCCCAGACTCTGGACCAGCAGAAACTGTGAGCTAATAAACTACAAAATAATTTTAAGCAACTACATTTGTGATAATAGTGCTACCCGCCAACTGATAACTATTACACATACATGGTAATTCTGCAGGAGCTGAGTATTTCAGAACAAGAAAAGGAAGCAGAATTTAGGTTTGGTGACTCATTGTGCCCACTGTGAGATGAAAGAGAGCTAAAACCCACATTGATTTCCTGACCTCCACAAGTTCCTACTCTAAATGTTGAACCACAGAGATGTTGTGGGCTTCCAAGAATTTGTGTCAATTAGGAGCCAGAGTCCAGTGGAGTCCAAAATCTAATGCATATCTTTCCTGGTAAATGTCCAAAGGTGCCTCTAAGTAAAGCTATGATAAAAATTAAAAGTATAAATTTTGCCAGTAGAGCAAGGTCTTTCCTCCAGGGAACCAAGCTTATATTTTATTCAACAGGTTCTGTGTAGGTATGCTGGTTGCTGACTCAAGCCTGGAGATTTGCTAAGGGACTGAAACTCACTGTTTCAGGAATTCAACTCAAACTCCATTCACTGGACCTAGAAATTTTCTGCTTATACCAAGAAAGCAAGAATTCATTGGTTTGTCATTTATTTTGCAGCAAGAGACATCATGATCAACCAGCCAATGCCACAGGTCTCTGTGAGTCAGACTGTTCTGATTACTACATTGGCTCTACTGCTCCATATGAAATCATGTCCACCTTGCCTTTTCTTTGGCAATTAAATTCCTTCATTTAGCCCCTGCTACCCAAAAGTCCCATCATCCCCTTATGTTTAGATACTTCAGTTAGACAGTAGATGTGTCCCTTATCATTTCGGACCTATATAGAAGATGTACCATGGAGTCCTTCAAGAACTCTGGGACTCCCAAAACAAATGTAATGGGTGATGTTTCCCTTGTCAGGTGGGTGAACATGCCAAACTCTATAAGCCTCAGGATATCATACGCATGCTCTATACTATACCAAATCTTTTTGTTATCTATTGTTGTGTAATAGTATTGCTAAAATATTATCAGATCAAAACAGCTACCATTTATGATCTTCCAGTTTCTGTGGGTCAGGAGTCTGAGTGTGGCTCAGCTGGGTCCTCTGCAAGCTATAAACAAGACATTGAACGGAGGTGTGATCTCAACTGAGGCTGGACCAGAAAAGGGACCAGTTTCTTGTTCTTGTGGTTCTTATTTCAATGGACACCATCATCCCAATTCACTTCATTCTCATTGATTCTTTGTCTTGACATCTCCCATATAACTGAGATTTCCCCCTTAGCATTTTGACTTGACCCTGTTGTTCAGAGCATTTGATTTCTGTTCTTCATTGTCTTTTTTATATTTGTCAATCCTCTTTTAAATGCCTCCTTTAACGTGAAGTTTTGATATAACATGGAAAATATTTATAAAAATTAAATTTTTTCATGTGGAATGATAAAAACACAACTCAAGATAGCCAAAAGCAAAACAGGGACTAATTTACCAATGAAACTAGAAATGTTGAGAAGAAACTGGCAGTAAGCAGAATTGGGAGACTTGTGACTATCATTAGTATTTTGTATTAGCTTCTCGGTGTGTACATGAACATGTACATATATCAATATTATCAATTTTTATTGTGCATGATAGACATGCTCTGTTATCACAAAATGGTTTTTATTAGTGTGGTCAACAGCTTCATGCCTGAATTATGCTAATTTTTCAAATTCAGCCGAAAGAAAGGGTATCTTTTTCCAAGATACTTTAATCATTTCAGATCATGCTCTTACAATCTTATTTACAATGCCCTTTTTTGAATCTGTTGAGGGAGGACAAGATATATATGTATTTGTGTATGTGTGTGTATGTGTGTACTATATACTATGTATATAGTATGTGTATGTGTGTATACATACATGTATCATGGTTATATCAAACAAGATTATATTTTGTTACCCATACTTCACCTGAGATAGCTTGAGTGTCTGCTTCTTGAAAACAACCTCTTCACCTCCATCATGCTTTTATTTTACAGAGGTCATTAGAACCAAAAAATATGGGGGAGGGGTCAGAAGACAGAATGATTAGATCAAGGTGATTAACACCCCATCTCCTCACATACAGGATCATTACAGTTTTGAGACACACAAAAATCAAGAAACATGAAATCCTTACAGACAGAAACAAATGAAGCCCTCCCGGAAACAGTGATAAGCCAAGCAAGTTGAAACTTGCACGGGTGAATCAGAAAGGATGCTGTTGATTTTGTTTCTTGGAAGTGAAATAACAGACCATAATACAGTCTGTCTCTAAACTTTCGTAGTGACCCACATACTTAACTTTTTTTGTGATGAGAGCATTTAAAATAGTCTCTCAGCAATTTTCAAGTGTACTATACTTTGTTATTAAGTATAGTCCTCATGCTGCACATTTCCAGAGGTCATTCCTCCTAATGAAGCTATGTGCACTTGAACATGTGACATCGTAGTACTTGTCTTCTATGCCAGGTTTACTTTGCTAAGCATTCTGTCTACAATGTCATATATGTTTTTGCCTTTTCACAACAACTTGTAAAGATGAGCGTTTATGTTTATTCGTCACTTCTGTTTCCTTTTTATAGAGTGCCTATTTTTACCTTTTGTATATCTGTCCCTTGAGTTCAATTTTGCTGTCTTTTCAGTTAGAAGGAGATCTTTGTATGCTCCATACACCAAGTCATTTGTTCGATTTTAATTAACACTTTCCTACTTAGAGGCTTTTCTTTTCTGCTTCCTATTTCTATTTTAGCTTGAACAAAAGTTCGTTCTTTTAATATAACAACATGATCTATTATTTCTTTATAATTAGTGGTTTTGAACTGCATCTAAGAAATATTTTCCTATTGTCGCTTTCTTATATTTAAAATACTAATTTGTAAAATACATGAATTTTGGCTCTTTGTCCCTTAGTCTGGTACGATAACATTGGTTTCTTAACTCGGAATATTTTTTCCATTAAAATATAATGCAATTATTAATAGTTGTCATTTAAATATTTGTTTGGTGTTTGTCTCACCTTGATTTATTTGCCTTTTTTTTAAATCTCTTTTCTTGTCTTATTTTGAATTTTCTACTGTTATCCATACTCCAAGTAATAATTTTATATTTTTACTTTCTTTTATTTTTCTTTCGGTTAGTATTTTATATATAACAGGAATACTTTACCTATTTTCATCAAATATTAACAATTACTTTAAGTACTTTCTTGTAATACTGTGAATGTGCTCAATTTAATTCCATTAATCTCTCTCCTATGAATTTTATTTCTAGATATATTTAAATTTTAACAGAATCATTAGTATTTTTGTATAATATATATCAAATTACATGTAGTCATATATGCACTATTTTTATTGCTACTCAGTTCTCTCTAGGCCTCCTTGTTTCCACTGGGATTTATTTTACTTCACTTTGACAATCTCTGGCTAGAGTCTATTTTAGTTCAGATTTGATGCCACTGAATTATCTATTGGAAAATATATTTTTTTAGATTTCTCATTTCAAGAATATATTTACTGCATATTTAAATCTGAACTGACTCTTTTTACAGAAATTTTAAAGATGTCCTCCTATTTTCTCTGGGTTTTCATTGTGTGTGTGTGAGAGAGAGAGTGTGTGTGTGTGTGAGTGAAGAAGCCATCAGTCATTCTCAATATTGTACCTTTAGGTGTCTTCTGCCAACACTGTATGGGTGATGGTAAATTTTTCTCCTTGACTTTTTTCCAGCAGTTTTCCTATGAGATGTCCTGGATTGTGTGTGTGCACTAGTGTAAGGTTTTAGAGCCTTTTGATTCTGTGAATCAATCTGTTACATCAGTTTTGAAAAAAGTCTTCCATTAGCCCTCAAAATATTTTCTCTCTACAATCTTCCTAAGACTCTAATTATACCTACATTAGATCATTTTCCTGTGCCCCACATAACTCATACCCCTTTACATTTTTATTTTATTACCTCTAGTATTTAGTTTGCATATTTTTTCTTACCCATTTTCAAAATATCTAATTATATGTTCCACCATTTTCTATCAACTGCTAAACTCCACTATTGAGTTCTTAATTACAATTATTATAAAGTTTAATCCTCTTTTTCTCATTTTTAATAGAATCTAGATTTTGGAAAGAATTTTCTTTGATATTACATCTTTCCTATATTTTACTTATTTGAACATGTTAAATTCCTTGCCTACTAATTCAATAACTGAGTCAAGGGTGAATATGTTTTCTTTGAGGTATTTTTCTTTTTTTTTGTTGGGGATTCATTGAGGGTACAATAAGCCAGGTTACACTGATTGCAATTGTTAGGTAAAGTCCCTCCTGAAATCATGTCTTGCCCCCATAAAGTGTGACACACACCAAGGCCCCACCCACCTCGCTCCTTCCCTCTTTCTGTCCCCCCCCCCATAACCATAATTGTCATTAATTGTTGAGGTATTTTTCTTGATTGTCAATTATATGACCATGTTTTTTCCAGAGTTATATATTTTTCATTTAAAAAATTGTAAATGAATAATTGATAATCAAAATATCTGTGTAGCAAGGGCCCAGAATATGAAACCCCCAACTTTACAATTATAGCTTTATCTTTTTAGTGACCAGTCCCCATTCAGGAGCCAACTAGGCATGACATTATTAGAAAATAATGCTTATCACTGAGTAAATTTACACAAATATAGGCAGGTCTGCTGTGCATATGTTTCTGTATATATATAACTATAACATTCTCCTGATCCTACACCAGTGAAATCTTTGGGGATTAGCCTATGGGGACAAGGAAAAGAAATGAAATATGGAGTAGGACAATGAGCTATAATCATATCATCACTTTAATAGTGAGACTGTTTCAATTTCAGCTACTATGGCACTGTATTATCTTTACATATTTCTAATATTTGGTATAAGACTATTGAACTGTCAAAATAATTGTTCCCAATCCTCATCAATAAAAATGATTTAAAGCATTCATTTTTGCATGAGAAGTGAAGTCGCCCTTGTGCACATGTGTATCCAGACTATGTTATTTCCACTGACCTCTAAATACAGTCTGGGGGAATCCTCATCACTATGACACTGTGCTAACCATCAGGTTGTTTCAGAATTTTATCTAATCTGATTAATTAGATAATGAAGAGGAGGAGTTAAACACCCTCCAATGCCCTGGAAAGGCACTGGCATACCAGAATATGAAACGTTAAATCCCAAGAAGGTTTGGGGGCTTTCCAAGTCAATAACATCAATTGCAGCACAAATTCTTGGGGGATCTGATCTGTAACAAATCCATATCTTCTGCAGCTAAGAACTACTTGTTATATAATGAAATGCTCACATCCAAATACTCACACATATGCATAGAGGTACATAGGCATCCTCATTCTGACATTGGAAGTAGTAGCTCCTTATATACCCAGATTGTATTTTACTAGACAGATTGTATTTATGCATCTTATAATAATGATTATAAAAATTGTTAGCATTCTATTTAGCTATTCAAAATGTATGGATTTTGTTCTTTTATTCATTAATATTATTTTTATATACTTAATTCCTTCATGAAGATAAAGTCATCTGTCAAAACTAAAAAACCAAAAACAAAACAAACAAACAAACAAAAAACTCCTCAGACCTGCAAAGTGTGCAAGTCCTGCATGAACTTTTAAGACTTGATAGCACCTTACAAGGTAATTTTTATGGATATTATAAATTGAATGATATAATTAGAATTACTATACATAGGAGAATTTCAAATCCACATTCATTTGCAACCCAATGCAATTTATTTTTCTCTTAATTTTAACCCTTAATATCAGTCATCTCTCCACATGACTTTGATTCTGTTTAATTCATTACAGACTCTCATGCAAAGCCGTGACCATACAAAGTTTCTACAGAGACTTAAAACAAGAGGTATAGTAGTACCTTAATCAAAGGCGTTACATACGATATCAAATCAGTAACTAATATCTAGTTCTCCCTCCTCCACTACTCATTTCAGACTTTTCTTACCATAGGCACATTTCAACCAGCATAAATTGTTTACCCTGTGGGGTAACCAAAACTTATTTTTACAAATATTATTGGACAAACTGTGATTAACAATGGCATTATACAGAGTAGATTTGATCAATGCAATCAATAGAAAATTAAAATGTGACAGGGTGGTAATTTATTTGTGACAATTTTGAGACTTTTTTTTTTTTTCTCAACACAAGATCTCTTGTGAAGATACATTGAAGAAAACAAAGGATGCTTTGATCGGTTCAGTAACATAACACTTTTGCTTCATGTTAGAAATAAGGAGAAATGTCAAGGCTAATGCAATGGGCAATCATATATCAGCTTACAATTCTGAAGCTTAATCTACCAGTAATTCCGAAGCAGCCAAGCTCATTGGCCTTCTGTAACATGACTTGAAAGCTATTCCCTAGATTTGCATTCAGGCTCAAACACTGTAATATCTCACTGACAAATACATGTACAATAATAACTCCGGCATTTTCCCTCTTTAAATTTTTTGCTAGTCATACTATAAATAAAACAAGAAACTGTATTGTGGTTAATGTATTACAAGTGTAACCTCACTTATCCCCTGTGGTTTTTGTTTACACAGTATGTTAAGAATGTGTTGTCTTCCCCCTTCCCTTCCTATATAAGAAGAGATAAAGATCCTTGCCAGAGACTATGGCCTGGCCCAACACAGAGAAAACATGGAAGTGGAGTCTTGCCTAGTGCACTGGTTAAGATTAGTGCAGGGTTTAAAGGCTTCCCATTGTATATGCAGCCAGTGTCTTCTGGAAAATCATCCCACTGAAGAATAACATATTCTCTTTCAATACATCCAATACAAATTTTTCCCCATCATTTGAAATAATTGAAGCTTTTTTTTTTTTTTTTTGCTAAAACATAAAACCTATGCCAAAATAAAAATATATTTAAATATTCATTTTAAAAAATTATTTTTCAAGTTCTGACAAGTCCCAACTTGGGAGCGGCTTGTGGGAACTGGAAACTCTGAAGGAACAGTACATTCACTCCTCCCATCTCCTGTCACTCTGGGACATATGCTCATTTACTGGCAGGCTAGGGAGAATAGCATTTGGTATTTAAAAATGTTCTTGTCTCTTTTTTCTCCATCTTGCATATTAATAAATTGCACGTATGATGTTTTTCCAAAGTGATGCCAACAGATTTTTTTATAGTTATTATTTGGAAGGTGGTTTTAGGGTCTGAGACCTAAGTATAGACCAATAGTTCTAAACTTTGTGACTAGATAAGAGTACACACAGGACCTGGGAGAGCCACTTGATGTCCAGATTCTATCCCAGATATTTCTATCCCAGAGTGAGCCTATCCCATTAGGTCGTCTGTCCTCTCTGCTCTTGATTTTTTAATGTTTTGTTCACTGTAATGGGCAGGCAGGGTTTAGAACCATTAGTATATTTAAAACTGTAGTTAGGCAATGTGGGAAAGGAACAGGTTTGGGATTGACCCTGCTCTACATAATAATGTAAATCTAGACTTCTTGTTGGATGAGAGCCATCATACTATGCTCAATATTATTTTTTTTACTTTCAATAATAAAGTTGGTTTAATTTTCTCTCAAAATTAATGCCCTAGTATCTTTGAAAAATGGTCTCGTTTAATACATATGCACTGGTTTATCAGAAGAAATGTTCATTCTGATTCTCACACTAGTGTGAAGACTTCAGAAGAGACTATTGTTTGTACAATTTACTTCAAACTTTCCTTATGACGTTTTCCCATTGTGTCAGTCTAAACTTAATAACTCAAGACTGCGAAGAATAATACATGGCACAAATCATGTACTAGGGAGGAGAGATGAATTAGAGCATAACCAAGTCTAGTTGGGAAAAAGTAGAATTTTCCTAAAGAGATGAAGAGACTTGCACATCATAGTTTGAAAGCATGGAACTACCTCCACTCGGCAAGTGGTCCCAAGTAGAGACAAGTAAGAGCATATATTCTGTGGTCTTTAAAGTTACTCTCTATAAAAAGCTTAGCATATCTTTGTATTTTCCCATTGGGTTATGGGCATGCTTAGAAATAAAATAGATGTTTACCGTCTTTCCTTTCCCAAAAAGACTTTGGAATTCCTTTTGGTAACCCTTATTTCTTTATAAGATAGTGATATGGTCTGTCAAACACAGAATGATAATGTCATGAGCAAAGAAGTAATAAATGTGTACCCTGCACCACATTGTCTTTATTTCCACCTTCTTTGTAATATAGGCAGAATCCTATCATGGGAAGAAAGATGATAATTGTGATGAGAGATAATGAAGGGACTGTTATGTGTATTAGTCAGAGTTCTCAAGAGAAACAGAAGCAATAGGCTATATTATAGGTAGGTAGGTAGGTAGGTAGATAGATAGATAGATAGATAGATAGATAGATAGATAGACAGATAGATGAAAGAGAGAGAGAGAAAAGTTAGATTACATGATTATGGAAGCTGACAAGTTCCAAGATCTGCAGTTGGAAGCTATAGCCCCATGTAACCCAGCAGTGTATTTCCAGACTGTATCCAAGACCCAGAGAACTTCATGGTATAGTTCCATATCAAAGAGTACCATGCTCCAAACCCATAAGTGACAATGTTTTAGTTCAAGTCTGAAGGCAGGAAAAAAATACCCCTGCTCAAAGCAGTCAGGCAGATTTCCTCCTACTTGAGGGACAGTCAAACTGCTTGTTCTCTCCCTGCCTTTGAGTGACTGGACTAGGTAAACCTACATTAGGGAGGGTGATCTGCTTTATTTTGTCTACCAATTAAAATGTTGCCCTCATCCAGAAACATTCTCAATAATCACAATAATGTGTAACCCAATATATGAGTATCCCAGTGTCCAGTTAAGTTGACACATAAAATTATCACAGGGAGAAACGTGATGAAATACCCCATAGGAGAACAACTGCAAAACTTCAAATGTGAAACAAATACTATTTTCTATATGTACATAGGTAGACTGCCACAGAGGTAGAAATACATAGGGAGACACTTATCAACTAAGAGTCTCTTCATATTTTATGGAAAAATCCAAATCTTCTCAAGATAGGAGGTTCAATATTCTCTTAAAAGAAAAGAACCATATTTCATGAACACCTGTCAAATGTAATAATCCATGCTGGTGTTTAAAAATAACAAATAAATATTTTCTTTGGACATCCTTATTTTCTACTGTGTTCATATGCAAATAAGAAAAAAATTTGAATTCAAGTAGTGATATCCTTCCCTTCTGACTATATTTTGGCTTTGCATTATTTAAATCACTTAATTTATTTAATTCTGCTTAACTCTTAACTACTTTTCAGAGCAGAAAATTATTTCACTTAATTATAAATGTTAACATGAAAAGAAAAAGAAAAATATATAGGGAAAGATTTAATGCTATTGTGCTCGTGTTCAACCATTTCATCATCACTAATCCAAACTTATTTCAGTTGCTCTAAAATAATTGGCTAAAATGATTAATTGTCAGTGCTGCTTGATCCTGGTTTTAATTATCTGCAGGAACTTGAATAAAATTTCTAAACTCAATTTTTTTTCTCTACATTGATAATTTTATTTAATTACAGCTCTCTACATCTCTGATACAATCTGTTAAGAAATACATTTTGGGACACAATATATAATAAAAGTTGTCATTACTTTTTAATAAGAACAAAGATTTAAGTGATTAAATATTTTTAAGTGATCAATTCTAGCTTTGTGTTAAAACTTCAGGATTCATTCTGAATTTCTTCCACATACCAGTGACATTTTGAGTTGTCTATAGACATGTTAGTCCATAATGGACATTTCCGCCTTGGTTCTTGGTTGACATTATCAATACCAAAGAGATGTGAAAGAGAGGACAGATGGACCACAAAGTCAGAATTAGTTTCTCCTTGTACCTAAACTAGCCATTGATTTTGTTGCTGCTCATCTAATTTCCAACTGATTCTATTAATGGATTTTACCCTTGCTTATGGCACAACTTTAATGCAATATTCAATCTTTATTCTATGATACAAAATTTCTTATTTATGTACACAAATGCAGCCAACTTCTTTGCATTGCACCACCCAACATTAGTTTTAGATCCCACCTTTCATTCCCTACACCCCAAAGCTTATGCAATTATTGTGGTGAAAAGCGTAGCTTGAAGAGTTATCCTTCAAAAAAGCTAGCTAGGTCACATGCATTTTTAAGGAAACAATTTATCTCTGCCCTTTAGGTAAACACATCATCATCTGCAGTATTCGAGACTGAGCTGCAATAGTGATTCATGACTGTGTCTTGCAGGAAGAATTTACCTGACTATGAGAAAGACATGCCCACTCAGAAACTGTAATATTTCCCTAATCCCAAAAATTATCTAAGGATGGCAATGGTGATTTTCCTTTCTCAACTGGTGAATAATCCCAATTTACAAGGATTTGCGTATCTTAAATGTATGGTGAGATGATTTTTTTTTTGAAGAATGTTCATTATTTTGTTGTTATTCTTAGCAGAACTATATACACAACTACAATGAAAAATATAATATGCCGATCTATGTGATATATCTGTTGATTATATATCCAGAGTTGAAATTCACCGATAAACTTTGCAAACTGTCTTTATAGCTGTCTGTTAAATGGACTAACCAAAGGAGAACAATGAATAAAAACAACTGCATTCCTGACATGCAACTGCAAGCTACTGAATTTTATCAGATAAAATGTGTTCATCTAACGATTTATCTGTTCATTCATGATTTAATTCATTTATTGAAGAAATACTTTTGAAAACTTACTTTTCTTCTAGAAATACTGAGAAAAAATATTTTTTCTGGATATTTTTTCTTTTTTTCTTGATATTTATAATCAAAAACAAAAACACATTTATTTTCAGTTAAATACTGAAAATAACAGAGGGAATTTTATTTTCAATCAGTGAAACATTATTATTATGTCCCTATTATCAAATCCCGAATACAAGTAAGAATTGACAAGTAGGGTGGAGGAAGACATATGAAATGCACTCCAGGCATGAAAATGTATATGTTCAAAATCCCTAAACTAAAACAGAATAATAATATTGAGAATTTTAAAAAGTGGCAGGTGGACAGAGAACAAGGTGTGAAATACATGAGATAAGACCAGTGAAAGAGACAGGTGTCACATTCTTCATGTTTTGATTGGTCGTGTTTAGGAATGGCGGGTAAACAATTGAAGGATGAAATAAGAGATGTGTCTAAATATATATGTTTCAAGAAGATTCCTTTAGCTGCAAATATTGGTGTTACATTACTGACTGGCAAGATTAGATAATGGGAAACAAGTTATGGGCTATTATCATAATGCAGATGAGATACAAAAGTACCTTGGATTAGTGCAATAACAGTGTGAGAGTGAATATGTTAATGAGGTGGTTAAAGGGTCAAATCAATAGACCCCTGGTGGTTAAGATGGCAGGTAGTATTAATTGCTATCATTAAATTTTGAGCTCTTCCACAGCCTCCTAATTTATGTCCATATTTGTACTCTTGTCACATTCCAGTGCCATCATCAATGAGTAGACAGATTGATATTTTTATGCAAATGATGCTGAATCATGTATGCTTAAGGCACTTCAACCAATACCCTCTGTTTTAAAATAAAAGTAGAAAGTCAGATTGAAACTTATCTATTACTTCTCTATCTTATAACTTCATTTCTCCCTACTACATTGTTTTTCTATGAATCTTAGTTTTAAGGTTCCTTCCAGGATTCAAAGTCTGTTGATGACCTTTCCTCTCCCTCTTCACTTGCAAACTCTTGTATGTCCTTCAAGTCTGTACTTAAAAATCACTTTCTTAGGAAGATCTATTCTAAATCTCAAAGCAAAAATCATCATCAGATACGCATCCTAATACCATCTTATAATTTAATACAGACAATAAAAAAAGATTTTTCTCACAAAACTATTTATATTCTTTCTTAAAATTTTCATAATATCTGTAGTGCCTATATTTTAATAAGGCAAATACCCTTTATCATATATTTATTTTCTGCAATTGTCTATGCCATTTTTTTTTTACTTTTTTATATTAATATTAAATCATAGCTGTGTACCTTAATGCAATCATGGGGCACCATGCATTGGTTTTATAAACCATTTGACACATTTTCATCACACTGGTTAATATAGCCTTCCTGGAATTTTCTTAGTTATTGTGCTAAGACAATTTTATTCTACATTTACTAAGTCTCACATGTACCCTTGTAAGATGCACTGCAGGTGTAATTGTCTATGTCATTTTTTATGTAAAATATTATATATTCATTTATGTGCTCTTCACACATGTATAAGCTAAAATATATTCTAACAATATAATTTACTTGGAAACATGAATTTCATTCTTCTAATTTCATGATATTTTATATCATTGTAATGAATGGATTTCCTAAGGTTTCATAGTCCTTTCATAATTACTGGTCGAAAATGACCAGTAATTATGCTACTATTGGCCTCTAGAAGATGTACAGTGCTAGCGAATCAAAAAAACTGAATTAAGTTTTTACTTCTTACCATTTTCTAATATGGTAAGTTTAAGTTATCCTTATTCTTCATAGTTATAGCATGGGGATTGTTCAGGAAGTAGGAAAAGAATGCTTGTACTAATCTACAGAAGGTTCTGTGTAATATTTTTATTAATTAATTTTTGTAATTAATTTCTATGGGGTGCTATGGCATCATAGCTCACAGCAACCTCAAACTCTGGGTTAAGCAATTCTCTTGCCTCAGCCTCCCAAGCAGCTGGGACTATAGGAGCCCGCACAACACCTGGCTATTTGTTGTTGTTGTTGTTATTGTTGTTGTTGTTCCTCAGGCCTGGGCTGTATTCAAACCTGCCAGCCCTAGTGTATGAGGCCAGCACCCTAGCCACTGAGCTACAAGCTCTGAGCCAAGTAATTAATTTCTACTGCCTTATTCCTGAGAATCTACATCTAGACTACAGTGCTTAATATTCTTCTAGACATCAGTTTTTGATAAATGTATCCAGTGACAGACCAACGAAAAAGGTGAATTACCAGGCCTGGGGAAACTCAGAAAATCAAGAGTCAAATGAGGGGCCCAATAACTATGAATATGACAGCGTATGAGCACAATTTTGTGTAGGTATTTTTATGAGCTCTGATACTAAACAATTCTTTAATATTTTCAATTCTACTCCATCTCTCCATCCTTGACCCAAATATTTTACTATTTATTAGGGATATTTTTGTTGATAATTTTTTTTCCTTTAAAACTTGAAATTGATAATGTGTACTTACAGTACTATATTATCAGAAAATTCAAGACTTTTTCTATTAATTCTATAAAATAATAAGCTAAAGTTGACTCTATATGCACACAGAGCACAGTTTAGGCAGAGAAAAAGTTTATTACTATTTTTGTTAAGATTAAAATTAAACTTCAAAGTTATCTGAAACACAGAAATTGAAGAAACAGTTTTATTATTGTCTCCAAACCAATCACACCACTGCTGTTTCTGATTAGAATGCAAAATGATATAAAAGCAGTATGAAGAAAGATGTAAAAAAAGATTGCTGCCACCAAGATAATGGAAACCACTTGAATATCTTATGAAATAATGATTTTAAATCCATTTCTTCATAGAAGACAAGATACACCTGGCTATGATTATTTTCTTCCCTGGTGGAATGCTGGGGGGGGAAAAGGGAGAAATCTTTCTTAGAAGGGATGAAAACTTCCAAGGAGCCTAGAATGACTGTGTATGAGGTGGAGAGATGAATAACAATACCAGTAAGCAGCCTATGCTATAGGTAAATCAATATTTTTTCATCAACTCTTTCTCGCAGACCCTCACCAAATGCCTACCATTAAGATACTAAAGACTGGAGCATGGCAGGACAGCTAAGGTAAAAGTTTCCAAAGTCCTCCAAAGCTCGACTAAGTATACTGCAGGGCCTTCCAAAAGAAGATAGCAAGATACAAGCACTACGAAAAATCTCCGTGAAATACTCACCAAGCTTTCCCAAGCCCAAAGCAGTAGGTGATGACGGCTGAGGTCCAACAGGAATGCTGTGAAAAATCATCCGTCTAAAGTACTCAGACTTTTATCTAATCCAGGACAACAGCCCTTGTATCAGGACAAAGAGATTTCCTTAGCTGTACAATGTTGGGAACAGACTGGATAACACAGATAATTTTTTTGGTTCAGCCTTCTACGAGTCTGGTCTAGAAAACGAAGCGATACCTGTCATAATTTGCAAAGCTTGTCCCTGGGCTGTGAAGCACAAAGGCAGCCCTGAAGCTTCTGTTAAGATAAGATTTGAAGTGCTGTGAAGGAAAGATTCTAATCTGATCTTCAACATAACCTGAAGCCACTGATGACATGCATCTAACTAAACTAGCAGCAAAACCCAACCTAGTTTATCTATAGATCAGATTGACTTAACCTCTTTCTCCACCATTAGCGTTCTTACATAAGAAGGTATTATAGGCAGGATGTTTGTGTCCCCCTAAAATTCATACATTAAAACATTGACCTTCAGAATGGCTGTATTTGGAGATGGGCCCTCTAAGGACCAGTTATCGTTAAATGAGGTGATAAGGAATAGTGTCCTTATAAGATTGGCACACCGGAGCTTCCTGGCTCTTTCTGCTTATCTCTCCTGCTTCCTGACCCCACCCCAGATAGGCTTGAATGTTCAGCCTCTACAATTGTTAGAAAATAAATATCTGTACTTTAAGCCACCCAGGCTATGGTGTTTTGTTAATGACACCACAAACAGCCTAGAACAGAAGGGGTGTGTTCTTTTCTGTGGGAATATGTCATTAACTTCATTTCTGCTCTTTTTCATGCACCACTCCCCTAACTGTATATCACCAAAAGAACTTAAGGTGGGCTTTAGATGGTAGAAAATGACAACATATATGTGACTTGAAAGCAAAAGATAGAATAGTAGATGTGGGTCATAAAATGAAGCAAGTTGAAGATGACGCACAGGTACCTAATGACTTAATCCGCCAAAAATCTGCTTCTAAACTTTCTATCCAGACATGATATTTGCCACAGTCTTCCTCTTTCCTCTTTTCTCTGCTTATATTTCAGCTTCCAAAAGGTTTCCCTCCTTAACGTCTAAGTCAAATTATCTCTCCTCTTTGTCGCTGTCTTGGGTTTTCCTGGGCATGTTTTTAATGCATGCACTTCACATTGCTCGGTTTTCTTTGCACACATCACTCTCCCCTCCAATATCATAAGTTCCCAGAGGTCAAGAATTAGGTGTAATTCATTTCTGGCAATAAGCCTGAAGTTTAAAAAAATAAGACTGCCGTACAGCTACTGATACTTCTTAAATTAAAAAATAATTAAATGAAAAATACCTTCTGAAAATAAAAATAAAATAAAATGCTAATGTTTGTTTATGTGATAATCTCATGCCTAGCTCCAAGATTCCTACGCCTTGCTTGTACACAAGCAATAGCAATGTTGAGAATTGGGAATAGGATAGAATAGACACTTCATGCTTAGATTATTTTGGAGGGAGTTGAAAAGGAGAGAAATTATCCTGAGAGAATTTGACTCAACCATATGAACCCTTAAAAACAGTGGAAATGTGCCTGAAGAAAGACATTCTAACTGTAATTAGAACTGGGTGTGGCAAAGCTTCCCCACTGAAAGCTGTAAAATGAAAAGAGTGACATGGCAAGGAAGGCGGTGGCCTCTCAGAACTAAGGGCAGATCACGCTGCCTGCCAGTAAGGAAATGGGGATCATAGTTCAACAACCACACAAAAAATGAATTTGGCCCAAATCGATAAGCTTGGAAGAAAACCCTGAGATTTAATGGAGCCTGGCCGGCACCTTGATTTCAGTCTTGTGAGATTGTGAGACTGACAGAATTGTGAGCTAATACCCGGATACTGTTTCAGCAGCTGAGTTTGTGGTAATTTGTTACACAGAAATAAAAATCATATATAATTGTAGATTATTATTGTCACCTGGAATAATAATTATATGTATAAATGAGAAATCAAGGGTAATGAAAGTATGTAAATATGAAGGAAAATCTGTATAGCAGTGCTAAGGACTTTAGGTGATATAGCAAATATGCCAGCCCCCAAAAAACTTCCACAAAATAATTACTGTATCATAAAATCATAACAAATATGTGTAATCATAAATAAAACCATAGATATTTGATTCATATTTTCATTTTTAAAACTTTGTAAAACATAAGGAAGTCATGGCTAATTAATGTTTGTAGTAAAAACAGGTGATGCCTACAGCGGTGATACATAGACTGGAATCCAAAAGCAATCTTCATCTGTAAGAAATGGACCCTGAATCTACTTGTAAAAATTACATATAACTGATAAAAAAGTATCTTACCAATTCCTTACCACATATTTCCTTTCTTCATTTATCTTCATAGTTATTATTCCCCACTCGCTTCCAATATGTGTGTGGAGAAACCTCTTCTAATTCAACTTATACAACTAACAGAGTTTTCAAAAGTTTATAATACAGTCATAATAAAAAAAACCTACAAAAACAAGTTTTGTCTATTTTGTTTATTGATACACTTAGAATTATTTGTAATAGAGTCTTACATGTAAAATAAATGTTAAAATACTTCTTGAGAGTGGCGCCTGTGGCTCAGTGAGTAGGGCGCCGGCCCCATATACCGAGAGTGGCAGGTTCAAACCCAGCCCCGGCTGAACTGCAACCAAAAAAAAAAAAAAAAATAGCCAGGCATTGTGGCAGGCTCCTGTAATCCCAACTGCTCGGGAGGCTGAGGCAGGAGAATCGCGGAAGCCCAAGAGCTAGAGGTTGCTGTGAGTCCTGTGACATCATGGCACTCTACTGAAGGCGGTAAAGTGAGACTCTGTCTCTACAAAATAAAAAAAAAATACTTCTTGAATGATTGAATGAATAAATGCAAAGAAAAAAATGGAATTCTAAAATAGACCCTTAAAAGTCCAGATAGAGCATTTTACTAAAGTTTATCTCATTACGTACATTGCCTTAGACATCTTCAGCCATTTTCCCAGGATGCTAGTACAATCAGTCCACTACATTCCACGTGTACAGTCTTCCTATTGCTTGACTTTTCTCCTATTATAAATTGCCATCCAAAAACCTGCCTGGAATTGCATATTGTCTAGACAGTTTTAACACTTTTAGTCAAGAATAAAGGGCAGGAATTTTCTGTGAGCATCACCTCTAGGCAAACCTCCCAGATATAATTTTTATTGTCAAGAACATGACTTTTCCTCAGGTGATTTGCAAATAAAAACGAAATATTGATTTTTTGGCTTACTTCTTGAAAATCCAATAATAAAATTGTGTCTTAATACAGCATAAAATTATAGTTTCATGTAGCAGAATACCATACATACAGGAAGAATAAGTCATTGCAGAAGTCAATGGAAGTCAATGAAATGTTTTCTGGAAAGAACACATATCTTTATTTCCCAGAAAGGAACTAAACTTCTACAAGTTGAGTATACTTACTATTTCTCTACAAAGAAATATTGAGTCTCTTCCTGTAGTTCTTCAATTAAACAGAAACTTCAACTTTTTCTTAATTGAAAAAGATACTAAAACAATGTATCAAAAACATGTAACTGCTATACATTGTTTACTAATAAAACTAGTGATAATTTCAAAACCTACAAGGAATGACTCTAAAGGTAAAATTAAATGAGGATAAGTTCCTTTTTAAATATCAAAGCACTACAAAAACTTGTGAATTATGTTTAATTTCTTAGGTAACACAACCCTGAACCCACAGATTGTGTTAGTAACAGCAAACAAGCCAGATTGTGAATTCTTGCAGTGGTAATTTTGACACTAAGCAATCTTGCACATGACTCATAAATCATTTCCAAAATCCCCTGCATGCAGAAACACCGAAAACATGACAAAAAGTCCTAAACTTAAACTAACCATACTTTCCATATCTCTCCCACATGCTGCTCCTATACATATGGATGCAAGTACGCGCCTCAGGAAGTGCAACAAGACCGTGAAGTACTTTAATGAAAATAGCAAGATACCATTTCTACCCGATCTTAGCGGACTCTAAGTTTGGTGAATAACTTCAGTAATTTCATATGAGCTTGGAAACTGAAACATAATAGTCAATCCATTAAGTGCATACAAATTATGTATTGTATTTTCTAAAGAAAGAAATTATATATTTATAATTATATATATAAATATATATTTATATATTTACAATTTTTTAATGATTGTGAGTACATAAAAGTTGCAATCTTTATGGGGGTATGCGATGTTTTGTAGGCATACAAAATGAACTAATCATATCAGGATAATTGGGGTGTTCATCACTTCAGACGTTTAATATTTCTTCTTTTTTTTTTTTTTTGGCAGTTTTTGGCTGGGGCCAGGGACAGGTTTGAACCCACCACCTCCAGCACCCTACTCCTTGAGCCACAGGCTCTGCCTGTTTAATATTTCTTTATGTTGGGAGCATTTCAATTCCATTTTGCACTTAAAATGATTAAGATTATCCTTAAATTTTATGACTTGAGAAGCATGTTAAAATATTTTTAAATAAAATAGTTTAGAATATAGAATTTGTTCCTTCAGAATAACACTTGAAATTTTTTCTTTATATTATTGGGTTTTAATCTCTGTAAATAATTACAACTTTATACAAGGCTCTTCAAATTTTAGCAGGATATTTTACAATAGCCTTGTGTAGTGGAAATATAATAAAAATGTATGTCTTTTCATTCCCCCTTCTTGTCCTGTAGATTATGTGACATTACGTCAGTACTGAAAATATGCAGAAAAATAAAAAGCACAATTATTGACATGGATGGTAAAACAAAATTGTAATGAGAAATCTCACTTGAGGAATCAAAACGATATTTAATTTTTGCTTACTCGGTTGGGATGCTTCAGTATAATCTCATGAGTCCAAATATTCAAGACTATGTTCCAATAGATAGGCATTTCACCTTTTTATTTAATATTCATTTCATGTGAATTGTAGAAAGCCATCTGAATAATCAGAGAATTTGCTTTTGCCAGCCAGAAAAGGAATGACAAATAAAAATGGTATTTTAGATTCATAATTTGTCTACTATATGGAAAAAGGTATGTCTCTATTATATTTTCTTAAAGGGTAAAGGTATCCTTTAAGAAAAATTTCTGATATGTAATGCTGTCTTTATAGTTTTCTTTCTACTAATGTCAATAGTGTGTATATCCAATAAGTATTATTTAGTGTTAGTGGTAACTAACTGTGACTAAATCTTATTATGCCAGTCATATTATAAGTGCTTATATTTTCTTTGTAGCTATAAAAACAATGAAATCACACTCATCATACATACATCTAGCATCAGCCAAATGAAGACATTCTGAATTGTGTCATTTGATCTGAAGACCACCTTGTCTGGTCACTTGGCACTTACCCTTTACTGATTTGTGTGTAGTATATAGAGCTCTAAAATTCAACCATAAAAGATAAACAGTTGCATTGCATAAATTACATGAAACCATTTACATTGTGACATTTTGAACAAACTAAAGATGTAAACCAAGAAGGAACTTAACTATAAAATATCTGAGTAATTAAAGAAAATAAATTAGGGCGGCGCCTGTGGCTCAGTGAGTAGGGCGCCGGCCCCATATGCTGAGGGTGGTGGATTCAAATCCAGCCCCGGCCACACTGCAATAACAACAAAAAAATAACCGGGCGTTGTGATGGGCGCCTATAGTCCCAGCTTCTTGGGAGGCTGAGGCAAGAGAATCACATAAGCCCAAGAGCTGGAGGTTGCTGTGAGCCGTGTGACGCCACGGCACTCTACCGAGGGCAGTAAAGTGAGACTCTGTCTCTACAAAAAAAAAAAAAAGAAAAGAAATTAAGTACCTGATTATAGGTAAAATAAAAGGGATATGAACATGGAGCAAAAAAGTAAAGGCTAGATTTTAGATACATAATCATACATACAGAAATGTGTAGTATTTATGTGTGGGGGAGCTGAATAATCCAATTTATGTGTGGGGGAGCTGGATAATCCAAGATGTCATGATAGAACATTGGATTTTGTGAAGTCAACAGTTGTTTTCAATATAAGTGGCTTTTTTCAATCAAATGACTAAATAAGAACATTTTGACAGTTATTTTATTAAACTTTGAATTAATGTAAACTATGTCAAAATTAAGAAAAGCTACTCAGTGAGTAACCTTTCAAAGAGACCTCAACCAGAAACACCCTCTCACCTCCTAGAGCAAACAAACTGTATACAGTTTCCTTTTTCTACCTCTACCAGAACTGACAGAATGAGAATTATAGCATATCTATGAAAAAATTTCTGGAAATTTATAATTAAAGTCAGATGCAAAGAAATACAAACAGAATTGAGTCTTGATATATGTGTGTGGGTGTATATACAGTTAAATATAAATATATTTGAGTGTATAAGTATTTGCATATACAGTTATATATACACATATATAATTTTACACAATATAAAATTAGAATATATTATTATATGTATATATATACATAATTGTGTGTGTGTGTATATATACACACATATATATGTAGAACCACCATAATTGACCTCCCTAGGTTGACCACCTCCTTAAGTTAAACTTAGTTGTCATAGACTGGACATGTACCACATGTATATATCAGTACAGTAGGCATAGTTCCTTACTTTGACCACGTCTGTAGGTTGACCAGTTTGCTATAGTCCTTCAAACATTGGTAAGTGAACATAATTTGAATCAGAATCATATTTTTTTAATATACCCTGCTTCTGAATAAGTATTTCCACATAAAGGACTGTCAAAAAAACTGTACTTTTCCATATGGAATGCTCCTCACCCACATTTATATATTTCTCTATGATCCCTGAGCAGTAAGTATCTCAAAAGGAAAGCACCTGGGGATTTAACATTGATTTCCATTGTCTATCACAGTGATTGGCATAAGTAGATACATTGAAATTTATTCTAAAGTATTTTAACAAGGCTTGTTTGGCATGTAAAAGTCTATATGTATTTAATGTGCACAAGTCGATGAGTACAGGGATATATACACATGCATGAAGCTATCAACATCATCAAAGCCATAAAATTTAATTGAACTGAATTCCAAGAGATAACAACCTATTAGTTACAGAAACAATGGCAACGTATAATGAACAAAGGACTATCCATGCCAAAATTTTTAACACATTAATCTGTAAAGTTCCCTCATTTTTTCTCTATATTAACTCTAATTCATAACAAATCAAGCTTTACTCATTATTGTTTAGAAAAATGGTGCACTTCAATATTTTTATATTTTCGAGATAAATTCACATATAGAAGATCCACCATTTTAACTATTTCAGAGTTTACAATAACTCAGTGTTCTACAGTAAGTTCATAGTGTTTTACAATCAATACCATTATCTATTATCAGAACATATCCATTACCCCAATGCCCAGCTCACCCTTTTCCATCTCTGAGCATCTATTAATCTAGTGTCTATCTCTGTGGATTTGCCAAATTTTGACATTTCCTATAAACATACATCCTGGGTCACAGCATATGCCATGTATTATTCACCGCACAACAGGAGGCAGAGTCATATCTTAGAGCTGCTTCCTCACATTTTAATCTCCACAGGGAAGCTCAAAGATGGACAGTATGTTGCCTAAGCATGTGATTCAGAGTTTTAGGAAACCGAGCTTTTTATAGGCTGCTTACATATCTCATCCATTCTGCCCTAGACAAAGGAAGATTTGTCCACTAACTAAATTTCCCCTGAGAAAAAGGGGAAAGATAGCTCTTAGCTTATTGTCTTAGAATGCAAGCACAAACCTCACCAAGGGAAAGGAGAGACATTTTACATTTTCAAATCTTTTCAGAGGTGTTTATCTTTAAGGAGACACAATTTTCTAAGGTGTGTTTGTTGTTCAAAATGCCCTTCATTTAAAAGACTTTGATCATGCAGAAAAGTGAAAATATTCAAAGTTTATTTTCTCCCAGTAGATTCAATCCTGGTTTCCACAGAGTTCAAACCCTTGGTGAAATTCCCCATGGATATATCAGTTCATCAGCCTCTCTGATTAACCTAACACCAACTAATACAAAATCCATTTGATTGTTTTACATAACTTAAAGCTACTGTAAGTAAGACTCTCAGGATAAGTAAGAGATCACCCTGAAATGCTGACATTAAGCATATCCCTTAAAGTTTCAGATATAGCCAGCATAAGGAATGAAATAATCATAAAAACTTTCCTTTAGTTTCTGTTTTGACTATTCTGTTCATTTTTAGGCATTTATTATGGTTTATAGCAGCAAGTGTCAGTACAGATTCTATCTTGGTCCACAAGAAGCAATTCTAGGAGAAATCTTTCATCCCTAGAAACCCTAATCAATGAGCTAGAAGTAACGTGAAGGCCTTGCGGTATTGAGATAGCATCACTGATCACTTCTGGTGAGGTTAAGGACACATTTTTTACCAACTTCTCTAAGGGAATAAATAACATAATATATAAAACTTCATTCATTGTGTACCTAAATGATGAGTTGATTTTCTCTTTGGGAAGATCATCTGAGTAACTGAAGGAAATCTCTTTTTGGAAAGAGATCTATAGTCATCTGAGTAATATCTTACTAGTGGTGTTTTCTTAAATATTCTTGTAATGACCTCTAGTATAAGTCACCATGTTTTTGAGAGAAAGTCAAGATAATACTTGGCCTCTAAACAAGAAGTATAAACAAGAGCACAGATATTACCCCTGGAAACGATTATTGCTTGTAACGCTGAAAAATTTGGGTGAGGAGGGAGCATCAATAAAGAGCACTGACAGTACCTCCAACGTGGAATTTTATGGAGCCTCCCATGAAGACTTATAGCCAATTGTTAAGATGTGGGGTTCTTAGTTTAGTCTGATTAATTGAGTCTAATGGTTATTTTGGGAAGAAATGCCTAAGGAAAGTCAGTCCAACGAGGCCTGTTTTTTTTATGCCATCAGTGGGGTGGCTTTCTACAGTCTAATGAAGTCAATATAAGGAATTATCTAGATTTGTTATGTTTAGGACTGGAAGCAGCATGGACCCTACACTGTGGGTCTCATGCTCAGTGCTGACTTGAAAGAGGTAGCTAACTTAGTAGATTAAACACAAAGACATTCATGGTCATTTGAGAAAGTTACACTGAGGGGTGAAGCAGGAAGGCGGAATAGAAGGATATCTTTGCTAGCCTCTCCTAGCATGGCAGGGGGAAAAAAGAGAACAGAACCATATCTGGTGCAGGGAAATTACAGGAGGCCTCGCTCCAGGAGCACAGTGAGGTGGTGGTGGACTTCAGGAGACAGTGTGAGAGCTGGAACTGTGGAGGACTAATTCAGTAGGCAATTGTCTTGGAGCTGGCAGGGACCACATGGCTGTCCCACAAAGGTCTGGGGAGGAGAGGAACCCTTTCTGCAGTTTTTGGATTTGGGGGGAAGCAGCACATTGAGTGGAAAGCCTGGATGAGTGGGTGTACTCAAACAGTGTATAGCAACCAGGTTTGAAACGGGGTAGAGTAGATTATGTCAGCTTGGTTAGCTGGCCTGGAGGTCATACTGGGAAAGTCCCACTGCAATTGTGGGAAGGACCTGTGGACAGGTCTGTCTTCAGGGTCCTAAAGCATGGCTGACTCTCTCCTGTCTGCCCAGATCAAGCTTGGGGCAAGCTTCTGCACCCTCAGGGAAATGTTGTCAGGAGGCACTGTGAAACTTGCCAGCCAAGGATTCTGGAGAGCTTTAAGACTAACACAGTGGGGGCTGATGCTAAGGAAGTATTCGGATGTTTGCTGAGGACAGCTGGTCAGAAAGATAGGATCTGCCCTCCTTGGAAATGAGATAGTGGTTCCTGTTCTCTATTTCCTAAAACCGTACCGTCACCTGGTGTCCCAGAAATATATTCCTATTATAGTACTATTATAGTATTTTTTTCCATTTTCTTCTGCTCTTTTCATTGTTGCTGAGGTGCTTTTCTGTTTGTTTGTTTCTTTCTTCCTTTTTATTTGTTTCTTGACTATGTCAGCTTTTTTGGTTTGGGTTTGTTTTTGCTAATTTGTTTTGTGGGTTCTAGTCTTAATTTCCATTTTTACTTTCATCAACAGCAAGAGCTCTTGTATTTTGTTACAGTATTTCAGCTTCATTCATCCTCTATATTTCATTTCTCTCTTAACTTCTTTTCCAATGGAGACTTTTCTACTTTTGTCATCATTTCCACATAACTCGCTCATAACAGCTAAGATATACCCCTCTTTTTTTCAGTTTTTCTTCTTTCTTTCTTTTTTCCCCTTACTTGTCTTTCCTTCATTTGATACAACTGTTTTTTGTTTTTTGTGTTTTTTTATCTAATATTATTAATTTTTTTCTCTTTTCTCTGAGTGCTAGAATGGCAGGGCATTGGTCTGGCTGGGAGGTGGTCTGGCTCAAGGAGGCCAAGAGATCATGATCTAGGGAGTCTTTCTACCTTTGGCTTTGGGAACACAGTACTGTTAAGTCTGCACTGCTGAATTTTTCTTTTTCCTTTCTTTTTTGTTTTTGATTATTTTTCTTTTCTTTCCCTTCTTATATTTGGCAGCAAAAGGGTCTAATGTTACTCAGGCACATAAGGAGCTCCTGATTTTGAAGAACCTACCCAGCCCAGCCCCCCCCAAATCTTTGACTTACAGACATTGCCTTAGCACTGTGATGAACGATGCCATTTCTCCTGTCACTTTCATTCTTTCTACCTGTCCTCCTCTCCTATTTTTCAATCATTTTCATTCATCCTCCTTCATTTTAAAATCTTTTTTCTTTGTTTTCTTTTTTTTGTTGTTGTTGTTGTCATCTTTTTTGTTCATCCTTTTTGTTTTTTTCTAATTTTCTATTCCTCTTCTTTATTCCTGCTCATTCTTTACTCTTCTCTTCTTTTTGATATTACACAAAGTGGCCACTTCAATACCTAAGTTCTGACACAAGGTAATTAAAAGCAAAGAAGGAAGGGTGAAGGATAAAGCAGGGCAAGGAGGTGAACAAGAAGAAAACACACATGAGAGGAACAAACAGAAAAATTCTGGCAACATGAAAAACAAAAACAGAGCAACTTCTCCAAGGAACCATGAGGTAGCTAATGCCATGGACTCCACCTAATAGGAATTATTGGAGTTGACAGAAAGGGAATTTAAAAAATGGATGATAAAGACAATAAAGGGAAGGGACAATAAGGTAGGTAAACAGAACCAAAAGATGAACGAAAGACATGAAGAATATAGAAAGGAAATGAAAGAGCTTAAGAAGACAATTAGGGAATATAAAGATGCAGTACAAAGTATCAAAAATAGATTAGATAATGGAAAAGAATCTCAGAACTAAGAACTAAGAACCAAGAATTAAGAAGCTCAGAACCAACGGATAAAGTCCTTAAGTTAACCCACGTAGTTAAAGAGGTAGAAGAAGAGAATAAAAACAGAATAGTTACTTAGAGAACTATGGGATTTCATGAAGCATTCAAATATCTGAATAATAGGAATGACTGAATGGGAATAAAATCATTCCAATGGAATGGAAGCCCCACTGGAGACTATTATAAGTGAAAACTTCCCAAGTTTCATTAAAGATCTGACACACTCTTTTTAAAGGGATATCAAATACCAGGTCATCTCAACTCAAACAGAGCTTCTCCAAGCCACATTGTGATGAACCTGTCTAAAGTCAAGATGAAAGAGAAAATTCTTCAAGAATCCACGAGTTAGCACCAACTGACCTGTCCCTGTAGGGACAGCAGACTTTTCAATGGAAACTTTCCAAGCCAGAAAAGAATGGTCACCTACTTTTAACCTCCTTAAACAAAAAATTTATAGCCTATAATTCTATATCCTGCTAAACTAAGCTTCAAAACTGATGGAGAAATCAAATCTTTAGTAGATATGCAAACACTGAAGTTATGTGTCACAGTAAGACAGCTCTACAGGAAACACTTAGACCTATTCTCAACATCAACGATCACAATGAACCACCAACAAAGTAAACACTCAGCAGTTAGAGGTCAAATTAGACAATAGTGCAAAGGATAAACCTATACAACACACTTCACAAAATAGGATGAATAGAACTCTACCATGATTATCAATTCCTTTAACAAGTGATAATGGTTTGAATTTCCCACTGAAGAGTCACTGGTGGCTGATTGGACAAAAGAGCAAAACGCATCCATATGCTGTCTACAGGTCCCCAGTTTCCAGGCCATAGCACTGTACGGGTCCTTGACAAAGCTCCAGGGGGAAAATCAAACGGTGTAAAACAATCATGGGGTGGAATCAGCGGAAAAACTCTGGTAACATGAATAACCAGAATAGATCAACCCCGCTAAGGAAAGATATGGCAGATGTAACTAGAGATCTCATTCATAAACAGCTGGACGAGATGTCAGAAATCAAATTCAGAATTTGGATTGCAAACAAGATTAATAAAATGGAGGAAAATTTGGAATTAGAAATCTGAGCATCAATTCAAAAGTCAGAATTAGAAATTCGAGGAGAAGTTCAAGAGTTGTCTCAAGACTTTAACAAATTTAAAGACAAAACCACCAAAGATTTTGATGCACTGAAGCAAGAATTTGCAGCCCTCAAAGATCTGAAAAATACAAAATAGAATCCCTCAGTAACAGAGTGGAGAAAGCAGAAGAAAGGATTTCTGACCTTGAAGAGAAAGCCTTTGAATGCTCCAAAACTCTCAAAGAGGAAGAGAAATGGAGAGCAAAAATGGATCATTCCCTCAGAAGCTCTGGGATAATTCAAAGAAGGCTAATATCTGCCTCATTGGAATCCCTGAAAGTGATGAAGTGGCTTCGCTAGGCACATGGGCCCTTCCCCATGAAATTATGAAAAAGAATTTTCCAGACATACCTAGAGATTCTGAAATTCAGACAGCAGACAGTTTCAGAACACCAGCATGACTCAATACCAATAAGACATCCCCCAGGCATACCATAATTAACTTCACTAAAGTTAATATGAGGGAGAAAATTCTGAAAGCAGCCAGACGTAAGAAATCCATTACCTACAAAGGGAAGAATATTAGAATGACTGCAGATCTCTCTGCTGAAACTTTTCAAGCCAGAACAGGGTGGTCATCGACTTTTAATCTCCTAAAGCAAAATAACTTTCAACCCCGGATCCTGTATCCAGCTAAACTGAGTTTCATTTATGATGGAGAAATTAAATACTTTAATGACATTCATATGTTGAAGAAATTTGCCATAACCAAACCAGCTCTTCAGGATATTTTCAGACCTATCTTCCATAACAACCAACCCAATCCTCTATCACAAAAGTAAACTCACTCAGAAACTTTTGATCAAACTCAAACTTCCACAGTGGTGAAAGGATTAAAAATGTCCACTGTACTTTCAAAAAACTCGATACCCAAAATTATACCAGACTTATCAATATTCTCCATTAATGTGAACGGTTTAAACTGTCCTCTAAAGAGGCACAGGTTAGCTGACTGGATACAAAAACTCAGGCCAGATACTTGCTGCATGCAAGAGTCACATCTTACATTAAAAGACAAATATAGACACAGAGTGAAAGGATGGTCATCCATATTTCAGGCATATGGTAATCAGAAAAAATCAGGTGCTGCAATTTTATTTGCAGATACAATAGGCTTTAAACCAACAAAATTAAGGAAGCATAAGAACGGTCACTTTATATTTGTTAAAGGTAATACTCAATATGATGAGATTTCAATTATTAATATCTATGCACCCAACCAGAATGCACCTCAATTCATAAGAGAAACTGTAACAGACATGAACAACATGATTTTCTCCAGTTTCAGAATAGCTGGAGATTTCCACACTCCTTTGGCAGTGTTGGATTGATCCTCCAATAAGAAGCTGAGCAAAGAAATTTTAGATTTAAACCTAACCATCCAACATTTGGATTTAGCAGACATCTACAGAACATTTCATCCTAACAAAACTGAATACACATACTTCTCATCAGCCCATGGATAATACTCCAAAATTGATCACATCTTAGGTCACAAGTCTAATCTCAATAAATTTAAAGGAATAGAAATTATTCCTTGCATCTTCTCGGAAAACCATGGAATAAAAGCTCAGCTCAGTAACAACAGGAATCTGAATACTCATACAAAACCATGGAAATTAAATAACCTTATGCTGAATGATAGCTGGGTCAGAGAGGAGATTAAGAAGGAAATTGTCAAATTTTTGGAACAAGACGACAATGAAGACATGAATTATCAGAATCTCTGCTATACTGCAAAGGCAGTCCTAAGAGGAAAATTTATAGCACTGCAAGCCTTCCTCAAGAGAATAAAAAGAGAGGAAGTTAACAACTTAATGGGACATCTCAAGCAACTGGAAAAGGGAGAGAACATTCCAACCCAAACACAGTAGAAGAAAACAAAGAACCAAAATCAGAGCAGAATTAAATGAAATTGAAAACAAAAGAATAATACAACAGATCAATAAATCAAAAAGTTGGTTTTTTGAAAAGGTCAATAAAATAGATAAACCTTTGGCTAACCTAACCAGGAAAAAAAAAGTAAAATCTCTAGTCTCATCAATCAGAAACGACAAAGACGAAATAACAACAGACTCCTCAGAAATTCAATAAATCCTTAATGAATATTACAAGAAACTTTATTCTCAGAAATATGAAAATCTGAAGGAAATTGACCAATACTTGGAAGCACATTACCTTCCCAGACTTAGCCAGAATCAAGTGGAAATGTTGAATAGGCCCATATCAAGTTCTGAAATAGCATCAACCATACCAAACCTCCCTAAAAAGAAAAGTCCAGGACCAGATGGCTTTATGTCAGAATTCTACCAAACCTTTCAAGAGGAATTAGTCCCTATATTACTCAACCTGTTCCAAAATGTAGAAAAAGAAGGAAGACTACCCAACACATTCTATGAAGCAAACATTACCCTGATCCCCAAACCAGGAAAAGACCCAACAAGAAAAGAAAATTATAAAACAATATCATTAATGAATATAGATGCAAAAATATTCAACAAGATCCTAACAAACAGAATCCAGCAACACATCAGACAAATTATACATTATGACCAAGTTGGTTTTATCCCTGGGTCTCAAGGCTGATTCAATATACGTAAATCTATCAGTATAATTCAGCACATAAACAAATTAAAAAACAAAGACCATATGATTCTCTCAATTGATGCAGAAAAAGCTTTTGATAATATCCAGCATCCTTCATGATCAGGACGCTTAAGAAAATTGGTATAGAAGGGACATTTCTTAAACTAATAGAGGCCATCTACAGCAAACCCACAGCCAATATTGTATTGAATAGAGTTAAATTGAAATCATTTCCACTCAGATCAGGAACCAGACAAGGCTGCCCATTGTCTCCACTGCTCTTTAACGTTGCAATGGAAGTTTTAGCCACTGCAATTAGGGAAGAAAAGACAATCAAGGGTATCCACATAGGGTCAGAAGAATCAAACTTTCACTCTTCACAGATGATATGATTGTATATCTGGAAAACACCAGGGATTCTACTACAAAACTCTTAGAAGTGATCACGGAAAACAGCAGCATCTCACATTACAAAATCAACATTCATAAATCGGTAGCCTTTATATATACCAACAATAGTCAAGCTGAAAAAACAGTCAAGGACTCTATTTTATTCACAGTAGTGTCAAAGAAGATGAAATATTTGTGATTTTATCTAACAAAGGACATGAAAGATCTCTATAAAGAGAAATATGAAACCCTAAGAAAAGAAATAACTGAAAATGTTAACAAATGGAAAAATATACCATGCTCATGGCTGGGAAGAATCAACATTGTTAAACTATCCATTCTACCCAAAGCAATATACAATTTTAATGCAATTCCTATTAAAGCTCCACTGTCCTGCTTTAAAGATCTTGAAAAAATAATACTTCATTTTATATGGAATCAGAAAAAACCTCGAATAGCCAAGACATTACTCAGAAATAAAAACAAAGCAGGAGCAATCACACTACCAGACCTCAGACTATACTATAAATTGATAGTAATCATAACAGCATGGTACTTGCACAAAAACAGAGAAGTAGATGTCTGGAACAGAATAGAGCACCAAGAGATGAATCTAGCTACTTACCGTTATTTGATCTTTGAAAGCCAATTAAAAACATTCAGTGGGGAGAAGATTCCCTATTTAACAAATGGTGCTGGGTGAACTGGCTGGCAACCTGTAGAAGAAGGAAACTGGACCCACACTTTTCACCATTAACTAAGATAGACTCTCACTGGATTAAATATTTAAACTTAAGACATGAAACTATAAAAATACTAGAAGAGAGTGCAGTGAAAACCCTTGAAGAAATTGGTCTGGGCGAGTATTTTATGAGGAAGACACCCCCGGGCAATTGAAGCAGTTTCAAAAATACACTACTGGGACCTGATCAAACTAAAAAGCTTCTGCTCAGCCAAGAACACAGTAAGTAAAGCAAGCAAACAGCCATCAGAATGGGAGAAGATATTTGCAGGTTATGTTTTCGACAAAGGTTTAATAACCAGAATTCACAGAGAACTCAAAGGTATAAACAAGAAATGAACAAGTGATCCCATCACAGGTTGGGCAAGGGACTTGAAGAGAAACTTCTCTGAAGAAGAAAGGCACACAGCCTACAGACATATGAAAAAATGCTCATCATCTTTAATTATCACAGAAATGCAAATCAAAACTACTTTGAGATATCATCTAACTCCAGTAAGATTAGCCTATATCACAAAATCCCAAGACCAGTGATGTTGGCGTGGATGTGGAGAAAAGTGAACACTTCTACACTGCTTGTGGGAGTGCAAATTAATACATTCCTTTTTGAAAGATGTTTGGAGAACACTTAGAGATCTAAAAATAGATCTGCCATTCAATCCTATAATTTCTCTACTAGGCATATACCCAGAAGACCAAAAATCACAACATAACAAAGATATTTGTACCAGAATGTTTATTGCAGCCCCATTCATAATTGCTAAGTTATGAAAAAAAGCCCAAGTGCCCATCGATCCACAAATGGATTAATAAATTATGGTACATGTACACCATGGAATATTATGCAGCCTTAAAGAAAGATGGAGACAGGCGGCACCTGTGGCTCAGTCAGTAAGGCACCGGCCCCATATACTGAGGGTGGCGGGTTCAAACCCGGCCCCGGCCAAACTGCAACCAAAAAATAGCTGGGCGTTGTGGTGGGCGCCTGTAGTCCCAGCTACTCGGGAGGCTGAGGCAAGAGATCGCTTAAGCCCAGGAGTTGGAGGTTGCTGTGAGCTGTGTAAGGCCACGGCACTCTACCGAGGACCATAAAGTGAGACTCTGTCTCTACAAAAAAAAAAAAAGAAAGATGGAGACTTTACCTCTTTCATGTTTACATGGATGGAGCTGGAACATGTTCTTCTTAGTAAAATATCTCAAGAATGGAAGATAAATTATCCAATGTACTCAGCCCTACTATGAAACTAATTTATGGCTTTCACATGAAAGCTATAACCCAGTTATAACCTAAGAATAGGGGGAAGGGGAAAAGGGAGCTGAAAGATGGTGGAGGTGGGCGGAGGGAGGGTGATTGGTGGGATTACACCTGCGGTGCATCTTACAAGTGTATATGCAAAAGTTGGTAAATGTAGAATATAAATGTCTTAACACAATAACTAAGAAAATGCCAGAAAGGCTATGTTAACCAGTGTGATGAAAATGTGTCAAATGGTTTCTAAAACTAGTGCATGGTGCCCCATGATCGCATTAATGTACACAGCTATGATTTAATAAAAATAAATAAATAAAATAAAATAAAATAAAATAAATTTAATAATACTGTATAGTAGTTGGGTCCAGGTATGGATAAAGGAGGAAAGTGTTTAATTTCTCAAACATAATAGCAATGGATCTACAAGTTACCAAAACTTGTGAGATGCAGCAAAATCTGTCCTATGAGGGGAATTTATCACATTAGATGCCTACATCTGAAAAGCAAAAAAAGAGTGCATCAACAAACTTATAAGCCATTTTATGAAAATTTAAGAAGACAACAATCTAATCCCAATCCCAAGAGAAGAAAATAAATAACCAAAATTAAATTAGCGAATAATGAAGTTGAAAACAAAAGAATCAATCAGAAAATCAAGAAAACAAAAAGATGGTTCTTTGAAAAAATAAGTAAAATCAATAAACTCTAAGAACCTCAATCAGAAATAGTGAAGGAAAAACAATATCAGATATAACACAGCTACAAGAGATTATCTCTGACTATGATAAGATACTCTATACCTAGAAATTTGACAATCTGGAGGAAATGGACCAATACATAAAATCACAACCTCTCCCTAGACTTAACCAAGACGAAATAGACTTTTGAACAGACCAATTTCAAGCACTAAGATTCAAGAAACAATTACACACACACACACACACACACACACACACACACACACAAAATGCCCTGGTCCAGATGGCTTCACACCAGAATTCTATCAAACCTTCAAAGAAGAGCTTATTTCTATAGTGCAGAAATTATTTCTAAAAAATTGAGAAGTAAAGCATCTTCCCCAACACATCTATGAAGCAAACATCACCCTAATACAAAAGCAAAAAAAAAAAAAAAACAATTAACAAGGAGAACCTCAGACTTATTACACTAAAGAATATAGATTCAAAAGTTCTCAATAAAATTCTAGCCAATAGATTACTGCTACACATTAAAAAATATATACATCACAATCAAGTAGATTTATTCCTAGGAATGCAAGGCTGTTTTGCCATATGTAAATCTATAAATGTAATTCACATTATCAACAGAAGCAGAAACAAAAACCATATGATATTCTCAATAGATGCATAAAAAGCATTTGATAAAATTCAGCATCCTTTTCTAAACAGAACTCTTAAGAATATAGGCATAGGTAGCACATTTCTTGATCTAATTGACATTATCTATGACAAATCCATAGCTAATATACTGAATGAAGTAAACTGAAAGCTTTTCCACTCAAAGCTGGAACCAGACAAGAATGTCCTGTATCACCACTACTATTCAACATAGTGCTGGAAGTTCTAGCCAATGCATTCAGGCAAGAGAATGATATAAAGGGTACCCAAATGGAGCCAGAGAAGGTCAAACTGATGATATGATCTCAGAGAATACCAAAAATTAAACCATAAGACTCCTGGAAGTGATCAAAAATATAGTAATGTCTCAGTATATAAAATCAATGTCCACAAATCAGGAGCCTTTATATATGCCAATGACAGCCAAGTTGAGAAGCTAATCAAGGACACGATTCCTTATACAGTAGCTTCAGAGAAAACGAAATATTTAGAATTAACTGAACAAAAAAGGTGAAGGAACACCACAAAGAGAATTATGAGGGGCAAACATGAATCCTGGAGGATCTCAAATTACATCTTCCATTTGACCCCATAATCCCACTATTAGGCATCTACCTAAAAGAAAGAAAAATCATTTTGTCATAAGGGCAGCTGCATTTGATTGTTTATTGGAGCTCAATTTACAATCACTGTGATGCAGAAATAACTGAAATGCCCATCAACTCAGGAATGGATTGACAAATTGTGGTACGTGCACACCATGCAATACTATTCAGTTATTAAAAAAAGATGGTGACTGCATGTTTTGTAACATCCTGGCTTGACTTGAAGCACATTCTTCTTAGTAAAGTATCACAGAATAGAAAAGCAATTATTCAACGTACTCTATACTAATATGAAGCCAGTAAATTGTCTAATACTCACATAGAAGAAAAATGCCCACATAGAAGAAAAACTCATTTTAATTCAAGTTGGAGGGAGGGGTAACAAGGCAGGAGGAGGGGACGGGGGTTGGGCTGCTCCCACTGAATGGATATAGCACGGGGGTGTTTGGCACACCTTTTGTGTGTAGGACATAACCACAAGAGGGACTTTACCTGACACAATCAAATATTTTTACCTGGTTGTTTGTACATTCACGTTAACCTGAAATAAGTTTTTTTTTTTTTTTTTTTTGTTTTTTTTTGGCCAGGCCTGGGTTTGAACCCGCCACCTCTGGCATATGGGACCGGCACCCTACTCCTTGAGCCACAGGCGCCGCCCGAAATAAGTTTATTTTTTAAAAATAATAAATTTTTGCTTTTCTACTTGATGTCTTGTGTGATTTGATGGGGGTGTGTGTGAAAGTTACACCAAGTCATTTTACTGTGAGCCTGACTGTAAGTGCTGCCTCCTCTATATACTGTGGTCTGGGTTGAGCCCCCAAGTTCTCATGCAGCCCCAGCCTATGGCTTTGCTGGGACCAGCCTACATGGCTGCACCTGTAGATGGGAATTCTGTGCCTGAAGATTTCCCAGGTAGGCTTTATGTGCTGTCAGTGACTCCACAGTTCTGAGAATTCAATAGCAGTCCAGCTCCTATGACTCCTAGGCATTGCCCTGGTGGAGACCTCTGTGGTGGCCTGAAATAATGAAATTTATGCCACGATATAAAAGCTTTTGTAGTTTTCACCATGCATTAATCGTTTTTCATTTTATTTGCAACATTACAGGTTGTCTCACTCACAACTAAATGAGGTTTCTCTTAAAATTCTTAACTATGTAAAATGAAAACCAGTAACTTGCAACCTAGGTAACTACTGCCTTCTCCCAAAGATCATCTCTTTAGCTATTGACTATTTAAAAATCACATTTAATGCATATCCTCTGGTTGTCCTAATCAAAAATATGAGTACACAGTGAAGGCATACTGTTTATTATGTCATATACATTTAAAATGACAAAGGGTAAAGAACAAAGGAGAAAAGCAGTACCTATAGATAAACTATAGAAAAAGGAAAATGACTAAGTGACATTACAGTAACTGTTTTAAAAATAAAAGATACTTGACTATTTCTTCAAATGTGAGTGCTGATCAAAGAATTAGGAAAAATAATTAAAATCTTTTTTAGGCATTCTGATTTTTCCCCACCATGGGCCACAATGGAGAGTACCACTTAAACACCAGAATTTCTTCTTCAGTAGGTCCTTCATCTCCAGGATGCGAAGAATAGAAGAATGAATACACAGATGAAGAATGAAACCCCACAGATCAGTGGTAAGAACCTGCCTAGGTTCTTTGTGTAGGGGTATGTACAGTCTTAAAGGTACTTTGTAGTTGCATTTGTCCAGGACTTGGTAACAAATGAATAGATACAGTCCCTTTCACTGGGGCAAGATGAATGAGCGTATTAATGAATGGATACAGTCCCTTCTGCTAGGAACTGGGGGAAAGATGCATTAATGAATTTATACAGTCCCTTCTGCTAGGAGCTGGGGGAAAGATGCATTAATGAATGGATACAATCCCTTCCGCTGGGACAAGATGAATCAGTGCATTAATGAATGGATACAGTCACTTCTGCTAGGGACAAGGAGAATGATGCATTAATGAATGGATGCAGTCCATTCATGAAATTGTCTGGGCCTAGGAAACTCACATGAAACTAATCAGGCCCAGGAAATCAGGGCTTCCCTGTTCAGTCACAAGTGCAAAGGGAGGGAGACAGAGGCCAGGGCAGAGACAGCACTGTACTCCCTGACCTGGCAATCTGGAGGAGTTCACCCAGAATTTGCCCGCCCCCCTCAGGCTCTGGAGGCTCCTGCACCCTACCCACCCCCCCCCACCGGTTGTTTCCTCTGCCGGCTGCTGTGGTACCAACACCCCCAGGATTGAAACTTCAGGTCCTCTCCTCAGCTCCAGTAGTGCTGATTAGGGCGCCACCTGCCCTGTAGCACCACTAATATTTTCAGAATGGAATAAATGTAAACAATATTTTTCATAAAATGCACTGTCTTAGATATCAACATCCATATAAATTAAATGGGTTCCATATACACTATGCTATTAATATAACCATGTTCTATGTTTTTTTCATTTAAAACTTCACTTTTTTTCAAACATTGATCATTCAAAAACATTGTTTCTTATTTTACTATTCATACTGCTTAATTTTTTTTGGTTAGTAGGACAGGCTACTCTTCAATAGAGCATTAATATTTAAAAGCAGAAGAGAGAAGAAAATCATGCACTAAAACCACCTACTTATAAAGGAAAATGATATGATACAAAGAAATGTGCCTAATGTCATATAGCCCAGCATGTAAAGTAGCATGAGAAAAGGTGTTATTCCTAGACAAATTCACTATAAATTGTAAAAACACTGCTACTAATATCCCATTACTGGTAATATATTTCAATTTCATTAGTAGAATACTTGCCATAAAAATGAAACTTTGCAAATATCACTGGAGGAATTAACATATTTGCAATGAAAAGAATTCCTAAACAGCCAGAAGTATGAGGCTTTGGGGTGATATTTTTTTAATAACTATACATAGCCCACATTTCAGAAAATGTAATGTCATTTTTTAAAATATGTGAACAATTAAAAAATCTGGCTAATATAATTTTAGTTAGTGAATTTTTTAAGTATATCTCATATTGTCATGTATTCAAATAGGCGCAAATAGCATATAAGATAAATACATTAATTAGAGTTCGTGCCTTCATATCACAATAGTGTTCCAGCTCTCGGGCTTCGCATCAGCATTGTTTCAATTAAGACCTCCTACTTTTATGACCATGAGGGCAAGCCAGGGATCCTAGTTTCCCCCTTCCTTTACTCCAATATAGCTTACAGTCCAAAAAATGTCCCCTGATCCGAGGTAAACTTCTGAAAAAGTTTGAATTTGGCAATGAAAGTAACAGTCGAATGATGTCAGTAAGGAAACACCTGTGTTCACACGTCGTCCCATGGACTGCCCTTCTGTAGTAGAGAAGCCAATACAGCCGATATAGACTGTAAGGTGGACGTGAATAACGGATGGGGAGTAAGACTGAGGAAGATAACCCCGGCCAGTGGGGTTCAAAACCCCAATTATATACAACATGGACTCTGGTTCTGCTCCGGTTCCTAAATTAATAGCTTTATCCTGTGATTAGACCTAAGGTTTCTGAGTTGGTCTTCTCTCAGTTATTACTTTCAGTGTCCTAGAACATTCTATACACACTGAAGTGAGCAAAAGAGGACCAGAGACAACAACAGAGATAAAGAGGCAGAGAGAGACCGAGAGACCGTAAATTTTTAAAACGATATACCCACGTTTCATTGTTGAAAATTTAAAAATAACACTGATGATACAATATAATATAGAAAATATAAGTGAATGAAATAGTTATGAGGGTAATATGAAACAATGGTAGAGTTTATTTTAATTAGGAGTAGGAAAATAGTTTTGAGGATTAACATGGAGCTTCCATTTTTATCTACTCTCGACTATGCAGCATGGGGATAAAAGTATTTGATATTATTCTCTAAAATGTATGGAGCTAAATATGTGTAAATAAAAAAACAAGAAATTATAACAAATATTAAAGGAAAAATTATGATACCTAAGAATGCGTTAACTAAGGAAGTACAGACCTTAGACTGAGGTATTGGAAATGTGATTGAGTAAGCTTAGTGATAGTTCTAAACTTCTGATATTCTGGGCCAGAAGGAGAAAACTAAGCTCATTCTGTCCAATCCCAGGGGATGGGATTGAGTTACCTTTGAATACAATCCGAAAGATACTGTAAGAAGAAAAACTTAAAATGTACCACAAGGTCATCTGGTCTTGTGAACTCTGTTCTTCTGGTCACAAATTCCCTATTACTATTTACTTTTCACATGCCCTATATATCTACTCCATATATTCTATCCAGGAATTTTGGTGGCATTTATTGGGAGAAATAAGATGGATTTTTTTTTCCAGAACAGTGGTTTTAAACTGATGTTTCCTAATAACTGATAATGATAAGCAAAAATAGTGTCTCCTAGCTTGTTGGTTCCAATTGAGGCCGGACAAGGGAGCCACAATTTGCTTTCTTGTAGTACCTGATTTTTAAACCATCATAAAATAATTTCCTACCCTTTTATTAGTGATGATGTCTAACTTTTGTGATGCATACATATAATTTAATAGCCCAGTATTCATTTGCTTGTATAAGTAAAAATTTTCATAATTTTAATGAAAAGATGAATGCAAGTATAAAGTAGGATTTCAAAAACTACTATCTAACCAGAATAGCACCCTTTAACCATCATTTATATGTTAATTTCTCATTACATTGGTTAGCATTGATGTATTCATTAATTTAATAACTGCAGTATCATATTCCCTTACTAAATATCAGAAGGTAAAAATTAATGAAATATTCCTTACTTGGTGCCCTGAAACCATTTTGGCATACAATAGTTCAAATACTTTCAAAATTAATTTTATAATAATCATAATAATTAAAATGATTTTTTAATTTGAACTAATTTAATTCAGTTAAATAAAATGATGGCCTTTAACTAATACTGAAATAAGCTACTGTTAAACTTCCAGGACACAATTATCTACCAATATAATTAACAATAAATTAGGTGCTCTAGGACTATACATATTCAAAATAGGTTTTGGATATTTTTAAAAGCTGGTTTTAGTTAAGTAACTAATTTCTCTGATGCATGATATAAAATAGCATTTTTGCTAAATTTGACAGATACATTAGAAATTAAACCTCAAAGATAATAACAGGATCCAGCTAAACAAGTATTAAATGTAATTTATGCAATTATATATAAATATGAAATAGATCTGTATTGGTACATATCTTATTTCTCTTTTTCCTCTTATAGTCTGAATAATTAATATAAATATAAAATAATAATTTTGGATATATTCAAGCCACAAGAACTTTTACCTTTACATTACAGCTATATTTCATTTTGTTCCTTGGTCACTATTCTCATCTAGTGATGTTTTACAAGTAGCCTTGAGAGCTGTGATTGATTTTACCACAGGAGACGTTCAGTTTCAATAATATCTTCATGTTGAGAATGGAGGGAAACACAGTAACACATTGTAAAAACCAGTACTTCCTCAGATCCCACTTCTTGAGCCTTTCACCATGTTATATTTGCCTCCCTGATTCTCAGAAAACACAGTATTTTCATTTTCAACTCAGCTGCTCATTTTTCAATTTCTACATCCAGCTCAGCTAACCAATTTGTGACCCTGTCTGCTATTGACAGCTGGGTTACACTGTTGAGAATTTATTTCTTAATATTTTAAATTTTTTTCCCTTATCTGACTTGTTGATTTTAGTTAAACATGAAAAGATGTCTTAGGAAATCTGATGCCAAATGCTCTGATGCCAGTATTTAAGAATTCACATGTAACTCCATTGTTATTGACAACATTGATTTATCGCCATGTAGTTTTTTATGTAGGCATTGAAAGAAATACTGAAAACATTTATGAATTACAGAACCTGTCATCTTTTGATTTGGTATAGAAGGATGGAGAATTCAAGTAAAAATAGAACCAAAATTTACAAGTTACCCTTTCAAAAAAATGTTTTAATGTGACTCAAAAAAATCGATAAGTCATATAGCTATTAATAATCATCAAGAATAAAACATGTCCATATAATATATTGTAGAATAACTGAGATAATTTAGTGCTCATAACTGGCCATTTTTATTCATTTTTTAATTCATGTAAAATTCAACTCCTACTGGTAAACAATTCAATTATGTCAATTTGCTAAATATGGAAAATTAAATATCATAATATTTCTAGCATTATAATTTCAGATAAATTAAGCAGGTATGAGATGAGACAGTGTTATCAGCATAGTAGTGACACAAAAAAAAGATCAAATAAAACCATTTTCCAAATTATTTGTTACCTCTTAAAGACCAAAACCAGAGTATGGTTCTTTAGGTTTCCAGTTATTTACACTGATTAGGTTTTATTTTAATTATTCTATCTAAAATTTTTATAGTTAGAAATTTATTGAGTATTGTTATCGATTGCATCATTCATAGATTCGTATCATAGGGACTAGAAGTTCATTTTCTTCTACTAATTTGATAGAATTTCCTCTCTATTAATCAGTTTGTAAGTATTTTAAAAGAGTATTTCTTAATTAACAAACATATTATCCTAGATACACAGTTTTAAAAGTGATGGTAGCTACTATTTAGTTATATGGCTAAGTATCAAAGGGGAGAGTCTATGCTGTGTTTGTCCAGCTAGGGCGTACAAGTAGACGAGAGATTCTAGATTCAGCTATGCAAAGCAAAAAATAAAGTAAGTCTTCTCCATCTTTAATTATGATTTCTATCATTTCATGTTCCAAAAGTCTCCTCTGCACCAAAAGCTAATGATTCAATTTATGTTTTTTGAATAATCGTGTCAGCAGTCACTAATAATAAAAGACAAACACAGTCTGCTCCCCGTCTTCCAGGAATCTATTTAGTAGAGGTAAATGGAGGTGGAGAAGCAGAAGCGGAGGAGCACGTTTCTACTTTTACCATATAAACATGAATGTACAGTGGTTGAGCATAAAGGAGAGAATGTGTAAACCCAAAAAGGCCGTGTGAGGGGAGGTGGAATCTGTAAGACCTCACTAGGAGTTGACCTTTTAGTTGTACCTTGATGGATAGTGAAATTTGTTTTCATAGTAAATGGTTGTTTATAAGGGAAAATAAAAATCATTCTTGGTAGACTTGGCATGGAGATGAACCTGAATTGCAAGGTTTGGATTATGGGGAACAATGCTATGGAGTTTAAAGTGTTGCCAACAACCAAGTGAACCATTGACACAATTTAAGTAGATACTATTATAGTCAAGTTGTAACTTTTAAAAAATTGTATCTAATGGGAGTATAAAAGATAAATATGTGGCTTAAATTTCTCTAATAAAGATAGGTGTAACAGTTAAAACCTTACATCACTGCTAGACTCCAGGACACAATGATGAAGGCGATTTGTGTTTGTTTATTTTTTTGTTTTGTTTTTGTTTTTGTCTGCAATACCCAGGCTGATGCTGATATTCAGTAAGATAATGAATTTAGGGATGCAAAAAAGGTAATTAATTTGGATACATGTGAGATATCCTCAGATAGTAAAAACACTTTGATTATAGATGTTAAATTTAGGGAAGAAGACAGCTGGAGGTAAGACTTAGACATCATCATAATTATGAATTAGCATTTGAACTAATAGAAGTGAATATATATGTATATATATTTAAAATCATAAAATGGGAAGGAAAAGAAATTACAAAGAACACCAATAATTAATCCATAAGTAAAGAAAAAGTAAGAAATAATGTTCAGGAAAATAAAGGCAGATAGATCAAAAAGTAGGAAAAAAATAATCATGGGAGCTAAAAAGTTTTGAAGAAAACTATAGTCACTAATTAGAAATGTTGCAGAAAATATAATTAATGTAACCACTGAACATGTTAATTATTTTTAACCAGAGTCTGTTAATAATTTTATGTCTATGATTACAATGTTTTGAGGGCTGAAGCCAAATGACACTGCAAATGAAGAATTAATTGTGGGTAAGCAATTAAAAATACCAGTGAAGACTACCTATCGATTTATTCGTTTCTGAAGAGAGGAGTCTAAAGACATTTCAACTGAAAAACAGGATAAGGAAAGGGAATTTTTATAATTAAATATCTGAATTTGTTAGTCATTTGAAAAAGGAAGATCAGCATTGGAGAAACACAGAATATTACTCATAATTTAATAGGATTTTTTTTTTTGGCTCTTTTCAGTTTATTGAAAAATATGGAATGCTTCATGAATTTGCGTGTCATCCTTGCACAGGGGCCATGCTAATCTTCTCTGTATCGTTGCAATTTTAGTGTATGTGCTGCCGAAGCGAGCACATTAATGGAATTTTTTATGAAGGTTAAGGACAGGTGCAGCACTACAGTTGTAGGTATTACTGTTTGGCCCTTAAAGATAAGGAAAAAAAAAAACAAAAAACTTTTCCCTGAAATTGGTAGGAAAAGATGAGGTAGATTGTAATACTACATGTGGGGAAAGGGTAATGAAGATATTCATCACTAATTTCCTCCTAACTTGCTGATAAAATTGAGTCCCTGTTCTCTTGGAAGGAAGGAGAATAGGATGAATAAAATAGTCGAGAACAGTGATCAAAGGTAAAAAGTCACTATGGAAAGTGAAGTAAAATGGGAGCTGACCAGGACCGTGTTAATTTGGAGACTTAACACTGTACGTAAATCCTGCATTTTCATAAGCAATTATTACCATACTTGTGTAGATTTTCTCCTGTAGTTCTCAGATGCTATGAATCTTGGATCAGAGACAGCACATAATTGGTGTTTTTCTAGACAGGAGTGGAGAAAAGATATAAAATGAATTGTTACTGATCTCCTTTAAAGAATAGTTGAAGGACGTTTTATGTAATCTAGTCTGGCTTGATAAAGAAAAGTCACGAAAAAAGTAGTTATATGCAACAATTAAACAAAATCTTAGAAAGTGGAGGTATTGATAAAATAAAAATGATAAAATAATTGAGAGCAAGAAGCGTACATGGTTCAAGTTGCAAATACTAGGGTATTGACAGTTTGTATTTTTGAATACCTCATTTTCAACTATGGCGAAGCTTATAAATGAGGTAGTAGAATTAAGAACCGGAAAAAAATACTATGGAAGGTAAAATTTCTAGACTCCTAATGTTTATATTTCACTTATAATTAGTATTGTTCTTGAAGTCGCCATGAAGGACAATGGTGATAAAAATATGGGTACTATGAGGCACATGCAAATATTTTTGATCAAAGATGGATAATGTATGGAGAATGTTAGGTAATAATAGATGTAAAAAAAGAAAAGATACACAAAGAAATTAATTATGACAATATTAGATAAATCATTCAAATACGATTGGCTTGGCTTTCAACCTGACTTTCAATTTTTGCCTACTATGAAAACTTAAAAAATGATAATTGCTGCATTGAAAATGTCTCTTGACCATGAAGGAAATTTCTGCACTAATAAAATTGCATTGTTTTCTTAAAGATCATAAAATAATTACAGAGAAGAAGCATCACTTATAATTTCATGTTTTAATATCTATTTTTAACATAGTAGCATGTATAAATATATGTATATATGATCTGAGAAAATCAATGCCCTTCCTTATGGAGGTGAATGGAATGATATTCACATTTCTGGAATGACTAATAGTAAAATTATACACAGCTAAATTTTTTGTTTATTTTCATTCTTTAAAATATAATATTAATAGCACATATAGAAGGAAGAAAATGATAAAGATAAGAGCAAAAATTAAGAAAATAATTAGAGGACATTAGAGACAATAATCAAAGGCACAATTTTTCTGATTAAGTTGATGTATTATGCACAAATATAGCTATAATTCAATACATTTTAAAAGTTGAAAAGTTAAATGTGCATGAATTATGGCAAAAAAGCATAAGTTGATAAATTCAACATTTGATAAAATTCAACATTCAGTAATAATAACTCCACAACTAATAATGGAACCAAATTTCCCTAAACTAATAAAGATCATCTACAAAAATTTTAGAAAGCGTCATCACTAATTTTAAATATTGTAAGATTTACTCTTGTGACAGGGAATAAGATAAATGACATGATCAGCCTTTCTATTTATCAATGTTCTGGATATCCTTGAGAGTATAATATAAATGAAAAACGATACAGATTGGAAAAAAAAGTAGTTTTCATTAATTTACTGATCTCATAGTCATAAATCTAGAATATCATATAATCTACCAAAATAACTATTATTAACCATATGTCAAACATGAAATATAAAAGTAACCAAATTTTTATATACGTGTAACAGATTATGAAAATATGCATATATAAACATTTTAAACATAGTATATCAGGAGCATATACCTTTGCTAAGATTAAGCATGGTTTCACATCACTTGAATGTCTAATTAATCCTTAGAATTAGCTTTTTCCAAGGAAACGTTTGCTTTAGTCCCTATTTGCCTTGCTTGTTCCACTATAAGAGATTTTGCCCAAATGGCGTTTTCTTATTGTGACCTTTTGTGATGATTAGCTATATATACAAAGAACAGGGAGAAATTTTAGTTGCTGACATAAATCCTAACAGGGGTATTAAAAAACAGGCAATTTACCTTACACTACAAATGATTTTCTACATGCTATCCCTTAACATCCTCTGAGAGGCAGATCAACATAATTAATAGGGGTCAATGAATAACACTCATTTCTGCCAGTTTTATATACAGCACTGAGTTAATAAATTAATTATAATATTTTCACTATTCGTTATGTTTTTGTTTTGTATATTCAACTGCCCTATTGTTTTAAAAGTCAGATGGAAAATAAACTAACATACAAAAATTCAAAAGCGTCATTAGGGGCGTAAGTCTTTTTTGAGTTTAAACTTTGATTTTTCTTCTGTTGTATGATCTCATCTGTGTGAGTTTCATTTTTCTCATCTGTAAAATGGTGGAGATGGCATGGATAGCAACTACTCTACAGGATAGGCGGATGAATTTTTCTTGTGTGTAAAATATGCCTTGAGCAGTAACTAACAGTTATTATGGGTTCAGTCAAAAAGGCAGTTATTGCAGTACTAGCTATAAAGTAGAAGAGGTAGTTATTATTATATCAGACCTTGATTTCTACTGCGTGGCATTAAGGGTTAAGGTCACTCCGTCCTGACTCAGAAGCTGATTCAGTAAATTCAGGAGAAAAAATGAATCCAAAAATGTACCATGTTCACAGAACATTTGTGTGTTGCATTGTTTTATTTTTCTTTTTTTGTTTCTTTTGCCTTATTTCTACCAGCCATTTTGACATTATAGAACACAGACCAACTGGTAGTGAAACTGTAATAAAAAAGGCAGCTCCTTTCACTGTGGCAAAACTTACTTTAAGTATCATGGCCTTGTCCATACTCCTTATGGAAAACAATAGCAGATATTACTCTGTAGTTTCACTAACCACTTGCACTTCTCTCAAGGGAGAAGATTAAGAATTTAAAAAGATATGATCTGTTTTTAAAATTGTAAATTTATCAGTCTAAGCAATATTTAAGTAACCTATGACAATTATTTAGAGACTAAAAATAATTTTTTAAAAGAATACAGAAATAAAAGTGGAAAGGAATCCAGAAAAAAGAATAGCTATGAAGTTTACTTCAATTAAAGAATTTCCTTGTAGTTAGAGAAAATAATATTTGAAGTCTTTACTTTTGCAAATCTGTTTCCTTTAAATATCATAAACGTGGGCGGCGCCTATGGCTCAAGGAGTAGGGCGCCGGTCCCATATGCTGGAGGTGGTGGGTTCAAACCCAGCCCCGGCCATAAAAAAAAAAAAAAAAAAAAAAAAATATCATAAACGTAAGTGTCCAGTTTTCATTTAAAAAAATTGTAAAATAAGATTTCCCAATCAATGTAACTGATGGCTTATAGAGTTATCATGTGACTTGTCCATGCTTGATAGAAATAGGTACTTACAATACTCAGTCACAAATTTTCTTTTACCTGTTTACACATATACAAGCAGAGAAAGCTCAGTTCTTTTGATTCAATTTATGTAATGAATTAAATATGAAATATGTTTTCTCTGGCAATATGAATATCCATATTTTAATGGTATGTGTTTTTTTCCTACAAAGAGTTACTCAATCCATTAACCATACATTTATTTTCGCCAAATTAGAAATGGCATATGGAGAAAAAACAGAATTTAACCAATTAGTGTGTCTAAGACTTGAAGTAAAAGCACCCCAAAAAAATCCCCTAAACTGTTAGTTTTTTCTCAAAAAGAAACCTCTATGCTGAGTAATGGATGACTACCTTGCATGCCTTATATACAACATGTGTGATAATATTTTAATTTTTTCCTATATTATCTGGGATGCTACCATAATTTGAAGAGAGGGAAAATAAATGTAACTCATATTATTTTTTTTGTTTGTTTGTTTTCACTTTTAGTTTTTAGTTTTGCATCTAGGTAAATTACATGTACTGGTATCTTTAGAGGAGCAAAGCATTACAATTACACTGTACCATTAGATATACCTAAATAGCTTGCTAAGGTAGAAGAAGATTATTTTGTTCATTTTTTGAGCACTTACTAAAGTTTCTTTCTCATAAACAAGAAACACGAAGGAGAGAAGTTCATTCTGTTCAATTTTACATTAATTTATTTTAGTTTAATATTAAATGGAACCTAGCTTTTTCAACGCCTAAAGCACTTTGCCAGAAGGTAGATACTCTGGTAGAATAATATATTACATATTGACAGTGAATATCTGCAAAATAAATGTGATATTGAGTCCTTTTCATTCTGTTCTATTCACAGAGTTTGGGGACGGATTGAGTTTTCTCAATGAAGAAAATCCCAGTGTTCAGTGAGGTAAATTGCAGAGATGGTCACAATTCCTCCTGCATAGTGCGCACGACCATTTGCTATGCAGTCGCCTCTTTTTACCTCTACCGAGTGTCTCACACTTCTTCATTTGTGTTGACCTAATAACTTGCTGTTAACAACAGAAACATAAATTATGATTACTTATAATTTATAACTTATAAAAAAACCTTGAGCAGAGCTTTTTCATTGAGGCTTAGGTTTCATGTACTTGGAGCTCAGTGACTATCTTGTGGCACAGGTCACTAGAGTATTAGAAATGGCATAGAGGAGAATCAAGGCCATTGATTCATAGCCAGGTGACTACCAAATAGTGAGGTCATCCTGTGTCATTTAGCCACTCACCCATCTTCTAGTTGACAACAGTCACAGGGAGGAACTTAAGTTAGCTGGCTTAATCCAAGCCAGGGGCCAACTCAAAGATTTGTCAGATAAATAAAATGGTTGCATTATTCAAAATGGTTTTATTGCACACCAAACACTAAGTAACAAAATCATAAATGTAAGTTTAACAAAATATATAATGAGCTTATGATGAAGGCTGCACTCTATCTCTTCCAAAAGACAGAGAAAGGATATGATGAAGGCTAAAGCAAAATATTCAACAAATACAAAATACCTGTGTATAATTTGCAAGATGGTTCCTCCGCCTAAGGTTGACAACAACTGAAGGAATTTGACATCAGGAAAAAAATATCCACCTACTGATTTAAAAAATATTCAAAAAGTAGAAGTATGTCTGATTGTAGCATAAAGTTAATTTTTATACAGGGTCTGCCATCTATAGTAGATTTTTCTGTGATCAAATAGCTGATATTACTTAGTATCATTGAAAAGAGACAAAAAATGTACTGCCCTTGTGCCAAATAAGCTCATTTTGTTGCATGACCAGAGAGTGTATCTTTAAAGCAAGCTGGCCATCTGGCAATTTCATATTTTGGTCACAAGAGGAATCATGAAAAATAGTTCAGAATGCTTGTCTTTACAAAATGTTCACATTTTAAATATATCTCAGACTAATTATACTTTGTACAATGAATTATACATCTTTTACCTTACTCTCTCTTTTCTCCTCTTAGGTTACTCCATTGCTTTTAGAAAACCACTTTATCCCTAGACTTAAACCAGTAATTATAATTTAAGAACCATAAAATTATAAGAATTATTAAAATGTAATTGACTTGATAAACTAATTTCACTTAATGTCTTGCTTCCTCTCTAGTGTTACCTAATTGTTTCTTTAATTATCGTAGGCATTTTGCCTCAACAAGCTTGCTAGAAGAAAACACTATATTTGTATAAACTTTTGTGTACACTAAGGGAAAAAAATCCTATGTTCAATTTAGCATCTGTTAAAAAGATCAATTTTTTTCTTTTTCTTTTAATTTAACTTGTCCTTGCACAAAGTAGGTTAGGTAGAAATAGAATGTTTGTTGACAATAACATGCAACTAATGATTTTTTTTTATCCCATGCTTTAATTAAATTCTACTTTAGTTTATTCTCTAGACAAGAAAGCCAGGCAGGGATTTTTATCAATCTTTAAATGTATATCCCATAGAGAAGGATCAATTTAATCTCATTTCCTATAAAACTAAAGGATACAATGGTCATACTTGCAAATTTATTCAATTCATAGACTAATTTGTCCATTCTCACATCATATGGAATTGAAATTATGGCTACTTTCAAAACCACAAAACCACTGCTATATGAATTCCATACTTTTGCTTTTGTTTTTTTTAATGTGGAAGGTTAAATATCATGGTTTATGAGAGTAACTGCAATGCTCAAATAGTTTAAGACACTATTCTTTAACAAGTTTGAAAATTAGTGCCACTAGATTTTAGTTTTAGTTTCTGAGATAGTATTATTAAATAGTACTCATTTTTTTGTTGTTATTATTTGCTCTTTGCTTCAAAGACCTCTAATGGGGAAAGAAGCTTCCTCCTTACTGTTAATATCATTAATCCATTTTCTCCTCCAAAAATTCTACTCTTTTTAATACCTTTAATGTCAAGAGAGACAGAGTCTCACTGTACCGCCCTCGGGTAGAGTGCCGTGGCGTCACACGGCTCACAGCAACCTCTAACTCTTGGGCTTTCGCGATTCTCTTGCCTCAGCCTCCCGAGCGGCTGGGACTACAGGCGCCCGCCACAATGCTCCGCTATTTTTTTTTGTTGTTGTTGTTGTTGCAGTTTGGCCGGGGCTGGGTCCGAACCCGCCACCCTCGGCATATGGGGCCGGCGCCCTACTCACTGAGCCACAGGCGCCGCCCAATATGGAAAAGTTTTATATAGTAGGTGAAAGTATAACCTGATCTTTAGTAACTTTGGTGATGTTACTACTCACCGAAGTTGCTAAATGCAATGTATTGCATTTCTTACTTATATGGCCATTCTGAGGTGTTCTTCTGGCAACTCTTCTCCCACTCAAATCCTAAACCTGCAACCAGGTGGACAGTCCTCTCCACACTATTCATTAATGAACACATCAAAACCTTCATCTGAATTCTTGCAACTCTAACACAGCTCTTGACCCAGTTCTATAACTCCAGGTGCCCTTACTCTGAATTAATTCTCCTGTAGAGAAGCAGGCACAATTCTTTGTGGTCCCCACATTCAAGAACATATGCCAGTTTTTATTGATCTTTCCAAGGAGTTGCTTGAAGTCAATATCAGAAACTCAGCAAACATTGAGTCAGAGGTAATACTTGGATTTTCTCCCTTGAAGATTACCACTCTCTGTGTCTCAAAAACTTCCCTTGATGACACCTCACTTGGTTGAGGTCACGGGGAAGGAAAATGAAATCCGTGGCTTCAAGGCCACAAATGAACCCCCAGATCCCTGACTTCACCCCTCAACTGAATCCAAACTTCACAGAACAAATCCTTTTCTTATAAGGGCTTGATCTGTAAAATTTGGAGTTAGCTAAAAGGCCACAATCAAGGATCCCAAAGGCCACATGTGACCCCAGGGCACAGGTTCTTTATCTCATAAAACACAGAGAGTTCCATTGGATATCACGTCATCTAAGTAAAATGCCTAGTTTGTAGTATATATTCAATAAATGTAAATATAGAGTAATACTGTGTATTACAAAAACATAGAATATAAATTTCAATATCTATTTTTTATTTCATAATCTGTCATTCATTACTTTATGTGACCCTGGTCAGTTCAGTAAAATTCCATCTTTCTCAGTTTACAGATATCTGTATACACATATATCATTTATAAATTGTGTAGTAAACCCAGAGGTCTTCTCCACTTATAATGACTTATAATTCTACCCATTTTTCAAACAAGAAAAGTAATTGTTGAGTTTTACAAACTATGACTATATACCTAAAGATTTCTTAAAGCTTTATCTTGTCTTTTATTGTCCCAAAGGGAAAGATAATCACCACAGACAAGGTAGATTCAAATCCCAGGAAGGTGGTAATATACTCTCAAGAGAATCTCAAGTATGTTATTCATCTTTAGGTCCAGATTTTTGTACATGGAGAACACATTTATGTACACACACAAAAAAGAATAATATTTAACTTTGACTATACATCAGTTCTACATATTTTATTATAGACCTGACCAAGTTTTTGCTCTTTGAGATACCAGAGATCTAGCAAAGAAGGGCCCTTTTAGAAGGCAAGAAACTAATAATAATAATAATAATAATAGATATGAGATTGATAAAGGGCGGGTGATGTCCGGGCTTGGGCCACATAAGCCTGCCCTGGAGGATCTGCCTGGCCTTCAGCATCACCGTCCCAGGGGTGTTGGTGCTGTAGGATTCAGGGAAGCAAGGGCTGGAGAACCAAGTGCGGCAAAAAGGAGCAGGCACCCCTGGCTAATTGAGGAGGACTGTGGCACAGCCTTCTGTACTGCTGCCCAAGCCACCTCTATTTTCTGATTGTTTGACGGTGCAGTGCTGCAGGTCTGAGGCTACCCTCTGGGGACAGACACAGCTTCTGAGGCGGGGAGTGGCCTCATACAGGATCCACCCATTCAGGGCTAAACAGGGAAATCCCCATTTCCTGGGCTTAGGAAATTTCATGAAGGGAACGCACTGACATTTTTCCCTGCAAGGGACTGTATCCATTCATCTGTCACTACATTTGTTACCCTGCCCCAATAGAACTGACTGTATCCATTCATTTGTTAGGAGATATATCTATGTATATTTAAATCTGTATCTATATATCTATATCTATCTATCTATCTATTTAATTTATCTATATGCATATATATTTGTCTAGGGATATATATATATGTGTGTGTGTGTCCCATATATGATACACATGTATACAAATATCCATAAACTGAGAGAGATGGAATTTTACTGCACTGACCAGGATCACTAAAAAAAAAAAAAATATATATATATATATATATATATATATATACAAAGATACACCCCCTAGACAACCCAAGCAGAGAGATTTTCTGACTTGGGTCTTTCCCTCTGCCAGTTCTGCTGCATTTTCTGTATTGTTTTCTGTATAATAAATCCTATCTTACCACTGATCTGTGGTCCCTGGGTTCATTTTTCAAATCCCTGAGAACAAGGACCGATGGAAGACAGAAATTCTGATAACAATATTTATCATCTTTGTTCTATTTAAATTATGAAAATTGTATACATTTAAGTATTTTTTAAGCATTAAACCTTGATAATAATTGAGGTTTTACATTCTTTGATTCAGATGAAAGTTGAATGAAGAAATCCATAATTAAAGCTCTTGCGTTTCTAAAAATCAGAATTATTAGTATTTATCTAAGAGATGATTGCCTCGTGGGATCAATTGTTGAATCAATTAAACACAGAGAAGTGAACTGTACATGGCTGTAGAAAGTATTAGGTTTTTTCTTTTTTTTTGTAGAGAGAGTCTCACTTTGTCACCCTCAGTAGAGTGCTGTGGCATCACAGCTCACAGCAACCTCCAGCTTGGGCTTAGGTGATTCTCTTGCCTCAGCCTCCCCAGTAGCTGGGACCACAGGTGCCCGCCACAACTCCCGGCTATTTTTTGTTGCAGTTCGGCCAGGGCCGGGTTTGAACCTGCCACCTTCAGTATATGGGGTCGGTGCCCTACTCACTGAGCCACAGGCGCTGCCTGAAAGTATTAGGTTTTATGTTTATAAATCTTTGTAGTCCATAGAACTTAAAATGAAAAATATACATCTCTTTTAAATGACTCAATAAATTTCAAGAGGTTCATACACCTTTGAGCATATATATATATATATATATATTTAGGACACTACCAGAAAACATGATCAAATTTCCTTTAATATAAAATAAAATACATTCCAAAAGTAGGACAATGTTTCAAATAAAGTCCCAAGAAAGAACGCATCTGTGTCCACCCCTTGAAGATATGTATAGCTGCACATACCATAAAAAACCTCTGATCCATTTAAATGATCTGTTCAAAGTAAAGTGTACCCAACTAAAATGTACAAAGGAGCAATGAAATCCAGACTCTCTATGCTGTTTAACAAAAACTCTCTCAAAACAAAAGTAAAAATACCATGCGATATACCTCTTCTTAAAACTCAATATAAAATTTGCAGCCAAGTCTCTCTTATTTCCATTCAAAGTGTCATAATGTCACCCCAAGAATTGAATTTGAGACACAGCCTGAACTTTAAAAAAAAAAAGGCTCAATTTTCAGAAGTCCTAGAAGAAAAGAAGCCCTTGTGTATGACCTCATTATTCAGTTTTAAATTTAGCAAAGGACGAACTGACAAGATAAGGACCATGGAAAGAAGTGGCAACAGTGGAAGTTAGAGACCTGTGGGAAGAACAAATTTTGTCACCACAGTGAAGAGTTCTAACTGGGTGGACACCGCTGAAACTGAGACTTCTGAGGACGTTTGTATATTTTGTCCTGACGTGACAAAATCTTTCCCTTGCTTTCCTTATAAAACCTGTTTTTCTTAAAAAAATTATCCAAGTTGAACTTGCTAACTTTAATGAAATGAGAGTAATTTCCTTAAGTATATTTTAAATGAGTCAAATTTATTTCATTGCTGTACATTTTCTTTATAAATTGCATTAAAGTCGTATTTTTAAAAAATAGCATGTAATATATAACTCTGGTCTTTTCTATAGCATCAAAATTAATACACTGTTTTTGCATTTAAGTACTCTATTTTTGAAAAGATTTTTCCCCAAATACAACTTTTGGAAGAGTATAACGTATATCATATCAATTTTATCAATGAAGAACCTAACAGAGAATTCAAACAATTTTTTATTTAAAATTGCTGGGAAAATATCTCCACTAGGGTCTTTTTGAGATCTCATCCACTTTTTTAACATCTTTTATTTTCTTCTCATATAGATTTATTCATTATAAAATCAAAGTTAAACTTTTATAATTATACTCTGTAGCTTCATGAACTGCAAAAAAAGTTTAGAATGTCTCCTTCCAGAGTTTACATTAAAGTTGATCCCCAATTTTACCTAAGAATGTTAGGAGACAAAGAATACTTATATTTATAAAAGAACTTCATAATATTAAATACGTTGTATGCATGTATGTTCAATAAAAAGTGCTGCATCAAAAAAAACTTTTTTGATTTATTTATTTTTATTGTTAAGTCATAACTGTGTACATTAGTGCAATCAAGGGGTACAATGTGCAGGTTTCATATACAATTTGAAATATTCTCATCAAACTGTTCAACATAGCCTTCATGGTATTTTCTTAGTTACTGTATGTAGGCATTTGTATTCTGCATTTTTTTGTTTTAATTTGTTTACTGTAGTCATATATGGAGAGAGAGTAATTACTTGTCAGTATGAACTTTGTTCATGGCATCATACAAGGTGTAGGTCTAACAGTATTTGTGAATGAGATAAACATGAATACAAATACGTTTTCTAAACTTTTGGGTTGTAGTTTAGAATCTATGTTTATTGGAATAAAGAGAGAAGTGATTAAACATTAAATATTGTAACAATCCAAATGAGTTAAGACCAACATTTATAAATGAGTTCACATGAAAGTTGCAGCCACTAGGAATTGCCATAATGTGAAAAAATACATAACAAATGTGAATTCAGGATTCTGTTAAATGGAAAGGGATATTTTGGGTTACAGGTAATGTTGCAACTGCTTTTTTCCCCAACAATAACAAGCCCACTCTACAGAAAAAATTAGAGAGACAATATTGAAAAGTAGAATAGAGATAAAAACTGGAGAGTAGGTTGCATGGTAGCATCAATGCTTGTTAAGTAGATGCAGCTCTTGGCATTTTGCAAAAGGATCTGAAATCAAACTTTTTTTTAAATTTAGCGTTTCCTAGATCTATGCAAATTGGAGCAGCAATATGTACATCTAAATAAACTAAAATTACATAATGTTCCACAGACATGGAACTCAGCATTCCTTGAAAATATTATTATATGCCCAAATACAATGAATTGATCACCACAACAGAAGTGCCTCGAAATATCTTCAAAGAGAATAAATGACAAAACAAGATGCATTGCCTGATAATATTCATTTATTCCAATCTGAGGAGGGATAGTAAATTACCACCAATATCATTAGAGACACTGAGATTAAAATAATTCTAAAGGCATAGGTGATTTCTAGAATGGCTGAATGAGGAGCTTAGCAAATCCACTTCCAAAAAAAGCAAAGAGAAAAAGGGACAAAACATTCAAATTCAAAAAACATTCAAATTCTCCTTATTCAAATATTATAAGATTTTTTAAAACATATGACAAATGTATAACAACTTTTTAAGAAAATGTATTGAACCACTGTAAGAATAATGGGAGACTGTAGAATTTCATTCTAGAACTACTTCCATAATTCTCTCCCTAGTTACTTCTTACAAGAGCTCTGGTAGAGTGCAACAGGAAGGGACAACTGGTAGAACAGGGAGAGGAGCAAAGAGAGAAAAATCCCATGCCCAGAAGAAACAAAAACTATAGCAATTCCAGTGGCAAACAGCTAAGGAAAAGCAACATTGTAAATAGTCTCATGTTTTATACCAGTTGGGGAAAAACCTACAATTATATACAAATAAAATATTTAGACTAGAAATGATGGGGGAAAGACAAGAATCTTAAGATTCTACTTATTCCAGGTTCTCTGAAAGTGGTGCATGCACAAAGTTAACATACATTCTAAAAAGACCAGAAAGTATCTTAATGAAAAAGTCATTCATAGATATGCATGTAATCTTACAAACAAAGAAAGTAATGCCTGTGAGATACTTCTAAACTCCCTGAGTTTTCAATGTATTCCATTGGCCAATGGTGACAATGGAAAGGTTATAGAGCCAAAGATGAAAGGTTATTCTGAAGCACAAGACAAAAGGAAAATGGAGACCTGGGTTGTGCAATTAAAATGGCTTTATTCCACGGGCGCAGGTGGGGTAGGATTTCCAACTGGGAAGAAATACGTGTGTAATGGCAGGAAGGGGGGTTTTAAAGGTCAAAAGATGGGGGTTAGGACATTCCCTATCCTGGACTGGACGTCTGTTGCAAGGGTGGGGGTTGGCCCATTTACCTTTCCCAAGTGAGACATCCAGTGGGAAGGGTAGGGGGTGGGCCCATTCACCTCCTTAGGTGGGGCATCCAGTGGGAAGGGTAGGGGGTGGACCCATTCACCTCCTTTGGTGGGGCATCCAGTGGGAGAGGGTAGGGGGTGGGCCCATTCACCTCCTTAGGTGGGGCATCCAGTGGGAGAGGGTAGGGGGTGGGCCCATTCACCTCCTTAGGTGGGGCATCCAATGGGAGAAGGTAGGGGGTTGATCTTTTTAGGTGGATTCATCCTATTTGGGCAGGGTTTGATCCTGTCAAGCAATATTGATGTTAAAGGGGTTAAAGCACATTTTTAAACTAATATCAGCTGACAACTAAATTATGCTGACCCAGGAGCAACCCTAGGAAGGCTTTTTAAATTATAACATTATTAAAAGATAATTATTAGAGGGAAACTTGTGAGGGTAATGGATTCCACACAATTAGAGAAAAAAGTCATTAAACAAAAACAAAACACAAAAAGAGCAACAATAAGTACCAACATAGACTAGGGAATGAGATTCCAGAATTTTTACAATACATTATCTAAAATATTCGATTTTTATCAATAAGATAAGCAGAACAAACAGTTCTTATCAGTAGATAAAACAAAATAAGATGTGAAAGAAAATAAAAAATTTAAATCCATACACAATAAAAAAAAAAGAAAGAAATGACTGAAAACTTTCTAAAGGATTCTACATGTTGAATTTAGTAGGAAGTTGTAGGCATCTTCAAAAACTAAAAAAAACCATGGTTAATACTGAAGGGGTATATAACTGATAAGGGATTTCACCACTCAGGACTAGACAGGGAGCACCAACCCCCACCCCCACCCCCATTCTCTCAGAGGTCAGACTCCCATTTCCAGGCACAAGCAGACTGCCTTTTCAGGATACACCCTGTGGGCTCATGATAAGATCATGAACAAAGTAGCCTCTGATGGCTTTTTGGGGTGGTTCCACCTTGGGTAGGAGCACACACCCTAATCCCTTCTCGGGGACAAAGACGGTAAAGGACCTGATAACCTCACCCTATGGAGGAGGAGCTACCTTCATTCATTTGTTAATGTGCTCACTAACTTTGAGGAGATGTTTTTCCATCTACCAACTACCGACCACATGTAATTCTCTAGACCTAAGATCCCTACATAAAAGAGTCCACGTGGAGACTCCAGAGAGAGAGTTCTTCAGTTCTTTACCCCTTCCAGAAGCTCTGGTGCTTTTCTGTATTCCTTTCTAACTTCTAATAAGAGTCCTATCTTACCAATGATCTGTGGTCTCTGGGTTCATTCTTTGAATCCCTGAGACTAAGGACCTACTGAAGAGTGAAATTCCGGTATCATATTAATGGCTCTTTGCAGAAAATATTAATACAGGGATTATAATTTTAAAATAATACCTAGTGGAAATGCTGTGGTTGAAAACATAATTCAAATCCAAATTTACTAGATAAGATCAAAAAAAGACGTGAACTGTAAGAAAATTGAAAGAACAAACTCAAAGGTAAACCAATATAGCTCTGCTTGTACAAAGAAAATAGGAAAAGAACAAAAGAATGAGAAATAATGAATAAAGATTCCTAGACTTATGAAACAATAACAAATATACCAAAATACACATAATGGGAGTCTTAAGAGGAGAGAAGAGCTAGAAGAAGTTCAGAAATTTAATGAGACTCCAACATAAATACAAAGATATTAGCAACTAGATACATCACAATTGTGCTTTAAGACAAAGAATTTGAAAAAAATGTTGAGCTAGGTGTGGTGACTCACGCCTGTAATCCTAGCACTCTGGGAGGCCAAGGCAGGTGGGTTGCCTGAGGTCACAGGTTCAAGGACAGCCTGAGCCAGAGGGAGACCTCATCTCTAAAAACAGCCGGGTATTGTGGCGGGCGCCTCTTGTCCCAGCTACTTGGGAGACAGAGGCAAGAGAATCGCTTAAGCCCAAGAGTTTGAGGTTGCTGTGAGCTAAGATACCATGGCACTGTATCAAGGGTGACACAGTGAGACTCTGTCTCAAAAAAAAAAAAAAAAAGGGAAAGAAAACTAAATTTTTACAGGCAAGAAACTAACCGTACTACTTTCCGTAGAGGTTTTCTTGCAGGGAGACAAGGCCCAAAGGAGAGAAAGAACACCCAAACACCATGTTTATAAGAGGAAGGGTTTTATTTCAGCCAGCTGAGCTTACTGGGTGGAAGAATTCCAAAGGGCCATGCTCCGCTTCTGGCTTGGTCTTTCTCTTTTTATCTCCAGTTGAAAAGTTCCAACCCACAGGTATCTTTCTCATAGGTCAGTTTGAATCAAGCGGGAGATGCTGTTCCAGCTCCCACAAAACTACAGGATTTCACAGAAGTGGAAATTTCCAGGTTCCAGGAAGTTAAGTCTACAAATTCCTAAGAGCTGAATCACCAGGGCCTCACTCTTCTCGGCATCCTCTCTCAGTTTCACTGGTTTGCAGGCCCACTAACCCATGAATGGGTGATCCTCTCTCTGCCCATGTGCACCAGCATCTGTTGTTTTGGAACATTTTGATAAGAACCATCTTTGGGGACTTAGGTTATCACTGTGGTTTTGATTTGCATTTCCCTAATGACTAGAGATGTTGAGCCTTTTTTCATGGGTTTGCTTTTAAATTATGTTCATTTGAAAAGTTTCTGTTGTGTCTTTTGCCTAATGTTTAATAGGGTTGTATGATTTTTCCTACTGATTTGCTTGAGTTCTTTATACAGTCATCGGCTCATTACCAGATACATAGCGTGGAAGTATTTTTTCCATTATTTAGGTTGTCTATTTACTCTATTGATTGTGCTCTTGGCTGTGCAGAAATTTTTAATTTGGTAAGGTTCCATTTGTTTATTTTTGGTGTTGCTATGATTGCTTTGGGAGTCTTTCTTCAAAAATTCTTTCCCTAGACTGATATCTATAAGAGTTTTTTTCAATACCTTGTTCTAAAATTCTTATAGTTTCATGCCTTACATTTAAGACTTTTATCCATGACGACTTACTTTTTGTGAGTGGTGAGAGATGCAAATTCTGATTCAGTCTTTCACATGTGGCTATCCAGTTTTGTCAGCACTATTTATTGAATAGGGATTATTTTCCTCATTATTTTTCTGCTTTATCAAAGTTCAGATGGGAATATAAGGATAGGTTCAGGATTCTCAGATCTGATCCATATATCTATGTCTCTCTTTTTTTGTGCCAGTACTATGCATTTTGGTTAATATAGCCTTGCAGTATAGCTTGAAGTCTGGTAAAGTGATATCTCCCAATTTGTTCATATTACGTAAGTTTGTGTTGGCTATTCAGAGTTTTTATGGTTTCATATGAAGGATAGACTGTTTTTTTTCTACATCTGTGAAAAATGGCATTACATTAGGTTTTTTTGTGTTTTTTTTTTTTTTTGTCTTCTAACTCTTAGGTTATTGTGAGGATGTAAACAACCAGTTCACAATATTGAATTTGTTAGGTAGAGTCCCTACACCCAAAAGGTGTGCCACACACCCCTACTTTGTGCCCTTAAGTGGGGGCACACCGTCCTCCCATCCTTCTGACTCATTCTCTTTCCCCCCAATTTGAATAGAATTAAGTTTTCCTCCTATGTGGGCATGTGTTAGATCATCTACTGGCTTCATAATAAAATTGAGTACATTGGATATTTGCTTTTCCATTCTTGTGAAACTTTACTAAGAAGAATATGTTTCAACTCCATCCAGGTTAATACAAAAGATATAAAGCCACTAGTACTGTAAAGCTGAATAGTACTACATGGTATACATATACCACAGTATGTTAATTCATCCCTGAGTTGATGAACGTTAAGTTTATTTCCACATCTTGCTGATTGTATATTGAGCTGCAATAAGCAATCTAGTGGAAATGTCCTTATGATAAAATGATTTTTTTTTCTTCTGAGAAGATGTCTAGCAGCGAGATTGCAGGATCAAATAGTTTTAAGTTCTTGGAGGATTCTCTATCCTTTCTTCCCAAGAGCCTGTACTAGCTTGCAGTCCCACCAACAGTGTAAAAGTGATCTTCTTTCTCAACACCTGTGCCAGCATCTGCAACTCTGGGACTCTGTGATTTGGGCAATTTTAAGTGATGTTTCAGGGTAGTTTTAATTTGCATTTCTTTGATGATTAGAGATGAGCATTTTCTCATATGTTTGTTAGCCATTCATCTGTCTTCTTCAGAGAAGGTTCTGTTCATGTGTCGTGTCCAGTAATAGATGGGATTGTTTGCTCTTTTTTTGTTGTTGTTGATTATTTTGAGCTCTCTATAGATTCTGGTTATCAGGCCATTTTCATAAACATAGCATGCAAATATCTTTTCCAATTCTGAAGGTTGTCTCCATGTTTTAATTGTTGTGTACTTAGCTGTGCAAAGCTTTTTCATTTAATTAAGTCGCATTTGTTTATTTTTGTTGTTGTGATTGCTGCTGAAGTTGTTTTCATAAAATCTTTCTCTCTCCAACATCATAAAGAGTTTTTTCAAAACTCCTAGGGTTTTTAGTGTTTCATGTCTTAGATTTAAATCTTTTATCCATCTTGCAGCAGTCATTGTAAATGATGAAAGGTGCAGGTCATGTTTCAGACTTTTATATGTGGTTTTCCAGGTCTCCCAGCACTATTTATTGAATTGTAGTTCAGTTCCCAGGGTATGCTTTTGTTGGGTTTATCAAATATAAAATGGCAAGTAGAGACTGGCTTCGTCCTTTTGTTTTCTGTTCTGTTCCATATGTCTATGTCCCTATTTTTATGCCAATACCATGTTGTTTTGATCACTGTGGACTTATAATATCTTCTAACGTCTGGTAGAATAATACCACCCCACCTGTTGTTACACCTTGGCCCCCAAATGCTGTTTCAGTTTATTCACTCTCAATCAAGCAGTTCAGTATAAAATCAAAAAACTTCATAATAGCCCTTTCACATCCCCAGACCTCCATGGGAGAGTCAGCCAACCAGTCAGCCTCTGCTTGTACCATGTACCTGCCTTCTGTGTCAGTTTCTCTCAGCTCCTGTAGAGGTCTTCCACCTCTTTAGTTAAATATATTCCTAAGATTTTATTTTATTTTAATTATTTTATTTCATTTCATTTTATTCATTTTTATTTTTATTCATATTTTATTCATTTCATTCATTATTTTATTTCAAATTAATTTAATTAATTAAATTTAATTTAATTTATTGCTATTGTGAAAGGTATTGCGTCTTTGATTTTATTTCATTTTGTCAGCATATATGAAAGCTACTGATTTGTGTACATTAATTTTATAACCTGATACTTCACTGAATTTATCTATCAAGTCCAGGAGTCTCTTAATTGAATCTTTGGGGTTTTATAGATATAAAAGCATGTCACCAGCAAAGAATAATACTTTGATTTCTCCTTTGCCCTTTTGGATCTGCTTGATTTCTTTTTCTTGCCCGATTGTTCTGGTGAGGACTTCACCTATGTTGAATAGAAATGGTGAATATGGGCAAACTTGTCTTGTTCCAGTTCTAAGTAGGAATGCTTTTAATTTTCTCCATTCAATATCTTGTTGGCTATACTTTTGAGTTATTGAAAGGATAATATGCTCTTTGTTTTTGCATCTATTTTTGTGGTGAATTACTTTTACAGATGTGCACATGTTGAACCACTTTTGCATCTCTGGGATGAAGTATACATGGTTGTGGGTTTTTTTTTTTTTTTGATGTGAAGCTCAATTCAATTTGCTGAAATTGTACTGAGAATTTTTGCATGTTTATTTATATGGGATATTGGTCTGTAGTTTTCTTTTTTATCTGTGTGTTTTCCTGGCTTTGATATCAAAATATTATTAGCTTCGTAAACAACATGTAGAGGATTCCTGCCTCTCAATGTTATGGAATAATTTTTGCAGAATAGACATAAATTCTCTTTTGTAGTTTTGGTAAAAATCAGATGTAAAACCATCTGGTCTGGGATTTTTTTCAGTTGGAAGATTTTTTTATTGCTTCTTCAATTTTGGTGATTTATATTGGTCTGTTCATGAGTCCTATTTCGATTTAATTGAGCATAGGGAGGTTGTGTGTTTCCAAAAATTTGTTCATTTCCTCCATATTTTATGTTTGGTTTTTCTTTAACATTTCTCTTTCTTTAGAGAATTTTTCATTCATTTTCTGAATTGTTTTTGTGGATTCTTTTTGTTGGCTTTCCATTTTCTCTTTATGTTTCCTTGAGCTTACTTACAATTCATGTTTGAAATTCTTCATCTGTCATTAATATTTTCATTAATTTTGGTATTCATTGTTAAAGAGCTATTGTTTTCTTTAGGTGGTGAACCTTTTACTTTGATTTTTTTATATTTCTGGAGATTTTTTTTTGGGGGGGGGCAGGGCCAGGTTTGAACCTGCCACCAACTCCAGTATATGGAGCTGGCGCCATACTCACTGAGCCACAGGCGCCGCCTATTTCTGGAATTTTTTTCTGGTTCTTTCTTATCTGATCTCTCAGTTGAGAGGTGGGGGTTTTAGGGATGGCTAAGGGTCTGTCTCTGACACCCTGAAGTTCCATCCCTGTCTCTGTCAGTCCTAAGTTACCTTTGAGTTGCTTTGAAATTTAAATTATCCCTTGAGTTATTTCTGGCCTATTATCTTCACATCATACTGACAATATATAGTAAGTAAGGTTGCCCAGCTTAATGAGAACCAACCATACCCTCTTTGCTAGTGTTGGAAGATAGCTTGGTGGGCTCTTTTGTTGTTCTCCCTGTCTTTGGTTGATGTTTGTGTGCGTGAGTGGGCTGCTAAGATGTTCTTTTGTGTCTGTGGTAGAATCTGTTCTCACAAGTGGAGTACTTGGGTGCTCTAAGCTTTATGAGGGACCCTGTAGCTCCCATGGGGTTTCTTGAGCTCCACCACTGCCAAGGTAGGGGTAGGAACAATGCAGTTTATGGCTAGATTGCATGAGCATGAAAGGCTTTACAAAGCTTCAGAAGGGGACAGGTATTGCTTTTTTCAACCATTGGATGGAGCTACTAGCAGGATAGTCAGGGCAACCAGCAAAGCTATTCACAGTGGAGGGAGTCTAAACCAGTGATTTTCAACCTTCCTAATGCCACGACCCTTTAACACAGTTCCTCATGTTGTGGTGAATCCCAACAATAAAATTATTTTCATTGCTACTTCATAACTGTAATTTTGCTACTGTTATGAATCATAATGTAAATATCTGATATGCAGGATGGTCTTAGGTGACCCTTGCGAAAGGGTCATTCAACCCCTAAAGTGGTTGCGACCCACGGGGGGCTGAGTTACACTGTTCTAAACACTTACATGGTAAGGTTCAGGACTGGGTTCCTTCTGCCCTTACAGTAGCAAAGATTTTTTGAGGGAAAGTGTAGGACCCTCTCCTAATGACCACTCTTTAGTCCCCTACACATCCTATAAAATTGAGACAGTAAATAATGTAAAGGACCTGCAGAACATGGTCCTTGCCAGAAGAAACAAATTATAATGTTGTTTTGGGGTCCTGTGACTGACTTTAGTCCCTCAGGAGAAACAGTCAAAGGTCCCAAGTGCTGTGTGGGACCCTGTAGTTTCTAGATGTGTCCTTAAAATAAATAATCTCAAATTAATAAATATCTCAAATTAATATGAGGACTCAAATGATTAGGTTACACTGTTTGCATTTGTTAAGCAAAGGTCAAGCTATAGTTGATCCCCTCACCCAGGTGATGTGCTATCTACCTTACATTGGGCCTACTAGGCGAGAGCTTTCCAATCTCCCTTTTTCCCTTCTCCTTTTTCCCTATTTCCTCTTCTCTCTCACTTGAAATTAACTGTGCTTTTTTACCCTGTGGGCATGTAGTTGTTTATCTATTGATTTCATATTAGTACTGAGTACATTGGATACTTGCTTTTTAAAGGGTCACCTGATGAGGGGATTTTGACATGAGGAAGAAGTAGCTTGACACGGTCTGTGCCAAGGGACTGAAGAACTCTGGGAGGAGCCCACCTGACCAAACCTCCGGGTCCATATTTAATATCATAAAATGGGAAGAAGTGGACAAAAGCTGCTTGTCTAACATTAGCACTGATTAGGGAGGACAAGGAGAAGGTCAGATAGACTGTCTTCACCTTTGTTTTTGCAAAACCACAGACCTAAAGCACAACCTCTGCCTCTACCATCAAGAGTCTTTTGGAATCTAGAGAATCTTTACCATAACTATCAGGCTTGGTATTGCCGCACTCACATATACATTTTCTCTTGGAGGCCAGTTTTCTCATCTCCTACAAGTATACAACTCACATGCCATTCTCATGATTCTCTAGGTCTCTCAAGAAGGAAGTGAGTCTTGTGCTAAAAATCAGGGCTCAATTTTCCCTACATGCTTTTCCATTCTTATGATACTTTACTAAGAAGAATGTTCTTCGAGCCATCCAATTTAATACAAACACATAAAGTCTTCATCCTTTTTTATGCCTTAATAGTATTCCATGTATACACATACCACTGTTTATTTATACATTCATGGATTGATGAGCACTTGGGTTAATTCTACATCTCGTCAATTGTGAATAAAATGGAAGGTTTACTTTTATTTCTTTGAGGATTATCCATATTTCTTTTCATAGAGGCTGTATTAGTTTGCAGTCCCACCAGCACTGTAAAAGTGTTGTCTTCTTTCCACATTCACACCAGCATCTGCAGCTTTGGGACTTTGTGATGTGCGCTATTCTCACTGGGGTTACATGATATCTCAGGGTGATTTTGATTTGCATTTCTCTGATAAGTAGAGAAGATAAGCATTTTTTCATGTATTTGTTAGCCATTCATCTGTCTTCTTCTGAGAAAATTCTATTTGTGTCTCTTGCCCACTTCTAAATTTATGAGATTATTTTCTCTTTTTTTGTTCATTAGTTTGAGTTCTCTGAAAATTATAGTTATAAATCCTTTGTAAAAGTCAGAACATGCAAATATCTTTTTTCCATTCTGAAGGATGTCTATATGCTTTACTTGTTCTCTCCTTAGTTGTGCTGAAGCTTTTTAGTTTGATCATGTCCCTTTCATTTATTTTTGGTGTAAAATCTTTTCCCAGGCTAATGTTGTTAAGAGTTTTGCCTACAGTTTCATTTTCTTTTCCTTTCTTTCTTTCTTTCTTTTTTTTGAGACAGGGCCTCAAGCTGTCACCCTGGGTAGAGTGCCGTGGCATCACAGCTCATAGCAACCTCCAACTCCTGGATTAAGCGATTCTCTTGCCTCAGCCTCCCAAGTAGCTGGGACTACAGGCACCCGCCACTATGCCCAGCTATTTTTTGGTTCTAGTTGTCATTGTTGTTTGGCAGGTCCAGGCTGGATTCAAACCTGCCAGCTCTGGTGTATGTGGCTGGTGCCTTAGCCGCTTGAGCTACAGGTGCTGAGCCAGCCCACATTTTCTTCTAAAATTTTTATATGTCTTAAATTTAAACCTTTTATCCAATGTGAATCAACTTTTTTAAGACATGAAAGGTGTGGGATGAATTTCAGTCTTCTACATGTGGCTAACCAGTTCTCCCAATATCATGTATTAAATAAGGATTCTTTTTCCTACTGTATGTTTTTGTTTGGCTTATCAAAGATCGGATGGTTATGTGTAGCTGGGTTCATCTCTAAGTTTTCTATTCTATTTCACAGGTTTATATCATCTATTTGTGTGCCAGTACCTTGCTTTTTTGATCAGTATAGCCTTATAGTATAACTTGAAGTCTGGTAATGTGATGCCTCCAGATTTGTTTTTATTTCTTAGAATTGGGTTGGTTATTCATTTTCTTTTTAGGTATAATCAACTAGCTCAGAATTGGCTGTCTGGTCTCCTTGGAAATATGTTATATGGAGGTCTCAGAATTTGTCTCTAGAATGGTGATTAGGAACTCAGAAGAAGCAGATACTCTGATGAAGGAAGTCCATGTTGTTGAGTCCACGTATAACTTCTATTCATGTTGCCAAGGATACTTTGCATATTGAGGAAACACTGGTGTAGCTGGGGGGAAAGATTGACTCATATCTAAAGAATGATTTAATTTTCAAACTTAATTATTAAGGTTTATTTAAGGTGGTTTTCAGTTGGCATTTAAGTGGGACACATTCATTGTTCACGCTTCAGATATATATGTATTCAAAACATGAAAAAACATGCATACTCCCTAAAGATCTCAGTGAAGAAAATAAAATTCCTTGTCCACAGTCCTTCATGACATCCTTTAGTGTGATGTGGCCCTGCAGCCATTCACATTTCATGGGTGTCAGCACAGCACATCATGCAGAGCTATCTGTAAACCAGACCCAGAATTTTTGCTCATCATTCCCCTGACCAGCTTTCTTTGATGTTCTTGAAACCCGACATTTGGCAACATGTACTTATTCAGTGAGAACAGTAACTACAACATTACTTACAGAGATAATTTAACATACATATTTTTAACTAGAGTTTGAAGAAATAAAAGGAAAAATTGGAACACTAATATATCATGGTTGTACCACTTGTAGGATGCAACTAGAAACCATGCAGCTGGACAAATAAAAAAAAATATGATTGAAATCATTAAAGTATGGAGACTTGAAGGAGGAAATCAACAGCATTGAAACTTACACTCTGGTAGTAGGGAAGTTTGATCCTCTGTGAAAGAAAGCAGACAGAAATATTGTATACTTTCTGTCTTTCCCTTATCATACAGGGTATCCCAAAGGAAGTCACTTATAAAGTCGTAAGTAGGGAAAATGAGAAATTGTACCTAAATATAACTTTATTTACAAAATATTTATTACAAAATTTTTCAAAAAGGTGGCCAACACACAGATACTATTTTATACAATTTTTGTAATACAGATACATTTAACTACAATTTCTCATTTTCCTTATGGATGATGACTTTATAGTTGACCTCCTTTGAGACACCCTATGTTACAAATTAATTTCACATTATGAGTTAAATTTGTTTTTTTACAGAATATAAATTACTAATATAAAACAGTTAATTTTACCATGAAGTAGAAAACTGCATTCAGTAATATTGTATCTGCATTTAAGCCCATGTTTTAACAGGTTAAATAAATACTATAATTCACACAGCTATAGAAGAACATAGTTTACCTCCTAAGGAGATTATTTTTATGCCAAAGTTCAAGATGAAACAAAAAAATTATAACGGTCTCTGAATCCTGCTTCTCTTCCATTTACATATTTCACATAAACATTTTCCCCTCAGATCTTTCTGACAAATGGAAAATACTGCATTTTCTGTTTGCTAGCATAAAGAAAAAAAGATAAGTCACAAAATACTCTTTTCACTGTGGTATATTTTGTAATTTTCTTGTAGGTACTGACCCTCATCTCCATATCAATCTTATTCCTCCCACCCCTTTAGTGTGCACTATCTATATTCCAATGCAGTGGAAACAAACATGGAGTCCTTATCCCGACTGATCTTGTATTGTCTTTAGAGTACTAATGCATAGAATACTTTCTATCTAGAAGCATGGCTCTTCCTTCTACAATAAATGGTACATATTTAATATTGGCATAATATGCTTGTTTCCCCAGTTTTAGTTCAGTTCCATTTTAGTAACTTTTCAGAACATTGATGTTTTGTGAACCTCTTGAGAATGTGACCAGAACCACAAGGGGGAAAAAATGATGTTACATGCATGGCCTCTTCAGATATAAAGAGATAGATAATCTCTTTGTAAATGACTCTAGAGTGAACTGGATGAGCTGGATTAGCGAAAGGAACCAGTCTCAAGGAAGAGTGTCTTGGAGGACCAAGTTGTAAACAGGAATCACAAAGGCTGAAACACAAGATTCCTAGCCATACCAATCTCCTGTGACAAAATCACAACTCTGGAGCAGCAAGTGCACTCTTAAAAAATTCAGTTGTTAAATTATTGTTCCAAGCTCCTTAGAGAGTCCTCAGGCTCTTATAAGGGGTTAAAGAGACAAAAACGATTTTCATAATAATTCTAAGATATTATTTTCCTTGTTATTGTATTGGTAAGAACACTGATTATGGAAAACACTGGGAGATAAAACTGCTGGTGAATATAACACAGCAAGGCAGTGACACCAAATTCTATTAGTAGTCGCTGTATGCTTTATCACCATGCATTGCAACACAATTCAATATCAATATAAGAATGTCCTGAAATAAGCAGAAAAATCATTTTTTTAAAAAAAATTGGACCCATCAGTCCACATACATCTGTTTTTAACATTGGTATGGCAAAATGAGAAATACATTCACAGCAGTTGTGTGTTTACCAAAACATGATGGTTGCCTCAAGGAAAATCAGTTGTCCGAGAGGCCAACTAAACTAGCTACTTATTTCAGATATCAGAATTTTTATGTAGAAGAGTGACTTAAAAGCAAATTATGTTCATTCATGGTTAGTATTTTGAAGCTTTACTCAAAAATGAACAAACTGAACCTGTTACTTCAGAAAACCACTGGCAGTGTCAGTGTCCAGCGATATACCTAGAAAGCAGAAATTAGAATTTTGAAGGTTTGTTTCTACCACTGTGAGCTTGACAGCATCTGAATACATAAAAGAATGTTCTAAAATCCTTAAAATACCATTCCTTTTTTCTATTTCTATGAAGCCCAATTGTCTTTCTATACTTCGGTCTATTTTTTAACAGATTTGATGCAAAGCAGATATGAGAATTCACCTTTCTTCTATTAAGCCAGACATTAAATACATGTTTCTCACAAATTTAGTTTTCTTTTGGGAAACAATTATTTTATATCGAATCAAGATGCTATGCTAACAGGTAGTAGAATTATTGTTATTTCCAAATAAAGTACTAAATAAACATTCACTTTTCTGTTTTAATGTTTAATGCAATAAATATTAACAAAACTTAAATAAAACAGGGTCCTAATAAAAATTATAAAAATTACTATTTTAGGAAATTAGGAAGCCAAGGTCTGAGAATTTTTATTTTGTAGATGAAGGACCTGTCTCCTAGAACAGCTAGGAGATTTGACTAAGCTTACAGACAGCAAGAGGCAGGGCATGTAAATATACAGTATGTTACATGACACAATCCAATTGGATTTTTCTTCTTATTATTTGTGGCTATATTAAATAGTATATTGAGTGAAAATATAAGTACGAATATAAGAATCTTTTATCCTGTCCAGTGAGCCACCCCAAAATTGCTAATTATTGAATAGCAAAATCATAGTTTATCTATTATTTTTTATGTATTTGCACCATATTTTTTCATTTTTCTATAGTTACACAGTAAAGGTGAATCTCATATAAGAACCACTCAAATGTTAAACTTGCCTATGATAAGAATAACTAGGTTCTTAGGAGGTTATTTGATATATTTTTTATATTTATTAACTATCTGGGAAATTACCTAGATTTCTATATTTAGTGTGAACTTTTCTGATGGTAATTGTGATCAGAGAAACTATGTTATCTTGAATATGTAACCTTTTATTCTTAAAAAAAAAATCACATTACTCCTTGCACTCAGAAAATAAACCCATCTACTAATGTATTAACGAGATACATATGGAGGTTCATTGAAGCTTAGCTTCCCCATGGTCCTATTGTAGCAAAATATGAATGCCAGAAAGTCATTTGCAGAGCTATGCTGGGAAATTAGGAGTAAAGTAACATGCTTTTAACCATACAAAGGCAGTATATTTTTATTGGCTGCAATTCAGAAAACACAAGGTTATGATACTTTCGAATGAGCTTCTGCATTCTTCTGTTAATTCCTGTCAGCCTGGTGAATATTAATAAGTGCATCTTTTATCATCACAACACTAAACTTTATAATATACCACATTGTCTTTGCCATTGCCAAGATCTATAAATAGATAGAATTTAAACAATATCCATTTTGACATCATTAACATCACTGATAATAATGCAAACCAGTAGCAAGGGAGAGTTTTTGCCAAATAACATCTTACATAATTACCTTGCCAACTTATGGTTTGAATTTAGATGATCCGTATCAGCATTTTATGCAACGATCATGTCAGAATTAGGTTCTAATGCACCACTAAAAATAAAATGATTACCGTTTTCTATTCCTGAAAAGACCCCTTTGCTTTGTGTTGAATTTTGATAAATTTGCCTATAAAAGAGAAAGTTTAGTTAATTACTGACATGATACATGCTGACAATGGAAGAAGCACCTCTTTTGGTGACTTCACTCTTTCTTGCCTCTTCCCAGTGACGCAGGCTGCCACTGACTAGTTCTTGAAAGTTCTGTCATCTCCAGAGTTTGTCACTAGCCGCCTAGGTTATCCATTGTTCCTGTTCAAATTCTTCCTTTTTTTGTCACTCACATCTCAGAGACTCCCCCACCTACAGGCATCTGATTGAAAAACAACACCAAATCACAGTACTATATATCCACATGATACTTCTCTAAGAAAATTAGTCGAACAATTGTCAGATTACTAAAAAAGAGGGATAGTTCATCTTACCTGATTACGTCACCTTGAAAAAGAAAAAAGAAAACAATCAAATTGTGTTAATTTTTCCTGAGAGTAAAGAAAGGCTGGATTTTTCGAGATGTAAACCTTAATAATTGCCTAGGCTTGGGAGGAGATTACAAAGAGATGGAGGTTTTCATTTTGGCGGGATAAGTGGATCTTAGAGTAAGCATGGTCTGCTGAAATGTCCATTAAGTTATTCAGCTGTATTATCTCCAGTAATATTTTCATAAGGGAGGACGTGTGCAAATCTCTTAAATTTAATAGCACACCTAGAAATCAAACAATTAGTCTACTTTATGACTTTTTCTTTTTTTTTTTTTTTTGTAGAGACAGAGTCTCACTTTATGGCCCTCGGTAGAGTGCCGTGGCCTCACACAGCTCACAGCAACCTCCAACTCCGGGCTTAAGTTATTCTCTTGCCTCAGCCTCCGGAGTAGCTGGGACTACAGACGCCCGCCACAACGCCCAGCTATTTTTTGGTTGCAGTTCAGCCGGGGCCGGGTTTGAACCCGCCACCCTCAGTATATGGGGCCAGCGCCTTACCGACTGAGCCACAGGCGCCGCCCAAAGGTCACACCCTTTATGACTTTTTTCTTAGTAAAATTTTTAGAAGAATGGGCCTCAAGAAAGAGTATCATATTGGTCATATAATAGAGCTAACTAATTTTCACTTGTCATCCCCTCACAGGAGAACTGAAATTTCTTCCCAGGGTACCAGGTTGAAATCAAGAAGTCACCTGGAGCCTCGGTCCACATGGCAGGGCCGGGTACTACGAAGCTCACTAGTAGTTGGTATAATTCAACGCCACACAGTTATGTGACTAAGGCTCTTGTATTTTTGCTAGGGTCTAGCTGGGGACCATCTTTAGCTTCCAGATGCTGCCCCCAATTCCTGGCCATATGGCCCTGATAAGGAATTCACAATACGGCTCCTGTGATCAGGACTCTGCCTTCTCATTTGCTCTGTAAAGCAACCTAATCTAGGGAGAAATTATCTGATCATATTCACAGCGCTGCCCATACTCAAGGGCAGGGAATTATACATGGGGCCTTTCTAACAGCAGTCTTAAAATGTTGTCTGTCATAGAGATTTTTATTTTTTCTCTCTTCTTCTATTTCTTTTATTTCAAATTTATATGAGAGTACAAATTTTTAGATTACATTGTTCTCAATTCCAGAATAAGGCTCCAGCTGTAAAAGAGCCCTTCCCCCAGGGCAGTGATATACACCCTCACAATGTGCACATTAGGTGAGATCCCACCTCATGCCCTCCCTCCTACCAATCACCCTCCACCTCCCCCTTCCCCCTCTCTCTTCCCCCTGCCCCTGTACTAGACCATATTTGTGTTTTATTGTTCATATGAGCATGTGATTGTTCAGATATTGGTTTCATATTAGTATTGAGTACATTGGATATTTATTTTTCCATTCTTGCAGTACTTTACTAAGAAGACTGTGTTTCAACTCTGTCCAGGTAAATGTATGCAAACTAATACAGCCTTTTTGGAAAGAAGTATGGAGACTCCTCAAAGAACTAAAAGTAGACCTTCCATTTGATCCTGAAATCCCATTACTAGGTATCTACCTAGTAGAATAGAGATTTTTAAATTCATTTGTTTTTAAACGGGAAGTTTCATTCCAAAAAGGGGATTGGTGGGATTACACCAGTGGTGCATCTTACAAGGGTATATGTGAAACTTGGTAAACGGTCTGTAAAGCTAGTGAATGATGCCCCATGATCATATCAATGTACACAGCTATGATTTAATAAAACAAACAAAAAAATAAAATAAAATAAAACCAGTCAGATCAACATAGCAAAACCCTGTCTCTACAAAAATTAGAGGTGATGCATGACTGTAGTTCCAGATAGTTTAGAGGCTGAGGAAAGAGGGTCTTTTGTACCCTGGAGTCTAATGTTACAGTGAGCTATGATCGTACCACTTCGCTCCAGCCTGGCTGAGTGACTCTGTCTATACAACAAGAAAATGCATATACAAGAAAATGCATATACAACAATGAAAATGCAATGATGCATACTCACATCATTTTATGATGTGAGTATAATAAACTGCACAATAATTCCAGAAAAAAAAAGAAATATATTGTATAATTTCAAAACTTATTTTCTTGTAGAAAGAAATATTAGTTTTGCCTTGTGGCATTTATTGAGATCAATGCTTATCTTCAAATTGATATCTAATACTTACAGCTCCTCACTCTAAAACCAGATATAGAGGTCAAGTTGACAAGTAAATGTACAGTGATCTTGTATATCTAGGAACAACTATAAGGAAAATGATACACATATGTGTGTGTGTTTTAAATAACAAATAAACTTCCCTATATACAAATAAGAAACATATATGAAGAAAATTTGTGTATATCCTTTAAAAAAATGTATTCTTAAAAATTATTTATTGCTTTACACAAGAAATTTTTGCCTGCAGAAGGTGAGAGTGACAACTAGAGGATTTATTTACAATTTTGTGATATGTAAATTTGAGTTGAGATGACAGAAAATATGATAGGTAACAATCATAAAAATAATAGGTAACTAAAGTTCATAGGAAGACCTTGAACTGAATGAGATACAGACAAATTTAGCATGAATTAGGTAAGGGAACATATTAAGATAAAAATGCTTTAATGTTATAAGGCTATAAGGTGAAGTCACTTCTTAATTCTTTCTGAGAAACTTTTACTAAAGTGTTATACATATATATTTTAAAATGAATAATATCTGGGTAACTTATTTTGTGATCATATTTCTATAAAATCATTAGTGAAGAAAATAATGGGATTGCAGTATTTTATCAGTCATCACTTCAAAGTCATAAAATCCCAATATTACCAAACTAAGATTTATTTTAAAAATATAAGGATATTATGAGAAATACATTATTTCCAGCCTATTTATAGACGCTTTCTTTTGCTATTTAACAACTAAGTTAAAAAATAGCAATACTGGTTAGTGTATGCTTAATAAAATGCTATGTTTTTTTTTTTTTTTTCTAGAGACAGAGTCTCACTGTACTGCCCTCGGTAGAGTGCCGTGGTGTCACACGGCTCACAGCAACCTCTAACTCCTGGGCTTACATGATTCTCTTGCCTCAGCCTCCCGAGCAGCTGGGACTACAGGCGCCCACCACAACGCCCGGGCATTTTTTGGTTGCAGTTTGGCCGGGGCTGGGTCTGAACCCGCCACCCTCGGCATATGGGGCCGGCGCCCTACTCACTGAGCCACAGGCGCCGCCCAATGCTATGGTTTTTGATGAGTATCAGCTTCTAATGTTGAATACATGCTTTTCTCATTTGCACATTACCTTCTATTTTCTCCACTCTTCAAAGCCTTCTATCACTACAGGTACACAGGCCCGAATTTACTAAAATTAAATAAATAAATTGAAGATAATTATGTTGGAAAAAGCAACAATTTTTGAAATGTTAGAATTGCTGGGATGTTTCTACAAACATTTTGTTTAGTTTCAAACAAAACAACAACAATTAAAAAATAATTTACAGAAACAAGTTAAAAAGAAAAATTGAACCTGAGGCAAACTCTTCTCTTTAAGCCATAATAAAAGTATGATAGTAACAATAGTAACATCTAATTAAACATTGTAAAAGTTGAGACTCAGAGAAATCATCAGGTATACGTTTCAGGAATCTCGCTTATGAGTACATGTGCATGTTCATTTGCGTGAAGACACAAACAATACACACTTCTGTTTTTCCTGATTTCATCTTTTTTGAATCACATGATCCGTTATCAAGAATCACCTTAAAATGTGTACGAAGAAAAAAAAAAAAGAATGAAAATCTTTTCTTAGCCGTCAATCTTTCAATTCTGTCACACGTCCCCAATCTTACTTTTCTATGGTATGCTCACAACCACTCTTCCTCTAAACAAACAAACAACAACGCAACAACAAAAAAAAACTGCTTCGCTTATTCTCCACCCCTTCTTTTCTGCTTTATCACATCTAGTCCATTTTCTTTCTTTTTAATGGCATTTTTAAATGTTTTAAAAGTTCTTTATTAAATCATAACTGTGTACATCAATGCACTTATAGGGTACAATGTGCTGATTTGATATACAGTGTGGAATGCTTACATCTGATTAACATAACTGTCTCCTTGCTTACTTATTTTACTTACTAAAAACATTCATACTCTATTCTTAATAGTTTAGAAATACATCATTGCATTATGCCCATTAGGTTGGATCCCTCAAATACCCTCCCCCCTCCCGACTTTCCTCCTTCCCTCCCCTCTCTTTCCTCTTCCCTCCTTCTTTCTAGACTATAGTTATATTTTACCATTCCTATGAATGTGTGGGTGACTAAATTCTGACTTTATAGTAGTATTGAATACATTGAGACTTTTTTTTCATTCTTGAGATACTTTACTAGGAAGAATATGTTCTAGCTCCATCCAGGTAAATGTAAAAGATTGTCTTCTATTAAGTGTTCTCTTTGCTGTTGTAAGTCTTAAGAATTTTTAAAGTTTTCCCTGATCCTTTTTTATTAATACATAGTAAATGTACGTATTTTTAAGTTGATATTTTGAAAACTTCATGTATCATAATGATCAGTTCAGGGTAATTTATCACTTGAAATAATTATCTTTTCTTTATGTTGGGAACATTAAAATCATTCTTTCTAACTATTTTGAAATATACCATATGATCCCCCTACTGATCTATCAAAGACTAGGTCTTATTCTTTCCATTTAATTGTATTTTTTACCCATTAATTATCCCAGCCTTTCTCTTTTTCCCAGCCTCTGAGAACCACTAGTCTACTCTCTTCTCTCATAAGTTCTACCTTCACAACTGTCACATATGAGTAAGAATAACCTACCCAGACAATCAGGCAAGAAAAATAAAGAACATTTCAATAAAAAAGAAAAAAATCAAATTATTTTTATTTACTGACAACATGGTCTTATATTTTGAAAACCATAAGGACTTCCCCCCAAACCTGCTAAAATAGATAAATGAGTACAGTAAAGTTCATGATATAAGATCAATATATATAAAGAAAATCAATAGCATTTATACACACCAACAAATAGTTGGAAAAAGAAACCAGGAAAGCAATCTCATTTACAATAGTAACAAAAAATATTTAAAAATATAATATACCTAGGAAAAATATTAATCAACATAATAAAAAAATCTCTGAGAGAAACTATAAAAAATAATGAGATATATTGAAGAGGACACAGAAATGGAAAGATATTTCATGTTCATGGGTTACAAGAATTAATATCATTAAAATTACAATACTACCCAAGTAATTGACAGATTCAGTAAAATGTCCATCAAAAAATTTTAAAATGATTCTTTACTCAGTTATTCAATTAAGATAAGGTGATAGAAATAGAACTTTTTTATTTCACATTTTGATATAATAATTTCCCTCTATCTTTTCTGAATAATATAATAAATATTATTGAGTATATTCTATGGTGTAAGGTAATACCACTATATTTATTATATTAAAAATATTCTTTATCTCTCAATAACACTAACCTATTAGGCAGGAACAAATGTGAGAACTTAACATAAAGACATAGAAAGATAAAGATTTGAAACCAGTGTAGAATTATTAAATTTCCTTATATTTTAATTTTAAATTAATAATAACTATATGTTTATGTGTACAATACCAGACCTTGTGGTGAAATTATTAAAAATTGACATGTTCACAACTTTACTTACCCATCATATACTTAAATTATAGAACAGAAGTCATATATCATTGCCTTAGCTAGAAATGTGTATCTGTCAGAGAAAGAATACAACATCAGTTAAAAGAAAAACTGAAGCCCTCATCATCATTGAGTCTTGAGAGATGTCTCTGAAGTTTCTTCTCCTTTCTGGAGAAGTTGTCTAATCTACAAAATGAACACAATAATTTAAGTGTTATAATGATATTTGATTTTCCCCATCATACCTTAAAATGTAAGGTTCTGTGATGTTTCTAGTCTTGAAAGCTTGATGAACCTTTCTGAATAATTACCTGGGGAATTTGTGTTCCTGTGTGTTTTAATGTGTGTATGTGTATAAATTATTGACTTTTAGTCTACTAGACATTGTCATTCTGAATACTACCTAATGACCAAAGGATGCACAGAATTTCTAATGCTGTGTAGGTTACTCTCTGTTAAGAGTATTTTTAATAAAAATAATATTATTATATTGGCTTTAATAAATATGCCATTAGGATTGATTTTAAAATGCTCTCTGTAGTTTATATCTTGACCCAGTTTCCACCCAAAGATTCAAGAACTACCTGTCATCATCATTCCATGAAGATCAAGTAAACTCTCACTCACTCTCCTTTACAACCTCCAAGAAAAGACCAGGTCCTTCATGTGAGTTCTGGTTGGCATTTTGGTTAGGTATTCCTTTGCTCAGATAGGTAGCTTAATTATATGAACAGAGATACCACAAATTTGTAATGCTTTGGTGATTCACCAGACTCATGTGTCCTGTGAAATGGTTTTTCAATATTACTGTTTCATGTTATATATCAGAGTTTAGCAGTTGTTCCAGAATCTTCTTTAAAGGCCTAAAAATTAACTTGATTATTCACCTAAAAATAGGACTAAACAAAATCTAATTCTATTGTTTTTATCATGATCATATTTTTGTACCTCTCCTATCTTTCAAGGAATATGTTTCGCTTTAGGCATACATCAGCATATGTGTGTGTGTGTATGTATGTGTGTATATATATATATATATATGTATGTATTTTTTTTCCTTTTGGACGGATGTGCCTACTTCTGTAATTGGTCAAAGATGAGATGTCTTCTGCTCATCAGGGAGCTGCCAAGTACCTGATATGAGGTACACAATACAGACTTACCTAATATGCCTTCTGTTTATTGTACAGGATATTAGAAGGGGCCAGTCAATTTTAGCTTAGTAGGCTGGATACCGTAAAATGACATTGTGTATGAGGATTATTACAAGATGCTGTTCACGTTGCAGCAATCTTCTCAGAAGTTGTAGGTGGTCTAACACCGGATTTTCTATCTTGGCTTTGAAGTTTCATTAGATTCAATTCTCTTAAACAAAAATACAGAAAAGGGTTAGCAAAATAAAAAGAATAACAATTATTTTTCTAATTATGGTGAGTGTGTGGTATGTTAGGCACATAAATATTTTAGATGTATTCTGATTTTTTTTTAATTCTCAAAAAGATCCTAATGGATAGATTGCATTTATTATAAGCTCGAGTTTGCAAATGAAGACAAATAAGCTCAGGCAGATCTTGCTGGGGCGGTCTCAGTGACCTGCGTTACATCCAAACATTCAGGGCTTTGCTGCTTCCCATGTACAAAATACCCACTAATCATTTACATTGCCTTGTGGGGGTGGTGGGTGTGTCTGGGTTCAGTTTTTTTAACACCATCAGGTGATACATAGATTGTTAGAAAGATTAATAGACGGAGTAAAATATAAAAATAAACTATCTTGGGAACTCTAAACTTTATTTCAAAAACTCACTTCTGATCTGGCTTCAAAATAATTGCAGAAGGTTCAGCAGTATGGGAGCAGTTTTTGATTGAAAGTCTGTCACCAAATGTATAATTATGAAGGAGTCCTGGTGAATGCCTTCAAATTCTTCTCAATTAATTAAATGGTATAAACTTTATTTAGGATATGATGTAACATTTATATAATTGCATGTTAGTTACTTAAAGACAACCTTGTGCATTATTCACTTATTTTGTTGTGTGTGTATGATTTAACTATATTCTTCTTTAAATTTCAGTGTTTGTGTCATAATTGCACATAAATACATATTTTTTCCAAAATGTTCCAGTATATTGCTTAACAGCCTTATTTTTTATTTAGAATTATCTAAAATAAAATAGTTGGTTTCAGCTTAGGTTGAAGCCTAAAGTTTGTTTTTATGTAAGAACAAAAAGATATAAATGTACGTATATATGTGTATTTGTGACAACAATCATGAGTGTGCTATTTGTAACAGAATTTTCTATAATATTTAAGTACTAATTGACCAAAAAAGAAGGTGGCTGAGAGGGAACAATGATTAAGAGAATAGTTTAGCAATAGAATTGCCTGAACTTTATTCTTACTCTATCACTTCTCAACTGTGTGATCTTTGACAGGTTATCACCAGGTGTTTTCATTTCCTCTTATAAATGGGGAAAAAACAGTACCCACTTCATAATGTCCTCAGTCAAAGGGATAATGAATGTTGATACTTTAAAACAGAGCCTGGCATGTAAATGTTAACTATTACAATCTTTTAAAATACTCTCAGTGACTTAAAATTTTAAGCTTGTGAGAAATTATAAATATCAGGGTACTTTTTAGTCTTAAGGGTAAAAACAATCAATGGTTTTATAAAGCAAGCATTATAGTAATACACTTTCTCCCCAGTACATGAAGGAAAACATTTTGAAGCCTGCCATTTTTTATGCTATTTGTTAAGTATATTTTTGCGGTACATCTCTTGGGCAGTAAAATATTCTCAGCTTAGTTATCTGAGCCCGTACTGATATTCTTCATTCACTGACTTTTCTCATTGACTTTAAATAATAAAGAACCTTCCAAATAGCTCTTTTCCGAAGCGAAAGGGAAAGAAATAAATGAAAGGAGAAACACTGCACCTTGGCCTGCCCTGGAGACTCTCTCTGGAAGAGAACGATCACCTGGTTTGATGCAGGGACGTAGATTGCAAACAGCACCTAGAAGCAGAGACCTTCTGTTTCCTTAGCAGCCTGGTCAGGGGTGGAAGCTGGAAGTTGCTGTTTGCCATTTGTGGCTTAAAAAGAGTTGTGACTGCCAAGCTGGCTTATCCTGGAATTTACTTTAAACCCATGAGGTTCATAGAACTGCTGTTGACATTTGGGCACAAAGAGACTCAATTTGGGTTTTTATTATTCATAAGGTAAAGCCCTTAAGTCTCAAGGCAGCAGTATCTTTGTAGTCAATACCTTAAACAATCCCGATCTCTCTTTTCAGATGTTGTGCAGTGAGTGTAAAGGGGAGCAGGACAATGGGTAGTAAATATGAATTACCTCAGTGGGTAACATCACGGAATCATGTGATATAAATGTATGTATTTATTCTGAAAACAGTAATTCTCAAGTGTCATTTATGTACTTTTTTTCTGGAAGACTCAACCTTTTTAAATGGTGGATATTAAAATATTAAAAGTACCACAAAGAACATTTCAAATTAATTTCTCAAAAGTTCTGCTTTATACTTTTGAAGGTAAATAATTACACTGTAGTTTGAGGTAAATCATTCATATTAGATGTTATATAAAAAGGACAATTGTTGGTTTCCTTTTTCTTATCCTGATCTACCCCCAAAGAAACCATTGATAGTTTTACTTAATGTTCATAGTTTTTTTATGAATGCTTCCAGGAAACAGGGGCTAGTTAGAATAATCTTTGCTCCTTTTTACTTTTCATTCATTATAATAATTTCAATGATGTGTGCACACAATTATTCCTTATACATTATATCGACTCATAAATATTTCACATACAAGCATGCTATGACTTACTTTAAAGGTTTTAAATTAATAGCCATTTTTTTTTTACTTTAACTTTTCTCAATGCCATCAATTCTATTATAATAGACTATGCAAGAGGGCCCCTGAAATATTATGTAGGGTGAATTCATAGGAGTTCCTAGGAGTTCAAGGCTACAGTGAACTGTGACCCACACCACTGTACTCCTATCTGGGTGACAGAGTGAGACTCTATCTTTAAAAAACAAAGACAAAATAAAGTTCTTTTCCATGATTCATACTTAGCTACTGATTTTCATTACTTTATTTTTTATTGATTATATTGTTACATTAAGGACATCAGCCCTTTATTTCATAGTTCACAGGTGCTGAATTTTCATCTACCCCCATACCCCAAACAGATTATTTCCTTTAATTTTATTTAGTGCATGTCATTCAGAAAGATTGTTTGTGTGTTTTATTTTCACCTATACATGAGTTCACTTTTTGCCTTCACAAAATTAAAAAGGCTTAATTCTTCATTCACTGACTTTTCTCGTTGACTTTAAGTCATAAAGCACCTTTCCAATAGCTCTTATTAGAAGCAAAAAGGAAAGAAATAAAGGAAAGGAGAAACAGTGCACCTTGGCCTGCCCTGGAGACTCTCTCTGGAAGAGAACGATCACCTGGTTTGATGCAGGGACTCAGACAGTTCTATGAGTAGGCACAAATGTTCTTTTTGGTTTGATTTCATTGTGCTCATTTTTTTTTCTCATTAACAACAATAACAACATTTAAGATTTTATTTTTTTATTGTCATTGTCATTTTAGGGTGTCCAAAATTCTCATTTTCTTTCTAGTTTCTGGATTTTTTGATCAGGCTGAAAAAATTGTATCTACTTTATATTTTTAAAAATGTAAAACTGACAAATGTGTACATTGTGAGTATGCAGAAGGGTGTGTAACAGGATTATTGAAGTCTACTTTATATACTATAAAATTCACTCATTTACATGTACAATTAAATACTACAATCCAATGTGAAAACACTTTTTTTTATTAAGTCATATAAACATAGATCATGAATACATTTATGCCTTTGTGGGATTCAATGTGCTGATTATTTGTACAAATTGGAGCATTTACATCCTACTAATTAACATAGCTTTCACCTCATTTATTTAATCACAGTGTTAAGACATTTGTGTTCTATACTTGATAGATATGACTTGTACCCTTGCAATATGCTCCATAGGTGTGGTCCCACCACTAACCCTCCACTTTCATATGAAAGATGAATCACAGCTATGGCCCAGGATGAAGTAGGGAAGGGGCGGGGGATGGGAAGGAGGGCAGTGGTTCGATAGAGCGAAAACACTTTAATAGCTTGTGTACATTTGCAGTCACTCCTCATCCCCATCCTTTCTAAGTAAATTGGTCTTTTCTAAACATTTCATATAAATGGAATCAATGTGCTGTAGTGTGGTGGTGAGGTAATAGCTCTCTGAAGCCTCAAACTCCTAGGTTCAAGTGATTCTCCTGTCTCAGCCTTCAGAGTGGCCAGTACTACGGGTGAGCACCCTCATACCTGGTTCATTTTTTTTTTTTTTTTTTTTTTTTTTAGTTTTTCTAGGCCACCATGTACAGCCAATAATTTACATTTTAAAGATTCCTAATATTCCACATTCAGTCTTCTGATATCATTTCTATATCACATTTTTACTCCTCTCCCTACTACAACTGTTCTTGGTTGGGAAGAGGAAATGAATTTTGTTCTCTTGAATTACTCTGTATTTCTCTCATCTTAGCTTTTACCCAATAAAATCATGTAATAAATAATGGAACTGAATATTTTAAGTTTATTGCTGCTAAACGAGCTGATTTTCTGGACAAAATCACGTCTATTTTTATATAATTCCTATATTAGAAAGAAGGAAGAATTTCTCAGTGGTAAAACAAACAAACAAACAAAAAAACTAACTCATTTTGGACTGAAAATTGCAAACACTAAATGCTACCTTAGATCATAGATTCTAAGTAAATTCAAACTCAATAAATTTAATAGGCAAAAAATACTTAGAGGATAGCCATAAAGACTGTCTTCTTATTTACTTAGCATCTTCCCTAATGATCTAGAAGAGAAGATAAGCATCCCCAAAATTAAATATGAAGTTGCTAATAGGTAGAATATTAAACAACAGTTGTGACAGAATGCACACCGAGGGGCCTACATGAACTAAATATAATAAAAATCATGATACAGTTATGAAAATCAAACCTCATTACTGCTCTCTGCCATAATCACCTTAGAGAACGTATGACTATCACTTACATTCCCCTTCTGCAAACATGCAACTTTGCCTTTCTGATTATAGAAGATGAGAAAGCTGAGAATAAAAGAGACCATCTCTGTTTTCACTTGAGAAAGTGAAAACAGCTCATTCTTTTTAAAATCAGAGTAGCTCCGTTGCAGTCAGAAATTCTTTCCTCTGTCTTTGCCACTTATCTTTTGTGGGCCATACAGTTCTATGAGTAGGCACAAATGTTCTTTTTTGTTTGATTTCATTTTGCTCTTTTTTCCCTTTTGTCTTTCAGTAAATGCACATATTTCAGTTACATTTTCTTCCATAGAGAAATAAGACCAATGATGAAAAGAGGGGAATAATGCGCAAATGGATCCAGCAAATGATGCTATGCAGTGAAGTGTAAGGTAGGAGGGCAAATGAAATCTGTTAGGTTATATATTAAATCAATGTTTAACCAAATAGAAAATACATTGGCACTTTCAATAATTTATGAAATGGGGCTTTGATTATATGAAACGTGTCCATTTTTATTAATATCAGTATCATTTACAGGATTTAAAGTCAACATGAATTAAAATTAAAGTAATGAGTGTAAGTATGGGGCCCTAATGTTCAAAACAGAAAGGTTAATCTGCGTGTGGAAATGCATGTGGTACGATGGCCATCATACTTTTCATAGATATTCAATTTACCAACTACAAATAAGCTTGTTCTTTGTAAGAGCCTATTTATTCATCTTATTACCATAGCGTTAATAACTAGATGTTACTGAGAAAAATGAAAATCTAATGATTATATATTGGCACAATACATAAATGAGAACAAGTAGAGAGTGAAATATTTTGAAATAAATGGTATCTGTGCCATTACTGAGGCAATTAAATCTGGTGAACAAAACACAAAAAGTACATGTACATGGGGAATCGATCTACTCCTAGTAAGAGACGGTGACAGCCTGTGTTAGGTGACAATAATTTTTCTCCTTTTTTAAAATATAAATTTGACTCAAGATCAGGCACATTCAAGGTGGTATGACCATAGACAAAATGGAACTTATCAATTGAAAAAGGGACAATAGCGGTGGTGGGAAATATATTGACATATGTTTTCTTTTTGTTTGTTTGTTTGTTTTTGTTTTTGTTTTTAGGCAGCGTCTCACTCTGTTGCTTGCATAGAATGCCATGGCATCATAGCTCACAGCAACCTCAACTAACTCTTAGGCTTGAGAGATTCTCTTGCCTCAGCCTTCTGAGTAGCTGGGGCTCCAAGGGCCAGCCACAACATCCAGCTAGTGTTTTTCTATTTTTAGTAGAGATGGGGGGGTCTCACTTTTGCTCAGGCTGATCTCAAGCTTCTGAACTCAAGCAATCCACCCATCTCACCCTCCCGAAGTGAGAGCATTACAGGCATGAGCCACGCGTGGCTTGACATATCTCTTTCAAATTAATTCTTCTTTTAACCATTAGATTGGAATTACATTTTTGAAAACATTTCTGAGTTATTACATATAAATAAGTTGATTACAAATTTCTTCTAGCAATCATGAAAGGATTTACATGTAAGGGGAGATCCTTAATTTACACTCACACACATGTAAAATGATGTGCCATATAATTTTTAAAACACTAGGCAGATCTAAATTAATCCTATCTTGGAAAAATACAAATAAAAAGCACGCTTGTGGTTTTGTGATCTGTTTGGTTTTGTGAATATTTTGGTATTGCTTTTCATGTTGTACAAGATATTAATATACATTTTTTATCCCCATGAGTGAATTTCTGAATATGTTCCTGCAGCTGCAAAGACTAAACATCGTTTTCATCAAAAACAGCATCCAACCCTCTGAGCAGAAAATTCTGTCTGGTCAAGTTCTCACATAATTTGTATTTAGCTTACTCAAGAGGTTTTAAGTGGCACAATAAATCATTGAAACAATAATTCCTGAAGAAATACATTATGTATTATTTGTTCTGCCTTCAATGAATGACTTTACTCACTACAATATTTGTGAAGTCATTTTTCCTTATAGTTTCTCTGACTCTGCAATACCTGAGGGTATAGACTTTTCTTTAAAGTATAGGCACAAACACAAAGCCAACCACATGAAAATGAACAAACACATTTTTGCAGATAAAAGCCTGTGAAACTGGAAACTCATTCTAGCAGTGTTATTGGCCAAAATTGAATAAAATGGGAAGGGTTTAACTACACTCCAGAAAAGTGAGTTTAATTACAATACCAGAAGTGGAAAATGGATGAACAGACATGTAAAATCAAACATGAGTTTTACACAAATATCTCCAAAATAGTAGCATTCGATATGTAAACAATATAAAGGTTTTTGATGAATTTTTTTGTATTAAATCTTTGGAATCTAGGGTGCATTTTGCCTTTACAGAACATCTCCATTTGGAAGAACCACATATGGCTAGTGACTACATTGAACAGTGGAAGACTAGAATTTTTTTAAAAAATAAATAATTTAATTCAGTAATTTTCTATAGATAATTTTTTTTCTAACTCCAACAGTTCACTGGGGAAAGGTTGGTGGATGGGCTCAGCCTCACACATGTGTTGCGGGGTGGCCCAGACTACTGCAGGGAGACAGCTGGATTATTGGGGTCCCTCTACCTGGAGTGGGGACCGCTTCATTCTTCCCTCAGTGTCTCACTTTCTCTCCTAACAGAGTTGGGCCCTCTCCCCTACAATCCCACGTCCAGAACCTCTACAGGTAGCTTTTTAACTATAATAGATGAAGAATGTTTGTCCTGGGGATTAGAAGGAAGGACGTGGACCTTTGAAGAGAGTATATTAGAACCACACTGAGCTTTGTATAAGAGACTATTACCATGCATGCCTTAAATCTGAGGTAGAGCCATTGAGGGAGGAAGGTGTTTAGGAGTAGACATAATTTACTTCCACCTTCTCCAATATCTAACTTTTGAAAATTGCTGGTGTGCAGACTTGCATATATTAAGAGAGGGTTAAATATGCCTTAGGTGCTTGTTGTGTGAAAATACAAGAACAATAATGTAGGAAAACTGACGTGAAATTACGTAAAAGTGAATGAAGCAAGAAACCCTTAGGTGAAGAACACTGTCATAGTTAAAAAAAGCACAGTGAAAAAAAAGAATCCAGACACAAATCAGGCATTATACTTGCATTTCTTGATGAGGTGGAGAAACAGGACACAGAATATTTTATGCATCATTTATTTTGCTCATCTTCAACTATCTAGCTACCCCTATAATCCCCTTTCCCCAGAGATTCTCACTACCTAAACCAGGACTGAATGTGGAAACACTAGGAGCAAAGCTCAGATAGGTGCCCCCAAATCCATGTTTTCCTCCTTCCTTTCCTTCCTTCCTTCCATTTTCATTCCCTTTCTCTCTCTCTGAACAACAATGACGACAACAACACCAGCAGCAACAACAAATAGCTGATCATTGTGGCAGATGCCTATAGTCCCAGCTACTTTGGAGGCTAAGGCAAGATAATTCCTTAAGCCCAAGAGTTTGAGGTTGCTGTGAGCTGTGATGCCACAGCACTCTACCATAGTTGACACAGTGAGACTCTGTCTCAAAAAAAAAGGAAGAAAAAATGGATCCTTTCATCCTGCCCTCCTGGGTCACCCCTGCCACACACACCCACACACAACTGAAATATTGAACAGGTTAACTTCTTAGTGACTTTAATGTTCTTCCTTATGGGCCATGTCATTACACCAGAGGCATGGTAGGAACTTTTGTCCCAGCCAAGCTAAAGGGCTCTCCTCTCCACTTGCTTGTGTCTTTTTTATTGGAGAAATAAGGCAAGAAAAGAAGCAGCCCCAGCATCATTCTGACTTCATTTTCGAAAGCATTAGATTGGTACACCGTCAGCTGATTTGATTCCCTAATAATAATAAATTAACCATTTTCTCCTTAGTCTCAATCATATTCAGTAATAGTAAGAATTAGTCATTCCTGAATTTATACAAACCATTTTAGAGTTCCCCTGAAACAGTTCTTGGTTTTCCAATTGTGTCTTAAAATGCAGTGTTAGGTTGTGATGGTTTATTCAAGAAAAATATAAAGGTCTTTTCACTGTGTTGCTGATACTGTCAATAAATTGATCACATAACTCTCAGTCCCAGATCATTCGCCCCTGAGCTTTCTCTAGGAGAGACAAGAGAGGAGTCTTTGTGCCTCAGATTTTAAAGCAGCCCTTATTGTGGAGTTACAAGTCTGCAGATAGGAAAAGTCTTCATCTATGTAGGCTTCTCCTCTATAAATGGCATTATCCTTAAATAAGAATGTTTCTTTTTTTCAAAAACTTTATTTTTTGAGTTTTCTTTATTTTGTATTATTATTCAAAATATTATAGGGTACAAATGTTCTTGCTTATATAATTTACTTTTGTAATACTTATTCAGGGTTGTAAGTGTGCCTATCACCCAGATACTTTTCATTGTACCTGTTAGGTAGGTTTCACCCATCCTCTCCCTCCTCCCTCCCCTCTGCTTTATTTCCACTCAGGTTTTCTTCCCTCTGTGCACATGTGCATTCACCAGTTAGTTCCAATTTAACAGTGAGTACCTGTGGTGTTCGTTTTTCCCTTTTTTATATACTTAAGATAATGATCTCTAGTTCCATCCAAATCATAGTGAAAGTCATTAATTCATTCTTTTTATGGCTTAATATTCCATCAAAAAAGTATACCACACCATACATCTGATTAAATGTACAAAGAACTCTAGCACATCAACAAGAAAAACAACAGCATTAAACAGTGGGCACTAGATATAAACAGAAGCTTTTCAAAAGAAAATAAACAAAGAGCCCATAAACATGAAAACTGCTCAATGTCACTAATCATCAGAGAAATGCAAATTAAAACCACAAAGAGATATCACCTTACTCCAATTAGAGTGGCTTTTATTAAAAAGTCCAAAAACAATAGATATTGGCATGGATGCGGAAAGAAAGGAATGCTTATACACTGTTGGTAGGACAGCAAATTAGTAAAATCTCTGTGAAAAAACAGTATGGAGATTCCTCAAATAACTAAAAGTAGACCTACCATTTGATCCAACCATACCAGGACTGAGTAATTACCTGAAGGAAAAGAAGTCACTATATCAAAAAGACACCTTCACTTGAGTGTTTATGGTAGTACAATTCACAATAGACAAGTTTTAAGATGAGAGCAAAATTGACAGGAAGACACCGAGCTCTCCCATATATGCCCTGCCCCCTTGCATGCATAGTCTTCCCCATTATCAAGATCCCCCACCACAGAGAGAGACATTGTAATGAGGAACAATGTTGAGGAACCCATCTTGACATATAATTATCAACTAAAGTCAATAGTTTTCATTAGAGTTCACTCTGTGTACTATATATTCTATGCATATGGACAAATACATGACACGTTTTAATATTGTATTAATAGTACTATACAGATAATTTTCATTGATCTAAAAATCCTCTGAACTCTACCTATTCATTCCTGCCTCTGCTTACTTACAGAAAACTACTGATTTTTTGATGTCTTCATAGTTTTCCAGTTTATTAAACTTTTGAAATAAAAGAAATAGAAAGCAAAATTCTTCTATGAAGTATCATATCCAAGAAAATACATTTTCATTTTATTTTATTACTAAAAGTATTATTTTTAAATGAAAGTAAATATTTGACTTGTTTAGACCAAAAATACAATGTAGAAACAATTCATGAAAGAAGAGAACATCTTTAAATTAGAGCTCATTTCTCACTCCCATTCTATCCTCGAGACATTTTCTCTTCTTTTTTCTTTGACACGCTTCAAGCACATCATAATCCTTGCTCTACGCGGACTTCTGGGAAACACAGTGTTAAGTTTTCTGATTGCAGACGGAGTTTTTATCACAAAAACCACAGAGTGGGAGTATTATTTTTTCTATTCCTCTCCTTATGCTTTTGGTTTTAAAATAATGGTGATGAGACACTGCAGGTGGTAAGGACACTCACTTATTTTTCCTATCACCTGTATGTGTAAAGCCTGCTTCTATGCCCAAAGCTAAAGGAGTTGATTTGAGTAACTGTCAGACTCCTTAAGATGACAGAGGACATGCTACCACATTAAAAAGAGGGGACCGGATAGTTGTGTGGTCTTTCTACGTTTTAGAGTCGTGCATCTGTTATGGCTTGGACTGTGTCTTCCAAAAATTTGTATGTAAAAGTCATAACCCTCCGTACCTCAGGATGTGACCTTTTTGGAAATAGAATATTTGGATATGTAAATACTTAACATGAGTTTACATGGGAGTACGATAGGCCACTGATCCAATATGGCTCCTGTTCTTATAAAAAGAGGAAATTTAGACATACACATACACACAGAGGGAACATCTTATGAGCATAAGGACAAAGATCTGGGTAATACTTCTACCAGCAAAGGAACAGCAAAGATTGTGAGTAAGCCCTCAGAAGCTAGGAAAGGTGCATGCAACATGTTGTTTTTCACAGCTTTCAGAAAGAACCATTCCTATTAACACTTTTATCTTGTACCACGAGCCTCTAGAACTGCAAAACTTTAAGTTTATGTTGTTTAAGTAACTCATCGTTTTTTTAAATGTTGTTACCACAATCCTAAAAAATTTGCTACATCAACTCCAGGCTTTAAAAGATAAAGGGCACTCAAAGGTTATTTTCATAAAAAATTAAATTTCATTTTTAAGCAGTGCATAATTGGAAAATAAATTCAAGTAGATATTTCTATAGAAGTCTAGCATCAAGCATTTGAAGAATCAGACATTGGAGTATATGCTTGTAGTGGGGATCAGAGAACTTTGGTCATTGGTTTTAAGTTTGTAATTGTTCATGTAATTTGATGGAAAACAGAGGTTATTTGGTCCACAGGAATTTTGCGTGTAAAGGTGTGTATTGTGCCAACTAATGTGCATTTTAGATAGGCATTCTGGTGATTTTCATAAATACAGATTGTTAAAGTAAAATTGCATGGAAAATGTAAAACAAGAAAGGAAGACTATTCAAGGTCATTGCCATATAGGGGAGGAAGAATCTTCAGCTTTAATTCAGCTCAGTTGAAACAGAGGCTTGGAGAATGTTTAAGAGCTGGAATGGAAAGAACTTAGGCTATTCTTGAATTCTTTAATTTTTAAATTCTTTCTTAAAGAGGCAGAGAAGCTTTCCAAGAGAAATACCAGGGTCAGTGTGAAAACTTGGATGTATGTCATAATTTGGGGAGTGAATAAAGAAACAGTCAAATAAGACAGAAGAAATACTCCAGGAGATAATCAAACCACTTTATTGTTTTAAAACATAGTGTTTGGTAAATTCTAAGTTATATACACATGATAGTGAGATAGTGAAGGATGAACACTCAGGTGACCTTCATGAGATTCTTCCATACCAGATAGGAGCATACACCAAACATTGGATCCTTTTGGGAATGATTACCTTATCTATAGAAGTCTGACTGTTTTCATTTGGGTCCTTTATTTTCTGCTCCACATTTTAGAGTTTTCTAGAGATAAAGTGTCCTTAGTGGACACTTGAGGACAAAAATGTAGTGTTGAATAACTGATGTGAAATTGATTTCTTCCTCACAGTACAGCACTGTTTCAACATTGTCAAGTTAAAAGTATTCTTAAAAGGAAGCTTTCTTAATTCCACCACTAATATATTTACTCAAATAATTTTAAATATTTAGATATAATTTATACTTTAATATTAGACTTAATATAAATTTTCCAAGTACATATTAATTATTTAAATCAGAAAATTTCTGAAGGACACAATCATTTTAAAATTTTAACTTGTTACTAACTTATTATTCATTATTAGTCTATTATTAACATACAAGTAGGAACACTGTGAAATCATGGAAAAATGTTTGGCTAAAAAGCTGAGGTTTTCTGGATTATAGCTTTTTATAGCAGTACAAAAGTATCAGAAAATGCTGCTTTGTAACAGATATAGTCAAAATACAGCATTAAATTTACCTTTATGGTATATCCTTTCTGAAAAATGCTTTGGCAGTTTCATATAAATTTAACATGCACTTACATAAAACTCAGCAATCCCACTTGCAGGTATTTACTCAAGACAAATAAAACTCATGTTCTAACAAACTCCTTTACACGGAGTTTGCAGTGGCTTTACTCATTATTGCCTAGCCTAGGAAGAACTTTCAGTGGACGAATGAATAAACAAACTGTGATACATCTAGTCAGCAAAGAAAGAAGTCCTGCTCCATGCAGCAGCATATATAAACAGGAAATACAATATGCTAAATGACAAAGCTAGGTTCCAAAAGCGATATCTTTCATGCTTCTCACTATGTGGCATACTTGAAATGGAAAAACTGTAGGAACAGAAAACATACCAAAACAGATTAGTGATTTGCAGAAGTTACAGGCAGGTATATCACAAAAACCCATGGTGGACTATTTCGAAGTGAAGGAACAGTTCTGCATATTGATTGTGATGTTAGGTACACTAACTATTAGGTACATTTTTTCAAAACCTAGAGAACTGTACATCAAAAAGAACACATTTTACTTTAATAAAAGAACATTTTTTTCTCTGAAATTTTCCCATTTAATTGCCAAAATCTTTAATAAAAATGCTGCACTTTAAATATTTACACGATAGGGCGGGCGCAGTGGCTTATGCCTGTAATCCAGTGATACGAAGGGGCAGGTGCATCCTAGCTTGGTTAGTGCCAGCCACTCGGGAGAACCTGCCATGCCTTCTGAATCTTCGCCCCTGCAGTGTTGGTGCAGCGGACAAGGGGAGGCAGACCTGGAGAACCAAGCTTAGCAGAGAGGGCGAGTGGGGCAGAAGCCTGGGTCCCTAGTTAGTTAAGGGAAACCACAGCACAGCCCGCGCTACTGCTGGTGCCAATCCCAGAACCACCCTTGAACCTAGAGAGCCCTTCACAGATTGCACTGCTTCCCTCTGACCATTTCACAGTCCCAGGGATACAGGAATTTCTTCTTCGGTAGGTCCTTGGTATCAGGGATTTGAAGAATGAATCCACGGACCACAAATCAGTGGTAAGACTGGAATTATTTTACATAAAATTATACAGATAAAGCAACAGAGCTTCTGGCAGAGCAAAACACTCAAGTCAGAAAAATAATCTCTCCTTTGGGTCCTTTGTCAAGGGTAAATAGAGACCAACAAATGAATGGATATAATCCCTTCCATTCTCAGGCCTAGGAAACCTACATGAAATTGAACAGGCCTAGTGTTATAGGCGATTGCCACATGGAAGAAAGACTAGGACCCCACTTCAGGTATAAATAAGATGGTGATTTATTATACCTGTGCAGGCCAGCCTCTGCCCAAAGGCGAACAGCCCTGAAGAGAAAAGCAGGCTGCCTTTTATACCTTTTTTTGTTGCTATGTGGCAAGCAAGTGAACAAACACAGAAGCAGAACATGGCCAGTTAGCCCAGGGGCAGGGTTACAGAGTTGGCTCAGGCAGGCTACACCATGGCGGTTGGCATGAGGGCGGGGTTACAGCAAGTCAGGGGGTTACATCATGACAGCTGGCATAGGGACAAACTTGGCTTGGGAAACTAAGTTTGAGTAAGCTTTCCACCATTGGTTAGCCACTGTTAGGGGATTGGGGTAAGTTCAGGGGGGTTACAGAACCTGGGAAATTCTGCTTGAGTGAGATTTAACCATTGTTTGGCAAGGGAGCCAGGGAACTCAGAACTTCCTTGTAACCTGTTCTCAGAATTAAACTAATAAGGGAAGTTTGAAATGGCAGGGACTCAGGCTGAAACAGTTAGGGGCCTTTAGGGGTCTTCTTGCCGGGTTGGTTACTACACTAGGAAATGGGAGGTTTCGGGTTCAGCCAAGTGCAAGGGGAGGAAGACAGAGGCCAGGGCAGAGACATTATGGTTCTTCCTGAGCTGGCAACCTGAAGGTGTCCCCCCAGCAGTTGTCTGTCCCCTCAAACTGCTGGAGCCTCCTGCTGGGACCCTCATACTTCAACCCACTGGTTCCTCTGCCAGCTGCAGCTGCACCAAAAGCCCCAGGGCAAGCCTTAGCTCTGGGCAACACCCACCTGTGATACAGCATTCCCCCATTGGGAGACCCCTCATTTCCTTGGCCTAGTCAATTTCATATAAATTTCCTATGCCTGGCCAATTTCACAATTGGACTGTGTCCATTCATAAACTCCTTTATTCATTTTGCCCCTAGCAGAAAGGACTGTATCCATTCATTAATGCACTCATTCAACTTGCCCCAGTGGAAGGAACTTGTCCTGGGACCAAGTCCTGGCCAAATGTAACTGCAAAGGACCAATACGACTATATCTACATCTCGGCAAAAACCCAGGCAAAGAGAAGATATGCTAAGAGCTATTGGTGCTTTTTTCTGTATTCTTTTCTGTAAAATAAATCCTGTCTTACCACTAATCTGTGGTCTGTGGATTCATTCTTTGAATCCCGGGGACTAAGAACCTACTTGAGGAAGAAATTGCAGTATCACTAGCACTCTGAGAGGACGAGGCTGGTGGATCGCCTAAGTTCACGAGTTTGAGACTAGCCTCAACCAGAGCCAGACCTCTTCTCTAAAAATAGCTGGGCATAGTGGCAGGCACGGGTAGTCCAGTTACTTGGGAGGATGAGGCAAGAGAATCGCTTAAGCCCATGAGTTAGAGGTTGCTGTGAGCTATGATGCCACAGCACTCTTGAGATTCTGCCTCAAAAAAAAAAAAAAAAAAGAAAAGAAAAGAAATTACATGATACATCACAGAATATATATGTTAATCTGTTGGGAGCCGACCTCCTGGGAGGAAAAGACCCCAGTTTTGAGGAACTGCATTTGAGTGAAGGACTGAATGCAACCTGGCCTTAGCTGTTTCCTGGTATGGCTGTTTCCTGAACCAGATTAGAATGGAGACATGCCCTTTTGTCAGCACAGACTGCTGAGAATGCTATTTTGCTCTTAGGCTGTTTTTAATCAAGTTATGCAATTATGACAAAATCATGCCTTCAAGCTACTATATATAAAAGATGTGCAATAAAGCTGAGGTTGCCTTTCCTATTGAGGAAGGTCCTCCTGATCCTGCTATTTTCTCTCTCTCTTTTCCATCCCGAGCTGATCTACCCCCATCCTGTGCCAATCTAGTCCCAGGTTTTTCTAATAACTTTGCCAAGCAGGTTCCTGGCATTAATGCCTTATTATTTTCACAAACTCAATTTAATATGTTGGTATATATTGATAATTTCTCATGGAAAGTATACACTTTAACACCAGTGAATGTACACAGCCATGATTTAATATTAATAAAAAAAAATTGCAGTTAATACATCAAGAATATATATTGTTGTTTAAGTTACCATGGTGTGATACAATGCTAAGAACAGAGAATTTATACCTTGAGAGAAATTAATTTAAGTGCTATTTCTGACACAGTTGTGTGACACTGAAAAAAATCACTGTATCTTACAGATTCCATTTTCTCATTTGTAAGTTAAAACAGTCACTTGTTTCACTATTATAATAATTCACTATTATAATGGCATTCCAAAGCTTCAATAAAATCATTTTCTAAAAATTATTTCCTAGCTTTTAAAATTGTTTTCTAAAGGTGTTTTTATTTCCTCATTGAATACATCCAGAATATTACTGAGATACAAATGTTTTGGTTACATGAATTATTTTTGTACAGCTTGAGTCAAAGTTGTAAGTCTGCCTGCCATCCAGATAGTGTGCATCCCAACCATTAGGTATGAATTTGCCCCTCCCTTGGAGGCCCCTCCCACCTGCTTACTGTCTGATAAGTTTTACTACCAAATGTGCACATGGTTATTGATCTCTTAGTTCCAATTTAATAGTGAGTACATGTGCTGTCTGTTTTTCCATTCTTGTAAGAATGGTGTCCAGTTCTATACAGGTTCTTACATTCCAATACACTAAGCAACAGTGAAGCTTAGAATCAAAGAGTCAATACCTTTCACAATAGCAACAAAGAGAATGAAATACCCAGAAATACATTTAACAAGGAAATAAAATACCTCTACTAGGAAAACTACAGGATTCTGAGGAGAAAAATCACAGAGGATGTAAACAAATAGGAAAACATATCACTCAAATGATCATCAGAATCAACACTGTTAAAAATATCTATAGTACCCAAAGAGATCTAAAGATTCAATACAATCCCCATGAAAATACTAACATCATTTTTCACTGATCTAGAAAAGTTAATTCTATGCTTCACATGGAATCAGAAAATAATCTAAATAGCCAAAGCAACCTTAAGCAAAAAGAACAAACAGGGAGGCATCATTTTTTCAGATCTCAAGCTATACCACAATGCTATACATGAACCAAAATACCCTGGGCACAAGAACAGAGACATAGGCCAGTGGATCAGAATAGAAAACCTGCATATAAAACCATCCTCATATTATCTTCTGATCTTTGACAAAGCAGACAATAATATTCACTGGGGAAAACAATCCTTATTCAAAAAATGGTATTGGACATTTTGGATAGCCCCATGTAGAAGATTGATACAAAATCTGTACCTATTACCACTCACAAAAATTAATTCACTACAGATAACAGACTTAAACCTAATGCATGAAACTATAAGAATTCTAGAAAAAAAACGTTAGAAAACCTGTCATAGATACCAGCCTAGGAAAATATTTTATGCATAAGACCCCAAAAGTGATCAAAAATTAACAAATGAGACCTAATTTAAATGAAATAGGTTCTGCACAGCCAAGGAAACAATCAACAGAGCGAATAGACAATCTACAGAAGGGGAGAAAATGTCTGCGTGCTGTACATCTGATAAAGGGCTAATATCCAGAAGCTATGAAGAATTCACAAAATCGGCAAGAAGACAACAAATAATGCCATTAAAAAGCGAGCAAAAGACAGACCTTTTCAAAAGAAAAGAAACTAATGAGCAATAAATATACTAAAAAAATGCTCAGTGTCTCTAAACATTAGAGAAATGCAAATCAACCACAGTGAGGTAACATCTAACTCCAGAGAGAATGACTTTTATCAAAAAACAAACAAACAAAAAAACAGATGCTATCATGGATATGGAGAAAAAGGAACACTTTTATCAAAAAACAAACAAAAAAACAGATGCTATCATGGATATGGAGAAAAAGGAACACTTCTATACTGGTTGGTGGGACTGCAAACTAGTATAATCTCCACAGAAAATAGCACGGAGATTGCTTGAAGAACTAAAAATAGACCTACCATTTGATCCAGCAATCCCACTACTAAGTATTAACCAAAAAGGGAAAAATGTTACTTTATCAAAATGGCTCCTGCACTTGAATGTTTATTGCAGCACAATTTGCAGTTGCAAAGTTGTGGGAATCAACCAAAGTGCCCATGAATTCGTAACCTGATAACAAAATGTGGTATATGTATACCATGGAGTTCCACTGAGCCATATAAATGTTTTAAAACGCCAGAGAATTATAAATTATTGGAAATGTGTGCATATGTTTTCAAAAAATGTTTGGGAAATATGAAAAAACATAATATTTATGTCAAAAAGTTACTGTGGCACAGTATGTTTAAACAAAACATGTTCGTTGACAAAATATATGTTAAGTAAATAAACTGTGGTAATTATTTCTCAATATATATTCATTTTAAAGCATTATATGTTATACCTTAAATATATACAATTTATCTATTATACTTCAAAAAACCTGCACAGAAAATTTTTTCAACATACTGTGATTTGTTAAAATATTAATATATGAAACTAAAAGAATTTGACACGTCTTAACTCTAAGGCAATGATGTTAATGTGTAAGTTTGGAAAAGCAAGTTAGACTTATTAAAGAAAATTTCCATCGAAAATTATAAGCAAACAGGGAACTCTCATTTTAATACAATATTTTTTATAAAGCTATATTTAATTTTTTCATTATTTATTAAAATAAAATATCCATTAAATGTTTTTAAATGCTCTGTTATTTAGTGAAACCAATAAGGGTACTCTGGCACCTATCTGAGGGGAGGACCTTCTTGGCCCTGGAGGTGTTGGTGCTGCAGCAATGGGCAGAGGAGCCAGTGGGTTGAGGACAAGGGAGGCCACAGGAGGCTCCAGTGGCCAGAGGGGCTGGACACCTGCTGGGGGGACACCTCTCTCCAGGTTGCCACCTCAGGGAGCACCATAGTGTCTCCACCCTGGCCTCTATCTCCCTCCCTTTGCACTTGGCTGAACCATTGACACCCCATTTCCCAGGCCTGGTCAATTTCACGTAAGTTTCCTAGGCCTGTGAACTGAAGGGTCTGTATCCATTCATTTGTTTTACACACACACCCCTAGACAAAGGACCCAGGGGAAAACTTTTTCCCTCTTGGGTTTTTCCCTCTGCCAGAAGCACTGGTGCTTTTCTCTGTATTTTTTTTCTGTAAAATAAATCCAGTCTTCCCACTGATCTGTGGTCCACGGATTCATTTTTCGAACCCATGAGACCAAGGACCTACTGAAGAAGAAATTCCAGTGTGAAAACAACATTATAATTTCTATAGGAATCCCAGAAACCCCTTTTGTATTTCTTTCACTATGGTAAAAAAAAAGTTTGACTCAAGAAGTAGGCAGCGAACTCATTGCAATATGAATAGCAAGGTATTCAGGGAGCATGAAATGAAGTCAGAGAGATACATTTGTTTAAAAAGCCTTGAACATGGGCATTGATAGCCATTTTAAGTAATTCCTATTAACTCTTCCAGAAAGCAGAAGCCATTGGATTAGAGGTATTTCAACAAAGGAGGAACAGGATCTGTTTATGGATGTGTGTATGTATCACATCAGCTTTAATATTAAGAATAGACAATAGAGGGACAAGGACAAAAATCCAAAAGGCCATCAAGTAGCTATTGTGATAATTCTGGTGCAAGATGGGAGTCTTGACCAGGGAGACTTCTTAACTAAATGATTACTGAAAAGAAGAGAGATGGGATCAACAGAGAATTGAAAAGCTTTGGAGGGGTTTGTACAGTGTAAATACAACACAAAAGAAGAAAAGTAGTGATAAAAATGACATAAAGATGAGTCATCATTAAAACATCTGATACTTGATAAGTTGCAAAGGGAAGCAGAGGAAGACATAAAATACTAAGACAAGTTTTACTTAAAATAAAATAGTGTCTAATACAGGCCAAACAACTTCAGAATGATTACCACTTGAGGAAACCTGCCTTTTGCAATTGAAATTGACACTCTTGCCCACTAACTTGGTTCCTGTCAGCTCCAGCTGTCATAATGGCAGGATTCTCATCAATGTTGTTAGATCTGTGGGCCACTGGGGCCAAAACAAAATGGTTTTGAACATTATTTTGAGAATACAAAAAGTTACCAAAAAACAAAAAGTAGCAAAGTGTGTTTTTCCCTAAAGGTTTCTTGAGTGAGTTTTGCAAAAACTTTTGAATTCTGTGAAAATATACTGAACCATGTTCTGTTCTGTTTCTGAACTATTTGATCCCCTTGGGACTTGTAGGAATTTCTAACAAGCTCTTAGCTGCCTCCACCACACCATATCATTTTTGGAAAGACCAATTTGTCACATCTTTGGTCAATGTACTATACTCAAATATGTGTACTTTATGTTTCTTTTCTAATCTGTCTCAAGATAGCCTGTGAACTATTGATATCCTTTGGCCTCCATAAGTTAGCAATAAAAAGGCCAAGGAACTATTTCCAGCAAAGAGTACATGGTTTTCCCATAAGTTTCATTTTTTTTCATATTCCTTTTGAGAAATTTTCTAATGAAAAGTGAAGGCTATTTATAGTACAAGTGTTGCAGCTATTTCAAGTGTAATAGTTGGTATTTGTAATGAAATTGTGAACTTTTTCATTACTTCTAAAATCTTTCTTTTTCTTCTTTTATTAAACTCTTAAAGGTAAAATTAATGCAAAATTAATTATTTTTGTAAAAATTAAGGATAATGGGAGTATTCTTTATCAGAATACCTAGAATACATTTAAGGATGTTGCCACAGGAGCTATTGTAGTCCTACCTCCTATTAATGCAAATTAAAACTATAAATGAATGAAAATCCATGTCAAAAAAGGTAGAAAAAAATCAAAGCGAAATGCAAAAGAGAAAAAGAAAGGACATATAAGGTTAAAGGTAAAAGTCAACAATATAGAGATTGGGAAATAGCAGATATGTAATTACCAAAAAAAAAGGACATGTTTTGGTAATGATACCAGTGTTTCAGGTTCTTGATCTCGGCAATTCAAAGAATCAATCCACGGATCACAGGATCAGGGGTAAGACAGGGTTTATTCACAGAAACAAAAATTACAACTTAAAAAAAACCAAAGCTCCTGGCAGAGAGAACCCAGGAGGGGAACAAGCTCTCCGGCTCTCTCTTTGAGGTCTGTTCTTGGGCTCTCTGCTCAGGGGTTTATACAGTGGCAGAGGGTTCTTTTGCCAGAACTCAATGTTGACTTTTAGGGCATGGGTCTTCCTCAGTTACAGCAGTTGTCCAATCAGCAGCAAAGTGCTGGAACTCTCAGGCCCTGGAAACTCACATGAGGAGACTGCAAGGTACTATCCATGAAGTTGACAGCCAGAAGTGCACGGGAGAAGACAGCAAGGTGCCAGTGTCTGCCCCGCAGGTGTCCAGCCCTTCCAGCAAGCTGGGTCCTCCTGCCATCACAGCATCAATCCTGTCAGAGCTAAGGCGGCAGGCCGTGGTGCCACCTGTCCTGCATCAGTAACATGTTAGGATGATAGAACAACTGCTAGTTAACTTAACCAAGGGTAAAACAAAAATAAGGAAGGAAAAGGGGAGAGTAACTATTAAAACAGAGTACATTTTTTTTTAAATCCTAAGATCTTTCTACAACGTATTTAAAACACAAAATAGGAATGTTGTGGGAAATACGACTTGCCAAAATTGACCCTAACGTAAGTCAAAACCTGAATAGGCTAATTTCCATATAAGAAATAGAAAAAATTTAGTCAGAAACTCCATTACAATTAATCACCAAGCCCAGATGTTAACAAGGAAAATTCTATCATAATTTCAAAGGCCAGATAGTTCCAATACTTTTCAAACATTTTCAGCTTATAAACAAAATTTTTAATCAAGAAAACCTAATTCTTTCTGTTAAGTATTTATATTTAAACCTAATAAAAATCGTTAAAAATGAAAATTGTAGACAAATAGTACTTATTAATATTGATTCAAACGGTCTAAAAATACTAGCAATTTTGTGCATGTACAACAGCAGTCCCCAAACTTTTTGACACCAGGGACTGACCAGTTTTGTGGAAGACAATTTTTCCACAGACAGATACTGGGTTGGAAGGGTGCAGGAGGGAGATGGGACAGGAGGCAGAGCTCAGCCAGTGATGCAAGGAACAGAGAGCTGCTAAAAATACAAATGAAGCTTCACTTGCTCTCTCAACACCTTCCTCCTGGAGTATGGCTGGGTTCCTAACAGGCCACAGACCAGATCATTTTGGCACCAAGAACCAGTTTCATGGAAGATAATTTTTTCATGGACAAGTGGTGGGGGGAGGAATGGAACAGTATTTGGAGCTCTTGTGCTGATGTTGTGCAGACCAAAGGCATGTGCCGGTCTGTGGCCCAGGGTTTAGTCACCGCAGGTATGCAACACCTCCTGAAGAAACTGATACTCTGGGATCAAGTAGGAGATAGTCTAGGAATATGATGTTTATATAATATTAGAAAATCCATTGATGTAAAACACCGTATGAGTCTGAGGTCTCCATTGACCAACCTGGTTTGATCAATTTGCTAATAGGACTCAGAATTCAGCAAATAATCTTATTCATGTCTATGACTGATTACAGTGGGAGAAAGTGAGGCAAAATCAACAAAGGGAAAAGATACATGTAGAAAAGTCTAAAACAAACTGAGTAAAAAATCTTCTAAGTCCTCTCCCAACGGAGTAGCACAGCCATATTGAATTCCCTCAGCAACTTTTGATAGCGCCTGTGGAATGCTGTCCCTCAGGGAAGCTCATTGGGGTCTAAGTGTCCAGAGTTTCTGCTAGGGACTGGTCAAGCAGGGCACCCTCTGCTTAGAGCCTGTCAAAATTCCAGACTCCTTAGAAGAAAAAGAGTTCAGCATAAACTAAACTGTTCGTACAAAGAATTTAGACACAGTAAGCTATTCCTGTCCTCAGGTTATTAAATCCGACTTCCAAACACCAGCCAAAGCCCAATCTTACAGACAGGCTTTTCAAAGGATAGCACTCAGATCTGCCATTTTAACTCTTTCTACACACCATATTGATGGGTTTAAGAAAAAAAGCCATCTTTTTTTTTTTTTTTTCTCTCTCCAAAGATGATGGAAAGAGCTTTGCAAAATCTATAACCCATTCCTGATGTTAGGTCTGTCCCCACATTTCCTTGTAGCACAGTTCCTACTGTCAAGAATGAGTATCACGACCTAATGGAGCCAATGATGCAGTGATTACAGATACATTTATTGCAAAAGAAAGTATTTCTTAGATGAAGAGACAGGTCATTCTCCACCCTGAAATCTGAGCACACAAGAGCACCAAGCAGCGAAGGCACCATCCATATACACCAGAGCTGGCAAGTTCGAAAACAGCCTGGGCCTGCGAAACAATGACAACTACAACCAAAAAATAGCCAGACATTATGGTGGGTGCCTGTGGTCCCAGCTACTTGGGAAGCTGAGGCAAGAGAATCGCTTAAGCCCAAGAGTTGGAGTTTGCTGTGAGTTAATGACACCATGGCACTCTACCCACAGTGACAGCTTGAGGCTCTGTCTCAAAAAAAAAAAAAAATCTGAGCACACATTGTTATTTATATGCTCACAAGTTTGTCCCATCTTTATCTTGACAGGGTTAGTCCCCATTTCCTACCTTCAGGTGATTGACAGACTGGAGGTTATATAACAGATTATATTACAAGTTACATAGCAGGTTAACAGTTTCCTTAGCATGCATACTTCCTCCTAGAATCCTTCATGAAAACTCCATCCATGCTATGCTAATTAGAGTGATGAGACTGAGGTCAGTTAAAGGCCACAAGGACCTCCTTACTGTGTGTATTCACTCTGAGGAACAGCTCCTAGCTGCAATTCTGTTCTTAGCTGCAATTTGTTCCTTGCTCTCTGCCCTCAACCACTTCCTTGCCACCTGTTTACCCTCCAGGAGACCTAGCACTTGGAGGGAGAAAAAACTCAAGGTGCTAATAATTCATGTTTACTTCTTAACATTATACAAGGAATTACACATAAATTTAGGCCTAAAACAAATACTTTACTTAACAAATACTAGTAGTATTTATGATAGGTCAAAGAAAAAGCCATTCCATTCTTCTCACTAATATTCCACTTACTAGTGGAGGTTGGCCAATTCAATTAGACAAAAAATGAATCTTTTAGAGACATAAGAATCAGAAAGTAGATAATAAAACTATTTATATGTCCTGATAATAAGGCTTGTAACTAGAAAACCCAAGAGATCAGTAATAATAAAAATAAATAAATAAATAAATTCAATAGTGTAGCAAGACATTAAAATAGCATACCTAAGACATATATACAAATGATAGCAGATTGTATAATAACACATAAAATTAATATTAACAGCAAAAATGACTATAAAACACCAAGGAATTAATATAGTAAGAAAGGTGCAAAATTTCTATGCACTGTGGCTCATGACTATGATCTTACTACTCTGGGAGGCCGTGGCAGAGTATTTCTTGAGCTCAGAAGTTGGAGACCAGCCTAAGCAAGAATAAGACACTTTCTCTACTAAAAATAGAAAAAAAAACCCTGAGAGTTGTGGTGGGTGCCTGTAGTGCCAGCTACTCAAGAGTCTGAGGCCGAAGGATTGCTTGAATGCACGAGTTCGAGATTGCTATAAACTAGGCTGTATGGCACTGTATCCTGGGGCAACACAGGGAGACTCCGTCTGGAAAAAAAAAAAAAAAAGAAAGAAAGAAAAAGAAAGAAGGGGAGAGAGAGAGAAGAAAGAAGTGTGAAAAATCTATGAAGAAAATTTTAAAAGAACTGAAGGATATAAAATTAGAACTCAGATAATGGGAAGAAGTCTTTTACTGTTGTGTAAGATAACTTATTGAATAGAGCTTATTTCTTTATATATTAATTTATAACTTTAATATAATAATAGCAAAAATGTTAAGAAATTTTTGAAAAATATTTAGATAAGATTATGTTTAAAATAGATTTCTTACTGAAGTCATATGGAAAAATAGACATACTATAACTAGGGTAGAAAAGGATACTATGGAATAGGGAGGTATTAGCCTTACCAGACATTAAGCATATAATATTAAAACTTACAATTAAAACTGTGCACTGGTGCACGCAGATAGAACAGTAAAATAGAATAAAGAGGTGATTACATAGTTGGAATATAGGGAATATGTGCAAAATAAACCAGCTGATAATAGTAGAATCTCAAAACACTGAAGCAAAACTGGACTTTGTAACAAATGGCGCTGGAAAATCAGTTCACCGACTTTGAAAAAGATAGAATTAAATCCATACTCACGTTATACAAAAAATAATATTCCCTATGTAACTTGAATGTAGGCCAATTTTTTCTAAATCCAACTAAAATTTTAGATGCAATAAAAAAAGCTGGAAAATTTGAGTACATGGAAATTTAAAAAAGGGAAAAAGAAAACTGCGTAAAATGAAAACACCATCTGGAGACCTCAAAATACAACTAAAAAACTGGGAGAAAATATTTGTAACATGTTTTAACAATATAAGGCTTTTACTCACAAAATTAAGAAGGAAACTCAAAACTTGATAGAAATATAGAAGAAGAGACATAAATGAAGAGGTCAGAACAATATTTTAAAAGTCCTTATACACGTGAATACTTGTAATATAAACTGACAGAAATGACTTGCAATTCCCTGATTTCTTGGTGCCCAGAGCTAAAGAATGGAGCCTGGCACTAAGTCAGTGAACACAGGTGCACTTAGGCAGTTCACACAAGCAGTTTTTACTACACAGGCAGAAAGTGAGGCAAAATCACATCTCAAAAGAGAGATGGATCTGTCCCCATGAGCAGAGAAGATGCTAAGGTCTTAACTCATCTCAACTCTTATGTCAATGGCTAATGAATATACTAAGCAGAACGCAAATATTCTTTCTTTACTTGTTTTTTATTACTTTTTTGTTCCACAGTCCAAATTTATTTATGTATTTATTTGTTTAATTTTATTGTTTTGGGTACATTGAGGGTACAAAGAATTGGGTTACACTGTTTGCATTTGTTAGGTAAAGTCCCTCTTATAGTTGGGACCTGCCCCCAGGAAGTATGCCATAAACCATAATTCTTCTCCCACTCTCTCCTATGCTGTCCCTATGCCCTCATTTCCCCTCCCGTCACCTTAAATTGATTTGAGTTTTTCTCTCATGTGAGTATATATTAGATAGTCTGTTGGCTTCATATTAGAATTGAGTACATTGGATTTTTGCTTCTCTATTCTTGTGGTAATTTGCTAAGAAGAATAAATTTCAATTCCATCCAGGTTAATACAAAAGATGTAAAGTCTCTGTCTTTTGTCTGGTGGACTACTATTCTGTGGTGTACATATACCACAATTTATTAATCCATTCCTGGGTTGATGGGCATTTAGGTTATTTCCACATCTTGGCGATTGTAAACTGGCTGTGATAAACAATCTAGTGCAAATGTCCTTATGATAAAATGATTTTTTTTTTCTTCTAGGTAGATGCTTAGTAATGGGATTGCAGAATCAAATTGGAGGCCTAATTTGAGTTCTTTGAGGATTCTCCATACTTCTTTCCACCCACATAAGAGAAAAACTCAATTAAATTCAAGAAGGAGGGAGAGGGGAGAAGGGTAGAGGGGGAAAAGAAGTGGAGGGAGAGGGATGGGTGTGCTCTCACTTAAGAGGCACAGTGTAAAGTTATATGGCACAACTAAAACAGAAATTCTACATAACAAATGCAAACATTGTAACTTAAACTTTGTACCCTCGCGTTAATCTGAAATAAAAGTTTGTATCACTGTAATATTCTGAAATTAAATATTTTTTAAAGGTTCAAATAAAGAACACCTACACTGGATATTTTTTTCATTCTTGAGATCAATGTACTCAGTCTTACTATGAAACGAATTATGAAACTAATGAAACTAATACTATGAAACTAACCCAATTATAGCCCAAGAAGAAGGGGAAAGTGGAGAGGGAGGGGAGGGGTGGGGGAAGGATGAGTGGAGGGAGAGTAATTGGTGGGACCACACCTATGGTGCATCTTACAAGGGTACATGTGAAATTTACTAGGTGTAGAATATAAATGTCTCAACATAATAACTAAGAAAATGCCAGGAAGGCTATGTTAACCAGTTTGATGAAAATATTTCAAATTGTCTATAAAACCAGCACATTGTACCCCATGATTGCTTAATGTACACAGCTATGATTGAATTAAAAAAAAAAAAGGAAATTAGAAGAGGTAAACAAATTTAAGAGAAAGAAAAAGAGACAAAATAATAAGCAAACAAACAGAAATCACTGAATTTTAAAAAGGAAAACTGAATAGAATTAAAAAAAATACCTACAGCAAAAAAAATAGATCATATATTGTTATGACTGTTGTTATATTTTAATTTATATTTTTATTTAAAAATACATATAATTCCATGTATTTATGAGATAAAATTTGAAGTTTTGACATGTGTAATTACGGAATCACTATATCACGCTAAGTGACATACTCATCTCCTCACATACTTAACACAGTTCACTTGTAAGAGAAAGAGTAAGTAGTGAAAACATTTAAAATGTCCTCTACTGGTGATTGTGAATATACAATTCTTTATCTTTAATTACAGTCACTATTCTGTACAACAGATGTCAAAACTTATTCTAATTAAAATTTATACCTTTATCAACATTTCCCTATTCCCCACTCTCCCCCAAACAGCCTCAGTATCCACTGTTTTACTCTCTATTTCTGTAAATTCTCTTTTCGAGGTTCCACATATAAGTTAGATCATGTGATATTTGTCTTTAAAAAAATAATAATCTGACCCCGTAACTAGCTTGTATGTTTGTATGGAGTTTGTTTTAAGACATGCAAAATCACTTATCATGCAAGAAAGTCAGTATAGGAAGATTCATTTAGCAGGGGTGTATTGATTAGCAGAGGAAAAAGGAATAGTGTGTAGCATAAAATAAAAATAGAGAGTTTGGCATAATTCTGTTGACAAATTGGGGCCTCTCTTATGAGGAGTACCCAACAAGTTTTCCATTCTCACATAATTATGATTAATTGTATTATTCCCATGTTAGGTGTAGCAAGTAGGCACAGTGTCTCCTTGCCTCGTGAAATGGATGCTATGGATGGGAAATCAGGGGGCTTGAAGTCTTCATTATGGGCCCAAATGCATATTTAAACTTTTTTTTTTTTTTTTTTTTTTTTTTGCAGTTTTTGGCTGGAGCTGGGTTTGAACCCGCCACCTCTGGCATTGAGCCACAGGTGTTGCCCTCATATTTAAACTTTTTCTGAGTTGCTGTTTGACTTCACTTTCACCTCCCCTTGCCTCCCTCCCATGAAAAATGCATCCTACACTGCCAACTTTTCCCCAAAACTTGAGGACCCAGTTCCACTTAGTCTCTTTCACAGATTCCCAGAGTCGGCAGTGATGATACTAAGAATATTAGGTTCTTTAGCAGGAAAAATAAAAGATACAAACAAATTAAGCTCAATAATATAAAATATGAAAGTAGGAGAATGCAATTAATTAAGCTAAACTGTAAAATTAAGACATCTTTAAAAGTGGATATTAAAGGGGATCTTAGTAGAAAAATAAAATGGACAAATGCCAGAGAAGCGAGTAAAGAAAAGTAATTGAACCAAAGTAAAGAAACAACTCGGAAAATACAGGATGTATAATCACAACAGAATAAAGACTAAAAGAACTACAAGATACTTGGAAATTTAGAGAAATTTCATAATGTTCAAGATATGGCTAAGTTTGATGTAAAAAATATGTAGATCCCCTAGGCATACAGTAATAACAATATCCACCATCAGAAACACTTTTAAAAAATATACATTACTAAACATGTATAAGCCGCATATAATCTGGGGTCAAATTTTAGTTAAATTTGAAAATCAGAAATGTTCAGTGTGATGCAATGTTTACGGCCCACGTGAAAATGTCAACCTATTATTAGATTAACATCACAGGTTCACAAATAAAGGCCATGCACATACAGATAAATTTTTGTTACGCATTTAAATACAAAAAATTGAGTTAAATAGCAGCAAATTGAATTCAACAGTGATTATATAAAATAATTCACTGTGATCAACTAAGGTTTACTTTAAATATGTATTTTTGATAAAAAATATATTTTCTATTCCAGGCATGTTATTAATGCAAATTAATAAAAATCATTGCTATAAACACAGTAAAATGCTCAAGAAGTATTTGATAAAATTCAGTCTATATTTCAAAGAAAAATTTTGTAAGGCAAAATTTTTGTAAGAAAAATATCTAAAAATGATAAAAATTTTACCAGAATTCAATTATATGAAGCATAAAAGTAAAGAAAAAGGGGAGTAGTAAATCAGAGATGCATTACTGTGGATTCAAAACACTAAAGTCATTAATATTGAAATCAAGAATAAGACATTATCGGTGCCTCAGCAGCACAATTGTTTTAGGATATTCGAACCTTTCTGGCCAATTAAATAAGAATAGGTAAGGGAATAAAGTTTCAAAATAGCATTTATACCGTGTAGAAGATAGATTATTATTATGCATAGCAGAACTTAGAAAAGCAGATAGTCTAGATATAGGTTAAATTTTCTAAGATTGTCCAGGTCTCTCCGTGTCCCCAGCCACCTTGATTGTCTAGGTCTCTCCGTGTCCCCAGCCACCTTGTGAGCTATTGTGTGGATGCCAAGACTCTTTTCTGGACTTCAGGAAGCAGGTTGTAGCACAAGCGCTATGCCTAAAAGCAACAGTAGTCATTCATTTTATGGAAAACGATTTCAGGAGATCATTTCAAAATACCTTCCTTAAAGTTTAAACTAAATCTAAAACTATTTAGATAATTAAAGGGGAACATTTCCTCTGTATTTCAATGATAAATATTTGGTTTTACAAACCAGAATTTTCATGAAAATCTCAGCTTCACATTGGAAAGATATCATACTTTTATTGTTTAATAAAATGTTACTAAGTTAAAAAAATCACTTTATTTCTGAAACTGTAAAAGAGTACCCAAAACATTTCTACCACCCTGATTCCACCTCATTTTGGCATATTAGAATCTACAGTTAAAAAGAGTTTGGTTATTACGGTACTCAAAATATTCTGATGTTTCAATTTCACCTAGGCTACTTTCATTTTCATTTTTCTACATGTTCTTCATAAGAATTGTATAAAATATATGTATTATACGTATGATTTGTGCATTATGGTTTAAAACAATAATATTAGATAATTATATTATCTCAAACTTTAAAATTATACTTAATATACACAATTAATTGATAGCTTAGAAATAATATACTTTTCTGTTTGGTTGAGTTAATTGTTTTTTGTTTTTTGTTTTTGCAGGTTTTGGCTGGGGCTGGATTTGAACCTGCCACCTCCGGCATATGGGGCTGGTACCCTACTCCTTTGAGCCACAGGTGCCACTCTTGGTTGAGTTAATTGTAAGAAAAATAGAAAAGGAATAATTATGGTTTACTGAATTACTAGTCTTATTATACATGTTTGTATCAATAAGCAAAAACAAAATGCTTATTGCTTTTGCTATATAATTCCATTCTAACAAAAATGTTGTGCAAGTTTTTCATTCTTTCTTGAAGCAAATATTTATGCTAAATTCATTGCAGTAGTTTTGAAATTATATACTTTTTTAAAAATTCTACTTTTGTCAGTATAAAATAATATCTCAAGATGGTGTTTATTTACATTTCTTTGATTATTAATGTATATGAATATTATTGTTATTTATCTGTGCATCTTTGGGGAATTTTTTATTATGGGTAGACAAATTAAATATCTAATTGCCTGCCTCTTAATCAACTATATTTTCCCAGATGAATCATTCAAACAATATTAAGTAGGAAAACATTAACTGCAGTACTATTTTAAAATGCCTTTTATTCCTTGAGCATTTATTGAGTTTTTACTTCTTAGTTGTAGAGCACAAAAACATTTTTTATCTTATCAAAGGGATGCATATCTCTTTGGGATAAGATTCTTTAAAGAATCTGACACTTTAATGAGTATGACACATGAGCCCTTACAAGCCTGGTATTTAACAGATCAAGTTAAATTAAATAACAAAGAAACAGGTACCATATGGTAAGCTCCCTAGGAGAAATTGCAGTATACTGCTACTCTTATTATAATGGTTTCTTATGTTCATTTTTATACAAAAGAAGAGAAATGAGCCATCATTATGAGCAAAGACAGAAGCATGGTAGAGAATATTATTAGAGTTAACTAAACCTAACTTCTTGTCTTCATCTAATTTAAGCATTTGTGAAGGTCTTATAGGGATGGATTACAGTAAAAATTATATAGAATATAAAAATGTTCTTTGTCTTATACCTCCAATGTTTCCAGCTCATTACTGTCAGAATTATTTTCTAGACAGAAATCTGCTATAAAAATGCACATAAAATCCTTTGTCTGGTTTAAGTAACCTTATCTGTCCTGATTTATACTAATTTCTTCCTCAGCCCTTCTTCTACTAGACTATAGAGTCAAAACTTCCTTTCATTCTCTGCATCAAGGTTTTCTTTTTTTTTCAGATTCTATTTATTAATAAGATTTTTTCCCCCATCTGCCTTAGTTTCCTATTGTTATCTGTAATGAAATCTCAGAAATGTCCTGGCTTTAAACAACACAAATTATTATTTTACAACTCTGAAGGAGTCTAAAATGGGTCAGCAGAAGGACATTTTCTCTGGGGCTCTAGCAGAGAACCCCCCCTCCTTGCTTTTCAAAGTTTCTTGCTTGTGGCCCTGCAGCGATGTGATTTCTGCCTCTTTTGTCCCATCTTCCCTGACTCTCATCCTCTTACTTCCATCTGGGCTTCTTACTACTTCAGGTCCATAGGAATTAGGAAGTGAGACAATCAAATTCCCAACTCATCCGTAAAATGGTGCTACATACCGCATGGCTGAACATCACTATGGTTACCTTCAAAGTATTCCTTTTGGGAAGCTCTGCATCGACTCCAGCACCTAGTTCACCCTTCAAAGCACGTTTTCTAGGATGAGTTTGGAAACTTAATTGTCTGAACTCATACGGCAGCTCTGATGGCCATTTCAGAAAAAGAGTTCCAAAATTGCTTTGAAAACTAGACTAGGAACTGGCACATGTTTAGATAATATTAAGCTGCCTAAAGGACCATATTGTCTACCTAAAAATTCTACTATTCCTCCTACTCAAATAAGTTCAAACGTCAGAAACCCAGGAGATCTGTTGCCCACTTCAGATGGAGTTGATTTTGTTCTTCCTTCTTCTGCTCCTGGAAATGTCATAGCTGCTAATAGAATTGCCTCCTTTCCCTTTGACACTAATTTTTTTGTATGTTTGTTTGTTTAAGTCATGACGATTGTTCTTTACTTATTTTATTTTGATGCCTTTGTCCAGATTCTCTATCTCATAAGGATAATTTCATTTTTATAATCTGGATTTATTTTATTAATGCCTGCTTTAACTTATATAACATATATATGCATTCCATATATAAAAAAATACTATTTTATATCTTAATCTAAGGGTTGAAGCCAGTATATAAAATTATAAAAAGTATTTAATATTTTATATTACATATATTTTTAAATATAAAATATATAAAAATGTTATTTTATATCTTACTGAAGGTTTGAAGCCAGTCAATAATAATATCAATAACTAAGTGGTAATGAGTAAAAAAAATAGAATTTTTTAAAGTTTTAAACTGCAAATAATTGAAGAGCTTTTTTATCTTCCCCAAAGTGGAAGAAATGTCAAAACAACTAGCAAACTAGCATATTAATTTTTTGTTTAAAAGGGTTGTTCTCTCATAAGCAAATATGTAATTGATTAAATACTTAATAATAAATGCACTTCATATTATTTATGTTCAAATTTTTGGTTGTATACTCCAATTAGGAAGTGAATCCGCCCCTGAATTATTGAAATATTGGGTATGCAATTCAAAACAGCAACAGAATAACAGAATTAACCTTACTTCAAATATTGTTTCATTTGAAGTTAAATTCTGTTTCCTCAAAATCACATGGAAATATCACGATGGTATGCACTAATGCTTAACAGCTGTAAATAGTTTATACATACTAATAACACAAAGTATTAAGCAGTTTTTTAATCATTTATCATGGAATTATTTACCAACAATGTATCCTTATCTGAAATAGTGAAGTGGACTTTTTGTTTTTTTGCATGAAAGTTTTTTATTGGTGAGGGAGGAATGCTGCAGAGCACCAAGGAGGAGAGAAAAGAAGAGAGAGAGGGGGGAGAAAAGAGAGAGAGAGGAAAGGCGGGGGGAGAGACGGAGAGAGAAAGAAGAGAGAGGAGGGGAGAGAGCTATCATCAATTTTTTAATGTCTGATAACTTTTAGGTTTATAGATATACTCACTGAACAAATATCTTAATTATTATTTTATGCTGTACTTTTAGCCTTTTTTTAAACTTCAGGGAATTGTGAGGGTACAAACAACTAAGATATAATGTTTACATTTGTTAGGTAGAGACCCTCTTGTAGGTGCGTCCCACACCCAAGAGGTGTGCCATATACCCTTACATTGTGCCCATTAAGTAAGAGCACATCCAGCCCTCTCCCTTCTCTCCTGTTCTGCTGCCCTCATTTCCCCTCCTCCAACTGGAATTGAATTGAGTTTTTCTCTTATGCAGGTGTATATTAAATCATCTACTGGCTTCATATTAGTATTGAGTACATTGGATACCTAATTTTTCATTCTTGTAATACTTCACTAAGAAAATGTGAAAATCTCCATCCATATTAATGCAAAAGATTTAAAGTTTTCATCTTTTTAATGGATAAGTAGTATATACATATGTATGTATATATACATACCAACCACAGTTTGTTAATCCATTCCTGAGTTGGTGGGCAATTAGGTTGGTGGGCAATTAGGTTGTTTCCACATCTTGTGATTGTAAATTGAGCTGAAGTAAACGATGTAGTGCAAAAGTCCTTATGATAAATAATTTTTTTTTCTTCTTGGTAGATGCCTAGCAATGGGATTGCAGGATCAAATGGAGGGTCTAATATGAATTATTTGAGGATTCTCCATATTTATTTACAAAGAGGCTATATTAGTTTGCAGTCCCACTAACAGTGTAAAGTGTTCACTACTCTCCTCTCTATCACACCAGCATCTGCAACTCTGGGACTTTGTGATGTGGGCTAGCCTCACTGGGGTTAGTGATAATCTGAGAATGGTTTCGATTTGCATTTCTCTGATGATTAGGGATTATGATGTTTGTTAACTATTCAACTGTCTTCCTCAGATAAGGTTTTGTTCATGACTCTTGACCAGTGATAGATGGGATCCAATCCCAAACCTAGCAGTGACTGGGAAAGAAATAACCAAAACTAAATCAGAAATAAATGAAGTTGAAAAGAAAAGAACCATTCAGGAAATTAATAAAACAAAAATCTGGTTTTCTAAAGATAAACAAAATTGATAAACTCTTGGACAGATTCACTAGAAACCAAAAACGAAAATCTCTATTAATTCAATCAGAAATGAAAAAGGGGAAAAAAACAACTGATACCACAAAAATACAAGAGATTGTCTCTGACTACTACAAGAAACTATATGCCCAGAAAATTCACAACGTGAAGGAAATGAACTAATGCATGGAATCACGTCATCTTCCTAGACTTACCAGAAAGAAACAGATCTATTGAAGAGGCCAATGTCAAGTGCTGAGATGAAAGAAACAGTAAAAAAGCTTCCAACAATAAAACAAAGATGTGGGCCACATGGCTGCACACCAGAATTTTATCAAGCCTTCCAAGATGAGCTTCTGTGTATACTGCAGAACCTACTCCAAAACAATGAGGAGCCCTCCCCAAAACATTCTATGAAGCAAAAATCACCCTGATACTGAAACTAGGAAAAGACTCAACTAAAAAAGAGAATGACAGACTAATTTCACTAAAGAATATAGATGTAAAAATACTCAACAAAATCTTAACCAATAGATTGCAGCTACTCATTAAAAACATTTTACGCACGATCAAGTAGTCTTCATGCAAGGGATGCAAGGATTATGGGTGGCACCTGTGGCTCAGTGAGTAGAGCCCCGGCCCCATATACCGAGGGTGGTGGGTTCAAACCCAGCCCTGGCTGAACTGCAACCAAAAAATAGCAGGGCGTTGTGGCGGTGCCTGTAGTCCCAGCTGCTAGAGAGGCTGAGGCAGGAGAATCGCGAAAGCCCAAGAGCTGGAGGTTGCTGTGAGTCCGTGAGTCCTGTGACATCATGGCACTCTACCAAGGGTGGTAAAGCGAGACTCTGTCTCTACAAAAAAATAAAAATAAAAAACATATCCAAATTTATAAACGTCATTCTCCAAATCAATAGAAAGGAAAAGTAAAGACCATATGATCTTCAAAATAGATGCAGAAAAAGCCTTTGGTAAAATTCAGCATCCTTTTCTAACAAGAATTCTTAAGAAAATAGGTATAGGTGGCACATTTTTTAAACTGATTGAAGCCACCTGTGACAAACCGACAGCCAATATCATACTGAATGGAGTAAAATTGAAAGCTTTTCCGCTTAGAACTGGAACAGACAAGGATGTCCTCTATCACCACTACTATTCAACATAGTGCTAGAAGCTCTAGCCAATGCAATTAGGAAAGAGAGGAATACTAAGGGGAAATAGGGTAGAGGACATCAAACTCTCCCTCTTTTCTGATGGTATGACTTATACTTAAAAAACTCCAGAGACCCAACCACAAGACTCCTGGAAGTGATCAAGAAATATAGTAATGTCTCAGGGTACAAGATCAATGTCTACAAATCAGTAGTCTTTGCATACATCACTAATAGCCAAGTTGAAAAGTAAATCAAGGACACAATTCCTTTCATAATAGTTTTAAAGAAGATGAAATACCTAGGAATATACCTAACAAAATCTCTACAAAGAAAATTATGAAACCCTAAGAAAAGTAATAGTAGAAGAAGTCAACAAATGGAAGAACATACCATTCTCATGATTGGGAAGAATCAACCTTGTTATAAACGTCTATACTGCTTAAAGCAATCTACAAATTCAATTAAATTCCAATTAAAATACCAACATCATACTTTGATGAACTGGAAAAAATAGTTCTTTGTTTTGTATGGAACCAGAAAAAGCAAACAAACAAAAAAACATATAGCCAAGGAAGTTCTTAGTGTTAAAAACAGAGCAGGAGGCATCACCCTACCAGACTGCAGGCTGTATCACAAGTCCACAGTGATCAAAACATTATGGCATTGGCACAGAGGTGGAGACATTGACATATGGAACAAAATAGAATACCAAAACATGAAACCAGTCTCTTATTGCTGCCTGATCTTTGGTGAGCCCAACAAAAGCATACATTAGGGGAAAGAAGCCCTGTTCCATAAATGGCTCTGGATAAACTGGATAAACCACATGTAAAACACTGAAACTGGATCTCTGCCTTTCATCCCTTACAAAAATTGACTCCAGAAGGATAAAATATTTAAATCTAAGACATGAAATAATAAAAATCCTAAAATAAAGTGTGGGAGAAACTCTTGATAATGTCAGAGCTAGGGAAGAAGACTTCAGTGGCAATTGCAACAACAACGAAAATAAGCATATGAGACTTAGTTAAACTGAAAAGTTTCTGGACAGCTAAGGACACAACAATTAAAGAAAATAGACAATCTTCAGAATGGGAAATGTTATTTGCCCGTTACAAATTGGACAAAGCATTGATAACTAGAATTTGCAGAGAACTGAAATTAATCAATTAAAGACAACAACACTAAAAGAACAAACAATCTCATCTAACACTGTCATGAGACTTTTTTGGATAAAAATTTGTCTATATAAAATATATTTTTCCAATGATAACATATGGATGGCTAATAAACACATGGAAATATGTTCAACCTCATTAGGCACCAGGAAAATATAAGTTAAAAGCATGCTGAAATATCACTCTACACGTATTTAATGGCTAACCTAAATACTACTGAAAATCTCACGTGCTGATAAAGTTGAAGAGCAATGGGAAGGTGAAAGATTACAGCCACTCCAAACAAATCTTTGGAAGTTCTTACACAGGTAAACATACAGTTGGTACACAACAGAGAAATCTCACTCCTAAGTTTATTCCAGAAAAATACAAAGCCTGTTTCAAAAATTTACATAGTTCATGATTCCATTAATGTGAAATTCTATAAACTAAAAACAGCAAAAATTTAATGATGATCATCAGATGTGTGGTTGCCAGGGGTAGGATTGAAGGGAGTGTGTAATCATAGAAGGAGTGGTCTAGGCGAGTTTCTTTTGGGTGATTGAGCTGTTCTGTATGTTTTTGTGTTGGTGGTTTACCTGAATGATGATATCTATAGAATTATACAGGGGGGAAAAAAGGATAGGAGCACACACATGTAAATGCTGGTGAGATCTGAATAGAAGTTTTGTTAATAATACTTTATTAATACTATTATACAACTAAATGTTAATTTCTTTGTTTTGGTAATTGTAAACTGGATTTTCATTGGGAAAGTCTTGTGAAAGGCACACAAGAACTCTCTGTACTATTTAAGCAACTTGTAGGTGAGTCAAATTATTTTTGAGTAACAAGATACATTTATTTTAAGTACAATACACACAAAAACAACTTAAAATGAATAGAAAATTGATAAGATGACAAAGCCCACGTTGCATTCTGGAGCAAAGACTATTCTGTTTTTGCTAATATTCCTGTCAGCTTCCTTAATTCTTCTTGCTGTTTGCTATCATGAACCCAAAGGCAATCATCGCAGACAAAATTATATTTTATAAAAGGTAAAGTGGTATAATCGTCTACATTGTAGATTATTGTTAATTTACTGTGCAATCTAGTTCTCTTAGCTGAGATAATACACTGAGGAAAACCTGTATTCCTTGCTTATCATTTTATCATTCTTTCTCACTAGCAGTGTCCTCAATGAGGGCATATCAACATTGTCAGTGACCGACCGTCCTAACTGTAAACTCATGTGGAAATGACGAGGGTAAACCTCCCAGAATGCAGCCACCAATGTCAGGAATCAAACACAAAGTTTAGACGGAAAATGAGTGCAGTGGTAGATAAAGCAATGACAATACATAAATATCATCCCCTGGGAAGAAGCCAGAAAGATGAGATCATGTTCCAAATATCATTTCTCAAATCTGGTTGAGTACTAGTAAGTACTAGTAAGGCAAGGATGCTAGTATATAGGGAGGGTGCAGCCTCTGAAGTGTAAAAGAAGTAGGTAGGAATTAGAGGCACCTGTGTTATTCTAGGTTTCTTTTTTTATTTTTCTTTTTTTGCCTGACATATGTTTATGAGGAATAGGAACAGGGCCCTGTCACCAGGTTGGTTGTAGGCACTGTACCCAGAGACCAAGCCATAAGGTAGCTTAAAAGAATGGAAGACATCACCAGCATCATACTGATGTGTGAGTTAGGAAACATATTCCAAACCTTTTTTAATGTGTGGCTGTTGGCAAAGCAGTGATTCTTCTTACTATATAAACTATGATCTCAGAAAACACTTACCTGTGGTACAATGCCTTGAAGACAAATAAGATCTTTGTGAAAGAAACCGTAAATTCTGGAGAGCTAATTATGAAGGACATCTGAGATTCCCTCTTATAGTCAACATTTTTTTTTCTTTTTCTTTTTTCTTTTTTTATTGTTGGGGATTCATTGAAGGTACAATAAGCCAGGTTACACTGATTGCATTTGTTATGTAAAGTCCCTCTTGCAATCATGTCTTGCCCCCATAAAGTGTGACACACACCAAGGCCCCGCCCCCCTCCCTCCTTCCCTCTGTCTGCTCTTCCTTCCCCCACCCATGACCTTAATTGTCATTAATTGTCCTCATATCAAAATTGAGTACATAGGATTCATGTTTCTCCATTCTTGTGATGCTTTACTAAGAATAATGTCTTCCACTTCCACCCAGGTTAATACGAAGGATGTAAAGTCTCCATTTTTTTTAATAGCTGAATAGTGTTTATTCATTGTAATATACCAGTTTACCGGGATTAGATGTTTAAGGGCCATCAGACTCCATTTTAGAACAATTATATCCACCTCTAGGTATATTTGACAGCTTCACTGTAGTTAATGATTGCTAAAATGGACTGCATGGCAGAGCCAAGCCTCTACTATTATTTAATGTCTAGTGTCAGATTCAGGCTTCTCGGGAGATTTAAACTAATGAAGATTTTGTAGATAACAAGCCAAAAATCGTGGAAGAAGAAAGCCCTTTTTAAGATCCTTGTTTTTATCAAAACTGTTGTTTTACTAAATGCAGTGCCAGCAGCACCTGTTTGTACATAAGATTACATACCTGTGGCCATTTTCTCTGACACAGCACTCATGGTTTAAGCTACCCTTGTATTTGTCCAAGGAAGGAGGCAGCTTGGAGATTATTTCATTTTCTGTGGACAGTGGGCCAGAATAATGCTTGACAAAAGTAGAAAAATAAATTATTTAGAATTAAATGTTTTACCTGTCTTCAGGGTGAATAGGGTTCTCTTAAAATATAATTGAAGTTTGTCTTTTGTCTGGCCAAGCACAAATAAACATTGGGATTAGAAGAATAATAAGGGATTTCAAAATTTCAGCCTCCTACCACCTAAGGTCAAAGTATCACTCCCACACGAAATAAATATTTTATGTTCTAATTCCCCTATTTGCTATTAACAGACACTTCTGAGTAATATAAAGTTATTACTAATTTTAGAGAAGCAGGTTATAAAAAGAGTAAACTATCTATTTGAAGAACACTTGTAATAATTTTCTTCTTTTATTATTGGGTGTGGGTCCAACAATAAAAGGCTACACAATCAGGCCTATAGACTATACCATTGCATATAAGCCAAGCAGTTGCTACTGACGTAAACCAAGCATACTCTAATTGCAAAGTTCAAGCCATTACATCATATTTTCAAGTATGTAGCTATCCTTTACCCTGATATTGTCTTTGAATATAGCACTTCATCAAATCTGTGATTCATCTCTATTTTACATGACACCCAGAACAAAGAAATTATGATTTTAAACTATGACACAATTAACTTCTTTACTTTTAAGTTTTGTTTTCTACTTTTACAAAACCATGATTACACTGTTAGAGATACATTATAAAGTAAAAACACATTATTTTTTACATATATTAAAAGACAAATTTAAGTTAAATTACTTGCTTATGGTATGCCTGAAAATTCTTCACGTTCCAAGACCAAATTATGAATTAATTTTTCAGTCCTTAGTCACCAATGTATGTCTTTTTTCTACAGAATGCTTTTCTCTCTCGAGAGTTCCTGAAAATATATACCTACAAGAAAATTGTCAGATATGTTAGATATATTAGAAATTAAATCTTATGTTAGAAATTAAATTCGGGAAGGAGGAGGGAAAGAAAACATAAAGAGGCTTCCTTGCTCATTGATTAGGCTGCAGAGGAAATTGGTGACCTAAAAGATTGAGCCGGTGAATCCTGTCTCAAATCAGTGCAGCATTTTGAATATAATGAATGTATTGAGAAAAGTTAGGAAAAAACGTAAGACATATATCCAATAATTCTATCATTAATCACACTGACATCACAAGAACCAAGAAGAGAGTAAAAGGATAAATATAAGCAATAATAGAACACTTTCTAATGTTAAAGAAAAACCACCGGAGTTAATAGGTCTTTTAATGAACACTAGGAAGAATGTATCAGCTACTTGCATCATGGCATTTCTTAATACAATTTTAATACTAAGATTAAATTTTAAAAACTAAAAATATTACCTTAAAAATTGGAATTAGATGTAATCCCACCAATCACTCTCTCTCCGCCCCCCTCCCCCCTCCCTCCCCTCCCAAATGTTAAAAAAAAAAAAATTGGAATTAGAAATATACCAATTTTTTGAGGTATACATGTCATTGCTGATGGTAACATAAAATTACCTGCCAAGGTTTTGGGGAAAATTAAGTTGGTTCTCCTCTTCCATTTCATATAATCAGTTAGCTAACAAAATAAAAATATTTTTAGATTTTCAAAGACTCAGAAAGTTTATTAATTACCACTTTTCTCTGAAAGAGGCTAGGTATATACTTCAATGCAACAAAAATAAATTTGAGAAAAATTAAAATAGATAATTTAAATAATCATATATGGGCAGGAAAAAGTAAAATTGATAATTACTTCTAAGCACCAACTCATAATTCTTGTTAAAAAACAGTAACTAGATGGCTCTTAAAACTTCAATTATTCCATGAACAAAATCATGTAACAAATTTTCCCTTTGTCTTTCAACATAGCAAAATATTTTAACAGACATCCTAATTCTTTTTTTTAAGTTTTATTTTTATTTATTTATTTATTTATTATTAAATCATAGCTGTGTATATTAATGCAATCATGGGGCATCATACACTGGTTTTATAGACCGTTTGACACATTTTCATCACACTGGTTAACATAGCCTAATTCTTAATCATTTCATTATAACTTCTTATTTTGTAACTTGAGGATCTGAAGTCAGTACTTTTCCTGAATGGTTTAGATTGAATTCATTGGTCCTAATATGTAGTTGTTTTATCGTTACAGTTTTCTGTGTATTTTAATGTCAAGTTTTACTTTATCATCAATCCAAGAATTATTAAGGAGGAGTCCTGATCTTTACAGAGTTTCAACTTATTGATTTTTTTTAAATAATATGAACATATTAAATCAAATACTATCTTTTTATTTATAGTCTTAATGACCTATCTTTGTCTCTGCTGTTTTTCTGTCTTTCATAGAGTATCTACAATTCCCTTTTACTTTTCCTCCTATTTTTGTAATATAGAAGATCAATATTATTTCAACTTATTTTTAGTTTATAACATTTATCCTATTTATTGTAATTGCATTTAGCCTCAGTTCCAAATGTAAGGTTTAATTCTTATTGCCATGGAGGGTATTATTTAGAACCTGATTGGATTTATTCTTCCAGTATGTTACCTTTATCTCTAATTCCTTTCTAAAGAGTGATTAAAATATGATAAATTATTCAAATATTTGAATTTTAAATATATTTCTGTTATTTTCTTATTTATACAAATAGGTAGCTTTGTTTATGCTTAATTAAGTTTTAGCATTCCTTCACAGTTTTCTCGCATTGATCACTGTCGTCATGAAACATGACATCAACAACTTCTTCACAATGACTGCATTTCTGAAAAAAGGAAATTCATGTCAGACCCACAATAACACATCTTCTGTACAGGAAAGTAATATCTGAAGCAAAATAAGAAATATTACATTTTTTGTATGTATTAAAGGATTCCCGTCTCCTGACCAAATTGGGAAAGAGATAAGAAATCCCCTGTATTCACATGTTTACTAACCTCTTCCCCTACTATTATTTGTCACTACTTGAGTGTCCTTGGGAGATATTAGGATATTAGAAAAGGATATTAGAAAAGTTAGTAGAAGGGACAACTGTTATGTGGCTGCTTCCTTTCATTAGAAAAGTTAGTAGATGGGACAATTCTTAAACGGCTGCCTACTTTCGCGCTCCCAGAACATTCAGATATTTAAAACCATCTCCTTGCAAGTTCTGCCTGGTGGATCAGTCAGCTGTCACTAACCATTTCTGTGTTTTTCGAGTTTCCTGGCTGATGCTTTCTTCAACAATTCCTTCAACCCACATAGAAACATTTCTCCCTTGGGTGGCCTTTGGGGGCCCTTTATACAGCTCCTGGATATTGAATATTGTACTTCCAGACTCTTCTGCTGAATTTTCCGTGTTCTTCCCTCATTATTATTACTCTAACCCTATTGAACAGGGCATGCAGTGACCCACTCCACCCGCTCTTGCAACCACAATTGCTCCACTGGAAACATTTACCCATTCTCTGCCCTGGCAAACTCTGGAGTGATCAAGGGTATTCTAATGCAGCAGCAGCCCGGTTCTCTTTCCACTTTGGTTTTCACGGTTCCTAAGTATCAGTCAGGTAACTGCGATGTATTCCCCAGGACAATGAGCATGTTTAATGTTCTTTGAGGGCTTCCTCCCATTGGATAAGATTGGCTACATTTAAATTATGAGATAACACCTTGCACCCTCTTGTAAAAAGAGGGAGTGGTGCTTCTAATTCGGGTAACAACTTCCTTCAAAAATGTTTTTCACAATTCACTCTTGTTTTGCTTTCACTAACTCCATCTTGCATCTGTGATATTGTCTTTGTGTCCATGAGGCATGGAAGAGGCTCTGGAAAACACTGTAACATTTCACATATGGGCAAGATGTATTTCTCATACTCATCTTGATGTTATACCATGGATAATATTGAAAAATTATTAAAATGTGAGGAGGAAAATATCCCATTTTAATATGATAGCTCATTTAAAACAAGTGTCAATCATAGGATAAGCATAATAGTTTAGGATCAAACAAGAATAGTTTAATTTCCTGAAGCTAGACCACAGGTTTGAATAATCTGAAGAACTTTTAGAAAAAAAAAACATTGTCATCTTTAAATCTTTTATATTTGGAGGTTAATGTATATAAATTAACATAATTATTCCACATTTTTTATATTTATACCTATTGGTACTAGTGTATCTCTGACATAAATTAATTTCAAAAACATTTTATGATTGAAAAACAAACTCCATTCCCTATAACTATTCTTTCCACTTTTATTACGTCTGCTAAAATAGCTTAGAGATAGAGATTATGTCATCATGCCCTTGATACCTTTAATTTACTGATTAAAGATGGCTGCCATAACTAAGAATTCACAGTCCAAATTAATTTTAATACAAAAAAAGGCTTTCTATAGACAGCTGCTACAAGTTCAGTTTTTTTTTTTATATTGATCAACATCAACAACCTTGCTTTTTGCATAAGTACAATTGGGTTTTTATTGGAGAAATTAATGATTTATTAGCTAATAAATAATAGGAATTAATTCCCTTAGGAGATATTGGTAACATTCAATATATGTTGACTGGCTGAACTATTTTAGAGATATTTTGCATCCTCCTACAGCATTAATAGCCATGTGAATCTGGTGGTCCTGGAATGTGTCTGACACATTCAGGCATCAATCTTCAGGCTTGACTGCTGAAGGACATAGTCCAAAGAGATTTGGTTTCCAAAACCCTGTCCCTGGGAATATAGCCGCAGTGGCCTGCGTAATCTTTCAGCACATGCTTTGAAAATACCAAACACCATGATTCCATAAGCCCACAAATAAATTTTCTTAGTGTCTATTTCCAGGTTGCTAATAAATGTCTGCGTAGCAGAAATATGTGAATAAGGTGGCTGATATCCTAACATTTTTCAAGTTTTTAGGGACTGCCTTTCTATAACCCACCTCCAACTATTGGAAATCTACCAAAAGTCTACTTCAAAACAACAATAAATGGTAAAAGATGAAGGGGATATGAGAAGAAGGAGGCTGACAGAGAAGATGGTATTTTAACTGAGTATAAAAAAAATGAGTTAAACTTTGCTATGTTGACCGGGATATATGCTGGAAAAGTTCAGCAAAGGTAATACTGTGCGACTGGCTTACAGACCGTGATTTATTCAGGAAACTAACCTCTGGCTGAAATTTAGCATTTTATTATACAAGTACAGGCAGAGGCAGGATTATAAAAGGGCCCAGGTGGTATACTTCAGTGGTTTTCAATATTTTTTGAGAACAACCCACAATGTTTTTTTTTTTTTTTTATTATTGGCCTCACCTTTACACTGACACACACGTGCAACTGAATCAGGAATTTTAAGCAACAATATTTGTATCTCAGTAGTTAATATGTACTTTAGTATCATATTCACTTTTCTCTTCTCCATGTTCTATTCTCGTTTATTGAAAATGTTGATATTTTACCAATGAATTTATTTGTTGACATACTAAAGGAACAAAACACACAGTTTGACAAACATTGTGCTGGAAAACTCAGCCAGCTTCTTAGGTGAGTAACCAGAGCAGTCACAAGGGGTAATGCAGCAGCTGGTGGGATGAGCAAAAGTTAATTTGTGGGGGCTTCTGCCAGGGCCCTCACTTGTCCTTGCTCCATAGTTCATTTGCACAAGGCGTGCACCTGCCAAAGGGAGTGTGAGATTAAATAGCAAATAAGAAACACCTGACATGTTGAGAGGAAGAATGTAAAGAAAGAACATATTTTAGTGTCCTTAGCATCCTATTTCTTTCTGCTTTTCAAGCAAGGAGTACCACATTTTTATTTTGCTTTTCAAATTATGTTCCTAGGCTTGTGCGATAGACTTATAGAAATACTTTTCTAGGGGCGGCGCCTGTGGCTCAGTGAGTAGGGTGCCGGCCCCATATACTGAGGGTGGCGGGTTCAAACCCAGCCCCGGCTAAACTGCAACAAAAAATAGCCGGGCGTTGTGGTGGGCGCCTGTAGTCCCAGCTGCTCGGGAGGCTGAGCCAAGAGAATCGCCTAAGCCCAAGAGCTAGAGGTTGCTGTGAGTCCTGTGACGTCAGTAAAGGGCAGTAAAGTGAGACTCTGTCTCTACAAAAAAAAAAAAAAAAAAAAAGAAATACTTCTCTAATAGAGATGTTATGCAAGCTACATATATAACTTTAAGTTTCCTAGTAGAATTGTTTCAAAGAAATAAAAAGAAACAGATACAATTAATTTTAACAATGAAATGCATGTAACCCAATATACCTAAAATATTAGCCACTAAATGAATAATCAAAATAAATATATTAATGGGATTTTTAACTTTTTTATTCCTCTTAAGTATTTGAAATGTATATTTTTATGCTTGTAGGCCATCATAATTCTAAATGGCCACATTTTAGAATTCTCAGTAGCCATTTGTCATCTGTCATTATCGTATTGGATAGTATGGTTCTAAATGATGAGGGGAATTAGGGGGTCAATTTCATGTTTAGAAAGATCTCTCTTTTACTGAGGCAGAGTAGAAGTAGATTATGAGATGGGAAGCTGGGGTAGGAACAATGAATGTTATGACCCTCTAGCCAAGAGGCTGTGCGTACACACACTTGACATTAGCTTTGTGGACTGGGGGCAGGACAGATTCAAGTGGTAAGTGGATAGAATTATCAGGACTGGTCACCGATTACATGTGAGTATTTAGTGATAATAGAGGAAGAGGAAAGAGTTGGTGGGGACTGCCAGACTTGTGGACCTAGTGATTGGGTGGTGGGGGCACCATTAATCAGGATGGTGTACCCAGAATACAAACCACAGTGTAGTTCATTTTTAAGTCACTTTATTATGTTCTATAATCTGCTCTTATCGAGTTGCTCTGACATAGTAATAATATGTGATTAGAACCTATTCTGGGAAACACACTGGTCATTTAGAATTGGAAACAATAGTCTAAGTTGTTTGATTCAGTAGATTCTGTTTAGGAGAACTCTGGAAGTTGGATTCAGAGCCACTTCCATCACTAGAATGTGCAACTCACTGGGGTTAACCCACTTTTTAATGTACGAATAAGAAAACTGAGCCTTAGTGAGATTGGGTGACTTTCTAAAGTCCCCTGTTTAGCCATAAGCTCTAACTAAACTCTGCCTGTTTTAGTGCTTTTTCTACTCCTGGAGATTTCCTCTAACTTTATTCTCTGTTGTTGAACTCACCTTATGCTTTTTATTGCTTTAAGAATATTTGATCAAAATTACATTACTTTCACCTTAAATCATCTCTGGCACTTTCATCTTTTCAGCCTTCTTTGGATTCTCTCTGTGAGAGGAGCCCACTTCTTTGCGAGGACCGGCGTCCCCCCCCCCCAAGTTCTCTTGCTCTCACCACCTTTCCTTCTTTTTCAATCAATGTGTTGTTCCATTTGCTTTTCAAGATCAATACTTTGAGATACTTCACCAGCATGTGTTCTGTTAAAACTCCCCTTGGTTATTTATATTGCTTTAAATCTTTGTTTCAAGGTTGCATTTCTATATTAAGTTGATCAAGGTGGAAAAAAAGATTGATCTTTAGCTTTGAGTAAAATACATATGAACCTATCCCGAAGTAGTTAAGTGTTTCTAGTTCAAGAGTGCATTTGTCCCAGTGAATTTATCAATGATTCGGTATCTCACAACACAAAAGAGAAGTACTACTGATATATTTGTGATAGAGCAGGCAGCTGATCTTCAAACGGTTGTGAGGGTATGTGCGTGTGAGCATGTACGTGTGTGAGTGCATTTCTTGTATATTACTTCTTATCTCAATGCATTTTTAACCAAGCAACTTCATCCAACATTAAGCCTTTTGTAAAGATTCCCAGATTGTCTTGGCAATGTAAACCTATTCACTGAGAGGAATTGGATTCACACATCCTTTCCATTTAAGGGATTAACAGTCTTACTAATGACTAGTCAATTGTTGAGGTGAGTGCAAATTTAAACCAAGAATGATTGCTTAGGTGCATGCCTCAATTTCTGGCTCACATTCCCAGTTGGGGAAAGCACTATGCACTAATCTAACACTCCATCAAGCCACATAGAAAAGCCATGTTCTGGTCTACTTGTGTCAGTTTTGGAATAAAATGATGCCCTTGAAATTTCAAAATACCTATTTATGATACTTTCTACCAGTACTTTTGCCAAGTGGCAAGAGCATATTTTTCTGTTTTTTAAATAATCGCTTCCTATTAGGCATTCAAATGGCACTTTACTCTTTGAGTTATAACACTGAGTAAATTAAACCCATGAGGGCACTAGACTGCCCCGTTTAATTTGTTACTTTATACATCCAGTGATTACTTAAAATGTTAGAACTTAATTAAACCTCTTGAGACTTTAAAATATAATTTCAGTAAAGTTCAAATGTCAATTTATTATTACGATTTCATAACTCCTTTATTCCTTTTTTCATCAAAATCTTATACACTCCCAAAATAATAACCTTAAAATCAAAACAGTAATATCCATATATTCTTACTCCAAATAAAAATGCATATGTAGCAGACATGGACGATTATATTTTTTGTATATGGAGATCATATTCTCAACTTCAGAGAATCTCTGAGGAAAAAGTGAAATCCTTAAATACGTGCAGTGTAGAGTGTGAAACGGTAATGAAGGCAATTTAAGATCTCTATCCAAAAAGGCAAATTAACAATCTAATGCCATATCCGTAGTATTTTTGCTTTTCCAAGCCCTTTGCTATATTCCAGTAACATATCTTGCATAATAAACTCAGAGGAGAATTTGTGCACATACACACCCTACAACGGCTTATTTATCTACTTTGTAAAAATAATTTTTGTTGTTAAAATTATAAAATCAAAAATAAGTACCTTGAATTATGCTAAGTAATATGCTGGACTATATAAAATATTTTCCAAAAGATGATGATGTCAAAAAGTAGGAGCATTGGGGTGGCGCCTGTGGCTCAGTGAGTAGGGCGCTGACCCCATATACCGAGGGTGGCGGGTTCAAACGCAGCCCTGGCTGAAGTGCAACCAAAAAATAGCCGGGCGTAGTGGCAGGCACCTGTAATCCCAGCTGCTCGGGAGGCTGAATCACAGAAGCCCAAGAGCTAGAGGTTGCTGTGAGTCCTGTGACATCATGGCACTCTACTGAAGGCGGTAAAGTGAGACTCTGTCTCTACAAAAAAAAAAAGTAGGAGCATTGAAAAGAAGAAAAGAAATGAAAATGAGAGGGAGGAAGAGTGAGGGGAAGATAGCTTGGCCCTGAGTACTACTATTGGTTCATCCTTTATCATGGCATTAAAATCCATTTTGTACCAGTTTTTACCTATTCAACTTAAAAATAATAAATATTTAGAAGATAATATTAAAGAAGGGGCTTTTGGTACATTCTAGTTGGAACATAAGTAAAAACAGCTTTTCCAAGTTGCATTTATATTTCTTATCTCATAAATTTTCTGGTAAAAAAGTGTTGAAAAGATATACTTGGACAAGTCCATCAGGATAAAGGAACACAACTGCTCATTACGGTACTAATAATAATTTTTTAAACATCTGGAGCAAGTTCATTCACAGAGAACTAGTTATACATACTCCATGCAGTGGAACACCAAATAACTGTTTAGACAATAAAGCAGATTTATATATGTTATTGTGAAAGAATGTCAAAAGTACATGATTAAATTGAAAAGGTTATTTAAAGTTATAAAACAATCATATTGTATATATTACAAAAATAGTATCAGAGACATGCTCTCTATAAATGCACAATTTATAATGATACACATAAAATATTTAATGCTATTACCTCAAGTGTATAGGCATTTGAAGAGTTTGGTAAGAGATCAAGGAATTTTATGTTTTACTTCATAAACTTTAATACTTTTTGTAAAGTTGTCATCACTCTGTTTTCTAAATAAGTATTCTCATGACGTGGTATAAATGTAATCGGAAGAATATTTTTCTATTAAAATCATCTTGGTTTTTGGATTTTCCATTATTCTCTTCTGCCTATTTTTGATGAAGAAGAGTTCCTTTGAACCTGAATTTTGCTGGCATATGGTACCATGTGGCTAAAAGAATGAAGATCCACTTTTGGAAATTAGAATAGGGAATTCACATAGGCAGTAAAGAATATTCTTTTTCTGCTATGAAATGAGGTTTGCAAGAATTATTCTGGATGTCTTTGAGACCAATAACATATTGGTACAGTGGATGTATTGGGGAGTATTAATTTACAGTCTAATAGTGTTCCAAATAGAACACACTTACAACCTGGAAATATTTCAGTTTTCTACTTCAAAAAGGCTTTGTCCCAGTGAGTTTATTAACACCAATGATTCTGTATACAAGGACAACTTACCACACAAAGGAGAAGCAGTACTGACACATTTGTGAAAAAGAGAACTGAGCATCGTGTGTGTGTGTGTGTGTGTGTGTGTGTGTGTGTAGGTTACATCTTATCTCCATGTATGCCTTACTCATTAAGAATGAAGGCAAAGAAAATGACATGCGCTATCAGTAGAAACAGCCTTATGGAGGGAGCCATAATGTTGTGCCTGAGTCACGGGATCCCCCACATAAATCACCCGGAGACCAAATCCCGTGCAAAAGCAAGAGGTTGTTTATTTACAAACTCAAGCCTGGGCTTCCTGGTCCTGGCGCAGCAGGCGAGCAGAGAAGCCCCAATCTCGAAAAGGAGGGAGGTTTTAAGGGTACAGAAAGGAAAAAAAGGGAGGGGCTGTGAGGTAAGCCACTGAGGCAAGCTGATGGGGGGGAGCTAGGGGACAGAGCACTTGTCCTTGGCTGTCTGGAGAGTGGTGTTATTGCTCAGAGCAGACAGCAGACGTTGTGTAAGAGTGCAGATCATGGGGCAAGGACAGGGGGACGGGAAGGGGGAGGGAGAAGGTTGGCTAAAGCCTTTGGTATGCAGCTGCAAGATGAAGTTAGTTTTAACAAAATGGAGGTAACTTGGTCCTTACAATAAGACCAGGTGTCCTTAAAGCTCTTCAAAGGACTATGGCTATTCTTTAAAATTCCTCAAAAGATGGAAGTATTTGGTATTTTCAAAATAAATGAAAGTTATTAATTTGCAACATGGCTATTTCCTGGTACAGAGTGCTGATGAAATAGTATTAACAGGAAATATGCCTACTAGTAGAGGGAGATGCCAGTTATTGAGACACAAATATTCCTAGTTTTGTAAACAACAATTAATGATGTTTTCATGGATAATCAAAATAATCATCACCCTTTTTTTTTTTGAAAAAATATGCTTAGAGGTTATGAAATTATATTCATCCATGAATCTATCCACCAGGGAAAATTAAAAATACCACATGTCTGTGTGTGTGTGTGTGTGTGAACTCCAAAGTATTATTTAAACACTGATTTTCTAATTTATAAATTAGTTAATTTAAGCATGAACTCAAAGCCTTTAGGTGAATGGATGAAGCTATTTTTCTTTGAAGGGCAGTAGCAAGTTTATACTACTTTAGGTTCAAACACCAGATGAGACCTGGCCTGAGCAGCTGGTTAAACAGCCTCTCCATTACTGTCAACTTATTAACAGAAAATTTCCGGGCATGGTTCTTGTTGAATCTTATTTGAAAGCTATTGAAACTGTATTGAGTTTTCTCAAGGGAAAAAAAGAAAGTTTCTTTTCATAGTGTTTGATCAGTAGATAAAATGAAATAGATTTATAGTGGATAAAATAAGAAATAGTTGTGCTGCTTCTGCTCATGGCTTGATAAACACGGGTGTGAACAGAAGAATAAAACAAAAGATAAACTGCATTTTTTCTAAAACTGCGAAATTTTAAAAACGTTACTCAAAATCAGATCAAGTTAAAACTCTACTTTATTTATCTCCCTAAGTCTAGGAAATTCAATCATTGTGGGTCAAACTCCCTCCAGATATCATGTGAGGGTCAAGGAAAATTTCTGAGATCTGATACATGTCTGGTGACACTACAGAATCCCAGCTCCTCGTTAATATCTTCAGCTTCCACTTTTTTTATTGTTCATGCTATGAGGAAAACTATGCTAAGTTTTTCAGTGCCCAGACATCCTTCTGATTGGATAGATGAAGTAATGTCATATATATAATTATTCAAAATTTTTAATTAAGGATTTTCTACAACAAAAACACTTTTGTAGCCATTTTATGTTAATCTTGAATTATTGCAACTGTGTATTTTAATTAACCCAAGGATTGTATTATTGCCTGGATGGACAAATCCTTACAATCCCAGTTTTTCCAAAGGCAGTCCTTTAAAATTATAGGCCTTTCCTTCTTTCTTCCATGATATTCTACCATTACAAGTTGCAGGTACAGATTTCTTAGGCCAATATTCACCATGAAGGGCAGGTATCTTTTACGCTTGGCTGTTCTACAACTAATCTTTGTTGCAATTATTCTCCAAGAATTCTGAGAGTTCATCAATCTCAGCCCGGTAGAGGCGTCTTTTAGGAAAGATATTAAACTCTATTTTATGCCGTTAATTAGCATAATTATGAATAGTATGAATATTCAATATTAGATTACATGAATCAACGTTGATAGCCAAAAAAGATATTAATAACAGCTCATTTTTTTTCAGACAGGGACCCAGTGTTTGTGTGAATTAAAGATAAGAAAAATCAATTCACTGAAAAATACAGGGTTTCCATAAAGTTCTTGTGCAATGTAAAATATACTTACAATTTAATAAACTTACATTTTAAATTGCACAAGAACTTTAAGAACTCCCTGTATAGAATAGAAATGTGCTTCACCTTAATCTTGTAGATTATTTTTAATCATGGTATTTGAACCAGATCATCAGATAATTTGATATGAGACAAACTAAATGCATGTACCAAAGCTATTGAGACTAGAAATGAAAGTAATTTGTTCTCATTGCTGATGCTATAGTTTTAATATTAGACACTAGAGATACCAAACCAGATAACCAACACCTCGATTAGTTATTTCCAGAAAGAGTGACAATATAAATTACTTTGAAACAATAACCATTAACTTTTGCTATGTTTTCAAAAAACAATTGACTTAATTTCAAACCCTTTATACAGTGTGTGAAAGAATTCAGTAGCTTTGAGTTACACCTGGAACAAATTGATTTTTCAAGTTTTATCAGAAACCTGTGTTATTTAAAAGGTAATATTCTGGGTGGTACCTGTGGCTCAAAGGAGTAGGGCACCCGCCCCATATGCCGGAGGTGGCAGCTTCAAACCCAGCCCCAGCCATACACTGCAAAAATAAATAAACAAATAGGTAATATTCTATAGGTATTTTAAATACATTTTGTTTAAATGGCTGCAATGAGTAATTATGGTATTTTTGAAAATATTGACCCTAAAAGCATTCTATCTTATAGTGAATTCTGTGGTATAATTCCTAGACCTATTTCAGGACAATGGTATCAGTTTCCTTTGCTGCTGAGAATGTTTCTGCTAAGCCCTAGAACTGAGTTATCCCCTAAAACTGTATTGCTTTGACCTTGCCTGAGAATGATTTTCACCCAATGTTACGTCTCCTTTGTGATTGCTGGACTGGGTAATTGGTGGGACCACAACTATGGTGCATTTTACAAAGGTACCTGTTAGATCTGCTAAGTGTAGAATATAAATGTCTTAACACAATAACTATGAAAGTAGAAAGGGCCGGGTGTGATGGCTCACACCTGTAATTCTAGCATTGTGGGAAGCCAAGGTGGTTGGATTGCTTCAGCTGAAGAGTTCAAGAATAGCCTGAGCAAGAGTGAAATGTTAATCTTGAATTTTTCTATTTTTACCAAAAATAGAAAAATTAGCTGGGCATGGTGGAGAATACATATATTCCCAGCTACTCTGGATACTGAAGTAAGAAGATTGCTTAAGGTCAAAAGTTTAAAGTTGCTGTGAGCTGTGATGCCAAGGCACTCTATCCAGGGAAAGAGAGAGAGAGAGAGAGAGAGAGAGAGAGAGAGAGAGAGAGAGAGAGAGAGAGAGAGAGAGAGAGAGAGAGAAAAAAGGAAAAAAGAAAGAAAAAAAGAAAGTAGAAAGGTCCTTTTCCCTTGCCTCAATTCAGGGCAACTCTGAAGGGCTATCCTAATTCCATAAATATTCATATATTCATGGGATAAGTTGAAGTTGCTCTTGAGAATATATCACAATTCAATGTCTCCCTCTACCTGATCCTGTTTCCCTCACATGCTCACAGGTGACATTGCTGAGAATATACTTAAACATAATTCCTGGCAATCTGTGTCTCAGAGTCTATTTCACAGGGAACTCAATGTAAGACATTTCTCTACAAACATAGGGCCTGAAACAGAAGAATCATGATAACCTATTCTGTCTCTGTATTATAAAAATCATAAATAGGTTTTTTTTTTTTTTTTGAAGTTTTTGGCCAGGGCTGGGTTTGAACCCGCCACCTCTGGCATATGGGGCTGGTGCCCTACCCCTTTGAGCCACAGGTGCCACCCATAAATAGTTTTTGATAAAGACCTTAGCTTATCCAAAAAATTTGGATTCACTTCTTCATAGGAATAGGATGTCTGTCATATTACCCTTTTATATTTGAGACGTAACTGTTCAACAAATTTTCTCCAATTGCACTGGACCTAGTAGTTATGGTTGCCCAAAGTTAAATAATTATTTATCTATTTATTACCAAAACAAAAAGAGGCTTATTACAAGCACAATTTTTTTTGACGACTAAATAAACATTTATTTAACCCTATGTTGAGAGGACAAAAACATTTGCTTCGGTTTTCCAGTTTCACTTTTTTAAATTAAATCATAGCTGTGTACATTAATGCAATTATGGTGTACATTGTGCTGGTTTTATATACAATTTGAAATACTTTCATGAAACTGGTTAACATAGCCTTCCCTGCATTTTCTTAGTTATTGTGTTAAGACATTTATATTCTACACTTAGTAGATTTAACAGGCACCCTTGTAAAATGCACCATAGTTGTGGTCCCACCAATTACCCTCTCTCCATCCAGCCTCCTCCCTCCCCTTCCCTCCTCCTCCTCTTCCCCCTTCATCTTGGGCTGTAGTTGGGTTATAGCTTCCATACGGAAGTGTGGGTGTCTATAAATTGGTTTCATAGTAGAGCTGAGTACATTGGATACTTTTTCTTCCATTCTTGAAATACTATGCTAAGAAGAATATGTTCCACCTCCATCCATGTAAACATAAAAGAGGTAAAGTCTCCATCTTTTTTAAGGCTGCATAATATTCCATGGCATTTCTTAAACTGATAGAGGCCATTTTCACCAAACTCACAGCCAATATTGTATTGAATGGAGTTAAATTGAAATCATTTCCACTCAGATCAGGAACCAGGCAAGGTTGCCCATTGTCTCCACTGCTTTTTAGCATTGTAACAGAAGTCTTAGGAGGACCACAATCAATCAAGAAAAGGCAATCAAGGTTATCCATATATGGTCAGAGGAGTTCAAACTTTCACTCTTCGCAGATGATATGATTGTATATCTCGAAAACACCAGGGATTCAACCACAAAACTCTTAGAAGTGATCAAGGAATACAGCAGCCTCTCAGGTTATAAATTCAATACTTACAAATCTGTAGCCTTTATATATGCCAACAATAGTCAAGCTGAAAAAACAGTCAAGGACTCTATTCCTTTCACAGTAGGGCCAAAGAAGATGAAATATTTGGGAGTTTACCTAACAAAGGATGTGAAAGATCTCTATAAAGAGAACTATGAAACTCTAAGAAAAGAAATAGCTGAAGATGTTAACAAATGGAAAAACATACCATGCTCATGGCTGGCAAGAATCAACATTGTTAAAATGTCCATACTACCCAAAGCAATATACAATTTTAATGCAATCCCTATTAAATCACCAGTGTCAAAAGACCTTGAAAAAATAATGCTTTGTTTTATATGGAATCAGAAAAAACCTAAAATAGCCAAGACATTACTCAGACAGGATATAAATAAAGATAAAAACAAATCAGGAGGAATCAGGCTATCAGACCTCAGACTATACTATAAATACTATAAATCAATAGTGATCAAAACAGCATAGTACTGGCACAAAAACAGAGAGGTAGATGTATGGAACAGAAGTGAGAACCAAGAGATGAACCCAGACACTTATCATCATTTGATCTTTGATAAGCCAATTATTATTATAACAGAGGTAATACAAGAAATTTCCTAGAAATTACTGGTGTTCAGTCTCATTTAGATTTGATGAGTTTTCTCTTAGAATATACAGAGACAGAGAGAAAGAATTGTGGTTATGAGCTAGTGTAGGCTGGCATTCCAGAGGACTCCAGCAGGGGTGGGGGTAAGCTCCAGGCCTCAGCATTCCCACTGCTCTGTACCTCCTTAGGTGGTCAGGCAGGGTTGGAATGTCCAGCAGAAAAGATGAGAAGCTAGTCTGGGAAATGTCTAGATAGAAATCGGCAGCTTAGAGACAGGATATAAATAAAGATAAAAAGCAACTGACAATTGCCCTCAAGCTGTAGTTGACTGACCTGTGGGCTATAACATTCCCTAGCCCACAGGTTAGGGAATTAAAGCCCTGCCATAGTGCCCTTTCATCAGTAGTTTAGTGCTTCACTGTCCTTCACCTTCATAGCTCTCTTTCTTGAACAAAAGACTACTTGTTTAATTGAAACATGAAACTAATGCCTTCTCACTTTTTTACTTTGTATATTCACAACTCCAAAACTCCAATCAAAAGGCCTTGAAAATTCTACTCAAGGTGGGGCTTATCTGCTTTGCTAAAGGCTGATATGGTGTCATCTCTCCATGTTACAAGAAAGAAACTGTGTATATGAGAATTTATTGAGCCTTCCCTCACTTTGTTTACTGGACCCTGGGCAGCTGGGTCAAGTCCCTGCTTAGGGAACTCCCCTTCCTTGTATCAGCTACGTCCAGGGTCGATACAGAGAATTAGATGTTGGGTCTCTGTTCTTTGGATAATGAGCAAATCTCAGTTATCTCAATGAAGTCAATCTAGTTTGCATCTGACTCCTTCATAATGTCTGCTTTGGTGTGGCCTTGTATTTTAGGAAAGCTGCTAAACCATAGTGGCTGGATAGTTTTTAAATTATAAAGCAATTATAATAAAATTGCTCTTAAATATTAGCTTTTGGGAAGATGAGAGGTAACAATGAAGGGGGCTGGACTTTATAAGTGAATCAAGAAATTTTATGTAAGAAAAGTCAAAATCTTTATTACAAACTGTAGTGTCTTGGCCATGTGTGGTGGCTCATGCCTATAATCCCAGCCCTTGGGTGGCCGAGGTGGATGGACTGCCATGAGCTCACGGGTTCGAGAGCAGCCTGAGCAAGAGTGAGACCCTGTCTCAAAACACAGCTGGGTGTCGTGGCAGGTGCCTATAGTCCCAGCTACTCGGCAGGCTGAGGCAAGAGGATCAATGAAGCCCAAGAGACTGAGGTTGCTGTGAGCTATGATGCCCTAGCACTTTACTGGGGGTGACAAATTGAGACTCTGTCTCAAATAAAAACAAAAAACAAAAAAACTATTAATGTCTCTTAAATAGGTAATCTGAGTTGCCGGCCTCCTAAATTTTATAATCTTAAATTACAGACATGTGACTTAGGTTTCATTTTGTGGGGAAATAAGTTTGTAATGAAAGTAAACACTGTGTAATTGGCTTTTGTTACAATGTCACAAGGAGGCACAGAAATGTCTGGTTAATCAGAGATTTTCTGAAAATTTTCAATTAAATGCCATCCATAGAATAAATAGGAGAATGATGTCAAATCTAATAAAGAACTCCACACATTTATCTTTGCAGAACTCCACACATTTATCTTTGCAGAACTCAACCAAGCTTGAAACTAGTGCCACAGCCATTTTCCTGAGGTCTCAAGCATGGAAGTAATATTAAAACTACACCGTTTATAAGAACAGGTTTATTAAAATGTAATTGATATACAAAGAACTGTAGATATTTAATATTTATAATTGTATGAATTTGGACATAGGCAAACACCTATGGTCCTCATCACAATGATAGTCATCACCACAAACATATCCTTTCCAAATGTTTTTGTGCCCCTTTCCCTTTCTGTGTATGTATGTTTTGCGGCATGTTAGTGCAAGTATGTATGTTAAAATACAGGAGATTTACTCTATTAATAAATTTTGAAGTGTGTAATACTGTACTGTTAAGCATAGGTGCTATGACGTACAGAAGAGCTCTAGAACTTACTCATCTTGTGTAAGCGAAGCTTTCACAATGCCCCATTCTCCACCCTACTCCTCATGACTAGCAATTACTATTGTGTTCCATGCTTCTGTGAGTTTTATCAACACAGATGCCTCTTATAAGTGGGATAACACAATATTTGTATTTCTTGAGAAATTCCACTTTGGCTTAGAAGGAAAGATACCTGCGCTACTTGCACAAAGTGAATGAGCAACATAGAACAGGTGCACACAGATCCTAAAAGGACAACATGCATCTATTTAAATTTTACCTCTCTTAAGGCACATTTCTCACTTCTAAAGTATTAACAATAATAGAATTTACCTCATTTCCTCCCATTTTCCTTCATAAAGTATTTTTTTGTATATTATGGGGTATACACAATTGGGTTACATGGTTTGCTTTTGTAAATTTTAAGTGAAAGTTATTAAGTGTACCTCTCACTCTGAGAGTACCATGTGCCCGTCATTGGGAATGTACCCTTCTCTGTCTATTCTTCCTCCTACTTGAATTTCGTTAAGTTTCGCTTCCCTCTGTGCACAAAGGTGTCATAAAAATTTCACTCGTAGGTGCTGCTGAAGGTTTAAGATAATAATTATGAATTTTTTACCTTGGTGGGTGACATTTAAGTAAACACAAGTAAACTCATTCATAGCACTAAAACAGGCTCCAGATCTTGAGTGGTGGCCATTTTCTCATATGTATTTCATCCCCCCCCAATTTTATAAATCCGCCATTTACTTCAAAAAGAAAATATGATAGAAAGAGTTAAAACGCTTGTAATATGTGTTACAGAGAAAGGAATTATATTAGAATATACAGATTACTCCTATGAACCAAAGTGAGAAATACTAGTGACTTGGTAGGAAAACTGGCAAAAGAGATCAAAGAGCCAAGCACATAAACCAGAGCCCGCCTTCCAAGCCAAGCACATAAACCAGAGCACACCTTCCACGAGCCATCAGGGAAAGACAGGTACATTGACATCACAGGAACACAGCTAAGCGCTGCCTGAGATGTGGAGCACGTCTGCTTCATGTCAGTAGTAGCACAGAAAGGTAAAACAAAATTAGAAAACTACTTGTCATTCCCTGATAAATTTGAAATAATGTATTTCTCATAACCTAGCAATTCTACTCCTGGGTATTCGCTCACAGAAATGTATGCATGTGGGCAATTTTTAAAATGCTTAAAAATGTCATGGGAATTACATGTAATAGTCCATTATTGGAAACAGTGCCACTAATTGGAAATAGGTGCACTAACCAGAACCATGTTGACTCATATAAACTTTTATTACCAAGGACAGGCTAACGGCTATAAAAATAATCATCCCAACTTCAGTGGCTTATCATAATAACAGTCTGTTAAATACATAGCCACAGTCTAAAATGACAAAGAGATGGGCAGAGGCATTCTCCACCTGCACCTTCGGGTACCTGGACTGGATGCATCCATCTAGTGGTCCTAACATCTGTTGGGGACCCCTGGGTCTTCCAGTGCATTGTTTGCTTCCTGAAAGCAGGCAAAGCTACAAAGGCCAGTGGAGACAATTGCACCAGAGGTTTCAGGGCAGGTTGTTTCATGGACAGCCTGATGTCACAAGGCCCCGCTTATATGAAAGTGTGTTTTCAGGAGTAAGTCAACATGGGTTGGTGAGTTCCCAGTAGTTTTCTGTCATGATAGCCAAGGGAAACAAGGTGCATCTCTTTACAAGTTCTAGAACAAAAGTCAATCGGGAAAGGCATCTCCCATCCATCATCCCCTGCACTCTTAATTCCTGGTGGTTCTTTTCTGGGGTGTTCAGATTAGAAAGTTCCCTCTCCCTGACTGGCTGATGTTCTAGATGGCAGATTACACAGCTTCAGAGTAGTTATCTGTTCTGACTGGTTGCTCCAAATTCCCTTTCAAAATACTCTACTAATAGTCCCATAGGCCATCTCCTCTTTCTGATGTCTCTCCCTCATAGGCCCTAGAAGTGGACTCATTTCAGTATCAGAGTCTAGCACCCTACCAATTCTCTACTTCTCTAGGAGAAGACGGAACTCCAGGTCTTGGCCATCAGCCCTACTCAAATTTCCTCTGAAGCAGGTCCTTTGGCAGAGGCTGCCACATCTCATAGGCACAGCCACTGGATTAGTGCATGGGGAGAAAGAAGAAAACCCTACAGGTAGACCTGAGTCCTGAGGGCAATGATTCAATAGGAGGAGGACTAAGACCAGTGGTCCATGCTAGTGTTCTAAGATCTTCAGTCAACCTTTAGCTCCAAGAAGCTCAGCTGGTGAGTGGTGTTCAGGAAGCAGATAGCCACATGAACCAGAGCAGCTCTAGTCAGAGAGAGCTGGTTCCCAGATTATGAATTGTCAACTTTGCAAGAAGCAAGACTTATATGTTGCTGAGAACTGGTAAGCCTGGAGAAAGTAAGCAGTATCTCAGAGGGTATAAACTTGTAATTATGTGGGATAAGTCTGGTGATCTTATATCCAGCATGAGGACTATAGTTAATAATACTGCATTGTGTACTGAAAATTTACTGAAAGAGTACATGTTAGATGTTCTTACCACACCTGCATAAGTAACTATGGAAGGTGATGGATAGGTTAATTTGCTTTTCTGTAGTAATCGTTTCACTCTGTAAATGTACATCAAACATTCTGTGCACCTTAAATATACACAATAAAAAGAGTTAAATGTGAAAGATAAAGCAGGGAAAACATTTAGGCAAGAATTGAGGAGTTTATCTTTCTCAACTAAACTAAGGAAGGTTTTCTGAAACCAGATTGTACAAATCATTAAGAAAATGATGAATGGATTAGAGTACAATCAATTTATCATAAGAGATAATAAATGAAAAGACAAGCCACCAAATTGGGAGAGGAAATTTGCTGCACATACGGCGTTACCTTCTGCTACTTAGTGAGCCCTGACACGGGTCCCACACTATTGCTGGTGCTTCATATAAATTGTCGCTTTTCTTTCCAGTGGAGGAAGGTCATCATCAGCCCATCTTACATAAGAGCATACTCAGGGTCACAGGAATAAAGTGGTTTTGCCCACAGTCATAGAGCCACCAGGGGTCAAGCCATGACTAGGCATCACATCTCACCAAGGATGGGTATACACAGGACCAATTTGTTTTTGTGACTCCTCCCAACTCTAGTCTCATCTCTTTCCTGACTTAGGTCTCTTTCCTCTCACAACTCTTCTAGGTCTTTATAAAAATATTTAAAGAAATTAAAACATAAAGGCTCTCTGGCTAAGATGTGAGATGTCAAGAAAACAACGTAAAATGAGGATCGAATGTATGTTGGGCATTGCAGGGGGGTTTCATTTTCCTAAGCTCTCCCCACCCACAGCCTCAGAGTTCCTTCAAGCCTTACTATTGATAGCACCTGGCTAGCATATTTTTTTGTTTGTTAGTTTTTCAAATCTAATCCCAGTTCCACTTTGTTTTCCCAAATCTTTCTTTCAAGCACAGCTCTCAATTAGTGTTTTATATTTTCATAGCCCCAAATGTTCAACAATTATTTATTATATGCAAATATATGTGTTATATATGATATAAATCGCATATATTAAAAATATTCGGTGCCTCCATTGGGTTTATGTTCCAGGAATGGGAAGACATAGCTTAAGGTTAATTAATGCAGTGAAATGTTATATGTTCTTATAGAAGTGAATCTAAGTTGTTTGGGAGATTATAGATTGAGGTGTTTCACTCAGTTACAGGAGATCAGGAAAGCCTTAACAGGGGACGTTAGGTGGAAGTTGAAACTGAAGAATTAGAACAGTCATCCAGTTTAACAAAAGAGCCATGGGCGGCGCCTGTGGCTCAGTGAGTAGGGCGCCGGCCCCATATGCCGAGGGTGGCAGGTTCAAGTTCAAACCCAGCCCCGGCCAAACTGCAACAAAAAAAATAGCCGGGTGTTGTGGCAGGCACCTGTAGTCCCAGCTGCTTGGGAGGTTGAGGCAAGAGAATTGCGTAAGCCCAAGAGTTAGAGGTTGCTGTGAGCCGTGTGACGTCATGGCACTCTACCCAAGGGCGGTAGAGTAAGACTCTGTCTCTGTAAATAAATAAATAAATAAATAAGAGCCATGAATATTTTGTTTCAGGTTTCGGAGGATGGGATAAACAAACACCCAGAGATAAAAGAGAATATGGCATGAAAACAGCAAGGTCAGCGGTGAGAAAAGACTGTGAGTAGGTAAACAAAGGCTTAGTCTTTAAAGAACTTGCAATCCATGTGGTCATTATTCATGTTTAATCAAAAGTAAGCTTCCTTCTGATTTTAAACAAACTTATCACAAGATTATATTTCAAACAGATAATCAATCATGTAATGAGTTCACTCTTCTTGGATAGCCAATGAATATAGTGTAAAGGAAAAACGGAAATCAGTGCAGCCACCTAAGAATCTAGTATACTGAAATGGTGATAGAAGGATGCATGGAAGAGTAAACCTGGAAAGGTGGAGAGCACAAGCAGTTCAGGAGATGAGCAAAGTATAGTTGATGGCACTTAGTGATTCACAGCTATTTGAAATGATAACCAGGGAGCAGCTAAGCACCACTGGTTTTAAAAAATACTTTCATTCACTATAATAAAGACAACAGTTTGGGAGAGATGACCAGCAGATTGGTTTGAGCTATGATAAAATTGTTAATGAGATTATCCAAATACAGTTTGATCTAGCAAAGATGCAAACTCATGATGTGCTCTAATTATATAACTACATTTATAATTATAGTTACACTTAATAACTGTTTAACATAAGGTGGAATGAATTTTAGGACTAACTTATTGTTAATTTGTTCTTTGACCCCTTTCCCTCACTATCCATTTCACTCAAGTACCCTGCATGCAATGTATGTTGAACCAATATGACTCACGATAAATCAAAGGCCAGCATTATCCTTTTCCTCTTCAGCCTTTTCTAAGTTTTATTTAGTGAGGGTTATGTTCCTTCTCCCTGGATGAAAAGTTTTGGCATTTGCTTTCCCTGCTTTTGCTGATATATTACAACAGTACTGCTTGTTGCAAATTTGCTGATTACATGTAAATGTCTAGTCTTATGTGTTAATCATAATCTAGAACTTGACTTTGGGCTATATCTTCTCTCCCTCCTCTACCTTGACTCACCTACAAAATAGAATATTCAAGTAACAACGAGGCTTGGTTGTTGGACTGTCTACTCTCTTTTGGCACAACCAAAGCTCTTTCTCTAATTACAGTTCATTTTTCCAAAGGAGCTAAGGCAAGGGAAGTGGATTATTAGGTTGATTCCATCTATTTTCTATAGTGGACAGTGCTGCAATCAATAAATTATTGTATGTTCTTACTCATATATGGCAGCTAAAATAACTGATCTAGCCTGGGCATGGTGGTTCACACTTATAAATCCTAGCACTTGGGGAGGCTGAGGTAGGTGGATTGCTAGAATTCAGAAAGACTGAGACCTTGTCTCTAAAAATAGCAAGTATTGTGGCCCATGTCTGTAGTTCTATTGACTCAGGAGGCTGAGGCAAGAGGATCCCTTGAGCCCAAGAGTTAGAGGTTGCTGTAAGCTATGACACCATATCACTCTACAGAGGGTGACAAAATGAGACTCTGTCTCAAAAATAAATCAATAAATAAGATAATTGGTCTAATGATAGTGAACAGAATAATAGTTAGCAGAGGCTTGGAAGGGTAGTTAGGTAGATGATGCACTTAATGCATACAAAAATACAGTTAAATAGAATAAGTTCTAGTGTTCAATAGCAATGTAGGAGGAGTATAATTAACAAGAGTGTGTGGTATATTGAAAAATAGCTAAATGAGAAGATTTATAATGTTCTCAATGGGAATAAATGGTAAGAGGTGATGGATATCCCAATAATCCAGATTTAATCATTACACATTATACACATGTGTCAAACTGTCATGTGTACACCACAAATATGTATAAATTTTATTTAAAAAAGCAGCACCATCTCACCATCTTTCCACTACTGTGATTATGTGGTTCAGGACAGAAATCCTCCAAAAAGACCTCTGAATAGGGTTCTCCTCTTTTTCTGTATCTGCTTGATACACGTAACTTTGAGGTATCTGAGAGGTAAGGAATGTTGTTTCTACTCCTCCGTTGTATATTTTGTAGATAGGAGACGCGTCTTTTACACACTTACTTTGATATATTATGTATATAATATATACCTGTAAGGTAGGAATTGTCCCACTCTATTATTATTTTATGTTGCTTTGTTTGATAGCCACAAAACCTTCATAGAAAAAAAGATAAAAGCCTTCATACTACCTGAAATGAATTAGAAACTGGAGCTACAAAGCCCATTAAAAGATGATTAATTATCTGTCCTTGAAGTTTGCAAGACAGGTATAAGAAAAAAAGCTGTACATGCTGTAAGAGACGTATCTACACTGTTATTGAAGTAGAGAAGATATAGCAAAATCTTAAATAAAAATAGTTGGAGAAAAATTCAGAAGTTGGAACCATAAAGTCTTTTAAGAAGCTGGAGCTACAAAACCTGTTAAAACTGCAGTCCTCACCTTCAGGGCCTCTGACATGGACCAGTCTGTGTCCTGTTAAGAATCTGGATCCACAGCACCACGTTAAGCAGAGGGCAAGTAAGCAAAGCTTTATCTATATTTATAGCCACTCCCCATTGCTTCTCTGCACTTTGCCTCCTGGCAAATCAGCATCAGCATAAAATTCTCCTAGGAGAGCTAACCCTGCTGTAAATTGGGCTTGAGAGGGATCTACTTAGCCTGCTCCATATGAGAATCTAATGCCTAATGATCAGAGGTGGAGCTGAAGTGGTGACACTAGAACTGGGGAGTGGCTGCAAATATAAATTGTCATTAGCAGAAGGTTTGACTGTACAGAGATCATATAAATCAACTGCAGATTCACATCAAAACCCTATCATTCAGGGGCAAGTCAGCTGTATCAGGAGGCAGTCTCTATAGTGGCAAGCGGGTTGATGTACTTGGATTACACAGCCTCATCTGGTGGCAGGCTTTAAGTCAGAGTCCTACACTTATTTGAGTCCATGTCTGACCCACCCATTATTTATTTAGCACTTCCATCTGAGCCTCTTCCCCATGCATTTGTCTCAGTCACAGATTTGGGAAGCCTACAAGCTAACCCTAGTAAAAATAAGTATAAAAAAATCACTAGAGAATTTCTTTGAAAAGGGGGAAACACCCAATGATGAGACAGCAGAAGACTAAGACTTCCAAGAAAATGAAAGCTGCAATTGAAAGAAAATACCAAGAGTCCTGCTTAAATTATGGGTTCATCTCACAACAGGTGAGTCACATTCCCCAAGCCTGCTTTGTATAATAGGTGGTGACCAAGTATCTACTGAAGCCACAAAATTTTCAAACCTGCTTTTGCTACACGGATACAAGCACTCTGTATTGAAAGATGAGCCTTTGCAGATTTTCAAAGCAAAAACCAACAAACAAAACAAACACCCAAAGGACAGAGCCACTTACTGAAGGCCACCACTTCAGCAGGTGTGTCTGCACTGAGAGCAGCATTCTTAGAGGGTAACTTACTGCACTGCAAAGCCAAGAAGCCCTTTACTATTGGTGAAAAGAAGATCCTGCCTGCTGCTAAGGACATTTTCTATGAATTATTTTAGGACATACTGCAGTTCCCTCTTTCAGCCAGCACCACAACTAGATGAATTGATGAAATAGCAGAGGACACTGAGGCACAATGTCAGAGAGAATATGAGTCACCACGGTACTCAGTCCAGACTGATGAATCTACTGATCAAGAAAACAATGCTTGAGGTTGTGTGATGTATTTTCAGGAGAACATGCCCAAGTATATGTTACGTCCACTTTTGTTGTCAACCAACACCCAGCTACAGAACTTTTCAAGTCTTTGAATGATTACCTATCAGGAAAACCGAAGTGGTCGTTGTGTGTAGATGTGTGCATGCATGGAGAGGCTGCTATGATGGATGGCTTTCTGGTTTCATGACCCAGGTGAAGGAGCTTGATTCTGGATTTGTGTTGGCACAATGCGTCACCTGAACTAAATAGTTGTGTAGGATGTGGTTAAGATTATCGACCATGTTAGAGTACACACCCTTCTCGCAGCTGATTGAGCAGCTCTGTGAGGAGATGGATGCAGAGCACACATATCTCTTATTATACACAGAAGTGAGATGGTGTTCTAAAGGTAGATCTCAGGCCAGAGTTTTTGAATTATAAGAACTGCTCCAGAGATTTCTTTTTAGAAAAATAGTCACTTCTGATAGCACATTTCAGTGACACAGAATGGGTCACAAAACTTTACTCTGAGACATGTTCAACCTGATCAATGAACTCAGGCTGTCACTTCAGAGCAGAACAGCAGACTGTGTTTGAGTCAGCACATAAAGTGGCTATATTTAAAGCCAAACTGGAATTATGGGGACAATAAGTGAACCGTGGGATTTTGACATGTTTCAAACATTAGCAGAGATTTGAAAGAGACTGAGCTGGAGCCTTCTTTCTCCAGCTGGTGTGTGATCACCTATCTCAGCTTCCAAAAGAATTTGAGAATTATTTCCCAATCAAAAAAGATCCCCCAAATGGGAAGGAATGGGTCTGTGACCCATTTGTGATGACAGTGGGCTTAAAAGTGTGTTTGAGATAACTTCAAACCTCCTATGTTCTGGATTAAAGTCAAGGTAGAATATCCTGTGATTGCCACAGAAGTGCTGAAAAGCCCCCTTCTATTTCCAACATCCTATCATCGTGAAGCAGGATTTTCTGCAGTGACAACAATCAAAACAGAATTACAGAGTAGACTGCAGACAAGCAACGTGCTGCTGGTGTCACTATCTCCTGTCATCTCCAGATAGGACCTTCTGTTATAGGAAAACAAGGTCGGCACTCCCATTGATTCTGCATTCTAGAGAGTGGTGTGATTATTTAATTAAATGTTACAATTAATAATAATAGACATAAAATGCACAATAAATGTAATAGGCTTGACTCATCACAAAACCCTACCTACCCCCACTGCAGTGCCTGGAAAAACTGTCTTCCATGAAACGGGTCCCTGGTGCCAAAAATATTGAGGACTGTACTAAAACATAATTCATTTTTTATCCTTGAGGTCAGGGAGATATGAACAAGAACTGTATGTGCTGTAAGGAGACACGTACTTTGTGTTTTGAAAGTAGAGATGAAGAAATGGCAAACTGTTAAAAGAAGTAATTATAAAAAATTTCAGGTTACAGATAACATAAACGTTGAACAGTAAAGAATATATAGGATTTCATTGACAAACGTCAGTTCCTCAGTTAATGGACATGCAGAGTCCCCCCCACCCACAGACTCTAATCTAATCCCCACTTCCTCTTAAAACATACTAACTGAACTGGTAAATTCATATTCTCATGCTGATTTACCTGGTAATTCAGTTACAGGTGAATTTAATTGCAACTTCATTTTAAGATAAATCAACCATGTGACTGCTCATCTTCAGTCTCCAGCTACTCTTTTTAGAATACTTTATAATGAAAGTGGAATTTTGAACAAAAGGCACATTGTGGGTCACCTATATTGAAATTAATCATTATGTCATGATATCCTCCCAGTAACATTCCCAAAATTTGTTTCATTGACCTTTTATCATTTCATAAAAATCTAGAGAGCACTGTTATATCAATTGTCATGACATTGAATGTCTGTGTCCTAAATAATAGCTAAGGTCAGACAGTTAAGTTCTTGAACTCATCCTAGAAAAAAAATGCTGTAGACCTCATTGCTGAATATCACTGTGGTCACTTTCAAAGTACTTCCCTCGGGAAGTTATGCACTGACACCAGAGCCTAGACTCCTCTTCAAAGCAATTTTAAAACTCTTTTCTGCAACAGGTATCAGAGCTGTTGTCATACAAGGTCTGACAATTAAGTTCATGAACTCATTCCAGAAAAAGTGCTACATACCTTATTGCTGAATATCACTACAGTCACTAGATAGCCATTGTTTCCCTAGGATGAGTCTGTGAACTTGTCATACCTCATACCTACTCAGCTTTAGTAAACGTCTACCAAAAAAATGAAGTAGGGATATTTTACTTACCGTAGAAAAGAAAAAAAAAAACTGTATATTCACTAAATTTGTTGCCTGACAGAATAGATTATTGATAAAAGAATAGTTTGTTGAAGAGTTCTCCAGAAGAAATTGAGTGTGGGGTATGTGTGTTTACAAGTGTGTACACGTTTGTTCTCCTAGTCCACCACTATAGGTAAGCTTCATTTTGCTGTTAATCAGTTCTCCAATAGAAAGCTTGTTTGTTTTGTTTTAACAGAAAAGAGTCACTAACATTACTTCTTTCATCAGTTCTCAGAGAATAGTGGCACCCACAGGTAAATTATAAACAATCACAGAAAATCAGCTGACTTTATCACAATAAAATACAACTGGTGTGTACTAACATAACCATAGCCAAAAATAAATAGACAAAGGGAAAGAAAAACTGCCAATGTCAGCTGCTACCTCTATGTAGTGGTTAAAGGTTGCCCAGCTTATATGAAATATATAATTAATTCTCATTTACTTGGGGGAATTTTATTATGCCCAAAGGGACAGTTAAAGGATTATTGCTCTTGTAACAATCAAAACACCAGGAATGAAAATCCCAGTGGGGAAACAAATAATTTAATAATCTATTCTATATCCACAGCAGTAAGACTGCAGTAAAATGTCATGTCATAACTGAGCTGTCTCAACCTTTAATTTCTAGCCTTCTTAGGTTAGCATTCTAAATCAGACAACCAAAGGGTCTCCAGAGCCCTGTGCTGTTAAAATGAAATTCATTTCCAGATTGTGTACTGCTATAGTTTCACCATTTAAAAAACACTTTAGACAGTGTAACAGTATTGACACAAGTTTTATGGTTTCTTCTCTCTGCTATATGCTCTCTAGAAGGACAGATGGTAAGCTATGGCTGCATAGAATGATCTGAGTATAAATTTGTAAATCTAGAGCCCTTGTATAATAAATTGGTCCATTACCATAGGCACATTTATGTACATATACTAATTTTTTAAGAGAATGGATTCATTTATTTTCCTAGGAGTAACAAAATAAATACTATAAAAGTCATATGGAGGATGATGCCAATATAAGTGTCAATAGGAAGATTTAGAAAGCCCCAAATCAAAAAGGAAATGAAACATTTGCCAATAACTCCTCGAAGTCTACAATTACATCAGTATACTGATACCTGTTAAAAAATCCACTCTAGAAAATCAAAAGATTAGGAAGTCAACTTAATATTGTCTTAATGATGACTTTTGGCATCCTTGGCAAAGCATCCACCAATGTAATCTGTTCAGGGCAGATCCTAGTCCACTAACCCTTTTGATGATAATGTTGCAAATGAGTGAAATTCTACCTTTTCATGAAAGAAAGACAAGGGAACAAAGACAAAGGATCCTGGCCAAGGAATTAGATTAGGCTGAGATAGGCCAGCAGCTGACTATAGTATTTTTGAAATGCTTTTGTGGTTGCTGAAACTGTTTAAAAATGAGCCTAAGTGTGAAACTGTGTGACCGTTAGCCAGGTCATTTCAAGAACAAAAATGATGAAATTTAGCAGCAAAACTGTATAGCCGTCTGTGGAAGTTGTTGTGCGTTCACTACATATGAACAGCACAATAGTTCATGACCTAAATATATGTTGGCTCCTTCACCAGTAATTGGGCACTCATTTGAACCTGAAATAAGTAAATGATTATAAATTCAAATGCCCTTCTTTACCTTACAAAGACAATTTTACAAAGGCCTTTACAGCGACTGCATTGCAACTGCTCTTCAGCTGTGTAGATATTCAACCCAGACTCTCTGCAAAGAAATCAGATGCACTGCACAAGGCAGAGGAAATAAAATAATAAGGTTTAACGCTTAACACAAGAAATTTATGTTCACAGTTCAGAGCATACAAAAATCATGTAGCAGATGCTGGAAAAATGACATAAAATGTCATAAATATTTCAAATTATCAATAGCAGACAAAATAAGAAGTACATAATCATAGAAGTACAAAAACTCCATGAGGATAAAGAATTTTCAAACGTTGCTCCAGAATTCTCCTCTCAGATGAATCCCTTTTTTACCTTCAGTAAGTAAATGGGTGTATGGTAGAATGTTTTGCAGCCAATCAGCGAAAACTAGCATGAACTCAACCAAACCCAGTCTATGATAGCTAGCTAATTAGCTAATACTCTGCTATGTTTACGTATCAGGCAACAGCTAAACAAATAGCTTCTATCTATACACATAGTATTAGAGCATTCCCTTGTACATGAAACTGAACTGAAGCCAAAATTCATTATCTTGACCATTCAACTTAACTCATTTTATGAGAATTTATATTCCTGGCCTTTTATGGACACTATTTCATGGAAAGTCCAGAAGTGAAGTGATTAACTCTAGTAAGAGGATAAAAAACAAAAACTTATCAATTCATAGAATCATATAGGAGGAGGAGTAAACAACAAGCCAACATGTTTCCCATCAACTCTCAGTACGAATATTTATTCTCTTCTATAACAGAAAATTCCTTGAGGGAAGCATATATGAAATACTTAACTCCAACTTCTGTCATTAAAGTTGAACACTGCTAACTAAACAGACATTTATTTATCAGTCTCAACTAATAAGCTCATGCTTAAGATAAGGGAAAAAACAACCTAAATAACCTGTAAACAGCTAAATTGATATAATTACATCTGTTTCTCATAGAGCATTTTAATTCCTCTGTAAAAAGACTGGCCTCCTGTTTTCTGCATTCACAAGTCATCAGGGACAGGAAAAATTTGCTTAAAAATAATTTTCTCTGACAGTACTTAAAAGGAAAAAGACTAATCAAACATCTAAGAGAAAAAAAAAAAAGCAAACCAGTTAAGAAAAGTTAAAAGTCATTTGTAATTCTATTACATGCTAGTACAGAGGTGAGGGACCCTTTCTGCCTGAGTACACTTTGTGAATGTTGCTATTGCTGAAGAGTATACCAGCAAAATACATATAAAATGTTAAATAATTGATACACTTATTCATATTTTAAACAAATTTTTGTTGAGAATCTATGCAGAAAAGTCTAGAAAAATATAATAGAGCCACAACAGGTATAATACAGACTTTTGAAAAACTTCTGTTGAGGAACCAAATGAAGTATAATGCATTACCAATTTTCTCAAAACATAAAATAAAATTCAAACTCTTTATGGTTTCACGTAAAACCAAGTGTACCAATGGCTACTACAGTGAGCCCTATTCTGTTTCTTCAACTTTATCTCACTATGAAGATATTCCAGGTTACAGCTCTAGTTCCAGTGTAAACAAAAGATCCTCCATGTTGTTCCTCTTATTTTAGTTGAGTCTAAAATTTTTGCCATGAGAGCAACTAAAAAATAAACATATGAATAAATAAAATACATTTGCAGCTTACAAAAATACATTTCTGTATTTCTCATATTTAACATATCCTCAAAAGTTTGAGGATAATTATGCCAACCCCATTATTGGGGGGGGTGTTCCCCTCTGACCCTAAAGAATTTTCATAAAATTTCAGCAGATACGTGGACATTTTGCTTCCCGGCTTCTGCTCACATGTTCCTAATCAAAATGTTTCTGATAGACATCGTTACTCTCTGAAGTTATTATTGAGGGTTTAAGAGCCTCAGACTTCAGTTCACTTACAAGTCCCGCTCTTGGTTGGGTTTCCATGAGTATTCTTCACACACGAACAATTTTTAAATGATAGACGTCATGAGTAATTTCACTTCTTGCTGCAACCTCAGTGGAACAAAAATAAAAATAGTTTTGCTCTCAGTATAAAACTGAGAGACTAAAGCAGAAGTTACACCTGGCATCCTCACCTGAAGATGGATGTGTAAGTAAGAGATCACAGTGCAAGTCGACAGGAAAACATGATGGAGAATCAGAGGAGGAAGCTGAGGGAGACGTTTCAGGAAAGTAGACAAGGCAATTGGTCATGAAAAAGATTCAGAGGCCTGTCAGTGACTGGCAGTGAAGGAGGGGCATTCCAAGGACAGGAAATAGCATCTAAAAAAATATCTGGGATGTTCAATAATCATTTTTATAACAACATGAATTTGGAAAACAGACATATTTAATGTAGCTGGGATACATGCACAATTGAGAGACTAATGGAAGAGTAAGATTGATGGGTTGATGATGGCATTGCAAAGGCTGTTGTATAACTTCCTAAGGAATATAGACCACACCTTAGGCAATGTATGACTCCTGCGGGTGTTTTTATGTTTCACCAGTGTTTGTGTGTGTTTTGGGGCTTTTTCTTTTTGTATTCGTAGCAAGTTGCTATTTTTTTGTATTTTTGGATTCAATTTTGAGTTACACAAAGATAATTGAGTTACAATGCATTACTGTGGGGAAATGCTAGATTGAAGAGTTAAAAAGTGATGGCTATATATCCAATTAGTATGCTATGAATCAAAAAGGGAATGGAAAAAATAAAGGAAGACAGACATTGCTCACCACACATACATGCACACGTGGAGACACATACACATATACACACGCGAGCACACTATGATCAGAATGCATAATTTATCTAAACTAGAGTGTGTCTAAATTTTTAAAAGTTTTTATGTAATATTATGTGTAGGCATTATTTTTAGATTCAAGGAAAAATTTTGTTATATATGATAATTTCATACTTAGTGTCCAATCCTGAATTAATTTTAGGAGAAGGCATTAAATTTATTGGACATTCAACAACAGAATTATACACAAATTCCCATATGCAGCTACATTTCCTTACACACACAGAGATGTAAATCTAAGGAGAAATAAAAGTAAAAACCAGCTCAAGAGCAGTGGCTCAGGCCTGAAATCCCAGCCCCTTGGGAGGTGGACATGGGAGGACTGCTTGTGCCCGCAAGTTTGACACCAGCCAAAGAAAGGTTGACACCCTAGCTCTACTAAAAATAGACACAATTTTCCAGACGTGGTGGCATGTGCCTGTAGTCCCAGCTACTTGGGAGGATGCAGAGGGAGGATCACTTGAGCAAAGGATATGAGGTGGCCATGAGCTATGACGATCCCACTGCATTCTATCTGGGTGATGTGATGACAGTGAGACTCTGTTTCAAGATATAAATAAATAAGAAATAAAAAAGTCAGTTAAGTACAAATATAGAATCATCCTAAATGGATTATCTTTGCTAAATATCAAACTTAGAATATGATTTAGTATTTAGTAATTATAGTTTGACATGACATGAATTACTACATATCAAAATCTACTTCTGATAAACTAGCTTTCCTTAGAATTCTTATACCACTTAATAAAACAGAGATAGATATGCTGTTAATGTAATGTGGGAAGACTTCTAATCATGTCTTCTGTATCAAGCATCTGACGTTCGATCCCCAGACTGGACTTCATCTTGAAATGCCACTCTTCCGATTAGATGCTGTAGTCAATGCTTCGAACACTGAATCAATGAATAAAACAACGCGTCTGCTATTTAGGATCTTAACATGAGTGCACGGAAGCTGAGTAAGGGAGGGGCACTGATTTAAGATGTACAGTCAGCCCTACTTTCAAAATTATAGATGCTTGCAAGTGATTTTAACATTCACTAGAGTCCCAGGGCGTCCAAAGACCGTCTCATGAATCAGAATTTTTAGTGACAGATGTTGCTCTAACTTACTAGTGGCAGAAGCAGCATCTGCATGGTTTGGCCTTTTGCCTTTTGCAAATTCAGCCACTTTCAGGCTTTCATGCACAAGAGAGCTCTGTTGTTGTGGCTCTGTCTGGAATATGTTATAATGTCAATTAGGTCAAAGTAGAGTGTAGATGTACCTTGCACACCTAAAAACTGCTCTCTCTAACAATGACAGGCTATTTGTCTTCCCTGGCTGTATTCTCATTTTGGTGAGTATTGTGAGTATGCTAGCCAGCGGCATGGCAAAGCTATAGCACTGGTGATGATGACAAACATCCAGAGAAGACAGTTGATTCAGTGCATCCATCTAGTTCACGTTACTGGAAAATATTCAAACTCCATAACTCATAACCTGTGGGTGCCTTGAGGCAAGAGCCACGTCTTTTTAAACTTTGCATGATATAATTAATGTGTGGCATATAAAAGACCCTTCCTTAAGGAAAGATAAAGGACCAGGGTTATTATCTACAAATATGAGCATAGCACTTATTTAATAATAATATTAAATAAATATACTGACTTGTTTCAATGCATTAATGTATTATTATTACAACTATTTAAATGCTGCTTTACAGTACAATCTATGAAGAGAAAATATTAATTAGGTACTAAACATGCTTTTCCTTTATTATTAGAAATTATTATTTCAGGGAAAAATTTAACACATTTTTAGATGCATATTTATACAAATAAGGTGATTTGTATATTTAGTTGGGCTCCACTACAGCTGTCTTCCTATGACATGTGAAGTGTGCAAAACTTAATGTATGTCTTCCCATTATGAGATTTCTGAGTCCATGTAGAAAAATGTAGACTTACAGTTTTTTTTTTATAAGTCCCCTAAGGCATCTAGACTGGGAATGTAGGAGTCAAAAATTAGCATTCAATATATTTCCCCTGGCTCCAAGAGACTCACTAAACACTTGTGCTATTTTTCATCTTTTGCTGATTCTCTTTGACTCCTTCCTGCTGGTGTCATTATTGTTGTCTTAGTTCACACATAGAATTTATGTTGGAAATGTTGTTATTGGAGAAGTTTCGAGTCAATGCTGGCTTCTGTACATGAAATATAAGTAATTTGTTCTCTTTGCTTTCCTGTAAAGAAGTCGTATAACAACACAGCTGTGCAGAGGAAAAGTTGTGGCTCTCAGTAATGTCCCTTTGTTGCTCATTGAATATTTTATTATGTACGAGGACATGCTCTAACTTCATTCACCAGTCTGCCTTTTTTTTTTTTTTTGCGAAATTTCACATTCTTTAAAAGGTCTTAGGAATTGCAAACAACTGAGCACCAGTGAAATTTGTGACCATCATCCGTCTGGTTAGAATTACTCACAGATCTTGCAAGAGTGGCAGGGAAGCATCCATTATAATCGTCCATCAGGATGGTCATTAAGCACTTTCTGCAGTCAAAATTGCTGTGCCAGATGGTGCTTGAGGAACAATAGACAATGTACTCCAAACTGCCAAGAATTTGTTCTGTTCTATTTTAACTTAGGGCTAGTAAAAGAATAAAATAAAGCAAACGTACTCGTGAAAGAGTCAAATTCCTAGCAGTAGCTTTCTAGCCCTCGGCACTTTTATTTACATATAAGGATAAATCAGTCCCTGTATTTGGAATACAGAATGTCTAATAACATACATCTACCTATAAAGACCACTAGTTGATTTACTAAATTTAACTTCTCTTTATGATGCTATGCTCTAAGAGTTTTGTTTTTTTTTTAAGTGATTTTTCTTAAAGTCAAAAAGGAGCTTTCTTTTGGAGCAAATGAGCTTGACATTTATTCTAATAGGAAGTGTCTTACAATCACCTCTATTTCCCAGAATAAACAGGATCTCTGTGAATGTTCAAATAGGGAAGTGCATCTGATGGCACCAACTTCTGACTTTCACCCAGCTATGGTGGCACTCAGTCCTGCCACTCTAATTCATAGAAATGACTAATTTTCCACAGTCCTCCATTTATTCTGCCTACATATTAGTATTGTCTAATCAGGATCTTCACTGGGTAGCAAACAGCTATCCTGATGAGGCCTAGTCACACTTCATCTTCTTGAGTTTGAGCTACCTAAAGTTTCCAAATTCTATTTTTCTCTTTAAATGTCTTAGGCATTGATTAAATCTTACAAAAACCTCATCTTTTTACTGAAAGTTTTTGAATCTTCATCTAACCAGATTTTTTCTCCAGGTCTGGTCTTTCTTTCCATATCTCTTTTGAGGAAATGTACATACAAACACAGTGAAATGGAAAGAATTACTACAAAATATTAAAAACAAAAAGAAAAGATAACAAAGAATAAAAGTAGAATCAGTAGCCACCTGCTGGCATGTTTCCCTGGGACCTTTCTCAATTACACCTGTACCTTTCCTTCAGAAACTTCCCTCTCCAGCTCAAGCTCTGACAATTAAGTTTGCAAATTCATCCTAGAAAAAGAATTACATACCTCATTGCTGAATATCATTATGGTCACCTGTGCAGTATGGTCCCCGGGGGACCACTTTGCACACGCCTTTCTCATAGCAAGATTTTCAAGTAAGAATTTCCTGCTTGTTTCTCTGCCTAATCTGCTGTGCTTCTCACCATCAACCAATGATTTCAATGCACAATTTGATTCATTTTGCAATGATTTTTGTCAATTCTGCTCATTACTGGCTGTCCGGACCTCTCTTTATTAGTGACACTTTCCCTTCAGAAAAATTTGTAATCCATTCATACATTCCTGTTTTCTTCATCGCTTTACCCCTTAATCTTGGACTAACATGTCCATGATTTCACTTCTGCTCTTTGCTGATTTTAACGAGAAATTTATGAGTGTTTGTTCATTATTCAATATTAGTTCTAATACTCAGCAATAATGAATTCCACTCAGCAAAACACTCAACAATAATAAATTTCACTCAGCAAGATATTGCCACACATCAACATGAACCCAGGTGTGAGATACTGATGTACCAAGGTTATGAAACCTTACCAAGTTGTGTGTACAGTGCTGCCAACATCAGTGCATGGTGGCAAGTCTCGAAGTAAATCAATGCACACTTCATATGCATCAAATAAGTGCCATCCTCTTTCACAGTGCACACCCCCGGTCTCAGATGTCCATACAAAAGGAATCATGCCATCAACATTAGGCAAAAAGCCTTCCTTGGAATCCCCCCCTTAAATGAGTATATGGAAGAAAATTCTGCTAAGAACTAATGGTAGCCAGTTCCTCACCTCAGAGAAAACACAGACAGGAAAATAAAGCCAATGTACAGAAGGCAGAAAATAGCATAGGAGAGAGTCATGTCACTTTAAAACTGGTTTTAATTTCTAGAAGTATAATCAAATGCTTCCATTCCCATGCCTTGGGTAAGCTAATTTGAATTTGGTTCTGATCTTAAATTTAAACATCCTTGTATAATACCTCAGAAGTCGAGATAATTTCTGTAAACTATACTTGGAAAAAATTCCTGCTTTTGTGGCAAATGTTTTGGAAATTAGCGAATACAACTTCTCCTCATTAAAAACAAAACTTCTAGCCAACAAGCATTTTTTAAATCCCCTTTGTACTAATACAGAGAATATTGTGTAATATTGGGGACAACAGAATCAATATTAGGAGGCAACACAATGAAAGACTTTAAATGGCTATTAGTTCTAATCACGTTAAATAATCACTGAGTTAACAAAATGAAAATGTAACGTAGCGAGGACAATTCTAAAAGATCCTTCACCTATTATGGCCTATAGTATAAACTATAAGGCACAGGTAGATAAGATACACACGTGGAGATAGAGATTGGAAAATTCTCTATCATCACATTTTTGTGATGGTAAAATTTTTTATTATTACATAAAAAATGTGATATACACTACATCACTACATAGCCTTCATTCATTTAAGAGAAATTTAACATACCTATATTTGGGATGTAAATAATTATCATAAAATAGATAATGCTGAAGACTAAAGCAAAAGAGAATTTTTTTGTGCAAATACCCTTTCCTAGCCAGGAGAAGATAGCTTATACCACCAAAGTGATGGGAATTGAGTGATCAGTAGAAACTGTAAATACAGAAATATGAGCCACTATTTAGCCAGAAAAATGAAAGAAAGAAAAAAGCACAAATCTGTAATAAATCTACATGTTTTTTAACAGGTAACCATTACAGATGTACCTGTTTCTTTGTTGTGTTATTTTTAACAGGCATGATTTCAGGGATATGTTCAATTCATAAAACCAATTAATAACCTTCCAACTTTATTTTTTGGCTGTTGAGGATATATTTTTATGTATATGCGGAGTTTTTACACCTGATCATCACACTCTGTGTCATTCTCATGGTTGTATTTTGTTGGAAGGAAGGAAGGAAGGAAGGAAAGATTTTTGAATGTGTAATTTGAATGAATAACATCAGCTGACTGAAACAAGAGTATTCTGGCTTACCCAGGAAATGTAGTTGTATGAGCCCTGAAAGGAAGAAAAGAAAGTCAGGAAAAAAAAAAAAATCATTGTGGTGAGGTAGAAAGGAAAAATTAGAGATATTCTAAGTGTGAAAAAAACACACTATTGCTTGCTCAATGATGGAGGGGTCATTTGGAAAATGTGAGAAGGAAAAATAGATAACGCTAGTAACTTGAGATTGTAGAGGCCTAGATATGACAGTAGACCCAGCTGACTTCTTGATTTCAGGTTCATCAGACCTTAAGCAGAGAATCCAGTCACACAAGGCTTCATTTCTATCCTGCAGAAACTGAGATGATATTCAAGGAGCGTCACTTCAGGTTGCTCAACTTGTGATGTTGTGTTATACAATAATAGAGAAGTAATGCAACAATTGGAAGTGAGATTTTAATTCTTTTGGAGAGAGCTTTACTGCATGGTGTAGACGTGAGAATTTGTAGAAATAACACATTGAATCCCATAATGGCATAAATGTATTTATGATCTATGTACAAATAATTTAATTAAAAAAATTTGTAAAAAAAAAAAAAAAGAAGAAGAAGATGAAGAAAAAGAAGAACTGTAGAAGAATAAGATAAAAGTCTGATAGTTGTTCCATACTCATTGAGTGCCAAGTAGTTAGTGAAGGGTTTGTCCAGGCCTACACAGAATTTGTCTTTTCCCCGTTATATGCCTCTGTGAAATGCCAGATGCCTGCATCTGTGCAAAAATATCCTTTAGTCTGGCCACCATTGATTAGAATAAGGAAAACATTCACTCAGACTTCACCAGCTTGCATTCAGGGAGACCTGAAAAAATAAAATTCATTCAATAATGAAAACATAAAAATGTAAAACTCAAAAGCTTGTTTTAGTATGTGGATTAATAAGTAGGAGAAGTTGGTCTTTAAGGACATTGAAAAATAAAAATATATTTAGGAGAGTAAATATGGAAGATGGAGAAAATATTGCTTGTTTTTCCCGTGACTGTTCAAACTATGTTCAAGTGTATTTCTGAAGTCTGACATAGTATTCCACAAAATATTTCATACCCTGAGGGGCTAAAGAAAGAAGAATGTCATGGCTAATAATCCAACGCATTTATTTGCAGGAGAAATGCATTATAGAGACTGCTCAGTCCTCAGTAACACTGACAAAGAAGTAGAGATGTTCAGATGAGGACTCTAATATTAATTAGGCCCAACAATGGGATAGGACTTTAGTCAAATGGCTGAACATGTAAAAGGCTCTGAAGAGCGCAGAAGGGAGAGTCCGAAAAGAAGAAAAGACGATGTATCAGGGAAAGCTCTTACAGCTGCACCGGGGTTAGGTGCTAGATCAGGCCCATGAGCAGAGAGGTTGGAATTTTGTAGGGTGGCAAGTGAATGATGGCAGCTATTAGGGTAGGAGTTACTAACTGGCCTCCACAATCTGTGGGTAATTCTGATATAAAGTGTTTTCCATATCTACGCAGGCAGAGACGTTAAAGGGGGTAAGTAGGTCTAGACTAGTGGTTTAGAGCCCAGGCCCCCGAGTGAGACAGACCACAGTGAATGGGGATTTTGTCATGTACTAGCTGATTGTCTTTGGGAAGCTAGTTAACCTTTCTTATCTACAACTATGAAACTGTCAAATGAGGATAATATGAAATGTTTTCCTAAGGTTTATTTTAAGATTTTGATGTACAAATCATTAAGTAGTGACATGCCAAAAAGCAAAACAATTATAGGATAAATGTGCAAAACTACATCAACTTTGTAATGCTTATTAAAAAAGGAAAGTTAATATGAAGTGTAATAAATGGATATTCAGTATGTAAAATTTAAATATTATTACAACAAATGTTGTATACTGATAAATCCAAATGATGAGTCATACACTAACGTTTTGCTTAAAATATAACTTTACTGCTCTAGAATTTATTGAATATAAATACAGGGTGACCACAAAGTTCATGTACAGTCTATTTCAAATTTCACATGAACTTTATGGCCCCCCTGTATATTTAGGATGTTTTAGATAAAGGTTAATTATAAAGAAAATCAATGTTTACTATGATAATTATTTCTCCCTACACTTTAATTGTAAGGAAATGATTAAGAAATACTATTTATATTTAAGGCAGCCATTACTTGATCACTCAAACAAGGACACTTAAAAAATAAAGAATGTGCTAAAAACAATAGCAGGTACTAACTGATCTATTCAAAAATAAAACGGGAATATTTAGGCAAATAACCATGTTATCTACAGAATCCTAAACCTTTATTCATAATTATTTGACAGCAATGACAATAAGTAAAATGTGTATTTTTCTGAACTGGGGCTTTCCTATTACTTTTACCCCCACTCCATTTCCTAGCACTCTTTGCTTTCTATGAAAATTATAAGCTATGATTATCATCATGCTTACTAGAGAGAAAATCCTTCTGTTGTGTTTCTAAAGTAAATGGAAGGCAGAGAGGGCAACGAGAGGATTCCATGATGCAAGCAACTTAAGGAGTTCTTATCTTCTTTTTGTTTTTGATTCTAGCTCATCTACATCTCTCAAGACAAGCAGCTCCTGACTCCAGTAGGTGTTTGCTAGACATGGAGCGTGTGAGTGAGGCCTCAGAATTTTCTGGAGTCTACTAAGGATAACAATCACAGACAATTTTCTCCTTTCCAGTGTAAAAAAAAAAAAAATGAAGAAACAAATCATTGGTTTAACTGCGCATTCAGAGAAAATTATCTTAGTGCCCCTGATCTCTTAGCATACCAGAATGGAGAAGAAAGTCAGCAAGATGGCTGTCTCCTCCTGGCAAAATAGTGGGGTAATCATAGGAAGACTAGATAGGAGGTAGTCTTCCTTGAATCTGGATAGGCACTGGCAACACGCCTTCTGGAACAAAGTCAGCTATCTACTGTTACAGTTACCACTAAATATAATGTAAGTCACCTAACATCAGGACTTAATTTCCAAAGAGCAAGCTGACTAAAATAACACACCAAACAATCACTGAAAGAGTTGATTAGAGGATAAAACTTAACAAGTGCCACAAAACTAGGCATGCTAATGCAGAACTGTCAGATTTTCTTTGCATACAGAGGCACCACTGGTCAATGAGGGTCCGTCCCATTCAACAGGGTTGACTAAAATGTATTTCCCCATGTGTACCAAACTACCAAAGTGAAGAAGGATAGAGAGAGCTGAGTTATACCTGCCCAGTTGTTTCTAATATTCCATGATAAGGTAACTGGTTCCTCCTGTATAATGAAAGAATAATGAGTAGAACAAAGGTTTTGAAGAGTTTAGGAAAAAATTCATCCTAGGAATGTGAAAGATGTATTCTCCTAGCATCTACTTCACCCCAGCCCTAATATTTAGCAGTTCACAAATTCTTAAAATAATTAAGAATATATTAATAATAACACCACAGTAAGACTCCACTGAAGGAGAAATACTTATTTTGAATAATTGGTAGGATGTAACAACTTTAATGTTATGGCAGTTTTCTGCGGTATAATATATTCAAATATAACAGTTTAAAATTATATACATACACTATCCCAGTTTCCCTCCTGGATATCTTATCCTTCTAGCCCTATTTAAGACAGCTTTCTGATTTCTGAGTGGGGAAAGGACCAGGGAGACTTAGCTTGACTTTAAAGAACAGGAGGATTGAGCTGTTGGCAGGAAATAGGGCCCCACAGAGCATATCTTATTTACTCAGATGAGATGCTCAGAGGCAAATCTTTCCAGAGGATTTCTCCATTAACACAAAGTTAAACAATTGAAAGCCAGAGCTCAGGTCTAGGTCAAGCCATCTCACAGAAGAAGATATTGACATTGGTTATAGCTCCAGCACAGTCATGCTAATTAAGAACATCGACATCCCAAACTTCTTTCACCAGGGCACAAGTAAGAGGTAAAATAAGGAACTATTTGTAATATCTGTATTGCCTTTTTATTTATTACCCCCAATAAAGAGTTTTTGATATTTTTTACACTTTATAGCACCCTGACAAAAAAATACACAATTAGCCACGAAGGTGAGACAAATGAAATAGACCTTCTGTAATTAAATTACACCACTTAAAACATTACAAAAACTTTTCAATATTTTTATTAAGACTGGGATCTGTACAACATAAATTTAGGATAGAGAAGATCTTGGTTCAAATCCAAATTTTCCCATTAAGATATACTGTTGTATGAATTATTAGAGGCTTCAAAATTCATTTTTTAAATGAGCTTTGTCTTAAGATTTAAGAATGTCATGTGAATACGGTACAGAGTTTCCACATATGCTGTACCCAGCTTCGTCTATTGTTAGCATCCTACGTTAGTGTGTGTATTTCTACAGCTGATCAAAAGACATCAGTACATTAATCTTTTTCAGATTGCCTTTTTGGGGTTCTTTTATTAATATTTTTATTTGTACAAAATCATGGGGTACATGAGAAATTTGCTACATTTACCTAAAGTGACGTGGTAACTGAGGGTATTTAGAGTGTCCATCACTTGACTATAATACATTTTTGTTAAGTCATCCTACTTTGCTAGCAAGCGCTGAATTTATTCCTTCTATCTCACTGTGTTTGTTCCTTTAATCTCCTTCTCTTTGTCCTCTGTGCCCTCCACTCACCCCTCTCAGTCTCTGTTACCTGTTTTTCAACTCTCTACCTCCAATGTGTTCAAATTTTCAAATTTCCTTGTTTTTAACCTAATTCCTCCCCTCCCCTTCTGGGATCCCATCCAGGGTAGCATCCGACATTTAGTCATCAAGTCTCCACAGGCTCCTCCAGATTGTGAATGTTTCTCAGAATTTCTTTAATTTGTAATACAGAGAAATTCTTTTGTCACAGTCTGCATTTCATTCTGTCCTGTCTCCAAAATAACTTTTTAAAATTTGCATACATCATGACTCAAATCTATGTGTTGAAAAATTCTATGTGTTTTGACAAATGCATATTGTCCGGTATTGACATTATCTTTGTCTTAAGATGTGTTTGACAAATGCATATTGTCATTAAAATACTATACAAAAAGGATTCACCACCTGAAAAATCTGTGCATCACCGGCTCAACCTGCACACCGTCCCGTCCCTTTGGCAATCACTGATATGTTGACAGACTCTATAGTTTTGCCTTTTTCGGAAAGTCATATAAATGCGATAATACAGGATAAGCTTTTTAGACTGGCTCCTTTATCAGTATACAACAAAAGTTCATACATAATTGTATGACAGTTTGTTTTCAATTGTTTTAATGTGCATTTATCTATGGCAGGTCACTTGTAAATGCTTTCACTCTTAGTAGCTAAGGCTGCAGCTTCTATAAGCATTCCTGGTAGGTTGTTTTGTGAGCATATGTTTTGAAATCAACATTCACAACTGTTGTATCTCATACTAGAACTATTTTTTTGTATGTTGCTTTGTATCCTCACCAAAAAATTAAATATAGTGAAGTTTAGTTTTATATTCTAGCAATTTTAGTAGGTATTTAGTGATAACTCACTCAAAGTTGCAGTTTTCTAAAGCCAAATGAAGTTCAATGTCTTTGCATAAGGTGATTTGCCACCCATGTGTATTCTTTGGTGACACATGACCAGGTCCCTCTCTACACACACACACACATACACATGCATATAAATATATATATGCACCCATATACACATATACACACATATACATATATAAATGAATTTAAGTTGAATTTCAAAAATCTTTGTATATTTTGAATAAAAGATATTGATCTTGTATGTGATTTCCAAATTTTTCTCCCGGTGACAATTTGCATTTTGATTCCCTTAATGGTTTCTTTCATAGAGCAAATGTTTTTAATTTTAATAAAGTTCAAATTATCATTTTTTTCTATTATGAATTGCGCTTCTCTTATTGTGTCTACAAACCATTAGCAAACTCAAGGATACGTAGACTTTCTACTTTTCATTGTTTTAGAAGTTTTATGGTTTTGTATTTTATGAAGGCATTTATCCAAAAGAAAAGGAATCAGTATATTGAAAAGACATTTGCCTTCTCTTCTTCATGGCAGCACTATCACAATAAATAAGATAGGGAATCAACTTAGGTGTCCAGCAACAGATCAACAAAGAAAATGTGATATATAACACAATGGAATACTACTCAGCCATAAATAAAAATGGAATCTTGTCATTCACAGCAATGTGATGGAACCAGAGGACATTATGTTAAGTGAAATAAACCAGGAACAGAAATTTAAACATGGTGTGTTCTCACTCGGATGTAGAAGCTAAACAATGTTGAACTTATAGAAGTAAAAAGTAGACAGGATACTAGAGGCTGGGAAATAGAAAGGGAAGGCTGGATAGGGAGAGATTGGTTAAGTTCTAAAATTACAGCAAAATAGAGAGAATAAGTCCTGGGGATCTATCCTGCTCTAGCACAGCGATAGTTACTAATTTATAGTTTCAAAGAGCTGGAAGGAGGATATAAAATGTTCCAAACACAAACAAATAGTAAATGTGTGAGATAATGAAAATGACAAATCAGCCTGATCTGATCACTAACATTATATATAGGAACATCACTGCACTATTATGCTATATATATTTATTATATAAATATATAGTTTTCTAAAGTTTATTATCCATATTGAAAATATTTATATAAGGTATAAAATGTGTGCCTATATTAGTTTCTTGCATATGGATGTCCAAAAGCTCCCGTATTATGCCTTGAAGAAATGCTTACAGTTATTTATAAAGTTCAAAGCTAAAAACAGGAAAATACTATACCTAAGAAAAGTTTTTGTAATGTTTCTTCTCAAACAATGATTCATAAAGCTGAAGTTTTTCTTTTTCCTATACATTTGCTATATGAATCCAGCATATAAACTTAATGCAATGGGTCCATATATTCTTCGGGGAAAGCTTGAAGATTGTATATTATTAAATTTTCCATAGCTCTCAGTTCACCAAGATGGAATGCAGCAATACGGATGGAATTTAAGCAATACAGGTGAAATACAGGCAGTAAGAAGTAATCAAGAGCCATTCCACTTATCACGTAATATGACTCAGAGTTTTATTTTTAGGCTCTGGGCTCCTTCCTAACACTTTTGTTCAAGTTTTCTTTGAGCTTTATATCTGCTTTATGAGCTTTTCACTCCATCTTTGGAACAATGAATCTATTCTTATTTCCCTGATGAAAACTGCTACTGAAGAAAATTAAACTGTCCATGAACCAGTTAAGTAGAACCATGATCTCACTTTTTTGATCTCTAAACTGCATTGGACTGTTTCACTTTCTAAGCTTAGGTCTGATAGAAAAATATAATATTATTTATCATAACAATGATGACTGAAATTGAGTTCCAAAGAAATAAAATGGTATGGTTTATTGCTCAAAACTCAGGCCTTAGAAATCTTTTGAAAAAAATCTAAAATGTGTGAAAGCTCACAATTAGATGAATGAACTGTTTTGATATGACAAATTTTAAAACTGGGTTGTTTTGATAGCACAGATTTTAAAGCCAATAAGAAATACTGCATGAGTCATGAGTCTTAGAATGACTTATCTATCTCTTTACCTAAGAATTGGCATCAAAGCTAAGATTCTAAACATACAAAGATTTCAGGCTGAGGATCAAATATCTTTGCAAAATTAATTTACGGGAGTGAGGTGCTTTCACAATAGGAGCTAATTTAAAACTTTTTGCCCTTAGCTGTTACAATAAGTGTGTGTAATGCTGACCAGGGCATCGGTTTTTTCCTCTAATACTCTTTTTCTGACACCATCTTCATTCACTGAAACATTTTTCAGATTGCCTGCAGTTATTAATTTAATGAACTACTAGAAAACTACATAATTTAATGGAAATCTTGCAATAGGGTGTAACTGTATCATTCCCTTGTGAGTGTTTAGAAAGGACTCAACACTATCAGTAATAAATCTATCTTGTAGGTACAGCAATTGCTTGGTAATGAACCTGCAAAGCCCTAAAGCACAAGGAAAGACCCTGTTAGTAATGGTGACGATGTGTTTAATGACTTCAGCTTAGTGGCTTTTAAAGAAGATAAACACACTAGGAAATTTGTTTTAAAATGTACCAAGGAGACATTTTGGTTTACTGAACATAGAGTTTAATTTTATAGAAGTTTTGAAGTGTTTGTAAAGATAAAATGGACAGTTACGACTAGACCTGTCTCAGAACAGGATTTCCAAAGGGGCCACAGTTATTGCTAATAGACTTTAATTCCTTTTATTTTCAAAGCTAGTACATGCAAAGTTGCCTAACAAAGACCATGTGGTCTCACATTCCTTTTCATACTCATTTTAATGTTGATGTTAAGTATAATTAGTATCAAAAAATTATGGTCAATGCATTGAAGCCAGAACTAGAAAACAAGAAATTTATTAGATTGAATTTGGGCTTTCAATTTGAAGGAAAAGGTGTTTCTAAAAAAGAACATTCACAAATATGAACACTGTAAGAAAAATCACAAGTGATCGATCTCAAAGCAGCAAAACAAATGGCTCTGTATTTTTTTAGTCAGATTAGATGCCGTATCTTGATGTATCCCTGAATGTTTACATGTGTTTATGTCATACACCGACTTACAGAAACACAATGTCCTGCTTCCATTCTCATCTTTAGAACGAGATAGAGTCATATGTTTAGTGTAAACTTTATCTGATTTTTAAAACAGCAATTCCAGTTCAATGAAATAACTGAATACAGGTTGTTGTCCTCATTCTCTTCAAAATTCCATTAGAAATAAACATGTTAACAGGGTAAAATGGAAAGTAAAATCACAGGATTGATAGAAAGTAAGAAATAGAATCAGCAGCCGACCAGAAATTTTTTGGAACTTTCTATGAAACAAGAAGCAAATGGGTTAGTAAACATCAAAAACATTTGTAAAAGGAAGTGAGTAGGAAGGATTGAGTAGAGGAAGAAGTTGATCTGGGAGGCAGTTCCAAGAGAAGTCCATCAACATGGGGTGGGGCACTTAAGTCAATATTTCCAGCAAAGCAAAGCCTTTCCTAGCTATGCAGGCCAGAATAGCTACTCTTCCATACATGTAGCCCATTTACTTACTGAACATGGAGTGTCCCGTGTGACATTATGGATGGTCACCCTCCAAAGCTGAAGCTGCCTCTGAAGGAAACAGCAGAAGAGCTGTCTCTGCTGATTCAACTCTTTATAGCTGACCAAGTTTATTCCTGAAGGTAATTTGAATTATGCATCTTTATGTCTTTCACACTCAGGCTCCCTGTAAAACAGATCTTGAGGTAAGGATTAAAAGCAGCTAAAGAGAACATTATGCTCATACGTGAAACAAGCCAGGCACAGAAGCTGTATCATCTCATTTACATATGGAATTTAAAACAATGGAACTTCAATAACAGAGAGTGAAAAGGTGGTTCCTAGAGGCTGGGAGTTGGGGGGGAGATGTTAATCAACGTATACAAAAGTTTTAGTTAAATAGAAAAAAAGTTATTTGAGATCTATTTCATAATGTAGTGACTACAGTTAATAACATGTATTTCAAAATTTCAAAACCAGTAAATTTTAACTCATCTCATTACACACGTACACACAGGCACACTCAAAAAGCAGCAGTGAGGGATAAGGGAAGCAAAAGAGTGAGATAAGATCAGCAATACAACAGGATACCTTGACACTCAAAACAAATCTTTGTGAGCAGTAAAGAGAGTTAACCCATCCATCTAATATAAACTACAGCGTTTGCACAGCTGGATATCTTTATTAGTTGGTTAGTTTTAATTATTTCATGTTTTCCATTCTTAGCTTGTTTTCTTCCTTTATTTCTATTTAATTTAATTTTGGCTTAATTTGTTCTTTTTATACTTACTTTCTTAAGAAAGAAAGTAAAATCATTGATCTTTATAACTTCCTCTCTCCCGTTAAAATGAGCGTTGGAGGTTTTCGGTCACTATTAAATTAATTCCACAAATTTTCACATGTTGCTTTTATTTCACATATGTTACAATATTTTCTAATTTTTCTTGTCATTTTTGAGTGTAAATAACATACTATTTATGAGTGAATTGCTGAATTTCCAAATATCTTGAGATTGGTTTTATTTTCCAATTTAATTTCATTGTGGTTAGAGATTATAGCCTCTATGACTTTGGAACCTTGGAATTTATTGAGACTTATTATTATTTTTTTTTTTTTTGTACAGACAGAGTGTCACTTTATGCCCCTCGGGTTGAGCGCCATGGCATCACACAGCTCACAGCAACCTCCAACTCCTGGGCTTAAGCGATTCTCTTGCCTCAGCCTCCCGAGTAGCTGGGACTACAGGCGCCCGCCACAACGCCCAGCTATTTTTTGGTTGCAGTTCAGCCAGGGCCGGGTTTGAACCCGCCACCCTCTGTATATGGGGCCGGCGCCTTACCGACTGAGCCACAGGCGCCGCCCGAGACTTATTTTATTACTCAAATTAGGGTCTGTCTGGTCAATGTTTTATAGGCACATATAAGGGGATGTAATATTCTAAAATTTTAGGGATATAATATTCTAAAAATCGCAGTGAGGTTAAATTATTTGATAGTGATATTCACATGGTCTGTTTACACTTTTTTGCCCTGTTATTCTATCAATTACCAGGAGACAAGTGTTGAAATTTTCAACTATTCCATGTAGGCGCCTATTACTTCTTTCCATCTGTTAGTTTTGCTTTGTTTTGTTTTTCCATCTGTTAATTTTGTTTTATGTGGTTTGAAACTCTTCATTAGGTACACATGTAAGATTAGTATGTCTTCTTGATGAATTATATTATAGTACAATGTCTTTCTTCATCCTTGTGTATTTCTTACATATGAAATATATTGGTCTGGGACAGCGCCTGTGGCTCAAAGGAGTAGGGCGCCGGCCCCATATGCCGGAGGTGGTGGGTTCAAGCCCAGCCCCTGCCAAAAACTGCAAAAAAAAGGTATAGAAATATATTGGTCTGATGTACCAACATCATCATGCTGAATGTTTTCCTGTTACATACATATATCTTCTAACTTTTGTCATCACCAGCTGTTATTTATTTAATCAAAATGTATCACTTGTAGAATTATTTCGTGCTTGCTACATTATCCAGATGGACAACTATTGCCCTTTAATTGTAGAATTTAATACTACAATAAGATTTAAGTCTATCATCCAGGTATTTGTTTTCTATCTTTTTCAGTTGATAATATTTTAATTCTCTTTCTCTTGAATTTTTAAATATTCCACGTTTCCTTTTATTGTGTTTTTAGATACTCCAATTTTAGTGTTTGTTCTAGAGAATAAAATATGCATGTTATTTTATTAGTCTGTTTACAAATATTGTGCTGCTTCACAAATGTTGTATAAACCTTATAGGAACCACTAAAATACCACTTACCATTCATACTCTTATTCTTTATCTTTATACTCTTACTCTCTTATCTGTCAGATATGTATTTATTATAAACCCACAATTAATTGCATTTATCTTACCTTATTATTTTTAATTTTTATTTTTTTGGTTGATAATCTATAAAATAATTTTAAATGGGTGTATGCATATAAACTAAAGATTCATACTCAATTTTTAAAAACCTTGATTCCATATGTAATCCTTCTAGTGCATTTCATTGCAATCTGTCAATCTCAGTTTATGGGCAAAATCCATGTTCATAATCTTACTCAATTCCATGATAAGCTATATTTTCTTAATTGACCAAATGTAAATGATAAGGGAAATGGGCAACTAAAATCTTAGTTCTCTTTTTTTCTGTTAATGCTTCAGAAATAATTTTGTTTCATTAAAGAACATCTTCATCAGGTAAAATAATGGGTGGATCTGGCTAAATGCTGAGAGACCTACAAAGTGTCGAGTGTTTGCAATTAGGAGGAGGTACATTTCCAATCTATAAATGGGCATTTTCTAGGTTATTCTGTGACCCTAGCTTGTATTTTCTCTAATAGTTAAAGGTTTACATTTCTTGACATAGTGTGTCAGTAGAGAAAGTATGCAGCTTAAGTGCACACATGTGGGTAAATGAGAGAGACAATTACATACGTCTGTTAAATAGAGGGAAAAACATTTTTGTAAAATGTTTGGAGCTTGGAAAATGAAGAGGGTTCCAACAACAGGCAGAGTGAACACCTGCCTTTCTTTCTCTCCCACTGGACTCAACTATAAAACCTCAACAGAATGCAGGGTCCAGCTATTCAAAAACTCGGAGAAGAAAATTTAAGCTGAAAGATCAGGGAAGAAAACCAGAATTTGACTTACCACCGAAGCAGTTTGTGTACCATTGTTCTCTCCCTGGCTTCCTCTGCTCTGACCTCAATACAATCCAAAATCTCTAAGTGACCACTTTGGAGTAGATAGAGTAAAATAAGAAAACAAACAAACAACAATAACAAAAACCCTTTCTTAAAAAAAAAAAATATTTCAAGTTAATCTAAGGGCACAAATAATTAAGTTACAATGTTTGTGTTTGGTAGTAAGGTCCTTGCTATAGTTGTGCCCCTCGCCCAGGAAGTGTGCCATATACCCTTACATCATGCTCATTAGGTGAGAACACACCAATCCCCTTCCCTAGTTTTGGATTGAGGAGTAATAACAGGAATTCTACAATTTCTAGATTGTCACTTCTACGTTACTTTGCCATTGCAATTACACTGGAAGACAAGACAATACTCTCTTTTAACAGCAGTAATGTCAGCCAAACCAACAAAGCAAACAGAAAGAAAAACAATCTTGAAAAATCCATTCCAGCAGGAGAAATGTGAATTTACATTGAATACAAAATGATACAAAATACTGTGGTCACACTTCCAAAACAGCATGTATTTTCCCTATTGAAAACTGAACTGTAAGGAAAATAAAAACATGCTTGAAATGTGAAGCCCTCGTTGCTTGTTTTGATCCAGCTTCTGAAACAAACACAGGTAATGATGAATTGTGTGTGCATGTGCGTGTTTCTGATCATGTGTCCCTCTGTGGAGCAATGAGAAGAAAAATAAGAAATCACCAAGTTTGGCAAAAAAAAAAAATTTTTTTTTCTTTGTAATATCAAACTTCAGTAATTAATACCACACTCCATTGCAGGACAGTTCTCCAGTGGACTGGCCAAGTTCTCCTCATTTTTTTTCAAGAATAATTGTAGAATGTCCTGGAAATACAACATTCTGAACTAGGAAAGAAGCTGTCTGAATGACCGAGGCTCTGTTTTAGTCCTACTCTAGGAAAGGGTAACTCTCCTTGCTTTAGCTCTGTGAGTCCTGTTACCCCAAGGTAGATATTAATAACCCAGAGAGGGCTGCCTTTCAGGGTCTCTCACCTACAGTGCAAGGGGGGAGGTACAGTAGAGAGTCCATCTACCCCAGGCAGCTTTCTGATTCACCCCACTGAACTCAAGTATAAAACTTCAACAGAATGCAGGGACTTGAGCTTTGGGGTACTGGCTCACAAAAAAAGTATAGGCTGCTATTGTCCCTTGCTGGCTGTCCTTAAATGATAAACCCATTTCAGGTAGTTAGTTGTGTACGAATGTGTTCTGTTCTGCCAGACTCAAATAGGTTGATAAAAAGTGCATAGTGATTCTGTTTCTCATCCATGTCTAGTTTTAACAGAGTAGAGGAAAGTATTTCAGAAGAAGAAGAAAAAAGAAAGTAAAATAGAAACCATAGGATATTTTACCCTAGATTTCTCAGAAGGAGCTAAAATTAAAAATATATATGAATTCAAATTTATTTCAAATGTATATTCAAAATATACATGTTCATCCCACCTCCACTTGTGATGCAAAATCTAGAAATAACTCTGATCATTATGATAAGAAAAAAGTAATGTTATCAAAGTAACCATTGTTTATCTTGACCCCATCAGACACCTGAGGTCACATAGCAGCCAACCAACTAACCTCGAATAACTAACCTTAAAATAGGAAAAGAGAGTCACCGTCAAGAAGATAAGAGAATGGAAGCTCTTGCTATCTGAGGCATATTCTGGGTACCATATAAAATAGTAAGAATAATTCAGCTAAAATGTTTAATGGATTTCTCAAAGTTGAGTGTGGAGTAGGCTCAAAGTATAGATCCTGGAGCATAACAAAAAAGGGAAGCTGCACCCACATGAAGACTCTTGATGGTGCAGCCACAAGTGCTCCCTAGAGAGACTGATCACAGGGCAGGAGACTAGAGAAAGCCTCCCACAGTGGCAGACTTGGAATTGCCAAAGAATTGCCAAGGGTGGACACATACAACCTCTCCCCTGTATTTCCTACAGAACAAAAGTCTTAAGCCACGGAGGGCAGGATGGTGAAACCCATCACAATCAGGGATTAGGTGAACCCCATTGCAACTACAGGGAATAAATAGAAAGGATAACTTTTGTCTTTGGGGTCTAGACAACAGCAGATCCCCTACCATTGGCAGAAATGAGAATTACTGAGCAGCCCTCATTCTTAGCGCTAAGGTACAGATTGTCTGCCTGAAACTAAGGCCAAATTGAGAAAATAGAACATCAAGTTACAGAAAAACCCTACTGTCTACTACTATGGAAGCAGAAGCATCATCTGAGGTATAGGATTACTGGGAAAACTTAAAGCTGAAGTGGAAGAGAAACATTGAGAAAATGAGTCAGACAACCCAGCCATCAGCCCAACATGGTGTCACCTTAGAAGAATTTGCAGCATGTGGTGGCCATAACAACAACAAAACTGAACGCAAACTCAATTCCTGACTACATTGAGTCAACCCTCACACTGAAGGCCCATCAAAAGGAGGTCTCACACACAAGAAAGTAAAAATAACTACACCTAATATATTACAGCCTCTTAGATGATATGCATGAACATATGGGGAATTTCAGCACAGCATCTAAAAACTGTCGAGGTGAATAGAGTGGAACAGAAGGTCCATACTAACACCTCCCCATGGAACTTCCAGTGATGATGGAAATGTTCTATAAATCTTCCCTGTCCCATATGGTGGCCACTAGTCATATGTGGCTATTGAGCAATTGTAATATACCTAATGCTATTGTGTAACTGAAATTCTAGTTGAATTACATTTTACTTAATTTAAATGTAAATAGCCATGTATGCCTAATGGCTACTCTATTGGACAACTTAGGATACCATTTTCTTATGAAAAGCCGCTACTCATCCAATTAAAAGTCTCCTACTTAAAGATTTAGAAATCAATTATGTCTAATTAGATTGTCCACAGAAGTTAAAGGGAAAACTGAAAATTGACCTTGAGCACAGTAGACTCTAGGATCAATTTTTTCTATTTACTTTGCATTATGTATTCACTCACCTGCTTCCCGTGAATTTAAGTAGCAGTTTGTGGAATAGATTATGGAACATTATAAATATTTACTAGTTCTCAAAAACTATAAAGTTTTTTTTTTTTTAAAAAACAACAGAAAACATGACTACTTACATTTTTCCCAGTGGGGAATACAAATATTAACAGATGATTAACACAAATAGACTGCCTTTAAATTGTGAGAAAAATATTTTTTCCTAATTTTTTAAAGATAGTATTTTCTTAAATATTGTATAGATCCTCATAGTTCATTCTTTTGTTGTCCCATCCCACTTTTTTTAAACCAATATAATAACTAAATGCCTTTCCATTTTAAAAAATCATGTGTTTCTAGCCGGGCGTTGTGGCGGGCGCCTGTAGTCCCAGCTACTAGGGAGGCTGAGGCAAGAGAATTGCGGAAGCCCAGGAGTTAGAGGTTGCTGTGAGCCGTGTGACGCCAGGGCACTCTACCCGAGGGCGGTACAGTGAGAGTCTGTCTCTACAAAAAAAAAAAAAAATCATGTGTTTCCCTTTAATTTTGAAAAAAAGCTACAAAGAATATTTAGAAAATTATAAGAAGAAACATAACTATTCTCAGAAGAACTCATTAGTTTGTAGAAAATTATATATTTCATCTAGACATTAGTCATTTATTTTTTTAAGTCATATATATTTTCTTAAGTAGAAAAACAAAGGTGAATGTTTTTAAAAGGAAACAGAGATTATTAGAATTTTTTTCTAAGAGTAGTGAATGTTAGCACCTTTATTTTGAAATTATCTGATACTATTTTAATTTTTTACCACCAACACTTTGGCCTCATTTACCTGATGTGTGTGTGTGTGTGTGTGTGTAATATAACGGGGGAGTTTATAAAGAGGCATATATCCGAGGATACATCCTGAAACCAGAGCTATGTTTATACTCATAATGAATATTGAACTTGCACACTAATTCCTGAGACTGCCTCACATGTATACAATTTAACAATAATTGAAATTTCATTTCTAAGTACATATTTACAACAAACTTTCTCTTTCTTAATAACTAGAATACCATCTCAGCCTCCCAGACTAATTATGTTAGTAGAACAGCGAATCTTGACAAAGATGTTCATAAAACTTTAGTATAGAAAAAGACTATAGAGACCATTCTGTTTATGCCTGCCTTCCACATACCAAAATTAAGGTTTTTTTGTAGACAAGTATTTGAGATTATAAATAAATCTATTCAAAGACAAACAAACCCAGAAGGTCAGTATTACCCTGCCCTGGCTGAAAAAAATTACAGCACATAACTACTAGATTTCCAGACCTGTTAATCTAGAGAGGGCCTTTTTTAGTCCCCAACTTTTATTCTCCACACCCCATTCTGCTTCACCCCTAGTCTCATCAATGAAGAACTTTTCACCTCTAAGGAATCAATTAAAATATTTACAAATTTTTAGTAACAATACATCACTATCTGGTCAGAAAAGGGCACTAAAGAAGCATACAGTGCCAGTCAAAAATACAGGGTGCAGACTACCATGTCGATGAGAGCAGTGGGATAGCAGCCCTGAATCATACACAAATTCATAAAAAAAAAAGAATAGAAGCAATTTTAGAAGAAAAATGTGTCAAGTATTTTGTCAATTCATGATATTTAATTTTCACAATATACTGTAAAGTATTACTCTCAATTTTATTGACATTGGGCCATTAGGGCTTGGTAAAATTAAATACCTAATGAGAGTAACTTCAGAGGGGAAAATTAGAATAGAACTTCTCCTTTAAAGTTGTATTTATTTGTCTTTATTTGTTACATAAAGCACAGGAAATGAGTAAGAAATAAAAGAATCAAGCTAAGCCCATAATATTTAAATGACAAACACGATCTTTTTCCTCTTTACATTGTAGTTTTCTTTCAAAAATATTTTGGAACTCATTATAGAATTAAAAAAACTGCAATAAACATAATGTATGAATTTTTTTTTCCCCCCCTGGATAGAGGGACTTGCCAGAGAGGAAGGAGTATCATGTAAACAAGTGCTCAATAATTACACCTAAAATGGAGATGAGGCATTAGCAAACATGCAAACAAGTTTCCTATGGGAGGGACACCCCATCACAGGTCAGATAACTAGGCATCAGGCTGTCTGCCAGTACAAAGAAGACTCCTCTGAAGGACCTACTTTAAATGCCCATGACCACGTCTCTTGGACGCCTGCCAGGGCAGGACTAACATTTATAGCCACTCCCCCAAGAGAGACCGTAAGACCAAACTAGAGAAAAATGCATCAGTCTCATTAAAGTTGTTCCCATTGTCCATTTTTTATCTACATTTTAGATTTTCAGAAATTTAATGAAAATATCTTTCTTTGTATGTACATACATAATTTTACCTTAAGCATTAGAATCCAGTTACAAATTATGGAATCCAAGTATGAATACATTTAACCTTTAAGATACACATTCATATGTAAAATATAAAGCAAATCTAAGGATTTATAAAGATTAGAAATATTTAAATAAGACTTTAAAAAAGTGTTGTCCTTACTAAAAGTACAATTTTTGTGATAAAAGGTATAATTCTCAGTGGTTTCCAAGTTATTGATTTAAGTCATCTGTACAAATCATGTTTACAATAAAAAAACAAACTTCAAAAATCTTTGAAATTTTACTTTGTTCAGAGATCTGTAAATCTTCCAGGTAGCTGTGTGGGTAGACAAAATATGAACACCCATAGGCTTCTGGTAAATACATTCTTAAAGAAAAACTATGAATGTTTAAATACAGGATATTTTATAAGAGTTTGTAGTGAAGCACAGTTCCTTCCATAAAGCATATTTTTAAAATATATTAATTATGTTAGAAAAATTACATCAGGAATGGTCACATGTAATTTGTTGAGATATTAAATTTTTATAGCCCAGAAAACAATAGGTCTTTCACAAAACCTGTTGAATTTAGGTAATATTTATATATGTTCATAGGTTACACAATATGCATTTATGCTTGATAGCTCTTAGTAGAATAATTCCAGAGAAATGCTTACAGAGACATCGAGCATAACTTGTTTTATTCACCTTGAGGAATAGCTGAGGTCCAAACATGTATCACTTTCCCAGCCACAGCCCCCTCCAAGGCTCTCAAACATTTATTGGGATCATATATGTAAACCTGAAACAGTATGTTCATACTTGATATTTAATACTAATTCTGGGGTATTTATTGTAATATTTGTCTTCTTTACACAACCCCTTATCTCCACCTATTACTGACACAAGTTCACACTACCTCCCCCATGAACTCACACAGAAGACACACACAATTTGGGAGTGATGAAGTTGAGGTTTTAACCACTGTGGCCATGTAATCTCTGAGTGTATACTGCTCTTTATTTTTTATTTTATGACACTAAATCATATAGAAGAAAAACAAAAACCAAGCCCATGCCTATCTTCGGTAGATAGTACAGAAAAACAACAGAAATAATTTCAAATTTGCCTCTGTATTAACCTTATATGGTGGTTACTAGTGAGATATCTTCTCAGCCTGGAAATCTGAATTAGTGACACAGACATTTTAGAAATTGCTAATAAATGTCATTAAATAAGAGTAAATCTTTAAATAAAAGTACAAAATGGACATTTAGGGTAAGCGATATAAATCCTCGTGTAGCTAATAGACTTTTCTTTGAAATAGTTAAATCACCTCTGATGATTTCGGATCAGAAATAGCACCGTCTGAACCTATTTGGAGCTCTTTAAGGTCTCTAAGATTATATTCTGGTTACCACAGACTCATTCACTCATCTTGTTAAACGGAAGCAGGTCATTTCGGTACAGTTAGGTTCAACAGACCAATATCTAAACGAATCAGGGTTTGGCAACATGAGCTAACTCAAGATCTTTCAGATCAGAAGAGTTAGCGAGGAAATAACATTTTCTAACAGAGTCAGTGAGACGGAAAACAACCCATCGGGAGGGAAACATCCCAATGCAATTACTGCAAAATCTCCACCTGGCTGACTGAATAATCATTTTACAGACAATCAAAAGGTTGAAATTACCCCTCATTGGTTAATGATTCTATTATAGCTAGAAAGCTAAAGCAAATGAAAAAAGATTTGAAGTTTATATTTCAAACAATTAATCCAGACAAATGCCGTCATCGATTGTCATAACATCACAATTGTATCTGTACATATTTGAGTACAAATTATGACTTGCACTAGGTGAACCTTGTGGCTAGCAACTAATCACCTTTTCCCTGTAGCTGGCAATGACTTCCCTTTGTCACCCTTAGGTTGGCAAAACATTGCTTTTATCTTTGGCTAACTGAGAGCTCTCATCACTGTTCAGCTCTGTAGAGTAGTTTTTATACTCATTTTATTAGTGAGTAAAATGTGATTTTTAATACAAGTAAATATAATTTTTCTGAAACAAAAATATACTTGCATTTTATTGTAAATAAACATATTGTATATGTTGTGACCACTTTGTAAATAAGTGGTCACAACAATTAAAAGAAAAAGATTAAAAAAAAAGACAAAGAAATCATTCAATTGAAAATCTGTTTTAAATTTATCAATATAACCTTATAGGCAAACTGCTATACAAAGCCATTCCAAATTAGATTCGTCTTTCCTAATATTCCTTTACTTCCCTAATTTTTTTCCAGAGATTAAATGTATTATTCAATATTATATAATGAAGTGACAAAAACTTATCAGTTCCCGAGACACTTGCTACTTTTACCTTAAAGAAAAAGGAGAATACAATGTCTATTATTATTTATCAATTTAGCTGGAAAATAAATTGCATATACACCATGGTCTTGTAAAAAGTATCATCCTGGGGGCGGCACCTGTGGTTCAAGGAGTAGGGCGCCAGCCCCATATACCAGGGGTGGTGGGATCAAGCCCAGCCCTGGCCAAAACTGCAAAAAAAAAAAAAAAGTTATCATTCTGGTAGATGTTCAGGTTCTGTATGATATGGAAATTAGCCTCATTTCCACATATTTCAATATAAATATTTTATGTGAAGTGCCTTCCTGCTACATAAAAGAATAAACCCATACTAAGTTTATATCATAATTTACAAGGCATATGACGTAATGATCTGCCATTTTCATCATTAAAAACATAATTTTATTTAAAGTGTGTTTTTGTATGAGTTGGCCATTTATGTAATAGATTCTTTTTTTTTTTTTTTGTAGAGACAGAGTCTCACTATACTGTCCTCGGTAGAGTGACGTGGTGTCATACGGCTCACAGTAACCTCCAGCTCTTGGGCTTACGTGATTCTCTTGCCTCAGCTTCCTGAGTAACCGGGACTACAGGCACCCATCACAACGCCTGGCTATTTTTTTTGTTGCAGTTTGGCCGGGGCTGGGTTTGAACCCACCACCCTTGGTATATGGGGTCAGCGCCCTACTCACTGAGCCACAGGCGCCGCCCTATGTAATAGATTCTTTTTTTTTTTTTTTTATTGTTGGGGATTCATTGAGGGTACAATAAGCCAGGTTACACTGATTGCAATTGTTAGGTAAAGTCCCTCCTGCAATCATGTCTTGCCCCCATAAAGTGTGACACACACCAAGGCCCCACCCCCCTCCCTCCTTCCCTCTTTCTGTTTCCCCCCCATAACCATAATTGTCATGAATTGTCCTCATATCAAAATTGAGTACATAGGATTCATGCTTCTCCATTCTTGTGATGCTTTACTAAGAATAATGTCTTCCACGTCCATCCAGGTTAATACGAAGGATGTAAAGTCTCCATTTTTTTTAATGGCTGAATAGTATTCCATGGTATACATATACCACAGCTTGTTAATCCATTCCTGGGTTGGTGGGCATTTAGGCTGTTTCCACATTTTGGCGATTGTAAATTGAGCTGCAATAAACAGTCTAGTACAAGTGTCCTTATGATAAGAGGATTTTTTTCCTTCTGGGTAGATGCCCAGTAATGGGATTGCAGGATCAAATGGGAGGTCTAGCTTGAGTGCTTTGAGGTTTCTCCATACTTCCTTCCACAAAGGTTGTACTAGTTTGCAGTCCCACCAGCAGTGTAATAGATTCTTAACGCCACTTGTCAAGTGCTCACCAGGTGGACTTCTGTCTCTGTCTCTACTCTTTCTTGCCCAGATGTCAGCAAAAGAAAAATAAGTGAGAGGGACTTATGGCTGTAGAGAGCTCTTACAGATCTAAGCAGCAGTGAAACAGGGAGGATCAACATTGTAAGTTTTCCAAAGGCCAATTATAAAGGAGAATTTCTTCTCCACCAATATGAACAGTTCAAGGAGAGATGTGATATTAAGGAGTGTGGACGAAAGGAATCATGGCACTGTGGCCAGCAGAGTCACGTCCTGAGATGAGACACTTGCAACAAGGCAAAATTGTGAGTAAGTTCTATTGTTTTCAGAGTCTTGTTTCCTTGAAGTTTGAAAATCAGTTTAATTTATTGATATCGCCATTTATAACAGAACAAAAAAATATTCTGAATAGCAACTTCCAGTTGATTTTAGGGTTATTGTATAAAGTCAAATAATTATATACTTCTAAAACATTTTATATGTATTTTTAAATATTACACAAGCCATTATTTAACATTTAAACCATCATCTTTTGGCATGATAATTTAAAATAAAAAAATGTAAGGTCATCCTTGTGATTTTAGTATTTAAAATAAATTTCATAATTTGGGATTAAACATGTCAGTAACACTTAGAATGCTCTTATACATCGAAATGTGAAGAAAAGTGGCAAATGGCTGCAGATAATGCTCAACCTTCTTTAATATGCAATACATAATGCCAAATTGTGACACCAAAATTCCATGATTCAAAATGTGCATTAGACCTTTCCAGACAAGATGATGTACTTCCAAACTCACAGACAGTGATCCTTTTAAAAATCAACTCTGAAACTGCCTCATGAGGGCTTACCTCATCCTGATGACTTGCTGAAGTCTAAACACTGTCAGTGCAGGGCTCTTTTGAACACAGCCTTAAGGACCAAAATGAAGAAGGACATTTTCTCAACCTAAGGCTGTATTTCGAGAAAATGAGGTTAATATTTTCCCTTAGCAGTAGAGATTTGCAGCCCAGGGTCATAGATAGAGAGAGTGCCAGGGGAGAGAAAAGTGATGCTAGGAATTTCTTTTTCCCTTTTCCTTTTGTGAAGAGTATGAAGAATATGTCTAAAAGGGTAAAATGGCTTAGCTTGGAAATAGGGAAAAAGCTTCCATTTTATACTTTTTCTCCTCTTTGCTGATTAAAAACCTTTTCTACCTCCAAGGCAACAACTTATCTTTGGGGTTCAATTTACTGTTTTCCCTGGGGAAATACAAACACTAACTTGATCTTTACTTAGCAGTAATCTCCAAAGTGTAGCACGTGTACACCATTACAATGATTTTGTAGAAGCTCTCAAAGTTCCTAAGAACCTACAGTAAACAGTGTAAGTGCTAATATTGGACTAATCAGATCACTCTCATATCCATCTACTTGTTCATTCAGGAGTTCTTTCAGATTTTAGAACTTTCATTCAGCAAAAATCAACTACCAGCCAAATACACTGGATTCTGGTAAAGAATATCAATACCATATGGCTCTCCTCTTAAAACTTCATTCTGGAAGAGGCAAATATGTGAGCAAACAATCACACCACAATGCACATGTGGAATGTTTGAAGTGTTAAAAAAATAGACCTACAACACAAATTTCTAAATCTTTGAATCTTATCTTTTACAGGATACATACATACACACACACGATTTCTAACAATTAAGTTTGCAAACTCATCCCAGAAAAAGTGCCACATATCTTATTGCTGAGTATCACTGTGGTCACCTTTTTGAAGTACTCCCCTTGGGAAGCTCTGCACTTATGCCAGCACCAAGTCTACCTTTCAAAGCAATTTTGAAACTTTTTTTGGAATGGCCATTTGAGTGGTTTTCATATAGTAGACAAAAGCATGCAACAATAATGAACATCATTTACCAAGACACCCTCATACATCAACACAAACACAGCTGTGAGATGCTGTTATGAAAACTTACCTAATAGTTTGTACATAGCTGCCAACATACGCGTCCATTGGCAGAGTTCACAAAGTTAATTGTCAGATCTTATATGATGACAGCTCTGATGGTCATTCGAGAAAAAGAGTTCCAAAATTGTTTTGAAAGGTAGACTAGGCTCTAACATCAGTGCACAGCTTCCCAAGGGGAGTACTTTGAAGGTGACAGTAGTGGTATTCAGCAATGAGGGATGTAGCACATTTTCTAGGATGAGTTTGAGAACTTAATTGTCAGACCTCTTACATATCTATTTATGTATGACATATGTATGCACACATACACACACCTACATACACATGTAACAGAAGACAAGGTCAAGAAAAACAATAGTTTTCAGGTGAGGTTTTCCAAGTAAAAGTTCAACATACTCTTTGGTGGTCAACACTGAAACATATGGAGAGCATCCCTCTGTGCGGACAGTGGTAAGATTAAGGCCACAAAACAAAGCAGGCAAGAGTGGCTCCTCTTTCTTACTTTTTAAAAAAATACATGTAATTGGATATTATCGCCTTTCATTTCAGTGATGGCAAGAAGGAAACTATGGAAAATTATGCATGTAGAAAGAAAATGCAAACACAATTACACAGTCCTTATCTTCAGTCTCTGCCCTGGACTGCTGGAAAGGTGGAGTACCAGCCACAGCCTTCATGTTTCTTCAATCTCATGGAAGGTTAAATCTAAAGAGACAGGAAGAGAGGATAGCAAGGAGGGGAGGGTGAGGTGAGAGAGAAAGAGAGAGAGAAAAGCACAGAAGTGTGCTGAGCCTTCTCAGCTATAGCTGAAATCTTCCCAGGTCTAAGGTCTTCCAGGGATGATCTGAAAGTCTAAGTGCAGTATTTGCATAATGTAGAGAATCACATCCTTTAAAATGAAATAAGGTAGGAGTGGGGGAAGGGAGAAAGCTGAACCTCCTAAAAGCCCACAATATGTAATAGAGATATTTGCAAAGCACTGTGGTGATTTGGGTTTAGAAGGGGTTATAAATTAATTTTGGATAGGGAAAATTTTTAAAAATTCAACAAGGCAGTGAGATGAAGATTGAAGATAAACATCCCTAATATTTTCACAGATATCCTCAAACAGCTCTGATCGTATCAGAAATCAGATCCTGCTAGTAAGAAACATCTCTTAAAGAAACATCAAGTAGCATGCTTGTACTGCAGTGCATGAGAATATTTGCATCATTTTAAGATACACCCATGTTGAAAATGGTTTTACTAAACAATAATAAAGGATATAGCACCTTGATGCTGAAAGCAGTGAATTGTGGTACACAGCTGGAATATGCTGTCTTTTCCTTGAATCAATTTTTAATTTTTTGCATTTTTATTAAAGCCTCTCCCCTATAACTTGAGAATAATTATGTTTTTACTGCAAAATGCAGTCCTAAAAGCTATTCAGAACTGCATTGGCCATATTGTCAGGCTGTGATGGGACCTCTAGACACACCTGCCTTCCTCATGCATTCTGATCCTGCCGCCTGGACACATAGGCATAAGAAAAAGAAATGGGATACGGACAGAGGCTAGAGCTGGAATGAGAGAATCTCACTTTAAGCTTACCCTCTGACCAGCTAGATTTGGAAATTCATGTAAGTAATGTAAATTCTCTGGGTTCACTTCTCCTACACACAGTTTTTGTGATCATCAATTCAAAGAAAATAAGATATTATTTTATAACCTCATAAACTAGTCTAATTATTATTAGGAAATAATTCAGAATATTGACTCTTTATGAACTTCCAAATTATAAAATGTTAACCAAATAGGTGAAAGTGGTAGTAAATAAAGGTATTATAAATAGACAAGATTATAAAGATTTAAGTCTAATGTCTATTTTATTACTGACATTCCATTTATTCAGTAAGTATTGTCCTAAATTTTAGTTCTAAGAAATGCAAAGGAAGAAGGAAAAGAGGAAACAGTATTCACAATGTCTGCAACTTTTAAAAGTTTTAATGAAGTACACATATTTTCACACACCATGACATTGATTTTGATTGTATTTTGGCTTACAACTTTGATTGAACTTTTTATATAATTTAAATTTAACAGTTGTTTTTAAGAAGGGAAATAAATTGAAATAACTAGGAGCCTTACATAGAAATGAGCAAAGACTGATAAGAAGAAGTAATTATGTACAGAATTCTGATGGTTTTATGATAAATTTATAATGATTTTCAGCAAAAAAATTAAATAGAATCTGTAATCTATTTGAATACAGCTGAAACACATTCCAGAAACAAAGTTGTAAGGCTAAATATTAAAAATTATAAAATGTCTGAACATCCATAATTTTAAAAAGAAAACCAGCCTCATTTTATAAGAAACTTAGAGGTGTTAAAAATCAAATGAACAAAAATAAATATTTAACTGCTCACCATTTCTACTATCACTCCCTTTCTCTCTTTCTGTCCTTCTTCTATCTTTTTATCCAGTTAAAATAAATATTTAACTGCTCACTTTTTTCTCTCATTATGAAATCCTAAGTCTATGTTATATTTATTCAAGAAATATTTATGCACACTCATCATGATCCTGGCACATGTAGCAGTGACCAAATAGATCAAAAATCCCACTCTGAACTGCTTACATTTCGGTGAAAGGAAGCAGACAATAAAGAAACATGACTAGAAGCACTTCCTTACCAGCCTGCTCCTGGAAGGGCAGGGGTAGAAAAACTCCAATCATCTCCAGTGGGGGAACAGAGTCATCACCTCTGGGGCACATTGAGGCAGTGGTGGACTTCAGGAGCCAGTGAGGCGGTCAGGAGCTGAGGAAAGCCAGCATGAACTCCAGTGCATAGGAAGCAGTGGGGTCAGTCAGCCCGCCAGCTCTCACACAGAGGACTGGGGATGGGAAAAGGCTGTCCTATAGGTTTTTGATTTGGGGCCAGACTGCATTGAAACTGCATTGGAAGTCTTAGATGAGTGGGTGGACTTGGTGTCCAGAAGCCAGGTTTGAATAGCTGGTGGGGTTGATCTCCCACCAACTTGGCTACTAGTTGGGCCACCCTTGTGGGAAGGTTGAAGGGAGAAAAGGGTCCACAGGGTTACAGAACATGGCCAGCTCAGATGGGCCTGATGAGGTTGGACATCCACTCCCAGGGTGAGCTGAGTAGCTCCAGTACCCCCAGGAATTGTTGTCAGGGGGAACTGTGAGAAGTGCCTCCTAAAGATTCTGGAAAGAGCTTTAAGACAACAATCCTGCTGGGAATAAATGCTGATGACAAACAGGGCAACTAAGTCAGGAAGACAAGACTGATCTGGAAAACTAGCATGGATTCCAAAACTGTTCACTGTCTACTTACACCACAGTGCCACCTGGTGTCCAGATGTCCAGATGTCCAGGCAATATACTGCAATATATACATTAATTTAGTTATACATATATGTATATATTTCTATTGTTTTTGCTTCCTTTCCCAAATTTTTTTAAGGTTTTTTTTTGGTTCCTCTTTTTTATTCCTGGTATTTTGTTGTTTTTTCTTTTGCAGGGGGGATCTTTTTCTCTTTGTTTGTTAGGTTTTTGTTTGGCTGGCTGTATTCCTAACCTTCATTTTTATTTCTTCATTACCTCATATTTTATTCTCTCTTCTTTATTTCTCTCCTTTTTTGCTCTCTTGGTTGAGATTTTTCAACTTTGGTCATCTTTCCCACATGAATTTCTCATAATTCACGACAGCTAAGATATCCTTGCTTTTTCATTCTTTATCTTATAAAGTTGTATTTTTATTTTTTATTAAGTCAAATACACATAGATAATGAATACATAATTTTGCTATTTATGTTTTTTTTTTCCCTTTTCTCTGGGTTCTGAGGGGGTCATGGTATTGATCTGCTGAGAGGTTGTTGTAGTGGTCTAGCTTAAGGAGGTCATGAACTCACAGTAAAGGATATCCTTCTAGCTTCGGCCTTTGGAAAATCAGAATTGGTAGGTCCCTAAGGTGATGTACTGCTGAATTTTTCTTTTTCTTTCTTTCTTTTTTTTTTTTTCATTTTCTTCCTTTTTCTCTTTTTATTCCTATAATTGGTGAAGGTGAGGTCTGTCTTCTACCCAGACTGGTAAGGAGCTCTGGATTTTGAAGGACCCACCCAGCCCAGCACCCCAAAGTCCTGGAGTTGAAGGAACAACACCATTTCTACTATCACTCCCTTTCTCTCTTTCTGTCCTTCTTCTATCTTTTTATCCAGTTCTTTCCCTTCACTCCCCTTCTTGTTTGTTTTATTCACTGTCTTTTTTATGTCTTCTTTCTCATGGCTTGCTCTTTACCATTCTCTTCCCTTTAGCCTTCTAGGCCACTTCAAAACCTAACCTCTGAGACAAGGCAATTCAAAGTTAAGGAGACACTAAAAGGAAAAGGAGGGGAAGAAAGTGAAGAAGAAGAAACAAATATAAAAGAGAACAAATAAAAAAATTCTGGCACCAGAAAAAAAAAAAAAAAAGGCAACCACCCCCAAAGAAACCATGAGGCAGTTATTGCAGAGGACTCCACCTATTAAGAAGTAATGGAAATAACAGAAAGGGAACTTGAAATATGGAGGTACTAGAGAACAATTTAATTGAAACCTAGCAGAAGAAAAGAAATGACCAAAAGTAAGTCAGAAATTAATGAATATAAAAATAAAAGAATTATTCAGAAAATTAATTAAAAGTTAGTTCTCTGAAAAAAATAAATAAAGTAAATAAGTCATTGACCAAATAACTAGAAACAAAAATTAAACTTTCTAATAACCTCAGTCAGAAATGAAAAAGGGGAAAGAACAACAGATATCACAGAAATACAAGATATTTTCTATAACTACTAAAAGAAACTCTATGCCCAGAAATTTGATAATGTGGGGGAAATGGACCAATGGCTGGAATCACACACCCTCCCTAGACTTAACCAAGAAGAAATGCATCCCTTTTTTTTTTTCTTTGTAGAGACAGTTTCACTTTCTCACCTTCAGTAGAGTGATGTAGCATCACACAGCTCACAGCAACCTCCAACTCCTGGGCTTAGGCAATTCTCTTGCTTCAGCCTCCCTGAGTAGCTGGGACTACAGGTGCACCCGCCATAATGCCCAGCTATTTTTTGTTGCAGTTTGGCTGGGACTGAGTTTGAACCCACCACCATTGGTATATGGGGCCGGCTCCCTACCCACTGAGCCACAGGTGCCGCCCCAGAAATACATCTCTTAAATAGACCAATATCAAGCACTGATATTGAAGAAACAATAAAAAAAAATCTTCCAACAAGAATATCCAGATGGCTTCACTCCAGAATTCTATCACACCTTCAAAGAAGAGTTTATATCCATACTGTAGAAACTATTCCAAAACACTGAGAAGGAAAGACCCTTCCCCAAAACATTCAGTGTAGCAAACATCACCCTGATACCAAAACGAAGAAAAGACCCAACTAAAAAGAGAACTACAACCTAATTTCACTAAAGAAGATAGATGCAGACTTCTAGGATATCCAAGCAAGATGGTGGCTGAGTAACAGCTTCCTTGCAACTGGGCACCGTGAGTGTGGGGAGACAAAACTCCAGGCATCTCTGGCTGGTGGGATCTGCCTATAATCATCCCTTTGTGGACACAGGGAGTCAGTTAGAGACTTCTGGACCCCAAGAGGAGGACAAAAGCAGTGCAAAGCTGGCACGGCAACTTAAAGTGCAAGAGGAAGTTAAAGGAAAATTAGGGCAAGGATACTGATAAAAGAAATCACTTATGAGGAAGAATCAGCAGAAAACTCCTGGCAACATGAAGAACCAGTCCAGAGCAACCCCTCCAAGGGACTGTGAGGTAGCTACTGCAGAGGATTCCACCTATAAAGAAATGTTAGGAATGACAGACAGGGAATTAAGAATATACATGATGAAAACAATGAAGGAAATGATGGAAACAATGAAGGAAACTGCTGATAAAGTGGAAAATAACCAAAAGGAAATCCAAAAACAGAATCAAAAGAGAGATGAACGATATGAAGAATATAGAAAGGATATAGCAGAGCTCAAGGAACTGAAGCAGTCAATTAGGGAACTTAAAGATGAAATAGAGAGTATCAGCAACAGGTTAGACCATGCAGAAGAAAGAATTTCAGAGGTGGAGGACAAAGTTCTTAGATAATTCAGATAGTTAAAGAGGAAGAAAAGAAGAGAGAGAAAGCAGAACGTTCACTGACAAGAGTGATGGGACTTTATGAAGTGTTCCAACATATGAGTTATAGGAATCACAGAAGGAGAAGAAGAATGCCCCAGGGGAAAGGAAGCCATACTAGAGAATATTATAAATCAAAATTTCCCAAATATCACCAAAGATTCTGATACACTCCTTTCAGAGGAATATCAGACCCCATGTCGCCTCAACGCTAACAGAGCTTCTCCAAGACACATTGTGATGTGTCCAAAGTCAAGACAAAAGAAAAGATTCTTCAAGCTGCCAGGAGTAAGAGCCAGTTGACCTACAGGGGCAAATCTGTCAGAGTGACTGCAGACTTCTCTAATGAAACTTTCCAAGCAAGAAGACAATGGTCATCTACCTTTAATCTACTTAAACAGAACAATCTCCAGCCCAGAATTCTATATCCTGTTAAGCTAAGCTTTAAAATTGATGGAGAAATCAAATCATTTACTGATATACAAACATTGAGGAAATTCGTCACAACAAGACCAGCTCTACAGGAAATACTTCAACCTGTTCTACACAATGACCATCACAATGGATCTGCAGCAAAGTAAGAACTCAGAAACTAAACGACAGAATCTAACTTCCACACTGATGCAAAAGATAAAACTAAGCAATGGACTCACTAAATAAGATGACTAGGACACTACCACACTTATCAATTATCTCAATAAATGTTAATGGCTTGAATTCCCCACTGAAGAGGCACAGATTGGCTGACTGAATTAAAAAACACAAGCCATCTATTTGCTGTCTGCAGGAAACACACCTGGCTTCAAAAGATAAATTAAAACTCTGAGTCAAGTGTTGGAAGACAGTTTTTCAGGCAAATGGAATTCAGAAGAAAAGAGGAGTTGCAATCTTATTTCAACTACATGTGGATTTAAAGCAACTAAAGTCAAAAAATAAAAAGATGGTCACTTTATATTGGTCAAGGGAAAAATACAACAAGAAGACATTTCAATTCTAAATATTTATGCACCCAATTTACATGCTCCAAGATTTTTGAAAAAGACCTTACTCAGTCTGAGCAATATGATACCCAATAATACCATAATAAAATGGGACTTTAAGACTCCTCTTACAGAGCTGGACAGATTTTCTAAATAGAAATTAAACAAAGATATAAAAGATTTAAATGAGACCCTAGAACACTCCATCCCAAAGATTAAAAATATACATTCTTCTCATCACCCCATGGAACATTCTCCAAAATTGATCATCTACTAGGACACAAAATAAACCTCAACAGAATCCAAAGAATTGAAAGTTTACCTTGTAAATCTTCTCAGACCATAAGGCACTAAAGGTGGAACTCAACTCTAACAAAAACGCTCGACCCCACACGAAGGCATGGAAATTAAACAACGTTCTGTTGAATGACATGGGCGCAGGAAGAAATAAAAGGGGAAATCATTAACTTCCTTGAGCATAACAGCAATGAAGACACAAGCTACCAAAACCTGTGGGATACTGCAGAAGTAGTTTCGAGAGGAAAATTTATCACTTCAGATGCCTAAATTCGAAAAACAGAAAGAGAGCGCATCAACAAACCCAAAAATCATTTTATGGAATTGGAAAAAGAAGAAAAATCTAAGCCTAAACCCAGTAGAAGAAAAGAAATATCCAAAATCAAATCAGAGATCAATGAAATTTAAAACAAAAGAATCATTCAGAAAATTAACGAAACAGGGAGTTGGTTTTTTGAAAAAATATATAAAATAGTAAAAAGTATAAAGTAGTGGCACATTTCTGAAACTGATTGAAGCTATCTATGACAAATCCACAGCTAATATTTTATTGAATGGAGTAAAACTGAAAGCTTTTCCTCTTAGAACTGGAACCAGGCAAGGCTGTCCTCTGTCACCTTTACTATTCAACATAGTGCTGGAAGTTCTAGCCAATAGACTTTCAAGACAAGGAAATGGCATACAAATGGGAGCAGAGGAGGTTAAACTCTCCCTCTTGGCTGTTGACATGATTTTATACTTAGAGAATCCTAAAGACTCAACCAGAAGACTCCTGGAAGTCATCAAAAATACAGTAATGTCTCAGGATATAAAATCAATGTCCACAAGTCAGCAGCCTTTGTATACGCCAATAACAGTCAAGATGAGAAGCCAATTAAGGACACAACTCCCTTCACCATAGTTTCAAAGAAAATTAAATACCTAGGAATATACCTAACAAAGGAGGTGAAGGACCTCTATAAAGAAAATTATGAAAACCTCAGAAAAGATATAGTAGAGGATATTAACAAATGGAAGAACATACCATGCTCATGGCTGGGAAGAATCAACATTGTTAAAATGTCTATACTTCCAGACAGAGGGAGGGGGATGGGGCCTTGGTGTGTGTCACACTTTATGGGGGCAAGACATGATTGCAAGAGGGACTTTACCTAATGATTGCAATCAGTGTAACCTGGCTTATTGTACCCTCAATGAATCCCCCACAATAAAAAAGAAAGAAAATAGTACAACTAAAAAAAAAAAAAAAAGTCTATACTTCCCAAAGTAATCTACCTATTCAATGACATTCCTATTAAAATACCAACATCATACTTTCAAGATTTGGAAAAAATGATTCTGTGTTTTATATGGAACCATAAAAAAACCTATATAGCTAAGGCAGCTCTTAGTAATACAAATAAAGCTGGGGGCATCACCATAACAGATTTTAGGCTGTACTATAAAGCCATATTGATCAAGACAGCATGGTACTGGCACAAAAATAGACACATAGACATTTGGCATCAAATAGAAAAGCAGGAAATGAAACTAACATCTTACAACCACCTAATCTTTGATAAACCAAACAAGAACACATACCTTGGGGGAAAGACTCCCTATTCAATTAATGATGTTAGGAGAACTGGATATCCACATGTAAAAGACTGAAACTGGACCCACACCTTTCTCCACTCACAAAAATTGATTCAAGATGAATAAAGGACTTATATTTAAGGTACAAAACAATAAAAATCCTCAAAGAAAGCATAGGAAAAACACTGGAAGATATTGGCCTGGGGAAAGACTTCATGAAGAAGACTGCCATGGCAATTGCACAACAACAAAAATAAACAAATGGGACTTTATTAAACTGAAAAGCTTCTGTACAGCTAAGGAGACAACCACCAAAGCAAATAGACAGCCTACACAATGGGAAAGGATATTTGCGCATTTTGAATCAGACAAAAGCTTAGTAACAAGGATCTATAGAGAACTCAAATTAATACACATGAAAAAAGCCAACAATCCCATATATCAATGGGCAAGAGACATGAATAGAATCTTCTCTAAAGAAGACGGAAGAATGGCTAACAAACATGAAAAAATGTTCATCATCCCTATGTATTAGAGAAATGAAAATCAAACTACCCTGAGATACCATCTAACCCCAGTGAGAATGGCCCACACCACAAAATCTCAAAACTGCAGATGCTGGCATGGATGTGGAGAGATGGGAACACTTTTACACTGCTGGTGGGACTGCAACCTAATACAACCCTTTTGGAAGGAAGTATGGATAAACCTCAAAGCACTCAAGCTAGACCTCCCATTTGATCCTGCAAGCCCATTACTAGGCATCTACCCAGAAGGAAAAAATTCTTTTATCATAAGGACACTTGCACTAGACTGTTTATTGCAGCTCAATTTACAATGGACAAAATGTGGAAACAGCCCAAATGCTCACCAACCCAGGAATGAATTAACAAGCTGTGGTATATGTACACCATGGAATATGGCACTATTCAGCCATTTAAAAAAAATGGAGACTTTACATCCTTCGTATTAACCTGGATGGATGTGAAAGACGTTATTCTTAGTAAATGAATGGAGAAGCATGATCCTATGTACTCAATTTTAATATGAGGACAATTAATGACAATTAAGGTCACAGTGGGGGTGGGGGAAGGGCAGAGCAGAGAGAGAAAGAAGGAGGGAGAGGTGGGGAAAGGAAGAGCAGAGAGAGGGAAGGAGGGCAGGGGTGGGGCCTTGGTGTGTGCCACACCTTTGGGGGGCAAGATGCGATTGCAAGAGGGACTTTGCCTAACAAATGCAATCAGTGTAATCTCGTTTAATGTACCCTCAATGAATCCCCAACAATAAAAAAAAAAAAGAAGATAGATGCGAAAATGCTAAACAAAATCTAAGCCAATAGTTTATATCTACACATTAAAAAATATACACATCACCATCAAGTAGGCTTCATCCCAGGGATGCAAGGCTGGTTTTACATACGCAAATCCATAACTGTATTTGTCCATATCAATAGAAGCAAAAACAATGACCATATGATACTCTCAATACATGCAGAAAAAGCACTAGATAAAATTCAGCACCTTTTTCTAGCAAGAACACTTATTAATACAGGCATAAGTGGCACATTTCTTAAAATGATCAAAACCATCTGCGACAAACTCACAGCTAATACTACACTGAATGGAGTTAACCTGAAAGCTTTTCCACTTAGAACTGGAACCAGACAAGGATGTCCTCTATTGCCACTACTATCAACTTAGTACTAGAACTTCTAGCCAATGTGATCAGGCAAGAGAAGGATACAGAGGGCATTCAAATGAGGGCAGAGGAAGTCAAATTCTTATTATTTGCTGATGATATGATGTTATACAGAGGGAACCCCACAGACTGAAGCACAAAACTCCTAGAAGGGATCAAGAAATGCAGTAACATCTCAGGGTATAAAATCAATGGCCACAAATCAGTAGCCTTTGTATAGGTTGATAACAGCCAATTTTAGAAACTAGCAAGTGTTATAATTTCTTTACAATACCTCCAAAAAATATAATACTTAGGAATATACCTAACAAACATGTGAAGGACATCTAAAAAGAGTATTATGAAACCCTAAGAAATGAAATAGTAGAAGACACTAACATGTGTCTAACAAGTAGCAGAACATACCATGCTCCTATCTTGAAAGAATCAACGTTGTTCAAATGTCTATACTTCCCAAAGCAAGTTAAAAATACCAACATCAAAGTTCAAGATTTGGAAAAAGTAGTTCTTTATTTTGTATGGAACCAGAAAATATCCTGGATATCCAAGGCAATTCTTAGTTATAAAAACAAAGACAGAAGCATCACCCTACCAGACTTCAGGCTATATTACAAGTATACAGTGATCAAAACAGCATGGTATTGGCACAAAAATAGAGACATAGACATATGGAACAGAATAGAGAACCAAGAGATGAAACCAGTCTCTACTTACCATCTGATCTTTGATAAATGAAACAAAAGCATACACTGAGGAAGAGAATCCCTATTTAGTAAGTGGTGCTAGGAGAACTGGATAACCACACGTAACTGGACCTACCCTTTTTACCATTTACAAAAATTGACTAAAAATGAATAAAAGACTTAAATCTAAGACATGAAATGATAAAAATCCTAGAAGAAAGTGTGGGCAAAACTCTTGAGGATGTCAGCCTGGGGAAAGATTTTATGAAGAAGAGGTCAGTAGCAACTGCAACAACAACAAAATTCAACAAATGGTACTTAATTAAACTGAAAAGTTTCTGTACCACTAAGGACACAACAATCAAAGCAAACAGACAACTTTTTGATTGGGAAAAGTTATTTGTATATTATGCATGTGACAAAGGCTCAATAACTAGGATCTATAGAGAATTCAAATTAATCAATAAGAAAAGAGCAAACAGACTATAACGAGGCAAGATGCATGAACAGAACTTTCTCTGAAGAAAACAGATGAAGGACTAACAAACTTATGAAAAAATGCTCATTGTTCTTATCATCATAGAAATGCAAATCAACACCACCCTGAGATATCACCTAACATATGTAAGATTAGCCCACATCGCACGATCCCAAAGTTGCAGATGCAGGAATGGATGTGGAGAAAGGAGAACACTTTTAAACTGTTGGTAGGACTGCAAACGGATACAGCCTCTTTGGAAAGAAGTACGAAGAATCCTCAAGGAACTCAAATTAGATCACCCATTTGACCTTGCAATCCTACTACTAAGTACCCATGCAAATGAAAATGAATCATTTTATCATATAGATATATGCACCAGATTGTTTATGCAGTTCAATTTACAATCACCAAGATGTGGAAACAGTATAAATGCCCATCAACCCAGGAATGGATTAACAAACTGTGGTATATGCATGCCAAGGATTACTATTCATGTATCAAAAAGATGGTGACTTTACACCTTTTGTATTAACCTAGATGGGATGAGGTTGAAACTCATTCTTCTCAGTTAAGTATCACAAGAATTAAAAAGCAAGGATCCTATGTACTCAATTCTAATATGAAGCCAGTAGACAATCTAATTCACAGCCACATAGGAGAAAAACTCATTTGAATTCAAATTGGAGGAAAGGGAATAAGGAAAAGGGAAAGGAGAGAGGGGCTTGGGGTGCTCCCACTAAATGTGCACAATGTAGAGGTGTATGGCACACTTTTTGGGTGCAGGACATAACTACAACAGGTACTGTACCTAACAAATTTGAATACTATGATTTGACTGTACCCTCACATTGACCTGAAATAGAAAAGAAAAAAAAAATTAAGTTATATAGCGTGTTAAAAGGTAATGAGTGGAAAAAAAAAAAAAAAAGGTAATGAATGCTTGGAAAAAAAGGAAAAAAATAAATGTAGAATAGGATAAATAAGACATCAGTTTTGTGAGCAAGTGTAGGGAAAGAAATTAGACCAGTGAAGCCACTCAAAGAATTAGCATAAGCCCATCTTTCAGATCGTTGGGCATTTTCATAGGTGATTTTTGCTTTTGGTTTCATCTGACACTTTGTCTTACAATCATTCTGATTAATACTCACAGAACATTGATGTGTACTTTATACTGTCTCACCTTTGTTGTTCCAGCTAACCGCAGCCTGATTATCCTTCCATTTAATGCCTCTTTGACTAAAATATTTAGAGCTCAGATAATGTCTTCAACAGCTGTATAAATACACACGTATATACACATATAATAAAATATATATGTATATATACACACATATAATTAACAGAAATAAACAGTTTCAATATTAGTTTGCTCTGGCTGCTATAACAAAGTAACAGAAATCAGTTGGCTTCAACAACAGAAATTTATTAATACATTTTCTCACAGCTCTGAAGATTAGACGCTTGAGATCAAAGTCTTGGCAGGTCTGTAAGTCAGTCTATTCATTCTACTCGCTTGGCTTTAGAAGTTTGATGTCAATCTTTGTTGTTCCTGGCATGTAGATAGCATTCTCCCTGTATCTTCATATTGTCCTCCCTTTAAACATGATTTTTCTTCATGTCTTATTTTTTCCTAATGACACCAGTCATATTGATTTTGGGACTCACCCTATTTCATTATGACTTTCACTATTGTATCTTCATTACATGTGCAATAACTCTATTTAAAAATAAAGTCTTATTCTGAGGTATTGGGTGTTAGAAATTCAACATATGAATTTTGGGAGGAAACAATTGAAATCATAACCATCACCTTTGCCATCTACTTGTCACTAAGACTCTTTTAAATTTAGCCAAATATGCTGCAGTTTACTTAGATGGATGTTCTAAGCCTATTTCACTATCTAAGGGATGATTTTGCCTTACTCCCGCTGATGGGTATATGTTATATAGGCAACAGAATATATCAAAAGTACCATTTAAATTTGTTTCTCTTTTCAACACTAGTAAAACCATTAGTGTGTCATTTTAGCATTATTTTATTTACTGGGAAAAAAAAGCTACTATCATGAAATAAACAGCGAAAAATGAATAAAATAATTTTAAATTTGAAAAATCTACTCAGGTTCAATCCACTAACTTGAATTTGTAGTAGTTACGTCCTTACTAATAGACATACATGTTATTCTCAAATTTTAATATGACCTGTAAGGTTTTTATGTTACTCATCTAAGATTTATTTTCTGGATAATTATAATAAACTCTATCATTTCCCATGAAAAATAAGTCATCAATCAGTATTCTTGTTACCTCTCCAGATAAATTCACTCCAGTGCTGTTAAAAACCTTAGGTATGAGAATTAGAACATATTATTCCAATAATTTATTCCTATGCTCATAAAGTCATTTGATGGCTTATCCATCCAGAACATATTTTGCAATGAAGAACATACCCGAACCAATACTTAGTTATCTACCATATCAAAATAAATTATGTATAGGTAACATTATGACAAATGTTTAACCTTCCAATGATAAAATAAGGTTGTGGAAGTTATTTCAATCACAAATAGAGAGATATAAATACAAATAAAGTGCTAATGTGAATTTTTTTTAATTCTGAAATTGGTTTTCCATACTAAAAAGGCTTGAGTGACCTACAGAATTCCGTTCAAGGTTCATCTGTTTATACAATATACTGCCTGAGGGAGTGTTGAAGGAGAAAATTTATTTGAGAAGAAAATTAGATAATCACTAGGGGGAGTTGATTGAATGCTGACAAAGTGTCAGCAAGTTGCTGCTTTAAGTTATGGCTTTAATCATAAAATGTTGGCCTGACCTGGGAAACATCCACATATATTAACCAGTATACCACGTTTCACAGGGCTTAAAATTACACTGCTTACTCAAAATAGTAACACTATATTCAAAATTTTATTAATTCCTTCATTAAATAATTATCCAACATCTGTTACTCTGCGATGTTTGAGATCTGGAGTTTTCCCACAAGTTGATAAGATACCGGACATTCACAGCAGGCGTTTTTATTCTGAAGGACTGCAAGAAAGGCATTCCCGGCTAAATGAGATGTGTACTAAGTGTAAAAGGAAGATTAGGGATTAGCCAGCTAAAATCAGCTGTCAGAGGAGTGGAAATGTTGAATAATACAATGAAGTAGATGTTTCAGACAAAATAACATAAATAAAGAGTTAGGATGAGCACTCATATAATGCATGCTGACTTCAGCTGGGTTGGCATGTAGGATGTGGAGTGGAGTGTGATGCAAGTCAGTGCATGTAGCATTTCAGGCACATTAAAAAACTGCAATGTGTAGTGATTGCAATTATGTATGATGTTGCTATTGGGCTCAGAAGATGATTCAACTGGTAAAGAATGTCCTAATTTTGCCCACCAATTCTCCATAGTTGACCACACCAACCTACACACTATCTCCATGTATACAGGTGGATGTAAAGTACATGTGCAATTTAAAATCGTTTAACATAGTAAATTGCACACAGATTTTATGGCTACCGTGTGTGTGTGTGTGTGTGTGTGTGTGTGTCTAATTTTTCTTAGTCTAGAACACATAAAAACCTTTTTTTTTTACAAAGATAATTTACATACCACAGAATTCACCTCTTATAAGCATACCATTAATATTTTCTTGGTAAATTGGAGTTCCGCAAGTATCATCGTAATTTAGTCTTAGAATGTTCTATCACATCCAAAATTTTCCTTAAATAAATTTTTAGTTAATCCCTACTCCCACACTCTGCTTGAAACAACAATGTGTTTCTAGTTTTATAATTTGATTTAATGGACATAAAGTATAAGTAGAATTATACAATGTGTAGTCCTTTGGACATTTCTATTTAACATTATGTGTTTGGATTCATCTATTTTGTGCCATGTATCAGTAGTTGAATCATTTCTATTGATGAATAGTATTCCATTATGTGGCTGTAACATATTTTGTTTTCCATTTGCCAGTTGACTCCCAGTTTTTGGCCATTATGAAAAAATGAAAGTAGAAATAGTTACATGCTTGTCTTTATGCGAATGCCAAATTTTATATTTCTTTTATCCTAGAAGTAAAAGTGCTAGATTTTGCATTCAATTTATGTTTAACTGACAGATTGTCTTCCAAAATGATTGCACAATTTTTTCAATATTGTCCACAATGTATGAGAGTTGAATTTCCCTACTTGCTTGCCAAAACTTAATAGGGTCTATCATTTTATTATAGCCACCTCAGCAGGGATAAAATAATATTTAGTGGTGTTTTAATTTATATTTTCATAATTACTAATAATATTGAATATTTTTTGATGTATTCACTAATCATGTGCATATCTTCTTTGATCAAAGTTCCAGTGGATGATTTTACCCATGTTTTTAAATTGTGGCTTTTTTCCTTATAACTTTTGAAATTTCGTTGTGTATTCTGGATTCATGTTCTTTATCAAATATGAATATATAAAACTTGAATAATACAGGTGAATCTCCATGTTTCATTCTAGAGGGTTTATAGTTAGTTTTAGTACTTCCATTTTGACCTATGATCAATTCTTTGTGAATATTTTTGTCTCATAGGAAGTAAAAGTCTCAGGGTAGTTTGTTTGTTTTTTGTTTTTGTTTTGCTTTTCTGTTTTTTCTTTTTGAACAGTCAATTATGCCAATACCATTTGTGAAAAAGTCCATCCCTTCCCTATGAAATTGTCATGAGACATTTGTTAAAAATTAGTGTATCATAAACACAAAGGTCTAGTTCTAGATTCGGAGTTCTATTTCATTGTTTTCATCAAATCTCGATCCAGTATCAAATTATTTGATTACTTTGGCTGTATAATGGGTTTTTGGAAATAAGATAGTTAAGTTTATTTTTTTCAAAATTATTTGGCTCTTTTATGTCCTTTATATCCATAAGATTTTATAATCGTTGTGCCAATTTCTATTAATAGAAAAAGCCGAGCTACTTGTACCTTGGAAAGGATTACATTGAATTTTTAGATCAATTTGGAGAGGATTATCATCTGCAAAATAATTTTCTATTTTCTAATCTATGAATCTTTTTAGATCTTTACTTACAGTAATAATTTATTTTTTCACTTTATTACTTCTTTTGTTAAATTTATTCCTTTTACATTTTTATTCTTTTATTGTTTTATAAAATTATTTTCTTAATACTCTTTGAACTCTTTCTAATATACAGATTTACATTTGATTTTTGCAAACCTTCTTATGTTTATTGTTTTACTTCTCTAATTCTTTAATATCATCTGCATATGATATGTTATAATTTACAAATGCAATGGATATTACAAAAGTTTTGAGATACACAAAATTAAAAAATATCATTTCTATTGCTATATTTTCTCAAAATAATAGCTGTGGACTGTTATGCACTTTTGCATTCTTATAAACCATTTTTGAAAACACTCTTTTCACTCCTTTTTTGCTAATCCTGTAGGATCACTTTCCTAGGCACGAACAGCTTCTTCAGGGCTGGAGAAACTTCTTCCACGCCTGCAATTTTTGACTGTAGAAAAACCAAATAATCACATGGGCTCAGGTCAGCTCTGTAGAGTGGATAAACCTTTGTGGGATTCAAGAACTAGTGATGTTGGCTGGGTAGGGACACAACGTCCCAGTGCAAGTTGATCCATCGCAGTCCTGTCCTGGCCACTGTTCTTGAAGCTTCCTGAGAACTTTTGGCAGGCATACGGTTTGCCTCTGAAAGGTAACAGTCCTTTGTTCCTCTAAAGCAACCGTTGAAACATGACTGTTTTTGGAGAAAAAAGTTGCCACCATTTTCTTTCCCATGTTTCAGGGCTGTTTCACTTTTCTTGGTGGATTTTCATCAGGGAAAAAAAAATTTATAATCCACATTGTTGAGTAACATTGTCAGGATCAAACTGGTAAACCCAGGTTTCATCACCAGGAACAATGTCAGAAACTCATTTAGATTTGCCTCCCTCCAATCTGAGCAGAATATCTTCACACTACTCAACATGGACGCATTTTTGGTCATCTGTCCAAGTGTGAGGCACCCATAGAGATGAAATTTTCCTGACTTGAAGGTGATAATGCAAGATTTTAGACGCTGCCAGAGATCTAGTCTGTAGAGCTGTTTCGACATTCTTAAATGCCACTGGGTTTTTTTCACAAACCACATTTTACCCAGTAGGGAGGTTTTCCTCAGTCCCGCTGGTTGCCTGATGCCCACTCCTCTCCTTGTCTTTTACTGAAGTTTGGCCTTTTCAAAATTATTAAAACCATAAAAAATTTGTCCTAAAGGAAGGAGTAACGTCACCAAAATCTAATTGTAAATGCTCAAGCCTTTGAGACTTGCTTACCCCACTTTTAAAATCATGGAAAATCATCCTGCCAAAGTGTTCTCGTCCCTGATCTACAGCCGAAGCTGCCTGAGGGTCATCACGTGGTGGAAACAAGTGAAGCCCTCCTGGAAACACTGATGAGTTGAGCAAGTTGAAACTTGCTGCTGATGACTGTGTTTCTTGGAAGTAAAATAATGGACCATAACACAGTTCATTTCAGCGTTTTCTCAGTGACCTTCGTAGAGAGTTTTACTGCTTCCCTTTCACTCTGTTTACTATTGTTCCTCTTTTGCCTCATTTTACTGTCTAAATTCTCAAGAACAGTGATAGATTACTGTGGTGCGAGAGAACTTCTATTCTGTTTCTGAAAAAAAATTCTCTGCAAAAAAATCCCCTTGATTTGAATGCTAGCTATGAATTTTTCACAAACTCCTAATCCATTATGAGGTTTGTTGTTGCTATCCTCATTGCTGCTGTTCAGTCAGAAATGGATGTTGGATGTTGTCAAACGCTTTCTCTGCACCTACTGAGTTGTTATTTTTGTTCTTTATTCCATTGATAGCACACAGTTCATTAAGTGATTTTCAGATGTTAAACCAACTTTGCATTTAACTTGGCCTTAGTGCATATTCCCTTTTATATGTTGTTGTATAAACTATACTAATATTTTAGTGGGATTTTTGTAATGGTATTGATAAGAGATTTGGATCATAGTTTTATATTCTTGCAACTTATTTGTAAGGTTATGACATCCAGGTAATACTGACTTCCTACAATGAATGAGTTGAGAAATGTTTGCTCCTTTATTTGCTGAAAGCGTTTGGTGGTTTGGTGTTATTTACTCTTCAAATATTGGCTTGAATTGACCAAGTACACTGTCTGTGCTTTTCTTTGTAGGAAGATTTTTATTTTTAGCAAGTTGGAAATGTATAATGCTTTACCGTCTTAATTACTTTTTAACATGTGTTAGACAACTTAGCTCATATGTTAATTGATTTATATAGTTCCTTTAAATTCTACCTAAAAGTAACAGATAAAAATTAAATAAGTTACATTAGATACTATTTGATAGTATAAGGCCATGACAATTAATGGGAGACACCATTTCTTGGGATTAAAGACATCCAATGTCCAATTCAGAGAGAAAGCTCCTACCTAATTATCTGCTTACTCTTTCTGCTGTCTAATGGGGAAGATGATACTTATATATTTTTAAAAAATCTATACAAAGCTTACGTACAACACGACAGTACATCTAGATTTGTGACTGATAAATGAGCATTTAAGGCTAGAACACTAAACTTTTATAGTTTTAGGAAGAATTTTAATGACTCATTCAATTTCTGAATGTGTTATGTAGTATATTCATACTTTTTATTTCTTCTCAGACTGGCTTTGGAAATGTTTCCTTCTGGAATTATTTCCCATTTGAGCAGAGTTTTCTAATTTATTTTTTCAATAGTTACAATATTTCCCTATAATTGTTTTAATTTCTACATATCCAGTAGAGATTTCATCTGTTTAGTTCTGTTAACTTGAATTATTTTCTACACTGCTTTAATTCAATAGTTACATGTTTGCTAGTTTTGTTAACCTTTTTGGAAATAAACTTGGTTTTCTTAAGTTTTCTTATTGTCTTTCTGCTTTCCATTTGATTGATTTCTTTTTAAATTATTATTTTCCTTTTGCTTTCCATGTGATCGGTTTTCACTCCTTCTAGTTTTATAAGTTTAAGCTTAAATTTCTGCTTTTAGACTTTCTCTTATAATAAAGTGCTTTTAAATATTAAAGTTATGAATAACTCACAAATTTAGTTTGCCACCTACCTTTTCATTCAGTTCCAAACATTTTCTAATTACCCTAATAATTTGTTCCTTGTCATGAATTATTCAAAAGTACTTTTCTTAATTTACAAATATTTGAGTATTTTCCACATTCCTTTCTATTGTTAAATTCTAATTCAATTTCCGTGTGGTCAGAGAACATATATTGCATGATTTGAAGAATTTCCAGTTTTTTGAGACTTGCTTTATAGCCTAATGCATAATCTGTGCTGGAGGATGTTTAATGAATGCTTAGAAAGAGTATATATTATGCAGTTATTACATGATATGCTTTATATATGTCAATTAGGTCAAATTTATTGATAATGCCGATAAGTCTTCTTGCTAATTATACTTATAAGAGTTTTTTTAATTACTGAAAGTGGGGTGTTAAAATCTTCAAGGATTATTGTTTGGTTATTTCTTTATCCTTTCAGTTTCACAAGTATTGTCCCACATAATTTAAAACTTTGTCAGATGTGAATACTATTATAATTATTATCTGTTCCTAATAAATTGAGTATTTGATCTCTATGTAATGTCAGACTTTAATACTATGATCTATGTATAATATACCTATATTATTTCTGTAGAGTAATGTTATCCATTTTAAATAATGTTTGTTTGTTTGTTTGTTTTTTAAATCACTTCAGGGTGGCGCCTGTGGCTCAAAGGAGTAGGGCCCCAGCCCCATATCCTGGAGGTAGCAGGTTCAAACCCAGCCTCAGCCAAAAGAAAATTGCAAAAAAAAAAAAAAAACAAAACACAACAACAACAAAAAAACAATCACTTCAGCTCTCTTATATCTCTCTTGCTTGAAATACCTTTTTTATGTTTTATGTTTATTACATTTGTGTTTTTATATGTAATGGATGGCTTTTATAGGCAGTAAGTATGCAGCTGGATACTACTTTTTATCTATTCTGGTCATCTCTACCTTTTGAGAGGAATTCATGGAATATCATATTTAAGATGATTATTGATATAGTTGGATTTATACTTGCCATTTTGCTATTTGCTTTCTATTTTTTTATTTCTTCTTCACTGCCTTCATTTGTTACATAATTAGTTTAATGCCACTTTTCAACTTTCTTTGTTGATATTTTTTATTATATTTCTAGTTACTTTTAGTGGGTTCCCTAGAGATCAAAAATATGCATCTTAACTTTTCTTTGATGTGTGTACAGACAGCCTCACCCAGGAATGTAATTTGTCCAGGAAAATTAATATCCTCAAGCTACAGAGTCATTGGCTTTCTTTTTTTGTCTGCTATCAAAAGTATCACTTTCATCAATAATACCAGAGAAGTGAATATCACTTCCCGATGCAAATTAAATGAGCCCTTTTTTCCACTATGACAAGCAAGCTTGCCCATCCTCACTGCATGCTCTGTCCTGGCATTACATTGGTGCTGGAGGTGGGCAGGACCAAGAAGGAATAGATCCAACCAAAATGTTACAGAGTCCTAGTAGAGTCCCAGTGCTTTTACCTGAAGTTCAGCAATTTTCAAGAAAAAATTCTTCTCACATTATTTGAAGCTGTTGTTGATATCCAGTGTATTGAAATGGTTACTGTTGTAAATTTTGTCCATCTTTGTGGTTTCTTTGGGAGAAAGGATTTGCTGATCATGCCATTTTGACCTAGCACAATATTCCTCAGCAGAATTTTGGATCATAACATATAAGACCTTGAACAATTTAAAGTGACTGAGTTACACGTTTGTACTATACTAAATGTTAAGGGACCTATCTGCTTTTCTAAGGGTAAAACATATAAGATAGCTCAGTGAACCAGAGTTATATTTTTGTTTATAGCACCTTAAAAGTTAACATCAAGTCTACGTTTGTATAAGTCAGGTTTTGTTAATATTCTGAAGCACAGTGGCATACCCTTCTAGAACTCTATCAGTCATGGCTCTGTTACTGTGTAAATATAAATGTTTATGAATGATAAATAACATTTAACAACTAGACATTAATTAGGATAGTACACTTTCTTACACAGTGAACTGCAATATGATACTGGATGATTACGGAAAGAAATTACAAGATCCTTTCTCCAAATGCTCACTGATACTCAAGTAACTATTGGTTTGTTCTCAGCAGGTTAGTAACAGAAGAAGTTAGGAGAGTACCTGTGGCCACAGGCTGCCTACTGATTTTGTGAAGACTTTTTTTGCATATCTGTGGTGTCTGGAATCATACAAAGTATGCATGGAACTTTCTTTTTGGCCAATCAGCTTTAGTTACTGTATGTGTACTTAATGCGTGATCCAAGACAATTGTTATTCTTCCAGTGTGGCAAAGAAAAAAATACCTAGGACAATACCTAAAAAAAGAGGTGAAGTACCTCTGCACAGAGAATTATGAGACCCTAAGAAAAGATATATCAGAAAATATCAACAAATGGAAGAACATACTATTCTCTTGGTTGGGAAAAATCAACACTGTTAAAATTTCTATACTACCCAAAGCAATCTATAGATTCAATGCAATCCCCATTAAAATACCAACATCATCCATTGAAGACAGTAAAAAAAAAAAAAAAATAGTTCTTCATTTTGTACGAACCAGAAAAAAACCCATGTAGTCAAGTCTATTCTTAGTAATAAAAACAAAGCTGGAGGCACAAATCTACCAGACTTTAGGTTACATTACAAGTCCATGGTGATCAAACAACTTGATATCGGCACAAAAATATAGGCATAGACATGTGTAATACAGTAGAAAACCAAGAAATGAAACCAGTCTCTACTTGTCATCTGATCTTTGATAAACCAAACGAAAGCATGCAATGGGGAAAAGAATCCCTGTTCAACAAATGATGCTGGGAGAACTGGATAACCACATGCAAAAGATTAAAACTGGACCTGCACATTTCACAAATTACAAAAATGTGCCCAAGGTAGATAAAAGATGTAAATCGAAGACATGAAATGATAAAAATCCTAAAATAAAGAGTGGGAAAAACTCTCGAGGGTATTGGTCTAGGCAAAGATTGTATGAAGAAAACTTCAGTTGCAATTGCAACAACAAAAATCAACACATGGAACTTAATTAAGCTGAAAAGATTCTGCACAGTAAAGCACACAATTAAAGCAAAAAGACAACCTTCAGAGTACAAAAAGATATTTGTATGTTACAAATCAAAGAAAAAGTTGATAACTAGGATCCCAAATTAATCAACAAAACAAGAAAGCCATCCCATCTATCACTAGACAAGAGACATGAACAGAACCTTTTCTGAGAAAGAGAGATAAATAGCTAACAAACATGAAAAAATGTTCATAGTCCCTAGTCAACAGAGAAATGCAAATCAAAACTACCCTGCGATACACCTAATTCCAGTAAGATTAGCCCACATCATAGTCTCAAAGCTGCAGATGCTGGCATTGATGTGGAGAGAAAGAAACGCTTTTACATTGTTGTTGGGACTGCAAATTAAAACAGCCTCTTTGGTAAGAAGTATTGAGAATCTTCAAATAACTCACATTAGACCTTCCATTTGAGCACACAATTCCATTACTATGCATCTACCCAGAAGAAAAAAAATCATTTTATCATAAGGACATTCGCACTAGATTGTTTATTGCAACTCAATTGACAATTGCCAAGATGTGGAAACAACCTAAATTTCTACCAAACCAGGAATGATTAACAAACTATGGTACATACGGTGGTGCCTGTAGCTTAGTGGGTAGGGCACTGGCCAAATACACCCAAGCTGATGGGTTCAAACCTGGCCCGGGCCAACAACAACAATGACAACTGCAACAACAAAAAATATAGCCAGGCATTGTGGTGGTTGCCTGTAGTCCCACCTACTTGGGAGGCTGAGGCAAGAGAATCATTTAAATGCAAGAATTTGAAGATGCTGTACACTGTGACACCATGGCACTGTACCCAGAGCAACAGCTTGAGACTCTGTCTTAAACAAACTAAAAAAAAAAAAACGAACAAACAAACTATGGTATATGTATACCATGGAATACTATTTAGTCATAAAAGAAGATGAAGACTTACATCTTTTGTATTAACCTGGGTGGAGTTGAAACACATTCTTCTTAGTCAAATATCACAAGAATGGAAAAGCAAGTATCCAACATACTCAATACTATTATGAATCCAGTCGATGATGTAGTAGTAACCACACAAGAGAAAAATTCAATTCAACTCAAGATGAGGGAAAGGAAGACAGAGGTATGGGGGACAGAGGAGGAGGGAGGGAGTTTATAGTGCTTCCACTTAATGGGCATAATGTAGGGGTATATGGCACACCTCCTGGGTACAGGATACAACTACAACAGGGACTCTACCTAACAAATGCAAACATTGTAACCTAATTGTTTGTATTCTGACATTAATCTGAAATTAAAAAAAAAAAAAGTTGAACAAACTAGATTTTGCCCCAAACTCAAGATGTGAGGGTGAAACGTTAAAAATAAATAAATAAATATAAGGGCTGGGTGCAGTGGCTCACACTTATAATTCTAGCACTCTGGCTGTGGCGGAATGCTGAGGCAGGTGGATAGCCTGAGTTCAGGAGTTTGAGAACAGCCTGAGAAAGAGGGAGACCCTGTTCCTAAAAATAGCCAGGTGTTGTGGCTCATGTCTGTAGTCTCAGCTACTCAGGAGGCTGAGGCAAGAGGTCACTTGAGCCCAAGAGTTTCAGGTTGCTGTGTGCTATGATGCCATGGCACTCTGCCCAGGGAGACAGAGTGAGGTTCTGTCTCAAGAATAAAGGAGAAAAAAAGGAAAGAAAATCATAAACAACATAGCTAGCATTCACATCATCTACTATGGGTCTATACAAGGACACTCTACATTTAATGCAATTAATATTTTATATAAATGTATTTGTATTTATGGCTACTGCTTTCAGTTTTCTGAATGACAACACATAGCTTTTTTTTTTTTTACATTTATTAGAGTTTCCAATTTGAAAGTAAATCAGGAAATACATACTTTGTGCTTACATGTATTAAATTTTGAGAAAATGTTTTGTTTTATTCCTTTAGTAGTACCTGTTGATCATAGATACCCAAACTATTTTGGTATTAAATTTTCTTCATCTTCAATTCTGCCCATCTGTACTTAGTTTCTACACAGAAAACAACTCCCCCACCACTTGGATCTTTAGTTTATCTTCTAATGCATTTCTATATCACCTTTGTGTCACTTGCATGATGTAGATTAATTTTCCATGAAGGTTTCAGAAATACGAGATATTGCATTCTTTAACAGTATCATTAAATTTCCAAGACATTTTAAACCTATCAAAACTATTTTAAAATTATCAAAAAATTATATATTTTTTTATTAAATCATAGCTGTGTACATTAATGCAATCATGGGGTACAATGTGCTGGTTTTATATACAATTTGAAATGTTTTCATCAAACTAGTTAACACAGCCTTCATGACATTTTCTTAGTTATTGTGTTAGGACATTTATATTCTACACCTAGTACATTTCACATGTACCTTTGTAAGATGCACCATGGGTGTGATCCCACCAATTACTCTCCCTCCACCCATCCTTTCCCATCCCCTCCCCTCACTGTCCCATTTCCCCTTCTTCTTGGGCTATAATTGAGTTATAGCTTTCATAAGAGATACTTGAGATATCTTGAGATACTTTGCTAAGAATATGTTCCAGATCTATCCATGTAAACATGTAAGAGATAAAGTCTCCATCATTCTTTAAGGCTGCATAATATTCCATGGTGTATATATACCACAATTTATTGATTCATTCATGGGTAGATGGGCACTTAGGCTTCTTCCAAGAAAATTATATATTTTGAAATAATATATCAGATGTTGAAGTAGCTTCTTGTTAAAAGGCAATGCTATTTTTAAAAAATGAAACTAGTATATCATTCAATTCAGCATTATTTTCTTTACATTATCATTCTGTTCCTTAAATTAGTCTTTCAAACTTTCAAAAAATGTGAAATTTTTTCATCACTTGTTACTGATTGATGAGCAGCATTATACTGTAAGTATAATATTAGATGTTGCAAAACACTTTAAGTCTCTTTAACTCATTTTCTTTTAAAAGTTCTTTTATGTTTTGTATTTCAAGCAATTGTATTGTTTTAGAAGATTTCTGTTCTCTATTTGGTTTCAAACAATCATGACCAACAAAGCTGACTGGACCTCCAAATAATTATGAATGTGTTAATATTTCAAGGAAAGATAGTCACAGTAATATTGGAATTTTTACACTTCAAATAGAAATTACAATTAACACTATAAGATAAACGGTGATTCAGGTGACAACATAGAGCATCCAAGTATAAACAATTACTAAACCAAAAAAAGGTGACATTTAAAAGGTCAATATGACTCAAAGAGCTGTGAAAATCAATTGACCAAAAATTGCCTGTTCCAAAGAAGTGAAAGAGATTCAAATGAAATCATACTTTAACTTTAACTTATACTTGTCCTAAATTATATCTGCTAGACAATATCCAAAAAATAATTTGTTCCTTTTACTCAAAGATAATTTTCTCAGAGTGTATCCCAAATCTTCTAGGATACCCTCTCAGCACACATATAAAATTCACTTATATCTAATGTTTATGTCTAAACATTATTACTTGTCTTCTAATTAAAAATATATTTAACCATAAATTTGTATTTGAATTTGGACAAAATATTGCCGTAAGACTTTACTTATGAGATGGTCATTTGGATATTTTTTCACTTTAAAATTTAATGCAGTAAATGTTTATTTATACCCTACTCTGAGCCTAGCCCTGTACTTGGTTTTATAAGATTTATAAAATAAACAATTAAATAAAAGATGTCCTCAGTCACTATACCTTCTCACTTACTTCCTATGTTCTTTCTTCTCTCTTTTCCTGTATTTCTTTCTTTTGTTCCCCTTTCTATCTTTTTCTCCTCTTAATAATGACATTTTTATATAGAAGCATATATTCTCCATTGGGGAGAGACACTATGGAGATTTAATCAGCAGTTATTATGTGTAGGATACTATACCTACAGAATATCATGGCCACTACTGAGAGGTGATTGAACTTATTTTAAAAAGAATTTGGGTAGAAGGCTAAGACAGTGAAATAGAAGCAGCCCACAAATACTGCTTTCAGTGAGAGCATCAAAGTTACCAGTAGATGCCCGCTTACAGATGAAATATTTTGGAGACAGGATCATAAATTATCAGAGAAGTGATGTGATGTACTCAGAGTGAAGCAAACAGACAGGAAGAGATACACTTACCAAACTGGAAAGTACTTTGGGAAGACCCCTACCCATTGGGAAGAGATAAAGGAGACACAACCCAGGATCCCACGTTCTCCATGCAGACATCATGACTTGAGCTGTGAGGGGCCTCTCACCACCATTATGGGTGTCTGTTCCAATCAGAAAAATGCTTGGAGACTGTGTGGTAAAGTGGTATCAGAGAGCAGGCTCAGCAGAGACATGCTGGCCTCAGTTACCAAGTTGCTCCGGTTTCCTCCACTCTGTGCATTTGGATTCAGAGCACCTGCTCTGCATAGAAATCAGCTTCTTTGCAACTGCCCCCACACGGCCCCTTGCCAGGCCAAAGAGTGAGCATGGAGAGCAGATGATCTCACACACTTATGACTGAGAGGCAAGTGCACCCCACCAGGGTATATGAACAAAGCAGCTGCCAATGCCACTTGAAAGATCTCAAGTGAGACATGTGTGAAGAGACAGCCTCAGGCATCTAGCAGCCCAGCCCCTGTGGCCCACACACTGACCAGCAAAACAAGTCCCCCAGCCATTTGTTCTGAGGCAAGGTCCATGCCCTTGCAGACCTGCATGATGACAACACGCCCACAGTTAAGTTCTCCACCACAAAGCCAAAGGCACCCCCTGCTTCATACCATCATTTCACCTAAACGTGGGTGGAACAAACACCCAACCCCTGAGCGCCTTCAGGAACTGACATCAGAGGGCAGAGCCAGGCAGAAGAACCTTCCTTAATCCACAACATCTGCCTCTGTGGGGAGAGATTCACTCTGCTTTCTGCCTGAACTTTTAACGGTGTCCTAGCAACCAACTCACCAATCCACATGAAGTCTCCCCAGCATCAGCTTCAACTATAACAGATACAGGAGAATGGAACAACATGAATCAGCTATATCACAAGATCTCAGTGCATCTGCTCTTCTCCTAAAGGGTCAATCTTTTGGAATAAGACACAAAAGTACCCTTTAAGAATATTTCTCTTCTCACTAAATTGCCAAATTCCCAACCACTGCAAAACTATCTATCCCAAACCAAGAGGAGAGATTTCAGATGAGAAGTAATGAGCAAAAGAAAAGATAACACGAAAAAGCAAAGCAGTTCAACACCCTAAGAGATCACAATGGATCTACAGCAATGGTCTCAATCTAAAAGGAAATTGTTGAAATGTCAAAAATGGAATATAAAATATGTATGGAAAATAAAATAAATGATATTGAAGAAAAAGTTGAAAGCTAACACAAGAAGCTAAAAAAATCTCAAAGCATGAATAATAAAAATGAAAAGTTACTATAAGTGATAGATAGCATAGAAAAAGATATAACAGAAATTGAATAAAAGAGTCACTTAGCAAACTTCAAAATACAGTAGAAAGCTTCCACCATAGCCACACCAAAGAGAAGAATCACAGATCTCAAAGACAAGGTTTTTGAATTAACCTAGTCAGTCAAAGATGCAGAAAACAGAATAAAGAATAATAAAAAAATCACTCATAGAAATAGGAGAATATGAAAAGTGAACCAATTAATGATATTAATGATAGGTGTCTTTAATGGACAAGAATTACTAATAAAAATCCTGGAAAACTTATTTGAGGAAATTATTGAGGAAACCTTCTGCGGCATAATCAGATATCAAGATTACCACTGAAGCCCAGGAAGATTCATAGCAAGTAAGACATCTCTGAGACACATAGTCATCAATCTGGTAAAAGAGAAAAAGAAGGAGAAAACTCTACAGGCTGCAAGATGAGAGCAGCAATAAGCATACAAAGAAAAACCCATGAGGCAAACAATGGATTTCTGAACTGAGATTTTATAAGCCAAAAGGGACTGGAGCTCAACTTTTTTTTTTTTTTTTTTTTTGCAGTTTTTAGTGGGGGCTGGGTTTGAACACCCCGAAGCTGCACTTTTAATCTTAAATAGGCCAACTTTCGGCCATGAATTTTGTACCCCTCAAAACTAAATTTCATAAACAATGAATAAATAAATACTTTTCCAGTTAAGCTAACACTAAAGGAATGATCCAGTGCTAGACCTATTGAATAGGAAATACTCAATAATGCACTATACATAATACCACACAATAGATACCCACTAGTGTTAAGCCACCCCAAAAGTAAAGCTCAAAATTCAGATAAATCAATAACAGGGGGAAAAAACAAAAACACAAGGTATCATTCAACATGATAAAAACAACTTTACCTCATATGTAAATACTAAAACTGACACAAATGGTTTTAATGCTCCAATTACAAGGCACGAACTGGCTGAGTTGAAGAAAAAATATTGCCCTAGTATATGCCATCTCCAAGAATTCCATATAACTCACAAATACTTGCACAGACTCAAGGTAAAGGGATGGAAAAAATATTTCAAATAAAAGGCTGGTGTAGCCATTCTCATATCAGATAAAATTGATTTTAAATCAATTATGGTAAAAAAAAAAAGGACAAATATGGTAATTATATAATGATAAAGAGGGCAATTCAGCAAGACAGCAAGAAGACATAACAATCTTAAATATATAAGCCCCTAACACAGGAGCTCTAGATTCATTAAACAAAATGTGCCAGATCTAAGCAAAGAAATAAACAGTAGCATTTCACAGCATTTCACTGTAGATTTCAACTCTTGACTGATAAAACTGGACAGACCTCAAAGCAAAAAATCAGCAAAGAAATACTAGACTTAAATGGTACTTCAAGACAAATGGACCTAACAGACATTTATAGAATACTAAAAAACATGTAGAATATGCATTCTTCTCATTGGCATAGACATTTTCCAACATTGATCATATTCTATATGACAAAACAAGTCTCAGAAATTCCAGAAAAACCAAAATTATACCATGTATATTCTCACACCTCAAGAGAATAAAGGTAGAAATCAATTTTAAGAGAAACTTTTAGTCCACATAATGTCATGGAAATTACACAAACTACTTTGAATGATCCTTGGTTCAGTAATAAAATTAAGATGGAAATCAAAAGATTCTGAAAAATTAATGACAAGGAGGACATACATTTTCAAAATATATGGCATGCACTATTGGCACTGCTAAGGGAGAGATTTATACCCCTGAAGTCTTACATCAAAAAGACAGTAAGATCACAAATTATTAATATCAACCTTATGCCATATCTCAAGGAAGTAGCAGTGAAGAACAAACTAAATCCAAAGCCAACAGAAGATAAGATGTAACAAAGTTCAGAACAAAACAAAATAAATGGAAACCAATAAAAAATCATCTATGAAAGAAAAAGTTGTTTCTGTGGAAAGATAACCAAAATTGATAGACCACTAGCCAGCCTAACCAGAAATAGAAGAGGAAGAACTAACATACATTCAATTAGAAATGAAAATGGAGACATTAAAGCTGACACCTTAGAAATATAAAATATCATCCATAAATACTACAAAAATCTCTACACACACACAAACTATAAGACTTGGAGGAAATGGATAAATTCCTGAAAACACAGAACCTCCAACTCTTCTTCTCAGGAAGAAATAGAAATCTTTAACAGACTAATTGAGAATAGACCAATGAGACTGAGGTGGTAACAAAAAAATCTCCCCCCCAAAAAAATCCCCAACCAGATGTATTCACAGCTACATTCTATCAGACCTACAAAGAAGAACTGGAAACTATACTTCAGAAATTTGTAACGTCAAGAAAGATGGAATCTTCCCTAAATTATTCTATGAAGCAAGTCGCACCTTGATACCAAAGCCAGGAAAGGTGGCTTAATACCAAAGCCAGGAAATAACAACAAAAATAAAACTGCTGACCAATATTTGTAATCAACATTGATGCAAACACCCTCAACAAGATACAAGCCAACTGAATTTAGCAACCCATAAAAATGGTAATTCACTATGATCAAGTGGTTTTCATCCCAGGGATGCAAGGATGATTAAACATGCATAGATTTATCAATGTGATTCACCACATAAACAGATGCAAAAACGAAGACCGTAGGATCATCTCAATAGATGCAGAAAAGGATTTAATAAACCCTCAACATACAAGTCATAAAAGGAATGTACTTCAAAATTATAAAAGCCATATATGATAAACCCACAGGCAATATCACACCAAATGGGGAAAAAGCATTGAAAGCATTCCCCATTAAGAACTGGAACAAGACAAGGGTGGCTGCTGTCCCCACTACTATTCCACATAGTACTAGTCAGAACCCTCATGCAAGAGAAGGAAATAAAGGGTATACAAATTGGAAAAAAGGAGGTCAAACTATCACTTTTCATTAATGATACTAACTTATATCTAGAAAATCCAATGACTCCACCAAAGGACTCCTAAAATTGATAAATTCAGCAAAGTCTCAGGTTACAAAATCAATGTATATAAATTAGTAGCATTTCTATATACTAACAATAGTCAAGCTAAGAGTCAAATCAAGGACTCAATACCAGAAATAAAGAGACCCAGAAATAAAAACTAAGGAGCTACAGCCAACTGATCTTCAGCAAAGCAGACAAAATAGACTGGAGAAAAGATGCCCTGTTCAGTAAATTGTGTGGGGAAAACTGGATACCCTCATGCAGAAAAATGTAAAAGGACACATATTTTCTCCACGTACAAAAATTAATTCCAGATGTATTAAAGACTTAAATGTAAAGTATGAGATCATAAAAATTTTAGGGGAAAACATAGGAAAGACTCTTCTCAATATAGGCCTAGGCAAAGAATCTATGACTAAGACCCCCAAAGGCAAAAGCAGCAGCAACAAAAATAAATTAACATGACTTAACTAAAATGCTTCAGTACAGCAAAGGAAATAATTAAACAGAGTAAACAGGAATCCTAGAGAACTGGAGTAAATATTTACATACTATACATATGACAAAAAACTGATTTACAAAATGTACAAGAAACTCAGAGATAACAGCACAAGAAAAAAAATCTCATTGAAAAAGTGGGCAACAAGTGCCCATCGATCCACGAATGGATTAATAAACCGTGGTATATGTACACCATGGAATATTACGCAGCCTTAAAAAAAGATGGAGACTTTACCTCTTTCATGTTTACATGGATGGAACTGGAACATATTCTTCTTAGTAAAGTATCCCAAGAATGGAAGAAAAAGTATCCAATGTACTCAGCCCTACTATGAAACTAATTTATGGCTTTCACATGAAAGCTATAACCCAGTTATAACCTAAGAATATGGGTAAGGGGGAGAGGAAGGGGAAGGAGGGGGAGCATGGGCAGAGGGAGGGTGATTGGTGGGATTACACCTGCAGTGCATGCAGTGCATCTTACAAGGGTACATATGAAATTTAGTAAATGTGGAATGTAAATGTCTTAACACAATAACTAAGAAAATGCTAGGAAGTCTATGTTAACCAGTGTGTTGAAAATCTGTCAAATGGTCTATGAAACTAGTGTCTGGTGCCCCATGATCACATTAATGTACACAGCTATGATTTAATAAAAAAAAAAAAAGAAAGAAAAAGTGGGCAAAAAACATGACCCAACGTTCTTCAGAAGAAGTAGACAAATGGCCAATAGACATATGCAAAAAAAATTCAAGATCACTAATCATCAGAGAAATGCAAATCAAATCTATAAAGAGACACTGTCGCAGTCCCTAGTGGCCCCTATGGCCCTGGACTCGATCGCAACAGGAAGGAACCAGGCGTGACTTGGATTAGAAGTACAAGCTTGCAGGAGGTGGGCTAAACTTGCTTGCAGGATAGCCCTGAGCAACCTCCACAGTAGCCTTTTATTGAGACAGTACAAGACAGGTGAGGGGGGTGTTAGACAATGAATGCATGCCTAAGGATCACCATAGGCTCAGACTTGTTCTCTGCAAGGAGCACCTGTGGACAAATCGTCCGAGGGTCCACCTGGCAGCTGCAAATCATCTTGCTCAGAGATCGTCTGGCTCTTGGCATCTTCTACAAGACACCACCTTAGCCTTCTTAGTCTGGCCATAATTAAAAAATCAAAGATCAACAAATTTTGACATGGTTGCAGAAAAAAATAAATTATTGGTGGCCTACAAATTAGTATAACCTCTGCATGCTAATGGAGATTCCTCAAAGAACAAAAAGTAGACCTACCATTCCAACTACTGGCTATCTATATACCCCACACCCAAATTAAATATTTTTATCAAAAAAAAGAAAACTACAATCAAATCTGCACTTAAATATTGTAGCAAAACTCAAGATTGAAAATATGTAGAATCATCTTAGCTGACCATGAAGAAGTGACAGCAGCCACCCTTGTCTTGTTCAGTTGGTTAGTGGATAAAAAAAATATGGTGTACACACACCCACACACACACCACAGAGTACTTATCAGACTTAAAAAGGGATGAAGTAAATGTCATTGGCAGCAACTTGGATGGAACTGGAGACTATTACTATCCTAAGTGAAGTATCTCAAGAATGGAAAAACAAACACCACAACCTGTTATTACTAATAAATGGAAGCAAAACGATGGATGCACATGGGTACAAAAATATGCAAAGGACTTTGGAAACAAGAAAAGGGAGGGAAGGAGGAAGTTAGTGATATAAACTTTCCTATTGTGTATCATAAACATTGTCTTGATGGTATGCGCACCGAAAGTTCTAACTTCCACATAGTAGAGTGCATTCACATAGCAAAAACCTCTGTACAACAGGTGAGGTCCCACCAATTACCCTTCCTCCTATGGTGCATATTGCAATGGTACATGTCAAATCTATTAAGAATGGAGTATAAATGTCTTAATGCAATAATTAAGTGAGGTGACCAGTTTGATGTTAACCAGTTTGATGTAAGCATTCCAAATTGTATATAAAATAAGCACATTGTACCCCATAAATGCATTAATGTACACAGTTATTATTTAATAAAAAATTATTAAGAAAAAACAAAAAAAATGCTCTATACCCCATTAATAGTTTGAAATGAAAGAATCTTTAAAAAGAATTTGAATTTCCAGTTAGTAACAGATAAATGAAAATAATAAACACAATTTTAAAAGTATATCTGGTAACTATTAATGGGATTATTTTTTATTTATTGGTTGATTTTTTTATTGTTAAATCATAGCTGTGTACATAAGTGCAATCAAGGGGTACAATGTGCTGGTTTCATAAACAATCTGAAACATTCCCATCAAACTATTCAATGCAGCCTTCATGGTATTTTCCTAGTTATTTATGTAGACATTTGTATTCTGCCTGTAGTAAGTTTTGCCTGTACCCATTCCAAGATGCACCACAGGTGTTGCCCCATCCATCACCCTCCCTCCACCCTAACCTCCCCACTCCATTCCCCTTCCTTGGCCCCTTCCCCATAGTCTTGTGCCATAGTTGGGCTATAGCGTTCATGTGAAAGCCACAATTTAGCTTCATAGTAGGGCTGAGTGCATTGGATACTTTTTCTTTCATTCCTGAGATACTTTGCTAAGAAGAATATGTTCCAGCTCCATCCATGTAAACATGAAAGAGGTAAAGTCTCCATCTTTCTTTAAGGCTGCATAATATTCCATGGTATACATGTACCACAGTTTGCTTGTCCATTTGTGGGTCGATGGGCACTTGGGCTTCTTCCATGACTTAGCAATTATGAATTGGGCTGCAATAAACATTCTGATACAGATGTCTTTGTTATATTGTGATTTTTGGTCTTCTGGGTATAAACCTAGTAAAGGAATTATAGGATCGAATGGCAGGTCTATTTTTAGGTCTCTAAGTAATCTCCAAACATCCTTCCAGAAGGAACATAATAGTGTGCATTCCCACCAGCAGTGTAGAAGTGTGCCCTTTCCTCCACATCCACACCAACATCTCTGGTTTTGGGATTTTGTTATGTGGGCTACTCTTACTGGGGTTAGGTGATATCTCAAAGTAGTTTTGATTTGCATTTCTCTGATGATTAAGGATAATAAGCTTTTTTTCATGTGTTTGTAGATTGTGCGTCTGTCTTCTTTAGAGAAGTTTCTCTTCAAGTCCCTTGCCCACCCTGAGAGGGGATCATGTGTTCTTTTCTTGCTAATACGTTTGAGTTCTCTGTGGATTCTGGTTATTAGACCTTTTTCGGAGGTATAACCTGCAAATATTTTCTCTCATTCTGAGGACTGTCTGCTTGCTTTACTTACAGGCAGAAGCTCTTGGCTGTGCAGAAGCTTTTTAGTTTGATCAGGTCCCAGTAGTGTATTTTTGATACTGTTTTCAATTGCCTGGGGAGTCCTCCTCATAAAATATTCACCCAGGCCGATTCCATCTAGAGTTTTCCCTATACTTTCTTCAAGTATTTTTATAGTTTCATGTCTTAAGTTTAAAAGTTTTATCCAGTGAGAGTCTATCTTACTTAATGGTGAAAGGTGTGGATCAGTTTCAATCTTCTACAGGTTGCCAGCCAGTTCACCCAGCACCATTTGTTAAATAGGGAATCTTTTCCCCACTGAATGTTTTGAATTGGTTTGTCAAAGATCAAATAATGGTAAGTAGCTGCATTCATCTCTTAGTTCTCTATTCTGTTCCAGACATCTATTTCTCTGTTTTTGTGCCAATACCATGCTGTTTTGATCACTATCGATTTATAGTACAGTCTCAGGTCTGGTAGCATGATTCCTCCTGCTGTGTTTTTATTGCTGAGTAATGTTTTCACTATTTGAGGTTTTTGATGATTCCATATAAAACAAAATATTATTTTTTCAAGATCTTTAAAATATGACAATGGAGCTTTAATAGGAATTGCATTAAAATTATATATTGCTTTGGGTAGTATAGACATTTTAACAATGTTGATTCTTCCCAGCCATGAGCATGGTATGTTTTTCCATTTGTTAACATTTTCAGCTATTTCTTTTCTTAAAGTTTCATAGTTCTCTTTGTAGAATCTTTCACGTCCTTTGTTAGGTATACTCCCAAATATTTCATCTTCTTTGGCACTACTGTGAAAGAAATAGAGTCCTTGAATATTTTTTCAGCTTGGTTATTGTTGGTATATATAAAGGCTACAGATTTATGGGTGTTGATTTTGTAGCCTGAGACATTGCTGTATTCCTTGATCACTTCTAAGAGTTTTGTAGTTTTGGAATCCCTAGTGTTTTCCAGATATACAATCATATCATTTGCGAAGAATGAAAGTTTGATCTCTTCTGAGATCAGAAGGGTATGATCTATGATCCTATGTGGATACCCTTGATCGCGTTTTCTTCCCTAATTGCAATGGCTAAAACTTCCATTACAAAGTTAACGAGCAATGGAGACAATGGGCAACCTTGCCTGGTTCCTGATCTAAGTGGAAATGATCAATTTTATTCCATTCAATACGATATTGGCTGTGGGTTTGCTGTAGATGGCCTCTATTAGTTTAAGAAATGTCCCTTCTATACCAATTTTCTTAAGTGTTCTGATCATGATGGGATGCTAGATATTACCAAAAGCTTTTTCTGCATCAATTGAAAGAATCATATGGTCCTTATTTTTTAGTTTGTTTATGTGCTGGATTACATTTATAGATTTACGTATATAGAACCAGCCTTGAGGCCCTGGGATAAATCCCACTTGGTCATGGTATATAATTTTTTTGATGTGTTGTTGGATTCTGTTTGTTAGGATCTTATTGAGTATTTTAGCATCAATATTCATTAGTGATATTGGTCTATAACTTTCTTTTCTTGTTGGGTCTTTCCCTGGTTTGGGGATCAAGGTGATGCTTGCTTCGTAGAATGTGTTGGGTAATATTCCTTCTTTTTCTATATTTTGGAAGAGGTTTAGTAGTAAAGGTACTAGTTCTTCTTTAAAGGTTTGGTAGAATTCTGACGTAAAGCCATCTTGTCCTGGGCTTTTCTTTTTGGGGATATTTTGTACAGTTGATGCTATTTCAGAACTTGATATAGTCCTGTTCAACATTTCTACTTCATTCTGGTTAAGTCTTGGTAGGTGGCATACTTCCAGGTATTAGTCAATTTCTTTCAGATTTTCATATTTCTGAGAGTAGAGTTTCTTGTAGTATTCATTAAGGATTTTTTGAATTTCTGAGGGGTCTGTTGTTACTTCATCGTTACCATTTCTGATTGATGAAATTAGCAATTTTACTCTTTTTTTCCTGGTTAGGTTGGGCAAAGGTTTATCTATTTTATTGATCTTTTCAAAACAACAACTTTTGGATTTATTGATCTGTTGTATAATTCTTTTGTTTTCAATTTCATTTATTTCTGCTCTGATTTTGGTTATCTCTATTCTTCTGCTGGGTTTGGGATTGGAGTGTTCTTCCTTCTCCAGTTGCTTGAGATGTCCCATTAAGTTATTTACTTCCTCTCTTTCAATTTTCTTGAGGAAGGCTTGCAGTGCTATAAATTTCCCTCTTAGGACTGCTTTTGCAGTATCCCACAGGTTCTGATAATTCGTGTCTTGATTGTTGTTTTGTTCCAAAAATTTGGTGATTTCCTTCTTAATCTTGTTTATAACCCATCTATGCTTCAGCATAAGGTTGTTTATCTTCCATGTTTTTGTATGAGTATGCAGATTCCTGTTGTTATTGAGTTCAACTTTTATTCCATGATGGTCTGAGAAGATGCAAGGAATAATTTCTACTTTTTTAAATTTGCTGAGGTTGCATTTGTGGCCTAGGATGTGGTCGATTTTGGAGTATGTTCCATGGACTTATGAGAAGAATGTGTACTCAGTTTTCTTGAAATGAAATATTCTGTAGATGTCTGTTAAGTCCAGATGTTGAATGGTTAAGTTTAAATCTAAAATTTCTTTGCTTAGCTTCTTTTTGGAGGATCTATCCAGCACTGCTAAAGGGGTGTTAAAATCTCCAACTACTATGGAACTGGAGGAAATCAAGTTGCTCATGTCTGTTAGAGTTTCTCTTATAAATTGACGTGCGTTCTGATTGGATACATAAATATCAATAATTGAAATCTCATCATACTGCGTATTACCTTTAACAAATATGAAGTGTCCATCCTTATCCTTCCTTATTTCAGTTGGTTTAAAGCCTATTGCATCTGCGAATAGGATTACAATGCCTGCTTTCTTTCTGCTTTCCATTTGCCTGGAGTATAGATGACCATCCCTTCACCTTGAGTCTATATTTGTCTTTTAATGTAAGATGTGATTCTCTTGTATGCAGCAGATATCTGGCTTGAGTTTTTGTATCCAGTCAGCCAACCTGTGCCTCTTTAGAAGACAGTTTAAACCATTCACATCAATTGAGAATATTGATAAGCCTTTCAAGATTCCGGTGGCTATTTTTAATCCTTTTGCGACTGTGGAATTTGGAATTTGATCAATTTTCTGGGTGGGTTTACTTTTGTGGTGGAGGATTATGCTGGTCTTTATGGAGGATAGGTCTGAAAATATCCTGGAGAGATGGTTTAGTTATGGCAAATTTCTTCAACATGTGAATGTCATTGAAGTATTTAATTTCTCCGTCATAAATGAAACTCAGTTTAGCTGGGTACAGGATCCTGGGTTCAAAGTTATTTTGTTTTAGAAGACTAAAAGTTGATGACCATCCTGTTTTAGCTTGAAAGGTTTCAGCAGAGAGGTATGCAGTTATTCTAATATTCTTGTCCTTGTAGGTAATGGTTTTCTGTGTCTGGCTGCCTTCAGAATTTTCTCCTTCATATTAACTTTAGTGAAATTGATTATGATGTGTCTGGGGGATGTCTTATTTGGGTTGAGTTGTGCTAGAGTTCTGAAACTGTCTGCTATCTGAATTTCAGAATCTCTTGGCATGTCTGGAAACTTCTCCTTCATAATCTCACAGAGAAGAGACTTTGTGCCTTGTGAAGCCACTTCATCGCTTTTGGGGATCCCTATAAGATGAATATTGATTTTCTTTGAATTATCCCAGAGCTCTCTGAGAGAGTGATCTGTTTTTGCCCTTCATTTCTCTTCCTCTTTGAGAGTTTGGGAGTGTTCGAAAGCTTTGTCTTCAATGTCAGAAATCCTTTCTTCTGCTTGCTCCATTTTGTTACTGAGGGATTCTACTGTGTTTCTCACATCTTTGAGGGCTGCAACTTCTTGTCTCAATGTGTGAAAATCTTTGGTCATTTGGTCTTTGAATTCGTTGAATTCTTGAGATATCTTTTGGGTTACTGCTTGGAATTCTGGTTCTATTTTATTTGCTATTCTGATTCTGGATTCAATTTCTGACATCTCTGCTATTTGTTTGTGCATGGGATCTTGTGCTGTGTCTGCCCCATTGATCCTTGGCGGAGTTGATGTACTCTGATTATTCATATTGCCAGAGTTTTTCTGTTGATTTTGCCTCATGATTGTTTTTCACCGTTGCCTCTGGCTGTCCTCAGAGTTGGGGAGATGTCTCTCCAAGATTAGACCCCAGTGGGATCACTCTATTGTTGTTGGATCTTTGTAGGGAGTGACCCTGCGTAGTTCCTCTGGGGCTGCCACAGCCACCAAGTTCTGGTTGTGGAAGCAGCTCCAGAGTGTGTCACACCCAGATCCAGCAACAGGGCAGGAGGTTGTGTGCATAGTTCTGGGAATGCCTGGAACCCAGTGACTTTGGCACAGAGAGCCCAAGGCTCCAGCAGACTCTGGCCGGGAAAAGGGCTCTGCACAGAGGCAGGGAGGGCTCCAGAGGGCATGCAGCTACCAGAGTCCCTGGGCAGATGAGTGGGCCTGTGTGGAGGCAGGGAGGGTACAGGAGGGAGGACGCGGGGTTGTGCAGCTCCCCCAGTTCCTGGTCAGGGCATGCGGAGGCACAGCAGGCGGGAGTTGTTTGTTGGGGTTCGCAGTGCAGCTCTTATGGAGGTCCGGGCGGCACCAAGCCCAGGAGTTTGAGGTTGCTATGAGCTGTGATGCCATGGACTCTACCCAGGCAACAGCCCGAGACTCCAGTGTGCCAAAACCGGTTTCACTGTGCCCCTGAGGGTTAAGGCTGTAAGACAGCTCAGTCCCTGTCTTTAGGCTGCTCAGTCACTAAGTTACTAGCTCCCTCCCAATCCTTGCTCTGTGACCCTGAGGGTGGAGCTTGCTGGGGCAGTTCTCTCACAATGGCTCCCTGCAGCCCACAGCCAAACACTGTTAGCTCCGTCTGGCTCAGCGGCTCAGTCTGGAGCCCTGGACAATGCCCATATTTCTCCACACTCCTGCTCAAGCTCTCCCCAAGATAGTTCAACTGAGTGCCAAGTCCAAAAACACCAAAACAGTTCACAGGTAAGGTCTTTCTGGTTTGCAGTCTCACTGCTGCTTGTACTTACGGCTGCTGGCAGGATTAGGTCGATTGAACACACACAACCACTTGCCAGTTTTCCACTGTTTTTGTCCTTCTTTTGGGGTCCAGAAGTCCCTTGCTGACTCCCTGTATCCTCAAAGGGACAATTATAGGCAGATCCCACCAGCCAGAGATGCCATGGTGTCTTATCTCCCCAGACTCACCGTGCCCAGTTGCAGGGAAGCTGTTACTCAGACGCCATCTTGCTCCCTATCCTGTTTTTTATTTTTGTGTGATCTTTCACTTAAATTTATTTTTTATTTATTAATTTGCAAATAGAATGGTAATCATTTATGGTGCATGATATGACTCTTGAAAAATATATACATTGTGTACTGGCTAAATCGAGCTAATTCTCATATTCATTATCTCACATACAAGAGCTGTCTAGAAATTACATAACCGTGTAACATGAAAAATAAAGACATATATGGCTGGAGACTTTCCAAAAAGCCCTATAGTTACTTATCCTTTTGTGTATGTGATGAGAACACTTAAAATCTACTCTTAGTGACTTTCTAGTATCTAATAATAATATTGGTATTGATATTAACTATTGTGACCACCTTGTACAGTAGATCCCTTCACATTATCCTTCTTTTCTAACTGAAACTTTGTATCCTCCCAGCCTCCCATCTCCCCAGTATTGTCTGTTCTTCCCTGGTACCAGCCTCTGGTAACCACCAGTCTCCTCTCTGTGTCTATGATCTCTCCTTTTTTAGATTTCACATATGAGTGAGATTATTGGATATTTGTCTTTCTGTGCCAGGCTTTTATTTCACTCAATGTTGTCCATGTTCCTTCATCTTGTCACAAATGATAGGACATTCATTTTTTAAGGCTGAATAGTATTAAATTGTGTATATAAACCATATGTTCTTTATCCATATGACCACTCTCACGAGAGCTTAGATTGGTCCCTTATCTTGGCTGTTGTGAATAATGCTGCAAAAAATACACAGGAGCCAGATATTCTTTGTCATAAAAATTTTATTTCCTTTGGATATATATCCAGTACTTGGATTCCTGATCCATATGGTGGTTCTATTTTTAATTTTTTGAGGAACCTCCATGATATTTTTCTAGACTGGCTGAACTAGTTTGCATTATAACTAATAATGTACCAGCAATTCCTCTTCTCTGTCTTTGTCAACATTTATCTTTCTCTTTTTGATAATGATCATTCTAATAGGTGTGAATTATCCTGCATTGTGGTTTAAATATGAATTTCCCTGATGATTAGTGATGTTGAATATTTTTCATACATCTACTTGCCACTTGTATATTTTGATTAATCTTTCCTCCAGTCCCTTTCTCATTTTTTTAATTGGGTTATTTTTTTCTTGCTATTTAGATATTTGAATTTCTTTTGTATTTCGGATATTAAACCCATATCAGATGTATAGTTCCTCCCACTCTGTGGATTATCTCATCAATCTGTCACTATTTCCTTTATTGTGCAAAAGCTTTTTCATTTGATTTCATCCCATTTGCTTATTTTGAGTTTTGCTGCCTTTGCTATGGTTTCCTCCCCAAAAATCCATGCCCAGGCCTATGTTGTGGAGATTACCTGCTGTGTTTTCCTCTAGTTAATTTTACAGTCTCAGTTCTTACACTGAGGTCTTCAATCCATGTAAGTTGATTTTTGTGTACTGCATCAAATAAAGGTCTAATTTTATTTTCTTGCATGTGGGTATTTGGGTTCCCTAGAATTATTTATTTAATAACTTTCCCCCGTGTGTTCCTTCTTTCTTTGTCAAAAATAAATTGTCTGTAAACATGTGGATTTATTTCTGGACTCTTCACAGTGTTCCACTGGTTTATGTGTCTATTTTATGCTAATGTCCTTCTATATTGATTACTACAGCTTTGTAGTCACATTTGAGATCAGGCAGTGGCAGTCTGAGGCCTCCAGTTTTCTGTTTCTGCTCAAGATTTCTTTGTCTATTTGTTATTGCTTATGGTTCCATTCAAATTTTAGGGTTCTTTTTTCTATTTGGGGGGAAAATATCAAGAGACTTTTGATAGGGATAGCATTAATGTATAAATTGCTTTGCATATATGGATGCTTTAATAATATTACAGTAATTTCTGTCTCTGTGAATACCAGTTATTTTTCCATATATCTGTAATTTCCTCAATTACTTTCACTTTTGTTTTATTATTTTTAGCATTCTGGTCTTTCACCTCCTTAGTTAAAGTGATTGTGAGCACATTTTTTTATATTGGAACTTTTAAAAATGGAATTGTTTTCTTGATTTATTTTCCTGGTAGTTTGTTGTTAGTGTGTAGCGACACTGCTGATTTTTATATGTTGATCTTATATTCTGCAACAGTCCTGATTTTTTTTATTAGTGCACACAGTTTTTTAATGATCCCTTTTCTATAAGATCATGTTATCTTGTGGTTCTCTATGTATAAGATCATGTGATCTGAACACAGAGACAAATTCACTTTTTCCTTTTCAATTTAAATGCCTTCTATTTTCTCTCCCATAATTACTCCAACTAGGTCTTCTAGTACTATGTCGAATAGAAGTCATAAGAGTGGACATCCCTGTCTTATTCCTGGTCATATAAGAAGTACTTTTAACTTTTCATCTTTGTGTTTAATGTTTTCTATGGCCTTGTGATACATGGCTTGATGGTGTACACTCCTCTGTATTGTACCTCAGTTCATTGAGAGTTTTTATCCTAAAGAGATATTGAATTTTGTCAGGTGCATTTTCTGCATAAATTGAGATGATCATTTGGTCTTTAATCCTATTAATATGGACTATCACATTTACTGATTTGCATATGCTGAAATATCTTTGCATCCCTCTGATAAATCCCCCTTGATGGTGTTGAAATGGTCCTTTTAATGTATTGTTGAATTCACTATGCTAGAATTATGTTAAGGATTTTTGTATATATGACCATTAGGGATATTGGCCTATAATTTTCTCTTCTTATATTATCTTTGTCTGGCTTTGTTATCTGGATAACGATTCTCTCATGAAATGAATTAGGAACTATTTAATTTGGGGGGAGAGTTTGAAAAGGATTGAAATTAATTCTTCTTTAAGTGTTTGGTAGAATTCAACAGTAAAGCCCATCAGATTCTAGGCTTTTCTTTGATAGGAGAATTTGTATTACTGATTTAATCTCTTTATGCATTATTAGTCTGTTCAGATTATCCCTCTCTTCACGGTGACCAACTGCTAAGAAATTTGCCCTGCAATCTCTAGCTACAAATAATTCACGGACTTTTCAGGAAGGGATATTGGAAATTACACGTTTATCTTTAAGAGTTACTGCTGCTTTGGATAAAAATGCCTTCTTACAAGAATCACTGCTAGTACAAACAACATATCCAAGCTAACACAGTGGCTGTTGCCACCAGAAAGAGAGACAAATTGCTGTTGAATTGCCAAGAGCATCTGTTAGAATTACCTGGTGGGTGTATTAGTAGGATACTTATTTGAGGGCTGAATATAAGTTTCATTAGTGCCATTAAAATATTCAGAGCATGTTGCCTTCAGAATTAATCATCTCTACTTGCATTCCTGGAGAGGATGGCTGAGATGGATCAGTATGAAGAGAAAATTACAACTGTTTAGTAGGAACCCTGGTGGGCTATGAAACCTAGAAATATCTATTGAAGGCTCATATTTTCCATACAAACCATAAAATTTTAGTTTTATTTTTATAGCTAGAGCATGGGTCTTGGGAAAAGGGGCTGGCACACATATAAATGCACAGCTTAGTATTATCACCATAATACATTTTCATAATTAGTTTTCAGTTGATATTGAAATAATTTTGGAGATTTAGTCCACACATATATGGATATTGTTAGGTTTTATTGTGTTATAATAATATGTGATATTTGTGATTTTTAGCAATACCAAGGGTATACTCATCTGGAGGCAAGGATATTTTAAATTTTTCAGTTAACAAAGTTGAATACAGAGGCGGAGCAAGATGGCAGCCGAGTAACAGCTTCCTTGCATCTGGGCACCGTGAGTCTGGAGAGATAGGACTCCGGGCATCTCTGGCTGGTGGGATCTGCCTATCATCACCCCTGAGAGGATACAGGGAGTCAGCAAGAGACTTCTGGACCCCAAGAGGAGGACTAAAACAGTGGAAAACCGGCAAGTGGTCGCGTGTGTTCAATCCGTCTAAACCCGCCCACAACTGTAAGCTCAGTAGCAGCGAGACTACAAACCAGAAAGGCCTTATCTGTGAACAGTTTTGGTGTCTTTGGACTTGGCACTCAGCTGAACTGCCTTGGGGAGAGCCTGAGCAGGAGTGCAGAGAACTTTGGCCTTTGTCTAGGGCCCCAGTCTGAGCCGCTGAGCCAGACGGAGCTAAAAGTGTTTGGCTCTGGGACACAGGCAGCCATTGTGAGCGATCTGCCCCGGCAAGCTCCGCCCTCAGGGTCGCACAGATAGAATTGGGTGGGAACTGGTAACCCAGCGACCAAGTAGCCTAAGGGCGGGGTCTGAGCCGCCTTGCAGCCCTAACCCTCGGGGGCAGAGGGAGACCAGTTTTGGGTACCCTTACCACAGGGTAAGTGGATAGCCACTTCAGCAGTGATTCCAGCGACAAGCACTTTCCTGGGAAAGCTTCTGCTCAGCAAGTGAACAAGTTCAAAGAGCCTTTTAAGCGGGCTGAAGAGAGATTTAGGGTGTCTACCTGCTGGGGTTTGAGAAACTAGCAGCCTCCAGTCATATCAGAACTGTGATTAACATCTCATACCCCAGAAGACCATGTGTTGCCCAGACAATATCCAATAACATATATATACTGCTTTGTTAATGGTTGTAGTTTTTTTTTCTTTTTTTTTTTTTTTTTTTTTGGTTTGGTTGTTTTTCTTGTTTATTTTGATGTTGTAGATTGTTGTTTTGTTTTTCAAGTTCAACCTTTTCCATACAGATCCTTTTTCTTTCTCAATTTTGCTAGTTTCATTATAATTTCCCATTGCTGCCTATTTCAATAATTAGAACTTCATTTTTGTTAGTGTTTCTACCGCTATTATTTGGTTATCCACCCAATTTTATCCCGTAAAGTTTTCTGTTTGCTTGTTTTGGTTTGATTTATAGCATTTTTGTCTTTCCTCTCTACTTGGTGGAGGTGGGGTACTGTGTCTGATCAGGTTAGCAAAGACCTGCTGACCTCAAGGGAACCACCCAACTGGGCACCCCCAGAAGGTGGATTTTTTCTTTAAGGTTGTATCAAAGTACCCTACTGTACACCTATATTGCTCTGTCTCCCTCTTTCTGTGCCTCTCTTCTTTTTGTCAATATTCCTTTTACCCACCCCACTCTCCTTTCTCTATTTTTCTTTTTTTTTCTTATCACTCGGTCCTCCTTTCTTTCATCCCTTTCTTGCACTTCAACCTTCTCACCCTTCTGGTCCTGTAACCCTTAGTCCACAGGCACGAGAACTTAAAGAGCAAGAGGAAGTGAAAGGAAAATTAGGGCAAGGAAACAGATAAAAGAAATCACCCATGAGGAAGAATCAGCAGAAAACTCCAGGCAACATGAAGAACCAGTCCAGAACAACCCCACCAAGGGACCATGAGGTGGCTACTGCAGAGGATTCCACCTATAAAGAAATGTTAGGAATGACAGAAAGGGAATTTAGAATACACATGTTGAAAACAATGAAAGAAATGATGGAAACAATGAAGGAAACTGCTAATAAAGTGGAAAATAACCAAAAGGAAATTCAAAGACAGAATAAAATAAGAGATGAACGATATGAAGAATATAAAAAGGATATAGCAGAGCTGAAGGAACTGAAACAGTCAATCAGGGAACTTAAAGATGCAATGGAAAGTATCAGCAACAGGTTAGACCATGCAGAAGAAAGAATTTCAGAGGTAGAAGACAAAGTTTTTGAGATAAATCAGATAGTAAAGGAGGCAGAAAAGAAGAGAGAGAAAGCAGAACGTTCACTGTCAGAATTATGGGACTTTATGAAGCGTTCCAACATACGAGTTATAGGAATTCCAGAAGGGGAAGAAGAATGCCCCAGAGGAATGGAAGCCATACTAGAGAATATTATAAAAGAAAATTTCCCAAATATCACCAAAGATTCTCACACACTGCTTTCAGAGGGCTATCAGACCCCAGGTCGCCTCAACTCTAACCAAGCTTCTCCAAGACACATTGTGATGAACCTGTCCAAAGTCAAGACAAAAGAAAAGATTCTGCAAGCTGCCAGGAGTAAGCGCCAGTTGACCTACAGGGGCAAATCCATCAGAGTGACCGCAAACTTCTCTAATGAAACTTTCCAGGCAAGAAGACAATGGTCATCTACCTTTAATCTACTTAAACAGAACAATTTCCAGCCCAGAATTCTGTACCCTGCTAAGCTAAGCTTCAAAATTGACGGAGAAATAAAATCATTTACGGATATACAAACATTGAGGAAATTCGCCACAACAAGACCAGCTCTACAGGAAATACTTCAACCGGTTCTGCACACTGACCACCACAATGGATCAGCAGCAAAGTAAGAACTCAGAAATTAAAGGACAGAACCTAACTTCCACATTGATGCAAAAGATAAAACTAAGCAATGGACTCTCACAAATAGAATACTACCACACTTATCAATTACCTCAATAAATGTTAATGGCTTGAATTCCCCACTGAAGAGACATAGATTGGTTGACTGGATTAAAAAACACAAGCCATCCATTTGCTGTCTGCAAGAAACACACCTGGCTTCAAAAGACTAATTAAAGCTCCAAGTCAAGGGTTGGAAGACAATTTTTCAGGCAAATGGAATTCAGAAGAATAGAGGAGTTGCAATCTTATTTTCAGATACATGTGGATTTCAAGCAACTAAAGTCAAAAAAGACAAAGATGGTCACTTTATATTGGACAAGGGAAAAATACAACAAGAAGACATCTCAATTCTAAATATCTATGCACCCAATTTAAATGCTCCCAGATTCTTGAAACAGACCTTACTCAGTCTGAGCAATATGATATCTGATAATACCATAATAACAGGGGACCTTAACACTCCTCTTACAGAGCTAGACAGATCCTCTAAACAGAAATTAAACAAGGATATAAGAGATTTAAATGAGACCCTAGGACAACTGTGCTTGATAGACGCATATAGAACACTCCATCCCAAAGATAAAGAGTATACATTCTTCTCATCACCCCATGGAACATTCTCCAAAATTGATCATATCCTGGGACACAAAACAAATATCAACAGAATCAAAAGAATTGAAATTTTACCTTGTATCTTCTCAGACCATAAGGCACTAAAGGTGGAACTCAACTCTAACAAAAACGCTTGACCACACACAAAGGCATGGAAATTAAACAATCTTCTGTTAAATAACAGATGGGTGCAGGAAGAAAGAAAACAGGAAATCATTAACTTCCTTGAGCATAACAACAATGAAGACACAAGCTACCAAAACCTGTGGGATACTGCAAAAGCAGTTTTGAGAGGAAAATTCATCGCTTTAGATGCCTACATTCGAAAAACAGAAAGAGAGCGCATCAACAATCTCACAAGAGATCTTATGGAATTGGAAAAAGAAGAACAATCTAAGCCTAAACTCAGTAGAAGAAAAGAAATATCCAAAATCAAATCAGAGATCAATGAAATTGAAAACAAAAGAATCATTCAGAAAATTAATGAAACAAGGAGTTGGTTTTTTGAAAAAAATAAATAAAATAGATAAACCATTGGCCAGACTAACGAGAAATAGAAAAGTAAAATCTCTAGTAACCTCAATCAGAAATGATAAAGGGGAAATAACAACTGATCCCACAGAGATACAAGAGATCATCTCTGAATACCACCAGAAACTCTATGCCCAGAAATTTGACAATGTGAAAGAAATGGATCAATATTTGGAATCACACCCTCTCCCTAGATTTAGCCAGGAAGAAATAGAGCTCATGAACAGACCAATTTCAAGCACTGAGATCAAAGAAACAATAAAAAATCTTCCAACCAAAACATGCCCTGGTCCAGATGGCTTCACACCAGAATTCTATCAAACCTTCAAGGAAGAGCTTATTCCTGTACTGCAGAAATTATTACAAAAAATTGAGGAAGAAGGAATCTTCCCCAACACATTCTATGAAGCAAACATCACCCTGATACCAAAACCAGGAAAAGACCCAAACAAAAAGGAGAATGTCAGACCAATCTCACTCATGAATATAGACGCAAAAATTCTCAACAAAATTCTAGCCAATAGATTATAGCTTATCATCAAAAAAGTCAATCATCATGATCAAGTAGGCTTCATCCCAGGGATGCAAGGCTGGTTTAATATACGCAAGTCCATAAACGTTATCCACCATATTAACAGAGGCAAAAATAAAGATCACATGATCCTCTCAATATATGCAGAAAAAGCATTTGATAAAATCCAGCATCCTTTTCTAATTAGAACACTGAAGAGTATAGGCATAGGTGGCACATTTCTAAAACTGATTGAAGCTATCTATGACAAACCCACAGCCAATATTTTACTGAATGGAGTTGCCGCACCCACGGCACCACAGCCGTAGTGAGGCGGCGCTGTCCGCGTTTTAGAACGCTGGTAAGGAGGCTTGTGCTCCACGGAGCTTCGCCCCAGCCACCCCTGCACAAACGGCATCAGAAACGGTGCTTTACGTGCCAAGTCACCCGCAGGAGCTTGAACGACCGTGGCAGCCTTTAAAATTTATTACTTTGTTTTTCTTTAGCATAGGTCTGTGTGCTCTGACACTAATCACAATGTACTTTCTCAAAGCTGAACCCACCGCACTACAGGATAAGATAAGGCACAAGCCTGCTAGACTCAGGGCCGCCTATAAGTCAGACACTAAAACGTTTAAGTAATAAATACCATCACAGTAAATACCAATGATTTAGGAGTAAAACAATTTCACAACCATGAGTGGTACTGTTTATTTTAGGTATGCTTTTAACTGCTATCAATTACGAACAGAGACAAAGTAATTACATTGTTAAAAATATCTAAAACAATCAGAGCTTACCTAAACACAAAACTGCAACCGTAAGGAAAAAATTTGTAACTTTCCCAGTAATTCAGAATGACCCTTGTGTAACCCATGACGCCCCTGCCTGTGAGCAGAAGTGTATAAGTACTTGCATAAGTTTCACAATGAATTTGCAGCTGCATACTTCACCCGTGGTGTGCCAGACTGTCATTCCTGCGCCGACCTCTCAACTTTCCTTGTTCCTTCTCCCTGCTCCCCCTCGGACTGAAGCCCACCGACAGGGTGGTCCGCGGCATGGAGTAAAACTGAAAACTTTTCCTCTTAGAACTGGAACCAGACAAGGTTGTCCTCTGTCACCTTTACTATTTAACGTAGTGCTGGAAGTTCTAGCCAATACGATTAGGCAAGACAAGGAAATAAAGGGAATCCAAATGGGAGCAGAGGAGGTCAAACTCTCCCTCTTTGCTGATGACATGATCTTATACTTAGAGAACCCCAAAGACTCAACCACAAGACTCCTAGAAGTTATCAAAAAATACAGTAATGTTTCAGGATATAAAATCAATGTCCACAAGTCAGTAGCCTTTGTGTACACCAATAACAGTCAAGATGAGAAGCTAATTAAAGACACAACTCCCTTCACCATAGTTTCAAAGAAAATGAAATACCTAGGAATATACCTAACGAAAGAGGTGAAGGACTTTTATAAAGAAAACTATGAAATCCTCAGAAGGGAAATAGCAGAGGATATTAACAAATGGAAGAACATACCATGCTCATGGATGGGAAGAATCAACATTGTTAAAATGTCTATACTTCCCAAAGCAATCTACCTATTCAATGCCATTCCTATCAAAATACCAACATCGTACTTTCAACATTTGGAAAAAATGATTCTGTGTTTTGTATGGAACCAGAAAAAACCCCGTATAGCTTAGGCAGTTCTTAGTAACAAAAATAAAACTGGGGGCATCAGCATACCAGATTTTAGTCTGTACTACAAAGCCATAGTGCTCAAGACAGCATGGTACTGGCACAAAAACAGAGACATAGACACTTGGAATCAAATTGAAAACCAAGAAATGAAACTAACATTTTACAACCACCTAATCTTTGATAAACCAAACAAGAACTTACCTTGGGGGAAAGACTCCCTATTCAATAAATGGTTTTAGGAGAACTGGATGTCTACATGTAAAAGACTGAAACTGGACCCACACCTTTCCCCACTCACAAAAATTGATTCAAGATGGATAAAGGACTTAAACTTAAGGCATGAAACAATAAAAATCCTCCAAGAAAGCATACGAAAAACACTGGAAGATATTGGCCTGGGGAAAGACTTCATGAAGAAGACTGCCATGGCAATTGCAACAACAAAAATAAACAAATGGGACTTCATTAAACTGAAAAGCTTCTGTACAGCTAAGGAGACAATAACCAAAGCAAAGAGACAACCTACACAATGGGAAAGGATATTTGCATATTTTCAATCAGACAAAAGCTTGATAAGTAGGATCTATAGAGAACTCAAATTAATCCACATGAAAAAAGCCAACAATCCCATATATCAATGGGCAAGAGACATGAATAGAACTTTCTCTAAAGAAGACAGACGAATGGCTAACAAACACATGAAAAAATGTTCATCATCTTTATATATTAGAGAAATGCAAATCAAAACCACCCTGAGATATCATCTAACCCCAGTGAGAATGGCCCACATCACAAAATCTCAAAACTGCAGATGCTGGCATGGATGTGGAGAGAAGGGAACACTTTTACCCTGCTGGTGGGACTACAAACTAGTACAACCTTTTTGGAAGGAATTATGGAGAAACCTCAAAGCACTCAAGCTAGACCTCCCATTCGATCCTACAATCCCATTACTAGACATCTACCCAGAAGGAAAATAATCCTTTTACCACAAGGACACTTGTACTAGACTGTTTATTGCAGCTCAATTTACAATAGCCAAAATGTGGAAACAGCCTAAATGCCCATCAACCCAGGAATGGATGAACAAGCTGTGGTATATGTATACCATGGAATACTATTCAGCCATTAAAAAAAAATGGAGACTTTACATCCTTCGTATTAACCTGGATGGATGTGGAAGACATTATTCTTAGTAAAGCATCACAAGAATGGAGAAGCATGAATCCTATGTACTCAATTTTGATATGAGGACAATTAATGACAATTATGGTTATGGGGGGGGGAAGAAAGAGGGAAGGAGGGAGGGGGGTGGGGCCTTGGTGTGTGTCACACTTTATGGGGGCAAGACATGATTGCAGGAGGGACTTTACCTAACAATTGCAATCAGTGTAACCTGGCTTATTGTACCCTCAATTAATCCCCAACAATAAAAAAGAAAAAAATAAAAAATAGGAAAAAATAAACAAAGTTGAATACATTAGATCATGCTCCTAATGCCAATTTGATGAAATGAAATTTTGAGTGGAGACACAAATATTAGTAATATATGTGAGATATACAAAAGAAAACAGAATTATGAACCTATGCATGGAAAATATTTTGCCCTTTTTACATGAATTTAGAGCAAGGTAACACTAATAATGCCCAGGAAAATTGCTTTATTAAATCAAGTATTCTTTATTTTGACCTGAAAGAATTTAACATTGTGAAAATATTTCATATGGAATGCATTCAGCCTGTATTAAAGAAATATGTTATTAATATGGTTCTAATAATCACACAATGGTATTATTTCCATTCTTTAGAGTTTCACTTAAGCAGACATAACTACAAATTGCCATAACTTTCTTATCCCTTGCTGCCTTAAGAAGTTTTAGTCAGGCTTCAAAAATAAGATATTGTATTACTAAGAAACAAGATATGTTCAAACAGTGTGATTGCCAAGACAGTATTTATTTTCTTGAGAATACTTCTCCCTTCCTAAAGCACAGAATATGCCTAAAAGACTTTACATAATTTTTTTCAGGTAAAATTTGGATGCAGTTCTTGTAAAATTTAATAATGCAGCGTTCCTGTGAATAGACACATAAATCACATTCTGGCAATTCAAGTACCCAAATGCCCCAAAGGTAAAAAGAAGATAAAACAATCCTAAAATCTGGCCATTTGAATGTGTGATTGCTAGTAATAATAAAAAGTCAGGTCTACTGAGCTATGTCTAAGATAAAGATTCCTTTTGTTTTTTCAACTATTCCACATACATAATAGCATCAGTAGTTTTACCATCATTATCAATGACTTCAGGGCTGATCTATGTTAATGACATACTGAACAATATTAACAAAACCAACATGTGCACCATTGGAATTTGATCATAAAGAACTACTAGAGTGTTTAAGTATTGTTATGTATATATACTAATACTTTATACACACACAGGGACTCCAAGGGAACTGCTCATTTGCTCACAGTTTACATTTTGTGTTTTTCTTCGTGGTTGGCTAAATGTGATCTAGTAACACCAATTACAGTCTTGAGTGGCCTCTCAGTTCTGCAGAGGGCCAAACATCTATGCAACCCAGGTTTGTGAATAAGTCTACTGTTTCCGAGAAAGAAAAATGATTTTGATTGGCAAGGAATCTTAGTCTCCCAATATTCTCCCACTTGCTGTGGCTGCTCTGAGTCCTGCTTCCCCCCCTCCCCCTTCATCTCTCTCTTTTATTCCAGTTGAGGTGTTCATCTGTCAAGAGACCAAGCCTGTAGGCTGGGGATAACTGGGCTAAATAGAAGACCTGTTCATAGTGAAAATAACATCCCTACCCCTATATGTATGCATGAGGGATCCATAGATGTTTCATATAGGCCAAAATTTATTTGTCCTGTTTTTACCATCAGCTTAAATCCAAAAGCTATCCCAGTGCCCCCGTACTGTGATTTTCAGGGACCCTTTGCCATTCACCAACAATAATTTTCATTGTTTTTGTCACAATTCTTGTTCCCAATTCTTCCGTCCATTCTTTGTGTTCAATCCTCAGCACGATAACTCAATACTGATTCCAGTAACTCCAAGAGGGACAATTTCTTTTATTTTCTTGGCCATAAGGGGTTATTTCTATCGCACTAACCAAGGGAGCATTTTTAAGCATATTTTGTACAGATCTGCAGACATAAATTTAGATCCGGCAAAGACTATCAATATTTATCATTGCTGATTACTAAAAACTACCTGCCTAGGATTGAAGGTGGAATAAAAAAGATTTTATGTAGAGCTTTAGGGACTTCTCATCATTTCTAGAAACTATTAACTTAAAGAATATTAGGGCAAAATTCGCTCTTCTTCAGACCAAAGTTCCTAGTGAAAAATGCATTGGCATGGCTCTTATTAATATTACTGTGGAAAGGACAAACAAAATGGAATTTAAAAGTCATTATTTTTTGCTAAACACAAAAATCAGAGAGAGAGAGGTGAAGGGCAAGAGAGAGAGATGAAGAGAAAGGTGAAAGGTGAAAGAGAGAAAGAGAGAAGGGGAAAGTGCAACCAGAGGGTAAAAAGTATACATTTAAATTTATTTATTTTTTTTTTCATTTTTTAACATTTCAGATTAATTTGAGAATACAAAGAATTAGGTTACAATGTTTGCATTTGTTCAGTATAGTCTCTGTTGCAGTTGTGCCCCCCACCCCCGAGGTGTGCCATACACCCCCACATTGTGACTATTAAGTGGGAGCATGCCAATCCCCTTTCTTCCTTCTCCTTCCTCTCATCTTGAATTGAATTCAGTTTTTCTCCTTTGTGGGCTTCAGGTCCCATCTTTTCTTTTTTTTTTATTTATTTTTTCTTTTTTTCAGAGACAGAAGCTCACTCTGTTGCCTTGGGTAGAGTGCCATGGCATCATAGCTCGTAGAACCCAAACTATTTGACTCAAGAGATCCTCTTGCCTCAGCCTCCTGAGTAGCTGGGAAAAATAGGTACCTGCCACAGTGGCCGGCTAGTTTTTCTGTTGAGTCTTGCTCTTGGTCAAGCTGTTCTCCAGCTCCTAAACTCAAGCAATTCACCTGTCTTGGTGGATTGGTGGATTATTAAATCTTTATGACTTAATAATAAAAAGAAAGAAAATAATTCTGTCTATTGAGATGATCATGTGATTTTTAACCTTCATGTATCACATTAAATGATTTTCACATGTTAAACTATCCTTAGTTTTCAAGTCCACCTGATCATGATGTATGGATGTTTTAATGTGGTATTGAATTTGCTTTGCTAGTATTTTGCTCAGGATTTTTTTGTATCAATATCAGGGACATTCATCTATAGTTTTCTTTTAATTTAATTCTGGCTTCATAGAATGAGTTTAAAATTGCTCCCTCCTCTTCAGTGCTTTGAAAGACTTTAAAGAGGATCGAAGAGAATGCTTTAAATATTTGGTAGAGTTCTCCAGTGAAGCCACGTGACCCTGATGTTTTTGTTTTGGTAAGTTTTTGATTACTATTCTAATTTTCTCATTAATTATACATCTGTTAAGGTTTTTATTTCTTCATTATTCAGCTTGGAATGATGCATTTTTTAGGAATGTGTCTACTTATTCTAAGTTAGAAGTCTTTTACAAATTTCTTAATTTCTCTGATATCTGTTTTCGTATCTCCTTTTTATCCTAATTTTAGCCACTTAAGCTATCTTTGTCTTAGTCTAGCTAAGAATTTGTTATCTTGTTTATAATTTTTAAAAAAGACTCTTGCTTGCATTGAATTTTTCTTTTACTTTACTATTCTCAATTTCTCTTTATTTTCATTCTTTTGCTGTGTTTCGGTTTACCTGGTTCCTCTTTCTCTAGTCTATTGAGGTATACGTTTAGGTTGTTAACTTGATATCTTTCTTATTTTTAGTGTAACCATTTACCCTTATAAGCTTCCCTCTTAATATTTCTTTTGCTGCATCCCATAAGTTTTCCTATGCTTTATTTTCTCTATATCTTGTCCTGACCCATATTTTGATTACGTTAAAAATCCAACCAATGTTTAAAAATATTTAAAATATCTATATTTTGTACATTTTCCTAATTTTTTCTTCTATTGATTTCTAGTTTCATTCATATTGGTCTGAGTAGACATTTTACATGATTTATTTTTTCACATTATTTTCCCTTGTTAAAAGTTTATTTGAATGTTTTCTTTTATTTGTTTTTTAAATTTTAGAATATTAAGGGTGTACAAATATTTTCAAAATTCTTATATTGGTTAATATTTGAAAGTGTTAGTCTATCTTGAAAAATGTTTCACGTGCTTTTGAAAAAGAATATGTATTCTTGCCGTACAGCTTTTCAGTTTAATGTAATCATTTGTTTACTTTTGGTTTTGATACCTATGGTTTTATCCAAAAATTCCTTGTGCAGACCTATATTAGGAAGCATTTTCCCTATGTTTTCTTCTAGTAATTTTATGGTACCTGGTCTTACATGTTACATTCAGCAGTTCCACTAATTGGTCCTTACTCAAAGGAAATGAAATTGGTGTATGTAGGAAATATCTTTTTTTTTTTTCAAGACAGAGTCTCACTATGTCGCCCCTGGCAGAATGCTGTGGCGTCACAGCTCACAGCAAATTCAAACTCCTGGGCTTAAGTGGTTCTTTTGCCTCAGCCTCCCTAGTTCCTCAGACTACAGGCACCTGCCACAACACCCAGCTATTTTCTTGTTGCAGTTGTCATTGTTGTGTAGCAGGTCCATGAGGGGCGAGAAGCGCCAGCATTGGTACATGTGGCTGGCGCCGTAACCCCTGTGCTACAAGCGCCGAGCCTATCTAGGAAATACCTTTAATCCCTTATTTATTGCAGCATTATTCACACTAGCTAAAATATGAAATTAACCAAAACGTCTATCAACAGACAAAAAGGTAAAAGGTGTTCTGGTGTGTGCACAATGAAATACTACTCAGCCATGAGAAATAATGAAATTCTGTCCTTTGTAGCAACATGGATGTTTCTTCATGTTCTTCATATTGGATCATTTTATTGATCTTTCTTCAAATTGATCTTTTTTATACAGTGTCTGATCTTTCATTAAGCCTATTAAGTGAAATACTTTTTAATTCTACAAGTTTCACTTGATTGTATTTATAGTTTTGACTGCTTTGCTGAGATTTTCCACCTGTTCTGTCATTATTATTTCCTATGTACAAGTCATTTCAGGAAATGTATTTTGTATGTGTGTGTCCATTAACATGTAGAGACATAGACTGCTTTGCCATTGATCATGGATCACATTTTTCTACCCATGTTTGTTCTTTTAACTTTTTTGTATGCTGATACATTTTAAATAAATCTAGATTATGTCATCTTCTATTAAAAAGTGCTGGATATTTTTTCTCTGGCAAGCAGTTAAAAAACTGACAGTTCCTCTTTATCCTATCATGTTTGGGTTTGTTTTAGTTAACATAAGCTAGCTTGCTTGCTTGCTTTCTCTCTCTCTCTTTCTTTTTTTCTATCTTTCTTTTTCTTTTTTTGTTTTACACCTAAACCCAGGTCTCCTGGGATGTAAACCGAATGCCTAAGATGCTCAGTGAAGTTTCATAGCTTTGGCTGATCAATCTTGCAACATTAACTTGGATTAATTGTTATTAACATTCATCTCTTACTCTACCCCTAGGAGGCCCCACAGAGTCTCACTTTAAACCTGCTGAACACTGCCTTTACTAAAGATCTACATGTAATTTCTCCACAGACCTCTGGAGCCACCATATTTGCTTAGATTACTCTTTTCTTGTATACCACTTTAGTAATTCCATACTCCAACCTGTCTCCACGACAAAATGTGGTTTTCTTTTCCCTTTGTGTACAGTGTTCTCTTCTCTGTGTTGATGTCAATAAGGTTGTTCTAGACAAAAAGCCGGCCAAAACAGGAGGCTCACCTGGATGGCCTTTTTATGAAGCCTTACTATCTGCATTGTCTGGACAGTACCAAAAAACAGTTGTTTCACATGTTCTGCCCCGTTTTTTATTTGTTCGTGGTGAGTGGGTAATTCTAGTACCAAATAACACATCCTAACCAACAAAACCACCTTTTAAACATAAGTACCTATAATATATTTAAGACCCAACACTTAATTTTCCCAGTTTTATCAGGCAGACAGGGCGATTTGTTTACAGCATAAGAATGGTAAGGCAGATATACAAAAGAATTGGTACCATCTATCATCTAGGACTGTATTGGAATGGAAGTATAGCAACAGGGTGAAACGAGAGACAACGTGTGTTCACCTGGGTAAGGCAAGTCTCTGCTCTCAGGAGAAAAGGTATCACAAATCTAGGGAGTGCCCAGGCACTGAATAAATTGACCACCAGTTACACTCCAGAGTGGATACCAAAGCTTAGTTTTATACACTCAAGCACTTAATCTATCTTTGGATTATTTTATGGGATCCCTTGATATTAGTCTTATTATTAAAAAAAATAATAATAATGCATAAGCCCAGTGGCAAAAAACAGAAAATTGTATTGTGGAAGATCTTTCAGGGAGAATCAATAGATACTTGGTTCCCTAATAGAGAGTTTTTTTGTTTGTTTTTTGTTTTTTTCCCTAAGTCTTGGCCATAGGTGCAATTGGGCTAGTTTGAGAACTGACTAAGGTAAGGATATGAATATGTTTAAATAGCCAGATAGAAGGTGAAAAAGGGAGACTCTGGGGTCATGCGTGATGAACTGCTAAAATATCAATTGAATTTATATTCCTAACACTAAGGTTAGCAATTTTCTACATTTCTGATACCATAAAGATAGACATTTACTTTGAAGAGTCCTTTAATGCACTTTCTCGTGATGCCTGGATGTTGCTAGCCTGTTTCTTCTCTGTTTGGCAGGATCTGCATCGTTTGGCCTCCAGTGACAATCAAGCCCAGACACGTGTACCTCTGTGGCTGGGGATGGTTTATGCAAACTCTTTGCAAATATTAGTCTTCAAATATGTTCCGCAGAGATAATTTAGCACCTACATGCAGAAATGTAGTTGAATATAACTTAGAATATATTTATAATGCCTGATTCATAGTAAGCCCTACGTAAATATTAACTATGACTAATAGTTTAAATTTATGCCAAAAGTGGAAAGAAACTTTTCTTATATTTTTCACTTATAAAATAATTACTTCCTACCCTAACATAATTTAATTTATTTTTACTCTAAGAAATCTCAGAGAACATTTGGATAATAATATAGATGGTAACATTTAGATAAAGCTAAATTATTATATTAACACTGTGACGGCAAGAGGAAATATCAGTATGTTTAAGACAATTTATTTACATGTGATTTGTCTAAGTCCTATGTGTAGAAGTAAAAACACTATTATACCAGGAAGATCATGGCAATAAAGCATCACAATTCTGACATAAATAAATTTATCCCTAGAAACTTTTACTCAAGAAAATTTTGTTAAATGATGTTTATTAAATTTTGCCTAGAATGATACAGCTCAAATAGGAGATTTTTAAAAACAAGCTAAAATATTAATTTTTCTATCCTGAAAAAGTGAGAGAAAAACTAGGTAATCACATTTTATAAATAGTTTTCAAATAATTTTTCATTTTCTTAGAAATAATTCACGAGCTTTCTAAGAAATTATTGCTATAATAACACAAGAATTATCTATGTGTAAAAAGAATCTGTAATTATCAGCGTACTATACATTTATATTTACAATGGTATGGTACATTTTATATACTTTTTATTCTAACTTTTATTAATTATTTAAATATACATTTAAATGTAAAAATGCATTTTCATTATGGAAAAAATAAATTAAAAAAGATGTTACCCAAAGTAATTGAGAAATTACTCGAAATGCTAGATATATTAATAAACTAATGTACTTCAATAATTAAGGCAACTAGATTGTCAATAAGCAATACCTAGCAGCAAGTACAAAATAAAACTTTCCCTAGATTAATATATAAATTTTCTATATGATTTATTATATTGAGAATAAATAAAATTATTCCAGGATAAGAATTATTATTTATTTATATATTAAGTGAACAATATGAGGAAAAGTTCCTTTCAGCTTTGGGTCTGTGGCAGTTCAGAGCCCGTAACTGTCATTGTAAGGTAGCTATTTTCACTTTGAGGATAGACAGGTGAATGAGTATCCAACTGAGAATTTTTTTTTTTTTTTTACTTTCTACATTTTCTAGAAAACAGCTAATAATAGTTTTAGTCTAACATTCTGCTATAGGAAAGAATATAGTGAAAATAAGCTATTTAGTCATCATATTTATAAAAGAGTATGAATGTCAACTTCCAGGAAATTTATTTTATTGTTAAGAGTATAATTGTTAAAACAGTTGTATCAATAAAACATATATCTTTGTTAGCACCCATTCATTAATTAATTATACATACACTCACACATAACTGGTTTCAAAACCTCTCCAAAAATAGATGCATAATCATTGTTTCTTCTTTACCAAGCTGTTTTAGCATACCTAATTTTAATTAAAAAATAAAAACATGGATCATAAATAATATGTGTAGTTCTATTAGCACATGATAAATCTTGACTCTTGATGCTGTAAATTTTCTTCCATAATACATCCCAGTGAAATTAACAAAAGAGGATTCATTCAACATCTCACTGCAGAAAATAAATTTCCTTATTCCTAACACTTCAGAAATATACTGACAGATTTATGTGTTACATAAAATACAACCAGATGATGTACTTTATAATTTTTTTCTTAGATATTGTTTGTTTGGTTTATAGCTGATATGTACTTAGAATTCAATTGGAATTGACATAAAATTGGTAAACCTATACTACACATTTACCATAATTTATGCATTCTTATGCAGGATTGGGTTGTTTCCTGAATCCGAATGACTACATTAGGGGATATGGTGTTAAGGAATTCAAAGCAATTTCCTGCCTTTCCCCCCTTTTTAGTTGCTGAAAACAGAAAGAACAAAAATGTCAGAGGTATCCTGCAAATTATAGTGTACGAAAGTCAGCTGAAATAGTGATAACAAAAAAATAACTTATTTTTAGGTAGGATTGTCAGACAAGGATTATCTGAAATATTAACATGAAATTGAGACATAACTAGAGTTAAACAGGTTACATAGAGGGAGCAAAATAACATTCTTGTTGGAAGAAAAAACATGTACAAAAACATCAGCAGAGGAATGAAGAGAGCTGTTCGTTAAACTGAAAGGTGGACATTATGACAAGAATGTTAAATGTCAAATCAGAAACTATGCAAGTATTTGTGCGGCCTTCGCCTACTTGCAAACTAACAGGTTAGCCTACCGCAACTGTATAGGGACCATCAGAGGAGGCAAGATGCATGAGTCAGAGAGAAAAAACAATTACATCATTGTAAAATAATAGGAGCCAGAGTAACAGTTAGTGGCAGTTCTCTAAGCTCCAATTCCTACGGGGCAACGCAAGGAGTATCAGATTTTACCTGTACGTGTGTAGTGGAATGTATTGCAGAACAGTGACATTGATACCAGAAATCTCAAGGTCATAGGGACTGCTGACAAAGTGGGCGAGCCTAATATACTTATTACCTTGAAAGTCTGCTCTAACTAAGGACAGAGATATTTCTATCCTTACTATCCAAAGGAGCTTGCTATGTAGACATCTTGAAAAAAAATATGGTTAATTTAGCTCTTTATAGACATGAAGTGATGAATTGGTACAAAAGGAAAGAAAAAATGCTAGGATGGAGACAAACATTTCAACAATTTGTAGCCCAGAGTAATGAATTATTTTTTTTTTTCCTGGTTGCATTAAGAAGACACTGAAGAACCTAGAAAAATTAAATTTATATTGGTTTTAATATCATGCTTCATTGGAGACAAACAACAAAGGAAGCAAGATTGGTTAACATGTCATTGATTAATGCAAATAAGAAATACTTATACAAAACTTAAATGGTAGCAATATAGATAGAACACAGAAGATATCTCTAAAAATTAAATTGTAGTAATGGAATTGACATAATTTGTTGTGACTTTGGCCTAGGGAGTGTGGCAACAGTAGGAAAAAAGTGAGAAAAAAAAACAATATTCTATTTGTGCATAAAAACCTGGGTAAGTATTGCTCCTATTTGATGAGACAGAATGAAACTTTGACACGGTGTTTGAGGGGAAAGGAGTTCTGTGGCCATATAAATGCTGATATTTTTGTTAAATGGCAAAGTTAAGACACCCACACTCAACTATATATTCAAATGCAGTGATCAGAAAGCTTTATTAGTTTGTGTGTCATCGATTGTATGAAAAGCCATAGGAACTGATGACAAAGGAAGAGAAGGCAAAGAAGAGAAAGACAAGATGGACTTCTGCACAGATCACACCAGATAGCGCATGGAAACCGGTGAATCAGATTGTGAAGAAGAGAAAAGAAAAGAAAAAGCTTTAATTAAAACCAAGAAATAAGAGTGCCGAAACAAGTTTTTATATCTTACTATAGTAATTATCCCTGAAGGATCAAAGTAGATGAGGCTAGAGAAGATGCAAATACGGCTGATACCCTTGGCAAGAACTGAAACGATGGAGGCCAATTACTTCTAGGAATTTATAGTTAAGAGAACAAACGAGACCAAGGTAATTGTATAGTGCAACAAATTGTCATGGTAATATATTCTAACGGGTTATATTCCAATCGCAGGCTTCCTATGTAGTGTAAATTTTTCAGTTTTTCCAAATATTTCCTTCTTTAGTTATAAATATATAAATTTTTAATGTCATGAAATGGATCAAAAGGAATCATTCTAATTACAGATTTCTCAGGTACACTTTGGATTTTGTTCTCCTGCCTAAATGCCTACCTAAAAATATGCCCTGCTATACTACCTATGATTCAGAACAGTATATAAATAGTATCTACCTGCTTGTAATTTTGGGAATACACCTTTGAAATACTATTGTGAAGAAATTCCTGAAGTTATTGGAAAGCTAAAGTCTATTTAGTAGGCCCTCTAGGTTAGATTTACCGCAGTCCATTACAATAACAATACTTCGTTGTATGAGAAAACAAATGTGGTGCATTTCAGTTTTATATCAGCATGTACATTCTCTTAAAAATATGTCATATTTCATAGAACAAGAGTGATTTTTTTTTTAGCTTTGTAATCCAGTGGCATCCCAGAATGGCCACATGAGTAGTTACACAGATGAATGGATGCGTGTTCACTTATGGGAAGTGGCATTTCTGATGGGGATTTTAAAAGTCATACAGTATGCACGGAAGGTGTGTCAGTACAAAGGAAAAGCATTTCCTACTCAGAATGAATGATGTGAGGAAAGGCTTAGGAGTGGACGACTGCAGAACATGTTACCAAAAACGGTGGTAGCTGCAAGTGGAAATATAATGAAAAAAGAAAGTGTGGTTCAACTTTAGCTAGGACAAATTATAGAAGACAAATCAACATTTTTTTCTTAAAAATAAATTTTATTTGTACATTTAGGGTATATTACATAATACTATAATAGAAAGTAAAATGCTTAATATAATGAAGCAAATGATATATCCATCATCTCACATAGTCACTTGTTTGGTCTTTTTTTGCTTATGTGGCAAGAACAGCTAAAAAATATGCTCATTTAGCATGAATCTCATATAAGTACAATTTTACTAACTATAGCCCTCATGATACACATTAGACCTCTAGTTTTATTTATATATGTGCTACTTTTTATTCTCTGGAACTACTATTTTGTTCTCTATTTTAATTTTTTCAACTCTACATATAAGTAATTTCAAGTAATATTTTCCTTCGTGTGTCACACTTATTTCACTTAGTATCATGTCCTCCAGACTCATTCACATTGTGTCAAATGGTAAGACCTCACTCGGTTTTAAGGCTGAATAATACTCCACTGTATACATGTACCACAGTGTTGATGAACACTTAGGTCATTTCCATATTTTGGCTATTGAGAATAATGCTGTAAGGACATAGGAGTGCAAATATCTTCAAAAAGTGGTGATTTAATTTCCTTTGGGTATATACTCAGAACAGGGATTGCTAAGTTATATGGAAGTTCTATTTTTAATAGCTTTAAAATCCTCCATACCATTTCCATTGGCTGACCACTCTACATTGCCACCAATAGAGTACAAGCCGTCTCTTTTCTCTACGTAACTTAAACAGTAATTGGCAAATCCATACTTGGGATTTAGTCAAAGGTGTGTTCAGTGACTGAAGATAAATATTAAGAAATTGAGGAATACAATAATTTGTTTGAAAAAAAGGGTAGTTTGTTTTAATTTAGATGGCTTGTTCAATGTTCTTCTCTGATATCCACATGATTTTATATGCACTTAAAAAATATAAAAACGGACCTTGGGGAAAAATATTGTGAATAATCAATTTAATTAACATGGTCATATATGATTTCCTTTACCAATACGAGCTTCTGTACATAGATGCACACTGAAAACTTAAATGTTAATAATTTTATTTGAAAATAGTTAAAACCAATGTTTAGGTGTCAGTCACCATAGCTGACACCAGAGATGTAAATCTGAGCCTGATTAGGACTCTTCTAAAGAGTGGCTTGATGACAGATAAAATTCAAGAGTTACTATCTTTCCTCACTACACATATGTGTCTACACACACACACACACACACACATGAATGATGTATCTATTTCAAATCTTACACTACAGTGAGAATTTTTTATACAAGTCCCATATAATTTTCTAATTAATATTACAAAAATAAAATATATGAAAGAGTTATATGGAGGAAACAAACTTTTAAAAGGGAAAGAAAATACAAGAAGGTAACAACTAAAATGCACACTGTTGACAGAGTTGAAATTTGTGACCAGGTGTTGGCTCTCTTCACCATTTCAAACATGTGGGGGCTGAGAGCCAGGCAACACCAAAGCTATCTTCTCTACACAATGTTGAATGGATTCAAAATTGTATGCTTTCCTGGGAAAATTTACTTCAGAAAGCATCTTTGGCCTGAATATATTTATTGGCTATTTCACATGAAACAGATCAACAAATAGTCACCACCATTCCCTAAGGGTTACTTTTTAATCATATTAAGTGACTAAAACCAATCTGAATGTCATTTGATATGTCATGAGCATAACATGCTCCTTTAAGGGGTCAAATAACACTTAACTTTTAAAGTAAATCAATCCATTATATTTTTATTTTTAAGAAACTAAAACCATTATAATTAATGAAACCATAGTAGTTGGAAAGAAGTGAAAGAAAAAAGGAACTTTGGCTTAGGTCTAATGTTTTGAGACTAGCATTGCATATTTGTTTTCTGCATTGGAAACAGGGCAATTCAATTAACCTTTTGCACGTGATATGTGTTGGTATAAGCAGTTTATTTCTGCCATCTGTTTTACTTGCAGGATCTAATTCAGCAGTGATAATATCATTTAATGGAAGGCAATTGAATATGCTAGACAGCTGCTTAATATCCTTATTTTAATAGATAAAATATTTTTCATGGGATTGTATGTATGTAAAATCTTTGTTGACACACCATCGTTTAAGGGCATAATTTCAAATTATGTACTGGAATACATATTTAAATACCACAAGATAAATTTCTGCTTACAGTCTATTAAATTGTTACTCTTGAATTTTCCTTGAAAAAGATTGGCACATATTTAAAGGAAGTAATCTTCTGGTTGGAGCATTATAGCCTGTATTGTCAAGATATTTATATTTGGAGTAGGGCATCCGTAGCTCAGTGAGTAGGGCGCCGGCCACATACACCGAGACAAGACTGGTGGGTTCCAACCCAGACCAGGCCTGCTAAAACAACCATGACAACTGCAACAAAAAATAGCCGGGTGTTGTGGCGGGCGCCTGTAGTCCCGGCTACTGGAGAGCATTGCTTAAGCCCAAGAGTTTGAGGTTGCTGTGAGCTATGACGCCAGGGCTCTCTATCCAGGGTGACAGTTTGAGACTCCGTCTCAAAAAACAAACAAACAAAGATATTTATGTTTCTGCATATGTGTGTATGAATGTGCTTTAAGATCCCACTGAAACCAAAAGCTCTTTATCAGAATCTCAGTGATGTGAAAGGTTAAGGCATTTTTGCATTCTTGCTAGTATGTTTCTTTTCTTACTGCAAATTATTTGACCTTTAAAATTTTCCTAAAACTTCAAAATATAATTGAAGTTCTGGAACTAACCAACATACTAATGTTTATACTTGATGCATAGATCTTTCTGGTAAACATCTGATTGCCTTTCTTTAAGGACAGACCTATCTGTCAGAGTGGAGCATTGATCGAATGAACCCCAAGTTTAACGCTCTCAACCATATCTAGTATATATTACATTTTACATAAATGTTAGTGCTGGTGGATGTCACTTTATTAAAATTACCCTCTACTATTCTAGAGAATAAAAGGAAATGAAGATCTTTTTCGGCACAGTGCTTATGAGAAATGCCATGTTTATCTCGTCACTCACTCTCATTTTAGGAAAAAGCTGACTTCCTTGACCGCCTTAGCATCTTACCTTCCAAACCTGAGATCTTGTCCCTCTTGCTGAGATTTTTCACAAGTTACAAATGCACCTTTGTCTTGAACATCAAGAATTAAATTCACATCTTTATTCATTAATCATTTATTAGTTTTAATAGCATTTCTAGTGTTGGAGTACATAATTAAGGATATGCAAATTTCTCAGTAACCTGCAAATCATGCTGTCCATTTTTTCTATATCTGTTTAAAATTCTATTAAGCATATTCACTTTATAGTGTAAATATTTTAAAGTTCCTTTTACATGGACCAGGTAGTAATTTTAAGCAGAAATAGCCTCAGATAATAAGTAAGCACATAAATTAATTAAATAAAATTTTACCTGATAATATAGGACACACCGCATCTGGTAATACTATACAGAAAAACACTATTAAAGTATTCCCAGTATGTTGGAGAATGCGCATACATTAAAGTCTCATTTGATCACCCAATTTTGGCAAGAGTAGTCTGAATACATTCCAACAGGTGTTTCATTTTTCTTTTGCTCCTGACCTGGTAACAATTTCCCTCTATTTTACTGTCATGAGTTCATCTTTCCTTTTCTAGCCGATATGGATCAATTTAGTTGCATGATAGAATGCATAGGAAAATTTCATGAAAATATTGATAATGCCTGCATGCACTGTTGAAGTTGTCATTCCTTAATCCTGAACTTCCAGATGTCTTTTTAGTAATTTTCTCCCTAGCCTATTTTTAAATGTGACTATTTTTATATGAAGAAATATTTATTGCCCTACAACAAGATAGAAATATACGGTTAGAGGAAAAAGGATGTTCTAAATTTTATAGTAACACTCGAAAAGACTATGGCTTTTCTCTTTAAATCGCCTACATGTAGCCAGGATTAATTTATTGTCAATTGTATCTCTTTGCCCCAAAGTTTATATTCCCATACACTAGGAGCCTGAAATAATACGAAGTATTTTTTCACTGTCCAGCAATAAACAACAATTTGACCCTCTTTAATATTCCATTGCAAATATTTTTGTATTTTGTGTCCCTATGAAATGATTTTTGAAGCAATTAAATAGCAATTGAAAATATTTTGTATGAGTGTTTTAAGCTCTAATTTGTTAATTAAAATAAAGAAAAATTTGGATACTCTTACAGAAAACACACACATAACTGAGTGTTTTTAGTTTTCTATAACTGTGATCCTGAAAACTTCAAATGATCACCCAGCACTGAACAATCTTTGGGAAAAAATTATAAATAATGTTGACCACAAATAGAGTCTACTTAAAATATGAGCATCAAGGCTGAATGTAGTAAAATCACCTGTGTTATAGTTTTCTCGCTGCGTTCCTTCCTCATTACTTCCCTAAATTCAGTGACTTTTCTCAAAGGACAGTGATGATATCCTTAATCACAGGTTTTTTAACATTACATGAGAAACAAAATTATAGCAAATAAACTGCAACTATTATTATATATAAAATAGACACTACTTCATAATGTGACTTACTCAAATGTATTTTGATTTGTAATAGAATGTTTTATACTATAAGATTCTTTGTATATTTTGGATTCAAGTTCTGTATCAGATATGTATTCTTAAATATTTTCTTGCTGTTGATAGCTTTTTCTTTTTATTGTTTGAACAGTATATTTCACAGAAGTTTTTAATTTCAATGAGGGCCAACATCATTTTTAAGTGGATTGTACTTTTGATATTGTATATAAAAAGTCATAACCAAACCCAAGGCCACCTACATTTTCTTCAATGTTATCTCCTTGAAGTTTGGTAGTTTAGCAGTTTACATCCAGATCCACAGTCAGTTTTTATGTAGTTTTTGTGAAAGATGTCAAGTCAATGTCTAGATTTATTTTAGTGTCCCCCCCCCATCTCCAGCACCATTATTTGGAAAGCTTAAACTTTCTTCCTTGGATTCCTTTGCTCTTTTATCAAAGAACAATTCATTCTTTTGTGTGCACTTGGATTTCCTACTGTGCTTCAGTTGGTCTATTCTTTGATTTGTCCAACAATGCCACATTTCAAGATCACCGAAACTTTACAGAAAATCTTGAAGTTCTGTATGATGTTAATCCTTTGCCTTTGTTCTTCTTCAATATTGTGTTGGCTATTCTGCATCTTTTGTTTTTCCAGATAAAAGTTAGAATTAAATTCTAACTTTGATTAAAAGTTGAAAAGTAATTTCTAACTTTCTAAGTAATTTGCTGATGTATCATTAGGAAAAATTAAATATATAAATAATGTTGGAAAGAACTGACCTCTTGACAGTATTGAGTCTTTTATCCATGGATATAGAATATATTTCCTTTTTATTTGTCTTTGATTTAATTAATCAAAATTTTCTAGTTAACATCATATAAATCTTATATATATTTTGTTAGGTTTATTACTAACTATTTATCACTTTTCTTTTTAGTGCTGTGGTTTTAATATTGAATTCTAAATTGATAATGTTGTTAAATAGGAAAACAACTAGCTTTTGTATATTAACCTTGTATCTTGCAACCTTGTAATGATCACCTGTTGGTTGTATGTTTGCTGTTGATTTTGTAGGCTTGAGGGGATTTTCTACATCATGTCAACTATGAATAAAGAAAACATTAGTTCTTCATTCCTAATGTGTATGTTTTTCATTTAATTTTTTATATTAATGCACTAGCTAGAAATTTTAGTACAAAATGGTACTGGAGAAGTAAAAATAAACAGCCTTCCCTTATTCTCAGTGTTAAAAAATAAGTACGTAGTTTGCCACCATTGGGTATGATGTTAGCTGTATGTTTTCTGCAAACGTCCTTTTTCAAATAGAGGAATCTTGCCATTGAGAGGGTTTTTTTGTTTTTCTTTCCTATGGTGTTGATTTGGTCTGCCCCTATGATATAGTTTTTCCCTTAGCTTATTGGTGTCATAAATCACATAAATTGATTTTTGAATGTTGAACCAGCCTTGCATACCTGGAGTAAATCTGTTATCTTTTTATATTTTTTGATGTGATTTGTTAGCATTTTGTTCATTATTTTTTAATCTATGTCCATGATAATAATTGATCTGGAGTTTTCCTTCCTTGTTATGTCTTTGACTTTGGTGTTAGAATAAAGCTAGCCTTACAGTTAATCAATAAGTATTCTCTCTGCTTCTATTATCTAAAAAAGATTACAGAAAATTGGTGTTATTGTTCCTTAAATGATTGAGAGAATTTACCAGTGAAATTATTTGGGTCTATTACTTTTCTGTTTTTGAATGTTATAAATTATTTAAGCAATGTATTTAATCAACATAAGCCTATCCTTATTATCTATTTTCTCTGACTTTGGTAAATTATGTGTTTTCCCCTAAGAAATTGGCCTATCTTATCTATTACTTTTGTAGACCTACAGTGTACACAGTATTGCTTTACATCCTTCTAATGTGCATGGAATCAGTGGTGATGAATTGTCTTTCATTTCTAATATTGTTAATAGTAACTGCTGTTTTCATCTCTCTTTTTTTTATGTCTTGGTTAGCATGTCTAGGGTTTTATCAACTTTATTTATCTTTAAAAAATATATTTTGTTTTTTTTCATATTTTCTATTGCTTTACTGTTTAAAATTTTACTAATTTTATTAATTTTATTTCTGACTTCAACTATTTTATTTCCCTTTACTTGATTTTTATTAAAGTGCTCTTTTTTTCCAGTTTTCTATGATAAATGCTTACATTACTAATTTTAGATCCTTCTTCCTTTCAAATACATGAATTTAATGCTATGATTATTCCTCTAAGTATCACTTTTGGTATAACCCACAAATTTTGACAGGCTGTATTTTTCATGTTTTACTTAGCTCAAATTCAGTTTCAGTTCCCCTTGAGACTTTTCTCTACACCATGTATTATTCAGAAGTGTGCTGTTATTCTTCAAATATTCAGCATATCTATTTATTTTAAAGGTTTTTAAAGTATATTTTATGGCCCAGAGTATAATCTATATTGGTAAATGTTTCATGGGAGTTCAAGTAGAATGTGTTCTTTGCTGCTGTTTGACAAATTGTTCTGTAATTGTTCATTAGATGCTGTCAGTGATGTTGTTCAGTTCAAATACAACCTTACCAGTATTTTCCCAGCTGGATCGCTCAGTTACGGATGGAGTGATATTGAAGTCTTCAGCTACAATATTAAATTTGTCTGTATGTCTAATCAGTTAGATTTGTTTTTTTCTCATGTATTTTAATACTCCATTTTTTAAGCATAAACATTGAGAACTGTTTTTTGTCCTTGGAAAGTTGACCTGTTTATTATTCAACAATGCCTCTCTTTAACCTGATAATTTTTCTTCTTCTGAATTATGCTTTGCATTAAATTCATATAGCTGCCCCAGCTCTGTTTTGACTAGTGTTAGCAAAGTATGGTATATCTTTCTGTATTATTTTACTTAAGACTAAATCTGTTTCATTACATTTAACATGAGTTATTTGTGGGCAAAAAATAGTTTGGTATTTTATGCACTCTGAAAGCACCTCTATTTAAATTGATATGTTTAGACTACTCAAATTTTAAACAATTATTTCTATAGCTGGATTAATAGCTACCATATTTTTAAACTCTTTTGTAATCATTGCCTTTGTTTTTTTTGATTTTTTTTTTTTTTTGTCTTCTGTTTTGTTTTTTTGTTTGTTTGGTTGGTTGGTTGAGTACATTTTTATGATTCTATTTTCTTTAGTAACATCACATACAAATTTTATATCTTTTAAAATGATGCTAGTTGTTTCCCCAGAATTAGCAATGTATATTTACAACTTATCTAAGCTTTACTTTCAAATAATTCTACATTCTTTCACTGAAAGTACTTTCAATGTATTCTCAAATATTTCCTCCCTTACCTTATAACACTGCTATCATTCAACATATTTATAAGCTATAATCAGTCAAACACTTTGTAACTATTATTACTTTGAACATAAACTGCTATGTGATGAATTAATTAGGAACGAGGAAATATAAAACATTATAATTTACCTTTATTTATTCCTTCTTTATGATACTCCCTTTTCTCATGTAGATCTTAGTATCTGAACAATATAGTTTTTCTTTCCTTTGTAAAGAACTTATTTTATCATGTTTTACAAGGCAAATTTGTTCTCAACAAATTTCTTCAGCTTTTGTTTGCCAGGAACGTTTTTATTTGTACCTCTTTTTTCTGGAATAATTTTGCTTGATACAGAATTCTGCTCAATTTTTTTTTAATTTTTTAAATGTTCACTCTGTTCTTACCTTGTTACATGGTTTCTGAAGAAAAGTCCAATATAATTCTTATTCTTGTTCTTCTTCAGTTAAAGGTATTTATTTTTTCATTTGATTTCTTTCAATTATTTTATTTCTATATTTACTTTTCTACAGTTTGAATATCATATTCCTCAGAATAGTTTTTATGGTATTTATTATTCTTGATGTTCTCAAAAACTCCTGAATCTGTGCTCCAAAGTCTGTCTATAATTTTGCAACATCCTCAGTTGTAATTACTTCAAAAAAGTCTTTTCATTCTATATCTGCTTTCTGGGAATTAACATTACAGTTATGCTATACCTTTTGTTTTTGTTCTCAGTTCTTGGGTATTTTGCTCTACCTTTTTTTGATTATTTTTTTTTTCTCTGTTTATGTCTCTGAAAGCTTTTACTGATAAATCTTCTAGCTCACACATCTTTTTCTTAATCACATACAGACTAGTGGCAAGTCTATCAAATGTATTTTTCATTTCTCATGACAATGTTTTGAAATCTAACATTTATTTGTGATTATTTCCTAGAGTATTTGTCTCTTTGCTTACATTAACCATTTTGTCTATTTTCCATTAGTTATCATAGAATATTAATTTTAATTATAAATATCCCATCAGCCAATCCTAAGTTGCTGCCAATATTCAATTATGAATTTAATGTTGCTTTGCTTCTTCACACTTCATTGTTTGTCTTTTAGCATTTCTTGTACTATTGTGGGGTTAGAAATCACAAATCTAATTAGAAAGAACTAATATAGACAGAAATTTATTGTATATCCATCTAGAAATTAAGCTATGTTTATTATTTGCTGGAGTTATTGTGTCAGAGGTTAAAATGTCTTTTAGGGTCCTTGATTTTGAATCCAAAATGTCATTTTATATTTCTAGATATTATTTAAATGTTTAAAAGAGTGTGAGGCTTTTAGATTTTCTTAGATGTAAATTCCTGCTATTATACGGAACCTCTATTAATGTGGTGGTAAGGTGTGGGGTGAGGGGAAGCATTCTGTATCCTGATGATTAGATACTCAGGATTTTAGTGATCCTTGGTTGGATATTTACCGTTACCTAAATCAGTTAATCTCTAGAAAACCCCATGTGGCTTGTTTTGTCAAAAAAAAATTTCATGAGTTATGCTCTGATAAGTAGAACAGACAACTATGGGTTTATTTTAAAATGGTTACCTTTCACCTCCTCTGCCAGAAGCACAAGATTTGTCTTAGATTTCCAATGTGAAAACTTGATATGACACCTACAGGTAAAACTCATGAAACTGTTCACAGTAAGTCTGGGCCCACTTCGAACTTTTCATTTTCAAGGTAGTCTACACTAAGCATCCATTAACTTGTCAATTATAATTTAAAGTTTTGTTACAAATGTAGGCTCCAGCTATGTGCTTCAGCCCCTGGGATGGATTTTGTTTCTGGCAGATTGTGATTTTCCGCATAACCCTTCTTTCTTTCTAGCTTTTGGGGTTCAAGTTTGCCTGTGTGCTTAAATCTCTAAAGAAGCTAAGAGAAATTGTAGATTTTTCAGTTTCTTCAGCTTTTTCTTGTTGTGAAATGGAAGTGATAATGTCCAAGTTCTTTTCTTGTCAGATGTAAAAGTAATAGATGTTTCCTTTTAATATTTAAAAATTCAAAACAAGTTGTAAAATCCATGAAATTATTAACCATGGTAAGAGTTCAATAATTAGGTTATTGAGCAAGAAATGTCTGAATTCCTTAAGTACTAAGTTTGACAGTAGATATTTCTCACATTTCACTTTGAAACATTTTGTTTTTTTGTTTTGTTTTTGTTGTTGTTTTCGATTGTGAAGGTACATCTTCTTCTACAAGTCCACATTTTGGCTTGTGATTATCTTTTTAAAAAAATTTAGAGCAATTTTTGTGAAACCATGTATAAGTAAAAAAAAAAGTATCATTTTTGAATATGCATTCCATTGTGGAACCAATGCAGTACAGAAAGCTTGGAATACATGTATCAACAAAAGTATTTGGGAAGGATGTGGCTAGTGTATGCACAGTATTGCCAATAGTTTCAGAAGTTCCGTTCTGGTGATTTTAATCTTGAAAATAAACTATGTGGGTGACCTGAGACCAAGGTGGGTAATAATGAGCTGAAAGCTGTAGTAGAATTGAATCTATCTCAACCTACAAGTATATTAGCCTCAAGGTTTGATGTTATTATTCCAATAAAAATGGACCATTTGAAACAAATGGCAAGGTAAACAAGCTGGATAGATGGGCTCTGCATTGATTAAATGAGTGTCAGAAGAGAAATTATTTCAGGTTTGCCTTTCTTTGCTGTTACAAAATAAAGGTGAAACATTTCTACACCATACTATTATGTGTGATGAAAGTAGATTCTTTTTTGACAATTGCAAGCATTCAGCACAATGGTTGGATAAAAAATGAAGTGCTGAAAACTAGTCCAAAACCAAATATTCATCAAAAAAGGTAATGGTGTCTGCTTGGTGGTCCAGTGCTGGTATTATCCATTATGATTCCATGAAACCTGGTCAATCAATTATAGCAGATTTCTACTGCAACCAATTGAATGAAGTGATAAGAATGCTTGTGATTTAAGCAGCCTAGATTGGCTATAGACACAGGCCAATCTTTTTGAAAGACAATGCTCAACCACGTATTGTGCAATCAATGCTATTCAAACTACAGAAGATGAACTCTATGTCCTCCAGCATACTCATCAGACTTTGTACTAACAAACTACCACTTATTCCAGGCTTTGGATCACCTCTTTCAAGGAAAAGTATTCAATTTTCAGCAAGCTGTGGAAAATGCTTTTCATAATTTCACCTCCACCTGCTCTCCAGTCCTCTTTGCTACAGGTGTACACAAGCAACCTTTAAAATAGCAAAATTGTGCCTATATTTTAAGCACATACTTTGATTAATTGTATTTCTTTTTGTTTAAGATATAATAAACTACATTTTTGGTTTTATATTGGACACTTATCTAATGACCTAATAATATATTTGTATGATCTGCTTCAACATCTTAGAACTTAAAAAATAACTTGGTCGTGAAATCAATTAAGACATTTTGAAGTAAATTCTTTGCTATCCTAGACAACTGAATCCTTTAATGTGATAATATGAATCCAAAATTTATGGGAGTATTTCATCCTTATTATCAGTAAAATTTAATGTAATTATTAACAAAGTTTCAGATTTTAGCATTAATGTAAATTCCACAATGATTTAAACAATTCTTTGGAATACTTTAGGTTTTTTTAAAGGGCTCAGAGATCTCTCATTGACCTTAGAGACTTAATTAATAATAAAATTTAAATTTAATGTGCTGATCCTCAGGAGATTTTGATAGCTTATAATAAATAAGCAAATAGGTTTTAAATATTGTCATGATAAAACCAATAGCTTTTTAAACACTCCACAACTTGTATTTTTGCAAATGCTTCACAGGTCTGGTGCCTGTAGCAGCAAATGATTTAACCATCAGCTTGTAAATGACTCTGGAAATTAGTCGTAGGTTAATTCTTGTCTCATTCCCCACCCTGATAGACAAAAAGTAATTGATTTTGTTGGTACTAGCAAAGTATTTCACCCTACTGAGTGGAGTAACACTCACAGAGACATCCCTGGATTTAGAAACAAGTAGGTAAATATCAATGAGATGTCATTCAGAGTTTGTGATTGTGCCCTTAATCAATCTCTGCCCATTTTTAGCAGTTGTGTTGCTTTAGGGAGATTTTAATTTTAACATTTTAAAATTATTTATAAGTTGTACCAGATATTCTTTACTTAAGTAAAATATCCCAAATAGATCTGGGTAAACTATTTGAAAGTCACCAAAATAAATTTCTCGATGAATTAGTTAAAGTAATGAACTTTATATCTAATCATCACTTTGACATATGTATTGTGATACATTTATTGAGGGGAATAAAGCCAATATTGAATCCACTACTGGATGCCACCTGCAGTGGCAGGTGCACCTGTCTCAGTGTTTTAAGATATCCACTTTCTAATCCCCTTAAACTATGCGACAAAAGGGATTTGGTAGCTGTGATCAAATAGAAATCTTGAAATGAGAAAAATCACTTGGATTATCCAATTGAACCCAATATAATCACAAAAGTCCTTATAAATAAAGAAGAGATACTAGAGGAATCAGAGTTTGAGAGAATTGAAGATGTTATGCTTTTGACTTTAAAGATATAAGAGCGACGAAATGCAGGTGGCTTCTAGAAGCCTCCCAAAATAAAAGAATTGATCTCTGCTAGTGACCATGGAAGGAATTTGGCTCTAACAATTAGTTCTGTACCAGCAAAACTTGCCTTTTGACCTCCTGAGCTTGGTGATAAATTTGTGTTGTATTAAGTCACTAAGTTTGTGGTAATGTGTTGTTGCAGCAAAAGAAAATATTGCATACTGAGTTGAAAAATTCTAAACTATTCTTGATGACGAGCATGATATGATGATGACCCATTTTTGAGTTATTACTGTATGCTAAGCAGCATGTCTAGTGAATTAAATGCATAATTGAACAACACATCAACTCTTTTTATAGAGATTTGATGGTTATCTCCATTTTCCATATGTCAAAACAGAGACTAAGAGTCTATGTAAATGACCTAGACATATTGATAAGGCTAGAGCTAGAATTGTAGCAAAGGACATTAGATATGAAAGACAATCTTCAGAGCAAAAAATACACTATCTTCTTCTATAAAACATTTCCACAGGGAGCAGGCAACTAAGATAATATATTCATTCTGATGGCTCCTTCAAAGATCCTTGTTAGGATTATATCCAACTCCTTTCTTTAGGATTCTTAAAATAGTATAAAAGAATATTTAAAACAATTATAAGAGTCTTATATTCCCATAATACTAGATTAGGGTTTGTGAAGGCCACAAAGAGTAGATACTGTAGGCAGTCCCCAGGTTACAAACAAGGGAGGTTCTGTAGGTTATATTTAAGATGAATTTGTATGTAATTTGGAACACATACCCTTACCTATTTTTTGGTCAGGGTGTATCTATTAAGTGGGCTGAGGAGAGCTTGAGGGTCCCAAACCTGAGGGCAAAGACGTAAGGAAGATGGGATATGATCTTCTCGATGAGGCAGGAGCTTTCAGTCTCCATCTTATACAGTTGGATCAGTGTGGTGATTAGCATCTCATACCCCAGAAGATCACCTGTGCCCCAGGAAATATACAGCAAGATATATATATATTTTTTTATTTTCTTCTTCTTTTTTTCTTGTGTAATTATAATATTTCATTGTTTCCTTCTTTAATAGTAAGTGCTTCATTTTGCTAGCTTTTATGCCCTGTTATTCTTCCCCCCCACACCCACCCAGTTATACCCCTTGAGGCTTTTTGTTTGTTTTACTTTAATGTATAGTGTTTTTGTTTTTCTTCTCTATTTGGTGGAAGTGGGGTATTGTGTCTGCTCAGGCTGGCAAAGAGCTCCAGACCCCTAGGGAACCACCAAACCCCGTCCTCCAGAGGTTGGGATTCATGGATGGGGTTTGGGTACCCTACTGTACACTACTAATTTCCTGTCTCCATTTCTGTTCCTCTCTTCTTTTTGTCAATCTTCTTTTTTACTCCCCTCACTTTTCATTCTCTTTTCTCATCTTTTATCCCTTCTTGCTCTTCACTCTTCTCTTTCTTTTAGTCTTTTATCAAAGGATACTTCAACTCTTCAGATCAGAGGCATAGTGACATATAGAACAGGAGAAAGTGAAAGGAAAAAGTAGGGCAAGAACACTGACAAAAAGAAAATACTCATGAGGAAGAAACAGCAGAGAAATCCTGGCATCATGAAAACAAGAACAGAATAATCCCAACAGGGGATCATGAAGTAACTGCTGGAGAGGATTCTACTTATAAAAAAATGTTGGAAATAACAGAGGGAATTTAAAATATGCATGGTAAAAACAATGAAGGAAATTGCTGAGAAAGTGGAAAATAAAAAGAAATCCCGAAACAGAATCAAATAAGAGATAAAAGATATGAAGAATATAGAAAGGATACAGCAGAGCTTAAGGAATTGAAGCAGTCAATTAAAGAACTTAAAGATACAGTAGAAAGTATCGATAACAGATTAGACCATGAAGAAGAAAGAATCTCAGAGGTAAAGAATAAAGCTCTTAATCTAACATAGGCAGTTAATGAGAAGGAAAAAAAGAAAGAGAAACCAGAATGTTCTCTGAGAGAATTATGGGACTTCATGAAGTGGTCAAACATAAGAATTATAGGTATCCCAGAAGGGGAAGAAGAACGCCCCAGAGGGAAAACTCCACCATGCCAGGATAATTTTTACATTTTTTGTACATATGGTGTTCTGCTCTTACTCAGGCTGGTCTCAAATTCCTGGCCTCAAGCAAACAACCCACTTCAGCCTCCCAAAGTGCTAGGATTACAGATGTCAGCCACCATGTTTGGTTGACTATTTCTTAATATGAGTATTTTCAAGGACAAATTATAATAGGAAAAGAATCTCAAATAACAGATATTGACTTAATAAACTTTATATGTGTATTATCATTGTCCCTTCATACTTTATTCTTGTTCTATAAAAAAATAAAGTAATAAAAAAGAAAGAGAAGGAGCATATGTTTCCATAGTCTTCACCATATTCCTTCCGATCTATAAAAGTTCAATAAAAATGAGGATAAATTTAGTAGAATTTAATGAGTGGAATATAAAGTAGCCTTAGCACTAGTATTCCTCTCTAAAAGTAATTTCTGGATATATTAGATGTCAATACATATGAAAGTCTTGAGTGTTTGTGAGACAAGTCATTCTGATAAGTATTCACAGTTGAGAAAATAATAGTAGACAAAACTGAAGAAATAGTCTATCTGACTTGCAGTGTGTTGTGCAATAAGACCACATTTAAACATATCAAACATTGTATTATTCATAAAAGGTACACATCAACACTGGTTTTTAATGTTAATAATCAAAATATAAGTAGAGACAAAAGTTATTTGACTCTTTTTACTTCAATTTAATGAAGAAATATATACATCATTGGAGGAAGATGGTACAATTTGAATAGCAGTTATATAAACTATTTCAAACATATCAAAAATAAAACACATTATGCTCAATGTATTATCCACAAACATGTGAAAAAGGGAATAGAAGTTACACACTGCCCTGCAACTCGGCATGTCTCTCTTTCTTTTTCATTTTTCCCTACTTGTTTATTCCAACTTAGTAATATACAGGGTTTCATTTTACATAATTTTGGCTTCTATTCTGTTCCGAGAAATTTGTCTTATGGTTTTTTCTTAGCATTCAAATAATATAATTATACATGGATCTAAAATTATTATAACTTCAAAAGATTATCGATGTAGGAAAATTAAATTTTTAAAGCAACTCCAATATAGCTATTAACTTTCCAGGAGTAATTCACACAGGGTGAATAGTGCCCTGCTTTATTGTCTTCCAAACTTTATCTACAGAAAGATTTCAGAAATATGTTTTTAAGTTATAATTTTGTGTAAATGACATCATATACCCAACAATTACTAAATACATTCAATGATTTCAATAGAATATTTTACACTGAAAAAATTGGAGAACAGCTTAAAATGGAATATTTATGATATTACTTGTGTGACTATATAAAAGAGGGAAATATAAAATGACAGAAATAATAAAACTAAGTTGCTTGAAAATCTGGTTATTTGTATATTTTTTAAATGTAAATGTAAATGACTGTAGGTCAGAGAATGAAGTGTTAATGGAAAGATAAATTGTTCCAAACAGAAGTTCTAATACATGTTTGCCAAAGCCCGGAGGCCTAGAAGACCATGTACTACTCAAAGACTTGGGTGGTGTATTTAATAGGAACAGAGTGCACCAATGGGGTTATGTGTGGGTCACTACATTTGTTTTGAGACAGACTGTGTTATGGTATATTATTTCACTTCCAAGGAACATAGGAGACAGCATCCTTTCTGATTCACCATGCAAGTTTCACCTTGTTTGACTTGCTGCTAGGAGGGCTTTGTTTATATCTGTCTGCATGGATTTTGCATTTCTTCATTTTTGTGTGTCTCAAAACCTCCATACTGACCCATATACATAGGAGAAGCCTGTAATAAGATAAGGTTGGAGTGATAAATATTACAGAAGCCAAATCATGAATGATTTTCCATCACAAATTAAAGATTTAGATTTTTCTTCCCTGAAAAATTAAAAGATTTAATATATGCTTTAGAGTGTTCACCCTGGCTAGAGTACAAATTGTACATTATTGGCAGATAACACTGGAGGAGATGGCCTATTTATTGAGTTGCTGATGTAATCCAGACAAAGAAGGATACTTCAACTAAGGCAGGAGCAAAGAAAAGGGATGGGAGAAGACAGTATTCAAAACCATGCATAGAGGAATGAATTCTTCAGCGAGTACAGCAAAGTTCATTTTCTTAATTTATACCATTAAAATTAATATGCAATTTTTAACAAGGTTTCAAAATATATATTAATACATGAAATTGTGTGCATACTGTGAAACATGTGATTGATGGAATCTATAAAAGTTTACCATGTTTCTATTTTCTACCATTCAAAATTTCTGTTTCTCAATCACTGATTATACTAGAAAAACAGTAATATGTATCGAACAAGCTTTGGCATAAAATTATTACATGACATGAGTACAAATTGAAAAAATGAGTAAAAAATTATAATTTGAAATGTATACATCTCACTAAAATGGCCAAGTTTCTGAAATATCCAAACTAAATATTTACAATCAATTTAAGCAAAAGGACTTTGGAATTGAACTCACAAGAACTAAAACATAAACTTTCCAAATTTGAGATTGAATTTGAATGATTGTATTAATCATTTTTTAAATATGTTTCAAGATTTTTTCATGTAAACTATCTTCCAAGAAATTAGAAGTAAGGAAAGCCAATGTAACTTCAAAACTGCTTCCTGATTTTTGGAATATCAAAACAAACAATTCATAATTTTCCCTACTGTATTTTATAACTTAATTCACAGAGATTAATATAAATGCTTTTCCAGTTTAAAATTTAACGGGATTGCATCATTTGTTAACTGCACAGATATTTATGTAGTTCCTACTATGTGGGCCATGCAACCAAGAGCTAATAATAAGAATGAAAATATATTTTCTCCCTTCATTGAATTTTCATGTTGAGATGTAGCTTCTGTTTTATGTAATTGACTGGCAAGAAGGCCTCTGAGGATAACTTCACACTATTCTAGGAGTTTCAAATATGTTATCTCACAACTTTTCATAAGATTGATAGGAATTGATATGATTTACAATATGGAAACTAAAGTAAAAAAAAAAGGAAATTAACTTCAATGTCATGGTTTTGATAAGTAGCAGAGCCTACATTAATATCCAAGAGTAATTTTAATATTTCTCCTACACCATGTATTTTAAATATCCTCATTTCCTTTTCATTATAGTCAAACATATTTTTTTCCAAGTCATTGATTCACCTTCAACTACTTTAAATGATAAGGAAATATGAACTTGATAGGAAGAAATGCAGAGCAAAGGCATTATTATACAAGGACTCTGCGATAAGGTTTTGACAGTATTACTACCGAAGATTTTCAGCAACCCTCACTCCCTTTCTACTAGGAAAATAAGTTTTCTGACAAAAAAAAAAAAAAAACTGACATCTGATTATCTAGATGGCCCTGTGGTGGTAGCATTTTTACATCAAGGGCATATCACTTAGAGTTTGCTCAAGTAAATAGAGAAAATATAAATTTTTAATTTGCTGAGTGTGCCATACATGTTACCAAATACAAGTTTATTTGCTTAAAATTAAGCATGAAAGTATATAATTTATTTGCTAGTCTATTTGCTTAAAATTAGGCATGAAACTACCTCCTGCCAAATAATACTTTGGCCAAAACTATATTAATTAGAAATTAATTCACTTATACAATTCCAATTTCTATATATCCTCACATATTGAATCTAAAAATATATTTTAAATGCCAATAAAAATTAAATTCTAATGTGGAATCCATTTAAAACCGAAACATTCAAATGAAAGGAGGGGGAATAGTCAGTTTTTGCCGTATCTACAAGCTGCCAGCTATAAGAATGTTTCCAAATGGGCTATTAAAGAAAAGTTGCAGCATCTCCAAGATGTCATAATTTCGTGACTCCCAGAGAATATGACAGTGACTTTGGTGCAGCACTGGGAGGATTGAAAAATCAGGAAAAAAAAAAAAAAAGAAAAAAAAGAAAAAAAAAAAAGAAAAATCAGCAGATAATCAGACAAAAGGAAAATTCTGCATAAGGTATTCATTGCTCAAAATGAATTGTATTTTGACATTTCTCCAAAGAATCAGAAAATGTGAAATTTAGGTGATGAATTCCATAGCCAACTTGCAGCAATCACCACTTGAAATCTTAGCTAAACCAACTATTAGGGGATTTATGAGTTGTGCTAGGTAGGTATATAGAGCCTTATGCTACTAATCATCAAGTCCATCAATTATTATGTGAAGACTTGGATGGGGGAGAACTCAGAGAACAAATTAAGTAGCTCAACTGGTAAACAGTATGAAGAATCTTTTCATGCACCATTTTCACATAAAAACAAATGGGCAAACTAATTATATAGGAGAAAGCAACACTAAAATGACTTTTCTTTAAGGAGGCTTAAAATAAATTTCTGTATATTGAGAAAGTGAATCAACTTTTGAGTTCTACTCCTACCTTCTGGGATAACATATATTGCCTCTGTACATATTTCACCACAAAGTATTTATAAATCACTGCTACAAAATGCTGTAATATCAACAGATAGTGAATTTTCCCCACAAATATTGAGATTTAATATATGAGGTTGATCTCAATAACAGTGAAGTGTTCTTGAAATTTTACCTAAATTGTAAGCTAACAAGTTAGCCTGCTGTTGGTTCATTTATATTGGTGGAAGATGCAGACTCCTGGGACAGAGACAAAGGACTTTTTCTTCCTAATACAGCAGGAAGTATAATCTTTATGTTTAGGCCTGACTCCTAGGTCCTTCAAGTCCCACAAGGGTGATGCAGAGTGGCCCAGGGATATATTGGCTATTTTGCATCTTGTTTAAATATTTATTTTGGGCCACAAGCAAACCTATTTGACCCTCACCCCAAAGAGAGACCATATCTTTCCTATATTTAAAAATAAACTTGCCTTTAGTTCTGGAATAATGTGAAAGCTCTATCTTCTAAGTATATTTACTATACAAACATCATTGAAAAGACAGTCCAGGGAAAAACACATCAGAGCCTCTGCTTATAAGACACACCAAAGGTTGGAAACCAATGGAGAATTGTTTCCCAATAATATCCATATTTTCTTTCTACACTGTCTTTGTTTATGGGGAATGAATAGTCCCTAGGAGCATGTGATTCTGTTGACCACTCTGAATAATCAAACTAGCAAAATTAGGGACAAAATCATCTCATTGTTGTATAGAACATTTAATTCAGGGTATTATTGATGGATTCCAAGTGCAAAATAAGTCCAACCATATTAACTGCAAATAGGGTCCCCAAGTTTCCAGACCCAATCAGCTGAAAAAAATCACAAATTCTAACTTTGTCTTCTAATATAAATTGTAGAGAAATTCCACCACCCAAACAAACTAGGCCACTGAATTGAGGCTAAGTGAATGTCTTCCAGGGCAGATGTAGAATTTCCATAAATATATTCAATGTCTCTTATGATGACCCTGTAAAATGCAAACCGTTTACTTTTTGGAAAGAAACAAAATAGATGCCTTGCGTCACTATAAGAAGTGGAATTCTGAGGGTGAACATCGTGACCCTAGAAAGAATGTGTTTGTTACAGTTATTGTCATCCCCCTCTCCTAAGTGGGACTTTGCTAAGAAGTGAAAGTTGACAGGTCTTCCAGTATGGCTTCCTCATCAGCTAAAAGGTCTTAGCATTCTTCATTCTGTTAAATTAATTGAGTCTAGTCTTTCTTTTTTTTTATTGTTGGGGATTCATTGAGGGTACAATAAGCCAGGTTACACTGATTGCAATTGTTAGGTAAAGCCCCTCTTGCAATCATGTCTTGCCCCCATAAAGTGTGACACACACCAAGGCCCCACCCCCCTCCCTCCATCCCTCTTTCTGCTTTTCCTCCCCCCCCATAACCTTAATTGTCCTCATATCAAAATTGAGTACATAGGATTCATGCTTCTCCATTCTTGTGATGCTTTACTAAGAATAATGTCTTCCACGTCCATCCAGGTTAATACGAAGGATGTAAAGTCTCCATTTTTTTTAATGGCTGAATAGTATTCCATGGCATACATATACCACAGCTTGTTAATCCATTCCTGGGTTGGTGGGCATTTAGGCTGTTTCCACATTTTGGCGATTGTAAATTGAGCTGCAAGAAACAGTCTAGTACAAGTGTCCTTATGATAAAAGGATTTTTTTCCTTCTGGGTAGATGCCCAGTAATGGGATTGCAGGATCAAATGGGAGGTCTAGCTTGAGTGCTTTGAGGTTTCTCCATACTTCCTTCCAGAAAGGTTGTACTAGTTTGCAGTCCCACCAGCAGTGTAAAAGTGTTCCCTTCTCTCCACGTCCACGCCAGCATCTGCAGTTTTCAGATTTTGTGATGTGGGCCATTCTCACTGGGGTTAGATGATATCTCAGGGTTGTTTTGATTTGCATTTCTCTAATATATAGAGATGATGAACATTTTTTCATGTGCTTGTTAGCCATTCATCTGTCATCTTTAGAGAAAGTTCTATTCATGTCTCTCATGTCTCTTGCCCATTGATATAAGGGATTGTTGGCTTTTTTCATGTGGATTAATTTGAGTTCTCTATAGATCCTAGTTATCAAGCTTTTGTCTGATTGAAAATATGCAAATATCCTTTCCCATTGTGTAGGTTGTCTCTTTGCTTTGGTTATTGTCTCCTTAGCTGTACAGAAGCTTTTCAGTGTAATGAAGTCCCGTTTGTTTATTTTTGTTGTTGTTGCAATTGCCATGGCAGTCTTCTTCATGAAGTCTTTCCCCAGGCCAATATCTTTCCTATGCTTTCTTTGAGGATTTTTATTGTTTCATGCCTTAAATTTATGTCCTATAACCATTTTGAATCAATTTTTGTGAGTGGGAAAAGGTGTGGGTCCAGTTTCAGTCTTTTACATGTAGACATCCAGTTCTCCCAACACCATTTATTGACTAGGGAGTCTTTCCCCCAAGGTATGTTCTTGTTTGGTTTATCGAAGATTAGGTGGTTGTAAGATGTTAGTTTCATTTCTTGGTTTTCAATTTGATTCCAAGTGTCTATGTCTCTGTTTTTGTGCCAGTACCATGCTGTCTTGACCACTATGGCTTTGTAGTACAGACTAAAATCTGGTATGCTGATGCCCCCAGCATTATTTTTATGACTAAGAGCTGCCTTAGCTATACGGGTTTTTTTCCGGTTCCATACAAAATGCAGAATCATTTTCTCCAAATCTTGAAAGTATGATGTTGGTATTTTGATAGGAATGGCATTGAATAGGTAGATTGCTTTGGGAAGTATAGACATTTTAACAATGTTGATTCTTCCCATCCATGAGCATGGTATGTTCTTCCATTTGTTAATATCCTCTGCTATTTCCCTTCTGAGGATTGCATAATTTTCTTTATAGAGGTCCTTCACCTCCTTCATTAGGTATATTCCTATGTATTTCATTTTCTTTGAAACTAAGGTGAAGGGAGTTGTGTCCTTAATTAGCTCCTCATCTTGACTGTTATTGGTGTATACAAAGGCGACTGACTTGTGGACATTGCTTCTATATCCTGAAACATTACTGTATTTTTTGATAACTTCTAGGAGTCTTGTGGTTGAGTCTTTGGGGTTCTCTAAGTATAAGATCATGTCGTCAGCAAAGAGGGAGAGTTTCACCTCCTCTGCTCCCATTTGGATTCCCTTTATTTCCTTGTCTTGCCTAATTGTTTTGGCAAGAACTTCCAGCACTATGTTGAATAGTAAAGGTGACAGAGGACAACCTTGTCTGGTTCCAGTTCTAAGGGGAAAAGTTTTCAGTTTTACTCCATTCAGTAAAATATTGGCTGTGGGTTTGTCATAGATAGCTTCAATCAGTTTTAGAAATGTGCCACCTATGCCTATACTCTTCAGTGTTCTAATAAGAAAAGGATGCTGGATTTTATCAAATGCTTTTTCTGCATCTATTGAGAGGATCATGTGATCTTTATTTTTGCCTGTGTTAATATGGTGGATAACACTTATGGACTTGTGTATGTTAAACCAGCCTTGCATCCCTGGGATGAAGCCTACTTGATCAGATGAATGACTTTTTTGACGATAAGCTGTAATCTATTGGCTAGGATTTTGTTGAGAATTTTTGCATCTATATTCATGAGTGAGATTGGTCTGAAATTCTCCTTTTTGTTTCGGTCTTTTCCTGGTTTTGGTATCAGGGTGATGTTTGCTTCATAGAATGTGTTGGGGAAGGTTCCTTCTTCCTCAATTTTTTGGAATAATTTCTGCAGTACAGGAATAAGCTCTTCCTTGAAGGTTTGATTTCTGGTGTGAAGCCATCTGCACCAAGGCGTTTTTTGGTTGGAAGATTTTTTATTGTTTCTTTGATCTCAGTGCTTGAAATTGGTCTGTTCAGGAGCTCTATTTCTTCCTGCCTAAGTCTAGGGAGAGGGTATTATTCCAAATATTGATCCATTTCCTTCACATTGTCAAATTTCTGGGCATAGAGTTTCTGGTAGTATTCAGAGATGATCTCTTGTATCTCTGTGGGATCAGTTGTTATTTCCCCTTTATCATTTCTGATGGAGGTTACTAGAGATTTTACTTTTCTATTTCTCGTTAGTATGCCCAATGATTTATCTATTTTATTTATTTTTTCAAAGAACCAACTTCTTGTTTCATTAATTTTCTGAACGATTGTTTTGTTTTCAATTTCATTGATCTCTGATCTGATTTTGGATATTTCTTTTCTTCTACTGAGTTTAGGCTTAGATTGTTCTTCTTTTTCCAGTTCCATAAGATGGCTTGTGAGATTGTTGATGTGCTCTCTTTCTGTTTTTCGAATGTAGGCATCTAAAGTGATGAATTTTCCTCTCAAAACTGCTTTTGCAGTATCCCACAGGTTTTGGTAGCTTGTGTCTTCATTGTTGTTATGCTCAAGGAAGTTAATGATTTCCTGTTTTATTTCTTCCTGCACCTATCTGTTATTCAACAGAAGATTGTTTAATTTCCATGCCTTTGTGTGGGGTCGAGCGTTTTTGTTAGAGTTGGGTTCCACCTTTAGTGCCTTATGGTCTGAGAAGATACAAGGTAAATTTTCAATTCTTTTGATTCTGTTGATATTTGTTTTGTGTCCCAAGACATGATCAATTTTGGAGAGTGTTCCATGGGGTGATGAGAAGAATGTATATTCTTTATCTTTGGGATGGAGTGTTCTATATGCGTCTGTCAAGCACAGTTGTTCTAGGGTCTCATTTAAATCTCTTATATTTTTGTTTAATTTCTGTTTAGAGGATCTGTCCAGCTCTGTAAGAGGAGTGTTAAAGTCCCCTGTTAGTATGGTATATCAGGTATCATATTGCTCAGACTGAGTAAGGTCTGTTTCAAGAATCTGGGAGCATTTAAATTGGGTGTGTAAATATTTAGAATCGAAACATCTTCTTGTTGTATTTTTCCCTTGACCAATATAAAGTGACCATCTTTGTCTTTTTTGACTTTAGTTGCTTTAATTCCACATGAATCAGAAAAGATTGCAACTCCTCTTTTCTTCTGAATGCCATTTGCCTGAAAACTTGTCTTCCAACCCTTGATTTGGAGCTTTAATTTGTCTTTTGAAGCCAGGTGTGTTTCTTGGAGACAGCAAATGGATGGCTTGTGTTTTTTAATCCAGTCAACCAATCTATGTTTCTTCAGTGGGGAATTCAAGCCATTAACATTTATTGAGATAATTCATAAGTGTGGTAGGTAGTATTCTATTCATCTTAGTTTGTGAGAGTCCATTGCTTAGTTTTATCTTTTGCATCAGTGTGGAGGTTAGGTTCTGTCCTTTAATTTCTGAGTTCTTACTTTGCTGCTGATCCATTGTGGTGGTCAGTGTGCAGAACAGGTTGAAGTATTTCCTGTAGAGCTGGTCTTGTTGTGGCGAATTTCCTCAATGTTTGTATATCCATAAATGATTTGATTTCTCTGTCAATTTTTAAGCTTAGCTTAGCAACGTACAGAATTCTGGGCTGGAAATTGTTCTATTTAAGTAGATTAAAGGTAGATGACCATTGTCTTCTTGCTTGGAAAGTTGCATTAGAGAAGTCTGCAGTCATTCTGATGGATTTGCCCCTGTAGGTCAACTTGCGCTTACTCCTGGCAGCTTGCAGAATCTTTTCTTTTGTCTTAACTTTGGACAGGTTCATCACAATGTGTCTTGGAGAAGCTCTGTTAGAGTTGAGGTGACCTGGGGTCCGATAGCCCTCTGAAAGCAGTCTGTCAGAATCTTTGGTGAAATTTGGGAAATTTTCTTTTATAATATTCTCTAGTATGGCTTCCATTCCTCTGGGGCATTCTTCTTTCCCTTCTGGGATTCCTATAACTCGTATTTTGGGACGCTTCATAAAGTCCCATAATTCTGACAGTGAACATTCTGCTTTCTCTCTCTTCTTTTCTGCCTCTTTTACTATCTGAATTATCTCAAGAACTTTGTCGTCTACCTCTGAAATTCTTTCTTCTGCATGGTCTAACCTGTTGCTGATACTTTCCATTGCATCTTTAAATTCCCTAATTGACTGTTTCAATTCCTTAAACTCTGCTATATCCTTTTTATATTCTTCATCTCATTCATCTCTTATTTGATTCTGTTTTTGGATTTCCTTGTGGTTATTTTCCACTTTATTAGCAGTTTCCTTCATTGTTTCCATCATTTCTTTCATTGTTTTCATCATGTGTATTCTAAATTCCCTTTCTGTCATTCCTAACATTTCTTTACAGGTGGAATCCTCTGCAATAGCTACCTCATGGTCCCTTGCCTGGAGTTTTCTGCTGATTCTTCCTTATAAGTGATTTCTTTTATCTGTTTCCTTGCCCTAATTTTCCTTTCACTTCCTCTTGCTCTTTAAGTTCTCGTGCCTGTGGACTAAGGGTTCGATGAATCCTTTTGGTACAGGACCAGAAGGGTGAGAAGGTTGAAGAGCAAGAAAGGGATGAAAGAAAGGAGGACCGAGTGAAAAGAAAAAAAAAAATAGAGAAAGGAGAGGGGGTGGGTAAAAGGAATATTGACAAAAAGAAGAGAGGCACTGAAAGAGGGAGACAAGAGGGAGACAGAGCAATATAGCTGTACAGTAGGGTACTTGACACAACCTTAAAAAGAAACCCACCTTCTGGGGGTGCCCAGTTGGGTGGTTCCCTGGAGGTCAGCAGCTCTTTGCTAACCTGATCAGACACAGTACACCACCTCCACCAAGTAGAGAGGAAAGACAAAAATGCTATAAATCAAACCAAAACAAGCAAACAGAAAACTTTAAAACTTTTCACTAAATTTGGGTGAAAAACCAAATAATAGCGGTAGAAACACTAGCAAAAATGAAGTTCTAGTTATTAAAAAAGGCAGCAATGGGAAATTATAATTAAACTAGAAAAATTGAGAAAGAAAAAAGATCTGTATGGAAAAGCTTGAAATTAAAAAACAAAACAACATCAACACCATCAAAATAAACAAAAAAACAACCAAACCAAAAAAAAAAAAAAAAAAAAGAAAAGAAAAACAAAACACAACCAAAAACAAAACAGTATGTATATGTTGTTGAATATTGTCTGGGCAACACGTGGTCTTCTGGGATATGAGATGTTAATCATAGTTCTGATACGACCAGTGGCTGCTGATTTCTCAGACCCCACCAGGTAGACACCCTAAATCTCTCTTCAGCCCACTTAAAAGGCACTTTGAACTTGTAAACTTGCTGAGCAGAAGCTTTCCCAGGAAAGTGCTTGTCACGAGAATCATTGCTGGAGTGGCTATCCACTTACCCAGTGTGCCCAAACTGGTCTCACTCTGCCCCTGAGGGTTAGGGCTGCAAGGCAGCTCAGACCCCACCCTTAGGCTACTCAGTCGCTAGGTTACCAGTTCCCACCCGATTCTAGCTCCTCGACCCTGAGGGCAGAGCTTGCCAGGGCAGATCACTCACAATGGCTCCCTGTGGCCCACAGCCAAACACTATTAGCTCTGTCTGGCTCAGCGGCTCAGACTGAGTCCCTAGACAATGGCCAAAGTTCTCTGCACTCCCGCTCAGGCTCTCCCCGAGGCAGTTCAACTGAGTGCCAAGTCCAAAGACACCAAAACAGTTCATAGGTAAGGCCTTTCTGGTTTGCAGTCTCGCTGCTACTGAACTTACAGTTGTGGGCGGGTTTAGACCGATTGAACACACGCGACCACTTGCCAGTTTTCCACTGCTTTAGTCCTCCTCTTGGGGTCCAGAAGTCTCTCGCTGACTCCCTGTATCCTCACAGGGGTGATGATAGGCAGATGCCACCAGCCAGAGATGCCTGGAGTCCTATCTCCCCAGACTCACGGTGTCCAGGTGCAAGGAAGCTGTTACTCATCCGCCATCTTGCTCTCCTCCTCTGAGTCTAGTCTTCCTTGATCAAGGATCTTCCTAAAGGCAGCAATGAAATTTAACCTTCTCATTCACACTAGCACTTGTGAGATATCTAATTGCCCTTCAAGAGTTACATGGTCTTGAGAGAGGGGAGACAAGATGGCGGACTGAAGCCAGCTTTCAACAAAGGCTCCCGTCCAGAAGGAGAGTTAAGGGACAGGAATTTAGTAAGTATCCTGGTGGACTTGAGCCTCACCAAGAGAGAAGGCTGAAGAACGCACATCAACACCGCTGAGGCAAGTTGTGATCACAAGGACACAAACAAAAGGTACAAAATCCACCACCAAGCGGACGGGAGTCCCCCTCCCCCATGAGACCGGCTCTGTAGCCCCACAATTGAACAAGCGGGCAGAAATTAAAGCCCCTCCCACTACACTCCACGGGAGAGACCTTCTAAAAACTGGACCTACCTCCCCTACTGGGGTGCCGTGGCGTTCTCCTGCCGGACATAGGGCTGAATAAAACTTTGGGAATCCTTTGCCGGCAACCCTGAATCCCTGGCGCTCCCCTCCCGCCCACTGAGGTCTGGAGGCCTGTCCCCTAGGACTTCGGATCCTTGGGTGATTTCTCAAGGGGAGTGGACAGTCCCCGAGTTGCGACTGGTCAGCATTGACTCTGAGGTGCGCCGAGTGAGGAGAGGGCACCGGGCTGAGGGGGAGTCACGCCTCGCGGCACTTCCCTGCGGTGCAGTGCACCAACCCTCCCCGGGCATAGGGGACCCAAGACTGAATCAGACTCTGGCCTCCCCGCTGAGAGCTGAGAACCCCTACTCTCACTCGGGGTCTGAGGGCCTATCCCCCAGGAGTTCGGCTCCTTGGGTGATTTCTCGAGGGGAGTGCACAGTGCCTGAGCTGCGTCAGGTCAGCGCTGACTCTGGGACACGTGAGCGAGGAGAGGGCACTCTGCTGAGGGAAAAATCAAGCCTTGGCGGCACTTCCCTGCGGTGCAGTACAGCAACCCTCCCCGGGCATACGGGGCCCAAGACTGAATCAGACTCTGGCCTCCCTGCTGAGAGCTGAGAACCCCTACTCTCACTCGGGGTCTGAGGGCCTATCCCCCAGGAGTTCGGCTCCTTGGGTGATTTCTCGAGGGGAGTGCACAGTGCCTGAGCTGCGTCAGGTCAGCGCTGACTCTGGGACACGTGAGCGAGGAGAGGGCACTCCGCTGAGGGGAAATCAAGCCTTGGCGGCACTTCCCTGCAGTGCAGTGCAGGAGCCCTCCCCGGGCACAAGACTGAATAAGACTCTGGCCTCCCCGTTGAGAGCTGAGAGCCCCTACTCTCACTCGGGGTCTGAGGGCCTATCCCTCCGGAGTTCGGCTCCTTGGGTGATTTCTCGAGGGGAGTGCACAGTGCCTGAGCTGCGTCAGGTCAGCGCTGACTCTGGGATACGTGAGCGAGGAGAGGGCACTCTGCTGAGGGGAAATCAAGCCTTGGCGGCACTTCCCTGCGGTGCAGTGCAGGAGCCCTCCCCTGACCGTAGTATTGCGTGAAACTGAATGAAACTCTAGCTTCCCCCCGCCCCACTCCCAATCCGGGTCTGGGGGCCCATCCCCCAAGAGTTCTGATTCTTGGGGGATCTCTTAAGGGGTGTGGACCCAGCACAAACTGCGGCCGCTCAGTGCTGACTCTGGGGCGCGGGACAGAGGAGAAAAGGGTCGCCTGAGTGCCCACACCAGAGCAGCAGTTCCCTGGAGGTAGATCAACAGCCGTTTTTTCTTTAACGGCAGAACGCTCACTTCTGGATATTCTGAGGCCACACCCCCGTCTCCCTGGGCAACCAGAGGAGGCCACGGGTGACACGGCTCACAAACCCGGAAGCCTCCAGGGTGGGGCCGACCCAGAGAGGTGTTCAGACGCAATTCTCCAGCAGCAAAGACGTTTGAACTCAAAACAGCCCGTCTCCTGTAGGCGACGACAGGAACAGAGACAGAACCTCACAAAGTTGTCTTCTGTTCTGTTAGCAGCATCCATCAGGGACGGGGCTAAGCCTGAGTGAACACCTCCTTCCCATCACCTGCATCAAACACTCAAAGATGTCAGGCCCCATCTCCTCCTGCTAGATAGCGGCAGTCTGCGAGGGCCTGGCAGACTTCCTCGCGATTCAGGCAGGTGCAAACCCCTGGAGTGTCTGTTCACTGCAGGCAACTGGGTTAGCCATCTGCAGAGATACCAGTGACTGGGTCCGACGGAGGGGCAAAGTGGGGAAGGAGACGTCAACCTTCCCAGACTGCTCTGTTTGCGGGGTGGCTCCTCCTGACTCCACACTGCACTGGGGTGAGCTGTCTCAGAGGAGTCACCAGGCCCCTGTGATCCAGTTCCCAGAGACCTCTTGAACCCTTCCACCTGAGACAAGTGCCGATTGAGACAGTTGATTCGGACCTTTTGAACTGGGCTAATAGACTGAGGACTTTTCAGGTGGTGCCCTGGGTGTGCGATTGTAGGAAGGTTTGATTCTCCTTTTCCAACTGGGGCCAGAGGTGGGCAGGCGGGGTGACTTAATTGCTGATTTTTCCACACAGCTGAGACTTCAAGCCAGAGTAGAAGTTGCAATAGGATCGAACAGAAACCAGCTGAAAACAAGACAGAACCACTTTGCTCCACCACACCAGACAGGGCCCCAGTTTCTCAGGCCACAACACTGTACGGGCCCTCGATAAAACCCCAGGGGAAAAACCAAAGGGAGTAAACCATGGGGCGGAATCAGCGGAAAAACTCTGGTAACATGAATAACCAGAATAGATCAACCCCCCCAAGAAAAGATACAGCAGATGTGATTGAAGATCCCATTCATAAACAACTGGCTGAGATGTCAGAAGTCGAATTCAGAATTTGGTTTGCAGACAAGATTAATAAAATGGAATTAGGAATTCGAGGAGAAATTCAAAAACTGTCTCAAGAATTTAACGAATTTAAAGACAAAACCACCAAAGACTTAGACACACTGAAACAAGAACTTACAGCCCTCAAAGATATGAAAAATACAGTAGAATCCCTCAGTAACAGAATGGAGCAAGCAGAAGAAAGGATTTCTGACATTGAAGATAAAGTCTTCGAACGCTCCCAATCTCTCAAAGAGGAAGAGAAATGGAGAGCAAAAACGGATCACTCACTCAGAGAGCTCTCAGATAATTCGAAAAAAAATAACATAAGGGTTATAGGAATTTCGGAGACTGATGACGTGGCAGCCAAGGGCACAGAGGCCCTTCTACATGAAATTATGAAAGAAAATTTTCCAGACATGCCTAGAGAATCTGAAATTCAGATAGCAGACAGCTTCAGAACCCCAGCACGATTCAACCCCAAAAAGCCATCTCCCAGACATATCATAATTAGCTTCACTAAAGTTAACATGAAAGAGAAGATTCTCAAAGCAGCCCGGCGAAAGAAAACTATAACGTACAAAGGTAAGAATATTAGAATAACTGCAGATCTCTCTGCTGAAACTTTTCAAGCAAGAAGAGGCTGGTCATCAACTTTTAATCTCCTAAAGCAAAAAAACTTTCAACCCAGGATCTTGTATCCAGCTAAACTGAGTTTCATCTATGATGGAGAAATTAAATACTTCAATGACATTCATATGTTGAAAAAATTTGCCATAAGTAAACCAGCTCTTCAGGATGTTCTCAGACCTATCCTCCACAATGACCAACCCAATCCTATACCACAAAAGTAAACTCACTCAGAAACTTCGGATCAAACTCCAACTTCCACACTGGCGAAAGGATTAAAAATGTCCACTGGACCTTTGAAAAACTCGATACCCAAAACTCCACCAGACTTATCCTTACTCTCCATCAATGTGAATGGCTTAAACTGTCCTCTAAAGAGGCATAGGTTAGCTGACTGGATACAAAAACTTAAGCCAGATATTTGTTGCATACAAGAGTCACATCTCAACTTAAAAGACAAATACAGACTCAGGGTGAAAGGATGGTCATCCATATTTCAGGCAAATGGTAATCAGAAAAAAGCAGGTGTTGCAATTTTATTTGCAGATACAGTAGGCTTTAAACCATCAAAAGTAAGGAAGGACAAGAATGGTCACTTCATATTTGTTAAGGGTAATACTCAATATGACGAGATCTCAATTATTAACATCTATGCACCCAACCAGAATGCACCTCAATTTATAAGAGAAACTCTAACAGACATGAGTAACTTGATTTCCTCCAGCTCCATAATCGTTGGAGATTTCAACACTCCCTTGGCAGTGTTGGATCGATCCTCCAGAAAGAAGCTGAGCAAAGAAATCTTAGATTTAAACCTAACCATCCAATATTTAGATTTAGCAGACATCTACAGAACATTTCATCCCAACAAAACTGAATACACATACTTCTCATCAGCCCACGGAACTTACTCCAAAATTGATCACATTTTAGGTCACAAGTCTAACCTCAGTAAATTTAAAGGAATAGAAATTATTCCATGCATCTTCTCGGACCATCATGGAATAAAACTTGAATTGAGTAACAACAGGAATCTGCATACCCATACAAAAACATGGAAGTTAAATAACCTTATGCTGAATGATAGCTGGGTCAGAGATGAGATTAAGAAAGAAATCACCAATTTTTTGGAACAAAATGACAATGAAGAAACAAGCTATCAGAACCTCTGGGACACTGCAAAGGCAGTTCTAAGAGGGAAATTTATAGTACTGCAAGCCTTCCTCAAGAGAACGGAAAGAGAGGAAGTTAACAACTTAATGGGACATCTCACGCAACTGGAAAAGGAAGAACATTCCAACCCCAAACCCAGTAGAAGAAAAGAAATAACCAAAATTAGAGCAGAATTAAATGAAATTGAAAACAAAAGAATAATACAACAGATCAATAAATCAAAAAGCTGGTTTTTTGAAAAGGTCAATAAAATAGATAAACCTCTGGCCAACCTAATCAGGAAAAAAAGAGTAAAATCTCTAATATCATCAATCAGAAACAACAAAGACAAAATAACCACAGACTCATCAGAAATCCAAAAAATCCTTAATGAATATTACAAGAAACTTTATTCTCAGAAATATGAAAATCTGAAGGAAATAGACCGATACTTGGAAGCACGCCACCTTCCAAGACTTAACCAGAATCAAGTGGAAATGTTGAACAGACCCATATCAAGTTCAGAAATAGCATCAACTATACAAAACCTCCCTAAAAAGAAAAGCCCAGGACCAGATGGTTTCACGTCAGAATTCTACCAAACCTTTAAAGAGGAATTAGTACCTATATTACTCAACCTGTTCCAAAATGTAGAAAAAGAAGGAAGACTACCCAACACGTTCTATGAAGCAAATATCACCCTGATCCCCAAACCAGGAAAAGACCCAACAAGAAAAGAAAATTATAGACCAATATCACTAATGAATATAGATGCAAAAATATTCAACAAGATCCTAACAAACAGAATCCAGCAACACATCAAACAAATTATACATCATGACCAAGTTGGTTTTATCCCAGGGTCTCAAGGCTGGTTCAATATACGTAAATCTATAAATGTAATTCAGCACATAAACAAATTAAAAAACAAAGACCATATGATTCTCTCAATTGATGCAGAAAAAGCTTTTGATAATATCCAGCATCCCTTCATGATCAGAACACTCAAGAAAATTGGTCTAGAAGGGACTTTTCTTAAACTGATAGAGGCTATCTACAGCAAACCAAGAGCCAATATCATATTGAATGGAGTTAAATTGGAATCATTTCCACTCAGATCAGGAACCAGACAAGGCTGCCCATTGTCTCCATTGCTTTTCAACATTGTAATGGAAGTTTTAGCCACCGCAATTAGGGAAGAAAAGGCGATCAAGGGTATCCATATAGGGTCAGAAGAGATCAAACTCTCGCTCTTCGCAGATGATATGATTGTGTATCTGGAAAACACTAGGGACTCTACTACAAAACTCCTAGAAGTGATCAAGGAATACAGCAGCGTCTCAGGTTACAAAATCAACATTCATAAATCGGTAGCCTTTATATACACCAACAACAGTCAAATTGAAAAAGCAGTTAAGGACTCTATCCCATTCACAGTAGTGCCAAAGAAGATGAAATATTTGGGAATTTACCTAACAAAAGACGTGAAAGATCTCTATAAAGAGAACTATGAAACTCTAAGAAAAGAAATAGCTGAAAATGTTAACAAATGGAAAAACATACCATGCTCATGGCTAGGAAGAATCAACATTATCAAAATGTCCATACTACCCAAAGCAATATATAATTTCAACGCACTCCCTATTAAAGCTCCACTGTCATATTTTAAAGATCTTGAAAAAACATTACTTCGTTTTATATGGAATCAGAAAAAACCTCGAATAGCCAAGACATTACTCAGAAATAAAAACAAAACAGGAGGAATCACACTACCAGACCTCAGACTTTACTACAAATCGATAGTGATCAAAACAGCATGGTATTGGCACAAAAACAGAGAAGTAGATATCTGGAATAGAATAGAGAACCAAGAGATGAATCCAGCTACTTACCGCTATTTGATTTTTGACAAGCCAATTAAAAACATTCAGTGGGGAAAAGATTCCCTATTTAACAAATGGTGCTGGGTGAACTGGCTGGCAACCTGCAGAAGACTGAAATTGGACCCACACCTTTCACCATTAACTAAGATAGACTCTCATTGGATTAAAGATTTAAACTTAAGACATGAAACTATAAAAATACTAGAGGAGAATGCAGGGAAAACCCTTGAAGAAATAGGTCTGGGTGAGTATTTCATGAGGAGAACCCCCCGGGCAATTGAAGCAGCTTCAAAAATACACTACTGGGACTTGATCAAACTAAAAAGCTTCTGCACAGCTAAGAACACAGTAAGCAGAGCAAGCAGACAGCCCTCAGAATGGGAGAAGATATTTGCAGGGTATAACTCTGACAAAGGTTTAATAACCAGAATCCACAGAGAACTCAAACGCATCAGCAAGAAAAAAACAAGGGATCCCATCGCAGGCTGGGCAAGGGATTTGAAGAGAAACTTCTCTGAAGAAGACAGGCGCACGGCCTTCAGACATATGAAAAAATGCTCATCATCTTTAATCATCAGAGAAATGCAAATCAAAACTACTTTGAGATATCATCTAACTCCAATGAGACTAGCCTATATCACAAAATCTCAAGACCAGAGATGTTGACGTGGATGCGGAGAAAAGGGAACACTTCTGCACTGCTGGTGGGAATGCAAATTAATACATTCCTTTTGGAGGGATATATGGAGAACACTCAGAGATCTAAAAATAGATCTGCCATTCAATCCTGTAATTCCTCTGCTGGGCATATACCCAGAAGACCAAAAATCACAACATAACAAAGATATTTGTACCAGAATGTTTATTGCAGCCCAATTCATAATTGCTAAGTCATGGAAAAAGCCGAAGTGCCCATCGATCCACGAATGGATTAATAAATTGTGGTATATGTATACCATGGAATACTATGCAGCCTTAAAGAAAGATGGAGACTTTACCTCTTTCATGTTTACATGGATGGAGCTGGAACATATTCTTCTTAGTAAAGTATCCCAAGAATGGAAGAAAAAATACCCAATGTACACAGCCCTACTATGAAACTAATTTGGGACTCTCACATGAAAGCTATAACCCAGCTACAACTTAACAATAGGGGGAAGTGGGAAAGGGGGGGGTGGGTAGAGGGAGGGGAATCGGTGGGATCACACCTGTGGTGCATCTTACAGGGGTATTTGCGAAACTTGGTAAATGTAGAATATAAATGTTTTGGCACAGTAACTGAGATAACGCCGGAAAGGCTATGTTAACCACTGGGATAAAAATGTGTCAAATGGTTTATGAAGTGAGTGTATGATGCCCCATAATCATATCATTGTATACACTTATGATTTAATAAAAAAATTAAAAAAAAAATAATAAAATAAAATAAAATAGTATGCCACGAAAAAAAAAAAAAAAAAAGAGTTACATGGTCTTTTTAGTGAGAATTGCCAGATGTGGGATTATACCTTTCTCTTTCTTATAGATATATCAGTAATTTTAAGAGAAATGGTGGCAAAAACATGGAAATATTTGAGGTAGCAGACTTATTGAAGTAGCAGACTCAAAAGAGTTAGGCTTAAGATGCTTGCAATGATTTGGAAGACCCTAACTATGATGTTTTCCTCCTAATGAAGGCTTCCAGACTACTTTGAATAACAGAAGATCATTTGATTTTTTTTTTTGCAGTTTTTGGCCAGGGCCAGGTTTGATCTGCCAATTCCAGTATATGGGGCCAAACCCTACTCCTTTGAGCCACAGGTACCACCTACATTTGAATTTTTTAATACCCCCTTTCGTCTACCACTTTAGCTTCTTTCCCCTTTATTCACTTTCCTACCATCCTGACTTACATGTGTAAGGCTAGATTTTTTTATATTTGTTGTATTATTTTTCATGTGAAAATCTTCTTGCTTTTTGTCCATGCATATGTAGTCTCAAACATTCTCTCATGAAATATATACTGTATGCATTCTTCTACACTTTATTGTCAATAACATTAGATAGAATATTGTTGATCTATAAATATCTGGCTCACTAATTTTCACTATTCTACAGTATGTTTTATTTGAAGGTTTATCTATTAACTTGAAAATGAATATATGTAAAGTGCTTCTCATTTTCTGCATTTAACATTTTTGAATATACCTTCTCATGAATGGTAGGACTTTTCTAGAGCATTGGTTCTCAATACTGCACATCAGATTCAGCATTACCTGCAATTTTACAGAAAAGTAAATTATTAGGCAAGACAAAATTACACTGACAAAATTACAACTGTGGAAGAGAGGGCCAGGATTCTGAGCACCTTATTTTTTTACTTCAGATTAATATAGGAGTACAGATGATTAGGTTACATTGTTTGCATTTGTTAGGTAAACGTTGAAGTTGTAGCTGAGCCCTTCACCCAGGGAGTTGTGCTGTATACCCTTCCAGTGTGCCCTTAGGTGAGAACTTCTCACTCAATCTCCCTTTCTCCTCTCTCATTTGAATTTGTGTGTTTTTTTTCCCTTGTATAAGCATGCAGTTGGTTGTCTATTGGTCTCATATTAGTATTGAGTACATTGGATACTTGCATTTCCATTCTTGTCATACTTTACTAAGTAGAAGGTTTTTCATCTCCACTCAGGCTAATACAAAAGATGTCAAGTTTCCATCTTTTTTCGTGGCTGAATATAGCAATCTGTGTTTCACACTCCCTACAGGTGATTCTTGTGTTTGCTAAAGTTTAAACCAAGAACATATCCTACAGCTCCATAGGAAATTTACATACATTCAATTATATGTATATGTATATATATATACCAAATTGTATTTAAATAATATGGGAATTTTATTCTTTCATACTAGAAAAGTTGGAATGTGTATATATATATGTGGAGGTTGTCAGATTTTGTCATATTAATTTTTTTTTTTTTTTGTAGAGACAGAGTCTCACTGTACTGCCCTCGGGTAGAGTGCCATGGCATCACATGGCTCACAGCAACCTCTAACTTTTGGGCTTACGCGATTCTCTTGCCTCAGTCTCCCGAGCAGCTGGGACTGCAGGCGCCCACCACAACGCCCAGCTATTTTTTTGTTCCAGTTTGGCCGGGGCTGGGTTTGAACCCGTCACCCTTGGCATATGGGGCCGGCGCCCTACTCACTGAGCCACAGGCGCCGCCCTGTCATATTAAATTTTTTAATGGTGTGTAAAAATAATTTTTTATTTAGGTCATGAAATTAAACTATGACATTTATAAACATGTTTTAGGACATACTGTATGACTAATTTGGTAAATATTCTATGCTTAGTAAGAACGAGAGTTACTATTCTCGTCAGATTAATTGATCATGAGCACACCGTTTATAATGTTGAAATTAATCTGCATTATATTTTTAGATTTATAATCAACTTTCAGGCTAAAAATGATATAGCTTTCATTGCAAAAGCCACAAAAAATGAGGTAATATGCCAATTACTTGATGGAAATCTCACATTCCTTATTGCCCACATCATCTACTTTGGAGTGTTGGAATGACCTTCTCAAAAATTAATTCAATTTCTGACCCAAACTTCCCCACTTTCTCTTGTTCCAAACACAAGTAAAATACGCTTTTAATAGGGAGCACAAATTTAATCTTTGTATATAATAAATAAAGTATATTGAGATTTCAAATAATCTAATACTTGTTAGTACAAGCTTTGCATCGAATTTTGAAAAAATATGTGCAAAAACCATTTGTATGTATGTATTTAAAATAAAAAGACTTTGAGAGGAATCTGAATAATCACATCACTTTCCTACCATATTTATGTAGACACAAATTTGTAGTATGCTATTCTCTGATTTATTCTGTAAATTGTGGTTTTATTAAGAAATCTTCTATTTACTTTTATCTCTTAATTATGCTTTGTTTCAAAACATTTTATTACATTAAGACCTTGAAAACACATAAATTAATTCCATTTAGAAAGCTTCGGCTTAATTGTAATTGGTTCTCAAAAATTCAAATTTAGAAGGGAAACGAGGGTATTCAAATGGGGTCAGAGGAGATCAAACCCTCATTCTTTGTGGATGATATGATCTTATACCTGGGAACCCCAGGGACTCAACTATAAAGCCCTTAGGAGTGAACAAGGAATACAGCAGCATCTCAGGATACAAATCAATACTTACAGATCAGTAGCTTTTGTATATACCAACATAATCAAGCTGAAAAGACAGTTGAGGACTCTTTTCCTTTTACAGTAGTGCCAAAGAAGATGAAATACCTGGTATAATTTACCTCACAAAGGATGTGAAAGACCTCTGTAAAGAGAATTACATAACTCTGAGGAAAGAAATAGCAGAAGATGTTAACTTATGGAAAAACATACCATGCTCGTGTCTGGGAAGAATCAACATTGTTAAAATGTCCATACTACTGAAAACAATCCACAGATTGAATGCAATCCTATTAAAATACCATTGTCATACTTTAAAGATTTTGAAAAAATAGTTCTTCGTTTTAGATGGAATCAGAAAAAAAACTTGAATAGCAGATACATTACTGAGAAATAAAAACAAATCAGAAAGTATCACATTACCAGACTTCAGGCTATCCTATAAATCTGTAGTGATCAAAACAGCATCATACTGGCACTAAAATAGAAAAGTAGATTTATGGAACAGAATAGAGAACCAAGAGATGAACATAGCCACTTATCATCACTTGATCTTTGATAAGCCTATCAAAAGCATTCAGTGGGGGAAAGATACCCTATTTAATAAATGGTCCAGGGTGACTGGCTGGCGACCTGTTGAAGACTGAAAATGGACCCCCACCTTTTACTATTAACAAAAATGTATTCTTACTGGATAAAAGATTTAAACTTAAGACACGAAACTATAAAAATACTAGAAGAGAGTGCAGGGAAAACGCTTGAAGAAATTGGCCTGGGAGAATTTTTACAAGGAGGACCCCTCACCCTCCAGCAATTGAAGCAATATCAAAAATATATTACTAGGATCTGATCAAACTAATAATTGCTTATTCCATTTGTATGTATATAAGCCTTCAAAATATGCAGAATAATGCTTTATTTGAATTAGTTATTATCTTCCTATGTTTTCTCTTTTCTTATGAAATGTTGCATTAGTTATTTCACTTATATTTGATTATAATTTTATTTGTATTATAATTTGTATTTTATTATAATTTTATTTCTATTTATTTGTATTCCATCTGCCTTTTATTCCCACTAAAAAACAATCAGTAATCATCAACTATATCGGTAATATCAGCTAACTTTTACACTTTTGTACTAGAAATACACATATAAAATAAAATCTGTTGATATAATAAGCCTGTTATAGAACATTATTGAAATGTTACTAACATGGTGTTGAATTCTAATAGTCTCTGTTACCATTTATGTTATTTTTTTGAGGTAGCTGTTTCTTTTGACTGCCATGATTTTACATGTTTATTTCTCTATTTACTGTGAGACATTTTATGATGGAAATCGTGAAAAATTAGCTTGCACAATGCCAATATATTTGATTAATAGAGTTTAGTATCATAGTTCTAAAATCAAGACAGGGCAAGCATATTGCAACAATAATGATACTTAAAATTCATTAGTCTTAGAGATGTACTGTAGCAATTGTCATAAAATTACTACTTTAATCTAAGAAAATAAATGAAGTCATACAGGAAGACAGAAAGATGTGAGAAGAGATGCATATAAAATCTGATTACAAAAAATTATTACCAGATGATTATTGAATAGCAAAACAACTTTAGTTTCTTGGTGACTGATAATAGGAATTAATGTTTTGTTCTCTTGTGAAAGTTATAGCAGCCTCATGGGCAAATGTTTTATTTTGCCTAATCCATGTAATAGACACTTACCACTTACTTTAACAAAAGAATATGGCTGTTTATATTTTATGTTATCTTCAGAGAAGAGTTGTGAACTAAATTATTAATTTTTTTCTGCTATTAAGCACCAATTACTTCTAAATTTCCCTCATTGCTTCAAACTTTGTGATATCTTGTCACATTATGCATTACATATTAACAATCAAAAGAGTCAACCAAATAAAATGATAAAAACTTCAGACACTTGAAAGAGAAAAACTAAGAGAAAAGATACATGGCTGGAAACTTCACACCTCTATTATACATGTTTCCTGGGGCTGCTGGGTTGCCTACAACAGAGATTCTCACAGTTTTGAAGGCATGGAAGACTCAAATCAAATCAACAAAGCCATGTTTCTTCTAAAGATTCTCTAAAGAATGCTTCCTTCTTTGCTTTTTCCAGTGATGGCAACAATTAGGAGCTTTACTGGCTTACAGCGGCATCACTCTCTTCTCCCCTCCTTTTGTCATCTGCATAGCCTTCTCCCTGTGTCTATCTAAATTTCTCCTCTGTTATAAGAACACCAACCATTGCATTGGAGATCACCCTAATACTGTATGAGCTCATCTTGTATTGATTATATCTGCAAAACATCTGTTTCCAAATAAGGTTATATATATATACAGGTTCTAGGAAATAAGAACCCTTGTCTTTTGGGATAACCAATTCAACTCACAACATTCCCTTTTCTTGACCCCAGTGACAGTCTCTGTGGTTCTTGTTGACTGCTAAATTCTCTCTCTTCTCTCTTTCTCAGCAGATGTATTCTTTTTCTATTCAACTTTGCAAAATGATTTGAGTATTTGCCTGACAGATAGTGAGGCAAACTGTATGATTCTGGTTTTATTTATTTATTATTTTTAGAGGCAGGGTCTTGCTCTGTCAACCAAGTTGGAGTACAAGGCATGATCATAGCTGTCTGGAACCTCAAACTCCTGGGGTTAAGCAATCCTCCATAGTCTCCTGAGAATCTGGGACTATAGGCATATACCACTGCACCAGAGTAATTAATCAATTAATGAATTCTGTAGAGACAGGTTCTCACTAGGTTGCCCGAGATGGTTTTGAATTTCTGGCCTCAAGTAATCCTCCCACTTTGTCCTCCTAAAGTGCTAGGATTATGTGTGTAAGCCACCAAACCCAGCCTGATTCTTATTTTAAAATATGTGAAGCTATGTTTTAAAATCATGAGATTAGAAATGTATGAGATGGAAAATGTCAATGGAATTACAAGAGCCTGGGGCTGGAAAGGAATTTTTGATATCATCTTAATGCTAAAGCTAGTGAACAATTGATTAAACTACATGTATATATATATATATATATATATACATATATATATATATTTTGCTTGCATATATTTTGGGAGTAAAATATTGCTAGTACATAACGACATTATAGCCTTTGTTCATCCCTATAAAAATGTACAGGGCATCTTCTAAATGATGAAACATATGTTAGAACAGCTGCTTCTAAGTTTAAGTAAATACAATATAGCATTTTGTGCCTTGGAATATAGAATAATAAGTAAAATGATGATGATTAAGATGGATGATACCTGCTTTCTCCATAAAGTAAAATGCCCAAATGTAAAATGGAAATAGGATAGTAAGAGAAATAAATCTTAAAGCATTCAATAATATTCACCTTAATAAAGTATTTAATTAAACATAAAGGGCTTACGTACACATGTATGTAACTTAAGGTGTTAGCGTTTTATTTCACATAAACATAAATTTAAAAAGTGTCTTCATCAGCTTTTATTTTATTAAAAATAATGTGAAACTTAGTAAATGTGGAATGTAAATGTCTTAGCACAATAACTAAGAAAATGCCAGGAAGGCTATGTTAACCAGTGTGATGAAAATGTGTCAAACGGTCTATGAAACTAGTATATGGTACCCCATGATCGCATTAATGTACACAGCTATGATTTAATAATAAAAAAATTAATTGAAAAAGAACAAAATAATGATTTATTAGGTAACATATATGTATGTTTCTGTGTTTGTGTATATGTAATTCAAAATCATAGTTGGATTGAAACTTAAAGCTCAGGCTTTAAAAGTGACTTTTCATCAAGGTTTTAAAATAAATTAATATACAATAAAATGAAAAAATTACAGTTAGTTATACATTGTCTATTTTCCATGATAAAAATACCAGGACATTATGTTGATTCCAGAGAAGGAAATTTCTATTTATTTAGAAAAATATCATGCAAAAAGGTGATATTATTTCTACTTAAATCCATATAATACTAATCACAGAGAATTTTGATTTTTACAGTGTAAACACTGATTTTTCTCATAATTTTTTTCAGTGTTGATATATGCACTATATTTTTAAAGAACAAATGCATAATGTTTCTGTAAATTTTATAAAAATGTTCCATAACTTTTAAGTACAATAATTTTGATTGATCATATCATAATTATTGCTTTGGAAATAATTAATAATTCTATGGCAGGTCGACAACTTTTTAGCTCCCAGAAATAAATAACTGATCAATTAAAGAAACACTTGTGGGTGGCAGTGGACTATAAATTGAATACATTTTTAAAATAAAAACTAAAATAATGAGTAAAATATACAGTATATCTTTAAGTTATACAAAGAGATCAAAAAGTAAATAAGTAGAAAAGAGAACAGAAGGAGAGGTTAAAAAATTGAATAAGCCATTCAGTTTGGTAATTTAGTTATTAAGAAGCTAGCAAATTCTTTGCAAGGGTATAAAAATTGAAAGACATGATGCTCTTCCATGCAAAGTGGGCAGGAGATTGTCATTACTTACTGAAAATAATTCTTTCCTTCCAAGTGAATTACAGTGGCACCTTTATCCTAAATTAAATAACCCACTATGTGTTCTGGACAACTCTTCTGTCCCCTCAACCTATCTGTTCCATTAACCACAAGGATTTTTCCATTCCTCTGCCAATAGTGCACTATTAATTACTTTTACTATAGAATAGGTGTTAAAATTCTGGGTAAAATTATCCAAATTAAGTTTTGTGGGGTTTTTTTGAGACAGAGTCTCACTTTATGGCCCTCAGTAGAGTGCCATGGCCTCACACAGCTCACAGCAACCTCCAACTCCTGGGCTTAAGCAATTCTCTTGCCTCAGCCTCCCGAGCAGCTGGGACTACAGGTGCCCGCCACAACGCCCAGCTATTTTTTTTTTTGGTTACAGGCCGGGGCCGGGTTTGAACCCGCCACCCTCGGTATATGGGGCCAGCACCTAACCAACTGAGCCACAGGTGCTGCCCCCCAAATTAAGTTTTTAAGACAATTTTGTTTATTCGTTGTCTTTGCATTTGCTTAGATAGTTTTGATTCAGTATGTTAATTTACACACACACAAACACAGAGCCATATACAGACACAAAAACTTCTGGGAGTTTATTACAGATTGCTTGGAATCTACAGATCATTTTGGGAGATTATAAATAAAAAATTTTGTTCCCAAGTACATGAAAATGTTAGCAATGTCTTATATTTATGAATGTCTTGTAGGTCTTTTATCAGATTCATACCTAGGATTTTATTTTATGATCTCAGATCTAATAAGCTTGCAAAAGCTACTTATCCCTTCTTGCTATATATGTCTATGTTCTTTTGTATTTTCTATGTATACAACAATGTAAGCTTTAAATGCAGGATATTTTACTTATTTCCTATTCTTTTTATTTTGTGTGTATGTGTATATATATACATACATGCATATATATATATGATTGTTCAAATGTGTAATTTGTATTTGTATTGATTTTATTGAGGTTATATCATTCAATTATGTCAATCCATCTAAACTTTCAAATACATTATACCAAAGTTGTTTTTAATATCTGTTTAGCTCTCTCTAAGTGTTTTTAAGATATATAGGGAAGTCCATTTTAAAAATTCTTAATATTCTTAATATATTTAAAAATTTTTCTCAGTGAGATTTCCTAATATGTCATCAATTATAAGCAGTAAAACTTTAATCTCTTTCAAATTATTTGCTTTTGACTTTCATCTACTGTTTTTACTCTATGTGTTAACTTATGTTTGTATATTATTTATTTATTTAAAACTTATTATTTCAGACATTAAACCAACCTTAAATTTCCCATCATAATTCATCCTGTTTTATGTATATTGTTAGATTTGATTTAATAAAATTTTGTTGATGATTTTTGTATCCTAGTGCATGAGAAGTACAGTTCTGTATTTCATTTTCTTAATGGTCTAAATGTAAGTATAACACCGTGCTTACAAAATGTTAGGAAATGTTATCTCTTCCTCTTGTGCCTAGAAAAGCATATGTAGGTTGGTTATTATAATTTCCTTAAACAATAGTTCCAGAACTTGGGAAGCAAGACAGGAGGATTTCTTGAGGCCCAGGGTTTGAGACCAGCCTAGGCAAAAGAGTGAGACCTTATATTTGCAATTTCTTTTCTTTTTTTTCTTTTCTGTCTTTCTTTCTTTTTTTTTTTTTTTCTTTTTTAACTAGCTAGGCATGGTGGTGAGCAACTGCAGTTCTTTTTTTTCTTTTTCTTTTCTTTTTTTTTTTTCTTTTTATTGTGGATATTCATTGAGGGTACAAAGAACCAAGTTGCATTGATTGCTCATGTCAGATAACGACCCTCCCATAATAGTGTTTGGCCCCCAAAGGTGTACCACCCCCCATGACTCCCCACCCTCTCCCTCCTTCTTTTTCTCTGGTCTCCCCACCCTCCATCATGTGCTAGACCATTAATTGTTCTCATATCAGAATTGAGTACATAGGATTCTTGTTTCTTCATTCTTGTGATGCTTTACTAAGTATAATGTGTTCAACTTCCATCCAGTTTAATACCAATGATGTAAAGTCTTCGTCTTTTTTAGTGGCTGAATAGTATTTCATGGTATACACATACCATAGCCTGTTAATCCATTCCTGGGTTGGTGAGCAAAGAACTCAAACTAGACCTCCCATTTGATCTTGCAATCCCATTACTGTGCATCTATCAAGAAGGAAAAAAAAAATATTTTACCATAAGGACACTTGCAAGAGACTATTCGTTGCAGCTCAATTTACAACTGCTAAAGTGTGCAGCACCTGCAGTTTTAGCTACTTGGGAAGCTGAGGCAGGAGAATCATTTGAGCCTAGGAGTTTGAAGTAATCACTATCTATTTTGGGGTCACCGCACTTCAGCCTGGGAGACAGAGTGAAATTCTGTCTAAATGACATAATAATAATAATTACACTATTATTTTGAGTGTCTTTGTAAAGATGTTTTCATTCTGAATTAAATTTCTTTCATTGATATTGTAGTGTTCAATGTTTATGTTTCTTCTACTGCCAGTTTTGTTGATTTATGCTTTTCAAGAATGTGTCCATTTCTTCTATTCCAATTTATTGGCATTGCTATAACAATGAACCCCAAACTAGGTAATTTAGCACAAAGTTATTGTCTACAGTTCTAGGCCCTATGAAAACAAAATCAAGGTGGTGGTAGTGATGGCTCCTGCTGAGTGTTGTGTGGGAGAATGTATTCCAGGGCTCTTTCTGGGTTGTAGATGACCGTAGCTAGTACTTGAGCTTCCCCATGCATCTCTACAAGATCTTCCCTCTGTGTGTGGCTTCCTCATGTGAGGTTCTTTTCACAAAGAGGCCAGTCATATTGGATTAAAGACACACTCCAGCATAGCTTCATCTTAACTAATTACATCTACAATGTAATTCTAAATAAGCTCATATTCTCAAATACTGGAGTTAGGACTTCAACGTGAATTTTGAGGGACACAATTCAACCCATAGTATCACCTAAATGGTTGAATTTTATTGATATAAAATTATTCATGATATTATCCTATTATTCCATTAATGTCTGGTATCTGTAAGAATGCCCCCTCTTTAATAAATAAAATGTGTAATTTGTATCTCTTCTTTCTCTCTCTCTCTTTTTCCCCCTTGAGTGCTTTAGCTAGGCTTTGAAATTTGGGGTTATTATTCATGGCCTCTGTTGAAATCATTTTTCATAGGTTCAGCTCCTTAGAAATCTATTTTTCTTCATTTCAACATGGGGAAGTAACATATTTCTTTAAAAGTAGAAAAGAAATGATTAGGAATTAACCAAATGGTTACTCGAATATATTTACTGAGACTGTGCTGAGTATACACTCTTCTAGAGGCTAGTGAGAGATTCTTAAGCCATGTAAAGGATCTCTCTACCAAATTTCTGTTTTTACTTTATTTTTTTCTAAACTAAAAACATTAACATACTTTTATAAACACAAACACACACCCCTCTTTTGTAGTCAGTTTACACGGCTGTCACAAAGGAACCATAGACTGGGTGGCTCGTAAGCAACTGAAATTTATTTCTCACAGTTCTGGAGGCTGGAAGTCTGAGATGAGGAGTCAGCATGGTTGGTTTCCAATGAGGACATTCCTTTGAGTTTGGATAGCTGACTTCACCCTGTCTGTTCACATAGTGGAAAGAGAGCTATCTAGCTCTCTAACCCACTCTTATAGAGACACTAATTTCATTCAGGTGAGGGCCTCACCCTCATGACCAAATTACCCCAAAGGTCCCATCACCAAATGCTTTCACATTCAGGATCGGATTTCAAGGTACGAATTTTGCAAGTATGCAAATATTTAGTCCATACAATCTTGATTAAAAATATAATTTCCATTCATAATGACTAAATGTGTGCTTAAGTACAACATTTTAAAATTACAAAGTTTTAATGAAGATATTTTAAAGAATTTTCTCATCATGTAACACTCCGATTTTCAAGGGACATTTCACTCAAACTTATATTACATGAATCCACCTAGGGCACTCTGAAGCAGGACTATTTGGGTGTGAATTAGTCTATCAGACTCTTCTGGCTTAGATTTTCAGCTTCTTTTGATATTCTGAGTTTAAATGCATTGAAAGGAAAAGTGACAAAAACTTCATCAAGATCTGTCAAAATTATTTTACTTGCTTTCAATCAATTTAATGTTTTCTATTTATAAATGAATTCGCGTGAATATCACAAACTGAATTAGACTAAATTTAGAGATCAGTGACTGAATTTCATTGCAGACAGTTAACGTGAGTGTCCGAAAATATGTAATAACTGGTCATAACCATAAAATATTTCCCTTAGTTTTAGTGTTTTAATATATTTATTTATACTCCATAAAAACAATGATAGATTTAAAAATTAATAAAATTAATGGCATTGTGTTAACAGTGTCTAAGCTTTTTTCATAATGAGGTTGGGGTTTAACATAATTGGGGAGAAAAGTTTACAAAAGTAAATTGCTGTTTTCACCACATCATAACAAAGGAGCTGACTACCTATGTGATTAAAGATTATGGAATTTGACTTAGATAATGTAGCTAAAGTATTTTTATCATGCTTCTCCACAGTGATGTTGCACAGTTTTCCCTCCCCTTTCCAAATTACCTTATTTGGAAAGAAGTCACTATATAGAGCCCAAAGTCAGGAGATGAGGAGCTTTGCCCTGCTGTTTTAGAGTAGATCTACATCATTTCTTGGGAATTCTTCTATATGATAGATTTATTTCTTCTCCCTGATTTTAATTTATTGAATTATTTATTTATATTAGTATGGACTCTTATTTTTCTAAAGTAATTATTGATATTGTATTAAAAATTACTGTATTTATAAAGGTTTTATATGTATGTTTACTTTTTGTGCATTCTCATATTCATTTTGTGCTTAAATTGCAAATTTTATACAATTTCATTTTCTTTCCTCTCCTAGCATATAAATAATATTTTTACATATGTTAGTGGTTACTTTAAAATTTATTGTGTATATTTATAAGTTTTCTATGTCCACTGTCAAATAATACTGTACTGTTTGATAAGTAGTGCAGAGACATTTTATAGGGATTCCCAATTCCTCCCTCTCAACTCTATTACAACGTTAATGCTATTCTATAAGTTATAATCATATGATAACTACCCTGCTATCATTTTGAACATATTGAACATATATTAGATAAATTGAAAAAAAAAAGGATTTGATTTTACTTTCACTTATTTCTTCTCCAGTGTTCATTCTTTCTTTATATTATGTAAGTTTCTGACGTATATCATTTTTCATCTCTCCAAAGAACTTTGTTTTAACGTTCCTTATATGACAATTCTATTGGCAATGAACCCACTTTTTTGTTTGCCTAAGAATGTCTTCACTAGTCAGCTTGGGTTACCCTAACAAAATACTATAGACTGCCATTAAATAGTAGGAATAAATTTCTCATAGTTTTGGAGATAGGAAGTCCAAGGTCAAGATGCTAGCAAGGTTATTGTCTCCTAAGGGCTCTTTTCTTGGGCTGCAGATGCCCACCTTCTCAGTGTGTCCTCACATGGACTTTTCTACTTATATTTAGGTGGAGGGAAGGAAGGAGGGAGAGAGAGGGAAAGAGAGAGGGGAGAGCGTAACAGTGAGGGTGAGAGCACAACTTTCTGTTATCCTTTCTTATTAGAACACTAATTCTATAATGGGGAACCCACCTTCATGATCTTTTCTAAATCTAATTACATACCAAAGACCCCAACTCCAAACACAGTAACATTGGGTTGTAATGCTGCAACACATGAATTTTGGGAGAGGGGACAGATCAGTCTGTTTCAAAGTCTTCAGTCTATTTTTCTTTCACTTTTGATAGATAATTTTACTGGATTTTTGTATTCCATTTTCATGGCTCTCTCACCCCTTAAACTCTTTAAATAGCTCATTTTGCTTTCTTCTTTCTTACATGGTTTCTGATGAGAAATCTGTTATATTTATTATTCTTATTTATTTATAGGTAATTTTTTTTTTACTCTGTGGCCTTTATGAAGATTTTTTTTTGACTTTATTTTTGGTTTTTTGACTTCTTTTCTGCAAATTGAACATGATATCTTCATGTGTAAGGGTTTGTTCTTTTGGGGGGATTCAGTTTATGAACAAATTACATCTTTTGTAATTGTCCATAGTTCTTAAATATTCCCTTCCAATTTTAAATTTCATTTTCTCTTTGCATTTCAACTTGGGTAGTTTTTGTTGACATATGGAAACTACTGATTCCTTCCTTAGAAAAAGTCCACTAGTGAGTCTGTCAAAGCATTCTTTATTTCTCTTATTTAACAATTTTTTTTTTTTAGCCTTTAAGAAAATATTTCTCGGAGTTGCAATCTGTGTATTTCTAGGCCACCTATTCTCCACATTTTCCATTAGATCCCTTAGCAAATTATACACAAGCATTTTAAATGGTGAGTATGGTAATTCCAAAATCTATGTCATATCTAAGTCTGGTTCTTACGTTTACTTTATCTCAGAAATTATTGGTGGTGTTGTTTGTTTCTTTGTTTAGCTTTTTATCAGGCCTTGTAACTTTTGGTTGAAAGTGAGGCATGATATATACTAGATGAAAGGAACTAAGGAAAAGGCCATTAGTGTGAGAGATTATGGAGCTCTTTCCAGGAGACACATTGTCTTTTCTGGTTTTTTGCTATGAAATTTTAAGACATACTATGTTATGGTCTAATATTTCAGTACTTAGAAAGAAAATCAACAGCATCCTTGATTCTCCCGTGCAACTTTCAACATGCTTAGTTTATCGGCGCTGCTGGCCGGGCTTCGTTTGTTTCTGGTCTGTGCAGATTTTACATTTCTTGATTTTATGAATCTCACAATGACCCTGATATGCCTTTGCCTGCTGGAGGCTTCAAAAATTTGGGGGGCTCTTTCTGTTTCTTTGTTTGTCTTTGGGCCTTGCTACAAATAACTCTGAAAGCATAGTCTAAGACTTGCAGTTCTTTTTGATGCAATTCTCTATTTATTCTACCGCAGCACTTTCAGTGTCTGCTAAGTGAGGAAAAGGGATATTTTCTATCATCCTGCAGTTAGGTCCCAATATTTTAGTGATTCTCTGTGCCAGGGATGTGCCCCTCATAAGTGCTTCTCAGACCTACTTTTCCCCATTTTAAGTGATATAGGAAAGCTACAGCGGCCCAGATTTAAGTACTTCCTTTTCTCCTCATTAGTTACACGTTGGTCTTTCCCCTTGAGGGTGGATGGAGAACAGATAGCTCGGTATGTATTTCTAAATGGTTGCCCATCCCTCTTCCTGCTGGAAGTGTCAGAATATTTTTCTCCAGCCTTCAGCATGAGAACTTGGTGGGGCTCCAAGAGGTAAAATTCATAAAAATTTTAGGCTCCCTCCAACACTAATTATCAAGTTAGTCTACACTAAGTACCCAGGGATTTGTCAATTAAAGTTGGAATGTTCCTAACAGTATGGTTTCTTCCTCTGGTAAGCTGTGATGCTCTGTATCTGTCTTTCCAGTTTTCAGGACAATGCTTGATCATTCATTTGTCTTTAATTATCTGAAGGATCCGAGAGTTGGTTCTCAGTGTATCCAGCTTATTTCTTGCAATGATGAAATAAGAGTGGCAGCTTCCGAGCTCTTCATGTATCAAAGCAGAAAAGTCTCTATTACTTGGATTTAATTTTTTATAAAATGTTGACACAATCCTATTTTGCAATAAAATTGTAATATCATTCAAATTCTTCTCAACCAAGAGTGCACCTATAGCAGGTACCCATTGTACGTGGAAGAAACAATAAAAATTTTTTAAAATCATGAAATGAAAACCAATAGATAAACAACTACATGCTCCCAAGAGAGAGAAAAACACAACTATATTCAAGCGGGGGGAGAGAAAGGAGAAAGGGAGAAGAGTATTTGTTTAACTCTCACCTAATGTGCACAATGTAAAGGTACACATCACACCCCCCGGGTGAAGGATTCAACCACAACTTGAACTTTACCTTATAAAAGCAAAAAAGGTAATAATTTGTTCCCTTATATTATTCTGAAATAAAAAACAAAACAAACAAACAAACAAAATTCATCGAGTATTTCAGACACCTCTCATAGCATGTTAGTGGCGTCTCTGGTTCTGGGCTGTTGTGAGCCACTTGTGTATGAGCCTTACCCAAGCTGACACGTGTGCACTTGACAGTCTCTTGTCCTATGTCCTCAGCCCTTCCTGCTAACCTCGTGTGTTGTGTATAGAAGCTCAGAAGTCTTATTTGAGAATGAGAACACTTTGGAACAATAGAAGAATTAGGCAAGTGAACATATGTCTTCCTCTTCCTTCTCCTAGTAGGATTTTCCTGATAAGGAATTTTATGTGGCTTGTTCAAGCACGGTCATATCAATCCATCAGGGAAGCTTAGCCGTGACCAGATCAATAATGAATTCACGTGGGGCTCTTCCTCCTTCCAAGGTTCTCTCCTCTTGTCCTTCAGTGATATCCACTTAATAAGTTAGAAGCACCAAAATACTCTGCCTCATGATGATCCCTCCCAGGGTATCTCAGGACAAGAAAGTAGAAGAAAACAAACAAAAAAAGTTCTAGAATATTTTCATTTCTAAATGAAATCTAATGATATTTGCCTCTTTATGTGATGTTTGTATTTCTAAATGTATGGTGATAACTGTACTCTCTGAAATTAGATTTCTGCAATTAGCACCTTAATTTCCCTTCCTTTGAAATTTGGATCTGGGAATTAGCACCTTCCAGATGCAGAATTTCTGTGTTATGTTAAAGAACAAATAAATGAACATATGGGAAAATGTTAGTGTGAGACAACTATATGTGATATATTTTTTTAATTTTAGAGTTTTTTTCTTTAACACTTTTGTTCTTAGTATTTTATTTTAGACAAAATTCAGTAATATAAAATGTATATTTGATAAAGCTTCCATGATGAATATTAATAATACCTGTAAATAAACATGAGGAAATATTAAAACCAATTCAAAAGAATATTTTAAATGTGATGATTTTTTAAATTTCGGATTAATATAAGGTACATATGATTAGGTCACATTAATACAGGTTTATTTTATAAACCTAAATTCTCTAATCATAGTCTTATCTCTTTAATATTTGTATTATCATCATATTTACTTGTGTTTTAGGTATTTTTTCTAAAATAAAATCACAAACATGGATAAGGAATATGGTTTTTTAAAAATCCTTAGGTTTTTGGAAAATTTATCATTTGATAAATGAAATTAATTCATTTTCTCTGTATCTTTTAAAACAATCTCTCTTTATTGGTTACAATTGCTAATAAATCTTGTTAGTATATAAATTAAAAATATTTTGCAGTACTATTCTAATTTTTAGACATTGAAACAAGATTTTTACATTAAATACTAGAAATGATCCCAAGGGTTTTGTATAGAATTAAATTATTTTCTTTCTATTATAAATTATGATTACTTTATGCTTAAATTGATAATTATTTTCTCATATTTACACAGTAAATGTGAAAATTACACCATATCAAGTGTTTTTTCTTTTTTTCCTTAGAAGTTTCATTAAGAGTTCAGTTTTAATATACAATTAATATATTTCTTTCTCAAAGTTATATATACTGTAAGTCAATCTATTATTAAGTCATAGTTCAAAGTTTAATATTCATCCATAACAATTTATTTCTACCATATGTCTGATATTAAATTCTACTGTTTACTACACATACAGACAAAGGTCAATTTCTAAGCTAAATTAAAGACTGTAACCCTCAAGACTTATATCTTATCTTAAATCATCTTCTGGCTTCCAGAGCCTCATATAGTTCAAAGAATGTCAAGTACCTGAGTGACTGATAATATCAAAAGAAATAGGAAGAAAAGTGAATCATAGTAATATGCTTAGAATGCTAACAATTCATATAGAATTTTCATACTCAAGACACCAAAACTTTGCTTCTTCATTTTAAAAGTCTTAAAAATTAAATATCAAAGATAATAAATGATAATCTAAATTTCTGAAGCAGTTTGTGGGCTAAAAACAAACTACCATTAAACACAGAAAAATCGATGCATCTGAAAAACATTAAACAAAAAGGAGGGGGAAGCCACACACAAGGAAGTACAAACTGTGAGATTACAATTATATAAATCTATGTGCAGTCAAATCAATTTATTGTGGTATAAATCAGCATTTTGAAAGCAAGGACAAATAGATAGGAGGAAATTAATTTGAAGAAGGCAAAAGGGACATTTCCTGGGTATATAAATGTTCCATGAAGTGTTGTCTCCTAAGGCTGCCATAACAAAGTACCACAGACTTGAGTGGTTTAACAACAGAAATTTGTTTTCCTATGGTCTTGGAGGCTGCAAATCCAAGGTTGAGGTAGTGTGAGGCTTGCTTTCTCCTGAGACCTTTCTCTTTGGCTTTCAGGCAGCCTCCTTCGCACTATGTCCTCACGTGGCCTCTTTCTTCGTGCATGTGCACGCCTGGTGTCTCTTGCTCTTCTTATAAGGACTTCATTCCTGTTACATTAAGGCCCAACCTTTATGACATCATTTAACTTTAATTGCCTCATTAAAAGTTCTAACTCCAAATATAGTTACATTCTGGGTTAGGGTTTCAACCTATAATTTTTTGGAAGGTAGGGTACAGGGTTTAATTCAGTCTAAAACACGTAAGTAGATATATAGGTGCTTTCAATTTTCCAAACCCATAGAATTGATCATTTAAGATTTATGTATTTTAAGAGGGGGAGATGAGAGGGAGCCATTTCCATGAGCTGAGTGATACAGTGTCATAAACAAGGTCATAGAGCTGAGGAGTACCTTGTAAACCTGAAGGGTCATATAAATGAAAGAGAGATTCAATAAAAAGAGCCCTGGTCCTAGACACAGCTCAGCCGCATATGTATCTGTGGACCGGCTTCACAAACTTCCTGGCCCTCTGTTTTCCTGTCGGTTAGATAAGAGGATAGAGTATAGTTGCATCTCGACATTCGCTGGTCTTATCAGACAGCCTAACAGGCTAATATTAATTCCTACTGGGTAGACGAAGAGAAGGCAATGAACAATTTTTTAAACCACATTGTAAATATACATATTGCTATTGGTGTTGCCCATTGGAATTCCAGTTGAATTCTTGCTGAAATAATAGTCATCCTTTATTGTGCACTTACTAGGTTATTAGTTGTTTCACCATCTTACCTCATTTTCATTTTTATTGACCTGCACTTTTTATTATACATGAAGCAACAAGGCTCCAGGACATTAAAACTCACTCAGAATTATCTTGTGTTGTTTTCTTACCAAAGATTCATCACTGACAAGTCCGTGAATGCATAGCCAAGGTTTCTGCAATGGGTGAACAAAACTCCATGATAGGTAAGAAGAACTCTTAACAATAGAGCACTATAAACAGACACTAACTGGGTACTTAAAATATTTTTTTCTTCAGAAATAAAACTGTTTTTAGACTGATGAAAAAAAGATTTATGTATTTTATTTTGTTTACTAAACCTAAATTAAGAAAAAAATAGCACAATGCCCAAGGGAGGGAATTTAAAAGCTGATTTTAACTATAATAGCATAAGTTATTCACTTAAATATATTTTTGTATTTGTATTGTTTTCAGGATATACAGAAGCTTAATCATATGCAAAGATTGAAAAGTAATATTGAGTAGGTATGTGACTTTTGCAACTTTTATCTAGCAATGTTGATAGTCTATTCTTTGCTAGTCAGATAATAAAGGAGAAGATAAGCTTTATTGGTTTGGCGTGCTTACTGTCAGCATCACTCAGAATTATCTGGTGCAGTACAATCAAAAACCACTTTAAAATAAGAATTGACCAAAATTTTTACAGAACTCAGATGAAATAGTTTCTGTGATCTATGAGCTTGTAGATGTGTATATTGTATGTGCAGGAAGTAGACTGCCCACAGAAAAGAAAGGCATGAAATAGTAATAGACATGTGAAGTTTATTTTGCTCACATCAGACACCTATGCACAGAGCATTCGAGAACAATATATTTTGGCATATTATTGCCAATTTTAATAAAGTGTGTCAAAGGATTCTTTTTGCAGTTGCAGGAAACTCTAACAATTGAATTTCACTGAAAAGTAGCATCTTCCTGCACCTCACAAGCTATTATACAAATAACAAGATCTTCAGTCTATGGTCTGTGTTTCACATGGTACAAAGACAACCACTCTTGATTTGTAACATCTTCAGCTACCTCCTCTGTTGATGCCACATAGGAGCACATTTCCATGTGTTTCCTTTGGTCAATATATCGCCTTCAGGTTTTTCAGTTGATGCTTTATAAATAAAGTATGCTTGAGTGACATTCCAAGGAATAGTACAAAGCACAATAATACAACAGTTGTAACGTTCAAAGGTGAAGGTGTTACAATGGTAAATCTTTTTGGCAAGAAGAAGCTACGGGTATAACCTTCTGTGTGGGAAAAGGATAACTCGGCAGGGTGCTTTTATTGTTATTTCTGTTATATAAATGCTATACTAAATATTATGGATGCTCAGAAAAAAATATGACTGTTTGGCTATAAAGGAGCTTAGGCTAAGAGCTAGAGGCATGGACTGTGCAGGCAAATGTTAAGCAGAAGCAGACCTGGAATTCTCCAACTCTGCAAATTTTCAAGAAAGGCCATCTTTAGCACTGGTCCTTAGATGACACAGTCCTTCCACCTTTTAAGGGTGACTTATTTTTAATATCCGAAGCTTTGGAGTATACTACACCAAATTGGCCAGATAGTTTATGCCAACAAGATGATTTATGATAAACATACATTTTTGTAAGCCTGAGGCTATAGACCATGCAATAACCAGTGTGATAATAAATGTGATTGATGATAAGTGCCTTATTTTACTTTGGAGGAGCTCTGGCATATGAAAGCTAAGGTCACTCATGCAGACACCGCATGTCTGACTGACAATAAACCTGGACATCAAGACTTGGGTGAGCTTCCATGGTTGGTAACAATTTGTATATGTGGTCACACATCTTTCTGGGAGAATTAAGCACATCCTGTGTGACTACTTTGGGTGGAGACACCCAAACCATTGTGCTGTTTTCATCTGAGCATCTCCTCACAGGCCTTTTCTCTTTGCTTATCTAACTGGTATCCCTTTGCTATAACCATAAGTATAACAATATTTGAATCCTGTGAGTTTTTCCAGCATACAGAAAGTGAAGGTAGTTTTGGGCCCATCAGATAAATAAGAGCTAACAAAAGATCTATGCAACAACTCAATAATTGAGAAGCATATGTGATTTTGCTAGGAATTTTTCTCTGTGATAGAAAATTATTCCATAGCAACTACAGAAGACATCTAGGCACTGCAATAAAACAAAGATTTTCAGGGTTTATTTTTTTATTTCTATCACTTCATAAAATTTCTGATATATTTATTCAGTCTTACCTCTTAGTTAAAGGAGAATTTTTATTTCATAGCAAAGAGACTTTCCATAAATGCCTGAGGAAAGTTGTTCTTTATTAAAATAATGATTTTCAAAATATTTAAATGCTTCTAAATTTTGATTATGCTACTTTTTTATCACAGACCTGGGGATGGTGTCTCAAAATACTGCTAAATAGTCATGGTATTTATGTATATGATATCAAAATAGTAATTTCTTCCAGTACTCTGGGAGGGTAAGGCCAGTGGATTGCCTGAGCTCGGGGGTTCAAGACCAACCTGTGCAAGAGCGAGACCCAGTCTCAAAAAAAAAAAAAAAAAATAGCTAGGCATTGTGGCAAGTGCCTGTTGTCCCACCTACTTGGGAGGCTATGGCAAGGCAAGAGAATAGCTTGAGCCCAGGAGTTTGAGGTTGCTGTGAGCTATGATGCCATAGCACTCTACCAAAGGCAACAAAGTAAGACTCTGTCTCCCCAAAAAAAAAGTAATTTCTTGTGGTAGCATAGAGATGAGCCTAAGAGTGTTTTGAGAGGGCAGCGCCTGTGGCTCAATGAGTAGGGCGCCAGCCCCATATGCCGAGGGTGGCGGGTTCAGACCCAGCCCCAGCCAAACTGCAACCAAAAAATAGCCGGGCGTTGTGGCGGGCGCCTGTAGTCCCAGCTGCTCCAGAGGCTGAGGCAAGAGAATCGCGTAAGCCCAAGAGTTAAGAGGTTGCTGTGAGCCGTGTGACTCCACGGCACTCTACCCGAGGGCGGTACAGTGAGACTCTGTCTCTACAAAAAAAATAAATAAATAAAAATAAAAAAATAAAAAAAAATAATAAGAGTGTTTTGAGAAAGTATCTAAACCCAACTTACAAAATTTGTACTTTTACATCTGCCTTTCATGAAAAAATTTTGAGATCCCTCTTCAAAAGCTTGAATTCCTGGAACATAAAATGTTATGTTAGCATTAAAATCTCATTAAGTTTACAGAAAAAGCCATTTGTAATTTTAACTTTATCTGTACTACAAAGGTCATTAAAAAGTATGAAGCTCTTCATGGTTAGAATCATCAGCGTAGGTATGAAGATGAAGGCATGAAAAGGTAAAGCTTTCTGCTTTATTTACAGAACAAATGTTTACCCAAGTCTATAAAAGACTTAATCTAGATTAAACTCTATGAGGAACACAAATCTAAAGATTCACTACTTGTCAAAAAATGCTGAAAGGAATGGTGGATGATCTCTACATTATGGTTAACACCAAGGATATTTTGGACTTAATTCCCAACATATGAAATTTTTAATCTAATATTTTTATATATTTAGCTAACATATTATAATAGAGTAAATTATAGAAACACAGCTGCTCTTGATTCACTTATTACCATTATATCTTTGGAGGGTGAATGACTTTGAATTTTATTTACAGTATTAAAGGATGTATAACTTTTTGCTTGAGGGAGAATAAAACATTTAAAGTTCTTTACATGTGATTCAGCCAGTCATCTTAGAAGGAACACGTCAAATTTCATAAGACTAGTTGAAAACAAAAGTTTTGACTAGGTAGTTCCTTATGAAGAAAACAAATAAAAAACATTATAATTACCTGAGATAATTATTTTCCTCTATAATAAAAGAAATATAAAATACCTTCTATATAAAGGCATAATCTTGAAATGATGCTGTTTTAGCTATGTGCAAACAAGCTTATTTCAAACAAACTAAGTAGCATTAGACAAATTATGTGTTTAGAAAGCTGAGGTGCTAATCAAGAGAGAAGGTTATAATGAAACTCATGCAAATTGAACCAAAGGCTTAGATGTATGAAATGAAAACATGGCCAGCACCCCTCCCCCCCAACACACACACACACACACACACACACACACGGAGAAAAATATAGAACCAGAAAGTGTAGGTTTCCTGTCTAAGAGGAAAAGAATCCTCTCTCAACCTACATTAAAAAGAAACTATGAGGATGATTCTGGGAATGCTATGATGTTGGAAGTACCAAGAATCTGTCTTTCCATCTAGGCAACAATTGTAATGGAAGAATCATTCTGATGTAATATCTTGGAACACTGGAGTCAGTCAGAAACCAGCTATCACAAAGCTTGTTGAGGACAGAGTGGACAAAAAGTACCCTATCTTCCAAATACAAGGTATCTATGCTCTGATTACAAACATGTAGACAAAGAGGAAGGTGGTTCTGGTTGGAACTTTTTGCCACTGTTACAAGTCCCCTCCCCTCTGGCTGACACAAGAGAATGTAAAATGCCTTGAACCCTTTTTCCAACTTCTTTTCACTTGTTTTTTTTTTTTTTTTTTTTTTTTTTTTTAGTCAGATATTAAAAACTAGGACACCGAAAAGCAACTGCATATATAGGAAAAATTAGAAAGTGACTGCTTATGTCCAGGGTAAGTAATAGGCTCACAAAAGATCTGAGAAGTCTTTAAATTTCCACCTCAAGATAATACTTGCTACAGAGCTAGCCTATACTGATTAACAACATAAAACAGTAACAAGAGTCAGTAAATCTTTCAGGTAGGGAAAATCTGATTCCTAGAGCTGCATTTTTTAGGTTTAAATATCTATTTTTCAATAAAAAAAATTCTAAGTCATACAAAGAAACAGTAAAGAAATATGGTCCAAAGGAAAAATAAACATAAACTATTTTTGAAAAAGATCCAATGATAAATTCACTAGAAAAATACTTAAAGATGTTCAAAGAACTAAGAAAGAAGTGAAGAAAACCCAGAAAATGATGTAGAAACAAGATGTATATGTAAATAAGGAAATTGAAAACTTATAAAGAAACCTAAAAATTCTGGCCCTGAAAAGTACAATAACTAAAATGGTTAACAGTAATTCAAAGTCTGACTTGAGCAAGACAGAAGAATTAATAAGTGAACTCAAAGGTACAAAAATGGAAAGACTGAGTCTAAAGAACAGAAAAAAAAAATTGAAGAAAGGTGAAAGAGCCCAATGGGTATGTAGACACCATCACGCAGAAAAATATATACATTCTGAGTATCTGAAAAGCGATAAAGAGAGAATATGGGAATAAATATATGAATAAATAATGGCTAAGAACTTCCAAATTTTATCAAAGATATACATATCAGCATCCAAGAATTTTTTTTTTTTTAATTAAATCATAGCTGTGTACATTGATATATTCATGGGGCATCATTCACTAGCTTCACAGACCGTTTACCAAGTTTCACATAGCATCCAAGAATCTTAATAAACTCTAAGTAATATGAACTTAGAGATCCACACCAAGACACATTATACTCAAACTTTTGAAAGACAAAGACAAATATAAGAGCAACAAAAGAGAAGTGACTTAAGGGATCCTCTATAAGATTATCATCACATTCTCACAGGGCCAGAAGGCAGTGGGCTGATATATTAAAAGTGTTAGGAACAAACAAAAAAACTGCAACTAAGGATTCTACAACTGGAAATATTTTCCTTCAAACTGAGGGAGAAACTAAGACATTCCCAGATGCACGAAAGCTGGCAGAATTGACCTCCCCTGCAAGAAATGCTCAAGAAAGTCCTGCAAAATGAAGTGGAAGGTTAGTAAACAGTAACCTAGAGATGTAAAGAAGTAAAGATTTCAATACAGGCAAATAGATGCAAGTAAAACAGTTAATATTATTGTAACAATGGTTCATATTTCTACTTTTTGTGTTCTATATCACTTGAAGCCAATACACTGAAGGAAATTATTTCTCTAAAAATATTACTGTAACTTTGGTTCATAATTCCACATTTTGTTTTCTGCATAATGTAAAACACTAATACACTTAATACACCTGATATTGACAACTGAAAGGAGTGGGAGAAGAGCTGTTAAAGGAGCAAAGTATTTATATGTTATTGAGGTGAAGCAGGTAGAAATTCAAATTAAAGTTATATAAGGAAAATATGACCTTCATGGTAACTACAATGAAAATAGCTATAAGATACTCACAAAAGGAAACAAGTACGGCAATTAAAGTTTTCATTATCAGAAATTGTCCCAACCATATTTTGTTTACAAATGTCTCAATATAGATTCGAAGACACAAATAGATTGAAAATAAAAGAAAGGGAAATATATTCTATACAAATAGTTACCACATTGAGTAGGTATGAATATACTAATGTCAGACAAAATACAATTTAAATAAAAATTATTTTCAAGAAGCAAAGAAGACATTATACCTTAATAAAACATTAAATATACCAATTCGAAATAACAATTACAAACTTTTATACACCTAATAGTAGATCATCAAAATGTATAAAACAAAAACTGATAGAATACTATAAGTTATATAGAACAAAGTTCTATATAAGCACTAGAGAACAAAGTTCTATAATAATAGTTGAAAAATTAAAAAATCTGTTCTCAAAAGTGGATAATACAACCAGAGATAAGGAAAAAAGGATATAAACAACCAATAAACAAACCAGCTAGATCTAACAGACATTTAGAAAACACTCTAGCCAATAACAGCATATACAATTTTCCTTTTTTTCTTTTTCTTTTTTTTTTGGTGAGACAGAGTCTCACTTTGTCAGCCTCCATAGAGTGCTATGGCATCGCAGCTCACAGCAACCTCAAATTCTTAGGCTTAAGCAATTCTCCTGGCTTAGTCTCCTGAGAACCTGGGACCATAGGCACCCGCAATAATGCCCAGCTTTTTTTTTGTTGCACTTATCATTACTGTTTTAGCTGGTTGGGGCTGGATTCAAACCCACCACCCTCAGTATACAGGGCTGGCGCTCTACCCACTCAGCCTGGGCACCACCAGGTATACAATTTTCTCAAAAGCACATGGGACATTTTTCAAGATAGATGATATGTGAGGTCACAGATTAAGTCTCAATGTATTGGGCGGCCCCTGTGGCTCAGTCAGTAAGGCGCCAGCCCCATATGCCGAGGGTGGCGGGTTCAAACCCGGCCCCGGCCAGACTGCAACCAAAAAATAGCCGGGCATTGTGGTGGGTGCCTGTGGTCCCAGCTGCTCGGGAGGCTGAGGCAGGAGAATCGCTTAAGCCCAGGAGTTGGAGGTTGCTGTGAGCTGCGTGAGGCCACGGCACTCTGCTGAGGGCCATAAAGTGAGACTCTGTCTCTACAAAAAAAAAAAAAAAAAAGTCTCAATGTATTTGAAAAAGGTATATATCATACAAAGTATCTTCTATGATTGCAACAGAATGAACTTAGAATAAATTATAGAAAAAAACATGGACTATCCATATATTTTTGGAGACTAAATATAATTTTATATAAGCAATGGATTAAATAAAAATAACAAGGGAAAAATAACAAGAAAAATACTGAAGAGATAAATGAAAGTGAAAACACAACATTTCATAATTTATGAGACAAAATCAGTGTTAAGGAAGAAATTTATGACTATAAAAGCTAACATTAAAAAATCAAAAAGATTTCAAATCAACAACCTAACTTTACAACTTAAGGAACTAGAAACAGAAGACTAAATTAAAATAGATGCTATGATAATTAAGGATAATAATAAAGATGAGAACAGAAATAAATAAAATCTATAACATAAAGGAGAATATTCATAATACCAAGACTGGCATTTTGAAAACATCAACAATATTGATAAAACTTTACTGGGCAATCTAAGAAAAAAAGAGCCAAATTATTGAATGAGCAGTGAAAGTGAGAATACTACTACTAACTCTCCAAAAATAAAAAAATTATAATAGAGTACTGTGAACAATTCTACACCAACAAATTGGAAAACATAAATGAAACTGACAATTTCCTAGAATACAAAACTTACCAAGACTAAATCATAAACAAACAAAGTTTGAAGAGACCTCTAATTAGTAAGAAACTTGAAATAGCAAATAAAATTTTCCTGACCAAGAAAAGTCCTGGAGCTGGCAAATCTTACCAAAAATTTATATAAGAAGTAATACCAATCTTCCTCAAAAATTTTCAAAACATTGAAGAAAAAGGGATCCTTATGTTAATCCATAAGGCCAGCATTACCATGAACTAAGCCAGAAAAGAGAGAAAAAAAATAATAACTTCAAATACATATTCTGTAGGAATGTTAGAATGAACACAAACTGAACTTAGCACCACTTTAAGAGGATTATTAACCAGGATCATGGGGGATTTATTCCTGATTTGCAAAGATGGTTCCATAGAGGAAACAATCACATTTATAAGGTCAAGAACATGAACAGAACTTTCTCTGAAGAAGACAAATTGAAAGACTTGGGGCAGGACCCCCCACTCTGCCCTGAGCAATGACGACCCCAATCAACCGCAAGAGACGGCGCTTGATGCAAACAGCAAGAGGATTTTATTCCAGCATGCTGGGGCTTGACTCGCAACTCTTTTAGGAGCCGAGGAGTCAAGCCCTGAACAGCAGTTTTTACAAGCTTATAAAGGCAAAAACCAAGTAGGGAGGAGTAGCAGACATAGCAGGGGCTTTAGGGAGGGGTAGCAGACATAGCAGGGGCTTTAGGGAGGGGTAGCAGACATAGGGGCTTTTCCAGATAAGAAGAACTCTGGTTCATTACTCATCTGTCTTAAGACAAGATCAGCAGTTAAACATTTGCTTAGCTTTTTTCTTTCAGAACCAGTTACCGGTTATCTTGCTTCAGCTTGGGGCTATTTCCTAGGACAGTTACAAAAGGTCACATTCTTATGGTAGGGGGCGAGGGGTGCTGCTACATATCTAGTCCCCCCCCCCGTTTGGATTTGGTAGTACTTTCCTTCAAAATGAATGGCAAACACACACATGAAAAGTGCCCATCATCCCTAGTTACCATAGAAATGCAAATCGAAACCATCCTGAGGTATCACCTGACCCCAGGGAGAACAGCCCACATCGCAAAGTCCCAAAGCTGCCGAGGCTGGCCTGGGTGTAAAGAGAACGGAGCATTTTAACTTCTGGTGGACCTGCAGAGTAATCAGCCACTGTGGAAAGAAGTATGAAGAATCGTCAAAGAGCTAAAAGTAAACTGCCCATTTGATCCCACAATCCTACCACTCGGTATCTACCCAGAAGAAAAAACAAATCATTTCTCTATGAGGATGTTTGCTCTAGAATAAATACTTACTGTAGCTCAGTTCACAATTGCCAGTATGTGGAATCAGCCAAGTGACCACCAACACATGACTTGATAAATAAATGGTGAAATACACACACACACACATACACACCATGGAATATTACTCAGCCACAGAAAAATGGAGATTTTACATCTTTTGTATTAACCTAGATGGAGTTGAAGAACATTATCCTTAGTAAAGTATCACAAGAATGGAAAAGCAAGCATCCAATGTACTCAATACTAATATGAAACCAATATATAAACAACTACAAGCCCACACAAGAGAAAAACATAATTAAATTCAAATGGGGCCAGTGGGGAGCAGTAAAAGAGGACAGGGCGGAGAAAAGAGGGATTGGTGAGTTCTCACCTAATGGGCACAATGGAAGGGTATACAGTCCACCCTCTGGGTGAAGTGTTCAACTATATCTTGGACTTTACCTAACAAATGCAAACAATGTGAACTAACAATTTGCATCCCCACATTAATCGGAAATTTAAAAAAATAAACTTTTGCGTGAAAAAAAAAATCGATGTAAAATACCACAAAAGCTGTGGAGAGCGGGCTGTGAAATGGCAGGGCCTTCACAGCCTGGGGAACATTCAGGGAATGAGACCCCAACTGCTTCTCCATTCCTAAAACAGCTATGCTTCTCCATTCCCAAAACAGCTATATTCCCTTCTTCATGCTCCCTCTGCCAAAAGTCACTTAGCTCTTTCTTTGTCGGGTTAACTAGCAGAGACCTTGTGATCTTTGCGTTCTTACTTCTCCTTATACACTAACAAAGTTAAGTAGAAACCACTAAGTCACATAGTTCTTCCTTTGTTTTGTTAACTATGCAGAGATCCTCGTGACCTCTCCCTTCTTACATCTTGTCATATGTTAAGAAAGTTGAGTAGAAACCATTAACAAGATGATTTCTCTTTATTCAAGTCATCAAATCTTATCATACTGAAAGACCAAACATGTCTTTTGTTTCCTATTTGTATGTTATTTCCCCATATTGTCTATGCTACTTCCCCCTGGACAGACACTATAAAATAAGGCTGATTTGTGCTTTGGTGATGACTGTAGCCATCCGCTCAGTCAGTCCTCCCAATCCCATCTGTTGTTTCCGTCTTCTCTTGTGCTATAGTTTTCTCAGTCCCCACCAATTCCACTCTGGTTCACTCCCCTTTCCTGTGTTGGTTTGCGACAAATAGCAGAATGAAGGAAAAAAGAACGGCTGTATCATTTCAAGTGATGCAAAGGACAATATTTGATAAAATTGAACACCTTTGAATGAATAAAACCTTTAAAAACTTATAAATGGAAAGTAAGTACCTCAACAGCATAAAAGCTGTATATAAGCAGTTCATAGCAAACACTATATTCAAGTGAAAACTTTTCATCTAAGATCAAGAGTAAGGCAAGTAAGCTCACTTTTGCCATTTCTTTACAAACATAATGCTGTAAATTCTAGCCAGTGCATTTAGACAAGGAAAAGAAATAAAATTTGTCCAAATTGGGAAAAAAGAATGAAGTAAGATAATCTCTGTTAATAGATGATATAATCTAACATTTAGTGTGCAGAAGACCCAAAAGATCACCACACACACACACACACACATCTGTTAGAACTAGTAAAAGAATTCAGGAAACTGTAGGGATATAAAGTTGACACATGAAAAACTTTTGCATTTCTATATACTAATAGTGAACATTCTGAAAAGGAAACTAAGAAAACAATTCCTGAAAAGGAAACTAAGAAAACAATTATAATAAGTATCAAAATAAATAAAATACTTCAGAATGCATTTATCCCAAGAAGATGAAAGATTCATACATTGAAAACTAAGAAACATTGCTACAAAAAAATAAAGAATACACAAATAAGGGGAAACATATCCCATTTTCACAGATTACCCAAAGCAATCTACAGAATCAAAGCAATCCCTATCAAAATCCCAATGGCATTCTTCCCAAAACAGAAAAACTGTCCTGAAATTCATATGGAATTTGAAGAGACACCAAAGAAATAAAACAATTCAAAAAGTAACAAATCTGGAGAACTCACGCCTTCGATTTTAAAACTGACTGCAAAGCTCCAATAAGCTCTGCTGTCATAAAGACCAATAGAATTGAAAATCAAGAAGCAAATCCTTTCATCTATTGTTAAATAAGTTTATATAAGTGTTTGAAAAGCATTTAAAGATGAAAGGACAGTCTAGTCAACAAATGCTGCCTGTAAAACTAAATACTCACATGCAAAAGAATGAAATGAGACCCTTACTTAACAACATACACAGAAATTAAAACAAAATGGATGAAAGATATAAATGTTAGATATAAAACTGTAAAACTCTAAAAAGAAAATAGGACAAAAGCTTCATGACACTGGATTTTGCAATGAATTTTTGGATGTGACATCAAAGGCAAGGGCAACAAAGGAAATAGACAAATTGGACTTGATGAAAAATTTTTAAAAAATGTACATCAGAAGATTACAATTATTATTATAATAATATTAAGCAATAATTATAACAATTATTCCTATTGCTTAATATTTCGATATATCAATTGTCTGATTCCTTTTCTGAATGTATTTATGTTCATTCTTCTTTACGAGGTTTTTGTTTCTAGTCCTTATCTTAAACATTGTTATTGTTATTAAATTTTAAAACTTTTTAATTTTTGTGAAGGCAAAAAATAGAAAGCTAATAAACACATGTATATGTAAAAATAAAAAAATATGTATCAGAAAACCATCAATGGAGTAAAAAGGCAACTTACATATAAAGAGGCAATATTTGTTAATTATATCTGGTAAAGAATTAAAATTTAGAATATATAGAGTTCTACTACAATTCAAAAACAAAAACGAAATAATCTAACTTAACAAAGGGAAAAAGCTTTGAATAGTCATTTTCCTAAAGAAGATATACAAGGGGCCAATAAACACACAAAGATGATTAAAAGTGATCTTCAGGGGAGGGCAAATTATAACAAGATGGCACTTCACATCCACTAGGATAGCTACTATTAAAAACAAAGAAAATCGGAAAATAAGTGTTGGTGATGATATTGAGACAGGACAGGTGCACGGTGGGAGGACCTGCTGCACCTCCGCCCCAACAGTGTTAGTGCAGCGGACCAGGGGAGGCAGAGCTGGAAAAAGAAGTTCTGCAGAGAGGGTGAGAGCAGTGGAATCTCGGGGGCCCCTACTTAGTTAAGGGAGACCACAGCACAGCCCATGCTGCTGCCAGTGCCAACCCCAGAACTACCCTTGGATCTAGAAAGCCACCCTCTGGCTACTCCTCCCCTGTGAGCATTTCACAGGCCTACGAGTGATGCAGAGTTCTCCCATTCAGGGATGAACAGGGATCCCTCATTTCCTAGGCCTGGACAATTTTATGAATGGACTGTATTAATGCATTCATTCACTTTGCCCCTAGCAGGAAGGGACGGTATCTGTTCATTGATACACTCATTCATGTTACCCCAGCCAAAGGACTGTATCTATTCCTTTGTTACCAAGTCCTGGCCCTAACCAGGAAGGACTCATGGGACTATATATACCCCTCAAAGAACCCAGGCAGAGAGGAGATTTTATGCCTTAAGTCTTTCCCTCTGCCAGGAGCTCTGGTGTTTCTTTATTCTTTTCTGTACAATAAATTCTGTCTTACCCCTGATCTGTGGTCCGTGGATTCATTCTTCAAATCCCTGAGACCAAGAACCTACTGAAGAAGAGATTCTGGTATCAATGTGAAGTAATTAAAATTCTTGTGACCAGTTCTTAGGAATGTAAAGTTGTAGCCACTATGGAAAACCACATAGGGTTTCTCAAAAAGTTGAGAAAAAATTACAATATGATCCAGCAGTTTTACTTCTGGGTATATATTCAATCAGAAGAGATATTTGTAGATTTCTATTCATTGCAGCATTATTTACAATAACTAACATGCGGGAGCAACCCAAATGTCCACTGACCAATGAATAGATGAACAAAACAAAGTGTATATGTACAATAGTACCTTATTTAGCCAGCAAACCAAATGAATTTCTAACTACAATGTGGACGAACCTTGAATACGCCATGATTTCACTTATATATCATATAAGGCACTTAGAATAGTCCAAATCATAGAGAAAAAAAGTATAATTGTTATTGCCAGGGCCTTAAGGAAGAAGAAACTAGAAAGTTAATGAGAACAGAAATTGAGTTTTACAGGATTAAGAGAATTCTGAAGATGGATGTCAGTAATAGTTACACAGCATTATGAATGTATTTAATACCATTGAGCTCTACATCTAAAAGGGGTGTAAACTTTTATTATGCGTATTCTACCCCAATAAAAAAATTGGAAAAAAATTATTGGCAAAATAGTATTGCACAGATAAAAAGCAATTTCCATGGAAATAATATTCCTCATTATTCAAATGCTTATTCAAATGCTGCTTTTTTAAGTTTCTATAAAGTGCTTTCTTTTTTACAAGGAAGCTGACATTATAACCTGCTGGAACTTTGTTAACTACCTAATCACACAGAGGTGAAGATTTCAAGTGAAATTAAGTGTATTTTCTGCAGCTTATCCAATTTTTATATTTTCTCCGTGTATTTATTTTTGGTAAATAAAAGAAAGAGAGAATATCTAATCTATTTTCAATTATTATACAACTGAGCCTATCTGTACAAGTCAAGAAAGTAACTTTTGCTCTAATTATGGTATACATTTTTAAAGATCTTCAAAACTTGTTGAGAGGATTGAATAGATTCATAAAACATTTTATTTAATTTTAGTTGTATAAATGATTTGCTTCAGTAATTCACATACCATCAGTAGAAAACCAGTGCTGTCAGATACAATAGCTTTCAGGTCAATTTAAAGGATCTGAACTGATCTTAAATAAAATGGCTGTCAGGTCAGGTGAAAGGATGTTTATGCTTTTTATTCTGTGTGGTTTTTTGTTGTTAGTGTTGTTGTTTAGTCTTCTTTTTTTTTTTTTTTTTTTGCAGTTTTTGGCCAGGGCTGGGTTTGAACCCACCACCTCAGGCATATGGGGCTGGCGCCCCACTCCTTTGAGCCACAGGTGCCGCCTGGTTTAGTCTTCTTTAAAAGAGAATTATCAGGTTATTGGGCCACTTCTAATTTTAACCAAAAGCAATGTACTTGGAGACATTAGACATGATATCCTATTCTGAGAAAATTAATAATTTCTTTTTTACTACCTGTATCTCTGAGAAGATATTAGATTTACTCCCCTCTTCCTAGCTTTCTATGAAACATAAATTAATAATCTGTACGAAAGTCTAAGTGTTTCTGTCCCCCAGAAGTTATAAATTGAAATCCTACCCCTCAAATTGATGGTATTAGGAGGTACGGCCTTTGGATTAGACAATGAAGGAAGAGCCTTAAAGAATGAGATTAGTACCCTCATATGATACCCTCTCTCTCTACCCTCAAGAGAGACCCCTTTTCCTTTCCACCAGTGAGATAAGATGTCATCCAGGCCCTTGCTCAACATAAAATCTGCTCACACCTTGATATTGCACTCCCCAGACTCTGGATCTGTGTGAAATGAATGTCTAGGATTTATAAACTACACAGCTTATTCTATTTTGTTATAGAAGCCTGAACAGACTAGGACAATGTCTACCACTTTTATTTCAATAGATTTAATGGATATAACTGTTTGGGGTATGTATATACACCATGGAATACTTCATAACCATGAAAAGAATGATATAATGTCTTTTGCACCACTATTTTTATATTGCCAAAAATAATTACATTTTAAAGTATAGGAACTGTTTATAAAACACACAAATAGGCCAGGCATGGTGGCCAGGCAGATTACACCTGTAATCTAAGCACTCTGGGAGGCCAGGCGGGTGGATTGCTTAAACTCAGGTGCGGGAGACCAGCTTAAACATGACCAAGACCATGTCTCTACTAAAAGATAAATAAATAAAAATTAGCTGGGTGTTTTGGTGAATGCCTGTAGTCACGGCTACTTGGCAGGCTGAGGTAAGAGGATTGGTTGAGCCTGGGAGTTTGAGGTTGCTATGAGCTATGATGTCATAGAACTCTACCCAGGGCATTGGAGTGAGACTGTCTCAAAATAACAAACAAAGGAAACATACAAATAGAAGGAATATGCTTCCTGTTATGCAAAAAAAGTTACATATCAAAAAAAATTGAAATAAGCCATGATAGTACTTAGTCTTAAAATGATAAACCATTTTTCTATTGTTGAGGTTATAGTGTTTTCTGGAAAAAAAATTCTCTAAAAACAGTGACAAGTTGAAAATGTTTATATGCAGTATATAATGAACATTTGAAGGGGAGTTAGCTAACTCCTTGTTTTGCTGACTCTTTTCTTTAAAGGCTGTTTGGAAAGATGTTGACCTATTACATGTAATATGATTTTCAGAGATTACTCCATGGGCTTGGTCCTATCTATTAATAGACTTACATTGCTCACTCCCTCCTCTTCGCCTCCGTGATCCAAGCAGTAAGTAAGTTGCAGATATGAACTAGATTAGAATGTTCCCTTGCTCTGCATAGTTGCTTTAAGTCACAATAGGCAGAAATTCCAAAGTAAGAAATGAGAAGGAGGAGAGAGATTCCACCAAAAAATAAACCCAACTGAATTATAGAAAAGAGCCCTTCATGTCAGCTTAATACATGTACTAACTTGTACATGCTTAATACATATACTAACTTCACTATTCACTCAAATGTAGTAATTAACAATCCCTTCCCCCTGAGGAAAGGATTTCTGAACCCTTCAGAAAGAGTGAAAAGATGAATTATGCCCAATAACACTAGCTGTCTTTCCTTCAGACTTCTTGTAGTGATATCTACCACCCAATCACAAGATGGAGGGGAAATCAAGTCAATCTTACGCTGTCCAGAAATGGATTTTGACTACATTCTCACTACGTAATTTCTCGTTTTATTTCCTCACCAGTAAGTGAGATCAAGAGCAGTATATCATAGGATTAATTTATATTATAATTATAATACATTAAATGCTTTGATAATGGTAATATATAAAATGAAAGTATTTTAATATTTTGAGGGGAGACATTAGCGTACAATCAGATGAAACGGAAATCAAAAAACACAGAGAGATAGACTTGAGATTAGATTCTGCTACTTCTTTGGTTGGTGGATTGAGTTAAACTGTTGAGTTATAGGCTGCTTTTGCCATGGTCATGAAAGATGGCAGTGTGTAGGAGATCCCTAACATGTCAGTGCTCCTGAAAGTAACATGATAGGAGTTTAGGCTGTACTCGTGACAGGTGCTATCCCTGTACCATGCTGCTTCTAAAAATCATGAGACAATGAATCAGTGCTGATTATTTTTTAATTTCAGATTAATATGGGGGTACAAATTGTTAGGTTACAATTGTTTGAGTTTGCTAGGTAAGTTCAAATTGTAGTTGAGCCCTTTACCTGGGGGTGTGCTGTATACCCTTACATGGTTCCTATTAGGAGAGGGCTTGTTAATCCCCCATCTCCTCCCCACTCCCTTTTCCAGCTTCCTCCCCCCACCACGGCCCCCAGTTGAATTTAATTTTTTTTTCTCTCATGTGAGGGTATAGTTCTTAATCTATTAATTTCATACTAATATTATATACTTGCTTTTCCTTTCTTGTTATACTTTACTAAGGAGAATGTTGTTCAATTCCGTCTAGATTAATATAAAAGAGGTAAACTCTCCAGCTTTTCTATGGTTTAATACCATTCCATGGTATACAGATACCACAGTTTATTAGTCCATTTATAAGTTCATGGGCACTTGTGTTGATTACACATCTTGGCAATTGTGAATTGACTTGTGATGAACATTCTTCTGCAAATGTCCTTATAGTAAAATAACCTTTTTTTTTTTTTTTCTAGATAGCTACCTATAATGGTATTTTGGGATCAAATGGAAAGTTTACCTTTAGTTCTTTGAGGATTCATCTTAACTCTTCCCGTAGAGGCTGTATTACTTTGTGATTCCACCAGCAGTGTAAACGCATTTCCTTCTCTCCCTGCCGGCATCCTCCACAGCTTTGGGACTTTGTGATGTGTATTGATGATATGATCTTATGATTTGAAAACACCAAGGACTCAACAACAAGGCTGGTAACGGAATACAATAATGTCTCAGGATATAAAATCTATGTCTGCACATCAGTAGCTTCATATATTCCAATAACCGTCAAGCCGAGAATCAAATCAAACCACAAAACCCTTCAAAGTAGCTTCAAAGCAAATGACATGCCGGAGAATATACCTAAAAAATGGACATGAAGGAATTTTACAGAGAGAACTACAAAACCCTGAGAAAAGAAACAGCAGAAGATGTTAACAAATGGAAGAACATATCATGTTCATGGCGGGGAATAATCAACATTATTAAAATGTCCATACAATCCAAAGCAATGTACAGATTTAATGCAATCCTTTTCAAAGTACAATGTCATACTTTAAGAAGTTGAATAACCAGTATTTTGTTTCATGTGAAACGAGAAATAGCCAATACAATTTTAAGAAATAAAAAAAAAATCTGGAGGCATTATGTTACCAGATTTCAGGTTATATTGCAAGTCTACAGTGATGAAACAGCAAGGTGCTGGCAAAAAAAAAAAATAGAGATACAGATCCATAGAATAAAATAGAGAACAAGAGATGAAACAAGGCATGTATTGCCATCTGATCTTTGATAAACCAAACAAAAGCCTACACTGCAGTAATGAATCCCTGTTTAATAAACAGTGCTGGAAGAACTAGTTGACCACATGTAAGAGACTGAAACGGGACCCAACCATTTACAAAAATTGACTCTTGCTGGATAAATGATTTAACACAAAACAATAAAAAGTTCTTTTCTTTATTTCTAGAAGAAAGTGTGGCAAAAAACTAGCCTGGGTAAAGTTTTTAGGAGGATTCTCTTGGCGATTGCAACAACCCTACAAATAAATGAAAGGGACACGATCAAACCAAAAAGCTTCTGCACAACTGAGGTTACAACAATTACAGCTTGCACACAACCTTCAGAACGGGAGAGGATATTCACATGCTACAAATCTGACAAAGGGATGATAACTAGAATGTACAGAGAACTCACACTAGTCAGTAGGAAAATAGCAAACAATCCCATTTAAGTGGGCAAGAGAACAGAACCTTCTCAGAGGAAGACAGACTGGCCAACAAACACATAAAAAATGTTCATTGTACCAAATCATCAGAGAAATGCAAAACCACTCTGAGATGTCACCTAACCCCAGGGAAAATAGTCCACATCACCAATCCCAGCAACAATTGAAATCACTGTTTGAGTAGCAGCCTCTAGTTAGCTGTATATTCAAAACCCAGATTTTTAGGTGAATTATTATTTCTGAGATATGCCCCTTTATAAAATGATTTCTTAAAAACCCTTTAAGATATTAATATTACTACAGTTTCACCTTCAGAAAAGTGTACTGAAAACAATGTTACACAAACAGATATTATATTCTTGTAAAAGTTTTCAAATATTCTATTTCTTGAGGCAGAGTGTAATTACTTAGAAAATCTGAAGACAAACCAAAATGCTAGCATTTTTTACCAATAGATAAATACAATAGTGGTGGAGTTAATCATTCTTGAATTTCCATAAAATTTTAATTATATTTGTATTGCTTTCTCCTGTCAGAAATGGGTTGTTTTAGAATTTTAACAGATACAGTCTATTAATCTGCACAGGAAAAAATCCACAGAGTCTCTGTAATTTTTTGCAAAATTTATTAGTTCTTTCATGGGGGGCGGGGAAGCAGAAAGAGGGAGGGAAGGAGGTGGGTGGGACCTTGGTGTGTGTCACATTTTATGGGGGCAAGACATGATTGCAAGAAGGACTTTACCTAACAATTGCAATCAGTGTAATCTGGCTTATTGTACCCTCAATGAATCCCCAACAATAAAAATAAATAAATAATTAAATAAATAAAGCTCTTTCAAATTGTAGAACTTTAGTTGTAAGAACTGTAGAACTCAAAAGCAGTTAAATTTTTTTGTAGAACTGTAGAACTCAAAAGCAGTTAAATTTTTTAAAAGCTTGGGCTCATTTATGTGAGAGCTATATATAAGTGTATGAGTGATTAAAAATGAATTAAAAAGTAATAGTGACTAACGTAATTATCATCAATAGAGGACTCATTTCTCTATGTAGTGCCTAAATATGAGCCTCAGCGAGGATGTCACTGAAAGAAACAGATCATTTGAGGCAGAAAGTTATATTCAATTTTTTTTCCTCCTCTCTTGTGTGGTTTATGCTTCTCTGGTTTGTGGCAAAGCCCTTGTTAAATTATTCAGAAACAATGCACTAGGTCTCAAAGGAATGGTGGGTGTAAGGGTTGAGCAGAAATTAATAGCTGATCCAAGCATCGCAAGTGACTCCATTCAGAAGCAGGAAGCATGCTGTTTTCATTTTCAGCAGAGGACACGCTTTTTTCTTTTTATTCACTCTTATTTTTTTATTTTTTTTTTTTTGTAGAGACAGAGTCTCACTTTATGGCCCTCAGTAGAGTGCCGTGGCCTCACACAGGCTTTTTTCTTTTTAATCATCAAAAAGATGCTGATGATTACTTCTTCTATAACACTTTATTGTTTTAGTGAGAAAAGGTGTAGTTTCCCTACATGCATACTGATATTTAAAAATTAAATTGTTGATTTATTTTTGTAAAATTGATTTTTGTTGTGTTCTCAAAAAATCCCTCTGATAATGAATACGAATCTTTTTTTTATTTCTGTTTGGATTTTGGGGCAGGTGACTGGAGGCCACACATAGTACATTGAGACTTTGTCAGACACGAGTATGGGTAACTTAGGTTGACTTAGGAAAATGCACTGAGAGATTTCTTTCAGAGGGAAAACATCCAAGTCCTTCAGTATAATTTATTGGCCTAGCAAAATATTGCAATAGAAAAATATCTTGAAGCATCTGACTTTTACTCCTGGGTGATAAATCTAACTTTAATCCTTAATTTTCAGCACTGAAACTGAATAGATAAAAGTGAAGAAGAAATACATTAAGAATTGGATAATTGGTGTTCTTGGGACAATTATGTCTCTAATTTGCTTTTTGACGTAGAGCAAGACTCAAACTTCTCTTATTCGCAGATTTTTCCTCCCAAAATGGAGAGAGTTTATATCTGTTAGCCTTTCTCACAAGATGATTGTGAGAATCATATGATTTGTTGTACCTGCAAGATCCTGAAAGTCTGTACAAGATTGTATCAGTACAGGCCAATATTACTGATAGGGAAAGTGCAGAACTACAATGTGTTTCATGAGGCTTTATAACAATCAAAATCCAATACCAATATTAATGATTATCGCCAATTAAATGAAAACTTATTTAAATAGCATTTTAAAAGCCTCTATATACCAAAAGAAGTCCCAGATATCTTTTCCAACCCGGGTTGGTATTCAGCGTTGCATTAATATTAACCATTTTACTGTATTCAGATTTTAAAATATTGAATTTAATATTTGAGGCACTGAAAACCATTTTTCATTTAGCAAATACTTTGCTCTTATTTCACACAAAGCATACCTTAATTGATACATCAGAATCAGGTGAAAATTGTTCTAAATACATACTTATATCTAATTCATGAAAAAAGATACCTTAAAAACTATTATGGTATTAATAAAATATAAAATACATACAAATCATAAAAAGTATGAAATAGAATCAACTTTTGCACGTTAAAAGGAAAATAATACTCCCTCTCCTTGAGTAGGTATATGGTATTCATTTGCTAGGGCTACCATAGCAAAATACTGCAAACTGGATAGCTTAAATAGCAGAACTTTATTTTTCTCAGATCTAGTATCTGGAAATCCCAGGTAAGGGTGCCAAGTAGGGTTTGGGTTATTCTGAGGTGTCTTTCTTTGGTTTGCAAATTTCCTTTCTGGTTTGTCTTTACATGATCTGTCTTCTGTACATACACATCCCTGGTGTATTATTATGTCCAAATTTCTTTGACCTCAATTATCTCATTGAAGGCCTCATCTCCAAATAGTCACAGTCTGAGATATTGGGTTAGGACTTCTATGTGTTCATTTTAAGAGAACACAATTCAACTCATAACAGTATGTGAAAGAAATCTCATCTGATATTTGTAAGAAAAATAAAATTCAGTACACATTTATCAAAAGTCTGAGAGCTTCTCCTTAAACTGGAATGCTTCGTTTTTCATTGACCATATTACTATCTGTGTTTCATATTTATTGTCTTTTCATTCTTCTTTCTCTCATTTCTTAACTTTTTTCGGATCTGTCATGTGTTTTGTTTATCATTTCAAACTTTATTCCCTATTGATTTGTTAATGAGTCCTTTTATTCTTTAAGTTGTTATTCTAAAAGTAAAAAACACATCCTTCACATTTTAACCACCAAATGCGAATTGTTAGTTTTACCAGTTTCCACATGATGCTGGGATCTTTATTTCTTTCTAGTGCCCTCTCTCCACTTGACCTATTTATTCTTACCATATATTGTACTTCTATCTATCATTTAAGCCCTAAAAGATATTAATCATGCTTTGTAAATCAATAGTATTCATATGTATTTAATATATATGTGTACATATATTTGTATATATACATATATAAACATATACATATATATGTATACAAACAACTTTTAAATTTTGCTTTCTTCTTTTTTCAATGCCCATACTTTTTTTTTGGCCGGGGCTGGGTTTGAACCTGCCACCTCCAGCATATGGGCCCGGCACCTTACTCCTTTGAGCCACAGACGCCGCCCTTCAATGCCCATACTTCTACAGTGATAATTTTCTTTTGGTTGAATAACTCTCATTTATATACCATACGTTTTACTACAGAAAATAAAATCATGATGAATTTTCTTATATTGGTTATTCACAAATACCTTTTTTCCCTTAAGCTTAAAGGATAATTTTGAAAGTATGTAATTGAAACTAGCAATTGTTTTCTTTCAGCATTTTTAGATGTCATGACAATTCTCCTTTATTTTTAAGTCAGTTTTCAGCAGATTGTTATTACTTAAGGTAATAATTTTAATTCTCAATTTTCTTTTAATTTGTTTGTCCTAGATATGCCAAGCTGTATGCAATGATCCAGCATTAGTTGAAAGCCAGACAGATTTGCTTAATACCCATGTTTAACATATGTCATTAATTTAAAAAAAAAAGACTATTATTTCCTTATATAAAAGTTATTTTATCTTTTCTTTCTATTCTACTTGTAGGAATTCAATCATCAAATCTGTCTTATCATTGTTCAAATCATGGTTTGAATTGGGCCCAATTCATAATTGCTCAGTCATGGAAAAAGCCCAAGTGTCCATTGATCCATGAATGGATTAATAAATTGTGGTATATGTACACCACGGAATATTATGCAGCCTTAAAGAAAGATGGAGACTTTACCTCTTTCAGGTTTACATGGATTGAGCTGGAACATATTCTTCTTAGTAAAGTATCTCAAGATTGGAAGAAAAAGTATCCAATGTACTCAGCCCTACTATGAAACTAATTTATGGCTTTCACATGAAAGCTATAACCCAATTATGACCCAAGAATAGGCGGAAGGGGATGAGGGTGATTGGGGGATTACACCTGCGGTACATCTTACAAGGGGTATATGTGAAACTTAGTAAATGTAGAATGTAAATGTCTTAACACAATAACTAAGAAAATGCCAGGAAGGCTATGTTAACCAGTGTGATGAACATGTGTCAAACTGTCTATAAAACCAGTGTATGGTGCCCCATGATCGCATTAATGTACACAGCTATGATTTAATAAAAAAAAAAGAGAGAGAGAAAAAAGATCTCCCATGTTAGAAGCTTAGTATGTGTCTTTAGTTTCTCTTTGCTAGTTTTGACTTACTATTCCAAGCTGTCATTCTGTTGGATAGGATATGGACCCTGACAACCAACGTATTTTACTTTCTTCCAAGTCAGTACTATCAACTTCAACATTTACAAATGTTATTGTGAGAGGCAGAATTCTAAGATGATTCCCATAATTCCCACCCTCTGGTATTTACACCTTGCTATAATCTTCTCCCCTTGAATGGCACTGGAATCTGTGACTTGCTTCTAAATATATGGCAAAGGTGAAGGGATTTTGCAGATATGATAAAGGTTGCTAAGCAGTTGTCTTTGAGTTAATCAAAAGGGAGATTATCCTGGGCAGACTTGACCTAATGGGGGAGCCTTCTGAAAGAGGGCCCAAACCTTCCCTGAAATAAAAGACTTGAAGCAGGGTCTTTTTTTACTGTCCTTGAAGAAACAATCACTATATTGTAAACCACCTGTGAAATGGGGGGACGCTAAGCCAAGAGCCTCAGTTCTTCAACCTCAAGGAACTAAATTCTACCAACAACTTGAATGAGCTTAGAAGAAGTCCTTGAATCTCAGATGATACCTCTGTTCCTACCTTTATTGCAAAGGACCCACAGAAACTGTGAGATAATAAATGTATGTGGTTCTAAAAAAAAAAAATAATAATAATAAGAATGCTTTGAATTCATCATTTAAATTTTTCCAAATTTATATTTTAAAATTTTAACTTTTAACAAATACCAATTTCCTTTTATTTTCTTTAATATAATATTCATGTATATTTCAAAAAGTGATCTCTTCCAACTCCAAGAAGTAGATGTTCCATTAACTTTTTTTTAATCTTTGTCCTGAACATTTTGTGTTTTGTGATTGATAAATGATAGAGGTTCTGGGCAATGCTCTCTTCCCTTGAAAAAGGTGCACGTAATCTTCCAGCAAACTGAGTTGTTGTAGTTCCCCTTTATTTACTCTGGATCTGAGCTAACTCAAGGCTGGGTTGGACTTATGTTTAAGACTTATGCATCATCTGGCTCTCTTTCAATGCTAGGGTTTAGACCTTTGGGGCTCCCTCTTACCTCCTGAGGTATTTCCTCACTTCTTCCCCATTGGCAATTCCTAAAATTTAGTTTTTGTCTCAGCAGCAATGACATAATACAGACAGCTCTGCAGTGACTTTCAGTGGCTTTCTGGCTAACTTCCTAGATTACTGCCCTCATACAATATAAATATTTAGCAAATTTCTTAGTGGAGTTGGTTTTCTGTAATTTTAGGATCGTTTCCCTGTGGTTCTCTCCTTACCAGACAATGGCTTCTTCTCTTTGTCTTATTTAACTGTACCAAAGTTCAATTTTTACCTCTCCAGCTCTGAGATTTCTCATATTCACACCAAGAACTGAACAATGTCCTGATGAATGCAGCAGACGTAGCTTACCTGACCTCCTGTGCTCGGTTTGCAATAGCAAACTGATATTTTTAATATCATCCACTTTTCCTGTTCCAAGTAAGAAGCATTCATCTCCAGCAAGCTGTTGTAGTATTAAATATGAATGGATATGGAAATCTGAAATTTGCTTCTTCAAAATCCATTGAATATCTATTTTGAGAACAACTTAAATATTTTTATTATTCTCAGATGAACAGTGATATCTAGAACCTAGGTTCACTGGTTTTCAGATTAATATGAAATTACTTATGACCATATTTATACACAAAAAGAGTAATCATAAAAATACTAACCTAGAGTGCAGCAATATATTATTATATGCAGTAGAATTTCAAAGTAACTTTATGTATTTATTTTTATACATTTTCTTCAGTATAATTTAAATTAAAGCAAATGTGTGGATTTAGTCTTGGTACATAACTCAAAATCATACCTATACTTTTTAGCATTATGAAAGAACAGTTAATAAGAATTAAATTATCTTTCTCTATATACAACTTGATTCTCAGACTTCATACACACACACACATATATATGTATACATAGCAGCGATTAGTCAAAATTTCAAAAAGTGGCAAAGATAATTAATTACTCAGGATCAACATTTTTCCATTTTTTGCTATATTTGTGGAATTTATAAAAACTTAGTCAATATATACTGCACAAGAGGATAAACCATAATTTGTCTGAACTTTTCATGAAATTTCTATTATTTCCAGGTTTTTTTTTTTCTAAGTGCTCTTATAGATTGGTGTCCATCATTCTAAGTATTTTTAAAGGAACAGGATTTCTTGATAATATTTTGCTTCATGGATAAAAGTGCCAAGATATTTTTTAAACAACAAATAGTCTTTTGGCTTTGTTCCTTTCTTCTACTCAGAATATTGTTCAAGGACCTGATGATTGATTTTAATGCAGCCCACTTTAATGAGCCTAAAGTGTGAGAATAAAAAGCAAACTTGTTGAAGATGGTGGAGTAATAGAATAAACAGATTCGAGATCCCTAACACCACTGATTACCTAGTGCACGGAACCTGAAAATAACAACCTCCAGACTCCTGTTATGAGAAATAATCAAATGGCTTTATTTTTCAGTCATCATTAGTTCAGTATTTATCACTTGAAATTGACTGATGCAAATGAGAAAGAATTGCTCAGAGAATTAAAGAAAGGTTTTTGAAGGATTGAATATTCAAAGCACAATTGTCTTTTTATGGCAGAATCTAAAGTTATATATGAGATAGATTATATTCAGGAACGTGCTTATGATATTACGTACAGTATTAACAACAATTGTTAGGACTAGCATGTGTTTTCTTGCATTTTTACAATGCCGAACTCATGCAATGATGCATTTAAATTGGTGGAAGTAACTTTGGAAGAGGGGAAGTGAATCTGGATGTACAAAGATTAGGTAGCAGATAAGTGCCGCAGCACATCAACTGTATTAGTGGAATACTATCCTCGTGGCATTGTAGTTTGAGGGCAAATTCCAAACCTATGGCAAAGTTTTTTTTAGGATGATTGAAAGTTTATTTTTTCATGGCTCTGTATAAAACTGAACTGTGGGTTCTCTACAGAGAGTGGCAAAAAAAAATGTGTAGCATTAATGGAAGTATTGAATGCAGGTGGGCATAATGAAATGGACAGGTGATATGTGCTCAGTAAATATTTGTTGTATACTTTAACATGATCTAGTTTTTATAAAATATTGACTGGATTGGCAAAGAAGTTGATATAGAAAAGAAAATAATGAAATAAGTTTCCAAGATTTATGATTTAAGTAATTGTGTGGATAATGGTAAACTGGTCAAAATTGAGAAGGAGAATACGCTCACCTTTTGTGTGATCCTACACATTTTGAATCTCTAATTCTCACAATATTTGTCAATAGTCATTTTATAGTGATTACTTGGAAGTTTATACCTAAAAGATCTCTTTGGATGTTGGTTTTAAATTATATGTTCTTCTATGAAATAGGTAAGTTTTGCTAAAAATTGATTTTTAGAAAAGCTCCAAATATAAAAGTCTAAAGCTTCATTCAATAAATAAAAATTATGCCCTATTTTTACCATCCATAAAGTAAAACTCCATAAAATTAGATTACTGAAGAAAGGAAAAAAAAACTAACTGAGAACTCTTCAATGCTTTTTATGATTGCTAATAAACTATACTTATTAGTATAGAGATCATTTGTATGATTCATTTTTAAAACTTGTGTGTATATATGCTAATAAGTTGGCTAAATTTATGGCCACACTATTTCCTATAAATTGGCCAGAGCTTGTCTATACTAATAATTTTAACAAAAATTAATATTTCAATGACCTCTACGCATGTAGCCAGTAGAAAGAATGAGTAAATTGATTTTATTAGAGTTAACTTTAAACTACATAAAAAATTAAGAAATTTATTTTATCAATGTATTAGTTTACAGGGCTCCCATAACAAATTGCCACAAACTGGATGTAGAGAAAACAGAAGTTTACATTCTTATGGTCCCAGACGTCAGAAGCCTAAAGGCAAAATCTTAGTTGGGTCAGTGATACAGTGTACAGAGTCCTTTCAGGGTGTATGGGAGATTCCATTTCTTATTTTTTGCCAGACTTTGGTGTCCATAGACATTTCTGTGCTTGTGGCCATATCATTCTTTCTGACATGGTCTTTTCCTCTTTGTTGTGTGTCTTTCCTCAGCATGTCTCTTGTAAAGATACTTGTCATTGGATTTAGGGCCCATTCTGATAACTCAGGATGATCTAATCTCTATATTCTTAATTTAGCGACATCCATAAAGACCCTTTTACCATGTAAGGTCAATCTCTCAGTCTCTGGGGATTGGGAGGGAGGGGTTAAGGAAGGGGATAACATTCAACCCAGTACATTCAGTTCATCAGTAGCCACTTGCTTTTAAAGCTTAAATTCCAGCTCTTCAAAAAATTCAAACTCCATGTGACTAGCATAGTTTGATCTTTGAAAAACAGATAGATATATTTGGTTTCTACACAAATGGTCTTAACATTCCTTACACTTGAGTGAACTTTAGACAAGTTTCTTCCTGACTACAGGCCCCTGATTTCCCTTTTCTCAGAGCATTTCCTTTCCAAAACTTCTAATTTTTAATAATTTTAATATCCTTGAGATATAAATCTTCTCTCTAGAAACTATTGAAATGGAAAGTGCCAAGAAAGATAGAGCCCCTATCTCCCATTCTCGGCAGGAGAGTAGGAATCTAACTTCAATAGGCCACAATTAACTAATGTAGACAGCCTAATACCACTGACCAATCTCCCTTCTAATCCCTTCCATGACTTGTTTACTAACTCTCAGGCTTTTGTTATACTGAGGTGGACTTTTACTCTCATTCTCAGACTGTGATAACCTTGAATAAAGTTTCCCTTATCAGTTTGATCTGCCTGGTGCAGTACAATTTTTCATTGACACGTCTTACCATCCTTGAAAACACCCAAAGTTAAATACTGCGCAGATTTCATCTCCTTTCCTTCCTTTTTATCTCCCATTACCAATCAACCCTTGTGCAGGCAATTTAAGCTCCAGCAAGTCTCAAATCTGTCCTTCCTCCCTATGCCTGTCTCAGTTTAGGATTATACCACTCCTTGTCCACAGGGCTGAAAAATTTTTGCAAAATTTTCCCTGCTTCCAGTTTATCTCCCTTGAAATCTATTCTGCACAGTCTGACTGGAATTGCTCGCCTAAAGCAAAATCTATCATCTTGTCACTCCCCTTTCTCAGTATCTCTGAAGACTCTCCACTGCATGCTGTGCAAAGTCAAGAGGTACAATAATGATGTGGTGGTTTGTACTTTGTCACTTGGTCCATTGCACTATATTTTGCAGAGCTGAGCAAAAGTTAATTTTGAACAAAATTTGGAACACAGAAACAGAGAAGCAGCCAGGAAGTGGAGTAACATGTGCTTCTCTCTGAAGGTCACCGTGTTAGCTACGCTGAGATATGGACACAGAAGTACCGTCCTTCCCACCCTTTCTCTCCCCTATTCCATGGCAGCTCTCCCTCCTGATCACCAGTCCAGCTGGACAACAGTAGCCAGAGGTTAGGAGGATATAATACCTTTCTACAGCACTGTCCACAAGCCTTGCTGCATGGTCCTACTCTGGTAGTGGAACGTGGCTGTCCCCCCACATTTCCCTTCAAGTTCTGACGTGACCACAGATGTTGGTGTTACTATAGATCCAGTTAGTTACTTTATAATAATTCTCCAATTTTTCCTTCTTCACTCTGACCTCCTCAGATTTTTTTTCTACAACTGGGTAAGGTCTATTACTATAACAACGGTAATAATACTATTTCTGCTACTTTGATTGAACCTTGAATGATAAAGATGGTTCTAGGACCTTCACAATCTTATCTCTACTTACTTTACCAACATCAGACATGTTGCAATTATCTTTGTGGTTTTGTTTATTTTCCTTCCTACACCAATAATTCTGAAAATGCTCCTTTCATTTCTATCTTATTGGTGGATTTCCACACATTTTTCAATGCACCAATTGATACGCCACTTCCATGAAGCTGTCTAGCCATTCAGACATTGGTAGTATTTTCTCCTCTACCATTTAGAACAATATTTACTGTCATAGTGTTAATTTATGCTTTGTATTTGTAACTGGCCTCCACTTTTATTGCAGTACATCTATGATTTGATTGGACTCACAGTATTGCTGTCTTCTTTGTGGACAAAGTTTGTTTTCTAGTTATAATGAATCCATTAATATTTAGCACAGTGTTTGGCAAATAGCCATCTCTCAATAGTTTATTTAGGCCCAACTAACACCTGATTTTGTATCTTATTAGAAGTTAATTTTTTTAATTATTTATAAATTGCTGAAACTAATGCTAATTTCCCTTTCTTTTGAATAGAACAATTTGTAAGTACATTGTGAAAGTGTTTTATTCAGTTTTCCCTAAGGTGTCAACTGCTCAGAAATTAAAGTTACCCATCTGTCAGATTGTAGACTCCTGTATGGCTAGCACATATGCATCTTAGAAGAAAAACTTTTTTTTAAATAGATGATTTTGCTTTCACACATTGCTTTATTTCCTACACCTTCTTTAGGTAACAGCTATTGTCAATGGACCTTTTTTAACTACTTCCCCAGGTGAGATTTCATGGGTGGGCTGCTCAGATATTGTGTTTTGGCTCAATGGCTTCATAAATTTTTATTAAATGTTTTTGAGAAAAAATGCCCTTGATTTTAAATATTCTGAATTGATGCCAAATTGATATATTGATTTCTGATGATGAAAGAGAACAAGAGGGGAAAATGTCTTTTATATCAATAGTCCCCAAGTGTGGGTTTCTGATGCCTGAAGAGCCATGAGCTTATTGCATGTGACTGAATATTCATGCCTTCATCACATATCATTGTAGTTGTTTTCGAATAATATTTTACTTGCGCATGTGAGTTTTTTGAAGTCAAGAAATCTTTCATTGATAATATACAAATTAAAACATTGCTTTGTTAAAGTTATGATTTTGTGTAATAGATTAGTATTTTTCTCAACATACAAAGTGTAAAATTATTATCTTGTGTGAGTCCACACGAAGCTTACTCAAAATATGCCTTGTTCTCAAGTAGGTTAGATTTTATTTATTTATTTATTTATGTATTTTAAGTTTGCCTGGATAGAACCTATTGATTTATATAACAGAGGTACATATAGTCTGTTTTCTATAGTTTTTTAAACTAGTATTATCTACAGACTATGCAAGTACTTATTAAGATGATTGTATACACACAGTTGCAATAAATTCAATCATACGTCTTTGACCATCAACAATATTTCCTAAAATATTGCTGATCAACTTACATTCTTTTTTTTTTTTTTTTTGTGGTTTTTGGCCAGGGCTGGGTTTGAACCCACCACCTCCGGCATATGGGACCAGCACCCTACTCCTTGAGCCACAGGCGCCACCCAACTTACATTCTTTCTAAAGCCAAAACTATCCTGTTTATGAGCTATGAGTATATCCGTTTCCTAAAAGAAGGATGAGTGTTCTGAGGATGTTACCAGAACAGGGATCTTGACATTCCCTGAGCAAATGTCCTAAGCTTTATCACGAAAAAGGTTAGTCAAACCCCAGTGAATGACTCTTGTCCTCCTTCCATCTATGTTGAATTTTCCATTGATTTTATTCTTTGAAACTTAACCCAGCAATTTATGACATGAAAACCTAAACAGAAATTATGCTGTCACTTTTTTTTTTTTTTTTTTTGTGGTTTTTTGGCCAGGGATGGGTTTGAACCCGCCACCTCCGGCATATGGGACTGGTGCCCTACTCCTTGAGCCACAGGCACCACCCTGCTCTTACTTTCTTAAAAGCAATTCTAAATGTTGTTTTTGAACTACATTACACAAGTTCTCCATGGATCGCTTATATGATCTAGCCTTTCAAATAATGTCTTCTCTTTTATCATTTTTAGATGTTGAGATTCCAGAAAAAAAATCACTTGAGCCTAAGATTTTGAGGTTGCTGTGAGCTATGAAGCTACAGCATTCTACAGAGGGTGACAAGTGAGACTCTGTCTGAATTTAAAAAAATAAAATAAAATACTTATTGCTGATTGTTCATAATAGATAAAAATTAGAAGCAATCTATAGGCACATCTGACAGAAGCCAAATACTATTGATATATTCTCACTGTCCCGTGTGTACCAGATTCTTGAAAAGTTAATAATATAGGGCCAAAAAGCAAATCAGTGCCTGCCCGTGGCAAGGGATGGGAAAAAGACTTTGACTGCCAAGGAGCACAAGGATATTTGGGAGTTCATGGCAATGTTCTATTCAACGTTTGTGTCAGTATATTGTTGTATACTTAGGTCACCAAATTCAACACTTAAAATTACAGATGTGTTTGTAAATTATATCTTGCTAGAGTCAATTTTAAAATGAGAATGATGATGGGATGGTGACTAACTAGCATCTTGCAAATTTAGGTTGTTGGCTTAATCTTATTGAGAAGAATTGAACAAGGTCTTCTGTGTGATTTTAGAATTAACATTAATATTGCTTAGTAGTTGTCTTAGTCTGCTCTTCATCAGAGTAAGTAATATATAAAGAAGAAAAATTAATGTTCTCACAGTTTTGGAAACTTAGAATTCTAATATTAAGACCCTGCCAGATGCTGTGTCTGGTGAGGGCCTGTTTCTTAAACTGTGCCTTCTTACGTGTTGTCACATGTTCTGAGCAGAAGGGAAAAATGTCCTAGTTAGTTCCCTGTAACCCTTTGATAAGGGCACTAATCCACATAACTTAATCACTTCCCCAAAGGCTCCACCTCTTAATACTTATTATATCACCTTGGGTCTTAGATTCCAACATAAGCATTTTGGAGGAATATATGCATTCAAACCATAGCAATGCCCTATTTATTGTGGTGTCCTATTTCTATATCTCATGTCAAGAAATGTGGACCCTTTTTATTGTCCCAAAGTTTTCTAAGGAGAAAAAAAGAATCTCATCTTAGGAACAGCTTTTATAGTGGACGATTAAGAAGGAAATTAAGAAATAGAAAGCATGAGTGGTATAGAAAGCAAGAAGATATATTTATACCCTCAGAATTCCACTCAAAGTCTGTAAAGTTGTAAAGTAACAAGGCATAATCTCTCGAGAAAATAAATACAAACAAAAATAAAACAATAACAAAAAACAAAACAAGGGACTAGAAAGCGTCATTTTTGAGAGCTCAATTGTGGTTGTCACTGAAAGCCGGGGCTGTAGCTGAGGGATGCTTTTTCTTTTTTTCTATTTTCTTAATTTTTTAAAAATTGTTTTTTAAATAATGATACATAATAGTTGTATATATTAAAAGGGTACATGTGCTATTTTGATACAAGCGTATAATGTAAATTAATGAAATCTGGGTAATTGAGGTATCCATCACTTTGGGCATTTATTATTTATTTATGTTACAAACATTTCAATTCTAGTCTTTAGTTATTTTAAAGTATACCCCAATTTATAGTTGATTATAGTCACATCATTGTGTTATCAAATATTGTCCATTTTTTTATAGAATTAGGCTCTCTAACCTCAACTGATCTAGCTAGGTGGCACTTTACCACTCTCAATTATGTACTTTTTATGGATGTACTTAACAGCGGAACACCCACACTTATCCTTTGATTCTAGGTTCAATGATGTATGAGTTATTGTGGTAAGAAAAGACAAATAGAATCCCTAAACAAACAAAATGTTTGTTTCATTTTGTTTCTTTACAAAAAGATTAAGCTAATTAATGAAATGTTTTGTCATTTTATTTTTCTCTCATAACATTTTTGTATAAAAACATGAACATTCAATTCTGTTTGCATATTTCAGATCATTAGATATCATGTTATCTAACTTAACAAAAATTATAACCATGATTATCACACAGGGGCTCTATATCAGTAATGTCTAGAGTTCCGTAAGGAACACTGTGACCTCCAGACATGTCATATTAGGATCAAGTTATAGAACAATTATACCCCTCAGTTGCTAAGATCCTTTCTAGATTTAAATTTTAGTGCACAGTACATTATTTATTTCTATTTTTCACATTTTCTTGCATCATCTATTAATACTATCAACTCTCTAACAGCTTGGTTAAAGGCTCCCGTACATAGTTACTTATTGGGATAACAGTACCTATTCTAGCATGTTTATTTGCATACAGAGCTCATTGATTTATATTTCAAAATTTACCAAGCAATGACACTTTCTTTTTTCAATATAGAAATACAGGATTTTTTTTTTCTCTCTCTCACATCCAGACAAAGTAGTTTTTAAGATATCTGGTATCATTTGTATTTGGGCTGAACTTTTCAAAAGAAGTCTTTTTGAGTTTTACTGAGAAAGCAATTACAATAGATTGCCTTTCTTATGATGATAAAAAAATATGTAATTTTCACATTCACTTAGCTTTAAAACAGCTGAATAGATTTTCCTTAATCTTAGAAGAAAATTGTCATGGGGTTGAATAGAAGCATAGGAAGCTTAAACTGAGAAAGGAATTTTAAGAAGTTTATGACCCAGATAAAGTAGAGAATTGTAAAAGTAAATGTTCTATAATATCATTTCCGGTCTCCGATACACATCCAAACATGGACAGATTTCATATATTTGACCATGATCTTATGTAATATGTATAAACAATTTACATTGAATATTCAAGTCTACATGACCATAAAACTCCATCGAGGAAAGTACATTAAAGTAACACTGAATTAGCCACTGAGGCTAGAATATGGTTTATGTGGCATGGAACTGATGTTTACTGAAAGGGTATATGTAAACACGAGCTTATATCTATGTGTAAGTGTAGAGAGAGGAGATTAAACCAGAAGCCAAGGCTGTGCTGTCGTCAATTGGCTTTGTACACCGTGGCCATTCTCTGTCTGTGCGTTCAGATAGTGGACTTGTTATACTTATTGAGACTTGGATTCTATCAGATAAGAGTCACTGTTTACATTGTCATTCGTCCCATGTGTAAGTCACTATTTGAAGTCACTTCTGTTGTTCCTGTCCTATATTTCTGTGTATATATATTTTTAAAAGTTGTTTGCCTGAGGGGATACTTTATTCATTCTACTCATTCAAGAATACTGTGACTTACATTAGTCACTTCAGTTTAACTAAGTGCCAACTAGATGTAAATATAGTACAAAAAAGATTTAAAGCTGATATTTCAAGGAATCTATACATGACTTGTGAAGATGAAATAGACTCTAAATGCCTCCTGTACATGAGGCTGTATGTAGTGGCTCAGACAGAGCCCTGCACCGGGCACTTCCTCATGAAGTTTGAAATCTAGCTTGGCAGTCAGATATTAAACAAATACTAGCTTGGCCTATTTCATCCATTCACATTTGCCTACTATTCATATAATAACTCTGAGCCTCTTTTTCACAAATTATAGGAAATGTGATTTTCCCTAGGGATTCAGCATCCAGCTATTCCTGTGCCTCTGAGTTCTAATAACTGACCCTCCTAAGGGGCATAGAGAAGGGGCCCTGGTTCTCCACAGTGGATGCCACCAGCTGAGCAGCCACATGTGCCGCACTCATTGCCTTCACCTCTTGAAAGTGGAGGGCATTTTTACTGCCAAGAATGACAGTTTTATCTCTTTCATTCTAATTTGTACAGCTCTTAGAGGTTTGTTTTTTATTTTTGTGTTTGTTTTGACTTATTACATTGGCTAAGAATTTTGCTCCTTTTTTTACCAGGAGCAATGATAGTGACTTTCATGTCTGTTTCCTAAACTTTAAGGCACAGTATAATTTTTTTTTTTTTTTTTTTTTTTGCCAATAAGGATTCTTTTCTAGATTTTTCTGGAGTTTTAACATTAAGTTTTATAAGTTTTAACATTACTGGAGTTTAACATAAGTTTCATAAGTTTTAACATTAAAGAAATACCCTTAATTACTTTTCTAACACATATTATCATAAATAAGTTATGAACTTTCAGAAGCTTTTTGTTTTTACTTTTTTTGGCTTTCAGCAATCCAGTTTTATTTTGTTAATTTTATACATATGTTAATACTCCATTTTTTCAGATTCTTTTGGTTTAGTGAGGGTTTTTTTTTGTTGTTGTTGTTGTTATTGTTTGGGATACATTGAGGGTGCAAAGAACTAGGTTATACTGATTGCATTTGTTAGGTAAAGTTCCTCTTGTAACTGTGCCCTGCTCCCAGAGGTGTGCCATACACCATACACAGTGATGGCTCCTCCCTCTCCCTTCCTCCCTCCCACGATCCCTCATTCTTCTCCCTCCCACCTTGTGTTAGATCATCTGCCGCCTTCATATTAGAATTGAGCACATCGGATTCTTGCTTCTCCATTCTTGTGATGCTTTATTAAGAAGAATGTGTTCCATCATTTTATTATAAGGACATTTGCACTACACTGTTTATCGCAGATCAATTTACAATCATCAAAACATGGAAACGATCTAAATGCCCACCAACCCAGGAATGGATTAACAAGCTGTGGTATATGTATACCATGGGATACTATTTCACCCTTAAAAAAGATGGAGGCTTTACATCTTTTGTATTAACCTGGATCGAGTTGGAACACCTTCTGGTTTTATTAATTTTTTATAATATATCTTCCCTTTTTCTGTTAATGTGGCAATTTTTTGTATATATATTCTAACATTGATTTATCTTTTCTTAGCTATTTTAGTCTAGTTGGGCTGCCATAAGAAAATATTCCAGAGTGGGTGGCTTACATCCCAGGTATTTAATTTCTCATGGTTCCTAAGGCTGTCAAGTCCACGATCAAATTGCTATCAAATATTTCTGTTGAGAGCTCTCTTTCCGATAGCAGATGGTCTTTCCTCTATGCCTACATAGAGATAGAGGGAGCTCTTTGATAATCTTCCTACCTTTATAAAGACACCAATCACATAAGATTGGAGCCCACCCAAATGACTTCATTTAACCTTAATTACCTCTCTAACTGTCCTATCTACAAATAATTCATCCTTGCAGTTAGGGTGAATTTTGGAGGAACATATTCCATTCCATATGACTGACTAAAACTCATTTGATGGTGTCGCACTTTTGAGATTAGTTGGCTAATTTTTTATAATTTGGTAACTTTATGTACAATTTTTAAACTAAATGAGCTTATACCATTCTTTTCTTTTATAGTAATTACCTGGCTTTAAATTCAAGGTCATTCTGACTTTATAAAATTCCTTGGCAAACTATTCTTCCCATGGCTTTTTAATTCAGGGAAATTTTATTATGTTGCCATTAACTATTACTTAAAATTTTATAGAATTATTAAAAAAAATACCATCTATAGTACAGGCTTTTTGTTTATATATAAACTCATTTCTAATGAAACTCTTTGATAAAAAGGCACCTTGAATTTCACTTAAATTTCTTTCATATTTTTTCTCTAATTAAGTACTATACTTTTCCTCATGCTATCTTGGCAACTTACACCTTTCTATTAATATAGTCAATCTATTTCAGATTATATTTTTATATTAAATTATTGCTCTTAAATTATGCATTTTGATTTAATGGTCTTTTTATTTCAGGGTCTTCTAATGATTAAATGTTTTATTCTAGTGTCTGTTTATATATATTTTATTGATTTGGTCTCTGGTCCCTTAAACACTATTCCTATAAAATCCAGAAGTTAGAAATTACCAGCCTCACACTGTATACAATAAATATATTGTATACAAAATATATGTAAGTATATACTTCATTACTTGCTATAAAATGTACTTAAAAGTAAAAATTTAAAACCAAATTAAAAAATAGGGAAATGTTCTTAAAATATATTACATTAGAAAAGATAAGCAGATATCAAATAGTGACATGCCAAAACATTCAACATGATTTGTCATCAGAGATTTTCACCTCAAGTAAACCATGAGGCACTAATACACATCAAATAGAATAGCTAAAATCCAAAAAAACCTAACAATACACTATCAAATGCTGGCCAGGGTGTGAAGCAACAGGAACTCTCCTTTATAGATGATAAGAAGGCAAAAAGTAAAGTTACCTTGAAAGATTGTTTTGCAGACCCCCAACAAGGCTAAACATGGGCTTATCATGTGATCCAGGAATCTTGCTCTTAAATATTTGATATGATTTGAAATTTTATTGTTACATAAAAATTTGTCTGTGACTGTTTATAGCAGCTTTATTCAGAGTTGCCCCAAACTGGAAGAAACCAAGATTTTCTTCAGTAGGCAATAATAAAAAGAAATATATATACACACACAGAAATGAATAATCTTTGTGGCTTGATACAATATGAATTTATCTCTTACCTATGCAAAGTCTAATGAATTTAGAAATAATTCTTCTCTATTTGGTAACTTAGGAATTCATGCTCGCTCCATCTTGTGATGGCATCTTTTTATCCATGAGACACCACAATCTTAACGTGTCTTCCTCAGTTAAGAAAGCAAGAGAGGAAGAACATATATTGGCCTCTAATTGTCTTGACTGACAAGTGACTCATGATATTTCTGTTCCACATCATGGAGAATTTGTTGCATGTCCTCAACCTTTGTAAAAGATGATGAAAATTATAGGAAAGTACATGAATTTCCTGAGTCCTATCTCTATCTGCCATAGACACCATCTGTTTCAGGTTTCTCTTCTATGAGCTTAATTAGTATGCAAGTCTCCTGAATACATTCATTGGATTAATCTGGTATGCAGAAGTCTTATTAGAAATGTCTGAATTTCACTTTTTGCTTAATCCTCATAAGAACCACCGAGAAATATATTAAGAACAATTGTAGCTGCAGTATAGATCAGATCATTTTTTTTTTTTTTTAGAGCCAGAGTCTCACTTTATTGCCCTCGGTAGAGTGCCGTGGCATCACACAGCTCAAAGCAACCTCCAACTCCTGGACTTAGGTGATTCTCTTGACTTAACCTCCTGAGCAGCTGTGATTACAGGCACCCACCACAACGCCCGGCTATTTCTTTTGTTGTTGCATTTTGGCCGGGGCCGGGTTTGAACCTGCCACCCTTGGTATATGGGGCCGGCGCCCTACCCACTGAGCCAAAGGCACCACCCATAGCTGCAGTATAGAATGAAATTTTACATAGTTCCATGTTATTCAAATGATATTATTTCAATAGCAATACCAAGGGTAGACAACTTATCTTGATTATTTCTTGTCACTTAATATTATTAAATAATTTTCTTCTTTTTTTCCACTATTTATTTTCTATCACAAATACCCACGTTGTAATCTTCATGAGAACAAGGTCCTTTCTTGCTCTTTTCTGAACTCTTCCAAGCTTGAATGCCATATGCCACACGATAGTTGATGATAATACTTTTAAAATTTCGTTTAAAGACAAAATAAATGAGAGGCAATATCTTTATTTCTAGTCTTAACATTTTATTTTCTTGTACATCTCCTACATTTTGTATAAATAATGTATAGACAGTCTGTGAATTATAATGGCCTTTATAATTTTGCCATAAATATTAATTCCATTATAAACCCAAATTCATATGTGTTAGGTTCTAATAACTATAAGAGAAGAGATAAGAACTGGTGTCTTACAAAGGATACACAAGTGGGTAGATTTGGGACATTTCACCTTATTTACTCCTTTATGCTTTAGAACAATTGAGGGAGAATAATACTCATTCTGAGTGGTTTTATTATTCCAGTGTAAAATTTCCACATTTTAACTGTTAAATTAAGCTTAATGTGCAAATATACATCCAACCCAAAAAGTCCAATGTAAGTCATTGTAATTGAATTGAATCAGCAAAAGTAAACAGAAATCAAAAAGATTTCTATTAAAGGAAATTAAAATTATTGGGGAAATGTGAAGATTATGAGTCGATTCATTTCAGTGAACTCTGGTAAGAAAATTAATTGGTAAATATGGAAACATAAAAACTGTGAGGTTCTAAAACTATGATCAGATAGAATAATTCCATGTTTTTCTTAACCAGGCAAAATTTTTAGCAGGGATATGAATCCAGTTGTTAAATTCTTAAAATTTTCTGATTTGATAAGATTTTAAAGGATAAAGTTTTCAGCTCCAGTAAAGGAAGGATTTGCTTTTCCTTAATTTCAGGACAATATTTAAATTTCAATACAGCATCACCAATTTTTTCCTAAAAGTATACCTGAGATTATTAATTAGAAAAAAACTTCCATTTATTCCCAATGGATGTTAATATCAAAGATACAGCAACTATTTTTGGAATAAAGAGGGATTTTTGTCTAGCGCTTAAGAGAAGCACATCTTATGAATTCATATGGTGTGATATGACTCTTCTGCCAATTTCAAATTTTATGACCTTTGGCAAATACCAGAATATTCTATGTTTCAGTTTTATCAGCTTCAAGATGGAATAATATTAGTTCGTAATAGCTATGTTTACTATGATGATTAAATTATATAATGTGTATAAAGAATGTAAGATAGACGGTAACAAAAAGTAAGCTCTTAACATTTATTTTATTAATTTTTTTTTTTTTAATAAACAAATCTTTGGGCTCGGTACCTGTAGCTCAAGCAGCTAAGCTGCCAGCCACATACACCAGAGATGGCAGGTTTGAATCCAGCCCGGGCCTGCCAAACAATGACAACTACAACCAAAAAAATAGCCGGGCGTTGTGGCGGGCGCCTGTAATCCCAGCTACTGGGGAGGCTGAGGCAAGAGAATCGTGTAAGCCCAGAAGTTGGAGGTTTCTGTGAGCTGTGATTCCACAGCACTCTATCCAGGGCAATAGCTTGAGGCTGTGTCTCAAAAAAAAAAAAAAAAAAAAAAAATCTTTGTTAGTGCTACAAACCAAGGAAGAAAAATCAAATTAATTCTTGTCTAAATCAGGAAAGATTGATTGATTATGTTGTTTATGTTATTGAGTACAGATGCAAAAAATAAAGACAAATTGAAATTATTACTAATTTTTTTTTCTGAGAACCCTAGAGCATTCAGGAATTATATCAAATAAAGATATTAAGTCACTAGTTCCAAAATAATGAATGTGAGAGTATGAAAATATTTTTCATAATTTTTTCCAAATATGTTCAAATCATATTGCTACTACAGTCGCTAAAACAAAGTTGGCGTAGAGCTGTATCTCATGTTATTCATGAATTCAAAAGTAATATCCATATTTGAAGTTTTTTTAATGTGTCCCAAAATACCAACTTATGAATTAACTTCATTTTGCCCCCATGGTCTGTTTTCCTTCAAACAGCTTTTCAAAGGCTGTCTGGATTAATCAATGAGGAAAACAGACCAAAAATCAAATAGCTGTGAAAGACATTCAATAAATGTTTTAAATACTTACTAATAAAGCTTTAATAGTGATCAACTGAAATATTGTTAAGATAATTTTGTGGCATCCTTTGTTTTTTAAGACATTTTAAAAAACTTTATCTGGAACCTTTATAGCAAGTAATACCAAAACTAAGATAAAGTAAATCAAATGAAATATTAATTTTCTCCTCTGAAGATTGTTAAATGGCTGAATTCTCTTTCATGAGAACATAATATTGAAGAGAGCATTGAAATAAAGGTACAAAATATAAGAGAAGGTAAAAAGTGAGAGTTGTGGGAATAGGAAGAACAATTCTCTTAGAAATTGTTTCCATGGAAACCACCTTCTTACAGAATTTTGCCACTGTGAAATGTTTGAATCAGAAAAAAAGAGTGATAGTTAAACTTTGATAGATTCTGAGTTTCGTTGGAGCCACCAAAAATGTTTGTTCTTGTCACATAAAAATCTGCCAGGGAGCATGGATACTATCTCCAACCCAAATTCAACTGGGTTCACAATTAAGTAAGCCCAGCACGAACACCAGGTCTCCAAAGGAACATATTGACAGATTTTGTATATTTTATTTTTCATAGTTAATACTTTGGAGAATACTTCATAGATATTTCATGTTATTTTAAATTTCATTTAAAATTTAACAGTTTGATTACTGTTGCAATGAAACTTCCCTCCATAACATTGTAACTTTAGAAAATAAGATCTCTAAAAAGACAGTTTAACTTGGTATCGCGCAGATATAAATCACATTTCACATCAGATTCTATGCATGTGTGTGTGCATAGATATATATTTATAGATACTCACGTGTGTATATATAAACATTTGTGTTTATAAATATCCATGTATTTGTGTATCTCTATCCAATAAAGGGCAAAATTGATCTTCTCATTTCTCGCTTACTTCGACAATTATTTGGGTCCCTACATTGAATCAGATAACACGCTATATGAGAATAATAATAATAAACAACATAAATTTTATTCTAATGAAATTTATAAATTTAGGGAAAAGGTTATATTAACGTAAATGTAAAATAACGATTAGAAATGCTGCAAAGAAAATATCCAGGGTTTCACAAGCGTTTGTACAAGGATAACTGACCTGTCCGAAGGAGTTGTAAAGGCTTCAAAAAGTTCCTGAGATTTAAATAAAGATCTGAAGATTTGAAGATGAGGAAGGGTTAACAGGCAAGGAGGTGGAATCCAGCAGTGAAAAAACTTAGAAAAATAAAAAACCTGCAATTTTGTGGCACTGGAAGAAAGTCAGTGTGACTAAAATATAAATTCATGGCAGAAATGAGTGTGAGGCTCAAGAATTCTGAAAGGACCACAGTGCGAATAGAACGGTATTCAATGGACAGAATAACACGGGGAGAACTGGTGTCTCTAACCGGTTGAGTCTACTCATCCTTGAGCCTAGGATATCCCTCCGTTTACTGAGGCCTTCGTCAATCTTGTATTTTTAGCACCTAAATTTTGAAGCTATTTTGTCCGATTTGGTATACCAATTTTAATTTTTTTGCTCCTATTATCAAAGTCAATGTCTATTGCATTATTAGTATATAGATATAAAAATGGGTTTATAAATGTCTCTAGAAGCCTTACTACAAATATTCATTTCTTTTATTAGAATTTTTCATAAAATTTTTGCTTATTAGAATGAAAGCACATCTGTGCCTAAACATCTGTCACTTTCTCTCCAATCTGTATGTATGCCTTTTATTTTTGTTGCCCTGTGGTATGAGTAAGGCCATGATAAATTTTAACAATATTTATACACATAGTATAGACTAAACTTTTAAGGACTGAACATCATAACCTTGTTTCTGATATTAGGGGAAACATATTTAGTCTTTCAACATTACATATTATGGTGTTTGTATGCTTTATATAGGTAGCTTTATTATACACAGATTAGGAATACATTCTTATGCCTAGTTATGTGTAGATTTTTATCCTAAATTTATATGGAATTTGCAAAAGGCTTTTTTTTTTTTCTTTTAGATAAAGGAATGGCAAACAGCTCATGGGCCAAATTTGACCTCCAGCCTGTTTTTGGTATGACCAGCAAGCTAAAAAGAGGTTTTTTAAAAGGTTAGGTGAGGGTTGGGGAGAGGGAGAGGGAAAAATTGAGAAAGAAAGGAGGAGAGGGTGGAGAGGAAGGGAACGAGGAAGAGGAGGAGGAAGAGATAAGAAGAGGAGTAAAGAATGTGCAACAGGGTGTATGTGGTCCATACACCCTAAAATTTTTGCTATCTGACATATCAGATGTAGAGAGTTAAATATGGCATGTTCTCACTCAAAAGTGAGCACTCAGTAAGGTGTACAAAAGGAACTATCGAATAGAATCCTAGATCATGGAGGGTGATGGATGTAAGGGGAGCTGGATCATGAGAAATTATTTAATGGGTATATATAGTAATGTACATTATTTATGTGATGGATACCTTAAAAGCCCGGCCGTGACCACTATGCATTTTACGCATTTAACAGCACTGCACGTGAACCCAATAAATTTATACATATTTTTTCAAAAAAACTTGAAACTAAAGATTCAGAAAACTGACTAAATAAATGATATGACACCTACAATAAAATTATTTTGACTCCCGATTCAATCATATGGCTTTACTTTTTTTCAACATGGCAAATTACAATGAATTACTTTTGAATTTTGAATTAATCTTGTTAGGATAACACTCATTTGGTCACGATGTATTCTCATCTTTTATATGGTTTTCATTTTAGTATAATGTTTTGTTAAAAATTTTGTCTGTTTATGACAAATTTACTTTTTCTTTGCAATTTGTGATTTTGGTGGCAGGTTCTATTACACTTGTAAAAGAAATTAGAATGGATTCTAGCCTCTTTTTTTGGGGGGAGGGGGAACAGTTTATTTAGAATGGCTATTATTTTTTCTATGTGTCCAGTATAATTTGATGGAGAAGAAGTCTGCTCTTGACGTTTTCTATGTGGAATGTTTTAAACTAGGTATTCAGTTTCTTTAACAGACATTGAAGTTGTTGAGGACATCTGTTCAATCTTGAGCGAGCTTAGATGTTTATATAGTTTTGGGCATTTGCATATTTCATCTATGTTATCAAAATTATTGACATAAAATTTTTTATAGTTTTCCCTCATCATCTTAATATGTGTAGCATATAGAGTGATTTAATTCTTCTTTCTTGATGTATCAATTTCTAACTCTTCTCTTAGTCAGCTTGGATAAAGATTTATCAATTTTATTGATAACTGTCCAATGTCCAACTTTTTTTTTTTTTGAGACAGAGTCTCACTATGTCACCTGGGTAGATAGAGTGCCATGGTGTCACAGCTTGCAGTTCAAAACAACTTCAAACTCTTGGGCTTAAGAGCAAACTCTTTTTTTTTTTTTTGCAATTTTTGGCCGGGGCCAGGTTTGAACTCACCACCTGCAGTATATGGGGCTGGCACCCTACTCCTTGAGCCACAGGTGATACTCACTCTCCAACTTATAATTTAATTGATTTTCTTTGTTTTAACCTTAAATTAACTAATTTCAAAATACTAAGGAGATGCTAATGTTCTAGGTTATATGGATCATTTATTTTTATTTATTTAAGTTTTTTTTTCCTTTTCTGTAGAGACAGAGTCTCACTCCATGGCCCTGGATAGAGTGCTGTGGACTCACACAGCTCACAGCAACCTCCAACTCCTGGGCTTAAGCGATTCTCCTGCCTCAGCCTCCCGAGTAGCTGGGACTACAGGCGCCCGCCACAACGCCCGGCTATTTTTTGGTTGTAGTTCAGCCGGGGCCGGGTCTGAACCCGCCACCCTCGGTATATGGGGCCGGCGCCTTACCGACTGAGCCACAGGCGCCGCCCATATATGGATCATTTATTAAAGCTTGAGTCTCAGCTGAAGGGAATGCACATCACCCAAATAGTGTTCGTACTACGTTATGTGGGTTTTGCTCCTCCACTCCTTCCCCTTGGCCCCGTTGATTTCCACTGAGTTTAATGTCCCTGATGCACATGTGTGCTCTTCAGTTAGTTCCAGTGAGTACCTGTGGTATCTCTTTTTTTTTTTTTTTTTTTTTGTGTGTGTGGTTTTTGGCCAGGGCTGGGTTTGAACCGGCCACCTCCGGCATATGGGACCGGCGCCCTACTCCTTGAGCCACAGGGGCCGCCCATACCTGTGGTATCTCAAGAATGGGAATTTTATTAATTCTTGTTCTTATTTTTCATACATCCATTTTGTTTGCTTTAGATTTAACTTCCCGTTCTTTTTCTATTTTTATACTGTAAAGGCTTAGATTTTTAAATTTAAGATATTTCTTCTAATTATTGCTTTATCTGTAGCTTGTAAAATTTATGGTGCTATGATTTAATTTTTCCTCATTTCAAATTTTTTTATTTCTTTTGGAATTGTTCTTTATTCCTTATTCTATTTAAATATATGCTGTTTAATTTTAAGTGTTTGAGTTACCAGCTATTGCTCACTTATTGATTTCTAGTTTAATTAAGTTCTAATCAGAAAACATACCTTGTATAATTTATTTGTTTTATACTTGTTGAGCTTTAGTTCATGGCTCAGAATGTGGTCTGTCTTGTTAATATTTCACATCCTTGAAAGATCTTGTAATTTGCTCTCGTTAGGTGAAATGTTTTTTGAAAATCAAGTAAATTAATAGGATTGATGTTCTATTTATATTTTCTAGATTCTAACTGATTGCCATTTATTTATCAATAATTGGGAAAGTGATATTTAAGTTTTCCAATATAATTTTGTTTTTCATCTATAGTTTTATTCTTTATTCCTGAATTTGGGGGAAAAAAACCTTATTTGGAATGCCCATATTTTTACTATTTACATTTAATGTGTTTTTAGTATGGTTGGTTGTAAAACTACATGTTTACATTTGCTTTTAAATCTACATGTTTAGGGCAGTGCCTGTGGCTCAAAGGAGTAGGGCGCTGGCCCCATATGCCGGAGGTGGCGGGATCAAACCCAGCCCTGGCCAAAAAAATGCATAAATCTACATGTTTACACAATTTTTCTTTTTAATTTCAGAATGATTACAAGGTAACACACATTTTAGTTACATAGTTTATTTTTTACATTTCAGGTCAAAGTTTAAATGTGGCCTTCACAAGTTTAATGTGATGTGAAGTTGGACAATTAAGTTTGCAAACTCATCCCGAAAAAGTGTTAAATAACTCAATGCTAAATATCACTACCGTCACCTTTCAAGTACTTTCTTGGCCATCTGGTGACTGCAGAGATATTCAGCAGTGTGGGACGTAGCACTTTTTCCAGAAGGAGATTGTAAACTTTCTTGTCTAAGATCATGTGTTCTTGACACGGTTAGGTCTATTTCAGTTTAGTTGTTCTGTATTTTTTTTTTCTTTTCTCCTTTATTTCTTCATTTTTGTAGATTAAAGTCTGATTTTTTTTAGTGTAAAGTCTGATTTTTAATTTCATTTTATTTCTATTTTGACTCTAGTTATACATGATTACTTATTCATTACACTTTGTTCTAAATGTTATACATTTGACTTAACAGTCTACTTACAAAATAATATTATGCCACTTAGTATAAAAAACTTTCAACAATATACATCTTTCTTTTCACTATCCATTACACTACTGTTGCCCTTTATTTCTACTCACAATAAAACTTCATTATAAACTGTTGCTATATTTGCTTTAGATAGCTATTTTTTAAGCACCTTTACTAATATACTATAACTGAAAAACATAAACTGTGCAAATTTATGGGCTTTGGTGGATGTATACTTCTATAAAACCATCAGTATAATGATGATAATGAATAAAATTTCTTTGTGTCATTATGTATAAACCCTTTTAAATTGTTCTCCCTGCTTCACCAACCAAGATAATCACTGGTCATTTTCCATCAATGCAGATTAGTTTACATTTGCTAAAGGTTTATATAAATGGATTCGAAAAATACTCATTAATTTCCCTAGCTTATGTCCTTCTACATAATTATTTGGGGATGTATCCCTGTTGTAGTGTGCATCAGTGGTCCATTTCTTTTTATTGCTAGCTAGTATTTAGCACTTTGTATATAAATTCATTTGAGAAAGACATTTAGATTGTTTTCATTGTTTGGGAATTACAAATAAAGCTGGTATAATATTCCTGTCCATGATATACATGTTATTTGACATTATTTTTGATTTCTGAATTATTTGAAAGACATTAGAAAGGACAAAATTAAAAGTACAATAATTGGAAAGAGGTAATTGGTTCTATTTCTACTTGTAAATGATATGACAGAAATGCCAGGATACTCAACTGAAAAAAAAGTTTGACACTATTACATTGTAGCAGAATAGAGCATCAATGTAAATAGCTTTCAGAGAAATAGATGAAAATTATTTTGAAATATCATGAACAAGAAGAAAGCCCATTAAAGTACAAACATGTACTAGGTTTAAACTTCATAAGTAATGTAAAAAAACCTTTGTGAGGCAAATTTCAAAATACTTCTGAGACATAAAAATAAACTTGAAAAAATAGAGTGGCATCTGATGTTCTTGGATAGAAACATTAAACAGGAGACATTAAGCATTTAATTTTTATTTAATTAATAAAAATTAAAATGCTAAATGATTTTTCCACAAATTCAGAAAGTAGTTTAACATTTATATAATGGCAACTGCATGCTGAAAATTGTGGTAAATAAAAACAATGAGGAAGGCAAATTTCACCATATATTTATAGCTTCAATAATTCAAATAGTATGATTTAGGCATATGGATAGACAGAAAAATGAAACAGATCGAAAAGTTCATAAATAGATCTCATTTCTATATAATAAAAGAAATATCATATCAGTGAGGGATGAAGTTTAGACTTCTCAAAGTTAAACAATGCAGTCTCAAAGCAGGTGAAACTAAATAACGTATTATTTAGGGAAGACAAATGTATAAATAAAAGGTGAAAAATACAAATTAAAATTCTAGCTAGTAGACTGAAAAGAACTGGATATAGGTCAAATAAGGAGGGCTTCAGAGTTGCTGGAAATAAATTTTGTTTCTTAAATTTATAGATCTTCAACCATGATTGCTCCGCAACTGCTGAACCACTTCTTACTCAGTAATTAGTTTGGTTCTTTTACCTGCCCAGTTCAACAAACACCTTAGGTTAGAAAGAGCTATAAGGGAACTTATGTGCATAAAATAAAGTTGTTTCTAACGAAAAATGCAAATAAAATGAAGTATTCACTTTAATTTGTAAAGAATAGTACCTACTATGCATATCATTTCTCTTTTTGAAATTATTTATTCTTGTATTTTATTATGTTATAATCCCAATATTAACAATTTATTATAGAATTAACAAGGTTACAGAATCTGCAATACAAGAATGTCTCACTCACTACCTTTTTGGAAGATGCCCACGAATTCAGTCCCCCCTGCTGCGGGCAGTCATAGGGTCCGGGACTGTGTCCTTGGAAGTAACGTCAGTCCTGGAGTCTAATTAGCAATCTTATTCAGGATTTCCAAACTTCTTTTTCCAAATAAAAAGTAAGTAGAAAACTGAACACTTATCTAAGAATATATTATAAATAGCTCTAGAAGATTTCTTATACTCAATTAAAATGAAAATAAAACATTTTAACCGTATCACAATGGAGAACTCTTTGATTGAACTAACTACTTCATTTTTTTACTTCAGCTTGCAGAAATTTCAGTTGTGCTACTGTCTTAGTTAAGGGTCATAGAAGCTTGACAGGGATAACCTGATCTGGAGAAAAAACACAAGGGTGTTTGTTTTGTTTTATTTAGAAAGTACTTAAGACTATTCTTAATATATTATTATTGTTCAATCTTACTGTGGCTCACTAATGAGATAAAATTACTCATTGTGAACGTAAAGCTTATCACACACAGATGGAATCTAAATGTTTTATGATGTGATGGCTGTAAGATTTCTTTCTTATTAATTCATTGAAAATAATGGGAGTGTTCATCATATAGCACTGAAAGTTAAGGGTTCTTTTAAACTCAAGATACACATGAAACCCATGATTTTACTCTGTCGTTATTATTTAAAGCTTAATTATAGCAGAGCTTGTTGACAAGCATTCTATTGTAAGCACAGTTCATCACAAGCTTATGACTCAATGGTTTTAATTCACACAAGAACAAAATAGCACACCAAGTTGCCAGCTTGTATATAATTTGCTTTCTGAAGAAAAGAGAATGTGTTATTACTATGTATGCTAAATAACACAAATAGTACAGAAAATAAATGAACATATAAATCAATACACATTTTAAAAAGCCATATTTTATTTGTTTAAAAAACGAAGCCTGTTAATTTTAAGATACATTTATGAATATTTTCTCCCTTAAATTTAGTCATAAGCTGCAATTGTATGTAACTATCTTTTTGAATCACCCTATTTACTATTATTATTAATAGTAACTCTAAAAATACTATTTTGCCATTTATTGTAGTGCTGATATTATTTTGAAGGCCATTAGGTAGACACTGGAAGACTCACTGTTTATCAGAAGAACTTGAGTTCTTCACAAAAAGGACAGTGAAAATCTGAAGATAGATTGTATTGTTCATGTGCTTTTCTAAATTCAAACATTGGTTAAATACAAAGAGGGAGTTGTATATAAACCGTTTTTTAAATTAATTTTTTTGCTGTGTGAAACAGCCTCATTTATCGATACAATATTTTCTTTTTACTATGACTTAAAATGTGGCAGAATAATTAATAAAAATATAGACCCTCGTTATGATGACATAGAATGTGCCACAATGCAGCCAGCTGAGGTGAATTACCGAGGATGAGAATTATTTGTGGTACTAGAAGCGCTCACCTTGTCTCACAAAATGCGTGTGCACAAATGTCACTGCAGTGTGTGTATGTAGCGTAGAAGCATTTGCTAGTTCTAGGTAAATGAGTTCCTAGAATTAAATAAAGATAAACCATTATTTTAAAACAAGACAAAGTTCTTTGAAAAGATTAATAATATCAATAAGCTTGACGACAACTGCAAAAACAGAGTAAAGATGCAAATTAATAATGTAAAAAAGTACGAAGAGGTATATCACTATAGATACTGCAAACATCAAAAAGATAATAATGGAATAATACGAGTATTTCTACACATCTAAAGTGGACAACTTGGATGATACGAAACAAGTCTTTGAAAAATACAAACTAATACAACTCATCCAATATAAATTTGATACCCTTATTAACACATTGAATTCATAATTTTAAAAACTCCCCCCAAATAAATCTCCTGACTCTGATAAGTCACCAAAGAGTTCTACCAAACATTTAAAGAGGAATTAAAACCAGTTCTACACCATTTCTTTCAGAAAATAGGAAAAAGACACACTCCCCAAATAATTCTACATATCGTATTATCCTGACTTCAAAACAAGACAAAAGCAATAAAACACACTTACACACATAACCACACACTACCCACCAATATATCTCATAAATGTGTATGCAACAATTCTATACAAAATATTAGCAAATATAATTCAGCAATATATTTAAAAAAATACAATTTCGCAATATACAAACACAGACCATGACCAAGTGAGGCTTGTTCTACAATGTGAGGCTGGCTGTGTATTTGAAAAGCAATCTGATCGATCACAATAACAAACTAAATAAAAAGAATACCTTGGTTATATAAATGGACACAAAACCAGCCTTTGACAAAATTCAACACCTTTTCTTGACTTAAAAAAAAAAGAAAGAAAAATACTCAAAGTAAGGACTATAAGGAAAATTACTTAAGCTAGTAACGAACATCTACAAAATACTACAGCTGATAATCATACATAATGGTGAAAGACTTAATGTTTTTCTGCTAACATAGGAAACAAGGCAAAGTTAATTATTTTCACCACTTAATTGATTTGGTATTGGTGGTTTGAGCAAGAGAAACAGAACAAGAAAAGAAAATAAAAAGCGTATGGTTTGGAAAAGATGATATAAGATTGATGTTGTATTTTGTTCTATTTTTGACAGACGTCATTATTGTCTATACAGAAAATCCAAAGGAATCTATAAAACAATTCGTAACTAATTAATGAGTTCAGCAAGGTCACCTGATACAAGATCAATATACAAAAAACCCTTGGATTTCTGTACATTATCAGTGAATGTGTTGTTATAAACATCTGAGTGCAGGTGTCCTTATTATAAAATCACCTTTTGTCCTTTGTTAACATACCCAGGATTGTCTGATCAAATAATGCGTCTCCTTTTGTTCTTTAAATTATCCCCAAACAATTTTCCATTGAGGTCGCACTAGTTTGCAGTCCCACCAAGAGTGTTTAAGAGTTCCTTTCTCACCACATCCCTGCCAGCACCTGATACGTAGCTACAGTAATCAAGACTATGTGGTATGGACAGAGGTGTAGACAGATAGACCAATGCAATAGCACAGCCACCTCAGGAATGGACGTGCAGGAGTATGCTACCTGAATATTTTTTTGATGAGTGTGCAAGAGTACTACAATGGACGAAAATAAGCAAAGCAAGTGAAAAAAAGTAATCTTGCGTTATGGTACCATATTCAAAATTTAAATCAAAGCAGGCCATAGAATTAAATATAAAATGAAAATCAATACAACTTTAGAAGATAAAATAGAAAAAAGATAAAAAAAAGAAGATAAAATAGAAAATCTTCAGGATCTAGGATTTGATGAAAAACACATTTGACCTTGGCAGTGATTAGTAATAGTAAGCTAGGGAAGGTAGCTAAGTGTGATTATAAAAGAATAGCATGAAGAAGATTTTTGTAGTATGGAATAGTTCTGTATTTAGATTGTGATGCTGGTTACATAAATCTACACATGAGATAAAATGGTACAGAATTATACATATACATTCTACCAACATCAAATTTTTAATTTTGATAATACATATTATTGTGTAGGGTGTAGGTAAACCATTAGGGGAAACTGGGTGAAGAATACAAGAGTCTTCTATGTATCAATTTTGCAACTTTCTTTGAATATTTAGTTATTTAAAATAAAAAGTTGACAAGCAAAAAAAAAAAAATCAAAAAGAGTGAAAAGCAAATATACCTGCAAAATTTCCTAGAGCTGAAAATATAGTCACAGTGCTCTATCAGAGGTTTTCAGGTTTAAACAATGAGAGTTCTGAATCTGAGAACTTTAAAATGATTGTTTTCCTATCATTTTCTTTGGAATTTATATAATTATAGACCATTATTATTTCATGTTTTATGTTTTTTAAAAGTATCCCATTGATCTTTCATTTTGACAATGGAAATGTGCCAGTATTCTTAAATTATTGGTGGAATACTTTTTTTTTTTGTAAATTTAAGCATATCATAATCAAAATAAGGTACATGCATTTCCATTGGAAAATCAAATTACATTGAGAAGATTTTAATAAAATATTTAGAGATTGAAGGTTTATATCCAATTTAAATGATTAATAAGACGAACTCAGAACAATATATCTATAAACATATTAACTCAAGGATTAACAGTCCCAACACACTCAAGACAACACAGATGTTTCATTAAAAATGAAACATCCATCATAAAAATTGAAAAGATTGCTAATATCTGTGAACATGCATACAAGTAGGAGCTTTCAACATCACTTGGCATTGTGTGACAGCTGGTCTTAGCAGAATGCTGAATAAAACCTTTAGTTAAATTTAACTATGTGGTATCATTTTTAGGAAATGAGTGGTTAAATGTATGTAGTGCTAAAATCTTTCTTAGTAGATTAATAGTAACACTTTCTCTTACCTAAAGTAGAAATCTGTAGGATTTAATTTAATTGCCTGTGACAATGACAACAAACACTTGCATCCTTGCATCAGATCCCTTGAGAACAAAATTCTTCTGGCCTTTCTCAGGAGTAACCAATCGGAGGATATTTCATGTCTGATGGACTTTAGCATTATATTGGGAAGGTCACACAAGTGGGAACTAGACAGAGGAAACTTCTTTCAACAGGGGATTTGATGGGCTATTCTGTCTTCATTTTACATTCTTGGTGATTTTTGTCTTCTAAATGCTTACCCAGAGAACACATGGTATATCAAAGATTATAATAACGGCACAAAGATATCTATTTCACACCTTGTACCAGCACTAGATCAAATACTTTATATGTATGAACTGACTTAACCTTTACAATGTCTTTATTATGAAATATTATTATTTTGTAAGTTAGGAAATAACTGAGAAATGGAGATATTCTCATTACTATTTCATAAACCTAAATTTTAAATATCATTTACTAAGGGATAAGGAGTTGCACTTGTATTCTTTTTTTTTTTTTTTCTCTTTTTTTTTTTTTTATTGTTGGGGATTCATTGAGGGTACAATAAGCCAGGTTACACTGATTGCAATTGTTAGGTGAAGTCCCTCTTGCAATCATGGCTTGCCCCCATAAAGTGTGACACACACCAAGGCCCCACCCCGCTCCCTCCGTCCCTCTTTCTGCTTCCCCCTCCATGACCTTAATTGTCATTAATTGTCCTCATATCAAAATTGAGTACATAGGATTCATGCTTCTCCATTCTTGTGATGCTTTACTAAGAATAATGTTTTCCACTTCCATCCAGGTTAATACGAAGGATGTAAAGTCTCCATTTTTTTTAATGGCTGAATAGTATTCCATGGTGTACATATACCACAGCTTGTTAATCCATTCCTGGGTTGGTGGGCATTTAGGCTGTTTCCACATTTTGGCGATTGTAAATTGAGCTGCAATAAACAGTCTAGTACAAGTGTATTCTTTGTTTCTCTTTCCAGATTCTTCTCCATGAGGGAGAGATGGCAGACCAATCTGAAGTGCCCTTGATGGAATATATTCCTCCCAGAGAATTCTTAATCAAGTCAGAGACACATGCAGCTGCCAGGACACTTCCTCCACCCCCACTTGTTAAATGGGCACAATGACAACACATACCATCGACATAATGTGAGCAGAATTGATACAAGGCACCTTTGAAACAAAATAATTAAGCGGTTTTACTTCAGTCATACTCTCTTCCTTCATCTGCTAGATTTGTAGAGAAAATTCTGAGGCCTGAAAGGATGGTGGAGACAGAGAATGGAAGAAGCTGATACTGCTCTTACCAGCTGTCTATTCTTGCTTATGTTAGAGAGACTCCTTTGGTTTTTCAATGTTTCATTATGTGTTTCCTGATCAGAACTTTGTAAAGGTTGGAAGTGTTTTACAGAGACTTTCTCTGTCTTTGCCCCAAATTATGGAAATACTTATAAATCTTTATACAAATAAGTGCAAATGATCTTGTACATTTTAGCACTTCAGACATCAACACAGCATGAAGTCTTTCCTGCAATTTTGAATTCTTAAAGGATTTATTTTTTCCTCATCCCCCCAGTCTGAATGTTTATGACATCAAGTTTAAGTACTGCCTCATTTTGTGATGTGGATTTTTTTTCTTGTTTATAATTTCATAGATAGTCTTTACATTTGTGGGTTCATGTGCTATGCGTGGCCCTTCTACCTAGCTTTCTATCTTTCCAAGGCCGCAGGCCATGGTCATGCTGCTTGTATGTCCATTGACATTGAAACTTCTGCCTACTACTCTGTATTTTAGATTTCTGCTATTTCATTTTTTTATTTTTTGACAAGGTCGGTAAATATTTGAAAGAAAATGTCTTGCTATATACTACATAATATATAATAAAATACCCACACAATATAAATACATTGTATATAGTAAAGCATATACATACTAAAAGATAAATATAAATACTAAAATTTATACATTATTTATATTTATTTTTGTATTGCATAGTTTTTTGCCACTTAAAATATTGTTCTGTTGTCATATTATACCAAAGCACATTTTAGATAATAAATAATTTGCTCAACATTTGTTCACCAAGTATTTATTTTGTTATTACTAGACCTGTACCAAGCTAATTGTGACTTTTGGATGATGTGTCTTTCCTAAATGTCAATAATCCACATGTAATGGCTTCAATAAGAATCTCATGTGAATAAATAAAACAATTTTGCATATGGAAGAAGTCCAAGGGAAATGATATGTGATCTGGTAACAGTTTGGATACAGATATGGTCTGAGCATTTTCTCTACTCAGATTATTTCCTGTCATTCATAGTAATCATAAATTATTGCCTCATTTTTTGTCATCCCATCCTAAGAATTAGAATCTAAGCTTAAGCTTATTCTCAGTGACAATGACGAATCATTTTTTCTTATTAAGAATTGGCATCTGAGACCTACTTATTCTTTATTTTCTAGTACCTAATAGGAATTCAGCTTTATTTTCATAAATGAATATATCTTTGAGTCATCTGTGCTCACTCTATGAAACTTTTCTTTAGCAATCACTACTAAAAATATGACCTTGTGAAGAGCTAAGTAATTTCAGATGGACTTTATCTTTTGGCTACATATGAATAAATATTCTATTTAAAGAGAATTTGGTTTAATTATGTAGTTAATAATTTCATGTATCAGATAATATATGTGAATTGGAGCTTCAAAATATATATATGTATGTTAAACTTCAGAATTCAAAATGCAGTTGAAATTGAACATGATTATTCATCAAAGTGAAAATGATGTAGAAAATCCCTATAAAGTAACTAGAACTTAACACTAAATAAATCTGTAAGGAATACAAAAATCAGGGCTAACACTATCTAATTTTAAGGATATATAATAAAAATATACCAAGCAAAACAGCAGGACAAAAATATAAACATAGATAAATAGATTAATTAAAGGAGAATAGAAAATCTAGAAATACTACACGCATATATAACAAACCAATTTTAATAAAGGTGCAAAAGTAATCTAATGGAGATCAGGAAACTCTTCTGAAAGCTGCTGAAATCTTTGGATATTCATATGCAAAATTTAAGAAAGAATTTGGATTAATATATTGCACCTTACATAACAATTAAGTCGCAATAGATAACAGACCTAAACGACAAATCCCAAAAATTATAAAATCTCTAAGGGAAACATGCAATTCTTAAAAATCTAACATTGTTGGGTTAGGCAACCTTAAGGACAGGGCAATGGGAAGTATAAAAATAGAAACACATAATAAATACGTCAGAAATAGGTGGAAAAAGCATCAGCCATCTGTGGAGACATTAGCAAGTATAATTAAAGTCCTTGTAGGACAGGGGAGAGACATTCAAGGAGAAAAACTATTTGAGGAAATAATAACCACTATTCTCCCATTTGAATAAAAAATTTCCACCCACAGATCCAAGAAGTTTAATGAATTCAAAGTGGCATAACAAAAGAGGAAAAACTACAACCATTCACCTCACAGTCTACATAAAGAGAAAGGCTTAACATAAACTATGGCTGGGGCATTCTATATGGGGAGCAACAAGAATACGCACTAGCTTTTCATTAACAGCACAGAATAAAAAAAGAAAAGAAAAACTGAATTGAGAACTATGAATTTAGCTAAAATATTTCTCAAATATGGAGATTAAATAAATATATTTTCAGATAAATGAATGCTGCAAGATTTACACTAAGCGAAACATCACCAGAAATTTTTCAGGTTGAAGAGAAATGATACCCTCAATAAATCTCCAACAATACAAAAAAAAAAAATACACAAAACAGTACAGTTGGGGATTTTGTTCACCTTTATTTTTGCACAAATTCTGTTTTATTAACATTATTTTGGTAATTGCTTTTGGTGAAAGTACAGTGTCTTTATATACATCAGGTTTGAGATTTCATGGTATCAAGTAGAAATATACATTGATTAGCTTCCAAAATACCATATGGTTTTATTTCTCTCATTTCCCTTTCAACTGTACCAAACCTTGACCATTGAACAATAGCAATGTCATTTCTAAAATTGAAAACAAAGTAAACAAAAAAGAGGAAATGAGGAGGTGATTGTGGAAATGTCAGTGAAATCAGATGCCTAAATTGACAGCTATGAAGCACAAATATCATCTCAGAATATGTAAAGACCAAGGATTGATGGAAGTACCCAGTTTATACAGTGTGTGTTCATTGTGGCAAGTGAGGTAGGTTCATTAGCCAGGATATCTGCTCAGGACCCTCTTTCCTCTGAGCATCCTTCTGCTGCACATCAAATTCTGACAACATCCTAGTCACTATGAGAGGTAAGCCAGCTGCACATTGGGATTAGTCACTATGAAAGGTAAGCCAGCTGCACACTGGGATCTAGTCACTATGAAAGGTAAGCCAGCTTCCCACTGGGATTAGTCGCTATGAAAGGTCAGCCAGCTTCCCACTGGTATCTAGTCACTATGAAAATTAAGCCAGCTGCCCACTGGGATCTAGTCACTATTTAAGGTAAGCCAGCTGCCCACTGATATCTAGTCACTATGAAAGGTAAGCCAGCTGCCCACTGGTATCTAGTCACTATGAAAGGTAAGCCAGCTGCCCTTTGGGATCTAGTCACTATGAGAGGTAAGCCAGCTTCCCACTGGTATTTAGCCACTATGAAAAGTAAGCCAACTGCCCACTGGTATCTAGTCACTATGAAAGGTCAGCCAGCTTCCCACTGGTATCTAGTCACTATGAAAAGCCAGCTGCCCACTGGGATCTAGTCACTATTTAAAGTAAGCCAACTGCCCACTGGGATCTAGTCACTATGAAAAGTAAGCCAGCTGTCCACTGGGATCTAGTCACTATATAAGGTAAGCCAGCTGCCCCCTGGGATCTAGTCACTATATAAGGTAAGCCAGCTGCCCCCTGGGATCTAGTCACTATGAGAGGTAAGCCAGCTGCCCATTGGGAGCATAGATAGGTTTGTTATGTCAGTTTTCCTCAGAGCAGTAATATACTAAAATATCATTACAGCCTTCCAGTAAGAGTTCTCAGGAACAATATTCTAAAACAGTTTGAAGAAATAGCTAGCATTTATGTAATATTGATTGATCGATCTCACATTGTCTAAGGGTTGCTAGAGTGGAAGAAACCAATCATAGGACAAACTGTATAGGGAAAGATAGATTTTTAGGAAATACTGGTAAGGATTATCTAGGCTTGGGAAAGGAATACTTTCCAAAAGCAAATATTTGAATGTTTTGGAACGCCTCTGATTATAATGATTATTTCTCTTTTAAAATTTTATTCACAATCAATCAACTATTGAAAGTGTCTTCAAAATCTTCTGAAGCTATTTTCTAAGTCGCTATGCATTTACTGCAGCATCATAGATACTATATTATCTATAATCATAAATGTATAGTCTTTGTGAGGATGTATGCCTTTCAGAAAAAATATTGTTAAACATTCAATTTTACAAAATGTTTAGAGGCCAATATACTCTGATTCATTTATAAGTAACCAAGGTTTTGAGAATTATGAAATATGTCTTATGTAAAATTATCCTAAAAATAATACTGATTTGAATGGCCTAGTTGTGAAATCCTAACATGTAACATGTTAAATAAGTATTTTTTTTCCATCTTTCCACTTTTTTACCCTAAGTATTTTTTTTACCATTTTCTACTAAGGGAGAAAATAATTTCTTAGAATTTTCGTCTTTTTGTTAGGTTCAGAGTTGATGGGATTCAAGTATAATGGCCAAGTTCTAAAAGTTTAACGATAAGGTTCTGTTACAACATGAAAAACAGAAGTCAGAGTGATTTTATTATTTTTAAAATATGTTTTAGAAAACAGTTACTCACATTTGAAATTAATTTTAGTGCCAGTCATAGAATGGAAGATGCTTTAGGAAGTTACATCAGTGTCAATACAAATGTAATTCACTGTTCACAACACATCACAGGCGTCCACAGATTTCCACAATAAATAGGCTGACCCCCTGCTAGTCTCAACTAGTTTACTGAGATCAGCAGGATATGTATTTGTCTTCTCAGTAAATTCACATTTAGTTAAAAACATGCCGTTTCTTATTATCGTTTCAATGTAAGAACGTATATGTATACTCAGAAGTCATTTTTCTTATTCAATCTAAATGAGATAAACTTTTCTCATGAAATAAACAAAAAAGAAGGAAAGACACGTGTCTAAAAGGAAAGAATTTTAAATCCTTCTTTAAAAACATAGATGACTGAATATAAAAAATGTTTTAAGAGATATTTGAGAATTGTTATGAATAATCGTTCTTTTATCAGAAATATGTATTTTAATCAATGTTAGGAAAGATAGCCTTATACAACTGAAAACACTCAGAATAATGTCTTGAAATGTTTTGAGATTATGAATCAGTAGCTAGAAAACACGTGGAACACACATACATGCACACACACACACTCACACACATGCACGCTGCATTTGTTCTAGTCACTAGATAGGGAGCTTGCCTATGCTCCATCTGGGCTGATCTCTTCTTATCAGAAACTGAGTAGAATTGTAGATGATGGTTTTGAGCTAAAGATAATTTAGGATTTGGATTCTCTAGAGACTCACTTTTTCACTCATTGTACCAGGATTTAAGAAATTCTGAATCATCTGTGAAAACAGAAACTTATTTTACCCTTTTCTGGTCTAGGGTTGGTGGTTGTATTCTGTTAAAGTTTGTTAGATTTTTAATGGTCATATTTTAATTCTCCAGTGACCAATGTGTAGTTCTTTGGTTTGTAAGGACTTGTTTTAATTTATTTTTCTTTTGCTCATGAAAGAAGAGCTGAAACAGGGGAGTTTGTAAAGAAAATAAATTTATTTTTTACAACTGTAGAGACTTAGAAGTTCCAAGGTTGAGGGGCTGTGTCTGGTGAAGGCCTTCTTGCTGGCGGGGACTCTGTGGAGCTCAAGGTAGTACAAGGCATCACGTGGCAAGTGGGCTGAGTGTGTTCCTGTTCTAGCTCAGGGCTCTCTGTCTTCTCATAAAGCTACCACCTCCCCTCCCATGATAACCTATTGATCCTTCAGCCCATTAATCTGTTCATTGATTAGCCCATGAATGGATATATTTACCTGAAGGTCACAGCTCTCAATGCTGCCACATTTGGGACTGACTTTCAACATGAGTTTGGGTGGAGTTCTTCAAAACATAGCCGGGCTTCTTAAATGAATAAATTTGATATTTGGAAGTTTACAATTTGGAGATTGTTAAATATAAAGTATTTGATAAGGTTTTCTATCCTGTTCAAAAAGTTAATAGTTGAAGTCTCCATTCTAATACTTTGTTTCCATAGCATCTTTCTAACATAGGATGGTGCTCAGATTTATTTTCTTAAGTTGATATGTAAAGTAAATATAAGCATGACCTCACAGATTGGTTCACACTAAGGAAAAAGTTTATAGGAAACGTGGGCATGAAAAATGTGCTAATTCTTTTCCCTTTTGACAAAAGACCCAGTCGAACATGTATTCTAGTCACAGCAAATTGCTTGGGATTTACTGAAGAGTTAGAACTAAAAGGAATGATTCCAGTAATAATGTCAGATAACACAGTCATTTATTTTTACCAGTTAAGAAGTTGGGGGTCTGACTTTAAATAGACCAAGGTTCGAATCTTTGTTGTAAGAATGCACATTCCTTACTACGACAGGCCATGTAATTCTTTGCAGTCTACTTGTAGTCAAAATGCTGGCTCCTACCCATTGTGTCTTCTCTATGCTCCATTGCAAAAAAGCGCCTACATGTATCTGCCTATGGGAAAGCTATAGTTGCACACATACATCTCTCCCAGTACTATTAGGGAGAAAAGACATAATAAAAAGTATACTATAAAGACTATATGATGCCTGTTCCTACGTTATTAGATAAAAAAGTAGCTTTTGATTCTTTTGACCATTGAAATTCTCCTTTTATATCACTAGTATTTACTGTATAGCAGACACCAGAAACTTTAGAATATCTTACTCCTACACCAATTATTCTACTTTTCCTGATGCACACACATGTAAACAAACTTGTAGTTTAAAAAGAAAAAGTAAGATCCAAGAACGGGCCACCCTTGGGGACAGAGGATCTAGGACTCGGTGCAGTTGTATGGCCCTCCCTATGTATCCATTTTAAAATTATCATTTAAATAGATAATATAAGCATGCAGCTTAAAAGGAAACCTGCGAAGGTACAGAGGATTGTCTTACTTAATTAAAAAGATGCTGTTTGAGCACCAAGCAGTTAAAAATTTCTTCTTCTGAGTATCATAACACTGTATGTTTCTTTATTGCAGGATCCCTTTCCTGTGCTTATGTATTTTAAGGTATTTTAGTTGGTGTACATACCAATTTATATTTTGTACTTAAATATTATGCATTTCATGGTTGTATATTTGATGAGTATTTTTATATTATAGATTATTCACACGGAGCTGGGCGTTTGGTTGCTTGCCAATAACTCTGTAGTGAGAATTTTTAAGTGTGAGACTGTTCTTTGTTTGGATTTTATTCTTGATATGGGGCTTACTCAGGAGTGAGATTTTTGGTCTAAAGGATATGACCATGCTTATGAATCTTGATGTATGTTGCCATAATGCTTTGTGCAAGGGCTGTACCAATTTAGATCATTTTAGCAACGGATCAGTTTTACTGCAACTTTTCTAATACTGAGAGTGGAATTTTAGTTAGTAGTTTTGCTGGTTTAATAGGTCTAAAATTTTGCTTTCTTTGATCACTAATGAAGTTGAAATTTTTCCTGCCTGTTACATTTCTTGTACAATTTGCCTTCTTTTGAGTTGGGACTTACTATTGTTTTCACTTACCTGAATAGAACTTTTTTTTTTTTTTAAGACAGAGCCTCAAGCTGTTGCCCTGGGTAGAGTGCCATGGCATCACAGCTTACAACAAACTCAAATTTTGGGGCTTAAGTAACTCTCTTGCCTCAGCCTCCCAAGTTGTTGGGACTACAGGCGCCCGCCACAACACCAGGCTATATTTTGGTTGTAGTTATCATTGTTTTTTGGCAGGCCCAGGGTGGATTACAACCCACCAGCTCTGGTGTATGTATCTGGTACCTTAGCCGCTTGAGCTACTGGCGCTGAGCCCTGAATAGAACTTTTAATTCAGTAATAGTTATTGTTTGTCATATAAAATTCAAACGTTTTTCCTAATCTGTTTTCTTCTCCTGTGACATTTTCTGGCATGCCTTGAAATGGTCCAGAGTTGTCTGGGGATCAAATTTAAGTAGCCATGGACCAACTGGATTAAACTTGATTAATTATGATTAATTTAACATCACTTGATGAGAGTGATGTTAAAAACTCTGTACTGTTCTGTTTAGTATAGCTTTTATGAGAAAATGGAAATTAAGATGAAAATCTAATTGCTTTTTTTTAGTGTGCTCAAATTAAAAAAAAAAAAAGAAAGGCAAAGAGTTATTAAGCATGTTAAAATAGAAGTTAACAGGGCGGCGCCTGTGGCTCAGTCGGTAGGGTGCCGGCCCCATATACCGAGGGTGGCGGGTTCAAACCCGGCCCTGGCCAAACTGCAACCAAAAATAGCCAGGTGTTGTGGCGGGCGCCTGTAGTCCCAGCTACTCGGGAGGCTGAGGCAAGAGAATCGCCTAAGACCAGGAGTTGGAGGTTGCTGTGAGCTGTGTGAGGCCACAGCACTCTACCGAGGGCCATAGGGTGAGACTCTGATTCCACAAAAAAAAAAAAAAAAAATAGAAGTTAACACAGTTTGCTGTTTCAGCCATGTATAAGTGTGTTATTCTTTCTTCTTTAACTCATGGTCCCTTTATTAAAAAATAATATTCTTGCATATTTTCTGTATATGTTATCAAAACCAGTGAGTACGTGTTTTTTAATTGCCTAATATAAAAGCATTTTTATAATACCGTACCATTTGTCAGCTTTACAAATTATATCTGTGGAATATAAGGAAGAAGGAACATTATCTTAATTCTGTCTGCTAACAATTCAGAATAATTAATAAAGAATATTAACTGAAAAGCACAAGTTATATATTAGTAATAACCAAAGGAAGATATTGTAAGGCCATAATGTATTTTAAATATTTATTTTATAATTCTGTTAACCCATGAATGAATGTTTGGATGCATATTGGATTCTAGAATCATGAGATGTCTCCTGAGAATTACTATGATAACTCTAAATTATTTCATGCCTAATCTATATTTTGAAGGAATAAATATGTACATGAGTTTATCTTGTTGGAAATAACCAATTTTAAAGTCATTTCACAAAGAAAAAATATGAAGATATTTATTGCAGCTGTCAGAAAACCATGCTCAATAAATATTTTCGCATTTCTTCACACTCAGGTATTACTGAGAAAAGATTCCTGACAACCTATGTTAAAGAATGATTGAAAGAAAAACGTGCCTTGGAAGTGAAATATAGAGACCTCCAGAGAGATTTATAAATAATCTTTCCTTCAGCCATTTGTTTACATTCTAGGGGTTATAAACCGAAAGACCTTCTGCTTTCTCTAGAGAATAGTTATTTATATTCCAGAGCAAACATCAATTTTATTGTCATCTCTAGAGAGTCGGATTCTCAGCTACATTATCTAATCTCCTAGTTTCATAGGCGTTGGGTTACCCTTCTCGGACCCATGTGCTGCAATGTATGTAGTGACCATCTGCTCTCCTCCTATCCCTCCACGGAGATTTGGAACATGCGGAACTGGAAGATTTTCTGTTAATGATTAAACATGTTTCTCTAACAAAGGATGATTCTGACTTTCATACACACACACACACACATTATGATAATGAATAATTGTGCAAGTAGGGCAACATCTGAAACCATTCTTTTATCTTTTACACTTAACAGCAATATTATCTAAAATAGTGGAAGGAAGGAAAGTGGTCTAAATATCATAAACGCTGAAACATCTCACAAAAATGGATAAAAAGTGAAAAAGTGTAAATCCTTTAAAGGAATGATACAGCTGTATATAAATTAATCAACTTTGATAATTTTGAAAATATAAAACACATGAAAAGTTAACAATATAGAGAATTGGTTACAATTTATGGTAATTGTAGTTTGTAGTATTATTTGAGAATCTTCAAGTACGCTCAAAAAGACTAGGAAAACAGAGGATTGATAACATACATAAGAAATGGTAAGCAAAAATAGAAATTAAATTGTAGCTTATGAGATATAAGAAGCAACCCCCATAAGATATGCTAAGATATATGTAAATATACACATATATTTGTATGACGTTCACACAAATTCATAAACTATAGTAAATATTGATTTTAGGTTAATGTTTTAAAACATATTGAAAATATATAAAATAATTAGAATAAATAAGATAATGCTACTTTAGAAATATCAATAGAAAAGTGGTAAGTGATGATTATGGCACCACTGGTTGACAGTTGTTACGCCTATATTTGCCATCTGTTTGTGACTCCCATTATGTTACCTTAGGCCCCTTCGGGACTCTGTTTCTTTTTTTTTTTTTTTTTGTAGAGACAGAGTCTCACTGTACCGCCCTCGGGTAGAGTGCCCTGGTGTCACACAGCTCACAGCAACCTCCAACTCTTGGGCTTACGCGATTCTCTTGCCTCAGCCTCCCGAGCAGCTGGGACTACAGGCGCCCGCCACAACGCCCGGCTATTTTTTGGTTGCAGTTTGGCCAAGGCTGGGTTTGAACCCACCACCCTCAGCATATGGGGCCGGTGCCCTACTCACTGAGCCACAGGTGCTGCCCTGGACTCTGTTTCTTAAACAGCTAAAACCAGTAGCTGTTCATTAGGCTAATAGTGTCCTGTACCTGTGACCAGAGCTACTGGCATCTTTTGGATAGAGCAAGAATATTTGTGTTGGCACCTCCCTTCTGCCGGGGCACTTATTCAAACTTTAAATCTAGTCTATATAAACCAGCATCGACTAGAAAGTCTGTTACGGAAGAGAGATACACACACACACACACACACAAGTGTTGCATAACCCAGGGTTCAGGTAGGCTGAGCTTCTATCCTTTCCTATTGCTTTCTCCTTGTCTCTCACTGATTTTATAAGCCGTATGATTCAAGAACATTACTTTGGCCTGAGATCCATCATGTTCCATTACCTCTAGAAGAGCTTGCCATCAAGGCCTCCATTACATAAACATAATTTTCTACCCATTATGAAAATATACATTAACACTATATATTTTTGTTGCAAATGTTGCATTGCCAAATAAATGGTATAGAAAGAGCACCCTGAGTGCATTTAAATAGCAATCATGAGGCAGAGGGTCAGAGCATGTTTTGAGGGTTCATATTTATAGAGATATTTAGCTTAGTGTTGTTTTTATTTCCAAGGAGGACATATCACTTGACTACTTGGGGATTCATAAACAATTGCAACACCATTTTCTTTTTTAGCGTGTATTGATAATGGTTAATAAACAGATTTAAATATGTGATCAAGATGTGTCCCATGGCATTTGACTAGGATTTTCATTCTATCAATTGTAACCTCTCTACACGTGCCCTATCTCATTTTGTCTATGGCCACACTGGTCTTCCTTTGGTCCTGTAACTTAGTGGCACTTCTTCCAATTTCTTTCTCCCCTGGATGCTCTTCTCTTTGCTCTTTGTTCTCATTATCTTTCAAACATTAGCTCACTTTCTTTGCCGTCTACCCTTATCTGATATTCATAATGTACTCTGTTACTTTCCTTTGATACACTGTAATTATCTGATAAATAGATGTTGTTGCTTCTAATCTATGAGCTTTAAAAGGATAAGAATTGTGTATGAGCTTGATTACCACCATATTCCAATGACCAAATTGCCCAAGATGATCGTAAAATAAAGGGATAAAATTATCATGAGAGATCAAGGAAGATAAGAATTGGAAAGTATAACTTGAATTTAATGGCATGGGGAGTAATTGAAGTTATGAAGAGTGGTAAGATGGGGTTCAGATTCAAGTGCATTTAGAAGTGGACGGTAAGGATGCTAAGCTAGTAAACATAGAAAATTTATATAAGAAATTTGGTTTTGAAGGAAAGGACAAATATTGGGGAATGCTGAAAAACGAAATGGGATTGAATTAAGTTGTTACTGTTGTTTGTCTTCTTAGTTTTAAATCTCAGAGAGCACGTATAAATGTTGCTCACAATAACCTAATAAAAAGAGATAATTAAATTAAGCAGCAGGAAGGATGGATTTAAAGCACAAGGTCCCTGATGATGTTAAAGGGTAAGGAGTACAGAACAAAAAAGGAGGGCATGTTGCCTTTGGTAAATGTACTTCCACACTGAATAGGGCAGTAAGAAAAAGATACGAGGATACTACAATAGAAGGCTATATACTAAATTACTTTTTTTCCCCCTGTGAATATAAATTAACAAATAGGAACATCTCCTTTAAAAAAGGTAATGAGCAGGGGGTTGATAATACGATACATGTCTGGAAACTACAGTGAGGTTTTTAACCGGTGCACATTGTAAAGATTCGGGAGCTAAGTGATCTTTTTAAATTTGCAACATTACAATATGTACAGTCTCATTAAAGTCGATGATCATTACTTAAATAAGTTGAAAAATATCCCCAGAGAAATTTTCTCAGAATGTACTCAACATCTTTGGAGGAGACCTGGAGAAAGAAGAGGGTTGTGGACTTTCTTCAAATTAATACAGGGTATTAAACCTTTAGCATATTGCAAAGAACCTCCTATAGTAATAAACTTAATTTCATGCAGAAAGATGATGCTTGGTACAGAGTAAAGTGGTAAAATACACGTGTGCTAAGTATGATCACTGTAATTAATCTCGATACAGTCTAAGGAAAATCCCTTATGTTTTTCTTCTTCAAATTGTTTTCTTCTCTCCTTGGACCATTATTCATGATAGAAATTTAGGACTATCCTTCTTAGTCACACTTTGGAAAATTATATGGGACATTTGAGTTTTAAAATTATTTTGTCAAGATTTGTTCTCTTTGAATTTTTTTTTTTAATCTGTGAATGCAATATGCCATTTGGTCAAATCTATTATTATTTTCTTGCATAATGATTTCTAATTTTCTTGATAAAATTTTTTATATAATTTGTTATATTTATTTATATGTATCTAAATTATATTTCTATATTTTATTTCTGATCTGTAGAAATGCAATTGATTTGTAAGTATCACTCTTTTATGTAGCTACCTGGTTAAGATTTCTGTGTAATTTTAGCAATATTCAGATTTTCAAATTTCTCTAGAGGCAAATTTTATCACTGTTGAATAACAATTTGATTCCTTCATTCCTAATCCTTATATTTAAGTTTCCCTTTGGATAATGCTGAAGAGGACCTACATTGTAATGTGAAATGGTTAATGTTAAAAGGTATCTTTGTTTTGTTGAAATCTTACTGCTATTTGCTTGCACTCAGTCATGACATACAGATTTTTCTTTAACATTTGGTTCTGAGATTATTGTGTTTATATTATGATTTCTTCTATGACATAAATTATTTAGAGTAAGACACACATAAACACATACATACACCTTGACTAGGATGTTAATTTGATTGGCATTGAATTCAAAGATAAGTTAGAGGATTGATGTTATGTTATATTCAAGTAGATTGTCTTTTGATTAATTTCAGAATTTCCTATGTTAATAATAATATCACTCTGTAAATAATGGCACAACTTTTATACATTTTTAAATCCCTCCTTTAATTTATACCTGCAATAAACATTGTATAGAAGAGAGAACAGAGATAATCTTTGACTTCTTCCAGAATGCACTGAGCATCTTTTCAGTTGTTATAAGATTTTTACAGGACCTAGAATCACTGCCTCACAAATATAGTTCTTCCTTTCTTGGAATGAAATTAAATCCTCATTTTTGTTTGCTTACTAGTATTTTCGGTATTCACTGGTATTCTCTACCTGTAATTCAAGTTACCTAATCCATCAACTAAATATATTTCCTTCAAAGTAAAATATTAAATAACTGGCCCATTCCTAGACCTTGAGGGAGCTTCTACTACTGAGGTATCACAAAATTCTGAGAGTCAAAATAACTATTATGTCATAACAAATATCAGAAATAAATTCTAATCAGGATCGAATAGCTTGACAGTAATCACTGATAAAAGTAAACTGGTAATTGTAGAGCCTGCCATCCTAGCAACCAAAGATGGGGGTGATCAGGGTATTTATTTACAGGTAGCATTATAGTCCATTATTTTATTTGGTATTAATGAGAGAAATCATAGAAAAGCTAAGCGTTCTGGATTTCATAATATCCCTTGGGGCTCAATAGATAGATGCAAGTAATAAAGGCCAAGAATTTTTAACAGTATGTATTACAAATAAATCCAGAGATGAAATGTCAGAAACTTACCAGTATAATGACTGGAATAAAATAAAATACATACGGCAGCTTTTATAAACTCCCTCTTCTGAAATTGGAAAACAGAATATGTGGAAGATCAGGCATACGACTTGATAATAAAAATACCAGGATCTCAGAAACCTATAATCACAGCCTCAACAAGTTTCTACACAAAAGCTAGAACCCTTATATGAGTTGAACTCGGAGATTTGGGAAGGGAGAATGTGAGAAAATAGCTTGTAAACACTGAACACTTAATTTCCAGCCTCAATGTCCTAATATGTCCGGCTCCTCCTTGTTGAAGTCTCTGTAGATTTAATATTAGAGAATACTTGTCCCATCAAAACTTTCTCCCACTTAGATCTTGGCTATGAGCCAATAACAACGCATCTCAGCCCGATTCAGCAAAGGGATTGTAGGCTTTGATAGGGAGGAATTGTATCGTTCATGAAAGGAATAGTAGGATGTGGATAATATATGCAAACCAAATCATGTAGCATGATTAGAAGGAATCTTGAAAGCCCTGGGCTAAGAAGAGCAAAGTGTAAATCTGAAGAAGTGAAAAATTGTTGATATGGAGACAAATCTTATCTTATTAATGTTTAATGCCCCTGATAAAATATAGAGAAGCAACATGAAAGACTGAGAAAAATCATGGCATGCAGTGTATAAAATGAAAATATCAGACTGATTTTGGTCAACTGTTGAGAAAGAACAGTTTATATATTATATAAACAGTTTATATATTAGAATAAACTTATTTTATAAGACCCAGGTACTCACCCAATGACTATGTCCTTTGAAAAATTCCAGAAGACATCTCCTTTAATGAAACAATAAGAAATTCATGAGCAAGCGACATATTGACATTGTTTATAAGCTCATAAGTGATTACAACTGATGGTAGGAAATACAGTAAAGAAGCTGGAGATTACCAATGATGAATAAATAGGATATGAAAAAATATACCTGGATCTACAGGAAACTAATCTTTGTTAATATAAAATTGCCCTTGTGAATATAAAATTGCCTCACCTGAAAATTCTTCACAAACATTTGAGAATTTACATATGAGAAATTAGAAAATAGTTGACAATGAAAAGATGGAAAAAATGCAGTCAGAGAAAAACTAATTCACATTAATAGTACAAGTTACTTTGTGGGACTCTTCAGAAACTCCAGGATAATTATTCAATTGATTGCCCTGCATATTTTTTGAATTGCTTTTGAATTCGAGTTCAAATGAATCGTTGTTTTATTTGAGTATCTCTCCTCTGTAAAAGGCCTTGTCGGATGCCTGAACTCTAGTTTGATGGCTACGCCATTGTTTCTTTTTATTGCCTTCTGTGTCACAATTAGTTCCCTCCAATTACTTAACTGAATTCACATCTATCAAAATACCCTATCACTACAATGTGATACCTATTTCTGGTTATTAGTGTTTTGGTAAGTTTCTCAATGTGCCTACTCTATCCATGTGAGTAGATTTTCAACAAAGCTGAGGGTCATGCTGTGGTGTCTTTATTTCCAGTTGCTTCACAGGGAGGTGATATGGAGCTCATACATGGGAAAGTTCTCACAGAAATGTGAACTCTGTTGTGTATCTGGCACATTCATATATTTTGATTCAAAGTTATAAGTGGATTTTTCCTAGAGCATTCCTGGCTTTTATACAGTAAAAAATTAAGGATTTTGGTCATGTGTGTAACTTAATGTACATCCTGAAGCCTTTACTTCTGTTAGACTTGACATGATCTGTTTGATTAAAAAAAAAAAAAAGATGCTTTGAGAAATTTGGTCAGCAGGCACACATGCACAGTGCTTTCCACTATTGGAATAGTAACGCATGATCAAAGTCATCTCTCGCTATCATTACTAAGCTGAAATATTGGGTTAAGTTTGTGCTATCTCAGAACTGCAAAACTTAATGTGTGGATTGAGAGACTATCCTGTGGGATTTATTCTAGGTGATCTTTCCATTCCTTTCACAAAGCATTTTTTGAATTTATTTTTCTGCATGCCTAATCAGGTACTAACCCATATCAAGATATTCACTTATTTATGTCAAATTGCCATGTTATCAGAAACCCAATAATATTGAAGTTAAATTATTTCTTAGGTATTCTGATATAAAGTTAATTACATTGTAGAAAACATCTTTTCATGCTTCTGATAAGGTACAGATGTTGGTGAGTGTGTAGAGAAAGGAGAAACTGGCTGTACTGCTAATGGAATGTAAAATGGTGCAGCTACTATGAAAAATAGTAAAGAGTTGCCTCAAAAAATTAAACATAGAACTACCATGTGATCGAGAGATTTTATTTCTATGGATATACACAAAAGAACTGGAATCAGGATCTTGAAGAGAAACCTACACTCCCATGATTATTGTACCATTATTCCCAGCAATCAAGAGATAAAGAGACAACTCCAAGGTCCATGAACAGATACAAAGATGAAGAAAACGTGCTATGTCCATTCCATGAAACTTCATTCAGCCTGTTTGAGGAGAAAATTCTGCCATTTGTGACAACATGGATGGACCTGGATGGTTCCCTATCATCATGGATGACGCTAAGGGAAATATGCCAGGCATGGAAAGGCAAATACCATATAGTATCACTTTCATGTGGAATCTAAAACAATTGAATCATAGATGCAGAGAGTAATGGCTGTCAGAGGGGTGGTGGAAATGGGCAAAGGGTGGTCAAAATGTACCAAAACACAGTAACAAAGGATGAGTAAGATGGGTGGGTTTTTTTGTTTGTTTTGCTTTGTTTTTGAGATCTATTTCACAGCATAGTAAACAGGGTTTATATGAAATAATGTACATTTCAGAACTACTAAAAGAGTAAGTTTCCAATATCCTCCCTTAAAAAAATGATAAACAATGAAAGTGGTGGATATGTTAGTTTGATTTAATTATTCTACTTTGTATTCATGAATCATAAGATACCTTTTTACTCCACAAATATATGCGATTCCCCGGGCAGCAGTCCTCAAACTACGGCCTGCGGGCTACATGCGGCGGTGTGATTGTATTTGTTCCCATTTTGTTTTTTTACTTCAAAATAAGATATGTGCAGTGTGCATAGGAATTTGTTCATAGTTTTTTTTTTTTTTTTTTTTTTAACTATAGTCCGGCCCTCCAACGATCTGAGGGAGAGTGAACCGGCCCCCTGTTTAAAAAGTTTGAGGACCCCTGGATAAAGCATCCAATGCTATGATTGCATATTATTTTTCTGCATATTTTGAGAATATTTCAAAAAATCCTCTGAAAATAAGAATTTCATGGACAGTCACCAGTAATTTAATTTTTCATATGATAATTTTGTTTGGTTTAAAAACAAAATTTAAAATTCAAATGACTGCGTTTAATAAAATGTTGATAAGCTATACTCCTGATATAAGTATGGCAGTAATATTGTGTTATAAGACTTTTTTCCATTTCACTTAGAAATTGCGGTGCTGCTTTTGCCATGCGTCTCTCTCTTCCTGTGGAAGCACTGGGTTCTCCAAAGTCAATCACAGCTCTGCTGTGGAAAGCGGAGATGTCTTACGATGGGCTTGATTAGATACCACAGGAAATAACAATCATGTACCAATATCTATAAACTTCTAATGTTTTCAGCACCTGAAAATGTAAGTGGAAAGAAAAATGAACAGGATTTACAGATTTTTATTAGTACCTCAGTGATTTCTGTGTTATTACTGTGGTTGATGGAGATAAATGTCTTTTATACTTCTTAAAGAGATATTTTACCCTTTTAGAATTTGGTTAATTGAAAATATATTATAAATATAATGGCTAAGGAAGTAGCAATAACAAAATTTTTGCTCATTTAAATACAAAAATATGTACAAATGAAAAAAATGCCTTTTACTGAAAACAAAGTAAGAATATTTCTAAATCCTACCTAAAAAGCCTCTCAATACAGATTATTTTCAGACATGTAAAAACCTGAAATAGATAAACCCTTCCAAATTCATTCTAGAAAAAAATAATAATTTTCCAACCAGTTATTATGTCCTCAGTTATCTTGTCACGTAGAGCAAAGAAAAATAATGTACACCATGCTTATTTCAGAGATAACAAGTGTAGTTGTAGATCATCTTAAACTTTATCAGAATGACCAATGGATTTTATCCTCAATCAAATCTATTTCCTTAGGTACATTTTGTTTTCTTATTTGCAAATTCTGTTTTTCCCCTTAGCCAGAATGAGTAAGTCCCAGGCTGTCAAGTGTGTTAGCTACTGATTATCGGTTCAGTGACAAGTGTCTCCAGTCACATAACTTTAAATTTGTCTTTTCTAGTTTTCATTCTATTTCTATTTTAAATTGATTACTGGTTACTATTTCTTTGTGTGTATGTGCCTGAGGAGACTGGATAAATCATAGTTATTCTAGGTAAATTTGTGTTGTTCCGACCATCTATATTTTATAGCCATTTAAAAGAAGTATACAGCAATTGTTAGCTAGAGTTCGTTTTGCATGTACATTATTTTACACACTCAGGTAAGGGCATGTGGTGGGCAGACCTTAAGATAAACTTTAATAATTCCTGTAGTCTGATATTCATATCCTAGAATAAGCCTCTCCCCTCTTGTGTGGGTAAGACCTGTGGCTTGCTTTTACATGATAGAATGTGGCAAAAAGGATGGGATGTTATGTATAATCTCTACCTCAGCGTCGACTCATTCTTTTCCTTTGGTGGTTTGAAGAGACAAGCCGTCATGGAGTAAGTGGCCATGTTAGAGCCGCCTACATGGCCTATCTGGCCAGGAAATTTAGAAGGCTCCTAGGAGCTGAATGTGGCCATCAGCGGGAAACTAAAACCCTCAGTCACATAGCCGAAAGGAAATGAATTCTGCCAACAAACTGAGAACTTGGAAGAGGTTCTTTCTTTACTTGAGTTTATGATAAAACCACAGCACTGGCTGACACCTGAATTACAGACTGATGAGGACCTGATGCCAAGAACCCAGCTGCATGGACAGACTCTGACCCACAGAAACTGGAAGATAATCAGTGTGCGGTTTCAACTACTTACTATTGATAAATTGCAATACAGCAAGAGAAAACAATCAAATGGATTTACATACATTAAGTTGGCCAAATTTTCAATGACCCTGTGATTCAGGCATCTGTATTTCATTGATGAGAAAACTGAAAATGAGGGGACTGAGTAACTTATCAAGTTAGTCAGATCAAGATTCCAAACAAGGAATGCTATTTATATAGTCTGTGTCTTTAAAAATCTAATATATCCCTTTGCAGAAATACTATTACTGGAAATTTGACATACTAATAAAGAATGCACCAAGTGTATGGTGCCCCATAATCATACTAATAATGTACACAGCTATGAGTTAATAAAAATAAATAAATAAATAAAAGAATGTGAACCCTTCTTTTGACATTGTTTTAATTTTGTTTATGACTGAATTTTGTTGATTTGGTATGTTTTCTATGATTTGCCTAATGCAATACAAAACTACACCAGGAACATAAATATCTTAAATTATTTAATGAAGGCGGCACCTGTGGCTCAGTGAGTAGGGCGCTGGCCCCATATGCCGAGGGTGGCAGGTTCAAACCCGGCCCCGGCCAAACTGCAACAGAAAAATAGCCGGGCGTTGTGGCGGGCGCCTGTAGTCCCAGCTGCTCCCGAGGCTGAGGCAAGAGAATCGCGTAAGCCCAAGAGTTAGAGGTTGCTGTGAGCCGTGTGACGCCACGGCACTCTACCCAAGGGCGGTACAGTGAGACTCTGTCTCTACAAAAAAAAAAAAAAAAAAAAGTATTTAATGAAATTAAATATGTGTTGTAAGTAAGCCTTAATGTATTACGCATTGGGATGGCTAGCAGCTATCATTGCTAAATGTCCCTGGAGCTGTCAGGTGGTCTTCTCTTCTAAATTGGATGTCTCAAACTGTTTTTTAGTGTTCGGGTTCTTTTGTTGTTGTTTGTTTTGTTTTTTATTGTTGGGGATTCATCGAGTACAAAAAACCAGGTCACATTGATTGCATTGTAAAGTCCCTCCTATAACTGTGTACCACTACCAAAAGGTGTGTCACACATCATGACCCCCCACCCTCCTTCCCTTTTTCAGATCTTCCCTCCCCCATCCCCCCACCATATACTAGGTCATTAATTGTCCTCATATCAGAATTGAGCACATGGGATTCTTGCTTCTCCATTCTTGTGATGCTTTGACATGGCAATCTCAGAACAAGGGAATGAAAGCAGAAATAGCAAGATTCCTTGAACCCTGGATCAACATTCACATAACAATTCTTTGTGTTCCTTTCCATTGGTCAAAGCAAGTCCCAACTCCAGCACAAGATCAAGGGAGAGGGAAATAGAATTCAACTTTTAATGAAAATAGCTGCAAATAATTTATAGTCATTTAAAATCTTCTATCTAAAGAATGCTGAAGCTGACTTAGAACAGAATATTTAAGTAAAATGCATGATTATGTAAGAAAAGTAAAATGATTAGAGGAAGCATGTTCTAGCCAGAATATGCTGATAAGCATAGAAAATATTATGATAGGTCCATAGAAATTGAAACTGCCTAATTTTAGAATATCAAGAAAAAAGTGGTTCATCATATACATAACACAAAATATACTTTTTGGAGATGTGATAAATTATCTTGCAGCAAATGTACCTTTAACTTTACTCTGAATTATTTAACAACAGAAATAGAATTTCACATGTGATGATGAGAATAGGTAAACAAAAGGAACGGATATGAACATTTTTCATGGAAAGCAAGTTATATTTCTGGCATACTTATAATAGAGAGGCACATTTGTCTTATAACTTCCATACTACCTTCCCCATTTGCTTAAAAAAATGTATAAATCCTAAAGTATTCCCCAATGTAGAATTATTTAAAATATATACATATATATATATGTCTTATTTATATTGAAGTCCTCAATAGAATAAACGTTTTTCATAGACATTTGGTTTGAATATAATCACGTTTTTCCATTGGAGAAGAAAATTCAAGTATTTTGAATGGGCTGCATTATTCAAACTTCAGGCAGAATTCTAAGATGGTCTCCCAAAATTGATGTTTCCTGGTGCACGTGCTATTCACAATCCCAGGTATTTAAATTTGATGGATTATACTCCCATGTTTAGTATATACTGTATGTCACAGATGACTTTTTAAAAGGGAGATTATCCAGTCAGGCTTGACCTAACTACAGGACTTCTTTAAATCTGGGTTTAGAGGTCAGAGAGAGAAGAAGTCAGATATTCAAAGCATAAGAGAGATTCAACAATGTGAGAAAGCTTCTCCTGCTGTCATTAAAGATAAAGAGGGCAACCCCTCAGTCCCTAGAGAAAATGAAACAAGGAATTCAATTCTGCCAACAACATGAAGGAGATTGTAGCACCTTGACTCCTATCATATGAGAACCTGAGCAGTGGAGCCTGGAAGACCATGCTCATGGTTTAATTTTGTTCCCCTAGACCACAAGGAAATAAACTGATATTGTTTTAGGCTGCTACATTTGTGTGGTAATTTTTTATAGCACCAAGAGAAATCTAATATATACAGAAAAGAATTATCTTTATCAAAGAAAGATAGACACTAAAAGTATTGTTTTTTGTTACCTTACTCTTCTATATTCTATACAATATAATGTTTCTTTTAAGACCCTAAGGTTAGTTATATAAGATGGGGTCAAGTTCCTACATAATTCCTTGTCAATACTTAACAGGCTGCAAGGCAAAATGTCTGGCTTTTTAAAAGATAACATCAGCTAGTCTTAAAAAGTTATGTCAATGTTAATTTAAAAGGTCTTTTGCACAAATGTTAGTATTGATCAATTGATTTTTTCTTTGTCTCATTTATTTAGGTTACAGAATATATAGCATGCATCAGTTTAAATTATGTAGGTGAACATTCGTGCTTCCAATAGTTATTAATCATTCACAAGATGAAAGTAAATGACAATTACACAATGCACGTTTAGATCCAGCAGAACAAAGATATAAAATAAAATATAATCTAGGTGACTAAAAGGTGTCTGCACTGAAAATACCACTAAATCTTTATATGCTTCTGAGCAGAGTGTGTTTCTTTCCCAGAGTAACTATTGATCTGTGTACTACTTTCTTCCAATAAGTGATTTCACGTTAAATTCAACTAACTCAGTTCAAGATTTTATCACCCTGAACATTTATCATCTTCATTTAAATGACTGGAATTTCTATTACCACATTTTTTTTCCAGAGCCAGATTAAAATTTAGCCCCCAAATAAAGTATATATTTTATTTATTTTTATTTTTTCCTTTTTTTTATTAAATCATAACTGTGTACATTAATGCGATCATGGGGCATATTTTGTTTTATAATACTTATCTTCCAAATAATATCTCAATGTCATCATGCCTTCATATTATACTCTGTATAACTTCTTCATAATTATTTATCATACAACACTATTTTCTATTTAAAAATATGTTGAAAATGAAAAATGTCTTATGATTTCTACCACTTTGCCCAGATTTCACATCATAAAATTTATTTCTTCTGTTAAAAAGTTTCTACTCAAGAAGTTTCTACTCTTAAACTCTTTTCCCCATACTAATGGAAAAGATGAAAATTGAAAAATCAACTAATAGTAATAGTATAATTGCAGATTAGGAGGAATGCTATACAAATGAGTAAGGAACGAACCACAGATAGACAAAGGATGTGGGTCGCATATTTTAAACTGAATAGCCAGGGAAGGAGTGACTATGTGAAGAGAGATCAAAGTAATTAGAAAGTTCTGGGACTTAGTAAGAAAGAGGAATAATGTTTTGATAGGAAGTCAAACATATAAGTAAGAAATAAATTATGATAGTCATTTTAAAAATAGACGTGTCTGATAGTAAATTATACATAGAAAGGGATTGATACTTTGTAATGCTCAAATTGGACCACTGTTTAGAGAAAAGACTCCTAGAGAAAAAAGGAACAGAAGAAAGGAGATTGTTAGGTAGGTATTGATCCAAGGAATGGATTTCATGTAGTCCGACCATAAAAACAAAACAAAACAAGATTTTATGGTTCCTCAGAGCAAAAGTAGTGGCGATGAGACATGGTTTGATTGGAGATATATTTTTGAAATAGAGTTGCAGATGAGGTGCAAGATGATGGCTTAAGGGTAGATAGTACGTAAAAAATCAAAGAATATTAATTTAGTTTAGCTTCCTGCAAAATGTATACCCTGATAATAACATATTTCAGTTATTTTTTACAAACTTATAAATATTTGAAGGATCAAGAATAGTGAGGCAAGAAAGGAAGACAAGGCAATATAAAGATGCAAATTGATCTTCAAAACTAATTTTGTTGAGACCTCCAGGCAGTGTTCAGGATGCCTCTCAGAATTAGCCATATAAAGGACAAAGCACTGTGCAATTCACTCATCAGCCTTCTGCCTCGTTCTTTGGCAGTGTTTCCTTGAGATATTCTCTGTCCATCATACACACAATTTTAAGTCATTCTCCCCCTGTGCAAAAGGGAACCTAAGCTCATTTGATGTTTTTTTTGTTTTGAAGTTTGAGACACTAACATTTGGCTGAATAGTGGGAGATGTTGAGAAAGAAAAGAAAGGAGAAGCACAGATTTGGAGAGAAGGTAAATCAAGGCCTCAATTTTGAATATGATGTTATTGAGATGGTAATTCAAGGTGTATCTCTGATAGTAAACATAGACGCAAGGTTAAAAATATAAATGCGGAATGGCTTATAAATGAATTTTAATGTGAACAGCAGGGTGAGATAAACTATGGGAAGAGTATTATAGAGAAGAAACATCAGTAGGAGATTAAGGCCAGGATCGTTGCAACATTTAAAGTTAGGGTAATGAGGAAAATTTAGTAAAAGAAACGTGACATCAGTTTCTCAAGTCAGGACAAAGTCAAGCGTTTCTCAATAAGGTCTCTGGTGAGTCATCATGAAGAGTAACACGGTAACAAAAGCCTTGTTTTTCACTTTGTATACCCTTACTTTGCTTTCTTTTCCTTCATAAGGTATATCGACATCTGAAATTACAAATTATTTTCTTGTGTTTGTCCATTATCTCTCTCTTCCCCTCCGTAACATAATTTTCAAAAAGGCACAGACACTGTCTTTTCCACAACTGTCTGATGTCTAGAACAGTGTTTGCATCAGCTACACACACTCAAAACCATTGGTTGAACAGCATAATGCTTAAAACCACTAACTGGTTAGATACACTAAAAGCTACCAGTGCATCAAAATTTAAGAAAGTAAAGAGAGTGAGTATGGAAACCATACATATATAGCTGTCAATCAAATGGGACAAAAGAAAGAGAAGTAGCTAGAAAGGCAATGTTACAGCATTCAGAAAAATTCAGATGAAAGAGAAAAGCAATGATGGACTAGATGAGTTAATTAAAAGAGAAGTCATTTAGTAGATATGAGAAATGAAATCTCATTATGACTAGTGGGTCCATCCTTCTAATGAAACTGGAATAAAGACAGAACGTGTAGGTAAGGTAGAGAATTTGTAGGTAAAGTAGATGAGTAAAATTTGAGACGGAAAAATTAGGTTATTTTTTCCAAATCTTGAAAGTACGATGTTGGTATTTTGATAGGAATGGCATTGAAAAGGTAGATTGCTTTGGGAAATATAGACATTTTAACAATGTTGATTCTTCCCATCCATGAGCATGGTATGTTCTTCCATTTGTTAATATCCTCTGCTATTTCCTTTCTGAGGATTTCATAGTTTTCTTTATAGAGGTCCTTCACCTCCTTCGTTAGGTATATTCCTAGGTATTTCATTTTCTTTGAAACTATGGTGAAGGGACTTGTGTCCTTAATTAGCTTCTCATCTTGACTGTTATCGGTATATACAAAGGCTACCGACTTGTGGACATTGATTTTATATCCTGAAACATTACTGTATTTTTTGATGACTTCTAGGAGTCTTGTGGTTGAGTCTTTGGGGTTCTCTAAGTATAAGATCATGTCATCAGCAAAGAGGGAGAGTTTGACCTCCTCTGCTCCCATTTGGATTCCCTTTACTGCCTTGTCTTGCCTAATTGTATTGGCTAGAACTTCCAGCACTACGTTGAATAGTAAAGGTGACAGAGGACAACCTTGTCTGGTTCCAGTTCTAAGAGGAAAAGCTTTCAGTTGTACTCCATTCAGTAAAATATCGGCTGTGAACTGGAAAAAACCCCGTATTGCTAAGGCAGTTCTTAGTAATAAAAATAAAGCTGGGGGCTTCAGCATACCTGATTTTAGTCTGTACTACAAAGCCATAGTGGTCAAGACAGCATGGTACTGGCACAAAAACAGAGACATAGACACTTGGAATCGAATCGAAAGCCAAGAAATGAAACTAACATCTTACAACCACCTAATCTTTGATAAACCAAACAAGAACATACCTTGGGGGAAAGACTCCCTATTCAATAAATGGTGTTGGGAGAACTGGATGTCTACATGTAAAAGACTGAAACTGGACCCACACATTTCCCCACTCACAAAAATTGATTCAAGATGGATAAAGGACTTAAACTTAAGGCATGAAACAATAAAAAACCTCCAAGAAAGCATAGGAAAAACACTGGAAGATATTGGCCTGGGGAAAGACTTCATGAAGAAGACTGCCATGGTAATTGCAACAACAACAAAAATAAACAAATGGGACTTCATTAAACTGAAAAGCTTCTGTACAGCTAAGGAGACAATAACCAAAGCAAAGAGACAACCTACACAATGGGAAAGGATATTTGCATATTTTCAATCAGACAAAAGCTTGATAACTAGGATCTATAGAGAACTCAAATTAATCCACATGAAAAAAGCCAACAATCCCATTTATCAATGGGCAAGAGACATGAATAGAACTTTCTCTAAAGATGACAGACGAATGGCTAACAAACACATGAAAAAATGTTCATCATCTCTATATATTAGAGAAATGCAAATTAAAACAACCCTCAGATATCATCTAACCCCAGTGAGAATGGCCCACATCACAAAATCTCAAAACTACAGATGCTGGCGTGGATGTGGAGAGAAGGGAACACTTTTACACTGCTGGTGGGACTGCAAACTAGTACCACCTTTCTGGAAGGAAGTATGGAGAAACCTCAAAGCACTCAAGCTAGACCTCCCATTTGATCCTACAATCCCATTACTGGGCATCTATGCAGAAGGAAAAAAATCCTTTTATCATAAGGACACTTGTACTAGACTGTTTATTGCACCTCAATTTACAATCGCCAAAATGTGGAAACAGCCTAAATGCCCACCAACCCAGGAATGGATTAACAAGCTGTGGTATATGTACACCATGGAATACTATTCAGCCATTAAAAAAAATGGAGACTTTACATCCTTCACATTAACCTGGATGGAAGTGGAAGACATTATTCTTAGTAAAGCATCACAAGAATGGAGAAGCATGAATCCTATGTACTCAATTTTGATATGAGGACAATTAATGACAATTATGGTTATGGGGGGGAAGCAGAAAGAGGGACGGATGGAGGGGGGTGGGGCCTTGGTGTGTGTCACACTTTATGGGGGCAAAACATGATTGCAAGAGGGACTTTACCTAACAATTGCAATCAGTGTAACCTGGTTTATTGTACCCTCAATGAATCCCCAACAATAAAAAAAAAAAAAGAAAAATTTGGTTATTATAGCACTGGTTCTATCTTTTTAGTAAAATAGAAATATAGTCATAACTTACATTATGAAAAAAAGTGTAAGTTTCTTGAAATTCTGAGGACAAAGATGATGATGCAGATAAAAGATATGACAGCGACAAAAATAGAGAAATTTAAAAAATTAGGAATATATAACAAATGCATAAAACTCAAATACTTTAGGAGTTCACAGCCTAGGAGTACAGACTCAATAAAAGCCTCACATTTAGTCATAAAAATGTAGAACGACTTCCCTTCCTACCATTTATGACCACATTAATCGGGTCCAGTGTAACTGCAGCAGATGCCAAGTGAAAACGTCTCCTCCATTTAAGAAGGAATTCTTAGGAAAGCTCAACAGCAACAGGGAAGATAGACACAAGGAACTTCAAACCTCTGGCACCTACAGCTACAGAAAACCTTAATATGTAGTCCAACTTCTAGCCAGATTAACATAAAACCTCACACTAATAGCCAGTCTATCTCATTGCCCTTCACTCAATAGCTAATGCCTAGAATTTAACACAAATATGTAAGATATGCTAAAACAAGAAAGATAAACACAGTCTGAATATACAAAGTTAGTATAGTGACAGATTCAAATATTACGCAGATTTTGAAATTATCAGGCAAGGAATTTTTAAAATTTTTTGTTCAGATTAATATATTGGTACAAATGATTAGGCTCCATTGCTTGTGTTTGGAGAGGAAGTCCAAATTGTAGTTGAGCCCTTCATCCAGGGGGTGTGCCATATAGTCCTACATTGTACCTGTTAAGTGACAGCTTACAAGGAACTTTTTAAAATTCACATGAAAATGTTAAGGGCCTTATAAGAAGAGTAGATGGCATGCAAGAATTTACAAATTGCTGTATTAGTACAGAATACAATTCCTCCCCCAGCAAAATAGAACCAGTAACATTGAAGCAAAATGAAAAAAATCTTTTATGAATCCAAAACTGGACATGGCAGAAGAATCAGTGAGCTTGAGATAGATCCATACAAACTTCCTGACTGAATTTAACCAAAAAGAAAAAAAAAAAAAAGAAGAAGAAGAAGAAAGAAAGAAAATAAAAGAAAAAAATAAATAGAACAGATCACCCAAGAACTGTGATATAATTTCTAGGGTTAATTATATTTCATTGGAATACCAGAAGAAATATTTGAAGTAAGAACAACTAAGGATTTTCTCAAATTAAGGACAGACAACAACCTGCATGTCCAGAAAGCTCAGAGAAAACCAACCTGCCAAATGTAAAAAATCTATGCAAAGGTGTTTAATATTTAAACTGCAGAAAACCAAAGACAATGAGAAAGTCTTGATAGAAATCAGAAGAATAAAAAAAAAATGCACTCTGCATATTGAGGAATAAGAATTAAAGTAGATTTCTTATCATAAAATGTATAAACAAGGTAAGTGTAAATAAAACATCTAAAATGCTGATAGAAACTTACAAATTTAGAACAGCAAAAAAATCAACCTAGAATTCTAAATGCAAATAAAATATCCTTAAAAGAAAAATAGACACGTTGTAGACATACACACATACACTCACACCTAGACACCCCTCCACACAACCCACCACACACACAGAGAACTGAGGGAGTTCATTACCATAAAACTTGTCTGCAGAAGTGTTAAAAGAAGTTCTTCAGGAGAAGAAAGATCACATGGTCCAGAAAGTCAATCTACAAGTGAAGAGCAGCAGAAAAGAAGGTAAATGAAGACAAATGAACGAGATGAATTGTATTCTAATTTTTTTTTTTTTTTTGGTTCTAAAAATTTTCAGTGGCATCATTTTATTTCTGACAGTCAATTTCACCATAAAGTTATTTCTAATTCTTAACTTATCTAAAAGATACTCTATGTTTAAAGTAATAATAGTAACAATGTATTTGGTAAATTGAGCATATGGATAAATGACAGGAATGTGACAGTAATGACTTAAGAGAGAGAAGTGGGAATGCATTGTTACAAATTATTTTCACTATTTCGGACATAGTATAGTATTTGATAATGGAATAAGATTTTTTAAGCCTATATATTGGAAATTCTAGAATAACCATTGAAAAAAAATTTTTTTTAAAGAAGGAAGCCAAGGTGGCAGACTAGAAGCAGCCCACACAAGGCACTGTCACAGATCAAGAGTGGGGAGCAGACATTCACCGTGGCATCCACTGTCTAACAGAGAGCCTTAGAAATTAACAGAGAGACAGCAGAAAGCCTCCAAAGTGAAATGAGGGAGGTGGGTGACCAGCTGAGCAGAATTGGAGGTACATAGGGTAAGCACCAGCCTGTGGGGAAGGAACAGAGGAGAGAATGCACACTTCTCTCATGGAGATGCCATCTGAAATGCAGGAGGAACTCCCACCCGCCTCCCCACAACAGCAGGCTGCAGGACTGACTTAGGAGCTGACTGGAGAATGCACAGCAGCATTGCTCCTCAGAGAAGACATGAAGAGTCCTGCGGGGTTACAGACCCTGAATACATGACTGATGCCATCTTGAGATCCAAGCCCCAGAGCACTATTTCTATTTGGGGTCATATTCATAGCTACCGTTTCCCCATCAACCGTGTTAGACCAGAAAGGGAACAGAAAAGGTGGCACTCTTATATGTCCCATAGCCAGAAGCCACATGTCCAGATGCCCACTGGTGGACCTACGTGGGGAGGTACTCAAGCTGCTGGTAGACACCACCACCTCCAGACCTGATGGGGTGATCACTCACACATCAGCAGGCCGATCATCAATGCCAACCACAGGGGAATGGTGTGGAACTATCACTGGAAAGCAGTGGTGCTGAAGGCTCACAGCGCATTTGCCTCTGTTACTGAGTCAACCCTCTGGAGTAGGACTCAGGGGACTAGCCAGGCACCTTGTCCTCTCTTCACTGAGCAAGAGTTCACAGGAAAGAACAATTGTACTACAAACCCATCTTTGTAGGTGAGTTTTCAGCTGAGAAGAAAGCAACAAAAGAAGTGCAGCAACATGAGAGAATAAACTATTTTGAAATCCACGAAGTTTCCCTATAGTGATCCAACAGCAGCCTCCAGCCGAAAGGAAATTGTATAAATGTCAGCTATGGCATTCAGAATGTGAATCTCAAGTAAGATCAATGTTGAGACAGTTGAAGACCAACTCAAAGAAACAAATAAACAAAAAAACACAGGATATGAATGAAATTTTTACAAAAGAGATAGACAACATAAGAAAAGATACAACATAAATTAACAGAAATGAAAGAGTCATTTAGGGAATTTCAAAACACAATAGAATTTTTTTTTAAACAGGTTAGACCTAAGTAGAAGAAATGCAGAGCTTAAAGACAAGGTTTTCAAATTGACCCAGTCATTCAAAAGGATAGAAAAAAAATAATAAAAAGGAATGAGCAATCTAAGAAATATTGGACCACATAAAATGAAAAAAAACAAAAGATCCATAGGTATTCCTGAGAGAAAAAAGAATAAAAAGCAGAAAATATGAAAAATCTATTTTGAGAATAATTTAAGAAGATTTCTCTTATATGGTTAGAGATTTAGATTTGCAGATATAAGAAGATAATTGAGAGAGTGGCACCTGTGGCTCCAGGAGTAGGGTGTCAGCCCCATTTACGGAGGGTGGCGGGTTCAAATCCGGCCCCAGACAAAAAAAAAAAAAAAGAAGAAGATAATTGAACACCTGGAAGCCTAGAAGATTTATGGCAAACAGGATATTACCAAGGCACATAATCGTCAGTCTGACAAAAGTCAAACTGAAGGAAAAAATCCTGCAAACTTGCAGGATATAACAACCAGCAACTTATAAAGGAAAACTATAGATTAAGGGCAGCTTTCTCCGGTGAAATCTTATATGTTAAAACAAATTGGGGTCCCATTTTTTATTTTCGTAAACAGAATTACTGCCAGCGGAGAATTTATCCTGCAAAACCACATTTCCTAAATGAAGGAGAAATAATGTCTTTCCCAGACAAATAAGCATTGGAAGAACTTCTAACCAGTAGACATAGACTACAAGTAATGCTTAAAAGTTCTTTGCACACAGGAAGAACATTCAAGATTCACATGGTAAAAATACTCAAAAATTAAAGCTCACAGCCCTTATAAAACAGTTACACACAACAAAATGTGAAGCAATTTGGTGACAATCAACATGATGTACAGAAGAGGATCTGTCATGTTAATAGTAACATTGAAAATAAACAGTCTTAATGCTCCACTTAAAGACACAGATTGGCTAAATGGATAAAAAAAGCATAACTCAAATACTTGTTGTCTCTAAGAAACTCATATAACTCACAAATTTATTAATAGACTCAAAGGGATGGAGAAAAATATTATACATAAGTGGAAATCAAATGCCAGCAGGAGTAGTTGTTATATTAGATGAAATAAACTTTCAATTAAAAATGGCTAAAAAAAGACTAAGACTAAGTGAGTAATGATAAAGAGAAGAATTTAACAAGACGAAACACTATTAACTGTCAAGCCTAAAGTTGAATCAAGAACTCAACATCATTTACAATGTCTTCAAAGAAAATAAAATACTTTGGAGTATACATAACCAAGAAGTTGAAGATCTTTATAAGAACTACAAAATACTGATGAGAGCAATTATAGATGACACAAAGAAATGGAAAAACATTCTAAGCCGATTGATCAGAAAAAAATCAGCATTGTTAAAATGCTCATACCACTCACTGTGATTTAGAGATTCAAAGCCATCTGCAAATCTTTTCACAGATCTAGGAAAAATAACCGTAAATTCATATGGGAATAGAACTTATACAGACAAAGCAATCCTAAGCAAAATCAACAAATCTGAAGGCACCATATTACCTTACTTAAAATTATATTAAAAGCCTACAGTAACCAAAACAGTGTGATACTGATATAAAGGTAGACACACACACTAGTAAAACTGACTGGAGAATGCAGAAATAAAACCATGTAGCTATGACCAAATGCTTTTCAACAAAAAAGACAAAAAACATACACTGGGGAAAGAATGTTCCATCCAATAAGTGGTGCTGGGGAAATTGGAAAGCAAGATACAGAAGAATAAAACAATCCCTTTTCTCACCATATTAAAACAAAACAAAACAAAAAAACCATACCTCAAGATAAGTTAAAGACTTAAATGTAAGATCTGAAACCCTAAAATCTAGTAGAAAATATAGGAAAAACTCTTCTGGACCTTGGTTTAGACAACAAATTTATGACTAAGACCCCAAAATCAAGTATTACAGCAATAAAACAGTAATATAATATTTCTACAACAAACAAAATAACATAGTAAATACCCAACCCTATAGATTGGTATAAAATAATCACAAACTATAAGATCTGACAAAGTAGTAACGTCCAGAATCTACAAGGAACTCAAATCAGAAGGAAAATAATAACTCCATCAAGAAGTGGATAAAAAAACAGGAACATTTATTTTTTAATCAAAAGAAGGTAGACAAATGGCCATAAAATGCTCAACATCTCTAATGATCAGGGAAATGCAAATTAAAACTTCAATGAGATACCACCTTATCCCCGTCAAAATGGCCATTAGTGTAAAGTCAAAAAATAAATAGATTCTGGTGCATTGCAGGGGAAAGTGAATGTTCTTACACTATATTGGGAATGTTATATACTACAACCACCAAGGAAACACTACAGAGTTTCTTAGAAGAGTTTAAAGTAGACCCACAATTTGATTCAGTAATCTCACTACAGTGTAACTACCCAAAAGAGACATTCTTTAAAAAAAAAAAAAAAAAAAAAATCTGAGCACAATGTTTATTGCAGTGCAGTTCACAGTTCCAAACACATGGGCTCAACTTAAGTGACCATCAATTAATTAGTATAAAAATACTATGGTGTGCGGACACACACACACCATGGATTACCACTCAGCCACAGAATGGCATGAAATCATGTCATTTGTAGCAACATAGATGAAACTGCAGACCATTATCTAAAATAAAGTTTCTCGTAATGAAAAAGCAAATGCCAAATACTCTTACTTATAATTGGGAGCTAAAGAAGGGTTATATATGGATATAAAGTGGTATATTTAAGAAAAGGGGAAAATACATGGGGAGTGAGTGATAAGAAGCTATTTAGTAGGTCCAGCATACTTTCTTGTATTTGAAGGTACACTAAAAACGCTGACTTAAGCATAATACAATTGATTGGTTAACAGAAATCACTTGTACCTACTAAATTTTTTTTAAAATAAAATATATTAAAAATTTTTTAATCAATACAATTAATATACTAAGAGAGGGAAGTAGAGTCTCCTAAGTAATTAAACCCAGAAATAGTCATTAAATAATTAAAACCAGAAAGACAATAAAAGATGGAAAAAATAATAACAAAAAATAATGCAGCTAATAGTTATAAACATTGTATATTACTTCAATTATATCAAAAACCATTTTATATGTTATAAGTACAAATGCAAACAATGCAAGCAACAGAAAATACAAATATGATAGATAGTAAAATATAAATGGCTTAAATATACCAATTAAAAGAAGTATAAAGTAGATACAAAGATATTCTATATTGTCTGCAAGAAACTAAATATGCTAATGAATCAGAAGAGTTGTATATAAAGGAATTCTCGGTCCAGGAGAAAGTGGGATGATATGTTTAATGTGCTGAAGGGGAAAAAAAGATAAAAAATTAAAAACTACTAACCAAGAAAACTATACTGAATAAAGCAGTCTTTCAAAAATGAAAGTGAGATAAAGAATTTTCCAGAGAATAAAAAGCTAAGGGAATTTATTACCATCGTATCTGTTTGATAATATATGCTAAAGGGAGTTCTTCAGTGTGAAAGAAAAATATGCTCATTAGTATAATTTTATAATACTTCATCTAAAAACTTATAGAAAGTTAGAGACAAACAGTTGGCCTTAATGTATATAAATTAAAAGTTAATCAGTTAAGTGGTTGGCAAACCCCAGGATAGAATGTAATGTGACCAAACAATCTAATTGAACTATATATTTGCAAAGCAATTTCACTTAAATGGACACTAGAATAGGTTGCTGAGCTAAATAACTAAAACCAAAAGAAACTGTATATAAAACCTGTTTATAACACCCTTCTCAATAATGTTGCTTCCCATGGAGTTGAGTTAATAATTCCGAAACACTTATGTATGCATATGGGAATGTAACTATAGTATATATGATGGATGATGAGAGTTTGATATCTCACTTGTGGAGTATAAAGCGTCAGCTGAGACAGGATTAGATGCTAGAATGACCTATGCAGTAGCAATTAGAGTCATCAGTGTGAACTCATGCTTACTTTAATATATAGATGATTACATATAAAATTACTATTTTATTTATAAATATGTAAATGTATATGAGTTAGCATACATTTGCACATTAACTATCCTGTCACCTGAGAGTGCCTAGTGGCAACAAACCCCCAGCAACAAGGAGTATATTTAACACTGATATCTTCATTTCTAATGCCATTATCCAATAAAAAAGACAGATTTCCTTGATAAAATGGCTGATTTGTGCTAAGGAAGGAAAAAAAAACCCAGAAGAGCCCAATGTATTTTACAGTGCCAGAAAGTAAGGTACTCAAAACATACACACATACATTAACTGTGGCATATCAGAAGGGCACAGGAGTCAACTGAAAGAGCTCTCCATGGCTAAATCAGGAAAAATTTGAATAACAAAATAACATAGTATCCTCAAGGTAGAAATGCCACAACATTTGGATGCAAGGTACAACTACAAGAGGGACTGTACCTAACAAATGCAAATATTATAACCTATTTGTTTGTATCCTCGCATTAACCTGAAATTAAAAAAAAAAATCTGCCAAGCTCTAAAAATTAAATAAATAACATAATTTCCATAGTATCAAATATGTATCTATGAATCCATAGTAATATAATCCCCAAATAATTAAATAGGTGAGGGAGAAGAGAAAAGTCTCCTATGCAAAAGAATTCCAAATAATTTAGGTAGCAGGTCTGTTCTCAAGGAAGTAGAAATTACCTCCATAATTCTTTAATGTGAGCAACATGTAGTGACATTCTTCCAGAGAATTATGGAAAAGTGGATAAAAAGAATAACTTTGCAATGTAGAAACCTGACAAAAGTACCTCAGCCAAGAGATCAAGGTTACTATCAACATTCATGTGGATAGTTTATGTCACTGATGTATCATGAATGGGGCATTTTACATCTATGGTCTTCCTCCTGAAATCTCCAAATCCCTCTCCAATCATGAGGAAAACATCAGACAAATCCTACTGAATTATATTCTGCAAAATACTGAGAAGTTGGTCTCAAAATTGTGAAGGTCATCAAAAACAAGGAAAGTCTAAGAAACTGTTAAAAGTCAAGGTAGCCTAAAATGATATGACAATGAAATATAACATGGCATCCTGGATGGAATCCAGAAACATAAAGATAACGAAGTATGAGCTTTACTTTAAGTCCTGATATGCACTTATGTGTATACCTGGTAGTATGTAGTAGAGAAATAGGAGTTAATTTCTCTTACTTGTTTTAGATTCGTAGTTTTAATTTATGTCTATGTCTGTACAACTATCAATTATGATTAAAAAAAGAACCTGACAACATTAAGCTCTAGCAATATGGTACCCATATCATGCCTCCATCTGCCTTGTACACACACTAAGTTTAGCCTGAACAATATTATTTATACTCATTCAGATACACTTTACAGATTATTTTCTGAATAAGTTTTAGCATATTTAAAGTTTTTTTCAGACATATTACATTTGTATATTTGGTTTCTTTTCTTCTGCTTGAGAATGGTTCCTTTTTTAGTTACAGTAATAGATACAATATTGTCTGACAGAATGAAAAATATGGCTGTGCTTTGCTGAAAATGAAAGGGAACATTTGGTGTTGGTGTTATGGATATGAGAAACAGAGTTACTGTGTGTCTTGTTTTTATTTGTAGTAATTAATAAATCATAAAGTATTTTTTTCAAATTTTTTCTTTCATCTTTGGTTTTCTCAGGAAGCATTAAGAAGAACACATGGTTCTACTTTTTTTAAATTTTTTTATTATGTCATAAATACGTTAAGTCATGTATACATTAATGCATTTATGGGGTACAATGAGCTGATTTTATATACAGTTTGGAATGCTTACATCAAACTGGTTAACATAGCCTTCACCTCACTTACTTTATTATTGTGATAGGACATTTATAATCTACACTTAATAGATTTGACATGTACCCTTGTAATATGCACCATAGGTGTGGTCCCACCATTTACTCTCCCTTCATGGAACATCCCCCCTCCCTTCCCATACCCTTCCTCTTTCCTTCTTCATCCTGAGCTATAGTTGTGTTTTATCTTTCATATGAAAGTGTGGGTGATTAAGTATTCCATGGTATATATATACTATAGTTTATTAATCCATTCATGGGTTGATGGATACTTGAATTTTTACACATCTTTGTGATTGTGAATTGAGCTGCTATAAACATTCAAGTGCAAATGCCCTCATGGCAAATGACTTTTGTTTTGTTGGGGTTGGGGGCAGCTGATACCTAATAATGGATTGCAGGATCAAATGGAAGGCCTACTTTTATTTCTTTGAGGACTCTGCATACTTTTTTTCATAAAGGCTGTACTAGTTTGCAGTCCCACCAACAGTGTCTGAGCATTCCCTTGTCTTCACAACCCATGCCAGTATCTGCAGCTTCTGGCAATTCTCATGGGGTAGGGTAATACCTCACAGTGGTTTTGATCTACATTTTTCTGATGATTAGGGACAATTAGCATTTCTTTTCATGAGTCTGTCCATTAGTCTGTTTGGCCATTAGTCTGTCCTCATGAGAGAAGATTCTGTTCGTGTCTCCTGCTCAGTTGTTGGACACTGCAATATGCAAGAAAAAATGATTTAAAAACTCTTTGACATATAAAAGATGCATTGTTTTGAATAGATGTTTAATACACAACTAATACTTTTAACAGTTTAACATAGTGTCTTTTAAATAAAACTGCTAAAGTATTAATTTTATATTAAACATCTATTCAAAACAATGCATCATTTTATATGCCAAAGAGTTTTTAAATCATTTTTTCTTGTATTATTGCAAATGTCTCTACAGCCAAGACATATATCAAAACAAAAATTTCAGGGTACAAAGCTGATTACTTTTATAATAATATTAGAAGATTCTGTGAACTGTAAGCCTACTGCCTAACTAACAAAATATAATTTTTCTCATTTTTTGGAATTAATTAACCTTAATAAATATGCACTTTTTCTAGCTGGTAAGCAATTTTAGAAATGTAATTTAAAATGTTACAGCATGTTTTGTGTTCCCTGATTATTCATTAATGAGTCTTGCTAATTTAAGAACCATTCGGCTTATGAGAGGACTGCTTGAACTTGCTTTTCTGCACCATGCAAACTATTCCATATGTCTTTTTTTCCTATTTCTTTTTGTTCTGTCTTGTACTCATCATTTTTTCAAGCCTCTTTATTAATTATTTCTTTTCAGATGAAATACATTTTCAATACCCTTATCCATATTTTATAATTAATTTTTTTGTTCTCTTTCAGCTAATATTAAAGGAGGTCAAGATAGAGAAAATATTTAGAAAAAGAAGAAAGATATATATTATTCCCATGTCATCTATACCACAGATGATAAATGGAAATTATAAAAAATATTACATAGAAATGGATATATTTCAAATAATTTCTTATCCATTATTTTCAACACATTAGGTGTGACATCAGAAGTTACAATCAAAGTTGACAAAAAATTAAATTAAATATATTCCAACCCCAGAGAAATAAATATGTAGTATAAATGTTTTTCATTTTCCTATAAGTTACCTCAAATTAGGGTTTTCAGGTGAAGAGGGGTTAATACTGATGTCAAAAACAGTCAACAACTAGTTGTGATTAGATTATTATGCTTAGTTAACATGTTAATCTTTAGTTGGAAACATACATTAGGACATCAATATAAAAGAGTAGTGTTTCTTTACCGATGGCCATTAATAATCAGTACTCAGAGACTTGAGGATAATTTACAACTTTGGGTCACCAAATGAAATTTTGTAAATTCTGGTTACCCAGGGATTTATGGTTGAATATGTATTCCTGCAGCACTTGAGGTACTCATGTTGTTATCACTCTTTCTATTGTACACATACCCTTAAAACAGTGATGAATGTTGTTAGTGAATTTTAACAGAATTTGTAAAGAGCAAAACAAAATTTTGTGTTTATAAACTATTTGCTAGACAATTAATTTTCCAATTACTGTGCTTCTCTCAATTAACAATTGAGCTCTGATCACTAAGAATGGAATAAAAATTTGAGATAAAATACACACTCTAGCCGGTGGAAAGACCAAAGATTTATTTGATAGAATATTTTTGTTTTGGCAACACATTTCCAATTTTATTTTCTGTCACTATGATATACATAAGTTTTTTGTTTTCTGAAACTGCACCATTAAAAATTTAGTTACTTCTGTGTTGCTACATATAGTTAAAAAGAGACATTATAGGGGATTACAATGAAAAATTAATATTCCTATCTTGCAGATGAATGTCAAAATTGCTTTGTAAAGATGTACCATTTACTATATTTTAAAATTTCATCTTTGGGGTTAAAAATGTAACTTACAATATAAGTTTAAATAAAGTGATAGTAAATAATTTTTAAACTAGTTAAATTTGCTATAATTTGAAAAAGTTCAATATTTTCCACAATGTAAAGTTCCTCTGCCTATAAGGTTAATTAACCTTATTTCAAGGTTCAATTACTAATGGGCAGAGTGTATTTTATTCTTCACATGGTGCATTGAAATAGAGCTTCATTTGGTTTTGAAAACATGAATTAGTCTCTACCATTACGCTGAAACATACTATAAGCTGTGTGGTTCTCATCAAATGACTTTCTCACCCGTATTTAACCTTAAAATAAGTAAGAGAGAGCTCTGCTTCAGGATTGAATATTCTAGTAATCAAACACTCTTATTGACAAAAAAAAAAAAAAGAAAGAAAGAAAAAAGGAAAGAAAAGATACCACGGGTTTTAAATATAAATTTAAATATAACTATATAATCAACTAGACAACTATGATGAAAAAAATGTTAAATGGACTAAAATTTCCCCAAAAATTATCTTCAGTGGTTAGCTAAATATATAAAAGCAGCCACTTTTATTTTCACAGGGGTGTCAGAAATTCCTGGACTGACATTGAAAATTTTAATTTTGGTATGGGAAGTGATCTGCTGACAGAGCATGATTATAAACCTCTTGCATTTACTAAGTAAAATAATTGTTATTTAAGCACAAGTGTTCTGATACTGCATCAGATGATCTGATAACCACGAAGGCCTCACTTCTGTGAACATAGTGTATAGACCGTGGACATGCTAAACAAAGGGATAATTCGTGTCCTGGAGGGTCGGAGCCATATGGCTCCAGAGCTCATTATTCTGCTGAGAACACTGTGCGATTTAAAACTTATCAATTGTTTATTTCTGAAATTGTCCATTTAATATTTTTGGAACAAGGTCCCCTGGGTAACTGAAACTGGAGAGAGTGAACACTTAAATAAAGGGAAAACTACTATGGTTGTGTTTTTATTTTTTATTTTTTTGAGAAATCTACACTATTTGTTTTCATAATGACTGTACTGATTTGCATTTACACATACAGCATATAAGTGGTACCTTTTCTACACATCCTGCTGATACCGGAATTTCGTCTTCAGTAGGTTCTTGGTCTCAGTGATTTGAAGACTAAATCCACATACCACAGATGAGTGGTAAGACAGGATTTATTTACAGAAAAGAGTACAAAAACACCAAGGCTCCCAGGAGAGAGAGAAAACCCAAGTCGGGAGAGAAAAGCTCTCTCTCTCTCTGTCTCTCTATCTGGCTCTTAATTTAGGGGTATATAGGTGCCTGGGTTCCTTGTAAATGAGGCCAGGAAATGAATGGATACAGTCTCTGCCCCTGGGGCAAAGTGAATGAATGCATTAATGAATGGACACAGTCCTTTCCACTCGGGCAAGGTGAATAAATGTATTAATGAATGGACACAGTCCATTCAGGAATTAAGGCCTAGGAAACTTACATGAAATTGACCTAGGCATAGGAAATGGGGGTTGTTATTCAGTCATAAGTGCAAAGGGAAGGAGACACTAAGGTGCCAGTGTCTCCCCAGCAGCTGTCTGAACCCTTTGGCTATTGGAGCCTCTGGTGGGGATGGAAGGCCCCCTGTGGAAGGCCTCCCCATTCCCCTTGCCTACCCTCCAGCATGCTGGTTCCTCTGCCGGCTGCCGCAGCACCAACACCACCAAGGCAGAGGCTGCAGGTCCTTCCTGGCTGGAGCACCACCTGTCCTGTATCACTACCAAAAACTTGGCACTTTTTTTTACTGGCCATTCTAATGGGTGCCAATTGATATCTCATTTTAGTTTTGATTTCCATTTCTCTAATAATTAGTGGTACTGAGCATTTTTTCATGAATCTGTCATCTGTTTGTATATTGTATTTTGAGAAATGTCTATTCCAGTCCTTTGCCCAGGTTTTTACCTATTGCTTGAGTTGTAGGCTGCAGAAGTGTTTTTTTAACATACAGTTTGACAATTAGTCATTTACTCAATAGTTATTTACAAAGATTTTCCTGCATATCATAGATTGTCTTTTCACGGTAATGATTGCTTCTTTTGTTGCTGCAGACGTAGTTTAGTTCAATGCAGTGTCATTTGTCTATTTTTGCTATTATTTTCTGTGATTTGGGAGTTATATCGAAAAATATTTGCCCAAACATAAGTTTTTTGCATTGTTTTCCTAAGAGTATCAGAGTTTCATCCCTCATGCTTAAATCTGTAATTCACTTTTGAGTGTATTTTTGTATATAACGTTGGATATGGATTCAATATCATTCTTCTGCATGTGAATATTCAGTTTTTGCAACATCACTTACTGAAGAGACTATTGTTTTCCTATAATGTGCCCTTAGCAACTTTTTCAAAGATCAATTCATTACAAATATGTAGATGTTTTTCTGGGGTTTCTATTCTGTTCAATTGGTTAATGTGTCTATTTTTATGACAGTACCATGCTGTTTTGATTACTTCAGCTTTGTAGCACATTTAGACGTTATGTAGTATGATGCCCTCAGCTTGGTTATTTTTGCTTTTAGAATTATTTTAGATTCCTAAATTGTCCAACAAAGATTTCAAATTAATTCTTTTAAAGAAGCTCAGCAAAAAAAAAAAAAAAAGGACGGCGCCTGTGGCTCAAGGAGTAGGGCGCCGGTCCCATATGCCGGAGGTGGCAGGTTCAAACCCAGCCCCAGCCAAAAAAAATCACACACACACAAAAATAAATAAAAAAAAAAATAAAGAAGCTCAGCAAGCTTAGAAGAACAAACAAAGAAAAATTATGAATATCAGGAAAACAACACACACACAAATGAGGATATTAACAGACATATTGAAATCATAGAAAAGAACCCAAAAGAAATTCTGGAGGTGAATAAACTATAAATAAAATGGAAAGAATCTTTAAGTAGAAGAAAGACTCTCTGAACTCAAAGATAAGTTATTTGAAAATATCAAAACAGAAAAGAAAATAGACAAAACAAGGACGCCAGGTATGGTGGCTCACACCTGTAATCCCAGCACTCTGGGAGGCTGAGGTGGGAGGATTGCTTGAGATCAGGAGTTCAACACCAGCCTGAGCAAAGCAAGACCCCATCTCTACTAAAAATAGAATAATTGGCCAGGCATCATAGCGGGCACCTGCAGTCTCAGCTACTTGAGAGGTTGAAGCAGCTCAGGAGTTTGAGGTTGCTGTCGGTAGGCTGAGGTCATGGCACTCTAGCCCAGGAGATAGAAGAGACTATGTCAATAAATAAATAAATAATAATGAAAAGGAATAAAGCAAGCTTCTGTGATTTGTGGGACACTATCAAGGGAGGTAACATGAACATTACAGAAGGAGAATAAATAGTGAAACAGAAAGTTTATTTGAAGAAGTAATGATCAAAAACTTCCTACATTTGGAGAAAAATATAAATCGACAAGTAGCTTCCAATCAACTAATCAAAGATGATTTACCCCAGGATATATTGTAATCAAACTGACAAAAATAAAAAACAAACAGAGAACTGTGAGAGTAATAGAACTAAAAACATCCTCACATACAAGTAAACCACACTAAGGCTTTCAGCAGATTTCTCAGCAGGAAATTTGCAAGCCAGGAAAAGTGGCATGATATATTCAAAGTGCTAAAGTAAAAAAGCAAAAACGACCAGACAACAATACCATATGTGGCAAAAGTATTCTTCATATATGAACGAGAAAGAAAGACTGTTAGATTCAAACGAAAGCTAAGGGATTTCTTCACTATTATATCTGCTGTATAAAATATACGGAAGGGAGTTCTTAATTCTGAAATGATAGTATGTTAATTGGTAGCCCCCAAACGTAGAAAAGTATAAATCTCACTGATAAAAGTAAGTGGATAATCAAATTTAGAGCACTTTAACACTATAATGAGGATGTGTATGTATCATACGTATCTGTAAAAGTTAAAAGACAAACTTATAAATGACTTTAACTACAATAATTTGTTAAAAGATATACATTATTTACACTAATTATATGAGAATTGGGTAAAAGATATTTGAGGTTGTGGAGGACAATTCAAAATATATCTGAGTCTTTCCCCCTCCCTCCCATAAACCTCACAGTAACCACAAAGCAAAAACCCGTGGTAGATACACAGAAGATAAAGGGAAAGGAATTCAAACATACACTAAAAACACATCAATCACAAACAAGACAGCAAAAGGGAGAAAGGAGCTATGATAAGGGCTTACAAAACAACTGGAAAGCAATTAACAAAATGTCGATAATCACACGGAAAACACTCTTGTTTTGAACCAAGAATATAAGAAATAAGGACCCTTTAGCAGTTTTCAGTTTTAAAACTATACGTTTATGTTTCCTTGCCCATGATACAGCCTATCATCTTGAATGTTTTTCATTTTCCTTTCATTTATCACAATTCTAATCCACTTTTTTTCTTTATGAATATTACTCTGGCGATCAAGCAGGGCTGATCTCTTCTTCCATCGCCCTTATTTCCACGTCGTTATTACAGCTAATTTTATTATGATAGTTCGTTTGTATGTTTTCTTCCCCTACTGTATTTCAGATTTCGTTAGGGAAGAAGTAAGTCTTATTAATCTTTGGCTCTTCGTCATCTCGCACTACCTGGCATATATTAGCCTTTCAAAAATATTTTTGGATAGGGCGGCGCCTGTGGCTCAGTGAGTAGGCCGCCGGCCCCGTATGCCGAGGGTGGTGGGTTCAAACCCGGCCCCGGCCAAACTGCAACAAAAAAATAGCTGGGCGTTGTGGTGGGCGCCTGTAGTCCCAGCTGCTCGGGAGGCTGAGGCAAGAGAATCGCGTAAGCCCAAGAGTTAGAGGTTGCTGTGAGCCGTGTGACGCCACGGCACTGTACCCGAGGGCGGTACAGTGAGACTCTTGTGTCTACAAAAAACAAATATATATATATATATATATATATATATATATATATTTGGATAAATGGTGTGCACAGTAAAAAGTGGATGCTTTTCTTTTCTATGTTTGGCAGTTATAAATTGCAGTCCACTAATTTCAAGTGCATCTCCCCACCTGTTCCAAATGGTGATCATTCAACCTCGGTTAATCAAGAATTTATCTAATATTTAGACATTGGAGACAACTCTTTATAGGTCCTGTCCGGTTACTTGCAAAATTCACTACTAGGCTTCATGGTCCCTTGGACTGGAAGCCCTGCCTCATTCTAACTATGCTTAGGACATGGTGTTCTTCAACAAGCCTAGGGACCATGTAGCCAAATTTCACATTTACCTCTTCTTCACCTCTTAACATTTGCCTCTTGTCTCTATTCTTCTGGGGAGCAATGTGGAGATTACAAATCGATTCTGCACCATACTCTCAAGACCAATGAACATAGTGGAATGCATGCCGGTTTTGTTAATGCTACGTAATAAAATATATATTACTCTTCAGGAATATCACATATTGAAAAAAATATCATTTAATATTCATGTTAAAAAATATTCATTTAACAAGGGCAAATAGGATACAGCAGTAGCTTACACAGTGAAAATTTTAGTTATGTAGCCAAGAGAGCCAAATAATTACAGACAATAAATGTTAAGTAAAGTGATATAGGAATAAAATGTTCTGTGAAAGGTAACCAAGCCAGTTACACGGAAGATACCATGAAAGATATTTTTGAGGTGGTAATATTTAATTTGAGGTATAAAGGATGCATAGAAAATGAGTAAAACTGTGATGTTGATACAGGGCGGATGGCCCCCAGTTTGGCCGTGCTGGTCATCCAGGAGGACCTGCCTTTCCTTCTGTGTCGCCACCCCGGGGGTGTTGGTGCCCCAGGACGTGGGGAGGCGAGGGCTGGATAGCCAAGTGCTGCAAAGAGGGGTGAGCTCGAATGAAGCCAGCAGGTCCCTCGTTAGTTGAGGGGGACTGTGGCACTGCCCACACTGCTGCCCCAGCCACCTCTACTTTCCCCTTGTCTCGGGGTGCAGTGCTGCAGGTGTGAGGCTGCCTTCTAGGGTGTGCACAGAGTTTCTGGGGCTGGGAGTGATCCCTGTGCAGGGTTACCTATTTAGAGCTGAACAGGGAACCCCCATTTCCCAGTCCTTGTCAATTTCATATAAGTTTCCTAGGCCTGCGAAATTTCATGAAGGGATTGCACTGGCATTTTGCTCCCAGCAGAAGGGACTCTATCTTTCCATTTGTCAACACAACACAGCCTAATAAGGCTTTGTATATACCCTTGGACAAAGGACTCAGACTGAGATTTTTCCCACTGAGGTCTTTCCCTCTGCCAGAAGCTCTGGTGCTTTTTTCTGTATTCTGTTCTGTATAATAAATCCTATCTTACCACTGATCTATGGTTGATGGGTTCATTCTTTGAATACCGGAGACCAAGGATCTACTGAAGAAAGAAATTTCTATAACAATGTCACACATAAAAGCAACATGTAAAGTTTAGACTAGTAGGAATACAGAATGTACTATCGAGTCCTCTATATAAGTTGAAAGTTAAAGAAAAGTGAGGATGAAAGAAGGATTGGCTCCGGTGAGTGTACCCCCAACATACTCAATGTTTTTGATGACCGATTTTCACACTGTTTGAAGAGCGAGAAAGAACTGATAACAGACACTGGGGATGTAACAGGCTAGATGTCAATGTTTGGAATTTACCGAAGGAGCAAAAGGATGACAGTAGAGAGTTTTAAAACAAGCAATAACATAACATACACTCTACAGATACCATTCCATCTGGAAGGACCAGTTAGGAGGTTCCCCACCATAAACTTATCAGTGGTAGAGATTATGAGAAGTAAAGAAAGTTGAGAAATATAATTAGAATATAGGATCTGCAGTATCCATTTTATTGATTAAATGTAAAGAATTTGGAAGAGAGAGAATATATGGAAGAATAAATGAAGGGGGCCAGGACTCACCTATCATGTGTATTTAGTATTTTCAACGAGAAAGCATATAGGAAAAGCAACTTGATAAGTCTGTGTTTACATCAAATTGATGTGATACATTTAAGAGAAGATAACTGCCAATAACAGTCAGATATATACATATGTATATATAATATGAGACATGTTTAGTGAGTAGAAATAAAAGTGGACTATCATACATACACACACGTACACAGTAAGTGAAACCAGTAAGTGAAGTGTTTCAGATGCTGAAGAGGTACAGAGCGTAATAATATTTGAAGAGGAGCACCAACATCTATCATATACATTGAGAACATGAACCCTGGAGATTTATTCAGAAGTAGAAGCCACTGAAGTGTAAGGAAAAGTCAGGGAATAGAGTAGTAGGGGATACTACAGAAAGCAATGCTTTCAGAACGAGGGAGTAGTAAAAATTTGTAGTGAATAGGTCATAAAATCATAGAACATCAAAATATTCACTTACACCTTTCAAGAAAAAAAACCTCTTTCAAGCATTAGCTAGGATACGTTTACTTCCTCATTATGTTCAAAATATAATTCTAGGAAATGAAACCAATTTCCTCTCCACATTTCTCCGACACAATTCTGGAAAGTGAGACTAATTCATACAGGCACATATATAAATTTTTAATCAAGAAGACAGTCTAGATTGCAAATAAACGCATAAATTGACTTTTTAATTTCCTCACGAATTTTTAACCGCAAGAAGAAAATCAAGCTGATTTCTGACATTTCATAGCAGAATGTAAGGAGGCTGACTTACTTAGTTCTCTCCACTTTTTATTGCTTTCACTGAGTCTTTCTTTCTCCTTTTCTTATTTTTTCCCCTCTATGTGAGCTGAAATCAATTTAAAAAAAAAAAATGTTAAGGATGAATGAAGCATTGGACCCAGAGAGTGCACCACCAACATACTCAGTGTTTTCAATGACCAATTTTTCACACTGTTAGAAGGGACTGAAAGGTTAGTATTCATCTCACATTGGAAGTAAGCTGAAAAGACACAGCTACACTTTTCAGTCTGATTGTTTTTTATTTGAAGTGTACACTCACAAACTATAGTTATAGAGAGGAATGCAAAAGGCACAGGAAAACATTGAATTTGTTTGTCCGGTTAAATGTGGGATGCATATATGTATGCCAGGCATCTACCTCAAATGATTTACTTGGATTTCTAAAGGCCATTTGATTTAATTGGTTGATTGATGTTCATAAATGATATTGATGTCCTAAAAAATATTCCATGATTTTGTAAGGAGGGAGGTGGTAGGAGAGTGTGTTTGTGCCTCTTTATTCATTTTCCAATTCTTTTTGTATAAAAAACAAACTATGCATAGCATTAGCTTAGCTTCTGAGCTGGGAAAGAGCTTAGAACTATTAATAAAAACAAAACTGAAACAAGCTTAAAATAGAAAACAAAACCTTATAGAAATATTTAACTATGATCTGTAAGTGCAAGTATCTTATACTCAGTTCTCCTATAACATGTGAAAAATGTTACACCCCAATTATTATATAGCCTATCAATTTATGGCAATAACATATACAAATGAAAAGAAGATCATTCTCATCGCTCCATCTGTGCATACAAACTGATATTAGAAAAACTAAATTGTGCCCCTCTTGTTTCTACCCATTAGAATGGGTTCCAGTCATTTTTAAAAATAAAACAAATTAATATAACCATGTGTAAGGTGCTTACTGCCTTTTATTTGTGAATTTTCAATAATCTTCTTTTTAAAGAAAAATAGAAATATTTGGGTACTAAAAGGACACTTAAAGTGTTTATTTTTTGCTTTGCTGATTCTATGCATTTCATTTTTTTAAATTTCAGAGTATTACATGGTAATACTGTATTAACATGTAAAAAAACAATTTATTCAGCCAACAGTATTACATGGTATTACCATATAATAATATAATACCATGTAATACTGTTGGCTGAATAAATTGTTTTTTACATAGTTTGAGTCATATTTATAAGTGTGCCTATCACCCATATAGCAGGCATTGTACCTACTAGTTGTACATTTCTCCTTTCCCTTAAATTGATGACATCAGGACATCAAGGATAATATGACAATATCTTTGATGGCCATTCTAGAAATTTTAAATTGCTTTGAAGGGTTGACTAGGTGCTGGCATTGGTGCATAGCTTCCCAAGGGGAGTAATTAGACGGCAACCATAGTGATATTCAGCAATGAGATATGTAACATGTTTTCTAGGATGAGTTCATGAAGTTAATTGTCATACCTTATAAAATGTTGGTCTATTTCTAATGATGCTAACATTGGAAAAAAATATTAATTTAACAGCCAAATGGATTTTATATCTTCCATCTTTAAATCTCAACAAGAATCTAGGAATATTGCATCAGAGGCAGAGTTTGGTTTACTAGCGGGAACATTCTTACCAAGATCATTACTTCACTCCGGGCCAAGATAAGAAGAAAGAAAGACATAATAACTATCTTTGGTATACCCACTGGTAATGTCCTCAATGCTATGCTCTGAAATTCACATTGAGACTTAATATCCCATGTAATAGTATTAATAGCTTTGGACTTTGGCAATTGATAGCTCATAAAAGCCCAACTCTCACAAATATCTTAGAGATCTTGTAAAAGAGCTGGAAGGAAATAAGTAGGTCCCTTTTTTCATCCTCCCTTCTTCCATGTTAATAAACAGAGGAGGTGATATATATGAGGAACATACCCTCACCAAACATCAAATCTGCCAGCATCTTATGTTGGATTCCATACCCTATACAACTGTGAAAAATAAATACTATTATTTATAAATTTCTTTCTGGTGTTTTGTGATAGCTGCACTAACAGATGAAGATATCTATCAACTAGGCAACTCATTAAATCTACAGTGAAAGCGTAAGAAGGAAGGGGAAGGATGACCAAGAGTATTAATAGAAAATCACGCCTTGAGACAAGAGGAGATGTTAAGCATCCCATTAAATATCTCCCAGGTCTTCAGTCTCTTAAAACATAGCACTGAACCTATGTTTTCCCTTTGTGGAGCCACATATTTAAAAACAAAACAAACAAACAAACAAAAAAAAAAAACACCACTCCTTCATAGAAACTCCATAGACTACTGGTGGGGTACTTTGATTTTATCCTCCAAAAGGACCATAGAGTACCCTTCATTATATGCCACATTTTACCCTCATCAGAGATCGTAAAGTAGAAATAAATGAAAATATTATGATACTTTAAATTGTTAAAAATTTAGAGATACTTGAAATTTGCATATAAGCTCCATGTCATGATAATATACCTGAAATTTGTAAAAAAAAACAAAAACAAAAACAAAAACTGATATTAATATTTTAAAGAAACCAAATTTCAAAATTCTTAATTAAAGTTTAAAAGTCCTCTATGAATTAAAACGTAAAGAAATTCACACAGCTGTTATCATACTAAATAAAATAAAACTGAAAGATTTCCTCTTAGAACTGGACCCAGACAAGGTTTCCCTCTATCACCACTACTATTCAACATACTGCTAGAATTTCTAGCCACTGTAATCAGGAAAGAGAAGAAAATGGGGGTAGAGGAGACCAAACTCTCACTCTTTGATCATGATATGATCTCATGCTTAGAAATCCCCAGAGACTCAACTACAAAACTTCTGGATGGGATCAAGAAATACAGCAATGTCTCAGGGTATAAAATTAATGTCCACAAATCAGTAGCCTTTGTATGAGCCAATGACAGCCAAGTTGAAAAGCAAATCAAGGACACAATTCCCTTCACGGAAGCTTCAAAAAAATGAAATAACTAGGAGTATACCTAACAAATTAAATAACTAAGAGTATACCTAACAAATGAAATAACTAGGAGTATACCTCTACAAAGAGAATTATAAAACCCTAAGAAAAGAAATAGCATAACACAGCAATAAGTGGAAGAACATACCATGCTCTTGGCTGGGAAAAAATGATCATTGCTACAATGCATATACTACCCAAAGCAATATACAGGTTCAGTGAAATTTCCATTAAAATATCAACATTGTACTTTGAAGAACTGGAAAATATAGTTCTTCATTTCATATGGAACCAATAAAAACCTATATAGCCAAGGTAGTTCTTAGTAATCAAAACAAAGGCAGAGGCATCACTCTACCAGACTTCAGGTTATATTATGAGTCCACAGTGATTGAAACAGGATGATATTGGCACAAAAGTAGAGACATGGATACATACAACAGAATAGAAAACCAAGAGATGAAACCAGTCTTTACTTGCCATCTGATATTTGAAAAACCAAACAAAAGCATACAGTGGGGGAAAGAATCCCTATTCAATAAATAGTACTAGGAGAACTGGATAACCACATGTAAAAGAGTGAAACTGGACCCACACCTTCATCACTTACAAAAATTGATTCAAAAATGGATAAAAGATTTAAATGTAAGATGTGATAAAAAAAAAAATCCTTGAAGAAAGTGTGAGAAAAACACTTGAAATACTTGGACTCAGGAGAGATTTTTATCAAGAAGACTTCAATGGCAAGCACAACAACACCACAAATAAACAAACGGCACTTAATTAAATCAAAAAGCCTCTGCACAGCTAAGGACACAATTAAAGCAAATAGACAACCTTCAAAAAGGGAAAAGACATTTGCATGTTACAAATCTGAGAAAGGGTTGATAACCAGAATCTACAGATAACTCAAATTAACCAACAACAACAAAAAAATTAAAAAAGAGCAAACAGTCCTAGAGACATGAATAGAATCTTTTCTGAGGAAGATGATGAACGGCTAAGAAACATACGAAAAAATGCTCCTCATCTCTAATCATCAGAGAAATGCAAATCAAAACCACCCTGAGATATCACCTGACCCCAGTGAGAACAGTCCACATCTCAAAGTTGCAAAGTTGCAGATGCTGGTATGGTTGTGGAGAGAAGGGAACACTTTTACACTATTGGTGGGACTGCAAACTAAAACAGCCTCTTTGGAAAGAAGTATGGAGAAGCCTCAAAGAATTCAAATTAGTCATCCCATTTGATCTTGCAATCCCTTTGCTAGGCATCTACTAAGAAGAATAAAAATCAATTTACCATAAGGACGTTTGCACTAGACTGTTTATCACAGCTCAATTTACAATTGCCAAGATGTGGGAACACCTAAATGCCCACAAACTCAGGAATGGATTAATAAACTGTGGTATATGTTTACCATGGAATACTGTTCACCCATAAAAAAAGATGGGGACTTTACACTATTTGCATTAACCTGGATGGAGTTGGAGCACACTCTTCTTAGCAAAGTATCACGAGAATAGAGAAGCAAGAATCCAATGTATTCAATTCTAATATGAAGCCAGTAGAGAACTAACACATGCCCACAGAAGAGAAAAACTTGATTCAATTCAAGCTGGGGAGGTGGGGGGTAATGGATGTGCTCCCCCTTAATGGGCACAATGGAGTATATGGCACATCTCTTGGATGTGGGACACAACTACAGGACAGACTTACCTAACAAATGCAAGCATTGTAACCAAGCTGTTTGTACCCTCACATTAACGAAAAATTTAAAAAAAAAATTAAAAAAAAGAAATTCATGCTCTCATCTTACAATGAGTATCTTCTGCTGAGATTAATTCCAGCTAGTTTATTGTTTGTTTGTTTGTTTGTTGATGGTATCAAATTCACCAAATAATTTAATAGAATTTGGACATTATTTGTATGCTTGTTCCAGTCTGTCACTGTGTTCTTTTTTTATGATTAACATAAGGGTAGCATTGGTTAGTTTATGTTGCTTTTGTTTCTTAGGTAAAGTTCAAGTTGCAGTTGCACCCTTATTCAGGGTTATGCTGTTACACCCTCACAGTGAGCCCACCAGGTGAGAGCTCACCAATCCCCCCACCCTCTTCCTCATTACCTTTATGTTTTCCCCTCATCCTCCTCCCTGGTTTTCTTCCCATTGGCATGTAGCTGTTTTTTACAGGTTTCATATTAGCAGGTTATTATTTGTGTACACACCACCAACAAAGGATCAAATAACTATTCCAGGATTCAGCCTAACTCTAGAGGGAGCTCAAAATAGTAAGTGTCTTAGGCTACTTACTTTTAGTCAATTCCTTCTGAAAGACAGATCAATTATGCACAACCAAGGCCTAGATGAAGAAGTCTTCCCCTTGAATTCAATTTTTCTAATTTTTATTTATTTATTTATTTTTGGTCCTGGGCATACTTCCAAATTTCCTTAGGTAGTCCTTAGGTAGTCTTCTCTTTTAAAATAATTATTTTAGAATTCATTTTGAAATTTTTAATCATATTTGTAGATTTCATAAATAATGGAAAACATAGAGGTTAAAATCATAAAAAAAAAAAGATATTCCGGAATTGACTAAGACAAAGAATGAAATAAAAATTGAAGTAGGTTGTTTTGTTAAAGCATTTACTTTGACAAAGTATTTTCCCATTTTATTCAAGTTGTCAGTGATATTGACATGATTTTGTCATTATAGCACCGTATTGTTTTATTATCTATATGTTTCCCTCTTCTCTTTCTATCAAGCAAGCGTAAAAAGAATTATCAAAATTGTTCTGTCATTCAGATAAAGTTCTAGCAGCCAGTTGTTTAATTGTTTAGAGAGCATTTTTTTTAAGTAAAATTTATTCAAGGTAAACAAATCCATATACTGGAGACAGGTTCAGTCAATTTAATTGGTTTCAACTAACCTTAACCTTAATCCTTCAAGATAATTCAAGACTTTAAAGAAACAAGCCCCACGTGTTATACAAAAGAGCACAAGCTCCATGATTCTCAAGAGATTTATATCGTGTTTTTGCAAGTTAAAGAGCAGCTCAGTGATATATTAGAAAATTTGATGTTAATTCAATCATCAATGTTAGACACACACACACACACACATAACACTTCTAATATCCATTATTCTAACGTTGACATAAGCAGTTGTTAAAATAAAATATGCATTTCTGGAAGCTAATTATAGGGTGTGAGCTTTCTAATTATAATTCCTATTAAACACCTACCAGATGTAAATTTCTTATTAGGGAAACTCAATAATCGTAAGGTACAACTTTAATAAATACACATACCATACTGCCTATGCTGAAATATTTTAAAGAACATTGCATACCTCAAAGCATATGTCACTTAAATAATATAATGTCCAAGGACCCACAAACATAATTTGTGTGACATAAACTATAAAACAAATGTGCTGGAAAAAGAATGATTATTTGTAAGGGCTGCATTTAGACCATATCATAAATGAAATGCATGTACAACTGATTCTTTATATTCCAAAGATATCAGAACAATCTAAATCACAGTTTAGGCAATATGTTAATTCTCAAAATTTCTCAAGCTTCTACCCAATTTTCAGGGATTGCACCATATAGTTTGAAAGGTATTGAAGGCAATGACTCATAAATAGGGGAAGCATGGAAAATAACTAATTTGCCCTTATTACTCCAAATTAGAACAGAAAAAGGCACTTGTCAATTTGCTATCAGGTTCTTAAGAGGAAGAGATGACCACAAGCCCACTTAGACCAAGGCTCATCAGATTGAGGCAACTGAAATCCACCTCCATCAAATACTCTATCATGCAGCTTAAAGAACACGAGAAAGCATCAAACACACCCCATCTAGGAGCCTTTGTAAAAGTTTTCCTTTATAATTAGAATATCATGTTGGTATTTTAACATCCCATGTCTTATAAACATTGAAAATAGAGCAATAAAATTCTTCTTAGTGTAATTTATTTAATTTGTCACATGTTTACTGGAAGAAAGAAGGAGACAAAGCCAGGGAAATGCTCTTGATTTAGTTTCTTACCCACCTATATATGGACCATTTAAACACTAATAAGGATTTTTCTGTTTTTTCTTTCTCTTTCTTCAAGGAAGAAAAGCAATGATACTGAAGCATATAACAGCCTGTCAGTGAGTTCTCAGAGTGACGAGACAAATGCCAAATGAATGCTCAGAGTAGCATAAACATCAACACATTTTATAGTATATAAGTTGCCTACTACAGCTTTAAGTCAGTAAATTATCACGTGTCATTTGAATAAACACATTAATTTATTAAAATGTGACTTAATCATTTTCAAAACATACACATTTGTTTTTATACATCAGTAGAATGATTACAAGGCATATGTATGCAATTAGCTCGAAAGGGCATAAAGTTATGGGGGCTTTCACAGGCATTTGCTGATAGAAATTATCTATGCTTTTTACCCAGAAGGGGCTTTGAGGTTCTAACAGTTTCCCTTTTTCTCTATACATTCCTCTTTTATTTGAGTTGGCTCAATATCTGATTCAGTTCCTCTAAAAACCTTCAATTGAAAGTCAGTTCCTTCTGAATTAAGTCGAGGTTAGTTTATAAACACCTCAGAAGGCAGCAGAAGTATAACCTACAACATACTGTCTAGGGTAACAAAACCCATCACCTTCAAACCCACCTCTCCTAATGTGGAAATAGAAAGTGGAAAGAAGAATTCTTATTTTCAATAGTAAACAATTAACTATTTACTTAGAAGTGGATTGGGTCCAAAAGGGCCATGTTGTTGTACTTATAATAAAATATAAATTAAAATTTAGATGTGGCCCAGTCTTTTATTTAGATGAATTCATAGTTCAGCCTTAAATAGTTTGATCAATTAATTACACAAAGTTCAGGCTAGTTAAGTTAAAGTGAAATTAAGTATATTTGAATGCAGAGATAAAATTAAAGAGTTAGTCAAAAACTTTTTAAATAAAAATTATTATCAACCATGGAATGACCATATTCAAGAGATGTGCAGAGTAAGTAACTTGGTTCTGTCCATCTGGTGTTCTCCAGGTACTCATAAAATATATTCTCTTTACAGACAATTGAAAATATGTACTGTACGGTTATTCCTCAGTATCCATAGGGTGATAGTTCCAGGACCTCCAAACATATTATCAAATCTGTGAATGTTCAAGTCCCTATGTAAAGTGGTGCAGTATGTGCCTAGACTATATGAACATCTTCCCATTTACTTTAAATTATTTCTTGATTACTTATAATATCTAACAATTTAAACTCAGTAAATAGTTGTTACAGAGTGCTTTGTTAAAAGGGGTTTATTTATGTTGTATTGTTCATTTTTTCAAATATTTTTATCCACCTTTGGCTGAGTTCATAATGCAGAATCCATGGATAAGGAAGATTAACTGTACTCTTATAATTATGAAAGACTTCTCATTTTTATTTATTGCATTTTTTTCTACTTTTATTCCATCTTGAAATTAGCCTTTGAAACTTTGCAACATGAACAGTGAGAGCACAGGGAAATCAGTCTACGGGTAAAATATCCTTTCATTTTTTTAACAACAAAACTCCATCTGGCCTGTGAGCATATAGAGACTTAAACAATCTTTAGCTTCCAGTCTCTGATGTTCAAATTTTTTTAAAAATGGCCAAAAAAAGCACTTAAATTATCTGCTTGGGAGCTTTGAGGGTCAGCTGCTACACCCCTAAGTTTCAAATCTCAGATAAGTGTGACAAAGAAAAAAAATGTTGTGCAATAATTTATTCTCATTCATATGTAAACAATCTAGAGTCTATAAGATAACTTTCTAAAATGGTAAAATTTCAGAAAAATAACAGAAAAGAAAGCTCTACATTTTCTTTCCCCACAAGAAAACACTAATTTAACAACAATGCATAAACAAAATTCCCTGTGTGAAAAAATCCAGAAAAGAAGTTAAGAGGCTCTTGCATCATAAACCCAACTATGCAGAAGCTGGTAAAATACTCACAGCACTCATCCACCACAGTCTCTCACACTCGGTCACCAAGCCCTGACTGGTGACAAACTCTCAGCTCCAGCTTCTCCCCGAGGAAAGAATAAAAAGACTGATACACATGTCCCAAAACGTGCAAAATTTTTGAGATTCCCAAAGACCGTTTTTTTTTGTTTTGTTTTTTCTTGCCTGAATTTGAGCACTGACAGGTAAGAGCACAAGATTGGGGGGCGATGAAAACAAAAGCGGAGGTTGGGACCAGCATGCACTAACTCATCTAAGTCAATCCCCAGCTCCGCGTGGAATGAACAGGGGAAAATCCTGAACTCTGAGCTTCTTCCTCCAAAGCAAAAGTGTTAGATCATCCATCGCATGTCTCAGATTTTGGAAGACTGACCACAAGACTGGTTTCCCATTCACCTGAGAGCAATAACAGGACCTAGCATAGTCTAGCTGTGTAAGGGCCACTGAGAACGGAGAGAGTGGGCAGCTTACTGCTGCTCCAGAGGACCTGAGGAATGTCACACAGAAGCCACTGGCCTCTCACTCAGGGAGAAGGGAAGAACGGAGTAGGAATCTAACATCACTGCCTTTTAAAGAGTTGCCTAAGGAAGTGATTTCGGTCTAACCCAACTCAGAGTTGTGATGGGACCCAGAACGCTCTAGAAGCTTGGGCAGATTGCAGCAACCAGGACCACAGACAGACACCAGAGAGAGCAAGACATTATGGGTCTTAAGAAAAGGAACCAACAAATGTCTGTAACTGGCAGATCACACGCGGAAGTGTAGAGCAGATGTATCTACAGGGAAGGTCTGAGAACTCTCCTGCTCGCTTGGCAGAATGCATTTAGCTTGAATGTCTTTTCTGTAAAAAGCAAGTTCATAAGGACTAGAAGAGGCAACGATCCTAATGATAAGTTTAAGGCACAAGAAGAAAAAAAGAAATATGACCCAATTAAAGAAACAGCAAAAATATTCAGAAACGTAACCTAAAAAAATGAAGGTATATTACATGACAAAACATTTGAAATAACTGCCATAAAGTTGAAAAAGCTTAAGAAAATGATGTATGGACCAAATGTTAATATGATCATAGAGATAGAAAACATATATCAAGAACCAAACAGGAAATTTGGAGTAAAATGACAAAATTGAAAAATTCACAACAGACTGAACAAGCAGAACAGAGGGTTAGAAAAACTGAAGACAAGAAATAAAAGCCATCCCAAAAAGAAATGAAGTAAATGCCTTCTATTTGCAGATGGTTTTATAAGTATAAAATCCAGGTTTACACACACACATACATCCAGGTTTACACATATATAAAATCCAGTTTACACACTCTCTTTCTTACAAACCCTGCCTGAATATTAGATGAATTTGGCAGTTGCAGGATACAAAATCTACATGGAAAAATCAGTCATGTTTCTTACATACTAAAAACAAACAATTTGAAAAGGAAATTAAGAAAGCTCAGGGAGTAGGGTGGCGGCCCCATATACCGGGGGTGACAGGTTCAAGCCCGGCCCTGGCCAAAACTGCAAAAAAAAAGCAATCCCATTTTCAATAACACCCAAAAGAGTAATGAAACATTTAAAATAAATTGAACCCAGGACAAGAAAGACTTATACACCAAAAACTAGAAAATACTGATGAAAGAAATGAAAGAAGATGGAAACAAAGGGAAACATATTGTGTTTATAGATTAAAAGACTAAATGTTAACATATCCATAGTTACCAAAGTGATTTATAGCTCTAATTCAATACCTATCAAAATGTAATACACACACACACACACATATAGGTGGTCCCCAGGCTACGGAGGAGATATATTTCTGAAACTGTCACCTGGTCTCCAGTGAACAGCACATATGCAGTAATAATAGTAATAACGATACTGTAACGGTTTATATGTGGTAATAATAATAATAATAATAATATAGTGTAACATTATGATAATAGTAGTGATAATAATCCTGTACTATAATAATAAGTTCCAGAAACTACTGTGATTTTTCTTTGAATTCAAACAGAACATAAAAAGAAACTCACATAAAAATTTTAGACAGGAGAAATTTACAAAAAGAATATTAAAGGTTAACACTCATCTAGCGTTGCATCAAGGCTAGGCTAACAGGAATGCTATACTTATTTTGATCTTATCCAATCAATAATAAACTTTCCACTTCAATACTTAATCCAGTAGGCTTCTTAGTAATAATTGATGCTTTCACTGGAGCACTACCTTTCACTTGTTCCATTATTCTCACTTTATCCTTTATAATTGTTCTGATAGTCAAGTGACTAAAGCTAATGATTTCCCAATGAATGATGGCATCTGGCCTTTCTTTGAATACTTAATTATTTCTACTTTCTTTTCCATTGAAATCACCTTTCTCTTCACTGCGAGCTCATCTAGACTTTCAGGAGACTTTTGCTTTGGAGGCCAGGTCATAAGAGTAACACAGACTCACCAAATCAAATTAAAAAGTTAGACAAAAGTGACGTCGTGCATAAGTGATCATATAAACAATGAGACTAGCCACTAGCATAAAGTCGCTGGGCCAAACAACTGCTTATGCCATGCTGGTTTGTTTATATGCATGGAAGAAACTATTTCCCAAATTATTAATTTAATCTTTTAATTATAAACCATCCTTATGGGGAGCCATGGGAACCTGCTTGTAGGTACAGAACTCCATAACTCAGGTTTTCCTTAGCCCCAGAACTGCCTGTGTGTGTGTGTGTGTGTGTGTGGGTGTGTGGGTGTACACACACACATAGATTTTTTTTTTTTAAGGAAAATCCTGATATATGTCACATGGATGAAACTGATGTCATATGCTAACTGGAATAAGACAGTCAAAACAGAAGTACAGATAGTACATGTACTGGTCCACTTATATGAGGTATCCACTCAATTCATAGAAACCAACACAGGGCGGTGGTTTCCATGGTCTGGGTGTAGCGGAAATTAGGAGATGCTGTTCAGGAAATAAGGCATTTAAGTCACAGAAGATCAAAATTTCTGAAGATCCGTAGTACAGCAACGTGCATGTAGTTTACAATATTGCACAATGCACTTACAACTCATTATGGGGGTAGGTCTCATGTTATATGGTATTTACCACAAAAATTGAGACCTCACTTTCTGGATTATTGATTAGGAATGGAGTTTTGTGGAACTAAAATTTGTATACATTTTAGGAATTGTAGAGAGAGCAACATTTAAGTGTTCCACAGTATCATTAGCCTTAATGAGGTGAACAAATGTGGCCAGTTACTAAGTCCACTAAGACAGATTCTCTGTAGGAGGAGATTGATGAATGAATAGTATGTTCTATTGAAAATTAGAAACTATTTTTAGGGGAAATATGGATAGTAATAAATTCACACTAAGAGCACTTTATTCATATGTGGATTCTATATTATTTCAATTGTTTATATTAAATCTTTTCATACTAATTTCTATTTCTAACCTCTCAAGCTGAAACTAATCATCTTGGTGTTTCCATAACAATTATTTATTCTCACATCTATACTCACTCCTGCATTGATTGTTACACAGATACGTTTACTATTATTATATTTCTCAATGCTGAAAAATAACCAAAATTGAAACATTATATATGTCATGATCTTTTAGGTAATTTTTAAATAAAGAATGCATAATCATACCCCACTTTTTCAATCAACCATTGAGCCTTCCAACTTGTTTCATGTCATTCCTTATTTAAATATGTTGACCTAAGTAACTCCTTAAAAATATGAACTTTTTATAAGTAAGCATATTAAATTGCTCTCAATTTATTTTTAATCAGACTTGGAAGCTTATAACATTTCTTAATAATTAATGTAGCCAATTTTTATATTAGACTTTATTGATATTCTCAGTAGTTTATTACCAAGATGAAAGGAAAAAATTATAAACATTCAGCAAGTTTTGAAAAAGCTACTCTGATGTAGTAAAGACACATCTATCATAACACTACTACATTTCTATAACAGGTTAGCCAAACATCTAGCTCCTTTTTTCATAAAGAATAAACTGCTTTCTAGGAATACACAGTTTATCTTTCTATTAGCTGTTGCACTATAGAAGCACAGTGGTTTGTACCTCTACCTTCATTTATCATTACACTCTGATAAATTGTAAGCCTTAATTTCCAGGAAACCACTGATTAACGTGTATTTATAATAAAAACTTCAAGTAAAGGAACGAACAAATTTGTAAATAGTTTTTTAGGAAGCTTTGATAAATGATAACTAAAAATATAAAAGTTAAGGTGAGATATATGAACATCAGGAGGCTTAAATCACAGGTAAAATATTGAAGAATTATTTTTTAAATTTTATGTGCCAAAAAAAAAAAAAAAACAATTAGTGATTTCTTCACTGTTTCCCTGGCACTATATCACAACATTAAATTCATAAGGGAGGGAAAATAATTAAAATGTTACTTAAGTAATTTTGAATGACCCTTTCTTATATAAATTCTAATAGATTATTTTTGAAACTATCCTTTTTGATCTTAAAGAATGCCTATACATTTTTTGGTAGAAAATAGCTATGTAATCTTTCCAATAAGCCTACTTTCAATAAAAGCAAGACTCACTAAAGTTATAATAAGAAAAGTGAGATTATTAGGTCAACCTATTTGGTCTAATATCAGAGAAACACACATTTGAGACCAGTTATTCCTCTGCAAAAGCTCATGATTTCTCTTTTAGCTATTAGAAAAACTAAATTGATATAATCTATCATATGGAGAAGTAAAATCACATGATCAAAAATAAAAATAGAAAAATTATTTGATAAAATTCAGCACATTCTAATTAAAATATGAGTAGATTATGATGAGATTGTATATTTATAATATAGTGCTGATTTTCTTAATGATTTTTGCTTCTCTATTAATGATGAATATTGGTTTCTTAAATATTTCCAAAAATATTTTTTAAAATATTTAGTGATATATTCAATTTTTAAATATACACAGGAATACTTTGGATTTTTTGTTTCTTCTGGTGTCGGTGTGAGTAATTTTGTTTCTTTAAGAAATTCATTCATGGCTTAGTGCCTGTGGCTCAAGCAGCTAAGGTGCCAGCCACATGAACCTGTGCTGGCAGGTTCAAATCCTGCCCGGGCCTACCAAACAACAATGACAGCTGCAACCAAAAAATAGCCGGGCGTTGTGGTGGGCGCCTGTAGTCCCAGCTACTTGGGAGGCGGATGCAGGAGAATTGCTCAAGCCCAGGAGTTGGAGGTTGCTGTGAGCTGTGATGCCACGGCACCCTACCCAGGGTGACAGCTTGAGGCTCTGTCTCAAAAAAAAAAAAAAAAGAAAGAAAGAGAGAGAAAGAAAGAAAGAAATTCATTTCAAATTGTTAAATATATTGACATAAAGTTGTTTATAATTTCCTTTAAACATCTGTAGAATTCATTATTTTTAAATTTCATATTTGTGTTACCTTCTTGGTTTGACCATGGTTGCTAGATGTTAATAAGCTTTACTGATATTATTAAAAGATAGAATAATATTTTGTTTAATTTTTAAATGTTGTTTTCCTAAGGTTAGCCTGTCTTTATTGCACTATTTTATGACTTTTCTCTTTTGAAGATTAAACATGTATCATTCATTTTATGTCTTTCTTCACTTGCAGCATTTGAAATGTTAACTTTCACCCATTGTGCTCATCTCATTTAGTAAACTTATATGTTTTAAATATTTTGTAATCTCCACATGTCTTCTTTATTATCTCTTCAGTTATTTTTAAATGTTCTGTTTAATTACCAGTATTTATTGTTCCTGAGGTATTTTATTCTTCATATTGTTATTTCTGCTGTGGTCAGAGAATATGTTTGGTATAATTCTAGTCTTTTAGGGTGAATAGCACTATCTCTGATGGCCATGTACATTCTATGTTTTGTAATCGTTAGTAAGTCTTCAAAATGTTTTAAATGTAGAGGTTTCTTTTTGGTTTTTTGAGTTTTGTTTTGTTTTCTTAACCATATGTAATTTTTTTTTTCCTATCCTGGGTCTCAAAATATTCTCAGTAGTTTAAATATGATGTGATGAGAGTTAGCTTTATTTGTATTTATTATTTTTATAATTTTTGTTGGCTTTCTTATATTTGTATATTGATTTTATTTTATAATATCTAAGATGATGAATCTATGATGAAGTGGCCATTGTTTCCCCAAATATTTTTTCCTTCACTATCTCTCTTTCTTCCTTTTTTTACTCTAAGTATGCAGCACTTTTTCTAGGAGTAGTAACTGAACTTAATTGTTTAACATCATTGCTGAATATCATTGGGGTCACCTTCAAAGTCCTCCCCTTGGAAAGCTTTATACCAATGGGAGCACTTAGTCCAACTTTCCAAGCAATTTTAGAAATCTTTTGCTGGATTGGCTATCAAAACTATCATTGTATTATCTTTAATGTCCTGAATGTTATCAAAACTTCTTCGTTCCAATATTTTCTTTACCTTTGGGTAAAGAAACAAGTCATTAGGGGCCAGATAAGATGAGTAAGGAGGGTGTTGCAATACAGTTATTTGCTTACTGACTAAAAACTCCCTCACAGACAGTGGCCTATAAGCTGGTACGTTGTCGTGATGCAAGAGACATGAGTTGCAGAATTTTTGGTTAAGATTATCCTCACCATTTTTCTGTCAATATTCACTTGGTCTGCTATGCTTTCACAGTCAGCCGGCAATTCTGACATACAATTCCATGAATTATTGCAATGTTTTCATCTATTCTGCTTGTTACTGGCCACCCTGAACTCTTTACATCAGAGACACTTTCTCTCCTCTCAGAATAATGTTTAATCCATTTGTACACTGCTGTTTTCTTCAATGCATTATTCCCACAAACCTGGACTAACATGTCCCTGACTTCACTTCCTCCCTTGCTAGGTTTAAAAATAAATTTACAAATGTTTGTTTGTTGCTCTAACTCCAGCTCTGACATTACTGTGAGGGCAAACGCAACAATAATGAATGCCACACGGCAAAACCCTGCCACACACTGACACGGACACAGCTGTGAGACACTGATGGGCTGCTTGTACAGTACTGCTGAGCTGCTTGTACAGTACTGCCAACATAAGCACACAGTGACAAGTTCCAGAATTTAACTGTCAGACCTCTGTATGTTAACCCACTTCATACACACTCTCTTCAGCCTTTCTTTTATTCTGTCTTCTCTTTTCTTCAGCGTGGTTAACTTAACTTGTTCTACCACTCCTTACTCTTCTGGCATCATTAATCTGCTCATAATTCCACCCTATAATATTTTTATTTATGATACTGAAAATTTTTAGTGTACATTCCCTGCATGTCCTTTGTTTTGTTTCCATTTATAGTTTAGAATTTCATATTCTAACTACAAATAATAATAAATGATTATTGATCAAATCTTTGTACAATCTCACCTTGACTGACAATAAACTGTAGAAAGTTCAATTTCAACACATTTTTCTATAATTAAAATGAGTATGAAATTAAATCTTCTAGCAAATGAATAATTCTGAAAAATTAATATTTTATAAAATGAATTTTGCCACATTGTATTTGAAAAATTCTCTAACTTTAAAGGGAAAGATAATATATTTTCAAATTATAACTCTTACTTGGTAGGACTATTGACACAATATTTGATGACTTACCCTTTTTGTTTGATTTCATAAAATTGTGGTGGTTTTATGGTCACAAAATAGGCAGCTATCTCTGAGGAAAAAAAAATATGCAGAAAAGGCTAAGAACTCCAGGAAGAGTATGTTCTTGAGGAATTCTTAATTTTAAGATGCATTGTATTTAAATAAAATTTTACAAGAATAGCATCAGATAGGGAGACCTTTGAAAAACATAAAATCTTTCAGTTAATAAAATGAATTAAGTTAAATGATGCTTCTTGACCATTACCCACAATGTTGAAAACACAAATTCTTGCAGCTGATAATAACTCAATCATTTATATAGTGATATCCATCAGACACCATGGACATCAAAGTCATTATTCATGTCTATTAATTCATGCCTATTAATCAGTTGCTTAGGCTAAACCTAGCTAATTTCTTTCCCCTGTGCCACCAGTATCATTAGTAACATATTACTCCTATCAGTCAAAAAGCTTCATGATGAGCCTCTGCCATTGTTTAATGTGTTAATTCCGTGGCATTATTGAAAGATGCTGGTGTAATTTTTATGTATACAACCTAATTGTTTTTCAACTGGGAGCATTAAGAAAATATATCTGTCATATAAATGTATGAGGTGTCTAATAACTCACAAACATTTTAAAAGAAACAATGACCCTGATTACTCTGAGGATAGTCTGTGTCTCAGTAAAGGGTTTAACAAACTCTGTACTGCTTCTGGGTCCTAGATCACAGAAAGTTTTCAAGTAACTGCTCCACATTAGAATTAATTTTGATCTTCCATAACTATTAATAGAAAGTAATTGAATGCTACCGCTTTAAATATTAAGCATATCTGGCGGCACCCTTAGCTCAGTGGGTAGGACACTGGCCACATACACCGAGGCTGGCAGGTTCAAACTGGCCTGGGCAGCTAAGATCAACAATGACAACTGCAACAACAACAACAACAACAATAAAAAAAAAAATAGCCAGGCATTGAGGTGGGTGCCTGTAGTACCAGCTACTTGGGAGGCTGAGGCAAGAGAATCGCTTAAGCCCAAGAGTTTGAGGTTGCTGTGAGCTGTGACATCAATGGCACACTACCAAGGGTGACATGGTGAGAATTTGTCTCAAAAATGAATAAATAAATAAATAAATAAATAAATATTAAGCATATCTTCTGCACTTCTTTACAGGCTTGGTAGAGAAAAAGAAAGAAAATTGAGTAACAGTGACCTCCATAAACTCACAAATAAAGGATTGATATATTCATCTTTAACAAGATCAGAAATGTGAAAGTTGCAATCTTTAAAATTAAACAAAACAATCCTTGGAATACAGTTTATACACATGTGGAAGTAACTCCTAGGATCTTCCGAATAAGTTTTGAAAATAAACATCTTAAAATAATCAACATAAAATTGATGTTATAACCTTATCACTCCTGCATCAACTCATCAAAAGAATAGATTGCTGTAAGGAGTACAGCATGTACTGCACCCTGCTCACCTGGCCAAACACTTCCATCATTTCATGTAATCTCAACAACTCTATTGCATAATTACTGCTTTATCCATATCTTACAGAATTACAAATTGAGTATTATAAACGTCTAAGTCCTCATAGCTGTTGATAAAACAGGGACTCAAACCCAGATCAGTCAGACTTTAGAACCAGAGAACCCTACATTATTCTAGCCAGCAAGTGACAAGATTGTGCACTTTGATCCAGTAATTATAAATCTAACGATAAAGCTAAAGGAAGTAATAAGCAATCTTGAAACAGTTACATTTTAGAATCAATGCCACGATGTAATGGTTTTTAAAAACTGAAATAGTATTTAATAATCTGAAAATGTAAAAAATTAATTATCCTTTAGAAAAGAATATTATGTTCAAAACATGAAGATGCAAATCACTGTGCACTTATCCTTTTGGAAAAACAAGGATACAAATTTTATGAAATTAATATTACTTATGTAAATGAATATTTACAAGCAAGAATCTGTTATCCATCTCTTTTGTGCTATAGCATTTGGACATGTTTTCTCATTTACATCTTGCTAATGGTTACTTTCTTAAAGATACTTGCTCCTTTGCGATATCTCTGAATAAATGAATGCATAGGAAACGCAGAGGATATAGCGCATACAATGCAACACATATTCATTTTACATGCTCATCTATGGTCTAAAGAAAGTAAGAAAACATAAAGAGGGAGGTGGTCGTTAATAGAGAGAAAGACAGTGATCAGATTGCAGGCAAGTGCTTGAGCCACTGGCTCACCTCAGGCCTCAGAAAACACAGAACCCAATTTTAAAGAGCTATGACAGGCCTTGTGCCTTAATCATTTGGAGCAGCTACACAAGTTACCTAAGTGGCTAAAGCAATTTAGGTCTCATCGAAGCTAGAATTCAAGACCAAGGGGCCAGGTAGACCCAGTGTCTGCTAAGGACGCTCTTCCTAGCTGGTAAACAGCCTTCATCTTATTGTGTCCTCAATTTCTCCTGTCACTTCTTATACGGGTACTAATTTCATTTTGGAGGCCTCCCCCTCATGACCTAATTTTTTCTCAAAAGATCCAGCTTCTGATACCATCACTTTAGGAGTCAAGATTACAACATATGAATTTGGGCATGAGGGGCAAAACCATTCATTCCCAACACATTATAATAGCACAATTTGGGGTACAGAACTGAGATTTTTAAGTTTAGCCTGGTGACTGAATTAACATTAGGATTAGTGAAGGGGAATAATAAAATCCATTCTGGCAGGACATGCTTGGGTTTAAGAAAAATAGAGAAAATATCAATCTTCATTGGCTGATCTTTACCTATTTCTTGCTTTAATTAAGAATGTTTGGACCGGGCGGCGCCTGTGGCTCAAGGAGTAGGGCGCCGGTCCCATATGCCGGAGGTGGCAGGTTCAAACCTAGCCCCGGCCAAAAACCACAAAAAAAAAAAAAAAAAAAAGAATGTTTGGACCAACATTGGACCAACAGTGGTTCATGCCTGTAATCCCAGCACTTGGGAGGCCAAGGTAGATGGATTGCCTGAGCTCACAGGTTTGAGACCAGCCTGAGGAAGAGCAAGACCTCCTCTCTAAAAATAGCTGGGCATTGTGGAGGGTGCCTATAGTCCCAGCTACTTGAGAGGCTGAGCCAAAAGAATCACTTGAGCTCAAGTGTTTGAGATTGCTGTGAGCTGTGACACCGCGGCACTGTACCGAGGTTGACAAAGTGAGACTCTATCTCCAAAAAGAAAAACAAAAATAAATAATGCTTGCATTTCCCAGAAATCCTAACTGTTGTCAAATACAAGTGGGAATTATAAACTGAAGAAAAGTGTAAATTGTGATAAAAAGTGATAAGATAGATTTAAAATATCCTTTAGAAATTAAAATTACTCTCATTAAAATTTAAAGAATATTAGACACAACTGAAGAGATAATGAACAGAGCATTTTCTCTCATTGGACCTGGTAAACAAATAGTGAGGTGGATATTTGCCTACTGGCAGATTATTGGGGTATACTCTCCAGGTCAACACCTGTCAAAGGCAAAGACAATATGGTAATTAGAGGTTTCGCTGCAATACTGTTCAAACACTGGCCTCACAGGATCCCATAAATTGTGAAGCTAGAGTGGTACTCAAGGGAATCTCTAATGGATTCGAGGTGTCCAAGACTGTCATATCAACAAGTCATTCATTGTGGTTATCCCAGGTGGTATAACCGTGGGGAAGGTACCTTAATTTGGCCGAGAGAAGTTCTGGGTGAGGGACTCCAGGCACCATAAGGAAAGAGTGTCTCATTACATCAGTCCCTACTGACATTACTTTCTACTGTTAAGTATCTCCTGAGAAGGGAAATCGGGCAAGCCTGGAACAATCATCTTAGTTTTCAATTCATTATTCTGCTAAATGTATACATATGCCAATAGATAGATAGATAAATAAATAATAGATTTACAGATATGAAAATAATATATACACACAACACGCATACACAAGCTATATGTATATTGTATGTGCATATGTACTAATTGATATGTATTTATTGACACATACGTTTCTCTTTGAAGAAATAATCAAGGTAAATAATTCTTAGCAAGCACGATCCTACATGTAAAGGAGATTTTATAATACAGACCCCCAAATTTACATTTCTGTCACATGGAAAGCATAGTTGACCCACTGTATTTCATTTTATTTTAGTTTAACATGAGTGTTTTAAATTCTAAATTCATTCATAGCATAAAAATCACTTTCCTTTGAAAGATTTTTGGGGATAAGTTCGAATTCTCTTATTTGAACCAAAAAAAATGTCTAGAATCTAAATTTTTAGATCTAACAGTTTATTTAGAGCCCAGAAGGTAGAAGAAAGATTTCTGGTTAACCTAACATTATAACAAGAAGAAAAGTCCATATAAAAAGTTGTATTATGCCAACAAACATGGATGTTTATAAAAGGCAGGCACTTTAATCAAAATTGTCTTCAGCTATGATATTGATAAACTACACATAATTAAATTATATAATCTGATACATTTAGATATATGTATATACTTCTGAACCTATCATCATAATCACAAAAATTAATATATTCATCAACTCCAAATGTCCCATTTCATTTTTCTGATCAAGGTTTATAGTATGCATCTTGAATTGGTTATAATATAATCTTCAAGTGAAATTATATCACCCTATTCACAGAATTAAAATCTTACAAATGTATACATTCTCCCCTCTGGACATTTGTGTTACTTTGTCATGCAATTTTCTCTGATCAGTATGCCTGAAAGTTAATAAATTTAGTTGAAGAAAAAGATATTTTGTTGTTGGGTAAAGCGTTCTAAAGATGTCAATTGGGACGTATTTGTTGATTTGAGGATTTCCTTCTTGATATCTTTACCTCCTCAGTCATTAATTGAAAGAGGGTTCCTGAGATATCCTGCTGTGATTTTGGACTTGTCTGCTTCTCGCATTTCTAACAATGTTTGCTTTGTGATAACTTACACTATTGTTACCCTACGTGGTTTCTATCCCCTCATGTGCTGAGGAATGGTGGCTGTTGGCGGATTTGATGTCTGGATCTCCACAGTTTCTCTGTGACACTTTCTTGTTTGGTGCTGGTTCCTGGGTACTCTCATTTTTTTAGTGTACTCATTTGAATAGCTGAATATTTTTGTAAAACTTGGTGACTTAGCTTTGGTAGCTCATTAAAATTCATATGTATGTGTGTATATTTGTATATATTATGCTTAATATATTAAAATATTCTGGTCATTATTGTATGCTATTATTGTGAATTATAGGGAAATTTAGGTAATTAATTTAGTTCGGTACAAAAACAAATCTCTCATATATCATATACCATTAATACAAGAAGAAATATAATATCAGTACCTCTTCTCCACAAATTTTTGTGAACATTGATGGTAATATCCAATTCACAAATCTTTTCAGAGCTCTATTAAGCCAAACGTATCTTAAAATTATAATTCCAAATATGTACTTTTCATAGACATATGTCAGTTGAATAGCTGCTTAACCAAACAAGCCCTGTAAAACAAATTTGCTTATTTTTAACTTATTTTTAACTTTTAAAATTACTTTTCTTTGTTTCCATGGTCACCAAGAGTACACACCTTGTGGTCAACTCCTCATGACTGCAATAATTTAAGTGTTTATATTTTTTTGTTATATATTCAAATATCTATTCATCCTTTCTCTAATCTTATTGTTTATTTTGTTTACATTTTCTTTATGTTGTATTTATTAACACAAAAAACATTAAACTGAAAGCTTGCTGATATCAGCAACTGAATAGATGTTATGACATTAACTTAATATAAACCATGTATATCTAGACCCTAACTGAACACATTCTACTTCTTAATTGTGATCGCTACTGATAATGTATACTAATATGTAATGTTTTAGCATATAAGAATTTTATATTTTTCTTTCTCCTACATTTTAAAATATATTTAATATAAACAAATGTATTGTTCAACCTACTGTTCTGGGATAAATGACTATAAGCTGGCACGAGAGGATTTCTTGGTAGTGATATCTTGTTTCTTTATTTTGGAGTTATGTAGGTAACAGTCTTTCAATCTCTGTAAAATATTTATTTACAAAACTTTACACTTAATATTTGTGCCTTTATTCCTTAGTAAAAAATTACTTAAAAACATTTTAAGGTGATTTTTAATTTATACCCTGGACTATCTAGCTTGCATGAATTATGAAATTTCCTAACTGCATTGTTGAAAGTATTTAAAGTATAAATTTTTCTAAATATTAAAATATTAAACATAATTATGTTCAGATTCATATATTTGTAGAACATACAAATTTAAAAAACAATTGAATCATCTATTCCAGACTCAAAATTATATGAGAACAAAAAAGGACATGAAAAAGATGTTCTTCTTATTTAGAAGAAGAACAATTATAGAATTATAACCTAGCTCACTAAGTAACATTCTTTTGTATGTATTTAAAAATAACAACTGGATCATTCTGTAATTAAACTTACTTGGGAAAACGACCAAAGAGGCATTCAGAATAGCATAAACACAAGCCTAGATAAGATACAAAACCTGAAGTGGTGTCTGTAGTTATTTAAATCTCATTTTTTATAATAGTATATTTTCCATGATCTGGAATTTTTTACTTTTACTGTTGTTTTTTACCTTTTTTTTTTTTTTTCTGGACTGCCATGAAATAGTCTGAATAATTATGAAGGTCTATCATGTCTTGTTTTTATCAATATCATGATTATAAATGATACTCTGAAGTTTAGAATATTTACTAATATTGCTGAAAAGAATTGAAGTATCTTGTATGTAGTGTACATTTTACTATATTTGGGTTGGTTACATGTAATCTAATTTTACGTACATTCCATTGATAAATTTACTGAGTTGAATTTCCTTTCTATTCTCTTATCTCTTATCTTTTATTATAAGCCGCGATCTCTATAATAGCATTAGGAAAACTAAGGCTGACATGCAAGCCAGAAGGCTTTCATCTGGGACACTCGGAGGTCAGTATACCATTGTGATCCTTTATACAGCAATATATAATTCAACTGGATTTTTTTTTCCAACAAGACATTGTAAGAGATAAAAATAATTAGTAAGTTTCCAGAACGATTAAACATTTATACAAGAATAGCATATGCTAGGCTAAAAATAAAGGCTATTAATAAAAGCCTTTATGCAGTATTGCTGTCATCAAATCCATCTGTCCCTGTGAGGACTCAGCATGTTCATTTCTGGTGCCAAGAGAGCTGTCCTGTGTTGCAAGGACTCGGAATGACCTATCCACCCCTGAATACTGTCATCTTTCTATATTCTTTCAACTGGATGACTGTGACCTAACAAAAAGAATGCTGTACCTTAAATCCTGTGATCTGCACTCCAGTCTAATTTTGCCACAATAGTTTTTGGGCTCCAGTATGTCATTTATCCAGCCAATGCCTCAGTCACTTTGTGACCTTGCATAGAAAATAAGTAGTCTGTACAATTAATATAAGATTTATTTGCAAGAATTATATAATTATATGTGGATTTTAGCACTACAGAGACATAGAGCCTTTCTGGGTGAAGAACTGAACAACAGCATCAAACTCAATTTATTTATCTGAGAAATAAATCCTCTCTAGAATTTTACTCATACATCAAATACCGGTGGCAATTTGGAACTCAGCAACCAAAGCTGCCTCTTCTGCTAGTAGCTATAATTGTCAGCAGGTTTGTCTTATATTGAATCAAAATAACTTTTTTATTGTTTCTATCCAATAAAGTCAAACTGAAAGTTCATATAGATGAGTATGAATTTATTTCTACTTAATTTAGTAGGTAAATATTTATAAATTATCAATTAGATTGTAAAATGTATGTGATCGAGTTCCTATTTTAAACAGTCTTATGGTGAGAGGTAAGAGCTTACATCATTAAAAGACAATGGACTCAGTATCACATTATATAGAGGTGTGCGTGGGGACAGGATAGAAAACGAGAGGCACCCAACTAAATGTGAGATAGTCATGGAGGATATAAAGTGTGCTTCACACTTCATTAGAGATCACAGGGAAAATGAGAGATCACGGGGAAAAGAAATAGTCTAACAGAGAAAAGAGTATGCAGGGAGAAATGAATCTGCCATATTCAAATACTCTAAAAGATTTGTATAGTACTCATCAATTTTCCTAATGCTTAAAGAACAAAATTCCATCTTTGGTTGTATTGGATATTTTTAAGTCTATAAATAATCCTAGATCTTTTATTTGTTTATGCCTCAGTTTACTAAAACCTGTTAATCTCATAGTTAAGCATAACCACATGTTAATATTTTAGGTCTTGCCTGCTATTAGTTGGTGTAGAGATAAATATAGTGTCAAATAAAAAATTATGACTTGCAATTAGAATTGAAAGAAACATTAAAATGTTAGATAATAGAATTAGTGTCACTCAAACTTTTGTGTATATCTTTATTATTACGTAGAAAATACAAATAGAAGTTATGTTTTTAATTTGTATGTCCTTTAAGATATTTTTAAATCCAAGTTGCGTGCTATGAAATCAAATCAAGTGATAAATGGCTGATGGGAAGAAAGGGCTGCAATATATTGAGAGTAATATTAAGAAAAAAGCAAATCAAGGTTAAAGCATCTATACACATAAACTCTAAGACCCTAGGAGGTAAATGTGAGTTTACTTTGGTACAGGTAAAAAGCAGCGCTCTCAACAGTTTTGTTGACTATCTTTTTGATTTAAAAAACTATATTCCCAATCCATATTCATACATTTAAGGATAATATTTAATATAGAAAAAATACATACCCTGTTTCCCCTAAAATAAGACACTGTCTTATTTTAAGGTGTGCTCCCAAAGGTGCGCTAGGTCTTATTTTCAGGGGACGTCTTATCTTTCCTATAAGAAGGTCTTATTTTCAGACAATGTCTTATTTTCAGGGAAACAGGTTAGTAAATACTGTAATTACTATTAAAAGATATTGACTTTGTTAGAAAGGTAATTTGTGAGGTTTTCATGGATAGAAGCAGATCAAGAACGTACACTAACGTACCGGAAGAAGTAGTGAGTAAATCTTCTAACTGTCCATCAAAAGAGGATTAATTAAAACACACACACATATATATCTGTTACAGCCATGCAATAAAATATACTGAAGCTATTAAAATGTATGAGACAACTATATAAATTGATATGAAAGAGTTCCTAGATATGTGTCAAGATTTAGAATTATAAATGTGCAGAAATGTGTGTGTTCTAAGCTTTTTAATAAGGATCTTGAATGTATTATACATTCATATAAATGGTTGATTATACTTGGGCAAAAATGACATGAAGTAAAATACAATGTGCTTGTGATGATTGCTTCTCTAAGGATCTGGAGTAGATAATTATGTTATCATCGGGTGTTACAAAGTCATCAGTGAAATGGCATGTTCTCCACTGTTTGCATTTTTACTATATTCACGTACATTTTATTGTTTCTTAATTATATTTTTTTGGGGAAAATGTGGAGAGGAAAGAAGAGGAATTGGAGATGTTTTTGATTGGGAAGGCTGTTGAGACCATAAACCCTATGGCTGGAGCAACTGGATGAGTGAAAAAATAGAAAGATGTCTAATTAGGATTTACCCCAAGTTGCATCCTGTTCAATGTTATTTCTCTGTATGGGCTCATAAACTTTAGAAAAAATTAAAAAGTGAGATACTTTTAGTATGACTTTACTTATTTGGAACCTGGGTGAATGAGCAGGGATAGAAAGGAAACAGGTCAAGTGAATCAGCCATATAACAGCCATCCTGATGGACACAGCATTTACTGGAGCCTCGACATCACAGGTGATGTATCAAGCCATCATCTCTAGCTGTGATAATCACCAGGGAAAAGGGGATACTGAAAACAAGGACCTGTGTGCTAATAGAGAAGGATGTTGCTTCTATGTGTCAAACATGCATTCTATACTATTTCATGTTTTAAGAATTAATTGGTGTCATCAACTTTCCAGTATATTTTATTCAGTTTTCATTATGCAGAGATGATAAGGGGAAAGGAAGAACAGAGAGAGGGAAGGAGGGAGGGAGGAGGGGTTCCTGGTGTGTGACACGCCTTTTGGGGACAAGACACGATTGTGAAAGGGACTTTACCTAACAAATGCAATCAGTGTAACCTGGCTTCTTGTACCCGCAATGAATCTCCAACAATAAAATAATAATAAGAAGAAGAATTAATTGGTGTCATCAACTTTCCATTATATTTTATTCAGTTTTCATTATGCAGAGATGATAATCTCCCACTTTTTCAATACACGGCAACAATACCCACAGCTATGCTACTGGAAAACAAAATGTAAACCAGAATAGGAATATAAAGGACAAGGTAACAGGAAGCAATAGGTAGAGATAAAATAATAGAAAACAATTTATAAACTGATATGATTAAAAGTTTTGTTTGCATTTATTTCATGGTATTGCAGCAATATATTTACATGTGTATCTTCCCTAATAGACTAACAAATGCTTCTAGAAGGTGCCACCCTTATCTTAGTAGTTGTATTCCCAGAGTCTGCTTCCTATGAACAATTTAATAAATATTTGCTGAGTGAGTTCATATTACTTAATATTGATTTTTGGAAGACATTTGCTAAGATGATAGGCAATTACAGTTAAATGTTGTATTTAAATCAAACATGTCCTAAATGGAACATGTCCTGTCCCCTACCAAATTTTGAATTATATATCTGGTGATCTAGAACAAATCCAAATTACCTGATGTATTCCAGATAATGTTTGAGTAAAAAATGTATATAAAGTTTGATTTACTCTCTCTCTCTTTTTTTTTTTTTTTTTTTTGCTTTGTCACTCCAGGTAGAGTCTAGTGGCATCATCATAGTTCACTGCAACCTCAAACTCTTAGGTTCAAGTGATCTTGTAGCCTTCTGAGCAGTTAGGATTACAAATTCTCCTGCCAGCTAATTTCTCCAGTGTTGGAGAGACAGGATCTCACTCTTTCTCAGGCTGGACTCAAACTTCTAACTGCAAGCAATCCACCCACCTTGGCCTCCCAGAGTGTTAGGATTAGAGTTGTGAGTCATCACGCCCCACCCAATTTAGCATTTAATAGTGGTTTTACAAGTACTGTGAATCTATGTAAGTCTATGATATATGATTTCAATGAAAGTTATACTTTTTTTTTTTAGAACAAAAATGTAGGAACAGAATGACAGTTACAACTTAGCTAAATTCCCAAAATAAACCAGAAACAATGAAGACTTTCAACAAAAAATACCTATTATCTTCTCGTTTTATGCTTTAGTTGATTTTATAGAAATTCAAAGATGTTGTAAGCATTTTATAAACCATATACACATTTTCTTCAAACTCAATAAGCCAAGATCTGGAGTCAAAGAACTCCCATGCCATGAGGGTGAGGCTGTTTACTTCTGAGCTTACACTTTGCATTTAGACATAGACATCATGTTGTCTACATGACTCTACTTCTCCTTATCCATTAGATTTGGACTCCTTAAGAATAGGAAGTGCTAAAAAAAAAAAGAAAGAAAGAATAGGAAGTGCTATTTTTTATCAATCAAACTAACCTTAACATTTAGTACGTAATGGTCATTCAATAAATCATTCATGCCTATATGAATGAATAAATGGCAAAGCAAAAATCTGAGTAAATAAACTGGGAACTAAATTCAGATGACACATGAGCAATGAGGTAATATGGATGAAAATAAGGAACCTGCAGAAATAGACTGGAAAGAAGACATTAAGAATCACCTAAATAGGTATGATTAGATTTGACAGTTGTTACAGCTTTAGAGAATCTGGATGTGCAGATGTGGGTCAATAATGTCTCTATTACCCATTTAGCATAAATCTCTTTATATCATTTCATATTTAAGTGCTCTTGTAAGGGCATTTTTTTTTGTAGAGACAGAGTTTCACTTTATGGCCCTGGGTAGAGTGTCGTGGCCTCACACAGCTCAGAGCAACCTCCAACTCCTGGGCTTAAGCAATTCTCTTGCCTCAGCCTCCCGAGCAGCTGGGACTACAGGTGCCCGCCACAACGCCCGGCTATTTTTTTGTTGTTGTTGTTGCAGTTCGGCCGGGGCTGGGTTTGAACCCGCCACCCTCGGTATGTGGGGCCGGCGCCTTACCGACTAAGCCACAGGTGCCGCCCCAGGGCATTTATTTTCTAAAATATTTTTGCAAGCTCTTTAAAAGGAGTAGATGTTTCTCATCTAGCACTAAATATCCATGCTTCTGAGCATCTGGTCAAATCTAGTAAGTCTCAAGACCACAGGACGTCAGAATGTGACTTTAAATTGGAAATAGGCTCCTTACAGAGGAAATCAAGTTAAAATTATGCCAGTCACATGTGCCCTAATCCAATTATGAATGATGTTTTCATAAAGAGAAGAAATTTGTATACAGATAACAATCAACAGAAAATGATGTGAGAGAAGAGGCATTGGAATGACCATCTCAAAGCTCAGAGAAGAGTGCCCCTGAGCAAATCTGTCCTCAGAAGGAAGCAACCTTCCCAGGACCTAGATCTCAGAATCCTGGCCTCCAGAGCTATGAGAAAATAAATCAAAAAAATAAAAATAAAAAAAGAAAGAAAAGAAATCTATTATTTAAGCCCCCCATCCGTGATATTTTACTATGGTCTCTCCAGAAAACTCATACAGAAAGCAATGTCTTCAATCTCAAAATGATATAATCAATTCCAATTTCTGTATCGCATGTATTTGGGTAATGATCTTTCAATTTTACTTTAATCACCCAGAATATGTTATCTTCATATACTGAGTGTCATCAAAATTTCTTCCAGAATTTTTATGAGGTTTTCTTTTATGTTTTTCAACGTATTATAAGATTCGATTTGTTAAATCTCCTTCTTGTTTAGAAATATGAACTGAATGAACTTGAAATAACAATATTTGTAATAGACTTTGTTGAAGGTCCTCAAGAAGCAAAGCAGTGGAAGAAATCAAGTACAAGTCAAACATTTGGAGTCCTCTGGGATATTTGGTGACAAGTGAAAGTCCAATTATTTTTTCCAGTTTATAAACTTGTTTCTCTACTTAGAAATAGTGGATTTCATTTTTCCTTTAAATCATATCAATTATTAATTGCAATAAAATGAAGAGTATCTCAAAATTATGGTACCACTTCAAACCTCATTAAAAGTCACTTCTCTGTTTAGTTAATGTAATAGTTAGATTGATAATGAAATTATAAAGCAGGTTAGATAATGGGATTTACTTTAACTGGCTGATGTATGAACTGTTGACACCAAACTTTCACATTTTCCCAAGGTACTAAAAAGATATCATAACAAGGCTTTATTTATGTAGTAACAAAATATAGCAAGTGGGAAATGGGTTTAGATAAAGCAATTATTTTTGCTAACATCAAAGAGTGAGGTAAACAGATACTGTAAAAATACAATTTTCCTTAAATCCCTTGAATTTTAAATAATCAATGACATTTACCCCTGAGAATATATATTTCTACACTACAGGCTTATTTGCAAAATTGCAAAAATCTATCATTCAGGTTAATTTGTCATACCTATGACACAAATACACATATATTAGTGTCATATGTATATGTGTATATATGTATGCAAATGTATATAATATATACGTGTATGTGTGCATATTTTAATATGTCATAGTGAAAGAGTGAGATGCACAGGAAGGTAATTCCATTCCCTTCCTGCTTTTGAGTGTTCTTGAGAAAGGATATGGTGGTGGCACAGCTAGAATCATTTTTTGACGATGGCAAAAGAGTCACTGGCACACTGAGTGGAACAGGACAGAAAAACATGACATCACTAGTTCATGACATCACTGAACCTCTGAACAACCTTTCAACATATGCTTTTGAATGTATGGTCTATGATACTATCAAGGAACTATTATTTAGTGATCAAGTGTATGCAATCTGCAGCCACGTTTATTTGGATTTGGAAGATGGGTCTGACGTATACTAGCTGTGTAATCTTCAATTGCTCAACCATTTTGTGGCCTTGTGAGGAAATAGTGGTTAACACAGCAGGTCTACATTATTCACAGATGAGTTCCTACTCATCTCTGTAAGCATCATGATGGTACCTAGTCAAATATTGAAAACTATAGTGCCAGAATGTTCCCATAATTACTTGGTAATGATACACTTCTAAAAGCCAAACACAGTGGATCAAAATGAAACATATTGTTAAACTGTCTAAAGTAAAATGCGAAGGATCATTACATGCACCAGGTACATGGTTTGGGGTTTATACCATGGCTAGTCTTTGACGCCAAGACTCAACTAGACCCTTCTGAGTAAGGGCATCTCACATCTCCCTGCAATTTGAAGTTGTAGAGAACAAGCCCGTGAAACTCTCATGAGGAAGATAAGAAAGCTTAGCCTTTGATCTCTTTTGCCTTAGTGTGTGTATATAACCGCCCCCCCATGTTTGCACTGTATTCTTGTCTGTAATAAATATTAGCCATGAGTATAATTTCATGATGTTTTTTTCCAGCGAATCATTGAACCAGTGGGTGATTGTACAACGATCGAGTAATAAAGATAACATTCGTATCATTCTCATTGATTTATTTTGAGAACCAAGAACACTTCTTAAATAATTGTCTAGGAAATATAAAACATGTCATCTATTATTACTCGGAAAGAAAAAAAAACAATAAAAATCCAAGCTTTCTAGATGATTTGCCTTAAAAATATATATGGGAAAGAAGTCTCTCAATGAGTGATAAACACAAAGAGAAATGGCTTCAAAGTGTGTTTATAATTGCTAACTTTATGTCAAAACTAATTTTTAGTGTGTATTTGTTATTGCTTGACAATGTGTAAGTGATTTTACTACATGCTGCCTGTCCAAGGAAATGAATCCCTACATTAACATTGAAGAATTCCGAGTCTGTCTGATAGCAGTCAGGCTATGACAGGACATCGTTAATTGTACATCATTGTTTTATTAAAGAATAGCAAAAAATCCTATTCTACTTTAATGAAGTGAGCAAGTTTATCTTATTTCATAACTAAAAATGCATAACTACTGCTGACAAAAGCTGATTTGGTGGAACAAAAATACCATCTGTGCTGAGAAAACATATGATTATACCTGTTGGTATGATTTTCTTCTCAACAGCCCCTTGTTTACAGTGCAAGTGAATTTTATATCAATATAAAGTGTGAGTTTACAGCTGCAGAAGTCCATAACGTGGGAAATAGACACTTCGAAAAGCCTAAGATTGATTGCTCTTGTAAAAAGCAGAAACACAGCATGCACCAGTGAATATGTTGAAAAGTACATAGGGATTGGAGGCACATTTATATTAACCAGAAGTTCAGTCTTGCATTATATGTCCTCGGGAATCATATTCACACTTAGACTGCGAATTTCAAAAGTTAAAACTAAGTTGATAGTATCTAATAACAAAAGGTGAAAATCAGCATTTGATTTTAAATTCTCTTACAAGATGTGAGTCATTATCCTAAACTAATATAAAGGAGCTTTAGATTGTTTTGCAGTGGGTTTTCACAGTCCATATGCCGTTGAAATGAAGTTAAGAGTATTAACACTGAATGGATTTCTAGGACCTACCAGGTACGCACAGTAGACTAGGTTCTCTTTATAATGATAATGATAATGATGACAAAATAACAAAAATGAGAACCATACGCTCAGACCAAGTCCTGGAGACATTTAAGTATATTTAGTTTATGAATGTGTCTTTTAATCTCACAATGTTTACAGAATTTAGGGAGAACCAGTGTTTCCAAGCTTTGGCTGTCTTAGTTCTAGGTTCTGCTAACCCCTCATCTTCCCTTCAGATACCCCAGTCTTAGGATGGTTAGTACCAGGCACTGTGCATTAGACTAAGCTCTCTTCTTGGAGCTCTTAAATCTAGGTTATAATTATGATCTCATTTGCCCCTTGAGCTTTCCAAAACCTTAGTACCCTGTTCCCTGTATAAAATCTCCTCCCAGTTAATTCCTATTGTGGCTTTTATTTTTCAGACTAGAACTTGAAATCACACACTTGCAGTCAAGGGTGTGATTCCAATTTCAGGATAATTCCATTCAATGGATATTTATCCTGAGCATAAACTGCTAGGCACTGTTTAAAAAAAAAAAAAAAAACCTTTGAAAATAAATAAATGTAATACCTAATTGTACTAAAAACACACACACACAAAACCAGACCTCAGACCAGACAAACTAGAAGCCTGATCCCTGGAGCATCTCATGCCGTTTGCTCACCCCTCTACTTAATACCTCAAGCTACACGGCTGAATCATCAACACCTGTCATAACCATTTGTGCATTTCTGACAGCCTGAAGAGAAACTGCTGATTGTCTCCCCTCAGTGACATCGTAACACTATTTCTTCTCAAACATCGTATTTTTGCTTTGTTTTGATTTGTTATGTTGTTGCAGTTGTTTGTTTGTTTGATTGTTGAGATAGGGTCTTACTCCACTTCCTGGGCTACAGTGCAGTGGAATCATCACAGCAACCTCAAACTCCAGGACTCAAGTGATCCTCCTGCCTCAGCCTCTTGAGCAGCTGGGACCGCAGGCTTCTGTCATCATGCCCAACTAAATTTTCTATTTTATGTAAAGACAAGGAGGGGTTCTCTACTTGCTCAGGCTGCTCTTAAACTCCTGACCTCAAACAATCCTCCTGTCTCGGCCTCCCTAAGTGGTTAGTGATTAGATTACAGGCATAAGCCACCATTCCCAACCCCAAAACTCATAATTTAGTTTTATTTGTTTATATATATGTATATACACACACACACGTGTGTGTGTTAGTATTCACAAAGCAAATAACAAAACTAAAGTATATATATATATATATTTCACCTTAGTTCCTTTAGGAAAAAAAATGAAGTTATTTCAGCTGAGAGCCTACTCACCTGAGGAAAAAAGTAATAAAGATAAACATTAATGCAGGATTTAACAGTCTTTAACCTTATAATTAAGGTAAACATATGTGTAGATTAAAAGAATACTTAAGAACTATTGTCCCAAATTAGGATTATTTAATTATTATTAATATTGCATTAATTCGATTCATTCCCCCTCTGTCCTTGTCTGTTCTAATAGTGAAGTGTGTTCTAATAGACAGAGTGTTTTTGCTTTAGTATGTGGTCAAATCTAACTCTTATTTTCTAATTCTCTACAAGCAGCCTACTTTAACTATTTTCCAAGTTTAACATACAGAATAGTTTTATGTAGAGTTGAAAAACAAATTATCTTGCATCTAAGTGGCTAGAGAAAGCTGTTTCCAGTTTTAGGTGGCGCTGGGAGAAGTATGTTGCTCTCTTTTCTGGTCACTTGGAGTACCAGCCACTTGTATTGTGCCAAGGTTAGCCCACCAATTCTTCCGTGAAGCCATGTGGTATGGTCATTAGGAAACACTGCCAATCATTGGTTCATTATATACATAAGATTTGCAGGAAATAAATTATCTGAGAATTGTCTGAAGGTTCTTGCTATACTGATTATGTAACTATTCTTGTAAAGTAAATTTACTGTTCATTCACCGTATTTCTTGGTAATACTTATTTTATAATAATTTTTGTAGTACTTATTTCAAAAATGGTAAAGTCATGTTTTATGTAAAATTTTAATCCCAAATTTAAATACTCAAAATACTCAAAAATATTTGATGGCGAATGTGTGTATATAACATTTTTTCATTGGTATTGACCCTTCTACATATGCATACCTAATATCACTTTTCATGAAAACCAGGTGCTACAAATATTCCTTAAAAGTATTAATCTTTACAAGTTTGTAGTTATTTTACAGAAATAATTTAAAACATACAATTGCAGGAGTTTTGATTACCTATCACTCTGCAAGGCATGACTTTTCACTTAAATCAGATGGCTCTTCTACTTCAATTTCACTCCTTTTTGATCCTATGTTCTCTTTTATAACTGTGTTTTTTTTTTTTTTTTTGCTCCATTAGCTAAGGACCTCGTATAGGGTTGAATGATGTGTTATTTATTTTCATATGAAATCATTTTTTCAAATAATTACTTTTTATCTGTGTATAGATAGAAGATATAAAATAGAAGATATAAAATCCCTGGGATACAGGAGTTTGCGAGGAAAGAGGGAGGGACATGCAAAGATAATCTAGATTAATTTTTTTCTCAAGACAGCAGCTCACTCTGTCTTGAGACTGAAGTGGAGGGCTATGATCATATTTAATGCTGCCTCCAACTCTGGGCTCGAGTGATCCTCCTGCTCCAACCTCCTGAGTAGCTGGGACTATAGGTATTATTTTTATTTTTTGTAGAAGGACCACCTTCTACACCAGTTTTGTTATATGGTCAGGCTGTTCTCAAACTCCTGGGCCTAAGAGATCTGCCCTCTTTAGCCTCTCAAGCCACAGGAATTAAACCAGATTCACACTGTAAGATATGCGTCTCCACACTGAGAAGACTCTAGGTTCTCCCTCTCACTGTTACTGTCTCATTCACCTGACATCTCATCAGACGCCCCTCTGTGTCCTCTCCATTTCAACATTCACCACTAACTTCTGTGAGTGCTTTCGGAAGTTATCTTTGTAAGTGCTTTCGTAAACTCACCTTAAATACTCACTGTAAATAAAATGTACTGAAGAGCAAGAAAAAACTAAAAAAGCCACATGAAGTCAACATTAGAATCATAGCTGGCCCATAGTAAGTCCTAGACAAATATCAGCTGAATGAATAAAAGGGTTAGACAGACTCTTGGGGGAAATTGGAGTTAAGAAAAATGCGCAATAAAGATAAAGCACCTTTGAAAGCACATGTAAGTCATTGAATTTAGAGCTCAAAGAGATTATAAATCAGTGCAATAAAATTTGATCCACTAAAACCTGACACAGATACAATATTTTAACTTCAATTAATCATTATCATCATTTATCATTATCATTTAACATCAATTATCATTAATATCTTTGTTTTTAATGCAACAGATAGAAAATGAGAACCAAATTTCTTATTATAAGAAAGTTTATTTGCTTCCAGCTACATTTATTTTCAGATAAATGTAGCTCAGTGGCTCTTCTGCCTCAGTCTGTTCAGAGTGTTCCCATCAGGGCTGGGGAGAAGGGTCAGTCATAACTCCTAAAGTTTTGATTATTTTGTACAAAATACTAAACCTCACCTCTCATCTGCCATGTTCCAATTAGTTATCCTTAATTATTACACTACATGTGTCTTTTAATATTTATGGCCAGAAATTATGTTTATTCCCTCATTGTGAAAACTATTAGCAATGTAAGTTCTTTTGAGAGAGGCAGTTCGTTTAAATGAACACACACATTCTTGCTCCCTATCTTTACCAATATCACAGCATAAATTCTGATTCCTTTAGCCTCCTATGTCTTTGGAATTTACAGCAGTGTAAAAATCACAACCCTTGTATCTACTGGCAATTAATATAGTTGCCAATTTGTCTTGATCACAAAGGGAGGGCTACACACTTCCATTAACTGCTCTGAATTGATCTGGGGCTACGATTTTCATCAAGTTTTATTCTGACATCCTAGCTCATGAATAATATTTTCCTCTAAACTCTCATGTCTTCATTTCTTCTTTTTCTTGAATAACACTTATGCTTTTTTTTAATTTTGATTATTTACTTGATAATTTTAGCAGCACTCTTTTGCAGCACTTATGAAAATAGTTTTTACATACTAGCTACTGACATCTTTCTTGAATTAATGTTAATAAATGGGTGAATATGCATTTAAGAAAGTCATTTTTCTGTAACAAGATCTGTATCCACGAATAGTTACATCCTGCTAGACTTTCTTGGGGAACATTTATTCTTTAATCTCTCAGCACCTGGAATGGACAAATTCTGTGGCATTGATAATTAAAACACAAAGAATAACACAAACATTTATTTTTTGCAGACATTGTGAATTTTATCTGGTTCTAGTAAAGAAGTCTTATGAAATCTTTTAAAGAATGTCATTGATGTAGGAAATACTTTTTCATGGTAATGGAACAAATTATTTTAATCCTTCCTATGTAGGTATATATTAATTCCTTGTGCAACTTTGTAGCATACCCTGCAGGTGGGCTAATTTCAACACTGACTTCAAAGTTTCCTTCTTTTTCCCCAGCTAGAAAGTTAAGTACACAATTTTTCAGCTTTCTTTCATATAAGAATTTGAGAATGGATATATAGTACAATTTTGATAAATAGAATATGAAAGAAAGTATTTTGTGATAAGTATAGGGGTACGATTTTTTTTCCCAACAAAAGTGTGAAGATGAAACTGTCTATTTTTCTTTTTTTAAAATTGGAGATAATGTCAAGCTGTCAGTACTACCCAAATTAATCTATAGATTCAGTGCTATCCCAATCAACATTTAAAAACTTTTTTGTCGTAGCCCCTAGTGGCCCCTATGGCCCTGGACTTGATCCCCGCAGAAAGGAACCAGGCGTGCTGTGTACAAACTTGTAGGAGGCAGGCTAAGCTTAATTGCAGGATGGCCTCGAGCAACCTCTGCAGTAGCCTTTTATTGAGACAGCACAAGACAAGTGAGGGGAGTATTAGATAATGACTACCTGCCTAAGGATCACCAGGGGCTTGGCTATTTCTCTGCAAGGAGCACCTGCGGACAAATCGCCCGAGGGTCCGTTCCCCAGCAGCAAATCCTCTTGCTCAGAGGTCAGCTAGCTCTTGGCGTCTTCCACACTTTTTTTTTTTTTCATTTCTAACTTTTTTTTTATTATTAAATCATAGCTGTACACATTAATGTGATCATAGGGCACCATACACTGGTTTTATAGACCGTTTAACACATTTTCATCACACTGGTTAACATAGCCTTCCTGGCATTTTCTTAGTTATTGTGTTAAAACATTTACATTCTACATTTACTAAGTTTCACATATACCCTTGTAAGATGCAATGCAGGTGTAATCCCACCAATCACCCTCCTCCGCCCATCTCCCCCCTCCCTCCCCTCCTTTCCCCCCTTCCCCCTATTCTTAGGTTATAACTGGGTTATAGCTTTCATGTGAAAGCCATAAATTAGTTTCATAGTAGGGCTGAGCACATTGGGTACTTTTTCTTCCATTCTTGAGATACTGTACTAAGAATATGTTCCAGCTCCATTCATGTAAACATGAAAGAGGTAAAGTCTCCATCTTTCTTTAAGGCTGCATAATAGTCCATGGTGTACATATACCACAATTTATTAATTCATTTGTGGATCGATGGGCACTTGGGCTTTTTCCATGACTTAGCAATTATGAATTGGGCTGCAATAAACATTCTGGTACAAACATCTTTGTTATGATGTGATTTTTGGTCTTCTGCGTATATGCCCAGTAGAGGAATTATAGGATTGAATGGCAGATCTATTTTTAGATCTCTAAGCATTCTCCAAACATCTTTCCAAAAGGAATGTATTAATTTGCATTCCCACCAGCAGTGTAGAAGTGTTCCCTTTTCTCCACATCCACACCAACATCTCTGGTTTGGGGATTTTGTAATATGGGCTAATCTTACTGGAGATAGATGATATCTCAAAGTAGTTTTGATTTGCATTTCTCTGATGATTAAAGATGATGAACATTTTTTCATATGTCTGTAGGCCATGTGCCTGTCTTCTTCAGAGAAATTTCTCTTCAAGTCCCTTGCCCAGTCTGAGATGGGATCACTTGTTCTTTTCTTGCTTATACATTTGAGTTCTCTGTGAATTCTTGTTATTAAACCTTTGTCGGAGTCATAACCTGCAAATATTTTCTCCCATTCTGATGGCTGTTTGCTCGCTTTACTTACTGTGTTCTTGGCTGTGCAGAAGCTTTTTAGTTTAATCAGGTCCCAGTAGTGTATTTTTGAAGCTGCTTCAATTGCCTGGGGGGTCCTCCTCATAAAATACTCGCCCAGACCAATTTCTTCAAGGGTTTTCCCTGCACTCTCTTCTAGTATTTTTATAGTTTCACGTCTTAAGTTTAAATCTTTAATCCAGAGAGAGTCTATCTTAGTTAATGGTGAAAGGTGTGGGTCTAGTTTCAGTCTTCTACAGGTTGCCAGCCAGTTCACCCAGCACCATTTGTTAAATAGGGAATCTTTTCCCCACTGAATGTTTTTAATTGGCCTGTCGAAGATTAAATAACGGTAAGTAGTTGGATTCATCTCTTGGTTCTCTGTTCTGTTCCAGACATCTACTTCTCTGTGTTTGTGACAGTACCATGCTGTTTTGATCACTATCGATTTATAGTATAGTCTGAGGTCTGGTAGCGTGATTCCTCCTGCTTTGTTTTTATTTCTGAGTAATGTCTTGGCTATTCAAGGTTTTTTCTGATTCCATATAAAATGAAGTATTATTTTTTCAAGATCTTTAAAGTATGACAGTGGAGCTTTAATAGGGATTGCATTAAAGTTGTATATTGCTTTGGGTAGTATGGACATTTTAACAATGTTGATTCTTCCCCACCATGAACATGGTATGTTTTTCCATTTGTTAACATTTTCAGCTATTTCTTTTCTTAGAGTTTCATAGTTCTCTTTATAGAGATCTTTCACGTCCTTTGTTAGATAAACTCTGAAATATTTCATCTTCTTTGGCACTACTGTGAATGGAATAAAGTCCTTAACTGTTTTCACTAATGAATATAGATGCAAAAATATTCAACAAGATCCTAACAAACAGAATCCAGCAACACATCAAACAAATTATACATCATGACCAAGTCGGTTTTATCCTAGGTTCTCAAGGCTGGTTCAATATGTACGTAAATCTATAAGTATAATTCGGCACATAAACAAATTAAAAAACAGGCGACGCCTGTGGCTCAGTGAGTAGGGCGCCAGCCCCATATACCATAGGTGGCGGGTTCAAACCCAGCCCCAGCCAAACTGCAACAGAAAAATAGCCGGGCGTTGTAGTCCCAGCTGCTTGGGAGGCTGAGGCAAGAGAATCGCTTAAGCCCAAGAGTTAGAGGTTGCTGTGAGCCGTGTGACGCCATGGCACTCTACCCGAGGGCGGTACAGTGAGACTCTGTCTCTACAAAAAAAAAAAAAAAAAAAAAATTAAAAAACAAAGACCATATGATTCTCTCAATTGATGCAGAAAAAGCTTTTGATAATATCCAGCATCCCTTCATGATCAGAACACTTAAGAAAATTGGTATATAAGGGACATTTCTTAAACTGATAGAGGCCATCTACAGCAAACCCACAGCCAATATCGTATTGAATAGAATTAAATTTAAATCATTTCCACTCAGATCAGGAACCAGACAAGGCTGCCCATTGTCTCCACTGCTCTTTAACATTATTATGGAAATTTTATCCACCGCAATTAGGGAAGAAAAGGCAATCAAGGGTATCTATATAGGGTCAGAAGAGATCAAACTTTCGCTCTTCACAGATGATATGATTGTATATCTGGAAAACACCAGGGATTCTACTACAAAACTCTTAGAAATGATCAAGGAATACAGCAGCATCTCAGGTTACAAAATCAACACTCATAAATCGGTAGCCTTTATATATACCAACAATAGTCAAGCTGAAAAATAGTTAAGGACTCTACACTTTTTTATAGATACTGACAAACCAATTCTAAAGACTATACTGAAAGGCAAATAGCCAATACAATATCAAAGGAGGACAAAGTTGGAGGACTAACACTATCTAACTTTAAGACTTAGTGTAAATCTACAGTAATCAAGACAGTGCAGAAAAGATGAATGGGTATAAAACAGAATAAAGAGCCCAGAAGTAGAGCCACATAAATACAGTTAACTGATCTTCGACAAAGGAGTAAAGGCAATACAACAGAGTAAGGATTGTGCTGGAACACAGACCTTTTGCCTTTCCCATCAATTAACTAAAAATATATCGCAGACCTAAGTGTAACATGCAAAACTATAAAACTCTTAAAAAGTAACAGAAAAGAAAAACTGGATGATTTGGGGCTTGGGAATGATTTTTTACATATAATACAAAAGGCGTGATGCATTAAACATAGAATTGATAAGGTGAAATTCATGTTAATTCATGTTAAATTCATTCATTTTTGCTTTGCAAAAGACACTATTAATAGAATGAAAAGACAAGCCACATAGTGGGGGAAATATTTCTAAAATACACATCGATAAAGGACTGTTACTCAAAATATACAAAGAAGTCCTAAAATTTTACCATAATAAAAACTACTCAGTTATGAAATGTGCCAAAGACCTCAACAGATACCTCACCAAAGAAGATATATAGATGGAAGATAACCACATTGTATGTCATCGGGGACATATAACATCCACACTACTTAAATTAACAATGAGGTCTTAACTATGAAATCTTTCCCTAGACCAATACCCTGAACGGTTTCTTCTATGTTTTCTTCTAGTCAGTGTATCATTTCAGGTCTTGTATTTAAGTCTTTAATCCATTTTGAGTTGACTTTCTTTTTTGTGTCTGGTTAAAGACAGACATCTAGTTTCATTCTTCTGTATATGGATAGCCAGTTGCCCCAGCACCACTTTTTGAAGAGGGTGTACTTTCCCCAATGAATGTTTTTTTTTTTTTTTGTAGAGACAGAGTCTCACTATACTGCCCTCGGGTAGAGTGCCGTGGCATCACACAGCTCACAGCAACCTCTAACTCTTGGGCTTACGCGATTCTCTTGCCTCAGCCTCCCAAGCAGCTGGGACTATAGGCGCCCGCCACAACGCCCGGCTATTTTTTTTTGTTGCAGTTTGGCCGGGGCTGGGTTTGAACCCACCACCCTCGGCATATGGGGCCGGCGCCCTACTCACTGAGCCACAGGCACCGCCCCTCCAATGAATGTTTTTGATGTCTTCAATTAGGATAGTGGTTATGAAAAAGAATATGGGGGGTTGTCAAAAAATTAAAATAGAACTACCATACAACTCAGTTACCCAACTCCTGAGTGTTTATTCAATGTAAAGGAAATTGGAATATCAAATGGATACCCACAATCCCATGTTTATTTCAGCACTGTACACCACAGGCACAATATGAAATCAACATAAGTGTCTATCAACAGATGAATGAGTAAAGACATGTGGTGCATATGCACAATGGTATACTGCGCAACCAAAAAAAAAAAAAAGTGAAATTTTATCATTTGCCACAGCATGGATGGAACTGGAGGTGATGATGTTAAGTGAAATAATCCAGACACAGAAAGACAAATACCCTACGTTCTCAATTCATATTTAGGAGTTACAAAGCTAATCTCACAAACTTATAGAGTAGAACAATTATTACCCGAAGTGGGAAAGGGTGAGGGAAGTGGGTTGGTTAAGGGGTAAACACATAGAGTTGGGTAGAAAGACTAAGTTCCAGCGTTCTGTAGCACAGCAGCATGACTTAGATAACAACACATTGTATATTTCAAATTAGCTGGAAGGTTTAAAACCTTCTCAACACAATAAAATGGTAAATGTTTGAAGTGATGGATATTCTAGAGACCCTGATTTGTTCATTACACATTCAGTACCTGTATCAAAATGTCACACGTATCCCATAAATATATATAAGTATTATATATCAATGCAAAAGTCAAAAACAACCCCAGTGAGATACCACTGCACACATGTAAGTATGACCCAAACCAAGAACACTGACAATACCAAATGTTGGTAAGAATGTAGAGCAACAGGCCACTTATTCGTCACTGGTGGGAATGTGAATGGTACAGCACCTTTGGAAAGCAATTTGGCAGTTTCTTATAAAACTAAATATTCTCTTACCATATGATTTGGCAATGGTGCTGCTCATTATCTTAATTGAAAACATATATACACAAGAATATGCACAAGGAGGTTTATAGCAGCTTTATACACTCAAAAAAACTTGGAAGCAACCCAGATGTCCTTCAGTAGACAAATGAATGAACTCCCTGGTAACTGTAGACAATGGAATATTATTGCGCCTGTGGCTCAAAGGGGTAGGGCACTGGTCCCCATATGCCGGGAGTGGTGGGTTCAAACCCAGCCCCGGCCAAAAAACACACACACAAAAAAAAGTTATTATTGAGCACTAAAAAATGAGTTTTCAAGCCATGAAATCACATGAAGAAAATTTAAATATGTATTACTAAGTGATAAAAGCCAATCGCAAAAGACTATATACTGTATGATTCCAACTATATGACATCATGAAATGACAAGACTATAAAGAGTTTTAAAGGTTGCTTTTAAATCACTGGCTGCTGGGGGTGAAGTGGAGGGATGGAGGAGTAGGTGGAACACAGGAAAGTTTTACCAGAATGAAACTATTCTGTTTGAAAGAATAATGGTGAATACCTCTCATTACACATTTGTCCAAATATAGAAAAGTCCAAAACCAATAGTGAACCCGCATGTAAACTATAGACTTTGGGTGATAATGATGTGTCACTATAGATGTGTTAATTCTAACAAATGTACTATTCTGATGAGGGGTGTTGATAGTGGGGAAGGCTGTGCATGTGGAGGAGGGCAGGGGATATTCAGAATTTCTATGCCTTCTTCTCAATTGTTTTGTATGTAACTAAAACTGCTGTAAAAAAATGAATTCAATTGAAAAGTGGAATATGATGAATGGCGCTCTAAGAACATCTTGTGACAAGGAGGTCACAACCATTATCAGATGAAAGAAAGAACCTAAGTTCCTAACAGCATCATTAAAAAGCTGATCAGCAACACTGGGTCCTTCATACTCCTTGTGAGAAACTAATGTCCAATTAATTTAAGTCATCATGGCGAGTTTTTCTAGTTACTTGTAGCTCAGCACATTCCTTACGATTCATAATGCAATTGCTGAGCACATGTTTATTATCTTGTGTTTTAACAGTATCACACAGTGTTGCTTAACTGCAATTTCACCAATTCTCTTTATACAAACAACAATTTTATTTTCTAATATTCATAGAAGGTCATCAAGTTTGATAATTTAAAATGATTGGAAATAACACGTCAGAAATACATCAATTATAGGCAGCATTTCATAAATTGAATGTGCTCTAATTTTATATGGTTATTGGGGTCAGAATTCTTTCTTCTTGAAAATACTTACTGAAAAATGACAGAAAGTGCAAGTGCAATGGAGATGGTGATGTTTTTCTTTTCCTCTGGAAGCCAAGATGCGTGGAAGTAGAAGCCAATTTCTCTTCCCTGCTGAGAAATTGAGACTAGATAGCTAGCAAGGGCTGAGTGCATTCGAACAAAATAAATATCCTATGTCATCAAAACCTCCCAGATAAAACCTTAGCAAAGAAAGTTTACATGCAACATGCCCAAGGGGGTTTAATACTTATAAACTATGAGGCAGGAAGGTGTTAAAAGTTTTTTATAGAAGAAGGGAAAAAGAAGAGGAAAAGAGAGAAAGATTACATCGTTACCAGAGAAGTATAATTGAAGTAGTGAAAAGGGACCAAGCATACTTTGCTATTGGAATTACTTCAGAATAGAATCACATTTAATACTTTGAAAAATATGCTAAAAATATTAGCAATTTGAAGTAGAGTATGGTTATGGAGTAACTAGAAATTGGTCAATTAAAGTAGCATTTTTCAGTAGTGATTAATAAATACCTCTATATTAAATATTTTAAACACAAAATGAAAAAGAAATTACAGGAATCACCATTTGAGGTAGACAGTTTTCAAAATTAAAAATATATTTTACAGTTTTGTACTTAGTTTGATAGCATTGTTAGCAAATTATTAAGTCTTCAAAATTATTCCACCAGTTTCCAGTAAAATATGTTTTCTTCTCTCTTCATATGTACCACTTTATATGTTCTTTCATTAAAGTACATGATTTCGATAAAAAGTGTAACTAGATTAAACAGAATGGCATTAAGCAGATAAATTCTTACTAAGAAATGGAAGCAGAGGGAGCACGGGGCACATTAGCAGGTTGATTATATACATCATTGTCCACGTGGAAAATCTTGAGAATGAAAGATTCTATTAAATAGAGCACGGGGAAGCAGGCATAAACTGTGACAGTCCTAGGCAAAGCTGGAGGAATGTTCACACTATTAAATCTGAATACTACCAACGGTGAGTGTCTATTAGTCTGCTAAAGGAAAAACAGTTACGGGAATCAGGAAATACAGATAAAATGCAGTTCATTATTGATGTTATTTACATTCATATTCATAGAAAAACTTTTTTCTATGGGAATTATATACTACATTTAATTACGATAGGTATTCTGTTCTCTCCCATGAAGAATTTATGTAGGAACATAGGAAATATAATCATTTAGGATTAGAGCAATCCTTTCACTTGATGAAAGTGAAATAAGGGTACATAAAGGGTAACGTTAAATCCACACAATTCATTTGTTATGGGATCATACAAAGTCTTCCAGAGCTTTATTCCGAATGGAGTTTACTTATTCTGATAATGCTTAATGTGTCGAAGAGGCTTTGCCGGGCTCCCGCAAATGAAAACTCATAATCCTTATTCTCTCCAGAAGAAAAGTCTTAAATCACATGTTCACGTCCATTTCTCTAAAAGGCCAGCACAGCCATGTTCCTAAAGACTATCAATAGTAGATGAAGTACATTAGATGTGTATGCCAGACTTGCTAGAGTCCATGAACAAGCTATAAAAACAATTTTAGTTGTAGCTGAACAGAAGTATCTGTCTTACAACTAAATCAAGCAGGGCTCGGCTATGTTTGGCTAAGTAGAGCTCAGCTGTATTAAACAATCTGGCTCAGCTGTGTAGTCTAATTAGAGAACTACATGGGCTTTACCTGTTAATTTGCATAAATGAACCTGATTGGAAACCTTCGTGGGAAACATTGTTCTAAAGCCTGAGTATTCTTTTTCTTCTCTAGAGCTGCACCTTCATTTTACAGTGAAGGCTATATCTTATTAATATGCAAACTGATCAGTGGAATAAAATGTCTTTCCTCCAAATTCCTTTTCAGAGAATTTTGGTACACACTTATTATTATTATTATTACTTAATAAATTTGGCAAATTCAACTTTCTGGAATTAATCTAGAATTAAAAGATCTTGTTTTGCATTTATTTGTCATGACTTGTTATTCTCTTTTATTGCAGACAATTCTCTCTTTTGGGGAGAGAATAGTTTTTATAACACTGATGTATTTGACAAATTGAAAATAGATTTTTTTGCAGTGTGACTCTAAATTAGGGCATATGTTATTGTTTACTAATGATTATATTCAGGTTAGACACTTTTGGAGGGATTCTACATAAACAATGATTTTTTTTCTTAGTCCACTCTTATTTTGTACATACAGATTCATCTGATGTTTCCATACTTGTCATGTGTGAAGATGGGGCTAATAGTTCTACACAATTTTTGTCATTGAATCTTTGCAAGAATCCTACATTTTTCCTAATCCTAGTAGTGGCAGATATAGGTTTGGGATCTAGAGCTTTTATCAAAAGCTATCTTCCTACAAGTGAATGCAGATATCATTATTATTTGAATTTTTTTTTTTTGGTTAAAAAAACATTTTTCTCATACTTAATTCTCCATAGTTAGGGACATTTTTGTTTCGATCTACTCTACTTTCCCCCAAATGATTTCACTTAAATAATTACTTACATTCCTCATTCACTTGTTATAAAATGACTGTCATGGCTTGAATAGAAGATCCTAGAAAAGATATGTTGAATTCCTAACCCCAGGTACCCGTGAATGTGAGCCTATTTGGAAATAGTGTCTTTGCAGATGTAATCAAATTAAATGATGTTGTAATAAAGCGGGACTGGCCCTAAATCTGATTACTGGTGCTTTCTTTAGAGAGGGAGATTTTCAGACACACTGACATTCACAAAAGAGAGAGAGCCACTCAAGACAGAAGCAGAAACTGGACAGATGCAGCTATGAGCCAAGAAATACCACGGATCACCAGCAACCCCCAGGAGTTAACAAAGCAAGGAAGAATCCTTCCCTAGAGCCTTCAGAGGGAACATGGTTCTCTCCACCTGCGACATCACGCTTCTACTCCCCAGAACTGTGAGAGAACAAAACGATGTTGTCTTCATCTAGCCATTACGTAGTATGTTATAGCAGCTTTAGGAATTTAATACAGGACTAACAACTTGCTCTCTCCTGCTGTCAGATCTTCACATACTGATTCCATGTATCTCTTTATTTCTCAAACCCCAGCCAGTGCCCCTTGTCTGTCCAAACAGAACAATCTCAACAATAACATACCTCCCGTCATGGCTGAATTCAGATGAACCACAAAAAAAGTTGAATATTCTTACGGCTTTTCTTCCAAATTCATGGTTTTTACCTCTACTTCCTATATGAACTCTTATCAGATAAAACTTTCTTTTGTTTTGAATTCACCCCAAGAGAGTCTCCGTGTACGGAGGGCCCCCAGAGTTCACAGCTGCCATCCCAGAACCCGGGCTTCTCGGACCCTGAGGGCCTCATTACAGGACGAGCCTGCCTTCCTCTGTCGGCATCAGATGTGGAATATTGACCCTAAAATCAAAATGCTACTCCCATTCAGTACTTTTCAGGCATCCTAAAGATCTTGCATTGAGAAAAATGTTTTACTTCCCATTTCTCTTTTCATAAAGTGAAAATAGAATATATAATGAATGATTATCCTTAATTAACAATTGCAGTTTTACATAGCCAGTGCAAATAACAAGAAGTGCTATATAGTTCAGGAAAAAATATCATATCTCTATAAACTTCACTACCAGGAAAAGCTAAAATTTATAGCACAGATAAATACGAAAGTGAATTATTTTGACACTGTTACAGAGAGAGTGTCTGGGCACCACTTTCAGTTGCTAAATTATTTTTGCCTGGTGCGTTTCTTCAAACATTGGACAATAGCAAATAGATGTAATTCATGACACACCCTAGGGGTAAGCTATTTTCTACTAAATTAACCACAACAAATGGAAGCAACAGCAGACATCCTTGCTGCACTGATTCAGGTAGAAAATATCATCGGCATTTACCCAGCACAAAAAAAATAACATGAATGAGAAAGAGAATCTTCTACGGAAAATGAAGATGCTGTAGCCATATTGCTGAACCACTTAGAATGCGTCCCATGTTGTGCAAGACTGATGTCAGATATAAATTAAAAGCACATTTACATTTATATTGCTGAATTGTGTATCCCACAAGAAGGTCATATTTTTCTATTTGTGTCTTTATTTTACACTTTCTGATGTTTTGAAACTTCATTAATGAACATAGATTTCAAAAGCATTACCTTTGAATTGATTACCAAACAAAAATTTTCAATGAATCTCTCAAACATAATAATACTTCATAAAAGATCCTGATCCTGTTCACGAGTTACACTACTTTGATCAGGATCAGGTGACACGCTGAACTGAATGAAGCCCTTGAACGTGAATGTTCTCAGGATACTCAACACTCACCTTTATTATTAATAGTGACCTTCACCTGAAATAGTTTCCCCCCTCCAAGTTTGTTTCATACATTTTCAAGACACTCTTACCCCACATCCAATCATAAGATGTGCTCATGTTCTGAAATTTCACCAGTCCCAACCACATACGGTGACCAAAAAACTTAGATATTCAGCAGTGCAACTGGGTCAGGGTTCCTGGAAAGTTATGGATCCATTGCCATTTCCTCTAATGCCTTCTTGACATATCATTGCGCTTCAAAAAATATTTTTTTCTTTCATGAATAAATGGGGGACGATGAAGCAATCACATCTATTTGAATTGAGGAAAGCTGTGAATTACTACTTATGTGGGAAGATGAAATTACTTTTATTTAATGACATTTAGAAAAAGATGAATTACTACTAAGTAAGGCCTGGGAGATGATCTTCTGAGTCTACCTTAAAGAAAAAATTACTTCTATTTAATAATAAATAGGCATGTTATGTAAATATAAGCATTTAAGCTATAATGTTATATGTCAGCTAAGCAGGAAAGCAAGATATTAGCAGAGGAAGTGCAGGATGGACAGTGAGAATAAATGAGATGCTGAGAAAGAGACTATACTATAACAATTACAAGAGAAGGGTCACTGCAAGTGTCACAAAACGACACAGAGCACATTACAAGACATTGCAGTTCTCCTACTCCCTCACCCCCCATAGCCCCCATGGGCTTTGGGTAGCAGGACACACCAGGGCCTAACCATATAAGGTGAAAAACTCCCATTTAGACAGCAGGAAGGAGACACTATCCCCCACTTCAAAAGAGAGAAGAAATAACATCAGACAAAAGAAAAAGGGAAGACACAGAGATCCCAGGAGTACTGTCCCCTGGGGAATGCGCCCTCACCTGTCCCTTTTCGAGTGCACCATTACTCGCTGAATAACTTTGGACTCACACAAATTAATGTGCCATAATTTTCATTCTGCCCGGGAGACAAAAACTTACAAGTTCACATTAACTGCTAGTAACATTGTTTCATGTATAAATTTTGTTGTTGTTGTTGTTGTTGTTTTTAAAATTATCTGAATAAGATCTAGCTTGGCCTTAGTAGAATACACAATGATTACTGATGACCATGGTTGCAAATAATAATTTAAGGATCTTTTTCAATACATAGACACTGGAGAAAAGAATTAAAAACATATCAAGAAGAATATATAAATGGCCAGGGTGCCGTGGCTCACGCCTGTAATCCTAGCACTCTGGGAGGACAAGGCGGGTGGCTTGCCTGAGCTCACCTGTCTCTACTAAAAGTAAATAAAACTAGTCAGGCATTGTGGTGAGTGTCTGTAGTCCCAGCTGTTGAGGCAAGAGGATCACTTAGGCCCAAGAGCTGGAGGTTGCTTTGTAATGATGCTTTTACACTCTGTTCAGGCTGACTGTCTGAGACTTTGTCTCACAGAAAAAAAAAAAAGAAAGAAAGAAAAAGAATATATAGAACATCTAATAAACCTCTTATAGTCTTAGAAAATTTGTCAAACTTGTGGAAATTAACTTAATTCACATTTTGGCTATATCCTTATGAGATAGCAAAAAAAAAAAAAATTAACATCTTCAGATGTCAGAAATTTTTCAAATAAATTATATTTTATGATAATTATGTTAAAGTGAATTGTAAAAAATACTTTTATAGCCTTTTACTTTCTCAGCAAAGTTCATAAGTGCATATAATATCTTGTTTTAAATCACTGAAACTTCACCAAAGAGTTTAAGCTTGGTGGGAAGGGAAAAAAAAATAATGTGGTGACAGTCTGTCAAGGCAGAAAATCAGTGTGCAAAAGGACACGGGAAAAGAAAGTGAATCATCCAAAATCTCCCTAGTTGTATGATATGACTATATTGTAGTATACACAGACAGTGGTGTTCAGACCTGAGCTCTCCTTATGAAGACTCAAAATGCCCACTAATTGATATGTTAGCAGAAGGTAATACAGAAACTCAAAGGATTTTAAGGAGAGAAATAATAGAATCATACTTCTATTTTAGAAACTGCATTATAGAAATATTACTAAAAGTGAATTTAAGGTGGGATTGGATGTGAAGAGAGGAGAGGTGCTTTCCAAATTTGGATGAAACAAACCACACTTTCCTGGTTATTTTTTCTTCTTCGAGTAATTTGAACTTTGAATCATATGCTCAAATGTTAAAGGAGTTTCCAGGAGTTGAGCAAACATTTCAAAGCCCTCATTCCAGTCCGAGAACTCTGAGGGGGAAGATGGAGTTTTATTCAGCCCATTGTTGGAGAGAATCCAAGAAATATGGGAACAAGCAGGACTCTACATTCTCTATCATTCAAACAATATAGATGTCATTATCAATGTCGTAAGATTCTGGGAAGAACAGCCAAGTCAAATGTCCTGAAGCAGGAGGCAAAATTCAAAAGAGATCCAGTTGCAAAAGCTTCCGATCATTGAGGCACCTTGAGACTCCCTGGCGGAGATGCTAATGGTCACCTCTCCATCCTTTATCTGAGGGCATGATCAGCTCCTACTGGATGCTAAATAACAGCCTGTTAAACTTTTGATACCCTCCCTTACCAACATAGGTTTGCCTGCTCACACACGTACAGCTTCCTGAATTTGGAATTCTAGGCTTCAGAACTGTAAGTTCGAACTGAGGGCGTCCACCCTCAGTCTGTGGTGTATTTTCACAGCAGCCCTTGAAAACAAATGCAGTATCTCTCTTCTTTTGGTACTATATGCCGACAGTATCTCCCGACCTTCCAGGGCCTTGCTGTCCTGTTTCTCAGTAGCCTAAATGAAGCTCTCATATCCAAGATGCATTCACCATATCCTTACTATTAATTAGTTTTGTAACATGGGCACCAGTAAATGTCCCAATCAAAACGGATGTGGAGATGACAGAGAAAGGCTAAGATAGCTGTGAGTTCAGTCTAACAGAGAAAAGACCAAGAGGTGAAGCAATCAAGTTCAAAAGAAAAAATGAATTTTCTGTGATAAAAATCAACTACCGAGAATAGAGTGAAAAATCAGCATATCAGGATTTAAAGGTATCTATTTACGTGTATCATGTAAAATAAGTATAAACTGACAGTTTTATTTTATAAGATTGTATAGGCATTCCAAATTAAAATGGTGTTAATCACTGCAGTTTAATAAAGTTGCTTCCTATACGTTTTGATGGTATACACAGGTGTTGATTTTTTTTTTTTCTTTGCAGTTTTTGGAGTTTTTGAACCTGCCACCTCTGGTATATGAAGCCAGCGCCCTACTCGTTTGAGGCACAGGCACCACTGAACACACAGGTGTTCATTTTTAGGGCATAACCCATAGACTCAAGAGCCAGAGATTACCTGGAATTAAATCTCTCATGGTTCTAATATTTAGCTGCTTTGTCATTTGGAAAACCACTTAATAGCATATTTATGTGCTTCAGTTTCCTCATCTGTAAAATGGGGATAAAAATAATACCTATAGGGCTGTTTTGAAGATCAAATTAGTCATTATTTGTAAAGTGCTTAGAAAAGAGCTTGACAGACAGTAAATACCACATAAAGTGCTTATTGAATTGATAATTTAAAATAGAAATGAAAAGAAAAAGTAAGAATAATGTTATATTGTACTTGATAACATTTTTTCTCCAGTGTTTTTCCTGTCAAAAACTTTAAATCTTTGAGAAATTAAAATAAGGCAAGAATGTAAATATTGATTAAATGGAAACACACATGAGTCTTTATTTCCCACAACTTTATAAATTAAACAATTATCTTTCCCATGTCACATTAGAATAATACTAGCAAACTCATGCTGTAGGACGATTTCTGTCAAATAAGAAATCTTGTATATTCTAAGTATCCAACACATTTGCAAAATGACCCAAAACATCAGGTTAACTGGTTAAGAGTTGGCCTTAAAATATGATTTCAAGACTACATAACCACAAGCACATATGGGTGAGCTTTAATATCTATTCGGAACTTGTCAAGGATAAGTGAATGAGAAACTCTCGATCTTTGGGTGTGGGACCCCCCAGAATTCCTTTTCTAAGAATAAGAAAAAGAAATAAAATAAACCAAAAAAAATAAATGAAATCCTCTCCAGATGTTATAAGCACATGTAGGAATTTGTGGCTAAAAAATCTTTTAAGGACACCTTCAAATATTCACGTATGTTCATGTATTCTATAGAAGGGTGAATCTGTGTGATCATCAGTAACTAACAGCATTAGTTTAGAGTGAAAACAATTGATTTATGCTGTCCTCTCCTCGTCATTTTATCTGTAATAAACAAGCAAGTTCAGACAGTCATATACAGTTGCCATCAGTTCACCATGCACTCAGTCCGTATTATATCGGCAATAGGATGATGAGTTCATGAAAATAAAGGGAACAAATTTGCATCGCAAAGTAAAAGCCTACCTGCATCCAAATAGTATCTTGCTTTCAAAACTTGGTATCAGATTATTAGGTCATTACCCATTTAATTATTAAATTAAATAAACCCATCAGATTATTAGGTCATTACCCATCAAATTTGCATCTGAATAAAGTAACTAAGTTATAGGAGGCTGCATTTTTAAAAACTAGATGGGTACGGGAGGGCAATCTTGGTTCAGAGGAAATAGATGAAAAAGTTCAAATGTACTCAGCGCCCGTGCGTTGTAAGAGAAAAAGTACGGATACTTTTACATAATGTGACAACTCACGATCTCATAATGCCATGTTATTCGTGTTCTACATAAAAAGACATACATATTCAATAAAAATATGATATGTGACTATTAAGAGGTGATTTCTTTAAGAAATGTTATGTATAATACGTCAGTAGGCAGATCACATAAATCCTCTTCCTTATTGTACAGATTTGGTACAAGTTGTTGGTAATGAGAATCAAGTAAATTACAAGCAGATGGTTTACTGGGAGGAGTTCATCCTGAAATGGTGACAAACATTCCCAAGAGACTGCAAGGAGTTCCATTTCATAGTCAAATCAGCTATAATTGCACAATCTTTCATTAACCAGTAATAAAGAGATTCATTTGAGTTAGAGTGTAATTGGTTTTACATTATCATTTCTTCAATCTCGTTTCATAAAAGTTCCGGAATTATCTTGAAGAAGTACAGATAGTCTTCTTCTGCCTTCATTCACAGAGTGATATTGTACACTATCTGTATGGCTGTACTACCGCTGGTTTCTATGGAAATAATATGTTTTACTAAAATGTGTAAATATACAGAAGGATGGAGAGTCCTAGACAATTGTATATGTTTCTGTAAGACGTTTGACAAGCAAAATGAATTATTGTCTGTACTTACATGATATTTTCCCAGTACTTTCTCCTGTAGCTCAGCATACTTCCCCCGTTAGGTTTCATAAATTGTATGTGCACTCACTTCCTTGATGTTCTTTCCTCCAGTCCTTCTTCATTTAACCTTTCTGTTCAGAAAGTACACATTTTAAGTTAATATCCCTGCTCCCTTTATCTTTTACAATTTTTTTCTTTTTTATTTTTTTGGGGTTTTTTTGTTTGTTTGTTTTTTGTTTGTTTGTTTTTGGCCAGGGCTGGGTTTGAACCCACCACCTCCAGGATATGGGGCCGGCGTCCTACTCCTTTGAGCCATAGGCACTGCCCTATCTTTTACAAATTTTTCTAGTTAATTTGATATAAGAATTGAAGGAAGAAATTCAAATCCATTGTTTACTCACATGTAGCCGAAATAGTGATGCAATGATATTGTTAACATATTATATTGATTATATATATGGGGTGACAAAGGCAAAATTTATATTGGCAATTGATCACAGACCAATTCACTTGGTTTGATACTTAGTTGCATATTTAGTTTTTTCTACTGTACTTCTCACAGTGCTATTCTAATATTCAAGTAAGGGCTTATTGAACTGTGTTCAAACTGTTCAAACTAAATAAGCCTGGTAATTTCAATTAAGCAGATGGGAATTTGTGACCACTAAGCTCTCAAAAATCATTTCTACAAAATTCTGTTTTATTAACCAATGAGTTATTTTATTAACAAATAGATTTGATTTTCTAAGACCTAACTAGTAAAATTTTAAACCATAGTTAAGAGATATTTATAATTGTCATATGTATTTTTTGGCAGAACAATGTATCTGTTCTATGACGTATGGATTGCATGTATGTGTATCCTTTACAAAATCAGGTAATAGTGGTTATTTCATTCATGGGAGAGCAAACTCGGCCTAAGTTTATATCTGTCATAACAAGTAAATCAGCCATGCACACAAATCCTGCGGTTTGCTCTGCTTTGAAATCTTCTTATCTGACCACTGGATAGAAATTAGAGCTCATTAAATCTTTAGTGATTTTCCACTTGAGGTTTGGAGAAAACACTTTCCAAAATGTGTTTATTCTTACTTAGTTAGTAGTTCCAGTGAACTAAAATGGTCAGTTGTTTATTGACGATTTTGGTAACTTTATTCTAAAGGCTTTCAATAATATATATTTTGGCTATTATGATCATGTATACAAGGGTATTAACCCAGTAATTAACTCTTGCTAAATTTTCTCCTATCTGCATTAAAAATAGTGAAGAATACTATTAATTAATTAATTTATTTATTTATTTATTCATTTATTCACAGGTCTTTGATGATTTGTCAGAGTAGATTAGTAGGTACATGTTAATTGTATAATTACTTACAATAGTATTTTTAGTTGTTTATGCTTTTCAAATTCATTTGATTATTAAGTCTCTCTGGCAAGTACTTGCAATACTATACAAATAGAGAAACTGCTCTGGGGAACACTGTAAAGTATACCAGCTGAGCTTTAAATGCCAAATAATTGTAGCCTGTGAGTAAGTTGAACTCCTGTCTACTGTGGGAGCACAGCACTAGATAAGAAGGCTGCTCTGCAATTCCAACGACCAACAAACATGGACAGAATATAGAAGATCAGTGATAAAACAATTGAACTAAGACATTACTTCCTTTCCCAAAACCATTTAAATGCAATTTTCAGTGTGATTTATAACTCTTCAAACATAGATATTTTTAAGTAATAATTCAGTTAGAAAAATGTAAAATTCAATTAGTTATATTCATATAACTACATGCACTTCCTTTTTTGTAAAATTATTCTGAAAACTCAAACATATCAATCTGAATCTAGCAATATTTATTGATCTTTATTATAATTTTCAGTGTACTACAAAATTAATTTTACCCCCAATATAAATAAAAGCCATATTCACAGTAAAGCACAAATATGTAAAAAAGCAAATGCGTTTAAGAATAGACAATCAGTTGAATACTATCATGAAAAATTAATGTTTTACACACAGTTACATAGGTGTTTATCTTTAAATGTTTAAAAAGAGAAGTTTCATTTCTATAAAAGAAAATCCATAGTATTTTTTTAATCCGACCTTTATTTTATTTATTTTTTTAGGTTCGTTGAGAATTAGGTTACACCCTTCGCATTTGTTACATAAAGTTCCTCTTATAATTGTGTCCTGCCCCCAACAGGTATGCCATACACCATGACTCCCACCCCTCTCCCTTGCCCTTCTCCCTCATTCCCCCCTCACCCCTACCTTGCACAATTTTTTTTTGAAAGTCACAAGGTGGCCAGAACATAGAAGGAATGAATAGGTGGTAAAAATTGAAAAAAATGGGGTCTATCTTGTTGTTAGGGATAGAAGCAAGAGATGAAGGTTGAGTAACCCATGGAGCTATTAGTCTCTTCATCTTGCCCCAAATCCAAAACTCAGAGATATAAGAAATAAGGTATATTTATCTGAAAAGTCACATGGATTTGAAAAAACTAAACTAAATAAGTGAGCAGGAACAAAATAATCGAAAAGATAGTGATTTGAATTTTCTAGAGTTCCCATCTGAGTGCACATTTGGAGGAATATTTGGAATATTTCTACAGAATCTGCCAAGGACACCAACATTTGGTTAACAATATTTATCTAGTAAGGTAGCTGAGTTCTTCACTACCAGGCAGGGTATCAGTGTGAAACAGAAGAGAGAAACAGAGCTGGTTGACTGGCCGAAAACAACTCAGAGGATGCGGCAGCGCTGTAAACCAGAGGACAGCGACGGCCACACCAGCCCTAGCAGCAGTATGAGCTAACTAGTAAAATGGGAACAGTTAAAGCCACAAATGAGTAAGCCCACAAGTTGGCTGGATATCTTTTCTCACATGTGCCAATCTCATTGTGAGTTTCAGGTCTTATCACTGTGCCAGTAATGCTATCCCATAAGAGTGATGTTCCCAGACAAATAGCATTAGCGGCATCAAGAAACTTGTTAGAAATGAAAATTCTTGGGCCTCATCACAACCTACCAAATCAAAACTCTGGAATTGTGTCAGAATTTTGAATAAAATAAATAAGATGTTTGCTAAATTTGACAACCATTTACTAAATCTTTGCATTAACACTTCCTTGATAATGACTATTCTCTTAAAGGTTACCTCTGCAGCAAAATCTTTCATTGATCTTCTCTTTGAAAGTTGGCCACCAAACTTTTGGCTACCAAAATATTATCAATTTCTATCAGCTCCTACAAAACTTCCATATTTAATTTCTTCTACCATGCATAACTGGTTTTGATTTATGCTGACTATTTCTTGCTCAAATGAAATAGGAACATTAACCATTTTAATTGAGGAGAAAAAATAAAATCTATAACAAAATGTGGTAAGTGTTCCCTGGGAGAAAACAGGGTGAAAAGGAAACACTCAGAAAAATGAAAAATATGTTAGAGTTGGAAGGTAAGATAATTACTAAATTTCAAATGGGGAAATAATAAGTCTTTGATGAAGGTTAAGTAGTAATAAATCACATATATCCTGGTGTTCGCATGCATGTGCACATGAGTGTGTGAGAGAAGGCGTAGGAAGTAAAGAATTCCCAGGCAGAGGCCCTCTTACTACCTAACATACATAATTAAAAGAGCATTAAGTCGGGGCAACCATACTGTTCCAAAGCCAATTTGATATGTTGCCTTTCTTTCTTCCAATTATTGTACATGACAATCTTACTGAAGGCAAGATATCAATCCCTGATTCCTCCATTATCAAGCTGTATAATCAGAGAAATATTTGGCTTTTCTTTTAACCTCAAAACTGAAGGGAAGGGCGGTGCCTGTGGCTCAAGGAGTAGGGCGCCGGTCCCATATGCCAGAGGTGGCGGGTTCAAACCCATCCCCAACCAAAAAAAAAAAAACTGAAGGGAAAATTATCCCATACTATGCTTCGAGGAATAAGCAGGAACAATGTTCATAAAGTGACAGGCAGAACACAAGATTTCAATAAAACACATCTCTTATGTTTGGCACTAAATCACATCTCCTTCCATAGTTATTTAAATGTTTTTATTGTGGTATAAGTTATGTAGAATAACTACATCTATTTAAAGTGTACACCTTGATATATTTGATGCATATACATGCATATATAATATTATCATCAAAACCAAAGCAATAAACATATTCTTCATCTCCCAAAGTTTTGTGATGCCCTGTTGAAGACTCTTGGGATGCCCATCTTAGCTGAGTTCCTATCCCTAGCAAAGCACTGATGTGCTTTCTGTGAGTGTTAATTCACAATACTTAGAATTTTATATAACTGGAATCCAATCATATGCATTCTCTTTGGTCTGGCAGATTTATTCATGCAGTGGCATATATTCTTAGCTCATTGCTTTTATCCCTGAGTAGTATTTTATTGTATAGATATATTACAGGTTGGTTATCATGTTTATTACTAAAAATATAATTTCTATGAAAATTACATGAAGGTCTTTCTGTAAATGTGTTTTAATTTTAATTAAGTAAATACCTAGGAATGAAAAAGCTTAATCATATGTTAGGTATACATTTCACTTTGTGAAAAAACTGACAAATTAAAAAGAGAAAGATGGGCGGCGCCTGTGGCTCAAGGAGTAGGGCGCCAGTCTCATATGCTGGAGGTGGCGGGTTCAAACCCAGCCCCAGCCAAAAAAAAAAAATAATAAAATAAAAAATAAAAAGAGAAAGATGGCCAAATAGAAACTTTGGTGATTATCCCCCCATACAAACACCAAATTCACAACTATCTGTGCAAGGAAGCAATTAAAGAACTAAAAATCAGGTGAGAAGTTGTAGTACCTGGTTTACCTATTATATCAAAGAAAGAGGCAAATGAGAGGGCAGAAAAGACAGTCTTGCATTACCTACTCCATCCCTCCTCCATTCTCCATCAATGCTACACCAGTGCCTCCAATGCAGAGAAAATCTGTGTGCCTCACGGGGGAAAATAAAGTGATTATGGGACTTTATACTAAAACTCAGGGCCATCGTGTCAAAGAAGAACAAACACAGGGAAGAATTCTGCCAGTGCCCACAGAGGGAACATTTAGATCAGCCTACCAAGAGAGGAATCCTTTGCCCTCAAATCAGATTTCTAGCTAGCCCATCACCAGTTGACAAAAAGCTTCCTGGAGACTTGACTAAGTCATTAAGACAGTCAGGCCACAAAAGCTATAGTCCAGGGGAAACTCCTGTGAATGTGATGGACCTGGGGTGCATCCGACCCTGTGAAACACCAGTGGTGGCTGCCAAGCCAGAGCCTTGTCACTCTTCTCCCAATTCCAGGTAGTGCAGCTCAGATGGAGTCTTCTTCTCTTAGGGAAAGGTAAAGGAAGAGTTCAGAGGACTCTGTTTTTGCAATTTTGGTACTAGCTCAGCCATAGTAAAATAAAGTACCCAGCAGACTTGTAAAGTGCCTGATTTGAGGCCTTATTTCCTGGGTGGTATTTCTAAATCCACCTGGGCCAGAAAGAAACATGCTGTCCTGAAAAGAAAGACCCAGCCCAGTCAGGATTAATCACCTGCTGGCTAAAGAGTGCTTGGGCTTTGAATAAAATTCAGAGGTAGCCAGGCAACAGATAACACTGGATTGGCTTCAGGTGTGACCTTTTACAGAACTACCTACCATAGGTCCAAGGGAGTGTACCTTCCACCCCCCAACCCCAACTCTAGCAGCCTGGCACAGAAATCAAAAGAAGTGAGTGAGAGATTTTTTCTGGCAATGCAGGTAATTTTCCCATAGCTTGCTCAAGTCCACAGAGGTAGTACCACAGGAAAAATGCAAGAGTCACAGTATTACTGGGCTTGGAACATCCCTAGTGCAGATAGAACCAGTAGTTGTAAGTAGTCACCAAATACTTAGGTCAAAACACTCAATTCCCTTTGAATCCTGGGAAACCCTCTTCATGAAGGGTAGATTCAAAGAATCCCAAACTTCAAAGATTAAAATAAAGGCCTACCTCTTCAATGATGAGGTATAGACAAAAATCCACAAGTATTAGGTACATCCAGGAAAATATGACCTCATCAAATAAACTAAATAAGGTGCCAGTGACCAATTCTGGAATGAAGGAGATATGAGACTTTTTAGATAAATAATTCAAAACCAGCTATCCTGAGGAAGCTCAGTAGACTTCTAGATTACATAGAGAAGGAATTGAGAAGCCTATCCAAGAATGAACAAAGGCAGTAATGATATTAATATTTAGGCACAAGAAGGTCATAGGATACCAGTCAGATTTAACCCAAAAGAGGCTACCTCAAGACATTTAATAATCAAGCTCCCAAAAGTCACACATAAAGAAAAGTCCCCAGGAGGAGCAAGAAAAAGATAAAAATAACATACAGATGAGCAGCAGACGTCTCCATGAAAACCTTGCAGAGCAAGAGAGAGTGACATGACATAGTCAAAGTGCTGAAGGACAAAAATCCTTAACTCTAGTTATTATATTCTATAAAAATACCCCTCAAATATGAAGAGAAATAAACACTTTCTCAGATAAACAAAAGCTGAGGGATTACATCAACACTAGACTTGGACCAAGAGGAAACACTAAAAGGAATTATTTAATAAAAAAGAAAAAGACTTTATTGCCCAATAAGACATCATGTGAAGCTATAAAACTGGTAATAGTAAGTAAAAAATATGGAATATTCAATTGCAATAATTGTTATATAAGCCATATATATCTTGAGTACAAAGACTAAAAGACAAACCTATTAAAAGTAACTATAACTTTTTTGAGAGATAGTATAAAAAGATATAGATGGAAACAACCAAAACATAGAAAGAGGGAAAGACATAGGGTTGAAGTGTGGAGTTTGTTTTAATTTTGTTTTGTTTGTTTATAAGCAAAGTTGTCATATGTTTAAAATAATTGTTTATGAAATGTTTTTTACAAGCCTCAAGTAGAAAAAAAATCCACAATAGATACATTAAAAGGCAAGAAATTAGAATAAGTTATCATAGAAAATCAATATTAACAAAGGAAAATAGGACAGAATGAAGAACAAGAGGATAACAAAACAGCCAGAAATCAAATAGCAACATGACAGAAAAAAGTCCTTACCTATCAATAATAATATTAAATGTGAATGAACTAAAGTATCCAATCAAAAGATATAGAGTAGCTGTACATATTAAAACAAAAAGACTCAACAATATTTTATCTACAAGAAATGCTCCTCACCTATAAAGACACACATAGACAAAAATAAGGAGATTGAAAAAGATATTCCATGCAAATGAAACAAAAACAGAGTAGGAGCAAGGGGGTGGAGTAAGATGGTACACTAGAAGGATAATTCAGCTGAGCTCTCCTAGTACCACTGGGGAAAGAAAGAGAAAAAGTCATACCTGGTGCAGGGAGCTTGCCCAAAGTTGTCCCTCAGGGTGCACAATGAGATGGTGATATACTGGAGACAGTGTGTGATCCAGACTGGTGAAGATGTGACACACTAGGTCTCTGACACACAACCGCTGGAGGTTGGGGATTGGAGGAAGCCTTTCTGCAGTTTTCGGCTTGGGGGCAAGCTGCACATTCAGTGGAAAGCTTGGAAGAGTGGTGGACTCAAACAGTATACAGCACCCAGATTTGAGTGCCAGCTGGAGTGGATTTGCATCAGTTTGGTGGCAGGCAGGATATCCAGACTGGGAATGTCTTGGAGACCAGAGGCTGCCATTGTGAAAAGGTCTAGAGAAGGTTGTAAGAGTGGGCCTCATACTGGGGACATAAGGCACAGCCGTTTTAGTTCCGCCTAGTGGGATCAGACTTCCACTCTTGGGACAGGATCAGGGATTCCCACATTCCTTAGGAACTGTTGTCATGGTGTACTGTAAGACCTGCCTCTTAAGAATTCTGGAGAGCTTTAAGATCCCAACCCTGCGGGGTCTGAATGTTTTGTTTTGATGTGTTTTATTTTTTGCTAATTTGTTTGGTTGGTTCTATTCTTAACCTCCATTTTTACTTTCATCAAGAGCAAGAAATCCTGTATGTTTTGGTTATGGTATTTTAGCCTCATTTATTGCCTTTCCCTGTTTCACTTCTCTATATTCTCTCTTTTGATAAAGACACTTCTACTTTTCTCATCTCTCCCACATAATTTGCTCATGCAGCAGCTAAGATTTCCCCTTTTTTTTTCCTTAGGTCTTTCCTCTTTCTTTCTGTTTTTCTCTTCCCTTTCTCTCCTTTATTTGATATAACTGTATTTTTAATTTCCTTTATTTATGGTTATTTTATTTTATTTATTTATTTTTTGCTGACAGCTTGGTGGCCCACATATGATTTGGCTTATAGGTCACAACAGTAGTCTGCCTCATGAAGGTCAAGACACCATGATCTAGGGAGCCTATTTCCCTTTGGCCCTATGAAGAAAGTATTGGCAAGATGATATTGAAGAATTTTTCTATTTCTTTTTCAATCTTACTTAATTTTTCTTTCTTTTTTGTTTTTGGTTTTTGCTCTTTTCCTTCTCTTCCTATTTTTTGGAGAGGAAGAGTCTGGCTCTGCTCAGGCTGGTAAAGAGCTCCTGATTTCAAAGAACCCACCCCGCTGAGGCCCTCAAAATCCTTGAGTTATAGGCATGACATTAGCACCATGCTGATTAATACTATTTCTTCTATCACTCTCATCCTTTCTTTCTATCCTACCTCTGTCCTGTTCAATTTTTTTGATTCTGCCCCCCTTTCTTTTTTCTTTTTATTTTATTTTGATAGTTCCTTCTTTTTTCTTCTTTCTTTTCCTCTCCCTGCTGGCTCTTTACCTTTCTCTTCCTTTTGGTATTACACCAAGAGGACTCTTCAACATATAAACTCTGACATAAAGTAATTTAAAGCAAAGGAAGAAGTGAGAAGGAAAAAAGAGCACAAGGATGTGAACAAAAAGAAATCACACATGAGGAGGCACCAACAGAAAATTTGGGCCATGAAAAACCAAAAAAGAGCAATTCCTCCAAGGGACCATCATAAGAAAGCAATTATAGAAGACTCTACCTATAAAGAATTAATGGATTTGACATAAATGGAATTTAAAATATGGATAATAAAGACAATAAAGGGAATGGACAAGAAAATGGGATACCTAGAATTAGTATGGATATGGCAGAGCTTAAATAAATGAAAAAGACAATCAGGGAATGTAAAGATGCGGTAGAATAGATTAGATCATGGAGAAGAAAGAACATCAGAGCTAGAGGATAAAGTGTTTGAGTTAACCCAGGTAGTTGAAGAGGCAGAAAAGAAGAAAGATAAAGCAAAACAGTCACTTAGAGAACTACAAGACTTCATGAAGTATTCAAACATGAATAATAGGGATTCCTGAGGGGGAAGAAGATGGTCCCAAAGGAATTGAAACTCTACTGGAAACTATCATGAATTAAACTTCCCAAGTTTTACTGATGATCCCAACACACTCCTTTTAGATGGATATCAAACCACAGGTAATCTCAACTCAAGCAAAACTTCTCCAAGACATATTGCAATTAATCTGTTCAAAGTGAGGATGAATTAGAAACTTCTACAAACACCCTGGAGTAAGCACCAACTGATCTATAAGGGCAGAGCCATTAGAATAACAGCAGACAACTAAAACTTTCCATGTGAGAAGAGAATGGTCATCTACCATAAACATTCTTTAAAAAAAAATTTTCAACCCAGAATTATGTATCCTGCTAAATTAATCTTCAAAATTAATGGAGAAATCAAATATTTTCTGAATATACAAGCACTGATGAAATTCCCTGCAACAAGACCAGAGCTACAGGAAATACTTAGACCTAGTCTCAATATTGAACAATGGACCACCAGCAAAGTAAACAAATGGACCACCAGCCAAATAAACAAACACCCAGAAGTTAAAGGTCAAAATAGCTTCTGCAATGGTGCAAAGGATAAAACTACACAATGGATTTTCACAAAATGAGATGAATAGAATTCTACCATACTATCAACTCTCTCAGTAAACACCAATCAATTTAATTCCTCACTGAAGAGGCAAAGGCTGGATGATTGGATTTTAAAAAAAAAGCACAAGCCAATGTGGGGTAACAGAGCTCCCCACATGAAGCACATGATATAAGCCAGGTAAGGGTTAATTGGCTTTTGCTAAAACAGAAGCACCTGTGCAGACAGCAAAAAAGCTGAACAGAGAGCTGGGCTCCCCTGAGGCATACATAGGGCTTGTTTCCTTGGAGGTAGAATTCCAGGAACAATGACTCCAAAGCCATGCATTCTGTTAAGCTTGGGAGGTCAGAGGAATTACTGCCTCACCCCTAGGAACACAGGCCAGAGGTTGACATATGTACAAACATAATGCTGCAAAGAGCCTAAAGGTCTCTGTGCTGTGGAAAAACAAAGCCATAAATCTACTCTGGGTAAATTTAATGTGCACATGAGGGGTTTCACTTTCTCAGTTCCCCTGCAGTACTTTGTTATGTTTAATTAGATATATAGTTAGAGTTGACACATGTCTGAGAGGAATGTAAAAAGCAGAAGAAATTGTGTTAATGTGGAGACTTGATATTTACCCACGAGTAAATTTTAGATAGAGTAAGTTAGATAAGATTTAGGTAATGGTAAAGTTTATTGATTAAGTGCCTACATGACCACCAATGTATACAAGGTGGATCAAAATAAAGTTTCTTTGATACATGCCATCTTATGTGTGTGTAGTCTTTTTACTGGGCCCATCAACATTGCAGGAGCAAGTTTGCATCCACGGCAAAGATGCTGACTCTCTCGCGTCTCCGATCATGCAAAAAGACAACCATATGCTGACTCTAAGAAACACATCTAGCCTTAAAGGACAAATCAAGTCTCAGAGCTAAGGGATGGATAACAGTATTTCAAGCAAATGGAAATCAGAAGAAAGGAGGGGTTGCAATGTTGTTGTCAAATACAAGTGGATTCACAGCAACTAACATTAAGAAAGACAAATATAGACATTTCATAGTGGTCAAGAGTACAATACAAGAAGACATTTCAATTTTAAATTTTTATGCATCTAACTTAAATGCTGCCAGATTTATGAAACATACCTTGAGTGGTCTGAGCAATATGATATCCCATAACATAATAGTTGGGGACTTGAACACCCGTCTGACAGAGCTGGACATATCCTCTAAACAGAAACTAAACAATACAAAGGACTTAAATGAAGAAATGGGATTAATAGACATACACAGAATACACCATCATAAAACTAAGGAATATACATTTTTCTTGTAGGCCCATACTCCAAAACAGATCACATCCTAGGATACAAATCAACCCTGAGCAAAATTAAAAGAATAGAAATAATACCTTGTATCTTCTCAGGCCACAAGGCAATAAAGGTGGAACTTAACTCCAACAAAAAACATTCATCCTCACACAAAGACACGGGAATTAAACAACCTTATGCTGAATGACAGTTGGGTTCAGGAAGAGATAACCGTGGAAACTGTTAAATTCCTCAATCATAACAACAATGAAGACACAAGTTACCAAAATATGTGGGATTCAGCAAAAGCAGTCTTAATAGGGAAATTTATCACATTAGATGCCTACATTCAAAAAACAGAAAGAGAGTACATCAACAAACTTGTGAACCATCTTATGGACTTAGGAAAAGAAGAACAATCTAATCCTAAGCTCAGTAGGAGAAAAAAAATACTTAAAATTAAATCAGAGAGGGTTGCACCTGTGGCTCAGTCGGTAAGGCGCCGGCCCCAAATACCGAGGGTGGCAGGTTCAAACCCGGCCCCAGCTGAACTGCAACCAAAAAATAGCCGGGCGTTGTAGCGGGCGCCTGTAGTCCCAGCTACTCGGGAGGCTGAGGCAAGAGAATCGCTTAAGCCCAGGAGTTGGAGGTTGCTGTGAGCTGTGTGATGCCACGGCACTCTACCGAGGGCCATAAAGTGAGACTCTGTCTCAAAAAAGAAAAAGAAAAAAGATAAAAAATTAAATCAGAGATTAAAGAAATTGAAAACAAAACAAAAAAAAATTCAGACAATTAATGTAACAAAGGTTGGTTTTTCAAAAAAATAAATAAAATTGATTAAACTTCAGACAGATTAACTAGAACCAGAAAAGTTAAATATCCAGTAACCTCAATCAAAAATGATAAAAGGGAAATAACAACAGATGCCACAGAGATACAAGAGATTATCTCCAAATATTACAAAACAACTCTATGCCCAGAAATTTGACAATGTGTAGGAAATAGATTAATACATGGAATCACACCCTCCCTAGACTTAACCAAGAAGAAATAGATCTTCTGAACAGACAATTTCAAGCATTGAGATAAAAGAGACAATAAAAATCTCCCAACAAAAAAATGCCCTGGTCCAGATGGCTTCACATCAGAATTCTATCAAATCTTCAAAGAGCTTATACCCATACTGCAGAAATTATTACAAAGTATTGAGAAGGAAGAAATCTTCCCCACAACATTTTACAAAGTAAACATCATCCTGCTACCAAAACCAGGAAAAGATCCAACTAAAAAGAACTTCAGACCCATTTCACTCATGAATATAGATGCTAAAATTCTCAATAAAATCCTAGCCAACAGATTACTGTCACTGATTGAAAATATCATACATCATGATCACATAGGTTTCATACCAGAGACGTAAGGCTGGCTTAACATACACAAGTCCATAAACATAATTCACCATGTCCACAAAAGTAAAAACAAAGACCATAGGATTCTCCCAATAGACAATAGACACAGAAAAGCATTCTGTAAAATTCAGCATCTTTTTCTAATTAGAGCACTTCAGAAAAAAAGACAAAGGTGGCATTTTTCTCAAATTGATGGAAGCCATCTATGACAAACCCACAGCTAATATTATGCTGAATGGAGTAAAACTGAAACCTTTCCACTAAAACTGGAACAAGACAACCTTGTCCTTTATCACCAATAATATTCAATATAGTGCTGGAAGTTCTAAACAATGCAATCAGACAAGAGAAAGAAATAAAGGGCATGCAAATGGGAGCAGAGGAAGTCAAACTTTCACTCTTTGCTGACAATATGATCTTATATTTTGAGAACACCAAAGATTCAACCACAAGGCTCCTGGAAGTGATCAAAAAATAGAGCAATGTCTCAGGGTATAAAATCAGTGTCTACCAATGAGTAGCTTTTGTATATGCTAATAACAGCCCGGACGAAAAGCTAATTAAGGACACAATCCCCTTCACAGTAGCTTCAAAGGAAATGAAATACCTAGGACTATACCTAACAAAAGAGGTGCAAAAAGAAAATTATGAGACTCTAAGAAAAGAGATAGCAGAAGATATTAACAAATGGAAGAACACACCATGATCATGGCTGGGAAGAATCAACATTGTTAAATGTCTATACTTCCCAAAGCAATCTACAGATTCAATGCAATCTCCATTAAAATACCAACATTATACTTTCAAGACTTGGAAAAAATAATTCTTCATTTTGTAAAGAACCATAAAAAGCTTCATATATCCAAGGCAATTCTTAGTAATAAAAAAAAAAAGGAGGGTGGGGCATCAGCTTGCAAGACTTAGGAAGTACTACAAGGCCATAGTGAAATGGCACAAAAATAAAGACACATGTTTGGAAACAATGGAAAACCATGAGATGAAACTAACATGGTCTAGCCACCTGATCTTTGACAAAGCAAACAAGAACATATACTGAGGGAAAGAATTCCTGTTCAATCATGGTGCTGGGAGAACTGGATACCCACATGTGAAAGACTGAAACTGGACCTGCACCTTTCTCCACTCTCTAAAATTGATTCAAATAGGATAAAAGATCTAAATCCAAGCATGAAACAATAAAAATCCTCAAAGAAAGTGTGGGGAAAACACTTGAAGATATCAATCTAGAGAAAGACTTTATTTAGAATATTCCAGGGGCAATTGCCATAACAATAAAAATAAATAAGTGGGACTTAATTAAACTGACTACCTTCTGTACAGCTAAGGAGACAACAATGAAAGCAAAGCAGCAACCATCAGAATGGGAAAAGATATTTGCATATTATCATTCAGACAAAAGCTTGATAACTAGAATTTACGGAGAACCCAAATTCATCAACAAAAAAAGAGCCAATAATCCCTTGTATCAATAGACAAATGGGATGAATAGAACCTTCTCTAAAGAAGAGAGACAAATGGCTAACATGAAAAAATGCTCATCAGCACTAATTATCAGAGAAATGCAAATTAAAACCACACTGAGATATCACCTAACCCCAGTGAGAACAGCCCACATCACAAAGTCTCAAAGCTGCAGATACTGGCATGGATGTCTGCTGGTGGGACTGCAAACTAATATGTAGCAACCTATGTCACAGAATATGTAGCAACTGATATAACAGGGTATGTAGTGATCTATGTCCCAACCTATGCAGCAATATGTGTAAGAACCCTCACAGAGACAAAGTGGCAGTTTTTTGAAACATACAAGCAATCACTAAAAGGTAATGAACAGACCTTGGCAGTTGAATATTGATCAGCTATGGAATTCCAGTGTGGGAGTCGGGTTTGGGGGAGGGGTGCATGTTCTCAATAAATAGCAGCTGCAGAGGTTGCTTAAGGCCTTTTCCCCAACCCATGAGGGGAGGCCCACCTCCTGCAAGCTTTGAGCTTGCAATCCATTGTCCAGCCTGCTTCCTTGGTGTCGGCACCGACATTCTGGCGAAATCATCAGGGTAGCAGATGTGGACTGAAGGGGAATATTACTCTGAGTAAATGTAACCTTCAGCAATATGGCGGGAGGGAGTTATAGGGAGGGAGTAGGGACTCCCTGTCCAGATTGACCAAGGGAAAACATAGCTTTTAGCCACCATAGGTACCTACCAAGGGCCAACATCACTAAACTGAGTAAGACCCTTGGCAAATCATAGGTTGCCTGTAATAGGTAACCTACCAAAGGACAGGATCACTCGGAGTGAGTGACACCTTCGGCAAATCATAGGCACCTACCAAAGGGATATTAAGACCTTTGGCAAAATAATAAATAAATCCCTGTCTGACCTACCAAGGGGAACAACAATTATAGTGGGAGAGAGCTTTTTAAATAGCAAAAAGATTTACCAGCAAAGCAATGGGTAGCTTCTGGCCCGTGGACTCACAACAATTTGAGCCTGATAAAGTCGGTGATGAGGTGGTGCAGCAGATTCAATTAAAATAGGACGTAGAAGAACCCGAGTCTTTGGACTCTGTGTCCTCCCATCCATCGTCACATCTCAATAAAGCTAAGCTGAATCCAACCCCTAAAGTCAGATTAAGCAGTTAGAAGACTGGTTGAATGTTCTTACAGTTAAGACTACTCATATAAAACTTCCAGCACTGCCCCTGGCACCCCCTTATGAAGATAGCTCTCCCATCTCTCCAGTTATGAAAGCACTGTTAGAGGGTCACCAAACAGGAGGCTTTAATTTAGAAAATACTTTGGGGTTCTTTCCTGTTATAGTTACCGACATTCCTCCTAATTTGCAATATCCTCAAGGAGGCCAAAACTTTAATCATCATATGTTTACTTTTAAGATTCTAAAAGATCTAAAACAGGCTGTAACACAGTATGGCATGCAGTCCCCATTTTCTAGAGGCTTATTACAGAGACTGGTGCAAGAGCAGCATCTTATTCCATATGATTGGGACATGCTGGCCAGAACTGTTCTCGAATCTGGTCAATATTTACAATTTAAAACTTGGTGGAAGGAGGAGCATGACTTGATAAGTCACCAGAACCAGCAAAGGAATGTTCCCATAACTTCAGAACAGCTCACTGGCTCTGGTCAGTAGATGGGCATTCCGAACCAACTTCAGTATGACTATATAGCTGTAATACAAACAAAGCTGTGCTGTATTAGAGCCAAGGGAAAGGTTCAGACACCTGAAGATGTCTCTAAATCTTTTTAAAGTAATGCAGTCTTGAAATGAACCTTACACTGACTTTTTAGCTCAATTAAAAAAGTCAGTAGTTAAAGCTGTTGCACAAACAGAACTTAGAGATATGCTTTTTCAAAACTTAGCTTTTTTTTTGCAGTTTTTGGCTGGAGCTGGGTTTGAACCCTCCACCATCTCTGGTATATGAGGCCAGCACCCTACTCCTTTGAGCCACAGGCCCCATCCTTCAAAACATAGCTAACTCTGAATGTCAAAAGGTTTTGCATCCTCTGAGGGCACAAAATGCTCCTCTAGAGGAATATATATGAGCATGCTCTGATGTGGGAACTGAACCCTATAAGGCTAATCTTCTTGTTGTTGTCATAAAAAAATGGGCTCAAATCAAATTTTGTCATATGCCATAATTGTGGGAAGCCAAGCCATATGAAAAAGGGGTTTTGGAAAAGGAATAGCAATCAGAATACCAAGGGGAAGGGCAATTTCAATAATCAAAAGAGACGAGGAAAATGCAACCCCCCAGGGGTATGCCCCAGGTGTAAAAAAGGGTTTCATTGGGCTAATGAATGCCATTCCCAGTTCAACAAAACTATCAGTTGGGCTCAACCCAGGGCCCATGGACAAAAATTATGGGAATTTACTCACTCACCAGCAACTTTAGCCCATCCAATTCCTTTTACAGTTCACCGCAGGTAGTGCTGCTTTAGATTTGCCAGCTTGTGATAACATTCTGTTACTTCCCAACGTGGAAGTAAAGAAATTAAGAACAGGAATATGTGGTCCTATTCCCTCAGACTCTGTTGGGCTATTGCTAGGAAAAAGTAGTTTAACATCTCATGGGGTACAGGTCCTCACAGATGTTATCAATAGTGACTTTGTAGAAGAAATACAAATCATGATCTCGGTAAACCAACCTATTCAAATTCTACCTAGACAAAAGATTGCCCAGTGGTTGCTTCTACCTTGCATTAAACTTCAAAATATTAATAAAAAAAACATACCAATGATCTTGACAGTACAAACAGTATATTTTGGCAAACATCTATTAATAAGAATAGGCCTCAATTAAGACTCACTCTGAAAGATAAACTCTTTAGTGGCCTGTTAGATATTGGCACAGATGTTTCCGTTATGGCTGTAAATCAATGACCTAAGGTATGGCCTACACAAATAGTTGATGTTACTTTTTTGGGTATAGGAACTTTAAATTCAGTTTTTCAAAGTACATTGCCTTTAACTTGTTTGGGACCGGATAATCAATATGCTCAAATTCAGCCATACATAGCTGATATAGCCATTAACCTATGGGGGGCATGACTTACTCCAACAATGGAAAGCTATGGTAACTATATCCCCCCTCTTTCAGTGAATTCTTTTCAGATGTCAAATTTAGTCTAGAGGCCACCATCCCAAAATATGCTTTCAGGTTATCTTGGAAGAGCAATAATCCAGTGGGGGTGGAGCAGTGGCCATTAACAAAAGAAAAACTGGATGCTTTACAATTTTTAATTCAGGACCAGTTAGAACAAGGACATATAGAATGTTCCTAGAGCCCCTAGAATTCCCCTGTCTTTACTATAAAAAAGAAATCAGGCAAATGGAGAATGCTCACTGATCTCCACACAGTCAATGAAACTATTATCCCCATGGATCCTTTGCAAACTGGCCTTTCTTTGCCCTGATTCCTTCTAATTGGTATTTGTATGTAATTGATTTTAAAGATTGTTTTTTCACTATATATTTACATCCTGATGATCAACCCCATTTTGCCTTTTCTTTTCCTTCTTATAATCAGCAGAGACCCTACCAACGCTTTCAGTGGAAGGTTCTGCCACCAGGTATATTGAATAGCCCCACGAAATGTCAGCATTTTGTTGATCAATCATTGCAGCCCATTAGAAAGAAATATCCTACAGTCTATATCATTCATTACATGGATGATATTTTACTTGCACACCAAAATTTGGCCATTTTACAAGACATGTTTAAACAAGCCATATTTGTTTTAAAATCTTATGGCCTTCAAATTGTGCTTGAAAAAATTCAAATTACATCCCCCTATACTTATTTAGGATACAAATGAACTCACACCAAAATTCTCCCTCAATGTGTTGAATTTCAGTTAGATTCCTTATCTACTTTGAATGACTTTCAAAAATTGTTGGGCCGTATTAATCAGTTACATATATGGAAGGTTCCCTCATTTTAACCTGAATAAGGAACCTCAATTTTTTTAGGCCTGAAATTTATGAAAACATTCTACTCCACGTTGATTGTCATTTACTGTGAACCCTAGATCAATGTCCCATGAGCTTCCTGATAGTGTGAGGTAATAATTTTCTTCAATTTCTTAAAATGTTTGGACATTGTTTTCTTAAGCAACTCCCTTTTTTTAATTTCATGGATATTAAGATAATTAAACTGTTTCACAACTCAGTGATATCCAGTTCTTTTATTCACCTCTTTTATTGTTTATGTGTGTTTTTGCTTTGTTTTTATTTTTTGTATGATTTCTCCTGCTGTGTTGTAAATGTTCACTAATACTTTCTTTGGAAAATCATAATATTCTATTAATCCCATTCATTACATTCTTTATATACGTATTGTAGTGTTTATCTCTAGAAGTATATATATAATCTCTCCCTGTATGTGTGTGTGTGTGTCTCTTTCATGTCTCTTCCTATTTTTTGGACATATGGAATAAAGTATAATACCTTTTCAATGTGTTTGCCTACTAGATCTTACACTCAAGTCAATTCTGGGTTGATTTTAATTTATTGATGTATCTCATTAAGAATTGTATTTGTTTTTTGCTTTTATCCAGTCCTAGTGTTTTTGTTGTTGTTGTTGTAGTTGTTTGTTTTTGTTTTGTTTTTTTTTGCATGCCATACATTATATATTTAACACAGTTGAATGGCGGATTTTTTTTCTTCCTAATAATATTGTTAGCTGGTTCATTAAGGACCTGTGGGTTAGGGAAGCCCAGGTTAGATGGACAATGGAAGAACTCAGTAACACCCAACAGGAAGTAGCACCTTGATACTCTACCTGTTGGGGCAGACCATTCCCTGGCTTATGGAAGGCATGTTCCTGTGCAGTAGCACCAACAGCACCATCCGCCAGGGGACCACCATGTGCCAGCCTTTGTACCAAGAAGTCACCTACACTATATCCTTGAATACTTACAACTCTGAAAACGAGGTGATAGTGTATTCTATTTTACAGTTGAAGAAACGTAAGGACTCAGAGTTACTATGAGGTTGTCCCAGGGTCAAATACTAAGTGATTAGAAAGTTGCTTCATTTTGTCTCGGGGGTAATTTTGAGTCTCAGAGACACTTCTTTCAGGTAGAGGCCTGGAAAGTGCTGGCCCATGGACAGCAAGGGAATTAATTTCAATAATCAGTGGAGTATTTGCTGAATAATGTTTTACTCCAATGTATATCTTCCTCATAATCTTCCTTCAAACATTTTATAGTTATTTGTAAATAGTTTAACTCAGCTGATTTGTATTTTGAAGATTTTGGATGCAGAGTTCAAATAGTGCTCAATTTAGGGATAATTACTCCCCAGTACTGCTGAGTTGAAAAATAATTATCCTAGATGCTTTAGTTGGGAAACTAGCTGTTTGTTATTCACTGGTCAAAAAAGAAAGAGGTGGTAAATATTTTTTTATTGGCAAAAGTCCATTATTTTTATTAGTTTTCTTCTTCCTCAGCTAAATTTCTGGAGTTTGATTTTTGTTTTTTTTTTTTGTTTGTTTGTTTGTTTGTTTCAATTTTGCTTCTTTTCTTATTTTTCTTAAGAAGAAAAAATATATAAATAAATTACCAGAAGTGAACAAAAGTAATGTAAAACCCCAATTAATCACTCCTCATATCTGGTAGTATCAAAACCCACAAGTTTTTTATTGTTATATCTTGATTCAATGAGATATGTAAGTACTTTTTAAAAGCTTTTACACTATTGGCTAACAACAAAACAAGTGAATACTTTTTCTGAAATCATCATCATAAAAGATAGTTTTTGGTTTCTAAGAAAGAATTATTGTGAGAGTCTTTTTAGTGGTTTGAGTTAGTCTATGTATAATGAAAAATCAATTGGTGACTCTATTTTATCTAGTTCACTCAATAACACTTTCATTAACTACATTTGGAAATGGATAGATTTGATTAAATTTAGTAATGTTATGATATATTTTGTAACCATTTAAGACATTTTGAAGAATATCTAATAATATGAGAAAATACTTGTTTTCCAAGTTAAAGATTAAGGCACTAAAATAAAATATTGTACTACAATGAATTTTCAAATATTCTTACTAATGCCTTTCATTAGCCCATACACAAATATGTCAAATTTACAGTAGTGCTACATAAACTCAATAAACCTAATTGTCACTGGCTTACTCATCAGGAAATACATTAGTTACATGAACTTCCCCTCTATTTTTATCTTTGTGAGTCCCTAACACAGAGTCTGTGATATATTAATTCCGATGCTGTTTTCCTCCATAATATTGGATATTCCTCTCTGTTATGTTGTGAGAGGCTTCTCATAACAATGCCAATAACAGGGGGACATCCTTAGCTCAGGGTTAGGGCACTGGCCACAGGCACTGGGGCTGGTGGGTCCAAACCCAGCCTGGGCCTGCTAAAACAAAACAAACAAAAAAAATAGCTGGGTATTGTGGCAGGCACCTGTGGTCCCAGCTACTTGGGAGGCTGAGGCAAAGAATTGCTTGAGCCCAAGAGTTTGAGTTTGCTGTGAGCTATGACACTACAGCACTCTACCAAAGGTGACAAAGTGAGACTATGTCTTAATTAAAAATATGTATATCAATAACACTAAAAATTATTCATTTCTATCCAGCAATACTCTCAGCTTTCTCCTAATACACATTATTCATTGTGGAGTGGAAAAGCTAGTTTGGGAGAAGAAATATCTAATCTCTCTTTGCATTTTTCAGGAGACATTGCAACTAATAAGGATGAAATAAAAAGGATCACTAGACACTATTATGAAGAACCATATACCAACAAATTGGAAAGTCTAGAAGAAATAGATATTTTGTTAACACATACATGTACAACCTATTAAGATTAAACACAGTAGAAATAGAAAACCTTAATGAACCAATTACAAGTAACAAAATTGAATCGTTAAGAAAAAGTCTCTAATGAAAGAAAAGTCCAGAATCTGATGGCTTCACTGCTGAATTCTATCAAGCATTTAAGGAAAAACTAATACCGATTCTTCTCAAACTCTTCTAGAAGAATTGAAGAACAAGACATTCTTCCAAGCTCATTCTACTAGGCCAGCATTACCCTGCTACCAAAATTAGATAAGACAAAGCCAAAAAAAGAAAACTTTAAGCCAGTATCCCTGGTAAACATAGAGGCAAAATTTCTCTACAAAGTGCTGACAAGCCACATGTTTTACCAAACATTTGGGCATATTATGGCCCAGTCAAGTTAACACATAAAATTAACCATCACAGTCTCGATACTTGAAACCACTGTTTCTTCTGGCATTCAAACCCTGTAGTTCAGCTGGTCCTCTTCTTCCTGAATTCACAGTTAAGTGCTCTGTGGCCTCTCTCCTTCTTGATATTTTTGCTCTAATGTAACTCCATAGTATCAGAGAAATTATTACATATTTGGACTATAGTTTCAGAGAAAGGTTCATTCATGCTCCAAAATAACTCATGTGACAATGAAGATAAAAGGATATAAAGGAACAACTGAAGCCTGGTTCTTCCATCATAGAAAAAGACTTCCTGAATTTTTAGTGGCTGTTAAGTTCTGGTCATTCTGCCAAACAAATTCCTACTCATGCTCAAGAGATTGGGACAGAATTGATGGCAGAGAAATTTAGCACATCTGTATGTAGAAAATGTATGCAGTAAAAATGGTGGACAAAGCCATCATACCTTTATTATAGAAAGAGCTTGTACTATGCGTATGTATATATGTATGTGAAGAGAAGAGAAGGTTATTCAGGCCCTGCTAGGATAAATGAACAAAGAACTCAATAGATAATTCGCAAATGAAGAAATATATTTGGCAAGTAAAGAAATGAGTTACCACTTTTCTAAAAAAAAAAAAAAAGACAATTCTACACAAACAAACAAGTGTCATGCTGTTTTGGTTACTATACCTTGAAGTATAAATTTGAAGTCAGGTAAAGTGATGCTTCCAGATTTGTTCTTTTGCTTAAGATTGCTGTGACTCTTTGTGCTCTTTTGTGGTTCAAACGTAAGGGTAGAACTACTTTTCTAGATCTGGAAAATATGACATTGGCGTTTTGATGGGGATGGGGAGATGCTGTTGAATCTATAAATCACTTTGGGCAGTATCAATATTTCAATGATTGATTCTACCAATCCATAAGCATTGGATGCATTTTCATTTGTTTGTGTCATTTCAGAATATTTTCATCAGTGTTTTGTAATTCTCATGTAGTGCTCTTTCACCTCCTTGGTTAGATGTTTTCCTAGGTATTTCATTTTCTTTTTTAGCTGTAATAAGTGATATTGATTTCTTTATTTGACTCTCAGCTTGGCTATTATTAGTGTATAGAAATGCTACAATTTTTCGCACATTGATTTTATAACCCGAGACTTTGCTGAACTTACCAGTTCTAGGAGTCTTTTGGCAGAGTCTTCATGTTTTTCTAGAATGCTTGATCATACCATCACTAAACAGAGATAGTTTGACTTAGTCTTCCACAATTTGGATGCTCTTTCAATTTTTCCCTGCAATTTGATTGCAAAATATACTATAAGACTAGGGGTAACCAAAACAGAGTAAAGGTAGTATGAACATAGAAACATAAACAATGGAAGCAAAAATAAAACCATCTACCTACCACACACTGATGTTTGACAAAGCAGACAAAAACACACACCGAGGAAGAGAAACCCTACTCTATTGAATGGTGCCAAAAAAACTGAATAGCCACCCACAGAAAGATGAAACAGGTCACCTTTCTCTCTCTAGATATATATATACAAACAATTAATTCAAAATGGGTAAAAGTCTTAAAGACATGAAGTCATAAAAATTCTGGAAGAAATTATACAAAAAACTGTGAACATTTATTTAATAACTTCTCACATACCACTCATTGACAGAAAAGATGATTCACTAAACATGAATAGAAATAATTGACATGTATTTCCAATGTTTAACTTCTAAATCTTTATCAAAGAAAGATAGGTGAAAGGAAAAGTCAAATATCTAAAGGATGCCTGACCTAGTTCTCTCCAAAATTCTTGACAATTTCCTTTTAATGTCCCTAATTTATAGACTAGTTGGAAATCTGTTAATGTGCATCCTTCTGGCTTAGGATTCAAGTCCTAAATATCTACTTCTCATGCTCTAAGGTTTCATTTCAGTTTAATCCTCTTCTTTAGATTAACAACTTCAATCCATCCATTGAATATTCATTTGCCACTTCTTTTCAGTTTCAGGCCACTCACTGCTTTGAGCAACCCCACATCCCATTCAAACTTCTCAGACCAGAACACAAGAACTATATTGTGGTCACTCTGCAGGCAACCGCATTCAGACGCCTTCTGGCCCTCATGAGTAACACTGTTCATTTCTTCTTTCTGTATATCATAGACCTCAATACTTTCTATTCCATACAATAAAATATTGGTTATGTTATTAGTGTACTGTCTTGATGCGAATAATTTAGTTTTCTGAAATGATTTCAACTTTTTTTTGAATGACCGTACCAGAGTTTATAGCAATTGGCTCCTGAATAACAAAATAATGAAACATTAAAACAGTTTCCTAGTTTACTTGCAACATGTACATTATACGTGCTTATGAGCATTTTAAGAATTCTAAAGTTACATGCTGCAAGAAAAATCTAGGAATTCTGCCAAATATTCCACGATTTGCCTGATATTAAAGAACTTAATGGGGCACAATTTTATTATCCCATTCTACATGACATTGATTTGCCTTTGAACCCTACTAAAGTTCATTACTCCATAACTCAAGTTAATGGGTATATAGATAGGAAAGTTCCTTACCACAGCAGTACTTCTCTCAATATTTTTTATTGACTAAATAATTGGATGCTCAAAATCAATCAATTTCTAGGAGCACTTCAGAGAGTAATAAAGTATGATACTGAAATGTGTATGTTACTGCAAACCCAATATGAAATTTAGTATCAGAAAAGTTTTGTACATACTGAAAGTCACAGAAATTGCTTATCTTATCTGAATTTTTAATTACCTAGAATAATAGTTTGTTCAAAAAATTCAGCAGTGTTAAAATACAGGCATGATAAATAACTGTTAGACCAATGCCCTAGTGCAGCACTTCTGATGCATGTGTAGTCAATTATAATTTTGGTTGGTTTATAATGCAACTACTTTTCAATGGAAGTAGCACATTTAACAAAGGAAGAAATTTAATTCTAGATAGCTGAATAGTACTGGCAATTATACGGAGCTTTGAAATGATTTCTCTCCCTCAAATACCCAGCATTGGATGCAGAGCCTCTGATCAAAGTAGTGGTTCTGAGAAGGAGCAGACACAGTCGCAGCTGATGTACCAAGGGTTCAGCAAAGAGTCCAACTACACCCCAACTAATCAACCTCTAGATACTGCGCCTAAGCTCTGGATGCTGTCTAAGAAATGGAAATTGCATCCGCTTCTACGCAGCACACTTCATTTTATTTTAGCTAACAAAAAATGAAGAGGGTGAAAGAGGAGGAAGAGGAGAGAAGGATGTGAATTTTCACTGCTGAACAGATCCATGTAGTTATCTCGTACTAAAGAAAGGAACATTTCTGTCACTTAAAAAACACCTCCTTGGATGCCGCCTTCTTTCACTACCATCCAAAAACATAACCACTATTCTGGTTTCTAACAGATTAGTTTTCCCTGTTTCTGCCTTTACATAAAACAAGAAGATTGAATACAGTTTAATGGCTGGCTTCTTTTACTCATTACTGTGTTCATGTCTATTGCTACATATTATAGATCTTTCAATCTATTTGTTATATATCATTCTATTATATAGATAGACCACATTTAATTTTCTAATCTACTATCGAGATCTTTTCTGATTATTACAAATAATATTGCTGTGAAGATAGGATATTTTAGAAGACACCTCAATTTTAATTTTGGAATTTTCTTACATGCCTGGAGTGGCATTTGTAGTCTTTTGAGCACGCGTATGTATGTTCAATTTTAGTGGTTATTAACAAACGTTATCCCAAGCATTCTTATGCCAGCAGAGTATGAGGATTTAGGTTTTTATACATCATCAACGTTAGAATTTACAATCTATTTGTTTAAGTTTTGCCTTCTTAGTAGGTGTTGCCGGCACGTACAATTTTAATTTGCATTTCTTTGGTGACTATATAATTCAGAGTTTCTATTCATGTTATTTAGACACTTTAATATCCTTTTATGTGAAACGTTTTTTAAGGATCACGTACTTAGCTTTCTATAGTATTTCCTTTCTTTGGCTTACTGATTTGTGGGAATTTTTAAAAATATACTCTGGATAGTAGTCTAAATAAATACACCTTACTATGTTTAATTTTTCATAAGTTTGTATTTCTTTTGTTTTAACCTACAGATGTTCCCCCAAATTGAATATGGTTAGGTGTCACAAAACGAGTTTTCCACCAACATTCTGTAGAATATAGAAATAAACACTGAGGGCGGCGCCTGTGGCTCAGTCGGTAAGGCGCCGGCCCCATATACCGAGGGTGGTGGGTTCAAACCCGGCCCCGGCCAAACTGCAACCAAAAAATAGCTGGGCGTTGTGGCGGGCGCCTGTAGTCCCAGCTGCTCGGGAGGCTGAGGCAAGAGAATTGCTTAAGCCCAGGAGTTGGAGGTTGCTGTGAGCTGTGTGAGGCCACGGCACTCTACAGAGGGCCATAAAGTGAGACTCTGTCTCTACAAAAAAAAAAAAAAGAAATAAACACTGAAAGAATATCTTATCTGTGCACTTATTCTAATTTAAAGTTGTTGTTTTTTTTTTTTTCTGCATTTCTTACCTTTCATCAATTGAAATTGTATTATACTTGTCTTGGGTTCCTCTTTTCAATTCTCCTTCAAATCTCAGAAAATTTTCAATGTATTTTCTCTTATTTCTAGGTCTTTTTCTGAGGCCTCAAAAAAACTATTTGTGAAAAATAGCCTTTTGAACCTGTTACCTTTTTGTATTTAAATATCTTCTTGAAATAATGAAAGAAAAATGTTAACTTGGCATATGTCTTTTAAATTAGGCTCAATCAAGTATTTAAGGTCATCAGAAATCATGCTATGGGGGTGAGTTTTAGTAAACAGGTAACCATTAAAGTGACACATTTTTGTTTGTGTGTGTGCCTAGAGTTGGGAATGCAGTGAAAGGGCTCAAAATGTAAAAATCAAATTTACTTCTTCCAGCTTTTCCAGAGAAGGCAGGCATCTGAAACAAGCAAGTCGTTGAAATTCTTTGGCTTTCTTATCCCAAAATTCTGTATTCCTTTAAGCCATTCTTTATTTAACCTAAGCCCTACAGGCTAGAAGACTACCAAAAAATACCGTATTTCTGGTTCATGGACCGAGGATAATTCCCCAAATATAGAATGTACTGAAAGTTGTTTATTATAAACATGAAGATATTGAAACTCCACTCGCTACAAAACAAATGGAAACCCAGTGTCTTTGAAGGGAAGCAATGCAGTTTCAATTGCGGCAGTCAGCTGGTTGGAGAGGATGCAAATGTTATGAGCGTATCAGAAAGTGGATTCTGTTTAATTGCTATTGGCCATCTACAGGGCCTATTCAATAGAACCTTCTGTTTTAGTGGAAAAGTTGTAGTCATTTTAATTTGGTGAATATTCAAGTAAGCATAGTATTACCACAAGCCCTCTAAAAGTTAAAGAATAATGAGTGTGTATGTACTCTGCCCTCAGAGAGTATTTCTTCTGGGTAATAACAGGAAAATAAAGCATTTTTCGTGACTTTTATAATGTCATTGAGAATTGATAGACATGTATTAATTTCATATTTTGGAGAGATCTGGCTTATTGTTTGCTGATGATGTGACAGGTGAGATCACAGACAAATCAGGATATTTCTGGAAGATTATTGTAACACATTGCTCCTTAGAAGTGACTAAAGAGATTGTCAACAAAGCAACTAAACTTACACAGCAAATCATTTTTCTCACTGTTTTATTTCTTTTTTAGGTACATCCCTCTAGTTGCTAGTGATAGGACATCCTTTCACAATAGCTGGATTATTATAATAACAGAATTTATCTTTTTTGTCTAGGAAATGTACACATAATAGAGGTTCAAGTAGAGCTAATTCTTTCCTTACACAGTACTTGGGCTCAGTTTTCCTGATATCTTCATATTTATGTTTGATTGATTCTACTCTCAGATTCTATAAGATAGCTTCCCTATTATTATATATTTCTCAATACAACCAATTAAACAACAGAAACTTTGTATTTTATTTCTTGAAGTCTCTAGCAAAAGGCTTTAGATTTTGTTGATTGGAGCAATTTAGACCAAGTATTTCCTGAACCTTCAGTAAAGGAAAGCTAAAGTCTTGGCCCAGGCCTGTATCGATGACCCAACTCTGGAGCTCCTTCCCTGATACCACACAGACTAAAAGTGGAAGAACATGAGAAATGAATCACCAAAAGAAAATTGGATACTTCCATCAGAAGATGGGGATGTGGGTATTATGTAGTAAAATTTAAAATTTGTTCTTTATAAGCTCCCTAGACTGTTTGACTTCAATTCAAAGTTTATTAAGCAATGCTGGAGATGTTGCCTACTAACACTTTTTGGATCTAATTTTCTGTGTTGAAACAGCTTTTGTGTGGTTTATCGCCTTAGGATTCAAGTTGCTAATAGGCCTGATTTGGACTACTTGTTTCTTCTTGGCCTCTATCTCTTGGGAAATTCAAAATAATAGAAAAAGGCACAAAAAATTCAAAAAAATACAAAAAAGCACAAACTGCATCCCTACCACAAGGTTAAGCAGGGAATTTATGAGAGGATGTGTACTAATTATGCCCAGAAAAATCCAGCTATTGAATATGATGATTATGTAATTTTATCAGACTTGTCTTTTAATAAAATTCCATTGGTCCCCAGTATTGGTATTCTCCACACCTGCCAGCCAGCAGGCTAGTTGAATTAAAATGATCTTGGATTATAGGACACACACAAAAAATAATTTCTTGTTTTTTCTTCTTTGTATTTTCAAAAAGATTATTTTACTAGATTTATTTCTTTAGAACACAGAACTGAGGCACAAATATAGGTTATAGTATTTAGTTGTAGAATTGAAAGTCCAAACCCATGAGAATAATGAAAAATCACAAGGGAGGCAAAGGAATCCTCGCTGCTTCTATACAGCCCCTCCCACTTATTTTTTCTGTGCCCTGTTTTTTATTCTTAAAAAAGATGATTTCAAAAATAGAAATCTTTCTAAAGTCACATTAGGGGTGATTCATTTTTGTATAGCTTATTATTTTAATTAACATTTTTATGAGTATATTCTTAAAATCTATATTTAACACATCAAATTGTTTTTAATGTTACAATGACAAGAAGCAAAGGTCTATTTTTAGAAAGAAAAACTTAATACTATTAAGTTGTAAAGCTAAAAAATAAGGTCTAGAAGATGTTCAGAATAGTCATTTCTTGATTTCTTTCTCTTTTTTTAAATTTCAGCTTAATACTCAGGTACAGATGATTAGGTTACATTGTTTGCATTTGTTAGATAAAGTTCAAGTTGTAGTTGAGACCTTCACCCGGGGAGTATGCTGTATATAATTATCTTGTGCACATTAGATAAGAGCTCACCAATCCCCCTCCCCCTCCCTTCTTTTCATTGCCTCCTCTCCTCCCTGCACTTGATTTAATTGTGTTTTTCTTTCTTGTGGGTTTGTAGTTCTTTATCTATTGGTTTCATATTAGTATTGGACACTTGATTTTCAACTCTTGTGATATTTTACTAAGAAGAATATTCTTCAATTCCATTCAGGTTAATGTAAAAGATGTAAAGTCTCTATTATTTTTTGTGGCTGAAGTATTCCATGGTATAATCCATTATTAATCCATTGATGAGTTGATGGGACTTGGGATGGTTTCACATCTTGGCAATTTTGACTTGAGCTGCAATAAACATTCTACTGCAAATGTCCTTCTGGTAAAATGATTTTTTTTTTTTCTGTCTGGGTAAATTCCTAGTATGGGGATTGTGGAATCGAATGGAAGGTTTACTTTTAGGTTTTTAAGGATTCTCCATACTTCTTTTGTAGAGGTTGTATTAGTTTGCAGTCCCACCAAGAGTATGTAAGTATTCCCTTCTCTCCACATCCACACCAGCATCTGCAGCTTTGAGACTTGGTGATGTGGGCTATTCTCACTGTGTTCAGGTGATTTCGCAGGGTGGTATTGATTTGCAATTCTTTGATGATTTGGGATGCTGAACATTTCCTTTACATGGCCATTTGTCTGTCTTCTTCAGAGAAGGTTCTGTTCTGTCTCCTTCCCAGTGATAGATGGGATTGCTTGCTTTTTTCTTGTTGAATAATTTGAGTTCTCTGTAGATTCTTGTTATCAGCCCTTTATCAGTTTTGTAGCATGTAACTATCTTCTCACATTCTGAATGCTACTTGTTTGCTTTAATTATTGTACCCTTAGCTGTGCAGAAACTTTTTACCTTGATCAAGTCCCATTTATTAATTTTTGGTGTTGCTATGATTGCCAAGGGGATCTTCTTCATAAAATCTTTTCCTAGGCTGATATTTTGAAAATTTTTTTCCCACACATTGTTCTACAACTTTTATCATTTCCTGTTTTAAATTTATATCTTTGATCCAGTAGGAGTCAATATTTGTAAGAGGTGACAATAGTGAGTTCAGTTTCAGTCTTTTACATGTGGTGAACTAGTTCTCCCACTACCATTAATTTAATACGAATTCTTTCCCCAAATCTATGCTTTTGTTTGGTTTATTGAAAATCAGATAGCGATAGGTGGCTGGGTTCATCTCTAGATTCTCTATTCTGTTCCATAAATCTATGTCTCTATTATTGTGCCAGAAACATGCTGTTTTGATCACTGTAGACTTTTAATATAACCTGAAGTTTTGTAATGTGATCCATCCAGATTTGTTTTTATTTCTCAGGATTGCATTGGCTATTTGTTTTTTTTCCAATTCAGAAAGTTAGCAGGGAAGAGGCCAATAATTGGATTATTAGCTACTGTTTGAAAACATTTGTTCTAAAGTGTAAGAAACACATACAAACTAGTCTAATGAATGAACAAACTCCTGTGTTCTGTTTGGTTGTAGCTGTTGACCTTTAGGAGAAACAAGTGCTATGGATGGCTAGAGCAAGCACAGTATATTTATTTCATTTTCTCGTACTACAAAGTAGGTATTTCATCCAAAGATTTACTTATCCAATATTAATGGATTCTATAGCTCCAGGTGAAATTAGCTATATACAGACTAGTACATAAAACTTTATGTTAACAAATATCTACAAAGTTATGGCATAATAATAGAAATTCCAAACATGATACAAAATAAAACTTAACTTATATTTTGTTCTTTATTCTAAATAAATGTCTTAACTTGTTTAAGAATATAAAACACAGGCAGAATTTCTATTTGGAACATTTATGTAGTAAATATATCTGTGATTCCCTTTAATGTAATGAAGTGGAGTGAGATTTGTATAACCACGAGAACCGGGTTCCAGTTCTGAATGGCAGATTCATTCTTGTTTAACATTCTATGTCTGAAAAATGGATAGATTCTATAACCTACAATAAGCTAAATATTTCCCAATATTCTTTGACATATGAATAAAATATGATTTGAAAATAACAAAATCATTATCCGTGATACACACACAGACACAGACATATATAAGTAATTATGGTAAGCAAAGCAGATAATAAAATAAAACTTACTTGAAACTTTTCTCTCAAATGCATCTCTTTAATTGGAGCTATTAAGCTTTTCTTGTATAATACAGGAAGCTAGTGCACTCTCTTATTTATTAAGCATGGGTATATATTGTCTTTATTTTGTGTCTTTAAAATTATATATTATTCTGTCACATAAATGTTAGGATACCAAATTTAGCATTGTGTAAGTTCAGTATTGAAGATGAACAAAATAATTAATTGCTTTTTATTTCTATGAATCACTTTTATGATTACTTTGAGCTAAATAGGAATCATTTCTAAATTAGAAATGATAGTAGACATAATTGAGGAAGATCTGCCTTCTGACTTAATAGCTTTTTAGCCATGGCAAATCACTTAACTTCTCTGATCCTTATTTTCTTCTTTTAAAAACTGGAATAAGAGGGTGGTGCCTGTGGCTCAAAGGAGTAGGGCACCAGCCCCATATACCAGAGGTGGCAGGTTCAAACCCAGCCCTGGCCAAAAACTGAAAAAAAAAAAAAAGGAATAAGAATGTTTTCCCTACCATTTTCTTAGAATTTTTTGTGAGACCTGCTGAAACCATGAATGTGATTGTACTTTATAAAGTCTAAAATACATATAGATGTGAGGTTCTAACATAAAAGTGAAAGTCTTATACTAGGAAATATGTACTTGGCATTGGTAAGCCCTCAAAACACTGTTGCTTATTAATAATATTTGACTTTACATATGAAATAGGAATATAAATTGAAATTGAGAACTACCTTATTCCTTCAATCCTTCCTTCCTCTTTTCCATTCTCTTTTTCTTTCTCCTTCCCTACTCATCTCATCCCTGTGAATGAAGAAATGAATATTTCCTTCCTAAGCCACCTCGTGAGGTGTCCACAAAAATTGTTAATTGATTTTAAGAGTGATCACAAAATTTTAGGCATCTCACTATGGCTCATAGAGCCCCTGCAGTACCCCCATAGGAACTATGATAAATTCTTGAGAGAGTTTGACATATATTCCTAGGGGATTGTTTCCTAGAGAGGATGGAGAGGGACCAAAGATGGAGCCACCTGCCCTCCATTTGGAGTGGCAAGAGTATATGACTGTAGCAAGGCCAAGGCGTGGGGCCCACAGAGAGTAGCTGGGCTTCTGCACTCTTATGGATGTCCATTCTAAAAGCAAATGGTGAGCAGTGCCTGTGGCTCAAATGGGTAGGGCGCCAACCCCATATGCCGGAGGTGGCAGGTTCAAACCCAGCCCCAGCCAAAAACTGCAAAAAAAAAGGTTGCAAAAGCAAATGGTCCTCCACAGCCAGGGGCTGGACAGTAAAATCTGGAGGTTGTGCTTAATTTAGCAGTGCCAATGAAGAGGAACTTTCATATCAGGAAACTTTCAATAAGAAGCTTCCAAAAGCCTCTGGGGGCAAAAACAAAAAATACACCTGCATCTCATGAAAGAGCTAAAATTAAAATGCGTACAAGGAAATGAATGATGTAGCCTTTTTAATATCCGTTCACATTTCTTTTTTGTATCAAATAAAGAAGAGGAAAACAAAGTTAAAACTAAGAGAAGATAAGAACCAAATAAATAATGAAAAAAATTCTTCTTCCTATTGCTGATCTATCTGGCTACAAATTAAGTCTCAGATAAAATTAATGACAAAGTATTGAGTTGGATATGTAATTGAATTGATGGTTTACACTTTAAACTTCAGTTTTCACAGTTTTTCTAGATTCATGAGTGAATTTTTAACCTGTTTAGTATAATTTATACTGTACAAAATATTATTTCTATTGACATTTGAATGATATTAATAGGTATTAATAATATTAATATTACTATATTAATCAATAATTAATATATGGTATTAATTATATATTGTTAATTAATAATATATAATATTAATATGGTAATATTATATCATTTTAATATTAATAGCCATTTTCTTTATAATTAAGCATAACATGCAGACTTTTTTCCCTTTTCCTGGAAAACTATAATAAATCTGAGGACTTGTCATTAATGATGTTATATACTATATTAATAGGACATGCAAAATAATGTATTTCATAAAACACTTAAGATCTGAAAAAAAAACATGTGTCCCAATTGGACAGTATAAAAGGTCAAAAATTCTAAAAATAAACAGTACAAAAGATGATGGACTAGAGCTATCTTCTTCGTAGCCACACATCATGAGATTGGGAAGAAAAGACTATGGGCACCTTTAGCTTGTGGGCTTTGCCCAGAAACATCCCTTTAGTGGCACAGGGAGGCAGCGGGAGACTTCAGGAAGCAACAGCAGCAATGGAGACGCAGCAAGTGTTTGTGTTCAGGCAGAGGCCAGCTGGCTGTGGTTGTGGCAGTGGTGACGATTTGAAGACAGGGAAGGCCTGCCCTGTGGGTTTCTCTACTGGGGGGCTTGGGCTCGTGCTTGAGTTACTCGTGCTTGAGTTACTTTGGGAGAGCACGGGTGAGCGAGCAACTGACTTTGAACAGCTCCCAGAGGTTGGGACTGAGTCGCAGGGGTCGAGTGAAGCTTTCACTGTTCAGCTGCAGGCTGGGAACAGCCACTGTGTGAAAGCTTCTTTGCGGGCTTGGCCCTCAGGGGCCTAGTCTAAGGCAAGTTCTGCATGCCTTGTAAATGGGCGGCCACTTCTGAAGAGATCTGAGTGACACATACTTTCCTGGGAAAGCCACTGTGTAGCCAAGGGTCACAGTTTGTAAATAGCAAGGTATGTCTATTAAGCGGGCTGGGAAGAGCAGCAGGCTGCCAACCCTGCAGGGTTTTGAGAGCAAAGAAGTCAGGAAGACTGTACCATGTCTCCTCTGCAGGACAGAGGCTTCCAGTCTCCATCTTATACAGCTGTATCAGCATTGTGATTATCATCTCATATCCCAGAAGATCACCTGTTGACCAGGCAATATTTAGCAAGTTTTAAAAAATTTTTTTCTACTTTTTTCCCCTAGATTTTTCTTCTTCTTTTATCACCTTGTTTTTTCTCATGTAATTGTAATTTCTCATGGATTCCTTATTTAACAATAAGGCCTTCATTTTTGCTAGTTTTTCTGCCCTTATTATTCATTTTATCTCCCCAATTTTATCCTGTAAGGTTTTTGTTTGTGTATTTTTTGGTTTGATTTATATTATTTTTGGTTTTCTTCTCTATGGGACTTTGTGAAGTGTTCAAACATATGAGTTATAGGTATCCTAGAAGGAGTCTTTTGTCTGCTCAGGCTGGCAAAGAGTTGCCGACCTCAAGGGACCTACCCAACCCGATATACCAGGGGTTGGAATTTGTGAGTGTGGGTCAAAGTACCCTACTATACACCACTAATACTGCTGTCTCTCTCTTTCTGTTCCTCTCCTCATTTTGTCAATCTTCCCTTTTACTCCCCTCCTTTCCTCTCTTATTTTTCTCTTTTTTTTCTTTTATCCCTTCTTGCTCTTCACTCTTCTCTTCCTTTTAATTCCTTACCAAAAGGATACTTCAACACCTTAGGTCAGAGGCATGGTAAGTTAAAGAGCAGAAAGAAGTGAAAGGGAAAAAATATGGCAAGGAAACTGACAAAACAAAAACATTCATAAGGAAGAAACAGCAGAAAAATCCTGGCAACATGAAAAACCAGAACAGAGCAACCCCCTCTCCCCAAGGGATCATGAGGTAGCTACTACAGAGGATTCCACCTATAAAGAAATGTTAGAAATGAATAAAAGGAAATTTAAAATATAGATGATAAAAAGAATGAAGGAAATTGCTGAGAAAGTGAAAAATAACCAAAAGGAAATACAAAAACAGAATCAAATAAGAAATGAATGATATGAAGAATGTAGAAAGGATATAGCAGAGCTCAAGGAATTAAAGTGGTCAGTCAGGGAACTTCAAGATGCAGTGGAAAGTATTAATAACAGTTTAGACTATGAAGAAGAAAGGACTCATAGGTAGAGGATAAAGCTCTTTAGCTGACTCAGGTAGGTAAAGAGATGGAAAAAAAGTGAAAGAAGCCATAACATTAATTACAGAATTATGGGACTTTGTGAAGTGTTCAAACATACGAGTTATAGGTATCCTAGAAGGGAAAGAATGCCCCCAAAGAAATGGAAGCCCTACTAGAGGATATAATAAATGAATTTCTGAAATATCACCAAAGATTCTGACACACTCCTTTCAGAGGGATATCAGAACCCACATCATCTCATCTCAAATGGAGCTTCTCCGAGACACGTTGTCATGAATCTGTCCAAAGTCACTATAGCAGAAAAGATTCTGCAAGCTGCCAGGAGTAAGCGCCAATTGACCTATAGGGGCAAATCCATCAGAGTGAATGCAGACTGCTGAAGTGAAACTTTTTGAGCTAGAAGACAATGGTCATCTACCTTTAGCCTACTTAAAATAAGTTTCAGCCTAGAATTCTATATCCTTTTAAGCTAAGCTTTGAAATTGATGGGAGAAATCAAAGAATTTTTGCCACAAGACTAGCTCTATAGGAAATACTTAGACCTATTCTCCACACTCACCATCACAATGGACCACCAGCAAAACTAAACACCCAGAAACTAAAGGACAGGACCTAGCTTCCACAATGATGCAAAAGATAAAATTAAGCAATGGACTTTCACAAACTAAGATGAATAGAACTCTACTATACTTATCAATTCTCTCAATAAATGTTAAGGGCTTAAATTCACCACTGAAGAGGCATAAGCTGGCTGATTGAATACAAAAGCATAAGCCATCCATTTGCTGCCTGCAGAAAGCACATATAGCCTTGAAGGGCAAAGTAAAACTCAGGGTTAAAGGATGGAAAAATAGTTTTTTAGGCAAATGGGAAACAGAAGAAAAGAGAGGATATAATCTTTTTTTCATACACAAGTGGATTTAAAGTAACTAAAGTCAAAAAAGACAAAGATGGACACTACATATTGGTCAAGGAAACAGTGAAACAAGAAGATATTTCAATTCTAAATATTTCTGCATCTAACTTAAATGTGCTCCCAGATTCTTGAAGCAGACCTTAATTAGTCTGAGCAATATGGTATCCTATAACACCATAATAGCAAGAGATGTTAACACTTCTCTTACAGAGCTGGAAAGATCCTCTAAACATAAATTAAACAAAGGTATATTAAATGTGACCCTAGTCAACAGTGCTTGATAGACATACATAACACTCTATCCCAAAGCTAAAGAATATAGCTTCTTCTCATCAGCCCATGAAACATGCTCCAAAATAAATCATATCCTAGGACTAAAATCAAACCTTAATAAAATCAAAAGAATTGAAATTTTACCTGTATCTTCTCACATCACAAGGCGATAACACTGAAACTCAACTCTATCAAAAATTGTCATCCCCACACAAAGGTATGGAAATTAAACAACCTTAACAGTTATGGCAAGGAAGAGATATAAAAGGAAAATCATTAATTTCCTTGAGCATAACAACAGAGAAGACAAAATGTATGAAAACCTGTGGGACACTTCAAAAGCAGTCCTAAGAGGGAAATTTATTGCATTGGATACCTATACCTGAAAACAGAGAGCACTTAAGTAACCTGATAAATCATCTTAAAGAAATCGAAAAGTAGAGCAATCTGATACCAAACCTAGCAGAAGAAAAGAAATAAAATTAAATAAGAAATAATGAAATTGAAAATAAAAGAATCATTCAGAATATTAATAAAACAAAAGTTGGTTATTTGAAAAATTAAATAAGTCAATAAGACGTTGGCTAGATTAACCAGAATAACAAAAGTGAAGTCTTTAATAATCTCGATCAGATATAAAAAGGGGGAAATAACAACCAGTACCATAGAGATACAAGAGATTATTTCTGACTACTACCAAAAACTTTATGCCCAGAAATTTGTCAACATGAAGGAAATAGGCTCAACACCCGTAGCACAGTGGTTATGGTGCCAGATACATACACCGAGTTTGGCAGGTTCCAACCCAACTCAGACCAGCTAAAATAACAATGACATCTGCAACAAAAATTAGCCAGGCGTTGTGGTGGCCACCTGTAGTCCCAGCTACTCAGGAGGCTTTGGCAAGAGAATCACTTAAGCCAGAGGTTCTCAACCTGTGGGTCATGACCCACAGGAACTGTATTAAAAAAGGGCCACAGCATTAGGAAGGTTGAGAACCACTGGCTTAAACCCAAGAGTTGGAGATTGCTGTGAACTGTAATGCCACAGCACTCTACTAAGGGCTACAAAGTGAAAAGAAAAAAGAAAACAAAACAAAAAAACATGGAGGAAATGGTTCTAAACCTGGAATCATATCATCTTCCTAGACTAAACCAGGAACAAATATCTCTTGTACAGATCAATATCAAGCACTGAGATTGCAGAAACAATAAAGATGCATCCACCCCCCACCCAAAAAAAAAAAAGCCAATGACTAGATGGCTTCACATCAGAATTTTATCACACCTTCAAAGAGGAACTTGTACCTATATAGCAGAATCTATTCCAATACATTGAGAAGGAAGGAACATTCCTCAACATGTTCTATGAAGCAAATACCACATTGATTCCAAAACCAGGGAAGGACACAACCAAAAAGGAGACTTATAGACCAATATCACTAATGAATATATATAGATACAGAAATTCTCAACAAAGTCTTAGCTATAGATTGCAGCTACTCATTAAAACAATTATACATCACAATCAAGCAGGCTTCCTCCTAGGGATGCAAGGTTGGTTTAACATATGCAAATCCATAAATCATATCAATAGAAGCAAAAACAAAGACCATATGGTCCTCTCAATAGAAGCAGAAAAGCATTTGACAAAATTCAGCATTCTTTTCTAACAAGAACACTTAAGAATATAGGCATAGGTGGCACATTTTTTAACCTTATTGAAGCCATCTATTACAAGACCACAGCCAACATCATACCCACAGCTAATATCATACTGAATGGAGTAAAACTGAAAGCTTTTCCACTTAGAACTGGAACCAGACAAGGATGTTCACTATCGTTATTATTCAACACAGTTCTGGAAGTTCTAGCCAATGCAATAGGAAAAGAGAAGGGTATAAAGGGCATCCAAATAGTGGCAGAGGAGGTCAATCTCCCGCTCTTTGCTGATGTAATTATTATTATTATTATTTTTCAGTTTTTGGCCGAGGCTGGGTTTGAACCTGCCCACCCTGGCACGTAGGGCTGGCGCCCTACTCCTTTGAGCCACAGGCACCACCCTGATGATATGATCTTATACTTAAAGAACCCCAAAGACTCAACCACGGGCCTCCTTCTGCTTCAGTTACAAGAGGAAGACTAAGAAGTGATCAAAAAATACAATGATGTCTCAGGATATAAAATCAATGTCCACAAGTCAGTAGCCTTTGTATACACCAACAACAGCCAAGATGAGAAGGAAATCAAGGACACAATACCTTTCACAGTAGCTTCAAAGAAAATGAAATACCTAGGAATATACCTAACAAAAGAGGTGAAAGAACTTTTCAAAGAGAATTATGAAACCCTAAGAAGAGAAATTGCAGAAGACACTAACAAATGGAAGAATATACCATGACATTAAAAAGATGGAGATTTTCAAGCTAGACCTCCCATTTGATCCTGCAATCCCATTACTGGGCATCTACCCAGAAGGAAAGAAATCCTTTTATCATAAGGACACTTGTACTAGACTGTTTATTGCAGCTCAATTTACAATCGCCAAAATGTGGAAACAGCCTAAATGCCCACCAACCCAGGAATGGATTAACAAGCTGTGGTATATGTATACCATGGAATACTATTCAGCCATTAAAAAAAATGGAGACTTTACACCCTTCGTATTAACCTGGATGGACATGGAAGACATTATTCTTAGTAAAGCATCACAAGAATGGAGAAGCATGAATCCTATGTACTCAATTTTGATATGAGGACAATTAATTACAATTATGGTTATGGGGGGGGGAACAGAAAGAGGGAAGGAGGGAGGTGGGTGGGGCCTTGGTGTGTGTCACACTTTATGGGGGCAAGACATGATTGCAAGAGGGACTTTACCTAACAATTGCAATCAGTATAACCTGGCTTATTGTACCCTCAATGAATCCCCAACAATAAAAAAAAAGTCTATGACCACCTCTTCTGGCTTGAAAAAAAAAAAAAAAAGATGGAGATTTTACAACTTTTGTATTAACCTGGATTGAGTTAGAATACCTTTTTCTTAGTAAAGCCTCACAAGAATGGAGAAGCAAGAATCCAATGTACTCAATTCTATATGAAGGCAGTAGATGATCTAATACAAGGTGTGGGGTAGGGGAATAAGGATTGGAGAGAGGGTAGGAGGGAGGGGGTTGGGGGGTCATGGCACACCTCTTAGGGGTGGGACACAATTATAAGAGGGACTATACCTAACAAATGCAATCAGTGTAACCTAATTCTTTGTACCCTCAATGAATCCCAAGCAATAAATAACAAAGTCAAAAAAAAATAAACAAAAAGAAACAGTATAAAATATTTGTAGCTAAAAAGAAAAATCTGAAAAATGCCATTTTTGGTTAAGATCAAGATGAAGAAAATGAAAAAAATATATAGAAACTAACAGAGAAAGATCAACTTACTATTTAAACAAATTCAGGAATGAACACAACTTGTACATCAAAAGTTGCATTGCCATAAATAGCCTTTTCTAGCTTTTCTAAAATATTTCCTTTTTTCATACATTCCTACTGTCAAATGGTAGTCAACATAAATATTTGGAGTAGAAAGTTTAAGAAATGGGGTCATGTAATAGAATAATGTTTTCATGTAATATTTATTGTGGACATGTTTCTTGAGATTAATCAAAGTTAAATGAGTGTTTGAGAATGAAAATTTATTCTCAAAACAATATATTAAATACTTGGCATATTTAATTCAAGATAAAAGGATTTTAAAACAAAATGTCTTAGAAACAGTCAAGCAGTATCCAATTTTTTAAATTAACAGTGGCTATATCTGCATTCCTTTCCCGGTTATTCCCAGTCTTGAATTTACAAAAAGTAAGATGGTACCTAAAAGGCTGAAATTTTCCAAGCATATAAAGAGATTTTTAAACAACCTTAGCAATGATAATAGTGAAAATACATATATGAAAAATAAAGACCCATGAGTCTAGTTCCTCTCTTCTTGCTTCCTGAATTCTATAAAAGTTAAGTTCATTCAGGGCTTATTGACCGCATAAAGAGCCAGTCTTGATATGAGCCATGTGATGGGTTCAGGCTATTGTTGTCCCCATACCCTCACCCTTGCCCACAGAGGAGGCTGTAGACTCAGCACTGAAAGCGTGCAGCTGGGCTAGAGCAAGAGATTTAACACCAAGTTGGCCAGTTGCTCTAGGTCTGACCTAATGTCTTAAATTTAAAAATGTCTATGAAGCACGGTTATATATTTAAATTTTATACATATACATACATATATATAAAGATGTTAAAGCAACCTATGTGTACAAATCTCTACATAGTAAGGTATTTACTTTTTTTAGAGGAAAACTGAAGAAATTTAATTATTGTAAAATTGTCATGCTTAATAGAAAAACTGGGTATTTAACTCAAACTGTAATATTTTCATTTTAATATAATTAATATAGACAGTTTTTTAGGTACAGTGTGGTTTTATATTACATAGCACTATGATATAATCATGTCTTTCTATGCATATATTAACATTTTCATATTAATATAATTAATATAGACAGTTTTTAAGTACAGTGTCATTTTGTATTACATAGCATTATGATATAATCAAGTGTATTTCTACTTATATATTAATATTTAATATTGACATATTTGATATTTATATGTTAATACTGAATATTAAATATTAATGTGATTAATATAGACAGTTTGTCAGGTATAGTGTGGTTTTATATTACATAGCACTAGAGTATAATCAAGTGTCTGTCTATGTATGTGTTTAACTCCATCCATGTGTGAGTTATATATTTAATGTCATCTGTTTATCAGTTTTACTTTCTATTTGAAAGATAATCATGTTTTTACATGGCACATTTACCAATATTCTTATTCATTTTGTTAGTTCTAATCATGCTTAAGTTTGTATCTAGAGAAATTATTTTCTTTTTATATTTTGGATTATATTCAAATGTCATTGTGAACTAAAATATTAACAATGACGAGCATTTATAGAGGATGTATCACTCATATGACAAAAGATTCTTTTCATCTTGCCTTATCAGCATTGGCTCTTACTCAAAACCATTATACTTTTTGCTCCTATTACAATTTATGACTTTAAAATTGAGCATTTGAAGACATAAAGAGGAAGGCCAGTAATATTCTTGATTATTTCACAGGGTCATAGGTTCAGTCTTGAAAGAAAATACTGTGGTTTCCTTATAGTTAATGTTTCATCATGAAAAGTAAAAGCACTTGAATTTTTTGGACTGAGATTCAGAATAACACAAAACATTTGGCAAAGATGTAAGCAGAGCTTATTACAAGGTTGAGTTCATTGATAGTACTCACATTAATTTCCGCTGTAGAAATAAAAGAACGTCTTGAGAGCAAGGGTAAAGTTGCCTCATAAGGAGTTTTCCTTTTATTGTGCAAAAACTGCTTCAATACTCAAACCTTAAGGGCATTTTGCTCTGGCATCATTTTGAAAATGCCTCCTTCTGCTTCAGTTACCAGAGGAAGCCTAAGCTGATCTAAAAGTGTTTGCAGGCATTGTTCTTATGTTCACAATCTGTCAAATGCTCTGGGTACATTGCTAGAGATCTAGGCAACCTCTTAGTGCAAAAAGACCATGGGCTACCCTTTCCTTAGGCTAAATTTTCATATCTTCACGATCTTTTCACTTCACATCTTCACTATTTAATGTTTGTATAACAACTGTACCCGTAAAAACCATAAAGTAAGATGATTGATTGTATTAATATGCCAGAATTTATAGATATAATGGAAATTGTGGTTTTGTCAACGATGTCCGGAAAATCTTTCAAGTGGTCTTCAAATCATGCCAAATATTCCTTATCCTTCCTCAAGAGTGGTAAATTTTGCTTTATTGGGAGAAACAGTTGAGCTTAATTTGGAGCCAAACTATTTAATAAACAATTAAATTAAACAATCATATTTCAGTGTTAGCAGACAATAGCCTAAGCTAAAAAACGTATCTCTGCGTCAGTTATTTGTTTGTGTTCTGTAACTAGAAAAGTGAGGGCAATTTAGATGACCTTAGAGCATCAGACAACTCACGTGTATCTAAACAAGGTACATTACCTGGAACTTGATGGCCCAGATCACAACACAAATGAGCCATGCTTGAAGAGCCGGAAGGAAATCAAAAACTGGCCATTACCCTAGATAAGATATGCTTGTCAAGTATTGTATAAATCTTACATTACAAATACTCCTTACATAGTTTTTGGACTGAAATAAATAGTACTTAGTCAGAATAGAAGATTTTCTTTACTGAAAGAATATCAGGAGTAATTGATTTAATTTTTCCTTGAATTATTTTCTATTAAGAAATGTATAGGTAAGTAAGACAACTTATCTCTTCTGCTTAGGAGATATTGCGTTAGAACTCATTCAGATTGATTAATTCTAAGGGGGTGTCTCATAATTGTTGGTATAAGGGTTATTCTCAATCCCTGGGTTTCACTCAGCCTATTTTTATTTTATTAGAGTATAACTGTTTTCGTCAAAAGTCCGTATCATAAATGGTTATTAGATGTTCTACGAAGACCACCACAAGATGGCAGTGTTTCAGAAACTAATCCATGGAGAGACAATCATCTCTATATGCTACGTAAAATAATATAAAGGGTTATATTTTTAGTCACTAAAATTATTTAGTTGTCACTACAAGTAATTAAGAATTAATGACAGTAGAAAGTCTGTGTAGTAATCAGTAAGTTGTTTCCTTTAAGTAATATAACTATCAGTTTGATTGTTCCACACCATTAGTAAGTTTCATCAACATATAAATGAGTTGATACTAAAGGATTGTCAGTACTGTCATAAATCTCATAATTGCATACATGTTGGTCTGTAACTATAATCATATTTTAAAATTATTTGAAAAGCGGCTCATTCTAAAAGACATCAATTATATTTTATTTCTCCCCGATTGTTTTAAAGCCAGTTTCAGAAGAAGAAACAGAAATTAACAATTAAGTACACATCTTAAGTACATCATTTATATTTTTAAAATAAGTCAATATATCAGGATTAGCAAACTGCTCAATTTTAACTACTCTCATAAAACCCAAAAATGTTGCTTGTAGAAGAGAATATGGTTTTAACCAGAAGAAAAGGCTTTTATTTCAGATTTATAAGTATGTAAAATTCCAAGCTTGTTTCAAAAGCAAAAGAGTAGCAAATAGCTTTGAAATTAAACATGCTATTCCTGAGTGCCCTAATTTAATTTATAATTATCTGGTCAACATTGTTAGAAAAAATATTGCTACAGAATAGTCTAAAAATTGTTAAAACTACATCTGGATGATGTTAATTGTTTTTCTAGAGCCAAGCATTCTAGCTGCTGAAAAGTTACCTAAAGTCATAGGAATACAATGTCAATATTGACATTGTATTCCTATGACTTTAGGAAGTACCTATTTATTAATAGCTATTAATGTATTAATAGAATAATTCATATTGCTAAGCTAGGCCTATGAGGAAAAGATTTCCAAAAATGTCCATGTGTCACTGAAAGCTATTTTTTACCACAGGAAACAGTATGATATGATAATATATTTTCTAAGACAGCATTACTACTAAGAGATAACAAGTTGAATAATTACTGTTGGATAAATTACAGTCTTTTTTTTTGTGATATCGTTCTAGAGGTAGCAGTCTTACATGTGAAAAAAATGTAATTACTTTAGCTCTCCATTAGTATTAGTAATAATTATCAACATAAATATTTGTTTTAAAGTTTCAATTTTGAGAACAACTGTGTAATCAGCTGCAGGGATTTCCAAGGGCAGAGCTAGCATGGATACTACCATTTTGTTACATGGAACTATGTGATAATTTCTCTATTGTCCCAGTAATTATTCCCCATGCTAAACTTGGATGTATAATATCAATATCTTGAGTGAAAACATTGTGTTCAGGAAGTTCTGCTGACCAGGTGCAGTGGCTCACACCTGTAATCCAAGCACTCTGGGAGACTGAGGCAGGTAGATTGCCTGAGCTCACAGGTTCCAGACCAGCCTGAGCTGGAGCGAGACCCCCACCTCTAAATATAGCCAGGTATTGTGGCGGGTACCTATAGTTCTAGCTACTTGGGAGGCTGAGGCAAGAGAATGGCTTGAGCTCAAGAGTTAAAGGTTGCTGTGGGATATGATGTCACAGCACCCTACCGAGGGAGACAAAGTGAGACTCCATCTCAAAAAAAAAAAGTTCTGCTTAGAAGTTTGCAGATAAGATAAAATTCAGCTGCAAAGATCCAGGAAGCTTCAATGAGGAAAAATATTTAAAAGTACAATATAGGGTGTATCATGTACAGTGCATTACATTCATTGGTGAAGATGATTATGTGGATTTTATACTTAATACAGATGTTTTCTCCCATCAACAATCCAGTATCTACTAAGAGATAGACAGACACATATTAAACAACATATTCTTACACACACAAAAAAAGATAAATGCTGACGTGGTGGATACCCCAGTTACCCTGATTTGATTGATACACATTGCATGTCTATATTAAAACATAACATGTACCCTATAAATATATACAACTATTATGTACAACTATTTATATTAAAAATATATAATTTAAATAAAGATCCTTAGAGCACAGAGCTAAGTATCTCAAAGACATCAGGGATTTTCGGTGCATATCAAAGGATAACAAGCATTCTTCTATTTTTATAATATATTGTTATTAAAGTTCACAAATATACAAAGCTTTGAAGAAATCTGGAGAGTTTTACATTGAACAGTAAGCACATACAATTAAATCTTTATACTACTATATATCTTTCCACTTTTCCTTTGCTGTAACCATTAATCAAAACATCTTATTTTGTGTGTATTTCAAATTTAGTTGCAGATATCCATATGCTTTTCCCCAAATATTTAAACATTAATATTATCATTAATGCTTAATATTGATAAACTGTTTAGGTAAAATGTATATGTGATTAAATTCATAAATCTTAACTGTAGAGTTCTGAGATATTTTTGATAACTCATATTCCTGTAAAATCTAAACAGTTAACAGTATGCAAAATGTTATAGCACCAAGGAAAATTCTGTCTTGCTCCTTCAAAGTCAATACAAACTCCCCCCAAGGGCAGTAAAAACTTTTGACATTTCCTCCATAAATGAATGTTACTTTTTCCCCAATTTCATTAAAAGTAGAATCAATAGGATATAGTGTTCTATGTAACAATTGTTCACCCAGAATAATATGTTTAAGATAAATCTTTCATTATAACTAGGTTCAAGCACATCTTTATTATTCAAAACAGGAATCATTACAATCAACATGTTGTTGCCAATGAGAAATGTCTGTTTCTTCCTGTAGTATAAAGTACATGCTTCAGGATTTGACAAGCTCTTAGAAGATGTTTTCTGCATTCTGCTGCTTGTGAAAGTGTTTTCCCTATAAAAAGTTGTTGAGATGTTTACAAAGGTGGTGGTCAGTTGGCAAGAGGTCAGGTGAATATGATCGATGAGGCAAAATTTTGTAGCCCAATTCATTCAACTTTTGAAGTGCTAGTTTTGCAATATGCGGTTGGGTGCTGTCTTGGAGAAGAATTGGGCCTTTTTTGGTTGACCAGTGAGGGCTTTAGGAATTGCAGGTTGCTGTGCATCTTATTGATGTGTTGAGCGTACTTCTCAGACATAATGGTTTCACAGGGATTAAGAAATCAAACCAGCAGCAGACCACCAAACAGGGACGCTGACCACTGAACTGCTTTGGAGTTTCTTCTCAGTCCACACACTGAGCTGGTCATTGCCAGTTGCATAAAATCCACTTTTGGTAGAATGTCAATATCGGGTCTAGAAATGGTTTGTTTTGTTGTATAGAATAAGAGAAGTCAACACTTGAGAACAACTGCTCTGATTTTTGGTCAGCTCATGAGGCAGCCCCTTATTGAACTTTTTCACCTGTCTAATTTGCTTCAAATGCCTAATGACTGTAAAATGGTTGACATTGAGTGCTTCCTCACTTTCTCATACAGTTGTCAGAGGGTCAGCTTCTATGTTTGCTTTCAACTTGTCCTTGTCAACTTCCGATGGCTGGCCTCTGTGCTCTTCATCCTCACAGCTCTGGTCTCCTTTGAAAAACTTCTTGAACCACCACTGCACTGCGTATTCATTAGCAGTTCCTGAACCAAATACGTTGATGGTGTTGATGTTGCGAGCTGTCTCCACAGCTCTACAACTCGTTTTGAGCTTGAATAAAAAAACTACTCAAATTTGCTTTTTGTCTGACATCATTTCCATAGTCCAAAATAAATATAAAATAATCAGCAAATAATAAGTCACTAGCAAACAAGGAAAGCAAAAAAATATGCATTAAAATGACATATAACATAACTACTTTTATTTAAGAATGGACTCCAATATCAAACAGCAAATTTTAATAATGCAAAAACTGCAATTACTTTTGCACCAACCTATAATTTCTGGTCTGATATCTCTAGAAGAGTAATGCTTACTTTGTTGTCATTAAAGGAAACTATAATTTAGATTAAGCCCTTTATCAGAAAATATAAATTCTGAGAGGTTGTGTTAATTTAATAATTTATATGACTATTGAAAAAAATTCAAATATTGGTGCTGTCTTCTCAGTATGTAACTTTGCATTATTTCCTGTATGAGAGTTGTTTTATTCTCCAAATTAGACTTTCATCCCTGCTTTTTGTGCTCATTTAACTGTTAAGTGTGCATGAGATTATCTTTTACTGATCTTTTTGTAGCAAATAATAAGCACCATATCTGAACAGAAGCTTACAAATATTTTGAATATTTATTCTGTGCCATGGATTTTACCACCTACTGTGATCTTTTAAAAAATGTCATTTTTAACAGATTTTGTAGTTAGTGATAAACAAATGGATTAAGGAATAATAAACATGAAAATAAACCAAAGCAGAATAGCTTAAGTTTGCCTAAATAAAGGTCACCTGATTCATTGGATGATTCCTGGACAATCCTCAATTAATAATATAAAATGATAAGCAAAATATTGTGCTAAGAGAAACTGTGTCTCTCTCAATAAATGTCAATTGAAAAACAAAAGGCACAATTGCTTTAATGGTGCATCTTAATGAGTATCTATTTGAGTAAATTATCATGTGTATGCAAAATATACAAATGCATGATTTTTTTTTTTTACAAAGTGAAGAGAACCATTTAACCTGTAGGAAGATTAAAAAACAGAGCTAAACCAGCAGTTCACCATATCCCCTTCTACATTCTAAGCACTCTAACACTAACCACTATTCTGACTTGTAGTGCTACAAATTATTTTTCCTTGTTTTTGAAATTTAGAATTTAGAATATCATCCACGATATACATCTCTGTCTAGCTTTTTTCATGGAACACTGTGAGGGCCAGTCACAAAAACATATTCAATTTATTTGCATTTTTCTGTCGTATTCCATAATGGAAACTATACCATATAATAATTCATTCTCCTAGTGGTGAGTATTGGGATTATGCCTAATCTTTAGCTATTAAGAAAATTGCTGCTGTTAGCATCTACTTTATAATAGGTGTATATACTTGCGTTGGGTATATAGTTACAGTGATAATTGCTTGATTCTTAGTATTGACTCAACATTAAAAATAATACTTTCAGGATTATGATGCCAAATGATTCAGAACACCAAGGAAACTGAATTACTGCACAAACTTATGCTCATTTAGTACAATGTTTGTATCTATTTCTCTTCAACTAGCTAAATAGGATTTAAGCTAATAGGGGAAAGGATTATAGGAACCCAGTACTCTATTAGAAACAGTTGAGCAGCGTGACCTCTGTTTGAAATATATTCTTCCTCTGACCTGTACAAAGAGATCTCATGCCTCAGTCTAGAAACATTATTCAGCATTCTTAACGAGAGATGCACAGATGCTCCATAAATAATGGTCAAAGACAGAATGGTTAGCCGAGCCTTACTGCTAAAACGTTTTACTTTTAGCAGCCAGGAGTCTAAACATAGAACTTTATTAGAGTTCAATGCTATTACAAGATTATTTTCAAAGCAAACATCTTGTTTAATAGTAAAAACATGTTTTCATTTTGTTTAATTTCTCTCAAAACAACATGTTCAAAAACAAGCTTTACATAAGCATGTTTATAGCATTTCTTAAGAACCACATGTTTTTAATTTGGCAAGGTAGAATGAAAACATTCTCAACACAAGTGTATTGGATGGAGGAGAGAAGAAAGAGTTCTTTAAAAATTTAAATACAGGGTGGCGCCTGTGGCTCAAAGGAGTAGGGCACCGGCCCCATATACCAGAGGTGGCAGGTTCAAACCTAGCCCTGGCCAAAAACTGCAAAAAAAAAAAATTCAAATACAAATCGTGAACTTCAAAACCCCTCCCTGAGGGGCGGCGCCTGTGGCTCAGTGAGTAGGGCACCGGCCCCATATGCCGAGGGTGGCAGGTTCAAACCCAGCCCCAGCCAAACTGCAACAAAAGAATAGCCGGGCATTGTGGCGGGCACCTGTAGTCCCAGCTGCTCGGGAGGCTGAGGCAGGAGAATCGCGTAAGCCCAAGAGCTGGAGGTTGCTGTGATCCGTGTGACGCCACGGCACTCTACCGAGGGCAGTACAGTGAGACTCTGTCTCTACAAAAAAAAAAAAATACCTCCCTGAAAGTGTGATTTGTATTCTCTTGTTTTTGCATTTCCGTATCACCGTCCATCCCTCGGTATTTATAATCTAGGAGTGATAAATTTCTCTTCTATATGTATTAACTACATAATTTTATTTATTAATTTTACCCTGAATATCAGAGAAAGATGATCTTTATTTAATTAAAAATCAAATCATAAAAATTTCTTTCCCTACATCCCCATTTATATGCTCAGGATGATACAGTGAAAACTAAGTCAAATATCTCATCTCATCCAAAGTCTGTAACAGAGGCAATCAACAGAAGAAAATGAATTTTCTTTAGATGTATACAAAAGCCAGAGGGAGTGGCCTCTCACTTCCATTCCAAAAGGAGAAACTGAAACCTTTGCTTTTTTGAGACGGGATGAAAAGGGTCCTGGGCTCTCACTCTAATCTTTGGGAAGATAAATACATCTCGCCAAGGACAAGATAAACCACAGCTTGGGCAATTTTTAAGATCTAAAGATGTCTTCCGGATCCTGCCCTCATTTTCTCCAGAAATGGAAACACACACCTCTGGAGGTAAGCAATACTCCCAGGTTCTGTCACTGACTACGCGGTTTAAATTAACTTCCCAAGGACTGACCTCACGAAGGTACTTGTATTTTCTGCCAATTTTACCTACATTTGTACTACAGATTATTCTCTATTTTGTAGGCTGCTAAGTAATAACTCTTTTTATTAATTACCTATTCCTTATTTTCCATTTTGATTATATCATCAATAAAATATTCTACTACTATTATTCACTTTAAAATCTGATTTAAATTCTGTCTATATAGATTGTTTACCTTTACCACAGCGCTTGCCTACTGTGTTCTAATCTAGTCATAATGAATAAGGCTCCTTTCTATATGAAGACAAAGTGGACGTGGTTTTCTTGTGTACTGCAAAATCTATGTTGCTTACATGGATGACTGACATGCATTTTTAAGGGCTGTTTACAGTCTTATATTAATTATTCTTTGTTATGAAGCAGACTTGCTCTTTTACCAAAATTTTCTGTTTAAATTCCTAACATCAAGAGTAAATCTCTATTCTCCTAAGGCTTTCACTTTTGGCCAATTGGAGAGTTTTATGAAAATATTGTTTGCTCAATCAGGTTTCCTTCTAAAAGATATCGTATTATTTTATCATACCTTCTCATTGTCCTCTGATGTTATATTGATGAGTATTTACAGTTTGGTCGGTAAGATTAAGATTACATTTAGTTTATTTGCTCTGTTAAATTTTGTTTCTGGTTTCTTGGGCTTTATTCTTCAAATAGCATCCATCCCTATTAAGCATTCATAATGGTGCCTTTTAACAATATTATCTTTTTTTAATGGCTATACTGAAAATTGTCTCCTTTGTTCTATTTCCTAATTATTACTTCTTAAGACCCCTTATTTTTAACTTTCCTCTTCATTCCAAAGGACTTGCTTGCTCTAGAATTATTGTTGCTTGTGAGTTTAAATCTATTAAATGTATTATTGTTTGATGTTATTCTTTATTGTTTTGGGACTTAGACGTAACAGTTATGGTTAGGCAAAGGCAATTTTTGTCTGACAAGACAAATATCTGGGACTCTGGATATTGGTCCCAACCCATGATTCTTGTTTTTCCTACCAGGAGTTTTAGACTTTTTTTTTTCTGATTATCTGGATGATACCAGCATTTATGCGTTAGTGACATGAAAATATTCCAGATAGAGATATTTTCCTCCTTTCATTTCCCCTTTTGCTCACTGAATTTCTGTATTTTTTATTGTATCCAAACATTCTTTCATATAAACTTGTAGGTAATACACATATTTTGTCTTAAGGAATATTCTTATCTGTTATGGATATCAAGATATTTTTCTCTACATTTCTTCATAGATAAAAGCTGAATGCATATATGTACACATGTATGTGTATATATATTTATACAAAGTTTTTCTTTTCATATTTACTTTTAAGAGCGTAATATTTATCCAGTGACATCAGTCAGTTATTGAATACTTTTTTCTACAGCAGCTGTAATGCTATACAATTTAGTTTTGTTTCTTGACCATACAGTCATCATTACTATCTTTTTAATTTATTTTGTTCCTTGACACACACAAGTCCTTTATACCTTTCTGGTTTGAGATCAGTGCATCCATTCTTTCCATTCAATGTGGTTATTAATGCAGGGGCTGCTGTGAGGATACTCATTCAGGCTTTGTTAGGCCCTGGGCATCAATGTTTCCATTCTTTAAATACACACCTCGGTAGGGAGGTAGTATTATTTGGATGCATAACTAATGCCTTTAATTGTTAATTATGTCTGTCTTTTCCAGTTTTACTTTTTGTTTTCATAGAAAGTCAGAGTCATCTTATTTTACATATTAAGTAGGAGCCAGGGAGTTTCTGATTTTTCTGATTGATGGCAGAACACTTCCCTCACGTGTTATGGGTGGGTCTGTCCTAATGTGTGCCCTAGTTCTTATGATTTCTGCTTTGGGAATTCTTTATGCTTTCAATATTTTCTTTCAAATTTTGTTTTAGTTGCCAGAGACCCCATCATCATCACCCTTTTTATCAGGAAGACAATATTTAGAACAAGGCCTGTATAGGTCTCCATTGGGTAGGCAGTCAAGCTTGTATGGTTCAGCTACATTTTCTGCCCTAACTTTCTGTGAATACCATGTGGGGTTTTTAGGTTTAGGTTTACGACACCTAAAGGCAGGCAATATAAAGGTAAGTCCTGATGTCATTACACACTTGTTTAGTGCAATATTCACTTTCAGTTTCATTCAACAAGCTAAAGAAACAAACTAAGAAGGGGAGGAAGGTCATTAGGGACACACTGCATTATCAGAAGTAAGAGACACAGATTAAAGGTTGGAACTCAGTGCTCTCTGTATCAGCAGGACTGAATAGCAAACAATATTAAAATCTGACTAGAGGGTTGTAGGAGCCAGGCATCGAGTTAGTACAAATCGTTATTACCACTTCCCCAAACTTTCTTTCAAACATACACATCTTGTTTACATCAGGTAGAAACATGTTTTCCACTTGTTAAGTTTTCTTAACAATAGCACATTATTAAAGTTTATAACATTACCTAAAAGCAACATGTTTTCACCTTGACAGTATCAGGTGGAAACAGTACCAAACAAGTTCACCTTTTGGAGTACAGGGGAATAAGCCGTGCTTTATTCATTTCCATGCAAATTGTATACTTTGCTGATAGACATCCATATAGCTATAAGTAAAATAAGTGTCACACATTTCCCAGGGTGATGACATCAGTCTACATGACCAACCTTCCTTTTTGAAGATCAAGCTACTTCATTTCAAAAGCAACACATAGTATAGTTTTCTTTTTTAAACAGTTACAATGGCACATAGAATGTCAAATATTACTTTAATTTTCTGATTGACAATGATGTTGAGTCTCTTCTTCTTTTTTTTTTTTTGTAGAGACAGAGTCTCACTTTATGGCCCTCAGTAGAGTGCCGTGGCCTCACACAGCTCACAGCAACCTCCAACTCCTGGGCTTAAGCAATTCTCTTGCCTCAGCCTCCTGAGTAGCTGGGACTACAGGCGCCCGCCACAATGCCCGGCTATTTTTTTGGTTGCAGTTTGGCCAGGGCCGGGTTTGAACCCACCACCCTCGGTATATGGGGACGGCACCTTACCGACTGAGCCACAGGCGCATAGTCTCTTCTTTTTAGGTTTATTTATGAAATAAATTTTTGGTTATTTTTGGTCATTTTTCTATTTAGGTTTTTGGTGTATTTATCTTGCTTATTGACTTGAGAAATTTCTTTGAATACTATGGATATAAATTCTTCATTGTAATTCTGCTGTTTATGGAATCTTTTAAAATCATTCAAGAGTTTTGAATCATTTGAAGATTGTTTATTTCACAGCAAAAGGAAAATTTTGCTACGTGTTTCTGAGCACTTGTAAAAGACAGGTATTCTGAGTTACTAATTTTAGTATTCTAGATATGTAAATTAGGTCTTAGTTTATAATTTTGTCATTAGTCTATATAATTACTATTTTTTTCCATGCTTCTTCTGTCAGCTAACAAGTTTTAACATGTTCAAGTTGTTTCCATAATTAAGGATTTGATAGTTTTCAAGGATTTTTTTTTTACATTTTTCACATTATATTTAAAGCTTAAGATTTGTAGGTAAGTGTATGGTTCTATTTTGATTTTTTTTTTCATTGAAATCTAAAATTTCTTGTTTTCTTTTCTGAGTAAAAGTACTTTCAGTGTGCGCGATGCTATATTTGAGCTTATGTATGCCATCCACCATTCACTTTCGATTTGACCCATCTATTTAAAAATGTCACCTTCATCTTCTTCAACTGAAACCATGATTAATACTTGTTATATAGTAATATTTCTGTAAGAATTAAATGAAACAATATATAGGGTGTATTTATCAGACTTCCTGATTCATTTAGCCTTTATAGAAATATTATGACACACATGATATTATTAATTATAGAATTTTGGTTAGAAAAATTGAAAAAATTCTACAGAAAGATGATGATTGAAGAACAATACAAATACTCTCAATGCCACAGGACTGATACATTTAAACATAGTTAAAATGACAAATATTATGTTAGCTATGTATGCCTTAGCACAATAAGACATCAGACACAAGCTATATTACTAAATTGCTCCAAGACGATGCAGCTTATTTTAGGAAACTTCCCATACTTGTCCCCAAGGCTGAATCAGTGAGAACGAAGAACAAGGGCAAGAGGTTTGAAGAAAAGAAAAGAGAAATTTATTAATTTGCCAGCAAATGAGGAAGGCTGTAGCCTAGCATCTTAAAAGACTGCCATCCTGCCTTTAAGCAAAACTACAGGGCTTTTTCAAAGGGGAGTTTTTGAAGGTTCAGCTCGGGGCCACATGATTACTGCCACATGTTGTGGCTTCAGGCTATTGTTTAACTATTAATAAAATTGGTCATTTCAGTCAACCCTGTCGCAGGTTAACCTTATCTCTGGTGAAGATCATCTTGTAACCTTTTTCCAGACAATTCTGTTCAGCTGTCTCCTGTGGTTTAAAATATTACAAAACAAACAGCAAAGAACATTTTTCTGTCCCCTTGTTTACTGACTTCAGCAAAGTAGATAGGTTTTAATTTCCAAAAAGAATGGGAGTTTTATTTATTTTTTTTCAAGATATGTATCTTTTTTATTTCAAGTTAATATGAGGGTACACATTTTTAGATTACATTCTTCTTGCTTACAAAGTAATTTCCAGTTGTAAAAGAACACCTCACCCAGGGGGCGAGCCATACACCCCTCACACTGTGCCCATTACCTGAGACGGCGCCAAAGGCCTTCCCTCCTCCTGCCAATTAACCTTTCCCTTCCTTCCTCCTCTCTCCTTCCTCCCCCTGCTCCTGTACTAGACTATATTTGTGTTTTAATGTTCATATGAGCATGTAACTGTTCATATATCGGTTTCATATTAGCATTGAGTACATTGGATATTTATTTTTCCATTCTTGTGATACTTTACTAAGAAGAATGTGTTTAAACCCCATCCAGGTAAATGTAAAACGTGTAAAGTCTTCCTCTTTTCTTATGGCTGTGTAGTATTCCACGGTATACACATACCACACTTTGTTGATCCATTCATGGGTTGATGGCAATTATGAATTGAACTGCAATAAACATTCTTGTGCAAATGTATTTGTGGTAAAATGATTTTTATTCTTCTTGGTAGATACTTAGTAATGGTTATAGGATCAAATGTAACATCAACTTTGGGGATTTTCCATACTTCTTTCCAAAAATGTTATATTAATTTGCAATCCCACCAGCAGTATAGAAGTGTTCTCTCCTCCCCACATCCATGCCAGCATCTGCAGTTTTGGGACTTTGTGATGTGGGCTAATCTTATTGGAGTTAGGTGTTGCCTCAGAGTGGTTTTAATTTGCAAGAGACTTGAACAGAAACTTCTCTGAAGAAGACAGATGAATGGCCAATGAACATGAAAAAATGCTCATCATCTTTAATCATCAGAGAAATGCAAAGCATGGGAGTTTTAAAGACATTTTGTTTCCGTTTTTAGATCTTTACCTCTGTTATACTTGCCCATGTTAAAACTGAAATTTAATCTTACATATGTCTGACTCAAAAAAATACACTCTTAAACAATATGTTCTATTTTTTGTAGTTTATAATGATATTCACATAAATTATAACCCACAATAAAGTAGTTGTTTTTAGTTAAAATTGATTGTTTAATATAGTACATTTTCCAATAAAAAAAACTTTAAAATGTAAGTCTTTTGCAAAAGGAGACTTTTCATTGTGTTATAAAAAAAACATTTCAATAGCCAATAAAAATCTTGACTATGTATCTATTCTTAGTCAAATTATTTAATTTTCCAGAGCTTCAGATTCTTTTTCATCTATAAAGGTTGGAAACTACTTCTGTTAATTACCATATAGATCTTATATGACTATTAAATTGAACAATTGGTGGCATTATTATTTAAAATAGTATTGACTTAGAGTTACCACTAGTGGTTGATTGATTAAATGTATTATTCAACATGTATGTATGTATTAACAATACATATTTGCTAATCAGCACCTCAACTGTAAGAGTGACTTTGCCAGAGTCAGAACTGTCTCAGGCTCCCCACGTCTAGAGACCGAGCAAGGTGAGTTGGAAAGGTCTGGCCAATGCAGACCAATACCAGGCAACTCAGTCAGGCAATACTTGCCATCCTCATTGGCCAGAGCTTTGACAAATTTGCATTGGTAGCTTGACTCCACTCAGTTCAACTCTGATCCTTTTCCTTCCCCTCTGAGATGCTAAACTCTGATGAACATCTTGTGCCCTAAACTCTTGATTCAGGCTTTGTGAACACAATTAGTTTACATTTTAGAAAATCTCCTTTCTTTATTATATTCACTGTCTGATTCAATTTCTTTTTAATTTTTATTTTCTAGGAACAAGGACTTATTACGTAACAAGTAATTATGCCAGCTATCTATTTTACAAAAATTAAAACAAGAGGTATTTTCTTTGTTTGAAACTTGAAATTCTGGTTTATAATTTCTCTCATTATTTTTATACAGTGAATTTAATGTTCTCTTTCAGTATAGATAGTAGCAAATAGGCCTTTTCAATTGTTTTGTTTGTTTCTCTATTCATCTTTGTTCATCCATAGGATTAAAAACGAGATATTTTTTCCTAATATATTGTTTCCTTCTTCTAGAGTAACAAAACCTTTACTTTTTCTCAGTTTTATACTCAGTCAGAATAAAGACTACCTTTTCTGCCCTTCTTTTAGGTAGATGTACACATTGATTAATTTGTGACCAATGCGATGTGTGGGAATGTGATATCACAACTTCTAGGACAGAAAATCTGGAGGAAACCTTGATCTCTATTATTTTTCACTCAGTTTCTCAGAAAGTGGAAGTAGTGACTGACATCTAGCCATTATGGACAGCAAGACAAACATCACAACCCAGGAATCACAATGGAAAAGACTGGAATAACTTGATTCTGAATAATCAAAGTAACACGCCATTCCTGCATTGTCTACAGTTGGCCTTAGACAACAGGAAAAAATGTTTTAGCCACCATTAATTTGGGCTTACTCTTGTAAGCAGCCCAGACGAATTCTTCTAGATATAGTTTATTTATTAGGTATGTGTTTTACATGGAAATGTCACTGATTTATGAAAAATTATTCAACTAAATTATCAATATATTCCCATAACATAGCATAATGATTTAAAGTTTGGCTTTTTGATTTAGTCAGTACGCACTCAAGTCTTGGTTCCAGTACCCACCACCTTATTGGCCTTAGAGAAGTTAAACGGTTCTCCATAAAGCCTTACTCTTTCACTTTGTAAATTGGTATTACCAGTAGTACTTTCTTCGTAATTTTATTGGGGTCATTGAATATGGTAATGTATGTCAATGAGCCATAGGCAGAGCACATATTAAAAGATGACAATGTTAGTTATTATTGATTTTCTTAATGAATACATGTGTAACAATAATGTATGATGAAAATAAATGATGGCACACTTTTGATATAAGCAAAAGATAAGACATAAACCTACCTATGGAAAGGCATAGCCAAAAGGCCATTGATGTCTGCACTTTTAAATCTTGTGGGAACAGATTATTTATATGCCTGAAATAACACTACATGCAGTCTAAATCTGCTGTTCTCTCTAACTATGACGGATACTTTTTTTTTTTTTTTGCTCTACTCACAGAGGCATTGTATCTTCTTTAGTATTCATAGAAAACAGGGCTCTTGCTATGGGCAAGAAGAAAGAAAAGCAGTGACTCCATAAGGAACACAAAAGCCTCTAAAGATTTCCTGACACATCTCTTCACTTATTTTAACATCCATGAATATATGCAATCAGGATTCAGTTTTTTGTGTAATTTAAATGTGACTAAACTTTAAATAATCATTTTTTGTTCTCTGAATATTTCGCTTCTGGCCTGTTACTCTCGAGGGGGCAAAATCCCCAAATTGTTCATATTCTATATTGTTAAAAATAGAAATACTCATTTATTATTAAGATATAATACACCTTCTCCACACTTTATTATTCTGTTTTAAAGTACATTTACTTGGGACAGGTACAGGGGCTCACACCTGTATTCCTAGCACTCTGGGAGGCATAGGCAGGCAGACTAGTTGAGCTCAGGAGTTCAAGACCAGTTTGAGCAAGATCAGGACCCAGTCCCTAAAAATAGCTGGGCGTTGTGGCAGGCACCTGTGATCCCAGCTACTCAGAGGCTTCTTGAGCAAGCTACTCTTGCTTGAGCCCAAGAGTTTGAGCTATGGCCCCACCCCACCTCACTGATATGTCAAAGTGAAACTGTCTCAAAAAAAAAAAAAATTTGTGTGCACCTTTTTATTTAACATACTGATGTTAGAAACAAAACAATCTTATTAAACTGTTTAATTCTTTTAAGAGTGCATTGTAAGGTAAACTTTTTATTGATACACAGTCAGGGGTGAACTCAGGGCCTTCCCAGTTATTTAATGTAGTATTATAAGCAATGCCCTGGGAGTCATGATCCTACCAATAACACACTTTATGGGTTTAACTAAGTCATTCCAGATTTCTAGAGGTCATGTTTCTAAGTAATAACATTAAAGGAGTTTTGTACAAAGATTAAGATTTATAATTTAATTTTTTACATGATATGCAAAATATGAATGATTTACATTCTTTTTAAAATAACCAGAGATGTGAAGGAGAACATGCTAGCTAATGAAATATCAGTGTTAGCAGTAACAAAATAAATCTTCAACAGTTAAATAACTGCAGGCTTTAATAGTAAACCATTATTAATTTGAGTGAAGAAATTCAAGTACAATACAATTAGCCCTCTGTAGCCATGAGATCTATCTACGTCCTTGGATTCAAACAACTACAGATAAAAAATATTCAGGGAGAAAATGAGTGGTTGCATCTATAATGCACATGTTTAGAGACTTTTTTTCTTGTCTTTATTCCATCAATGATACAATAGAATGATTATTTTCTTAGCACTTACATTATGGTAAGCATTATAAGAAATCAAAAGATGATTTGAAGTATATGAGAGAATATATGTTAGAAAATTCATTACTTTAAAAAAGAGGATAAATACATAATTTAAAATATTTTTGTATTATCAAATCATGCTATTAATTTGATTTCTATAAATTGTACAAAAAATAAGTTGAGACATAAGGCAATACCAACTAAGCAAACTAATCTTCTTTGTTTAATAAACTATTAAAAACTTTTTTACTGTTTTCTGTTTATGTCATAGATCTTGTCTATAAATTAAGTGGGTTTGTTGCTTTCTGCTTCTTTGATTTTTCTTGTCTAGACCAAGTTTACATGTTTATTGCTGCAATGTTATGGAACTTACCACATCATGAATGTTAACATGAAAAATGAAAGTAGATAGTTGGAGGACAGTGTCAACATGGGTGTGCTTGTTGTAAGTAGTAGTAAGTAAGATGCTTATTCTACACCTTTTATGTTTTTAAAATACATTATAAAATAAGCTTTTTAATTTCCACAAATGAAAAACACAAAAGCAGTGCTTTTGTCTGGGTTCACATTGAATATATAAATGAAAAAATGGAGAAATAGCATATTATCATTACTGACTATTTGAATCTATTAACATGGTAAATATCCATTCATTTAGGTTATTTTGAAATCACATGAAATTTACTATTTGTAGCACTTCATCATTTCAGTTTTTAGGATTTTCATGGATTCAATTAACTCATTTCTAAAATTTAATTATTTTTCTTTTTCAATTATTTATTTGCTCATTTTATTTCAGAATGTTATGAGGTGACAAATGTTTTGGTTACTTGCGTTGCTTTCATACAGTTTGAATCATGTTTATAATTACGTCCATCCCCCAGATAGTGTGCACTTACTTGGTAAGTGTGAATTTACCCACCTCCTATTCTCCCTTCCCACTTGTTTGGTTTCCATTGAATTTTACTACCGTTTGTGCACATTTTTCTGTTCCAATTTAAAAGTGAGCACATGTGGTGTTTGTTTTTCCATTCCTGTGATACTTCACTTAGGAGGATGATCTCCAATCCCATCCATATTGTTACATGGCTCTGTTTACAAATACCACATTTTATTAACCCCTCGTTTATTGATGGGCACTTGAGTGGTTTCCACATCTTTGTGATTGTGAATTATGCTGCTATAAACATTTTTTTCACCTTTGGGCAAATACTCAGTGTGGAATTCCTGGATCAAATGGTAGACCTACTTTTAGTTTTTTGAGGTATCTTCATACTACTTTCCATAGAGCTTGTACTAGTTTGTAGTCCCACCAAGCGTATAAGTGTTCCTTTCTCTTTGCATTCATACCAGCATCGGTTGTTTTGGGACATTTGAATAAAGGCTATTTTCACTGGAGTTAGGTGATACTTCATTGTAATTTTGATTTGCATTTCTCTGATGATTTGAGATGTTAAACATTTTTTCATATCTTTTTTAGCTATTAGTCTTTCTTCTTTTGAAAGATTCCGCTCATGTCTTCTGCCCACTTTGGGGGGATTATTTGATGTCTTCTTACTGATTTGCATGAGTTCTTTATAGATTCTGGTTATTATCCCTTTACTGGATGCATATAATGCAAGTATTTTCTCCCATTCAGTGGGTCATCTATTTATTGATTATTTTCTTAGCTGTCCAGAGGTCTTTTAATGTAATTAAGTTCCATTTATTTATTTATTTGTTGTTGTTGTTGTTGTTGTGTTTGCCTTTAGGCTCTACTTCATACGTTATTTGCCTATATTGATATCTATAGAGCTTTTCCAACATTTTCTTCTAGAACTCTTATAATTTAATGCCTTAGGTTTAAGTCTATCACCCATGATGAATTTTTGTGAGTCATGAGAGCAGCAGATCCTGTTTTAGTCTTCTCTATGTTGCTACCCAATTTTTCCAGTACCATTTATTGACTATTCTTTACCCTCTTGTATGTTTTCTCTCTGCTTTGTCAAAGATCAGATGCTAATAAATGAACTTGATATTTTTATTATTGACTTATTATGAGTTATTATCCTTCTAATGGAGGGAACTAACTTTAAATGTGAGAAACAAAACAAAAACAAAACACAAAAGAGCTTTTACATTAAATGAATAATCTAGTTGGTCATGATATATATTATCAGTTTTATACATTGCTGTATTGAACTTGCTAATTAGTAAAGGAAATTTGGCTTTTATATTAACAAATGATAATATACTATGTAATGACATTATACAATGATACAATTCATTTTCCTGAATTTATGGTGCTCTTAATATCAGATGTTTTATTTCTATATATGTTACAAAGAATAGTTATCATAGATGCAAATTCAATTTTTATAAAAAAATAAATAAAAGAAAGAAGATAGTCATTTATACGTCTATGTATTTGGTCTTCCATCTTTTGGCATGGCAATTTTAGATCACATATTGTGTTTTGTGTCACTTATTTTATTTAACCTAATGTTTTCAAAGTTCATTTATGTTGTAGTATGTAACAGTACTCCATTCTTTTCTCTGTCTTAACCTATGGATAGATGAAGTTTCATTAACTCATTCATAGATTTTTAGATTGTTTTCATCATATGTCTATTAGGAGCAATGCTGCTAAAAACATTTATGTCCAAGGTTTTGCATACACATATATTTTAATTTCTCAAGTATTCACCTAACAGTGGAATTACTGGTTCTTATGATATCTATATTTAATTGCTTGAATAATAGCTAGACTATGTTCCAAAGTGGATACAGTATTTTATGTCCTCCCCAGCAATGCATGAGGACCTGTAATTTCTCCACATCCTTGTCAACACTCATTATTATCTGATTTGCTAATTCTACTCATCCAGTATCTCACTGTGGTTTTGCTTTGTGCTTCAATCTTTAACAAAGAAAACAATTCACAGTGGGGGTGGGAGGAAGCCCTACTCAATAAATGGGGTTGGGAAAATGGGATAGCCACACAAAGGAGAGAATGAAACAGGATCCTATCTCTCACCATTCAATAATTAAATCAAAAATGAATAAAAGAGTAAAATTTAAGGCATGAAATCATAAAAATTTGAGGAAAATACAGGAAAAGCACTTCTAGATATTGGCCTAGGAAAAGAGTTTATAACAATGGCAATCATAGCAACAAGAAAGATAAATAAATGAAATTTGATTTAACCAGAGAGCTTCTGCTCATCTAAGGAAATAATTAAAATAGAAAACAGACAATCTAGAGAATGGGAGAAAATGAAGCTTCACATCTAATAAACGACTAATATCCAGAATCTGCAAAGAACTCAAGCAAACTATGAAGAAAAGGACAAGCCCCATTAAAAAGTTGGGGCTTGTAAATGTTGGCCCTAGTATAGACATGAACAGAAGCTTTTCAAAAGAAGTTAGACAAATGGTCTATGCTCTTTTTTTTCTTTTCTTTCTTACCTTTTTTCTTTTCTCAAAGTTCAGAGACTTTCAACCAATTACTAAAAACTATTGTGTACATATCATACTTGTAGGTGAACTTCATCCAATTAGTTGCAAAGTCTCAACAGATCTAAAAGGTTGGCCTTCCTCAGAGCAAGAGAGGATTTCTCTTGCTTAGCTGCCCTTTAACTGGAACATTTGCTTTTTTCCTTCCTTCATAATGCATCATTGGCTGTATTTGCCTCAGGTCTGCTAACTTGGACTGGAGTTTTCCCATCAGCTTTCCTGAGTCTCCAGCTTGCCAATTCACCTTGCATCTTGATATCTGTTAGTCTCCATAATTGTATGAGCGAATTGTTCCACATAGATACAGTGTATACACACACATATATATTGTTCCTATTGGTTCTGCTTCTCTGGAGAATCTTAATATGCTTATAGTGGGTACTGAATACAGACTTCTAGAAGTATTTCATTTTTACTGACATATCAGAACATAAATGTGGTTGCTGGATTTTACTTTAGTAATAGATATAGTTACAATTAACCAACCCAACTATGATATAATTATATCAAAATGGAGTTAGAGTAGTTTAAGAATTTTAACTTCAAATATGTTATTTCTTTAGGATCCAAGAAAATTTAATTTGTTATTAAATTAAATTAATCTTAAGAATCTAAATCTTAAGTACTAATATCAAGATTCTAAATATTTTATAACAACATTTTTTAAATAATTCAATATAGGAAATTGCCGATAAAAATTTGGAGAAAAGACTTTCTGAGCATGACAGCAAAGGGAGAAAAGTTAAACAAAGTAATTGACAGATATTTTTAACAGTATGGAACATAGCTTCCATATGGCAAAGAATATTATTAATGAATTTAAGTGAGCAATAGGAGAAAATAATTTTGACGAATATGGGTGTAAAATTAATATTAAGAATACGTAAAGCACTGCTGTGACTAATCAAAAGAATGATCTCAGTAGAAATTAAAACATGACATGTAAGAAAGACATTGAAAGTAAATGAAAATGGTTAACATAAGCAAACATGCCAAGACTAAGTAATAATCCAGTCAAGTTAAACTAAAGCAACAATGAAATACAATTTTCAACCCTAAGATTAAAAAAGTTATTGTCTGATAAAATATCTAAAATTGCTATAATTCCTCTGAAGAGCATGTGGCAAAACCCAGCAATTTTTAGCATGCAAAAATTTATACATGTATAGACCTAGCCATTTAAATAGTGCAGCATTTTTGCAAGAGAAATCTTTTTTTATTGTTTGGGATTCATTGAGGGTACAAAGACTTAAGTTTCACTGATTGCATTTATAGGTAAAGTCTTTCTTGTGTCCCACCCACAAGTGGTGTGCTATACACCATGTCCCCCAACACCCTACCCCTCCCCTGTCCTGCTTCCTCCTTCCTCTACACCCCACTTTGTATTTAGATCATCTCCTGCCTTCATATTAAATTGAATACATTGGATTCTTGCTTCTCCATTCTTGTGCTGCTTTACTAAGAAGAATGTGTTCTACCTCCATCCAGTTTAATACAAAAGATGAAAAATATCCTTTTTTTTTTTTACATATACATGTCTTAATTAGTTTTTTTATACATATACATGTGTTAATTAGGTTTTCCTTTTTTTTTTTTTTTTGCCTTCACAAAATTAAAAAGACTTGAAAGTTAATAACAATAACAATGTTTAAGATAAGGACTAGAAACAAAAACCTCGTAAAGAACGAATGAACATAAATACATTCCGAAAAGGAATCACATAATTGCTACATCCACAGCTTGTTAATCCATTTTTGGGTTGATGGGCATTTAGATTGTTTCCACATTTTGGCAATTGTAAATTGAGCTACAATAAACAGTCTAGTGCAAATGTCTTTATGACAAATGTTTTTTTTTTCTTCTGGGTGGATGCCTAGTAATGAGATTGCAGGATCAAATGGGAGGTCTAGCTTGAGTTCTTTAAGGATTCTCCATACTTCCTTCCAAAAAGGTAGTATTAGTTTGCAGCAGTGTAAAAGTATTCCCTTCTCTCCACATCCACACCAGCATCTGCATGGCCATTCTCACTGGGTATAGGTGATATCTCAGAGTGGTTTTGATTTGCATTTCTCTGACTATCAGGAACAATAAGCACTTTTTTCAAATGTGTGTTAGCCATTCTCCTGCCTTCATCAGAGAAGGCTCTGTTCCATCTCTTGCCCAGAGGTAGATGGGGTTGTCTACTCTTCTTCTGTTGATTATTTTTCTCTGTAGATTCTAGTTATCAATCCTTTGTCACATTGATACCCTTCAAATATCATTTCCCATTTTGAAGGTTGTCTTTTGCTTTACTTGTTTACTTAGCTGTGCAGAAGCTTTTCAGCTTAAGTCCCATTTGTTAATTTTTGTTGTTGCAATGGCTGCTGAAGTCTTTGTCATAAAATTGTTCCCAGTCCAACATTGTCAAAGGCTTTCTCCACACTTTTTTATAAGATTTTTATCATTTTGTGTCTCATATTTAAGTATCGTATCCATCTTGAGTCAATTTTTGTAAGGGATGGAAAGTGTGGATTAAGTTTCAGTCTTTTACACGTGGTTATTCAGTTTGCCCAGCAGAGAGAATTTGTTGAATAGAGATTTGTTGAGTAGGGATTCTTTTTCCCACTATATGATTGTGTTTGGTTTTTTAAAGATCCACAGGAAATATAGACTGGTTTCATCTCTTGGTTTTCTATTCTGGTCCATATATCTATGTTTCTATTTTTTGTGCCAATACCATGCTGTTTTCATTACTGTGGACTTGTAATATAGGCTGAAGTCTGGTAGGGTTATACCTCTGACTATGTTTTTATTACTAAGAATAGCCTTAGCTATATGGGTTTTTCTGGTTCCATACAAAACAAAGTACTATTTTTTCCAGTTTTTCAAAATATGATGTTGGTATTTTAATGGGAATTGCATTGAATCTGTCGATTCCTTCTTATAGAATGGAGATTTTTGACAATGTTGATTCTTCCCAGCCAAGAGCATGGTATGTTTTTCCATTTGTTAGTGTCTTCTGCAATAAATCTGCATTATTTTAGCAGAAACACAAATTCATAGAATAAACCATATTATCTTATTTATGGGTAAAATCTGTAGGTGAAGGTCAGATTGGGACAGAAAAGCAAGCAAAGTTTTAAATTTTTAAAAGGTACATCTATCTCTCTCTTAAAATAGGTGGCATATTATTTCATTAATTAAAATGTTTTAAAGATGAATACTAATGTAAAACTTATATATATGAAATGTTACATTTATAAATACGTTTAGATCATCCTCATAACTATCTATACTATTCAATAACCAGATATAAGTGTAAAATCAAAAGTAGTTCATAAAAATTAAATAGACCAAAATAAATATCAGTTGATAAACAGACAATAGTTAATTTTCATTGAATGGTTTTCAGTCTTAGTACACAAAGATGGGATATATTATAGAGAGACAAAGTTATTCTTTAAATGCATTTTTACAAATAATAAAAATTACATATTGAAAGCATTCAAATGTTATCACATAGAGGAAGAAAATAAGTATCATTTGGTTGCCAAGACTGATGTAAAATGTATTCCTATAAGGAAATACAATTTAATTGAAGATAACACTTTAAAAATTTTTTTCTTCAAAATATATCCAAAATGATAATATTAAAGTGTCAAATATTTTTTATTTGGTATATTTTTAACTATATGGAAATATGTCCAAATAATATATAAATAAGTGATTTTGAAAGATAAATAACTGTAATCACCTTACCTAATTAAGCTCTTCTTAAAATAACCTGTCACATATGAAAAAGTTTAAATATCTAAAGAAAAACAAAACAAGCCTAAGTTCAAATTGCTGCCTGCATAAAGTAGAAGTAGCTTTTGGCAAACACATAGATTTCCCATATTTGTCATGAGGAGGTCTTTGTGACTCTAGGCTGCATTCTTTTTTTCCCTTGTCCTCTAGATAACACTTCACTGCGTGGGAACATGAGGCAACAAGAAAATACATGTCAAATTTGCAATATAGCTGACTCTAGCCATTTTACTTGCCCTTTGTTAACTTGTAGCTAGCAGAAACAATAGACATCAAATAATGTCTGCATTCATCAGACAATTTTCCCGAGTAGTAGCTGCTTTGAAAACCAAGGAAAGTAGCATATAGAATGTATCTCTGTGTACCATGTGTGCCGATATGTGCCTCGGAAATCCTCTAGCGTATGGTTTGCATTGATGAAAAGCCACTTACAAATAGAAGATAAAGATAATGGAGCATACTGATCTATAAAGTGTATTACAGCACCTTCCTCCAAAGGGTAAAAATCGTTTTTCTTTCTTTATTTTTATTTTGTTATAGCATGGTTGTAAATTCTCAGGTGAATTAAGCAAAAGTGTTTGGGCACCAAGCCAGCAACTATTGTTTGTACATTTCATTTTTTCAAGGTAGAATATGGGCAGGTGACACTGTAACTTTTATTGAATACTTAAGAAATTTGAAACGGAAATATAATCTTATTTCTGTGTCCCAAAGGTCACACAACTAATCAGCAGTAGCAAACATTATATAATATCTAATGCTAGTACCTATTAGATCAGAGGCACTTTGCATATATTGTATATTTTAATACACATTTAAACCATTAAATACTAATCCTATTATTTTCTTTAATACAAATCATGAAGTAGGCTAAGAGAGATTAAATAACTTGACTCATGTCATGCTGATGGAAAAATAACAAAGCTGATATTTTGATAAAGATATCCATGCCCCTCAAACTTTTTATTTCCCTTCTCTCAATAACTGGCTATGTTAAAATGGAGAGTTAAACTATGTTGTGAAATCTCTGTTTTATAACATTTTAAAAGCAAATGGATTTTATCACCTTTGAGTTACATTGTAATCACAGTAACAAATGTTTCTTTAGAATTGCAGCATTGGGTAATTTAATTTAGCTAATAATAAATATTTTTTATATTTTGCCTTTTAAATACTAGAGAGCACATATGGGATCGGGGTAAACTTATCTTTTTCAGCAGAGTAAATATGTCTGCCTAAACTATGACTTTAGTCTTCACTTTTTTTTATTACAAACGAACAGAAAAAGTATATATTAAATTCGCCCTCAGATCACACCATCGCATAATTCCAACTGTTGAATAAGAATTAATAGAATCTCTTTTCTTATCCTCTTATTTAACCAGAATTTCATTTCCTAAGATGCCACAATTATTTGGATGAGCAGGGCTTTCCTCTGTGATAGGAAACCAAGGAAAAGAACTGCTACTTAAGTATCTCATAGACTATGAATAATAGCTGCCCCATGATGGAAAAAAGAACATTTAAAAGTATATTAACCATTGAATATTTACACAATAATAACACCAATAATATTTTGCATTTATATTGAACCTTTTAACCAGAGCACTTTTTAGATACTGTAACCAATAAATGCAAGGCTGTAGGCATTCTCCTCTGCAATATACCCAGGGAGAGCCGTGAATGTGCCATTAAAGTAGACATTTGAATACACAGAAAGAAATGGGAGCTCTTACCTGCTAAAATAAACTTAGATAGCATGTAAACCTGAGCAGCACAGGGATTATTTCCTGTGCCTGTCCATGAAATGTTTGCTACCGTAAAGAGGCAATGCTGCAGAGAGGATAGGACATTGCATTTGGATTCAAAAATCTGAACTATGAATGGTAGGAGAACTGGGGCAAATCATGTAATCTATCTTCTAAGCTCTAGAAGGAGAGTGATTATTCTTGACCAACTTTTCTCCGGGGCCGAAATGAAGTAAAAGATATTAGTATGTAACAGTACATTTTAAATGACATAGAGCTGTACAAATATGAGATATTCTTATTGTACATTCCTACACTTATTGGTAAGCTGGCTCTCATGAATAAGCAAATATCATAGACACTTATGTAAACTATAAAACTATTTCCTAATCTTTGTTATCATTGGGTGAAGCACATAGAATTTGTACATATTTCCAATTAGTATATATGTTAAAAGATCAGTAAATTATAATGTGAATTCGCATTACCAGGATTCATTAAAAGAAGCAACAAAAGATTCTGGCAATTTATGTGGGCTTGGTTGTACAATGACAAGTATTTGGCTGAAACCAAGAAGCCCTGGTGTCCACTTATGCATAACGTTGATTCATATGCCTTTTTAAATTCCTAAGAATGATCATTCTTACAATCTTTTAAGATTTATCTTATATAATTATGGAAAGAATTATGCAACCTATAATTGGTCCACAATATCTTTTAATAAAATCATGTGCATTTTTTCTGCTACTGATATGTCCAAAGTACTATTTACATGATTGAGAATTATTTACAAATAAGAACAATGAAATGTTATGTAATGTACTGTGTACCAATCCTTTCCTTTGTACCTGCACACATAATGAGTCAAGAACTCTGCTCATAATTCTGGAACTTAGTGACTTCCTCAATACTGCCCTCCAGCAGATACCACAGGTTAATGGCCTTTAATCCAATTTTCTTTCTCTGCTCCAAGGTTTTGGGTAGTTTTAAGAAGCTATAGCAGGCTATTTTCATTTCCTTAACTTACAAAAACGTAATCTTTCCCAGGATGCTAAACAGCATTTCCTTTCTCACTGTGATTTCCCATGTGTCATGGAATAGAACTGATAACAATAGCAATTATTAATATAATCATAGTTAGTTCCCTTAATATTTAGCTATGTCAGTATGCCATAGGCACAAATCATAATTGCTAAAAATAGAATAATTTATGTCCTGGGTCAAAAAAATACACATATAAAAAATGAACAAAATTCTGCTTTAGCTAGGAAGGAAAAACGAATGTATCAACCAGAAAAAATCATACTATTACCCAAAGACTAAGACATGAGATTCTTGTGAAAATGGACAACTGGTAGTATGAGAGTGTGATACCAGAAAGAATAGATACTAATGAGGTGAGCCTCACGATCAAAATTTCACCATCAGAGACAATTTCCAGATTGTGACACAGAGAAATGGAAGCCAAGGAGAGCTTAATTATCCCACCGAGCTGAGGATGTATAAATGCAAATCCCACGCTTGCCCTAACAATGCCTTAAGCCAGACTCTAACAAAACTCTCAAAGGAATTAAGTCCTGAAAAGGCAGGGGAGCTTGGGAAACAATCAGAACAAAATTACACAAGTTTAAACTGATGATTCGGTGTTTGGACTGCCTGCTATACTCAAAGTTAAAATGGTTCGGGGAAAATAACAAAACTCAAAGCCTCTAAAATAATATGACTCAAAATGTCCAGTATCACATTAAAACTTAAGAGACATATGAATAGACATAAAATTATTATTCATAATCAAGAAAATTGAAAATAAGCAAAAGACATTGAAATACTAAACATGTCAAAATAAACAAAAAATATCTTAATAAGTGAAAAGACAAAATTTCTGCAAAGGAGTTATAATTATAAGAAAGAATAAACAGGAAAATATATAACTAAAATGTACAATATTTGTAATAAGAAATTCATTGACTGGGCTTAACAACAGAGTGAAATGGCAACAGAAAAATCAAAGAAATAGGGAACGTATCAATTATCAAAGGTAAATTACAGTGCAGGCAAAATAGGGACCAAAGACGCCATTCTTGGCAGGGGAGGACACCCCCAGAAAAAGGGAAAGTTAAAAAGTAAACTGAAGGAGTCAGAACAAAGAAAAGCCAGCCATTGCTAAATTTCTTATCTGAATAAGTTTCCAGCCTTTCCTGAAATTCTGGCCTATTGGGGATATAGATTACATCAATACCCTACTGAGTCTGTGAACATTCTCAAGAAGGTAAAAGAGATTATGACAAGACCTAGAATAGATACATCTTCTAGGTCATTTCCTGCCCATTAAACAGACAAAGAAGATACCCACTGTGGAGATTTCCATTTGGCACAGGCAGAGACCAAGGGAATAGCTGGAGCCCTGAGATATGGGCAGAAAAGCTTAGCATCCCTATTGCAGAAGAAAATCCTCTGTGGTGGTGATAAGAGGAAAATGCTCCTCTCCCACCTATATCAGAGGAGATGAATACCAATGGTGTTTTACTCCACCGTGAACTAGTGGAGCTTACCACCTTCCTAGGAAACTGTGATTGCAGACAGGAGGCTTCCCCCACAGAAGGCTCAAGTTTCAGATCCTTCAAAACTGCTCAAATCCTTAAAATTAATAATAATAATAGGAGCTGATAGCTCACTCAAGAAACTACAGGCATCTTTGTTCCCTCCCTCAGCTCACCACCTGGGCAAAGAGTTTTAATAAAAGCTGAGTGGAACAAAGACTCAGGGTCACTGGTGGAGCCCAAGAACAGGTAGTGACCTGAGCTCCCACCTTAGAAAATTCTATTCCGTGTCTCCTGTCTCTTTCTTTAACTTTGTATTTCTTCAGTCGGTTGTGCCAGTTCCACAGCTCTGAGCAGACATGCCCCTGGGGTGGGACCTCAACATTATAGAAAGAAGAAAAATGAAGAATATTAACAGTGCTTCAATAACTTATAGGACAATTAAATTGTCTATCCTACACGCAATTGGAAAGCCAGAATAATAACAAAGTTAGAAAATATTTTCAAGAGATAATAGCTCATAACTTTCAAAATTTGATGAATCTCACTGATTTACATAGCCAAGCAGAATAAATATTTAAAAAGAACCAAAGCCAAATCCACTGGAGTCATATAGTTGGGCACCAAATTTGAAGAAAAAAATTTAAAGCAATTAGAGTGTAAAGAAACATTGTCTGCCAGAAAACAAATATAACAATGACAACCGAGTTCCCATGAGAAGGCAATGGAATAAAGTATTTGACAGCAAAAAAAAAAAGAAAATATATAATCAAAATCTTACAAATCAAAGTTAAACATCTTATAAAAGTGAAAGTGTGAACAAATATTCAAATAACATAAGCTGAGATTGTTCACTGCAAGCTATATAATGCAATAAAATAATTCCTAAAAGATGTCCTTCAAATTGAAGGCAAATGGCACCAGATGGAAAATCACTTCTATGGGAAGGAATAAGAATATCCAAACTAATAAGTGGGAAATTACAATACAGCATATTTCTTTAAAAACTTTCTTAAAACAAAATCAGCTACTTAAAGAAAAAAATGTGCACGGAAGGACAAATGTGGTAGACAGTCCTTGCTGGGTCCTATTTAACTTTTAGCAACACTAACTTTCTTATTTAAAAACAAAAAAGTGAGAAATATCTGCTTAGCTTGCACAAATTTTCAGAATTCCTTTTAAAAGTCTAAATAAAATGTTTGTTGGGACTTGGAGATAGTTAACTCCATAAAATAGATCCAGGTTTTCCGATCCCCTAAAGTAGCATCTATAAATAAAGGCACCTTCTCAAAATAAAACTGTTTTATGGAGCGTTTGAACGTGCTTGTTCTGTCACCCCGAGTTCATTTGTTGTGAAGCACATTATGTCGAAGTCCTTCCCTCTGAGAGTCCAACTGTGAAACTCTTCAATATAACAACTGTATCAGCCCCTGTAGATAAGACGTTTCCCAGTGTGAGATTTTTGAAATCCTCTCTTCATCCAGAATTATATTTACCCACCTATTGTAACTACTCAAATAGAGCGAATTTAGGAGGCTTGATAAATGCTAAGAATTTAGTACCACAGAAATGGTTTATTTTCCCTATAGTCCACAATTAGTAATACAAATCCTATTTTTATTGTTAGGTGTGACATAACTGATGTCATATGTTGTCAGTCTGATGTGGCTCTTCCTAAGTAACCTGTCTGATTATATTCCGACTTAGCAACGTGGCCTTGGAATGCTGAGCAAAATATGGATATACTGGATGTAAATGTTTATATATTGTACAGTACCTTTATATATACACTTGAGGTTCTGATTAGAGAAAGAGAGCTGTAAATCGCTCGTTATTTCTTATATAGATATTAAAAAACAAACAAAAAAAGAAAAAATGTAAATATTTATGAAACTTAAAAAAAAATGTAACAGTTATACAAAGGATCTAGGGCCTGAAATTACAAAGAGTTAAAACTAATTACATTTGTAAAGTAGAAAGTGGGAAACAGAATATGGAAACTGGAAGTAGGAAACAATGTAATTTGAGAAGGGAAAAGGCTGACATGTCAAGTGCGAAGTGTAAAGTTTAAAGAGCTGATCAAAAAATAGACACCTAAAAGATAAAGAGGCATATTGTTAGCTCTGGAGCAACTAAAAATAACATAAAACAAGGTGTAGCTAGGGAGACGGTCAAGGAAACAAAATGACACAAAACACTCAAAAGAAGTCAGGAAGGAAAGGACACAAAACGAAATGGGAAACTGAAAAATGATTGTATAGATGGTAGAGTTAAATCTAATAGAATCAAAAATTAGCTGTAAATGCATTGAACATCCAAATACACAATCTTTCAAATGAATTTTAATAAACTGTACAATAGTTATGTGATATGAACTTTATATAAAAGTAAACAAACTTGTTGAAAATAATTGAATGGAAAAAGAAATGCCTAAAACCCGACAAACACAAAAGAACTGGCATGACTACTTTAATATCGGGCGTAGAAGACTCCAAAGTAAGCTGTATCATAACACCTACTGAATACATGTTATTTTTATTTTTTATTTGTTTGTTTGTTTTATTAAATCATAGCTGTGTACATTAATGCAATCCTGGGGCACCCTACCCTGGTTTTATAGACCATTTGACAGATTTTCATCACACTGTTAACATAGCCTTCCTGGCATTTTCTTACTTATTGTGTTAAGACATTTATATTTTACATTTAGTAAGTTTCACATGTCCATGTTACTTTTAAAGCATACTTGGGATGTTCACCAAAGCCTGTTTCCTACAAATTCAAGGTGCATAATTAAGTCAGAATTAAGGTATAATAGGGGAAGAAATGAAGTCAGAATGAATTTCAAAAGACTTTATCTTGCAAGCCTACTCAACACTATAAAATTAAATTTGAAACCAATAAGTCAAGTCAAATTCCCTACACATGTGAAAATCCCAAACCTGAGGGAAATATCGCCTACTGAAAACACGTGAGGCTAACCAGAATTGTCAAAAATCTGAAAGTCTACATGTTCACCATAAGAAGCTAAAAAAAAGAGAAAATAACCACAAGATAGGTTGAAGGAAAAAAAAAAACAGGAATGAAAGCAGTATTCAAAAAAAAAATAGAAAATGAACCATATAGAAACAATATGGAAAAATTAATGCTAAAGTTTGTTATCTAAAAATATTAATATCTTTGTTGTAAAATGATTTTTGATCATCTGGGTATATACCTAGTAGAGGAATTGCAGGATCAAATGGTAGATCTACTTTTAGTTCCTTGAGTGTTCTCCAAACTTCTTTCCAAAAAGGTCATATTAGCTTGTATTTCCACCAGCAGTGTAGAAGTGTTCCTTTTTCTCCGCATCCATGCCAACATCTGTAGTTGTGGGCTTTTGTGATGTGGGATAATCTTACTGGAGTTAGATGATATCTGAAAGTGGTTTTGATTTGCATTTCTCTGATTATTAAGGATGCTGAGCATTTTTTCATGTATTCATGTGTTTGTAGGCCATGCGCCTATCTTCATCAGAGAAGTTTCTGTTCAAGTCTCTTTCCCACATAGAAATGGGGTTATTTATTCTTTTCTTATTGATTAGTTTGAGTTCTCTGTAGATTCTATTGCAGCCCAATTCATAATAGCCAAGACATGGGAACAGCCCAAATGCCCATCGATCCATGAATGGATTAACAAATTGTGGTACATGTACACCATGGAATACTATGCAGCCATGAAAAAGATGGAGACTTCACATCTTTTAGGTTTACCCGGATGGAGATGAAAGAAAATTCTTCTTAGTAAAGTATCTCAAGAATGGGGGAAAAAGTACCCAAAGTACTCAATACTACTATGAAATCAATATATAACCACCTACATACTCATATGAATGGCAAAACATAACTATAGTCCAGAAAATAGAAGAGAAGAGGAAAGAGAAGGAAGGTGAAGGATATAGGAGGAGGGAGGGTATTGGGGGAAGCTCACCTAATATACATGATGCAGTGGTACATTTCAAAACTATCTAGAAATGAGTATAATTGTGATGGATGTGTTACTTAGTTCAATGTAAGCATTTCACACCGTATATTGAAGCAGTACCCCGAACTCCCTAAATGCATCAGTGTACAAAGTTATGATTTAACAAAAAATAATTTTCTCCGCCATAGAACTATGGAGGAAATGATGCTGGCCCCAGATCGCCTATGTTGCCGAGGATGAGGACGGGAAGATCGTGAGGTACGTCCTGGCCAATATGGAAGAGGACCCAGATAATGTTCCCCACGAACATATCAACTCACTAGCTGGGCAGCATTCCCGCTGGTGCCTTGGCCTGGCTCAGAGTTATGATAGAGAACTTCAGCATCAAATGTGCCTCCGTGCATGTCAGGAAGAGTAACGGGGCCACCCTGCTCATCTATCCCAACACCCCTAATTCAGAACAGGGCAGTGGGGCCCAAATACTGTGTAGATGGGGAAGATGGATGTGCCGTGAAACGGGATCTCACCTAGGTGGCTGAAGACCTGAGAAGGCGCGTGGGGCTGAAGGAACAGGGCAAGGTGGAGAACCAAGGCAGTTCACCTCCCAGCTCTGGAGAGGCCCGTCCTGATTTGAAGGGCCTGGCTGCCGAGGATAGGATAGCGGTGGGGACAGGATGGAGCTCACGGAGGTCAGCGAGCCCTGAGAGCACACACATCAAGCACAGCTTGGAAGACTGGGCTGCATCCTGGAGCCTGCTGCATCCCACCCTCACCCCAGGAGCTTTTGCAGTAAATTTCATCCTGTGGCCCTGGAGGGCAAAAAGCCAGGAAATGATTACATTCATATAAAATTTAATAAAATGCAAAACACATACCACGTTCCAATTTAGCATAGTGTAACTTTGGAAATAGAAGTAGTTACTGGAAAGATTCATGAAGGGCTTTCCTGTATGGTATTAAACTTCTGTCTCTTGATTTAATGATTAGTGTATTCACATTGCTAAGCTTGATTTGGACTTCCAATGTGTGTACTTCTGTGTATGAATGTCTTATTTTAGGGATAGTACAATTGTAACAAAGGTGATACAAAAGGATGATTTCAGAAAGAAGTTAAATTTGGCTAAATTTTTGATTTAATGAAGAAGATAGAAACATGGAAAAAAGTCGAGTGCATTAGAAAAACATAACTTTCAGAATGCATGTTGAATTGTAAGGTCACAGACTTCTGTTACTAGGAAATTGAAATAGACATAATTTTCCCTATTTCTCCTCCAAAGTGCAACTAAAAACTCAAGAAGTTATGTGTAATACAAACATAAGACTCTGAAAGGACAGAAGGCGGCAGATCAGCTGGCGAGCTCAGAATCTAAGGAACTCTACACGATGGTGAGTCCCCTGGGTGTTCATTATGCCTCATATATCCCAGAGTTACCCTGCTGGAGCAAACAAGAAACTCCCACAGGAAGGGTTTGCTCACATACAGGAGTAAAAATGCTCTGCAAAACAACCGCTCTCTCTCTAATCAAAAGGAACAAGATAGCAAGACAGAAAACCTTTAGAAAGTAACAACTCTACTCCAGTCAAATGTCACAGAAAAAAAGTGTGCCTAACTGCCATCCACAAGATGCACCAGCAATCTTTCTGGGGTGGTTTCAAAGAGGTTGAGCGAGGACTTCATGGTCCAGTGGAGACCACCTGGGGAGATCGCCCTTCTACTCCTACTCAGCAGCAAGGAGGCACCTCAAGTTCCCCACATTGGAGTGAGTTGGCGGAGCAAGTCCAGTGGAAAGTTATCCTCTCCCTGCTGACAAATCATCCTACCCCGGGGTATGAGAGGAGCCCCACCCAGGAGTCTTGAACTCTCACTCCCATTCATGAGTAATAAGGAACATGCATTTCTACCCCAGCCAGTGGTAATAAGATTGTCTATGCCTTTCCCCCATCCTTGTGCTGTTAAAACAAACTAGTTACAAAAAAATGTTTCAATAACATCTTACATCTTGTTGCTAATGCCCTAAATGTCTACCTATATTTTGCTTGAAAATTAATCATTCCAAGAACCAAGAAAATATCAATTTCCAATGAGTACATGACGATACTTCTCTACTCAGGAGGCTGAGGCAGGAGAATCGCCTAAGCCCAAGAGCTGGAGGTTGCTGTGAGCTGTGATGCCACAGCTCTCTACCAAGGGCAACAAAGTGAGACTCTGTCTCTTAAAAAAAAAAAAAGATACTTCAACTTGGATAAGTATTAGAGAAATTTACATTGAAACAAGTATGATATTTATTTTCACACCAATAAGATGGTCCAAATTAATGTCAAAACTTCATCACACTCGCCCGCCATTAAGATCAGGTTAATGTGCTGAAACAAAATTATCCAATAACAATTACCTGAAAGATTTTTCAGTCTAATTTTTTCACTAGATACTCATTCATTGAATACCAAATTCACCAAACACTAAATTTAGCAAATTAATATCAAAAGTTCATTTAGGCCATTATTTCATGAGACTGTCTACAACGTTTAGTGTATTTCTAAGAAATACAGCTTTATGCATTTAGAATTGTAGATGCCAAAGCATGTCATTAGTTAGTTTTTAAAAGTAGTTTGGGAATTTGTGTTTTCTGAAGAATTTTCCATCCCTTTTACAGCCTTCCCTACTTTTTTCATTCTTGAAAATGCTTTCTTGGAAGGGAGAATGGGGTGGGAGTTGGGTTATCAGTCATGCACAGGATCTGGGTAGCAATTAATTGCAAAAATAATCTCGATAATTCAAAACTGGGGCCAAAATAAGAATGTTTCATACTTTATAATTTCTGTCCAAAGAGGAAGGAGTTCTCTACACTTTCACCACATGCCCCAAATCATCTAGCTTATGTGCCATGGTTGCAGTGATTTTTAAATGGTGTGCAGTGGCATAGTGAGAGAAGGTATGCTACAAAAATTTTTAAAGATCATTAAATTATTTTTCAAAGAAGATCCAAGCACAGTAAGTATATTAAGTATATTCTCTTTTCACTCTTTTTTTGTTTGTTTGTTTTTTTGATCAACATAATTTAAGCATGCTTGGAAGTTTAACTATAGGTTCAACTATGCTGTGAGATAAAAAAAAGTTGAAAAACACGGCAACATTGGGTCAACTATCTTTACCTGTACCTAGTCTACATTTTTTTTACACTTCCTGCTTCTGGTCTCCTGGTATGTCCCCTTTCTCTCTTTCCCAACTACTGATCGGTATTCTTTCAGGGGTCAGAGACTAGACTTTTGTCAATTTGTATTATTACTTCCTGTATTTGTTAATTTAAAAAATCTGTACGTTCTGTTTCATTAAACTTTATCATGCAACTTTTGCAACTGGAATTCAGATGTTACACTTTTTTATCCTCTCCATAGAGAAAAATGACTCATATCTGAGACTATTATTTCAAAGTTATATTTATGTATTCATTTATTATGCTACAGTTACTCAACTTTGAGTAAATCTGTCCTACCCTTAAAACTGAGTATAGGAAGCCCAAGTCGTGGAGGAAGAGGTACAGGCACAAAAAGCTGTGAAATATGAGTCTCAATTAGTGCCTCGAAATACGCCTCCTCTGCAAAATTATTTGAACAAACATACAGCTTTATCTTGGCACATGTAGAAACTGTTAAATTCAGTTTTTGCGTGTTTTTATCTTTGTCTGTAAGGCAAAAATAAATTTTCAACACCAATAAGAGTGTGGTGGCACCAAAATACCTCCACATCCGACCACGGTTCAGTAAGCCAGTAAGGACATCGCTACAAGGCACAGTGTCCAGCAAAATAGAGAAGAATTTTCAAGGACTCTTTTTGTCTTCCATGACTTTATAAGTAATACAAGAAATAGACATGTGTCTAAACTCCTCTTTTTTCAAGTGTGAAATTTCTGCAAGTGAAATTATAGTGTAAATTACTACATTTTTATATTTGTTAAGAACACATTCAGAAGTGACTATACCAAATTAACTTTCTCTACCAGCCTGTGAAGGCTCCAATTGTTTAATACCTAAGCTATCCTTGCTATTGTTACCTATTCAAATTTTTTGAAAATTGTTTCAAATTGAAATTTATTTTTGTATTTCACTGATGAGGAGACTGTATCTTTTCATAGGTATATTGACATTTTGTTTTCCCTCTGCTGCCGAATTGATGACTCATCTGCTTCCTCATTTTTACTAGTGAGTCAGATGTTTTTCCTATTTATTTGTGTGAAATAGTCACAGGATGGTTATAATTGTTTGTGTGTTACAAAGTGTCTTCCGAAAGTATAGCACTTGGTTCCTGATTTTTTATTGTGATTTTTAAAATAATTTTAATGGATCTAAATTTATTAATCTTTTTTCAAAGGAGTTTGTGTATTTTGTTTCTCATTTTTAAATAACATTATCCATGTTTAGGTCATAGCTATTTTATATGATGTTCTCCAAAAATGTTAAAGCTTTGTTTTTGAAATTGAGAATTATATGCCAACTGAAAATGCTTTCTGTGCTTCGTGTGAAATCAAAATCATTTTTATTGCTTATGCAAAATAATGAGCCCAGAACAATTTATTAGGGAGTTGAGATTTTATTCATGGGCCTCTGCATATAAATTTTCTTGTGAGAGTAATTTTCTGGTCCTCCTACTTTATTACTGGGAGATTTTGTTTTCCTATGAACCAATATCACAATGATTTAATTATGACAGCTTTTTGGTGAATTTTGCTTTGAGGACTAGTGTGTGCCCCATTCAATTCTTTTTTGTTCCAGAATAGCACTGGCAATCATAAGCTTATCTGCCATGTAAATAAACCTGTCAGATTCTCAGGAAAAATTCCTTTGGAAATTTGGATTACAGAATATGAACTAGACTAATTTTGGAACATGTTAATTATTTTAATAGTGGATGTCCCTATTTCTGAATGTGGCATAATTCTCATCTATTCACATCTTCCTTTTATTTCATATAGGCTCACTCACCTCTCACCTGTCGAGTCATCCAGAACAGCTCCAAGTCCTACAAGATCTACATTCAGGCTAAGTGACATGTACCAGTGTGGCACTTGTTTAATCTTCTATACCATATTTTCTATGTTTAGATAGATTAATTACACAAATACATGGTTGTGTTACAGTTGTCTAAAGTACAGTAACATGATGTATAGATTTGTAGCCCAAGAGCAACTGATTATACCACATAGCCCAGGTAGAGTAGGCTATACTGTCTAGGTTTGTGCAAGTACATTTTATGATGTTTGCAGGACGACAAACATGCCTGATGACACATCTCTCAGGAGGTATCCCTGTCTTAAGCAATGCATGTCTATACTTATCTCCTCTTGCCATCTCCATACAATCTTGCCTCTCTCTGTGTCACTCTCTCTTTCTCTCTCTCATTAATTTTCTAATAATGTGGATGAAAATATGCATAACTGAGGGGTTTGTAATTCTATCTTATTCTAATTTCACATTAGCACTGTGTAGTATTTTGCACATGAAACTTATAACTAACACACTTCTTGATTTTTTACTTAAATTTGTTGATAAATTCACAGAAATGTTCTGTAGAATCAATCACACATTAAGAAATCAAGACAATTCTTCTTACTTTTCAACTATGATTGCACTTATTTCTCTGTTACATTTGCAAGGCCTTCTATTAAATGTTAGTAAGATACCATGTGTCAATTATCAAATTAAGTTTAAATATTATGATTTTTGCTAGAGATTTTTGATGGATATCCTTCTCCAAACTAATAAAATTGACTTATATTTTCAGTATGCTAAAAGAATTATGAATTATAATTAAGTATATGAAAATGACTGCATATACAAATTATCCGTGTTTCTTAATAAGGATATGGAATGCATTTGATAACATTTTAAGTTTCATTATTTTTCTAATGTTTAAAATTCTGCCATTCCCATTATAATACTTTTGGTTATAATTTGTTCATTTTAAACACTGCTGTGCTTAATTTGCTCATGATGTAGTTATTCTGCACGTACTTTAATAGGCATAATTATGTTATAATTGACTTTGTTTTACCTATCATTTATTTTCATTTAAAGATTATTTTTATATGTTAAAATTAATGCATTTTTTAAGATTATTTTTATATGTTAAAATTGATGCATTTTAAGAGTTGCACTTCAGTGTATTCAAAAAAATGATAATGAACATGTAACCACTACCATAAACCAGATATGGAAACTTTCCATTGCCTCAGAAAATCTTGTTCCTTGTTCCTCTTCTACTTTCTAATCAATCTCTACTACCACAGTTCTAAATCATTTCATAATAGATTAGTCATGTATTTTAGATTTCATATCAGTGGAATCAATCAAGAAGACATTATGCAAGTTTGTCTATGTCACTTCTTATAACTCTTGTTCATCCACTGCTGAGAGAGACTCCATTTTACACATAAACCACAGCTGATTTACCCATGGTCATTTTGATAGGCTGTTCAGCTTATAGTTCAGTTTGCTAAGAATAGTAGTTCCACGAAGTTCTTATGCAAGTATTTTGTGTCAACATATGTTTTCATTTTACTTTGGTAGGTATGCAAGGATGCATTTTTTGGATCATGTGGTAGATATGGTTGTATCATATCATAGAGTTGTTTATATATTTAGAACACAATGTATTTCTCTCCTAAACATGACATTTTCATTTATTATTAACATGAATAGCTATTAATATGATCAATATTCACACATATTTTCCTTTACTCCATGGTTCTCCATTTCCTAAATTACTGCTTTAATGAGAGTTTTCATAAATAGAGCATATTCTTAAGGGATTTTTCCACTGAATATAGACAATTTCACTTAGTTTTTTTTTACCTACTTTTTCCTTCACTTGGCAATGTAAAGCATTAAATGACATTTTATATTGTCTTATTTTGTTTCTACTGAAAATTTACTAATAATCATCATTGTTCCCCTATAGGTTAAATTTTTTATTTCTCTGTGTTTATCTTTACCTTTGGTTCACAGATATTTGAGAAGCATGTGCCTGTGTGCCTCTTATTCTGTATTTATTTTATGTTACATACATCGAGCTTCTTATATTGATTAATGTTTCTCATCATATTTAAAAATGCATCGTTAATATTTTTCAATAGTGTTTCCACTTCATCATTTCTATCCTTTCTCTTTATATTTTGTCCAACTGATCTCTCTTTTGTTGTGTGCGGTATGTTGTTAAAGCCATTTAATTAATTTTCAATTTCTGATCTGCCATCTATTTCTTATTTAGAATGTCTATTCTGCTCCTGAGAATCCCATATCTTCACCCATAATATTTTTTCTCTGAGTTATTGTATATATTTGAACACATAAAAGATGCGTTCAAAGTTTTGCTAATGCTAGTAAGATCATACTAAGTTACATTTACAAGTCTATTTCTAATGTCAGTTTTTTCGGTTGATTCAGGTTTCAGTTTTCATGCTTTTCATCATTGTCATAGTTTAAATATTTTTATAGAAATTTTATTCCAGATATTGGTTATAAGATAATGATCAATCCTACTTATTTTTGTTTTTTTTCTGTTAATTTCCCTGAGATCAGGAAGAGGAGGTTATTACAGAGAAGGACTAATCATTCAACTTCTTCCTAGAGTTGTAGTGAAGAAATGATACCCCAGAGCTACAATTAGATTAAGGTAACCAGTAATTAGGCCAACTTCTAGTTCCCTGGACTACTTTTTGACCTTGTGAGTATCTGAAGTGAGAGATTAATGAGCTGCAATGTTCAGATATTATCTGTTCATATATGGATTCAGCTTTAGAAGATCTTACAGTATCTTTCTGTTTCTCCCTACTCTGCCTTGTATGAGTGAATTGTTTTTACGTTTGGCACTCTTTCATGTCCTGCCAAACCGTATTTCCATTAAAATTTCTGCTGGTTTGTCCTTTTACTGAGAATCCTAACTTTCCTGACAAGGGTGCTCCTCTGATTGATATATAACAAGCTAGGCACACGCCTTCTTGTTAATAGTAGGATATCTAGATATCCTAGGAATGGATAATTCTAGTGTATCTAAATTGTTTATTTCTCTCTGGAACTAAACGTATCAAGACTTCCTTGTGTTCAATATTGTTTTTTAGGCAATAAAATATTTTGACTTCTATTTTCTCCTGGGGTATTCTTACGGTCACCTTAGATGCAAATATTTTCTTCATTCTTTTATATACCATCTATATGTGAAATCCTTAACATCCAATATTTTAGTATTTCACCTAGGATGATATTGAGAAGATTAATTATACAAAGACAGATTTAGGACATGCTACCCTCAAATAAGGCACCTTAAGGTCACTCTCTGACCTCCCAATAATCTGTGTGAGAGCTGTTCATAAAAGAATTCTCTGACTTACCTCACCTGAAAGTAAGTCAGAAGCCCCTCATCTGACAGGTGTGCTGCCCCATACCCAATGGGAGAGTAGGTAGGAAAATATTTATGAATGTTGGTAATATTAATAGCTATTCATGTTAACAATAAAGGAACATATCATATATATGAGAGAAATAAATTGTGTTCTAAATATTTTGCCATATAGAGACAAAGAAAAGAATCTGAACACACAGGCCTTACTACGTTAATCCAGACCCCTTTTTGTCCAACTTGTTTCTTCTCAACTATCCTCCTCTTTTGTCAAACTTAGTGCAAAACACACAGTTTTCCTTCGGCATTTGGGTCCTCATTTATAAAAGCTCCTGTCTCACATAAAACTTTGGATAAATAAATTTGTTATGTTTTCCTCTTGTTAATCTGTCTTTTTTATTGGGATGTCAGCCATGAACCTTGCAATAGGTGAGAAAAAGATATTACTTTTTATTCCCTATAAAAGCAAGTGATTTATTTGGTTCATAAACTAGTTGAGTGTGTAGTACTACTCCCTCCTGGCTTCCTTGACCTATTGCTTTTTATAAGCATGAGACTCCAGCCATGATTTTTAAAGAAAGACAAACATGATTATCTTTGGCCCATTTCTATTACTAGAAAGGAAGCATGTTTAACTAACCTTGTTTAAAAATAAACCAATACGAAATTCTCTGTTCTGCAGACCGTCTCCCCAACGAGATCATTGTTGTCACAGAGGAGCTTTATCTACCTATTCTGAAGTTTGTTAAGAAATCTAGAAAAGGAATTCCTTTTCCATGGACCATAAATCATACAGCATGTAGTTTACACCCAGATTTAGCATGCACCTCTCTGTAATGAATTAGTTTCTCCTTTATCTTGTGCACTATGCAATACCTCTGCTTTTAAGTTCTAATTAGTAGAAGCTTTCCAATTAAAATACGTGACACCAAGGGTTTCTGTAGGGTCAGGGGTTCACCCAGTTCTAGGATTCAACCAGTAATCTTGACTCTAGACTATGAGCTTACATGAATTACTTGAAGCTTTCAATGCCCTTCAGGATTCAAATCTTGATTATCATTTTTTGCTCCAACAGTGCAACCCAGTTGCTTATTCATAACAGTCCTGCTTGCCACTTTGTTCCTTTCCTTTCTGTTCCCACGGCAATAAGTGCTTACTTTTTAGTGTAAATAAAATGAATTGTAAAACCATGAAACCTAGATTTGAATTCTGCCACCATCATTTACAGTATAACATATTAATTACATAACTACTTTTGGACCAATTCCTTAAATTGTGATCATTAGAATAATAATAATATTAATAATACCTATAGAGGGCGGCGCCTGTGGCTCAGTGAGTAGGGCGCTGGCCCCATATGCCGAGGGTCGCGGGTTCAAACCCAGCCCCGGCCAAACTGCAACCAAAAAATAGCCGGGCGTTGTGGCGGGCGCCTATAGTCTCAGCTGCTCGGGAGGCTGAGGCAAGAGAATCGCGTAAGCCCAAGAGTTAGAGGTTGCTGTGAGCCGTGTGACGCCACGGCACTCTACCCGAGGGCGGTACAGTGAGACTCTGTCTCTACAAAAAAAAAAAAAATAAATAATACCTATAGAATACCAACCTTACAGAGATTTAAAATGAAAAGAAGTTAAATATGCATATTTATATTATATTTATAATATATCTATAATATAATTATAATATATTATAAAATATGTGTACTTCACAGAAATATATTTAAACATATATGTTTCTAATTCCTAACATACCTAATAATTATAAAAATAATTTTCAATATTATATTTTGTTCACCATTATGATGTTTGGAGCAGAAAGGAAGTAACACAATAAAAACATTTTCATTACATCTAACCTCCTTGAATTCTCTTCTCATTGGTAAACTGATTACACGTAGAACACAAACCCATGTGCATACTGAATCATATCATTACTCAAAAAAGTCTTCACAAAACTGGAGTAAGAATAAACTCTTATTTCATTGGTGGACTACATATCCCAGAGGCCTCTTTTACAATCATAGAAAAGGTAGACGGTGCCAAATAAAGTATATACATTTTAGGAAAGAAAAATGCTGCACTAAAATTATAATGCTCATGTCACATTTCACTTCTGCGTTCACAGGAGTTAAGAGGTATAATATGTAAGGTAAAAACATCAGCATATATTTAGTATCACAAATTTAATACAGCATTTTCCCTTCTTAACATGGATATACATTGTTTTGGCAACCTCTGTATATATTTTATTTCATTCCTGTACTCAATGGAGAAAGCGATGCAATTCTCCAAACAAAGGAAGGAAGGGTGAATAAGGAAAGAAAGGAGAGAGAAAGGATGGGAAGGGAAAGGAGAACGGACGCTGACATGAGCAGGTGGCATATGTACAAGAACCAGGAAGCAGTGCAATGAAAGCAAGGTCAGAGATCAAAGGCAAGGTGAGCCTGACAATGACGCCTCCCTGTGTCAGTGCAGCATCAAAGAGACCAAGCCTTTGCCCACTGGGAGACAGGCAAAGGATGCTTGAAAGAAGCCAAAGTAGCTCTTAAAAGAGCAGGTAAAATACCTCTCTGAATGAAAGCATCCTTAATTTAGGCCCTCAGGATTCCCCAATAGCAAGAAAAAATGAGTTCTTACAAAGTCTAGAAAATACAAAAAACAATATTACATGAATGAGTGACCAGAAACAGCAAACAAGAGTTGGAAGCATCCATAGACTTTACACAGGGCATGATCAAAAAGAATATATAATGTCAGACAAACCCCACACACACATGTGTGAGTGTTTCTGTGTCTGTGTGTGTGTTTATAATTCCAAAATTTAAAACTACTGAATGGTTTGAACAATAAGTGAGGCACAACTTTAGTAACTACTCAGACATCAAAAATACAGAAGAGAATTTAAGTGGCTAAGTGACCAAAAATAGAGAAAAAGAACCATCAGTTCACAATTAGTGGAGGTACACAAAGAGAAAATAGAGACTGTAGGAAAGCGGTAACCATTGAAATACCTGGTAAAAATAGTCTACTATAAATCAATAGTTATAGAAATTAATAATGCATAATTATTAAAAAAAAAAACAGAAACTGAGCAAGAAGATACTTTAACATTCACTATTCTAAGAGATCACCTACCAAATAATTCTGTATTCTGTAGACCCTCTCCCCAACGAGATCGTTATGGTAACAGAGAAGTTTTATCTACCTCTTCCGAAGAAAGATTTTGTTGCTCTGAATTCTCAAGAGTAGATTTTTTTAAAAAATTTAACAAATCTACGTGTAGAAGTAGCTTTCATTGTTTCGTTTGCAATTCTCTAATGACAAGCAGTTTTAAACATTTTTCATATGTTTATTTGCTATCTGTATATTTTCTTTAGTGAGGTAACTGTGCACCTCTTTTGTCAATTTTCAATTGTTTTGTTTTTGTTGTTGTTTTTGAGACAGAGACTTACTTTGTCGCCATTGGTAGAGAGCTGTGACATCACAGCTCACAGCAACCTTAAACTTCTTTGTCTCAGATCCTCTTGTCTCAGCCTCCATTGTAGCTGGGACTGCAAGTGCCTCCCTTACGCTCGACTATTTTTAGAGATAGGGTCTGTCTCTAGCTCAGGCTTGACTCTGGAACTCCTGAGATGAAGCAATCTGCCAGTCTTGGCCTCCCAGAGTGCTAAGATTACAGACGTGAGACACTGCACCCGGCCTTATTAAAACTATTTTGTATATTTTTGATTTAAGGATTTCATTAGATGTTTGTCTGCAAATATGTTTTCCCAATTTGTGTTCTGTCTTCATTGTGTAGCAATGTTTTTCAAAGAGCAGAAATTCTCTTTTTAATAATGTCAAACATCATCTTTTTAAATTTCATACTATTAATGTTGTACTTAAAAACTTATCATCAGGGCGGCACCCATAGCTCAGTGGGTAGGGCACTGGCCACATAAACCGAGGCTTGTGGGTTTGAACCAGGCCTGGGCCTGCTAAACAACAATGACAACTGCAACAGAAAAATAGCCAGGCGTTGTGGCTGGTGCCCGTAGTCATGATGGGCACCTGTAGTCCCAACTACTTTGGAGGCTGAGGCAAGAGAATCGCCTGAGCCCAAGAGTTTGAGGTTGCTGTGAGCTGTGACACCACAGCACTCTACCCAGGGGGACAGCTTGAGACTCTGTTTCAAAAAAAAAAAAAAAAGAAAGAAAAAACTTATTATTAAACGTCAGTTTGTATCGATTCTCTCCTTTTTTTCTCTCTTGTTATGTAAACAAATTTTAGTCTTTGATTTAACAATTTATATCTTTTTATATTGTATATACCTTGGCAAATTATTATAGCTATTATTATTTGTCATAATTTTCCCTTTTAACCTTCATTATAAAGATATAAGTGACTTACACACAAATATTACTATACTACAATATTCTAAATTTCACCGTAAACTTACTTTTACCAATAATTTTATTTTTCATATGTTTTTGTATTAATATTTGCAATCTTTTCTTTCAACCTTTAGGACTTCTTTTCAAAGTTTCTTGTAAGATAGATCTGGTGGTGACGAACTCCCTCCTTCTTTGCTTGAGAAGGTCTAAACTCTTCTTCATTTCTGAAGGGTTGCTCTATCTGGTACATTATTTTTGGTTGGCAGGGTTTTGGTTTTTTGCTTCAACACTTTGAATCTATTATCCCACACTTTCCTAGGCTATACAATTTCTCCTGAGAAATCCCCTGCTAAGCTTATTGAAACTTCCTGATATGCGATTTTCTTTTCTCTTAATGCTTTTAGAATTCATTCTGAGTCTTAGAATTTTGGCAGCTTGATGCATCTTGCTGTAGTCTTGCTTAGATTGACCTTCCAGACCTGGATTATCCCCTAGATTTGGAAAATTTTCTGCTATCATTTCATTGAGAATACTTTCTATCACTTCTCTTTCCTATGTTTCTTCAACTGGGATTTTCCTGTTATGAGCTATCCCGTAAATCTCATAAGCTTTCTGCAATCCTTTTTCTTCTGTTTTTTTTTTTTTTCTATCTTCTCTGAAAATACATTTTCAAATAACTTGTCTTGAAAGTACATTTTCAAATAACTTTTCTTCTTTGAGTTCACAAACTTTTTCTTCTTCTTAATTTGTTCTCAATGCTCCCTATTGCATTTATAATTTCATTCCTTGTATTTCTCATCTTCAGAATTTGGTTTTTTAAAATAATTTAAATCTCCGCTAAATTTCTTGTTTCATTATTTATTACGTTTCTGATTTAATTTATTTCTCTGTGTTTTCTTGAAGTGAAAACAATTATTTTGAATTCCTTACTGGGGAGTTTGTAGAGTGCTTTGGGGTCAGCTGCTGGAAGGTTACTATGTTATTTTTCATGGTGTTATGTCTCCTTGTTTTTTGTTTGTGTGTGTGTGTGGCCCTTGATGGAATGTTGATGTGTAGCTCTGTAGACTCTACAGTCAGCTCTGTGGACTCTGTAGTTTTTTGATAGAAATTCTTTATGGAAAGAATTTCCCCTACAAGGGGGAGCAGGAGAGTAGTGTGAGGGTACCTGCTGGGTGGAGTGCAGCAGTTCTGGCACCAGTGAGGGAGAATCTGTGTAATCCACGTGCCATCTCCATCAGTGGGCGTTAAAACATTGTTTTTCTCAGTGGTAAATGCTGTGGACATTTGCAGTGGTGGCAAGAGTTGTTGTAGTCTTTTGGTGACAGTGGCTGCTGAGGTCCATGCTATCTCTGCTCCCTCATGGCTCCTTCGGGTCTAGATTGATGGCCTGCTCCCAGAGGCTGTGGCACTGATGGCTAATTATTGGCACTCATGGGGCAGCCAAAGAGCTGAGACCAGAAGCATAGGCACACATGAGGCACTGTGCGTGTGTGATTCAGAGCGGGAATGATGCTGGTGCCCAGGGCTCAGGCAAGCCCAGTAGGACACTAAAAACAGTATGTGAGGTATAGGTGCTTGTGAAATAGCTATGGAATCATAAATGGGAACACAGTCAGCGAAGGCTTAATGTGCGGGACATAGCCTTATTGTCTATGGAAGCTGAGCCAGAGCCTGAAATGTGGACTCGTGCAGCAAGAGCTTGGCTCTGGCCCCAGTGTGAACTTGCTCACTGTGGTGACGGCCTCAGTAGGTGGACCCAGTGGAGCTGCAAAGCCCCACACATGTCAGCATGTACAGGGCACCCTCGGCTTTAGGTTTGGGGCAGGAGCATATTAGGGGAGGAAGTTGTTTTTGGGTGGGGCTTATGCAGCCTCATCTCCCTCTCTGGGGTTCCATGGTGGGAACAGTTGCAGGTTACCTCAGTGGTGAGATGGGGGTGTTAGCACACCACTGGGGGCAAAGCTGGCTCCTGCTGGGCGGCTGAATCTGATCAGCCCCTGCCTTTCTTTGTTCCCTGCCATGCCCTGGTGTGTCAGGGATGCTAACCTACCAGCAGCTTTATGTGGGTGTTCCCCATTTTTCTGCACCACTTTGTTATTGACAGGTAGTTGAGGAGGCCTTGAGGCCTCTCTGGATTATTCTGATCTACAGATAGCTATCTATGTTTGTTTTTTCTGTGGAAGTCTGGTATCATTTCTTTGCCACCCTGGTGATGTCACTGTCGTATCTGAGTCTTGTTTTGATGCATATTTTGTTTTCTACAGATCTTTTTTAAGCATTTGGTATGCCCTATAACTGCTTTGGGTAACAGTAATTCAGGTAAATGAGCCATCAGTATGAAGGTTTATGTTAACCTGTCTTGGAGTTGGGCATTGCATACTGTTTACAGTAGCTAAAGATTCTAGTGTCTTTATTTTCTTCTAAAGTTCTCATATCATCAATTCTTTGGTTTTGGACCTCTCAAAATACTCCTGGAAAAGAATCTGGGTCTGCCAGCTCTTTTTGTCTATAACCCACTGTTATGCCATAGCTCTGTTGATGTGGTGTACAGTGTCTGGGAGAGAAACGTTCTATAGTCTTCTAATTAAATCTCAGCCTTTTTATTGATTCTTGCTTGTGGCCTATCTTATTTGAAATTGTCAATTCTTTTTCATGCATCACTGTGGAAGTTTTAAGACAGACTGTATTATGATACATTATTTCACTTTCAAAAATAGTCCTGTGTTATAGAAAAGCCCCAAGACCATTTCTGGGTGGGGAGGGCAGAAGGACTATCTGGGCTCTGTGTCAAAGCACTCTTCCCACTCCTGTCCACTCTGGCTTTCCTTTCCTTCTGAGGAAGGGGGAACTGTACAGGTCATTACAAAAATTCTGAGATGCACAAAAATCAAGAAACGTAACATTCACACAGATGGAAATAAATGAAGCCCTCCTAGCAACAGTGGTAAGCCCAGCAAGTTGGAATTTGCATGGGAAATCAGAAGGGACGCTGCTGTGGACTGTCTTTTGAAAGTACCTGGAGCAAAAGCCACTGAAGCCACAATGGTACCATTGTTCTCATTCCACTGCCACTGCCAGACCCAACAGGTGGTCTTCATTGGATTTTTATCATGAGAACTTGGTTGGATTCCTAGAGGTAAAATCCCGAAAATTGTTGCAGCCACCCTGACCTCTACCCTTCACTCTAAGTATTTCTCACATTTGGGCCAGGGCTTCCGCCTCTAGCAATTAATCAAAATGACCACTGAAGCGTACTTACCACTTTGTGGCTTCAGCGGCTTTTGCTCCAGGTACAACGATCTCATCCAGGACATTCTGGATTTCCCTATAAAAACTTTCATTCACAGGTTCAAGGTAAGTCGCTGATGTCCATCCTTTTCTTGTACCTAAGTACATTAATAGGAGCTTCCATATTGGTTCTGAAAATGGAAAACCAAAAATATATTTTTAAATAGGTCAAAAATAAAATTTTAAGGGAAAAGATGATTTAAAAGAGGAAAACTTTAAAAGTTACTTTCATCTAATTTCCAAGTTAGACCCACCTAATCTTAAGTCCCTGAATCTATGGGTCACCAACGTAGTTAGCTTTATTTTCATTCTTTTTTAATTAACCTCAAAAGCAGAAGAAAAATTGGATTAAAATGACTTTGTAATTAGAATTCTGTAATTAACAATTTATGTTCTCCTCGTGTGGATAGCTGAAAAGCTAAACCCTGGATTGATCTTGTTGCCAATTGTATCTCAAACAATATTTGGGGGGGGTGGGGATATGGCTAACACTTAAATAAAACATTTATATTTTTGCATTTGGTTTTCTCATTTATGATATTCTACTTCCCTTGTTTATTTCTTTTGTATTTTCCCGTTTACAGTCACATGTGACCAGTGGTTCTATTTTGGCCTATTCTTTGAATGAGCTTAATTCAAGATAATAAAATACAACTGGTAACTCAGATTTCCAAAATCTCTTTTGAATCCTAAAAGAATAATAACCCCTGGGAATACCATGATATACTTTTAAGACAAAGTATTAGACCAGAAGGAGACTTGTCTTCACTTTCTGCCTCCCCCACGCAGCCTCTAGCATTCGAGGTTGTTTTTTACTCTCTGACCTCTTTCATTAAAGGGTTGGAACAGATGTAGAGTCAGTTCCACCCACTGCACAGATGCTGAAACCACTGGGGGAAAATGAGGCTGAAAATAAGTACCTGTAATTCAAAAGAAAATGCAGTCATCTCAAAGACAAAACATCAAGGTACTGTGAAGGCAAAGTACAATATAACTGAGCTATGTTAGAACACCAAAATGATTTAATTGGCTGCATATCACAAACAAAAACTGTCTTCTAATGATTTTCAAAAGAAAACTAACAATTGATAATGAAGTACTAATTGCTTAAATATTGAAAAATGATTTTCTGTTAATAAAAGCCCATATTTTAATACAAAAAAGGTGAAGTAGTACTGGATTTTTAATATTTTCCAAACAAAGATGTCTTAGGTAATTTGCATGAGTTATTTTCTTTGCTCCAAAACAGACATTAATTGGGTCACTCTGAACATCTTTAGGGATTGGAACTAAGAAATGATCTGACTGCTGTTTAGAGTATGGATTTTCATACACTTATTTTTCCTTGTGACATACTGTTTAGCCATTAACTTCACTTAAAGTTAATGCTACTAAACCTTAAAATCGACGTACAGAAAAGATTCACAGAACAACTTCAAAAGCTTCTCTTTCTTGTACTCAAGTATAAACATCTCTGCATGAAAATTCTTAACAGTATCATTTTGCTCTTCTCTGGTTGCTATTTTCAGAAACAAATTTATAACAAAAACTTGCCCCATGCGGGCAATCGGCCTGTCCCAACTGGACCATTTTGGCACCTTCAGACTAGCTTCACCAGAATATGGCTGGGTTTTTATTTGGTAATTCTTTGAAAGTGGAACATCACTGAAGCCTCAGGGTAATGAAGGCATTATTTCCATTATGAATAAGCAAAGCATTTCCCCAAAGTGACTACTGAGCTGCTTGACAATGAGATAAATTTTCATGGAAAAGATTAATGAAGTTCAAAAAGTAGTAGTGAGTTCAGCTCTCCTTGTTATAATGTTCTAAAGCCTTTTCTTCTTCTACAGACAAAATGTTCAGGTTCCCTTTGTCATCTTTCCCCTTTAAGCTTCAACAGCCACTTCATTAAGTGAAACAATGCTGTCACCATCCCTCATCTGCAAGGCTGCTAATTCCCAATACAGACTGGGACTCAGCAACACCAGCATGCAGGTTACCGTTTCCATCTAAATTTGTATTTTTGTCCATGCATTCGTAATATGTTAAGTTTTCTAAGAATATTAAAAACATTGGAGTTAAAAAGAGCAAGTGTACATGTCCCTTTTCAATTCAGTTTCTGACACAGTATATAGTTTTTTTTGTTCTGTTTTGTTTTTTCAGGTTTTTTTAATTCACTGATGTATTCTAATTTCCTACAACAGTTCCTGGCAAACAGTAGGCTCCCAATATACGTGTTGAGTTGGTTGTAATACATATCTTACACTTGGAAAACACAGATATGTGCCATATGTTTGCACTGTGAAATAGTATAACCTATGTTTAAGTCGTTATTCACAGCAGGTACTTAATGTTCTATCTATCGGAATTAGTACATATTAAATGGAGACAATTTAACACTGTATAAATCATACAAAAATTAGCATAAATTAATTGAAAATGAAAATAGAAAAGAATAAACAAGGTAAGTATTTCATGAAATATGATACTCTTTGACAGCCTGTGGTCCGATACATGAGCAACTTTACTCTCTGTACTGGTTCCCTTTGTTCTAGAAGACAGTTCTGTTATTTTAACTTTAAAGTATTCAATTATTCTCATATAGTTTTTCTTCTTTACGATTAGATACATGGTCGAGTGTTTCCTAGGGACATTTGAAGTTAAGGGGGAAAAAATTGACTTGAGCTCTAATATCCAAATCCCCTCTCCTTCTTTCTCACTGTACAAGTATGGAAATACAACTAGCTAAATCAATAAATACTTAACTATTTGTTTAGATAAATCAAATAATTATATAAACCAAATCATTAAGATGATTTGTCTAAAATCTTCCAAAGGAGGAGACATAGTATTACATCGTCCATAGTTTTTATGTTAGGACAAATGAGCACGTAGGGTAGTTTCATTATTTAGTTAACTAATAGAATTTAAACATTTCTGATAAACCAATTAAATGAGAGAAGTTGTTCTCATAATTCATACATAGGGGTTCAAGGTTATGGCAGACACTGCACAAGGGAGTCTATTTAGGAAGGTAAGATCTGACCTACTGTCCTCATCTCTTTAGAAATTATAAATGATAGCCAAGTACCCAGACCTCAGTGCTCAGTAACTGATGTCAATAAAAGCGATCAAATTGATGTACTAATAAATTAATGGAGGCTTCAAGACCTTAGTCCAGCATCGAAAGGAGAAAGCTCTTTATTCTCCCAAATGACATATATCCTTACCCTGTGATTCAAGTATTTCTCTGAAACCTCTGGCTTCTAGAATTCTTATTAGTTATTAAAAGTTATTAGCTAAAAATGATAATTATGAGTAATTTGTGTTAATGGTTTTCAAAAGTTCAACTAGCAAAGAGATATTTTTCCCTCTACAAATCAATCTTCTACCTAATGTATTCTGAATTTAATACATGTTTTTCTGTAACTACAGTATTTTCACATAATCATACAAAGTATATAAGGTGGACATAAAGTTCGTGTGCCTTTTAAAGATACAACTATTTTAAATTGCACACAAACTTTATGTCCACCTTGTACATAAACATCTTTCTTCACTAACATATATAGATTTATTTTATGCTATGTAATTGCATCCTTGTATTTCATTGGGAAAATGTATCATAATTTGTTACCTTAAAAAATGATTTTTTTCTCTACTATAGTGACAGTGCATCTACGTGGTAATAATTTTCAAATGTCTTAGAAGAGCATAAAATTCAAAATAAAAATATTCATCTTCCTCACTCACAAAGGCATCAAATGCTAAAAGTTTTGTTTTTAGATCTTCTGACATTTTACTATTATATCAGTCTTTAAAGGCTTTGTGTCTATTTTCTAATTTATTATTTTTATAGTATTTCTTAATATACCATTATAGATTAGAATACTTACATATTTGTCACTGCCTCCTTACTCTGTTCCTATATTATTAAAAATATTTTTATGATTATCTTTCATAAAGCTTATTTTTTTGATTTTATTATACATGTATTAAAACATTATTCCTTGATTCATAAACTGTCGGCAGGTCCTGCTTTGTAAAATAGTGCTGAGCAATTCTCCACATGTTCTCTTCCATCAGCAATATTTTCACTTTTTACTAGATCATTTCCATGTAGACACAATCCTGCTGTTTTTAAAAAAAAAAAGAAAAAAAAAAGACTACCGTAGTCATCCCCACTTTTTTTGTCAGCTACTTTTTCTTCCACTTTATAGCAAACTCTTTGAAAAAGTTGACTACATATATTATCTCCAATTTAGGATTTCCCATGTGAGTTATCCATATTCATTTCAAGATATTTGATCTATCTATTATTTAAGAAAACTTTATTTTTAAATCCAGTGAGCTTGTGCACATTAAAGAATATATAACATATTCATATTTTTTCATTGCTGACTTATTTGGAATTACTTAATAGGTTTTATTTTTTTCTTAATGCAAAAAGAGTCTGCTTTTTGAAGAGATATTTAGTCTATTTATATTCATTAAAATTACTGGTTTATGTGGACTTACTTTAAATGTGATATACTTTTTTATATTTAAATTATTTTTCAGTGCTTCCATCATTTTCCTTCCTGGATTTCTCTTACAAGATTTAATTTATTTGATTTTCATTTTTCTTAACCTACTAGTTTGGATGGTATTAAAGTCTATACATATTTTTAGTGTTTTTTCCTTGACATTTTAAATACTGTGTCTCTATATATATGCATGTATGTGTGTAAATTATATATGTCATTAACAAAATATTACTTCAATTTTCTTTTCACCTTTCTCTTTGCTAATTTCTATATTGTCAATATGTAAAATTTGAATTCCAAATTGCTTTTAAATACATCAAATTGGATTATTTTAACTATGGTTTTGTTTCCAAACATAACCATAAAATCCATATTGTCATACGGATTATCAAAATACTTTACAGACTTACATGCTTACTTTTTCTCTTTGTCACTCATTATAGTTATCCCTTGGTATCCATGGAAGTTAGTTCCAGAGCCATTCCAGACTTAAATATCTATGAATATTCTAGTTCCTTCTATATGCTACCACATTATTTCCATATAACCTATGCACATTTCCCGATATCTTTTAAATCATCTCTAAATTACTTACAGTACCTCATACAATGTAAATGCTATGTAAATAGTTGCTGCACTGTATTTTTAAATTATATATTTATTCTTGTATTACTATTTTTTATTGTGTGTGAGGTTTGTTTAAATATTTCTATACTTTATTGATTGAATCCTAAAGATCCAGAGGGGCAATGGTATTTCCTTTTGTGGGGCTTTTTAATTTTCATTCTAAAATATATCCTCAGATACTCATCTTCTGAGAGTTTACGTCCTCCCAGATAAATCTGATTATACTTATTTTCCTAATGAATGATAGACTGTAATTCCCATGTAGACAATCTAGTCCTGAAGATTATATGTGTTTTCTTTTTTTTCTCGTTGTTTCTGAGTACTCTTTGAGATCTTTCCCTTTCTACTTCATAAAGATTTTTCTCTCTTTTCTTCAAAATGCAATTATGAACTTACTCTAATATTTATTCATAAGCATTTATTTTTATGGAAGTCATTTTCATATTTAAAGTCAAATAAAATAGTGAGACTATTTTAGTAATTTTTTTTTTATTTTTATTTTTTTGTGGTTTTGGGCCGGGGCTGGGTTTGAACCCGCCACCTCCAGCATATGGGACTGGCGCCCTACTCCTTGAGCCACAGGCGCCACCCAATATTGAGACTATTTTAATATAGTAGTTTGGCATTGCAGTTTAGGACAAAAATGCATGACAGGTAAAATTGCATCATTTTGCTGTAGTCCAATCTTCTATCATCAAACACACTGATACCCTGAATAAATTTCCCAAACAATGTACCATTCACTAAACTGCTTCTCTTTGGGTAAAAACTGCTAGAAAATTCATTTTTCTAAAACAGGTAAAGAATTATATCACTTCTTTTTCAGACATCCATGACTTTTTCTACAAGATAACACCTCTTTCTTCATTCTCTAAAAAATATAAAGCTTCGGAAACGGATTTAAATCACTTCTCCATCCCCAGTCCGATGAACAACACCATTTTTCAGCTTCCCGTGTCTCTGCAAAAGTTAATCCATTAATCACTGTTCATCATCTACCTGGTCTAAGAGAGAAAATTGACCTTGTTTCAATCACTTGAATCACCAATTCATCTTCTAACTCTTGGAAATGCCTAGAGCTATTATAGCACTTTTCCTTGGTCTAGGACAGGCATGTTACTCAGGTCTCTAACCTGCTTCTCTTATTCCCAGCTCCTCTTCCACATAATCTTCAGACACAGTCCTCGCCGATGTATCAGCATGTCTTGCTAAGCGTATTCATGTATCTTATAAGCTTTGGACATGTGGATATATATTCTCCACATCCTAAAAGTTCCCACCTCCATTCTAACTCTCTGATCTGCTTAATTATTTCTCCTTAATTAGAAATCACCCCTCCCAGACAAAACATGTCAGCTAAATTCTTATTAGCTGTACATTCTCAAGTTCTTCTTGTTTTATTCCTACTTGACACCCCCACTTTTCCCCCATCTACTTTCTTATTTTAATTTTACTTTTATTTAAAACATGCTTTCCCCCTTTCATTTAGTTTTTCATTACATTTATATAAGACACAACTACATTAATTAACTTTTCAATTGCTTTCCAACTCTTTTTTCTATTATTGCTAGAGCTCTCATTGCAGCCAATCTTTCAATACTGGAAACACAAGCAAGTACCATGATAATCTATCATATGCCTATTAAACTATTCAATTTCAACGGGAAATAAAACAACCACAGAATGATTGTTTTTCTATGAATATGTTGCAGCAGTATCTGAATGGTGGAAATATACAAAAAAAAAGTTGTTTATTAGCATCTTTTTGGGGTAAGGGAAAGGCTAAGCATTGAAACAAAGAGGCATTGTTTCAATTTACACAGGAGTTATGTAGGCCAATAAAAGAAATATGTTTATATACATAACATACAGTAGTCAGAAGTGAATCACTACAGAAAAAACTTCATTAAAAATTGAATTGAATGACTTCCTTTCAATTGCTAATCAAATAGGAACACTTTTAGAAAGGTTATGCCATTCTTGGATTTCAAGTTAGATAAATCTCATGGGATAGAAAGTGCATTAACAATTCCATATTTAAAAAATAAAATAAATCAAGAAGTAGAATCATCAAGATTTGACAGTTTTTTGACATTTTCCAGTAAAATTTTATGGAAAGGAATATGGTAGCTCATCTTCATAAAAACATAAGAGGATTTACTGGTGTGTTCAAGGTTGGAATATAGATCATATTCAAATAATACACAACTATATTGTATAATTTCTTTTTTTTTTGGTTTTTGGCCAGGGCTAGGTTTGAACCTGCCACCTCTGGCATATGGGACCAGCACCCTACTCCTTGAACCACAGGCGCCGCCCTGTATAATTTCTAATAAGAACAAATTTCATTCAGGACAGTTCTTTGTTCCTACCTTCTATCAATTACCTGGAATAGGACTGTGTTCTGAGGTTTCTATAGCAAATCTGAACCCCATATACTGTGCTAACACTTCAAATTCTACTGTTACAAGTTGTATGATCTTGACAAATTGATTTAACATTCTGGGTCTCCATTTCCTGATCTATAAAATGATGTTAGTAATAGTAACTCCTTCTTAGTTATTTTGAGAATTTAATAATATATGCAAAGTCCTTAAAACAGTGATTGGAATTGAACAATACATACTAAAGTTTAATGGTTACCGTGGTTATTGCTATAACAGTAATAATAACTGACAACTATTATTGCAGCTATTACTCACTTTGTCACTTTGTCTTGATCCACTTGTATATTTCCCTTTTAGGTTTATGTATAAACAACAATTTATCAAAAGCAATCCATAATCCCCTCCAATTCTTACCTTCCATATCTTTCCTCTAATGAGGCAGCATCCTCTTGTGAATCTACTATTTGATTATCTGTACCTCTGACACGAGGAAAGATTTTTTGAAACAAGCATTAAGTACTATTTTTTTTATCTCTGCTACTTCTTTCTGGTGCTTTATTGATACTATACATTTTATAATTTGAAATGTCATCTTCAGCAGCTCCCCCAACATACACACATTCTCTCTGTCTCTCCCTGTCTCTCTCTCTCTCTCAGACACACACACACACACATTTCTCTTGCCCTTCATATCTTTTATTTCTCTGCTGAGAATCACTTCTTCTGAATGCATGTGAAAAATGGTAGGTAACGGAAAGGTCGATAGTTTGTCTGAAAGAAAAAGAATCCACAAACAACGAAAATAAGTTTGGCTGCCTAGTTTTCAAGTTATCAAAGATTGATTCTTTGCCTCTGTAGACAGACTGAGAAAAATTTAAAATGTCTTCTTGCCGTTTTGCAAACAACTTCTGCATAATGAGACTGAAAGAGACAGAGAAGGGGGAAGGAGACAGAGAGAGAGAGAGAGAGAGGAAAAAAACAGAGAGAGATTGATAAAAGTAAAAGGACAACATGCTGTTTTAATGAAGGGAAGGTTGGTGAGTTCTTCATGATAAAATTTCAAGGCCTTATACATGGGAGGACACTACAGGATTCTGACACTGTATTGTTCCATTTATCCTGAACTATAGAATGATGGGGAGTTGATGTATTTATAGGTATTGTAGTTGAGTGGTAGAATAGTAGTTTAATACACAAAATTAAATGATTCAATGTATTTCTATAAGAAAATATTAACACTTGGCTCTGTATGTGTGTGTGTGTGTATTAGTTCAGGCTGCTATACTAAAATACCATTGACTGAGTAGCTTAAGCAATAGATAGATATTTCTCACGGTTCTGGAAGTTAAGAAGTCCAAGACCAAGGTCTCATGGAGGTGGGTTCCATTCAAAACACTTTTTTGACTTGAAGGCAACCACTGTCTGTTTATCAGTTCACTTAGAAGAAAGAGAGAGTTTTCTGGAGTCTTTTCTTATACGGGCACTGATTCTTTTAGAGGGCTCCACCATCACGACCTCACCTAAACTCAATGACCTCCCAAAGTTTCCACCTGCAAATATTATCGCACTGGAAATTAAGACTTCAATATTAAGAATGGAGGGGGAAAATAACATTAAGGATAGGAGAGTGTGTGAGTTTGTGTGTGTGAGTGAGAGAGACAGAGAAAGCTGTAAATTCTGTGTATTTAGAGTTCAGATGGAGCAAAGAAAAAATTTTCAGAAAATTTTTGATTTCTTAACCAGATCTTTGTCCATAGAGTTTCCCTGCTGGTGTACGTAATTTTTTTTCTATTTTTATACATCATACCTCATTTCAAGATTTATGCAGCTAAGGCAAGATAGCCTTTTACAGAAACCTTATCTTGTCATTCAATCAATATTATACAATATACTTTCCTATACTTGTTAAAGTAGCATTACTTTACATCAGTTATATACTGTTAGGAATAGTCTAACCTACAAAGGGCTCGTTACTTGTGTATACCAGACTAATAATTAAATAAATTAACATATTTTTAAAATACCAGAGACCATTGAGTCTTAAAGCTATAGTCAGAAATTGTAAACTTGATTTTACAATTTAAACAACTGGATTGTTTGAGAAGAAAAGACAGTTAGAAATGAGTATATTAAATTTCATGTACATGTATCTAAGAAACCCTTGTATGTGTTTGAATGTGTGTGCACTTAAAATATACTATATTAGATTATATAGAAGCTCTTGATAATTCTAATTTATATGCTTTATAAGAAAATATTATCATAAATAACAAGGTGGTTAAATTCAAAACAAGTTTATAGAAATGATGAGATGAAGTCTAGTTGGTTTATCACATAAAGGGCAATAACTTTCCTTTTTGCTCTTTTTGAATTTTTGGATTTCTCATGTTTACATTCTCAATATCCAGACCAACAGATATAGAAGAAAGTGTTTAGTACCTATTTCACAACTAATAAAAAGTAATAATGTACTTGTGCATGCATATCATGGCTTTTTCCATAAATTATTTGTTATTTTGTAATGATTGATAGAATGCAGCTTAATATAATAAATTTAAGTGTTTTACATAATACAACAAAAAATAAGTTATATCAATGTAAATTAGACTCAGGAGAACACTTGTACACAGTATCACAACATTATGCACCATTTCTAATGTTGGGTGATCTTTAAATACTTTATCATTTTTATATTAAATTTAAATTCTATGAACAAAGCAAAGATAGAGAAGCATTTTCTCAATTGCGCACGATATGATTCTTGCATTTATTTACATGAATTAGTTTGCATAATGAGTCTCCTGTTTCTTTCTACTATTTTTCTGCTTAGGCAGCTTTGTCCAGATCATTCCTTTGCTCTTTGACATGTTCTGACCATGTGCTCACCACACCTCTATTGATTGTTTTCCTCGATTCTTTTCTCTTTAGTAGCTGGTAATTTTCACTGTTAGTCCCATTTCTGCAGCATGAAGGCATGGAAAGTAAAGGCAATAGCTTGAGTGCGGTAATGTGCGATCTTGGAGTACCTGAGCCCTGCTTTGGTATTGATGTTAAATTCCACACTCTGTGTCCTCAGTACCTGCCCTAGAACCTGGGGAATGGTAGGTTTGCAATAAGTGATTGTTGAATGAAAGAACAAATATATATCTTAGAAAAAAGTATCTGTGACATAATTGGATGGTAATTATTTTTCTACTATAGATTATTTTCCCAATTCATTGTGTAATTGGAAACTCATCCTTCAATTAAAGAGAATTAGTAGACTCATGCTATACTGCATAAAGCTGCCTGGAATTGGCACATTGTTACATTCACTCATATTTGATTAAATCAAGCAAGTCACATGGCTGAGCCTGATATTGGGGAAGAAGTGCACCTGCCACCTATGGAGAAGGGCTGCAAATGCCAAATGGAAGAGGTACATACTTCCCTTAGAGGGAAGGGAAGAAATAATCAGGAACAGAAATACAATGTCCCCTAAGCTGCACTACCACTTTCATGGTGGCTTCATAGAACCTGCCAATTTTAATAATTGTAAAGTACGGATATTTTTTCAGAATTTTTTTTCTTCAAGTTCAAGGATAACATTAAGAATTCCTGGCTTCTGTTTCTCCATCCTATGACTTCTTGGGTTTGTGGGCTTCAATAATCTTGACTGCCAATAGTTCTGGAAGTTTTTCCAGTTTCCTCTTAGCAACGATTTTTCAAGAATTTTATCTATAATGTTCATTTGTTTGAATACTGGAAGGAAAGGATTATTTAGTGCAGTTCAATTCTTCCATTTTTATGTTATCTGTTCAAGCAGAAATTTTGGCCAAGATCCTTAAAGCAGTAATATGCACGCTGGTATTCTTTTATTCAGTCAGTTCCAAATATTACAGCCTAATGTACAACCTAATTTTACTCAATGTATGCTGTTATATGTTTGACATACAACTCATTCCAGATGGCTGTAATTATAATTTTGTCTTGCGATTCAGTCTTAAAATTCTGCTAATATTTTTATCTATTAATACTATTCATCTCAAAGAACAAGAGTTTGTTTGATGAAGAATTTAATTTCTATTCTTATTTTAAAAGTTTATGGATAAACACACATTCTCAAATTGGCCAAAACTTTAAATTGTAAATCAACTTCCTCACCTAATAAACTTTTTAAATAATACATAAAAGCTGTTTAAAAATCTATGGTTAGGTATTAAAATGTGTACTTTTACTGAATACAAATTTAGAAATCCAATATTCTCTACCTATTTGCTATATTCTATTAGTATCTGTAGGAAACTACTAGTTTGTTAATGTTATTTTTGATATGAGAAAGCAATCACACATTTGCACATAACCAGAATTCAACAAAATTAAAACAATATAACAGAAATGAGAAATTACTATATTAAGTAGCTGTCTTTTAGATTTAATATCTAATCCCAATTCAATTAATCATGTCTAGTTTCATGGTATAGATATAAATAATCCTTCCTTCACTCCACTGGGGCCTCTAAGTAATAAGATAATGGTTGCATTTTGACATTTAACTAGTTGCTTATACATAAAACAAAATGTATTTACTTATAGGAACTTAAAATGAAGTTCAATCATATTAATAAATAAAAGAGCTGGGAAAAATAAAATATTTTTAATGGGGAAACCAATGTAACACCTAAATTCAGAATGACAGATAACATAAGGTAAACTTTTGGACAGGTCTTCAGTAAGGTAACTACTGATGTGTAACTTTCATAATCCTTACTAACCAGTGTTTCAGTATTCATAATGAGAAGCAATGGCTGAAAATCAATTGAAATTATAAGCAAACATTTTTCTAAATTTTAATGTTATACAAATGTTTTTCATAAATCTTTGCATGATATAATTTGAAACTAAACCACATCTATATACTGTTAATATTTCATTTTTTTCATTATTCTTTAAATACAAAATAAAAGAATGTTTGCAGACAGACAACCAATTCAAATTAGTATACAGGAACAGTTCAGTGATGTCACCTAAGTCTCTTCTCCTCCATCTTTAAATAAGTAATATTAACATATCCCTTTGTATCTTTCCATACTATAATTTATGCATATATAAAAGGATAATTACCCATCTTCAGAGTATTGTCATTATTACAATAGTTGGGGGTAGGGACATATATCTAATCACCTTAAGCATAGAACTTTTCAACATATTTTAAAAATTCTATGGCATGAAAATTTCTCTTCTGTTTTGATAGATAGACAGGTGAACATTTTTAGTAAACACAAGTAGAGAACAGATGTGCAGAGAGGAAAGAAAATTCCATAGAGATAGATTGATAAATTTATCTGTTATATTTCAAAACTACTTTTTTTAAAAAGTATGTATTTGCCACTACATTCAATGTTATGAGAAATATCATTGTGTGTATACATATACATAAAATTGTTTACTGTTCCTTTTACCCGAAAATATTTTCCTAAAAATGACACATGACAGAACTAAATGGTAGGCCAGAAACTTTCCAGAAAAGTACTAGCAGCTCATCTTTGCAAAGGTTACTTTAAGAGCTCTTTCTTCTGGTGGCGCCTGTGGCTCCAGGAGTAGGGCACTGGCCCGATATACTGGGGATGGTGGGTTCAAGCCCTGCCCCACCCAAAACTCCAAAACTCAAAAAAAAGGAGGGGGGCCTTTCTTTCTCACAGTCTAGCCCATACTCTGGGTCAAATATTCAGGCCCTGGGATGTTTATACATTTCTCACAGATAAGGAGAATGCACTTTCACTTACCCACCCTTTTTAGGCTTTCTGTCCTTCGTATTTCTATACTAGGGAATACTCTAGATGTAGACAAAGACCAGTCTGCCCTCACACTCATGCTTCACAATTGCTTATTAAATAAAAAATTACTTCCAGAGACATGCCACTCATAACATTAATAATTCTGTAACTTCTTTCTTTAAGTACTAGGGTATTGCCTTCATCACATGTCTAAAGAGGGAAAAAAACAAAACAAACAAACAAAAGCAACAGCAACAACAAATAAAAAACCTTACCAGGTAAATCGAGGGAGAATCAGGGACACATATATTGAGATAAAACTGCCACCTCTTATGGTTCACAATAATTCATTTGCATAAATAATGAATATTTTTAAAATCATGGTTTGTTGCTATTAAGGAATCAGCATCTTTCCTTAATACAATCTCCTTTATTATTTGTTTAATTTAGAATCCTTTAAAAACTAAAGTTGAAAATGGAAGTTATTTTACGAAGTGAAAAGGTCTGGTTTTGACAATTCTTTATTTGAGGGAAAGGCATGTCGGAACCTTGAGGAGGAGGTATAGCACATGGGCTGGGAGCGTCAGCTGGTGAACCACACATGATGCTGGGAGAATAGTGATAGAGAATTGTTAGTGCTCACAGGGAAATACAGACATAGGGTCTTATTAGGAACTTTTTTCTAAATTTCTGATTTGTAGTCTGAGATAAGATAGAACAAAAAACAAAAACTATGAAAAGTGTAGTGAGTGAGAAAGAAAATGTTTACAATAGTAAATAAAATGAATTTATTTGTATTAAAATTTTTGCATTTCTTTAACTTTTGTTTTGACTATGACATTACATTGCATGTCAGGAAAAAAGTTTAATCTAATTTTCACCAGATATTTAATAACTATGCTAGTAAAATAAGGTGATTTTTGCCATATTGAAGTAGTTTTGAAATATAATACTTCTCCCTATTTTATCCACAATATCGCCTTATTATTGTATTTAACTATTAAACTATCTATAGCAGCGTAGTAACAATAGACTTACAAAATGGATTTCTTAAGTAATAAGACTTGAAAATAAAAATGACTCCTTGATTCATGAACTAAAGAATGGATGTTATGTTAGCAGACATGAAAACGTTTATCTCCTTGTACATCTCCTTAAGAACTCTTGGCTAATTCTATGCATTGTCAAAAGCAGTAATATTTTGAAAAGAATTTTTTTCTCAGTAGAAAATAACAACAGCAAAATAGTCAGTAAAAAATAACAAGAGTAAAATATTCAGTTAACCATGCTATAAACAGAGGTGCTATAATGCAAGCAGGCTTTGTTTTTCCATTTCTAGAGCACAGGAACAGTAGATGCCACATTATTCCTGTGATTTTTGGAATGGTGAACATGCACTGGTTTCTACTTAAAGTCTCCAGCTGCGCAAAACCCAAACGAGAGTCAGAATGTCCTTTGAACTTTTTAAGCTGAGTATTGACTTCTATTCTCTACCCATGAAAAATGGAGATGACTTCTTCTTTCAATAGAGGGCTATTTCATTTATACTGAAAATCTGTATTCTGTGGACACCCTCATGGATTTTAGCTAGATCTTCTGAGTAACTTGTTACTGTAGCCACATCAGCACTTGTTGTTTCACTCTGTACTTCTACGTCGTGGAGAAACCCTCTTTCCTTACACCATGTGAATTAACCTCTTCTAGCTTCAAACTTTTCTTTTTTAAATTTCTCACCTCTCTCAGACTTAAAGAATTGAAGACAGTGCGGGCCTTTCTTTGGATGAAGCATTGGTTTAAAGGAACGTTGCAACTCATTTGCTTTTCTATCCAGACCACTGAAACTTTCTCAATATACCAATTAAAGCTGTTTACTTTATTAATCATTTGTTCACTAGAGTAGCACTTTTAATTTCCTTTGATAATTTTTTCTTTGCATTAGCTGCTCAGCCAACTGCTTGGTGCAAGAGGCCTTGCTTTTAACCTGTTTATAGGCTTTTAGCATATACATTCCTCACGAAGCTTAAACATTTCTACCTCTTAATTTAAAGTGAGAGACAAGTGACCATTCCTTTCTTAACACATAAGCTATTTTAGGGTAATTAATTAACCTAATTTTGATATAGTTATGTCTCAGAAGTAGGGCAGACAGGGACTGGCCAGTCCTGGAGCAGGACCTACATGCACATCCTCAGTTAAGTTTGTCATGTTTTACGGGCACAGTTCATGCCCCCCCAAAAACAATTACAAAAGTAACATCAAAGATTACTGATCACAGATCACCATAAAGGCTATAATTATACTTTTTTAAAAGTTTGAAGTACTGCAGAAAATAAAAGCACGTCCACCTAAAGACATACGTGACTGTACAATAGCTTTATTCACAAGAGCTAAACACTAAAAACAATTGAAATGTCCAACAGTATGTAAGGAGGAAACCAAATGATAGAATACTGATACCAATCAACATAACAAGAAAACACTAGTAACATATGAATTGACATGAAATAAATTTTAAAAATTGCTGACCAAAAAACCAAACAAAAGACCAGACAAAAGACCCTATAAGTCTGTTCATCTATAATTCTATTATAGGTCACTGTCATCTATGGTGACATGAAAGAGCTCATTTCAGGAATCAGATGAGAGAAGGCGGAGAACTTTAATATTCCATCAAACTGTGATCTCTATCCTTTCTCTTGATTTGTGTGTTTATTCTCTCGTAGTACTCATCACTGGCAATTCTAGACCATAAAAGCTCTGTTCATCAAACATAGCTAGTAGAAATTCTTTACAAATTTTTATAGTTATTTGACTGTCAGTCTTCATTCTTTTAAATACATTAATTTATTCATCGTTGTAGGACAATGCATTGGCAACTACAGGCCAGATGCTATTTTATGTTATTGACCTTTATGCTAATTAACAAAGTTTTATATCACTTTGTAACACACGATTAATTAGAGGAGCACAGCACATATTCTCATTATATATACTGATGTCAATCATAAAATGGCAATAAAACTTACATATACTCCTCTAAGTTGATCAAATATAACTTAACGAATATGATAGATATAAAATTGAATCACCTAATGGTGTGTGCTCTCCCCCTTTCTCTCCATATGCCCCCATCCCCACCTCCCATACCACATGCCATTGTGAATTATTTGTATTTTTTCCTATAAATTTCCTGTAATGTTCTGAATATTTAAACCAATCTATTTACTTCTTAACAACAAGGTGTAGTGCTTATGTTTTTGCCTGCATCACACTTGTTTACATGTCAATCCATACCTATGCTCCTCTCCTTCCTTAGATAAAGTATGGTTTCACTATCTCTTAGAATTAGTGAAAGAAGCCAAAGATGAATCTTAGCATTAATTAGAAAATGTTCATTTTAAAGAATGAATACCCAGTTCTCTAATGTAATGAAGGAACAATTTTCTGTTCATACTCTGTGTATGCCTATGTTTACTTTGCTTAATGTTTGTGGTATGTTTATCTGAGTCATTAACTTATAACATCCCAATTTTGAAGTGACAAAATATATTTCTTCTTTTTGTTTGACTTGGCTCACTGGGTTAGACAACAACAAAAAGGTTCAATTTATGGGCTCAGTTGACGATCAGACCATTTGCTATCTGACCACAGCTGCCAACTCACCCTGACCTGATATTTTCTACATACAGGTAAACTCTAAGCCAGAAGCAAAGTTTTAGTTTAGGAATTTTGGAAAGTATGCTTCATTTGCTCAGAATGTGATACAGTGATGCAATGGAAAAGTAAAAATCTCAGTACCCTCCAAAGTTAACTGAGTCAGAAAAAAAGAACTGAGTCTGAGAAGTGAGTCGGCAAGCACTGTCATCTTCTTCCCCAAAGTCGGGGGGGGGGTGTCCTCTTTTAAGAAATAAAGTGGCTTAGAAAGTGAGTCAACAGAGGTGCTGTCTGTTTGTGTGTGTGTGTGTGTTGGTGGACAGGCTATGAGGGGAGAAAGGTAGGCTGCTTGGATCTTGTTATACAGATAAGCCTCCTGACAACAGCCCACAGCAAACCTGCCCCAGATCAAATAGGCAAGGCCTGGCTCCATTTAACAGAGATTATTGACATACAAAAAATTGTTCCCCAGATGTCTCACCTAGACAGCAATGTTCCTGTTTACCCACAGCCATCTCAAAATACAACGAAGAAATGTATTTTTTGCTAAAATATTTATTTCCTTCATTCCTAAAAAAAAAAACAAAAAAACCTTCTAGCCCTTATAAAGTTGGTGCGTGTCATTAATTACCTTAGGACTGTAGCCTAAATAAATTCTTAAATGTGAATTATAAGTTTTTTCCATAGATGCAAATGAAGAGGTATGATCACTCGTCTACCCACACCGAGATCACACTGACTATTTCCTCTCTTCCCTTTTATGGAATTTCCATCTTACCTTAGGTAGATTTACTGAGCATCAGATAGAACTTCCCAAGAATACCGTCAGTTGCCTCAATGCTCACCCCTTTCACGCCCCCCCTTTCCCTGTGACCCTCTTTTATTCTCTAAATGTGAAATGCTCAGCCTCTTCTGTGGAGAGTACGGTCTGCAACAGGTATTTTGTGGGCTGTGATTTTCCTGAGAACATTATAAAATCGTGACTTAATAAACCTCAATTGAGTGTGATGTTCTTGTTTTCAGTCACTTATTAGAGTTAACAAATGGCAACATGAAGAGGGACCTCTGAGAAGAGTTTGGCTATATTAACCTATAGCAATTTTACAATTGGTGCTTTAGGTCCCAAGCTAGACATCCTTATTGCTTGGACTGACTGGACCGGGGGTCCTCAAACTACGGCCCGTGGGCCACATGAGGCAGTGTGATTGTATTTGTTCCTGTTTTATTTTTTTACTTCAAAATAAGATATGTGCAGTGTGCATAGGAATTTGTTCATAGTTTTGTTTTTTCTTTAAACTATAGTCTGGCCCTGCAACAGTCTGAGGGACAGTGAATTGGCCCCCTGTTTAAAAAGTTTGAGGATGCCTGTCACTGGACAATTCACCAAGGTTTGGGTGATTCATGGAGGTTTGGGCTGCTCTCTCCAAAGTCCCTGATTTTTCAACTTTTCAGATGAGATCTGAGGTTTATTCTGCCATGGAACTCCTTCTGTGGAGTTTTGTTCTTTGCTTGCTTATGATAAAGAAGGCAGGTTTTTTCTGCTTCTGTGACGTGGGAGTGGGAGAGCAGCTTTTTCTGGCCCCCACCTGTAGGTAAGAAATTGTATGAGGACACATGCTGATTTTGTGAGGACATTTCTGCTCATCTGTGCTGTCGGATATCCCAAAAAGTACACACAGACCTTTGTGTGTGTGTGTGTGTGTGTGTGTGAATCAGCTTCTGTTAATGCTTGAATATTTAATGCCTGGCCCAAGACAACTCTTATTCTTCCAATGTGTGGCAGAGGAAAAAATGGTTGGATACTCCAGGGCTAGAGCTATGGAATGGCCAGAAAAAGCACAGTTGTCAGGCCCTCTAGCAGATTTAACCCCGAGGGCCCCGTAGAGTCGCAATTGGCAGCCAAAAGCACAGAAGACAGGAGCAAGGGTGCAGCAAAGCAAGCAACTGCTCTGCTAAACACTGTTCCTAGGAACAAAGTCCAGCAAAGCCTCCAGAACCCCGATGCACAAGTTTTAGATTATTGTATGTATTTTGCAAGACCCCATTAATACTGAAAGTCTTTTTTTTTTTTTACATTTTTCCGTGAAATTCATGTTACCTAGAAAAATTTAAGGAACAAGAATTTGAAAAGAAAAAATTTTATTATATTCTACTATTGAGTTATGCAGCATTCCAAAAATTGAACACTAGGCCAAACCTTGGATAAACTGTACATAATGTGTACAATCATGGAGCTTTGTCAATGAGATCCTTCCTCACTGTACCTGCTGCCTGATATCCCATGGAATTGATTGAACTGAGTTTATCAAGAAGTGCAATTCTGGTGAAAAAGTTATTGAATACAAAATGGTATTGTCCAGGGAGTGCCTCACTAAACTGAAGGATGAATGATGCACCAACCCCACATTCCTCATGTTTGGTTATTTGGGTTTTTACCCTGACGTGGTTGAACCCAGCTAATGTAGCCCAGATGTGTTACACCCCACCAAAACTTGCAGCCAAACTGAATGGGGTTTCCTCTAATAAACTGCAATGTGACAACCAAAATAAGGAACTACGTATTCATCAAAGCTTAGTAAAGCCAAATTTACACCCTTACTTACAGAGTATAAGTTGAAGTATGTGACAATGGTTTGAGTGATTGGAGCAGCGTTTATATTATTTTACAAAAGGAACCAAACAAGGAAGCCATAGGCAGTGGAGCATCCTAGTGCCAGCGAGAGTCCATCAGTTACACACAGTGGGCAAGCAGAGAAATTCATAGAACAACCCAAAAAGAGAGAGAGAAAGAAGGATTATGGGCCATAGTCTTCAAGAGAAGACCTCACAAAAGGCAGCCTGAAGTTATATCACATCCTCCCTCTTGTGTTTCTTCTACCCATGCTCTTTACAACCTAGTCCTCACTGGAACACGAATGTGTTCCATTGGAGAAATCTGTAGATGTCAGCTTCCCAGGTCTTTGCAGGAAAGCAAGTTTATCTAGGGGGACAACCAAAATATACTTACTTACCTTAAACACCATGAAAGAAGATTAGGGAAACATGGGAAAAGGCGTTTGACATCAGTGCTATGCTGCAAGACCTGTCAGCCTTATCTAATGACTTTTTATACCTGTGATAGCATAACAATAACAAGAAGAGACATTGATAAGGACATTAATGATGTTGTTTGAGAGGTAAAACATCAAGGACTTGCGTTTTACTCAGCCCTCTTGGCAAGCCATCCTGAGAAAAATCCTAACCTCTTAATAAAGTACATTCCCGGCTGAGTCAAGCAATTTAAACATGCTGTCTTATTTACCCAAGAGAAATCCTTCAAGGAACACAATGTGAAAACAAAAATATGACCTCCAAGCCAGATCTCACAGCACACCTGCCTGGGGAGAGGCGATTTCTTTCACATTTCTCAGGTTAAGCTCCTTGCCTGAAGCCTGGGAACCATCATACCTGCCTGCGTGGTTACAGCCTCTCCTTTCTAAGCAAGAGTCATTTAGACTATATCACTTTAAATTTAAGTATAATGATGCTTAGAATATGTAATGAATTTGCAATAGCTTTGCAAAAATTGGCTTTTAGAGAGTAAGAAAGATGTTTAAGTTGCTGAATATTAATACATTTTGTCACTCTAAACAATTTAAAGCATTATTCTAATAACAATGCAATATCCACCTTATTAGAGTGTATCTTAGAAGAGCATACGAATGAATTCCTGTTTCTTGATCTAATGAGAGGTGTGATCCATTTAAGTATTGTTAGCTTCACCAAACATAATTGCAGATCATCTAAATTAAGGGCACAGAACTAGTGTGTATTGCATTTTGGACAAAAGTTGGGAATTCTATTCAAGTTAGAAATAGGAGGACTGTTGTAGTATGAGTTTTGCTTTTGAGTCAACTAGAAATCTGTTATTTCCTCCCAACAAACAGTGGGGAATGGAGGTACTGTCATTAAAAATAGGTTACCAAGATTAGGCAAGTAATAGTTCAAGACAAAACATTTAAAAAAGATATTAATGTTCATATAACAGGGCCACATTTAGTCTAGGATATAAAGTATACTTACATGGACTATAAGTAGATCGTCAGGATACTATGGGTAATAAAATAGGAATTTTCCCTTTTTAAAGGGCCTGATGTATTTGGATAAGCTAAGCTTTATTGGGAATATCCAACCTTTCTTCTTTTCTGCTGTACACTGGAAGAATAAATTATTTTTGACCACACATTAGATACACAAACACAAATGAAAGCTAATGAACAAAAGTACAGTTTTATGCATATTGTCAGGATATCTGACACCGCAGATAAGCAAAACAGGCCTCAAATAATCTGCATGCAGCCTCCCAACAGCAGGTTGGACATCCTTGAAAATTATTGCAAATAATTAAGTAGTGTAAACCACCTGAAATAATATGAAAATAATATTATACAATACAAAGTCACATTTATTCAGTATTACTTAATGGGATATTTATCAAATATGCTTGTGTGCTGGGTACTGTTTTGGGCATGGGAGATACAAAATGAACAATCCTCTGATCAAATGGAGTTTACATTCAGGAGAAATAATAGGTAAATAAAATTAATAGCTACATAACAAAATGGCAAGTAATACTTAATATATGCAATAAAGAAAATAGAGTAGGATAAGGGAAGAGAGTCACTGGAGCTGCTGTTTGAGATAGGGTGGCTGGAAGGCAATGTTTGATCAAAAACTTGAGTGAAGTTTGAGAACCAGCAATGAAAATACCCCAGGAAAATACCCAAATGAAGAAGACATCAAGAGCAAAGTTTTTGAAATAAATGAGTGATTGTTATGTTTGATCAAGAGAAAAAAAGTTCACTGTATTCTAAGCATGGTGCAGAAGCAGGGGCTGATGTCAAAGAATTAGTAAGGACCATTCAAGGCAAGGCAAAGAGATTGAACTTTATTTTTGTATGTGATTAAAAGCTTTGGGGATACGGGATAGAAAAATGAGATGACCTGAGCCAAAAAATGGCCACTCCAAATTCTCTATGAAGAATAAACTATAAAATTCTGGCCTTGTAAAATGAATTTAGAGGGTCCCATTCGGTTCAATTCTTTAGAAGTGATTAAGTAGAGTTGGCATTATTTCTTTGAATGTTCAGTAGAATTCACCAGTGAAGCCATCTGGTCCTGCACTTTTCTTTGTTAGGAGGTTTTTGATTACTGATTCAATATTCTTAGTAATTACAGGTACATTAGAATTTTCCATTTCTTTGTGGTTCCATCCTGATTGTGTGTCTGTATGAATTTATCTATTCGTTCTAGGCTATCCAGTTTGTTGGCAAATGATTGTTTGCAGTAGCCTATTGTAATTTTTTTTTTATTTCTGTGACTCACTTGTAATATTTCATTTTTCATTTCTGATTTTATTTCTCTCTTTTCTTAGTCTAGCTATCAATTTCTTTTATTGTTTCAAAAAACTAGCTCTGTTTCATTGATTTTCCCCTATTTTTCTCCATTTCTACCGAAATCAAACTAAGATACTTCTTCATATAAAAGAAACGATCCACTGAATAAAAACTCCAAAATTGGAAAAAAAATTGCAAATCATATTGTTTGCAAACAAGAAACTCTAAATAAGAAACTCTAAAAATCTAATAGCAATAAAACTAAAAAAACAAACATAAATATCAAAACACGCGCGCACACACACACACACGTACAAATAATCTAATTTTGAAAGGGAGTTGGAGGGCTGCATGCAGAATATTTGAAGCCTGTTTTCCTTATCTGTGGTGTCAGATATTCTCACTATATGCATAAAACTTTACTTTTGTTCATTAGCTTTCATTAGCATTTGTGTATCTAATGTGTGGTCAAAAAGTTGAGATCCAACTACTCAAGGGGCTCAGGTAGGAGAACCCCTTGAACCAAAGACTTTAAGTCCAGCCTATGAAATATAGTGAAAGTTCATATCAAAAGAAAGAAAGAAAGAGACAGGTAAAAAAAAAAAAAAAAGAGCAAAGGACTTAAATCGACATTTTTTCCAAAGAAGATGTACAAATAGACAACAAGTTTATAAAAAGACACTCAACATCACTAATCAACAAATGCAAATTAAAACTGCAGTGAGATATTATCTCACATCTGTCAAGAAAGCTATTACATGTATATAAAATATATATGTATTATATCCATAAATATATAAAATAGAGCTATATGTGTAATACTCTATTGCTTATAACCTTGACTGAAATGGCACAAAAGAATTATGTGGAACTGAAATTTTCCTACTCTGTGATATTCTGAAATAAAAATAAAAATTAGAAATCAGTCATGACCTAAAGTGTTATTTCAATAATCACTCTGTATATTAGTTTTATGCTAACTTTTTAAATCAAAATTCCATTCCTATCTATATTTCTCAAATAATCATGTGGTTTTATCACTTAGAGGCAAAGGGGATAATTGATACATTGGTTCTCCAAAACATATATAACTTAAATGTTATTTGACACTTGCACTTTATAATTCTCTAATTGTTTCTTTCATTACTTTCCAAAATACTCCCCAATCACTATTTTGTATACTTCATAAAACTCAGCATTATCTTCTGTCATCTCTGGACCAGCTGTTCTGATTGTGAAACTTCAAATAGTTTCTCTAATCACTAGCCTCTCATGACTATGTTTTAAGTTCTGAAAACAACCTGGGATAAATTTAGAAACCAAGAACAAAGCACATATGAAACTCTAGATTTAACAGCTTATGCCTTTTAATGGCATCTGTCATCATGTCTTTGAAAAGCTATTTATCACCCCAATTCCCTACTGTACTGTTTTGAAATGGGTGGACTTTTTATCTTCTTCACCCAAACATTTTATGTAAGAAAGATCAGTAGGATGAGAATAGGAATAGCACATTTGATAAAGAACTGATTTTTGCACGCTTTGTAAAAACTTAAAGTGCATCTAGAAACATATGTTCAGAAAAAATTATATATGAATTTTCCAAAAAACTTTAACATAATAATTTCAATATGACCAGGTTAACATCATATTAGGTATTCACTCAGCTTCATAAAAGCATGAAAAATCTGCGATATAGACAAAGAGAATGGTGGGTAAGAATAGGATGGCTTTTGTTATTAATCTTTCATTTTATGACATTGATCATGTCCATAATCTCTATGGGCTATCATTCCCCCATTTGAGAAATTAGAACTTTCATTTAACTATATTTAAGTTCACTTTAGGGTCTGAAAGTTTACACATTTTTGAGCAATAAGATAAGTCTTCCAGGTTGAGTTCTCAAACAAACTGGCAGTGTGAATCACTAAGAACAAGGACAGATTCAATCTTTCACTCACCTTGTTCAGTTTACTTTATTACCAAGATAGATTTTTTTGCTCTTGGTATGCTTATTAAATTAGTGGTGCACAGTACAAAGTAGTTTGGCTTATAGTAAATTTTAGTAGTTGCACAATGAGATTTTTTACAATACTTCAAGAACAATAAATCATTGTTTATACACATTCCACGAACCTAAGTCTGGTAAGATTTTCTTTGAGATAAATTTGAAGTTTTCAGTACAGGTGTTTTTACTCTATCCCACCTGCTTTTTACTTCATTCTGCCTTGTTGATACAAGCTTTCCTTTTCTCTTCCTCTCAGCATCTCCCCAGTGCCCTTTTCTGAGTAGAGTCAAAGTTCGCTTCATGTCAGCAGATTGTAAAACAAACTAATCTTATCATCATGAGGGAATCACTGAGTTCAAAATCTTGCCTATCTAGGGACAGTCAGACTTTCCATCTGGGCATTTCTATCTCTAGCTCCACAAATCCACTTTTATAGGCTCTTTGTCTGAAATGTACATGCTAACTCTGTGAAATAGAGTGAGATCAAATGCCTGCTACTATCATTCCCTTCTTTGTGACTCAGTTTGCAGAAACTCTGCAGATCACACCAGTTGAAACTATAAATAAACCCCATGCCAATTTATAGAAAGATAATTTTTATTTATTTATTTATTTTTTTTTTGGTTGTTGTTGCAGTTTTGGCCAGTGTCATGTTTGACCCAGCCACCTCCAGTATATGGGGCCAGTGCCCTACTCCTTGAGCCACTGGTGCCACCCCCAATTTATAGAAAGATAAAGGCAATTTTGTTTTACACACAATCTCCCACCTACTGAAAATCAATATTAAAATGTATAAGGAAAGATAGAGTGTAGGGATTCCAGTTGGTGTCAAGTTTGCTTATTGTAGTGGGGTTTTGTTGGTGGTGGTGTAGTTGTTGGTGTTGTTGTTGTTATCTCCTGTTTTCTGAGTGACAATTATTGATGCTTCAGAAGAACAAACTAAGATACCATATTCATCTTTTCAGGCAGCTAAACCACCATCTTCCTAAAGTGAGATGATAAAGCTGAATAGGCATGAGCCATGGGAGAGAGCTGAGTTAGTTATACAATTTTAGAAACACGGGTGAATTCAGATTTTTCAAGGTGAGGGCAAATCATCTATTAGTCATAGTTATATACATGTGCAGGTCAAAATTAGAAGCCGCCATCACCTGTCTCCCTCCCAAAGATAGACGGGACAATGAATAAACAATGACATTTTCATGAAACTAACTGCACCAGCATGCATCAGAGGAGTCACAGGAACCCTGGCAAGCTCAGAAACTCAGGATGGCCACACAGAGAGTAAAAGAAATTGAAGGGCCTCTACTGCACCATCCCCCAACTAAGATCAGCTGGGAACAAGGGGGAACTTCTCCCCATGATGAAGAGGTAAGCAGGAAGATTCCAACAACTTCATAAGCACTTTGGACACATATAGACATCTTCACTGGGGTCCCAGAAGTCCTCACTAAACCCAGATGAGAGATATGCCAGGAGTCCACAAAGGCGTGGCTCCCCACTCCCTACAGAAAAAGAGCAAGCACTCTTCCCCACCCCTCTGTCCTACGTGGCCACCATGCTATGCCATCTTAGAATTGGAGCTACAGTGGAAGTATGCATTGCCCCAGGGGTAAGTAGCCATGACTTCCCTTCCTCCCTGAAGCTAGGCCATCACTGAATCCAGTCCCATGGCCTCTGATATCCCCAAGCCACACTGCAATTACCTGTTGTACCCTTCTTTCCTTCCACATAGGACCAAGTTGAAGTGAAGGCACTCTACTCACCCCTACCCCAGCTCCCTCACACCACAGCTGAAACTGTGCCCTACTTTCTGTATCCAGTACCTTGGCCACTCACAGTGGTAATGCGTCCCTGGTGCCTAAGTTGAAGCAATGCCTGTATCATAAGAAAGGGTACTATGGCTTTCCAGAGTGGTACTAATCCAAAGTACCTAAGCAGAAGTGGCATCCACTGCTCTAGGGCTGAGCTGAAGTAGAACATTGTCCCCTGAAGATTTAGTGTCCTGACCAAGTTGAGCAGTTGATCATCTCAGGGACAAGGTAAGGTAGTACCTGTATCCCAAGAAATCTCAGAAGTGGCTAAATTTTAGTTTTCAGGTCAAACATCTCCAGTATTCCACTTTCTTGGAGCTTCTCTAGGACCCCTAAAATATAAGCTGCTGAGACACCTCTCAATGGAGTCATTGATCTACCGTTCCCTATTACCCAACTTGGTTTCCAAAACAGCTATGCTTTGCCATTCTGTGGTACTTAATTGCCACTGCACCTGGCTTCACAGACTGTCAGATACTGAGTCCCACCATCTCAGGGTCTAGAGTCACTACTGTCTGATGCCTCATGCTCCGGGATGCAAGTTGCCACTGAACTCCTTAGTTTCCCTGAGCCCGACTGGCTCGGGTTGCATCACCGGGGACAGAATCACAGCTATTAGAACCCGTTCCTGAGTTTCTCATGCCTCAGAGTCACAGATTCTGGGTCTGAGAAACCTACATCTAACCATGCCACAGAGAGTGAACCTACAGTCCAGGACCAAGGTGCCACAATAGGTTCACAAGACCTTGAGCCTAGGACACCACAGCCAGTCTAAACACCTATACCAGGAACCCACTGATACTGCAGCTGCTTGTAATCCATGTCAGACCTAACACGAGGGAGTATCCCTTAAATAAGTCTCCTTAATTTGGGGAAAGTGACTGACTTTGATGATTGACATTGCCTATTATGACTATCATAATTATACACAGACAAATCAGAAAACCTAACAGAAATGGATAAAATCCTGGACAAATACAGCATACCAAGATTGAACCAAGAAATCAAAAACATTAACAGACCAATATAAGTAATTAGATTAACTGTAATTAAAAGTTTCCCATCAAAGAAAAGCCTAGGGCCTGATGGCTTCACTGTTGAATTCTGACCAATATATAAGGAACTAATACCAATTATTCTCAAACTCCCAAAAACTGAAAAGGAGAAAATTCCAAACTCATTTTACAAAACCAGTATTTCCCTGATCCCCAAACCAGAAAAGGACACAACACAATGAGTAAACTATAGTTGATGGATGTCCCTGATGAACAAAAATACAGATATTCTCAAGATACTAGCAAATCGAATCCAACATTACCTTAAAAAGATCATTTACCATTGGAATTCATACTAGATATGCAAGAGTGGTTCAACCTAAGCTAATCAATAAACTTGACACATAACTTCAAGAGAATGAAGGAAAAAACACACCATCTCTTTACAGAAAAAGCATTTGACAAAATTCAACACCTCTTTAAAAATTCTCAACAAGTTAGATATAGAAGGAATGGACCTGACCATAATAAAGGATATATATGACAAACCTACAACCATTATCCTACTGATTGGGGAAAAGATGAAACAACAAAAAGATGCCCACTTTCACCACTTTTAATGAGCAGAGTGCTGAAAGTCCAAGCCAGAGCAATTAAGCAAGAGAAACAAAGGAAGCATATCCAAATTGGAAAACTGGAAATCAAATTGTTCCTCTTTGGAGATAATATTATTATATATTTATTAAAGACCACCAGAAAACTCTTAAATTGATAAACAAATTCAATAAAGTTGCACAATACAAAATCAACCCACAAAAATCAGTGGTGTTGCTATACATCATCAACAAACTAGCAGAAAATAATCAAGAAAGCAATCTCATTTACCACAGATACAAAAACCATAAAATATCAAGTATAAATTTAACTAAATACATAATGTATCTCTACAATAAAAACCATAAAACAATAATGAAAAAAAATTCAGAAGGCACAAAAAAATGGAAAGACATCCATATTTATCCATTGGAATTATCAAGATTATGAAAATTACCACACCACCAAAAGTGATTTACAGATTAAATGAAAACTCTACCAAAATACCAATTATATTCTTCACAAAATAAACAACCCTAAAATCCATATGAAAGTTCAAAGTCCCCAAATAACCAAAACAATCTTGAACAAGAAGAATGAAAGTAGAGTATCACACTACCAGATTTGTAAATATACTACAAAGCTACACTGACCAAAAACAGTGTGATATTAGAATAAAAAGGGACACATAGTCCAATGGAACAGAATAGAGAACCCAAAAGTAAATCTACATATTTATAACCAACTGATGTTTAACAAAATTGTCAAGAACATTAATTGGGGAAATACAGCCTCTTCTGGTAATGGGAAAACTAGGAACCTTATACAGAATCCTGTCTCTCACCATATACAAAAAAAAACAACTCAAAATAGGTTAAAAACTTAAATATAAGACCCCAAACAATGAAAGTTCTAGAAGAAAAGTTAGAGGAAATACTCCATATATTTGCATTGGGAAAGACTTTATGGGGGGGGGGGGAAGACCTCAAAAATACAGGTAACAAAAGCCAAAGTATTCTCGTGGGGTTACATCAAATAAAAAAAGAAAAAATCTGCACACCAAAGTAAACAATCAACAGAGTGAAGAGAAAACCTGCAGAATCAAAGACAATATTTCCAACCTATTTCTTCTGGAAGAGATTAATACACAGGATATACAAGGAACTCAAAAAAACTTAACACCAAAGAACCCCTAAGTAATCCTCATAAAAAATGAGCAAATAATCTGTATAGACATCTCCCAAAAGATGATATACAGTTAGCCAAAAGGTAAATGAAAAAAAAATGCTCAAAATCACTAATCATCATGGAAATTCAAATCAAAGCCACAATGAGTTAGTATATTACCCCAGTTAGAATGGCTATTTTCAAAAATATAAAAAATAAAAAATACTGGTGAGGGTGCTGAATAAGAGGATCTCTTATCCACTATTGGTGTGAATATAAAATTAGCCCAATCTTCATGGAAAAGCATAAAGAATTTTCCAAGACTAAAAACAGAACTAAAATATACCCACTATTGGGTATATATCCAATGAAATGGAAATCAGTATGTTAAAAATATATCTGCATCCTCTGTTTATTGCACCAGTGTTAATAATAGCCATGCTATGGAATTAACCCTGAGTCTTCATCAACAGATAAATTGATAATGAAAATGTGGTGTCTACACCTAATAGAATAATAAAAAAGAACAAAATGATGTCATTCATGGCAACATAGATAAGCTTGGAGGACAATGTTCAGTGACATAAGCCAGGCACAGAAAGACAAATACTGCATGTTCTCACTCATATGTGGAAGCTATAAACGTTGATCACATGGAAATAGAGAGTAGAGTAGTGGTTATTAGAGGCTGGAAAGGGGTGAAGTAAGGAGATAGCCAAAAGTTGGTTAACAGATACAAATGGATATGAAGGATGACTTCTAGAGTTCTATTGAATTAGAGGTTGACTATAACTAATAAAATTTATTGCATATTTTCAAATATTTAGAAGAGTGGATGTTGAATGTTTATAATACAAAGAAATGATGAATGTGTGAGTTAATCAATATTCTAAATATATAATACACATCAGAACATGTATTGAAACATCACATTCTACCCAATAACATGTGTATAATTACTATGTGTCAGTTAAAAAAAATGAAAAGAAAAATAAATAACTAATTTTTAAAAATTTTATAAGAAGCATTAATAAATTATCTGTATTGTAACCTCAATTCTTTGCTCCTTTTTTTCTAATTAAATACTAAATTTTGTTTCTATTGAAAGATTTTGTTTGATTTTGATTAATGAGAAAAAGTTTCTTCTAATTTTCACTACATTTAGATATTATTATGTTTTTAGATAATAATATAATAAATTTCATCATTAATTAATTAATTCCATTTTAAATTAATTTAAAAATTGCAAAGTACATATACAATAATATAAAAAGTGTATCACTTTATCAGTTTTATTTTTATTAAGAATTGCTAGATTTAAGTTGCTTATGCTAACTTTACATTTGTTAGTTTTTCATCATCTTCCTTCTCTATCTGTGCACATCATTTCTTTTTTTTTTGCATAGTTCACCCATTAACATTTTATTTTTATTAATTTATAATTAAAATCATGACTGTTTACCTCTGGGGAGTACAATGTGATATACAGCGTGTAATGCTTAAATCAAACTAATTGACATAACCATCACCTCACTTATTTTTGTGAAAAGACATTTACAATTTACTCCCATTTTGAAATATACCTTTACACTGTGACATGAGGTGAGAGCCTATCAAATGCCTTCCCTCAAATCACTCTCCTTGTTCCCCTCCTCCTCTCTCCTCACCTAACCCCCTTGCTAGACTATATTTATGTTTTATCATTCCTATGAGTGTGTAAGTATTTATATATTAGTTTCATAATAGTATTGAAGGCATTGGATACTTTTTTCCATTACTGAGATATTTTACAAAGAAGATCCATCCAGGTAAACATGAAAGATGTAAAATCTCCATCTATTTTATGACTGAATAATATTCCATGGTGTACATAGACCACAATTTGTTAAATCTATTCAAATGGGTATTTGGGGTGGTTCTACGGCTTGGCAATTATGAATTGAATTGCAATAGACATTCTGGCACAAAACATTATGGCAAAATTATTTTTGTTCTTCTGGGTAGATCCCTAAGGGGATTGTAGGATCAAATGGAAGGTCAACTCTTAGTTCTTTCAGAATTCTCCATACTTCTTTCCATAAAAGAATTGTATTAGTTTGCAACCCCACCAACAGTGTAGAAGTGTTCCCTTCTTCCCACATCCATGCCAGCATCTGCAGTTTGGGGACTTTGTGATGTGGACTAATCTTACTAGATTTAGGTAATATCTCAAAGTGGTTTTTATTTGCATTTCTCTGATGATTAGAGATGATGAGCATTTTTTAATGTGTTTGTAGGCCATTCATATGTTACCTTCAGACAATTTTCTGTTCAAGTCTCTTGCCTACAAAGAAATGGGGTTGTTTGCTCTTTCCTTATTGATTAATTTGACTACTCTGTAGATTCTAGTTATCAGATCTTGGTCAGATTCATAACATGCAATCGTTTTCCCCCATTCTGAAGTTTTATCTGTTTGTTTTGGTTGCAGTACCCTTAGCTGTGCAGAAGTTTTTTAGCTTAATCAAATTCCAGTTATGTATTTTTGGTGTCACTACAATTTCCAGGGGGTTCTTCCTCATAAAATATTTTCCCAGGCCAATATTTTCAAAATGTTGAAGTGTTTTCCCCACGCTCTCTTCTGGTATTTTTATAGTTTCATGCTTTAAATTTAAATCTTTTATCTTGTTGCACTATAACAGTTGGAGATTTTAACACTCCATTGGCAGTTCTGGAAGAATTCTCTAAGAAGAAACTAAACAAAAAGATAATGGACTTAAACTTGACCCTAGAATAAATGGACTCAACAGCCATCTACAGAACATTTCATCCTAATAAAACTGAATACACATTATTCTCATCAGCCCACAAATCATCCTCCAAAATCTATCATATCATAGGATGCAAGTCTAGTATCAACAAATTTAAAAGAATTGAAATTATTCCTTGTATCTTCTCAGAACATCACAGAATAAAATTTGAACTCAACAGCACAGCAGTCTTCATACTTAGGCAAAGTCATAGAAACTATGTAACCTTAAGCTGAATGATAACTGCGTCAAAAATGAGATTAAGAAGGAAATCATCAGATTTCTGGAAAAGAAGTGATAATGAAGACACAAACTATCAAAACCATGTGGGATACTACAAAGGCATTCCTGAGAGAAATTTGTAGCATGAGATGGCTTCATCAAGAAAATAGAAAGAGAGCAAGTCAGCAACCTAATGGGCCATCTCAACCAACTGGAAAAGAAAGAACAATCCAACCCCAAAACCAGAAGAAGAAAATAAATAACCAAAATTAGAACAGAATTAAAGGAAATTGAAACAAAAGAATCATTCAGAAGATCAATGAAACAAAAAGGTTTGTTTTTTTTTAAAGATTAATGAAATTGATTAACCTTTGGCTAGACTAACCAGAAATAGAAAAGTAATATCTCTAATAACTTCAATCAGAAGTGATAAAGGGGAAATAACAACACATACCACAGAAGTACAAAAGATCCTCAATGATTGCTCCAAAAAATAAAACTCTATTCTCAGAAATATGTAAACGTGGAGGAACTGTACCAATACCTGGAAGCATGCCACCTTCCTAAACTCAACCAGAAATAATTAGAAATTTTGAATAGACCAATATTAAGCACTGAAATAGCATCAACTATACAAAATCTCCCCAAAAAAGGAAAACCCGGGACCAAATGGTTTCACATCAAAATTCTACCAAACTTTCACAGAGGAACTAGTACCTATATTACATAACTTATTCCAAAACATAGAAAAGGAAGGAATCCTCCACAACACATTCTATGAAGCAAATACCCCCTGAACCCCAAACCAGGAATGGACCCAACAAAGAAAGAAAACTATAGACCAATATCATTAATGAATATTAATGAAAAAATATTCAATAAGATTCTAGCAAACAGAATACAATGTCACATTTAAAAAATGTACATAATGATCAAGTTGGTTTTATCCCAGAGTTACAAGGTTAGTTCAACTTATGTAAATCTCAAAACATAATTCACCACACAATAAAATAAAAAACAAAGACCATATGATTCTCTCAATTAATGCAGAAAAGGCTTTTGATAATATCCAGAATCCGTTCATGATTAGAACACTTAAGAAAATAAGCTTAGGTGGGACATTCTTAAACTGATAGAGGCCATCTACAACAAACCCACAGCCAATGTCATATTGAATGGAGTAAAATTGAAACCATTTCCACTCAGATTGGAACTAAACAAGGATGTCCACTGTCGTCACTGCTATTCATCATAATGCTGGAAGTCCTAGCCATTAAAATCAGGCAAGAGAAGGGAATTAAGGATATTTAAGTGGGGACAGAGGAGGTCAAACTCTTGCTCTTCACAGATGACATGATCTTATACCAGGAAAACCTCAGGGACTCAACTTCAAAGCTCTTTGAAGAATATATCAGTGTCTTGGGATACAAAATCAATACTTACAAATCAGTAGCCTTATATATACCAACAATAATCAATCTGAGAATATAATCAATGCCATGAAGGCTACGTTGAATAGTTGGATGAGAATATCTCAGACTGTATATGAAACCAGCACATTGTACCCCTTAATAGCACTAACGTACACAGCTATGATTTAACAATAAAAAACAAAAAAGACTCTGTTCCTTTTACAATATGCCAAAGAAGATGAAATACCTGGGAATACATCTAACAAAGGATGTGAAAGATCTCTATAAAAAGAACTATGAAACCCCAGGAAAAGAAATAACAGAAAACATTAACAAATGGAAGGACATACTACTCTTGTGGTTGGGAAAAATCAACATTGTTGAAATGTCCATACTACCCAAAGCAATCTTCAGATCTAATTCAATCCCCATCATAGCATCAATGTCATACTTTAAAGAACATGAAAAAATAGTACTTTGCTTTATATGGAATCAGGAAAAAACCTGAATATCCAATACAATTCTTAGAAATAAAAACTAATCTGGAGGCATCACATTACCAGACTTTAGGTTATACTACAAATCTATGAGTGATCAAAAAAGCATGGTACTGGCACAAAAAATAGAGATGCAGATCTATGAAATAGAATAGAGAATCAAGAGATGAATCCAGCCACATATCATCATTTGATCTTTGATAAGCCTAACAAAAATATGCATTGGGGAAAAGAATCCCTATGTAACAAATGGTGCTAGGAAAACTGGTTAGCCCCTTGTAGAAGACTGAAACTGGACTCATATCTCTCACCTATGACAAAAATTGTACACATTACTTCTATTTGTTATGGCTGGATGCCAATTATTTTGTACTGTAACTTGTTAAGAGTTTAATAACCTTAAGAATAGATAAATCTAAACAAGGAAAAATCAGAAATAAGAATTCATATATTACTTGTAGGTTTTAAGAATAACATACATAGACATTTGTATAACCAAATGTGTGTACCTCTATATTTTACTTGAAAGGATGAGATATGCCAAACATTACAAGGTCCTCTGAAATTAGTTCATTGGGTGTTGTTAATCTGAGAATAATTTGAAATAGCTGTAAAATTCAAGCACATATTAGTGTTATTTGCTATCCCTATGGTATTAAGTGTTTGTTTTTAATTTGCTGTTCTGAATTGTTTAATGTACATTTAAATTCTATTGATAACTTGGTATAAATATTGTAATATTTATATTTAAACAAAATCATGTTTTAAATATATCAGGTAAATACTTTATGGCATAGTTGTTTGTAGGTTATCAATGCATCTAAATGACTTTTTTCGATTTTCTCTTTAAATTGCTTTGGTCTGCTGGGTACTATACTACTGAGGATTGTTTTTAAATCTTTAGCTTGTTTTAAAGATAAAATCAGTCTGAAAGAAATACCTTAATTATTAATTAAAGCATTCATTTACTTTGTTTAATTACCTGACTAGAGGTCCTTTTAGGTTCTAACAATTTTGTATATCACCTATTCTGTATGTTTTAAAGAAAAGCTCAATCCACTTAGCTTCACAAATATTAATTTCAAATGAATGAGAATTGTACTATAGCACAAATTCAAATATTTACTACAAGTGCTTCTATATTAAGACTCCCTCATTTCTTAATCACAGTTCTAAATTGCAGACACATAAAATTTAATCAAAAATGTATATCTACATGTGACCAAAACTTTAAAATCAAACAGTAGTATATACATACTTACAAATATGAGGATAATTTTTTTGGATAAGTAAAGTCAAATTTGATTTTAAAATTATTTTTGAATAGCCAAATAAATAAATAAATAAAAACCAGGATTTGAATATTGGATTGGGTGCAAACTAGGTTCTAGGGCCCATCCTAGGTAATGTTTAGTTTCCAAATGTAGAAATATAAGCTCAGATCTACTAATAAACTTTCCTTATGTCATTTCATTTAGATTGAAAGAAAATTAGATATTTAAACGGCTTTCTATAAGACTAGCTTTTTAACTTAAATTTACTATATATTTTAATGAATCATCAACTTGGCTTATATGTCCCAAGTTATCACTAGAATATAGTATTTAGAAATACAATATTCAAGTAGGATTAGACAGCCATCACCACCAATGACCTAGAGATTAAAGCTAAACATTATTAGATAAATTAGGTTCCAAATTGCCATAAACAAGAGATAAATTAGAACTCAAGAATCATTTTATTTTTAACATTATTTCCTCTCAAAAGACTAATCTTAATGAGAGCAATATAATGATTCTTAAGAAGTTTCCAATTAATTTACTCTATGAGCTGGAAGGGAATAAATTGAGACACTAAAAGGAAGCAAAAAAAAAAAAAAGAAAATTTAGAATTAATACTGTAAAAAGTGTCAGTGAAAGCAATTATACTTATAAATATTTTTTACCAGAAAAGAAATGTAGAAAATCTTGAGGAAGTAATTACTGAGTATGACTATAGAACATATTTTCAATAAAGCAATATATTTGGCAAAAACTATTTCTGGAAAATATATATTTTTTTTATTTCAAGTATTCCTTGTATCTTTACAACTTGCCCTATGCCTCAAAGGCAAATGCTTTTAATATTTAGCTATTTTGTTCAGCAATTATCTCCATATATCCAAAGAATAGGAATATACTGCCCTATCCTATATAATCAATTTAAACATTACATGTTACGTTCTCATAGGACTTTGTTATTTGCCCAACTTCACACCTTTTATTTTCTATTCAATATAAATACGACTTAATTTTTGCTTAAAAACATTTAGTGTTTCCGTGATGACTTTTCAAATATTTTTCACTGCTGAGCCAAGAAATGAACTCTGATTACATTTCCTTCCTCTATAACTTTTTTTAACTAGAGTTAAAAATTGCAACCCCTCCCCATTTACTGTGGTTTTCTTTGAACTTATAAATAAATCACCACACACGCTCTAGTTCCTCTGCCTCATTCTAAAATTTCTCATATAGCAAAATCTTCCATCTCTTTTTTTTAAGTAGACATATATTTTTTTCTGCCCACATGCCTGCTAGAGGTATCTGACCTTATAGTAAAATAGGATCTCTGTGCACTCTAGGCCAACTATGCAACCATCAAGTAGATACTTCCTTCCTTTTTGCCACGATCTTGGGAATTTTCTTTCCCTATCTACTAGGTTGGGTGTCCTGTTCCCTGTGTCATAGTTTTTGCATCTTGAATTAATCTCTTGTTTTGATAGAAATCATTTTCAGATAGATTTCTGTAAAAAAGGTAAGGCACAGTCAAATTTTCTATACTTTGAAAGGCTAAAAATACTTCCTTCTATTCTAATATGTATTAGTCTGAATAAATAAAGAATTTTAGCCTGCAAATATATTTTTCTTCTGAATTTTGGAAACAATATCCAATATTCTTCTTATTTCTCTTGTTGCATTTAAGAGTCAGATATTCTGAGCTACCATCCCTTTGTATTTAAAGTACTTATTTGTTCTTTGAAGCACGAGTGTTCTTTTTCTCCTAATCACCACATTAGTGAGGAAGGGACTGCCACCATTAGTTACGGGGATGGCTGACTCATGACACCCAACACTGGACACATGAGATTAAAAGTAGTGCATACACTTACAGTTAAGGGGTGGAAGACACTGCTGTACTTGGAAAGTGAGTAAGAAACCAGGAGATGTGGGAGGCAGGCTTTGTAGGATCAGGAAGTTGGACGTTATTTGTACAGCAGGGTGGTGAGTGGGTGGTTACTTGCAGTTACAGTAAGGCCATTAGAGGAACTTCTATTTTCACCAGATGTCAAGGCGGAGAATAATATTAATGTTGGCACTTATATCCAATATAGAAATTTCCCTATTCACAAAAAGCCCATAGTAATATATTTCAATGAATTTATTTTTCATTTCCTAAGCCAAGCATTCTGTGCGTCCTTAAACTGAGAAAATTCATACCCTAACTTCTGAGAATTTTTCTTTTTGAATGATTGTTTTCAGAATGTCCCTTCCTCTATTTTGCTAAAGTTCTATCAGCCAGAGTTTGGACTTCTGAGATTATGTTAATTTTCTTATCAATTTCACACTCTTGAATATCATCTTGTCTTCCCATTCTTGTCAACGATGAATGAGACTTGACATTTCTCCCTATGACTTTACCATTGTAAATGCTGGTATATGTAAGATTTACAAGACCTCTTTTCTTTTTCTATGAACGATTTGTAAGTACTGTTTAATAGTTGAAGTATCTTCCCTGCTATCTCTGAAGATATTACTAATATCTTCTATGCTATTATCATCTCTATTTTATTTATTTGCTTTCTTTGTCTATATCATTTATTTTTAAATGTTGGCAGCCCATTTAGATTTACCAATGAGGTACTAAAAATTGATTAGAAATTCTACGTGTATCAAATTTACTGTAAGGGAGTCAGGTCTCCTGTGTGGATGTTATCTGACTGCTGTTTTTCAGGATCTGTGCAGGTAAAAGAGATGGGTAGTCTAATCATTTTGGATTGGATTGCAAGACTTGAAATTATTGATTCCAAATTCAGAAAAGCACTCTGAGACTCCTAATACAAAATAATAATAATAATACACTTTCTTATTGTATATCTACATTGGGTAGAAGACATGGGGATCCTAAGAGTAATATAGACTTCCCTTTTTTTAACCACTTTCCCTCAATGCCTCATACTTTGCACCACTACTCACACCCTCACAATATGTAATGTGTCTGACCCTGTAACCTTCCAAAGTCTCCTGTGGGTTTTTCACTACACTCACACTGCTTCAGCTCTACTCCAACATGAAGACAATCAGGTACAACTTCTTCCTCGTTGCTACATCATTTATCATTTATTCTTCTGCTTCATGTACTTAAGTAGTGAGGGTCAAGTTTGCAGAGTTTTGTTATTTTCATTGAAGATGAATTACATGGGCCAGGTGCTATAATTATGCTTGAAATTCTAGCACTCTGAGAGGCTAAAACAGGTGGATTCCTTGAGCTCAGGAGCTCGAGACCAGCCTGGGCCAGTCTCTACTAAAAATAAAAAAAACTAGCTGTGTGTCACAGTGGGTGCCTGTAGTCCCAGCTACTCAGGAGGCTACGGCAAGAGGATTGCCTGAGCCCAAGAGTTTGAGGTTGCTGTGAGCTATGACCTCAGCACCAGTGAGACTCTGTCTCAAAAAAAAAAAAAAAAGACAATGGATTACAATGGTATACTTCTTGACATTCTGGTTAATTCATTATGATTTTTTTATTATTAAGAGTGAAGGTGGGAAGCAATATCTGTTTTCTATCATCTCCAACCCTCTGGAGGCTTGGACGCATATTAAATTTTATAATTTTATTTTTTCTATGTAAATTTAACCCTTTCTCTATTTGGTAGCATTTCATGTCAAATTAATGTGAGGTGTAAATCTAAAATTTACCTCAAATTATAGGTAAATTGTTAAAAATCAATATAGCAACTTAAGTTTTTTTTTTCAAATTTAATCCTACTTTTATTTTTTATTTTTTGTTTTCTTTTCCTTTTTTTTTTTTTTAATTGTTGGGGATTCATTGAGGGTACAATAAGCCAGGTTACATTGATTGCAATTGTTAGGCAAAGTCTCTCTTGCAATCATGCCTTGCCCCCATAAAGTGTGACACACACCAAGGCCCCTTAAATTTTTAAAGAAATGTCAAAGATGATGGAAGATTTAGAGCCTGTTCCCATTTTCTTTATTTTTCTCTTTTAAGTTTTGGCACTAGAGTCTTATGTAGTCACCCAAGTTAGAATACAATGGTCCAATCACAGCTCACTGTAATATTGAATTGCCGGGGTCAAGTGACCCTTTTCCCTCAGCCTCCTAAGTTCCTGGGACCATGCGTGTACACCACTAAATTTAAAATTGTTTGTAAAGACAGGGTCTTGTTTTGTTGCCTAGGCTATTCCCCAACTCCAGGCCTCAAGCAATCTTCCTTCCCTCAGCTTTCTAAAGTGCTGGGATTACAGGTATGAGTCACCACACCAGGCCAGAAGCCCATTTTTAATTGTGTTTGAATGTCTTTAAAGACACGACACCCTTAATCTCAAAATTACTGTATTTCTTTAAAACTAAAGTTGGGAAATTATAAAAAAATTCCAAATCTTTGTGACACATTTGACTTACTAAGACACCAAAAAAATCTTCACCACTCCTTATGTGGAGTTAACTTCTATCAGACTCTTAGATGTTAACTCCATATAAAGAATCAGGAGCATCCTTAACCAGATTTATGCATTACAATAAGATTTAAACATATACTGAAAAAGTTTTCATCAGCGATGTATAACAGCAACTGAAATTTAGAGTTAGTATTTTTGTTATCCTGCTCCCTTTCATAAACATCAGGATTCACAATTTTGAAAAAATAATGAGGAAAAGCATGAGAAGCTTTGACTGATTTGATCAAAATTGGACAGCATTCCAGTATTTTTTATCATTCACATCTAACTCTCATTCTAATTAATACAACTGGTTCCAAGAATGTAGGTTATATTTTAATTCTAAATGGTTGACAAGGTACCACTTCCCAGGATGTTTCCTACAGAATGCTAACCTGGGAAATACACTGAGGATAAATGTTTCTGAGGTCAGTATTTTCAGAACTTTGGCTCCAACTATGACTTTTAAAAAGATTAAAATGCTTATTCACTTATTCCAAGAAATGCTGAGCCCTACCATAACTTCACTCCCCTAATCACCATGTTTCTACAAACCTATTTTATCCAGAACTACTGTTCATTATTTATTTCTGTTATTTAACCATTATTCATTTTAAGAACGAGTTTTACAAATTTAGTTCCCTATTTTTATTTTGTTCTTTTGATGTCAAAAAGATGTAATCTAAGTGAGATTTCAAAAGGGAGTTAATCAAGACATTTGAGTTGGAAAACTGTGAATAACATATATAAGAAAAAAATATTCTACTTGTGTACATATCTTGTGAGGAAAGAGTAATAAATACGATCATGACTTCTTTTCTTCCTATTCCAGATGTTTTCAAGGACTTAAAAAGACACGTTTAAATAGGTCAAAGGATGATCTCTCAGGTTAGACAAGAGGGTGTAAACACAATGTGTGCAAGAAATTGAATTCATTGTTAAGATGCTATTTTTCCACCATGGGCTTGCAACTCCTATTTTGTTTTAATCAGTTGTACTCTAACTTATTTCAGTCAGGGAATCTGAAACTTACGGTTTGTCTCAATTCAATCAAATTGATACTATTTAGGGTCCCATCTTCAGTACTGGTTTTACCAAGAGATTTTTGTCGTTTTCTTCTCAGGAGAAGTTTCCTGGATCAATGTCTGTGCTTTCTCTTTTTCATTTAAGCAACAGGATATTAATTCAGCAAAGAGCTATGTTACTTTGTACTTTCTATTTAAGTACGATTCATGTACCCAATAGGGATGTTCTAAAACCTGAAATAAAAACAAACACAATGAGAATGGTTTTTGTCACTCTTTTGAAAACAGGATACCCTCCTCTGTGTTCATGACTTTGCTTTCTTTTTGCTGACTCTATTTCCAGCTACTAATTTACATATATCAAAATCCAAGATGCCTAATCTAATCCCCAGTTCTGAGTGTTTCTTGTACTTAATAATTTGTGGGTTTTTTTGCAGTTTTTGGCCAGGGCTGGGTTTGAACCCACCACCTTTAGCATATGGGGCCGGCGCCCTGCCTTTGAGCCACAGGCACCGCCCCTGTACTTAATAATTTGATTTGGCATGCTCAAGTCTGGATTCTGTCTTATAATAATCGTGATATGGTGAATGAAGAAGGGTCTGGATTGTTTTTGGTGGGTGAAGACAACTGTGGCGTAGCCAAATAAGACTATTCTTCTACAGGTGCTCCTCTCTGGCACTGAAGCCAGTGACTCTCAACTTGGCTGCAGGTGGGAAGGCGGGAGCACTGATAGACCACAGACTTTGTGTGTTCCAGGCTTATGATATCAGAGTACACTCAGTTGGAGAGTTAAGAGCATCATTTTGAAGAGATGAGAAGATGAAAATTCTAAAGACATTATTTAAAAAGGCAAAGCATTTCCTCTTAACAGCTCCTCACTTCACCTAAGAAAGACAGAGAGGAGAGAGAACCTACCCACCAGGTACACTGAACACTAGCTTGGTAATAGGTACGTGTATTACTTTGACTCAAGCATCACAAGAGTGATCCATGTAACCCAAAACATTTGTACCCATAATGTTTAAATTAAAAAAATCTCACGAGCCCATTTTTGTAGCAAATCTGTATCTCTACATCTAGATCTAAATTGGTCCCATTGGTTCTGTTTCTCAAGAGAACCCTGGCTAATACATTGAAGTAAATTTTCTTCAAACGCTTCAAAGTCTCTTTATTTCCTACTAAGTAAAATCTAACCTACTCAGACTCTTTGCAATATGCCTTGCCATACATTGCAGGCCTCATCTGCCAGTGCCTTTTTAGGTACTTCAACTGTTTTCTTTCTAATAAACCTCAGTTGCTCAGAATTGCCTCCTACATTTCTCTCATGCACACTTTTTTGGCACTCTACCTTTTTTTTTCTTTTTTCATTTTCGATATCTGCCTCAATTCCTCCCATCCAAAATTTGTTTCCTTTTTTTTTTTCAATAATTTCAGCTGTAAGGAAAATAGTTTAAAAACACAAAAAATTATAAATACACACAGAAATAACTACTATTAAACAGTTCTAAAAAGGCAGAAAATGTATGCTTTCCTGTTTCAGAAAATGATAAATCTGTAGTAGTAGCATAATTTATATATAATAATTCTATATATAATTTATATATCGAAAAAAGCTGGTCTTGAAAACTCAAACTTTTTTATACACAAAACATTTTTTTTTTCTATACAATACAGCAACTTTTACACTGGGAAGTAAGTTTCTTCACTTGTCAGTTTCCATCTGACACAGGCCTTAGCCTGAGTTAGATCAGCCGGGTCAACGTTTCTATTTCTTAAGCTCTGTCACTTCCTTCATGAAGTCTTTTCTGATCTTTTTACCCATATTAATCTCTTTTATCCTAATCTTCCCCATTGCATTCTTAATATCTTTTGTAGTATGTATGGACGTCTATATTTATGATATTTTTTATTTTATTTTTCTCCAGTTTATGCTGAATTATAAACCCCTGAGAGCATTTCTTATTATTATTCACGCGTTTCATAACAAACTGTACTGTACTTAATAGTCATTCAAATATTTATTGGCTTACATTTGATTTTTTGATGTCATGTTAACAATATAATATTTTTTCTGATATAAAAACTTCTCTGAAAGTTTTCTTTTGTATAAACATTTTTGTTTTGGCAGTTATCCTGGGTGACATATACATATTTTCCCCCTAAAGTAAGGGTACTTTAAAAATAATAATAAAGGCTCCCTTACAAGCATTATTACTGACTTTTTGAGGTAAAAATTATGATAAGAGGACAGCCACAGTGGCTCACTCCTGTAATCCTAGCACTTCTGGAAGGCCATGGCAGGAGGATTGCTTGAGTTCAGGAGTTTGAGATCAGCTGGAACAAAAGGGAGCCTCTACGTCTACTAAAAATAGAAAAAAAAAAAAAAAAAGAGCTAGACATTGTGGTAGGGTTTGTAGTCCCAGCTACTTGGGAGGCTGAGGCAAGATGACCACTTGACCCTGGGAGTTTGAGGTTGCTGTGAGCTAAGACAATGCCCCCGGTACTCTCTCTGTCTCTATTTCAAAAAAGAAAAAGAAAAGAAAGAAAGAATTATGATAAAAGGTTTGCCACATAAATTTCAACTTAAGGAGTTGATTTGCCAGGAGGAAGAAAAAGAACACAAGTTGTCTTCAAAGCTAAGGACTTCAAATTTTTAATGCTACTTAGGACTTATATCTCTTTTTAAAATTCTGTTAAGGAACTAATTTCATTCAGTGAGCATATTAAATCTTACTGGAATTCCCAGTGTGGTGTGTGTGCACAACTTGAACACACACTAATAATTTCTTTTTAATTCTATTAAAAAGAATACAATACAAAGTTAATGCTGTATTGCTGCAAGATTTAACAAGAAACCAAATTTTCATAATACTTTGTGAATAACACAGTAAAATGACGAGCAGTATCATTAGGCATGTTAAAAATATCCTAATACATTAAATGTGAAACTCTGCATAGAATATTTACTTTTGTGTATAATTCTATCCAATTTCCTATACAGATTCAATTAAACAAGATGCAAAATTGATTCTTAATTGCCATTTTTATTTGTTTTTATATTATGAATATTATTTATTAAATTTGTTCTTTTTTGTTTTTTTTTTGGATTTTGGCCAGGGCTAGGTTTGAACCCGCCACCTCTGGCATATGGGACTGGCGCCCTACTCCTTGAGCCACAGGCGCCGCCCTATTTATTAAATTTGTTATGTGGTTCTTCTCTATGCCTTCGTCTATTCCTAACAGAGATTTTATTTTGTAAGTCATGAGTACATATATGTCAACTTGAGTGTTTCCTATGGAAAAAATACCTGAGTACTTACAAGGTGGTTTGAGTGAGAATTCAAGATTCTGCAAAAGAAAAAAAAAAATGAGTTGATAGTATTTTCTTCCAGTCAGCGCCTCTCCTGAGATTAGACTTATCCCATTCTATTCCAACTTAACAGTTATTTTTGGATGGAGAATGGACAGATATTGTGTCTTTATCAGCACCCCACTATAATTTCTGCTATGAGAACATGGTACGGAAATGTTAATGTTTTATATATTTCTGACAGTAGTAATGTACAATTCTATTTTGACCTTTCCAATGTGATACAGATCGATTAGCCGGGCACTTTATTTCTTCCTTTGTCTACTACTGTAATAGTCTATTAAGAAAAAGGGCAAAATGCTCACTCAATCAAACTCTCTAATGTGTTAGGTAATAGTCCCCCAATTTTGTTGAGTTAAAGCACATGCAAACTCACAGTTTAAATATAATACAACCCAAAATATGTTCTTGTCGGCAAAAGCATTCTATTATTTTAAATACCTCATATACAACTTTCTTCTGAATGATAGTTTTATTTAATATCTAATTTCATGCTCTCCGTTGCTAGCCATAGATTTTTTAAAAGGAAAGACATTCATAGCGTTTAGCTTCTAAAACTTTGATGTACGCTTTTTTTTTTTTTTCATTTTGACAAAATAGAATAATATCCCTGCAAATGTTGGACAAAGTAGCAAGGCACATAGGCGATTTTTCAAAATAATGAAAAGCCCTGTGGTTTCAGCACACACTTGCACGGTGGCTGGGCTGGATATTTAGATGCATAATTTCAACTTTTCTTTATGATAATGCGAACAAGGAGAAAAGAAAACAATTAAAATCATTTCATTCTAAAAGTAAACCGATTACTTGATAGTTTAAACTATTTTTTATTTGTTCTATACAAACATATCTTTATAATGAAAACCAGATATTTTATTCAAAAATCTCTGCTCACTAAGAGGTGTCAAAATCACAGCATTAAGAGTGGGAGAAAAACCTAATAATTATTGTTCTAGGATCTCCTGGCTCATACCTAAGGAAATCAATTAATAGCAATACAGTGATTAACAGCATGGTAGGCCGGATTCCCAGAGTCAATAATTTCCATTTTCACCACTGCAGGGATCTCATAAAAAAAAAAAAAAACAATATGTTATTTTAAAGTTAAAATTAGCATTTTTGCCACCTATTGGCAGCTTCAAAGACATTGCAAATCATGGAGAGTTGCTGCTTATATAATTCAGATGAATGCTTTACTTCTGATTTTTAGTATGAACCTATTTGAATATTTAGAACAAAAAAATGTAGCATACACTCCTCTCCAGAGTGAAATCAAAAGATATAGTACAACTATACTGGTTTTGGAAGGACTTAGCTTGGTTTGAAACAATGAACAAAAAGGGTTGGAATCGTTTATCTTGTCACCTGGTTATCTTTGCTGTCCGCTCAATTTTTCCTAACAGGATATGGATTACAAAACTTATTAGAGAAAGACAAAGAAGAAAGATAGTTATAAGCGAACATCTATGTGTGTTTATATGTAAATGAATAGTACAATGAAACACTTAAGAAGATCAATCCCTATAACCCCTTGGAGTCATCACCTCCTGAATTCCCAAGAAGAAATGCGGGAGTCACCTTGATTATTTTGTTCACCACACCGTGTATATTCAGTGGATATTTCAGATTATACATTTGCCTTTACCCTCTCCACCACCACTGGCTTTTATATTCCATAAGTGTCCGCCCAGTTTCTGTTTTACAAGAGACACCGTCTTCAGTTTCACTTGGATTTGCTTAACTATTTATGTTGCCTATGCCTCCAGTTTTAGCTTCATAAATGACACTCACTATACTGCTGTTGTGTCATTTTAACATCTATGGAAACAGCTTTTGAATAGCTTTACAGTTGGGTTGATAAGCCATTAATGTCATCCTATATTCCTCAAAGATTTGGTCATTAACTTCCACTCCAATAGTGTATCATTTTTCATGTCTAGAGAACATTCTAAATTATTCCACATAGTCAGAAATAGCATATTCTTCTTGGATGACCAGTCTAAATTTTATCATTCTGTGTCCTCATAACAACTTGTGTTTCCTTTTATCTTAGCACTTATCACAATGTGTTTCAATTTTCTTTTAAGTACATCTTTTAGTTTGAAACCATTGTAGATTCGGAAGCAGTGAAAAGAAACAACGCACAGATTCCTGTAGCTTTATCTGATTCTCCCTATGGTAACATCTTGCAATGCTATAGCAAAATATGAAAACCATAATACTGACATTGATATAATCCACTAATATTATCTTCGTCAACCCAGATTTACTTTTACTTTTATGTGTGCACGTATTTAGTTCCAGGCAATTTCAACACATGTAGATTTGTGTTTCTGCCACCACTGTCAAAATGAAATACTTTACATCTTTTATGCTTACCTGGATAGAGTTGGAACACATTCTTCTTAGTAAAGTATCTCAAGAATGGGGAAAAAAGTATCCAGTGTACTCAATACTATTATGAAACCAGGATATAAACACTTACACACTCATGTGAACAATAAAACACAAATCTAATGTAGCAAGGGGAAGAGGCGAAGAGGGAGAGTGGGGGGGAAGGGAAGAAGGAAAGTGGTGGGAGGAAGGAGGCATTTGATGGGGTCTCACCTAATGTGCACAATGCAAACATGTGTGTCGAAATAACTAAGAGTAAATTATAAATGTCTTACCACAAAATATAAGTGAGATGATGGTGATGTTAATCAGTTTGTTTTAAGCATTCTTCATTGTATATCAAATCATCATACACCATAAATTTATAGTTATGATTTTAATTAAAAATTAATAAAAATAGAAAAAAACCAGTTCCATCACCAAGAGTTTTCTCAGATTACCCTTTTATGATCAAACCAAATTAATTCCCTATTTCCTCGGCACCCAACCCTGTTCAGTACATCTAACAATCAATTATCTATTCTTTATTTCTATTGTTTTTTACATTGCATAAATTTTTAGCAATAGATTTATTTAGCCTATAATCTTCTGTGTTTACCTTTTGGTGAATAAAGTCAAAGAAGGTCTTAATGAATGAAGTGATATTCTGTATTCATGAATTGGAAAGTTTAATATAGAAAAGATATAAACTCTTTCAAAAGCAATACATAAGATGAATGGAATTCCTATCAAAATGACAGCATGATTTTTGTAGACATAAACAAGTTTATTCTAAACTGTGTATTAAAAACAATAAGCCATGGAATAGCTAACACTGTTATTTATTTATTTATTATTTTGAGACAGAGTCACACTATGTCGCCCTCAGTAGAGTCCCGCAGTGTCACAGCTCACAGCCACCTCAAACTCTTGGGCTTAAGTGATTCTTTTGCCTCAGCCTCCCAAGTAGCTGGGACTATAGGTGCCCACCACAACACCCGGTTATTTTTTGGTTGCAGTTGTCATTGTTGTTTTAGAAGGCCCTGATCGGGTTCAAACCCGCCAGCGCAGGTGTATGTGGCTGGCGCCCTAACCACTGAGCAATGGGTGCTGGGCCAGCTAACACTATTTTAAACAGAAAAATATAGCAAGAAGAATCACTCTACCTGATGTAAAGGGATGACACAGAGTGACATAGTCAGGACAATTTGATATTGATGTCCTTCTTAGGCCAGAAGGATAGACACATACAGCACAGAACAGAATGAAGAAACAGAAACAGAAATACAAGTATGTCCAATGATTTTGTTAACGGTGCAACGTAATTCAACGAAGAAAAGGCAGACTTTTTTTTTTTTTTTTTTTTTTTATTGTTGGGGATTCTTTGAGGGTACAATAAGCCAGGTTACACTGATTGCAATTGTTAGGTAAAGCCCCTCTTGCAATCAACAAGTGGTGCTGGATAGTTATCCTAAGACAAAAATAAAGAAATTTGTCCTAAGTTTTACACATATAAAATTAAGTCAAAATGGACCTAGATTTATATGTAAAATGCAAAACAATAAACTGTTAGAAAAAATATGTAGTGGAAATTTCAGGAGATCTAGGGTTATGAGGAGAATCTCAGACATAACACTATAAGTTTTCAGATTATTTTTAATGCTTCTTGCACTGGCTTGTAACATCTTCATTTCTTGTCAGCCTATAGTATCACTTTATAATATAATTATTATTTTTAAAATGGTTTCCAAACTAAAAATATATTTAGGAACAAAGTGTCACAAAATCAAAAAGGTGGATTTTCCTCTCATCAACAATGGCTTGGGTAGTTTCCCTGGGGACGAATGGGCTCTGATGCTGCCGCAGCTCCAGCTATCCCCAGTGTAAGTCAGTTATTAGTTATTAGCTGGCAGCTTTTTAACATAAGCACATAGCTGGGGGGAAGGGGCAGACCTTGTCCCTCTGTCTAGCCATAGAGAACGAAGGAGCAAGACAGGCAGAGCTCACTTCCTCTGGAAGGGAATGGGGCAACCTGGTATTTTCCCAGTACCTTGAATATATTTCAACTCATGGTAACAATGTTACTATTACCTCCCTCCAGTTGTGTTCATGTGTGGACTCTGAGATCTAACACTTGCTCAGTCCTCATTACCCAAGATGAGCTTCAACCCCACAAGAGAAGTCTTCTGACAAAAGGTTTTGTGACGCTATCTTTACTTTTCTTTTTTTTTTTTTTTAAATCATAGCTGTGTACATTAATGCGATCATGGGGCACCATACCCTGGTTTCATAGACCGTTTGACACATGTTCATCACACTGGTTCACATAGCCTTCCCGGCATTTTCTTAGTTATTGTGCTCAGACGTTTACATTCCACCTTTACTCAGCTTCACATGTACCCCGTAAGATGCCCCGCAGGTTGAGTGATGAATTACTGTATGTCTTGCCTTCTAACTCTTATCTCCATACATTAAATACCCTCCATACTCTGTGCATGCTATTCCTTCTCCTGGAAATTCCAAACTTCAACCTTCTCTCATCTCTTCTCCATCGATCCAAATCTGTCATCTTTCAACACATTTCCCGACCACAAGCTCCAAGAGACCTTCCCTGAAGACTTCCAACATAACTCCGTGTCCCCTCTGATACCCTGTAACCACATGTGTGTCTCACATGTCACAGACTGCTTTCACCGAGCTTAGTTTCTCTTATGTCTAACCTCTACTAGACTTTTTTAACAAACTCCATCAATTTGAGCCTATTATCAGTGTAATATTGACTATTACAATTTCCGATTAGATAGGTACACATGTGTGTGTCTATACATACACACAGATCCATGCAGTGCTCTGACATTTTTGTGAAATCCGTTTGGATAAAAGTTCTTCTCAGTAACTTTGGATTCACACACCCGAATGTTTGCTTTTGGTTTAATGTAATCCATCGTTGCTAGAGGATGCTGTAATACAGTAGGTTGTTGGGAAGGATTATAAGCGTGTACATCTGTGTTTATGTGTGTTATGTGACTTTGTAGAAGTTTGACCCTAGAAATCCTGGTGGAACCTGTGGTGCACTGTGGTACGGTGTTTTTGTAGCTTGGGTAAATCATAAACTGTGTGATTTAGCACTTCACATGATTACTGTGATTCACACATATTTGAATTCACGCTGACGCTTGATGCTAAATTCAGTTAGATGCCAAGATTTAGAATTTGGGTGCATCCACAATATTTTTCTCTTTTCTGTTTATCTGCTTGTTGTGATTGGTGATTACCAGCAGCTGCTGTGCACATTTGTTGATAATGAGAGATGTTTAGTGTTCTGTTTTCCAGTTTCTCTTGCTTCAAACCCTCCATGATAATCAGCTTATCTGCATTTGGCTTTGGCACGATAAGATTATCTTTACCCGTGTGGGTTTAGTCCTTCCATCATAGCTACAAATCTTTGTGATTGGGCACACAGCAATGTTGGCTAGAGAACAGACAAGACTAGGCATTCTGGCTCATTCTGGTTTAGAAACAGCAATCAGCCCCTAGTCCCGGAAGAAAATACTTAGCTTGGTCATCAGACATGCTGGTCTGCATGTCCCCTCCTGTTAACTGATCCCTGGAGCCAGAGGACTTAACAGTATTTCTGGGAAGAAGGCCCCCACAATCACCCAGAATTGCGTAAAGAGATACAGAGAGATCACTCATATTCGGAGGTTAACGTGAGCGTGAGGCTGCCGGGAATGTTTCACAGCCGCTGAGCAGACATCCTTCTCTCTCATTTGCACAGTTCACTCATAGTATGGTGTATTCCACAAGGGTGTATCTGGAAGCAGAGCCTAAACACCCCCATGCTGTGCTAATGTCCCCATCCTTGTTGTGTCTTTTGTCAGAGTACAGTACAGTTACAGTGCGGTGCAGTAAGGCTGAGGTAGAAAAAGACAAATCCACTGATTGAGTGTGTTCTTCATTCTTCTTAAGGACCATCTCGTCTTTAATGAAACACACACATCATTTAGTTAAGCAGCGTGAAAAATGGTTCGTGGGCATTAAATTAAAATTTGGGTATTAAATTATTTATCTATGTAAGGAGCGTCCACTCAGTACTCTGAAATACATCAAATGTTTCTAAAGCAATCTTTGGTTAACTATGGTAAAGTGAGTTTTATTGCACTGATTTCCGCTGAAAGAGGGATACTTACTAATAAAGCATTTGTCGACTTGAGAATGATTAGTTAATTATTAATTCTTAAAATTTCTGTGTATTTTTCTGCATATTTCTTACCACGTGGGAAGCTTTGGACACTCCTATTTCCCAGGTTCCATTACCACTCCAACTAAACCATAATCCTGAAAATGGGGCCCAGGCATCAATGAGTCTTCTTCTTACAGGTAGTTAGAATGAGCAGTCACGTGTGAGAACTAGTGATTAATTAATCCTCTCAGTTATTCATATCAAAATAATCATCTCTTCAGGTTTATTGGGGTAGTTAGTTTCTGATTTTTTGTTCATCTTTAGCATATATACCATATTATATTATTATATTATATATATATATATATATATTACTACTTACTGCTTCCTTTTAACCCTTGTAAGCATTCATCTTTCGGTTAAGGTGTAAAAATAAAATACATTTTCCTCAAATCTCCTATTTCTATATCTTAATCTATCTCAATAAAACTCATGATTTCTTTTTTTCAGTTAGCTTTAAGTGTTGAGAGCACTTGGTACTCTGTTAACTGACCAATGAGACTGCCTCCCATAACAATGATATCCAAATTACAGTGATGGAAATGTGCCCAGGGTTTGTAATTTGATGGGATCACAGGGTATAATACTACTTACTATATACTGAACAAGATGATTTGTCAAGGTACTTCAGAGACATTTTCCCAGATCTGCCATACAATATCCGACACTCAATGCTCAGGTTTTATAGTGTCTTTGTGCATGTCTTTCTGTTACGCCTTTTGTCTGTTTCCTAGTACAAATGGAAGTATCCAGCTGGATGAAATAAAAATTTCTATCTGCCTCTTATTGTTTCTTGTCACAGTTGTAAATTAATAGTAATGTGTATTCGTGTGGTGTAGACACATCCTAATTTGAAGGTTTCATTTCAGGCACATATCTCTGAGATGTGAACACCGGCTGTCACACAGGAAACATTGAAAAGAGCTCTCATTTCGACACTTTATTTCACCTGTGGTCGGTTATTATTATTACCATTTTGTTGTTGATTTTGCAAAATACCTATTAAATGAATGTGTGTGGCAAGCCCAAACTGTAAGGAAGGGTTTTTATCAAGAAGCAAAGGCCTCTTCTTCATTCCTTCAAAGTTTTACTCGCTTCTGAGATATAACTTTTGAAAACAACAATATGAATTCATTGAAAATTGAAACTATAGCTACTACAATCATAAATAAACACACCTACATGCCTATGTAAGCATGAAAGATAAATACACCTGTATGCTTGTGTACGTATGACTCTTTATGTGCAGAGTTGTATAAATGCACATGTTAGTGTGCAAAGATATTGGGGAAAAACAAAGTTTTTTATCCTCCTCACTCTATTTTCACAGTCACTCACTGTAGCACAGAATGCTTTCAGCTCCAGGTGTGTGGTTTTCCTCCATAAGCAGTTCTGCAGTAGTCCCCAGCCGGCTATCCTCTAATTCAGTTCAATTCTGATGCTGTCTACCTGGACATAGGGTCAGATCCCACAGGCTTAGAGCTCAGTTACACAGCACTGGCTCCCACTTCAAATTCTTCCTGAAAGCACAGGTTATGATTTGTGCTTCTGACCCATGCCTTGGATATGATTAATTTGCTAGAACAATTCACAGAACTCAGAGAAACACTGTGTTTGTTGGTTTGTTGTAAAGGATTTTACCAAGGGTGCAGATGAGCAGCCTGACGCACAGGGCCAGGTATGTAGGTAGTGGTGTGGGGCTTCCATGACCTCCCAGGCTGTGCCCCTCTCTGGGTCTATTTACTTGTTCAACTAACGAGAAGCTCCAGTTCTTAGAATTCTTTTTGGAAGCTTCTTTACATAGGCAAGACTGATTGGATAGTTAGCCACTGGTGGTAAGCTTCACCTTCATCCCTCTTTTCACCCAGGAGACAGGGATGGGGCTGAAAGTTCCAACCCTCTAATCAAGCTTTAGTGTTTCTGGAGTCCAGTCTACATCCTGAAGCTCTCCAGAAATCCCCAGCCACCAATCATTTAACTAGCATAATAAGACACTTTTTATGTCCTTGGGATCTAGAGATTTCAAGAGTTTTAACAGCTATATGCCAGGAAATGGGAACTAAGAAAATCATCATGATTATATAGATAGATAGATATAGATATTTAATATTCTTATATTTTTAATAATATAATATATATTTTATATATTCTTATATATTTTTATATTAAATATATAATATTTGATATATATCATGTTAAATATATATTCTTACATATAAATATATATATATCCCAAAGTATCACAGTTTGTGTTTTAAATTGGATTGTGTTTTAAACAGGCATTGTTGTCTGAAACTTACATCTTTCTAACAGTATTGAAGACGCTTTCTTACAAGTAATTACTGTTTGCCTATCCAGTATTTCATTTTTTCTGAGTTATAATTACACACATTAAATGTACAGATCACAGTTCGATGACCGTTGGCAAATGTGCCCACTGTCTATATTAAAATATGGAATATTCTAGTGTTCTGATACACATGCACATGTACCCTGCATTTAATGACAGCATGATATTGGTTTGTGTGGAGATACTTATGACTTTGTTTACTGGTGTCTCCTTGATAAGCGTTTGTGCTCTTCCCGTTTTCTGCATTATAAAAATTAAAACCTAATGTCCACAGGCATATATATCTGTGCATGTGCTAAAGTCCTTCTTCAGGGTAGATACCCAAAGTACAAATGTTCACGCAAAACACCTGTACATATTTTCTTCTGATAATACCCCAACATTACCTCAGATTGTATTGCTTTGGATGGCAGGCCAGTTTTCCTTCACATTATAGAAAGACAGAGTCAGATGAAAAACCCTGTAATGATCAAACTGAGAATAATTTTACTTGGCATATAAATACTGTGGTGGGTTTCAGTCTGAGGTGGACGGACTTCCCTCCATTCTGTTACTCCTCCAGATGTATTGTGAAAATCTAGAGTTAGTTTAAGTCCCGCTGCTCTGTTTTTGTCTCAAATCCCAATAATCATGAAAGAAATTTTCAAGGCTTCCAGTTTAGGAGTTTGCCTGGAAGTAATTCAGCACTCCTCTAACCTTAAGTATCTATTTCTCAAGCAGTTCTTCAGTTAAGTACTCATGTGGTCTTGCCACAGCTCACTCTTCTGGGATTCTAAATGTGGAGTTTCTCAGTGACTTCTATGGTAAAGTTTGTTCTCACCCGTGTGACAATTTCATTTTGTACTTTTTTTCTTTTGCTTTCTTTTCTCAGCTATGATCTTATCTATTGTTTAATCTTCTAGAAAGTCCTCATTTGCATTAGTGTTCTTTCCTTTACTATGCCTTGTTCTATCACTACTGTATATTTAAAACAGATGTTTGTTCTGCTTATTCTATAAAATTAAGTTGAAAGTAGGTGGGAAGAAGAGATCAAGGCAATGCTCAGTCTGTTACCTGGAAACAGAATCTGTTTTGCTTCCAAAACACATTACTGCCTCACCTAGTTTCCGACTATGGTAACCCACAGTATGTTGTCTTGTCTTTATTCTCTTCCTGAAGATAATAGTTAATTATTATACCTATGTCGATTGTTACACCTTATCTTTGACACAGATAAAGGCGGTAACAGTTAATAAGAGAAAATACTCTTGATGGACTGAAGATTGAAATTGTCTGCTAATTGTTTAAAATTTGTATCTGAGCATGTTGAGTTGTTTATATGTGTATATGCATGAATGTTATATAAACATATGTTTCTTGGGGAGTGTGGTTCAGTTTCACATGGAGGTAGCAATTGACTCAGAGTTATTCACCTGGAGTGGATAAAGGATGGTTGAGTCCAGGGAGCAGATTATGAAAACACACACAGCTTTCTCTCCTCCTCTGAGATTCTTATAGCTATCTTTTCTGAATTAAAAAAAAAAAAAATAGCTTTGAGATTCTGAGATGTACCTGCAAATGCCAACACTTTTTATCCTAATTCTAGTTCAAGATAAGCTGTCTTACTTGGTTTCCATTAAAGTTGGCTTAGATGAGTTACAACAAGTTGCACTAAACAAGTAACAAGTGACAAGAGAAAAACAATAGAACATACTTCATATGAAGGCTATTTTCCATTTTCAAATTCTACTTCAAGCTAAATGAGGTGAAAATGATTTCTTTTTGCAGGGAACTGAACCTTTATTAAAGATCCCTTTGATAGAAGGCCCCCATCAAGAATTTTTGTGAACTTCCTTTCGTCTTTTTTGCTTCTCCATACAAAAAATAAGGTAATGAAACAGAAAGTAACTTGCTTCAGCTTATATAATGAAAACCCTCAGGACGTTGTCACGTGCAGAGCTTTAGACCACAGGCTGCCTGAAACTTTGACCTTGACTATCCATGGCATAACATAAACCGTCTGATAAATCAGAGCTCCTCCAGGAATCTTGGAAAATTCTTACAACTTTAGAGCCATGACTAGTATTAATAATCTTCCAATAAAGGGCAAAGATATTTTAATAGGATATATTTTTATAGCTTATTAATAGGTTTTACATTTTCAAATATTTAAAATTTTCTGTAAAATAATAACTGTACTTCAGAAGAAAGCACTTAAGTCCAGAATATCATATAAAATTCATTGAAACAGAAAAGAGAAAATTTAAGGTTCAAATTAGATTATTATCATTGGAATCAAAATTGAAGGGTTATAGAGAAATATTTTAAGAACCCGATTTAATGTTTAAAATATACAATGAGGAATAGTAGGGCACTTCAACCAAAATGAAGTCCTTTAAAGGAACTCTCCATTAAAATAAAACATTTTTTTCTTGAATTAAGAATACTATTACTGGTACTTATAGGTTTTTTACTTGCTTAAGTTCAAAATATCATTAGCTATAAAGCAAAACTCAATATACTATGTTTAATGGACTAATTTTTGATCTTATCAAAGCTGTTTCTTGATCTAGAGAAAAATGAATCATATTAACAGGCTACACATTATTTACCTTAATATAACATGTTACGTAAGTGACAATTTTGAGATTTTTATATCAGTTAACTTAAGCTGCCATAACAAACATTTTTAATGTTTAACAAAATGTTAAAGACTTAAGAAAAACAATATGTTTTTCTCCTAATTAATAATCCAGGGCAGGTATTACAGGTCAGTGAGAACAGATGTGTTTATGTGTGGTTGGGAGGGGTAAGGATGAGATGACGTTCTAGACTCAGGCAGTCAGGTGGAGTCTCACGCTAATAGTAACTCTTCCACCTTCAATACGTGGCTTCCAAGATCATGTTGGCTAATGTCATTCTGGGCAACAAGACTGGGGGAAGAGGAGAGAGGAATATACACACAGACCACCAAAGTAAAAGATCTGCATGTACAACATTGTAGCTAAATTAAAGATAATTAAATAACAATGAATATAGGCAAAGTAAAATTTCAAGTAAAAGATATTTAAAAAGAAAGCAATTTTGTATGTATTTAGAGAAGTTAAATTTTTAAGTAAAAATCAATTTGCTTTTCTATTTTGAGCCCAAGACTTTAAAACTAACAGTTCTCTTCAGAAGACTGGGTTGATACATTAACCAGTTTAAAATTACCAGCAAACTATTTAAATTAATATTTAATAGGATGATCTTAACTTTATCACATTATAACTAAGCAAACATGCACATTCCCAAGAACTCACATCTTGACAGAGCATGCGCCTGTCAAGTATTTTTGAAAAGGCTATCAAAATAACGGAGAAACTATTTTTTATGGAGGATATAATGGAAACTCAGAAATGCATTAGAACATCCTCTGCATATTCCATAGCTTAATAACCAAACTCATCTTCATTCAGCATTAAGGATTGAAGTAATTCTAAAACCAGCTTTCATACAAACACAATGTATCTCTTCAAATGATGAGAGCTGTCAAAATGCAAATGTAATATATTATATTACCTGAGCAAAACATAAGCCCCTTAACTTTGATGTCTCTTCACAGGTTTACCTTTGAAATGTATTGCCAGTGCAAAATCAGCTAAATGTTTGAAATCTTTTTTTTTTCTTTTATAGTGGAAGTGCAAAAAATCTAGCAATAACTAAAATTATATAAAGTTAAATAAAACAAAGCTTTATTATAAACAAAATGAGACATCTTTTCTTATAAATCTGTTTATTGGATACAGGTAACATCTTGTTAAATTCTCTCACTCTTTCTGTTTGTTTTGATCCTTCTCTTAGGGATAAAAATATCATTGACCTTGAGATACTGAAGAATCAAATGTTACCATGTCAAATTGGAAATGATAAAAGTAATATGTTTATCCAGTAATCAGGAACGTCTACTAATAGAGCAAAAAGTTTTTATTGGATAACAAACCCCTCAATTTTATATTTTTCGTTTATAAATAAGTCACCTGGCACTGCAAACTTTGCTTCATGTATCTTTCTCAGGGTTTAAAATGTCACTTTTAATAAGCAAATGACTCATAATTTACCTCTGGACATTATGAATTTTGAGTTATTTTCAGTAGCCACAATGATTTTCTACCAACTGATCTGTGTCTTTTCACTAGTCACCTCTGTTATAAATATCTTTATTTGATGGATTAGGTTTGAGTTAGTGACTTTTTATTTTTATTTTAAACACAACACTTTTAGTTTTCTTACATTGTCAACCCATTTTAAACGAAGTATCATAGGACATCTATATACTAACCTACATGAAGAGGTGATAAGTTGCATTTCAATTTTAGGATTTGGGTTTCTCTCTTGTCTAAGCAGTTTACAACCATTTCCCCCCAACACTTTTTCTACTTCTTTTAGTAAGATAATGAACTGGAGGTATTGAAGTTGGCAAACTCTTCCCTCCTGACTAGTCTAATATGGGTTGCCATCCTGATTTTCCCTGTTCAACAATCTATTCAATTCTGCAATTGTGATAATGATGTGTTGTCTTACAGAGCTATTGTGCTACCTAATTAATGTTTGTTACCTACCTAGAGATACTTGGAAAATAGATGATATTCCAATGCCAAGTGCATTATTATTCCATTAAAATTAATGCTTAGATGAAACCTAATGTGGAAGGTGTTGGCCTGGAAAGTGTTACCTATTACCGAGTGGAAGGGATATATTTGTTTGGCAGCTTTCTAGATACAGTGTAAGGACATGGCCATTACCAAACTGATACATAGAAGAGAAATACTTCATGCAGGCGATTTAGATTTTAATGAATTATAAATAAAGAACAAATATTCTGAGTTTATTTTTCTGGGTGTATCAATTACTTTGTAAGAGAAAAAAGGAAAACTACAAGAAGAAAATAGAGCTTCAAATTGGATTTGCCAAGAGGCTTACTTTACAGAGCAGTTTAGTGTACTGAAAAAGTATGAGCCTTAACTCGAAGAAGTTGGACCTGAAGTCAGGTCCATCAATGTTGAAATTCCTCTACTGTAGCTACAGGAGAGATTTCTATGGTGCTTTGTTGTGTTTTAGGCATATAAAATAATCCTGAACATGCACCAGTGACTCATAACTATTTTTAAATTAATAAAGAAGTTTGTGACCTTGGGCAAACCAAGTAATCATGCTAATATTAATGTGATATATGTCCTAAATATTAATAAAATATGCTCTTATTTTAAAACCTTTTGATATCACACATTTGCCACAAGACTTAAAATGAACAAATATGCTTTAATTAAGGATGTTTTTGTTGACTCTCTCCGGATTCAATTCTCTCCTTTCAGTTTCCACTCAAGGTCTGACAGATCTGTACATTCTGATACAGCAATAAAAACATGAATTAGCGCAGGTTAATTTAAAAAATGTTCATTGTAAAATTATGTGGCATGATAATATTCATAATTTAAAATAGATAAAATATGGTAAAAGATAAAGAATATATTTTGAAATAATTCCAATTAATATTACTATTTGGAGATAACATTTAAATATATTTCTTTACTGTGGCTTACAGACACTCAGACATTTACACATGGATGCTGTTTTCATTTCATTTTGTGAATCATTAAATATTCTTAAAAACACAATTTTGAGTGGCAGCTAAGTATACTTTACATCACTATTTAAAAATTAGTAATTAACTGAATTAAGTTTTCTAATATTTGATTAAAATAAATAATAGTGATGAAATGCATGTATGAAAAATGTGCAGTCATGTTTTTATTTCTTTAACATATATCACTTGAAGAATTATTTAAAGAGTGTGAATAATAACTTTGAGGCTCTTGATGCAAAATGTAAAATAGACCTCAAGATTGTAAGAATTAACACTGTCACCAGTGGTCCATCTGCTGATTAATGCCTATTTATATTTAATTTGTTGTAACATAGGTGTCCATATTCTTTGCCTATTTTTGACTATTGTGCTTGATTGTTTTTCTTTGGTATATAGTCAATTCTATGTAAATATAATACAATTTTACATATAATAAAAGTGTTAATTGTTTGTCATATATTTTCTCATTTAGAGCAAAAGCTCTTAGGGAAAAAACATGCCCAATGTGTTAGGAAAGCAGAAAAGTGATGACTCAACGTAGGGAGAAATGAAGAAAATAGTATTAAGAGAGGATAACATTTATAATCTACACTTAATAGTAAATGAGGTGAAGGCTATATTAATCAGTTTGATGTAAGTATTCCAAATTGTATATAAAATCAGTACATTGTACCCCATAAATGCATTAATGTATATGTTTATATATTTATGATTTAATAAAAATAAAAAAGGAGGGCGGTGCCTGTGGCTCAAAGGAGTAGGGCGCCTGCCCCATTTGCCCGAGGTGGCAGGTTCAAACCCAGCCCGGGCCAGAAACTGCAAAAAAATAAAATAAAATAAAATAGGATAAATAAATAAATAAACAAATAAGGAAAAAAAGAAAATGCTGCACCATTTGGGGACAGATATTTTTTAAAAAGAGAGAGATGATGACTCTGGTGGGGTATTTAGGCCAATGAGTCTTGCAAGACAAAGTGAAATCATTGGGATGAACTTGGAATGAAATTGGGAGTTGTTACATGGTTTTGAAGAGAGAAATCACCTGATCGCACTTAGGTTTTTAGAGGATTACTTTACTGTAGCTGCTGTCTTGAATACAGACTATAAAGAGGCAAGGTAAAGTGGCAAGGGAAGATACAAAGTGTTACAGAAATTAGAGGAGATGGGCGGCACTTGTGGCTCAAAGGAGTAAGGTGCCGGCCCCATATACCGGAGGTGGTGGGTTCAAACCCAGCCCCTGCTAAAAACTGCAAAAAAAAAAAAAAAAAAAGAAAAGAAAAGAAATGAGAGGAGAGTAATATAGTCTTTGTTCTGGTAGGACAGTGGTAAAGATGGTAAGAAATGGGCAAATTCTGGGTATGCTTTAAAGGTATTGCTAAGGAAGTATTGATTAGACATGCTTTCTGCTATGGTAAGTTGGAAACTGTATATACGAGTCCAGATTTCAGGAGAAAGTTCTGAGCTGGAGACGATGTCTCAGAATTGCTGACGCAGAGATGTGCAGTACTTAATGTGCTGGGATTGAATGAGATCTCCAAAAATGGGAAAGTAGGGAAGAAGAAGATGCCCTGAACGCTGGTCCACTTCAGGAATAAGCAGTAAAAAACAAACGGCTACAAAGAGGTGCAAAGTGAGATAGGAGCAAACCAGGAAAGGTTGAAGAATATGAATGAAGGAAAAAAGTGTAACCCGTAACCAGCTATAAGGAATGCTGGTGCTAGGTCAAGTACGGGGATGATTTGACAACACTAAGGTCATGAACAGAGTGTCTGTGGGGCAAAAGCCAATGGGGTTTGAGAGAGGATAGAAAAGTCGTTCAAGGATTATTGCTACAAAATAGGAGGAGAGTATGCAGAGAACTTGGCAGGGAGAGTGGATTTGAGAGAAACTTTTATATTTGATTTTACACTTAAAATAGGAGGAATAATAGCATAATGAAATGGTCTAGTAGAGAACAAAAATTTGAAAGTACTTGAGTACTATGCGGAGGAATCACTAGAGCAAAGTTGTTGAGTAGAAAAGAGGGGATGAAACTTGGTGCAGGAATAGAATTTGGTTTAACATAGGAGCAAGAAAAATTAATCTTTGAGGCATGAAATCAGGTGCAGCTGCTCTAGGTGTGTTCCGGGGAAATGAATATATAAAAATTACGTTCTCACCGTCTCTGGTCCTCATTTCACCTCATTTATATTTTTTTCTTGACTAAACACTTTGATTTTTCATGGTGTTAACTTCATCTATCTTTTCCTTTAGGATCTGTAGTTTTTCTGTCTTTCATTAAAGAGACTTCCCTTACTTGATGTGTTTAACATTTTCCCCTATACTACATTCTTCCCTAAGTTTTTATGTAGTCTTTTAATCCACTTGAGTTACTTATTTTGTTTTTGGAGTAAAACTAATAAAAAGTAGGAGAACATAATAGTTTAATATAAAATTTCAAAAATTAAAGATATATTTAGAGGTAGTAACATACTACTATTTTATATCGTAATAATGTGTACCTTTCCATTTTTAATTTAATACCATTTATTATGTTTTCCTGCACATATTTTGTTAGAGCTATTATAGGTCTTAAGACTTATTACATAAGACTGTAAGTGGTATACTTTATAAAAAGTAATTTAAGATATCTGATTAGGGCGGTGCCTGTGGCTCAAGGAGTAGGGCGCCGGTCCCATATGCCGGAGGTGGCGGGTTCAAACCTAGCCCCAGCCAAAAAAAATAAAAATAAATAAAAAATAAAAAAAAAAATAAAAAATAAAAAAAAAAAGATATCTGATTAAATGTTCCAAACTCAGAATAGTACAATCAAGGAATGTCTATATTTTATTCAAGGACTGTCCTTAAATTGTTTAATTTCCTTTGTTCTTCCTTCCTGAATGATTCCTAAGACAGAAGCCATCACTTTCAGTTGCAGAAACAAATTTATCTCAGTAATTACAACTCACTTTCGGGTATTAAAATAATGTATCCAAACAGAGTCCAATTTAAAATTTAAATCTCACTTCCTGTTCATGGATTTTCTCTTTTTCTAGGTCAAAGCTTACTTATTGCTTGGAGACTGGATTAAGAGATTCTTTCCCTGTCTCTTCCTTGTTCATTACTTTCCCATCCTCTCTGCAGCTTCGGGGTTTCTCTTCCTTCTGCAATGTGTGTGGTGTCCCAGCAAAAACTGAACCAGCCAAAGTTAAATAGACAAGAAAGACTATTCAAGACAGAGTGAGAGGGGCCAGAATTCAATCGGAGTTCAACACTACCAACTAAAAGGCGAGGTAGTTTTTAAGAATTGGGGGCGGGGGTCTTAGGTAATTGGTGCTTGTTATTGGCTTTACCCCCAAGGAAAAGTGAACTTTCTCTTATCTTCATGATAAGCAGTAGGTTCACAGTAGGAGCAAGGCTCCAACCGCAGTAGGAGCAAGACTCCCACAGAAACTGAGAGGTTGGGGCACTAAGGCCCTTGAGAATTACAGGTCATGGGGTAGGTCCTTAAGAAAGGCATTTGGTGGTTGTGAAACTGGTGAAAGGCTTTTTAAAAGATTTATATTTCAAAGGTGCAAAGAAAAAAATTTACACTTACAAACTTCTGAATTAAGTGCCCTAGGTCAAGCGAAGTAATGAGTCCTGGAGTCAGGAAAAAGCCTATGTCAAGTTTAGTCCATGGAGGGGCCTAGTAAGGGCCTGTTAGCCAGCGGGTCTGCGTTTCTTACTGTCTTGTCCTTGTACCTTAACTAAAATTTAGAAAACAGGAAAATCCCTTTTTTTCCATCTTAACTATTTCTAACAGTTTATGCTAGTGTTTAGGAACATGATTGATATGTAAATATTGACTTTTGTGCTTTTCCAGCAAGTTTGTGGAACTCATTTTTTCAATTATATTAATTTATCATGTATTATCACAGATATATGCAAGCAATTGTCTTGTCAGCAAATTATGATAGTTATGTTTCTTTTTTAATTCTACATCTTTTTTTTTGGTCATATTTTACTTCCTGTGTTCAGCAGAACTTCCCCTAAAAGGTTTAATACAAGAAATAATGGAACGCATTCATTTCTCTCCCTGATTTTAAAAGGAATATTTCACCATTAAGGATGAAACCTAATGAAAGTTTTGGGAAGAAGTCTGTCAGAAAAAGACAATACATTTATGTTCATATTTTACTGAAAATTTTTACCTAAGGACTGAATTTTTAAAGCTTTCTTTCCCCCTTTCTAAGGAGTTTAGAAATATAAATTTAATGTAGACAAGCAATGCTTTCCTTGTGTGTTTTTTTCTCTTAGCTATTTATGCATTTGCCATTCTAGGATGAGATGCAAGCTAGTATTTTTTAAATGTTACTTTTTGGATTTAAATATTTCATGGGTCTGGAATTAATGTTGATGACTGCTGTGTCATAGGTTCTATTAATTTCTTGATTTGAAGTTTCCTTTGGATCCTTTGTAACATTTGGTTTTATGGTGCGATCAGTTTGGGGGCCCTGTTGTTTATGATATAGTAATGATTATCACAGGCTCTCATACCAAACCCAGATTCTCTACCTTCGTTTCTGTCCTTGGTGAGTATTGAACCACTTGCTACCTAGTTTACTCATCTGTAAAACTGAAGTAAGAATAGTACTGTGGCTGGGAATTCTAAAGATGTCTCTAGGACATTCTCACCCCTGATTATTCAATCAAAAACTAACCTAAATCCTGCTGTGAGAGGACTTTACAAATGGAAATAAGGTTAAATTATCAGCTGACATTCAGGTAAGGAGATTATTCTGGATTATGTAAGTGGGTTTGAAGTCATTACAAGTACTCAAAAAAGCAGGAGAGAATGGTAGAAGAATTAAAGAGATTTGACTGAAGAAGGAAGCAGAAGAGAGATGTTGTGATAAAAAAAAAAAAGTCACAGAGGTAGCGTAGGTAAGAAGGTCTTGACTCCATGGTTGCTGGGTTTAAGATGGAGAAATAGTACTTCTTACGGAAAATGGGCAGTGTCTAAAAGCTGAGAATGATGCCTGGCTGGTAGATGGAAAAGAAATGATGACGGGAGAGAAGGGAACACTTTTACACTGCTGGTGGGACTGCAAACTAGTACAACCTTTCTGGAAGGAAGTATGGAGAAACTTCAAAGCACTCAAGCTAGACCTCCCATTTGATCCTGCAATCCCATTACTGGGCATCTACCCAGAAGGAAAGAAATCCTTTTATCATAAGGACACTTGTACTAGACTGTTTATTGCAGCTCAATTTACAATCGCCAAAATGTGGAAACAGCCTAAATGCCCACCAACCCAGGAATGGATTAACAAGCTGTGGTATGTGTATACCATGGAATACTATTCAGCCATTAAAAAAAATGGAGACTTTACATCCTTCGTATTAACCTGGATGGAAGTGGAAGACATTATTCTTAGTAAAGCATCACAAGAATGGAGAAGCATGAATCCTATGTACTCAATTTTGATATGAGGACAATTAATGACAATTAAGGTTATGTGGGGGGAAGCAGAAAGAGGGATGGAGGGAGGGGGGTAGGGCCTTGGTGTGTGTCACACTTTATGGGGGCAAGACATGATTGCAAGAGGGACTTTACGTAACAATTGCAATCAGTGTAACCTGGCTTATTGTACCCTCAATGAATCCCCAACAATAAAAAAAAAAAGAAAAAGAAAGAAGTAAATGAATTCCACCAACAATCTGATGGGGCTTAAAAGTAAATTTCTTCCCAGGCCTCCGGTAAGGAACACAGCTCTGAAAATACCTTGATTTTAGGCTGGCAAAAACGTTGGTGGACATAACAGCTACAGAAAATAGTGAAATAGTGAGTTTGTTTTGTTCTAAGCCACTAAATTTGAAGTAATTTGGCAAGATAGTAATATAAAAGGAAGACAAAGGCATACATAAAAGGATCGTTATGCACAGTAAATGAGTTTATTTGTGTAAAACACTATCTACCGACAGTACCCAGCAAGTATTAAGTGATAAATAAACTCTTACTTTGGCTACTCCCTATATTATTTCACCCAAATAACAACTTACTTATTATGATTTTATAGTTCATATCAGTATTTTTATGCCAATGTTTTCTCTAATTCATTGTCTTGGTTATCTAGACTGAGAGACAGTCCTATAGTTTCCATCTACATCACTGGTTCTATTTTAATTCATAAATGGGCATGAGATTTTAAGAACTTTTTAATTGTCCTTCTATCATAATGTTGTCATATCCTAAATAGCTCTTTCTCTGCCTCTCATAATCTTCCTCATCTTCATTTTTCCAAATAACTTTTCATTTGAATATATTATATCATCTTATCTTTCATGTATGTTTTAAGGTCAGTATTTCCTTAAATTTTTTAGACTATATGAGAATATATATATTTGTTATTTATTTCTATTGCTCTTTCAATTCTTATATTGATTATGTTTCGCTGGTTTTAATATAAAATTCCGTTACTATTCATTTGTTAATCCTAAAAGTGAAAGAGATGAGGATTGGTTTAGGCTTTGACACAGAGTGGGTAAATTATTACTGCTATTGTAATTCTTTGAATCAAAAATGAATCTGGATTGTAATATATGCATGCTTAAATCTCTGTTAAGGTTCATTTATCTAAGATGAATTTTGCTGAAATTAAAAGGCTTTCTTTTCTCAGTGATGGACATTTTTCAATGAAATATTAGAATAAGTCTGCAGTCTGTCCTTTTGAGAAACAGTATGTGAGCCACTGTAACCCTCAACGTATCAACATTTTCATCTCTTCTTTTCTCTGTAATGAACAGCACTTCCAAACACATCCCTGAATGCCCAGGTAAGACCTGAAGTGGAAATGAATAGAAACTAGAGTGCACAATGCTGTCACATTCATGAAAGAAATGTCAGCAATCTACTCCTGTAAGGTGTGTGCATTCATGTTTTGAGTGGAGGAAAAAAAAAACTAGATATTTCCCCTTTCTAGTCAGAGAAGATGCTTTTTCTCTGACAATGGGTGGAAATCTACCATCTTCTTTTAACAACTTTTTGTTTTTTGCTTTGTATTCTATCCCTGCTGTGGTTAGTGACATTTCTATCGGAAGCCAGTAGCCTGAAATAGCAGTCACTATCTCAAGTTGTAAGAAGACTTTCTTTAATTTTGCTATATATTTCATCAAACCAATAAGTAGCCAAAAATCATCTAAGATTCTGGCAATAGATTGACTGCTGGCCTTTCCTTTGGATGCTGAAAGTTTTGGAATTATTTTCTATTTTTCACTTGTATTTAAATAATTTTGTGAAAACTAGAAAATGCTACGTCTGGTGACATCTTAAATTCTAATTTTCACATTTTCATTTTTATGATCACCAAATATACCAACTAACCTTTCCATGTATTTTCAATTACTTGGTCATATGGAGAAGTCATTTTTGAAAAACTGTTGTGTGGAGTTACACTTTTTAGGGTATAAGTTTCCTAGTGAATAAAACAGCATAACCGGACAGCTAATAACATGGAGATATACAGACTGTCTTATTTTGGCAATTTTTTTCTCAGTGCAATGCAATCATGTCTAGAGAATTCTGTATGCAGACTGGAAGACTACATGTTATTAAACCCATTTTGCACATCGACATCAAGAAGACTTAAATGTTTGGGGCTTATTTTAAGCAAGTCACAAAGATATTTCTTACTCCTCAGCTCTGGTTATTGTTTTTCCATCTTATTCTTCTGAAAATAATTGACTTTCATGCATCCTTTCATCTTTTTAAAAGCTCAAGGAAGGCCTTGGAGCAGAAGCAAACTAGGCAAAAAAAAAAGGCTTCAAAGGGAAACTGAAACACAATTTGAAACTGTTTTGCAGAGCTGGGAGCTGCTGAAACAGAGTGTGCTCAGACTTTTGGACAGCAACCTGGAATGCAGCCTGACTTCAGGGATTGCCCCGGGGCGAGCTGTAAGCAGCAAAGCACTCACTAGGTCAACCCAGAGAAGTGTGGAGATCTATCTCTGTTAGTGCAGAGCTATAATTTGGTTAGCCATCACCCCCTTTCACTAAGACCTCTTATGTATACAGTTACTTTCCTTGTTTAGCATTGTTCCTCTCTCTAAACCCAAGAACAAAGAAACAGACAGTACATCAGAGGTTTGATAGGGAGAAACTGTGCAGTGCTATCCACATCTCTTTCCTCAGCTCATAGCTAATCTAGTCAAAACCACAGCTGAAATTTTATATATAGATATGAAAGTGTTATTAATAATATGATGAATTAATGTGCATTAATTATAGAAATTATTAGACAGCTAAGCGGATTCTCTCATGCCCATAGAACATGATCTTTTTATCTGTTGATAAGCTACAAACTACTGAATACAGTGTTTTAAACAGTAGCCATTTTCATCTGTCTCACTGTTTTGGAGTCATTATGAGAGCTGGGCTTGACTGGGTGACGCTTCTCTTCCTTGCAGCATCAGCTCCCCAGTAGTGGTATGTAGCTGCCTCTAGACTGATCTGGATGATTCACGAAGGCTTTGTGCAACATTATGTCTGGCACCTTAGGTGAGAAAGACTGGAGGGAAGTTCAACTGGACATCTTTTCTTCTCTAATTTAGGGCCTCTCATTCTGGTCTCTCCAGCAAAACAGCTAGAAAACTTACATGGTAACTCAGAGTTTCCAGAGGCTATAATGGAAGTTGCTAGACTTCTTAAAGCTTAACAGAGTGTTACATTTATTGGCTAAAGTAGTCTTGAGTCAGCATGAATTCTAGGGGAAGAGGAATATACTCTTCCTTGCAATGAAAGGGGAATATATTTTCACTGCTTAATAACAATATGTGGACTATTTAATGTCCTTCAATTGAGTTTCCGTAGGTGCATTAATCTCAATAGTACTTATCACAATGCCACTTGCAGGCAGGAATTCACATTTTGATGTAGTTACGACCATCCCCTCTCCTGTGTGCCTGCGCGCATGAGCAAGCATGTTTCTATCATCTATCCCTCTTTTACTGTTTATCTCTGTATCCATATCATTTATGTTAAAGAATGTATTTGAGGGTCCGTGTCCGTAGCTTAGTGGTTAGGGCACCAGCCACATGCACTGGGGCTGGCAGGTTCAAGACCGGCCTGCTAAACAACAATGACGACGACAACAACAACAACAAATAGCTGGACATTGTGGCAGGCGCTTGTAGTCCCAGCTACTTGGGGGACTGAGGCAAGAGAATTGCTTAAGCCCAAGAGTTTGAGGTTGCCGTGAGCTATGATGTCACAGCACTCTACCAAAGGCGACATGGTGAGACTCTGCCCCTCTCCCCGTGCGGAAAAAAAAAAATAAAAGTAATGTAGTTGAGGCAGCTAGTCTCCATTTGCGAAGTATATTAAAGTGGTATGTGGTAAGGGTTGAAAATAAGCATGAATTGAAGAAAATAACTTTTCTCTCTAGAAAACAATGAAGGATAAGGAGCTACCTATGCAGGCGTGGGTTAACCAAGTTTTTTTATTATTATTATGATTTGTTTGTTTCTAGAAATATAAATAAAAAACATACTGCCACAATGAGTGAAAAACTGAGACCCAATTTATCTAACCCATCATTTGTTTTATCCTAAGCATAAGACATTCAAGGGGAAGGATGGCAAAATAAGAGGTAGAGATTGGAATTGAAAGCAGTAGGTCAAGGTAAAGAAAGGACAGTTGAATGGTATTCCTATGTGTTTATACCTGATTACCATCAGAATAGAGTCACACAAAGGGAGGACGGAGGGAGGGAGGCAGGGAAGAATGCAAGAAAAAGAAAAAGGAAATTTAACAAAAGAAAATGAGAAATAAAGAGGTGGAAGAAGGAAACTCTTATCCATGTTACTTTCTTCATTTCAGACAAGAATTATTTGTTTCATACCAATTATGCAGCAACCCAAAATAAGCCTTTATTTCTGGGTAATTATTTTAAGTTATTTTTAACTACTAGCAGAAATGAATGGGGGGGGTCATTTCATCACTTTTTAGTACTTGACTCAATGTTGGGAACTGTGCCTTTATTAAACCCAGGTTAAATTAAAATATATATATATATACTTATTCTAAATATTTAAACAGGTTGGGATGCAATGAATAGATTACATACATTGACTGTCTCTCTCTCTCTACATATATCTGTATCTATATATGCATTTGTAGACATCTTCTAAGTAAAGAGTTGAAATTTTAATATAATTAGATTTGAGTGACTGGTAATAAAAGTACTTTTGACTGTCTCAAGAACTAATTACAAACTTGGTTGACAGGAAGGTTACCTGATGAATATCATGCCTATTTAGAATTAGTAATTTTTCACAATGCAGTTTCTCATATTCAACACAATGTTCGAAGCCACCATTGCCTGACAGCCTAATCCTGCCCATTTATGTAGCGTGCATTGTGACTTGCTTCCAAACCTTGTTTTTAGGAATCTATAGTGAGAATGCCATAATTAAAAAAGGCTGTTTTCTAAAATAGACCATATAATGTAAACATGTAGAGATACATTTTAGGTACACACCTTTCAGAATTTCATGCAAATCTAAAAATGCAACTTCACAAAGATTATGTGTAAGACTGTGTGAATGACTAACAGACATGATTTCTGGAAGGCAATTATCACATTCCCATGACCATGACTTTTTATTTCTTTTATGTCAGTTTCTGCAATTGGTTATAGTTTTAATATAAATATTTAAATAGCCCATATTTAAAACTATCACATTATAATAGCTCTATACAAATGTTATTAGTTACTGCAGCATTTTAATTTATGTGTGTCTGTGTGAGTGCGTATATATGTAATACTTAGTGTATATCTATGCATATATGTATGTATGTTTTTACAGTTCACCCTTGAGCAACATGGGTTTGACGTGTATGGCTCCACTTGTACATGTCTTTTTTCAATAAATATACTTGAGCATCTGTATCCTCGGGTTCCACAATCAAAAGCAGATAATAAATACGTTGCCCTTGAAGTGTGAAACCCGGGTCTGGTGAGGGCCAACTCATCACATACCCTGCTTTTACAGGGTGGACTGCAGGATTTGAGCAGACGTCTTTTCTGGTATACGTGGGAAGTCCTGGGACAAATCCCAAAGAATAACCACATATATGTACACGTGTGTGCACATGTCACTATACGTGCATACATTTGTAATTGTCAAAAGTTCCTTGAGAGGCCTGAAGATTTATTAGTGCTGTGTTATTACATGCATATCAGCCTAACGCAATCTGTATCACATATAGTGAAGAACACAAAACAAATGAGACTTTATTCATACAGCTTTTTCGTTCTATTAAAGCCATTCCTGGAGAGCAAGGTTTCTGCTTCATTATGACTCATTATTACTTAGAAACTTCTGATTTTTTAATTTTTTTTGCTAGTTCAGACAAAAATAAATTAATCTTCCCCTCAATTCCCTGGTACTAGAATACAGGAAATAAACTTTATATAGGATATTTTAGAAACCATTTGGGCATGCTCATCACCACCAACCACTAATTACAAAAGAGATTGAATATCACTGTATTCAAAGCTTTGCTACAACAGCATCTATGGCAGAACATTCTCAATTAAATTTTAGGATAATTGAACTTCTTTTCATTCCTCTTACTTTAACGTCTATAGCTAACTTTCAAAATTTAAATATATGTGGGAGAAAAGATATGCAGATTGCTTTATTACAAATAAACATGGAAATTAAAATTGTCATATAATAAAAATTTCAAGCTATTTAGATTAGTGTTTAAAATAAATCCATGCATATATACTTTGACAGATAACATAGTGCTTTTAACCATTTGTATTCATTTTGTGCATTTTATAGTTCAAGTGCTATACTGGGCCAGGGCTAAGAGTTCAATATTTAACATATACACTCAGTACAAACAGTTTATACGATTTCCTGCAAGAAAAAGTAAAATGCCTGTATTCCTAGAACTCTCAGAGGCCCAAGCAGGTGGTTTGCATAAGGTTGGGAGTTCAAGACCAGACTGAGCAAGAATGAAACTCCATCTATACTAAATCACAGAAGTATTAGCTGGGTATGGTGGGGCATATCTGTAGAGCTACATGGGAGGTTGAGGCAGGTGGATCTCTTGAGCCCAGGAGTTCGAGGTTGCAGTGAGCTAAGATGACGCCACTACTCCTCCACCCAGGGTGACAGAGTGAGACTGTGTTTCAGAAAATAAAAAGTAAATCATAATTTAGATCAAAGCATGCTCTTTTGTGAAGAAAAAATTTTCAAATATTATTTTTTAGTTCCAAAACATGCTATACATGTCTACAGGTTAAATCAAATATCAAATCAAAAATGTTTTAAATGCCTCAGTAATTCTCTCAAAATCAGAAAATATTTTAATTATCCTTTAATCAAATATCAAGTATAATGCACAAATCACTACATTATTCTTAACACATAAAAATCCAATTATTAATCCAAGCGGCAGTCCATTTCAGACCCTTCAGGTGTCTACCTGGCTAATTCTTACTTATACAATGAACTGAAACCAGTTGCTTATCATACTCAGATGCTTCGGGTGGGAAGATTCCAGTAATACAATTTTTTTATCTCTCTCACATTCAGGTAATCATTTTATTATTATTATTAATTATTAGGGGTACATAATTCTTAAAAAGATGTATATCTTTATAGAGTACATGTGATGTTTGGATGCAGGCATACAATGTGAATTAATTAAATTAGGGTAATTGTTGTATCCATCATTTCAAGCGTTTATCATTTTTTCGTGTTTGGAACACACCAATTCCATACCGTAGTTTTTGAAATTCTACCCTAACTTATTATTGATTATAGTCACTTTGTTGTGCTGTCGGATATTGTTCATTCTATCCAACTAACTACATTCTTTCACCCATTGACCAGCCTTCCTTCTTTGGTCCTTCCACGCTACCCTTCCCAGCCTCTGGTAACCATCATTCTCCTCTCTGTCTCCATAAAATCAATGTTCTTAATATTTAGCTCTCACGTATGAATGAAAACATGTAATATTGGTCTTTCTATGCTTGACTTGTTTCACTTAACATCACGTTCTGTAGTTCTGTCCATGTTGTTGCAATTTTTGTGGCTATAAAATATTTATTACGAATATGTACCACCATTTCTTTCCTCATTCATTCATTGAGAAATCTAACAGCAATTCTATCTACACTTAACTACAGCCCCCTCTGCTTTTAAACATTTTGTTGTTTCCATGTGTATTTTTTTATTCTATCTATCCCTTGAAAAGTTGTAGTTGTTTTTGATAGGTTCATCTTTTAGTCTTCCTACTCGGGATATAAGTGGTTTGCCTACTGCCACTAGAGCAATAGATCATTCTGGATTTGTGTCCTCACTGTTCCTCGTGAGTTGCAAACCTTCAGATGAACTCCCGTTGTTCTTGAACATCCTTTACTTTCAGATTTAAGAACTTCTTTTAGCATTTCTTGAATGACATGCCTGGTGTTGATGAAATCGCTTGGCTTTTATTTGTCTGAGAAAGTCAGACACCTTCATATCTGAAGATATTTTTGCAGGATATAATATTCTAGAGTTGAGGTTTTCTTCAGCCCATTGAATATGACATGCCGCTGTCTCCTGGCCTGTAAGTTTTCAACTGCTGCCAGACATCATGGGACTCACATGTTTGTTTTGTTTTGCTTTTTCGTTTCGCTTAAAACTGTCTTTTATCTGTGAGCTTCAGGAGCTTTATTATCAAATGCCTTGAGGTAATCGTATTTGCGTTATATCTGCTCAGTATTCTGTGAGCTTTTTGTGCCTGAATAGTGATATCTTTCTCTAGGTTTGGGAAGACTCTGTTATTATTTAGTAGAATAAACCTTATAACCAGATCTCTTTCTACCTGCTCTTTAAAGACAATAACTCTTAGATTTTCCCTTTTGAGGCTATTTCTAGAACTTGTGGTGTGCGTTGTTCTTTTTTGTCCATGTTTCTTTTTCTCTTTGTGTATTTTCAAATAATCTGTCTTCAAGTGAATTCCTTCTTCTGCTTGGTGAATTCTGCTGCTGTGAGACTCTGATGCATTTCTCAATTTGTCAAATGAATTTCTGCTTGATTTTTTTTAGTATTTCAATCTCTTTGTTGATTTCTAACAGGCTTATGACTTTCTTCTCTATGTTATTTTGAAGTTCACTAAGCTTCTATAGGACAGTTATTTTGAATCCTGGTCTGAAAGATCACATATCTCCATCACCCTTGGATTGGTCACTTATTTTGTTTCATGATGTCATGTTTTCCCGGATGCTCTTATTGCTTGTGGATGTTTGTCAATGTCGGAGCATTAAAGAGTTAGGTATTTATTGCAATCCCCTCAGTCTGAGCTTCTGTGAACCTATATTTCATGAGAAGACTTTCCAGATATTCAAAAGGATTGAGTGTTGTGGTCTAAGTCTTTGGTCACTATAGCTGTATCAGCACTGGAGTTCCCCAAACTCAGTAATTCTTTGATTCTCAAAGACTCCTGTTGGTACGGTTTATGTGAGATTGTGTAAGATACAGGAGAATTCCCTGGATTACCTGGCATTTTTTCTTATTTTCTTCCTTCACTCTTTGTGCTGGGCTGCTGGAGTTAGGTAAAGAATAATGTGGGCCCTCTCTCTTGGCCACCAGTGCCAGACCATGCCTGGAGCCAACTCAGTCTCACCAAAACCTGTTGACTATTATCTGGCTACCTGTGGTGTTTAATCAAAGCCCAAGGTTCTTTAGTCAGCAGGTGGCTAATTCTGCCAGAACTGGGTTCTTCCCTTTGGAACAGCAAGTTTCCTTCTGGCCTAAGGTGTGTCTAGAAATGCTGTCTAAATACTAACATCTGGACTCAAGGGCCTCAGGATTCTGCTTGATTCTTTATTTTGGTATAGTTGAGGTGGTACCCAAGTTGAAAAACAAAATCCTCTGACCTATTCACTTTCCTTTCTTCAGGTGGAAGATGACTTTCACTGAGCTGCACTGCCTGGACTTGGGGGACGGATGACACAGGTACCAGCTTGGCCAGCACTGCTGGTGTCTCACTGGGCCACATGTATCCCAAGTGCACTGGCTCTGATCCAGCACAGCCATAGAAATTACCCAAGGTTACTTTTTGTTATGCTTTGATAGGGTTAGCCATAACTTGAGTTTCAAGGGATAGGACTTCCCTCTGGTAGGACGGGTCTAAATGCTCCTTTTGTGGGCACCAGCATTATTCTGCCCTGTGTGCTGTGCTCTCCTGTGTGAGAGGCAGCCCTGAGTGCCAGTGCAAAGTCCCACAGTCACTTCAATTCCCTCCCATGGGCACACAGATTCTCTCCACTTGGCATGCTGGTGTGACTCTGCCCGGGGGTAGGGAAGGGGTGGTGTACACAATGCAAGTTTGTCTTTTCTACCCCCTTCAGTGCCTCTTTCCTTGATTTAATGGTGCAACCAGACACTGTGATCACTAACCTGGTATTTTTGGTTCTTCAAAAGCTTCTTGCTTGCCTGGAGAGTTATTGATTAGTGTTAATAAAGAAGGACAATCACTGGAGGTTTCTATTCAGCTATCTTGTTTTTGTTTGTTTGTTTTTTGTTTTTTAATTTGTCTCCTTCGCTGGACTAAAATTTCCACAAAGGTGGAGATTTTGTTTTGTCAACTGCTATTTTTGAAGTATTTATAACTGATCTTCCCCCCAAAAAATTGTCCCGTAAGTATTGGCGCATAGATGAACAAATACAGTCTAATAGACACAATGTAGGGTGTGGCGGATGCTGTTGACTAATCAGCACGATAGCCTTGGGATACCTGATTTCATAGGGAGCTACAGACAGTTTCGAACTTGCTGACTGCTTCATAACTTAAAGTTCTACATCTGTCTCTCTTTTCTGCCCAAGGTCTTTCTCCATCACCAAGTGAACTTACTCTCTCCACTGTAAGATGTAAGGCTACTAGTGGTGTGGTCAAGTAGCGGCTCCTCGGGGCAACCCTCAACAATACAAGAGTTAGTAGATAACTTGCACTCTGGTAAGACAATCCTGGGGTTTGCTCCAAGGCTTTCTTAGAAAGCCCTCAGGTCACAGAAAGACTGAGCCTCATTTATCCTCAGGTATAACTTGTACAGTTTTGTATTGTCTTTTCCCTGCCCCCCTGTCCACTATTCCTTACTTAAGCTTCTCAGTGCTGCACTTGGAAGAAACCTCCACTATGAACATGCAGGTCATCACGGATGATATTCCTTTGAGGGAATGCTTATTATTATATCAATTTGATTTTAATAGGCAGTTACATAAGAATTAATTTTCCTTATTTTGTAACATATCTAAAAAAAAATTTTGGAGTCATCAAAAATACACATTAAAATGGGTTTACTTCACCAATACTTAAAAGCATGAATAAACTTCAAATATATTTTGTACATAAATATCTAGTTCTCCTTATGCTCTACATCAGTGATTATAACTCTGATAGTTCCAATCGCCCTCCTAATTTTAATCTGGAGAGCACAATGCATCATATATACACATTTTAGGTTAATGATTTCATAGTTGATAATGGCCTTTGGAAAATGATATAGTATTTTAACACATTTCAAGATAAATATCTAAAACATAAAGAGTGAGGCTTTTAATCTTGCATGTTTCTTAGAAACAAAATTTTCAGACTTTTTTGTATGAAGCTGCCAAATATTATGTTGAGTATCCCTTGTTTTCCAATAAATTTTCAACTACATTCCATTTTTAAAGCACCTCTTCTGGAAAGGATAACATTTAAAAATGAAGATTAAATTTTGAATAACTCATTTTATCTTGGAAGAAGTTCAAAACTGGCCTATGTTTTTACATTATTCATAACTTAGTGGTCCATTTTGATGCTGATATATTTATTTTGTGTGATTTTTATAACAGAATGTAAAAGGGATCTGTACTTCTTATTATTTAAAAGTATTATTAGATAACCCATCTGATGAAAAAGTGAAAAAAAGAGAGATTCTACATTTGACAAGAGGCTTCTGTCCAAATGTAGGCATGTGCTATATACAACTGTATTATAAAAAGCACTATGCCTGGGTGGCTCCTGTGGCTCAAAGGAGTAGGGTGCCAGCCCCATACGCCAGAAGTGGCAGGTTCAAACCCAGCCCTGGCCAAAAACTGAAAAAAAAAAAAAAAAAATCACTACGCCTTGTGGCTAAATCAAACTGCCAAAATGTGTTTATTGGTGTTAATGTAAAATTTCACACAACATTGCTTGAAAAAAAAAGTTTATTTCATTTTTACATAATAGGTGTACATTAATAATCAATGTTTATAAGACAACTCTGTTCTACATGGACATTCAAAGACTGATTTCTTCTATCATGTTGCAACCACATCCTATAAAACATCCTCATTGTCTCAAGGATTGTAGTGAAATCAGTGTGGAGTCTAACTATTCTGTCCGTGGAAAGGTGTAAGACCACCATGGTAAGTAATAAACACAGAAGTGAGAAATATTCTGCTCACATTTCATTGACAATCACTTCATCATACAGAGGCATCTCAATGTAAGGGGGTGGGAAATAGATTAGCAGAAAGAAGGGAAGATGAAGTTTGGGGGAACACTGGCTATTCACTACACAAATCTTAGGGCTTAATCAATAATAGGCACAAAAGCATTTAATTTCAGAAATATTGAGATTGGCGTATGTTTAAAGGACTATACACACACACACACACACACACACACAGTTCATCCCCATCATGCTTTCTTAAATTTGACCAGCTTTTCTTTGAACAAAAATTGTGATTCTTAATATAAACAAATCAAATCTAGTACATGGCATATTTTATCAAATATTTATGTAAATCAATTGGAAACCTGTTGCTAGGGTTTGAATGGGTCCCTTCTAAAATCCAGAAGTTGAATATTAAAGGCTGCCAGATAGCATTAACAGGTGTAACCTGTAAGAGGTGATTAGGTCATGAGGCCTCCTCCTGTTAAATGGGAGGAAGGTCTTTATAAGAGGTACTTTAGGCAGGCTTCAGCTCTCTTGCTCTTCTGCCTTTAGCCATGTGGAGAGAGAGTCCCTCACTCTGGAAGATGCAGCAGCAAGACGCCATTTTGGAAGGAGAGAACTGGCCTCACCAGAAAACCAACCTGTTGGTGACTTGATCTTGAACTTCCCAACCTCCAGAATGGTGAGAAAAGTAATTTCTATTTTTTATAAATTACCCAGCTTTAGATATTTTGTATAGCAGCACAGACTAAGATACCTGCCGTATTTAAAGAAATTTAAAGTATTCCATGGAAGGAAGTCAAAGAACTGCATGAGCATGGATTTATTTCAGAGTTATTAGAGACTATTTTTGATTCAGAACATTGCTATGTGTTTGCAAAAGCTGAAGTGTAAAGATTAGAATTATGGCACACATTCTTTCCTGGTGGTAAAATTATAGGCAGAATGACACTGAGCACATGGGCAAAGATCACTTCATTTAGCAGTGAGCTTATGTGTACATTAGTAACTAACAAGCAAATAAAAATGCCCAGACTCTCACAATTACTAGCAGTGATTTGAGTTGAAAATATCAGCCTTTGTATTTTCTAACACAATGTATAGTTTGAGAAATTGATTATCAAAACACAGCTTCAATTTTGTTAGAAACATCTACTTGGTTTAGTCATTTCATACTCTTTAAATATTTCTCTATAATTATTATTGAATAATCGTTGCCTCAGTCTTTAGTTTCTGAAAGATAAAGCTTTTTTACATTGTTCTATTATACAGAGATTAAACTATATGTTTAAAGGGATGATTTGTGAATGAGATGACAGCATTAATTTTACAAAACAGAAAGCCACAGTTAGTTAACTCGATAATAGTTTTACCAGTTTGGTGAAATAATTGCAACAGTACTGATTTTTCAAATAAAGCAGGCTGCTGACAATAACATAAAAAATGTGAGGATGTTTATCTAGTTGATTCACTGTAGGCTGTATTATTATTATTTCTTTCTCTTCTGTATTATTTATTCATGATTCTTCTTTTTTTTTTTTCTTTTTCTCTTCATGGTTTTGTGTGGAGGGGGTATGTGGGGTGGGTTTGGAATCTTCTTTCCACTGACTTTTTCCTTGGCTGGGTAACTTTTTGACCAGTGGTATGTGGGCAGAATTTGTCAGGACTATGCAAAGATTTTCAGAGACATTGTAAAGTTCCACTTGTCACTCCTATTTTTTTCTATCTTCTAAAAAGAGAACAAGTGTCATGTAAGATATTCCCCCTTCACCCTGGTTCCCAATGTGGGCTTTAATCTCTGTCAAAGCTACAGCAAACCCTTAAATACTGAAGCAACAAGTAAATGCAAAGTGTTGTAACCCACAGTTTGGTGAGTGAATATTATGCAGATTTTTTACATAATTCGACTAATATAGGAATGGGTGCCAGATGTGGGATGCTGCCACAACCAAACCTAACATATGCGGCAGTGATACTGGTGATGTGTGCTTGTCCAAAATTAGGCTGTTGTTATACAGTAAAAAAAAAAAAAAAAATTCAACCTATGTTTAATAGTAGAACAAAATTTGATCAAATAGTAAATTGAAATAACTTGGGGATAGAAATTTCCTAATAATTCCTAAATTGAGCTGAAGTGATATGTGGTAGTTCTGAGCAGAAACATTAAGAGGCATTGCATGTTTATCTTTACCTCTTGCATTCTTCCCTCTTTGATGATTCTCTCCCAGATGAGAGCTGCTCCCTTAATCCCAGAATGAGGAGACATGTGTAACCTATTTAATCTTAACACTCAGCTTGAGACCAATCACCGCTGAAGTTAGCAGATAGAACCTCAGTATATCACAGTATCATGAGATAGAAAAGAAGCCAAAAATGCATACATCTATGAGCAACGAATAAACATTAGTTTCTGTAGCCCACTAAGTTTCAGTGTTATCTGTCATGCAGCACTATAACAACAAAACCTGTTGAAAATTTTACCCAGGCACCCTCACTAGTTAATTTCTACAGTATTATTAGTCAAGTCCTTATTTTTACTTTATTTTGGACTTTTAAAAAAGAAATAAAATCACATTGTTTCCTGACAATATTTGATCTTATACAAAAATGATTACAAGGAATTTTCATGAACAGTGCCTTTTAACATGAATAACGTTGCTTGAAAATAGGATAGAACTCTACAGAGAACTCCATTATACTCCTTAAGTTCTTTTGCCTGATTCTAAAGTGTGTGTTAAATTAAAACAATCTCAAGTGATCTGTATTAAGTAGTCTTGGGTGTTCTAATTATACATTTAAATTTTTGAATAATTTCATGCGTAACTTTAAATACTCAATCTTTCTGGTTATCGTTTCAAATTTAGAAACTTGATATTTAGACAAGGACATAAGTGAAATACAAATCATACATAAAGAAAGCTGAGAGACATTATGAGAATCATATAGACAATTAGATGCACTAGAATATTAGATAATTTTAGTAAAATATGCGAGACTGGTAATTTACTTAATGTAATATGAAAGAAAATACATAAAACTAGATTTTTGTTTTTTGACAATTTTATCATTACCATTCTTGTTTAAACTAGAAATCTTTGAAACTGTCGTTTTTGACCACAAGGAATATTAGGTATTACACATTGTTTATAGAGAAGAAATTTACTGCACCATTTTGGAAAAAATCAGAGCACTGTCTCATACAGACTTGGGCCAAAGTAATACAGCAAAGATCTAAAGAAAACCTGGGAAGTTTGCCTTTAACTTAAAGCTTACCACCATTATAGAATATTTTATTACATAAAAATCACTTGGCGGATATAATTAGATAATTAAATTTTCTCTTTTAGAGTCAGAAATGTATTAATTGTGTCATTAAAATATTGTAAAAAATGTTTTTGTCATTTTGTTTACTGTTTTATTAAAATATTAACAAAATGATTGTATTAATAGTCTAATGGAAATGTTCATCACTTTATAATTTTACATTTATACTGCTGCCCTATATTTTAGGGAGGATTGATAAAGAAACATAAACCTTTTTTAAAGTACAATTTTACCTAATAGGTGTTATGTTACACGTCTCAGATTATCACTTCAGATTCTTTAAAAGGAAAGTAAGTTACAATTTTCCAGTAGTGATTGAAGCAATTTTTTAAAGAAGCTTTTAAATTGTCTGAATTACATGCACTATCATATTCTCACACCGATAATTTACCTAAAGATAATGTTTTAGCAGGGAATGTTTAAAAGACTCAAGACCAGCGGTTCTCAGCCTGTGGGTCGTGACCCCTTTGTAACAATGAAAATATATTGCGGCATGAGGAAGGTTGAGAACCACTGCTCTAGACCAATGAATTATAAAAATCATTCCCCAAATCAGTCATTATATATAAAAGATCCCTTCAATAATTTTCTATTTTCAGATTTTAGATTGGTAATTGCAAGGTTTAAAAAGCTACCATAATCAGCTCTATGCCTACTGTATTTCTAACTAGAAATATTGAATACTAAATCACACTTTTCAAGATAGTTAAAAGGATAAACGTTTCAAAAACAAATGTGCTAATAGATAAAATGCAGAATTTGATGTAAATTTCAGGCAACAAAAAAGAAAGTTGCTAATAAGGAAAGGAAAATATGATGCTTTCAACTCCTTGTAGCGTGATTCCTAAAGTAACCTCTGTATCTATTTTGAGTAACCTGGTTTTCTCACAGATGGTTTTGTCTTTGTGTCAACCTTATATTGGGTCAATTCAGTATTACATAATATTAGGTTTAAATCTGAATCTCTTACTTAACTGTGCTAAACATAAGTGGATAGTATTAATACATATAGCTGTTGTTAGTAAACGTATTTAATACAAAGCAGAGTATCTGGTATATAATAGGTGTACTGCAAATATTTGTGCACTTCCATTTCACTAGAAAACCCCCATTTCGTCTCTATGTAATGACCACCATTGTTTCCCAAAGTCATACTTGTCAGCAAAAATAGTTTGTTCTTCAGACCTTAGTACTGCCTATGGGAAGTCAGCAAAATAGCCCAAAAGTGTCTTATGCAAGAGATCCATATGTATTTGTACCCATACCAGTGCTAATTATCAACAGGTTTATCATGATATATATGCAGCTGTATTCTTAGAAAAATGTATATGGCTATTTCCGCGTAGGTGGTTGTGTGTGTGTGTGTAAAACATATATTATTTGAAAGGATAGAGTATATAATTTGCAACAGGCAATACAGGCTCTGTGGAGTACAAGTGATAATGAAATAACAGTAGTCCTGTGTAGCGTTTGATTCAGGTGTTTTGTTGTTGTTTAGTTTCTGATATTTTGTTTTTTGAGACAGACTTTAACTCTTCACTCAGGCAAGAATAGAGTAGCAGGATCATAGCTCCCTAGAATCTCAAACTCCTGGCTCAAGCTAGCCTCCTGCCTCAGCCTCCTGAGTAGATATGATTACAGCCGCCACCACGCCCAGATTTTTTTTCTTGAGATAGTGTCTATGTTTGCCTCGGCTGGTTTCAAAAAATTTGGAGCATGCCATCCTTTGAACCAGCACTATATTTGAAGCCTGCTGTTCATGGAAGACTAGTGAACTAATGATTCCAAAAGTCAAAAGTGGTTTTTTTGTTTTTTATTAAATCATAGCTGTGTACATTGATATAATCATGGGGCATCATTCACTAGCTTCACAGACCGTTTACCAAGTTTCACATATACCCTTGTAAGATGCACCGCTGGTGTAATCCCACCAATCCTCCTTCCCTCTCCCCTTCCCTCTCCCCCCTCCCTCCCCTCCCTTTCCCCCTTCCCCCTATTCTTAGGTTGTAACTGGGTTATAGCTTTCATGTGAAAACCCTAAATTAGTTTCATAGTAGGGCTGAGTACATTGGGTACTTTTTCTTCCATTCTTGAGATACTTTACTAAGAAGAATAAGTTCCAGCTCCATCCATGTAAACATGAAAGAGGTAAAGTCTCCATCTTTCTTTAAGGCTGCATAATATTCCATGGTGTACATATACCACAATTTATTAATCCATTCGTGGATCTTTAGAACAACCTTATGGTTTCTTTAGAAATAAAATTTCTTCCCAGATTTAGTAGGCTCCATTTCTGCTTCCAATCATTTCATTCACCACCAAACCCATCCAAAATTCCCTCCCAATCATAGTTCTCAGATCTGCGTTATTTTTTGTTGCTTTGCTCCCATGTGTCCCCCAACTCAATATTGTGCTTTCTTGTTCTCCCTCCATCTCCTGTTCCTTCGGTAAATCTCTCTCCCACCTGGTGAAACTAAGATATTTTACCAGAACTTTGATTTGCATAGCCCATTGTTTGACAATTGAAATAATAGTTTTTTAACTCCAAAAGATTCTTTATTCTTTCACTTCTGACTGCGGACCGGCTGTTTTGTTCATGAATTCATCGACCACCTATGGTATGTTGTCTACATCCAGACCATAAACTAATACTCTGTCACAAGGTTTTGTATTCTAGTCTTGTTTTCTAGCCTCATTCCCTAGTCTGGCTGACTTGACAAACACATTATTTTCTTTATTATTGCAGATGATAATTAATAAATCATTTGCCGTTGCACACATGGATTATGATTTTCTTTAATCTCCACCGTAAGTTTTCTTGCTTCCTGTCATCCACTGTAGGTCAAGTCCACGTATTTTTAGGTTTTATTACAACAGCTTCCCATTTCGAGAGACACTTTGATATAGACCAGGGGTCCTCAAACTGCGGCCCGCGGGCCACATGAGGCGGTGTGATTGTATTTGTTCCCGTTTTGTTTTTTTATTTCAAAATAAGATATGTGCAGTGTGCATAGGAATTTGTTCACAGTTTTTTGGGTTTTTTTTTAAACTGTAGTCCGGCCCTCCAACGGTCTGAGGGACAGTGAATTGGCCCCCTGTTTAAAAAGTTTAAACTATGAAATCTCAGTTGCCAGATACAATGAAGACATTTTATAAAGCTCATGTCACCACCTAGTGAGGGTCAGGCAGTACTCTTTGGTGGCTCTGTCCTAAGCATTGGCCCAGCGGTCTCACCCCCTTTCTTTTTCCAGTGTCACCATCTTTAATGTGGGTCCTCCAAGGACCCCATGAAAAAAATAATTTCTAAATTATCATGGAGGGAAATCTGGCTAGGCCAGAAAGGAATAAGGATAATCCAGGCTAACTGCCAAAGAGTTTGAAAATTGTGGACTTCTTATGCATCCAAGGAAGACTAAAATAAAACTAGCCTGTTGAAGACAAAAAATTGTCTCTGCAAAGTCACATACCACTAGCATAAACATTTTCATAGTTCATATATTGCACCCAGTACAGTGAAATATATGAACAATACAGTATATATTCAATATATTTTAGTTATTTTGTTGCTGTAATAATCATTTTAAAATACTGAATGCATGAGTACTATTGGGAATTTATTCTTAGATTGTATTCAAACTTCATTTTAATTCATTTTTATGAATGTTAGTATAATTTAAAAATGAATGCAACATATTTTATTTCTAAGCTATGTATAATTTTTAATGAATGTATATACTAATATCTGTCCTTCCTAGACTCAAAACTCAATAATCTTTGACTTCCCTATAGTTAATACATTTCACAGCCACTCGTTTGCCAAACTCTACATGCATTTTACCCACACAATATTATGCTAATTCATTCTCAATTTCCAGGTCCCTTATTAATGTTTTTGAGACAGTTCCAGTAATATCTCTCCTCTTTGTCTATATATTTCTACTCTGTCTTTCTGAAATTCTACACTTTGTGGATAGGTGACTTTTCCTAAGTACAGCTGTGATCACATTACCACCTTCCTCAAAAACATACCGGTTTCCCACTGCCTATTAATTTTGACTTCATAATTCAAGTATTCGAAGTCTTTATAAGATAGCTGTAACCTTCTACCTACATTTTCCTTCCAGGATTTCTAGGAACAATGTGTTAAGAAAATGCAGTTCCTTTAACCTTCAGAGTATTTAATCTTTCTTCCTCTGCTCCTGCAGGTTCCTCAGAACATCACGCCCTGTTATATTGTCACATCTTTAATTCATCAGTTCTGACTTATCTTTGAAGCTGCTTACAAAAAGTTCATTGTCTGTGTTCACAGTAGTCCCATCATAGCTACTAGTGCAGACATACTGCTTTTCTTAGGGAGTGGGGGTGATCCTAGATATAATGAGACAATCCTCTTATCAAATAAATGATTTATTCATGATTTATTCACTTGTGAAACAGTTTTGCAAAACACCAGGAGGGCAGAGACGGCAATAAAGGGCATCTTGGGAAAGGTGCTTCAAGATTAGTGTGTCAAAATATAAGTACTTACCTATTGTTTATGTTGTATAAGAAAAAGTAGAAAATATTTTTTCTTGCATTGGTCATAGTAATTAACTATGTAATCTAACTAACCACACAAAAATCCCACAAGCTCAATATAATAAAGCTCGATTTTCCACATGTATTATATTCCAGTGGGGTCAGGTGACTCTTCTGAGAAGATGTCTTAAAAGTGAAATAGAAAAAGACTTCTCTCATCTTCTGGCTATGTTATCTGAAATACATATATCCTAAGGTATCCAAGGAGAAGAATGTATTCTAGGAGGGGAAGAAAGAGCTGAAAGATTGTGTAATATGATTTTAAGTATCAAGGCTGCGGTTGGGTTATATAACCACAGCTCACATTCCATGCCCAGAACTAGTCAAATGGATCTAAATGAATGAATTACACAGGTACAAGAGATTTTGGAAAATATGATGATGCTACTATCCCAGGAAAAGACAACTGTCTTTTGCAAAGAATGTTCTTCATCAACTCTGCCAGGGTCCTTAAATTCATGATTCTTAAATTCATATTCTTATTAATATTTTAGTTATAGCCAAAATGTATTTTTTGAAATGAAACTTTCTCACTATCTTAATCCTAATGCTTTCAAAAATTCAAGATAGAAAATTTGATGGCTTTGAAAGAACAGCAGAATTAGAGATTTAAAATTCAATACTCACGGGCGGCGCCTGTGGCTCAGTCGGTAAGGCGCCGGCCCCATATAACGAGGGTGGCGGGTTCAAACCCGGCCCCGGCCAAAACTGCAACCAAAAAATAGCCGGGCGTTGTGGCAGGCGCCTGTAGTCCCAGCTACTCGGGAGGCTGAGGCAAGAGAATCGCTGAAGCCCAGGAGTTGGAGGTTGCTGTGAGCTGTGTGAGGCCACGGCACTCTACCAAGGGCCATAAAGTGAGACTCTGTCTCTACAAAAAAAAAAAAAAAAAAATTCAATACTCACTCACATACACAAACATAGCTGTGTGCCCTAAAAATCACTAAAATTAAAATTATTATTATTGATTCAGGTCCATTGGTGGTACAAAGAATTAGGTTACACTGTTTGCACTTAAGTCCTTCTTATACTGTGTCTCGTCCCCAGAGGTGTGTCATACACCATAACCCCCATCCCTCTTTTTCCTCTCCCTCCCCCATTTCTCTGCCCCCCCACCTTGAATTAATGTGAGTTTTTCTCTTATGTGGGTATGTATAAGATTATCTACATGAAAAGAAACTATATTAAAAAGGAAAGGACTATACTTAATAATGAGAAACTATTCATCAAATAGCCTCCATGACAGTATTTCAATGAAGTCAAAAACAATATTCAAGAAATGAATTACGTTATAATAAATATGGAGAAAAGGCAAAATATAAAAAGTAGCACAAGAAGTAATGGGGATGAAAATATGATGAAGGTGATAGCTCCTTAAAAAAGAGAAATAAAAAAATAAAGATCTTTTTTTTTGAAAATTCCTTCATTGCATTCTTTCAAGAGTTTATATTTTTATATCTTTTTTTTGGTTCACAACAAAATTGAAAGTCCATAAATATCTCATGTGCCTCCTTCCCCTTGCATGCATACCCTCCACCATTATAAACATTCCTAACAGAGTGATACATTACAATGGCCGAAACTACATTGATGCATAATAATTACCCAGAATTCAAGTTCACAAGGTTGATTCTTGGTGTTGCATATTTAAGGAGTTTGGGAAAGTGTAAAATGATATGTACTTATGATTATAGTAACATACAAAATTTTTTACTGCCCTAAATATGCTGTATGCCCAGTGTATTTATCTACACTTCTCTCCTTCCACCCTACTTACTCTTGGCAACCACTGATCTCCATAGTTTTTCATTTTTCTGCGTGCATTATGTTTGGGATTATATAGTATGTAGCCTTTTCACATTAGCTTCTTTCACTTGATAATATGCATTTAAGATTCTCCAGTGTGTTTTCATAGCTTGATAATGCCTTTCTTTTTAGTGCTTAATAATATTTCATTATCTGGATTACCACAATTTATCCATTCACCTACCAAAGGACATCTGGGTTGCTTCCAAGTCTGGGCAATTATAAATAAAGCTGCCATAAATATCTGCATGTAGGTTTTTGTTTAGCCATATGCCTTGGACTCCTTTGGGTAGTTTCCAGAGTATGATTGATAGACTGTATGGTGAGAGTATGTTTAGGTTTGTAAAAAAACTGTGAAACTCTTTTCCAAAGAGACTGTACTATTTTACAATCTCCGAAGCATAAATGGAGTTCCTGTTACTCCTAATTCTCATCAACATCTGGAATTGTCAGCATTCTGAATTTTGGCAATTATCATGGGTATGTAGTGATATCTCTTTTTCTTTTTCTTTCTTTCTTTTTTTTTTTTTTTGAGACAGAGTCTCACTACGTTAGCCTTGGTAGAGTGCCCTGGAGTCACAGCTCACAACAAACTCAAACTCTTGGGCTTAGGCGATTCTCTTGCCTCCGCCTCCCAAGTAGCTGGGACTACAGGCGCCCATCAACAAGGCCCAGCTATTTTTTGGTTGCAGTTGTCATAGTTGTTTAGCAGGCCCGGACTGGGCTCAATCCTGCCATTCTCAGTGTATGTGGCTGGCGCTCTACTCACTGAGCTACGGGCACTGAGCCTCATTCTGGTTTTAATTTATATTTCCATGATGAGATATGATAGAGAGTATCTTTTCACATGCTAATTTATCATCTATATATTTTCTTTGGGGAAGTGGCTGTTAAGGTCTTCACATTTTTCAATCTAGTTGCATATTTTATTATTGTTAAAGTTTAAGAGTTCTTTGTATGCTTTGAATAAAACTTCTTCATTACATACAACTTGTTGCAAATGTATTTTCCCATTCTCTGGCTTATCTTCTCATTCTTTTGACCTTGTCTTTTTTGCAGAACAGATATTTTTAATTTTAATGAATTTCACCTCATCAATTATTTCTTTCATGGGCCATCCCTTTGTTGTTGCACTGCATTAAAAATACCAGTGCTTATGCATATATAACTAAATCTTCCTCCAGGTATCAAAGAAAAATGAAAACCGTCAAATAAAACAAGGAAATAATTTGTTTTTACTTTTGAGCCAACATTTTCACACAATCCTGACATTTTAGGACTGTAGTAAGTTACACAGAAGTTATTTAGAAATACCTTGTGATACTGATACCCTTTGAATCCGATAAGGATACTCAGTAAAAATTACCTTTAGATTAGTATTCGTATACACATGTATAACAAAAGATTAAAGACATCCAAGGCATTATGCAAGGTGGGGAGAAAGGCACAGTTGAGAGAGGATTTCTGAAACATAAATAGAAGTGTGGGGGAAATAACTCTGTTAAAGAAATGAACTTCAAAAAATTGATTTCTGCTAATGATAATAAATAGAAATGCTCTCAGGAAAGCAAGTTCAAAAGGTAAATGAGTCCCGGAAATCACACTAAAATCACTGTGCTACTTTCAGAAATAATTCTGGTTGTGTTTTCTAAGTGTTTAAACAGAAAAAGCACAAAAATAGACCATCTAAACTCAGAGGTACATAATGATGTGAAATGTATGTAAATCTGCTAACATAAGAACAGGAAACTAACAAAGGCCAAAAGTAGTTCAAAGATGCACTTCTCATGGAATAAAAATGATAAAAACATCTTTTAAAATTCATTTTGCATTTACTAAAAGGAGATTAAAATAAAGCAATGATACTTGATTTGAAGTAGATGAAATAATTACAAGTGATAGAAATTAAAGTTTATAGTTCTATTTATGTTTTAATTACATTTTATTTAATTTTCCATTGGTACTGAATACAATAGGGAGAAGCTAACTCAACTTTACCCCACCCCAGCTTCTCTTTATTTTCCCAGAGACAACCACTTTGCCTATCCTTGGTAGTGCTTTTGATGACAATCTCCAAGATAGTTTAGACACATATAAGCTCGTATACATATATGTCATTTATGCACATATACGTATTTGTTAGACAAATGTAGTTCACCATACACAATAGTCGATACAATTATTTATTTAATTAGCAATATATTCTGACGTTTTTGTATGATTGTGTACACAGATTTTCTATTCTTTTTAAAAGGTACATTTATAGGACTACATATATACAACGGAGTATAGCCGTGGCACATTTAAATATTGTCAAATCTTATATTTTTTAAATAACACAATTGCTATGTCAAAAGGTATGTGAAATATCAATTTTTTTTGTGGGTGGGGCATGAACCCACCACCTCTGGTATATGGGGCCAGAGACCTACTACTTGAGCCACAGGCGCCGCCCTGATACATCAATTTTGATAAATATTTCTAGCTTTATTGTAGTCGAACTCTAAAACATCAAGTAAGACGATGCTTATTTTCCTACTCCCTTTAAGGGTATATTATCAAAGTTTAGTTGTCACCTGCATAGACTGTGATAAATTTAAGTTAGCACATGACTTTAATATGATTTTTAAAAATTATAACTGAGAATTATACATTTTTATATATTTGGAAAGTATTTGTGTTGACTATAAATTAAATTGACTGTTCATATTCTTTGTGTTTTTTTATTGATCACCTTTCAAATATATTTAGTGATTGGAGAATTTAGCCCTTTTAATGTGTTATAATATTTCTGCTGCTACTGGGTCTTTTTTTTTTTTAATTGTTGGGGGTTCATTAAGGGTACAAAGAACCAGGTTACACTGATTGCATTTGTTAGGTAATGTTCCTCTTATAATTGAGTTCCCCCAAAAGGTGTGCCACACACTGTGACCCCCACCCTCCTCCCTCCTTTCCTCTTTCTGCTCTTCCCTTCTCCCATCTCCTCCCCCTTCCCTCTCTATACTCTCCTCTTCTCCCACCTCCCTCCCTCCTTCCTTCTTTCTACTCTCCCCTTCCCTTACCCCCTACCATGTACTAGGCCATCAACTGTCCTCATATAAGAATTGATTACATAGGATTCTTGATTATCCATTCTTGTGATGCTTTACTAAAAATAATTGTTCCACTTCCATCCAGGTTAATACAAAGGACATAAAGTCTCCATCTATTTTAATGGCTGAATATTATTCCATGGTGGCTGCATATTGATCAGACTGGTAGTTACAGAAGGTTGACCAGAAAACAAAAAGAGTTTTCACATCCGCTGACTCTTCCTTTCAAGGAAGATTTCTCTGTAGCATGTGATGTTATTTGAAAGCATTTTATCAACATTAGAACTTCTTTCAAAATTGGAGTCCATCCTCTCTAATGCCACCCCTACTATTTCAACTAAATTAATGAAACACTATAAATTCTTTGTTATCATTTCAACAATGCTTACAGCACCATCACCAAGAGTAGTTTCTGTCTCAAGAAACCTCTTTCTTTGCTTATTCATGAGAAGCGACTACTCATGCATTAAAATTTCATAGTGATATTGTAGTAATTGTGTCACCCCTTTATCTTTCTCTTGGTATTTACACCACATCCACAGTTACTTCCTCCACTAAAGTGTTGAATACCCTCAAAGTCATCTCTGAGGGTTGAAATCTTCCAAATTCCTATTAATGACTCCAATGAATCATGAATGTTCTTATTGGTATTTAAGATGGTGAATCTTGTTCAGCATATTTCAATTTACTTTGATCACATCCATGAATCCATAGCAGGTTCAGCATTAAAAAATTATTTCTTAAATAATATTTGTAAATCAAAAATTTTCTTGATCCTTTGGCTAAAGAATAGATGCTGTGTAAGCAGGCAGGAAGAAAACATTCTTCTTGTACATCTCCACCACAGGTCTTCGGTGACCAGGTACATGGCCAATAATCAATAATATCTCAAAAGGAATCTTTTTCTGAGCAGTAGGTCTCAACAGTGGGATTAAAATATTCAGTAAAGCATGCTGTAAATGTGCTTTCATCCAGGTTTTATTTTTGTATTTATAGAACATAGCAGACTAGATTTAGTGTAATTTTTAAGAGTGCTAGGATGTCCAGAACAGTATATAAGCACTGCCTTCAACTTATAGGTACCATCTGCATTAGCCCCTAACAAAAGTGCCATCCTGTTCTTTGAAGCTTTAAAGCCAGGCATTGACTTATCCTCTCTAGCTATTAAAGTCCTAGGAGGTATGTCTTCCAATAGAAGTGGGGGAGGAAAAGCAGAGAGAGGGAGGGAGGGAGGGGGGTGGGGCCTTGGTGTGTGCCACACCTTCTGGGGGCAAGACATGATTGCAAGAGGGACTTTACCTAACGAATGCAATCAGTGTAGCCTGGCTTATTGTACCCTCAATGAATCCCCAACAATAAAAAAAAAAAAAAGAAGGCTGTTTCATCTACACTGAAAATTTGTTGCCTAGTATAGCCACCTTTATCAATGATTTTAGCTAGACTTCTGGATAACTGGCTGCAGCCTCTATATCAGCACTTGAGTCTTCACCTTGGATTTTTATGTTATGAAGATGGTTTCTCTTTCAAAACCTCATGAAATAACCTCTACTAGCTTAATTATTTTCTTCCTCAGCTTCTTCATTTCTCTGTCCTCATAAAATTTAAGAGAGTTAGGGCTTTGGTCTGCCTCAGGCTTTGGCTTAAGGTAATGTGGCTTGTCTGATCTTCTATTCAGACTACTAAAACATTTTCCATACCCCAGTGAGGCCGTTTCACGTTCTTACTATTAATGAGATGACTGGACTAACACTTTTAATTTCCTTCAAGAACTTTTCCTTTGCATTCACAATTTGGCTAAGTGTAAGTTGCAAAAGGCCTAGCTCTCAGCCTATCTCAGCTTTCAAAATGCCTTTATCACCAAGCTTAAGCATTTCTAGATTTTGATTTAATGTGAAGATGTTCAATTTATCTTTTGACTTGAAAACATAGAGACCATCATAGAGTTACCAGTTGACCTAATTTTAATATTTCTTTTTTGAGCAATAGGGAGCCCCAAGGAGAGGAAAAAAGAGGGGGAAACAGCAGGTCTGTGGATCAGTCAGAATTCACACATTTATCAATTAAATTCACTGTCTTATGTAAGTGCAGTTCATAGCACCCCCCCCAAATAATTATAATAGTAACATCAAAGATCACTAAGATAGCCTTTCCAGCGTTATCTCAGTTACTGTGCCAAAACATTTACATTCTACATTTACCAAGTTTCGCAAATACCTCTGTAAGATGCAAGGCTATGTTAACCACTGTGATAAAAATGTGTCAAATGGTTTATGAAGTGAGTGTATGATGTCCCATGATCATATCAATGTATACAGTTATGATTTAATAAAAAAAAAGATCACTAAGATCACTGGTGACAGATCATAATCAACATATACAAGAATAATGAAAATGTTTGAAGTATGATGAGAATTATCAAAATGTGATGCAGAGACATGAAATGAGTGCACACTGTTGGAAAAATGATGCACAAAACTTCTTCAATAATGGTTGAAACAAACCTTCAATTTGTAAAGAAAAGCAATCTTTGTGAAGCAAAGACAAAAAATGTAATAAAACAAAGTATGCCTGTATAAAATTTTGGGATTCTTTTTCTGTTCCTTCCTGTAATAATTCCCTGAAAATATTCAATTTAGTGTGTAATAGTATTGTGTATGTATTTTGTTTGACAATTTGGAAGCCTTGCTCTTTTTATTCTTTCATTTCCCTCTAATCTTTGACTGTGTTTTTTTTTGACTTCTAATTTGTGAATAAGAAGGGCACATTCTACTTCTTTGATCCTGTTTCAAATACATTTGGATTGTCATTTTTTAATCAGACTTTATTTTTAATAATTTTGATTAATGAAAAATTTCAAAGGTAATACCCCTATAGTTTCAATACCCTTTTCCCTAGTTTTCCCTTTTATTAACCTATTACATTTGTATGGTGATTTTTTACAATTAATGAGCCAATTTTGATATATCAATCTTAACTCTTGACTACACTGTAGTCAGTATAATGTTTTTTAAAATCTAAAAATTATTTTGCTGCTTTAGAGTATCATAGAGGATACCACACTACATTTACTCATTGTAGCTCTTTACTGTTGGCTGTGATAGTCTTTTACTGTCCTCATTTTTAGTAATCTTGACTGTTTTGAGGAGTCTAGGTAAATATGTGGAAGGAATCTCTGTTGGCATTTATCTGATGTTTTCTCATGATTAGACTAGAGTTATGGTTTGGGGAAGGAAGACTATAATGACAAAGCTCAATTTTCATTATATCATATCAAGAATACATCCAGGCAATATGATTTACCACTGCAGATGTTGCCTGTGATCCACTTGCAAGGTAATAGTTGCCACGCTTATCCCATATAAAGTTATCTCTTTTTAACCTACTTTCCATATTGCAGTTTTTGGAAGGAAGTTACTATGTGAAACCTATGCTTACAGTGTGGGGATTTATGCCTCCCACTATACTTGAAAATGGAATATTTATATAAATTATTTGAAATTATTTTAAAAGAGAGATGCCTCTTCTGTTTCATTTATCATTTGTTCGATTGCTTAACTGTATTAGTATACATTCATGTACATTAATTTTATACTTTTGGTTATAATTCCATGCTAATATACACATTTATTTTATTGTTTAAATGGTTTCTGATTGCGTGGTTCTTGGGAGCCAGTGAAAGTGCTTTCATGTGGCTCCTGTGTCCCTTGACCTTCAGCAATAAACTTTTTTTTTTTTTTTAGCATTTCCTTACTTTCTTACACTGCAATATGTTCCAGGCTGATCTTATATATTTTCTGCCACAATCCTAGAATCCACCATTTTTCCAAGGAGACCTAGTTCCTTTTCTTGAAGAATGGTATCAAAAAACAAGATCTAGAAACTACACGTGCTTGTCAAGGTCAGAGTCGTTGTTACGAGGATCTCTCAGCTGACAGGGCACAATATACCTCTGTATAATAACCTAGGGACAGTTATAAATAATTCTATCTCTAATTATCTGTGTTTATTTTTTTATTTTTTAGATTCCACATATACATGATATCACACCACATGTTCTTTCTCTGTCTGGCTTATTTCACACAAACTAATGCCCTCCGATTTTATTCATGTGGCAAATGGCAGGATCTCATTCTTTTATAAGTTTATTTAATCACCAAATATGTGGAAATGTTTTAGCTTTTTGTTATTGATTTTTAGTTTAATTTTATTGTGCGGGATATCCTTTGGATTATTTCTATTCTTTTCAATTTAATAAGCTGTTTTATGGCCCAGAATGTGGTCAGTCATAATAAATATTCCGTAGGAACGTGAGAATGATGAGTGTTCTGCTGTTGTTGGATGGTGCTCTCTTCAAGTGCTATGTTCTGGATAGCAGCAATTTTTCTTATGAATGAGTTCTTTTATTTTTTGATTTCTTCTAGTCAACCAAGATCAGCAACTCTACGACTACTTATTCTGGAGTCTCTTTCGTTATTCCTGTCTTCTTGCCTCAATGAAAAAGTGATTGCTTGCAGATCCCTTATCTGTGTAATTCTCCAATAAACATCATCTCCTTTGCTTATCTTTGGGGACTTTTGAAATCAAATGTAATTATGCCAATATGCACACGCACACACAGAAGCACATACAATCTATACGATTTCAAAGATAATACAGTATGTTTGTTTAAAAAGAGAACTTACCCTTTTAGAGAAATTGCTTTTACAGTGATAAGTAGGTCAATATGCTGTGGTTAGCCACAGAGATATTTCCAACAGTTTTATCAGGCAGAGGCACTTAATAATATGAGAGTTGCTTGACATTACCCTAATAGGAGTAATCTAAACTATGTCCTGAAGTAAATACACTTGAAAAAGATTCTATTTTTAATAAATAGTGTATCTACATAATACATATAATGAAACTTAGATAAAATGTGTTCATAAATTGTAGGGAGCAGTGTAAGTACTTAGAAAAGCAACAAAACCAATAATTTAAGTTGCTCATTGAATATTTTGCCTGAAATGTTTATTGTAATGAATATAATGAAATACAGAACATGGATAAGGCAATGGAGGGTACGTGATCTCAACATTCTTTCTCTTAAACCGACAGTGCTCTACAACTATTTACGGTATGTAATTATTAACCTCCTAGAAGCTAAAACTGTGGCAGAAAATGATAAATGTCATAGACATTCAAGCAGTTGCTCCTGGCACTGAAATCTATATTATTTTAACTGAGTGTTATTTACTTAATAATCTATAAAAAAAAAAAAATTTGACTACTGCATAGATTTTTCTCATGCCAAAACCTATTAGAGTCTTTGCAGTGAAATATTAAACCCGTAAGTTACAAAACTTACATATGAGCCATTACTATCAATTAGTTCAGTACAGGTGCTATGTATGGGACATCTTTTGGCTAAAATGGCTTATAATATTTCACAGATAAAAATATCAATCCTATATAGCAATGATTTACTATGAAAAGAAGATACCATGAAATAACATACTTATTTTCCTTAAACAATGGTAAGATGTTAAAAAAAAATTAATTTTTAAACATTTTTAAAAGCAGTATATTACAAAATATATTCTGCAGTAATGAAATTTTTATAATGACTTGTATGTATAGATTATTCAAGTTTTATTGTAATTTATTCCCAGTGATGCCAGAGCAGGACTGGAGGTGTTATCTTAATTTATACCTATGGCTACATGACCAGCTCAAGAATAAAAACGGAAAATGAACAATTTTGTGAAGTGTGAAAAGCACAGAACTTTGGGTTCAGAAATCCTGATTGTAACTAAGCTTTGCTTCTAACCGTCTGTGTTATCTAGGCAAGGCATTTGACTTGTTGTATCGTCAGTCTTGCTATCTCTTAAACAAGGATTTTAGAATGTGATTTCTAAGGACAATCCTTGGGATATATTAAGTCCTCAATTATGACGTTCCCATTTTAAAAAACTGAATTTCAAGTTCAAAGAACTTCTTTATAAAAAAAAAAAAAGTACATCGATGTTTACAATGTCTAAATCTACCAGTAGTCTCAAACTAAGAAGGATCCCTAGCTAAACAATAGAGAGAAAACATCCATGTCCTCTTGGCTGATGCAGCAAGGATGAACACGTGTGTCGTACCCTGTGTATGTGCACGTGTCTACAAACATTTCATACGTACGTTTGCGTCTGTGCCTATATTTAGCTAATTTTGAGTTCATACTAATGTCTTCATTTTTTATCATTTATACATGGATCATTTCAGACATACCTTATTGCTTATTTGTAACCTCCCCTCTAAAACTAAAAAAAAACTGTCTCCCTCTATCTGCCATTCATAAGTCAATTTTAGTATACATGTAGGGTGATCTCAGAATTTCTATCAAATATCCCATGGGAACAGCTTTATTCACTAGACTGCGGTTCTTATGTGTAGTCCCTTTCAGTCTTACTGTCTCTATTCTTTTCTAAGGTGACTGAGGTCAGCACCTCTTTCTCTGACCCCATTAGATAAGGTTATTATATACACATGTACATTCTTTTTGTAGTGTGTATTCTATCCTGAGATCTCTTGACTACATAAATATTTTTTTCGTATTTGAATACATTAAGGTTCACTCTATGTTTGATGATATGTAATACAAACATACAGCGCCATATATTCTCCATTACAGTCCTATATAAAATAGCTCCACAACACTAACAAATCTCCTGTGGTTCCCCTATTCAGCTACTCTCTGCCCTGGGCCCCCTGGCTGGAAGTGATATGTTACCATCAGTTTATCCGTGCTTTTTCAGTGTGTCATCTACTTTGTTGAATGTTTCTATCTCCTCAAAATTCTATTTTGAAACCCTAACCTGCAAGAAATGGCATCAGGATGTGGGGCCTTTGGGAGCTGATAAGGCTCTTTCATAAATGAAATTAATGGTTTTATCAGAGAGATCTCTCTCTTCCTACGCCATGTGAAGACACTCCAAACAGACTGTCATCTGTGAATCGTGAAGTGGGCTCTCACCTGTGTCTGCTGGCAAGGTCTTGAATTTCTCAGCTTCCAGAACTATGAGAAATTTCTGCTTTTTATAGGTTACCCAGTTTATGGTATTTTTTTATAGTAGTCTGAATGAACTAAAAATATTTATAAGTGAAATCTTACAATATGTACCCTTTTCAGACTGTATTCTTACTTTAAGCCACATTCAAGATTTTTCCAGGTTTCTGCGCACCTTACTAGCTCATTTCCTTGTATGATTGTTCCACAGTTTGTTTGCTCATTCATCTATTGGGCATATCTTGGTTGCTTTCCAGGCTTAATGATTATGAAAAGGATCCTTTTAACATCCATGTGAAGGTTATTGTGGGGACATATATATCTAGGTCAGTTGGGCTAATAAGTAGGGGTTCAATTATTAGATTCCAATGTATGACAATGTGTAGCTTCGTAAGCAGAGGCCAGGCCACCTTCCAGCGTGTCTGTGCCATTTTCCATTTCCAATAGAAGTGAATGAGCATTCTTTCAGTATCCTCAGGTGCTATTGATGTTGACAGGGTTTTAAAATTTTGTTTTTAGCCATTTTAATAGGGAGGGAGTGGTACTTCACTGCTGTTTTGATTTGCAAGTCCCTAGTGACAAATGTGGCTGTGAGTGGAAAAAGCACAAACTGTTTAGTTTCTGTTTTCTCATCACAACAATCAACACAGGTGTCTATGACCACACGTGCAAGCAATCAGCTCTGCAGCAGACCCAAGCTAGAGGTCTTCCAATTCAATTCAGCTCTGACACTATCTGCCTGCAATAGTATCTCACAGGCTGCGGGCTCAGTCTTCAACCTTGCCTTCCACTTTAGATGACAACCTCAAGCCTCAGGTCGTTTTACCCGTGCTCTGAGCAACTGGCTATAAATTGGGAATCCCACAACACCCCCTTAGATTCCATTAAATTGCTAAAGTAACTCAGAGGCCTCAGGGAAACTATATACTTATGCCTACTGGTTTCTGACAAAGGATATTACAAAGAATACAGATACAGAGACGCATAGGGTGTGTTTTAGGAAGAAGTGTGAGGTTCCCACACCCTCTCCTGGCACACCATCCTCCAGGAAGCTTCACGTGTTTAGCAGTTCCAAAGTTCTCCAAATCCTGTCCTCTTACTGATTCATTAAACTCATCACCACTAGTGACCAACTAAACCTTCAGCCCCATTCCCTTTCCTGGAAGTTGTGGATATGGCGGAAAGTTCCCAAATCTCTAATCCTACCTTGATCTTTCTGGTGACCACCCCTCTCCTGAAGCCACCTGAAACTGCCAGCCACAGTCAGCTCATTAGAATACAAAAGACATCATTCTGGAGATTCAACGGATTTCAGAAGAATGTCAGGAAATGGGGTAAAAGGTCATATATATATATACAGGGTGGCTATAAAGTTCGTGTGCCATTTTAAATTGCACACTGTTTTAAACTGCACACAAACTTTATGGCCACTCTGTATATTAACAATGTCACAGAAGAATAGGAACTTTATTTCATATTTTTATCCAACTATATATGTTTTAGTAAAATATCTTTTCAGATCTTTTGTCCATTTTAAAATTGGATTGTTTGTTTTCTTACTTTGAGTTTAAAAGTTTTGCCTATTTTGGATGCAATTCTATATAAGATATATAATTTTTGAATATATCTCCCAGTCCGTGGTGTCTTGCCTTTTGTGTTGTGACAGTATCTTTTACAGAGTGAAAATATGGCATTTTAATAAAGTATAACTTATTTATTTCTACTTTCATGAATTGTGTTTGTGGTTCTTTTTATAATATATATATAATCTTATATAATATATAAGAAAGATGTGAAGTCTGTTTCTAGGTTTTGCGTGTTATTGATGAATATCCAATTGTTTCAGCACTATTAGTTGAAAAGAGCACTGAGTTATTTCACTGGCAGCATTCTTTTGCCAATATTGTGATGTCTTAGATGCCGAGCTTAATACTAATTCTTAAAATCAAATAGTGTGAGCTGTCCAACTGGGTTCTTCTTCTACGAAGAATTGTTTATATTTGTTAGCTTTGCTAGAATGTGTATTTTACCACATGAACTTCAGAATCAATTTGTCAGTATCTATAATTTATTTAGCTGGTATTCTAGTTCATCTTGCACTGGATGTACAGATCAAACTGTTAAGAACTGTAATGTTATTAGCACTGAATGTTCTGGTCTATGAACATGGCATATCTCTCCATTTATTTATATTTTTATTTCTTTCATCACAGATGTGTAGGTTTCCACATATATATTCTGTTGTATATATTCTAACAATACATGTTGTTTTAGACCAGGTATGCTGCTATAGCAAAGTACCTCAGACTGCGCAATTTATTGAATGAAATAAAAACTATTTAAGTATGTCCTTGACATACTTTGAGATAGCCACTCAGAAGGATTTTAAACACAAGAACACTCTGAAAAGTAGGTCTTTTATTGGGGAGATTTGCATCTATATAGGAAACAAAGCAAAGTAAATAATAGCAGAACCAAACAGGCTTTTCTGAGGTCCCCTTTTGTCTGGTTTTAGGAAAGATTAAGTGAGAGTCTGACAGCTTTGAATGTCCTTCAGACAAACTTTTACCACTGGCTATCATCTGTTACTTCTGAGCACTGCTACCTGTGATGTTTTATCTGCATAACAAGACTGTCTTTCTTTTAACTCTTTCCCATAATTTGCCTTGCCATGCACAAAGCTCTTATTCTTTCTGTAACTTATAAAAGCATCAACCATTCGGCTCTTCTTTTAGTTTTCGTATTTCATGTGACTTCTATGTTCATGTACACATGTTAATAAATTTTTATTCCTTTTTTTTCCTCTTAATATGTCATTACCAGTTTGTTTCATCAACTCAAATGATCAACTTTGGGGAGAAATTTTAAACTTTTATTCAACATAAATAATATTTTATTTCTGACAATTCTGAAGGCTGGGAAGTCTAAGATCAAGGCACGAGCAAATTCAGTAACTGATGAGGGCTGCTTTCTGCTTCCAAATGGTGGCATGAATGATACGTTCTTACACGTTAGAGGAGCAAAAGGGGCAAAAAAGGCGTAGTTACCTCCAGCCTTTTCCTAATGTCACCAATATTCATTTATGAAGGCAGAGACGTCATGGCCTAATTACCTCTTAAAGGCCTTGCCTTTAATATTGTTGCATTGCAATTAAGTTTTTAACATGAATCTCAAAGGGAATGCAATCAAACCATAGCCTTCTTCCCTGCTCTTCCTGCCCCATTTGTGTTCTTATTCGGTCACGGTTCAGGTGTTTGTCTAGGTTCTTGGTTCTTGGTGTACTCTTGGGTGAAGAATGACCAAGACACCCCAAAGTAAGGCAACCAGGAAACAAAGTTAATTGAGAATGAGAAAGATAGGTTTACAGAGGAACAAAAAGATACAGACTTACAGAGAAAGATACATTCACCTCTGACAATGAACTCTGTCCCCATCACGACAAAAAGGTCTTGGCTATAGTCTGGGGTCCTGTTTTATATCATCTGGATTGAGGTCACCCAGGGGTTTAGGTGTTACCTTGGATCTACTGAGTCTCACTGTATATGCAGACCTCCCATAAGCCTCTCTGAAACCCCAATGGGGATGGGAGGGATGGACTGCAAAGTAGACTGAAACTAACAACATAGTAGTTCACCTTGCAGTTATTCCAGATCACTGTCTATACTACCATACCTGCACTGCTTGGCCCGTGGGCTGGGGAGTCCTCTGCGTTCTTCTGCAGTTGGGATGATAAGTTTTGACTGAGAGATTGGTAGGACATTCCCACCTACCCTAGGTGTGATCAGTTTCTCTGGGCAAGAGTACGGTTGGGTAAAACCAGTCAGGGTTCCCACCCTTTGTCCCCCAGGGGGACCCAGATCGCCTCACTGTCTACTTAAGCTTCTATTCCAATAGTAGCTCCAAAAGTCTTACCTTGTTTCAGCACCAGCTCAGAAGTCCAGCATCTCATCTGCATCAGAAATGGGTGAACCTGATGGTACAATTGGTCCTGAGTAAATTTCCCTGTAGCTGTGAATGTATCGAGTCAAACAAATTATTGCCTCCGATTACAAGGATGGGTCAATCAGAAAACAAACATTCCTTTTCCAGAAGGGAGAAAAAAGCAAAAAGAAATAGATAACAGGCCACAAGTAAATCCAAAACCCAATAAGGAAAGAATACTAAATTTGGAGTCTTGAAATCAATCTTCTGTGACTCTATGTTCTGCCTTCTGGAACCACTGAGGTGAAGGTTTCGCCCCAAAAGACACAGGAAGCCCCATCCCCATGGCTTTGCTGCTCATGAAGCATCTGTCCAGTTTGATTCCAGTGTACCCGTGGCTGTCCCAGGTGGGCTTCATATTGTTGCAGGACAGGGAGAAAGAGCACCCAAACACCACGTTTATAAGAGGAAGGGCTTTATTCACCAGCCAGGAGCTTACAGCATAGAAGAATTCCAAATGGCCATACTCCCCGACTGGTTTGGTCTTTCCCTTTTTATTGACAGGCAAAAATTTCCACCCCACAGGTACCCTTCTCAGTGGCCAGTTTGAATCAAGTGGGAGATGCTATTCCAGCTCCTACAGAACTACAGGATTTCACAGAACTTGGAAATTTCCAAGTTTTAGGAAGTTAAATTTACAAATTCCTAAGAGCTGAGTCACCATGGAGAGGACCCTGCAGGTGTATCCTTGTGATCTCCTTGAAGAGACCTGTTCTCCTAGATATCAAACTTCTCAGGTTTCCTCTCTCAATATATCAGTGTCTCTATTGTCTCAAGGTTTTAGAAGTGACTCCAACCCCACAGTTCCACTGGGCATTGCACTAGCAGGGCTCTCTACATTGGCCCCATCCCTGTGGAGGTTATTTTCCTAGACATGAAGGGTCTCCTAAGCATCCCTTAAGCAGCCATGACTCCACAGCTTGTGCACCCTGTTAGCACCATGTGGGTGCTGCCAAAATATACAGCTTCTACTCTTTGGAGCAGTGGCCTGAGTTGCACCTGGGCCAAGTTGATCCATAGCTATGCAACCAGAGAGCACAGTGCTGGAATAGCAGGAATCTGAGGCAGAGCTGAGGAACTCAAAGGTACAAAAGGCATTGCCTTTGAAACCATTTTGCCAGCACGGCGGCCCTAGCATTCTTGGCCTTTGAGGGAAGTGGCACCCTCAAAGATCTTCAAAATGCCTTCAGGGTCATTCTTTCCTTATCCTGATGAATAGTATCTATCTTCTATCCATGCTAATCTCCTTACCAAACTTTTACTTAATCGCACCCTTGGTATTCTTTCTCTCCAGAACAAGCTTATTACTTTTTATGTGGTCATGCTGAGGATTTTCCAGATTGTTAAGTTCTGCTTCCCTTCTGGTCATAAATTTTGTCTTTCTTTCTCTCTTCTCAAATTTTATTGTAGTCAAGAAAAGCCCTATAGTACCTACAATTCTTGGCTTAGTTTGCAGTTTGCCAGGTCCCCTGGTTTTCCCTAAGGTCATTCTAGGTCACCTACCAGACTTGTACATCTGCCTTCTATAAAGCAGTAGGTCACAGATACAATTCAGCCACATTCTTTGCCCCCGTATAGCAAGGATGGCCTTTCCTCCAGTTTCCAATTAGATATTCCTTATTTCTGACTGCAACCTCATCGGAATGGCCTTTACTGCCCGTATGTCTATTAAGATCAAAACTCTGTCTACAGCTTGCCTCTTCTTCAGAGATCTCATCAGCATTTCCCTTAATGTATCATTTATAGCACTCAGGGTTTTTCTCGTGTCAACCTAAAAGGAAGAATCTGAGGTAAAAGTAATATAAATAGTTTATTTGGGGCACGCTTGAGGATTGCAACCTGGGAGTATGGATTCAAATTGCCCTGAATATATACCCCCATTAGCAAGAGTTACAAATAGGTATTTAAGGAAAATAAAAGACAATTCTTAAGTTTTTTACAAAGAATATACATGAAAATAATATAAGCTATTGATTGAATATACCTTGTTCTTTGTATCTTTGTGTGACAAATCCTGGGAATATGAAGATAATGGTAGAGGCAGATAAATCATGAACAAAACGACTTTAAACAATTGCCCAGGGTTTAGTGAGGGTGAGTGAGAGATGGGGTGGTATGACCGAAGTTCCATACTGTTGTCTCCCTGAGTCTGATAAATTTTGCCGGCTCCACATAGTTCAGACTGCTCTGAGTTGTTTTTCTTTTCTCACTAGCATACATCTCCAAATTCTTCCTGTCAGGGGTCTCCGACTCCCTTGAGCTGTTGGGTACACTTAGCCCAATTCACTCAGCAACACTAGTAAATTTGGCTGAGTCAAAGTGAAAGTGATGTATTGGGGAATGGAAAATAAAGCAGCCAGGACACTCTGGTGTGGCAGAATGGAAGGAAAGTTTATTTAAAGTAAAGAAAAAAGAGTACAGGTTATTTAGAGTAAAGCAGAGATAAGAATAGGCTTTTCTAGAGATATTGGAAAAGGGTCCTCCTCATGAGTGAGAGGAGACATGACACAAAGACAGTACACAAGAGTAAATATCTTAGTTCCCCCTATAATTATGTATAAGAGCCTCTCATTGGTCCCCCAGGTCTTTAGGTATTCTTGTCTACTTCTCCTTGGTCACAGATGGCCTCAGTTCCACGTGTGCCCATTTTCCTTCTCTTTTTGGCTATAATTGCTACTTGCTATTTTCCTGTCAATTTTATGTCCATTAGTCTTATGATGTTTGTGACATTGGATATGCACATTGTTCAGTAATAATGACTGTCACTCTTCTGTGATACTTTGTGATACAAGCTAGAGACTGGATTTCGTGGCGAGCAGGACATACTTGATCAACTAAGACACAAAGTTCCTGACACTCGTGGTTTGATTCAGGGCCCCTTTTCACTTTCTCGTCTAGGAGCCCAGGCTTGCCTCATCCTTCCCTGGAGCCCCTCTCTATATCAGATCACATCCACTCTCTACCCATTACCCAGTGCTAGAGACACTTCCACAGTTTTAGGTATGTGTTATAGTGACACTCCCTTGCTGGTACCATTTTTTTTTTTTTTGTCTCTGTCTATTTGTGCTTCTGCAATAAAAGATGACAAACAAGGTAGTTTATGAAGAATAGAACTTCTTTCTCACAGTTTTGGAGTTCTGGTATTGATTTTTTTTTAATCTGGTTGATCTATCAAATGCTGAATAATCATGACTAAAGCCTACAACTAAAATAGCAGATTTGTCATTTTTCTTTGAAAGCTATCAGTTTGCTTCATGAGTTTGAATGTCCTTTTGTTTGGTTCATGTACATTTATAATTTTTATCTTCCTACATGAGCTATTTATCATTATTGAATGTATCTCATTACTCAATGATCTTCTTTGTTCATCAGTTTGCTTTACCCCAGCATGATATTGTTAGATAGTGAGGACCTCCAGCTGTTCTAGGGACAGAGGTGGGCACCCTATCTTCTTGTTGCCTTGAGCAATTGCCACCTGTGGGGAAGAACAATAAGACAGGCACCCTACCTTGATCTTGCCCCACATTTATACCACCAGGAGAAATAGCTACAGCTGAATGAAGGAGAATGGCCAGTATTCCACAAAAGAATGCAGAAAATCCCTCAGCCCACTGGCCAGCTAGCCCAAATACAATAGTTGTCTAGAAAGTGACTTGGTATAACCTAAGACCTAGGATGGCTATGAACAAGGCACCAACACAAAATCATAAACTTACTGAAAACATCGTGAGGTTATTTTGTGATTTTTTGGGGGGGGTTTGTTTTTGTGTGTGTATGTAGAACTCAGTAGCACAGTTCTTAAGTATGAACTTCGTAGATGGAAACACTGCCACTGCATCGCAATGTCATGCAAACAGACATAAGCTCTTTGTATTTGTATACATCTGTGGGTACAATTATACAGACCAGTGTGGCCCCTGGTGAGCTACCTTCCATGTGTAGATAGTTAGATTAACACTATCAGATGCTACATGTGCTAGTACTTGGAGAGGCAGCAATTATCAAATCTATTCCAACCTACCATTTTAATGTTAGGTGTTTAATGTTACTTAGAAGTCAGGTATGAATTCTTATTTAACTATTAAGAGCAATGCCATACCTTGGTGATGCCATACACATCACCTGCCATGTTTTACAATCAGCCCTCCAGCTAGCCCTGGATCAGCGGCTGAGATGTGGAAGTCCCCAACCTTGCTTTCTATTTTCCTGTCAATTGATTTTCGTAATAAAAGTAAATATAGTCCCTTATCTATTATTCTTTTAATCTCAGAATGGCTTTTCAATGTCTCAGACAGAACCCCCAAAAGGAAAAATTACAGATAAAGGAAGATCGTTCAATGAAAATTAGATAGATGGCTACTTTTATTGTTGAGGCAAACAGAAAGATATTCTGCTTATTTTGTAGGGAATTCATGTAAGTCTTCAAAGACCACAATTTAAACAGGTATTATATACGAAAACATGCTGCCAAATTCACTGCATATGAAGGATTGTATTGTGAGGACAAAATAGTGAAACTGAAAAAATGTCTGTCTTCTCAAAATATTTTTTTAAAGTGGCAACTCAGATTCCATGTAAAAGTTAGTTATGTAGTAGCATAACTACTTTGCATTGCTTTGTTGTTGTTGTTGTTGCTGTTGTTGAGACAAAGTCCCACCCTATACCCCGAGCAGAGTGCAGTGGTGTCATAGCTCACTGCAACCTTGGGCTGTGGGCATCCCTCTGCGTCAGCCTCCAGAAGCTGCTGGGATTATAGGCACTCGCCACAGCTCCCAGCTGGGTTTTTCCATTTTTTCAGGAGTCGGGGTATCACTCTTGCTCAGGCAAGTCTCGAACTCTTAGCTCAAGCAATTCTTCCTCCTCAGCCTCCTACAGTGCTGGGATTACAAGCATGAGCCACTGCGCCTGGCACATATATATATATATATATATATATATTTTTTTTTTTTTTGTAGTAGCATATTTAATGGCAAGAAAATAAAAACCGTTTACTGATGGTGATTTTATTAAGCAATGTATGGAAAGCATAGCAGATACAATTTGCCCTGAAAAAGGGGGGAATATTTCTAAATTTAGTTTGTCTCCCCAGCCTAGGCACATTAAAGAAATTGGAAAATCTTGTAAAATTAATAGAAGATGATATAACTGTCCCCAAACATAAGTTTGATGAAGTATCAGTGCATACTACATCAAGAAAATTTATATACAAAAATGGATAACCTCATGTAAATATCGTCATCAAGACTGTGAATTGCATAAGGGCAAGTGATTGAATCATCTCCAATTCCTGGAATTCGTTAAAAGTATTGATACTGATGATGAAAATATCATTTATTTTTCAGAAGAGGGCTAAGTTAAGCCAAATGTTGAAAAGATTTTATGATTTGTGACATGTTTTCAAATCATTTATGGTAGCAAATCAAATTTGTGCCAAAATTTGATGATGGAGACTTGCTTATAGATATAGCATTTTTAGAGGATTAAACCACTCAATTAAATGAGTTAAACATGAATCTTCAAGGTGAAAACCAACTTATCAATACAATGTTCCAAATCATAACAGCATTCCAAATTAAATGAAATTATGGCAAGCTCAAATTAAGGCAAACTATTTTATGCATTTCCACACATCAGTTAAACACATTCCTGTGAACAGAGAAAAATTTGAAGCCTTGCTTTTTTATTTGATACAAGAATTTGAAAACAGATTTTAAGATTTGGGGGAAACTAATATTCGGTCTATTTATCACTCCAATTCAGTTGACATAAATAAGTTACCTGCCAATTTTAAAGTGGAATGCACATAGAGCTGCACTCTGACATTCAGCCTAAAAAAAAAAAAAAAAATCATGTCTCTTTATGGGACTTTTTAGGTCCTATCTTTCCAGTGAAAAATATCCCTTGCTTCACAATCACGCCTTATCCATGTCATTGCTTTTTTGAAGTCACTGCTACATTTTCAAGCAATTATTTTCAGGAATGAAGCATTTTAAGGGTAAAATTGAATCAAAATATTTGATGATCACCTTGAAAACTAATGCACTGAGAAGGTCCATCTACTTCCAGTGAACCAGATATTGATGCATTAGTTTCCCAAATATGTCAAATATTCCACTACTGTCATATTGCCCACTTTACTTTTACATTTATAATAAAAACATCAAAAAAGACATTTAACACTATTGGTAGGACTACGAACTAATAGAGCCTCTTTAGAAAGAAGTATGGAGAATCCTCAAAGAACTCAAATTAGATCTCCCATTCGAGCAATCGCATTGCTAGGCATCTACCCAAAAGAAAAAAAATCATTTTATCATAAGGACATTTGCACTGGATTGTTTATCGCTGTTCATTTTATAATCGCCAAGATGTGGAAACAACATAAATGTCCAGAAATGGATTAAAAGACTGTGTTATATGTATACCATGGAGTAGTATTCAGCCATAAAAAGATGGAGACTTTGCATCTTTTGTATTAACCTGAATGGAGGTGGAACACATTCTTCTTAGTAAAATATCACAAGAATGGAAAAGCAGATATCCAGTGTACTCAATACTTATATGAAGCCAGTAGATAATCTAATATATGCCCACATAAGAAAAAAAATCTCATTTCCTTTCAAGTTGGAGGGAAGGAGGAATAAGAGAGGGAGGAGGGAGAGGGATGGGTGTACTCTCACTTAATGGGCACAACGTAAGGGTTTATGGCACACCTCTTGGGTGTGGGACCCTACTACAAGAAGGACTCTAAATAACAAATGCAAACATTGTAACCGAGTTGTTCTTACTCTCACATTAATCTGACATTTTTAAAAGAAGGTATTTTATTACTTAGATATGTACACTTTTTATAGTAGCGATCACAAACTTGGAACCTGCTGAACGATTTTAAAAGACTCTCTGAATGAGCCACTGCATAACTAGGTGAGAACTCTTCTGCTTATTTGTTGTGATGGATATCATAAAAATTATGCACAAACCTTTTTTCTGGTATTTATTTTTAGTTTAGTTTTGTTTTTTCATCAGCTTTTGTTAGCGTTTGTGTATTTAATGTGTGGCCCAAGACAACTCTTGTTCTTCCAGTGTGGTCCGGAGAAGCCATAGGTTAGACACCCTTGATCTACACAGTACAAAACAGACCATCACCAGAACCTCTTGTTACAAAAGGGAGTCCATTCTTTGGTCTGTGCAAATGTATCTTGCTCTTGCTGTATAAACCTATCTTGCCTTTCCTTAATGAACTTGGTTTCCTTCTTGCCTTCTTTCAGTGTGTATGGTCATTCTTCAGCTGAGAGGACACAAAGAACAAAGAATACACCACAATCCCAAAAATGTAACTAACCCAAGTGTATTTTAATTAGTAGTACGTGGTGTATATTTCTCTTTCCCTTTGTTACCCATCTATCTATGTCCTTGAATTTAGTTAGTTACTTTCAGGCAACTTAGATCTTGCTTTCTTAATCAACCCTGACAATATGCTTTTTAATTGGTGCATTTAGATTACTCACATTTAAAGTAATTATTGATGTAGTTGGGAAAATATATACAATATTTGTTTCTGTCTGTTACACTTTCTTTTTCCTTATTTTTCTCTATTCTAACTTTTCTGGTTTCTTGTGTTTTTTTAACTGAGCATTTTATGAGATATCATATCTTAGCATACCAATTATGCTGCTTTAAAAAAGTTATTGGTTGCTCTAGAGCTTTTGACACACACATTTAATTGTTCTTTTATTAAAATTACTTTTTATTAAATCATAACTTTGCACATTGATGCATTTATGAGGTTCAGAGTACTGCTTCAATATACAATGTGAAATACTTACATTGAGCTAAGTAACACATCCATCACAATTATACTTATTTCTTAATAGTTTTGAAATGTACCATTGCATCATGTACATTAGGTAAAGTCCCCCCAAATATCCTTCCTTCCTTCCTTCCTTCCAATTATCCCTCCCCTCCCCTCTCCTCCTTCCCCTCCCTTCTCCTCCCTCCCCCTCTCTCTCCTCTTCCCTTCTACTTTCTGGACTATAGTTACGTTTTGCCATTCATATGAAGGGTGGGTGATTATATATTGATTTCATAGTAGTATTGAGTACATTGGATACCTTTTTTCCCATTCTTGAGATATTTTACTAAGAAGAATATGTTTCAGCTCCATCAGGTAAACATAAAAGATGTGAAGTCTCCATCCTTTTTATGGCTCCATAGTATTCCATGGTGTACATATACCACTACTGTTAATACATTCAAGAGTTGATGGAAACTTGGGCTGTTTCCATGTCTTGGCTATTATGAATTGGGCTACAATAAACATTCTGGTGCAAATGTCTTTGTTGTAAAATAATTTTTGATCACCTGTGTACATACCTAGTAGAGGAATTGCAGGATTGAATGGTAGGTTTACTTTTAGTTCCTTGAGTGTTCTCCAAACTTCTTTCCAAAAAGGTCATATTAGCTTGCATTCCCACCAGCAGTGTAGAAGTGTTCCCTTCTCTCTGCATCCACACCAACATCTGTAATTTTTGGGTTTTGTGATGTGGACTAATCTTACTAGAGTTAGATGATATCTCAAAGTGGTTTTGATTTGCATTTCTCTGATGATTAAGGATAATGAGCATTTTTTCATGTGTTTGTAGGCCATGCGCCTGTCTTCATCAGAGAAGTTTTGATGAGATATCATATCTCATAAGAAACTCTTGCACACAAAGAAATGGGGTTGTTATTTTCTTATTGAATAGTTTGAGTTCTCTGTAGATTCTAGTTATCAGACCTTAGTTGGAGGCATAACCTACAAAATTTTTCTCCCATTCTGAAGGTTGTCTGTTTGCTTCACTTACTGTGTTCTTGTCTGTGCAAAAGCTTTTTAGTTTGATTAGGTCTCAGTAATGTATTTTTGGTGTTGTTTCAATTGCCCAGGGGGTCCTCCTCATAAAATATCTCCCAGCCCAATTTCTTCAAGTGTTTTCCCTGCACTCTCTTCTAGTATTTTTATAGTTTCGTGTCTTAAGTTTAAATCTTTTATCCAGAGAGAATTGATTTTTGTTAATGGTGAAAGGTGGGGATCAAATTTCAGTCTTCTACAGGTCACCAGCTAGTTCACCCAGAACTATTTGTTAAATAGGGAGTCTTTCCCCCACTGAATATTTTTGATAGGGTTGTCGAAGATCAAATGACAATAAGTGGCTGGGTTCATCTCTTGGTTCTCTATCCTTTTCCATAAATCTACCACTCTGTTTTTGTGCCAGTACCATGCTGTTTTGATCACCATAAATTTATAATATATCCTGAGGTCTGATAACATGATACCTCCTGATTTGTTCTTATTTCTGAGTAATGTATTTGCTATTCAAGGTTTTTTCTGATTCCATAAAACAAAGTACTATTTTTTCCGGTTATTTAAAGTATGAAAATGGTGCTTTAATAGGGATTGCATTAAATTTGTAGATTGCTTTGGATAGTATGGACATTTTAACAATGTTGATTCTTCCCAGCCAGGAGCATGTATGTTTTTCCATTTGTTAACCTCTTCAGCTATTTTGTTTCTGAGTTTCATAGTTCTCTTTATAGAGATCTTTCACGTCCTAACAAAGGAATATTTGTTTGAATATTTTCCCAGATATTTCCTCTTCTTTGGCACTACTGTAAAAGAAATAGTCCTTGACTATATATTCAGCTTGACTATGGTTGGAATACATAAAAGCTACTGATTTGTAAGTATTGATTTGTATCCTGAGATGCTGCTGTATTCCTTGATTACTTCTAAGAGTTTTGAAGTTTAATCCCTGAGATTTTCTAGGTATAGGATCATATCCTCAGGGAAGGTGAGAGTTTGACCTCCTCTGACCCTATTTGGATACCCTTGATCGCCTTCTCTTGCCTGATAGCTAGGGCTAAGACTTCCATTACTATGTTGAATAGCAGTGGAGACAGTGGGCATCCTTGCCTCATTCCTGATCTGAGTGGAAATGTTTTCAATTTTACACCACTCAATATGATATTGGGTGAAGGTTTGCTGTAGATGGCCTCTATCTGTTTAAGAAATGTGCCTTCTATGCCTATCTTCTTAAGTGTTCTGATCATAAAAGGATGCTGTATATTATCAAAGGCCTTTTCTGTATCAATTGAGAGAATTATATGGTCTTTGTTTTATATTTTATTGATGCGATGTATTATATTTATAGATTTGCTCATGTTGAATCAACTCTGTATCCCTGGAATAAAACCAACTTGATCATGGTATATGATATTTTGATGTGTTGTTGAATTCTGTTTGCTATGATCTTATTGAATATTTTTGCATTGATATTCATTGATGGTATTGGTCTATAATTTTCTTTCTTTGGATTCTTTTCTGGTTTGGGGATCAGGGTGATATTTGTTTCATAGAATGTATTGGGAAGTATTCCTTTTTTTTATGCTTTGGAAAAGGTTGTATAATATAGGTACTAGTTCCTCTTGAAAGGTTTGACAGAATTCAGATGTGAAGCTGTCTGGTCCTGGACTTTTCTTTTTTGGGAGATATCATATTGTTGATGCTATTTCAGTGATTGATATAGTACTAGTCAAGATTTCTAATTCTTTCTGGTTGAGTCTAGGAAGATGGCGTGCTTCCAGGTATCAGTCCATTTCCTTCAGATTTTCATATTTCTGGGAAGAGATTTTTGTAGTAATCATTGAGGATTTTTTTGAATTTCTGAGGTGTCTGTTATTATTTCTCTTTTATTGTTTCTGATAGATGATATTAGACATTTTACTTTCCTGTTTCTGGTCAGGTTGGCCAAAGGTTTAACAATATTGTTATTCTTTTCAAAAAACAAACTTTTTGCTTTGTTGATCTTCTGAATGATTCTTTTGTTTTCAATTTCATTTAATTCTGCACTAATTTTAATTATTTCTTTTCTTCTGCTGGGTTTGGGGTTGGACTAGTCTTCCTTTTCCAGTTGCTTGAGATGTTCCATTAAATCATTGGCTTCCTCTCTTTCTCTTTACTTGATGAAGGCTTCCAATGCTATAAATTTCCCTGTTAGGAGTGCCTTTGCTATATCCCACAGGTTTTGATAATTTTTGTGTCTTCATTATCATTTTGTTCTAAAAATTTGGTAATTTCCTTCTTAATCCTGTCTTTGACCCAGTTATTATTCAGCCTAAGATTTAGTTTCCATGACTTTGTTTGAGTACGAAGATTCCTGTTGCTGTTGAATTCAACTTTTATTCCATGGTGGTCCGAGAAGATACAAGGAATAATTTCTATTCTTTTAAATTTGCTGAGGATAGACTTGTGACCTAGGATATGATCTATTTTGGAGGATTATCCATTGGCTGACAATTCAGTTTTATCAGGGTGAAGTGTTCTGTAGAGGTCTGTAAAGTTCATTTGTTCTAGGGTCAAGTTTAAGTTTTGACCCTTTAATATTTCCTTGTTTAGATTCTTCTTGGAGGATCTATCCAAAACTGTCAGAGGGGTGTTAAAATCTCCAAATATTGTAGTGCAGGAAGGTATCAAATTGTTCATATCCATTAGGGTTTGCTTTATAAATTGAGGAGAATTCTGGTAGGGTGCATAAATGTTAATTATTGAAATCACTTCATGTTGGGTGTTTCCCTTGACAAATATGTAGTGACCTTCCTTATCTTTCTTTATCTTTGTTGGTTTAAAGTCAATTGTATCTGCAGCTAAAATTGCAACTCTTGCTTTTTTCTGGTTTCCATTTGCCTGTAATATACAAGTCCATCCCTTCCCTGAGTCTATTTTTATCTTTTAAGATAAGATGAGATTCTTGCAGACAGCAGATATCCACTCTGAGTTTATGTATCCAGTCAGCCAGCCTGTGCCTCTTTAGAGGACAATTTAAACCATTCACATTAACTGAGAGAATTGATAAGCCTGGTTGTGTTTGGAATATCATGATTTTCAGATGTCCGGTGGACATTTTTAATCCTTTCACCACTGTGGAAGTTGGGTTTTGTTCAAAAATTTCTGGGTGAGTTTACTTTGGAGGTAGAGCATTGTTTTGGTCATTGTGGAGGATGGGTCTGAGAATATCCTGGAGAGCTGGTTTAGTAATGGCAAATTTCTTCAATATTCGTATGTCATTAAAGTATTTGATTTCTCCATCACAAATGAAAGTCAGTTTAGCTGGATACAGGATCCTGGGCTGGAAGTTATTTTGTTTTAGGAGATAGATGGTTGATGACTATCCTCTTCTGGCTTAAAATGTTTCAGCTGAGAAATCTGCAGTCATTCTGATATTTCTTCCTTTGTAGGTGATGCTTTTCTTACATCTGGCTGCTTGCAGAATTTTCTCCTGAGTCTTAACTTTGGCAAAGTTAATCACAGTATGTCTAGGAGATACTTTATTTGGATTGAGTCTTGCTGAGGTTCTGAAACTGTCTACCATCTGAAGTTCTGTATCTCTTGCAATGCTTGGGAAATTCTCCTCCAAGATCTCTTGGAATAGAGCATCTGTACCTTTAGATTTCCTTCAGAAATTCCTGTAAGATGAATGTTTGATTTTTTGGATTGATCCCACAACTCTCTGAGGGAATGATCAGTTTTTGCTCTCCATTTGTCTGCCTCTTTGAGCATTTAGGAATGTTCAAAAGCTTTGTTTTCAGTTTCAGAGATCCTTCTTCTGTCTGGTCAACTCTATTACTGAGGGATTCTACTGTATTTCAGAGGTTCTCAACTACCTTTTCATTTCCTTGAGCTCTGCTATCTCTTTTCTCATTATGTCCATATCTTTGGTGAATTTGTCTTTGAATCATTAATTTCTTGAGACAATCTTTGGCATTCAATTTCTATTTTTTCTTCCATTCTATTTATCTTATTTGCCATCCATATTCTGAATTCAATTTCTGACATTGGTGCCATTTGTCTATGCATGACATCTTCAGTTGTATCTCCTTTTTCAATTCTTGGGGTGGGGTGGGGGGTTGATCTACTCTGGTTATTTGTGTTGCCAGAGTTCTTCTATTGGGTCTACACCATGTTTATTTTCCACTGTTTGGTTATTAGAACTGGTAGGGTGAGATTGAATTAGGGTTCCCACTTAGTAGAGATAGCCCCTTACCAAAGTGCTAGGCTTTATAATTGTGGTTTATTTCCTACAACCTTACAAAGGCCCCTTTCAGAATTTTGATCAGAGACTCTGAGGACCTTCTTGATGAAATAGTGCAAGCTAGCTCTGTTTTGATATCAGCCAACCTCTACCGTATCCTAAGAAGGCACCGCATTAGGTTTAAATTTCAACTGTGAAGAGATACAAACAGCTGCAGTGCCTACCCCCACCCTTCATTTCTTTTCTGCTACAGAACTTTAAAGTTCAGCCTCAGAATGTCCCTGAGTGGACAACCCCAGACACGAGTTCCAATTAAATTGTCTCAGGCAATGCAAACCCTGCTCAGCAGAGAGGGTCCGGGGGTCTCCAATAGCACAATTTGAGCCAGGGATTGATACCCCCACCCACCAACTCAGTCCACACTGTCGTCCACTTCTCTGCTCACAGGCCCAGTTGGAGCCAGGAGCCACACTCCTTCCCACAGGTCTCAGTCCACACCCAGCTAGCCTCTGCCTGCCAGACCAGTTGGAGGCAGGGTACCATGCCCCCGCTCGCCAGTCTCAGTCCACTGCCTGGCAATCCTCTGATCACAGGCTCTGTTGGAGTTATGGCACCACACACTGTCCACAGGTCTCAGTCCTTCCCTGGTAAGCCTCTGCACACTGGCCCACTGGAGACTGGGGACCACGCCCTTGCCTTCACGTCTTGGTTCACACCCAGTAAGCCTCTGATTCCAGGGTTCTGTTAGAGTCAGGGGACCACAACCTTGACCTCAGGTCTCAGTCCATGCCTGGTAAGCCTCTGCTCACAGGCCCAGTAGGGGCTAGGGACCAGTCCCGTCTGCCAAACTCAGTCCACACAGGGCAACTACTCTCCCACTGTAGGTGCCATGAGAGCCAGAGGTTCTGCATCCCGTCCCACCAGACAGCCCGACCCAAGGGTCAACACCACCCCTGGCCAGGCAAAGTCATAACCAAGGGACTGCTCATCCTCCTGCTGAGCATCCCTTTCTTCCTGCACCTCTTTCTTCCCCATTAGTCACAAATTCCATCCTGATGGTTGACAGTCCACACTATGCCCAGATCTCTCAGGAAAAGACCAAACAGTCTGTGCTCTGCAGGGGGCAGAACTTCAGACTGTCATGCAAAGGGGAAAGGGTGGAATGTGAGTTTGGACTTGTGGGGGAAATTATCTGTTCAATTTTATCCCCGGCGAAGTGGTGGTTCATAAGTGGGACCTTCTTGGAGAAAGAGACCTGGTGGTTAGTGGCTCTCTCCAGCAAGGTAAAATGAGAGGTCTTTTGTTCCCTGCTTGCTCACAGATAGCCTGCTTTGGGCCTCCTGCTTGGGGGGAGGGGTCTCCCATCCTCTAGTCAGTAAGCTTTGTACCTGTAATTTATTTCTTGAATGCTCTTCCTTAGAGTTACAGCCTGTCAACCTTCATTCTTGGCTTAGCTCCCCACCTTTGGCTTAATAGAGTCCGGTTCCATCCAGTTTTTCTCCCTCTGGTCAGGAGCCTCTGCTGAGGGTTGCTACCAATCAGCCACCTTCCCAGAATCCCCTGTCCATTTAACTATTCTTAGTCCTTCTTCAAATAATATTATACTATTTTATGTGTAGTACAGATACATTATAACAGAGTTCCCAAATCCTCTTATTCCTTTTTATACTGATTTCATTTATTTTATTGATCCACATAGAATAATTCTCAAAACATTTTTAATAGTATTAATTTAAGAAAGGAGGTAGCATTAAGATCAATTAACATAATTGATAATTTATTTCTTCTTTGTGCTTTCTCTCATTATTTTGATTCACATTTCTGACCTATATCTTTCTTTCTGCCATAGAATATTGCCTAAGATTTTTTTTCAGGGAATGTCTGATTGGTAATGAATACATTCAAGTTTTTGTTTGTAAATGTTTTTTATTTAGTTTTTACTTTTGAAGAATAATTTTAATTGATATAAAATTTGTAATACTCTATACTTAAATGTATTTGGATATTTTGCTCTACTTTAGTCTTCCTTTTATGGTTTCAGGTGAGGTGTCTGTCTACTATAAATCTTATATCTATTCATCAATAGGTGAGATGACCTTTTTTCCCTCTGGCTTGAAGGATTCTTTGTTTCTTTTGTCTAAGAATTCTTTGTTTCTGGTATTATGCAGTTTAAATAGGATATGTATAGCTAAAGTTTATTTTTTGTAAGTAGTTTTTCTGTTTGGTGTTGTCTGAGTTGCCTAGATCTGAGTTTTGGTCTTTATTTCAGACATTATTACTCAATATATTTTATCTGTTCATTTTTCTTTTTCTGCTCCATGTGATATTACAGTTACATTTATTTTACACTTTTGAAATTGTCTCAAAGTTCTATATATTCTGTTTTTCTGTATTTTTCTCTTTTATTTATTCTATTTTCATTTCACTTTGATGGGTTAATGAGATTTGGGGAAGGAGAACATTCTATAATCTTCCAGTTAAATCTCATTATTTTAGTGGCCTGTTTTTCAGAGCCATGACTTTCACAATTGTTTCTCCAGTAATATAGCTTTTTATTATACTTTCCTCTGTTATCTATTTCCTTTCCCAGCTACACAGATCCAGAGCTCTGTTGTCTCTGTTTTTCTTTCCCCTTAGTGGAAACAGGAAAGCCATAAAGGACAAGTATTAGATTTCTTTAAGATTTGTGGTCTGTCATAGTCCCTCCCAGGAAAGTATGCCTTTATAGTGGTCAAGCTTATGGGAATATCGCTTAATGATCTCTGTTTTCCTCTTCCTATCAGAAACAGGAAGCCATCTTTGGATCCTCACTATGCCAAACTGGTGGTGCTCCTGGTCGTAATGTCCATGAAATCATTGTAGTGCTAAAGACTGTTCCTGAGGACTTTCTTACTCTCCAACTAGTCCCCACTCAACAATTCATCAGCATTACTCTTAGAATAATAAGTCTATGGCTCTAGTGACACTAAGTCCAAGTAAACCTTTCTTGATTGCTATCTCTCTGTGTGTACCTGTCTTTTCAGATTTGGGGTTCTGCAACTTCTTTTCTTCTGTAGGTCCTAGAAATCTTTGATTCTCAGCTTTTCCAGCTTTTTCTTATTTAAGGATGGTGTAATTATTTCCAAGATCTTCACAAGTAAGAAATGAAATCCAAATGTAATTGAACATTTTTAACTATAAAATCTTAACCAGTGGTGCCTGTGGGTTTGTTTGTTGGTTTGTTTCTTTGTTTTTTTTGAAAAATAGGAAGCTTCTTAGGAAAAAGAGATCTTTAGAGATTCTGCAAAGAGATCTTTCATATCTCTGAAGTGCCATGATCCAGACATCATTATTTTCAAGCTCCTTGATGATTCTTTTTACAACCAGGTTGTAGAAACTAATACTCTAGAAAATAGAAGTAATTTTTGCTAGAGTTATTGTCTTAGATAATTCAAGCTTCTATAATAAAATACCATCAACTAAGTGGATTATAAACACAAGAATTTATTTCTCATAATTTCAGAGCTGAGAAGTCCAAGATCAAGGCACTGATGAATTTGAAGTCTGGTCAAGAGCTCTCTTCCTTGTTTAAAGATGACAACTCCTGTCTGTATCCTCACATAATGAACATAGCAAGGAAGCTCTCTGGGGCCTCTTCCATGAGGAAATCAATCTTATCCTCTAATACCATCACAATGATAATTAGGTTTCCATATATGACTTTTAGGAGGATACATTCAGATTTTAGTGTTTATTAATTCATTATTGTCTATTTTGCACTTCTTTTAAGGTCTAAATATAACCTAACTTATTTTAAGGCAGTAAAAAAATATTCCATTGTTTTTATTTCTTCAAGAATTTTGTCCCACAGAATGCTATAATCAAAATTTAGGTATCATCGTTGTTCTTAAGTCTAAGATAGCACGTTGGATCACATTTGACTGGAAGGAAGGTAGCTATTAAAATTACAGAAAGATTCCCCAAAGATGATCCATGGAAGCATTAATCAGGTCCCTTAAAATGATAGAAGCAATCAATTTAGATCATTGGCAGGAAGGGAATACTAAAAGACACATTTAAAATTCTATAGAAGAAAATGGCTAAAATTAATTAGTCAGATATTAGGGGGCTGGAAAATTGGATATGTAAAATTCAAGTTGGAGATCATGCTTAACATTCTATTAATATAAAAATTAATTCAGAGACTGGGGTAGAATTGACCTACCTCTATACAATGCAAAGTTAAACACATAAATTGAACTCTAGAGTGATGAAATAAATTTATTATCTCAGAACTGGGCAATATTAGAGCAGGACAATTTGGGTATAGGTTTTTGTTTTTATCATAAACAATATATGATTGTGTGCGTGTATGTGTGTCTGTCTGTATATGGGTACTCACATGTCAACTTGTATATTTTTTTCATTAGAATAACAAGAAGAAAGATTAAAGGCAGGGGCAAGAGGAATGAAAGTGACTTATAAAATTATGTAAGTGAAGAATCTGGCTTTTATTTTCTTCTAGGTAATAGATGAGGAACATGGGAAGCATGCTATATCTTCTTTGGGATCTGAAGTTGTTAGTCCCACAGAGACTATCCATCTCAAGACTTTGAAATGAACAAAAAGGAAAAGTTAAAATTAAAGTTCCATATTACTAAAAATACTAATATCCCAAGTTTCAGAGAAGCCTGAGCAAAACATGATGTCACTGAACTAAACTCTGTGAAATATCTTAGCAACACTGGAGAATCTATTGATACAGCTAGGCCACCAGGGAGGACCTGCCTTGCTGTCTGTGTGGCAGTCCTGGGGATGTTGTTGAGGTGGGATGTGGGGAAGTCAGCGGTTGAGAACCAAGTGCAACATAGAGGGGTGAGTACTACTGATGCCTGCAGTTCCCTTGGAAGATGAGGGAGACCATGGCACAGCCTGTGCTGCTGCCCATGCCAACCCCAGAATCTCCCTTGGACCTAGAGAGCCTTCCTTTGGCTGTGCTACTGTCCTGTAAACATGTCATAGGCCTAAAGGTGATACAGGGTTTCAACCATTCAGGAATGAACAGGGACCCCCATTTCCTTGACCTGGACAATTTCATGTAAGTTTTCCAGCCCTGGACAATTTCATGAAGGTAATATTCATTCACCTTGCCCCTAGGGAAGGGACTATATCCATTTATTAATGCACTCATTCACCTTGCCAGAGCAGCAGGCACTGTATCCATTCATTTGTAAGGCTAAATATAACACTAGACAAAGGACCCAGGTGGAGATTTTTCAACTTGGGTCTTTCCCTCTGCCAGAAGCTCTGATGCTTTTTCCGCATTCTTTTTTGTATAATAAAACCTGTCTTCCCACTGATCTGTGGTCTGTGGGATCATTCTTCCAATCTCCAAGACCAAGGACCTACTGAAAAGAGAAATTCCAGTAACCCTATGACAGCAATAACTGTTTTGTATCCAAAGATGACAAGTATATAATGGTGGTAGCCTAAGTTAAAATTGTAGGGACTCTTATACTATACAGAGTGCCTAAAACATAAGCGAAATATATTGCTATTGACACATTGACATACTTCCTAGCCAGCATTTCTGAAATGAGAAAGTTAGGAGACAACATGATCAAGAGTCAAAAATACAATGATAACAATAATTCCCCCCCATCCTCTTCTCTAAATTTTAGTTCAAAGTTTTATTTTGAATTTACCAACACATGGCAAATTTGAATTGGTCCTCATCAATCTTTGGCTTCCCTCCCCCAACCAAAAATTAAATGTGTTTTACCACTGAGTGAGATAGAGGAGAGAAAATAAAATCATGTTTAATTATGTACAAAATGATATACTGAGGTTTGTGTGGTTTACTGCCTAACAATTACAATACCAACAATGAAAGTAAAACAGGACACGAATCGAGCAGCATGCTTATGATTGTAAACTAACAGCACTGAGCAGATACTTCACTAGTCCCATAGGGTAGATGCAAGCTCATTTAAAGTCAGCTTAACTAGCAAGTTGTCTTTATAGTATATAATAAGATTTCCGGTACCCAGGATAAGACTAAGGAGCTACCAACCTAAATCATACTACATGACACTTCAAAAGGTTTTTTATCTCACCTAATTTAAGATGCATAACTAAAGCCAGACTATGATTTTATTCTGACATTTCATCTGCTTAGCATAAGGAAGAGTCATCATGACCTCAGAATCTGAGCCAGCCACAGTCATTCAGCAATCTAATTTTATACTCAGTGGGCTGGAATATTTTCCATCATTCTGGAAATGTTCTGGTTCATCTAGGAAACATTGGTTCTTGCTTTTTATCTTCTAAAATAGATAATGGTGTAGTAGTGATCATGCAGATTAAGGGGATGTGTTTTAAAATGTAGATTTAAAAAATCTTGTTAATGAGAATAAACCTCTTCACTTATTTTACCAGCTGTTTGATAACAACTGTTCTCCTAGTGCAATTTATACTGACATATTTGCTTCTTGAAGTTTTCCTGATTAAGGGAATCAGAAGTACTTAGGATACAATTTACAGTTCTCTAATTTCAGAATAATCTTCAATGCAGATTGAATTAGAGTTAACTATTAAAAATGTTCATGTTTTCTTTTTCAAATATTTATATACTTAATATCTCCCCTTGGTGACTTTGTTTTAACCTGATGCAATTCTATGTAGCATATACAAACTGGTGCAGAATGGATAATCTATAAATTTTTAGAAGATTTATTGTACACATATCAGGACTCTAGCCCTTCTGCAGATAACAAATACATTTTGAATACAGTGATGAAGCCTGCTAAAATCTAGATAAAAATTGAGGCCCATTTATAATCAACTAAAACACTAACATACTTTGAATGAGGGCTTTGAGCAGGAGATCATGATAATAAAAGCTGTAGTCAGTGAGTTGGGTATATACCATATAAGATTTCTAAAGAGAAGCAAAATGGGAGAAATACTTGATTAAATAAAAATTTCTGCCAAGATTTACATAGATGTGAAATAATGCAGTTTCTTTTAAAATATTTTTTAACTTACCTTCTACAAACCTTCAAAGCAGGATACTATGGCTGAAGCAGAAACCTGGGAAGGAGCATCTGCCCCATCATCTGTTCCTTTTCCCTTCACTGTAGCCCCAGAAAAATCTCCAAAAAACCCCATAACCTTCTTGGTGACAGAATTAAGTAACTTTCACTTTTTAAAAATATATTTTATAAGCTGATTTGCAGTAGTTTTTTTCTAATTGCTTTTTTTAATATTATGCCTCTCAGCAGTGCTTTAAGAAGTGTCTCTTAAAGATGATGAGGTCAAAGACAGTCATGACATTTATTAATACTATGTAAAAGGTCAAAACCATAGTGCATGTGAAGCATGAAATAAAATAGCCTTCTATGGGTAGCTATAGTAATGCCTTAGCGTTCAGAGGGGAGTTGGAATAACCATGTCATCACTGAGGCTACAGGTATAAAAAGACATGGAGACTCACAGGCATGCACTGAACAGGATTAATAGTTCTGCAAATGTAATTTACAGGAAACTGGTTGTCCCCAAGGACATTGCAGGTTGTCTGCCAGCTTAGGTCTCTCTGTTAAATTAGTTTATATTATTTAGTTTGTTTATATCCTGCCTAATTCCAAAAGTGATTTGTACTTAAAATACATGCAAGAGGAATAATTGAGTAAATGAGCAAATTAGAGCTAAGATCCAAAAATAAGGCAAAGTATGATCTATCCATGGAGATGCTATTGGTTGATTGTACCATTCTCCAAGATCAACAAACAGAAGGACTGTGTTTCAAGGAAGTAGAGATGAGTTACATTTTAACAAATACAGCTTGGACTGCTTAAGAAAAATATAATTTATCTCTGGATTAAGAACCAGGCTGATTTTTCCCTGTGTTGTCTTTAAGAAAAGGCAGTTTAAGATAACACAGTAAGCAACATCTTCAAAACATCTTCACAGTAGATAACAAACCAAATTTCTTAGATCATTTAGTATATATTTCTCTACGTGGTCCAAAAATATTAAAATAAAGTTAAGTACAAGCAAATTTAAAGGTTTCCAAAAGCGGCTCGTGCAGCTTTTTTTTTTTTTTTTTAATACAGTGTATTTCTTTTACTGTTTTCCAAATCCCATTATTTCTTCTCTTTAAACAGGGCTCAAAAACTCAAAATTAATGAGAGCTGACCCCAATTCAATAAAAATCTATAGATACAAAGGATTGGGTTGTGGATAACTTTCTTCTTAAATTCTTTGGGTTATTATAATGGACAATTCTTCCTTTTGGGAATTATTGGGAAAACTATTTCTACCTCTGCCTTCACCTTTGTTAAGTACCTCTACCTGGGAGGAGCAGTTCATTTGATTGGTAGAATGATAAGAATCTCCTGGTGATGGTGCTATTTCTTCTATTAAATGTAGATGTGGTGAAGATGACTGTGTACAGTCTTCAGTTTTACTTTTAGGATAAAATAAATACATCCGAGTTGAGCCCAAGACTGGACTCAGACATTTCTACCTTTTAGAAGCTGGTTTTAGTTCTAGACTAATTTATCCTGACTTGGAGGGCAAGACAATTATAAAACAGGTATATCTTTAGGCTGAGTAATTGTCCAAACTGCTGACCAAACTTCTTTTCATGGGTCTTGGACCATGATTTTGTAAAAAAAAAAAAAAAGACAGAAATCCTTAATTTTTTCTGCAGATACAAGTTTTTATCTAATTTTGTTTTCTTCAGAAAAGAAAACTGATATTTTATTGTCAATCTGATATTTGCATCTATATTTGATAGATGACACACCTCTTCAAGGTGGGACATAATTATAGGACGGACTTTACCTAACAAATGCAGACATTGTAAGCTAATTCCTTGTACCCTCAATTTAAAAAAAGAATCTGTAGTTTTAGGAGTACATCTTGATCACACCGAAAAGAATCCAGAAGCAATTTCTGACTGGGATGAATTTGGTGTCCTTAGGAGGATGAATGACATACATTACACTCAAGCAGATCTATAGTGGCATTTTGTGAGTATTTCTCAATTATTATGGTACTTAGATTTTGCTAGAGAAATACTGGAAATGCATATTTTCCCAATTTCTAATCACATAAATTCAAACAAAATGTATCTGGAATAGAATCCAGTTTGTATCTTTTACCAGAATTACAAAATACTCAGATTTAGATATCCGTGAACCTTGTTTAAGAGACAACTATTTTCAGTTTGGGATCAGCATAGTGTATCTCTCACTCAAGCTTTTGTTAAATATGCATCTTGCAGTCTAAAACTTCACCTCGCCTTACAACTACCTTGAAAAATAACCTCCCCCAACCACTATGAATTGAAACAATATTGTCACTTGACCCAAAATTGATGGCTACCTATATTAAGAATTGAAATTATGAATAGGGCTGCAATAAATATTCATAATTTCAATTCTTAATATAGGTAGCCATCAATTTTGGGTCATGGAAAAAGCCCAAGTGCCCATCAATCCACGAATGGATCAATAAATTGTGGGATATGTACACCATGGAATATTATGCAGCCTTAAAGAAAGATGGAGACTTTACCTCTTTCATGTTTACATGGATGGAGCTGGAACATATTCTTCTTAGTAAAGTGTCTCAAGAATGGAAGAAAAAGTACCCAATGTACTCACCTTTATTATGAAACTAATGTAAGACCTTCACATGAAAGCTATAACCCAGTTACAACCTAAGAATAGGGAGAAAGGGGAAAGGGAGGGAAGGGGGGGAGGGAGGGGAAGGAGGGGGATTAATGGGATTACACCTGCGGTGCATCTTACAAGGGTATATGTGAATCCTAGTAAATGTGGAATGTAAAGGTCTTAGCAAAATAACTAAGAAAATGCTACAAAAGCTATGTTAACTAATGTGATGAAAATGTGTCAAACGATCTATGAACAAAGTGTATGGTGCCCCACGATCATACTAATGTACACAGCTATGGTTTAATAAAAATAAATAAAAAAAAATAATTAAAAAAAAAGAAAAGAAGTTAAAGAAGACCTAAATAAATACAAAGAAAAAAAAAGAATTGAAATTAAAAGGTAAGGGGGAAAAGAAATATTATTCTCTTAATAATCTGAAGTAGGAAACACAAAGAGAACAGTGAGCAATAGGATCAAAAGCCAAAAAAGTCATAATGTAGAGAAAAGCTTGGGTGTTTATTATCTTTCAATTAAGCGTTTGGGGAGCAATATACATATATTTATAAAACTGTAAAATGATTACAGAGAATAAACCCATTAGTAATAGTGCAAAAAGTCATAAAAGAAGTCATGTAAGAAGTCATGTCCAAGTTCAGTGATGCCAAAGCTACAGCCAAAATCCAGCCTACAGTTCTCATCTTAATGCTTGTGTATCTGTGCGTTAGAGAGAGAGAGAGATCTGTGGCCTATTAATCATCACAGTAAATTTATTGTTACTTTGGGTAAGTATTGTTTCTTTTTTTCTTAATGTCAAAACAGAAAAGGTGCCTGTACTGAGCATCATTTCATAGGTTTCTAATCCAGAGATCATTGATTTTATTCATTTATAGTTTTTATTTATAGTAAGTGATTTCATATAAAGAAGAAATAATCTTTTAAAATTATTTAATTATAAGTTATCTGATCAGCTAAAAACATCATTGCAGTATTCCCTTGTTATTTAATTTTTATAAATCACATCCACAACTCTCAGCTTTCTCTGATGCCTACTGTCTGACCTGAAGTGAAGTCCACTCACAGTGAACTGTGGTAAATGCAATTTGCAGAATCCCAGCAACAGAATCAGAGTGGAGTATAAAAGATTTCATTTGGCACTGAGAAATAATAATCTTTGTTTAGAAACTTAATCTTCTTTATATACTGAGGTTGTATACTGTACTTATAAAATATGCTTATTATTACAGTGATTCATTTTCCTTTGTGTTTGTCTACATGTTTTCATTTTAAGAGCTTTAGAATCATTGAGACAGTGTATAATGCATACATTATCAATAAAATTGTGATTATTGATAAAAAGAATAATCTTACATGAAAATGAAACTCTTCAACATGTAGGTCCTCATAATGCTTTGTTCTTTCTTCTTCCCCGATACATGCATTCAAAGCTATCAATCCCTCTGTATCCTCTGCATTCACCGCATCCCAAAAATTTTGAAAAGTTGCATTATTTATTCAGTTCAAACTATTTTATAATTTTATTGCGATTTTTGACCCATGTAATTATTATAAAATGGGATTAACTTATAAACATTTAAGGATTTTAAAATGCTATTCTGTTTTTGCTTTCTGTCCACTTTGATCAGTAACCCCTTCTGTTATTATGTCAATACTTTGAAATGTGCTTATGCTTGTTTAAGTGTCTAACATACAGTTCACATTGGGTAGTTTTCCATCTTTACTCACAAATGATGTGCATTCTACTCCTCTTGTGTATTCTGTGAATGTCAAATGAGAAAAGCTGGTTAATTGTGTTGCTCCAACATTATATATCCTTTCTGATTTTATGTGCTTAACAGTTGCTAAGATTTCAGTTCAAATTCCATCTGTGACTATAAATTGGTTTCCTGTACATATCTTCATATTTCTGCTTTTTGCATTTTGAGGCAAAGTTATTAACTATATGTAAACTTAGACTTATTAGGCTTTCACATTTATAAAGACCATTTATCCATATAAGATATCTTCCCTCAGCTCTAATGTTTCCTACATTGAAGGTTAGGTGTTTATATTACTATGGTTACATCATATTTCTTTTAATTAGTATCTGTGCATTTTCCTGGTTGCTTTCTTTCAATATATGTTTTCATTTAAGGTATGATTCTTGTAAAAGGAAAATGGGGCGTTCAATGCTTTATGCTTTATGAAAATATTTGTCATTGAATAAGGTTTTATATCTAATTGCTTATATAGATAGATTAAAATCTACCATCTTGCTATTTATTTTCAAAATTTTCCCTGTATTATCTCTTTATTCTTCTTTCCTAGTCTTCTCTAGAATAATCAACTATCTTTTATAATCAGATATTTATTTCCTTTATTCGTGTGTTATTTATACATCTTTGTATTATTATTTTAGTACTCAGCTTGAATTATGGAAGTGAAAATATGCAGTCTCGGCTGCTTATAGTCTATCTTAAATAAATACTTTTACCATTTCTCAAGCAACATGAAGACCTTACCGATTTAGCTCTATTTGACCCCTTCCTAACCTTTATGCTACTCTTTTTATGGGCATTGTTACTTTATTTGCTTTAAAACCCACAAATCATAGTTTACTATTCTTTCCTTCTGAATATAAAAATATATTCTTTTTTTATTTAGTTTGCATTTGTGAAACTCTTCATTTCTTTGTGCATCATGGATTTTTCATTCGGAATCATTTCCCTTCTGTACATAAATAAATATCGAAGAGGAACAAGAAGCCCCCCCCCCCCAGAGGTTTCCTGCAAGCCTTGCCTCTACAGATCTTTGGCCACCCTGTTCTCCCAGGAAGGATATGCAAAGTATAACCATTAGTAACTTGCAGTATCCTCCAAAAAAGTTGGGCAACCAGACACAGAAGAAGGTCAAACAGAAAATCTCAAATACAAAGAAAGAGCTAGCTAGATTTAACAAGCATATGAGGAAAGACAATAATATAACAGTTTATAGCAACAAACCAAAGTACAATTTCATAAAATATTATGAAGGTCTAACAAAAACAGAGTGAAATTCATCCCCTGGATAGCATAAATCCCAAATTTCAATTTGGAACTTTTATCTTGACGCTATGTCCTAACACCTCTGCACTAATTTTTATTATTTTTGTCATAATATTTAGCACACAGGAAAAAGCCAAATGCATTTGTTTTTCTTCACCAGAGGCATAGATACATTTTTGTTTTTAATGAACTCATGTTGACAACTATAAATCTCATAAAAAAATGACCTATCAGATTCAAATTTAAATTACATATAAATGATATTATAATCAAGATGGAAGTTCATTAAGGAAACTTCCATCAAATAAAAAATAAATGAGCCTTGTTAACCTATTTTTATACGTAATTCTTATGGGTACATAATAGTTGTATATATTTATAGGGTACATGTGATGTTTGATACAAGCAAACAATGTGGATTAATTATATCAGGATAATTGAGGTACACATCGTCCCTGACATTTATCATTTCCTTGTGTTGGGAATATTACAATTCCACTCTTTTAGTAATTTTAAATATGTACCAACTTATTGTTGGATATGATCACTGTGTTGCACTATTAAATAGTGTTGATTCTATCTGTCTATATTTTTGTGTTCATTGATCATCCCCATTTTAGATATCTCTCCCTGCTACACTCCCCAGCCTCTGGCAATCATCCTTCGACACCCTATCTCCATGAGATCAATTACTCTTAATTTACCCTCCACATATGAGTGAGAACATGTGAGATTTGCCATTCTGTACTTGGCTTATTTCACTCGACATGATGTTTTCCAGTTCTATCCATGTCATTGCAAATGGCATGATTTTTGTCTTTCTTTTCTTTTTTTGGTGGGGCTATATAATATTCCACTGTATATATGTACTGTGTTTCTTATCTATTAGTCTGTTGATGGACATGGAGTTGATTCCAAATCATGGCTAGAGTGCATAGTGCTGTGATAAACATGAGAGTGCAGATATCTTTTTGATATACTTAAGGTCCTTCCCTTCATGAATAGTTATTGAATTAGTTCTTTGTATGGAGGGAATGTTGCTCAAGGTTTCTATTCAGCCATCTTGCTCTATGACCTCTTATAAGTTCTTAATAAGAAAATTCCCAAAACATAAAGAAAATGTGATTCAAGAGAGAGAATTTGGTTTCAAGAAATATGAGCAAAGAAATTAGTCAGACTAAAAATTAAATATAAATATATATGTATAAAGGAGAAAAGTTAATCTAGAAATAAGTTGACAGACAAAATTAATATGAGAGGTAAAGGCTGGTTGTAAGAAACTGACAGACTCTTTCTGACCAAATATTATGGCAGATTAGCTACAGAAATCACAAACAAGATTAGATATTTGTTTTTCTCAGACATAGAATATAGATGCCGATTAATTATATAAATACTTGGAAAACATGAGATTTCTGATTCCTGAAGGCTACTGGGGGCAGAAAAAAGGCTCCTCTCCTATACAAATACCCTTGAATTACCACAAAACATACTTTTTAAACTATTTCTAGGCTTATAGGAAAGAAAGAGAAATCACGAAAAGAACAAACTAAACAAACAAATATATATAAACTAAGCTCAGAACTTTTAAATAAATTTCACCGATTATTTTACCTTGGGGCAAAGTCAACAGAAAGGCTAAATTCTAGAAATGGATCTTTCTGGGACAGTAAGGTGTGAGCACATAATGGTAGACGTTTTAAAGGGATTAACGTAGTTCCAGATAAGTAGCATCTTTGGCTCCTAGCAAAAGAAAATGAAAATGAAGATATCTCATCTAAACTCAGGCTCAATATATACCTCTAACTCAACTATTCCTTGGTCAAAACAAAACAAAAGACTCAGCAGCCACAGTAATGTTGTTTTACAAGAGGGAAAGTCTGAAGAAGTAAAAATCAGTCTAGAAAGAAGTAATGACTAAGGATCATGTACCTTCTTCTACTTGAAAATTTGCCAAAATATCAGAAAAACATCGCTAGAACACGTATTCTTAGAAAAGGCACTTTGCTTTTACAGAGGACCACTCAAGCTGGGAGCCATACAAAGTAAATTTCTCTAGCTCACAGTTAATCTGTTTCTGTTGCCTTGTTCTCATGCCTACACTCCACATATATCTTCCAACCATATATCCTTGAAGTAGCCCAAGAAATGCAGCATTACAATGGCAGTGGAGGATACTAGGCACATTAATCATTAGTTTGTCAAGATACATAAGAAAATGCCACAATACTACCATAACACAAATGATGCTTATTTTAATTTATTGTCCATGCCTTGCAACCACTTTCACTTCTGAAACAGAATACTAAGACCAGGCTAGAAAGAATAAAAAAAAGAAACTTTAACTCAAACAGAGGTAGAAACATGCCTATAAATCTTCATAGCTTACTTAGTTATTTTTCACAGACTACAATGACAAAATATGAGAAAGTTTATATACTTTGAATGACCCAATCTCCTATAAAAATGTTAGAATAATACCTAGATTAGGAAAAAGAATTGACTTAGAATGTAATGTCTATTTACATACTTATTTTCTTAGGTAAGCAATCTATTTTTGCTGAAACTTTTATTTTTATCGAAAGAAAAAAAACTGAAGAAAACACTAGGAAATACAGCTGGTTACAAAAAATGGAGAAATCTATAGTACAAATACTCTCATAAACAATTTGGTCTTAAAAATTTCAGGAGTACTACATGCATACATTGTTTGTTTAATAGTGATGGAAATAGAGATTGCACAGTAGAGAACTTGTTACGAGCTGTAACAATGTAATAAGGTACCTACTAAAATAAATTAGAAACAACAAGGAAGAAAGTCATTGCTGAAATCTGTATTGTCACTTTAGACACAGAGGAGAAGGACAAAGAGATTAAAGTGATGGGAATGAGATAATAGGTACAAAGAGACTGATGATCCAATGTAAGTTTCCTAAAATGGAGAAAGCATCAACTCTACCTGAAAAATGTATTCAGAGAAATGACACAGCAAAATTTTCCTGGAATAAAAATTGCATCAGTAGATTAAAATACGCCAATTATACCAAAATGAATTAGAAGATAAAAATCAACATCGGGTTATACACTGGATGTTATGAAGGTCAAGTGTCTTGAAAGTATGCTCTCTTCATCTACGTCAGAAAGGAAGCACCTGCAAAGAGCAAATCTGAACTCGACTCAGTCACAAAACCAGAAGCACTAAAATATATGAGGAAATATTGTCACCAAGAAAATTATATTCAACCTAATTCTCATTCCAGTATAAACACAAACGGAAAATATTCTCAAACACGTGGAAACTTGGAGAAGACAACATCAGGAGGCTTTTCTTAAAAAACTATCGAAATTTTGCTAACCAAAAGATAGTCAAAATCGAATATTCAGAAATGGAGAAGTCATTTAAAGGGGCTGGTGTTATTACTGAAATTATATAAATATAAAACTAATATTTCAAAACAAGGAGAATTGTAGTTGCAGACCAGAAATTTAAGTCTTAAAAGCTCTCACCAGGTAAAAATACATTCTAAAAAATAAGTTGTAGAAAGGGAGAAATTGGATTGAGGGTTATAGTGCTAATAGCTTTATCTTTTATAGATGAGAGTTAATTATAATAAAATTAACTAGTATAAAGTAGAAATATAGAATAGAATTGATATAAAAATAATGGCATGATAATCATATAAAATAGAAATAAAATTTTAAAAGGAAAATAAATGACTTTACTATTTCCCATTTGAGAAAAACTTTGAAAATGTCCGTGCTCACTATCTGTATTTCTCTCTTGAACTTGAAACCGATTGTCCACTACCCCTGCTGACCACAGAAACTGCCCTTATTGACATCACCAATGAACTTCCTATGCCTGCCCTTGTTAACATGACCAGTGAACTTTATATTATCACACCTTCTGGTCAATTCTCAGCCTGCATCTTATTTTCTTTATCTGAAGCAATTAACATTTTTATTACTACTTTCTCCTGACAAGACTTACTTTCCTTGGATAGGACATCATGGAACGTATCCCAATTTTCCTTTGACCTCATGGCTTGCACTTCTTTTTTTTTCTTTCTTTTTTTAAATTAATCCTTCTCAGACTAGTAGCTATAAATATTACAGTACTCCTAGATTTATTTCTGGAACTTCTTTTCTATCTATACTAACTTCTTTGTGAATCACATGTAGTCTCATTATACATAAAATGAATTGACAAAATCCATATGCTGTCAATTTTTAAACTTCTGTAGCCAGTTTAAACCTCTCCTTCCATTCTAGTCTCAACTATCCAACTACTTCCTTGATATCTCATTTTCAATGTCTCATAGACATTTCAAATTAATGTCTAACAAGTTCATACCAACCTCCAATCCTTTTTCTTTTCTTGATTTATTTATTTATTTTAAGTGAGACAGAGTCTCACTTGGTCACCCTTGGTAGAGTGCCTTGGCATCTTAGCTTACAGCAATCTCTAACACTTGGGCTCAAGCAATCCTCTTGCCTCAGCCTCCAAAGTAGTTGGGACTATAGGTGCCCGCTACAACACCCGGCTATTTTTCAGAGACAGGGTCTCGCTCTTGCTCAGGCTGGTCTGGAACTTGTGAGCTCAGGCAATCCACCTGCCTCAATCTCCCAAGTGCTGGGATTGCAGGTGTGAGCCACCACGCCCAGCTCCAATCCCATTTTTTATCCTGCTAAGTATCTGGCCTTCCTCCTATTGGTAGATGGTAACTTTGTCTTTCTGTTGCCTCCTTTTTTTTTTTTTTTTCCTCATATCTCATGGTGAATTACTCAGAAAATCCTGTTGGCTCCACCTTGAAAAAATGTGCTATTTTTTACTGTACAAATCACTATTGGTACAATCCCCTATTATCTGTCAAATGAATCATTTCGGTAGCTTGCTTACTGGTTTCCCTGCTTGTTTATAGTATGTACTCCTAGCAGAGCATCCACACTGTGTCTTTTAAAAATTCAATCTTATCAATTTACTATGTTGTTGAAAGTTCACTCATATATTCATGCCTGTCTCATAGTAAAATATTAATAATAGCACTAATAGTAACAATTATGACTTCTATTACTTTCTTTTGCCTGATTCTTATTCCCCCTCAAGATTATAGGGAATAACCTTTGGTTACCTAGAATTAAGTTTGTTGAGGACAAGACTTTGAAAGACCACTAAGTCAGTATCATAGTAAAATTAATTATATGTGATAAGGAGTAATCCAAGAAAGTTTTGGCAGGTTGTTTGTAAACATGCTGAACATTTTGAGAATGAACTATAAACATGAAATCCAAAACTCTCAGTTCAAAATCTAACCAGAAGATGAGAAATTCCCCTTGTTATAATAAGAGAATCAGTGGTAACCATACAATTTAATCTCCTTTTTATCAAAATACATTGGCTGAATTCATAGCTTTGACCAAACTCACATATGAAAAGAAAAGAGCCTGTGGAAAGGAACAACAGAGGAATAAGATTTGTCCTTGGAAATAGAAAAAAATCTTCTCTTATTTTGTGAGGCAGTTGGTAACCTTCCTTAAAGATCTTACGGTGATATCACTGAAAGCATTTTATTGACAAAGGGAAGCAAATTTTTTCGTTACTTACAAACACCCCCAAGGACTTTAGAGGGGGTCCAGTATGTCTCAAAAGAACAACATACATTTAAACTCCAAAATATAAAAACTGAAATTCCAGAATGTTGATACTATACATAGAAAACAACATGGGGACTATGCGGTGATGGATTCTATGATAATAGACCAGAAGGCAAAGTTTATTAATTTGGATGTGAGTATCAGCAATTCTGAATTCAAAAGGCTTGTAGGGCTTAATTTGTAGGGGTTGTTAGTTGACTAATACACAGACTGAGTCAGTCACCTGAGCTACAAGTAAATTCCCAGAATTTCTTAGTATGCCAAGTATGGTATACTTGGTTTCTAAATATGTCCAAATCAATATATTCCATCTCATATGCTCTTCTTGTGATTTTGACATTTCTCTGCCAAGAGGTCTGGGCCTGTGGTCTTTCCTCTTGAAATCCGGACAAACCTGTGACTATGTCAGAAGTAACATCTTGCAACCGAATCCTCGTGGGATACTTGCCCTTGGAATGCAGCCACCAAACTATGCTTATGCCAAGCAGCCACGTGGAAAGGCCAGATAGAACTGTTCCAGGCACAGCCTCAGCTGAGGTCCCCGTTGATAACCAGAATCAAGCACCAGCCAAGTGAGTAAGCAAAATGTCAAATGAGTCCAGATCACCCCAGCTGACACTGAGTGGAGGACGCCCTGCAAAACTGCCTTACTTATGAGCACAGTGTACATTGTCATTGTTTAAAGTTACTGGGTTTTGGTATTTTATATTACTCTGCAGTGGATAAAAGGACATTTGGTATAACGTATCATTTCTTGGCCTGTTTGAGCTCAGATCTAGTCCTCAGCTATATTCCCTGCTCTACTCTGCTCTGCTGCAGCAGGTATGAGTCCTGCAAACTGCAATAATTCTAGGCCCTGCAACTTGACTTGTCACTTAGCTCATGGCAAGCAAGAGGAACTAGAGATAGTTTAGAAGGGGGAGGAAGGGACATGACAGAATATTTAACTTACACATTCTCTGCAGCACACAGAGTCCTTCAGGATCCTTTTCCACTGATCTGGATTCCAGCACATAGTCCTGCTGTGGTCTTAGCTTCTTCTTCTTCACTCTGTGATCCTTGGCTTCTAGCAAAACTTCTTCCTTTCTCTTTCAACCAAGCTGATAGATTTTAACAGCAACAGCAAGAAGTTGGATTCTTATCATTTATTACATTATTTGGATTCTCAAATATTCCATTGCTTATTTAACAAATGGCATGTATTAAATTCTCTCCATTTTAAATAGTGAAACTGGTTTACTTCATGTTTCTCTTGTTCTGCTTGGCTTGATACTCATATAACTAATAGAATCCAAATAGAGACAGAGCTAGGACATTTAGAGTTGATACATCACGTGTGAGCTTCTTATTCATTTCCTAACCAAAGTACAGAGAGAGCATCACTGATGAGCTGAATTTTGTTATAGTGCAATTCCTACATGACTCAGCTGACCCTAAGTCTTGTGGGAGGCAGACTGGCTGAATTCCTTACGGACCTTCCAACTCAGGGTAAGGTGCCCAGTCAGTGGAACATCTACGTGACTATCCCTGCAAAGGGAAATCAGCAGTGCAGGCAGCTGAGACCATCAACCGGTAGCTTACATGAGAGAAGCTGAGATGTCTGCCTGAGGAGATGAGACTTGCTCTCTCCCCTTCTCTTCTCATTGGACCATTATCTGGGCTCTTCAGATGTTCACCACCCTATGCCCCTGTTTACCTTTTACAAAACCTTCCTGTAATCTCCCCTCTCTCCCATTTTAACCTTGACTCCTGACTACTAACTGCTGTGCATCCCTGCACATGTACTCTGTTCTGTACCCACTAAAAAGATTCTAGGAAACAGGTCAAGGGGCTTTATTGTTCTCATGATCCCACCAGGCACATGAAATAGTGTATGCCCTTACAGGCTTCCAGATTTATGCACTACATTTTGTGTAAGTTTCATGTTTTCCTCAGCACTGTCTCCCTTGCCGATTACTGTCCCAGGTTGGGGTCCACTAAATGTTCTTCAGAGGATAGTTGAATAGATTCATTTACCAACTCTGAGTATATGTAACTAAATTTGTATGAGGAGAAAAATGGCTCTCCTACTACTACTCAAAATAATAAATCTAAAAGAACTTTTCATCCTAGTAGAAAATTCTCAGATGATACTATCACATTCCCATTCATTTATTTATTTAAGATTAATATAATGGTACATATGATTAGGTTACATTGTTTGCATTAGAAAAAGTCAGAGTTGTATTTGAGTCCTGCACGCAGGAGGACTACCCCTAAATTGTACCCTTCGGGTGGGAGCTTACTGAGCCCTTTCTTCTCTTTCCTTCTTCCCTCTTCTTGAATTTAATTGTGTTTTTCCTCTTGTGTTGGCCTGTAGTTGTTCATCTATAGTTTCAAATTAGGACTGAGTATCTGGGATGCTTGATTGTCCATTCTTGAGATACTTTACTAAGGGGAATGTTCTTTGGAGAATGTTCTTTAACTCCATCCAGGTAAATACAAAAGATTTAAAGTCTCCATCTTTTTTATGGCTAAAAAGTATTCCATGGTATTCAGTTTATTAATCCTTTCATAAGTTGATGGATTGTTTCCATCAACTTGGATTATTTCCATGTTTTTTGGTGAATTGAGCTGTTATAAAGTACCTCAAGAATGGAAGAAAAAGTATCCAATGTACTCAGCCCTACTATGAAACTAATTTAGCTTTCATAGGAAAGCTATAACCCAATTATAACCTAAGAATATGGGGAAGGGGGAGAGGGAGGGGAGGGGGGAGGGTGGGTAGAGAGAGGGTGATTAGTGGGACCACACCTACGGTGCATCTTACAAGGGTACATGTGAAACTTAATAATGTAGAATGTAAATGTCTCAACATAATAGCTAAGAAAATGCCAGGAAGGCAATATTAACCAATATGATGAAAATATGTCAAATGGTCTATAAAACCAGTGTATGGTGCCCCATGATTGCATTAATGTACACAGCTATGATTTAATAATAAATAAAAAATAAAAACAACAACATTCTAGTGCAAGTGTCCTGATGGCAAAATGATTTATTTTTTTTTCTTCTTGGCACATACACAGTTATGAGCTGTAAGATCAAATGAAGATCTACTTTTGATTGTTTGAAAATTCTCCATACTTCTTTCAAAAGAGTCTGCATTACTTTTCTTTTTTATTATTAATATTAAATCATAGCTGTGTACATTAATGCGATCATGGGGCACCATACATTGGTTTTATAAACAGTTTGATACATTTTCATCACACTGGTTAATATAGCCTTCCTGGCATTTTCTTAGTTATTGTGTTAAGACAATTATATTCTACATTTACTAAGTTTCACATGTACCCTTGTAAGATGCACTGCAGGTGTAATCCCTCCCTCTATCCTCCCCTCTCCCTCCCCTCCCTTCCCTCCCTCCACCTATCCTCCCCTCTCCCTCCCCTCCCTCTCCCCATTCCCCGTATTCTTAGGTTATAACTGGGTTATAGCTTTCATATGAAAGCCAAAAATTAGTTTCATAGTAGGGCTGAGTACATTAGTTTTCAATCCCACCAACAGTGTATAAGTGTTCTTTGATCTCTGAATCTACAACTTTGGGACTTTGTGATGCAGGCTAGTCTCACTGGGGTTAGGCGATGTCTCACTATAGTTTTGATTTGCATTTCTTTGATGCTTGGGGACAATGAACTTTTTTTTACATGTTTCTTGGCCACTCTTCTATCTTCTTAGAAGAATGTTCTGTTCATTTTTCTTGCTCAGTGGTTAATTGACTTGTTGGCTCTTGTTGATTTGCTTGAGTTTTCTATAGATTCTGGTTGTTAGCCCTTTGTCAGATTTTCAACAGGTGAATGTCTTCTCTCATTCTGAAAGTTATCTATTTGCTTTATTTATTGTGTCTTTATCTGTGCAGAGGTTTTGGAACTTGATCAGGTCCCATTTGTTTTTGATGTTCTTGCAATTTTCAATGAGGTCTTGTTCTCAAATCTTTTCTAGGGCCTATATTATTAAGCATTTCCCCCCTGCTTTCTTCTGGAGTTCTGATTATTTTGTATCTTATATTTAAATCTTTTATCCAACATGGGTCTATTTTTATAAGTGGTGAGAGGTGTAGGCCCACTTTCAGTCTTTTATGTGTGGCTAACCAGTTCTCCCAGCACCAAATAGATGCTCTTTTCCCTATGCATGCTTTTATTTGGTTTATCAGAGATCAGATAGGGTGGTGGTGCCTGTGGCTCAAAGAAGTAGGGCCCCCAGCCAAAAACTGCAAAAAAAAAAAAAAAAAATTAGATGGGAATATGAAGTTGGTTTCATCTCTAGGTTTTCTGTTCTATCCCATAGATCTATGTCTCTATTTTTATGCCAGTACCATGCTGTTTTGTTCACTACAGACTTGTATTACAACCTGAAGTCTGGCAATGTGATCCTTTCAGATTTGTTTTTATTTCTTAGAATTCCATTAGCTACCCAGGGTTTACACTGCTTGTTTGGCCCGTAGAAAATAGTGCTGTTGATATAAATGTGATCTTTTAACTTGAGCAAATTATACAATCCCTTAGTCTGTTATGCATCCACTGACCTTATGAATCTGTATTTATTTTCCAATAAGAAAATAATACTAGACAGAGTCTGCTTTTACCAAGCAGGGACAAGAGTATGTCCTCTTCTTATCCAAATGTACATAAAATTTCTAGCTATTTACCATGAGTTAGTTCAAATCAATCTTAAATATGGTGGCATCATCACTAAACTTCAAAATTGTGCAGTATATTGATGGCATAATACTAGCATGTTCTCATGAATAAGACACAGAGGGTTGGTATGGTGCATGGATAGCAGTTGTAGGAAATAATTCCCATGAAATTATAGGTTTCTGTCATTTCAGTGGCTTTTCTAGTAGATCAAGGGCTATAGGATGTATCATGACAATTATTCCAAACTGAAAAGTACATTTAAACTCATTACACTAGTTACTGCTAAAAAAAAAAAAAAAAAAAAAGACTCAATGCTTAGTAGGCCTATTCCACTACCGAAGAAAACATATACAATACTTGGGTACTTATTCTACATTCTTTCAAAGAGGCAAATTATTTAAAAAAAAAAAAAAAGAAAAGAAAAGAAAAGAAGGGCTGATCTCTAGTTATGCTAGGCTGCAGTTAAAGCTATTCTACCTCTTGGCCTTTTCATTTCCCATTAAAGCCACCATGCTGCTAAATAGTCCTGAAGTACATCATGGTAACACATGGAGTCTCGTTCAGCTTTCATGTTATAACACTGAGAAGACCTTTTAAGTTTTGAAACAAAACCTTCAGAAAAGTAACTATTCTCTACCTTATATCTATTAAGTTGCTATTAAACCTTAATAAATTGATTCCCTGACCAGTGAATTTGAGAAGTCTTTGTGAATGGCTACCCTCTATAAATTAGGTATCATCTGATCCACCTAGTCAAAATGTCCAGTCCTCACAGCATCTCTTGTCAATAGGAGAGGCAATTATAGGACTGGGATCCAACAATTTCTGACCATCTCCCCACCTCAGATAAAAAACCGTTGCATCTACATATGATTATACTTATATACTATTCCTGCTATGTCGCTACATCTGCCTGAAAGCACATTGATAGCCTCATGAATACTGCCTATTACTATTAACCTTTTACAGTACTGCCTACCATGTCCTACTACAATATTCTCAGGAACAACAAAACTATATTGTTTGACAAATGCTCCTGAGGATAGGCTTAGATCTACTGTATTATTGCGATCTTATTCAGGTGTAGGCAGAATGAAAGCGATACCAAGGGGTATAAATCCAACCGATTCTCATAACCACCTTTGCCAGAAAAAGAGAAGCATGAATTCAAGGACAATATATAAGAGTATGACCAGATGTTTAGAGATTAGAAGGAATATCACTAAGGGATCAGTGGCATGGATTATCTATTAGTATATTCACATTACAAGAAAGGTTTGTCTCATTAAAACTCACCAAATTCCCTTCCAAACACCCCCCTGGTGATTGAAGCAACACGCAATATATTATTGGGATCTGATCAAACTAAAAAGCTTCTACACAGCCAAGAGCACAGTAAATAAAGCAGACAGACAGTCTTCAGAATGGGAGAAGATATTTGTAGGTTGTGTTTCTAACGAAGGTCTGATAACTAGAATCCTCAAACTAATAAGGAAAGAACAAATAACCCATTTCTTTGTGCGCAAGAGACTTGAACAGAAGAAGACAGGCACATGGCCTACAAACACATGAAAAAATGCTCATCATCTTTAATCGTCAGAGAAATGCAAATCAAAACCACTTCGAGATATCACTTAACTCCAGTAAGATCATCCCACATCACAAGATCCTAAAACCATAGATGTTGGTGTGGATATTGAAAGAAGAGAACACTTGTACACTGCTGGTGGGAATGCAAGGTAACACGGCCTTTTTGGAAAGAAGTTTGGAGAATACTCAAGGAACTAAAAGTAAACCTACCTTTCAATCCTGCAATTCCTCTACTTGGTATATACCCAAATGATCAAAAATCATTTTACAACAAAGAAATTTGCACCAAAATGTTTATTGCAGCTCAATTGATAATTGCCAAGTCATGGAAGCAGCCCATGTGCTCATCAACCCATGAATGGATTAACAGTTGTGATATATGTACACCAGGGAATACTACGCAGCCATAAAAATGGGTGGAGACTTTACATCTTTTATGTTTACATGGATGGAACTGAAACATATTCTTTTTATTAAAGTATTTCAACAATGGAAAAAAAGTATCCAGTACACTCAATACTATTATAAAACCAATATATAAGCACCTACACATTCATACAAATGATAAAACACAACTATAGCCCAGAATGAAGGAGGGAAGAGGAGGGAGAGGAGAAGGGAAGGGAGGACAGGAGGGGGGGAAGGTATTTCGTGGGACCTCACTTACTGTGCTCAATGCAATGGAACATTTCAAAACTATTAAGGGTAGAGTATAAATGTCTTACCACAACAAATAAGTAAGTGAGGTGATGGTTATGTTAATCAGTTTGGTGTAAGCATTCCACATTGTGTATTAAATCAGCACACTGTACCCTATAGATGTACACAGTTACGATTTAATAAAAAAGAAATGAGTATCTCAATAATGGCATGTACAAAATGATCCACTTTATGTCAATCAGCCAATATTTATTTATTTTTTTATTATTTCAAACAGAGTCTTACTAATATCACCCTCAGTAGAGTGCTGGGGCATCACAGCTCACAGAAACCTCAAACTCTTGGGCTTAAGCGATTCTCTTGCACCAGCCTCCCGAGTACCTGGGACTACAGGCACCTGCCAAAACACCCAGCTATTTTCTTGTTGCACTTGTCATTGTTTAGCAGGCCCAGGCTGGGTTCGAACCTGCCATCCCTGGTGCATGTGGCCAGTACCATTACCACTATGCTATGGGCGCCGAGCCCATCAGCCAATTTTTTCAGGCATACCAGTGTTATTCCATTAAGTTTGAAATTATCGTATATAAAAAAAAAAAAAGAAAGAAATTATCGTATATACTTTTACTTTGACATGGAATTCTCATGTCACTAAGGTTTAACTGGGAACCTCTGTCATCTATTAGGAATTCAATACATTTCACATTAGCACTCAAGTCTGAGATTTAAGTATAGTACCATACTCAGAACCACCAGGAAGCCCAGTGATGATGTGAAGATCCTACAGACTCCTTTCATCTGCGGAGGCAATAACTTTCCATCAATGGAATAGGTTTTTTTCCCTGAACTTAGGTTTCCCCTCATTTTTTCACTATTCTTTTTAACAGCATTATCTGTGAGGTTCTTACTATCTTCCATTCTAATGAAGGATTCCATAGAATATCATTCTGACCGAGAATCTATAACAAGAAAGACAATTGTCTGATTCTTAACAGATTTTCTAGTCTTTTGCCATGTGTACCATCATCCAGAACTAACTAGCCTTACAGAATGGATAAATAGCAATTTATGAGAAAAAAAAAGAAATACTGTGCTATTAATCCACTGTCCTGTAACATGCACTGCATATTTGGCATAGCAACCAATATAGGTGCTGTTCTCTTAAATCAAAATTCATGGATCAGTATAACAAAGCATGGAAGTAGGAGTTACATCTGTATGTTTAATTTTAGTGTCCTTGCACTGATTTTTGCTTTATGTTCCCATGATTTTGAGTCATGTTTGTTTAAGATCTTACTACACAAGGGAGGATTATTTCCACCCTTGAATACAAACTTTCCAATGAATTAAAAGTTCAAATTACCGTAGGCTGTTGTTAGAGCTGTAAAGATGCTGTAAAAATAAGCCAAAGTCCGGGGAGGGAGTTCTGATAATATGGTTTGGTGATTAATCATAATTCTTAAAGGGAAATTAACAGTAATCATAATTTAAGGAAAGGAAGGATTTTTTTTTAAAACTGGGAAATGAGAGAGTCCTTTGTGCTTGTCTGCTGCCCTGACCTCCCACAAATTTAATGCAGGACTACGGGGACTCGCAGAAATGTAGCTGTAATCCTTAGCTACTTTAAGAATAAATTTTTTGCTTTGTTTTGTTTGTTGTATTTTATCATTATCATTATTGAGTTGAGTTATAATTTACATATAGTGAAAGGGAAGATTATCAGCATACAGTTTAGTAAGTTTTGGCAAATGTATACAACTGCGTTAACTATCACCCAATCAACGTACATCATATTTCCTTCACTCCCTTCATGTACTTCCCAGTGAAACTTCCTCACCCCAAGTGTGATCACTATCACCATCCATTAGTATTTCCTGTTGTTGAATTTCATGTATGTGGCATCACAGAGCATACGCTCTTTTGTATCTGACTTCTTTTACTCAACTTTTTTTTGAGATTCAATGATGTTTTGTGTATGGTCTAATAGATTATTCTTTTCTTTTTGCTGTGTTGTATTCACTTGTATGGTTAAATTACAAACTGTGCGTTCACGCTTCTGTCAATGTCATCTGAGTTGTCTGTAGTTTTTTGCACATGTGAATAAAGCTACCAGGGATATTCTTGCACATGTATTCTTGCAAGCATATGGTTACAGTTCTTTTGAAGAATCACTAAATTGTGGCAATTTTATGTCACAGAAAAGATGAAAGTTTAACTTGATAGGAAACTGCTGAAAAGAAAATTCCAGGTGTTCCAGTTTTGATCCTAGCAATTCTTATGACTATAAAGTAGTATTTCATTATAGTTTTAACTTGAATTCCCCTAATGCCTAATGATATTAAGCCCCATTTCATGAGCTTAGGTCCATTCATGTAATATTTTTTGAAGTATCTTTTCAAGTATTCTGCCATTTTTAAATCAGTTGTTTGTCTAGTAGAAAGTCATTTAGATTTAGTACAATCTTGATCAGAACTTAGCAATCATTTTTGTATAAATGGGCAAGTCATTTCTAAAATGCATATGAAAATTCATTCAAAGGACGTAGAATAGCTAAAACAATCTCGAAAAGGAACATATTTGGAAGATTTATATTATTTCATCTCAAGACTTACCATAAAATCAAGATTGTGGTAAAAGTTTAAGTATAAACAAATAAATCAATGCCAAGAATAGAATGAGTAGAAATAGACCTGTATATACATGGTCAATTAAATTTTGACTAGGTTCAAAGCAATTTGATGGTAGAGTCTTACAACAGATGGTGCTGAAATAGTCAGATACCTATATGGGAAATTAATGCAACTCAACTACTACCTTATGCCACAAGAAAAAATAATTTGAGCAGCATCACAGACCGAGATCTAAAAGATAAAATAGTAATGTTATAGGAGAAAATTTGATGAGTATAATTGCAATTTTGAGGAATATAAAGAGATGTATTAGTACACAAAAAAATACTAAACACATAGGAAATGATTGATAAATATAGCCTCATCAAAATTAAAATTTTCTGCTTATCAAAAAAAAAACATTAAGAAAATAGATAAGCAAACCACAGATTAAGAGAAAAATATTCCCAGGGCAAAAGTCTGACAAGTAACTTGTATGAGACAATATTTTAAAAATCCTAAAACTTAAGAAAAAAAATGTTGGTCTGATTGAACAAGATTGCATTTGTAAGTCCTCCCATTGAAAGGAGGTAGCTGATACTGTGACTGCTACTGGTTGGTAAAATGCAGCACAATGTGTGGTGCACCATCTCCATGCTCACATACCAGGCAATCTTACAGGCTTCTTTCTTAGGGAATCCTAAGAATTCCTGTGCAAATAAGGTCAGGTTAGCCTGTTGGGACTGAGAGAGCCCTTGGAAAAGAGACAACTTTACCTCAATGAATCCATCTTCAACCAGCGTAGCTTCAGCCAATAAGTAGCTGACTGTAATTGCCTGCATGAACTCAACTAAGACAAAAAATTCACCCATCAGAGCTCAGCACACCTGTTGTTTTAAACCACCAATTTTTTTTTTGTAGAGACAGAGTCTCACTTTATACCCCTCGGTAGAGTGTCGTGGCCTCACCCAGCTCACAGCAACCTCCAACTCCTGGGCTTAAGCGATTGTCTTGCCTCAGCCTCCCGAGTAGCTGGGACTACAGGCGCCTGCCACAACGCCCGGCTAAAAACCACCAATTTTTATAAAACTCTTTCTTCTCAAAGGTTTACTCCTTTTTTGTGCGTTTTTCTTTAAATGTATGTAGAATCCACCAGTGAAGCTATTTGGCCTTTGACTTTTCTTTGTCATAGCAGGTGCTATCCTTTCATTGTGCCCCCCCTTATACTCAGTAGTTAAAGCAGAGTATACTGAATAAAAGGTTTGGGGATCAATTAAAGTCCAAGCAGATAATGGATAACACACTCAATTTAGAATAATTTAAGAAATGTTTAGTGATGGAAAACTTACTAGGTGGTATCAGGAGAGCTGATCACGAAGGATATTTTTGTACTGTGGGGCTAGCAACATGGAGGCCTTATCACGCTGATAGCCAAGGATCAAAAAGCACAGAGTGGTTACTAGGATCCAGAGGAAAAGAGATGTATACTTTTTGGGATACACCCAGCTCAAGCAAAGCTCACGGGAGGAGCTTCAGCTTTCCTTTCCTTCCTCTCTCTGTTCTTTTGTTCAGGCCTTTAAGTTTGAACCTAGCTGGAAGCCAAAAGTTAAAGGAGTCCATGCAGTTAAGCAGGTAATCCTTCTGGGACAGAGAACGGGATATAGAAGCATGTATGATTTACCTGGAAAATAAAAAGTTGTTATACCTGGTAAGGCACTCAATAATATGTATGTGTATATGGTTAATAAATGAATTAACAAATGGACAATGTAAAGGACGATATAATGATAATTATCTAATGAATGGAAACAAACCAGCTAAATGTTCTATTTCTACTAAGTTCCCACCAGTGTTAAACACAATGCTTTTGCATTTTTTAATAAACTACCATATAAATAACAGAATTAGTATTCAAGGTACTATCATGTTAGATATTTTAAACAAGTTATAAATGCATTATTCTCCATAATAAACACTTTCTTAGCACAGGTAGTTTAAAATGATAGGCATGGGGTTGGTGTGGTGGCTCATGCCTGTAATTCCAGCACTTTGGGAGGCTAAGGCAGCAGGACTTGTTGAGGCCAGAACTTTGAGAACAGACTGGACAATAGAAAGACCCCGTTTTGTGAAAAATATAAAATAAAATAATAATTAGCCTGGCACCGTGGTATGCTTTGTCATCCCAGCTACTTAGGAACGTGAGGCAGGAGAACTGCGTAAGCCCATAAGTTTGAGATTGCAGTGAGCTATGATGGCACCACTGCACTTCAGCCCAGTGTCTCTGTCTCTCTGTGTCTTTTTGTTTTTTTTCTGTTTTTCTCTCTCCCACACACACATACACACAAGAGAGGTGTTACTACTTGATATCTCAGCGAACAAATTAATGCAACTTAAATATAGTATATTTAAGTAATACAATCTGAGTAGAGAATAAAGATGCCATTTTCTTGTTAATTATACAAAATAAATCATATGAAAGTATAATCATAATGATAATTGCATAAACTTTACTTTTTTATTAATATTCTCAGTGAAGACAACTCTAGTTGTCTTCATCTGTTCAGGCTTCTGTAACGAAATGCAATAGACTTGGTAACTTCTAAACAACAGATATTTAGCTCTCACAGTTCTGGAGGCTGGGAAGTCCAAGATCCAGATGCCACCAGATTTGGTGGCTGGTGAGGACCTGCTTCCTCATAAATGGTGTTTTCTAACAAGGTAGAAGTAGCAGGGCAACTTTCTAGGGCCTCTTTTATAAAAGGACTAATCCCATTCATGTGGAGGCCACCCACGTGGTCTAGCTACCTCCCAAAGGTCCTACCTGCTAATGTCATCAGATTGGCGAGTAACATTTCAATACTTCAAGGGGTACACAGAGGTTGCAGTGAGCTATTAGGGAACCATTGCACTTGGCTATGATCCTTGGCTATCAGTGTGATAACATAGCTGTAGCTCATAACAGTAGTTCAATAGTAAATTGACACCAAATTATAGCAGGTGTTCTGCTGTTTTTCAATTATTCATCCTCCATATATAGGTAGAAAAAGTAATTCATGAAGTGACATATGGGCTACAAAAGGACAATTTATAACATAAATGAGATTATGTGATTTTTTTTCTCTTTCTTTCTCTCTCTATTTTTTGTTGTTGTTGTTGTTGTTGCAGTTTGGCCAGGGCTGGACTTGAACCCACCTCTGGTGTATGAGGCCAGTGCCCTACTCCTTTGAGACACAGGCACCACCTAATTATGTGTTTCTTTCTTTTTTTTTTTTTTTTACATATTCAACTACTCTCAACTTGATCAGTTCACCTTTCGGCATTTCTTGGAATAATGTATTTCTGATATATATGGAATAGGTCATATTTTATATTTACAAAATTATACAAAGACCTACAATTTCCTAATCAATTATTATAGCTCATTCCTTTAATTATAAAAGTATAAGTCTACCCATGACATATTTGTTACCATCAACAGCTAATTACTTAAAGAACATTCTATAACTTTGTAACTTTGAGCAATAAGCATCAATTTGAACTATTCTAAATAGTTCTTTTTGCTGCTGAAATATCTTCTCAAGAATACAGAACTTTTTTTCTCCCTTTTTACTGAACTAACTTTAGCTGCTACTGAAGTAGTAATTTTGTTATATATTACACGTATATTGGAATCTTGCCATATCCAAACTAATTTCAGTATAGTATACAAAAGCAGTTGTTTTTGATGCTTTTCATAGTTTTTATTACAGAAAGTATCAGATGGAAATGTTGTATCTATAAAATTACTGGGGTATGACTTTTTGTAAATGGTTATATTTAATCTGCTTACAGATAACCAAAATCATAAAGTAAGTCTGCAAAACACACATGAAATACAAAAAGTGTTTCCCTTTCAGACACAAAATAGTAAGACTATGAATGGTAAGGCTGTAACACCTGTATTTCCTACAAAAAATGAACCTTCTTGTCTCCATAATTATTTGATCACATACTTTTGTAAACAGAACATCCTAGTTCATAGTTTATTTTCTATGCATATACAATTTTTTTGCAAAAGACCAAAGTTTAATGAATTTCATTTACTATTTTAAAACCTGTCATATATCACTGTAGCCCACCCTTACCACAGCAGCAGACTTTAAAAATTGGAAAGGATATATTCATACCCCTTGCTGTTCTCTAACCATTTCATATTTCCCCAGACAGCAATGAAAAGGTGTGTATCTTGTCAGACTCTTTAAAAACGTGGGTCAGAGAATAAAGTCAAGTTTTCAAGAATTTTATAAAGTAAATATAAGAATATTAAAGTTTTTCTTCTCATTCAAACACACTGTTTTAAAAGTCATATAGGAATAAACAAAAGTACAAATCTAGGAGGTAATTCAGATGCAACTGTTCTTTAATTTCTAAAACATAATGAAAGTACCAAAAATTCCTTCCTAAGTCTGGATTAAGTATTACTAGAATGGAAAAAAAAGAATATGGTCAGCATCAAGGTGTTAAATTCAATCACATGGCATCAAACATCAACGTTGGGTCTGGTTAGACTGGTCAGAATGGGGACTTAGGCAGAAAATCATAATCAGTGCAGGTATGATAGGGACTGAATAGATTAACTGGGATGTTATGGTCTAGAGGTCTTCAGAAAAAATCAGATACAGTGGCTGGCCTAACAACTGGCCCAAGCCAGAGGAAATGTCCAGTTTAATCCAGTGGAACACGACTGCAAACAGAGCAATATGCAATGCTAAGTCAGACCTTGGTAGATCACTTGCAGTTTCCTTTTCAGGACACACCAAGTCTTCATTCCACACAAACAAAAATGAACATTAACTGCATTAGTGATGTTTGATTCTTCCCTGGAAGAGAAGTTCAAGGTCTCAGAAAATGAGGAGTTATAGTAAAATCCTGACAACATCTTCTCAGGTCGATACTTGGGACAACAAGGCTTATTCTCCCATTCCGAAGACAGGGATTTACTTACAAATTATTTCTCTCATAGAAAATATGTTATTTACATTCTCCTAGTATGCAGAATCAGTCAAAATTACTTTATAATGTTACATTAACCTTGACAAAATACCACTTCTTTGTCTCTGGGTATATTTGCAATGGTGTCTCTTCCTTTAGAGCAGTGGTTCTCAACCATAAAATAATTTTATGGTTAGGGGTCACCACAACATGAGGGACGGTATCAAAGGGTCGTGGCATTAGGAAGGTTGAGAACCACTGCTTTAGAGATACAGATGTTAAAAAGGGAAGAGATAACATGTACTAGCCCTTGCTCAGGTTCAAACAGGCAGTTGACCTGACTTCTCCTAATGTGTCTATTAACTGGATTTTACAAAAAGCAGTAGATCACCAACTGGCCCAAGGTTACAATAATTTGAATATAGGTCTATCAATGGTTTTTCTTTTTTCTAATAAATAACAATTTCTAGTAAAATAATATATATACATATAAATTCAAATAAAAACATGTTGAAATTATGAAAGTTTACTTAAACCACAAATAAGGCTGTGTAAAGATGACCTTGTTTAGAAACGAGGTGGGTGAAGATACGTTTATATATTTTCTATACAAGATCAGGCCTTCCAGGATTAAAATTGACCCTATATATTATAACTGGTGTCCTTATAGGAAGTCCTATGAAGATACGGAGAGGGGAAAAGGGCCACATGAAAATAGAGGCAAAAATTGGAGTTATATAGCCACGAGTCAAAGAATATCAAAGATTGCCAGCAACGTTCAGAAGGATGGCCCCATAGATACCTTGATTATCAACTTCTTGCCTCCAGAATAATGAGAGTAAATTTCTGTTGTTTTATACCACAAAGTTTGTGACCTTTGGAGAAAACCTTTTGACATATCACTAAGAAACCAACACAAAGATGGCTTAACAAAGAAAATATTTGCATCCCACACTACTATTGGAAGTAATCTTTTAGAAGATGCTTTCAGAGCTTGTTTTTCTTCAAAATGATTAAAATCAGTAATTCCCAATCACAGTGTTATTATTTATTGGATTACATGTTGTCTATCGCTGTGTTGAACTCCCTGGATTCCTTCTATATAGCCAAATCCAAGTATTCATCCTTGCACATTCTCGGTGCTCAAATATTTGTTGGACAAATGATTTTAAAAAGGGCTGTGAGAACTCATCGTTGACACCTACAGGGTAGACGTGTGGAAAAGCTGATGGGTCAAAAATCTTAATAACATTTTTGAGAAAACATTAAAAAAAAATGAGACAATATCACTGACTTTTCCTCTTACGTATACACAAAACATTTAAGTGTGATAAAATAGTGAAAACAACTTCCATCATTTTTACAATTTGAGAAAAATAATTCTGAGTGGGCCATCTCAGTAAAAAGGAAATTATTTGCAAGAAATATTTAGACACAACAGGGACCATTTCCCTAGAAGCTGGAAAATCTCAATAACAATAAAAATTGGAAAAGTAAACCCATTCAAATAGAAATTGCTATAATCCTGCAGATTAATATGTGAACCATAAATGATTTCAAAGAGACAGAATCATTCGAAATTGTGATCTACCTGGAAAAAAGTAAACGGATTTGAAATTGGCTTATTAGGAGAAAATTAGCGAATTTCAAAAATAAAAAGAATTCTGGACAGGACCAAGATAGAAGAGATCTCAAATGCCCTTAGTGAAGACAGCTTGGTAATTAATTATACAAGTAGACTGTGTGTGTGTGTGTGTGTGTGTGTGTGTGTAAATGTGAGTATATTTATACACACATATTTTTGTCTTTTATATTTATATTTAGTCATTTGTTCAGATAGTGTGTTTTCTACCATGCATCCTTTCTGTAGTCACTAAAACTGTTGTCTCCCTAGGCAGGAGGAAATAAAACTCACAATTCCAACACAGAAAAAAGAAATAAGTTCCTAAAGCTCATTTCTTCGGTGCTGCTGTGTGGTAAAAAGGAAATAAAATCCCTTCCTCCATTTATATATTGAATTTTTGCACTGTCCATCAGCTCTGTAAATTTATCACTTTAATCAAGCTCAAATAAAAGAACTCTGGCACAATTGGAAGCATTATCTAATAGCCTAAATTATCTTTGGTTAAAATCAATAGTTACCACGGCACCTCTGAATTTAGAAGCTGAGTCCAAGGAAGTACTAAGTGTGGTTGGGTTCATGTCTCCTGAATATCTAGAGCATCCCTGATGTTAACACCACAGGACAAGACAGATCTATCTTTATACACAGTGCACATCTCCACAGGGACAGCTCATTTTCTTTTGTTTTCTACATGCTACAAAACATATTTTCCTACAACTCAATGTTTAAAAAACAATATTATGTTGTAAGCAGTTGGAAATTGCTATAAACTCTGCTTATAGATTCATTGAACTTGATTACATCCATTCAAGAGTTCCAGTGTCTTTGACAATTTAAATAAGAATTACTAAATGGGTAAATTTTTCATCTGTTTTGACACATCACATTATGTAAGTACTTCCACAATGAAGATAAAATATCATATGCAAACATTGCTCATAAGATAAATCCTTGTGTAGACAATGTATTAAACTAGCAACCCCAATCTGAATTAACAATAATGTATAAGAACAGGACACTGAACCAGAAGCAGGCTCAGATTCTACTCCTTGCACCATTCTTAAAAATGTAACCACATGTGAGGAATTTAACCTCCCTGAGGTGCAAACTCCTATCTGAAAAGTGTGAATAAGACGAAATATTAGTTTGGACTAATAATTGTTTTATTAAGAGAGTTTAACAGGCTGTATAAAAAAAAAGCAATATGAAATAAGTGGATCCTTAAAATAGTTATCATTATTTTACTTCAAAAATGATTGTCTAATTTTTTTTTTTAACTAATTGAAGAATGTATTTGGATTTCACCAGTTTCTTCACCAAACTCTTTTTTCTATTTTAGGATCCCATATTGAGTTTAGGAATGTCATCATTTTTTATTTTTCTAAATTCCATATAGAATATACACAGAGAAACGTTATAGTTTTTACTTGGATTAGTCACACTGAATGCTGAGTAAGATTTATAAAGTCGGTCTACTTATACATGTGTAAGGAAACATTTCCTTATAAATTGTATGACAATTACAACATGAAAGTGAAGGGTACATAAAACGTGGAATAACACAGGGTACGTAAGTATGGAGAACTGTGGATCAGTCTCTTTTTCTTTAATGCTATGTTTTACTGTGATTCTTTTAATTTTGACAAAGAAATGTTAAATGCCTGAGGAGACAGATACCTCAGGTACCCTGATTGGATTAATTCATATGGTATGCTTGTATCAAAACATCACATATACCTTATAATGAAATATAATTATTATATACCTACAATTTAAAATATTCTAAATAATAATGTATGCCTTTAAAATACTGAGTCATGTTAAAAGACACATGTAAAAATAGTAATGTCTTTCTCCACAATTCTCTACCCCTAGTCACACTATATATCTCTAAATAATATACTTTTACCATTATTTTTCTACTTATAAATATCATAGAATATTTACTGGTATCCTGGTACAAGTACACTTTTGAATCTTCTAGTCTACTCTATATCCCAAACCTTTTCTTATTGTTGGATAGCTGCATTATTATTGATGTAATGTTTGAAGATTGGGTTCTTATTTTTATTAAATTTTTTATCTGAAGTTATTAATTTCCCATTTTGATTATCTGCAAGATCTGACAACTAAGTTCTTGAACTCATCATTGTGCACCTATGTCAGCAGCACTGTGCAAGTCGGTGAGGTTTCATAACCTTGGTATATCAGTGCCTCGCAGTTGCATTTGTGTTGGTGTGTAGCTGTGTCTTGCTGAGTGGTGTTGACTATTGTTATTATGTGTTTTTGTGTGCCATCACAACAACTCAACAGAGCTTGAGTTACAGGAACAAATAAATATTTGTAAATTTCTTGTTAAACTTTGTGAGAGAGGAAGTGAAATCAGGAACATGTTAGTCCAAGTTTGTGGAGATAATGCAAGAAAGGAGGTCAGGGCAGCCAGTAAAGAGCAGAATTGACCCCAAAATTGCAAAAATTCTTGTAATTGTGTGTCAAAATCATTGACTGGCTATAAGAAGCACAGCAGACCAAGTATACATTGATAGAGAAACAGGAAAGTCTTGACTGAAAGTCTTGACCAACACCTCATGGCACTTACATCACAATAGTGCGCCAGCTCACACACACTGGCTGTGAGGGAGTTGTTAGCATGTAAACAAATGACAGTATTGAAGCACCCTCCATAGTCACCTGCTCTGGACCCCAGTGACTTTTTCTTTAATGAACGTAAGGAAATATTGAAAGGAAGACATTTTAATGACATTCAGAACATCAGGGGTAATACAATGACAGCTCTGATGGCCAATCCAGGAAAAGAGTTCTTAAATTGCTTTGAAGAGAGGACTAGGCACTGGTTTTGGTACCTACCTTCCCAAGGGGAGTACTTCAAAGGTGACTGTTGCGATGTACTGCAATGAGGTTTGTAGCACTTTGTCTAGGATGAGTTCGTGAACTTAATTGTAGACCTTCATATATCTTTATCGTTATTTTTCATATATTCCCTCTGTCAAACACAATAATTATTCCAAATGCCTAGGTACGTCAGGTGCCTCCTCTGCCCCTGGATGGCACCATTCCACAGCTCTCTATCTTTTTACTCTAATTTTGACTGTACAGCTGTTGGTAGTGGGAATTCCTGCCAAGACTCAAGTTGTGTGAATTTTTTATTTCCTGTATACTATCTCCTTTTTAATGTTTTTTCCTTAGCATATTTTCCAGTATCTTCTCCCTAATATATACTTTCATTCCTTGCATGATTAAAAATGTCATAATGCATTCTCTCAACTGAGTGAATTTGATCAAGTAGAGATATCTCTCTCTCTCCACATTCAATGGATGGGCTACTGCATCCGAAGCTATAGGGGAAAGGGGCCTACAGAGTGCTACAGTCCTAATTCAATTGTCAAGTACACCCAAAGGCAAGAAATCCAATGTCTTCCAGCATAAAACCTGTCCTTGCAGGATACAGGTAAGTAGGACTAACAAAGCAATGTTACTCTACTAACTAGGACAAACATAAGATCACCAATCTCCACGCAGAAGATGAATTTACTTCCTACGGTTTAAAATTAAGGTCCTTGAGGTGATTACTGCACTGTCTTCTAGAACTCAGGATTGTTGTTCAGAAGTTTGATGGCTTTGAGATTCCCAGTTAGGATGTTTTTTCATTGTTATAAGGGTGGCCTTTCCCAAACAAAAGGCAGATATTCAGAAGTTTCAAAACCCACAAGCTGGAACTGATATAAGCAAGTATTCTTATGGTTTTAGCTTTTGACTTCTCACCTAACTCTCCATCCAATAACATGAGATCTGCTCGCTTCTCCTACCATATCGGCCTCCTTACATATGCTGAACGAGCTGGGTTTTAGGCTGTAGCTCTGCTTCTACACTTACTTCCTATTACATGATGTACCTCTTCAAATCTTTGCAGATAAACAGAACAACCTTTCCTTGACAACTTTTAGTCAACAGTTGGTATTAAATGGAATCCATCTGTTTTTTCTCTACTGTTTGTACTCTGACTTCTTTAATGCAAATCATTTTTTCTTCAGATTGATAGTGTGCTTATAAAAACCATTTTCATTTGAATTTGTTTAGTATATTTTATTGCCAATTTTACTCATCAATTTACTTCCTACAGTATAAAATTAAGGGATTTGAAGTCGTTACTCCCCTGTCTTCTAGAACTCAGGACTGTTGCTGGGAAGTTTGATGGCTTTCAGATTCCCAGTTAGGATGTTTGTTCATTGTTATCAGCATGGCCTTTACCAAACAAAAGGCGGATATTAATAGTAAGCTGCTCTTTCTCTATGGTCCAGAAACTTCAGGGCAGAAGGGTGTAATACATACAACATTCAGAAACAAAAATATCTTTGCAAAAAGACCTGGGGTTTCAATTACTTCACCTATTTTTGCATTCTCAAAGTTTAATTTCTGTGGGTGTAACAGGAAATAAACTTCATAAACCACACACACAAATATGGAGATGCTTACCAAAAAAACAAACAAAACATCTCTGGTAGCTAAAGTATCTTTATTATACTATAAATTAAACATGTAATACTTAGCAAATAACAATGTATTATTTATCTTTAAAACATAAAATGCCCAAAATTCAATTTAAATTGAAACAGATATCAAGATTCAGTTACTGGCCATTTTCATGCTCCATAGTAATTGACTCTTGATATTTTTTTCTTTTTTAAATCTACCTCAAAGAGATCTATGACCCTAAGGCTATCTTAAACAATGAGGAGAGTGGAAAATTATCAAACAGATACTAAAAATAAATATATGATCATGAATAAGTACCAAATTTTAAAAAGACAGAAGTACACATCCAAAATTTCATACATATTGGTCATCTGTACAATCTTAACTCACCAGGTAATTGTCAGCATTTGACCTCATTTTTCAACACATTTTATGGAGTAATAGTGAGAGTAAGAGAAATTTCCAAGTTCCTGTCCTTTCTGATCCATTGATTTGTTCTATGACCTTCTGTCTTGACACTGTTGGACCTCAATTTCACAATCTATAAAACCATTCCTGCTAGATTTACTACTGGATCCATTACTCTAGTCTGTAGGATACTTTAGATTAAAAAAGGAATGACACAGATCTATCTCGTCCTTTTGTAATATGCAGTTCAGAGATACAGTTCTATATTACTTGTATCGCCTTATAATTAGATGTTTTACTGATTGTATTTTTAATTATTTTCATGTTTTATACAAGTTTAAAAGTTTATGTTACTGGTGATTTTAAAAAGGAATCATTTTCAATCTAAATGTAAGTAATTAGAATACAGCTGGAAAACTGCAGAAAGTATCATAGAATATATGATGGCAAAAATAATTTTTCTAAAATAAAATTTTAAAATGTTTTTCCCAGGGGAGGGGAATGTTCTCTTCTGACGGCACAGAAGAAATAAATAATATCTAGAATTTCCTCTACAAAATACAACTACCCTGGACCCCTTATATAAATTTAATGTGCTATTCTCCTCTTTACATAATAGATAGAAGTATTTTCAGTTATTTAACATATGGGTTTTTAAACAGAGAAAGGGAAAACAAAAATTGCCTATAATGAACATTGGGGTTTTCCCACAAAACACATGGTAAAGACTTTACATATAGTTGGTTGGAAAATCTGTCTAGCTATACATGTATCTCATCTCATCAATTTTTTTTTTTTTTGAGACTGAGTCTGACTTTGTCACCCTCAGTAGAGTGCCATGATGTCACAGCTCACAGCAACCTCAAACTCTTGGGCTTAAGCGATTCTCTTGCCTCAGCCTCCCAAGTAGGTGGGACCACAGGTGCTGACCCACAACACCCTGCTAGGCTTTTTTTTTTTGGTTATAGTTGTCATTGTTGTTTGGCAGGCCCAGGCTGGATTTCAACCCGCCAGCTCCGGTGTATGTGGCTGGCTCTCTAAATTCTTGAGCTACAGACACCAAGCCTACTTCATCAATCTTTATACCTTTAGATGGTATTCACAAACATCATAATGAAGATTCCTAGAATATTTCCCAAACATTCTTTGTTCTTTATTTTCCCTTCTTAAATATTGAACATTATCATAATAAAATAGCAATATTATGACAGGATTGGTTGTTTTGACTTTTGCTGAAACTTCATAGAAATTTTAGAGGGAAAATAATACTTTAACAGCAAAACGTCCTATGCTCAACTAGCTATCAAAAAGAAATAAATAATGTTCTTTTTCCTTAATGACTATTGCTGACACCAAGATTCCAGTTTGTATCAACATAAAATTGTGTAAACAATATTTAATCTGGGCTATACTGGTATACAGAATTATTTGTTGGCTAGATTATAAAACATCCCTTCCTTCGAAAACATGTACACGTGAACACACACACACATTCATAAGCAAAATCCTATTATACATGCAATACATCTGAAATCCACATTGGAGATAGTAAAAAACAAAATAATACTTCCTAGATATGTTAATCAAGGACATGAAGAACAATTTTCAACATCGCCAACATAGAGATAGAAATCAAGCAAAATAAAATACAGGGATTCCAGAAAGAATGGGTAGGAAAATAACTAAAATATAAATAAGAGAAACTATAAATAACCAAAGATTTGAAGAAATTTCAAAAGAGGAAACACAAAGGGAAAAATACAACCTCTATGCATTTTAAAGCAGCTCACTATGCTTATGTACCATTGATGGAAGATTTATATAAATAGATCTCAGTAAAAGTTTTGAATTACAAAGATTAAAAAAAAAAGAAGGCCCAAGAGCATAAAGACAGGGAAAAGAGTCAGATTGTTTACACAGTTAAAGGAAATCATGACCGTCTCTCCTGTCTATGGGCAGTAAATATAAAACAGTATTATAGATGTAAACATCAATTTTATGACATAAACAATTTAAATATTAAACTTAACATTTAATATAAAATTAATAATGCTTAAAAACTTTAGTATCAAAATATACATTTGGTTTGAAAATATATATAAAACTACCATTAATATATTTTTATACGTCACAGACATTTATAATAAATGAGTGGGCAGAGATATTTAAGCAAATGCAAATAGAAAACATAAGAGGCAATACATTAATATGAAATCAAAGAAAAATATTTAAATAACATTAAAGTTGAGCATTTCTCAATACATGAATCATGATTACACACAACCAAAGAAACCAGTCAGAATTTGACAGATTAAGTATACAAACAAAGCTAGGTGCTGTGTGGTGTGAGCATGTGCTCTGAGCTATTCAGGAGGCAAGATAACCATTTAATGCTAGGAATTTGAATCCAGCTCGAATGTCCATCTCTAAATTAATTACTTAAAATAAGTAAAATACCCACACGTGGAAATAATTTACACATAAAATAATAAGCAATTTAAATGTACATATGAAATTTTTACTCCAAAACAAGAACTTACTATCAAATACCTAAAGTAAAAGTTGTACCCCAAGTTCTAAAACTTGACATAAGCCACAGTTTCTGAACTTAATGTAGCAAGCTTGGAAATGAACACTAAAAGGATGAGTTAAATCAATTTCTTAACTAATTCTCTAAAAACAAACCAAAACAGGGCGGCGCCTGTGGCTCAGTGAGTAGGGCGCCGGCCCCATATGCCGAGAGTGGTGGGTTCAGACCCAGCCCCGGCCAAACTGCAACAGAAAAATAGCCGGGCGTTGTGGCGCGCGCCTGTAGTCCCAGCTGCTCGGGAGGCTGAGGCAAGAGAATCGCGTAAGCCCAAGAGCTAGAAGTTGCTGTGAGCCGTGTGATGCCACGGCACTCTACCCGAGGGCAGTACAGTGAGACTCTGTCTCTACAAAAAAAACAAAACAAAACAAAAACAGCCTTCTGAAAAAACCATTTGGCAACTGTGATTTGAAAAAAAAATGGCATTAATATGCAGCTTTCAGTAATTGTTAAAAATGGATAAAAGAAAGAGAAAGAAGCTATAAAATATTTTCAGAAAATTTTATGTAATACTACATTAGTAAAATGTAAGTATATAAAATATATAAACACAAGATATTATGAAAAATCTTAATTTTGAACATTTAGGGAAAAATGTTAAAACATTAAATCTAAAAATGTTGCAAATACAAATGGTTTATAAGTAAGTTCTTGTAGAATTTCAAAATGATTTTTAAAATCTATCATGTTCCTCAGTATATAGAAAAAAAATGGACACCTATCACATTCATGATCTTAATTGAGCATAACTAAAAGTTGTATGCCAACGTCAAGCTCAACACAAAAGTTTTTTGTAGATTAGAAAAATGGTCAAAGGAAAGAAACATATAGTTTTTAAATTAAGAACTGTAAAAGTCCTTTGTAGTAGTATTTAATATTACCTTTACTCAAGCACATTGAAAGTTTATTATTTTGCCTTTCATCTTGAAAAATGCTCTTCAGAAGTATAATGTTATGTATTCCTGAATTGTAAAATGGGTGACTTCACAAATTTAATTTTAAATTGAGAAATAAATATTGTATATATTTATTAGGTACATCATAATGTTTTGATATATGTATACACTGTGGAATTACTAAATCAGACTAATTAACATATGCATTACCCTAGATACTTATTCTTTTCCTGTGTTTGGTAAGAACATTTAAATTCTACTTTCTTAGCAGTTTTCAAGTGCACAATACAGAATTATTAACTATAGTCACCACAATGTTCAATAGATCTCTCAAGCTTTTTTCTTTTATCTGCTAAAATTGTGTATGCTTTCAGACATCTCCTGAACAATATTTAAAAACTATGTTTTAGACTATATATGTAATAATATGTCAAATAGACCTTTATCTGTTCTCCCTAAACTGATAAATGGGCTTGAAAGCTGATATAAGGTCAATATGTATCACATATCAATCAGTTGGTGATAGCAGATGGAGAGAAGAAAGGCAGAATAGACCTGTAAAATACAATAGGACATGGCTGGGCCAAAACTACTATTCCAATCTTTTCCTCTTTCTAATCTTTTCCTTTAGCAAGCCTAAATATGTACAACTATAGTATGATGTCAGCGTTTTTCCCTTTCCAACATTGAGCCAAGTAAAGGAGCTCTCTTCAAGGCAAATGAAATAGGGGTAGGTGGTGCTTACCTAAGGATCTTACTTCACATCTTTTCGTGTAGTAGACTTGACTTTGCCTCCTGCACTCATTTGTACAAATGTTGCGGGGACTCTGGGAAAAACAGTAGGTCAGGGAAGCTGGGATGGATGAAGCTGCAATATCCCCATTGATAAAATAGGAAATGACTGTGGGTGAAGGAAAGGGTGCTGTGGTAGCCGGAGAGGTGGAGTGCAGGGCAAAGAAGCCTCCTCATAGAAAATTTGCAAAGATAGTGAACTGTGCAGTGGAGGTCCTCTGTGGTCCTCCCATAACAATCACACATGTAATTCAGCATTTGGAAACGGAAATGTGCCACACAGAGTATAGTGTCTGATGATCAGTGTCAGTGAAAAAAATCCTCTGCCATTCCTGGTCTCCATCACAGCTTACTGCAGGCATAGATACAAGAAGAAGAAGCATGAAGGCATGTGACTATTTTAGAGGGTGACTTCTTCATACTCACGTCATTGTGAGCCCACGTCTGAACAGGGTATGGATGAACCTAATGAGGTCACAGAACTCTTACCTAAATGTGGGACTGACACTTTTAAATAGACTAGACTACAGTGAAATTTATTAAAATTGAAAGAAATTAACATCTATGAATTTTCAAAAGACATCATATAAAAAAGAAAAGGGGGGCGGCACCTGTGGCTCAAAGGAGTAGGGCGCTGGCCCCATATGCAGGAGGTGGCGGGTTCAAACCCAGCCCTGGACAAAAACTGCAAAAAAAAAAAAAAAAAAAAAGAAAGGAAAAAGGAGAAATTCACCATCATGGTAAAGGCAATGGCTGGAGAAAACTAACCTATTTTTTCAGTAAAACTGATTACAAATTATTTTAAAAATTAGTTAACAGTAATTGCTTGACAAGAAAATGAGTAACAAAATATAGGCTATTATTATCACTTGTCAAACTTTACATAATAATTTTGATTATAGTCTTGGACAGGAACTATACTACGTAATTTTATTCAAATAGGTCAATTATTCAAAAACCTAAAAAATGGGGATGAAATTCTTTAAAACTAACATTTTATGGTGGCCTTAAGTTGGTTGGCTTAATACATCTTTATTTTAATTAAACTAGCTTATGTGTAATAGCCTTGGAATTTTGAAAAGTGAATTGCCTATTAAATCTGTGACATGGAAATTGAGAGTTTCAGCTAATTATCTGAATAAATATAAAGGTACCTTTTAAGAATAGTTTTGGCTTAGTCCATAGGTCCTCTAGAAACAATTCTTCAGGTTGAGGGGTGATGACACTTCCTGGAAGCAAATGCAGGCTCCTGACTTTATGACTTCATTCATTTGCTTCTGGGAAAGCACAGGGATCACCCATCAATCAATAACCAGGACAGGAACTTACCCAGGTCCTAGTGATTCGTTATAGCACAGTAATCTGAAGCAATAGTGTTAGAGCCAGACTGGGATTAAATTCCAACTCTGTCCTTTTTTGGCTGGGTGACTTTGGGCAAGTTATGCGATTGTGCCTCAATTTATTCATTTTTCTAAAAAAGAGCTAAAAGCTGTTTCACACCATAGGGTTATCATTAAAGTGAAAAAAAATGTACAAAAATCATTCTGTGTATCAATATTAACCAAGATATTGATTTTGAGAGTTATGGCTATAAGAATTCTTGACCAAAAAGTAAAACTATCAGTATGTGAGAAAGACTTTTAAAGAGTGATAAAGCATAAATTTTCCTAACTTTTTCTAAGTTTTCTATTTCACCTTCTGTTTTCACCTTCATATCAGAACCATATTACTTTCCCATTGTGACCTTTTTCTGGATTATACTTCAAAACTCATATAGCTCAGTATAAGAAATGGATAATAAAGGAGATTGCATGGGCCTGTTCTTTATATAAAATATACATAAGACGTCTATAATTGAATAGCAGTAAAATTATTCTTCCTCTTCTAACAAAAGTACATTTCCTTTCATCATGCAGTAAAGATAATATTCATTTTTTTTTTAGTTTTACATATGGGAAACAGAACATTGATAGTGAAACCATATTAAACTAGAATTTTTGTATAATAATTTTCAAATATTTTAACATTTTATTATTGCAATTAGAGAAGCTTAAGTTAACTCAAATCCTGTGTTGAAGCAGGAGGATTTTAAATTATGAAATTAATTTAGAGGATTATGTGTAAATTATGATCGAACTAAACTCCCATCCCATAGAACTATCATTTCTCTGCAGAGTGAAATGAAGTCAATTAGCATTTACCAGTAATATGTATAAAGAGCAGGGAATAATAGCTAATGCAATTTGCCTGTGATAAAAATCCAGCTATATCCTCTATTCTTGGTAGCTTGGATAGAGAAACAGAAAAAACAAAAAAAAACAAAAGAAAGTTTGAGACAGATAAAAATTAGAAAAAGAGGGGAAGATAGGAAGGGAGGGGTGGGGGAGAAAGAGAGCTAGAGAGATTGGGTTAGTTTAATTATTGATGCAAACATCATAGACCATAGAGTCACAACCACAGTCATTTATGGACTAGGGTTTAGAGGGAACAAGTCTTCCATGTATCTTGTAATGGTTTAACCACTATCAAGAATGGGGAAAACTTTATGCTACTTTTAATTGGGATAACACAGTTATCCATGGATTTACTGATGCACAATGCATGATTTCCAGAAGGAAAAAAATACATATACATACATATTTTACTTTGTTCAATACATTTTTTTTTTTTTTTGAGACAGAGTCTCACTATGTCGCCCTCCACAGAGTGCCTTGGCGTCAACAGCTCACAGCAGCCCCAAATTCGTGGGCTCAAAGCAATTCTCCTGCCTCAGCCTCCCAAGGAGCTGGGACTACAGGCGCCGCCGCAACACCCAGCTATTTTGTTGTTGTTGTTACAGTTGTCATTGTTGTCTAGCTGGCCGGTCTGGGTTGGCACCCGCCAGCCTGGGTGCATGTGGCTGGCGCCCTACACACTGAGTTACCCGTGCACCCTGTTCACCACATTAAACACAAACCCTTTGCATTACACAACAGCATACTCAATTTCAGTGTGTGCTGAGTTGAAAATTAGAAAGAAGATTCACAAAACATAACATGTACCCAGTTTAACATACACAAATGACATAACATGGAATTTATCCAAATAGTAATTGCATCAGGAGTCCATGCAACATCTCAAGTACAGCTGCTAGGCCCTTTGCCTCTGGACAAGCATTCAAGAACGAAATTAAAACACTATGACATAGACCAATACAATTTAGGAAAGATGCCACTCTCATTTGGCACTTAAATTTTATACTATTTCAAGGATCCTGTCTTGGAGAATATGCCAATCGAGTAAACCTACCAAACAAAGGTTTAATAACAATTATGATACCTGAGTAAAATTTACTTGATTCGGCATGAGCTAAGAACTCCACTATTATTCTAACACAGTACTTTTTAAAAGGTAGATATGCAAGAAGATAAATTTATAATTATATTGCCAGATCTCCCTGGATTTGGTGTAAGAATTCAGGAGATATGAATGAAACGCTGACAACTAAATTTTCTTAAGCATGTAAACATCATCTACAAATTTATTAAAACTCTCCAGACATTTTAAATTTGTGAGTTTATATGAGTGCTTTTGAACATTTCAAACATCCTAAATAGCAAATAAAACACATAGCAGAAATAAATAATACAAAAAGAATTAAAATGTTATATCACTTACATTATTTTTAAATGTCACCATGGAAAATATCTGTCTTTGCTATATCTCATATTTTCTTCCTAACTTTGTTTACAGGTTTCATTATTTTGATATTAATTTTGTTTTTTGAGACAGAGCCTCAAGCTGTTGCCCTGGGTAGAGTCCTGTGGCATCACAACTCACAGCAATCTCCAACTCCTGGGCTCAAGCAATTCTCCTGCCTCCGCCTCCCAAGTAGCTGGGACCACAGGCACCCACCACAACACCAGCTATTTTTTGGTTGCAGCCATCATTGTTGTTTGGCAGGCTTTGGTTGGATTCGAACCCACCAGCTCAGGTGTATGTGGCTGGTGCTTTAGCCACTTGAGCCACAGGTGCCAAGCCTATTTTGATCTTTATGGCTCTGGTAACATACACTTGTTCAGAGGGTTGCAGTATTCTAAATAGAAGTAAGCCTCAAAGTAGAACAAACCAAACTAGCCAGGATTGTCAGATCTGAGCTTCCACCTATTAATTATTGATCAAGATACAGTATTAGGATTATTTTTCTTTGGAAAGTCAAATCTGAGACACTTGCCATCTGGCTGACATTCATTTTAAAGTTAAAATTACTAAAAAGCAAATACAGGAACCCCTTTCATATCCCATACCCAAAAAATAGAGTCTGACAACCAGTAATGCTCAATAAATAAACAAATATTTGTCAATTTAATTAATGTGTTAATTAGAGGTTTTGTTTAATCATCCATACTGGTTTTACATTTTTAAACTTAATTTGAATCCCCAAATATATGCCGTTCATTTAAAATCTTGTGTTACCAACATTGCAAAATCCATTGTCCTAAAATCATTAGATGAGGTGGGACAAATAAGTTAGTTGAACTCATCTTAGAAAAAGTGCTACATATCTCGTGGCTGAATATCACTAAAGTCACCTTCAAAGTATTCCCCTTGGGAAGCTATGCACCAATATTAGTACCTAGTCAACTCTTCAAAGCAATTTTTTTATTTGTTTGTTTTGTTATGTTTTTTTTTTCTTTTTGAGACAGAGTCTCACTTTGTCACCCTGGGTAGAGTGCTGTAGCATCATAGCTCATAGCAACCTCCAACTCTTGGGCTCAAGTGGTCCTCTTGCCTCAGCCTCCTGCATAGCTAAGACTACAGGTGCCCGCCACAATGCCTGGCTATTTTTAGAGACCGGTCTTCCTCTTGCTCAGGCTGGTCTCCAACTCATGAGCTCAAGCAGTCCTCCCAGTTTGGCCTCCCAGAGTGCTAGGATTACAGGTGTAAGCCACTATGCCCAGCCTTCAAAACAATTTTGGAACTCTATTTCTGGAACAGCTGTTAGAGCTGTCATAGCAGGAGTTCTGACAATAAATCACATACTCATCTTTAAAAAAAAAAAAGTGCTTTGAAGGATGGACGAGGCACTGGTGCCGTGCACAGCTTCCCAAGGGGGTAACTGTAGTGATGTTCAGCAGTGAGGTGTGTAGCACTTTTTCTATACTAAGTTTGTGAACTTAACCACCTGGCCTTGTAGGCTGACCTTTCCTACCAGTCCTGTAAAAAATGTATGCATCCCTCATGAGTATTTTATGAAAATCAATAGTGTCATAGAAAATTATTCTAGGAGAAAAATGACTTACATATTTTCTATCAGTTCTTCCTGTTTAAGGTATTTGGCTAAAGAAACACTTTGATCATAACAAACAAATATTTTTCTATTTGTTTTTGACAACCAGTGCTGATTAACCATGGACCCTCTCACAGCCTGTTGCTGTTATTAGCAGTACTCATTAGATTCTTCCCTTCCCAATTAGTTATTGTTTCTAAAGCAACTAATGTTATAGTCAGTTCCCAGTATTTACTGGTTCCAATCTATACCTTATATATTTTTAATAACTTATTTTGTACCATAATTACTTTGATGATTTTCTATTATCTATTTTGGGCATGTACTACTACTCAGAGTGAGCAATGTTAGCTATGTAATATCCAGCCCTGAAACCTCAGAGGATTAACTATACAAATCTTCATTCCTTATTTATGCCAAAGAACAGAATGGTCCCCAGTGATGGCAAGGTATGGTTACAATTGGTGTAGTAATTCAGAGACCCAGTATAACTGAAGCTTTGCCATCTGTAATTCATGGCTTCAAATTCAAAGTGGTAACATCTAGTCAAGAGAGCAGGGAAACAGATTGAGGCGCAGCTCTTAACTGCCCCATTTTGTTCACAATTCATTGGTGGGAATGAGTCATATGACCCCACCTATAATAAAAAGGGCTAGAAAACAAATTTTTACTCAAGCCAAGGAAAAATTTGATGAATCCAATTGAATCTTGGAAACAAATTTCACATAAATGCTTAGATTTTACAGACTCAACTTGTTACAAATAATCATTGATTATTATTATCATCTTGATACAAAAATTGGTGTAACATTTCCCATATGAGCTTTCCACAGTTTCCAGGAACGATGTTAAATCTGTAAATATCCTTTCATTCTAGACAATATAAAGATAGAAGAGGGTCTTCTTGATCTTTTCTTCATCCAAGACAGGGATTCAACTAAGCTCCTAATTCCCTTTTTAAACAGAGGAGTAGTAAAACCAAACACAAGGGCTCTAGGGGCCAAGATTGCTGCAGGTGCTGGGTGAGTTTTAGCTGTTCCATAATGGAAGACAAACATATGCAGGGAGCGCCAAAAAAATGTATACACATGTTAAGGGAAAAAAGTACTAAAATTGTAATACTCAGGTTACTTTTGAGTTCTGCAATTATGAGAGACACAATATACCAGATAACAAACATTACCAGTATATGTTATTACAATCTTAATATAATACAGTTTGTCCTTGCTTAAACTGTGTATACATATTTTGGTATGTGTGTGTATCATCTTTAAGATTACGAACCAAAGATACTATATATCTTTCAGTTCAATATGTTATTATACTCTCTATGTACTTTTATTTTAAGTAGTGGTGTTTTATTAATAGCTAATTCTGTCTATATGACATGAACAACATTGACCTTGGATATCACCTAAAGCCCCTTTAGGATTAATTGAAAGTCTAATCAAAGTATTTCTGAGGGAATGGTGTTCAGTGATGTACAGAAATCTTCAGGCATTTCTCAAACACCTTTTCACTTATGACGGAAACCAAAAAGCCTTTCTGACTTCTATAACTAATAGCTAAAAATTATCTTTTAAAAATAAATGGTAAATTGCCCTAAAGATATACTATATTATCTCCTAGGAAGATTTCACCTTGCCGTTTGCTGTCACAAATTGTGATAAAACTCTTGAAAACTTTATGTAACTAAATTTCAGGTTTTCTTTTCCCCTTCGCACTTTAAATGGAAAGGCATCATCACTTATTTTTATTACTGAAGGCTAGAATTCTAAAAGTTATTTTGTCTGTTTCATTTGCTGGCCCTTTTCTATTCCCAAGTTCATTCATATGCAGAATTACCCATGATATTCTGAAGAAAACAGGATGTCATTCTCTAAATGAAACACTTGGAAAGAGGATTATTTCTATTTCAAGCCTCCAGTTTATTTTAATTTATTTGCTGATGGAGCCAAGATCTGCAAGGAACCAGTTCCACATTCTCCTGCTGATTCTAAGTGCAAAAATCCACATCATGGCCTTTGTATTAAAGGACATAATATATCTTTCAAAATAGAGTGTTCTAGCCATATGTGCCAGGGCGCTACTGGCTTCAAATCCAGACAGACAACATTACTACAGGAAAGCTTTAGTCTTGAGAAGACAGGCTTTCACATAAATGAATGAGAATTTAAGAAAAAAGGAAAAAGAAAAAAAGAATGGGCTGAACTTAAAATACATTGTCAGGGTACCAGAGTCCAAAATAGAGCGAAAATGTACGCCTCAACCTAAGCAGTTTTTGTCTGCCACTCATTTCATGGTTTATAATCTCACGCAAGTGAATATTGTCAAGAGGGTGCTTTTGTTGCTCAGAATTTATTTCGCCTGGGTGCTCCCCTGTGTGATCATGAGCAATTCTCAGACTAGCTCCAGAAGGAGGCCGAGTTTGCTACTGACATTGGGGCTACACAAGCTCCTAAGACGGGTTCAAATCAGTGATTTAAGAGCCTTGCCCTCTGCTCATGCTCCCTCTTCTCACTCTTCTAAGACCACAGAACAAGGTAAATAATCACTGGCACATTTGGAATAAACTAGAATTATTCAAAAGAAGTGAATAGCTGGTGTTTTGTTAGGATATATAGGTTGTCACTAATATATCCCTGGAGGTGACATGATTACTTAAAACGAGAAGGAACTGCTGAAATCATTGAGCATGTGGCTAGGAGGGAACTGAAGAGGCTTTTTTTTTTTTTTTATTAAATCATAGCTGTGTACATTAATGTGATCATGGGGCACCATACACTAGTTTCATAGATGCGTTTGACACATTTTCTTTTTTTTTTAAACATTTTTTTTTTTTTATTTTTTTTTGTAGAGACAGAGTCTCACCGTACCGCCCTCAGGAGAGTGCCGTGGTGTCACACGGCTCACAGCAACCTCCAGCTCTTGGGCTTACGCGATTCTCTTGCCTCAGCCTCCCGAGCAGCTGGGACTACAGGCGCCCGCCACAACACCCGGCTATTTTTGTTGTTGCAGTTTGGCCGGGGCTGGGTTTGAACCCGCCACCCTTGGCATATGGGGCCGGCGCCCTACTCACTGAGCCACAGGCGCCACCTATCGTTTGACACATTTTCATCACACTGGTTAACATAGCCTTCCTGGCATTTTCTTAATTATTGTGCTAAGACATTTATATTCCACATTTACTAAGTTTCACATATACCCTTGTAAGATGCACCGCAGGTGTAATCCCACCAATCCTCCTCTCACTGCCCCCCTCCCAGCTCCCTCTCCCCCTTCCCCCTATTCTTAGGTTGTAACTGGGTTATAGCTTTCATGTGAAAGCCATAAATTAGTTTCATAGTAGGGCTGAGTACATTGGATACTTTTTCTTCCATTCTTGGGTTACTTTACTAAGAAGAATATGTTACAGCTCCATCCATGTAAACATGAAAGAGGTAAAGTCTCCATCTTTCTTTAAGGCTGCATAATATTCCATGGTGAGGCTCTTAAAGGAATTGGCAACCTTGACATTTTCCTCACAGGACAGAGAAGGAGATCTCGAGTACAGTATCAATTAACAGTGCACAGCATTGTAGTTTACTACAGGCGAATGATTTCATTCGGTTCTCAACCTGTGGGTCGTGACCCCTTTGTAACAATGAAAATACATCCTGCATATTAGATATTTACATTCATAACAGTTGCAAAATTACAGTTATGAAGTAGCAACAAAAATAATTTTATGGTTACCACAACATGAGGAACTGTATTAAAAGGTTGCAGCATGAGGAGGCATTAGGAAGGTTGAGAACCACTGATTTAATACATTAACTTTTTGAGTTAGATGACATTTGTGTTATATACAATTTTCAGCTAAAGAAATGACAATTTGAGGAATTTAAATGATTTAACCTGTCTTAGTGTTAGCACGTGCTGGAGTGAGCATATTATTTTATAACTCTGACCCCTTGATTGTATCTCTGGAAAGGAACTCCAAGAACCACTGTAAGGGGGACATGGGCAGCAGAAGCAATTAGGCATATGGATAGCATCCTGCCTTACATCCATCAAAGCAGCTTCATTTTCTATTGGTTGTTTACAGCAGGATTTCATGTAAGATTACATTTAAAAATTTAAAAATAGCCCCTTTCCTTTATGACAAGACCCTGGCTTTTGGCCACAGATGATTTCATTAAGGTCGACATATAACCCAATCTGAGCCAATTTCATTATCTACTACACATAAAACATAGATAGGTAGGGCAAGTCAAAGTTGGATTTGATCTGAAAGTCTATACCTAAATATAGATATATATATAAACTTCAGATAAATCCAACTTTGACTTGCCCTACCTATCTGTGTTTTATGTGTAGTAGATAATGAAATTGGCTCAAGTTGGGTTATATGTCAACCTTAATTATATATGTCTAAATATATAAAGACACAGATATATATAAACTATGTATGTACATAGATATACATCTTCCTTTGATTCCTTTACATTCTCCTTTTATTGCTTATGTTAGCTTAAGGGTTTTTTTTTTTTTCTTCTCTTTTCATTTAACCACATCTCAAGAGAGCCATAGTTTTAAAAAGTAATTCTGAAGACAATTGTGTTTTGTAATCAGAAGTGTATTTTATCTTTCTATCCTATCCCATTAATTAATTAAAGGAAAGAATTTAATTCATATTATGTTAAGTCCAAATGCCATCAATAATTGAGAAATAAGAAAAACATTTTTACTATATTATTATAAAAAATACAAATGATCCAAATACAGGTAAAATTTGATCCCTATAAATCCTTTTAAATAAATCAATTGCAATGGTTTCCAGATATTAAATTCAATTTCTTTTTCCTTAATTTCTATCTCTAATTCTGAAAATTCACATTATATTTGAAGACTCTTCACTTTTTCTATGGTTATTCTACTTATTTCAAAGCACAGTAATTTTACAATACTGTCTCAAGTATGATCCTTATTGCATATGGCATTACATCTAAGTCCATACGTTAAAATAAAACTATTCTGAAGTGTTCAACATATAAAGTAAAATCCTGATTTATATCACACTCTGTTAGATGAAATATAAATTGTACAAAGAGAATAATGGTATAATTGTATTAAAATAGGACACCTAACACAACTTTAGCACCCATCAACATTTGATTGAATAGACTATTTGGAAAATAACATTCTCACACTAAATTGCTGAATTGGTTAACTCTGAAAGTTTTTTACTTCTGAAAGTTTCAGTTTTTTTTCTTATCAATCGTAGGTTATTGCCTCATATTTCCTTTGTTTAGGTATACATGCACTCAGTTTATTACAATAATCTCTCAACTCTGCCATAGCTCTGGCTCTTCTTTTCTTTCCATTGCAAGTCCAATTCAATGTATACCCAATCCATAAAATATTCCTCAAAAAAACTACATTCACCTTCCATTGTCTTATTAAGAAACAAACACCACCACAAACAAAAATACCATTTTTAGAAAAGAAATTAGTACTTTGGGAGGGTATTCAAGTTGATCTGATCTGGCCCAACACAAACTACTGTCATAAAGGCAGGTATCTTTAATGTATATATTTTAATATTCATGTGTTAAGACCATTTAGTTACTCCAGTTTTACACCTGAAGTAGCAGAGGCTCAGAGAATTTAATTGATTTTCCAAAGTTATGTAGCTAATAAGTAGACTTTGAAATACAGTCTGTTAGGATTTCATAAAATACTGCATGAGAAATAGGTTTCAATGTGAAATAAGTTTAGGACAATAATATATCATATATATCCATCATGGAAACTTAAAGAAATCGAAGAGTCCTACAATAACAAATGTGTCTTAATTAGATTAGTACTGTATTTCTCAAGAAAATTGGACCTCACTCCCTCTTTCCTGTTCCACTAATATTATCACTAGTAGACTATTATAGAAATATTTCTTCTCTGTCAAAGACACATGTGCGTGTCTTTTTTCTTGGCTTTACTGGTAACTTCTTCCTGCTATGTGTGACCAGTGTCATATTATCAATCGTACAACTGCCTTTCCCATCACATGGTTAGACACATTATTCCATTGGTTCAATAAGTGTAGCACAGACCCTGGACATAGTAATCGTTTCAAATCACTCCCATGATCTAAGCAAAACAAACTAGAGCCTTTCTTGCCTGTGTGACCTCTACATAGGCATCGTTATATCATGTGAATGTGGAATAAAGTCAGACAAAGTCAAGAGATGGAGAGTAAGGCACTGAGACCGAACTCTTAGGCCCATCTCTGTCTAAGGTAAACTTTGCCCTTGAAACACACAGGCCAAATATTTTCTTTCAAACTATGTTCATTTGAATTGTGGTTCTGTCACTTGCAACCAAAAATAGTCCTGACATAAAAACTTGGGAAGTTTGTGTACTATGCAATGCACAGTTTCAAAAACTACACAGATCTATGCTAAAAGTTGCACTTAATTGCCTTTTTGATATTGTAGATCCTGATAAGTAACTCCCCTCCCCCGACTACGTCTTTTCCACTATAATTTCTCTTGATGACATGCATATTTTACTACACACCAAAAGCCACCAAGGTTTTTTCTTATTGTTGTTGATCATTATGTTTACCCATAAAGACCTTGAATTATATTAGTATTTAGCTAGTTACAACCCAATCGTAGGTCAGATTTCCTAGAAGCTTGAGCCTGGATAAGGATTATTGTGCTAGTGACTCACAAAGGTACTACTGTTAGGTGAAAACAGAAGATAGTGAGAAAAACAGGAGAGGGGAAGAAAGCTAAAAGATGTACATGCAGATAAAATCTAGCCTCTGTGGCATCTCTTATGGAGTTTCAGCCCAGGAATGTCATTTTCCAAGGGTACATGTCAAATCTATTAAGTGTAGAGTATAAATGTCTTAACACAATAATTAAGAAAGTTGGGTGAAAGTTATGTTAACAAGTTTGATGTAAGCATTCCAAATTGTATATAAAATCAGCAAATTGTACCCCATAAATGCATTAATGTATACAACTATGATTTCATTAAAAAAAAAAAGTTTCTCCCCTTCCTGATGGCTATTCTGAGAAGAGCATAACTGCAACTGTCAGCGGCCCACACTCACAGACTCTGGGAGATGGGTGATCTCAGTCCAGGAAAGGTATCATGGCAAAGCAAAGAAAAAAAAAGCTGCCTCCAGACCGTCCTTGAAATAGCCTTAAGAAACTGTACAGAATAATCTACAAAGAACTCAGTTATAATGAGATTGATCCAGGTTAAATTCCAGTTCTGAAATTTAATTTTTGGGTTAACTTGGACCAGTTGTCTCACGTCTATTGGCACAGGAATAAGAATACATTTCTTTCCTTTATGATGATTAGAGGTAAAATATTTAAAGCTTTTGCCTCTACTAGGCACTCAACTAGAAGTGTAATGATGCATATAAAATTAAGCAGCTGGTTGATTTTTCTAATCTCATTACTAGCTAAAAGAACATTTATTATGTGATATAAAAAGTAATTTAAAAGTAACATTTTATTGAAGCTTTCCTCTCAAAAAAATAAGAAATAAAAAGCCAACAAGGATTATATACCTAATACATGTCAAACTATTTACAACTCTTCATTCTTCAACTCTGTTTTAAAGTCTACACTGCAAGGCAGCTGTGTGGAACGTCTTCAGTTCTTCTTCATTCTAGGCTCCCTGAAATTATATCCCACCCAAGAATGTAATGTATATTAGATTATCTTGCATTTTTTTCCTGCGTTAGTTTGCTAAGTCTGTACTAACCAAGTACTACAGAGTAACTGACATTAATAATAGAAACTTATTTTCTTATAATTCTGCAGGCTGGAAATCTGTGATGAGGATAAGGACAGGGTTAATTTCTTCTGAGATCACTCTCCTTGTCAAGGGCTGTCTCCCCCTGTGTCTTCCCATGGTGTCCCTTCTGTGTTTGTCTGTGTCTTAATCTCTTCCTAGGAAGACACCAGTAATATTGAATTAGAGTCTACCCTAATGATCTCATTTTAACTTAATTACCTCCTTTAAGGATCTTCAAATATGGTAATATTCTGAGGCATTAGGAGTTGAGACTTTAAAATATGAGTTTTGGGGAAAACACAATTCAACCCATAACAGCCTTATTTGTCCTACGGCTAACATTTATCAAGCACCCTCTGTTTATTCCAGTGTAAATCCCATTGGCCTTTCTGGCTTCCATTAGTTCAGCTTGGGCAGGTGAGAGGAGGCAAATATGAAGGGCCAGGACCTAAGATTTTTCCTGTCACATTTTATAATGAAATAGATTTAAAATTTTAAAAATGGATCTTGTAGAAAAAATATTTCACTGGGACTCAATCAATATTGGACATGTTAAAACAGGCAGTGACCATCTTACAAGGGGGTTAGGGGGAGATGAAACTAACTTAATTTTAAACCTGTGAGTATGAGTTGAGAAAAGGATGACTGTTTTGCCTTTTCTTTCATTGTTTTGGCTTTAATTCTAATCCAGAGTGGAAAATAGGCTGAACTCTTACAGAGATGGTGTTTATAAAATGTAAGACTCTCGCAAACAGATACAATTACTAGAACAGAAATTGCTAGATCCTGATTATTTTGTGTACATGTACATCGTGTTTAGGTTCTAGGCAGCATTGTGTTATGTTTACCTGTAACTATTGCTTGAAAGCAGAGTTGGAGATGGGCAGACTCAGGTTATCTGAGGCAGGGAGGGTCTCTGTAGTGGGAAGTCAATAGTCGGCCGCCTACCAGAAGAATGAAGTCATTTGTCTGGGAAAAGTTGCCTCTTCCAACTCAGAGTGGAATTCATTGTTAAAAAGGAAACACTGTAAGAGTCAAAATCCAAATCCAAATAATGAGGTGATAAAAAGTACAGACTATCAATTTACAAATTCCTAAACACTAAAACAGAGGAGAGAGAAAAACCAAGTCCTGTTATTGATGTTCTTATTTAAATTAACTCTCATTTCTTTTCATTTTATAAGCAATTTTCCAGTGTCTGCATGATTATTACTAAATAATCCAGAGCTTCCTATTCCTTTATTTCTTTCCAGTATGAATTTTTTAAAATGAGTTCAATAGCTCAGACTCTTCAGAATCATCATTAACTTACCAGTCATTTATTTATTCATGTTCCATTCTTACATCTTGTGCTCCCTTTTCTCTAAAGTATTTGTAAAATTCTATTCTTTTAAAACCCTTTGGCTACCATGAATTATTTCTGTCTTTTTTCTTGCATTGAAAACCACAAATAATGTTGCATGTCTTTGTTACATTTCTTTTTTCCATTTTCAATATCAGGTTACATTATAATAACAATTAGAACCACAATTATATTTTTATAAATTTATATTAATGATTTATATATTACAATTGGTCATAATTATCTATGTAATTATATGTAAATATTATATATGTAATATTTCTAGGATATTTGAAAATATGCATAAGACCCATCTAACTTATGCTGGATTGTTTCTCCACATACAAGTTCATATATAAAAGCACTTCTTATGTTTCTGGTGATATTATATACTAATACTAGCAACATACACTAGGTAATTGACAAGGGGTAATCTTATTTATGTTATGTTAATCTCACTTAAAATGTATGTGTCCTTATTGCAGTAGTTGGGTATGTTATCTAGATTGCCCTTCTAGACTGAGGCACTCCTCCCAGCTGCTGGGATTATTGGCTACTGATGGCTTTTAGATGGTTTCCTTTCAGGAAATTGTTTGCAGCTTAAAAGAATATCCTTTTCTAAGGTCACATCTCTCTCCTGAAGTCAGCAGGCATCCAGTGACTAATGGGTATAGAGATATAATCACCCAGTGATTTTGCCCCAAGTTGGAGCAATTCTGAAGCATTGTCCAATCTCAAGAGCTCCTACAGGATAAACTGACACCTTTATGTTGCTGCATAATAGTTGGATTCCTCACTCTGTCCAATCCTACTTCCTTCACTTCTCCACAGATGTTGATCTTCAGGGTAGCTTCTAATCCATTTTCAACATCAAAATCTCTGCCTCAAAATTTGTTTCGCAGGCTAGCTATCATTAAATTGTTAATGTCATTAATGGTATAAGGAAGGTTCTCCAACAGGATTTTGGAATTGGACAACCTCAAACCCTCATACAAAATAAGACCCATTGGTTATAGAATGCTGCAATGCAACTGTTAAATATTACCAGTGGCAAACTGAGATAATGTAGATTGCAGCAGCAAGTATAATATTTTGGGCTTTTAACAGGTTCCTTGGAAGTGCAAATTATAAGAACAATAGTATCCTGATAACTCTTGCTGGGTGCCATTTATGTACCAGCAGAAGACAATAAAAAGTAGGTGATTAATCACTGAATTATATAAAAGGGAGAAATCTTCTTTGGTAGCATAAAAAGAGACTCTTATCTTTTACAGCCAGAGGGCAAAAAAATCTGAAGAAGAAGTTCTTGACTTAATTATAAAGAGTACCAGAGTTCCAGGCAAGAGAGGGCAAAGAAATCTAATGAGTAAGACCTAGTTATATGAGTTGCAAAGTTCAGTGAAGATTTATTCTTAGCCCCTTCTAAGTGCCCAGAGGTCTCTCTGCCAAGCCCTGCTTGGGAAAGAATAGGTTTTTGAAACTTGGCGTGGGGATATCTGTTTTTTCATACTCAGAAAAAAAAAATCTTGAAACTTCAGAACTCACTGAATTGACTAGCCGAACGCTCTGCCTTTTAACATGTGTACCCTTGAGGATCAATCCACATCTCATCTCATAGTCAACCCCATATGTTTATGTCAAAACTGACATAAAAGGGCTCCAGTTATAGGCTAGGGCATATGCACCGCACCTTGAGGTCTACATCTTAGCAGATTTCAAGATGTTAGAGAGTAAGGGATGGGTAATATACAGTGTGGACTTTGTGTCACACTTCAATAGGAAAATCACAACGTAAAGTTCTGGAATAAGGCAAAACCACCTGGTATTGAGAATTATAGACTATTTTAAAAACAACCCCTAGCATTTCACCAAGTCTGACTGGGATAAAGCTCTTGGCTATAGGACAAGAAATGACCATGTTGCTAGAACTACTCATCCTTCGTGAGCTGGGTCTGCCAGAACCACCAAATCATGATTGACAGAGTGCAGCAGCCATTCTTTGTAAGATGAATGTGGTTCAACTAGGATCAGGAAAAAACAGAGACAGAGGCACGAGAAAGTGTCACGAGCATGTATTCTCAATCTCCACTGCATTTACCACCGTGAGACTGTTGCCCCTTCACTTCCCACCTGTTGCCGCATGGAGTGAGGGGAGGTGTATCACCAGGTGAAAGAAGAAAAGAAAGAATAAGCTTTGTTAACAGGTAGATTATCTCAGTATGTGAACGCAAGCTAAAAAAGATCTGGGATATTTCAGCCCCATGGAAAGACAGCAGGAAGGGGAATTCTCTCAATCGGCCACGCTTTAGGTGGCATGCTTAGTTATCACTTCATGTAAAAGGAGAAGTACCTCAAAGTAAGAATATAATACAGATACGTTCAGTGACAAATGGCTTGGCTGATTAGTCTAGGGTCTAAAAAGAGAAAAAATTGAAGACCAATAATAAGTCTAGGAAAAAGGCAAGTGGAAGGCATTATGGAAAGGACCAGTTGAGGGTCAATTCTTTGCCTTGTTCATTAACTCCCACCAGAGAGTAGCCACTACTGAATAGGAACTCAATAACTAGGAAAGCAGAGCTACTTGACTGCTGATTCTGACTTAGCCAGCCAGCCACTGTCATTGCATACCCCATAGCAGGCACAATAAATTCACAGAGGAACCCTGGTGGAAAGGTTAAAAGATATGCAGAGACCAACTGCATATGTTCCACCTGAGTGAAGCTGATTTAGTTACTCCTGTTGCTAAACAACCAAATGCCTGACACAAAGACAACAAGTCTGGATATAGCATCTTGTCTGAAGAAAATACATGGCCATAGGAAAATACATGGCCAATACTTTTGCAATTGGAAATAGACAACTATTTTAAATTGCACATGAACTCTATGGCCACCGTATAAATTAGCTACTCGGTGACATGTTGATTACATCAGACTCCTTTCTACCCTAGGGGTAAGACATGATTGCAAGAGGGACTTTCTCTTACAATTGCAATCAGTGTAACCTGGCTTATTGTACCCTCAATGAATCCCCAACAATAAAAACAAAAAAAGTCCAAAGGTTAATTCTGAATGGAAATAATGTATATCTCAGATATAAGTTTGCTTTTTAAACAACATCTAAAGTATTGCACAAACAGTTTAAGAGCTTAAAAACCATTTGATTCACAAACACAGACCGAACATGACTTTGCTCCTGAACCACATTATAGCAAAGAGGGTGCAGCAGGAGGCACATGACCTTTGAATACTCTGGTCTTATTAGATGCTGCAGTTCCCAGCAGCCATTCACATGCTTTGTCCTCAAGGAATAGGATGAGTATGTATGGAAATCTTGGCTGCCAGAAGCAGTGAATAAAACCTATACAAAAGCTCATAAATGTGCTTGTATGATTATTTTAAAAAAGGATTATGTAATTTTCCCTTGTTGAAACACCTACAAAAAAAAAAAAAAAGAATGAGAATTTCAACCTTGATCTCTTTCCACTATGAATCATTGCCTTTCCATATTTGCATCTAAAGTATTGCACAAACAGGAAAAACAGCAGGAAAAAAATAGTCTTTCCAGAATAGGTGACCAAGATTGCAGTTTAATGCCTCATTGATACATAAAAATGTTCACTTTTGTCTTAATTTTGTCAAACTGGAATCAATCTAAATCTTCATCAATAGGGAAATGGTAATATAAAATATAATGCATAAACATCATGGATAAGCGTGCGACCATTTAAAAATCTTATTTTTTGAGGCTGGGCATGGTTGCTCATTCCTGTAACCTCAGCACTTGGGAGGCCAAGGCAGGTGGATTGTCTGAGCTTACCAGTTCAAGACCAGCCTGAGCCAGAGGGAGACCTTGTATCTAAAAATAACCAGGCGTTGTGGTGGGCACCTGTAGTCCCAGCTACTTGGGAGGCTGAGGGAAGAGAATCACTTAAGCCCAGGAGTTTGAGGTTGCTGTGAGCCAGGACAGCACGGCACTCTACCAAAGCTGACAAAGTGAGACTGTTTAAAAAAACAAAAATCTTATTTTTTGTTGATTGATGTGCCTACTTAGTAAATAGTAGAGTCTAGCCTAAGACACACAAGGCACTCTCCCATCACCAATGCATTTAAGAACAACTCCAAATTGTGTGTTTTATTATATTTGTATATATTTTACATTGAAAAATGCAATCAAGACATAATTAGTAATCATTTTATGTGGGTATGATTCAAAAATAAGTTTTATTTCTTCCAGTGTTTTCATTCTTTTTTTTTTTTTTGTGGTTTTTTGGCCGGGGCTGGGTTTGAACCTGCCACCTCTGGCATATGGGACTGACGCCCTACTCCCTGAGCCACAGGCGCCACCCTATTTCTTCCAGTGTTAAAACCTACTTCCTCTCTCTTTCATTTTTTACCCTCTCTATCTCTTTGTCTCTTTCTTGTTTTTATTTCTCTTTTGATTATTTTCTCTAAAGGCTGAAAATTAAGTTAGGTTCTTGTATTTTGCATGCTTAAAAAAAATTAACTCCAATAATACATCTACAGTGACAGCAGTGAAATAAAGTTATACTGATACCAGAGTTTCAGGTTCTTGGTCTCCACAATTCGAAGAATGAATCGAAGGACCACAGATCAGTGGTAAGATAGGATTTATTCCCAGAAACAAATACAAAATCTTACAAAAACCAAAGGTCCTGGCAGAGAGAACCCAGGAGGGGAACAAGCTCTCCTGCTCCCTCTTAATGTCTGTCCCGGAGCTCTCTGCTCAGGGGTCTATACAGTCGCAGGGGGCTGTTTTGCCCAACTCAATGTTGACTTTTAGGGCATGGGTCTTTCTCAGTTACAGCCAGTTCATCCAATCAGCAGCAAAGTGCCAGAATCCTCAGTCCCTGGAAACTCACACTAGGAGACAGCAAGGTGCCAGTGTCTCCCCAACAGGTGTCCAGCCCTTCCAGCAAGCCGGCCACTGCAGCATCACCACTGCCAGGGCCAAGGCGGCAGGTGGTGGTGCCACCTGTCCTGCATCAATATGATCCAAGAACAGATGCTGCGAGTGACAAGAGAACTCTAATTTTGATATTACCACTAAGCAAATTTTAGCTTTTTAATATTTTTCAAAATTTTCAATAATTACTACTTTAAAGGAAGTATTGTTTAGACAAAAATGCTTTGAGCTGTTCATTAAAGATGAATATTTGTCACACCATTTTTTTACTATCAAGAAGTTAACATTCTAATATGCATAATGAGAAGTAAATAAGAACTTAAATCACACAATTTATGACTTAGAAACCATTGTGGTTTCTAACTTTCTTTTTGTGTTCTACCCAGGGACTGCAGCTACACTGGAGATAGAGCTCCTTCCTACAATTTTAGAACAATACATAAACAAATAAATGACCAGGATGCAGCATAATAATGTGTATCTTCCTTTTATGCAGCATAATTTCATAGTAGCTATGTCCAGGGGCCCAGTCATTTTGTGTTTTCCCTAACAATGTGCATGTAGTTAATTACCATAGTTGCTTTGCTCATTTGTGTAGTTGACAAATCTTGATATGCTAATAAACTCTATTTGTTACCTGAATAACCCCATTACATTTCAGGATAGCTTTGAAATTACTACCCATACTAAAATAAGCCCTAAAATCAGAAGGCAAGAAAATGGTTATTTAGTATCCAATATAGTTAATCATCTTCTACCATACCAGGCAGGGTTCCAAGAGATATCCATTAACACACTGAAAGTAGAATACTCGGGAGTGTTTGTTTATTGAATAGTTGTTTACAAAGTGGATACCAAGAAAAGGAACCAAGGAAGGAAGAGAAACCCTAGTCACTAAAATCTGGGAAGAAAGCGTTTTATAGAATTGAAAGTCTTGGAGGACAGTAGTCTTTGACTGAAGGGCAACACCCAACCTAGGGCATCCAAGCAGGGCGGAGCCAGATCACTTTCCCCCCACCTCTCTGGTTTCCTGCTATGGTTTTGAGTTTCTAAAACCCAATCTAAATCCAGAAGGCATGGAACTCCTTGATATAACCTACAAATTTCTTCTTTCTTCTGCCAGAGAAGAGATCAAGGGGAAAATGATGACATGTACATCAAGAGCAACAAAGACAGACACAGGATGAATTTTTCTCCTTTAACTTGAACATAAAAATGCATAACAATAACAATAAATTTACATCTGAAGAGAGCCTTGGTTGACTTTTATCTAATATGTACCTAATTCAATCTGATATGGTATCAAGAGTAGAATTTGGTTTTCTGGGGACTCACCAATAAAAATCTCTTAGATTTCCAGGAATAAAGATAGTAAAAAGATGCTTGCTTGGTATTTTACATTTGTTTAACCAGTAAAGAAAAGTCTGTATTTTTAAGTGTTTTCAAAATTATACAGGCTCTTCTGATTAATAAGTCAATTATGTAAATTTTTCTGTGATAATATAATTGTTCCCACCTGTACTTTCTTCATTTATCTTTTCAAATCAATTATCTTCAACTCTTTTGGAATTTATTCTTTTATCTTTGTATTCCTACATGACATTTTTGTATTCGGATTTTTTGATTGTTCAGTTTCAGGTATGCTATTAGTTTGCTAGGGCCGCCATAACAAAATACCTCGGACTGGGTGGCTTACACAACCGATGTGCATTTACTCACAGGTCTGAACCTGGAAGTCCAAGCTGAAAGTGCCAGAGGGTTATATTTTATCCCCAGAGGTCTCTCTCCTTGCCTTGCTGATAGCTAGCTTCTCCCTAGGCCATCACATAGTCGCCCTTAGTTCTGTATATTGCCTGTGTACTAGTCTCCTCTTCTTGTAAGGCCACCAGTCCTTCCGGGTTGGGTCCTGCCATCTGACTCACTTGATCTCAATTAACTCCATAAAGGCCCTATCTCCCCAAAAAGTGATGAAAGTGATGGCAAATGCATTTCCTATTCATGTTTCCTTATTTCTCCTGTTCTTAGTATATGATTTGTGTGCTCCATTGCGAAGGACATTCTGTCTTTTCAAAATAGGTATTATTGCTTACATTTGAGGTTTACAGTATGATGTTATTAGATAGACATGCATAGATAGTAAAAAAGTTAAAACAGTGAATTCAGTAAACATAGCTATCAAGTCCTAGATACTTTGGTGTGTCACAAGAGCAGCTAAAATGTTTTATTTGACAATTTCTAACCTACATATATATTATTTTGTATCCTTTGATCTACATCTTCCCATATCTTCCTCCCTGCCCCCAACAACCCCTCTTCTAGGTATACAAGTTCAGACAGTTAAGTTCGCGAACTCATCCTAGAAAAAGTACTACCTACCTCATTGTTGAATATCACTATGGTCACCTTTAAATTACTTGCCTTGGCCATCTGTTGACCACAATGATATTTGGCCATGAGGTATGCAGCACTTTTTTTAGAATGAGTTCAAGAACTTAATTGTCCAACCTCATATAACCAAAGGAGATGAAACCACCACTTACTAAAACTACCCTCCCATGTTCATCATGTCATTATTCCCCATAGCCAAGATATGGAGGCAGCACCTAAGGCTCAAAGGAGTAGGACGCTGGCCCCACATGCTGGAGGTGGCGGGTTCAAACCCATCCCTGGCCAAAAATGGCAAAAAAAAAAAAAAAAAAAACATATTATATATATGGAACCAACCTAAATGCTATTGATAAATGAAAGGATAAAAAAAATATAGTACAGTTGTTCCTTCCCTGTATCCAAGGGTTCTTCATCTGGGGGAATTCACTCAACCACAGATAGACAATAATCAAAACATAAACAATTGTGTTAGATATTACAGGTAATCTAGACCATATAAAGATTACACATATGCAAGTATTATGGTGTTTATGTAAGGGATTTGAATATCATCAGATTCTGGCATATGGGGGGGTGCTTTGTTAAAAGGATGGACTAACTCTGCTTTCTGCTTAGTAATTCACCAAAATGACAAACTCAAAGGGAAAGAGGAGAGGCACCCGATACACATTCTGCAGGCCTTTTAGAAAACATAGAGTTGTTCCTTTGGCCACATATATGCAAATCTACAAGAAAGGTGACATTGTAGACATCAAGGGAATTGGGTACTGTTCAAAAAGGCATGCCACACAGATGTCACCATGGCAAAACTGGAAGAGTCTACAGTGTCACCCGGCACGCTGTTGCCCTTGTTGTAAACAAACTAGTTAAGGGCAAGCTTCTTGCCAAGAGGATTGATGTTCATATTGAGCATATTAAGCTCTAAGAGCTGAGATAGCTTCCTGAAATGTGTGAAGAAAAATAATCAGAAAAAGAAGGAAGCCAAAGAGAAAGTTACCTGGGTTCAACTGAGGTGCCAGCCTGCTCCACCCAGAGAAGCTCACTTTGTGAGAACCAAGGGCAAGGAGCCTGAGCTCCTGGAACCTAAGCTTGCTATGCCTATTGTGCCATGAATTGAAAGGAAAGCTTCGTCACATTCAATGGAAAGGCCTCTCTGTGACCTACTGGAACCTTTTTCCTATGAATTCATGGCATAATGGGTACTAAAAATAAAGGACTACTGTAAAAAAAAAAAAAAAAGAAGAAGGACAAACTATGTATGTAGTATATACAGTAAAATATAATTCAGCCTTAAAAATGAGGAAGATCATAACATTCATAACATGGTTGGATTGGTGGACATTATGCTAAATATGATAAGATAGACATGAAAACAAACAAACAAAAAAATAAGATAGACATGGAAAGAAAAATATCGCATCATCTTCTATGGGAATATAGAAAACGAACCCCAGAGGTACTTCTGTCTGCTCTTCTGCTGCTCTCTGTGGTCTGGGAGAGGAAGTCTCGTAGGTGTGATAAATCCAGGCATACACATGGAGCTGACTGCTTATGAAACAGACTTAGAGGAATCTACTGATTTCAAACCTCTCTCGTTTTTGGAGATAGCCATGAGTGACAATGTCTAGAGTTTGGGGGATTATGTAATATAAATTTTACTATTTCTTGGCATTCCCTCATTACTACTTTAAATCGCACTTTCAATAGGAATGTTGTATAAAGACTTCTTTGCTTTTTTCCTGACCTCGTGAATCTATGTCCTAGAAATTTATCCTTTTATTGTTTAGTGGATTTTCTGGAGAAAGCAAAAGGGTAGGTGTATCCATAATCAGCCACTGCCTAAAAATAAATATTTCCATATCTACACTCATCTTCCTCCCCCAGACACGTGTCTTTCTCCTATTCCTCAATTTTCTGTTTAAAAATTATCACATCTGTGATTGGTCTCCTGCTGCCTCCTTCATCATTCGCCTTAGCTAACCCGCCAGTACATCTTACTACTTCTTCCTTTAAATAATGACTTAAGATTTCCACTTTCTTTGCTTTATCGATATCTCTATTCTGGTTCATCTGCATCCCTTTCAAATTCCAGCTTAGTATTAAAAAAAAAAAAGTTCAATAAATTTGGGTCAGATTACCAAATGATAGATTTTGCACACTCAATAATCCCTTCAGAAATGAATGCTGGCAATGTTAAATATCAAATTAAGGTAAAATCTGCTTATTCTAACTTAATCTATGTAACGCAATTTATTGTTATCTTAAAGGAGAAAGAGAAGAAATAAAAATCAAGTAAATAAATACTCATTGTTTTATTATATCTTCAGTTTAATTCAAATATCCTTTGGAAAACAGTTTTGCCAAATTTATTTTAAGCCCAATTGTTAGTAAAATAAAAGCATATTAAGAATTACTTACTGTTTTTTTATTATTAAATCATAGCTGTGTACATTGATATAATCATGGGGCATCATTCACTAGCTTCACAGACCGTTTACCAAGTTTCACCTAGAATTACTTACTATTGATTCAATATTTATTCAATCCTATTTTTTCAGTAACTACAGCGAGTCAGTTATGTCCTTGGGTTCAGTTGTGCTTAGAAGAGGACAGACATTTAAATATCAAAATTTTCATGTGACTACTTAATGTTCCGAGTCTAGTAGGAATAACAAGCTTTACCAACAGGAGAAAATTTGGTATGCCCAGTGTTATTACGAAGGTAGAAAGAAGGGAGTTGGGGAACATGAAGAGTATAATTTCAAGCTCCATCCACCAAGGCTATGGGGTAAAGGAAGGCTTCTCAGAGGAAGAAACAGCTGAAATTAGTATGGTAATATGGTAGAAGACATTTAAAGCAAAAGCATCAGCTAATGAGACAGGGTGACATATTCAAACAGCTATTTTGCTTACTTATTTATAAGTTATCTTTGTATTGTCATCACCTGGGACAGATCACAGCTCATATTATATACTTAAAATATTATTATTTTCATGACATTGCATGTATAGAAATTAATGCACCATACACTATGATTTCTTAAACATGATACAAAAATAAATTCCACAAGGTAGAGTTGGTCTTTCAGTACATTTATCTTTATTCTTGGAATTATACTCAGGGCATTGTAGTCCCTGCCCTCAGAATGACGAATAGCCCTGTTGGAGAAGACCGAGACTTGTGCACATAGACCATAATGGAATAATATGTCCAGTGTGTATGCAAAGCGGGAGGTTTTACTGTCAGGGTTGTGAAGCAGAAACCAGGAGAGCTAGGTTTCATACTGAGACTTCTTAATGAGCTGTGTGACCTTTTTAGAATCAATTATCATTTCTGTGTCCCATATTTTTAATGTAAAAGAGTGACTTATACCATATAACTTCTACATTTCCTTGCAGCTTTTAAGTTGTACCTATGTGTCAGTAAAATGATAAATGAACAATTTCTCTGTTTCTATTCCATCATAATTATGTCTGGCAAGGTTTGACCTTTGTTTCAAAGGTTGCCTCAGAAGCCAACTAGTCTCTCTTCTGAACTCCTCTGGGATGGTATTGCCAGTTCCCTGGGCGTTTAGTGTAGAATAAGATACAGAATTCAGGTTTTGGTTCCATTCTGCTTGGTTTTATTATATGACTTTGCTACTAAGTTATTAGTTAATTGTATGATCTGAGAAGAGTCTTCTAATCAATCTGTTTATTTCTTCATCTATTTAGTGGGCATTCTAATAATATCTACTTCATATAAAGTGTTTGTGATGCTTAGAAGGGCGAATGCTCTCCAAGTGTTTAGAAGAGGAGTTGGCAAAAAAAATGTGTTCAATGAATAATTATTATTTAAGATGTTTCCATTTTCAGTGGCAACTCAGCCTCATGCTTTGCAAAAAGAATTAGTAGGAGATAAGATAAATAAAAAGCTGAACCCTTTTGCAAGTGTAGAAGGGCAGAGGTGAAGTCTTACTTTCTCTCCCTCTATAGCACAAATACGTTTATTCTACTTAAATATCTTGAATGTTTGTCAAATTTCTCTACTTTACAACTATTCTTTAGATAGGATCAAGATGGCCAATGAGACAAATGTAGAAATGTGTCAGATCAGTAGATGAATTCTCACATTTTGAACAGATTGTTCAGAGAGAATACTAGGAAGCACCAAAAGTAAGAAACGGGTTTAGGGCAACTTGCCTGAGCAGAGGTGAGCTAAGAGCCCAGGAGAAGCTCTTGGATGCAGAGAAGCAGAAGAGAAGTTTATGGTACTCTACTTACTGAGATGAGCTTTTATAATCTCAGCTACAAGAGAAACCTCCAGCTCACATTGGTTTGGCGCCTAACATAGGGAGTTGCTTAGACATTTCACAGTGACATCTATCCAGAAAGGGAGGCATCTGAGCCTAAAGGAGCTGGAGATGGGTTTCATTCTGACAGCAAAGATACTGGGGAACTGCAGGGGTTCCTGTCGTCACTGTGCACCTGCAAGGAGAGAGAGAGACACTGAGGAGCTGTCATGCACTGCTAGGAAGGCGTCTACCACCTTGCTGTGGGCTGTAGGCAAAACTGAGACTTGCAGGAATTATTTTCCACAGTTCGTCACTCACACTGCCTGCCTGGGTGAAGCCCCAGCCTTTCCTGTCACAGATCCAGGAGGCCATTTTCATAGTAGATATTGGGCAGTGACCTGCCCTCAGGCTGAGTTTAGGTTCAATGCAGCTGCAGCCCCTGCCTGGCTGGGGAGGAGTAGAGAAATCTGACTGTCCAGAATGCATGGTGGGGCATCTTACAACCAGCTGCTATAGAATCAAACCTCAGGCAAGTTACAGTTCCCACAGTTTCCTTCCAGCACAATCTGTGTGAGAAGGGCCTCACTTTCTCCGGCTACAAGACCAGGGTGCCATTTTGGAAGTTCAAAGCTGGGTAGCACCCCGACTTGGGCTGAATTCAGACTGATGCAGAGCTGGCTAACTGAGAAGGGACAAGGAAGCCCAAGCTCTTCGACCTACTGTGAGGACAAGTACCACTGCCCTGCTACCAGCTTTAGTGAGACAGAGATGAGAGGGACTGGCACCCCACCCCCTAGCCCGCGCCAGCATCTTGTCCACACGCTTCACCTGTGAAAGCCCACACCACCTTTGGTCACAGGCCCAAGGCACTATTTTGAGAGTCTAAAGCTGGGCATTCCTGGAAGGAGTGTACAGGCAGAGACCTCCCCTCCTCCACACACCCAGTGCTGCGGACATAGCCACCTCTGGCCTCAAGCATAAGCTTCTGGTACAGGTGAATTGCTGGACAACCAGTCCTAAGCTGGCAGGAAGGTTTCCAATAGTCCTCTGCTCACCACACCCCAGTTTTGCATGAAGAGTGTGGCTCGCTTCCCTCCCTTCATGAACAGGCAATGTTTGTGTAGCTGTTCCAACTCAGGAATCACTCCACATTGCAGGGCCCACAACCAACACTCCTCAGCACACCCTCAGACCACAGCAGCCTGTGGGACCTGCAAGTCCCAAGGGAAACTGTGGGTTTCCCAGAGCCTGGAAATTAAGGTCAGGCCACTTCCAGCTGAGAGGAGAGTATAGCATGGCAGACTTCTCCTTCAGACAAAAGGAACAAAGAGGCACAATCTCCCCTCCTTTAGAGTCTCTCTTCTCCTCCCAAGGATCCGTGGCTGCTACTTGGGCCTGGTGAGGGCTCCACAGAGCAAAATTAAGCCACTTGAGAACAGCTGCCCTGCCTCTTCTAGAGCACTTACCACACTCAAGTTTCCATGAGCTTAGGATGTGCTCCCCAAGCAGAAGAAAGAATTTCAGAGCTTGAAGATAAGGTTTTTGAAATAATCCATCCAGTCAGATTTATATAAAAAATAATCAAGAGATAAAGAAAATCCCCCCAAAATATAAGATTATGTGAAACATCTGAACATCAGGATCATGGATTACTCAAGGGTGAAAAAGATAAAGCAAAAAAAAAAGAAAATGTGACCCATGACTAAGAGAAAAATCAGTCAATAAAAAAGGTACAGAAGAGTTCCCAAGTGAAATTCAAATTAAAAAATTAAACAATATGTTACCAAGATAAGACAAATCATATTATCATTTCAAAAGACACAGAAAAATTATTTCACAAATGGAAAATCCATTAATTTTAAAATATCTCAGCACATTAAGAATAAAAGGGAATTTCCTCAACCTGATGCTAATCAAGGACAAATACAGTGCTGCCATCACATGTAAGGGTGAAAGACCAAATGTTTTTTCTTCAAGTTCACCAACATAAAAAGAATGTCCATTTTTACCACTTCAGCTGAACATTGTGCTAGAGATTCAAGACACTGCCAAAATGTGAGTAAAATAAACAGGTCTTCTGATATATTTATAGGTAGATAACTGGAATATGTACATTAAAAATCCAAATGTATACAGCATGCATATATATATGTAAATGTATATTTATGTAGCCCAGTAACTACAAAAAACCTACTAAACTAGTAAATCAATTTAGCAAGACTGCATAATACAAAGTCAACAAAAATTTGTTTATATTTAAACTAGTAAGAAATGATCAGAAATGGAAATTTTGAATAAACCTTTACGAATGCATTCAATAATATAATTAGGTTCAAATTCAAAAACATACTCTGTAAATTATGAAATACAGCTGAGATAAATTAATACCCAAATAAATGGAGCTTGAAGTTCATTTATCATATACTAAAAATTGTCCTCAACGGATGTATAAATTTATTCTACTTTCAATCTAAACTTCCACAGGCATTTTATGTTGAAATTATAAGATGATTCTGAAATTTGTATGGAAATACAAAGTGCCTTGTGTAAACAAAATTATCTTGAAATTATGATCACATTTGGAAAACTGGGTTACCTGCTTTTAGAATGTATTATCTATTATAAAGCTAATATTGTAATGAAAAGTATAGTACAGATATAAGGATATAGTTATAAGATATAACTATAAGATATAAGGATATAGTTCAAAATAAATGAAATATACCCACTCATTAACTTTATTTCAAAAGGATTTAGGGACCTTTTGTGCATATGACCTTAAATTAAGTCAACGCAACCATCTCAAAAGTTACCACATCCTTTCGTATTCTGTGGTGTGAGCTCTACAAAGCCCAACCCTGAGAATGAGCCAGACTTCCTAGCCCCATTTTCAAATAACTTTTTCTTTACCAAAATTTTAAGATACCCCATAACGGAAGCTTCAGATTCCGCGGAGGGGAAATCCCATGTGTTCTCAGCATTTCTGGCCTCATGTTTCTACCAACAGTAAATTTGCTGATGGAAGCTTCAGTAGAGAAGAAGATACTCTCTTCATGGCATCCATGCATTTTACTGTATTTCAAATGAGGATTATGTGTTTGAATGTGAAAACAAATACAGAAAGATACAACTTTATAAGTTATTCCATCCAATCATAAATATATTGTCATGGGGATTTAAAAACATTCATCAAGGAATGTTAACAAAAATGTAAATTTAAGTTTCAGTTGCTTCCAAATGTTTGCCTCTCCTCCTTTTCCTACAAATTACTACTTTTTCTGAGTTCATAAGCACTGAATTAATCATGAGTCAGTAACTATGACAATGTAATCGAGACTAGACAAACCATATAATTATTATTCCTGTGTAAAACATTAACTTTTACTTTATTTCCATCAAGTTAAAGATATCATAGTAGTTTTTAATAATCACATTTTCTCTTATTAAAAGTATTTGCACATTGTTGTAAAAGTCAAATCTCAGGTTAGTTTTACTGATACCTCATCATAAAATGATTTAGGGACTACAGCAGAGCATAATTTTTATCTCACAAAGTGAAAACCATATATTGTGAGGAGCTACTGGCTTCACCCATTAACGAATGTGTTGACCAGACTATCTGTTATTCTCAGTTGAATGATACATACGTTAAAACGATCTTATTGGACTGAATGACTTATAATTTGCTGTATTTGTTTGTACATACAATTTAAAAACCTTTAGTAAGTTGAAAATTAATCGCTATATTTTGGTACAGATTTTTAAAATATGCATTTAGAATTCAGTGTAGTACCCACATGTTCAATTTTCAAGCTCCAGTATTATAGTTTTGGGTGGTGTACATTGTTTGCAAATTTCTTTGTTTTGCTCAAGTAAGAACAAAATTGTATGTAGGTGAATATATTCCTACAGGCTCAAGCACTGAATATAATCCTTCTGAAGAGTATAAGAGTCTGCCTAGAATAAAAATTCAATGATGAGTATGATTTGTAAAATGAAATTGATGAGGGAATAAATCTGTGTAGAGTCTAGACACTTTGAAGTTTGTGACTTGAAGTCAAATTGTATTTTCCTTTCCTAAAACATATTTGTGTGTAAGCGTAAATTCACTCACAATATTCTATTTATGGCAAAGAGTAATGCTACCAAGGTGTTGAAAAAAGAGAAGTGCATGACTCCGATGCATTTGGAAACGTCAAGCATCATTTACTATCCTTAATTCCAGCTCTAAGTAACTTGGCTAATTACCTAGCAGAAATACATATATAAGCAATGTTTTTTTTTTGAACTTATACCAGTAAATTATTTTTATAGAGCATTTAGGTCTCTCAATCAATTCTACAATCTCTCATTAATATCTCTGCCTATAAACATGACTTTAAAATGATGGATAGAGTCAAAGTTTTCTTAAGACAATGTTTTATTACCTTTTTGTAACTTAGCTTGTTTCAAATTATGTTTAGTCACTTGATAAATGTTTCTCATGGTTCCCTTTTCTTAAGAGGTAATGTGGCGTGAAGCTTTAAAAAGCACTACTTTTAGGGTCAGAAGCAAGCGCCTGCACTGTCAGATGAGATGAAAAGACAAATTAAACATCATTCCATCCTTGAAGAATTTAAAACATGGTAAATAGAATGATAGAGATGTAAAATTCTATGAGAGGAAGCAAGCAAGGTAGAGATCAGACAAAAGAGGAAAAAAGAAAGAAAATTAAGGAGTGAGCTATGTTTGAGTAGGAAATTGCCAGATAGAGAAGGAGAAAAATAGCTTTAAAATCAGAGGAAAGATCCATAACATTTTCAAAGAAACAACAAGAAGAAAAATACTAAAATTTGTAGTGTTATGACACGGCTATATTATGGTATGTACATATTAGTGGTGGTTTTGGGTGGGGGTGGGGGGTGCACCGTCCCAGAAAAGGAAATGCAACCACAGCAAAGACTACTAGAACTATGCTCCAGGTAGCAGTGAGCTCAGTAAAGGAGTGAAGTAAATCCTTTTTATTTATTTATTTTTTTATTTTATTATTATTATTTTTTTCTGCTGGGGCTGGGTTTGAACCCGCCACCTCCGACATATGGGACTGGCGCCCTACTCCTTGAGCCACAGGCACCGCCCAGTAAATCCTTTTTATTTTGAATTTCCAAATTATGACAATGCACTTTAGACCTTAACTGGGAGGAAAGGAAAGGAAATTTCTTTCAAGAAGGCCAATATCAGGATGCTGTGGCCACAGGCCACATGGAAGAAGGTTTCTAGAATGGTAGCAATGAAGAGAAATGAAGAGATTTGATCCTAATTGTATACATTGTTATACCACTTTACCTTTACTTAAAAAAGTAGCTACTCAGGGCGGCGCCTGTGGTTCAGTGGGGAGGGCGCCGGCCCCACATGCGGAGAGTGGTGGGTTCAAGCCCAGCCCCGGCCAAACTGCAACAAAAAAATAGCCGGGCGTTGTGGCGGGCGCCTGTAGTCCCAGCTGCTCTGGAGGCTGAGGCAACAGAATCGCGTAAGCCCAAGAGTTAGAGGTTGCTGTGAGCCGTGTGACGCCACGGCACTCTACTGAGGGCGGTACAGTGAGACTCTGTCTCTACAAAAAAAAAAAAAAGTAGCTACTCAAATTTCCATGACCTAAAATACAGAAGACATCTTAGTTTAAATTCTTACTTTATCTTACTCAATTTAACTTTTTCAAACATCCAATATCCACACTCTTACTGCTGGAAGAAATGCCACTGTTTTCCTCACTCCAGGTTTTCCACTCACTTTTATCATGATCTAAAAGTGGCTCATTTTGCTAGGATCATTCAGATCCTAACACTCAGATTTTAATAGATAAGATGCTTTTTTTCCATCTTCCCACCTAGGTCAGAATTCATTTTTCCTGCTTCTATTATTTCCATGCTGTATTGCTTATGTCTTCCATTCTAACCTTTATTTTTATTTTTTTGCTACTTTTAGCATATTATAGGTAGATACCCTGCAATAGTTGATAATCTGTGCCACACTTTCCCCAATCATAAACATGAAATAAATGTATGGAAAAAAAAGAAAATTAATTGATTCAAACTCAACCACAATCTAGATAATATTATCTCCAAGTAATAAGAAAATGCCGAATAATATCTGAGGTAGGATATACTATAGAAGCCCCAATTGTATAATTTTTATGGGTATATTCATCTTCACCATGTTTACATATAAAAGATAAACCTGGTTTTAAATCTCGCCCATACATTTTAGAGTTAACACTTGTTCTGAGATGCATTAATATAAAATCTCTCATATTCTGTTATAATTTTATCTCTAAAGTTTTATTATAATATCTTTCAGGTTGACTTATTCAAGTTACTATTTCTACTAATCATAAAATACTAGTCATATAGAATTTGCTGCAATTAAACAATCATATGCTTTCAATGACTAAAATGGAACATAGGGATGAAAGTTCATATTTCATTATTCCACAGTTTATTAATAAGTATTTGAGTAATGAGTTCTGATATATAAATTTAAATTTACCTCCATTATAAAGGCTATTTTGATATGAGACCTTGTTTTTCTTTTTTAGAAACTCAAGTCTTTAGTGCCTGTTCTCTCACTATTTCATAAACATTACACAAATTTATACCAAAAAATATGGTAATATTTTCCCATGCATTACACTAGTGATAGATAGTAGTTTTCAAACGTAGCTACAATATTTCCAATTCCACATGATCTTCTAGCTAGAATCTTGTCACTTTGCAATTCCCTCCCCTTGACCTTGAACATGCCTGTTCAGACAATAATAAAGTGGTAGTGACATTATGTGACAGCCAAGCTTAGTCTTTTGCTCTTGGATGTGTGCCCTTGGAAACAGGCCATCATGTTTTGAGGAAGCCCTGACCACAGGGAAAGGAACTGCAGCCTCTGGCCCTCAGTCTTGCCTAAGCTCCCAGGTCATGAACACCACCCTCAACTTTCTATGTTTATGCCATGTGACTTCCTCGCCACACCCTAACCACATTACAGAATAATGAACAAAATGAAATGACTTCTGTTATTTTAGGACACATAGTATGGGAGGGTGTTAAAAAGTAATAGTAATCTGAATAAAAGTAAATAAAAGCATTCGTTAGAGGCACATCTTGCATTATACAGCATTTCCTTGTAAGGTCTATGAATTCCTTGAATGTGAGCTCTAGGACAGCCAAGTTTGTTCTGCGTGGTTGACTTCTGTACTCTCAGTGTTTGGAACAAGGCTCAGCCCAAAGTATGGACTCAGCACATAAAATCATAGTGAATTGATAATGAGAAATATATATAAATCAGAGATAAAGGATAATAAAGGCTTTTTAAAAACATAAGTAAGCAGGGCGGTGCCTGTGGCACAAGGAGTAGGGCGCTGGTCCCATATGCCAGAGGTGGCAGGTTCAAACCCAGCCCTGGCCAAAAACCAAAATAAATAAATAAATAAGTAAGCAGAAATTTTGCAAACAAAAATTACTCAGAATATTATGTAAATTTATGAAAATGATAATACACATTACAATTAAAAAATTTGTGCATTTAAAATTATAAGAATCTTAAATGATATATATTGCTTTCACATTCAATTAATGTTTATTACTTATGCTGGCCCTCAACAGTGTATATAACTTTACATTTAATTGTATGTATCTGTTCACTTAATATTTTACTAGTACCTAAGATAGGAATTTCAATATCTCAAGTATATATTTTCATCATTTTTCAAATATCATGTAACACTTATAATTTAGATTCAAACAGTACTATGTTATTTTTACCAAAGCAACTATTCTCCTGATTTCTTTATTCATAATAAAAGTTGCAAGGTAGGATGTGTCTTTCTTAATGTTTTCTTCTACATGAAAAGGTCCTCGTAGACAATATCAATCCACAGATTCAGATTCAAGCATGTGTTTTTCCACTTGAGTTACTTGAAGCAAAGCATATCTTTTCTAAGGAACCCATAACATTTGGGGGGCAAATTCCATAACTATGAAAACTGTTCATTATTTACTCTGAATGGTGATGCAGAGCTCATTCCAAATGATTAACAAGAATACATGTTAGCTAAAGAGAGGCATGTACAAACCAGTGTGAGAAAAATTGAAGGATAAGACACTGAAAATGAAATTATTAGCCATTTGATATTTCTGTAATACAAATTTATCTGACATAACTCTTAAAAACTCCTGCAAGAATTTCATTCATATCTTAAAAATCAGCAAAAACTGTTTATTTATTGATTCATGTGATTTATAATCACTGGGCTTAATAAATTCAGAAGAAATAGTGCAGATTAATATTTTTGAAACAAATCTATTTGTAGCATCAAAATATCATCCTATTTATAGAAATTGAGACATAAATCCTATCTTGGACAAAAAATATGAAATGGCAGAAAATTATTTTATTGAATAATTTTTTCTATTTTATTTTACTCAAATAGATACAACAAATGCCTTAAAATTCATCGAAAGAGAAGATGTATCCCAAGTATATTATATATGCTCTATAGTTAATTTAAATTCAGTTAGCAATGTTTTCACTTTTAAATTATCTCCTGTGGGAAGTTTTTGACATTAAAAAAACAGAATAAAAGAACAACAAACCCCACGACTTATGAATTTAGTTCTAACCTATTGCTCTTAATCTTTATTTCCTAAGGTGGTTTAGTAAAGAATGAAGATGAAAAGCTTTGTTTTTCAAAGGCAAATGTTTAACAGCCTCATTCATAGAGACTTATATTTTAAGTTCTTGACATAGTTTTTCATTTTGTATATGTGTTATATATTGAAATACGGAATATTGTTAAAGTGCTAAACTGACAGATAAACACCCTAAAACATAAAAAAAACAAAATGCTAATCTCACTGAGTAAAGAATGACTAATATATTGCCTCTTCTGATATTTATCAAAATTTATAAATAGGATAAAAATTGTATCATCATGTATTGCAAGAAGCTGTCAAGTTGAAGAGAACATGTATGTATGATTCTACTTTTGAAAATGTAAAATACCAAATAGCTACACGATTAATGATCTTCCAGACTATCAAGAGTTTAAAAATACTAAATAATAGCATAAGTAATTTTGCTGAAAAGTTATGTTAAAAATGTATAATTTTATTCTTATGCTTTCCCAAATATCCATTGAATCTCTTTATTTTACTTATTCCTAATCCAGAATGTATTTTAAAGTATTGAGTAAAAACACTTCTCAGGAACTGAGGATTGCCATTTGCTTATATTTTCTGATACATTTCTTTAATTCAGAAATAATGAATTAATTATTTGTGGATCCATCTGTCCTCAACGGCAAGTAGATTACTATTTCCATGCTTTTGCTTATGTTATGTCTTCCGCCATTTCTGGGCTGATTTCTGCCCTGAATATTTTCTTTGCTGACAAAATTTGACTTAGTTTTAAAATCTTAGTGTAAGAGTGTATTGGGTGTCTCCAAGGTGATCCCCATAACCAGAGGTTCACTAGAAAAGCTCAGGCAGGCACTTTCTGCTTAGAATTTACCAATCCTCCAAACTCCCGGAAGGAAAGGAGAAGTTCAGTATAAACCAGTCGGGACACAGTGAACTACCTTGGTCAGTTAATTATTAAGTGAGGACCAAATTTCTAGCTGTCAGCTGAGGGCCAACCTTTCAAGCAGCCTTTCTGAAGATAGCAGTCCCAGGTCTGCTTTGCCAGTTCCTTTCTACGCAAGAAGTAATCCCTTAAATGACTACTTCTGATTCCTGGAAAGTTAGCTGCTGTTGTTCAGTGTTCACAAGGCTAACTGTCTTAAGTATTTCCTACTTTGAAGTATCACTACCAATTTATTGTGCCTTCTCTCCCATATTGCTCCTGAATTATCTTTCATGTGGAACTTGAACAATTGAAAGCACTTGGAGAAAAGTTTGTTGAAAATGAAATAATGGATCATTAAGTGTTATTTCTACCTGAAGTGTGTATAGCTCATTATCTTTCCTATCCTTTTCCCTTTCTGAGCAATTCAGTGGAGATGTCATTACATAATTTATCTTCTTTGCCACTGTTCTTACTATATGCAAGTGCATGTCAAGGTGTGAGGTAGAGAGAAAGTAGGTTGAGTTGTGGTGCTCTGAACCCAGATGTTAGAACTGAGTCAAGGAAGGAGAAATTCCATAGGGGAGGGCCAGACCAGCACAGCATGATGGAATCTCATCAGGGTGAGGAAGGTATCCCCTTTGGGAAGCAACTCAGCATGTTGTGTCACAGTCTGGTAGTGTGGGGAGGGCATCTAAGCACAGAGAGGCCCAAAGCAAGATTGTGGATCTTGGGATAGGGAAATAAGGGTGTCTACACAGGGGTGGGACAGTGGTAACAGCAATGGCAGAGAGTATTAGATGCTAAGTATGAGGAAGAGTGGCAGCAATAAGTTATTGGTTGCATGAAGGAAAATCAACGAATATATGTAAACATATTTAGGATAAGGTATAGGACTCTCATTATCTGATAAGGGCACTACAATTATGGAAGGGAAATAAACAATTAGGTTGGGAGGATCAGTATTAACTCATGGTTTTTAAGATGGGGAGAGGGGGAGAGAGACAAGTGCAAATTTATATAATATTATATGCATAAAATATTGCATATATTATTTTTTCCATCTCCTAAAAAGGTTTGGAGTTTTTATATGTTTTCTGTAAGTTTTGAAAATGTTATATGTGTAATTAGAGAGATAAATATATACATATATTTACATGAATATACTTAAATTTTATATTTATATCATTTAAAATACTACATAGTATACATATTTCTATTCTGTGGCCTAAGATATGTTAAAATAAAATATTTTTATTTTTTTAACCAAATATGACACTGGTTATTTTTTATTAGAATGCACATCTCAGTTATTAAGTAAATGGTATATGAATACCAGTCAAATGTATTACTGCTCTTAACCTCAAACATTTCTTTAAAGACACCCACCCCATTTCAAGATTAATTCACTCCATCTAAGAGGACTGGAAATGAATTGGAGATCTAGAACAGGATACTAATTTCCAAAATTCTATTTTTTATTTTATTTCAAATTAATATGAGGGTACAAATGCTTAGGATACATTATTTTTAATTCTAAGGTAAAGTTCAAGTTGCAGTTGAGCCCTTCACCCAGGGGGCGCTCTGAACACCCTCACACTGTGCACATTAGGTGAGATCTAGTCAAATGTCCTCCCTTCCACCAATCGTGCTCTCCCTCCCACCTCGCTTCTTGGCTCCTCCTCTATAGACTATACTAGTGTTTTTCTTTTGTGGGGGCATGTAGTTGTTTGCATATTAGTTTCATATTAGTACTGAGTACATTGTAATTTTTTTCCATTCTTGAGATACTTTACTGAAAAGAATGTGTTTCAACTCTATCAAGGTAAACACAAAAGACGTAAAGTCTCCATCTTTTCTTATGGCTAAATAATACTCCAGGGTATACATATACCACAGTTTGTTAATCCATTCATGGGTTGATGGGCATTTGGGTTGCATCTATGATTTGGTAGTTGTAAATTGAGCTGCAATAAACAGTAAAGGAATTGCAAGATCAAATGGAAAGTCCACTTTGAGTTCTTCAAGAATTCGCCTTACTTCAATCCTTTCAATACTTCTTAATAAAGATCGTATTGGTTTACAGTCCCATCAGCAGTATAAAAGAATTCCCTTTCTCCATGTCCACACCAGCATCTGTGGTTTTGGGACTTTGTGATGTGGGCTAATCTCAGTGGAGTTAGGTGATATCTCAGAGTGGTTTTGATTTGCATTTCTCTGATGATTAGAGATAATAAAATAAATACATACATATATTTGTATGAATACATTTACCTTATACATACATTATATATATAATTTAAAAACCTATATAGGATACATGTTTCTATTCTCTGAGGTCCTAAGATATAAGTACAACAGAATTATTTTCATATTCTTTAAACAAATATGGCACTGTTTATTTTTTTGAGAATGTACTTCTCATTTTTAAGTAAATGGTATGAGTGCCAGTAAAATGTATTATTGCTCTTGACTTTAAACTTTTCCTTAAAGACCCTCCTCCCCATTTCAAGATTAATTCACTCCATCTAAGAGGACTGGAAATGAAACTGGAGATGTAGAACAGGATTCTAATTTCCAAAGATTTAACATAACAAAAAACGAATCTCTAAAAGATACAGAAATCTAAGCTCATGTCTTCCATTAAACCATTCTATTTCCTATATTTAAAGCCTACTGCTATCTTACCATGTCAGTTATGGAAGACAGCGTCTTCTTTCCCAAAATAAATTTTCCTTCTATTTTCCTGTTTCTTATAATAATTCTCCCAGTCACTGGCCTCAAAATCTGTCACCTATCCTTTTCTTCTTAGCCATCCATTCTCAACATTCACGTAATGACATATCCTAAAATTTTCTTACATTTTCTCTTATCTCCATCCATCATTTACTTTGTTATTGATTGCACCCTTCATTTTAAGTGTCTTCTCTTCTCATTTAGATTTGTCCTGAACAGAGATATAATAAACTGAAGCATATTTGTTACTTTTCTCATTAAATCAGTTATAGAAATAAACACAAAGAGTGAATAGGAAGAACGTTAGAATATCTTTTCTCTTTTCTTCTCTAACTTTGTAATTTCTTTTTCCAGGTAAACAATACCTGCTATCCCTACAGTATCGTCAACTCACATTACACATTGTCCAAGCTTATTTTTTTCATATTTTGAGAGTTTTAAATATATATCTTATAACATAATTTTAAAATATTCTTTCTGTACCCTTTGGTCTATGCAGTCCTTTGCTAGGAGAGAAAAGCTATGCTCTCCAAATGTCTTCATTTAGAAAAAAATTCATATTTCAAAAAACATATTGAAAATTAGACACCTATGGACCAAGAACATAAAAGACAATTACTTAATAAGCATTCCAAGCTTGTGTTCTCCCCAAATCCTTATGCCGAGAGCTCTTTAAAGTCAATGGGAGTTCTGCCCCCATAAAGCTTTTACACAAGGTGAAAGGAATAAGAAAGCTCTCTCAGTAAGTATTTACCTGAGGGAATGAAACAGCTGCAATGTAAAAACATGTTTAATAACTCACCATTAAATAATTTTCTTTATTTAAATTAAAATGCAATACACACAAAGTCATAAACAAATAAGATTTACATAGTATCACGTTCTAAAAGTGGGGTAATACAGGGATCCTCTATTAACCTATTATTTTTAAGTATTGTAGTATTCTGCTGTTCTTTAAAGTCTACTACTTTGAGTAATTTACGAAAGCCAACCATATAATTGTGTCATCGAAATAATGAATTTAATATACTTTGTATATCAAAGTAGCTTGCCGGAGCATATTAAATAGTTTTAAAGAAAGTAAACAAGAAAATTAATTGCCAATTTTCTCACACAATGTGGCTTCTTAAATGATGTAAACTTTGTAAGACTTCTTCAAGGTTTTCAATGGCCGTAAACTATTTGGAAGTAATTTATCTTCTTTGCCATTGTTCCTACCATATGCAAGAATTTGCTTTTCTCCAGTTTTAGAAAAATAAAACTTTTGTCTCTTCAGAACTCTTGCTGCTTCTTTCTCATTTATAGTCACAATTCTCAGTTTATGGCACTGGAATTATTCCATAGCAATTAATCCCAAAGTTATAAGTATGATAATGAGTCCAAGAAGAAAATTTATGTGTTCCTTCTCATCTTTCCTCTTTCTCCATCTCTGACAAAAAAAAATGGTTCCTTAGAGGATGAAACACTTAGAGAAAAGATTCTGAAATTTGACTCATAAGCAATATTACCTCTGGATTAAAACACATGTTCATCCTCGGTCTCTCTCTCTTTCATTTCAGATTTCAACTTCCTTTAGGAAAGGTTGATGTTGAATAATTTGTGTCATTCTAATATTCAACTTAGTTCTTTGCACATTGTGAGTTATCAGTAATAACAATGTGTTAGAAACTGACTTTTCCTTATAATTTATCCCCTACTTTCTTAGGTCACAGGAACAACTACATCATCATTCATAACACTAAGAATATTGTAAAAACAAAAATATTCTTTTTAGCAGCTTTATTGAGGTATAATTGACATACAAACAGCGGCTCATATTTAATGTGTGAAATCGGATAAGTTTGAACACTGTAACTCATCCTCACAGTCAAGGTAACAGACATACCCAATACCTCCCAAAGCATCATCATGTTTCCCTTCACCACGGTTTTGTGGTAAGAAACTTAATGTGAGATCTACCTTCTCAACAAAAATATGCTTTATGTTAAAATAACCACTGAATTCTTTCAAAACGACAACGATATCATAGGCAGAGTTGAGGCTGAAATATAATGGTTAGATTTTGCACATCTATTTAAGGAATGTATTAGACTTACTGAGTTCTAATCACACTGACTGTGACACATTCTCTGAATAGCATGGTGGAAAGGCTATGTTAACCACTGTGATAAAAATGTGTCAAATGGTTTATGAAGTGAGTGTATGATGCCCCATAATCATATCATTGTATACAGTTATGATTTAATAAAAAAATTAAAAAAAAAAAAAAGAAAGTTGAGTCCATTTAATTATATAAAGTATATTTTAGATTTTCTACATATTAGGAATAAAGTCCCTGAAAATGGATTATTTTTAATAGGAAATGTTCAAGGTTTAAAACCTGAAAAGTAGAAGATCTTTTGAAAAGGATTTTGCAAGAGTTTGAAAGTATTAACAAAGGGGGAAAAAGAACTTGAGTTCAGTTGTCTTTTTAATAGGTGGTCCAAAGAAAGACACAGGGTCGCTGCCCTTTCCCTGAAAACTGTATTTTGGGGATATTGTAAAGTTTTTGAAATCTCAAATGAGTTTTAAGTATTGAACTAGCCTTAACTATGCTGTGACTTTCACATGTCCCCCTTAACTTACTAGTATATCAGATTTTATTTCCTACGGTGACAGAGGGTAGAAAAAGGGGAGAGAGAGCATATGTATATCTTCCAATAAATAAAGATTAAAAAAATACCTTAGGCTAAAGCACCTTGCCAAACTCAAAATAATACAGAACCCAGAAAATGAATAGAAATAATCTATATACTTTTTCTATAGAATGACAGTTGTTATGAAGTGTTTGCAATTTGTAATCAAATACTTTGAGGTAAAATGTTGATTTTTTCCCTTGATATTTAATGGTATAAACAAAGATGGTATTTTAAGAAAAAAATTTGTATATAAAACCTTAAGTTACTAGACTTTAATCAAAATTCAATATACATAATTTCAATTATTGGTTAAAGGTTTCATTCATTTTACAGACTGATAGAATTTCTTTCTTGACCCAGTGCTATTCTATTTAAAAAGAAAGGTAATACTATGTTTAAATTACCTAATATAGAATCAGTCATAAAAAAGTTGTCTGGAAAGAGGTTCTACAAATGTAGTCAGATATACTAAATTTATCTAAATAAATGTTTAAATTCATCTCTCTGGGGCATTAGCATAACTGGTTAAAATATGGGGTGAACAGATACAGGGCTACCCTTCCCCATGGTCACAGACTGATTTCCTACCCTGTCCAGAGACCTCACAGAGATGAGCCCCGGGGGGAAAACTAAAACAGTTTGTACCTATCTGTGCAAGTGAATCAGTAGGACTGAAAACAACACCACACCATGAAGAGACTTTACATACTGCAGATACTGGTGTATTTATATAGTTACAAGAAAATACGCTTTATGGTCAGAAGGACTGCAATGTAATCCTGGAAAATCATTTAATCTCTTTGAGCTTTGTTTCCTTTTGGGCAAAATAAACAGGAATACTCACCTCAGGAGGTTCTTTTGAGACTCAACTGCAGTGAATTGAAAAAAGCACTTTTTACAGAGTCATACACACGTACCTCATTTATTTCATTGGTAGGGTAAATTTTTTCCCAATGTCCATCTTGGTAGTAAGTCAACTTTATTTTCTATGATCATTTTGGGGAGTTACAATAAAATTCTATAATGCATAAGGTATATAATTAACTATCTAATTAAACTACTCATTCATTCATTCAACATTCCCTGTATTTCTACTATGTGCCAAGTAGAGTAACAGATACTTAAGAACAGAAATAAAAGACCAGTACTTTCCCTCAAAAAGGTTAAAGTGTAGTGGCTAAGAAACAAAAGACATACAAATATCCTCTAAGCCAGCAGTTCTCAAGATACGGGTCACGACCCACACGAACTATCTTAAAGGGTTGCAGCATTAGGAATGTTGAGAACCACTGCTCTAAGCTATTACATTCTCTGAGAAGCACATGAACTGGACATCACTTTGAAGAGGTTAGGCAATAATTCTTGGAGAATGTGACTTTTGAGCTGAATAGTTGATAATCGCAGGACAAAGGGGCATATACCAAGACCCAACATCAAGGTAAAACACACTAAATTCTGCAAACTAAAAATAGCTGAGCAAAACTATGAAGTAGACGAATGTTTAAAGGTGGTGAGATGAAGTTTATAGGGTAGAGGAAGTTGAGATCCCAAACAGTTCTGTATTCCCTTCTATGAATTGATATTTGAAAAATGGAGAGCTATTGATGGTGGTTGTGACATGATTATAAGTTAATAAACAATTCTCTAAATAAAATGATATACAGGTTGCAAAAGAAGAAATGAAATAGACTCTATTTGTAGGTGGAATAATTATATACATAGAAAATCCAAGAACTAATAAAGTTCAACACAATTGCAGGATACAAGATAAATACACAAAAATCAATTGCATTTCTATATGGTAACAATGAATATATGGAAGTTGAAATTTAAAAAAACCACAATACTATTTACAACTGGTCCAAAGGTAATACAATTTGATACACATGAAATAAAAACTTGTTCAGTGTCTTGAAAATTACAAAATGTCAATAAATTTTTTAAAAGACCTAAATAAACAGAGAAACATACCATGGTCATGGATTGAAAGACTCAACATAGTAAACAGGCTGAGCCTCCTCAAATTGATTTATAAGTGTACTATGACATCTACAAAATACCAGTCATGTTTTAGTAGATATAGGCAAGCTTACTCCAAAATTTTTATGGCAATGATATTTAATACTATTTTGAAAAAATCATAAAGTAGAAGGCATTGTTTTATTTGATAAGTTACTATTAATATATAACTTTAGCAATGAAGAAAGGGTAATGTTAGTAGGGATACAGATACATAGATCAATGGAGTAGAATAGAAAAAAACATAAATAAATCCACAAAAATATGTCTGATTGATTTCTGACAAAGGTGTGAAAGCAATCAATATAGAAAGAATAACCTTTTCAACAAATACTGCTGAAATAGGTGGATATATACAGCCAAAAAAAGAGAAACCAGAAGTAAACATTGTGCTTTATACAAAAAAATTAAAATAGATCATGGGACGTAAAACATTTAGGGAAAAAATAGAGAAAATTTTGGGACTTTAGGCTAAAAGAGTTATTAGACTTGACAACAACTGCAAGTTTCATAAAAGGAAACATTGAGAAATTGAACCTCACTAGAATTAAAGTTTTTGCTTTGTCAGGGACCCTGTTAAAAGGATGAGAAGACAAGCTACAGTCTGGGGAAAATATTTGCAAACATTGCATCTAAAAAAGGACAATTATTTAGAATATATAAAGAGCTCTCAAAAGTCAACAGCAGAAAAGCAAACAACTCAAATTAAAAAAAAGACAAAAAACAGGAACACACATTTTACTGAAGAGTATATACAGATGGCAAATATGCACATAAAAATATGTTCAACAAAATTAGTCATTAGAGAAATGCAAATAAAACCACAATGAGAGATCACTACTGTCAAAGATAAACAAAGCTAGATGGAAACTGGTTAAAGTGGTAAGGTCAGGTTTTAATCAGTAATATGCTATTGCAATAGAAAAAAGAGTTCAGCATGAACTGAACTCAAGTTTAATGTGTACGGAGGTGACTGGGCACTTTAAAGGGATAATAAGGAAATAGGTAGAGGGGTAAACAAAGACTCAGTAGAATCAGAGAAGTGGAAAATTATAAAAATGGAAAGAGCGGTTGATCCACGTGAAACCCATTTGGGTTTGTCATTGGTGATTTTTGAAGTTGGCTCCTACCTTCCCATAGAGACTGGGAGACAGGGGCCCTATCTTCAAATGTTGGCAGGAACAAACCAATTCTTTCAGCAGCCTTGACTTTTCTCATGCAAAGCAGTCTTAAAAAGGTTAAATATGGCTTGACACCCATAGCTAAGTGGTTAGGGCACCAGCTACATGTATCAGGGCTGGTGGGTGAGAACCTGGCCAGGGCCTGCCAAACAACCACAAAATAGGCAGGTGTTGTGGCTTTGGCGGGTGCCTACAGTCCCAGCTACTGGGAGGTTGAGGCAAGAGAAGAACTTAAGCCCAAGAATTTGAGGTTGTTGTGAGCTGTGACACCATGACACTCTACTTAGGGTGACATAGACTCTGTCTCAAAAAAAAAAAAAAGTTATATATGACATGATTCCTTTTAGATAACATTCTTGAACTGACAAATTATAGAGAAGGAGAACAAAGTAGTGGTTGACAGCAGTTAGGGAAGGGGGAAGGAGAAAGTCTTCTGTAGCTATAGAAGAGGATCCTGTAATGGGAATGCTCTATATGGTCACTGTGATGGTGGTCATACAAATGCACAGTTTCAGTCATGCAGACGCACATGTGTGATGACATTGCACAGAATTAAATACAAACAAAAATGGTTGTAATGCTGATGTTTTTGTTTGTATTTAGTGCTGTCCAATTTTATCACACAGGAGTATTTGCATGACTAAAACTAATGAAATATAAGATTAATGGATTGTAGTTGCTATGATCTGAATGTGACCCCAGCACACTCATATGTGGAAACCTATTCACCAATGTGATGGAACCAGGAGCTAGGATCCTTGGAAGTGACTAGGTCATGAGGATGATGATCTAGTCAGAGCTCTCATGATTGGGATCGCCTTCATTGTAAAAGAGGTGCCTGAAATCTGCCTCCTCCTCATATCACGTGACACAGCTAGAAGTAAGCCCTTACCAAACACCAAATTAACTTTGGAGTCGTCTGCCTCTGTAATGGTGACAAATACATTTCTGTTGCTTATGCCCCACCCGTTTTGTGGTATTTGATTATAGTCATTTGAATGGACTAAGAAAGTATCAATGTTGATTTGCTGTGTGTGATTGTATAATACAATATGCAACATTTCACTGTTAGGGAAACAAGGAATATGTAAGGGACTGCTATTATTTCTCACAACTCATGTGAAACTATAATCATCTAAGAATTTTTTTTTTAAATCACTCTAGGTACAGATAAGGACAGACTGGTAATGAGGGTGGAATATATGAGACTTATTGGGTCCTTGGCTGAGTGTATGTGATTGCTGGGGAGAAGTAGTGAATCACGAGATGAGCACCTTTCCTAGACTTCACTGACCAGGAGTTGAAAACCAAGGAAGTAAATTGTTGGAGAAGAGTGATTAATTCAATTTTGAGCTTGCTGAATTTATTTTTCCATGTAATCAAACAAGCAGAGTCCATAAATGAAAAGACAAGAGGAAAGAGCAAGAATACTTGTGCAAGGGAGACATGTATAGTTCTCTGTTGGATTTTGTAAATCTACTCTGCACACGCATGAATACATAGTAAAATGTCTGAATCAAGATATACAAGAAGAAGGGAATTTAGGAATTCAGAAGAGAAAATGCATCCATACACCTAATCACATTTCGGTCAAGGACAGAGCACACATCAGATGGTGGTCCCAGATATAGTGGAGCTGAAAAACTATCACCTCATGATGCCCTAGTCATTGAAACATCTTTGCATAATGCTTCAGTTTTGTGTCTGTGGTGATACTGGTGTAAACAAACCTACTGTGCTGCTAGCCATACAAAGGTTTAGAACATAGATTAGATACAGTGCATAATACATGATAATGATAATAAACAGCTATGTTACTGATTCATGTATTTACTATACATACCTTTCATCATTATTCCCATTACTGGGCATCTACCCAGAAGGAAAAAAATCCTTTTATCATAAGGACACTTGTAATAGACTGTTTATTGCAGCTCAATTTACAATCACCAAAATGTGGAAACAGTCTAAATGCCCACCAACCCAGGAATGGATTAATAAGCTGTGGTATATGTACACCATGGAAAACTATTCAGCTATTAAAAAAAAATGGAGACTTCACATCCTTCGTATTAACCTGGATGGAAGTGGAAGACATTATTCTTAGTAAAGCATCACAAGAATGGAGAAGCATGAATCCTATGTACTCAATTTTGATATGAGGACAATTAATGACAATTAAGGTTATGGGGGGGAGGAAAAGCAGAAAGAGAGACAGAGGGAGGGGGGTGGGGCCTTGGTGTGTGTCACACTTTATGGGGGCAAGACATGATTGCAAGAGGGACTTTACCTAACAATTGCAATCAGTGTAACCTGGCTTATTGTACCCTCAATGAATCCCCAACAATAAAAAAAATAATAATAAAATAAAATAAAAGTGCACTTCTACTTATATAAAAAAAAAAAGTTTACTGAAAAATAGCCCACGACAGTTCTTCAGTAGGTAGAACTGTTATCATAGGATGTGATGGCTCCACGAGTGTTACTGTACCTTCAGACCTTTCAGTGAAACAAGATATGAAGGTGGAAGAGTGATATTCATGACCCTGACCCTTTGTAGAATTAGGCTAATTATGTGTGGTGGTAAAAAGTGTTTTAAAAAGTGTAAAGTTTTAAAAGTGTAAAAAGTGAAAAAATATTAAAAATAGAGAACAGCCTATATAGTAAGTATTTAAAAGAAAACATTTTGTGCAGCTATACAATGTGTATGTTTGTGTTTTAAAGTGTTTTGGCAAAAGACTCAAAAGTTAAGAATTAAAAATTTTATAAAGTTATAAATGTTTCAGCAAACTAAGGTTAATTTAATATTGACTAAAAAACACGTTATTCTTTTTTTTTTTTTTTTTTACAAATTTAGTGTATCCTAAGTATACAGTGTTTTTCTTTTCGATTTTTTGTTTTGAGCCATTTTCTGTAGAAAAGCATGTACAGTTTTCAACGTCTACAGAAGTGTATAGTACATGTCCTAAACCTTCACATTCAATCACTACTGACTCACTAGACCAACTTCTAGCCCTGCTAGCTTTATTCATGGTAAGTGCCCTACGCAATTGTTACCATTTTTAATCTTTTCTATAAAAATTTTACTACTCTTTTTCGATGTTGAGGTATATAAATATTTACCATTGTGTTACAATTGCTTACAGTATTGAGTATAATGACATACTATACAGGTTTACAGCCCGGGAGCAACAGGTTATTCCAAGTACCCTTGGTGTAAAAGAGGTTAAATCATCGAGGTTTGAGTAAGTGGACTATGATGTTTTCACATCCAGAAAATCACCTACAGACACAGTTCTTAGGATATATTCCAATTATTAAGTGATGCATGACTTTATATGGAAGCATTTATGGGAATTCCAAATACAGGCTGGATAAAATACATTAGCATTATGTTTTAAAATAACTGAAAAAAGAACTAATATCGAATATCTTTAATGTGCTAAATACTACATTATTACTCTGTTTAATCCTCATGACAGACCTAAAAAGTTAAGTTTCGTTATCTGAAATTTCTAATCATAGAGGTTAAATAGCTTGCCAAATGAAACAAAGTAAGCTATTTCCTAGGCTAGAATTTGAATTAATTTATGTTTAAGTTCTTAGCTCATATTCTTTCCATTATATCAAGAAGCCTGTTGGTGGGGTGGGGGAGAGTAAACATTTTAAAAACTATCCATATTATGCTCTTTCTTATTTGAGGATTTTTGTGGATTTAAACTGCTACTTTCATCTTTGTAAGTTTTCGGTTTCCTACAGAGAGGTTTTAAAGGTTCTAACTGAGGTCACTTGCCACATCTTTACAGGATGGCATGCCAGTTGTGGCATTAATAGAAAATTCACAGCTCTCCATTCTCTGGATTCCATGTCCCTTACCTGTCACGGTGCCACCTTATTATCTGGATTAGGAAGGGGTTAATTTTCTCACATCAATTGGTAGGTAATTCTCTCACTTATATTTTCCAGATAACACGTCTGTTTGTTTCTTTTCAGGTATGCAAACTACATAGTTTTGTTAACAAGCATCTTTCACTTCAACGAATTCTAATAGATAAACAACAAGAGTCTTCAGTTGCGTGTCCTCAACCTTACACGGTGCATTAGCTCGTTAAACACTAACACAGGATTCTCTACACATCCAGATCTGTAAACAAATTAATGCTGTATTTCCATCTCTGCAAAAAAACAAAACAAAACAAAACAAAACAAAAAAACCCTGCACATTGTAGGGTTTCTTGTTCTTCTCATCTGGTCATTTTCTATTCCCTACTTTTAGTTTGTATGTTTTCTTTGACAGCATCCCATTTAAGATTATTAAGGTCGAGATATCATGATTATGATGTCTAGGGTTTAAAATCAATGTCTGTACAGTACGTCACAGTCCACTTACTTTATAAACCAAGGGCAGTCAAGTCAAGCCTCGAAAAGCAATTTTCAGGTAGAAATTAGGCTTCTCTACTTAACTGACATAGATGAAGCCTTACTATTTCCAAATCTCTTAATTCTTATGATTATGATTCAGTAATCTAGATTTAACTTTCTCATCCCACATCTACTAAAATGCAGACTCAAGCCTAAATTGTGTATCTCTTTCGGTGTATATACACCAAAAAGGTGAGTGGCAGGAGGAGTTAACCATGTTTGTATGATCCGATTCTCTGTTGGATCTGATAATTTTGATCTTTCACCTTTCTAAAGCATCCAAACCTTAGGTGCAGATTTAACTTCTCGCCATTCACGCCATCTAGTGGCTATAGATGTTATGTTTGGCTTTAAGGAAGATTCCTAATGACTGGGGGGCGGGTATACGAAAAACAAAACGGTTGGCTGTGACAATTTTCCAGTCTCTCTCCGCATCACTTACACCTCACACCGACACCTTTAGCTACTTTAACCATTTTAGAAATGTGGAGCGAAGCGCAGAGGGGATGAGGGGGACGCAGAGGCTCGGAGACGCACGCCCCTTGACGCTGACATTTAGAGAAGGGTTCCAAATCCCCTGTCATTCCTAAAGGACGGGAAAGGAGTTGTGGCAAGACCTACACCGAGGACACTGCCTGACTTTTCGGCAAGTTGGACAGATGACATATTAACCCCTGCAACGTTAACGTCTGGTTTGAATTAAAAAAAAAAAAAAAAAAGGCAGTGAGAAACCCTGCCGCGGGGCTCTGCGGGTCCTGCTACCCCGTGGCCCGGAGCAGACAACCAATTCCCGGGCGTTCCGCTCCCCCACCCTCCTTCCTGGCTCCTGTCGCTCCTTCTCCCCTTAGTCCCACGCTCGCCTTGAACCGAGACTCAGGAGGCAGAAGCGAGGCAGCGGTCCCCTTCCTCCTCTCCTCCTCCAAACACCGCAGCCGAGCGCGTGAAGCCTCCCTTTGTTCCTCCGAGGCTCGCTCTTCTCCCCCGGCAGATCCACCTGGATACTCTCGCTGGGTGACATTTTGCGCCGGGGCTGGTGGGTGGCTGGGGTGGAGCGAGAGAAGCTCGAGGGGGCGGGGGCGGAGAAAGGTCAAGCCGAGGGAAAGGCAGGAGACGCCTCTCCTAACCTGCGTGGCGGGGCGTGCGCGCGGTTATTTATTTATTTTCTCCTTATTTATTGATCTCACAAGCAGAGCAGCGCGGGGAGCCGGGGGAGATGCAGGACCACCCACTGGCTGGGAAGCAGCGAGCAGCTCTCCCGCGCCCCCGCGCCACCGAGCGCCTTCTGCCTCCGCGCTCGGACGAGAGCCGGTGCCCACCCGGGCCCCGGCCCCGCGGCGCCGCCGCCGCCCGCCCCGCAGCCCCGCGGCCCCGCTGCCCTGCCGCCTCGAGCCGCGCTGGCCGGGTCCCCTCCACAGGGGCCGCTCTGTAACTTGGCAGCAGCGAGTCCCCTCGGTTCTCGCCTCCCCCGCACCTTTTGAACTTGTTGCTGCCGCTCGCTCGCTTGCGCCCGGCTTTCGGAAGGTGAAAAGGAGGAGGGAGGCACGGAGGGATGGGGGAAGGGGAAGAAGAGCTGGCTTGAGCTTTATTTATGCTCCCTCGGTGCTTCGGATTCGGCTGCTCGCTAGCTGCTTTCTCTGCTTTTCCCTTTCCGGGGACACGGCGGGGAGAAAGTCTCTCTCTATGCAACTCAGCCCCGGCGCGCACTTTGCCAGGTATGTACCGCGGGCGAGGCGCGTTCTACGCGGAGGCAGATGCTGCAGCCGCCACGGCGGCGGCGGCTGCCAGCTCCTGGGCTCTGTAACTGTCACACTGCACCTGAGCTGAACTTGAGAGCGAAGGGACGATTGGGCGAACGCTTTTGGCAGACGGAGAGGGTGCTTGTAGACGAGCTGGAGGAAGACCTATTTTAACGCCCCCCACTGTGCCCACTGCCCATCATCTCTCTCTCTGCAAATAGAGGAGTAGAGGTGGCAACCGGACCCCAAAGAGAGACGGGGGCAGCGGCTGTGGCCACCTCTCCTAAGCCACAACAGGTCTTCCCCCCCCCACCCCTTTTTGAGACTCCTTTGGCGGGAATGGCTACTTGGAAAGGGAATGTTTGAAAGAGTGAAAAGAGAAGGTGAAAGGGTTCCCTGAGTCGTCGGAAGATACTACTGGGTGACTCTTCTTGGTCCTTTCTATCCTCCACTCCGTTGACTGACCCCATATAATCCAGACTGTGTCAGGGGAGAAAGCAAAGACACCTGTGTGAGGAAGATCCTGCTCATCTGAAATCACCTGTGTGCTTATCGGTGCCCGTGGGTGGCTTGGTCCATCCGCTGGAAGATGTTTGCTTAGATTCTATTGGGAGTGATTTTTAGGACAGTCTTTTTTTTTTTTTTTTTTGGATGGTGTTGGTTGTTATTATTCTAAATACCTGTCTTGAGGGAGACTTGCTCTTCAGAGAACTGTGACTTCACGTGGAGCCCTACCTTGAAGAGTGACACCTCTGGGACAAATTTTCCAGAAGTAGTTTGTTGGAGGAGAAGAAGTGGGTGATTCTGCTGCTTTGGTTGACCCTCTGTAGGAGCCTGGTTGCCCTTCTTTCCTCCACTTCCAGGAACCATGGCGGCAGGGGTGGCAGCGTGGCTGCCCTTTGCCAGGGCAGCGGCCATCGGGTGGATGCCCGTGGCCTCGGGGCCCATGCCCGCTCCCCCGAGACAGGAGAGGAAAAGGACTCAAGATTCTCTGATTGTGCTTAATGTGAGCGGCACGCGTTTCCAGACGTGGCAGGACACCCTGGAACGTTACCCGGACACTCTGCTGGGCAGTTCCGAGAGGGACTTCTTCTACCACCCGGAGACGCAGCAGTATTTCTTTGATCGGGACCCAGACATCTTCCGCCACATCCTGAATTTCTACCGCACTGGAAAGCTCCACTATCCGCGCCACGAATGCATCTCTGCTTATGATGAAGAATTGGCCTTCTTTGGCCTCATCCCAGAGATTATTGGCGACTGCTGTTATGAGGAGTACAAGGACCGCAGGCGCGAGAACGCGGAGCGTCTGCAGGACGACGCGGACACTGACACCACGGGCGAGAGCGCGCTGCCCACCATGACCGCCAGGCAGAGGGTCTGGCGGGCCTTTGAGAACCCCCACACCAGCACCATGGCCCTGGTCTTCTACTATGTGACAGGGTTCTTCATCGCCGTCTCGGTCATCGCTAACGTGGTGGAGACGGTGCCGTGCGGGTCGAGCCCTGGTCACGTTAAAGAGCTGCCCTGCGGGGAGCGGTACGCCGTGGCCTTCTTCTGCCTGGACACAGCCTGCGTCATGATCTTCACGGTGGAGTACCTACTGCGCCTGGCTGCCGCGCCCAGTCGGTACCGTTTTGTGCGCAGTGTCATGAGTATCATCGATGTGGTGGCCATCCTACCTTACTATATTGGGCTGGTGATGACAGACAATGAGGATGTCAGCGGGGCCTTCGTGACCCTGCGAGTGTTCCGGGTCTTCAGGATCTTTAAGTTTTCCCGCCACTCTCAAGGCCTGCGCATCCTGGGGTACACGCTGAAGAGTTGTGCCTCAGAACTGGGCTTCTTGCTCTTCTCTCTCACCATGGCAATCATCATTTTCGCGACGGTAATGTTCTACGCAGAGAAAGGGTCTTCAGCCAGCAAGTTCACGAGCATCCCCGCAGCCTTCTGGTACACCATCGTCACCATGACAACACTAGGGTAGGTCCCCAAAGGGAAGTCGGGTGGAGGTTGGTCATGGGTGAGGCGGTTGTGGACCCATTACGGTTACGTGATAATTCAGAGGAATTAATATTTTTCTCCTTCCTAAGTAGTTTTAGAAAAGCTTTGTCTAAATGCTTTGGCATAACTCTGAGTCTGTGAAATGGGTATGATACAGAGAACTAGGGAGTTGCTGGCAAATGTTGAGTATTGGTGAGTGAAAGTGATAAAATATATAACGTTTAGGATTCCCCCCTACAGGAAAATATTGCTACATATCTGTAGGAAAACATAACATATTATAACAACGAAAAACAATATTTGTGTCCTAATCAAGATATGAACATGTACAATGTATGACGGAATATCTAGAAAGTGCTTCAGTGCATTCAAATGGAAAGTTTCCCTGTATGTGTGAAGTATTATTTTCATACAGATAGATACTTACAGTGTACATTTTCCCTGTAAGAACTAGAATTCTTATTTTACAACATTGCAAAGCATAGATTGTAAGTATAATTAAGAAAGAATTTATAATATACATGCACTTCTAACTGTGGCTGACAGGTTATAGGTTATGCAGTGTTTCAGACTATCGGGACTGAAACTAATCAACTTTACAATGTGTAGTGGAATGATATTTGCAACTATTTAAAACACTAGGTTCATAATTTCAAAAAAAGAAGCAAATGACTGTCATCCACACATTTTTTTTTTTTTTTAGAAGCTACTGATCCCATCAGGCAACGGGCCCAGGCCCGTTAAATACACATAGAAGATAGAGCGGTGTCTGGTAAGACTGATGGTCACCAAAGGCTTGTCCGACTATAAAATGTTGGGTCGTAATTTCCTTCTAGAACTCTTCTGTAAATTCTTTTATTTGGGGGTAATGGCATTTTGCAACATAAGGGGCATATTCTGAATTCATGTTTTTAAAAATAGACTTCTCCAGCTAGAATTAAAGATTTTTTATACGATAGGCAAAAAGAAAGGTATTGAATGTTTAATAATGTTAATCAAACTCAGAAAGGTAGCAGCATTTTACATATGAGAGAGTCTAATAAAAAGAAGTGGTTAGAGTCTTTTACTTTTATGAGTTCTTAGATAAGCTGGGGAGTAATCTTAGTCCCTTTTCTTCAGGTTTATGTTGCTATTCTTGACTAGGTAATCAGTTCAATAGGATGGGGTAATGACTGTAAGAAAAAAAGTTATTCCCAAGGCTACTCTTTAAGTTATGTGTTTCTGGCTAATTTAATTGGCTCTTTTAAGTGACACGGTAGTTAAAGTCAACTTAATTTTATTAGATATATATGGTGTTCAGGATTTGTCATGTTGTCATTTGGCCAACTAAAGGAATATTTTCTAGGTGAAGAATTTTTGGCTAAGTTAATTAAGAAAGTATAGTAAAGTGAAATACAATGATATATGATTTTGATATATTCTCAAATATTTTGAAGATGTACTGCTCCAGTTTAATGAATAAATTAGTGAAAATCCATATTCTGCTTTTATTTCCCTTTTATCCTGTTGGGTAATTTTGTGATGGATTAAAACAGTGCAGTATACCTTAATAGAATAGGTGCTTATTCCTTATCCAAGAGGTTTTATTTGTTGCTTTTTTTGTATTATTACCTTTTCATCATTTGACATCATTATAAAGGACAATTCGGTAGTGTAAATCACTGTCATGACTTTAAATTGGAATGCAAATGAGGATTCTATGTTAAGAGGAAATAGAAGAAATGTTAAAAGGAAATACACTTTAAAATATTGTATATGGCATTGATTTTCATGAGATACAAGTGAGTAATTTTAATGTTGATATGCTGTCTATATGATTAGATACAGATTTTATGATGAACATTAATGAGATGCTGATTTCATTTAGCTAAAAGTTCTATACTACACTTGAGAAGTTAGTATTATTTCAAAATGATTCCTGAAATGACTTTCCATATTTTTAGTTTATTTTGAAGTTTATTTTTGTTTTCAGGAATAAAATGAGTAAATGTTAATCATTAATGCCAATTTTTATTATATAAATAAAATCCTTAAAGTAATTTACTTTTTGAAATCTTTTAGGAAACTGAATCATAATGTCCTAGTAAATTCATTCAGTGTATTTATTTCACATGTTTCATAAGTACGTGGATTAGAAGGAGTGAATACACATAGTTTCTCACAACTTAGAAGTAAATGGGAATTTACTTCTGAATTCTGAAATGTAGAGATGTTGATGCCATCAAAATGATGCTATGTAAGGATATTTAACAAAACATATACTTTATAATATGGCAAAGTTTCTTAGGAGAATGTCTTTAATTTCTCATAAAAATATACTCGTAATATATTTTCACTCCCTGGAGAAACAGATTCTTATAAAGGTTGCCTTTTGGTTGTCTTATCTTTGGTTTTATTGTGGCTCAACAGCATTATTTAAAAATAGAAAGTATTCTATAAAAGTTGTTTCCTAACTTTATGTTTTACACTATGGCTTTATACTTAGAGGATGAATTATGATATATACACTTTCTGGAAAATATGTAGTAGTTGGAACTAATACCAATCAAGCTGTATCTTAAAGACAATCAAGAATTTTTCACTTTAATTTCTGACCTTTTTTTATATGGTTGTTATTTTTTGTGGCGTTAATGTTCATCAATTACTGATAATGGAAATGAAAACGTGATCATAGATAGTAGTTACCGAAAATTCCAGCTCCTATCAACATTATCTACGTGAGATAAATAACCAAGAGCTTTGTCATTCAGGACTTGTGGATCTGCAGCGATGCTGGTCGTTTTAGACTATATTCAGCTAGTTTTTTTTTTTTTTTTTTTATTGTAGGGGATTCATTGAGGGTACAATAAGCCAGGTTACACTGATTGCAATTGTTAGGTAAAGTCCCTCTTGCAATCATGTCTTGCCCCCATAAAGTGTGACACACACCAAGGCCCCACCCCCCTCCCTCCGTCCCTCTTTCTGCTTCCCCCCCATAACCTTAATTGTCATTAATTGTCCTCATATCAAAATTGAGTACATAGGATTCATGCTTCTCCATTCTTGTGATGCTTTACTAAGAATAATGTCTTCCACTTCCATCCAGGTTAATACGAAGGATGTGAAGTCTCCATTTTTTTTAATAGCTGAATAGTATTCCATGGTATACATATACCACAGCTTGTTAATCCATTCCTGGGTTGGTGGGCATTTAGGCTGTTTCCACATTTTGGCGATTGTAAATTGTTTTTTTATCTGAAGAACTCAGCAGGTCTATCATAGATCTATGGTGATTCATCTAGTTTTTTGTTCCCTGAAATATGTATATCAACTATATCATTAGACTATACCTTGACCTTGCTTACTATGTAAGTAATTAATCAGCCAGCAAAATGAATACTTTAAAATATGGTGTAAAGACTGTCCCATTTCCTATTCATTAAAGTAGGAAACATCAAAAGTACAGATTTTAAAAAATCAATGAAAAGAAATGTGAGAAAGATTATAAAACAACAACATTTAGTGAGAGTGGTCAGGTAGATCTGGCTTCTCAATTTTATTCTTTCTTTATGACCTGTGCAGGGCCTTAAAATATCCTTTTACTCCTCTGGCTTCCCTTTCCATAACGTAAGCCTTAATTACTGTCTTAAACTGCGTAGGAAAAGAACCTGGAACTCTCCTCTTTCGTCCTAAAGCCTTTTGGAAGATGGTATCTAATTGTTATTTTCATTTAGATGGTAGAACTTAAACATTGCCAAAATTAGGAAATAAACAAATATTCATCAAAAATCAAAAACTATTTTGTAAAAATATATTCAACAGGGTGGAACTCCAGTTACTATGGTATCTTAGGCACGTGACTTGGGAGCTAGTGGTAGTGCCATGTGGCATATTAAATAATTTGAAGAGTTGTTATGTTAGGCAATATTTGCATTCTTGGTCATGATTACTAAACATTTGGAGAGTTTTTCCAAGGAAGACATTCTATGACTACTACAATAAAACTTAAGGACTTCGGAAATATATCTGTGGCCTGTACCACTTCTTTTTAACTTTAAAACACTGTTGTTTCCATCGAAATTTTCAATATGGGAAAGAAAGTTGCATAGATGGCATGTCTGTGATGTTTATAATGAAATTTTGTGATTTTAACTATATAAAACATACTTTGATTTCTAAAGAAATTTTGGAAAACAAAAAGTTAATTTATATTATATATTCATCTGAAATAAATACAATAGAACTACATCTTTGCTCCCAGAAAACAGTGTTATTGTCTGTTTAATAAGACCCTCCAACCTAGCTCTTTTATTTTTTCAATTTTTATAGGTTTTGGGAATTACTATTTTAAGAAACTAAAAAAAGCAAAATAATGTTTCACAGTAGTTTTCCCAACAATGTACTAGGGAAATACCTTTTTTTAGAGTGGCATAATTGGAGAGAATTTATTATGTACATATATATTTTTGTATCTATGATCAATGAGAATATTATGTTAGAAATAGTATTATTTAAAAAGAAGGATAAACTTGTAAGCAACAGTCTTCTGTTATGTATAACTATTATGATTACATAGCTTTGGGGTTGTAGGGAGTATATCCTCAGAATCATTTATGTGGAGATTTTCAGTGTACCCAGCTATTAGTGAAAATGGATGGAATTCTTTTTTTATTTCTCTATTGCTAATTTAATCTTCAAAGTGTGGGAAGCATCACCTAAAGTATTTTTTTTTTTTTCTGCTGAGGAGCTATACTGTGAGGTAACATCCATTTTTATTTTGACATACTACAAAACATTAGTGCAAAGTTCTTCATAGAAAATGTTAGTTGGGCTCAGTGCCTGTAGCACCAGCCACATACACCAGGTTTGAATCCAGCCCGGGCCTGCCAAACAACAATAGCAACTATAAGGAAAAAAATAGCTAGGTGTTGTGGTAGGTGCCTGTAGTCCCAGCTACTTGGGAGGCTAAGGCAAGAGAATCGCTTAAGCCCAAGAGTTTAAGGTTGCTGTGATCTGTGACGTCACAGCACTCTACTGAGGGCGACAATTTGAGACTCTGTCTCAAAAACAACAACAACAAAAAAAGAAAATGTTAGTTGATGAGAGTTGAAATGGAACTTCTAAAGAATGTAGAGAAATATGTTGGTATATATTCCTCTTAGCATTACAAGTAACCAACTCTTAAGTGTTTTCAGTGTGTTTTAGTCATCATTTGAATAAGAGATAATATTTGACCTAATATTTTAAAAATATGTATATTTTCTCAGCTTCTATATTAGTTGCCAGACAGAGAGGTTTTTTTAGAAAGAGATAATACGTGTTTTCCCAATGCGGTATCCTAGAGAAAGGGCCATTTGCTAATTTTTCATGAATCTGTTGTCTTATTATTTTTTTCTTTTCAGAGTTTTCCATTAGATTACGGATGTATTTTATTTTAGTTTTATAATTATATCATTTAATTCTGAATTTTCCTCCTAATTATACTCATCTTTGAAAGTAACTTAGTGAAGTTTAAATTTCTCATTACTTGCTCTCTTAATTCCTGGTGCAAGAAAATTGATTTTGTTATTTATTTAAATTCATATCACACATACAAAAATTTTGTGGCTTACCATGGTTATATAACTAAATAGCAGAAGTATTTTCTGAAATTTTATTTTTTACTCATTTTTAGCTGCAGGTCTTACATGTACAACATTATCTAGAAATGTGCTTTAATAATTATCAGGGTGTTGCTGCTAACGCTACCCAGTAAGACAGTGAATGGGTTGGCTATTTATTCCATGAATAGAGTTCATTTCTTTTCTTGTTCTGTTGTCTGTGACTCACTATTTCCACATTCTTCAGTATCACTACTGCATTGGTACTTAATCACACACCACTAGGGTTTATCCTGATGGCACCCAACTAATAGAGAAAAACCTTATGTCCTCATCCAGTGATCTTTCAGGTCATTCGGAGGCAAGCTACTCAATGGTGATTATGTTATCCCACCCAAAGGAAATATAAGAAAATCAGTTGTTTTGTCCTAATTGCCTAAATGAATTGGCCTCTGAGTCATTAGAAATGTATAATTTAACTTCCCTTGCATTGAAAGAATGAGTATGATGAAAAGCATATTCACTGGAAAGGGAGCATAATTTTTCCTTCAGAACTATAATAATAAATTGATACTACTCTCCGATATGCCTTACATTGTTTTATGAGCATAGAGATATTTATGTGTCTGAGTGTGTGTTTTAAAGTATTGTCTTCTGAGACTAGCTTCAGTAGTTAGATTTGATGTTATGCGATGTTGTCTAGTCCTGAAAGAAACCAGGGGTAAAACACCATTTCTGTGCACGTATACACTGCTCTTGACTTTCGTAGATTCCATTTGTATGTTTTGTCCTGTAGTTTTCTTCTTTAAGAATCAATCTTTACCTTGACATTCTCCATGAAAAATTCTCAACTTCCCAAGCACACATTTTCTATAGATGGAATTACCCTTGCCGTGTTAAATATAATTTATGGTTTTAATCTTGACCTTCCTAACTGCGCGGAAAAGTTTTTGAGGTTTGAGTTTATACCTTTTGGGAACTCATTACTTCGTCCAGTGTTGAAATGTAGAAAAATGTCTCTGTTAATATGTTGCTGATCATGGTGTGAGATGATACCTGCACACCACAGAGAGCTAGCTGCTTAGCAGAGCAGCTGGGCCATCTCAACATTAGCAATAATATACTAATCTAAGCCAATTAATTTCCCGTTGTTCAGTGGTAAAAGTATTTAAACTTACTAATTGGGGTGGCGCCTGTGGCTCAAAGTGATAGGGCGCCAGTCTCATATGCTGGAGGTGGTGGGTTCAAACCCAGCCTCAGCCAAAAACACACACACACACACACACACAAAAACTTATTAATTAAACATTTTGTCTTCTTATGTACTACACCCTTTTTGTTTTCCTCTTATAACTGCAAAGGATTATTAGACCTCCACTTTTTCACCCGTAACTGACTTTTCTGCACAGTTGGGAATTAATCAGCTGTTTGTGGCTCTTTTTTAAATCAATTTGCTTTCTGGTGAAGGCTAGGTAAATTGCAGATGCCTCTGAAAAGCATATGGAGATACTTCATGACAAGCGAATCAGCACAGAAATATACTTCTTTCTCTTATAAGCTTAATTCGCTATCTAAAGATGAGCAACTCAGGGAGCCCATGGGCCAAAAATGTACTTTGATGACACTTCATCTCTAGAAAGGCATTCTATTTCTTGCACAGTAACACTCATTTATGCATAAAATAGAATTGTTTAAAAATAGTGAACTATTATCTATAAATGACATGTGAGAGATGTAATATCTGTCAGAAAGAAGTTCACGTTCTAAGGGATTAAAAGGCAGGTGCAAAAAATGTAAATATAAATGTAGGTACATATTCTGACATAGCACAATCCATTTTGCTTTGGGAATTTTGACAAGTTTATTATGTAAAGATGATCCAAATCATAAAAGGTGTGGGGGGAAGTAGGGAGTGACTTATCAGAAGTTAGTAATGAGAAAAAAAATAACATTGAAGAAGTTGGATGACAGTTAAGTTAATGTCAAATAGAATGGTAAAGTGTTGTTCTAAAATTAAAAGATACCATCTTTTTAGATTTTCTGTGGACCTAATTCATCCATTTATTTCATTTTCTTCACTTTTAAGCATACCAGGAATAGTGCTATTTGAAACCAAAAGTAATGTGGTAACGTACTCTCAGGAAATCAAAACATGACTCGCAAGGTTCAATTCAATTTACCAGACTTTAGCTGAACGCTTGTGACCTGTCATTGACCATGGGAGTAAACGTTATGGCCAACTTTCCAACCTTAAGAACCATGGAGAACTATAATAGTGGGAGAAGCAGAAAATGAATGTTTAAATATACATATGATGCCAGGTAGAAATGGGTAAATCTGAGTAAGAAGCTATGTGGGATAGGGCATAGACAAGACCTTTCCAAGGGAGTGGCCTTTGAGCTGATGGTAATTGAAATGATGTATGAATGAAGAACTTTGGTGAAAGAAAGAAAAGAAATATAGTCTTCAGGGTGGGAGAAAGTTTGGTGTATTCCACCTAATGTCCCAAAGGAAGAAGGGGCTTAGTGGCAAATGAAATTTGAGAGGAAATTAGGAAGAAATGATGTGAGACATTCCAAGTCCTAGTAAAGACTTCTGTTTTTATTCAGGATGAAAAGTCTACATTAAAGATCTGTGAACATGGTAGGGGTGGGATATGAATTTCCATATTCAAAGCAGCAAACATGTAAAACATTTTTAAATGGTCATGTTAAAGTTAGCTTCGTTACCACATATAAATTTTCATCCTTCATTAGATTTGTTATACTTAACGTTAGCTTAAAATTTATATCAAATTATTCATGAGATTGTACAAAAATGAAATATTTTATAATATATAATTAAATTATTCCTCCCTAACAAAAATAAAACCAATTCAAATTAAAAAGTGAATTCTACCTTTTAGCTGAAAAGAATAAAATCTGGTGCTCCATACATAATGGAGGTGTTTGGGAACTGACTGTGGATAATTATTTATTTTGAATATAGATTTGCATACTTAGAACTGTCAATTCTAATATTAGTGTCAACAATAGCATATAAATTGGAATTCTATTTAAAGGATTTTCTTTCATTTTATTCTCCTTTTTTTCCCCTTTTTCACGTTGTAGTAGGTACATATTTATATCCTCTCAAAGTGTTTTGTAATTTTTGTGAGTTTGAAAGAAAGAAAGCTTATGCGTCTTCAAATCTATGATAATTTCCATAAGATGTGCATTTTCAATAAATCAAATTGGGACTATGCATACAGAAGATATATATTGAAAACTTGCAGAGTCAGTATTTTAATAATCATGATGTAGAGAATGAAACATAATCAGGAATGGATAATTGGGGGGATGGGTTTAGGAGAACAGATTGAGACTACAGTCAGCTATGTTCGTGCCATGGCACTTGTATGCAGGCAACAAAAGAAGACACTGTCTCAAAAAAAAAAGTGAAAAAATAATTCCTGAATATAAAAGAATCCCCTGTGTCTTCTTACTTTGGCCTGCTGTTTCCATGAAAACATCTCCCCTCCAGATGATTCTGCATCCTTCCCAGAAGTTCCCTCCATAGGTTTGTTCCCTGATTAAGCAAGCTAGGATTCATGAGGAGCATTGCAAAGGAAAACATCCTGGAATTCCCTGTCCTTTGCATGTAATAAAACTGGAAAATAATAGTTACACTCTCCTAATTACTCTTATTTGTCTGCTTTGAATGAGAAATCAGTTTACTTTCATCATGCTACAGAAATTTTAAGGCATCTAACCCTATATCCTCTTAATGCATTTTGGGAAAAGGAAATTCTTAAGCATATGTTGTAGATAGCACTTTGAAACTTATAAAAATATTTCCATTTCTCACCAAAGTGGTGTTTTTGGAATGAAAAATAAGCACGCAGTATTGTATACTTCTTAAATTAAATCAATCTACAAGTACTGTACTTTAGACACATTTTGCATCATAAAAGAACGAGCCGTGTAGATGTTCCCTAGAGTTTGATTTTCTGTTTTCTGTACTAGAATCTTGGAATTTTGACGTATAGGGCTCATTAGATATCATTTTGTATAACTTCTCAATTCAAACTTGAAGACACTTACAGAAGATATATGAAAACTTAGTAGAAGAAATTGAATTGATATGTAGTCATGAACTTTATATAAAATTCAGAATAAGTTAGGGGAAGAACCTAAGCTAGATTTCAGGGGGATCACTTATAGTCTAATGTTTTATACAGCACAGTATTCTGGAATGTTATTTCTCCCCCAATGTTTCTTTCTCTGCTTTACACTTATCTCCATAATCAAAGAAAATACTAAAAACATATCAAAACAATAATACTTCATAGTGTGTATGTAAGTCTAAAAGTTTCCCCATAATATAATTAAAATTCTGGTAATGATTCACACTTAATACATAATTTTAATCTAATGGGAGACTATTAACTAGTAATATAGATAAACAAATTCATGTTGTGATAAGAAATTAAGAATATTGCTCTCATGCTATTGCTTTGATCTTTTCGAGATGAGAAATAAATGTAAGTGTAGCAACTATAACTTGTATTTTATTAAACTCCATGATTTGTATTTGAACTCTTTTTTTTTTTTTTTTTTTTTGCAGTTTTTGGCCAGGGCTGGGTTTAGAACCCGCCACCTCCGGCATATGGGGCCAGCGCCCTACTCCGTTGAGCCACAGGCGCTGCCCTGTATTTGAACTCTTTACTTTTTCAGCCTGAAAATATATTAACTCTGATAAATGCTGCATTCATATTTTCACAATGTGAACTATTTTATTAGTGTCAACTGTGTTGTATTCAAGGGTAAACCTATACAAGCTAATAATAGGAAACATCAAACTTAAAAATAATTCTTAAGGCTTTGATTTACTTATTCTTGTGAAATTAAGAATGAATATTGTAATGTATATTCAATTTTTTTGATAATTTGTTATATGTTTTAAATGTTATATATATATTTGCAAAGATATACAGGCAAGAAAATGCTCACATTCTTTCCAGTAATATTGTCTACTTTATCAGAACATTGCTATAGTTAGAAAAAATGGGCTAATTTGAAAACATCTCATAGGCATTCAGAAAGGGATCCATCACTGCGAAATAGGATGTAAGGATAAATGTCAAAAGGGAATTACTTCAGTTTCAGTAAATTCTTAAAATGAGTATTATTTTTGATCTTTCACAATTTTTTCAGGCTTGTAATAAATGGCCGTTAGTTTGAATGAATGTGGAGTGTACGCATGTTCATCTGTTGTCTGTTTTTCTTCAGTAATACAGCATTTCTGCTTTTGGCTTAAAATTTCATGAATTTGATAATACAAAATGTCAGAATATAACACAGTCAATGTCCTATTACAAGGAAAAAGAATGTAATTTAGAAAAAGGCTACAAACTCTTTTTTATGGAAATAGGACACTTGACTCGGGGTTGGCATGGTCCTCGATTAGTGATAAGGAAAGTGCCTGTCAACTTTTTGAAAAGAACTTTATTATTTTCACAGAAAGAGTCCAAATGCATGCATAAGCAACGAAATGAAAAGGAAGATTGTTTTATTTTAAAAGAAGTTAGAGGGAGACATTTTTTTCAGTCAAATTGCAAATGTTGGCAATATGTTCTGAAATACACTATTTTAAGCCAAACTCTGAATAGATTTAAGAAATCACTTTACAGACCACTCAACAGTCCTCATTATTTTTCACATTATTCGGTGCCCAAATTTTGGATCTGCACATATTGTTTGAAGGTTATTAAAATATGTGTGAATGTGTAATGTACATTCAAATATACATATTAGAAAACACAGTCACAAATGTACATCAATACAAAATGTGTAGGTATGTAAATAAATATTACTTACACGTATATATGTTTATACACACATACGCACACACACATGCATGCTTTCCTTATTTTTGTGGAAAATTGCAAAATAAACTGTTGATGATGATAGGCATGAGTGAAAAACCGTTCGAAATTTTGTATTTTATATTTTGTGTTTTTTTAACATTAGCCTATAAAACTTCTGTTAAAGGAGGGCTCACTGGTAAGACTTGGGGCCTTTTTGCTTTATATTTTTCTCTATGAAAAGCTTATCAGATATTATTTAAAATTATCTATCCCTTCTCCTAAAATAATTCTTTGATAATTTGCTCAAAAATATCGTACATAAATAGGGTAATAAATTAAGAGACTGCCTAGATTTAAATATCAGCTCTCCAATATGCCAGCACAAGGATGTTGATCAAGTTACTTAAACTCTGTTTTGCCTAAGATTAAAAATAGGTTAAGATTTTTATGAAAATCAAATGTAAATATGTTAATTATTTGAACATTACTTTGCACATAGGTTCTATCAGAGGAGTTGTTATTATATTGTTATTATTGAACATATATTATAAAATACAGTGTCAAAGATAGTACATATTTCTCTTCCATATGAAAAACTCTGCAGTGGGTCATACCAGTAAACAGTAACTGATTGTGAAGAGTTCTTGATTGATGACATACCATAAATCAAGAGGCATTTCCCAGTTAGAAATGGGAATTTTGAGTCACCATACAAAGCTTTTTTTAGGTTGAAATGTCAGCATTTAATATATTTGGGTTACAAATTATAAAAATTCTATGTCTCTGACAAACTTGCTTTAAAATTATGTATGTAAGTGTTCCTTCATTATGTTTTACAGTGCCCATTTCAAAGATTTGAAACAGTTTACTGTCAAATAAACCAAAATGATTAAATAAGCAATGCCAGGTATTAAAGATGAAGGAAAAATGATGGAGAACACAACTTATTTATAACATATAACGTATTTAATAGATGATGTTTAATAAAGTATTACTGAGCATAAAATAATCTCTGAATTTCCTGGCAGCCAAAGAAAGGAAAGAGGATGTTTTATTTCATAAAGAGTTTTGTTTTTTTTTTTACAGTAAAGTCTAAGAGAAATTTGTGATGTAGATTGCAAATTTTTTAAATTAAATCATAGCTGTGTACATTAATGCAGTCATGGGGTACAATGTGCTGGTTTTATATACAATTTGAAATATTTTCATTGAACTGGTTAACATAGCCTTCATGACATTTTTTTGATTGCAAATTTTTTTTTCTAATTTTTTATTTTCTTTTCCCTCTCTTCTTCCCTCCCTTCCTTTTTTTTTTTTTTTTTCTTAAGACTTCACTCAATTGCCCAGGCTAGAGTGCTTTAGTGTCAATCTATCTCTCAGCAACTTCAAACTCCTGGGATCAGGTGATTCTCCTGCCTCAATCTCCTGAGTAGCTAGGAGTACCATGCCCAGCTGGATTTTTTTTTTTATTTTTTTTATTTTTTAGTAGAAACAGGGTCTTACTCTTACTTGGGCTGGTCATGAACTCCTGATATCAAGTGATCCTACCCCTTTGGCCTCCAACAATGGATTATAGGTGTGAACCACCACACCTGGCCCAGTAATATAGATCTTTATAAACAGGTTATTTACCAACACAGTGAACTATAGCTGCACCATTGGTTTCACAAAATATTTAAAACTCTTTCCGATTTGGTCATATCACATGAATTTTTGTCAAGAAAAGTAATAATATTGTTAGAATATAAAGATGTAATAGGAAATACAAATAAATTGATCATACCTTCTCAAAATTGAGAGATTATAGAGTTTAGCAAATCGAGAGTGGTGTTTCTTAGTGTAGGATTAAGGACCACCAGGATTCAGATCATCTGAGGTACTTATTAAAAATAGATGTGCTGGGGTTTCACCTAAAACAATTTAGTCTCTGGAGGTGAGACTAGGACCTCATTATTTTCACTTCTCACATCAAATCTGTGGTTCTGGAACCACTGATCTGGAAAATGCGTGTTCACAAAATCTCTAATATTATCATTTTATATTGACTTGAGCTGGGGAAGTTTGAAAAAAGGTAAAAATAAGGCATTTAAAGCTATAATCTAGAAAAAGGAGGTAAAATGCTAGTTTTCAGTTTTATTTATTAAACATGGATAGAAAATCTGAAGTCTTAAATATAGAAAATAAACCGATACCGGGCGGCGCATGTGGCTCAGTCGGTAAGGCGCTGGCCCCATATACCGAGGGTGACGGGTTCAAACCCGGCCCCGGCCAAACTGCAACCAAAAAATAGCCGGGCGTTGTGGCGGGCGCCTGTAGTCCCAGCTACTCAGGAGGCTGAGGCAAGAGAATCGCTTAAGCCCAGGTGTTGGAGGTTGCTGTGAGCTGTGTGAGGCCACGGCACTCTACTGAGGGCCATAAAAGTGAGATTCTGTCTCTACAAAAAAAAAAAAGAAAAAGAAAATAAACTGATACCTTATTGTAAAATCCATACCCTATCATGTGTTTAGGATTAAGTTTCATGGTTAATGGTTACAACAACCATTAGTCCTAGTCTTCTGGGGACCAACAGCCCTAAAGAAAGTGCTACAGCTTCCACTTGGGAATTTAAGCTTGGGAGATCTTAAAATTACTGATTTCCTATCATGGTCCGGAATAGGTGGACTGAACTATTTTTAATGGTGACACAGATAATGGACCAATGGACCACAGTGAAAATGAAGAACATTAGTTAGATTGAAGAAGCCTCTTAGAAAGCAAGGTGCTTATGAAAAATAAAATACCACAAAGTATATAGACACAATAAATATCATGAGATTAGAATTTCTTATGGTAAATTTTGGGCTTTTTTCTTTTACTGTTTTTTTTTTCTTTTCAAAAGCAGAAAGTGGATTTGAAAGGAATTATTGTCCAAAGAAAATTTTTAATCACATGTAATGGATAACATATGTAGGACCTAAAGCTAGAAACTAATTACTGGTTGTTTCTTAGATTATCATTGAGAATAAGGGAAGTTTTCTGTAAAACTCCGCTGAATGCTGATTTGATGTTGAGATTTTTAATAGGCTTTTCATGGATGTCAGCCTTCCAAAAGGACTTCATGTTCTCTCCAGCTACAGATTTATGGAAGTATAAAATAAACCTTTTTTTCATGATGTCCAGGTGCAAGAAGAACTGTTTTGTGAAAGGCTGATTGTAGATTAATAGGTCCAGAAATTTAAACTCATTTTCTTCATTGGAGGATGCTGTCTGATTAGCTGTGGTTTCAGGATTTTTGAACATCAGGTTTGCTAATAAAAGGGAAAGCTATAGTCAAAAGGTATGATGCATCTAGTAAATATAATCTTATGCACACCCAAATATTACATCATACCTGGCATGATGTTTCGAAATCTCAATTTGAAGTGAGGTTAGTTAGATCACATAGCTTTATCCAAGTCAGATAAATAGGGAAGGGAATATTGTAAGCACTATGTGATGCCTCTCTTCCTGAATGGGGTATATGTGGAGAAAGGAAAGGGAAGAGAGAGAAAAGAAGGGAAGAGAAAGAAAAACAGAGGGAGAGTTGGGGAGAGGAGAAGAGGGGAAGGAAAGAGAGAGGGAGAGGTGAAAGGGAACTGGAACAAGGAAAAGAGCATGCATTTATTGGGCCCCTGTTCTGCAGTGAGCACCACTCTGTGGACATATTTTTCATGCTATTATCCACTGATTGTTTTGCTACATGTGATTCCCATTAATAGGAGGTATGAATGCAAATAAGTTAAATAATTACTCAAAAGAAATGGAACCAAGTAAAATGAAATCAAAATAAGATCACTCCATTAAAAACATGTTTTTTTTGGTATGTACTGTTTTAATTTTTATTTAAAAACATGTAAACCTAAACTCAGACAATTGCTGTGTTCTTGTATCTGTTTTGGAGAAGAAATTCTAAGGACTTAGGTGAAAACTGTCAAAATACCAGTTCATCAGAAACTGTAGATTTTGTGTTCTAAAGTTAGGTAAATAATGATTTAAAAAGAGGAAATTAAATATTAGGAATCATAGAAATCTCTCCCTCAAAGAAGAAGGACCTCCCTTGAGTCTTTAATGTTGCTCATTAGCAATTATAAAAAAATACATCAAGGTCAGATAAACTGCACAACCTCTAAAGGAAAACATTGAGGGAATTAATGGGTAATTTTCACAGCTTCACTGTAAAGTCCAAGATCAAAAAGATAGTTATCTTTTCTAAGCCGTCCATAGATACACAAATAATGCATGCCCTTGTGGTTACTCTTCCAACTACTACCACAATCCCAGAGATTTCCTCATCAAGGAGCTCCATTAACTCAATGGTTCTACTTTTTCTTCTCCCTCTGAGAACAAATACTTTCCTAGCGGGATGGCTCTTTTCCAGCTTCCCTAAGAAGCAGATGGGCTGGTGGATGGACTGACTAAATGCTGGCATTGATGCACAACTTGGGTGACTCCATTACATCTACCCTGATGTGACACCAAAACCGTGGAAGGCAAGAAACACAAAGGGGCCACTAAAAACATGTTTAAGTTCAAATAGCCACAGCTAGCAAAAAAATCCAGAAAACACTTTTAGGTAATAAAAAAAGAACCTAAAGTTAAAAAAAAAAAAAGGAGAAGGAGAGTGTCTGAGAAACATCTGAGATTTGATATATGAAGCTTTTATGGGAGAATATCAGAGAAGGTTCAACAAAAAGTTCAAGTACTTAATCTCATGTCCCTGATTAGTTATCCAATAGGAGCACCTTATTCTTCTGGCAAAGACTTAAGCTTTAACCCACAAAATAAACAAGTCCTCTTATTCTTCTGCAGAAAAGATCAGTGCTTTTGCCAAGAAGAGCAGCTGTCCTTTCCCTGCACCTTAGGCCAGACAAAAACATCAGCCAAATACTGCATGACCATGTTTGAAAGTTCTAACCTGCAATTTAAATCTGAAATATTAAAAACAAAATGGCTTCCAACTGTTACTTTGAGATCTATTCTGATTTGATCTAGGATTCTTGTTCATCTTTATTTTAGTTGATGTAGACAAATCTGTTTCACTTAAGAGGTACACATATAATTAAATTTTAATAAGTTGTTTATTAGTTCATATTGTATTTCTGTTTATTTGTAGTATCCCTAGGAACTAAATAAGAAAAACGAATCTAATGTTTTATAATGCTTTCTGTAGAACCTGATTCTGTTTGAGATGCCTGCTGACAAAGTTCTCTTTTCAAAGAACCTCAGACTTTAGTTGAAATTTCCCCCACAGGTTTTATAACAATGCTGAGAACATTGCTTTGTGGATCATAGACACTGAATAAAGATTTTTTTTTCCTTTTACTGTAGAGTTAAAAGTCCACTTAATTTTAGGAATTTATATCACTTATAACACTTTCTAGTTACTTCTCCTTTAGCTACACATCCTCTGACACACAAATATCTATATCCAGAAAATAAATGTCCACAGATGTAAACTCTTTAGCACAACATACATTAAAAGTATTATATGTGAAATAAACTTTTAGAATTTTGAAACTTTTTTAAAATGTTGATTCATTCTTCCATGAAACTATTTTTTTCAAATATTTATTCATTCCCTTCAACCACTGAAAGAAACCCCCTACATTTCTGTGCTGCTTCTCTCTTATCTGTGCTGTTGGTTCATAGCTATACGTATCTGCCCTGGACCATTCTTCTTAGCTTCACATAAGAATTTCCAGATTTATGTCAGCAGGAAACGTTATGCCCTGGGCTTTTATGGACAAACAGCAGAAGAAATGGCCATATGGAGGATATTTCCAAATCTATTGAAAATCCATTGGGTGTAGAATGTTGTATAGCTCACACATTTCTGATTATTCCATACATTAACAGCTACACGTAACTGGGAACACACACACACACACACACACACACACACACACACACACACGTATTCTTGTATGCCAAGTCTATTTGTATGCTTTTGACATGACTGATGAGAAGAATTCTCAGGAATATCCAGAGTCACCAGGAATGGGTGCCATGATCAATTAGTGCTGTCAGTCATAGGTGGGGGGTGTATGAAGGAGAATTTCCTTATCTGACATAAGCAAAATGTCAGCGGAGTATATTCTGGGCAGAGTTAGTAGATTTATTTGGCACTCAAATATCTGTTGAATATTGATTGAACAAAAACATGGACATATTTGCCATTTTTTAATCTTACAGATTTTATCGTGAATAAAATATAGCATAAATAATAGCATAAATAATAATCCCTTAATTTATAAATTATATTTGTACTTCTTTTTTTTTTGTAGAGACAGAGTCTCACTTTATGGCCCTTGGTAGAGTGCCATGGCATCACACAGCTCACAGCAACCTCCTGTACTTCTATTTGTATTTTTGTCTTATATGTTTTTCCCATCATAAATGATCAATACATGTTCATGGAATAAATGAAAGAATAAAAAAATCTTGAGTATATAAAAATTCAATTTATTTATGATGGTAGACAAACATAATTCTATCAGGAAAATGGAACAGATTGCATTCAATGATATTTGAACCTTGTTTTATGGTCTTAACATGAGTCCTCCAAGTAGTGTGTGATATATGACATGGCATTACTTTATCTCTGTAGTATTGTTATCTATACCTGTCTCTCACCATCATTTTAAGATGATTATGGACAAATAATCTGTGGAATTCATATGAAATAAGTGTTGTATATAATTGAACACCCCGAACACTACTGTTTAGCAGCAACAAACATGATGCTCAAAAATACAGAAAAATAAATGCACAATCTTATACAAAACTTAGCAAGTAAAAACAGAATCCAGATTTCAGTTAATTCAATTTACTGACTACTCCAATGTGCCAGACATTATACTTAGCACTATGAAATAAACATAGCAGTAGGAGAGATTAAGTTGTGTGCAGACCTGGGATTTTCAAACAAAGAACTATGACTTCAAATTCTTGCTCTTACTGGTTGCTGATTCTACAGAGTCTGGACGTAGTTGAAAAATATGTTTACATTTGTATTATATAAAATTTGTAAAGAGCTGTTTAGTGCTCTGCAAAGACCAATTGCTAGCCTGAGTTAAAAGAATAAAAGTCAACCATCAATTGTTATGGTCAAGTTAGAGTTGACAGAAGACAGGAAATTGCAAAGATATTTGATCATGATTTTTCTTCTATCAGAGTCTCCTTTCCTTCTGTTAGTCCAGTCCTAGTAAATGGGGAATATATTGCTAGGATGCATGTAAACTAAATTTTGAACCATTGTCTACATGTGTTCTCTCTCTCTCTCTTTGCTAAAACATAAATAATCAGTGTTTTTTTCCCAGGTGGTTTAAGATTCTATCGGTTTTAGTTTCAATGATGGACAACACAAATTGACAAATAATGGAATCTTACCATTGAGAACATCACAAGGTCTGATAATTAACATCGCAATCTTATCCTGGGAAGAGTGCTAAATACCTCATTGCTCAGTATCACTATGGTCACCTTCAAAGTACTTGCCTTGGGAAGCTATACACCAATGCCAGCACCTTGCTCACCTTTCAAAGCAGTTTTGGAACTCTTCTTCTGGAATGACCATCAGCACTGTCATCATAGAACACACAAAAACTCCCAACAACAATGATTAATGCCACTCATCAAGACACCGCCACATGTCAACACGAACACAGCTGTGACACATGATATACTAAGGTTATAAAATCTTACCTAATTGTTTTTACCATGCTGCCAATGTAAGCACACAACAGCAAGTTTACAAACTTAATTGTCAGACCTCTCCTATGAGAACTCTATCAGAATGAATCGTATTTGTTATAAGTCTGACATTTTATAGGTAATTACATTGAAATACGTAGTTAACTGTAAATGTTCTAGTTATATTTCAAAAGAAAAATTTCTGTGATAAGAAATTAATCCAAATTGTTTTAAGTATTATTTATCATTTTTTTGTTTTTTTTTTTCTTTTGAGACAGAGTCTCACTTTGCTACCCTGCCTAGAGAGCTATGGCATCATAGCCCACAGCAACCTCCAACTCTTGGGCTTAGAAATTCTCTTGCCTCAGCCTCCCAAGTAGCTGGGACTACAGGCGCCCATCACAATGCCTGGCTATTTTTAGAGATGGGGTCTCACTCTGGCTCAGACTGGTCTGGAACCACGAGCTCAGGCAATCACCCACCTTGGCTTCCCAGAGTGCTAGGATTACTTATAATTTAGTGAAACAATTACTTCAAAAATTTCTTTGCTCTCTTTGTCTTAATTAACTTCCTTTCATTTACAATAAAAATCCCTTTTGATTTCATCTTGGTGTAGTAAATCATCCGATTTTATGATGTTATATAGATTTAATGATGTGTTTCATAGATACATAGATCTTAAGTAAGATTCTTCAAATGGGTAGTTTTTATATTCATAGAATTTCATAATCTTGAGACTGAAAGTTTCCTTGCAGGCCACCTAGTTCAAACTTCTGCCCATTTAAATCATCACTCTTTTGGTAGAGTGTGATGGTTCATTCCTGTAATTCTAGCAGTTTGGGAGGTGAAGGCAGTTCACCTAGAGTTCAGGAATTCTAGACCAGCCTAAGACCCCATCTCTACTAAAGAAATACAAAATTAGCTGGCTTCATGGCTCATGCCTGTAGTCCAGCTATGTGGGAGGCTGGCAAGAGGATCCCTTGACCCTAGGAGTTTGAGGTTGCTGTTTGTTATGACGCTATGGCTCTCTACCCAGGGCAACAGAGTGAGACACTGTCTCAAATCAAAAACAACAAAACAAACTCAAAACAAACAAACACCCCCAAAATTGAAAAACTAAAATCTCTCTTTCTACTCCATTCTCTACGTTTATATGACCTTCTATAAACTTTTCAAATAGACTGTGTAATTAGAATCTTAGGACAGCCCATTTCCTTCTACACCTCAAAATTTTTATGAAGTTTAAAAAAAAATGAGCTAAAAGATACAAATACAATTCCAACCTTACCCATTTATTCTAATTAGTTATTATGAGGTTAAACTGAAAATGTCATGTTCACATTCTTTCCAGGGTGGTACTTGGAAAAAGCTATCATTTTTCACCTTAGGCTTTCCTTTGCTGAGGTTAACTTCCTTCCCTAAGCCATTCAGACTTGTGCTGTATAATGTGATTTCTTGACCCCCTCATTAAGTTTATCGCATGTCCTCTGAACTGATCTAACTAGAAGAAAATACAGTGGAATCATCACCTGCCCTGACACCAACACTGTGTCTCTCTGAATAGATCCTGAGCACATTCACTTGTATCAATCTTGGGATAAAATAACCTATCCTTTATTTTTACTTGAAATGCTGTAAAACCTTTTTCTTTTTCCCTTATACTTTTGATTTATCTTACTTCAGGATAAACTCTACCATATTAAAAAAGTATTATTACATTTCCTTCTATGAGTTAATAAAAAAATGTATTATTTGTGTGTTACCTAGCTACATGGCTCAAATGTCTAAATTAGTCTAATTATATTATCAAAATTAAATGAAACACACAATAGCAGTATTCTTCTGGGAAAGCTATAAAGGAGTCTCCTCATCAGAGGAAGTGTTCCTTCCAGATCATTGTACCGGAAAGCATCTACCCAGTGCTACCAAACATTTAAAATTCAGTAGGGGAAAAGAAAAGGGAGAGTACTATTCTGCAAATTCTAATTGAATTGTTCTGGCCCCCATGGGTTATTCTGGTTCCCTTTGACAAGATGCTAAGTTTTGTTCAGGTTTCTGAAGATTTTCCCTTCACTTTCTAGGAAGCTCATTAAAAATGAGCCTATTGAGATAATTGGGAGGGATAAAGGACATGGGTCAGAGCTGCACAACTTTCCTGTTCTGTTTTTATTTTATTTTTTTCAGTTTTTGGCCAGGGCTGGGTTTGAACCAGCCACCTCTGGTATATGGTGCCGGCGCCCTACTCATTTGAGCCACAGGTGCCGCCTTGTTTTTCTGTGTTTGATCAAATTCATTCGAAGGGATGAAATGGCCATTATCTTCACTATCATTGTTATATCATGATCGCCATCACAGAAGTTCTCATTTAATAAGAAATTACCTAGAATCTGCATTATAACAGCTCTGCCTTTATGCATTCTTTGGTGACATGCGAATCTATAACATAGGTGTTAACTCTATTTCACAGGTAAACAAATGCGACTCAGAAATGATTGATGTTAGCTCTGTCTCCAAAATGTGCATTATCTGCAGAAACACATAGGCACAGAACTTTATATAGTTGTCTAAAAATTAGTAGTTGCAATCTCAACTGTCAGTTTAGAGGTGGAAATGCGACAGAGCAGGCTTCGTTCAAAGTATGTCAGGACCAGCAATGACAAAACCAACTCTGCTGCTCCTGAAGTGCATTTAGAGACAGTCACGATAAAGCATTCTAGCCACAGGGTCATTTGTGATTTACAAAGTTGAAGATTCCTAAATTAAGTCTTTTCAACAATGAAAAATAAATTCTCAATACAGCCATTTTAAAATAGTTTAGTGAATAGGTGGATAGAACTTGGAGTCTTGTTTGTCTTATCACAGAAGGAAAAGGACTAGATAAAATACATCTTTATTATGGCAGGGAGAATTTGCTATATTACCACTTTAGTAATGGTGATTATATTTAGTATAAGAAGTTATTTTTAGATTCTTACCTGACTTTCTTCTTGGTCATGTCAGCAATAATGGACATCCACTATGTATATTAAGTCTGATAATGTCAGCTTACCCTTGATAATGGACAAACAACATTTTTTAACAACCTAATTCTTTTCTAGAAATTGTACTGTTATAATATCTTTCATTTATAGAATTACTAGATTTGATAATAATTAGTGTCATATACGATAAAAAGTTATGGTTACAAAATACATGTTCATAAAGAATTTGTATATAACCTAAAATTTAGAGAAAACAGACATATAGTTTATAGCAGACATCTTAGAATGGTTTTAGAGTTTATGGAACATAGTTAGGGCTGGATTAAAAAATATTGTTACAATGAGAGCATTTTAAAAAAATCATTAATATGATGAAGATTATAAGAAAAATACACTTGTTAGGTAAACACTTTATCCTGTTATTGTATATTTACCTTGTCTACATTTCTTATCTATATTTCTATACATACACGAGAGACACACACACACATATATATATATCATATATATAGTGTATTTGCCATGCATCTGTGTTTATATATCTTATACTCTCTCCTATGTTACAAACTTTTAAAGATCAGGACCTGTATCTCACTTAATTTGTTCTACTATTCTGGGCATTGAATACATTCTTTTGTGGAGCTTTATGTTAGTTTTGATGAAAATACACAGTATTATATTTATAAAGGGGGATTATCTTCACTTGCAGATAATGATTTTCAATATGTAGTAAGAATTCCTATTGATGCCAAGGAGCAAACTCAATAAAACATCAGTGTAGTTTAGCTTTGCCTGCAAGAATATTATAATGTTCTGTTTCAGTAGCTATTAGAAAGTATCAAGATTCTCGTCTTTTCTTTATTCAGCAAATATTTGAGTGCCTACACTGGGCCATGTTCTTGCTAAGTGTTAAGGATACAAAACTTAATAAGGAATATTTTCTGCATTCAAAGAATATGCCATAGAGTAGCCTCTCTCTCTCTCTCTCTCTCACACACACACACACACACACACACACACACACACACACACACACATTATACGTTACCAGGCAAAGAGAGTGGTAATAAAGTTATGTCAGGAAATTCTGAAGCTCAGGGAGAGACACCTATTCTAGTATTATGTATGTAATACATACTATGTCCTAACAAGTACTAACCTTTGTAATGGAGTCTATAGTTGTCCAACATTTTTTCTTTTCTGCCTCACATTGGAAGAATAAGAGCGTCTTGGGCCACATATTAAAAACACAGATATGAACAAAAGCTGATTAGAAAAAAAATGAAAAGAAATTTCACAGGCTTGCTTATGGTAAGTCCTGAATATACTATGTAAGGGTGAAGATGAGCTATCAACAAGGATGGGGATGGAGGTTGAGAAGAATATTCCAGATGGGCAAAAGAGAATAAACAAAAGGGTAGGTAGACTATTACAGCAATAATATAAGTATTAGGTATCATGTGTTGAGTACTTACTGTATCCTAGCAACCGTACTAACCTTTGTAATGGATTCTATAGTTCCAGGGGTGTCCAAACTTTTTCCTTTTCTGTTGCACATCGGAAAAATAAGAGTCATCTAGGGCCACACATTAAATACACAAACACTAACAAAACTGATTAACAAAAAAGGTCCATGTATCCCTTTTGTGATATCCTGTACAACAAATAAGAGAAAGCATCCTCACAAAATAAGCAGGCAGTCATCAGGCCACAGGTTGGATACCCCTGGATGTTCAGATTTTTTCACTACTTTGCAGACAAAGTAATACAAACTCATGGTCCAAATGTAGGGGAAGCTGAGGCTCCAATGCAGGCAGTCTGACTATTAAGTCTCTCTGTACTGTCTTGTCATTTTGACATGGGAGATCTTAACAATACTGCGTGGCTATAAATTGTTTCCCAAGAAAGGACTCACAGATAAGCTGGAGTCCCACAGCAAATGTTAATGGAGATTTTTGAAGTAAACACTGAATACTTAAGTATAACCTACAATTTGAGTACTTTTCTAATGTATAGCATTAAAAATTTAAATCTGTTTTCAGCATTGAAAAGGTTAGTATATCTCTTTTTACTGCAGGAATATTTATATATGTGGTCTTTTAGTCTCGGTTTGGGAAGGTCAGGATCGCATTCACGTGCAGTATATAAGAAATTTAGCGCGGTGCCTGTGGCTCAAAGGAGTAGGGCACTGGCCCTATGTACCGGAAGTGGCGGGTTCAAACCCGGCCCCAGCCAAAAACAGCAAAAAAAAAAAGAAAAAAGAAAGAAATGTAAGTACTGCATTTGTGGTTGACATTCTTTCAACTTCGGAAAATGTTGTTTTACATGTCATGTTTTTCCAACTGACATGTTTAAGGTCATATTTCTAGTGGTGGTTTTTGTCATAAAATTTTCACAAAGATTCAAAGTGCTGGATCTCATTAAGTTTAATTTCTAGCACCATGGAGAGAGGAAATCTCTATTTCAATTTAATCTCATAAAAATGAATTTTCTATTTCAAATAATTCTCCTGAGAAAGACTTAGTGCTAATAATGAGTTTCACAGTGTCTTTCATTTTTAAAAGGCTAAACTCAATATATGCTTATAGTATGATCATATGGGAGTACTAATTGTTTATTTGAGAAAGCCTTTGTAATCTGTAGTAAAATAGTCTAAGATTAAATTCTTCATTGCTATGCTAATTATTTGAGGTGCTAGGTATTGCATTGAAAGAACACTTTAAATGCAGTGCTGTACTATACATATGTAGCTGCTGAAGGAAGTGGTTTTCCCAATGTGTAGAGAAATGAAGCGTCAAACATTTGAAATTGTCTTTGGATCTGTTGGCTGGGGTGGAAGAAACCTGAGCCAGACCTGGAAATGAGGCATCAGTTTTAAAAAGCCAAGAATAAACAACTAGAATGCCCAAACCCTAAGCCTTTTATCCATTTAGCAATTATTTTCTAAGGATTATTTAAGTTCTTTATTTTTTTAAGACACAATTTTGATACGAAAGGAGACATGATTCCTTTGCTCTTTTTATTACTTGGAAGACCTAACTGGATGTACTTTTATGGTGGCATTTTCAAATCAAATTAAAAATAAAAAACCCTTTCAGCATCATTATCATATTTTTCATAAACTTGATTTTAAAAACCATTTCTTTTTTCTTTTCTTTCTTTTTTTTTTTTTTTTGAGACAGAGTCTTACTATGTTGCTCTCGGTAGAATGCTGTGGCATCACAGCTCACAGCAACCTCAAACTCCTCGGCTTAAGCAATTCTCTTGCCTCAGCCTCCCAAGTAGCTGGGACTACAGGTGCCACAGTGCCCAGCTATTTTTTGGTTGTAGTTGTCATTGTTGTTTAACAGGCCTGGGTCAGGCTTGAACCCGCCAGCCTCGGTGTATGTGGCCGGTGCCTGGTACACTGAGCTACGGGCACCGAGCCAAAACCATTTATATTTATGTAAACTTCAGTTAGGTTTACCTTCTGTTAAAATCTACTTCTGTTTTATGAATGGCTATTAATTCTCATGGATTTTCAAGCCTCATATGCTATCACTGAAATACCTCAGAGACTTTCTTTTAATTTTATGTTTGACTTTTTGAGTAAAAGTCATTGTAAATAACATTAACTTTGAATTTCTAAATTGGTGCTCTTTCAAAGCGTGTCAATACGTGAAAATCTCGTCCAGCACTGTCCAGTAGAACATTCCGTGATGGTGGAAATAGTCTCTTCTGCGTTCTGCTTAGTACAATAGGCATTACCTACATGTAGCTAGTGAGCATTTTAAACGTGGTGGGGTGAATGAGGAACTGACTTTTTAGTGTTATTTAATATTAGTTATTTTAAATTTAAATGGTTACATGCCTAGCAGCCATTAATTGGATAGATCAGTTCTTATTACTCTATTTTAGTAATGTGCTTAGTAAAGTCCTGTGTCTCTAAAGATGCATAATTGAGATGCCTTACACTGGCATGCACGTCATGGGAAAAGTCTCTACAAATAGGTAGCATGGGCTTCTAAATGGGATAGCCCCCCTCTAGGTCAACAGTTCTCAACCTTCCTAATGCCGCGAACCTTTAATACAGTTCTTCATGTTGTGGTGACCCCCAGCCATAAAATTATTTTCATTGTTACTTCATCACTGTAATTTTGCTACTGTTATGAATCATAATGTAAATATATGATATGCAGGATGGTCTTAGGCAACCCCTGTGAAAGGGCCTTTCAACCCCTAAAGGGGTCGCAACCCACAGGTTGAGAACCGCTGCTCTAGGTGATCTCTTTGTAAAATTGGAACAGTCACCAAAATGGAATTCATTTAACTAGAACATCCCAATCCTATTACTGTGCCATGATGATATTGAAAACAAAAATAAGTTTTCACATGGAGAACAACCAGAAATATAAAATATGCCAGCCCGATTTTCTGGGTGCTTAGACTTTCGGTCTAGCTATTTAGTGATTGATGAGTTCTTGATTTTTAATTGAATATTCCATGGGACTTAGATGATGGATGATTGGAAGTCCTTCCTTGTGTAGCCATACATTTCTGGTGTCCCTGCTAATGACCTCCAAAAATAAGTGTTGAGAATGAGTCACAGAAGTTTTCTGTGATAGTGACATTGATTTAAGCATTCCCTTCAGTTTCTTCTTTATTAATTCAGCACATGTATGTTAAAGTAAGAAATATTTCTCTCAAGGCCTGATCTTTGTAAAACTACATAGAGCGTTTCTTATTTTTCTTCTGCATTTTCTAGTTAGTAATAACAGAGCAGTCATGTTAGAAAGTGTAGTTGTTACTACGTGTTTCCTGCAGCTGTGGGCTCTTGCTGAACCCTCAATGCAAATAAAAAGTTTGAGGATGGATTGACTCGTTAATACAAGATATATTAGGTAGGCTTACCTGTTATTATTTTGTCTTGTTACCTTATTAACATTTTGTATTGTAAAAGAAAGCAATAGGAAAATGTTAGTTACAAACAAAAAAAATGTATTATAATTAGTGAGTTAAGAGCTTAGCAAGGAGTGTGACTGTCAGGAGTCTTTGACCATTCTGCATGTGTATGTTATAATTCGTGTGTGAAAATTTTCCTGCTTAGTTGAGCTTTTCACTTTCTTATTATTTTAATAATATTCACTCATTTTCCAGCATAACATCTAGATAGTTTAGAGTTAGATTCAGCTATAAGTAAAAGAAAACCTGATATAAACATTGCTTAAACAAGAGAGACGTTTCTCGAATAGTCGGTAGTCCAGAACTGCTTTGCTGTTTCTTCATCAGGGACACAGGCTCCTTTTATCAAATTCTCTGCCAAATTCAACACATGGCTTCCACCTCATGGTCATGGTGGCTAATTAAGCTCTAGATATCACATTTGCATTGTAGAGAGTAGAAAGAAGAAAAGAGGCAAAGTCCTATGCTAGCTGTCATTAAAGAGATTTGTTGGTAGCCAAACAAAACTGTTTTGTTTTGTTTTTTTCCAAAGCTAAATATGGCCATGCCTACCCACAGGGTAGCTGACCCAGGCTTTTTTGACAGAAAAGATGAAACCTTTATGTCATAACAGTAAGGTTTCCTTTTGAAGATTAATGTTGAACTAGAATGATTTCCTGTCCTTATTGTAAAAATGGAATATTATTTTGGCACATATTAGAACTATTTATGGGATATACAGACAGAGATATGCAAGTAAAAGTACAGAACTTGCCGAGGGTATATGCCCTAGGTTGTAGCAAAATTAGCAATAACACAGAGCCACTGCACAAGGGTTCGGTGCCATTGAAAGGGAGTAATGAGACTAGGCCTTCGTAAAACTATGCTTGATGAAGGACAGACATTTTTAAGCCTCATTTGGAAAAATTCACTCCACTAGGTTGACTTCACATAGAATGGACTAACTCATTTTAGTGGGATATTTATAATTTTATAATTCCATTTTGTTGTATCCAGAAAATGCAAGTGGTAAAGAAAGCAAACACGATGAACTCCCTGCCACAAAAGGTGAAAGAACGAAGTGGTATGTCCAGAGAAATGGATCATAAATTTATATGCTAGCCCTGAACCCTGGATTTGGGTTCTGATTGCCAATTTGCAGAAAACTTTACAATATAAAGTGAGACCATTTGGATTAATTCTTAGGAACACTAATAATTATTGTTTTCATTTCAAATCATCGGAAGCATAGTTTTTTCTTCAAAATATATAGTGAACATGGATATTACTCACAGGAGAAATGGCAAGTAGTGAACATATGGTAAATTTATTATGTTTGGGCTAAGTTATTTTTATAGTGATTGATGCATTGTAAAATAGTCTCATTAATAAAACAAACTAATTATACTTACAGTGAAAGTTTTTATTGTCATCTATAAATTTAAAATCCAGTCTCTTCCATAAACTCCAAGTTCACCAAGATTGTGATATTCCCAGGCCAACTTCACCATTAAGCACAATAGGCACAGTGCTTGTGGCACGCATTACCTTTAGGGGGCTCATGAAAATAGCTGTTATTTAACTTTTAAAATAAGGAAAAATGAATTTTTAGCTCAGAGAATTCAGTATTTAATATTGAATACTAACCCTGTATTAGGTACTAACCTCTGTAAGTTGACTATACAAGAGACTACAACAAACTGGTCCATACACAGAGATGGTAAACATGAGAAATTAGGCCTGCCATCCTGCTAACACATGGGAGGCGTGTCTGGATTGTGAAAATTAGGTCAACGTAAGGAGGTAGTCAGTGTAGGGATGTGGTCAACTTTACAGGTTTTATTGTATTTATATTTATGTTAAGACAGTTATAAAATATAATTTTTAATTATTTAAGGGAGGAAGAGGCTCATAAAAGCAAAAATCCCTCAGGCCCACAAAAATCATACTGCAAAGTTATAATGCCAACCCTGGATAGCCAAAAAAGGATCTAGAGATACCTCCATTTGGCATGATGAATTATACACAACAATCAAGCAAAAACATAACAAACAATGATTAAAATTTAATGATTAAAATTTGTATAATATTAACAATGGCCAAATATTGCTTTAAACATTACACATATTAACTAAGAAAATGCCACGAAAGCTATGTTAACTAGTGTGATGAAAATGTGTCAAACGGTCTATGAACCAAGTGTATGGTGCCCCATGATCATATTAATGTACACAGCTATGATTTAATTAAAAAAAAAAAAATAGGGTGGCGCCTGTGGCTCAGTGAGTAGGGCGCCGGCCCCATATACCGAGGGTGGCGGGTTCAAACCCAGCCCCCGGCTGAACTGCAATCAAAAAATAGCCGGGCGTTGTGGTGGGCGCCTGTAGTCCCAGCTGCTTGGGAGGCTGAGGCAGGAGAATCGCTGAAGCCCAAGAGCTAGAGGTTGCTGTGAGTCCTGTGACATCATAGCACTCTACTGAAGGTGGTAAAGTGAGACTCTGTCGCTACAAAAAATAAATAAATAAATAAATAAATAAAAAATAAATAAACATTACACATAAATTGCCTATTTGTTACAAGCTTCTGAGGCAGGTATTATTATTATTATTATCATCATCATTCCCCTTTTATATGTAGTCTGACTTGTAGGTGACATCACACACAACCTACTTGCAGATATTAGCATCTGGTTTTGAGCAGTAAACATAAAAATGGTGCAACTGTTGGTATTATCCCCTCAGTAAACAAACGAAGCAGAATTAGTCATCAGAGGAATGTTCAGGTTTCCTGCCACACTTACAGAAGTTTCATTTTTGGTACCCCACTATCTAAAACCTTTACTAGGCTTTAAGCGTTATGGGGTTTGTTTTTTCAATCTTAATAAAATGTTAGAATTATTTTTGACAATTTTTTTAATCCTACAATTGCCTACATCCTTTTAAAATAAATACTATGAATATTGCCACCTTGTTGGGCCCAGCTCCATGGTAGCACAGTTTTGTCAGAGGAATAGTATATGGCAAATTGTGAAATTTTATTATTCCCAACATACCTTTTTGGATATAGTAACTGAACTTTTTCAACTTAAGAATTTTGCTTCAACTATGCATATAAAGGTGGCATTTGTATAAGGTAAGATTCAAGTAGAGAATATAAGTTGACTATGCCTTAAAATAATTAACTAGTTAATTAACCCAAGGATGAAAAAATATGCACAGCCGTCATTATGCATGACTCCTGTAATGCTTGCCTGGGTGGGAGGAGGCAGAGATCTGAAACAGGTAACCACGTGAGTTCTTTCTACCAAAAGCATGTCTGGGTATATGATTTCAATATTCCTGCATATGTCGTCCCTCTTTATCCTTTAGTTTACTTGTTAGAAGACAGAATACCAAGTTCCAGACAAATTAGTATTTTGGTATATTACTATAAGATTCTTTTGATCTATCATATATATATATGTGTGTCTGTATATATATGTATGTCTTCTCTATTTGTATATACAACATAGGCTACAAAGGACTATTTACCCAGTTAAATCATCCACAATAATCAATACTAGTAGTGAAGATTCCCTAAAAGCTCAACTAGTTCTGTAACCATGTATGTAGTTACACTATGACTTTGTAGTCATATGAGTGAATTATTGCTTGAATGATGCACTTTAAGTACTAGTAAATAATACACTAAATATACTATTAAAAGGGGGGGTCTGAACATGTGTTATATGCAATTGAAATGTTTGAATCATAAAAGAGTGATATAAAACAGCTTATTTATTTTGTTTATATCATGGAATAGAAGGTTCTTCGTGTTACAAATCATGTACAAACTGTGTTGGAAAGCACATTTCTGGAGTTGGAACCTTTTCAGGGGCCTTATCTGATTTCCTCTTAAGGCACAGCCATCCCAGGACCTCAGCCAGTTTATTAGAATGAATCATGAAGTTGGAGAGCCTGAGTAAATTTTAGAGGTTACCTGGTCTAATGTTCTTATTTTATGTGTGGAAAAAAAAATGAAGGTCCCCAAAATGTATATTTATTTGAAGACAGGAAAAGTGTATTCAAATTATGATACTACATACTGATAAAAAATGATGAATACAGCTCATGTTGAGCACCTCTTGTAATTGCAGAAATCAAACAGCTTTAGTGTTACAAATTGAATACGTGTTTTTTCCTTTCTTAAAATGTGTATGCATTTTTTTGCACCTTTGTTGTAAATGTGAAGTGATCTGAGGTCCCACAGCTGTTCAGAGACAGTATGGAACTAATACAAGGTCTTACAGTCTTTGTGTTCCCATCCTTTACACTGCTACACCTTACACATTTTGAAGTCCTATTACTAATAAATACTACTAGGCTTGGCAGACAATTGTTATAAAGAAAAGAATGAGAGATGGATATTTGGCAATAACATTTCCATGGATTTCAGCAGAGAGAGATGATGAAACAATTACTTCATGAAGAAAAAGGGTGCAGAGTTTGAGAAAGACTAGGTTTATCTCTAGAGATACAGGACCAAACTTACCTATAATTGTGAAAATACAGTTGTCTTACCTCTACATACTATGAAGCAAAGAATTTGTGATCTTTGGACATAGAAGTATACTTCTATTTCCAAACAGAGCTACAATTTTCCTTTTTTGAAAAAAGAGGTCTAAGAGGTTAAAGATCATTAAATGCCTGCCTTGAAAACCCAGAAATGAAGGCATTATATAGCTTAGGTGCTTTCTTCTAAATATATTGCCCTTAATCATCTTTAGCCTCCAAAGTAAAATTTAGAAAATAAGTTTGATTATTGCTTTTCAGTATTCTGGCAAGGACAAATTTTTTATCCTGGCAAGATTAGGGGAAAATCCTTTTAAAACTGGACATTCCAGTATTTAGAACTTTTTTCAGGGATGTTTCGAGCAGAAGGTGAGTTTAGTCTCTGCTCTCCTAAGCATCTTAGATAGGTGAAAGAGAGCATGTACCTCTGTGCTCTCTCTCTGAATGTTTGTGCCTATCTTTCTTCTTTGTACTAATGTTTCTTTTAAAATAATGACTGTAAAGAAAATAACCGTAAGAGGATTGATCTGACTGATAAAAAGCACAATGGGATCCTTTCTGTTCTCTTTAGGCTTTGAGGAGGATACCTAACAACAGGTAAAGCCATTAGTCATGTGCCTAGCACAGAATTAGTGCTCAGTTTCACTTGGTATTAATTGTGGTTGCAATGATAACTTTAGTGGTGTGTTAAGAAATCCTTTGACTCAGAGTGTGAAATGGTATTCTGAAACAACTAGATCAAAGTATACTTGTGCCAGTAATGAATGAGAATACCTGTTGATCATTAGATCTTTTGGGCCAGTCTGCCACTGCCACTACCCAGTAGATGGGCATTGTTCTAAAAGGCTTTTTGCTTTTAGCACCTCATATAAGTGACAAAATATAGAGCACATCTGTTTTGTCATAGCAAAAATATTAAAGTAATAACAATTGTGACTAATGTGTAAGAGAAAAGGTAATGACCTTTGGAAAGACAGTTATTGAGTCAATTTTCTTAATAATGTAAAGAGCAAACTGAATGGCATCAGATTTTTCTTGGTAAGACTCCACGTAGACAGAGACCTGTGCTCAAAGTGTGGTCTCTAGACCAGCAATATTGGCTGCACTTGGAAACTTGTTAGAAATGCTCCCAGGCCCAGATCGATTTCATCACAAGCTCTACTGGTGGAGACCAGGAGTCTGTGTTTTAACAAGCACGTCAGCTTATTCTGATGCAAAGTCAGGTTCCAAAGCACTGAAATACAAACTAGTAACTCTCTGGCTCCCTCTCTGTGTCAGCCGCCCCCTTCATTTCTCTCTCTCCTTCTTCTCCTCCTCTTTCCCACCCGGTCTCCCTCCATCTCTCTTTCTTCTCCTTCTCTCTCTGTCCCTCCCTTTGTGTTTTTTCTTTCCTCCCTCTACTATGAATTGGTCGTTGAAATTAGTCAGTGCGTTATTGTTAAATTAGAGAAATTGCCTCACTGGATCCGAGTCAGCTGGTTACTAAGGCAGCCGAGGCAGGGGTAGCAGTACATCTCTCTTCATCTCCAGCCCAGCCTTACTTTTCCTGCACGGCGCTCCGCTAATAGGTTTAAATGCTCTTGAAGAAAACGTCTCCTATTGTCGATATTATTGTCCTTGGAGACACTGTCTCTCTGAATACAGTAGACTTTCAAAGCTTGCTGATTAAATCTTTCATGCTTTAAATCCAGACACTGTTCTATTCTAGGTGAAAGATTGCTGTTTCTTTATTATTAAAGGAAGAATTGTGTCTATCTATAATTAGTTGTATCAGCCTTCATATCAAGAGGATAGTAATTTTCTGAACCGGAGCTTTCCAAAGTAGCAAGAAAATAATTTTACAAGTGTGTTTTTCAAGAGAATGAATATTATGAGGCTGTAGGTTCAAACTATTCTGTTGAAAATGTACCCAAGTTAAGCCAGACATAAATTCCTAGTCTTTCTATTTTTTTGTCTTGCGGCCCTATGTTGCTACGACATTTTAGCTCACCTAAAGTCCTCATGAGGAGACAGCTAGATACAAGGTAAAGTAACAAAGTGGACAATCTTCAATAAGATAAATTAAGTAGATGACATATCTTCAATTCAGAGGCAACAGGGAATTGCTTCTTCAGTCTCAGTGGAGCAATGAAAAAGCTGCACCTCATTGCTTCCCACTTCAGTCCTCTTTATACTCAGCCATGAGCTTGTTTCTCAAAGCATGTTTCCATTCACATTTTCCTCCTGAAAATCCTGTGTGGCTTTGCAGAGTTTATAGATGCTTCACTCTATCCCCAGCTCTCCAAAAGAGTGCCTCCTTTGAGTTCGATCCTTTAAAGCCATGACTCTGCTGTTATAAATGAAACCAAACTTGTCTCTGCTAGGTGTAGCCCAAGTTGTCCCAGAGAATACTGTAGAATTGCAGTATTGATATACTTTGGGTAACAAACTTTGTTATTAGTGACTGAACTTTGATTTGGTGAATGAGGTCTCACCATTCTGACTTTCAATGCCTTTCAAGGTCTGACCGCTGGTGGCAGGCTGGTCGGTGAAGACTGCTTCACACTTACGTGGATTCCACCCTTCGCAAGGTTCTTAACATCTACAGAGTATTAGAATGGTTTTCACCTTAAATGCTTTTTGCTACAGTTGTTGGGAATTTATTGAAATAGTGTACATAAAATGTCTAGCATATAATAGGCATAGAGTCAGTGGTAAATGTTATTGTTTCTTGAATTCATGACTTTCTCAAGTTAGGTTCTTTATCAAAAATTTTGTGTCCCTTCCTTTAATATCAAAAATATGTGTTGCTTCATGGTCTATCTCAATGCCACCTACTCCATGAAGTGTCACTCAGACGTACCTTCACAAAATTTATAGATCTTTTACGACCATATTTCACTTTATTTATTGGTTTTCAACTGTGTTCTTTTTTCAAACTGAAGCTAGGGTTTTTCCTTAAAAATTTATGTTTTTGAACAATTTTTTTTTTAACTCTTTATGGTCCCTTGTTCACAAAAATATATTCAGTAATATCTGATGAATTAAATGTTTTAATTTAAAAAATAGACAAAATAGCAAAGTTTAGAAGGCAGTAAAACCGAACAAGTTGAGATAACACAAAATTATTCTTGTCACATTTTTTATATAATAGTATTTAACATCACATAGTTTCTTCTCAGTATTGTTAAAAAAAGTCTTTTCAGAAAATGTCTCAAGTTTTCTGAGGCTATGTTTTCAATTAATTATTCCACAAAAACTTTCTCTGTTAAATCTTCATGTTTATGTACATGTGAATGTAGAACTTCTTCAAATACTGACTTCCATACCTTGTATTTATTTCATTTCTCCTTCAAACCCAGTATTTTTTACTTCTAGTAACTTAAAAAAAATATGGTGAGGCATGAAAAATCATCAAGAGTAGCTGGAGACAGAGAAGAGGAAAACATAAAATCATAAGAGTAGGATAAAGCCAAGAAATAAAGAATATTTATAGCACTATTTATATTGGTAATTTAACACTTTACCTTCCGGGGCATCTTATTATCATAGAGTAACCTTCAGATTAATAAAAGTGAATAGAATGTGAACGTATTCACAAAGACATAAAAATATTAAATCACAAATCATGTATGAGTAGCAACTATTAAATTAAAAAATATGTATGCATATGAATTTAAAATAATATTTTATAGATTAAAATTTTCCTGTTGAATTGGTAATAACCATGTCAGACAGCGAGGACCAAACTCTCACAATAAAAGCACTAATATTCTGCCCAAATAAGAGCTCACTGAAGTAGTTCCCGGCAGTTCTTGGGCTTGGAATACCCCTCCGATATTTGTACCCCAAGACTAAGAATCTTTCAGATCCTGATATTCTCGATATTTGAGATAGAGTACGCTGAGAGATCAAGAAGACAATTTCAAACATTTTTTAAATGGATCAAGGGACTTTAATCATGTTAATTGTCAATGATCTAAATGTAAATTGGGACTCTGAAAAACATGAAATAATATCTTGTAATATGTAAGCCATTTTATACAAAATTGTTAGGTATAATTACTAGCTGAATTTCAAAATAAGTGAATGTGACTGAATATTTCTATGAAAAAAACCAACACTAAGTACACAGAAATATTAACACCCTTGGTGAAGGTCTTAGTTAAAAATTCTCTTTTCTTTATATCTACTAATAAGATGTATGCATTATCACAATTGTCTAAATGTATGGTTACTACTATTAAAATAACATGAAGGCCATGGTACATTTCCTATGTAATTGACTAAATATTATTTTAGAAGTATGAACATGACCTGATTATATATTAATAGGATTGAATAATTTTTAGAAATCTAAGAGAATATTACTAGTTCAAAAGTAATATCCATTATCAAAATTAATGAAGCACTGATCTCTTTAACTATCTACAGAGTTTTTCACTATAATCTGTCATAAAAATTAGGAATCCAAGAAACTATCTTACCCTGACCCTAAATTATTCTAATAAGACTATGGCAAAAGATATTTACTCTTTGAGGAAATTAGGCTGCATTTTATGTTGTGGGGGGGAGGAAGAATCTTCAGGCGTAAGCACCATTTGGTTACTTATGTTTTACATTAAAGTTGTTGACTCATAGATTTGCTTTTAAAACCCATGCTGCATTTAAGATTAGAAGTAGAATTTCATGTCTGATGTTTCTTCCTACTCTATTTTTTTTTTCAAAATCTGATGCTATGTTTCTTCTACCCTAATGGGTATAATCCCTGAGAGGCAGCGTCCCTGTTATAGAGAAAGTGACGCCTTCGCAGCAGATACGGGGAGTGTACAATATTACAACAGGTCTGCCTAGTATTTATTTCTTTTTTTTTTTCTTCAGGGAGGGGAATTATCAGCACAAAGTGAGCATTTTTTAGAACATGGCATGTGATAAATATTTTTCTTACTGTTTTTAAGGTGGAAAAATGTAAAAATTGGGGAATAATGATGTATCTACCTACTCTGCATTAGCTTATTGGTTCCTTGAAACTTACACCAAATTTATACCCAAACATTTGTGAACATAGTACATTCATAGCGTTATGATAATTAGTTCAGAACTGTAATAAGCAAGGCTTTTTCCCCTTCCTCCTTGAAAATCATTTCAAGAACCAAAAGGCCTGTATCTATCTCATTGCTGAAACAGGGTTCTCAGTAATAGAAAAATGTTGAACAAGCAGAGAAAAGTGTTTAGATGTGCACGTGTGTGGTCATATATATGTTACACCGCAGCTTCCATTACTCATGTTGCATAATCTATTCAGAAAACATGCCTCAGTCACCTGAGTGGAACATATCAATGTGTAAAAATTGGAGTTTGCTCTTTAGAACTGAAGCCAGCTTTAATAGATGCTGCGCAAGCTTCTGAGACCAGACACCATGAAGATTCTCTGGGCTATTTCATTAACAAATTGTATCTCTGCAGCCAGCATTTCTCTATGTATTTATTGAACAGATAATAGGAAATAACTACTTTCTTTGTGAAGTTGTAAATAATGTGGCAGAAGGATATTAAATGCACTGAGATGTGACAGAAGAGCTAAAATTTGTGGGTTTTAGAATTTTATGATGCAAGCCTTTTCTTTCCATGAGTACGTGTAAAGTAAACAGCTATATTTGAGTTGTTTATGCGGACAATTATCAATTTAACATTGCAGCTGCTAAAATGAAACTCTCCCAAACCCAGAACTTCTCCTTGTACTTTTTTCTGAAATACCACTTGCTGAAGGGCTTTACTAAAAAGAGAGAGGGGGGGAAAAAACTCTCTTAGCCTTATCCATAGTGTAGCTTCAAATGATGAAAAACCTTTCATGATTCTAAAGGTGGTTTTATGTTCCTGCTTCTCATAATCACTGTATGGCTCCCATAAAGGTGACAGGAGGGCACCAGCTTTTCTAGTCTAACATAGCTATCCTGTTTACTGAAATAGTTCCAAGCAGTGCCATGCCGAGATGATACATTCCCAAGCTCACTGCTGTCAGCACGAAAGCTCTTTTGGGTTGTCTTTTGAGGACTTAGTAGGATTTTACAACTATTTTTTAACAGTAAGTGAAGAAAAACTCAAATAGAGAGAACATTACAGAATTAAGGTTTCAAGTGGCATGGATATTGCATTTGCTTTTTCTTATCACAGAAAACTAACCTCCAATTATACTGGCCCCGATAACTTGCTGATTTAAATATTGATTTCAGTTGTTGCTGCTGAAAAATGGCTGTCCTAGATGTGATGATTTTGATCTTCTCATCAAGAGGTCGTATTTGTACTGTTCAAAGAAGTGTGGAGGCAGTTGTATCTAGAATTAATTGTGTCCATGGCCAATTGTCAGCTGTATAAATGGCAAATTGTTTTAAGTTTTCCGAGTCCCAGTTTCCTTACCTAAATAAAGTAAGGGGTTTAAAACAAGAGGACTCAAACACATTTATCTCTGCCCCTTTCTGGTATCCCACTAAACTGAAAGCAAAAGCATTTTGAAATGCATGATTTTGTAAGAGAGACTAGGGTAGGAGGTGACCACTTACGGTGTTAATCCTAAATTTTGATGGATGGGTTGGGAAATACGTGGGCAGTAGTTAGTGACTCCGTAGGTTAGGTAAGCTGAGACCTGAGTGCGTTGTACCAGGGATGCCAACACAGACAAGGCACTGTGCTTCACAAAGCCAGAAAGGCCTGAGACATGGAGGTGCTTGTGATTTTGGAACACGCAAGGGAGGAATAAGATAAAGGTCTTTATAGAGGGCAAGTTAGACCTCGAGATGCCAGTGTCTCACTCTGTACATCTCAGCAATTACTCCTCTCACACTCTGGCAAATGGTAAGATACTAAGCCTCCTGGGGAAAATCCAACAAAGGCTTTGGAGGAAAAGAGGCTCAGTACTGCAGAGAACGGGGCAAAGGAACCCTATTGTAAGCAGGAGTGTTTAAGATCTACATATTTTCTATGTAACCGAATACATTTCTAGAAAAACAAGAAAGTAATGTGCATGCAAATGAATTTATCCAGGGAATAGCTAAAATATAATAGAAAGTATTTATTTATTTATTCATTTATTTACTTAATTCTGACACAGCTCATTATGTGCCAAGCTCTGTCTCAGTACTGCAGAGAACGGGGCAAAGGAACCCTATTGTAAGCAGGAGTGTTTAAGATCTACATATTTTCTATGTAACCGAATACATTTCTAGAAAAACAAGAAAGTAATGTGCATGCAAATGAATTTATCCAGGGAATAGCTAAAATATAATAGAAAGTATTTATTTATTTATTCATTTATTTACTTAATTCTGACACAGCTCATTATGTGCCAAGCTCTGTCCTAAGTACTCTGCAAATATTAATTCGCCTAAGGCCCATTACCACCTCCAGAGTGAGGTAGTGGCATTAATTGGTCTTCTGCCTCCAAATTCACCCAACTCTTCTAATCCAGTCTCGGATTTCCTCACACTGTATGTAGTTCAAAACATTTTAGTAACAACTCTACGTATACAATAAAACTGAAACTTTTTATTTTGGTGTGCAGGAACTTTCATTGTCTACACACCAGTTATAGGAGGTTCTTGCTACAGGCCAAATCCTCTCATATTTATTTGCCTTTACACATATTGTCCTTTTTGTCTTTTACCCTTTAAAACTTTGTGCACGTCTCCGGTTTAGGCTGTTGCTCTGATTCTGAGTCATTACTACTTCTGTGATTCCTTTTCTGATTTTCCTAAGAGGAACCATTGAGTACCTCACTCCTGTGCTTGCAGACCTAGGTAAGACCTGTCTCTACTACAGCGCTGATGACACTATCACTGTACTCATGATGGAGGAGGTTGGGAGGGGGAGAGAGATAGAAAGAGAAGAACATTAGTGGCACAATGTTCCTCTTAGGATGAAGTGCTTTAAAATACGTGAATAGGAGCTAAGTAATTTTTATTAACCTAAAATTTTAGAAATTACGAATGTCAACAAATAAATAAATTCACACAACTGGTAATTATATTTTAGTAGCACACCATGTTATTTATAGTTTCTAGAAATGAGAACAATTTAACTTTGTTTATACTCCATCATGTTTTTGTTTTTGTTTTTTAAAGTATTTTTCTTATATAAAGACTATTGATGCTTTTCAACTGTTATCTGCAAAACACTGATATACATAGCTGGCTTACAACATGCAGCGTGACACAGTCAGAAGATTTGGTCTGTTTCTCTGCCTTTGTTTCATACTATTGAATTACTAGTAAATGTAATTCTGTTTAAATGATTTGTATTATAGAAAACTATGTAGTCCAGGTGAGGTGGCTCATGCCTGTAATCCTAGAGTTCTGGGGGGTCAAGGTGGGAGGATCCCTTGAGATCAGGAGTTTGACACCCACATGAAACAAGCAAGACTCCATCTCTACTAAATAATAATAATAATCATAAAGGAATAAAGGAAAATTTTCCTGGTATGGTGGTGCCTGCTTGTAGTCCTAGTGACTCGGGAGGTTGAGGCTGAAAGATGTCTTTGAGGTCAGGAGTTTGAGGTTACTATTAGACAGGCTGAGACCGTGGCCCTCTAGCCTGGACAACAGAATGAGACTCTTGTCTCAAAAAAAAAAAGCTATATATTACATATTATCTTATTATTTCTATTTTATGTATATATACTTATGTGTCTGTGTCTATCTATGTATGTACACTTACATATGTGTGTATTTATAATAGGAAAATATATGAGAGCTGTTTGGAAGATATTCGGCCATGCAACATGGGGGGAAATGATATTAATAATGGCCGAATACCTTCTGGGCAGTCTTTGTACATTGCAGCTTTTATTTTGTTTGGTTGGTGAGTATCTTAAACTCATTGGGTTCTCAGTTTCATGACTTGTAAGGTTTATTTCCTTTTCTTTCTCTACGTTTCTGATAATTAGAACATAGACACTTGCTGCATCTTCTTTTTATTTATTATTAGTATTTTTTTTTTTGCAGTTTTTGGCCGGGGCTGGGTTTGAACCCCCCACCCCCAGCATATGGGGCTGGCGCCCTACTCCTCTGAGCCATAGGCACCGCCCTGCATCTTCTTTTTAGCAAAAAAAGAAGTACTCTGGGAACTTTGCTGATACAAACAGAATTTTTGATGGAAGTTTTAAGAAATCAAGTGACATTTTGATAAACAAGTATACTTTAAAGAAACTTTTGCAATTTTATAAGTAATTATTCATGTTGTGTTTGTCAGAGGAAAAAATTAGAGTAAAAGGACCAATACAAACATATTAAACACTTGGCAACATTTCCCATTACAATGATAATAAGAGTTTTATAAGTATACAGGCATTTGGGAGAAAATGGGAGGTTGAAGAAATAAAATTAATTTGAGCAAGACTTGAGAATGAGTCCAAAGTTTCTAAATGGGCTTCTTTTAGTAATAGCAATGACTAACATTTATTGACTAACTGTAATATTACAGTAACTATTAGGAATGGATTTTCATCTTATATTCTTAGAACAATACACAACAGGTAATTTTTACCCTATTTTTGTATCTGTGTTGCAAGATCTCCACATTTTTTGAGAGGAGGAAACTGACAGAAAATTGCCAGGTACTTGCTAAGTTTATGCAGCTAGAGAGCAATTGTATAGATGTTTGGAAGGAATATTTGATATTTGTGCTTAAAAATTCACATTTATAGGTAAAACAACAAGGACCTATACATCCGGTCTCACAGAATTGCTTAAATAAACTCTGTGCTAATTTTCCCACTCCCTGTTTACTGCCTCCCCCTTCAATAATAGTGCTAGCTCAGGCTTGAGTGAGCAATCATGCAGAAGCGTTATCATCAGTAGAGTTACAGAAAATAAACTCTCAACCCATCGATATTGGGAGTTAGTAATAATAACAACAAAATAAAATTGGATTTGGATGTATGGATGATGAACTGTGTCATTGGTCTGCTGTCCACCAACTGTTTTAAGATGATCAGAAGGAAGATCTTTTGGTGTTTAAAAAAGTTACTAATGAGATCCTTCCCAACTCTCCTCACGGATGTCAGACTTCCAGCTACAATCGGCATTACGCAGTCCAGGAGCATCTTGAGTGCCACTAGGCAGTGAACGACATTCTGAGGGCTTTTCATCACATAAATATGAAAAAGCAGATGTAGTATGGGCATTTGTTGACCCGTGTGGCACTTTATTAACCAACGGTTGTCTGATAATTGCACGCTTTAATTTTTCTCTGTATCACATGACAATTTTTCTAGGAATTTTATCTGGTCTGGAGCAAGAGTTGGATTGAAGCATAATGGATACGAGATGAGTGGAATAGAAATTTAGAAATTTAGAAATTTGTTGCTACTAAGAAAATTATAAATAAATTGATTGATATAGTTGTTCATCCTTTTATCATACTAGATAAAATATTTCTATTCTATGTGTGTATAAATCTATAAAACATGAAATTTAAATAGTGGTCAGCTTGTTTGATTATTAAGGCAAAGACTTTTGGGGCTAGAAAATGTTTATTGTTTAATGCCTTCCTTTGGAAAAAATTATATTACAAAATGTTTTAAAGTACATCGAAATAATTTTAAATGTAGGAGGCATATTCGTGGTTGACATACACCACGTTTTCTGTCCCTCCTTTCCATTCAATTTGTAATTCCAAGAGCTGAATGGCAGGATGAGAGCAGCTGGGCCTGTGTAGGATGCCATGGGCTTCCAAACTGTTCCTAGGTCTGTCACTGCCGGTGGAGTACCCAAGCTCCGTTGTTCTTTAGAAAGCTCTCCTCAAGATGTCTTCTGGGAATATTTTTTTTAAATTGAAAGAACAGTGTCCTTCTTTGGAAACATGCAATATTTTTAGAATCCTGTGATATTCTACTGTAAGACACAAGCCAACAGTTTATGCATCCCTGTCCAGGAAGATGAATAATAAGTAATCCTAGGGATTTAAACCACTCTTTTAAACCCTTTAAAGACATTTTTATTTCTTCTGTATAAAATAACAACAAAAATAAAAATAGACCGAGCTTCCATTCACTTGAAAAAGAGTTCTATACTAGGGTTGAGAAAGTAAACAAATGCAGGACAAAAGACAACTATTTAGATTCATTGAATATATTTCTTACTTTGTGAAATGTTTTTTTTGTATGGCAGAAAAGAAGTTATGTATTTATTTTCCAAGTGCATTTTTTCTTTTCGTTGTTTGAGTAAGGTCAAATGAATACTCAGAAAGACAATGTGGACCTCTTCAATTTTCTAACTTTTGGCTTAAAAGATAAATGAGTAAAATAGATAATTTAGGGAATGTATGCAGTAATAAATGCCTAATTAAATTTTTGCTTTGTAATTCTTGGGGATTTCATATGTTTTATTCTGATTATCAAACAATACACTAAAGAAGAGATTATAAATTTATTTTGGGCATAGGGAAATAGACATTAGAAGCTTGACTGGTCATTCATAACACAGCTGTGTCATGGCTGACATAAGAAATGGCTATATTTACACCATAAAATATAGATAAATAATTACAGATTTGTTATCTATAGTAGGGTATTATAATGCAAAGCAGTGCATAATTGTAACCAGTTGCCAAGATATAGATTGTGCAGCTTGAAGTCTCTACATAAATGTGGAGAAGTCCACACAAAATATGAAAAAAAAAAATATTAGGACTAAAATGTTATTTAAAAATTGAGTATGTTAAATTGCATCTTGTTATTAATAACATTGGAAGTGTAAATCATAGAGCTCTTTAGTTGCTGAAATAATGCCTTTGTTATCATCATTGAAACTTCTTAAGGGAAAGTGTGCGCACACACACGAACACGTGATCTATGGAGTATATAAAACATATAATTATTGCAAGATATATGGAATTAAATTATAAATTGATTAATTGATTAATGCTTACTCCTACATAAGTTGCTTTGCAAAGGGAAGCAGCATCTATTAACATGATTTATTTCAGATCCATGAAGCTTGAAAGAATTCAAGCCTTGTGCTAGAGATTCTGGTGCCTTCTGCTTTCCCCAGCAAAACACATCCCAATATCCACAGGATTGACTCCCAAGCACCATAGGGGAGTTTGAACAGAGCTGGGAATTTTCTGTGGAGTCTGGTGTGTTCACAGGGTCTGAGTTCACATTTACCGTACTTTAATCTGGAAAACTTTTGTGTTGCATCCATAAGGTACTTCTCAGGGTCCCTGGAAGTTTTAAGTCTTTTCAGAGTGTATTTTTCAGGTGACACAGTGGGACCAGTAATAGTGAAACCTTGACTTTTCCCAAGTGGAGTGAAAGGCAGAATGATATCAAAATTTGTCTACTTCTCTAATGAATCTCAGAGTTCAATTATTTTGCCAGACATATAAAATAACACACTTACTGTATTTTATTGTATATAAAATTATTGTATTTTATTGTATATAAAATATTAGGCCTTCTTCTGTGATAGTCCCTAAAGAAACTAGAATGTCAGAGTCCCTCTACATATGTCCCCTCTAGCAGCATATGGTACATTTCATAGTCATAAACCACCGTTGTGAATGTCAGGAAAATCAAGCATTGAGACTCAGAGGTTTTTCATGAGCACTGCATATGTGTGTGTGTGTGTGTGTGTGTGTGTGTAAATACGTGTGCTTAAGGCATAAGATTTTGAAGACTTGGTCACATGGACTAAAAAATTTATCCATTGAAAACTGATGGAATTTGAAGATGACTAAATCATTAGGTAACATTGCCACAGCGTGGTTTTGAAGATGTGTCAAAATCCCAGCCATCTGGAAGAAGGACATACACCTTGAAACACGAAGAAAAGTCTACAAAGACAAGTGTGTTGTTACATCAAACATAGGTTTATGGTGCTCAGAGGTGGAAAAGTTGGAAATATTGTTTGTTTATTCCAAAAATTTGAATACATTCGTGGTTCGTAATAGATCATTTTAAAAATCCTAAAATTTAGTGTTTGTCTTCAGTCTTAAAAACTTAAAAGATAAAACCATATTATTTTTTTATCTGCCTTACTGTGTCTTACAAGAGATGGGAATCCAGGTGCTCTGGTTTCCATGCCACTTTTCTTTGCACCTATTAAAATTCTAATTTGGCTTTGAGAGAAGGAAAAATGATTTTACTTACTAGGATTATTTAGCTAGCTATGTGATGCAGAGGCAATTTTCAGATTTACATTCTTATCACCGCTTCTGTAAGCTCAATTATTTTAACAAGGTCTTTCCAATTTCCCCTAATGTTTTTCATAACTACCTCGAGCTTACATTTAAATCAAACTCATTTCTGAAATAACTCATTTCTCCTAGACTTTTGAAGCTTTCAGTATCATACTTGTACAGAGTTCTGTTTCTGTGTGTGAAGTTTGCAATAAAGATTTTTCTTTTTCTTCCAGTGGATTTAGGAAGCTTTAGTCAAAGCCATTAAAGCAAATTTGAGGTTTGCATTTTTATCAGGTTGTTTTCAAATTATGTTGCCATATTGGCCACTTACTCCGATTAGTAAGAAAAAGTACTAACTAAACCTTTAGAACAAGTTAATCAGAAATGCCATGTGTAATGCTTTTCATTTGGTAAAGAAAAGGTACAGATTTTTATTGTACTCAATTATTAGGCTTGATGTTAAGGATAAACTAATCAGATTATTACATCCTAATGTAGGTAGTGTTTATAAGTTATTTACATATTCAATGCTTTATTGAACAGATGTATTATACATATAAAACTTCTGCAAGAAATTGTTAGGAACATTTTAGTTTGATCTGTTTTAATGATGAATTTCAAATATTCTAAAAACAAAACCATAGCACCAAATTCTTGAACATATGTGTTAATGGTAAATTAGATAACTTTTATATTGATATTTCATTAACCTTTACAATATTTCAACCTTGATGTACGTGTATACATGTCATACCTAACTCATAGTAAATTTGGCCTTAATTATCATTACATTCTTCTCCAAAAAAGGAGTGCATTATGCTTTTTGTTCCTGCAGTTAGCTGTACATAGTCTACATTGTCTATCTTTTGCCAAGACGTTCTCACTCTAATTAAAAGTACTTATTTACATCATTTAATTCTAATAAGACTGAGGAGTCGCAAAATTTAAAGATAGGCTTGGAGTACTGCAAAGTGAAACAAATTGGTTTTCATCCTCACATTTCATCCCCTTTTGATTTGTGTGAATCTATGATGTGGCTGAGATTATAGTACACGCTTTCAGAAATTAAATTGTCTGTAGAGATTATTGCTACTGTGCATGTGTAATTAAGTGTACTTGTTATTGTCTATAAAGCTGTAAAAACCTGCCGTTTTATGGGAAGGATATAAAGCCGATGATTTCAAGTCAATCAGTTGGAGAGAGTTCTGAGATGTTCCAACCATTAGTTTTGTGGAAAACTTTTAAGATATACAATCTTTCTGCAGAGAGCCTAGATGGATAAAGTAGTAAAAGCTCTGCCGTATTAATTAAACAAGCATTCATTAAGCACCTGCTGTGTATTTCCTGCCATGGACTCTAAAGTATGAGGACTGAAATGAGAGATGTCAGAGGGTTATGAACTGTTGGATTTGGAAAGAATGGAGAAAAATGTTAGCCACTTGTCCTTGTTTACTGTTAAGACCTGGAAAATGCAAGGGACTTAACTTCCCACATCTAAAATTAGCATCCGAGTATATCAGGAAAGAAAAAGCAAGCATCATGTACGCAGTATCAATCTGAAAATTGCAGATCAGCAACCTCAGGCCCACGCAAGAGAAAAATAATTAAATTCAGGAAGTGGGGGAGGGGCCTCAGTAAGTTAGCACTTACGGGGTGCACTATCCCAGCACATGTCCTGGGTGGAGGACTCAGCTGCACCCCACCAGTGCCAGTAGTTCAGCTGAGCTCATCATATGTTCCCTCACAATAACCCCAATTTTTTTAAAAAGGGAACAATAAATAAAATTTGCATCACTACTAGAATTAGAATGCACAAGAGAAAACAACTAAAAAGAGTGAACCCGAGAGTCAGAGGAGCTGTTGAGTTAATCAAAGATGGTAATGTGTTAACTGTACAAATGTCATAGTGATGCCAAAGTCAAAAATGATTAAATGTAAAATTTGATCTTATTGTTACTTCTAGATCAGAAGCCTCATCTTTACAGAAATGTCAAACATTTTCATTGATTCTAAATGAAAGATGAACAGAATTTTCTGTTCTTTGTGGTTGCTCATAATGACCAAAACTGTGTTGAATTAACTCATTTATAATATTTTATGATATCAGTCATGATACATATGTATAGGAGTTATTTATTTGCTTTAATAACAATGCTTACTGCTCATTTGGCTTGGAAACTTCTTTGAAATAATTTCTTGATGATCTAAATTCAGAGGATGGATACCAAATAAAAGCTGATGAGAAAGTCATTTCTTCAACGGTATATTTAACGTTTGAATTCCAGGTCTCATGTCATGAAGATCAAGGGAGGACTTTTTGCCAATTTAAACAAGTAAAATTCATGGCCCATTGCTATCATATCAGATTAAAAGATGGATTTCAACATAGATGTACTGCTCTTTGGAACAACGAATTAAATATTTATAATTAAATAAGTAGAATATCATTCACATGTCATAGCAGTCTGAAGATTAAGCAAACTAACTTTATGGTAGACTTCAAATTTTTGTATTTTAAATTATTTACATTCATGATAGAGATTTACATACATTTCAACAGATTATCTGAGTTTTTCTTTCACCTACTACTTTTCACTTTTTTCCTTCCCTGTAGCATTACTGCATGGAAGCATCAGAGCATGTAATTTTATATTTTCTGAGCCATTGTTTCTTCCCATTAACCAAGTTAATAGAGATCATTCTAATACCTTTCTTCCTGAGTGAACCCTAGTTTGCTATTTGGTCTTTTTCTTATTTCTTTAAGGCTCTAAGAATAATCTTAGGCATCCCTCCAAAATCACCACGGAGTAACAAGGGTGTAGCTAGAAAGCTACCTTTTTTTATTTTTGAATAATAAAATGTAGAATGAATTATACTTTAAAAAAAAATTGAAGTCAAAAATAGGAGGCCGAGTTTGTAGTCGCTATTCTACAGACTTCCTGTTTTACAGTACACTTTCTTATTAACATTAGGCACAGATGCTAGGCATTTACATTTCTTCACAAAGCAGTTAATCTTTTCAAAAATATGAGCTATGAAATAGAAGGAGAATGGGATACAGTAATACTGAAACAACTTTCTCTGCTTCTAAACATAGGTCAGAATAAATAACATTCTTTCACATTTATCTAAAATGTGCCATGTTTTTACATCTTCTTAATTTAAGCCATTGAAACAACATAGTCATTTGAGAGTCATTTCAAAAATATGCTTAAGGTAGCTAGGTAGCCAAGAAAATATTTTAAGGTATGTCAAGAAACTAAAGTTATGATTTAATGGAGTTGTATTTTTTTTTCATTAAATCTTGATATAAACCCTTTGTCTTCCATTCAACCTAAGGGAAGTCATTTAATCAATGTAACACTTCATGTTTCTACATATTCTAATTAGTACCAAATTACTTCTCAAACTGTGAGGTAGTTTCTTAACATGAAGGCTTTGGTTGGTCAGCAGTAAATGTTAGAGCACATATATTAATTTTGGTCTATGAAAATGCAAAAATACAAAATTATTATTTTTTATTTTGACAAATATTCTGACATTAAAGTTGACTGAGTTAATCAGTATACCTGAGTGATTCTGCCCTATCTCAAGTAGCTTTGTTAGGTGGTACCACTTGTACGGTAATAAACATTGAGAAAATTTTGAATTGTACATGCCATAGTTGATCAGGGAAGACTGACCTGTGGTGTACCAAGTATAATAATGAACAGTATAGAAGAACGGAGGTGTTACAAAGCAAATCGTCACCACGTCTACAGAGGAAAGTTAAGGAAAGATGCATGTAGAAAGTGCCACTTTAGTCTGGCCTGGCAGAAGAGACTCAGCCCCTACAGTGTCTAAGATCGGAATGGACACACTGGGACTGGCAGATGCAAAACCCCCAAGTGTGAGAATTTGGTGTGTCTAAATTATCACAAGTGACTCCGTGTTTGTGAAGCTGACAGTGCAGCCAGGGTGAAGAGATGTACCCAGCAAAGTGGGGAAAAGGCTCTCCACGCCACAAAAGGACTTTCAGTTTATCCTGTCAAAGATGGGACTTCAAGGAATTTCACTAAGGAATTTCAAGACAAGAAGTAAGACGGCAGCTGTACTTTGGAAAATTGAAGTGGGTTGACATTGAAAGCAGAAAGCCAATTGAAAGTGTATTGCAGTGGCTTCCAAGGAGGATCGTGAGAGGGCAGATGTAGTACGGCTAAAGGTACATTTAAGCGACTAAATGAAAAGGGGATTTAGGAGGAGGGAGGTGATTGCTTTTTCTCCAACCTGATTGCTTTTTCTCTAACCTGGTTGGTAAAGTTAGGGCTTAAACAATTATCAAGAAAAAAGTATGTCAGAAGAGCAGGTTTGTTGATGAAGATAAGTTTATCTTTGTTGTATTAAGACAAAAGGATCTGTGAAGATACATGGTTCCTACAAGAAAATATTTTAAAGTGCGTGAGGATTCTGCAGTGGGCCTATGTTTCCATGCTCAGAATCCAGGTGAGAAGGGAGTGTTTGAAAATGTCTAATCCGCATACCTGCCCATTATCAAGTGCTGTTATTTTCATTTTTGTAGTTAGGCACTCACTGATGAATGCTTTCAAGAGATTTTTGTAGATTTCCCTCTAGGCACTGGCAATGCATCAGAAAAGAACACAGTTTCAGATCTCCATGATTTTAATTTAGCAAGGGATACTGAGAAGTAAACTAATAATCCCAACACCACGTCAAAAGTTGCAGATTTCCTGTTTAATTTGCTTTTATTTGATTATTAGGGAGGACAGACACTTAAATAATTACTTTGTAGTTGCATTTGTATCTGTGTGTGTGTTTTTTTTTTTTGAGACAGAGTCTCACTATGTCGCCCTCTGTAGAGTGCTGTAACATCACAGCAACTTTAAACTCTTGCCTCAGCCTCCCAAGTAGCTGGGACTACAGGAACCTGCCACAGTGCCTGGCTATTTTGTTGTTGTTGTCATTATTTGGCAGGCCCGGTATGGATTCGAACCCTCCAGCTCTGGTGTATGTGGCTGGTACCTAAGCCACTGAGCTGTGGGTTTTTATGTACATCTGTGGACTGTTGATTTCTTAGAGAATTAATGATTTTAAACATAATGTGTCTAACAGGTTTTTTAATATTAAGAAGCTTTGTTTATTGAAAAATTTATTGTCTCCTTACATTCAAATATTATTTGTTGTTTTTATTTATTATTCCCTAATTATAGTGATTATTTTAGTAAAATTATAGTAGTTATTTTATTACTGTAGCCATGTGTTTAAACTTTTAATTGAAAAAATATCTCAGACTAGAGATAGAGATTATTTATGTGAAATCACATTGTATTGTTCCTAAGAAAGAATATACACACTTACATCCTTGTTGGTTGTTTCTTCACTTTAATGTCTGCTATTCTTTTTTATGTCCAACTATGCATGTTCTTCCATATTTATGATTATGTTTTTGAAAGAAGAAATCAAGTATTGGATGTCTTTCTGTTCTAACTCTATTCACAGTTAATCATTTACACAACAAGCATTTATTCAATACTCAGAGTGTAACATTCAGAAAATTCTAAGAAACATAAAATATGCCCCAAGTGCACAACTCAGAAGAAGCTCAGAAGAAATGACATTTATACTAATAAGAAAATATGAGTAAGAAATTTCTATAAAAATATCAATAAAAAGTGGTAATGATATTATGAGTAGAAAGAACAAGTTAAAGGCAAGAATAAGTTAATGTTCATAGGCATTAATTAATAAGTGTATTTTTTAAAATTCAGGAACAATTTTTTTGTTGTTGGTTTTGGTGGAAACTGTCTCCCTCTGTCGCCTGTGCTCAAGTGTGATGGCTTCAGCCCAGCTCACAGCAACCTCAAACTCCTGGGCCCTAGCCATCCTCTTGTCTCCGCCTCTAAAGATGCTGGGACTACAGGTGCCTGGCACCACACTAGGCACACTTTTTGTATCTTTAGTACAGACAGGGTCTCACTCTTGCTCAAGTTTTAGTTTATTGTAAGAATAAAAGAGGGCTCTTCACGCTCTCTGTTATCAAGCTGCTAGTATTCTCTGTGTCTTGAGTAAAAGTCAATAATATTATTGGTGTGATACATTGCAGCTTTGCCTTTGATAACAATTCGTTCCAATACAGGGCTTTATGTGTTAGATTAGTCAATTAGTGACTCTTTGCCTAGTGTTATTAAATGAAAAATTTAAACTAAATTCTGGATATTATTAAAACTGATCCTTTATTATAAATATAATTTTCTGATGTGTTATTTAAAAAGTTTTAAAACAAGGTCATTGATCAACACCTGGGCTTTCTGAAAAAAAAAAAAAAAACTAAAGTAATAATATTATGTTTTAAAAATAGAATCAGCCATTTGGAAAGAATGGTGTTGGTTTGGGATGGGATCAATGGCAATTATTATTGCTGCAGCAGGGAGATTGATAGATGCAGTGATGTAGAGATGATCTTTGGTCAAAAAGGAGCCTTGTACTTACAACAGAAGAAGAAAGCTGGCATCAAAGGGCAAGCAGAAGAAGAAGAGTTCAATTACCAGTGAAATGAGGAACCTTGGTTTTTAAAGTTTTCCTGAATTGTACAAATTGATTTTTTTAAAGACACGAGCTAAATAAATGACATGTGGTTGGGCTCACATTAAGAACCTACAAATGGGCCCGGCATGGTGGCTCACACCTATAATCGTAGACCTCTGGGAAGCCAAGGTAGCTCAGGGGTTTGAGACCAGCCTGGACAAAAGTGAGACCCCTGTCTCTACTAACAATAGAAAAACTAGCCAGGTGTTGTGGGAGTGCCTATAGTTCTACCTATTCAGGAGGCTGAGGCAAGAGGATTGCTCAAGCCTAAGAGTTTGAGGTTGCAGTGAGCTATGATGTCACGGCACTCTGTCCAGGACAACAGAGTGAGACTCTGTCAGAAAAAAAAAAGAAAGACAGAACTTACAAAGAAACTTATAAAGGAAAGCATCTCTGGAAACATTCTGTTTCTCTAATATATTACTAAAATATGATTGTATATACATTTGAATACTTATGCTGGTAAATATATGAGTGTTTATATATTAAGTATGCACTGGATGGGAAAGATAGGTATATCCTGCACCTGCACAGCTGTTGCCTATTCTTCTTCTGGACTGCCTACAAAGAAGACTGGCAAATTCAAGGAAGCCTTTTAAATACAGTTTAATAATGAAAGTTGATTACCTTTATGACAGAGAGTAGAAAAGAGAAATGACAATTGTTTTATACTTTGTTCATTGACAGCTGGTCAAAAAAAAAAAAAGCAAAGACATCTGAATTAATTCCAAAAAAATTCAAAAGAAAAAGTGATGTCTAATATTCACATTAATATATTTCCTTAAGTGACTTTTTTAATTACAACAAAAAGCATGAGTGTGCATAAACATCAATGCATATTTGTGGATATAGAAGTAAAATCAAGAATAATGGGTAGCCTATGGTTGAAGGGAAAACATATTTTATAATTCTCAAAATAGAAAATTATAAGAGCTCTTCAAAAAAGTTATGGAGATAATCATATTCTATCATAATATGGACATAAAATGTTTGATCAAATATTTGTTCATTTTTCTCTTTCACATGTCTGCAAATATGTATCAAGAGCCTATTTTCTTATGTTTTGGCCGTAGAGATGTGAACTATGGGAAAGCAGCAGCATAGTCTGTCTTGTTGACAGCAGCAAACCTTTCTTTACTAACAGTGCTAGTCCTTAGTAGGCAATCAGTAAACAGCGATCAGCCAATGAGTGCCAGATACTGAACTAGGTGATATATGTTCACTTGTGACCAGAGCAAGCTACTTTCATGTCTAATGGTGGGGGTGTGGATAAAAAATAAAACACTTAAAGCAGTAACTACAGTAGAAGCTCCATGGTTGACCACCTCCCTACTTTGACACCTCATTAAATTGACCTAATTTTTGTAGACCAGATATGCACCACATGTATGTCAGCAGTAAGCCTAGTTCCTTATCTTGACCACCTTTGAATGTTGCCTTGTTTGTTACAGTCCCTTGGGTGGTAAATTTGCAGGGGTTCTGCTATATTGAGTTAAAAATCGTTAAATGACATGTAGAAAAAATGCCATTTTTTTCATATTTAAAAATGTTACTCTTTGTTGATAAATCTTACACATTGTAAGATTTCTTTCTAGTAATTTATAGTCTAGAGGTAAGAGTGTGAGTTTGAAAATAGTTACTTTTAATGATCTAGGGTGTCCCAAAACTCATCCCTAGAGTCTCCCTACACAGGGAAAAAGTGGGAAATTGTAGCTAAATCTACCTTTATTTATAAAATATTTGTTAAAATGTTTTAAAGAGAAGTGGCCAATACAGAGTGAATATCTGTATACCTTTTGTACAATTTTGTAATGACTGCTTGTAAATAAAGGCACATTTAGCTACAATTTCCCATTTTCACTATCTGTCGTGACTTTAGGGGTGACTTTTGGGACACTCTCTATTAGCATAAAAGGTCTTTATAGATTGCATATGATAGAACACTGGAGCTACACTAAACCTTACAGATGCAGGTGTCCCATTCCTAGGAGGAAATATTAATTATCTCTAGACTAGGGATGTGTTTGTAAATGTTTTAATGTCCATGTTTATCTAAAACATTTCTTATAAGGACGAGTTAACATTTAGAATTTCGTGTTCTTCTTCACCTATATCAAGAGTTACTCTACCCAAACTGTAAGCAAGAGGATTCACTATTTCAAGACCATAGACAAAACCTTGCTAGAGATCAATCCTGAATCGTGTCATAGTAACTAGTTTATGAATTAATAAAATTATAGTAAATAATTCTAAAAGGTGCACAATATGCTATTGTTATAGCTCCCTGTGTATTTGTTTAACTCTGTTCCATCAGAAGGGAATGGAAAAATATGAAAACTCAGAATTTTGAAATAACTACATTACAGAGACAATCATTCTCACTGTAGAAAGTGACTTCTAGGAAAATTTTCATTTCCTAAAATTCTAGGAAATTTTAAACATAATCTTCTCTTAAAAAGCAAACTGTTTCAGATCACTTAAACGTTTTTGGAATTTAAAAAACATTGAGTTTTATGGAAAACCAAGTGAAAATATCTACTGTAAAGTGTACCACATCCCGCTGAGACCTTTCTTCTCGGGCTGAGTTTGAGAGTGTGCCAGCACAACTGTAAACTGAACTCATGTCTGTAAATCTACAGATCCAGTGTTGTCCCAGATCTCACAGAGCACTTACTGTGATCTGTAGCACCTAATCACCTACCAAGAACGTTATGTTAATTTCTTCCTGCTGTAGCCTATATGTTCCTTTGTACTTCATGATAAAATGTCAGGGCGCTCCCAACTTGGACCTGGGGTAGTATCTCTTAAAATCTCAGTCTTTACTAACAGAGTTTGTTTGCTTAGTACACAGGATGCTATACAGCTCTTGTGAGCTATTGTTATAATAAAATTCCCAAATGTTTAGTAATCATATGCATTATTAATTCCTTACTCAATACTTTATATTAGTTATTGCATAGTAACTTTGTGCTAGGTTCTATAAATTTTCTCACTTAATTATTAGAATAACTTTATTGGAATAGATACTATCACATTACCCTCCTCGTATAGATGAGGAACCTGGTAGTTAGATAAAATTGTTTACCGATAGCTATGCAGTTAGTTAATAGCAGCAAAGCTTGACTCTAACTTGGATAGTCTGTTTCCAATGTAAGCAGGCATAAGGACTATACTATGAATATAAGTTCAAGAAATTTAGTTTGCAAACTGATCCTAGAAAAAATGCCACATTCCTCATGGTTGAATAGCCTCTAGTCATCTATGAGATATTCCCCCCAGGAAGCTATGCACCGATACCAGCACCTACTTCACCCTTCAAATCAGTTGTGGAACTCTTTTCATGGATTGGCCACCATGGTATGAGGTCTGACAATTAAGTTCACAATCTCATGCTAGAAAAATGCCTTAAAGGGTGTCGTCGGCACGTAGCTTCTCAAGGGAAGTACTTGGAAGATGGCGGTAGTGGTATTCAGTAATGTTCTGTTTTTTTCCAGGATGACTTCATGAATTTAGTTGTCTGACCTTATGGATGGACATGTTGAATTATAGCCTCAAGAGAAAACAGTAAATCTTTTTTTTTTGTTTGTTTTTTTTTGTAGAGACAGAGTCTCACTTTATGGCCCTCGGTAGAGTGCCGTGGCCTCACACAGCTCACAGCAACCTCTAACTCCTGGGCTTAAGCGATTCTCTTGCCTCAGCCTCCCGAGTCGCTGGGACTACAGGCGCCCGCCACAACGCCCGGCTATTTTTTGGTTGCAGTTTGGCAGGGGCCGGGTTTGAACCCACCACCCTCGGTATATGGGGCCGGCGCCTTACCGACTGAGCCACAGGCGCCGCCCAGAAAACAGTAAATCTTAAATAATGAATGAGTGAATGAATTAGTACATACCATCAGGGCAAGAGAAGGAAATAAAGGGCATCCAAATGGGAGCGGAGGTCAAACATTCCCTGTTCACTGATAATATGATCTTTTACTTAGAGAACCCCAAAGACTCAACCACAAGACTCCTGGAAGTGATCAAAAAATATAGTAATGTCTCAGGATAGAAAATCAAAGTCCACAAGTCAGTAGCTTTTGTATATGCCAATAACGAGAAGTTAATTAAGGACACAATCCCTTTCACAATAGCTTCAGGAAGATGAAATACCTAGGAATATGCCTTACAAAAGAGGTGAAGGACGTACAATGTATCTTAATACCAAAGAAAGACATAAAAAACCTAACAAGATATGGTAGTTAATTTATGATCTATGGGTAGCTTCTCTTTTATTTTCATATTTGTTCTTAGCTTCAAAATAGGAAAGTAATCAGAAGCATGGTCATATGCAATCTTTATGTCCTCTTCAGTATTGAGATTTTAAATACATGTTCAAAATTGTCTTAGTTATGTAGTCTTTATCATGTAAATTATGCTGCTTCACAGATGATATTTCAATAAATATTCATCTAAAAATGTGAAACTCTGTTTTCAGTACCATTTAACACATGATGTTTTAATCTCACTGAAATCTTCTGGGAAAATCCGTAAGTTTATCTTACTATAAATGTTCAGTTGATTACTTACTTGCTTGCGTTAATTCAGTTCTGAATCCCCTTAATCTAGATAATATGTAGCTAAGCAATCTTCTGTCATGGAAATAAAATAGTATCATGTAGTAAGATAAAACTTCAAGACAATGAAAATATAACAAACTTAGTATGTATTTAAACCCATGCAGACTTTCTGATTCAGAACCTTAATAGGAATTTTTCTTGCCATTTCAAAATTAAGTTAAATCTCCCAAAAGTTTATTCTGAAGCTATTTTTATGAAATTGAGAAATTTAATAAATTTTAAAGAAAAACTGACTGCTTTTCTTGATAAAAAATGGAGGTTTTTATTTTTTTTTTCCACTCACATGAGGGCTTATATATCTTTTTCTGGTCATTTTGTCTTTTTTGAACTGACATTCCTGCTTTTTCGAGTGCTTTTTGGCAATGAATGAACTATTCTGAGCTCCAAAATTTGAAATGGTTTGATAAAAATCCTTCAAATTGTCCTTCAAGTGGCCATTTTAGGTGCCAAATAATTGATGTAGTGTAGGCAGTGAAGGAAGTATTTTCTGCTATTATCCATACAATTAAGAGTTTCATAGAGTTCAGTGAATTTCTGAATTTAGACAAATGTAGAAAACATTTGCTGAATGTACTGCATACTAATCTAGGACCTGTGTTGTTTAATTATTCACAACTTTAAATGTCTGATCCATAATAATTTTGCATCCATACATCCATAGATTATTAATAGAATGCCCCTTTAATAGGATTTTCATAACTGACAAGTGTGTTTTATTTGGCAGAGGCAGTATAAAGCAATCAGTCCAACCTCTGGTCTAGAGTGATACTGCCTGGGTTGACACCTGCTCTCCATATGTGAATGTTGGGCAAGTTGTTTAAACTTGTAAAATGAGGGTCATTTACTTACTTTAGGTGAGTGTTGTGAGGAAAAAATGAGTTCATCTATGTTAAAAACTCAAGTGCCTGATACATTAAAAAGAAAAGTCAGAATATTAGCAAATATTAGCTGCCATTACTATTCTCAGCACCAATTTTTTTTTTTTTTTGAGACAGGGTCTAACTTTGTCCCCCCAGATTGAGTGTCCTGGTGTCATAGCTCAAGCAACCTCAAACTCCTGGGTTCAAGCGATCCTCTTGCCTCATCCTGCCACGTAGCTGGGACTAAGGGCACCCCCCACAACACCTGCCTGTTTTTTCAGAGATAAGGTCTTGAGGTCTTGCTCTGGCTCAGGTTGGTCTTCAACTCATATGCTCAGGCAGTCTACTAGCTTCGGCCTCCCAGAGTGCTAGAATTATAGGAGGAAGCCACAGTGCCTGGCTAGTATATTCCTTTTCAAGCTCAAAGAAAAGCTGTTGTATTAAGAAATAGCATTGGAAACTCATTCTTATATCAAAGGTGAGGGATGAGCACCATTTTAGAATGTGAAAAGGCATGGGAGCAATCGTGCAGGTGCAGAGCAATTAATATATATAGATATTTGGCTATTTCATTGTCTTTATTCTACTGCTTCTAAGAAAAAAAAAATGTGATGCTTTCACAGCCCAGAATGGATTTGAAAAATAGTTTACAGACCATCAATGTTGTTAACTGTGTAAAATCCTCCTATATACACCTAACTGAAATTGAAATGAGGAAAGAAATGAGTTTCAAACTGATCTGAAGATGAACATAAATAGAAAATTTAGTTGGAAATAATCTTTTAAAAAAATTGTACTTGTGTGACTTTTTTGTTTCTTAATCATTTCATAAAATTTCAAGCATCTTATTTTCTTGCGTTTTAACCTGTTACACTCGTAGAGTCTAAACAGGTGTAATGGCGTGACACATTTGAGGAAGCCATGTTTTTCCAAATTCATGTTTTAATCATAGGTGCCATTATTTCTTCATTTTCATTATAGATGGTATAATAAAAGGTATTATCCCAACGGCCAGAGTGGGCAGAGAGGCAAAACCGGGGGCAAAGAGCTCCGCCCGCAGCAGCTGCATGATCTTGGGCAAGTTGCTTAGCTTCCCTGATGCTCGATGTCCTCACCTATAAAAATACACCTGGCATGAGACACACATAGGTGTTTAATCAGATGTGCCAGTAGTTCCTCGTTTTCATTATAGATAGCATAATACAGTATTGGAGATGATTAATGGTATCAATTTCTATTAACTGATAATAAATATAGTAATTGTCAAGCAAAGTAACATTCTTTAGTTATAATTTAGTCATTTTTTAGGATTTTAATGTGTAATGGAAAAAGATGAAAGACCTTTCCTTTTCCTTCTTTTCTCATCCTTAAAAAAAAAAAAAAAAGATCCTGTTTATAACATGGTAGTTTCCAAACTTATTGTCTCCTTAACCTGAGATCCCAGGGTGCTTTTTCATTAGGTGTGACAGAGCAGAGAGAAAAAGAGAGAGAGAGAGACTTGTGTAAAGTTGAGGGAGGCATGTACCATATTAACAGAAAGGATGAGTTGAGGGTTTTCATTTTCCCCTTTCATAACCACACAAGTAATTGAGGAAATTAACAGGGATTGTAAATTAGTAACTGTACTTACAATGTATCTTCTGGAACACGTGGCAACTTTTCCTATTAAAAGAAAGGTAACATAATGATTTGCCTTTTGGCCTGGTTGAAATAAGTGAAAAAATGCAAAGAACTCTCAAAAATTACCCTGATGCCTTGGATGTATATTAAGTGTCATACCCAGTACGTGGTATCCTCAGCCCTTTAAATATCTTCTTTATTTTATACATTCTTTCTGGCTTTAGCTTCCTCCTTTTTATGCTTCTTTTTTAAAAATTTCATTTGTGCTCATTCTCCTATTTTATTTTTAATTTCTTCACCCTATTACCACCTCCCGTTAGGGAAGGGGATGTTTTAGAAGCCCTCCCTTTTCGACAAAGACCCTACCTGGTCTTTCTGTCACCTTTAAAAATATCGGTGTCCAGCCCTCTCCTGCAACCTCACTTAATAGAAATTGGCATCATTAATTACCTCAGAAATGATATTAATAGAAAGAAAGTTAAGCAAATTAGCATCAGAAGCAGGGCTTTAATTATTTTTACCAAATTAAAATAATAATAACAATGATTATACCTTATAAGACCAGAGAAAGGCAAATATCTACTTGTTGAATCATTTAAAAAAATTTTCCTAACTTTAAGCCAATTATCCATTCCTATTGTAGCATATTAAAGTTGATTTTTCAGCAGCTTCAAACCTGAGATATAAGCCAGTATATTTTATATATTTTATTCATGTTTTAAAAATCAATGATAACATTTACAAAACAGGTTTGAGATGACTAATTATGTCAAGTAAGAAAAAGTAGGTAGATGTGGCTGACATTTCTTGGACGCTTCTTCATTCAATATAAGAAACCCAAATGTAGTTTTAGCTTTTCATTTAATCAAGTAGTGTTTCCAGTATAAATGAATGGCTATTGAAGCCTTTATATGCTGTACTTTTTCTTAAATGCTTCACTGAATGTTTAATACCCTGGCATCTCAGTTTGGAGCTTCTTTTAAAGGAGTCTTTCATAAAACTTTGGACAGAAACCTGCTCTATACAACCACATGGGGAACTGTACAAAAGAGAAAAAAAATTATAAAAGCTCAGTGTTACTTTGTTGCCTAAAAATGTTTCTCCTCTTTTTATAAAAAAATAGATTAATCTCTGACCTACTTTTGCTCATGGAACCCAAATAGTTGACAATTTATATAAAGGTTTTTATAAAATAATTTTATAAGTGAAAAGAGATTTAGACAAGTCTTTTTAAGTTAAGCAAACTCTTAGTTGAGATAATAAACTTACTTACTACATTAAAAATCATTTCATCTCACATACTATTTAGAATTATTTAGATCCATGCACTCATCCAGAGCTGTTGTGAATAGTCTTTTTTTTTTTTTTTGTAGAGACAGAGTCTCACTTTATGGCCCTTGGTAGAGTGCCGTGGCCTCACACAGCTCACAGCAACCTTCAACTGATGGGCTTAAGCGATTCTCTTGCCTCAAGCCTCCCAAGTAGCTGCGACTACAGGCGCCCACCACAATGCCCGGCTATTTTTTTTTTGGTTGCAGTTTGGCCAGGGCTGGGTTTGAACCCGCCACCCTCGGCATATGGGGCCGGCGCCTTACCGACTGAGCCACAGGCACCGCCCTGTTGTGAATAGTCTTAACGATCTACGGTATCTTCATGGTATTCTGTGAAGCATTATCTGATAATTGGAAGAATATGGGGCTGAACTAAGACCTGGTTTCATTCTGCTCCAGCCACTTCATGTTCTTTGGATGTGTTAAGAAAACTAAGGTGTACCAGGGATAAGTTATTTGCAGAAGGGAATTATTTATAGGTTTATTATAAGGGTCAAATGAAATGTTGTTAGTTTTTCAAATTGCAACAGGTTTATAATAGTCAAATATAACTGCATATTAATGAAGGTAATTATGAGTTTTTGCTACTTGGCTTCATCCCACACAGAGAGTTAGTGTCTCCCTATGCTCCGGTTGGCTGTCTTGCAGATGGTTACACTCAATCACCAGAAGAAAAAGAAGATATCACGTGGATAGATTCTTAGAAATTTAATTACATTTGTTGGAAAGAGACCTAAACCAGCAAACCCAGGTTATAATACAGCCTCTTAGGATTTTTGCCATGATGTCAAAATTTGAAGGGTAAAGAATAAAAAATTATGGAAAGAATTTTAATGTAGCTTCTTTCAGAATATAATCCACTGACTGGATACATTTTGACACTCTAAAATTTAATTGATTATATTATAATTATTTTCTGTTGATCAAAACAGATATTTAACTAGCCAGTTCTTCCATAGCAACATTTACCTCCTGGATTCAATAAGATTAGTTATTAGCATTAATTAAAATAAATGATGTTTGCCAGAATTTACATTGCTGCATGTATTTGTAGAGGGTCTCTGAGGGCTATCTTCCAATATATTTTTCAAAATATCTTTTGACATTTTAGATCTTAACAACATGTTAATAAGATTTTTTGGGTTTTTTTGGATGGCAATGTGGCCGAGGCTTTATTTTGGAAAAAACAATCAAATTGGTTTTTAGTTGGGGTCATGGGTGAGAGGGGATACAGCAGGCAGTAAACTCACTCACCCCAAGGGTGGGCTGAGGGATGGGGCCAGGTCTCTTAGGTGGGTCTCCTGTTCTGTGCGCTCCAGGGCACAGCTGCCTCCTCTCACAGGCTCTGCAGCAGCTGTGTGAGGGGATGGACTACAGGGGCCATCCCCTCACACAGCTTAAAAAATATATTTTTAAATGTTGTATAAAAATAATCATTTTGATTTTATATGAATGAATTTTAATCAAATTTGTTTGCTACATTGTAAGGGTAGAAAGACATTTGGGTTCTTGGGAGTATACATTTGCTTATGTTTTCTTTCTTTCTTTTTTTTGTTGAGTTGGTGTTTCACTCAGTCACCTCGGTTATAGTACAGTGGAATGATCATAGCTCCCTGCAGCCTAGAACATGTGGGCTCAAGTGATCCTTCTGCCAAAAACTCCCCAGTAGCTTGGACTACAGGCTTGTGTGTCATTAACTTCCTAGTTTTTATTTATTTATTTATTTATTTATTTATTTATTTATTTATTTATTTATTTATTTATTTTGAGAGATGGGACCTTGCTGTATCCCTCAGGCTGTTCTCAAACTGCTGGGCTCAAGCCATCCTTTTGCCTTGGCCTCCCAACATTCTCTCTGGGACTACAGACATAAGCCATGATGATTTTTAATCTCCAAAGATTTTTAAGCAAGTTTTATTTTGTTTTTCTGTTGTAGTGGCCATCTCTCTAGAAGGGGTATAAGAAAATCTGAGTGTGCTTTGGAGAAGTAAAGGGGAGTCTTGAACCCATGCCATATGAATGTTTAAAAGAGTAAAATCATTATGGTTTCTTAGCCTAAATAATAGAATATTTAATTATCAAAATAGAAACATTGAGATATTTGAGTGGATGCCATTTTGGACAGTTATTCTACTTGCTGTACATATTATAAAGGCTAGCACAAACATAACTTGGTGATTTTAGGAACACTAATGTGTCTTCAATGAAGTAATGGATTTTCTAACAATTTCAGTCCTACAACTATAGAATTTGTTGCTTTATTCTTATGATGATTCTCATTTATTTGGGAAGTGTCTCCTATGTTTCTACAATAAATTATGTGTCCTTACTAAAGAGATGGTAACTGTTCCCGTTTGAAGAACTTTCATTTCAATAAGCTTAGGAGTAAAAATTCCCTTCTGAGATACTGCAGACAGACTACTCCGTGACACTTAGTAAAACCACGTTCTCTATATTCTGTGGTTTGTCTAAGAGTCTACACAGCATAGATGGTGTGCAGAGATTCCACTGTGGTCAAAGGAGTGTGTACCTCACTTTCCTAAATTCTAACAGAGTACTCAGTTCAGCAGTAGAAACGGTTTGTTTGCATCACCCCTAGGACCTACCATGGGGAAATATTCTGAGATTTCCTAGGATGTGAGCAATCCAGGCATAGGATTTTAAGTGGAGTTTATGGTAAATAGAGAAAAACTATCTTTTCCCTTTTCTCCACCTCTTTCCCTCCAGAGTAGGGCAATGTTGTGTGTCAGGAATCCATCCTCTGAGATGGATGTGACAAGCAGGAGATGTGATGATTACTTGAAGACTGACTATAGCTTGACCAAGCTAAGTTTGCGAAAGTCATGCTCCCTTCCCATTGAAGAGGCAAAATCTGGAAGAGTAAAATTGGATTGTAAGAAGTAATCCAGCAGGAAGGCTTACAAAGGCTCTGATAGCAGGCCAGGCTTTGTCCATGGAAAGACATTTCTTCCTTCTTTTCCTTGGCAACAAGAAGATGGGATTGCCACTTAAAGGTGAAACTTCCTCAATGTTGCTACTTTAGAAGCACAGATTAATTACTAGATTCTTTTAGATCATGGGTTTCTTTCTCTTTGGCTCAAATACTTAATCACACTTAAACACAAAAGAAACAATATCACATCTAATATGGCTAATAAGTAAAATCTTATTCCAATGCAAAAGCTCAAAACCATCCTAATTATTTTTTTGCTAACCATTATTATTTAAGGTGGGATAAACATACAGTTACATGTTTTTAAAATGATCCATCCCATTTATTTGTCATAGAAATTAATAAATCAGAAATGATTAACCCCCTGGTCAAGAATGTGTGGGATTCATTTAAGGACAGGAGAATAGTTAAATTTGGTAATGTCTATTTATATACATTTCCAAATCTGAACACCTGTGGTTCTGTTAATGATCACCTTTTCACCACTTGCCCTTGGGTTTTTTCCCCCAGTTATATATGTTTTAGATTGAGGTCTTTCCATGTCCGTGGACATATTCTGTCACGTGCTTATATATATGACTTATTCCCTGGGGAGACATTTTTTATCATAGCAGGTTCCATGAATGGTAGAAATCCATTTTATTAGTGTTTGTTAGTTCAGAGATATAGATGGTAGCCATAATATTCATTTTAGAAACGAGTAAATAATTATAAAAACCATAAGGGTTTTAAGTTTTTTTTCTCTAAAAAATAAGAAAATAACAAAAATGAATTGTGAAGCTTTAAATGAGAGTTAATCACCTTTGGTTTAATTATTTGCATGAGTATGGCTTTGGATATATTGAATTTTAAAATTATTATTATGGCATAAGAATTTTTCTTTATTACTTAGCACAGATGGTCCCAAGTCTAGACATGATTGAGTGTAAAGGAGATGAGATGAGGTGGCGCTGGCTGGCTAAAGTGCAGTTGGCTCTGAGACTGTCCTCAAGTTCATTTTGCTGTACATCCAGTGTCCAGTTCAGGTCCCTCCTCTTATTGAACAGTCAACAAGGAGTGTTTCCCCATTATAAGTAATAAAATCACTTCCCATCATGTATATATTCAAGTACTTTGTGAGGGCAGTATGTGAAAGTGAGAGGAAAGTTCCCCTTTCCACTGAAAGTTCCCTGAAAGATCAAGGGGGCAATTCAGGCAGGTTAGTAAGAGGAACAGGTTTATTCACCATGAACAAGGGAGAATCATAGTGATCACCTTAAGTCCCAACGGGATCCAGATATTTTAATTTCTCCCTTTTACAGGGAAGGAAGAGATGAGTTTTTAAGTTTTTAAGTTTTAAGTTTTTAAGTTTTAAGTTTTAATCAAGCCAATAAAATCCTTCTTCATGCAGAGGTGGTTAGGAGTTCTTCCAGGTCTTCTCTGAGGGAGTACTGTTCTGAAATAATCAGTTGTGCTAATGTTAGAAGGCCAAACGGATGAGGGAAAATTCCCAGTAAGTGTCCAGAGACATCCCCTACATACGCATCAGTTAGGATATGTGTTAAAATCTCCAAGTAGGTGGAGTGGTACATGAGATTGATGAGGGAGCCTAGACCAGTGTGTTTAGGAGGAGCTCATGGATGTAACTCTCACTAACACTAAAACACTAAATTGAAACATCTTAAAAACTGCTCTGAGAAATTATTTTCTCCCTAGCAAAGATTCATTTATAGTCCAAACTCTGTATCACTGGCCCCGAAGGGAAGATTGACTGTGCAACACATTTAGTTAACATTTGGTTTGACTTATTTTTCTTTTCCTTGTTGAATTCACATGACAAGGAAAATTAGAAACTGTGGAATGCTAGAAAGAACGCTGCCATCATAGTCAGGAAAATCAGATAGAGTTAATGAGTTTTTTGATGTCTTTCACTTCTGTTTCTTCATCAGTAAAATGAAGAGATTAAAATAAATTGTCAGTAAATTCTTTTCCCAGTCTCAGTTTAAATCTCTGTACCTTCAACTTTCTAGACCCAAGAAACTAATAGGTACACAGTTATAAAAGTTCATGTAATAGGCTCGGTTATAAAAGTTCGTGTAATAGGCTCAGTGCCCATATCTCAGTGGTTAAGATATTGGCCATGTGCACCAACTGGGGCTGGCAGGTTCTAACCTGGCCCAGGCTTGCTAAACAACAATGACAACTATGTAAAAAAAAAAATAGCCAAGCATCGTGGCTGGCACTTGTAATCCCAACTACTTGGGAGGCTGAGGCAAGCGGATTGCTTAAGCCCAAGATTTTTTTTTTTTTTGTAATTTATTTATTAAATCATAACTGTGTACTCTGATGCATTTATGGGGTTCAGTGTACTGATTTGATATACAATGTGAAATGTTCACATAGAACTACTGATTAACACAACCATCACCTCACTGAGTTATTTGTTGTGGTAAGACAATTATACACTTTTCTTAAGTTTTGGAATGTGCCATTGCATTATGCACATTAAGTGAGGTCCCCCCCAAATACCCTACCTCCTCCTGACCTTCCCCCTTCCCTCTCCTCTTTCTGCTCTTCCCTCTTACTTTCTGGATTATAGTTATGTTTTACCATTTGTATGCATGTGTAGGTGATTATATATTGGTTTCATAGTAGTGTTGAGTATATTGGATACTTTTTTCCCCCATTATTGAGATACTTTACTAAGAAGAATATGTTCCACTTGGAACATAAGCCCAAGAGTTAGAGGTTTCTGTGAGCTGTGATGCTACAGCACTCTACCCCAAGGGCGACATAATGAAACTCTCTCTCTCAAATTAAAAAAAAAAGGTTCATGTAATAACTCCATGTAAATAAAGTATCCATGTAATGTAAAATGAGATCACAAGTGTAGAAATCCTCTGGAGGAAAAGTAGTCAGGGAGTATAAGTTTATAAAAGTTTTAACTTTTTATTTATTTTATTGTTTATTGTTTGTAAAAGAACCCCTTTTGATATTTTGTTAAATAGTATCAATAACTTGATCCTTCTGAGAAATGATTCTAAGACATTGTGTTCTTTTGAAGTTTAAGAAGTTTTTATTGAGCTTCACAGAATAAAGTCCATTTGAACATGATATGCCAACATGGTGAATCAAAAATGTCAAGCTGTTTTATATTTCAGAGTTTCACAGTAATAAAAATTGTCCTTTTATCTATTAAAAGTAACACCTTTACACAAGAGAGCCCTGATAAGAAACTCTTTAGAAATTTGAATAGTTTAATGATATCATTGAGTACTTAGAGTTTGTTATTTGTGATTGCTGTGCTGTCTTTAGGCATCTTAATTATGGATATTACATTGTCTGATAATTTTATTACTTTTTTATTCATTTATATCATAGTGTGGTACACTGAGCACAGGTCCAACACATAATTAAAATATGAAAACCCTTCACAGTACAGACATAGTGTTTGAGTTTTATTTGTATTCAGTCCTTTTTTTTTTAATTGTTGGGGATTCATTGAGGGTACAATAAACCAGATTCCACTGATTGTATTTGTTAGGCGAAGTCCCTCTTACAATCATTCAGTCCGTTTTTTAAAATTATTTTTTATTATTTTTTTATTAAATCATAGCTGTATACATTAATGCAATTGTGGGGTACAATGTGCTGGTTTTATATACAATTTGAAATATTTTCTTTTTTTTCTTTTTTTTTTTTTTTTTTTTTGCTATTCTCTCCTCTCCCACAGCTCACAGCAACCTCCAACTCCTGGGCTTAAGTGATTCTCTTGCCTCAGCCTCCCGAGTAGCTGGGACTACAGGCAACCGCCACAACACCTGGCTATTTTTTGGTTGCAGTTTGGCCAGGGCCGGGTTTGAAACCGCCACCCTCGGTATATGGGGCCGGCGCCTTACTGAAATATTTTCATCAAGCTGGTTAACATAGCCTTCACCGCATTTTCTTAGTTATTGTGCTGGCCCAGCTGGGTTCGAACCCACCACCCTCGGCATATGTGGCTGGCGTTGTAATGACTGTGCTATGGGTGCCAGCCGTGTTTTCAGTACTTTTTCTACTCACCAGGTAGTAGAAAGTACAGTGACTTTTCTAAGTTATGTAGTCAGTCTTTGCCCAAATTATTTGAGAGGGAAACTTTTTGAGGGCTTTCTTTCTTATCCAATTTTTGTCTAGTTTTGCTTTCATTCTTACGATTTCTAATGTGAAGATGGATATTTTTAGAGCATAGTGTAGTGGAGTTTTGAAGTTACCTATAGAACTCGCCACCTGTTTATTGGGTTAATTTTCTCTCTATAAGTCTTGTATTTCTTGGTAATATAATTTTATCAACCTTATTTCTTTGTAATGAGAAAACTTATAAAATGATTGCAAGTTTTATATTATTTATCACACATTTTGAAGTTTGTCTTTATAATGTTTTTAAAATAGATTCACTTGTATAAATATTTTTAAATTTTCATCAAATAAGTAGTTATTCAGTTTATTCAGTAAGCATATATTTTGCATTCACTTACATTGTCCTGTACTCCATTGGGTGTGGTAGGTAAGGTATGTGGTTTCTAATTCTAACCTTGCTACTTTCTTTAATTGCTATACAATTGTAGGCAACATCAAATAACCTTGACTTTCATTATTTTCATCCCTCATTACTGTAAGGGATGCACAGACTAGAAAATTAATATGAAAAAACATGTAGAAAAATATAAATATTATATGCATGACTGGATTATGCAATCTCTAAGGTTTCTCTAAGACCTTATTATTCCATATATAGGATTATTAATTATCTTTCAGATATAGATTATCACATTTAAATGTTGAGTACCAGTTTCCAGTTATCTTTAGAGGCATGTGTGAATGTGTGTGTTTGTATGTGTGTGTGTCTGTGTGTGTTTGTGTGCTGGTGAATAGGATATAGGTTTGACCACGTTAATACTTCACTAAGTTCTACAGAAAATATTTATTGAGCCATTTGTGTGGACCTGTTCTAGGTAGTTGGGTTACATAAGGAAAATACACATATGTTTGCACACACAAATTATTTAGATGGTAGAAAGTGACAAGTAATATTGAAAATAGCCCAAGAAAAAAAAGGGGATTGGATTGCATTTTTTAAACTAGATAGTCAAAGTTGCCTCATTGAAAAGATGTAATCTGAATAAAGACTTGAAGGAGTTCAGGGGGATAATGAAGCAGGTATTTGGAGGACATTATTATAAGCAGCATTAATACTAGTGCAAGCCTGCAGTGCATGAGCACACCTGGTGTGTTCCCTGAATTGCAAGGAGATGAAGTGACTGAAGGAGAGAGGAGATCATGAAGTCAGAAAGATAGTGGAATCTCATTTACTGTAGTGCCTCATTGGCTGTGATGACTTGAGATTTACTCTGAGGTGAGAAACTATTAGAGGATGGAGAGGAGAGAAGAGACTTGTCTGACTTACATTTCGTAAGAATCACTCTGCTTGCTGTGTTGAAAATAGTTGACACATACAGAGGAGAAGAAAAACCAGTTAGGAGGTGGTTAGAGTAGGCCAGACGAGTGATAATTATGATGTGGCATCCAGGGGGTAGCAATGCAAATTTTGAGAAATAGATTCTGCATGTATGTTAGTTACAACAGGATTTCCAACAATTTGGACATGGGTGTGAAAAGAGGCAAAAAAAAAAAAAAAAAAAAAACAAGTTGTTGTTGTTGTTGTTTTTTATCAACTGAAAGGATAGAAAAAGTATCCAATGTACTCAGCCCTACTATGAAACTAATTTATGGCTTTCACATGAAAGCTATAACCCAGTTATGACCGAAGAATAGGAGGAAGGGGGAAAGGGAGGTGAGGGAGGGGGGAGGTTGGCGGAGGGAGGGTGATTGGTGGGATGACACCTGCCGTGCATCTTACAAGGGTACATGTGAAACTTAGTAAATGTAGAATGTAAATGTCTTAACACAATAACTAAGAAAATGCCAGGAAGGCTATGTTAACCAGTGTGATGAAAATGTGTCAAACGGTCTATAAAACCAGTGTATGGTGCCCCATGATCACATTAATGTACAGAGCTATAATTTAATAAAAAAAAGCAAAAAAAAAAAAAAAAGAGGATAGAGTAGCTATTCACTTAAATAAGAAAGGAGAAAGATTTGTACTAAAATATGTTTGTAGGGGGGAAGAAAATGAGTAGTTCAATTTTGGTATACCATTTTTGAAATATCTATTTGACATTTTAATGGATTTATCAGATAATCAGTTACCTATCTGATTTTGCTGTTCAGAAGATATATCTGGGAAAGAAATATAAATATAGGCTACATGGTCATATAGCCATTATTAAAAGTCATGTAATGATTTAGGGCACAGATAAGTGTATGTAGATAGAGATAAAAAGAGGCCAAAGGACCGAAATCTAGGGAACACCAACATTGAGCTGTCTGAAAGAGGAATGTAAACCAACAAAAGAAATTGTGCTGGGGTCGGGTCGTGGTAGCTCATGCCTGAGTGCTTTGAGAGGCTCGGAAAGGAGGTTTGTTTGAGATTAAGAGAAAGTATTAGTGTGTATGAGAAGGTTTCAGGAAGCAGTAAAGATTATTTATTTACAAAAAACCATTAGAGGAACAGACTATGTGGGTTCAGTAGTGGTTAGACATGTGGCTGTGAGATTTTTCTGGAGATTCTCTCTGCTTCAGTTTTCTCAATGGAAAAATAAGCAAAGTCATCAGCTAGGAGTGAATATTACTATAGGGGTGATGGAAATTTAAGAAGAAAGGAGAAGGTCTGAAATACTTCCCCAAGACAGTGGGAAGTACATGGAGTCATGAAATATGATATATTTGGTGCAGCTTTTGGAGTCCTCTAACAGTTTGTCAAATTGAATTTAAAGTGAGATCATTTAGAGTTGTGTTTCTGTGTGTTTCTCGAGTTGCACAGGTGCAGATATTGAAGAGGCAGAGCATTAGATTTATGTAGGTTGTAATTTTATCTAGTAAAAGGACTTGAGGGACCTTGGAAAGGTAAGAACAATTTATTGAAGGTCCTGATGGGACCACGTGATTGTTAGAGTTGAGATACTAGATCAAATGACCTGGAGAGATAGAAGATAATGATTATAGAGCCAGATGATTAAAACAGAGGTTATGGAAATAGGGGCATTACTTATAATTAATAGGTCTAGAAATGACTTGGAGATGATCAGCTGAAATAAGGCATAGGGCAAGGTGTTTAAAGGAAAGAAGATCAAGGAATTAAGAGGCCATAATTTTTAGGAAGGATCATATATGCATATATTGAAATTGTTCATAATTAAATAGAGAGTCATGTGGGAGAGAGTGGCAGTTAGGCAGGTACTAAAATAGTTGGCAAACAGGAAGAATTTAATTGGAAGGTCATTAAATGATTGCAGTAGTGAAGGTAATGATCAATATAATCTGATGACGGGAGATGGAAAGTTGGGATTAACAGAAAGGAGGGAAGGAAAGTGGTGTAGAAACATTGGATAGTAACAATGGAAGTGGCCGTCTGTTAATGTAACTTGATAATAGGTCATCCCTTGTGTGATTTTTAAGACTTCTGTTGTTTTCCCTGATATAGGAACTCATTAAATAGTGGTATCCATTTGACTCCTGTGTTGATATTTAGAATTGGGTAGTAAAGTAGTTCAAACATGAGGTGGTGTAAAGAAGGGCATGGATGAGATGTCTTAGAGAGAATTATGCATCAAAGAGAGTTTGTTTAAAAATTAAAGCAGATGTGGGTTCTAATGATGGCTCCGCTATTTATGAATTGAGTTCTTCATTAAGCTTAATTGAGTTCTTCATCTCTGAAATGGAGATAAAAATATAAAAGAAAACCTCACAGAGTTGCGAGGGATGAGTACAATGATGTATGTAAAGCACCTGGCACAGAATAAGCATTTGGTTAATGTTAGTTCGCTCCCTCAAAGTAGAGATTCAAATATTGAATGCATATACAGGGTACTGTAACAAAGATAGATTTCTAAGGTAAATAATTTCTATTTCTATCACCACTGATAAATGATTCATGAACTCATTCATACACCAACTGTGTGTTATTTCAGTGACTTGAGAATGTGTTTGTGGACTCTTTAGAGATTTTTCTCTTTCAATTTATGGCTCTATATTGCTTATTGCAATACCTATCAGGTATAATATGCAGAAAAAAATCTAGACATTATCATTCTCTTCTATAATGAATACTAAAGTAAAATGCACAAAAATAATCATATATTTAGATTACCTTATGAAAAATAGAATGATATGACAAGTTAAAAGATAATATGCATTTTCTAGAAATAATATACTCATGTTTAATTAATGTTATTAAAAAATGGTAGTTGCTTATATAAATAATTTGAAAAACCATTGGAATAAATTCCCAGTATTGCATGACTGATGAGAGAAGTTGAAAAATAATCTAAGAAAAAAAAAAGAATATGATAGAAATTGGTATATTGGGGTGGAAAAGGTAGCTTCATTCCATAAAGTTAATGGCACTTAGGACCTCTGCCATCCCCTGGAATCTTTTCGTTTTTGTTGAATCCTCTGTATGTGGCAATTAGGAATGTACTAAGAAGTCTGTGAAGGATTTAAAAAGATTTCAGGCTAAGGTCTCAAAGTGGTGACATCACATTGGCCCACATGCAGATGGCTAAAACTAGTTATGTGGCCTATCCAGATGCAGAGAAAGTAAGGTCTGAACATCTGATTTAATATCTAGGAATACATTGACTATGGAATAGGCTACCTGGTTCATCCATAAGTATGCATGCTCTTTCTTCACACACATTTAGACTGCAATCCCCAGACTCTTTGTATCTGGATAGAACTTTTTTTATTATATCAGAATAATATTACAGAAGTACAAATGTTTTAATTACTTGCATTGCTTTTTTAATCTACTATAAGGGCACATTTGTAACCTCAAGTCAGAGTTATAAGTGTGCCTTTCACCCAGATGGTGTTCCTTGTATCCTTTAGGTATGATTTCAACCATCCCCTCCTCCCAGCTCTCTGCTGCATGATTTCTATTGCAGTTTACTTCCCATCTGAGTGCTGATTGGTTAGTTTCAATTCCACAGTGGTGTTTGTTTTACCATTCTTTAGATACTTCACTTAGGATAATGGTCTTAGGTGCCATCCAAATTGTTGCCAAAAGGATTGTCATATTTCTTCATAGTTAAGTAGTATTCTATGTATACACATCACATTTTGTTAATACACTCATTAATTGATGGACACTTAGTTTGATTCCATATCTTTGGGATTGTAAATGGTGCTGCAATAAACACTTGAGTATAAATGTCTTTTAGATAAAATCACTTCTTTTCCTTTGGGTACAGACCCAGTAGTAGGATTGTTGGATCAAATGGTAGGTCTACTTTTAGTTCTTGGAGGATTCTCCATACTGCTTTCCATAGAGGTTGTATGAGTTTGAAGTCCTCACAGCAGTGTACCACTATTGCTTTCTCTTTGCATCTGTACCAGCATCTTTTGTTGGGGACTCTGACAAAACCTAGTCTCACTGCGGTTAGGTGATAGCTCATTGTGCTTTTGGTTTGCGTTTCCCTGATGATGAGTGATTTTGAGCATTTTTCATATGTTTATTGACCATTAATCTGTCTTCTTTTGAAAAGCTATTGTTCGTGTTTTTTTCCCTTTTTTAATGGGGTTGTTTGATTTTTTTCTTGCTTACTTGCTTGGGTTCTTTAGATTTGCACTATTAGCCTTTTACAAGATGTATAGCATGTGAATATATATTTTTTCCACTCTGTAGGCTTTTTTTTCTGTTGATTGTTTCTGTGACTTTGCAGAAGATTTTCAATTTCATCAAGTTCCATTTATGTATTTTTGTAGTTTCTGTGATTGCCACTGGGGTCTTCTTCATTAATACTTTGCCTAGGCTAATATCTAGAAGAGTTTTTAGAACATGTTCTCTGAGAATTCCTATGGTTTTATGCCTTAGATTTAGGCCTGTTATCCATCATGAATTAATTTTTTCTTGTGACTGATACGGATCTTGTTTCAATCTTCTATATGTGGCTAGCCAATTTTTACAGCATTATTTATTGATGAGGGATTATTTTCCCCCACTGTATATTGTTGTCTACCTAGTCAAAGATTAGTTTCCATAACATGGATGGCTTTATATATGGGTGCTTTGGTCTGTACCATTGGTCTTTGTCTCTATTTTTTACCAGTACGATGCTGTTTTGGTTGCTCTATCTTTGTAGTATAGCTTAAAGTCTGGTGAAGTGATACCTCCAGGTTTTTTCCTTTTGCCTAAAACTGTTTTGGCTATTCAAGCTATTTTCCGATTCCAAACAAAGCATAGAATTATTTTTTCTAGATTTCTGAAAAATGATGCTGGCATTTTAGTGGGGATTGCCTTGAATCTGTAAATCACTTTGGGCAGTATAGACATTTTAACAATGTTAATTCTGCTAATCCATGAACATGGTATGTTTTTCCATATGTTTACATTATCTGCAAATTTTTCTCTCAGTGATTCATGATTCTCTCTGTAGAAATCTTTCACCTTCTTGTTTAAGTGTATTCCCAGGTATTTTATTTTCTTTGTAGCTTTTGTGAATGTTATTGAGTCTTTGATTTGATTCTCAGCTTGCCTATTGTTGGTGGATAGGAATGCTAATGATTTGTGTATATTGATTTTGTAACCTAAGACTTTGCTAAAGTTATTTATCAAATCCAGGAGTCATTTGGTGGAATCTTTGTGGTTTCCTAAATATGAGATCATATCATCAGCAAAGAACAAAGTTTGACCTCTTCTTTCCCAACTTGGATGCCCTTTGTGTCTTCGTCTTGCCTTGTTGCTTTGGCTAGGACTTTCAGCACTCTGATGAAAGAATTGGTAACAGACAACCTTGTCGTGTTTCAGTTTTAAGTGGGAATGCTTTTGACTTTCCCCCATTCTGTATGATGTTGGCTATGAGTCTGTTTTAAATGTCTTTTATACTTTTGAGGTATGTTCCATGTATGCCTGTTTTGTTCTATAAGAGTTTCTATCATAAAAGGGTGAGGCATTTTGTTGAATGCTTTTTCTCCATCTATTGAAATAATCACAATAATTTTTATTTTTGCATCTATTTATGTGGTGAATTACACGTATTTTTTCTATGTGTTGAACCATCTTTGTATCCCTGGGATAAAGCCCACTAAGTTATGGTGGATTATTGTTTTGGTATACTGTGGAATTCAGTTGGCTATAATTTTATTAGGGATTTTTGCATCTATGATCATATGGGATATTGGTCTATAGATTCCTTTCTCATGTGTCCTTTCCTGGCTTTTGTATCGAGGTGTTACTGGCTTCATAGAGCAAGTTGGGAAGGAGTCAGTACTTATTGATGGTATGAAATAATTTCTCCAGTATGGGTACCAGTTCTTCCTTGTAGATCTAATGAAATACAAGTGTAAAATCAATTGTCCTAGGGCTTTTATATGTTGGAAGATATATATATATATATATTTATTACTGCTTCAACTCCATTGCTTGTTATTGGTATGTTTAGGAGTTTACTTCTTCCTGATTGAGTCTTGAGAGGTTGTGTATTTCTAGGAATTTGTCCAATTTCCTCGACATTTTCAAGTTGCATAGATATTTTTTATTTTTCTAGTGTTCAAAGATGATGTTTTTGTATTTCTGTGATATCATATATGATATCTCCTTCTTCATTTCTGATTGACCTTATTTAGGTCCTTCCTTTTTTATTTCTGGTTAATCTATTGAGAGATGTATCAATTTTATTTATCTTTTCAAAGAACTGACTTTTTGTTTCATTATCTTCTGTATTGTTTTCTTGTTTGATTTAGTTCTACACTGACCTTTGTTATTTCTTTTCTTCTGCTGTGTTTACATTTGGTTTGTTCTTCCTTTCTCTGTTCCTTACGACAATTTCTTAGATTGTTGATTTCTGATCTGTTTTTTTGAAGTAGGCATTTCAGGCTATTAATTTTCTACATAAAACTGCTATAGATTTTGATAATTTGTTTCATCTTTGTCATTTTGTTCAAGATGTCTTGTGATTTTCATCTTAATTTCATCCATAATCTAATGATCATGCAGCAGATGTTTTTTGATTTGAACAACTTTGTGTAGTATTTAGTGTTTCTGTTTGAGTTGATTTCTTATTTTATTCCACAGTGATCTGGGAAGATACAGGGTATAAATTCTATTTTCAGAATTTGTTGAAATATGTTTTTGGGGCCTATGATGTAGACACTACTGATAGATCTTTGAGGTCTTTGGTATGGAAAGAAACTTTTGACATAATGTAGTCCTAAGTACTATAATGATTTTTCCATGGAATCAAAGTCAATTTTAAGTCTAAATCTAAATATACCTGTCTCCTAAATTCTGAGATTCAAAATTGTTAATAAGGAAATTATAGTACATACAGAAAGGGTCTTGAATAGAAGAGTAACTTATTTTATTTTATTCTTACTTTGAAATGTAGCTTATTTTGGCCACTATTTAAGATAAAAAGAGTAATATGTCATACAAGTGGATATGGATTAGAAAACAAATTACAAATTAGAAAACAAAATAAAGAATAGATTATACCATCTCCTCAGAACTGAACCAAACAAAATGACATATATAAGAACAAATACTGTAGTAATGCAACCGCAGCTGCTTAAAATTCTACTGAAATGTATGAAACATTATTCATGGTACAAAGAAAGACAACTAAAGAGAACAACGTTAAAGCAACACCTTCATATTTAGACTCATATTGCATATTTTACATGTTTTAATCATATCCCACTTCCTTCCAAAATAGGCTTGAGGCTGTTTATAATAAGATAATGTTACAATAGCACAGATGCAAGGATAGGACAGGGTAGGTTGGTGGTGGAATAATACCAGATTACTCAGACTAGATCACTAACAACATGGGTAAACTTTTATTTAGGACAAACTCTTGACCTTTGGCTTCTGGACTCCCAAGTCAACAAAGGAAAATAAAATTATACCTCATATGATTTGGTAAGAAGAAAGGGTACATGGGCTCTGTTTTTCATAGCTCCGATCTCTGAGAGGAACTTATTTTACAATTCTCTCTAATAAGGCAGTTTTACAAGACATGACTGTAACATCATCTCCTCAGTAAATACTGAACTTTTCTTTCTTGCTTTGATCTCTGCTAAGTTCTTGGGAAACACAGATGAATAAGAAGCATCCTTACCCCAAGGAGTGCGCAGCTAATATAAACCTAACTGGGCAATAAAAGCAATAAATAACTTAATTGCAAGTCAAACTAATGGCCCAAAGAAAAAAGTAGTCAGCATGGTCAAAGAAAGAAGCCCTCAAGGAGGAATGAATATTGAATATTAAATAAATGAGTAGATCAAGGTTGAGAAGAGGAACAAGCAGAACTTTCTCTTATCTTAAAACAACAAAACAAAACCATAATGTGTCAATTTATGCAGATATTTGTAAGGGAATTCCTTTGGATAACCAAAACAGGATAGTCCAGGTGCCTAAAATTTAGAACTTGTTTGATAGAAAGTCCTAAAATTTTAGAAATTAGTAGCTAATTTTTCCCTTTATCCCCATTTAAACATAATTCCTCATATGGTGTCCCTTGTGGTATGTTAGTCCACAATATAAGTAATAAGATTGACACTTTTGTCAAAAAGCAAATTTGTTATCCAAAGTCTGAGTTTTACAAAATCTGAGGTAAATTACATATAGCATAAAATTTACCATTTTAGCCATTTTAGGTGTGCGTTTTACTCTTTAAGATATTCATATTTTTTGTGCAATCAATCTGCAGAACTTTGTCATCTTGAAGAACTCAAATTCTGTACTTATTAAGCAAGTCCTCATTCCCCCCTCCATCAGCCCTTGATAACCAACATTCTATTGTCTGTTTTTTCTAATAGATTTCTCAGATAGGCAGACTAGCTTATTTCAATTAATATAATGTCCTCAAGGATCATCCATGTTCAACCAAGTGTCAGAATTTCCTTCCTTTTCCAGATTGAATAGTATTATGTGTCTATTCTTTTTTGCTTATCTGTTCATTTATTTCTCGAGGTTCTGGAAGCTGCAAGTCTGAGATCAGGGTGCCAGCTCAGGAGAGTTCTGCAAGGGACCTCTTCTGAGTTACAGACAGCTGACTTCTCAGTTTATTTTCACTGTAATGGAAGGAGAGCAAGAGCTCTCTGGGGTCCCTTTTATAAAGGCATTAATCTCATTTGTTTGGGCTCCACTTTCATAACCTAATTTCCTTCCAAAGGCCTTGCCACCTAATTCCATCACATTTGGGGTTAGCATTTCAACATATGAATTATGGCAGGACACATTCCATCCACTGCAAATATACACAGGGAATTATTAGATACACTGTAATGCTCTCTCTGACTTCAAATATGATAGAAATTTCTCTTATATCCTACACACACCATCATTTGATAGTATAAAGTTATGGGTCCAGATGAGTCTGGCCACCGTTTTCCTTCCTAAGTGAGCTAATAGAGGCATGTTCTGGGGCTGCTGACTTCCCACAAAGGCCTTTCATTGATAAAACTTCCAGAAGTCATTCTTCATTCTGTTGTTAAAGCCTTTCATGACTGTTTCTTGTTTGAATGATAATAAACAATTGAAAGTCTATAGATAAGAATGATGATGGGCACAAAGATAGTACTTACTCTGATCATGTAAGGTTGCTAAGAAATAGTGCCTCTGAAATGAACTGATTAGAGCAGCCGTCCTTCTCTGTCTTCATGAGATCAGACTGAAACATACCTTATAACTTCACTGTGAGGAAATGCATTCTTCTAAGTCCATCACTCTCTTTACCATGTGACACTGGTAGTCCAGGTGCCTAAAATTTAGAACTTGACCAAAGGGAAAGCTATCAGCTCACTGTCATTTAGTCATTACAGGAGACATGTATAGGGATTATTCATACCTTTCTTTTTTAAGAAATATAAGACTGCATATTTCTAATAATGTCTTACTATTATTAGTTAATTCCTGTCGTTTATTATAATGTCTTTAGAAGGCAGGAGGCATGCCTTCTTCATTAGTATTGCATTGGCTGTGGAATAGGATTTGAACATAGGGCGCCTCCTAGCGAGCTCATAGTAAAGTACCAATAATAAATATTTGCTGAATGTGGAGGAAGATGTTCACATACATATCTGTGGTACAGTTTCCTAGGAATAATTTCAGTTGGCCCACTGTAGAACTAGTACCATTACACTCCACCAATACCTCACCTTGCCTCCTGTTGATAGTAGGTTTATACTACTTGCTATTGCCTCTTCTTTGTCCTCCAAAGAAATGAAATTAACTTTTGTTCTACATTGACCTAAAGAAGTCTCATTGTGCTTTTCTGATGCCTTTCATGTGACTAGATGGGCATCGGAAGTACTGAGGGAAATAAAAGACAACCACATTTAATCTGCTACACACACACCTTTCCTAGGAAACAATTTCAGCAATCTCTTTCTGGAATTAATGTGGTCATCTTTGTTGTTTAACCCAGTGAGGCAAATATCTAATAAATTGTCCTGAAGTATCACTGCTGGATTTTCTGATAATATCCTGGGATGGATTTTCATTGCAGACTGCATTCAATTTTGGAGGGTCTTTTCTTTTTTCATGGAGTAAGTAGCCTTTATGTCGCTTACTCATATTTGACCTGCCCCTAAACCTTTCTCAAGGAACCTCATTATCAGAGGAAGCTTTGGAACTTTTTATGTTACTGAAGATACCATGCAAATTCACTCATTCCAGAAATGTTTTTTGAGCGGCTATTGTATCTCAGATATCTTTTATGTATCACTGAATAAAATATAAAAGAGCTCTGGCCTCCATGGAACTTTAATTTTATGATTTATCTTTTTTTGTTTTTACTGTCTGTTATTTCCTTTACTCTATAATCCATTACAGACAGCATAAGAACAACGAAATCCCAATGATATTTACTACTCATTCTATCTAGTACCTTTTCAGTTCCTTTATAAATCAATGAATAGTATTTGAATTAATTATATTAGATATACATTAATACTGAATATTAAATGAGTTTGTCTATATTATTTAATAAGAATTTTGACAACTTTATGTAACATAAATAAGGTTTCACATAATTTTTTAGGCATATGTAGTATCATTTTTTGAAAATTTATCAGTATTTATAAAAACTACTAAATCATTAAAGTTTTCATCTGCTGAGTTTAAGTCAGGTGTTATAAGTGCTCTATTCAAGAAAACAGGCATAATTTTTATTGAGTGAGTATAGTTCATTTTCTCAGCCAGTTTATTTTATTAAATTGCAGAATCTTATGCTAATACAGTATTAAGATTGCAAATTTTAACCTTCATAACTCCAGAAAGTGAAAAGTTGGGGTTTTCATAATAACATTATTTTTCCTATGTTTCTTATGCCTTGTAATGAAGTGTACATTTAGAACACTAACCAGCAATCCAAGAATTACATGTAATCAATGTTGGACAAGTTAATGTTACTAAGAGGATCTTAACTTTCATATTCTCTGATTTGTTTTTAAATTTACAGCTTTATCAGTGCATAGATGGAAGGAGTTTGCATTTAATTTTCTGATTTTTGCGATTAGAACAGATAATAAAGATAGAAAAGTTGATAAGTATTATTTCAGAATGATTACTGTTTCACTCAGCAATTTAGAGGAAACCTTGTGAGTTTTTAATCAGTATTTTTGATTTCAGAATGCTTACGCTTTTAATACATCCATATTATTTCTACCTCAGCTCTTCAATCAATTTTAACCTAAGGATAGATATTTGTTCCCATAATAGGTTGTAGCAGAACACTTGTTAATATCCATTGCAAATAAATCAATTGCAAAGTTTTCAAATGTGGTTTCAATCATACTTCTTTTCTAATAAATAGTGATTTAAGAAAAATATACCCAGGACCAGTATTTTAAAAGTACCGATTTAATTACTATGGTATATACTCAGGTTCACTGGATATTAGTTAACATGAAATTAGTTTTCATGAAATTTATGAAATTATAAACTAAAACAATACAAAAATGAGTCCAAAGAAGAATCTCCCTTAAACTACTATATCTCTATGGAGTTGTAAAAAGAGTGAAATGTAATTATTGAAATATAATATTTCAATAATATTATTTCAATTTTTATTATATTTTATTTTATATTATATATTATATAATTTTTATATTATATTATAAATTATATATTATAATATATATTTATATATATTATATATTATATTTTATTTTTTATTATTTCAATATTTCAATTAATATTTCAATAATATTGAATGCCTTTTTTATTATTGACGGAGAAGAATGGCATTTTTCTTTTTCTTTTTTTTTTTGTGGCTTTTGGCTGGCGCTGGGTTTGAACCAACCACCTCCGGCATATGGGACCAGTGCCCTGCTCCTTGAGCCACAGGTGCTGCCCCAGAAGAATGGCGTTTTTCAATAGATATTTCTTTCTAACATTTTATAGAATTATTATTTACGATAAATATGGAAATATTTATGCAATAAATTATATGCAATAATTATGCAATATTATTTACGATAAATATACCTTACTACTACTAAACTTGCAAATTTTTAGAAAACATTATTACATATTCCATATTATACATATATACATCATATAAAACTTCATTATATAATTTATATTAAAGTTTATATTTTATATCCTATGATATCTAATACATATAGGATATATATTATGTATTATACGTAAGTTTTAAAAATATGTAGTGATTCATTTAATTTGGATCATCTCAAAAAACCCAGGAAAATGCATACACATAAAAATCCCCCAAATTCAAGGTTATGATCCTCACAGGTTTTCTCTAAGTTCCCAGGAGCGATGGCAACAAACACAAGGTACACTGCGAAAAGGCAGGTAGTAAAACCGGCACTGTGATTTAATGATTTCAGTTCCTGGCTCTTGTTCAGAGGTCAGACGCTTGGGCTCAGAGTTGTGAACTTCATATAATTTATTTTCAAAGTTTATAGAAATGTAGACCTGGTAGGCAGTTGCCTGCATTCTGTGATTTGATGTGTTCCCAAAATTCCCATGCTGAAAATATATCTCCTTGAGTCTTTCATGGACCCTGCCAACTCCTGCCACTATGTATTCTGCCATTTCCTATAACAGTGGTTATTAACCTTGTCTGTGTCACAGATACCTTTGGAGAATCTGAAGAACAAAATATATATTTCCCCTCCAAATATATATATATATATATGATGTTCATTTAAAATTGAATATAATTTCACAAGTTTTATAGACTACCTCTCCACCTCTACCCTTTCTCAAGCCAGATCATGGTCAGAGTGAGTCTTTTGCTATGTTCTTTTTTTTATTATTAATATTAAATCATAGCTGTGTACATTAATGCAATCATGGGGCACCATACTCTGCTTTTATAAACAGTTTGGCACATTTTCATCGCACTGGTTAACATAGCTTTCCTGGCATTTTCTTAGTTATTGTGTTAAGACAATTATATTCTACATTTATTAAGTTTCACATGTACCCTTGCTATGATGGGACTTTAGAAGAAATGTGTTTTAAAAATGTACTTTGAATATTGCCAGTGCCAACCTGCTAAGGATAGCCCTATCATACAATTTAGCCCCATTATACAATTTAGATAATAGATACGTTTTAATCTGGTAATTAGGTAGGATTTTAGATAACTGAGATATATGATTGAAAAAATGCAAATAGTAATAAAATTAAGTAAGTCTATGTTTGTAGATAATTCAGAGAAAACTTTTTATTTATTCATTGATAAATATCAACTTTATTTCAGCTGCTGATATAAACAAATATAAGTTAAAGTTTCTAAATTCAAAGAGCTCGTAGTCTAGAAGTGAGAAAGACATGCCAGACAATGGTTACAATAAAACTGGGAGAATTTTAAAGAAGGAATTGACAAAATAATAATCACTCACAGTTATTACTAACCTGCTAGATGCCAGGCTATATGTATTAATACTCTACGAATTCAAGATAATATTTTATATGAATTTTCTCATTCTATCTTTATAACTATATGTGACAAATATTTTGATTATTATTATTATTTTATTTTTAGAAGCCATCAGGATAACACACAGCCTAAGTAATTGCCAAGGTCAGTGATCTGAGAAGTGGCAAAGGAAGGAATCCAGAGCATGACTTTGGGAAATAGCATCTGAGCATCTGTCTCTCAAGATTGCATAATCTTTAGAGTCCACAGGGTGTTTCAAGAGTCACCATATATAGAGGAAGTGGGAAATTATTGGCAAATATTCCTTTGTTTACAGAATATTCATTACAAAATTTTGCAAAATATTCTTTACGTGTTGGGCACCTCTTTCTACACATACCTCTCATGTCTTTTATCCCACTAAAGGTGAAGCATCCAAGATATCTTTAAGATATCCAAGATATCTGTTTTTATAATTTTTCCTATGTATGGATATATGACAGCTTTGGGGCTATCCTGTAGCTAATGCAATATTGAGAGATCTTGCTTCTTCCAAAGTTAAGACCTTGGAAAAAGCTAGTTCTCAGGCTGTGTGTGTGTATTTTGTAGGCTTTTTAATAACTCAACCTCAATAGTGTTAGATATAACCATATATAAAGGATTATATTACGTGACTAATTAGACCTAAGACTTTATGGAGGAAGATCAATCAATAGTGAATATCAGATTTTTGGCTTGAATGACATTGAAGATGATGGTGTCTGAGATAGGAAATGAACAAATAACAGTTTGGGGAAAGACAGAAATATGACTGATAATGAACCAAGATTCTTAAAATAACAGTGCATAAGAACAGCTAGCAGGCCATTGAGCATATGGTCTTAGTTCAGGAAATGGTGGAGGGGCTCAAATTGTAAGCCGCAGATCCCTAGGATTCTATGAGATACGTTTAGGGAATCTGAAGGTCAAACTATTTAAATCATATTTTAAAACATTATTTGACTTTTTGACTCTTTCAATTTTATTGATATTTGCACGGATGCCAGAAAGCAAGAGCTGATAAAGATGCCTTACACAATTGAAAACAGTGACAACAGACTGACCTATTCTTCATCCCCAGATACTCACTGTTTTCAAAATAAAAATCTAGTTTTACTTAAATATGGGAAGGCAGCAAAAGTTATTTATTTTCTTCAGTCTAAACCTGTCATATTTCTAATACTTTAAGATTTTATGATGAAATAGGAAATATGCACAGAGCACTTCTGCATCAAAGGAAAGTACTTTGGATGTCTCAGGAAGGAAACACTTGTTGCCCTTATTCAAGTGGCAAACTGAGCTAGCTGCTTTTTGTAATGCAATACATTTTTTTGAAAGAACAACTGACATGCCAACTTTGGTTACTCAGATGTGGGTATTTGTCAGACATTTTCTCAAAAGTAATTGAAATGAGACTGTTACAACAGCTACTGTGAATTCTACAGTTTCCCAAAACTTTGACTTTTCTGTTAAGATTAGTGGTGACGTTGAAAATGTGTTTTTTTTATGCATTATATAAGGAAATGTGTCAACATTTCCAAAATTAGTATAAATTAGGTAACCAATATTTTACAGATATCCAATGTAAGTAGCAGCCCATATAGCCTATGGCTAGGAGTGAGAGTTATAAGAAATACCTGTATAGCTCAATAATGGAACACCTTGGTGGAAAGGGCATGGAGAGGGATTTAGCTCTCCTAACAAACATGAGAGCTGGTGAGATGAGAGCAATGGTGAATTGGCAGTCTCTACACCTGTGGTGTTGAGAGGCAGGATATCAGCCTATATGAGACTGGAGGAGCAGGCAGTCGACAGCATGAGCATTCTATCATGGACTCGCTTACTCTGACTCTGTCTCCTCTCCTGCCTGCAGAACGCCAGCATGGTGGCTGTCTGCTGAAGATCACTAAACTCTGCTAAAGACTAAGATCCATCTATTCTAAGAAGACTGTTTTACTCTCTCTAAGACACACTGTCTCTCTCTTTCTCTCTCTCTAGCTAAAGTAGATAGAGCTCAGGCATCTAAGAGACCTGAGCAAGGTAACTTAGCGGTCTGTGTCTGGAACCTAGTTAAGCTGGGCCCGACATGAAACCTGGCCAGTCCTGGGCCCTGACAAGTGGTGTCAGAAGTGGGATATGACAGTAAGATGTTACAAAATTGTGCAGATTCCTTCAAAACGTGAGATAAAGGAATGGATTATAATGCGAAGGTATGGAAAATTCATTGCTATGGTTTCAAATTCCACTGTATAATTACACTTTTAGAAATATCCACTTATCTACATTTGGTATACTATCAAAGAAGAGTATCTATAATTGTCCAAATATGTTATAAATCTATACCACCTTTTCCCAACTATGCAGCTGTGTGAGGCAGAATTTTCTACATATTTCAACCAAAATGACATATTTCAATAGATTGTATACAGAACACACATGAGATTCCGGCTCTTTTATGTTAAGTACATCATTAAAATTCTTGCAAAAATGCAAAACAATACCATTCTTCTAATTTTTTTTTTCTAGAAAATACAGTTATTTCCATGCCAAAGGTGCTATTTATGTGAACAAATAGTGGGTCTATCACAATCTTTTAAAATTAACTAATAATACAATTTCAAACAAAAATATCAATTATGATGATTGATCTAGAAGTGGCTTCAGCCTTATTTCTAAGTGAGAGATCAAGTTCAGCAATTTCCCATTCACGGAGGTTTATTTGAGATAATCTTGGGGACTTTTGCAGAAGTTAATTGTGTGAATGTGTGTACATGCACATAATTGTAACTCTAAGGAGAACTTTACTTGATAGACAAATACTTTTAAGATTTTTTTTCCTTTAGTAACTTTAATTTGAAATTCACCCCCCAAAACTAACATTTATCAGATACATTATATAAACTATAAAACTCTTCAAGTTAGATAAATATCCAAAAAATATGTTCAAGTGAATAATAAAATATTAAAACACTTTATTTTGGAAGGAATTTCATCGGATCATAAGATCAGTATCTTGGTAAACTTCTTAAACTAAAGCTGTCCAAACAACCAAGAAGTAATCATACTATACCCCCTCATTTGCCTTTGGTTGAATCTTTCTAATATACACGTACAGTGTTCCTTGACTTAAAAGGGGTTATATCTTGATAAACCCATTGTAACTTGAAAATATTTTATATCAAAGATGCATTTAATACATGTGACCTATTGAAAATAACAGTTTAGCCTAGCCTACCTTAAATGTACTTCGAGTACTTTTAGTACAGTATTCAAGAAATTACATGAGATATTCGATATTTTATTATAAAATAGTCTTTGTGTTACTTGATTTGACCCAGCATTATGAAAAAATATGTGTATATTGCTAATGTGGGAAAAGATCAAAATTCAAAGTACATTGCCTACTGGATGAGTATCACTTTAACATTATCGTAAAATCAAAAAATCAAAAGTTGAAGCATTGTAAGTATGGGATTGTCTGTATCCTCTACAAGGAAATTTATGCAGTGAGAACCATATCTACATGAAATTTTATTGTTCACTATTTTTGAGGGTCTTCCACTTGTTATAATTTCTAAATACTCATGTAAATTCCTTGTAAACTATATACTTCTATTACCTGAGGAAATTTACATAATTAATTTATAATGAAATAGAGAACATTGAATGCGATTTTGTTTTCTTAAATTCTTATTGTAAAGGACATTTAAAATGTTATATTTTAGAGGCAAGAGCTCCTAGGATATAAAATAACTCATTTAGATGAGGAAAAGATATTAGAAAGGACAAACCAGTCTCGATGGGAGTATGAATTTTGTGATTCTTGTGAGTTAACCTTGAACTGAGGGAGGGCACCTAATTCTTTATGCCAACCCCATATGACTAAAGGTGAAATGGAAAACTACTGAGATGTTATATGTTCCCTGAGTAAAAGGAATGCCATCCCTGGTGATTATATAATTATAACATTTTTTACAAAGCCATGAAATAATGGGTGCTCCCCTAGGTATGCCTTTATCATAATAAAATCTATAATCACACTGCTGAGAATACTGCTGCTTTAAGGATAATAGCAAGTAGCAGGCTGTTCTTTATAAACATAAAATCTAGAGACATTGTAAGAGGAACTCTAAATCATAGGTAAGTATTTTGAATGACCACATGTACTACAGTAGTATATCGTGACAAGGGATGAGAAATGAGATAATCATAAAATTGCAATCCTGTTGTCCATACTTAATTGAAAACATGGGTGATCAGGCTAGAGGACCCTATCAGCCTTGCTGTTAGGGCATAATCATGTGTGAAATTTCAGGAAGCCAAAGTATCGGTCAAGGCAAGGAAAAACAGTAAAATGGGAGCATGAAAATTATCCGAATTTCTGTTTTCTCATCCTGTCTTGTAGTCAGCAACTTCTTGGCTTTTCTTATTCACTGGCATGAAACAAGGATCTAATCTTTCACAGAAATTCTCATTGGCATTCTAATTCTTCCCTTTTTTTTTTTTTTTTAGTATACCCTCCAGACTAATCTCAAGCTCCATGTGAATCTAGTCATTCTCTCTTTTTTCTTATTTCCATGCAGTTAGCCCTGCTGGGAAAAAAAAAATAATAACACATGACCATGTGGATAAATAATGGTTAAAAATTAGGGTTCCAGACTAAGCTGTGCTTTTTAGTATTGCTTTGCGATCCTTTTACCACAGTAGGGGCTTTATTTTTCCATCCTCTGTGTTTTACCAGCTTCTCCTAAAACTCTAATATTTACCCCCTTTTTCAGATTTACTATATTCACTAATTTATTCTTTTCATAAACAAACTACTTAAGATTATTAAAACAATAAACATTTATTAAGCAAGCAGAACCAGAAATTAGAATCAGTGCTTAATGGTCTCTTTTACCTCGAATAATACTGAAAGTTAAGTATTAATAAGTAAATTTTTTAAAGGATGAAAACAAACTTTAGTGAGCACAGTTACTAATTGAAGCAGGCTTCAAATTCAGGATTTTATATTTAATAACTCCCAAGTCAAATCATTTCTATTACTATGTGCTCTTCCAGTTTTATACTGGTATGCTTAAGTGATTTTTTTTCTCTCCTATTCCATCAGTAGTTTAAATCCTCCTAAAGAACCTGTTAGAAGAATATGAAATGGATTCATTCATTCATGCATATGAACATAAAACCATCTAACATTACTGCAACAAATAAAATAGTCCAAGTATTATAAGAGATTTCTTTAAAAATTAGGTAATTTTGCTTCTGTCCTCCAGAGAATCAAATAAGGGAGAAAAGGCAGAAAATAAAAGAGGTGTATTATTTCCCCATAGCAAACCTCATGACTCAAATAAGAAAAAAATGTATTTCTCACAGGTCTGGGGACTGGAAGTCCAAGATCAAGGTTCTAGTAGGTCTGGTTTCTCCTGAGGCATCTCTCCTTACCTTGCAGTCATCCCCAAGTGTACTCCTGTTGTCCTTCCTCTTCTTATTAAGGACACTAGTTCTATTTGATTAGGGCCCCACCCTTATGACCTCATTTGACCTTTAAAGGCTCCATCTCTTTGAAGGCTCTATCCTTAAATACATGAGCAATTAGGGATAAAACATAAATTTTAGAGGGATTCTGTTCACTCTGTAATTAAACAAATAAGATCATTGTCTTTGGTGAGTGTTATTGATTGTCAATTTTTTTTGTATTATGAAAAAATATGACTTTCACATTTTCTGCTCTTTGTAATTTATTAAGATGTTTTTGAACACTAATTTTTATGTCACTTTAGGGAAGTATTCTATAGCCATTTATATGTGGGTTAAGTTTGATTTATAACTGCACTTTAAAACTTTACATTAGTCAACTCTTGTAAGTTTGTATTTGAATATTGTTAACTAAGGAAGAGATATCAATTAAATTTTTTATCATATTTGTGTCAAGCTAAGGTCAAATGTCTAATAAATTTTTCTAAATATGGTTTGGTCCTATATTATTTAGAACATTAAAGCTTATACTTATTTTAGTTAGTGTATTATGCTTGTTATTAATATAAATTTACCTTCTTTGAAAAAATTATTATTGGTGAGTTTAAATAATTATTACAACTATTTAGAAAATTGAGAGCTAAGTATAATGCAGCAGGTGGAGATGATTCTCATATGTAAGCTAGAAAAAAGAAGTTATAAACTAGAACTTAATGGATGGTGATAATCTGCAAAAATTTTGACACAGGGTACAGAATATTCTGATGGAAATTGACTATAAGAACAAAGGTACTTACATAGGAAATAGTGATGTGTGTAAAACATGCTAAGAACATTTGTTGGACTAGGTGGGATGGCCTTGAAATATCTTCTCAGACTTGTTTTTGTGATACACTTTGAAGTTATAAGTACATTTCTCCTCCTTCAACCATGGCAGGATCTAATGGAGATTTAGGGCTTTGTTTTGAATTTAAGTATGTCTATCTGGACTGGATTGATTCAAATTAAAATAGTCTGCTGGTGTTAGATGGGATAAGCAATTATTATTGTCTCTTGTACTGATTTCGGTGGCTTTAATGACTTCAATTTCAGGTTTTCTTTTCCTGTCTAACCTTTTCTCTTCCTTTCTCTCAGCATGAAACCCATGTTTCTACCAGCTCAATATCAGTGGTATCCCTGATGTATAGAAAGTACCTAGGTCTACCCTTATGCATTTGATCTCAAATTTATCTTTCCTGAAAAACTCTACCCAACTTCTCTTCAGTAATCCAATTGTTTTTTTAAAGTATACCTTTATGCCCAACAGCGGTAAGTCAGCCTTGCCTCAGGTTTGTAACCAGTGAATTTCTAACTAGGTGCAGACTGTACTCTTCTGCAAAACACTTGATAAGATGCTATCTGGTATAGATCTTTGGATACTTCACGCAGGTAAATTTTGTCTGCACGATTAGAGGTAAAGATTTCATTTGCTACCTCCTACATAGCTTAGCACTGCATTGTGCATATACTAGATGCATTGTAAATTTTTATTGACTACAACAGCAGATGCTATTATGTGGCATAGGTCAGACAGAGAGAGAGAGAGAGACTCTCACAAGCAACAGGTGGCTTTCATAGATCTTTAGCCTTTAGTCCTTCCCATTGTACTTCATGAGGGATTAATAATAGTGATATTTCACAAAATGGAATAAATCGGGGGAGCATGTTTAGCACTTTCCAAAACGGGAACAGACTGAGCTCTATCCAAAGCCTACCTTATAAATGGCAACTTATGGAAAGATTTTATACCCTAGGCATAAATATTTTCCTCAATTTCCTGCCATGGAATGTATTTCCTCTCAATATGAACACCCATTCTGTAAATTAGAGTTAATCAAAATAATGTATGAGGGAAGAAATGGTTGTCAATTTGCCAGTATTCTTTGTCTCTAAAACATTCACTTTGACTAATTATTCTAAATAAATATATTTTTAAATTTCAAGTTAATATGAAGGGCATATATGTATACTATGAAGTACTTATTCAGCCATAAGAAAAACTGGAGACTTTACAGCTTTTATGTTTACCTGGATGGAGTTGATACAAATTCTTCTAAATAAAGTTTTAATTAAGCATCTGCTTCAGATTATTTAGGACAGAGTGAGGTTGTTGTTTTAGGTTTTTATCCAATCCTTGACTTTTTTCTATGTTATCTCTGTATTTAAAATAAAAAAAAAGTATGATTTGGAGACAGCTCCTGTGGCTCAGTGGGTAGGGCGCCAACCCCATATACTGAGGCTGGTGGGTTCAATCCTGGCCCTGGCCAAACTGCAACAAAAAATAGCTGGGAATTATGGCTATTTTTTGAGTCCCAGCTACTCAGGAGGCTGAGGCAAGAGAATCGCCTAAGCCCAGGAGTTGGAGGTTGTTGTGAGCAGTGTGACACCAGGGCACTCTACCAAGGGCGATAAAGTGAGACTCTGTCTCTAAAAAAAAAAAAAAAAAGTATGATTTGATCCTTACTTCTAAATCTCTCTGCCAGTATTATATACTTTTTTTTATTTAAAAACACCATAATTCAAAATTGTAGATATAGCAGAACAATTGATGTAAGACTCAAACAAACTTGGAGCTTTAAAAAAACAAAAATAGCTTTTTACTTACTTTACTTCATCACAGACTTAAACTTATGTGATTATTTTTGTTTTTGTTTTTCTGCTTTGTGTTATTTATGAGCCTGTTATCTGTAAGCAACAGATAAGCTTTTTTTAAAGAGACTTGTGCAGGCAATATCTTGTATATCTTTGTTTAAATCAAATTAAGCTCAGATCAAACACCCACCTTCTCTGTGTACACACACATAGGGTAAGACTGTCAGTATTGATCACTCCTTGTGGCCAGAGAACCTATGCTTGTAGGTGTGGCACTACACAGGGTGCTGGTGCTTAAGCCATTCCAAAAGTAGTCTAGCTGTTTGTGTGAGCAGCCTTTACTCCTGCAGTGCACAAATTACTGTGTAACCCAAGGATATGAGTTATAATTCCAGACCTAAACCCTGAACCAAGAACTGCTTAGTGAGTTAACCTTAGCTCATTCTACCCTAAAAATCCTCCTTTCAAGTTCTAAAAAACAAAAACAAATCTGTCTCCCACTCCTTGTTACAAGCATAGCTCAGTCCTTAGGAACAATTTCTTATTTTATTCTTGGAGATGAGACAATTTCTCCTTTTTTTTTCCTAATGAGATAAAGCTTAGAAATAAAACATAAGTCAATTTCTCAGTAGATTCTCTGCCTGAATTAAATTTTCAATAAATCACCTTCCTGTACTTAGAGGGGCAATTTGTAAAAGCCACTGATTCATGGATGGAGAGTTGGGATTTGAGGCGGTCAGACTGGTGAGAAGAATGAGCAGCTGTGGCACGTGGTGAGTGAGTTGCATGTTAAGCACGCGGAATGAAAAGGAAAAGGCCAGGACAGCGTTTGAAAGCAGAAAGGCAAAGCCAGGAGTGTTTAAAAACACAGCTTCCACAGCTTCACAGACTGATTCACTGTCATCGCCATTAATCCTTCTTGGGCTTTGTAATGTAATGCAAGAACCTGGTTGAAAGTAGGTTCCAAAGTAAGTTCTAATTCTATTTAAAGATTATTGTACAGATGATTATTTAATTACCTAAAAGAAGTCTAGGCTATTTCTGTACTTTCAGAATTGAATAGAAGAAGGACTTATATCTCCCCATGAATCTATTGCTTTTTCTGGTGACCCAATAAGCATCATGGTCTTGAAAACATTTTCTGAAGAAGATGTAGAAAACACAGCTAAAAATTATAACCAAATCCATAACCTTCCATGTTGTATAGCTGTAGAATGTTATAATTAAAGCTATTCCGTCTTCTCTCCCTGGGTGGGCTTGTATATATTGTTCTCATTTGATCTCAGGTTTTTCAGTATAAAATTGCAGTTAAACCTGAAGTAGAAGAAAGTATTGGTGCAAAATCTTAAGATTTTCTTTATGATTGTCCTCATTCAATATTCTCTTGTCATCCTTTTTATATAGCCCAACTTTACTCATTTAAATGTCTTTTAAAACTTAAAAGTTATGTGTTCTCTGGTTCAAATCCCAGACTGTCTTATTGGTGTAAATCATTTATCTGCCTGACATTTTATAATCTGTAGTTCTATTCTCAAAGGACAGCTAATTAGAAAAGGAAGGAAAAAACAAAGTTTTGTTTTCAAGGCCAGGGAAGCCAGGGAAGTGGTGACTGTGTGCTAAAAGTCTGGCATTTAATTGTATTTCCAAATAAAAATATGGAAATAGACTGTGGATGCTGCAGCACATGAATTATAGCAGAAGCAGGAAATCGGCTGAGAGGCAGCATGCTCTAATAGGTTGCAGGAGCCCTGGGTTCTAGCTCCAGTCTGTAATAACAAGATGACTGACCTTTTGAAAGTCATTTATCCTTCCTGGGATTCAGCTTCCACAATGTACTATAAAAGGCTGCTGTAGATTCTGCCTAAGATTCCTAAAAATTTGTAACTCTGTGACATAGGCTGTGCATTATGGCTTCCTTTCAGAATCAGTTCAACAATGAAATATATTTTATCTTTGGCAGATGCACAGTATATTTTCTGTTTTTCTATTGAGCACCACTGTGGTTTGGACCAAGGGTTTAAAAGATCCAGGAAGAATCAAGCAGAAGATTTTCCACAGGATAATATTAACAGGAGGTGGGGGTGGGGAGAGAATAACTGGGAAAGGAGGAGGAGAAATGAGATGAGAGAGCGATTTGTCTGTTAGGGGTGACTCTGGTATAAATCCTCAGATGTCTAAGAAATTTCTCAAACTACATATGCACAGAACTAAACTTCTGATTTTCTTCTTAAAACCTCATCTAACCACATCTTAGCTTTCTCAGGGAATAGAAACCTCATCCTTCCAATTTCCAGGAGAAACACCTTGCAGCCATCCTTGATTCTAAGCCCTTCCTCAGTCGCCACACATAATCTATGACAGCATATTCAAAGTATATCCAGAGACCTGCCACTTCCCTTTGCTATCACATTTGTCAAAGCTATTGTGATCTCTCTCCTGTGCTACTGCACCAGCACCAGCCAGAGCCCTGTGCAGTCCTGGCCTCAATTCAACAGCCAGAGTGATCCTGTCATGCCTAAAGTGATGGTGTTGCTCCTATTCTCAGAGCCATGTCATAGCTTCCAGTTTTATACAAAATAAACACCAAAATCTTCGCAGTGGTCAAGAGGGCCCTACCTGATTTTGTCCCACCCTGGCATTCTTATCTGGCAGCTCCTTAAATTTCTGCTGCTCTGATCTCTCCCAACTGCTTGTCTTGTTCACTTTGCCCAGGTGTCATTGACCTTCCTGCTGTTTTCCTTATTCCTGGAGCAAAGGGCAGGCCACTGCACTCAGATGCCTTTGCCTGGAATATTTTTTCCAGGTATGTGCTTTGAAATTAATCTCATCCTTTAAAATTTCTGCATTATTATGCCATTGACTCCTGCGCTTTTGACTGTGTTGTTCAAGAGGCATCCCAAGCACCGAATACAGTGCCTGGTACATAATAGATAGGTCATGTTTGTTGAATGTATTAATCTGAGGTTCTGTATTTTTATACCACTGTGAGTTTTCTTACTTTCACAGTTTTTAATATCATCATAGTGTGTCTAGTTTATAGATTTAACCCTGACATCAACTTTGTGCTTCATTTTGCCAAGTTCCTGAGGTGGGCCTCACCATCACCCTGTATGCCACAAACCACACCGTACTAAGTGTTCTCCAGAAGGAAGGCTGAAGTAGTAAATGGAAGTGTTTTTGATGCTCTTAACTCCAGAGAAAATCAGCGGAAAGGGGATTAGGTCAGTTTTCAAAGCAAAACCATTCATAGACTAAGGACAGATGTTATGGATGCGGTAAGCTAAGACGATGGCAGGAGGAGAGTTAAAGAAAAAATCCAGTGATAGCTGTTAAAGCAAGTTAAAGATTGTGTTAAGACCACTGTGATAGTTATAGGGACCACAGAGGCTTGCAGTGAAGGAGAGAGATTGGGTTGAATTCCCAATATAACATGAGCAAGTGGGAATTTATAGGCAAGGATCAGGGTAGAGGTCAGTGGATGGAAAATGACTAAGGGGAAACTTCAGGAGTAAGGGAGCATCTGGTTAAACCAACCTAACAGAATTCTTGCTGAAGAAGGCCAGGGTGATCAAACATCATCTGGAAGAAGGTGTGAGATGAAGAACCCAATTAGATATCAAGAATGATCAGAAGTTGAGGGTGGAGGGGGTTTTACTAAACTGACTTAGCATCTTTAGTAAATTGGATTTTGCAAGGAAGTACACAATGGGCCCAGGAGACAAGCCTGACCGAAGTTTAGCCAAACACAGGATCTTTGTCAGGAGAACAAAGACTGTAAGAAACAAGACAGAGAAGTTGTGAACTACAGAAAGAAAATCTTGGAATACAAAATTGATACTGCAGACAGAGGTATGAAAAGAAGCATTTAAAGATATAACAAGATGGTAAATGTTTTTAAAAAGCCAAAGTAAAGTTCCCAACTGTCATTTCTCTGTATTTGGCCTGGAAATGAAAGGAAGGAAGAAAAAAGGAGGAATGGATGGAAGGAAGGAGTGACAGAAAGAGGGAAGAATAGAACGAATGACGGAAGAAGGGAAGGAAGGAAAGAAAGAAGGAAGGAGGGAAGAAGGGACTAATTCAAGGGTACTAACTGAGGAAGCCGGATTTGGAGATGTGTCCTGAGCTGAGGAGTTACTGTTAGGCCTTGGCAGCAAGAGTGCAAGGTTAGGCAGAAGTGAAGACCAAGAATCGCGTAAGGAAGTGCAGTATGAACCAGAAAGCTTCATACTGGCTCAAGACTTGAGACACTAAGGTGGCTGGAAGGCTGTGAAGGTGCAGGTCAGAGGCCGGTGGAGCAACTAGAGCTGTCCTTCCTCTTCTCAATCCCTGTTGAGTGAAGATAAAAGAGGCAGATATGTGTTTGCATTTATTGCAGACAATGGTTTAGACAATACCCTTAACGATCCTGTCTGCTCCTGATTAAGGTAAGGGCAGAGGTGCTGGGCCTATGGGGAATGAAAGCAGAGATGCGAAACACACAGGGCTGTCAACTATACAATTCGTAATACTTTGTGACGTGCGTGGTTAAGGCTATAGGAAAGAAGGAAATTGAAAAATGCACCTACAGGAAAAGATAAATGAGATTTTTCAAACAAGATGCACATGTCCTAAATAGAAACTCTACAGATAGTATTAACATAAAATTCTCAAGTATGAAAAATGGATGTTTAAGGGTAAATAACCAAAATAACATAAGTGGAGTTGAAAAATGTAAAATGCTGAGACTTTGCACTAATTTAAATAAGAATAAAATAATAATATTTAACAGAAGCTTAAGATTATCATTATAAAACGTATTTAAAATGTTCAGATGTAGAAATAACTTCAGCTGTGTTGCTAAAGGTGCCTATAAGTGATTTAAACAACTGTGAATTAAAGTAGATATGATTCCAGTTAGCAAGTGACATTGCACCAAATCACAGGGTCCTAGAGAAAAATAAGCTTTATCTTTTTTTTTTTTTGTTAAGATTTATCTTGATAGTTGAGAAAACAAAACAATGAGTTAGGTCACTAAACACGAGCAGGGTAATGTGTATAAGAAACATCAGGCTAAGACTCAAGAACAATTTTATTTAGACTCCACTATAGTTTTTGAGGGAGAGAAACTATGAGATGATGGACCTATTAAATTTTTTCTCTACCGTCTAACTAACTTTTCAATTTCTTTTTCATGTGATTTTTCTGCAGCAAATCCGAACTTCCAAAACTGTCTCAGTCACTTGCTGTCCTGAAGTTAAACTTTGCTACTGACAATTTACAACATAATTACTATAATCAGACGCATTACTTTGAGCCAGGACAGATAACCTTATGCCTTCAAGATATTGTCTTTTAAAATCCTTTTTCAATGAAGCAGCAAGTTCATCAGTATGGACATAGCCCTGGGATGGGAAAGGTTGGGAGTACTTATCTCTATGGAAACAGAGGCAAAACATGTAAGTGGAACAAATAGTGGGACCAAAGAAAGAAAAGTGATTAGAGAAGGCACTTGGCCTGAGTCCCCACTGTGCAGTCAGGGTGTTCAGGAGCTTATAGCAAATAAGCTGGGTCCTCCAGTCAGCCAATGATGTGTGATAAGGACACCTGAAAAGCAGTGACTATTTTTAAAAATTAATTTTATATGGAATATTTCAAAATAAATCTTAAAAGTATTGCCACAGGTAAAGTTAGAACTCTTTTGGTCTTCCTAGCTTTGTTTTCTGTTTAGAACTGTTCAGTTGTGTTGTATTATAAAAGGTGTCTGTGTTGGGGGTTATTCATATAATCGTTTTTTTCTTTCCCAATTGTTATGGCCTGTGATATAGTACTGGGTATGAATGTGGAAAATAGTCAGGGCTTGGGATTTGGGGAGAAGCTCCTGAAGAACAGTGCGAATACTTCTTCCTAGAGGCTTTCAGTAGAATAGATCCTCTCTGGGCTGTACCACCCTTGCTTCCTTTTGCAACCCAATGAGTGAGGAAATATGACATGTGGTTAGAAGACCGCTGTGCTTAAAAAAATAAAAAGGGCATACCACTATACTTTCTCACTTGAAGTTCTCTAAACTTTTGTCTGTTCACTTGTTCAAAGAAACAAATTGGACCAAAATATTTCCAGAGTCTGAATTTTTGGCATTACTGTTACTGTGGGACCTTGGGTGGAATACCAACTTTTTTTGCCATGTTTTATCACCTATTAAATTGTTTGGTAGGATAATAGTTGTCAGAATAATCTATCTATTTTTTCCTTCCTTCCTGCTTCCTTCCCGCACTCTCTTCTTTCCTTCCTTCTTTCCTAGAATCGAATGAGATAATACATATAAAACACTTTGAAGTTTGAAAACTTGGTGCAGAGCCACGGGCATTATTACAATATATAAGGAATACCGGTTTATAGTATTGAGAGCATATTATGTGCCAAGCATAGTGTTTTGTGCTTATAATGCAGGTTGCCTTAAAGATTCGTACATCTGTAAGGTGGTTACCCTACTCCTATATATGAGAAACCTGGAATTCATGAAAGTAAAGGCACTTATTTAAGTTCAAAACATAAAGTGCAAAATTTAGGATTCGAACTAGGTCTGCCTGATTATTTTCTATGGTTTTAAGAGAAGCAGAGTCATGAGGTGAACCTGAAGGATCTAAGCGGCTTGTGTTCTGATCAGAATGTAATGATTACTTTTCTATTTTCTTGGAAAAATAAACCAAAAGGGTCTGAATAGCTGCAACTATGGTGTGGACCATGGAGATAATTTTGGAAACTGCGTTCCTTTTCTCTTAGGATATTTACATCATTGCCGTATTTCATTACTAGACCCTGAAGTTTTAATAAAGATTACAAAGTGGGTTTTGAGGAGGGAGTGCCTAGATGTGGAATTTCAGGAAATGCGTAGGTCGAAAACAACCATGATGATTTAAACAGGCCCTCCTCCCAAAAGGATCTTCTGTGGTTAAAGGTTTATTGACAATAACAACAACAAAGAAAGATTTTTTTTTTGGTGCAAAATGGTAGAAATGTCATACAAATTACTCAATAGCTTTGTGCTTGCTTCTTAGAAGAAAGCCAGGAGATTCAGCTTGTCGTGTCAATGAGTGTCAAAAAATAGTGACTAATTAATTTTATAATCATTTTCAAAAGGAAAAGTAGCAAGGAAGACACTGCTGATAACAGCTAAATCTTTCTGTTTCATTGTCTTATCAAGGTGACTGGGGAAGGGCTACATCCATCCTGACAAATATGTACTTTCAAGGTTTCAGTTCCTCTGGGATCCTTCTTGCCTGCGTGTAAAAGGCCTGGGATACTTGTTTTATATGATACTAATTCAGCCAGGCAAGCCATAACCAGGAGTGTCACATCTAAATGTCTGGACACACTGGTCATCTTCCCTCCATGATTGGTCTCAGATTATAGTACCATGTCAAGGTTCATTTCAGCCAAAGCATTTCAGCATCAGCTCTGACCTCCCCCTAGCTTTAATGAAAGAAATTTCTAGAAAGTAAAAGTCAAGGATTTCTTAGCCTTTAATATTATTATAGCATTATGATACTATTAAAGCATTATATTATTCTTCACATTTTTTTTGCAGATCCACAGATAATTTTTTTCTTTAGTGGTGAAACTGCTAGATGTTAGTTAGGCTAGGAGGCAGAGTTTAAATGTTTAGTGGAAGTTTCTCGGGTTTTAAAGTTTTCTTTATTTAAGTATTTTTTTTTTTTATTTTTGCAAAAGCAAAACTACTACATTGAAAGAAACCAATACAGATATCCTCAGTATAGATTTTAAAAATTGATGTAAGGTACTTTTTATTAAACATGGAAATAGCCAGCCATCTTTTTTCATTCTAAGAGTAGCTTTTCTCTGCCAGTGTGAATTTGATGTACGTTAAAAAACACTCAAAGCCATTGTATTTGAGAATAAAATTTACAAATTTAACCTATTCCAAGGGCATGAGCTCCCTTTAAGTTTTTAGGAGCCTTCAGTTTTATTGATTCTTCTTTATCATTTGGTTGATAATATTAAGATGTTTATAGGAAATTTGACTATACGCCAAATCTCTTGGAAATAGTTATTGCTATTCACAAATAATTTAAAGGTGAAAAAAGGAAAGAAGACTACAATAAAGAAACAGAAAGTCTTCATGGAAGATAAAGGACAAAGTTTAAATCAAAGCACACTCTGAGGGGAAATTAAAACACTACATTTTACTTCAAACATTTTTGCTTCTTCAGATTTTATTTATTCATCATCCTTAAAATAACACTATATTTTCTGTGAACGACTTACAGCTGATCCTTTCCCATACTAAAGAGAAGATACTAATTGGATACACCTGATTATGTTGACAAGCGGGTTGCTGTAGTAGAAATGGTAGGTGCTAGTTTTCTTTGATCATTCTTAGGATAAATGCATATGAGCTAGGATTTGAGTTGACGGTTTGGGGGGATTTGAAAAAAATTCATTAAAATAGAAAGGGATTTTGAAAGGCATAATAATTTCAAATTAATATTTTATCGGGATCAACTCAAAATATCAAAATGTGCACCAATCAGCTTTGTTGTCCTAAAAAAAAACCTGCAAAGCATGTGGCTAATTAGTTGTCTTTCATATTTTGCTTCAGTTTATTTTCAGCTCTGTGAAGTTAAAAAGATGTCCCACCAGTGACTTGTTTTATGAGGAAAAAAGGTACTATTTTAATCTTCAAAAAACAACAGCTGGCAGGGTCAGTCTTTTAAAGTGCATGCTTCACTGGTTGCAATTATTAATCAGTTTCCTTCAGGAAATATATGAAATTAAATATTAAAGTAGAGATCTAAACAGTCCCACAGTCTCAGGGCTTCTGAGGGCATGATTTCCGTATTAGCCTGAAATAGCTGACCTTCCTCACCAAATGTGGCATCTGCATGAATATGAAATCCCTCATTTTGTCCCTCTATCCCATCATTTAGGCTTTATTTACCTTTTAGCATTTTATTTCTTTTCATAGCCGCAGTCTCATAGAAGCTAACTTTCCACAATGGCAGAGCGAACTGCTAAACAAAGGTTTTGTTTATCAGAAGGAGACTTTGGCAATTACACTCAGTTTGTTCCTTCATTCAGCCAACATTATTTATGTACCACCTATCATGTTGCAGGCCCTGCCTAATTACTTGGGATCAGTATCAAAACAAAGGACCCTTCCCTCATAAAGCTTTCATTTGGGGGACAGATACAAGATATTAATAATAAACATGGATCATAAGCACATCATGCAGTGTGTGAAAAGGTGACAAACTGCTGTGCCAAAGTTAAAAAAGGAAAGTTAGATGTGAGTCATTAAGGCCCAAATGTGCAGGTGTTAGGGGGAAGGGGAAGAAGAGTTGTAATTCATGATAATAATAATAATAATAATAATAAAGGATGATGTCTTTTTGCCTTACTAAGAAGATGACACATTTGGACAAAGACATGAAAGTGAGGACTTGGCAGTGGTGTTACCTGGAAGAAGAGCATCAGGGCAAAGGGATGAGCTGGAGGAGAGCTGCAGAAAAGTAATAGCATTTCCTGCAAGGTTTAAGGAAGAGCAAGGACAGGTCCCTGGAGTAAAGTGGGGGCAGGGGCGGACAGGAGACACAAGGCCACGATGGGCTGTTTTGGCTATTGTGTTTCACTGAGATTTAAAAAAAGAAAAAATTGCTGTTGAAAAGTTTTGAGCGTAGACTGTGGTACCATCTGATACATCTGCATTGTGGATAGATTTTGAATGTGGAGTCAACAGGATTTTTCTTTTTTTTTTTTTTTTTTGTAGAGACAGAGTTTCACTTTATTGCCCTCAGTAGAGTGCCGTGGCGTCACACAGCTCACAGCAACCTCCAACTCCTGGGCTTAGACGATTCTCCTGCCTCAGCCTCCCGAGTAGCTGGGACTACAGGCACCCGCCACAATGCCCAGCTATCAACAGGATTTTTCTAATAGATAAGAACTGATGTCAGAAAGACACATAATTAGTGTTTTACCTATGGAAGCCATAGGTTAAAAACTTGGTAAAAAGTATCATAGCAAATAAGAATAGTGAGATTAATGATAAATTATATCATCCATGGCCTTGCCATATGCCAGATACTTCTCTGTTTTACAAGTGCTAATTCGGTTAATTCCTAAAACATCCTGTGGGGGGTACATCATTATTATTTCTGTTTTATAGAGGAGGCCTGTGAGACACAGAAAATTGGGTTCCTGCACAAGATCACACAGCCAGAAAAGAGACAGAATCAGATTTAAATTTGGTCATTACAGGGTGTGTGCTCATAACCTGCACTGTTCATGTATTGAAACAAAGATTACACTAAAGCCCCAAACGGGAGAAGGTAACAAATATCTCTTACTTTAGAATGGACTTTCTTTTTCCTTCTTTATAGGGAAAAAAATAATAGAGCTTGGAAGTAGGGACAGCACTGAAAGTGAGTGATTTTATTCCTTCAGATAGGTTAGCTTATGCTGTGGGAACAACCAGTCTCTCCGCGAAGGTTTATTTCTCCCTGGTGTCACAAGTCTCTCAAGAGCCTGTTGCAGCTCATTTTCTACTACCTTGACTATGGGACCCATTTTTATGTTTAGCCATTCTCTGCAGAAAACCGTGTGCACTCTTTCTAAAGTCTACAGTAGCAAGTATGGTACATGTCCTAGCCCTTCACACTCACTCAACACTGACTCAGCCAGACAAACTTCTAGCCCTGCAAGCTTCATCCAATAAATGCCCTATACAGGAGTGCCTTTTCTTAAAATCTTTGTATGCGGTATTTTTACTGTACCTTTTTTAGTTTAGATATAAGTGCATACATAAATACCTACCATTGTCACAATTGTCTGCAGTGTTTATTTTATTTATTTTATTTTATTTTTTAGTCTCATTTTGTCGCCCTTGGTAGAATGCCATAGTGTCACAGCTCACAGCAACCTCCAGCTCTTGGGCTTAGGTGATTCTCTTGCCTCAGCCTCCTGAGTAGCTGGGACTATAGGTGCCCGGCACAATGCCCGTTGCAGTTTGGCCGGGACTGGTGTCTGCAGTGTTTAATACAGGAACATGCTGCGCAGGACCGTAGCTGGAGCCATAGCTGGACTGTAGCTGTTCCCATACAGCCCAGGTGTGCAGCAGCTGTATGGTCTAGGTTGCTGCCTAGACCTAGAACATCTGCCACGATGTTCGCAGAATGACAAAATCCCCTAAAGACACATTTCTCAGAATTTATTTCTGGCATTAAGTGATACATGATTATATACCTCGTTTTCTTATCCTTTCATCCATTTATGGACATACAGGCTAATTCCACACCTTTTCTGTTGTCAATAGTGCTGCAGCAAGCATAGGAGTGCTGGTATCTCATGGACCTACTAATTCTATTTCTTTTGGATATGGACCCCTTAATGGGATGGCTGAACCTCTAGTATTATTTTAGATCTAAGGTATAAGCTATGTGATGGAAATTTTCTTGGGGCTTAGGATAATTTTATGATAGTCTTATAAAGTCATTTAGTCTCTTTATTTCTTAAAGTACTCATTTTGCTAAAGATTGTTCAGTGTGTAAGGCAGGCGTCCTCAAACTGCGGCCCGCGGGCCACATGAAGCAGTGTGAATTGTATTTGTTCCTGTTTTGTATTTTACTTCAAAATAAGATATGTGCAGTGTGCATAGGAATTTGTTCATAGTTGTTTTTTTTTTTTTGAAACTATAGTCCGGCCCTCCAACGGTCTGAGGGACAGTGAGTTGGCCCCCTGAAAGTTTGAGGACGCCTGGTGTAAGGTATACACTTTAATATCTCTTTTATTTAACCAGATGCACCCCCTTCCATTTTTCTTATAGGTTGAGAAGTGGCATAAAGCCAATTGATCTGAAAATGGCAACGTGTGGTATTCTCTGAGAAACAGTTGTTTTTAAAATTCTGTACTACTATTGTTATTCCACTAGGCAATGAGCAAATTTTATTTCTTAAATCTGAATTTATTTTCTCTTTGCAAAGCATTCACTTCAATAGGTGGGACCATTCCTATGGTTCATATTACAAGGGTACATGTCAATTCTATTAAGTATAGAGAATAAATGTTTTAACACAATAATTAAGTAAATGAGGTGAAGACTATATTAACTAGTTTGATGTAAGCATTCCAAATTGTATTTAAAATCAGCACATTATACCCCATAAATGCATGAATGTCTACATGATCTACGTGTTTATGACTCAATAAAAAAATGATAAAAGCATATTCGTAGTTCTCATAATTTGTAGACCTCCTGGGGGGAAAATTCAAACAATTTGGAAAGATTTTGAATTGTTTACAAATAAAGACATGTTTTATTAAATTGTAGGCTCATCATTAACAACTCTTCTTTTCCTTTTTTTGAAATAATAATAATGCTATAACTTTTGCACAAATGATCAAAACTGTGAATAGAAATTTGCTATTGTATGTTATGATGAGCTTCTTTCTTGCCTGATCGGTTTCTTTCTCCCTAGAGAAACAGGACTGCTAAATTTAGCACTGTCAAATAACTCCCGGATCAAAACTCTCTGGTGAGTCCCCAAAATGGAATAGCTGCCACCAGCCTTTCAACTCCAGGTCTTTATGAACCTGGACTTTTTAGACTGAAGTTAGAAGTCTGTGAATTGAATTCCCTTTATAAAGTTTTACTTCAGCTATGTGCCCTTAGCTTCATTTCCCCACAGGGATCCTTTAACCTTGCTAGAATATTCTGTAGAAAATGATGCCTTTCGGTGACTTATGCCTAAGTTCTTTCAAAATTTTTGTATTAGTTGCCAATGCACCAAGACTTCCTTCTGAGTGTGATTCATTGTTAAGTTCAGGATATAATTTATTTTATTTTCATGGAGATTATTTCTCTCCTGGCCTTTTCTCATCTTGTTTTCACTCTCTCTGATCTAGGGCTAGGTTTTTGAATTCTTCTGTAATGAAGATGGAATACAAACCTGTTCTTTTTGCTAGTTGTAGAACGAAACAGCACATAGGCCTTGGTTTATTTCTAACTGATATTAACTGGCAAAGCTTAATCCAGAATAACCAATATGCATTCATCATCTTACATCAGAGAGCAGGAAACTCTTTTATAAGAAGTGATTCATATGCAAATCTGAAAAGCTCCTTACCTATTCCTTGGAACTGACTTAGCTCTAAATTGCTCTTCATTTTTGAGAATAATAATTAACTTAATTGTTCTTCTGGAACATCTCTGTGCTATTGTATGGAGGAAACTTCCATAATTTTAGGATGTGTCCAAGAGTGATCTTCTCATAGGGACAAAAGTGGTCATGAATATAAACACTTAAATCTTTAAATACCCAATACCTTTATAATTTGAATATATAGACCCATATATAATTTGAATATATAGACTAGATAGCGGATGTTGACAAAATTAATCTGTTTAGATGTTAATGTAACTTGTTTGGCTGACTGTCATAGACCATTTCATTGTTATAAAGGAATACCTGAGGCTGGGTAACTTATAAAGGAAAGAGGTTTATCTGATTCATGGTTCTGCTGGCAGGACAAGTAGCATGTGTCAGCATCTACTTTGGGGGAGGCCCTCAGGCTACTTCCCATGCTGGCAGGGAAGGGCAGCTATCCCTGTGCTGATCATGTGGTCAGAGAGAAGCAAGAAGGAAGGGGGAGGGAAGTGCTAACCCCCAGTTCTCTTTGTAACCCCCAGTTCTCCTGTGAACTAATGCAGTGAGAACTTTCTCAGTGACAAGCCTTTCATGAGGGATCCCCCCCTAAAGACCCAAATACCTAACATTAGGCCCCACCTCCAATGTCAGAGATCACATTTCAACTTGAGGTTCGGAGGGGGAAATAACCAAATTATATCTTTTTTTTAAAAAAATGACTATTTTTATGTTTAAGAGTATTAAATTTGAGTTCAAATAATACCTTCAGAAATAGTCGACAGAATTTCCTATCCATTATTGAAGAATTGTGGCATTACTGTTCAAATAACACAAGTGGATAGTTTACCTATCTCCATTGTAAATTGTTCAAAAAGTTCTGAAATGACATGAAAATCCAGTATCTACAGTAATCGTGTGTACATGTGTGTGGAGACAGAAGGAATGCAATTAAATGTAGATTTTGGTACTTATCCACATGATTATATTATTTTAAACCTTTATTTATTTGTATCTTTTTTTGATAGTTATTCATTTGAATATGTTTTAGGAAAATACATAATTAGCACATCAAATCTAAGATTTCATGAATATCTCTGCTTAGAGTGAAACTGATGTAATAACAATGTTAGACCTTAGATCACCTCAAGAAAAATACTGAGTAAAGAGTACAGGAGGGCAATTTGGAAGTATCTATTAAAAACAAATATATAGATATCCTATGACTCAGCAATTCCACTTTTAGCAATCCATGTTAGGTAAAATTTTACACACCCACTTTCACACAGACATAGGGATGCTCCTGTGTAGTATTTTGTAATAGCAAGAAACTGAGAACAGTCTTAATGTCCATCACTAGAGAGATGAGTAAAATGTGGTAGTCATATGACGGCAATCCATACAGCCTTTATAGAGGATGGACTGATCTACATTTAATGCTTACTACAATGTTTATCCCTTCCCAGATATTCAGGTAACAAATGTCGAAACAAAACTTTACAGGGAACAAGAGTTATGTATTTGTAGCCAATCATAACAACCTCGAACTCTTGAGCTCAAGTGATCCTCCTAAGTACAAAAGTGCCCACACAGTGGGAACTGTAGGTGCCCACCACAACGCCTGGCTACTTTCTTCTATTTTAGTGGAGTCAGGGTTTTACTCTTGCGCAGGCTGGTGTCTGAATCTTGAACTCAGGTGATCCACCCACCTCAACTTCCCAGATTGCTCGGTCACAGGTGTGAACCACCAGGTTTCACCTTCTATGATTATTTTAAGATATTTCTTAGCTGCATTACTGCAAATTTCTCCCTAAGAGTCTCTCTCTGTCTCTTTCTCTCCTTTGCTCTTTATCAGTTTCATTTTTCAAACTGCCAACCAGGTAAACTTCCTAATATATAATTTGATCTCAAGTAAAAAACTTTAACTATTTCTTATCGATTATTCAGATAAAATTTAAACTCTTTAATGGACAATGCAAGTCCTTTCTCCCATGGTTTTGCCTTTTCCTTCAGCCTCATAGTTTGTATGGCAAGTCCTAAATTACCGAAGCATTTTTTCTTTTTCCCAAACACACTTTGCCTTCGGGCATTTTCTTTACACATTGCATTTTTTCTGCTTGTGTGTGCACACTTTTCTTCATTCACTCTACTAAATTTTAATAATCCTTTAAGATGTATGTCTGATTTTTTTATGAGCTTCACCAATCCTCATTTTGGCCAAACCACTCTCTGTTCTCGGTGTTAAAAGAGCCCCGGCCCCTCTTGGTAAAGGAACTTGTCATCTCTTTGCCATGCCATCAACTCTCCATTGGAACCTGAGCTCCTTTGAGACAGAATTCTCTTGCTTCATGCCCAGGAGCTGGCATATTACCAGGAGCATAGTAGGTATGCAATGCCTGGGTTTGTTTTGTTTTTCATTTATTCATTTTGTTGTCGCTGCTTGGTAAGTATTCCACAACCACCAAATTGAAATCCCTCAAGTCTCTTAGACTTTAGAATTTATGACTTGTGTAGGTATTGCTTGTTTCTAGTAGAGTGTACATTTTTGAAGGAGTAAGTGAAATGGCTACCTTTGAGGGGATCATAAAACAGTATAAAAAGTATCAGTTTACTGAGGTCTCTGTCCAGGCCACTTGGCAGCACAATACACTTGGAAATTTACATTCCTTTCCATCTCCTCCATGTAAATGCCGGGTGGCATAATGCTTATTATGTACCATATAAATTCTTTTTAGATCAAAGAATCATTGTTCTGTCCTATTCCATGTCAGTTTAAATGTACCATAACAGTGGAAATATGCCTTCTCAATATGCTGCATTAATTTATATCAAGATTTGATAACTGAACTGTCAGAAATCCTAAATTCATCAGAGATTGCATTATTTTTATGTAGATAAAAAGATATGGTTCTACAGTTTATTACATGAATTGTCATCATAATATTACAGTTAAAACTAATGAACCATTCTCTGGCATTTGAAAAGCCAGTTAACGTAGCATTTTCCTGACGAAGCTCAAGTTTATAAATGAATTAGGTTCGTTTGTGTGGGTGTTATAGTGATCATGAAATTATTCCTACACATTATAAGGTAACCCCTTGCTGCCCTCAATTAAGGCCAGAAGGACCAAAAAAAAAAAAAGAAAAAAAATTATATTCATTTAATCAAGATATGTAGGGCTTTGAGGAGGAAATAATAAAATAGAGAAAATTAGTTGAATTAGCAAGTATTTCTTATTAAAATCTGGGTTGTACATTGGGCTTAAATAGTTATTAAATCTCAACCAAGCACAGTCACTACCATCTACCTTGATATATCTCTGCTATAAAGACATTCGTGTTTAATATGCTTTTCTTGTGTCTCAGTCAAGACACTATTTAACTATCAAGAAAAATTCCCAGTGAATTTTGTTTCTATCCTGCTGTTTTGGAAATTTCTTTAAATTTTAAATGAATCCTGGTTATGATAAGAAGGACTGTATTGAGTGAGGGGGAGATCACACTTACACTGCAAGCCAAGAACTGAGTTACAAGTTGGCAATGCTTACAGGAATCTTTTGGCAACATTCAGAGACCTAATTTCAGGTTTTCCTTGCCTTATTAAGAAAGTAATGAAAACCTCAAATATGTTCACTTATTGGTATTGTCTACCTATTATTGTTAGGTTGTTTAAAAGACATTCATTTATTTTTTACATAAACATTAAATATATGTAAATACAAAATATGATACATAACATGAATATGAACCTATATATATGTATTTATAACATATAAAAATACATTTGCATTCTTGTAGAATCCCTAATCCTGAACTTACGCTCTTTGAAATATTGAACTGAGTGGTGATATTTAGTTTTAGTCAATGCCAGTTGACTCCTTTTATTCAATGTATTGGCTAATTCTACCTCACAAGAATCATGAAAAACTTCAGGCTCCATCAGTATCTCAGTTGGATACTAGAATGACAGTATTAAAAAAATTACTTATTCTGAATTCTTAAAATTTCTAATGTTAATCATTGACTTTAAAATATTCACATGACTCACTAATTTTTTTATATTGGCTCAGCTGTTCTGTTGTTGTATTGGCAAAGTCCATAGATCAGGTTTTTTCTCTCACATAGAAAGGCTTTTTAATTGTCTTCTCTGTTCACACAGTGTCTCTCAATGTTTCGACTCAAGTTGAAGTTAGAATGTGTTAAAACAAGAATTTGAAATTTTGTTTAGCGTTAGCTGTGATATTGAACAAAGTGATGAATTGATTCCACATCTTGGCAATTGTGAATTGAGCTGCGATAAACATTCTTGTGCAAATGTCCTTATAGTAAAATGATTTTTTTTTCTGCTGGGTAGATACCTAATGATGGGATTGTGGGATCAAATGGAATGTCTACCTGTATTTCTTTGAGGATTCTCTACACTTTTTTCCAAAGAGGCTGTATTAGCTTACAGTCCCACTAAAATTGTAAATGTGTCCCCTTCTCTCCACAACCATCCCAGCATCTGCAGCTACTCATGGCTGGATTAATAAACTGTGTTATGTGTATACCATGGAATAGTATTCAACCATAAAAATTCTGGAGACTTTATATCTTTTGTATCATCCTGGATGGAGTTGAAGAACATTCTCCATAGTAAAGTATCACAAGAAGGGAAAAGCAAGTATGCAATGTACTCAAAACTAATATGAAACCAGTAGATAAACAACTACACATCCACATGAGAGAACAACACAATTAAATTCAAATGGGAGAAGGGAGATGGAGGGATTAGTAAACTTTCACCTAATTGGCATGATACAGGGGTATACGGCACACTCCTGGCTGAAGGACTCAACTACAACTTGGACTTTGCCTAACAAATGCACGTAATGTAAGCTAATTGTTTGTGCCCTCATATTAATCTGAAATTTAAAAAAATTGAAATCTGCAAAATTGGGTTCATGTTTTGACTCAGCCATAAATCAGCTGTGTGATTTCAGATAGATCACTTCACTTCTATAAAAGTTAATTTTGTCTTCCGAAAGCTGAAAGTAAGAACGCTGACTTCACTCCCTCTGTGGAGTTTTAGAAGATCAGAGAAATAGAGAATGTAGATTTATTTTTAAAAGCAAATTACAATATATAGATGCAGCAGTTATCTCAGAATGTTATAGTTTGTTCCTTCACTGAGTGCATGAAAAATGTATCTAGAGAAGTCACGGAACCAGAAGTATAGACGGCTGAAGGTTTCACAGCCAGAAAGGGTTTGCGATGGCATCAAAAGGGGGTTTCCTTACCTCCTGACAGCTTTTCCAAAATATATGCTATTTAATCATTGAGTAGTATTGTTAGAAGTTTTATTAGCTAGGATACATTTTTAAATGTTTTGATTTTGCATATAACTGTCGTTTCTCCTTTCCCTCAGACCCCCCCACCCAAGGAATGTAGAAAGTTCAGGTAGTGATCTATAGAGTCACACAGACATAATTTTATATTTAGGCCTGACGCTTAGATTCATGAATTCTCTAAGCTTATTTTTATTTGCAAGAATGGGAACCAGTATTTATTTTGTGTTATTCTTTTAAATGGCAAGTACGCTAGGAACTGGCTGTGTTGTTACCATATTTCCATGGATGTGGACTGCTGTCCCTTCTGCATGGAATGGTCTTACCCAATCTGTCACCTAGGAAACCTCTGTCCATCCCTTCAGCTTGCCCTGAGAAGCTGTGATGTCCCCAATAACACCCTCTGTGGTATAGTTTGCCAACTTATGGTTCACTCTTCTTATGTTCACACTGTGATTCCCCTATTAAGACTATTAAATTATTGGTTCCTAATGATTGTTCTTGTCCCAACTAAGGCTGTCAGAGGAAAGGCAATGATGCATAGAGGTATTGAATAAATACTTAGTGTCTGAACGAACATAGGAAGGAACTAATCCTATCACTTAGGGCAAAGAAAAAAATAATGTATCTTTTCCTCTCCCCGTCTCTCCCTGTGTATGTAAATTATGTATGTGTGTATATGCATAATTTTTAAATATTAACAAGTATAATTTTAAAGTATTTATAATGCAATATTTTAAAATTTACCTTATGATTGCCACATGCCTTGTCAACATTTTGAGGGAGAAGGAGTTGACTTATTAAACTGGCAGAATTAATTAAACACCAACTATTATATTGCTTTCTTCCAATAGGTACAGATTCTAATAAGGACATTCGGAAAGCAAAGTTTACTCACACCAACTGAACTGAAAGTTTTTCCCCATTAAATATTTTGTGGGATTGGGAATAAGTTACAGGATTCCTTTAGTAGCCACTATATTTTCCCCGTGACACATACTGCACAGGACTTTAAATGAAGACTTAATTGAATACAATAATTATATTGATAGAAAAGTCTTTTGTGAACCATATCGGATACTGGAAATAATAGACATTTTTGAACTAATAGGCATTGTTATTACAATGCCACTGCATGTGAAACATGTTTATGACAATGTGATTTTTTACTAGATTACCTACCCACGTAAATCATGAGTGATAATGTTTGCTTTCAGCATAACTTTAAAATTCATTGTTGAGTAACAAAGTCTCAAGAATGTGGCAAGAAGAAAAAAAACAAGAAAAAAGAGAATGTGACAAGAATATTTACTTTTTTGTTTAAGACACTTTCTTTCTTTTAAAATATGGAATCTCATATGCTAGAAATATTCTAAGTACTGAGAGGGTGATAAAATCTTAGTTGTAATATTACTTTTCTCAGTAGCAAATGGCTCATGTCTTCTACTTTAATCTATGCTTGAAATTTAGATGCGTGTTTAAAAGAAGAACTCATTTGTAACTGAAAATACAATAAAACTTAAATAAGTAGCCAGAAAATTTTAATAGTCATTTAAAGGCAGAAAGATATCTACCCATGCAAATTTTCTGTATAACAAATGTTTAATGTGATTTTTATCCAATGTTAACTCTTCTTTAGGAATGGAATGAAAGGATTCTTCCATAGCAGAGATCGGGGAAGTAAGACATTGTAGTTTCTATGCACCATAGAATTTCTAAACTTGTAGAGATGAGTTAGAAAATATGACTGATGATGTTTTGGTAACGGGCGTGCAGACGCAGAAGAAAGATTTCATCCCTATGTAGTAGCATAGACCAGGGAAATAGTAATGATTACTGAATTGTAATTATTGGGAGTACTTGATGCAACAGTGGCAAAGAATAATTAGATAATGTGTCATGTTTAAGGACACAACTTACCAATTTCAGTTTAAATGTTATGACCCTAGCTTTTCTACAAGTTGACTACACTGCTTTGAGAAATCATACGTTAATTTTTTATTTCAATAAAACACATGCAACATGTACATAAATATCTGTAGGTGACTGCAAAGGAAATTTCAAATTTTTCTTTCTTGAAGTCATTCTTAAAATTTCCCATTTATAACTCATTAATATCTGTGATCCATCAATCTATTTTTTTTCTTTGTTAGAAATTTGATCCTTATTCCTCCTTGTTACATATAGTGAAACTAGACTTTACAGAGATCTTGAGTTAGCCTACATAATGGCTGCCTAATTTGTTTGGGAAAAATATGTGTGGCTCCCAGAAAAAGGGCAAGGAACACCTTAACCCTGATATCAAGTCCTTCTCTCCCCTTTTTCAGGCAAACAGAAACACTCTTGTCTAGATGGCAAAGCCACAATGTCAACCCAGCATGGATCGCTGAGTCTTTCTATTTACAAAGATTCCCAGTGGGGGTGGTAGGCACAAAATATACCAATGAAATGTAAATTTCCCATTCCTATTAATTATATTGCTCTTCTGACCTAGCACTGAGCTTCAGGGTTTGTTCATTGCCACACTATAACCCACTCTATCCTGACTTGTACAGCCTTCTTTTTTTAACATCATCTAGTTTTGTGCAATGTATCACTATTTTTTTCCAAAGGAAGTATTACTTATGCAATAAAATTCAATTAACAAATGATCTAACATCTGAAAATATGACTTTATAAGAGAATAAACTTATAGCAAGCATCATAAATCCAGTTCAAATTTTATGGAACTTTAGAAATACCGGCTGCATGAGGAAAAGTACATTATGGTCATCACTAATTGACATGGGAATATTAGAAAACCTTGCCAGAATTACTTTACTAACATAATCATTAATAATGCTCAGAATAGAACCAATGTGAACTGCTTTTATGTGACTTTCTATGTGTTGTAGGATGTCACTTTGTCCATTCCTCTGTGCCTTTTCTTTTTTCATTATAAAGCGCTGTGTTTGTTCTGAAGCAATTTGAGTCCCTGGGTCAGGGAGTGTGTAGATGACGAATTGGATCCTGACAACTGGGCACCCGCAGTGGCTTCTGATACAGCACAAATTCCAAAGTAGTATGACTTCGAGAAATGACAAAAACAAAGGACAATACGTAGCAATTCAGAGTCAGGTAACAGCTTTTTAAACCTAACTCATTCCACGGACATTATTTCATAAATTTCGATCCTTTTTGTACATAGCGTTGCTTTTTTTGTGTGTGATGTAGCGTTTCAGGGCTACCAACTTCCCAATGTTGTCACATTAAATATTTTTGTAAAGAAATTATTGAGTTATCATATAAATGTCAACTACTTTAGGGATGGTCATGGCCTCTGTGTGTGTGTGTGTGTATAAAACTCTGTCAAAAAAGATAAGTCTTTCCCCAAACCCAAACGAAGATAGAGTCCTACCCTATATACATAATCAACAATGCAAATGTAAGTATACATATTTGTGCCTTATTAAAAATAGTCTTAGATACATTTGCCTCACACAGACAACTTTTCAACAATAGTCAATTAGTTAAGTAAATTATTTTAAATTCACAAAAATGATTTAAGGAGTTGTCCAAAAACATCGAAGATATTTCTTACAAAGATTTTAAAGTATAAAAACTTTCCACAACATAGTGCTTAAAAAATAGGTAACAAAATAATACATATAATAAACTTTTTTCTGAAAAATAATTACTGCAAATATTTTTGCTCAAAAAAGTGATTTCAAATTTTATTGATAATAATATGGAACACAATAAAAATAGCACATGGCCAATTTGTTTATTTTTACATTCTGGCAAATGTTTTATTATCTGATATAATATGATTGATGAAAAAAGGCTTTTGACACTATGTGGGAAAATAAAAATAAATTTTGGGGGTAGAGAGTTACCTAGAAATGACACTTATAACTTCTGTTGTACATAAGAAAGGCTCTATTATCCTTAGAGGTAATATCACCCAAATATTAGTGAAAAATGATGGTTAAAAATATGAATAAAAAAAGTATGCCAAAATTATGAGCAAATGGTTTCTACGATATATAATTATTATATGATCACATTCAACTGATATTTTTTCTGACAAAAGGATTTTTAAATATGTAAACACAATTATGTTTAAATATGACTTATGCCACTCAAATTTAAGAAAAGAATTGTATATTTCTCATTAGGATTAATAGGAAACAATTCAAAAAATGATAAAACCCAAATGTCAAATCCGTTATTTTTGTACTTCTAGAGATAAGAATTAGCACAGTCAGTAGTTTTATACAATTTATTTACTTAATAGTTCTGTATATAATTCAATCAAGTTTGTCATGGTGAACACATTTTTTTACCCTTGAGGATTTTGAAAACGTATATCTGATTAGGAAACATATTCCAACCAAGAGAAAGTAAGTGTTATTTTCCTTTATTTATTTATTTAATGTAATCCTTTATTTTTTTTTAACTCAGGAAAGTAAGGGAAAGTTTTTAGAATCTAAAAATATTAAGTTTTCTTCTACTCACATAATCTTCCCACTGTCTAAAGTCTGAATATGAGACCAAGATTTTAATTAGTCACACCTTGATTAGGACACATAAGAGCACAAAGATAAAAATTTTATATAGCATAGACCCATGTTCTGAGCAACAGTATGGCAAATTTTGCTAAGCTACTGGCAGAATGTAAGTATAGAAAAGCATTCCATTTATTATAGAATAATTTTAATACATTTTCATCCCAAATGAACTAATAATGTTTACTTTTACTAGACTTGAAATATATAATTTAATGACTTGGTGATTTTTAAAAAGCTTACTACCACATATTGCTAAAAGTTTCCACTTTAGAATTGAACAGAATGTCTGCTATGTAATTCCTGTTAATACCTTACCTTTGGCAACTCTGTAATGATCAGCATTAACAAAATGTTCATAAATGTCTTCCCTTTAGTGTATTTTGTTATACTATCTTTCATATAATTAAAAATTTCTTTAGCTACATAATACTCAGAATTGAACTATATTGTCATACAATGAATACTTTGGGGGAAAACTTGCTAAAAAAATATCCCTTGCAGCAATTCCAAAGATTACTTTTATGCTTTTACACGACTTCTCTGGGTTTTTAAAAGAGCATATTTTGGTTTTGATAAGTGGCTTATGTTAATCTATTTTCCTTCCTCCTTCTTCAGCGTTTTAAATTAGCAGTAAATGTCTCTCAGTGGCTGTATTAGCTAGAGCCCAGAGTCACAATCACATCATTCATGTTGTCTTAAATGGCATTACCCTCCCGACTACTAGTTACATCTAAATTTGCAACTCTGACCTGTGACCCATATGAGTCTGAGGCCACCTGAAGACCTTGTTTTTTTGTGAAGAAAATATTTCTATGTGAGTTAAAGATTTAGATGAAGTATAATTGTTCTGTAATTAATTCTGACTGATACCTTCCCATACTCCCCTATTTAAAGAAATAACTCCTCCCTCCAGATACTCAGTGCATTATCTAAACCACCACGTCCTCTCGTCCTTGTCCCTCTTTGTCATTGGCCATATTTTCTCTCTGTCTTGTCTACTGTGTTGGGCAACATCACCAAGGCTGCAAAGATTGCCTTTCACATTTATTCTAAATTGCCTCATATTCTTTTTGGCACATTATGGTTATTATATTTTTAAACAGTTTACGTAATTAGGAGAGAAACACTATCTTGGAATAATATTAAAATTAAGATTTTTTAAAACCTTTTTAGCTAAAAAATAACTATTATTTAACCTATCTAAGACTTAAACATGAGCAACCAACAGTGAGCTTGCCAAGTTTAGCACTAAAGTGCGCTAAAGTTTAGTAAAAAATTATCCATCTGTTGACAAATAATTATAGAATGAGTGACAGGACTGGATTTTAGTAAAACACTGTTGAATGTGTAAATATTGACAAGAGACATTGGACCCCACATTTGACGTTTGTGTATGTACGTATGCAAATATGTTGTTATACAGGCACATGGACATGTATGTGAACCAAGTTACTGCTTTACATCTTAACTCAGAAGCAAAATTACAATGCAAAGCTTAACTGAAGGACATTCTCTTACAGTATCAAATAAGATCACTTTGCACTTCGTCTTGTACTAACCTTCTTAGCAGAATGCTTGCTTATAGGTGTACATAAGGAAAACTATTAGTGAGACAAGATTATCTGCATTATCAATTTATTTAAATTACATGTAGCAAATGTAACAAGGATTGTATATGTCCAAAGTTATATATTTAGTCCACCATTGGTATCAACAGGATATCAATGTGTTTCTGGGACCCTCACAGATACCAAAATCTGCAAATGTTCAGATCACTGATAGAAAATGGGATGGTATCTGCATATAACTTTTGTACATCTTTCCATATACTTTAAATCATGGCAAATTACTTATAATACCTAATGCAATGTAAGTGCTATGTAATTAGTTTATAGTTATAGTGTACTGCTTATTATTAATATTGATAATTTGTTGTGTTTTTAATTTTTTGCCCAAATACTGTCCATCTGTGGTTGGTTGAATCTGCAGATGTAGAACTTAGCTATAGAGGACTGATTGTAGCTTATATATAAGAAGTTTTATATATATATATATATATATCATCTAAATTATATATTATAACTTTCCCAAATAAATGTAACCAGGAAGCAAAAGATTGTCAAAGAAATTTATATTAAATGAAGTTACTGTATGAGTTCCTCCTAAATTATCAGTACACACTACACTGTGCCCTGTATCAGTGACACATGGCTCTGTATGTGTATATTGGTGACAAAAAATATGCCTTCAGCATACGTCTTAAGCTCCTATGTCTGAACAATACACTATATAGTTTTAAAATGAGTTTCTGTGGGACCGTTATAATAATACAGCATATTATATACTCTTGAAACAATACCTTTGTAACTGTAACCCCTATATTACTCTACCTAAATATCTATTACACAGAACACACATAATCTTTTTAGAATTTTGATTTTCCTTCCCAGAAGACATGATACAGCATATAGGTAATAGGCCAGGTGAATCCTTATTTGAAAATAACACTCCTAGCTATTTTGAAGTAAAAATTCAGAGCTGGCTCATATAACTGCCACTCACATTCTACTGATCCAAATTTAATCACATGTCCATACCTAGCTGCTAAGAAGGCTAGTAATACTGCCTTAAGCAAATGGAACTTCTGCCTAGCCCCAAATCTGTTCTTATAAAGAAAAAAAGAATGGAGGGAAGACTAGTATTATTTCGTACTTCCCTGTTTGGTTTCTCTTTCTTTTGTGTAAGCAAAACCATTTCTATACATCTTTAAAGCTTAGGGCCTGAATTTGCTGAAGGCATAGTTCCTGTATCTCTCAATACCCCATGCAAAAAAAAGTGCACTTAATAAATATGGTCAATAAATGTTTGTTGAAAAGAAGCCTTTTCAATTTTAAAAATATCCAAATCATATTTACCTACAACTTAAATAAACATTAGCAAATATTAATAAATGATTTGGCATAAGAAAAAAGTTACTCGGTGCTACTAAACTCTTGGTCAGTAAGAGGCAGTCATCAAAGCCAGTAACTTATGTAGAAAAACAAAAACAAATTCTCACTGTTCCAAAAGGCATGCTGTTTTCATTTGTAGTTTCATTAATGTTTTAGAAATAGACAAACTATGAGCCATACTTAGTTCAAGACAACATTAAAGGCTTCTAGGAAAGAACCATTTTGATATAAACAGCTCTTTCTGTCACATACCAGTATTTCATATAATTTTCCTTTTTTTTTTTTTTTACAATTATAGTTCAGTTGGCTTATGCACTGGTTTCCATTCTGCATCAAGCTATTTTCATTCTAGCACATAGTTATTTTCAGTCTCAAGTGGAAATGAGTTCAGTGACCACCTGATGATACTGATTCCATCTAGACTTCTTTGTATTTGAAGATTGAATTATTTTTGGCTTGACACTTTTTCATAGAGATCCTGAGAGCTCTATGCAAGGCTCAACTTTTTTGTCTAGCTTCAGGTGCTGTCAAATGACATGGCCATTAAATTGTAGGTTTGATTATAGGACAGACTAAAGTTGGAAGCATTTGTAGAGCGTATCGTTTACCTAAGGAGTCATTGTATTTTGGTATCAACTTGGAAGAAGATAATAGAATATGTTGAGATAAGGAAACATTTCTCAAGAATAAAAATTGTACTGATTTTCAACCTTATTCACGTCATTTTGTGATATTTACTCTAAGTAATCTTTTTGTGTGTGATTTTGTGTGATTGGTGCATAGTTCTCTTGGAAACACATCTCTTCTCTGATGGTTTACCACCTTTTGCCTCTCCCCCTTCATTGGCGCTTCCAAGCACAGGGTTACCTTGGAAGTCAACAAAAATCTCTTGGCTGACTGAGAACCACAGCAAGTGTCCCTGAACAAGTCCCCCATGAAGGACCCAAGAATAAAGAGTAAATGTACTTCTGTATTCTTTGGTAATCAACTAAGCAGGACTTGTCAAACAGCCAAAGGAGTTAGAATTAGGGCATCATTTTCTTTCATATTTAAGATTCAGAAATACTTACACAGTCCTGTCTTCTTTAGTTTTTTTTAAATGAAAAAAATAAACACTATTCACATATGCATTTTATTGATAAATGCTGACAATTCTGTCGGTGTCGCTCGACCGCCGACCAGCAGGGACAAACACACCAACGCAAAACAGCTTTCAGCAAGTTTATTATCGGGGGCAAGCAGCTTGTCCGGGGAGAGCAGGATGGAAAAGCCCTAACCTTGTCCGGGGAGAGCAGGATGGAAAAGCTCTCTCTAACCTTGTCCGGGGAGAGCAGGATGGAAAAGCCCTCTCTAACCTTGTTTACAGCACTCTGTATATATACTCTAGGACACTTCCTGCTGTCAGTTTCTTGACTTAGATATCTCTCCAATGAGCGCAAAGGGCACGGGGCGGCAAGGTTGTTGCCAGGGCGCAGCCTGCAAGCAGGTTTCCTAAAGTATGCCTCCACCATCCCGTTTTTGTGCCTGATCGATACATTGTATAAGGGCCCTCCACAAATTCTACCCATTTCACTGATAATATGGAATATTTAATCACTCTTCACTTGTCTTTATTGTCTCAATTTTCTTTACATTAAAGCTACTTTCCAGAAATTTTCTTAAAGGAAATGGAGGGGAAAAATTGTATTATGCTTAACATTATTTTAACAAATAGTGGCAATCAAAATATGACTAGGGTTAAAAGATGTTTCTGTCCTTACCGACTTTCATTCTTTACTCCATCATTCCAGTGAGACCACACTGTCTAAATTAACTAAACCACCATGCCCATCATCATTTGCTTTATGTTTCTTCACTGTTTAGCATACTAAATGCTTCATTTGTTAAATCCCCTATAGCTAGAACTCTGTCTGCCATACAGTAGATGCTCAATAAATACTTATTATGTGAATAACTAAATGACACGGTGAATCAATATGCATGTGCTATCTATTTAAAGTATCATGTTATGAAATTTTTCCAAATTATTGTCAAAATATTTTGGTATGAATCAAAGTTAGTGTAACTCTATTTTATCTGTTAGAGGAAGTAAAAATGATGGCTTTAAAAGACAGCCAAAAATGGCAAAGATTATAATACTTCCTTTTCTAATTAATAACTTAATGAAGAGTATTTATTTTTTAATCATGTTCACACTTGAGTGACTATACTTTTGCCTATATGTGATCTCATAACCAAATAAGGACCTTTACACTGAATTTCTGAGCACATGGTATTCCTGATAGCTGCTCCCCGTGTCTTCTCATTATGGAAGCTATTAAGAGAGCAGCATGAAATCCAAACTGAATGTTATAAATTGATTAGGAAAGTAATTCTTCAAAATGTCCTTTTGTGAATGACAGAGATAGGAAAAGCTTGATGACTACATTCCTTAAATGGTCATTCTTCCTTACCTCTTTTTTTTTTTTTTTTTTTTAATAATTGAAGATTTATATTTTAAGTAAGCCGTGAAACTTCTTCAATATTATTGTGGAAAAATACACCACAAGTGAATCAGTGTTTTATTCCTTCTTAGTAGGATGCTGTGATAATAGATTATTATTTTAAAATATATTAGTCTTGGCAGCACCTGTGGCTCAGTGGGTAGGGCGCCAGCACCATATACATAGGGTGGCGGGTTCGAGCCTGGCCCCAACCAAACTGCAACAAAAAAGTAGCCAGGCGTTGTGGCGGGCACCTGTAGTCCCAGCTGCTCAGGAGGCTGAGGCAAGAGAATCACCTAAGCCCAGGAGTTCAGGAGTTGGAGTTTGCTGGGAGCTGTGTGACACCATGGCGCTCTACCGAGGGCAGTAGAGTAAGACTCTGTCTCTACAAAAAATATATATATGTGTGTGTGTGTGTGCGTGTGTGTGTATGTATATATATATTAGTCTTGCTACAACCAATGAAGATTTTACAATGTTTCCTTCTTATCATTCCAAATAAAGTCATTAAGATATTTATATAATCAAAGAAAGTGTCAGAGGTCCTGAGGCTAAAACTCTGATGTAATTGTATTAACTGACTTTTGCCTGTTTTCCATAGAAATCATATTTGTAAATGTGTCATATTTTTAAAATTCGAATGGAGTTAATCGTTGTATTGAATGGATTTTTGTGTGAAAATTTACTAATTCTTTCTGGAGAAAAAAAAAAGAAAGTGTAAAGAACATTCAGCATCTAACATCTCCTTCCATTGGTGATAGAGAAAACTCTACAGTGATATAGAATTAACTTACTCCGCTTAGAACATACTTTTTATATAATTTAGAAATAACTCAGATACCAGTGTGCATATTGTATATTGCTAGCACGGCACCAGGCTCATTGAAAGCACCTTGAATATCGGTTCCTTTTAACTAATTATCCCTGAGAAATCATTCAAAATTCTTTACTTTCAACTCCAAACTTAGATTTTTTGAAAAGATAATTTCTTAATACAATGACTTCACATTTTTCTTTGGCAGGTGAAATGTGTGTGAACCGTTTAAAGTTCTCATGTGAAGTTTCTAATGTTGTATATACTTTCTTTCTCCTTCATCATAATCTTCATAAACTATAACTGATTTAAGCATCATGTATCCTATGCTACCTGAATATGGAAATGTATGAAGATTGGCGATTTAGAAATCTCAAGCTTAGCACTTTGCCTCAGTATTTGGGTTACTTAGAAATTGTTTCATGTAACAAATGATTTTCTCACTTCTTTTTTTTTTTTTTTTGGCTAGGGCTGGGTTTGAACCCGCCACCTCCGGCATATGGGGCTGGTGCCCTACTCCTTTGAGCCACAGGTGCCGCCCACAAATGATTTTCTCAATTTCTCACTGAACTATCTCCAGATAGTACCAGCAAACAACAGTGCTCAATAAAGCCCATTACTTTATATTTTTAACTTTTGAAAATTATTATGAGAAAAATTCTTACAATGTGATTGCATGTAGCAAACAAAAGATAAAATTCTCTAATCAGCGTGGTCTTCAAAATATGAAATTTTTGGAAGCAAAGCAATTTTTTAAACTCTTCAACAAAACATATGATCTTATAAGAGAGAGAAAATATGATAAATTAAAATGGACAGTTACTAATTTTCCAGGACATAAATAATAGTTTTAAGAGTATACCATAATAAATTTATGTTAAAAATAATCAGAAATGGAGGAGTCTTGTAGCGACTATACATTTGACCTTCTTGTTTTCAAGTAACCAAAATTAAACCATCTAAATCAAAGAAATAGCCATCTCTGTGTGAAGATTATTAGTGTTGTTTTAACTGTCTTTGGATGAATGAGAGGAAAAAAAGAATTTCCTTTAGCTTTGCAGGGAACAAAAGATATTTCTCTAAATGTCATATGTTCTTCTATACCATTCAAATTAATTATGCCAAGTTTAGACTCCCTAACATTTAAACTCTCTTATAAGAACTCCCCAAACATTTATACACTTGTTATTTAGCTAGGCAGAAGTTTGTTCTGGAAAATTTCTAGTTTTCCCTATCAATGGAGAACAGAAACATTGCTTCTGCAATAATCTGTCTTTGTTTTGTATCTTTTAGAAATCTTCAATGTAATAAATTTTAAAAGTATACTCCATCTTCTTTAGTTGTGATTTTACACTCTATATAGTACACATATTTGGGGAAGTTTTTCGTAACTATTATTTGATTTCAAACTCACAATGTAAGCGTATGTTAGTTATATATATGTTTCCATAACTAACTCCAGGTTTTTTACTTTACGTTTTATTTTCAAGGTAGGAAAATTAACATTGGCCTGGAGTATTAAAGAAGCAATTTTTCCAATGACTTTAGAAAATGCAGTTTTTCTTCTCTCACTACAGTCACTCAAATGTTGTACTGTAATGTGACTAAACTGTCTATTTTACCTGGGGCTACATTTTATCTTCACTTAGAACTTCTGGCAGAGCAAATCCCAGAAGTTCAGCCATATGTTGAGGTAAATAGATTGCACAAATTTATTAGCTGAACTTTCAAATAATTCAGATTAATAAGTGCAAGTCCAGGGTTTGATGTGGTCACGTGCTTGCCGTTGCCTGTATAATTTGATCTATGTGGATGGCCAAGTTGGTCAATGTCAAACCCAATATACACTCTTTAACTTAATGTGCATACTATGTTGGTCAAATTAATACTGAGACCAGTTGCTTGTTCTTATAATTGTTGAAGATGTTATGTGAGACTGTAGAGTTTCACAGAATCAAGTGACCTGAGATTATGGTTTCTTGAATTAGATCCTCAGGGTCAAGGGGCATATTTTAGGAGAGATGCCCCTGGCACACTTCTGACTTAGTTGGCAACAATTCCAAATGATTTCACTCTTTGGATTGGGTGTAATCGTTGTGTTTTAACATCAGTAAGACTTAATTGTATGATTTCTTTTCCTGTAGAACATTAGCCAACTGCCTTGAATTTGAAGTTTTTACTGGGTATGCATCTTTAACTAGATATATTAGCTATTATTATTTGTGAGTTTCTATTAACATCAGAAAACACTGTGACTTGTGGCCAGCTCAGAGATAAGTGTTCAGTACTAATGAGTTTAATTTAGAGTGTGTGTGTGTTAGTGTGTATACACACGTGTTATGCTGTGACCTAAATGAGTTCTCTCTGTTTAGCAATGTGAGTCACTGCTCTTAGGAAAACAATGGCAGTAGCAAGAACCCTCCAAGTTCATGCTCATGACCATGTTACACCAGACCAGACACTCGTACGATTTTGTTGTTATTTTAATTGAATGACTTGAATCTTGCTAAGTGACTTTACTATCTTATTTTATCAGTATTTAGGCTGATAAAACATCCCTCTAGGCTTTGGGAAGTCACGCTATCCACATTTAATTATTTTCAATTTTCTGTAAGTTAATCTTCCAGACTTGTTCCTGCATGGCTTATCTGATTTTCTTTCTTAGTTTATCTACATGATCATAGGAATGAAGGCCTATATCTGTGAAAACACTGAATTCCCTGTAGAGTAAATGCTGAAATATTACCTTAACCCTCAGCTAGGATGAAAGAGACTGAAACCAGCTAATGTGAGTGTCTATGTAATTTAAACAGTTAATACTAGCAAAATTCAAGTTCAGTGTAGTGCTTCTCTTCAAACTCATTCACCAAAGTAGAAAATGTCACTTTAATAAGATATAAAATATACCCGAGAATATTCCTACAGTTACTGGTAAATGTGACTCCATATTTTCAACAGTTTCTTCATGCGTCCGGTCAGTAGTTGGTGCTGCCTTCACATACATACTCCACTGATATAACGCAGGTCTTTTGACCACAACCACAAAATAAAAAGTAAAAGTTAGGAATCATAAAGATTATGTTTCTTTCTTCTATGTAATGGTCCTTCCAAAGTTATTGATTTTTAAGTATTGTAGGTAGTTTCTACGTTTTGCTAAATTTAAGAGTGCTATTCATTTCTTTTTAAAAATATTTTCTTTAATGTGCTAATTGACAGCTAAATCATAACTTTCATCCATCTATTTCCTTGGTGATCAAGATCACAGTACAGTGAAAATGGGATACATTTGTAGATATTCAGGTTGTAGATGTAGCGTTTCTGTTAGGTGGATTCAACTAAATCATCATAATGTCCTAGTAATTTGCATTTCTGAGGATTTCAGGTAAAGTATAAAGTACTTTGTAGATACCCATTCGTTTTTTTGTTTAACTGGATATAAATATATCTCAAATAAGCCAAGGTGGTTTATAGAAAAATTGAAATATAGAAATAGAATAAACGACATACAGAATTGATCATTTACAAAATACTTTTAAGTTGGGGAAACATCAGTAAAGATGAAGTAAGCACGAATTTCAATATTAGATGTAAATTTAATTCTAAAACCTTTTGTTTACGGACAGAAATTTGTAGATTTAACAGTTAAATGTTTCCAGTGCTCCTTATATCTTATTGATAAAATGTTCATCCAAATATTTGCTTTAATTTATAACATGTTAGGTACATTTGGGCCTTCACATGTAATTGATAAAAGAGAATAATTCCTTTATCCTCCATTTTTTCTTTTATGAAATTATGTAATGATGTTAAAGAAAACATGTAAAGCATGACCTAATACCTCAGGATTTTTTATATCATGGAACTCTTGGTGTTTATATTTCTTTGATCCCTGTAAGAAAACATCTACTCACAGTGATCTTAAATTAATTTTATTGTTAAATATGTAAATTATAAGCAACACATATAATCTTTAATTATTTCATGTATCTTACTGTTTAAATATTTTTCTTTTTCTTAAGTTTTCTGACTTGTTTTTCAATGTTTTATCTGTTTAAACATCTTCCTAGACTTGGCTCTGAGTGTGTCAGTCAAGTGTCTATCCTTCCTAGTATCTGTACTGTTTTGTAGCCCCCCATTCACATGACAAATGTAATTAACATATCTCTTATGTGATTAAAAAGCTCCTATATCGTCACACTGAAAAAAAATGTTTCACCTGTTTTGCCTTTAGACTTATTTAAAAATATTGCTATAGGGCGGCGCCTGTGGCTCAGTGAGTAGGGTGCCGGCCCCATATGCCGAGGGTGGCGGGTTCAAACCCAGCCCCGGCCAAACTGCAACAACAACAACAAAAAAAAATAGCCTGGCGTTGTGGCGGGCGCCTGTAGTCCCAGCTGCTCAGGAGGCTGAGGCAAGAGAATCGCGTAAGCCCAAGAGTTAGAGGTTGCTGTGAGCCGTGTGATGCCACGGCACTCTCCCGAGGGCGGTACGGTGAGACTCTGTCTCTACAAAAAAAATAATAATAATAAATAAATAAATAAATAAAAAATAAAAATATTGCTATAGAGGTAAAAACTAAATAAATAGAATTATTTACTGTGAAGAAATTCCTAACAATTGAATTGGTATTTTCAAGAATTTGTGCAGCTTTGAAGTATATATTGCTCTTTTGCCAAATATGTTGTAGGTAATTATATCTCCACCAGCTGGTTGTAAAGTTAGCTATTTTTTGATTGCATATCTGCTGGTAGGCATCTATATTTGTGTGTATATGTATATATACACACACACGTATACACACACATATACACCCACAAAATAAAATGATGACAATGATATCACAGAAGTGATCATTGAAATTAAGCACTAATAAAGTTTTAAATGAAAAGTAGAAAAAAAAGTATTGAGAATTGTCTTGGGATTCATATGACACTTCTCTTCTGTGACCTTTCATCCATTCCTTGATTCGTTTTTTCAAAAGAGTTATTTACTGAGCACCTAGTATCTTCCAGACACTGTGCTAGATGACCGGGATATAAACATAAATAAGCCATGAACTCAGCTTTGTACCTGTGCAAAATGTATTTACTATAAAACAGATTCATTTCTGTAAAATGGCTGCATGAGATGCCTGAATACAGTGTCGCTAGAGAAAGTGAGTGAGGAAGTGGCGGAAGCTTCACAGAGAAGATATAGTCAAGGTAGCTCTAATAGTATGAGTACAAATTTATCAAACTGCAAAGAAATACATTCCAGATTTTTAGTTTATTTTATTTTTAATGGAATGAGGTAGCAGGCACTCGTGTGCTTTGAGTCCACCTTGAATATGAGCAGTCCTTCACTTGCTAAGAAGTTTAGTAATTCATGCGAAAGTGAGCAAAAAAAGTTTTAAAATAGCAAATGGTTTACATATGGATAAGAAGAGTACTGCTGACATTGTAGAGAATGATGGACCAAAGTAGAGGAGAAACTGGTCACAAGAAAACAATGAGGAAACTTACCATGTAACACAGGATAGAGACCACATCTCAGTAAAGTGGAAATGAAGAGGAACTAAGTGTGGTGCCTGCTGGATGTGCTGGTTTAAGAGGAGAGAATAAAGGGAGGGTTTGGAGTTGCAAACAAATCATATTTCAGAATAAACTTCTTTCTCAATTTACTGCCGGTGTTCTCATAGACCATTCTCTGTTCCGACAGACCTCCGAAAATCTCCTGGACTCAAGTGATCCTCCTGCCTCAGCCTCCCAAGTAGCTGGCACCACAGGCAGGTGCCACCACTCCTGGCTAATTTTCAAATTGTTTTGTAGAGGTGGGGCCTTGCTATGTTACTCAGGCTGGCCTTGAACTCCAGGCCTCAAGCGATCCTCTTACTTTGACCTCCAAAGGTGCTAGGATTATTTTTTCTTTCATGTGGATTAATTTGAGTTCTCTATAGATCCTAGTTATCAAGCTTTTGTCTGATTCAAAATATGCAAATATCCTTTCCCATTATGTAGGTTGTCTATTTGCTTTGCTTGTTGTCTCCTTAGCTGTACAGAACTTTTCAGTTTAATTAAGTCCCATTTGTTTATTGTTTTTGTTGTTGCAATTGCCACAAAAGTCTTCTTCATAAAATCTTTCCCTAGACCGATATCTTCCAGTGTTTTTCCTATGCTTTCTCTGAGGATTTTTATCATTTAGGTCTTTTGTCTATCTTGAATCAATTTTTGTGAGTGGAAAAAGTGTGGGTCCAATTTCAGTCTTTTACATGTGGATATCCAGTTTTCCCAGCACCATTTATTGAATAGCGATTTTTTTCCCCCAGTGTATGTTCTTGTTTGGTTTATTGAAAATTAAGTGGCTATACAATGTTAGTTTCATTTCCTGGTTTTCTATTTGATTCCAAATGTCTGTGTCTCTATTTTTGTGCCAGTACCATGCTGTTTTGACCACTATGGCCTTGTAGTATAGCCTAAAGTCTGGTATGCTGATGCCCCTGGCTTTTGTTTTTATTACTAAGAACTGCCTTAGCTATATGGGTTTTTTTTTCTGGTTCTGTAAAAAATGAATTATTTTTTCCAAGTCTTGAAAGTGCGATGTTGGTATTTTAATGGGATGGCATTGAATCTGTAGATTGCTTTGGAAAGTATGGACATAGGATTACAGGTGTTAGCCACCATGAACCCCAAACTTCTGTAAACTGTAAGCTGCTGCATTTGTAGCCACTTCTCTAGGAATAGACTTCAGGCTTTTCATCCTCAGATCTTCTCAGCTAACAACACACAGTTCGGGACCACTGAACTTTCTGAATTCCCCTTTATTTTCTCAGGTTCTGTTTGCATTTAGGTCCCATCTTTAGGACACGAGTGTGGGACAGTGTGGCAGAAAATACATGGCCTTTATGTCAGAGAGCTTGGAATGTGAACTCTGTAATGACACATGTAGCTTTTGCAAAATTGCTTTATCTCTCTGAACTGTAGTTTCCTCACATGTGAAATGGGGAGGCTGACATCTAGCTCACAGGTAGGGTAGGAAATAAAGTCTAAGTACTCTCGCATCTAGTGAAGTGGCACTAGGTGTGTAACAGAAATAATGAATACTACTGTTAATATCTTTGTAATTAATAAATGGCAGATGTAAGGCTTATCCCAGTTCTCCTTCCCCCAGGAGGGCTTTATTTATCACCCTAGCTAGAGCTGGTCTCGCACGCTTTTGATTCTTTGCTGGTCCTTCCTCTTGAAATCTACCTTTTGTTAATTTAAATCGTAGTTTATACATCGTTGCCGTTGTTCATTTTGTGTTCCTTTAGTGTTTGCTCTGGTACATACTATGCAGGAGAAGGTAATACTTGTAAATATTTTATATCTAATTCAGTTATTAATTTTTAACAGCATATTTAGTCAGTGGTAACTAGCGTACATTCGTCATGGCTTATTGTCTCCCCGACCACACAGTGGACTCTGTGTACAGAGTCTGTGATGTAGTCATGGAGCTTACACTACATTAGAGAATAAAAAAATTATTGTTGGAATGAATGACCATAGACTTCTTGCATCTGAGAAAACTTCTTTTTACTTTTACTCTTTAAAAAGTAAATATTAGGTAGGTTGTCACTTAGCATTATCTAATATAAAACCTTAAACTATTATATATATTGTTTTAGTTGTTATATTAAAAGGTCTCATATTTATAAAAACCTCATCTGAACATCTGGAAAGTTAATAATAAATAATGTATATGTGGTCAAGGATTCATTTTTATAATGTTAGTTTCACATAAAATTTTCATATACATTTTACCAATGGGTAACTTATTTCTAGGTAATTTGATAAATTAAAATTTCCATAAATCAGCATCAATGAAACACCGACATCTCAATTATATTATTTCAAAACATTTTAGAATACCTGACAGAGCAGCAGGAAAACTAGGGGTCAAAGCATACGAACTGTTAACATGGCTTTTTTTGTTTCAGCTATTTTGTTTACATCTGAAAAGAACAGTTTATATATCAACACTTTCCATTTTAAGATGTCTAAATGCAAAAGAGCTACACAGGAAGAAAGAGTACTTTGCACTAGGAACATTCCAGCTCCCCTGGTTTAGTTATTATAAAGTTTACCCTAACTTATCGTTGATTACGGTCACTTTGTTGTTCTATAAAATATTGTTCATTCTATGTATTTGTACCTTTTAGCCATAGGCACCTTACCTCCCGTCTCCTACTACCTTTCCCAGTGTCTGGTAGCCATCATTCTACCTCCACTCCACGAGACACACAAGATTTGTCTGTACTTGGCTTTCTTTACTTAACATAATGTTCTCCAGTTTCATCCAGGGACTTACTAGAATAATTTAAAAGAAATAATTTATGATTTTTAGCATATAAAATAAACAAATAAATGACACATCAGTAAAGCAAAGTGTCATATTTATCAAAGCTTTCAAACAGCTTTCCTGAATCATCCGAGGGCCCCTTCCATGTGCTCGGAGGGCCCTGAGCTTGTCTGTCACTGCCTCCATCGGTCTCTGTTATAGTCGTCCATTGACTTGTCTGTCTTCCCCATTGGAATGTAACACACTCTTTTAGAACCATCTTTATACTCCCTGAGCCTATCAAATATCTGGCACATCGAAAGTAATACATTCTTTATGGGATTAATTAATAAAGTAATGATTTAATTAATTAAACTACCACTATGTTTTCTAGTGATTCTCAAATGTGAATGTGCATAAAAGTTTACCTGCAGAACTTAGTTTTAAGATGCAGATTCCTAATTCTTGCACACATGGATTCTAATTCAGTAGGTTATGAAGAATGTGAATGTGCATCTTAAAAAGGACATGGGTTTTTCCACGTTAGGATTAAAGATCACTCTTTAAAAGCACTGATAACATATCATTTATGTGATTATAAGAACTTGTCTTAAGTCAGGAGAACTTCAGCAAAAGCACTGGGCAATTCATTTTCGTTGAGTGTCAGTCAAGAGGGTCAAAATGAATGAGGACTGGATGTGCCAAGAGCAAAGGCCTGATGTGATGGTGGACACACTCCTGAAAGGCCTGGCTCCCACTTCTCCGATCCTGTGCCTCTTAGATTTCTGAAGTCAGCATGAACAGAAGGTAAAACAAACTTGGCAATGTGGACAGCTTCCAGGCAGCCTAAGGCTGCGGATACAGTTGAGTGTTCTATTTGTACTGCATTTGGGGTCACTATCCAATGATTCAAACCCAGGGAAAACAGGGAGCAAAAATCTAGGGTAGACAATAGGAGAGCATCTCAAGATACAGACCACACAGGCATCTCGATACCAGCAAGATCAGCGTGGCTTCTCATCTCAGGACAGGGCCATCCTTCCACAATTCCTGTGTAGTTACCTTTTTCATGTTAGTGAGTGGGAACTTGTAAAGTATGCACTGTTCCCAGAGCTGGAGAGGCTTCTTGGGCACTGATCATTACGGAAGGTTAGAACCTCTAATATATTCATACCTTCAGAGTCGCGTAGAATCTTTAATAAATACTGTAAAGATTCTTAAAGTCTAGGCTAGTTCTAATAAATTGGTATCTCCAGGGAGCATGCAATAGAAATAGAAAGCTGTAAGCTCTTTAGGTGATTCAGATGATTAGCCATGTGGGGAAACCATGACTTTGAAAAGCCTTTATAGGTATTTCATGAATACAAATTTTTATTGTGTTTGTAAGGAGTCTGTCTTACCCCCACCATCTTCGTCACACATCTCTGCCTCTTGCATACAACTCTTCCCTACCTCTGGTCTCTTAATAGCCTTCTGTCCAAAATTATTTTCTGGTATGCTTGCTTTTTTTAGATACTCTAATCCTCTCAGCATAGTAGAAATTTCCCCTATTCTCTTTTCCCTTAATGTTGAGTCTAAAAAATTACTTTTTCTCCTTTCCCTCTGTATAATTTGTTCCCCAAAGCACAGACCAATTGCATGTTATACGATCATACAGACCCCACCAGACTTTTTAAAAGCACTCACATTAGGTAGTACATCAGCTGTCTGAAATTAAAAAAAAAAAGGGTCAGATAACTCAGTGTGTCTAAATAAGAGACCAAGGTTGTTATTAATCTCAGGATATAAGAAAAATGTGGCAAAAAGGAGAAAGTGTCTTTAAAAAAAGGAAGATGGATTCAGAATGAAGCAGAGTGCCTAAGACATTTCTTGACTTGTTTTAATATAATGCTGCTGCTTTGTAATTCATTTATAGAAGAATTAGAGCTTCCTATTGGCTCCATGCTGCCATTTCCTCAGTTACAGTAAATAATAGCCATCAGCAAAGCTTTTGAAATCTTCAGATGAAAGTAACAGAAGGAAGGAAGCTTCCCATGTGCATCTCTTTCCCACAACAAGGATACTGACTAAACTCGGAAGCCAAACAACAGTGAACACAACATGGGCATCTTAGTAACCCAATGCATATCAGCTTTCGAGAAACATAAATTTTTATTTTCTATGTACTGAGCGTTGTTTTCTTAGTAAATAATTTATCCTTAATTGGGGCAGGCTGTAGTTGTAAGAGATATTGGAGAAGGGAATATCAAGTCAGTTACAGTATGCAGATTAATGGCACAGTAGTTTCTTTCTTTCGTTATTGCAAAGTTGGATGCTATTTTAAGGCTATTAGTCACACGCTTCTGTACCTCAGAGTGAAGTTTTTCATTTCTATCTAAAGATGAATTCATCTTATTACTTATAGGAGAAACTTTGATTATAAATCCTAGTATATTTATTAACGTTCTCAGGGACTTAAAATGCACCTGTGAATATTTTTTATTTGGTAGTAAGTTTTTCATATAGTTTTTGCATAGAGCCTACATATTTTAAATAGATTATTAGACCAAATTAGCTTTCAGTGGGTAAGGTTATAATCTTAACAAAGTATTTTTCAAATTTTATATTAGGACTATTGAGTGATGCGACCAGTATTCACTCTTCTATGCCAAAGGTTTTTAATAGGGCCGAAGCAAAGTTGGAAGCCTAATTTGAATTATAGAATATACTTAGATTGGGTAACAGATTTAAAGAGTAAAAGTTCTTCCCTTTTGCATTTTGGCTTTCTCTCATCTTACATCATCTACATGTCAGGATGATTGAGCCAAAAGTCCCAAGAGTTTACAAAGTCTCCCTTACAGAGATTAACTCAAAGCGAATTATAATATCTTAATCCCAATTGCAAGTTCATGGAAGAATTTGTGCCCATTGGTGTGTGGAAGATAACTTTTCTCTCTGCCAGCTGAGAAGATGACCCCAGAGATGGCAGCCACAGATTGATCCAGATATCTAGCTAGATCACCTCGCTATCATTGTGGAATTCACTTCTCCAATTTTGTGAATATAAGACTTATGGTTGAAAAAATTCTGCATATGAGAAAGAGGGACGGAGGGAGGGGGCTGGGGCCTTGGTGTGTGTCACACTTTATTGGGGCAAGACATGATTGCAAGAGGGACTTTACCTAAGAATTGCAATCAGTGTAACCTGGCTTATTGTACCCTCAATGAATCCCCAACAAAAAAAAAAAAAAAAAAGGAAAAAATTCTGCATATGGAATTGTAAATTCCAGTGTATTTAATATTAAAGTAAAACGTTGGAGGGTTTGGACCTGTTTGCTTTTGTAATAAGGGCACTCTGTTTTACTTTCTGACAAGTTTACTGACAGAGTTTCAGATGCAACTTAACAGTATCTGCACTTAACCTGTCACCCAGGAGTGAGTCACTCCTGAATTTACTGAAAATGACATGATCAACCCAGCACAGTAATGAACCCCGAGGAGGATTTTAAGATAACCACGTGGCACCAGACCTTTCATTAGCGGCATGGGTTTCATTAGTACCTGCCATTTTTCTAACCTTTGCAGCATCACTGGTTGAATACAGCATTTACTTAACATTTCTACATTTGAATCTCTTAATGTCACTTTTTTTTTATTTGAAGAAAAACAAGCTGTTTATAGTTTGTTGGAGTTTTCTAAACATGTTCAAAAGAGGAAGTAGTGTAAAGCAAGGAAAATGGGAAAAATCCATAGACTTTGTAAAAAAGAAAGAAAAAGTATGCTAATACAGTAAAGTGGACATACTCGTTTCCTGCATATCCGAGGGAGGAAGATCCTATCAGGGCCAGAGCCTGTGGTTCAGGCTAGGGGTCTAGAACCAGCTTTGCCGGGGTAATAACCTCTGCTACTCTTCTGTTCATTTCTGACATCAGTGGTAGAGGATAAGAATTCTAAGGTTCCTTTTTATTAGCATTTTTAGGGCACTTTCTGAATTTTTTCTCTCCTATAGCTCTTCTCTCCTCCCTTTTTTCTTCTCTTGCACAAAAGATAAAATCAGATACTTCATTTTCTATATGTGAGGATGAGACATTATTACTACATGAAGTGGATTCATTCACCCCAAATTCGTATTCGAATTTATAGAAAACCCCTTCAGGAATGCGTTTAACAAAGTATCGATGTTGTTTATTTGCAGTTAACAAGATGATGGAAGAACGCTGTCAGATTTGTGATTTAAATACCTCCATCTACATTTCATAAATTATCTCGGGAAAGCAAAGTATTCACATTTTCAAAAGGACCAGAAATAAAAATATCCATTATAGCGTGAGTATTTTAAAAGCTAATGCAAGTAACAAAGGTTGTGTTAAAGCACTTCAGAACATCATTAGTTATTTTCATTTGTAAAGATAACATTTACCAAGTGCTACTTCAAGCCACTTTACAAAGCCTGTCACTGCTGACATATAATATGGTGAATTCCAGTTGAGTTTCTAATGTCTCCACCTGACATTTCTTCAAGAGTGACTGACAGTTCTACAGGTCCATGTATACTGAATAGTCAAGATTAATACTGATAGAAGGAAGGTTTAGAAACAAGAAAGATTTATAGAAAACACATCTTAATAAGAGATAATATCTTACTCTGATGATTTTTTTCTAAAGTACAAAACTATTTTTGTGTGGTATTAGAGAAATAACACATTTCCATATATATTACATAAATATTTCAAGTAAAAATGAGTAAATAAGAACTAAAAGATATCATTCATGTGCACACAGTTATAAGATTACATCTGTTGAATTCATAATACTAGATGTCACATCAAAATCAAAATTAGAAGAGTAGGTATTTTTAAAAACCTGATTTGTCAGGTAGTTACTGAACTGCTTATCTTTATATGACTAATTTGTCTTTAGAAAGGCAGAATCATGATGGATATTGAATGTAGAATGAAGGTAGGAGTACTCAGTACATTTCATGATAGTTGTTTAGACATCAGGAAAACTCCTGGGGAAATTCCATATACTAGTGCTACTATAAATTGCATTAAGTGTTTGTTGGTTTCTGTCATGGCATCATAGGTGTTAGTTAGTGATTTAGAAAAAAGAAGAAAAATCCGTTTTTATTTGTAGCTTTTATTTTTCAGATATGTGATTTCTGGAAGGTGCGTTTGTCTTCTGAAGGTGGGTGTAAAAGAACAACTTTAGAATTCAATTCTAATCATAGGCAAAATATTTCAATGAAATTTACTTCCCCCTCTCCCTTTGGGAGGTATATGCTATCTGCTAAAGTCACTATGGGACATCAGTGGCTTATCATAATGGATATAGTTTTCTTTTGCGTTTTGAATATAGTTCTCTTCCCTGTCAAAAGGATAATTGTTTCAAATAAAATTTGAAGTGGAATCTTTAAAATATGCATCGTTTTCTTCGAGTCATCCCTAAATCCTTCAGTCTGTACAACATGAAAGATGTAAACTCTCCACCATTTGAAATTTTCTTTTACTGCATTAATATTCACTGAAGGTTGCAATTTTAACAAATCTCTTCTGCTTGTTTAGAAGCAGCAACATCATGTCAGCCGTTTATGGTGCACTTTTTATAGTTCTGCCTTGGGTGGCCAAGGGGAGAATTGAGGCATAGATCATAGAGTTTAAAGACTCATTTGAAAAGTGAAATGCCTGCACGCTAAAAGTTTAAATAACCTTGCTAGTCAACAATGGAAATATGTGACAAATCAGTGCATGATTAATAGCAAAGTTAATGGTTTAGGCAATATTTGCTAAAGTTCCTAGAAGAAGATTGCTTCACTGAAGAGGTGAGATGCACATTAATCTAAAGGTGGAAATCGAGCTAAGTCATGAAGGATGGAGGCAGGGCCAGAGAGTTTTTCTAAGATGAAGAAGTGTAAGAAATGCCCAGAGCTAAGGCAGAGAGAGAGAGAAAGTAAAATGATTTCTTCTAGGTAAGAATGAGTATGGCTGTATGCTGTCTCTGCAGTGAGTAAGACTGGAAAATTAGCTTAGAGTCAGGATATGACGGCTTTGGATTGTCCAGCTAAGTCATTTTTGTCTTTATCTTGTAAATCAGTATTTCCCAGAGCACGGTCTTCTACTATAGTTGCACAAGATGTGGTCGCTATTCCTTGAGGTTGATAAGGACATGCGTGAGATTTTCAAGTTCAAATACATTTGGGAAATTCTAAATGAAAAAGACAATCAAACATATTTATTTATGATACATCTTCAAACACCCCTGAATGCAATGTCTTCATGTCCACTGTGAAATTTCAAGATGAAGACATTGACTAGGTGAATTCCCAAACTCATTTGACTATGAAATATGTTTTCTGTGGAGCATCCCACAGCACAGGTGTACGTGGAACCAATTTGGGAAAGACTATTTTTAGTCATTCTTGAGCTTGTAGGGAAAGAAGTTTGATTAAAGTTTATTCAGCTTTATTTCATGCCAACATTATATTACAGTGTAAGAATATACAGACAAATTAGAAATAGACGTTATCTTGAAAGGGCTTACAGTATTGTTAGAAATAACTCTCCCCACAAAAATGTGCGGCATTGCTTGATTAATTCTATAGTAAGACTGCAGAGGGAGAGGTGGGAACACTGTAGTGTTTAGGCACATGGACTTTGTTGTATTGTGTTTTGTATTGTTTTGTTTTTGAGTTGGCGTCTTGCTTTTTTGCCCAGGCTGGCATACAGTGGCATCATCGTAGCTTACTGCAACCCCCAACTCCTGGGCTCAGGCAACCCTCTTGAGTGCTGGGACAGTCACGCAACACAGTGCCTGGCTAATCTTTCTTACTTTTTTCAGAGATGAGGTCTTGCTATGTTTCCTGGTCTGGTCTTGAATTCCCAGCCTCAAGTGGCCCTCTCTTCTAAGTTACCACACCCAACAGAGGCATATGGACTTTGGAACCAAACCACTGGGCTTCGAATTTTGACTCTATCCCTAGCTATGTGTCCTCAGAGAACTTGCTTTTAAACATTAAAACATTTTAAACCTTAAACATTAAAAGCTAATGCATATAAAGCATATTGACAATATACTTGGCTCATAATAAGCACCATGCAAATATTCCCTTATCATAAAATATAAATTATAATGATACTGACTTTTTTTTTCTCCTGGTTGGGTTCTTGATCTTGGGAAGTGAAGAAAGAATTCAAGGACCACGGGCAAGCAGAAACGATAGAGTGGCAGTTTATTAGAAGATAGGAAAGCTTCTAATACAGTGGAAGGGGTCCTCAGGTTGGTCGGCCTTTTATGCCTCGTCTGACCACCCAAACCTGCTGGCAAAAACTAACTACATCCTTCAAACCTAGATGGCTTACACCGATTGGTTTCTTTAAACCTTAATTGGCTGTTTATTTATAGTGGCACACTTTTTCCACCTAATGCCCAGGAGACTTCCTTTGCCTGACATTACCCGGTCTAGCAACAGTCAGTGACCAATGGCTGCCCACGTCATGCAAAAGGAGTCCCACCCTCTTCTCCGTGCCTGTTTCCCAGTCCCCGCTTAAAGCCTGCTAACTCCTGTCAATCACAGTGACACAGAATTCCAAGCTGCCTTTGAGAGAAGAGAAAGGAAGTCAGAGGTGAAGAGGGAGGTATAAAGGGTCAGGCACTGCAGGAAGAAGAGCTCCGCCGCCAGAGGCTCAGGTGTGTGAAATGCCTTCACGTATTCCAGAAACCTCAAATAATTCTATAGTACTGAAAAGTACTATATAAAGAGGTAAAATGTCAACAGTGAGGCTGGAGGATGCAGATGGTATCCTGAAGAGTTTGCACCTGATTATGGAGGTGTGGGAGCCAAGGAAAGGTTCTAGAAAGAGCCGTGTCATGACCAGAGTTGTAATTTTGAAAGGTCATCCTGGTGATCCTTGTCAGCCAAGACACTCCTGTTTCTCTTGTTTAAGAAATCGGAAACCTGGACCAAGGGTGTGGCAGGCAAAATAGAACAGATTTAGCTCAAATATTTAAGGAACGTAACCATAAACCTTGATGATTGATAGGAAGACAAGGGAAGAACTGAGAGTAAATGTTGAGTTTGTAGCTTCAGAAACTTCTTTTATTCCCCTACAATAACATCACTCATAAGGGAAGGAGAATAAAAGAGCAGAACGGGATGAAGGGTAGGAAGAGAACAGAGCAGGAAGACAGAAAGGTCTCCTTGTGGTTGTTTTGGGTTTGACCTCTTGGTGTACACAGGGGATCTCAAACTTAGATCTTCAGCCCTGGTAAGGGATCTCAGCTAGATGTGAAAATTAGCACGTCTCAGTACCGCTACAACACGTGAAGTGATGAGGATAGTGACACGGGCTGTGTAGTGAAGACAGGAAGATCTCCAGCGGCATAATCCGTGAAAAGGGAATAATACAACACAAGGAGATCAAGACTAGAATTATCCGAACAATGGTTTAGAAATGATTGATGTTCTTTCACTGTTCAATTTAAAATAGGGATTCCTTTGTTTCTTCAGGAGCCATTTGTGACCAACACCCCCTCCCTCCTAACACACAGACACACATGTGCACACGCAAACACACGGCTCAGAGACATTGGTGTTCCTGTTTGCTGAGGAACAGAGTTGGATACAGACCATTCTCTTTTCCCTTGACGTTGAATGGATTTGCTTCTTTCAGTGTTCCCCTGGCATGTATTTTAGACCGCTCTTCACCAGACACACTGCCTTTGATATGCAATATGTGGATTCTTCTTTAAATCATGTGACCTGAGTACAAAAACTCAGGAGGAAAAAAAAAAGTTCTAGGGAAAGAAAAAGCGCATATATCTACAGAGTACACGATTCCTGTGAGGGAGAAGACTGGGAGGTGATGCTAGCAGCCAACAGGCATGCTGCTCTCTTAGTGTATGGCTAGGATCATTGCTACATATCTGAACCAAAACCAAAGGGCACACACGATTTACTCCAGTTTAGAAGACAGAGAGCTTCTGGGAGAGTGTGGCAGGGTGGAATGTGACACTATAAATGTGACAATTTATAGCATGGCCCCTTTAACAAGCAAGTGTCTCTATTTCTTCATAGGAAAAATGTTACGAACAATGTCTACTTATGGATTAATTATGATGTTAAAAGACATAGGTATAGCAATTAGAACAGCCCATGATATATTACATTAAGTGATATTTGTCCAACAAATGTATGGCCGCCGAGTGTGCAGCCATGCTGAGGTTAAACTTCAAGCCTTAGGCTCAGTCTATATAGGAACTAGGTGGCTGCAGGTGATGCCTGTTTGGGGCAGCTTGAGCAACCTTGTCCATTTATTTCATTGGAACATACAAATTTTATTTATCAGTATCATGGCATGAAAAGGTAGAAAGCCTAACTAAATAAGTCAAAGATATTCTTTTAAAAGTTATAATAAAGAAGTCAGTAACAGATGGAATAGGTGTTTAATAAATTTAATTTTAATCTGTGTTCATTTTTCCAGTTTTTAGAACAAATACTGTCATGAGTTCTGATGGCTATTGCTACAGAATGTATTAGAATTAATTGTCCTTGGCTAGTTCCTGACCCATAGATTTTTAAAATCAGTTTATTGAGTTACAATTTACAAATAATAACAGGTAGTCTTGTGTCAAATAATATATTGAAATTTGACAAAAATATAGTTTTAACCACGACCATAATCATGAGAGAGAACATTTCCATCTCCTTCGAAGCCACTGTGCTCCTTCTACCAAATCCGAGGAGCCATCAATTAGTTGGCTTTCTGTCATTGCAGCTTTGCATTTTCTAGAATTTAACATGAACAGAATCATACATATATGGTCATCTGGGTTTGGCTTTTTCAACTTAGTATAATGTTTTTAAGGTTCATCCATGTTGTTGTATGTAATTTGTTCCCGTTGTGTGGATAAATCACAAATCGTTTATCTATTCACTATCTGATGGGCATTGGGCTATCACTAATTATATACTGTGGAGGCTGGACATTTGTAAATACACTTTTTTGTCAACATGTGTTTTTATTTTCCATCATAGAATATCTTAAGTTTGGGATTGCTAGATAATACGTGTGTGTTTAGCTGTGTCAGAAGCTGCCAAACTACTTTCCCAATTTTTTGTCCCATTTTGCATTTGTGCCTATGGGATGTGAGCATTTCAGTGACTGTCACATTCTGGACCAAATCTGCTGTCATCAGGCTTTGCAACTTGAGGCTTTCGAATGGATATGTCCTGATCTTTCATTGTGGTTTTTAGTTTGCATTTCTCTACCGACTAATCATTTTAAACATTTTTTTTTTTTGATCATTCAATTTTTTGTCAAAATGGTGTTCAGCGTTTTGCCATTAATTTCATTGCATTGTTTGTCTTGTAATAATCCAGTTTTAGGAGTTTATTATTTATTATTGAGATATAAATTCTTTATTAAATGTTTTCCGAAAGTCTGTGATTTATCTTTTCATTTTAATAGAGTATTTCAAAGAACAAAATTTTGATCAACCACAGTTTATCTTTTGTTTAAAGGTTTTTGCTTTTTATTCTATTTTGGAGACATTTTCCTAATCCGAAATCCTATATATATCATATATTTCTCTAGTAATATTATACTCTTGGCTCTTCAGTTTAAGTTTATATTTCATTTCTAGCTATTCTCATATGGTAGGAGATGAAAACCTAACGTTTATTTATTTATTTTTGCACACACCTGCCCATCCAGTTGTTGTGTTGTCAGTTGTTGAAAACACCACCCTTTCTTATTCAATATATCTTTGCCCTTTGTTGAAAATCATCCGACTAAATGTGTATGGGTCAATTTTTAGACTCCTTATGCTGTTCCATCAATAAATATGGCTGCCTTTTTGCCAATATCACACTAATTTTACATTATAGCATTATATTAAGTCTTTACATGAAATAATATAATTTCTCCATTGTGTTATTATTTTAAATAATTTTTGCTATTGTAGGCTCTTTGGATTTATGTATATTTAAGAATCAATAGGTCACTGTCTACCTAAATTCCTACTGAAATTATGATTGATATTACATTAAATATACAGATCACTTTGGAAAATAATGATACCTTAACAACATTGTCTTTTCTGGCCCCTGAAGATAGTATATCTTTATGTTTATTTATAGTGTATAGTTACATTTGCATTCTTTCAGTAATATTCTGTCTTTTTCAATGTAAAAATCTTATAACTATTTTGATAATTTTACCTCAGTACATTGTACGTTTTTAGAAGCAACCATAAATTGTATTTTGTAACTTACATTTTCAATTGTTCATTATTCTTGAAGATAGTCAAAACATTGCCCACAGGGCAACCTGTGTCAGCTCAACCTGTTTTCTTGCCATGTCTTTTTTCAGGAAATTTACCATAGGCCTAGATATTGGAGGCCTTAATATATTTCAATTCAAATATAACAAAGGTAAAAGAAGTTAAAAAGAAGAAAGATTTCTGTTATAACTACAGTTATCTATTGAGTTAGAAAAACATATTGGAAAAGAGATAATGAGTGCCTGGTTATTTATTATTTAATGTACAGGATATGTTATTTATTATCAGATAGATGGAGAAATGGAGTATGAAAATATACTATCTTTTCCAATATTATTGAAACAGTAAGTGTCAAGTGATATCTCTATATTGGGACCTTGTGAATCCTAGGTTTTCTGACTGTGTCGGTTCCCCCTCAGGTTACCTAGATAAGGCTTTTGCAACTTCTGTAATTTATTGCTTCTTTCAAGAGGTAAAAGCATGAACATAGTTATCCCTCCCTGAGCACCATCTAGCACCCAGAAGGTCAGTAGGTAACCAGAGATTAATGTATTTATTTTCTACAAACAGTATTTTACTATATTTTATTTATTTTCCATCTGGTCCAAAAGGATCTTAAAAAGAATGCTTCACAAAGATCATTCAGTTGTGACATAAATGAAAAGGGATTGGTTTTTAATAATTTAATTCCATGGTGGCTAAAATTTATAACTGAGTCACTGAGAAGTTTACACAAATAGCAATTAAATTTAGAAATATTGAATAGACACGAACTTAGTTTTAACACCATTTTCTCTCTCGCTTGGGAATTTAGAGCGGTTGTCTTGTGGTTGGGCTGTTCTCAGTCCCGCTTTTGGGTTATTCTCAGTCTGTTCTTGAGTTGTAAAAGCCTTAATGTGCCATATTTCTTTTCATATGTGTTGCAGAGAGAGGATAAGGGTCCTTTCCACCAGGCTTTATTAGGCTTGCAGTTAATCCGTTACCAAGGTTTTACTTTCTTATTTGGATTCAGGATCATTATTTCCTCTTTTCTTAATCCTTTAAAAGTGTACATAGTACACGCATTGCATCACTCCTCCTCGTGTCCTACATATTTCCCTTTTCTGTGTTTCTGTTTTTCTTCTGTAAGCCTGAAAATAACTCTGTGGATGACTTTGCTCTATTTCTGAGCTTCTCACACTGTGTGGTCATCAAGCCTCTTTGTAGAGCTAGCCTCCATGAAGGCTGTGCATTCACTGAAGCTGAGAGTTGGAATTATATTCTCCACACAGTTTGGGAGCTGTTAATTTCCTCAGGAAATGCTATCAGTTTTGCTTTCTGGTAAAATATTATCCTGGAATACAAGACCAGACGCCTAGTACTCCCATTTTGAAATATTCAGGCCACACTAAAGCAACCATCTTTGTAGTCAGCTGCTTCCAGGAAGCTTTGCAGGACTCCTTTTCACAAGATCACTTGTTATATGTTCATATATTAAACTCAAATTCCCAGCTTTTAGTTAGTTCTCTTGGAACCTTAACTTAATGGAAAAAAAAAAAAAAAAGCAAACAAACAAACAAAAAAACATGAATATTACCTGCAGTAAAAGTTTTTGATGTTATATCCTGAGGGTAAAAATTGCGACTACTGGCACCATCTTCCCAACATTATAGTTATGAAGAAGCTCATTTAATCAGTGGGATGTTTAAAAAAAATGATTGAAAGCTCACAACACTGATGGAATTGATAGTGGCTAATTAACAGAAATCCCTTGAACCATCCACTGAAACTGTAAAGTACTATTTTACCCTAATGAAACTTTCAAAAATTACTTAGGATTATGGTTAACCTACCCATAGCATCAAACATAAATAATTCATTTAGATAAATGATTTTTCAACTGAAAAATAATATCCAAGTTATCAAATACTAAATAAACCTTAATTTCTTTGTGGTTAATCTGTCTAGCTATGTCCATATTTGCGTATTATCAGAAAAAAAATGTATGGTTTATTTTTCAAAATTTGGATAGTTAGTATCAGTACTTGCACAATTATCCAAAATATGTGCGCGCACACACACACATATATTACATATACACGCAAATAACTAAAGAAAGGATTATCTCAAACTCTTCAGTGTAACATATCTAAATAAACAGTTGTATATTCTCTACGATAGTTTAGTGACAACCTGATCCCTTTTCATGCAAGTTGTCCTTGAAATTCTGAAGCAACATTGTACTAAAGTTTATGATAAAACACCAAAACAGCTCTTCTAGTTGATTAGAAAACAGAAATGCATGTTACTGATTGTTTGTTGACACTTAACACTTGACTATTTTAAATAAATGTTTCATGTAGGTGATTAACATTAACTAGCTAGGGATTTTTTTCTGTGGAAGACTTAGATGAATTAATGTTTCCAGGATGTATTTTTGGCATTACGATATATGGTACTGTTTTATTCTTTAAACTGATTTATTATGTTTCAGATATTTCCTAAGGCAATTTCCTTTTTTTTTCTTTTCAGAACATGTACAGTAAGTTAATCTATTAGGCGGAAGTTCAATTTTTTTTCTCTTGTGCTAAATCTGATGAGGTTATAATTCTCTTCTGCTAAGAGGGAAAAAAAAACAAAACAGGACTCATACAGAATAAAAGCCTCTATTTATGGAAAACTTCTTCACTCTTTATCATTGATGCTTTTTATTTCATGCTGAGAATGGTATAATTGTACCATGATTTCAAAATAATAATAACAAAAAGACTCACTGTGATAGTTAATTTATATAGGAAATATGCTTCTAGAAGCAGAAAATTTGAGATAACCATATCTGAAAATAGTCTGAATGAATTTTACTTTTCACCTAGATAAAAAGCCATTTGGCATTTTTCCAGAAAATTTCCAGCCAGCAGTGACAAAACAATTACCAACTGTCCAATAGCTATTATCCCCATTTGACTATTTTGTTATTGTGGATCATTTAATTAACATTTATTGATTACATTTATTTCAGTTTTCCTCTACAAGGCAATGCCTTCCAGGATCGCTGGTACATGCTCAGCTCAACAGCCCTGACGATACCCTAGTTACTAGAACCTGGGCCTCATTTTGACTTCATCTCTTACAACCTTTTCTGCTACACTTCAGAGCATCAGTCTCACTATATTTATTCCCCCAAGTGATGTCATCTCTGGATATCACTAATTTAAGTATTTTACTTTGGGAGCACAACTTTGAGTGTGGAATACCACCACCCCCCCCATGTGATCATTTTTCCATTTCATGGTCATTGCTGTTTCCGTGGTACCATTGATATTAGCCTCTCTTCAGACCTTGGCTGGATTGTTGATGTATCTCCCTGATTCTTCCTCTGCTCCCTCATGTCAAGGGTACCGTTATGCTACCACCTATCCCAGGCCTTTCTTTATGCATAATCATCTCCCACCCTCCCCTTCTGTTTTCATTTTTCTTCCTAAGCAGCTTAGTTTGCACAGATCATCATGTTAACAAACTCATATCAATACTCAGAATTCCTTTGCTCCTTCCACTCAAGAAAATCACCAAACCCCAATGAAGCCAACTGTCTGCTTTTTCCAACCTGCCTCTGTGCAACCTCCCTCTCAGCTAGGGAAATAACGATGTATGTAAAACTATTGCCACTGTAACTAGTTAGGTTTTTTAACTTTGGGATATCAGCATTGCCATGTAATCCTAATACTTTTTGTCTCTCTCACCCTCCAAAAACATTATTTCAAGCCTGCTCTGTTCTGCACAAAGCTCTACCACCCCTGTTATCCCTTTCATTTGCTGAAGATGACCTGGCCTGGACAAGGGGCAAGGTACAGCTCTTAATTTAAAAGCTTTCAATTTGATGTGGATGATAAGGAGATAAGTTAAATTCATTAAAGCTCTTCAACAGTAATTTTCTTAAATGTTTGGATCATACCTCCACCTGCATCTGCAGGATCCATTCCTTATCTCAGAATGTTATTAAATCTGATAAAAATTTTTGGGTCTTTTGCTGACAAGGCCACACTGTCCTTTTTGCAACACTTTTTTTTTTCTTTTACATCAACATAATTTCTTATTTTTCTGCTACCTCTCTGCACCCACTTATCAATGTCCTCTGCATATTCATTTTCCTCAATTTTTCTGTTAAATATTGGCTTCTTCTAGGTTCAGTCTAGGGCCTCCTTCCCTTTTCATTCTATAGTCAATTCCAGGCTAGCTAACCCAGTGAATGGCATTAGCTCAAAACCAGTCAGTTACGTCAATAACCCAGGATTATATTTCCAGCCTAGTTCTCTCCTGGTTTTCCAAGGAGTATATTGTCTGTCCTTTACACGTCGTCACTTAGATGTTTAGAAACATCTGGTTCAACATTTCCAAATTTCACAATGCTGTACCCTTGCCTTCCTCCCAGGTTCCATTAACCAATTTACAAAACAACAAACCTAGGAGTACTTGTAAACATCTTTCTTTCACATCTTTTATACAATACATTAGCAAGCCTTGTACATTTGGCCTGCAAATATATTGAGCAACTCTGTTTTCTCACATGCCACCATATATGACACCCAAGTACAAGCTACCATCTTCTCCTCCCGAGATTGTTTCAATCTTGTCAATGGTGTGCTCTCAGGCCTGCCTTTATCTTCTCTTAGGGCTGTTTCTTTTATTATATAACAGCCAGAGAGTTTTGAAAGGCATATGTTATAATTAAACTGCTTCTTCAGTTCAGAAAACTCCTTTTTCAGTTCCTTTGATGGGCCATCCCACTCTCTACCTCTGTGCCTCAGGCCCTTTGCACATATTCTTGCCTGTAGTCCACATGTTCCCCACACATACACACATACTCCCACCATCACTACGCTTACCTTTTCATTTTTATGATCTGGACTCAAATACCATTTCCTCCTAAAATCTCTCTTGACAGTCTCTATAAGATTAGTTTCTTGCAGTTAATTTTCACAATGTTCCATAAATGTTTTTCACCAAAGCTGCTTTAATGATTAAGTACACATTTCTTCAATGATATAGTTTCATGAGAAGCAACAAATTGGATTCAGCAAACATTTCCTGAGTACCCACCGTATGCTAGACCCAGTATTTTACTCTCTTCAGTGTATCAGAGACGTAAGCCACATATTTAAAAATAAGAAAGATTATGCTTTCTAGGAAAAATGCAACCTTTATTTCAACTGAATGAAAATTTATTGAGTATTTATCATGTGCAATGCACAAGGAAAAATATACATCGTGTAACGGAGGGACTTAAAGACTTATAAGGAAAACAAGTACATTAAAAATAATTATAATACAGTGAGCTAAATATGATGCAGGTATTTAGAAAGCTTGATGATGAGGAAAAGGTAAAGGTAAAACTGATAAGTAACTGAAAAGTATAAATACTTTCTAAATAGATAGGACATCTTCCTAAATCCAAGTTATCACAGAAAATGATTGTATCCCTCAGGCAAGGAAAAGTTTAGTCTGTGGAAATGAAATTTCAAAGGGACTTATACAAAGTCATACATTTGCTTTTCTTGGTTGTTAGAATATATCTGAGCTAATCATGCCCCATCCCCTCATCCCTCCTAGCTTTTCATTTTTTCAGATGACTGAAAAGATTTATTGAGACCTTACGGCTGTTCACTGCCTAATAAAGTTCTCCCTCAGTCATCCTGCTAATTTGGTTGACTGGTCTATTTTTAAAAATTAGCAGTTTTCAGACACAGCCTCTAGTATTGTGGCTGTGAAAAATCTGTTGAGAAGTAATAAAAAGCTAACACAAAATTGAATACTGTAAGCAAGTATACGTTTTTTGGAATGATATACAATCCTGTGTTGTACCAGTTTGGTCCCTGAGGCAGGAAAGAAAGCAGTCTGGTTTTCTGAAACATTCAAATTTCTCACCTAAGCTCTGCTAAGAATACATCATTATGGAAAGCAGAGTGGAAACTCACCATTTTATCCTTTAATTTACAGTGTCAGTGGGAACAGCACAACACAGAATCCAGAGTTCAAAGAGAAAAAAATACCTGGCTTATGGTGGATATAAACTTAATTTCTTTAAATCAGGAGTCTAGGCCTTGCTATGTAGATTTAACAATGGACATTCTAGGATCATTTTAATGGTCCTTTGTAATATTTCAGAAACGTAATAAAATATTCATGTAAAAAACATTAAGTATCTATTCGCTAAAATCTTATCCAAGAAAATACTATATATTTCTGTTGGATCATCATGTATATTATTTGTTTTTGATAGAACAATGGTTTTAGATTGTCCTTCATTTGATGCAAAAGGTCAATTCTATCTACCTCAGTTGTGATATTAATCTCTCCATTTCTTCCCAAATCCTATTAAGAGAGAGTAGAAGCTCAACTTTATCATCTTAATGCCAAGATCCCATCAAGCATTTATCTAGGTATAAACAAGGAGGCATGCTTTTCAGAAGGTTATATCCTTATGGAGGTAAGGAAGAAAGGGGTCCATATCTTAATTGCAATTATTTCACAAAGCAGAGTAGTTGGTAATCACTCTGTAATATTTTCCCAACCTGGTAAGCAAGAAAACTTAAGATAACTTATTTTATGATAAAAAATGAAGCTTATGGATAGGCTACATTTTAGTAACCCAAGTCTGCCTTGAACTAGACTTAACAGGTATCCACTACCCCAGTGGGTCTCAACCCATCTGTTTGTAGGAATCACCCTGGATATGGGTAGATTTGGAAATATTCAGTCCTCAAATTCACTCCCTCCCTGATACTTAATTAAATGTTTCTGTGCCGGGGCCCTGCCATGAGCATTTTTGATCACATCCTAGGTGATGCCTGTATTGCCAGGTTTCAGGATCACTGGCAAGCTAGACCCCAGGTCACCACCATGTCCATCAAGTGCTCCGAGAATGCCCACAGCCCCTCCTCCACACCCCCTGCACAAGTGACTACACTCTTTTATTTGCTTAATTGTTCCACCAAACAGACCATTTCTAACACAAAGCCTTAATTTATTTAAGCAGGCAGAAAATTCAGTAGAAAAAAAAAATCATGAGTTAATTCACTTGCTTGACTAACCCCACACTTGGCTTCTGCTGAATATTGAGTCAGGTAGCCTTTACCCAAATCCTCTGTTGGTGAAATAATACAGCACTGTACCACTGAATCCCTCTGTCTTTTTAAAAACATATAATTGAATATGAGTGAATCCCTGCACTTACTTCTTCCAAAAAAGTACTGTTCCTGTTGTCAAATTGGAACATATTGTACTTCCTATATATATCACCCACAAGTCATTTTTAAACCTGGATCACTGTCTATCCTGAAATAAAAGGTCTACTACTAGGGAGGGGTGGCTTTATCTTACAGCATCTCTTAAAGCTTCAGATTCCCATCTGCTATGCATTGCTGAAGGGGCTGGTGATGAATTTTCCACTGCCTTTGCATTGTTTATAAAATAAAATTAAGATAATTGGTCAAAGAAAATAAAACCCTTAATCTGTAAGTGATTCATATAAAATTCAAGTTTATTTACAATATAGTCGAATCTCTTTTGTCCTGGCAATGTGTTCAGGCATTTGTACAAACAAATGAGTCTCCCTTTAACCTGGTTAACAAAGCAGCAGGATCTAATATTAAGCTCCTCAGAGATGGGTCCACAGCAACTGGGGCATATCAATAAATTACGTGTATATCTCAATAAATTAGGTGTATGTGTAAATACAAATAAAATCTGGCAAACTAGTATCCCCATATTTCCTCTCCTATAAGGACATAGAAAAAAGAAAAGAAAAAAAACAACACTAAAACATGATTAAAATCTAATAGACACAACTTATAGGAAGAATCTAAAAATAAATTACACTGATCATCTAGGTTTTGAAACCAGATTAAGAAGACTAAACATGGCCGAACCTAAAAAAAATTCACTCCCGCTGTCCCTTGCTGCTTAACAAAAAATACAAAAGAAATAGGAAGATAATTTTTTCATTTTGTTTTTTTTCCTCCTTTCACCCTGATAACTAGACTCTTGTTTCAGAAAAACCCAAACCATGTTTTTGCTCTGCTCTCACACCACAATACTCAACAACACAAAAGACTTCTGTGACCACATTTGAGGTTTACCCCAGACCTGGAGCATAGCATACCAGCTGGGTGTCCTCTAGTTAAGTTCTGACACCATGTGCCTGGAGATGGCCTCAGATCCTACAGGTTAAAGGACTCAGTTCCTAAGACTTTCTCTCTTCCCACTTCTGACACCAGTGACCAGTTCAGGCCTCTGGAACTTCAGAAGGACCTGCTGTAAATTGGGGTTTCCACATCGCATCTTTGGGTCCTCTTCATTTGCTGGAGCAGTTCACAGAACTCAGGAAAACACCTCCATTTACCAGTTTATTGTAAAGGATATTTTAAAGACATGAAAAGATGCATCCGGCTGGGTGTAGGGGGAGGAGCACAGAGCCTCATGCCACCTCTAGGAACCTCCACGTGTGCAGATGTTCTGATGCTGTCAGAAACCTGCCCTTTTGTGCTTTGGGGAAGTTTTATGAGTCTGCATTCCTTCCTCCATGTTATGGGCAGGACCATCTCTGGAATGACAGAATGATGGTTTTATGAGCCACATTCAGAAAGGCAGGAAGGATTAGAGTCTTGCCATGGGGCAGGTGAAAGCAGGGCAGGAGAATGTGAGACAGATTCTATTTCTGGAGGCCATTCCAGAGGCCACAGATACCCAGAGTCATAACAAAAGACTATAACAAGGGCTCTGGGAGTTGTAAGTCAGATATTATGGACACACACACATATATCATAGCACCAAACTCTGGATGGAGGTTCACGTCTACTCTACCAAAGACACGAAAGAGCTGTTCAGTTATTCCATAACAGATTTGAATTTCCTAGCTTGTAAACCTCAGTGTATTTTTTTTAATAGGATGGAAAACATGATCTATATTAGTGCTGCTGTGAAAACTATAGATGATTAGTACATACAAGGCCTTTAGTTAATGCAAAATATTTACTCTAAAATTATTAATGAGTAATACTGCTCTGCAAGAAACATATTTTCATAAGCAGGTATTATACTCATTTTTACATCTATTTAGAGATTGAAATTTTCAGAAAACAGGAGGAAAGAATTTATAAACAGAACCTACTGCATTCTGCAGACAGCAGGCCTGTAGGACTAACTCCATAAACAGTGCCTGACAGGCAGCGGGTGGAATTAATACAGGTCTTGATAGAAGGGAAAGGGGGAAATAAGAATTGGGTGATAGGCTACTTGAAAGAGGGGTTTCCTGGGAACTTGGAGTTCAGCTCAAATAACTAGTTGGGAAACAGTCATACCTCAGTACAACAGGAGATACTAGAGGCTAACTAGTCAAGAACAGTCGTGGTCAAAGGGTACACATCCACTGGAAAAGGAAAAAGAGAGGGAGAGAGAGTTCTACGAGAGGAATCTCACCAACCTGCTAATAGGTGGTGAGGCAGCCAATCTTGTCATCTTCTTCCACGATCACCACAAAGGGCAGGTAAATTTTCATTATCTGAATATAAGTAAAAGGGAAAAAATGAATCAAACTGCTTTATTAAATTATAAAGACTAAGAAAGGAGCACTCTCTTTAAGATGATTGCTGGCAAGATGTATTATCATGAGAATCAGGCATTGAGTATGTCATTTGGCATACCCAAAATCACGATCTTACCTGACAGCAGAGATTCAGAACAAACTAGAGTGTTGAATGATTCTGCTGTAACAATAGTAATATATTGTAATTGTTATGGTAAAAAATGTAGTCCTGGTTATTAATACTGTGATAGGTATTTATATTTGATCCTATCAAAAATTAAATGCATCAATGACAACGGTTATATAAATGAAATACATTTAAAAGTGTGAGATTGTATCCTGATATTTTTAGATTTCCTCGTCAGAGGATGTGGACTTCAGACACCTGCCACGTCTGTTACCGTCGCATCTGACTGAGAGGTGATGCTCCGCTATCAACACAATAATAATGTCAGCTGTCCTTTCTGTGTGTATTGAATACTGGCATCACTATTGTCAGGGCAGTTCTAAATGGAGATAATTACCTGTATGTGGGGAGGTGATGAAGCTCTGGGTCAGAAAGGGTAGGCAGTTTACCTGCAGATGGAAGCACAGGGCAGAGCCCTCTCTGTGGCCAGGATGCTTCTGTGGATTTCCACGAGTGATGTGCACACAGCACCCTCCCTGAAACTCAGTTTTCTGTTTTGAATAGCAGAGACACGAACACGTTCAGCACAGCACTATTTTGAAGACTGAACGAGGAAAGCAATGTGAGAGTGTTTTAAACATTTTACTGTGTAATTGGATCAGACTCCCTGTGATGACACCTAGAAATCTGCATTTTCCAAAGATTCATGGGTGATTGTTAATTTTCAGGCACCCTTTGGAAACGCTTTTTGGAAAGAATCCGGCATGAACCACTCACTCTCACATAACTCCCAGATTTTTATGTATACAGTATTCCTCTTTTTCAGTTATGGGCAGTACAAACATCATTCCTCCTTTTAGGCTGTTTTATATCAAACTTTAAATCGCTTGTCTATTCTAATTGCAGCCTACATAGCAAAATGGGACCCTCCACCCACTGCTTCAGCACAAGCTGGCCGTGTCGGCACAGCTGCTCCCTGCAGGGAAAGTGCTGGTTGCTGGTGGACTCGTGGCCCCTTCTCAGGGAATTGTTTACAGTGGGGTACCTCGTGCCAGAAGTGTGGCTGCTGGGAAATTCACAAGAGACACAGCAGAACCGCACAGGGCGGAAGGCTGCTCAGTACATCTTCTTTACAACATCTTTAAGGAAATCACTAAGTTTATGAAATGCTAAATGTAGAAAAAGAGTGAAGGGGTGGATCCCCTCATCTGGGCTTGACATATGTAGCAGGGTTGAAATTGTACACACGCTAATGCAGATATGCCAAAATCTGTGCCCGCTTGCTGTTCTATAAATGCTATAAATATCCTCATGAGTCTTCCCATTCTGGCTGGTAGAAAAGAATGTAAAGTTCTCAAACATTTCTTTTTTTAAATGTAAAACCTTTTGTTGTTTTTCTCCACAACACTTCCAAAGAGTCTAAAGGCAATTTGTACAGTGGATTCAAACCCCACTCTGTGCTGTTTTTCCCTTTCTTCTTCAGCTGTGCAGTTACGCTGGTGAGATTGGAGAAGGCTTCCTCTTCTCGGGCTGTCTTCTAGGTGTACACTGATTCCACCCTCAGGGGCGCTGGTGGGTCTCGTTTTTTCTGTGGACATGTGGCACGGGTGTCCCCTGGGGCTTTCTGGATGGATTCTGTGGTTGGTGTCAGCAGCTCCTAGAGTTGAAATGATCCACTGGAGAGAACCGCGATGTCTCCATCTTTTCTGCTGAAAATCTAAGGCTCAGACCCTTCTTCCCTCTCCCCACCCCCGTGTTAGGCCTCCTTACCCACAGCCTCATCTGCATAGTTATTCACTCTTTGGGTCAGTAGCTCCATGGAAGCCCTCTGGCCCTCAACATAGACATTTTTCCTGTATCCACTGGGATCTTGCTAGACGTGGGAAATTTCCTCTCTTCCAGGAGTCAAAATAGACTGTCAGAATGAAGCCACTCTGTGGCCGTTTCTCACCTGCTCGGGATGCTCCGTGTTGGCAGGGAGCAGTCTGAGCCAGCCTCATTCTGCTCTGATACTTCTCTCAGACATTTCTCCACTGCTCCTTGGAGCGTCAGAGCACTGCTGAATGACGCTTCTCTAAGGAGCTTATATTGATGTGTGGATTCCACTGTGATATGAATGAAGCAAATCTCCTACCATGAGTTGTCCCAAACCTTCTTTGGGCAGTTTTCACCACCTTAGTGTTTTGACTCCAGATGGAGACCTTGATGTCTGACCTCTGGCTGTACTTCTCTCTCTGCCCTGTCTCCCTCCTGACACTATGAGAGCTTTCACAGTACTTCACCTTCTCGTTTAATCTCATTGTCTTCTCCAAAAGTAGCTTTTGCCCTTCTTTCTGACTCGGGGGCATAACGTTGGAAAGATTGCAGGTAAATATAATTTATTCATCAGTTCAATGCTATCTAATAGGTTTTTCTTTTACATCAGATTTCATGCAAAAAATCTGGGGGAGGCAGTTCTTTGGAGATGTCAGAAATTTATTGTCAGATCCAATCTTTAGCTTTTTCTAAAAAGTAAGAGCATACTGCCCTCATAAAGATCAGTCTCAAAGGTTACACCTAAATTGATGCTGTGATTTTTTTTTTTATTCTCTCATAAAGCTGTATATAAAGTCTCTATATTGTCTGAACACAAGAATCCACCCTGTTTAAGATTGGACACAGTCGGAAGTGAACTAACTTGTCTTCCTTTACCCTCCATGACAGGCGAGAGGTATTTCTCTGTCTGGAAGAACCCATTACACTCATGCCCATGCGTATTACTGGCTCTTGTAGTGAATGATACATTTTATTGCCTTGTTTACTAACCCTTCCTATTCTGGTACACACTGCTGGCATTTTAAAACTCGGCTTTCCATCAAAACAAAACTGCTTCTTTTAGTAGTTTTATTCTTTATTTTGTATCAGAGCATTTTAACCCAACTTTGAACAAAATAAATATAATAATTTTGGATATATACATTCTCACAACCTTTATAAGACACAATTGCTTGTTTCACATTAAGTACAGCTGTAAGACTCTCTAGTTCTTCTAAAAGGATAAAAATATGAAAAAGTTAGCTTATCCTGTAGGCCCCTTAGCAAATGGCTGATTACTTTGTATTTTCTCTCAATCCTGGCTGTAACTGTTTCATTGGCAAGCTGTTATAGCCCGTATTAATATTGACATTGACATATGTGATGCCTATTTCAACATAAATCTGGCTATCCAGTGCATGGTAAGCCCGTGGGTCTGAGAGGCTTTGGGTATGTAAGCCCCAACACCGCCACTCTTTGCGTCCACAATACTGGAAGCACTAACAATGCCTTTAAGATTGCCATCTATAAATTTCACTTAATACTAATCACTTGGACAGAACTGAATGCAAATTACTTCAGATAAAGTAAAGAATCTGACCTAGCATAAGACTTCTATAGAAAGAGTGGCTATGTTATCTAAAGGTTGGTCAGAATACAATTTGTAGCAACTATTTAAGATGGTGGTATCAGCATTACCATGTAAATTAATCAAAACAAATTCAAGTTGTTGAATATTTTGGTCACATGTTACTTATGTTACTTATGTTACTAATCATAAGCCTCATTCTGGAAGCCAAAAACAGAATCCGTAGGAAGAAAGGTGCATTTGATCTGAAGCTACAGAATTTTTTTCAGTGTCTTCTGAAATAGATGCCCTGCTTAATAAACAATGCTTTCCAATACATGGATTTGACCTCATCTTTTATTTCCTAAGGGGAGCCCACCAATTAGCCTCCTTTAAAAAATCTGAACCTAGTTATTTGAGAAGATAATAGGAGGCATAAAAATACATGAAGTTACAAATAAATTAACAACTTACTTGACAATAATATATGTGAAGTCAACTTTAATCTACCCCTTAATCTAAAGGCAAATTAGTAACAGACAATTTTTTCTCCACAGCTTTGACACAGTGTTAACTATTTTGAGGCTTTAGTGTGACATGCATTTTGCTAGTTTATTCTCATAGTTAATATCTGCCACTATCCGAGATTTGGCTTGTGAAAATGCTACACATTCCAAGACAGAATTTTACTAAAAGGGAGAGTAAGTGGATTCACTTTATAGTGAAACTTCAGAATCATTTCTCTCTCCCTGTGCTTTTTCAAAAATGTATCGTGTATTTATATTGTTTTTCCTCTTCCTTGTGTTATTCCTTGTGTTTCCTCTTCCTTGTGTTTTTCCTCTTCCTTGCTGCTATGTTTATATTTATATAGCAGGTGCCAACCGAGCATCGTTTGAGTGGAAAATGCAGTAATTGCTTTCCACCCTCATTTAGGTTACTAGAAATGCAGCTGCTGATTCCCAGTGTCTTCTTTACAGTTTGTATCACGTTGGCTTTGCCTGTGTCAGTGTCATTTTCCTGTTTTGATCACGAGCCGGCATCTGTTAATATTACATACCAATTTATATTGCATATACACTACTGGGGCACTACTGGGTGCCCTTCTGTAAGGACACCCTGGCAGTCTGACTCTGTGGACTGCGCTGCACCACTCAAACATAATTCAACCAGTCAGTACATCTATATGAATTTTAGCATGAACCTTGGACTAACAATTTTTGGTCATTACATGAGAACAATATTCAGACCACGAATATCTGCAAATGGGAAGGCCTCGATTGAGCATGTGGAGATTTCAACCACTCATATAACACCACCAAAGCTTTGGCATCAAGTAGGAAGAATGATGAGTGGACTACTAAAAGCTGACACCAAATATGTGTTTTTCACAGTAAAATAAATATAAAAATCAAGACTATGTAAATATGGGAGAAAAATGTTTATTCGTATTTATAAGATACTTTATGTCAAAGAATTGCTTAACTCTAGTAAAAACATAGCGATTTTTTTCATTAAAAAATCAGAATTCTTGGTTTGCTGCTAATTTTTCACTCTATTGCTGATGTAGCTTTTTTCTCAATACCGATACCACAGTTACCCAATAACTGAGAAAGATGCCCATATCTGTCTCCCTCTCCTTTTAGCCTTGGACATTTCTGAAAGTCTTTCAATATTGTACATTGTTGTGTCAATTGTATACATCTGTTGGATCATAAATTTATCCTACTTTGTATTTTGTACAGCAATGAGTGAAATCTGACAAGATCTAAGCTTGTATATCCAAAATGTATATCCAACTGATATACATCTCATATGAAAGTTTTGGGAATGAAAAGAAATGGTGTGAATATAAAAAAAGTTCCTACTATATTTTTTAAATTTGATTATTACAGACCTTTGAACATTAGTTTAAGCACATTTACCATAATCTATCCACTTGAAATTTGATAAGACATTTGTCAGCTTATTTTTTTTTTTTTAAAGAGACCCGGCCTTACTGTGTTGCCCAGACGGTATCATAGCTCTAGTTATGCAATCATGGGTCCCTGAATCACTGAAGTTCAGGGTCATGTGATCCTCCTCCTTCAACAACCCAAGTAGTTGGAATTATACGCACATACCACCACACTAAGGTAATTTAATTTTTTTTCCCTAGATATGGAGTCTTGCTGTATTGCCCAGGCTGATCTTGAACTCCTGGCCTCAAGAATTCCTCTTGCTTAGGCCTCCTAAAGTGATAGGATTACAGGCTTAAACCATCTTGCCTAGCCTGTCAACTCATTCTTTAGAAATCTACTCTATAAATAAGACTCTGTAAAATCAAGTCAACAAGTAACTACCTTAATCAATTATGATTATTAATTGTACTTACTCTCCTTTTGCTTAAGATTTAACAGGGCCAAATGCAATGTTAGAATCAATTCTGATATAGTACAATAAAAGCCATGATTTAAAGAAGGTGCAGGTGCTATGGAAACAGATTTAGAAGATGATGAAAACTTACCTAGAATGAAATTTTAACATGCTTTTAGAAAAGAAAAATAAGAATGTTCCACTCAAAATAGTTAACATATATGATGACTAGGAGTTTGGAGAGAAAGATCATATGTAAGAAAATAAAGGTTTATTTGATTTTAGTGTAAATTTGATGGGGGGAGACAGATGGCAAAAGGCTGAAGAGTAAAAGTTGGGTCAAATGGAAAACCTTAACCCATGATAAGGCTTCGTGGACTTTTTGCTAAGAACAGTGGAGAGCTACTGAAGAATTGAAAGTGTATCAGTGATCTCTGGCTCTGAGAGAAGGAAAGGAGACAAGGCCCACACAATGCACAGTAGGTAGCTATTTATTGGCATAATCAAGTTTAGAGATGTTTTCTGAACTAAGTAGAGGCGATGGTCATGGCTTTTCAGCCAAAAGAAAAAATCAAAATCAATTTAAAATTTAGTTTCCTTCCTTTAATTTTCCTTTCCTTCCTTTACGGAAAACCCTTTCAATATCACTTTGAAGTCCTCTGTTTTTGCCCCTGTTAATTGTTACCGTTGATGTTCCTGCTGATTCTCCATCACTAAACCCATGGACAGAGAATTGAAATGTTGCTTTATGTCCATCCTAAGGTTCATGGTGATAATTACCATGAGATGGGAAGAAGGGAAAGTCCTAGAGAGGTGCAGTCCTAGTTCAGTGTCAGATCTTTTGAATGTGAAGTTTCACAGTCAAGACTCACGGTATGGTCCACAGAGCTCAATGGGGTCTCTAGGTAATTTCAGGGAGTCTATAAGATGAATTGAATTCCATAATATTACTAAGGTGTTATTTTCCACAGGGTTGCTCTTTTTATTGATGGTTCTAAAGGAGTGGTTAGTGAAACTATTGGCAGTGGTTTCACTAACCAAAAATGGTTCATCAAAATTTAACAATTAGCACTTGTAGCCGTTGTATTCTTCACTTACAATAAGAAATAAATAAATAAAGTCCATGTCACTTAGCAATGTTCTTGATAAAGCAATTACTAACTTTATTAAATTTGAGCCCCTGAGCACCTATCTTTTTAATGAACATAGGACCAAAAATAGCATGCCCAGCATACAGACTACCTCCGGGAAAAAGAAGAAACGTAAGAAAAAGAGAACACGTCATATGGTTGTCTCATTTGCAAGTTGAAATAGCCAGTATTTTCATGGAATACCATTATCACCTCAAAGAACAAAGAGACAGAAAAACTATGGTTACTCAGATTTGCTTATTTGGCAGACACATCAGTAGTGAATAAAATGAGCCTCACACTTGACAGAAAACCATCGACATTATTTATTGTCAATGATACAATTTAAATTTTCAAGTAAAAATGAGAAATTTGGAAAACTAGTTTCTGCTAGTAGTAAGCTTGACATCTAACACAGATTTTCTTGATGAGATTGGAATGACATTTTTAAAAATAAGACTTTTTGATTTAGTCTAATACAATATGTTAACATATGGAAGATCTGCATAACTCTGTATGTTAGTAAGTTCCATGCACGCATGCATGATGATGCATTGATAAAAGACTCATTCAAGGTGCATTTTTGTGTTACAGAGTTAAGAATTCTTTGTATTAGTTTTATAGGGCTTCCATAATGAAATACCACAGACTGAATGGCTTAAACAACAGAAGTTTATTTTCTCATGGTTCTGAGGGCTAGACTTTTGAGATCAAGGTGCTGGCAGGTTCAGCGTCTCCCGAGGCCTCTCTCCGTGACTTGCAGATGGTCGTCTTCTCTCTGTGTCCTCATATGGCCTTTTCTCTGCATACTCATCCCTGGTGTCTCTCCCTTTTCATATAAAGATACCAGTCCTACTAGATTAGATCCATACTGCTATGACCTCATTTAACCTGAATTTCCTCTTTTCCTCCCCTGTCTCTAGAGATCATCTCTAGATACAGCCACATTTGAGGATAAAACTTTAACATATGAAATTGTGAAGGGACACAAGTCGGTCCATTACAATCTGATTTCAGATACCACATTGAAATCAACTTTTGAGCCTTAACATTTGCCATTATTCTATAACGTCAAAGAATATACTGTATTTACCTAGTTAAACTACTGAAATAATTCTCCTTCTCCAAGCCGTGTGTCTTTGTAAAACCGTACATTCTTCATGTGTGTCAACCAAAATAGCTCATCATAGACAAATTCAATACAGAAGCAGATATGAGTATATAGCTGTCTTGTATTAAGCCACACATTTAACAAATTTACAAAAATTTGCACCTGTGCCACTATTCTTTTTTTTGTTTATTTCCAAAGAGACAGTGATTTATCATAAAAATATGATTTTTTAATGGAACTTTCATTCTTAATATTAATGAATGAGTCAATAATTTTCTGTATTAATATCTAACATGGTGAATATCAATAAATAAGTTACACTTATACAAAAGCTTTTTGGGGTCCTCCATAATTTCTTTGTCCAAAGGGTTACTAAGACTGCAAAGTTTAATATATGCAGCTTTAAAATATCAGCATGAAAGTTGGAAATGTGGGTTTAGAACGTGTGGCCATCCTGAAAATGGTCCATCCAATTCAAAGAACAAGTAAGAAGACAGAAGTAACTGATAAAGGAGGCTGAAGAATATCTATATTATTATTATTTTTGAGACAGTCTGGTTTTGTTGTACAGTGGCTCAATTATAGTTTCTGTAGCCTCCAACTTTGGGGTTCAAGTAATGCCTCCTGCCTCAGCCTCCCAAGTATCTGGGATTACAGGTGTGTGCCCCCACACCCATTTTTCTTTGAATGCCTGTTTAAAGGAAAGAAGGAAAGAAAGGAGAATGAACAAATAAGAATGACAAGGAAAGAATTCAATTAGACAGGAATAGAAAAGTATTCCCTTATGCTATGGCATCAAGGAGTTTGATTATGTTCAGCTTATTGGAAGCAATATTAGAGGAAAGGCTGAGAGCTAGGAATAAATGTGGGTTTGCTTCAGCGTCTGCCTTTTCAGCATTCAGATGAGAAAGCAGGACTAGGCAGAGACTTTCTACAAAGCAAAACTTCTGGATAACTGAGCCCCAATATTATTTTTCATTGTCCATGCCCGTGAGGTTCATATCAACCAAGAATAACTAGGGCTTCTCTTTTGACATTGTCTGGGCTACGTTTGAATGATGTATATTAACAAATACTAAAGTTCTTTCACTTTAACTGCCTCTTACGTACAACTCCTCCTCCCCACACACAGAGACTCAACATTCACACGTACATACACACACACAAGAGTCCATACCTGCTTCTGAGAGCTCAGATAAGTGCAATGCTAGGAGGGTCATTGTTTGTGTAACAACATGAATCACTTGTGATCAGTTCTAAGTCCTAAAACATGGCCTGAGGGTGAATGCACATTCAACTCCATTAAATTTATGTGCGCTTATCCTAGATATGTCTTCTGAATCAATCAGAACATTAGTATTTTCACTGTGACAGACCTTCAAATATTTGAAGACAGTCATTACACGATCTTTTTAGTATTTGGCCCACCAAGGTAAATATCACCAATTATTTCAAGTAATTCTCAGGTGACAAGATTTTCATTACTTCATCCACCCTGATAACTCCCTTCAGGACATATCATGGTGTCTTAATATCTCTGTAAATATTACCCCAGTTTTCAGGTGTGTTTGCATTAGCGCACGTACACTGGGACTACTGTGCTTCCCGGCAGAGGCACCACACTGCTTCAATAACCTAAGAAAGCATCTTACCACTGTATAATTTGTCTGGCATGGCATGGAGAATTCTCCATTTTGGAGATGCATGTTGTGACACAGGATACTTATTGGTACATTTTCTCTCTCTCTCTCTCTCTCTCTCTCTCAGTATACCAGGATACATAACATTTTTTAGAAAAATAACTTGAAAATGGCCTTTAGGAGAGAAGAAAATAGTCATAACTTTTTACCCAAGTGGCACTACTCCAGGTAATTATGCAGATAATTTGTAATAAAAAGGAACCCTGCTTGTGGTCGCCTCACTTGGACATCACTATCTTTCTGTGGACAATTCTTCTTCTCATCTGTAGTCCTCCTCTTTTACTACATTACTTTCAGACCTATTATTGTAAGTCCAAATCTAATTACTTGTCTGAGCTACTTCAAAACCTTCCGGAATACCCATCAATTGCAGGGCCAAATCTAAGCTTCTAACCTGACATCCACGGCCATTCACAGTCTGGGTCCTGCTGGCGATTTCCTCCAAGCTTCAATCACACAGAATTGGGTGGGGTGGGGGGATCCTCACACCTCTGGCTATAACTTTTCAGATGTACAGGAAGGAGATTTGGGCAAGCTGAGAATGGGCTAATAATCCATATCATCTGGAGGTTTTTCAAATGTAATCCGCCCTTCTCCTTCTTCTGAGATTTCCTGTTCCCATCGTGAATGTGACCGCAGTAATAAGTCACTTTTGATACTGGGATGGTGCCATGGCCACTGGTTGTATTAAAAAAGGTAAACAGTGGAGCATCATTTCTCTCCCTATCTATGTGTTTTATAAAAATCAAAATCATCTTTTAGAATTCTGCTCAAAAGTTACATTTTTTTATGAAGCCCTCTGTGTTTCTTATCATCTTTATAGCACACTGAAGTGGGTCGAACTGTGTTGTATTTTAGATGACTATTGTTTTGCCTTCCAGAAATTCAGTGTAATATGCTTCCATCAACTGGTGATTCATAAGCACACATCTCACTGCATTTTAATCCTTTGCTTTTAAGTCTGTCTCAGACTTAGACTGGTATGTCTTGGGGTGTAGAGAACATATTGTATCCCTGACGTCCAGCACTATTGTCTGGCATGTAGCAAATGTTCAGTAAATAAGTATTGAACAAAATGATGGTACTTTCTGTTAGAAAAATTTAAACGTAACATTCAGTAATAGTAGAAAAATTCTATTTTGCATCCATCAAGATAAAGTTTACCATAAAAACATGAGCGAACAGAGTAGAACTTGCAGAATAACAATGACAAGGTTACAAAAAATGTAAGCATGGTTGATGCCAATAGAAGATGAAAAAGATGAAATATGAGTGTTAAGGTGAGTGATAGGATTAGGATTATTTTTCTAATTTGAAAATATGTTTCTTAACTTAATATTTTAAAAAGAAGTACCTTTTAAAGATTGTGTTAATTACATGGTAAGTATGTGTCATACTATTCACTTACTATGGAGGGAATAGAATATCGTAAGTCTTTGCAAAGTCTCCCTATATTTTGCACAGTATTTGTGTTTTATAGATGATCAGTAGCTATCTGTTCAATGAATGAAAATTCTAAGTAGCCAAGTGACATAAGGGAAATAATAGCCAGAAAATAATTTTGTTAAGGAACTGCCACAAGCTAAAATCAAACTTGTTTCAGTGAATTGAGAAGCTCTGGTAAAATGGGCCCTATACTGTTTGATGTCTTATTTCTATAGCCCCCCGACCTGTGTCTTGTGGGTGCTTGTAAGGCCACACCTCTTGGGACAGTTTGACTAAACCACAGGAAGGATCTATGAGAGGGAAGATAGCAAGTTATTGATTTTGCTTTTTGACTTTTTTTTTCTTTTTGTGTCTTGAGTGAAATAATTAAAAGAATAAAAGCAGATGTGCCCATGTCTGGAATTTCTGTCTCTTTGAGTGCTGCCGGAGTTGAGTTTCCATAGATATCCAGGGCAGCTGGAGAATCCAGCTTTGACCCCTGGTTGTGAGCACTGTTTCTGAAGTAGAGCGGTTTGATTAGTACTCAGGTCTGAGTAGAGGTTATGGTTCTAGAAAAGCCACTTTCTTTTCTTGTGTCTCTTTCCTTTTTTTTCTTCTTTTTCATCCCTCTATACCAATCTTCTCCCCTATGAAAACTACATGAATTGAATTCACTGAAACACAGTGGCAACTACGCGGTAAGAAGAAGTGGTTAAATCAAGAGCTCTTATTCTGGGTGGAGTGCATGGCTTGCTTGCCTTTGGACAGTGGTCCCTTGTGGGAACACAACTGAGAGAAATTGTCATAGCTCACGGGTCCCAATGTGATGCTTTGACCTAATTAGTTTATTTTCACTGCTGTGTAAAAAGATCCTGGAGAAAAAAATAGACCTTTCCAGGTGTGAGCTATTACCCTAAAATAGCACTTCCCACCTGCAGTCGTCTGCAATCATTGTCCATTAGTAGATGTCAGAGGACACATTGTCTTCTATCTGAGACTCAGAGGACGGGCAGACATTATTTGGAAAAAGGAACGTGATATATTTGTCTGATAGAAACTATGTCTATCTAATCTCTATGGAAAAACATGAATAATTTATCTTGCAAATTTTAAAATTAGCATCTAGAATATCAAACAATAAAAACTAGCTACCCATGCCCCTCTATTCCTGTTAGTTCACATTATGTTTTAGAAAGCCAGTGTGTCTTAAAATTTTAAAGTAATCCAGTGCAGAGTAAGAAAATCATTTAATTTTTTTAATTAATAGAAAACAGTATAGGGTAATATGTAATGATAGTTATAACAAATAACATTTGGTACAAAATTATAGTGCATTCCTACAACTGGGAATCAATCAAAACCCATATTTGACATGAATCATATAAGAAAAAAATAGAATTCAAAGGGGGACTAAACCACCAGACTGAATAGTAATTCTTTCTGGCTCGTTAACTCAATGGATTCATGTCTTGCCAGCCTCATTGGAGGCCATCGTGTCTTTCTTTTCCTAGTCTCCATTGCAACAGAGCATGTATGTTTGCTTGAGTGTTTGGTCAATTAATATGTTTTCCCAGTTTCCCTAGCAGAGCTTACTATACTATTTAGCCACCCTACAATATTAAGGAGAATTACAGCCTAGAATTTAGAATCTGCAGCAATGTCTATGTGTGTTTTAATCAGATTAAAATGTTAGGAAATTGGTCTTAGAGTATGAGGGCTGAAATGTTGGACATAACCAATTACAGATGACAAGAAGTTTAGTTTACTGCTAGAAACCAGACTAGAGTCATTGTCAGCAAGTAAGGGGAGACGGTGGAACTTTATTTTGCCTCTGAGATTTATAACCTGTCATTGCTATTGTATTTAAAGATAATGTATTCTTTTCAGTAAAAATGGTGGTCATAATCATCATTGCAAAATTAAGAAAAATATTTTTTAAAATAAGAAAGAATCATAGGATGGAGAAAACAAATATTCTCGGCATGGACTTTAATATTGATGTATACCATGATTAAGACATAAAGGGTAATCTCTAAATACAATGATTATGATGTAGTAGTTTAAATAGTTAAAATATAGGAAGTTAGTAGTAAATAAAACAATGAGGTATGTATGTCAATATAATAATTAGAATGCAGTATTTTTTTAATGAGTTGTCCTATATGTAATTCATAAGCTTGCAGCAGAGAGAAATCTCAGTGTATGGCTCAGGAGCTCAAGTGTGTAAGAAACACAGTTTTTTGTTTGTTTGTTTGTTTTTTATTTATTTTTGTCTTGCTAACTTAATTTATATTCTGGGCCCCAGTTCTATCAAGTGGCAGAAACTCAGTCTCAATCAGCCGTAACTGACTGTCCTGCAGGACTGTGTCTCCAAAATACCAGGTGGGGGGCCATCTGGCCCCCAGTGTTAATCAGCTCTTCCTGCTGGTACCCACTGAGGCTTCCTCCTTCTTGTCTGCTCTGTGGTCACTGGTCCTTGCACGTTGATGCTGCCATCTCCTTGTCTTCCTTCCAAGGACACGTTAGGGCTGCTGGCTCTCTGTGTTCTTTTCACTGGAGCAATTTTGTTTCTCCTGTATTGCTCCAGGCTAAGGTAACTGAGCTGCCCTCAGCCTACCAGCCAAGTCAGACTTTGCTCTTCACGAGTCTCAGGTCATCAGAGGCTTTTGTCATTCTCTTTCAATACCAGGACTTACTCTGTGGGTACCACTCAAGCAAGAAGTTTTACTTTTAAAACACAACTGTTTCTTATTGATATCACACATTTCTAGGCTCTTCTTTTTTACCCCTCATTTTCTTCCTCTTCCAAGCCTCTGGAATTTTGCCCAGGAGAGAGAGCAGACATGGCAGGAACAACTTCTTTACTCACTATGCATTCGTCTCAATCATTTAGGATTTTGAAACTCAAAATCTAGTAGGTAAATCTTATTTCTTTTGAATTCTAATGTGTCACCTACTACTTGAGACAATGAACACAAAACATTCTCCCATTGAATTAGGGGCAGGCGCACAAGGAAAAAGACAATACTAGAAATAGAAGTCACACGGGCAATACAATAATAGACTAACCCCATAGAGATAACTTTCAGGTAATCAGGTTTAAAATTAATTAAACCTATGTTTATACATTTACACATAGGATACTGAACAACATACAGATGTTTCACCTCTATCCATGTTGGATAGTGGATGATGTAGGAAATATATTTCTAGATTGGAAAATGTTTATTCTTGTAGTAACCATTGGAAACACACCGACAGCATACCATTAGAATGCAGCTCTGTGTCGACAAAGTGTGAATGGCTAACCAGACGTAATCTTGCTTTATCCAATAATACATTTTGAAGTACCTCTGGGAATGCATGCGTCTTAGATAATGCTCCCTAAAACCACGTCTCTGACCTGAAGACTTAGAAGTTGATGAGCAGAGATTCTGGATTGTGCTACATGAGGAAGATCTGGAAGATTTGGCTTTATTTTAGTCATAGTATTTAAAGCAAATGATTTGGAAAGTAGAAGAGCAGCTGTCATGTTTGGAAGCTCCTTATGAAACCGAAGAGATTTTACAGAGGAGCAGCCCACTTCCAGATAATAGCATCCATAAGTAGCCTCATCATTTTTCCAAAAGAGAATTTTAGTTATGTGGCAGTATGTGACTGCCTTAATTTAGTACCAGAATCTCATAACATAGATAATAGCAGTAATTGAGAAAAATTTCTTCTAAGTTACTATTAGGAGTTGGCCATAATGCTGGAATAATTTTCATTGTGCTCCCCTGGAACATTTCAGTACTCACTAGTAAGACTGTAGGTAAATACACTTGATAATAATATACTCATTTAGTTCATCCTTAAATGGAGTAATTCCATAGAAGGTCAATTGGTTAACATTTGCCAAAGATAAAGACAATAATTATGTGTAGAATAGTTACACTAGCTGGATAAGTAATAGTTACATAAATAGATGATGAATGGATGGACGGATGGATGGATAGATGGGACTAGATGGGGATATTTACACCTTCAGGAAAGAATTGAATGGGCACTAAAACCAGTTTTTTGTTGTGGCCACTTCACGATTATCATCATAATAAATCCATATGTGATGCATAACAAGAATGCCTGCATGCTAATTAAGTCTACAATGACTTGAAATCATAAAGTCATACATTAAAAAATACTTTATGGGAAGGGAAGGGAAGTGGCTGCCAGGATGTCATCTACTCTGCCTTGATCCCTGTGGTACCAATATTCAGATTTTATTGTGCTCAAACAGCTTGTTTCTGTTCATTTTTAATTCATTTATATATAATCATTGAAATTATAAAACATGTTATATTATTTTATGAAGCTTTTTCACAACACCGATGAATTAATTCACAAATATTTTTAACCTTGTTGATATCAGAACTGTGTTCTAGGAACCTAAATCTTGTTCAGCATGTCTGGATCTTAGTTCAATAAGATCAGTCTTGTAATAGCCAGGCCTGATGTTCCTTTGCTTCATGAATGAAAAATTTGGCTAAGACAATCAAGCCTACACTTTATTAAGAAAGCAGTCATATTTTAAAGAGACTGAACTTTTCAATGCCTTTTAGGAAATTAGGGTGCTTCAAATATGTATTGTTGAGATCATGTTTAAGAAAATAATAAGTAGAAATATTTTAATTAGTTCTGAGTCAGATCTTCAGCGAGAGTTGTTTTGGAATATTTAATGAAAATGTGATTTTAGAAGAAATAATGGAGTTCCAAACACAGATTTTTTTTCTTTCATTTTAGTTGAAATGTAATAATTATACAAATTTAGGGGGTGCATGTGATACGTGTCTACAATATGTAAGAATCCAATCAGGGTACTTAGCATAAACGTACTTCAAACATTTATGATTTCTTTGTGTTGAAACCATTCAGAAATTTCTCTTTTAATTATTTGCAAATATAAAACAAATTATTTTTACTCTATAGATGTGTTTAACACTAGAACTTATACCTTTCATCTATCCATAATTTTCTTTACCAACATCTCTCTATTCTCCTATCCCCCACCCTTACCAGACTCTAATGCCACTTGTCCTACTTGCTATTTCTATGTGCTCAACTATTCTAACTCATACATAGGAGTCAGAACTGTGGTATTTATCTCTCTGTGTCTGACTTGTTTTTTACATGATGTCCTCCAGGCTCATCCACCTTGCCATGAATGACAGGATTTCATTCCTTTTTTATGACTGTATAGTATTTTATTACATATGTGTGTATAAATGTGTGTGTGTATACATACATAACACACTTCCTTAATTCATTCATCTGTGGATGGACATTCTGGTTGAGTCCTATTTCAGCTATTGCGAACAGTGCTACAATAAACATGGGAGTGCAGATTATCTCTTCTAGGCAATGCTTTCATTTCCTTTGGATAAATAGCCTGTAGTGGAATTGCTAGATCACATGGAAGTTCTATTTTTAGGCTTTTGGGAGACACCTAGCCTTTTTTTAAATGGCTATATTAATTTACACTGTGTAAGAGTGCTCATTTCTTCACATCCTCGCCAACATTTGTTATTTTTTTCTTATTTATAACTAAGGTGAGGTGATATCTCATTGTCTTCTGATTTTCATTTCTCTGATGATTAGTGATGTTCAGTATTCTTTCATATACCTGTTGGCCATTTTTATGCCTTCTTTTGAAAATATCTATTCATATCTTCTGCCCATTATTTTATTTATTTATTTATTTAGAGACAGAGTCTCACTTTATCACCCTTGGTAGAGTGCTATGATGTCACAGCTCACAACAACCTTCAACTCCTGGGTTTAGACAATTCTCTTGCCTCAGCCTCCCAAGTAGCTGGGACTACAGGCACCTGCCACAATGCCAAGCTATTTTTTTTGTTGTTGCAGTTTGGCCGGGGCTGGGTTTGAACCCGTCACCATCAGTATATAGGGCCGGCGCCCTGCTCACTGAGTCACAAGCACTGCCCTTTTGCCCATTATTTTTAATCTTTTTTATTTTTATTTTGCTCTTGAGTTGTTTGAGTTCTTAATATATTCTGGTATCATCCTAACATCAAATGTACAGTTTGCAAATAGTTTCTCTCATTTTGTAGGGTATCTCTTCATTCTGCTGGGTTTTTCCCCTTGCTGTATAGAAGCTGTTTAGTCTCAGCTAGTCCCAGTTGTCTATTTTTGCTTTTGTCTTTTGTCTGTGCTTTTGAGCTCTTATCCAAAAAGTCTTTTCCTAGAACAGTGTCATGAAGTGTTTCCCCAACATTTTCTTGTAGTAATTTCATGGTTTTGAGTTTACTGTTAAGTCTCTTAATTCATTTTGAGTTGATTTTTGTATATGGTGAGATATAGGGGTCTAGTTCTATATTTCTGCATGTACACAGTTTTTAAAGCAGCATATATTGAAGAGTCTGTTCTTTCCCAATGACCGAGCTTTTATAGATTCTTGGTTTACAATTTTCCAGAATTTCCCTTCTCTGAAGATATTTCTAATTATTTTATTAACACAGAAGAATCTCTCAAATATCAAGGATTGTTTGTCAATAAGCAAGTATTCAGAAATGCTCAAAATAACTGGGTTATAGCTTTCATGTGAAAGCCATAAATTAGTTTCATAATAAGGCTGAGTACATTGGATACTTTTTCTTCCATTCTTGAGATACTTTACTAAGAAGAATATGTTCCAGCTCCATCCATGTAAATGTGAAAGACGTAAAGTCTCCATTTTTCTTTAAGGCTGCATAGTATTCCATGGTGTACACATACCGCAATTTATTAATCCATTCGTGGATCGACAGGCACTTGGGCTTTTTTCTATGACTTAGCAATTATGAATTGGGCTGCAGTAAAGATTCTGGTACAAATATCTTTGTTCTGATGTGATTTTTGGTCTTCTGGGTATATACCTAGTAGAGGAATTATAGGATTGAATGGCAGATCTATTTTTAGATCTCTAAGTGTTCTCTAAACATCTCTCCAACAGGAATGTATTAATTTGCATTCCCACCAGCAGTGTAGAAGTGTTCCCTTTTCTCCACATCCACACTAACATCTCTGGTCTTGGGATTTTGTGATATGGGCTAATCTTACTGGAGTTAGATGATATCTCAAAGTAGTTTTGATTTGCAATTCTCTGATGATTAAGGATGATGAGCATTTTTTCATATGTCTGTAGGCTGTGCACCTGTCTTCTTCAGAGAAGTTCCTCTTCAAGTCCCTTGCCCAGCCTGAGATGGGATCACTCGTTCTTTTCTTGCTAATGCATTTGAGTACTCTGTGGATTCTACTTATTAAACCTTTGTCAGAGACATAACCTGCAAATATCTTCTCCCATTCTGAGGGCTGTCTGCTTGCTTTAATTACTGTCTTCATGGCTGTGCAGAAGCTTTTTAGTTTGATCAGGTCCCAGTAGTATATTTTTTAAGCTGCTTCAATTGCCCTTCATAAACTACTCGCCCAGACTGATTTCTTTAAGGGTTTTCCCTGCACTCTCTTCTAGTATTTTTATAGTTTCATGTATTAAGTTTAAATCTTTAATCCCGTGAGAGTCCATCTTAGTAATGGTGAAAGTTGGGGGTCCAGTTTCAGTCTTTTACAGGTTGCCAGCCAGTTCACCCAGCACCATTTGTTAAATAGGGAATCTTTTCCCCACTGAATGTTTTTAATTGGCTTGTCAAAGATCAAATAACAGTAAGTAGCTGGATTCATCTCTTGGTTCTCTATTCTGTTCCAGACATCTACTTCTCTGTTTTTGTGCCAGTACCATGCCGTTTTTATCACTAACGATTTATAGTATAGTCTGAGGTCTGGTGGCATGATTGCTCCTGCTTTGTTTTTATTTCTGAGTAATGTCTTGGCTATTCAAAGTTTTTTCTGATTCCATATAAAACGAAGTATTATTTTTTCAAATCTTTAAAGTATGACAGTGGAGCTTTAATAGGGATTGCATTAAAATTGTATATTGCTTTGGGTAGTATGGACATTTTAACATTGTTGATTCTTACCAGCCATGAACATAGTATGTTTTTCCATTTGTTAACATTTTCAGTTATTTCTTTTCTTAGAGTTTCATAGTTCTCTTTATAGAGATCTTTCACATCCTTTGTCAGATAAACTCCCAAATATTTCATCTTCTTTGGCACTACTGTGAATGGAATAGAGTCCTTAATGGTTTTTTCAGCTTGACTATTGTTGGTATATATAAAGGCTACCGATTTATGGATGTTGATTTTGTAACCTGAGACGCTGCTGTATTCCTTGATCACTTCTAAGAGTTTAGTAGTAGAATCCCTGGTGTTTTCCAGATATACAATCATATCATCTGCGAAGAGTGAAAGTTTGATTTCTTCTGACCCTAGATGGATACCCTTGATCGCCTTTTCTTCCCTAATTGGAATGGCTAAAACTTCCATTACAATGTTAAAGAGCAGTGGAGACAATGGGCAGCCTTGTCTGGTTTCTGATCTGAGTGGACATGATTTCAGTTTAACTCCATTGAATATGATATTGGCTGTGGGTTTTCTGTAGATGGCCTCTACCAGTTTAAGAAATGTCTCTTCTATACCAATTTTCTTAAGTGTTCTGATCATGAAGGATGCTGGATATTATCAAAAGCTTTTTCTGCATCAATTGAGAGAATCATGTGGTCTTTGTTTTTTAATTTGTTTATGTGCTGAATTATACTTATAGATTTACGGATATTGAACCAGCCTTGAGACCCTGGGATAAAACCAACTTGGTCATGATGTATAATTTGTTTTTCATGTGTTGCTGGATTCTGTTTGTTAGCATCTTGTTCAATATTTTTGCATCTATATTCATTAGTGATATTGGTCTATAATTTTTTTTTTCTTGTTAGGTCTTTTCCTGGTTTGGGGATCAGGGTGATGTTTGCTTCATAGAACGTGTTGGGTAGTCTTCCTTCTTTTTCATTTTGGAACAAGTTGAGTAATATAGGTACTAGTTCCTCTTTAAAGGTTTGGTAGAATTCTGACATGAAGCCATCTAGTCCTGGGCTTTTCTTTTTAGGGATATTTTGTATGATTGATGCTATTTCAGAACTTGATATTGGCCTGTTCAACATTTGCACTTGATTCTGGCTAAGTCTTGGAAGGTGACATGCTTTCAAGTATTGGTCAATTTCCTTCAGATTTTCATATTTCTGAGAATAAAGTTTCTTGTAATATTGATTTAGGATTTTTTTAATTTCTGAGGAGTCTGTTGTTATTTTGTCTTTGTCATGTCTGATTGATGAGATTAGAGATTTTACTGTTTTTTTCCTCGTTAGGTTAGCCTTTTATGACACACACACACTTGTTCATTTATCACAGTCCCCCCTGCAACCTATTGTCTTAAATTTGTGGATTTAAGTTTGTGACTCCTGATGTGGAACAACCTTTTTTTGAGAAGGAAAATAATAGAGACTTTAGAGAATTCTATAAAATACAAAATGACATGCAAAGATAAGTGGGAACCTAAAACTTAACAGAGTGAAAAAAGAAAATAGTAAATCATTTTTGAAGAAGTGTATAATTAATGTATTGCACGTTGTGATTTACGGAGTTGGAGAGCAATTAGTTGCTGGGTGCATTTAACACTATGCACATGGAATGATTTTTATAGACACTCATCTGAGAAGTCACACAAGTATTTTCAAGAACACAAAATGGCTTTGTGACTGGGTCCACCAGCGTGTGTGATGTAAGTCATTGATGCTCTTCATACGAAGGCAGCCAGTGTGGCTGGCCATGTGTGTCCATCATGTCCTCCTCCTGCTTTAAAGCAAACTTAGGAAGGAACAATTAGCCTTACACTACTTGGATTTTAGATCAAAGTAGATTAAATTTATAGAATAAATTTAAGAACTACAAACTTGCTCAGAATTACTAATGGCTATTCGCTTTACTTTGTTCTGGGAGACAGAGTGACAGAGTGTGCATGTGGGTGTGTGCCTGAATCTGTCTGTATGGTGTGTCTCACTTACTCCATCACTTCCAAGTATTTCTAGGTGATGGGCTCTTAGTCACGAAGACCTGAAGAACTGGAGTGGTGTCAGGTTTGACAGAGGACTTCAGGTGTTTTTATAGCTAATCCTGGTGAGTTGTGCTACTGAAATTGCATTTCTGGCCTTTTCCTTTCTAACTCTGTCCCTCAAGGCAACATTACTGTGACAGACTAAAGACAGGGTAGGAGGAGAAGTCTGGCTTTGAAAGATTAGATAAGGTTTTCCTGTTTCTCAGATCGTAAACCCTCAGAAAAACTTGGAAGTTTTACTGGTTCACCATGTCCAAGAGAAAAAAACATTTTTTTAAAATAAATGATAAGAAGATGGGGAAGATATTTGAGGGTCTGAGTCTCTTTCCATGGAAAAGTTGTCATTGCCATCATTCCCTTCCTATTTATTCTCCCTAGCTATAAATCCCTCCTCACTGATTTGCCCACTGCCAGTTTTCTTCCAACTTAATTACTTCACCAATGAATGCCAAATTCATCATCTTGAATGATATTCCTTATTCTCAATACGTTCAAAGATAGATCATGTCATTACTCAATTTTAAAACTTTCCTAGATTCTGTATGCATACAGTTAACAGGCACTTATCTGCATGGCATTCGATGCCCAACATCCAACCTCATTTCTCACTGATTCCTTTAATAGCTGTACCCTAATTCTTTTCTCTACTGGAGTGCTTTTTTGGAAGGACAGTATTTTGTTGTATGGCCATGATCACAGAATTATTAGCTTTCTTGGCAGCAGTGCAATAACTGCCAACAGCACGTCTCACTCACTGAGACAACCAAACCACCCCTTTCCAAACCCCTCGCCCACAATACTTCCTATTCAAGACATGCTATGAACTTCCCTTGCCTTGCTGCCTTTGTTCCTTGTTCATGTTGCTTTCTTTTCTTGAAATGTCCTTCCCTCACATCACCATTTCCTTGTCCATGATGAATCTAGTTCAAAGAAATTTCTCCTTCCTTTTGAAAACACCAGAGGTGATCTGAGTGCCTACTGCATGTCAGGCTGCCATGTTCAGAGCTGTCTGTGTGCTATTTTTACATAACACTGGGCTTCCTTGCTTACAACCAGCTATGTTGAAAATTGCTTGCTTGAAAAGGAAAACACCTGTGCACCTCAACTATCTTCCTCCCTTTCCCCATGGAAGGTGACTGGTAAAATACTAGCTCTCTAATAGTATTAGACCTTGAGCTTTCAACTGTTTCTACCGGAGCATATAAAGCAACTTCCACTAATTTTCATAAAGTCAGTGTATGGATGTAGTTGCTGCCTAGACCTGTCATTTTCTTTTCTCAATAACACCTTTAAGTCAACACCTGCTTCTGAGTTTTTTTTAAGACCCCAGCAGAGTACACTGGGCTCTCAAATATGCCATATTTTTTTTTTCTGTAAAAACATGGAGATACAATGACTACTGTATTCTAATTTTAGGTGCTTATTTTAATTCCAGAACAACTTTAGGGGTTCAGGTCTAGAATAGTAGAATTTAGGTTGCAGAGGTGGGTGGCAAAGGTTGGGTGAGAACATCTTAAAACATTAAAAGTAAAGATAATTAAGTTAACTAAAGGTTTTTTTATTATTTCAAGTTAATATGAGGGTACAAACAACGAGGTCACGATTTTTGAATTTGTCATGTAGTCGTGTCCTGCACTTAAAAGATGTGCCATACACCCTGACCTCGTGCCCTTTAAGTAGAAGCACCACAATCTCCCTTTCTCGATTCCCCCTCACTTGTTCCCTCTCCCCCTAACTTGAATAAAGTTTTTCTCCTACTTGGGGGCATATGTTAGACTTCATTAGAAAATTGAGTACATTGGATACTTGCATTTCAATTCTTGTGATACTTTACAAAGAAGAATGTGTTTCAGCTCCATTCAAGTTAATACAAAAGTTTTAAAGTCTCCATCTCTTCTTACAGCTGAATAGTACTCCACGGTATACATATACCACAGCTTGTTAGTTCATTACTGAGTTGATGGGCATTTATGTTGTTTCCACATCTTGGTAATAGTAAAGTTAGCTGTGATAAACATTCTAGTACAAATGTCTTTATGATAAAATGATTTTCTTTTCTTCTGGGTGGATGCCTAGTCGTGGAATTTGCAGGTCGAATGGAAGGTCTAATTTTAGTTCACTGAGGATTCTCCATACTTCTTTCCAAAGAGCTGTACGAGTTTGCAGTCTCACCAACATTGTAAAAATGGGCCACTCTCTCTATATCTGCACCAGTATCAGCAATTCTAGGACTTTGAGATGTGGGCTATTCTCACTGGGGTTAAGTGATATCTCAGGATGGTTTTGATTTGCATTTCTCTGATGATTAGGGATGATGAGCATTTATTCACATGTTTGTTAGCCATTCATCTGTCTTCCTCAGAAAAGGTTCTGTTTATGTCTCTTACCCAGTAATAGATGGGATACTTTGCTGGGTTTGTTGTTGTTGTTGTTGATTAATTTGACTTCGCTATAGACCCTAGTTATCAAGCCTTTGTTAGATTCATAATATGCAGATATCTTTTCCCATTCTGAAGGTTGTCTATTTGCTTTAACTGTTGTGTCCTTAACTGTTCAGAAGCTTCTCAATTTAATTAAGTCCCATTTTCTTACTTTTGTGTTGTTGTGATTGCTGTTATGGTCTTCTTCATAAAATTTTTCCCCAGTCCAATATCCTTAAGAGTTTTTCCCACACTTTCTTCTAGGATATTTATCATTTCATGTCTTAGATTTAAATCTTTTATCCATTTTGAATCAAGTTTTGTAAGTGATGAAAGGTACATGTCCAGTTCAAGACTTTTACATGTGGTTGTTCAGTTTCTCCAGCACCATTTGTTGAATGGGGATGCTTTTACATACCAGTGTATGCTCTTGTTTGGTTTATTAAATATCAGATAGCTATAAGAGATTGGTTTAATCTTTTGGTTTTCTATTCAGTTCCAAATGTCTACATCTCTATTTTTGTGCCAATACAATGCAGTTTTGATCACTTTGGGCTTGTAATATAGCCTGAAGTCTGGTAGAGTGATACCTCCAGTGCTGTTTTTACTACTAAGAATTGCATTGGCTATATGGGTTTTTTTTCTAGTTCCATACAAAAATAAGAACTATTTTTTCCAGTTCTTCAAGATGTGATGTTGGTATTTTAATGGAAATTGCATTGACTCTGTAGGTTGCTTCAGGTAGAATTGACATTTTAAGAATGTCAATTCTACCCACTGAAGAGAACATTGTATGTTCTTCCATTTGTTGATGTCTTCTGCTATTTCTTTTCTCAAAATTTCCTAGTTCTGTTTGTAGAAATCCTTCACATCTTTTGTTGGGTATGTTCCTAAATATTGCATTTTCTTTGAAGCTACTGTGAAGGAAATTGTATCTTTGATTACTTTCTTGACTTCATTGTTGTTGGTAGATACTAAAGCTACTGACTTGTGAACATTGATTTTATACCCTGAGACATTATTGTACTTCTTGACCTGTGGTCTGAGAAGATACAAGGTATATTTTCATTTCTTTTAATTTTGTTGAGGTTCGATTTATCACCTAGGATATGATCTAGTTTGGAGGATGTTCCATGGGCTGACAAGTACAACATATATTCCTTAGCTTTAGGATAGTGTGTTCTGTATATGTCTATTGAGCACATTTGTTCTAGGTTTGCATTTAAGTCCCTTGTATCTTTGTTCAGCTTCTGTTTAGATACAGAAGCTAGGTATAGTTTAGGTACAGCTCAACCAGAGGGGTATTAAAGTCCCCAGCTGTTATGGTGTTATAGGATATCATATTGCTTAGATCAATCAATGTCCTTTTCATAAAATGGGGAACATATAAGTTGGGTGCATAAATATTTAGAATTGCAATGTTCTCTTTATATATTGTTCCCGTGACCAGGAGAAAGTGACCATTGTCTTTCTTAACTTTAATTGCTTTGAATCCACATGTATCTGATATTAAGATTGTGACCTCTACTTTCTTCTGTTTTCCATTTGCCTGAAATATTGTTTTCTAACTCTTTACCATGTTTTATCTTCCAAGGTTGGGTGTTTTTCCTGGAGACAGCATATGGATGTCTTGTGCTTTTTTATCAAATTGGAGAGTCTGTGCTTCTTCAGTGGGAAATTCAATCCATTAACATTTATTGAGAAAATTGATATGTATGGTGGAGTTTTATTCATCTGATTTTGTGAAGTTCCGTTGGTTAGTTTTATCTTTACACCATTATGGAAGCTAAGTTTTGTCCTTTAGTTTGTGGTTGTTTACTTTGTTGGTGGTCCATTATAATGTTCGGTGTTGGAAATAGGTCTAAGTATTTCCTATAGAACTAGTCCTGTTGTGGTGAATTTCCTCAGTGTTTGCATGTCAATAAAGGATTTTATTTCTCTGTTGAGTTTGAAGCTTAGTTTAGCAAGATACAAAATTATAGGCTGAAAATTTTTTTGTTTACGAAGTTAAAGATAGCTTGACTATTCTCTTCTTTCTTGGAAAGTTTTACTGAAAAATTTACTGTCACTCTGATGGTTCCACCATCAGACCCATGGAGGTCAATTGGTGGTTATTCCTGACTGCTTTCAGAATTTTCTCTTTGTCTTGAGTTTGGGCAGTTTCATTACAATGTGTCTTGGAGATGCTCTATTTGTGTTACGATTATCTGGAGTTTGATATCCCTCTAAAAGCAATGTTTCAGAAACTTTAGTGATACTTGGGAAGTTTTCATTAATGATATCCTCAAGTTGAGCTTCGATTCCTTTGCAACATTCTAATTCCCCATCAGGAATATCTATCATTCATATATTTGAATGCTTCGTCAAGTGCCATAATTCTCTGAGTGAATATTTTGCTTTTTCCACTTCTTTTCTGCCTTTTAAATTTCCTTGGTTAGCTTAAGAACTTTATCCTCTAGCTTTGAGATTCTTCCTTCTCCATGATCTTATCTGTTATTGATATTTACTACTGAATCTTTAAGTTCCCTAATTGATTCCTTTAGGTCCTTAAGCTCTGCCACATCCTTTCTATATTCTGCATATCTTTCATCCATTTTTTAGTTCTGTTTTTCACTTTCTCATCAATTTCCTGGGGAAACCAATCTAGCAGGTCCCTCTAAGTCAGGAGCTATTTACCAGGCTGGGCAAGAGCAAGACCCCACCTCTGCCAAACATAGAAAGAAATCAGTAGTACATGACAGTAGGGACTTACCAATACCTTCTTTCCAAGACTAAAATGAGAGGGACACTCAAGACCATTAATTTTTGGCCTCCTTGAGCCAGATAAATGCTGTGACCCCCACCCAGCCCTCAGAAATGTGAAAAAAAAATAGATTTAAAAAATTAAAATATAATTATGTTAAGATAAAAAGCGATATCTTATGTGCTATGTGAAAACATTATTTGGCAAAGATGAGAAAAGAAGAAAAAAATCTCTGCCCAAAGAGAGAAAAAAGAAATTAAAAAGAAAAAAGTCTAAAGGTGGCTGAAAATCTGTAACAATAATGGAGGAGCCCTTGTTATTGCAAAAAGTAAAAGTGGAAAAATACAAATACAATCAAACCAAAAAAAGAAAAGAAAAAAAAGTAGGGGAAATATAGAAAAAATTTGCAAAAAATGTAAGACAATTTGTGGTGTGTGTGTGTGTTGAACTATATGCCCTGTACACTAGACAACACTGTGGTGTTAAGAGTTGGAGAACACACACTGGATTTACTGTATATGATGAAAGATCAGAAGCCACTCTCTAGTTGCAAAGGAACCAGATCTTGTCTTCCTGACTTCTTCGTCCTCAATCTGGGCCTGTTCACTTCATCAGCATTCAGTCCGTATGGGACTGGGATCCAAAGCTCTCACCAGACTTCCCTAGAGTCCCATCAGACACTGTCCCTTGATGACAAAACACCCCTCCTGGGGGGTGCAAGTGTGCTCAGCTCATTCAAAGGATAGCCACTGGAGCTCTGCCGAGGCACCAGAGCTGCCAGGCACTAGGACCTCACAGACTGCTCCTCTCCACATAGTAGTCTTCCCACAATGACAACATCTCTTCTGCAGCTAAACTTGATAGGAAGACCACCCTACCAGGCATTCAACTCTGACCACCGTATGCTGTTCAAGTCTACTTGCTGTTCCAGTGAGCAGCCCAGTCCAAAATCAAAATACTGCAGGACATCCCTTTCCTGTCTCCATCTCTCTCTGGGAGAGCTGGGCAATCGGGCAGCCTCTGTAAAAAGCACCTGCCTTCCACATTGCTATTCCTCAACTCTAGATATCCTTTGGCTCCTGAAGTCTCCTGCTACTTCACTGTGATCCTGGAATGATGTTTCAGTGCAGATTCCTCCAGCCAGAGGTAACTGACGTCCACTTTCTTCTGTCTCATCACAAATAGCCCGCAAGGAAAAATCTCCAGTCTGACATCTTGCTCCTCCCCCTAAAACTTTTTAAACAAATACATAGCAATGTTATACTACAAACGTAGCATAAAATGCCAGGAAAAGTGTAATATTTTCAGGATGTTAAGGGGTGACAATTCAAAGCACATAAAGAAGGGCAGTTGCACTATTCCTTTTAAAATCCTTGAAACTCATATGGTAAAATTCATATTTACCTCAGTGGAGGCATGACCTCAACTGTCATTGGACATGTTACTTTTTATGGTGTGTGATTTTCTCCCCTAATTTGAGGCAATTTAGTTTTCTGCCCTCTTCACAAAGAAATGTCAGATTGAATGACTAGAGCATTGCTGTTGAACATCTTTCTTCACACGTTGTATTTAGCACAAAACTGATTCTGTTACCCTTGCTATCACTAAATAAAGACAAAAACTGCAATATTCTTTGTGTGTGTGTGTGTGTGTGTATGTGTGTGTGTGTGTGTAGAGAGACACATAGACATATACTCACTTTTGAAAATAATTTGAACTTAAAGGACAGTCATACTTATAAAACACCTTAATAGTAATGTGAAATTTTAAAAGTAAGTTTCAGTGAACAAGTAAGAAAAGATTTATTGTAGAATAATAATATTATATGTATTCCTATAGCATTTCATAATGAACTATACAGAAATTAAACAAGAATGAATACTTCAATTCTGTTTTAATTTTTGTAAATCTCATGCAAAATAATGGTTAAAAGGACAGTTTCCGAACTGTACTGTTCACAGATAGGCTCTGCTGGTTACCACCACCTGTGTCATTTTAGGAAAGTTACTTCACGTTGTTGGGCCTAAGTTCCTTACTGATTATTTGAAAATACTGGAATTAGTCCTTAATAATATTGTTGTGAGATTAAAATGAATTAATAAATTTAAAGCACTTTTAGGAGTACTTAGCCTATGATGAATGCAAAATAAATTTTCATTATAAATATTGTCTTACTACAAGTATGATGGAGAATTTATTGGAAAAAACTAAAATCGATTCTCACATTGGCTTTACTATTATGTTTCATCTAAATGTATTTGACATGATTATTCTATTTTACTGTATATTTGAAGAGGAGCATATCAACATAAATGTATGATATTATTTTAGAGAATATGATTTATAAATTTTAATGAATAACCAGGAATGGCACCTATTCACGAATATGTATGAAACTATCTATCTACCTACTGTTCTCTTAAACCAGCACAGCTGTTTAATCAAGCTGTTTAGAACAAGGACCATTTCATACCAGAGTCCACATGCTTAACACCTAATACTGGCTAGGCACTAGTAGGCACTCAGTAAATATTTGTTTAATCTATTAACATTCCTCAAAACAAATATTCCACTTTATTCATACATACCTCCATTTAACCAGCACACCCCACCATCTCTAACCATGCCCTAGACCCCTGTGTTCTTTTTTTTTCTTTTTGTTTTTTTCATCTGGGTTGCAGCTTGAGCTTCATCACCTCCTGATTTCTTTATGGTGCTTCAAGGTGACCCTATTCTCTGCCTCCTCAAAATTCGCTTAACCCAGTTCAGTGCAATAGAGTTTAACACTATCTTGATTTACATGTATATTGCATGTGAACTTCAACTGGGTCATAGGCATCTTCAACTAGATTGAAGGCAGAGATGCATTTGGTGCTTCTTTTATCACATCTTGCAGTTGGTCCTTAACAAATAATTATTGATAACAGCCAAAAATCAAACCAATGTTTCTTCATACTTGCTGGGTTAATCTCTTTTTTTATTCCAGTATTGAAGTGGAATTGTCCCAACATTAAAGAAGGGTGGATTTGCCATATTGCATTTTATATATATGAAGACTGTCTGGAAAGTATCCAGCTACATATATCTCTGTTTTTAATATTACACATTCACACACTCACACACATATATATTAGTGTGGGCGGGGTGGGGGGCATTGGGGAATTGGAACAGGATTCTAACTTCTAACTCACGAACAATAAATGAGTGCTCAAAGGGCAACTGGATTGGCTGGCCCAGTAGTCAGTTTCTAGTGTTATGCCGGAAAAGGGACGGTGGAGCAAATACTTTGGAGTTCTCTATGAGTGTAACACAGCTAGTGATCTGTTACAGAGATTATTAAGATGGAATTGATGTAATTTCACTTGCCATTCTAACCTGACAATTTGCATTTCTAAAAACTCGATTTACCTATTTTTAAACCTCTAAAGAATTAACTTAAAGAGATTCGAACTTTTTGCAGAGTTAATGAAACAATGCAGTGTTTTACCATATAAATTATAACCAAGTATTTTATAATAAAAATAGCTGACATGAATTTAAGGAAAACCTATTTCATCCCCATTTTATTAATAAGGAAACTGAAACTCTAAGAAGTTAGATAATTACTCAAAATCACATAGTTTAAAAATTGGTAAGCCAGGACTGGAACCTAGGAAGTTTAGTTCCAAAACCCACAGTCTAAGCTATCACACATTACAACTGCTGACAGTATTGTAGACATTGTTGCCTAAACAAGAATCATGCCGCTCACTTCCTTTCTGAGAACCCATCTGTGTGATACTCATGTTCCTAGTCTGTCTGAAGGCAAGAATGGCCATTTAAACTAGTTCTGGCCAATATAATTGGAACAAATGCCTTCTGAATCTTTCATTTTCTACTCTGGCTTTAAGAAAAAGAAAAAAAAGTCTTGTTACAAGAATCCCAGTTTTTCCCCTAATTTTAGGCATTGATGTGTGAGGATGGTTGAAGCTTCTGTAGCTATATTGCAACTAAAAAGAAGGTCAAGAGAATTATAAAAGACTAAAAGGCTGTGTATTTTTAAGCATCTAAACCAACCCTGTATCTCTTTTCTTATAATAGTCTTCTATGTAAGGAAAATGAACGTTATTATTAGTTATTTTTATCAAATATTTTTACCTGCAGCTCAAAATCGCCTACCAGATGAAAATATGAATTTCTGATTTCAAAGATTTGTGTTTGTAAATTCTCAGGTCCTAAAACAAAATGACATTTTATTTCTTATAATAAACAAAATTAGTATTTTTTGTAATTATTGTATTTATTAATACACGTATCACAAATGTTCATTCTTGTTGGCATGCTAGACAGAGGCAATATTTTTGAAGATCTTTTAAAAATATGTTGATTTGTGTTCCTCCTTCACACTCTTTTTTTTTTGAGACAGTCTCAAGCTATCCTCCTGGGTAGAGTCTTGCAGTGTTAGAGCTCACAGCACCCTCCAACTCTTAGGCTCAAGCCATCCTCTTGCCTCAGTTTTTCCATTTATGGTAGAGATGGGGTCTCACTTTTTGCTCAGACTGGTCTTGAACTCCTTGAGCTTAAACAATCCACCTGCCTCGGCCTCCCAGAATGCTAGTTTTATAGGCGTGAGCCACCGCCCATGTTTAAATTGATCTGTTGGGGTCTTCAATGTCTGTAATGTCAATGCAAGAAAAAGATGCAGAAAGAAAAAGAAATAAAACAGCACAAGAGAAATTAATTGGGAACAAACAAAAGTAATGTCATTGCCTTCGTGATAAGCAACAGCACAGCTTTGTAACAGGATTAAACAGGTTTCAACTGAGAGGCAAAGGTGCACTAAGCTGCCTGCCCGTACCCAGGTATGTGATAACGAGCAGGGAGGCCACCTGAAGCTCAACAGTAATTTCCTTCATGTGTGACACATGCTTTTTTCTACTCATGGACAATTACTGATGTGTCTCTTTACATGTCTGAGGCAGCCTGAAGAAGGTAGGAAAGAGCCTTAGGGCGGCGCCTGTGGCTCAGTCGGTAAGGTGCCGGCCCCATATACCGAGGGTGGCGGGTTCAAACCCGGCCCCGGCCGAACTGCAACCAAAAAATAGCCGGGTGTTGTGGCGGGCGCCTGTAGTTCCAGCTACTCGGGAGGCTGAGGCAAGAGAATCGCTTCAGCCCAGGAGTTGGAGGTTGCTGTGAGCTGTGTGAGGCCACGGCACTCTACCGAGGGCGATAAAGTGAGACTCTGTCTCTACAAAAAAAAAAAAAAAAAAAGAGCCTTAGAAAAGGGAAAATTAAGCCAAAAGAACAGATAACTATCATCCGCTTATCTACTTAAAGGTGTGTGGCATTTATGGACCACAGTGAGGAGCTAACAGGAACCTCCCACACTACATTCAGGGCCCAGAGGGACCAGCGGTGGTGTGACAGCCAGTTGGGCCAAGTGGAAGTGGAGGAACTGGCACATGTGGGGCCCCTGGGTAGAGCTCACCAGGACTGGCTGCATGGGGGACCTGGCTACACTCTGTGCCACAACAGGGTTTCACAAAATGGACACTACACATGACACGGGCTGAAAGGTGGAGCAGAGCCTGGGTAGGAGTTAACTCCTGTGGGGGAGTTAAGAGATAGAGGGGAGCAAGGCAGGTGTATTATGTACTGTGCTCGAATATTCTTTGGAATTTTTTCAAAAATTGCTGCAGTTCCTTTTTAAAACAGGACTCTTATTTTGCTGTCGTTCTGGAAAGACTTCTCCTTACACCGTCTCCTACTGATTGGCTGTGATGAACGAGGACAGACAGCAGGCCAGCAGCATGCCAATCGGCTGGGAAAATGCGATTCCCAATGCCACTCCAGGGATGATTCCCATGTTAGTCTACATGAAACTGGTCACCAGACCATAACAACACTTCTGGTTAACTTTGGTGGCGGCAGTGGTCAGATTGTGTAGACCCTGGGGATTATAATTGGTTTTGTTTGTGCAGCAACTGGGGGATGCTGTGCTCCAGGAGCAGGGGCTGGTGCTCCAGTTGGTGCAGTTTGGCACGCCACAGCAGCTCAGGCTGCGCTGCACATGGTCTACTGCCCGGCTCTTGTCATCACTGCCGTTGTAATTCTGCATGGCATCTGTGTAAGTCCTCAGGAAGGTGTTCTTGATCTCATGATGAAACACAAGCCCTGAAATGCCAGCTAAAAACTCAGTGAGGAACACGGCATCCAGCTTCAGCCTTGTTGGGCTACCACGGCCCATAGCAAAACATCCAAATAGGAAAAGGACAACAGTAGTGGTGCCAGTTCCTATGAGCACATAGGGAGCATTTGTGGAATTCTCGGCAATAAGGGAGATGTAGGTGCCCAGAGTAAGCTTGCCCCAGCCTCCAGCAGCCAGCAGGATCACCCCAGTGGTCTCCTCCATGGAAGCAGCTTGAGCTATCCTATCTTTCTAAATGACTACACTGGATGGCTCTGAATAAAAACAAACACCACTCCAAAGCTCAGAGGTTTATTTTCCAAGAGAATTTTCTGAAGAGAATCCATGCAACCTAGTTGTATGTGAAAATTAGTATTCTTTCTCTTTTTTTTTTGTAGAGACAGAGTCTCACTTTATGGCCCTCGGTAGAGTGCCATGGCCTCACACAGCTCACAGCAACCTCCAACTCCTGGGCTTAAGCGATTCTCTTGCCTCAGCCTCCCGAGTAGCTGGGACTACAGGCGCCCGCCACAACGCCCGGCTATTTTTTGGTTGCAGTTCAGCTGGGGCCGGGTTTGAACCCACCACCTTCGGTATATGGGGCTGGCGCCTTCCGACTGAGCCACAGGCGCCGCCAGAAAATTAGTATTCTTAACTGAATATTTCTAAATATCTTAATTTTTTTCATGATTTCATATGAATATGGTGATATTTGTGAGACTAATTGGGGGGGTGTTTTTATTATTCTATATATAAGTATGTTACATACTATTTTTCTTGGTTAGCCATGAAATAAATACAATATTTTTTAACATTTAGTTTTTAGTAATTTTTTTTTTGAAATCAGATCACCTTGAGTTATGAATTATTACTTTGAAAAACTATTTTCTAGCATTCTAGGAGGCCAAGGCAGGAGGATCCTGTGAGTGTGGGAGTTGGAGACAAACTGAGCAAGAGTCAGACGGCATATCTACTAAAAATAGGAAAAACTCTGCTGGGCATTGTGGCAGGTGTCTATAGTCCCAGCTACTCTGAAGCTGAGGCAGAGAGATGACTTAAACCCAGGAATCTGAGGTTGTTGTGAGTAGAGCAAACACTACAGGACTCTACTTTGGCAATAGAGTAATACTGTGCCTTAAAAAAAAAAAAAGAAAAAAAGAAAAAGTAATAGAAAAAGAGAAGTATATTAAATTTCATTGATAAATTGGATTTAAAAAATGTGGTATTTTAAAATTTGGAACAATTGAAGTTATTTTGACCATTTTATGTCAATAATAATCACTGTTAGGTAAATGAAAGTATATTTCAGTTTAAAGGCAGTGACGACTCCCTACCTTATATTTAAATAGAACCTAAATTAAAATTAGATTAGTAAAAAAAAAAAATTAGATTAGTAAGTCAGTATCTGTCATATAGACTTCACCAGCTCCCTCTCACTGCAACAGTCACACCCCAAAAAGTAGAAATCTTTTCCAGAGCCTTTGCCTTTGAATAACCCCATTCTTTGCCACATTGCCTTACTGGTCTTCCCCTTATCAGATTGAAGATGAGGATGAAAACCATTCAAGGGAATTTTAGAGTCTATATAAGAGAGGGTACTACATTCCCAGGTGGTTTTCATTTTTGTTTCTTCTTATAAGACATTGGTTCATCAGAAGGTAAACAATTTTAATATTTGAAAAATGCCTCTTCATTTAAATTACCTATTGGGTACCATGTACACTATTCTGGTGGGAGATACACTAAAAAGACTTGACTTCACCCGCATACAATTCATCCATGTAGCAAAAATCACTTGTACCCTCTAAATCTATTGAAATAATAATAATTAAAAAAGCAAAATAAGAAATGAAGCTGAGAAGTTGATTTCATTGTGGTAAGCTGAGATGTGAAGGGTCGGATTTATTAACATTAGTGGAAACAAATACATAATTTCTAAACAATTAAGATAAAAAGAATTATCTTTTCCAGAGAATTTCAATTGATGGAAAAAGAACAAAACCCTCTTAGTTAACTGAGCCTGACACTCACTCTATGATTTACCTCCAGTGCCTAACTCTCTGTGATGTGAATATATATAACACTAAAGCCTGCTGAGCCTCTTTCAGATCTGACTTCGTAATGACAAAATGTTCCTCTCAGCCTTCTATGAATGAAAACAATAAGCAAAACTCAGAGGTTTGGATATATCACTGCAATCTATATACTATGAAATTTTGAAGAGAAAAAATTGGTAAGAACACTTAAAATATGGCACCATACAATGTCCTCTGAAGATTTAAAAAAATACTTAAATATACTTAAATATGTGTGTTTGACTTAAGTAAAGAAAGCATCCAGGCAGCACCTGTGGCTCAAAGGAGTAGGGCGCCGTCCCCATGTGCCAGAGGTGGCGGGTTCAAATCCAGCCCTGGCCAAAAACTGCAAAAAAAAAAAGAAAGCAAGCATTCATGCTCCAGCTAAGTATCTAAAGGGGATTAAGTAATCGTTTACTGATTTGAATTGCCAAGGGTGGGAGAGGAAAAAAGAGGAAATGGGGAAAGACAGGTGCATAAGGGGAAAGTAGTTGCAGAAAGAGGACTAAGTGGAGAAATGCTCCATGGACGTATGTTGGACAGACACGAACAGCTATCCATGTACCACAGCCAGAATTCTGTATTCAGCTGCAAGGTGCATTCTGAAGTCTGTGCCACCTGATCTGATTTGAAAGTATTAAGGGAAGACAAAGGAAATGTGATTTGGGTCGGAGTAACTATAAAACCTGTACAGTAGAAGGCTGTGGGCCTTGTTAGGGCATCATTTCCTCTGTCTCTTATTTCCATAAAGAAAAGAGACCTCAGACCCACAAACCAAGAGGGAACATATTAAAGTGAATACTTCTGATTCCCTTTTTACTCAGCCTTCTCTTTAAGAGGAAGTGGAGGGATATACCTATTGTTGAGATAAAGGAATCCATTGAGCCATGTCACAAGAATCACAGGAGTTTCTTCTGACGGAAAGTAGAAAGCAGTTCTCTCTAATTCTTGCTGTCATCCTTGTTCTTTTTCCTTCTCTTCTCATTCCCTCTTTCCTTCTTTTTCTTGCTGTTTTCTTGCCTTTTAGAATGTGTTACTATCAAAGAGAGAAGATGGGCTCAGCGCCTGTAGCTCAGCGGCTAAGGGCACCAGCCACATACACCAGACCTGGTGGGTTTGAACCCAGCCCAGGCCTGCCAAACAACAGTGACAACTATAACCAAAAAATAGCTCAGCATTGTGGCAGGTGCCAATAGTCCCACTACTTGGGAGGCTGAGACAAGAGAATCACTTAAGCCCAAGAGTTTGAGATTGCTGTGAGCTGTGATGCCATAGCACTCTACCAAGGGTGACACAGTGGAACTCTGACTCAAAAAAAAAAAAAGAGAGAGATGATGTCAAAGCATTTGATCTCATTAAAATTTCATGAAAAGACTGTCTGTGCTTCTTGTTATGTGCAATTTTTCATGGAGAGGATCTAAACTATTTACCAGGTCCTCAACACATTAGTCACATCAAAAAATCAGAAATTATTTCCATTGCTTCTCATCTCATCTGCTTCCTTTCAAGTTCCTCCTGACTTGTGGACTTTCCCTTTACATGATTCTCTATATTTTGCAAGTGAAGAATGCCAAGTTAGAGGTGGGGATTACAAGCCCCTTTCTTCTATTCAAGCTCAATATAATGGATATGCATATCCAACGTATCATTAAATGATTATTGGGTAATAAGTTGGTAAGGGTGCTTTATTTAAAGGGACAAAGCCAAGTATGGCTTATTTAAGCTGAAAGGGACATTATGAAAGGTTGTTAAGTAAATCACAGAATAATTGAAAAGTTTGGAAAATCAAGCATGGGCCTAAACAGCCAAGGAATATAATCAAAATTATCAACACAGCAGTGATCTGATGCAGAAAGTGCTATCTCAACAGAGGGAAGGAAAGGCTGCCTCCTGCATCTTGTATTCTAACTTTCCCTATTATATTCTTTGTGTACATCTTTGGAAGGAGAACCGTAGATTCAAACTTTGGCACAGGGAAGCTAAGTAACCAAGTATTTAACACTTACTTTCTGTGAGGCAGTCTTTGATAGTAACCCATGCAGAAGCGAAGACTTTCCACAGTTAGAAAGGGATTCAGATGGCCAAAATTCAGATGGCCAAAAATCATTACATGTCCACCAGAACCAAACACAAGGGGTCAGGTCCTGCACCAACCATGAGAAAATGAAAATCAAGAGTCTCAGTAGGATGATGGTCAAATGGAAAACCAAAATCTTGTCGATTAGGAGCTATGAAAACAACAAGAGAACTCAAGACTGAGAGAATAAAATTATGTGAGAAATTTTTGAGACTTGTTCAGTTAACTTTCAGTGAAGAAACTAGAGCATTCTTCTGACAGAGAAAATCCTTGGAGTCACTCTTAACTCTTCTATTTCTCTCAGACCTCGTGAGTGAACCAACAGCAAATCCTGCTAACTCTTCTTTGAGTGTGTTTACAGGATATTGTGACTGATATCACTTCCTAGCTGGTCTCTTACTGTGACTTTACATAACATTTCACCCAAAATGAAGCATTGAAAATGAAAGTGGAAGCATGTCCTTGGGAACCTCCCAATAGCTCTCAAATTCTCCCAGAAAAGAGCCCAAAGATTCACCAGGGCCTGGAAGGCCCTTCAAAATCCAGCTCTGTTACCTCCACCTCTACTGTTCTGGGTAATTCCTCCCTCGCTCCCTGAATTCCGGCCACACCTGGCTTTGCTCCAGTTCTCTTCCAGTGTAGGAGCTGTGCTCCTACCTTGGGGTGTTTGTTCTTAGTTCTTAATTTGTTCTTGCTTGTTCACTCTGCTTAGATGCTCTTCCCCCAGTCAGCTGCACAGAGTTTCTTCACCTCCGTTGTCCTTACTCAGTTACAGTTTGTCAGTGAGCCTTTCCCTGAACACCATGTTTCATACCTGACTGGCTGCCTCCACCCACAGCATGACATTTGCCATCCCACTTCCTTGCTTTACATTTTTTTCCCTAAGTTATCACTTTTTAGGCTTTTATATCATTTTTCCATTTTGTCTGTATATCTCCTTTCCTAGAATGTAAGCTCCGTATGCACAAAGATTTTTGTCCGTTTGGTTGGTGAGTTTAGTGTCTACAATGCTTAAAACTGGTTTCTGGTATAGGGTAAATACTCATAAGCATTTGTTAAATGAATGATTGAATAATAGGTGCATACCCATTTTGTGAACAGACCCCACTTGAAAGGTAAAATTATGGAGATTGCCTGTTCTGCTTTACTTTTTCTTTTTGTGCCTCAGAATTTATTGTCCTAGTAATTATTTTTCTTTTTTTATCTTTGTCCTAGTAATTTTAGCAGCTAGTGTGTGAACATCGTATTTCCATCCTCACCTCTGTGAACTCACAGTCCAAGAATTCTTCTCCTTCTTCACAACATAAATGCCAGTATAAAGACACTTTTCTTGTCCCCCAAAAAACAGAGAAAACGGCACAAGGAAATATCACAATTAATAAACTGAGACCAGTTCTTTTTTTTTTATTGTTAAATCATAGCTGTGTAGTTAGTGCAATCAAGGGGTACAATGTGCTGGTTTCATATACAATCTGAAATATTCTCATCAAACTGTTCAGCATAGTTTTCATGGCGTTTTCTTAGTTATTGTATGTAGACATTTGTATTCTGCCTTTAGTAAGTTTCGCCCGTACCCATTCTAAGATGCACCGTAGGTGTGGCCCCACCCATTGCCCTCCCTCCACCCTAACCTCCCCCTCCCTTTCACTACCTTGGCCCTTTCCTCCTAGTCTTGTGCTATAGTTGGGTTATAGCCTTCATGTGAAAGCTATAATTTAGCTTCATAGTTCTTAATGCTTCTTCTCAGAGCCTCCTTCCCTTGGCTTCTTTCTGCTAATGATTCTCATCTTAGAATTTATGCTCAGCAGGAACATAACTGCTCCTAATTAGAAAGAAATATTTCCCTTGTTCAAACTTGGAAAGAGGGGGATCCTTTTCCTGAGTGTGTCCTAGGCTACCAACTTCCTCTGTAACTAAGCATATCATCATTATCTCTGTGTAGACTTCGTTGAACTCCCCTTAGAGAATTTTATTCAATATTAAATGTGTACTATAGACCAGGCACTCTTTAGGAGCTTTCAAAGCTGTAATGTAATTTAATTCAAACAACAATATTAGAGCTCTAAATTATGATTCCTGTATTGCAATTTAGAAAACTGAAGTTGGAACAAAAACAGGCAGTGTGCCCAAGTCATCTGTCTAGTGATGGAGCCTGTATCCAAACTCACGTCAGCCTGACTCAAAAAATGCTTCTTTGTCCATTCTGTGTATCCTGATCACAAATACCTCTTGAAGCATAGTGTTTTCTTTCAACATTCTGGCTTTGTCCTCAGCCCCCAAAGGCATCCTTAGGTTACTAAAACCTTAGGAGAATTTGATTTACCACAAGACATTCCTTTTTTTACATTTGCAACTAGAATTTAGAATATAAACCACAGAAACAATCACCCATTTATTTTGAACCTGTGTAGGGAGGTAAGTTACAAAAAGAGCTAAAAACAGCTTAGGAAAGTATCAGAGGCATTTGCATACTGATGCTTTTTTTGTTTTACCAGCTACAGAGAAACTAGAGGTGGTCACCCTAATTTGAGGGTTCAGCCTGCTTCTGATCACTTTCTCTCAATCTGAACAAAAAGAAATGCAAAGATGACAAAAAGATTTAAGAGCTTTGGTGCTCTTCCTTTCAAACTCAACCAACACAAGTAATTCTTCTTCTTATAGACCATTAGAAAAAATTAATACCCTCCCAGATAGTTAAGGGAACCATTTTTTTGTTGTTGTTGCTTTGAGACATTACTTGGAAAAAAAAAAAAAGAAACTATGTCCCTTGTTTCTAATTCATGCTTTTTTGTTAAACCGGTGCCAGCCTTCTATTCTGCTGTCACCCACTACCTTGGTGGCTCCTATGTGCCAAAATTCACATAAGGCAATGAGCTGCTTATTGTTAAACCTTGGCTCCCTGGTTGTGGCTACCGTGTCATTAGCACCTTCACCCTCTTGGCTCAGAAAAGTTTCTGTTGCAGCCTCTAGCTCCAACAGTGTTACGTACCTAGTGACAGGATCACAGCTAATTAGCCTTGGTGGCTTGTCAACTGTCACTGAGACCACTCTGTTGCTTTGTGAAAAATATCCACAACATATCACTTTTATATCCACTGTTTTTCTCAGATAAATGAAGCATTTCTCCAATTGCTGTTGTGTCTTCAAGCAGCTTGAACTAACACTGTTTCAGATATTTTGCTCTCCACCCCCCAACCCTACTGTTTCATTTTTTGAGACTCGTAGATTCTTATATCAATGTCCCATGCAAACCTACATGGTATGTCGTTTTCCCTTCTCATTCACTTTTTTTTTTTCATCATATGCATGATTTTAGATATTTGGGGATGGTCCTAAATGTTTGAGCTGCTATTTGAAATGATGTAATTGACAGAGACGTCTACTGTCAGTTTTCTAAGAGGTTCAGGATGCTTTTTCAAAGAACACTATAACTATGTATGTAGAATAATGGAAATTGTGTTATTTTTGCAATATAGAATGCTATTTTTGTTTTAAAAAACAAGATTTCTGCTCTCATTGAATTCTGTTTTTGTCACCTTTCTAAAATCATAATCTTCCCACTCTGTACTTGTAGTTTTCCATTGCAGATCTCACAAATCAGTGGGTATGCTTAGTAAACTCAAGAAATTTTAAAATACACTAGAGAAAGTTGGATCCTTACATTTGTTCCTATTTAAAAATAACAAAAACAATTATTTTCATCTATCTGAATGGAAATTAAGGTACATAAATGTAAGATATGTCAAAAATAAAATCATAACATTAACTCTTCACTCAGTGCCATGGAGCGGGAGCACACCACGATTTTTAATACTCAAATATTTCATTAGTGTTACTTCCTTAGCATCCTTCGAAATATATTGTCCAAAAAAACTCAGGAAAAAGTGGATTTTTTGCAAGATTATGTAATGATCTAAACGTTTAAGACCTTCAATGTTTACCTAAAATTCGATATCTGAAGTAGAATACTGTAAGAAAGGTTATTAAACTTGAAAAAAATTAATACAAATGAAATATCTTCCTTTAAAAGAAGAAAGTCCATTATGAATTCTTGCTATTTTCTGTTATAAAATCTAGATTTTGAGAATCATTCAAATGTTCTTATTGAGAATAAACTTTCAGGTAATAGCATGTTAAAGAGCACAGGCAGAGAAAACCATAACAACAATGGATCACTGGCCAAAATTAGTAAAAACATTACTATTTTTAATAATGATCCTTCAGGAGAATGATATTTATGAATATCTAAACCTTTCTAGCAATTTTGAAAATATGTTATTAAATAGGATAGTATAATCTCTACTCTGAGTAGTTTTTATTGGTCCTTCAGGAGAATAACATTTATGAATATCTAAACCTCTCTAGCAATTTTGAAAATACGTTATTAAATAGGATAGTATAATCTCTACTCTGAGTAGTTTTTCTTGATTAATCATTTGCCTTATTATATTATCCTGTATTAAAAGATAATTTCTATTTTTCATACAAGTCATAGACCCTTCCCATGAAAAGAAAACAAGAGTATAACTGCTGGGTGATAGTTAGACTCTTGTAGTCATACTCAGTAGTTATACAGTATACTGTGGCTCAGTGAGTAAGGGTACCAATACCACCTACTGAGGGTGGTAGGTTCAAACCTAGCCCCGGCCAAACTGCAACAAAAAATAGCTGGGCTTTGTGGCAGCGCCTGTAGTCCCAGCTACTCGGGAGGCCGAGGCAAGAAAATCACCTAAGCCCAGGAGTTGGAGGTTGCTGCTGTGAGCTGTGACACCAAGGCACTCTACCGAGGGTGACAAAGTGAGACTCTGTCTAAAAAAAAAAAAAAGTATAACTACTATAAATACATAAGCGATGAAAAATAATATTTAAAAAATGTAAATTATAAAGCAAAACTATACCACTATAGTTGATGTTCATGTTTTCGATGAAATGTACAAATAGTAAATATAAAAAACCAATAACTGAGAGTGCTACTTGTGTTTGGCTTTACCTAATCCTGTATTCTATAATTCTAAATTTCACCAAAATTTACTTTCTTACTATGTATATGTCAAGCAAAGGTAGGCCATACTTTAGTTACAAATTACAAAATCATAAAGCTCAGCCAGTATAAGCTTCTTTATTCTGTTTTGAAGTCCCATAGAGATTAGCGAAGGTAGCATGTAACTTCTGAGTTTGTTCTAGTGTTCACTTTTTTAAATGTAATTCTTTCTCATAAAACCAAGATGATTGCATCATGACTTAATTTTAATCTTTAGCACATATATGACTATATTGCACATATGTGTTAAAGGAATTATGTCTTTTTCAATTTTGATAATATAGTATGGAAGAATATAATAATTACATCTCAAATTAAACTGATGCCGTTTTTCCCAAGTTGTTTTAAGAATTTTTATTTTTCATATATGTAATTTATAAAATCATACACCGAGGTATGCAAGCAAACATTGAATTTTATTTATTTCTGTGAATCACTTTGTATTGAAAAGCACTGCCAGCAGTTCACTACGGCAGGCGGAATTCTTCTATATATTTGATTCTCTCACACTTTGATGTCATTTTTTCTAAAAAAAAGAGCCATATTCTTTTAACTAAAATGCCTAATTTGTATAGTAAAAACAAAATCATTCAGCTGTCAGTCTCCTCTCTTTACTCTCGGGTTGCAAATTATAGGTTGAATTTTACCAGCAGCCATCGTGTTTGAGTTGAAGAAAGAAAGCAAGGAGACATTTTTGATTGCCACCCTTTTACCACTTATATCTTGCTTTATCACAATTGAAAGTGACATTGCTGATTAGACATATTACTCCTAGAAAAAGACTTCTAGTTGGAAAAGTCATGAGTTGTTTGGAATACGGAATACTATGCCAGTGCCCTGCCAAGGCGAAGAGTTGATGCTCACGTACAGTAGCCGACTACCCTGACTAGACACAGTGGATGAGGCAAGTGTTTAGTTTAAGGAGATAGAGTGTACAGCCACCTGATAGCATGTCCCAAGGCGGCCTGGTTTCCCGCTGCTGTCAATCAGACCATCCTGCTGTCTCAGATTCTGTTGTCAGGGGTTCTGCTGTTGCCTGAGTCTTGTCTTGCAGGTTAGTTGGCTATTTTCATGTGACTGGCCAGGGATATAAAACTTTCATTTTCAGGAAGCCAAACCAGTAGTATGACTGATACATTTTTCAAATCTTATCTGTTTATTTATTCTTTCAGGGGTCCTGAAACTATGGCCCACGGGCCACATGAGGCGGTGTGACTGTATTTGTTCCTGTTTTGTTTTTTTACTTCAACATAAGATATGTGCAGTGTGCATAGGGATATGTTCATGTTTTTTGGGTTTTTTTTAAACTATAGTCCAGCCCTGCAACGGTCTGAGGGACAGTGAACTGGCCCCCTGTTTAAAAAGTTTCAGGACCCCTTCTTTAGATATTATGTGCATAATACAGTATCTACCTTTTGCGGCTTAAAAGCTAGTGGTTGGGGAAGCAGATACTTGTAGAAATAATTACGGCTGTATGAACTGTCAAAGTGATTCATCTGCTCAGGTAGAAGCAGACACGGAACGTGCTTAGCGTAGTAGATTTTTATTGCTACCAAATATATTAACATAGAATTAGAAGCTTGCGTACAATAATCATATTATCTCACAGTCCTGTGTGTCCTAAGTCTATGTGAGTCTGAGCAGTTGATTGAATTTTCTGCTCTGGGTCTCACAAGGCAGAAATCAAAATGTTAGCAAAATTCAGGTTGTATCTAGAGGCTCTGAGGAAAACTTTCCAAGCTCAGTCAGGCTGTTGGCAGAATCTGGTTCTTTGTGGCTGCTGCTCGGAGACCCCCATTTCCTTGTGGCCACTCTGTGCTCCCGGAAGTCACTCCTTTCTTTCTCATGTGGCTCCTCCATCTTCAAAATTAACAATGACACTTGGAGCCCTCATGCTCCCTGGGTCTCTGACTTCTGCTACCAACCAGAGAAAACTCTGTCTTTAAAGGGATTATGTGATTAGATGAGACCGACCTCGATTATCTTTTTATTAAGGCCAACTGGTTGGTAACCTTAATCAAAAGAGTAAAATCCCTTTTGCCATTCTAGATAACCTAATCATTGGAGTAACTCCGGGGACAAAAGTCCATGAAGACTTTCTGAAGTTCTGGATACTGCACTTAGTCAGGGAAGATATTTTACGGAGGTAAGGTCGAACCCCAGATTTGGAGAGAAAGGACAGAGACCATGATGCTTAGAAACTTACGTTACGTTGTGAAAGAAGTTGGGAAAGTCCAGTGTGTTTGTATCAAAGCCGGCAAGTGAATACCCATCACGGGTTCCTAAGCAGTTTCCTTGACTTTCATTTCTATGCAGCTAAGAGTTAATTGGAAAATTGTGTAATTAATGTATCAGAGGACCATAGAGATCACAGGACTATGGAGAATGAGCAGAGAGAAAAGACATCGATCTGATTCAGCGCTCAGCAGTTGAAGGTATCAGGAGCAGTTTCTATGAAGAAACTTGAACTGAATTTTAAAGACTTAGACGTAGGAGAACACTTAGAGATCTAAAAATAGATCTGCCATTCAATCCTGTAATCCCTGTACTGGGCATATACCCAGAAGACCAAAAATCACATCATAACAAAGATATTTGTACCAGAATATTTATTGCAGTCCAATTCACAATTGCTAAGTCATGGAAGAAGCCCAAGTGCCCATCGATCCACAAATGGATTAATAAATTGTGGTATATGTATACCATGGAATATTATGCAGCCTTAAAGAAAGATGGAGACTTTACCTCTTTCGTGTTTACATGGATGGAGCTGGAACATATTCTTCTTAGTAAAGTATCTCAAGAATGGAAGAAAAAGTACCCAATGTACTCAGCCCTACTATGAAACTAATTTAGGGTTTTCACATGAAAGCTGTAACCCAGTTACAACCTAAGAATAGGGGGAAGGGGGAAAGGGAGAGGAGGGAGGGGGGAGGTGGGTAGAGGGAAGGGGATTGGTGGGATTACACCAGCGGTGCATCTTACAAGGGTACATGTGAAACTTGGTAAATGGTCTGTGAAGCTAGTGAATGATGCCTCATGAATATATCAATGTACACAGCTATGATGCAATAAAAAAATAAATAAATAAATAAAGACTTAGACATATTTGCCAAGTAAGCTGGTGAAGACTAATGGATGGACCATGAAGGAAAAAAAAAAAAAAAAAACATCAAACACTTGAGGAATTTAGAGGGAAAGAAAGTGGCAAATGAAAGAAGAGGAGTTAGTTTCAGTGATAAACTGATGAGATTAATTTGTACATGTTCGGTGTGAGACAGGTGTTTGAAACAAAGACATGGAGAGCCTAGCAGTCAGTTAGCACTAACTGCCTGAAGCACTCACAGGTAAAGCCGCCTAAATGTATATTAAATTAGATTAAACTAAATTAAATGATGTTAGCCGTACTTGTGCATTGGCAGTATTTAAAGTCCCCACAGGAGAGCATAAGGATGTAAGAGCAGAAATAAGCTTGCTGTAGTAAACGAGTGCTGGGAAATAAAAGAGCAGAAAATACAGATGGAGAAAACTTTTTCAACATAGGGAAGTGAGTAATAGCTTAGCTTTAAAATTACATAAACTCTAGAAAAGAGTTTCTCAACAGCCCACAGCAGCATTATTGGCATTTGGGTCTGGATTAGTTATTTGCTATATGGAATTGTCAAGGCATGGTAAGTACTTAGCAACCATCCCTGAGCCCTACTCCTTAGAGGCCAGTAGCATTCTCTACTCTCAAGTTGAGTGTCTCCAAACATTGCCCAAATGTCTTCTGTGAGTGTGGGGAGGGGTGGGGATCAATCATGATTGAGATCCACAGCGGTAGAAAGTTTTTTTTAATTGGGCAGTCAATAAAGATAACTATAATTAGATGAAGAGACAAAACTGAATATTGAAAGATCCATTAGAAAATGAAGCTGTCTGTTGCTGGGATCACTGAGAAGACAAGCAGTCAAAGAAGGAAGAAACAAACCTAGGAAAAGATGGAAGAATGTTGGTCGCAGGGTTTTAAGGAAACCTAAAAGGGGTTAACAGCCCATGATAGCATAGCCATTGATACTCTTATCATTAGAGATCAAGAAATGAAGGTAGGGGGGCCCAGCACCTGTAGCTAAGCGGTTAGGGCACCAGCCACATACAGCAGGGCTGACAGGTTCAAACCTGGCCGGGGCCTGCTAAACAACGACAACTATAACAACAACAAAAAAAATAGCCAGGCGTTGTGGTAGGCACCTGTAGTCCTGGCTACTCGGGAGGCCGAGGCAAGAGAATCTCTGAAGCCCAAGAGTTTGAGGTTGCTGTGAGCTGTGATCTCATGGCACTCTACCGAGGGCGACATACTGAGACTTTGCCTCATTTAAAAAAAAAAAAAAAAAACAGAAAGAAAGAAATGAAGGTAGGCATTTCTCTTCCTAACTGAGGGCTATCCTTCCATGTGTGTCTTGCATCTCAGCTTATCTCACCTTCTCAAGATCATCTCTCCAGAATTCTTCCTTTTCTCTATCTCATTGGCAAATTGTGCCTCTCTGCGGATCATGCCTGTAGTAAAATAATTCAAGATTCTGGGAAACCAGTTCTTGTACCCACAGACCCCAAAGGTGTGTACATTATATTTCCATTGCTGCCGTATTAAATTATCCCAAGCAGAGTGCTTAAAACAACAGGATTTATTGTCTGACAGTTACGGAGGACAAAAGTCTGAAGTGAGTCCTGTGGGGCTAAAATCAAGGTACCCGGAAGTCCCGCGCTCGCCCGTTCTCTTGACTTTTCTAACTTCTAACTGCTTCCTACATTGCTTGGCTTGTGGTTCCTTATCCGTCTTCAAAGCACATCATTTCAGCCTCTGTTCCCATCAGCTCATCTCCCTCTTACACTGTTTCCATCTTAGAAGGACTTTGGTGATCCCATTGAGCCCACCTAAAGAATCCAGAATAACCTTCCTATTTCTAAAAGAGAGATAGGAAGATATCTCATATTTGCAAAGTTTCTTTTGCCATGTAAGGCAACATATTCACAGGTTCCAGGATTAGGATAGGAACATCTTTGTGGAGCCATTATTAAGCCTATCACTGTATAGTGAATAGAAAACTATGACAATATGATGAGAATGATGTGGGTTAGAGATGCAGGGTTGAGGAAGAAGAGTTAGGGTTGGACATTTTGACTGAAAATAAGCCAAATGCTGTTGATGATTTATGAAATCAGAGAGACTGGCCTACCTATCAGTTCTTTGATTCTCAAACCTAAACTATAATAGATTCAGTGTCCTTAAGAAAAGGGAAATGTGCTGTGATAGCTGCTATACACTTCCATTTTATTCTCATTTTTAACAAGCTAGTAGAAAATCTAGCAGTTTAATTTCTCGTGCATTTGGAGGCCATCAGGTGTTCTTTAAATGCAGCCTCTCAAGAAAATAAAGTTTCATCAGAGCCATCTGGCAAGTCTGCATTCACAAGGGAACAGGGTGGCAGACCCAACCTGCTTGGGATACATATTTTATGCAATATAGTGTCAGGTTAGGCACAAATGCTACTAATCTCTCATTTGAAAACGGTCAATAGAGGTCACTTTATTGCTGTGCCTTCTGTTCTTAGTCATGTTACATTTGCAGTATGTTTACTCCTTTTGTGATCTGTGATCAGTTTCATAATAAGCTACATACAACACGTGTTCTACTAAGCACTGACTTCTACTAAGCACTGAGGCAGGAAAGCAAATGATTGTAACCAGAAGTGGGTGTTGATGCCTCGTACATGTAAATGTAGCAAGAAACCATTAGACAACGAAAGTTAGCTCCCAGATGGTACTACCATCTGGAACATAAATCCATGAAGGTGCTTCTCTAGTATTTTTGCATTGAAAAATCAGGCCTTACTGAGAACTTTTAATGGCCACTTACAAAGTTCACTGTTAACATTAGTGTTGACAAATGACATTAGTGTTGATAAATGACAATTAGTATGAGTGTATCCATACACACACACACACACACACACACACACACAAAGTTGCGTTCATCAAGGTAGGCTCTGAAAGTATCAAGGATCTGTTGAAGGCAGTGTATTATAAACTAATTGGTCTCTGGGAGAATGTTTGCAGCTGGTTTTGTAATTGGGATGTGAAAAATTTTAATTCCATGTAGTTTAGAAAATGACCTTCTTCTATTAAAACTTTTCTCTGGGTTTTCCATCTTAAGTCCCTCACACGTATTAAATAAGTACTTTCCTTATGTCTCTTTACATTCTTATTGCACAGCTAGATTGAATAAGAGAAAGAGAATTAGTGATTTACTTTCAGCTTTAAAGTAAATAACAAATGGGGTCCCTCTGCTGTAATATGATTTTCTCTAAAGCAGATTGGAAAATGAGAATGGCTTTGTGTGCACATCATCAAAAAAGGTGTCTTTTTTAATGTCATTATCTTACCCATAATGCAGACCTGAGGCATTCCCTAGACAGTATGGTAGTAATTATTTTCTCAACTGATAATTTTCACAAAACTCCCAAATTTATACTTGTAACATTCCGTTTGGAAACAATTCAAGTGACATCTACTTAGAAACTTATTTTCCATAGGGTAGTTTTAGAAAATTGTATTTTTTTATGGATATTTAAAAGGCCATAGCAACCACAAACCTATCTATATGCTACGATTTTATTTACGTATTTATTTTTTAACAGTGAATTGGTTCCACTGTGGCTGTTTTCTATGGAACGAGAATTGAAGAACTTAAAGGCTGAATTTTAATGTGATCTGAGGAATGTGTAATGAACAGCAGACAGATTGATTTCCTAGAAACCTGTCATAATGTGATCGCATAGGATAGAGGCCCAGCTTCAGGCTTATTCTTCATTGATTTCCCAACTGAAAGAAGGGATGTTGCAGACCATGAAATCCTTCTTGTTTCCATAGTAGAGCTCACTTAGGTAACCTGGCCCCTGGCGCAGAGAGATTCTGGAAAGATTCTTGTGAATATGGTGTGTACACACACACACACACACACACACACACACACACCAGTGCCTCTTATCCTCAGAGTGCCACTCTCTGCCTTTGAGTCCCTATATTTGAAAATTAATTTGAAAACTTACCAACTTTCGATCCATTATGCATTTTATTGGTATAAATTCCTCAAAGGTCAAGCATGAGTGATTCACAAAACACAGATGAATTGGATCCCCTTATTTGTGAAGCTCAGCACTTCATCTTTGTCATACCTCTGTAATGGAAGAGGTTTAGTTATTAGCTGAATGTAATTTTATAAAGACGTGTATTTGAAAGTAAAATGGAATTCATGATTTCGTCCATGAGTGGCATATTTAAATTCTGCTCACAGTAAAGTGCTACATATAATTTCATTTTGGAATTTTAAATGTCTTTAGTGGATGCTCAGCTTTTTAGCATTAAATATGTCCTGTGTTCATTCTTTCTTCTCTCCAGTGCCAGAAAACTTCAACAGAAGGCTATGAGAGAGGGTAACAGCGCTAATGTTGTTAGAGAAATCGGCATTAGTGTATGCTCTGTTTCAGTAGCTGAGGTTTGGAAGCTCAAGAACTAGTTCTGTTTCTGCCTGTTTTTATTTGCCAGATGTATAGGAAATGTCCCCGGAAAAGTTTAGTGGGATATGACAGAGTCAAAATCAAATTAGGATCCCTAGATTGTGGCTGTGAACTTGGGTGAAATAGATCAGCACAAATTTTCCCCATCTTCCCTGTTAGAACAATTGTGCTTTTCTGATTTCAATTATGATTGACATAATTATAAATTAGAATGAGTAAGCTAAATAGAAAACTACTACACTGGCTGCACACTACTAGTGTCGGTATTACTCAAATGAGAGGCTAAAAACGTTATCTTCCAATTCATAATAAAATATAAAAAGACGGAAATTTCAACTCTAATTAGTAGCATAAAAATAACATATCGTGTGTTGTTTCAGTATATAGATTAAGAATAACAGTTGAATATTTGTCTGAGATTTGAGATTATGGATAATAGTTTATCCCCGATGGTGAGAGGAACAGTGAAATTTCATTTTTTTACTTAATGTTGAGCACAGATTCCCAGAATGACATGATAATCTAAAAGCGTTTCCTTTCTATTATAACAATATTTATATTCCTTATATACTTGCATATGGAAATTGTTCCACTTAGTTTCTCTATTCCCCAGACACACTCATGCAGTAACAAATTAATAAAGCTCAAACCTTCATAGCAATTTTTACCACCACCACTATAACCACTCAAAACAAAGAGAAAAAATGCATTTAAATGTTAAATGAGTTGTATACTATTCAATGTCTGCCGACTGGAGCGTCCCTGAGTCTGCTGCGTTGTCTTACTTTTTTCAGGCTCCCTTCCATTCCCCCTCTACTGTTAGCAGGTTAGCATAAGTGCACCCCACCTTCTTCTCCAGTTGAGTTAGTGTCACCCTCTTCTTTTATGCATATTAACATGTTTTACTTAGATCTAATCTAGTAATAATGTTTCAAACTTACCCCTGCAAAAGATGTTCTCGTCTCAAAGTTCCACCTTCAATTTTCATAAACTTTTTTCTGAGACAGTCTTACTTTGCCACTGTGGGTAGAGGGCTGTGGCGTCATAGCTCACAGCAACCTCAAACTCTTGGGCTCAAGCAATCCTCTTGCCTCAGCCTCCCTAGTAGCTGGGACTACAGGTCCCACCACTATGCCTGGCTATTTTTAGAGATGGGGACTCGCTCTTGCTCAAGCTGGTCTCAAACTCCCGAGCTCAAACGATCCACCTGGCTCTGCCTCCCAGAGTGGTAGGATTACAGGCTTGAGCCACCACACCCGGCCTTTCTTAAACTTTTTAACTAGAGGATGTATTTTGTTGTTGTTTTTGCTTTCTGAGAAAATGGTATACAGATATGAGGAAGGAACTAGGTGGCCTTTAACTTTCCTTCCAAAGCTTAGAGAATATAGGATTCTATAAGAATTAATAATTTTTTCATAAAAGGTATAGAATTGGAGCCATAATAGACAAGAGGAAAGAGAAAACGATAGATGTCATGGTAACTTTATTTATTAAATATCAAGTATGTAATGTTACATGGCATTATATAAAATATATACCGATAAAATGCATCTCGTTTTTATTTATGGATTGGATTAGTTTTCTTGTAATGCCTCATGGTTAACCTAGTGGGTAAATTTATCAGCACTTAATAATTTCCCATATACATCTGAGTAACTCATGTAAGAAAAAAAATTGTTCTCTGTGTAGGGATAATATTAAAACCATTAGGTGTTATATGCAAGCAATTTGTAGACGTAGAGTAGACCTGGGTTGGTTAATATGCTGATAGAAATTCCACATAATGAGTCATCACACCAAATTCTATAAAAAATACACTTAACATATAAATAAGAAAATTCTTAAGTGAGCTACTACTTTGGTATCTTAGGAAAGACTGCATTTCTCCTTTCTCATTATTGCTTTTTTCCCATTTATTACTTCTTGGAGGTCAACTGGCAACTTAAGTTATTATCTTTGTCATCCACCTGTCCTTAAATTGACATTTTCATTAATTTTTTCATATACGATATTAATTCTCAAAATAAAGTTAATTCATTATGGTGATGTCCAAATAGCAATTTCTGGTTGGTTTGACTGGAATATGAATTATACATTTCCCCAAATGTATAATTTGAGGAAAAGATTTTTTAAGACATCTCCAAATTATCTCCAAATACTAAATACTTACATTTGATACTACAAGGCAAGGTATACCTGTTTTGACTTGTCGAGCATGTTAATAACGAGTGGATAGAAGTTTGAGCTCAGTGTCACTGTCAGCTCCTTTCATTGGCTGTTTAATCTCTCTCAGTCTTTACTGTCACCTCACAATCACTGTCCTCGGGGTCTCTGTCATAAGGAGACAGATAATGACAAGATAACATTACTCCTTTGAAAACTAACTCTGTTGAGCAGAATCCTGAATTCTACCCTTAATTACAAAGTATTAGAATCAACATGAATTATGTTTAACAATACTTTTTTTTTTTTTTTTCTTTTTTTGTAGAGACAGAGTCTCACTTTATCACCCTGGATAGAGTGCCGTGGTGTCACACAGCTCACAGCAACCTCCAACTCCTGGGCTTAGGCGATTCTCTTGCCTCCGCCTCCTGAGTAGCTGGGACTACAGGCACAATACTTTTTGATACTTACTATTGTAAAGTGTTGGAGCAAATTGTAATACTATGGTAATTTTCATAAAAGCAAAATTTAGGAAAGGAAATGATTATCTTCAGAGGGGTAGTGAGATCATGAATGGCAAACCTCAAAAAGCTGCTGCCCAATAACAGCCAGAGTATAAGAACATTTAAGTTGGGTGCAGTGGCTCATGCCTATAATCCCAGCATGTTGGGAGGTGGAGGTGGAGGTGGGAGGACCACTTGAAGCCAGGAGTTTGTGATCAACCTGAGCAACAGAGAGACCCCATCTCTATAAAAAATAAAAGTAAAAAAGATATTAGTTGGGCATGGTGGCCATGCCTGTAGTCGGAGCTACTTGGGAGACTGACGCACGAAGATCATTTAAGCGCAGGAGTTCAAAGGTATAGTGAGCTACATTCCCCAGTCTGGGCAACAGAGCATGACACTGTCTCTACGTAAACCATTTCTTTTTTAAAAAGAATATTTGTTATGTGTCGAATATTACCTCCATTAATTATCACTTAAACTATTAGCATTATTGTTGTCTGCCTCATAGAAATAAAGAAAACACGATCAAGAAAGGTGATGCAATTTACCCTAGGTTATACTGCTACTCAGTGTTGGGGAAATGGGATAATGTAAACTCCGGAATGGGTGAAGAGCAGACCAGGAAAAGTGCCAGATGAGAGAGTTCCTGCAGTTAGAGTTCATTGTGCCACAGTGGACAGTTCATGGCTGGAGAATAACATTGTTCTAGTAGTGAACCTCCATCATCCGCTTATTTCATCAAGACCCACGATCTTGTACAATGTGATTATATATATATATATATATATTTTTTTTTTTTTTTTTTGCTAAAGATCGTTGTGAAACTTGAAACAACATACAGTTTTCTTGCTTGTTCTTGTTGGTTGATCCATTGATTTTTTTTTTTTTTTTCACTTTATGGAGGGAGCCTGAAGATGTGTAAAAAGTTCAAGCTTTGCTACAGATGGAACTAGACTCACTGAGCTAGTCTCTTGAAACTTAGTAAGCCCAGGATGCGGAATGGTGTGAGCTGTGGGAAATCCAGAGCTGGTAGAATTGCAAATTTGTGAAGACATATGGTGACACCAGGGAAGACATTCGGGAACAGCTCCAGCCATAAACCTGCAATCAGCATGAAGCTGAATCCACAAGAAGGAGAAAGTCAAGGACCACAGACAATCGTGAAGAGTTAAGAAACAGGGACTCAGAACAAAAAATAAAATAAAATTCCTTTATCAAAAGGTAGAGCATGGCAGTTGGGAGTTCGCTGACAGCAAGATGGCTAGAGGCTGACCCTAGAAGGTGGGATTTTGAAGTCATGACTGACCCGAAAAGACCGTCTGGGCCAGCAGAGCATCCCGGGTTTGGGTGTGGAAGCACAATGCCAAGCTCAGCTGTACTTGGCACATGGAGGCCACTGGCTCTCAGGTGGACGTGAGAGGGCAGGCTGGAGCTTGCGATTGCACTGCTGATTTACAGACTGTGATCCAAAGCAGCACTGCTTATGCTTAATGTAACAAATTTAACCTGGGAGCTTGTGGTCAGGATCACAGGGAAGAATGTATCTCACAACAGCGACCAAAAGCATCACTGTACACTGTGAGAGGCCGAGGCGGGTGGATTGGTTGAGCTCAGGAGTTCGAGACCAGCCTGAGCAATAGCAAGACCCCATCTCTACTAAAAATAGAAAAACTGAGGTAGGAGGATGGCTTAAACCATGAACGTGAGGTTGCTATGAGCTATGATAATGCCATGGCACTCTAATCAGAGTGTGGCAGTGAGACTCTGGCTCAACTATAATAACAACAAAAATCACTATAGGGAGGGATCTAGTTCAGATTTTGTGGCTCAGAGACTCTGCGCTTTCTCTGATTAAAAATCTTTCTTCCACGATCATTTGGCCAAGACGTTCTAATCATTCAAAATGCTGCCCAAGTGTCGTGTCATCTCCTCGAAAGGCCTCATCTGATCATTCTCCCTAATACTACCTCTTCCTCCATCCCTGATTATTTTCGTGTCAGAACAGCGAATTTCACTCTAACACAAACTCATGCTTAAAAGCAGTGTAATTTCTTCATCATGTCTATAATTAACCAGGCCTCCTCTGTACATACTCTGTGCACTGGGTGATGAGAAATAATAAATAAAATAAGCTTTTAATCCAACCCAAAGTCTTTATTTTTTATTTTTTGATTCAGTAATTGTAACAACGTGTAGGAGTTTTCAGCTTTCATGGATATAAATATGCAGTCTCTTTGCTAACCCCGCTTCCCTCCCTAAGCTAGTCACTGGTTACACTGGGAGAGGGAGGAGGACGTGAGGCCTGAGGGAGACTCAGGCGGCATGGGCGGAGTCCTCGTCTCACTGTGCCTGCAAGGCAGCCTTCTTTTTTTTTTTTTTTTTTTTTATTGTTGGGGATTCATTGAGGGTACAATAAGCCAGTTACACTGATTACAATTGTTAGGTAAAGTCCCTCTTGCAATCATGTCTTGCCCCCATAAAGTGTAATACACACCAAGGCCCCACCCCCCTCCCTCCTTCCCTCTTTCTGTTCCCCCCCCATAACCTTAATTGTCATTAATTGTCCTCATATCAAATTTGAGTACATAGGATTCATGCTTCTCCATTCTTGTGATGCTTTACTAAGAATAATGTCTTAACAAGCTGTGGTACATGTATACCATGGAATACTATTCAGCCATTAAAAAAAATGGAGACTTTACATCCTTTGTATTAACTTGGATGGAAGTGGAAGGCGGCCTTCTTTATCCAGCTCCTCCCTTGCGACTTGCCTTGTTGTCATTCTTGACGGAGATCTGCAGTCATGGAACTTGCGATGTGACCTACTGGTCCCCGTTGCAGGAGCCCGACTGCCCTCCGCTGTCACTTCACTGTGGCACTCTGCGGTCTTGGTCTGCTTCCTTGTCAGCCCAGCGTAGGCAAAGCACTGTCCTTTCTACCTACAGTACCCAAGCTCCTCTAGGACACCCTCCTCCTGTGGACTCCTCAGCCACAGCTCGGAGGTAGATAGGTGCTGTGGACTCCACATGGCCGTTCAGGCCTCCTACTGCCTGGCTGGTCTGTTGTACTGAGCTGAAGGTCAACAAGAAGGTCATCAGACTGATGGCTTCTGTCGAGAGTTGTTACTAAGGAGCCGATGCAGCAGTGCTCTCTGCCCTTCCTGTTTCCCTCGCCGATCCAATCCCCCCGACCCCTGTCCTCCTACCTCAGCTCCAGTTTCTCCAAGAAAGAGCACTGTCGGGTGTCAAAGTCATTTGCTTCTCTACACATCCTCATTCCAGGCTTTGCTAATCAGAACCTTGATTATCTGGTCACCTAAAGGCCATCAATTTTAACCATCAAGGACCTGTGTTTAGATTCCAAAGCTGAGCATTGAACACATCACTCTTTGTGAATTATTACTAAAAGAAATCCTGATCCCTTTCAGAATATTTTTGTTCAGAAATGTCTTATGTTCAGAAAGGCAAAAGGGAAAACAGGGGAATTTGAAAAATGCATCATCTTTCAAAGATAAATGCTCACTGTCATAACCACCAAAAAAAATTTTTCTTAATTCTGTTAGGAAAGAATGTATCACTTTTTAATAAGATAGTTGCTTTATAAATGATTCTGTGATCCATGCACAGAATCTGGGGGCAACTGAAGCTGGCCCAGATCCTAACACCAAAATTCCCTAGATGTGTGACCACAGGCAAGTGACTTCACCTTCCAATACCTTAGTTTTCTCTTCTGTGTTATTAATTCCTGTCTGCTGGGATGATTGTAAGGCTTGAAACACATAAATCAACTTAAGAAGTGCCTGGCACAGAGCAAGCACTTTTTAGCTATTACTGGAATGTAAGCTACTAAAAGCAGAAATTTCTGTTTTTATTCACAAATATAACTCCAGAGTCCCTAACAGTGCTTGGCCTACAAGGGAACTTTCGAATACATGCCAATAAATTGAATTCCTATTATTTAATCAAATAAGCATAGTAGACATTGCGGAGTTTACCAGCCATGCCATTGTATTCACATCATGAGTACTATAAGTCAATTAATATGGTACATTTAACCTGTCCTTATTCATATTAAATTGTTGTTTTTCCACTAACTGGTGTGTGTTCATGTGGGGTGGGGAAAAAAGGAAGGGAGGCAGGTCGCAAATACTGCTTTTATACATAACCTTACTAGTTTCATCTCTACTCTTTTTACAATACACATTATAATCTGTCTTTTCAAAAGATATTTGTATTGACTTATATTAGAGGACAACGCAACCTGATAAAATGGAAATAGAAAATTCTAACCAATAAAAGAAAAGAAATAACTAAACCATGAGAGTTGCCACTGCCTTTGAGCACCCCAATTAACTAAGCTTTTGCAAAGCCCTTAACCTTTCCAAATGCCAGCTAACAGAGCTGGCCTCATCTTTTAACTGAAGTGGTAAATTAGGTAGCTATCACCGTGGAAAATTTTCTAGAGGTAGTTAGAGTTTTCTCCAACACCAGCATATTTCTCCCTTTTGCCTAGCATCGGTGTGTAAATGTTAACGTACAAATATGTAAGACAGCAGTGACACAACAGCTTGGGTTGTTTAGAAGTGTTCTTACTATATATTACTACTTTACTATATGCTAACTAGCCCGCTACACAAGAAATAGCTTAGAGTGGCATTCTGAGCAATGACACACTGCCATTTAATTTTAGAAGACAGAGAAATGTTCCCAAGTAAACTCTAATATAGACTTTGGATGCAAACGATGTGTCAATATAGGTACAGAAGTGATAACAAATATACCACTGTGGGGCTCCCTGTTCATTGTGGGGGAGTTTGGGTGGGGGAACAGAAGATATGTGGGACTCTGTGCTTTCTGCCCAATTTTGGTGTGAACTTCAAGCTGCTTTAAAAATTAAAGTTTATCAATCTGAAAAAAGCAGGAAAAAAAATCTAAGTGATTTACAAAAGATGTGGGGGAAAATACAGAGGGAAGACTCATCGCATTACCTTTGTTGTGAGTATAATTGTAATTGCCCTTTTAGTTTGCATGCCACTGAGGTTTAGCAAATTTAACTAGTAAAGAGTAATTGGCTAAAAATAAATAAATAAAAGAAAAGAATAAAAAGAGAAAGAAAATTATAAGTAACTACTTACTGTCTAAGGCAGTTGGTGGAGGTGAGGCACTTCTGTCAAGTGTTCAGTTAAGTAGAGTGACGGGGCCAGCTGAATAATTCAGCAGCACTGGTTGGATGTTGGACTCCAGGCTTGTAAAGTAAGAGCAGCATGGCTATCTATAATTATTACAAGGCACATAAATGCAAGTCAAAACTGGTAAGAGGTGCTTTCCTTCTCAAAAGTCTAGCCACAAATCTCTTAATTTATTTCTCATTACCAACTTTTCAAAATTCTGAGAATGCATTCTTGCCATTTTGTAAGAATGCCAACAATATAATAATAATAATGACTTTTCATCATTCATTCATCATGCATTATACATGAATTCAATGGCAATCTGGAGGAAATATATATAGGAAATAGACTTTGTAAGACCAATTTTACTTATAATTTCTATGCTAGGTCTTAGGAGTGCCCCTAAATCTAGCCCAAATTAGAACTGTGTTCTAAAACATTTCCATTAAATTATACTACAAACATAGAAGATAGGGTATTACCATGTAGTTTATGACACTTTTAAGTTGTCCTTTATCACCCATAAATTTTCACTTCTGTCACACATGTAAATTGGTCTGACACCACCCATAAATTATCACTTAGTCATACTAGCTACAGTATCCATGTCAATAATAAGTTCTGCCAATTTTAGGTTAAAAAAAAGAAAAAAAACTTGTCAATGAAGTAGCATTTTTACTTTTGTGGAACTGCTCCCGAAACCAAATACTGCTACTGTCCTCATCTTTTCTTTACGCCAGAGTCCCATGGAAAGAGTGGAAATTAATTTATCCTAAATGGAGGCAATGAATCATGGAAAAAGACTTATTTCCTGGGATACTATGAAAAATTAAGAGCTTCTAAAAAATGTGAACCTCTAATGAGCTGAATGAAGATCTGCATAAATATTTTTAAATAATGTAATTACAGCTACAAGAAAAACAATGATTTGGGATAAAAGTCCTGCTAACAATGGATACCCCAGATGCCGAAATGGTTTCTTTTCCTAGCCTGTGGCTACAATGTTTTCTATCAGACTGGAGAAACAGGGTCTTTTGTCTCTTTTTCAGACAAGCTGGAAACATTACTATCCTGGAGATTTTATAATTATATGCAAATAAAATAGAGAGCTTGATTTTCTCTAATAATGTATTAAACCATTAGTATTTTCTTCTTTGTTATGCGGTTTTCTAGGAAGGACAGCACCTTAGGGTGTTCTCCTCGGTTCAAATAATAAAATTCATTTCAATTTGATACTAACCAGGGAAATCCGTGTTTTTTGCTTCTTTGCTGTAGGAAATATTTGAAACAAATGTATTGAAATTCATGACCCACACTTGACTACAGGCAATATCAACTTAAAATTCAAGGTTGTAGTGTGGAAGACGTGTTGTGGCCCTTCATGCATACGATTTCATCAACTGGAAACAAAAGAAAAGCAAAACCTCATATACTTTTTTTTTTTTTTTTTAGCAAGAAGCTTATAATGTATTTGTTTAATACACAGGTATGTAGGAATTTGTTATAAGAAAAATATAAATATACACTACAGATTTCCAGGTGTTTTTTTTTTTTAACATTTCAAATGTGTTATATACTCTTAGAGTTTAAAAATGTAATATTTTCTCATTAATTGCAAGTTTAAGAGATCATTTTTTCTTCTATGCCAACATACTATTGTATGTATTTGATTCAAATATTTATCACATATTTCTATATGACAATAAAGTTAAGGTGAAAATTTCTTATATACAAAATTGGCCTAATATTTTAAAAAATATATATATTATTAAACATCCACATCTTTGGATTTTTAACCAACTCATAGATATAAAATGGTGTCTTCTTTAGATTGATTTGGAAGTACGTTTAACTTTTAGTGAGTTTTTGAACTGAAAGGACAAGAAAAAGGTATAAATGTATAGATTTACAAAGGAACCAGAAGTATTTAACTACAAAGAAATTCTACTCCTTAAAAGGAACTGACACCCTCAAAATAGGCTTCATTATTTTAACAGCTGTTATTTTTTTATGAAAGAGGAATGTCAACAAAGATATGTAAAATACATTCTAGAAATTTCTAAAATTTTTATTTTGAGAGTTCCCAATAGGAATTTTCTATTTGACTTGCATAACTTCTCACTCTAATAGAAGAAAGAAGTAGGATTTTCAAGTATAGAAGGGTCCTTGTAATACTTGTAATAACTAAATGTTATTACATGGAAGCAATGGGAGGGTGGCAAAGGCTGATACCCGCCCCAAAGAGAAATTTGTATATTCATTTGCCAGGAATTTTATTCATAAAAAGACTTTAAAGTTTAAACTAACAAAATTACCATGTCTTAGAATACATTATTCTTTGACCGCAGAGATCAACTCTCACATTGTGATTAGATGAGTCAATTGAATATTGACTACATAGCTCCGTGCGTGTGCTGGATTGTTATTCTTCCACCATACTGAGGATTTTGTAACACTAAGAACCGTGGATGACTACCACATAGAAAAAGCAACATCATACGTATTACAAAACATTTGTAAATGCAAAGTGTTCTTACTTTTTGATAAAGGTTATCGTTGAGGACTCTTGGCATACAATGCCAACCTCTAGGAGGCACACTGCAGAAATATATTGTCAGTATATAATTGAATACTATTTTGAAAAAGTTATTTTTGGTAAAATGGCATAACGTATGAATATACGTTAAATACTTCAGAAAAAATAGAGACTAGATAAACCAAATGAGGCAGAATTATGAAAACTGTTGAATCTGTTTGAAAGTTTTATAAGGGTTTGAAAGTTTTATAAGGATATGGTTTGTTTTTCTCTATATTTTTGTATGTTTAATTTTATTCATAACAGGAATTTTCTTAATATATTGTACATTGACTATTATAATTTATAAATTAGTAATACTCAGTCATTTGCCTTATTTAAGACCAGATTTAATTCTCTTATCTCTGTGCCAATTCATAACATTCCTAACTTTAGAATTACATGAGGAAAATACATCTTAATTTTTTTCTGGTCATTAACATAAATGTTTTGTGACATTTTATAGATACATAAAAATAGAGCCTCAAAAGCTTTTAGAAACATATAAGCCAAAATCTTTTATTTTTACTTTTAAAAGCCAAATTGATTTTTTTTACATTTACATGTATTTCTTATTTCACATAATATTGAAATTTTGTAGCCCATGAATGACTCAGTTGAGTTCTAAATGTGAATCTAGAAAGGCTTAAGATCAGACTCTTAGGTTTTACAAATTTAGCTATAAATTTATCTATGAATGCTTTTCTCCTAGAGGTAATCAGGAAATAGATTAATTATACTAATTAAACTTCTAACTGATAAAATTAAAACTAATTGAAAACTATCATAAGTCCTTGAGGCAGAGAAGCTTAATTGTCTACTCCAATATCCATACTTTTTTGTTCTCACTGTATTCAAGTGGCCTTGCATCCAACTAAAAATGCATTTCACTGATGTCTTTTTAGCTGTATTTTAAAGAATAAGTCAGACAAATTTCAGAAAGTTTTTTAAAGGAAAGATGTCCATTTATTTATTTACTCTCTGCTTTTTCTAAAGGTGGCGAGAATGTCTTCAGTTCAAACTGCCGTTTGGAACATGCACTGCACTTGCTAAAGTTCAAACATGTCCCCCATAGTTCATGTGTTGAAAACTTAATGCTCCATGCCACAGTTGAGGGGTATTATCTTTAAGAAATGATTAGCTCTTAGGGCTCTGCCCTCATGAATGAATTAAGGCTGTTATTGAAAGAATGGATTAGTTATCTTAGGAGTGGGCTCCTGATTAAAAAAGTAACTTTGGCTTTAATTATTTTGTCATGTGTTATCACCTCTGCCTCTTCCATAGGATGACCATTGTCAGACTCCAGCACAATGTTCTTGGACTTCCCAGCCTCTAGAACTGTGAGCCAAATAAATTGTTCTCTATAAACTGGAGCAGAAGTCTTGGATGAATTGTGACCATGCTTGAGGGCTTTATGGAATGTGGTACTTAAAGCTGATGAACTGGCAGCTGTGCATTTATACTGTTGCATAAATGCTTTTAACTGCATACGGTGAGATACAAATAGAGAGGAATGGCTTAAAGGAAGATTAGAATTAAAAGAGAAGCAGAGTAGAAAAATTTGGACAATATTCAGCCTCTGTATAGTTCAAAAACCTCTTTGGAAAAGAATCCTAAAGGTGCATCCAAGTGACCCTTCCCTGAAGAAATTACTCTAGATTGGTGGGTAGTAGTGCAAAAAGGCCTTAAAAGCATTCCACAAACCTTCTAAACTGCCCTTCCCATCACAGGCTCAGATTCTAGGAGCGCCAAGTAGTTTGGGGAACAGACCCTGTTATCCTCTCTGGGCTCATTGCCACAGACCGCCTTGGGATTCTTCTTGCACTATTTCTGTGTTCTTTGGCTGTCCCATCTATGACCCAAGTGGCCCTTAATGCAATTTAACTCACAACTTCAAAACATACCGGCTATAAATTTGTTGGTGTCTACATGGTGCTAATTCTGTGGGTATGCAGAATTAACATGTCTACCTCTACCTAGATTTCAAAGGATATTGGAGATGGCCTGGGAACCCAGGCAAGAAGCCTGTCATACTGCCCCTGTTCCTACCATAGAAGGTCCCCACTGGGGAGAGGTTCTGTGGAGCTGTCGGAAGAGGGTGGCTAGGAGAACACAGCACTGATGTTCTGCCATCAGGCCACTCCAACCCAGGAGATAGATTAAGCCCAAAAAAGTCAAAGGGGCAGGGATCCCTGAGGCCTTGGGGGCCCACTGACAGCCCGAGTGTGTTCAGAATAGGCAACATGGAGTCAAAGGAGATTATTCTCCAACATTAAGGCTTAATGGTATTTTCTTTGATGGATTTTGGACTTATTTTCAATGTTACTTTCTTTTTTCTTGCCTATTTATCCCTTTGGTAATGGTAAAGTCTGTCCTGCATTTGTCCTACAATTGTATTTTGGAAATAGGTAACATATTTTTATTTCACACATTCACAGCTGACGGGAATTAGCCTCAGGATAAGTAGTGCCTTTAGTTTCACTCATATCTGGTTTAGATGAGACTTCGAACTGTTGACTTGGTGCTGTAGTTAGTTAAGACTTTGGGGCTATTGGGTAGAAAGGAATCTATGTTGTGTTTTGAAGAGGACATGAATTGTGGAGGACAGGGAAAGGATGCTGTGGTTTGGATTTGTCCTCCTAATTTCATGTGATGGAAACTTAATCTCCTATGCAATAGTGTTGTGAGGTGAAGCTTTTGCCAGGTGATAAATTCTGTTATAAGAGCTCTATCCTCAAGAATGGATTGATGCTGTTATTGCACGGCTGAATTAGTTATCTCAAGAGAGGGCTCCTGAGAAAAAGAAGAAGTTAGCCTCCATTTTCCCTCCGTCCTATGCACTTGTTTCCAACTCTCAGCTTCGACCATAGGTTGACCCTTTCCAGATGCTGGCATCATGCTCTTGTCACACCAGCCTCTCCATCTGTGAGCAAATAAACTTCTATTTTTTATAAGTCACCCAGTCTATGGTATACCTAGAAAGAAATACTCAACAATTTTATTTTTTAAATCCTTTATTAAATCATAACTACACATTAATTCATTTATGAGGTACAATGTGCTGATTTGATATACAATGAGGAATGCTTACATCTAACTAACATAACCCTCTTCCTGCATACTGATCTGTTGTGGTAAGACATTCATACTCTATTCTTAATAGTTTAGAAGTGTATCATTGCCTTATGCACATTAGGTGAGGTTCCCCCAAAATAGCCTCCCTCCTCCCAACTTCCTCCTCCCCTCCCTTCACTCTCCTTCCTTTTCCCTCCTTCTTTCTGGACTATTTATGTTTTACCATTCCTATGAATGTATGGGTGATTATATACTGATTTCATAGTAGAATTGAATACATTGGATACTTTTTTTTCCATTCTTCAGGTAATTTACTAAGAAGAATATGTTCCAGCTTCATCCAGGTAAACATAAAAGATGTGAAGTCTCCATCTTTTTATAGCTGCATAGTATTCCATGGTATACATATATCACAATTTGTTAATCCATTCATGGGTTGATGGGCACTTGGGCTGCTTCGACATGGCAAATAACCCCATTTCTGTATGGGCAAGAGACTTGAACAGAAACTTCTCTGAAGATGACAGGCACATGGCCTACAAACACATAAAAAAAATGCTCAACATCTTTAATCATCAGAGAAATGTAAATCGAAACCACTTTGAGATATCATCTAACTACAGTAAGATTAGCCCACATAGGGCGGCAGTGGTGGCTCAAAGGAGTAGGGTGCCAGCCCCATATGCCAGAGGACCCAGCCCCAGCCAAAAACTTAAAAAAAAAAAAAAATGAGCCCACATAACAAAATCCCCAAACTACAGATGTTGGCTGGATACAGAGAGCAGGGAATGCTTTGGCACTGCTGTGGGAATGGAAGCTAATATGACCTTTATGAAAGAAGTCTGGAGAATGCTCAAGGAACTAAAAGTGGACCTACCGATTGATCCTGTAATCCCTCTATTAGGTGTCTACCCAGATGATCAAAAATCATTTTACAACAAAGACATCTGCACCAGAATGTTTATTGCAGCCCAATTCATAATTTATTTTGTTTTTAATAATTATTATTGGTTTCACTTATTAAGTATTTATGGTCTGAAAACAATCATAAATCACTCATAATTAACTGTGTTCCTTATTACTCATGACCCTATTATTATGTTTAAATTATAGGTGAGGAAGCTAAGGCTTGGAAATGTTAAGTGACTTGAAAAAGTTCAGAAAAATTCCTAAAAGTTATTGCCGGGATCCAAACCCAGGGAAGCCTGATGGGAAATCTTAGATTCATTACCACTGTTCTGTAAGGCTTTTTAAGATAAAGGCTTTAGGCTTTATTAAGGACTGAACTTCAATTAGCCTTTATTAATGACACTATTGGAGGCTTTAAGAAGAATGAAGCCTTTATACTAGGTCTTGAAAGGTATGTGGCTTTTCACAAAGGAAATGTTTAGGGAAGAAACACAAACAAAGGAAGCATGGTGATTTAGAGTTTGTACATGTCAAGTTTGGGATTCCAGAATGACAACCCGGAGGAAAAGCTCAGAAGACAACTCAGTTCCCAACTGATGGGAACCTGGATCCCTCAGCATTTGAAAGGTCAGAGCTAGACGTATAGATCTGTGAGTTATTTGCATGGAAGTGATAGGTAAAACAGTAGAAATATCTGAGATCTTCTGCAAAGAGCTATAGGAAGCTAAAAAAATAACTAGGGAAAGATTCTTGAAAATATCTGCATTTAGAGAGAGACGGAAATAGAGACTGCAGCAATGGTAACCGACATGATTCATCCAAGGGAGAGGAGGAAAATTAGAAACCTGTCAGTGTCACCAAGAGTAGAAACAGTGACACAAAGAAACGGTAGCAGAAAATGCTACAGAGACATTCAGCGGGGCAGATTCAGATTTTCAAAATTAGAAAGATACTGTTACGTTTCACAAAAGAAATTTCCATCAACTAGTAAAATAGAAGGACTATGTTGGATTAACACAACAAGATGAAGAATTAGATATGCCAAATATTGATCATTGTTTCTAGAATTTTGACAAGAAAGGGAATGAGCACGTGCAGGTTATATGAGTAGAAAGAAGTCTCTGAAAAAGACAAATTTGTTGTTATTGTTTTGGTTTACTTGCTAAAATTTATATTACCAGGAAGAAATTTGTGTATGTGATGGTTGAAGAATAATACTGCTGCCCCCCCCCCAAAAAAGAATGTGAAAAAACATAAAATACAAAAGAGATTCATGAGGAACAAGATGCGGAAAGATGCTGGGAAAGGCTCAGTAGAGAGTAGGGACAGTGAGCTTTCAAACTGGGAAGCTGTGCTGCCTTGAAGATAGGAGATGACAGCAAGGCACGCGAGGATAAAGAACGTGTTGACATGACTCCTAGGACTCTATTTCCTTCTGAGCAGTTAGGATCATCTAACCTTAATTTCAACCTCTAGATTTAGAAAGAATGTATAGATGTCCTAAGATTTCAGGAGACAGACAAGGTGCCACCAACTGTGGAGTTCTTTGCCATAATTCTAAACAGGCTTTACATCTTTTTTATTCAGATATTGAATCTCTGTTATTATTAACATATAAAAGGAGAAATGGCCATCTCCAAAAAGCAAGTAATTTCTAATATGAAGTGCATTTCTATAAGTAATTGTGTTTTTAACCTTTAGAAGTCCTTCCCGAAACCTCTGGTCAAACTTGCCTATTATACTTTTCCATTCAAAGTGCTTTTATTTTTTTCTTTTGTATAGCACATAGAATGCACACACATACGGTTATAAAAGAAGTATCTACATTTTAAGAGATGTTATCTATGTATGACTTTTAAAATTGAATCGAAGGTACCATTCCTAGTCAAGCATACTTACACATGCTACACACATCCATTTTATCTGTAATCCATATACTTCAGGGGAATGACTGATTTTACTTTCAACAAGATCTCTTGCAATGTGTATATTTTTGGGCGTCTCTTATGTATGTGCGTGTTTGAATGTGCATACACACACATATTTTTATATGAATGAGTTATGACAATAAAGTTTGTGCGAATTCATCCTAGAGAAAGTGTTATATACTTTGTTGCTGAATAACATTTACTGAATAACATTACAGTCGCCTTCAATGTGCTCCAGCTGGGAAGCTATTCACCAAGACCAGCCCCCTTTTCACACTTCAGAGCAACTTTGGAACTCTTTTCTGGAATGGTCATTAGAGCTGCCATTGTACCAAGTCTGACAATTATGGGTTAATTTCTTAAACCCATCCCAGAAAAGGTTCTCCTGGATCCTCCAACTGAGAAATGGAGCCTGCCATATTGGTTGCCCATCATTTTAGTTAAAAAAAAAAAAGAAGGTTAAGATCTTAGTGTGACAACAAAAAGTATACCAAAATAATTTTGAGGAATTTTTCTTCATAAAGAAATTTATCATAAGGTAAATTATATGAACACACACACATTCATACATATTTATTTCCTTTTTTTTTTTTTTTTTTGGCAGTTTTTGGCTGGGGCTGGTTTTGAACCCGCCACCTCTGGTATATGGGGCCGACGCCCTACTCCTTTGAGCCACAGGCACCATCCATATCTATTTCCTTTTTAACAGAGAAACACATTAAATTGCCTAAGAAATCATTCAGCAAAAACTAATTAAAAGTAAGATTTTTATATTTCAGTCAACACTGTGAAAACTTTCAATGTTAATACTATTTGTAATTTTAGATGATGTGGGAAATAATCTTTTATATAATGTGACATTTGCAGCATTAACATCTTGTTATAATAACTGGTGTGTTCAGTATAATAATGATGATTAAATTACCGGGTTTGTATTCTGGAAATTATTTCTTCAACTAATAAAACTCTCACCTAGACAGCAAGTTTTAAAATGTCCAGAGTTAATTATGATGAAGTAGGAAAAAATCTCAATCGTCCACTGAAATAATGCCAAGAAGGGATCAATTCCATGGCAACATTTCAAAGTGTAGATGGTGCCTACACTTCTACAAGAACCTGGATATATCACCATAGTTTTCAGCAAATCGGACAGCAGAATTGTTTTTGATTTGCATGGACAAAAAGGGGACTTCAAGGTGTTTGCCAGAAGATTGGCCTCTCAGGATTCCCGATGAACAAAAACTATATATTGTGTGGGTAACAGCAGAAAAAAAAATGTTTAAATCAAACTGGACTATAAGGAAGAAAATTCAAAACAGATGCCACCCAAATCCATAGTGATCAAAACAGCATGGTACTGGTACAAAAGCAGAGAAGTAGATGTCTGCAACAGAATAGAGAACTAAGAGATGGATCCAGCTACTTACCGTTATTTGATCTTTGACAAGCCAATTAAAAACATTCAGTGGGGAAAAGATTCCCTATTTAACAAATGGTGCTGGGTAAACTGGCTGGCAACCTGTAGAAGATTGAAACTGGACCCACATCTTTCACCATTAACTAAGATAGACTCTCCCTGGATAAAAGATTTAAACTTAAGACATGAAACTATAAAAATACTTGAAGAAAGTGCAGGGAAAACTCTTGAAGGAATCGGCCTGGGTGAATATTTTATGAGGAGGACTCCCCAGGCAATTGAAGCAGTATCAAAAATACACTACTGGGACTTGATCAAACTAAAAAGCTTCTGTACAGCCAAGAACATAGTAAGTAAAGCAAGCAGACAGCCCTTAGAATGGGAGAAAATATTTGCAGGTTATACCTTTGATAAAGGTCTAATAACCAGAATCCACAGAGAACCCAAACGTATTAACAAGAAAAGAACATGTAACCCCATCTCAGGGTGGGCAAGGGACTTGAAGAGAAACTTCTCTAAAGAAGATGGACGCACAATCTACAAACACATGAAAAAAAGCTCATTATCCTTAATCATCAGAGAAATGGAAATCAAAACTGCTCTGAGATATCACCTAACCCCAGTAAGAGTAGCCCACATAACAAAATCCCAAAACCAGAAATGTTGGCGTGGATGTGGAGGAAAGGGCACACTTCTACACTGCTGGTGGGAATGCACACTAATACGTTTCTTCTGGAAGGATATTTGGAGAATACTTAGAGACCTAAAAATAGACCTGCCATTCGATCCTATAATTCCTGTACTAGGTTTATACCCAGAAGACCAAAAGTCACAATATAACAAAGACATCTGTACCAGAATGTTTATTGCAGCCCAATTCATAATTGCTAAGTCATGGAAGAAGCCCAAGTGCCCACTGACCCACGAATGGACTAGCAAATTGTGGTACATGTATACCATGGAATACTATGCAGCCTTAAAGAAAGGTGGAGACTTTACCTCGTTCATGTTTACATGGATGGAGCTGGAACATATTCTTCTTAGCAAAGTATCTCAGGAATGGAAGAAAAAGTATCCAATGTACTCAGCCCTCCTATAAAGCTAAATTATAGTTTTCACATGAAGGCTATAACCCAACTATAGCACAAGACTATGGGGAAAGGGCCAAGGAAGGGGAAGGGAGGGAGGAGGTTTTGGTGGAGGGAGGGTAATGGGTGGGGCCACACCTATGGTGCATCTTAGAATGGGTACAGGCGATTGCACTAATGTACACAGCTACGATTTAACAATAAAAAAAAAAAAAGAAAAAAAATAGCCTGGTGTGTTTTTTCCTTCTATAATATCGACATTCAGATGTTTTCCAATAAGTCTTATTTATTATTCTTCTGAGGTTGGTTATGACCGCACACACTCTTGCTTCTTTTGTTTTATACTTTCTATCTCCTTTCTCTAGAAAGTAACATACATGACAGAAGGGACTTTGCTGGTGTTTACTGCTAGACAGCCAGTATAGAAAATGTGCTTGATAAATATTTTTAAATGCATAAATAAATACATGAAGATTTCTACACTCTTTAGAATTTATTCTCCCAAGAATTAATGTGTTTTGATGTACATACATATATATCGTAACATTATAATTTGTGAAAAGCTGACTCTTAAATATAAGCTATTTGATGATGTAAACTATAATATATTTAAATACTATACATGTGACCATTAAGATAGGACACTGGGTCACAATATGCAGATTAAGACTAGAAATTTTTGGTAAAAATGAAGGTATACGTTTAGCTCTACTTTATCCAGAAGGTCCACCAAGATTATAATAAATAAAAAAAGGTATAAAACCAAGGAGACCAAAGAGAATGGGATGAGAAATGGTGATGAGAAGATAGAAGTTTTGAGAGCTGAAAATGATTAAAATGATTAAACCTGAGTCTGCAGGACTTGGGGGCCAAGAGGATATAAAGAGATGCTGCAGGACCTTAGAAAAACTTAGGAATCATAGCTACCAAATTCTTCTGAGGGTGAAAACGTACGTAAGATAGGGAGCAGTTAGCCAGCCAACTGGGGTACAGAGAAGAGTTGAGTACCCACGGTTTTCTTTCCACAAAGGTGAAGTCACAAAGCCGGTATCCAGATTCATGGGCTCCAGACTCAGGTAGGGAGTTAAAGTTTCTGTGTGAATGGTGAAATACTTCAGGCCTCTTTTCTTGTTCACTTTTATTTTATTTTATCTTCTAGTTTGTATAGCTCACCCCGTGAGTCAGTTACAGTAATCGAGATAATGCAGAAGGAATTTGTAAAACACTGCAATCGACCCAATCCGTCCTCTTAAACATATGTATAATAAGCCACAAATATATGGGATTAGAGTTTGAGGAATGCTAGAGACCAAAAAGGAAAATCAATGTTAGCTTTCAATTCCGATTTAAATGAATTGGACTATTAAAAAATCAGAGCTACAAAGGAAACACGCTGCCATGGGACCATTTCAGTGTTCTTGACTGACATAAGCAAATTGGAACGATACGCAGGATCAAGGCTGCAAATGGTTTTGAAAGCCATAAATTGTAAAATCAATATGCTAAGCTACTGGAAGCCAGTGTGAAAGCACTGCTCAGGAGCACTTGAGATCCCGCCTGGCTCCCACCCGTGCCTGGCACGCATGTTCTATAAATTACACTTCAACAGGCTTGGCTTTCTTGCCAAAAAGGTCTACAGCTCTTACTAGAAGTGAGGGATATTCTCCAAAGGAAACATTCCTTTAATAGTCGGGCAAGTAACAGTGTAGCTCTCAGCATCAGACACTCAGCTGAATAATCTGAGTAGGGCTAAGCACCAAAGCCCTAGATAGAAGAAAGTGAACAACTATTTTTAAAATGGAATTTCATAAAAAATGAAGAAAGTGAAAGATAGGAGGTAGAACGGGAATGAGAGACGGAGAGAAGGAGGATGACTGTGGGAAGGAGAATGTCATCAGCTGTGTGTCACTGAATTTCACAGAACCACAGGCTTTTTGTGACTTCGGTGTTTCAGGGTCAATAGTGCCCTGAGCATGGCTGGAATTGCCCTGCTTTTTTGCTTGTCTTTCTACGTATTCGTAGATAGGACACACCTGCAGTTACCGTGTGTGGTCTCCCCAGACCTTACCCTTCCCGGGGAGAGTGAGTCCCTGGGTCAGGCTATTTCAGCATTTGGACAGCATCGCCTTCCCCAAGCCTGATATTCTTGAAAAGGGAAAGGTAATGAAAGACTGAAATCAGACCTCATCTCACCACCTAGGCTTCACCTCAGCTAAGGCTTTCCTTCAGATACTAAGGAAAAGATCAGGAGATTGCACAGAATAAGTGGCAGCCAAATTAAAAATTAGTTATTTATTATGAAAACATCCATAGAAAAGTTAGGCAAAGCTAGTGACAGTGGCTTTGTTTTTGCAGAAGAATGATAATTGTATTGTCCAAATGTTTGTAAGACATTATATTATTTTAAAAGTAGAATTACATTTGGTAAGGTAACATAAAATTGGCTCTGGATTCAGAAAAGAGTAAGAGTTACTCCTGTTCTTTAATTTTTTTCATATTTGTTAATTCTGTATTTTCATATTTGTTAATTTTGTATTTCTGTCTTTTATTTCTTTTGTTTTTTATGAATTGTCTTTTAATCTATTTATATTTGAAAAAAATTCAACAAATTGAAGAACTTTATCATTCCTTAGAATGATAGAAGCAATATAGAAAAACCAGCATAGGGCGGCGCCTGTGGCTGAGTCAGTAAGGCGCCGGCCCCATATACCGAGGGTGGCGGGTTCAAACCTGGCCCCAGCCAAACTGCAACCAAAAAATAGCCGGGCGTTGTGGCGGGCGCCTGTAGTCCCAGCTACTCGGGAGGCTGAGGCAAGAGAATCGCTTAAGCCCAGGAGTTAGAGGTTGCTGTGAGCTGTGTGAGGCCACGGCACTCTACCAAGGACCATAAAGTGAGACTCTGTCTCTACAAAAAAAAAAAAAAAAAGAAAAGAAAAAACCAGCATAATCAATCATGACTTAGTTTGGGCATCTAGCATGCTAATCAAATTCAAAGTACATTTTCTAGATGTTTAAAAAATAAGCCTATTGTCAATAACTTCCTCTAAATCTTTCCAAATTTCTCTAGCATTTGGAAAGTATAGAATGTTAGATCATTAGGATAAATCAACAATTACATGTAAATGTTAACAAGTACCCTGGTTAAAATTACCTCTTTGCTAGAAATAAATTCATTCTTTTTGCATATATATTAATATTCTGTATATTAAACACAGGCAAAGTAATCTGCTATTCCTATTTACAATAGTTTATATTTGTTTAACTAATACATCTAAAACTTGTAGCATAAATAAGAATTAATTCATACATAATACAAATGGCTTATATATCCATCGATTAGCTTGTTATTACAACTTCATGTTATAATTGAGATCGCTTCAATTGATATATGTATGAATGATCTATAAATGCATAAATTACATAAATGCATTCATATTATCTGTGTATAACACTTAAACTTAGAGATTCATGACTAACAGAAAAGTAGCACTATTATTTCATTAATGAATTTTTTCTTTACTTTTAAACATGCTCATTTATGAAGTTGCTGGAGTTATTAAAGTTAAGCCACAGATCTTCAACTAAAATCAAACAATCATCATAATAAACTATAAATAAATAACCTTTACAAATCTTCACATCTATTACAAAAATCTTCTCCCTCTGCGCCGATGGATCATCCAACTTGCCGATGTAGGCATGTTGTATTAATTTGTTTTCCATGTTACTTTTACAATCATTTCCATAGAGATTAAAATTCTTTCATTTCTGTTGCTGTTATTCATTCAGTCACATCCTTGTCAACATCAGTGTTAATCCTGAAGTGGTAATGTTTTATACGGTTAGAGAAAATACTATGGTTCATGCCCCATCCCAGAGGGGCATAGAATGAATATTGGAAGTTTAAAGTAATAAATATGTGTGCCTTGCACACTTAAGAAATTAGTGAAGATCACTGGCATTTCTACTGTGACTGCTCTGTGATAATTCTGGCATAAATAAAGAGAATTTCTGAAAACATTTTGGAAATGTCTAACACCGACCCTTCCAGGTGGGTAAGTCAGATGTGGCAAAAAAGACATTGGAGAATGAGGCAGGTCATTCTGCAACGTTGTAAACAAAGAAGCACCCTTGGTAAATGAGGCTGAAAATCTTGGCTTTGTCAGAGTGGTTTGGAAGCACAATCCTTGGGGAAAGTTGTCAAAGTGGCTCTGTTTGCAAAGCTCCCCTGGACCACAGTGCAATCTGGCCTGGATTTTATTACTCACAAAAATCAAAGATTGTGATAATAATACAATACCTGTGTGAATTTGGATTAAAAACAAAATAATAACTATATTTTCTCCCAAATCTCCTTGATATCTAGCACTTACCCCACTTAAGAATGCAGGTCACGAATACATTGGCATTACCATTCCACTGTGTCATTGTATTGTAGTTGTTGCAAATGTCTTGAAATACCATTCATATTCGTCATTACTTTGTGAGTGAAGCAGTTATTACACTACATCTGAGAACACCTTATACAATTTGTCGATATAAAAGCATGCCAGAATTAGAATGCTTAGTAAATTTGTAATTGAACTTTGGTATTACTGGGGTTTTTTTGTACCCCTGTGTACTTTATTCAGTGGACCATAGAATGTTAGTCGGAGGAATAATGCATAGATTTCATCAAAATACCAAAAGACTACATAGCACACATATAGTAGAAGCTCAAAATGCAGAACACAAGTTAAGCATCAGCATCACATCACATAAAGTCAGAGGAGAGGGTAAATTTTATGCTGTAACTCTGTGGTTCTTGTCAGTGCCTTCAGCTCTCCCCAGAAGATTGCAAAAGTGCTAATCAGGAAGGTATTGGGTGTGATTGGGTGAAACAGCTACTTACATAAAACATACATGGATAGCTCAGGAAATAGTATTTCACTCCCTATTCAGCATTACTCATCAGCACCTGGTGCAAAACTTCTGCTAAATCATGTAAATCTGTCATCTCATTGCTCAAGTTGTATTAATACTCAGGTCCAAGAATGCCTGAAGAAAGTACTTGCCCAGGAGGCCACCCTGTCAAACCAAGTCGTGTGACCCAGTCAATGTTTAGTGAATGCTGAAGGCCCCGTGGCTGATAGGCTATTACTGTGCCTTCACATTACTGAGACATGGGAGAGAAAACCTGTCACCCTGATTCCGATATGGTTGTAATTAAATACCCCAAATTCTCAAAAATAAACAGAGAATTTTCATCAGATGCATTTATCACAGATTCGGAATCACATTTAAGAAACACAAACATGTATCACGTACCAGTTTGGGTTGAAGATGCTTTGAAGAACAAGAAAACGGAGGAAGCTGCAGCCTCAAGACCACATGTGAGGCCCCAACTGGTGGCCCTTAACTGAATCCAAACTTCAAAGAACAAACACTTTTACTTAAAAAAAAATATATTCTTTAAATTTTGGATTCAGTCAAAAAGGCTGCACTCAAGGATCCGGAAGGCCATATGTGGCCCCACAGTCATGGGTCCCCTACACCTGTGTGACAGGTAGTTACTGAGTACCCACTACGGGAAAGTTACTAATGTGTTACTATTCCTGTAGCAATAGTGTATGTGTATTATTACAGGCCACCTAATTTCATAAAGAAAGGTTTTATAGATGTTTTTCTTCCTTTTGAGATGATTACACATTATAGTTGGTTGACAATCATTCATAATCAAAAGGTAATTTTCTTTAGTGGAACTATGACTAGGGTAAAAGAGTTTACCCTAGGCTTGTGAAGATGCTAGTCTACATTCCTGATGTATAACAGAGCAAATTCTGTGCAGACATTCACAAGTATTAGTATAATGTTCTTAAGCGTTAAAGACATAGTAATAATATCAAATCTTAGAAAAATATGTGTGAGTTTAAGTGCTATAAACACAACTCATTTTTTTCAAATGAATTCTTAGAATTATGCAGTCTTTTAGTTTTCTTTTAATTCTCATTTCTTGTATTTGAATTTTATAAGCATTTAGAGGACGTCTGAAAGTGCTATTATCTATTTATGTGATTAGTGAAATTAGGTAATTAATGTAAATAATTAACAATCTAGTAATTATATTTTTTATGTTTTTAATAAAATACCTAGAATGTTAAAGAGATTTAATGTAAATAGGATTTTTAATTTAAATCTTTGACTATTTAATGCATGTCTAATCAAACTTTCCTCACTAGTGGTATATAAACTGGCAGTTATAATTCCTTGTTTTGAAGTGAAAAAAATGTTTTATTTGTGCCTTAGAAAAGCAGAGAGAGGGGTGGGGCCTTGGTGTGTGCCACACCTTCTGGGGGCAAGACATAATTGCAAGAGAGACTTTACCTAACAAATGCAATTAGTGTAACCTGGCTTATTGTACCCTCAATGAATCCCCAACAATAAAAAAAAAGAAAAGTTGATTCCAGACGTTAGGATTTGCCTTACTCCACTATTTCATAGCTATCAATCAAAAAGGAAGTAATTATTTTCTCTAGATCTTGGAACATTTCAATTTCTATCTCTACTCATTCTTATGGCATGAGAATCTAGTAAAAAGTGAAGCATGCACACACACTTCTATTCTCTGTGGTAACATACAATCATAGTGTAGTATTTAAAAAGAAAGTTTGAAGGTAGGTGAATTTCTAGAAGTCATTTAATAGCCAAGCTTTGATATTATCTTTCTCCTGAACCGTTGTCACTTGTGTATGTATGCATATAGGTATAACATATATACAACCGTTGTGTGTATGTATGCATATAGGTATAATTATATACGTGTGCCTACATATATGCACATGCAGACATACATGAAAATACGTTTATGTCTAGTACATTCAAGCTATTATAATAACATACATGAAAATATGTGTATGTCTACTTCATTCAAGCTATTATAACAAAAATACCATAATATGAGTAGCTTATGAACAACAGAATTTTATTTCTCACAATGCTAGAGGCTGGGAAGTCCAAGATCAAGCAAGACACTGGCACATTCAATGTCTGGCAAGGACTGCTTTTTGGTTCATAGATGACGCCTTGTAGCTGTATTTTCACATGGTGGAAGGGCCAAGGAAGATTTCTGGAGCCTATTTTACAAAGGAACTACACATGCCTCTTGACTTATGATTGGGTTATATACTGATAAGCCCATCAAAGTTGAAAATATCATAGATTGAAATACATTTAATACTAACCTACTCAACATTATAGCTTGCCTTAGCTCAGAAAACTTACATTAGCCTACGGTTAGGAAAAGTTACCTAAGACAAACCCAATTCTATAATAAAATGTTGAAGAACTTACGTAATTTATTAAATACTGTGCTAAAAGTGAAGAAACAAAATGGCAGTATGGGTCCTTGAGGTATGGTTTCTGCTGAATGCTTACCCATTTCACAGCATTATAAAGATGAAAAGTTGTAGAGGAAACCATTATACTTTGTAATGCCCTTCATGAGGACCCCACCTCCAAAGGTTTTACCTCCTAATGCCATTATTTTGGTTAATACCATCACCTGGGAAGGTTTGAATTTTTGGTGGACACAAGCATTTAGACCATAGCAATATATGTGAATATGTGTGTATGTTTGTGTGTTACGTATTCTGAAGTTATTGTTCTCATCCCACAATATTTCCCTATTTCATCATCCCTTAAGCACCCTGTCAAACTATGCCTAATACTTTCATTCTTTTCTTAATGGTTTAAGAAGAAATTTTACGCTCGGTGCCCATACCTCAATGAGTAGGATGCTGGCCACATATATCAAGGCTGGCGGGTTCAAGCCCGGCCTGGGACTACTAAACCACAATGACAACTGCTACAAAAAATGGCCAGGTGTTGTGGTGGGCACATGTAGTCCCAGCTACTTGGGAGGCTGAGGCAAGAGGGGTTGGAGGTTGTTGTGAGCTGTGATGCCACAACACTCTACCAAGGGTGACATAGTGAGACTCTGTCCAAAAAAAAAGAAGAAATTTTAGCAAAAGGAGAATGCCACTATCTGCAAAAGAAAGAACTGTATAAATTGAAACCTGATGCTCTTCATTGGAGATACTGACAATAAGAGAGATAAAGTCCTTACCCCATTGAACTTGAAGTAAGGGATAAAGATGTGAAGAGATAATGTACAATTTCATGAAGAACGCTTGCAAAGAAAAAATTAAAAAGCATATAACCAAATTTTAAAAATTGACAATGGATATAAATAGGCATTTCCTTTTCACATAAAAATAAACACAAAGAGCCAGAAACCTACAAAAAGATATGCAATGCTGTCAGTACTAAGATAATACAAATTAAGACCCTTATATGACAAGGTATAACACCAACTAGATTTGCAAAACTTAAGAATTTTATCAAGGCCAAGTATTGAAGGTCTGAACAATACAAATTCGTATATTGCCCATGGGAGTGGAAATTGGCTTTTGACACTCTTGTACGTTTCTGTTGGACGATGTGTTCAAGAGTGTTCACAGAGCATAGTCCAGAACAGAGTTACACTGGAAGCAGCTCAAATATCTCATTGGTAAATAAATGACAATATATTTACATAACAGAGTTTTAAGTAAACAGTAAAAATTACTGACCTACAGCTAATTATATTCAAATGAATGAATCTTATAAAACAGTAAAACTATAAATAAATAAAAATGTGTCACTGACTGCATATATAATAATATTATTTATGGGAAGTTTAAAAACAAGCAAACTAAACATTATATTGTTTAGGGAAACATGCTTCTGTAATACAAATTCCGTTTTAAAGCAACAATAGAAGAAAAAGAATTTAACACAGCTGTTTCCTCTGGTGGATCTGGAAGATGCAACCACATGGCTTTAAGGAACGGTGATTTCTAGGTATTAAGTCAGATGAGTTTTCTGGTCTATTCTTTATCATTATGCCTTCCAGCTTTTGTGCCATTACATATTTTCTACATATTATGACATTATATTCAAAAATAGTGCAGATGAGATTTATGTCACATGAAAATATGTTACTAAAAGAGTTATACTGGGAAAGCATTATAGAAGTGTAGCAGTTATAGTCTAGCAGAGAGAAATCACTAGAAAAATGCTACATTTAGATCAGACTAACCTAAAAGATAATAACAATTAGGTAAATCCTGGGTCAATATGGGAAGACATCGCTCATCTTATGGACACATATTTTTTTTTACCTTAAAAAAACAATTTAAGCAATTCTAAAAATGTTCAGATTCCCTATTAGATAGCCCTGCTGTGGAATCCCAATTACATTTTAATTTCCTAAAATATGGCTGGAGATGTATTCTAATGCAAACTAAATTCTGCAGAAATTTATGTGCATGGCATGCTGTTTTATTTTTTTCAGTGCTCTGAACTAATGCCTTTATGGGAAATGATTATATCACAGCATTTTAAAGTGGATAACATGTTTGGAAATAGTCACAATATATGTAAATCAGTAGATCAAGTCGGACCTAATGGAACCATTTAAACAGGCTTGTTGAAGGCTGACCCATAATTGTGATTATACCAGGGTGTTGTCAATTTTACTTCCCACTGCTAGTTGATCACCAGAGGACATAAATAACCATGGAGTGTATAATTGGTGCTATGTTGCCACAAGTAGGTATTTAAATTCAGCTTCTTTCTACTCCCCTGAAATCATGTGCATTAGTAATAATAAAGCTGCTGAAATAAGTAGATGCTTTGGAAATACAATGAAATCTTTGAAAGATGTTAGTTTTTTTTTTCTTTTTCTTCCCTCTGGAACTATACCAACTTGTACACATTTTGTGTTTACATTTTGTAAAGCTAACATTTAAGCCTATTTTACAGGCAGCAGTAGATAGTTTGGGTTGTTTTTAAGTACACCATTGTTTTAATGGTTAATGAGATCAAACATTTCATTAAAAAAATAAGGTATTAACAACACATTCTTGGATATTTTGAAGTAAGGTAGAAGGACAGTTTTTTAACCCCAATTCAATATGATCCAGCTTTATGATGAGACCCACTTCATCATTGTGAAATAAGAAACAAGCCTGTTTGTTGAACCAATTTGCCAAGGTCATTGTGTCCCTTTCAATCAAGAACATTGTGGCTGTAATGTCACTGACCCAGAACTATGCAGGTTGCCTATTAGCATAATGGTTCATCAGGCTAATGCATTTTAATGCCATTAACTTTTCCCAATGACCAGGAAGAGAAAGAAAATGCAGAAAGTTACAATTTCAGATTCACCACGGGTAGCTCCTCAGTTGAGATGATCTTTTTCCTGAATTCTACAGACCAAAAGTCAAAGACGCTGCATTCACCAATTCTGGTGGAGATAAAGATTGGGAAATCTGGAAAGGAAGGTGATGAGTAAATCTACTAAGTGTAGAGTTTAAATGTCTTTTTCTTTTTCTTTTTTTTTTTTTTTAATTGTTGGAGATTCATTGAGGGTACAATAAGCCAGGTTACACTGATTGCAATTGTTAGGTAAAGTCCCTCTTGCAATCATGTCTTGCCCCCATAAAGCGTGACACACACCAAGGCCCCACTCCCCTCCCTCCATCCCTCTTTCTGCTTCCCGCCCCCATAACCTTAATTGTCATGAATTGTCCTCATATCAAAATTGAGTACATAGGATTCATGCTTCTCCATTCTTGTGATGCTTTACTAAGAATAATGTCTTCCGTGTCCATCCAGGTTAATACGAAGGATGTAAAGTCTCCATTTTTTTATTTTTTATTTATTTATTTATTTATTTATTTTTATTAAATCATAGCTGTGTACATCAATATGATCATGGGGCATCATACACTTGTTTCATAGAATATTTGACACATTTTCATCTCATTAGTTGACATAGCCCTCCTGGTATCATCCTAGTTACTTTGTCAAGACATTTACATTCCACATTTGCCAAGGCTCACATGTACCTTTGTAAGATGCACCACATGTGTGATCCTTTCAATCCCCCTCCCTTTACCCACCTCCCGCCTCCCTCCCCACACTTTCCCCCTTCCCTCTGTTCTTAGGTTAAAACTTGGTTATAGCTTCATGTAAAGGTCCTAAGTTAGTTTCATAGTAGGGGTGAATACATTGGATATTTTTTCTTCCATGCTTGAGACACTTTACTGAGAAGAATATGTTCCAGCTCCATCCATGTAAACATGAAGGAGGTGAGGTCTCCATCTTTCTTTAAGGCTGCATAGTATTCCATGGTGTACATATACCACAATTTATTAATCCATTCGTGGATCAATGGGCACTTGGGTTTCTTCCATGACTTAGCAATTATGAATAGGGCTGCAATAAAGATTCTGGTACAAATATCTTTGTTATGATGTGGTTTTTGGTCTTCTGGGTATATGTCCAGCAGAGGAATTACAGGATTGAATGGGAGATCTATTTTTAGATCTCTAAGTGTTCTCCATATATCTTTCCAAAAGGAATGTATTAGTTTGCATTCCCACCAGCAGTGCAAAAGTGTTCCCTTTTCTCCACATCCACGCCAACATTTCTGGTCTTGAGATTTTGTGATATAGGCTAGTCTCACTGGAGTTAGATGATATCTCAGAGTAGTTTTGATTTGCATTTCTCTGATGATTAAAGATGATGAGCATTTTTTCATATGTCTGAAGGCTGCTCGCCTTTCTTCTTCGGAGAAGTTTCTTTTCAATTCTCTTGCCCAGCCTGTGATGGGATCCCTTGTTCTTTTCTTGCTAATGCGTTTGAGTTCTCTGTGGATTCTGGTTATTAAACCTTCAAAAATACACTTTTGGGACTTGATCAAACTAAAAAGTTTCTGCACAGCCAAGAACACAGTAAGTAAAGCAAGAAAACAGCCCACAGAATGGGAGAAGATATTTGCTGGTTATGTCTCCATTTTTTTAATGGCTGAATAGTATTCTATGGTATACATATACCATAGCTTGTTAATCCATTCCTGGGTTGGTGGGCATTTAGGCTGTTTCCACATTTTGGCGATTGTAAATTGAGCTGCAATAAACAGTCTAGTACAAGTGTCCTTCTGATAAAAGGATTTTTTTCCTTCTGGGTAGATGCCCAGTAATGGGATTGAAAAATACGGTGAAGGCTGTGTTAACCAGTTTGATGAAAATATTTCAAGTTGTATATAAAACCAGCACATTGTACCCCATAATTGCATTAATGTACACAGCTATGATTTAATTAAAAAAAATATTTCACCTATTGCCTGCTCCACTTACCTCAGAAAAGGTGTCTATAGTAAGACAACAGTAAGTTCTCAAAAATAGTAATTTTGCCTTTAAGGCAGCCAAAACGGTTAACAATTTCCTAGGCTTTGAAGAAATAAAATGTTTATTTACCACATTCTAGGAACCAGCAGCAGGTATGTGACTTAGTTTAATAAATGCTGGAAGGCAGTAGGCCTGACTCCAGAAATAGCAAAGTCTCATAAAAACAGGCCGCTACAGACAGCAAATTCAGAATTAATGCATGCAAGATGAGTCATTAGCAAAGGTTTTAGAATCAAGAGGCAAGACTAATGAAGCAATAATTTAGTAAGAGGAGGTAAAGAATCCAACTCTGATTCTGAAATCTTTCTAGCCAAGGGCTGTCCTGCAGTCTCCTCCCTGAAGAAGTCGCCTTGGTAGACTCTAAGGCTGGAGGACTTGGATCTCACTTGGTGCATTCTGACCTCTCCTTGTGCTCTGCTTGTGTCCATCTTGGCTCAAGGAAGGCCATGGTTAGAGTCAAGTGAGAAGGCTCCATATTCTAACCGAATTCCAGGGTACAGCAGTGTGCTACCTACTTGTTGAAGATTTTCCCAGTTTCTGGTCACTGACTCTAACCTTTCTCTTCTCCACATCTTTTGTGCTGCATAGCAAGTATTATGCTCCAGTTTGTGTTTTGGTTGCTTTTGCTTTACCTTCCCTAAAGATGCTAATCTCTCTAAGAGTTGAAACTACAGGTAATTTGTATACACACTTGGCACTACCTAGTACGGTGGCTTGTTGTGCTGAATAAAATTCATTACTGAATGCTGTGAAAAGATATTAATCCAGCTTAAGGATGCTGATGATGATGGCATTTGAATTTGTCTAGGTTATTTTAAGATAATTTAAAAGAACTGTCATATGTTGAGACTACAATCACATCCTTTCCTTCTAAGCATGTAAAAATATGGAGTGGTCATTCTCCTTTTAACTAGTCTGAAATGTGACATCATCTTTGCCCTTAAAAATCTTTTGGAGAGTCAATATGGCCACTACTGAAAAATAAAATAGTCATAGAGGAACATACATTGAGTCGCTCAATCTTAACAGACTTTCTGAAAGAGGTGAGTCCTTGGAACATTTATCAAGATAAGAATTAAAAAATTGTATTTCATAAGATTATTCTCACATGTTTATTTAAGTTAGGATTATACTAACAAACTTAGAAAGATAGACATTTATACTTTCCTCATGACCAAGGACAAGTATGGCCCTGCAGTGGGCACCTCCCCAGTGTGCACCTTCCAGCCCTCACCTGGCCACGCCTGGGCATAGACACTGTTCTCATGTTACCATGTGTTAAATGTGACTCCAGCCATTACACTCAAGATCTATTCAGCAGGACAGGGAAAAGGACGAGAAAAAAAAATCAGCAAAGGTTAGAGCACTACCATGGCTTAAGGCAGGGTCCCACAAGATGCACAGGACATTTCCAATCACATTTTATTGATCTAAATTAGTCACATGGTTACACCTAGCACAAAACAGCCTGGGGAAAATAGTTTCACTTCAGGTAGTTTCGAGTAAAACTCAGGTGTTTACTTTCCTATTATGGAAGAAGAGGAATATGAATGTTAGGGGATACCTAGCTTCTGTTGCAACATGGTACAGATTAAAAAGAAAGCATTTATTTATTTATTTTTGTTTATTTGTTGCAGCTGGGCCTGGGCTGGGTTCGATTCCTCCACCCTCAGTATATGGGGCCAGCAACCTACCCACTGATTTAAAGATGTGAATTAGGGGAGCACAAGTCCTTAATAACTTTTGCAATGTCTCATACCCTTCTTTGATATCACTTCAAAGAGGTCTCCATTTACCAGCATCTTTAAAAGTATAAGGTAACACTTAGATTGAAATAGGCATTTTATAAGGAATAGTAGCTCCCAAGGACTATTGGAAGAACCTTTAACAAACTAAATGACAGCAACATATTAAAAGGCACTGTGGAAACCCATGTGTGTCAGTGTTCACACAGAAAATAAATGTTGTCCCTGAGAATTATTAGGCTGACTAGTGTATAAAATTTTTGTGTTTTGTTAATCATTTTTAAAGAGGGAAAATAACTTGCTCTGGATACCGTTTTCAGCACAGTCCCTGGAAGGTGTAAGTAAAAGTATTAACATATTATACTATTCAGTTCATACGAAATTTTTCTACTGGACTAGCGTAAGAAATCTGTGACTCTACTTGCATTCAAAATTATGGGCAGGAAGTAGTTCATCGGTATGAGCCTTGTATCATAAATTATATTCTAATTGCCTAACCTGTCAAGTTTCTATACTGCTAAATATTCAAAGGAAGCAAAGGGAAGAAAACCTCATTATATACTGAGCTGTATTTAAATGAATTCTCTGATGAAGGAAATCACAAAGCCAGCTCCTACAGACTTACGGAAATTAATGAGTGTGCAAAAATACGTTGGTGTATTTTGTTGCAAATAAATTATAGCTCAATTAAAAAACAAATAATAAATCATTTGTATTAGAGCATAATTTTATCTTAAACTCCAAATTCCGAAACAAAGGAGAAAACTATGTAGATTTCCCTTATTTTCATCATCAGTAGCAAAAAGACATTTTATTTATGCTTTCTATGTTATGCTTGGGATCCGTACAAAGTACATTAGAAGGGGAGGAGCCTTATTTGGCAAGACATTAATATTATTTTTAAGTACTACTGTATTAACTTTCATCATAGATGTTCTAACAAGTGTTCCGGACCTTTTGCTCATATTCTTTTATCTAAAATGCCCTTCTTCAATGTGCTTCAGTATCTTTTTCTTCTGTACCACCCGTGACACAATCCCTGCTTTTAAAGCAATTAAAGCAATTCCTACATAACTGTCAAGACCCAGCTTGTCTGTTATTGCCAAAATTCCTTATGGTGTCCTTACCTGGATGCCCTCTCTGCCTCTTTTTCCCCTATATGTACTCATCTGGTTTATTATATAGCATAATTTTTTGTGTTATACTGCAGTTTCTTACTTCTTGTTATCTTTCCTAGCCAATGACTCATTTCTTAAGCACCATGCCCCTATCTGATTCATTTTGGTGCCACCACTGTCACAGAGGACCTATCACACAGTGAACGTTCAAAACTGAAAGGCAGTTATCAGAGGTTAAAAAAAAAGCACTTAAATCAATACTGTATTACATTAGCATTTCCATAAAATTACATTTTACATGGACTTTTTGAGTGTCAAATATGGCATTTGCCTCGTGTATTACCTTATAATCATTCCCTACATTTAGAGACTGCTCTCAGAGGCCTGATATTGCGTCTAATCTGAAATTTTAGTAATTTGTGGTGTGAATCAAGATTTGATTAGGACTAAGAGCATAGTCCAGAAATGGGAAGTGATGAGTTCTGCTGTGGTTTCCCAAGCTTCAACAAGGAAAGGCATTTCTACCAATTATCTTTTATATAATTAATGTTCATGTTCATTAAACCCTTTGTATTTTCATAATTATTTTAATCATGCCTATTGCTTTATTTTATTATCAGGTAATAAAGTGTAAGGTGTTTTCTGGGGTGATCTAACTTGATACTGTGTTTTCACTATTGGGGCATGCTTGTAAAATTCTTGAGTATCATCACAATTTTCCGTGTTATATATTCCCAGGTACTTACACTTTTTATAAATTCTTCTAAAGAACACTTTGGAAGGTATTTTAAAACTTTAAATTAAAAAAAAAAAACCAACCATTACAACAAACAATAACAGCAGCAAAATAAAACTAAAATTATGTATACAACATTCCAAAGAAAAGCAAAATTTCATCAAGTTAATTAACTTAATATTCTTCTTCCTTTCATTGATAAACTTTGATTTTCTAAAATATTTGTCCATTTGGGGTTAAGAACAATATGGGTTTAAATACTACTGAGAATGTTCTGCCTATAACTCCAAAGGCTGTGAGTAAACAGTATGACTTTCAATTCGCTCTGCAGAATTCTGTTGTGCCACAAATGTTAAATCTTATACTTGACTTTTTGTTAGAATTTATTCTTTTTGTTAGAATTTATTCTTTTGTTTATTCTTAACATTTGCATGAAAAATGCAATGTTAAATTCCATAGGCTTCATAGGCACCCCTCAAATGTTATCTTGTACTCCAAAGCTGTCTTTTAAGGATTTATATGTTTAAGTAAGATTACTTAGTCTAGAATCTGTTAGTCTGCGTTCTTGGTTTCCTCATTGTGCTGGTCTTTATACAATGACATAGGGCGTCTGGAGCAGCAGACTCACAGCACAGTAATCACCTTGTTGCCAAGAACCAAGAGGTGTCTTAGAGAATTATAATTTCTTGTAACTCCATCCATGTGATTGCTGTGTAAAACAGAACTTGTTCAGCAATGATGAATGGCAATGCTGCAGGTATTGACTGATCTTTAGCAATATTTATATGACAGGTCTTTACGGTTTTGTACATTGTAGGAGCGGATAACTGCATACAGAAGAGAAATGCGTGTGATTCAGGTTATTGAGCAATGCACTTAATTATCATATTTCTTCCATGTCCAGGCTGAAACCTGAACATTTGCCAGTGCAGCAGCAATAGTGGCACTTGAATAAGTGACCTCTGCCCTTTCAGAGCATCACCTTCACAGGAAAATAACTATGATTTTGAAAAACCCTGAAATTATTTGAAAAAGTGAAGAATATATATATATATATATTTTAGAATATACATATTTTTAAGCAATCTACTTGAATTATTTTGCTTATAAACTCGACTTTTTTTTTTTTAATAGATTTCTAGTCTGGGAATCACAGACAGGCTCAGACACTCATACACGAGGAACTCAATAAGGCTATCCTGACAATTCTACTTTGTTTATAAAATTCTAACTCTTGCCCCAGGGGATCGTATATTTTCTTCTGTGGTGTTTCGTACTCCCTTGGAGGTTTCAGAGTTTTTTTTTTTTAATCATCACCTTTAAAATTTAATTTTCCATTAAATATTCGCTTTGGGTGACTAGAAGAAAAATGTCTTGTGTACGTTCAAGTTTTTCTGGAGCATATACTTTGAAAATGTTTCCTCAGATCAATTAAGCAAAGCGTATTCACAGAAAAACAATCTAAAAAAGGAATATGGTGTTTGTAAGCAGTTCTTTGAGTTAGCTGGACAAAGAAATGAAGTCAGAAAGCTTATTTATTTTTGTTCCTGTTGCCTCTTTAAAATTTACTCAGTGGAAAACATTCTTTAGCCAAGGGTTGAGAACGTGGAAATCCCATAATGGATACTTGTTTAAATTGCAAACTGAGTTCCATTTAATGAGTTCTGCAAAACAATCCAACCTCTGATTGAAGGAGAATGATTTTTGCCTTTCAAAACTAGGGTCTGCTAAATGCTGGCTGTGGCTTGGAGAGCCCAAGAGCTCGTCTTTCCTTCCCCAATTTCAAGCTTTTACTCTTTCTTCCACCTTGTCCACCAAGATTTCTGGCCTTGCCAGGGTTGCAGAAGAATGGAGAGGAGCATTCTGGGCTTAGCAGGTGGTTGTGCTCTCTGACCAGCCACCTTTAAGTGGGGACTGTCACCTAAGTTCTCTCAGCCCAGGTGAAAGTTTGTCTATTCGAGTTGGTTACTTAGTCTTCAGCAGCAGCTAAGAATTCACCAATCAGCTGGCAGCTTTGGCGTGGGAAGTGTCCATTGCCCCTTCGAGTGGTGCTATCAAATGGGACTCTGTTTCTTTTCTTGAGCAAACCGTGGCGATGCAAATTAATTGCCACAGAGGAGCCATTCTGCAGCTAATAGCAAGCTTCTTTCTTATTAGGTGTCCTGGGTAGGTGCTGGACTCTAATTCTTTGTATTACTCAACTTTGAAGGCGTAAGAGTTCCTTCTAGGCCTTACTGTCGGACGTTGTCTCTGGTGACATGAAGGCCAGGGGGAGGTTCCCTCCCTTCCTTCCCGGTGGGAGCAGTTCAGGCTCACAGCACTATTCTGTCCTGGAAATCTTTTCTACAAACCTTGCACCTCAGATTTACTTTCCCATCCATTTTCTATGCTTAAGTGAGGAAAAACTGGTGTTTCAGTTGTTATCAATTTTGAAATTCATGTGGGGAATAACCTCTTCCTTATCCATTGCTGAAACACCCATTTTAAAATCTTATTAAAGCAAATATAATCTATTGAACTTAAGTTACCTGAAAGTTCTTTTGGAAAGCATCTTAATATGGGTCAAATTCAAGGCAAAAGAGAAGGAAGAGGAAGAGGGGTTCGTGTGTTGGAAGCATGCTGTGTGATTTTTTTTTTTTTTTTTACAATTTCTATTTTTTTTGTATGAAATACAAATCAATTGACATTTAAATTTGGCATTCAACTCCATAGTTGGGATAAGTTGGGATTAACCCATACTAGTATTTCAGAGTTTACATTTTAAAATTTAGATTACAAATTAGTCTCCAGGTCGCACCTGTGGCTCAGTGAGTAGGGCATCGGCCCCATATACTGAGGGTGGCAGGTCCAAACCCGGCCTCGGCCAAACTGCAACAAAAAAATAGCTGGGCGTTGTGGCGGGCGCTGTAGTCCCAGCTACTTGGGAAGCTGAGTCAAGAGAATTGCTTAAGCCCAAGAGTTTAAGGTTGCTGTGAGCTGTGACGCCACAGCATTCTACCAAAGGCGACAAGTAAGACTCTGTCTCTACAAACAAACAAACAAAAAATAAATAAATTAGTCTCCAAAGTAAGAGAGTTGACAACTGTGGCTGGGAAAGTAGGAACTAACGTGGTAATACCTGAGTGTCTGCTTTCAGTTACTTTCTAAGACTCAGATTCTTTTCAACGTAAGTTTTTCAAACTTTCTGTTCTCCCTTTCTAACTTCCTTACTCATAATCTCTTCCATTTTTCCACTTTTCCTACCCTCATTCCTGCACCATTCTGCTTTCTTTCTTTACTTCTCTATTTACAAAAATGAGGAAAACTTGCCCACAGTTTTGCTCATAATTTCTCAGTATTCTCATATGTATTTAGTTCCTTCTCCCTCCCAGGGCTGGGGCTCTTTACATAAAACGAAAAAGGCACCAGGTGTTCATATGCACACACTGGTGGCCCCACCTTCTATGAAGCCTGCAGCTGATACAGTTTGGGGAGAGTTAGTGTTAGAATACAAAATAATGAATATGAAAGTAAGTTCACGCTCTTGGAAAGGGCCCTTGTAAGCAAAGGGCCCTAGAGTTTTATTAGCTCCACAGCAAATCCGCCTCCGCATCCGTATATAAAAAGCCTTGAAAATTCTTTTACTCCTTTCTTCTATCCTAAAACAGTCATAATGAGATGGCTGCCTCGCTGTCTTTCCCCTAGGTTATATAAGAATAAATAATGAAAGAGGCTTGTTAGTTCAGATCTTGAAGATCTGACTCTTAAGTGGGTGTTAAATATAAAAGCTACATCACAGTAATTAACTCTTTTTGGTATGCACAAATATATTATAGTGTACAAAAACATAATTTTGGCTCATTCAACACCCTCACGCTTATGTAACTAATAATGATGCCAAAGTGATATTACTATGTCTCTTAAAATAATTCTTTAGTGCAAAACATGCAATAAATAGAATAATTTTTTGTGTTCTTAGACAGTCTCTTATTATGCTAACAAAATTACTTCACAACGAAGTGTGAGACATGTTGACTTTCTTTTGTTTCGTGGTTATTTTGCACGAACCTTAAAATTATAACCTCAAATATATGAATCTATTTTTATCATTCATTGAAAAAAGCTTTTATATTGCTTCTTATTGTAAATAACTAAATTTACAATGTTTGTCCCTCAAGTTATATTCAATGGCAGTTAATTGTTAGTTGATTTTAATTATACATCATAGTCTTTGTTCTGGAGACAGTCCAAAGAGTAGATCATCTTGGTGTGTAATTTATTGAAACAGTTTCTAGGCAGCCTGCCATATGAAAGACCATGTGGTACAATTGTCATTAAAATTAGAAAAATATTGGTATACATGTTTGAATTAAGGATTAGGGGATGGTTCTATAAATTATGGAAAGCTCTGAAAAGTATTACTAAGGTTCGAATTCAGCCAAAGGCCCATTTTCCAAATATCACTGTGATACATAGATGCAACTTCATACCTGTTGTCAGATTTTGGTGAATGCTGCTTCTGCTAATAGAATTTGCGATCTCTCGTGAATAGTGAAGTGTTCTTTTTTAGCAGATGAGTAGGCAGGTAAATATAGTGTCTAGATATTGGATAAGACACTAAAAATATTACAAAATATAGAGCACTTTTGCATTTTAAAATAAAGGGCCCAAACTCCATTTTCTTCAGTTACAGGTAACATTTTACTCAATTTAAAAAATAGTAAAAATGCTCAGGCAGTATTTAAAGTCATAAATGTGTTCTCATGATATAGAAATGTTCACTAGCTGCCATTGAAGAGCATCATTAAACACTATTATTTTATTATTATATTTTTGAAACTCAGTAGAAGTATGTCGGGTGAAGACTAGCATGAGGTGGCCAAAGATAACACTCTGGAACCTTTTTTGGTAAAAGACTCATCCCCCTTCTCCTTCTTTCCTTTAATAGCTATCTTAGGAATCTTCAGAAGCAAATCTCAGGGCAGAGTGCAAAAGCAACGAAACAGATCAGAGAAGCAGAACTTGTGTTTGCTGAAATAAAACATTCAGTGCTAAATGCAACACTCAAAGTCTCATTAATTTTTATTTATTTGAAGAGTTAGGTTTACTATATTTTTGCATAGGAAAATATCTTTAAAAACACGTGTTGGTAATAAAATAACAACCCAAACCAAGTATTTTTGTCTTTTCTAAAATCGAGTTTTATTATGTTAATCAAACAATCTAAGTTTCAGAGGTCACTCACCGTGATGTCTTGCCCATGTGCCCAGGTTAGCTGACGCACTCTCGGACATCAGCAGGTACCTCCAGGCCTCGCTACGCCCAGAGAGATACTACGATAAGCTATGAATAGTAGGGCAGTCAGAAAAGTTGTGGACTCAGAATCAATGGAACACATATATGAGAAAAAAGCACTCTTAGAGATTAGCAGGGTCTTAAGCCCTGACCTGCTGGCTCCTGTGTAATTTGACCCACCATTAAGTGGCCGGGTGCTGCTTGCCCTTCTAACATCTAACCCCTTGTTTAATTTTTTTGAAAACAGCACATTTGACGTTGAAATATATTTTCTTAAAAGTATATTCATTATTTGCTTCCAGTTAATTTAAACTGTGAGTTTTAAACCCCCAAAGGAAAAATGAAATTTTGCCTTCTGTTTTAAAACCAGGGGTAATGGCAAAGTATGGTTGTTATAATTTTTTTCCTCTAAAATGTCTGAGAGGAAACACATGAAGAGAACAGATAATTTTAAAAAGTCAGTAGTATGAGACCATAGGTTTCTTTAATAAATATTGAGCTCAATCCAAGTGCTGAGAAATGTGCTAGATTCTGGGTACAGAATCATTAATAAGATTCATACCCTTGAACAGCACATAGCCAAAGGCAGTGACTGATTAATTGGATTAGAGCACCATAGGAAATGATGCTAAGATCATAGATTCCACTTACAGACCAATTAGCTAACTTGTCTTTATTCTATGACCATCAATTGCATGAAGATTAGATACTTGCGTGGTTTTGTGCATTTGTGTGCTGTCTCTTGCCAAAAAGAATTTGAGAGAGCATGCAGCTAAGCGAACATAGTACAGAAACTTAGTGCAAGTTACCAGAAATGGCTTAGACACCATATTTTATAAGATTGTTAAAAGCTACATACTTTTCTCCATGTTAGCCTACAAAAGACATTGAAACTGATACATACTGATTCATTCAGTAATCCAAAAAATATTTAAAACTATAAAGTGGCTTTTGTAAAGAAATGTAGCATCCCATATTGTCTAGCAACGGGAAAAAAATTAAAAGGAGATTTAACAATTCCTTCATTGATTTATTAGGAACCAAGTCTTAAATATGAAATCTATATTTAGTATGACAGATACAATTGTACAAAGGTAATGATTTGCAGAATAGTGATTTCTTAGATGTAGCTAAACCGTTGACAGATTTTCCACAGTAGAATTTTCAGTGAAGTCCTCTCTATTTTTTTCTAATTTAATTACTATCTACATTATTTGCTTAAAGCCTTAATTGGTAGTGGAATTATAATTATCATCATTTTATTCATGTGCTGAAATAAGCCCCAAAACAAGACGGAGGTAAGGACAACCCTTCTGACTAAATTTCAAAGGCTGTACTTATGCAGCTACATATGCAGCACTTATTACAAGTGTATTGTTTTATGATAAATTAACCAGTTAATTCAGTAGAACATCTATTCAAAATGTTCCTCAAATCATTTAGAAAGAACATACAAGATCATTGGCCATATTCTTCATACTTTAGTCACTATATTAAACATTTGGGGGAAATAGTTTTTCTTTTTTTTTTGTAGAGACAGAGTCTCACTTTATGGCCCTCGGTAGAGTGCCATGGCCTCACACAGCTCACAGCAACGTCCAACTCCTGGGCTTAAGCGATTCTCCTGCCTCAGCCTCCGGAGTAACTGGGACTACAGGTGCCCACCACAACGCCCGGCTATTTTTTGGTTGCAGTTCAGCTGGGGCCAGGTTTGAACCCGCCACCCTCAGTATATGGGGCCAGGTTTGAACCCGCCACCCTCGGTATATGGGGCCGGCGCCTTACCGACTGAGCCACAGGCGCTGCCCATGGGGGAAATAGTTTTTCTTGATCTTACTCTTCAAGAGCAAGTACTTGAAAAGGATCACAGGTTGGAGAAGTTGGCTATATGACATATCTTTTCATGAAAAGGATTTATAATTATTTATCAAATTTTTGGAGAATGGAGACATCTGTTGATTTACCTATACTAACATAGGTGGCAGAGAATCCTGTTTATTCTAAATATTTGTCCACTTCTTCATTAGTAATACTGCCATAATTTTTAGCGGGGCATAGACCCACATAGACTAAAGACTACCTCTTTGGCTTGGCACCTGTAACACAGTGGTTACAGTGCCAGCCACATACACCGAGGCTGGCGGGTTTGAAACCAGCCTGGGCCAGCTAAACAACAATGACAACTGCAACAAAAGAAAAATAGCCAGGTGTTGTGGTGGGTGCTTGTCATTCCAGCTACTCAGGAGGCTGAGGCAAGAGAATTGCGTAAGCCCAAGAGGTCGAGGTTGCTATCAGCTGTGACATCACAGATCTCTACTGGGGGTGACATAGTGAGACTCTGTCTCAAAGAAAAAAAAAAGAGAGTCTACCTTTTAGCCTTCCTTGTAGTTGGGTGTGACCAAAAGATGGAATCTGGCTTATGATTCCATAAAAGGAAAAGTCTTGAGTGTGAAGTTTATAATTTCCCACATAGATGACACATGGGAACATGTCCATGTGTCTTTCCTCTCCTCTGTTGGTTGGAAAGGAAATCTGATTACTCACACTTCACCAGCTGCCTTGCAATGTGAGGTCACCTTGTGAAGAGAAGACTACTTGTTAATAGCGTTTGAAGACGGGAGGTGTCTGGGTTTCCTGTATCACCAGGTTTCTACTAGCCCTGTGCCTCCTAATTGTGGCCTTTGTGTGAAAAAGAAGTACCTTCATTTCTTACATAAGACACTAGCGTATTATTTTTTATTTTAGATTTTGTAAAAAGCTTGCATTCAAAACTTACAATTAAACAACGTGTGAAAAAGCGTTTTTGACATAATGTGACGGTGTTATTATATAATATGTTCACCTTGATTCTCATGGCTGCGTTTCATGAACGTAAATTCATGGGAGGCAAACTTCCAAACAGGAAGGCTATATTTTCATTAATTTGATGATAAGCTTATGCCTGTCAGAGTTTTTCAGATGTCTTAAGCGTCTATATTGCTACTTTGATCATTTTGTTTTCTTATTAGCTGCCATGCCAACTAAGGCACATTTGCAAGATTGTAATTAGTGTGTTATTGAGAAATAAAAATAATCAACAGAAAGAATTAGATGCTTTTATCTCTCTTTTTAAATTCATTTCTTAATAGCTTTTAGAACAAATAAAAAATTTCTTATAATTAAAAAGATCACTCTATAATGAACATCATGTCCTCTGCTTGTGTTTAACAGTTAACATTCTATTAGAAAGCTGCTTTTAGAAAACCAATTGTGAGGTATATCTCTTATCTTTGGGGTTATATAATGGATATGGATATTTAATTTTTTCCAAATCTCCATTTTTTTAAACATTCCTGGTAAAGTGGTATATTTTTCAAGTTTCATACTCAAAGGAAGCGACTAGAAAGATGGTTTCAAGGAAAGTAGCCGCAGACATAATTCTCTCATTCATTCTGCCCTCTGGCTACAGCACACTACTTATTCATATTCTTATGAAAAGAAAGTGTGTTTTAAAAATTAAATTATATCTTCTAATATCTTCTAGAATTATTCCTGCAGTATCTTTTACTAATGGTGAAAGGAGTCAAAGTCAAAATTAATAGAAAGATACCAGTTTCAAAATGCCTGTTAGAATTCTTTTCTGGGTTCTGTTAATTACTCAAAACTCAGTTCCAATAATGTGTAAAATCATTGTTTCAGATTATAGAAAGCCTATTCTGCCACTAGAATGGTACAGACTTTCTGGCGACAGTGTGGCATCTACCAACTTTGTCTCACGTGTCTTCTTTGGTATATATGCTAGATTGGACGTTGCCTTCTATGATATATTTTTTCCTTTAACATCCCTTTTAAGGAAAGGAGTGGTGAAGAGGATGTGCTGTGCCTTCAGCGCCATCGTTTGCAGAGACTGGTGCTGATATAACAGGAGAAACAAAATACATCCATGAGTGCGCCTGTGTCCTAAACTGGCAAAACAGGAAGGAAGCATTTCTTCCACAGGTTTCCAGACAGCATAAGGAATGTATCAGTTCGAAATGTGATTTGACTTGTAATTATATTTATAATTTAAAAGTTTTATGAAGACTGTCACAACCAAGAGGAGTCTAAGCGGAAATTATTACTAAATCTAACATGGTGTCCTGGATGGGATCTTGGAACAGACAAAGAACATTAGGCAAAAACTTCAGAAATCTAAATACAGTATGGGCTTCAGTTAATAATAGCATATCAGTATTACTTCATTAATTATAGCAAATGTGCCACGCTAAGGTAAGATGTTAATAAAAGGGAAACTGGGTGTGTGGTATGCTTGGAAACTCTCTGTACTCTGCGATTTTTCAGTAAATATGAAAAAGTTCTAAAACGAAAAGTGCATCAAACAAATACTTTAATATGGCATTATCTATAGATGTATATTCAAAAGTAATCTCTTACCCAGGGTGTTAGCACCATTTAAATTTACTAGCTTCACAAAGGTCAAACATTTTACCTCTTTTGGCCAAACAGGGTGGGCTTATTTGTCCTTTTAACAGACAAATGGCATCTTAGTTTTGTTTTTTAAAATGGACATTTATTGTATTTGTGCATGGAAGAAGAGGTGTGCTTCAACATATTAATAAATTGCTGCAATGATTAGTTTTATGTTATTTACCTCAAAGCAACTTAAAAACAATTTTCATTTGCAAAATTATGTGTCAGCTTATTTATATTCATCTGCTTAAAATGTGTTTTGCTTTTATTGAGAAAATAATTCCCATAATTTCTTCAATAAGGAATAGGATACCTAGAAATCAGTGTTTTGAAACCGTGTAAGATAAGCTTTGATTCTTCCACCAAACACTTCCCAAATAAAGCTGTGAGACAGCTGTGGTGAAAATTCTCTCTTACTTTGGGCCATCTACTTACAAGACCCTACAGGAAGCTGGTCACTTTCTTTCTATTCTTTCAGGTGCTTCAGTAAATGAAGCTTGCCATCCATGCTTCCCTATGTGACACAGATCCCCAGCTCATGCATTCCCAGCATTAATACTCTGGCTAAGGTGCCTTAAATCTTTCCTAACCTCAGAGATCCTCCTTTCAGTTAAATAGGCTGATAGAAGCATATTAAATGGAACACATTCTAGCTGTCAGAGATACTAGGTACAGTTCTAAGCACTCTACATGTAGTAAAGTTCACGTTTAACAAACGTTCTTGACATTAACGCTATTATTACCTTAATTTTAGAGAAGAAGAAACTGATGCGAGAGGTTCTAATGTGCATGCTCAAGATCACCAGTTAATAAGCAGTGGAGTCTGATTTTTAGCCCAGATAGTCTAAAATGTTGCTTCCCAGCATCTTGTCAGTGTACAAAAATGTAGAGGAAAGACTGGTTTGGTGAACTTAAAAGACCTAAATTCAAATCCAACCTTAGTTAAAATTTTTAAAATAATTCTGTATTAATGTATTCATTAATAAATGTGAAACAATTGAACTAAATGCCAGTTTTCCAAAGCTTGGTTAGGGAGAAAGGGTTATTTGATATCATATCTTCATACAACTCTATAAATTATGAGAATGCTCTACCAAATAAGCAAGAAATTCTTTCCTACATTCAAAATTATTTCATGACAGTACTTGTAGCTATATTGATTTTTAGAAGGTTTTAGGATGTCAGGAATACTTTCTGAATCTCAGCCTCTGCTCCCCTGTATCAATTCTCTATATAACAGCTGGCAAGTCTGTAAACCAGAGCCACTTCGCCATTCCTCTACCTCTGCCTTCCAGTGGCTTCACTTTGCAGAGCAAAACACAAAGTCTAAAATATTCTCCAACGCTTCACTTGATTTGACACGCTGTCTTTCTTCCCCCCACCCCATTCTCACTCTTCTGACTCCCATGTACACTTCTGACCAGCCCCTCTTCTTGCTATTTTGTGAACATGTCAGAACACTCCAGCTCAGGGCTTCATGGGGTTGTTCCCTGGAACATTTCCTCACCTGGGTAGCTCATTGGCTAGCCTTCACTTCCTCAAATCCCCTCTTAACAAATCTTCTTACCAAGGAGAACTTCCCACATCTTCCCTCACTCAACCCACGTAAATTCTCCTTACTGTGCTTTATTTTTCCCCCCAAAATTTAACACCACATAATATTACTGAATACCTAATTGTTCATTTGTGCTTTTTATCTGTTCTGTTTCCCAAGAAGGTGATGTTGAAGAAAGAGACTAATTTTGTTTACTCTGTATCTCCAGCACCTGGCCTACAGTAGTCCTTCAACCAGTATTTGTTGAATGAATAAATGAATGAATATATCTAAATAACACGGTATAATTTATGCAGAGTCTAAGGGGACACTTAATATATCTTTTTCCTTGGTAATTTAAACCTTCTAAATGATTTTTATATTATTTGAACATAGTAAATCGTTACTATCTCATTTTCTGCAGAGCAGAGAGATATGCATTTAAATTCTATATCACTTTTTTTTTTTTTAGAGACAGAGTTTCACTTTATTGCCCTCGGTAGAGTGCCATGGCGTCACACAGCTCACAGCAACCTCCAACTCCTGGGCTTAGGCGATTCTCCTGCCTCAGCCTCCCGAGTAGCTGGGACTATATCTCACTTTTTATCAGTGGCAATATGCATAATTCTTTTTTTTTTTACCTTTTTGAGATTGTTTCCCTGTGTATAATTTGTGGATAATAGCACCCATCTTGCAGATTTCAGTGTGGATTAAAAAAAGCTAGAAGATAATTATGTAGAGTTATAAAGAAGTAACATGCTAGCCAGGTATGGCTCACACTTGTAATGCTAGTACTTTGGGAAGCTAAAATGTAAGGGGTGCTTGAGTTTAACACTTCAAGACCAACCTGAGCCAAGAATGAAACTCTTGTCTCTAAAAAATATGGAAAACTTAGCCAGGCATGGTGGTACATAGCTGTAGTCCCAGCTACCCCTGAGGCTGAAGCAGGAAGATCTCTTGAGGTCAAGAGTTTGAGGTTGCCATGAGCTGCAGTGATACCACGGCACTCTAGACTGGGTGATGGAGTGAGATGCTATTCCCTGTCTCAAAAAAAAAAGAAAAAAGAAAAAATAGCAGGCTAATATGTAGGTCTTCATCATTGAGAGCATTTATGCCCCTACCAGAATGGAATCCCAGCCCAATTAACATTATTTAATAACAGCCCAACTCCCACCACTTCCCAAAGCTGGCACAAATGGAATTAACTACATTTATGCTGCCTTTCATTCAGAAGTTGGAGCAACTTGAGATAAATTGCCTTTGCCCTAACCCAGATGTGTGAATTACCAACTAGCATTATTTATTCATTCCAATGCTTCTCTCATTGACATTGAATAATTGAGAGTTGATTGTGTTTAGGAAAATCAACAATCCCATGGCTCAGTTCACTTTTGAGAGCACAGAACCCACCAACCTTCAAGAGAATAAAGAATTAATGTATTTCAAGAAACACAATGCAAGTGCAAAATTTTTATTTGTTGAAAACTTATAATAATTTTAATGAAAAATCTAGATTAAAAATAAAGAACTGATAGTTGTAAGTAATAAATATTTGTGAACATATGTATACTTTATTGTAAATATTATATATTAACATTAATTAAATATAAAAATTCTTAGTAGATATTATGGTCATGTTTTTGAAATTTCTTTTTTATTTGTTAGCAAACAAAAATATTTCATTGAATCTATTGGGCCACATTAACATCACATTAACTTCTTCTAACCTTTAGAAATTAGGAAAAGGTAGCAATTATATGCTTAACAATTCACTTTAGAATCAACTAATTAATCATTCATTGCCCATGGCACTAATAAGTCATTAGTCTTGTGAAGGCTCATTATAAGGAGAAATATGTAGACAGGTTTATTTAGGTGATCCTTTCTGAATGCTGATAAGGTTATTTGTAGATGATACATGCATGTTAGGATCAATTATAACAAATTAGAGAGGGTTATTTTTTCTCCTTTCATAAAGGCAGGATGGATAGATGCTGTTTAACCCAGCTAAGAATTACAGTTTCAGGATGTCTGTGAGGTTTCTTCATAAGTAAAGAAAGAAAGAATGGAGTAATTTTCTGATGAAACCCAATTTGTATATCTTAACTAATTAATTTGAGAAGCTCACAAAATTCTGACTATGCATAAACATTCTTAAGCAGGTTTTAGGAAATGCATATTTAGAAGTTTATAACCTTACAAAACTTTGAATCCAGCTAATAAAGGCAATCAATAACAAAATTACATCACTATTTTTTTTCACAAGGAAAAAAAAGCATGTTGTTAAATTACTTAATTTGTTTAGCTTTTTAATGGTCTGCCCCACTTCTTTTTTTTTGAGGGGGGAGACACAGTCTCACTATGTCATCCTCAGTAGAGTGCTCTGGCGTCACAGATCACAGCAACCTCAACTCTTGGGCTTAAGTGATTCTCTTGCCTCAGCCTCCCAGATTGATGAGGTTATTTGTTATACTTATACTTTGCATTTTTTGCACACCAAAAGTGACATGTAGATATGAGTCACTTCACTCTTCCTGTTTAGTTGACCATCCAAATTGGCCTATTCATTTCCCCTCTAAATGCTTCTGCTTTTCTAACTATGCCCCCTCCTGTAGCTGAATCTATAGGCACCTGCCACAATGCCCGACTATTTTTTGATGCAGTTGTCATTGTTTTAGCTGGCCCAGGGCCAGGCTCGAACTCACCAGCCTTGGCGTATGTGCCTGGTGCTGTAACCACTGGGCAATGGATGCCAAGCCCTCTATCCCACTTCTGCTACAAGTTTAGGTTGCAGCTATGTAAGATCTAAAAATTTATATTGACTAGGGTCGGACAGAGACCAGCTGAAAACAAGACAGAACCACTTAGCCCCACCACACCAAGCAGATCCCCAGTTTCTCAAGGCCATAGCACTGTATGGGTCCTTGACAAAGCTCCAGGGGAAAAATCAAATGGTATAAAACAAACATGGGGCGGAATCAGCGGAAAAACTCTGGTAACATGAATAACCAGAATAGATCAACCCCACCCAAGGAAAGATATGGCAGATGTAACTGAAGATCCCATTCATAAACAGCTGGCCAAGATGTCAGAAATCGAATTCAGAATTTGGATTGCAAACAAGATTAATAGAATGGAAGAAAATTTGGAATTAGAAATTTGAGGAGCAATTCAAAAGGCGGAATAAGAAATTCGAGGAGAAATTCAAAAGTTGACTAAAGAATTTAAAAAATTTAAAGACAAAACCACCAAAGATTTTGATGCACTGAAGCAAGAATCTGCAGCCCTCAAAGATCTGAAAAATACAGTAGAATCCCTCAGTAACAGAGTGGAGCAAGCAGAAGAAAGAATTTCTGACATTGAAGACAAAGCCTTTGAATGCTCCCAAACTCTCAAAGAGGAAGAGAAATGGAGAGCAAAAAAGGATCATTCTCTAAGACAGCTCTGGGATAATTCGAAGAAGGCTAATACCTGCCTCATTGGAATCCCTGAAAGTGATGAAGTGGCCTCACAAGGCACAGAGGCTCTTCTCCATGAAATTACGAAAAAGAATTTTCCATATATGCCAAGAGATTCTGAAATTCAGGTATCAGACAGTTTCAGAACCCCAGTATGACTCAATCAGAAGAAGACATCCCCCAGGCATATCATAATTAATTTCACTAAAGTTAATATGAAGGAGAAAATTCTGAAAGCCAGACATAAGAAATCCATTACCTACAAAGGGAAGACTATTAGAATGACTGCAGATCTCTGCTGAAACTTTTCAAGCCAGAAGTGGGTGGTCATCAACTTTTAATCTCCTAAAGCAAAATAACTTTCAACCCCAATCCTGTATCCAGCTAAACTGAGTTTCATTTATGATGGAGAGATTAATGATATTCACATGTTGAAGAAATTTGCCATATTCAGGATATTCTCAGACCTATCCTCCGCAATGACCAGCCCAATCCTCTACCACAAAAGTAAACTCACTCAGAATCTTTTGATCAAACTCCAACTTCCACAGTGGCGAAAGGATTAAAAATGTCCACTGGGCTTTCAAAAAACTTGATACCCAAAATTGTACCAGACTTATCAATATTCTTCATTAATGTGAATGGCTTAAACTGTCCTCTAAAGAGGCACAGGTTAGCTGACTGGATACAAAAACTCAGGCCAGATATTTGCTGCATACAAGAGTTACATCTTACCTTAAAAGATAAATATAGACTCAGGGTGAAAGGATGGTCGTCCATATTTCAGGCAAATGGTAATCAGAAAAAAGCAGGTGTTGCAATTCTATTTGCATACACAATAGGCTTTGAACCAACAAAAGTAAGGAAGGATAAGAATGGTCACTTCATATTTGTTAAGGGTAATAGTCAATATGATGAGATTTCAATTATTAATATTTATGTACCCAACCAGAATGCACCAAAATTTATAAGAGAAACTCTAATAGACATGAGCAACTCAATTTACTCCAGCTCCATAATCGTCGGAGATTTCAACACTCCTTTGGCAGTGTTGGATAGATCCTCCAATAAAAAGCTAAGCAAAGAAATTTTAGATTTAAACCTAACCATCCAACATTTCAATTTAGCAGACATCTACAGAACATTTCATCCCAACAAAACTGAATATACATACTTCTCATCAGCTTACAGAACATACTCCAAAATTGATCACATCTTAGGTCCCAATCTAACCTCAGTAAATTTAAAGGAATAGAAATTATTCCTTGCATCTTCTCAGACCACCATGGAATAAAAGTTGAACTCAGTAACAAAAGGAAGCTGTATACTCATACAAAAACATGTGGGTTAAATAACCTTATGCTGAATAAATAAATAAATAAATAAAAATTTATATATTTATGCACTCAGATACTTGATTTATAAAAAATTATAGGATTGATTTATTTCACCAAAGTGACTGTCCAGTTTCATCAGATTAATGGAACTGGCCGGTTATTTTGGTTTAGAAGGAAAAGATTTAAGTAGGTGAGTATTAATCATGGAGAGATTTTATTCTACTTTAAGTAGTTATGTAACACTTGGGAGTTTTTAACTTTGCTAATCACAGACTTTTGGGTTTTTACACGTGAGTATAGCAGTATGTATCATTAAGATTCCAATTCATATTTAATTTGAAAAAATGTATTTTACAAAACCAACAAAGTGCTTTAAAATATCCATCCAAAGGTCCTACAATTAAAACTACTGTATACTTCAGGAATTATTTTGAAGACAATTCGATTTAAGCTGTGCCACTAACTCTAGCCAAAACATACAGACTAACATTTAATGTGTTGCTACTAACAATTTAAACCCACTAATGAGCATTTAAATGTGACTCCATTAACAATAATGGCCCAAACTTTGCCCTTGGATGCCCCCATGTTGTTTCCATTGAGGTCACACTGAACATATTCTGGAAGGACTAAGCAATTGATACAATGATTTATTTTTTAACTACTCATATTCATAGAAAATATGTTGTGATCTAAATAATGACAAAACCCGATTTTCACATTCAAAAACTGATGTGATTGAAAGCTTTGCTCATGATCAGTGGCCTGCTCATCCTCCCACCTGAACACCCCAGAAACACAGAAGGCATAGAATACTTGGTAACTGTCAAAAATACGAAAAAAAAAAAACTGTCACAAATACATAGAATTAATTGTGAAGCAGAAGTCATGGTTCAGTTTCCTCAAAGACAGTATATAAATTGCAAACATCCCATAACAAACACCCCACAAATACAAGTTTACTCAGGGGATTCACATCCAGATTCTTATGGTTTAAACCAAATATTATATTTAATCAATTATAATTTATATCCTCCATGTAATATGAGCATTTATAAGCTACTTTTAAAGAGGACATTTCAGTACCCAATCGCATATGGCTCTTATTTTTACTTATTTATAAAGTAGCTTATTTTTATAGCAAAAAATTAAATAGTGAACATATACTACTGTATATGTATTATTTATGTCAGGAAGTTCACTCTGACTTAAAATGCATTTTTATTTCACTGCAGTTCTTAAACATTTTGTTGTATTATAATGTTATTTGATAAGGTTGAAGTCCCCCAACTTATACTTGGCGTTTTTTTGCACACCAAAAGTGACAGATAGGTATGAGTGACTGCACTCTTCCTGTTTAGTTGACCATCCGAATTGGCCTATTCATTCTCCCTATAAATGCTTCCACTTTTCTACCTCTGCCTCTTCCTCTTCCATTGCATTTGCCTTCCATGTCACCTCACAGTGAAGTATTCCTTCATGGCCCAACGGAAACACATTTATTTAGTGAAGCCCTTCCTTCGTTCTCCATCAAGAAGGGAACACTCTTATCTCTTGAGCTGTTATTGCTCTATCAGTCAGGATCCAATCAGAAAAACAGAATCCACATGAGTTGTTTTGCCAGAGAGAATTTATATGAGAAATTATTTAAATAGATATGGGAAGGAAAAAACTGAAAGAGGAGAACTCTAAGGTTCTGATGAGATCGTAACTGTAAGAAGGAGCTAGCACCCCTAGGGCTGAGACAATGGAAGTGGCCGGGATTATTAGAATCTATACGCATTAAAGAAGGTCCCTCTGGTGGTGGAACCCGTATTTTCAGGAAGGTGCATGTGCCTCAGGAACTAAGAGGCCTCCATGGAATTGAGACTTATACCCCAAAAGATGGCATTCTAGCTGGCTGGGCTGTGTGTGCCTCAGGGATTGAGAGGGAAATGAACCAGAGAGATAACCGATCCTGTGAAGGTGAAGAGCTATTTGCTGGGGCAATGCTGATAGGACAGGAAGCCAAGCAGTAAACTGGCACATCCTTTCCCCTTTGCCTCAGCTGTATCCTCGCTGAATTGGAGAAAACTAACTGCAAGCCAGCTGGCAAAAAAAATAAAAGCTAGGTCTAACATCACAAAACAAAGCATAGAAGGGTGAATTTGACAGAGAGATAAGAACTTAATAACCAGCACCTTAGCACTGTAATTATACCTCCTTTCAGACACGTAGCATTTTCTTTTATCTAATGTAGTATTTTGTATTATCTTCTCTCCTATCAATCTCTAAGATCCTTGAAAATAACCATCTGGAGATTGTTCATATCTTGATCTTCCAGTTTCAGTTAATATTGTTCAATAATGGCATATACGAATTTCTTTCCAAATTAAAAACCTCTCCTTTGCAAATATAAGTACTGAATGTTTTATTGTAAAAGATCATTAGAAAATTCGTTTTTCTTTTATTTGACACTTCAAATAACTTTCCTAGGATTTTATTGAATGTACTTAATATAACACATGTATCCAAATAAATACAAAAAAGAGTGTTTTTTTTAATTAATCTTTCAGTAGTCTATATCATTATACAATTATTGCTTCAGTTTCCCCAAAGATTATTGTTTCCCAGCCCAGTCTTACTTTTTTCTTTCTTCTCCACTAAGGACAGTGACAGCAGAATCAGAAAGATATACTGGTGGTCTTCCAAAGCTGAAGCAAATGGAGGAAGAGGCTCTGTAGGCTAGGGCAGGAAAAGTCAGGAGAGAATACCAAAGTTCAAAGTGAAGATCTTTATGCCACACACATCCAGAAATGACTTACTGGCACATGTCTGTGTATATACAGCCTGACTCTCCAGTTGCTGTAAGTTGATCATGTGGATGAACTGGCTGAACTCCATTAATATTAATAATCTGAATTTCATCTCATAGACAATGGGAATTCGGCTGTTTACCCACAAATAAACATTTATATGTATGAAAATACACATTCATAGTTTCAATCATGTGGGCCCTTATGTTATGCTCTTGAGCTTTGTAATGGTAGGATTTTTTTTTAATGGATAGAAATATTTTACAATGAACTCTTTATATAACAACCAATTTGAAAAGGCCCGAGGGAAGTGTTGTGTAAAACTCTATATAAAACTCTTAAGGTCCTAAGGTTGTCCTGAGAGGTATGAAATCAGCATTAAGATGTGTTGTTAAAATTTTATTTTCTCCAAAGGAAACCATTTGTTGCAGTAAAATAATTTTATGTACAGCATGTCAAATTTTATTTTACAAAACAATGTTAAACTTGGAATTGATTATTCATTTTGCAAATTATTGACTACACAGTTACTTTTCTTAATGTAATTTTGTTGTATATGTAAAAAGCAATTCCATTTGTCAAAATTGGATTTGCACATAATTTTATAGTTAGCGATTTTGGGGGGAATTTATCTCTATTGCAGAAAGTATGATAATAGTTAAAACTGATGAGAGTTAGACTTTGTTAATGATATACTTCGTATCCTGTTTGAAGAAAATAAGGTCCATGTTATTCTCAGTATAGTTGTTGAGTCAGAATCTCATCTCTATAACTATTTCTGTTACTATAGGCCATGGATACTATCCACAGCTGAAGTTCAGTTTATAGTTAATATCAGTAAGCTGTGAAGGATCAGCAAAGTCACTATTGAGTATCTGATTGTTAAAAGAAGCAGTTCATCATAAAGGTAAAAAAAGCACAAGATTTGGGTTAAAACGAAGTGTTTTTTACTTATAAGCCTTGCAATCTTAGGTAAATTTATCTGAGCCTCTCAATGTACAAAAATAAAGACACTAGTAATCATCTCTTAAATTTGTTAGGCAGATTAAAAAAGATTAGTAAGACCAAGTGTTTAGCACATAATTACAATAAAGGGTAGCTATAATATTATGAATTTCATTGCTATTCTCAGGTTTAACCATGTTTGTTTTTACTCTATCTTCATTATATAGATGTACATGAGTTTTATTAGGGTTTCATTTTAGGGGTACACTTATATATAAAACCTGGTGTTTCATCGCCAGCTTTCAATCTGATACTACTCTCCTCACCTGAAACCATGATGTACTAGCAAATAACACAATTGTTTTAAATTTTACATGACATTGTGCTGTGTATCTTCTTCTAACCCATGCATTTTGTTCCCAGCATACTGTACAGTTATACTTTCTGGCGCACACCACTGTCAGTCACTTATTAATAGTGTATTCTATAAGCTCCACATGGCTGGAGAGTACACAGCCATCTATACCTGAACAAAGAGTTGTTAAATGGGGATCTATGGTCATATCTCTATCAATAAGTGAGCATTCCTTCTAAGGAATTTTAAAAAGATAGGGAATCACTTGTGTAGCATTATACTAGAGCCTTATAGATGTTATCTCATCATCAGAATTTATTATTCTACTATAAAATGTTTTTTGAAGTCAAATCCATATACTATTTTCTCCATCCAGAGATATTTTCTGATGAGTCAGCAAAAGAGTTTGATAATGTTAAGTCACAATAACTTTCATTATAGAAATCTTTAAAATTTTAATTGAGACATTGAGATAAATAAATGTTCACTCTTTAAAAATGAAGTGACCTAATGCAGATATACATATGGGTACTTAAGGGAAGAGTCATATTTAGATGTGCTTGCATTGCTAGTAATAATGATTCAATAAGCTTAAGACCAGTATTCAATTATGAGTTAGAAATAGGTTAGGAATTCAATTAAGAAAATGATTGCCGATGATGGGCAAAAGGGAACAGAGACAGGACAGAAGTGTATCAAAATGCACTGCTGAAGGCCTAGCCCCTTTAAGACTCTAGAGACTGTCCTGCTGAAACTTCACCCTTCCTCTAGCATGACTCAGCTGCAGAGGTCACTGCAGGGAGAGTGAATGCTTTGGGGGAGCTAGGGAATGCAGAATGCTTAAACCTCAATAAAGACAACAAGAGTTGCTCTGGACTAAATAAGGAAAAAAAATATCTCCTTTCTTCTGTCTCCTTAGTTATGATCAGAAGTGTAGCTCTGTCTGAGCACAAACCTTTTTGAGTGTTAATTGTCACTCTATGATTTGTGTGGGTGGCCTAATTGGGGTCTTCTCTCATGTCCTGCTCCTGGATTGTGCTCTCAGTCCCATGTTCTGTTTGTGTTAAGATCATAAATACCTTAGACTAATAAAATTAAAAATAAATCAGTCCAATTAATGTAGTTAGTTAAAGAAATAGTTTAGTTAAGAAATGCAAATGCAGCAAGGACCACATTGTAATTTGTTTGCTTGTCTTCACTACATTGATGATTAAAACAATGGTGTATGAAATAAAAACAGAGCTAGCCTGGAGCAAGGAGCTGTTTTGATGTCCTCACTATGAAAAGCAAAATGGTCTCCTGACCCAGCTTAAAAACTTCCTCTTGTGTCTTGTGTTTTCTTTTTTCCCTCATCCTCTTGTCTCTGTCAACCACTACAAAGGCATTCTTGGCATAGTTTGGGGCTGGTCCCTGACACCTCCCAAAAAAAAAAGGAAGCAAATTATTTAGGTCTCAAACAAAAGATAAAATGTTAAATCAACAAGTTCTTATAATTTTTCCTCTTGAATCTTCTGAAAAAATGGGAAACGTATTTTGTTCAGTAGATTTTCCTTAAAACTTATCAATATAGTAAATCATCTGCTGTAATAAAGTTCAAGAAAAAAGTTATGTTAACAGATTATATTCACTCTAATAAGCGTTTGGATATAAACCAGAAAGTATTGCTGGAATGAATATAAATTTCATTAATTTACCCTACAGATGAGAAATGTAGAATCTGAGCTAAAGAAATAAAAACTGAAGAATTGAAACAAAAGTTTGTTTCAGTGTAATAGAACTTTGCCATAGAATTTCCCAAACAGTCACACGCTAATTCCTGGCACTTGTGGATGTGTTTATTTTCCTTATTTTTTTTTCTTTTTAATTTTTGAGACAGGGTCTCGCTCTGTTGCCTGGACTAATGTGCAGTGTTGTCATCATAGCTCAGTAGTTCACTGCAATCTCAAACTCTTTGGCTTAAGTGATCCTCCTGCTTCAGTCTTTGGAGTCGCTATACCTATCACAAGAATGAGCCACCACACGTGGCTAATTTTTCTATTTTTTGTAGAGATGGAGGGCATGTCTCTCTAAATCACTCAGTTTGGTCTTGAACTTCTGGCCTCAAGCAATCCTCCTTCCTCAACCTCTCAAAATGTTAGGACTACAGGCATGAGCTACCACACCCTGCCGTGGATATAGTTTTTTTTGTTTGCTTGTTTGTTTGTTCTTTTACATGGCAAAAGGAACTTTGCATATGTAATTAAGGTTAGGGAGGTTAAATGGGGGTTATTATTACGAAATACCTAGATTGACCCAATATAGTAACATGAACCTGTAAAAGCAGAGAACTTTCTCTGATTTAAAGAGGAGATGACACTGAAGAGAAAGTCTGTGAGACTGAAGCATGAGGCCTGGGCACACTATTGCAGGTTTGAACATGGAGGGGCAATGTGGCAAGTAGTACAGTGAGCTTCATTAGCTTAAGAATAGATTTTGTCTGAAAGCCTGCAAGGAAACAGGCACCGCAACCCTACGATATGAACGAATTCTGTAAACAGACTAAATGAGCCTAGGAAGGTATGCGACTCTAGAATCTTACCTGATAATTCCACATAATGTCCAGGCTGACTGACACCTCGGTTTCAGTTTTGTGAGAACAAGAGCAGAGGAACTATCTGATTTCATCTGTACTCCCAACTGAGAGAACAGAGAGATAATAAATTTGTGTTGTTTTGAGCCACTGACTCTGGTAATTTGTTATGATAGCAGTAGAAAACTGATAGAATATAAAATTTTCCCTAATTCCCTTTCTAACGAAAGTGTTGTTTCATTAATACATCCATCAGGATTTAATGGGTATTTTCCAAAAGACAAAATGAAGCTTTCAAAACAAACTAAAATCTATTTTTGTATAGTTGGGGTTTTTACACTCAAGCCTGCTCCGTTTCCTTCATATTTATTTAAAATAGTTTCTAAAATTCTTATGTGATTGAAGCTAATGTAATATTTATGCAATCAAAGTTAAAGTTGAGGCATATAATGATTTAAAGAGGTAAGCCATGAATATAAATTGCAAATTATCATAATTATTAAAGATCATAATATTTGCACAGAGAAAATATTTTTTTCTGAAGTAATAGTTTCTTTCATTAATTTGGTGAGTATATTTTCACAATGAGTAAACTAATAGTAGATTTTTATAATGAATACGTGATAATGGTCACATAATATAGGGATAAAAATAATCACAACATGATCGGAAAGTGCTTATTTAAATGGTGGTGTCTACTATTTTTGCATAATATGACTTAACAGAAATAAGTATTTAACAATAAGTATTTAAAGAATAATATAATTTCAGTAATCCAATTCTAAGAATCTATTTTATAGAAATACTTCTAAATATGAAAAATGTTACACATAAGGATATTTACTGCAGTATCATTTGTGATAGTAAAAATGTAGAAGTGAATTAGGCAATAGAGAAATAGTTACCCAAATTTTAGAATATAAACAGACTTAATGAAATGTGGTCACCTATATCAAAGATAGTTATTAGTACATAGTAAGTCATAAGCATGATTTTAAGTAATAAATAAAAAATCTAAAAATCAATTTTCATTAAAATTAAAACTATTTAAAATTGTAATATTTTAAAGAGAAAAGAATACTCACAAATATTAATAGTTCTTTTAAATAATGGAATTATGGTGACAGTTCTTTTGTTTGTATTTTTGAATAATTTTATGATGTATTATTTGCATGATTTACCGACATGTTAAAATAGATACTGGATTACTATGCTGATTTCCTACACTTTACTAGTCTGATTGGAGTCTGTCTTCTCATGTATTCAATTGCTTGATGATCAATAAGCTTAGACAGGAACGGATGTCACATCATGTTAACAATTATGTAGCTACTAAAATTTTGAGAAAAAAAATTGACCCTTGAGATTTTGCTCAAAGGAATGTCTAAAACTTCTCTTCTTTTCAACTTCTTACCAATCCCAGTTCAGCTTGCTTCACTTCTCCTCTGAGCTATGGCTATAGACACCCAGTCTTCCTTTGATCTATTCAGATTCCCATCCAAATGAGGGATTTCAGGAGGCAGTCTTACAATGTCACATTTCCAATAGCTCTCTTTTAACTATGAGCTAAAAAGGTAAAATTCATAACTTGTTTAACAGGGCTGAGCAGGTCTATGACCTGGAGACCTTCCAGACTCTTCACAACCTCACTCTTCTTCAGCTTCACTGACCCTCTGTCACCTTCCTAAGTACGGGATGTATTTCTTCTTGCTTGTCCCTTCACCCTCCCATGTTGGTAGTGTTAGCACCCAGTCTTCCTTCAATTATCAGCCCCAACATCTTAGCAATTGTTCAGAGTCGATTTATGCTGCATATATTTATTAGTGCATTCCTTTGAATTACTTATTTAAATCACTTGATAATGTATGTTAATTTTTGTGATTATTTGGTCATCAGTTTCCATTAACAGATTATAAACTCTAGGAGAACCAGACCAAGGATTCTTTGATATGTGGTCTTAAAACAGTGACATATAACGATACTCAATATTTCTGAATGAGTGAAAGAATAAAAGAAAATTATACTGTAAATTAAGTCACAGGTTAAAAACCAAAGCACCTTTACATAAATATAAAATTTCTATTTCTATAATAATACAGGAAATGAATGTGCCAATGCACTTTAAGTATTTGCTTTCATTGGAAAAATTAGCACCATTGAAGAAATGGGCCCATCACTGTACCTCAGTCTAATCCATTAAACATTTGAATCAACAAGTTGTTACCTCTTCATGTTTTTCTTCCAATAAACATTCCATTATAAGTTGGCTTTCAAAGTGATTAGGTCTATACTAATAATATGGTGGTTATAAAAATGGAAATTTTTATGCTGGTTCAATGATCAGTTTTGCTACTTTTTTATGATTATGCATAAAATCTTATATATTGATTTTTATAAATTTAGCCCTAAAAGATAGAGCCCATTCAATATGGTAACAAAATTAAGCTTTGGGGCTTGCTGGAGTTAGACATGACCCAGAAATGTGGAAAATTTACCAAACAAAAGTGCATTTCAACTTTCAGTGGAGGTAGATGATCAGCTGTCCAAACAATAGTGATTTATAAGGTAGCTTTTAATTCAATATGTACATACTCATTGGCTGCTGCAAAGGGTGAGCAAAAAAGAACCCGCCATTCCTATATGTATGAGAATAGAAATCTTCATTACACCAGTGTTTTTTGAAGAGAATCCTTGACCTTCAGAAGATTAGAGGAAATACACAAGAGAACTGATATTTCTCTTGTGAGAGAGAAAAAAGAAAGGGAAGTAGAAGAAAAAAAGCCAACCATGGAAGAACAGTTTAAGAGTTCAAGGATGCTCCTGAATGAGAATCCAGAATGTATGATAGAGGCAGGAGAATGCGTCTGAGTGAAGAAGTGTGACGGTCTGCAGTCTAGTGCTTGAGGCAAGAAGCATACTAGTCAAATGATAGCCAGACCAATGATGTGATGAATTTTTAGTTGGCACTAGGTTGCTAGTAAATAAAGGAAATGAAGCAATGTAGAATGCAGAACATCCTTTTTAAAAAAAATAGAAGCAAAAGAAAGAGAAAGAGGGAGAGAGAGAGTTTGAATATGTGCATTAGTGTAAACTTAGCTGTTGTAACTAATAATCCCCACATTTTTAGTGGATGAACACAATAGAAGTTTATTCAGCCCTCATGTGTCAAGAGGAGTGGCTTCTTCCTCCTGGTGATTCAGGAAGACAGGTTCCATCCATCTGTGGCTCTGCCATCCTCAGCATTTAGGTAGCTAATGAGAAAAAAAAGAGAACGGACAAAGAATACTCACTTGCTTAACAATCTTTACATATTCCTGCAGTGGGAAATAGTTACAGGGCCAACTCTGGATGCAGGGATGACTAGAAATTATAGTGTACAGACTACACTATAGGAAGAGTCATTACATGACTGTAGTTGTCACAAGTTAAGCTCTGTGAAAGTCACATTGATGCATTTGCAAGCAAAATCTATAGTCTTAGCATTATAACATCGGAATACCATAAAGGTAGTGAGAGGAAAACACATGTTTTCTAATTTAAAATAACGTCACACTAAAATGTAAAATTTTCAGTTTCTCGGAGTCATGAAACATAACAGCTTTGCCCTCACAGTGTTATGACTAATTTCATGGTCAGTTAGGGTCATATTACAAGCACTTCCTTTAATTTTCATTGTCTATGAATTATGAAATTGGGAAAATACTAAATTAATTGTACATGTATCTTTTACCTACACCAGATTTATTTTATAAGCATAATCAGTATTCAATTTATGAAGTATTTTATTCCTCCTTGGGCTTTCAAACTTTTTAATGCATTTTTGATTAAATATTGAATATATTTATATCTAGGTATTGAGTCACATTCAGAAAAGGAATAGATAAAATTGAATTCTTAAAAAAATTCAACTAACATTTCGAGACATCTTTCTCCAATCTCTAACTGGAGCATAATAATATATTTCCCACTTATACTATAGGGTTGTTATGAGACTCAAATGAAGAAAATGTATGAAAGTTGCTAGGACATAAAAACTGCTTTATAAATACAATTCTCTCTTGATATATTTTATATATATGTGGGTGTATGTGTGCATGTGCACGGATGTATGTGGTATATATATATACAAACATATAGACATGCATGCATACCTAAAGTGCTTGTAGGGTTGCAGCAAACAGCAGAATAATCTATTGGGTAAGTTGGAAGAAAGGCCCATTTTTTGGTAAGGAGAGAGTTAGCAGGTCTTCATCCTATTCTTTTGGTAATGAGAGTTGACATAGCTCCATCAGCTATTTAGTTGCCTAAAGACAAGCACCTCCCACTCCGCCACCCCCCAGACTCTAAGGTTGCTGTCTACACTCTATCAGTCTATGAAAAAGTAAGACCATAATGGTATGGAATTGCATTTCAAATACCAAGCTGCAACAGCTCACCCTTTTAGTCTCAGCTTCTAAATTGACTTTTTCAGCTGTGGCTCTGGGCTTCCACTTAAGCTATTTCCTACTCTTCTATTCACCCTCTTCTGCAGCTCCATTTGTCCTTCTTGTTCTCAGCCTGTTGTTAGGAAGTGAAATTATTTTCTGCTGCCTCCTCTGTGTGAGCTCTCACTCGTGCTTTTTAGAAAAGTTCTTGTGTAAGCACTATTCAAAAATCCAAGTTAATCTACCCAGTTGGACACAGAGTACAGTATTAGAACAGAATGCACAAAGACAGATTTCTCAACCCGAGGGCTTATGGCACGGCTCTGAATGAATCATCTAATCTTCTGGGGCTTTCCCTAAGGGAATTTCCTTAGTTACTTATTCCAAGAAAGATATTAAAAGATCAAAGGGGTAATACATGTAAAATGGTCTTTGGAAGGAAGCAGACGGATAAACAAGACTTCTTTACATCTCCTTGTTACTTTTAGAAATAAGTTGTCAATCTATTGTGCTTTTATAATTGTCATTTAAGTTCACTTTTAAGCATTGTTACCAGTCCTCGGAGGGAAAAATAATTGTTCAGTGTAAGTTATAATAACAATTCTGATCATCATCACTGATGGACCAGAAAGGGTAAATAAAAGTCACAAATACCCAAGTTTTTTATATTCTGAATCTCCAATTTGATGGAGCAGCTTTATGACCTTAGAAAAATTAGACACAGTCCCAGGTTCTGTGTCTCTGAAACATGGTAAATTTAGTGCTGGTTTCATGAATAATAAATTGAATCTCTGTAAAGTGCCCATTTTATGGAAATGCTAAATAATAAAGAGATTCCTTACATTCTGCCAATTTTTGGCAATACCTATTGCCTTCATTACTTAGACATACCTTTTTATTGTTATTCCAAATCTGTAGTATTTTTTTTCTTAGCGTAAATAAAGGGAGCACCCAGAGATAGAAGACCCAGGTGAACAAGATGACGAGGTGGGTAAAAGTTTTCAGTTAATCGGATTCTGTCATGCCAGGAAATGTCCTTTTAACTCAGGCTGTGTACAAAAATGGGCCTAAAGCATAAAATCAAAACTGAGAGAAGCCAGAGGGCCCTCACCCTAACTTGGCAAGAGCAACGATGCTATGAGCCATCAGATAAATCTGAAACATTTTCACAAAGTAGTATGTCAGATTGGGCTATGAAAAATCGATTTATTAGCAGGGACAATGCAAGGGGTAAGACTGGCTCCTGACTGTCTTCAGGATGGTACAAACAGTAGTAAATCTTAAAACAGAGAAGCAGTTCAGAAGGTTTGCTGCTGTACGTCTACACCGGTACAGTTAGTAAGGATCACAAACCTGATCATTTATGTTCATTTATTTCACCTGCCTGAACAGCTATACTTTTCTAAGTCTTGAAAAAAGAATGAGATTTGAGCATGTATAAATTTCACAGAGCTGCTGGTCTAAGCAAGAATACTGTGCTATTCAACTATATCTTTAAGTCTTATTGAACCTTTATTTTTCATCACTTTAAGATGTAAATTTCTTTTGTACTTTCTAACATCACACTGATTTTTAAACATTGTAAGTAACCAATAGGATTGGTAAGTTATCCTTATGTGAAACTTTTCACTACTTGAACTACCAGGTACAAAGAATGTAGATCCGAAATGTAAATTTTATTCAAGGTCACCTCTGATGTCAGACATTGCATAAAGCCTTTTCTGATTCATGGGGGAGTGGGGGAAGGCCTGCTTGGAGGCCATTGTTCTCCGGTGAAACAAACTGTTTTCCATCTCCTCACACAGTTATTGTGTTCACATCTTATTTCTTCTTCCACCAGTCAATAAAATTCTAAAAGTTCAAAGCTATGATTCATTCATTTTTGTCTTTCAGATAGACCCAAATTTTGCTTTCTGATGCATGTAGAATAACAATCAAATCTTTACAATGACTTGTAATGTAAGTAGAAAGGACAGAGCGTTTATCTCACTTTTTGAGTGAAATGAGGCACTGTCACTTTTGTGACAATAGGATAAATGGCTCAACTGCATAAATTGTCCAGGGCAAACTGAGATATGTGGTCATTGTACTTAAACAGGACTCTTTATGATTTGAGTACTGCTTGGTTCCCTGCCTCATTCCCCATCACATTCCAATCCATGTACTGAACTATAGTCATGCTAAACTATTTGCAGTGCCCACAGAGATGATGATCCTTCTCATGTCTAGACCTCGGAAAAGCTCAGCCATATGGTAGTTCTCCATACTCTCTTCTGCAACTCTCAGAGAGAGCAAAGCCAAATTACCCTACCAATCACGGTGCCTAATATATTGTAATAATCTTTTCTACAAATGTCTTTCTACCTCACAATCAGTCCTGCAGCACTTGGTGCAAGTTCTACATCTTTGTTTTTCCCATCACAAATAGAGTTTTTGACTTATTTTAAAAATAACTTAATTGTGGTATTCAGTGAAATAATTATTTTTAAAATTGATTGTAACCAAAACTGGACCCAAATATTTTGTTCTGGTGTAAACACTGGAACAAAACCATAAAATTGCAGAGCATCAAACTGGGCTTCAAATTTTACATCTTAAAGATGACCTGTGTATGACCTTTCTACATGGACCCAATAACTTATTAGCTATGGAATACTTGTAGCGGGTCACCACCTGCCCTTTCAACTGAGCCCATCCTAGTACAGGGTGGTAAACCATGTTGCAATTGTGTTGGTTCTGGTATCTACGTTTAGGGACTAACTTCAGTTACTAGAAGCTTTGTCCTTTACCATTAACATTCATATTCTAATGGTGCTTGCTTTTCTGACATCAAAGATTATTGGACAGATATACACGGAGACAAAATTATGTGTGTGTTTTTAATAATGATACATATTTCCAGATGTCTCAGAACAAAAATTAGTTTTATTTTATTAAAACATTATATTTTAAAATATTAAAATTTTATTTCAGTATTTTAGTGCTCTGTGAATTTAGGTTTTTTTAATAGGGACTAGCAAGTTGGCTTAGTGTCTCTCTCCATTCCTCTCTCTCTCTCTCTCTCTCTAAATATATATATACACACACACACATATACACATATAAATTGGCATTATTTTTACATAAAAATAACCACAAGTATATCAGTTTAATATTTTGAACCACTTCAACAAGAAGTAGAAAGCCAGAAAATTTTATTAAATAAAGAAGCGTGACTAAAACCTATTTATTTTATTAAATAAAGAAAAAGTATAGACAGTTAAAGAGAAAATCTGTTAAAATCAATGTTTTTTAAATACAAAAATTAGAGTCACTTAATGTCTCAGAAAAGCCAAAATCAAGAAGAACTGAAGAAATGTACTAAGAATAATAAGGTAACGGAAGCTGAAAAATAGGAGTATAGATTGACAATAAAATAAAATGTGTAACTATTACATTACTTTGGAAAACCTTTGTTTCAATTCCATTTTAGTTTTTAAAAATATATCCTTAAATGCTTTTTCTTTGACATTTAGTTTTCAGGCAGTACTAAATCCAAATACAGCCTTTATTTGTTTAGAAATGTGATTTCATGTCCCATAATTACCCTTGTAACTACTATTACCTTAGAGCCTTATTAATTCACACTTATGACAGGGAGACAATTGCTGGATTTCGAAAAGTACTAAGTATGTGAAAAAATGTAATATAATTCGTGGATATTTTATCTCAAGACTCAGGATATACTTTGTTCATTTATTTTGACAATTTTAGCTTAGCTTTCAATTATTCTGAAAATACTAGGACTAGTCAGTATATTAATGCACAGTCTGTGAAACTTAAAATACTCAGGAGAGAGACTTCCTTGCAAAAAATTCTAAGTACTTTCAAAGTGCTTTTTCTAGAATGAATTCATGAACTTAATTGTCCGATCTCCTATGACAACAGCTCTGATGGCCATTCCAGATAGTTTCAAAATTGCTTTGAAAGGTGGACTAGGTGCTTCATTGGTCCGTCGCTCCCCGAGGGAAGTAAAGATGACTGTAATGATATTCAACAATAAAGTATGTAGCACTTTTTCTAGAATGAGTTCGTGAATTGAATTGTCTAACTTTATATGTATCTTTTTCAGTACTTAAAATCTCAGTTTATTCCCCATTCAAACTTTGCTCCTTTAGTCATTCTAAATTACTGAGGTATTTTTATGATTTATTTTGAACTATGTTTTAGCCTAAATATCTTCTCTTTTAAGTTAGTTTCTATCAGTCCTTCTGTCATTGTTTTAGATGGAATAAAATATATTCCCAGGGTCCAGGATGCCCACTAACTCCTTTTCCGAAAGATTGCTATTCTGTTCAAATATAAGTTGCCAATCACTTGAAAAATCTTAATTATATCTGTAAACCATGGTAAGGGAAGAGGTTCTAAAGTTTAGTGCTCCAGAATGAAAATTGAGATGTTTAGATTCTAAACCTAAGTAGAAAGCGTACCAGGGCAGGAGACCCCCTTTGGACCTCCTGAATTTAATTAGTTTCTGAATTCGTATCTTACTTTCTGGGAATGCTTCTTATTTTATTTCAGGGGACTTACTTCTATTCACAAGGCTGTGACTGTACAGTCTTAAATCAGCATAATGGAAGCCAGTATAAGTGAAACAAATTCAAAATTCCTGCTTACAATTCTGAGGGCCCAATTAAGTATCTGGCAGGAAATCTCACTCTTTTTCCCAGGTGGCCATATACTTGGTGGATTCTGGCCTTTGTAAGGTTTGAATTGACTCACAAATCTCAGAACCCTTCATATAATTCTCCAACAAAAATATTATTATTATTATTACTAAGTTATTACTAAGTACTAAGTATTATTATTACTAAGTTATTACTATTACTAAGGCAAGCAAACACCACGTGCCTAGTGTAAAGCCATATATTCATTCAATAATCACTTGCTAAATGAATGAGAGAAGACTAATCATACATGCCAAGTTGATCCACCTCACCTAATTGAAGCCAAATTGAGATTTCCTACATTTGCTTTTAAGCACCCAACCTATACAAATTTCTCTTTAGAAATATTTTCACCCTTCTCATGTGAGTAACTAACCTAATCATAACCTAAGTGCTTTTACTGTGTTAGTGCAATACTCTGTGTTTGCTTGCTGTTTTCCATCTTTCCTTCTCCCTTAGCAAATGATAATCATCCCTGATAAGCAGCGAGTTTTCTCTGGTCTCTAAAGCTTTTTCTATAGCTTAAGAGAAGTCACTGCCTTTTATCTTGACTCAGTGTGCTCTGCCCAAATCAGGCTCTTTAGCATGCTGACATATGACTGTGATCTATCCATTCTCTTTTATGAATTCTTAGATACAAGTCACCAACCTAACCTGATTCTGATTCAATTCAGAATTCAATCAATATTGATTATACATTCCAGAAAAACAGCAGAATGTAAAAGAAGGAGAAATAGATCTTAAATCAAAGAAAGGATTTGGGATGAATCCCAGCTGTGAAATTTATGTGGCTTTGGGGACAAACAATTTTATTAAACTCTTCTGAAGTTGTCTCTTTACACACAGAAGAAAAATTATACTTAAAGGTAAAAATAAATGTAAGTCGGGAGCTTTATCTTATAATTAACTTCTTAGGAAAAGTCCTTTTTACCTTTTTTGTTCTGATTGTACCTAATAAAGGATTTTAAATACAGTGATTGGTATTCCATACACCCCCCTCAAATAGATCGAATTAGTTTCAGACACTTGATACAAAGAGCCTGATAGCCCGATATGCCATTTAATTATTTTTTTAAACTTTACATGTCCAATAACTTAATAAAATAACTGACTCAGAAATGAAACTGATTGTAAAGGGGGGGAATTGATTCAATTCTTAAATACCAAGTTCTGATACTTATTGTAGGAAAATGTGTGTTTAGATTTATAATTGTTCTACTTATTTTTTAAATACTATGACAGGGATGCTGAACACTCTTCTTTATTTTTTCCATATAAGGAGTTCACTTCTTATTAACCTATTTGTATTGACATGTCATTCGATGGCAGAATGATAGGCTTAATTCCCAAGTAACTATCCAGAATCAACTATGATAAGAAGATAATGTGCATTTTCTATACCTGAGAGCACATAACATATTTGATATTAATTCAATAATAACAACAATGGATTGTTTTAACTTTCATCTCCAATAGAGCATGTGAGAATTTATGGAAATGCATCAGAGGCATTGAGTAATTATGATGGCACTTTATCAGATCTGCAGAGAGACCTGGCCGAGGAGTCATATTGATATATTTACCTTCATTTATATTATTACACAATCTATAATAAATTTTCTATTTTATGGTCTTCTGAGAACTGAAGGAAATGGTTCAATTAGCAAGAACATGCGAACTGAGGGAAATTAAATCAACTTTAATAAAAACATCTATAAAACATGTGGCAAGCTAAGTATAGTGGTCATTAGGGGCCTCATTCCTGGAAATCAATAAAACATTTCAAGGGTCAGATTTTTATAGCTTCTTCTTGACTGTTAGTTGGACATCATACAAGAGCATCCTGAAAACTGCCGAACACCCGGGACTCCTGACTTCAGTGCTCCGTGTCCCTGACGAGGTTGTTAAGTATGCATTAGCCCTCTATATGGAACCTGGCCTGAGAAAGCGTCACAGCAAGTGATGTGTGACTTCAACACCTCTTCCTTAGGTGATGCATGCAGAAAGGAGAACTGGGAAAGATTTTGCTTTCCCTGAGTACCCAAGGATTCCTTAATCAGAAATCCTTTTCACCCATTTTTACCGATCTAGATCCTGCCGCTCATTCACAATTGTGGGAGTGTGGATAGTTTCTGTTGCTTCTTTTCATACATTAGTGATGTATTTCTAAAATAATGATGTATTTTAAGTGCTATTACAAAACAAATAAATTCATATATATTTTAAACAAAGCAAAAATGTAAATGTAAAGTCTTCCTTCAGAGCCTCCTCCTTTCTCCCAACTCTGTTTTCAGTTTCACTATTAATCCTCTCAGTTAATTGCTGTTTACACTTTGTCATGTGTTGTTCCAGAAACAGGTCTCTTATGTATCTATAAAATGTACGTGTTCCATATCTCCACATAGATATCATCATATTACATATGTTCCATATCTCCACATAGATATTACCATATTACATATGTTCCGTATCTCCACATAGATACCACCATATTACATATGTTCCGTATCTCCACATAGACACCACCACATTACATATGTTCTGTATCTCCACATAGACACCACCATATTACATATGTTCCGTATCTCCACATAGACACCACCATATTACATATGTTCCGTATCTCCACATAGACACCACCATATTGCATATGTTCCGTATCTCCACATAGACACCACCATATTACATATGTTCCGTATCTCCACATAGACACCACCATATTGCATATGTTCCGTATCTCCACATAGACACCACCATATTGCATATGTTCCGTATCTCCACATAGACACCACCATATTACATATGTTCCGTATCTCCACATAGATACCACCATATTACATATGTTCCGTATCTCCACATAGATACCATCACATTACATATGTTCCGTATCTCCACATAGATACCATCACATTACATATGTTCCGTATCTCCACATAGACACCACCATATTACATATGTTCCGTATCTCCACATAGATACCATCACATTACATATGTTCCGTATCTCCACATAGATACCACCATATTACATATGTTCCGTATCTCCACATAGATACCATCACATTACATATGTTCCGTATCTCCACATAGACACCACCACATTACATATGTTCCGTATCTCCACATAGACACCACCACATTACATATGTTCCGTATCTCCACATAGACACCACCACATTACATATGTTCCGTATCTCCACATAGACACCACCATATTACATATGTTCCGTATCTCCACATAGATACCACCATATTACATATGTTCCGTATCTCCACATAGACACCACCATATTACATATGTTCCATATCTCCACATAGATACCATCATATTGCATATGTTCCACATCTCCACATAGATATCATCATATTACATATGTTCCGTATCTCCACATAGACACCACCATATTACATATGTTCCATATCTCCACATAGATACCACCATATTACATATGTTCCGTATCTCCACATAGACACCACCATATTACATATGTTCCGTATCTCCACATAGACATTACCATATTACATATGTTCCGTATCTCCACATAGACACCACCATATTACATATGTTCCGTATCTCCACATAGATACCATCACATTACATATGTTCCGTATCTCCACATAGACACCACCATATTACATATGTTCCGTATCTCCACATAGACACCACCATATTACATATGTTCCGTATCTCCACATAGACACCACCATATTGCATATGTTCCATATCTCCACATAGACACCATCATATTGCATATGTTCCGTATCTCCACATAGATATCATCATATTATATATAGTTCTGATTTTTTTTACTTAATAATGTAAGCATATCTTGTTTTTAATATAAGACCCATTGCATTGCCTATAATGAATATACTATGATTAATTTAATCACTATTCTTCGTGATTGATTTTTTTCTATCTCAAGATTGTACATCATTTCCTATATTTCCCTACTGGATTTATTGATTATTCTTTTAAGTTTATAATGTTAATAATTAATTGGGGGGGCGCACACACACAATGAGGTTGCCTGGGTAGTAGCCTAGTTTCACATTCTAATACATTCTAATTAGCAATTCAGAAAAAAAGCTCATAATCCTTTTTCTCTACCAACTGCCCTCCACCTCACCTCCTCCTCTAGGCTGTGATTACTTAGTTTTCTTCAAAAGGACTCTCTTCTACTGGGGGTCATGTCTTCCCCTTGTGTGGAGTTGTAGATCCTTAACTTTGATGGACTTTGTAACCATTTCTTCCTACTTACATCATATCTTTTGAAACCTCCTCTCAGTGTTACTCTTTTGAATGTGTATGTTCCCTTATCCTAAATAAATGAGGAAGAAACTAGCTAACCCAGTTCAGTTAATGAATAGAGATAAACAGTCCATATAAAGACTTATTTTTATATTTCTTCTACCACTTCAAAAAGATGATAAGAGTGAAAAGGGAAATTTTACCAGGCATTTTGAACAGTGACTTGTATTACCTCTGTAATCAATATGAGTCTTAACAATTTTAAAAGGTTCTGTGCACTTTTGGGGGACAATTTAGGGAGCCAGCTTCCTCTTAAAGAATTTTTTTGATCTTCCTCCAGTGAAATTTACTTCCTTATTTGTTTTTTTCATAATTGTTTGCTTATACCTTTCTGCAGCATCCATTGCACTCTCGTGTTTTTTAATTGTATCTGAGTCTTTTTCTCTGCACTAGAATCATATCCAGATCAGGAAAATGACTAATTCATCTTTATTTTAACAGTGACAATAGTATAAGGAAGTAAACTTAAAAAGGATAAGGAAAGTATATAGGGAAGTATAAGGATATATTTTTAAATGAATAAATGGATAAATGTGCACATATTTTTCTAAATCAGGCTAAGGAAAAGACAAATTTGTAAAGTGAGGATATTTATCCTCCTGTTTTGTTCCAAGGAGCTGTTGTGACCTAATTGTGAAAAGTGATAAAGTAAATACATTTTTAAAAAGTAGTTGTTATTTTTGTTATTGTGCTGTACAATAAAGTATTACAACAATTCAGAGGTGCTTACTTTTTCTCTGTGATTTTATTACTTTTCTGCTACAAAGACAAACATTGTTCCAATACGCTCAGGCCCTCAGGGAAGAAAGAATGATTTTCACAGCAGTTTATATAAACACTGATCTTTCAATTGGATCAAAAAACCTTCTTCAAAAATGACAGCAGTCATAGACTTTAGACTCTGTATTGTAATACAAAATTAAATTTTAAGTTTTTCCTAGCTGTGAGGAATGATTTAGTGGTTAGCTTGGGAAGGAGAAGAACTTGTTACATATGTAGAAAGAGGTTTTTAAAGTGATTCATTATTGAAAAACAAGTTGATGAAGGTTGCTTAGCAATGAACTTTTCTAGTTTGGAGTTATTAAATCAGTCCAGTTAAATATATACTTTAGATAAAATATTAATTTATGGCCATGAAAGGTATTATATCTCATTCAAGAGTAAACAAAATTGAGGTAGACTCAATATCTTCTATTTTTTGGACTCTGTCCTTTTTAATGTATTCAGACTGGCTAGCAACTTCTAGAACATGGGGCAGAAATGAACTAATTCAATAGGGATAACTTAAAGCAAGTACATGAAACACAAATAATACGAACATTCCTGCCATGATACACTCTTCTACATAACCATGGCTCCATTATAAAAATTTTTCCTCTCCAGGGCGGCGCCTGTGGCTCAGGGGGTAGGGCGCCAGCCCCATATGCCGAGGGTGGTGGGTTCAAACCCAGCCCCGGCCAAACTGCAACAAAAAAATAGCCGGGCGTTGTGGTGGGCGCCTGTAGTCCCAGCTACTCGGGAGGCTGAGGCAAGAGAATCTCCTAAGCCCAAGGATTTGGAGGTTGCTGTGAGCTGTGTGACGCCACGGCACTCTACCAAGGGCAATAAGGTGAGACTCTGTCTCTACAAAAAAAAAAAAAAAAATTTTTCCTCTCCATCCAGGGCCAGCTCTTTCCAAGTAATGCGTAATGATAATGCTGCCTCCACTCCATCCACTTTCTCAGATTCTGTCTCTTGTCTTCAAGGCATTGACCAAGGAGACACCCAAGAGAATAAAGATACAGGATTTTTTGAGACCTTCAACTTGACAAACATGCCTATAAACCCTTCTAGGTGATTGGTTCCTGTAATTTTTTTTTTTTTCTACTACCAACGATAGACATTCTGAGTTAGTGTCTGGTAAAAAAGACTGGAACAAATTCCCCAGTGAATTTCCCCCCGCATTGGCTGTTGGTAGCTTTCACTACAACCAAGGAATTTCACTGAAGGTAGAGTACAGCAAATTTGTGGCGCAAATGGTCCTCTAGGAACATCTTGTTCCATTGGAACCTAAGAGTGGGACATTGTTTTGTCTCCTTTCTTGCCTGTCGCTCATGATGGTGCCACAGTCTCAGTTGTGTTAGGTTTTGAGATTAGATGGTATTTAAATCTGAGCTTCAGTGAGAAAAATGTTCTCCTAGTAGCTTATTCAGCAATAAAACAGAGTATTCTGAATTATTGGAATGTAAAAGATGCCAAGATTTCATATGTACTTGGGCCATTTCACCTTCACCCTGTTCTTCTCTTCTAGAAAGCTTTTCCTGGCAGCGCTCCAGCTCTGTTTCAGTTAAATTTGAAATGTCCTTTTACCTTGGCTAAATTTCAACTGTGTCAGTAAAATCCCAAAGAGCAATCAAGCTAGCAGCAAAAGTGCCTTCCTTAAATAAGCAGACCACTGACCCCCAAATAGGAGGAGGGACACAAGTGCCATCAGAATTACTTCATAGTTGGTTTTAATGAATACAGTTATTTTTTGTGCATAGCCTTTCACTTGTTAACTCGAGTTGGAACTCAGCTTAAACTAGCTACCTGTCTCCTTGGACTGCGCACAATTTACAGCACCCTGTGCTCCAGTATGACCAGTGCAACCAGATTTGCCACCAAAAAAATTCCAGAGATGAGCCTCAAAAGGGATGTTTTCCCATCCATGTTTTCCTAAGAAATGATCAGGACTGATTGTGCTCACTTGCTTCAGGTTCTCTAAGACACCCGTTTCTTCCTTTCCTCAAATGGGTTATTCAAAGCATATGATTTCTAATATTCACACCCACTGTCCTTCTTTGAAGTAGATATCTAAACTTATATTTACTCCCAAAGATATAATTCATTGAAAATTTAACACCTGCCCTGCTCTATCATGATTCTCGGCATGTTCATGAAGGTCTTCCATATAACATTAGATCTTTGATCATTTCTTCTAAGGAGCTTGTCTTTTGCCCCACCTCGTCGTATATCAGTTCCCCAGGTCTCCCTAGGCCTGGTCAATATCAACCACCTTAGCCAACCCTTAAAACATGACTTTTTCCATATTCCACTGTCTAACCAAACCGGGTCTCATTACCTCTCCCCCTGCTTCCTCTGTTCCTCTACTGACCAGTCTTCAGTCAATAATAAAATAATGTCAACCATTATTCCATCCCACAGTTACTTGCCCCTTTTCTACTATCCCTTGCGGCTCTTACCCTTACTCACTGCCCTTTCACATGGTTAGATCACATGACTCATCATTACGATACACGCAGCATACGCCCTCGTGTTCTTTGCCTGTTTTTCTCTTATCAAACTCACCTGTCAAATCCCAACTTTGGTTAAATCCATTTCTCCTCCTACTACCAGCCTACATCTGAACATCTGAACGTTGTTGTAGCAAACAGACATGTTAAATTTATGGCCACAGATTTATAGTTCAGCATTGCCTAGAAATTCTACGGCATTTTTCTTGTGACTTTGTGCACCTAAACTCTGAAATAACTCCTGATGCTTTATCTTCTCTCCTCAAACTTCAAGCGTCTCTTCTTCCATCCTAATTTGCTCGGTTGATTGCCTTGATTTTGATTTTCCTTGATTTTGATTTTCCTTGAAAAAGGGCAATTAGATTATAACTTTATAATTCTCCCACCACCAAATGTACCAGCCTTTACCCACACACAATTCTTTATTCCTGTTTCAATAGATGAACTTTCCTAATACTATTGAAATGCATAAACTAAAACTTCATCCCCTCTGTTTCATGTACTCACAATACTTGCACTTACAATTAATTTTATCTTTCTCTGGTACCAATAATAGTTTCTTTTTTTTTTTAATTTGGATTAATTTAAAGGTACATAAGACTCCAACTAATACTTGTTATCAGCAAACAACTTTCTGTAATACTCCCCATCTTACAAAAGACCTCCTTTGATTAAATATCCCTCTCCAACTGCCACTCTTTATAGAAAAGCTCTTTCTATTTTTATTACTGTTTCTATTATCTTTTGTCTTGATATTTTTACAGTCAGGCTTTCAAGCCCACTCTCCTCTTCAAAGTTCTTTTTTCTGGGTCACTGGTGACATCAGTGCTGCTCACTCCAGTGGCCAAGTCTGAAGCTTCATCTTAGTTCACATTTCACTTTTATTTGACATAGATAATTACTCCTTTACAAAAGACTCTGTATACTTGGCTTCTGTCACTTCACTTTTCTGGGTTTTGCCCTATTTGTCTGGATACTTTTTTAGTTTCATTTCTTGGTTTCTCTTTTCCTTTCCAAGAAACTTCCTGGTTCTGCAATGACGTGACCTTGGACCTCTTCTCTCTTTAATCCACATTTACTCTGTAGGTGATCTTCTGCAGCCTTGTGGCTTTAAAGATTACTGTGTATCCCGGGTCTTCAGCTTCAAATTCTCATTTGCATTACCCTGGGCATGTCAAACAGAACTGTGAGGTATGAGATGGAGGGATAAAGTTATATTTTAAAAATTATCCTAAAAGCCAAAAGCAAATAAGAAATGGTGATTCTTGCTGAATTTATGCAATGGTCATACCATTGTCATTAACATCATATTCTAAAATGTCTTCAGTTTCAATACATCATTTTTTCTTTGGCATCCTCCTGATCTTTGGAGATTGTTCTCTCCATAGATTTTCACAGTATTTTCCATATTGTTCATCAAGCATTAGGCTTAGGATTCCTGGCATAGTATTTTATTTCATAATTATATGCCCTATTGTATGATTAAGGAAACAGAACAAATATGCTATGTGTAGTTTGGAGCTCCACATGCAAAACCCATCACGACTTTGGTATTGCTCTTAATAATGATGATATGCATGGAAAATAACATACACCCATACTTATGTTTGAAAATAATTGCCATTAGGCCTGTTTTATCTCAGACAACTTTGAAATGCATGGGTTTTATGGCAGTTACTATAGGTCATATTAATCAGGTAACTGGATCAACCCTTTTTCTTCCTGTCCAGATCTGACATGGCCCCCTCTGTCTTGGCATGGAGATGATTCCACAACTTCTCCTCATGGTCCTTCCTTTACCTATAAAGGAAGCTAAGAGCTTGTATATCTGTTGCATAAGATTATCTTGGTTAAATAATACTTGGTGCAGAGGCCGAGATGGGTGAATTGCTTGAGCTCACGTGTTTGAAACAGCCTGAGCAAAAGTGAAACCCTATCTCTACTAAAAATAGAAGAAATGAGGCAAGAGGATCACTTGAACCCAGGAGTTGGAGGTTGCTGTGAGCTGTGATGCTAGGGCACTCTAACCAGGGGAACTGAATGAGACTATGTCTCAAAATAATAATAATAATGATAATGATACCTGGTGCAGAATAAGTAATTGTCTTCTCTTGAAAGTGACCAGTTTAAAGAAATTTAAAGACAGTTATCCCATAAAAGTGGAACGGTGAGGTCAAGAAAAAAATTTTTTTTTTCTCCCTGAGGCACTATGGCATTCATAACAGAAAGATTCTGAAAAAACTCTTGTTTTGTTTAGCAACATTTAGTCAGAGTCTAGAAAATGAATATAAGTAGTCCCTGGGTTATAAATGAGATACATTCTGTATGTTTGTTCTAAAGTTGAACTTGTGTGGAAGTTGGAACAGGTGCTTTTACCTATTATTACCTGCAATAGCCTCTGTACGTAAATGCAAGCTGTACATCAGTTAGATGTTTGTAACTCAAGAACTGCCTGAATTAGAAATGTCTCTAACAAATCTCCTGTACGGAGGAGTTCCAAATAATTTGTGTGGATACTCACCACTCAAAGAGGTGAAGTTTTACTCTCACCGTTTGAGTGCAGATTGTGCTTGGTTAGTTGGTTCCCAAGAGTAGAGTCTGTTAAGAGAGATGAATAATTTTACAGCAGAGAAACCAGAAAAACACTCTTTCAGCTCAGGGTTAACATCATTGAGTAATGTTCATAGCTTGCACCACTGCATGATGTTATAAGAATGATGCTTTACCTCTGTGGTCATTCCTTATCCTATCCTAAACCACAATCTAATCACAAAAAAAGCAGGAGACAAACTCACACTGAGGGACATTCTGCAAAATCTAATGAATGTTCATCAAAACACAGAAGGTCATCTAAAGAACAACAAAAATCTGAGAATCCCCCACCCCCACGTGTAGAGGAAACTAAAGATACATAAAAGCTAAATGTAATGTGGTATCCTGAATGGGATCCTGGAAGAGAAAATGGGCATGGAGAGGGGAGTAATTAAACCTGAACAAAGTGTGGACTATTAGTTAATAGCAACGAACCAACGTTTGCTTTGTAATTATGACAGTGTGCTGCAGTAATACAAGATGTTACTAATCAGCAAAACAGGGTGAGTGGTTTATTGGAATTCTCTCTGCTATCATTGCAACTTTTCTGCAAATCTAAATACCATAAAATTAAAAGGTTATTTAAACTTAACAATGGTTCCTGTATTATCCTCCATAAAATACTATCTAATGTTCATAGGGAATAATGCACATAGCACATCAAGTAGAGTGATAAAAGAAATAATTGTTGATCTTTTTTTTTTTTTCTTTTTTGTAGAGACAAGAGTCTCACGGTACTGCCCTCGGGTACAGTGCCGTGGCGTCACATGGCTCACAGCAACCTCCACTCTCGGGCTTACGCGATTCTCTTGCCTCAGCCTCCCCAGCAGCTGGGACTACAGGCGCCCGCCACAATGCCCGGCTATTTTTTGTTGTTGTTGTTGTTGCAGTTTGGCCGGGGCAGGGTTTGAACCCGCCACCCTCGGCATATGGGGCCAGCGCCCTACTCACTGAGCCACAGGCACCGCCCAATTGTTGATCTTTTAAGTGAAAAATATGCTAGTTAAAGAAGAATGTATTCTAGAGAGTCATCCTATCACCCCAGCAGGATTGTTTTTATGTATAGCCTTTGGTTTTAAAGAGTTGTATCTGCTGCAAATATAGTTGAAAAACATATCAATAAATAAGAGAGAAAGTAGATGAATCGCAATAAAACCTGACTATTATAGTAATCTTCTGGAAAATTATGGGCTGTTCTGTATCCATTGGCTATCTGCATTCTGTTGTAGTTAAAGGATGACTTACTTCCATCATTATTCTTTCTTACAAATAACAATATATACATGTTGTGTGTGCATTGCTTATTTGACATGCACAACTCCAAAGTGTAAGAGTTCTTCCTCTTATTTGTACACTTTTAGTCATAAATGTTTGAATATTATTTTCCTATCTGCCCTTCTGTTACACTTTCTAGTTTCTTTGAAAAAAGAATTGTTGGTAGGCTGTCTTACAGATCTTTATTTAGAAGGTGTTTTGCGCAATATTTAGATGAGAACATGTCATTTATGTCTTGTAAAGTTCATTTTGGAGTGAGAAGGCAACATGGAGTTCACCTACAATAAAATCTTCGTTTTGTAAAGAAAAAATTGATGTACAGAAGGGGAAGTCACTTACCTAAGGGGACATGTCTGGCTGAAAAACAGGTATGGCAGACATGACTTCTACTGTCACGCTGTCATGCACTCCTCACAGAGTAGCATTCACAACAATAATTTTCCAAAGGTTTTGGATTTTAATAAGACTATTTAAATTTCTAATTCTTATAATTTCCAAAAGCAATGCATTGATATTTTGACAAATGGGACAGCTGTTCTAAAAATTATAGCCAGTGTCATTTGTGGTTGACAACTGGAAATAAATGAATGTTCTATCTACAGCAGGTTGAAGGGATCCACCTGGAGATAGGCCATGAAGCTCAAAAGACCCTTTAACATTTTAAATTATTACATTTAACATGTAATAATTCTACATTGTTTCTGAGTATGTATGTGTGTGGGTGTGGCAGAGTTGCAATATAATTAAAAAGAAAATACAGGCCACTAATTTTTGTCTTTTATTCAGTTTTTGGCTAGACTTTCCTAGATACTGTGGCTACTAGTTAAGCCAGTCATTCGTTTAAATCATTTCTGAAACAAATAATTACAGTCATATCTTATGGATGGATACTGTGTTCAGTTCCCACACTCCAAAATAGAGCAAATAATATAACAAAGTTTCCAAGTGCACATAAAAGTTATGTTCATGCTATAATTTAGTCTATTAAGTGTGCAATAATGTAATGTCTAAAATATGTACATATCTTAATGGAAGAAAAATACTTCATAGCTTTAATTACAACTTGAATTTCCTTGTCGCATCAGAGCTTTTTGGTGACCAGGACCACTGTCACTGAGCAGCAACATTTTGAAAAGATTGTTTTATTCTGAGCCACAGGTCTCAATTGTGGGCTTTAAACATTCAGTAAACTATGCTGTAAACAGTTTTGTTTTCCTTTTTTTCTTTTTTTTTATTGTTAAATCTTAGCTGTGTACATTAATGCAATCATGGGGCACCATAAACTGGTTTTATACACTGGTTAACATAGCCTTCCTGGCATTTTCTTAGTTATTGTGTTAAGACGTTTATATTCTAAATTTAGTAAGTTTCACATGTACCCTTCTAAGATGCACCATAGGTGCGATTCCACCAATCAACCTCCTTCTACCCATACTCTCCCCTCCCCTCCCTTTCCCCCTTCCCCATATTCTTAGGTTATAATTGGGTTATAGCTTTCATATGAATCCCCTAAATTAGTTTCATAGTAGGGCTGAGTACATTGGATACTTTTTCTTCCATTCTTGAGATACTTTACTACGAAGAATATGTTTCAGAAATGGCTGGGCATTGTGGCGGGCGCCGGTAGTCCCAGCTGCTCGGGAGGCTGAGGCAGGAGAATTGCGTAAGCCCAAAGAGTTAGAGGTTGCTGTGAGCCGAGTGACACCATGGCACTCTACCGAGGGCAGTACAGTGGGACTCTGTCTCTACAAAAAAAAAAAAAAAAAGAATATGTTTCAGCTCCATTCATGTAAACATTAAAGAGGTAAAGTCTCCATCTTTCATTAAGGCTGCATAATATTCTATGGTGTGCATATACCACAATTTATTAATCCATTCGTGGATCTATGGGCACTTGGGCTTTTTCCATGACTTAGCAATTATGAATTGGGCTGCAATAAACATTCTGGTACAAATATCTTTGTTATAATGTGATTTTTGGTCTTCTGAATATATACCCAGTAGAGGAATTATAGGATCGAATGGCTGGTCTATTTTTAGATCTCTAAGTGTTCTCCAAACATCTTTCCAAAAGGAATGTATTAATTTGCATTCCCACCAGCAGTGTAGAAGTGTTCTCTTATCTCCACATCCACTCCAATGTCTCTGGTCTTGGGCTTTTGTGATATGGCCTAATCTTACAGGAGTTAGATGGTATCACAAGGTAGTTTTGATTTGCATTTCTCTGATGATTAAAGATGATGAGCATTTTTTCATATGTCCGCAGGCTGTACACCTGTCTTTTTCAGAGAAGTTTCTCTTCAAGTCCCTTTCCCAGCCTGGGATGGGATCACTCGTTCTATTCTTGCTAATACATTTGAGTTCTCTGTGGATTCTACTTATTAAACCTTTGTCGGAGACATAACCTGCAAATATCTTCTCCCATTCTGAGGGCTGTCTGCTTGCTTTACTTACTGTGTTCTTGGCTGTGTGGAAGATTTTTAGTTTGATCAGATCCCAGTAGTGTATTTTTGAAGCTGCTTCAATTGCCCGGGGAGGTCCTCGTCATAAAATACTCGCCCATACCTATTTCTTCAAGGGTTTTCCCTGCACACTCTTCTAGTATTTTTATAGTTTCATGTCTTAAGTTTAAATATTTAATCCAGTGAGAGTCTATCTTAGTTAATGGTGAAAGGTGTGGGTCCAGTTTCAGTCTTCTAGAGGTTGCCAGCCAGTTCACCCAGTACCATCTATTGAATAGGGAATCTTTTCCCCACTCAATGTTTTTAATTGGCTCGTCAAAGATCAAATAATGGTAAGTACCTGGGTTCATCTCTTGGTTCTCTATTCTGTTGCATACATCCACCTCTCTGTTTTTGTGCCAGTACGGTTGGCACAAAACATGCTGTTTTGATCACTATCGATTTATAGTATAGTCTAAGGTCTGGTAGCATGATTTCCCATGCATTGTTTTTATTTCTGAGTAGTATCTTGGCTATTCAAGTTTTTTTCTGATTCCATATAAAAAGAAGTATTATTTTTTCAAGATCTTTAAAGTATGACAGCAGAGCTTTAATAGGGATTGCATTAAAATTATATATTGCTTTGGGTAGTATGGACATTTTAACAATGTTGATTCTTCCCAGCCATGAGCATGGTATGTTTTTCCATTTGTTAACATCTTCAGCTATTTCTTTTCTCAGAGTTTCATAGTTCTCTTTATAGAGATCTTTCACATCCTTTTTTAGATAAAATCCCAAATATTTCATCTTCTTTGACAGTACTGTGAATGGAATAGAGTCCTTGACTGTTTTTCCAGCTTGACTATTGTTGGTATATTTAAAGGCTACCTATTTATGGATGTTGATTTTGTAACCTGAAATGCTGCTGTATTCCTTGATCACTTCTAAGAGTTTGGTAGTAGAATCCCTGGTGTTTTCCAGATATACCATCATATCATCTGTGAAGAACAAGTTTAATCTCTTCTGACTCTGTAAGGATACCCTGGATCACCTTTTCATCCCTAATTGCGATGGCTAAAACTTCCATTATAATGTTAAAAAGCAATGGAGACAATGGGCAACCTTGCCTGGTTCCTGATCTGAGTGGAAATGATTTCAATTTAACTCCATTCAATATGATATTGGCTGTGGGTTTTCTGTAGATGGCCTCTATCAGTTAAAGAAATGTCCCTTCCATATCAATTTTCTTAAGTGTTCTGATCATGAATGGATGCTGGATATTATCAAAAGCTTTTTGTGCATTATTTGAGAGAATCATGTGGTCTTTGTTTTTTAATTTGTTTATGTGCTAAACTATATTTATAGATTTATGTATATTGAACCAGCCTTGAGACCCTGGGATAACACCGACTTGGTCATGATGTATAATTTGTTTGATGTGTTCCTGGATTCTGTTTGTTAGCATCTTGTTGAATATTTTTGCTTCTATATTAATTAGTGATATTGGTCTATAATATTCTTTTCTTGTTGAGTTTTTTCCTGGTTTGGGGATCAGGGTGATGTTTGCTTCAGAGAATATGTTGGGTGATATTCCTTCTTTTTCTACATTTTGGAACAGGTTGAGTATTATAGGTACTAGTTCCTCTTTAAAGATTTAGTAGAATTCTGACGTGAAGCCATATGGTCCCGTGTTTTTCTTTTTATGGAGATTTTGTATGGTTGATGCTATTTCAGAACTTGATATTGGCCTGTTCAACATTTCCACTTGATTCTGGCTAAGTCTTGGAAGGTGACGTGCTTCCAAGTATTGGTCAATTTCCTTCAGATTTTCATATTTCTGAGAATAAAGTTTCTTGTAATATTCATTAAGGATTTTTAGAATTTCTGAGGAGTCTATTGTTATTTTGTCTTTGTCATTTCTGATTGATGAAATTAGAGATTTTACTCTTTTTTTCCTGGTTAGGTTATCCAAAGGTTTATCTATTTTACTGACCTTTTCCAAAAAACAATTTTTTGATTTATTGATCTGTTGTATAATTCTTTTGTTTTAATTTCATTTAATTCTGCTCTAATTTTGGTTAACTCTTTTCTTCTACTGGGTTTGAGGTTGAAATGTTCTTCCTTTTCCAGTTGCTTGAGATGTGCCATTAGGTTATTAACTTCATCTCTTTCTATTCTCTTGAGGAAGGCTTGCAGTGCTATAAATTTCCCTCTTGGAACTGCCTTTGCTGTATTCCGGAGGTTCTGATAATTCATGTCTTCATTGTCATTTTGTTCCAAAAATTTAGCAATATCCTTCTTATCTCATCTATGACCAAGCTATCATTCAGCATAAGGTTATTTAACATCAATGTTTTTGTATGAGTATGCATATTCCTGTTGTTACTGAGTTCAACTTTATTCCATGCTGGTCTAAGAAGATGCGAGGAATAATTTCTATTCCTTTAAATTTACTGAATTAGACTTGTGACTTAATATGTGATCGATTTTGGAGTATGTTCCGTGGGCTGATGAGAAGTATGTGTATTCAGTTTTGCTGGGATGAAATGTTCTGTAGCTGTCTGTTAAATCCAAATGTTGGATGGTTAGGTTTAAATCTAAAATTTCTTTGCTCAGCTTCTTTTTGGAGGATCTATCCAACACTGCCAAATAAGTGTTAAAATCTCCGACTATTATGGAGCTGGAGGAAATCAAGTTGCTCATGTCTGTTAGAGTTTCTCTTATAAATTGAGGCACATTTTGGTTGGGTGCATAAATATTAATAATTGAATTCTCATCATATTGAGTATTGCCCTTAACAAATATGAACTGACCATTCTTATCCTTCCTTATTTTTGTTGGTTTAAAGCCTATTGTATCTGCAAATAGATTGCAACACCTGCTTTTTTCTGATTACCATTTGCCTGAAATATGGACGACCATCCTTTCACCCTGAGTCTATGTTTATCTTCTAAGGTAAGATGTGACTCTTGTATGCAGCAAATATCTGGCCTGAGTTTTTGTATCCAGTCAGCTAACCTGTGCCTCTTAGAGGACAGTTTAAGCTGTTCACATTAATGGAGAATATTGATAAGTCTGGTACAATTGTAGGTACTGAGTTTTTCAAAATTCCAGTGGACATTTTTAATCCTTTTGCCACTGTGGAAGTTAGAGTTTGATTAAAAGTTTCTGAGTGAGTTTACTTTTGTGGTAGAGGATTGTGCTGGTCATTATGGAGGGTAGGTCTGAGAACATCCTGAAGAGCTGGTTTGGTTATGGCAAATTTCTTCAACATGTGAATTTCATTAAAGTATTTAATCTCTCCGTCATAAATGAAACTCAATTTAGCTGGATACAGGATCCGGGGTTGAAAGTTATTTTGTTTTAGGCAATTAAAAGTCAATGAGCATCCTCTTATGGCTTGCAAGGTTTCGCAGAGAGATCTGCCGTCATTCTAATATTCTTCCCTTTGTAGGTAATGGATTTCTTATGTCTGGCTGCTTTTAGAATTTTCTCCTTCATATTAACTTTAGTGAAGTTAATTTTGATGTGCCTGGGGATGTCTTATTCGGGTTGAGTCATGCTGAGGTTCTGAAACTCTCTACTATCTGAATTGCAGAATCTCTTGGCATTTCTGGAAAATTCTCTTTCATAATTTCATGGAGAAGGGCCTCTGTGCCTTGCGATGCCACTTCATCGCTTTCAGGGATTCCAATGATGTAGATATTAGCCTTCTTCGAATTATACCAGAGCTCTCTGAGAAAATGATCTGTTTTTGCTCTCCATTTCTCTTCCTCTTTGAGAGTTTGGGAGCATTCAAAAGCTTTGTCTTCAGTGTCAGGAATCTTTTCTTCTGCTTGGTCCGCTCTGTTACTAAGGGATTCTACTGCAATTTTCAGATCTTTGAGGGCTGCAAATTCTTGCTTCAATGTGTCAAAATCTTTGGTAATCTTGTCTTTTAATTCATTGAATTCTTGAGACAACTTTTGAATTTCTCCTCGAATTTCCAATTCCCACTTTTTCTCCATTCTATTAATCTTGTTTGCAATCCAAACTCTGAACTTTATTTCTGACATCTCGGCCGTCTGTTTATGATTGGGATCTTCAGTTATGTTTGCCATATCTTTCCTTGGGGAGGTTGATCTACTCTGGTTATTCATGTTACCAGGGTTTTTCTGCTGATTTCACCCCATGATTATTTTATACCATTTGACTAGATGAGTGTATAAAGAAAAGTTGGCCGGGCGTGGTGGCTCACGCCTGTAGTCCCAGCGCTGTGGGAGGCCGAGGCGGGTGGATTGCCTGAGCTCAGAGGTTCAAAACCCATATGAGCAGCAGTCAGCCAGAGTAAGACCCCGTCTCTACCAACAACATCAAAAACAGCCAGCACCGCAGGAGAATAGAAGAAAGTCAACAAAAAAGGAGTACTTCAAACAAACATGAACAAGCACACTGAAATTAAAAATAAAAAAAAAAAAAATTAAAAAAAAAAAAAAGAAAAGAAAAGTTGGGTTCGAGGCTCCAGGAGTAGTGATTAACCAGCCCTTTGCCCAAAAGCTGGGACTGGTGTCTGTACCTTTTCCCCTGGAGCTTTGCCAAGTATTCATACAGTGCTGCAGCCTGAGAGACTAGGGACCTGTTTGGTGTGGTGGGGATAAGTGGCTCTGTCTTGTTTTCAGCAGGTCTCTGTCTGACCCTAGTGAATCAGTTACTCTGGGTTGAAGTCTCAGCTGTGGATAAATACTAGCAATTAAGTCACCCTGCCCCCCACAGGCAACAATTGGAAAAGGAAAATCAAACCTTCCTATAACCACACACCCAGCATATCACTTGGATAGTTCTCAGGCAATTGGCCCAGTTCAAGAGGTTCAAATCAATTGTCTCAGTCAGCACCTGTCTCAGGTGGGAGAGTTTAAAAGGTCTCTGGCAACTAGATCGCAGGGGTCTGCTGACAGCTAAAATATGACTTGCTCTGGTACTCCCTGAGGTCAGGAGGACGCACCCAACAAATAGATTGGTCTGGGAAGGTTGATGCCTCCTTCCCCACCATGCACCTCTGACACACCCAGTCACTGATACCCCTGCAGGGCTGTGACCCAGTTGCCTCCAATGAGCAGATACTCCAGGGTGTTACACCTGCCTGAATCACAGGGAGATCTATGTCTCCTCAGCCAGGCCGCTGCTCTCTGCCACTATCTGGCAGGGGGAGGTGAGGCCTGACAACCTCAGGCACTTGATGGAGGCTGGGGCTGTTCACTCAGTTCCAGCCCCACCCCTGATTGATGTTACTGACAGAACAGAACAACTTTGTGGAATTTGTTTCTGTCCCAGCTAAATTCCCCTGCAGAAGAGAAGCTGTTTTGAGTTCATAGAACCTGAGCCTCAGGCCCGGTCTTTGATGCTGTCAGTAGTTTGTATTTGCAACACCGTTAGCTGTCAGTTCTAGCCACCTGCCCTCCTTTGTCTAGGGTGATGATCCCCTGAGGGCCGGGTGCATCTTAGGCTCAGTAAAGTGGTCCTCTGGGTCAGCCCTACCCTGAGAATCTGCCGGCCCTGCACGTGCGTTTTCTAGTCCCCGCACTCCACCCAGGCCGGTACCGCCTCAGGCAAACCCTTTACTCACAGGGCCTGGGTTTCTGTCCCAGATCTTTTCTGCCAGAGGCTGCCACTGGAGAAGATGCCCAGCCTCCTCTGGTTGCCTGGGAGACAAAGGGTGTCACTCCAGAATATCCGGGGGTGAGCCCTATTGTTGCCACAAACAGCTGCTGCTCTGTACCTCGGGTCACCGCCGCTCCGGTGTGGTTCCCTCTCAGCCAACCGTCCTCTCCTCACTCCCGTGCCACAGAATCAGCACTGGCCAGCCGCAGTCCATGCCTTGTCTGCACCTCTTGAGATAATACCCAAGAATCTGGACTCCTGGGGGACAGGCTTCCAGACCTCAGAGTGAGAGTGAGAGTGGAGGGGAGTATTGGGAGCTCAGAATTGCAGGTTAAGAATATATACAGTTTTTCACAGTTTTATGCCTGGCAGGTGAGTGCCATGGCACCGTAGTAGAGGAAGTAGGTCCAGTTTTTAGAGGGTCTCTCCTGTGGAGTATAATGGAGGACTTTTGAACTCTGCTCATTTGTTTATAGGGTACACAGAGCCGTTCTCATGGGGGAGGGGGTCTCCCATCCACTTGGTAATGGATTTTGTACATTTTATTTGTATCCTTGTGGTTGCAGCTCGCCTCAGCAGGGTTGATGTGTGTTCTTCAACCTTCTCTCTTGGTGCAACTCTATTCTACCAGGTTACTTGCAAATTTCTCTCCTTTAACTCTCCTTCTGCACGGGAGGCTCTGTGGAAAGCTGGCTTTAGTCACCATCTTGTCTCCACCCCCTAACAGGTGTGCTTTCATCCAGTTTGTTGTACTATTTCTAGAGCAGGTAGGGCAGATTCAGTATAATTTGTAAGGACCCTAGGATTTTCAGAAAGGTAAATGAGCATTGGCTTCAACTCAAAGTCAGCAGCTACCTTAGCCCCTAACAAGGCGCTCAGCCTGTCGTTCCAAGTTTTGTGAGTTTTTTTTTTCCTAGTCAACCATATCCTTTGAAGTTTTTAAGCCAGGCAGTGACTTCTCTCCAGCTATGAAAATCTTAAATAGCATCTTCTTTCAATAGAAGAGTGTTTATCTGCAGAGGAAATCTGTTGGTTAGTGCAGTCACCTTCATCCATGATCTTAGCCTCTTCTGGATCGTGCTACAACATCTGTATCAGCACTTGCTGCTCCGCCATACACTGTCATGTACTGGAGATGGCTTCTTTCCTTAAACTTCATGAACCAATGTCTCCTAGCCTAAAAGTTGTCTTCTCCAGCTTTCTCACCACCCTTAGCCCTCACAGAATTGAGGAGAGCCAGAGCCTTGCTCTGGACTAGACTTTGGTTCAAGGAAATGCAGATTTGAGCTTCTATCCACACCACTAAAACTTTTTTCACATCAGCAACAAGGTCATTTTGCTTTCTTATCATTCATGAATTCACTGGAGTGTCAGTTTTCATTTTTCTTTAAGAACTTTTTCACATCTACAACTTGGTGCTTTGCACAAAGTCCTAGCTCAGGGCCTCTCTCAGCTTTTGACATGCTTTGCTCACTAAGCTGAATCATTTCCAACTTTTGATTTTAAATGAGAGTCCTATATGTCTTCATCGTTCTTGAACACTTGGAGGCCGTTGGAGGATTATTAAATGTCATAATTTAAATATTATTTTGTCTCAGGGAACAGGAGGAGCAGAAGAGGGGGGAACAGCTGATCAGTGGAGCAGTCAGAACACCCACATCATTTATCAGCTAAGTTTGTTGTCTTATACGGGCCTGGTTTGTGACACTCTGAACAAGTTATATTAATACCCTGTTTCCCCGAAAATAAGACAGTGTCTTATTTTAAGGTGTGCTCCCAAAGATGTGCTAGGTCTTATTTTCAGGGGATGTCTTATCTTTCCTGTAAGTAGGTCTTATTTTCGGAGGATGTCTTATTTTCAGGGAAACGGGGTAGTAACATCAAAGATTACTGATCACAGGTCACCATACAGATATTACAGTAATGAAAAAGTTTTAAATAATGGGAGAGTCACCCGTACGTGACCTGACGTGAGCACAGAGGGAGTGCATGCTACTGAACCAGTGCTGCTAATAAACTTGCTGGCTGCAGAATTGCCACAAACCTTAAATCTGTGAAATATCTGCTAAACACAATAAAGCAAAGCAAAATGAAATGAGATTTACACAATATAAAAATATATTGTTTATTAATTATAAAAAATATATGTAAGCTATAAGTAATATATATCAATTATGTATAGTATAGGTTATCATAGTTAAATACAGATATACCTTATGGGCAAAGATAAGAATAAGAGATTATAACCAAAACCCAAATAGTTATCCAACTGATAAATAAATATTATAAGTAAATATACATTTATCTTTAGACTTTCTCTTGAGCAGCTAAATCCCACTATTACTATCTATTGGTTTGCATAGTGCCCTGAGAGTTCAGAGACATCTCTAGCAGCCATCTGGATTTGGCTGCCAGAAGTCTTCAAGCTAATCAATTCAAAGTCACCTCTGAACATCAAGCAGAAGGTAGTGGGGAGGTGGGCAGATTTACACCTGTGGGGTGCAGGGCACACTATCAACAGTGCATCACTGTTGGGTGAAGGGCACTCATATATCTTTGACTCAATCTGTACCCTCTAATATTCTGAAAATTTTTTTTAAATATATACAAAATAAACTGGGCATCTACGCTAATTCTGGATTGTTAATATCACAACTCAGTGAAAGCTGTCATGCCAGAGATGAAGAAGGCTTCCTAAAAATAAGGAAAAGGGAGGGTTTGATTCTCCTTGAAGAAAATTTTGTTCAGCAAGAAGGATGAGCCTCCACTATGGTAAAGCTGAAAGGATGGGAGGTTGGAAATGAAATAGCTAGTGAATCAAATGAAATCAAGTGTATTTGTAACATTTTTCAGCAGCATGTGTTATATAACAAGTAAAATGGTATTTGAGTTTATCTATAATACAAAATTGTCAAAATCTCTTTAAAGCTATAAATTCATCTCTACTAATTGTCCTGTTTGACAAGGATATGTAGACCTTGAGAGAACTCTAAATTTATGATGTATTTTTCATGTAGACTTTGAGTTTCACATCCCAGTATGGTTAAATATTATCCAGCTGGTTTGAAAAGATCCACATACAGTAACTTTTTATTGTATCCTGTTGATATACTAGTTCTGACTGTGTTTTTAAAACATGTCAAAATTTAGGAGTGACATTACAATTTTTCTTAATTAGTACCTCATACATTTGGATGATGCCAATGGCTTAGATAAATATTTATATATGGAGTAATAATCACGTTTCACACACTTCTCTAAGCAGGTGAACTACAAGAGAAGTTGTACCCAAGGAACTTGCCTCTGAGAAGTATGGCTGTGTGTACACAGGCAGCTTTCAGCAACTGTAACGGATAAGTCAATCAAAGTCATAATGAAAACCATCAAAATAATGCGTTGACTTTCTTGACTGATTTTCTTGAAGGGGACTGACTCTTTCTCTGAAAAATATATAACAATTCTAATTGATCTTAATGTCTCTTTTCTGTCTATATAGCTAAGAAATATTCTCTAAGATCATGATGTAAACTTACTGGCTTCATTGTTTCAGAATGAGCCAACTATTTCTTTTTAACCTCTCTTTAATTGATAGGAAATTATTTCATTCTTGTATTAAACTTAATTCAGGGTATTAAAACCTAGACAATATTGTTCATTTATCTTCTTCCCTCTCCAGCCTATGCTGTATTTTAGATATTTCCCCGAGCACTTTTATAGAATGAAGTGAAATAGATGCTAGAAAAAAAAAAACAATGACATAAAATGCTGCCTAGTAGTGTTTTCAAAAGTCATAAAATCACCCATCAAATTGATGGATGTTTTTTAAATCTTGGCTCTCAATTCCTATTGTTCTTTCAACTTAAACAGAGGGGTGGGAGAATACAACTGCTATTCACTAATAGATCCATTGTTCCCTAACTTTGCTGTCATCAGAGTCGACACTGGGGAAGCTTTATAAAAGAGAAGTGTTCTGATTGACTGAATTTACTCACATATGAAGAGGGGATCTGGAATACATCTTTAGTATGAATCTTAGCATCTACCTGTATAAAGACCCACACTAAAAGTAGATGCAAAAGGACCTCATGAAAAATAGAAAGACCAGAGTGCTTACTAGTTCAAACTTCAGAATCCTCAACCTGGAGGAGGATTTTCTGAGCTTGTGCATAAGGAGGCTTGTGTTTTCTAAGCAAGTGAGGTCTTGCAGTTGGCTGCCACCAAGACAGACCATGGTCAAATCACTTTCTAGCTGCATGTCCGGCAACACCAGATGACCTGAAAGCAGGGGGAAAATGTTGGCCTCTGGATTGCCTGAGCATGGTGTGACAGTCCTTCTGGTTAGGAGTAGAGAAATGGGCCGTATTATATCATTAATCATCAAAATTGGATATGCATGTGTATGTTTGATAATAAATTCATAGGGATACAGGGAAGTACCTTTGAAAGTATTTCATAACCCATGTCATACTGAGTGACAGTGGTCTATTAAACATCTACTAAGCATCTGTCCTATGATGCAGGGATACTCCACTGTAATGTTTTGAATAGTTATCTTAAACATATAAACCACTTATCAATCATTAATTGGTTTAATGTGATGTTTCTATGACTTATTTTATTAAATATTTTTAAATGTTCCAATATCAGGAACATGCATGAAATATTTTCTTAAGATGAGTGGATAAGTTAATGAAGCAAAAAAAAAAGAATGAGAAATTATAGATCCCAGGACTAAACTGTTCAGTTTGAGAAACAATGAAATTGAAGACAGTGTCAGTGTCAGTTACCAAACACCAATGTCAGTATGTTGGATTAGACTCAAATTCATTGCAGTATGTGCTTACCATACATTGTGCAATTTGATTTCATTTCCAAGTGGTAAACACTTTTTAAGTGATTTAAAAAGTGATTTTATAACTGGCTTTGGGACAAACAGTCATGAATAATTTTTGTGACTTGAATAATTTTTGTGTCATCTTATTAGAGTGCATCAGTTTTAAAAGATATTAATTCATTTTATTGATCCCAAATAACATGGAATTTCTAATGTATTGACCCTGAATAACTGTGAGTATAAAATTACTCTGATAAATCTTCTAAATTCTAACACAGCCAAAGCATTGACCTCAACCTGATGCTAAAGTTATTCTAACTGAAATGCGCCTACCGTTCATCTGTGTTATTTTCAGTTTGCTTCAGCATGGTTCTCTTTTTATTATGAAATGTGTCCTGTTGGTGGTTGACCTCTCAGGGAGCTAGTGGGATACTTTTATCTCTAAACAATAGTAGAGGCACGTTCACCCTTTGCAGTGTTCTATTGATAGCACCTGATGCAACTCGGAAGCCTGAAGTGCATGGCTTAGAAGACGTGGCTAATTCCGAAATAATGTCAGTTGTGACAGCTCCTTGCATTAGGATGCAGCAAGTAGCTACTGTTTATGGCTGACAGGCTCTGGGTCAGGCAATGCAACAAATAATTTTAACTGTGATAGAAGCCCAGCAGTTAAGAACTATCCTTTACTAACGGGGCCCATAGACCCTACTTGCTCTTGACGAGTCAATTTTGATAATTTTGAATTCAGAAAAAAATATACACATTCAGACACACCACACACATGAAGCACTTGTATGGTATTAAAGAATATCATCTATGCGCAGTAAAGCTTTCTTGGAGACTATCGGTGGTTCCCATTGCTTGTGTCACAAAAATTCTTTGTAACAATTCTAAGCAATGAAACCTCACAACAAAATCTACCCCGTGTTCTCATACACCCTCTTTCTTTGATCTGCAAACATCAGTCTCCCTGATTTTGCTCTTTTCTATTCACTTCCTCTCTGACCCGTTCTCCTGTTTCCTCTTACTCCAGGTTCATGACCTCTGGGGTTTTCCTATTTTTTTTTTTTTTTTTAATTTTTCCAACAGAGAAAGCCTTTTTTGGTTTTTGTTTGTTGGTTGGTTGGTTGATTATCCTCTTATTACATGTCATTTTCCAATTCAGCAAAAGACTAGCAACTTTCCACCTTGAGAGACAGGGAAAAAAGAGCAGATGACATTCTAGTATTTCAGAATTCTTTTCTGTCACATTCTAATATTTCAGAATTCTTGTCTGTCATAATCAAGTTAACTATGAGAGTCTGATAGGTGAAGTAGCTTGCTCAACTGCCTAAGTACTTGGCAGTTGGTATTTTAATTAGAATTTGGTATTTTGGTATTAAATGGTATTTGGTATTAAATGGTATTTTAATTAGAATTTAAAGAAGACGATTAGATTCCAAATTTTGTTGTTCTTTTCTACCATGTCACACTGGCATACTGTGGTGGAAAACAGATCTAAATCTATTAGTTTTAAAAACCAAAGACAGTTGTCTTATATATGTGATATTCTTTTATTTTAAACCCCCACTCATTCTCAAACTCAGTTCGTTATTTTGATCTTTCTGGTGACGTGCAGGGTGCATTGCACTTCTCAATGTCTGACTTGCAAATGTGCTTGGTTTGTTTTCAGTGAATCTGCCTTCTGGTTAGTGGATATTATTGGACACAGCAAACTAACATACCTTTTAGGAAATTATCACCTCTGTCTTAAAAAATAAATCAATAAACATATGTCACTTTCTATAAGTTTTTTAATCATGTGCATAATTGGGATAAACCACTTTCCTGATCAGCTGATCTGGAAAATGGACAGAGAGCAGACAACGAGGAGATGACCTCATGATTCCTGGGCAAGGAAACAGGGATGATTGCTGTCTACCTCCATGACCCATTTGAATTGTGGAGTTTGACAACAACAACAAAAATTAGATTAATTTTGATTATTCAGGAAATGAGATTAATTTGTTAATTCCTCTCTGAACCTCAAAAAAAAAAAAAGTTTTGATTGAGGCAAGCATATTGTAGAAAACAACTTTCATAAAAGGCTCAATGTTATATGTTAAAACAAATTACAACATTTAAAGAGCAGTAAGAAATAGGAAAAAACAATTACAGCTGAGAAAATTAACATAAATTCTTGGGAAAGTTTCATGTCTGTAAGAAATGCAACCTTACCTGGTACATAATTATGAGCAAGGATATCTTTTTTTTTTTTTTTTTTTTGGCCAGGGCTTGGTTTGAACCCGCCATCTCAGGCATATGGGGCCAGTGCCCTATTCCTTTGAGCCACAGCCGATGCCAGATATCATTTAATTTTGATCTGTACATGAAGATTTTTTTTTCCTCACAGTGTGGTTACGAGAAGTACTACCATAACTAAAATATCTATTTGTTTTGTTCAAATTGGAAATTATTCAGGAAAAGATTTTAAAACCTGTAACCACTTATAAATTAATAATCACTATGGAACCACAAGATTATGGAATTGTATTCATAAAGGATTAGAATCCACCTAAAATTAGCAGTGGTCTCTTGACGTTCACTTTGCAATTGGTTGATTCTTAAAAATGTACGAATCGTGGCTCCAACTGCAACATCTTTCAACCAGGATCAAATTCTTAAGGCAAATTTTGCTCTTTTCCATTTCTGAACTTGGTAATAATCACACATTTCCTCACAAGTTCATTCTCAATGATTTTCCTCATTTCTTAATTTCTTAGTGACTAAAAAAGCTAATTCAAACAAAGTTGGAGTTCACGATCACCTGGGTTTCATGGGAAGTCAAGTGATAAAAGGTGATGAGAACCACTGGGTCTGAGATTGCTAAGAACTAACTTAAGTTACCCAGGAAATAAGTGCCAGACTGAATATCAAAAAATAGAGGTAACGCCTACTTAGACAAAACCTCTGTGACTATTCAGAACTTGTAGTTCCTTCATGGCTCTGAAAACTACAATAGAGATTTTTTTTCATACTTGTACGAACTCCTTCTCTCTTTTCTTTTCTTCTCTTATATATTTAACCAAACACTGCCACAGGTGTAAATATTTAGATTTTTATTTTAAAACATGTTTTTCAAAGGAATTGTGCCCTGCAAAAGTAATTTGGTTCATGCTGTCATTGTGTGACATAGATGGGCTCTGAGAATAAGATGCTACTTTCAAACAAGGCAGAAACCTGCTTTCCTAGTCTGCTTTCATTGACGTTAAGCCGCATCCAATAGAAAATACTGTAGAGCCTCAACTAATATGAAGTTATATGAACACTTGAGCATTAAAACAGGTCTTACAGGTGTTATAGAAATAACAAAATGAAAAATAAATATCTAGAGAAGGAGTTTCATTATGTAAATGCAGGAGTAAAACCTTCTTTACTAATTCTGAAATGCTTTATTCTTTAATGTGAACTATACCCCAAGTCCTTAAGGGGAAAGAATTGAAATAATTTCTGTGACACATTAGTATCATAAACACAAATATCATTTTGGACTTTTAAATGTTCTCATTGACCTGATTCACATTTCGGGTAAAATCTATGTAGAGTCTTTTCACCTCTTGTTGCAGAGAGCAGGTCAGCCAGCACAGGGTTGATACACTGGAAATGAGATACAGGGTCTAGCAAGCGTGACTTTTGAAAACAAGATAGATGTTATTGGTGTTGAAGCAATTTAAAAATACACTTAGAGTTACAAAAAAAGTGATATTCTGAAAACAAATGAAGAACATGTCTTAACCTCTTATTCGGGAACTGCTGTTACCAAAAAACAACAACAAACAAACAAACAAAAACAAAGAAAAAAATCAAATTTGAAATAAATTTGCTCCAACTTAATAGGCACAATGTTAGGGTGTATGGCACACCTCTTGGGGATAGGACACAATTATAAGAGGGACTTTACCTAACAAATGCAAACATTGTAACCTAATTCTTTGTACCCTCAATTAACCTAAAAGAAATCTTCCATAGAGTAACAAGCCATTGGAATTCAAAGGTCATTGCATTGATTGCTGAGTCCAGGGGCAGCTTCTCAACTGAACTGACCCTAAACCAAGACATATACTCAAAGAAGAAAAACAAATCATGCTTTATAAGGAGAGATTGCTCAAGAAATTAAAGAACACAAAACTAAAATATAAAATAGCATGATATATATATATATATATACATATATATGCATTTAACTTTCTTCCAGATATTTTGAAAAGATAAATACCATATGGTGATCATTTGACCACGATTGGTAGGCTTCTGTTTTTGCCTCCCAATGGGACACAAAATTGAGGAAAGTAAAGATCTTTTCTATTTTTGAAAATCAGATTTTTTAGTGGGTCTCAATATTTATTGAGCACATTGTGTTCCTGTTTTTGCAACAGTGTATATGAGGTCAGAAGGAAGAAATGGTCAGATTAGGAACGTTAGCCTAACGTTCTTCTTTCTTTGAATTTTAGAGAAAGGATCTACTTACTAATATGAGAGAACTAATGTATCTAATTTTCAAAGTGACTCATTCATTATCTCATGGGCTTCGTGATTTTCTCAGGATCACAGGACTGAATGTTAGATGATTCAACACTAGAACCCATCATGTTCTTCTGCCTGTACATCCAGGTCCTTTTTAATATTTTTTTTATTCTTTTGCCTCCTAGAAAATACCTCCTCCACAAGATCATCCTGATAGTGCAAAAACCGTGAGTTGGAGAGTTGGGTTTACAAACTCTTGGACAATAAATAATTCATTAAGTACCCAAAAGATAATTGTCTATTTGGCTAGGAATTTAAAAACACAATACAAATTTTAAGTTATATTGGGCATGTAAAAGAAACTATCCATTATATACATTAGTATCTTGTATAACAGATATTTCATCCTATCTACAGAGCAGTCTTTTTATCTTTTTATTTTTTGAGGCGGAGTCTCACTCCATTGCCCTGGGTAGAGTGCCATGACATCATAGCTGACAGCAACCTCAAACTCTTGGGCTGAAACCATCCTCTTGTCTCAGCCTCCCAAGTAGTTCGGACTATTGGCACCCACCACAATGCCCAACTAGATGGCTAGGTTTTTTTTTCTTTTCTTTTTTCTGTTTTTATTAGAGAGGGGGAGAAGGGGATGGGAAGGTGTCTAGCTCTTGCTCAGGCTGATATGGAATTGCAGAGTTCAAGCAATCCACCCTCCTCCACCATCCAAAGGATTATAGGCATAAACCACCGCACCTGGCCAACAGCACAGTCTTAAATATGATGTCATTAAAAATTCCTTGTACTCGACTTGGCACCTGTGGCTCAAGTAGCTAAGGTGCAAGCCACATACACCTGAGCTGATGGGTTTGAATCCAGCCCAGGCTGCCAAACAATGACGGCTGCAACCAAAAAATAGCCAGGTGTTGTGGCAGGTGCCTGTAGTCCCAGCTACTTGAGAGGTGGAGGCAGGAGAATAGCTTGAGCCCAAGAGTTGGAGGTTGCTGTGAGCTGTGATGCCCCAGCACTTTACCCAGGGCGACAGCTTGAGGCTCTGTCTCAAAAAAAAAAAAAAAAAAAAAAGAATTCCTTGTACTTTCATCTTGTGGATGATCAGTCAACCTAAAATAGTATTTGTTTTTTATCCCCATTTTTCTCTTCTGTCTCTTTTCCCAGGAGATCTAGATTCTGTTATCAAAATAAGAAATGATAACAGCTGTCTTACAACCAATGTTCTTAAGTAAGTATAAGCTATAAACACAGGCACTTAGATCAATACATTTAATTTAAAACAAAGTATAAAACAAATGTGGGATTAAAAGAAATCTACCTTTGCTAAGACATTTACATTCCACATTTACCAAGCCTCACATATACCCTTGTAAGATGCACCACAGGTGTGATCCTTTCAATGCCCCTCCCTCTACCCACCTCCCCCCTCCCTCTCCCCCCTTTCCCCTTTCCCCCTATTCTTAGGTTGTAACTGGGTTATAGCTTTCATGTGAAGGTCCTATATTAGTTTCATAGTAGGGGTGAGTACATTGGATACTTTTTCTTCCATTCTCGAGACACTTTACTGAGAAGAATATGTCAGGAGGGCTATGTCAACTAATGTGATGAAAATGTGTCAAATGGTCTATGAACCAAGTGTATGGTGCCCCATGATCATACTGATGTACACAGCTATGATTTAATGAAAAAAATAATAAAAAAATAAAATAAATCTACCTAATTGCTCTATATTTACTTATATTTAGGTAGAGGATCAAATTATGAATGAATCAGATTTAGTGAGATGAGTTACTGGACCAAACCCCCTTGGGCTCACATCACGAATTTCAATAAAAGCTTCATGACTGAAATCTTTCTCCTTTCAACCTGCTGTTAACTGAAGAAGTCCTGCTTCTGATTCCCTTTCTGTAAAAGTCAGTTTTTCTAGGTCATTTTGTCCCTGTGCCTCCATTTTCTTTTTGGTCCTGTGAAAAAATTCTTCACTTCTTCTGGGTCTGGCAAAACGATCAGCAGTCTCGTGAATTTGCTAGCTGAAGTTCCACAGAAGCTGTTAGAACTCTCTACTGCCTCTAATTTCTCTGTTGTTGCTGTTAAAGGGTCCAGTACATCTCACAGTGATACAGTTTTCACAGTCAGCCTGAGGACATGAATAAATTATTCACCCATCATAAAAAAAAAGGGCTTTACTTAATATAACTGAAGGCAATTGAGAATTATACTTTCTTCTTTGTTTAATTTTAAGTGCAGAAAAGACTTAACAGGTGGTTTCTGGATGTGCCTTGTATTTTTAGTGATACAGAGGGTCATCACATGATTAATGTTGCTTTAGTGCTGACTTGAGACTTGAGCAATGTATTAAGAATGTGAGGCAGTAGGCTTTGTCACTTTTATGCATCTTGAGAGATTTCTAGATAGGATCTTTCTCAGATTGGAGAGAAGCAGCAGGGTTTCAGAAACAGAGCTCTGGGCTCAGACCGTGTCACAGATACACTGCAGGACAGTGACCGAGAGACCTAAATTCTCAGGACAGTTTCTCCATTTCTGTATTGAAGTACTTGTTCTAAATGTCTGACCTTTAAAGAATTGTCTCCATTCTACAAAGAAAAAATGTTTTCTTAGCCAGTAACTGAGTGCTCCAGAGAACTGGCTGAAGGACGTGGCCAGTAGGATTTCCAACAAAGCATTTGTTCACGTGGGCAATCAGATCCACTTCAGGAGGAAGCTAGCGACTTCTCCAAAACAGCCGAAGTTTTGTAGAACTTCACAGTTTGCCTTACTTTGTGTTTCAGAACGGAAGTGACCCAAATCACAATATTGGGTGGAGGAGAAGGAATAGAGGGAGATAACCTCATTTCTGATGAGCTGAACCCATCCGAGGTATTTCTGAAACCATCCCCTTCTTCACCTTCTTCTGCTACTGTGGGAGTCAGCAGGGTGCTCCTGAGTTTAAATGGCCTTGTCAGTTTCTACCTGGGAGAGATTCCTTAAGAAAATAGAAAAGCTCTGACTCTTCAAACATGGCCTGCCCTATGCTTTACCTTTACTCTCCTGTCAGCCCAGAATCCCCAAAGAAATTTATTCCTTCTGCACAAAACAAGGGAGGCCATTACCTCCAAAAGCTCTCAGTGGGAAAGGAGGATTCTGCAACAACAGCCTAACAGCCCGTGCTCATTAAATATTTGTCCAATGAATTAATTAAAAAGAAGTGAAAGAATAGGGATGTTAAAGCTTTCCCAGGGGGAGGATATTATCACAGTCAGTTGTCTCACCAAACCCTGATGAAGGGAAGTGATATACAAGTTGCATTTTAGTGAGTCAGGGCAGGAAAACGGCATGTTCATAGCAAGCAGATCAGGACTTTAGAAAGGGCAAGATGAGAAAGGCCAGCAAGGCAGATGCACAGGGGTGTGAAGGAGGGAGAGAGAAGGACACGTTTTAGAGGATGGACCCAAGAGACGCATCTAGCCCAGGGACGCTGTGGCAACATTTTGTTTCAATGACCATTCTGTCTGATAGTAGCATTTAGAAGTCATCTTTTTACTGGACTTTGGATTCAAAAGAAGCACTCTGTGGTAGGAATTGAATCTTAACAAGATTGGTATCTGAGTGAAAACTGACCCCACATCCATTAAGATGTCAGAAGCCAGAGAAACAAGGGCTGACCCTTTTGAAGTGAAACCAGAAGCTGCACATCAGTTTCAGACATGGAAACTCTTAAAAGAAGGCAGAATTCAATCAGGTTATAATTGAGCAGTGCTGGAAATTAGCAAGCATATCATTTTAGAAAGGACCTTTATCCTGTTATTGGATTTAATAAAACATCGTTTTCTGCTCTGTGGATCAGTCATGATGATTTATACAAATTAGCCATTTTCTATTGTTCTCGTAGGTGAAATATGTAGAAGGGTTTTAACAGGAGGGGGAAGTAGAAAGACGGAAAAGAGGATCCCTTTCTCGGAGCATGGTAACACATTCTGTCAAGGCTCCAGCCTTTGCACACTTGCTGTTTGTGTGCCGATTAACACCATTATAATTTCATCTGTTATTCCTTAACTGACGTGTTGCTGCAAATCATAGCTAAAGCACGGTGGTGGGCTACCCATACAAATAACATTTAAAATAATTCCTTTCCTTTACACCTAGAGGAACTATGAACGCAACAGCAGGTTTCCCCTTTACTCCAAAAGCATCCATCCTGTTAACTGAGTAAAATAGCTGTATTTCAGTTCATGCTGAGTTTTAAATGCAATGTGCGATAAGGTGTTTATTCTCTCACCGATTAGCTCCCATTAGCACTAATGGGAGTTACCTGAACAAGTACTCCATGAAATCTTGAAAATATCATCTTCGCAGGATGCTTTTTTAGGAAATGTTTTATTTCAGAGAAAATTCCTTTCTTAGCCTTAGCTATTATAAATGTCGCATCATTTTTTGTACTGTCAGGTGTTTTTAGTACTATTGGCAAACGAAATAGAAATAGCCATCAAAAATGATTATAATACACACAGAGGGCAGAGAGACAAAGGACAGTTAGGTACAGCAGATCAAAACATGGGTGATTTAGCAAGCTCCCTCGCATGCCGAGAGAATTCACTCGTGCCTGGAGTGAGGAGCGGCCTCTGTAGAGAGATTTTAGGTCTGTTCAGCATCATCTCACCTCCCTTCACCTCGTAAGTAACAATTACAAGTTCTACTTGCTCTAATGCCTTTTTTTGGTATAAAACCGGAGTTAATTTTCTCTTCTTTTTTAAAGTTTGAATATCCCTAAAAGCACAATGTTTCTATCAGGATGGCTCAGTGAGGCACGCAGTGAATAGAACTGTGATTCTCATTTTAAAAAGAGCAAAAAAATATATGAAGTAACACAAGATTCAAGGGCATGTCAGAAACTAACCAGGGATTGTTGTATCTCAGCACAGGGATCAGAATAAAAGTGGGGGAGGGAATTGTCCATCACCCCACTTCATGTTTTGTTTTAAATAGGAAGATCCAAAAGACGTGGACAAAGGAAAGATACAAAACTAATAACGTTCAATTGATCAGATGCCATCGTGGGCTGGTATGTCCACAGATTTTCTCAATGGTTCATGACTTTACTTGATTCTGTTTTATGTTAAGAGAAAGGAGATGGTTTTGCAACCGAGCACCCTGTAGTCAAGCACAGGAGGCTGAGGCTATTATTTGCATTCACTTATGCTCTTCCTGGTCTCCTGGGAACCATTTCAGGATAAAACATGGCCTCCTTATTCCCTGCCTCTAGAGCAAGAACAATTTGGTTTTATTTTTTGAAATCTTCCTATCAGTTTGAGAGAGAAGAAATTCTAATTTTCATACATACTTTCCCAGTCAAATAAACACATGAATGGGGTTGGGAAAGCAGATTTTAAGTAGCATTTCTCAAATGGAAACACCTCATTTTAAATAATTAAATTGGGATGTTCCCATCTGGACACGTTCTGAGAGGATTGTGTTATGGTGGATACCCACAACAAAAGAAGAGTAAAGAATAAAGAGAATTTGAAATTATTTGTTGTAGAGAACCAAAGATTGAAAAATGCCAATCAAAATATAAATACAATAAAGCCTCATAAGTTTCTTTACTATTCATTCAGAATTTTTAATAAACTTGCCGAACTCTAATAAAGTTCCTTTTTAAACCATTTTCTAGAGATAGACTCCAGGGAATAAAGGGAATAGAGTAACTTGGAAATAGTTGAACGATTTAAGAAAGAATGATTTCCACCATCTTTAAGCATTAAAAAATTCTCTACTTCAATAAATTGTTATATTTTGGTAAACCATGCCTATGTAGTAAAATCAGTTTCGTAAGAACTCGGAGTAGTTAACAGCTCAACATAGGGATATATAATTCACAGTTTTCCTTTATTTGTTCATATGAATATACTCAGGCATTGATCTGAAGTTTCCATACACCATTCTTGCGTCAAGCACAGTAGTAGACATTGGAGATCCAGTGTTGAATCATGCAAAGTGAGTGGAGAATATTTGAAATTTCATTTCCACCTGGTGATGACATTGTAGCTGTGAGTCAGGGTTTTTCATAGACGGAACTCACCAAATATTCTCAGTGTACAGAAAGACATTCTTTCGCACTTGTTTCATTGTTAGCTTTCATACTTTAAAATAATTGCCACAAAATGCATTGGAAAAGTCACATGACTCCTCATTAGCTAACCCAGGAGAGGTAATGACTTATTCAGACAGTCTTACTTTTTCTTCTTTCAACCTGTGTCTACTTTAAAAAGGAAAGTGTGATAGCTTGTGACCTGCATGCCTAATCATTCATTCATCTAATATTCATTGAATGTTCATTACGTGCCAGCCACTCACTGTGCCCAGGGACTGAAAAAATGAAGATAAATGCGCCAAAAACCTTGCCCCCAAGTAGCTTCTGGAATTATAGCACTTTCTGGAGGTCATCAGATCACCAGGAGACAGAACACTGGAGCTTCTTGTTAGAAGGAATTTTTCTGTTAACTTCTTCAGGCAGCAGGAAGGCCTAGTGTGACAAGGGTTACAAATCAGAAACAAAATGGTTTAGACAAGATGCACTGCAATAAATATCTCCCCCCGAGAGAAATAAAAGTTTTGTGTGAGGATATGCAAGTCCTCACAGGTAATTTTTCCTATAATCCCATATTCATTTATGTGAATTATAGTGAGATCTAAATATATTAAAATTGTCATTATACTGCACCAAAAGAATATACAAAAGGTACTTTCTGTTAGATTAAGGAAATGACCATTGTATTTATTCACTGTATGTTAACAAGTAACTAATTGTGAGAAAAGATTTCTAAAATGCATACTTTTCCAAGTTCTTATGACATTTTCCCTCCACTTATTCCTGTACAAAAGGGAGAAAAAAAAACTTTCTATTCTCTGGGTTCTTTGCTGGGGCTCTGTAACAAAATACAGATTAACAAGAAGAAAGTACAAATCTATTTATTGTGAATTTTATGTGACATGGGGACCTTAGTAGACCTAAGGAGACACTTAATCTTGAACTCTTTTATATTAAATTTCAGGAAAAACAGAAATCCCTGTGAAAATGTGATAATATTAAAGGACATAAGCTAAGAGTAGTAAACTAGGGGAAACTTAGCAAGGCCCATTCATTTGTATTCCTCTTGGTTTCCCTCCATGCTCAGAGATAAGGGTGGTCCTTTCCTCCCAGGCAGGGAAGACGCCTTTCCCATGACCTGCTTCAGGGAAAGTCAGAGTGTCTTGAAGGCGTCTGCAGTTCCTTAAATGTTTTCAGCTTGAAATTCTCAATACACCAGGTACCATATTTGGGGGTAGTATGTTCCGAACCCATCACCACTCCTTTGAACACTTTACCCTTATGTCTGTAAATTTTAAATTTTTAAAAATTTTTCCAAGCTTTATTGAAATGCAAATGACAAAATTTTGAAAACTTAAGCTGTACAACATGATGTTCTTCTCTGCATGTACACTGTGTAAGTGATGACCACAATCAAGCTGATTAACACATCCATGAACTCACGTAGTTACCCCTTTTTTTGTAGGACACTTAATATATAATTTCTTAGCAAATTTCAAGTATACACTTATCATTAACTGTAATCACCAAGCTGTACATTACTCCTCCAAAACTTATTAATCTTATAACTAAAAGTTTGTACACTTTGACCAAAATATCGCCCTTTCCTCTGCCTCCATGATACCAGAGTTTCAGGTTCTTGGTCTCAGCTATTTGAAGAATAAATCCGCAGACCACAGATCAGTGGTAAGTCAGAATTTATTTACAGAAAAGAATATAAAAACACTAAATCTCCCAGCACGGAGAGAAAACTCAAGGCGGAGAGAAAAGCTCTCTCTGTCTCTCTTTCCCTTCTCTCTCCCTCTCAGATATATATATAGGTGCATGGGTTCCTTCTATATGAGGCCAGGAAATGAATGGACACAGTCACTTCTGCTGGTGCACAGGGAATGAATGTATTAATAAATGGACACAGCCCCTTCCGCTGGTGCACAGGGAATGAATGTATTAATGAATGGACACATCCCCTTCCGCTGGCACGAGGTGAATGAATGTATTAATGAATGGACACAGCCCCTTCCCCTGGGGCGAGGTGAATGAATGTATTAATGAATGGACACATCCCCTTCCGCTGGCGCGAGGTGAATGAATGTATTAATGAATGGACCCAGCCCCTTCCGCTGGTGCACAGGGAATGAATGTATTAATGAATGGACACAGCCCCTTCTGCTGAGGCGAGGTGAATGAATGCATTAATGAATGGACACAGCCCCTTCCGCTGGTGCACAGGGAATGAATGTATTAATGAATGGACACAGCCCCTTCCCCTGGGGCGAGGTGAATGAATGTATTAATGAATGGACACATCCCCTTCCGCTGGCGCGAGGTGAATGAATGTATTAATGAATGGACCCAGCCCCTTCCGCTGGTGCACAGGGAATGAATGTATTAATGAATGGACACAGCCCCTTCTGCTGAGGCGAGGTGAATGAATGCATTAATGAATGGACACAGCCCCTTCCGCTGGTGCACAGGGAATGAATGTATTAATGAATGGACACAGCCCCTTCCGCTGGGGCGAGGTGAACGGATGTATTAATGAATGGACACAGCACCTTCCGCTGGTGCACAGGGAATGAATTTATTAATGAATGGACACAGTCCCTTCCGCTGGGGCGAGGTGAATGGTGTATTAATGAATGGACACAGTCCCTTCCCCTGGGGCAGGTGAATGGTGTATTAATGAATGGACGCAGCCCCTTCCCCTGGGGCGAGGTGAACGGATGTATTAACGAATGGACACAGTCCCTTCCGCTGGGGCGAGGTGAACTGATGTATTAAGGAATGGACACAGTCCTGTCCGCTGGGGCGAGGTGAACGAATGTATTAATGAATGGACACAGTCCATTCACGAAATTGAGGCCTAGGAAACTTACATGAAATTGACTTAGGCATAGGAAATGGGGGTTCTGTATTCAGTCATAAGTGCAAAGAGAGAGACACCAAACCAAGGCGCTGGTGTCTCCCCAGCAATTATCCAGCTCCTTTGGCTATTAGATCCTCTGGTGAGGGTGGGAGGCCTTCCCCCGTTGCCTACCCTCCAGCCTGCTGTTTCCTCTGCCAGCTGCCGCTGCACCAAAACGGCAGAGGCGGAGGTGGCAGGTCCGCCAGCTCAGTTCGGCTGAGCTAGCGGGGGCACCACTGCACCACCTGTCCTGTATCACCCACACTGATCCTGGCAACTACTAATCTCTTTCTATGAGTTTTGCTACTCTATATTTCAGATATAAATGAGATCCGTCAGTATTTGTCTTTCTGTGTCTAGCTTATTTCACTTTGCATAATGACGCATAGGTTCACCCACATTGTCTCAAAGGGCAGGATTTCCTTTTTAAGGCTGAGTAATGTTTCATTGTATCTGTTTCAAGATAGATACATGGATAAGGACATTTTCTTTACTCATTCATCTATTGATGGATACTTAGTTATTTCTCCATCTTGGCAATTGTGAATAATGTAAATTAAATGCTACTTTGTTTTACAGATAGCTTGTAGGTCCTTTCACTTCATGGCACCTGAACCTATTGTAATACCTTCTGTATACTAGGCACTCAGTTGACAGTTTCTGGCAATACAGCTACTAACGAAGTTGATAAATTAGCATCTCAGTCCATTTCTAAATAGAGAAGTGGTTGCTTCTGTTGGGATGATTGTAGGTCATCCTGTGCATACAGAGAGTACAGCCCACAGCAAATGAAAATGATTCTCATTTTTGACAATGAAGTGAGATTTTAAAGAGATGAATGGAAGTATATACGGGAAAAAAGGCGATTTTTAGCAGGCTTTTGCAGCCACATCATATGGCTCCAAAACTATCATTGGGTTTCCATGCTAGGCACTGTTAATTTTTTTCTCTCCTCCAATAAAAAGTTCATCATGCAGATTATTTAGATAAAACTTGGAGGTGTCTTGGCATCATTTCTTCCTGTGGCTTCTTGATCTTGGTAAGCAATTCACATCCTCACAGGCCTACACATTCAATGCCCACCACCTGGAAATTGCTAGGGTGTTGTCATTACTCCCAATAGGGCTAGCCTACTTTCCCCCTGAGCTAGAAAAGATTCCAAGTCTTGGCCACAAATAAACATCAAGGAGTAAAGAGGGAGCTCAGGACCCAAGAGGACACATATACTATCTTAGAAATTTAACATAGATCTTTTAGTGTAAATATGATGACGTCCTTCCTACTCTCCCCGGCCAGTTTCACACCTTCCAACTGTAGGTTACAGTGGTGGCTCTCAGACATTAATTTGCATCACATTCATCAGGAGGGCTGGAGATTGCTGGAGCCCAGCCCCGGACATTCTGGTTAGGAGTTCTGGGTAGTGTTAACAATTACATTTCCAACAGATTTCCAGGAGATGGTAATGTTTCTGGTCTGGAGAATACACGGTGAGAAACTTGGGATTAGAGAAAGAGCTCATGGATCTGTGGCGTTGGCAACAGATTGAAACCTAGTGAGCTGCAGCTTCCTACGTAGCAGGTCCTGCCTTTCCTTCTTTGCAGGTACCTGGGCTTTTAAAATTTCTCCTAATCCTCTCCCTTCATTTCTATACGGAAAGGCAGTAGATGTAAGAAGAGAATGTTGAAAATCCATGAAGTCCTCCCTGGTCCTACACTTATCTCGATGGCCCTCTTCTTTTACTATGATTTGAAGGCACATTTAAGCTTGTCCTAGGGAACAGCTTTGCTCTAACCCCACCCAGAGATCTGCAGGTGCTTCAGTTTCTGCTTCCCTGCCCGGAGCCAAGGTCCTACTATCCCCGGTGTCTGCTGACCCCTAGTGGCAGGTGATGTCCTCCACGCCTAGATTTTTTTCCTTTTTTTTTTTAAATGATAAACTAGGAGAGGATTTTAGTTTGCGATGATTCTAAAAGTGGATAATTCACAATATTAACCATCATAGTCAATTGGGGGATGAAACATGGACATATTGTTGCCTTAAATATTCTTAATATCATGTAACAGTTGATGTATGAAAATAAAATCTGTCCAGTCAACTTCTTACAAATTCAACACAGTGAGTTCCCTCTAAAATTCAACGATTTATTCAGAATTTAATTTTATATAAATGTACAGATTAAAATATTGGTGTAAAAGAAGGCTATATGTGGTTCCAAAAAATAATATAAGGCATATTTAAATAGGTATACTGTGTAAACCAAATGCAAAGATAATGGCAGTTATTTCAGGGAACATTTAAGTCAGATTAAGTTTCCATCTGAGCTGCTCTGTATTTGAACATGAACAGATACGCCAGAAATTTTTCTGGTTTTATGACACTCCATGGTTGTTAAATCAGTACAACACCAATAAACAAAATTCAGAGATATTGTTTCTTTGGAGGGTAAAAAATGGTTCAAAGAAAACAGCCTAAATTGTACTAAATATGCCATATTGCGCATACTCAAAAAATCTAGTGTCTTTTTTCTTTCTGGAGATATTTTCTTGCTCTGTCACCCAGGCTGGATGCAGTGGCACCATCATAGCTCACTGCAGTCTTGAACTTCTGGGCTCAAGTGATCCTCCTGGCTCAGCTTACTGAGGATCTGGCTCTGCAGGCACATGCCCAGCTAATATTGTTTTAATTGTTTTTGTTGAGACAGAGCCATGCTGTGTTGCCCAGGCTTGTCTCCAATTCCAGAGCTCAAATGATCCTCCTGCTTCCCAAAGTGCTGGGACTATAAGCATGAACCATCACACCTGGTTTAAAAAAAATCATAACTATTAATGTTTAAAACAAAGTGGAAGATGCTAGGCATGATAGCTCATGGCTGTAATCCTATCATTTGGGGTAGACCAGCCTGAACATGAAAGAGACCAAATCTCTACTAAAAAAATAAATAAATAGAAAAATTAGCAGGGCATTGTAGCGGGCACCTATAGTCTCAGCTACTTAGGAGGCTGTGGCAGGAGGAGTTTGAGTTCCTGTGAGCTAAGCTGAGACCACAGCCATTCTAGCTTGGGCAACTGAGTGAAATTCTGTCTATAAATAAATAAATGGTGGATTTTAAAACTGAAAAGAAAATGGTATAGGCAACCTGTGGCCTTAAGATAAAATGTGTCCTTGTAGGTCCTTAAATGCTGTCTTTTGCATGAATCCAAATTTTGCAGAACTAATCTTTTATTAAAAGGGCGACAAAGAAAGATGAAGCTTTTCTTGCCTCCTTTGATACTTAACAAATTCAGAAGGACACAGGTTCCCCACCACTAACTGGTGAGTGATAGAAAATAAATCTTCTTCACCACGAATAATCTTTGCATCAAGTGTTGGCCTGGTGGCCCAGGGTAACCCAGAGAGACTCAGACTGCCTACCAATTGAAGGGAGGAAACTATTCTGCATGCCTAATTAGAAAGCTACGGGGGTTAGAGAGCTGGAGGATCACTTGAGCTCAAGAGTTAGAGGTTTCTGTGAGCTATGACGCCACAGTGCTGCTCTACCACGGAACACTGGGTAAGACTCTGCCCCCCCACCAAAAAAAATAACAAACAACAATAACAACAACAAAAAAAAGAAGAGAACTCGATTGATAGCCTTCCCTCAAATGCCACGAGAGAAGTCTTCTCAGAGAAAGCGGAGAGTCCTGCGTGTGCATGATCACAGCATTTAAGGATCTCCCATTCAGCAGATAAATCACCAGCTGGGAATTTTCTCCCCTTTTATTTCGAAGTCTTGGTCTGGTGAGTTCTTTTAGGATCTCCTCAGATATGTCACTGTAGTGCTTTATCCACTGTGACATTTTACTTTATTGGGATGCAAAATGAGGACTTGATACTAAAGCACTGATTTTAAAGAGAGAGGATTTATTGCACTTTTGCAGAGAGAAACAGTATTACCGGAAAAAATATGTACCAGCGAATGACCTAGACGTACAATATTAATAAAACAGATTTACCTGTATGATAGACGTGACATATCAATCTCTCGAAGGAAGTTGTGACATATTAGCATTCCATAAAGCAGGGCTACCTTGGGTGGAGAGGTGTCTCTCTAGTATTTTCATCCTAGGTGCGATGTTATTACTAAGGTTTTTCAAGTATTTTTGCACATATTCATAAATTGCCAAGTGTGCTATTCTATACATTCCCAACTCCTAAAGCTCGGAACCCAGGATTCATTTCTGAATTTTGCACTATGGCTACGAGTCCTTCGTTTTTCTTATCTCCATCCACTTGCTTTCCGGAATATTTTGTGTTAAATTAAAAAAATATATATAAACAATTATTTTTATTGAAACATAATAAATACTTCAGGAATGCATGTGACATTTTTATACATTCATATAATGTGTATAGGTCAAATCAGGGCAATCCCCTTCTGTGGTTTTCTCTTTATTCTGGGAATATTTGAATATTTTTCTTCTAGCTATTTTAAAATATACAATTGATTATTTATAACTGTAGTCTACTGAACTATTGAACACTAGTTTTCAAATGTACATTAGGTAAAAGGGATAAGACCTCGTGTTATCACAGTGTTAGATAGATACCTTTAAAATCTTATTCAAAGTGATGGTTTAAAACAATTTATATGATTAACATCTCAGTGTCATTTTCCTACCTCTCATCATGCTGTTGAAATAGCCTTTCTTCCCATACCTAGTACAAAGTTCAAGTTCAACTTTTCCAAGTTGTTCTTCAACCTTTTGACATCTGTATTTTGCTTGTTTTTATGCCTAATAACATATTTATTGTTTGTGCCTCTGACTTTCCCATTAAATTATATCTGTATTGCTAATGATTTGCAGGTCATTCCATGTGTACCCTAAGCTCCTTGAAAAGTTCAGAACTTTGTTGCCTGTGGTTCGTGGTTCGTGAATTCTAACTAGTGGTGGCAACACTTACTAAGTGCTCAGTAAAAGCTTTTGCATTACACTGAATTCAACACCTGGCATCATCCTCATTCATCTGGCAGCTGTAGAGGCATCTAAGAAATAATGAGCAATTAAAAGAGAATGATTCTTGTATTGTGGTTTCCAAATACCAAACTCCTGAAGAAATTAGGCTTGAAATTTGCAACTGTCCTAATTGACTACCTTTCTGCAACCTGGTTGAGAAAATTTGCAATATTTTAATATAAATTTTGACCCATGTTTCCCTCTGATACCTTCATTATTAACAACTTTTTTGTAGTTCTCTCATTTTTTTGCAGGGGACTTTGCAAAAATGTTACACAGATTTTTGTGACCTGATTAGTTATGTTTTATGCACTTTGGAACCAAATAACAGTGTATACCTCTAACCAATTATAATGTGATTGTTTTGAGATAAAACTTTATTCCAGGCTTAGATAAAAGTAACTAGAAGTCTCTTCAAAGGAGGGAATATAAATGGCCCTGGTGAATCACAAAGGGAGAGGCGTTGCAATTATAAGAGGTGGGATAAGATAGTCACAGAGGGGCAACCATACACCCTTAAATTACAGCATTCCTGGGGACATAAACAGCTCTGAAAACCTCTTCCTCCTACACAGAAACACATCCTCACTCTAAGTGTTCACCCCAATAATGGAGGGAAGCATTAATACTTTATTTTCAGCTCAGATTTAAATTAATTTCATCTATCTGTGCATAACTTGTGACTCTGGGAAGAACTAAATGGGATCTGTAGGATGTATGTGAACAACTCATTAGCCACCCTGTTTCTTATAATACCTTCACTTGAATGATTCCTTCATTGAAAATAATGGTTTACGTCCTAGGGTGAAACAGATTGAGTCAGCTGTTCTCTGAGCTTCTCAAGTGATGAGCTGATGAATTTGTCCTTTATAGGCAGGATAATCTGGGCTTTAAATTTCTTTTTTACAGTTATCTGTTCCATTGAAATATCTATTCCTTTTGCTTATATAGACTCAACCTAGTCTGGTTAGAAGCAAACTAAAATATCTAGGACAGTATTATACCTAATAGGACACAATAGTATATAAAGAGCAGGCTAATGCATAGTATCTTTGGTTTGGTTTATAAATTATATGAACATATAAATGATTGATAAGTAATAAAGCTAGAGTTCACCGAATAAAAATTTTGTTTATGTGTGTTGGTTATTGACAAGTAGACCTGAGCAGTAGTCGAAAAAAATGAAAATGTTAATATATTACTTTTACATGAGAATATGATCAGCTCCAAATGCATAACTTTATTCTGTGATGAAATTATAATCAAGCTGCTACCCTAAGCAAAAGTATGTATTTTCTTTTTTTTTTTGTAGAGACAGAGTCTCACTGTACCGCCCTCAGGTAGAGTGCCGTGGCGTCACACGGCTCACAGCAACCTCTAACTCTTGGGCTTACGCGATTCTCTTGCCTCAGCCTCCCGAGCAGCTGGGACTACAGGCGCCCGCCACAACGCCCGGCTATTTTTTGGTTGCAGTTTGGCCGGGGCTGGGTTTGAACCTGCCACCCTCGGCATATGGGGCTGGCGCCCTACTCACTGAGCCATAGGCGCCGCCCAAAATTATGTATTTTCTAATGATGTTTTAAAATTTCAGTTTCATAATGCTAACCATTCTACTCGTACTAAAGATAAGAACTAGAATTAGCCAAATTACACGTACTTTCTATCTGCCAGGCACTTTGCACATAGCCGCTCACATTTGACCTGCCAAACAGTCCCAAGTGGTCAGCACCACACTTGTACAATAGTCAGGATTTCCAGTCTATAGATGAGAACAAAAGCCTTCCACAGATCAGGGAACCTTCTGAAGATCATCCAGGTAGAATGTAGACAAACAGGGACTCAGGCCTGAGTATTAGCCACCACTCTGAAAGATAGGATTTATGCCTGAGGCTATTATTTTATACTTTTGTATGATCTAGTATTGGCAATATTTTATGAATGATAAAAAGTAACACCAATAGTCTGATAGGAACCCAAATTTTTAGTCAAGAAAAAAAAAATGAAATAGTGTATTTCCAATTTTAATTCTGTTGGATGATTATTAAAATAGGAAGGTTTGTGCCTGGAGCATATGGCAGATACTAGTCTATGTGATACAGTGAGTTGCCATAAAGTTGACTTTAAGTAAATGTGATCTTTGAGATTTGATATATTTATTAATCTTCTACATCAAAACACGAGTTTATGAATTAATTTTCTGATGATACCTGTCATTAAATTAAGCAAGGCCCTAATAAATAGTTAACTTTTATCTCCTAAGGACATATTATGAAATATCCATAGACTTTTGGAGGGGAAAGTTCTCAGATGAAGGACAATGCTAACGTAAAATAGATGATTTCATGTTACAGTCAAAATGACTTTCCCATGACAGAGCTGTAATGGCTTTCCTATTTCTTTACTGAAATCATAATATGACTGTATTTCATAACATAATAATTTTAAGCAAACAGAGCAAGCGGGTCAAAATTGTCGGGTCATTCTCAGTGAAAAATTAGCATGAATATGGCTAACTCATAAATAATTCAACATTGACATAAACACTGTTTAGTTTTGCAGGAAAATTTTCCTCCCAGGTCCCAGAAATCATTTTTGCAGTCCGTTTTTATTACACAAAAGCTTGCCATAGATTAATCAGCAGAAGAAATTTTAGGTATTCAGTAGTTTTAAAAGGCAACATTTAAAAGACTTGCTACTTGAAGTGGAACGATGAATTGAATCCGATTTAAAATATTTTGCTTTTAAAAATACCTCCAATCAAATAATCAGAGAAAAAAGTGACAATATAATGTTGGAACTTGTCATTTTTAAAAGCCAATCACTCCTAAATGATGTGGATTCAGTTTCTGTGGAGCCCTGCTCAGGCTCAAGGTCAAAACTTTAATGTGGTAATCAGCTTAAACTAAATTTTTTTGCAGTTTTTGGATAGAAGGTTTTGGAGTTTGAAATAGATGCAAATGAATGCTAAGACAGGGATATCTTGCAGAATTAAATTTAGAAAGCTACTTTCTAGAAAATTCTATCAGCTCGTCTTACTGTCACTGTCCCAGCAATGGACCGGGAAACCAGGGTTATCAGTTTGGTTCCCCTACCTGAAATGCTTTACTTGATGTGTTCTTCTTAATGTCTTGTATTTTCAGTGTTAAATAGTAGAATTATAAATGTTAAAGGATTATCGAGTTAATTCTAATGCAGCCTACTACTTTCAGAGAAGAAAATAGAACACAAACAAGCTGTTTGTGACTCACCCAAAGCTACAAAAATAGTAGGTACCCAAATGTTTGTTACACAAACATTGATTAGCCTGTAAGCTAGCCATTGGTCCTGTACCATCCCAGTAATTTGCAAACAGTAAGACTGATTAACAAATATACCAGTAAATGTGTGTTGAGATGATCAGTCATTTGTAAGTTACCTTACGAGGATATAAAAACTTTCCAGATATTACCAGAAAGATTTTTGGAGTCCCCTTTGAAGAACCAGGTCTTATGATGTTGATAATTTATTTAATATTTAACAGCTATTGACAGCCTCCTGTGCATTGGGTATTGCAAAAAAAGGGGGGAGGGGGAGATAAAAGACAGTCTGTCCTTATTCTCAAAGACAACAGTAAAAGTGAAGACAAGATAAAAGGAGAAGTAAAGAGAAACTGAAATTAATAAGACTGGAAGATTGATTGGAGCTGAGCTGTGCAAGGAAAGGCAGAGAAGGTGAAGGCGCTTAGCCTTCTTGGAGCATTTCTCTGCAAATGCTCTTAGCATTATTGAAGACTAATCCTCAAACCAAGCCGAGGAGATATAGCTATTGTCAGCTTTATTTTATGGATGAGGAAACAGAGACCCAGGAGAATTTAATAACATGCCCAAATCACAGGGCTATGACACGAACCCAGGAAGTTCAGCGAAAGAGTCCACATTCTGAAACATTACACTGGTTGGTTTTTATAGAAGACTTTTGATGGCTTGAGTGCCTGTGCAGATGACCATACTTCTAAAATAAATTGAGCATGAAGGGGTAGGAAATAAGTTTATGAAAAGGAAGAAACATGGTCAATTTCTTTATTTAGACAAATTCAAGGAATCTGTCTGGGAGTCAGCCTTTGTACATATTGGTGGGGACTTCAGACATTTCTTTGGAAATAATGAGCACAAAGGTAGCAGTTGAAAATATGAGTTGGCCAACTTTGCCTAGGGAGTGAGCAATGGGGTTCCTTGAGGTACAAAACTGACTTTTACTATACATTGCTTACAAAATATAGTAAAAAATAAACCAGCAAAATTGATTGAGATGAAAAAATCACAAGGAAGAAGGGCTAACATGTGGCAATATAGTACTAAGAATGAGGGACTGTTCCAGAATGTTGGCCTCGAGGTTAAAGAAGAAAAGGACTAAAAATGATCACTGTAGGTTTTCCTGTGATAAAGCCATTTGGTGATACGTGGAGGCTCAAATTAGAGGTGGGCAAGAGTTAGTGACAAGGTAACATCTTTGTAAAGAAACTTCATTAAAAGGCAAACTAATAGCATGAGGGGAAGCAAAAGATTTTTCCCCTGTAAAATCACATCTTCACTTTTATATAAAAGAGACTTCATCAAGTTAATCTCACACTTTGAAATGACAGACATAATTGCATTCAAAAATAAAATAGTCTCTTAAAGGATGATTATTTGCCATCCTTTGAGACATTAAAAAATGTGTGTTACAAACTCTGTGATTAATTTCATAAAAGGAAACTCAGATTCACATCTGGGTATACCTATAATCCCAGAGCTTTGAGAGACAGCGGCGTGAAGATTGCTTAAGCCCCAGAGTTCAAAGCCGTGGTGAGCTGGGGTTGTGCCACTGCACCCCAGTCTGGGAAGTACAGTAAGACCCTGTCTCTAAAGGGGAAGGAAGAGAAAATTCAGATATTTTAGTTATTAGGCACAGCACTGAGGGGCACTGCATATGGCCCCAAAGATCAAGGCCAGCGGTTCTCAACCTGTGGGTCCCGACCCCTTTGTAACAATGAAAATACATTACAGCATCAGGGAGGTTGAGAACCACTGATCTAGGCAAATAGAGACACAGCCATAAATGAATTTTTGGTAAACAAAAAGAAATATACCAAATAACGACAAGCTAATGAAGGGTACTAAGTAGATGCAATGAGGTAAAATACCTTTGTGTAAAGATATTTGGCAGCTGCAACAATATTCAAGAAAAAACGTATCTGTAATCCAAACAAATTTGAATCTGAACTATCATGCAACATGAAATGTATATATTCTTGGTTGATTTTATGCCCCAATTAAACCTCTTCTTGTTTACCATAATTAGAGATTCTGATGTTACTAATGTTTCTTAAAACATAGAATTCTCACATGTCTGTTGGAAGAAAGCTCCATATAAGTTATGTTCACTAGTATCTGAAAGAAATGTTACGCTATTCTCCTTCATAAGAAAAGGCTACTTCAAGAGTTGACAGGTCATGAAGGACACACGTGAGATGACAGAGAACGAAATAAAAGGAGTGATGCCCGGCTGCGTGAGCTGGGTCAAGAGCTGGCTGAAGAAAGCTGTGTGGTGTGTCACAGACAGGTCTCTATTAGAGATATGTGTATAGTTAAACATCTCCCCCTTTCCATTATTACAAAGAACAGGCACTCAGTAAAATTCAAGAATAATTTAGAAACAAATATTGAAATAGTTAAGGACACATAAAACCCTTCCTCAGATTGAAATGCGCTTCACTTAGTTGCCCCGCCTAGGAGATACCCCTTACACTCCTCATTTCCCTGATACACACATGAATTGCTAAGTTCCTCCAGTCCCACTCCATTCCTGTACATTAAGCCTAGCTATTGTCTAGATTTGAGTTGCCATTTTTTTTTTATTATTTTTTTATTTTTGGCCAGGGCTGGGTTTGAACCCACCACCTCCGGCATATGGGGCCAGTGCCCTACTCCTTGAGCCACAGGTGCCGCCCATGAGTTGCCATTTTTTAAGCCTTTGAACTGGTGAGGCGGCTCCTTCTCAATCCATTCTCCACACACGTAGGAATCACACTAAAACGTAAACATAGTACTTCAATGTCTTGAGACCGTCAACAGATCCAACTGCAAGATACTCAGTGTAATGCATAAAATCCTTAGTTTGTATCCATCTCTACATTCAGGCCAAACTGAACTATCCACAGTATTTCAAATACTTCAGGCACATTTCTATCAAGGCCTTTACAGAAACTGGTCCCTGTGTATGGAAAAACCTCTCGCCCATTTCTCCAGCATCTTTCCCTGGCTGACTCCTACATCGGTGTCTTCTCCTTCAGGAATCCTCCCACATTGCTCCCAGATTGAATCAGGTGTCTCTCCTAACTGTTCCCCTTGCAGCCTGCCCTGAACCCATTCCGTCATTTAAAAAACTACATTGCAATTCCCTCTTTTTGTATTTATCTTTTTCTCGAGGCTGCCTAAAGACAAAGAATGTGTCTTCTTTACTTTTAGGAATATCCCAGAAGAAGAATAAATGAATGAAAACCTCACTTCTGTCTATAATGTACCAATAAATTTGGACAAACACATTTTTCTCTGAAAGCATCTGTTTACACATCTGTAAAAGTATAGGATTACAGAAAAAATCAAAAGATGGAATAGAGCTAAAACCATTGATAATAAAAAGGCAAGTTGATATCGTGTGCTGTATTGCTGTAGTTTTGTTGTTGTTGTTAACTATTCCTTGTGAAAGCAATGCCATAGACACAGAATCTTTTACAAGCAGCTTGAAACCACAACACCGTCATAGTTGTCTCCTGCACGAGTCCATTTCGCAGATCTGAGCTATTCCATCCACATCTTGACAGAGCCCCTCAGCCGAAGGATTCCCTGAAAAATCACAATAGTAGCTAAAGAACTAAAGACTGGTTACTAACAGTTTGTTTTAATAGGTTAGAGCTATTTAATTAATAAACATTTTACTCAAAAATACATACATTCATATATATGTATATATATATATATATATATTTTTTTTTTTTTTTTTGTAGTTTTTGGCCAGGGTTGGGTTTGAACCCACCACCTCTGGTATAGGGGGCTGGCGCCCCACTCCTTTGAGCCACAGGTGCCACCACACATATATATATATGTATTTTTTTTAATAGACTATCACCCTAGCTAGAGCGTAGTGGCATCATCATAACTTACTGCAACCTTAAACTCCTGGGCTCAATTCCTGACACATCCTCTTGAGTAGTTGGGACTACAGACTTGTACCACCATGCCAGGCTAGTTTTTCTATTTTTAGTTAGAGACACAGTCTTGTTCTTGCTCAGTCTGGTTTGGAACTCCATAGTTGAAGCAGTCCTCCTGCCTTAACCTCCCAGAGGGCTAGGATTACTGGCGTGAGCCTATATCTATGTCATGACAGAAAAGATAATAACATTTACTCAACAATGGAACAGCTCTTCAATCTGCATCTTTAGTAAAAGAAATGATGGTAAGGTCTTATCAGATTTTCATTCAGTAGATGAAAGTATTAATCCATAATCTAATTGTGTTAACAAATTTTCTGTGAAAAGCCTAGCTTGGATCTAGTTATGGGTGATTTGGGGAAATTCCATATGTAAGAATAATTCTGTTTAGGCGTGAAGTCACAGACCTTTCTCTGGACATGGAGATTACATGATTTTAAAAATTAAGTTCATGTCTATTAAGTCAATAAAACAAAAGCCATAAGAATTATCTTTCTACAGTGTTCATTCTTTGAATAATAAAAATGTAATTGTATATCTTTGATGTGTATAAGGGGTTTACAGCTGTGTATAAGACTCTGCTGCTATCCTAGACTTAAAATATCCAAATATGAGTTGCTGATAAATATTTTAACTTTCAAAAGTCCCATTAAGGTGAGAATGATTAGTCAGTTTTCCAATTATCCAACAGTAGGATTATATAATTATTCTCTCATTCCAGAGTCTACAATTTATCCTGCTTTTTCAAACAAAATTTAAGAGGACTCACAGACCACAGCTATGTTCAGGGATAGCTGAAGGTTGTCATGAACAGAAGGACCCCTGGAAGCTTCTGGAATCAAAAAGATGTACTTGCTCAAGGACTTGTAGGGCTTTTTTCCCTATTACTTGCATATGTATTTCAAGAGTAGCATGGTGGCATTAGGAATCTTTCATCATGAAGTAGCATAGTTGTTTATGTACTGGGGAAAGATGAGGAATGTATTGGGAAAAGAGACCTTGCTCTCCTCATCAATCTAAACTGTTTTGCCAGTAGTCTAAGTATTAGTACATCTTTGAAAATACTTTTGTCCCCTCTTTAGCAACAACTCCCATTACTGTGTTTCTAAGAGTCACTAAGGCTCAGAGAAGTTAAACAAATTAGCATTGGTGGCACCTGTGGCTCAAAGTGGTAGGGCACCAATCCCATATGCTGGAGGTGGTGGGTTCAAACCCAGCCTTTGCCAAACCCCCCCCCACCACCACACACACACACACACTAAATAAATAAAATAAATAATCAATTAAAAAAAATTAGCATGACAGAACAGAATACACACACTCACCTCTGTGTGTGTGTGTGTGTGTGTGTGTATATATATATATATATATAATCATTTTTATGGTTTCCAAGACTCATTCCCATATATACCTGGAATCCCATATATACACATTTTAAGAGATGTTATCTTTATATTACTTTTCAAAGTTGAACTGTATTATGGTAGCAATATGTAGTATGAAGTTGGCTCAAAAGATGCTATTAAAAAACTAAAGGTTGGTGTCCCCATGAGCCAGGCATGAATAGGATAGCTTTTTCTATTAAAATATGTATAGTTTTCATGGCACCCTCTGTATTTTTAATTTTTATTATTAAATTATTACTTCTTTTTAATGTTTAATTTATTCATTGCTCTTCAACACATGATTTTAATGGAGAACTTTATACAAATATATTTAAATGCATTTCCATTTATACCTATCCCTCTGGCAATGAGCTAAGGTGCTGGCTTATCTGTGACATTCATGATTATGCTTTACAAAGGAGTAAGTGGAAAAATGGCAAACATTTTGCTGGTATAGAAACCCTATCTTTCACTTTTAGAAATGGAAAATTATTTTCCATCAGAACATCTATTATCAGACATTTCTTTGAAGGAAAGAAAATCTTGGAAAAGAATCCCCATGTTCCTGTTCCTGTTGTGCTTCAAGGCTCATTGAAACCAATGCTTGTATTTTCTCTTCAGCGATGAAATGATTGTTGTGCTTTTGCATTGAAATATAAATGTTCTTTATACAAAAAATCTATGATAAATATTGCCATACTCTCAGTAGGTAGCCATATGTAATTACATATACTCAATATAATTTCTAGTAATCCAAAATCTCAATAGAGATATGGTATTCGGTTTATATTTATTGCAATATCTCCCTCCCCTTAATACAGATCACTGCCCCAGGTGTCTCTATGGTTTTGAAATCCATGTTTCTGTCATCTGAAAAAGAGCCCAGCCAGGATCAGAGATAAACATAAATTTCTCACCATTTAGATCTCAAAAGTTAATTTTATTTCATGTGGGCTTACAAAGCTTAAGCTACAGGTCTTTATTTGAAAGAGCAATGTGGTGGAACACTTTTAGAATTTCAGCTACCGAAGTGAGGACATCCCATAAACATATGTTACCACCCGTCTTTATATGTTTTTAGACAATCACAAATATCTACAATGAGAAAATGCTTTTATCCTCCAAGTATAAAGCATTACTTATAATTGCTTCCTGGCTTATTAATATGCAGTATAATACTTTCATTAGGCCATGTATTTCTGCCTGCAAAGCTAGTTACATATTTTAAATCTTTCACACTGACATCATGGGTGTGATCGTGCCAGTAAAGGAAACCAGTGCTTAGCGAATAACATTAGATATTTGTAGATATGATGATCACTGTCGGTAGTATTAAACCAGGAAAGGACATAATACTTTCATCTTTCTCTCCAGAATTAGGAATTCTGTGCATCTATGATTCATGTAATATTCTTGAATTTAACTAATTTATGCACCAAGTATTAATTTAACACTTCCCTCTGTATTTTCTTGGTAATAGAATTACAAAAAACATGGTTGACTCGAATCAGTTTCCTATTTAAAGTACTGAAAAATATATATATACAAGAACATTTAAATTATCCTTTTCTTAACATAAGTAGAAAACCTAAGTTTAACAACTTTGAGACAAGCTATAAGTAAACCATTTTCTAACTATGAAGATTAATATTCCAGTAAATTCAGTGGAGTTGAATGAAGATTGCTATATATTACCCTGAAAATATCAGGCTTAAAGCTCCCTAAGTATTTTATGATGAATTAAAAGGCACTAGGCTCTAGAACTACTAAGTTTCTAATGAGACTGACCAGATTTCTATTTATTCTTAGCAAAACGTTCATTTTCTTTAATAAGATAAAAGGCTAATAAAGGAAAAAAGTCTTCTTGAACTTTAAATAATTTAAATGACTATAACGGAATGAGAAATTAAGGGATTATATTTTCTTTCAAAATAACATTTATCTTTTACTTTAGGGCAAAAGTTTTATTAAAATGAAACCCCAGGACTTGCAAAAGAGTTATTTAAGATATGTGGCAAATATTTCAATCATGGAAATATTGCTTTATGTACAATTGACAATCAGGCTTAGAACACCTGGAGTTCTTGTTGGGAGGTGGATTAGTACATGAATTCTGGGTGAAGCTGCTAATCTGTAACTTTCCTTCATTTGTTACCATTGGTAGATTACTAAACCTCTCTCAGTCTTTAATCCACTTATCAATAAGATGGACCTTGTAGGATTGTTTTGGAGATAAAATAAGTCAATTTATTTATAAACTGTTCTATAAGTGTTTGCTGTGTAAAGATGGTGAAAATAATTATTAATTATTTGGCATTTTGGAACTGTTTACTCATCTACTCCATGAGGGCAGGGCAGGAGTATGTCTAGTTGGGTTTTTTTGTTGTTGTTGTTTGTTTGTTTGTTCTATTTTGTTTTGTTTGTTTTATTTTAATTTTATTTCTCCCTGCAATTCCTAGAATAAATTTTCAATAATTTTAACTGAGGAAATGAATCAGTCTTTTAATCCTGGTCACCCTAGTTCTCACTAACACTACCAGCACCTGGAAATAGTGAACAAAAACTAGTGTAAAATGAAAATGTTAACTTTGAGACTAGGTTCTGATTTCAAACTGGGCTGTGCCCTTTCCTTCTGTGTTAAGATATTTCTGAGGTAACTGCATTATACCTGCTAATTGTCAACTTCCTCAACTTGCTATTACTAAAGACTCTTTACAAATAACCGAAGGCTCTAGTTGGAGACTTCCTTGATTAATGACAAAAGCAAAATATCATCCATTGCTATACTCCTAACAAGACAATTTCTAGTGGTTAAATGTTACCTCTGAAAATTATCTAATTATCTCCTGATTGCACCTTCTACTTACATAAAATAAAACTTAACATCCTGTTTTATGTATCTCACTTTGGAAGATTGTATTATTAATACAAGTAAAAATTAAGAACTCAGGAGTAAAGAAGCTTTTAGCCTTCTGCCTGTTCACAAGTTTCTCACCTCCCCAGCGCCCCACTCCTCCACACACTCAATACTCCTACATCACCAAAAAGAGATACAATCAACAGTTTAAACAACAAAACTGACCTTAAAACAATATAAATACAAAATACTGTCATGGGGAAAAATTTCTGGGTCTTTCAACTATGCCTAGCGGGTGTTACTTAAAGAAGACCAGAGTTGGAGACTAGGAAAAATAAAATAAGCAAGTATTTTTAGCTTAAATTATCTTTTCAGAAAAGCACTAAGATGCTTCTGTAAGCTTTTAAATTGAGATTCTAAGACAGGGGACAGTTGAGGCTGATTTGTAACTGATTAGCAGCTTGCACAGGGCCACCAGAGTGACAGCTTGATGGAGTTGTAATGGAGACAGGGGACCTTTCAGACGGGGACTCATCTTTATTTGACAAATGCTAATGATGCTCAGGGAAAGGTGACTGAAACACTCCAAGCACTGTCTCTGTTAGGGAGTACATGAAGCATATTTAGAGAAGTGTCAGTGTCCCTCTGTGTGTAAGTACTTGTTTTTATTGATGTTCCTCCTACTTCTTAGTATTTTGTAACTAACGTGTTTTGGAGCATAACATCAGAATATCTGCATAATATAAAGAAATTAGATGTTTGCAAATGGACGGTTGAACACTGGTGATATGTGAGGTTTTTCCCTTCCTCTCATTTTTCTATTTTAGATAAAAAAATGTAATTCTTGCATTTTCCTTTTTTTCTCTCTCAATAGCAATTTTTTAAACCAAATGTCATGACATCCTCTTCTATATCCATATATAAATAACATACTCTCTTTCTCACTAAAGATGCTTCTTAATTGAAAACTCGACTCCTTTGGTTAATAAAGGTTTGTTTCTATTATGGTTTCCTCACAGCATTACTTTTATCTTCAGATTTCTTAAAATTCCCTTCACCAAGCAGTATGTATCTCAAAAATATAACACCATCCCTGTTCTTAAAGCTAAAGATAACCTTTCTCTTCCTGGCTAATACTCAAAGTGAAATAAACATTTGGTATTGTTTCTTCAATATGTCTTGATTTAGTAATGCTAAAAATATTTAAAAATTAAAGCTTATTTGTGAAACACATAGTTCTTCAAGCTTGTCTAGACTAAGTCTGTGCACCCTGCATAGATCTGTACCTTCTGACCATTTCTGTGGATACAGCCATGGCCTGGGTGACCTCTGGCACCCACACCTAATCCCCTATTGGCTTCACTAAAACAGATCTTTTAAGTACCTCTGGACTGCCACTCACATCCTGACAGTTATGACAGTGCTTGATATATGCACTCTGTATCTCAAACGTCTTTTCCTACCTCAGCATTTACTGTAGTGGGCTTTTATTTGTGACAAATAAGTCTATCTGGCTTTAAAGTTTTTAATGGAAGGGATAAGCTGAAATTTAAATAAACGAGAGGGTAGGATAGAAAGAAAATGTTATTAGGTCTAATAAATAAATTAAACTGAAGTAAAAAATTAATACGAGTTGGGCTTACAGGTTCATACCTACAATCCCTTCACTTTGGGAAGCTGAGATGGGAGGGTCATTTAAGGCCAGGAGTTAAAGACCAGCCTGAGTAACATAGCAAGACTCTGTCTCTACAAAAAGACATTGGCCAGGTCTATAGCCAATGGTGCATATATGGTGCATCTATAGGCCCAGCTACTCGGGGGGCTGAAGCAGAAGGATTGCTTTGGCCCAGGAGTGTAAGTCTGCAGTGAGCTATGATTGTGCCACTGCGCTCCATTCTGGGTGACCTGGGTAAAAAAGTGAAACCCTGTCTCAAATAAATAAAAATAATTAATATGGAGGCTCAGCAAGTTCCATACCTTGCACAAGACAGTTATTTCAATATGAGCTTATAGAAGGGATGGGGGGAGGGAGAAGAAAAAAAGGCAGAAGCTTAGCCTGTCCTGGAACCAGTTCCTAGATTGAAGAAATCTTAGCTTTCTATGCCCCTCTCTCTCTATTCTAGGAAAACAGGGCAGGCAACAATTTAGGTGTAGATTTTTATTTTACATAAAGCATCATGACAAGAAACTACTCCTTGGGGTCCCTTTGCATGTTTAACATCTGTCTTCTCTTTCAAAGCTACATAATTCTTTCCCAATGAACCATCTTCCCCAATATACATCACCTCAACATCTGGCTAAGTAAAACCAATTATACTATTAAAACTAAATGAAGATTTGCCAACAATATGATCCACTAATTTAGTCTCCCTCAAAGTCAGATATTGATACTTCAGCCACAGTTGTGTGGATTTTTTTACTGGTTGAATTTTTCACCTAGAATATTTTTCCTCTTTTTTCCTACCATGTAATGTATATTCTCTCAAAACCTGACTGAAAGGGTAAGACTAGGAATAGTGACAGAAAATGCAACAATAGTCATCAAAAATGCCTAGCTTCCCTGGAATTTGTCCAGCTGTATCTTGCTGGCCGTTCCCTTGTTGATATTGTTTATCTCATATACTTTCATCAGCATATATCAGCTGGTTAAATGAAACGAATGATTTCCTCAATTCTTTTTTTTTATTTTTATTTTATTTTTTTGTGTTGTTGTTGTTATTTTTTCTCTTTTTTTTATTGTTGGGGATTCATTGAGGGTACAATAAGCCAGGTTACACTGATTGCATTTGTTAGGTAAAGTCCCTCTTGCAATCATGTCTTGCCTCCAGAAGGTGTGGCAGGTACCAAGGCCCCGCCCCCCTCCCTCCTTCCCTCTCTCTGCTTTTCCTTCCCCCCCCCAATGACCTTAACTGTCATTGATTGTCCTCATATCAAAATTGAGTACATAGGATTCATGCTTCTCCATGCTTGTGATGCTTTACTAAGAATAATGTCTTCCACTTCCATCCAGGTTAATACGAAGGATGTAAAGTCTCCATTTTTTTTTTAATAGCTGAATAGTATTCCATGGTATACATATACCACAGCTTGTTAATCCATTCCTGGGTTGGTGGGCATTTAGGCTGTTTCCACATTTTGGCGATTGTAAATTGAGCTGCAATAAACAGTCTAGTACAAGTGTCCTTATGATAAAAGGATTTTTTTCCTTCTGGGTAGATGCCCAGAAATGGGATTGCAGAATCAAATGGGAGGTCTAGCTTGAGTGCTTTCTTACCACATAGGTTTAGGCAGAAGTCTGGTATGGAGCTAATGCTTGAATTTTTCCATCAGAACAGTGGCTGCTTTTTTTTTTTTTCCAAGTAAATTAAAATACAGTCCATTGATTGCTTAAACGTTGTGCAAAGGCCATCTGTTCCAAAAATATTTTCCTACATTAATGTGGAAGCAGTACATGTGCAGGTTGATAGGTTGCGGTATTGGATTGAAGAGAGACTTCAAAGACATTGTGTAGCATCTTCATTCTATAGTATCCCTGTTTACAAAAACAACGCAGAGGGGTACAGTTCCTATACAGGTGGTTTTTCTGTGATTTATTGCTTATCCAAATGTCTATAGACATGTCAGGCAGGGCATTTTCTTACTCATTGTGACATATTGTGATGATTTGTCACAGTTTAGTAGCCTGGGAAAGTGCGGACATAATCAATATTAACCATTTTAATAAAATTCTTTGAAGGGAAGACTAAGGAGACAGATTAATAATTGCATACATACGCATACACAAATACACACGATCTTTTCTTTTCAGAAATGCTATTTTTCTTTCAATTTATAAAGTATTTACTTGTTTAACGTGAAATACTTCTTGATTTTGATAAGGTAGGGGTTATTAGATGGTAAGAATCCTTCTCAGATTTTCAGACACTTAGATTTGCAGGCATCCAATCTGGAATATTATGGTGTTTTCCCAATTACAGCTTTTTAAAATCTATCTTAAAAATTCTGCTAACACAGCAAAATTTGAGAATGTTCATCTCCCATTGCAGTTAAATTTACACAAAGAAGCAAAATCACTATGTGTCAGTCATTTTAAAATACTTCACTTTTCCCCCATATTTTTTGTTTTAAGGGATATGCTCCCAAGCAGACTAAGGATACAACTATAAAATGCACACTAGAGGCCGGCGCCTTTGGCTCAAGGAGTAGGGCACCAGCCCCATACACAGGGGGTGACAGGTTCACGTTCAGCCCCGGCCAACACTGCAAAAAAAAAAAAAAAAAAAAATACATACTAGAAACTAGGAGCCAGGATTGTTCTAAGGCTTGACTAAAATGTAGAAATTCTCTACCAAAAATGTGGGAAGAAAGGAATGTCCAAGCTCAGCCAGTCAGAATTCCCCTAGCATTGCTGAATGAAATGAGGCATTTTCCTGAAACAAATGTTCTGCCATTTGTGTTTTCCCCTTATTTGAAAACTCCTGCCTCTGTGTAGCTAAAGTCTCCTAGTAGTCTAGAACATCTGATAACAGTTCTCATACATGAAAGGAAAAGGTTCAGAAAATGCATCTTCACTTGTCATTTGGAGGGAAATTTTGTTTATTAAAAAATAGAGAAAGGTATTTGGTGCCATCAGTTTAACAGTTTGGTAAATGGAAGAAGCCAACAGGTACATGTCGCTCTATCAGAAAAGGAGAGGCATTTGCCTACCACATCCAGTCACAAGATCTTAACTTTAATATGCAGTCAAGCTCTTTACAAACTTAAATTCAGGCATTAAAATACTCATATGCCATTTTAACAATGAAATCTCTGCAGTTTTGTCCTTATGCTAGCATTAGGCACTTAAAAGTAGGCTAAGTTAAAGATCCCTTTAGGATGAGGAAAAAACTGAACTAATTTAAATGAATCCTAGGACATGTTAACATTCAAGATGCTTATTTTTTTCTTGTTCTTTCACTACATAGGCAGGGAAAAGTATTTGTATTTTTCTATGATAGAAGTTGATCTAGATTCTAGAATGTGAGAAAAAATGACATTGATGACAATTGGTTGTAATGCAATTTAATGTATTCATTTTTAAAAGCTGAAGGACTACCTTTTAATCAATTCTAACATGATTTGATGTGGGGTCTACATTGACCATGGAGCTTAATCTCCTATCACTATCCAGTGTCTTTGACCATGCAATGAACTGAAATATTTGTCAACAGCCATGTTTTATGTATTGTATGTGGGAAATGATTGAACATAGCAATGGCAATCCTTGAGAAGGGGCATATGAAAGAAAAAATAGTTCAGAAGGAGCAGTACAGGTGGGGGTGTCGGGGGGGGGGAGAAAGCAAAAATAGCCTTAGATATGCCCAGTAATGCCTTTGGCCACAATATCTGATAACGAACCTATAGACTGAAAAGAAAGTGAGAACCTTCATATATTTAGTAAGAGGCTATTGTACAAAGAAAAAGTGCTCAGCGGGTAGGGCGTCGGTCCCATATGCCGGAGGTGGCGGGTTCAAACCCAGCCCCGGCCAAATTAAAAAAAAAAAAAAAAAAAGAACTAAAATATATTAATGAAAACTTTTAGACTGGTGGTTTTCAAATGGAACTGTACTTTGAAATTACCTGGGGGAGATTAAAGGACATACCAGTGCCCAAATGCTACTTTCAGAGATTTGTTTGTATTGGACTGAGTTGCAGCCTCGGTGTTGGGAAATTTTAGCTTGCTGGTGATTCTAATATGCCACAGGGTTAAAAACTCAGTTCTAGACAGTTTTCTCTCTTAGCTCCCTCAACCCCTGTCTTTCTCCAGTCAGCTTTTACAACTTCAATGAAACAAATAGCTATAGTTTGAACTTGGGGGCAACCAAATACAATGGTTTTCTTTGGCCATTTTCATATGAACAAAATTTCCTTACTTATAAATAGATCTGATCTTTACTGTGAGATAGTTTCCATTCGTTGCATTTACAAAGAGATCTAATAAACAAATAAATAACTACTCATACAGAGTCTCCTTGCAAACTCATTCTGGCTACCCAGAATCTGCACATCTGCCTGTATGATGTTCAGAAACGGCTCATTTCAGTAGCTGATTGAAGTCGTGGGGACTTACAACAAATCAAGTAAATGGGCTTTTATTTTGTCCTGAATCTCTGGCTGTGATTGGTTGGAATAAAAGTGAGGTGGTAATTCTATCACTGTATGGGTAAAAACACTCCTAACTCACAAGGCTTCTGGAGGAATCTTTTCCCTCTCTTTACCTCAGCTTTAAATAAATGAGATGGACAAAATCATATCTTAAGTTCTTAAAAATTCTCAGGTCATAGCCAGGCATTCTGGCAGATGCCTGTAGTCCCAGCTATTGGGGAGGGAATCGCCTAAGAGTTGGAGGTTGCTGTGAGCTGTGATGCAACAGTACTCTACTGTGGGTGATAAAGTGGGACTGTCTCAAAAAAAAAGAAAAAGAAAAAAAATTCTGAGGTCATACACTTTTTTTTTCACCTGTTAGTAAATATCTTTTTATATATATATGCATATAAAGGTATACAATGCTCTGCTGCAAAACTAAGTTTATAATGTAAACTAAGTTTTACCTCCTGATTCACCTTTAACTTTATGTCATAGCTGGTTGTGAAAGAGTTATGCATAATGTGTAAAATAAAAACAAGTTACGAAAAAATTCAGTAATCATACTATCTCACCAAACTTTATTTTGTCATACTTTTTTTCCGGAAACCTTCTACAGAGGTAGCTAGATTTTACATACATAAACACACACACACAACATCTAAAATCTATTGTTCATAGTAACAAAGTTGGATAAAAATGAAAAAAATGTAATGAATCAATAAATAAAATAAATAATCCTACCATTGGCAATGGAATGTTTTGTACAATTTCTCTTCTTTAAAGAAAAATACATTACAATATCATACAATTTAGAAATGTATTTTAATTGATGAAAAATGTTTCATCTTACAAATTTAGTTAGTTCCTGCTCTATGCTAAACATTTAGATTACTTTTCATTTATTGTATTTTATAAGTGATGTGATAAGGAACAACTATCGTGCTTCTGATTACCTCTGATTATTTCCTTGGGCTAGGATCTATGGGATTATGACCTCAGACAGTATTAAAATCTTTGAAGATTTAATTTATGCTGCCAAACAGGTTTTCAAAAATTTTTACAAATTTAAATTTCCTCTAGCAGAATGTTCAAAACCCTACACTCACCAAAACTCAGTATTTTTTTTTTCAGTTATATAAGAGAATGAAGGATTTACTACTATTATAAATCTTTTTTCTTTGTTCTCCCAGGAAACCCATATCCTCCACCCTTAGGGTAATACATGAAGATAAGAAGAATCCACAGATAATTACAGTCTGATAAAGACTGGCATGCTTATTTCATACTGTTTTACTATTTTTTTATTATTAAATCATAGCTGTGTACATTAATGCAATCATGGGGCACCATACACTGGTTTTATGGACTATTTGACACATTTTCATCACACTGATTAACATAGCCTTCCTAGCATTTTCTTAGTTATTGTGTTAAGACATTTATATTCTATATTTACTAAGTTTCACATGTACCCTTGTAAGATGCACCTCAGGTGTAATCCCACAAATCACTCTCCCTCCACTCATCCTCCCCCCCTTCCCTATATTCTAAGGTTATAACTGGGTTATAGTTTTCATATGAAAGCCATAAATTAGTTTCATAGTAGGGCTGAGTACATTGGATACTTTTTCTTCCATTCTTGAGATACTCTACTAAGAAGACTATGTTCCAGCTCCATCCATGTAAACATGAAAGAGGTAAAGTCACCATCTTTCTTTAAGGCTGCATAATATTCCATGGTGTACATATACCACAATTTATTAATCCATTCGCGGATCAATGGGCACTTGGGCTTTTTCCATGACTTAGCAATTATGAATTGGGCTGCAATAAACATTCTGGTACAAATATCTTTGTTATAATGTGATTTTTGGTCTTCTGGTAGAGGAATTATAGGATTGAATGGCAGATCTATTTTTAGATCTCTAAGTGTTCTCCAAACATCTTTCCAAAAGGAATGTATTAATAATGTTTTACTATTTTAAAGAATCTTAGTTGCAAAATCCTTATGATGATATATGAAATTGTAAAACTTACTTAGACTTTAAATGGTCAGTTTAACATGTTCAGAAAAAAGCTAAGAGAAAAAAGAATAACACTAGTGGAGTCAGAAGACCATTTTTACTTTTCCTTTTGGATGTATGTAAGCTTTATCCGTAACTTATTATGAGCATAGCAATTGTGGAATGTGTCTTTCCTCCAACAGCCATCATTTCTGTAATGATATTAAGTAACGTTCTCAGGCCAGCACACATAAGAAGGAAAATCCCTCTGCCAGCTATTTCAGCCTATGCAAAGAGAAACTAAGTACAAGTCGAACAACAAAAACAACAAAAATTAGTATTTTTTTCTTTTATTCATTTTATTTCAGAATATTACAGGCATACAAACATTTTGGTTACATAAATTGCTTTTGTTCCATTTGAATGAAAGTTACAAGCGTGGCCATCACCTAGTTTGCATTGTACCCCATAGGCGTGAATTTACCTCTGTGCTGAGTATTCTAGAGCTAAAGAAAAGTCAAGCACGGAGAGACCTCTGGAGAAGATTTGCTGGATGGAGAATGAGCTGGAAATCCAGCGGTGCCTTTTAGTTATCTCAGGCTGAGCATCTTAGATCCATTTCTGGCGCTGAGAAGCGTGTGGTTGAGGATTATCTCAGATACACCAGAGTCCTCTTGATTATACGTACTCACACCTATGGACATGATTTCAAATGCAAATCTCAGTCTCTATCTCATCTCTTAAAATATTAATTAATTGTGCTATGTAAGCCAGGGTTTACATGCCAATAGAGCGTAACCCTTCTTAGTAGAGCAAGGCAAACCCAAGTAAGAAAAGCAGAGTGTGAGATGGTAGAGGAAACAGGTAAACTGTCCCTCCTCTTCCTCCCCTTCCTCCTTCGCCCCTCCCACCCTCCTCCTTCTGCAAAACCCGCCTACAACTTGAAAGCCAGCAGAATCCACTAATCAGAATGAAGGCACTCCATCCACTAAGTGATATTCAGACAGACCCATGTGGTTACAAACACCTGACCCCGTTCCAAATCTCTAATGTCATCTTTTGATTCGTGGACACATTTGCAATTCACCTTTTCTTAGAACTTGTATTCTGTTAATAAGAAAGATATGTTTTTCTTTTATGCTACAAGAAGACTGTTTTTAGTTTGACAAAGCTGCTTTAATATCTACATTCTCTGCTTTGTAATGTGTAGCAGTATCTTAAAAAGAGTAACTTTCATAACTTCAGTGTCTAGGCTTGTTTTTATTATGGCACAGTGATGAATCTAAAAGGTAGCAAGCTCCCCGTTCCTAAGAGTACTCAGAAAGGCCAAATGATCTTCACATAAGAATAGCTGAGCATGGATTTGTAAATTGGGTACAAAACTGGACTGAACGGTTTTTCAGTCCAGAAAACTCAACTCCAAGAATTCATGTTTGATACCTATTTCAAAAATTATTTGAGAAGACTTTCAGTAAAATATATACTGTAGGTTTGCTCACGTGGAATTTAAAACATAAATTAAAATAATTTCTAATGTCTTATTAGAAGATGTAGTAATGAAGAATTCCTAGCTAAGGGGAGCTAAGCTTATTCATACTGTTCTGAACAAATTTGCTAAATACAACTTGTGGTAAAAAACTATAATTTTTAGAGCCAGGCAAAAACAAAAAGAATGTTTCTCTTTCTAAAAGCAAGTTTAGTTTCTTTCTCACATACTTATGGAAACCTTACTGAAATATTCTGTGTCTGAGTTTGATAAAGTATCATAACATATAAACTCTTCATCCCCAACTGTGTCTTGCACCCAGTAAATAATATTAAAACTGTATGGATTAAATTGAATAGCCTAAGACAGAAAGCCCTTACCCAATCCGGTCTTAAAATGTCTCTTCTCTTTCTGAGGAACTATGAATCCTGTTGGAGTCCTAATGAGATTATAGAAGAGGAGTAAAATATAACAATAACGAGGGGGGAAAGCAACAATTCAGTTCCTCTCTGGAGACAAGCAATTCTCCACCTACGTTTCTTCCTTACAGAAGAAAAATGCGCTTTGTAAGTTTTAAAGCTCAACAGAGATTAGGGAAGATGATCAAGTGGTAAGCTATTCGTCTGGAATCCAAAATTGGTAGATCTTAACAATTTATCAAAGTGTAAAAGAGAAGGAAGCCCTGGATTTTCTTAGTATTTCAGGATAATCAATATCACTCATCATCTAGAACATGCAATATAATTGCTCCGATCTTTTCTCGTTTGGTTGTTCAGCTCCTTGTTCTGTGGCCTTTCCACACCTCTGTTCCACAGCAGTGTTAATCGTGGCCTTGCTGCTGCCCCTCAAAGATCCAAAGACCTCTCCATCGTGATTTTAAAAAAAGTCATACGACCTTTTCCTACTAGCTTCTCTTCTATTTTTCTTCTTTCTTGAAAATCTAAACTTCTCAGCTGAGTTTTCTTCTTTACTTCCCCCCTTTTAGCTGTCACACATACTCTCCTCCTCCTTAATATTCTGCAAGCTTCTGTCTTCATTGTGTGCTGATGCTGTTTTAAAGACACAGTGAGCATCTGCTCATCAGATCAGTGTGTTTTCCTACCCCTTTCTGCTGCATTTTCTTCGCTTGGGCACCCCGGCTTCTCCCACGCCGTAGATTTTGTCTGCGGCAAAGTCTTCATTCTCTTGGAAGCTCTCTGAGCATTTCTCTATCTTGCCAGTCCATAAAGTGGGCTTTTTCCCCCCAAAATATTAACCCAGGCAAATCATTTTTAAAAGTTATAAAAATATAAATACACTAAAATATATTATATATATTTTATATATATGGTGGTAGTTTGCTAAAGGTACCATAAAGTACTACAGGTGACCCAAAACACCAGAAATTCATTTTCCCACACTTCTAGAGAAATCCAGAGACGTCCAAGATGAAGGTGCCGTGACAGCAGGCTTATCACGGGGTCTCTCTCTCTGGCTTGTAGATGGCTGTCTTCTCTCTGTGTCTTCACACAGCCTTCCCTCTGTACCTACCTGGGTCTAAATTTCCTCTTCCTATAAAGGTATCAATCCTATTGGATTACAGCCATCCTGACGACCTCATTTTCACTTAATTACCTCTGTAAAAATTCTCCAGTATCCCCAAATAATCACATTCTGAGCTTAGGAATTCAACATGTGAATTGTGATAGTGTGCAGGTGGGAGCAATTCAGCTCATAATATTTATAGGTAGGTAGGTAGATAGATAGATAGATAGAAATATCCAGTGAAGTAAATTTGAGGAGAAAAATAATTGTGTGAAAACAAGAAACAATATAAAGAGACGGTATTAAGCTTTGAAGAAGGAAAGGATGAAACACCAAAAAATTAATCAATCATCCAGACTATTTTCGAAGAATTCAGCAGAGACGGTGTCAACCACAGGACATAAAGGAGGTCACAGGATTCAACACTGTCACCTCAGTGAAGAAAAGAAAACAGCTAATACATCCAGTGAGATTTCAAAAGGTGTTAATCATATCCATTTTCATTCCCTTGAGGAATTCTCGTGGAACTGAGGTAAACATCTGGAATGTGCAATTGACAGAGACATATGGAGCATACACTTTAATAATACAAATAAGCTTTCTGTCCTCTTCAGGGGCATAAGTTACATTTTGAATTACCTCATAGCACATATGCTGCCCTTGTGTAGCAACAGCTTAGCATTCTATGCAGATTCAAAACTGTCCCTAGAGCTGGCTCATTTATTGTGTTCAAGTTCTGTTTTTACTGATCATTTTTAGTTTCACGTTCAGGTGGCTCTTTCGGCACACTTTAAAGTTTCCTTGTTGGTACCCCTGCTGTTATTTCTTAGGTAACTCATGTTGTAATTTTCCAAACTGACTCTCTTCCCAGTCAGAGGGAAAGCTTTCACACAGCTAAGATGGATTTTATGTTCAATATCATTCTAAAGGATCAGTGAAAAAGGTTGAACAGGTTAGTGTTTGAAACAGGTACACCTGGAACAATATGAAGAGGCCCATTTAAGACTTTGCTGCCTGCAGAACATCTACATGCCAGAAAGCCTTGCTTCAGCTTTCCCTGAACTGTACAGAAGTAGAATGTGGCTCTCTGCAATGCTAGTCCTCAGTGGAAACCGTAAACACACGGACCCACTTCCTTCTGCATCACTGTATACGGCATTCTGCACACGCACACGTTGGGGGAAAGCTGAAGTACTATGTAAAAGAGTTGAAATTGTGCAATGGTCTTGGGTTTATAAAAGAAGAATGCCTTATTATGATTGGCATTGAAATAAAAAAAAAATGCAATGGTCAAAAAAGAAGAGAACCAATGAGAGATAGAACTCGTTCATAATGTTTGGATTGCTAGAGTAGGGTCTTTTTCACAGGGTGATCACACTCTCTTCCGGAGAGTGGCATATGAGAATATTTGGGCAAGGCAGGGCTCTTTCAATTTCTGCAAGCACCTCAGCATTCCCAATACACTCTCAGGTTGCCTCCCTTCGTGGGGAATCACCAAGGGTGATGCTCCCTTTTTGTGTGGATATGAGGGCTGGGAACATAAAAAAAAAAATGTGCTGGGAAACATTATAATCGTATAAAATTTGCCACAGTGAAGATATGTCCTTTGGATGCTTCATAAGGAAACATGGATGGAAAAACTTAGGTAGATGATCTAATACAAGGTGGGGGAGAGGGGAATGAGGGAGTGGGGAGAGTGGAGGAGGGAGGGGAATGGGGATCACGGTGTATGGCACACCTCTGGAGGGCGGGACACAATTATCTGAGGGACTTTACCTAACAAATGCAATTAGTGTAACCTAATTCTTTGTACCCTCATTGAATTCTAAACACTAAAAAAAAAAAAGAAGGAAAGACTTGGGATGAGGGGGGAACAGTGATAATGAAAGTAAGCAAAATCATCTTGGTTGCCAAAGGGATTTGACGTGGTCTGATTTCAAATTCTTTAAATAGATGACAAAAAGAAAATTTAGGAATTTGCACAGTTTCTAGGCATGCCATGGGCACACAGAATAGAGAAAAGAATGCAGAGGAAGAGATTGTGCTAGAACTTGGTAGAGAAAGCCAGGGTCTGAAATTCATACTGAGGAAAAGGAGCAGTTTGCACATACGTTAAGTAGGTCAGAGACCATGCATCCGGCACCAAGGGGAGAAAGACCAGCAGGAAATAAGAAGACGGCAGGTGCTATCCAAAAAAGGAGGTAGAGATGGAATCCAGGAAGCAGGCTAGGGACCAAGAATCCGGGCCAGGGCGCTAAAGACAAAACATAGTCAATCACACATTGAAAAGTAATATTTGAAAGCAATGGTAATGAATCTTAAACCTGTAAATATTCATCCCTCGGAAATTATATGATCTTTCCTAGAATCTATGAGCCACCATTGACTATTCATTTAATCCTCATTAATGAGAATATTCCCCAGGTTTCACCATGAAAAATTGGCATCTTTTTAAAGATTGATCCCTTAAGAGTTATATGGCTCAGTCCAGCTTGATCTATAAATGCTGAATTCATTCTTAAAATGCTGTGTTCAAGAAAAATGCTCAAGGCTACTCTATTTTATTTTTAGGTAAGATTTTTTTCCTATATAGGAATTATGTCATGAGATTCCTAAAAATACAATAGAAAACATACAATATACAAACACAGAGGCATAAGGTGCAGGCAGTTACAGCAGGATGGCATTGTACCTTCTTTTTATGAACATCGCACCTGTATATCCTAAAGCTAAACTAGTAACATCTCATTTCCTCCATTTAAATACTGAAATTCTCATCATTTCCAGGGTTTTAGGGGTGTTCTTGCCCAAGGGCAAAAAAAGATCTTCAAGCACACTTAAAATTCCCCAAAGTCTTTGTTCACGATCAAACTTGTAAGGTACGGTGTTGTTGCCAAAACTACTACAGACAAATCCTGTATTCTATAATTGATACTATATCAGAAAGTTGCAGGCACAAATGAAGATTTTTTTTCTGTCACATTTAAGCAGATTAACTCTCCCTTTTCTGTACTGTATCCGTCTGTACTATTGTGCATTTTGTGGACTGCCGTATAGGCAAAGATACATCATTAGTGATTTGCAGCTTTTTATTGTTAAGATTTTCTCTGCTTTCTCAGTGGTTTCCTGACTTTCAGAGGATTTTCTTCTTCTTTTCCTCATTTCTCACCAGTGTAGCATTTTAAGTAGGTGTTATAAATCTCTGCCAAAGGCACATTCATAGCCTGGCTTGAATGGCTTCATTTAGACTAGCACTACCCTTGCTTTTCAAGTCTGTTCAATATCTTTATTATGGTGAAATAACATTTTGTTTTCATTAAAGGATAAAGCACAGCTTCCTAAAAAGCCCACAAAATACCTAAATATAGAAGATTTCTTTGATTTTTTGGAGGAGATTCAATATTAGTCCACATTATTAAACTAATTTTATGTCTACTTGAAATCAAAACAGAGATTGTAAGTTATTTTTTAAGGGGACAAGTGAATTCTTGGTGAATATATTTTAAATACACCCACTGTTTTAGTTCTATAAATGAAATACTCGATATCTGAATGCTGTAAAATTTTTCCCCAAGGGCACACAGAATGCTGTCTTTTTTTTTGCAGTTTTAGTCAAATATGTTCTAATAGACTAGAGATGAGTGCATTTTTCCCTAATCCAAGACTTTTAATTCAGGCCACAAAATTCAGGCACATTAATCCAAAATGCATCACCAAATCCAGCAGAGAAATATAATGAGTTGGAGAGTTAGAAAGGAAATAGTGGAGATAGAAATCGTTCACAAATTCCATCTCTAAGTTAGTCAAGTAGACACCAAGAATACTAATTTCTTCAAAGGTGTCATAATGTTTCAGAAGTTTAGCCGGAAGGCAGCTATATACTATTCTTCTTGATCTGTGTCATGATCAGAAAGAATGGTTATGAGTGACCAGGGAATGCATCTTCTAATGATGCATTACAGGATTTTTTTTTCCAGATGAATAGATTCCCTAACAGATATATCTTTTGGTGGGAAAAAAGTCAAGTGTATCAGGGATAAGATGACCTTTCTCTTTCATCATTTCTTTTGTAACACCATTCACTCTGTTCGCTTCAGATAATGGTGAAAAACCACCACTTTCAGTTTTATAAAAGCTTCCTCTTCACAATGGTCCTTCATTATAAAGCGTTACTCTGCCTTTGTAATAAGCCAGGTGGTGCATGTTACAGCTCCTCGTGTGTGCTGTGGCACTGATTATTTTCACTTTTTTTTTTTTTTTTAGGGTTTCAAATAATAGGAAAAAAATAATGTAGTAGCCTTCCCAACTTCTAATCTATAGACATCCCCTATAGGTTTTATGGTAGACACTAAGATTACCCAAAGCCGGGACCCCATGTTTAGAATCCCAGCGTAGTTTGTAGACATAGTACTTGATGAACATGTGTATTCAGTCAAGTGTGGTGACTCATGCCTGTAATCCGAGTATTTTGGGAGCTTGAAGCGAGAGGATTACTTGAGTCCAGGAGTTCGATATCAGCCTGGTGTGACAGAGCGAGACTTTGTCTCTTAAAAAAATCAAACAAACAGAAATAATTTTGTATAGATCATATTGAAAAATAAGAAAAAATATGTTTATATTCATTTTTACTTGTGGGGACTGAATGTCAGGCAGAGAGAATGTCTCTTCACCCATTAAATAGCAAAACTATCTTTTTTTATTTTTATCTCTTCATCTCAGCTGAATATTTTTTCAGTTATAATTTGTAAGACATGGTTCTATGGTTCTTAAGTTATAAAAATTTACATTATATGCGATTAGACTTTTCCCCAAGTAAAGGAAATAATTAGTGGTATTGCTGGCTTAAAGTGCTTTTTTCCTATCGTTTTATTATACTCTAACAAGTGTGTGGAAAGTATAAAGTCCCTATTTTGTTGTAACTGACATTTTGTAACCCTAAATTCCAGAAATAAAATACTATAGAGTGAGTTTTTTGGTCCTCCTTAGGATCATTGATTTATATTGCAGCTAAAAATAATCACAGATGGAGGAAACTCTCTGCTATACATGAGCAAATAGGTCACTCAGACTGGAATCTCAGATCAAAACTTTGGAGACCACCTGCTTTGCACTCATAATCTTGACATTGAATCTAATAGGAAGCTGCTTGTAGAAAACACAGCAGTGCACTATTCACACCACTATTTATTGGGGAGGATGGAACTTGATTCTGTTTCCCAGCTGCATTTACTCCCACCTCCTCCTGACATCTGTGGGCTAAGGGAATACAAGCTTCTGAAAAAAACTGCATTCAGCCACCAATTACAATGAAAACGTTAAAAGGGGGTAGAGAAAGGAATGGAAAAATAGACAGGAACAGGAAGAGGACTGAATTAATTTTAAAGCATTGTTAAATGTATATTTTTAAATTTGCTTTATCCAGTTTCTTTAGGTTTGGGACATAGTTAATTATCCACCTGCCTGTCTGACAGTAGTTTATTCAATACATGCCTCATAGAATAATGTCTTGTGGCTTCAGAGAATTATCTCTTGTACTAAGTTAGAAAAAAACAAAATCGCTCCTTACCATGGTAATGTGCGTTCTCTTAAAGCAAAGCAATAAAACATTTAATCAAAAACCACCCTCACATAAGCCAACCCAGAAAAAATTTTTCTCCGGACACAGATCAAAGCTGACAAACGTTATTTAACCCTTGAATTAGGAGCTAGCTCACAGGCATATTAAATGTTTATTTTTACAAAGCTGAACTCATTCATGCCATAGCTAGAGAATCTTTATACTTAGGAAGGTTAGAAAGTAAGTTAACATAAATAAGTGAGAGCTTACATAGACAATAAAATTAGAAGTGTGTACTAGAATAAATGTGTACTAAGTATGATAAATTTATGATGTGAAATAAATATGTGAGGTCGTTTATAAGTATGCAAGGCATAAGAATAAATAGATATTTAGGCCTTGAAGTTTCATTTATCCTTCCTTATCAAAATGTATATTTAAAACAGAATATAATATATGTAAATATGTTAAAGAATTTGTTATTTTGTGAGGTAAGGGGTAGATACTCTTTTTCTTTTGCAGTTTTTGGCCGGGGCCGGGCTTGAACCTGCCACCTCTGGTATAGGGGCCGGCACCCTACCCCTTTGAGCCACAGGTGCTGCCCAGGTAGGTATTCTTTAAACCTTAAGATCAAGAAGATTTGACATCCTCTTAGTGCAAGTGTGAAGTGACATTAGGAGACACACAGAGTCACTACTGAAGTCCTTTCCAGCTCACTGAGCCTGAAATCCTTACTTAACTTCTAGGTTACAGAAACAGGCAGAAAAATAAATGTCATGATCATTACTGTTTTTTCCTTTAATGTCCATTTTAATATACAGATTTTGTCTTTTATAAATTTATTTTTAAACAATTTATTCTGTAGGAAAAATAAATTTATTCTGTAGGAAAAATAAATGCCATTTTTCTTTCAAGTGGAAAACTGAAGTATTTTATTCTAGAGAAATTCTATTCATTGGCTTCTATGTCTGGTCTCAGACTTTGGGCAAGGTACCCCCCTCACTAAGCCTCAGTTTATTTCTATGTAAAATGGAGGGAAGGGTAGTACCAACTTCATAACATTGGGAGGGAAAGAGTGGGAACATCTAAATGCTCAATAAATGGTGATGATGATGATTGCCATTTTATGCACTTCTAGTCAGAGATAGGCCTGTAAAGTTCATGTCTTAGCTGTATTCTTTATTTTTTTTATTTTTATTTTTTTGTAGAGACAGAGTCTCACAAAAAAAGTCTCTCCACCTTTATGGCCCTCGGTGGAGTGCCGTGGCCTCACACAGCTCACAGCAACCTCCAACTCCTGGGCCCAAGCGATTCTCTTGCCTCGGCCTCCCGAGTAGCTGGGACTACAGCGCCCACCACAACACCCGGCTATTTTTTGGTTGCAGTTCATCCGGGGCAGGGTTTGAACCCACCACCCTCGGTATATGGGGCCGGCGCCTTACCGACTGAGCCACAGGTGCCACCCAGTATTCTTTAATTTTTTAAGGCTTTCAATTTCACCCTGTCCACGGTGGATCACCATCTCTCTTTCACCAGCCATAAAAAAGACCTAGGTTCTCACCAGAGGTCACATCCTTCAGACCCCTGCTGTTTGTTAATCCTTACCAAAAGCCTGGTTGTGGCAGATAATATCAATGACACATTAAAACTATCCGTTATTTTCTGTCTTTATACGAAGGATTCTAGATGTGAGTAATGTGCGTCTGTGAGTAAAACTGCCGCTGGATTTTTCAGTTTTATGTATTTTTTTTTCATTAAATATATCGCAACCCTAATTTCATGTCAGTATTTTTGGAGAAAAGTTCTAATCAGAGCTTTCATCTGGCTCAAAAAATATGTAGCCCAAAACCACATATTTTTGTGAAATCTTCTGAATATTCTAATTTTACTTTAGCATCAATCCAGGCCCTTGGAAAATTACACATGTAGATTGTTCTAGTTTGGTCTTTTGTGGAATTTTTTTCTGAATTAAACCTCAGTGCTCTGGCATTTTCCTCTAGTTTCAATTGTGTTTATTATATAGCTTGTTGTCTAGAATAATCTTTATAATAATCACGTTACGAAAACTTGATTAAAAGAATGTTATTTATGTTTCAGTGTAGGAAAATGTTCTCAGAAACTGTCTTGTTATTGTTTATCTTCTAGATAGACAGGTGAGGTTTTTTTTCTTTGCTAGGAAATCTATACTGCACCTCATACGCAGGATTTCCATGTTAAACTTATTCTGGAAATTATTTTCCTACCGAGATATTGCTTCACTTGAATTTACTGCAAATTTTCTTTGGAAAAGTCAAAAACAAGCAGCTCTTTCCCCAGTATATACCACCAGCCATGTTCAACTCTTTTTGGTGAAGTTATGCTTCAGCTGTCTACCTACATAATTAACATTACAAATGAAACCCTTCTCTACAAGTTTGGAGAAGGCTTATGAGATAATAAGAGATTTTAGATTAAAATAGTATGCACCCAGTATCCACAGTTTTGCTATATTCTGAATTATTGTTCACTGAATATCATCATTAGCAAAAGAATGGATTAGACTACAGAGAAAGACTGCCTTCATGGGAAGTGCCTTGTTCTTGGTATCAGAAGACTGGTTCTAGAACAGATTCTTCAGCTTCAGGAAAAAGTTTAGTCTCTCCAAAAGCAGAAGACAATAGAACCACAAATCCTATACACCTCACAAGACTGTATTAGGATAAATAAAATAGTTCAGTGGAAAGTGCTGTGAAAAGCACTGTAGAAATACAAAATATTGATATAGCCCTTAATTTGAAGTGCATTTACTCAGCTGCCTTGCTTTATACGGCATCATAACCATGCTCAATTTTATACTCGTAAGCTCTGGTTACAGAGCTCTCAGACAGTATAGATTTATTCAGCCTTAATTTACTCTCCCTTCACCATCTATCAGCTCTATGATCTTGGGCAAGTCTGGGAGCCTGCCTGTCCCTCCTCCCCGCAGAGTGGCTTAGAGGAATGAATGAGGTAATGCAAATAAAACCCTTAGTGCCGTACTTACCATTACGTGCGAAGTTCAATAAATCTTAGCCATTATGATTAATATTAATTCCTTAAAGTTAATAGGTATTACCAAGTGAAAATCCATTTCATTCTGTGAAAATATATACGCTGTGTTTAAAGACTAGTGACTGGTGGCCAACAAGATTTTATAAATAATAATTAATGAAATTTTAAGCATGGATTAAAATGTAATGGGAAAAAATACTAATATAAAAATTGCCATTTTAAGTTTCATGGTCACCCCGTTTTCCTTTAAGGAAGGGGCTATCGCTGACCGCCTCTAATGCAGCCTTCACAGACATGATTGCACCATCAGGGATGTATGGTCACCAGGTCCACAATCCAGCTCCAGGAACAATTCTGACAAAACGCCCTCCTGTAACAACAGAGCCTTGGTTCCTTACTTATGTAAAGAAGCAAATAAGAGTGGAATGTTCTATCAAGCTGGCGTAGTTATAATTAATTTCGCAGTTTTTGAAAAAGTCGATCAAGTTCCTTCTAAAGTAAAAAAGGCACATTTCCTTTCTTCGTCAGGCTTTAGCACACGTGTCTCCGCCTTTGTTCACAGAGGTCCTGCTGCACGTTTGATTTGGTTGAAAACAGTTTTACAGACTGTTAAGACAAGTAAATATCAGTGGATCTTGGTTCATTTTTATCTGAGGAAAATTAAGACACCCTTAGCATGCTCACAGCACTACTCAAAATTTTTTTCATGGGTATTCATTTTTTTTTTTTTTTTTTTTTTTTTGTAGAGACAGAGTCTCACTTTATTGCCCTCGGTAGAGTGCCATGGCATCACACAGCTCACAGCAACCTCCAACTCCTGGGCTTAAGCGATTCTCTTGCCTCAGTCTCCCAAGTAGCTGGGACTATGGGTGCCCGCCACAACACCGGCTATTTTTTGGTTGCAGTTTGGCCAGGGCCAGGTTTGAACCCGCCACCCTAGGTATATGGGGCCGGCATCTTACTGACTGAGCCACAGGCGCCGCCCATGGGTATTCATTTTTAATAAATGTATCTCTTGGAGATGTTTAAGAATTTTAAAAGGAGAGGAAAATGTCTATTGGGATTACAACATAATCCTAATAAGCACCCTTGATGCTCATGTTTTCTAGGAGAGTAGGGAGAGATCTACTGTCAAAACTCACTGAGAAATACCAAATGCCACATCCATAGGCAGTTTTTATTAAGATGTTCACCATAAATGGCCAACTCAAATACCAGCAAAAGAGTTTGACTCTATAAGAACAAATGCAAAATTTTCTGGAAAGACTGTGCAAATCCTATTTATTTTAGCTCAGCACTAAGACAGTGTGAAAGAAAATCCTCTACCTATCCAATATTTCTGCCCAGAGTAGGCATTGGAACCCAAATAAGATGCAGTCCGTGACAGCTGATCCAATCTCATACTAATTTACTCTTCCTTGTTCCTAAGGAGTACTTCATTTGAGGGACAACAGCCTCCTGATTGATTCACTCCGCAGAATTGACTTCAAAATGCACATTCGAGGAGCCAAGAAAATTTCCCTCCAGATGAGGTCCATGGGCACTGTCCCTATGTATATATAAGAGAAGAAGAATGTATCACAGAAGCGTTTCAAGTACAAGCTCCCTGTCATTCCCCACTGTGATTACAACCAGGCCAGGTAGTTGACTGTGACAGGACAGCCACCTCCTAACCACAAACCTTCTCACCACTACTCCAGATAAGAACAACTCATCCAAACTATTTTGGCAGCAAGCGATCCCACATCATAGGCTTTATTAGTGACTGCTCTATAGTAATAGATTTGTTAAATAGCAGAATGGAAGGATGCTGGAAAACATATATCTCCCCAGGCATAATGAAAACATGGGGTAACCAGACCATCATTCACACTCAAGAGTGCAACTGTTGGCCCCACAGATCAACTCTTGGTTCCCTAATCCCTTGTCCACCTCATTAGAAAGAAATTAAGCCTAGGGCGGTGCCTGTGGCTCAGTCGGTAGGGCGCCGGCCCCATATACCAAGGGTGGCAGGTTCAAACCCGGCCCCGGCTGAACTGCAACCAAAAAATAGCCGGGCATTGTGGTGGGCGCCTGTAGTCCCAGCTACTCAGGAGGCTGAGGCAAGAGAATCGCTTAAGCCCAGGAGTTGGAGGTTGCTGTGAGCTGTGTGATGCCATGGCACTCTACCGAGGGCCATAAAGTGAGACTCCGTCTCTACAAAAAAGAAAAAAAAAAGAAAGAAATCAAGCCTATGCCTGAACTTTAGCCCCTCTTCCCAATTATTTCTCAAAGAGGGAGAAGGAACATTGCTCTCATATTATCAAAACAACGCAGTCCCTCCACTCAGGTATCCCCTTGACCACCACTGCCAGCTGCTGCTGCTCAGCTGCCCACACCTGTACCAGCCTTGGGCAACCTACCAGCTTTAATGAGCATCAGCGACTCACACTGCCTCTCACAACCAGATTAGTCAAGAGGCAGAGCTCCTAGAACTCTGAAACCTAAGGGTGGAGTCACAGGGGGTTTCCAAACTTCATTGAACATCAGGATCATCAGGTAAACTCTGCAAAATAGATGTTCAGCCAACACAGATATAAAGTACTAATGAATGGATATAATGAAATCTGTATCTTTAACAGTACTGGCATACATTAAAGCACAACACATAGTTAAAAAATTAATTCCTAAGCAGATAGTAAAACCCCAGTGTCTATGTCAGTTAGAACTGCTTTAATGAATTACCATAGACTGGGTGACTTGACACACGTTTATTACTCACAGTTCTGGAAGTGTGAGATCAGAGTGTCAGTGTGCTCAGCATTGTGTGAAGGCCCCCTTTCAGATTGCTGTCTGCCAACCTGTTACTGCGTCCTCACATGCTGGGAAGAGGACAGAGTGTTGTCTGGGTCCTCTCTCATATGAGCTCTGATCTCATTCATTGGGACTCCATTCTAATGACTAACTTACCACCCAAAGGACTCATTTTCTAGTACCATCACATACAGGTTTAAGAGTTCAAGGTATGAATTTTGGTGGGACACAATCTTCAGTCCATAGCACCCAGCATACTGACCAGCATTTAGAAATCACAGTTTATACCAAATTCCCCCATCCCTTTTTTAGTAGAATACCTACTTCATTTCCCCAATGCTCTGAGACAGTTAAAGAAGTCCTTAAACATTCGATTAGTAGCCATATCAGTGTATCAGAAGTACACAGCACCGCTCTAGGGAGAGACACTGCCTGAGTCTCCCCCACTGCCCCCTCCAATCTCACTAAAACCCATACAGAAATCAGAACTTTGAAATAAGTCATGCCATTATTGCTAGTATCTCAGGTACTATGTTGGGTTTAGGTAACTAAATTCGGACAATCTCAGTGAAATTTTTTAATCCCATTTTTGAGAGGCCACCGTGTAAAAATAACCGAACTTCAAAGGGATCAACTGAGTTTTTCTTAAAACTCTGTGAATTCCTTAAAAGGAAGAGCTTTTTATCAATAGCACCCAGCACATAAAAGACACTCAAATAATATGATCTGAAAGGAAGGAAGGAAAAAAAGGAAGGAAGGAGGGAAGACAGGAAGGGAGAGAGGGAAAGGAGAAAAAATTGGGAGCCAAGGGAGAAGGATCAAGAGAGGAATCTGAACAAACAAATGAATCAGTGACTTTCTTCATTAGACCTTATGTTTGCCTTTTTGTTAATCTTTATGAAATAAGAACCTAAATTTTTCACTCTCTTAATTATTATAATGATAACTGAATTTTTCCAAACAGTGTACATTTTCCTTTCATTTACTTAGTTTCACTGTATTCCTCAAGAATGTGAGGCAGGATATATTCTATTTTCCCTGAAGAACTCTTTCATATTAAAGTTTGAGCCTTTAAAAATGAATTAAGTATTAGCCAAGCTATTGCCAAATTGTTGCTCATGCATGAAAATTCTGTTACCAGCCAATGTATGCTTAGAAAGTAATAAAGCAGAAGTCCACGAGGGACCAGCATATGTACTTGTAGTAGGAAGTTATATGTTACAGGAAAACCTAACATTACATAAAGTTAGTAAAAGTTACGTAAAACTGTTTTGTAGTGATTGTTCTGCTGAATTTTATGAAAGGGAAGAGGCACAGAAAAGTTCTAAACCTCCATAAATCCCCCCAATCAATTGTATGTGTCAAAGCCAGAAGTTGAACTCAGTGTGTTTGAATTCAAAGCTTCTGCTCTTTCCAAATAAATATGACTAGGAATCTGAACCAGTACTGAGAAGGATATTCACAAATGGTTGGTGAATAACATTAATGTAATACGACCTAAGAAATATTTATTGCACCCTACTGTGTTTATGATGTTGTTAGTTTCTGTGCAATTGCTGTATGTACAAAAACCACTAAGATCCAATATGTACCCCCAAAGAAGTTCATGTTCTATGTGGAAAGATAAAACAAGTGCACAAGCGATTATCCTACGTTGTGTCAAGACCTGAGAGAGAGGTAAATTCTGTATACCAGGCACTGTGCTAAGGACCTCAGAGGAAACTCAGAAAACTGAGACTTAAGTCTTCAGTCTAAAATCATGACACTAAGCAACTTATCCATGACTCAAGTTCAAAACTAAGCTGACTATTTCTGGCACACTTACATGTCATAACTGTTGTATATTTTTTCCTAGCTTAGAATGTGAAGGACAGACTGGAATAAGAGAGATTAGTTAGGTTACTCTAATCATCTGCATGAAAAATGATACGGAAATGAATTGGAAAAGAGATCCTTGAGAGAGAGAAATGAGAGCACTTGCGGTCTGACCTGATGTGGAGGAACCAAGGAGGGATATTGACAAGAGATAGGGAGGAGGCACAGATCAAGGGCTCGAGCCCAAACCAAGAGAAAACTAGTATGTCCTTTTGATACTGGAATTTCAACCTCAGTAGGTTCTTGGTCTCCCCCATTCTTCAGTGATTTGAAGAATGAATGCACGGACCACAGATCAGTGGTAAGACAGGATTCATTTTATAGACAAGAATACAGAAACACCAGAGCTCCCGGCAGAGAGAAACAACCCAAGTCAGGGAGAAAAGCTCTCTCTCTCTCTGTCTGTCTCTCGCTCTGCCTAGGTTCTTTGTCTAGTGGTGTATATGTGTGTGTGTGTGTGTGTGTGTGTGTGTGTAGTCCCATGGGTCTTTTGTAGTTACATTAGGCCAGGACTTGGTAACAAACGAATGGGCACAGTCCCTTCCACTGGGGCAAGGTGAATGAATGCATTGATAAATGTACACAGTCCATTCATGAAATTGGCCAGGCCTAGGAAATTTGAGGGTTCCCTATTCATCCACAAGTGTAAGGGTAAGGAGATACTAAGGTGTCTCCCCAGCAATTGTCTGGGCCTGCTGGCTACTGGAGTCTCCTGCTGGGCACTCCCCTGCTTACCCTTCAGCCCACTGGCCCTGGCTCCTCTGCTGGCTCCTGCTGCACCAACACCGCCAGGATGGAGGTGACAGGTCTGCCCCTCCACTCCCTGAAGCTGGCTGGGGGCCACCCGCTCTGTATCACTTTAACAAGAATATGCTACCTAGAGAGATTTCTAGGGAAGAGAGATGGGTTTAACTTTTTGATGTATATAGTTTAAATATAAGATTTCACATATACGGTAAGATTCATAATCAGTTAAGACTCGGAAATAAAAATAACCCAGGACATATTGGGGTGGAAAGTCCACTAATACAAATGCTCTCTATCAGGTATTGAAAAACACAGATGTAGTTTTTACCAGTGAAATGTGGAATCATTAATTAGAGCACATTCCTTACTGGGGCCGCACACCCTCGGGGGTGCACAATTCCTTGACCATAAAGGACTCTGTAAGTCTAATTACATGGAGACCAACAGAGATCTGGGAAACTTTTAGGAAAATGAGACAACCTGATGATTTCCATCCTAACAATTCTGGGAGAGTATCCACAAACCCAACATTCTTTTTGTTTAAACTTTTCTCCTGAAGAGGGCTATTTGGGAAATATAAGTACTAATAAACTTCAGGAAATTCAGGAATCTGGACCAGTACTGAACAGGATATTCACAAATGGTTGGTAAATAAAATTCATGTAATGTGACCTAAGAAATATTTATCGCACCCTCCTGTGTTTACTATGTTGTTAGTTTCAACCAATCTTGTCAGTCCTTTCCAGAGTTGACATGTCCCCTGTGCTGCATTGCCACATCTGTGATTTAGACACGGAAGCATCTGCTTCTGTCCCTGTGGGACTCTTCTCTAGGTCAAAAGGACTATCTGGGCTTGGAGTGTAAGATGTGTTTGCTGATTCTAAAAATTGCCTCCAGAAAAGGGTTTAGCACCCCTGAAGAACACGTTCCTCTCATCAACCCCGAATGACCACTTCGGCGCTTGCAGTTCTGCTTAATTTATTTATGTTTCTTCTTTCTTTTGTAATTATCTGGAGAAAAATTAAGAACAAAAATTATGAAGAATAATTAAGAATAGTTCATTGTTCTATTGGAGAGCAATTAAGTAGTTCCATTGTGGAAATATAAACTTTGTGACATACACACCAATATTATTTTTTATAAGAAATCGAGAGTATCGTTAGGAATACAAGCTCTAAGTCTACACAGCAGTTTCTTTTACTACTGAATAATAGAATTATCTTACTCCTAGATAGGTTTAATGCACTTAAGTGGCAACTCCGTATCTGTTTTGTTAAATTATCATATCACCATTTTGTCTAGGTTTCTATTCTATGAATTCATTATTCATTTATTGTCAGATTTGTGAATTTTTTTATTATCCAAGGTTATATATTATAGGTTTAATTCTACCATTTTTATAGTTTTAAATTTTATATTTCAGTTTCTGGATTATTTTGAGGCAATTTCTACATATGGTGTGAGGTATGTATTATATATATTTATGGGATGAAATCAAATTTTAACCATTTGGTGCCACTTCATACACCATTATTTGTATACAATGAGCACACAGATACCAAAAAACTTACTTAGTCTCAGTAAACTCTAAAAAGGTTCATCCCAGTATTAAAGCATTATTCATTTAGTTGTCCTGTTTCAAGTCTAAATTTCAGAATAGTAAAATTAAATGTAGGCACATCAACTTTTAGAGTTATAAGATGTGTGAAATATTCCAACGTATTCCATTGGAATGAGTTCTACTGAAATACAACCTCTGTGGCGACAGTATTAGATATTTCAGAATGCCACATTTCCAAATGGACCTCAAACTTCATTAGCTTTTAATTTCAGATAATCTGCTATGTATTCATTCAAAAGAAAACCCGCAGACTGTGAAAGTGAATTGTAAATTGACTTTTCAAAAGAGAGTGGACTAACAATGATTTGTCTAATTATCAGATGAGCATCCTTGCTTTTATTAAGGCATCATTTGCCATCATTTATTAGAGAGCGGGGAAAATTTGTTGTAAATTTCCTTTGCTCATAATTCTAAATAATTTCATACATGATTTTCAAAATTTGGTGTAATATGAAGACATGGGGAAATATCTTCACGTGGCTTATGTGTTATTTCAGCAGTCCCCAACCTTTGGCACAGGGACCGGTTTCATGGCAGAAAATTTCTCCACAGATGAAGGTTGGTGGGGTTGACAGAGTGTCGGAGGTGGGAGAAGATGGGATGGGAGGAGGAGGGCAGGCTGTGACGCGAGGTTAGAAGCAGCTGTCAATATAGATGAATGTTTACCAGCTTGGCTGTCACTCACCTTCTGCTGTGCAGCCCAATTCCTAACAGGCCACAGGCAAGAACCTTTTTGACACCAGGGACCTGGTTTCATGGAAAACAACTTTTCTATGGACAGTGAAGCAGTCCATGCCTGGGGGTTGGGGACTTCAGTATTATCTCAATCAATGTTTGTTGCATGAACAACTGAATGAATCGATGAGTCATATATCCTTTTTTTGGCTGATTAATATGTAAATACCCCATTATTTAGCATTCCCTAATTTTTTTAGGTTTTCATATTTCTATATTTTTTATTAATATTCTTTTCATCTGATAAGTCAGATAAATATGTTTTTAGTAACATAATCAACAAGCCTTTTACACAGGTCATTTTCTTCTGTGTAAACTCTTGTGCAAGGTATTGAAATTCAAAGATAAATGAAACATAGAATTTACATTCTTGAGGTTCATACGTCATTCAAGTGAGTGGGTGAGACGCATAAATAAAGTATAATATTAATAATCCCATAGGAGTCAAGACTACATTGTATTTAGTCATATTTGTGGTCATTGTATTAAACCAGTGCTGGTCACATAGCACGCACTGACACACCAATGCTTCTGCAATTGAATTCTTAAAAAAATGTGAAGGGTTCCCGAGGAGCTGATGACCAATCCTTCTTAGAGAAGGTCCCTTCTCTTCAGAGGGAATGAGATTTGAACTGAATACCAGAGGCAGAAGAAGGAAAGAAAAGACATCCAACGTAGAATGGTTTTAGTTAGGGTGTTTTTGTGCTGACCCTACCATGTAGGATAGTGGTTTTAGAAACTGGCCATTGTCAGCAAGAGTTTATCTGTGGATAACAAAGGGAGATGTGACCTTGCTGCTTAGTATCCACTTATCTGCAGAGTGCAGGTGATAGCTAAAGAAGTCCCACTCTAAGTCATTTGCTTATTATATAACATGTTAAATTAGCCACATGATTCTGTCATAATCCTTTAGAACCACAAAAGCACCCAAACCAATCCTTTCTTCCTTCTCCCAATAGAAAAAAATTTCTATTCAGTAGTCAACTAAAAGCATTAACACTCCTCACCAACACTGAACTATAGGGTCCATTAGAATGTATAACCCTAATCTTACTGGAGTTGGATGATATCTCAAAGTGGTTTTGATTGGCATTTCTCTTATGATTAAGGATGATGAGCATTTTTTCAGCTGCTGATGGGTATGCAAACTAATACATTCCTTTTGGAAAGATGTTTGGAGATCACTTAGGGATTAAAACTAAACCTGCCATTTGATCCTACAATTCCTCTACTACCCTGTTTCCCCGAAAATAAGACATCCTCCAAAAATAAGACCTACTTACAGGAAAGGTAAGACGTCCCCTGAAAATAAGACTTAGCACATCTTTGGGAGCACACCTTAAAATAAGACACTGTCTTATTTTCGGGGAAACAGGGTAGGTATATATCCAGAAGACCAAAAATCACTTTATAAAAAAGATATTTGCACCAGAATTTTTATTGCAGCCCAATTCATAATTGCTAAGTCATGGAAAAAGCCCAAGTGCCCATGGATCCACGAATGGATTAATAAATTGTGGTATATGTACACCATGGAATATTATGCAGCCTTTAAAAAGATGGAGACGTTACCTCTTTTATGTTTACATTGTGGTATATGTACACCATGGAATATTATGCAGCCTTTAAAAAGATGGAGACGTTACCTCTTTTATGTTTACATTGTGGTATATGTACACCATGGAATATTATGCAGCCTTTAAAAAGATGGAGACGTTACTCTTTTATGTTTACATGGATGGAGCTGGAACATATTCTTCTTAGGAAAGTATCTCAAGAATGGAAGAAAAAGTATCCAATGTACTCAGCCCTACTATGAAACCACTTTATAAGCACCCACACATTCATATGAAAGCTATAACCCAACTACAGCCCAAGATGGAGGGGAAGGATGAGGGGAGGAGGGAAGCTGGATGGAGAGAGGGTGATTGGTGGGAGCACACCTATGGTGCATTTTACACCAAGGGTACATGTCAAATCTACTAAGTGTAGAATGAAAGTATTTCAAATTGTGTATAAAACCATCACATTGTACCCATAATTGCATTAATGTACACAGTTAGGATTTAATTAAAAAAAGATGTATCACCCCTTCTCACTTAGCTAATTCATGGATCCACTTGTTTACATGTGAGGCCGATGTAGAATTCCATTCAGTGTTTTTTCTGATTTTTATCAGCTTGAAGAGGTGATTAAGGGATTTCTTCAAATATAAAACTGTACAGTAAAGATAAAAGCATGTAACAGAGGACTGGCAGCAGCAGACAGCATTAGTTATTGCTCTTCCTACACACGGAACAAAAGCAACGGTGCTCCCCGCCTAGTGAACCGTGACTGTCTCCACGCCAAGCCTTTGTGCTGCAGGTGTAAATAATAAAGTCATGCAAATAGCAATGAGGGAAAATTTCAACAGCTTCTCCATTTATCGGATTTCCTCATTTCAGACTAGCCATGGATATTAAATGTGTTATCATGAAAAATGTTGCTTCTCAATGATCATCGAAGTGTGGCAGATCCTCTGGTGTTGGGATTCATCTGTCACCTCTTTTTTCCTATGAATACCCCACTGAGTTTTAGTGTGCATTGTTCTTGCTTGCTTTCATCTTTGTCATCCTGTTTCACTTGCATGGGCGTTTTGCAATCATTTATTCAATGTGCCTGGACAGAGATCTGTGGTATCCAATATTCCTTGACCCAACCTCAGCATTAACAGGTAGGTTATGGAGATGCTGAGCAGACAGGGGGATTCATGCAGGTAACATAGGCAAAGCCACGCCCTTTTGGTCACAATAATAAAATTATAATGTTTTATAGTCTTTGGAATTTTTCATTAAAATTATAGAATATGCATTTATAATCTAAAACAGGAGAAACGCGAAGAGAATCCCCTTTAGAAATGCAATCTGCCGCAAAAAATAGCCACCTCAAATCTCTTGAGAAATGAATGTCCAAAATTTAGAAAGACATCCACTGAGAATGTTACGCAGCTCAGCACCTTCTTCTCCAGTTGTTTCTATGGAAACATTTTAAACAAATTCTTAAAATAAAGTAGAGAAAATAGAAATAAAGACTCAGATGACTCAGATGCAGAAGTAGTTTGTCAGAGTAAATATTTGTTCTTAGAAATCTATTGAAATGTTTCCATCTATTCCTGGGATAAAGATGAGAAAGACTTCAACACAAATTATTACAGGGATTCAGTTATTAAACCAAATGAAAATATTTTAACACAGCACCAAAGTTCCTGGGGAAAAAAAAATTATGCAATCCACATGTGGGGACTGATATAACAGAAGTATGGAATAATATGGAAATAAAAAGGCCTACCTTATCCCAGTCACTGACATGGGACCTATCAGATGCTACTTAAAATCTCTGATTCTTCAGTTGTAAATGATATCATAATAGGAGCTGATTTGCTATGGTGTGCTCAGATGAAATAACACACATGGAAGCGGCCATTACAGACCCTCAACCTGGAAAGAATCTGTAAGGAGTGCCCCTCCTAAGAAACACTTTTTCCTGTCTCCCAAGTAGGTGGCATGGTGTCCCAGACCAGATGATTCCCTAGAGGTAAGCTTTCCCCTCTTCTGAACACTAGGCAGATGCCTTCCTGAGTCCTGTGTAGACTCATACTCTGCACACAGTTGGGGTCTGAGCTGGCGTCCAGCCCTGTGCGTTACTGTGTTATTTGTTTTACAGTCCTCTGAGCAGAAGCAAGGTACCATACAAAAGAGCCAGTTGTCAGCAGTGAGGTAGACGTAGGCTCAGATTCTGACCCCACACTTACTAAGCGTCTCTAGCTTTGACCTCCACTCCTGATTCTTGGGGCAGAGCCAGATATCATAGCCCAGCCTTCTCCACCCACCACAAATTCCAGTACTAAAAGTTGCTGTGGTCCCTGTCATATGAAAATGTGTTTTTGCAGGAGGCCCACCAGAGTGATATTTATCTACTGTCACAGATGGCATTGAAAATAAATGTGATCCAAATTAGACCCTTTGTTCCACATTGGTTCTTCTTAAGTTTTAAGAATTAAAAAAAAACGTGGCAAGTTGGTGATATAATGCGTGAGCTTTGCAATTACATAGGTCTAGAATTAGAACTGAATCTCATCACTTGTTCCTGCATGTCCTCAATCTTATTAAACCTCAGTTTCCTTAGCTATAAAATAGAAACGATCTCTTGAACCATACCTAATAGGATCATATAGAAATTAAATGTAATTTAACACAGGAAGTGCAGGGCCTGACACAGAACAAATTCTAAGGTGCTAGTGATTACTATTACTCTGTAAGTGAGCTTTAATAAGGGAGCACTACCTTTTCAGACTTTTTTCTTTGGTACTATGAAATTAAGGTGGTGTCTCTTCTCTTAGAGAATCCAATTTAGATTCAGTGTTCTCTCTGGCAGTTAAAATGGAAACAGGTGCTCCTGCACTGTCTTGTCTTGAATATGCAAATGTTTGATTTATTTTTATTTATATAATTACACTTTAATCATTGTAGAAAACAGACTGAATATTTTTTCAGTACTCTGTAACAGAGTTTACAGAATGTAATAAGAAAAGTATCTCCTTTGTGGTACATCGTTTTCCTCTAAGAATTATAAAAAGGAAAGCATTCATAAATATGACCTGTTCATTATTCTAGTGTACCTTTGTTGTGAGTAGAATATTACAACCCATTTTTTTATATAAGAAAATTATGTTGCTGATTATTCCTACCCAATCCAATCGTAATTTACTCCTTTCCTGAACTGCAAGCAATCTTTCAAACAAACATCAACGCATTTTTTATTCGACATCTTTTCAAATGATTATCATTATTATTTATTAATACATCTTTAAGACCTTTACATACACACGTATGTGTGTGTGTATACGTATATGTGTATATATATGTGTGTGTGTGTATGTGTGTGCAACAGTGGTTTTCAGAGGGGCTATTTTGACCCACATGCTACATTTGGCAATGTTTAGTGAAACTTACACAACTCTGATCACTACCTAATTCCAGAATGTCTTTATCACCTCAGAAAGAAACCCCATACCTGTTAGCAGTCATTCTTTATTTTCCCGTCCTCCAATCCTTTGGAAGACACTATTGTACCTTCTGTCTTTTTTAATTTGCCTGTTGTGGACGTTCATGTAAATGGAGTTATAATACTTGCTTCCACGTAGCATTGTTCTCCTAGCATAATGTTTTCAGTTTATTCCTGTTACAGCTTTATAATATGTCATTCACTGGTGTGGATTAATAATATTTTCCTTTATGGATATAATGCATTTTGCTTATTTATTCATTGATTGACAGACAGTTGGGTTGTTTCTATTGGAGAGCTTTATGATGAATTCTGCTATTAATATTAATTTCTAAGATTTTGTGTGAACATGTATTTTCAATTCTCTTTAGTAATCCCTAGGAGTGGAAATGATAGGTCATATGGTGACTCAATGTTTAATTTTTTGAGTTACTGCCAAATATTTTGAGAATTGTCTGCAATGTTTTATCTATCAATGAGTGAATATTCCAATTCCACAAACCCTCTCCAACACGTGTGCTTACCTATGTTTTTGATTACATTCATCCTACTGGGTGTGAAGCAGTATTTCATTATGGTTTTGACTTTCACGTTCCTTAAGACTAACAATGTTGAGCCTCTTTTCACACGCTTACTGACCACTTGTATATTCCTTATGGGGGGAAATGTCTACTCAGATTCTTTGCCCATTTTAAATTGGTTTACTTGTCTTTGTAGTGTTGCATAGTAAGAGTTCTCTATCTTCTAGTTACAAATCCCTTATGAGAGATGCAATTTGAAGATGTTTTCTCCCATTCTTTTAGCTGTCTTCTTACATCTTTGTCCTTTGAATCACAAAAATTTTAACTTTAGTGAAGTCCCATTTATTTACTTTCCTTCTGTTGATTGTGCTTTTTGTGTTGTATCTAAGAAATCACAGTTTAATCAAACATCATGAAGAGTTTTACCTATATTTCTTCTATGAATTTTCGAGTTGCAACTCTTACATTTAGGTATTTGATCCACATAGAGTTAATTTTTAGATACCGAGTGCAGAAGTGATCCGACTTCATTCTTGTGCATGTGGAACATACTGTACTCATTGAAAAGACTATCCTTTCCCAACCAGTTTGTCTTGGAACCCTTGTCAAAAACCAATCAACTATAAATGTTATGGTTTAATTCTTGAGACTCTTAATGCTGTTCTGCATATCTACAGCTCTACATATATCTACCTATGCTAATATCACACTGTCGTGGTTGCTATATATTTACAAGAGAATTTAACATTGAAAAGTGTGGTTCCTACAATTTTGTTCTTGATTTTCAAGATTTTTTGGCTGTCCTGACTTTCTTAAATTTTCACTATAATTTTTAAATCAGCTGGTCAATTTCGTCAAAAAAAAAAAAGCCAGTTAAGATTTTGATAGGGATGGCATTGAATCTGTAGATTATTTTATTTATATTCATTGATATTATATATTAAGTGATTAGTTTTTATATATTGTTAAATTAAACCTGCATTCTTGCTAGGGTTTCATTCTGGCTTTCATTCTGGTTTGGAACTACAGGTTTTGAATGGGAACAGGCTACGTTAGAACACCACAAAATTTACTTATAGAGATTCAGACATTTCTTTTTTGAATAAATGCTGCCCAGATTGATGCAAGCCTTTGGTTAATTTCCAGACTTCTGAAAAAGTCTATTTTGACATGACATTTTCAATCAGAGTTCTCACTGCTTTTATGAAGGGGAGGATTTCAGATGGCCTACCTCCCATCCCCACTGATGTCATACCATTAATACCATTTTAATGAGGACCTTGAATATTCCTGAACATTCTGTTGAAAACCTTTGTAAGGTAAGATCGGTAGATTTCCCATTACATTTTTTGGTGCTACCCACTCTCTCATAAGGAATAGTACTATTTATTTTTGTTTGCTTCTTTATTTTAAATAAGTATTCATTTATTACACTTATGTTAACAAATATTCTTTCAGTTGCTTCTGTGCTTAAGGCATTGTGGTAGCTTTTGTAAGCAGATGCAAAATTAATAAGTACATAATATTCTGAATATGTTAAATAAGATATATCTGTCTAAAATACAAATTATAAACTTCATAAATATCAGAAAAAAGGCACAGATAATAGGGTTTCCAAAAAGGGGAAAGAAAATATACTCTTGGGATTTTGTGATACGGGCTAATCTTACTGGAGTTAGATGATACCTCAAAGTAGTTTTGATTTGCATTTCTCTGATGATTAAAGATGATGAGCATTTTTTCATATGCTGCCCATATCACAAAATCCCAAGACCAGAGAAGCTGGCGTGGATGTGGAGAAAAGGGAACACTTCTACACTGCTAGTGGGAATGCAAATTAATACATTCCTTTTGGAAAGATGTTTGGAGAAAACGTAGAGATCTAAAAATAGATCTGCCAGTCAATCCTATAATTCCTCTTCTAGGTATACACCCAGAAGACCAAAAATCACATTATAGCAAAGATATTTGTACCAGAATCTTTATTGCAGCCCAATTCATAATTGCTAAGTCATGGAAAAAGCCCAAGTGCCCATAGATCCACAAATGGATTAATAAATTGTGGTATATGTACACCATGGAATATTATGCAGCCTTAAAGAAAGATGGAGACTTTACCTCTTGCATGTTTACATGGATGGAGCTGGAACATATTCTTCTTAGTAAAGTATCTCAAGAATAGAAGAAAAAGTATCCAATGTACTCAGCCCTACTATGAAACTAATTTATGGCTTTCACATGAAAGCTATAACCCAGTTATAACCTAAGAATATGGGTAAGGGGGAGAGGAAGGGGAGGGAGGGGGCAGGGGGTGGAGGGAGGGTGATTGGTGGGATTACACCTGCGGTGCATCTTACAAGGGTACATGTGAAACTTAGTAAATGTAGAATGTAAATGTCTTAACATAATAACTAAAAAAATGCCAGGAAGGCTATGTTAACCAGTGTTATGAAAATGTGTCAAACGGTCTATAAAACCAGTGTATGGTGCCCCATGATCACATTAATGTACACAGCTATGATTTAACAATAAAAAAAGAAAGAAAAATAAAAAAAAGAAATATTACTCTTTCCTTGGAGAGTAAGTAGAAGAAGCTACAAAGAGTGTGATGTATGTTGTAGACACAGCATGAGCAGAATTAGAATATGCAAGAGGGAGAGCATTTCAGACAAAGGAACAACAGTAACGAGGGCGGGTGTGGACATTAAAAGCAAACATGAGTCCTAACCAGCAACGGGGAAGGGGAAGGCAGGCCTGATGGTAGTAGCTTAGAGTACTGAGAAGTGGCAAACAGCTTAAAGATTAGACCAAGAACTGCATCCAGCCCCAGTCTGAGGAATGTATTTTCTTTTTCTCTAGGTGGTTGAGGACCACAGCACATTACATGATTAGACCAGCACTCCAGAAAAGTTAATCTTCATATGTGTATAAATATTTGAGAAATTTAAATGAGGTTTATACCATGATCAAATGTAATGTAGTAACAGGATAAAAGACAGCAGTAAAAAAATATGGAAAAGTATAAATTAAAATCCAAACTAGCACAGATGGCAGGATGGAAAAGAAATGGAGGCACTGCCTCCTGACCATTTTAAGACTTCCTGGTTTCAGATTTACTTGTTTTTCAGATGTTCTTGGAACAGTGATCTTATAGTACACGTACAAACACAACTGAAAGTCCCAGGGAATAGGAATATAGGCAGAGATGTAATTATCCAGGCATGCTTCTCACTTGCAACAGTATAGAAAAAAAATATTATTGCCTCACTTTCTACGTATTGGTTATGTGACCTCCCTCCAGTTTTTCCAGCCGTATTTGTAGTTCGTCTGATCCCAGCACCAAGATTATTTTGTCACTCATTCTTGGATCAGGAAGTCCAATGCTGAATTTCAATATAATATTTAAAGTACACTTTCTTTGTTTTCTTCATATGTGCTACTTTAGCTACTTGGGATTCTTGTAGTCATTTATTCTTTACAACCAACTCTGTGGTGTCCAGAGCTTTCTTTACCCAAACACAGTAGCAAGAAGGCTAGGAATCTTTGACAGAGTCAAATATGGCCACCAACTCCTCAAAACACCTGCTGTTGAAAAATTTCTTCAATGTTTGGCCTAGAGGCTGATACTGCAGTTAATCTACCAGTCTTCCAAACACTGGGTTGGTGTTTATAATTAAATTGGCTTCTTAAAAATGAAAGAAACAGAAACCCCAAGTGACTAACTAGTTAAAGGGTCTAACAGGTTCCATTTACACAACTCAGTTGTCTGTAACACAAGGAAATCTAGTTTTTCTTGGGATTTTTCTCTACTTAGGCTGGGATATAACCTTGGTTTTCAGTATGTTAATCATCTGCCCAGCCCTCTGCTGAAAAGCAGTTCATAATACTATGATTTTTTTCCCTTCACAGTTAAGAATACAGTAATACAGCTGCTACTAAATCACTACCTCCCAGCCTTTGAGAACGTCCATAGCTTACTAAACTGAGGGAGACTCAGGTCGTATAATTTAAAAAAAAAAAAAACAAAAAACTTCTATTTCCCTGGTAATATCTTTGAGTATTGATTAACTGAAATGATTACCCATAATTTCTCACTTCATTGATGAGCAGGGGAGGGTTGTACAGCACTCTGTCAGCCTTGGCACACTAATTTGGAGTGGCTCTGGGAAACTTATTAAATTGTCCTTGGTTGTCGGAGCTCCCGACGCTTTACTAGGACCTGATGCACTGATACGTGGTCCAACCAACTTTGAGGAAGCTTAATGCTTATAGCACAGCCGTCTTTACATTTCCCACTTTACTCTGATAATTGGTGTGCCACACAACGTTTTGTATGTGAGTTGTTGGCAAATTTTGAAACTTGACGACACTGTTAATTTTGCAGCATAAAAAAAAACCATTTGTGCAGAATGCGCCCATCTAAAGTACTTGGAGTGATGAAACTAAAGGATGGGATATCTGGTGGGGTTGAAGACCTGGACCTCCAGGTCTCTTTCACTCAGGTCCACATACGGAATTTTCAAAATAAAAATGATGGGTTCCTGCATAAAAAATATCTTGATATTTCAAGAAAACAACAGTTGAGTTTGAAAACAAGTGTTAGCCCATCCTAAATGCAGGGCCCACTACAGCCAAACATGTCACGTGCCCGTCAAGCGCCCCTTTCTTCCATAAACTCTTTAACAGTAAATGAAGAACAGTATGAAAACCATCCACCTGGAACTTCTGGAATCCACATCCTGCTCGTTTAAGCAAAAATACTGAGAATCATGTTAGCACATGGTGCTATGTTTCAATGACGTGGAAAGAGAACAGTGATTATCCCGCAAGTAATAAATACCTGGGTGAGTGCCTACCACATGCTGAGTGTTTCAACATGTTTTATATTTACCCCTTTAAAACCCCAATATTCAATGGCATGTGTGACAAACTATATTGCCCTTAACTTGGAGCCACAGGAAGGCTGATGAAAACCGGCAGGGCAGGCCTCCTTCACACCTCTTAGATCAGCAAGCCACACTCCATCCTGCTCCGGCTCCCGGCGGATCATGGGGCATCACAGAAACATTTTAAGTAGAAGTAGCCAGATATCCCTGCTCAATAACTGGGAAGTCCCCAGGGCTGTGACTCAGTATTCTATGTAGGGTGGGGGGTTTCCCCACAGTTATTCCAGCATGAAGGAGAAATGCAGAATCTTCTGGACTAGTGCTGTCCAACTCTAGTATGCATAGGGGTCATTTGAGGGGGAAGCTCTCAATAAAATGCAGATTCTGATTGCTGCGTGGGGCCGGACTTGAGATTCTGAATTTCTAACAAGTTTTCCTGGGATCCGTGTATCGCAGACTCCACTGGAGAGGCCAGGCCCTGGAGGACACAAAGAAATTACCTGCCCTGAAATAGACACAGAGTGACCGTCTGATGCAGTCATCATTCATGTGGAAATTCATCCCACGCGGAGCTTTGTTTGGATAGATATTCACGGTTATATCATTTCTAAGAAGCTTCATTCTGTCTTTTAAAAACTGTGTGTCTTCATCCCAAACGGGTCCCTGGCAGGGTGCTCTCGCGTGTTCCCCTCGTTCTCAGCAAGGTAGACAAACGTGGGTTTTCAGGATTCAAAAGGAAGTCTGTCCCTTTGTTTGCTTCACCCACTCAGCTGCTGTTCTTAGGAGAAGGCCAGCTTCACATCTACAAAAGCCATTTCTCGCATCAGTTCTGAAAATGCTCATCTGTGCTGTCCCAGAGAAATCACAATGGCGGTAAATTTACGTTTTGCCTCTGTGGTCAAAGGAGGATAATTTCTTACTCAACACCACAGCTCGCAGCCTACAGAAGCCTCCTGGAAGTATCGAACTGGGCCATTAAATGAAAATTGGTAACAGAGGAGACCAGCCTGATGACTAATGTCTGTGTTCCTCTCAGCTTTGTTCTTTGATAAACCCTGACAGTTGGAAGATATTGTTTAATTATTACATATTTGCCAAGGTGTCTTTTTTGTGTGTCTTTTCTAAAATGTGAAGCCACAGCTTCATTATAAATTCAAAACTTCATGTTGGGAAGCCGATTTGTAAAGAAAGCTCAGATGGTAGGACGTGACCTTTCAAAGGTAATCTGCAGCAGTCCGCACACTTCATCCGGCCCAGCCACCGAAGGTTTTGTGATTTGGTGCCCTACATTTTCAAAGGGCGTAGGTTCGCATAGAAATGAACTTTTGCTGTCAGGATGGGAATAGGTTTTATGATTTTTATTTGCTTAGAGATGGGATGAAGGGTGTAAAAACAAAAGTGGAGTAGATTGTTCTTAAAACTCTGGTCTGTGTCCAGAAAACCCTGATGGAATTGGTGAGATGAGATAGGACCCAGGCATCAGGATGCAGAGACTAAAACCTGAGAGGCACCAGGACGAAAGGATTTCATTTTGTGTTCTCCACAATAAAGTGAAAACAGACTTCATTCCAAGGTGAGTCTCCTGATAACATGACCTTTTCAGACTTCCTTTTAACGATATTTAAAATATCGTGAAAGGTTACAAAACCCTGGAATCGTCACAGGGCGCTTGCCTGTGCTTCTCTGCAGAAACCACTAACAGATGTTAGAAGAGAAATGAATGTTTCTCAGGAAGAAATCTTTGGCCTGCAGTGTTCAGTCACCACGGGTAGCACTCTGCAGTAAGAGCTCTGTCGAATTTTCTGTTACCAGAAAAAGCGTGTTTCAGCACAATCACCATTCTGGGTTCTTCAGCTCTGAAATGCACCTCATCCAAAAAGAATGCCGAGACTTGGTTTGTACAACTCTCCCAATCGACCTTGCAGCACATTTAGCCAGTGGTACTCTGCCCAAGATATGACATTTGTGAATTGCTTACTACTAATGAGCAGACAGAGAGCTATTGCGCCATTGCTAATTTGCCTCTGAATTTGTATATAAGGCGTTGGTAAACAACTCAGGCTGAATTTAAACAAGCAACTATGTCTGAAAAAAAATACCATCACTCATCTTTAAAACCCCCTGTGCCCACACACTTAAACATATAGCTCATGAAATAAAGAGCTAATGTTGTACTTTGGTTACATAACTCTGTCTCTTCACAGCACTTTCCTTTTATGTAAAGTGGAGTTTCCCATTAAATAAAGTAATTAAGAATCTTTCATCAGTGAAGGAAATAACACATAAGGTGTGCTGCCAATGTACTAAATAAATGATGGAAGATAAAATAGCCATGTCTGTTTTAAAACATTTCAGTGAGATTTGCTTGTTTTACAATTTTTTCGCATTACTTTTCAAATTAAGTTTTATCTTTTTTATAATGTTACATCAAAAACTCAGATTTACACACAAAAACTCACATGTACACACTAAAATCCAGGTATCCAAAATTCATGGGCAAACCATAAGTCTTAAGCTACATGCACTTATTTCAATCATGGGGTTAAACTTGGATCCCCCCTCTGCTGCTAGGGCTCTGTTCTCCCTCTTTTGTTTGCCTGCTTTTTGCTCATCTTGCTTATCAAATTTTGTCTTTGTCAATAAACTCTATCCTGTTGCTAAAAAAAAAGAAATGGAATTTAGTTACTGAAAAAATAAGGTACTTTTTATTGAATACTTACTGAGTTTTGGTTATTAGCCCTTATGATATTTAAATTTACTAAGAAAATTGATAAAGTCATGATTACTATAAAAACATAGGTCTCATGAAGTTATCTTTTAAGGCATTTTAAGGAAGATGATAAAATAATTGAATTTCTATTGATGAATTGGAAAAGGGTTGAACGCGAGTCCCATATCTTGTTCATTAACCATTCCATAAATTCAAATAGTAACATACGAGAAATCCCAAATGAACTGCTTATTATAGATGAACATATGAATTCAGAAATAGCACACAGAAAGCTATAGAATTTGGGAGAAGAATTCAGTACTTTGGACAGGAGAAAACTGATCTTTTTTAGCTTTTTTCTAGTATTTCTGGGGTTATGGGACATCCACTAGCTATTACACAGTGATTCAGAAAAACAGCCTACTATAGAAACTCAAAAGGTAGTTGGCCTGACTCCCCGCCTGTAGATAACTGAATAACCAAAATCTCAAGAGAAAAGATAGCAACTTTTTCACAGTTAAAGACACTTACATTCAGTGTTTGTTTCTTTTTCTCCTTTAGAATGAACAAATTTGTATTTCTTGAATTGTCCCTTACACTGTGTCATTCTGCAATTCCTGACGTAGGAGGAGATTCTGGCTGGGAAGGAGGGGCCTTCACCTTCCACGTGAGGTCCTCTGTCATTCATAGGAGTGGAATACAATTCTCTCTATATTTTCAGGATCATTAAAAGTCCTAAAGGCAGCTCCGACTTCCTTACAAAATTACTAACCAGTGTTGAATTTCACCTTTTCTTTTTCAGTACATACACCTATTAACTGTTTGTTTGGGGGTCTTTTTGTTTATTTTGTTTGTTTGTTTGTTTGTTTTGCCAAAGCTCTCGCTTTGACAAAACTATGAATTACAGACCGATAAAGCTTTGGGGGGTCTACAAATTGTTTATATATAAAATGACTTTTAGGTAAGCACCTAAAAAATATTTTTAAAATGTATTCCCCAATACCAGCATACCAGCAGCAGAATCTAACAAAATATTTTAACCTTTGTTGGAATAATTTAAAAGATTAGACATAAATGCTCAATGCCTTAAGTAGTTGGCACAAAGTGCTCCCATGGAGAATGATTTTGCTTGGTTTGACCTCGCCTGTCCTTCCACTGTAATAAAGTCTATAGAACTGAAAATCCATCTCATCTAGTTTTATTTGAAGTTGTAGAATTCCACTGCTTCTTTAAATTCCTTTGCCAACAATCTTTCAGATTCACCTCCCAAGATTGCCTCCTCTTACACACACCTATTCCTTCCTCACATATGTTTACGTGTTCCCCAGCTAAACCCAATTAAAATGCAATCAGCATTGGACTGAGACTTCATGTACTAACCTGATGTGTGCCAGGAAATACTCAACATCACAGGATAAGAATATGACAAGTGTTTTGCATTGATATTTTCCTAATGTTGAGTCATTTTAAGCATTACTCAGTATTTAAATGAACAAGTATACCTTACAGAGTAAAATGCAACATTTGCATAATTTTTAAGATGAAGAAAGAGACTTCAAAGAAATTTCTAGAAGGAGATATTTACCAGCCAGGGGAAAATTTAGTGGAAAACTTTTTGATAAGTAGTAAGCTTACCGTGTCATCCCATGAGATTTTCTTTTCAAACATCATACGCTAACAATTTAAAAGCATTTCACGTAGACTCGAAGAATTCAAAGTAGGAAAGGACTCATAGATAGTCTGAAATAGCCTTAATCTACAGAGGAGGAAGGGGCGGTGCTAAAATCTTGAGTGGTATTTTTTAAACAAGGTATGTAGCTTCAATAACAAACAATATGAGGACGTACAGCATTAAATCAAATTCCTCTTTTTTTCAACTGCACCACACTGCTTCCTGGAAATGTTCCCTGTTCTTTGCTTTTGCTTCAGCGATTTGTAAAAAAAAGAACAAACTGGAGTTAACAGTTAGGGCATTCTCGTTGATAGTTCCCCACTGGAACCTGGCTTTGAGAACCTTTATGAACCAAATTTGAGCTGGGGGATACTTTGTAAACCCTAATAAAGGTATCCATTTTCAGAGGCCAAATGTCCTAATTATAAGATATTCCTATGAATAAAGTGTTCCCCAGCCTAGCCCAGGGAGATAGTACTAGTCATAAGGTCAAATTATATTATTCTTTTAAAGGACAAATAAATGATGAGAAGCGTTCTATTTTCCAAGGCAATATGCTCTTTGCCCTCTTGGAAGCTAACACTTGTTCTGGCCTTCCAGGGATGCATCCTTATTTGATAAGGGGCAACCTCACTTCAGAGTGACAAGTCTCAGAGTGACCTAAAGCAATGCTGTTTTTCCCAATGGCCAAGATTGTCTCTACATTGTTTATTGTTGTTTTGTTCAGCATTTCTCGGGTAAATCCCGCCTGTGGTCACCAGAAGTCAGTTCTCTATAAATCACCTTCTTTACTGCTCTGCTACTGTATGAGAAAATGGGAAGGAGTAAAATGTAGCAAATAATTACTTCTCTGGGGCGTGGGTTTTCTGATACAGTTTCATGGCTGATCTGAAATGGAGTCAAACTACATGGACGCCCTGACTAAAGAAACCATTTTCCGGGAGTTTCATGGTCAACTTGTGTCTATGTCTGCTTTTCTGACTTTTAAGGATCTGAAATGTCCCTCCATCTTCGCTTCTGTTGACGCTTCACCAGACCGTGAAGGATACCAGGGAAGTGTTAGAAACGTTTCTATGTGTGGCACAGAGAGGACAGGAATGCAGCTTTCTGTCAGAAGGAAGGAAGGAAAGAGAGGAAGGGAGGGAGGAAGGAGTTGGTTTATTGGATTTCCAGGCTTAAAACGAAACAGTTTTGGAGTCAAACTACATGTATTAATACCTAGTTGCCATTTACTTACTAGGTCATCTATGGAAAAATTATTTTCTTACATTGAGCATTAATTTACTCAACTAGAAAATTGAAATGCATTTTGTAACAACGTAAAGAGGCCACTGTGAGGACGAAGTGAGTAGCACACATAACGTTGGTATAACGCTAGGTTCTCTGGGCTGCTCTCACTGTAAATAGCTCTCTGTGGATTATTTAGCTTTTGTTATTTTGAAAGGATGTCATGAATCCGTTTCGGAATCTGATGGAAATGAATCATCACCTCAAATCATTTCATAGCCTTAACCCCATGCATGAACTCCTTATTAAGCACAGCTCATTGTAACTAGTCACTTTTTTCTCCAGCTACATATCAGGGCCTGCTAGCCCAGTGAAATCTACTTACTTTGTTAGGAGCAATAATATTTTGTAATGCAAGTAAATAGAATAGATTATATTTGCTTATCGTTTAGTTAGGATAAATAAAGGTAAAATTTTTTTGAAATTTTGTTCTGGATGCGTGTGTGCCTGTGTGTCTGTGTGTGCACTTGTGTGTCTGTGTGTGCGCTTGTGTGTCCGTGTGTGTGCCTGTGTGTGTGCACTTGTGTGTCTGTGTGTGTGTCTGTGTATCTGTGTGTCTGTGTGTGTGCCTGTGTGTCTTTGTGTGCACTTGTGTGTCTGTGTGTGTGTCTGTGTGTGTGTGCCTGTGTGTGTGCACTTGTGTGTCTGTGTGTGTGCACTTGTGTGTCTGTGTGTGTGTGTCTGTGTGTGTGTGCCTGTGTGTCTTTGTGTGCACTTGTGTGTCTGTGTGTGTGCCTGTGTGTCTGTGTGTGTGCCTGTGTGTCTGTGTGTGTGTCTGTGTATCTGTGTGTCTGTGTGTGTGCCTGTGTGTCTTTGTGTGCACTTGTGTGTCTGTGTGTGTGTCTGTGTGTGTGTGTGCCTGTTTGTGTGCACTTGTGTGTCTGTGTGTGCCTGTGTGTGTGCACTTGTGTGTGTGTGTCTGTGTGTGTGCCTGTGTGTCTTTGTGTGCACTTGTGTGTCTGTGTGTGTGCCTGTGTGTCTGTGTGTGTGCCTGTGTGTCTTTGTGTGCCTGTGTGTCTGTGTGTGTGCCTGTGTGTCTTTGTGTGCACTTGTGTGTCTGTGTGTGTGCCTGTGTGTCTGTGTGTCTATGTGTGCACTTGTGTGTGTGTGTCTGTGTGCCTGTGTGTTTGTGTGTGCCTATGTGCGTGCCTGTGCGGTCTGTGTGTGCGCTTGTGTGTCTGTGTGTCTGTGTGTGTGCCTGTGTGTGTGTGTGCCTGTGTGCGTGCCTGTGTGTCTGTGTGTGCGCTTGTGTGTCTGTCTGTGTATGTGCCTGGTTACAATGTAATTTGCGTTTATCAAGATGGTTCACACTTGAGATCTTTTAGACCCTACTGCCTAAGTATCTTCATAGCCCTTCATGTTCTTAGTTCCACCCTGTTTCTTTGATTTCCGGAAACATCTAAGCCCAACAGAGACAGGTGCACATACAACTGATCATAGAGGTCACAGTCATAAAAATAAATGGATTAACTAACCCAAGAGATCACATTAATCACAAGTTCAGGAGACAAGATGTATGCCTCCAAATTCCGGGTGTTCTACATGGATGCCTTATATTCCAGAGTTTCTTAGGCTATGCCCTGAGAGCATGCTACCCCTGAAATAGGCATGGCAAGGTTCTTCTAATCATTACATTCTTCTGAGTGACATATGAAATACAAGTTCTAGGCCAAACTTTGTGTTACAGCCTTTTCTTACAGTGAAATTATAGCAAATATGTGTTCCCGATATTTTTAATGAAACTGCGTTAAATCAATTTATTTTGTTAACTGGAAACCAGAATCAAAATACAAGTCAAGAGAGTCTCCTATAAAAAGCATAACTCCATACCTACATATAAAATATTTCCTAAGTAAATTTTGGATACCAAAGACTATGTTCACAAAAGCCTGAAAATTCTATAGATGACCTGGACACTGAACTCTCAACCCAGTGGCATTAATCTAATTGTCTTCTTCCCAAAATAATGTTTCTTCAAAAAGTATAGTTTGTCACACAATTTCTAAACTGAAATTCACCTGCACTAATTTCACGGTCCCTTGTTACATTCTTACTTCTTGCAGAGCAGTGGTTCTCAACCTGTTGGTCACAATCCCTTTGGGGGTCGAACGGCCCTTTCACAGACGTCACCTAAGACCATCCTGCATACCAGATATTTACAGTATGATTCATAAGAGTAGCAAAATTACAATTATGAAGTATCAACAAAAATAATTTTATGGTTGGTGTCACCACAACATGAGAAAACTGTATTAAAGGGTTGGGGCATTAGAAAAGTTGAGAACCACTGTCATAGAGGTTTTTCAATTATTAATATAATTAACATATATTTTTTATTTTTTTTTTGTAAGACTGCCATTATTTCAAAAGGAAAAGACATAAAATTATTTTAGGAGGAAAGCAAGGTTTTCTGGTTTCCTCCAGCTGTATATTTTCTCTAATTATTACATCAGTGTTTGATTTACACTGAACTAGGAAAGACTTTTTCAGTTATAGTTCAATTTAGTGTAAACTAACTTTATTCAGCAAAATTTTGCTCTATTTCAGGCTAGACACATCAGTTAAAATAGCACATAAACAAAGTCTTATTATTCTTTTTTTTCCTTTTGGATGTCCCATATCCTAACATTAGAGGTTTTGGGGAGATTTGCATAATGAATTCGAGAGGTTAAAAGTCATTATTTATTTACTTTCTTTTCCAAGGGATGTTTTCAAAGTTTAATGTGTAGGCTGATCTTAAATGCTTGTTGAATGAAGAATGAATTGTTTTGTTATGAAATTAAAACAATGTCTAAAATTTTTATTCAATCAGACTCTAGCCTAATGATGAATAGACATTGAATGAGAGTAAACATCTTTAATAAGCTTTTACACATCAATGTTCAACATTTGTAACTTTGCACTGTGCTACGTATATGAACAGGTGAAATGATGTAATCAGCCGTCCATGTAGGAACTGTAAGACACGAGAAAACCAGCTACACGAGAAAACCAGTGTTTTGTGCTTTCAAACTTAGAAAACATAATTTGCAACAATGACAACAGAAACTGAACAAGCAAAACCTAGTCACACAACATGTTTCGTTAAAGAGCATTAACCCAGCGGCCAAGAAGCTTTAATTTTATTTTTTCTTATTGTCAGGACTGTTTCAGGCTTCTGATTTTTTGAAAAGTGATCATCTAATTTTGCACATACAAGACTGAAGTACAAACACAATTTTTGTATTAGCCCTTCTCAAGAGAATATGTGGATAAGAAGAGCTCAAAAGGATTTGTTTTACAAATAAGATGCTCAAGTGGTAGTTTGATTCACAAAGCTAATATCTGGACAATGTGAGTATCTTAATGTCCTTAAAATTAATATCTTCATTCTAATGATATCACAAAAGTTGTTTCCATTACCTAAAATGAGATTCTTCAGGATAATTTTATAAGTGCAAAAATGTCTATTCATTATGAAAAGAAAAGAATCACAATTAGGTAATGTTTAAAACTTAGTATTATGAGTTTTTCATTTAAATGCTACCATTCATTCTCTGAAAACAGATAGAATTCTCTCAGAAAAAGAAAACCCTTAAGAGCAGCTGGCCATTCTCATCCATTTACAGGCAGTCCAAGAATATCGTTTGGAGTTGAGAGTAAACACTGATCCCAGAGACCATGTAGATCTTGTTCACCACTTTGTTTATACCATAGTACCTACATCCAGTAGGATGAATGTGTACAGAAACAAAATTAGATCAAAGAAAACTAAACATGGTAAAAGATGATTTTTAGGATTATGGGCACACGCCTGTAAGCCTAGCATTCTGGGAGGTGCAGGAGGGTGGATTGCCTGAGCTCACAGGTTCCAGACCTGCATTAGCTAGAGCGAGAACTCATCTTTAAAAAATAATAGCTGGACATTGTGGTGGGTGCCTGTAGTCCCAGCTACTCAGGAGGCTGAGGCAAGAGAATCACGTAAGCCCAAGAGTTAGAGGTTCCTGTGAGCTATAACACCACTGCACTCTACTGAGGAGAACGAAGTGAGCCTCTTTCTCAAATAAATAAAATAAGGCGCTTTTGTTTTTCACAAGGAGATTATAGCTTCCTACTAGCCATTTCCCTTGGGAATATCCTAATAAAAAAGACTTTGAGAAAAGTAAATTTTTATCAATTTATTGTCAAGGAATTTGGAAAGACTCATGATTTTAGGAATTAGACTAATTCTCTCCACTATAAGAATAATTGATGTGCTAAGTAATAATGTCTTGATGCAAATATGTTGAATGATCTTGGGCAAGTAAAATTCCTTAGTATGCTAACTTCTGGGTCCTGGGCAAACTTCAACTCATCTTGGTGTGAAATAGAAAAGTGATTTTTAACATACTGCAATGTATTGTAACCCAGGGCCTCCCTCCTGTTCTCCCAGTCTACCCCATAGCCTTCCACTTGTACTTTTATTAAACACGTTGGAGGATGAGCAACCAATTTTTGCAGTACACTCAGGGGATGAGGCCCCTGTCTGCACTGTTTAACTCGGGAGTTGCCAAACACAGGTGAATACATTCTGAAGTCTGTGAAACATATATTCCTTATCCTGGGGGGACAGAATTATACAATATCATCCATGAAGTGAGCTTTTCAATAAAGTATTGCATCTTCAATTTTAAGTTTTACTCATTATGACAAAGTATCTAAAAATAAAGATAGTATTAAGTACTCTGTTGTTTTTTCCAAAAGTAGATAAACTTTTGCTGTCACCAAGTACAAACAATTCAAAACTGTGGACAGTTGGTAATAGAAAAACACGTTCTGAGGCTGGATAAAAAGGAGAAAATAGAAAACATTGCATGTGCAAGAAGAAAACAAGATTAAAGGAGCACATGTCCGTGTCCCCACTTCCTAGTGTCATTGACTGATGAAGGGAGAAAGTCCAGGGGCCCTGTGAATGGAGTTCACTTCCTCCGTATTCATCTTTTTGAAAGAATCCAGCTACTCCTGATACATCTGTGAAAAATGGCATTCAACTATGTAAAAAATGAAAGGAGGTCCTTATTTATTTTTAGAATGAAACTAGCCTTGTTTCTCAAAGGCGCTTTTCTTTTTACATTAATTCCTTATGACCTAAGTTATGACGGAAAGTCTTACAATATACTGTGTCTGTTGCATGAGGTTATAAGAAAAATAAAAATACCACTTACTCCAAAATAAACACTCCTGTACTTAAGCAAATGGTTTATTACCAGGTTATATGGAGATTTAGGTAAGCTAGAACTGCTGTAGCTAGGTCTGTTTTTAAAAGAACTCAGCGTGTGTTAAACCCCACTACACAATGGTTTAATTATTAAGACATCAACTTCAAAGTTCAGAGATGCATGAAGACCTATATTTGCATTCATAGGATTTTCTTGTGCTAGAGGGAGTCTAATGCCACTTCAGAATAAGTAAGACAGGTTTTCTGGGAGACCAGTGAATGGGGGGGAGTTTTTAACCCCCAGATTACTTGTCCTAAGATTATTAGTTATTAATTAGCCATGTAAAACTGTTATACTACAGTCTTATGATTTTTTTTAATAAGTAAACAAATAAATAAATAAATACAGGTGTCCATAAAGGTCTATTTTAAACTGCACATGAACTTTATGGCCACCCCGTATATAAAATATTTTCTTAACTCCCCACTGCATTCTGAGGGTTACAGCAGAATCATGGAATCCTCAAGCTAATGTCATTGCCATAGTCTCTCAGGCTTTAAAGTACCTCTTCTCTTTCCTCACACACACATAGAGACACACAGGTACACATTTTAGACCTCCTTCCTTGATATCTATAGATTTCTGGGTAAGCCAAAACACTCTATGTCCTTCACCACCAAACTTAAAAAAATTTCTTCTTTGGGGGATTGTTAATTTTCAGATATCAATGAAATATTTATTTAGTGCCTTCGATCAGTCTGTAGTAGAATCAAATAATCAGAAAACAGGGTTGAAGGGTTAAAAGGCTTTACATTTCTCTTTTTGGGAGAAATTTCACATTTGCAAGGGAAGTGTAATATATGAGTACTGATATAAAAGAAAAATTGGGGTGAGGGAATGCTTAAAAGTTTAAGCAACTGAGATAATAAACAAAGTTTAAATCCTGACCTGGACACTAGCTAGCTGGTGTTTAACCTTTTGTTCTCTATTTTTCTGATATATGAAATGAAAACACCGTAGTAACGATGTACCATGGTCTGTCTGAAGATTGGAAATAAACCACACTGAATGCCTAACATTGGACCAAGTACCCACACTAGAATTAGTAGATAAGTTTTATCATTTTAGTGATATATTATGACATTAGTCGTTATTATACCGTCATATTTGGTGGTGATATTTTTTCCCTTGAGCATCCTCCACGCCTTAGACTTGGTTTATACTTGTCTCACGACCTCTGCCTTGGTTGTTAAATCCCTGCTGTTAATTGGTGACCTGTGTGGCAGCAAGTATTATGATTTGCTTGTGTTCGTGTTCTCCAAAGTAGGGCTTCTCCAACTTATCACCTAGGGATCTTGTTACCATGAATATTCAATATTCGATAAGTAGGCCTAGGTGAGGTTGCAAGATCGTGCACTTTCATCTGTGCTTCTTGTTCTTCTGAGTAGGCTTTGAGGATGAAGGCCCAATAACCCTTAGCTCAATACCTTGGATTTGGAAGACATTTGATAACATTTATTGAATTAAAAATATAACACGAAACATAGGATGTAAATTGTAAAACTGATGACAGAAACCACGATCTTTTAATGTATTTGGAGACAGGAGCTACAGAAAGCTTTATGATGCGAGTCCTGAAGAATACAAAAATATGAATGGTTGGAGTGGAGGGAGAGAGCAATGCTAAACTTATAAAATAATTAAAGCCAATTATAAATAGAGGAAAGGACAAGCATTGTTCAGGGAGGGATTAGTCCAGCCACTGGGCCCAAAACATGATATTTAAGTTCAATTAAAAATAAGCTTGAAAATATTGATTGATGCCAATGATTGTCTGACAAGCAATGAACAAATGTAAAAAGGTTTTAAGCATAGTCTGTGATTGATAGTTATGTTTCTAGAAAAGTTATTCTGATGGTGAAGAGAACAAAAGGAAAATGGGTGGTCTAATGAAGTCTTAATATTAGATGCGAACTGTGTATTCAATGAAGCTTTCAAGATTTGACACCAAATATACACCATCCTTACATTTCCCTCCTTTTGTTAGGTTAATCACATTGTAAGTAAGCCTGAAAACAATTAAAAGGAATTGTCAGTGTATTTTGCTTTCAAAATAAATTTCTTCATCGATTCTGCTACTGATAGAACACATTAAAAACACATAGCTTTCTTAGATAGACCCATCTCTAAACTTCTCAGATTTCTACCAACTTTACTTACGGCATTATTTTGGAAGACACATATTTAGCACATATTCTTATTATTTTTAATATATAATAATATTGCAATGAAACAACAAATACACCAAATTATTAATAACCCAGTGTTGTGCAGAATAGAAGTAAGCCACTTAGACATGTTTTTGGAAAGTAGTTTTGATTGTATTGTAAAAGAATTGACACAGATTTTTATCATAAATGTGTGAAGTTCACGGCTGAGAAAAATTGCTCACTATTGAATATCTCAACGTATGTAATTGCCAGTTTTCCTATTATGTGGTTCATTGCCAGTGGGGAAATAGAAGGAAACTTGGCCCATATTGTAGGGTATTAACATCTAAGTATAGTATTTAGCTACCATAAAATTAGCAGAGGAGTAGCCCTCAGAAGTGAAGTCTGAGATCAAGTGATTTCGAGTATTGCATCACTTAGAGGCAAGGAAGCACAGAGTAAGTAATTGCCAGGACAAAAATTTAAAAACATAGTAAAAGAGCAAAGCCAGGCTGCTGCCACTAACAGAGAAATATACTGATCTCATTAGACATTGCACACCGTCTCCATTCCAATTTTCACATCTCTAGAGTTTTCTATAAACTTGGCAAAAATATTATTTACTATGACATAATTTTAACTTTAATTCAAATGTGAACTAAGAATATATTTTAGGTCTTTATTATAAGTCTAATACTTACATCGCAGTTTTTTTAATGCAATGTCCAATAGTTTATTTGATTTCTTGCATTTCCTTTTCTAATAGTTACAGTAATGCATTTTGTCCTAATAGGAAAATCCTTAGAGTCCATTAATTCATACTATCTATGTAGGAGAAGCAAATTTATTTTACTTGTGGACAACTCAACAGAAATCATGGAAAAATTCAAAAGATTATTGAAATAAGGGACATTTAGAAATGTATCTCAGCTTTTTTTTTTTTTTTTTTTTTTGCAGTTTTTGGCCAGGGTTGGATTTGAACCCACCACCTCTGGTATAGGGGGCCAGTGCCCTACTCCTTTGAGCCACAGGCACCACCCTGTATCTCAACTTAAAAGATATGGCTTAAAAGTTTACGGGAGTGACTTTCTTATGAGAACACTGAGATCATGAATGTGCCAGACGAAAAAAGAACAACAAAAATAGGAAACTTGAAGATTTTTTCATTGATTGGCCATACGGGCTTTATCGTTCACTGTAACTAGCTAAGATACATGCTTGATATTTGTCCTAATTTTGAAAATTCAGAAAGTGAAGGTTTAAAGTACCTTCCTAAAATTTCCTGGAGAGAAATTAATTTTAAATACATAGGCAAGGAAATATGAAAGGACAATGGCATGCTCTAAATTTTGTGACATTTTGCAATGAACATCAATAACCCATTTGCAACTCTTCTAACAAGTGTACATTTTACAGCATTTGTTTTAAATTCAAGGTTACTATTAAGAATGTGTACTTTCCATTAATATTTAATCATTAGTTTTCTTGCATTTTCTGTTTTATGGCTTCATAAATAAAGTCTTTACATTTTCTTGGCCCTTTTTATACCTACATAGAAAATCAGACTGCAAGAAGAGTAAGTTAATGTTCTAGATAATCAATAAAAACATTTATTGAAAACTCATTTTGTCATTAAACATTCTGAAGAAGTACAAATACAAGAGAAAGCATCATATACTCTTTTGAGTGTAGCAATGACTCATAAATGTCAATGCCGGCTCTCCTAGTGTTGTATGTTTCTAATGAAAAATGTGACGCAATAGTGATCATAGTTAGGTGGGTACTGCCCAAGATGATTCCCGAGCTTCGTGAGTTTTGCATTGAGGTCATGGATATGTCACTGTAGGATAAGTACCATAGTCAATCAACATATCTCTACATCAGTCCTTAATTAATGGCACCAATCCCTCTAGAATATTATAATTAATTTGAAAATAAATGTTACAGTATTCTGCCATTGCACATCAAGATACAATTATATTCAAGATCCAAATCTGATTTACTGTAGGACATTGGACAAACATTGCCCTACAGAAAGCAAATATCTGCCCTACAGGAACCTTTCTTCTAGCTGAAGAGAAAGGTAAATTAATATATAATAAGATCTTATGTTCAATGTTATCGTTTTAAAAATAGATAATGAGAAATGTTTATTCATGTTATCAAAGAGCTATTTGATTTAAAGGGTCGCCACTGGATTCATAAAAGAAGTTACAATTTATTATTTGATTTCATTCAAAGTATTGATTAATGTCAGTTTTTCAAATCAATGCCCATTTGGAAAAGTAAAGTTTAAATGTTACCCACTTTAGTTTTCTTTTCTTTTTTCTGTCCTGAAATAATAGTTTTAATGTATTTGCTGATGCCCTCATAACAGTCGTATTTATAAGCTTTCTGATGCGCTAGCCTCTTCTATTGAATTAAAGTGATATGTTTTGGTCTGCACCCCGGTTTATGGCAAGAAGATTATGGCACTGGCCCAAAAGTTTAATCAAGATTTTCATGCTTATAGAATTGTATATAGCATTTTAATGGATTGTATATAAAATAAATAAATTATATGGCATATAAATTCAGGTTAATTTATAAAAAGTTATATGTAATGTTTGAACTGTCTATTAATTTATTATAAAGCAGAGATGAAACCATTCATTTATTTGCAGACACATAATGATTCTTTTTTTTTTATTAAATCATAACTGTATACATTGATATGATCATGGGGCATCATACACTCGCTTCATAGACCATTTGACACATTTTTATCACAATGGTTAACATAGCCTTTCCAGCGTTATCTCAGTTACTGTGCCAAAACATTTACATTCTACATTTACCAAGTTTCGCAAATACCCCTGTAAGATGCACCACAGGTGTGATCCCACCGATCCCCCTCCCTCTACCCACCACCCCCCCCTTTCCCACTTCCCCCTATTGTTAGGTTGTAACTGGGTTATAGCTTTCATGTGAGAGCCCAAAATTAGTTTCATAGTAGGGCTGAGTACATTGGGTACTTTCTCTTCCATTCTTGAGATACTTTACTAAGAAGAATATGTTCCAGCTCCATCCATGTAAACATGAAAGAGGTAAAGTCTCCATCTTTCTTTAAGGCTGCATAATATTCCATGGTGTACATATACCACAATTTATTAATCTATTCGTGGATCCATGGGCACTTGGGCTTTTTCCATGACTTAGCAATTATGAATTGGGCTGCAATAAACATTCTGATACAAATATCTTTGTTATGTTGTGATTTTTGGTCTTCTGGGTATATGCCCAGCAGAGGGATTATAGGATTGAATGGCAGATCTATTTTTAGATCTCTGAGGGTTCTCCATATATCTTTCCAAAAGGAATGTATTAATTTGCATTCCCACCAGCAGTGCAGAAGTGTTCCCTTTTCTCCGCATCCACGCCAACATCTCTGGTCTTGAGATTTTGTGATATAGGCTAGTCTCAGTGGAGTTAGATGATATCTCAAAGTAGTTTTGATTTCATTTCTCTGATGATTAAAGATGATGAGCATTTTTTCATATGTCTGAAGGCCGCGTGCCTGTCTTCTTCAGAGAAGTTTCTCTTCAAATCCCTTGCCCAGCCTGCGATGGGATCCCTTGTTTTTTTCTTGCTGATGCGTTTGACTTCTCTGTGGATTCTGGTTACTAAACCTTTGTCAGAGATATACCCTGCAAATATCTTCTCCCATTCTGAGGGCTGTTTGCTTGCTTTACTTACAGTGTTCTTAGCTGTGCAGAAGCTTTTTAGTTTGATCAAATCCCAGTAGTGTATTTTTGAAGCTGCTTCAATTGCCCGGGGGGTTCTCCTCAGAAAAATACTGAAATACTGAAATACTCACCCAGACCAATTTCTTCAAGGGTTTTCCCTGCATTCTCCTCTAGTATTTTTATAGTTTCATGTCTTAAGTTTAAATCTTTAATCCAATGAGAGTCTATCTTAGTTAATGGTGAAAGGTGTGGGTCCAATTTCAGTCTTCTGCAGGTTGCCAGCCAGTTCACCCAGCACCATTTGTTAAATAGGGAATCTTTTCCCCACTGAATGTTTTTAATTGGCTTGTCAAAAATCAAATAGCGGTAAGTAGCTGGATTCATCTCTTGGTTCTCTATTCTGTTCCAGATATCTACTTCTCTGTTTTTGTGCCAATACCATGCTGTTTTGATCACTATCGATTTGTAGTAAAGTCTGAGGTCTGGTAGTGTGATTCCTCCTGTTTTGTTTTTATTTCTGAGTAATGTCTTGGCTATTCGAGGTTTTTTCTGATTCCATATAAAACGAAGTATTGTTTTTTCAAGATCTTTAAAATATGACAGTGGAACTTTAATAGGGAGTGCGTTGAAATTATATATTGCTTTGGGTAGTATGGACATTTTGACAATGTTGATTCTTCCCAGCCATGAGCATGGTATGTTTTTCCATTTGTTAACATTTTCAGCTATTTCTTTTCTTAGAGTTTCATAGTTCTCTTTATAGAGATCTTTCACGTCTTTTGTTAGGTAAATTCCCAAATATTTCATCTTCTTTGGCACTACTGTGAATGGGATAGAGTCCTTAACTGCTTTTTCAACTTGACTGTTGTTGGTGTATAGAAAGGCTACTGGTTTATGGATGTTGATTTTGTAACCTGAGACGCTGCTGTATTCCTTGATCACTTCTAGGAGTTTTGTAGTAGAGTCCCTAGTGTTTTCCAGATACACAATCATATCATCTGCGAAGAGCGAGAGTTTGATCTCTTCTGACCCTATACGGATACCCTTGATCGCCTTTTCTTCCCTAATTGCGGTGGCTAAAACTTCCATTACAATGTTGAAAAGCAATGGAGACAATGGGCAGCCTTGTCTGGTTCCTGATCTGAGTGGAAATGATTCCAATTTAACTCCATTCAATATGATATTGGCTGTGGGTTTGCTGTAGATGGCCTCTATCAGTTTAAGAAAAGTCCCTTCTAGACCAATTTTCTTGAGTGTTCTGATCATGAAGGGATGCTGGATATTATCAAAAGCTTTTTCTGCATCAATTGAGAGAATCATATGGTCTTTGTTTTTTAATTTGTTTATGTACTGAATTACATTTATAGATTTACATATATTGAACCAGCCTTGACACCCTGGGATAAAACCAACTTGGTCATGATGTATAATTTGTTTGATGTGTTGCTGGATTCTGTTAGTTAGGATCTTGTTGAATATTTTTGCATCTATATTCATTAGTGATATTGGTCTATAATTTTCTTTTCTTGTTGGGTCTTTTCCTGGTTTGGGGATCAGGGTGATGTTTGCTTCATAGAACGTGTTAGGTAGTCTTCCTTCTTTTTCTACATTTTGGAACAGGTTGAGTAATATAGGTACTAATTCCTCTTTAAAGGTTTGGTAGAATTCTGACGTGAAACCATCTGGTCCCGGGCTTTTCTTTTTTGGGAGGTTTTGTATAGTTGATGCTATTTCTGAACTTGATATGGGTCTGTTCAACATTTCCACTTGATTCTGGTTAAGTCTTGGAAGGTGGCGTGCTTCCAAGTATCGGTCAATTTCCTTCAGATTTTCATATTTCTGAGAATAAAGATTCTTGTAATATTCATTAAGGATTTTTTGGATTTCTGATGAGTCTGTTATTGTTTCGTCTTTGTTGTTTCTGATTGATGAGATTAGAGATTTTACTCTTTTTTTCCTGATTAGGTTGGCCAGAGGTTTATCTATTTTATTGACCTTTTCAAAAAACCACCTTTTTGATTTATTGATCTGTTGTATTATTCTTTTGTTTTCAATTTCATTTAATTCTGCTCTAATTTTGGTTATTTCTTTTCTTCTACTGGGTTTGGGGTTGGAATGTTCTTCCTTTTCCAGTTGCTTGAGATGTCCCATTAAGTTGTTAACTTCCTCTCTTTCCGTTCTCTTGGGGAAGGCTTGCAGTGCTATAAATTTCCCTCTTAAAACTGCCTGTGTGGTGTCCCAGAGGTTCTGATAGTTTGTGTCTTCATTGTCATTTTGTTCCCAAAAATTGGCGATTTCTTTCCTAATCTCATTTCTGACCCAGCTATCATTCAGCATAAGGTTATTTAACTTCCATGTTTTTGTATGAGTATGCAGATTCCTGTTGTTACTCAATTCAAGTTTTATTCTATGATGGTCCGAGAAGATGCATGGAATAATTTCTATTCCTTTAAATTTACTGAGGTTAGACTTGTGACCTAAAATGTGGTCAATTTTGGAGTAAGTTCCGTGGGCTGATGAGAAGTATGTGTATTCAGTTTTGTTGGGATGAAATGTTCTGTAGATGTCTGCTAAATCTAAATATTGGATAGTTAGGTTTAAATCTAAGATTTCTTTGCTCAGCTTCTTGCTGGAGGATCGATCCAACACTGCCAAAGGAGTGTGGAAATCTCCGACGATTATAGAGCTGGAGGAAATCAAGTTACTCATGTCTGTTAGAGTTTCTCTTATAAATTGAGGTGCATTATGGTTGGGTGCATAGATATTAATAATTGAGATCTCATCATGTTGAGTATTACCCTTAACAAATATGAAGTGACCATACTTGTCCTTCCTTACTTTTGATGGTTTAAAGCCTACTGTATCTGCAAATAAAATTGCAACACCTGCTTTTTTCTGATTACCATTTGCCTGAAATATGGATGACCATCTTTTCACCCTGAGTCTGTATTTGTCTTTTATGTTAAGATGTGACTCTTGTATGCAACAAATATCTGGCTTGAGTTTTTGTATCCAGTCAGCTAACCTATGCCTCTTTAGAGGATAGTTTAAGCCATTCACATTGATGGAGAGTATTGATAAGTCTGGTGGAATTTTGGGTATCGAGTTTTTCAAAGGTCCAGTGGACATTTTTAATCCTTTCGCCAGTGTGGAAGTTGGAGTTTGATCTGAAGTTTCTGAGTGAGTTTACTTTTGTGGTATAGGATTGGGTTGGTCATTGTGGAGAATAGGTCTGAGAATATCCTGAAGAGCTGGTTTACTTATGGCAAATTTTTTCAACATATGAATGTCATTGAAGTATTTAATTTCTCCATCATAGATGAAACTCAGTTTAGCTGGATACAGGATCCTGGGTTGAAAGTTATTTTGCTTTAGGAGATTAAAAGTTGATGACCACTCTCTTCTGGCTTGAAAAGTTTCAGCAGAGAGATCTGCAGTTATTCTAATATTCTTACCTTTGTACATAATAGTTTTCTTTCGCCGGGCTGCTTTGAGAATCTTCTCTTTCATGTTAACTTTAGTGAAGCTAATTATGATATGTCTGGGGTATGACTTATTGGGATTGAATCGTGCTGGGGTTCTGAAGCTGTCTGCTATCTGAATTTCAGATTCTCTAGGCATGTCTGGAAAATTTTCTTTCATAATTTCATGCAGAAGGGCCTCTGTGCCCTTGGAGGCCACTTCATCATTCTCAGAAATCCCAATAATTCGTATATTGCTTTTTTTCAAATTATCTGAGAGCTCTCTGAGTGAGTGATCCATTTTTGCTCTCCATTTCTCTTCCTCTTTGAGAGATTGGGAGCGTTCGAAGACTTTATCTTCAATGTCAGAAATCCTTTCTTCTGCTTGCTCCATTCTGTTGCTGAGGGATTCTACTGTATTTTTCATATCTTTGAGGGCTGTAAATTCTTGCTTCAGTGTGTCCAAGTCTTTGGTGGTTTTGTCTTTAAATTCGTTAAATTCTTGAGACAACTTTTGAATTTCTCCTCGAATTCCTCATTCCATTCTATTAATCTTGTCTGCAATCCAAATTCTGAATTCGATTTCTGACATCTCAGCCAGTTGTTTATGAATGGGATCTTCAATCACATCTGCCGTATCTTTTCTTGGGGGGGGTTGATCTATTCTGGTTATTCATGTTACCAGAGTTTTTCCGCTGATTCCGCCCCATGGTTATTTTACTCCCTTTGATTTTTCCCCTGGGGCTTTATCAAGGGCCCGTACAGTGTTGTGGCCTGAGAAACTGGGGCCCTGTCTTGTGAGGTGGAGCTAAGTGGTTCTGTCTTGTTTTCAGCTGGTTTCTGTTCGATCCTATTGCAACTTCTACTCTGGCTTGAAGTCTCAGCTGTGTGGAAAAATCAGCAATTAAGTCACCCCGCCTGCCCACCTCTGGCCCCAGTTGGAAAAGGAGAATCAAACCTTCCTACAACTGCACACCCAGGGCACCGCCTGAAAAATCCTCAGTCTATTAGCCCAGTTCAAAAGGTCCAAATCAACTATCTCAATCAGCACCTGTCTCGGGTGGGAGAGTTCAAGAGGTCTCTGGGAACTGGATCACAGGGGCCTGGTGGCTCCTCTGACATGGCTCATCCCAGTGCAGCGTGGAGTCAGGAGGAGCCACCCAGCAAACAGAGCAGTCTGGGAAGGTTGACGTCTCCTTCCCCACTTTGCCCCTCCGTCGGACCCAGTCACTGGTATCTCTGCAGATGGCTAACCCAGTTGCCTGCAGTGAACAGACACTCCAGGGGTTTGCACCTGCCTGAATCGCAAGGAAGTCTGCCAGGCCCCCGCAGACTGCCGCAGCAGGAGAGATGGGGCCTGACATCTTTGAGTGCTTGATGCAGGTGATGGGAAGGAGGTGTTCACTCAGGCTTAGCCCCGTCCCTGATGGGTGCTGTTAACAGAACAGAACAAACAGACAACTTTGCAGGGTTCTGTCTCTGTTCCTGCCGAAATCGCCTACAGAAGACGGGCTGTTCTGAGTTCAAACGTCTTTGCTGCTGGAGGTTTCACCTCTCTGGGTCGGCCCCGCCCTGGAAGCTTCCCGGGTTTGTGAGCAGTTTCAGGAAATCCCCCGCTCACCGGTGGCCTCCTCTGGTTGCCCAGGGAGACAGGGGGTGTGGCCTCAGAATATCCAGAAGTGAGCCGTTCTGCCGTTAAACAAAAAACGGCTGTTGCTCTGCCTCCAGGGAACTGCCGCTCTGGTGTGGGCACTCAGCCGACCCTTTTCTCCTCTGTCTCGCGCCCCAGAGTCAGCACTGAGCAGCCGCAGTTTATGCTGGGTCCACATCCCTCGAAAGATCCCCCAAGAATCCGAACTCTTGGGGGATTGGCCCCCAGACCCCGAGTGGGAGGGGGGGAAGCTAGAGTTTCATTCAGTTTTATGCCCGGCTGTACTGTTGCCTGCCCGGGGAGGGCTGCTGCACCGCACCGCAGGGAAGTGCCGCTGAGGCGTGACTCCCCCTCAGCCCGGTGCCCTCTCCTCGCTCGCATGTCTCAGAGTCAGCGCTGACCAGTCGCGGCTCAGGCACTGTGCCCTTCCCTCGAGAAATCACCCAAGGATCCGAACTCCTGGGGGACAGGCCCCCAGACCCCAAGTGAGAGTGGGGGGGAAGCTAGAGTTTCATTCAGTTTTATGCCTGGCCATATTGATGCACGGGGAGGGCTGCTGCACCGCACCACAGGGAAGTGCCGCCGAGGCATGACTCCCCCTCAGCCCGGTGCCCTCTCCTCATGTGCGTGCCTCAGAGTCAATACTGACCAGTCGCAACTCGGGGACTGTCCACTCCCCTTGAGAAATCACTCAAGAATCCGAACTCCTGGGGGACAGGCCTCCAGACCTCAGTGGGCAGGAGGGGAGTGTTGGGGATTCAGGGTTGCCGGCAAAGGATTTTTAAAGTTTTATTCAGTTTTATGCCCAGCAGGAGAATGCCACGGCACCCCAGTAGGGGAGGTAGGTCCAGTTTTTAGAAGGTCTCTCCCGTGGAGTGTAGTGGGAGGGCCTTTAATTTCTGCCCGTTTGTTTAATTGTGGGGCTCTTGAGCCGGTCTCATGGAGGAGGGGGACTCCCGTCCGCTTGGTGGTGGATTTTGTACCTTTTGTTTGCGTCCTTGTGATCACAGCTTGCCTCAGTGGTGTTGATGTGCGTTCTTCAACCTTCTCTCTTGGTGTGGCTCAAGTCCACCAGGATACTTACTAAATTCCTGTCCCTTAACTCTCCTTCTGGACGGGAGCCTCTGTTGAAAGCTGGCTTCAGTCCGCCATCTTGTCTCCCTCTACATAATGATTCTTATTGCCATCACCTTTCCTGGGGAGGCCTTAAGGAATCTAACATTAGCACATCAATTAATCTACATTAAAAAAATTAAAAATACTCCGCTAGACCAGGTTCCTTCAGCTCCAAGGAAATATAATAGCTTTTTAAAAATCTAGGCAGCACTGATGGCTATGAATATACAAAAATATGGAAAGCGGGAAAACAAGATCATAAGACACCAAGCATCATAAAGAAATAAAGATTCAATTAAGTCAGAGATTTTAAGTCAGTCTCCTTTTGTGTTTTGTGGGCAATGAGAACAAACTAAAGATATAAAAAATATGACTTACCCCTGTAATCCTAGCACTCTGGGAGGCCAAGGTGTGTGGATAGTTTGAGCTCAACGAGTTCAAGACTAGCCTGAGCAAAAGCGAGATCCCTTCTCTACCAGTAGAGAAAAACTGAGGGAAGAGGATCGTTTGAGCCCAAGAGTTGGAGGTTACTATGAGCTATGATGCCACACCACTCTACCCAGAGCAACAGCTTGAGACTCCATCTCAAAAAAAAAAAAAAAAAAAATACCTATGCAAGCTCAGGTTCTTTTTTTCTGAGCACCCAGGTTACCTTTGAGGGGAAGCCTAGTTATTCTTAAAGTTATAGCATCAGACACAAATTGGGCCTATCAACATAGGCATTTCACAGTTCAAGGTTCACAGGAATATATACATGGCTAAACACTGAGGGAGAGGTGGCTGTGATCTGTGATGCTGCCAGTCGACTCTGAGTATCCTCAAAGCAGATCTGTGCTGAGATAATCCTAACTTTTTAATGATTACCACTCCATATGAATAATTCAGAATTTAAGGGGAAGTTCAGCATGTAATTGAATAAACTAAGAATGTTATTTATCTTAGCATATTATCTGTCGTAAAAAAGACTATATTAGTGAAATTAGAACTAGCCAACTAACCATGTGCCTAGATGGGAAAATTCTTTTCCTTATAAATCTAGGAATTCTAGAAGTTGTTGAAGGAACACATCCATTAAGCTGAAGTGGCCAGTTCCAGCTGCCACGTAAATGGATAGCACCCCAGGAGACTTCAGTAACATGTTTGCCATGTTCTTTGTACCATCCTTTTGTGTGGCTTTTGTGAATGGATTCAATAAATTTTTAGTGCGTTCCTACTCTGTGCTAGGTACTGTTCATATGAACTAATGGAACCACAGTAAAGAAACAAAGTCAGCCAGGCATGGCGGCTCATGCCTACAATCCTAGCACCTCGGGGCTAAGGTAGAAGGCGTGCTTGAGCCTAGGAAGTTAAGTCTGTAGGGTGCTATGATCAGACCACTGCACTCCAGCCTCGGCAGCACAGCAAGACCCCATCTCTTTAAAGGAGAAAAGGAAAAGCCAAGTCAAAAACACAAGGATTTATATTCAAGCTGGAGGAAGAATGCAATAAATAAATGATTAATAATACAACGAATGCTATTAAAAGAAAAGAACGGGATAAGAAAACGCATAATATAGGGTCTCGTGGAAGAACGTTCTAATAGGGTGTCATTTCAGGAATGTCTTTAAAAAATTAAAACTAAAAGAATGCACCACACCCAAATATGTGGGAAGAATTTCAAAGTATCTGAAACAAGTTCAAGGGCCCTGAGAGAGAAATGACTCAGCCTATGTGAGTATCAGAATAAGGAGTAAGAGATGATTCTAAAGTTTTTAATCCAAACAAATGAAATAATGGAGTTATACTGGAACAGATGGGTGGAAATTAAAAGTTTAGTTTTGAGCTTGAGGTGTCATTTTAGCAACTAAGTGAAATATTAAGTAGCTAGTTGAATACACAAGTCTGGCATAAAGGGGAGAAGTTGAGGCTAGAGACATAAATTTTGGAATCATTTATGTAGACATCATAATCAAAGACCTAGGAGTGAGTGCACCAAAATAAAGAAGTCCCAGGACTGAAACCAATGGATGGTGTACAAGATAGGCGTACAATTTTGGCATTCCTCTCATTAAGGAGTAAGTTCTCAAGAGACAGTAAACCCACTTGTCTTACAGTGCTCAGCATCAAATCATATATAAGTAAGTAGTTAGAGCAGGCGTCCTCAAACTTTTTAAACAGGGGGCCAGTTCACTGTCCCTCAGACCGTTGGAGGGCCGGACTATTTAAAAAAAAAAAAATCTATAAACAAATTCCTATGCACACTGCACATATCTTATTTTGAAGTAAAAAAAAAAAATGGGAACAAATACAATCACATGGCCTCATGTGGCCCGCGGGCTGCAGTTTGAGGACCCCTGAGTTAGAGAGTCAGGTGCAGAATGATGTTGTTCATGTAAACAGTCTTGACCTCAGTATAATGAGGCAGTCATACCTGGACCCGTGCAAATTCATTAATGTTTTGGAATTGACCAAGACACTTTAATATCCTACAGAAAGAAATATGAGACCGAATCTTAGTGCACAGTGATTTGAAGAGCCAAAGGTGCTGTTGCATTTCTTGAATGTGCAAAAGGTCTCCTTTTTTTCACCAAAATCATTCAAAATTTTAGATGTCAATTTCTACTGCTATAGTTATAGAAATATTCAGCTATAATTAAACCAAATCCTTTCCTTTAGACATGTATGGTAGAGAAATCACTATAGCAAAAATCTCAGACATTTTTTATTTCATAACAATTTATTAATTTTAATAAAGGAACTATTAGGAAAACATAGAAAAGAAAAATATCTGTATAATTGCAATACAGTTTCTTCGGATTGTTTGCATCATTAGGGGATTCCCACCCTGTTGGAGGAAGGACAGAATTGCAGTGTCTTGCTTAACGGCTGTTGAGTCATATACTTTTCACAATATTGCTTTCTAATGCGTCACATAAGTTTTAAAACATCCAAGTTAAAGATTTGCATTTTCATTTGTTGCTGTGTTACTATGAAAATTATTCTTGCCAGAAGCATATTACAACAATCTTTTAAAGAAGAAATTGAAATTAGGTATATGTGCCTGTTAATGTTATGAGAATAGTGCTAACTGCATCTGCTAACTAAATCCGTAAATTAGAAAATCCTTGGTTTAGTGATCACATCAGCCTTCAGGAGCTGCAGTTTAAAAGAGATTACATGTACTTCTAACAACTGCTTCCAAAGCTGTTGATAGCAAAGGAAATGAGCACCTATTATCTTGGAAAAATGTCTGAAAATTTTACGCAGGTAATATTTTGATCTTTTTTAAAGTTCATGTGGCATTAAATCAAATATGGGGTATCAAACATACTACTTTTCTAAGATTAAATAGTATCATTACAATCTTTGTCTACTGAGTTGTTATCAATCCAAATATTTTTCGGAAATGCCTTTGTATTTATCCAGACCTCAAACATGAATAGGCTGCATGAAGTGGCCCAGGGTTCAGACAGTCACAGAATTTCAGGTGGAAGCTCAGTGATTTCAAAAATCCAAATGATGTCTGAAGTTATTAAAATAGTAATTAATATATTTTCAACATACGGTTTTTGGAACTCATCACGTTGCGCGGTCTTAAAATATTGCAAATGTGAAAGACCACATTAAGAATGCAAGCTTTTATACCCGCATTTTTCACTTTTAGGAGGATACACAAAGAAATTAACAACGGAGTTTTCCTCTGGCAAGAAATAAAATTGCATATTCTACTTGATGCAATGTTTTCTAAAACAGCATATTTGACTGTTTTATAAAGTTAGGATTCTGGATGATACAGAAAAAAAATGAATATTGTTTGAACTATATACCCCTATGCATAGATTTCCCTTTTTATCCATAAATCAAAAATGTGAAGTAACTTTACATATGTACAATTTACATCAGCTTGCAGTGAGACCATCAAGTACAAATAGTTCACTGTTCTCAATTTAACCTAGCAATGAGGATTATAAATTCTCATGCAAATGTGCAAATTCTACTTTGAAAAATTCTTATAAAGTATAACAGAGAAAGACTAAAATGACGGACATTCTGTGGAAAGCATTGTCCTAGTTTTATACAGGCACTTGGTGCATTCTGTCTTCACAAAATGAGATCATTAGGATTCCGTCTCAATTTATGATATCAGGGCCCCCAACTCAATTTCAGGTTCTTGTCATTCCTCTAAGACCTCAATTTCCTAGGAGGATAAATGGATTTCTATATATTTTTATAACCTCTCCAGGATATAACAAGCTTTCTATATGATTAGAGAAGAACAATTCCAGTAAATTGTATTCATAATTCTGCATCTGCTATTAAAGCTTCTCCATTTTCTATTTCGAAAAAACCGATAGTACAGAATATCTCATAATTCTGCAATTTGCTATCATTAGGATATAATTTCAGCAGTATATATGCACACGTGCTGAACAGTGGGAAACAAGGGCATAATTCCAGAAACTAAATAATTCTGTCTTGCATTTGTTTATACCTTGCAACTAAGAAATTGAAAGTAGTTAAAGTAAATGAATTTTTAAAGCCAGAGACAACAACCTGTAAATTATAGTTACTACTTTCTTCAGAGAGGTGAAGTACACAACGGAGAAAATAAGAAATGATTCTCTCTGGAGTTGTTTGGAAAATGAGAGACGCTTTCTGAATAGATCTAGAGAGCGCTGTGAATGTACAATGGTCTTTATTTTTCAAAGCAGGTGAGGAAAAAAAGGTTATACCTGGAAAAAATATCCTACACTATGTTCATTTTATTTTGTGCATTTTATTTTACTAAATAATAATAAACACAACTTATTGTTCTGTATATCATAGATAGTAGTTTACATGAATTAACCCACTAAACTCTCACAGTGCCACAGGCATTATTTACCATTTTGCAACTGAAGAAATGGGCATCTTGCCTCAGATCACAAGGTGAAGAGCTGGGATTAAAATCTTTCTCTGCAACATTTCGAAGTAGCTTTTGAGCTTACCAGGATGCCATGGTAGATAGGTCAACATCTACTCATTAACCATGTGGAGTTTATTTGCAAAGATACATGAAGAATCTGGAATCTGGCCAAGATTCAAGGTTCTCTTACCGAATTAAGATGAATTTCCAATCTTGGCATAAGGAGAGGTTTGAAAACCCTCCGCAATTCTTCTTTTATCGGTCAAGCTACAAGAGAAATAGTTCCACTGTTAACAGCACATTTGCAGGCTTGATTACCCACTGTTAATCTCACGTGTAAAAATCTTGAATCATTGCCATTTCAGGTATTGGGAGAAATGTCTCTTTTCCTTCTCAGAGGAGGTCGGAACACAGAGGCGGTAGGGCTAAAGATGTCTGTCTTTCATTTGAGACTAATAGCCAATATAATCCCTACTGCTTTTAAAACTGATTGCTCTTTCATGAGGGCTGTTTAAAGGACCGGATATAAAGTTTCTATTTAGGCAAACTTGGCAGGAAGGTCCAAAGAGACATAGTCCATTTGAAGAGGCTGTTTATCAATGCAATGAAAATCACATTTCCATCATGGACTGTAATAGAGAGGCACAATCTGAATCAACAATGTGTTTGTAGGGAAGGAAACCAGTTTAAGACTCGCACTTAAAGGGGGGTCAAGGAAAAGCAATGAACATTTGTAAGAAGAAAACGCACTATTTCCTGTGACATTAAAGAACAGACCATGAGGGCCCATCCAGATAGAGCCAAATTTAAACATGTATTTATCAGGATTTTCTCATTTAAGTGTCCCCACAAAACCCATAAATGTTATTATTTCCCATTTTACAGAGGAGAAAACTGGAGTTAAGAAAGCTTAAGTACTTCATCAAAATTGTTTGCAAACTGTGAGCCCAAAATTAGAACCATGAGGATTCAATTCTGTAGCACATGTTTTCAACCATTCTGCTCCTCTGAATTTGTCATGTATTAGTAAAGGAGAAAACATAGTAGCAACTTATGATTTATTATAATATAGAAATATTTTCAAGAAGTAAATTTATAAAAAATCCTGAGAGAAAACCAGGATCTTACGTTGTTTAGAGAATGCATTAAATTTTTTTTTTTTTTTTGTGGAGACAGAGTCTCAATGTACCGCCCTCGGGTAGAGTGCCGTGGCGTCACACGGCTCACAGCAACCTCTAACTCTTGGGCTTACGCGATTCTCCTGCCTCAGCCTCCCCAGCAGCTGGGACTACAGGTGCCCGCCACAACGCCCGGCTATTTTTTGGTTGCAGTTTGGCCAGGGCTGGGTTTGAACCCGCCACCCTCAGCATATGGGGCCGGCGCCCTACTCACTGAGCCACAGGCGCCGCCCAAGAATGCATTAAATTTTAAATTGGTTAGGACAGCAGGGATTTTAAATCTGAGAACCTGGCAAATATTTTGAAGCTACTTGAAGTATAAGTAAAACAAATTTAACCACGCATATGAAAGATGTGGTCAGAAGATGCTGTTAACAGTTCTGGATACTATCCAACATCAGCATGACCTAAAGGCCATTTGTAGAATTTTTACATTCTCAACAGTATGATACTGATCTAATCAATGGGGTATAGTATTTGGAACCACAGATTCTAGGCGTCATCCCTCAGCTCCCTTGCCACATCCTGCCGTCCCCAGGCTGTCAACTGTGTCCTAGTTGGTGGCATGCCTAATGCCACATTAATTTTTGTCTGACCCTTGCAGTGACTCCTAAGCAACCCCTCGTGTTTCTTCTTGTCCACCATCTTTCTGTCCTCCACTTTGACCACTGTCAGTCATGGTATCCTGTAAAATACTTATCCCTCAATACGTTTTTTTTTTTTTTTTTTTTTAAACTAAGTGATGTTCTTTTTTTTTTTTTTTGTAGTTTTTGGCCAGGGCTGGGTTTGAACCTGCCACCTCCGGCATATGGGGCCTGGGCCCTACTCCTTTGAGCCACAGTGATGTTCTTGATAGCTTACTTCACAGATCTTCACAGATACTTTAGTGCTTCCTTTTACATCATTGTAATAACTGAGTTTGCGAAAACAAAAGTGGAAAAGTAATGAAACTGAATTTTTTGGTGAGTCCTAAACGCTCCGAGAGCAATTCTTAAAGCATTTCAAAAACATTCAAAGCCATTGAATAGAAAGATTTCAAATGACAAATTCATTTTTTTTCCCCAGGGATAGAAACGTTTACATGAACATTCATCCCTGCACTGTGGGTCCTGAAGCTTACAGCTGAAACACAACTGTGGCCTTCCCACGCTATAAGCTCTGTCTTGTGTTAGAAAAACATTCCTGGAACTTTAATTCCCTAGCTATTCCCTAGATGGATGGGTTTATTTGTTCATTCATTTATTCGCGCTCTGATTCATTTATTGTTTGATGTAATAAATATATAGTGATAAAAAGTTATGTGTTAGAGAAGGTATATATAACAATGCCCTAAAACAGAAAAAAAAAAAACTTACTCTGAGGGGTTCGTGTCAGGGCAAGATCCTGGATTATAACCACAGACAGCAGAGATCACGTTGTGTAAAAGCATTCTGAGAGTTTATTTAAAAGAAGAATTCAGCTAGCTGCAAAATTCTCATTGCTATTATAATAAGAACACTTCCTCATTATGAAATATTTATGTTTGTGCTAAAGAGTCTAGAGAATGTTTCTTTGTATTTTAATAATGCTTCATGGGCTATGTTTGCTGGGGATGCTACTATTTTTTGCATAATTAAGTGATGAAGCAATTAGCACAGCAGGCACATGTCAACTAGAGAGTGGTTACAATTTGTGATTAACTAGAATTTTTTGCTGTGTTTGCCAATATTCTACTTATTACCAAGTGAAGCTGTCCTTTTTTCATGACAAAGCGATTGGATTGCCACATATTTGAAGCTTTACCTATATATTAATGTTACTACATGAGTCTTAGCAAAATGTCTCAATGATGTAAAAGTAAGCACTGAAGAACTGTCTGTGAAGATTCCTGATGTAAACTACCAAGAACGTCATTTAGGTAAAACAAAACCATATTGAGGGATAAGAATTTTGCAGGATATTTCAATTGATTGGCAGATTTCCTCTCTACAATTTACCATGTAAAGTCATGGCTCTTCAACGGTCAGACAATTTGCTTATGTATCTTCTGATAAATGTACGACAAATTAGGGACTTGCAGAACTACTAACAGGAAAATCGGTCCTTATAAATTCCAACTATATGGCTTCACTAAGTAGACAAACTGGAGAGAAGGAAATTCATCCAGACTCAAGATACATATGAAATCTTATTCCACAAGTGTCCACTGTGTACTTGTTCTGTGCCGTACTTTGCACTTCATTCTGCACCAAAGATGAGTAAGAAGTAGTGTCTGCCCTTGAGGAATGTACAGTCTTTAGACTAAGTGGGTAACTACATTTTATTTACAGTTAAATCACATTTCCAAACATAATATGTGCCAGAAATGTTTTCTAAATCTGGATGAGTCTCTGGAGTTCTCAAATTGCATCTCTATAACCTGGAATCTAGAATTTTTTTCACAGATTTCTAAAGGAGGGAGAATTAAAATAGAAACTATTGAAGATATTTTTAAAAGCCCAGACATGAACTCCAAAGATCGAATTCCTCCTTTGCCTCTTCCTTGCTGGGTAAATCCAAAACTACTTTGATACCCATGGATGACACCAATCCCTGTGCTGCCAAGGCATAGGGTTGTAACTACATTTAAAATAGATATGGATTTTTAAAGTATTGTTCTTTGCTTATTTGTTTGTGTTTAATTTTGGGGGGTTCATTGAGGGTACAAAGAATTAGGTTACACTGATTGTATTGGTTAGGTAAAGTCCTCTTTAAAATTGTGTCCCACCCCCAAGAGGTGTGCCATACACTGTAATCCCATCCGCCTCCCTCCTCCCAATCAAATGTTTTTCTTTAAAATGAGTTCATTTTTCAGCTACTGGGAAACACAATCATCCATTTGAAGAATATGAAATAACTCTAGTGTAACTCTGTCATTGACATCAGCAAGGCTATATAAACATAGAAAAGATTTCATTTCTATCCAACAACTTCAGCTGGCTTTATCAGTTCTATCCATTTCTTATATAAGCATTAACTTAAGGCCATAATTTCTCTATCCGTTCCAGTGCCTGTTTCCTATTGGATAAGTAGATTAACTTGATTAAATCACTCTTTTGGTGAAGAAAGAAATCCATCTATGGTGAATTTTTACTAAGTCAGCACTGGGAAATGTGTCCTTCAAATTTCGTAAAGAGATTGAAGAGTGTGAGGTGTCTTAATCCCTATCTGTAGTCCGGCGAGTATGATAAACATCACAGAGGTCTACTGCCTCGTCTGAGGAGATTGGCTCCTGTGTGACCTCTGCTGAGAGTTTGAAGATGAAGACCCAGTGGAAGGTCTACCTCAAAGCTACAGTAAAGTATAAAGAAGCCAACACTGGAAGATAACCATTCTGCAAAAGCACAAACACAGCTAACTGATACAGTAAACGGGGAGGACAAACCAGAAAAAAATGCATTAAAATTGAGATCTTAAGATTCTATTGGCCTCAATGGCACAGGGGAATAAAGTGACTGCAGTAAAGTGAGGGTCACAGCAAAAAGTGTGGCAGGTAAATGTAGGATTCAACTCTCCCCTCAGAATTTCTTAGACTTACGCTCATAAAGAAGATATCCCCTACATCCTCATGAGATTTTTTTTTTTTACATATATTTCTGATTTTACTGCCTCTGCAAAGTCCAAACAAAGTAATGGAGAGCTGTAAAATGTCTGCAGCGTGGATGTCCATGAGTCACTGTACCCGAGGCTCCTGGGATTTAGTGCCTCTGTGACACAGTGATTCACAAGCCAATTGGGGGATGATGCCTTTGGGGTTTAAGTTTAAGATAACCCCAAACTGTATCTCTAGGGATGCTACCATAGCAGGAACTAATTTGCAAAAAGTTATAATTTTCTCTGCCATCTTGGGAGATATTTGGATGCTTTACCTAATAACCAGTTGCTTTCCTAACTTTTAAGTTTATTCTCTCAAAGGTTAAATTTCATGTGAATGCTAAAATAATCCCTTGGACAGAATATAATAACATGCCTCAGGAGAGGAGTGGAGATGCTGTATGTATGGTTTTCAGTTTGATGACAAATTATTTCTTCCCTGAGATTTTGGGAATAAGAGGTCCCATGTGTAAATAGTGCTTATGTACTGAGGAGGGTTACATACACACCTTCCTCTCCACTTCAAGATGGCAAGTTCTCCCTGAAACTCAAAAGAGTGTTTCATCCAGCAGGTACTTCATACCTATATGGAAATGGAAAGGACATCAAAGGTGAATATTAAAGGTTAATCATGTATAGATTATTCAAATTCATACCCATCATTGGGGGAGTGGACTGATGTGTGTGTGTGTCTGTGGAGAAAGAGAGAAAGGGAGAAATTTATGAAAGAAAATCAAAAATATATACGTCATCACTTTGCTGAATTCCTCTTTACTGACATTCTGCTGAGAGCGTTTTAAAGCTCATTTACCCAAAATGATTTTATAGAATGGTTTTCCCTTTGGTGCCTTATATATACCAGAAAGAATTTCAAATGCTAGAGCGCACACACACCTTGGCATTACTGAGTAAAGCCCGGAGAAAAGAAGCTACAACAGCTTTGATGGCATCTATTTGAGGAAAAGGTCTCCTTTTTGGCAGCAGAAGATAGAAAATTCTATCTTTTTTTTTTTTTTTTAACTTTAGTCACACAGCAAGTGAAAGTGAAAAAGAAGAGCTCTGGAAGAACACAGAATCGGGAGGTCTTATATTGTGGTATGTTAGGAAACTTCTCCTTTCAACAGGATTCATTTTTAAGTACCAGAGAACAAAGCTTAAGAAATAGTACAGCTCCTCTTTCGAAGTGAATAAAATGATTTCTTCCTCTGTAAGACAGAGGGCTCCCAACAACAATGGGCCTCTGTCCCTTCATTTTAAAATATGGTACTCCCATTTCTAGCAGAGAGCAGTGACACTCTGCCACCTCCGGGAAAGCGGAATGCCCCTCTTTCGGCTCACTGCTGTTGCTCACCTACCACAGCATGGACACAGTGGCTTTTTTACAGATTCATGTCAATACTTGTCTCTCATGCTGAAATATGAGACGTACAAAAACAGTTCAAACTTGGGATAAGAAAAATGCAGGAAAACTTCATTTAAACCTTCATAGCACATAAGAGTATTGAATATGTTGAATCCAACTCACCCATTCTTAAAGCAGAAAAGTTGGTCTGTCCTGCCTTGGTAGGTGTCTGAGCCATGGGGGGAATTACTCTATGCCAGCGAGCGATGCAGTGACAGAAACTAACAAAAGCTTCATGCAAAAAATGTGTTCTACCTTCCAGGGGTAGAGTCAGTGTCAAAGCCTTAGAATTACTAACATCCCATTCTATTTTTTTAAAAATATTTTTGATTACCTAATAATCTCAATACTGAAAAATAGGAGGAAAGGCAACTGTTCTACACAACTCTCATATTTATACATCTGTATCACGCTACTTCAGACACATTCGTGTTTTAGACTTATGGATATTTTAAATGTAGCTTTTTAAAATAACATTGAATGCTTTCAAAGATTGATTATTGAGCAGTATTTCTTCCTTCCCTCTGTGGTTTTAGTCTACCTTGTGGAGTATGTTGATGAAAAGCCTTGTAATATATGGAGCCTTCACTGAAATTTATTGTCCATTTCAGATGACATATATGAATATCCTAAATGAAACCACCATCGAAGTACTAAAATATGCCATCATTCCTCTCCAGCAATTTCGTATTTTACCTGTGTTTGATGTTAATGTGAATGTTATATTCAGGCTTAATAAATAGTATATAGTAGGAAGAAAAGCAAATGTCAACAGGCTTCTTGAACCCTTTCATTAAATGGTTGCGTTCCATGAAAATACATCATAAACATAAGAGGTATTGTAAATCTTGTTTATCAACATTCTATAGTTCCATGTATTTAAATGATTTATATCTGCATAAATGTTTATTCCCGTTGAGTCCAGGCTATAGCTCCAATATAAATTTCTCAAACATGTCTTGTAAGAGTAATAATTTTATGTCAGTCGTTTGTGGCTCTGGTTACCTTGAAATACTTCCTGGTGCAAGTCCTTGATTTGGCTTCTTGCTCTGTAAGTTACTGACCAGCCACGGAGGATAATCTTTCTGAGGACGATGTTAGTCTTCCAATGTGCATTTTTTGCTGTGTGAGATAGATTTCTCATAGAAAGATTTTAGAATGAAGACAAGGGACGGAGAAACAGCTGAGGAATGCTATTTCTGCAACTAACACAGGCTATCTAATTATCCAGAGAATTAAAAGAGAATCTGATTGAAGGCCTCCAGGCTCCATGGAGGCCAGCTGCTTTAGTTAACCCAGCAGATCCAATTACCCAGATTCTGTGTAGACTGGTAGCGGCTCATTCAGGGGCTGTCATTTTGGCAGCCCCCAGCTAATCCTGTAATGTTGAACCAGAGAGGGACGCAGGGGGGAAATGAAAAAAGATGATCTTTCTGAAATGGCTGTTTTAAAAGGCCCGGTGCCCTCCGGAGTCCCTGGAGACAGGCAGGCAAGATTTCCAGCCAAGCCTTCCCCACACTGGTATGCTTTTACAGACTAAACTACTCTGTGACCTTGTGTAAATCACATGTAATGGACATTTTCTCAAATCTCTGCCTCTCTAGCCCTCTGGGTGCCTGGCTCCCACAGACTTTAATTGGAATTCAGTGTGGGCTTCGGGAAGCGCCCCAGGAGAAGTGCTCCCCCAAGATGCAATGGGCTGATGGATAAAACTTCAAAGTGTCACTGCTTAATATCCATGCAATGACATGAAGTAAAGTTTGGGAACTATTAATGACATATTACATCACTGATTGGGCTTTTAAATGTTGAGTATTCCTTTTTTAGTGAGAAACTTATTAAAACTGTTCTGAGCGTTTCTTTCTTTCTTTTTTATTTTTGCCCATTGGATACTGAAAAATCCAATTACGAAAATTTCCTGGAAAGAATAACCAGTGTTCTGTGTTATGAGGCATAAAAGAATGAATGAAAGAAAAACACAGCACTTTCAAATCCACCTACTAACACATAGCCTGAGAAACCACCCATTGTCATTCCCTAACAAGATGAGAGCTTGTAGAACTTTCTTGTTCTTCTGATTGCTGGGATTTTGATGCTTAACTTAAATTCATATAACAAATACTCCTGAATAAGAATCTAGTTGAAATGTTTCTTGATGTTTGCTGCTGAAATGCTCTTTCTACAATGGGTTATTTTCTTTGTATCCTTATGCACGCTATCACCAGATCCTTTAAATCACAAATACATTCCAGAATCAAAGTTATTGCTCTTGCACTCAAAAAGTAATCTACATTCAGATCTGAGCTCTACATTGCATTCAATGTATAGATTAATTTTTATTATAATAAACTATCCTATATCAATATAATTCATACTTTATATAAATCTAATTAAATACAGAAATACATTTCAGTGCAATATGGAAGGTTTTTTTCCTTCTATGAGATGTTTCACATCCTTGAGACAGAAACCATGTTTTATAAGAACAATGAACATTTATAAACTACCTAAGAGTTTACAAAGCATTTCACAAACATTATCTCATTTAAATAAATATCACTATTTCTCTCTGAAGCAAACTCTGAAGATTACAAAATTGAGTCTCAAACATATTAATTGATTTGCCAAGATTTCCACATCTGAAAGGCCAAACAACTAGAACTTTAATTTTGTTTTATGAAGCCAAATTTCATGCTTTTTTTCACAACATGTATCAGGATTTGTATAATAAAATTTTCAGGGCAGTGTCTGTGGATCAATGAGTAGGGTGCCGGCCCCATATACCCGAGGTGGCAGGTTCAGAACCCGGCCCGGCGAAAAACTGCCAAAAAAAATTTTTTTTTTTTCAGCTCTACAACCATACTTGTGCTGTTTAGCACTTTTCAGTTTCCAGAGCATGTTATTTCTTAAAATTTTTTGCTAAACCCTGCCACATGCAACAGTATTGAACTTTGCACATGGTAAGTGTGAAAAATGTTTGCTAATTAATACCAACCATTCATACTGGCATCTTTCGCAGAACAGGGCACTATTTTTTAAAGCCATTTTGTATTCCACATATAAGTATTTCTTTGTGCCTAAGTGAGGAAACAAGAATATTAACCATGAAGAATGGTGATTTAATCTCGAGTGGTGTCAACATAATATAAATAAAATGTAACAGCAGGATATATGTGATAGGCTGAAATTTCTGAATGTAACAGAGAATAAGAAATATTTTAATTTATGAAGTTAAATTTATCATATATTATTGAAAACTTCCATATACTTTTCAAAACAATTGCTCTCTTGCTACAAGTGTGTGTTACTTAATAAAAGTAACAGAATTTTATATCTTAAACTAGAGAATGTTTTATTTTGAATGTCTATGAGGGATTTTAGGAAATAAATTATACACTGTGTCTGACTTTGGGGAAGTCATTTCAACATATTAGAAGCCAAAGTTCTTTTAATTAAAGATCAGTCCTTTCTTGGAAGACAGATAAATAGTTATCACAATAACTTATTTCAAAAAATTATTTTTAATGTACTTCCTATTCTGTATTATCTACACATAAAATACTATCAAATATTGTTGTACAAAAATCTTTTTGGAAGAATTTAAAGTATTTTAATTATGAGTGAAACAGAAAAATAGTTGCTACCTGTTTTCAAAAAATAGAGAATGTTCACATGGCATATTCATCTTTAAATATGTGAATTCAAGAAATATTTATAATAATTTTTTTCATGTTACAATATTAATATAATACTTTTATATGTTATTATTAGCCATTTTTAGAGCATAGCTGACTTGGCTTGGCAGCCATAGCACAGTGGTTATGGTGCCAGCCACATTGGGCCAGCTAAACAACAATGACAACTGCCACAAAAAAATAGCTGGACATTGTGGCAGGTGCCTGTAGTCCCAGCTACTTGGGAGGCTGAGGCAAGAGAATCTCTTAAGCCCAAGAGTTGGAGAGTGCTGTGAGCTGTGACGCTCTGGCACTCTACCAAGGGCAACATAGTAAGACTCTGTCTCAGAAAAAAAAAAGCTTAGCTGACTTAAATCCTAGTTCTTAAGAAATTGAATGAAATCTCTATAGGGGCAAAAATGACCAGGTTTGAGAGTTTAGGGTAATATTAAAGACTAGATAGGAATTTTAGAACATTATAGAAAGGGAAAAATAGAATGATAAGAGTGTCAGATGGCGGGCAGTGCCTGTGGCTCAAAGGAGTAAGGCGCTGGCTTACTTAGGAGTAGGATGCTGGTTTGAACCCACCTCCTGGGTTCAAAAACTGGGTTCAGACCCAACCAAAACTGCAAAATAAAAAAAAAAAACAAAAATAGCTGGGCATTGTGGCGGGCGCCTGTAGTCCCAGGGGAGGCTGAGGCAAGAGAATCGCGTAAGCCCAGGAGTTGGAGGTTGCTGTGAGCTGTGTGTGAGGCCACGGCACTCTATCGAGGGCCATAAAGTGAGACCCTGTCTCTACAAAAAAAAATGGGAGAGCCATCTATTTCAGGGACATTCCTGTTTTCAACTGTCCTGGAAAATGCATTAGTCTCATACTAGAACTCAGTTCCATTTCAGAGATCCAATATTCCAGCCAGACTATACTACCAAGTAAGGTCTGACATATCTAGAAAGGTAGATGCTATAAATTATACCTGTTCACTATACTAAGGAAACTGACAGGATAAATTATTTAAAAATCAATTTCCAAACTCCTAGAAAAGAGCAGGAAATGGCCATATTTAATTTCTATAATACTAAATTATGCCATCATGAAATATATCAAAGAAATCACCAGCAGGGATTTTTGTTCCTGGTCAAGATGACATCATCCACTGGTGTCTCGACTCACTTCAGCGCTCCCTATGGGTGGAAAATTTTTGTCGTCTCCACAAAGACAGGGATGTACACCTCACAAAATTCAATTCATTATTTTATGATATTTCAGATTCTGTTTGTTAGTAAACTAGCTATCAGAAGCCAGGTCCTATCTTTCAACATGAAGAATATACTTCCTAAGGATCAAGGCACCCTACGTAAGCTATATGTGTTTTTATTATTTATCTCTCCTAATATATCCTGGATTGGAAATAGCATTTGTCGATGATTCCTCTAAACATTCATACTTTTGTTTGTTGGCTGGGATTGAGTCCTGTCTAAATACAGGGACTAGAATAAGACCCTGGTTTGGCTACATTTGTACTTGTAGTTGTGGATGGTATCTCGACCATGGCAGACAATGATTATTGATTGAATGAATTCACAGTAATTCCATTTTGTGTGTTGCTGGGTTTTTTTCCTGTGAAGTTTCTCCCTTCTGCTTCTCTGTAAACTTTTGCTTCTTATATCTGCTTTTAATGTCTCTCTGTGTCTACTACAATGATTTGCATTCAGAGGGCTTTTGTTACATGTTGTTAAATGACTCAGTGTAAATTGGTTTAGTAAAACACAGATAAGTTTAGAAGTAGGTGCACAGTCCTCACAACAAATTCAAAAGATTGAACAGAACTGTAACCCCGGCCCCCTTGCTGGAAAATCCTGCCTATCTATCAGCTGGCCACATAAATGGCATGCTAACCTAGGATTATGTGCCCAACCGCAAAATATCTTAATGTTCATTTAGTTAAAGCCGTGAACTAAGTGGACCCTTAGCAAGGTGGTTTTTTTTCTCTTTTTTAGGAAGAATTAGAAGCCCTCACACTTAGCATGGTGATAAAATAAATCCCACCTTGTAAACATTCACCACCAGGATATGGTTGTGTTGTTTATAACTATCCAGATCATGATATCATTTCTCTTCAGCAGGATAAAAATCTGGCCCTAGGAAATTAAACTGAAGTCTGCGGGGATTATTTTGTGATCTGGACATTACAACTATGACAATCTGTCCTAAAGTTTTCTTCCTACAATTACGTGGCCCATTAAACAGGCCCAGTTCTGAATGAACAATGAAGAGAATTTAGAAAAGCATTGCCCTCCCCGACCACCACGCAGTGGCATGTACCTCCACGTGGTCTGCCTCCTTCCTCGTTCTGCGCCTTTTCTCTTTCCCCAATAGCTTAGATTTGTTTCAACCCGTTGGTGTCATCATGCCCCAAGATGTCTTTTTTTTTTTCTCCTTCAGTAAGTATTTATTGAGTGTAGGCTACGTTCTACTATTAGTGATTTTATTGATTGTGATTTACTTAAAATTAGATATTTGTTTTTAATTTTTTTTTTGAGACAGTCTCAGTATGTTCCCCTTTGTAGAGTGCTGTGACATCACAGCTCACAGCAACCTCCAACTCCTGGGCTTAAGCAATTCTCTTGCCTCAGCCTCCTGAGTAGCTGGAACTACAGGTGCCCGCCACAATGCCCGGCTATTTGTTGTTGTTGTCTTTGCTGTTTGGCAGGCCTGGTCTGGATTTGAATCTGCCAGCTCCAGGGTTTGTCGCTGGAGCCCTAGCTGTATGGAGTAGAGTGATTTCTTTTCCAATCAACTCTCACATTTGTGTTTATTTTGCGGGTTTTGCCAATGGAACCATGGCAGGGAAAGCCTTTTCCATTCTAACATTAAATAATATGTATAGCCACATGGCTTTCATTTTGGAAAATAAAAGAAGGAAAGGGGGTATAAAGATTAGTTTCTAAATAAAGAAGGTAGTTTAAACCAAATGTAAGTTAATTTACTGTTACCACACCAGTTAGGGGGATGAATTTACCGTGTTTTTCATCTCAGCGGAGATTCAATAGTGAATTAGTACAAATCGTATTCCTTTAGAGAGAAAATTTAAAAAGTATGCCTTCAGCTAACGAAAATAGAAGCCTCACTTTGTTTTTGAAACTTCACTTTTATTTTTTTTTCTTGAAACAGAGTCTTAAGCTGTTGCCCTGGGTAGAGTGCTATGATGTCATAGCTCACAACAACCTCTAGCTCTTGGCTCCCAGGATCCGGTTGCCTCAGTTTTTCTATTTTTAGTAGAGACAGGGTCTCACTTTGCTCAGGCTGTTCTTGAACTCATGAGCTCAAGCTATCCAGAGTGCTAGGATTACAGATGTGAGCCACCATGCCTGGCCTAAAACTTCCCTCTTCAATTTATTTACTCAGATATGTTTTATTTACTCAGAAAGTAAATAAACCATTGAAAATAAGGTTCTTTTTGTTTCAAGTTGAGATAGCAAAATTTTATTGACAGATGTGGTTGTGTAAAGAAAGGCTAATTATTTTCATTTACATGAATGGCTTACTGTTTTTGCCTGATTACTGTTGAGTACAATACTATCAATGCAATTCCTTAGCTATTTGCCAAATTAACTTTGTTGTAAATTTTCATTAGTTTTAACATTCAATTCTGAGTGTATGTGTATGTATATATATTTATAGTTTCATGCTCATTTAACATAGAAATCCTACACACAGCTTTAAATAAGTATAGGATCAACATTGAACAGAATACATAGATTTATTCCCGCATATATGGTACATACATAGACTTACGTAAGTAAGTCACCTGGTTTTTTTGTTGCATCTAGATGTGTACAATAAGCCCCTCTTGCTTGCAGGGATATCCAAGTATATTAACAATTATAGTTGCTTTTTTTCCTCATGGACTGAATAAGTAGAAGAAAGATTCCTGCTTCTCAAAGGGATAAGATAAAATCCTTTTTTTCTTCTTTCCACAACTCTCTGTTTTGTTCTCTAAAATTCCATCCCCCTGGAGAGAGACAGAAACACCTCCTGGCACATCGTAGAGGTGCAGTAGAGACTTGACAATAGAAGAAAAAATAAGTAAAATGGTTGGGGATCTCAGATTGGAATGAATGAGTTTATAGACTGTAGATAAGACAGAAGAGAAATGAAAGAGGTCATAAAGAGACGTGGGTGCTCAGCTAGGAGGTACCATGGCAATGGGGTGGGGGAACTAAGGAGAACAAAAGTGAAGTAATCTATGCTACCAGAAAGACAGCAAACTAAAGGAGTGTAAGAAGGCAAGTAAGAAGGCCAGAAACAAGCAAACACAGTCAACAAGATGGAGTGAGAACAATAAGGGGGGCTCTGGTAAAGCGCAGCCAGAGAAAGGGAAGGCACAGGCGGAGAGAAATTTAGAAGGCAGGAAAACAAGATCCCTCATCAGAAGAGGGAAGGAAGCGGGCCAGTGGGTCGGCTCTGTGCCTCCAGTGTGTTCTAATGACTTCTGGTTGATTTTAGCCTTCAAATTTGACACTGTCCTTAGCCTTTTAAAATAGTGAAACATTCCCGAGGATTAGTAGGCCTAAAATCCCTAAACAATTAGTTTCCACGGAGACTGCATACACATACAGCAACCCACTAGCCTAACTCACGGGTGTCTTCCAGCTGGAGGAGGATTGCGTATAAATGGCTAATGTGATTCTTATAACTTAACTCTCTTAGTAATACTACAAAGTCACAGGAAACTGTGTTCTAATTTTGCAAAAGTCAATTTTTATTAGAGGACTTAATATTAAGGAAAAATTAATGATCCATCTAATCACATTAATGGAATTTTTACATAGTACATTGAAGTCTATCTTATGTAAAAAAAAAAAAAAAAAGTTGATTCATAAACTCATGGACACAGGAAGCAAGATCTTTAAGGCAGACTAACCCTAACTCCTCATTTGAATGTTGAGGAAAATGAGCCCAGAATTATTAAGAGACTTTCCCAAGGACACATAACTAATTACTGGCAGAATTTGAGACTAGACCTGAAAACAAGACTTTTTTTCTCAATTACAATCAAGATATGTAGACTTATATGTATATATGTTTTTCATTTTGGTCTAGGCTATTATCTATGAAATGCATCATAACTCACACATTAGCACTGATGGGATTTTTTAAAAATTCTATGGCTGTTTTTTTTTGGAAAATGAATATAGTTAAAATTGAAATTCATTGCAGTGAAGAAAACTATCTTCTAAGATAAGTAAGATAATAATGTCCATAAGATAAAGAACAGCAAAGTCCAAGAATGCCTACTTATGGTAAATACACCTGTGAATTTTTTAACATGATATTGACATGTATGAATTATGTATTCAAAATTAATTAAATAGTGCGGCATCTGTGGCTCAAGGGGTAGGGCGCCAGCCCCATATGCTAGAGGTGGCGGGTTCAAACCCAGCCCTGGCCAAAAACTGCAAAAAAAAAAAAAAAAAAAAAAATTAAATATATCTTAAAAAGATAACCCTAATACACAGAATATGCTCCCAGTCATATTTGTAATAGTTATCTTATAGGAAAATGTTTCTATAAATTCACAAGAGTTATACGTATTAATTCATTTTGATATCTACGTAAAGAAAAGTTTGAAATTCCTCTAAAGGGAAAATATCTTTAAATCATTTTCCTCCAGTAAGTAAATAAACTTTAATTACTTACTCCAAAAGAGGCAGCATCCACTACAAAAAAAAAAAAAAAAGATGAATCCTCTATTTGATAACATAAAATAAAGCATAATAATCAAAGGAAAAACTTTTGTAAAGAGGAAAATGTGAGCTACTGTATCTTTGGGACAGCAGCAGTAATTTACACACCATTATTTATTCAGGGTTGCATTCCTAATTACTTCTTGGGGAAAAAAAAGATAATTATTATACTGTAGTGATTACTTCTTTCATCACACAGAAGAAACCATGCTGATATAGGCATATCTTAAAGAACTAGAACTCAAGTTTGTAGATAAAATTATTTACATACAATATTTTAAGGAGAATATATTAATAGCAAAAATGCATTTCTTAAAGGAACATTGAGCTTTCCAGTGAACGCTGGTGCTGAAGTATTTCTAGAAAAGCACACATAAACTAAGTCAGTTAAAACGTGTTCTAACTTGTTTATGACCTACTAGCTTTCTCACAGACATGTGTGAAAATGCCTTAAAAAACCAATGGAAGTAACACCCCTGAACTTTACACTGAAAAAAAACTTAAAAGAGGAAGAGAAATTGCCTCTTGAGTGTGTATATCCACATTCAAGCTGTAAAAATTCTAAAACACACCTTGGCTCGGTGCCTGTAGTTTAGTGATTAGGGCGCCAGCCACATACACCGTGGGGCTTGTGGGTTCAAACCCAGCCCTGGCCTGGCAAACAACGTTGACAACTACAACTACAACAATAACAACAAAAAACATCCGGGCATTGTTGCGGGCACCTGTAGTCCCACCCAGTTGGGAGGCTGAGGCAAGAGACTTGCTTAAAAGCAGCCCGAGAGTTTGAGGTTGCTGTGAACTGTGACACCAGCACTCTACCCAGGGCAACATAGTGAGAGTTTGTCTCAAAAAAAAAAAAGAAAAATCTAAAACACCGGAACTATTACATGCCTACAATAATAATTGAGATTATCTGTCTATAGTTATATATTTAATCAATATAATCAAATAGAGCAAAATTCAAGAAGAAATTATGCCTTGATTGCCTATAGTCAAACTGAAAACATTGTTTCATCAGTTGTTTAAAATTATATTTAGTCCATGCTTTTATACAAGTAAGTAAACAAATGGAGACATTTTAAATACTCTACCAACTCTTCCTTATTCACTTATAAATTATCCATATTCTCTATTTAGTACTAAAAGGAATTCTATACTAGCACACTATCTGTTTTCATGGCTGGATTAACTTTCCTGGCCATGAGTTGTAAAATATTTATAAATACAAAGTTTTTTTTAGCATTCTAAGTTAAGCAAACTTTAGAAAGTAGAACATACAGGAAATCCTCAAGGATGGATTCTAGAATCAAACGTGTTTTCATGCTTTGTAGATTACGTATGACCCCGCCTCTCTGCACTACTGTGGACTTGGCTCTTATCTATCACATCCAATGAACTATGGGAGATTATTTCCTTTCATAATTTGTCACTTAAAGCAAATGTCTAAATTTGAAATGGAAAAAATAGATTTTTCATTATCTTTTCAAATGCACAGAGCATGCTGAGATTAAGTATTTAGAATTCATATCCAAGTGCATCTATAATGTGTTTTAATGAGGTCATGAATAATGAAGTAATTTTACACAATGTGGAAAAGCTGTGAAGTGTAGCATTCAAGTGATATTTATCTACGAGGTGTATCCACTTTATGGTTCTCTTTTCATAAATTTCATTTCCACTTGTGGAGTTGTGTCATACGCACACTAATTAATATGACTTATCCCGTGGCAAAGCAGGAATGTTTTTCACTTTTCCTTTATCCTTTCACCTTGTGCAAAATTATTATTCCCCTCAACACCTCATTTATCTCTCGCATTCACCCTAGGGAGTCCCTCGTGCAGAACAACTAGGAGGTGTATAAAGGGGAACAACAGTCTGGCAGCTTCATCATAAAATGTGATCTGTTTGCTGTTTCTCCTTCCGAGGGACCTGTCCAGCTCAGACTGCAGGAGACCTCTGAGCCACGCATGCAAATGCAGGAAACTCACATCTCCAGAAAACTTTTTTACAAAAAGGCAAAGAGAAAGAGCTTTATAACAGAGTTTCTCAGAGGGGGAAAAAAAAAAATTATTCTGCTTTTGGAGAGTTTTTCCTAAAAAATAAAAAGCTATAGCCATGTGACAAGAAGAGACATTGTTACTGGACTAGAATGAATAGAAATGAGTTCAGTTCCATATGTTTTCCTGCTGATTCTGGGAAGACTGTTCATCTCTAATACACAAAAGCCATTTTGAAAAACTGAGTCAAAAACAATAGAGAATTTTTTTTTTTTTGAGACAAACTCTCACTATGTTGCCCTCGGTAGAGTGCTGTGATGTCACAGCTCACAGCACACACCTCAAACTCTTGGGCTTAAGTGATTCTCTTGCCTCAGTCTCCCAAGTAGCAGAAACTGTAGGCGCCCACCACAATACCCAGCTGTTTTTTTGTTGCAGTTGTCATTGTTGGTTCAAACCCGCCAGCCCTGTGTATGTGGCCGGTGCCCTAACCACTGAGCTATGGGCGCCGAGCCAGTAGAAAATAATTTGAAGTATCTTATTAGAAACAGGCACATTATATTTGGTTTTAACAGGCAAAAAGGCATTGATAAATGTGTATCAGATGTTCTCTCGTTTGGGTGTATAACTTGGCTGGCTCGCTAGCAAGATTTTGCTGTTAATTTATTTCTGATGGGCGTATGCTTTACCGCTTTACCTTATGACTGGTTTCAGTAGTGAACAGATTTATGCAGACTTATATTACTGGGTTCATTCTTCACCAATAAAACATATTCTGAAAGATTTTGCTAATATTCATACATAAGCTTGTTATAGAACTAAGAGAAGTCCATTGGCCTGGAAATTTCCACTAGAATTTTATCAATACATATAATCAACCTCACTTGAAGAAAAATGGACATGGCTCAGGATATTTTAGACAGGAGGTAAAATTTTCTAAGAGTAAGAGTTAATAGTAACGCTTGTAATCTCCAAACAAGTGGGAAACTAAACCTGTCTCATTTCTTCTATATCTCTGACATCTAGAAAAATCCCTCCTTTGGTACTCTTTCATGAGCTAGAGCAGACCAACACATGGAATAAACCCTAAAACATGAAAACAGAAGAGAGATTTCATTGTTTTAATCAAACTAGTGTGTCAAGTATATATCATAAACTTGTCTACTGGGCAACACAAGGTTTAGGTACAAATTGTAAGCAGTTCACAAACATGATGGAAATGAACGTTCTTTTAAAGAACCAAACTTGTGTGTTTGCTTTTAATTTTTCTCCCTTCATTTGACCAGTTTTCTGGGCTTTACTTTCAGCTGTGACTCTTTTCCATGATCGTATGTAAAAACGAAGTCGTCATCTCCATCAGCAGTGCCGTACACTCCAACATTCACACCTTGGGAAAAAAGGTCCCTGTGAGTTACCTCCCAACAGCATGAAAGTTACAGCCATGAAATCCAACCAACTGGAAAGAAATAAGAGGTCATAATATACAGGGCTAGTAGCTTGTCAAGTGGTAACAAGCTACTAGCCCCAGCACGCCAGGGACTGGTGTTTCCTTTAGTCCAGCATTCACATTCTTACTCGTTATGATAATCAGCTCACTTCCTTACATTTGAACACTGTCACAAGTCCCTGGAATGCTTTAACGGGAGGTCAAGTGAAACACATGGCAGACAGCATGGGACAGATCTGCACCCTCTTGACTTTGGTGGGATCTGAGAAAACAAAGATGAGTGAAACTTCCTTCAATCGTAAACGCTAGCGAGAGAGGTCAAGGATATACAGGGATTGGAAATTTCCTAACTTTGTATGAAATAATTCCCAATACATGACTAATCAAATAAGTAATTTTTCTAGTATTAAGAGGTTTGGAAAACAGGAACGTCTGGGGTGCCTCAAACCCAGAGGTTAAGAGAGAAGATGCACCTGTGTCACCGGAGGAGGGTGAGGGAGCAGAGAGAGCTCCCTGAAACTTGAGAGGTACAGTTGGCCCCTGGCCCTCATATCTTCATCAGTGTGAAGATGTGTATACCATGTGTCTTGGGCTACACCTTTAGGATAAATGAATCTGGGCCACCACATACCCACAACTGAGCTGAAGGGGAGAGCGCCCTCTTCCAAACTCTTCATTCACCTTGACTCTGAGTCATAACTTCTGCTGCAGATGACACAGATGTGTGCCAGACACCTTAGTGTAACAAAACATGGCAGTATCAGACACACTGTCTGGAACAAAGTATTCCCATGTGGAGAATTATGTAACACATTTAAATTCTGTAGGTACAATAGCAAAAGAATGGCTGGCCAACCTGTGGTTGCCTCTTACATTTATTTACAGTGCAATTCTGTAAGTCTTTTTTGATTAAGATGTTGCAGTGTTGATTGTATACCATCAGAAAAAAAAAGGCAAGGAAATTTGCAACTGTCCTTGTACTTTAATCTAACAAGTCATGTATATTCAAATATAAAACGATAGTGGTCCCTCAGAATACCACAAGGGATTGGTTCCAGGACTGTCGAGTGTGTCAAAATCCAGAAGTATTTAAGTCCTGCAGTTGGTGCTAAGGACTCTAATAGAAAATACCTATAGGAAAAGTCAACCTCCCTTATAGGAGAGTTTCAAATCTTTCAAATATGTATTTTTGATCACTGCATTTAGCTGAAATGGACCTGTACAGTCAAAATCCATGTTGGTCAAGGATCAAATGCAATTTCTACAAGGAAAATATAACAAAGACACTACCTTTAGATTTTCTAATTGAAACAGAAACCAGTAAGAAAAATCATCACTCTCCACAGATTATGTGGTTTTGGTGTGGGTGAGGCATTATGGGTAGTATACTATGTTACCAACAACTTATTAGCACATTTTTGTTGTAGACATTTTCCCACTATTGCAACACATGAGCATGACATTCTGCTAATTTTAATATGTTATTTAGATTCTACCACTTCTTTTTAAACTTGGTCATTGATGTCCAAGAAGAAAGCAAGTTTTGACTCCCATCAGTTCTGAAGACTTTCTTTCAATGAAAGGACCATCGTAGATTCTGTATTCTGACTAAAAGGTACACATCCTTTCTTTCATAATTTTCTTTTTTTTAAAGACAGAGTCTTACTCTGCCATCCTCAGTAGAGTGCAGTGGTGTCACAGCTCACAGAAACCTCCAGCTCCTGGGCTTAGGCGATTCTCTTGCCTCAGCCTCCCAAGGAGCTGGGACCATAGTAGCCCGCCACAACACCCAGCTATTTTTTTGTTGTAGTTTGGCCAGGGCCAGGTTCAAACCTGCCACCCTCGGTACACAGGGCTGGCGCCCTACTCACTAAGCTACAGGTGCCTCCCTTTCCTAATTTTCAAAAGAGAGACAGTAGCTTAATAAGGCAAAATGTCTTTTCTCTAAGTAAAACAAAAGTGAATATGGAAAGGAATCTTCAATTAAGGATGGATCATTTATTTCCCCTGTATATTATGACCTCTTATTTCTTTCCATTTGGTTGAATTTCAATAGCTGTAAGTTTCATGCTGGTTTGTTTAGCCTTAATTTGCTATGAAAACATAACCTATGCCATTTTTATTGATTAGAATAGGGCTGCCAGAAGGGCCCTGTAAAACTATTTTATTCAAATGTGTGAACACGGATCATGACATGAATTATGCCCTGTTTTCACACAAAAGTATCAATGGTATTAGGATGAAGTATTAAAGATTTTTAGGATGAATATGTTATAACATGCCCTATACGTTCGCTCAATCTTGGACTTGATTTAATGATTTAGCTATAGAAAAATATATTTCTATTTATAGTTCTTCCCCCACCCACTGTACTTCAACATTTAAAAGTGAACCATCCAATAGGTCTTTTCCTAGAAATTGAGAGACGTAATAGAGTATTAGACATCACTTTCTTTACATCCTATCTAATATGGAAACTTTCTCAAATGATGTTCAGATGTGGCGTTTAAACTTTAATACAGCTGAGGATTAAACGTTGAGTAGGCTCAAGGTCTCTGAACCTACGTAACGATGTAGGAGAAGAAGTTCAGCAGTGATAACTCTTCTGAGGCCCGAATCAAGACATCTGCACTGCTCCTAGATGCTGAGACAAAAACTGCTGTTTCTCTAGCACTTTGCAGCCCAGAAACAGTTTAGCTATTATGTCTATAAAACACCAAACTCGAGGCATTTGTTTTTTGTAATGATACTGACGGTCATAAGCTTCTCGAGCTTAGAGGGTGAACTTTTACCTCAGTCAAAGAAGAAAGGAGAGGCTACAAGATACGCTCAAGCTTTCAATGGATAGCACTAAACAGATAACCTGAGAAAAATAAGTAACACGATAAAGGTTCTCATAATGACAACCTATTCTGTAGGTAGAATTTAGTCTTTTGACCATTGTTAGGACAGAGTGTTAGAGGGCTGCAAAACACCTCATCCCAAATGATGCCTTTGGGGCATAAGGACTATTTTGAGCTACAGACACTTATGAAAACAGGAGATGCCCCGTGACCCTCCACTTTCCCCCCTGAAAGCAGGAGCCGAAACCCCCAGATGGGAGATGCCCTCCCTGCCCAACAAAGGAAGGAATGTTCTTATCATTAAGGATGGGAAGTTGAGACAGAATATTCCAAACAAACAGAACTTCTTAAAATAATCCTAATCCTCCTTTAGCCTCACATAAATTAACCTCGCATATTAACACATAGGTTAACACCGTCCCACAACTGGTTATAAAAATATTTAGGTTTTACTCCTTTGGGGGTCTTCATTACCATGTGAGGGCTCTCATGTTACACAAAACTTATGTTGAATAAATGTGTTTGTTTTTCTCCTATTCCTATCTTATACGTGTTTTAAACTTGTCTAAAACATGTCTTAGACTCAGGCCTGGAGAAAAACCCTAAGATGTTAGAGGTAAAATTTTGCCTCCCTGCAATGTTCATCATCCCGTTACTACACAGTGTTTGCCAAAGAGAGGGTGGGTAGGTCCTCCATACATATGTTTTCACTAAAATTAAAATTTAATCGACCAAGCATCATCGCCATCCTCTAAATGCCTGCAAGTGTTTAGAATAGTGTTGTTTTTAATCAGGTAAAAGTCTCATTACAAGGATTATCACTTTTATGATCAGAAAGTTCTGTGTAACTAAACCCTATCTATGTCCTGGTATATCTCCCAAATGCATAATGCTTCGTTATTACGCTCCGTTCTTTATGACACAATTCACATTTCTCCATCGCACGTCCCTGCCACAGCCGTGCTTTACAAAGAAAACAAAATGTATGTGCTAGTCCTGATGTTGTGAGAAGTAAATTGAACTTACATAAGAAATTGAAATACTTGGTCTTTGGGGTTTCATTTGGTTCTTAAATGAAAACAAAATTATTCTTCAAATTCTCTGCACCTCTCTCACTTCAAGGAACTCAACCACCTAAATAAAATGGGGCTTATGCACCAAATCATCCACTGAAGCAAATGAACCATAGAAAGAGACTCAAAACTAGAAGGTAAGAGCGGAACAAATATCTGAGACTGACCCTGAGTCTGATGCCCACTCATTTCTTCAGCAGGCCCCAGGGACTCTTCACTCACTGAGTGATTGCCAACACATCGACCGGGCCAGTGAACACTCTCAGGTTAGGATGAAGGTTAAACAGAAGCCCCACCTTTCTTTGTCTATAAGGATCACTAACCAGAACTAGAACTAGAACTATTTATCGATAATCAGCGATCCTTTGAAACTCTCCAAACCCTGTGGGTTTGACCTCAGTGACAGTGACTGTGACAGGACAGGTTCCTCTAAACAAACTTCTGACGTTTTGTATGATTTTAGAGGGTAAATTTGTACTTTGTAAATTTGATGGTAGGTTAGAAGTAATTTAATTCCTTCCTCTACCTCATGCAGCACTTTCTAAGCATTTGTCCTGGAGAATTAAATACATATTTGCTTTTCTTCCTACCAGAATCCACTTTCACTCCACTTCAAACCTGATTAACCAAAAAGAGAGGTTGTGTGCAAGAGCAATTTGTGAGGAAATTTCACCCAACAGCAGTAAAAAGAGCAAAATAATAATGATGCAGTGATTTTTTTTTAAGAAGTGATTTTTATACATCCTTACTTGCTTGATCTTTTTTTTTTTTTTTTTTTGTAGAGACTGAGTCTCACTTTATGGCCCTCGGTAGAGTGCCGTGGCCTCACACAGCTCACAGCAACCTCCAGCTCCTGGGCTTAAGCGATTCTCTTGCCTCAGCCTCCCGAGTAGCTGGGACTACAGGCACCCGCCACACGCCCGGCTATTTTTTGGTTGCAGTTTGGCCGGGGCTGGGTTTGAACCCGTTACCCTCGGTATATGGGGCCGGCATCTCACCGACTGAGCCACAGGCGCCGCCCTACTTGCTTGATCTTTATTTTAATTTTTATGAAATTAAATGTATAAAAACAAGACAACTCATGAAAGTTTTCTCATTTTACCATGATTTTGCTATGATAAAACTTTAAGAAGAATAGCCAAAAATATTTTTACCTTTTACATTTTTTATTTACTGAATTGTTTCATTGCAAGAGCAAAACATGCAAGGCACAACTATAAAAATTATAGGTATAAAAACTAATGACTCCTTTTATTCTACTTCAATTTCACTTCTCTGAAATAACCAGTAGTAATTTCTCTATATTTATATTCCCCACCACTTTTCTCTTTGCTTACAATTGTTTACAGAGGATTATTTTTCTATAACGTGACATTTGTTTCTCATTTGATACCACGCCAAGTATAAAATTCCAGGCTAATATCACCATAAAAAAGGTTGTAGTGAAAACACATACTTTGCGGGCGGCGCCTGTGGCTCAGTGAGTAGGGCGCCGGCCCCATATGCAGAGGGTGGCGGGTTCAAACCCAGCCCCGGCCAAACTACAACAAAAAAATAGCCGGGCGTTGTGGCGGGTGCCTGTAGTCCCAGCTGCTTAGGAGGTTGAGGCAAGAGAATCGCTCTAAGCCCAAGAGTTAGAGGTTGCTGTGAGCCGTGTGACGCCACGGCACTCTACCGAGGGTGGTACAGTGAGACTCTGTCTCTACAAAAAAAAAAAAAAAACAAAACATACTTTGCAATGTCTCCTAACCTTCAGGTGAAGCTTCTTTCAAGAATCAGCAATTAGTTTTTCCTTGCCATCATATGCCACAGTTTAAACTTTTACAGCACTTACAGCACTTGTGCTCACTGGTCCAATTATAGTTCAGAGTATTTGCATAATAGAATATAAATTTTTTAAGCATGTGAGTTAATGTCTCTCTGACCTTTCATGACGTAGTGGGGACACTTTCCTTTCCAGTACCACTCCCCCATTTTCAGTACAGACACTTTTGCTTAAATCACATATATACATGTGCACATGCGTGAACACGCATGCGTGAATTGACGCCTGGTTAGTAAATCTTAGGCGATTTCTACTATTGCATTAGTGTTTTGGTTTTGTTGGTTGTTTGGTTGATCTTTCAGCCTTGGTGCTATCGCGAATATCTGTTGCTTTAGAAACAAATACTTTGCTTACTCAGCACAATCATTCATTTTTCTTGCCTTAGTGAAAACACTATAAATTAACAGCTTTGAATATAGTCGTTATTCATATGCCTTAAATCTTCACAACAGGGGTCTATATTTGTTTCTTTTTATTTTAAATGTAATATGCCAATATACTCGTGGTATAATTTTATTTTAATTTCAGAATATCACAGGAGTACAAATGTCCTGGTTACATGGATTTCTTTTATGCTTGAATCAAAGTTATAGGTGTGGCCTATCACCCAGAGAGTGTACACTTTACCTCTTAGGTGTGATTACCTGTCCTCTCCTTCCCCTCCCACCTACTTCATTTCCATTGAGTTTGATTTTCATCTGTTCACCTAAGTGCTGATCAGTTAGTTCTAGTCTAAGAGTGAGGACATGAGGTGTGTGTTTTTCCATTGCTGTGATGCTTCACTTAAGAGAATGGTCTATAGTTCATCCAGACTGTTGTAAAAGGTGTTAATTCTTTTCTCATGGTTGGGTAGTACTCCAGGTTATTTATATATTTATTTATATATATATATTACATTTTATTAATCCAATCATGAATGGATAGACACTTGGGTTAATTCCACATCTCTGTGATTGTGAATTGTGCTGCAATAAACATGTGAGTGCAAGTGTCTTCTTGATAAAATGACTTCTATTTTCTTTTTGGCAAATACCTGCTAGTGGGATTGTGGGATCAAATATCAGGTCTACATTTAGTTCTTTGAAGAATCTCCATATTATTTTCCATAGAGGTAGTACTAGTTTGCAGTCCTGCCAACAATGTGTGTTTCTTTTTCTCTGCATCCCTGCCAGCATCTATTGTTTTGGGATTTTTTGATAAAAGCCATTCTCACTGAGGTTAAGTGATATTTCATCATGGTTCGAATTTACATTTCCCTGATAATTAGTGATATTGAGCATTTTCTCATACGTGTATCAGCCATTAGTCTTATCTTCATTTGAACAGAATGTACATATTAGCTTATTTAATAGGTGGGAAGGAAGGAAGAGAAGGAAGGAGGGAAAGAGGGAGAGACAGAAAGATGAGAGAAAAGACTATAAGAAAGGCATACTTAGCATCAACTTTTAATGATTGCCTAATTATCACTGGCCAAGAACAAATTTGCCCCTATTTTGAGATAGTAAGTTTCTTTTCATTATATATTTTCAAACACAAGTACACTTACAAGGACAATTATGCAAAGGAATGAACCCCTGGTTTTCCTCCATCCCTAAAGCTTTGATTCAGTGTTTCATCAATGGCTTTCCAGATGCCTCGGCTGTCCCATAAGGGATTCAGTGATTAATCGAAGCTAAGAAATCTGTAGGCAAGATCTTTGGAGGTAGGGAAATTTAGCCACAATGCTCAAACCAAATAGTAGAAGAGAATTTACCAAATTCACATCTTAGAGACCCAGACTTCATCTTGAGAAAAATGAAATATAAGGCTATCTATCTTCAGAGATACTGAGTATGATATTTAATTATAATTTGTTCTGGCTTATTGCTTTTTGTTTTATAAGATCCATGATGCCATCGTTTAATTAATCAGATTTTAAAGCCCAGGGGCCCAAAATGCTGATAATCTTTCCAGAAAAGTTGAGTTTTATGTGGATGGCAGTAGAACATTAATTTATAAACCTAATTACCTCTTGCTATTCAAGTTATAGTACAAACAAGTGGATATTTAAGGGAATGATGAAGTGGAAAAAGAGAACCTTTGTAATTGCTGAAATGTATGATTTTGCTTATGAGTCAGTTGGTTGATGAGTTGATAATTGTGTCTTTCTATAGTTCCACACATAAAAATACATCAGATATTTAAGTTGAGTGTGACACACTTAACCTTTCTGCTAAGCAATACCCAACCTTAATTTGTTTTACAAATATAACTTTACTTGTTATATCAATGCACTTTTCAGCAACTTAAATTGAGCTAATTCCTCATTAACTAGTTTTATTTTACTGAGTTGCATGCCTGTATAGCACAAAAACAGATTCAACTCCTTTATTTTCTTCCAAATGTTGTCAACAGCTTTTATCCCTTCTGGGTATGAAGGAAAGGTGTTATGTATGCCTGCAGACTTGGTAGCAATAAAGCCAACATAAAATTAGTTAAGGAGGAAGAAGGGGAATTGGAAGGTTTTGTTTGCTGCTTTTACTAATCTAAAAGAAATTGCTGGAGTCATTTACTCTCCATTCTCTTTGTGATAATTGGGTCACACAATCCATCTTTTTTTTTTTTTTCAAATACTTTTTCAGTGATAAAACTAGATTGGATAGTTGTGTCTGGTCATTACAAGATCTGTAATTCAAATAACAAATGGAAAAGTCATCCACAAACATGCATAACCACACAGGTATAAATCTGTGCTTGTTACATCATCAATTACAGATAATATTTCAAATATGGTCATCCATATTTCCACAAACAACTTAGTAGACTAAATACTAAGTTCTTGATTAGACAAATAAAGCTTTAAATCAGTCAGAAAATGATACTAGAGAAAAGAACAGAATTATTAATTAAAAAAAAAGAAAACTGTGACCCATGGTACAGAAAATTAGGAATAAACAGAAAGATCACAGTCAGCAAAGGAAATCACAAATCCCTCCCACACAGAGGGAGAAATGTTGTTGCCAGCTTCGAACATCTACTATATGTCAGGTACTCAGTTTCTAAAATTACTAAGGTAAAAGATGCCATTCTTTTACCTAAAGAATATATAGTTGAGTAGGAAAATTTTAGTAATACAATTCTGATAAAAACTGAGCCACAGAATATAAATGATAACTTAGGCCACCCTTGGGAGCTTCAAATTAGAAGTTTACTCCTTGTTTCCTGAAGGATAAATCAGCGTACATGCAATTAAGGACATTCTCATTTCCTTGTTCCTTGTCCAAATTGTGAGACCTGCCTAGGCTCATGTAGGAGGGTCCCTCACGCCTGCTGTGTGGACCCCTCCCAAAGTTTGGCAGGCTAAGTCAGCACAGTTAGCCTAACTTCTAACCACTGGGTTTCTCTGCCAAAATGACCAATTCCATCAAAGATAGTGCATCTATCTCTGTCTTTTACTTTCCACCCAAGTTGGTTTTCTAGGTCATTCAAGAATAAACAAACAAAAATAAAATATAAAACCCAAACCTCAATATTCAGAAAATTAGAGGAAATTTTAGGGCCAAATTTCATCAATGTAACTCAATTCTCAAATTCATTCTTTATAGCTACATAGAGGGAGACGCAAAGAACAAGTGAGGAAAAAGTGAGAGGAGAGAGAGAGAGACAGAAAGAGAAAGAAAAAAGACAGCATATTATGCAAAAGACATCATAAGGAGGAAATACATAACAAGCTGAACTTCAATCAACAATCTACTTGAGTACAGAACTGATTTTAAGCTCAGCCTCTTTTTCCCCTGGTGCAACAAGACTCTTATTATAGAAAAGGATACAGGAAAAGCAATATGGCTGCCAAAGAGCTATGGTCCCTTTACAAAGATTTGTAACTTTCAGTGACATTGAAGATTCTGGCAAAAGCTGTGTACCCCACAAAACTTCAGCCACATATACTCATAAAGTTTTTTGTATATGGCTTCAAAATCCATGCAATAACTTATAGATCCAGGTTTGAGTTAACATGCCACCTCTACCGTATCTTCATCTCCATTGAATTAAAGTAATGAGAAAGAGTAAAAATATGAATTTGATACTGTATGTATGTAAAAATCTAAGAAGCAGCATCCTGCTTCTTATGCATATCAGGGTTCAATCAATGCAGCCATGTCATAAGACTCTAAGAAAAACCATATTGGTTCTCTTTTTATCTAAAAATTTAGAGTTCTTCACACAAATATATATATAAAACATTCTTACAGTAATCCAATTTCTATCACTACTCAACAGATACAAATTTACCCAAATTTATACAATTACAAATTTATAATTCTCTTTATTAGATTTTAGAAAAAAGAAAACAGTAAAAATAGAAAGATAACAAGCAGACGTCTGGGCCAGACATGTCGCTCTGTTCTGATCTCAGCTTCTTTCCCTCCCTAAAACCACAAATTCATTTCTCAGGGATGTGAAGGTAAAGATGACATGTAATACCAAACTAAACTCATTTTACACTGACAGCCCCAACTAGAAGGAAAAGGGAGTACATTTACATATCCCATTAACTAACAAGTTTATTACTTTACCTGAGTAACCCAGAGGAAGCATATACACATTAAAATATGTGCATCTCATAACTCTAAAATAAAATCAAAATTCACTGAAGCACTATCAAATAAGGGCTTACTAGAGAAAAAAATGTGTTAAGAATAAATTTTTCATGGGACAAGGTTGTGCATTTAACCGATGTGCCTGTATTATCAAAATGAATGGATTTTCTTTCTTCAAAAATTTCATGCATCGATGGTAACATAAAGTTCAGTAATTATCTTCTATGTCTTATCTTTCTAACACCGTGTGATGCAGTAATTCTTCTATGTCAAGATGTAAAGCAGCTGGGGATTGAACAAAATTAAAACACATTTCACATAGGTCATGAGCTGAGAGTATCTTTTTTGCTCAAGTGAAAGCATTACGAAAAGAGAAGAGAGATTCGCTGAGAAAGGGAAGACTTTGTAACAACAGGTCTTCGAAATAGTTATCCCCGTGATAAAAATGCCAAAAGAATTCTAATAAATGCTCATTGTCTTTTAAATTTTTTTTTTTTAAATGTTCTTCAGACAAAACAGTCAAAATGGTTGGATAGTAAAATACATTGCATCAGTTTCAGGATATTAGCTCAAGTCTAATAAAATTTTAATAGAAATATGTTTAATGACTTTAACTTACTGCTGAATGAATAGTTCTCTGCAGGATTTGATAGTATATGACTCAAGAAAAGATTATTAAGAAGACATATAATGCACTTTTGTAAAAGATATTTGCAGGAAACCATTAAATGATACAGAAAATCAATAATGCCCTAGTGCCAATTTCGGCAACATTAAAATTACAGAGCTCGTTGATATTTATGATGATAGAGCTACCAAATCATTTCATTTTTATCTTTCACTACATTGGCATTTTTCTTTGTTATCTAGGACCAGTTGCAAAATTTGATCAGTTCCTTTTAAAAGTGTTTTATAGGTGAGCCTGTTTCTAAACAGCTCTTCTCAAGAAAGAACTTTGAAGTTTATTCTTTATACTTGAGTGTATAAATGGATTGGTAAAGTTCTTTCCTTTTAGGGAAGGCATAATAATTGTAAAATATTATGACATTCAAACTGTATCCTAGTAGAGCCAAGTAAATGGGACTTAATAAACAGAGTTGGTCTGTTTGCTCTACTTCTAGAGAAAAAAAAAAAAAAAGCAATGATGGTCCAGCCACATTATTTCACATGTTTAAAACTGAGTCCAAGTAGGAATGAACTGTCTAAAAGTAAAATTTTATGTAGAGTACAAATAAATACCTTGAGTTTCATCCACATCCTTCTCCAAGGTCACCTACATTATCATGCAAACAGGAATATAGACTCTGCATTGATTTGGCTTCTGTAGCAAACCTATAATTTTTTTAACCTGCTATAATATTATCACCGATGGAATTTACATAAACTGGTAGAATTAGAAGAGAAAATAATGGATGGCGAGATATAGTTTCTAACATTTTTTTGACTTGGTGCTCTGGATATAAGGAAAGTGACGCTATTTAACTCGGTATCTCATGTAAGCAGACTTCTCCACACGTAAGGAGACACAAAAAGATACCCCACTGAAAGACTGTTTATAAATGCTGTCTCCAACCTGAAAAGGACAGGAAAAAGTTTAATGATTCCCAAAGCCTGAGCTTCCTGAATTATAGAATATAGAAATAGCAACTGCCAGAGGCAAAGTCATCTTATTGGTGGCTTCCATGAAGTGCAAAGTCTGTGGCAGTGAAAAGAGGCTGGGAGAAAACTTTCAGATCTTAACCTGGACTAAAATTCTTATGACTCATGCTTTTTCCAGACTAACCAGTCTGGTACATTTTTAAGCTTTCAATTTATATTGGTCTAACAGATGCAATAACAACAACTGCAGTGGAAGGCTAGGTGAAAAGTTCACATCCACTTCTGATGGAATCTTGTTTTAAAGAATGGGTCAACTGGCTACGTATTTAATAGATAAAGATGTGTTAAGTATATAGAAGGCTATCTGCAGGGCCACAGTCTTCTTGAACTTGGAAAGTGATGGATAATACCTCATTTTGACTAAAAAAATGTTTTCAACTTGCTCTTCTATCCAGACCAGTGTATCATTTTCCATAATGATATAGAATTTCCCGGACATCATATTCTAAATCAATGCTGAGAGCCAAATATAAAGATGTAAAATATGTGCTAATCTTTTCTACTCATATTTTCTGCTAGTTGATAGTTATTTTTTATTTTTATATATCATTTCTTAGATAATGTTAAAACAGACATTGGCAACTTCCCAAAGATGGAGAAGAGGCACATTTTCAGCCTGTCATAGGCCCATAGGTTTGTCGCTAACTAGATCCTCACTGCCACCACCCGAGCCAGAACCACCACCAAATTTCCCAAAAGTCTAATTTATCCCTAGTGAAATCAGAAATTAGCTACAAAACAATGCCCTTTCTTCTCCCCCAGCTTTCCTGTGATCTGAAATTCTAAAACAGATGTGTACAAAACATTGGTGTTACCACCTCTGGAAAGATCACCAGTCTTTGTACTAGGCTTTAATATGTTAGTTTGAACTTTGAACCATCTTCCAACTGCATAAATTTCCCTATTCCAACTTTCATAAATGTTTGTATATGTGAATTTATTTACTTTCAGTGTGATAACGATAGGTTCCTTTTGAATTTGTTTACCAAACATGCTTGCCATTAAATTATGTGTAAGTGCCACTGATGACCTACCTGAGAGCTAGGTCCAGGTGGCACTGGATATGTAGTTCTCACATTAAATAAGGAAACCAACTCTCTGCACAACCACCAAGTGACTTCCTAGGCAGTTAGACCATTCAACAACCATGATTTCTGGCCTCTTCTCCTTGCCACCCTTCTCATACCCAGGAAACTCCTTGGTGTATCAGATCTTACCATCAGTCCAAAAGATTACAGCATCTGTGTCTATGACCCATTCAACAATTAAAACTGGTTGACTTTCTTAATTCCTACAACCATTTCTTCTGCTCCTCTGTAGTCATCCACTTATAATTGCCTCAACTTGGAACTTATGATCACTTGAAAACATACCGTCTTATATCTTAAATCCCATTTATCAAATTCTGCTTGAACTTTTCTCCTTTTCCTCCAGTTATCTCAGCCCCCTCTTTAACCACCTGACTTGACTTCATTAATTTTTCCAGTGCCCTAACTCACAAGTTTGTTCTAAAATCATTCTTCCCTTCAAAGCTTCACCTAATCCTGCCCAGCTCATACCCAGTGTTGCAGCCTTCCTACCACTATCACGCCAGCATTTTCTGTGAGTTGACCTGGCTGCCTCCTCCAACCTGAATCATCCTGACACGCTCCTTCTCTACTCCAGTTCCTCTGAATACAGGTGGAAATACAGTCACACAGTCATGGTCTCATGATTTGGTTATTTCTCATTCCACAAAATATGTTAGCCAGAACTACTCAACTTTCTCCTCAATATCTGCAAAGTTATCTCACCTAAACCCTTATCCTTTGGTCTTCGTATCTTCAGTGACCAGTTCCTTATCTGCTTATTTTCATCTCCCACTGCCTCCCCAAGGACTTTACATTATGAATCACCCCTTTTCTAGAGTGTGTTCATCCTGCTTCTCTCTAGTGGTGTGAATATGTTTCTATATCCACTTAGAAAACTCTTTCTTTGAGTCCTGATACTTCTTTCTGAGATAGAAAAAAAAATTCATAAAGGAAAAGTTCACACTACTCAAAGGAAAAATTTCTATTTCCCACCATTCATTTATTGAAAATTTTTTTTTTTGTAGAGACAGAGTCTTACTTTATGGCCCTCGGTAGAGTGCCGTGGCCTCACACAGCTCACAGCAACCTCCAACTCCTGGGCTTAGGCGATTCTCTTGCCTCAGCCTCCCGAGTAGCTGGGACTACAGGCACCCGCCACAACGCCCGGCTATTTTTTGGTTGCAGTTTGGCTGGGGATGGGCTTGAACCTGCCACCCTCGGTATATGGGGCCGGCGCCTTCCCGACTGAGCCACAGAGCTCCTCCAAATGCCACTCTTCTAAAATTATCAATATACTCTTTGTTGGTATAGCCAATGGATACATTTTAGACGTGATGGTGGTACGTTCTGAGTAATTAAAACTACCGGCCACTCCTCCTTGTTGGAATGCCTATTAGCTTTTATAGCACAGTTCTTCCCTGAGTATCCTGCTGCTCTGACCCCTCTGAAGTAGAGGGCTGTGTGAATTCCTCTCTCGGACTCTACAGTAATATTTCATGGGTTCCTTTTCAGCCACACTTCCCCCTAATGTTTATATTCTCCCTGACTGATAGCATCTATCACAATACTTTTTCAATTGCCATTTATAGGCAATGAGTCAGATCTATCTGCAAATGAGATCTGTTATCAGCTGGTTTGTGTCCTCACAAAATTCATATGTGAAGCCCTAAATTCCAGTACCTTCAACTGTGGCTACATTTGGAGATGGAACCTTCATAGAAGTGATCAACTTAAAAGAAGGCCATTAGGGTGAGTTCAAATCTCTTCGGACTGGTGTCCTTATAAGAAGTGGGAACCTGTGCTAGTTTTGGTACATGTACTAAACTCAGAAGGATATAGAAAAGATTAGCTTGGCCCTGAACAAGGATGACACAAAAGTTCATAAGCATTTCACATTTTATTTTTGCTGTTTTATTTTTTATTTCATTTTATTTTTTTGTTAAATCATAGCTGTGTACATTAATATGATCAAGGGGCACCATACACTGGTTTTATAGACCATTTGACATATTTTCATCACACTGGTTAACATAGCCTTCTGGCATTTTCTTAGTTATTGTGTTAAGACATTTATATTCTACATTTACTAAGTTTCACATGTACCCTTGTAAGATGCACCGCAGGTGTAATCCCACCAATCACCCTCCCTCTGCCTATTCTCCCTCCTCCCTCATCTCCCTTTCCCCCTTCCCCCTATTCTTAGTTTATAACTGGGTTATAACTTTCATATGAAAGCCATAAATTAGTTTCATAGTAGGGCTGAGTACATTGGATACTTGTTCTTCCATTCTTGAGATACTTTGCTAAGAAGAATATGTTCCAGCTCCATCCATGTAAACATGAAAGAGGTAAAGTCTCCATCTTTCTTTAAGGCTGCATAATATTCCATGGTGTACATATACCACTATTTATTAATCCATTCATGGATCGATGGGCACTTGGGCTTTTTCTATGACTTAGCAATTATGAATTGGGCTGCAATAAACATTCTGGTACAAATATCTTTGTTATAATATGATTTTTGGTCTTCTGGGTATATACCTAGAAGAGGAATTATAGGATCGAAAGGCAGGTCTATTTTTAGATCTCTAAGTGTTCTCCAAACATCTTTCCAGAAGGAATGTATTAATTTGTAATCCACCAGCAGTGTAGGAGTGTTCCCTTTTCTCCACATCCACACCATATTTTGTGATATGGGCTAATCTTACTGGAGTTAGATGTTATCTCAAAGTAGTTTTGATTTGCATTTCTCTGATGATTAAGGATGATGGGCATTTTTTCATATCTTTGTAGGCCGTGTGCCTTTCTTCTTCAGAGAAGTTTCTCTTCAAGTCCCTTGCCCAGCCTGCGATGGGATCACTTTTCTTTTCTTGCTTATACATTTGGGTTCTCTGTGGATTCTGGTTATTAAACCTTTGTCAGAAACATAACCTGTGGATCTTCTCCCATTCTGAGGGCTGTCTGCTTGCTTTACTTACTGTGTTTTTGGCTGTGTAGAAGCATTTTAGTTTGATCAGGTGCCAGTAGTGTATTTTTGAAGCTGCTTCAATTGCCAGGGGGTCCTCCTCATAAAATACTTGCCCAGACCGATTTCTTCAAGGGTTTTCCATGCACTCTTTTCCAGTATTTTTATAGTTTCATGTCTTAAGTTCAAATCTTTAATCCAGAGAGAGTCTATCTTAGTTAATGGTGAAAGGTGTGGGTCCAGTTTCTGTCTTCTACAGGTTGCCAGCCAGTTCCCCCAGCACCATTTGTTAAATAGGGAATCTTTTCCCCACTGAATGTTTTTAATTGGCTTGTCAAAGATCAAATAGCGGTAAGTAGCTGGATTCATCTCTTGGTTCTTTATTCTGTTCCATACATCTACCTCTCTAGTACGATGCTGTTTTTATCACTAGTGATTTATAGTATAGTCTGAGGTCTGGTGGCGTGATTGCTCCTGCTTTGTTTTTATTTCTGAGTAATGTCTTGGCTATTCGAGGTTTTTTCTGATTCCATATAAAACAAAGTATTATTTTTTCAAGATCTTTAAAGTATGACAGTGGAGCTTTAATAGGGATTGCATTAAAATTGTATATTGCTTTGGGTAGTATGGACATTTTAACAATGTTGATTCTTCCCAGCCATGAGCATAGTATGTTTTTCCATTTGTTAACATTTTCAGCTATTTCTTTTCTTGGAGTTTCATAGTTCTCTTTATAGAGATCTTTCACATCCTTTGTTAGATAAACTCCCAAATATTTCATCTTCTTTGGCACTACTGTTAACGGAATAGAGTCCTTAACTGTTTTTCAGCTTGACTATTGTTGGTATATATAAACACTACCAATTTATGGATGTTGATTTTGTAACCTGAGACACTGCTGTATTCTATGATCACGTCTAAGAGTTTTGTAGTAGAATCCCTGGTGTTTTCCAGATATACAATCATATCATCTGTGAAAAGTGAAAGTTTGATCTCTTCTGGACCCTATATAAATACCCTTGATCACCTTTTCTTCCCTAATTGCGAAGGCTGAAACGTTCATTACAATGTTAAAGAGCAGTGGAGACAATGGGCCATCTTGCCTGGTTCCTGATCTAAGTGGAAATGATTTCAATTTAACTCCACTCAATATGATATTGGCTATGGGTTTGCTGTAGATGGCCTCTATCAGTTTAAGAAATGTCCCTTCTATACTTAAGTTTTCTTAAGTGTTCTGATCATGAAGGGATGCTGGATATTATCAAAAGCTTTTTCTGCATCAATTGAGAGAATCATATGGTCCTTGTTATTTAATTTGTTTATGTGCTGAATTATATTTATAGATTTATGTATATTGAAGCAGCCCGAGACCCTGGGATAAAACCAACTTGGTCATGAAGTATAATTTATTTGATGTGTTGCTGGACTCTGCTTGTTAGGATCTTATTGAATATTTTTGCATCTAAATTCATTAGTGATAGTGGTCTATAATTTTCTTTTCTTGTTGCGTTTTTTCCTGGTTTGGGGATCAGAGTGATGTTTGCTTCATAGAACATGTTAGGTAGTATTTCTTCTTTTTCTATACTTTGGACCAGGTTGAGTAATCTAGGTACTAGTTCCTCTTTAAAGGTTTGGTAGAATTCTGACGTGAAACCATCTGGTCCCGGGCTTTTCTTTTTAGGGAGATTTTGTATGGTTGATGCTATTTCAGAACTTGATATAGTCCTGTTCAACATTTTCACTTAATTCTGGCTAAGTCTTGGAAGGTGACGTGCTTCCAAGTATTGGTCAATTTCCTTCATATTTTCATATTTCTGAGAATAAAGTTTCTTGTAATATTCATTAAGGATTTTTTGAATTTCTGAGGAGTCTGTTGTTATTTGGTCTTTGTCATTTCTGATTGATGAAATTAGATATTTTACTCTTTCTTTCCTGCTTAGGTTAGCCAAAGGTTTATCTATTTTATTGACCTTTTCAAAAAACCAACTTTTTGTTTTATTGATCTGTTGTATAATTCATCTTCAATTTCATTTAATTCTGCTCTAATTTTGTTATTTCTTTCCTTCTACTGGGTTTAGGGTTGGAATGTTCTTCCTTTTCCAGTTGCTTGAGATGTCCCATTAAGTTGTTAACTTCCTCTCTTTCCGTTCTCTTGAGGAAGGCTTGCAGTGCTATAAATTTCCCTCTTAGCACTGCCTTTGTGGTGTCCCAGAGGTTTTGATAATTCGTGTCTTCATTGTCGTTTTGTTCCAAAAATTTGGCAATTTCCTTCTTAACCTCGTCTCTGACTCAGCTGACATTCAGCATAAGGTTATTTAACTTCCATATTTTTGTATGAGTATGCAGATTCCTGTTGTTACTGAGTTCGACTTTTATTCCATGGTGGTCCAAGAAGATGCAAGGAATAATTTCTATTTTTTTTTAATTTACTGAGTTTAGACTTGTGACCTAAGATGTGATCAATTTTGGAGTATGTTCTGTGGGCTGATGAGAAGTATGTGTATTCAGTTTTGTTGGGATGAAATGTTCTATAGATGTCTGCTAAATCCAAATGTTGTATGGTTAGGATTAAATCTAAAATTTCTTTGTTCAGCTTCTTATTGGAGGATCTACCAACACTGCCAAAGGAGTGTTAAAATCTCTGACTATTATGGAGCTGGAGGAAATCAAGTTGCTCATGTCTGTTAGATTTTTCTCTTGTAAATTGAGGTGCATTCTGGTTGGGTGCATAAATATTAATAATTGAAATCTCATCATACTGAGTATTACCCTTAACAAATTTGAAGTGACCATTCTTATCTTTTCTTACATTTGTTGGTTTAAAACCTATTGTATCTGCAAATAGAATTGCAACCCCTGCTTTTTTCTGATTTCCATTTGCCGGAAATATGGACGACTATCGTTTCACCCTGAGTCTATATTTATCTTTTAAGGTAAGATGAGATTCTTGTATGCAGCAAATATCTGGCCTGAGTTTTTGTATCCAGTCAGCCAATCTGTGCCTCTTTATAGGATAGTTTAAGCCATTCACATTAATGGAGAATATTGACAAGTCTGGTAAAATTTGGGGTATTGAGTTTTTCAAAAGTCCAGTGGACATTTTTAATCCTTTCTCCACTTTGGAAGTTAGAGTTTGATCAAAAGTTTTTTAGTGAGTTTACTTTTGTGGTAGAGTATTTGGGTGGTCATTATGGAGGACAGGTCTGAGAATATCCTGAAGAGCTGGTTTGGTTATGGCAAATTTCTTCAACATGTGAATGTCATTAAAGTATTTAATTTCTCCATCATAAATGAAACTCAGTATAGCTGGATACAGGATCGGGGTTGAAAGTTATTTTGTTTTAGGAGATTAAAAGTTGATGACCACCCTCTTCTGTCTTGAAATGTTTCAGCAGAAAGATCTGCAGTCATTCTAATATTCTTCCCTTTGTAGGTTATGGTTTTCTTATGTCTGGCTGCTTTCAGAATTTTCTCCTTCATATTAACTTTAGTGTAGTTAATTATGATGTGCCTGGGGGATGTCTTTTTCAGGTTGAGTCATGCTGGGGTTATGAAACTGTCGGCTATCTGAATTTCTGAATCTCTTGGCATGTCTGGAAAATTCTCTTTCATAATTTCATGGAGAAGAGCCTCTGTGCCTTGTGAAGACACTTCATCATTTTCAGAGATTCTAATGAGACGGATATTAGCCTTCTTCGAATTATCCCAGAGCTCTCTTAGAGAATGATTCATTTTTGCTCTCCATTCTCTTCCTCTCTGAGAGTTTGAGAGCGTTCAAAAGCTTTGTCTTCAATGTCAGAAATCCTTTCTTCTGGTTGCTCCACTCTGTTATTGAGGGATTCTACTGTATATTTCAGATCTTTGCGGGCTGCAAATTCTTGCTTCAATGTGTCAAAATCTTTGGTGGTTTTATCTTTAAATTTGTTGAATGCTTGAGACAACTTTTGAATTGCTCCTCGAATTTCTAATTCCAAGTTTTGAATTGCTCCTCAAATTTCTAATTCCAACTTTTCCTTCATTCTGTTAATCTTGTTTGTGATCCAAATTCTGAATTCGATTTCTGACATCTTGGCCATCTGTTTATGAATGGGATCTTCGGTTACATCTGCTATATCTTTCCTTGGGGGGGGTTGATCTACTCTGGTTATTCATGTTACCAGAGTTTTTTTCACCAATTCCGCTCCATGATTATTTTACACCATTTGACTAAATGAGTGGATAAAGAAAGGTTGGGTTCAGGGCTCTAGGAGTAGTGATTAACCAGACATTTGCCCAAAAGCTGGGACTGTTGTCTGTACCTTTTCCCCTGGAGCTTTGCTGAGGACTGGTACAGTTCTACGGCCTGTGAAACTGGGGCCCTGCTTGGTGTGGTGGAGCTAAGTGGCTCTGTCTTGTTTTCAGCTGATCTCTGTCCGACCCTAGTGAAACAGTTACTCTGGGTTGAAGTCTCAGGGGGCCTACGTTTCCATCCCAGATCTGTTCTGCCAGTGGTTGTCACCTGAGAAGATGCCCAGCCTCATCTGGTTGCCCAGAGAGGGTGTGTGACTCTGGAATATCCAGGAGTGAGCCCTATTGTTGCCAAAAATGGCTGCTAATCTGCGCCTTGGGGCACTGCCACTCCAGTGTGGTTCCCTCTCAGCTGACCGCCCTCTCCTCACTCCCATGCTGCAGAATCAGCACTGGGCAGCAGTAGTCCATGCCCTTTTGTTTGTATCCCTGGGTCGCAACTTGCCTCAGCAGGGTTGATGTGCATTCTTCAACCTTCTCTCTTGGCGTCACTTCAATCTGCCAGGTTACTTGCAAAATTTCTGTCCTTTAACTCTCCTTCTGGATGGGAGCCTCTGTGGAAAGCTGGCTTCAGTCAGCCATCTTGTCTCCTCCCCATCAACACACTGTTTTCTCGATAGTGATCCACCCTTGCTCTTCTTCTGTTTCCTTCTGCTTCACTGCAAAACTTCCAGCTTCACTTGCTATGATGGTGACAATTTGCTTCTCTTTAAATCTCTTACTACAGCTGGATAGTTGCCCATGAGAAATCTGAGAATTGTTACTGCTACATTCAGTTTCTTCAGCCATCATGCTTATTGGTTTACCAAACTTTGTTGATTCTACAAATCTCAAATCTATCCTGTCTCTCCATATCATTACTTATCATTTAAATGTTTTATCAACTGTCTTACTGGTCTCCTATCTTATTGTGGCCAGATGAGATTACTAAAATGCAAAACTTATTATGTTGTTCCCATAATATAAATTTTTCGGTGGTTTCTCACAGAACAGAAAATAAATTCTGAGTCCTTATTGTGGCATAAAATTCCCTCCATGACCTAGTTACAGCATCTAGCATCATCTGTTCCCTCCGTCTATAGTCCAGGTATGCTGAATCATGTGGACTTTTTGAAAGTTAAATGCTCTTTCCTCAATGCCTTCATATAGTCTTCCCCTTTCTACTTGCCTGACTCTTACTTTTTTCTTTTGAAAGTCAACACAGAAAACATTTGCAGAAAGCCTTACTTAAATGACCTGCCACAGGCCAGCCTGATGTAGACACCCCACCAAAAAGAGCCAAAGGGTTTGGGGGTCTATGAATCCCACATCAGACTAGTATTGGAACCAACTCTTTACCTTTGAGTTTAAGGCACTATATTTAATGTCTTTGAAAAAGTATATCTTTGTATCATGAAGTTCTGGTATGAATTCAATAAATGTAAACTGATGGAAGAATAAGTGAATGAATGAATATGTGCATGCAAATGTAAGTACATTAAATTCCATATGGAATTTCCTGAGGGATAAGCCATTAGTCAATGCAGCTATATTCTGAGTCTGACAACAGCCAGATGGGATTAGGACTTGCTCAAATGACCTTAGACAAATATATTCGGATAAACACCCTAATCCCTCCAGTTATTAAATGTTCCCAACTCTTATTAAAAGAATACAGCCATATCTAAAGGTGGCTTACTGGCCTGTCCTCTTAGTTCTACAGTTTCAAAAACATTTTCTAGATTCATGATCACATGTGCCCATAGGGCCATAGTTACCATTACTATATTTAACTCACATTCCATCAAGAGTGTGTAGGTGGGAGGGGAAGAATTCTTATTTTCTCAAAAAAGTAAAATAGATAGTATACCTTGATAATAAAATTGATTTCAAAATAAATCTGTTCTCAGCTGCTTTTCTCTCACCAATGTAGAATTTTCTTTGATTTGGTGGGGGGGGAAATGTCGTGGAGTGGGGATATAGGTTTTGTTTTTTGTTACATGCTTCCCTTTTATTTTTGCAAATTAATGAATTTTTATCATTGATAAAAATCCCATTCTGGATGTATTTCACTTGTTTACTTGCCATTTAGATATCACTTACTCCCACATGTTCTGCTCTTTATCATTCAGTTTAATTACACCCAACTTATTTCCTGGTTGTCTTAAACCATCTGTGTTGTTAGTCTTTCTAGCTTGTAGAGACACGTGTGTAACTATTTCTCAGTCTGGCTTAACAGCATATTCATACATTGTAGAATATAGGAATTCTATATTAGCCACAAGCTCACACTTCTTTACTAATGTATGGATTATTATAATCTGATTCATTTTAAGATAGATGTACTTCAAGATATCAAAGATGAGTTAAGAAGTGAAAAAAAAATCATGATCAATGATTTATGTCCTCTGGGGAAATACCATACATCTATTTGCCATGGTAACCAGGCTTATTTTCTTACATTATTTCTTTTCCTTTGCTTCTCTGGCCTATTTCAAAATACATGACCAAAATGCTTACAAATTCAACTGTAATATTTGATGATGCAGGATAGAAAGAAAAAAAAAGGCATATGGGTAGCTATAATCTACAGAAATACCAAGAATGGTACTTTCTTCTAAAGGACTTACCTGATGTAATCAAATTTGCTGTGTTGTTGAAGACCAGAAGCCTGAGATCATAAAATCATAACTAATGAAGCTTAGTCCTGATGAGACAAGATCTCTGAAAATCCAACATATAATTACTGTGGAAAAATCAAGCAAATGTGTGATCATAGTGAGTTTAAGACCCTGGTAGTGATCAGGGTGTCAGGATTTAAGAACAGAGGGTGACTACCACAAAGTCTTTGGAACAGAATGAAGTCAGGACCCACAGGTAGATGGCCCAGTGGAATTTAGAAACAGCACAGTAGAGACAATGCTTACTCCAAAAGGCATCTGGAGTCAATAGAAATGTAAAATATTTATATGACTGACAGCAGAGGATAGCTAGGCACCTTAGAATGAGTCTGTTACAGGGCAGATAAACCAATAAGCCAAGAAATGGATGAGAACCAGGGAAGAGTGATGACAATAAGATGAGAAACACACTTTTTGTGAGCCCTAAAGGCTTCACGTCCACCTAGTTTTTGTGAAATAGTTAAGGATAGAAGTGAGTCTGCTGTTGAGTTTCTGGGACCATTTATGTGATGAGAACAAAAGTGTATAAAGAGGCAAAGCAAAAAATAAAAATTAGCTGGGCATGGTGTGCTTGTGCACCTTAGTCCCAGGTCCTGGGAAGGCTGAGGCAGGAGCATCTCAGGATGATCTATATCTTAGCTCTGTAGATCCTAGTACTACAAAAAGCATCCTGATCCTAGGAATTTGAGGTTGCAGTGAGCTATTGCATTATGACAATGCCTTTTACATATTAGCCTGGCAGCAGAGTGAGATTCTGTCTCAAAAAAGAAAAAAAAAATCCAATGCTAATGTAAATGTTACTTTCAATTAGAGAAATCTGAATATTCAGATGTTAGAACATAGGTTTCCCTCCTCCTGGAGACATAAAGAGAATCAAAATCAGATGACTGTCAGTCTCTAAGACATCACCTCTGATAGTTATAGGTGGTGTTAATACTTTCATTTTTGCTTTCAAAATGCTAAGGTACTTCAAAGACTAGCTTCTGTAGAAGAAGATTGTAATATGAATGAGTTCTTTAATTCTTAAGTTGCCTAATGTAGGCTTATGTTTTAAAAGAAGATTTAAGCTTATTTCTGGGTCAGCAAGAATATGGATAGCAAGTATTAGTTTAGGGTTTATAAAACTAATCAGTAGTCCATATAGTTTAATCAATGTTCAATCTACATCCTTTGTTGGGAACATACTCACTAATTTGTGGGCCATTTTTGTTACACTGTCAGTGAAATAGATGGCTTTTATGAATTGTGACTTAAGCTGATCCTTCACTTCATGTATTAGAAGCAATAGCCTTATCGCCACAGAACACATGCACTGTGTTACATTTAAACTTAATTATGGGTCTTGAATATAAACTCTGAGATGGTTAGGAGGATCTGACTTTAGTAAGAACATCATTTACATTTATACCAGCATCTAAATAAGAATTACGCATTTCCAGTTCCCTGTCAGCATCTATTATATGGATCTTAGTACTACAAAAATATATGTATGTTTTTTTATTCCATGGAACTCTTCTAATAGAGATATATGATTTTATATAGAAATATTTCATTTGTGTATACCATAGACATTGGCAGCCCATATACATATATACCTTTCAACGGGGGCCTATTGTAAATAGAAAAATCCAATTTGGGGGATGTGTATATGTATTTTAGTTCCTAACATAAATACTTCTGAAGTTTGACCCCATTGTACTTGACTCTAGAGTTACACTTATAAGGTAACGGTACTTTCTAAAGCATTTATATTACTCATAAACATTAAACTCTTGGAGCAAACGAATAATAATATATACAGACAACATGATTAGGCTTCCATAACAGCTTCCATAAACGGTGAAGTTTCCGTATTTGTTTATATTTTCATTGTGTGTATATTATTCCATCTGGTAGCCTCCCCTGGGGCTTTATTTTCTCTCTCTACTTGTCCCATAAAGTTTCTTGGGATTTTTATTGAAGGAAACCATGAAAATGCTAATTAGTTATATTTTTCATCATAATCTTCTTTTATACTAAAGGATCTTTCTCCGTTTTTGTTCCTGCTCTATACACTTCTTTCAATGAGTTTCATTGCCCCAAAGCTATCATTTTTAGGCTTCTAATATTGTTTTCTGTTCACAGGGCTTAATAACTGCTTTTTAATGGATTCTGTTTACCTCGGAGGCAGGCATTTTGGAGAATTCAGCTTATATGAGGGAAGAATTAAAAACTTCTATGTGGCTTTGGGGGCTTCTTCCCTCAGAAAATTAAAATGGTTTAATCTTTTGACTGAAAGAGGAACTGAAATGATTCCTTTTAAAATGAGACACTTGGGACTTGAAAAGGATCACACTAGAAGACAATACTGCATGTGTTTAAATCCATAGAGAGCATATTTTATGAACATGATAATTTTGGTTCTTTTCGTCATTTTTTTTTTTAACCTGGCTAAGGGAAAAAAGTCGACCTAACCAAGTACTAGAATGGAGGTTCTATTGCTCTGATAAAAATAACCAGGGAGTCTTACGTTGCACATTCTTCTTGAAAGCTTGTTTTTAAACTTAAAATTTTCTGCATTTCTCTGTTCCCTTAGTCATGAAAAGTCCATTCCATAGCTGAATTAAATAATGCTAAATTTAGAACCCAGAAAGAGGTTCTCTAATCTATTCATTGGCCCATTGAAACATTCGTTGCTCCATGCCCCTAACACCTGCAGAGATTGACGGGAAGGTGCAGAGTCACCTTTTAATAGTGGGGATATTGATAGAATAAGGGGGAATGAAGTCTGGGAGGGTTTAGACTTGGATAGACGTAGATAAGAGAATTAAAAGGGGAAGCTGCATTTGGTTTTTAGACATGATTAATTTACATGAGAATAATTGTCTCCTACAGGACAATTTAAAGAAAGCAGTCACTGATTTAAGATACAATAGTCATCATCCAGCCCAAATTTTCTTAGCCCAAACAAGGCACAAATAGGACAGCATTGTGCTGGAAGTTGGGATGCAAAGAGGAAAAATATATGGTCTCCGCCCCCCTCATGTCTTGCTGTGAAGACAAGATTAATACTAAAGAGCCTTCTCTTCACTTCCTCTCCATCTTCTCACTCCCTGGCCCCTTATCAATATTTCTCTTCAACACTTAACCACTGCCTGCCTTGTTTTCATTATTACTGCCTAAACGTGTTATATTTCTCATACTAGACCGTGAACTCCATGAGGGCAACAACTGTTTCATCTCCATGTAAATAAAACCAGGCAGCATGCCATACAACTGAGGGCACATAACAAATATTTGGAGAATGAATAAAACACATGACACGGCAAACTAACGCACCCTAACTGTGACCTAGGTGGGAACTGGGGCCAAATTTCTTGTCAGAGTGGCCTTCTCTCCCCAGTGCTGCACCATGTTCCTGGGCCCGTCATCTCTCTGCCTGCTTGCTCTGCTTTATTTGCAAAGTTCTTATTTCTGCCTTTCATTATATGAAATATTAACTTATTTTCAGCTTAATTCAATATATGTAAGCTTTTTGGGAGAAGGGAATTTGTTTTATCTGCCACTAGGAAAATCTCTTCATCTCAGAGTGATACTTGATACAAAATAGCACTCAATAAATATTTGTTGAAGAAAGAAAGAAAGAAATAAGTTTATAGGGAATCATGAAAAGATTAATTTGAGAACATTGGCTTAAGGCATCCAGATGCATTTAATTAATATTGAATCACTACATCAGATGTTTAAATTTAGAGAAGTTGGGTTTAAGATATCCAGATATATTTAATGAATATCTAAATACTACATTAGAAGAGACAGGTCCTCTGTGGTCTTGGGGCCCCTGAGTGATGTGCTTATGATACATATATATTGTCATGGGTATTGGATTGTCAGTAATTTCAAGCTGGCTAGTGATTTAAGGTGAAATCCTATAGTTTATATCCAAGGAGTGAGATTATTTCCAGTTTTTGAACAATGTATCCACATGAGGTCCATCTAAAGCTATAAAAACAAGGAATTCTCTGACGGGGACTTATTTCAAATGGCATTTGGATGAGATGGTCCCTAAGGCATTGACACTGCCCAGAGACATTCATTTCAGAGTGCAGGGCTGAGATCAGGGTTCCAGGACCTCTACTGCTCATAAATGGCTGAGGAGCCTTGAATTTCTCCATGTCCCAATTCTTTCTCATTGGAAAGGAGTGTGGGGAGCATTGAGGTGGCAGAGGTGAATTTTTAAGTGGATGGATTTTTAAATCCTTTATAGCTGCAATGATTCCAGAATCTGTTGTAAGGAAGATTTTGATGGAGGAATGGGGAAGATGAGGAAAAGGAGCAGAATGATCACATTCTAATTAAACACACCCAATTTATTACCTATGCCAATGTCTACTGACATGTCTGTTAAAAATATTTAAAATGCATCCATAACAAATAAATAAGTTCCACATCCACCTCCACAAAATGAAGAGGTAGGCATTATAGTTCTAGTAGAAAGTTACTAAACTTCTTTCTACTAAATTTTTACATACATAAATGAGTTTGGGGCTTCATAATTTCTACCTTTTGATCATAACCATGCACATTTTCATTTTATTATAGAATGCTAAAATCCTGTTTATCAGCAGAATTGCTAAGAACAAGCAGGTGGACTATGTGAATCCTGGTTTTATACCAGAAATTGAAGATTATTGTAACATAATACAGCAAATAACTTTTTCTAGGCATTCATATGAAATAGCTTTTTAAAGCTTTATTAATATCATAATTGGGCTAACTAAGCAGCTAATGCCAACTAAAAGATAATTAAGTGAAACTCTCAAAAAGGCACTGTTGAACTCTAAGTAGATAATAGTGCAATAGAAAATATACTGTTGAAAAGAAAATGATAAAATCCTGCATATTGTAATGAATACAAATTAGCTTTAATTATAGTTTATTGTCTCATTTTCAAAAACACAATTTCATACTCTGATAGAACATAAGTTGTCATAGCTTGAACCTATCAATTTCATCAACGCAATAGGAAGCTTCTGTCATTTTCCTTTTTCTAAGTTAAGGAACATAAACATAATTTCACAAGATTTCTATGTTTTGTGTAAGATTGTTTTCATTACATCAATTATCTCCCTCAGAGATTTGCAGAAGAATGAAAGATAATATTAAGACATATAAGAGTATTATATATCTTAATAATTTCTATTTCAGTAATTTCTGTTATCAAGACATTTAAAAATTAGGAATCAACAGTCTTTTAGATATATTTTCAGTAATTGCCACATTTTGTAATTGATAAAATACAGAGTAAATTAAAATGCAGGACTGGGAATTTACAAAGAATATAAAACATGTTAAGATTCCTTAACTGCTCTTCTAATGCCATGAAGGTATGTTAACTAGTTTGATGAAAATATTTCAAATTGTATATAAAACCAGCACATTGTACCCCATGATTGCATTACTGTACACAGCTATGATTTAATAAAAAAACAAAGAAAAAAAATATATACACACACACACACACATATATATACACCCCCAAAGCACACTCTATGAAACTAGAAAAAATTATTCTTGGCTGTCCACTGATAGAGTATAAAATGGTCTTACTTTCCAGTCATTTTAATAATTATTTAAAGATAGTCATTTTTTTTACAACGTTATACAGTAAAAGCTGAAAAAAGACTCCAGAGGTGAAAAGCAAGGACTTGAGATTATTTGAATGGACAACATGGTTGTATTATACATCAGATAAGACTCTTCAGCTGAATGTAACCCAATGCCCAGGTAAAATTATTTTAATAAATATTGATAGCTATTTATCGTCTCTCTTAACAAAACTCGCAAGTTTCAGATTAATAAGGCTTGTTCCGCCTTTCCCCTCTGCCATCATTTGCTGTGCTTTTATCCCTACTTAGGGTTTAAAGGAAGCCACAGCAGCTGTAAGCATGATGTGTTCCTAGAAAAACTTCCAAATGAAAAAGACAGGTCAGCCTCCCTGGCTGTCAGGGACTTCTAGCAGATACTCCAGCTAATCTGCCAGCTAAAACAGCTTTATCTATCCATCCTTAAATCAATCATTGCCAAAGACAAATGAAATTGGCACGACTGACCGAGAGAAGATGTTGGTTTATCTCATGAAACCCTGGTTGGAGGCCACTTTGCCAGTGGCCTCTGAGTGTATGTTTTTCCAAGTTCATGGTAATCATCAAGGAAAGTTTAGGGTGTACCATGTAAGATAAGCAAACCAAGTGGGAGTTTCAATTTTTCTTTTGAAAGCAAAAGTACACTCTCAGGAGGGAGAGCAGGCAGGCTTAAAAAGAGCAGCTGCACCAGAAGGAGCGGGCTGTGGTCATTTGAAGTCTTACTAACTGAGGGGAGGAAGATTCTAGGCTAAGGGGGTGGCTTTTAATAAGAATTTGGGTAGTAATTGTTACAACTGGGTTCTTTCCCATGTTTATGCCTTATATGCTTGTCTTGGAACTGTTACAGGGAGATATCAAAGGCAAAGAAATTTTAAAACCACAACATAAATGATGTCTGATTAGCCAGAGTTCATGTAAGGTGACAGAGGCAGCTGACGAACTGGTTGAAGCTGGTTCCTGCCTGCAGCTACCAGCAGGCACCCTTAGTTAGCTTCTCCCGAGGGGCTGTTTACTATAACACCTGTACCCAGTCTCCAAGGCCCTGCATCCCTGTCAGCCCTGTCTCCTAGGCTCCTACTCTAACAACTTTTGTCAGAGAAAAGTATTAGCCCATACATGAGCACAGCTGGACTTCTTTAGGAAAGACAAGGGTATGACTGTGGAAAAAGAAAACAGCAGTATCTGCCACAAAAAAAAAAAAAAATTCCGACTTTCAACGCATTCCAAAAGCCAAGAGACTGACTGAGGAAATGAGCCCCTTTCCTGAAGGGTCTGAGCCCCGAGGATGAGGATTGTGCTTGTCATCGGTGCATATTTGATGAATACTCAAAGAAATCCTACGTTTTATTTGCTTTCCCTAACAATGACGTGGTAAATTCAGAGGAAGGAGGCACTCCAGTGTACTGTGGCCTTACTAGCTGACATTTCTTAAACACGTCAGCAAGAGCACACAATAATAATAACAAATGTTCTAGAGACCCTGGAGTGGCCAGTGTTGAAAGATGTCAGCAGCGCGCAGAAATGATTTATCCTCTGGAAGATGGTATCACAATGAGAGAAGCAATTGAAAAGGTGCTATTGGTGGGCAGCGCCTGTGGCTCAAAGGAGTAGGGCACTGGCCCCATATACCAGAGGTGGTGGGTTCAAACCCAGCCCCAGCCAAAAACTGCAAAAAAAAGATGCTACTGGAATATCCACAGGTATAGTCACTGCAAGAAACAGCCATCCAACACAAAAACTCAGAGTCTCAGCAAAAGTAATAATTAAAGAATGTAAATAATATTATAACTGGTATTTCATGTATATACAATTTGAATCCGAAACATGGTTAGAAGTACAAGGTGGAGGGTAGGGGAAGAGGGATGGGTGAGGGGAGGTGGGAGGGGGCTGAGGGGTCACAGCGTACGGGGGACATACATTATAAGAGGGACTTTATCCTACAAACACAATTGATGTAACCTGAGTCTTTGTAGCCTCTATGAATGCCAAACCAAAAAGGAGAAAGCAAACGTGGTTAGGGCATTCTATGCATAGGAAGAAAAATGATTAAGGAGCCTGAAAATTTGAGACCAGATCAGATTAACATAGTCACGACAAAGAAATGTTGTAATACACAAATATTAATAAAATAGAAGCTGGGAATCATCTATACACTGAAGGATCAAAAAATTAAATCCCATCAATTTTTCTTTGAGAAAAGAAAAGGAAATTATAAGTGGAAATAGCATTTCAGAGATTCAACAGACTTGAGGTCTTAGAGCTTAAATATATGGGGAGTAACAGTGAGAACGGTGCAGCAAACACAGAGGCTCCATTGAAGCTTGCAGCAAACAGCTTTATTCCTTTTATTTTCTTTTATAATAATTCCCTGGCTTCTTACCTAAGCCATTGGGATTATAAAGGGCATCTCCAAATAGAGCCTTTATTTAGTAAATTAGTTGTAATAAGAAAATGGAGTACTTCATCATCACTTGAAAGCAAAGGAGATACTGCTGATTACATGGAAAGCCTCTGTCATAACAAGGCCTTGTTCTGTACAAGCGTGAACTCTGTGTACAGGCTAGCATGGGGTAGCCTTATTCCTGGGGCCTTCGGAAACAAGTTCATCTCTGCTGAAATATGTTTTATGAAATTCAAGTGAGCACACTGTATTTCAGTGCCTTAGCCTTCATGGTTTAAGCTGCTACATTTAAGTAGAAACTATTTTCAAGGGGGCCAAAATTAATCAAAAGGAAAAAAGTACAAGATGTACTCCTGGAATATTATAGCAGAATATGTAAGTTTCCTTCTTAGCAGTAACTGCAATAAGTTGGTTACTATATTCCAACCTATTTTCACCAGTTTTCATTTGAAGAAGTCAGAGGATTTTGCAATACAAGCAACTATTTGCTGCGCATACTCTGGGTAGACCTTACACGTCTCTGTATAGTCACTTTGAACAGCCTCTAGTAGACTGAAAGGTATAACTTCAGACTCAGAAGCAATTTACAGCAAGGCCCAGAGGTAGCAACATAGAGGAAGGCTGATGAAATTAGAGACCTCGTGCATGTCTAAACCAAGACTAGGAGAGGGATGAAACTCCCTCTCTCCAGTACAAGAACTATCACCCTGTTGTTGTTATTCATTGGACAGTTACGTGTGCAGCAAGATCACGTAGGCTGGAGGATTCCTCAGAGTCATTAGAATGTCATGGTCTCATACACACAACCAGGGCATGAGTCTGTGCAAGTCTCCATAAATACTTCCTTCTTGTCTGGACACATGGACAGAGGCATCCATTTGATGATGGAAGCAGAGCCCTGTGACACCGGGGGGCTGACATGGCACTGTGATACTAGGGGGCTGATACGATGATATCGGATGCAACAATGTCTTCTGGCAGAATTTGGTGCTCTGAGATAAATACACAGCTGAAGACAGAAACATCCAAATTCAGGTGTAGCCAGCAGCTGTTTTATGAGCTATATGTCACATAGCAACTGGTTTTCTTCATCAGTATGGCAGTGTCAATGCCGTATCTGCTGTCATGAAAGCAGCTTCACTGGAATCCTGATAAAATATGTTTCTTGCACATAAGGAAGAAGGGTCTTTGAAAAAACAGTTTCTGAGGAACATTCTGACCAAGGCAAAATATTTTAGAATTCCTCCTAGAGAGAATAGGTAAAAAGCAGTACTGTTCTGATAGGAAGAAAACCACTTTCTTCCTGTCCCCTGGTGGGTAGCGGGCTATCCTTTGAAATCTGATTTTTCCTTTAGTCTAAGTCCCTTAGATAGAAGAGAAGCAAAAACTCCCACATCTCAGAAAACACGTTAAAAGATCACTCTTTCCCACACACACTTAGAGTAAACAGAATGCAGTTTTAAAACTTTCTCTCTGGCAAAAGCAGACATTATTCCTGGAAGGGATGTAGCCTACAGCACCTTTATATGGAATATGTTTGTCTTTCTGGAGCTCCACATAAAAGTATCTGGCTTCTAAATTAAGATTAAATAGTTAGTAGATACTTTAGGCTGTTTCCATAGTTTGGCTATTGTGAATAATACTGTTACGAGCGTGGGAGAACAGCTATCTCTTAGAGATCCTGAATTCAATACTTTTAGGGAGATATGTTGTATATATTGTATGCACACACATACATACAAACACATGCTCAGAAATGGGATTGCTGGATCCTAAGATCATTCTATTTTTAATTTTTAGAGAAACCTTTATAATGTTTTCCATAGTGGCTGCACCATTTTACAATCCCATAATCGCGCAACAAAATGCTATTTAGCCTTGAAAAAGAAGGACATTTTGCCATATGTAACAACACAGATGAACCTGGAAGACATTCCACTAAGGAAATAAGCCAGTCAGAGAGCACAACCACTGCAGGATTCCCTTTCCCTTTCCCCCAGCCTCTGACAACTACTGGATTCTAAATAGCCAAACTCATAGAAGCAAAGGGTAGAACCGTGGTTCCCAGGGGTTGAGAGGGAGAACTAGGGAGTTGTTGAAATGGTAAATGACCTAGTGGTCTGCTGTGCAACATAGCCTCCAGTTAACAGTGCCGTGTTATACACTTAATAATTTGTTAATAGGGTAAATCTCAACTTAAAGGTTCTTACCACGATAAAAACATTAAAATAACTGAGATAACACATTTGTTAATTATCCATTCTGCAGTGCACACATATTTCAAAACATCATTTTGTACATAAGAAATATACACAACTTTTGTGTGTCAGTCATTTTTTAAAGTAGTAAACCATAATCCATAATAGGCAATGTTCAAATCGAGGTGTTTATATAAGCATAAGATCACATAAACACGAACTCGTTATAGTTAGTGAAATAGGGATTGAAGTCTATGTTTTAAAGCAGACCCTTCCTTCAAAACTCTCGCTTTTGTTATTGAAGTCCAGCTATTTAATTATACTTTTGATAATAAAATAACAGTATGCAAGTGAATAGTAAGTAAGAAAGGTAGGGAAAGCTTTCAGTATCTAGTTTTGACTGTGAGGCCGAATTCCTCCTGCAGACCGTTCCTCAGTCTCAGGTTCAGTCAAGCACATGAGTAAATGTGCCTTTCTTAGAAGTCAGAGCCCCAAAACTAAAGCTATAGTATGCACAAATAAAGTTATCTCGAGTTAATACTGCAAATGACTTGAGTATATATTTTAGGGAAGAATTATGTAAATCATGAGCTATACCAGAGGTCTGGTACTACTTTTTTTGTAAAGTACCAGACCCAATATTCTCACCTCTGCAGGGCGCACTGTGTTGAAATTACTCAGCTAGGCTGCTGTAGCATAAAGGCTGTCAGAATACATACAAACAGATTAACATGTCTGAGTTCCAATAAAATTTTATTTATAAACACTAACATTTAAATGTCATTTCATGTCCACATATCAGCCATTTAAAGTTTTAAGAACCATTCTTAGCTCATGTACAGAAACATGAGGGGACTCAAATTCACCCATGGTCTGAAATTTGCTACTCTGTTGCGTAGAGGAGATCCTCCCAGGCCCTGGGGACCCCAGGACACTCAAAGATTAATTCATGGTCCTGATCTCCTGTGATGTTTCTGAAACAGCTTCTGAAGCTCCCTCTGACTGGTTAGTGTTGATCATCTGACCACGAAACTCTTGACTGGTGGAGCTGAGGGAAAACGCTGACCGTGTTTTTCATCTTGTTCAAGATTCCTCCATCTGGATTCTCTAATAGAATCCTGCAAGAGAAAGAGGTTGAAAGAACAAGGTGCAAGCCCAGTCAGGATTACAAAAACGGGGACACCTGTCCCAATATGAGAACATATTTGTGTATATTTTTCCAGATGTTAAGAGCTTCTAAAACCGAGCTCCATTTCTAAGACTGAACAAGAGGAAGGAAAGTCTTATCTCGCGTATGCCAAATGTAGACCCTGAAAATGAAGATAAGGTTGTTTGCAGATGACATAACTGATGGATTCCAAAGTAGACTCCATATGCCCAATTCTGTCTTCCAGCTGGCACCCTGTCTGCTTCACCTTTCTCCAGCAGTTTAGCGCCTAATAATGATGGTTATGATACACACAGTGTCACCGTTCCATAGAGCCTTATCGTAAGAGAAACAAAACTATGAGTGGAAGAACATACAGCAGTGGGCTGAGTTCAGATACTCACTTCCAGTATCACATTGCACCTTTACTTTCTAGGTAAGAATAATGCAGCACAGAACACAAAATAGAAATATTCTACAAGCATAACACAGAATACCAGGAAACACTGCCATTGTTTTCTTTTTGATGGCCATCAATTTTGAATTACAATTAATTACACCACAATAAAAAGTTTTCCTGTTGTAAAATGTTTGTGCATTAGATACATACTTTGTAACAGGTGCTTCATTTTTGTCTTTGGGCTAAAGTATTTCTAGCTGATTTCATGAGGTGCTCTTGTTATTGTTTATAAAGAGTATGAATCTAAACTTAAGGTCACTATCTTTATAATTTATACCTAATAAGTACTTGAAATATATCTAACAAACCCCTAGGCATGAAATTTATGATGCAGGTTGCCCTTCGTTTTATTTCTGGATCAATATTCTGGTTTAGTAATTATGATTTATATAACAGCTTAGACATAAATCATCACCATCTCTCTCTATAAAACTACTTAAGTAATGCACTCACACATTGAAATAATGTGCTTCTTTGTAGAATGGAATGTGCAGAAGTCAAGTTCCTTTTGCAGCCCCGTATTTTCTCCTTTTAAAGAGAAGTCATGTTATCTACTGAAGAGGGAAATTGGGGTAAGAGGCTAAGCAACTGTTTGCTTTGGGGATATTCTCCATTTAATAATCCCCCAGAGCATCCTTTAGCTAAACAGCAGGCCTGTAGGTCCTATGCAGCAGCGTTGGCAATTGGAACAATTAGGGATATTTACTATTGCCCTAGCTCTTCAACCCTTTTGCCATTTGTAGAGGGGTGTGTAGAAGTTCTACTCCAATCAGTGGTATTGCTGGACCCTTTTGATCTTCTTCAAAATCACAGCACAACTCTTTCTACATGATTTGGCCATTAGGAAATCTTTCCTTTTTTCTTTTTTTATTAAATCATAGCTGTGTACATCAATGCAATCATGGGGTACAATGTGCTAGTTTTATATACAATTTGAACTATTTTCATCAAACTGGTTAACACAGCCTTCACGGCATTTTCTTAGCTATTGTGTTAAGACGTTTATATTCTACATTTAGTAAATTTCACATGAACCCTTGTAAGGTGCACCTTAGGTGTGCTCCCACCGATTACCCTCCCTCCACCCAGCCTCCCCTCTCCTGGCTCCTCCCGCTCCCCTTTCCCTATATTCTTTGGACCATTTTTATTAAAAAAGGGAAATATTATCTATTTTCAATGACAGACATGACATAAACCTATATATGCCCTGGTTCTCGTCCATGATTAACTCATATATGGTGCAAGGGCGAGGCATACAGAAAAAAATGCCTTCTTTAGAATGGCTTTTAATTTTGCTTTGTTAATTTTTAAATGAAAATACACCTACACACAAGGATAGTTCTATTACTATTTCATTTAATATTTCTTATAAAGGAAGTAAGTCCATAAATGACTTCAGAGGAGTCCAAGGGTCACTACCTGAGTGACAGCATAAGGGCAGAGGAAAGAGCCGCATGCTTGCAGGCATGCTGAGAGAGTTAGCAGAGGCTCCAGAGCTACCTCCATGCAGGGAGTCAACCTGTTTGCACCACCGACATCTTCATCTTTGCCTAGTCCCCTCACTGGGGAACAGTGCAGGCCAAGCAGATGGGAAGAGGGAGTAACATAGAAACACCTCAAGCAAGGTGGGGATGAATTTTAGAGTCACAAAGAACAAATTATATTTCTGATAATCAAGCTTAACCAATGGAGAAATATTTACTGACCGCCTCTGTGTGCCAAGCACTATTCTAAGCCAAGAGGCTGCAGCAGTGGATAAAAGAAACAAAAACCTTCTCCCTCATGGAACGGACCTTCCATTCTGGTGGGAGAGAGGAGGGAGGACAGATGTGTGCAAAATGAAAAGGTGACATGCATAGTGTGTTAGAGGGTGAGGTGTGTGATACAGGAAAAGAAAACCAGGATGAGGATAAGGAGTGTGGGGGAGGGGTGTGGATGCTGAAATTTTAAATTGTGTGGTCAGGAAATCTGTAGTAAAAAGATGATATTTAAATAAATACCTAAAGGCAGTGAGAGATGAGCATCTGGATATGCAGGGAAAGGTGAGTCTGGGCACATGCAAAGGCCCTGAGGCAGGAGGCCCTGGGGTCTAAGAGGAATAGCAAGCCCCCAGGGAGCAGTGCTGGGTATATAGTGGGACGGGATGTGGACTAAAGATCGGATAGTATATGGCCTTGTAAAACATTCCAATTACTTTGGCTTTACCTACAATGAGATTGGAAGCCAATGGAGGGTATGAAACAGAGAAGTAACGGCTACGTGTAACATCTGTTTTAACAGGATCTCTCTGGCTACTAGGCTAAACTAGACTGAGGGATAAGGTGGAAGTAGGGAGAGAAATCAGGAAGCCGTTACAATAACTCAGATGACTGAAGATGATAAGTTTGAACTATGGTCTTCCAGAGGAAATATAGGGAAGAGATTGGACAGTAAATACATTTTAAAGGTTGAACTGACATGGTGTTTTTCACATATTGGACAGTGAATGTAAGAGAAAGAAATCTAGAATAACTCTCATGTTTTGGGCCTGAGAAACTTAAGGGATGGAGCTAACTTTAACCCAGGACAGACAGAAAAGAACAGAATCGGAGGGGTTATTAGGAGTGGAGTTTTAGATAGGTTAATCTTGAGATGCCTACTACACATCAAAGGGAGATACCACATAGGCAATTGGGGGCATGAGCCTGGAATCCAAGAACGAGGCCTCGCCTGCACATGCACATCTAGGCATTGTCCAGGTATAAATGTGATGAAGCCAGTGACTGGATATGAGGGCAGGAGTGTGAATATTACAGGGAGGTGGAGTCGGTGCTGACAGCTGGATCACTCTCAGTGCAAAGGAGTTGAGGTGATGGGGGGACTGCAGGGCAGAGGCCAGTTAGACAGGAGGACAATAGGGGAATGCAGAGCCCTAAAGCCAAGTGCAGAAAGAAAAAGTTCTGATGAGGAGCATGGGGGTCACTGGTGTCAAACGGTCAAGTTAGTTAAACGGTGTGAATGAACCTTCATATTTAGCAATTTAGGGGACAGTGTTGGTGAAGTGGTAGGGAAGACGTTCTCATTGGAACGCAGTAGAAAGGCAATGGAAGGGGGTGTGCTAGGATAGCAGTTGTTCAAGGAATGTTGCTGTAAAGGAAAAGAGCAAAATGAAAAGGTCCTGGGGAAGGAAGTGGAGTCAAAAGAAGTTGTTTATTTGTTTGGCGATGGGCAGTTGGAAGAGATATAGCACGTGTGTGTTATATATTCCGTGAAGACCAGCCCCCCTCCTGGTACAACGGAGATCGTTGTGGCTGCACAACCTGCACCAGGACAACTTTCGAAATGAAGATCCTTAACTATGATGCTGGTGGATCGGTTGATTCAGAATTCCCTTACGCATATTTTTGGGTTGCTATCTATTATTTTGCTCCTCCAAGTGTGTCCTTAAAATCATTACTTACTATCATGAGAGAAACTGTTACACTAGATTATATTTATGTGTCATAAACACACCAACAGGACTCAAATCCCCCAGCCTTGACAGACAGGGTAAGAAAAAGAGGTTTCCCAGGCATAGTTCTTTAATAAAAAGTTAATCTTATCCTAGACTCCGAGGCACCCTGCAAAGAACCTATCCCTTCTAGGGTTAGCAAGAAAAGAATTATTATTCAATAAGAAAGTATCCTGCTGTTAGGGACTGCTGACTTCTGTCACTTTGTGGCAAGAGCTTTTATGGAGAGGAAGACTCTGAGTTCTACATTCTCTCCAAGCCAGAGGGCCTGGGGGAGGATTCAGCCCCCAGTGGGGGGCATTGGATCCCGTGAAGCTGCCTCACCTTAGTTCCTTAAGATGAGACTCCCATGAGGAAGAAGGTTTGTTTGCTATTGAGTGGCTGTAATGCGATTGAACTTGGAGTTTCTGGGCAACCCACTGCTTTGAACTCCAAAGTACATTTTTCCCCTCCAAGGAACAAAGGAATTACTACTCATTTAATCAAGGGAGGAATAAACCTATTGAAGCCTACCAAAACAACTACTCATAAAAAATAGTGAGCAAAAAAAAGCGTAAAGAAAAAACATGAAGTAAAAATCTGTTAGGTTGTGATGTCTCTTATTCAACTTTCTGATTCGAAGAATCTCAAAGCACAAGAAGTACTTCTCGGAACATTCGTAGATTGTCAGGCTCAGTCAGTCCACCAATACATAAACATTTACATTTTCTATTAATTTTCTGAGTTCTACTCCACCAGGTTTTGGGTTTATACTTATTGAAATGGAAAAAGAAATAGATATAAATAATCCTGTTGTTCACCCTCATGGCAGCACAGACGTCTGCTTTATCCTGAAAAGGCATCAGTTTTTTGGGGGTTTTTGTTGTTTTTTTTTTTTTTTAATTTTTTTATTAAATCATAACTGTATACAATGATATGATTATGGGGCATCATACACTCACTTCATAAACCATTTGACACATTTTTATCACAGTGGTTAACATAGCCTTTCCGGCGTTATCTCAGTTACTGTGCCAAAACATTTACATTCTACATTTACCAAGTTTTTGTTTTTTTTTTTGTAGAGACAGAGTCTCATTGTACCGCCCTAGGTAGAGTGCCGTGGCGTCACACAGCTCACAGCAACCTCTAACTCTTGGGCTTACGCGATTCTCTTGCCTCAGCCTCCCGAGCAGCTAGGACTACAGGCGCGCGCCACAAAGCCCGGCTATTTTTTGGTTGCAGTTTGGCCGGGGCTGGGTTTGAACCCGCCACCCTCGGCATATGGGGCTGGCGCCCTACTCACTGAGCCACAGGTGCCGCCCAAAGGCATCAGTCTTTACATTCAGTCCCGTGCTGCCGTGACTGCCACGTGGCTCTCCTATTAGGCAGTAAGCTGATGAGGGCAGGGATTATTCTTCCTCTTCAAGCACCACTTTATTCTTCATGCCAAACATAGGACCTGCCAAATGGGAAGTGGTCAAAAAATATTTTAAAATAGATAATCAAAAATGAGAGGAAGGAGGCAAAGAAAAGGAGATGATAGAGAAAAGAACAAGTGAGGTGGGGGAGAAGGAGGAAGCAAGGAAATAGAGAAATGAACCAGCTTCCAATACGGGATCATTGCAGATCTATCGCTCTGCTATTTTATGTGCAATGTTCCAGCGGCACAGCTGACCAGTCACAGCTGGCACACAGCTCCTTCTGACTCTCCAGTGCACCTGTCTTCCTTTCTACTGTGCTGGGGCAGCAGAAGCAGCAGTATGGCAGAGAAAGGCTGGAAAAGAGATGAAAAATGTAAACACTCAAAATAGCACAAAAGGATCTCTCCTGTCTGCTTTGCAGGAATTGGACTCGGAACCAACCCTCGGCCACCTGTGTGGAGGCCTCCTTTCCCAAGCTCATTGGAGCCCAGTGCCTCCAGCCTGATGCAATAACTGTGTACATACCCCAAAGCTTTCAAACACTTTGGCTCTGATTTTTTTAATCCACACAATGTAGTGGAGTCAAGTTCTTCCCAGCTTGATATTTTCGGAAACAATCTCTCGTGTCGGACACCCATACCTAGGCATAGATGGTTTTTACAAGATAGTGTCATGTGCATATAACCTGAGTCGTCTGAAACCTGCCTTTAATTAAGACAGGCACAATTAGTAAATAAATAATCATGACTTAGAAATTCTTTTTTTATTTCTGACCCAAGTTTGGAGACAATGATTTCTTCTTATATGAGCCAAGCCAGATATAATGACAAGTCCAAACTAAGCCACCCTCGATTCCAGTGGGGCTGTAGATATTTTTTTTTTCCATAGCAATGCTATCCCCACCTTCAGCTGTGAAAAAGACTAAATCTAAAAAGTGTTAGCAGAACCACCATTATGCTATTTCACATTGGTATTACTAGACAGGATAATGTCTACAATGCTCTAAGATATTTGCCCTTGGTCCTGTGTTTGTAAATTTGCTACTGGGAAGTTAACCCCCAGATTGGGCATGCACAGAAGTCCCCTGACTTTTTTTTGTATGGCCTAGACTACCAACACTCCCCCAAACCATCACCTGCCTGTGCAGTTATCTCAGTCCACCCATGTGGGCTCTGTTTCTCTACCCTAGCTCCATTCTGGAATACTGGTTAATCTGCCATCTCTGCCAGTCCCTACCTAACTTTCAACATCCGGTTTCTATCTGACTCCCTTCCACAGACTGACCTTTGCACTTCGGTCTTTTTCCCTGGCCCCATACCCAGAACTCCTTAACACACACATTTTAACACTTATTATAAACTAGCTTGATGACTGGGTACTTGCTTCCCAACAAAGTTTGCAAGTTCCTAAGGGATTTAGTTCTTATTCTATTACTGAGTTGTCCATGATGCTGAGCACACGTGAAGCATAATTTTCTTTTGTAACAATCAATACAGAAAAAAATAAGCTAGTTCAGACCATGTACCCCCTTGTCTTTTTGGTCCACTTTCATTTCAGAAACCACAACCAAATGCAGAAAAAATGTGTTTGTCCTTAATTATAAAGACAGGAATATTTGGCAATGGAAAATATGCTAAGTTTACCATTTTATGTTTTCTCTGATGATAAGGCTGAGATTTCCCACTTCATGTGAGACATATTTTGTGACAGAGTGCCAGTAGATTGTTACATAAACTGGTAGTCCACCCCAGTATCTGCTGCTTTTTAAGGAGAGGAGTTAGGCTGGACTTGATTTAGTACTTTTCTTTTATAATTCTCAAATGTATATGTCTTCAAGGGAAACCATCATGAGAAGAGACAGAAAACGGCAAGTGCATATGTGAACTTAGTAAATACATTTATTGATGATGACAATGATGAAGATAATGATGGTAGAAACGGTAATTTCATTTTCTTCTGCTTATACACACAATTTTTCACGTCTTCCCATCTACATTTAAAGCCCTGTTTCATTTCTTTTTAGTAAGGTTTGTGATGACATAAGATTAGTCAGAATACATACAAAGTATCTCAAAGTACCCTGCATAGTTTATAGATGGAAATTGATTGATCACACTGCCATGAGTTGATTTCAAAAAGAGGTGTAAAATAAAATGCCAAAACAAATCCAAGAGTCAACTAATCCTTATACAAGGAGCACAGCTGACTTGAATTCCATATCACATCAATCCTTTTATTTAATAGCCTCAATGGAAACCACTTCCAGGAGTATCAAAGAAGGCAACCAGCCAGAAATGTCATTATCTGAAGCAACACTTCCATTGCATAAAGCCACCCAACACAAAATAGAATTCATTTTTAGAAAAGTCTGATTTTATTTTTCTTGGAAAACCCAACATGATATTATTTTCCACATAGGTTGAACATTCTTTGTTGGTAGTGAATGAATAGAAGGAAGTCATTTCACTGTATTACAACGCTATTTATTTATTTATTTTCTCAATAGAAAAATTTGGGCTGAGCTGAAGGTTCAATTAGCATTTTGCAATGAATACCAGGGCCAAGTTTACTTTAGCCACTCCAGTTACTATAATAATTAGGAGGGGCCTACAAAGACTCCACCCAACATATATTTCTTTAAGGAAGCATTTTGTGTGATTCCTCGTTTTTCCACATTGACGTCAACTATATTATAAAAGTGTATAGACTGAACCTACTAAATTGTATTTCTTGATCAGTGCTGTGGTTTGAATGTGTTCTCCAAAGTTCATGTTTGGAGACTTAATCCTCAATGCACCCATGTTGGGAGGTAGAACTTAATAAGAGGTGATTAGGTCATAAGAGCTCCTCCTTTGTAAGTGGATTAATATTGTTATCATGGGAGTGTGTTAGCTATCTCCAGAGTAGGCTGGTTATAAAAGCAAATTCTTGGGCCACCTCTTTTTCTTGCCCTCACCCTCTCTTGCCCCTCTTCTGCCTTTCACCGCAGGATGACGCAGGATGAATGCCTTCCTTAGATGGCAGCACCCTGCCCCGAGACTTCCCAGCCTCCAGAACCATGAGCCAAATACACTTGTCATTTATAAATTACCCAGGCTCAGGTATTGTGTTATAGCAACACAAAATGGACTAAAACTATAAATAAGAGGATTATAGATTATCATATACATGTAATTAAATATTTTGAAAATCTAGAATTCAGTACATTCTCATATAGTAACTTTTTTAAACACATCTTGAGGACATTCTGTTTTACACAGCTTTGGAACTGCTGAATCACTAAAACTGTTATCATTTTTCACACAAGAAGAGAGTCCGTTGAGGGGATCAATCTTCCCTAAGCACTGATAAATGAGTGAGTTTGCATTCTAATGACAGATACAGCTTATGTGTTTTCTCTTTTCAAATGTGATTGCTTGAAGTAAAGTAATCAGAGGATAACTTTTTACACTGCAACTGATCATTTTTGTGGTACTTAACTAAGCATCTTTCCAGTGTTGATTTCTCAAATGCCAACAACTTAAAAGTTAGTATTATTTTCTTCTGATGTGGGCAAAAGAATTCCCTTTTAGACTTATCTGGGCATGTGAGTAATTTTATTTTAATTATTTGTTTTAGAAGCTAAAGTAGAGCTCAAGGGTATTTAGAAGAACACCAAAATGCCTCAGAATGAAGAGTCCCTAGTCTGATGTGCTAAACAAGATGTAACAGCTTTGCAGAGTATAAATTTTGCTGTATACTTTAATATGTGAGTCATGCATGTGGTGATACACAGATTATCCTTCAGAAATAGTAAAACAGAAGTTTATAAGAGAATGAAAAGTAGAAATTAAGGCACTAGTGCCAGAACAATGGTAAGAAAATCAATTAACAAAGTCATGACATATACTTGAAGGGGAAGCACCTACCTGCCACCACACAATAAAATATAGTCAACAGGGCCTGAAATTGAAGAAACGTTTTGAAAATCATCTATCAACCACTCTCAAATAAAATTACTGGACATTTTAGAAAATAATAAAGAGACACTATTGTTCATCTGCTTGTGATCTAGATTTCAAAATATCACTATAGTTCTGGGAAAAAATGTCAGGAAGTAATTATTTAGATTACCCATAACCCTCATATTTCAGGAACCACATTTGGATACCTAGATTTACTCTTTTTCTATATTTGGAGCTCCTTTGTCTATCGCAAAGCCACTATAGCAAATATTTTAAAAGCATGCATGCTAGACAGGTTGCTGGGGTTAAGTTTCACCTCCACTGCTTTCTAATGATTTGATTCTGGACAATTTTATAAAATCATGTATATCTTAGTTTCTCAATTTGTTGACTACAAATACTAACAATCATGATGGTGTTGATGTTTGCTTTATAAGGTTGTTCTAGGATTAAATGAGGTAACATATAAAACAGTAAGAAACAGGACCTGGTGTGCGCTGTGCTCCCGTCAGGTCAGCTTCCTTGTTACTGGGAGGTGTGAGCAAGATCACATTCTGTCTCAACGTGAAATCATGGAGGAAGTCGCTCATGCAGAAACCCATTCAACAAATATTCAGTGAGCACCTACCCATCCTGGGCTGTGTCATTTATTGGGAGACGGTAGAGTCAGTCCTAATACCAGACTTAAAATGTAGACCACCTTTCCAAATACAATCGCCCTATAAAAGGAACTCGGTACAGGATTCTGATATGTATTTCTCCTTCACCACCAAGAAGAGGATTCTGTTTGGGGGTGCAAAAGATGAGAAAATAAAAAAGAATACTATGATTCTTCTAAAATTCTTTTCTATACACTTAGGTATGGAAAAATTCTGTAATCTAAAAAAGTCTTTTTACATTAAAATGTAAATCTAAATGAAAAATGTAATCTAAAAAGTCTTTTTCGATTCTGTTTGGGGGTTCAAAAGATGAGAAAATAAAAAATAAGACTATGATTCTTCTAAAATTCTTTTCTATACACTTAGGTATAGAAAAATTCTGTAATCTAAAAAAGTCTTTCAATTAATAGGAATTTAACTTATTTTAAAAAGAAAACGACTTGAGTTCTCCTTATCTCTAACTCTGTGACCCTGAACAACACTACACCTTATGGAAGCCTGTGTGAGACATTATCCCCAGTGAGTGAAAGTCTGTTCAATTACAGAGCCACAATTTCTGAGCACTTAAAAAAAAAAAAAAAAAACAGAAAAATTGATTAAAGTTAAAACGATTTTAATCAGCTAAGAAAATCAGCTAGGTGTAATACAAGCTATTCTTAGATAGTTGAGATTTCTGTATTCAATAACTATTTATAAAATATAAAAAAGTATAGTGGTTTCTAAAGAGCAGTGAAGGGAAAGACAATAGCTAATCAATGTTATGTTTAAAAAAATCCTCTTAAAATTCCATGTGCTTCCCATCTACAGTACTTTGGGCGATGAAACCTAAGTAAGATAGAAGCATATACGACTCTTACATCAAGGGAGGGGAAAGGTAGGAAGCAGACGGCTGAGATGGTGACTGCACAAAACCTTGAGAGATCCAGGCTCTCTCTACATCACTTCTTTCCTCTCCTCAGAGGGTGGCTCCTGGTCACACCTGGTTGAGCTAATATCTAGGTGAATGGCTGTAATACTTCACTGAACAGTCAGGGTTCTAGATCTGTTACTAAAGAAAATATCTGTTAGCTTTATTGGGAGGTGAGTAGCAATTTCTGCCATATGGTTCCATTTACAATGAAAATTTAGAGATTCCAAAGCTCCTCATTCCAAAGCTCCTCCTGCTTGCTGGGGAGACTGGAACAAGAAAAAAAATGAAATAGGTTCAAGGTGAATGTAGGGTAAATATTAGGGTAGCTAAACGGTCACTGTGGCATGCACTGTGCTGTACAAAGGAGGCTCATCTTTCTTAACAAGTTGCCTAGGAAGTTGCGTCATTGTCTTCACTGTTTACATAATTTCGACATGCCCATGAAACGAATAGAAAATAGCCTCCAATGGGGGATGTGTAATCGGGATGTCCTCCATGTTCCAGTGCTTCAAGAGCTAATTTGGCACTATTTACCTGAATGGCTGCTGTCAAGGAGAGAGAGCATCTGAACATGAATCACGTTTTCACATGCGCTTTCCCTGACACATTGGCCTAAGATTCTGCAATCAACTCCCTGTTAAATTAATGACAAAAATCATAGCTGCGCCTACCTGTCATCAGCAACTTCCTTTAGGAATTATCCAAGGTCAGTGCTCTTCCATTCCTGCTGCCTATGACAGGAGTAAGCATTTAGTCACCACCTTCCAGATGGTGATGCTCAGGACCTTGGCAAACTGCCTTTCAGGGCTGTGAACCCTCTCCGGGAATCATTATCTGGATTTTGAACTGATATTTTTTCACACTTCATAGTTAAGGTAATTGGAAGCAATATGGCGATGTTGGCAGAGCGTTTGGCTTGCCAGTTTCTCCTTTTAGATAACTACAAGTGGAAAAATGACGTGAGTTGGCTCATCTGCAGTAACACTGAAAACAGAGAGTTACCACGCAGCACTAGAACCTGAACGGGGGCCCGAAGTTCAAGAAGAGGAGAAAATGAAGTGCATGCCCAGAGTGAGGAAGTGGATATTTATTAGAGGGATGAGGCACTGTGGGAGGAAAAGTGCTGATTTCATGCCGGTGGCAGTGGCCACACTGCGATGTCAGCAATGTCACCTCAGCAGGGCAGGTCAGATTTCCACAGTAATCGACAAGGGCACTGACCTGGCTGGCACAGAGCCAGATGGAGAACCAAATCCCATCTCACAGCTACATAAAGATGATTTTTTTTTTTTTACAACTAGCCTCACACATTCAGATGTCTCATGAAACATTTGACAAAATGCTATTTTCATTTTAGGAAGTCATCCACAATTCTGATGGCTTCCCTGGCATCTTCCTATGGCCAACAATAAAAATAGCAATAGCCTAACACGTTGAGCTTTTACTATATGCCAGTCACGATGCTAAATTTATATTCATTTTATCTCACATAATAATGGCTATTGGCCAAACACTATCCAGCTCTGTCTACTTTCCTTCTAATAGAATCTTGAGTGAAAAAAAGTCTAGATAAAGAGTATTACCTTTATAACCTCTATCTGTTTATGCAACAGGACGAAAATCAGTGTCAGTCGCATCAGCCATAACATAGCCAAGGCTCAGTTTAGACAGACACATTTCTAAAATATCAGAATTTCATAATAAATTCAGGCTTATTCTTGGATGATATATTTAGTATGTCCATATTTCCAGGATATATTTTTTTTCCTCCAGGCTTAAGTAAATCTTCTAAATCCTTGAACTCCAGCTTAAAATACAGAAATGATTTTTAAATCTTAAAGTTCTGGTCAGCTGAGTTGTTTTTCTTATAATAATCTTTTCAAAGATTATTCAAAGATTCAAAGGCTATTCCTGCTCACTGGGAAAATTCACAGCCTCTAAATATTTATGAACCAAGATTTCTATTCACGGAAGACTATTGACCAGATCACTGATTTCAATGGCAAGCCATAAGCATTTCACAGATAGTAAGAAAAGAAATACCAAATAACAAGGGCATAATATAAGCCATGTCTAAATGTGAATGAACATTTTGAATTTTCTTGCCATCTGTATTCAGTAAGACCTGGGTTAAAAAAAATCCTGTTCTGCCCCTCATCATTTGGGTGACCCTTTGTAAATTACTCAATTTATCTAAGTCTCATTGTCCATGCAAATATGTTGTATTTGATTAGAAATAAAGTATGTAAGGCACAACAGGTATTTGACAAATGACAGCAAGTAGTGTCACTTTTCTAGTTCTTAAATAAACTGAATAAAGAATAAGCCCTTTAAAATGAGCCCCGCAAGCTTCTGCTGTGCTGCTGTGCTAGAAAAAAAAAACTCTTTAAAATGAATAAACACATGGAATGCAATTTAAATGCTTTTGAAAGGAATTTGTATTTTAGTTCCTTTAATTTTTCCTAGTAATGTTCTCTTTTGGAATAAAACATATGAATTATTAGATACAAGTTTACCAGAAACAAATACTTTATATTCAAGAAAAAACAGTATTAGGCAATGTTTAGGATTCTCTCACACCATCAGGATTGGTAGAATTTAGGGAAAGGAAGCCAGGAGACCCAAGTTCCTAGCTCTGCTCTGACACTTAACTCTGAATACTTGAGCTGCATTTTTTCTAGGACCTCAATGACCTTCATGTAAAAATGAGGGATTGAATTTGATGATCTCTTGACTTTTTCCTGTTCCAACATTCAATAACCATGTGCTCAATATTATGTATACAATTCCATCAGCAGAAATTAATTTCCTTGGCTTTAGACAGTGACAGACAGCATGATAAATGGAAGTATCACATAGTTTGAAGTCAGACTAAGGTGAGTTTCAATCTGGCTTCACTTTCCAGTTTTATAGCCTTTAGCAAGTCACTGTCCTTTTCTTAGACATTTTTCTCACTTGTAAAATATTGATAATAATAGCTATCTGCTGGGGATATTATAAAGATTAGAGAAGTTGTCAATAATCGGGCTGGCATTCAATTAATCATAGGTATTATTTTCCAGAGTATTCAAATAAAATGCAAATTCATCAAGAAGGATGATCTTGGGGAACTTTACTAATTGCCAAGAATGGAGAGCCACTCAAAATTCAACTAAGTAAGTGAGAGGTATGAAGCATTGGTGTTAATGAGATTATAGGCCAAGTGCAGTGGCTCATGCCTGTAATCTCAGCACTTTGGGAGGCAGAGGCAGGAGGATCTTTTAAAGTCAGGAGTTTGACACCAGCTTGGGCAATACAGTGAGACCCTATCTCTACAAAAAAATTAAAAATTAGGCATTCATGTTGGCATGCACCTATATACTCAGGAGGCTGAGGCAGGAGGATCACTTGAACCCACAAGTTGGAAGTTAAAGCGAAGTATGACCATGCCACTGTACTCGGCTTGAGTGACAGAACAAGGCCCCATGTCAAAAAAGGAAAAAGAGAGCTATCATTCCATGGATCTCAAGACTGAGAGAATGAGAGTATTTGGAATTGAAAAGGAACTGAATTCTCTCTCTGCCCGTGTCATGTGCCCCTTCTATCGATGCCTCTGCTCTTTTCTTGTCCCTTTATTGTCTTATTCCATCCCTAACACCTGCTACCTCCCTGAACATCCTCTGTCTTTCTTATCCCCACAAAGGGTCCTTTACTGGCTATCTTCTATTTCACCTTAAGCAGTGGGACAGGACAACCAGAGGGTACACCATACAGTTCACTGTCCATTTCTTAGGGTTTGGCCATAATAACACTCTGGATGGTTACATGGGATAGGTTAGTACCGCAACATAAAACTAACACGAAGGGTCATGAGAACTGTTTTTAGAAATTACAATTAATTTTCTGATGATAAGGTGTATACAGTTGGAGTCAAAGATGGATACAGCTTTATGGGACTTGAAGATTTATGGGACTTCAAATTTAAGGACTCTCTTTTAGACGAAAACATAAAGTTATTGTATTAAGCCATTTTGTGTGCCTATAGCATAATATCACAAACAGGGTAATGCATAAAGAACAGAAATTTATTTCTCACAGTGCCGTAGACTGTGAAGTCCAAGATCAGTGCACTGCAGGTTTACTTGTTTAGTGAGGGCTACATACTCTGGAGGGGAGGAGCACTGTATCCTCACATGGCAGTAGGCAGAAGGGCAAGCCAGCCAAGTGCTTCATGAAGCCTCTTTTATTCTTTTTTATTGAGTCATAAACACATAGATCCTATATACATTAACGCATATGAGGTACAATGTGCTGATTTTAAAAACAATTTGGAATGCTTGCATCAAACTAGTTAATATAGCCTTTACCTCATTTAATTACTGTGTTAAGACATTTATATGCTATACTTAATAGAATTGACATGTACCCTTGCAATATGAACCATAGGAATAGTCCCACCATTAACTGTCCTTCCATCAAATCTCCCCCTCCCTTCCCATTCCCCACCTCTTCCCTTCTTCATCCTGGATTATAGTTGTGATTTATCTTTCATATGAAAGTGTGAGTGATTATAAATTGGTTTCATAATAGTACTGAGTACATTGGATATTTTTCTTCCATTCCTGAGATAGTTTACTAAGAAGAATATTTTCCAGCTCCATGCATGTAAACATAAAAGAGGTAAAGTCTCCATATTTTTTAATGCTGCATAGTATTCCATGGTATACATATACCACAGTTTGTTAATCCATTCATGGGTCGATGGGCACTTGGCTTCTTCCATGACTTAACAATTATGAATTGAGCTGCAATGAACAATCTGGTGCAAATATCTTGGTTTTGAAGTGATTTTTGGTCTTTTTGATATACGCCTAGTAGAGGAATTGCAGGGTCGAATGGCAGGTCTACTTTTAGATCGCTAAGTGTTCTCCAAACTTCTTTCCAAAAGGAATGTATTAGTTTGCATTCCCACCAGCAGTGCAGAAGTGTTCCCTTTTCTCCACATCCACACCAATATCTGTAGTTTGGGGATTCTGTTATGTGGGCTACTCTTACTGGAGTTAGATCATATCTCAAAGTGGTTTTGATTTGCATTTCTCTGATGATTAAAAATGATGAGGAATTTTTCATGTGTCTGTAGACCATGTGCCTGTCTTCTTCAGAGAAACTTCTGTTCAAGTCTCTTGCCCACGATGAAATGGCCTCTTTCAAAAGGGCCCATTCACCAGCTCTTGTAGCCCTCACATGACCAGCTCTGATAGCCTAACCAGCTCATAAAGGACCCACCTTTACTACTATCACATTGTCAACACCTGAATTTTGGAGAAAACATATTCAAATCATAGAAGTTATAAATATAGAATATCACAGAAATCTGATTTGTCCAAAAATGAGAAAAGAAAGTCCAATTAATTTTTTAAAAGTTTATTGTAAGGAAGTTGAAAAGTAACACAAATGTCAAAAAATCTAGAAAATAATATGTCTGTGAATTACTTGATTAACATATATCTATATTACTTCTTTCCTACATTTTTAGGATACATACTTGGTGCTCACCACTTTTTGTAACAATTTTTCTAAGATTTTCTATAGAGAGAATAGAAAGATATTTTGGCTTTGTCTCTAGCATGGTTGATCAAAATTTATTTTTGCCTTATTGATGGCTGAGATTCATAAAACAGGCATATTCATTATTTGTTACAGGTTTATTTACTAAAACACAAAAATTACAATCAGTTCTACTTTACAGTTTCATAAAATTTGCATAATGCAGCAACAGTACCCTGTTTTATCAATTCTATCACTGACAGGAGAGAAATTTTCCTTTAATTAGAACTGGATCTTTGGCTTACCAGTTCATGCATCTAATGATTGGAAGACTTTTCTGCAGACTAGCTTCAGGGGAATCTAGGTACTTCTAAGTGCCAAGGTTTAGAACACATTTACAGAATCATAGGGATTCTAGCCTTTGTACCTTTGTGTCAAATATGGAGAGTATAGTGTAGGAGAGGGTAGATGTCTTACTGGAAATGTATAATTCCTACAGCAGGAAAACTATACCAGTAAGAACTCTTCAGGGTGAAATCACATAAACTTAGCCCACTAACCTCAAGTTAAATGTATGCCCAACTGAACCCCTGACCCAGATCCCACAATGTTCCAACATTATCTGTCCATGGGGGATATAAGGAGAGAAAATTGAAGTAGGAACAAGTACCAACTTCCAGCTTCATTATTTTGGAGAAATAAACAAATACAGAGGGTGCCAAAAAGTGTATACAGATTTTAAGAGATGTTTTCTACAACTTTTTTAAGTTGCCTTGTAGGTACTCTTGCTGGCCAAGTGTACCTGGACGTTCTCCATGCATACATTTTGCCTACAATTTATACACTATTGGGGAATGATCAACTTTACTTCCAACAAGATTGCTTAAGATGTGTCTACATATTGTTGACACCCCCCGTACGTATATGACACTGGGAACACATTGCTAGCCTCCCTTGGGGCCTTGAAGCTTAAGCTTTTGTTAACTTCACCGTAAATCTGCCTCCGGTTAGGCTAGATGAGAGACCATGATAGATTAAGTACTCAGGGTCCTGCAGAGGGAAGCCAAGTCAGGCTGAAGTAGAGGGACATTATTCCCAAGAGGTCAGCCCGAGGGCTCTGGGTGATCCAGGAATGAAGGATGTAGGGGGAGCCACTGATGAGCTGCTCCAAGTGACAGAGTGACCGACTTCACTTTCTCTAACCATTTGCCCACAGATAATTCTACATTTTCTAGCTTTTGCCAGATGCCTGGGCTTCAGCAAGAAACCAGCTAATCTGACCTCAGAACTGGAACTCTTACCAGGCAAGGTGATACTTGGGGTTGTTTCCGACAAAAGAGGCATATCGGGGACACCAATAGAAAGAGGGAGACCAAAGTGACAACTCACAGAGCAGAAAGACATTTGTAAAAAAATGTTCAAACAGTAGTTAAAATCAGCGAGAAGGAAAGGAAAATGAAAGACAGAAAAGAAAAACCTTCGCTGGATTCCTGTAATTGGAAAGCTATTGCACCCAGGGGCAGGTGTCCAGACACAGTGCAGTGAAACATGACTAAGCGAGACAGTGCGTGAACTCGTGGACTCGGGCCAGAAGTTATGGCCCCGGGTAAATTCATAAACAACTGATACCTGTGCGTGAGAAATGGCTAAACAAGGAGAGAGAGTCAGTAGAGTAGAATTGCATTATGTATTGATAGGTCAGCTAAATACCATTAAATGAGTAAGTGTCTTGATAATGAACTATCTAGGAAAAAGTTAATATTTATGCAGACGTTGTATAATGTGGACGGATCGTGAAGACATGACAAAAAAAAACAAAAACAAAAAACCTCTCTAACTCCCCTTAAAGAGTTACAAAGGATGTTATATATCAGCCTTCCAAATCATGTATTCTCTGTTTCCTGCAGCTGGGATAGTGCTAATGTTTTCTAGACTTGTCATATAATTATTCAGGGTGGCCGTAAAGTTCATGTGCAATTTAAAATAGTGTGCACTTAAAATTGCACACACACACAAACTTTATGCCACCCTGTATAATTCTTCATAAACACCTTGTGAGACGCATATTTTTATTTCTTCTCTGCCTGTTTTCTTCTTCCCCAGTTACCTCCTGTGTATCTTCTACGTCTCAATTTATTTCACCACCCAAAATAAACAAGGTCTCAACATCCTCCTAACTCGCTTTCTCAAAACATGCTGGTGTCATAATGTGTCATGAAGCATTTATTCTTTGTTTATTGGTTTAATTTCTATTCGTTGCTCTACCACATAAGCTCCATGAGATAGAGAGCCCATTCTTTGTATACCCAGTAGGCTCAATAAGTATAGATTGGTTAAATAAACAAAAAATGAGAAAATCTGAGGCTTAGAAGCATCAACTAAGGCCCTCACCAAGTGGGGAAACGTGATAAAATCGTATTCTTGGTGTGTCAAAATCATGGGCATTAACTACCTAGGCTACATAATTCATAGACCTAGAAAACAGAAATGAGAAAATAAAAATGTGAACCCCAGGGTGGAGCCTGTGGCTCAAAGGAGAAGAGCACTGGCCCCATATGCTGGAGGTGCCGGGTCAAACCCAGCCCCGGCCAAAAACCCTGCAAAAATCAGTGTAACTGGCTTATTGTACCCTCAATGAATCCCCAACAATAAAAAAAAAACCTGCAAAAAAAATAAATAAATAAACCTGCCAAAAACCCTGCAAAATAAATAAATAAACCTGCCAAAAACCCTGCAAAAATCAGTGTAACTGGCTTATTGTACCCTCAATGAATCCCCAACAATAAAAAAAAAACCTGCAAAAAAAATAAATAAATAAACCTGCTTTTGAATGAGCCCCCATTCAAAAAGCAGGACAAAGTATCATTAAAGTTTCTAATATATAAACCTGTTTTCTTTCTTTGACAGTTTCTTTTGATTTGATATAGTTTATTTGCTACTTAATGTGGTTCTAAATAAAGGAAACTTAAAAAATTTTAATTATTACCATGCATTTTACCATTCATCCTTGTGGTGTGCAATACCAGTTTTAAATGCAAATGAGAGTATTTAATTTGTATGCAGAGTCACCAAAATGACACATTACGTATTTCATAACTCATATACACTTATGTATTTCATTCTTACCAACTACTGGAAACTGTGCAAAAGCAACTCCACTGTTTTTATGTCACTTCTGTCTCACGCACACATCACACTGCCATTGTCTACCTTCACCTTGGCTGATGAGGAAGAAAGGGTTGAAAGACAAAGGGGCTGAGCTGTGCCCTTTCCTTGCTTTCTCTCCGTAGTCATCATCTCAGCATAAGTAGTTCGTTAACAGAGGAGAGTAACCAGAGTGAGAGAGGATGTCGTATGGGTTCTTTGACTGTTTGAGTTTCAGAGATTAATGCCATTTCTTTTTTCTGTGTTCCACGCAAATTCTGGTCCGGAAGGAAGCGTGGCTTTCCGGGCTGTCAGCCCACCACTTGGCCTCCACACACTCAGGGTTGTGGTAATACAGTTACCTTGTCCTGGCTCAGAGTCTTCATAGACTCTTCCATATGAGAGGCCTGCCTGTATTCTGTGCCCTTGGGACATCATGAGAACTAATGAGCAAGGGCATGTGCCATACACCTTGCATACTCCTTTAATCTAAGCATCTTACTGCTCTGTACCTGGTCACACTATACCCAAATTCCTGCACTAGTGAATCACAGTTTACTAAGATAATGATACCTGATTTCAGTGCCCTCTGAAGACAGCAAAGAGTGACAAAGAATTCTCAAGTCCCTCTTCTAACTTCTGTCGTCAGTAGCAAAAGGGGCAGATACATACATTTGCACATCAAGAATAAGGAAATATTTTTATTTGCACACATTTATAATTGCTTTGCCATGGATTGAGCTATTGAATATACAAATCTGAGCAGGATGATTTTGCGTAGCTGTATTTACTTCTCATCTTCATTATTGAAATGGAACAAACGTTTAACTATACGGGAATAACAGTTGTAAATATTATAGCTGGGAAGATGTCTCACTCTTCAGCCTCTTTTGAAGAGAAAGACAATCATAAGCAAGTCAACTATCTGCACAACTCTTTGGATCTGTTTTGATATTTGCATTTTCCCTAGTTTCTTTTGACGCGATCCCAGTTGAGAGGACACGTGTTCTAACAGCCACACCAAAGGCATGTGTGTCATTATGCACCATCACAAATTGGGGCTGTCTTGCCTAAAGTCCCGTTCTAAGATTGATATTTACACTGTATCAGTAAAATTAAATAGGCTTTCGGGTCTATTCCACAGAGGAGAAAACTGAGTCTCCTAAAAGTTAAGTAACTCAAGCAGTTGAGAAATAAATGGTAGCATTAAAGTTACATCCAGGGCTCACGGAACATACATTCTTACCCAGTTCATTTTCAGTCAGCTTACTACAGCCAAAGCTACAGTAATGATAACATCTGTATGCTTTACCAAGCTAGCACTACTGTGCATTTTTTCTCCTGTGTTTTTTTTTTTTTAATTTATATCTGTCAGTCTGCTCTGTTATGTTAAGCACTGCAGTACATGGTTTTAGTCTGTCTATACTGTTTCTCACATATTTTCCAATTATCTGCTATTATTTCTTTGAAGGCATAAGATATATAAGTGGGGCTGGGCACAGTGCCTGATGCCTGTAATACCAGCACTCTGATGGGCCAAGGTAGAAGGATTGAGCACAAGAGTTTGACATCAGCCTGGGCAACATAAGTTGCTCCTTTCTTTACAAAAACATAAATTTAAAAAATTAGATGGGCATGGTTATGTCTGACTGTCATCCTAACTACTAGAGGAGGTAAGACAGGAGGATTGCTTGAACCCAGGAGTTCAAGGCAGCAGTGAACTGTGATCATGTCACAGCACTCCATCCTGGGCAACAGAGAGAGATCCTTTCTCTAAAAAAAATAATAATAATAATGTATTTACTTAAACTGCATTAGAATTAGAATTATTTACCTAAACTACATTAGAATTAGAATTATTTCATGCATATGATACAAAACTATTAAATATAAATATGTATTTATATACCTTTATATATTACATAATATAAAAATTATTAAATAAAATATGAAATAGAGTTGTGAATTGTCTGAGAGCTGCCATATCCTCACATCAAAGACACAGACTTTAGCATTTGATCAAAGATCCAAAGATACAGACTTCCTGTGAATATTTACATCACTGTATTTCTGTTGGATATCCTGTATAACATTTATTATTTATCAATAAAACTGAAGGTTAGTATACGCCAGCAGTGAATTCAACATTGCATTTGCAAGGTTTGCACTGTCTTTACACAGATGCCTAAAGCAGTTTCATATCTGGTAGCTATGAAAATGTCCATTTTCAAACTTAATTTAAGGAATTTAAGAGGCAAGCTAAAGTGAACATTAAAAAAATAAACTTTATGAAAACAAGTAGAATTAAAAAGGCCACAGCGAGTGTCAAACCAGGAAAAGGGACTCAAAGGCTTCCCTACATTACATCACACAAGAAAATAGCATTTCTTGTGATTCAGGATTTTACATGAATTGTTTGTGTTTTTTTAAAAGCAAGTGAAAGACTTCAGTTTTTGTGTTTTATAAAACTTCTACTCAGATTTAGTTCATAAAATATTCTGATTCTATTTTTTGAGGCTTTTCGTTTCAGGGCAAACAGTTCATAAATGATTTTTAGGAGTGAGTTAATGTTTTTTTAAATCATTATTTAGGTTCATTTTAATATAAGGGCTAACCAAAGTTTATATTTATAGTTAGATTCATTATTTAGTTTACTTAAATATCAGGTGATAATCAAGTCAATAAATGAACAAATCAAAATTTGCAAGCTAAAGTGGACAGTAAAAGAGCTTATTGTATAACAAAGTCTCTAAATAATTTTAAGGAGAGTGAAGATGACTTAGTTTTATGGTCCACTTAATGGCTAATGTCCCAGGTGCTTCCTCCCAATTTAAAAGGCTAAGTAAGAGAGGCTGATGTGATCAGGCTTGGCTGATGCTCTTGCTGGACCTCTGAGAGTATGTGATCTTAACAGGACTGAGAAGAGAAAGTTATTCATTTTTGGTCTGGTAGGCCTAATTTGTATTTATATATGAGGAGCCTATTTAATTCTCTAAAATTTTTGCTTTGTGTATTTTCTTTGAATTTTGGATTTCTGATTTATTGTTTGACTTAGCTGGTATAATATAAAAAGAATGTAAGTGAAGAAAAAATAGATATGGAAAACAAACAAAAGTCCATAATGAAAAGTACAAAACGGTTCCACCTAGGAAAAGACATTTTATTTGGTTTTAAAATAGAATGAAACTAAAAGAAATAGTAATCTTGAATTGGAAGTTTAAACATCAGTTCCAAGTCCCTGAAGTGATGGCTCAGTTTAAATTTATGGAAGAAATTTAGAATCCATCCCTGTTTGTATCTCAAAAAGCTTTTGTTTTATCTGAAAGATTCAGGATACATGAGATGCGGATTTCGGCTCTACCAATAACAAGCACGCATAACATCTATATGCATAGTCTCATTTATAAATAGGGTCATAAGCCTGCATGTGAGAAGTCTTTAAGAATGTGAGGCAAGGCCCACTGAGTCCCTATCACCTCTCCTGTGATTATCCTTGCTGGAATTTAACCTTTCTAATTCTTCTTTCTCTGACTTTAGGTAAAATAGAAGTGATAATACCTGTTTCATTGTGGAGTTATGGACTTATTATAAATGTGTTATTCTACGTGAGGTTCTTATGCAACATCTAATACTTGTTACTTCTTGTTTAGCCAAGGAAGACCCTTTGTAAGGGAAGCTCCTTGGGAGTCTATGAGCCTCCATGCACCAATGCAGCCTTCAGCAGCAAAGTTTCCACCTGGATAAGAGTATTCAAGTAATAATCTCTATCACAAACCAGGAAGTAGAAAGTGAATGTTCTCACCCCCACAATTTACAGATAGGGGAACAGTCTCGTAGAGGTTAGATTGTTGAGTACAATGTCACATAGTTAGAAGGAGACAGGGCTGAACTTGACATAGGTCCTCTGATGTCCTGTTTTGCCAGAGGAGAATAACTAACAGTCTTGTTGCTTCAAACAAAATGCTGTCAATGCTATCAATTTGAAACAGTGACAAGGGCAAAATACTCGAGTGTTTGAAAATTAGTAACAGTAGGTTCTTCTATCTGCAAAATCCATGTAGGGTACAAATCTTAGCAAATTTGCCATCACAGACGGATATGGATGGTGACAAGTGCCTTCACATTCAGATGATCCTGTTATCGCCTGCTAATTTGAGATTTAATTGTACCAGATTTTTCTGAAACAAACTAAAGTGACAACTGGCGCTTGCAGACCTCTTTGTCATTGAGAGGTTTTGCTGTCATTATATTAGTTATGTAAGCGGCATAGTCTTAAATGTGCGGGTGAGCACTTTGGGAGATGTGAATCGTGGTGAACCAAACAACTATTCTTGTTTTGGTTTGCTTTAATTTCTCTGGAATACCAGAAGCAAATTCAGACATGGGCAATATAAACAAGCTCATTAATAATACTGTCTTGGTGATAAGCATTTCCCTCTTTGCAATAACTTATTTGGAGAGCTAATGAGTTAAAAAATATTTTGCCCATATCTGAGGGACCATAGACCTTTTACAATGCTCATTTGAGCACATCATTATTATTTAATCTCCATGATTATAATAGACATACAATTAATACAAGAAAAGCAAGCATTTGCTATGTAATTCTGAATTCTACAGTGTTTCGACCTCCCTTACTAAACTCACTTATTTTCTTCCAAAGTAGTCATTCTATATATGTCCACTGAGAATGATACTAATATGTTCAATCATTGAGGATTTTAATTTACTGGCTCAAGTCGGTCAGAAAAAAACGTCCCTTAGTTGATAAGCAAGTTTTGACAAAGAAAATAAATTACTGTTTTTATCTGATGATTCAAGTAAAATCGTGTGGTGATTGTATAGAACACAATGTTACTAACACATTCGAAGTGTTCGGCCACAATTCATAGAGTGGCTTGAGCTAGAACACAGGATGAGCCAACATTGTGCTTGCAAATATCTATCCATGGAAACAACTAATCTTTGAACTCTTGTTCCCAACATTATATTAATCCGGAATAATAAAAGTTTAACGATATTCAGATATCTGTTCTTTCCGTATCGCCTCTTTGCTCACATTTAATATTTATGGCATTTTCCTTGTCCTAGGAGGACCACGGCATAATGAAATAGAACATAAAAATGGAAAGTCTTTTTACAGTAGCCATTCCTAGCCTTTGGAATTAATTCTTCTCTTGTTTTCATTTAATGACATGTAGCCATTATTAATTAGAGAACAGGATACCATCTGTTCTGTGTATATAGGCGTATACATATATGTGTTTTATATACATATGCACACCCAGTAAATACATAAAAATTAAAGTACAAAAAAACTCTTATGATAATTAAAGATATCTTAGGATATTAGAAATCCATGATTGAAAATTAAGAATTAAAGTCTAAAGATAGTGCAAACCTAATATCCCAGATACACCTCTCTCCCATTTCTCCGGCTTGCATTGACATCCACCTTCCGGAGCAGTAGAGGCAGATCACAGCCATACCTCGTCAAAATGGATTGACGAGACCTTGGCTGCTAGGGGCAATCTCTGTGGAAGATTCACGCGTAGCCTACAGCAGGAATTGGGCACAGTTTTTAGAATATTTTTAAAAATATTAAGATGAATTTTACAAAAAAGAAAAAGAGAAATGATAGCTGTGTAACCAGGTAGGGTAGGAAAAGTCCCACCCCTCTAAAAGCACTTAGTCTTTAAGGATCCAATTTATGAAAGAGTAGGAAATGTTGCTACACTGACTTAATTGCTTCTAGTCAATAACCCTGGACTGCAGGCTGTTCTTCTTACCTGAGCCCGTGACTCCAGGAGTACAAGCTACTCCTGCTCTCAGAAGGCATCACCATGTGCAGGGTGGAGGTACTGAATATAATGGCCTGGACACAGCTAAAACAAAATCATTCCATTTATTTTCAAAGTTAATTACACTGTTAGGACCCTAGAATTACTGCAAAATTGCTTTTGTTTTCAAGTAAGAAATTTGAGAAGAAATTAAAACAACATATACAACTCATGAGAAGGGAATGTAAAGCTTAAAATGAACACACACCGCTATGGTCTCACATCCTCTCTCATCAATGACACCTTCTTTTGGTAGGTACAGAGTACACTTTAGAGGAACAAAAATATTTTCAGACTTGATATTAATTTAAAGCCAACATGTAACTTTCCAATATGAGTTCTCTACTCTCTTTCCTGAAAACCAATTGTAGACTTGTTTGACTTGTATCATTAATTACAAATGAGGAAGTTGAATGTGTATCCATACCTGATCAATCAAGTTAATGATTGATCTTTTTTTAATGTAAAATTTGTTTGAGTTCACTCTGACAAATAATTAGCTGACTAAGAGAACGTCTTACTGCTTTACTTACTTAGTAGGCCTACACAAAATTCTACTCAAGGTTATCCTGTTTCTAAGCTAGCCAGAGCTCATCATTATCTAGGTTCACTCTTATGTCAAATCTTCCATAATCTTTTGGGATGTTTCCATAAGAAAGCCTATCTAAGATGAAAGAAAGCATTTTTTTCACATTTATTCCTTTTTAAATGTAAAAAAGCTGGCACTATATTTTATATAAGCAGTAATTTTAAAAAATGAATAAAGTTAGAAAGTCATGTAAAAAATGCTTTTTTTTTTCTGATTTCATTTTATAAAGTTTGACTTAAGGAAAACAAAAAAATATTTTGGCTACATCCCTTGTTGACATCTTTACATTAATCTGTTCATTAGGCTCCTCGCTGTCCTCTCCACCCAGGTGGAAGTTTCATGAACGCATGTTGCTGTGTCCACCATGGGCTTCCGTGGAGGGAGAATTAACCCCACAATGTGTAGCAGTCAAGTCCTGTTTAGCCGTTTGTCTGCTAAGATCAGTACAGGGTCTCTGAGGCATAATGGCTGGTTCCATTCACTCCTGCTAGACAAACAAATACCCTTTTAAAAGTCAGTTTTTGGAATAAAGAGAGAGAGAGAGAGAGAAAAAAAAAAGCTTTTTCTATGTATTAATACAACCAGCCCTGGCTACTAACACTTTTAAACCGCCCAAGTTTGGATTGCTGTGCCCCAGCCTTCATGGCTAGATGCTTACCTTCTTTGGTTGGATGTGACTTCTTCTCCATCTCTCCCGATTAAAACCTGCCTCCTAGAAATAATTTGATATACAGATTTAATCTCAAAGAGATGCACCTATGAATTAAAAGGTTTAATATGCTACCATTCTCAGGAATACAACAGTTCCCCCCCATCTGCAGAAGATGCATTCCAGGACCCCCAGTGGATGGCTGAAACCAACGACTGTACTGAGCCCTGTCTGTGCTGTTTATTTTCCTACACCTACATTATCGTTGATAAAATTTAATGAGTACATTGGGCACAGGAAGAGATTAATAACAATAATCGATCATAAAATAGAGCAATTCTAACAATATGTTATAACGGAAGTTGTGTGAATGTTGGTGTGAGAGAGAGTGAGCAAGAGCTGCGCTCACCCTTCTTGTGATAATGTGAGATGATGAAATGCCTGCGTGATGTGGTGAGTGGCGTGAGGGACGGAGGCATTGTGAGCCGCTGTTAGGCGACTGCCCACCTTCTGACGACCACCAGGAGGAGGCTCCTCTGCTTCAGGTGAGCCTGAATCATCAATCCACAGTGATGTCTGTGGTTGGATGCCAGGTGCAGACGATGTTGATGACTGGCAGGCAGGGAGCGTATACAATGTGGGTGCACTGGTCCAAAGGATAATTCATGACCCAGGCAGGGCAAGGGGGACAGCACAGCACTCTATTCTGCAGGGCATGCACTTTAAAACATATGAATTGTTAATTTTGGAATTTTCCATTTAATATCTTGGGACCATGGTTGACTCTGAGTAACTGAAACCAAAAGTGTAGACAGATGGCAACCACTATAATCAAATGATAACAGGACAAGAGTTCTTAGGCATGGCTGGTCTCTGACTTGTGGAACTTATGTAAGTGCAAGGAGGCATTTGAGACATGGAGTTGAAAGCAAGCCGTCTCCTCATAGACAGCAAATGAGTCCACCTTCTCAGAAGACCTTCCTGCTGCTGGGAGCTGCCTGGAAGGCTCCTTCAGTCACTGGATGACTAATTCATTTTTATTCTTCTGGATTCATTTCACATCTTGTCTCTTCGTGGAATTATTTCCCAAGTTCACTCAACTCCTGAGGACTCCCACAATCATTTCTAGTATAGCACTTACTACTCTCAATTGCTATTTGCTATGTTGCCTCTCTCCCTACTGGAGAGAGGTTGGGAGAGAGGCAAAAACACCAACCACAACAATGCCGCTGTTAATCTCTGCTTCCCACACTTAGCACAGGGTTTGGAGCATAATATCTCCTCCCCACTCTCTGCAGAAATACTGCGTAAGTGGTAGACAGCAACCAGGACGATCGGCTCATGTCCCCTCTCATCTCCCATAAGCCTGTCAACAAAAGGCGTCCAGTGAAGGTGGAGAGGGTGGTAATGACGAAGAGGCAGATGTTAGGATTCAGAGGTCCCTCTTTCTACTTCCCCAGAAGGTACATTTCCTGAAGTCAAAAAACACAAAATGTTTGGAGAAAAGTGTTCTATAGAATTGAAGTAATGTTTTGTTGAATGGCTTCAAATTCTTCCAGAAGAAACAGCCCTCTCTGAAGTGAATTGATAACACAAAAAATTGTTCATTCCAAGTTAGAGTGGGGCCAACGGTGGCCCACAGGTCAAATGCAGGCCTTCTCTTGGGTTAGAATACTTTTTCTGTGTTTAAATGCAAAAAAAGCAAAAGAAGGATAATATTTCTTGACGTGTAAAATTAATATGAACTTCAAATTTCAGTGACTATAAATGAAATTTTCTTGGATCATAGACACCTTCACTCATTTATCTAGGGTTGTTTTTGCACTAAAACCACAAAGTTGAGTAGCTGTAACAGACACAATGTGTCCTGCAAGGCCTATAACATTTGCCAGCTTGCCCTTTACAAAAAGAATGTTCAGATGGGTATATTAGGAAGAACTTAGGTAACCTAATGACATTATTTACATCACTTAAAAAGCATAGTTTATGGGCAATTGAGATTGAGAAAAACAGATTTCACTTAGGCTGAAAAGAGTAAGGCATTGGGGCATTCCCCTTCAGGGCGAACAGCAGAGGTGTAAGTGAGATGATCAACAATTGTTTTTGGTAAAGGTTAGATCAATCAGAGAACCATGGAATGCAAACAATAACCTTAGGCATCTGGCAGGTAGGAGAGAAAAGTCTATTAATTGTTCATTGTTCCTTTTTCCTTAATTGGGAGATCTTTGGGGGGCAAAAAAGAACCAAGTGTTCAATTTATCGTAAGTACCTTACTTACTATAAGAACTAGATAAATTTTTGAGGAAGGAAGGGAGGGAGAGAAGAAGAAAAGAAGGAAGAAAAACATTTTTAGAGAAAGATCTGCTTTTAGCTTTTATCATTTGCTTTAACTTATTTTTCTTTTTTATATATGGAAGTTCACTAACTTAAGTGCTTTTATGTAAGCAGACGATTTTATTTGTATTTATGAAACTACTAACAAGTGTTTCATGGAATGCACTTCTGCCGTTTCAGATTTTAGTCTTGTTTTCTCCTAATGAAAATCAACCACCATTAATCACAGAATGACTGGTCTCAGAGGTTAGTGAAGTCGTGAAACCTCCAACAGGCTTTACCCTGCAACCGTAAATAAACCATTATCATAACCCCTCATTAGGGGGAGAAACATCAAGTTGTCAACTTCTGAGAGTATTCTAGCCGTTCATGTTAATGGCACCTATTATAGAATCACTATGTTCATTCTCGTTTTTAATTTAAAGCACAAAGCACATATATATTTCTATTTTATTGCCAAACTCTCATCTGTAATCTTTATACTATGCATTCTCCTTTATACCTGAGAGTATTTTTTCGTTATTTAAATTTATTACTAACAGCCGGGCTCTGACATGTTTAGCTACAGACTTTCATTACTGTGATCACAAAGCAGCAAAAATAACAATAGCCAAAACAAAAATCCTGCAAAAAAACAAAACAAAACTCTTGAGTAACTAAACTAACTGTAGAACTCCATTCCTTTTTAGAGGCAACTTGGTTTTACATATTTTCACCTACCCTTAAAATGTGGCTTTAATTTATTACTGATGGCATTTTCAGGGATCTGTTGAAAGATTCTACTCAGCACTGGTTTATTCTAATTAAGAGCCTCTTGCCAACACTCAGTCACTATGAGGCCTGGAAGCCCCGGAACCAGCTTTCATTACACGTTCTGCCCATTTCATACAAGTCAAGCCTTTTACAATCATCAGATCTAATTTACATCTTTTTAATGTTGCTTCATGTTTGGCGTTTTTTTCACACTGTCAAAAAAGATTATTTTGGTTTTTTACCACGTACTCGGGTCTGCAGTGAATTGAAATGCACATCTTTTGACAGAAATTGAAAAGCCTGGAGCCTACCCTAGAAGAAAGTCCAACTTAATGTTAGTTCTTAGAGCACTAAGGCTGATTTGCTTGTGATCATTCAAAATCAGGGGGAGATTACACACGCGGCGTGCTACACAGAGAGGTCCTGTCAGTCTCTCTACGGGGATTCCAGTTGTGGAAAAATGTGATTTCTGCCTTTCGTGGGGAAGGCTAGAGATAGTCAACAACACCAAGACAGCTCTCCAGCTGCTTCTGAACACGGTGGAACCAGAAGGGACCTTTGCAGTCAGCTCTGGGGAGGGAGGCAGAGCACAGCTTTGGTGGGGTGGAGCCCCCGGTTCTGGTTATATCTCTCACTGGCTCTCCACATGCCAGTGGGCTGTGTTTCTCCCCAGCCTGGCTTGTCACCTGATTTGCTGTCAGTTGCGTCAGTGAAAAGCTCTGGCAGGAGTTTGGAAGGGGGCTGGGGAGAAGCCAGTGTATTTCTCACCCTCATTTTTAGTTTCTAAGGTGGTTGCTCACCCACTTTTGTGGCTCTTGTTCCTTCTGTATTAAAAGCCCGGTAAGGACCCAGCTTCCATTGGACACTGATCTTGGGCTCAAGTAAACTTTCCTCCCTCTCTGCTGTTCAACTCCAGGGTTATCTCCTGCCATCTCAGCTCCCCCGTCGTCCTATGTGATAAGAACTCCCTCCAGGAAGCCCATTCTGTTGTAAATACTTGAAGTGATTTCTGTTTTCCTACTTAAACTCTCAAGAGAAACAATGCTAGTATTTTAAAAGTAAGGCATCATGCTTATAATCTAATCTCATTTTTAGAAAATCAAATGTAGATAAGAACATACAAAACATGTAAGAAATTATTAGTTTAATGGGATTGGAATGTGGGATACATACTGGGAAGTTTTTTAATTTTAATTCCCAGTTTCTTCTTATTTTTACATAATTTATTTCCTCCTTCTCCTTAAAACAAAACCTGAAGACAATACTTTTTTATAGAAAGTTCTTTTTAGTTTGCTGATATTGAAGCAGGTGCCCCTCATGTTTCATTTTTATGTTTTTGTTTTGCGATATTGAGTTGCATCTCTAACTTGATACATCAGAATGTAACCACAGGAGCATCTGCACATAGAATTCTGATGGATTGGAGCTGTAGAGGTAGAGCCATGACTGCACTTTAGACCCCCTCATGCACCTGTTCTCCTCCATAGGCCTAATTTACATAGTTAATAGAAGACTAACCATTCCATCAGTGCTTTAATCTCCTAAGAAGAAGTAAATGAATCTAAATACGAAATGCAGTTAGTCTATTCATTTAATTGTAGGCAAAAACTTTGTCTCACATTGATCGGAATAGAATTGTTCTCCTAAAACATACCTGTGTAAATATAAGGCCTTGGAGTCTCATCAAAACAAAGTTTGTTTAAGGATATAGAAACTTTCTAGGTTAAATTGAATACTAGAGGTTTAGTGGAAATGCCTGCCTGTCTTTGGGAGGTTAAATCACATTTTCTCTGATCTCCTCTCCTTTTATATTTAAACAGCTATGACTATTTACATGAAGCATCATCATATTAAATTATTTATACTTAAATAATGTGGAAATTTTTATCAGGGAGCACGTCCCTGGTCAATGACTAGGAGAAGGATGCAGGGAGGAGGAACACAGTGGGCCTGGGACCTGGATGTGTGACTCATGAGGAACCAGTGCTCTGTGGGGTCAGCTCCACACCCGACCAGCAGCCCACCTGCAGACAGGAGGAGCCCAGGTCCCTCCCAGAGAGGTCGGCTGAATGAGGGCCACCAGGCCGTTCATGGGGTTGCCCTCACATCATGTCAGGTGTTTGGAAACAGGAAGAATATGGGCATGGCCAGATCCAGCAGGAGAGACGCTGCTTCTCCGACCATTTTCTTGGTCCAGACCCTGCTGCTTCTAAAATGGCCTATTTCTCGGCCCCACCAGAGAGCCAAGTCTCAGGCAGTTAGAATTTTGTGCATTCTCTTCTGGAACACTTAGATAATAGATGATGGGTGGCAAATTGTAAGGTTTTCCTGGACAAAATTAGCCATAGGAGATGTGGTAGGTCATTAATGGATAATTCATACATAATTTTTAAAGTACAGTCGAAAATAAAATAGGCAAATACAACAAAGGTGTCATGAGGCCTATCACAGTTTGTGTAAACTCAGGTGAGGAAAAATGACAACATTCACAAAAAATAGCTCCCTTCTTTGCTTTCAAGCCACTTAATAAACATTGTCCTCTGAGGCTGGCAGTGCAGGCATAAGCCTGGAGATCAGTTCTTCTTTTCTGTGGCAAAGGCAGTCAGGAGTCTGAATGAATTGTAAGTGATGAGCAGTTCTGGTGGTGTCCACAAGTAAGAGAGGGATCTGGTTATAATGAAACAGACTGAAGAGCAATGTCAAAATGGCACAGGGCTGGGCTCCTTGGAAGGAGCTGCGGGGTGGCCACAGTGAGTGGAGCCCTGTGCAGTGGGGCGTTTTGTCCAACAGAGTTTCCTTTCAAAGGCCAGGGAGAGACTGGAGCAGCAGCGGCAGGGACTGAAGGAAGTCCCAAGGTGAGAGCCCCCTATGTGTTGAAGATGAAACTCTTTGGGTTACAAAACCAAAATATGCATCTTTGGGAAGTTGGTGCCATCAGTGCAAAGTCAAAATGACCGGGCATTCCCAGGGCCTCTGATATGCTCAATAATTTTTTTTTTTTTTCTGTTGGAAGATAAGCATGCACACACCTGCTCCAGTATACTCTCAGGGTATAGATACAGAGGACCTAGGGCACCGGCTACTCACACGAGGGGATAGCATGTTCAGACCCTGCCCGGGCCTGCTAAACAATGACAACTACAACTACAACAACAAAAATAACCAGGCGTTGTGGCGGGTGCCTGTAGTCCCAGCGACTTGGGAGGCTGAGGCAAGAGAATTACTTAAATACAGGAGTTTGAGGTTGCTGTGAGCTGTGTTGCCATGGGCATCTGTGAGACTCTGTTTCTCTCTCCCAATCAATCAATCAATGAATAAAAGTGTATACCACACAATTGAATTGGCTGAGAATTGCCAGTGTGCACTATTTAACCTGACTAGCAACCATGATGATAGAGGGGTGCAGAAAAACCTGGCCCTTTCCCAGGATGATGTGTGAGATTCAAATAACAAGGAGTCAGTGTTCATTCAAATCCTTGGGCATTTGAGATTACACTATCTGTCAAATTTGGAGTGATTTATATTTCAAAATTCTGGCTAGATTCATTTCTCTTAAATATGTGACAATAATGGAAAACAGGTAGGAACTGGAAAACTATAAGATCTTTTAACTTCTGTTTTCATTTAAATTTCTTCAAGTTAAAAATGATTTCTCTAAGTACAAAAAGTAAGATGTATTAATAGTACAGAAGCAAGTAATGCTCGGCATTTCATCTGAGTATCGGTGAAAGCATTGAGGAGGTGACATTCTAGGCCTGAGAAAAGGGTAAGAAAGCTGGTTAAGAGAAAAAGGGCAGTAGACGTGTATCCCCCTCCCTCCCTGTATTGTTTATAATCAGACCTTTCCCTGAAGGATTTACTTAAGCAACAAACATTTATTGTGTTCCAACCATTTGCTCAGCACTGGACAAGATTTGTGCTGAACCTGGGTTTATAATTGACCTCATGGACCTCATGATTCAGCAAGAAGAGACAGGCCAGAAAAAGCTAATTGTACTCTATCAGTTGCAAGCAGCATTAGAGTCGTAGAAAAAGGACAGTGGATATTCTTATTGGGTAGAGATAAAATAGTTAAGAAACTCTTTACTTGGGAATGAATGCTTGGGCTCTATCAATGTCAATTGCATTTTGCCCAAAGATTTTATGCAGTGGAATGCAAAGAGGAATAACAGTGTTACAAGGCATAGAGGAACGGAAGGACAGAGGAAATTCCAGTGATAGAAAGTTATTAGTTCCCATGAGAAGATAGGGGATGCGTGGGTGAGCCACGGAGGATGAGGCAGCGAGGCGTGAAGAGCTGTATATGTCATGGGAAGGAGCCTGAGTGTTTTCCTGCAGGTGATGGAGAGACAAGGAAGGCTTTCATGCAGGAGGATGACATGACCAGACTCAAAGATCTGTGAGAGTGAAAGGATAGCTCCAGGCAACAAAGACTAGGAACCCAGAGCAGAGGGAAACATTTCCGGTGGTCTCGTAGCTCTGAAAGCCATTCCCTCGCTGGGGCTTTGAGTTTGTTTTTAGGGTGTACTTTACAGTAGTCAATTGTACACAATTTTTAAAAAAATGAAGAGACATTCAGGTTTCTCTTTAAATGATAAAAAAACTTTTACTAAAAAATGAAGAAGGAAGTGTTAACAACATGGCCTCTGAAAAGCATACTTTGAAAATTAAAAAAAAAAATTCTTTGAAGAGGCCATATAGTCATTTACCGATGGCATCATTTAGGTAAAGAACATTTCATGGGTGTGTTAGTTTCTATTCATAACCTTTAAAGCCTTCTCTTAATCATGTAATGTGCTAAAAAGCATGAGAAAATATAGAAAAGAAAAAAGAATTTCTTTTTCAAAAAGCACAAGCTAAAGAGAAATCTAATGGTGAGGGTTTGGTGTATAAATAAAACATCTTAGTCCTTCTTTTGATTTTATCTCCTTTCTGTCCACAAACCCAATCCTTTAATGTTGCCTAATTTTCACACTAAGGATCTTGGCTAAGCTTCCTTATTTAAAATTATGTTTCCGTGATATCTTACATTATAGAAAATTATTTCTCTTTCTAAAGGAAATGCAAAGTGCTGTCAGAATAGTTTTGCATCATTTTTGGAAACACCTTGAAAATAGATAATGTATGAAATGTTTGGGGTTTTGTCTTGTTCAACTATTGCCATAGGGATAAGATACCCAAAATATATCCTAAATATTGAATGTGTGCAGGTAAAGATAAGGAATCGGTACAGACAATTTACTGGAAATAGTTTTTTCACTCTCAGCTCCTGAAAAAAACAGAAAAGACCTGGTTTGTTTCCAAACTTTCATTTAGGCTTTTATGCCCCCTAGTGGTTATTTGGTATATCTGCACTTGTAAAATAATGCTGGTGTTTTCACAGCATTTTCTTTGCACAATGTGAGTTCAGAGTCTTTATATTGACAATATATAAAATTAATTCTGCCTTAAGTATGCAAATAAGAAATTTTAAACATTATTTTGGACATAACACTTTTAAGGATTTAATAAAAGCTGTGATAACTCTTTTCAGGGAAATGCATATGAGAATGAAGTATCAAGGAGTTCGCTGATCCACTCCAATTAATTCATGAATTCTTGGAGAGTCCTTGGACTCCCAGCCACAAAGCTCTAATTAGGGCGTGTGATCCTCTGGCCTCCTCTTTCACTTAGTACACACTAAGATTATTAATGCTGTGAAGAGTGGAAGAAGTTTTTAAAACATACACTGTTAAAAGAACAGTAGCTCATAATTTGGCTGAAGCAGGAGATAACACAGAATGCTTCAAATAACTTTGCATGTTAGGTGATCCCAAAAAATTCTCAAGCTTTCCAACAGAGCTAGGATAATATAATGACAGATCCTTCAGGCTAATGCTGGAAACAAGTTTTAGGTAGCTTTTTAGGTAAACATTGATTTCAAAATGTCAAAGAAAAACCTGTTGTCGAAATAATACCAAAGTCCTTCTGGCAAACAAGTTCTGTACCACAAACAGGTGTAACACAGCAACACACACACACACACAAAGTTGTTTGCTGTTTGCAAACATTACAACCACTATAAAAATCATCTATCACATTGTGATCCTTTTGTCATACCAAGCTGATGGCAGAAAATCCATAAATAAAATAGATACTGAGGCCCTACAGGGCAGAATTAGTAGTTAAGAAGTGATCCAGCTTCCAGGTAGGAAGAAATTGTTTCTTAGACCTCTCAGACTAGCACTCAGGTCAAAGAGAAAAAATCAAAGACAGAATCAATAATTAAAATGCACACACACGTGCACATAACTGGCTAGTGGCTTTCAAAGGGATAATATACATATCACTTACTTTCATCTTTTTAAAGGATACCTATTGTTCAACTACTTATACTTCCAAAGACTGATTTGTGCCCCATGTGAGGGCTTTGTTTTTAATTAAACTATTGTGATAGCTTAAAACCACTGTTTTTTTTTGTTGTATTTTTGATATAGCACCTGTCTTATACAATGTACTGGGGGCCCCGGGACTTCCGAGCACCTGCACAGGAGCCTTCCATTAATTTACTCTATTGCTTGTACCCAGTAATTTACAACTTTTCATTGTAATAAAGGAAAAGAGAACATGAGAGATTGACTTAGAGTAGTCATCAAGGTTTACAGGAAAATCAGAATTTCCTTTTGCCTTATGAGGATCTCTCCCACCTTCATAAATGTTTATGAATTACCTGATTTGTGTTTTTTCAGCATGCATGGGAAAGAGGTTCAGAGATGGAGAGTCATGCATTAGCTGAGGAGATTTGCATTATATTACATTACTCCTTCATCAAATGAACCTACATATGTACTCCTCAAATAAGAAGAGAAGAAAAAATAAAACCCATAGGAATAGGAATAGGAAGCTAACAGAACTGTGTTTGAAGATTATATAGGAAATTCAAGGAAATATTTCTCCACTTGAGATCTAAAGACAGCACTCCATCCACCATAACCTCCCCCCTCCCTTCCAAAAAAAATAAAGTACTTTGTAAATTAAATTTAAAAAAAATTTTAAAAAGACAGCCATACTCTAGCCATGCAATTTCTGGACAAATGCCAAATAGGGGAAAGTTACTAAATAGTATTTAGTATTAATAAAATTCGGTTTACAATAAATTATGTTTAAAAATAATGCACATGTTCAACCTATTTCAATACTACTTGATAAACCAGGGAAATAGATAAATAGATGATGGATAGATTCATTTGTCTACCTGAATTAACCAGATTTAACCACCATTTTTGGCATTATGTAAGTAAAGTTTGTCTAGAATTCAATAACTTTGCTTAAAACTTTGGTAACACTTGAAAGTAAAATCTTCAATAATAAAAAATTAAATCTTTTCTGAGAAACTAGTCCTTCACCTAATACAATAAATCACCAATATGTGGTAAAATATAGTATGTAATTTTAGTAAGGTATTTTTGGGAAGTATGTGCAAATTTAGAATTAAAATTTTTTTATGTTAAGGATACCTCCATATTGTATCTGTTTTACTGATGGGAGGAGACAACGTGAAGTCTGGCAGATGTTCAGATTATAAAAGGAGCGGAAAGAAACTGGGATGGCTCTACTAATAAGGTGAATACAGGGGAAAGATGGGACTCCTAGAAGAAGCAGGGGAGATTGGGAGTAGAGAAAAGCTTCCTTTCAATTATCAAATTCAAATTTCTCTGTTATGTGAAACCCTTTAGTATTCTCTTATATTAAGTTTACCCTCCTTTATTTTCTTTGATTTTTTTGAGAATTTATTATATACCTTATTTTACTATAGGGGGCTTCTTGCAGTCAACCAATTTTCTTAAAATACAGAAAAAAAATTCTGTATGAAAATAAATACTACATCTACGCAATGTTTTAGTTTAACTTTTCTGCGGAAATGGAATTCTGAAGACTAGAGATATAATATTAAATTCTAAAGGAAAGCAGAAAAATAAAATATATAATCCTTCTGGGCTTAACATAAAATTAAGTATAAGGAGTCAGGGAAAAATGAGATGTGTTTTTATCTTGAATATAAAGAAGAAAGTACCAGCAGGTAACCAAGTTGCTGAGGATAGAAATAATCATTAAAAGATGGCAGTGTCTTAGGAGCATTTAAACTTTAAATGATCATTTCTCCAAGAGAAGTGTGTCACTTCTCATTATAAGCTTTGTGTTCTAAGCCCTTCCTCCAGTGAGTTTCAGAGGGATATGATTCCTGAGGTGTATAATGCTATTTTGCTTCTTCCTATGCATTTGAATACTAGTTAAAAGATCCTTTGTTAAACAAAGAAAAGCAGCTGGTTTTGCCAGAGACATTTTCCATCCCTAACAGATTCTATGCCCAATTACAAGTTTGCAGACAGGAATTACCCATTGCCACTTCTCGAGGCCATTCCTAAATGGGAAGAAGGACAAAATGGACAGTGTAAAAAGAGATATGAATCATACCATGATTTTTTTGTTATTCTCCAGTATATTCAAATAATGAAATATGTTCAAAAGATTACAAATATCAACTGCAATCCAGCCTCAAGCAGGGGAAGAGAGTCGGGGGAAGAACAGAAAGAGCGCCCAGGACAAGGGGCACGTGGAGGGTGGCAGCTGGTGCTCCTGTGAACCGGCCAAGGGCCAGGGCTGTTCTTAGGAGAAGAATCACAGGACAACCTGGACTGTCTGAGCACCCCTGCCTGACCTTCTTCCTTCCTCTCTCACCATCTCCCTCTGCTTTATCTCACCATAGCAGAGCATCGGGGACCATCTTAACTGGCTGTGAGAAGGGAGCGTTCTGTCCCTCTGGCATAAAGATGAGAGAAGATGTACCCGACTCTGAACACTTCTTCCCCTTCTACTCCCCCCCATAGCCACTGCGGTACTGCTCAATCCTCTCCAGTGTTCACCCATGCTTTCTTAATCATGAAAGAATTTCATATAGCAAAAAAAAAAAACATAGTGGAGATGAATAAGTATCATCTTATTTGATGCAGATTAGCGTAGCTTTCTCACACTAACCACCCCTATGTATCTGTCACCGCCTTTTCCTTATGAATCCTTCTAGACCACAAATTTTCTGCCTTTCAGAAAATTGGATAGGAAGACTAGATTTAACCACCTTTTTGGTTGTGCCTTTCAAAACATTGGATCATATCATTGTGTTTTTTTGGTTCTGCCTTTCAGAAAATTGGATCATCTCATTAATTTTCTCTAATTCTTAGAGGTATATCATGGTTACCTACCCTATAACACAGTGATCCTAGAATACAAAAGTAGTTTAATAAATACTAATTTTTAAAAATCACTTAGGGGCAGGGAAAACTGTATGATGGACTCAGCTACTTTATTTTATATATTTATATTTTAAAAGGCTTACTTTTATGACATGGATTAAATACTTCTTTGGCCATAAAGAATTGAGCTTTATTCACTTTCCCTTTTGAAAAACGTTTTCTAGACTTCAGTGATGGGTGTTAAAATGAAACTTCTTTTCCTAAAGCTTCACACACATGTGTGGGGGGCGTTAGCCTTCTCTGGGACCTACTGCATACTCAGTGCAAAATGAAAGAGGATATTTATAAAACGTGGTTGGGCAGATACAGAAATCAGCTCCCATGTGCACAGCATTGTACAAAAAAGGAGTTGAGCTTCGAATCCCACTGTCGCATCTTTATAGTAAGAACAGCCTCAAACCTTTCTAAACTCATCCTCTAAGTCCCTTTACCTTCGACTATTCCTTCACTAACATATTTAGACTATAATTTAAGTTGCCAAATAGATTACAGCTAGGAATCCTGTTTCATATCGACATAGCATTCTGGTTCTTGGATTATTTATATACTTTTTTTTTACTATAAATTAATAGTCCTTTGGGTGCCAAAACCTTGAGGGAATTTTAGACATGATAAGTTAGTCTAACTCTTGGTCACCCAAAATACCAAGAAGAATGAGTAACTGAGTCTCTGAAGCAGAGGACCAGAGCTTAGAGCGGGCTCCTCAAATGTGGTACCTTGATGGATCATCTTTTGTGACTGATGACAACTTTTTCTCAGTCAATTCCACTGCAACTTCCATCTCCACATCAACACACAAATGTTTCCCAACAAAAACAATATGAATTAGAGTGATTATTTCTTGGGCCACTTCTCAAAATATAACATGGCTCCAACTTCCTAAACCCACTTGAGTCTGGATTTCAGGATGAGTTCTGAGCTCTGTCTCTAAGGTTATATTCTCAGAGCTCAGAGCATCCCACGTCCCTAAAGTGAACAGGGAATACTTAGACTTCCACAGACAGAGTTGGGTAACTTTAGCAATAGTATGAGCACAAGTCCTCCCTATCTGTCCCCCTTCCCTGACCTCTTAGACAAACTGTCAGTAAAGAAAAGATATTCAACTAATACATTATAGAGAATGATTAGGGGACAGAAGACACCCCTGGATAAGGTGGCCAGCAAATGGCTTGAATGAAGATGTTTAAGCAGCAGCCTGAATAATCACCATCTGGGAACTAGACGCACAACAGATGGCCAGTGTGGCCGGAGGCCAGTGAGCTCGGCGGAAGTTGATGTGAAATATAGGCAGGAACTAAACCAAACTATAGGCAAAAGTGATGATTTTGGATTTGTTTCAGTTAAAAGTCCATTAGAGAATGTAAGCAAAGTAGCAATTCTCTAATTTCCATTTATAAAACCACAACTCTGGTTGCTTTGTTGGCGTGAATTATGGAGTGGCAGTTGTGGAAAGGAGAATTTGGTAAGAAGCTATGCCTATGGCTGTGGGTAGAAATGGCAATAGTTTGGTTTGTTCCTGGAAAAATATTCAAATGGGATACAATTTGGTTTAGCCAGAAACAAGACCAGTTAAAATATGACATGTGGATACTGGAGTAACGGGGGGGGGGGGGGGGGGGGGGAAGGGTCTTTCAGTTTTGGTATGAGAAACTGAGGGGTTTGTTGTTCCATTTATTTATTGGTGCCGGCGTGCGGAAGAACAGATTTGAGAGGAACAGAGGAAGCTAGAGAAGTAAAAGTTACAGTTTGGGTAATTTAAATGTCAATGGCCTCTTAGGCATCAGGAGTAGAAGTAATCAGAACAGACCACTACAGATACGAATCTGACTTTCAGGAGAGAGATATGAGGGCTGACAATGGAAATTAGAGCTTCAGCTGCATGTAGATGGTTTTAAACTGGAGGCTGAATGAAATCATACAGAAAGAGGGTTTATCTGAAGAGCATAAAAGGACTTGAGACTGAGACTTGGATTACGCTAAGATTCAAAATCAGATAAGGGGAAAGGAGCCAGAAAAGAAGATGGAAAGTGGTAGCCAACAACCAAAGGGATTTTGAATACTGAAGTCAAGAACTAAAAACATTTCAAGGAGAGACGAGTCAACTAGGCAAGGAAAACAAGAGACTGAGTAAGATCATCCTGGAAAAATGGCCAATGCGTTTTACAAGTGAAGGTTAACGTGGATCTCAAAAAGTTTATTTTTTTAAGTGATTATAACTGATGAAAATATGATGTGCTACTTTTCTGTGTGAATTTCATAACCAATCCAAAAATATTAAGTAGTAAAGTGTGTTATTTGGCCTATAAATTGCAGAATACAAATATTGACTTAAGTAAATGTAAAGAACCTTGCCGTATCATGTAAAGGACAAATTGAAAGCCATCATTACATCATCTGGCTTAAAATATTTTCTAATCAAAGAGAGAGACTTCTGAATGTTAGGATCATTTTTCATAAGGCTGAAAGGCAATTTTTATAGCCAGATATTCATAATTTTAGGCTTATTAAAGTCTAAAGCTGTGTACATTGTGGTCACGAAGTAGAAATAGGTATGTCCAAAAATTCATTTGACTTAAAAACAAATTATTTGTACCAGGTATAAATGTTTTTCTGTGTCTTAAAACAACATGTATATTTTTTTTCTCTAACCAGATATGGTGACATGGTACCAAAAACCATAGCGGGGAAGATTTTTGGTTCCATCTGTTCGCTGAGTGGGGTCTTGGTCATTGCTCTACCGGTCCCCGTGATTGTGTCCAACTTCAGTCGGATCTACCACCAAAATCAACGAGCAGACAAACGAAGGGCACAAAAGGTGTGTATTTGGCTCTGTGCAACCATGACTTAGCACCTTCCACTTTTTATAATGTGCTTTAAAATCCCTTACTGGCTTTTCAGTGTTCTAGCTTAGTTACCAGCGGCATCAATCAGGACCAGTTAATCTACACCAAAAAGAAACTTAACGTCTCTGTGGCTTAAAACAATAAGGAATATTTTTTAGTCAGACTACAAGTCCAGAGGTGGAAACTATCTTGACAATGCACTTGTCCAGTCATGTCAGCAGGAGGAAAGGACATGGTGAATCACACACTGCCTCCAAAAGCTCCTCCTGGAAGTGACTCCAGTCACTTTGATCTCTGTCGCATTAGCCAAAGCAAGTTACATAGCCATGTCTAACTTCCAAGTGGGCAGAGAAATATAATCTTACCATGGGGCCAGAAGCCGAAGGTAAGAAATATTTGGTGAACAGCATGAAAGACAGAAGTAAAATCAAAGACGGATTCTTGACACATTATATTAAAATCAAGTTTCCATTAATAGATCTGATTTGCCGAGAGTCTATCAGGGATCAAAATGGTTCCAGTAAGCGAGGGTTATGGAAGGGCACCAAATATGTCTCAGATATTTTCCATGATTGACACAGGAAGTAGGAGAAAGATGATCATTTGTAGCCGAGTTTTATTTCTGGCCTGGCAGTTTACTATTTCTTTGAACTTCATGCCAGTTAATTAATCCTGCTAAGAGTAAGCACAACGTATACTCAATTATACAATGGGGAAAACAAGGTGTTAAAATTATATGTAACTGTATATAAACCTACATAAACACATCATAATATTAACACTACTTAATGATTTTTAATTTTTTATTTCAAAATATTAAAGGGGTACATGAATTGCTTTTCTTCTGCTTGAGACAAAGTTATAAGTGTGCCCATCACCCAGACAGTGTACATTGTACCCATTATGTGTGATTTCACCCATCCCCTCTTTACCCTTCCCACCTGCTTGATTTCTGTTGAATTTTACTTCCATCTGTGGACTTGACTGTTATTTAGTTAGTTCCAATTTAGTAGTGAATATGCGAGGTGTTTGTTTTTTCATTCTTATGATACTTCATTAAGAATGGTCTCCAGTTGCATTAGGATTGTTACAGAAGGAATTAATTCATTTCTTTAATAGCTGAGAATAACTCCATGATATCCACATACTACATTTTATTAATACATTCATGAATTGATAGGAACTTGGGTTCCACATCTTGGCAGTGGTGAACTGCGCTGCATTAAACATTCGAGTGCAAGTATCTTGTTGATAAAATGACTGTTTTTCCATTGGGTAAATGCCCAGGAGCGGGATTGCTAAATCAAAGAGTAGGTCTACTTTTAATTATTTGAGGAATTTCCATACTATTTTCCATAGACGTTGAACCAGTTTGCAGTACCACCGACAGTATATTAGTGTCCCTTCCCCACCACATCCAGGTCAGCATCTATTGTTTGGGAACTTTTTGAAGGGAACCTCATTCTTACTGAGGTTAAGTGATACCTCACTGAGGTTATAATTTGCATTTCCCTGATGATTAGTGACATTGAGCATTTTTTTCATGTTTATTGGACATTAGTCTAACTTCTTTTGAAAAGCTTCTGTTCATATCTTTTGCCCACTTTTTAATGGGGTTGTTTGATTTTTTTTCTTGCTGATTTGCTTGAGTTCTTTGCAGATTCTAATTATTATTATTAGTCCTTTATCAGATGTACAGCATGCAAACATTTTCTCCCATTCTGAATGTTACTACTCATTCTACAGATTGTTTCCTTACCTGTGCAGAAGCCTTTTGATTTCATCAAATCCCATTGTCGTCGTTGTTCTTGTTGTTGCTGTGATTGTCTTTGGGGTCTTCTTTATAAATTCTTTGCCTAGGCTGGATACCTAGAAGAGTTTTTCCAACATTTTTTTCTGGAAGTCTAATGGTTTCATGTCTTAGGTTCAATTCTGCCATCCATCTTGAATTAATTTGAGTGACTATTGAGAGGAATGGATCTTGTTTCAATCTTCCACATGTGGCTGCCCAATATTCCCAGCACTATTTATTGACTAGGGATTCTTTTCCTCAGTGTGTACTGTTGTCTGCTTTGTTAAAGATCAAATGGCAGTAGGGGGATGATTTTGTATATAGGGTCTGTATTCTATCCCATTTGTCTGTGTCTCTATTTTTGTGCCACCATGTTGTTTTGGTTACTGTAGACTTGTAGTACAGTTTAAAGTCTGGTAAAGTGATACATCCAAATTTGTTCCTTTGCTGAAGGTTACTTTGGCTATTCAGGCTCTTTTCAGATTCCAAGCCAAGTGTAGAGTTTTTTTCTATATCCGTGAAAAATGATGGGTATATTTATGTGGCTTTCAATGAATGTGTGGATCACTTTCATGAACATTTTAACACTGTTGATTTTGTTGATCCATGAGCATAATATGTTTTTCCATTTGTTTACAACATCTGCACTTTCCTTCCTCACTGTTTCATAATTCTCTTTTTAGAGATTTTTTATCTCCTTGGTAAATATATTACTGGGTATATTATTTTCTTTGTAGCTATTGTGAAAAGGAATTGGGTTTTTGATGTAATTCTCTGTTTGACTGTTGGTGTATAGAAATGCTACTGGTTTTTAGATATTAATTTTGTAACCTGAGACTGCTGAATTTGTTTATCAATTCCAGGAGTCTCTTGGTGGAGTCCTGGGGGTGTTCTAGGTATAATATCACATAACACCTAGAAGGAAGGAATTCTCACAAATTTGTTTTATGAAGCCAGTATCACCTTGATACGAAAGCCAGGAGAGAACACAACAAAAAAAGAAAACTACGGAACAATATTTGTTGTGAACATATACACAAAAAATTTCAATAAAATTCTAACAAAATGAATTCAGCATATCAAAAACATAACCCACCACAATCAAGTGGGCATCATCCCACAAATGCAAGAACAGGTCAACATTTGCAAATTCATACATGTGATTTACCACCTAAACAAAAGCGAAAACAAAAACCATAGAATCATCTCAATAGATGCAGAAAGACTTTAACAATATTCAACACCTTTTTATAATAAAGACTCTTAACAAAATAGGCATAGATGTAACTTATCTCAAAATTATAAAAACCGTGTGACAAACCCACAGCCAACATCATACTGAATGGGTCAACATGGAAAGCATTTCCACGTAGACCAGGAAAAAGAAAATGATGCCCTCTGTCACCACTTCTATTCAACATAGTACTGGAAATCATAGCCAGAGCAATCAGGCAAGACAGGGGAATAACGGTCCTTCAAATGGAGAAAGAGAAAGTTAATGTTACTGATGTCTTAGTCTGTGCCAGGCATTGATATAATGTTTTTCAAAATATAATTATATGGCCTTCAAAATAGCTCTAGGAGTTAGTTTCCATTAGCATTCTAACTTTATATATGGGAATCCTCAGGTACCCAGAAATTAAGCAATCCTAAAATCACATACCTGTTAAGTTAGAGAGGCACTCTTTAATCCAAGCCAGTCTGGCACTTTGGTCCATACACTTAAACACTATGATAGGAGGCCTCAAAAAAAAAAAAGACTAAGTAAATGTTACATAGATCCCTTCCCTATTCTTCGTCAAAATAGTCACCTTGAGAGGGAGAGGCAGGGCCCTGTTGCTTAGAAATAATCATACAGGGTTCCGGAGGTCAGTGGTTAGAGCATCAGCACTGCACACCAGGGGTGATAGGTTCAAACGTTGCCTGGAAAAAAAAATGAAAGAAAGAAATAATCTTGAAAATCTTTTTTGTGTTGCCTTAGGGCTGATGGTACTATATTGGCAGTATTCTTCACGCTCTCTGTATCTTTGCCCTTTAAGGATTTATTTTTTAAATACTAAAAAAAAAAAAAAAAATTATAACCATGGCTGAAGTGGATATGTACTTTGGGTAATGTGGTGTAACTGTAAAATATCATTAGAGAATTTGTTGTTCTTCATTACTGGCTTTGTAGGTTATTTCAGAATCATATTTTAAATATTTTTCCAAAGAATATATACCTCTTTAGTAAAGGATAAAATCTCATGGAGTAACTCTTTGTAAAGTTCAAGTTAATCAATATTGTCACACAGCATATTATCCAGAGAGCTCATTCATCTCCACTGTCAGAGATCCTCTTCCTTTAACAAAGAATCAATCTTTCAGCCTTGTGGCTGCTTGCTGTATGGATGAATATCTAGCCTTTAACTATTACAGAGAAGAATAAGAAGTAATCCAGTTAATATGAACGTAGAGAACTGATAATATAGTGAGTTGGGAGGGTTAGGAAAATGCATCCCTGGGCAATGATGGTCTCAGACGTAGCAGAGTCAGAGGGATTTCAGCCACAACAGGTGCCTCCCCAGGAATCTTCAAGCACCACAACTGGGGCTCTGCCCAAATACTACAAGCCCTGAACTGGGCATATATGCATATTGTGTAAAGTAACAGAAATCCTACAAAAAACTTAACCCCATACCAGCCATACATCTTCATTCTAGAAAGCTCTTCTTTAATATCCAGAGCTACCTATATGAAAACAGTAAGAAGTGAAAATATTATTTTCAAACAAGATTGTAAAAATGTTTGTATTTTTCAGAACTTGTCATTTTCAACAAGCAAATCAATACATTTTTAGAGTATTTTGGAAGTCCTTTGGCCTAAATAAATTTACAAAGCAAAAATAAATGTCACGCCAGTAGAGGACCTAATACATGCCACAAAAGAGGAAAAATTCAATTCAAGTTGTGGGGGAAGGGGATCAAAGGAGGGGGAGGAGGAAGGGAGATAGGTGTGCTCTCACTTAATGGGCACAATGTAGGGGTGTATGGGACACCTTTGGGGTGTGCGACACAACCACATGAGGAATGCAAACATTGTAACCTAGTTGTTTGTGCCCTCACATTAACCTGGAAATAAATAAATGAAGGAATGAATGAATAAATAAATAAGATGTTATAAAAGTACACTAATTAAAAAGTATGTTTTATGAATGCTTTTGGTGTCTTGAAAATATCTACTATATTTAAGTTTCTGCCCTAATCCAGTGAATTTTGCATATCAGTACAACTAAAAAAGTTGGCATAATAAGGTCAAATATAATAACCTAAAATAATATGTTCAGTAAATAATCTGTGACCAATAAACCGAACATAGTCATTTGAGAAGGAACAGTGGATATGGAACTAAATAAGTTACCAAGGGAAAGTTTCTATTTTCCTTCCCCGGAGATTAAAAAAATGCATTGCAAACACCCGTTAGACTACGATTGTTTAAATTTATCTGGGACCAGATGATTCACCCAATATTAAAATTATGCAAAAGTAAGCAGCTAATTCAGTCAAGAGAGCAGTCAGCTCCGTAAAAACATTAGCCAACCTGACTAATAAAAGTAATATTCCAGAATGTTTTCTTCTATACCATACTTTTTGGCGTTTAGTCTAATTGCCAATTCCGAACTCAAATAAAAGCATGAAATAGACACAGCATGGATTTGAGAAAATTCTCATTGTCACTGCGAAGGATACTCTCCTTCTAGACTCTTCTTGCTCTCTGTTCCCACACTTCCTTTTTTAGGGAATACGTCATTTACCACATTTCTCTCAGTCCTTGATTAATTCTTAGGTAAACACAGATACACTTGTGGGTGAATACAGGCCTAAACCATGATGTCTTTCCCCCACTCTCACCATTGGTAATTTTATTTTCATAGATTCATTTATTCTCTCTATTATCCAATAAATATTTATTCAGTAGAATGCATTTGCCAAAATGAAGCTAGATTAATGCAATGTCAGGTGGCAAGTTTGATACTCTGAAGCAGGTGTTTTAAAATACAGATCACATCACCTCATTATCTGCATACTCACAAGGCTAAGATGTGAGTAATTATATAATAATCATAATAAAAAGTATAGTTTTAATTTAATAACACTATTAGCAACAACAACAACCCTCTCTCGAGTTTCTATAATGTCCTTAGTGCTGTATATCTGCTATTTATAATATCTATTATTAACTTGCAAAATAAATCGATTATTTCCATTTTACAGAAAACATCTTGTTCACATACTTGGTTATTGAAGTCCAAAACAAAAATAAAGTAGTGTTATTTGAAATACGAACTCTTTGGGATTTTTTTGTGTAGATAAATCTGAATACAGTGAGAAGTTTAGAATCTTTAAGCCAATGTACAGAGTAAATATATATTTTTTTACTTTCATGTGAAAATTTTGACATTGATTCAAAAAGATGTTACCAATAATCAATTTGTCATTTATCACACTCTGTGTAGTTTTCAAACTTCAGATTCATTGGAATCACCTGGAAAGCCTATTAAAAAACAGTTGCTGGGCTCCACCCCCAGAGCATCTCATCCTGAAATTTTGCATTTCTAACAAATGCCCAGGTGATGCTGAAGCTGCTGCTCTAGGGACCACACTTTGGGAGCCACTGCCTATTACATTAAGCAATGTCCAAATAAAAGAATATTTTTGCAGCATCTTAGAATAATAAAAAAGCAAGAAATAACTCTTTATTAGAGCCTGGTAATGGTCTCTGAGATTATCTACTTTTAAAAAGAAAACTACCTTGATCCTAACTCTTCCCAAACATGAATTTGTTTCTGATACTCTGCTCCATCGTCTTTCAGTTGTCACCTGTTCTCTTATGGCCTTCTCACTTCTTAGCCTTTACCCCTGACCACAATCCTAGGACGGATGGCTTTGCCCAGCTCTGCCATCTCCAGGATTAACCAAGCTCAAGAGCCGGGAATATTGCACTGTCTGCCGTTGACTTCCTTCTATCTTATTATTGGGTGTTGTGCTAACTTGGCTTATTTCTAGGGCAGCTATATTCCTTAGGAAATGAAAAGATTTCAGTAAGTTCCTTAAATGTTTAAAATCTGATAAAGTTCAATATGATACCTGCATATGAGCCATTTTATTGAACCTTAATGAAAGAAACAACTGTAAGTATAATTTCCAGAATACCTGGTGCAGGGAGTAGGTGGGTTAATATTTGAAGATTAAGAAATTGCCTCAAATTACCAAAAAGAGATATCTTCCCTAGCTCACTTTTAAGGCTCTCAAGGATGTCCTGATTTTTCAAAAAGGTTGTAAAAATTTTGTGATTTTGTAACAAGATGGTCCAATAACTTCCCTCCATCTACCTCATACCTTGTGTAGAAGATGGTTGTCCATTGAAGGTGCTTTGCTTACACAGCTTTCTCTGATTTTCAGCCACTATTCTAGAAAATGCACTGTAAAGTTTATACATGCATACTGCCATTTGGAGTAACTAACAAACAATCCACTTGTTAGAAACCTTTGTGTTCCACTGTGTACTAGATTCTGAATGCTCCACAATAAAAGAGTCCCATGTCAAATTAGTTTGAAAAAAACTGCACACTGTATCCCCTCTTAGCCTCACACTGAAGGTCTGCAGTAGGGTATGTTGTGAGGAACCCCAGAGCAAAGAAACGTGTTTGATATCTCAGCATTTCCCTTTATCTTCCTGAGCACAAAACTAGTTGTTTGCTTTGTCGGGGTGGTCCGGATTTTACCCATTACCACTTGGGAATTCCATGGAACCAACTTTGAGAAACTCTGCTCAGATTAGACAATTAGACAAAACTGTGCTGATGAAGAATTGAGATAAGTAAGAAAAATGTGCTTGTTAGACGAATAATTTTTCCAAACACAATCAGCATTTAAGGCAAATAAAAAGTTCAAAAAGAACTTCAAAGCACTATTTTTTTCAATTGACCATGTAAACCTTACTTTTCATTAAAATTTTGGGAGCACCCTACTTTCCATACAGGCTAAGGTAAAGTATTTACTGAAACCTTACTCTAATTTCCATACTAGTTGCCGGTACTTTGCCAAGAAGTTCTACTTCCTGCAGTGTGGAGGGGAGGGATGGAAGGAAGACATTTCCTCCTCAGCGGGGGATACTTTCTTTTAACCTCCCAGTGCTTTGTCAGAGTTTCTGAGGTTGTCATTCTGAGTGGGTACAAAATAAAGAGATTTTCTGAAATATCTCTATCAAATAATTTCTCTCAATTACCTGCTGGAATGCAGGATGTCACCACAGGTCATAAAGGCTAGCATTCAACAGGCATTTGCTGTGATTTTTCACAAGACCAATTGAACCAATGAACTCATATATGTAGAATTGTGGTAAAAGGAAAGGAAAGCCATGATTGAAATTGAGGAGGAATGTTCTTTCTCTAACAGTCCATGACTCAGCAAAAAATAGTTACTCTGGCTCTAAAACATCTTCTTTTTCCCTAAGAATGACGTCTGTGCTGGTGGCTGACACCATACGCAGACCTTCCATGTTATGAAGAGAGACTCAAACCATGTACTGTGCTGGGCAGTCCCCTGGGTTAATGCATGTGTCTTATTAATGAAAGTAACTGCTATTTCCCAATGCTGCTGCTAAGTCCTTGAAGAAGAACAGAGCTGAAACCCGAAACTGTAAGGAGGGCAATATTATTACAGACAGTAATTAAAAATGAAAGAAAGAGAAATGCAGAAAGGAAAAGAGGGAGGAGGAAAGAGAGGGGAACCAATGAGAGAAATGAATGATTCGGATCAAAGAAACTTTAGGACTGAAATTTCAACAATAGCCCCTTTTTAGAAATTAGTATGAAAATTGCTTATTCCTGAATTATTAGGCCAATTTTAGGTAATTTCCAAATGTCACTTGCGATTGTTTTATTGAATTTGGCCTGAATTCCTGCATTGGCAGCACAGCCTTTGAAGTTCACATTTCCCTGCCTTCCTACTTCATCTCTAGTATTGTTTCGGTATTTTGCGTGATATAAACATGAGATTGCCAAACAAGAATTAGATTCATCTATTTTTCCCATCACTTATACATATGATCTTTATACAAAGTATTATTTCAACCTGGACTCAGCACACAGGAAGAATAAATTTAGGAAGGAAGAGAGAAGGGGTGGAGTTCAAGCCAGATGATATCTCAAGGCTATTTTGAGAGCTTTAAACATCTCAGTGCTACTCTCAAATGACGTGGATGAAAGGGCATCTTGATACAACAAGTTTGTACCAAGAGAAATTTGGTAAAACCTATTAAACATAACACACACACATATACATACGCACACACTTTGATCCAGGAATAACTCTGCTTCCAGTAATCTGTCACGCAGAAAGTTCATAATGATGTTCAAAGCAGGCAGCATTGCTTATAATAGCAAAAGATTCTTTAAAAGTTACTTGGTAGTTGGCCTGCTAAATAAATGATACTTCACCATTCAGTGGTTTATTATGCATCCATAAAAATGAGGTGGATGTATACGTGAATATATGGAAAGAGTTCCATGAGTTAATAAATGGAAACAACTAAATTCAGAAACATATGAGGAGTATTTGCCTGAGTAATAATATATATGTACTTGGTTTTTTATGCTTAGAAAATATATATGTAATAATATATATGTACTTGGTTTATATGTAATAATATATATGTACTTGGTTTTTTGTTTGTTTGTTTGTTTGTTTTGCAGTTGTTTTTTTTGGCCGGGGCTGGGTTTGAACCTGCCACCTCTGGCATATGGGGCCGGCACCCTACCACTTTGAGCCATAGGCACCGCCCTGTACCTGATTTTTTTATGCTTAGAAAATTTCTGAGAGGATTCCCTAGACGTAGGACCAGAGGTTGACTCTGAAGCATGAAAGTGGGGTGGCTCCAGGGCCAGATGGACTTTTTTGCATGCACTTCGGTGGAATTAAAATTGTAGTCATGTATAAAAATGTACCACAATGTATAAATGACCACAATTTTAATTTCACCGAAGTGCTAAATATATATATATTCCACCGAATATATATATGTATTCATTTTCCATTTTAAAAATCTGGATCACTTTACATTTTTTATTAAAAAGAGCATTCTAAGAGTTGAGATTAAAAATAGCACTTATCTGGATTGTTTAAAAAGGGCAAAGAAGGAGTCTCTGTAGGATAAGCTTACAAGAACTTCTTATGAAAGCCTGTTGCTAATATACATAATACAGATAGAATGGTCACAGTCCTGTTCTTTAGCAAGTGTGAGGCATACCTATTCCATGACAGTCTAAGGCCAAACATGTCACAGCTGTTATAAAGTAAAATAATAGAATATCAGGAATCTGGCTAAACACTGCTTAGTACTGGCTTTGACTGTCTCACTATAGTGGAACAATTGAACTGACCACCTAAACCATTTAAACTGAATGACATTCTCTGTATAAAAAAATGCATTAAAAATAAAAATAATGTGAAAATCTCACTGGATAGGCTCCCTATGTTCTTCACTTCAACTAAGTCAAGAATGAAATAGAAATCAGGTGAATATACAGTTGTGTGGACCTGTGTCAGTAAACAAAACAGACAAATTCAGGAATGATTTCAGAGAACTCATATGGTTAGTCTGGAGTCTATGTTGGGTAAGTGAACAAGGTAATTGCAGAAATAAAATTTTATATTGGAGGCTGCAAGATACAGATGAATGGTCGTTCTTTTGTAAAAAGAAAGAAAAAGAAAAGAAAAGGCAAATGGTTCCTGGATCTTAGTTACTAATTTTAAAAACGACATTGATTTAAATGAAAAGGAGTGGGCAGCTGGTCTGCTGGGCTACTGGCCTTCATTTCATTAAGTTCCTCAGACCAGGAAAGATGAAAATATAAGTAAAGCAATAAAGTTATTTTTCTCTTGACGCAATTGAGAGAAACAATAATGGAATAGTTTGATCTTTAAAGGTTTAATTACAATTCTTAAATGCAAAATCCAGCTCAAAGGTAGTTAATTGATCTTACTAATAAGTGTTAACTAAAATAAAGTACTTAAAAAGGGTACAGGAGTAATTTTCAGTAGTTATGTGTAAAAAGCTGATTGGCTTAAATGTATGCTGACATTAGGATCGCTTGAGAGGGCAATCACTGTTTTATGAAAATAATTCATGAGTATAAACAGGACATTCATTTTTCTTCTCCTATAGAAAGCCAGACTTGCCAGGATCCGGGCTGCCAAGAGCGGAAGTGCAAATGCTTATATGCAGAGCAAACGGAATGGCTTACTCAGTAACCAGCTGCAGGTACAGTCAGGCACTGTGCCTTTTTTGTTGTTTGTTTTGTTTTATGTTCCATTAATTGATGTAATATTGATTTAGTTCTGTTTAACCAGGTGATTTTATTGTGGATAATTATGACAATAGCTATCAAAACAACAAAGTGTCAATTTTTTTTTTTTTGTAGCTTCACCCTACACAATCCAGTTGTCTATAGCAGGTTAGAAACTGGGCTGTGACATATCCCCAGTGAATCATGATGCTTACTCACAATCAGGCAATATTCATGCACTGTTTTGTATCCACATGGGAAAGGTAGAAAATGCTCAGTAATTTAAATTCCTAATTCTTTTTCATTTCAATACTACTTGAGTTCCTTAAAGTTCATTTGGGTGGGAGGTTTGCGTGGGTGGGTGATATAACGTCTTGTTTTACTTTTTAGTGGAAAAGGAACACCATTCAGCGTTAGGAAGGTCTCACAGCCTGAAACACAATCGTCTTTCCTTACAAAATGGCTTTTATGTAAGGTGAACATGATAGTGGTTTCAGGATTTTCTAAGAACTGGGTTAAATTTTATCATCCAAAGATAATGGCTCCCTGGTTTACAAAAGGTAGTTGGTAGTTGAATGAGTAAAAGAGATTTAAATTTTCAATTCAGGGAGGCATGTCTAAAAGACTAGACTGCTAATTTGAGGAAAAGGTAAATGTTGATCATCCAACTTAAAAAGCAAGTGCACGTTTGTTTCTTTTTAGTTTTTTTTTTTTTTTTTTTAAAGTTGCCATTTAATCTCAGAAAATAGGCCAGATCTCTCTGTGGAAATGTGTAGCTGAGGTTCTTGTTGTTTGCAAATAAAATAAAAAGCTCTTCTGTCTTCTCTTTGTTAAAAGTCCTCAGAGGATGAGCAGGCCTTTGTCAGCAAATCCATCTCTAGCTTTGAAACCCAGCACCACCACCTGCTTCACTGCTTGGAAAAAACCACGGTAAGGAGACGGCCTGGCTGACAGTCATTCCATTGCTTTTGTGCATACTCAATGTCTCCAAGCGTGATTTCACTGTCTGCATTACTGGAAAATACGCTAAAATACAAACAAGCAGAAAACCCACACTATCTGAAATTACTTTGAAAGACTACAGTGACATTTCAACTCGGAAAGTATTTGAGTCTTGTTTAAGATGTTTTACCCTTAACTCCAGTTTAAAGTACCAGTTAAACACACACGGAAATGTGTCTCCTAATAGTAAGTTCTGTAAAATATCATTTTTTTCCTGATTCTTAAAATACTGATTAAGAAAGAAAAAGGAGGGTGGCGCCTGTGGCTCAAGGAGTAGGGCACCAGTCCCATATGCCGGAGGTGGCAGGTTCAAACCCAGCCCCGGCCAAAAAACCACAAAAAAAAAAGAAAGAAAAAGGAATGAAAAATGAAGAAGTTCAAGTGTTCTTGACATCTGGATAAAGACATTAACAATAACAAAAAAAAATAGAGAATAAAGAAATATAAGAATTGCTTTCATTCACAGGTATATGAAACACAGATAGATAATAAAAAATACCTGTTCTCATAAGAAAAATAACACATGTCATCAGTGGTGCACTCCTGGGTGCTGAAAAGTGAATCTGCATTGCTCCACTTCCAAGTTCTCAGGTTCACTTGCCTTTAGCAAAGGCATCCATTTCTCAGCTAATTTCTCAATGTGGGTTGCAAGCTGTGGTGATCACAGAGCAGAGCAAAACTTTTGCCATGTATAATCAGTTCAGCTCACTCACTTAGCAGAGTTGCACCATTTATATTATCAAGTCTAATATATTGCCCAACCTTTTTATTTATCAACAGTCATTCAACAAATATCTATTACTGCCTACTCTGTGGCCACCAATGAGTCAGATACAAGATATACCATGAAAAGAAGTGTGGTTTCTGCCCACATCAAGCCTCCGTTTATGTAGCAAAACACACAACAGGGATGTTACTAGAGAAGGAGTTGGTGGGTGGGGCAAAGAGGGCAGAACCAGGAGGAGACCAGCCAGGCGAGGCTTCCTAGAGGCACTAGAGTTGAAACCTGCAGGGAGACTTAGACTAAGAGATTAAAGGTCCCGCAGATGATAAAGTACTTGGAGAGGGCAAGGACGTGGCCTCAGAGAAAGTGAAAGAACACAAGGGTGAGAGGAAGGAGAGAGGGTAGCATGGCACACAGGAGACAGAGAGAAAGTTAGGCTTTGGGGGCAGGGGACAATTTTTATTTTATTTTCCTTTTTTTAGATTGAGTCTCTCTCTGTCACTCTGAGTACAGTGCCTTGGAGTAATAGCTCGCAGCAACCTCATACTCTTAGGCGCAAGCAACTATTCTCTTGCCTCAGCTTTCCAAGTAGCTGGGACTACAGGCACCTGCCACAACCCTTGGCTAGTTTTTCTGTTTTGGGTAGAGATGGGGGTCCCGCTCTTGCTCAGGCTGGTCTCCAACTCCTGAGCTCAGCTTCCTAGAGTGCTAGGATGATAGGTGTGAGCCACCACACCTGGTCCAACAATTTTGATCTTTATCTCACAGAAATTACTTATGAGTTTTAAACAGGGCAGTTGTATGATTATGTTTGCATTTTCAAATTAAGATACGGGCAGGTATATAACCTATTAAGGTAACTCTTTGAAAGTGGAATAGTACATTAATGATAGAATGTTCTTATTTCTATCTTTTTCTTTTATTTCCCCTTTTTTTACTATTTTACCATTCAGGGCCTTTTTTTAAATTCAAAAATACTCAACATCAAAGAATATAGTTTAAATCGATTAGATTAGATTAAATTATGTTACCACATTCCTACAAAAGTATGTGGTAATCAATAACAGAATGACTTCTACGCTTCCACTCACTGATGAGATAAATTAGAATCTCATGCATTATAACTTACATTATGTATGTGTATGCACATTGTAAGAGAAGGAAACAGATCGTGAATCCTTTGTACACTGCATTTTTCTCTAAAATTTAATGCTTAACATGAAATTTTGGTTTATCTGATTATATTATTCTCTGGACTTGAAACAGTAGAATGTTAAGTTTTATTTACTTCAAAATGCTTATCTCAGCAAAGAATGACAAAATGAGTAATAAAACAATCTACTTCTTATTAGCCGTTGAATTGTTTCAACTGTTTTACTAATATTTTAGGATGAGTGATGGTTAAGGGGAATTTAGTATGTGCAAAGCCTTCCATTATACACATGTAAGACTATTGCCACTCTCACAACAACAACAACAAAATAGTAATTGAAGTCATTCTCTAGTAATTCGGACCAAAATGTTTCCCCTTATACTTCTGAGGTAAAATTTATGCCTAGGTATTTTAGGGGGAAGCTCTTCACTAAACATTTTAAAAGCAAAATTTGTACTGTGTATCTATAAAAGATGGTATGTGAAATGACTCCCATTACTGTTTGCTACTGGGCTACAGTTAGAAAATAGGGGCAGAAGAACCCTGTGTCATGAAGGAAAAGGCCACAAAAGTTGGGCGTAACCCCCTTCAGGTTAAACCTAAAGGGACACATTTTGCAGATAATTGTATTTACCTTGTTTAACTCATATTTTTCTATATACTGAGGATTTTAGAGGAGCATCTAAACACATGAATAGTTTCTTAGGTGTCTCGTTTTCTAATATAAAAAAAAAATGTTTTAAATCCCATGTGAAAATATTTGCTGGTACACAACAGATGATCTAACTTGGGACATTCTTTTAAATTAGTCTCTTTTTCATAACTTCAACTTGTTTAAAAAAAATAAAGTCAGTATGAATGTGCACATTCCTGTGGTTTTTTATATTCATTTTTAAGAGATTTATTTAGTTTATGACTTTCAGATTTTATGTTTAAATTAATAAATTATATTTCAGGGTAAAGTTAGTCTACAAATGACAGTAAATCAGCCTGCAAAGGCCAATCTTTAGGTCCAACTGGAGAGATTTTATTTCTACACAAGTGACAAAAAGAGGTGGTTTTGATATTCTAATCTCCACGAAAATGTTCAAATCTAAGCATACCCAGGCATATTTGAATTTTAAAAATAAACCATGTATTTCCCTTTTTAAAATGAAAAAAATGTGTTTCTCTGCTTTCTTCCCATTTTTCTTACAACTGTGGAACAGAATCACGAATTTGTGGATGAACAAGTCTTTGAAGAAAGCTGCATGGAAGTTGCGACTGTTAATCGTCCTTCAAGTCATAGCCCCTCTCTCTCTTCACAAGGAGTCACCAGCACTTGCTGTTCACGGCGACACAAAAAAACTTTCCGCATCCCAAATGCCAACGTCTCAGGCAGCCATCGAGGCAGTGTGCAGGAGCTCAGTACAATTCAGATCCGGTGTGTGGAGAGAACACCTCTGTCTAACAGGTACCGAGATGAACCTGTGCTCCTTCCCAGGGCATGTCCCCTAGGGTCATGTCACTTCTACTAACGTCTAAGCCCCAGCTCCCAGATAGAAAGAGATAAAACTTACACTGTAGCAAGTTGGAAAATAGATTGACTGACATATCCATTAAGAAAAGATGATCAGGCACACACGTTTTTATTTCTTCAACTCCACCACTTCTGTGAGCAAGGTCTTCTGTACTCAAGAGCCTCTGTGTAAACTCAAATACCCTGCAAAGATGATCAACACCAGTAAAACAGACGTACAGAATTGAGACTAATACAATTGAAAATTACTACACAGCAGCTAAAAATAGATCAACACGTTCAATGCAACAATGAACATTAAAATTCTACCTACACAAACCATTTTTAGCTGTATACCATTTTGATCATAAGGGATTTTTTAAATCACAGCAAATACCAAAAATGCAATATAAAAATAGATAAGTGGAATACTAAAATTATTTACCTCTGGTTAGTTTATGAACAATTTAAGCAAAATTTTCATATTGATATTTTTCCTTTGCTTGTCTTTACTTACTTTTTTTCTACCACAAACACGTGTAATAAAAAGTAGTGCATTTAAATTATATCAGTCCTTAAAAAGATTAATTTCTACCAAAATAATTTTACTTTCCTTTTCAAATTGGAGAGCATAAATTTTTAGAGTGGTGGTCTGTAAATTCAGTATGATTTTTTTTATTGGCATCCAATAATCTTTGTTGAAAACTTTGTTGAGATTCTGAATTTAGGCTCTGTGAATTTATATAAACTAGATGTCTATGGAACAAAAATATTAAATTAAGTTTTCCGTGAAAAAATTAATTAGCTTTAATCTTTATTCTTTATACCATTTTTTTCTCCTTTCTCCTTCCTCCCCTTCCACATATAAAGTATAAAATTCAACCATAGAGTATAAAATTTACCACTTAGAAAAAAGTATTAAATAATAACAGCTCACTTTCTGGTTTCTTAACATGTGGTCAGCACTTGGGTAAGAGCTTTAGGGAATTATATATCCCAAAAACAAGAAAATAAAAAGAATCACGTGTTCAAAAAAAAATTATAAATCCATACATTACAACCCTCTTGTAATTGTTTCTCAAACCTCTCAGAGATTCTGGGTTAAAACTATTTTACTTTGCTCTACTCAGGCTGTCCAAATATTATGTAATCTTCTTTCTTTCTTGCATTTTTGTACAATATGCTTTGGGAAACAACTGAACCAAATTAAGCTGGCTTTTAGACATATATTTAATACTAACTTACTAATGTTCACCTTAATATATATTAGTGTTTGACACTTAATTTTTTTAACTATAGTACATTTTCTTAGATAATTCAAATGTTATTTAGAAGCATTAAAACATGCATTTTTCAGCTGTATGAAAAAAATAGGTTAATAACTTGCTTTCTTAAATCTTACTTTTTTTCCATCAGCCGATCCAGTTTAAATGCCAAAATGGAAGAGTGTGTTAAACTAAACTGTGAACAACCTTATGTGACTACAGCAATAATAAGCATCCCAACACCTCCAGTAACCACGCCGGAAGGAGATGACAGGCCAGAGTCTCCCGAGTACTCAGGAGGAAATATCGTCAGAGTGTCTGCTTTGTAAGACAGTCGGAATCAAATCTAAGAAAATGTGAGCCCTGCCTGTGGAAAGAATTTCAATTTGGAAGAAAGAAGAAACAATAAGCCCTTTGCAGATTAAGGCAGCAAAACAAGAAGGTTGATAGTGAAACAAAACAAAACAAAACTTCCACACTTGAGGATGTGAACCAAACCACCACATGGCATTTCTAGACGGAGTCTGACCCGTGGTCCAGAGGAATATTCTGAGGCCCTTTGACTTTGCGAATGAGCACAATGAAATGCCGCCTATTGATGCTTCTTGTGATCAGAACTCTTTTTTAATAAAATAAAATAAATCTTTGAACATAATGTTCCAGTTGAATGCAAAACAAAAAAAAATATGGCAAACATTTTGATAAAAATTTTTCCTGTTAAAACCATGAACATTGGCTGTGACGAAGAGTATTACATATGAAAACAAAAAACTCATGCAACACATTTGTATCGACTGAAGGAAACCATCGTAATGCATGCTAGAATTCTTTGGAGCAGTGATCTCAGTTTCCTTATGTTGTCTTCAGACTAGGCATGATAAACTATAATTGTAGAAAGGGGGAATTTCTATGCACTTACCAAAAGCTGATCGTTCATGTTCCATGTTGGGCTGTGCAAACAAACTCCTTTAGAACTGCCGTATTTCTCCTGGGGATGCTTATTAGTAAATCTAAAGTGTTCAGATAGTTCAGTATTAATTATTGTTTAACCTTGCACCTAGATACTGTTACAACTGCAATAATTCATTGTATACTTGTTGTACCAGGATTCAGGATTTTTTGTTATTGTACTTTCCAGATCTTTATAGATACAGTAAGAGCTGCACTCATAGAAAAACTTCTAGTGTGGCCAAGTTTTAGATAAATTTTTAATCCAAAACTATTGTGCCATAATGTTGTTCAGTACTATTCTTTGTTCCAGTGTATTCCCGTGACTCAGTGCGTTATCTGTTCCTGTATTTCTACAGCACCTTTCTATTGGTTTATCGTCATCAATGTTTACTGTAGTTCAAATGAGTTTCCCACTTTTGTATTCCCCAACAGATTATCTTGTAAGTAGATTATCAGCAATCCCCTCATCAAAATCTAGGAAAAAAAAAAAAAGGAGTTGACATCTGTGAATTATCTCCAACGTCTTTGTTGTTTATGGAAAAGCTCAGATACTGGATATATCACTCTGTGTTTCATGAAAAGAGTTGACTGGGACTAAAATCACAGGATCAATGATCTCAGAATCTTACTTGATGTACTATTTATTTTGTTTTAGATCTTGAATACATTTTGAGAATAACTAATGTGAATTGAAAAGTAGAGATTAACTGGAGTGCTTCGTGTAGCAATATTTGTTGAAAGCACGCTTTCAACTCCATTCCAGAAGGCAGCACAAATTTATCTCAGAAAGGTTCCTGTGTATTGCAAGGTGCAATTTTCTCCACTAAATAGGAAGGACAGGAGTTTGATGATGCAAAATTGATCTCTTTGTACATTTAAGTGAAAAGTTTTTATACCTTTTCACCCTTAAAATATTATCGACAGACGTGTCTGCACGTGACAGTGTAAAAAAAGTTCAATGTCAAGTGCAAAGTTTTTGTTCATTCCAAGTCACCACTGTAAGGAAAAAAGCTTAGCTTCTATACATGAAAAAGTTAATAATTATCCCTCCATCATAGAGATTTTAAAATGCTTGTCATAATTTATCATGAAAAAGGATTAATCCAAACATTTTCAAGTTAAGCCAGAAATTCTTGCTTCCCATTTCTAGAATAGCTTCCAGAACAGTGCTGTGCACACAGTAGATCTTAATCAACATTTGCCGAGTGAAAGTAAGATAAGCTCAATTATCTCTTGGGAAGAACTGGCTTAAACCTAGTATGTCTCTTTAAAAGTTACTGATCTTCCCACAGCATAAATATTAACGGTTATATTAACACCTGTCTCATGTCACTTTATGCTTCTAGAGCAAATGTCTAGTGAAACTTCTTTGATGGCATTTATTGAAAACTTTTTCAAAAGTAGATTAAGGGAACTGCAATCAGGAATACTTACATAGTTTGATTCCCAATGAGAAGTTCTATTTTTCATATTCTTAATATTACATAAGAGAAAATGCAGTTAGGTTATTTTGGTTGACAGCTCTGCCTCCTCTTTTGATTTATCTCTTATCCCAAACCATTAATTTCTTTAGACTTTTGGGAAAAAATAAACTTTTTGATGTTTTAGGTGATTTAAAAATATACTGTGTTGGTGGTGAATGATTATCGATGACTGTGTTAAGTGCATCTGTAATGTAAGTGAAGTGTAATTCTTTCTGTGTACCATATGGAGTAACTAAGGTCATTGTTTTTGACAATTTTGTTTAAAATTCATATATCTTATTTCAAAGGATAGCATAATACCTGCATTATGCTGGAAAAAAATAGACCTTTGGAGAATACTTAAATAAAACATGTGCATGCTTGAACAGGACAGCATGGTTGACTGTTGCTCTATTTCCTTAGACTTCCTTTCTTTCCAGAATCTAGGATGTGCCATTCTCATGGTAGACATGTGCGAGAACCCTGTAACCTGTACAACTGAACACTTAAATCTTGTCTAACTGGGGGGAGACAATAGCTTTCTGCCAACAGTGGGAATCTCTGCAGAGACTTTTAACAGAAAAGTTAATATCATTTGAGCAAGGCCAGTCCCTGATTTCCTATACTTCTTTATTTTATTATTATTATTAAATCATAGCTGTGTACATTAACGTGATCATGGGGCACCATACACTGGTTTTATAGATCGTTTGACACATTTTCATCACACTGGTTAACATAGTCTTCCTGGAATTTTCCTAGTTATTATGTTAAGACATTTATATTCTACATTTACTAAGTTTCACATGTATCCATGTAAGATGCACTGCAGGTGTAGTCCCACCAATCACCCTTCCTCCACCCATCCTCCCCCCTCCCTCCCCTCTCTTTCCCCCTTCCCCATATTCTCAGGTTATAACCGGGTCATGTGAAAGCCATAAATTAGTTTCATAGTAGGGCTGAGTACATTGGATACTTTTTCTTCTGTTCCTGAGATACTTTACTAAGAAGAATATGTTCCAGCTCCATCCATGTAAACATGAACGAGGTAAAGTCTCCATCTTTCTTTAAGGCTGCATAATATTCCATGGTGTGCATATACCACAATTTGCTAGTCCATTTGTGGGTCAGTGGGCACTTGGGGTTCTTCCATGACTTAGCAATTATGAATTGGGCTGCAATAAACATTCTGGTACAGATGTTTTTGTTATATTGTGATTTTTGGTCTTCTGGGTATAAACCTAGTAAAGGAATTACAGGATCGAATGGCGGGTTTATTTTTAGGTCTCTAAGTATTCTCCAAACATGCTTCCAGAAGGAACATATTAGTGCATTCCCACCAGCAGTGTAGAAGTGTGCCCTTTTCTCCACATCCACACCAACATCTCTGGTTTTGAGATTTTGTGATATGGGCTAATCTTACCGGAGTTAAATGATATCTCAAAGTAGTTTTGATTTGCATTTCTCTGATGATTAAAGATGATGAGCATTTTTTCATATTTCTGTAGGCCATGCATCTGTCTTCTTCAGAGAAGTTTCTCTTCAAGTCCCTTGCCCAGTCTGCAATGGGATCACTTGTTCTTTTCTTGCTTATATGTTTGAGTTCTCTATGGATTGTGGTTATTAAACCTTTGTCGGAGACATAACCTGCAAATATCTTCTCCCATTCTGAGGCTGTTTGCTTGCTTTACTTACTGTGTTCTTGGCTGTGCAGAAGCTTTTTAGTTTGATAGGTCTCAGTAGTATATTTTTGAAGCTGCTTCAATTGCCCAAGGGGGTCCTCCTCATAAAATACTCGCCCAGATCGATTTCTTCAAGGGTTTTCCCTGCACTCTCTTCTAGAATTTTTATAGTTTCATGTCTTAAGTTTAAATCTTTAATCCAGAGAGGGTCTATCTTAGTTAATGGTGAAAGGTGTGGGTCCAGTTTCAGTCTTCTACAGGTTGCCAGCCAGTTCACCCAGCACCATTTGTTAAATAGGGAATCTTTTCCTCACTGAATGTTTTTAATTAGCTTGTCAAAGATCAACTAATGGTAAACAGCTGGATTCATCTCTTGGTTCTCTATTCTGTTCCAGACATCTACTTCTCTGTTTTTGTGCCAGTACCATGCTGTTTTGATCACTATCGATTTATAGTATAGTCTGAGGTCTGGTAGCGTGATTCCTCCTGCTTTGTTTTTATTTCTCAGTAATGTCTTGGCTATTTTAGCTTTTTTCTGATTCCATATAAAACGAATTTTTCAAGATCTTTGAAGTATGACAGTGGAGCTTTAATAGGTATTGCATTAAAATTGCAATAGTAGTATGGACATTTTAGCAATGTTGATTCTTCCCAGCCATGAGCATGGTATGTTTTTCCATTTGTTAACATTTTCAGGTATTTCTTTTCTTAGAGTTTCATAGTTCTCTTTATAGAGATCTTTCACGTCCTTTGTCAGATAAACTCCCAAATATTTCATCTTCTTTGGCACTACTGTGAATGGAGCAGAGTCCTTAACTGTTTTTTCAGCTTGACTATTATTGGTATATATAAAGGCTACTGATTTATGAATGTTAATTTTGTAACTCAAGACACTGTTGTATCCCTCCATCACTTCTAAGAGTTTTGTAGTAGAATCCCTGGTGTTTTCCAGATATACAATCATATGATCTGCGAAGAGAGAAAGTTTGATCTCTTCTGACCCTATATGAATACCCTTGATCGCCTTTTCTTCCCTAATTGTGGTGACTAAAACTTCCTTTACAATGTTAAAGAGCAGTGGAGACAACAGGCAGCCTTGTCTGGTTCCTGATCTGAGTGGAAATGATTTCGATTTAACTCCATTCAATATGATATTGGCTGTGGGTTTGCTGTAGATGGCCTCTATCAGTTTAAGAAATGTCCCTTCTATACCAATTTTCTTAAGTGTTCTGATCATGAAGGGATGCTGGATATTATCAAAAGCTTTTTCTGCATCAATTGAGAGAATCATATGGTCTTTGGTTTTTAATTTGTTTATGTGCTGAATTATACTTATAGATTTACGTATATTGAACCAGCCTTGAGACCCTGGGATAAAACCGACTTGGTCATGATGTATAATTTATTTGATGTGTTGCTGGATTCTGTTTGTTAGGATCTTATTGAATATTTTTGAATCTATATTGATTAGTGATATTGGTCTATAATTTTCTTTTCTTGTTGGGTCTTTTCCTGGTTTGGGGATCAGGGTGATGTTTGCTTCATAGAACGTGTTGGGCAGTCTTCTTTCTTTTTCTAGATTTTGGAACAGGTTGAGTAATATAGGTACTAATTCCTCTTTAAAAGTTTGGTAGAATTCTGACGTGAAACCATCTGGTCCCGGGCTTTTCTTTTTAGGGAGGTTTTGTATGGTTGATGCTATTTCCAAACTTGATATGGGCCTGTTCAACATTTCCACTTGATTCTGGCTAAGTCTTGGAAGGTGACATGCTTCCAAGTATTGGTCAATTTCCTTCAGATTTTCATATTTCTGAGAATAAAGTTTCTTGTAATATTCATTAAGGATTTTTTGAATTTCTGAGGAGTCTGTTGTTATTTTGTCTTTGTCATTTCTGATTGATGAGATTAGAGATTTCACTCTTTTTTTCCTGGTTAGGTTAGCCAAAGGTTTATCTATTTTATTGACCTTTTCAAAAAACCACCTTTTTGATTTATTGATCTGTTGTATAATTCTTTTGTTTTCAATTTCATTTAATTCTGCTCTGATTTTGTTATTTCTTTCCTTCTACTGGGTTTAGGGTTGGAATGTTCTTCCTTTTCCAGTTGCTTGAGATGTCCCATTAAGTTGTTAACTTCCTCTCTTTCCGTTCTCTTGAGGAATGCTTGCAGTGCTATAAATTTCCCTCTTAGGACTGCCTTTGCGGTATCCCACAGGTTCTGATAATTTGTGTCTTCACTGTTGTTTTGTTCCAAAAATTTGGTAATTTCCTTCTTAATCTCATCTCTGACCCAGCTATCATTCAGCATAAGGTTATTTAACTTCCATGTTTTTGTATGAGTATGCAGATTTCTGTTGTTACTCAGCTCAACTTTTATTCCATGGTGGTCTAAGAAGATGCAAGGAATAATTTCTATTCCTTTAAATTTACTGAGGTTAGACTTGTGACCTAAGATGTGATCGATTTTGGAGTATGTTCCGTGGGCTGATGAGAAGTATGTGTATTCAGTTTTGTTGGGATGAAATGTTTTGTAGATGTCTGCTAAATCCAAATGTTGGATGGTTAGGTTTAAATCTAAAATTTCTTTGCTCAGCTTCTTATTGGAGGATCGATCCAACACTGCCAAAGGAGTGTTGAAATCTCCAACTATTATGGAGCTGGAGGAAATTAAGTTGCTCATGTCTGTTAGAGTTTTTCTTATAAATTCAGGTGCATTCTGGTTGAGTATATAAATATTCATATTTGAAATCTCATCATATTGAGTATTACCCTTAACAAACATGAAGTGACCATTCTTATCCTTCCTTACTTTTCTTGGTTTAAAGCCTTTTGTGTCTGCAAATAGAATTGCAACACCTGCTTTTTTCTGATTACCATTTGCCTGAAATATGGACGACCATCCTTTCACCCTGAGTCTATATTTATCTTTTAAGGTAAGATGTAACTCTTGTATGCAGCAAATATCTGGCCTGAGTTTTTGTATCCAGTCAGCCAACCTGTGCCTCTTTAGAGGACAGTTTAAGCCATTCATGTTAATGGAGAATATTGATAAGTCTGCCCCACCCCTGATTGATGTTACTGACAGAACAGAACAGAACAACTTTGCAGGAATTTGTTTCTGTCCCTGCTAAATTACCCTGCAGAAGAGAAGCTGTTTTGAGTTCCCAGAGCCTGTGCCTCAGGCCCTGTCTCTGCTCCCCTGCTGTCAGTTTTAGCCTCCTGTCTTCCTTTGTCTATAGGCTGACGATCCCCTGAGGGCCAGGTGCCATCTTAGGCTCAGTAGAGTGGTCCTCTGGGTCAGCCCCGACCTGGGAACTTCCTGGCTCTGCGCATGCATTTCTAGTCCTGCACTCCACCCAAGCCGGTACTGCCTCAGGCAAACCCTTTACTCATGGGGCCTGCATTTCAGTCCCAGATCTGTTCTGTGGTGGTTGCCACCTGAGTACATGCCGGGCCTCCTCTGGTTGCCCAGGGAGAATATCTGGGAGTGAGCCCTATTGTTGCCAAAAGATGGCTGCTGCTCTGTGCGTTGGGGCACCACTGCTCCAGTGTGGTTCCCTCTCAGCTGACCATCCTCTCTTCACTCCCGTGCCACAGAGTCAGAACTGACCAGCTGCAGTTTAGGCCCTGTCCACACCCCACTCCTGGGGGACTGGCCTCCAGACCTCAGAGTGAGAGTGGAGGGGAGTTCTGGGAGGTCAGAGTTGCAGGTAGAGAATATATACAGTTTTATATAGTTTTATGCCTGGCAGGAGAACACCGTGGCACCCTAGTAGGGGAGGTAGGTCCAGTTTTTAGAGGGACTCTCCCGTGGAGTGTAGTGGGAGGACCTTTGAACTCTGCTGGTTTGTTTGTGGGGCACTCTGAGCCGTTCTCATGGCGGAGGGGACTCCCATCTGCTTGGTGATGGATTTTGTACCTTTTGTTGGTATCCTTTGGGTCGCAGCTCATCTCAGCGTTGATGTGCGTTCTTCAACCTTCTCTTGGTGCAGCTCTAATCCACCAGGTTACTTACTAAATTTCTGTCCTTTAACTTTCCTTCTGGACAGGAGCCTCTTTGGAAAGCTGGCTTTAGTCAGCCATCTTGTCTCTGCCTCCCTTACTATACTTCTTAAGTACCACTACTTACATTAAGTAGAAAGAAACTTTGAGGTCATAGCTTTGGTCAGAAGAAAATTAAATTCTCAACCAAAGGCTTATATCTATCTAGAAAAACAGGGTGATTTATTTGTTTTACTATAGGTGTGCATGCATGTGTATTTATATGCACACATACATGGTCTCTATATTTTCTTATTAATTATTTGTATTTATAGCCCTAGATTTATTGAGGTGTCAATCCTGCATTAAAAAATACAGCACACGGTGGCTCCTGTGGCTCAAAGGAGTAGGGCGCTGGCCCCATATGCTGTAGGTGGCAGGTTCAAACCCAGCCCCGGCCAAAAACTGCAGAAAAAAACAAACAAACAAAAAATACAGCATGCTTTCCTATTCCTTCAAATTAATCACAAGTTTGGCTTAGAAATAGCCTCGGGAGGGTTACTATGGTGTCTGCCAGTAACATTGCTCAAAAGGACAAGAAGGGGTTCTTAAAATCCCTTTGATAACTCCTCAGAGTTTGAGGGGAAAGACATCTCCTCTTCCCTGCAGTGTTATTGAGGTGTTTGTTCTACTAACTCAGAGGTACAGGAATGGTTATTTCTCTTCACTGTCTGTACTTCACCAGAGATTTCAATATTATTGTCTAGATACACAATAGTATTGAATGAAGGTTTAAATTATATCTATATCGGCTGGTTATGTTTGGATAATAAAACATTCTTAAAAGAATTTTACTTTTTACAAGCAATTATTAGTTTTGAACATCAAGTTTGCCTATGACAATTAGGAAATATATTTATTGGAAGAAATTTTTCTTTGAAAATAATATTTGATACATATCATACATTTTTTTTTTTGAGACTGAGTCTCATTATATTGCCCTGAGTAGAGTACCATGGCATCAAAGCTCACAGCAATCTCAAACTCTTGGGATAAAGCAGTTCTCCTGCCTCAGCCTCCCAAGTAGCCATATCATACATTTTAATCATCTTTACTGTCTGTCTTGTCTTTTTCCTCCTTTTTCTTCAAGCACTAATTATTATTTAGCAAATTACTCTCTCCCTTTCCCTAAATACTTGTTTCTCTGCTTATTCTGTGGAAATCCAGTAGGTAACTATATATTCATTCTACCAATTACTCAACTTAGTGTGCACATATTATGGACCAGACATGGTGAGAGGTGATAGGGAAATAGAGATCGCGAAACAAGATAAAATCTTCCTTAAGGAATTATATAGTAGAAAATAGCTCAAAATATTCTAAAAAGAAGAAAAGGAAAAGAAGCTATTCTTTTTTTATAGAATGAGAATATACCAGATGTATATATAGAGAGAATTAAAAAAAAAAAAACACATAACTTTGGGCCAGCCTCAGTGGCTCACACCTGTAATTCTAGCATATTTGGAGGCCACAGCAGGAGGATCACTTGAGGTCAAGTGTTTAAGACCAGCTTTGGCAAAATAGTGAGACCCTGTCTGAAAAGAAACAAAAAAGTAAAAAACAAAAAACTGCATGGCTACGGCCAGAAATTAAGACCTCTTTTAACATACAACCTGACTTGTAGAAAGCAAGCTGGGTACATGGTCAGCAAGTCTTCCCATCAGGAAAGCTGGAGGACAAGACCTCTTAGGCCAGCATGCTGAAATCTTTGGTCTAAGGAAGTCCTGAAGACAGAAAATTTACATATTTGTAAGAGGCCATCTAATGTCTTGAAAAGGCCCTGGGACCTGAATAAAGAATAATTCCTAATAAAGTTGACTTAGCCAGACTTGAGACTGGCTAAATAGTGCAACGTACCAGATAGAAATGGGATAGATTTATTGCAATTCAAGTACAATGAGGTTTCACCAAATATAAGGTTTCTCAAAATCACAGGCTTTGTCTCAAATGGCCAATGGAGCTAGTTTTCCAAAGGAAATTTTTTCAAAAGTGTTTGAATCTATGTATCTGTCCCAAATTTGGCCTCAGGCTGCTACTCAGGATCTCATACTCCAAGTTTTCTCCTTTCTGCTATCCTGTCACTTCTACTTCAATCTCTTGAACACATCCCTTCAACCCAGGTTACATAAATACATTGTTCTTTAAAGTCATTCCTAAAATGTTTTTGTCACATAATACAAATTGTCCTTCTGTAGACAATGGTTTCCTTTCTATGGGGGTGAGCAGGGACAGGTGCACAAGTGCCTAGCTTCTTGGTGAAAGGAAAAGAAATAAATCAAGATAAAACCAAAAGGAGGCATGCTATGGTTTGATCATGGTTAAAATCCATCAGAAAGCCTAACCTTCCCCCATGCCTCCACTCTACCTCCCCTGTTACAGTTTCAGGGAAGGTGAAGAACACTGCAGGAAGAGGAACCCACAATGCTGCTATGATTCTTACCTCACATCTTAGCTTAGCTCATCTGATTTGTCCTATGAAAGATCTGAGAAGATGGAACAAAAGAGCCCTGCATCCAAAAAGGCAGGTGTATCCTCAGGAGAACTCACCAAACAATGGACTGGGTTGGCATGTAAGAATCCCAAAGCTTGGGGATGGCTGAAAATCCATATTGAGTGGGTGGTAACAACAATTTGGAGAGAAATTGGAAGGAACCCTGGAAGACAAGAGTAGAGACTTCACAAGGACTACAAGGTCATAGAGGGGCATCTTTGGGGCTTTGATTCTAACTGACTATCCAGCAATTTTAAGTTTGGTTTAGATCAATTCAATTTCTTTGTTAAAGCTATAAGTTGCAATACCAAAAGGCTGTATATTCATCATAACCTGCTAACAGTTGTTAATAGTTTAGGCACCTGCAGATTGCTCAGAGATCTATAATCCTCCACAACAGAAAGGGAACACTTGAAATAGCAGAATAAGCAAGTGTTACTGAGAAGTGTGAAAGGGAGTTGAAAGACCAGGGTTGAATGGACCTTGAATTGGGTAGATGGATTTCTTAAATTTCCCAAAGACACCTTCTTGGAGATGCAGATTTTCTATCAAAGGACATAATTTCAAAAATAACAATGTCATGTGCATCACCATTTTACATAGGAATCAATCTGGACTTGTATTATTATTTTTTTTATTGTTGAGAATTCATTGCGAGAACAATAAACCAGGTTACACTGATTGCATTTGTTAGGCAAAGTTCCCTTTGCAATCCTGTCTTGCCCCAAAAAGGTGTGGCATACACCAAGGCTCCACCCCTCTCCTTCCTTCCCTCACTCTGCTCTTCCTTTCCCAACACTTCCCTCCTTTTTTCTCTCTCTGCTCTCCCCTTCCCCCACCCCCACCATGACCTTAATTATCATTAATTGTCCTTATATCAAAATTGAGTACATAGGATTCATGCTTCTCCATTCTTGTGATGCTTTACTAAGAATAATGTCTTCCAATTCCATCCAGGTTAATACAAAGGATGTAAAGTCTCTATTTTTTACAGGTTAATACAAAGGATGTAAAGTCTCCATTTTTTATAATGGCTGAATAGTATTCCATGTTGTACATACACCACAACTTGTTAATCCATTCCTGGGTTGGTGGGCATTTAGGCTGTTCCCATATTTTGACGATTGTACATTGAGCTGCAATAAACAGTCTAGTACAAGTGTCCTTGTGATAAAAGGATTTTTTTCTTTCTGGGTAGATGCCCAGTAATGGGATTGCAGGATCAAATGGGAGGTCTAGCTTGAGTGCTTTGAGGTTTCTCCATACTTCTTTCCAGAAAGGTTGTACTAGTTTGCAGTCCCACCAGCAGTATTAAAGCGTTCCCTTCTCTCCACATCCAGGCCAGCATCTGCAGCTTTGAGATTTTGTGATGTGGGCCATTTTCACTGGGGTTAGATGGTATCTCAGGGTGGTTTTGAGCATTTCTCAAATAGATAGGGATGATGAACATTTTTGCATATGTTTGTTAGCCATTCATCTGTCTTCTTTAGAGAAGGTTCTATTCATGTCTGTTGCCCATTGATACATGAGATTGTTGGCTTTTTTCATGTGGATTAATTTGAGTTCTCTATAGATCCTACTTATTAAGCTTTTGTCTGATTCAAAATATGCAAATAACCTTTCCAATTGTGTAGGTTGTCTATTTGCTTTGGTTGTTGTCTCCTTAGCTGTACAGAAGCTTTTCAGTTTAATCACTCCCATTTGTTTATTTTTGTTGTTGTTGCAATTGCCATGGCAGTCTTCTTCATGAAGTCTTTCCCCAGGCCAATGTCTTCCAGTGTTTTTCCTATGCTTTCTTTGAGGATTTTTATTGTTTCATGCCTTAAATTTAAGTCCTATATCCATCTTGAATTAATTTTTGTGAGTGGGGAAAGGTGTGGGTCCAGTTTCAGTCTTTTGCATGTGGATTCCAGTTCTCCTAACACCATTTATTGAATAGGGAGTCTTTCCCCCAAGGTATGTTCTTGTTTGGTTTATCGAAGATTAGGTGGTTGTAAGATGTTAGTTTCATTTCTTGGTTTTCAATTTGATTCCAAGTGTCTATGTCTCTGTTTTTGTGCCAGTACCATGCTGTCTTGACCACTATGGCTTTGTAGTACAGACTAAGATCTGGTATGCTGATGCCCCCAGCTTTATTTTTATTACTAAGAACTGCCTTTGCTATAAGGGTTTTTTTCCAGTTCCATACAAAACGCAGAATCATTTTCTCCAAATCTTGAAAGTATGATGTTGGTATTTTGATAGGAATGGCATTGAATAGGTAGATTGCTTTGGGAAGTATAGACATTTTAACAATGTTGATTCTTCCCATCCATGAGCATGGTATGTTTTTCCATTTGTTAATATCCTCTGCTATTTCCTTTCTGAGGATTTCATAATTTTCTTTATAGAGGTCCTTCACCTCCTTCGTTAGGTATACTCCTAGGTATTTCATTTTCTTTGAAACTATGGTGAAGGGAGTTGTGTCCTTAATTAGCTTCTCATCTTGACTGTTATTGGTGTACACAAAGGCTACTGACTTGTGGACATTGATTTTATATCCTGAAACATTACTGTATTTTTTGATGACTTCTAGGAGTCTTGTGGTTGAATCTTTGGGGTTCCCTAAATATAAGATCATGTTGTCAGCAAAGAGGGAGAGTTTGACCTCCTCTGCTCCCATTTGGATTCCCTTTATTTCCTTCTCTTGCCTAATTGTATTGGCTAGAACTTTCAGCACTATGTTGAATAGTAAAGGTGACAGAGGACAACCTCGTCTGGTCCCAGTTCTAAGAGGAAAAGCTTTCAGTTTTACTCTATTCAGTAAAATATTACCTGTGCGTTTGTCTTAGATAGCTTCAATCAGTTTTAGAAATGTGCCACCTATGCCTATACTCTTCAGTGTTCTAATTAGAAAAGGATGCTGGATTTTATCGAATGCTTTTTCTGCATCTATTGAGAAGATCATATGGTCTTTATTTTTGCTTCTGTTCACATGGTGGATAACGTTTATGCACTTACGTATGTTAAACCAGCCTTGCATCCCTGGGATGAAACCTACTTGATCATGATATATGACTTTTTTGATGATAAGCTGTAATCTATTGACTAAAATTTTGTTGAGAATTTTTGCATCTATATTCATGAGTGAAATTGGCCTGAAATTCTCCTTGGTAGTTGGGTCTTTTCCTGGTTTTGCTATCAGGGTGATGTTTGTTTCATAGAATGTGTTGGGGAAGATTCCTTCTTCCTCAATTTTTTGGAATAATTTCTGCAGTACATGAATAAGCTCTTCTTTGAAGGTTTGATAGAATTCTAGTGTGAAGCCATCTGGACCATGGCATTTTTTTGTTGGAAGCCTTTTTATTGTTTCTTTAATCTCAGTGCTTGAAATTGGTCTGTTCAGGAGCTCTATTTCTTCCTGGCTAAGTCTAGGGAGAGGGTGTGATTCTAAATATTGATCCATTTCCTTCACATTGTCAAATTTCTGGGCATAGAGTTTCTGTTAGTATTCAGAAATGATCTCTTGTATTTCTGTTGCATCAGTTGTTATTTCCCCTTTGTGATTTCTGATTGAGGGTACTAGAGATTTTACTTTTCTATTCCTCGTTAGTCTGGCCAATGGTTTATCTATTTTATTTATTTTTTTCAAAAAACCAACTCCTTGTTTCATTAATTTTCTGAATGATTCTTTTGTTTTCAATTTCATTGATCTCTGATTTGATTTTGGTTATTTCTTTTCTTCTACTGAGTTTAGGCTTAGATTGTTCTTCTTTTTCCAATTCCATAAGATCTCTTGTGAGATTGTTGATGTGCTCTCTTTCTGTTTTTCGAATGGCATCTAAAGCAATGAATTTTCCTCTCAAAACTGCTTTTGCAGTATCCCACAGGTTTTGGTAGCTTGTGTCTTCATTGTTGTTATGCTCAAGGAAGTTAATGATTTCCTGTTTTATTTCTTCCTGCACCCATCTGTTATTCAACAGAAGATTGTTTAATTTCCATGCCTTTGGGTGGGGTCGAGCATTTTTGTTAAAGTTGAGTTCCACCTTTTGTGCCTTATGGTCTGAGAAGATACAAGGTAAAATTTCAATTCTTTTGATTCTGTTGATATTTGTTTTGTGTCCCAGGATATGATCAATTTTGGAGAATGTTCCATGGGGTGATGAGAAGAATGTATATTCTTTATCTTTGGGATGGAGTGTTCTATATACGTCTGTCAAGCACAGTTGTTCTAGGGTCTCATTTAAATCTCTTATATCCTTGTTTAATTTCTGTTTAGAGGATCTGTCCAGCTCTGTAAGAGGAGTGTTAAGGTCCCTTGTTATTATGGTATTATCAGATATCATATCGCTCAGACTGAGTAAGTTCTGTTTCAAGAATCTGGGAGCATTTAAATTGGGTGCATAGATATTTAGAATTGAAATGTCTTCTTGTTGTATTTTTCCCTTGACCAATATAAAGTGACCATCTTTGTCTTTTTTGACTTTAGTTGCTTTAAATCCACATGTATCTGAAAATAAGATTGCAACTCCTCTTTTCTTCTGAATTCCATTTGCCTGAAAAATTGTCTTCCAACCCTTGACTCGGAGCTTTAATTTGTCTTTTGAAGCCAGGTGTGTTTCTTGCAGACAGCAAATGGATGGCTTGTGTTTTTTAATCCAGTCAACCAATCTATGTCTCTTCAGTGGGGAATTCAAGCCATTAACATTTATTGAGATAATTGATAAGTGTGGTAGTATTCTATTCGTCTTATTTGGTGAGAGTCCATTGCTTAGTTTTATCTTTTGCGTCAGTGTGGAGGTTTGGTTCTGTCCTTTAATTTCTGAATTCTTACTTTGCTGCTGATCCATTGTGGTGGTCAGTGTGCAGAACAGGTTGAAGTATTTCCTGTAGAGCTGGTCTTGTTGTGGCGAATTTCCTCAATGTTTGTATATCCGTAAATGATTTGATTTCTCCGTCAATTTTGAAGCTTAGCTTAGCAGGGTACAGAATTCTGGGCTGGAAATTGTTCTGTTTAAGTAGATTAAAGGTAGATGACCATTGTCTTCTTGCTTGGAAAGTTTCATTAGAGAAGTCTGCAGTCACTCTGATGGATTTGCCCCTGTAGGTTAACTGGCGCTTACTCCTGGCAGCTTGCAGAATCTTTTCTTTTGTCTTGACTTTGGACAGGTTCATCACAATGTGTCTTGGAGAAGCTCGGTTAGAATTGAGGCGACCTGGGGTCCGATATCCCTCTGAAAGCAGTGTGTCAGAATCTTTGGTGATATTTGGGAAATTTTCTTTTATAATATTCTCTAGTATGGCTTCCATTCCTCTGGGGCATTCTTCTTCCCCTTCTGGAATTCCTATAACTCGTATGTTGGAACGCTTCATAAAGTCCCATAATTCTGACAGTGAACGTTCTGCTTTCTCTCTCTTCTTTTCTGCCTCTTTTACTATCTGAGTTATCTCAAAAACTTTGTCTTCTACCTCTGAAATTCTTTCTTCTGCGTGGTCTAACCTGTTGCTGATACTTTCCATTGCATCTTTAATTTCCCTGATTGACTGTTTCAGTTCCTTCAGCTCTGCTATATCCTTTTTATATTCTTCATATCATTCATCTCTTATTTGATTCTGTTTTTGAATTTCCTTTTGGTTATTTTCTACTTTATTAGCAGTTTCCTTCATCGTTTCCATCATTTCTTTCATAGTTTTCAACATGTGTATTCTAAATTCCCTTTCTGTCATTCCTAACATTTCTTTATAGGTGGAATCCTCTGCAGTAGCTACCTCATGGTCTCTTGGCAGGGTTGTTCTGGACTGGTTCTTCATGTTGCCTGGAGTTTTCTGCTGATTCTTTCTCATGAGTGATTTCTTTTATCTGTTTCCTTGCCCTAATTTTCTTTTCACTTCCTCTTGCTCTTTAAGTTCTCATGCCTGTGGACTGCAGCACGGCCCGGGCTCCAAAACTGGCTGCGGCCATCCGCACTCTTCCTCTTGCTCTTTAAGTTGCCGTGCCATGTTCAGTTGCACGGAAGCTGTTACTCAGCCGCCATCTTGCTCAGATCAATCCAGGACTTGTATTATTTTTGTTCCCAGCTAAGCTGATAAAAAAAACAATGTAAATCCACAGAAGTAAAATCTTAATGCATGCTTTTCAATATATAGCTTCTTTCCTCAATAGATTCAGTGAGTGCTAAGTAATAATGCTTATGCTATGTAACAACCAAATAAAGATAACATTAATAATGACTGAAATTTCATTGGGTCTGGTCTTAAATAGTGCAGACACTGTGCTAATGACCAGACCTGTACCAATCCCTGGTAATTGTATTAGCCATATTTTCTATTGAAAAAACTTTAACACTGAGAACTTACAAGTCTGGATTTTCCCAATTTAGATAATACAACATTTTAAATTAAATCATGTATTTCTGTGGTAGAATTCTATTGTGTATAATATTGATACTGTTTCTTCTTTTAGAGTAAAAGAGAAATTAACGGAAATGGGGAAGGGAGTGCAGAGGAAAGCCTGCTTGAGTCCATACTCCATTTTTTACAGCACCATGATCAAAGACTATCTATCTTCCTATTTTCCTTGGTCCAACATTTTTTCTGATCTTGAAGAGTGTGCCAATAATAATTGCTTCCTGATTGATTGACTATTGGCAAGTTAAAATTCAGTGAAACCTAGCAAGGAAATATATGACCATCATAATTGGAAAAGATCTTTCCAACAACTCCACATTGGTACAGCATGCACTTTTGGTTAATTTTCCAGTAACAGAGATAATTATGTGTTATAACATCTACTATTTCTCATCTGCTCCCATTTTTTGAAAAAGTTCTGCCAAAATTTTCAAGGTTGTTTTTCAGGGCAGTAGTTATAGACTGCAGCACATAACTGGCCCACATGGTCCAAGTCCTGGAGGCTGATGATAATGAAACAGAAGTATTTTGGAATTAATACCAATAACCACAATTCCCACCCTTCAATATCTTTTGATTCAGAGAGATTCAGGTAGGCAAAACAATTGCATAATTCAGTACCCCAAATTAATATCATGCAATTAAAAATATTCTTGGATTTTTCCATTGTCACAAAAAAATTCCAAAATTTTTCTGTAAGTCATTGATTTTTTTTTTATTTCTTCCTAGTAAAATAAAAAAGCTTCAATAAAGGTATAAACATACACATTTGATTTATTCAGAACTGTAGAAAATTTAATGTACCATTTAAAATGGTCCTTGGGATATAACTACTTGGCATAAAACTTCTTTGGGTTTTATCCCTGCTTGTTTTATGTTCCAAAATAACACAGGCCTATTAATAATATCTTTTTACCTTCCACTTCAATCTTTTCCTTCCTTTTTCTCAAGTGGTAAATATATTATTCATTGCAAGTATTAATATTGTGTCCAAAACTTTCTTTACATGAAAAATTAAGGTGCAATCTTAAAAGACATGTATGGGAAATTAATGTTGTATATGGCTTACTATTGTCAAACTCTGATAACAACTTATACAATTTTGGTGTGACAAATTCTAAAATTACAAAAGTTATATTATAAAATAAGAAAACCTCCCCCAAATTGTCATGGAGAAGGATAAAAAATTCTAAAAGATTAAAAAACTGATAAAAATTTGGTCCATGATGGATACATCTTCAGGAGAGTGATCCCATGAGATTATAACACTGTATGTTTATTATACTTTTTCTGTTTAGATATGTTTAAGTGCATAAATACTTAACATTGTATTACAATTGCCTCCAATATTCAGTACAGTAACATGCTGTACTTTTAGCCTAGCACAATAGGCTGTACTTACATTAGCTATATAGTGCGCCATACCATCTATGTTTGTGTAGGTGCACTCTATGATTTTAACAAACTGGGAAATCACCTAAGTTAAGAAAGGACCACTTTATTAAGCAGTGCATGGCTCATGTGTGTGTGTGATCAGACACCTCTGCTAATGTCTAAAGTGAAGTGCATTTATTCATTCAAATGTGTAGAAGTCCACCTAATGAGACACTAAAGAGAGAAACAGAGCAGTGAGTGACTGGACGAACCTGAAACCATATGGCATTTGGAAAACACAGAGTTTGGAAGACCAGAAAAAGATGAATCATATCAGTGTTTCTGGTTACCTTGCCTAGAATTCAGTTCATTGGCAAAGATTCTGAGAATTTAGTTAAATTGTGCTGTAATTCTTTGCTATCAGATGTAGACATGAATGGTGTAGGATTATCTGAAATTGATTCAGATCATTTGTCCCATCACCTATATCCTCAAATTATAATTAGCATCTCAACACAAATTTAGACTGAATGCTAAAATGATGATAATAAGCTCATTTTAGACTAAGATTAAAACCAGAAGTCAGAAAGGGAGAGTATAAATCCCTCAGTTTCTGTGTCTGAGGATTTCTGATTCTGGTTAAATGTTCCTGTTGTTATTCCTGCTGTAGTCAAGATTTAAATACAAATGAACCTTAGAATGAATTGACTACTGTGTATTTCCAACCAGTGCACTTCTCCTCTCCGTTTAGTCTCATAACTGAGTAAAATACATTCAATGCCCAAAATGTACCCCAAAAACACAGCCTCAACAGATGTTTTTCTACAGTGTAAGAGAAAGCTAAACAAAGACACTAACTTGGGCATGCACTGCATTCTTCATAGTAGAATCATATAAAGTATAATGATATAATAAATATAGAAGTTCTCAGGAAATTGCTCCTATGCTCATTATTAATTATAGATTATCATGTAATTTATGTAGATGCTTTGTTATGAAATTCCCTTCTCACTGATAAAGTTCAGGAAAGAAAACATTGGAGGAAATGACAACACACACACAAATCCCACAGGTAGAATGTGGATTATTTATTTTACTATCTAATAGAAATACAATTTTAATGAACTTAGAAGAAAAATTTTTCCTGTCATAATCATTATCCTTTTTATTTTTTCTTTGTCAATTGTAGAAAATTATAATGGCTTTTAAATGAATCTTCCTACAAATTATCACAGTAGCATTCTTAACATTAGTAAATGGTGCTTTCTTTTTTCAAAACCATACATATTTGAGAATATTTGATCCTGCTTTAGTTAGTACAAGGAAGAAATAAGACTGCAGTGATTTCCACTCCTTATGTGAAAAGGAAAAACTCATTGTTTTCTAACTCTTAAATATATTGAGAATCTATGCTTTTTTAGGTTGCTCTTTAAGTAAAGCAAGAGATATGTTATCTTCAAATGTAATAAATTTCTTAAATACATTTGCCTTAAACTTTGAGGTAAACGTATCTGATAGTGGAGTTGTAGAGAAGAAAACCATCTATTTTAACAGCATGAAATTAAAGAGTACACCAGAATTTCAAATTCTTGCTTATGAAACATGTGTATGAGTTTCTTTTTTTATTAAATCATAAACACATAGATCATGTATACATTAATGCATTTATGGAGTACAATGTGCTGATTTCATATAGAATTAGGAATGCTTACATCACACTGGTTAATATCTACCTCATCTCCTTTACTTATTATGTTAAGACATTTACAGTCTATGCTAATAGATCCGACATGTACCCTTGCATTATGCCCCATTGGTGTGATCCCACCATTCACCCTCCCTTGATCTGACCTCCCCCCTCCCTTCTGATCCCCCCTCCTTCCTCCTTCATCTTGGGCCATAGTTGTGATCTATTCTTCATATGAAAGTGTGAGTGATTGTAAATTGGTTTCATAATAGTATTGAGTACATAGGATATTTTTTCTTCCATACTTGAGATATTTTACTAAGAAGGATATGTTCCAGCTTCATTCATGTAATCGTAAAAATGGTAAAGTCTCCATCTTTTTTAAGGCTGCGTAATATTCCATGGTGTACATAATACGAGTTTCTACTCCACTGTCCTCCCTGTTTCTCAAGGAGCCAAGCCACTTTCTTTTGATTTTGTAATATATCAGGGTCACAATTGTGTACATATGAGCACATCTTCTAGGCCCTTCTAATCATTTATGTGGCTCTATATAGAGAAATAGGAACACACCAAGAGGAAGAAGGCAACACCCTTCACACGGAGGGAATCCTAAATGGATTCTACATATTAAATACATGATGTTGAACTCAGATAGTTGCTATAAATGGACAGATAATTAGTACAGCTTAAAATTACATGAATTTCAAGAGATTTCCTAAACACAAGATCTTTTAAAGAGGTGACTCTCGCATTATACTCTAGATATGACTACTACAGTATACTAAAGAGGGATAATGAAACTCAGGCTATGTGGCCAGCCTATTTATGCACATTTTTTGTGAGTACATTACATAATCCAAGCAACATGTTTGGTGCCAAGAATGGAACAAGATCCTGCCCTTAGGGGTATTTGTAGTTTACTTGTTGACTTGAGCACAAAACAGGTAAAAGTATAACTGAACAACCTAAGTTCAGAGAGATGCACTCTATAAAAAACACATAGTTGCTCAGATCAGCAATAAAATGGTGGTGGGATGCTGAATGTGGTGTTGAAGGAAAAGGCTCTAAGAAAAGATGAATGAGAACTGAAAAAGGAAAAGACAGCAAAGCAAACAGCCTTCCAGATCAGGGAAGCACATGTGCATTTAGAAACAATCTATTTGATTTCAGTAAAATGCATGGGTTTTAACTTTTTCCCTTCTACTGCCTGCTATGTCGGGCATTTATGTAATTTGAGCATCAAAAAATTTTTCAATATATTAAATGAATGAATGGTTTCTCGTTCTTGATTCCTATTTATTTTCCTTTATCTGCCAAAATAAAGGTCTCTTCAGTGAAAATTACAGCTCACATTTATTTATTAGGCAGCCAACATGAGTCAGTCACTTCATTCTAATTTTCTTCAACAATCATACATGTTGGTATTGGCATATCCATTTACCAAGAAAAAGAACTGAAGCCCAGGAAGTTTGGCAACAATCATACATGTTGGTATTGGCATATCTATTTACCAAGAAAAAGAACTGAAGCCCAGGAAGTTTGGCAACTTGTCCAAGACCACACCACTGGTGAATGATTACAGTAAAATTCAGTAATCATTCAGTAAAATTCAAACCCAGATCTGACTGCAAATCTGTGCACTTTTCCCACTAACATAATCTTTCATTTTGCTAACAATACTATTAAATCATATTGAAGCTGTGTACAGCCCACAGAATTTCATCATTTTAAAGCAAAAAGTGTATGAACGTCTTGTGACTTACATACATCATAGTTAAAGAACTAATTGTTTTTTTATCACTTAATGACTAGTAAGTATTTATACTATACATCAACCACAGTTCATTCATTCACTTGATTAATTCAACAAATATTGATTAAGCACCGTATTTGAGCCAGATGTTCTGTTAGACATTTGAGATAAAACAATTAACAAGACAGATATGACCCCTGTCATTATAGTGCTTGCATCTGGTTAGAAAGACTATCAGTAAGCAAATAAACACACCGATAATATATAATTGCTCGTTGTGGTAAGTGCTATAATGTAAAATAGTGAGATGCCACAAAAGGGACAACAGAAGGATTTTTAGTTAAAATTCATGGTTCAAAAAAATTATATTTGAAGGATGCCATTTATTGGGGCCCAGAGGAGTGGGACTTACCCAAAGGGACAGAGAAGCATTCTAGACATATTTTAGAGCCAAAATTGTGATCCATCAGACAGTAAAGGTCTTATAACCCTTGAGAACCTGTTACAAGAGCTGTTTGGTTGAGTCATCACGAATGAGGGGGCGATTAGAACATGGGCAGGGTCAAGGCCATGTATGAATTCACAGACACTGCCACATAATGATACCAGACTTTGTTCTCTGTCCAACAAGAAACCATACAGAATTTCAAGCAGAGAAGTGATGTGATCTAATTTCTGCTTTTAAAATATCATTCTAGCACTATGTACGAAAGAATGAGTTGGGGAAAGGGCACAAGTGGAAGCAAGGAGACCAATTTGGAAACCATTAGAGTAACTCAAGTGTGAATCAAGGTATAGCTGGCTCAGAGCAGGCACTGAGAACTGGATGATTTAAGGGACGTGTTGGAGTTAAAGTCAGGGAGACTGGGTAATGATTGGTGTCAGTGTGGGAGAGACCTAAGGAAGCTGTCAATTTCTGATTTAAGCAGCTGAGTGGAGGAAAGTGTCATTTGCAAAAATGATCAGAAGTTCTGCTATGAATATGTCTACAAATCATCGAAGAGGAAAGGGCAAAAAGTACCAGTGATGGTAAGAACCCATAAATACATATTAAGTGCTTCCTATATGCTAGAGTGGTTTATTAAGTGATTTAAATGTATTAATTCACTTGTTATCAGAAACATCATATGATATATATGCTGATTTAAAGATGAAGAAACAGAAGCATAGAAATGTCACATGAGTTACCTAGAGTCACACAGTCAATACATTGCAATGTTGGGACTGAGCGGCATGTTTCTGGGTGAGACTCCAAAGCCTGCCAGCATAACCACTCTGGAATTCTCTCTTTTGTCTTTAAGTAAGCAGTTGGGTACAGAAATACTCTGCACAGAAGAGGATTCCAAAGTTATTCAATTATGAATTAGCAACATAAAGGAAGTATTTAAATTTAGGGTAATGGAATAAAATGTAGAAGAAGAGAGGGGTCCCTAGAATGATCCACCAGGAACTACCTACAAAGAAGTCTGAGAAAGAGCGCCAGAAAGGTGAGAGGAAGCCAGGGAAAAAAGAGGAAGGGTAAACGTATGGAAGGCTGTGGAAATGTCTCATATGCTATGACCTGAAAGCTTGGGAGGGATATGGCACCCAAGTGGTCATTGTTCAACTGCAAAAGCACATGATGTAAGGTGGGGCCCGGTGGCTCACACTGGTGATCCCAGCACTCTGAGAGGCTGAGGCAGGTGATTGCCTAAGCTCAGGAGTTTGAGACCAGCCTGAGCAAGAGCGAGACCCCATCTCTAAAAATAGCCTGGCGTTCTGGCGGGTGCCTGTAGTCCCAGGTAGTAGGGAGGCTGAGGCAAGAGTTTCCCTTGAGCCCAGGAGTTTAAGGTTGCTCTGAGCTGGGACGCCATGGCGCTCTACCAAGATGACAAAGAGAGACTCTGTCTCAAAAAAAGAAAGAGAAAGAAAGAAAAAGGAAAAAGAAAAGCGAAAAGCGCACCATGTGATGTGGACACAAAATGCAGCCTGGATTACAGGCGTGGAGTGCAGTAAACATCCCTGAGCTGCCTGATTCCAAAGGCAGGTTTCTAAAGGGAAATCTGGGGCGGAAGGAGTTGGATATTCTATGTTCTCAATTGAATGAGATTATAAGCAGGCGTGTTCAAATCTTGATGAGAAAGATCTAGTAGCTAGAAAAGGAAAGGATGACATTGCAAAAGCGGGGAGAGATACCCAGTGAAGTCTGAGAGAGGGAGGGCGTGGAGACCTGGCGTGGAGCGCCCCCTGCGGCGAGGGGCGCCACTTCCTGGGGCACTCGGGACCCCTCTCTGCCGGCGGTCCTGTGTGGCTGTGTGTGACAGTGCATGAAATGGCACCCTGAGTGCGCTTCTCTGCTGTCCTCCGTTGGGTTCACCGAGGGGTGACTGTGTCTACGGGGAACAAGTTTGCCCTTTCACTGTTCTTCTTAAAAGGAGGAATGACCTCAAATCTAAAGAGCCCCAGAAACCTCTGAAGCACGAAACCACAGCAGACAAGTAAGCTGGTCAACAACATTTTGGAACAATGACTTTTTTCATTCCCCGTTGTTGCCCAGTCCTATGGACAGCAGGGCAGCAGCGGGTTGGGGGGTGAGGAGGGAGCTTCTTGTGATCTAAGAAGATAGTGGAGGGTGCGACATCAGCCAGCAGGCCCCTCCCACAACCCGAGTGCCTCCCAGTTTCCTTTTCTGAGACCCTTCCTGTCATTCTTTCCTCTGATTGTTGTCAGAAAGTGCCAGGAAGAGCCCAAGCTAATCCTAACAGCTCATGCAAGGATACAGATGACTACGCGACTCCCAGGATATTTTCAATTGATAGGAGACCATTTAAACTAAATCAATCTCTATGGAAATAAATATTGAGAGAGTATATATCTGCAGTTTCTGAGAATTCTCAAGGGAGCTGTCTATTCTGCCCATTCTGGCTAATCTGCCTAACAGGATGGCCCAGGGCACACAGGCCACACCAGACACACACACACACACACACACACACACACACACACACACACACACACGGAGGCACACACTCAGATACATTCCCAGACACACTAACACATCGATGCACTCAGTATGCGCATCAAGACACAAACACACCCAGATATGCACGTGCACACGTTTTTGTGGTAATATAACTAAGCACCACATATGGTACAGACCAGTGTGGCTGGCTAGTGGGCAGAGACAAGAATATGTAAAAAATTCTAAGTCAGTGCAAGAAGTTTGGATTTATTGTTCTCAGTGAAATAAAGAGCCATACGGAGTTTTAAATGGAACAGTGACAAGAATTGATTTCCTCTTCAAATTGCCACCATGGTTGTAGTGGAGAAAAGTTACCAGAGAAGAAGTCAGGATCCTCCTGGGAGGCTATGACAGGGCTCCAGGTGAGAAATTCATGTAGAGGTGGGTTGGAGTAGAGTGATAGCAGTGGACGTGGTGGAAGTTTGGTATATCCAGGTAAAGTATTTATTTTATTTTATTTATTTATTTATTTTTATTATTATTATTTTTTTTTTTGCAGTTCTTGCCAGGGGCTGGGTTTAAACCTGCCACCTCTGGTATATGAGACTCGCGCCCTACTCCGTGAGGCACAGGCACTGCCCCAATTCAGGTACAGTATTAAAGCAAGTGCTGACAGGACTTGTACAGGGATTAGATAAGGGATAAGGAAGCATTTAAACCAGCGGGTGGATTTACTAAGGAAAGGGACACTGGGCCAGAGGAGGGGTGAATCATGAGTTCCGTTTCAGCTGTGCTCCATTTTAAATTCATGTGATTTATGGGTCAATGCCAAGGAGCTGGATATATAAAACTGGAATTGCAAGGGCTGGTCAGAGTTGAAGCTAGAAGTAGTAGAATTATGAGAATGGGGATGGAATATAAAGAACGGTATTGGGGAAAGTGAACATGAAGTGGAGGCCTGAAGCAGCCGGTCTCTCCAGCATTCTGGGGCATACAGAGGAGATTCTGCAAAGGGGATGGAAGGAATCTCAGCAAAGATGAGAAATAGCAAGAAAGCTCCCACCAGCCTTTGTCAGTTCCACTAGTATATGAACCAGTATGGGAAAGGAAACAAATTTATTTCATGAGTTTTCTATTTCAAAAGCTGAGAATCTGGTCAAAGCAAGGTTCTAAAAATATGTCCACAAAATCTTTGGTACTCCTCCTTCTGAGAAGTGGAGCTTGATTCCCCTTCCCCTGTGTGTGGGCTACATTTAATGATTTCCTTCTAACTGAATGTGGCAGTAGTGATGGCATATCACTTTGAAATTAGATTGAAAAGACTATGGCTTCCATCTTGAGTCCTTTTTCCTACTGTCTCATGCTGCCGATGGGATCACGTGCTCCAAGGTGACCAGCTGTGTGCAGTGAGGGACCCATGTAGAAAGAAACAGAGAGTCTCACCCAACAGCCAGCATTCACTTACCCACCATCTGAGTAAACCAACCTGCAGGGGGATCTTCCAGCCCCAGTTGAACTTCCATATACCCATCCTTATCCACTATCTTGCTTACACCCTCATTCAAGACCCAAAACAGTGCCTAATTAATGTTTTCATTTGAAGCCATTAAGTTTTAGAGTAATATGTGAGTAAACAATATATAACAAACTCATCAGCATATGAGAAAATGCTATGTAAGTATGTATCATAAACTTTCCCCCCGACATTTTTTATTGCTTTACTTCTAAGAAAATTAAAATCAAATCTGTAAGAGCATTTGGAGAGGATGGAATTGGTATCATCTCTCCACGCAGAAATGAGGTCTTCTGGGGTGGATCTGGGTGTGGGTAACATCCTCCATCTTCAGCTATTTTGAACAAAGCACTATCTACCTTGAATGGTATTACTGATAATGAAACATCACCCCTAGAGGTCAGTTTTAATTCATTATGGGTTTTGAAAAGTATTCCCAAAGTGGGTTATTTTAAGCCCTCCACTGTCTCTCTGAAATTGTAAGGTCAAGAGCAAGAGAAGAGATAGAGAATAAAGAGGCATTGCGGTGTAAAGGAAAGGCCCAGAAGTTCAGGCTCTACCACTGTCTCACTGTGAGATCTTAGAAATGTACCTAGTCTTTTGAGCCTCAAGGTCCACATCTTTAAACGAATTTATTCCCAGCTCACAGGTGGATCGGAGGGTTAAAGCAAAGCAAAGCATGTGAAAATCCCTTTTAAATTACAAGGTTCTAGATCAATCACACGAGCCAACTCTGACTTTTTATTTTGCTATTGGTATATTGGATGAGACAGGAGACCAGTGGTTCAGTTTGAAGCCAGAATACATAAATATAAACTCAGGTCACCCTAAATACCTCTCTCAAAGTGCACAGCCACTGTACAACCTCAGTACATCTTACCCGAAAGTGCACATTTCTACCTGAGAGTTTTCATACCGCCACAAAACCTGTATTGGGCTATTCTTATGTTTTACTTTGCTAAGTGGTTGTAAAAGTCTTTTTTTTCTTTTGGATACATTTTAGTGTGAGTTCTTTGAATGAAAACTTCAGAGAATATCTATACAATCTGAATCAGGGTAGCTAGTATTTGAGACATCAATTTCTACTCTAATTTCTCTCTATTGAAATCATCGAAAAGAACAATACTAATTTTTCTTAGTCTGTTTATGCTGCTAAAATAAAATACCTGAGATGGGGTAATTTATAAACAACAGAAATTTATGTCTTACAGTTCTGGAAGCTGCGAGGTTCAAGGTCAGCGTCCGGCAGTCCACTGTCTGGTGAGGGCTGCACTCTGCTCTCAGGATGGTGCATTTCATGCTGTGTCTTCATGCGGCTGAAGGTGGAAGAGCAAAAGGAACCACGCCAGTTTCTTCCAGCTGTTTTATAAGGTTACGAATCTCTACTCGGAGGGTTCTGCCCTCACAACTTAATCACCGTCTAAAGGCCCTACCTCTTAATGTTCTATACTAGTACATTGGCGATTAAGTTTCCATGTATCAATGTCAGGGAGTGTTCAGGCCACAGAGTAATCACAGTGGCCAATTTTAAGAAAATAACCAGATTTCAATGACTTCCTCACCTTGAGAAACTCTCCATAAATGAAAAGTGTATAAACACACTGTGTAAGATCATTGTGACTGAGATGTGTGTGGTATCAGATTTAAGTTTTTCATTTATTTTACTTCTTCCTCTCCTAACTTTTAATATAAAAGAGGAGAGAAACATCCCTAAAGAAATCTGTGACTCTCCAAGAAGAAAAGAATAAAAGCATCATAATGGCAGGACTGATACAATTAACTAGTCAAAGAAATGTGCATAATTAGCATCTCCTTTTAAGAAAGTGAAATTGGAAACAAATTTCATTTATTCATTCTCTTTTGCCCTTGTCTTATTAGAAGATTTTTTTTTCAAATCAATTTTTTTTTTTTTTTTTTGTAGAGACAGAGTCTCACTTTATGGCCCTTGGTAGAGTGCCGTGGTGTCACACAGCTCACAGCAACCTCCAACTCCTGGGCTTAGGCGATTCTCCTGCCTCAGCCTCCCAAGTAACTGGGACTACGGGCACCTGCCACAACTCCTGGCTATTTTTTGGTTGCAGTTTGGCTGGGGCCGGGTTTGAACCCGCCACCCTCGGTATATGGGGCCGGCGCCCTGCTCACTGAGCCACAGACGCTGCCCTCAAATCAATTATTTTGAAGGGCTTTATTTTAAAAATCACTTTTTCTGGCTTCAGCAATTTTTTGCTGTGTACTAAAAACATATTTAGTTACACTGCTAGCTTCATCTCAATTGTTCAAGATTTTTAAATATTTTAATATGAAATACTATGGAAATGCTTGAAAATAGAATAAAGAAACATTTGCTCTTATAACACTAAGATCCAACAAACAATATCTTGCCTTATTTTAGAAATTTCTATTTTTTAAAAAATGAAGGATCACATTTAGAAGTGAAACTTCTCTGGCTCCAGTTCCCTTTTTCCCTTCCACCCACAAATCTTGCCCCCAAATTTATGTGTTACATTGTTCAGAATTGTTCTATATATTTATGTATGCAAATTAAATAAGGTTGAAATGCCGGAATATCTTCAGTATATTATAGATGAAAGAATTTAAAGGTTCAGGGGAACAGGAACTGCAGGTGAATTTTTCATGTCTTTGGAGTGAATTTATCATGAGAAGTCATTTTAAAAATACACTTTTTTTGGTTCTCACACACCACAGAACTCTTTGCTCTGGTCACCAATTTTGGTGAGGATTTCTCCACACATAGAACCAAGCAGTTCTCAAGTGGACACCAACTGGGTATTCTGCCGTTTAACTCAATAATGATACTGTCTACCTGGAGTTAGCATCAGATCCCACAGTATAGGGCCTTAGTCCCACAAGACCATCCCCACTTCGGATGCCAAACTGGAAGAAGCCCCAGGTTGTGACCATGCTACTGTCCATCCGTAGCTGCCTATAACTCAGAGTTTCACACAACCCCTTCCCTACTTCCAATTAATTTGCTAAAACAACTCACAGACCTCAGGAAGAAGCACCTTGTTTATATTTACCTATTTATTATAGATTGTGTTACAAAGGATATAGAAGACCAGCAAGATGGAAGGTCAGGCAAGGTGTGGGGAAAGGGTCCAGAGCTCCCATGCTCTCTCTGGGTATGCAGCCTCCCAGGCATCTGTACTTATTAGCATTCTGGAAGCTCTTTGAACTCATTCTTTTTGGATTTTATAGAGGCTTCATTACATCGGTATGATTGTTTAAATCATTGGCCCTTGGAGATTATTTAAACCTTCAGCCCTGCTCCTCTCCTTGGAGGTTGTGGGTACATGGTACTGAAAGTTCCAACCCTCTAGACTAGTAGTTCTCAACCTTCCTAATGCCATGACCCTTTAAAACAGTTGAGAACCGCTGCTCTACATACATAGTAGGGTCTCCTAGCTACCAGGCCTGTCCTGATGCTATCCAGGAGCCCCCAGCTAGCAGTCATTTCATTAGCACCAAGACACATCACTTTGGAGATCCCAAGGGTTTTAAGAGATGTGTGCCAGGAACCAGGGCCAAACACCAAATATTAGAGCAAAAGCTTCTCCTAATGCCCCCATCTATGAAGGCTTCAGGACAGTAGTTCTCAACCTGTGGGTTGAGACCCCTTTTTAACAATGAAAATACATTGTGGCATTAGGAAAAGTTGAGAACCACTGCTTTAGGAGCTCTGACTCAGGAGCCAGGTTTGTGTGTGTATATACATATGTGTGTGTACATATGTATGTGTGTGTATATATATTTCTTATATATATATTTATCCACTCACACCTACTAACACTGCTCTGAAGGAGTGCCCAGGGAATACTGCTGTCGCCAATGCATTGAGAAACGCACAGATAAGAAAAGAACCAACACGTATAAAAGTTTAGTGTGCTTCAGGATATTGATGATGTTGGGAGATGATCCCTTTGAAACGGGCTCCCCAACTTCCAGTCTTAAGGGACACTTGTAGGTAATTACCTGAATGCCATTGGTAGTAGCTGATGTATTATGATGTTCTTATAATAACTATAGATACAGTAGAACCTTTGTAGTTGGCCACCTCCTTGAGTTGACCTAATTTTCATAGACAGGACATGCACCACATGTACGTGTTAGTACAGGAGGCCTAGTTCCTTATATGACCACCTCTGTATGTTGACGGTTTGTTACAGTCCCTTAGGTGGTCAACTTTCAGAGATTCTACTATATTTGGACTGTCTATAATGTAAGAAACAATATTTTAAACTCTTGTCCTTTCAAATAGAGTTCTGATTTAATCAACACAATAGATAATTACTTCTCATTCAGTTCTCGGACTTAAGCCAGGTCACAGATACAAGTCCTTTCAATGAAAAGAGGACCAGGTGTGCTCAATTAAACTTTGTGCCATTCTTCCACAGGAAAGGTGAATAAAACTTTCTTAAGTTCCTCTGAAGACACCTGAACTCATTTCCTAGTGTGGCTATGCATTGGGGAAAGAGAAATACACAGATTCTTAAGAGGTTATTGGACTGACCCAGAGCTAACACAAATTCCCATTAATCTCATATCGGTGTGGTCCATAGTCAGAGTGGAAGCTGATGGAGGTCAAAGGCCTGTCCTGAGTTAACTGGAGCTGAGAAGACTCTTTGTTGTGACACAGAGGAAGAAATGCAAAAGTCAGAGTCCGTCCATGCTTTAAACTACTAGTTTCTGAATGCAAACTGTACACTCAACAACAGAAAGTATGCTGTCCTTAGCTCTTTGGAGTAAGGACTATGGGTAGGAAGCCAGAAATGAAAGTGGCTGGAGTAGCTCCTCCCATTGAAAGTAGAAAGCTACAAATAATATTCCAGAGATGACTGTCATTATCAAATTTGAAAGACTAAGCAGAAGACATCTCTTCCGTTTTCCCATTTAACTCACCTGTGTGGGCTATGCCAAAAATAGGTGGACCTTATAGAATTATGTAAATTATCATAAATGTTTTCAGGTGGCTTCGCCATTCACACAGTTATTCAAGATATGATCTTCCACTGGAAACGTGTACACCGCTATTAGATCTGGTAAACTATTTTTCTCTAGACAAATTACTTCAGGACAAGAGAAGCAATTTGCTTTACCTGGCAGAAACAATACTGTGGATTTCCTATATTAATGCAGGAGCATTGGCAACTCTCTGGCTTTGTCATAACCTAGTTCAGGGGTCCAGATCACCTCCCCATTCACCAAACTACATCTTGGCCCACTATTTTGGTAATATCATTCTAACTGCCACTGGAATTAAGCATGTAGGAATGTCATTAGAATAAAGCTGAGTTTGGACAAACCATCCCTCACCCTAATAAATATCATACCTTGCTCTCAGTACATAGTCTTCTTTTCTCCGTTTTGTCCCTTTGCCTGAAAGAAAAAAAAAAAAATCTCTGGCCTCACAATTTTTCCTTGTATATTCTTAAATTTTTACACCATTTCTTGTTTGTGTCTTTTACTGATTTTATTTTTTCTCCAACCCACACACGCACCCACACACATGTGCACACACATGTAGCTCAATCTCAGTCATTGTTCGTATTCTTTTTATGCAGAACGTGCTTTTATCTCAGGTTTCATGATGCAAGTGGACTGGGCTGAAGGAAGAAAAGTTAGCTCAGAAAGTGGCCCGAAATCTAAAAGTGAAAGCTCCCTGGGGTGAAGGGAGGCCACCGTGGGAGGAAGTCAGAGTGTAGCTGCCGCAGGAAGAGGAAGAGCGAGCCATCTGAATCCACAAATGCTCCTCTCTTTGGGATAATCTACCCTGAAACCACAAAGGATGAAAACGTCTGAGGAACTAATTCCAAGATTCTTTTCTATGAAACACAGGAAAGTGAGGGAACAGTCAAGGACACTGCTGAAGTGACAAAAGACAGCCCAAGTGTTTCCAAGACTCTAACCCTACTACCATAGGATCACCAGCCCCAGTCTGAGTCACTCTCTTTAAAAACCGCATCATCCTGACTCTGGCAAGATAACCTCAATCTCAGATCCACAGTAAAATCATCCTTACAGTGGTCTGCGTTCTATTTTTTTTTTTTTCTGTCACTGGATGTGTATTCTCTTGGGTCTTTGACTTATAAATCAAATGGGCAAACTTGTTTTCTTCTCCTTCATCATCTGTGAGCTTCGGTGTTTCCTTCTTTCCACAGTTGGCTTCCTCCTCTCACCCATGCTGCGACCATAATACTGCAAGTTACCATCACCCGATTCATATATTTGTATATTCAGATCTTTCTACCTATTTCTCTCAGTCTATCCTGGGTGCACTGCAAGCTTAGATTCAAAAATATGACTCTGCTAATAAAAACCATATGGGGTCTCCATGTCCTCAGATTTAAGTTCAAAATTTTCATGAGGACTGCCATTATCTGCTCCTACACACACAATAAATAAATAAAAATAAAAATAAATAATAAGTAATAAACAAATAAATAAAGAAGAAAAATTAGCTTGGCATGATGGCATGTGCCTATAGTCCCCACTACTTGGGAAGCTGAGGTAGGATGAGCACTTGACCCTGGAGTTTGAGGCTATGGTGAGCCAGGAGCTGTGATTGTGCCACTGCAAGCCAGACTGGATGACAGAGAAAAACCTAGTTTCTAAAAACAAAACAAAACAACCACCCCCAGCAAAAAACCTGCAATCTCAACTGCAATCCTTTTGTGACCTGCCAAAACTTCAGCCTACTTTCATGTCTTGCTTTCTCTGAAATCCTATATCTGTATCACGTACTTTTGCATGTAGCCTTAAATTATGTTTCATTGTTGTTTAATCTAATTTACCCATTTATAAGTACCTTCGCTATGCCAGAAACTGTACAGGTTCTTAACTAATCAATGTCCATTGGCCCAATTGCTCCAGCCAAACCATGAGTTCCTAAAGGCATGGTTTATATTATATTTTACACTTTTCTTCTGATCTCCACAGTAGCTAGCCCAGCTTATTTTACACAGCATAGAAGATGCGCAATAGATCTTACTAAATCAAGTTGAATTTGCCTTAACTTTGTCAAGAGAAAATAAGATGAATTCCAAGGAAAGCTAGGAAAGAATAGAAAGGAATTAGGAGTCATTGTTAGACATCTGATTGTCAGATTTATTCATATGAAACCTTAAGCAGAATAATGGCACATCCTTCACCGCAGCAATTTTGTTCAAATTTTGCCAGAGCACAGTTTTGCAGACAGAAATAGATTTTTAAGCTGTGCATGTGTGGAGAACTTAACCACACAAGGTTGGTAAAATTCTCACATACTTAGTCCACAATATATAAAAAGTAACAGCTCAAGCTTCATTCTGAATTCTGGAAAATACATCTATTATTTTTCCCCTAACTGTTCCACCTCCAGGACCATGCCCTTTGACAAGTTGTGAACAATGAATTATAAAAGAGAGAGAACTTTCTCCGGCTCCAGTGAGTAATAGATGCGGTTTTTCTCAGTAGATCTAGTATAATTATTTACAAGGCTATTTTGTTAATCTCCTCCTTTAAAGGAGATGACCTTGGAACCTATTAGAGACTCCCTGGTTGGAACAGAACGAATTAAATCCTTGAACAATGGAAGAGGCGCTGCGTCTGACTGCCTAGCTTGCTTGATCTTTGAAAAACTAAAAATCAGCCTCAGCATTTGATTTGTTCAAATCTGTCCAGGTGAAATCACTTTAAGTTAAAACTGGAGGAAAAAGTTAAGTTCTAATAAAGTATTAACTACTAGAAACTGAGATTAATCAATTACTCAAATTATTACCAAAGTAGGGATATCAGAAATGTTCAGGGCAGCACTGAGAACATTGTGCTAAAGCAGGAACACAGGCAGTGAATCAAAGTCAAAGTAGGCTAGTGAGAACCTGGTCTATAAGAGAATAGAGTTCAAACACCATCAAATGTTGAGATCTCTCTTAAATGATGCAGCATCCTCATGACAGCCTGGATTTGTTTTTCCCTATTCATTTACCTTTAGATAGGTATTTGCTCAAAATGATAAAAGAAAGTTGTTTCTGAATTCTGAGGAAGGTTATAAAATAAATACAGATAACTTACTCCAATATCCAGATTAAAGTGATTAAAAAACAAAGAAGTTTATTTTTGATGTTGTTGCAATTGCCATGGCAGTCTTCTTCATGAAGTCTTCCCCCAGGCCAATATCTTCCAGTGTTTTTCCTATGCTTTCTTTGAGGATTTTTATTGTTTCATGCCTTAAATTTAAGTCCTTTATCCATCTTGAATCAATTTTTGTGAGTGGGGAAAGGTGTGGGTCCAGTTTCAGTCTTTTACATGTAGACATCCAGTTCTCCCAACACCATTTATTGAATAGTTTCATTTCTTGGTGTTCAATTCGATTCCAAGTGTCTATGTCTCTGTTTTTGTGCCAGTACCATGCTGTCTTGAGCACTATGGCTTTGTAGTACAGACTAAAATCTGGTATGCTGACGCCCCCACCTTTATTTTTGTTACTAAGAACTGCCTTAGCTATACGGGGTTTTTTCCGGTTCCATACAAAACGCAGAATCATTTTTTCCAAATCTTGAAAGTACGATGTAGGTACTTTGATAGGAATGGCATTGAATAGGTAGATAGCTTTGGGAAGTATAGACATTTTAACAATGTTGATTCTTCCCATCCATGAGCATGGTATGTTCTTCCATTTGTTAATATCCTCTGCTATTTCCTTTCTGAGGCTGTTTCCACATTTTGGCAATGGTAAATTGAGCTGCCATAAACAGTCTAGTACAAGTGTCCTTATGATAAAAGGATTTTTTTCCTTCTGGGTAGATGCCCAGTAATGGGATTGCAGGATCGAATGGGAGGTCTAGGTTGAGTGCTTTGAGGTTTCTCCATACTTCCTTCCAGAAAGGTTGTACTAGTTTGCAGTCCCACCAGCAGTGTAAAAGTGTTCCCTTCTCTCCACATCCACGCCAGCATCTGCAGTTTTGAGATTTTGTGATGTGGGCCATTCTCACTGGGGTTAGATGATATCTGAGGGTTGTTTTGATTTGCATTTCTCTAATATATAGAGATGATGAACATTTTTTCATATGTTTGTTAGCCATTCGTCTGTCATCTTTAGAGAAAGTTCTATTCATGTCTCTTGCCCATTGATATAAGGGATTGTTGGCTTTTTTCATGTGGATTAATTTGAGTTCTCTATAGATCCTGGTTATCAAGCTTTTGTCTGATTGAAAATATGCAAATATCCTTTCCCATTGTGTAGGTTGTCTCTTTGCTTTGGTTATTGTGTCCTTAGCTGTACAGAAGCTTTTCAGGAATGGATTAACAAGCTGTGGTATATGTATACCATGGAATACTATTCAGCTATTAAAAAAAATGGAGACTTTACATCCTTCGTATTAACCTGGATGGAAGTGGAAGACATTATTCTTAGTAAAGCATCACAAGAATGGAGAAGCATGAATCCTATGTACTCAATCTTGATATGAGGACAATTAATGACAATTAAGTTTATGGGGGGGGGGAAGCAGAAAGAGGGATGGAGGGAGGAGGGTGGGGCCTTAGTGTGTGTCACACTTTATGGGGGCAAGACATGATTGCAAGAGGGACTTTACCTAACAATTGCAATCAGTGTAACTGATTTATTGTACCCTCAATGAATCCCCAACAATAAAAAAAAAAAAAAAAAAAAAAAAAAACAAAGAAGTTATGGCAGATGACATTTTCCAAAGTTGGCTGCATCTCCTATTTCATAGGCTTTTCTGGAGTAATTCGCCACCACCTCCTGCCATCAGAGGCAGAGTCTAATCCCTCTTCTTTGTGACTTCTGTGTAACCAGGAGAATGCAGTGGAAGAGACGTTGACTCTCAAGCCTAGGTTGTAAAAGGAGGTACAACTTCAACCTGACGTGATCTGGAACGTCAGTGTTAGATGTTAACACCATCTACAGGGCTTAGAGAGAAAATGCTTATGACTAAAGAAAGTTGTCATCATGAATGACATAACTTAAAAAACACACACATATAAATTTTAGAGATAGTGACTGTTGCCCACCATGCCCAGCTAATGAATTAATTTATTGTGGAGATAGGATCATATTGCCCAACCTGGTCTCAAATACCTAGCCACCAATGATTCCCCTGCCTCAGCCTCCCAAAGTGCTGGGATTACAGGCATGAGCCACCATGCCCAGCCTCAAAGGTACTGTACTTTTAAATGGGCAGCATAGAACTGAGCCATCCATATATTCTTTCTCAAAAAATTGCTCAAATTGTCCCTGGGAAAGTGCTATTAAAATGGCAGTGACCATTTAAACTAGTTCAGTAGCAAATTTAGTCTAAATTAATATTATTAATAAGTTAAAAAGAAAAATGCAAATAATCGTTCTTATCTATGTATATATCAAATACTCATTTTTCATTGAAATATTTATTAATAAACTAGGCATAAAACTCTGAATTATACCAACAAAATCTAGGACGTTGAATGGGGAATTTGTAAAAGTGTGATGATTTCTTCATTGTGCATTGGGAAAACTGCTCAGTAAATATTCTCCAATTTTGAAACTTTGTTTACAGACAAAACGAAAACTTTTAATATGTACAACTTGAAAAGTTTTTGACATATGTATAAAGCCATAAAATCGTCATCACAATCAAAATAATAGAAACAATCAACAGTCCCAAGAGTTTCCTCATGTTCTTTAATCCTTTCCTCCTTTTCCTCCCTGAAGCAACCAGTGATGTTTTAGTTACTATAGATTAATTTGAATTTCAAAAGTTTTATATAAATAAAATAATGTAATACTCACTATTTATTATTTGGCTTCTTTCATGCAGCATACTTCTTTTGACTTTTACTCATATTGTTTTATATATTAATAGATCATTCCTTTTTGCTGCTAAACATTTTTCACTAAGCATAGCTATTTTAAAGTTTATCCACACTGTTGCATGTATCAATAGCCCTACCTTTTTAGTATTAAGTAATTGTTCCATTATATGATGTAACAATTTCTGTATCCATTCACCTGCTCATGACCTTGAGTTTGTTTTTGGTTTGGGGATATTGCTAATAAAGCTGTTAAAAACATTCATGTACAAGCCTTTGTGTGGAAAGATACTTTGCGTTCTCTTGGATAAATCCCGTAGGTTGGCTGAGTCATCTTTTAAGCATATGTTTAACAATGTAAGAAACTGTCAAACTGTTTTTCAAAGTGGATGTGCCATTTTACATTCACACCAATGGTGTATGAGAATTTCAGTTTCTTCAGATCTTTACTAACACTTGTATCGTCAGACTTTTTATTTTTAGTCATTCTGGTGGTACATGGTGGTTGTAATTTAAATTTCCATAACAAATAAGAAGGTTGAGCATTTTCTTGTTTGCCTATTTTCCAACTGTCTATCTTCATTGTGAAGTGTCTGTTCAAATCTTTTACCATTATTAATTGGAATGAGTTTTTATATTATTAAGGGTTGAGAGTCCTTCATGTATTCTGATATAAGAGCTTGATCAGATAGATGTTTTATAAATATTTTCTCCCACTCAGTTGTTTGCCTTTTTATTTTCTTAATGAAGAAAATAATTTTTATTTTAATTTAATTTTTTAATTAATTTTTAATTAAAATCATAACTATATACATTTAGGGGGTCAATGTGATGATTTAATATACAATGTGGAATGCTTAAATCAAACTGATTAACATAGCCATCACCTCACTTACATATTTTTTGTAGTAAGATATTTAAAATTAATTCTAAGTTATTTTGAAATATACTCTTGCACTGTGCAAATTAGGTGAGATGCCACCAAATGTCTCCCTTCCTCCCACCATCCTCCCCTCCCCCACCCTCTTTACCCCTTTGCCTTGCTGGACTATATTTGTGTTTTATCATTCATATGAGTGTGTGTTTATATATTGCCTTCATAATAGTATTGAGTACATTGGATATACTTTTTTTTCCATTCTTGAGATACTTTCTAAGAAGAATGTGATCCAGCTCCATCCAGGTAAACATAAAAGATGTGAAGTCTCCATCTTTTTTGTGGCTGAATGGTATTCCATGGTATACATATACCACAATTTGTTACTCCATTCATGGGTTGATGGGCATTTTGGGTTGCTTCCACAATTTGGCAATTATGAGTTGGGCTGCAGTAAAATTTCTGGTGCAGATGTCTTTGTGGCAAAATGGTTTTTGTTTTTCTGGGTAGATACCTAGTCCTGGAATTGTGGGATCAAATGGAATGTCAACTTTTAGTATTTGAGGATTCTCCATACTTGTTTCCATAAAGGCTGTTTTAGTTTGCAGTCCCATCAGCAGTGTAGAAGTGCTCTTCATATCTACGCCATTATCTGTAGTTTGGGAACTCTGTGATATGGGCTAATCTTACTGGACTTAGGTGATATCTCAAAGTGGTTTTGATTTGTATTTCTCTGATGATTAAAGACGATGAGCATTTTTCCATGTGTTTGTTTGCCATTTGTCTGTCATCTTCAGAGAAGTTTCTGTTCAAGTCCTTGCCCACAAAGAAATAGTGTTGTTTGCTTCTTTCTTATTGTTTAATTTGAGTTCTCTGTAGTTGCTAGTTATTAGACCTTTGTCGGAATCATAACATGCAAAAGTCTCCCATTCTAAAGGCTGTCTGTTTGCTTTAGTTGTAGTGCCCTTAGCTGTGCAAAAGCTTTTTAGCTTGATCAATTTCCAGTTATTTATTTTTAGTGTTGCTGCAATTGCCAGGAGGGTATTCCTCGTAAAGTATTTTCCCAGGCCAATATCTTCAGGCATTTTCCCTGTACTATCTTTTAGTATTTTTATAGGTTCGTGTCTTAAGTTTAAATCTTTCATACAGAGAGAATCAATTTTTGTTAGTGATGAAAAGTGTAGGTCCAATTTCAGTTTTCTACAGGTTGCTAACAAGTTCTCCCAGCACCACTTCTTAAATAGAGATTATTTTCCCCAATGCATGCTTTTGTTAGGCTTATCAAAGATCAAATGATGATATGTGGCTGGGTTCATCTCTAGATTCTCTATTCTATTCCATACATCTACATTTCTATTTTTGTGCCAGTACCATGCTGTTTTCATCACTATAGACTTGTAATATAACCTGAAGTCTGGTAGTGTGCTGCCTCCAGATTCGTTTTTATTTCTAAGAACTGTATTGGCTCAGAAATATGAAAATGTGGAGGAGCTGGACCAATACCTGGAAGCATGCAAATTTCTATACTCAACCAGAAAGAATTAGAAATTTTGAATAGATCTATATAAAAGCACCAAAATATCATCAACTGTACAAAATTTCTCAAGAAAGAAAAGCCTAGGACCACATGGTTTTACATCAGAATTCTACCAAACCTTCAAAGAGGAAATAGTACCAATATTATATAATCTATTCCAAAACATAGAAAAGGAAGGAACCCTCCCCAACACATTCTATAAGTAAATATCACTCTGATCCCCAAACCAAAAGAAGAACCAACAAAGAAAGAAAACTTTAGACCAATATCATGAATGAATATCAATGCAAAAATATTCAATAAGATCCTAGCAAACAGAATTGAACTACACATCAAAAACATTAGACATCAGGCCAGGCACGGTGTCTCACACCCGCAATCCTAGCATGCTGGGAGGCTGAGGCAGGTGGATTACTTGGGCTCATAGGTTCAAGACCAGCCTGAGCCAGAATGAGACCTAGTCTCTAAAAATATCTGGACATTGTGGCGAACACCTGTAGTCCCAGCTACTTGGGAGTCTGAGGCAAGAAAATCACTTGAACCCAAGAGTTTGAGGTTGCTGTGAGTTATGATGCTATGGCACTCTACCACGGGTGACAAAGTGAGACTCTGTCTCAAAAAAAAAAAAAGTGATAAATCATGATCAAAGTGATTTTATCCCAGGGTTACATAGTTGGTTTCACATATCTATAAATATAATACACTACATAATTAAAATAAAAAACAAAGACTATATGATTCTCTCAATTGATGCAAAAAAGTCTTTTGATAATATCCAGCATCCTTTCATGATTAGAACACTTAAGAAAATAGGCTTAGATGGAACATTTCTTAAACTGATAGAGTCCATCTACAGCAAACCCATAGCCAATATCATATTGAATGGAGTCAAATTGAAAACACCCCACTCATTTGGAATAGACAAGGATGCCCATTGGCACCACTGCTATTCAACATACTATTAGACGTCCTAGCCATCTCAATCAGGCAAGAGAAGGAGGGTTTTCAAATGGAGATAGGAGGTCAAACTCTTACTCTTTATGAATGACATTATCTTAAACCTGGAAAACACTAGGGACTCAACTACAAAGCTCTTAGAAGTGATCATAGCTCTTAGCAGTGTCTTAGGATACAAAATCAATACCTACAAATCAGTAGCCTTTATATATACTAACAATAGCCAAACCAAGAATACAATCAAAGACTCTATTCCTCTTATGGTAGTGCTTTCAAAAAAAGAAGAAATACCTGGGAATATATCTAACAAAGGACGTGAAAGATTATTATAAAGAGAACAATGAAACCCTGAGAAAAGAAATAGCATATGTTAACAAATGGAAAAACATACCATGCTGTGATTGGGAAGAATCAACATTGTTACAATGTCCATACTACTGCTACTAAACTTTCTTTCTTCAGTAGGTCCTTGGTCTTAGGGATTCAAAAAATGAACCCACATTCCACAGATCATTGGTAAGATAGGATTTTATTAGACTGAAAATAATTCAGAGGGAGTAAAAAAACACCAGAGCTTCTGGCAAAGAGGAAGACCCAAGTCAGAAGTCTCCCACATGGCTCCTTTTTCTAGGGGTATATATTAACAAGTGAATAAATGAAATTTCTCAGCTTAGGGCAAGGTTATTAGATCTTTGCAGCTCTTTTCTCAGGGAAGAGATTAGGGTGTGTGCTCCTACTCAAGGTGGAACCACCTGCAAAGTTTCAGGCTGCTTTGTTCATGACCTTGCTAGAGCCCAGAGGGTGTGGCCTGGAAAGGGCAGCCTGTTTGTGCCTAGAAATGGGGTCTGATTTCTGAACTCACCTGGGCCTAAAGAATGGAGATGTCTCTGTCCAGCCCTGAGTGGGGGAACCCTTTATCACTACCCAAAGCAATCTACAGATTTAATGTGATCCCCACCAAAGCGCCAATGTCGTACTTTAAAGATCTTGAAAAAATAGTACTTTGTTTTATATGGAATCAGAAATAACTCTAAATAGCCAATACAATTCTTAGAAATGGTATCTTTTAGTGAGCTTCTCTTTTAATTGTCAGAAGTATAATTTATCAATTTTTTTTTTATTTTAAGGATTTTGTTTGTTTGCCAGGATGCCCAAAAAATCTTTGCTTAAATTGAAGTCATGAAGATTTTCTCTTTTCTTCTAAAACAATTACAAATTAAGTTCTACACTTAGGTCTGTGATTCATTTTGAATTACTTTTTTATTCATGACATCATATACAAAGTCCTTCTTAATTTTTTTATAAAATATTAAACATTATTCCAGATAAACATGCACAATAAAAATGACTGCTATTTTACCTCGTATTTCATTCTTTGACAATAACTTTTATTTATCACATACACAGGCAACCAAACCATAATGACACTCGACTTCCTTTTTTAAAAAAAATTGTTTGTGTGATTGTTTCCATTGTTAGTCAGTTTTGTTCCATTTTAAAAAATAGCTTTTGGGTTATCTTTAGCATTCCTTGGTAATTTTTTTTTATTATTTCAAAATAGCATAGTGGTACAAGCATTTTTGGTTATGTGGATCACTTTTGTTATGCTTCAGTTAGGGTTGTAAGTGTGCCCATAACCCAGGTAATGTTCATTTTACCCATTAGGTAGGATTTTGTCCATCCCTTCTTCCCCTCTCCCCCTGCTGGATTGCCACTGAGTTTTGCTTCCCTCTGTACATGGGTGGTCATGAATTAGTTCCAATTTACTGGGGAAAAGAATCTCTATTCCATAAATGGAATAAATGGTGTTGGAAAAATGGTATAGCCACACGCAGAAGAATGAAACAGTATCCATATTTCTCACTATTCATAAAAACTAACTCAAGATGAAATAAAAAACTTAAATGTAAGGTATGAAACCATAGAAGTGGTAAAAGAAAATGTTGGAAAAATTCTAGAAATTGGCCTAGGCAAAGAATTAATGACAAATACCTCAATGGCAAACACAACAACAACAAAATGGTAGTTAATTAAACTAAAAAGCCTCTGCACAGCTAAGGAAATAATCAAAAGAGAAAATAGACAACATACAGAATGGGGGGAAATATTCACAAGCAATACATCCAATAGAGGACTAATAACCAGAATCTGTAATAAACTAAAGCAAATTGGCAAGAAATAAACTAAAAAGTAGTCAAACGATATTAGCAGACTTCTCAAAGGAAGATAAAAGGCAAATGAACATGAAAACAGGCTCAATGTCACTAATCATCAGGGAAATGCAAATTAAAGCCACAGCGAGATATCATCTTACTCCAGTTAAAATGGTTTTTATTAAAAATTCCAAAAATTATAGATGCTGGCATGGATGCAGAAAGAAAAGGATACATTGGGCGGCACCTGTGGCTCAAAGGAGTAGAGCACGGGTCCCATATGCCGAAGGTGGCGGGTTCAAACCCAGCCCCGGCCAAAAAAAAAAAAAAAAAAAGAAAAGGATACATTGTTGGTGGGGTTGCAAATTAGTACCATCTCTATAGAAAACAGTATGGAGAGTCCTCAAAGAACTAAAAGTAGACCTATCACTTGATCCAGCAATCTCACTGCTGGGTTTTCACCCAGAGAAAAAGAGTCATTTTATCTAGAAGACTGCAATTGAATGTTTATGGCAGCACAATCACAAAGATGTGGACTCAACCCAAGTTTCCATCAACTTGTGAGTGGATTAACAAAATGTGGTATATGTACACTATAGAATACTACTGTGGCTCAGTGGGTAAGGCGCCGGCCCCATATACGGAGGGTGGCAGGTTCAAACCTGGCCCCAGCTGAACTGCAACCAAAAAATAGCCGGGCGTTGTGGCAGACACCTGTAGTCCCAGCTACTTGGGAGGCTGAGGCAAGAGAATTGCTTAAGCCCAGGAGTTGGAGGTTTCTGTGAGCTGTATGATGCCATGGCACTCTACCAAGGGCCATAAAGTGAAACTCTGCCTCTGCAAAAAAAAAAAAAAAAAAAAAAGAATACTACTCAGCCAGGAGGAAGGGTGAATTAGGGCTTTTCAACACTTTGGATAGAACTGGAGACCATTGTCCTGCGTGAAGTATTTAAAGAATAGAAAATTCCCACATGTACTTTCTATTAAAAAAGGGTCTTTAAAAAATTTTTTTTGCAAGTGGATATCTAATTGTTCCACATGATTATTGAAAGGACTATTGTTTAACCACCAAATTGTCTTTATATCTTTGTCAGAAATTTGTTCATATACATGAATGTATTTATGGGCTCTCTATTCTGTTTCATTTATCTATTTGTCTATCTTGACACCAATACTGCACATTCTTGATAGAATCATCATACATTTTGAAATACATTAGTATTATTCCGTTACCTTTTTTCTATTTTTCCAACTAATTTATTTATCTTACTATTTTAGGTTTTTAGCATTTTCCCTATGCATTTTAGAATTATATTGTCCACTTCCACAAAGATTTATGCTGGGATTTTGAGTGGGATTACATTGACTCTAAAGATTAATTTTGGGCAAATTATCACCTTAATAGTATTAAGTATTACAGTTCATGAACATGCTAAATAAGGGCTCTCTGGAACGTATCCAGCCGTGTAATATGAATTAGAGATATAGATGGCTGAATGCTTTCCGGTTAGCCCTTGTCTATGTATATTTACTTAGGTATCCCTTAATTTCTCTCAGCAACATTTTATAATTTTTAATGTACAAGGTCTTGCGCATATTTTCCCCCCTGGAATATCCCTTAGTGTTTAATATTTTTGATGTTACTGTAAGTAATACTGTTTCATTTGATTTCATTTCTAATATACACAATAGCAACTTATTTTTGCATATAGGCTTTGGATATTGTGTCCTTGCTAAAATCACTTATTTAGTTCTAGTAGTAATTTTGTAGATTATATTAAATTTTATACATAGAAGATCATGATGTTTGCAAAAATATACATGTATGTATGTATATGTTTATGGATGCCTTTTATGTCTTTTCCTTGTCCTATGTAAAAATAAAACAGTCATGTATATTTGCCCATTTAGTGGTAATTTCCAGTGCTCTTCATCCTGTTTTGTAAACATGTATTTTCATCTGTTGTCATTTTCCACATTTCTTGTAATACAGTCTACAACTTAAAATTTCTTCAGTTTTTGTGTGTGAAAAAAGGTTTTCTTTCTAATTTTTATTAGAATTGTCTTTTTGCTGGGTAGAGAATTCTAGGTTGACAATTTTTTTCTTCAATAGAAGATGTTAGGTTTCATATGCTGCTTTTGTTAAGAAATCAACTGGCATCCTCATGTTTGTTCCTCTGTATGTAGTATGACTGTTTTCCTCTCTCTGCTTTATAGGTTTTATATGTATCACTGGTTTTGAGCAAATTAATATATTGTGTTTTGGTGCAGTTTTCTTCACGTTTCTTGAAATTAAGATCTGATTTTCTTGGATCCTTTAAAATCAAATATGGAAAAATTTTTAACATTAGTTCTTCAATATTTCCTCTGCTTCACTCCCACATATATTTGACCATTTAGAGTTGTCACAGCCCTTTTTAATATTCTCTGTTTTTCTCTTTCTTTCCTTTTGTATAATTTATATTGCTATGTATAAAAGCTTGTTAATCTTATCTTCTTCCATGGCTAATCTACTTTTAATTGTAGCCAGCACACATTCTATGTGACATCATAGTTTTAATTTCTAAAAGTTTGGTTTTAAGTATTTTTAAAAATACCTGACCTATCTCTACTTAATTTTTTGAACACACAGAATACTTCTTCAATAACTTTTTAATGGTACTGTCTGCTAATTTTAGGATCTATGTTAATCCTTGGTCTATTTCAATTGATGATCTTCCTCTAATTATGAGTCACATTTTCCTAATTTTTAGCATACTTGGCAATTTTTGATTGAATATTAAACATTAAGAAAAATTCCTTGTTGACTATAGGATATATATGTCGATAAATATTCTTGAGCCATTTTCTGGATGCAGTTAAATTACACGGAAACGGTATAATAATCTAAGGTCTTGCTTTTACAATTCCTTAAGTGCCAGTAGAGTTATATTTATTCTAAGGCTAATTATTCTCCATTACCGAGATGCGACTTTTATGAGTATTCCACCCAATTATGAGGTTTTTCAGTCTGGCTGGTGAAAACAGGCTCTACCCTTGCTCTTTGTGATCGGAGGAGTTTTCCTCTAATTCTTTTGGGTGTGCAGTGTTTTGCTGAATACTCAAAGAAGTCACTACCTACCTGTGAGATACTTTATGCATCTCTTCGCTCTCCACTACTCTGTCCTTCAAACTCTAACTGCCATTGTCTCTGGCATTCTCAGCTCTGCCTCTTCTATTAATGAAGTTTTGTAGGCTCTACCTATGTTCTTCCTTCACTACTTCCCACAAGCTTTGACAAGGGGAGAAGTTGGAGTAACCATACGGTTCACCTCATTTCTTACCAGTTTCTGAAAGATCACTGTCCTTTATTGCCTGATGTCCAGTGTTTTAAAAATCATATTTGGAGTATGTGTGGGATTTTTGTCCCTGTTATTCCATCTTGGTGGGAATGGAATTCCTATTTTGGTATTCTTAATGTTGATCAATGGGTTCAAGATTTATTTTTATGTTACAGAATTAAAGTTGGAATATATACCTTCCAAAATCTTAGAATGAAATTAAAAAGAAACTAAATATAGTTATAGGACTCTAGCTAGTCCTTAATACAATATCTATCAAAAAATGAATGACAAAAAATAATTAAAGAAATGAAAAGTTTAAAAATTCCATGTACAAACAATGGAGAGAGATGTGTATTCTGCCTTTGGGAAAGAAAGATAGGACAATAGTTACAGCATCATGACATATAATCTTTTTTTTACAAATACATGTGTTTATTTGGTTTCCACTTTTTGCCTTTGCAAGATTAAAAAGGTTTAAAATTTAATAATAATCACAATGTTTATGATAAGGACTAGAAACAAAAACCTCGTAAAGAATGAACGAAGATAAATACATTCAGAAAAGAAATCAGACGATTGCTGCAACGAAATATTGAGCAAGGGCTTGAGTCAGGGTTGTAAATCCACTGGTCATGTGAATAGTGTTCATTGTACCTGTTAGGTGGGTTTTTGTCTCACCCCTTCACACTCTTCTCCTTGCTTGATTACCTATGATTTTTTTACTTACCTCTGTGCAGTTGTGTTCCTATCAGTTAGTTCCAATTTATTAGAGAGTACATGTGGTGTTCATTTTTCTATTATTGAAATACTTTTCTTAGAATGATGGTCTCTAGTTCCTCCCAAATTGCTACAAAAGGTATTATTTCATTCTTTTCTTATAGTTGAGTAGTACTCCATGTTTTCTTTATACATTTATAAATTTACAGGCACTTGGGCAATTCCACATTTTTGCAATTGTGAATTGTGCTGCCATTAACCAATTATATAGCCACAGTTTGGGAGAAAATATTCACAATCCACACATCTGACAAACTGCTTATATCCAGAAGCTACAAACTCAAAAAAAAAAAAAAAAATCAGCAAGAAAAAAATAATCCCATTAAGAAGTAGGTAAAAGATATGAACAGAAGTTTTCCAAAGAAGATAGAGATATGCCTATATGAAAATGTTTCATTGACACTAATCATGAGGGAAAAGCAAATTAAAACCATGATAAAATACCATCTTATTCCTATCAGAATGACTTTTATTAAAAAGTCCAAACACAACAGATGCTGGTGTGGATGCAGAGAGAAAGGAATGCTTATCCACTGTTGGTGGACTGCAAATTAGTGCAATCCATATGGAAAGCAGTATGGAGATGTCTCAAAGAATATAAAGTAGACCTATCATTTGATCCAGCAATCTCACTCCTGGGTATTTACTCAAAGGAAAAAGAAGGAATTTCAGCAAAAAGACACATGCACTTGAATGTTTATTGTTTCTTTAAATTCTGAAGTCTTTGCTTTGTCTTTCTTTTTTCCAGAGCGGGGTACATATAAATCATTAATTTACATTAGTTGAATGATGAATTATTTGAAAATTTAAGGTATCAAAAATCAAAGGTAAAAAAAGTAAAAAAAAATAAATGACACAGATAGAACAAATGAATACGATTTCTAAAGAAATACTAGTTAGCAAAATGCAGCCTTATATTAAACATAATAATACATCATGATCACAAAATTAAGAATAATTTAGAAAAAATATAAATACAGTAGCTCTCTGATAAAATAATTAAGAGAACACACTTGGAATGTAGACAAACCTGGTTAAAGTTACAGCAATATCACTTACCTCCTATGCAATTTTCTGAACATCCCTATTCACAGGTATTTTGTTTTTATTGCAAAATTGACCTCACTGGGATTATGAAAAGAATAAATGAAGCACTATTTGATGCACTTGCACAGAAATTTTGGATGTCACCTATTTTTCTGAAGTTACTTTCTACAATTGCATAGAAATAATAAAGTTAGCAGGGATTGGCTTCAATCTCTCAGTCTCCAGGGATTTCTTCAAAGATGTGCACTCTGCTTCTAATCAGTACACTACCAAATAAATGTGTATTTTAAAGCTAAAAGATTTGGGGTTAAGAATGAAAGCATTTTATAAACCTAAAATACTATTATATTATTAGACTACAAGTACAATTTGATAGTTCACTCAGACATTTATAAGACTTGACTGAGCTCTAAATGCTTTCTGCAGATCCCATCTACATCCATTTATAGTCAAATGAGTACTTATCCCATGACAATCCAGTGTCCTCTATCCCAGTCAAAAAGAACAGATGGCCTCCCCTATAGTAGTTTCTCCTTGTTGGAATCATTTTATACAAAGGCTTTTGATGTATTTAACTGACTCATAATTCATGCGTATATTAATTTACACACAGTGAACAGACGCAATTGATTCATGAGAAATATTACCTAAGCCTGTGAAAAATGCTGAGTGGGAAAAATACAGCATAATATTTACTCTCAAGAGAAACCAGACATACAAGAAACGAAAAAAAAGTTAAAACAATGTAAGTGAAAAGTAATATTATAAAATAGAAAACACAATGGCCAAATTAGATATTATGATAGCAAAAAATAAAATGCTGAGCTTAAGAGAAGTGTGGGCTGGAGTAGTCGGGAAATCCTCATGTAAGGCTGCTGAGTATGAAGTGGAATCTTCGGCAATGAGTCTATGTCTATGTAAGTACCATGATGTGAGCAAGATCAAAGATGCACAGAATACACAGGATGTTAGAGGCAATGCGTGGACCACGACTCACCCAACTAGCTGGTGTATAGTGACCTGTAGGAAAGTACTGTGGGGATAAGTTTGAAAAAATAGGCTGTTGTGAAAGATATCAGGCGTCCTCAAACTTTTTAAACAGGGGGCCAGTTCACTCCCGTTTGAGAGCCGGGACCATAGTTTAAAAAAAATACAACTATGAAAAAAATTCCTATGCACACTACACATATCTTATTTTGAAGTAAAAAAACAAAACGGGAACAAATACAATCACACCGCCTCATGTGGCCCACGGGCTGCAGTTTGAGGATCCTGGATTATACTATGCAGGTATTGAGGATTGTGGCAGAGATTTATTAGTTTACACCAATACCCGTTTCCCTCTCTTTCTGTGTCAGAACTTCTTGGTTTAATTAGATACATAGCTATCTGGGTCAGAGTGTTTGCAACCCTGCCTTATAGCCATTCAATATGAATGAAAGTGATGTCTGCTTCTGGGTATGCTCTGGAGGGAATGGACTGGCTTCTTTCCCTGTAACCTTTCCTTTGGGCCAACTTGTTGGCTGAACTGTGGAAGGAGAGTGGGCTGCCTGGAACCACTTGAGCAAGGGAAGCACTTTAGCACAGGAAAGTAGCAGGAGAGAAAAGCCCAAGTCCTGGATGCCGTTGGGGAAACACACTTAGGGCTGCTCACATGTGCGTTTTATGAAATATAAATTTACTTCTAACTTCTTAAGCCACCATCTTTTGAATCTCTGCTGTAGCAGTCAAAAGTGTGTTCGAGCTATTGCTTCCATGTAGTCCTCGGTAGCCGGGCAAGGCCTAGGAGAGCTAACGTGCTGTGTAAATAACACATATACCAACAGGTTGGGCAGCTCTGTCTTACTTAAAACAAGGAGATGCCTGGAAGTGTTTGGGTAAACTAGCGACGTGGTAAAAAATGTGTTTTGGAAGAATTAATTTGAGTGATATTTAGCAGATCAGTGTTGTCTGGGGTTAGGAGTCAGAAATGAAGGATTTAGAGCAAAAGGCAAGAGGGAACATTTTGAAGTGATGAAAATGTTTTATATCTTGATTATAGTTGTGGTTACAAGAGGGTATATGTATATATACATATTATACATATTTTTTCATTAAGAGGATACAAATGTTTTTATTACATGGATAAGTTATATTAATATAATGCTGAAGGCAGGACTTTTGGTGTGCCTGTCACCGGAATAGTGTTCATTGTGTCTGATAGGTCAGTTTTTATCCCTCTCCCTCCTTTGACCTCCCTCTTTCTCGATATTAAATGTCATTTACTTCTCTTTGTGCCCATGGTTAAGCTCCCACTTACTAGTGAGAACATGTGGTGTTTGCTTTTCCATGTGTAAGCTACTTCACATAGCATAATGGACTCCAGTTCAAGTTAGTGCCTAACACAGTATTGCATTCCTATTTTGGGCTGAGTAGTACTTCACGGTGTGTATGTATATACCACTTTTTTTTTTTTAATCACCTCAGTAGAGCTCACAGCAACCTCCAACTCTTGGGCTCAGACAATTCTCTTGCCTCAGGCTCCCGAGTAGCCACAACGACCGGCTGTTTTTTTGGTTGCAGTTTGGATGGGGCCGGGTTCAAACCTTCCACCCTGGGTATATGGGGTTGATGCCCTACCCACTGAGCCACAGATGCCGCCCTATACCACATCTTCTTTATCCACTCATGAATTAACAGGCACTTAGGTTGACTCTGTGTCTTTGTAACTGTGAATTCTGCCTTGATAAACATTTGAGTGCAGATCTCTTTTTAATCAAAATGACTTCTTTTCCTTTACCCACTAGTGGGATTGCCGGGTTGAATGGTAAGTCTACTTTTATTTCTTTAAGGAATCTCCCTGCTGACTTCCAGAGGTTGTACTAACTTGTACTCCCACCAACAGTATAGAACCTTTCCTTTTACTCGGCATCCACATCGCTTCCGTTCGTGTCTTTTGCCCACTTTTTGATGGGGTTGTTTGCTTTGTTCTTGCTGATTTGTTTGAGGTTTATAGATTCTAAATATTTGCCCTTTGTTAGATGTATAGTTTGCTTTTATTTTCTCCTATTCTGTAGGTTGTCTATTTACTCTATTGATTATTTCCTTTGCTGAGCAGAAGCTTTTTAATTTAATTAAGTCTCATTTATTTATTTTTGCTGTTGCTGTGTTTTGGGGAGGTCTTAGTCATAAATTTGTTGCCTAGGCTGATATCTAGAAGAGCTTTTCTTATGTTTTCTTCTATAATTTGTGTGGCCCCATGCTTTACATTTAAGTCTGTTATCCATCGTTAGTTAACTTTTGTATGTGGAGAGAGACAGGAGTCCTGCTTCCTTCTTCTGAATTTGGCTTTCCAATACCCCCAGCACCATTTATAAAACAGGGCTTCCTTTCCCCAGTGTATGTTGCTGTCTGCTTTGTTGAAGATCAGTTGGTTGTAGCTATGATTTTAGTTCTTGGTTCTCCAATCTGTTCCATTGGTCTACATCTCTACTTTTATACCAAAATAATGCTGTTTGGTTACTATAGCTTTGTAGCATAATTTGAAATCATATTAGTGAAGCTTCCAGATTTGTTCTTTTTTTCTTAAGATTGAATTGGTTATGCAGGCTCCTTTTAGGTTGCAAATGAAGCTTAGAATCGTTTTTTTCCAGATCAGTGAAATATGACATTAGCTTTTTGATGAGGATTGTGTTGACTGAAATCACTTTGGACAGTATGGACATCTTAATTATCTTAACAGTATTTAGTCTATCAATCCATGTCCATGGGATATTTCTTTTTTTCTCTTCATTTTTGTCATCTGTAAGTTTTTTCACCAGTGTTTGTAGCTCTCCTTGTAGAGCTCTTTCACCTCCTTGTTTAAGTGTATTCCTGGGTATTATATCCTTGATTTGACCTCTGATTGCTGTTAGTATACACAAATGCTACTGATTTGCCTACATTGGTTTGGTAATTGTAACCTAAAATAAGTTTTACTGAATTTATTTATCAGTTGTAGGAGTCTTTTGGTGGGTCTTTAGGGCTTTCTATATGCAAGATCATATTGTCAACAAACAGAGATAGTTTGCCTTTCTCTTTCCCAATTTGGAAGCCCCCTCCCCCCTTTTTTCTCTCTCTCTTGCCTGATTGCTCCAGCCAGGAGAGTTTCCCCACTTCCAGCAACAGTGGGGACCCTTATTTTGTCCAAGTTCTTGTGGGGAATGCTTTTAACTTTTCCACATTCGATATGATGTTGGCTATGAGCTTATCATCTGCAGCTTTTATAATTTTGAGATATGTTCCTTCTATGCCTAGTTTGTTGAGGATTTCATGAAAGAGTGCTGGATTTTACAAAATGCTTTTTCTGCATCTATTGAAAGGAACCTATGGTCTTTGTTTTTGCTTCTGTTTATGTGGTGAATCAAGATAGTGATTTGCATATGTCAAACTGCCCTTGTATCCCTGGGTTACATTCACTTGCTCATGGTGAATTGTCTTTTTGACTTGCCATTGAGTTCAGTGTGCTAGTATTTTGTGAATGATTTTTGCATTTCTGTTCCTAAGGGGCACTGGGTGCAGTTTTCTTTTTTGTTGTGTCCTTTCCTGGCTTTAATTTTAAGGTGATACTGGCTTCGTAGAATGAGTCTGGAAGAATTCCCTTCTTATTACTGTTATGGAATAATTTATGTCTGTGAATCTGTCTAGTACAGGTTATTACTTTGTTTGGAGAGTCTTTCATTGTTTCTTCAATTCTTGTCCCTCATTGCTGGTCTGTTCAGGATTTCTATTTGTTCTGGATTCAGGCTTGGGAGGTTGTGTGTTTCCAGGAATTTTTTCCATTTCCTTTAAGTTTTCTAGTTAGTGTGCATAGAGTTTTGATGGTGCTCACATATGATATTTTGTATTTCTATGGTACCGGTTGTAATGTCTCCTTTTTTCACTTCTAATTAAGCCTATTTGAGTCCTTTCTCTTCTGTTTCTTGTTAATCTGGCTACCGGTGTATCAATTTTGTTTATTTTTTTCAAGAAACCTATCTTTTGTTTTGTTGATCCTTGTATTGTTTATTTGCTCATTAATTTATTTATTTTCATTTGAATTTTATTTAGTTCTTCTCTAAGCTTTGTTATTTTTCTGTGGCTGCTTACTTTGGGTTTGGTTTATTCCTCTTTTTCTAGTTGCTTGAGCTGTAACAGGAGGTTTTTAATTTGTGATGTTTCTGCCTTTTTGATGTAAGCATTTAAGGCTATGTAGTTTCCCCTGAGCACCACATTTATGTATCCCGTAGATTTTTGAGAGCCTATGTCCCCTTTGTTCTTGAATTTGAAGAATGCTTTGATTTCCACCCCAATTTCATTGTTGACTCAAGGATTATGCAGCAGCAGGTTGCTTAAATTCTCATAATTTGTGTAAATTTAAGAGTTTCTCTTAAAGTTAATTTTTAATTTTATTCTACTGTGGTTATTAAAATATTTCTGTGTTTTTGTGGCCTAAAATTTGATCCATCTTGGAAAATTTCCTTGTGCTGATGTGAAGAATGTATATTTGGTAATTTGGGGGTAGAATGTTCTGTAAATGTCTGTTTGGTTTATTTGTTCTAGAGTTCCATTTAAGTCCAGTTCTTTTTTGATTTTCTGCTTTGATGATCGGTCCAGTTCTGTCCGTAGGGTATTGAAGTCCTTGGCAATTATGACGCTACTGTTTATTTCTTTGCTTAAGTCTAGTAGTATTTGTTTTAAGAATCTGGGAGCTTCTGTGCTGGGTGTATATATATTTAAGGCTGTTATGTCTTCTTGCTGAATTTTTCCCTTTACCATGATCTAATGACCATTTTTTCTCTTTTTGCCATTGTTGTTTTAAAGACTATTTTATCTAGTATGAGAGTGGCTACATCTGCTCACTTTTTTTTTCCGTTTGTATGGACTTTTTTTCCTATTCCATTACCTCAAGTCTGTGCAAGTCCTTGTAATTTAGATGGGTTTTTGTAGACAGCACATTCTCTTGTTGTGGTTTTTCATCCATGCAGCCAGTCTGTTCTTTTAAGTGGGGCATCAGGACCATTCACGTGCAGTGTTAATATTGATATGTGAGTAACTGTTTTGTTCATATTTTCTTTTCTCTCTTGTGCTACTAATTGATAAATGCTGTGAGCTTTAACTTTTTTTTTTTTTAATTTCAGGTTAACATGAGGGTACAAACAACCAGGTCACAATATTTGAATTTTTTAGGTAGAGTCCACCTTGTTGTTGTGTCCCACACCCAAAAGCTGGGCCATACACCCCTACATGGTGCCCATTAAGTGGGAGCACACCAATCCCCTCTTCCTCCTCTCTCTCCGCTTCCTAGCCCCCCCACCTAAACTTGAATTGAGTTGAGTTTTACTTCTATGTGGGCATTAATTAGATTATCTAAGGCTGTTAATTATTACAGTTCAAATTTGGGCTGGAGGACTTTCATGTGGAGTGATGAATTGTTCCCTAAGCCACTGCTGGAAGCTTGGGCAGGGCATTGGATGAGTCCTTTTTCACAGAAGCAGGAATTGTGGGAGGCTGCTATGCCTGTTTCTCTTATATCAATGGCCATGGCAGCTGGGCAGTGCTATCTAGGCAGTAGCCATGGGTGTTAGGGCTGCAGGTGTCAGCTCCATCCAGGTCCAAGTGCAATAGTGGCATGTAGAATGCAGGTCTGCAGCAGAGTGTTGGATCATGGGAGTGGCGGGTAGGTCCTGCCAAATGGCACACAGAAGCTAGGTGGGTCAAACCATTGGGCCAGGCAACAGAAGAGCCACCATTGTGGGACCAGGGAGCCCAGATGTCTGACAGCCGGGGCTGTCTCCCTGTGCAGGTCCTGCTGAGGCAGTAATTTCGGGGTTCTCAAGTGGCAATACCTACTGTGCTCAATTTCCGCAGCCTGTGGCTGATTCTTTACATACAAGAGCCGGATTCTCCTTCCACTGCATCAGCAGCACCAAATCCAATTATGGGGCTCAGCTCCCAGTTATGGGGCATACAAGAGTTTCTCCTCTCGCTGCTTTCCCTTTGGCCCGGCAGGGGTGACATGGAAGGGTTATAGCAAAATCAAGTTCTATAAAGACATGCGAGACCCAAGAGCTCAGAACAGCATCAGTTGCAGTGACCTGGGAATGGGAGGGAGCCAGCAGATCACCACTGTGCCCACTGTGCTCTCCAGCACGGTGTCACTGCATAGTCTCCAAGCAGCTCCCTGATAATCCGGAGGTGTGCACCGTTTAGGTTGCAGTGTCCATAGGGTGGAGCATGGAGCCCCAGGCTTCTCTCCTCTTGCCTCCCCCAGGTATCCTGAATCTTGCTGGTTGATCACCCCTCCTCTCCTCCCCTCATTCTGTCTCCTGTCACTTCTCTGGTGATTTACAATTGTTTATCTGTAGGCAGGAATTACCTGCAACTGTCGATCCTGTTCTTCGGAGTGTGTGTCTACTCTTCTAGTCCACCGTCTTGGCCACTCCCTCCGTGTATACACACACACACACACACGTGTGTGTGTGTGTGTATATATATATATTGCCCTGTATGTGCACAGGTAGATCAGTGGGAGGAAACAAGAGATGGGGAGAACAGAGAGCAATATACGGCTTCAGTCTAAGCTTGAGATAACTTGGATTTGTAATAAGGGACTAATAGGAGGACTGAAATTAGAGAGACAAAAGCATCACACTGAAGGAAGGTATAATAGAATTTGGAGGCCAATTGCACCTGGAGCTGCTGATGCAGAGGAAGGAGAATCTGCTTTTGTATGTAAGGAATCAGCTGATCTTTGCCACAGGCTGGTGAAGATGTTCTGCCACACAGTGGAGCGGGAAGGAGAGCTCTGTGAAGCACTAACATACTACATTTTCTCAATCGCCCTGAGTCCCTCTTCTTCATTTGTAGAATGGAGTTATTGATCCCTACAAAGTGCAATAAAGAGCAGAGAAAATATGTGTGAAGCATCTCATACCTTGTATGTGCCTATGAAAGCACGCGATAAGTGACTGTAATTAATATCTCAAAAAGAGCTTTCAAGATGATATCAAAAATTTTCTCATATATGTTTCTAGGATGTACTTGCACATGAGGAAATAAGAACTCAGTTCATAAAACATACAAATCTACTCGTAAATCACCGGATGATAATAGGAAGGGGGAGCGGGTGGGAAGCAGCACAGTAATTGGTAATATATTTAGAAAAGGGGCAGCTCCTTTTGCCCCTGGAGCTGTCCATAGGGTAGTCATTTCTTATTTTTTTTCTTTTACCTCCCTTGACTCCATCTGCAGGAGTGGCAATTCAGACAAAAGGATGTTCTTGCAGCAATCTGTTTAAGATTCTGCTCATACACGATTTGGTTCTCAGCCCATTTTCTGTCAGGCTTCCTGAGATGGGAAAGCAATGCATAAAAATTCTCAGGCTCGACAGCAAATTCTCCTGAGCTCCAGGCTGGAATTTCCAGCTGCCTGTAGACATCTCCATCTGCATGTCCTGCAGGCATCTCCAGCTAACTGGGTCCCACACCAAATTCATTACCCTCCCACATACCCGTTCCTCTCCAGTCTTCTAAGTTAATGCCATGGTCAATTTACCAGGCATGGAAGCTAAAAATTGCAGATCTTTTACTTTTGGTCCCACACTCCCCAAGGTCCATCTGCTGCCAATTTTTGTGGCTTCACCCTGTTGTAATCTGTTTTATGCCCTTCGTTTTTAGACTTCCTCTGTCTTGGTAAGGATCTTTCTCTCCCTCCAGGACCACAGTGTTAGCAATCTATCTGCAGTGTGTACAAATCTACAGAGCTTCACTTATCCAGACGAAGGTCAATGGCAGGCCACCTCCGGGGTAGTTAATGTGTGTTCTTGTCTCTCTGCACCCTCTTTTTCACTTGGCGAATCCAGTTAATGAAACATGTATCACTGCTCTTTCTGAAGAAACTTCAGCGATTCTCCATTGAACCTACAGAACAAAGCCCCCAACACCAAATTTCAACCACTTCTTTTCCCTGTGGTGTCTAAGCACACAGAACTACAGGTCGTGCCTCCAAAACAACAGACACATTTTAAGCTCAGCATCGTGGTCCCCAGAATGTTCTGGTAAGTCAGCTACACTCCACTTCTTCTGTATGACCCGGTGTGGCAGTCACCTCCTTGGCGTAGCTGCCTTAATTCTACTCTCCTCTGTCTCCTGCTCCTAAACGCAGCCCTACTCACTCCAGATTCCTTTGTTATTTACCTGTTGTGAACACCAGAGTCTCTAACCCAGATTTCAGAGTGCTAAAGGATAGACACCATCTCTTATTGCCATCTTAAGTCTCCAGGGCACTTTGAATGGACTGTTAACCAGTCTAAAAATAATCTTAATTTTTTACTTTAAAAATGGTGGTTTTTAGTAGAGAAAGCTTTTACAAATTCCCAAGGAAACAGTTAACAATTTTGTTTGCAATGTACCCAAAAGTGAACTCTCTCAGCTCAACTGCACTAAATACACATTTTAAAGTCCCTTGCAGTTTTATTATTCCAGGTGCACTGCTACCATAAGAGGCCTTTGTGGACCGCTGCTATAAATGTCATTTGTTCCCATTAAGCAAGTGTATTATATATAAGACGATTGTCTAAATTTATGTTGAGTGTTCGCAAGGGCAGTATATCAGGTAATATATCAAAATACCTGAAGCCTAAAAATGTAAAAGTCAACTTTTATTTTATAATTTGAAGACTATTTTTATTTTACTGAGATCAACAAAATATATGCCTGTTCCTTCCAGGACTGTGAAACACATAAAAAAGAAAGCAGCCAATATTTGACCATCGCCCAAATAATTCAAACAAAATTCATAGCTGTCCAGTTACTTGGGTATTTAAGGTGAAATTATTGGAAGTTGGGATGTTGAGACAATTTTAATGAGATGTTTTGGGTTATGTTTGAACAAGTAATTTATTTCATTTTCACTTAAATCTATAAAAGGTTTTGAATAGGGCAGTTAATTTCAAGTATTATATTCCTTAAACTCATTTTCTTTTAAACATTAATGACAGCTATAAAAAACTGTGATATGAAAACATTGAGAAGATAAATTAATACAAACAGGTATATGCAAACAACTATATACATTATTTATCACTTAGCTATAAAGTAAGCTTGAAAAATAAATAGGCATCTTTTTTTTTACTCTTTTCAGTGAGGGTACATACTTTTATAGTTTAGTTCCAAAGTTTGGAAATCAATATAAACACTTTATTCAATCATTCTTTCTTCTATTTTTCTCCCCTTGATAATTTTTTCAGGGTAAAGTGCTTGTAATATATTTAAAAATAGGTACAGACAAATCATTACTCTCTAGAAAACATTTATTGACATGTTTTAATTTTTTCCATATTCTGAGAAATAAACATAATGCACAAAATACAGTAAAATGCACTTTCCCCATTTCAAATAAATATACTTTACTCTTGTAAAAAATTTAATAATATGTGTAATTAACCACGGCATATTAGTCAGTGAAGTAAAGCAAAAATAATCTCTACCTAAATTGTCACTTATTTTAATGATTCTCGCAAGCATTTTCCTGGAGAAAGAGAACATTATTCTCTGTAGAATTATACTGACTTGGAAATTGTTGCTTCTTGTTTGGAGAAGGCAAAGATAAGCTCTTTTAAAAAGTGTTTAATGTCAAAAATAGTCTCAGTGTAGGAGAAAAATAGTATCAAGTCTTTACTGAATCAACTAAGTATAAATTTTCTTGTTAATACATCTTAGAGAACAGACTACATTCTGAATAATAATGATCCTTATGTATCACACTGGTAATTTTCAAAATTAGTGGTTAAGTATTTAAATTAACAATTATGTATGTGATATAAACCCCAGACAGAATTTTAAATCTCTATTAACAGAAAAGTCTAAACATAATGGTGCTATACAGGACTAATTTATCCTTTTCATATATGTTATTCTTAACATTATAAGAACTGAAATCTACTTAATTATACACAGACTTATATACACATAGATCCCTGATCACTTTAAGACAATGTGTTAGTTTGCTCTTGTTAGTGGTAAGGATATCCTAGTAACCAGTAAAAAAATCACATTTAGGTAGTCACCAATCTTGAAAGTTTTCTAGGTATAATTTATTCACCCTCAAAGGATTATATCACTGAGAAGTAAAAGTCATTAGTCATGTAAGCAGTTAATTGGTACTTTACATACTAGCTGGTAGAATTAAATCAACCTTTATTGTAGTTCCAATCCCTACATGTATGGCTCCTTTCTATAGATGTAGAAAGGCTGATCAAACTATGCTACATCAAAACTTAACTGTGTTCAGTAAAAATCCTACACAAGCTGTAAAGTTGGTATTAGATCTGTCCTCAGCATTATAAAGGACACCAATTATCATCCAGGTGGTGACTTACACCATGAAACTTTTCCCTCTTCATTTTAAAGTGTAGAAAACTATATGCCTAGGCATTAATTAATGGCACCATTTTTATTCTGATATATTTCTGAAACAGGTAAGCGTGTGCTCAAAAATGCAGACATCCAATAAAACAAGTTTGTGGTTTCTTTCTGGGACCTTATTTATAATTCCTCCATCTCAAAGTGTGTATTAAAGCTGTTTGCCATGGATGTATGTTCAAAGATCCTTGACAGGCTTGGCTTCAACAGTTCTACTGAGTGACACGGCAGGTGCTGAGAGTTGTCATTTTTCAGGGACATCATTGGGTCTGTCCCAGGCTCCCTTCTATCGTAATACAGAGCCCAGAGCAGTGTGATTGTGAGAATCATGGCCAGGATTTGTGTCACTCCAATGGAGATCCCCAGAAATCTCAGCACCTGTAGTTGTTTGGTTCCTCTCAAAAAGGAATACATTTTCTTCCCACAACCCTGTAAAAGAAATAACATGGTCAATGTTACCTTGATATATTGCAGAGAGTAAAAATAATTCATGAAAAAAAAATCTACATCAGTTAATAGAAACAATGTGGCAGTATACCCTCACATCTGTCTTTCAAGAAATTGATATAAAATAGCTTTGAATCATGTTTAGCTAATTCCTTACCAAGGTTCTCAGAAGTCTCTGTGCATTCGTTAACTAACCACTAGGGTAACTGAGCACAGACTTCAGTGGCACACATGACAAAGAATATGCACTTTCCAGAATTCATTTAGAAAAGTCATCAAAGCAACAAATAAGAACAACAAACTGTAGAGAGGTGGAAGATTTCCATAGTTGTCACATTATATTTAAAATGACCCATTTTCTACCAAAAGAAAAAAATATTACAAGACATGCAAAGAAACAAAGTCTGGCTCATGCACAGGGAAGAACGCGATCAATGAAATTGCACTTCTAATGAGAGGAACTCCTTGTCTCATTGGACTGTCCTTTCCATATTAGAACACTAACAGACAACATGCATTCTTCTGTTGGAACCTGCCTTCTTAACAAGGATGTGTTGGTTCTAGTTCTGCTCCCAGCCCTTCCCTTTTCCATAAAGTAGGAAGTCATATCTGAGGAATCACCAATTAACATTCAGCTATTCTCTCCTGCCGAAATATTCCTAGTTCCTTCAAATTGTCCAAATATACGTACTTCATCATCCCAATGATACTTTTCTAGGTTGTGGTGATTTTCTTAATGATTCTTTGAAAATGATATGGATTTTTACTTGAAAAAAAAAAACAGAAATGCAATAAAATGTTAAGACAATCAAGGCTATTCTAAGTAGGTTTGGATCCCGGTGACAAAACAGCTTATGGGATCCCCAGAAGAGTGGCCGTGGGATTGCATTAGTATGCCAGATAGTTGAGGAGCGTCTTCCTTCCGGGCTCCATGACCCTGAAGATTATCTCCAGGCTGAGACGAGCAAGTACACTTTATTCAAAGCAAAGGTCTCAGTTAGACCAAGTGATTTTTATAGTAAAATCTCAGTCTTACCACTTCATTTAGCTTTAAAAGTATATAAATAATCCTTCAAGCAAGATAATTCTAGTCTTTAACTTTGTTGTTAGAATGCACTAAATTAAACCTTATGCTTCTCTATCAATAAAATGAGTTTCTTTTACTCATGTGTGTAAAAATAAATTTTACAAAAATATTTAATTTTAATAATCTACATATTATTAAAAAATAAATGAAATCAACTAACATCTGCATACTTGAATTCACATCCAGCCCACCAAAATGTATCAATAGGCAATATATAAACCCATACCCTCATATATGATTCTCCACTGAGGTACATTTTAACTGTATGTACTAAAAAATGCCATAAGAAACTGCTAAAATTTGTGAAAAATGATACTGAAGATATTTCTCTTGATAGCTTAGAGTAATAGATACAAAATCCTAATCTTGAAAAAGATTAGAATTTTGCTCCCTATGAAAAATTAAAATATTTGCTCTCTTGACATTAGAATTACACCGATAACTGGGTCTCCTTTTCACCCGGGCTGTCAGAAAGCTGAGAGAGAAACAAGGAACTTACAGCAACTGTATGTGCCTTGATATAAGTCTGCTTACTCTTTCCCTGAACCCTGACTTTCCAATCCTATTTATATTTTATTATTAACTCATTATATCTGTTTTGTTGTATACTGTATTAAATTCTTCAATAAATTTAATTTTAAAAATACGTATAATAAATATATAAGTAAGAGCACAGATTTCTCTATAGTACACCCAATTTACCATTGATGACTTAGAAGGTGTTGTGGACACTGGCAGCACACAGGTATCAACGCTAAATGAATCGTGAATCATTTACACAAGTCCTTGAAGGTGAAGACTAGCTTTCCAAACAATTATTTCTGTTCTTGAGAATACAGTATTTTTCCAGATTTCCCTGTGTAACAACTGTTCTCCTTTATTCTCTTAAATTCTTCATAGGAATATCTCTATGGTTTACTGTCTACTTGGTATGATTCTTATTGAAGTAATTCAACCTGAACATAACCCTGAGTATATTTTGAGTCAGTCAAGTAATTAAGCTTCAGGTCAAAATTTTGAGTATAAACTTGGACACCTTTGTGGAAAAGAAAGACACTAAGTCTAGAGAAAAAAAACATAGATGTGTTTGTATGCAATTTATTCTACTAGCCACAAATATTGAGTTGTGTACACAAACATGTTTATAGAGGGAATGAAACAAAGAAACAGAAATGTTAGAATGCAAAACTGCATTCCACTTCACAAAGGATATTTTACTGAGAATAGGAAATAATAGAATTGTACTTATTTGTTTTTCTCAAAATAAAATACTCTGAGTTGACTTTACAGGAGTATTTTCTTCCTAAATAAAGTTATGTCAGCCCCACGTTAATAACCTCAGGTAATTCAAAGGTATGAATAAGACATGTTGGCTAACCTGCTTTACTGGCTGCAATATTAAAATCCCAGTCAACTATTGACTGTAAATAATAACACTGCCTTTATCAGAGAAAAAAAATCTCCAATTCCTGCATTTCCCTGGAATCTATTTGAAGACATGTCAGGATGCTTCATTTCACTTGAGGAAATTATACACTTGAAATTATTCTCTGATCTATCTCCAGAATGAGTTTCTAAAATTGGAAGAACACCCAGGGCTTTTCAGTACTCAGGATTCACAGGCCACATCAAAAAGTCAGGCAGCTTTTTAATGCACTTAAGAAGTTAAAGCATAAATAAAATCTAGGTACCAATACTTATCAGTATTAACATTTTTGTAAATAAACATGAGTCTCAAGTTTGCAATAACTGTGTTAATTATCAGATAACAAATATATAATCTTCAATCCTCTTCTAGAATTGAAGAAATGAATGATAGTTCTTAAGCTCATAAAGATTGGATCAAAAGTTCTCTACTTAAAATCTTAAGCTCTACAGGCAGACAAATGCTTCCTTATTAAAAAAAGTTAAACAGCAAGCAACAAAATTCCTGCATAACTCTGTTCTCTTATGAACAGAAAGGTAATTAAACCCATGCATGGCAAGAGAAGAAGAAAAAGTCATCTTATTATTTTTTAATATATGTCAGGTCCTCATACCTTACTTAATGCTTACAATATTCCCCTTAGATGGGCAGAATAATCAAAATTAAAAAACTGTATTTACTAAACATTTTCCATTTTACCAAAAAAAAAAAAAAAAAAAATGGAGCTACACAGAGACTAGAGTCAGAAAACCCAGAAGGCTACACATTTACTAGTGAAGCCAGTTCTCGCAGCAGGAGGCGTCCCTTGCCTGACTGAGCAGAAGAGTTGACTCAACAAACCCCACATGCAAACATTATTTCTCGTCCAGGTTTTTTTTGTGCACCCTAAAAGCTCATTTCTAAGAAGCTAAAGGGTGTTAAAAGATGCAAAGTAAGAAACTGGACTCACTCCCAAAAACCCTCGCCTTAAAAATCTCAGCTAGCACAAATACATATAACCAGATAATGCATACTTTCCTGTCATTGCAAGCAAAACTGGGGGGATTCAGCTAGTTAAAAATCAAATCACAGATCAGTACATTTCTGTGTACTTCAAGAAATGCCTTAATAAATTACTGTTCTTATTGTTATTACTAACAACCACTGTGCAATGAAGACTTACGTTTATTATGTGCCAAGTGGTGTGCCAAGAGTCTCTCATGCAGTGTCTCAATTTACCTTTGCAAGGTTACAGTGGGGTAGGCACTATTAATACCTTATTTAAAAGACAAGAGAACTGAGGTTTTGAAGAGGAAGAAAACTCTACACTCAGCTTTCTCCTTACCATGTATTCCAAATCTCAAAATTTTCGTGTCTAAAAGCGTAGACGTCGGAATCAAACAGATGCAAGTTCAATCACGGACTAGCTCTATGACATTGGGCTAAGGTGATTAGCTTCTTTGTGCCTCACTTACTTTATTTGTGAAAAAGGAGATAATAATACTGTACCTTCCCTATATAACTGTAGGTTTAAATGAGGTAATACAGGTAAAATACTTACCCACAGAGCTGTATAAATATATATACTATTTGAAAACTCCAGTATGCGCTTGTTAATCCCTGCTTTACTTGAACTGGTAGCTAGCTATTACTGATAGTATTACATGCTACCAGAACAGGAGGGCTCTAACTATGTTAATTCATTTAACACTCCAAGAAATCCTATGAGATGGGGTACTCTAGTTAGCCCTGACTTGCAGGAGAGAAAACTAAAGCACAGGGAGGTTACAAATTTGCCCAAGTTTACACAGCTAGTAAGGAACACATCAAAGATTTAACCCAAAGAGTCAGGCTTCGGCTTTGAAGCCTACTCTTAACCTATAAACTGTGCTCCCTCACCAAGGAAAACTCATTCCTAAAAACCTCTCCTTCCTTGACGTGCAGGACACTGTTTTCCATTTCTTCTCTGCCTGTAACGGATAGGCATAGATGTCTACTCCTCTGCCCTTCAGTGGTGGCATTCCCCAGAGGGCTGCTGCATATATTATGGCTTTCATTGTGTGGCTGCACTTCTCCCCAGGCCACCAATGCCTCCTGGACACTGGTAACACCTGTGTGAACAGTCAGCTCATCCTACCCAAATGGTCTGTTCCCCACTGCTTCCATGGCAATTCATGTTGTATGTGAGAACACAGCTTTCTAGCCAGACCACATCCCCCAGCCTCCCTTGCAGCTAAGAAGAGCCATGTGAATCCTTCCAGTGGAATCTGAGGAGAAGTGATGAGTATAGACCTCCATGGACTGGGTGTTCCCCTAAATGCTCCCCTTTCTTCTCCCCATGACTGGAACTCGAAAAAACAGGACCAACTTTGGAAGACGGATACTAACAAGGGCAAAGTTATCTCACGATTCTTTTCCCTGGATGAGCCTGTTCAACAGAGCTGCCTGGCAGTCTAAACTAACAGGTTGGTCCGTGAAAAACAAACTCCCATCTTACTCAAGCCATTGTATTTTGAGTTAGCCCTCTTTTTAATAAGTACACACAAAATGCACTGCTTCAGTTGAGTTCTGTTTCCTGAGCAACATATCTCCTATTGTGTTTATCGAAATGAAATACCTAAAAAGAAACTTAAATTCAATATTGCCAAAATGGAATTGATCAAATCCAACCTCTCCCCCCAAAAAATGGCTTCTCCATCTACTCAGTGTCCAGGTCTAAGTCAAGTGTATTTGCAACTTCCCTGTCACTCCCGCCAGCTAATTCATCCCCCTGTCCTGTTCATTCTGCCTCTTAAATATCTTCGACGTCCATCCCCTCCTCTCCATCCTCAAGGCTACAACTGGAGTTCTACATGAATTGCCTGGTACAGGCTCTTAGCTGATTTCCCTGCCTCAGCATTCAATCTCCACCACACTCCCTCACTTTCGCTCACTCTCACTCTCATGCCAATTCCATGACGTTTAAGTGCAAATCTAAAATTGGTACTCTGTAATGTGTCAAAATATTAGAACGGCTTTCACAACCCCTGCATTTTAAGAGAAAAAATCGCAAGTCTCTACTAATAAAGTCCATGAGCAAAAGTCATTTGATTGAAAAGGAAAAGAAAACAGGAAACTTGCAATGGAACTATGTGCAGAAACAGAGTGAAAGGAAAGACGAATGCATTTGTACACCTGAAACAAAACCAGCAGAATAGTTCAAAGTCCGATTAGATCAAGCAAAGCCTGAATGTAAAAAGGGATCTTCTCCCCTACCAAGCCCAAAGGGATCCTGCAGAGCTCTGAATGACAAAACGGATACCACCCCAGGTCAGAGTCAACCTGATCTGCCCGCAGTCTGGAGGAGATAATGAAGTCAGCAGAGAGGCAGGCGGGAGCGTCTTTGATTTTATATAAAAGAACCCTGAGAATGGAGATTCTTGGGGATATTCCATCTAAATAACCACTGAGCCAGAAAGCTGAAAGCTGCCTACCGTTTACTATCTGGGCAGTAGGCTTTATCTAGATCTGAGAATAAAAAGTCATTATTAATAAATCAGAGTCCTGCAGCTACTTTGTCCTAAGCCTTTTTTTCATAATAATGCCTCAAATTTGTGACCGTGTTTCCATTTTTACTCAGCAACTACCACAGACTTCAAATATCTATGTGCTAGTAGGACAGACAGGGCCACCTGTCTCTTCCCACCCCAGCCGTTGTTGTCCTGGGCATCCTGTAAATGTGGCCCTCCTCACACTCTGTGCTCCTGCTGTGCTCTCTTGCTTCCCACGCTAACTCTGCACCATTGCCTCTTGGCTGGAAATGCCTTTTCTAGCACCATGCCACCCAAACATCACCTGCACCTGGCTCGCACCTACTTATTCTTTAAGATTGGAACCCCAGTGGGTTACCAACTGCCCCGTGCTCCCATTGTACATCTTGGTTATGAAAAGAATGGCAATTAAGAATTGCCTTCTCTGTGTCAGGCTGCTTTTTGCGTGCCACTTCAAGATTATCTGACTCCGACTCTTATTCTAGCCACTAACGTGGGGAATCTGTTTTATGCAGCTTTATTTGACCAACTTCTACATTGGTATAACTGGCCAGTACCTGGCTGGAGGTCTAAGCTATTACATTTAGTTCCCTGCCTGGAACTTTTCTTTCTTTCTTTTCTATCTTTTTTTTTTTTTTTTTGAGACAGAGTCTCACTGTCACCCTCAGTAGAGTATCGTGGCATCACAGCTCACAGCTCACAGCAACCTCAAACACTTGGGCTCAAATGATTCTCTTGCCTCAGACTCCTGAGCAGCTAGGACTATAGGCACTCACCTCAAACCTCAGATATTTTTTTTTTACAGACAGGGTCTCACTCTTGCTCAGGCTGGTCTCGAACTCCTGAGCTCAAGCCATCCACCCACCTTGGCCTCTCAGAGTGCTAGGATTACAGATGTGACCCACTACGCCTCTTTTAATACTTGCCCCTACTTTTGTTTTGTTTTAGGGCACAGTTCATTGGGAGAAAAATAATTTGTCTTTTGCTCTACCTATGACTAGGTAGAGCTTGCCAGCAGGCCACATTCTCTTCCCACCATGGCCTTTTATACCCACAATCCATTGCCATGTCTCTACCTCTGGCTCAGAAGTACTGAAAAAATACTTATGATAATTGGATTTGTGTGTGAAAATTATAAAATAAAATTTAATTCTGTTATTCAAAACAAATAGACATATAGTACGGGGTCACCTTTTAATAGTTCAAAGATGTTAAAAAATGAGGAGTGCTAACAAAAAGTTGAAAACTGAGATGTTGCGGGGGTGGGGGGTATACTGATTATAAAACAAACATCATTTGCCAAGGACAGCAGGGTACAAAGGAGATGGGCAAGACAGTACCTCCAACCTGGATCAGGAGTGGGAGTGGGAATTCATGACTTTTAGCTCATACATCATATAACACTCAACTGAGAGAATAAAACCCACAAACAGCCCATCCCACATGCTTCACCAATGACATTTCTCTCCATGACCAAACTCTACTCAGTCTCCACCGAGCTCTTTTTGAATTAGATATTGATTTTTAGACTGTAATGTTTGTCTTTGTCTAGTCCAATTTTTTCAAGAATCATACTAAATTGGTTTAGCTAGAATTCCCCATTCTTCATATCTAATCAGTTTTAATATTTAATTGGCTTCCTCAATCTCCACCATCTCCCAGATGATGTCTGATCTCCTTGGCCTGCCTTTAGCAAGAACCCTGTTAGGTTAGTTTAGCCACACACCCACACACTCAACCCGCAATGTTTTCTCTTAGTAATGTTCTATCCACTGACTCCCCATGCTCCACCCTGTTCCTTGGTTATAAATTCCCACTTGTCTGTGCTGTATTTGGAGTTGAGCTCAATTGGTCAATCTGTTTCCCCCACTGCAAGACTCTCTTGTAGTGGTCCTTCAGCCAACCCAATTGTCCCCCTGGAATAAAGTCTTCCTTATTGCCTTTAACATGTGTCACTGAATGATCTTTTGCTTTAACACCATGAGCTGCCCCCACCTTCAAGCTGAAGGAGCACCTCTACTAGTCTATGTACCTCCTGAATATGGGAACAGACAACACTTGTCATTCAGTTTCTTTGTCCTGCAAGCCAAGACTCAGAGAGAAAGGTCACTTCCTTTATTTTTCACACCCCCTCTCTTTCACAATCTCCTTCATAGGTAGATGTTTCCTGCTGTTGGGAAAAGAAATAAGCAACCATCTACAGAGGAGCAAGTGATTCATTTCTCCCAAAGGAAATTTATATTAAGAGTAGATAAAATTCAAACCCAACACTTGGACCACAGTCTAAGGGTCTAAGCAGTGGTTTCCAACCCTTTTGGCACCAGGAGCTGGTTTTATGGAATTCATTTTTTCCATGGACAGGGAAGGGGGGTAGTTTCAGGATGATTCAAGTTTATTACAATTATTGTGCACTTTATTTCTATTATCATTACATTATAATATATAATAAAATAATTATATAACTCACCATAATGCAAAATGAATGGGGGCCTTAAACCTGTTTTCCTGCAACCAGATGGTCCAAACAATAGCATCACCACCTCAGCTCCACCTCAGATCATTAGGTATTAGATTCTCATAAGGAGCACATGACCTAGACCGCTTGTGTGTGTAGTTTACAGTAGGGTTCACGCTCCTATGAGAATCTAATGCCACTGCCGATCTGACCGGAAGTGGAGCACAGGTGGCAGGAAGTTTCCCTCTGGCCTGCTGCTCACCTCCTGCTGTACAGCCCAGTTCCTAACAGGCCACGGACCAGTACTGGCTCATAGCCTAGGGACTGGGGACTGTCTGTCTAAAGGAAAAGTATCCCGAAGGTATATAGCTTGTGAAGGACAAGTCCAAGCCTTACATAAATCTTTGGGAATACTACTTATCTAAATATAAAACAAAGAAATGTGTGTCTAGAAGTACATTTTACTTGACTTTCTGTCCTTCTTTGTTTTACATTTTGAGCTGGTCTACTTGAGGTAGGGCCTGTTGTGAGTCTGTTTGCTTCCACTTATTTTTCTTAGGATGGCTCACAGAGAAGCAAAATGCCATTTCCGTCCTTTTGAGGGGAGGCTTATGCTTCATTTCCAATCTGAGAGAGTAAGCACTGTCAGCTCTTCCCTCCAACTGTGGCTCTTCATGCTTTAAGGTTGGAATCCCAAGAAATATTTAAAAAATGCATATAAAATATTGAAAACAATTTCAGCAGTCTCACTCTTCCCTTGAAACCCATCCAAGAAGAGCCCAGGTCCATGAGAAAGAGGTTGGAGGTCCCTACTTTATAAAGATTTAGTTTCTACATAACTCTTCCATTTTATTTTTTTGTCTCTGTGCTTCTTCATATAAGTCTAGACATAGCACTTTAGTAACTGATATGATGGAAAACTTAGCAGGCTAGAGAGAAAGAGTCACACTACAGCCCTGTATTTTACGAATTCTGAGTCTGCCATTTCTTCTGAGGCCAAGTCTTCTGCCTCCCATTTAGAGATTGGAGTCACCCAGACAATTCCAAAGAACAGGGAAGCAGGTAGGCAGTAATCATGGGCCCAGACTTCCAAGGGTAGGTCTTTCACATATGTACTTCCCGAGCCAAAAATACTCTTCCCCAGGTCTTAGCATGGCTGACTCTTTCTCATCTACTGGTTGCAGTTCAAATATCACCTCCTAAGAAGTGCATTCCTAACGATCTCTCTTCAGTAACTCCCTCACCAACAAAGCCTTTCTCTAGTACATTGTGCCGTTTAGAGTCTTCAAAGTACTTGCACCACCTGAAATTATTTTTCATTATATTTTTTTCTTGTTAAATATCTGTATCCCTAACTAGAATAAAAATCATATGAGAGGAGAGATTTTTGTCTGCAACATTCTCCACTATATCCCCAGCATTTAGAATAGTATATGAAATCTAGTAGGCAATCACAGAACATTCGAATGAATGAATATGATGGAACCAAAGTGAGGGTCAGAGATGCTTTCATCTGAGATTTTTAAACCTATAGTTTTATACAAGTGTGTAGCTTATTACAGATATTTGAGGAGCTGTGTGCCAAACCTAATACCTCTGACGGAAATGTTTCTAAAATGTCTAATTTTTGCTGTATTTCTGCTTTTTCACAGGTTTCAAAATGTGTCATAAAATATTATTGGGTCAGGGACCATACAGGCCACCAGATGGTAGAGAATGATTTATTTCCTTGATTTCAGACTACTGAAGAAAGATTGCAGAAAGAAATCTAGTTCTTATTTCAGAGCTTACAGAATATGAAAGATAAAAGGGACCTTGAAGTTCATTGAGTCCAGATTCATTTTCAATTTAAAACCACCAATGACATGGTTATCTGACCTCAACTTTAATATTTTTAGTGATGAGACACTCATTATTTTACAAGATAACCTGTCTCACACAACTGGACAGATTTTGATGAGCAAAGCCTTCCTTCTATTGATTCAAAATTTCCTTCCTGTAACTTCTGGCCCTTGAAGCAACAATGAATAAGTCTAGTTCCTGTTCTGCATAATGAACTTTAAAATATTTGAAGACATCTAAACTATCTACACTCCAGTGCTTTCAACTTCAAAATAAACATCCCAAACACCTCTAGCTGTTACTCACTTATTTCTCCTTCTAAATCTCTTTTTCCTAGTATATGGTCTCTGGACACGCTGCAATTAGGAAACATATGTTCTCCAGGGCAAAGTGAAATTAAGTCCTATTTTTAATTATGAATGTAATTGTGCTTATGTCATAAACTACTGAATGATCCCCTTTTGTAAATTAACTATGCATATAATTATGTACTATATCATTACCAATATCAGCATCTGTTATTAATTGTAAAATGCAAAAGCAGATGACTCTAATATAATGAACCTTCTTCTCAGCCAGAAATCTGTGTCTAAGGAATGTTTCTTAAGTGACAATGGGAGTTTACTGTTAAAAGCTTTTTGATGAAAATATGAAAAAACTTTCAAAATAACCTGGGTAATCAGTTCGCATATGCACAATTGTATGCCTTCTTTCAAAATTAAAATTCTTGAATCAAGCAATTATAGGGACGGTTAAAGTAAAGTAATCCATTATAAATTAGTCATCTTAGAGAAAATAATACAAGACTAAATATCAGAAATGAATTGTGGGCCTAATGGCTAACCAGAGTCACCAACTGCCACAGTATCTCAGTCAGAAGGAGAAATTTTAGATGAAAACGAAAAAATGGGCAAACAGATAAACATAGATCGGGTGTGGTTCTGAGGGAAGGGTGCCAGAACCTTCAGGAGACTCCATGGGAAGAAGTTGTAGAGCAGAACACAAAGGAACGAGGTATTAGCAGAGATCAACCCCTGAGAGGCGTGGAGTCCAGTAAGAAGGGCAGGGGGAGTGGTGTGTTTCTCCCTCCCTTACATCCTGAGAGTCAGCAAATTTTGAGCTGCTGGAAAAACCTTCTACCCACATAAGTCTAGAGATTGCTGCTGCCAGTGAGCTGGGAGCTTCTCATGGACAGAGCACCAGGCTCTGAGCAAAGCCACTAGGTGAGCTGGCACAGCAGACACCATATTGCTACCCATCTTGCACCTTTGTCATCCCCGGGGGTCTCAAACTACTCAGAGGTCATCTTTTTCATTCCCAGACAGACATTTCCTACTCTGGCCCAGACTGTAGGAGCCAAAGTGTGGGTATCAGGCAATCAGTGTGATTCCAGTGCCTGAACATTCTGGGAGGGCAACCACCCAGACAGGGAGGCAGACACGTCCAGAGTGTCAGCTTTCCTTGATCTAGACTCTTTTTCTCCCCTTTTCTTCCTCCACCCATGGCTGATGAGGGAGGCAATTTGGCCTCCATGCCAAAGCTTACACAGGAGGTGGACCTCGTACCTTTCCTTTACGGGTTCTTCAGAGGGCTGAGCAGTGCTCCAGCTGTAAACTCCCTGCCAGCTGGTCCTCCCTGGTGCTACTTCCCCAGCAACTCCATCAGAGTGGGACACACCACAAGACAGAGGGACATCAAACCTCCTTGGGCACCCTGTGGGCAACTCAGAACCAGCACACTTCTCTCTAGCATTGTCAGGGATTGATCTTTAGGTACCTGGGGAGAGGCCCACAGGCCACATCCCATATCCCCAAGTCTTTATTGCATTGCTCAGGGGGCACAGAGGGAGATTTGGGAATTAGTCTCAGAGGGGAGGGTGCCATGTAGGCAGAACGAGGGGGGGAATATAGAGTGGTTCTGCCCAAAGCGTGTTCAAAGACACTTTATGGGGGCAAGACATGATTGCAAGAGGGACTTTACCTAACAATTGCAATCAGTGTAACTGGCTTATTGTACCCTCAATGAATCCCCAACAATAAAAAAAAAAAAAAGTTCAACTTCAAAAAAAAAAAAAAAAAAAAGATCACCTCTCACCCCAAAAGAGGGCCATGCTGTCAGCTCAGGCTAGAATTCTGGGCCTACAACCTCCCAGCCTACATCACAATTGTGAGGGGAAGGAGCAAGGTCTGCTCCAGCCTGCCAGATTGTGAATCTCAGAAGGCACTGCATCCACAGGCAGTCTTTCTCGTTGGGTGAGGCCACTTCAGCCCTTCCCTGGCAGCATTGCCTAGAAAATGGGAGCAGATTTTGACCCCCGGTGAAACAGAAATGTTGCCAGCTTTGGCAGAACCTGACAGCAAGCTCACCCAACCCAGCCCTGCCCAGCTGCACTCCTCCACCCACCTCTGATGTAGTAGAGCATAAAGATTCACCTGAAGTTCCAGGGCCCTGCCAATGACCTGGGATAATCAAGTGCTTTGGCTGAGGGTCTAGAGCCAGTCACAGTACCCTAAAAGAATACTGTAGCTTGTTTCTTCTGGTAAGCACCATCTACTGACAGAGGGGGCAATTTTCCCACATCCTTTATAGCATTTACTGACTCAATCTTATAGAGTGTGGTTGAGTGTCACCCAAAGCACCACCTACTTTCTTAGAGATTAAACCAAAAATAAGATGAGAAGCTGTTCCAGATGAGAAGGAATCAGTGAAAGGATTCCAGAAACAAAAAATTAGTGTGAGAGAATACCCTCAAAAGAAAATAAGAACTGTATAGCAATGAAAACCAACTAAAATGAGAATATTGAAATGACTGATAAAGAATGTCAAATATGGATGGCAAGGAATCTCAATGGAATACAAGATAAAACAGAGGCCAACACAAACCACAAAAACAATGCAGGAAATGAATGAAAAATTCACTACAGAGATGAAATTATTAAAAAAATTAAGCAGAACTTCTGAAAATGAAAAATTCATTCAAGGAAATACAGAACATAGTGTGGAAAGCTTTTAAGAATAGGCTAGATCAGGTAAAAGAAAGATTCTTGGATCTAGAAAACAACATCTTTCAATTAAACCAGTCAGTCAAAGAGAAAGAACAAAGAAGAGAAACAAAGAATGCCTACAAGAAATGGGATTTTGGAAAGAGGCCTAACACATAAACAACCCTGAAGGTGAATAGGAAAAGGGATGTTTTCCACAAGGGCTGGAAAACCTATTTGTGGGAATATGTGAGGAAAACCTTCAAGGTCTTACTAGAAATCTGGACATTCAGGTTCTTGAAGCTCAATGAACTCCTGGGAGAATCATTACCAAGAGGCAATCACTGGCAATATAGTCATCAGATTGGTCAAAGTTAACATGAAAGAGGGACTCCTATTAACCATAAGGTGATAAGGCAAAAGGATCAGGTAACTTACAAAGGAAAACCCTAAAGTCTAACTCTAGACTTCTCAAGTGGACCCTATAAGCCAGAAAGGACTGGAGCTCCATCCTCAGTTTTCTCAAAGAGACTAATGCCTAGAATTTTGTATCCTACAAAAGTCAATTTCTTATGTGAAGGAGAAATAAAAGACTTTCTCAGACAAGCAAATGTTGAGGGGATTGGTGAAAACCAGAAATATTCAGATCTGCCTTATATACTGATCTGCACAATAGGTACCAACCAGTGTAAAATAATCCAAATGCTAAAGTTCAAAGCCCAGACAGTACAGGATTTCGAGAGGTAAAACAAAGCAATAAAGTTTTACTTAACAGGATGAACAGAAATATTCCACACTTATCAATTTTTTCAATGAATGTGAATGGATTGAAGTCTCCTCTCAAGGGACACAGGCCAGCTGAATGGATAGAAAAATAGAGGCCAAGTATCTGTCATCACTAGGAAAAGACATCTAATCCACAAGAACTCATTCAGACTCAAAGTAAAGGGATAAAAAACAATATTTCATGCAAATATAAACCAAAAGAAATCTAGGGTAGCCATTCTCATATCAGAGAACATAAGACTTCAAACCATCAAAAATAATTAAAGACGAAGATGGTCATTATATAATAATAAAGGGAACAATTCAACAAGAAGACATAATAATTCTAAGTATTTATGCAGCTAAATATATGCACCCAGATTAATAAAGTAAACCCTACTATATCTAAACAAAGTGGTTAACAGCAACACTGTAATAGCTAGGGATTTTAATATACCACTATTAGAATTGAACAGATTCTTCAAGCAGAAATAAATAAAGAAATATAGGACTTAAATGAGACACTACAGCAAATGAGCCTAACACACATTTATAGAACATTCTATTCCTAAACTATAGAATATACATTCGCCCCATCAATACACAGAACACTCTTAAAAACTGATCTCATTTTAGGCCACAAAACATGTCTCAAAAATGCAAAAAAATTGAAATGATACCATGCATCCTCTCAGACACAGTGGAATAAAATTAGATATCCATGCCAACAGAAACACTCAATTCTACACAAAGTCATGTGAGTTAAACAACCTGTGCTGAATGATTATTGGGTCAAAGAGGAAAATAAGATGAAAATCTTTAGATTCTTTGAACTAAATGGCAAGTAGGACACATGTTATCAAAATCTGTTGGATTCATCCAAAGCAGTCCTAGGAGGAAAATTCATGGCCTTAAATGCCTACATCAAAAAAAAAGAAAGATGACAAATTAATAATCTAATTAATCATCTCTATTAATTAGAAAAGAAAGAGCAAGCCAATCCCAATCCTATCAAAAGAAAAGAAATAACTAAGGTCAGAGAAGAACTAAATGAAATTGATAACAAAAGAATTTTACAGATTAATGAAACAAAAAGTTTGTTGTTTGAAAAGATAAAATTTCAGTCCTCTTGCTAAATTAAGCAAAAACAGGAAAGAAAGGACCTTAATAAGCTCAATCAAAAATGAAAAAGTAGATGTAACAACCGATACCATAGAAATACTAAATATCATCTCTGAATACTATATAAGGTTTCTATGCACATAAACTGGAAAACATTAAGGAAGTGGATAAATTCTTGGAAACATATAACCTCCCCAGGCTCAATCAGGAAGACAGAGAACTCCTAAACAGACCAATAACAAATAAAAAAAATTGAAGCAGCAATAAAATATCTTCTAACAGAAAAGTCCCAGACCAAATGGTCTCACAGGCTTCATTTTTCTATACCTACGAAGAGGAACTGGTACCTATACTGCAGAAATTATTTCATAACATCGAAAAGTAAGGAATCCTCCCCAGCTGTTTCTAAAAGCCCTATATCATTTTGAAAGCAAAGTTAGGAAAGGACACACACACACACACAAAGACAACTACAGGCCAATATCCCTATGAACATAGATGCAAAAATTCTCAGTAAAGTTCTAGCTAACCAAATTCAGAAACACATCAAAAAAATAATTCACCACAAACAAGTGTGCTTTATCCCAGAGATACACAAATTGTTCAACATTTGTAAATAAATAAATGTGAATCACTACATAAACAGAAGGGAAAACAAAGCCCATTTGATTCTCTCAATAGGTGCAGAAGAAAGCATTCAACAAAGTTCAGCATCCTTTTATCATAAGAACTCTTAACAAAATTTGCATAGATGGAACATACCTAAAAATGATAGAAGCCATATACAACAAGCCCACAGCAAGCCTCATACTGAATGGTAGAAAAATCTGAAAGCATTCCTGCTTAGTTCTGGAACTAAAGTTGTCCACTGTCATCACGTCTGTTCAATATAGTGCTGGGAGTCCAAGCTAGAGCAATCAGACAAGAGAAGGAAATCAGGGTATCCAAATGGGGACAAAGAGGTCAAACTATCACTCTTTGCCAAAGATATGATCTTATATCTATTAAAAAATGCCAAAGATTCCATCTCCCCAGAAGGAAAAAAATCCTTTTATCATAAGGACACTTGTACTAGACTGTTTATTGCAGCTCAATTTACAATTGCCAAAATGTGGAAACAGCCTAAATGCCCACCAACCCAGGAATGGATTAACAAGCTGTGGTATATGTATACCATGGAATACTATTCAGCCATTAAAAAAAATGGAGACTTTACATCCTTCGTATTAACCTGGACGGACGTGGAAGACATTATTCTTAGTAAAGCATCACAAGAATGGAGAAGCATGAATCCTATGTACTCAATTTTGATATGAGGACAATTAATGACAATTATGGTTATGGGGGGGAACAGAAAGAGGGAAGGAGGGAGGTGGGTGGGGCCTTGGTGTGTGTCACACTTTATGGGGGCAAGACATGATTGCAAGAGGGACTTTACCTAACAATTGCAATCAGTGTAACCTGGCTTATTGTACCCTCAATGAATCCCCAACAATAAAAAAAAAAAAAAAGAAAGAAAAAAAAATGCCAAAGATTCTTCCAAGAGACTCCTGAAATTGACAAATTTAACAAGGTCTCAGGTTACAAAATCAATGCACACAAATCAATAGCATTCCTATATACCAATAACAGTCAAGCTGAAAATCAAATCAAAGAGTCAATACCTTTTACAATAGTAACAAGGAAAATAAAGTACCTAGGAATGTATTTAATCAAGGAGGTAAAAGAACTCTACAGGAAGAACTATGAGTTACTGAGGAAGGATACCATAGAGAATGTGAACAAATGCAAAATATATCACGCTCATGAAATGCCAGAATCAACATTGTTAAAATGTCTATACTACCCAGAGTGATCTACAGATTCAATGCAATCCCCATTAAAATACCAATGTCATTATTCACAGATCTAGAAAATGTAATTCTATGCTTCATACAGAATTAGAAAAGAGCACAAAAAGCCAAAACAACCTTAAGCAAAAGGGATAAATCAGGAGCTATCTTTTATGAGACTTCAAGCTACGAGGCTATAGTAATCAAAACAGCATGGTACTGACACAAGAACAGAGATGTAGATGTATGGATGTGAACAGAAAACTCAATACGAAACCATCCTCATATGGTCATCTGATCCTTGACAAAGCAGGCAATAACATACACCAGGGGAAAGAATCCATACTTAATAAAGGGTGCTGGAAAATTTGGATAGCTACTTACAGAAGACCGAAACAGGATCCTCACCTCTCACCCCTCACTCAGACTGAAGCCTAAACCAAGAAATTAAAAGAATTCTAGGGTGGTGTCCATGGCTCAAAGGATAGGGCACCGGCCCCATATACCAGAGGTGTCAGTTCAAACCCAGCCCTGGCCAAAAACTGCCAAAAAAAAAAAAAGAAAAAAAAAGAATTCTAGAAGAAAATGTTGGGAAAACTCTGATAGACATTGGCCTAGGCAAAGAATTTATGAAGAAGACCCCAAAGGCAATCACAAATGGCAAAAACAAATGGTACCTGATTAAATTAAAAATTCTGTGCAGACATGGAGACAATCAACAGAGCAAATGGACAACCTCAGAATGGGAAGAAAATATTTGCAGACCACACATCCGATTAATAGCTAATAACCAGAATCTACAAATTATTCAAGCAAATTAGCAAGAAAAACATCAAATTACCTCATTAAAAAGTGGGCAAAGGCATGAAAAGAAGTTTTTCAAAAGAAGATAGACTAACAATAAACATTAAAAAATGCTTAGTGGTTCTAATCATCAGGGAAATACAAATCAAAACCAACATGAAGTATCGCCTAACTCCAATGAAAATGGCTTTTGTAAACAAGGCCCTAAACGACAGATGCTGGTGTGGATACAGAGAGACAGGAACTTTTATATAAACTGTTGGTGGGACTGTAAACTAGTATAAACTCTCCGGTAAGTCTTATGGAGGTACTTCAAGGAACTAAAAGTAGACCTACCATTGGCTCCAGCAATCCCACAAGGGGGCATTGAACCAAAGTGGGGGGAAAAGTCATTTCATCAAAAAGACACCTGCGCTGGAGTATCTACTGCAGCGAATCTATAATTGCAAAGATGTGGAATCAACTCCAGTGCCCACCAGTGACTGAGTGGGTTAATAAAATGTGATATATGTATACCTCACAGTACCATTCAACCATTAAATAATAGTGAACTAATACCTTTTGTAACCACATGGATGGAACTGGAGACCGTTCTTCTAAGTGAAGTATCTCAAGAATGGAAAAACAAACACATGTACTCACTATTACATTGGAACTAATTGTTCGACACCATGTGCACATTTGGTAGTAAAACTCTACGGAAAGCTGACAGGTGGGAGAGGCAAATTCACACCTCATGGATACAATGCACACTATCTGGGTGATGGGCACACTTAACAACTTTGACTCAAACTGTGCAAAAGTCACTCCTGTAACCAAAACGTTGGTATGCATGTAATACTCTGAAACGTTAAAAAAAAAAAAAAGGAAGCATTCAGTCTTTCATCACTAAATGTGATTGTTCCCTCCAGGATTTCCAGGTGCCCTTTCAGATTAAGGAAGTTTCCTTCTGTTGCTTATTTAATGAGAGTTTCTGTCATGAACAGGTGTTGAATTTTTCCAAATTCTTTTTCCACATCTATTCAAAGGATTATTTTTTCTTTTATCTTGTTAACATGGCAAATTACATAGCTAGACTATTGGATGTTGAACTGACCTTCGGATGAACCCCACTTGGGTTCACTGACCCCACTTGGTCAGGATGTATTACTGTTTTATATATATTACTTAATTTTGATTGCTAATATTTTATTAAAGATTTTTGCCATTATGTTCATGAGGAATATGAATTGTATTTTTATAAAAATTATGTTGAAGTTATTTGAACAATTTTTAGCTACATAGTAAAATTGAAGACAATTTGTCTATATTCAGACATTGTGAGATTATCTGGTAAACTGGTTCATGTTTTGTCATTTTTGTGATAAATATTAGTTATAATAATTCTGTCAATATTAATCAGTAATCAGGTAGAAACTGTTATACTGTGGTGCTGTATGTAGCCAGATAATTTTCCATATTGACTTGCTACTGCCCAAAACTAACAAATAGATTAAATTCACCTTAGGAAAATTGATAAGTTGCAATTCACATGTCTACAATTATATTTATACTATAATCATCTGCTTTCTTTTAATGTCTAATAGTGACATAATGTATTTGAATTTCCATAAATATGTTTGGTCCAATACCATCTCAGAAATATTATACACTGTTTTCTGTTTTATGGAATTAATAGGACTTGTTGCGTTTGTTACATTTGACTATTCCTACTACAAACACTAGCCAATGTTCACCCAGTGAACAAAAGGTGTAGCACTACAGAACCTAGAGACACTGACCCAACAAGTTTGTGTTCAATGAACTATACTTTGCATATTCCTTTTCAGCCAAATTACAAACCATATTATGTTTAAAATCATGGCATCTAAACTCAATGCTTCTCAGTAGTAGTCATTTTTAAGGTTACAAAATGTATTTTGATTATCTTAAAATAAATAACCTGAATTGTTCAGTTGTTCCAATAATTCTTGCAGTGGGTTAGATTGTGTCCTCCCCAAATTCACATGTTAATGTCCTCACCACAGTTCTTCAGAATGTGATCTTATTTGTAAACTGGATTGTCGCAGATGTAATTCAGATGAGATCATACTGGAGAAAAGTAAGCCCACCGTTCAACATGACGAATGTTCTTATAAAGTAGGGAAATTTGGAGACATGCACAAAGAGAACACCGTGAAGGCACAGATCCAGGTGATATTTCTATAAGACGAGGAACGGGAAAAGTTGTTGGCAAACCATCAGAAGCTAAGGGAGAGGAATGAGATATCATACATTCTTCTTTGTGGCCCTCAGAAGGAGCAAACTCTGCTGACACCTTGACCTTGAACTTCCAGCTTCCAAAACCGTGAGGTAATGAATTTCTGTTGTTTAAGCCATTCAGTTTGTGTTACTCTGTTACAGAAGCTCTAGGAAACTAATAGAATTCTAAAACTCTTAAAAAACATTTGGCACTTTTCTTTGGGAGATGCCTTCATAGCCCACATCATTTTATTTTGACTATCCTTACGTGTGGCACATTCTTATCCTCTAAGAGGAATTTATTAAGCAGCCACAGTTATTGATATCTAAGATATGAATGCAAAGGATCACTTGTACAGGTAATACGGCATTGCTTTAATTAATTAGTTACACATCCACATTAATTAATTTATAATACAAATTAGCTGTACGTCTTTACAACTAACTTCAGTTGGTAATCTAAAAGGTATTTTGAAAAAGTAATTCTAGGATAAAATGTATAACCTCCTAACATATAAAAACACATGTTTTACAAATCCTGATGTGTTTCATTTTAAATTTTCCTTCTTTATAGCCATACTGTGTGCATGTATTTATATGAGTTACATTACAAATAGTGTAAACAGTTTCTTAATGCTAAGCCAGAGGTTTTCAACGGGGCTTTTTGATACCAGACACTTGACCAGGGATGTATCTGGAGAAAGAACCAGCTTTTCAGTCTGAGCAGATTCCCTTCTGTTTAGTTTACATTTTGAGTTTCAATTTGAGATGGAGACCCCTCAGTAAAACTTTCTGTAATGATGCAAATGTCCCATATGTGCATTACCATTACAGAAGCCGCAGTCACAAGGGGCAGTCAAGTGCTTGAAATGTGGCCAGCGCAACTGAGAGACGAAATTTTAATTCATCTTAACCTTAATTAATTTTTACTTAAATGACCAATTGGCTATTTTAGTGGACAATGTAGTTCTAGAATTTGAGAAGGGGATATCGCTGCTCACAAAGTTTGAAACTCACTACTACAAATGATCATATATGATACGATCAGGAAAACTTCCGCTAAGAAGGAATAATGGATGATTCTGATCAATTCTCCCTGAAATCACAAATACACAAGTCTCTTGGGCACAGGAGGACTGATTTTAACCCTACCGAGTATAAAAACTTAATAAGCAAACTAAAACTGACCATCACTGATCTTCAGCCAGCAGGGGGACCTGAAGAGTAGCACCAAGTTGTTTTGTTTTTTTTCCCCTGAATATGCATTGGTCTATGTGGAGGCCCTAAAATACACACTCTGCTCAGGAACTCCAAACCTGTATTTCCTGAATATTCGCAGTTACCTACAGACTCTATGCCTCTCCACCTTTCAAGGAGGTGGCAACAGAACTTGTCCCTAGACAATACAGTTCAAAATCCAGTTAATTATAAAACCTGATTTTTCCCACTTTCTTTTTTCACAATGTAATTAGTCTTCAGATTTTTAGCTTTATCCCAGTTCTCCACAGACCAGAGAAAAATATTAAGAACCTTTATATTTAGACATATAAGGAAAATTTCAGTGGCACATTGTTGATTCTTTATTTAAAAGTTATTATAAGAAAACTTTTATCCATGATAAGTTAACCACATATGGCCTTACCTCTTGATAAAGGTCACTGAGATCTTCTTGGTGGGCCTGTTTGGAACATCCTGGAAATTCCCTAACACAGCAGGAATCTGGAGGCCAGTCCACCTCTGTCATTTCCAACCAATCAGTGAAATACACCACTCCACAGCACTTAAACTGCAAAAGAATCACTGGTCAGGCTCAGAAACTATAAAAATATTTATATTTTTTTATAGGAGACTAAACGTTAGATTTCTCAGATTTTTGTACCCCAAGCTAAACTCACTTCCATCATCAGCTCATGAAATGTGTACATGCGATGTTGCTGACAGAAATGTATTAAAGGAACACGTTAGCTAACCACTGCATAATAAAGCAATGCTGAACAATAATGCCGATAGCACATGCAACACAAATCAGGCATGATTATGTGTCACTCTCCAACTGGGAGATCCTCTATAAGCCATTTAACAGATTTAACATACACACCAGTAACAGACCAAAGAGGCCGACATCGTATCTATCATTAAACCTCCAGCCACTAAAGACTAGTCAGTCAGTCAGTCTGTTGCTTAACACAGCAAGTGTCAAACCAAAAGTTGAGTAATCTCTGTAGAAAAATATGTTGCCCAAAACCCACATCACAAAGGTCACCAGATTTGGATTCTTCAACCAGGAAAATGCCCCAAAACTTTGAGAAATAAACATAGGTCCAATTCATGTTTATTCATTGGAATGAGATTTTGAAACTATCGTTCTATTACAATAATCTCAGAAGTGATGAACATTTAGCTTGAATAAAGTAGAATTTAAGAAAAATTATAGTGTTTTTTTCTTTATCACACTACTCCAAAAATTAGCAAAATATTTCTTTAGTCAAGGTTTAGAAACACTGTCTAAGGATATACATAGATTATATTCAGAACAATTAACTGTGATAGAAAATTTTCTGCCCTTCAGTAAAGAGGGTTGCTCTTTCCTCTCTAGTCAGAAACAAGAAATGTGGGCAGTCCCTGAGAAGACCTTTGCCAAGAGAGACTGGTTACACAAATAACGTTGCCCAACAGGGCAATCAGTATTCAAGAGTAACGTTGTATCACAAAATATCTCAATCTACCACTATTTCAAAATTTCACTAAAATAAATTTTGCAGAAATCTGAACTTCTCACGCAAAAGGAAGCAAGGAAAATGTAAAAATTATTATTTTTTACTTGCTTAAATATCTAAGTTTAAAACAGAAAAACATCCTCTTCGGCATATTATAAATAATAAATTACTGAAAGCTATGAGTAATACTATAATTTGATAAACTTTTTTATATTTAGTATTTTCCTTTTATAAACTTGCTCTAAAAGTTATGAATAATACTATAAACATCACAAATTAAGTCAAATACAATTTGACATCACATATATTTTATAATTCATTAAATATTCTTCAAAAAACATATGCTGCATAAAGACTTCACTTTCTAAAAATTATGAACTACTGCATTCCCAAGTAAGTATTTTTAAGTCCTTGCCCTCAGGAAGAATCCATTTCTCTCCCTTCCTAATGACATAAATCCTTTCTGTGCTGATGACAGAGGGACATTCTTGGAACACTCTTAACTGCATCCAGAATGGGACAGCCCATTTACTTGGTTTATCTGGAAATGACAATGTCATATTCAGTGCCAAACTTTTTTTATTTTATTAAGTCTGGAAACATAGTCATCTTTCTTTTTCTTCAATAGAAGATACTGAATTTGTACCAAAACTTTTCCTAAAAACTCCCTTCAGGAAACCCAATATTATACCAAGACATTCCCATGGTCTATATCTCCTTGCCATTTTCTTGTCTCCTGTCATAGCCCATTATAAGACAGTAACCTTTCTGCTAACCTTATGTCAAGCTCTAGAACATATTATCACCATTTTTCATATGAATAAACTGAGGCCTTCGATGAGTCAAGTAACTGGCCAGGGTCACAAGCCAGTGTGTGGCAGAGACTATTTATTCCAAAGCCTGTGCTCCAACGACGGTGTTAAAATAAATAAGTATATTTTTTAAGGATTTTTTTTTTTTTGTAGAGACAGAGTCTCACTGTACCGCCCTGGGGTAGAGTGCCGCGGTGTCACACGGCTCACAGCAACCTCTAACTCTTGGGCTTACGCGATTCTCTTGCCTCAGCCTCCTGAGCAGCTGGGACTACAGGTGCCCGCCACAACGCCCAGCTATTTTTTTGTTGCAGTTTGGCCGGGGCTGGGTTTGAACCCGCCACCCTTGGCATATGGGGCGGGCGCCCTTCTCACTGAGCCACAAGCGCTGCCCATTTTTTAAGGGTTTTTTTATTTTATTTTTTTATTTTCAGGTGTTAAATGTCACTGAGGCTTAACCCAGAGTCCACCATGTTGAGGCACGTGCACAGAATCGCCCTGAATGAGCAGTGAGGAAAACTAGAACCTGATGCTACTATGTCTGCTCTGTAAGTTATTGGGAAGTGGGGTGTTATGGGCTGAACTGTGTCTCCCTGAAATTCATATGCTGAAATTCATAACCCCCAGTACCTCAAAATGTGACTGTATTTGGAGACAGGGTCTTTATAGAGGTCATTAAGTTAAAATAAAATCATCAAGGTGGGCCTAATCCAATATGAGTGACGTTCTTACAAGAAGAGCAAATCTGAACACAGACACACAGAGAAGGAAGGAACGTGAAGACACAGGGAGAAGCCAGCCAGAGAGAAAGACCTCAGGACAAAACAGCCCTGCCCACACCTTCACCTCGAACTGCCAGCCTGCAGGATGTGTGAAAATAAATTTCTATTATAGTTTGTGGTACATTGTTATGGAAGTCATAGCAAAAAAGGGGCTTTTACATATGCTTTCATATGCCCAGGGGTCTTTACCATGGCCTTTTATGTAAAATAAGCTTGTGATATGAAGAAAGGCTCTTCCCACAAGACAAATCTAAAGATAAGTGTGCTATCATTTGCAGCTTGTACACTGGCCCAGATGGAGACCCCATCAGAATAAAACTCACTTCAGTTTTTAACCTGGATTATCAAGGTCCACATGACAAATTCCAGAATATAAAGAGCGCTGGGCAGCTCTTCCCAGGGACAGCAGCTGAACACAGCTTACTATAAATTCCCTAATGCTTCACTTATTTTCCCTTTGTGTTGTTTTAGTACAAGTGCATAGTAAACAAACAAAGTCAGGAAGCATTGAAATAAATAGGAAATCTGTGTTACAATGACAATTTTCACCATCTCAACAACAGTAACACAGATAGCCAGATTTGGAGATCTGTCCTGGACTTGAACCTTGGCTCATATCCAGGACTGAGTAACTGAGCAGAGAGCTGGCTACTTATCACGTAAGGCGCTGAATCTCAAATGCTTTGTGGCCCAGGGATAAGTAAGATAAGTTAAAAGAAAATTGAGATAACTTAATCGTCTGGGAGTATCACTCTAACTGCAAGGAAGCTGCTTGGGAAAACAGTTTGAAGCATGGTTACCTTCAAGTCACCATATTTTGAACAACTATGGTGCACATTTAGGAAGATGGTGGGGGCTTGGCGCCCAGAGCACAGTGGTTATGGAGACAGCCACACATACCCAGGCTGGCGGGTTCATTCCTGGCCCAGGCCAGCTAAACAACAATGACAACTGCAATCAAAAAATAGCTGGGCGTTGTGGTGGGTGCCTGTAGTCCCAGCTACTTGGGAAGACTGAGGCAAGAGAATCGCTTAAGCTCAAGAGTTTGAGGTTGCTGTGAGCTGTGACACCATGGCACTCTACCCAGGGTGACATAGTAAGACTCTATCTCAAAAAAATAAAAATAAAAATAAAAAACAAAAAAGAAGATGGTGGGGTGCAGTGCAGTTACCATTAGGTAACCCAGGCCGAAAGCACCTACGCTTTATAGTGTTATTGCTAATAAGCAGAAGATAAATGAGAATAAGCTTAAATCATTTAATCTTCTAAACAATCTTCATTATCTCTACAGGTGAGGAAACTGAGGTTTCAGAAGGTTGTGCAATAACTAAGAAAATGCTGTGAAGGCTGTGTTTACTAGTTTGATGTAAATATTTCAAATTGTATATAAAACCAGCACATTGTACCCCATGACTGCATTAATGTACACAGCTATGATTTAATTTAAAAAAGGAAAGAAGGTTGTGCAAATTATAGAAGTTCACTTAACAGTAAGCAGCATAGCTGGGACTTACACCAAGTGTTTTCTGATTAGAAAAATCATGCCATCCATGTCCCAAGTGAGAATGCTCAGTTAGAAAACTAAAATGATGTTTAAAATACCTGCAGCTCTAAAAGTCATGAAATATCTATTCAAATGAAATCGAATTATCTATAGTGAATGAAACATCTATTCAAATCAAAATTGGTTGTTTATAAAGCAAGGAATCCTCACAGTTGTCTAGGAAAATGGCTTTTAAGAAGTTCTTAAATTGCTGTGAACCCTATAAAATGAAGAGGATGGGTATGTGGGGAGAAAAGCAGAGCATGGAGTTACTTATTTCTCAATAAAGCATTGCACCAGAGGTAACAGAATCATAGTCTTAATTTTTCAACATGGACAAAATTACCAAAGCCAAAGCTTTGAATATCTGGTTGGAAAGTGTGCCACTTACTCCATATGCTCTGCCTTAGAAATTGTGTCACTTACCTCTCGCTGAAAAAAATTCCAAGCATGAGTAAGCCACCGGTATCTAGGTAAGCCATAATTTGTCATTCTGGCTTTCAAAGTGACCATATCCGACCACTGTACTGGAACCTGGAGATAAAAGGAAGATGTCAACAAGTATAACGCATGAACACAGATTTACTCACACATTCAGAAACACAGGAACTCCACACACACACTCACACATACTGGGAATGTAATATACTTGACAAATAACTACTTCAAATTTGCCTTTGCTTGTGGCCTAAACTAAGCTCAGTGTTATGAGATATTTATTGGACAATCTCTATGTATTTATTTTTGTACTAAATGAGGAGGTACATTATAGTAAGTGAAAGAATAAGAAATCACTACAATGCTCAAGGAAATGACAAAACATGCCGTTAACTGTATATCCTGCAGCTCCGCCTGAAGAGCTCTTCATAACACGATGTCTGCAAAGAAATGCCCTTTAAGCTGTCCTTCTTTGAACGAACTGCAGATAATGGTACTAAAATAAAGGGAAAAGAAGTAGGAAGGGAAGCAATCCTAGCTCAAGTCAAGTCTCAACTCTGGGATAATTTTGTGAACACCTTTCCAAAAGTTGGATTTTGAAGACATGCTAGCATTTTAGAAAGAACTGTTCTCAAAGTAAAGCATATTTTTATGCTTCCGTTCTCAAGGTCAGGTCTATTCCAGAGCATTTAATCACAGCAGAACTTTAGGGAAGCAACATGACAGATGACCGGAAATAATGGTCTACGTAACAAACAAGGTATGCTTTATTTGCAAGTCCAGGAGAAAGAAGGCAAACCCTAGTCTCGCCACTTGTGTAGTATTAATGCAACTCTTGAGAACTAGATAAGGCACCCACATCTGATCTGTTCAGTAACACAGACCAAGCTTAGTGATACAGTGTGATGTTCAATAAAGGCCAAAAATGGTGGAGAGTTCAGATAGAGAAAGGAGAGAGATGAGTAAATAAAGTTCCAGTAGAACTCCAGATTACGATTATTTTTAAAATCTAATTTCTAAAGATACTGATAGCAATAGAAATAGTTTAAAAATTTCTGGCCATAGAAATTCTTTCTTTTTTGTAATTTTTTTATTACTTGAAAATACACAATACGAAAGAAAATACCAAATCACTTGGGAATGCATTCTTTGTTCCCTAAATAATGGACTGAATGGGTGTATTGTATTCATATGGCTGCCATAAAGTTTAGGATTAGTCAAAGTTCAAGTTAGTCACTGTAGGTTATTGCAATCTCATATCCTCTTGGACATAAAATAAATGGAAGCGAAATAACTTCTCTGGAAATGTATAATCTAATTAATATGATTGACAGATTTTATTTAGAAGGAATAACGAATAGGGGGTGAACATGTGTAAAAAGCAGAAACGATGGGGATACAGACTGATACCAAGTTCTTAATTTAATTAATACAAATTTTTTAAAAACTTTTTACCCTCCAAAATAAATACAGGCTGTTTCCTCATTGTGACCACCATCAGTCTGAGACCAAATGCGGTAAGAAAACAGAGAAGACCATTGAGGTTCTAGCACAAAATACTGGGATCTGGCCATAAAGTAACACACACATTGATTGGTTCCTTGCATGGAACAGCTAAAAGCACAAAGCCCACTCTATATAAAGGTTGAGTTCTGCAAAATTTGGCAGATAATAAACTTTAATGGCACTTTTCATTCACACTGCTATTAGTGCAAAAGCAATAAAAAAACCTGACAAACTTTTTTTCTTTTTTAAGGACCACTTTCCACATTCTACATTTAAACAGCCCTTGCTCTATCCTGATGATGTAATGGGAAAGATTTAAACAAGCAAAACAGTGATGTATACCCTCAGCTGAAATCGCAGTGGGCACCGGGTTAGTACTGCAATACTCAGGAGCTATTCACAGACCGACCCACGAAAGAAGAGAAGAAAGTATCTAAACAAGTATAAATTTCTTCTGGTTTCCTCCTGTTTAAATTACGTTTGAATCAAAATAGTTCCTTTTCAACATCTTCAATTAATCCACTTTGGACTTGTTATACCTTAGGAGGTTTATCAAATAGTATGAAATATACACTCTATGACCCATTTGAAAAATTCATGAGAAAGTAAACTCATTTGTTAAAACCTTTTATTACCAAACAGAACAGTCAGGAGCTGAGTTAAGGGGATTGAAAACGAATTAGAAGACTTACTGTCTATTGCTTGTATGTCAAGGAGATAAATTCATCATTTGAAAACAGAAGACATTAAGAGAGACAATCTCTTTACCAATAAAACGTAGAAACCACGCCCTTGAACTCAACCCTTTTTCACTCCCCTCAATATTCAAAATAAGATTCTCAAGGACAGCAAGAGAATTCCTATTTAAATGGGAGATTTTTCTTTTGGAGAGTTCTTAACTTTACATTAAGCTAGTTAGAACGTGCGGTGAGTTTTCAATTTTTTTGTAAATTCCTCTTCTTCCTGAGAGTCATCATACACCAGAAGCACAACTGTCTTCACAGGGGATCATACATGTGAGCCCCAAGCACCATGTACATGTAAATTGGAGTATGCAGCAAAGCCACTGATCTGTGGTTACTAGTGTTCAAAACAGCCTCACAGTACAGTAGCAGATTCACCACAGAATCTCTAATAACCGCATCAGTGCCAGAAACAACTTTATTGCCTGACCACCAAATGCCTTGCTTCTCTCTGAAACAGACAGTATATAATCTCCCTCTCTTTTTAAGAGTTCTTAAATTGTAGATGTTTAAGGCATACAGGGAACTTGTCAGAAATTCAAATGCCTATTCCTTACCCTTTCCTCCTCTGGCTTTCCTTCCATTCTGATTTAGTACCTCTGGGCTGGAACCCGAAAATGAACATTTTTAAGAATCACCCTGCGTGACTCTTCCGGCAGATGGTCCAAGAACTATCATACATGTTGAAAAATGCCATTTTACTAAAACAGAATTACTCCATGATAGTCACGGTGGAAAATCTGGCCTGCTTCCACGACAACAGCCAGCATTCAAAGACAAACCTGCTCAACCTCACTAGCAATAAATGCACTAATTTTCACCAGTGAAATCCTAGTGAGCAAATGCGAAATAAGTACTAAAACCCAATGCAAGCAAGGGTAAAGTACGAGAGGTAAGCCAGACATGACTGGGAAAATCTTCAGATGGAAAATCTATCCTCATCCCTTCCATCACAGCTATAAAAGTTGTTCCAGTGATTTTGATTGCTGAAATAAAAGAGAGAATTTGATGGAGAACTGTTTTCAAGTAGCCAAGTGTCAAACTTTGAGAGTGTTTCTAGACTGTGCTAAACGCACAGCAACTCTTCAATACACTTCTTAAAACAGGAGCTGGTTCAGCTTGCTGCAACAGGAGAGGCAGGCTTCCTCATCACCCCTGCACTGTCGCCCTGGGCCTTGGATAAGGTTTCACATGGAGGTGTTCGAGCATTCTCAAATGAATCTTGCTACGGATGTGAATCTTTCCTATTCTTAAATCGAAAGTTGGTAAAGTTATTTTCTACAACTGTGGGATTAAAGACATTGTCATGATATACCCAATAAAATATTACAAGGTATGGTTTGAACATGTGCTATCTCAGACACACGAAAGAAGATGCTATTTTTCATTAATATTGGAATTATTCATTGTTGCCATGTAGTATAAACACTCAAGTTAATAATCATGTGCCTTAATTATTCTAAAGTATCTAATTTAAAAGGTCAATGCCTATTGTTTTAGATTGTGGTGACATCACGTTCTGAACTCACCATAAGTTCCTGTTCATATGTCCAAACACCACAAGCCAGTTCTACACAGAAAATGACAAGTAAACTTCCAAAGTACTGTAGAAAAACAGAAAAGTATGCTTTTAGTAGAGAATCAAAATAAAAAGTATGATCATCAAACTAAATATTATTCAGTATGACATTCATCTAAAGGAAGAGAAAACGCTCCTTTAGGACGCTCCTTGGGAACAGAAGTAGAAAATTTCAGCAAATTTAGAAACATCTACATATAGCATTTAATACTCACCTCAGTGGAACATTGTTTACGAGTCACATCCTGAGACAAATCGTTCACAAATGCCAGTACCTTCATTAGGTTAAATAAGAATTGGCATATCCTAGTTCAATAAGCTATAACCAGGTTCTCTAAGAAACTGGACTTCATTTCTTTCAAAGTAGTTGAAGTAAGGTCAACAAGTTCAGTGCTCTGCTAATAAGTAAATTTTAACTCAGATTTTAACTCAGCCCTCATTCTTAGAAAAAATACATCATGGGACAAAATTTTAACAGCCTGTATCCCCAACAATAAAAAAAAACAAAACTCAAATACATAAAAATTAAAAAAATATATACATATATACGTATTTAAAATAGATAGTAGGTTCCTAATTAGGGGAAGGCACCTAGAAATATGAAAGATATGAAAAATTCTGATAAGGCATGGTTAGGAAAATAAATAACATAAATCTGGATACAATGGAACAACAGAAATGAAGATAAAAATTCAGGAATCATATGAAATGGGTAAAATATCATGCAGCTTACCAAAAAGTAAAGAAGTTTGAGACAAAGAGGAGAAGAGAGACTATTAGGCAAATAAAAACCACAAACCAATGTGCAGAGTCAGCTGGAAAGTCAAGCAAAGGGTCAGGGACCAGGAAACATCCATTCACAGTGAGGTGGTCAGAATGAAGAAAAAACAGGTACGGTGAACTATAAATAATTAGCTAATGGATTTTAAATCCATTGGGGAGGCAATAAGGTAGCATCTTTCAAAGTTTCTGAACAGGGAAAAGACAAACAGAACACTGACATGGTACTAAATGATTTGGAAGAAAAAGGCTGAGGAGGAATGGTGAAGATCTCAGAGGCAGCAAAGAGGAGCTGGACTTAGATGACAGCTTTGCAAACAGGCTGGAAAGAATAATTTCAAGCAATGTAACCAAAGAAAACTGTCAAGGCATTGAACTGATTGCATTAGAAACTGAGATGGGGGAGAGACATATCTCACCAAAGTAAACAAATTTGAAGGGGCCACTGTTCTGTGAGATGAAAATTTTCATTTTATTTGATCAACATAGAAATGTTTATCCAATTACTAGAAATAGTAAATTCAGAGCTCAGGGACCCAAGGGTGGAATCGGAAATCATTACTATGATTAGAAAACAAAACAAACAAAAAAAACCCAACAACTTTTGGGTAATGCTCTATTTGTCAAGTACTTTCATAATTAATTCACACAAGAGCCTTTTGAAATTGACACTACTATCCTATTTGCAAGTGATAAAATCAATGCAAAAAGTGGATAATGTGCAGAGTAAACTCGGGAGGCCTGGACCATTGTAGCAGTGTACTGCAGCCAGTCGTCGGGACTTCACAGAGGCAAGTGGTAAGTGTCTAGGAAACAGGTTCCCTGCACCCCCTTCACTAATTCCAGCAGGGGTAAAACATCATTGCACTCATGGTGTTCTACTCTATTACGGTGGGGTTCAGGGTGGGGTCCCAGGTAGTGGTGATTATTGATTATCTTCCCTCACTGAAATGAAAGCTCCAGTAAAAGCAAGCACTCTATTGCTTTCCTCATCACGTAACAGGTGCTCAGTAAGTATCTGTCACACAAAATAATAAATAAAAACAAAGCAGAGGGCTATGACAGTGAGTGACCGGGTGCTCCCTTGGATGAAGTGATGAGGAAGGGGCACTTTATGAAGCCACTCTCAGATAAGTCAGTGAGGACGAGAAGGAGGCAATGCTGTTAAGATCTGAGCAAAAGCAATTCAGGAATAGAAAATATCAAGTGTAACACCACCTAGGAATGAGCTAGCTAGTGAAAAACTCAGTGGTAGGCTGGGCGCAGTGGCTCACACCTGTAATCCTAGCACTCTGGGAGGCGGAGGTGAGTGGATCACCTGAGCTCACAAGTTCAAGACCAGCCTGAGCAAGAGCAAGACCCAGCTCTACAAGAAATAGAAAAATGAGCCAGGTGTTGGGGAGGGCACCTGTAGTCCCAGCTACTCAGGAGGCTGAGGCAAGAGGATCCCTTGCACCCAAGAATTTGAGGTTGCTATGAGTTATGATGCCACAGCATCAGATTGCTGATGTTGCCCAGGGCAACAGATTCTGTCTTAAAAAACAAACTAACTAACTAACTAACTAATCTCAATGGTAACTGGAGCACAGAAGCAAGAGGAATGAGCCACAGTGGACGTCGCTGATAGGAACAAAGAACCAGACCATTGTGAGCCATGGCGAGGATTTTGAATTTTATTTCAAGAATAACATAATCCATAGCAGATGTAATCCGATGTACATTATAAAAACATAATTTTGGCTATTTTATAAAAAAATGACCTGAAGAAAAGCAAGGTGTGATAAGTCAAATCGAAGATTGTTGAAGTAGGATGGTAACAGGGAAATAGGAAAAGTTAACTTGATTTAGGATTGTGAGACAACAGGATTTAAACTTTTAGTTTTTTGCTCATAATTTTTGCAAGAAAGGGTGGAGGAGTGAAATCAAAAATATAGAATATGGGGATATTTTATACTACTTCTGTGACAACTGCTCTTAGTTTTAATTTGTTTTCTTCATATTTTTATATAAAAATAAAGAATACAGAACTGCATAATTTCTCAGACAATGGCACAGCCTGATAATAATTGATTCGAAAAGTAATGTGCTATTTTGTTAAGAGGATCCCATTTTACAAGCTACTTTTATTTTCAGCATATGTAGTACTCATGGTTACTTCCAATCTATTGAGATGTCATTTCCAAGTATTGTTATTTCTAGTCCTTACTTAAAGATTCCAGCCTTGAAATGATGATTAGAAGAAATTTTGTGAACAAAGTATTCCAAGCCAGTTTTACTCCAAGCTCTCTTTAATGTTTTACTTAAGTGATTTCTGGACTTAAAAATACATTATAATTGCCTTTTCTGTTAAAAAGACACCACATGTTCATTAACTATATGCTTGACCATGATTTTTATCTTTGGTAAGAAAAGACACAGAAGACACTGAAACTACAGAGAAAAATTGCCAAGACCAAGGATAGCTCTGCTCTCTCTGATCCTTAACCTAAATTCTTTTCAAATTTGATCTGGTTATAACGTAAACCAAAGCAGCCTTACTTGATAAAGTAAGATATGCTTAAAGAATAAACAAGGACATGATGGTAATTATAAAGAGAATAAGAGATACCCTGACTTTGCCTTGGGCATAATCATACAGATTGCTAGACTGATTTTGTAACCTTTAAATCCCACTGGAGTCACCTCTCTCATTTTCCTGGAGTAGCTGATCAGTTTGCAAATGCCACCAGCACTGCTCCATCTGCAAGACCCCAGCACAGAGCCATGGGCAAGTGGCCAGTATATGCAATGTATGAGCAGCTCTGCCAAGCCTATGGATTCCAAATACAGGCAGATTATAACAGGAGGCATGACATCACCTTTGACTTCCAGAAATCAGCATTGCAATAGGCTAGCAAAACCGTAACTTAGGAATCCACAGGAAGGCGTATAGCGAGCATATGTATCTAAAATCATCTTGAATTCCAAGTTCAAAACGAAGATTACCAAGCATGGGAGGAAGGGGGTAAGTTTCCTATGACTTGGACACTCTTGTAACTCCGGAAAAAGTCCAAATAATCCTATATTTTATAGTTCCAATGATTTCATTTGATGCAAATCCTCCCATACCAAACAATTCCTCTGCCTTTACTCCACTAACACTTAAGAACAATGATTTATTTAACCATAAGGTTGAAAATACAAGTTTCACTAACATAACTTTCTTGGAACACATTTAATTTATAATTTAATTCAAATAAAATATTTTTTACAAATGATGTTGCAACTTCTTGCTCAGCTATCTTGGTTTTGTTATTGCGGTAGCCTGAAACATGCCTTCTCCCAAAACAGGCGGTCTCCCAATTCCAAGGAAAACGCCAAATGTCAATGCAATATACGCAGACCAAATGCGTCCACCCCTAAATTTTCTTTTGTGGTGAGATCTGAGTCCTTGATAAAATCATTCTCATGCTGATTACTGCACAGAGAATCATTCGGCCATTATTTTAAGGGATAGGTTTAAATTAAGGGCTTTATGTAAAACATAGTATTAATCCATAGTTTCAATAGTAAGAAACCAGGAAACAATGAAGCCACAGCTCTCGCTGAGCTTTGTCATGGTATGAAGTACATGTTCGTATCACAGTTCACTACACAAGCATCCTTTCCTCAGCATTGCCGGGAACGTGTGTACATCTCCCGTGATGTGTCAGCACGTGTCTCTCGAGCTTCTTACTTTCCCAGAGCATGTGGTTTGATAAAATGATCTGTACCAGTCAACTCACCCTCTCTCTCCTTGTATTCAAACCCAACTCGGAGAGACACTGTGACCTTTGGCAAATCATTTAACTTCCTTGACGTCAGTTTGATCATCTATATAATGAAGACAAAATCTCCACAGATTGATGTGAAAATGTTTTGGAAAATGTATAGCCTTATGCTAATGCTGTTCTATACTACTTTGTGGAACAGAGCCAGGAGCAACTTCTCTCTTCCCATACGTAGCCTTCATTCCCTGCAATGCGCCACTGTTTCTTCCTCATCCTTGTTTTTGAGTGTTTCACCTGCTGTTCATGACCATGCTCCTTTTCTCCTTCCCTCTGTGCCTCAGGGTTCCCTTGTCCTGTACTTCAGGCCTCAGATGCTTCGGCTTCCAAACCACTTGGCTGCCTTGTCCACAAGTCACAGCGCTGGCTCGACTGCCAGACTATCAGTTCTGGTTGGCAAAGATCTTGTTCTTACCCATCACTTTGTCTCAGTGCCTAAGTAGTACTTGTCACAGAGCAGGTACTCAATGGAAAGTTGGTGGAAATAATGACCTGTTTGCCAACTAAAAAGACCCATTTTGGTATTTCCTTGGTTTTCTCTAATGTGAACCCTGAGTGTCTTATTAACATTTGGCTGCCCTTGACTTTTTCCTACACATTTCTATTTTAAACATTGCCTATCTGCTTTACCAGTGTCTTTACCAGTGTCTTTTCTGTGGAGTATACTATGACAATCCAGTATGTCTTTAAATATTTAAGACAATTCACATATATAAAGAAAGGAAGCAATGTGCAGACTCTCCCCATCTCTCCCAAGCTACTATCAATCAAACATTTTAAACAAATAAAGAATGAGAAAATGTGTGTTTATACAAGGACATTAGAATGTAATTATTTTTATTAAAAGCTACTTTATTTGCTTTGAAAAATTATTCAATACAAAGTTCCTTAAAATAGCTCCTCTCCTATAATTAAATTAAAATGTGTGTTCCACAAATGTTCATGGAAAAAAAAAACTGCATCTAATTAAGCACTGATAATAGGACATATCCCAAAATGATGCTTAATTAGAGATTTATTTTTTGCCAAACTACCAAACTGAGAAAAAACAGGTTTCAGTTCAAAAATGAGTGCCCTCACTAGGTTAGGTCATAGTAGATTAGATAAAACAATGTATATGAAATCGCTTTGTTGAATTTTTTTTAAGTTGCACAAAGGGAAGAATATAGTCTTTGAAATAAAATAAAAATGGCTTCCTGCTCAGGTTATTCTTCATATACACTGGATGGCCTAGGAAAAATCACTAAGCCTCAGTTTCCTCATTAACAAAACAAGAATGTTAAAATTGTCTTACAATGCTATGCCAAGTATTCCCAGGACCTAAATGATAGCTATTATTAATCATATAATAGTATCTATCAAAAGACAAACTCCATGTGGCCTAGAGATATCGTGGTGTTTTAAATACCTAACACACTGTCTGGCACACAGCAGGTACATGAGAGATACTTCCTAAATAGATGTCCTATGATTAGAGAGTGATGGTGTGCAAAATTGTTTATCCTCCTGAACTATCAGTATTGCTCCAACTAAAGGACATACATTCCCAACTGGAATCTGCTAAAATCTTCAGTAAAAATCCCTGTCCAGTGAGAATAGAGCTGGTATTTTTCAAAACATCTTTATTAGAAAACTAAAGCAGGATGGGTGTGGAGGGTGGGGACTTTCTAAAGAAGTACTGAAATCAATTCATCTGTTATCTTAAACTAACCAGGGTTGGCAAAAGAATGGCCAGATGACACAGGTTACCAATCCTTGTGCACTTGAAGTATTTAAGGAGTAAGGGAAGGGCATGACATCTCACCTTCCTATTTAAGCCCTGGGGGATGTGCAGGCACATGAATCTCCTAATAGAAGAAAAGAGAACTCATTGCCCCCATGAAAGGCTATTCTGCTACTTTATATGTATATAGATAAAAATAATGAAAATCTCAAGGAAGGATTTTTTCTTAAAGAAACTTTCGTTTAGGGCGGCGCCTGTGGCTCAGTGAGCAGGGCGCCGGCCCCATATGCCGAGGGTGGTGGGTTCAAACCCAGCCCTGGCCAAACTGCAACAACAAAAAAAAATAGCTGGGCCTTGTGGCGGGTGCCTGTAGTCCCAGCTGCTCGGGAGGCTGAGGCAAGAGAATCGCTTAAGCCCAAGAGTTAGAGGTTGCTGTGAGCCGTGTGACGCCACGGCACTCTACCCAAGGGCGGTACAGTGAGACTCTGTCTCTAAAAAAAAAAAAAAAAAAAAAGAAACTTTCGTTTATAAAAAATAATCTGATACCATTACCCTAGAATTTCCCCTTGAAGAAAGCAGATTCAACACAGACCCTTGTCTGTTCCTCTTGAAACCTCACTAAAACAACAATAAAGGGCTATTTTTTAAGGCTTAATCCTGTTGGTGGGGGAAGAAAATGAGAGAACAGCAAGTATATTTGGTAAAAGTGCAAAGTGGATAGAAAAGTAGAAAATTTCTCATTCGTTCCCCAAAAGCTGAATGCTAAACTGATGGTGGGAAAAGTTGGGAATAATCCTATTCGCAAGAGAGATCCCCCAAATACTCAAGCCCTGGCAGCTCTGGGTACTTCTGGAGGTGGATAAAGAAGCAACTAAAAAGAGGAAGATTTGATGAAAATCATTTAGATGATAAGAGAATCCCTCCTCCCCCAGACCCCCATCCACGGCCCCAGGTACCTTCCCACACACTGTGCAGCCAGGTGACTATCCCGCCTCTTCCATTAGAGAAGGTTGAAGAATTGGAGGTGCTAAAACAAAGAGACGGGACTGGGGACAGCAGGTACAGTAGAAGATACAGTACAGCATTAAAGATCAAATTTACATACCTTTCCTACAGAGGTGTACAACTCAAATCAAACTTAAATAGCACTGGCCTTCATGTTTTTTTTTTTTAGAGACAGAGTCTCACTTTGTCGCCCTCAGTAGAGTGCTATGGCGTCACAGCTCACAGCAACCTCCAGCTCTTGGGCTTAGGCAATTCTCTCGCCTCAGCCTCCCAAGTAGTTGGAACTACAGGCCCCTGCCACAAAGCCCAGCTATTTTTTTGTTGCAGTTTGGCCAAGGCCGGGTTTGAACCTGCCACCCTTGGTTATGGGGCCGGCGCCCTACTCAGTGAGCCACAGGCGCCGCCCCAGCACTGGCCTTAATAGAGTATAGGAAGCAAGAGGACAGTGGAAGAATGTCTTCAAAGTACTGAGGGAAAACTGAATTCCCACCGAATTCTATAGCCATCAAAAGTAATGCGTAAGGACGTTTAGAGCCATTTTCAGGCATATAGGCTTTTAAAAATTTCTTTTTGTGTGCCTTTTCAGGAACCTACTGGAAGATGTGCTTCCTAAAATGAGAGAATAAACAGAGAAAGACAATGACTTGGAATCCAGGAAACAGGATTTAAAACAAAAGGGAGGCACAGGAAATCCCAGAATGGTAGTGAGAGGATATCCCATGGTAGCGCGACAGCCTCAGCACGCCTAGACTGGGGCAGCTCGGGAAGGCGCTGAGAGATTTTATTTTTTAAATATTATCAATGAGAGGTCCACTATAGTTGAATATATACAGACAAAACTTACACCAGGGGAAGTAATTTAGAGTCAAATTAAGTACAAATACATAAAAACTAAGCAAACAAACAAGGAAACTTGTTAATTCCAAGAAAAACAACATGTCATTGCAGAAAGGAAACCCAGCTGTGAACAGCATTTGCGTAGACATAGTCATGTTAACACTTATCTAACCAAAATTATGATAGTCTCAGTTGAGGTGAGATAGGAAATGCAGGGAAGGGCAGAGCAGAAAGAGTGCCCATTCTTCATCTTCCAGAAGGAGAAGACATTGGGCAGTCTCTAACACTAAAAGCTAAAAAAATAAGGAAAGTTACAAAAATATGTGATTTAGAGATAGGGAAGTGAATTCCAAAAGAATCTGCTAAAACCAAGTTGAAAGGAATTGCCTCTTGGGTCTGGAAAATGGCAGGGGTGAATGACCACTATGCTTCCTAATAAACCTTTTAGAACTAAGTCCATGTCTAAAGCATGTGCTTGGAGCCAGCTTTGATAAAAGTAAGAACAAAATTAAAATAAACCATAGCCCCTCCCGTACCACCCCATCCCAGGCCTTGACATCCAAGAGAAATGGCTTGGTAACTGAAGGATGTTAACTACGTTTTATGTAGAAAAGTAATCCTAAAAAAAAAAATCCTAAACGGTTAAAAATTATAAGTAGCCCAATTACACTTCAGGGTTATTGGAGTCAACAGGGGTGAGTGGTGATTGGAAACTTTCTAAATGCTTGAGTAACATTTTCCTTTCCCTGTATGTATCTTCAGCACTTCAAATTCGGAGTGGCATAACAAAAATATAAAAAGTGTATACTTAAATGTGATTCATGGAGTCCACCCAGACGAGACTTTGCCTGGAAATTTGGGTATCTTCCGATATGTTGCTCATTAAATAGATAAATACAGTTTCCCCAAATCAGTGTGAGTTGAATTATATTCCATGACAGTTCAATTCAGTCACAAAATTATGGAGCTTAGAATTCTATGTTATTAGTGATTTCGTTTTACGGAGAAGTCCTGGATTTAGTTTACTTGCTGAGGAGCTATACTACATATATATAAGTGTATATATCTAAGCACTGTGTGTATATAACAGGCGAAAGGTCCAGTGTATGTATATATGTGTGTACCAATGTGCGCCTGTGGGTGTGTGTACACACCCTTGAGTACATGTAAAGATCATTTACTGTGCCGGAGATTTACATATATGAATATAATCCGCTCCTTAAAAAATTTTTAAAAACACAATTAGCTCCATGTTTTCAAAAAGGGAAAAACAGAGCTGGGTACAAGTCATCCATGACTGAGCAGCTTTTACAGCCCTGCGGTTTTCAGGCACAGGCTCAAGGGCCCAGCCTCTTAGAGCTCTACCACCAGTTAGTTGGGCAAATCACTTGACTTCTCTGTGACTCAGCGCCCTTATCTGTAAAACTGGGAAACGATAAGGTGAATCTAGTGAGTCCATACATGTACAGCCACATAAAAATAGTGGCTGGTACATAGGGTATATTAGAGATATTGGGAGAAATCTCTCATTAATCAAACTTCTGAACACACATGCACAGAAGTATACTGCAAAGTATTTTGGAAAGTACTAAACTTGGTAATCAGGTGAGAAACAGTGGAAATGACAGTTTCAATTACTAAGGGCATTTTTAGAAAATATATATTTCAGCAAAATAAAACTTAACTTCCATTCCATCCAACTTTAAGGAGAGAGGACTTTGTAAAGAAAACATAAAATCCCTATATATAACTCTCCACAGACAAGACAAGTGTTTTCCAAACTGTTTCTCTATATAAATTTCAACTGGGAAAGAGTTTTCACATTCAAGCAACACCGTCATGTTTTCCTTGAACACTCTTCATGTAAGTTTCTTTGAGAAAACAAGCATATCATCAACCAACTATCTCAGAACCCCTTCCATAAGAAAATGCTAGACCGAGAGAAAAGTAAAAAGCACAAACACCACAGAAGTTATTTTAACCTACTACTCTCTTAGTGTACAACCAAAAACTTAGACAGTGTTTTCATAAGTAAACATTCAATATAATCTAAAACTACAGAAGTCAGATTTGCTTATCTTGAAAAATGAATACAAATGAAATTCATCTCCCCCAAATAAAAACTATTTCAAAATATACCTTACTGGACATTTGAATATTTTAAGAATACAGTGCCCTTTGACTCTCATCTACATGCTACCTAGCCAACATTCTTAATAAACAAAATGTTTGATTAAAGACCTGCATTCACTAAATGATAAATGATAAACTCCAGTCTCCGTCTTGTCAAATACTAAACTCTGCAAGCTTTCAGTGCTAAGTATCTTTATGTCAGTTGTTTATTTTTCCTTTCCTGGTGATTGGAGGTTTAAAAATATTATATTACGTACAGTTAGTAAATAAGGGAATTCCACTTCCAAATATTTGTACAAGATAATGGAACAGCCACCCTTCTGTTAAGAATCTCTGGGGACTAAAATGCTAACAGTCCAAGAGTAGTGGCTGCCCAAAACACAAATACACACATGCCCTCTGTTTTAGCCAATTTTCAAAACACTGTCACAACATACACAGCCTTGGTAATTTCTGAAGGCCAATAATTCACCAAGTCTAACATGTCTCTATAAATTTTTAAAAGAAAAGATAACATTAAACATCTTTTCCTTTAAGAATCATAAGTAGAATGAGGTCAGCCAAATTTAGGAAAAATAGATTAAAACTATAGTCCAAGTTTTGGTGGCACCTGTGGCTCAAGGAGTAGGGCGCTGGCCCCATATACCGGACATAGTGGGTTCAAACCTAGCCCCGGCCAAAAACAAAACAAAAAACAAACAAACAAACAAATAAGACTATAGTCCAAGTTTTGAAGAAATAGTCTTTTAACTACTCAGTATCTGCAGAAATTTAAGCTTAGGTAAGAAAGTACTGGCATATTATGACCTTTGGTTCATGCCTATACTTTAGTAAATATAGAAAATTATTTCCAAAAATAGGTACCTTAATTTACTCCTCTTTTTAATTTTATTTACATTGGTAATTGCTGAGCTAACTTCCTCATTCAAGATGTTGCTAAGTTCAAAGTAGTATATGTTTTCTTCACCTGCTGTTTAAACTACTAGATAGGGAAGTGAATTATGCCAGGATCTTCAGGTCTAGCTGATGGCTGTGTGTTACCAGGGTCAGTGATCTATCTCCTGAGAGGTAAGGCATTAAGGATAAGTCAATAAAACAGCTAAACATGTTAGAGAGGTCACAGGGCATATGGCTTCTGTTGCCTCATAAGCAAGGTCAGCTAAAGTGTGCAAGCTCAGCCCTAGCTCAAAAGATTTACAGGTCTTACTGGTTTCTGGAGAGACTATCTCTATGGAATATTGGGTTATTACTCACAATATGAGACAGGGACCCCATTACCAAAATCTTTACATAAAAATGCAAATAGGAAGGTGCCTTAGGATAGAAAATATCCTAAGCAGCACAGCCAAAACAATATTAATACTAGACTCAATTAAAATGTAAACTATGCCTTTCACTCAGACCTAACCAAATGTGTCCAGAACCTTCTCAAACATGAGAGATGAGAATTCATCATAGAAAGCATCCTTATGACAACACTTTGTATAAGACTATAAGTTAGGAATTTAAAAAGATAATGTTTGATTAGGCAGAAAGAAAACACATATGTACTATAAAATGTCAATAACGTGTGAACCTATCTGTCCCCTTCCAAATATATTCTTTTCATTGTTTCACTTTGATTTTCAGATGAGGTAGGCACTTTAACTTATTTTTGTATATTCTCCAGGATACTCACAAACCCTATTTGTTAAAAATAATATTAAAGAAAAGTTTCCTTTAAACTTTACAAATGCACATATATAAATATTGTTCTTTTCTTTTCTTTTTTTCCTTTTTTTTGGATAAACATATCCAAGCAAATATACTTTCTTCCTGAACCAAAAATATTTTTTTCCAAAGAAAAAAGTGTAAGAACACTATTGATTGTGAATGCTATACTGTGATTCATAGCCATGCTCAAAAAGAAAGCCATGGCCATATGTGAATAATGATAAATGATGAATTTGTTATAAAATGGATAAACCTGGAGCACATTTTGTTACATGAAAAGAGGCAGGCAGAAAGATAAATGCCATGTAGTCCCACCATGAATGTGAAAATTTAAAAATGTGAAATCTAAAGAAGTTGAACTCATACAAATAGAGAGGAGAATGGTGGTTACCAGAGGCTGGGGAGAGGAAAGTGGAAAAACAGGGAGATGTTAAGAGGAATAAATTTTAGTGATCTACTGTATAACATGGTGAATATAGTTAAAATAATGTACTGCATATTTCAAAGTTGCTAAAACAGTAGATTTTTCATATTCTTAATCACCACAAAAGGTAGATATTGTGATGTTTATGTGCATTATCATGGTTTAATAATTCTACAGTGTACACTTGTATCGTTTAAACATCAAATTGTATCCTGTAAATATATATAATTATTTGAAAATTACAAATAAAAAGTTTTATACCATAGTTTTTAAAGTATTCTAATAAGTCAAAATAAAATGCATGTATTGGAGAGATGTGTTTCTACTATATGAAAAACATATAAATATCAAATAATTCCTATATGTCCTGATGTCAAATAATACAAACATGACTACCACATAAATGTTTTATCCATACTTCTACCTCAGAAAGGTCTATTGATTTCATCCACCTTCCTGCAGCTCACAAAATCTTAGTTCATTCCCCATCCATAGCTTCTGGAGACTATAGTGTAATCACTAACGAGACTTGCTGCTGTCTCCTGTCCTAAATGTGAATTACCACTTTGTCCCAAGCTGGAAGCGCCCATTGTTTCTCTATAGCCAAGGGACTCTCCTAAAAAGACCTTCACAATCGGAATTACTTTGTGTTCTCACTGGGCACAAACACCACAGCCATACAGAATTTCTACATTTTGCTTAACTTGCCAGCGTCCCTCACTCTGTGTTGACACACGCTCTTCGTGTTGCTCCAAGTCCTCATCCTGCCCTTTCCCCACCAGGAAACCCTGGTGCATTTTCAATATCCAGCTCAAGTACAGACTCTCCTGGGAAACCGTCTGAAGGCTGCCATCACTCCTCATTCTGAGTTAAGTAATTCACTTACACGTTTAATATTATATTTTGTTTTGTTATTTTCTTTGTATTCATTCCTTTCATCTTTGAAAGAAAAAGAGTATAAAAATCAGAAAGGAAGAAAGGAAAGGAGAAACTGGTTGACCCTTTGATGGAATATGAGAGAATGGTGACTATGGTAGAATTTTTAGAGTTCTTGTTATAATAAAGATATAAAAAGATTATATTTTTAAAAATTAAACAACGACAGAGTGCCTTGGAGAAATAAATGAATCATAATTAATCTTACAAACATGAGGGCAGTGATATAAGGGCAGTGTGGTGCAGTGAAACATTCCTGGCTTTTGAGAACAGAATGCATTTGAACGCTAATGACAGCAACTACCAGCTGTGGATCTTTGGGCACCAGTACTTTTCTTCATTTGTAAAATAAGTCTAGCACGGAGAACAAAGGTGAAACACGGAGCAAATACTGTGTATGGTAAAGGATATGATGGATCCTCATTTAGAAATAAAGTTGTTAGGCTACCAACCAAAGATATAAATGAAATAATAAGGAGAGTCTACCCAATAGTTTAATTTTAACTTAATGACTTAAGACTAGCTATGTAATTATAAAATTTATAACCATACAAGAGAAGGCCTTCAACAGAGAGTCTGTAGAAAATGAATTACTATTTAAAGATTATTTCGTTTTGCATTATGATTTTACACACCAAAAATTAAGGAGAAAAAAATTTCTCCATCGCCATTAAAAATTTATGGGATTTCCATTTAGGAAATCAGCCAAGTCTGGTTCAATCACTTTTCATTTTGACAAAGTTTTAAAAACACTTCCACACAATCAATAGCTATATGCAAATTCGCTGAAATAATAAAACTGAGGGATGGAAAATCTTCTCCTTTAAGTAAAATCAGGACTCTTAAACATGTAAGCTGCGTTCAGCTTAATTTCTGACTGGTGCTTGACTAGTTGTGGTTTGCTGGCAGTTGAGCATAGATTAACATCACATTCTGACAAATGATGATCTCCTGATGATGACATTCAGCTGTTGTCGACATCGTAAACATGTCTGTTCAATCTGTTTACATTCCCCCTGAGCTGGCACGGCTTTCCTAATGCCTGTGTTAAAAGCAAGGTGGAATGCAATAACAAATGAATTTCATTTAGTCTACAGCTAAAGCCTTGGGAAGTAACCATCTAAGGCTTAAAATCAATTTCGATCAAGCTTTAATTTCTCTTATAAAGAGAAGGAATTTCTGCTACTGAAATTACTTTCAAAGTCTTGATATATTACAGTGTCTTTTCCTAGTCATTTTTGGTTTGTTTTCCCATTACAATTAGAACTTAATTGTTCTTAATCTCCTCATATAAATATATAAAAGTTTCTGTTCTATGACAATTTCACACTTATTAAAAACAAATCTAATGACAGTAGGGTTGCCAGATTCAGCAAATAAAAATACAGGATGCCCATTTAAGGTTTACCTTCAGATCAACAGTGAAGACTGTTTTAGTATATGCATATCCTTGGTACTGCAGAGGATTTACTCACACTAACACATTATTCATTTCTTATCTGAAATTCAATTTAATTGGGCTACATTTTGGGGGGAATCTTAAATTTGAATATTTTAACAACTTATATCTATAAACCTATAATTCAAAGAAGGCTGAAATTCATGACCAAAGTTCATTAGGAATATTTTGAATAGGTTGTCTCTTAACTTGCAGAGGTTTCTTGTTACCACTTTGGAGGGAAGTTGCTTATAAAGATCTATTTTGAGGGAGGCTCTCTCTCTTTTTCTTGACCCGTCTGATGAATAATGGCATTTTTACTTTTAAGTGAACAACACAACAGTTCAGCTGCCAGCTCTTTTTAAAATAATCATTCCAGAGATATTGCAACTCTTAGAGATACCAATGGTCTTTAAAAATAAAAAACGGCTTTCTCAAACTAATCTGATTTATAGGTCTCCAAAGTGAAAAAAGACCTTGAATACAGGAAAACAGACAAGATGAATGCATTCTGTTTGGTTAAACATGTACATATAATATAGAAGCAACTTCCTAAAACATGTTTTTAATCAGGATGAAATGCTATAGAGTCCAAAAGAAAAGAAAAGCTATGAGAGACACTTTGCAAATATTTGCCAAAGACATAACATCATGTCACATTCTACATTAATTTTCACCTCCCTTAGTAGGTCATTTCCCCAAATCGAAATCTTTCCAATATCAGAAAATTTCCATTAAAATTTCACTCTGGTCATCCCTCTCCAAGTACCACCCTCAATCTGATGTATTTGTCATTCCTATTCTCACTGTTCTTATTTTGTCTCCATTGTTTAATTTATTTTATTAAAGCAATGACCAAGGCAAATGTTTCATGTTAACAAGCTGCTCATAGTCTAGTAGTATGGGTTGAGTATACAAAAGGAAATTTGTAATAGGGCCATACACTGGACTTCATAGATTGCAGAGAGTTTATTAGAGAAATCAGTAAAGGCCAAGTGAGACTGGCTTGGCAATCAGAAACTCTAAGGTCTGAATCCAAGCTCTATCCGCTTCTTGATGAGTGACTTTGGACATTTACTGACCTTCCTGAATCTCATGTAATAATTAACGATCTCAGATGTTTGTTGTTGGATTTAAAATGAAAAATATATATGTAAAATGTTTTCTACAACGCAAAACACACTGGTATGCATTTAGGAAAAGTCTACAGTTATAGAGTAAAATAGCCAAATTGTTACAAAAAACTGACTGCCATGGTCTGAGTACCAGATCCTCCTCTACTAGCTGTGCTGACTCAGGCAAATCACTTCTCCCCTCTGTGCTTCATTTCCTCATGTATTTTAAGTGAATAACAATAATAGTAGTGATCTCAGGAGCATCATGGAGAGGATAAAATCGATTAATTTATGTAAAACTCTTCGTGTAAAAAAACTTGTGTAAAACTATGGTGTCTGGCACTATAAACACTTGAGAAATGTTAACTACTTGAATTATCATCATCATAATCGTCATTATTAGTTCAAAAGGTAGCATTTCAGATAGGTCTTAACAGTACTACGATTTTAACAGAAGTACTAAGAAGATAGTCCCATCTAAAAAGATAGAATAAAAGCAGGGAAGAATAAAGCAAGAAAAATTTGTTCAGTGATCAGAAAATATAGTTGGACTAGACAACAATGAAGTGGGCAGGAAAGCTAAAAATAGCGATGAAGCCTTGATTGTGCAGGGCTTGCGGCAAGTTTGAGGTATCTGTAAATACTTCATTACCTGCTGAGGGAGTATTTTGAGTTCTCCAAACAGAGGAGAAATGCGACCTTGGTTGCGTTAGATTAACCTGGCAGCACTGGTTTGGAGTAAAGGAGAAAGAGATAATAGAGGCAGCAAAGTTAGTTAGGGGGCTCTGCATCTCTTTGACCAAAAGTTAGGAAGGTCTGAACTTGGGCATCCCAAATGAGAATAGAAAAGAGCAATTTCCCAAGATTGTAGCTTCAGAACTGACAGGACTCTGCAGCTGTTTAGAGGAGGGAGCTATGCAGAAGAAACCAAAGAAAAAACTGCCTGAGAATCAGGCCAGAAGCCGATTGGTTGTGAGTGTTACTAAGTGGGAGTGGACATCGCAAGGTGTAATGTAGCAGGGGAGAAGCTCTGGTGGGTCTAGAACAGTGATTTTTCCACCAGTGTGCTGGGAGGGGATCTTAGGTGTACTACAGAAATTTTTCAAGATCATTAATTAAATTATTTTTGAAAGAAGTTCAAAGCACAGTAAGTATATTCTTTTTTTCCTCTTTTTTTTGATCAAAATAATTTAAGTGTGTTTCAGAAGTTTAATTATACGTTCCATTGTGTTGTGAGACAAAAAGGTTGAAAACACTGGTCTAGACAGAGTAAGGATCTAGAAACTTGCCAGGAGAAGAGAGGCAGCCCAGTAAGAATAGAGAATGAACTGCACAGGCAGTAAGTAGTCCATGGGAAATAGCGATCAGGAGGTAGATGGCTGCCATGGACATCGTTACAGCAATTCACATAATGCTGCTCCATGAAAGAGAGTGATGTCCAACAAGGAAAGGTGGGGTAGAAACAGGCAGCATCGATCTCTGCTCATCAGCCTCCCAGAGGCAGCACTGATCCCTTAGAGTTAAGCTTGGAGTTCTAGCCTCAGAGCCCCTGGTGTAAACCCTACTAGGGGTTTTATCAAAGAGTAATGGAATTATCTTTCTATCATACATGCTGGTCCGATGGCAAAAACTGGTAGTATATAGAGGGTACCCAAAAAGTATACTCATTTTAATAAAGGAAAAAATTGTATTAAATTTTTAATACTCAAGACATGTTTGACTTCTACAACTACAAGAGGTACTCAATGTGACTTGTACTCGTCTTTCGTTATCAGTATATTCTGAGAATGACAATTTTAATAAAGTTTTTGCTTTCTTAAAACTATATACTTTTTTTGCAAACCTCTGTATCTGAGCTCAGTAGGTGTTCGAAGAATGAATAAATGGATAAGTTAATGGCACTTAGAAATTTAGTCTTCCAATGTTACTTTTGCATTATAAGACTCATTCCCATATCACAAACAAGACTCTCATTCACAAGTCTAGGATTTGTCCCAGTTCAAGTAGCAGGACAAATTACTCTTTTTCCCAACTTGTTTTAGTAACATTTGAGCAGACAAAGGGAATACATAAATGGCTTTCAAAATGTGTTCCCAAAAGCTTATGTAGTTCCATGAAATACGTGACCCCATCCGAAAACATCTCTCTGCACAGGGCGCATCCAGAATAAACATTGGAAGGAGAGAGAAATGGCAGTCACACTTAAATTAGTTAGTAGAAGTGAGACATCACTGTAAGACTGTGGTTTGGAAAAAGAATTCTAAGAACTTTTATTTAAAGTTTGAAATACATTACACATCTCTCAAATACAGATGATTTGTATAAAGTAGGTCCTTGAATTTATGTTTAAATTATTGCCCAAATATCTTAAATTGCAAAATAAGATTGCAAACCTTCCACCATTCCCCTTTTCACTGCATATATACCTATGTCAAGGGAAGTAAGGCAGTAGGCAAGATTCCCCTTCCTGACCATGGTTTATTTTCTACAGTATTTTCTGTTTTCTAGCCATTGACCTGAAGAGTTATCCTCCGAGAAGCCAAGAAATACATTAACACAGGTTGCTTCTGTGAAATTCAAAGCTTTAGTTCAGCTTGACACTAAGATTCTGTTTTAATTGGCTTGGCACAGGAGCTAGTCAAGCACGAGTGCCTGGGAGCTCGCTCCTAAGAGCCAATTTGTGCTCATCTGTCCCCAACTCCACATTCAATGATTTCATGTTGGTAACTTGAAATCAACCATGCTGGGAGAATGGACCCCATGGAAATCCTCAATGCTAAAAATCAAGGCCTTTTCTGCCCAGAGAGCCAGTTTACCAACACACCACTCAAGTTTTTTTTAAGTTCCCTACATGAAATTAATGCACAGCCAGTGTTGAGACCTACTACAAAGAAAGGAAGATACTGAACGAATTAAGTTTTCAGACTGCAATTATAGGTTAGTAGTCTCACCACTTGATGCCACAGTAGACAGTATTTTGTATACTCAATGTGCTTCTAAAAATCTAAATACAAATTGTACTTTTAACGGATTCAAATTTTTAATGATGTTAAAAATATTCTAATTTTTGAATTAAAAGAATCTGATCATAGAATTTGAACGATGAAACGAATTTCAGAAGTAATCTAGTTCCTATACTTTCAGAGTTTACAAAAACAACAACTACGATTATGGAAACTGAGACTTGCTTTTGTCCACTAGACTATGTAAAGGCAGGGCCGAGATTGTAACCTTTGTCTCCTACCTCACTACTTGAATTCCCAAGTGAGTTTCCATGGGGAGCTTGGTTTTAAAAAGAAGAAGAAGAAGAAAACCAGCTCCATTATGACTTCTCAGATCTAGTTCCACAGGGCCTTTGGGAATATTAATAAGGTCAGTGACACTAGAAGGAACTCACCATCCAATGAAAATGTCAACACACGGCCAGTGTGAACTATCAATGGGGTATGTTTCCAGGCCTTGTCTTACAAGTACGGTGAACACTGCACTGAAATTGTCTCTCACAGGAAGAAAGCTTCCCTTCTGACAGGACATCATTACTTCTATCACTCTGCCCTAATCTTGTGCACTGATGAAAAAACAATACATTTCTGATTGGTCTTTTTAACTATAATAAAGAGAAGATATAAACGCCATACCCAGGCAAGGAGCAACAGATTTCTTTTCACCGTTCCACAATATCCTAACATTCCCACAATGATAAGTAAACAGCAGACAGCGATCATGACTGGATGAACCACAGGAAAGTAAGTCAAGATGACTGCCTCCTCCACCCTGAAAACGGAAAAATTAAGTCATATTATAAACAAATATAATCAAAATGTACCCAAGACACAACTGTGATTTATGTTAATAATTCTTGAAATCACAATGCCTCAAAACTAGCGACCATATTGCTATTTTCAAAATCACTGCACTGTTGTTTTTTTGTTGTTGTTATTTGCTTGCTTGCTTCATTTTTGTTTTTGCTTTGCTTAGCTTTGTGTATATATACACAAGTGGCAGAAATTCTATCCCAACTCATTTAAAATGTAATATAGATGACCTCCATAACGTCTGAAGGCTTAGCCTAAGTAAACCAAACCGGTCCCTTTGCTATTTATTTCCCAGCTGGGAGGAATCTCTCCTGTTCTGCAATCTTTGACTCCATGTGTACCACTTTCCTTCTTCCCCACAACTGATCTTCCCTCAAAATGTGAAAGACTGCTACGCAAAGGAAAATCAATCTATATTCCAAGGAAGAAGAAAGTAGGGATGATTTTTGCTGGAACACTAAGAAAACTTCATTAACCAGAACCAGTAATAATAATAATAATGATAATAAAAATGAACGATTACCAAGCTCCCCTGTGTTAGGGACTTTACAGAAATCTGTCTCATTTAATCCTTACCACAATTCAGATGGCATCTATTACAATCTCCATTCAAAGATGAGGGAGTTAAAAGTAACTTATCACTTCTGAGGTTAGCAGGCAATGCTTGAAATTTGAGAAGAAAATGGCATTGTAGGATTTTGTTTTCATTAGCCCAAAGGTAAGAAGAAGCTCATGGTGATTTTCGTAGAAAAAAGTATCTATGCTCCTTTATTTATAAATATGATATGGCTGAGGCACTGTCAGGAGGACAGGTGACAAGTTTCGCCATACCCAGAAATGTCCATATAAACAGAATGCTGCCCTCTGATCCCCTCTAGAATCAGTGGTCTACCATACCAAGAATGCTAGAAAAATGCCAGTGTCTACAGCAAAGGTTGCTGTGAGCAGGAAAAACTTCTAAAAGACAGTGGAAGAGCACTACCATATAAACAACTAAGGGATCTAGGAAGATCCGATGAAAGAATTTAGTCACTAATTATAAACCCTACCTTGTTTCTGCAGTTAAAGTCAGAACATTGCTTAGGTAGTCCCTCATCCAGGCAGAAACCGCCAATACACTGATGGACATTAGCTAGGGAGGAAAAAAAACAACGCAAAGTGGTTACAAATGATTTATGCAACATTCTCTGCAGGATTAAGGTTTTAATTTTTAAAAATAACTTGGCAGGTCCCAGGTTCAGAGCAGAAATGGCCCAAGGAGAAGAGGCCATAGAACAACGAACTTTTCAAACATGCAAGTTCAGCCTAAAGCATGCTGTTACGCTGAAGAGCAAGGAAGCAACCAAAAACTACTACTGAAACAGATGAACACTGTCAACAAAAGTCACAGGGCCTAACTTAGCATGTCTTCTATTGGCTACAAGTCAAACAACTTGAGCATTAAAATAATGGCAATAATAAATGCAAGTGTTTGAAACAAATGTATTACAATTCTATAAATTCATAATACTTGCACAAAGCTCACTGGCCACTTTTGTAGAACGTTGGATTACTCAACTTGGTATTCACTATTTATATCTATCCTGTTTCCTGTACAAACTGAAAGGAGAGCCAAAGCTACATGAAAGTTGTTCTAGAAGAATTTCTGCAATATGTGCAGAAAGCAGGCTAGAGCATCACCATTTAACAGCCCCCTACTAAATAAGGGATCTCTAGGGAAAGATCCTCAGCAGATGCCAAATTGTCCAGGTCAGTGGTTCTCAGTCCTGTCTGTACATTAGAATTGCCTAAGACTCAAAAACTTACTGAGCTCAGGTCTACCTTGGACCCATTCTTAGGAGTGGGGCTTGGGCATCAGTAATTAAGCGCCCCAGAGATGTTCTACTATGCAGGCAGGGTGGCGTGAAAGGGTGATGGAGACTTTTAGCATGGAGATATCTGGCTGACAAAAACACACCCCACTGATCAATGTCAATATCACAAAAAGACACAACCAGGTATGATGTGTCCTCAACAAGATGCTATCAGAAGAACACAGAAATTCCATGAAAATATTTTTACCCCAAGTTAAACTTAACCTAATCAAGCCTTCAGCACTATTAGTTTGAAGGAAATAAAGGGGATAGATTTATGCTTGTTAAAAAGCCACCATGGGATCTGATCAGCACAATCAAGAATATGAGAAATTTTACAAGACAAATCATCTGGTTTCTTCAATTAGAAATACTGGGAAGTAGAAAAAGAAAAGGAGAGAAGGAGAAATTATTATAGATTAAAGGAGATTTAGGAGATTACCCAATGCAATCTACTGACCTGGTTTGGATCCTGATTCAAACAAATTAATTGCAAAGACAACTGGGGAAATTTTAAAACTGATAGATGTTTGAAAACATGAAGAAATTATTTGTATTATGCTAAGTATGATAATGGAATAAGCTTATTTTTTTTAAAGATCCTTATGTTCTAAAGATATATACTGAAGTAATTATAAATGAAATATGATGATGTCTGGGATATGGTTTAATAAATAACCTTGACTGGTAGGGGTCAGATGAGAAGTAGAGGAGGGCATGTTGGTTAATTGTTGAAACCGGGTAGTGAGCATTTGGGGATTAATTACACTGTGCTTTGTCTTTTCATGTATGTTTTCAATACTTAATAATTCAAAAGTGAAAAAAGAAACTAAAACACATTGAGACTAAGTCTTTCTGGGAAGCTATTCTAAGACACATGCTAAACCCTAAGTTCTGGAAGTCTTTCCTATTTTGATGGACGTCTTTTCAAATTGAGCCTTGTACTTATCTTCTTAAGCACAATTAGCAAAATAACAACTTCTGGGAACTTAATGAGCATCAATTACCATTGTGTGCTACAGCTTTAGCATTAAATGGATATAATGACTATGTAAGATAGGAACAAATCTGTGCTGACTCGAGCAGTGGCCATGATCCATGCTTTCTGGAGAAAGTCGGCAAGGTAAGGAGGACGGTAGGGACCTGAGGCCTCGTGAACAGGGAAGTAATATGGCTATCTGCTAGAGGGCAGACTCTTCCATTATTTATCACAAATATTTACTCAACACCTACTACATGCCTTACCCGCAAGATTCAGAGACTCACAGTGAAATAAGGCCAATAAGAATACAAAAGGAGATAATTACATAGACTGTAAAAAGTTCCATGAAGCACAGAAAGGTGAAGTAACCCGTTGAAGCTCTCACAGAACCTACGTGGCAGAGCTGGGATTCAAATTCAACCCCTTGGGCTTTGGAGCTCCAGGCTGAGTCATTAAGTGGCTCCCACGCCGTAGGCAGACTCGGTCTAAATATCTGAACTACATTTTTTGGGGAACAGGGGCTCAGTGTTTCCTGACCTATAAACACAACTGTATTTCAACACAGTTAATTTCTTTTGTAAACCAATACATTTTATTCTGGTCATTAAAATATACTTATTCTGAGAACGGGTCCAAGTGTTTCAGAAGGTTGCTAAAGGAGTCAATGGCCTGAGACAGGTTAGGAACCCTGAGACCACAGTTCAGAGAAGAAGTAGGCCAGATATTATCATTCTCATTTCTGTTGAACAGATTGTAAAGCTCATAAAAGTCACCAGATGGGTCAGCCACAGTGTATTAGTCCTGTTCCCAGCTTCTGTAAGCCGTGATGCTTTAACATCTGTTCTACATGCATACGCTGGACACATTTTCCTCGGGAGAACCCGATAATATGCTTCTTTGACCTGGTCTTGGCCTCCTGCTTCCCTCATTGCTCACTCTTTTCTCTGAAGGAGACATTCTCCCAGGGGAGAGCTTTTCAAATATAAACCTACCAACCTACAGTTAACATCCAAGGCACCTCCCTTATCACGGTCTTACACTCAGGTCACTATACGCCTGCCCTAATCACCCAGGGCCAATTACTCAAACAGCAATGCTACGCCTTCTCACAGTGCCTCACTCATTTCTTCTCACAGAAATCACAATAAAAGAATTGCCCACAGTTCCTGTCCCTCTGTCTGCCTGGTGATCAGGACAGTGCTTTCCCCTGGTCACCCACAGTGAGGTGTGTACTGCCTTGCTTGAGAACTCTGAGTACAACCAACTCTCTTTTCAAAAACCATCATCTGATTTAACGCCTTAGCATACCTAACAGTAGAACCTTAAAACACACAGGGCTACCAGAGGACCAAGGGGTCATTTGCTGAATCTGTAGTTCTGTGTCCTCCCTCTGCTTAGCTCTATGTGGTTCATTAAATACCTTGTGTCACTGGGGCAGAAAAGTCCATTAATATGATATTTTACTCCTTATCTCAAATTATTTTGCAGTTATAAATAATTCTCTTCTCTCTTTTAGCACTCCTCAAAGTAACGACTCTGTTGATTTCTCCATCTAATTTCTTAGAGGCTGTTTAGCCAAAGTTTCGATGTGATAGTTCTGAGTCAGTGTGTCAATAAATTACCTGATTCTTCAATGTGTGTAATCTATTACCCATGGTGGTCATTATCTACAGTTCTTCCATTTGTAATAAAAATGAGTATTTCTTTTAAATAGTATGTTCCAGAACATTTCTGTGTGATAGGATTAAAAGCCTGGGCTCTGAAGTCATTCTCCCATTTAAAAAATACGTATTGCTCACCTGCTCTTTGCCAGGTATTGTGCTATGTGCTAGAGAGGCAATGATCAGCAGGAACAGACACTGTCTCTACTGTGCAATTAACTAAAAAAAGAGGACACACATGTTCATCAACTCACCAGAGAGATATATGTATAACCACGAACCCTAACAAGTGCTGGGAAGAAATCGTGCAGTTGCTGTGAGAATTCCTTTTGGAGTGCCTGACCTATTCCTCAGGGTCAAAGGGACTTCTCTAAGATCCAAAGGATAATTATCAAGTTAATTAGGAAATGAACAGCTGAAAAGAACATTCTCAGAAAGAAGAGCAAAGGCCTCGAGGGAAGGCAGCAGGATAGGTTTAAGAGAAATTGGCACTTGGTGTTAATGGAAGAGCAGGCAGGATTCAGAGCACAGGGAGGCTTCAAGGCCATGTTGAGGTGTTTGGTATTGACCATAATGACGAAGGGAAGCCACTGAATTCTGAATTACAGCCAGGAATTCCAGCTCTACTCCTTTTTCCCTACATGACCTTGGGCATGCTCTTAGACTATTCTAGGCCTCAGTTTTCTTACCTATAAAATGTTATCAAAATAAGTTCTACTTCATAGAGGATCTTTATAATGAGAAAAAAGGACAGGAGTAAGACTTACATTCATTATGTATTATTATTGCAAGTCCCTTTTGACCTAACAGCTTTCTCTTACCCTTCGTTAGTCAGTTTGAAAGATTTGACTACTGTTCAATCAGCACAGAAATGGAATCTCCAGACTTTTAAAGGTCTGCCAAATAGATGGGGGAGAAAGCTCTGTAATAAAGCTACCAACTAGACTTACCATGGCCAGCTACAATTTCAGCATCTCTAAAACTCAACTCATCTCCATTCCTGACAAAACCTGCATGTCCTTCTCACGGTTTCTCCTGTTTCAGTAAATGCTATAATCAATCCTTCAATCACATAAACCGGCAACTTGGCAGGCAGCCTGAACCTCTCCCTCTTCCTCAGCCCTACATCTAATTAGTCTCAAGTCCTTCACAGTGTTCCCGTACAGCGGCTGCTGAATTCCTCCCCCTTTCCTGATGCTTCTGGCTAGTTCAGGCCTTCAACCTCTCTAGCCAAGCAGTTATACTTACTTTATGGTGGAACTCTCCAGCTCCCAGAGTCCACATCTAATTCTCCCGGCAGTTACCTTTATAGAAAATAGATGAAGTCGTCTACTTATAGCGGCCCTTTATGGCTCCTGCCCGATTCGCATTCCCTAACCTCTTGAGCAGAGCACACCAGGTCCTCTTCAGCCACCCTTTACCTATCTCCTCAATGTTCTTTCCTGCCAGGTCCTTCCCACACACAATTTGTACATGGACAACAAGAATAGTGCTCACGGGTCTCCAAAACATACCACACAGATAGCCTGATGCTTCTACATCATCATCTATGCAGTTCCCTCTGCCTGGAATGCTACCCACTGCCAGACTTCCTTTGTCATCAGCTGAGCAATGTCCACTTCTCCTCCAAGGCCTGCTCCAACACCAGCTACAGGGCAAAGATTTTCTTCTAACTCCCTCCTTCCCACACACCTCCTCCCTCTCAGTCCTCTGATCCTCTTTTTCTACCTCTCTCACCCAGCAGTGGGCACAAACCATTGCTTCTCTCCCCATCACATAGCAAAGTAGAAGGGCCTCATGTACGTTAGGTGAATGAATGGCAAAATGAAGGAAGGGAGATGTTTTCAATTTGCTAGGTAAGCACCCGGAGATCTTTAACACAATCAGAGATGTCTTAACAAGAACTAAACTTTCTATCACTGGAAACTTTCTGGCAGAGAGATGATTGCCAAGTGACAAACTCAAAAGATTTATACATTGTTAGAAGTTGGTGAAGGGGTTCTCAAAAGGCCTTTAAAATACACACTTTGCATTTTATTCCACTATGCTGCCTTTTGTTTTTAATATATATATAAATATATATTATTTTATATATATAAAATATATATATTTTAATATATATAAATATATATATAAAAGAGTGTGGCCAAGCACTGCAGCTGTGCATAGAACATTAGGCAAAATAAGTAATGGCAACACCAAGACTTATCCCATAGTAAACAAGCAAGTCTTTTTTTTTTTTAATACATTAATTACAGCTCCATTAAATGTCTCAGCTCATAGAGTGATTATACTCACTGGACCTGAGAAAATAATGATAGCAACAACAAATATGTGCACGCTTAGGGCAAGAAACTAAACTAAACTGAGACCAGGTCACCTCAATAACTAATGCTGATGTTATGAAGTCTAGAAGCGAGACTTATGTGAGCAAATTCAGAACTCCTTACTAACAACAGTATTTTCTGATGATCGGTTGTCATTGTAGGTATCACGTGTAATTAGGCTACTAGCTCCTTACATTTTTCTCTAGTATTACAACCTTCATGGGAAGCCCAAGGAAATACTTAGTAAATAACACAAGTATTATTTTATAGAAATAGATTTAATGTTACTTGCCAGGACATTTGCTATGTCCTATCTTGTAAAATGCTTTTACAATGCTAGCTCCTAACAAATATTTAGAAATTTTAAATATTTAGAGATATAAAATTCACAGTATTGGGGACAAGGCTTTGCTTGAATCTCATTATATAAAAACAGGTCTTGAATCAAGTTGTTTTCTGAATGAGAACGGCATGTGTATGCACATCCCCTAAATTTATTATGAAATGTACACCTATACTTTCCACAAAATAGTAAAGTCACAGTCAAAAAACAGGCTTGTAAATCCTTCAACTGTCTGCCGTATGTAACATATAGTCTCATGTAAGATGACAGCGACACAAATAATGTCTGCTCAAGGGTCGACAGCTGTCTAAGACCACCTACCTGAACTTTTATTAAAACGTCAAATCTGTTAGCAAGGAGCAGCATGAAAAAGAGAGATCTGGATCTTAGTTACAGTTTTGTCTCCACAAAGAGAACTTGGACAAATAATTCAAACTTTCAGAGCCTTTGTTTGCTCCTCTCAAAAATGACAAAATTGGGCTAAAAGCATTCCTTCCTAAAAAAAAAAAAAAAAAGATAGGTCTTAAGTTCTTATTTATTACTATGTAAAAGTATGATCAATTCTTGATTATTTGGAGGCTGGCAGCGCAAGGTAAGTGCAGCCCCGTCACCCGTCTGGTTCGTGTTGCTCCTCTCTGCCTGTTGTCAGCTGTGCCTTCCTGGCTTCTGTCTACCAGGGGCTGGGCCGAAGAAAGGAGAGCAAACAGACAACTCCATTTGCTATTGCTGTGAAATAACAGGCAACACAAATGATAGTTAACAGAAAGTTAGGAGATTACTTGTGGGTATCATTTAGGCAAGAACGTCAATTAATTAAAGTTGAATAAATTAGTAGCTCCCTGGGGCCCTGACTGGTAGTTTTTATAGACCATCCTGTTTCCCTGTAGACAGGGGCGCTGTGCAATCTGCTCTGACTGGGAGAGAGCCACATTGAGCCTCTGTTGTTCGGGCAAAACAACACTTCACTCTATAGGCATGACAAATAAAAGAGTAAAATGGCTCCTTCTTCATGACCCTATGGGTGTAGTGCAAAGGCAGCCAAATCCTCTTCCCCAATATCCCAGCTCAGGATTAGTCTCTGAGCAGAACTGATGACCGAGGAGCCCGTTGCTTGTCTTCTGCAGGACACGCTGCAAAGAATCTTGCATGGACTTCTCAAAAAAGCATCCCTTGAGAAGCATACAGGGTGTGGTTCAAGCTTTTGCTCAGCTCAGCCACAACATATTAAAAAAGTGTATCCACTTTGCCCCGAGACTAAAGGGATTTTTCATGGTTAAACTTTATTTTACAAGAGCACAAATAGTTATTGAAGGGCTCTCCGATATCCTTAGGAAGAGTTAAGAAAACTCGAAGTAAAAATAATTCATGCCCTTGATCCATTGTGGAGAAAATGTGAATCAAAGTTTCAAAAGAGCTCTCTCGGGGCAGTTCACCTACCTTTACTGTCTCCTGTGTGTCCCTTCCCATTACAAATCCACAATACTCACAGCAAACCTAGAAGCCCAATATCCCTCTGCCAATGCCAGTACAACTCTACCAGAGTCTTACATCCCAGAAGGGAGAAGAGACACTCGACAGATGGCCAATCAAAGTCACTGGATCCCAACAATAAAGAGAATACAGCACATCTGTGATCTTCAATGTTCTGTGGATTTTTTGTTCTTAGACACATCTATGTCTTACACTTAAAAACACAAACACTCAGCATATACTTTTTTGCTTAAAAAAAAAAAAAATCTCAGTTTGATTTTCAACTCCTAGAACAGTAAACAAAATTGTATGGGGTCTCAGTGTTTTCTTCTTTAAGATTAATTTTTCTCTTTCCTATAATCCTAATGGAGTAGAGAAGGGGAGAGGATAGCAAGATAATAAAACAGACAAAAATAAGTCTATTTAAAGGGGTGAGTGAAGAGGAAAAGGCTACAACTTTTGAGCCCATGGGTAACGAGGGAAGGTTTCTCAATCTTGCAAACCAGAGGGAACAAGCTCTTTCTCCATAGTCAGGGTGTGTATGAGTCTGATTTGAGAAGTGGCATTCAAATACCACCCTAGTTTGTTCAACTTGTCATTCCAGTATGACAGCCGGTATGGAAGCCTTGCTCGCCAAGATGTGGCACTCAGACCAGCTGCATCAGCCTCACAGAGAGGCTTGGTCAAATGCAGGCTCTCAGAGAAAACCCAAGGCGTAGTAAATGTGAATCTGCATTTTAACAAGATGCCCAGGTGATTCCCTTGCACAAATGGGAGGTTTCAGAAGCACTGTTATATAGAACTTGGAATGAGCAGGTAGACACCCAATCCCTTCCTACTGAGCGTACTTAACTTCTCTGCTGCAAATAAATTCACCCCTGTTCCCAGCAGTAAACTTCTCTTGGGTAAAAAATAAAATTGGACTTTTGATTCCTGTTCTGCTTCTTACTAGCTAGTTACTGAACTCCTCTGAGCACCAGTTTCTTCACCTACAAAAAAAAAAAAGAATAAGAAAGAAAACTATTTTATAGGCTGTTATGGGAATCTGATGAGGGTAATGTTAAGGTTGCTCAGGAATATGCCCAGCAAAAGGCTTTGAACTTGTAAGTAAAATACAGGATCTAGGGCGGCACCTGTGGCTCAGTCGGTAGGGCGCTGGCCCCATATACCCAGGGTGGCAGGTTCAAGCCCGGCCCCGGCTGAACTGCAACCAAAAAATATCCGGGCATTGTGGCGGGCGCCTGTAGTCCCAGCTACTCGGGAGGCTGAGGCAGGAGAATCGCTTGGGCCCAGGAGTTGGAAGTTGCTGTGAGCTGTGTGATACCATTGCACTCTACCAACAAGGGCCATAAAGTGAAAGTCTGTCTCTAAAAAACAAAAAAAAGAACAGGATCTACAAACATTGCTTTAACATTTAAAAAATAATGCCAGCTTACCTAGCGTTACCATATGACACTATTTATAAAAACATAACAAAAATCCCAATAGATAGTTTTAACTGGATACAATAATCTGATAGTTCATATGGAAAAAGAAACCCAACCAAGAAATGCAGATGCTTTGAAAAACAAAGAATATAAAAGAACATGTAACATTCTGTACAGAATTATATTTAAAGGAACCTATGAAAAGTTAACTATTTTATAGCAACAGATTAACATGAAGGAAATCAGCACTCAAAATGATAGGCCAAACCTAGATGATAAATATAAAATACATACCAGTGATGAATATGAAATGAAATGGATATATGTCAAAAAATATATAAAATGCTGCTCATGCTTACTGGTAGTAGAAAAGGCATAAAACAAAGTAAAAGTGAGATACTACTTCAAACTTGTCAGATTGGCAAAAATTAAAAAGTTCCATAACATCACCAGCAAGATGGCAACAGATATTGTTGTGCACATAAATAGGGTATATCAGTGCTTTTATTTCTAAGAGATAGAGTCCCAGGACAAGATTGTCCCATCAGAGGAATCATAGTAATGGTAGCAGAAGTAGCAATATTCCTCCTAACAATAGCACTTACTACCATGAGTAAAAGATAACAAAAACAATAGCAGTCCACCTCTTGGTAGTCTACTAGAGCCAATCGTTATCATGGTAACTGTAGCACAATAGTAAGAGCAAGCCCAATATACCAATAGTCAGTGCTATCTGTGCAGTACAGATAGTTCTGCTGCTGCACAGGTAGCACTTACTACCTACCACTATTCCAAGAGCTTTACATATATTAACTCTAATCATTCCCAAAACAACTCTACAGAATAGAAACTATTATTTCTATTTTACAGACCAGGAAACTGAAACATTGAATGTTCCTGGCAAACATGGTAAGAACCACATCATAGTTATTTTGTGTGCTAACTAGATATGTTAGCTGTTTTGTGTGTGTGTGGCTGTTGACATCATATTTTTTTTTTGACATAGCAATCCTATTGCTATGATTCTAACCCAGATGATAAAATAATTTAACAACAAAAATCATCAACGTCCATGTATATAAAAGAGTGGATATGAGTAAATCTATCTTTGTATGAAAAAAATTACAGGCTTGCTTTGTTGAAAAGGTGGCATTGGGAGAAGAGGAGGGATGGACAAAGAGGAAAGTAATCCAAATAAATCAGTAAATCAGAACACACACATACACACACTTAGAAAGTTTGAAAGCTAAAGTGCAGGGTAAAAACAAAGAAATAATGTTTTATATTCTCTGGTGACACAGAAACACCTAAAAGAATTTAAGAAAAATAAGTATTTTTAAGTAAATTTTATTTTTCAGAAGAGTAATACTTTTGTTAAATTATTTGTATTTTTTTATCCCTGTACAATGCAAATTATTCAGAAATTTTCCAGAGCCTTATTCTTCATTGAACAATAAAAATATCTCAGTAATTCCAAGGTTCAAAACTTAACAAGGTGAAATTAAAGACACTATCTAGGGGCAAGGAATCTGAATTCTGTTCCTGGAACAGCCATCAGGAGACTATTTGACCTTTGGTGGGAGTCACTTAACCTACCCTTAATTTCCTCACTTAAAAAGGGAGGAAATTCAACCAGACCATCTTTAAAGATCCTTTTGGTAGAAGAATGTGATGATTCTATAATCAAAAAGCATAACATAGAAAGTGCAAATCACATAAGAGTGATAATTATTACACGAAGAAAGTATTCAAAATATTGACACCTGATAGCTAAGCAGGTAGGTAATTTAATGATCCACTTTAAAAATGTGCCTTTTAAGTATAAAAGACTATAATACGATCAACTAGTGAGTTTCCATTTCTAAATGGTGAACTTATGGAAACTGCTCCAGGCTTTAATTTTCATGTTGATAAAAAAGAATGCTGCCATTTTCAGTATCTTTCAGATTACTCATCGAAGTTACCATGACACCCATAAAAAGTAGTCCTACCAAACTTCATCCTCCAGAGACCACATGGGAGAGCCAGCCTGGTCAATGCCAACCAGTCAGCCGAACAAATAAATTGCATATTAAAGTTTCTCACAGAAAAATTTACATAGAATTACTGAAAAAAAATTTTTTTTAATTTGCTTAACCGTGACAACCTCATGGAGCAACATTTTCATGGTTTTAGCTTTTATATTTTTCTAAGAGTTATAAATAATAATATAATTATTTAACAACTTATGGAAATTTATGCCTGGATATAAAGCATAAAAAGTCACTAACTCATAGGGCATAAAGATTTCCATGAGCTTGTTAAATTTTATGTATTTTATTTCCTTAAACGGTTATGGGATTTTCCAGAAAGCATATACAAAATCCTTAAGCTTTGCCAATTTAGAAATGGTTATGTGAAAATCACCTTTCAGACTATATGAAAGCCCCTAGAAAACTCTACTTAGTTTTTTGATACAATATCTGGGTAGGAATTCCCACAAAAACAAACAAACAAACAAAAAACATATTCAGACTTGCCCCAACTAGATTTGATAGACTAGGTTGATGTAAAGAAACAATTTATGGCTTGCCCGGTTATCTAAAATTCCTCCAAATAACCAGTTCCTTAAGTAGTATGTCATAATTTTCTTATCTATGAGCACAAGCACGTGCATTTATTTATATCCCTAGAGTAACTTCGAGTCTAATTTTACTGCCACTAGTATCCAGGAGCTGATTTTTTTCTAATGACAAATGGAACTTGAGCTAGATCAAAGGCATTTTAAGAAGCTGGAATTTTACTTCTCTGAAAAATAGACGGTGTTATCCCAGGTAATTAATTAATGCTTAGCCATGCCTTTTGGCACATTATCTGGTGGCTGAGGGAGCCAGCCGTTCCCACCTGTTGGTGCAAAGAATTGTTTAACTTACCCAAAAAAGTAGATTGAGGGCGTAGAGCAGGCAGCGCAGACACTTTACAGAATCTTCTCTTGCCATTGTGAGCCCCAGAGGGGAGAAGCCCCATCCTTTCACCACATCCTACCCTCCAGGACAAAACAGCTGCAATCTGCAGGAGGCAGAGGGCACAGGAGACTTCTCACCGTCGCGCTCCCCACGCCCGACCAGCCCTCCTCCGCCTGCCCCTAGCCGGGTGGAGAGGGTCCCGAGGATTCGTTCATTCGAGACATCGCTTCATCAAAACTCATTTGTTAAAGTCATAATAGTAACTAACTCATTGGTTGAAGCCATAATAGTAACTAAATTCCCAAAAGTTCCAAACCGGCTTCAGATAACACCTGCTGGGAAAGAAAACATTGATTGACTCTCCGGATGAATGAAAACGCACAGGGGACTGGCTGCGGGGGCGCCCCTGCATTCTGATGAGATGCTCTTGAAAACCTCCCTCAATCCACTCCCCTTCTCCGGGACAACTCTGCTAGGAAATGCCCTGAAGGTTTAAAAGCACAACCCCCTCTCCCCCCCACCAGAAGTCACAGGCGCCACCAGGGCGTCCGAGGGTGCGAGTGTCTTTCCCCTTAGGACCCCACCTCCTCCTTCTCCCTACCGGGTCCCGCAGCTCGGGTGTGAAGCGAGCGACTGGAGGGGGCGCAGCGCGGAGCTGGGCTTCTGCCCCGCGACCAGGGTTTCTTGGGGAGAACGTGAGAAATGATGTTTTCAGCCCCAGGATGATGAATTTTCCTGGGGCGGTGGAGGGGGGGCGGAGTGGGAGCGCCAGGGAATTAGGGCCGGTGCAGCTGTGCAGACGCGGGGTCAGTCAGTCACAGCCCCTTCCCCCGGCCCGGCGGCTGCCGCGACCCTGCTCTGTGAGCCGCCCGCGGAGCACAAAGCGAGCGCGGTCCCCGGCGCAGCCACCGCGTGCGCGCGCCCCCGGCAGGGCGCGCGGGGAAGCGCCGGCGGCCGGAGCCCGGAGCCCGGAGCCGGGAGCCGGGACCGGAGCCCGGAGCCAGCCGCTAAGTAGTTTAGTACACTGCGCCGAGGGCAGCCGCCGGCGGGCTGGCGGGACACTGGCAGGAAAGAAGAGAGAGCGCGACCACTCACCGTCGGCGCGGGGCTCCGCGTCCCACTCCCGCACCGGGAGAGTCGGGGACGCACAGCGGGGGCTCATCGGGCTAGGGACGCTCTTCCTGAAGAGCAGCCGGGCTGCATCGGCTCAAGCTAGAGACGCTTCTCTTTTCCTCTCCCCCCGCCACCGCCGTCGCCGCCTCCTGGGGGAGAAAAAAAAAAAAAAAAAAAAGAGTCCTGGGCAGCAGTTGCTGGAAAGTCTCCGCTAAGTCACCTCCCAGCGCCGCTGTCCCTCCCCAAGTCCTCGCCAAGTCCGGACGAGGCAGCGGCGGCAGCCAGGGCCAGCTGCACAAACTTTCAGCGCATGCTCGAGCCGCGGGCTGCCCGGGTTGGGTCCTAGCGGGTGTTTCTTGTCCCCCTCACTCGGCGTGGGTCCCCAGAGGTACCCACCTCGACCAGGCACGGTCCAAAAAGAGAAAAAGCCTGGGAACTCTGGCGAAGTCCCCGCAGTAAACCCCTTGAAAATGGTGGTGTCGGAAGAATGGAGGCTGGGTTATAACCATAGGGAAACAGGCTTTTATTATATGAAAATATTTGTGTTTGAGAAGGGGGGTGAAGGGGTGGCCCAACCCAATTCCTGCAATGAGAAACTAGTTTTCACAACCTTTATGGAGCCACCTCCTGTGATTTGTCATTAATATGGTGCCCTATGATCCTTCTTACCGCTTTGTTGCTTTCCCTGCTTTAAGAAAAACAGTTCTTCCCCACTTTGGCACTGCACAAGCATTTACGGAAACATCAGAGTAGTTGCGTCCAGGCTGACATCTAGACTGGGAAGAACGAAGATTTTTAAGGCTTAAAAAAGTTACCCAAACTTTCCAAAATTTCTCCCAAAAAATTATTTTGCGTTTTAACTGGGTGATTTATATTAAAATACGTACACAATAGTAGGTCTTTGGAAAACTGCAATTTTTTTTTTAACTAGAAATTCACAAAGTTACAAGAGAATTTCCTTATAAAAGTATCTTCTTCCCTTTTGGTAAATAAGAAGTTTCATGCTTAAAAGTTAAAAAAAAAAAATACCCACTGGATCATATTCTCCACATAACCCTTTTTATCTTCTGTGCCTCTCAGTGTTGTGCATTTCTGTAATTACTTTTGTGTACAGTGTACGCCAAATAAAACTTCACCAACAAATATGAATTACCTGAAATACAAGCAACACCTTTGAGAAAATCTAATAATTGCAGTCCTTCTTAAATTTCCTTGCAGGAAAAAAGAAAACTGGGGTTCTATGTCCGTCACTGCCTGTCTGGGGTCAGTTGCTGCGTGACCAGAGTGACAATGAGACAAGGAGCCTCATTTGGGATGAAGTCAAAACCATGAGACAAGATGAGTGTCGTGGGTGAGGCTAGGAAAGTTCTTGGTAAGCAAGTCGCTTAGCCTTATGGAAGACACCAACTCAAAAGAATGTAGAGAAGTATAGACTTGCACACAAAGTACCAAGAAAAATGTCTAGATATTCTCACAGTGACTCCAATGCTGATAACAAAGCAGCTTCTAGAATCGTGAAGAAAAGCAGAGAAACCCACTGTTAGCCTCTGTCAGTTTCATATTAGAGTGTGTACTTTTGGTAGCTGAGGACTGCTGAAACAACCAGCCCTACAAATACTCTTAGTGACACACATTCCTCTAGGAGAGACGAACATGCCTACTTTGAGGGGAGCCTATGACTGCCATTAGAACTGAGAAAAAAGGCAGCCTTGGTGGCTCACACCTGTAATCCCAGTATTTTGGAAGCCCAAGGCAGGAGGATCACTTGAGGCCATTACTTTGAGACCAGCCTGGGCAATGTAACAAGAGCCTGTCTCTACAAAAAATTAGAAGAAATTGCCACACGTGGTGATGTAGGCCTGTCATCCCCAGCTGTTCAGGAGGATGAGGTAGGAGGATCACTTCAGACCAGGCGTGAAATCAGAAACAAAACAAACAGAAAATAAGTGCCAACAATTCACTTGTCTTGGGGAAGAGATCCTCTCCTGTTTCTACAAGGTGGTGAGGTTCATTTTCTTTCATTCGTAAATCTCTGAGGGTCAACTGCCCTAGAATAATATAATTTTAGGGCAGCATATGTATTTCTCCTCTTCCTGGTAAAAGAAGACTATGGGACCAAGAGAAGGTAAAGATGTTGCTCGACGTTACATCTATAGTCCAACCAGATTCCAAATGAAAATCTAGAATTATGGCTATCTAACTAGTACACTAGTTTATTGGAACTCAAAATTAGAATCATTAGAAAAAAATCCTAATGTTCTGGCATACCCCACACCACTTAAATCAGAATCTCTGCAGGTGTGGCCTAAGCATATAGGTTTTTTAAAGCTCCCAAGGTAATTCTAGTCTGCAGCAAAGTTTGAAAACCACTGCAACTGGGGCTTTATAGCTGCCTAAAATCTAGCAAAAGAGTCTCTTTAGAATTAGTTGGATGGAATTCACTCTCCTGTGAGTTGATAAATTGGGATTAATATCCCCAGTTTACAAATTAAGAAGAAAACAGAGCTATAGTTACTGCTCTATTATTCCTGATAAATGGTCATCAGAGACTGTGAATCAAAATATTTCAGCACAGGAGACCTCACCATGTTTGAGGCGTTGCAGTCCTGGGCAGTTGCGATTGTTTAAACTTGACCTTACCTCCTTCAATTTCTGCCCCTCCATGCTAGATCTGCCCTTTGGAGTCCATAGCATGAGCAAGGGCCTTTCTCTTCTATGACAGCCCTTCAAACTACTTGGAGACAGCTGCTCTTCCTTCCCTCTCCGATTCTTCTCTCCCCTGGGTTATAGAAGTACAGTAAGACTTGACATCACAGCTGTCACTCTGCAGGCTTTATAGTTTTCCCTATGAGAACAGCTTTTTTGAGCACAAAAGGAGGATAAAAATATCACAATATGCGTATACAAACTTGAAGGGTGGATAGCCCGTAGGTAGACTGTATTGTGCACTCACTGCTCATGAGGCAGGAACCCGATTCTATGGCCATGTGTGCTTCATTCACGTATAAGGCACCTACTGTGCCTCATGCTGAGGATACTGAGACAAGTTCTTACCCTCCAAGAAAAGACAAAATTGTTTTTCCTGTTTATATAATAATAATATCAATAATAATAAGGTAAATGATTACAAGCAATTGCATATGTATCAATCCCAGAATCAGGAGTAAAACTCAGCTATGTTGGAAGGTTTTGCAAGTTCATCACTCCATAAAAATCACCTCATTTGTCCATATCTTGTTCTACTCTTCCTGTTCGAGTCGTGGAGAGGGAAAGAGCCGCATAGATGTGTGGTTAGATGGATGAGCTTTTCAGTACTTACAAGTTCGTGTAAACCCATTGTTCACAATTAATACAGGAAAGAAAGACATGTTAACACATTTACTAAGCTGTATGTGCCTGACATGACAGATGCTTCTCACAATGGATCTTCTTAGTTCTTCATAACCACATGGTGAGATACTAACACTCAGATAGTTGATTTCTGCCAAGGCCACACAGATAGTAAACAAAGAAACTGAGATTCTTATTAAAATCTGTCTAACTCTTTCCACTGTTAATCTGCATTACAATAAAATTTCAAATGGGGTGGGCCCCCATTGACAAGCTTCAAGAAGAAAAATATTCTAGGTCTTTCTAATTAGTTCTTGAGCTTATGGAGCTGAATTTAAAATATGCACAAACTATGATTGGTAAATCTACTTTTACTTTACTTCTGGAAGAGTATACCCGACAGGACCTGAGAAGATCCTTTCATTACTGAATTAAGTAGACTGCACTCTACCGCAAGCTCAAGGTTGCCATATAAAATACAGGATGCCTCACTAGATTTGAATTTCAGATAACCAACAAATAATTTTGGTATAAGCGCATTCCAAATGTTACATGGAAAAAAATACTGCATTGGAAATGCATGTACTATAAAATTATTTGATGTCTACTTGAAATTCAAATTTCACTGCACATCCTACACTTTTTATTTGCTAAATCTGGCCACCCTGTGCAAACTAACAAATGCCACTCAGAGTGCCACAGCGAAAAGTAAATGTAACGTTGCATGTCACAGTAAGTCCAGAAAGAGTAACGCATCTGCTCCCTCAGTAAGGATGTGAAGGAGTTAATTCCTCACCCTTCTCTCTCTCCTAACCATACACGATGTGTCATTATACTATCTTGGGCTACCTCCTCTCTTGTTCAAAAGATGGCTATGCAAACCCAGGCCCTGCATTCAGTTACCACTACTTCTAGAAGAGGAAGAAACTATTTTCTCCTATGGGTCTCTCTCAGCATAAAATAAGTCTCTCAGGACTTTTGTAGCAAGTTATCCCCTTTGATTCATGAGTTAAAACCCTGTCACGTGCTCACCTATGAACAAATTATTGGCATGAAGTATGGTTCTACAATGACTGGTTTTAAACAAGGCAGGATGTATTCCCTGTGCAGGGGGCAACCCTTCTCCAAAACACATGGCCAAACAGAGGAGGGTAGACGACTGAATGCAAATTTTTGTTTGAACTGGGAGATAAAGAATGGAATGGATGCTTCTGTCCTCTCTCCTGCTCACTTCTATTTTTAAAAAACTTTATTCAAATTAATATGAAGGCACAAGTTTTAGGTTACCTTGTTCTTACTTCCAGAGTAAAGTTCCATTTGTAGAAGAGCCCCTCATTGTCCTCACTTTTAAAACAACCCAGCTCTCAGCCAACCATGTACATGGCACCATTTAGAAAAGGTTCTTAGTTAGAGAACCACTGAAGTAGGAGCATGTTGGCATTAGCAGAGAGCCCCAGGAAAAGTCAGATCCCATCATTTCCATCCCATGCCATAAGCCTTTTCACGTAATACCCCCATTTGCATTTATATACCACACTACTGTTTAAAAAGAATTGCCCGAACCAGCACCCTCACATAAACTCCTAGAACATTTTCCTCTTAAAGTTTATCTAAACTCAGTCTCCACGCAAAGAGTAGGGATTTGGCTTCATTTTATCCACAGACATGGATACAAATAACTCAGTGGTAGTCAATAAATGTTTGAATTTTTGCTATGAACTCTGATCTGTGCTAGGAGATACCAAAAATTCTACCCTAATTTTGACTTTCAAAAATATATATAATTTAATTAACATACTTCCTCTTCAGAAAAGCAAAACTTGTAGTACTTAAGAATTCTTTCCCTTTGTGTGAAGTCTTAATCTACAGTTCTTTGAAACAAGCTGTAAAGGAAAGGAAAGACTACAAACAGCTGCCAAATTCTGCTTTTCTTAGAAAGACCCCAAAGAATCATTACTTATACCACAACATCAGCTCCTTGTCATACACGGCACAACTACAGAAAGATACACAGATAGTTGCTATGACCATGAGACGTTCGTCTTCACTTACTGCTCCTTCAATTTTCCTGCTGTTTTAAAACTTACTGATTACGTCAACACCGTACTAAATACAACATTTACGTACACTAGATGATAATATTATTTTCAGTAGGCTAATACAAACGTACAAGTGTCCTTATCTCAGCGTGTCTTATAAACCATTTTATGGAACCAAAACAATTGTGATTTTGTGGTTTGAATTCAGCCATTATAGAAGTTTTATCATTGAAACGTAGAAGGTCCCTTCGCACATTATTTTTTGTGTGTATGTGTAACTGGCCAAAACCACGTATGGTGAGCCAGAGGTGCTGTGAATTCAAGTTCTGTGCATAAATGATTAATGGATGGGAAGGAAGGAAAGTCGGTGTCTTTGCTTCCTTTCAATGATGATGGAATATTTGTTTTCACTGTAAAGAAGAAACATCATGTGTAACAATTACCATTATGTTCCATTAGCTCTGTATGTTCTGTTTTTTTTCTTTGATAGCGACATTGACTGATTACTAATCCCTGGGGGAAAAAAGGAAGACATATCATGACAGGGACATAAGAAACCCATAGATAACTCATACAGTTGGTTTTAATAAATCACAGGTATTTCTATTACCTTTCTTGGCTTTATCGGTAATATTATTTGCTATAAATGAAGAAAAGACTAGGTATTTGATTTAGGACTCTCATACATATTTTCCAAAATTAAATTAAATTATATATCTTTTGTTGTGAGTTTTATGTGGTTGGTATTTTATGAGTCACTGTCACCTCGGCACTGGATCACAGGGAAGACTCTTTCCCACTCTTCCAATGTGGAGAGAAGCAGGTTCTGACTCTGAAGAAGGAGCCTAAAAAGTAACCTTCTTCAAAAGCCAGCTTGGGGTGCAAGGCCTATGATCATAAGTCGACTTAGTGAACTAGGTTTCAATAGCCACTCCTTGGGTTAGATATAAAAACTGAGACTTTAGCAGATAAAAACGTGTATTATTTAAGTCTACTCTCCTTCTAAATCTCTTCTTCCTTCAGTTTACACAAACACAAACAACATTACAAATCATTCCCCTTTTCCTTCTCTCTACAACCTTCATTCTATTCAGGCCAGCATTCCCAACTATCCCATGCACTTATCATGTTTGTTACACACCCAGGTTTTCATAAACGTGCTTCATTCAGTTGTGGGAATGGTATGGAGGGCCAGAACCTAAAAACAACGCCAATCAATTAGGGTGTGACTGGAACGTGAGTGAAGACCCATCAGAAGGCAATGTAAATTCAGGCAGTTGAGCGGAACCAAGTATGAGGGGAATGCGTTGGCAGGCACTAGGTGGAGATCTCAGCAGGAAGACAGATGGCAGGGACAGACAGGCCCAGCAAATGGCAACAGAACTCAGTGTCACAGGAGGCAGGAAGCAAAAAAAAAAAAAAAAACACGAAAAGTGTCACACAAGCAAGCAAATACCCCTAACCTCCCTCCCCCAACCCAATCCCATGTCAAGGTGACTTAGCCACTCTGCCAAGGACCAATCAGGGAAGTTCATCCAGAAAGATGAAGTCTGGCCTATAGAAAAGCAAGGTTCAAACACAAGAAACAAAGTCTCAGAGAAATTCCTCTACACCTTTGTTTTAAGAGTACTAATGCTAAAATTTTAAGTTTGTGCTTTCCAGGTTATGAAGGATCTTAAAGGCTTGGCTGAGGATCAAAAGGCCTTGCTGTTTGTTCAGAGGCAGTGACAGACACTGAAGCCTTTTGTTACAGCAGAAGAAATAGGTAACAAACAACCGCAGAAGTTTGAAGTCAGACCTGGATTGAAATGCTGGCTTTCCCCCTTGTTAGGAATGGAATCACAAGCAAATGATCTCACCTCCATGAGCCTCAGTTTCCTTATCTGTGTATCTACCACCTATCATGGTCATGAGTATTATGGAGTATTGTAATTATGAGCCTACATGTAGGTAGGTTCACACTGTCCTTTGAGGTTTCAGGGGTCCTCAAACTACAGCCCATGGGCCACATGAGGCAGTGTGATTGTATTTGTTCCTGTTTTGTTTTTTTACTTCAAAATATGTGCAGTGTGCATAGGAATTTGTTGATAGTTTTTTTTTAAACTATAGTCCAGCCCTCCAACGGTCTGAGGGACAGTGAACTGGCCCCTTGTTTAAAAAGTTTGAGGACCCCTGGGTGAGCCTCTTTCCCACAAGCATGGGTAAAAATGATTTGCACCTGCAATCGCTCTGGGCCCTCTAGGGACTGGGAAAGAAGGCGGAAACACTCCTAGAGGCCTGAGTCCTTTCAGGAGTTACCTGCCAACTTGTGCATGTTGTTCTTTTCTATGAAGAGTGAAAGGAAGAAAAGGTTTCTTCCCTCTCAAAATATGGCCAGCACAAACCTACATTCATAGCTGCCTTTGACTGAAGTCACTACAAGTCGGAAGGAATTACAGCATACAACTCAAAATCAAACATTAGAAATCCTCTGTTCTCCTTATTTCTTCACAGTTGCTTTTCCCTTGCAGTCCCCATGTTGACCCTTCTGTTCTCCCATCTCTCTCTTACACCCTAGCTCCACATTCCTGGTTAAGTTCTCACGCAGACAACACAGTTATCTTTTTTTGTTTCATAGTCTTCTTTCAGCCTATGTCCTAGAAGCCTCAGTTTTCACACAATTCTCTCCCTAGGAGAAATTCTTGTGCAAAAAAACAAAAGAAAAAAACAAACAACAACAAATAAAACCGAACACTAGCAAATACTTTAATAGTGTTTACTATATGCCAGAAACTATTATAAGTGCTATACAAATATTAAAAATTTATTCTCAACACCACCCATCTCATATATGAGAAAATTAAGACAGGCCATGTAGTTAGAAAGGTCACAGCCAAAATCCGATACTGGGCAGTTTGGCTTCAGGGTCTCTAGGTGGCTGATAGCACCCAACAGCATACCTAGAAATAGTTATATGATGGTTAGGATGGTTACTCTGATAGCAATATGTAGGATATTCTGGAGACAGGGGGACCGGTAGAGAGATAATTATTTGGCAGTATTTAACAAAGAATATTCTGGGCAGCACATGTGGCTCAGTGATAGGGTGCCAGCCCCATATACCGAGGGTGGCGGGTTCAAACCTGGCCCCGGCCAAACTGCAACAACAAAAAAATAGCCGGGTGTTGTGACGGGTGCCTGTAGTCCCAGCTACTCGGGAGGCTGAGGCAAGAGAATCACCTAAGCCCAGGAGTTGGAGGTTGCTGTGAGCTGTGATGCCACAACACTCTACGGAGGGTGACAAAGTGAGACTCTGTCTCTAAAAAAACAAAAAAGAATATTCAGAATATTCTGTGTGGCACTAATGTTTGAAGCCTTCTGTGAATAAATTCCTTTAGGAAATCCTAACTATTGTATTGGCCTCACAGGATACTTGCAAACTCTGTAGCATATTCGAATTTCTGAGAACCCCTATAGGAAAGTAATTCTTTACTTTTTTTTTAATTGAGACAGAGTCTCACTTTGTCAACCCTGGCAGAGTGCTATGGCATCATGGTTCACAGCAACCTCAAACTCTTGAGCTCCAATGATCCTCTTACTTCAGCTTCCCGAGTAGCTGAGACCATAGGTGCCGCCACAGCACCCAACTATTTTTAGAGACCATGTCTTGCTCTAGCTCAGCCTGGTCTTGAACACCCGAATTCAGACAATCCACCTGCGTCAGCCTCCCAGAGTGCTAGGATTACAGATGAGCCACTGTCCCCAGACTAAATTTATTTTGCTTTGTATAACCCAACTCTTCCTAAATATCTGTGGTCAATTAATATATCTCTCTCTCTCTTTCTCTCTGTGTTTGCGAGAAAGAGAGAGACAGTAAGATAATCTTATTAATATTGGATAGGCTGAATATTCATTTGGACATACTTTGAGAAATATCAATTTCTATAGATAAAAACTGAAGCACAAAAATATAGAAACATGCGGAATATAAAGAACATAAGTTTGACCACAGCACTGAAATGTCCTCCCCATGTCTATAGTGCCCTGCCTGGGAACCCCAGGTTGTCTATTCACTGAATGGAAGAATCAGCAACATTATCAAAGGCTGTATAACGCACATGTAATTGACACCACTCTCCTCATTTCTCCATTCCATTAGAAGCCTGAAGAAAGCAGGCACCCCACAGGAGTTGGGCATTTGTTCTGAGGAAACTTTGCAGCCAGCTCTTCAAGTTCTGATACTGTTCAAATTCCAGTTTCCTTGCCTCTGTCTTGGGTATTTGTCTTTCTCTTCACTTCTGTTCATTTTTGGACTTGACAGGAGGCCAGTTCCCTAACAACAAGCTGGATTCCTCCCATCAGTCATTGTGTCAGTCTCCCCCTCCCCCAGCCCTCGTAAGTGACCACCTTTCCTCGTTTGGGCCATCCCAGGATCCCCCAAGTTCATCATTTCTCCCCTACTAGTCCTCAGTGGTGTCGCATCAGACTCACCTTAGAAGCTCATGTGACACCAGCCACAGAGCAAAGCTGCACACGCAGGAAATAATACTCTTATTTGCAAGAATATGATGGAAGGTGATAGAAAGAGCTAAACTAAGAGAGAGATATACCTGGACAACATTACATCTACTTTGGCAAGGCTAAAGATCTCATAGAAAGCCTCATCTTCACTGGGCTTAAGAGTATTTTCACAAATGTCATACACTGTAAAGATGGAATTAGGGAATCAGGAACATCTCTGAGGCTGTATATGCTCAAATTGCCCAAAAGAATCCTTTAAAAAAGCAAATCCTTTCCCAGTGGCTTGACAAGAAGTAATCAGAGCATGTTTTTTCCTCTTTTCTCAGAACCTTCTCCTCTTCATACCAATGACATCTTATTACCTTTCCCTTTGTCATTCAGACTCACCCAATCCTTGAGGGTGGCACAGTCTGCATTCCAGGCCCTCATCGCCTTGACCCAGCTCACAAGGTGGTGGATCAATGCTAAGAGAAGCAAGGCAAGGGGACCTCAGGCAGCTGCCCCCACCTGATCACTCAGCTGCTAGTGGGGGAATGTCACTCAGAGAAGTTTGCCATTTTCCCATCCCGGTCTTCAGAGCTCTATCTCAGAGATTTTACCTAGGCGCAGAAGAAAAACATAAATCAGATAGCCTTTAATATCTTCCCAAAGCACATGGAGAAATGTATGAAAACAGCCAGTCACGTGGCAAGAGTGAGGCACCTTGAAATGAAACTGACGTGAAGACGGGGTTTGAATCCTTCATACCAAGGCGTTCTGCAGCAAGGTCTTTAAACAATACCCATAGCACAGATAACACCTCTGAGTGAGTTTCAGCAACAAAGTCTGAGGCACGGCACGTGTTCACCAGAAGAGCTTGCTATGTAAAGGATACTTTCTAGCTGGTGGACGCAGGGATCCAAGACATGGCTTCTGTTCCTATGTCTGTATTAGATATTTTCTGCTGGGAAACTGGACTTCTCAGCCTCCTTCTTCAGCTTTTCTCCCTTGGCCTTTGACGATAGGTTTGCATATTCTTACCTATCACAGAACAGGAGTTTAAGCTGATGAGTACCCTCAAAAGCAGTAGAGATTGTGATGAGTGGCAATTCACGTATCTAATGCAGACACAGCCTGTGTGGTAGACAAGTGGTTTATAGGAGAGACCGTGGGTCTCAGACACCTGGGAGGAGTCATTCTGGGGTCAGAATAGCAAACAACAACTCAGAAAATATTCTTTTGAAGATGTCACATTTTGATTGAATTATTTTGTAGGGCAATATATTCCTGGGGCATTGTTGAAAACTATAACAATCCTCAGGCACTCTTTTTTTTTCTTTTCTTTTTTTTTTCTTTTGAGACAGAATCTCACTATGTTGTTCTTGATAGAGTGCTGTGGCATCACAGCTCACAGCAACCTCAAACTCCTGGGCTCAAGCGATTCTCTTGCCTCAGCCTCCCAAGTAGCTGGGACCACAGGCACCTGCCACAATGCGTGGTTCAAACCCACCACCTTTGGTGTATGTGGCTGGCACTGTAACCACTGTGCTATGGGCACTGATTCACAGGCAATCATTTTTTAAGAGATAAAGTCTTACTATCCTGCCCCAGCTGGATAGCAGTGGCTATTCACAGGTAAAATCTTAGTACATAGAGCCTCTAACTCCGAGTCTCCAACTCCTGGTTTCAAGTGATCTTCCCACTTCAGCCTCCTGAGTAGCTGACACTACAGTCATGCAACACTATACCTCACTAATTAGTGGTGTTTTCCTGTGGTCAGGTAAAGATAGAAGAGAACACGGCTACCAAGACCATTGTCATGGCAGGGTGACAATGAGCAAAACTAAATCTGTGCTTCCCAGAAGAGCAACTTCAGAGGCTTAACAGTGTAGGGGAAAGAAGATCTCACTTAAATAATCCAGCCAGTCACTAAACACAGAGAGAAATAGATGACAGTAAAATCACTGCTGAAGTAGACACTGAAAAATTATGAGACCTAATAAGAATTATCCACAGAGAAAAAAGAAAACAAAACAGATAAAGAAAACTGCCTGTGACAGTGACTTGAGGTTAGGTTGAACAGAAAAACATTTCCATGAAGTCATGATAAATATATTCACAGACAAAGGAACCATGAACAAAGAACAGAGGAAAGTACTATTAAAGAAGAAAGGGAAGGCATTATGGCCATTCCTCACCAAATAGAGAATTTCTATAAAGAGATTAAAAATGATGAGAAAGAACTAAATGAAAATTCTATAGTAAATAAAGTGCAATAAGTGAAATTTTAAAAATTCACTAGAAGGACTCAAAGGTAAATTTGGCCTGGCACAAAAACTACAACACTTGAATATATAAGAGTTGTACAGCTAAAGAACAAGGAATGAAGAAAAATAAACAATACCTCAGAAATATATTGGGCCCCATAAGGTGCAATAACATATATAATGAAAGTAGCAGGAGAACAGGGAAGAGAAAGAAGATTTAAAAAGTATTCAAAGAAACAATGACTGAAAACTCCCCAAATACATGTTGAGAGGCTGAGTGCATTGCTTGAGCTTAGGAGTTCAAGACTAGATGAAGCAAGAGTGAGACTCTATCTCTACTAAAAATTAAAAAATGAGCTGGGCATTACAGTGGGGACCTGTAGTCACAGCTACTGTGGAGGCTGAGGCAGGAGGATCACTTGAATCCAAGAATTTTAGGTTGCTACGAGCCATAATGATGGCCCAGCACTCAACCCAGGGTGAAAGAGTACGACTCTGTCTAAATAAATAAAGTAGATAAATAAGTAAACAAACTACATCTCCAAAAAGCTCAATGAATTCCAAAAAGGACAAATGCAAAGAGACCCACAAACAGACACAGCATGATAGACGCCCTAAACATCAAAGACATGGGGAAAATCTTGAAAGCAGCAACAGAGAAATGACATGTCCCTTACAAGAAAACCCCAGTAAGATAACAACTGATTCCTCACAGGAAACAATGTCAGCTAGAATCAGTGGGATAGTATGTTCAAAAAATGATCAACCAAGAATCTTTATTTCAAATGGCTGAGCAGTACTATATGGTATTACTCAGCTATAAAACAAAAAAGAAAAGAAAACAAACAAACAAACAAAAAAAAAAAAACAACGGTAAGCCAATACCTCTTGTATTATCCTGGGTGGAACTGGAGACCATTCTTCCAAAGGAAATACCACAAGAATGGAAAAACAAACACCATATTAACTCACTATTAAATTGGAATTAATCAATCAATCAACACTTATGTGCACGTATAGAGTAACATTCATCAAAAATCAAGTAGGTGGGAGGGGAGGGGGAAGGTAAATTCTCATCTAATGAGTATAATGCACACTATCTGGGTGATTGGCGCACCTATAACTTTGATCTAAAATACAAAAGCAATGTATGTAATGAAAATGTTTGTGTACCCCTGTAATATTCTCAAAATAAAAAATTTAATTTAATTAAAAACTCATGTACCCACTAAACCTACATTTCAAAAGTATAAGTGAAATAAATATTTTCCCAGATAAACAAACAAACAAAAAATACTGAATTTATTGCTAGCAGACCCTACTTAAAAGAAATACTAAAGAAGATTCTTTAGGCTGAAGACGAACACAAATAGTAATTCACATTCATTCAAAGAGCACAATAAAGTAATATTGTGTAAATGACACTTTAAATATGTATTTTTCTCTGTTCTTCTCTTAATTGATTTAAAAGGAATTATACTAAATTCTATCTGTATCTATCTATCTATAGAGAGAGAAAGGGAGAACTGTTAGGCTAATAAAACATAGAAATACAATATATGTAAATATATTTGCCAAGACCAGAATAAAATAGGAACAAAGCTATAATAGGCTGAGGAAATGGCTACAAATGATAAATAAAAAGAGAGAGATAAAGAAAAGAAGGAAGGGAAGAAAGTAGGAAGGGAGGGAGAAGAAGGGAAGAGAAGGTAAAAGAAAGGAAACAAACAAAACAAAAAAAAAAAGGAAAAAAAAGAAAAAAATTACCCTTGCCCACTTCATCAATGATGCCAGCCCTTATCTTCCTCAGCAATCACTTGCTAAGTTTCTGATACCCTTTCTTCTACACACTCAGCCCCACACTAGTGCTGTTAAAACGCTGATGTTCCAAATGATATAACAGAAAGGAAAAGTCTGCTTGCTGCCGGGGGTTCCCAGAATCCCTTTATCTCCCAGTTGTGGCTCATCCCTATTGGCCAAACACTAATTATGGGTTCCTGCCTCTGCTTTCCCTACCTAACATTCCAATTTAGGGTCCTGTTTGGAATCAGAAATCCTTCCCCAAATCATTGCTGGGCTAGGCCTTTCTCCTATCTTTAATATCTCCCTCTAAAGGCTAGGTCTTGCTTCCTAAAATTCAGTTGCTTTCTTTTTTTGCAGGGAACTCTTGAGAATAGACCTTTAAAGCCCTGTAATGTTGCCTCTTAACAAGAGATTTTCTGAATGCTGTGTACCATTAGCCTCCACCACCTTGACCACTTTCTAACGTGTGTGCACGCACACACAAGCACACTCAGTGTTGAACCTCCCTGGACACTAAAACCTGCAAGAAGTCAGGGTCAGCCCCCACCTTTCTGACATGTCCCTCATCTGGGAAGCTGGGCACTTTCCCTTCCCAGCTCTTGCTCATATACACCCATAGAGATTAATGTGGTTTTGTATTCTTGTTTTTATTTTTGTTTTTCCTAAATGTGCTTGAGTTTCAATGGTGTTACATTAAACTCCCTTTTCAACACTGGGCGTAAGCAAATTATTAGCTTTTCTACTAAGTGAATTTATAACATTTTCTGTATCCTCACTGTCAGGTTGGTGTTGCTGATTTATTATTTTCTTTTATTTCAGATTAATATACGGGTACAAACGATTAGGTTACATTGCTTGCATTTGTTAAGTAGTTTTTGGTGATGGTAGTGTGCTTGCTTCAAGTTACATAGATCTCATCTTCCTTATCCCCTTCTCTATTTCTTGTCAAAAGAAAAAGGATGGGTCTACTTTGGACAGAAAATTAGGAGAACCCAGATAATAGAATAGAACTCAAAATCAGAGGAAATATACTCTTAATGAGAATCAAGAAAAGTTCATGAGCTTGGGTGTGTGTTTTCACTCATATATGTTTTGTGTACTTAAGGTTCTAAAATAAATGGTTTCTGATCCTGAAAGAATTACTGCACTAACCTTTTGAAAAAAGACTGTGAGGAAATATTTCCAAAGAATTCTACTTTTAGCAGATCATTTTATTTCCGAGTTTCATTTTGTATCTGAGACACTTCAAGTTTATCTAAATGGGTGAAATGACCAGTGATCCATGAAAAAAATGGAGGTTCTCATGCAGCTTTTTCCGGAGCCGGGAAACCTGGAGCCAGAGTGCGGTTTAATAGCTCTCCATCCAGAGGGATTAGAGCTGTTCATTTCTAACATTCTACTAATTTTAATTTTGATATTATAGTTTCAACATCAAGAAATTAGATGACATATTTAAAATTTTGTCCTTTCTAGTTGGAATTGATAATTTTTAGAGCAATTTTGGAGTGTCATTTTCATTTTTTTTTTTAAGAGGCAAAATACCTGGGACCTAACATCCTTTACTTGAATCTAAATGCTGAGTGCTGAAATGGAAATTGTCCTCTAATCCTATTGATAACAATAGTTTAGTGTTCTGAAAAAGACAAAGCACATCTTCACATTTAAGGTTCAAAGGTAGGTTGATCATATGAGTTTATACATTTTCTTTAGTCAAAAATAAATGAAAATAACCCCCTGTATCTACGAGAGATTTAGAAACGGTTTATGTGTTACATAAATCAAGTACTCCTGCTTCTCTGGATGAACCTAAGCATTCGTGAGTGTTGAATTTGCTTTCTTTCTCATTTTTCTCTGGTTTTTCAAGTTTGAATATGACCGTGATAAAAACATACAATTGTGTTGTAAGCCCCTGTCCTACTTGGTGCTATATATTTTGTACTTTGAACATTCATTGTGGGCACGATTGTACTCTACAAATCTGTGCTAATTAGTAGCTACTCATGTCCTCTGTTAATTCAGATTCAAACCCATAAATTATGATGTATTTAACATATTAGTGTTTTAGTGACAGGTTAAAAATAACATTATGTGACGTTTATGACTTGATACTCATCACAAAATAGTTAGCATGTCAGTAATCAATAATAACTCAGTACAAGCATTCTTGCAATTGTCAGTTAAATAGATTCTATAAAAGGTGTTATTTTCAAAAAGACATATTTTCTACTAAAACTAACAGTCGTGCCAAATGTTGTTGAAATTTTTGTTATGCAGATAATAAAACTGCAATGAATTAAACTAGAAACAGCAAACTCATTTCAAATTGGCTGGCTCATTCTTAAGAGTCACAGTCACCAGTTTGCACTGTGTATTCTCCACATGAATACTGCAAAAGAAACATTTTACACACTCGGATGAATGTAACAATTATAACACAAAAGAAATCATTAATGCATCAGAACAGAAGAGTATGGTCTGTTAGCATCTAATTAGGCTTCTGCTGTAATTTTCCTCCATTTGAGAAATTTTCTTAATGTAAAAATGATAAAGCAAATCATGGGTATTCACTTAGTTTAATTAGTTAGCAACACTAAAGACAGATTTCGTTTAATCTGTCCCCTTTTATGTGTTTTTTTCTAACGATCTTAACTATAGAAAAGCTGAATATTTTAACATTTAAACTATTTTACAATATCCGCTTTATAAAATGTTTCCTGTACACCCTTATCTCCTATTCCCACAAAATGCTCCCAAATTTCCAACATTGTGCTTAGTTGTATTTGCTGAAGCATTGAAGAGGAGAGAAAGGATTAAGGAAAAGCAGAGGAGAGGAGTTGAAAGAGAGGAGAAAGGAGGAATCAGAAAGGGAACAGTTAAGGAGATGGCGGGAAGGGAGGGGCAGCAGGAACCCTGTCTTGTACCCCATCACGCACAGGGTACCAAGACCGATCTGTACAAGAGTCTCTAGCTTACCCAGATGGCGACCTACCTAACCACCTGTCTATCTAGAAGTGAAAGTTGTTCTCGTTTGTTTAATTGTTCTCTCTTGGGAAAAAGCATGTGAAGGAGAACTAAATTCTGCCTATCATCCTCCAAAAGAGAAAGTGTTCTAAGTCCCCTAATAATTTTTCCCTTTCTTCTGTAACCAGGGGAGCTTTGAGCCATCCAGTTAGACTGAGCCAGTGCATGGCTTGGTTCCCAGAATCACAAGCCCTTGTTGCCCCTTGGAATAGGTGGTCCTTGATCACCAAGGGGGTTGTAGGAGGGTCGGAGCAAACTTCACTGTGCTGCTAGGAAGCCACTAATGTGCACAGTCTATTTTAGATGGCAGGATAGCTGCTCCATCCACACATGCCAGACAGAACTGTAAATGAGGTCCATTCAGGAACCAGGGCATCAACCTCATATCTTCCGACTTATTCATAACAATGGCAAAACAAAAAAAATAATAATTTTTTCTCTTGGTAATTTACAGTTAGCAAAGTTTATTTGCTATTCTGATTGCCTTTTTTAGTACCATGCTTGGAAAGTCTGTATAAATGAGTTCCTCCCAAATCTTTATGTATAATGCTCCTAAGGTATTTCAAATGCATGTATATATTAAAATGTTTCGATACCTAAATGGAATCTTGATTGGGGCCTATAAGATCCATATGACAATAACTCAGCTTTCATTTATGGATCTGAAGTATAAAGGAGGTAGTAATTCTAAAATCTTTCCTACCATCAAAATTAATGTTATTAAAATACATACCTGATGAATGATCAAGGATATATGATGAAACACATCGAACTAAAACATAAAAAATACACTGCACACCATTGATTCCAGTTTTTAAGAAGGAAGGAGCATTTGGGAACTGCTATCTAATTTTTTCAGAACTTATATTCATCTGGCAAGCATTGACGTGATCTAATGGTCATTAAATATTGAATTCTTCTGAACTGTTTGGGAAATAGTTGCTGCCCTGATCCCCTTGACTCCCTCCCCCGCCTTCTCAAAATCTTTTTACCGTCTAAATAATAAAGCATTAATGTTGGGACAGCACATATCTTCCAGGATCTTTTCTAAGACTTTGATATGGCCATTCTGATTTGTTGGCATTAAATATGTTTAATGTAACCCCTGAATGTATTTATTGTGCCAACATGAAAGAATATATTTGCAGGGGTGAAGGGGTGACATCATAACTGTAAGTTTTGGTTTGTTTGTTTTTAAACTACAAGGTTTTATGTCCTTCTTTCCTTCAGTAAGGCTCAGCCTAACTCACCCAGATTTCAAGAACCATCAGAGCTTCGTTCTGCAGACCCAGGCCTCAAAAAATAGTGACTGGGCTTCCAGTGCCTCTGTGATCTCCCTTTCAGTATTCTGTTGCTCCTGGTGATGCAGGCAAATGGAGGCGTTGTGCCTCTTTCTTTCTATGGGCTTTCCAACCTCTCTCCGTGGAAAAGCATTTTTAAATCCAATATATGGTCTCTGGCTATAAGTAGTCAAGAATTTTTTGTTTTTTTTTTCTGGTCTAATACAGTACACTCACCTTAGTTTAAAGAGTATGGCTAATTATTTAGTTCACTTTGATTTGAAGTACATATATAACCTGTCCAATCCAATAGGAGTTATCTTCTCTTTCCTCTGATATTTTTGAAGATTTTCTTATTTCTGTCGTATCAAATAACATTCAATATTTCTATGTTGAACATATTGGCATCATACTGGCATCAAATAATATTCAATATTCTATTTCATTCTACCATAAAGATTTGCCGGTGTGTTAACTAACAGACTGGTCATTTTGTTTTGGTTTGGTTTTGGTTTGTAATAAGGAGCAATTCATAAAACAATTCGTGTTGAAAATCCAGAATGTTTCTCTCTTATTTAACATAGAAGAAAATTGTCCTGAATACATACTGTATGTGTGCGTGCGTGGTTTTATACTTAAAGCACAAAATCATGTTTGTTTAGATTTCCTTAATGAATTTTAATATATTTTTTTTTCTTGATAGCACTTCTTTTCATAGCTTCATAAACGGAAAGGCTGGGGAGCCCATTTTTTTCCTGTACAAATTTTGGATGTGAATTCATTTAGTTTTCTGGGGCAACCTCCCTTTGGAGCTGGGTTAAAGGTATCGCAACTGGCAGAAATCAACCTTCCTGACTAACGATTCCTTTCCCAGCTCTCACAGTGAATACCTGTACCGGTCCCTTTTCAGTTTGAGTCCCCTTGAACCAGGACCACTATTGAGAGAAATCCTTCTCTGCTCTAGAGCTTCATCCCCAAAGCTTCAGTGTCAATGCGTTGAATCATCACACATCTTCCAGAAGGTAAACAAAGTCTTTGCAGCACCACATTTGGCTAAACCTGGTGACGTCCAAGAAATGCAAAGCCAGTTCCATCTCCACCGTTGACACACAGTGGAACTGACCACAGTGATACACCTCCTTCCTCCATCTTCCTGATTTCATTTAACATATTCTTTCTGGTCATTATCCTTTATTATTTCATCTCAGCCAGAAACATATCTAAAATAATTGAGTGAGTTTATATTTTATATGAAAAAGTATGGAGATACTACATAAAATAACACCACCTCTCTCCCTTTTTTGCATTTTGTGAAAAGAAAAAATATTTTGCTGATGTAACTTCTCATTTCCAATGTATTACTTTGTTACCTCTGGCTTCTTTGAGTTAAAAGGGCTTCAGGTGAGAAGTGATGAAACATTGAGATGTCATATGAAACTTTCCCTGTTCCCACTCAGCACTAAGGAAAATATTTGCCTTCTACTTAACTAACAGGTCTTTTCTTTCAAACTTGCTGAACTTGTTTTTTAACTTAGTAGCTTCAGTGCAGACCATAAGAGGGATGTTTTAGATTTTCACCTCTTTCATGCCTTAGGAAAAAAGAAAGAAAGAAAAAAAAAAAGTCCCTAAGCTTACGGGCTAAATAAGGAGAACGAAGAAAGTTTCTTAGTTCATAAAAAATTCATTTTAAAACTATCATTGGCTTATTAAATCGTTTCTTTCCAGTAAATATCAACCCCAAATCACTTACTATCACAGGCATAAAACGCATAAACTATCAGTATAATTTTTACTTTAATAACAATGTGTAAAGCATGAATACAAAACATTCATCATTAACAGATTCAGAGTACTTTAGAATTTTAATAGTGGTATGTGATCATTAGGCTAATTCAAACTGAAGCATATGGTGTATCCAAATTTTTTATACCTTAAAAACATTTCAATTCTATCTGAAAATACCTTTCTGTGAATCTACTCATGCAGTTAAAAAACATGGTAAGACGAACAGGTACACACAGCTCAGTGTCAGAATATTTTAAACTGTTTCCTGTACTCAACAAAAACTATTCCAGTGAAACTACATAAATAGTCATCAAATTACTACCCAGAAGAGTCAGCAGCTGCTTCTATTTAAGGCTTTCATACATGTCTCTACTGTCCCCTCCCTATTCCACCAAATTAACCCAGGATTAATTTCCAGAGCTCTTTCTCCCTGCAGGGCACTGGGAGAAGATGGAGCAGCTGCATTTTCTAAGCTGTTTTGTCCCTTCCAGTTATTTTCATTCCTTTTCTTTCTCTCCACCGTCGCTCCCTTCACTTGTACAATTGCAATTAGTTCTCAAGCTTTAAATTGCATTTACTGTGTGTCCTAATAGTGACTCCTAAATGAACGTCTCTCTGGCCCAAACTCCCTCTACTGGGAATTCTAGGTTTCGTAGCCAACCAGCTACAAGACATCTCAAGCTTGACGCACTATGGGACCTTGTGGGTGGAACATGGTACCACTTTTCAGTGGGTCACGAAGGGCCTCACCTTTCATTCACACCATTTCTTCCACCGGAGATGTAGGTTGTATCCCTGATTCCTCCTTATCTCTTATTGCTACGCCGAGCTCACTCTAATGGAATGTTCTATCAGTTCTACTGCCAAACATGCCTCAAGTTCATTGCATTCTGTCTCCATTGCCATGAGACTAGTCAAGAAAACTGACATCTCTCCGCTGGTCTACTTCCACAGCCTGTGCCATATCAATACCTGCTCCCCTCAATGTATCCTCTGTAGAAAAGTAGAGTAATATCAATAAAATACAAATAAAATCAGGAAGTTTTTGTACTTACACACGGAAATACCTTTTGATTGTATTTAGAATAAAATGCAAATGCCTTACCATGGTTATTAAGCCCTGAATGAAATTGCTCCTTCATATCTCCCCCTTCTTCCCGGGGCCACCATGCTAGCGCCCAGCTGTTCTAGGCTTGGTTTCTCAAACACATCGACTTTTGTCTTGCCTAGACCTTTGAACTGCTGGTTTTTTTGGTTGGAATGTTCTGGCTCCTGAACTTCCCATGACCAGGTACTTCTAATTATTGAATCTTCCTCCAAGACATCTTGCACACTGACCCTACCTTAAAAGAGGTCCCTTTCTAACCAACTCTCACGGCTCTTCTTTATCTCAACTTTTATTTATTTTTTCCTAGTAAACAATTTTTACTTTTTTTTTGCATGAATTATCTTATTTTATCCACTCTAAGCACCATGTGCAATAGGCATTATTGTCCCCATTTCACATATAAGAAAACAGGTTCCTAATGGAAAAACAACTCTGTCCAAGGTTGCATGCCAATAAATGATGGAGCTGGAGATTTTAACCAAATGAACCAGCTCAAAGGGTAAACAATTTATCCCATTTCATACAACTAGAAAATGGATCTGGCTAGTTCAATTTGAGTTCTACGCTGCTACCCTATATTTAAAAATATAATGTCCCCCATATTAAAATGGAACAGAAAACACACACACACACACACGTTCTCTATGTATTTTTGTTGTTGTTGCTGCTGTTGTCACTGCTGTTTTTTAGCTGGCTGGGGCCGGGTTCGAACCCACCACCCTCAGTGTATGGGACTGGCGCCCTACTCTCTGAGCCAGGTGCCACCCCTCTACGTACTGTTGATAATATCAACATGGTAAGAAATTCAGTGAGGAAAAAGCAGGAGAGAGGTAAAGTTATAAGTAATTTTATTTTCTTGTCCATAATTTTCTGCATTTTCCAAATTTACTACTAAAACATATACCTGTCATAATAAGAAAATCACAATAGGTTTTAAACATGTCTGACTATAACTAAAATATATAACTAAATATACGACATTAAATGGAAACATTTAACCTCTTTATATTAATTTTATAACAAATTTTTCATTACTTTCATATTTTTCTTAATTTCTTCAATTTTCATTCATTTTATAGATTATAAGTCAAAAAGCTCTATACAACTATGATTAGAAGCTATAATCTTCAGGCAGCACCTGTGGCTCAGTTGGTAAAGCGCCAGCCCCATATACTGAGGGTGGCAGGTTCAAACCCGGCCCCAGCCAAACTGCAACCCAAAATAGCCGGGCGTTGTGGCGGGTGCCTGTAGTCCCAGCTACTCGGGAGGCTGAGGCAAGAGAATCGCTTAAGCCCAGGAGTTGGAGGTTGCTGTGAGCTGTGTGAGGCCACGGCACTCTACTGAGGGCCATAAAGTGAGACTCTGTCTCTACAAAAAAAAAAAAGAAGAAGCTATAATCTTCTAATTTTCCTCTGTGTATTTTTCTGACCAAGTCATCATCAAAACTTTTTTATTAATTCCCAAGTCACCATAAATACTAATTAATATTTATATTTAAACTGTATTTTTATGTATACTTGAAATTAATTATAAGAAATAGCTCATCATTTAGACATGAGGGACAAATATTACTCAGAGGCATTTTATTTTTCTATAGTTATGAAGACTCCCTAGAGTTCCATCAGAGCCTTCACTCACTCTGGAATTGCAGCACAATCAGTCCAGCTTCTTCCTGACAACTAACTGGCATTTTCAACACAATAAGCCTAAATTAAAACTCTTTAAGAGGCCAAGCTAAATGAACTGTGGCTCACTGATGCTCTTATAACACCCTATGTAAACCTCTTTTAGCCTATAAATTGTGTATCGTAAACATTTGTTGGCATATTCCTCACCAGACCGTAACCTCCTTAAAGGAAACCTCTGTTTATCTCCTTAGTGTCTACCAACGTCCGATAGGCACTCTGCAAATATATTGTTTGAATTTAAAGAATAACTTCTTTATTGTAGTATAATAAAAACTAACAGTTTTACTCAATCAAAATTTATGCCAGAAGAATTATAACTAATCCTTGAAGGCAGAATTTTGGGAGGCCAAGGAAGTAGGATCCTTTGAGGCCTAGAGTTCATGACTAGTCTGGACAACATAGCGAGACCCTGTATCTATAAAAAAATAATAAAACTGGCTCAGTGCCTGTTGCTCAAGTGGCTAAGGGACCAACCACACACACCTGGTTCGAATCCAGCCCGGGCCCGCCAAACAACAATGACAGCTGCAACCAAAAAATAGCCAGGCATTGTGGCAGGCACCTGTAGTCCCAGATACTTGGGAGGCAGAGGCAGGAGAATCACTTGAGCCCAGGAGTTGGAGGTTGCTGTGAGCTGTGATGCCACAGCACTCTACCCAGGGCGACAGCTTGAGGCTCTGTCTCAAAAAAAAAAAATAATATTAATAATAATAAAACTAGCCAGGTGTAGTGGTGTGCCCCTCAGTCCCAGCTACCCAGGAGGCTGAGGCAAGAGGATTGGGTAAGCCTACGAGTTTGTGATTGCTGTGAGCTATGATCACGCTGCCATACTTCTCCAGACTGAGCAATAGAAGGAGAATTTACTTTGACTCATAAATAAATAAATAAACAAACATGCAAACACATAAAGTGAGTCAACCAACATACATTTTATGCCTTAAAGTTTCAGTTTCCTTTAGGCCAGATTGGAAAAGTACAAGGAAATAGTTTATCAACTGGAAAATTTTAGCTTCTGGCACACGAAACAGAAGCTATCCACAAAGTGTTTTGGGGATGACAGTCAAGTATTTGATGTCGGTGCCTTTTACTTGGTAGAACTGGTGTCGGTTTTCTTCTGCTATTCAGTGATTCTATCTCCATTATTCCACTTAAAAAGTGTTGTTAAGTGTACAAAGACTTCCCTGAAAAATAATAAATTTCATCAAGGCAGGAGATATCTTCCCCCCATATACAGCTCTCTTTAAAAAAAGCCTCACTCTTTTTTGCATCCAAATCTTGTTAGCATCTTTGATTGATTGATCTCTCTCTCCTCCCCCACCCCCATCAATTCTACATCAGCCTATTTCAGCCTAGGAATGTTGTTTAAGGTTACGCCTGATAGAAATTGCCACTTTCAGATCTCATGAAACACAACAGTATGTAGAAGATCATCTTTTTTACAGTTTCCACAAAAGAGATTCAAATAATCATGAGTGGTGGGAAAGACGAGCTTCTGCTGACTGTGAACAAAGCTAACACCTGAGCGCACGGCTGAGGGATGAAGGAGAGTCTAAGAAATTAAGTGGACAGCCCACAATCCGTAGGGACATTTGTGTGACTTAGGAACAAAGGATACATGATCTCTGGGAGACTGCAGGAGGTCAGAGCTTCATCTCAACAAAGTCAAGGTTCAAGTTCTGGCAGGCGGTCATTCATATAATACTGTTCATGGCCTAACATTGCAGAATGACTTGGAACCTCCATCTGCCAGCAGGGTAAGAGTCACAGCAGCAGCACATTGTCAAGGCAGCTGGTCTTTCAACCACGCACATGTGCCGAAACCTCTGCAGAAAATAACCCCTCCTTGCCTAGCACGCATGAAATTGTTTTCTTCACTATTTATAAGAGTCACATCTATTATCCACTGAGGTCCAGTTGTGTAACAATTCTCTTCATACAGTACTTCTAAGCTTTAGAACAACCGTATAAGTATCATTATCCCCGTTTAGAAAGGTAGGAGGGTAAATATCCTGCCTAAGTTTTCAAAACTAGCTCAAGGCTGAACTGGGATTGGCTGGTACCCAAACTCTCATGCCACTGATAACTAGTGATTTATTCAAGCAAGTGCAAAGGCCTATAATCCGAAAGCAAGTGCAAAGGCCTTTTGAAGTGCCAACTCATGAAAAGTCATTAAGTTAGATAAAATTACATTATAGCAGTTACAAGCCTATCTTTATTATTATCAGAGCTGACTTGCTGGAGAAGAACCTGTGACTATCACTTCAAGTATATGTTTTAATCTCAATCATATGTTGTACTTTTAAATATTCAGGTATTTAATAAAATAATGTATTTTAATAAGGCATTAAAAATGTAGACATTTCTAAAAGGAAGGGAATCAGTAATAATGTGGTCAGAATGCAGCAGGTTAAAGCCTGTCTCTCCAGAGTCACCCTAGGTTGGCATTACTTCAGTGAATTTCCCATGCCTTAATCTAGACATTGGCCTCAATTGTTTTATTCCAGAAACTTGATTTGTCTGCATGTTAAAAGTAGTTTGTATTAAACGAGAGTTTTGTTTCTATCAGACGAATTTTTTATGTGGAAAAAAATTACTGAGCTGGTTAATTTTTTAATGTTCAATTTATTAATCTCATAAATAAAATAGATCAATTCTTCTTATGGTTTTCAGTTTGCCTTTTATATAAACTTAATATTTCACTTATAAATATAGCAAATTTTCAACCACTTTAAAGGAGGCCTTTAATAAAGTTATATCTGGACCCAGTTACAAACCTTGTTAACTAAACTCCTTTTACATTTTAAACTGTATGCATACCTTCATGTAACCAATTTCTTTCTATGCATACATAAATGTATCTAATGAACTTTCTCACATATTAAGAAAACCAAAAGAATTAATAAATGAAATTTTAAAATTGGTTTCTTTTAATTTTTCATGCATATACTTAATTATATTCAGTCTAGATGCACAATTCTAAATCAACCCTCAATAAGGCATTTTAATTGGTGTTATAAGCTTGACCTGTTATTCTAACATACAAAAATCTCTTAGACATCATAGATACTTAATATAGCAAATGCATATACATTAATTAATGTAAAAATATTAATATTGCATTTTGGTTACCTTAAACCTGGCTCCTGTTAATTCAGATATGAAATGAAAAACCCTTTTCCACAAAGGAAACATATCATCTCACAAAACTTTAGGGTTATGTCTCAGCATAATTTCTGGAGCTGCCATCTCACCCTCTCAGTGATTTGAAGACAGTTTAGGGTCAAGCTTAGATCTTGTCTATGATATGGATAGAACATACTAAACCATAAGTAGTAGTTTATAATAACGACTTCAAAAGTGAAAGTAAAATGTCATATGGCTTGTACACATTAGAGGTGACTCACATTATTATCTAATTTTCAAGTCAGGTCTCTAATTTTCACCTACATGGCCCCACCTCTAACATAGATTTAATTTTCCTTAGTTCTTACACCAAGGGGTAAAGACCTTTGGGTATAAGGCAAGCCTACAAGCTTGTATTTTCTCACACTAATTAAACCACACAACTCTTCCTAATATTAAAAGCGCATTGGATGAAATTCCAAAATCTCTTGAAGTTTTATCTATTTTTGCTGAAGGATTTCAAGGTCATTCAAATGAACAATCTATCTCTTAAAAGCAGTTGCATATTAATCAGTTTCAAAAAATTATTCCCCCAAAATGCCAATATATTCATTTACAAGGAGAAATCTAATTACCAAGGAGGTCAGGCACTTAAAAATATTTTAGTGCACACATTATTTTCCTATAAACAAGCTTCATAAAGTGGCAAAGTGTTTTCTGAAGGCTGCTTGATGAGTATGGAATCAAAACAAGGGGAGTTAAGTATATTATTTGAATAATTAACGACATCAGTACCAGATAATCTGATATATCTGCCAGGATTTAGAGGACCCTCTTAGACAGCGACCTGGCCTTCCCTGCCAAGTTTGGTACCAACTAAAAGGCAAATGTGGAGTCAAATATGTGGAACTCAAAAAGTTAAAGTAATAGCTTCATTACTGACAAAGGATAGATTACAGATACAGCTTTAGCCATACAACTAAGTAAACCTGGTAACATTTTCTTCAATAATTAGACCAACCAGCTCTGCCACGGTATAACTGTTCATTCCCAGTTACTGGCACAGCCAGGACCCTGACCACAGGGCAGTAGAGAAGACCAAAAGGGGAGGGTTTAAAGGAGAGGGGTGAGAAAGAGAAGAGGGGTTGAATGAAAGAGAGAGAGAGACAAGAATGCTACCTTCCTTTCACTTGCCACATAAGACATTTCTCCTCCTGTGGGAAGGAGTAAGTAGGAAAAAGAGGAGTTAAGACTGTTCTCTTAGGAAATACTTCCCCATAAGGAATGAGAAATAAGTGTCCTCTAAGAACTAGCAACATCTATCTTCACGTGAAGGATTTGTCTGCCAAAGGACCAGGAAAGAGTGTGCACTTGGACCAGAATTGCCTCTACTCCACAAGGGAGTCAAGATGAGCATTGCCAGTGTATGTCTCCATGATTCTCGTCTTTCCATGCTTCACCCTCGATCAATGCCTTTTCTCGTTTGTAGTTTTTCTGTTTGTTTGTTTGTTTGTTTTTTAGTTTTGTTAATGCATTACGTAGGGTTGAACTATCCGGCCTCTCTATATGCTCTTTGCATGTCTCTTCTCTGATCCATCATCTATATCTCAATCTAAATTCCCTCAATTCAAATTCATGAAGGATGGGTTCCTGTAAACTCCCCCAAACACCCAGAGCAGAATTATAAAACCTTAACATAGAGAATAATATATCTGAGGGGAGTGAAAATATGATCAACGGCTGATCATTCAAGTGTTGACCTAACTTGTAGTCTAACCATATGTCTAATTTCTTTTCCACTTCCTTCTATGCAGGCATTTTAACTGATTGTCACTAGACTGTGCTTCTACAACAACAGAATACTGGACACAAGAAACAATTTTAGGTGTTTCCTATAAAAATTGCTTTTCAAAGATGTCTTTTATATAAATTATATTATCTCTATTCTTAATGACAGAAACTCCCTATGTTGGATTTATTGAACTCGCCTTGACATGTGGAATTCCACAGCACACATTTAATTCCTGGGTGCTTTCTACTTTCTACTCTGACACCTATTCCTGGATAAAGGAAACAAGAAAAGTAGATTAAAAAAATAAGTGTTCTCTATTCTCATTCCCATTCAACATCAATTTATGTATGACATTTGAACCTACTTTGAAATCCTAATTTAAAATAATAACACAAATGAGGATTGTATATGACATTGTGCCTCTCAAAGGGAGTTCTACTGAACTCTAGTCTAGGGACTAGAATGTGTTATGTAAAAAACAATTCCATGATCAAATAGATTTGGGAAGATGAATAAATTTATTTATGCTTTGCTTTACAAGACTTAACATCACCTTTAATGTACCATTAACAAATTCTGTATTTCATCTACTCTACCTTCCTATTGATTGTAAGACAAAGCACTAATTTATATTCTATTAATAAATATAAAATACTGCCAGTTAACATATGACAGTTATATAATGGCATTCTCAAAGATGAGGGTTTCTTAAATTTCAGCATTTTTTATTTTATGCTTTCTAAAAGTTTGTCTCCTTAGATTTGTTTAGACAAAAGTTTCCACCATGTATCTTTTCTGTACTGACATTAAAAGGAAAATAAAACACGAATGACATTACTTACACTGATGACCCATGAACATGTTGGCCAGAAACCCTGCTGATAACACGAATATTCAATTAACACATATTTTGTATGTTGTGTGTATTATATACTATATTCTTAGAACAAAGATGGAGAAAATAAAATGTTATTAAGAAAATAATAAGAAGAGAATAAAGATATTCCCTATATGTTAAATTGGACTGGATCATCATGAAGGTCTTGTTTAACCTCTCTGTCTTCATGTTGAGCAGACTGAAGAGGAAGAGGAGACTGGTCTTGCTGTTTCAGGGTGGCAGACGGGAGAAGAGGCAGAGAAGATGGAAGGAGTGAAGGAGAGGCAGGCACACTAAGTATAAATGAACAGAAATATATCACATTTTCTGTTTGACATTTTTGCTGTTTCTTTTCTCTGAGAAAAATATTTCTACTATGCCAATCCTTCTTCCATCATTCCCTTGAATTTCAGCACCCTGGTCTATGCCGTAAAAGAAGGCCAAACCAGTCTTCAGTGCTTGGAAATCTCCTACCAGTTGTCCGATGCTAATCTGGTTTCTGGTGCTCTTCTACCTCTTCTTCCTCGTTGCCTGGCACTGGTTTGAAAGCACTGATCTCGATCAGGTCATCATCTGTTAAGAACTCTAGGGTGGTTCCTATTAGCTCTTGAATTTCTCCAAGATCCATGTCTTGCTACCCCTCACCACCACCACCACCTTTTGCCATATCCACAATGTCTTTCATGATGTTCTTGATTAGCTCTGCCTTAAATCCTGGGACATTATACACAGCATCTGAATACAATTTTCTCCAGCCGGAATTTATTCGTTCAAACATGATGGCTTTCACAGCTTTTTCTGTAACGACAATGGCATGATGGTCTGTCTGTCAGTTCTCTTTAATAGCATTCCTTCCACAGTGTACTATGTGTAGTAAACCTTAGAGGTCCTTACAATTCACTGACCTGGAAGCTAAATTAGAGACATTGTGTTTGAAGGCAAGTAGACACTTCCGCACCTTTGGTGTTGAACTCATGCAGTCCTGGGTGGCCAGTAACATTGTTCAATATGAAAAGAACCTTGAGAGACAATCCATTCCTGGCAAAGGTACTTCCTGACTTCAGGGACAAGACATCAATGGAACCAGTCCACAAAAAGGATCCTTGTTGTCCAGGCCTTATTGTTATACAACCAAAAGCCTGGCTGCTGGTGTTTACCTTTCCCTTCAAGGGTCAGGGGTCAGTAGCTTTGGAGATAAGGGCAACATTGATCATAAACCTGACACAAAACAATAGAGCTAGCCAATCCCTTTCTACCTTAAATCCTGGTGGTCACTTCTCTTCCTTACCAATAAACATCCTTCGCAGAGATTTTCCCCCTAGAATAGGACACTTCTGTTTGCATTAAAACCTGTTTGGGCAGAGATCTTTTTTTTTTTTTTTTTTTTTTGTAGAGACAGAGTCTCACTGTACCGCCCTCGGTAGAGTGCCGTGGCGTCACAGGACTCACAGCAACCTCTAACGCTTGGGCTTACGCGATTCTCTTGCCTCAGCCTCAGCCTCCCGAGCAGCTGGGACTACAGGCGCCCGCCACAACGCCCGGCTGTTTTTCTTTTTGTTGCAGTTTGGCCAGGGCTGGGTTTGAACCCGCCACCCTCGGCACATGGGGCCGGCACCCCACTCACTGAGCCACAGGCGCCACCCGGGCAGAGATCTTTTTTCCTCAGTGATTTTCTTCATGGTGTCTGGGAACTTGCCTGCTGACTCTTGGTCAGAAGAAGGCGGTTCACCTTTTATCTTGACATTTTTAAAGCCAAATATCTTTATAAAATTATCAAACCATCCTTTGTTGGAATCAAATTCTCCAGCTTTAGATCCTTTGCCTTCCTTTTGCTTTAAGTTGTTGTATAAGGACTTCACCTTTCCCCAAATCATATTAGAGTCTATGGGTAGGCCTTTCTTATAGCAACCCTTCACCCACAGAAAAGCTGAATTTTCAATATGAGATAAAAAGATATTTCTCTCTCTCTCTCTCTCTCTCTCTCTCTCACACACACACACACACACACACGGCAATGTTTGTGCACCTGCAGCCATAGCGGCAGCCATGGCTGGCCTCACAAATTTTCTTTTTTTCTCTATTAAATCATAACCATGTACATTGATGGATTTATGGAGTACAGTGTACTGATTTGATATACAAGGCAAAAGGCTTATATTGAACTGATTAACACAACCATTACCTTGCTTATTTACTTGTTGTGGTAAGACATTTATACTCTCTTCTTAATAGTTTTGAACTGTACCATTGCATCATGCACATTAGGTGAGGTCCCCCAAATACCCTCCCTCCTCCCGGCTTCTCCCCTCCCCTTCCCTCAGCTCTTCCTTCTCTTCCCTACTTTCTGAACTTTAGTTATGTTTTACCATTCGTACGAATGTGTAGGTGATTATATATCCATTTCATAGTAGTATTGAGTACATTGGAAACTTTTTTCCATTCTTGAGACACTTTACTAAGAAGAATCTGTTTTTCTTTCTTTTTTCTAAACAATGGTCCATATTGCTGGATTCATGTGCAGTTGCAGACATCAATCTATAGTACATTACAATAAGCAAGTACAAGTAATTCAACTTTTTCTTGTACTGTTGTAATTTTTTTCTACTTCTGAGCACGTCTAGCATCACTAGTAGTGCTTTCATGGATTCCCTGGTGTTACTCAAGGTCTATGAATTTGCATTAAACACAATGAAGAATACTCCAAACTAGGAGAATTCACTTTTTACTGGGATAGGCAATTCACTGGAAAGAGGAGCTACGGATGCATGTGGAGATAATTAGTGTTATGTGGTGTTTTAAGCAGATACTTGCAACACTTAACCTCACTGGTAGAAGTAAAAAGAGGTGGCTACAAAATTATTACATCAGTGCAGTATGTACTTAAATTAATTTTACACAGTTATGATTTAATATTGTATCTTTAAGTTTGTTTACATTTCTCTGGAGTGTGAATGGTGTCATTGTCTGCATTTTGTACATAAATTATGTTAAATTTTAACTACTTATAATGGATTTTTATATATTTTATGATAGCAAAATGATAACTAGTACCTACATATATTTTATGCATTCACGACATACCTTTATCTTAATTTTTTTCAATATTTCTAAGCCACGCAGTTTGTTGTTTTCAAATCATTGCAAATGTCTGAACAATTTCCCAAAGGATTTATTGAAAGAAAAAAAAAATCCACATATATCACATATAAGTGGACCCACACAAGTTAAACTCATGTTGTTCAAAGATCAATTGTACTATGTTACATTCAAAGTCATTTTTGGCCCAGAGTCATTGATTTACATGTTCTTTCACAAATAGTGCCCTCTGTGCTATCCATTGTTTTGAGACTGCAGCATTTTAAAGAAATAATCCAGGATTTTTCCCAACTAATGGACATCTTTCTCCATGTTTTGATGATAGCACATTCTTGACTTTGCTAAAACATGTCAACAGCATGTTGTTAGACAGCCATCAGGAGTCATTTCCTGATTTATTGATTTGATGACTGATTGATGACTGTCCTTGGATGATTTGGTAACTGACACATTTATGGATGTGAGTTATCACTATGCCAGCAGGAATAACAAGCAAGTTCAAGCATATGTAGGTAATGAATGGTAAGCCCTGACTGCTATCCAGTTGACATTGATGCCACTATGCATAACTTAATGGTGACAAAATATAAAAAGTCTTATTACTGATAAAATACAATGTGTACTAAGCACTGCTCTTCTCTAGGCATTATTCTAAGTGGTGGGGGAGCATAGTAACGAGGAAAAAGTGGTCTTTGCCTTCTTAGAATTTTAGGCATTTCCTGAATGGAAAATTATAAGAAATATTGGTAGAGTGTTGTAGAGTTTACAAAAGTCCTTCCCCCGCATACTCTCATCTGTAAATGTACAAATGATAGAAAATCTGGGAAGTACAAAAAGGACTATGAGAGATGATCCTCAGTGATTTACTTAATGGCATCTTGGAACTCATTTACTGAGCCTTGGTCAGGAGAAGATGCTTTTGCTTCTCCTATTACCTTAACATTTAAGCAAAACCTCTGTAAAAAAATTCACCCATAGTCTAAATCCATAGAGGCAATTTGTATTAAGATTTGATATATTTCATTCCCGTCTTTCCACTCACTCCCACCCTGTGTGTCTCTGGAAATAGCTAAATTTATCACTTAAATGCTAAAAATTTCTTCTCTCTTTTTCTACAGGAAAACAGTTCGGGATTTCTATGACATGTCTGCAGGTTTGGGGGAAGAAGGGAATGATAACATATAGTCTATTTTCTACACCTGATAAAAGAAAGTCAATACTTGAAAGACCAGTGGGCTGCAATTTAAATGGAAGAACACGGGTATTTAATTTTGCTGTCCCCTTCACACCTCATCAAAGCACACATCAGGAAAAAAACAATTAGGAAAGCAAATGCGTGAGTAGGAACTGATTTAGTAAACCAGAGGAAGACAAATCTCAAACAATAAGAAAAGCTGAAAATGCCACAATTTACATTGCTGAGTGCTTAAAAATACAAGATCTAGCAAGACCAAGTACCTGGGGTACTGTTGGTAAAATAAGATAAAATTTCCAAGATACAGATTAATGTCAGCTATTTGAGCTGCCCCAGTCCCTAGTTCACTCTCTAGTTACGGCCCTATTTCCTACCACTGAGATGCTGCTCCGCCGACATCCAAACTAAAGAGTTATTTTCTGGAGAGGCACAGTTAATAGAGTGGGTCCTTCACCCAAACACGATGATTAAGAGGCCGTAATACAGCTAAGTCTTGCATACAAAGGCCCCACCCCTCTCCCAGCATCTTTCCTTCTCCAGGCCCCCAGAATGCTTACCCAAGAATCCCAGGGAGGCCATTGGGAGATTACTCTCCAGGGAATCTGTCCAGTCCAAGAGAAAAGACTAAAGATAATGTCATGAATGATTTCTCAAAAATTTGTCCAAAATACATGAATACACGTGTAATCCATATCAGCAAACCTATATGTGCTGAGAGTTTTCAACTATATTTGTAGTCACTCAATCTTAATTAAGGTAACAAAACTGTATGTAAGGGCTGCTAAATTTAGCAAATAAAAGCACAGAATGCTCAGTCAAATTTAACTTTTGGATAAACAAAGAAGTTTTTAAATTTTAAATGTGTCCCATGCAATACGTGGGACCTATTTATAATTAAAGAGTATTTATTAGGCTGGATGTGGTGCTTCACGCCTGTAATTCTGGCACTCTGGGAGGCCAAGGTGGGTGGATTGCCTGAGTTTAGAAGTTAGAGACCAGCCTGAGCCAGAGCAAGACCCATCTCTAAAAATAGGTATTGTGGTTAGCAGTCCCAGCTAATCAGGAGGCTGAGGTAAGAGAATCACTTGAGCCCAAGAGTTTGAGATTGTCCAGAGCTATGATGCCATAGCACTCTACTGAGGGCAACAAAGTGAGATTTTGCCTCAAAGAAAAAAAAAGTATTTCTTGTTTATCAGAAATTCAAATTCAGGTGGGCATTTCCTATATTTTATCTGGCAACATTACATACAGGATATCCAAGGGTGTTATCAAAATTCTGGTGAAAAAATTGATACCAGTCTAGTGTTCTAGACTGACATATCAGTTCAGTATGAGGATAGAATATTTTGAGTCTCCATCAAATCATCAAAATATTAACATCAGGTGTATCAAGATAGCAATGTTTCAAATGGTTCAAGCATATTTTGGCTTGTTTTCCTTTACGTCTCAATGTTCATATATTATTTATATAATCCGAAAAACAAAGCTATTTCATTTATGAACCAAAAAGAAACGTAACTCCTACCCATGAAAGTTGTTAAATTAAAGTGTCTGATATAGGTAGCATTATTTATAAAGTGTGTTGCATTCCTACACATTTTTTTCTAATTAGAGAAAAGTTAATACTTGTTATATCGTATGCTGTTATCAATTCAAACTTCAATCATGGTATCAAAATCTGTACTGTTGCAACAAAAGTGGCTTAAAACAACAACACAGATGCATTATCTTATAATTCTGGAGGTCAGAAGACAAACACAGGTCTCACTGGCTGGAAATCAAGATGCCTGCAAGGCTTCATGCATTCTTGGAAGTTCTAGGCCATGATCTATGTCTTTGTCTTTTTCAGTTTGCAGAAGTCATCCATTCTCATTGGTTTATGGCCCCTTCTTCCACCTCTCTGACCATTTTCCTGTCTGATTTTCTCCTTATCTAGAAATTCATGTGAATAGGTTGGGTTGACCTGGATAATTGCAGGATCATCTCCCCATTTTAGGGGACTATCCACATCTTCAAAGTCCCATTATCCATGTAAGGTAACATATTCACAAGTTCCAAGAATTAGAACAGGGATATCTTTGGATGGTCATCAGTCTTGGCTTATAAATATAGAAATACAATTCTGCATTTGTCTATACATAATTTTCCTCTAATTTTTAAAAAGTAAAGATGTACATTTTAAACTTCGAGAAATATATTACCAAATGGTAATGTGTTTGAATAAGACACAGAGTAAGTTTTAAACGAAAATGAAAAACACTGTAATAATGACTGAGGCAAAAAACGTAGGTACATTTTTAAATTGTCAAAGAAAAATACAATCACATAGATACTGAAAGACTAGAGTTCATAGATAATTTGGGGTTTTGTAAAGATAGAACTTTTTTCAACAAATTAAAAAAAAACTATAAAATTAGAATGCCCCAAAGATGGAGTAGCAAATACTCTAAATATTATGTGTATTCCTGAACCAGGATCAGTTTCCTAAACCAGACGAAATGAATGCCCGTTCCTGCACACCATTCAGCCCACCGATTAACTGTGCTGAAAGTTCTTCCAACAGAGATTCTTTTCTTTGGATTCAAATCCTCTATTAAAATGCCAGTTCCCAGAATATTAGCTCAATATTGGCAAAATCCTTGGCCTGGATTTATTAAACACTAAGATAAAACTTGACATTTGAAGGAGGAAGTACATCAGAAGAAAGCTACCAGAAACTAGTAGCCGGTCAATGAGATAGCAAAGACAATCATCTAACTTTCCCGTATTTTTCATTTTTTTGATGCATTACCCTTTACCTTAATAAGACACGTAATGCCATCCTGCTAAAGAAAGATAAAATGTATGGATACAGAGGCATTTTTATTAAATTTAAAAAATTTAATGTCCTGGCCAGGGAGAAAATTGACAAAGGATTCTTGATGAAATCATATGAAAGCTAGATGTAATTTTAAAGAAATAGAGAAGCATGCACTCTATCTTAAATCATTCATCAAATTCATGCCTCGTATTTCATAACATTTTCCCTAGAGTGCCCATTGTTTATTCATATTCATAAAAAATTACCTGAAATTAGTGCCAAAAGCCCTATGAAAATATTACAAAGCAAGGACATTACCTACAAGATGACTTCTGCTTCTGCTCAGAAGAGTCTGAAAGCTTTCTGTCATCAGAGGTATAGTTCATCCTAGGCAGCCTCACGTACTTTCATCTCTGTGCTATGTATAGCAAGCTGAACTATCTTCCTAAGATCAAAGGGAAACTCGCAGTACTTTATTTACAAAGGCAAATTTAAGGCGTAACCAGGGTACTTATTTGACTAAACTGACTGGTCCCTTTGAACTACTATCGTCCCTCATCCGTAGACCATGCTCTAAATGTGCAGAAGACTTCCTTGACTCTGGAAAATGTTCTTAGCCTACTGGGGCCCTCTCTTTGAACTAGATGCCATGGGTTTTACTACACTGTGAGTGCACAGGGGAGGTTGCTTGAGGACATGTGAGTGCTAAAATCCTTTAGAAAACCAAATCCAAAACAAATAAAAAATATAACCAACTCTGCAAAATTGAAAATATTTTCTCTCAATATCCATAATGTATAATGAATAATTCATCTTTTTTAGTTCAATCAAAGTTATAAGTGTGCATGTAACCAATACAGTTGTACCCCTGTAATATTCTGAGCTTTAAAAATGAAAATGTTAACAAAAATGAATAAAAACATAATTATAAAGATTAACCCAAATCAATGTATATAATTATGATATTAGTAGTTTTTACACTTATTTGTATCTATATGACTATGAAATAAGTTATGATGCTCTCATCTACATGGATGTACCTGTGTGTCACCTTAATACAAATGTGAAAAGGAATATAAGGATATGTGAAGTGATATGATGCAATGGAAGGAACGTAGATTTGGAGACTTAATATTCCAATACGCTATAAATGAACAGTGTGATTTTGCCTCTCAATCTCCCAGATTCCTCATCTTCAAGGTAGAAGGTCACCTTTTGTGACAGACATCAGTGCTGTTAACCAGTATTTCTGGCTGTCATGCTTTGGGACACATGAACAAATTACATGCTTTCCCCATTGAGTTGTTGTATAACACTCCAACTTGTTTTGACCAAGGGGATGTGAGTGGAAGTAACATGTTATTTCTCGGAAGAAGCATTAGTCACCACTGTAACTTTACATAAATTCTTTCTTTTCTGTGACAGTCTTGGAAGTATGCGTTAATATCATATGAGGTTGTGAGGATATGTCATCAGTGAAGGTAAGTGCCTATGACAGTCACCTGAATCTGCATATATTGCTAATTTAAGCCACTGAAATTTGTTGCCACAGGATAATCTACCCTATCTTGACCAAATATCATTGTACGATTAATGAATGATTACAATAAATAACGTATACAAGGTTGGACAATTAAGTTCACGAACACATCCTAGAAAAAGGGCTGCATACCTCATTGCTGAACATCACTTATAGTATTAACCTTGGAAGTTTGGCTTGCCTCACTCTTAATCAATTCTCAGTATCCTCACATACGATTATTGTCTCTGATTAAACAATTCTATAAGTTGTCAAGCCATATGAGTTATTCAGTTACATAAGCAGACCAGTCTAAATTGGTTACATGTATACCAAGCTGCAAATCAGAGGTAATAAAATAAAATAAAAGGTAATACTTTTTTCTCTTTGTCATCTAGGGCTCAAGTAGCAATCATTTGTTTATTATGCTTTTAGGTTATTTGAAGAAAATATTTACAAGGAGATTTTTTAAACCATATTTGTTGAGTTATTAACTATGATTGCATAGAAGAAAGACGTCTTACCAAGAATATGTATGAAACACAGAGATCTGATCATTGCTTCACAAAACTCAGGTCAGAAAGGGGAATAGTTGAAATGAATTCTAAATTTCATTGTTGTTTTGGTTAGCTATGGCCACCTGATGTGAAGGGGGAAGAGAAAAATAGGGAGAGGGTGGGGCCTTGGTGTGTGCCACACCTTTTGGGCGCAAGACACGATTGTAAAAGGGACTTTACCTAACAAATGCAATCAGTGTAACCTGGTTTCTTGTACCCTCAATGAATCCCCAACAATAAAAAATAAAAAAATAAAAAATAATAAATACATTTGTACTCTCCTTTGTGGAATATTTAAATTTAATTCCCCATTCAAGTTCATTGAAATTGCTATGAAACATTATCTCTAGTGCCTTCTTTTCTCTTTCCTTTCTGAAGAGAAAAGAAAAAATAAAAAGATAGACATTACCTTAATTATTAATTTCCTCTGGGCAGTGCCTGTGGCTCAAAGGAGTAGGGTGCTGACCCCATCTGTTGGAGGTTGTAGGTTCAAACCCAACCCCGGCCAATAACTCCAAAAAAGAAAAAAAATTTCTCAAACATATTTTTTGTATAAGGAGGCTGCTCAGAGTGCTTCTGAAGTTCTGAGGTAAAGATATTACATATAAAGAAATGAGAGTTCAGAAAGACAGGATCAAGAATAAAATGAATAGTTATAAATGAAGTTTTTCAAATTGGCAAACAATATTGTTTTAAAATGGCAACTAGCTTCATCATTTCACCCTATCCTCTTTAATTCCACCTCAATTTGTATATACATGTTTTTGCACATATACATACAATGAATGAGGGATTCTCCATTTTAACATATGTATAAAAATCAATGTACTCTGTTATATTAACTCTATTTCATTTCCAACATTAATAAGTCACAACCATTTGACTTACTAAATATTCTTGTTTTTGTTTTTGTTTTTTCTTTTTTAGATTTTTATTTTGGGTATTACTTTAATTATTTTACACCTCTTTTGGTTAAGATGCTGATCAGTTTTGTGTCTTTTTTTTTTCTTTTTGGCTTTCCATTTCTTCAGGTCAATATTTCAGTGCCAGGATTGTAACACTGATTCTTTTTTAAAATGGGTAGATGAAAACTTTTCCTGATAATGAATTTCTTCAGCCCTTATGATCAATAGCACGCAATCTATCACTTGACACATGACGTGTGACTATAACATCTCAGAAAGATTTTAGCACACATGCTGTAGCTCAAAATATATCTGATATATTTTGTTAAATGCAGATACAACTGGGATTTACATAGACTGCCATATTTGGAATACCTCCAATCTCCTCACTTTGTTTTAATATCTGATATTGATAGAAATGTATCACATTGCCACCAATCTTCCTCTGAATGGATTCCTGCCATTTGCAAAAAAAAAGTAGATCCATCTTAATACTTGTAATCATTGAGTGTTTGCCTTTCTTCTTTCCTTCCTTTTTCACCTGACTATGGCAGTCACTCCCCTAGGTGTTGGTGAGATAAAGTTCCTATCCTCAATGTGTCCATAGTTTAATAAGGGGAGGAAAAGCCTATGTGTTCAGAGGGGGAATCCATGTGAACATGTGCAAGTGGGGCAAAGCCTGAAAAACCTGGGCTATTTCTCCTTTGATCACTATATCTGTACTTATGGACTGGTGAAACCCGGGCAAATTTGGGGATATCATAACTTATTTACTAAATATTCTTGTTTCCAAATTAATTCTCCATCCTCTAATTCTTCAAACATATAATATGTCTGAGAACAAGTGATGTATTAAATTAAAAAACTTTAAAATGCTTTCTGATAAGTTGATAATTTTGGAAAAGTTCTTTCACAGTGAAAGAAAAACACAATTAAAAGAATGATACACAGAATAATGATAGAAGTAACTTATAAATGAGACAGAGTTGCAAAACCCTATGACACTTTGTGCGATTTAAGATGTGCAATTTATCTTCCTTTTGAACCTAAAGCTGGTATTTAGTTATCATTAATGAAAAATTATTTTTCTACTAAATTAATGTTGAATAAATATTGAAAGGGGAGCCAAATAATACACACACATGGTATAACACGTGCCCTAATGTGGCTTTGCTTTAGACAAATTGGTCACTAAGGGAACTGCTGATAGGCACATTAGCTCTAAAGGTATGGGTTCCAAGGAGCTGAGATTACTACTGGCAATATTTGTTATAATACTTTAATATATAATTTTTGATATTATATATTACATAGTTATTAGGCTGAGTTTCAAGTGGATGTAGAATTATATTCGAGGCCTAAGCCACAGTGGTAAATATTTTCTAGAAGACAAAGATATCAGACAACAAATGTGTATCATCATAGGTGATATTTTGTTTTGTCAGGAATATATACCCAAAAGACATAGACGGTATTGCTTTGATTGGAGTACATTTTTATCTTCTTCCCAGCCTCATGAATTCATCCTTCATCTAAATGAATGTTTCAGAATAAATAAGGCGAAAGCTATGTTGATTAGTAGGATGTAAGCACTCCAATTTGTATAAATAATCAACACATTGAATCCCATAATGGCATAAATGCATTTATTATCTATGTATAAAAAATGATTTAATAAAAAGTCACAGAATATAGGATAAATAAAATAATCTTTATTTTAAAATACTTTATACAATTTCACTTCTGCCATGACAGTGTAAACCCAGAATAAGCAACCCTTCCCAATGACAACTCAAAAACTCTGGACAAAACACTACCTGAAGACCCTGCATAGTAAACATCAGTGGGCATATTATGGAGAAAACTAATATTTGCTGGAGCAAATCAAACTGGATAGGTGGTGAGTTTCCCCACATTTGTTCCTTTTTTCGTGATACAGAAAAATATACATTCATTAATTTCTCAGCAGAAACCATGGGGGCCAAAAAACAGCGAAAGAACATGTGTAAGGTGCTGAAAGAAAAGAATTGTCAACCCCAAATTTCTTACCCAGGGAAACTCTTCTTCAGTAAGATAAATACAGAAATTTTCACATGAAAAAAAAACAAACCCACAGAATTCTCTCCCAGCAGATGTGTCGTAATGAACTGCTAAATGAAATGTTTGCAATTGTAGAGAAAGGGTACAAGAAGAAACTTGGATATCTGGGCATGAAGAAAGAGTAAGAGAAAGGGCAAATACATTGGTAAATACAAAAGACAGCTGTTTTCCTTCAATTCCACAAAATACGTACAAAATAAAATGATGACATCGTTTGATAGGGTTTTCAGTGTATGTAGTTATAAGATATATGACAACTACAACATAAAAGTCTATGAGTGTGTGATACCAAGACCTGTGTAGTTGCAGATCTTTTACATTCTATTTGAAGTACTAAAAGATTGATTCCAATTATATTGCAAAATGGAGTTATGTTTGTTATAATCCCTAGAGCGACCAATAAAACATAATGCGAATAGATAGACCTAAAAATCCAATGGACAGATTAAAATGAAGAGCCAAACAATATTAAAAGAATCCAATAAAAGCTGGTAAAGTGGAAGAGAGTCTCTAAGACAGAAGGGACAAACAAAGCAAATGATGTAATGGTAGATTTCAACCATATTACTTACTGAGTTAAACAGAATAGTAAACACATACAAACTAAAACAAAGACTGTGAATTAAACAAAAACAATATACATCAATGTGTGTTTATAGAAACCTGCTTTAAGTATGTAAATATAAATAATATTGATGTAAAAGAAAGCTACAATGATTAAATTCATTTCACACCAAGTAGATTTCCAACAAGGACTATTGCCAGGGATAAAGAGGAAAGTTACATACCAGTAAAGGTTATGTTATTTATTGACGTATGTTAACTGCACTTATTAACTGTGTGCACTTAATTACAGAGTTTCAGATTAGATGAAACAAAAACAGAAAGGACTGAAAGGTAAAGAGAATACCAGGAAGCATATAGAAAATCTAAACAACTTTAACAATCAACCTGATATAAGTGGAATTAATAGAATACTTTACAATAGCTCAATTGTACATATAGAACATTCACCAAAGGCATCCATTTCCTCATTGGGGAAAAAAAAATTTTAAAAGTGAAATTGTACAATTCTTACTGTAATAGAATTAAAGTAGAAATAAATAACAGAAAGATATCTGGAAAACAAGTGTGTGGAAATTAAACAACACACTTCCAAATAACCAATAAATGAAAGAAGTCACAAGGAAAATTAGAAAATATGAATTGACTGAACATGAAAATATGGCATTTCAAATATTTGGGATATACTAACAGTTGTGCGTAAAGGGAATTTATGGCATTAATACATATATTATGAAAGACAAAGAGCTGCAAATCTAGGATCTAAGCATAAATATTAGAAAATTAATTAAAATAGAACAAATTAAATCAATTTTGTCACGATGTATTATCAATTATTTATATTGTGGAATACAAATTGTGAATTTTTAATCTAAGTTCATGGGGAGTATGGATCTGTAGTTTTCTTTGTTGTGATGTCTTCAGTGGATTTATTATGCCCTGCCCTCTTGCTAAGTTCATTTATTTGTACAATACACAAAATCAATTATATGTCAATATACAAACAAGCAATGAAGGGTCTTTTTGCCAAAAAACACAAAACAAGGATGAGAGAAGGGAGAAATATACCATGTTCATTAAATTGGAAAACTCAATATTATTAAGTTGTCTGTTTTCACTTATACTGCTCCATACATTCAATGGAGTCTAACTCAAAATTCCAGCAAAATTCTTTTTGTTAAAATTGATAAGTTCGGGTGGCGCCTGTGGCTCAAGGAGTAGGGTGCTGGTCCCATATGCCGGAGGTGGTGGGTTCAAACCCAGCCCTGGCCAAAAACCACAAAAAAAAAAAAATAAATAAAATAAAATTGATAAGTTGATTTTATGATTTACATGGAAAGACAAAGGAACTAGAATTACCAAAAGAGTTTGGAGAAAACAAAAGTTGGAGGACACATATTGCCTGATTTTAAGGAATCAACACATCATGATATTGGTAAGACTTATAGATTAATGGAATGAATTTGAGAGCTTAGCAACAGACCCACACATACATGGTCAATTGATTTCAATGAAAATGCAGAAATTGAATGGAGAAAAGGCAATCCTTCAGCAAATGGTGTTAGAACAACTTGATATCAATATGTAAGAAGGAAAACCGTGATTCATACCTTATATCTTATAAAATGGTTAAACAAAAGTGTCAAAAGATAAAACCAAGGGGGAAAGAAGAGAACCTTTATGAGTTTGGAAAAGACAAAGGTCTCCTAGACATGACATCAAAGCACTACACATAAAAAGAAAAATTTCTTAAACTTAAGACTTTCAAAACCATCTGCTTTATGAAAAACACTCTGAAGAGAACTAAAAAAAAAAGCCACAGAGTAGGAGAAAATATTTGCAAAACACTTGCCTAACAATTTCTATCACGAATATATTAAAAACTTACAAGACTCAATAATTTTTTTAAATGACCATAGAGTTGATAGGTGTGTCATCAAAGAAGACATGGGATGATATATGAACTCATGAGATGATAGTTGACATTATCAATCATTAAGAAAATGCCAATTAGGGGCAGTGCCTGTGGCTCAAAGGAGTAGGGTGCCGGCCCCATATGCCGGAGGTGGCGGGTTCAAACCCAGCCCTGGCCAAAAAAAAGAGAAAGAAAGAAAATGCCAATTGAACTCACAATGAGATACACTGCCCACTTATTAGAATGGCTTAAAAAATTAAATATTAAAATAACAATACTAAGGCCAGAATGTGGAGCAAATGGAGCTTTCATGTAGTGATGGAGAAAATAAAAAATGATACAGCCATTCTGAAACATATTGACCGCTTTTATACAGTTAAACATACACTTACCACACAATCCAGGAATCCCAATCCTAGCAATCACCCAAAACAGAGACTAGTGAATGTTTATAGAAGTTTTGTGTAAAATAATCTACATGGCTTTTTAGCTAATGAATGGATTAATAACTAATACATCCATCAGTGGAGTATTTATCAGCTATTAAAAGGGATATACTCTTGATACGCATAGAACATTGAAGAATATCAAAGATATCAAGCAAATGATCTGACTTTAAAAGTTGCATAATGTCTGACTTCATCTACATGACATCCTGAAAATGGCAAAACGATAGGGGCAGAAAACAAATCAGTCATGGGCTGAGTATGCCAGAGGCTGGTTATGGAGAGGACAAAAAGGGGTAAAAACGAATTTGGGAGAATAATGATTCTGTGGTACATTTTTCCAAAACATGAAAAGAAAAACTTGCATTGTATGTAAGTATGCAACATATTGCAGCTAAATGGAATACATTAACTCTATCAAAACCTGATGCATCCACTCTCATGGATTCCCCTCAGGGATAAGACACAGCCACAGTTTGGAGCAGAACTTTTTGTCATTCAATTTATAAATACCTACGTAAATATGATATAAGGCCCATATGTCTGCCTCTTAAAAATGTATGCTTTGTGTGGCATAAGCAGGAGGTTGAATAGATGGCTTGGCAGCTGTTAGCATTTGTTCAGTTTTCATTATTTGACATACATGGAAAATAAATCTTTTCTTTTGCCAGAAGTAGCAAAAAAAAATGCCAGTTTTACTAAATAAATATACTTTATATCATATTTTTCAAACTGAAAAGACCAGGCAAAGTTGTCTTGCAATTTTTTAAATAAGGGAATTTATTAAAAATTATACTTAAACTAAGTATATATGACAATTTCAATAACATAAAATTTAATCCTTCAGAAGAAATTAATATAAAATACAAATAATTTCTGTAAGATATATAAGATAGCTATATGATGGTACTCACTTTATAAAACTACAACATTTGGAAAATAGAGGCATCATTTTAGAAAGAAGAGGTAGAATGGAACGAGCCCCTTGCGGACAGACATTCATTAGATTTCTGAAATTTTTGATACCTAATTTCCTTCCTAAACTGACTATGTGTGACCCATTGTCAGCCAGGGCCTCAATCCACAAAAATACAGACCAGACAATATCAAATCCTATTCTATATAACATTTTTCTACCAAAGTACCCTTTAAAATACTTTAATGACTTCTCATAGTGATATTATTAAGAATAACACAAAGGCATGTACTCATCGGTTTCTTTTCCGAACATATTCTTCAGAAATGTACAATGAATTAACTTGGTGAAATAAAATATTCCTAGTATATAGATACGGTTATTATTTATTTCATAATTTATTGCAAATGATTATAGATCACGTTAAATTGCCATCAATACATTTTTACAATAGCAAATTGATCCTAAGAAAACGACACCAAAACCTAGGATATATGATAAGATGCAAATTTTTATTAAAATTCTTTTCAAAAATTGAACTGATTCATGAGATTTTTTATTTCTCTGAAAATAAATGTATAAAGAATGTTAATTCTTATTTTATGACTTTTTAAGCCTACATTTATTTATCTTTACTTAGCAACAATCTTTTACTTGACAAAAGAGAATATGATCTATGCAATGATAGGGAATAAATCTTAAGGAGACAGCTGGGAATGTTAGCTGATATATTCTGTACTGTGTAACTGTTTTAAGTTCAACAACATAGTGGAAGTAGCATATATGTAAGTGATGAATAAGGGACCCCCAAACACCATGTTAATCACAGAGAAGATCTCTTATTAAGTGGTGTCTGAAAATAAAATCTGAGTAACTTACGCCTCACTTAAGTAGGTGGAGTTTGTGGAATGTCTCAGCCCCTTAATGCTATGCAGGTCATAATATGGTCATGAAAGCCTGTCTCCAACACAGGATGTGAGGGGAAGATGCTCATATTCCAAATGCCACCCCTCAGATTTAGCCCTCACATTCAAACCCTATTCAATTTAAGCAGAATTGCATGGCTGCAAACTCTTGCAAGGGATAGAAACTACGATGCAAGTCAGCAAAATTACGTGTAACAATATGCTATGGACCTCTGAATGACAAGGCTCTCTGCTGGGTGGGGGGATGGAAGTTGTAAGTATCTGTACTAGTGGCATTTATTTTTCTTCTCAGAAATATCACATGCACACAGGAAATTTGAAATGAGGGGAAATGGAGGTGTGAATCTGATGGAGAGGAAAGAGTTCCTTGGAAAGAAAAGCCAGAGAGACCCACTCTCACTGGAGGAGTGACCAAAGAATGAGAGACCACGCAGCTGTTCAGCTGGGCAGAGGTGTCCCCCGCCTGATGAGTGTTCTCTTGAGCGTTCAGGCTGTGCACTCTCAAGAGGGAAGAGGAGAATCATTTGTGACTGCGTTAGCTCTCCCTCACCAAAGTTTGTAAAACTAAAATCTAGGTGCTGGAGTGATACCTTATGCCAACAAAGGGAGCAGTTCCCTGCCTCCACCCAACAATGATAAGAACCCCAAACTAGAACTTTATCCAAAGCTACTTCACACATTCTTAATCCTGGAAGTCAAAAATTATCTTCCTAAAAGATATTTTTAATTACAATTAGGGCTGAAACAAAAGGTTACATTTTTGAGGGTTTGTTAGTGAGTAAAATGGAACTGAAGTTGTGGAATGTATCTTGGGGAAATTTATTCATAGGGACGACTGTGAGACCTCCCATGGAGAATTAGGGATTTCAGTGTAAACAGGCTCTTGTCAGAGAGTAGAGAGTTCATCTTGGCTGAGTAGTCCATGCTTTAGAGATGCAGAAACTTGGGTGAACAGGGCTTTTTCGGTACTTCTTGGTTGGTCTCTCCAGCTTCAGATAAAGTTCAATTGCATAAGAGGACTGAAGGAAGACATTTTTCAGAACAAATTATGTTATCACAAGACGCATTAAGACAATTTGGGAAAACTTTAATATTTATTATCTAAAGCCCAAAGGAAACTTAATAGAGGTTTACTTTAGGTTTGGGACTAATACAAAAGCAAACTCTAGAGCTATCTTTTATATTTACCCCTTTGAACCACATACTTGGGTTGTACAATAAGGATACAGATGCAGGTAACCTGCCCAGGTTATACCATCTCTACATCTAGCTTATGGAAAAGCTGCTGCATTCCAGACGTTGCTGTTGGAGAACCCACCTGCAAATAATCCTGTGCTGGACAGAATCAGGCACTCTCCCAAAGAGTCACCTCTCCAGCACGGCTCACCCAATGCTAATTAATGTTGTAGCTCCTCTGTAGCATTTTATGCCGTGGAAAGTCTTCATAAATTTTAGATTCAATTGTCCATAAATATAGGCTCTTCAGCCAGGTCTGTTATCAAACTTACTCAGCTCAGGCTGTAGTAATATTACAGCTGCATTTTGCAGGACACCTACGCCTTTATTAACTATATTTTAAACCACAGGATCTTTCTTGTAATGGCTAAAACTATGAGTCTGGAAGAAGAATTGCCATCCACTCTTCAGCTTTGGACAAGGGAAATGCATTATTTATTATCTTTCTTACTGTCACTTTTGTAGCTGTGCCAATAAATAAGCCTTAAACTGTGAGTGTGTTTGTGTGTCTGTGTGTGAGTGAGACAGAGAGAGAAGCTGAGACAAAGGTGGGGGTAACTGGGACAGGGGAGGGCTATGATTGTGTGTCTGCACGCCGCCTGCCTAATTGTATGTTGATATGTCTGTGCATCTCAAAACTATTTATGCAAGAAGGGAAGAAACTGTAGTTGGATAGTTGAGTTGAAAAGAGTTTTTGAAAAGTTCAATTTTTGAATCTGTAACAGTAACTTCCTAACTGTACAGGTCACATCTTTGACAGTTCTTGTGTAGAATTTATAGTTGAGGAAAAAATAGAATGAAATGATTGCAATAAAAAATTAATCAATTGGGTGACGCCTGTGGCTCAAGGAGTAGGGCGGTCCCATATGCCAGAGGTGGCGGGTTCAAACCCAGCCCTGGCCAAAAACCACCAAAAAAAAAAAAAAAGAATCAATTAAAGCTTTTATACTTTTATGTTTAGCATGCAAAGCAGAAAAGAAATTACTACCACTAAAGACAAGATCAGCAAGTAATAATTTGTTCTCTGCTATTGTTTTTTATATGTATATACACTCCCCGAAGTCTCTCTTCAGGTTCACTTCCCTGTAGTCTCCGCAAGATGCACGCACATCTGCCGGGTCCGGTTGAAGATTATGTACAAGTTAATGTCATGTTTACAGAATCAGAGTCCATGAGGACCAGGGTCAAATCAGCAGTGCAGGCAGACACAACAACCAAAGAAATAATTTTAAAATAGCTTTAGCTCTTCGTGGGTATTTTTTAAATAGGTGTCTTCCAGGAAGAAGACTATTACTTACTTAAAAGCTTCTTGTTCTCTCATCAGCTTCTCTCTCTTAGGGTAACTTCTGTGCCTCTCCCTTCAACATTCCTCCAAAACTTCCATGGAAGATTTAGTCCTTAAACTTCTCTAGTACACAAATTGTTCTCTCACGGCTCCCATTCCTTCTTCTAACTGTGTGTCATGAAAGCCCCAAAGGCCAGTCAAACGAGACAGGACCTTTTAGTGGGGGAACGTTTGACTAGATAAAGCCAGAACTTATTTTAGTAGTAAGAGAAGTGGGGAAAGATTAAGTATTATTTATTGTTTAATAAATTTTCCATCTCACACTCATACATTATTTTCCTGTTTCGTTATCTGAGTTCTCAGGGCTGGGCTAATTTGATGACACAGAGAGGCTAACATCTACACGCCAATCTCTACCTTCCAACTTCCATGTCCCCATATCTCTACTTCATTACCTTCAGTATTTTTGTACATGATCCAGCTCACTCAGGCCTCTTTTAAGGACTAAATTCTCTTCTTTATCATCTTCAAGTCTTAAGTGAAAAAGAAAGTATTCTTTCTTTACTATTTACTTCCTTTTTCTATTCCAAATCCTACTTCTTTCTTGTTTAATAGTCAATAAGAGTGATTTGAAAAAGTTTGTATCATACAATTCCAAATTGAACAACAACACAAACATACAGAAAGATAAATTAACAAATTCTCCAGTTTAACCAAGGGATAACTTTTTATTGGAAAAAGTCCACTATATTTCCAAGCTTGCCTCAGCTTGCTTATACAAGTAAACGGTTTACCAGGAAGATCACGTTTTGTGGAAGGCATTCTGCATTACTTGAATTTGGGGAGTGCAGTTTGCTATGTGTTTCCCTTGCCCGCTGATTGCAAACGTACCCTTCTACTTTACTGCAACAGCTGCTTCCACATCCTGTTCACAGTGGTGTTGGGTTGCAGCAGGGATCACTGAAATGCCAGAAGACTGGCTGTGAGCCAGGATCTTGGTGGTGGTGATGTTATCTGGTCATTTTACATTAAGTATGGCTTCCACTCATGGTGATGAAATGTATTCTGACTAGAATGCAGTAATTATGACAGATAAGATCTCAAGAATATGCAACACGCTATAATCTGCCACTGTTCTTTAAACCTTAGATTGGTTAGGAATCTTGAAGCCAATGTTATAGACTACTCCGCTTTGCAACCTAGTCGATTGTGATTTACTGTTTCAGCGCATTCTTTCAGAAGGTGTGCTGCCTAAGTGATCATGTAGTGGCAGCCTTAATTCTAGTTTGGCTGATGTAAATGTGATATATCCATAGCTTAATAGGCAAAGTTACCCCTTCAAGGCATTTGTTTAATGCTGAATGAAATAGCCAGAACTAGTTTTTGCATGATGGTTGCTGTGCTGTGTTTCACATGTGCCTGGAAAACTGGCCAAAACATGTGAGAGCATGCACAGATCAATGCCTGACGCAGAAGACCCGGCCCAGCTCCTTCTGTAACTCCAGAGATTAGAGAAGCGGTAGTTTACGTAGAGAATGACTGATCACCTGACTCTTTTTGTGAGAATATCAATGTGTCAGAGAAGCTGCAGTTTGTTTAAATAAATAAAAGAAAGAAAGAAAAAGAAAGAAAGAAAGAAACAGACATAGGTGCTGTAGATGTAATAAAAGACAAAACACTGGGAAGAAGAGGATCACGGAGTCAAAGTTCAGAGAAAGACTTAGGTAGAAGCAGGAAGAAATAAGGAGGTGCCGCCAATCAACGTTCCTTTGACTGGGATCCCAGGGCATGACAATTTAAATCCAATACAATTAAATGATGGATTTTATGTCACAAATCACACTGATCATGCAATTTCTGTGGTGTTGATTTATGCAAAGTGTCTCTTTTTTCCAAGTAATAAAGAAATTGGTAAAACTCTAGAATGCTCTTTAAAGTATTTATAGACCATTTGCCATATTTTTGTGATAAAATATGTGTAACCTAAAATTTGCCATTTGAACTATTTTTAAGTGTACAATTTAGTGGCATTAAGTGCATTCACAATACTGTGCAAACTAAAGAGGGACAGGGCAGAGGGGGACACGATGGATTAGAATAACCTCCTCCCCATAATTTTTATTGTTTTACAACCAAGATTGTTGCTACAGGAAAGATTTAAAGCAGTCACTTCAAAAAAAATGTTTGTGGTTACAAGCCACTTGGCCTGTGGCCTATTCTTATCAAACCAAATATTAAATTTATTTTAGGGGCCTAAATAACTATACTGGAAAATGTGGTTATTATTCAAAACAGTTTAATTCATAAATGTTCTAACTGCATATAAATGTGTACGTATATGTGGGTCACAGTTTCTAATGCATTTTCGATCTTAAATGCTCTTTATATTGACAAGACTCATTAACCAGTTTGTCACTGATGTTTATATAAATTTCATCCTTCTTCCATTACATTTGTTTTGCTTCAAGTGGGATACTTCCTGCCAATAGGATTTGAATTTTGGTGGGATCAACAGTTCTGACAAAGAGAAATAAAATTAATATAAAATTAAGACAAAAGGCATTTTTTTTATTCAATCATAACTGTGTCCATTAATGCATTCATGGGGTAGAATGTGCTAATTTGATATACAATGTGGAACGCTTACATCAAACCGATCGATATAGCCATCACCTCACTTACTTATTTGTTGTGGTAAGACATTTATACTCTACTCTTAATAGTTTTGAAATGTACCATTGCATCGTATACATCAGGTGAGGTCCCAACAAATACTCTCCCTCCTCCAGGTCTTCCCCCCTCCTCTCCTCCCCCCCCTTCCCTTCTCCTTTCCAGACTATAGTTGTGTTTTATCATTCATATGAATGGGTAGGTGATTATGTATTGATTTCATAATAGTAAAGGCACTTTTACATTTCCATTGCATTCTACTGAGGAATGTAAGTTTGTGATTAAATTAATACTACACACACTAACTTATTAATGGGCATTGGGAAGAGTTTTGTCACTGTAATTAGTATTTTTTCATGTTATTTTACTGAGTGGATAGCAATTTGCATATTTAGGTTTTAAAAGCCAGCCTTCTTCAGTTTATTTTATAGCAGATATACTAAAATACAATCAAATAGATTTGAAAGCATAAAATGTGTGACTTCACACACAGTTTACACTAATTGCTTGTAACACCACTAAAATTTGGTGCCCCACAAACATAATAATTTTTATAAATGGCATTGATGCATCTCTAGATTGAAAAAATATACATTATGCATTTGTAATTCTACATGTTTTATTATCAAGCATAGTGTTAATAAGAGAGGGGCTTTTTTGGCAAGTCTTTGATGAGAACTGAATCTTTTGTTCTTACACATGAAAGCATTGGAAGATGTTTCCACATACTTCCTGGTCCATACTGTTAAGCCCCCTTCTCTCTACCCTCTTCCCTTTGTTTGACCCATATAGCACAGGCTCATTGCTGTAGCTTACATACATAGGATGATATGGGCATGACTCTGCACCTTTGTGTAAGTCGGTATAGTGGGCACAAAACTGTTCCTAGAAGCCAATTCTACGAACTACATAAATGTATCTTTCTAGACTCACACTAAATTTATGTACAACTCAGATTTCCATCAGATCCCCAACTTGCTCCGGACAACTTTAAAGCCCCCCCAAGCCAAAGGTTAAGTGTGACAAAGAGACTACTGAAATGGAAGGAGATGTAAATCTTAACCAAATGCACTGAAAACATCATTCTTCTGCAAATTTCAGAAAAAATATATAACCACATGTAGTGGTTAAAAGGCAGTCCCCCCAAAGGTTTGTGGATGTCATTGCCCCCCAGACCTGTGAATCTGACCTTGTTTGGGAAAAGTCTTTGCACGTGTAATCAAGAAGAGAACCTGGAGAAGAGAGTATCCTGGAGAAGAGAGGTAATCAGTGTCCTGGATCCAGTGACAAGCACCCTCATGAAAAAGAGAAGAGACAGAGCAGCGCCTGTGGCTCAAAGGGGTAGGGCATCAGCCCCATATGCAGGAGGTGGTGAGTTCAAACCCAGCCCCGGGCAAAAACTGCAAAAAAGCAAAAAAAGAGAAGAGATAGACACAGAAGAAAAGGCCATGTGAAGACAAAGGGAGGCAGCCACAAGAAATGCCTCCAACTACCAGATGCTGGAGGTGGCAGGGAAGCTTTCTCCCTCACACCTCCAGAGGGAGGGCTGCCCTGTAACTCTTTGGTTTTGGATCTCTGGCTTCCAGAATGTGAAGAAATTCCTGTTGTTTTAAGTCACCAAATATTTGGTAATTTGTTACGGCACCCCTGGGAAATGAATAAACCATAGCATCACTAAAGTCCTTTCTGGGGGAACCTTGTTCAGAGGGATGTAGGTCAATAAGGGGCTCTCAGCTTGAAGCTTCCTTAGCTCTACAGTAGATTTCCTCTGCCTGAATAAAAATAGGAAAGCCAAGATTTTCTTTTATGATGTTACATCTTGAAATAATTTCAAATTTATTCTTTACCCAGATTCCCCAACTGTTAATATTTAATGAAATTTTGATATGTGCATGTATATAATCAATAATTCAAAAAAAGTGTTCAGAAAAACAAATTTCTCTGATCTTTAAAAAAAAATGTGTATTTGTAGAGTACTTACAGACATGATTCCCTCTGCTCCAAATACTTATTATGCATGCAATTTCTAAGAAGAAACGTAACTTCCTTATATGTTTACGGTATGACCAAAAAATCAGGAAATTAACAATGACTCAGTATCACATTTCATTTAATGACATTGTTCATTTTTTCCTATTTGTTCCAATAACGTTCTTAAAGAAAAATCCAATCCATAATGTAAATTAAGGATCATACAACATGCTCTTTAGTCTCCTTTAATCTACAAATGTTCCTCTTTTTATTTTTTATGGCTTATGATTTTAGAAGAACATTGGCCAGTTATTTTAAAGAATAGCCCCTAATTTGGGTTTGTCTGATATTCTTTCATGATTAGATTCAGGTTACATATTTTTAAAAATGTTTAAACTTTATTTATTTATTTATTTATTTATGGAGATGGGAGTCTCACTATATTGCCCAGGCTGTTCTCAAACTCTTAACCTCAGAAGATCCTCCCACCTCAGCTTCTGAAAGTGCTGGGATTACAGGCATGAGCCATTATGCCTGGTCATTTTTGTATGCTACTATTTTTCTATGTCCTATATTTCTATAGGACACCACAATAGTAATGTTAGGTTCCTCCAGAGCATCACATTAGGAGGCACATGATACTGTTTTGCCAAATTATTGTTGATGTTAAACATTAGTCACCTGTGTTTAGGTAAATGCCAGCTTTCTCCCTTGTAAAATCACTATGTATCCCTTTCAATTAATGAACAATTTTTGAAGAGATACTTCAATACTATGTACATATCCTACCTATTTCTTATCACATTTTTACTCACTTGTTCTAGCATCTGTTAATGATTCTTCTCTGAACTTACTATTACTATGATTATTGCCAAATGGGGATTTTTCCAACTCCATCATTCCTTCAACATTTAATAATTGACATTCCACTTAAGAAAAAGATTTCCCGGGCGGCGCCTGTGGCTCAGTCGGTAAGGCGCCGGCCCTATTACCGAGGGTAGTGGGTTCAAACCTGGCCCCGGCTGAACTGCAACCAAAAAATAGCTGGGCGTTGTGGCAGGCGCCTGTAGTCCCAGCTACTTGGGAGGCTGAGGCAGGAGAATCGCTTAAGCCCAGGAGTTGGAGGTTGCTGTGAGCTGTGTGACGTCACAGCACTCTACCAAGGGCCATAAAGTGAGACTCTGTCTCTACAAAAAAAAAAAGAAAGAAAAAGAAAAAGATTTCCCGTCTTTGTCATTTATCTGCCCCAGTTTTGGCCAGTAAAAGAGCTCCTTTAAATTGATTCCTAAGGACACCATAAACATTTTATGGGGTCTAACAGGAAGGACCTGAGTGGGTAGGTACAGTGCAATAAAAAATGTGCTTAGTCAACACAGGGCTCCTAAAACCCTTAGGATTTCCTGGGTGGTAGAAGTGGTCTTTTGTTACTCCATATTGAGCCCCTTTCGACCACACCTTAGTTTACGTTAATGAGGACACACCTTATGTTCTTAGTTGGACTTGGTGGATGTGTGATTTATACCCAAAATAGAGCCAGAGATTGCTTTTTCCAGTTTTAATTCTACGAACTTCGAAAGTACTTTACTGGAAATTGCCAGAAGTAAACTTATATGGCTTGCTCAATGAACTGTTTCAGTAATTTTTAATAGAAAATGCTGTCTCCTGTGAATTTAACTGAGTCACTGATATATAGTTTAATGATATCTTCTAAGTATTCCAACTTTAAAGCAGGACTCTATTTCTTAAAGAATTTTTCCCTTGCACTTTATTGTGTATTCAAAGAGTTTAACTGAATGTTTACTAAATAAAATTAATTATAAAAATCAATTTGTGTGGGTGGTGCTGTGGCTGAAAGGAGTAGGGTGCCAGCTCCATATACGGGAGGTGGTGGGTTCAAACCCAGCCCCAGCCAAAAACCGCCAAAAAAAAAAAAAAAAATCAATTTATGCTAGCTATATTTATATTAGAATATTCATTTAGAACAATTTTAGGTTATTAATTACTATTTAGTCAGGTTTCAAATTTTAATATATACTCAATGATATTACAAATTCAAAAACCAACATAGGGCGGTGCCTGTGGCTCAAAGGAGTAGGGTGCAGGCCCCATATACTGGAGGTGGTGGGTTCAAACTTGGCCCTGGCCAAAAACTGCAAAAAAAAAAAACCCCAATAATTATATATATATTATATATATATATAGTTCATTTACACACCCTGCCTTTCATTATTGTTTTGCCTGAGAGAATTTAAAAAATATGTATGTTTTGTTCTAATGGTAATATGCATTACCACATTCTTTGTATAAATACCTCTGCTTAGAGAATTCTGTCATTAATCATGATACCCATTGATCAAATCAGTTGCACAATTACCATTTTACCACATTCTAGTATAAATACCTTGGCTTATAGAGCTGTGCGCCATTAATCATTACACCGGTAGGTAAAATTGCTTCTCATAGAGGAAAACTCATACTTGGATCACTAAGAGTAATAAAAACCTTACTTTTAACCAAAGGAAACTATAATCTACTCCATGTAAAACTTGCTTTCTAGAGCAAGCCTGGGTTGGAGAATCACAAGCTATAACACACCCACAATGATATTTTTGAAGAAAACCAGCACAAAAGTGCAGCATGAAAAAATGAAAAGCTTCATTCTTATAGTGAACCAAACAACACACATTGCAGTGAAGGTGATGTTCTTTGACCTATGCCCGTGCATATTTTCTCCAAGAGAAGGGAATTATATAAAACTCCAATTACTATGAAAGGCTTACATGGACTAGTACAGTGCTACTAAACTTACACTTAATTACTGAGGTTTAGTTAATTTATTGAGATATGACAAAAAATAAACAATGTGTAGTGCAATCATTATTAAAACAGTGAAGAGGCAAACAAAAGAAATCAGGAAATTCAATGTTTGAAGCATATGTTGCTATGATATTGGTGCAGATCTGTGGCACAGGTCAGAGTTACATCAGCAGCAAGAATTGTGAGGAACAAGTGCTTAAATACATCCTAAGGAGACCCTAGTGCTTTGACCAGAGGGGGAGTGAAAATACACGTGAGAGACAAGTGGCCCAATTTATATAGAGAGAAGAGATATAAGGCTGGAAATAAGTCATAACCGTAAGAACCTTCTTTATTTATTTATTTTTGCAGTTTTGGGCCAGGGCTGGGTTTGAACCTGCCACCTTCAGCATATGGGGCCAGCACCCTACTCCGTTGAGCCACAGGCACCACCCCTGTAAGAACCTTCTTGATATGTATATAGTATAAGTTTGAATGTGAATCATTCTCCTCTTGGTTTTTTGGATAGAACTTTAATTTATGTGATTTCTGTGAGTCATGTTCCTATTTCTACTGACCTTTAGTCCTGAATTTGTGTTTTTATTCCAAGAGTTTATTTTTAGCCATTGTGAAACAGGGACTGTTTTAAAGTTATGGTTTTTTGATCTGTAAATTATTAGCAAAATGTTACAATATTTCTTAAAGTATGGTGAATTACTTTTATTCCAACTATGTTTTCAAAATATAAGTATTTATAAAAATAGTGACTTTTGTGTTTTAAATTTAAAGATAATTACACCTAAAAACTTTTCAAAGATTTTTATGTTCTGAGATTTCTGGGGCTCAAAAGTCAACTGGAATTTTGAAATCTCTTCATTCTGTTCTTCCTTAAAAAACCTTATAATATTCTATTTCTCACTTAGCTGGTAAGAGGTAATGACTAAACCAGTTTATGATAAACACTGCTTTTTGATAACTCTCAAGAAACAGGCTTTTTTTTTTTTTTATCAAGAACAATACCTTCAAATGGTGGCTTATTTGTAGAGAAACTACTTTTAGAAGGAGGACCCTCCCACCCAGACACTTGCCAACCCAGCAAGAACCCAGGCCTGGGTATCCAGATCAGCATCTAATTATTTTGTGGATAAATGAGGACATTTAAAACCAAATGAGCTTCAGAGTAAGAAAAGATTGAACAGAGCTTTGTTAATTCAAGTCAAAGTGATTTTCATTCTTGTCTACGCAACAGACTGGCAATTAAGGGGAAGATGTTCCTTTCCAGACCTGTAAGTGCTGGCTGGGCCAGGGAGGTGGCTCAGTCCTGTAATCCTAGCACTCTGGGAGGTGGAGGTGGAAGGATCTCTTGAGGTCAGAAGTTTGAGACCAGCCTGAGCTCTAAGCAAGATTGAAATCCTCTTCATTTTAGTAGGTCGGATCAGAATGCAATTGTCTTACTAAAAATAGAAAAAAATAGCAATTAGGCGTGGTGGTGGGCATCTGTAGATTTCACACGGAAAGAGGCCTTCTGGGGGTTACTGTCTCTACCAAAAATAGAAGAAATTAGCATCTCTACCAAATATAGAAAAAATTAGCTAGGCGTGATGGTGGGCACCTGTAGGCCGACCTACTCAGAAGACAGAAGCAGGAGGATTGTTCAAGCCCAAGAGGTGGAGGCTGCAGTGAGCTATGATGATACCACTGGGGAGACAGAATGACACTGTGTCTCCCCCCTCCAAAAAATGCCATTGACTATAAGCTACTTTGCTTTTTGTTATTATTTCTTTTTATCGCTCCTCACCTTAACACTAAACCTTATTGTGTGGTTTCTGTCGAAAGTATTTAAAAGTCTTTCTAAAATATATTTGGATAATTGTTGGAGATTTCAACACTCCCTTGGCAGTGTTGGATCGATCCTCCAGAAAGAAGCTGAGCAAAGAAATCTTAGATTTAAACCTAACCATCCAATATTTAGATTTAGCAGACATCTACAGAACATTTCATCCCAACAAAACTGAATACACATACTTCTCATCAGCCCACGGAACTTACTCCAAAATTGATCACATTTTAGGTCACAAGTCTAACCTCAGTAAATTTAAAGGAATAGAAATTATTCCGTGCATCTTCTCGGACCATCATGGAATAAAACTTGAATTGAGTAACAACAGGAATCTGCATACCCATACAAAAACATGGAAGTTAAATAACCTTATGCTGAATGATAGCTGGGTCAGAGATGAGATTAAGAAAGAAATCACCAATTTTTTGGAACAAAATGACAATGAAGACACAAGCTATCAGAACCTCTGGGACACTGCAAAGGCAGTTCTAAGAGGGAAATTTATAGCACTGCAAGCCTTCCTCAAGAGAACGGAAAGAGAGGAAGTTAACAACTTAATGGGACATCTCACGCAACTGGAAAAGGAAGAACATTCCAACCCCAAACCCAGTAGAAGAAAAGAAATAACCAAAATTAGAGCAGAATTAAATGAAATTGAAAACAAAAGAATAATACAACAGATCAATAAATCAAAAAGCTGGTTTTTTGAAAAGGTCAATAAAATAGATAAACCTCTGGCCAACCTAATCAGGAAAAAAAGAGTAAAATCTCTAATATCATCAATCAGAAACAACAAAGACAAAATAACCACAGACTCATCAGAAATCCAAAAAACCCTTAATGAATATTACAAGAAACTTTATTCTCAGAAATATGAAAATCTGAAGGAAATAGACCGATACTGGGAAGCACGCCACCTTCCAAGACTTAACCAGAATCAAGTGGAAATGTTGAACAGACCCATATCAAGTTCAGAAATAGCATCAACTATACAAAACCTCCCTAAAAAGAAAAGCCCGGGACCAGATGGTTTCACGTCAGAATTCTACCAAACCTTTAAAGAGGAATTAGTACCTATATTACTCAACCTGTTCCAAAATGTAGAAAAAGAAGGAAGACTACCCAACACGTTCTATGAAGCAAATATCACCCTGATCCCCAAACCAGGAAAAGACCCAACAAGAAAAGAAAATTATAGACCAATATCACTAATGAATATAGATGCAAAAATATTCAACAAGATCCTAACAAACAGAATCCAGCAACACATCAAACAAATTATACATCATGACCAAGTTGGTTTTATCCCAGGGTCTCAAGGCTGGTTCAATATACGTAAATCTATAAATGTAATTCAGCACATAAACAAATTAAAAAACAAAGACCATATGATTCTCTCAATTGATGCAGAAAAAGCTTTTGATAATATCCAGCATCCCTTCATGATCAGAACACTCAAGAAAATTGGTCTAGAAGGGACTTTTCTTAAACTGATAGAGGCTATCTACAGCAAACCCACAGCCAATATCATATTGAATGGAGTTAAATTGGAATCATTTCCACTCAGATCAGGAACCAGACAAGGCTGCCCATTGTCTCCATTGCTTTTCAACATTGTAATGGAAGTTTTAGCCACCGCAATTAGGGAAGAAAAGGCGATCAAGGGTATCCATATAGGGTCAGAAGAGATCAAACTCTCGCTCTTCGCAGATGATATGATTGTGTATCTGGAAAACACTAGGGACTCTACTACAAAACTCCTAGAAGTGATCAAGGAATACAGCAGCGTCTCAGGTTACAAAATCAACATTCATAAATCGGTAGCCTTTATATACACCAACAACAGTCAAATTGAAAAAGCAGTTAAGGACTCTATCCCATTCACAGTAGTGCCAAAGAAGATGAAATATTTGGGAATTTACCTAACAAAAGACGTGAAAGATCTCTATAAAGAGAACTATGAAACTCTAAGAAAAGAAATAGCTGAAAATGTTAACAAATGGAAAAACATACCATGCTCATGGCTAGGAAGAATCAACATTATCAAAATGTCCATACTACCCAAAGCAATATATACTTTCAACGCACTCCCTATTAAAGCTCCACTGTCATATTTTAAAGATCTTGAAAAAACATTACTTCGTTTTATATGGAATCAGAAAAAACCTCGAATAGCCAAGACATTACTCAGAAATAAAAACAAAACAGGAGGAATCACACTACCAGACCTCAGACTTTACTACAAATCGATAGTGATCAAAACAGCATGGTATTGGCACAAAAACAGAGAAGTAGATATCTGGAATAGAATAGAGAACCAAGAGATGAATCCAGCTACTTACCGCTATTTGATTTTTGACAAGCCAATTAAAAACATTCAGTGGGGAAAAGATTCCCTATTTAACAAATGGTGCTGGGTGAACTGGCTGGCAACCTGCAGAAGACTGAAATTAGACCCACACCTTTCACCATTAACTAAGATAGACTCTCATTGGATTAAAGATTTAAACTTAAGACATGAAACTATAAAAATACTAGAGGAGAATGCAGGGAAAACCCTTGAAGAAATTGGTCTGGGTGAGTATTTCATGAGGAGAACCCCCCGGGCAATTGAAGCAGCTTCAAAAATACACTACTGGGACTTGATCAAACTAAAAAGCTTCTGCACAGCTAAGAACACAGTAAGCAGAGCAAGCAGACAGCCCTCAGAATGGGAGAAGATATTTGCAGGGTATAACTCTGACAAAGGTTTAATAACCAGAATCCACAGAGAACTCAAACGCATCAGCAAGAAAAAAACAAGGGATCCCATCGCAGGCTGGGCAAGGGATTTGAAGAGAAACTTCTCTGAAGAAGACAGGCGCACGGCCTTCAGACATATGAAAAAATGCTCATCATCTTTAATCATCAGAGAAATGCAAATCAAAACTACTTTGAGATATCATCTAACTCCAATGAGACTAGCCTATATCACAAAATCTCAAGACCAGAGATGTTGGCGTGGATGCGGAGAAAAGGGAACACTTCTGCACTGCTGGTGGGAATGCAAATTAATACATTCCTTTTGGAGGGATATATGGAGAACACTCAGAGATCTAAAAATAGATCTGCCATTCAATCCTGTAATTCCTCTGCTGGGCATATACCCAGAAGACCAAAAATCACAACATAACAAAGATATTTGTACCAGAATGTTTATTGCAGCCCAATTCATAATTGCTAAGTCATGGAAAAAGCCGAAGTGCCCATCGATCCACGAATGGATTAATAAATTGTGGTATATGTATACCATGGAATACTATGCAGCCTTAAAGAAAGATGGAGACTTTACCTCTTTCATGTTTACATGGATGGAGCTGGAACATATTCTTCTTAGTAAAGTATCCCAAGAATGGAAGAAAAAATATCCAATGTACACAGCCCTACTATGAAACTAATTTGGGACTCTCACATGAAAGCTATAACCCAGCTACAACTTAACAATAGGGGGAAGTGGGAAAGGGGGGAGTGGGTAGAGGGAGGGGAATCGGTGGGATCACACCTGTGGTGCATATTACAGGGGTATTTGCGAAACTTGGTAAATGTATAATATAAATGTTTTGGCACAGTAACTGAGATAACGCCGGAAAGGCTATGTTAACCACTGGGATAAAAATGTGTCAAATGGTTTATGAAGTGAGTGTATGATGCCCCATAATCATATCATTGTATACACTTATGATTTAATAAAAAAATTAAAAAAAAAAAAAAAAAAAAGAAAGGAAAAAAAAAAAAAAATAAAATATATTTGGAATTTCTGGGTTCCATTAACTGAGTGCTTACTACACAGCAGATATTATACTGAGTCTTTTTTAACTTCTGTGCTCTACTAAACACAATGAAATGAGTATGTATTATTACCCTCATTTACCAGATGGAGAAGATGGAGTTTGGAGGAGAGAGTGAATAAATTACTTGCCCGTGCCAAAATGACAGTTGTAATAGAACTGGGATTAGTACCCTGATCTGGCCAGCCCCAGTGGCCAGAATTTTAACCACTTCCATTATTATAATACTTCCAAAGTCAGACTGTCTTCTAAGACTTTTACATATATTTACTCTTTTAATATTTACAATAATCATGTGAATTAAGAACTACAGTATTATCATCCCTATGTACAAATCAGAAAATGAGGCAGGAGAGGTTAGAGACAGACAGTGAGTTATGGAGAAGGCATGTAATTCCGTGTTGTCCAACTCCTGAGCATGTGCTACTGACCATTATAGCAACAGAAATGCCGTGGTAAAGCGCAGGTGCATTTGGAAGAAGCAATACAAAGAGTTTAAGATAAAAGTCAAAATTTTTCTCTAACATTGCTATAGCATTGAAAAGAATAAAGTGAATTTAATCAAAAATTTTGTATAAGAGTCAGTCTTTGGTGGCATTTCAATATTTTAATGAACCTCAAACAATCTTTTAAATGTATAATTTAATTCATATAGACAATTGCAAAGATGGTCCTTTAAAACATTCTTTTTTACTGCACACACTAATAAAATGTAAAAAACGTCTTTTAACTTTTGCTTATCTAAAGCTTAATGAATTTTAAAATTGTTTTGTGCTAACAGGAGATAATGAAAATTTAAATTAACTCAAAAGAATTTTGAGGAAACAGAATGCAAATAGTTAAGAGCTGATGATGTGTTTGCAGACTGTAACAAAACAAAAAGGAAATTATAACTAATTCAGCTGCATATGAAATTAACTAAAAGGGAAGGTGTGTATTTGTCTAAATCTGGGCTAAAAGTCAAGTTTGAAATTCCATTTTCCTGTTGATGAATCCAGTAAATTAATGATCTTGATCTTGAAATACATGTTATTAACCATAATTTACTTACTTGAAAATATGTATGTAGTTCAAAGTAAAAATTTCCATAAGAATGACATGTCCATGGTAAAGCATCATTTATTCAACATTTATCAACATCAAATTTCATTTATTAACAAAACTATCTCTAAGAGTTTACAATGAAGATGAATAGCATTGATAGCTTGCTTTTGAGAAAGGACTGTGTGAGGGCATCATCCTGAAAGCCATGCTGTCTGTGAGTGTGTATGTACGATGCAGACCAGGAAGAGAGGAGAGGGGGAGAAAAGAGAACCATAGTCCCTATTAGAGGTAAGCTTATGTAAGTGCTAAGTTTTTAAGAGGAATTTAAAGATTTTCTTAAATAAATGAATGAGCTTTAAAGTCAATGTTTTAAAAGAAATTTTTAAAGAAATGGGAATGAAGAGCCATTCAAACAAAGAATTCTTTTTTCAAAATTCAGGAAAAGACAGCTCTGAAAGTTGTGGACGTGTACAGGTCCCATGAACTCTGTTTCTACGTGGCTTTAAAGTAAAAAGCTTTGTAAATGGGAGAGAGGAAGAAAGCAGTTCCTCCCATGCACCGAAGTTAGTTGGAAGCCCTCACAAGAAAAAATAATGTATTGTGTTTGACATATACCAATTGGCAGAAATTTATCCAAACGGCTAAGTCAAAAGCTGGAGGTTGAAATCCAGTGAGATTATATCTGATTGTGGGGGTTTTACATTAATAAAGTCTCACAGTGAGTATTCTCCTTAATTTAGAAAACAAAGCCAGAATTAGTTTTAAAAGTAATTATTGCAACTGATGACCAGGGAGGAAACAAACTTGTAAATATTTTATGCTTCTTTAAATTGTGCCCTAAATATGTCTTTTTTGGCAAGTCAGAGAAAACATATTAAATGCTAATAGCAGAAAACAATACGAGCTGAGATCTTAATCAACATAATTATCATATTATAAGTGAAATGCAATACATTAATCTATTAATTTAGCTGTAAAATAATAAGCAACCAGAGACATGAGACATATTTAAATGAATCAGAGAAGTGTGAAAATAAAGGGCAAAGTAATACTAACCATGTGAACAAAGTTGTCTTTGTAATATTAGTATCAAGTAATTATAAAATCAAAGCAAAAGGCATTAAAGAAAAAAAAAATGGATGCTTTAAAATGATAAAGAATGAAATCCAGGGCTGTGACCGTGGCTCAAAGGAGTAAGGTGCCGGCCCCATATGCCGGAGGTGGTGAGTTCAAACCCAGCCCCGGCCAAAAAATAAAACTGCAAAAAAGCCCCCCCAAAAATGAAATCCATAATAAATATCTCTTAAGGATCTTCATGCATCAAATAATGGCTTCACAATTCAGAAAACCAAAGCTGAAGAAAGCACAAGTAAATACAGAACAACGATGATACCCAGCTCAGCACACAATAGATCAAACAGATAGAAAAATAAGGATAGAAAGACCCCAAGTATCAATACGATACAACTTGTAGACACATTGAATTCAGTATCCTCAAAACAGAACAACTTTCAAAAATTCCTCTGAGTATTTACAACAATTCACTGTAAGTTAAGCCACAAAAATACAATAAACCCTGAAACCCAGAAATAACACAGAACACATTATTCAATAACAAACCAATAAGTTGAAATAATTAGAAAAAGTCCTCACCTTCATCTAGAAATTCATCTAGTTAGGCAATTGTGGATGAAAGAATATTAAAACCAAAAATTTTACAACATTTGGAACATATGAGGTCAGATAATTAAGTTTATGCGCTTATTCTTGAAAAAGTGCTACATACTTTATTGCTGAATGTCACTATGGTCATCTTCGAAATACTCCTGTTGGCCAGCTGGTGACTATTGTGATAGTCACCAATGACTGACGTAGGTAGCACTTTTTCTGGGATGAGTTCACGAACTTAACTGTCCTACTTCATATAGTAATGAAAAAACAAAATAATGCTTAACAGAAGTTTTTAGCCTTGTAGACATGCATAATTACATAGGAATTAATGAAAATAAAATAAATGAAACATATACTGAACTAAATAATTTTTAAAAGAACAGCAAATCAATATGAAAAAGAAATAATTGTTTCAATAAAGTTTTTCTGAAACCAGATTCCATGTATTACGAATTCAGGCAATTAATAAATTCAGCAGAAGACTTTAGGAAGCTCATCAGTACTCCAGCAGGACCCATAACCAGGCTTAGCAGCTCCACAATCAAGAACAACATTTTAAAAAAATCACAGTATTCAACTGAACCTAGTAGGGAAACTTAAGTATGGAAGCTGCAGCTTGTACCATCAGCTCTGCTCTGCATGTGGGCACCGCTACCTTTATAATGAATTCCTCATGGTGCCAGCTCCATCATCAGTTTCTCACTTGGTCTTCTGTAGCTCCATCTGAATGGCAGAGCTGAGGTCACACGCTGTGCTGTGATGTGAAGTCTGTATCTCCCTCAGAGCCATAGAGTGAAATCTATCTCCAATGCAATAACATTAAGAGTAGTTCTTCGAGGGGTGATTAGGTCATGACTGTGGTACCCTCATGAGATTAGTGCCTTTATAAAGAGCACCAAAGAAGACCAAAAGAGCTTATTTGCCCATTCTGCTATGTAAGGATCTGCTGGCACTTTGATCTTGGAACTTTCAAGCCTCTAGAACTATACATAGTAGTTGAAATATATTTATAAAATACATATTTTATAAACTATAAAATATGTTCCTGTTGTTTATAAATTCCTCGTTCTAAGGTATTTTGTTATGGCAGCCTGAATGGACTAAGACATGCTGTAAGGAAATCTGGGAAGGCAACCATCTATGTGTTTATTCCCATAAGACATAGAATTCTCCAAACATAGTACATTGAATGACAGTTCAAAAGTGTAACAAACATTCTCCACACCCCACTGTATTTACTGCCCAGAGTTAACATACGCCTTTTCCAAAACTGAACTTCTAAAATCTGTATCAATAAAAACAACTTAATGTAATGCAACATTATGTCACTATTCTTCATACAATAAAAGCAAGTTCACCCAGAACCGAAAGAGAGACAATTTAAGATCTCACAAGTTACCACATCTAAACTTAGCAGAGTCACAGAGTTGGAAACCAAATATTTGAGAAGTGTATCACTCTCATTTGAATTCTTACATTCTAGAACTCATATTTTCTGGGTGCTGGAGAAGCAGTATTACATATTGGTCCCTGTTTTAAAACACATAGTGCATTCAATAAGACAATATTCCAACCTGACAAAGGGTCTCCCAAGTAGCACCAAATCTAAGCTTTCCATTGACCATTCTACCAAAGGACAGAGCAGATTCTTTGGGGATTATCATATAGTAAGACTGAGAATCCCACAAACATCACTTCATTACTTGACTTATTTCACTGTGAAATGAATTTTTGAATAATAAAATAACTATAATTAGATATTTAGTCAATCATAGGTGGTGGCAGGGAAAATCAATCAAAACTGTCTTTGTTTCACTAAGGAAAATGTAATTGCTCCTTCTGACTTGGAAGGTTTGCAATAAATTCACAGACTGACCGGTCATAATTGGTTGCTACTGCTATCAAATTTGACACATAGTAGTGGCACCACCAAGTCAGTCTGGAAGAGGAAACTTCTTCTAGTTGGTCCCAAGCAAAATCTCTGCTCTTCCCACGTGGTCACTGAGCAAGCCTCAGGGTTCAATAGGGAAAGTAACCGACGGACATCTACAGACTTGGGCATGTTTCTTGCTTGGTTATGCAAAACCTGTTTTGCTGTAGAAGTGTTTTTGTGAACATTCATATAAGCTAGAAATATTCTCACACATGGAGTATATTACAAATCATTTTCCCCAAGATTCATGGTATTACTCTTCTAAAGTTTCTTTTCTCATGTTCCACGTTATTTGGTCAAATCATTAACCATATCCATGTATTGGTATATCTAATTCCTTATCTCCAATCATTTCACTCCACAATTCTTATAATTAGCATTCTTTCATTCTGCCTAGTCTCTACAGCCATAGCCCATCCTAATGTTTCACCTTCCATCTGACTTTATCACAGGAGAAAGTCTCCGTAATCTCGATGGTAATTTATGACAGGTTCACTACCATACCACTTAGGGCCCTCAGCCCGGTTATTAATCAGCTCCAATTTCTGTCACAAGGAATTCTCATTAGGGTTATATCTTGTACCACCTATTTTAGCCTGCATTCCCCAGAAAAGAGGGTATGGCTTATTTAAAATTACACAATTAGAAAATAAAATACAAAGAAGCAGAGGTAAGAGAAAAAAATAATGTGAGGGAAGAAGGGAGATTTAATAAGAGGATGTGTTTTCACTAGGGCACTGTGTGGTGCTATTGCTTTTTTATGATAAGTGTACAAAGTGCCTTTCCCGGGAATCACCCAGGGGTCTAGGAGGTGGAGAAGCTCATCGGTTGCCATCCTGCAACAGTCAGAGATTCTCTCAATCGCATGTTAACTTCTCAGCAATTCTGGAGTGTGCATGTGTAGGTGTGAACATGGAGCAGAAGCAGGAGGCGCAGGCCAGAGGTAAGAATTGCCTGGGATGAGTAGAAGGTAAGAAGCACACCATTTTAAAAGAATGCAAGGTACCCACCTATTTGTGGCTAGGTGACATGAGTCAGAGCTCAAGAAGCTTGGAACAAGAAGTAAGGGATGCTAGCAGCTCCAACACACTTCATTAAATGTGTTTGATACACAAAGACTCTAAATTATCTGGAACTTTTTGATTTTCAGTCCTGGCAGCAATTTTTCACTATAGCACAGCAAGCCAGCCTAATGTGAGACAATCATGTTCCTGACAGATTAAGCTGTGGCAAGGATTTAAAGCAAGATAGTGGAGGTGCAGGTGCACTCATGTTCCTTCTATAGGAAAGATAGCTTCTTTTGATGTTTATTGTGATATAGAAAAAAAATAACATTCTGCCAATCAAATGTTGCATGCCAGGTGCTAAAGGATAACTGACTTGCTCCTGCAAATAGACTACATCTAAAACAAAAGTGGTAGTTTGTATCATCTTATAACTCAACTTTAAAAACCTTCCTTCATTCTTGCAACCAACTATGTCTTTGGTTAAAGACATACTGGTAAGAACTATCACAACACTAAGTATCTCAGGGTTCCACAATAAATAATTATGAGACTATTTCTATATCCTGGATAATGGAGTTTGCATTCTGGTTTGTAAAAGAAAAAAATCCAAATAAAAAATACATACACATACACACACAGACATACGTATAGTCATGCACCTCATAATGACATTTTGGTCAATGATGGACCACACACACAATGGTAGTTCCCTAAGATTATAGTAGAGTAACAATTTTCTGTTACTTGGTGATTTTTGCTACAATTCCTACACTATTCACTACAGTAACTTGCTGTATGGGTTTGTAGCCCAGGAGCAATAATCTATGCCCTATAGTCTAGGTATATATCAGGCCACACCGTCTAGGTTTGTGCACGTGAGCTCTGATGTTCCCACAGCAACTAAGTCACCTGACCGTGCATTTTTCAGAACGTGTCCCCATTGTTAAGCAATTGTTCTGAAGAGGAGAAAGAAGGAATACCTGGTTGGAGCAGGGTTTGTGGGAAGGTGTTGAAATTTTAAATGGAATAGCTAGACACTCAGAAGGATATAATTTGACATCCAGAGTTGTGCATGAGGAAGCAAGTCATGTGGGAAAATTTCTGAGAAAGCAGTTGACAGGCCCTCTGGTAGACATTTGAATGGTGGGTTCAAGAAACAGAACACTTCATGACGACAGGATGGTGTGTGAGGTGAAGCAGCAGTGAATGACAACAGAAAGGTGACAGAAAGTCAAACAATGTGGGGTCTTGTAGGCCATTGTAAGGATTTGGATTTTCCTGCAACTGAAATGGTAAACCACTGGATGGTTTCAAGCAGAGGTGAAAAATCATTTGATGTATTTTTCCAGAGATAACTTTGCCAGGCATGTAGCGAATGGATTGTGGAGAGGTTGGGGGAACCAAGGAGGCCAAGGAGACACTATGAGAATAATAGCAATGAGATGACTGTATAGTGTCCAGAGTGGACTAAGAAAACCATCCAGTGTTTAACGGGGCAGCATTAATCTCTCTGGTATTCATGGAATGTGTTATCACTTTGGAGAATTGGATAGTTGGGAGAATAAATTACTTTCCACTTGATGTTGCCTGCCCTTGTTCCAAAGATCCTCCCCATTGTTCAATGTATCTATCCCAGTTCTTATATTAAAAAACTGGATAAATTATGACAGACTGAGTTCACCAAATAGCGGTGGGGACACTATGATAGAATCTACTGAAAACTATATTAACACATGAATCCTACCAGCACCTGTTTTAATTTGTGGACCTAGAATTCTCTGTACTCAGGGGTCAACAATTAATTGAAAGCAGTATCCCAACGGTCTCAGAAAAGCAAGATGTATTTAACTTAAGTGAAAATTGTCACTTTGGGGAAGGATAGAAGGAAAATTGGTGGCATGTCCATAAAAAGATGAAAGGACATTCTCACTGTACCAATCTCCCTTTCATTAAAGGGGATCTAGGTAAGTAAACTAACTCAGGTCGCAGAGTTAATATGGTGGTTCAAATCAAGCTCCTGTTCCCTTAGACCTTTGAGTTTTGGTTAGAGAGTATAAATAGAACCTTAGTGTGTTGTCCATGTATTAACTGACAGGGACTTGATTAAAATTTAGCTATCACTAAACATAACTGTGGTTATACCATTCAGATTGCCACTCAGTGATGATTAAGAGGACCAAACCATTCTTCCCTTGGTTGTTAAATGTTGCTATTTGGCCCATGCTACCTTGATCTTAGCATCTCCACTGCCACCAAAGAGCTCATAATAGATGCAAACTCTTCTGCTAGCATTCCTAGCCTATAGAGAACATCCCCCTAGATCGTTGTTCAAAGTTCCTGGTTCCCTCTTCAAAATATGTTTCCCAAAGTCTACGTAAAGGCCAAGTCTTCACACTCGGTAGATGTGATTAAACGAAAGAATTATATCTGATGAATCCATTCCAACATTCCTATCTCCTTAAGTCTCATTCTTATCACCAAGATATTTCTGGTACCTCAGTTCATTAAATGTAGGCCACTGTTAAGTACTTCTGTAGCTAACAGTCAAACTAAGCTACTGCCAACTGCTTGAGCCTACATGAACCAGATTCACTGGTACATGCCCCCACATAGATAAATTCAGCCTGGCCCAAAATTGTTTTACTTTTCTTAGTTTAGCACCTTCACAATCCATTACAATTCAATTCTCTTCATTTTTGCTGATGTAAGTTAGCAAAATCTTGTAAATGTGGGTGGCATTAACCTTCCTGTCTTGAGTTTGAAATTGCACTTGACCTTCTCTGAGGCATGCTGGGATCTGACTCTAATTGTAGGTGTGGAGGTGATCAGAGGAGGTGCCAGTGAGAGATGAGTAGAATTGGTTTCTCTTGAGAGTTCCCAGTCTCTGGTCACTAACGATTTTTCAAGGTATGACTATTACATTGCCAATATATATTAGCAAAATCTTGCAAATGTGGGTGGCACTTAATGAATAGAATTTTATAAAATAGTGTAAAACGGTGTTGAAAACATTTTAATTATCCCCACAGTCATAACATTAAGCTCTCAGAAGAAAAAAGTGTCCTTTGTCTGAGTATTAAAAAAAATTGTATAGTCAAAATGATGTAAACATTGCTTATTTTTTAACCATTTAGAGAAAACACAGGAAAGATTAAATTGTGGTTACCAACAGAACGTATTAACAAACATGACAATGTACAAGTATATGTACGGAAGGGGAGGAGGTAAGATAAGTAAAAAGACTTCTAAGGAAGAGTTCAGAGATGTCGTCTACATATGATGAAGTCAGGGTTAGTGTGAGAGTTACAACTATTCTCTACATTGAAGTGTAAAACTAACATTAAAAATTTAACCAATGAAACAACCCTGAAATCAAGGAGGACGTGTACGTGTTCTATATTCTCATATTTTGTATTGAAGAAGCACTATATCTTACCTAAAATTAACAATTTATGAACTTTATAAATATACAATTTTGACTTCTGAAGGCAACCTGCTAGAAAAATTGAAAACAGAAACAATAGCTACCTCCAGGGCACGTGAGGGAGGTGAAGATGAACAGGGCAGGAGTCTTTGCATTTAATTATAAGCTCTTTTATACTATTATTCTGTTACTGCACACATGTATTACTCTGAAAAATATCTTATCTCTGTCAATCATCTGTCTAATGGAGGACAATTAAATGACCATTTAGAAAATAATTATTTAGATGCCTGGTCTTTCATTATACCAGGTATTTTTACTATAAATATAATAATAATATTTTTTTTTTTACCAAGAAGGAGGAGAAGAGTATCAGTTTCTTAAAATATGACCTATGTCAAACTATCTTTGACTTTTGTGGGGTTTTTGGTGACTGTTTAATTTGGAAGGAAGACTTAGGCTACATTTTAAAAATTCCTTGAGCATATGGAGTACTAACAAAAGGAGAATAAATGTCTACAATTTCATTAAATCACCTACAAAGTACATATGAGTGTAGGAAAGAGTGTTGGATTCAGTAGTTCAAAAATAAGGATTGTTAAACTAGAACAGGCTGTCAACAAAAATAGGATCAATCATACATTAGTATTATGTCACATGTTTTTTCCTCCATATTTATATATCATTAGCAATTTTCTTTTTAAAGAGTAAATGAAAAGTTGTGGATGTCAATGCTCCAGGTACACATGAAGAAGAAAAAAGTTGGTTCACGTATACGCAGAACTTCTATTCTAAAATCTTTACTACACCTTGCATAAAATGTGGAGTTTTTTTCTTAAAACATATAAAATTAGTTTTAGTATTATTGTTTTACATCTATTGTTATTTTTGTTTTAGGAAATAGAGAAGTTGAAAAAAGAAAAAAAATCTGTGGAGGACAAATGATAATGTAACACAAAGATTTGTTTTTCACTGCCCTCTACTGTCCAGTTTTCTCAAAGCATCACTCTTTGGTTCATGAAATGGCAATGTTACTGGTAGGCATGGAATGCTGACCTGAGAAGGTCAGGTACTCTTCAACTACAACATCTGTCTTCAGCAGAGTTAATTTTGGCAGGATGGACATTCTGTATCCAATAACTATTTTTTGCAGGTGGCCATACTGTAGGACATTTAGCAGCGTCCCTGGCCTCTATTTATTATAGTAGATGCTAGTAAGTGACACTTCCCCACATTTTGACAACTAAAATGTCTCCAGACATTGCCAAGTGTCCACAGGAGGGTAAAATCACTCCTGAATGAGAACCAGTGGTCTACAGGTTAGCAATTCTGTCTGTAAAGGTGTTTCATGAATCAAGGCCCTAACCACCAAAAACTGTTACCTTTTCCCCGGGTTCACTTGTAATCTGTATCTGGATGGCACATAGAAGTACTTGTTTACTCCATTGGTTTAGTCTTTAAAACACACTTGCGTTGAGATAGATGGTAAGACAAGTATCACCCCTTCTGCCATCTTCGCACAGTGGTCACAATGTGAGTCTGTGAAGGAAGCAGAACTTGACCTGGCTCCCCGAGACGCCTCTCTCCCCTATTTCTAACAGCTCCACGAGGGTGCTTCTGCTTCAGATGACCTTAACTCACCATTTGGAATGTTGTCCTGTGTTCCAGGATTTGACTTGGCAAGGAAATCTTTCCTCCACATGTTTTTTAACCTTATTTCCTATTTCTGTATCTGCTTCCTCCAGATTCTGACCTTTATGCGTTTGACCCACGGCCTGTAAATGAATGCTTCATTTACTTAATGAGCTGGCGTCAAATGTGGACACTCGGACACCATCTGGACCCTCATGGCAATATTAACCTAGCATGAAAGGACTTTGAGAATAAAACTGATTATTAAGAAGAGTTGTGAGATATTTGCCCAGATCTTTGAAGCTGGGAAAATTTGGGGGGTATAGACAAAAAACACCAGGTAAGTTGCCAATCTTATTGCTTTCATTCTGTGTGTGTAAAATATATGTCTGATTATGAAATCATTTTAAAGTTTGAAAATATAGAAATAGATGCAGAAATTCCACCATCATTCACAAATAACAATTGTTAGCTTTTTAAATGTATGCTCAAGCCTACATATGTATGTATCTGTATATACCTATCCACATACACAGAGCTATCACAAGTGCTGTCATATTCCACCCCGGGTTTTATAACCCATTTTTTACTTCATAGTGTTTCCAGGGGTGGTATACAAAATCATTTACAAACCACATAGCAGAGGCTGGCCTCACCGAGGCAAGGTCTTGTTGTGCCACATGTTAACCCTGTTGTAGCCGAGCCAGGGTAGGCTGGGACTCTATGGTAGCTCAGACTAGCTGCTATTTACCAACCAGTAGAAGCATCTCAAAATTTTAACAGCTGTTTAGGGTTGCATTTGTGTAAATTATCTGATTAGAGGCCCTAAGTAGATTTCATTTTAATATATACTTAGCTAGTCATCAAAAACATGACGGTTAATGACTACAAAGTATTTGAATCTGTGACTACAGTATCTGTGGCATCTCAATATCAGTCTATATCAATTCATTCTTTTGTTGAATCACGATGTTCATTATTCATCAAAGAAACCATCATATCTCAGGAGAATTTATGGAAATTTATCTTGATGAATCATCTAGTCCCTGCCTCAAAATTTGACCACGTTATAGCATGTACCACATTGCACTTAAATTATTTTCAGAACCATCTGCTGCTCTTAACAAGACATACATTTTGCAAAAGCAGGGACTGTGTCTTGGTCATGTTTCATATTAAGTGGTATTTGCTTGTCAATAAATATTTATTGAAATAAACTATAGTAATATTCTTTGTTGTGTTCCCTAGAAGTTGTATTTATTATTCTAGATTAATATTTAGAACATTAAAAGATTATTTAAAAATATAGAGCATCTTGGATTACCATATCACTTTCACTTTTCCTCTGCGCACCATTTTAAGCAAGTCTAATTAAAAATAACTATGAAGGCAGTTGACCTACTCCTGTATTTGAGAATTCTTCAAAGCTTTCTATTTAGAAAATTCTTCACAGCATTCCAATCCAGTTATTTGGATGACCACTGGATTCCTAGTTTCTTCACAGAGCTTACAAAGTTCACAGACATGACAACTTTGTGTTACCCTCTCTATTCTGAACTTGGAATCTTATGAACTTGCACTTAATGCTCACATTCATTCATTCAATAATTCATCACATCTATATTGAACTCATATTACTTGCCAGATCTGTGGATCAACAGATGAATAAAACATGGTCTCTGCCCTTGAGGAATTCCAAATTAGTGGGGGAGGCAAGCACTGTACCACAATGTAGTCTCATAAGATATTTATAAACAGAGTATGAAAAGGCACTATATTGTCATACTTCCAAATACTCTACTTCATCAATGATAATAATACCCTAATTAACTTTAGAAAAACACTTTTCCTCACACTAACGAAATGAGTCTTCCTAAATCTCTAATGATTTTTATTCATTAAAAACAAGGTAAAAAAATAAAAATCACCAAAAAAGCTGCAATTTGCAAAACACCACCTCTTCTCAAAGTATAAAGTGCCTGTGTGCTAAAGGAGAGAAGAAAAAGTACAATCTTCAGAGGGTTTAGAGCGGTGTTAAAAATCCACAGTCAATGAAATACTTTCACATTGTATTACAAAAAGAAAATGCTTGGTGATTTATCCTTACGTTACCAGTCTCACAAAAATGAACGTTAAACAGCCTAAATCTTTCAAAATAAAACCCAAAGAAATAGTTACAATTATGCCATTGTGTATAAATAAATTTACACCTGCCTCCTGTGAGAAGCATTTAAATGAACGTCTCTGGAAAACCTCACAGCAAGGGCAGTTAATTTTAATAAACCCCTCTTCTATACAAGAAAATTATTTTCAGAAATAATCCTGAAATTACATGAATAATGATGATGGCAGACAAGAAATTCAGACAGGGTAAATTTTCCTTTTTTAAACTTCATGATAATCACACTTATAATGAATAATTAGTTAATTAACAGTGAAGAAAATAGTGGATTAATCTTTTAAATTACATTTAAGCATTTTTTTGAAAGGGAAAACTTTGGTCTATTGCACTAATGAATAACTGTATTAAAATGTTATATCATTACATAACAATAAAAATTAAATAACATTTTTAAAAGGACATTTTAATTTTCAAGATATTATTCAATTCAGTAGTATGTTTCATGTAGAAACTAAAATTTACATTTAAAAAACAAAACTGCTACATCAAGCAGTCCATAGTTGCACTATATTAATTCTAAAGTACGAATTAAAAACTCTGCATGATCATAGAGAAGGATATAATTGAAATAACACAAGTTCCATGTCTTTGCATTTACAATGTCTATTTTTTCAATTTTATTTCCAATCCACTATTTAACAAGGATATGCAGTGCCACACTTGTTAAAATTCAACCAAAATTGAAGTGATTGTTTAGCTCTTAGACCAAAAGAATACGTTTTTTCCAGAAGAAATATTTTATCACTGACATTGTTTAGGACTGCTGGCACATGGTGATAATAAAAAGCAGACTGTAAAAGTCAGTTTTATCATTGTTTTTAAATCCCCTAAAGACAACACATCCCCTTATTTGCCTACTCTGGAGCAGCTGCTTCCACTGAAGTGCCCTTGGGATGGCACTTACTAGTCATTTACCTCTGTTCTATCAATTCTGCATATAATATTTTTTCATGACTACATTTATGTCATGGGTGCTGTGCTAGGAACTCTTAAACATTACTTCCTTTGAGTCTCACTACAATCCTACAGTACAAGTTTCCTTTCTTATTCAAATTTCATGGATAAAAAAGCAACCCTACATGCCAAAGCACTAGCACATTTAGTCATTGTTGGGAGAGTACACTTCTCCCTAAGAGACAATTTGGCGATATTTATCAAAATTAAATGCATATTACATTCCACTTGACCTAACTCATTCATTGATAAAAATTCATTCTTTAGATACACTTTAGCAAGTACACAAGGTTTATACATGTATACAAAGTTCTTCATTCCAACATTGTCTCTGATAGCAAATGAGTAGAAACAACATTTTAGATGATGCTAGTTACCCTGTTTCCCCGAAAATAAGAGACAGTGTCTTATTTTAAGGTGTGCTCTCAAAGATGCGCTAGGTCTTATTTTCAGGGGACGTCTTATCTTTCCTGTAAGTAGGTCTTATTTTTGGAGGATGTCTTATTTTCGGGGAAACGGGGTAGATAAAGCGTGGTTCATCCACAAACAAATACTATGTTGGAAGTTAAAAAGATTGTGTCACTCTATAGCTGGGTGCTGTGGCAGGCACCTATAGTCTCAGCTACTTGGGAGGCTGAAGCAAGAGAATCACTTAAGCCCAAGACTTAGAGGTTACTGTGAGCTGTGAAGCCACAGCACTATACCAAGGGTGACAAAGTGAGATTCTGTCTCCAAAAAAAAAAAAAAAAAAGATTGTGGCACTCACTCTACAAACCAATATGGAATAGTGTCTAGGATAAATAGTAAGGAGGAAAAAAGAAGAGAAGTGAAGAACATTTCATTTATCCCCACAATTTTGAACAAAGACTTGGGTAACAGAGGCAGAGAGATTAATTTCACCAATATTTTCATTTGTATGTTTTGAATCTTTTAGTTCATACGTGTACTACCATTAAACAAAGTTCAAAAATTGTCAAAGCAAATAAGTGAAAGAATAAATGATACAATTAAAAAATTAAAATAAAAAAAATCCTATAGGCCTTGGAAAATGGTTCAGGTCATACGAGTTAACAAAGCTAGGATTCAAACCCAGTTTCGTATAATTCAAAAGGACATAACCACTCAATACTACCATTTATTCATGTAGCAAATATGAACTGGGCGCCTTCTGTGAGCTGCTAAGGAGGCAGTACGTAAGAAACAATCCCTGTCTGCAAAGGGTTCCAGGATTATTTAATTACTCCACTTTTCTCATAGAAACAACTCTCCTGTTTCTATCATAGATTTGTTTTTCCTATTCAGAAACTTCATCTAAGTGTTGTCATAGAATGTATAAACTTTAGTGTTTTCACTTTTTGTTTTTTCTGGAACTCCTATTAATCTGGTATTAGAACTTCTAGATTGATTTTCCAATTTTTACATCTTCTCTTTTGGTTTGTTTTACTTCCTGAGTTAATTTCATCAAACATGACTTCCAGGACTCACATGTTTAGATTTTCTACTTTTTTATCCCATTTGATAATAATCTCTCATAGACTTCATTTCCCTCAGTGATTTGTAATATTTGAATGTGGGCTCACTGTCAGTAGAAGTTGCTCCTCTGTGTACCAGGCTGAGGAACATCCCTGATGGCTGTTACTGTGTTTCTCTCTGTTTGGGCCCCCTCATGTTTCACCAGGTCAGACCAATTTTTCCTACCTTGTGAAAGAGTCTATACAACTTGGGAGGAGTCTGAATGTGGACTGTAGGAGCACGCATAGTGCAGGTCTGGAGTGTGAATACCTCTGGGTTTCCGTTTCACTCATGAGTCAGGTGGATGGATCACAAGCGGCATTGTTGTTTCCCAGGTAGTTTCAAAGAAGGAGCAGCTCCTTGTGATTATTGACTTATATTGCAAGATGGTTAGCTTAGCTCCCTAAAAGTACAGTATTTGAGGCTTGCAATATTTTTACTCTGCCAAATAAGAACCCAAGACCCAATAGTTAAGGGCCATAAACCCTTAAATTCTTTGAGCTTGGGATCTTGTTCACAATTCAACTTTGAGTTTACTCTTTATTTCTAGCATCTGAGAATTTTATTCTCTTAATTTCAAGTGTTTTTCTTATATTTCATCCAGAATTTCTATTTGTCTTGAAGGAATGGCTTTGTGACAGCTTTGCATCCAGTACCTGCCATGTATGAGTGAGTTCTCTCTCCCAAGCACTGAATGCAATCAGAGCGATCCACTTGGCAAAGTCGCCTTAACTATCCTCCCATCAGTCACCTTCTTCCTTTCTCTTACTTTCCTCCAGATTCTCCATCACCAACACCCAGGAAGCAAGAAATTAGACCTTTCCCAGAGAGGTCTTTTTAGTGGGAATCAGGAGGGTAAACCCTAAAAACATCCACAGATATATAAAGGGAAGGTTATCATCCTATCTGTGATTCTTATAACTGATCCAGTGAGTGATTCAATAGATTTTATAGATGTCAAATTAGTTTCATGTAAAGACAGAACTTTATTCTGCTTTTCTTTCCATATTACAAGTGTCTGGAAGGATATATTAGTGCAGAATTAAAAAAAATTCATTTCAAAGGTTTACTAGTTTCAAGATGGTACTTTTCTCTAAAAGATACAGATCCTTGAGACTTTGAGCAAAGGTTCCTCTGAGTACATGCTGAATAAAGGGTTTAAATTCCCATTTGTCTTGGACTTTGGTAAACAGTTATATTTTGCATCCACTTTTTTCCTAAGTTTTAATTCCTTCTTAGTCAGTAGCTTTTCTTGAAATGCTTTACACAGCCTTTTCTGCATTGTTTATCCCTTGAATTGGGGACAACAGTAGCAGCACCACACCTGGAGATGAAATAATCCTACGGTTCTGGTGGTGTTCAGCCTAAAAGGCAGCAGAGGCCCAAGTAGAATTAAGAGTAACAAGGAGTATCTGAAACATGGATAATATAGGCAGGGGCATACGATTTTAATAATGATGGTGACAGCAGTTGACATTTACTGAATGTCATTTACCTGGAGGTAGCAAAGTGTCTTTCCGATCCAACACTCCTTATTTAGCTATTGTTTCTAGTTCCCATTTCCAGATAGGAAATGGAGGCACAGAGTGTTAACTTTCTCAAGGTTACACAACTGGTGTTAGAGAAAGTGACAGAGAAAGTGGAAAAAGGGAAAAGAAAAAAGGAGAGCTTCTTTGGGGACTCTAGCAAGAGCTTGTGGGCCATGTATTAAATTTAGTGCTCTGCAATTAATGTAATTCTGCCATGAGGTTGCCAGTTTGGGGTCTCTTCATTCCCAATATCAAATCCCAAGAGAGTGCATCTGATAAATGCAGATTTAAATTAATGAGATATAATCAGGGAGCACAGGAACGTAATACAGATATGGTCAGATATGGTCCATATGTAGGGCATCGTCTGGAAATCAGTATTGGTCATTTACTGTATGACCTAATGATGCAAGAAGTTAGCACATGCATGTGCAAACACAATTTTCTGCAGCTGATACATGTTGCAACAGAGTTACATTCATCAGCTGAAGTACAGAGTAAGTTTTATTTTTGGTTTCTCTGGAGTGTATATATGTATACTGACTGAATTAGGAACCATTTACTCTCTCAGTTTCCTTAATATGGAACTCTCCCTGAAATGATGGACTTCTATTTCTAATGCATGCCATTTTAACTACTCTGAATGAGCCACCTGGAAAAAACAACTAAAAATTCTAAATTAAAAAAAAAAATAAAATATACTCTGGAACCAGTAGGAAGTAAAGAAATTCTCAAAGGTTATAGAAGGGCGGAAGAAAAGGAAAATGAGAATATTATGAGAAAAAAGTGAGGGTCAAAGTAGGCTTGTTCAGAGATTATCTGTCAAATGCAGCCACCTAGAGCCCCTGCTTTGATAGTTGTGCAGCAATCCAAGGTCACAAGACAAAGCCAGTATCATTTAAATAGCAGACTTGTGAGAGATAAAAATCTGGGATCCCAAAGGACTGTATGTCCTATGTAAGAATGAATGAGAAATAAACCTCATGCACAGAAGGTCAATACGGAAATATGCCTGTCTTGGCCTTGGAGCCCAGTAAAGTGGTGGGGGATACTCCTCTGAGAATCTATACCAAGTCATTTGGGTTAGAGGCCTAATTTCAGTTGATCAGTGCAATAAAAGAAACATCAAGTGGAGAACATTAATCTGGTCCTAATATTCATGATGTCTCCAGGCAACTTTCTGAAGCAAATTCTGACACTCTTCAAGAAAACTCAATTTTAACTCTAGCCTCAAGTAATTTTTATGCTTACAACCCCAAAAACAAGAGTTCTGAGTTCAAGATCACAAACCATAAGGAAACAGGCACCATGAGGAAAAAGTGCCATTTTTTTGAAGAAAGAGACATCACAATGACACATAGAATTTTCAGTATTGTATTTACCAGAAAAACAATATAGACTGTTTAATTTGCACAAGAAATTAGAAAATGGCTTGAAAAGAGAATCAGGTAGAACTTCCAAAACTAAAAAATACTGAAAATTTTGAAATAAAACATAATAAAAAGATTAAGGCAAATGTAGGATAAAGAGAGAAAGCCCTAGAGACGTCTTTTAGATGTTCTATGGAATAAGGGAAAAAAGGGAAATAATCAATACCGAAGAGATAATGGTTGAGAATTTTCTGGAATTGTTACAGGACATTATACCTGAAGTCCAGGAATCTCCTCAAATCCTAAGCCTGGTTAAAAAACTTTAAGGAAAGAAAAGAGAGGGAGGATAGAATCCAGATTTAGATCATTGCAAAACTGCAAAACTATCAAAGAGATCCTAGAACAGACAGAAAGAAGGATGGGAAAGGTAGGAAGCAAGAAAAGAGGGAGTGTAACTACAGAAAATAAACTAGGTGATTCTTATCATGATTGAGGTAAGGTTCCCTGAAGATTCGTCAATGTGACAGAAAAGCATTCTGATTAAAAGCAGCGAAAGTCTTGAGGACAAGAGAATACAAAGTAGGAAGAAAGCAGGAAAAAGACACACACGCACGCACGTTTTCAACGCATCTGAAAAACAGAAACAACTTTAAATTATGAACTAAACACAATTTCCCCTGAAAAACGAGTAAAGAAAAGAAGGATGGAAAATAACAATACCTAAAATGTATTGACTGCAAGGATTTTTAAAAAGAAACTGAGCGAGGAAGTACTAAATATGTCACTGGTGAACATCTGCTAGGAGGAGTCAAAGAGTAGAAAAGGACAACTTGCAGAACTACGAAGCTCTAAAACAGGCTATTTACTCAACATAATCTAAAGTTATAGCTAGTACACCCCGTTAGATATTAGGCTCCATCCGTTATTCATGGTTGCTTACGGTTTGGGGGCGGGGGCGCAGGTTGTATGCATTACATTAGCAAGAGGAGGAGACGAACCGCAAACTAGAACATATAAGTAAATGGCTACTGAAAACTATTTGTGCATCTTTTAATCTAGGAAATGCAGATTCACGCGCTCCATAGCCTCAGTATAAACGACAGTATTTTAAAGTTACATGTGCTGCCACCCAGATGTCTCATTTAATTTTAGAAGTAAATACTGAAGATAAATTCCAGCAGAGTTCTGTTTTAAACAATCCGAACTGCCCGAACTTTGCTGATTATTCTAGCGTTTAGAACCTTTGCTATTTGCCCAGCACTACTTGGAAATCCATGAGTCACAAACGCCCGGGCATAGAGTCACAGCAAAGAACAGGTGAAAAGTTGTTCCTAGTCGTGTTATGCAGGCGCATACAACTCCCGTCATTCTCTGAGGAAAAATCAACAAATAAACAGAGGCACCGCATTTCAGATTCTGTTGCGCACCGTTTGCAATGGCGCCTGGTCTTCGTAGTTTCTACGGGGAGAACCGCCGGGGTGTCAGTCCTGGCTCAGCAGGAATAAAACTACAGTTCCCACAAAGGCGCGGGGGCGGACACCGATGGGCCTACGTCATTACTTCTGCTAACCAATGACAGCTGCGGGCGGCAGTGAGGCAAGCGCCGTCAGGCGCCAAAGTGGTTTTTTTTTTTTTTTTTTTTTTTTTTTTCCGCCGGAGTCGAGCGGGTGCTGCTAGCGGAGGCGCCATATTGGAAGGGACAAAACTCCGGCGACAGCGAGTGACACAAATAAACCCCTGGACCCCCTCGTTCCCCCAGCTCTAAGGGCCGCGATGTTGTACCTAGAAGACTATCTGGAAAGTGAGTGCGCGGCATCGGCAGGGGCCACTGGTGGGATCTGCGGGCTGGCGAGAGCGCGAGTGGACGGGCAGGCGAGATGGCGGGAGGGAGGGGGAGGCGGGGGATGTTTCTTTCTCACGGTAACTGGCAGCCTCGATGTGGGCTGCCGACTCCCCGGACCCCCTACGCACGCACGCACGCAATGACGTAAGCGCGTATCTCGCCGTTGGCTCCGCCCCTCTGACGGATTCTCCCTTTGACAGTGATTGAGCAGCTTCCTATGGACCTGCGGGACCGCTTCACCGAGATGCGCGAGATGGATCTGCAGGTGCAAAGTAAGTCCGCCCGTTTACTCTTGTTCGCTGCGCGCGTTCATTGCCGGACTTGCTGCCATCAGTGCTAGCTCTTACTGCTGTTTGTCCTTTGGCTCACTCCACTAGTGCTTAAGGAGTTGCCAAAAAGAAGCAAGTGTACTGAATCTTACCTCCTTCTCATGCTACGTTTCTTGTAGCTTTTACGAGAGGAGACGTTTGGACACGTGTATCCATTTCTCGAATTTGGGACTGCAAAATATATTTCTTTACATTCACTGAGAATGTAGATATTTTTAGTGGACATCAACATAAACGTATCGAACTTAGATTTTAGCATTTGTAACTTCTACTAAAAGTTCATTCTATTCAAAATTTTCAAGAGTGGAAAACAAGTACAGGTTAATATGTAGAATGCCAAATTTTGAAGAGTTAGACGTTATAGATTACACTTTGAATTGTCAACTACATGGTTCATTTTCTTAGTCAAAATGAGTGAGAAAAATGAGATTTTATGGCAAAGCTTCTGTCATACAAATTTTGGCAGCGAATACATTTCTTTTTCTTTCAGTGGTATCTTGGTGGTCCTGAGACTTTTCTCCCAGGATTAACCTTGTTCTAACATGGAGTGACGGCTGTGAGTGGGTAGTTCAGGGACTACTCGGTGTAGCTAACAATAGACCTTTTCTTTCCCCCTTGCTTTTCTGCCCCCAACGCACACACAGTTTGCGCACACACATGCTTTTCTTCGACTCTTGTCAGTTTCATGCGGCACATTACACAAGATGGAATCTTATGGAACCTACCTTCTGTTCAGTGGGTTGTAGTGTGGAAGTCCGAATACTATGTGAGGTTCTCCAGGTAGCCCCTGTTAAACCAGGGTTTAATTTTAATGTAGCTGAAATGCTAAAGGTTTGCTGAAGTAGTGTTCTTGGTAGGAATGAACACATCTTTGATGTCAGATAGATCTAAGTTTGTTTTAGGGCTTTAATAATTTACTCATCAATTTTGACTGTATCACCCACCACTTCTGGGGGGGGGGGTTCATTTTCTGTTAAAAGAGAATCATCTGAGGGTTTAAAATAATCCATAAAATTAGAATATATAGTACCCAATACAAGATAGGCATTAAATAAAGAGTAACTCTTATTTTAAATATTTTCATTATTAAAAATTTTAAATTCTCTGTAATTTGAAATTAGATTATTATACAAATTACAAATTTTTTTAACTTGCATTTTTTAGTAGAGCTTTCTAATGCTAATAGGTATTATGTATGGACCAACGGAAGAAAACTGTGTCAAATAAGTTAGCAAATGCTTGTTTAAAATGAAGGAAAATACTTTAATAAAACTAACCATAGTACTTCTGAGAATATTTAAAAAGCGATTATACACTGAAAATTTCCAAAAGAAGAATATAGTAAAAAGATATTCTTCAACTTACATAATAACAGAATCTCTTTTAATTTTTTGTATTTTTTCTTTTTAAACAGACATCCAGTGAGATGATAATTCTTGGCACATAGAGGAAAAACTGAAAAACTTATCTAGAATAAGTAATATTCTAATATATTACTAGATAGTAATATTTAAGTATAGTAAATCAAGTGAAAAAATGATTGTAGATACTTTCAGTTGGGATATAAAATGATGAGATATTTAATGCTAAATAGCAAATATTTTTATCACTTTACCTTATTAAAAGAAATGTGAGTATTATCTAGTGGTGCTTTGTGTTTTGGCAGATTCCACTGATATAATACTTTTTTGGCTTTTGACCCCTAGGCTTTACTATTAAAAAATGCTGTATAGTTATTGATTCTTACTTTTACTGTTGGTAAAAATTTTGAAATAACAACAAAAATAAATTGTCAGTAGAGAAAATTGTAACTTTTTAAACTAAAGTAATTAAGGCATAATAGATATTTGTCCAATCAAGCATAACATATGTAAGTTATTGGCCAAGTGAAGAGTATATATTGCCAGATTTTTTTTTTCCTTCCACAAATCAAAGCAAGTATATTTAGCATATGAATTTGGTCATCTAAATATGAAATGTTTTTGTTATGTCATAGATGCAATGGATCAACTAGAACAAAGAGTCAGCGAATTCTTTATAAATGCAAAGAAAAATAAACCTGAGTGGAGAGAAGAACAAATGGCATCCATCAAAAAAGTATGTGTGACATTTCAGATGATGTATCAATAATTATTGGGATCCTCCCAAGAAGATATTTTTAGATTAAATAGTTTTTTTCTGTGGGGAAAATAAGGGAAAGTTATCAATGGATTTTAAGAATTTAAGTAATTTTTTATGTTTTAGAGCTTCAGGTATAGAGGTTTTTAATAAAAGCATTTGGGTAATTTTAAAACTTGTTTTAATAATTAGTGGCTATTAGAAAGTTACACATCATTTAAAAAGTACATTTTTTTATTTTGCTTTTTTCTGGTTACATATAACTAATGGTGCTTGTTTTTAGAGATACAATACTGTATTTCAATTTTGACCACAAACTGGAGTGAAAATCAGGACAGCCTGAGTATTTTATACATTGCTAGGTACTTAAAGTGTTGGACTCATAGAACAGAATCTTAAAAGTTAGAAAGAGCCTAAAGAAGCCTTTTAGTTTACAAAATATAGACTTCTTTAAGTTTTTAATTAGTTTTATAGTACTTATGGCTCTCTTCCAGGTTAATGTGGACATCAGTTCACACCCCAGGGCTACTTTTAACATATGATCTAGTCCATTTAGGGTTATGTTGGAAGATAAAAGATTTGCATTTGGTTAACACTCAGCCATTTAGCTGTGTGACATTGGGCAGGTCTTTTAATATTGTTGAGTAATACTGCCTCCTTACACTTGATCTTCCTAGAATTATTCAAGTATTAAATAAGAAAAGAAATTTGGAAACTACAAATAGAGTAGCTGTGTTATTTTGTGCTAGAAAATTATTTCTATTAGGAGGAAGAATATCATAATCTATTACGGAAGTAGTCCTGGCTTGGAAGATACCTGGAGGCACAGGTATATGTGGGTTTAGACATCATATATATATCTCCCAGAGTCAATCATCCCATTAATACATTAAGTTTTTGGTGTAGCACAACTTGAATATACTTCCAAAGTCTAGTACTCTGTGGAAATTTATCTTCCTTTAATTCTTGGCCCTTGTTCCTAATTTCTAATCCTTTCCCATCCTCCCATCCCTGTATCTCTAGCAAGGTTTTTATTATTGAGTAGGATTACTGACAGCGATGATGGTATGATAATGAAAATGTAATTATATTTCCTCCACATGCATATTTTAGAATCATTAATTTATTTTTGAAATGAAAATGTTTTTATTTAGGACTACTATAAAGCTTTGGAAGATGCTGATGAGAAGGTACAGTTGGCAAACCAGATATATGACTTGGTAAGTATAATCAGTATGCATGCAGTGTCCCTAATATTTGAAAAATGAATTATATTTTATAAATTTTATTGGCATAAATGTAGTAGACAGACAGACTAAAACTCAAATTTTAGTCTCTTGATCCCACTCTTGATTCCACTTAATTTGAGAGCTCAGTATTTGTTTATTGGTTTCTTTGTGGAAGAGTCAAGAGTCTTTAGTTTTTGTTAATAGGCCAAGAACCTTACATTTTAGGCAAAGCTACATTATTGTAAGATTGTATCTGATGTTAGATTTTTTTTCTTAAGAGAACAATTAGTTTGTAACTTTTATTTGAATAATATTTATCTTCTTAAGGTAGTGTGTTTACTTGCTTGATGTATCATTTTGAGATTGTTTCTGTGCTAAAATATACAGACAAATTATTGTGTTGACAAAAATTCCTGGTAATCTTACTCAAATGAAGAAGAGAATCATTTGAACTGGTGTTTATCTGAGTGATGTTAATAGAGAGTACTTAAAAAGTATGTTGGTTGTTTGGAAAACATTAGATGACATAAACTTTAAAAATTTTTAAAAAAGGTTATTTTTTGCAGTAGCACTTCTCAAAGATTGAAATCACCATGAAGACATATAATATGCAGTATTTCCCAATTGATGTATTTATAGTGCACTTTTTTTTATATGTGATGCGTCTTTTAAAATGCATACTTTAGGAAGTACTCATTTCTAGTTTTGCCTTAAAGTAAGTTAAAGCAGAAAACAAATGCTCACTTTTGGTTAACTTTAGTGTACAGATTATTTCATATCTTATTTTTGCAGTCTTTCCTGGGTACAGTTTTATTGCTGAACAAGTACATGTAAATGTGATTGATGAACAAGATATAGGATAAAAGGTATATACCTCATATGGTGTAGATTATAAATGCTTATACTAAACTAGAAAACATCTGTCATATAAATCCACAGAAGATGTTTAGTTGTTTTTATACAGTGAAAATATCTTAATGGCTAGAATAACCTAGGCTCTTTTGTTCATGCAATTGTTCTAGAAAACATTTCATAAAAGACATGCTTGAATCTATTTAATGTATTTAATGACTGTGTATCAGTCTTTATGTAGAAGCTACTTTTTAATTCATATACTTCTTTGGTTCTATTCTTTCTGTTGTCTGTTTGTTTTATTATTTTTTACACCTGTACTAAGATATTTTGTGCATTTAGAAAAAACTTATATATATGCTTTTTAAGTCTGTGTGTATGTACTCATCTGTTATTTATGAATCACACTGTTCATCCTCTCTGTGCCTGATAGAAATGGAGTTTTACGTGGGTATAATGGAGGAATAAAAAGTAAATACTAGAAACAGTTCCAATCTTGTAAACTATTGTAGTTGGGAAGACATACCCACAAAGTAGAGTGGAGGACCCACATAAAAAGTTGTAACCAAAAAGGCTAACACAATTGAGTATTAAGGGGTATCTGTTAAAAAAGTTGAAGTATGTTATGCAGAGTTTCTGATTTCTGAAAGGGTATGAAACGAATTTTGAACAGTTTATTCAGAAGATCAGGCCTGGATTAGATATTATTGAGGGGAAAATATTTCACTTAGAGATAATGGGATAAACATAGAATGAAAGTAAAAATTAATACATTATTTGAGCAGAATAGATTACAAAGGTTAAAGAATGAGGTAATAAAGGTCATATAATAAACTTAATAAAATATAATAAATGTAATAAAAAACAAATGTTCATATGGGTCCATACAGAGGTGAATTAAACTCTAGTGCAGCCAATTGCCTGACAGTGTGATTTTGGAAAAGTGATTGAATCTTGAACCTCAGATTCCTGCGGTTAAATAGTAGTATTAATTTATACTTGGTTGGGAGAGTTGCATTAAAATATTTATACTGCTCTTAGGCATTTACTTCTTTTAAGACTTTGTGCATTTTATTTCCTGAACTGGAATTTTGTACTTTTCTGAAGCCACTACTTCCTGGTCAGCTCTGCTAAGTTGAAGTTGTTTTCTCTCACTGTCATAGTACCTTTGTTAAAGCCCAGCCTTGTCTGTTGTCTGCTGCCCAGATCGAGGCCAATATACTGAGACAGCCGAAGTTGGAGCAGAGCAAGAGTTTAATATCGCAAGGTGCCAAGCAAGGAGATGAGAGACATTTCTCAAATCTACTTCCCTGAGAATTGGGGGATAAGATGTTTAAAGGTCGTTTGGCAAAAAAAGGGACAGGATGTTAGATTTGCTGATTGGCTGGGGATGAACTGATACTGTTGGGAAACAGAAATTGTCTTTTTGGCTGAGATAGTTCATGGATAGGGGGTCACAGGACTTACTGGATCAGTTCCCACACATGGCTACTGGTCTGGTTAATGTCAGTTTTTCCCACCCCCCAAATGCTCAGTCTGTAAGATATCTCAAAGACCACACTTAGGTTTTTGCAAGAGCTACGTTATCTGTAGAAATGATTGGGAATGTCATAAATCTTGTCACTGTTTGGGATAACTGATGCTTACGCAGTAAGCAGATACAGCAATAGCCAAGTTGGAGAACAATGACTGGTTAACTTTTAGTTATATGTCTATACTTCTGTAGAAATCAGACTTTTATCACAATTCCCATCTGTGGCTTTACATTATTTTAATAGAGGTGGTTTCACTTCTTTGTTTTCTCCTTCCTTCCCCTCTTTTCTCATCACCTCTCCTGCTTTGCCCTCACCTTTTTGTGACTTTTCTTCATCCCATTCATTTCCCTTTCTTTTTAAATACTTCATTGTTATTTCAGGTGACCATTATATCCTTAATATAAAAATCCTTTCTTCTTTGAGACTTAGTGTTAAGCATCTATATTATCCTTTACATTTATTCTCACCATAATACAGGGTGGCCTCGTGTCCATTTTAAATAGCACACAAACTTTATGGCCACGCTCCATAATGGCTTCTAGGTCACTGGTCTTCACTTATTAAGAAACCGATATCTGGTTCACAGTTGTTCTCTCTTGAAATCATCTTCCTTCCTGGTCACCAGCGTCTTTGACTTTGGTAAATGCTAATGCACTTCAATTGCCACACACTAACATGGTGGTTTGGAATCGCCCCCTCTCTGAAAAACCTCCTGCATCTACATTGAACGTCCTTCTACCTCATCAGCCCTTTCCTGTCCGGTGGGAGCTCTTGAGCTCTTTTCTTACCTTTTCACACTGCTACTGTCTTAGGGCATGTCTTTACTTGCTGTAGAGATTGCTAGTCATCGCAGTGAACTAGCACAGCTGGAGAAAATCATGCAGGCATGTGGTTGGTGCCAGTACAGGTTCATTGTTTTCATTATCATTTGACATGACTTGTTAGTCCTTGTATTTGAATTTAGTCAGTTTCTTTTCTTGTTCCTCCCAGTGGCTGTTCAACACTGTGCTGCACTTGCCATGCAAACATCTCCTCCCCAATCAGGTGGGCTTTCCAGACACCGAGAATAACAGATTTTCAGGCTGTCAGGTGGGAACCTAGTGAAGTATCTCCTGCTTATTAATTTTTCAAAATCTCATATCTCTTTATAGCCTTACTCTCTCACTTCTTATCTCAGAGAATTAGGTGTTCCTCTGCCTTTTTTTTTCTCCACTTTTCTTCTTGTTGTTACCCTTCCAGAGGCCTGTGTGATTTTACTGCATCACTTAATGCCTCCTCTTCTTTGTCTTCAGCTTTTCTTTCTCCTGACTTCCATATTAAGGTGTTTAAACAAGCTTAAATCTTCCTCATATTTAAATGAATCCATGCAACCAAACAGACACACAAATCCTGTTATGAATGACTCTACGTTAGCTAGCATTGTCTTTCTTGAGTTTCTCGTTTAGCCTCTGACATTCCCTTGCCTCAGTTTATTCCCCAACTCATGACACTCAAGATCCTGTTTACCATTCTTATGAAACTTTAGTTGATAATTTTTTTTATTGCTGAATCCACTGAGCACTTCTCAGCCCTTTTTAACTGAGTCTATTGGGAAGTTTAATGCTGTTTGCCATTCTTTTTGCTTTGACATTCTATCGTAAATACATGACAGCTCTCGCCAGATTCTCCCACTAAGGTGGGAGAATCTCCTTGGATTTAGCTCAGTAGTGGCATTCCTTAGAGTTCTGTGTTTGACCTATGCTATTTCTTAATCTTCACATGGTTCTCATACAAAGGTAAAGGTAGGTCTCTTGCCCTCTTCTACCTGCCCAGAGGGCCAGATGCTACAGAGTTGTTCTGTCAAACGCCAGTTTTATCCCTGACCCTCTGTCTCACCCAAGTTGAGAGCACGCCATGACCTTTCCATGTGTTCTCTTAGTTTTAACAGTTACACATTATTTCTTCTTCAAGCCCAGACTTTTCCTTTGTGTCTTTTCATCGTATTGAGAATTCCCAGCCACTAAAATTAACTCAGTGTAATAATCTTAAAACTCTTAGTCTCCCCTTTTGCTTGCCCTGCCTCTCCCTCACCCCTTTTTTGTTTCTAAATCTCAGAATCACTGACCTTCTAGCCATTCAAACTAGAATACCCTAGACAGCTGTCTGTCCCCGGCTTCCGCACTTTTACTCACCATTTCATGTTCATTTTGCTATCTCAGTACTTGTTTTCATTTCTTCTCCATTTCTTTTGCCTACTGTAGTTCAAGTACTTTAAAAACATATTTGTGTGTGTTATAATTGAAACAAGAAAATACTCGTTTCCTAAGCGTACAGTTTACATTTGACACCCTTGTACACATTGTAGCAGGTGTGCCCAGTCCAGTCACAGAGCATTGCCACTCCCTCCTGTCATTTCCTGGTGTCTCCCCCTAGGACTCTTCCTCTCTTCCCCACACTACTGAGGCTTTGCTAAATGGTGTTTCTGCCTTCGGTTTATCAACCGTATTCTAAAGTGTACATGTGAACATGTCTCCTTGATGACATTTGTCAGTCCAATTTGTGTGAATCACGTCATGCAGGGTCTCCAGTCGGTTGCTGCTGGGACTCTAACGGGCGCTCTTTCTCCCTCGTCAGCCTCCACAGGTGCTCTGTGCACAGTGAACACACTGAGGGGGTATCACGCTCTCTGACATGATGACTTTCCTTTTTATGTGTACCTGATAAACTTTCCTCTATCTTCCATAATTCTGTACATGCCCTGCCTCTTTATTAGCATAATCTTGATGATCTTGATATTTGGGTTTTTTGTATCTAGATGAAGAGATCTAAGAACTTCTAATGGCAAAGACATAGAGTGGTATTAAACAAAGGATTTATTTTGTTCTCATGTAAAATAACTTTGGGAGGAGGTGGACCAAGGCTTCTATGCAATGTTAACACCGTCAGTGCCCCAGGATGCTTCTAATTTGTTCTTTCATGCATTTTGGGAAGTAGAAGAAGACTTGCAGAAGGAGATTGCTCAAAAGACACATTCTGTAGTTCAGTCAGCTTTTCAGAAATCTTCCTGGAAATCTTACCTCCTAGAGTTAGATCTTACTGGCTCCCTCTGGCTGCCAGGGGCACTGATGAATATTGTTCAGCAGGGCATGTTGCCACCCCAGATAGGTAGGGTTGTGTTAGATAGAAGGGGGGATAGATATTATGTAGGCAATTAGCAGTTTGTACTTTTCCCTACCCCTCAGCACAAACATGTCAGGCTCCAAATCACTGTTATTCAGATGATTTTACCTTTGCTTGTGTAGCTTCCCTATTGTAAATGTCAAGAACTATGTCTTTTTTTTAATGTCTCAGAACCGAGCAGATCTATTCTTCAGTAAATATTTGTTGAACAAAATTACCCAAACATGTTAATGGAGAAGAAAAAGCACTATCAGGACTTCCAAGTTACAAGTCTTGGGGATAGACGGTCTAATGGTGTCATTGTTGGTGTCAGGTCTATCATAGTTGGGAGGAGATTTCTCAAGAGGTGTTAGAGTGTGATGAGATGGGTTTGGATTTTTTATGGACAAATGAGGGTAGACCGCAGGGTAAATAGCTACTGTTTTTCAAAGTGAGACTTCAAAAGAAGTTAAAGTAATATAGTTCAGGTGAGTTTTGTTTTTTTGCAGGGTTGTCCAGCCTTTTGCTTCTCTGAACCACATTGGAAGAAGAGTTTCTTGTGTCACACATTAAATACAGAACTACTAACAAAAGCCAATGAACAGATAAAAATAGGTTTATGCATAATTTTGTGACATCCACTACCACAGAAGAACAAAAAAGTCCTTATATCATTGGCATGTAGGGCCTGGGCCGTGGTTGGACACCCCTGCTAGCCTCACTTTATGAGACCCAATAATGTTATAGTCCTTATCTTTGTGCAAATCTTTCTGGTATTCTCTTTAAATTGCCTTTATAATTTTGTTGCTTTCTTCAATTTGGTTGGATTTCCTTATCTGATACATAAGCTCATTTTGTAAGTTCTAAAACAGAATTTACAAGTATCCATTGAGCAAAAGGGAATTTTTAAAAAGTATTAAAACATATAATGATGTATATATTTTGAGTATTTCAGCTAAACATATCTTCCACTTTATGATACTGCTTTCTATTTTCTAATTTCAATTTATTTGCTTTTAAAGAGCTTCACTTTTAAGTTATGACAACATGTTTATTAAATGGTAAAGCTAACGGTATTATGCAAAATAATGACAATATTAGAGTAGTTGACATGATATCCAGTCAACTCATTCCCCCCAAAAATCTCTTTATTTTTATTAGTTTTTCTTTTTTTTTTATTTTTTAAAGCAAGGTCATGGGTTATTGCCCAGGGCAGGAATGCAGTGGCACAATCATGTAGCTCACTGCACCCTCAAGCTGCTGGGCTCAAGCAATCCTCCTGCCTCAGCATCCCTGGTAGCTTGGCCTATGGGTGGGCAGCACCATGCTGGGCTATTTGTTTTTTTTTTTTACTTGTAGAGATAGGGGTTTTGCTTTGTAGCCTAGGCTGGTCTCAAACTCCTGGCCTCAAGCAATCCTTCCACCTTGACCTCCCATTTTTAATTATTTTTATAAAGTTTAAAAAAAAATACTAAATCTCCTAACCAGAGCCCCAAAGAGTAGGGGAGGCTCTTCATCCTCAGAACCTGACACATGAGGTTCATTGAATGATGAACAGAAGAAAAAATATTTTTGTGGTGATCTAATTGTTTTCTAAACCTTAGTTAAGAAGGTTCCCAACCACTACTTCCCACTAAGTAGTTTTTGTAATATCTTCTTACCATCTGTACATCTAAGTAAAGTTTTATTTTATTTTTTTTTTTTATTAAATCATAGCTGGTGATCATGGGGCACCATATACTAGTTTCATAGACCATTTGACACATTTTCATCACACTGGTTAACATAGCCTTCCTGGCATTTTCTTACTAAGTAAAGTTTTAAATGAAATTTATTTATGAGGAAAACATACTAATTTGACACTACACATGAATGACAAACTAGCATCACTTATAAATAATCATTAAAATATCAAAAACAATGATACACCTTCTTGGAATGCATGTGCTTTGAGTGGTTTGTGTGGCACGCATCACCACAGTGTTTTGTAATATTTGAACACTTCATGCTTGGGGATACTTTGTTAGCTACATACGTAATTACGTCAAACATAGGGAATCGTGGACTTGTTCAGGAGGAGGTTGCTAAGTGGAGTCATCCTGTCTGATTAGTTACTTCCCCTGAATTATGAACAGTAAGCATCCAAGGAAAAGTCCAGAAATATGAAACTTAGAAGTAAAATTTCTAAGTTTTACTTAGATGTAAATTTACTTAAATGTAAATTTAACATTTCAGAACTTAAATTGGTAGTGTGCTTTAAAGGTAAGTGGATGGGGCATAGTACAGGTGTAAAACTATAGTAATTTCTGTTCATAGATCATTCACCCAATGAAACTGAGTGAAAGTTCTAACAGTTCCGGACAGCGGGAGAGTATAGCCTTCATTTGCTCAGCAGATGTTTATAGAACTCCAGCAATGAGCAGTCTACTGGTGCCAGGTGGGCGGTAATGACACAGGCAATGTGTAGGCAAACTGTTAGATAAAGACTAGATTTTGATAAGTGCTGTGAAGGAAACAAACATTGTGGAAAGGAGAGAGGAAGGGAAAGAGAATGAGTAACTGCTGTGAATGTAATCAGGATGGACGTGAGGAAGTAGATAACATTTGAGGTGTACTTGAAAAATGAGAAGGAACCACTTTTTCAGAGAGCTGAGGGAAAAACATTTCATTCAGGTGATATGTGAAGGGCAGAGTCTGACGTGTCCAGGCAGGAAGGCTACCCGTGGGGTTGGATGAGATGAAGCTGGCAGGAGCTAACACGGGCGGCCTGGGAACAATCGGGGTTGTGCAAGATTCGTGTGTGTGTGTGTGTGTGTGTGTGTGTGTGAGAGACAGAGTCTTACTTTGTCGTCCTGGATAGAGTGCCTGGGCATCAGCCTAGCTCACAGCAACTTCAAACTCCTGAGCTCAGGTGATTCTCTTGCCTCAGCTTCCCACCAGTACAGGTGCCCGCCACAACTCCCAGCTAGTATTTTCTATTTTTAGTAGAGACAAGGTCTCACTCTGGCTCGGGAGTGTGAGCAGTGGGAGGCCAGTGAAGGATTTTAAACAGAGGAGTGAAATATACCTTCAAGGAGATTTTATGTAGGCCTTTGCTTACTTAAAGTAAGCATGGTTATTTTTATGCATTTTAAGATACAGCAATGTAGGATATAATTGTTTGACTTAAACCCTCAGTGTTTTATGTGGCATGGTTTTCACTGTATTTTTCATGAAACTATTTTATTTTTAAAATCAGTAGTAGCAGTTTACTTCTGTGACCAGCACCACCGTAGTTATCTCACTTATTTAGGAAAGACACCATACTGAATGAACAAATGCAGAAATTTGTGGAAATAGGGGTCCATTAGAACAGAGTTGACAATCTATTTCCGTTTCTGTTCAGTGAAATTTGACTAAAAAAAAAAAACTATTCTGTTAAAATAATGTCCTTCTAGAATCTTGATACTCAGAGTCATTAAACACATATTTGTGTTCCTCAGCCAGATGTCATTGTCATGAGGATGTGTTAGATTGCAATACCCAATAAAGTTGATTTATATATACGCTGATAAAATTTGAGCTTTTAGTTAATGCTTGAATGATTTTAGCAGTCTCTTACAGTGCTTAATACCCTTGAACTTGCTTCTTTTTTTTACATCTTGGCCTGTTCCTGAGATGATTATATTTCAGACCCACATTTTACCTATAAATTTGAGAGTTCTTCATCTGATACTGTAATTAAGGAAATATGTGAGTTTGACCTTTTGATTTCTGTTCTGTCCTTATTGTTTTTTAGGAAGACGATTAGTTGAAGTTTATGTGCAAAGGCCTCACATATTTGTTTCAGCCTAAGGATAGATCAAATTTTTCTCTAGTTTAAATGTAATTTAAAGATATAAAGAATCATTTTCCTGACTTATAGAAGTACTTTGCCATCATAGTCTCTTTCTTTTCCCCAGTCCACCCTCCTTATTCACTATTACTAGATCTTTTCACGCATAGCAGCTCCTCTTCTTTTGCAATGGATTTCAGCTTAGAACCTAATAGACTGCTTGTTCTGAAAGGGCAAGCTAGAGGTCTAAATTTTAGAATTTGAATGTATCGGAAGCAATAGATGACGCTGACACTTTTTAAAATCTGTATCTAATTTTTGTTTGGGTCCGTCATTGGCACATTTTAAAATTTGAATGTTGCAAATCTGTGAGAGTCAAAAGAGAAAGAATAAAGTTATTACAACTTATGCAAAAAAATTGTTAAAGGATGTGTGTTTTTTAGTTTGTATAGAGCAGTGGTTCTAAACCTTCCTAATGCCGCGATGTATTTTCATTGTTACAAAGAGGTCGCCACCCACAGGTTGAGAACCTCTGGTGTAGAGGAATCAAATGTGACTTGAATTTTTTTATGATCATGAATATGTTAAACAAATAATATGGATAGAATTTCCTTTGTCTTTAAAAGAGATCAGAAAGAGGATAAGAATTTAACCCAGTTATGATTTGGGGTTTTAGGACAAGGAAACTCTGTGAATAGCATTTTTGACATTATATAGGGAACAAATAAATAATTAGATTCATTTGTCAGCCTTGTGTTATGAATTTATAGCTAATGGAAAATCTCCCTCAATTGGATCAGTATCGTCTTTACTATTATCATTCAGGCTTGTGGGGATTGGGTATATGTGCAGGGGTGTGTAACTTAGATCCTTACTTTGCCTGATACCTACGGGGCCATTCTGGTGATCAGGTAGAACAAATACTTCCACCATCCAGCATCATACAGGTAGGAGGAGTGCACATAATAGATGCCAGTCCAGCTTTTAATGCTGTTGAAGTATCCTTGTGCTTTATAGCTTAAATTCCATCTGTGGTCTTATTTGATTTAGTACAGTAGTGGTAAATCTAAGAAAAGTAATCCTCCTTGCCTAATTGCTTATACTGTTAATCATGTCATGATCTTTTTTATATTAGGAAGTGGGAATGATTGGGAGCCATCTTACAAAGCTGCCCACCACAAAGTGGTTAAGGCTCTTCTATCTTTATTGTAATTATGAATTTGGTTTTTAGAATTATTAATTTTTCGGTTTTGTTGCCCTTTTGAGTTATTTAGTGTTGAAAATTTCATCATCATTTTTCAGAAGTTCATGTATAATAAACTTTATCAGTAATATATTTAATAAAATGAAGCAGTCCTTACCTGCAGAAGTGGAGTAAGTTGGGGTAATGTGTGTGGTGTGAAAAAATAAGTTCTTCATCTCACCTTTATACCACACTCCCTGTCAAGATTCTCACATTCTTTCTCTTTATGCTCTGCGTATCTGCATATACACCTGTTACAGACCACCACGTGATTTCTTTTTCTCTAAGCATACTGTTTATCTTTCTGCCTGAATACATTCTTTGATCAGTATTCCTTCTTTCTGCCTATTTAAATATTATCTGTTCCTCATTATCTAAGTCAGTCCTCTTTTTTGTCTACCAGTGTTCTATTTTTTCTTTATATCCTGCTTCTCTTTTTGAACCATTGCTTATTTGTGATATGTGGACTACGTATGTTAACCTTTATTTTGTTAAAAAAAAAATGTATGTAAATCTTGATTTGTCAGCTAAATTCTAATTCCCGTGAAGTCAGGGATTCTTCCCCCATTTTCATGTATTCTCCATTTAATCCAGTACCAAGCACATAAAGGAGCTCAATATTTATTACTAGTATAATTTGTGGGTAAGAAAAGTGATGGAGTGTTTTCATTGGCTTAGGTGCTCTTGAAATTTAAATATTAGTAGTTTTTCTGGTTTCCCTTGAGATTAAATTTTGACAATGAAAGATATTCTTCTATAATGGAGGTCTGTGTTCACACTTTATTATTGGAAGGGAGGTTCCATTAAAGGATGCTCAAATACCTGCAGATTCTTTGAATAGGAGCAAATATTCATAATATGTGACCTTATAGGGTTTTATATATTCTAATTAAAGTCTGGAAAGTAATATATGTGTGAAGATGGAGGGAAAACTAGACATTAAGCTGTTGAAAAATCACAAACTCACAACCCACTGGTTTCTGTTAATATATAAACTACAAATAATAGGGTGATGTTACTAGTTTTCTAACTAGAATTCTATTACTTTCAGTTAAAAAAAAGAAACACAGTTGGTTCCCACCTGTAGACGGTTCAGAAGTCAATGTTAGGTATAAACGCTAAAGCATAACTTGTTACATGTAGATCAAAGTTGAATCTGGTTTCTGTAATACAATATCTGTATGACTTTGGGCATGTTATTTAACCCCTCTGAGCCTTAACTTCTTCACTTATAAAACGGAGGTAGTAAAAAGCTATTTCAAGGCGAGAAAATATATGACGTCTAATGTGCCAAGCATACTGCCTGGTCTCTTCATAGGCATCTAATACATGTACATTGTCTTTTGCAATGTTTCTCTCCTTCTTCCTGTTGGTAAATACACATCATTTAATCGAAAATCTTATTTAAATTTTTGCTCTTATGCTGTATCATAGCACGTTTCAATACTCGTAAGAAACTTATTTCTAATTATAACAGTAATCCAGCGGGAAACTATACTGGGAAAAAAGATGTTGTCAGTGATGTGACATGAATATTCTTCAATGAGTTTGTGTTATTTTTGTTTCACTTCAAGGCAGTAAGTTCAAAAAAGTGTTGAAAATATTTAATATTAAGCTTAAAAATAAGATGCTAGTTTGAGGTCTCACATAATTTTCTGAAATAATTAACTTAAAAGATCTGTAGGTGAGAAAATAAAATTTTGCCACCTTAACTAGAGCAAGAGTATTATAAATAAAATCATTTTAATCAGGCCCTTTAAGGATAGAGTTTTTTGGCTAAAAAAAAAAACAAAAAACAAAAAAAACCCTTTTTTTCCAACTCTTTTCATAAATGTTTGCAAGCATAATAGTCCAGTTTCCTGCCTCTGAGAAAGGTATATATAGAATGTAGTAGCCTCTTTGTAAATTGCAGATCTTTCATTATTCTAAATAACAGCTATTATGGTATACGATTAATGTGGCTGGCCTCACAGGTGCGAGATTAGGCTGAATGTAATCACATGACACATGATGAAAAGTTATCAACCTCCAGCCTTTCCTCCCACCTTGTAATCCCTAATCTTAGTTTTGCTTTAATTTTCATTTCCCCACTTCTTCTGAAAATGGAGTATAGAATATTTCCTAACAAATTGAGAATCCGATTTCTTAAAACTTAGAATGTATCAAAGGAGACTTTGGATATTATTTAGCCTAGCACTCTCGTACTATAGATGGAAAACCTGAGGCATCGGTTAACTGACTTGCTCAAAGAAAGCAGATTCACTAAAGAAACAAAGATGCAGGTTTCCTCATAAACTGACACTTTAACAGTGTCCCAAATTGTCGTGGTTATCTTTGATCTTCTTTGAAACAGGTAGATCGACACTTGAGAAAGCTGGATCAGGAACTGGCTAAATTTAAAATGGAGCTGGAAGCTGATAATGCTGGAATTACAGAAATATTAGAGAGGCGTAAGTAAAATTTACAGTTTTCCATCAATATTGGATAGTACATGTGCACATTACTGAGACGACGCTTGTCCCACAAGGATTTTCAGATCCTGCCCTCGGTGGATGGTGTCATATGGGTCAGATATGGAAAGCTCAAACCCGAGCAGTTGAAACCGTTTGGGTTACGGATACTGAGAAAGATAATATAGGATATCATCCACTCATTCTTTTTTTTTTTTTTTGTAAGAGACAGAGTCTCACTTTATCACCCTTGGTAGAGTGCCGTGGCGTCAAAGCTCACAGCAACCTCCAACTCCAGGGTTTAGGTGATTCTCTTGCCTCAGCCTTCCAAGTAGCTGGGACTACAGGCGCCGCCACAATACCAGGCTGTTTTTTTGTTGCAGTTTGGCCAGGGCTGGGTTTCAACCCACCACCCTCGCTATGTGGGGCTGGCGCCCTACTCACTGAGCCACAGGCGCCGCCTATCCACTCTTTCTTTATAAAGTAACATAATCATTCTATTTTAAAATATCCATCTACATCTAGTGAATGAATGGTAAGAACAAAGATTTACAGAAATTTAACTATCGAGAAGCAAATGAACCATCTTTCATTAGATGTATTGACTTTGCCCTGCCTATTTGTGCACTTAAACTTTGAGGGAAGTTGTTACTTTCTTCTTCTTAAGATCTACTTTAAGATTTTTCCTCAGCTGTGTATACTGAGAAAGATTCTAATTGGTTCCACAACACTTACTTTTTTTCTTAAAGAAGTCTTTCCTAAACTTTCCCTTATTAGCAAGAAGCCACTTTAATATTTCTTTGCAAGGTTCAGCTTGATCTCCTGCTATATCTGACCCCTGTCACTTCCTTGATCTCCTGCTGTAATTTACCTCTGTCACTCAGGAGATTTCCCGAAAATGGAAGCATGAGTTTTCCTTAACTAATTTAGCATCTCTTCTAACCTATATTAGGTAATGTACATAAAAGCAGGTAGTGTGGTGCTAGGCCCAAAGTAGGCATTTACTAAATGTTAATTGAACCAAACCAGTGGTATGGTTAATTTCTACTAGAATTTAGTTAAAGCTTTCAAACAGGTTTTCTTTGATGCATTTCAACAGCAAGATTATGTACCTGGTTTCTACATACAGATGGAAGATTCCTTCACAGTGCTAGTTTATGTTATCTCTCTGTTTATCACTCACTAGAAGTCAGCTAGAGAAGCCAGTCACAAATACATCTTGGTATCCATAGTTGTGTTTTTGTATTGAAAATTAAATCCATCACTTTAAATGATCATCTGATTTATTTATGGTACCTTTTTCTGGAGGAACATTATCTGAGAATAATAAGTATTTTTGGACAAAATAAAATACTCTATAGTTGCCAGTTTGGGGGGAAAGGAGGCAAATGATGATGATAGCCATGAGTAATGGTAATTCATGCCTATTCAGTACTGCAGGAAGATTAATAAAGCATCCTCTCTAAGGACACAGACAAGAAACTAAATTGGATTAAGTCACAAAAACTACTCTACCCTGTGCCCTGCCATAATTTCATCTCAAGGGATCAAAAATAAACCTAGAAGATTTATTTAAAGGTGTGTTAAAGCTTGGTGTTAGAGATTCTATTTCTCACTTTTTGCAAGCAAAATCCCTAACTTCTTGTAGGAAGCTTTTACTATCATATGTCATTTTCATGATCAGAGAACTTCCTTTCACATAGTGATATCCCTATTGCCTAGAACTGTAGAATCTCCCCTTAAGAGGTCTTCAACTCAGTAAAACTAGGCTGAGTCTTATTAGTAAGAAGGTTACAATGTCCATTCATTCATTTATGTGGCACCCATTGCAGTGAATTCCCTAGACTTTAGCATGCCTTGGACCATTTTGTACTAAAGGTGAATTTTGAGAAATGGATTACTATTTAGAGAAAGGATACCTCAGGGTGGAAGGGGCGATGGTGACCCTCTATCTAACATTGTCTGGCTAAAATTATACAGGCATACGCATCAGAACTTGCCAGTCCTCTGCTGGGTAAGAGAATTCATTGCCTGCACTTCATTCACGTGTAAAATTCTGTGGTGACATTTAATGGTGTTGTATCTCTGTGCCTCTCTTTTCTTAGGGTCTTTGGAATTAGATACTCCTTCACAACCAGTGAACAATCACCATGCTCATTCACATACTCCAGTGGAAAGTAAGTTTGGTTTACTGCAGCTGAGTTTTGAATACAATTATAAACTCATTACGTCACCTGCATATTCTCTGTTATTAATTCTACATAACTAACGGAGAAATAAGTTTTTCATTGCAATTATTGGCAGACATTTAGTAAAATTAGTTTTTCTTTTGGGGGAAAAAAATATTTGATTTGGAAATAGTCTGTTTCCTGTGGAAGTCACAGAGGGAGAATGTATAGTCCTAACGGAGCATATGTTCCTACTTCAGATACCTGAGTCTTTCAAATGCTGTTACAACTGAGCTAAACAATAAATTATTTTATGATAGGCCCTATATCTTTTCCATACTTGCTTTTCCAGTGTCTAGCCTAATGTTTGGCATATAATGCAAACTCAAATGATTGATAAGTTAGTGAGTAAATGAACTGTTAGCAGTCTGGCTGGTTAGGTCACTGCCCATATCGGTGCATTTTTAACAAATTAGTTTGATCAGAAAGGAGGGTTGACTGAAAACTATTGTAAATGGTAGGTAGTGATTTGAAAACAAATTTCCTCTCAAGTTGTGACAGTGATTTGAAAATAAAATTCCTCTCATGTTGTATGTAAAACAGTAGTGTATCATGGATTACCTTTACTATTTTACTAGGCAAGTTTTTAAACATCTGAGTTTATTCTAATATACATGTAGCAGAGATTTCTACTTGTCCTTCTGAGAAAACATCAGATGTTCAGTATTTTATGAGGAACCCACGTATAACTATAATAATTTATAACAGAATGGAAGTGGTTCCTTCTTGTTCATAGTTCCCTAAAGTTCAAAAACACATGAATTCTTTATTTATGTTTAGAAAGGAAATATAATCCAACTTCTCACCATACGACAACAGACCATATTCCTGAAAAGAAGTTTAAATCTGAAGCTCTTCTGTCTACCCTCACGTCAGATGCCTCTAAGGAGAATACGCTAGGTAAGTTTGTTTTCTTAAATATTGTTGGCTTTGTTTTGTGTTAGAATAGGGGGAAATGAAATCGTTCAGGATTAAGGAATCATACAGTTTCTTTACCTAGTTCAACTCTATATATGGAGAGAGAAGAAAAAGGAAAAATGTGATACATAATTCAGTTGACTTAATCTACAATAACATGAAAAATTTAATGATTATATATGTTTAGAAAATGTATTTTAAACTCACAAACATTATATTCTCAGCATCTGCTTTATTTCTTTTTTACATCTGCACAGGTTGTCGAAATAATAATTCCACAGCCTCTTCTAACAATGCTTACAATGTGAATTCCTCCCAACCTCTGGCGTCCTACAACATTGGCTCATTGTCTTCAGGAACTGGTGCAGGGGCAATTACCATGGCAGCAGCTCAAGCAGTTCAGGCCACAGCACAGGTAAAAAGTGAAAGGTGTAGCGATAAAATGTTAGCCTTTAGTCTGAATCATTGAAACCATAATACAAACAACTGGTGGGTATGAACAAGCTTTCTCACATTGTATAGTGTCATTTTTAGATCATAGTTTTATGATATCTGGCGTTTTACTTAATGAAATAATATGAAGGCATTACCTGATTGATAATAAGATAGCTTAAATTCCAGTGACCAAAAATAATAGTTTGAACCAAATAAATTAATAATAGATAAACCAAAATAAAACTATAACTTGTAAAACTTGAAAAAAGATCAACATATTTACATGTATTAATACCATTTCTGAATGTCTTTTTAAGATGAAAGAGGGACGAAGAACATCAAGTTTAAAAGCCAGTTATGAAGCATTTAAGAATAATGACTTTCAGCTGGGAAAGGAGTTTTCAATGCCCAGGGAAACAGCTGGCTATTCCTCCTCCTCTTCAGCACTTATGACAACATTAACACAGAATGCCAGTTCGTCAGCAGCCGACTCACGGAGTGGCCGAAAGAGCAAGTAAGTTTTATCTTTATAGTAACTCCATACCTTTACTCAACACTCCCAGTAATTGGCATCTCAGCTGGGCCAGCATTTGTTAAACAAAGATAGTATATCATGGATCAAGATGAATCTTGGAAAGGTAGGAAGACCTGAGGTTTTATTTACACTGTCATACTTTGAAAGGGTAAAGTCTTTCAAAAGCGTTTAGAGTTGTTTAAATTTTTCTGAAGTCTTAAGTTGGGTTTTTTAATATATAATTCCTGTTTACATGCTTTTATTTATTATGATAATCCATTTATGGCACTGCTTTGCATTTATTGCCTCTTTGTTACATATTTCAAGGTGATTTAATACCTAATATGCAAATTATATCCTAGGGATTTTTTTGAAAAAAAATTCTTCATTTTGATCAGTAGTGAAGTGTCTTAATTCTTGGCTTTAGGTCCCAACATTTGATGGTAAGAAGGTATCCCTAGATTTTATATATGAGACTCTTGGGATGATTAAGTGAGCTTTAAATATGAAAACTTAACAGCATTTGACATTGTTTATCTTGGGTAACCAACTATGCTAGGTGTTTATACATAATGAAAGCTCAAGTGCTAGGCCAAAAGAATTGGTTACCTCATACGAAAGAATTAGTTACCTAATATGTATGTTTATTTTTAAATGGATTTTCTGTGAATAGATTCCCCAAAAGAATGATCAGTGTGGAATAACCATAGACGTATCAAACATATTAAAAATTAATACATCTTAATGACCCAAATTTAATATGACTTTTATGATAAATTTCTGTATTTTAAATTGCCACATAGCTAGAAGTAAACTACTTGTAAACTTTAACAATCTTGGTTCGCTGTCCTGTATGTGGTAGGTATTCACATGTCAGCTGTTGGTCATAATCATTTTCATCAAGTGCTTTTGTGTATTTTAGATTTTTTGTTTTTTTGTTTGTTGGTTTTGTAGAGGTGGGGTCTTGCATGTTGCTGAGGCTTGTCTTTAACTCCTAGCCTCAAGTGATCTTCCTGCACCAGCCTCCTAAAGTGCTGGGATTATAGGCGTGGCCCATTGTGCCTGGCCTGTTTTTTAGATTTTGATGAAAATTATTCAGTTTATTTAAAAATATAAATAATGTCTCTAAGATAGTCATAACTCATATCAATTCATAAAAGCACTACCAACAATTTAAGTCAATGGTAAATAAAAACTTGGATTAAAAAATTATCTTAAAATCTTTCTGAAATATTTTTAAAAGAATTTTCTTTTGAAAGCCTTTATTCTCCAGAAAACAAACAAATAAAAAAACTCAAACAAATTTAACCCTCTATAAAAAAAAAAAAAATGTTACTCTTTGGTGCTCTAAACAAGGTGACTTCTGGATGGTGAACAATAACACTGATACTATTTTTTCAGAAATAACAACAAGTCTTCAAGCCAGCAGTCATCATCTTCCTCCTCCTCCTCTTCTCTGTCATCATGTTCATCATCATCAACTGTTGTACAAGAAATCTCTCAACAAACAACAGTTGTCCCAGAATCTGATTCAAACAGTCAGGTTGATTGGACTTACGACCCAAATGAACCTCGATATTGCATTTGTAATCAGGTAAAAATCTGTTATGTATCTGTAAAAGCATAATCTGAATAAACTTGAAAGAAGAGAAGTATTTCATTTTTAACCACGTTTTTACTCAGTTAAAATACCCTTACATTACTTGTATATGTTTCTATGGGTAAAACTTAAGTTATTCATAATCTCAGCCCTCAGATGTAACCTGTAACTACAGATTTTGATGTATCCCTCCTATGTATTCCATATGCATATTGGGTGCCTTAATAAAATACTGCACACTTAAACAGCAGAAATTTATTTTCTCACAGTTCTGGAGGCTGGAAGATCCAGATCAAGTTGCCCACCGACTTGGTCCCTGGCGAGGACTAGCTTGCAGCCTGCTGCTTGCTGACAGCAGAGAGAGAGAACGCGTGTACTGTAGTGTCTCTTCTTATAAGGGCCCCAGCCCCAGGATTAGGGGCCCACCCTGCGACCTCATGTCACCTGTACCACCCTTCACAGGCCCTGTGTCCAAATATAGTCACATTGGGGTTCAGGGCTTCAACATAAGAATCGGGGGTGGAACACAAGAATTCATTCCACAACACAGTGTGTACAGATATACACATACTCACGTAGAAAGTATGCTGTATGTTTTTTGTAACTGGCTTTTTTTACTAATTCAGGTATGCGGAACATGATTTTTCTCTAAGGTCATGTTTTTAATCTTACAGTTTTCTTTTGCACTGCATACTATAATTTGTTTAACCAATATCTAGCTGTAAATTATTTTAGGGGGTTAATATTTTTTGAAATTACAAATGATACTATAAAGGCATTTTTTCATGTAATCTATTTACTACATCTAATTTCAAGGGTGATCTTTCAGAAATAATGTTACTTTATAAATATTTGAGACAGACTACCAAAATATCTTCTAGAAATTTATTACCAAGATTCTATGAACCTGTCTTTTTCTAAATCCTGTTAACACTGTATATTCTTTTCTCTTAAAAACCATGTACCACTTTGATAATTTTGTATCATATGATTTTTTAATTTACATTAGTGTTAAGAGTGATCTTTTCTTGAACATTTTTCTTTCTTTTGTGAATTGACTACTAATGGTGTTGGGTGATTTTCTATATTTTTAATGTGTCTTATAAATATTATCATTAGTTTAGTTTTCTCATTAATTCTAAAATTTTAATTTTGGGTACCAATAATAGTCTTTTTCCTTATGAAGTCAGCCATGTGTTACATGCTTACAAAGGCTTCCTGGTCTTTTGCCATTTTCTCCTGGTAGATTTGTCCTGTATTTTTGCATTGGTTTTTATACGGCTTTGTCTACTTCTTGATATACTTTAGTTTCTCTGGATTTAAATCTTGATCTACGTGCAGTTTGTTTCATGGTGTGAAGTGTCCATCAAATTATTTCTAATTTAAATTTGTTAACTGTTTAACTATCATCTGATAAACATTTTTTAATATGCATGATTAGGAAAAGCGTATTTTAGAATTATCCCGGCAATAAAAGGTTTCCTACAAAAGAATAAAATCATTGACAATAGATTTTTCTCCTTTGATTCTAAAAGACTAGGTGATGGATTAGATCTGTAGATGTTTGAGGGAAAAATTGAGAACCTTCCTCCCCAAAACGATATCTGTAGAAGTTGTTTCTGTGCATAGGACCAGGTAAAGATATTTGCACTCATGCAGAAAATCAGAAAGGGTGGTAACCTTGTCTGAAAAATTATTCAGTCTTCTGAGAATGTAAATGAATTTGAGAATTTGGAGGTATGCTCTATAAAGTGCTGGCGATGGACAGCAAAAAATAAAAAGAAAGGTCATGTAATAGATGAGTTTAGAAGTTTTAAGGAAATAGATTTTGTGACCCAAGAATAAGTAAAAACTTTCAGTAGGTAAATAACCAAGAAAGAAAGTTCAAAACTGGACAGTAAGAACCATCCACAAAGATGAGTTTCCCATCCACATGATTTACAGCAAGTTCTTCGGACTTGCAAAGAGCAACTTCTCCTCTGCCCTGCTCCTAAAAAAAAAAAAAAAAAAGTCTTTTAGGAAAAAACTTTAAACCTTGATTCTCACTATAATTGTATTTTCATCTGTTTTCTAACAGTATCATGAACAGTTTGGATTTAAATGGTTGTTATACAATCATAATAAAAATATTTAATTTCCTTTTAACTAGGTGTCTTATGGTGAGATGGTGGGATGTGATAACCAAGATGTAAGTATTAAATTTTTCTATTTAGAAATGAAAGAAAATCATAGTTTATTGTTACTTTAGTTTTTTTGTTACTTATTGTATGTCTCAGTCTAAGAAAATAGGTTTGTAGTTACGGTAATGCTAGAATATATATCTTTCCAAAATAGGGTAACATCCTTTACTGTGTTTCTTTAATTTTTTTGAACTAATTTCATGGTTTTATGTTTAGATTATATTTCTCAAATGTGTTATGTTCTATGAAATTATAAACATCCTTTTTCCTCCTTGCTAAAGAATATTGTGTTTACTAGAATCCAGTTCATTTATTACATTTAGTAAATGGAGTTATAAATCAGTTCATTCTTTAATGAAATATGATGTTAAGGTGAAGGGTGGAATAATTGAGCACCTAATGTGGGATTATTTTATTCCTATTAGTATAATATTTCCTATTGTACTCTGCTGGTGTCTGCTGAGAAACCCCATTTCTGACATAAAAAATAAAGCACATTTGAAAGGAAGGCTTTTTTTTTCTTTTTAGGAAACTTAATTTTGGTTAGAGATTTAATTTTTATTAAATACTGACAATATTTTTGTCTAATAATTTTCACTCCCTCCTGAATTTTATACAACTCAGCCCCCTTTTGTCCCTCTTATTCCAGAGGGATAACAAAAAGTCTGAATTTTGTAAAAGTACTTATAGCAATGTCAGAATCCTAAGATTAGCAAGAGCTTTAATTTGGTAAAAACAATCTGAAGATGGAGGGAGGTTGGCTTGGTATATTAAAACTTGTACTTTCCCCTATCCTGGTAGGGTCACAGCAAGATGTGGGGGGTGGGCAGACCCTCCTTCTGTTTCCCTGTCTAAGCTCACCTTAGGGCTGTTTGTGATTATTGCAAGGTAGTATTGCCCAGTTATTTTAAACATCGCTGTAAACTGTCTCCTGAGGCAGTTACTCAAAATGATTGAGATTTCTGTGAATACCAGCCTCACACTGTCTGATTCCTCTCATCCCCAATTGTGTTCTTCTGAGTGCTAAGACTTCGTGTGTAAGCGTACAACTACTTAGTACATTTTAGAGAAGAATACTTTTTCTCTACATCTCTAGGAATAGTACACACAGGTGGGAAACCCAGGCCAGTCCTTTGTGTCTTTAATTATATTTAGCTTATTGTACTTTGTGAGGGACCAAATAAGGCTGAACATTAAATAAAATGTTTAAAATTTACTTTCTACATACAAGATTCATCTCACTTCTTTTTGGTTTTGCGAGTTGGTATTACCTTACTCTCTAAGTAAATGAAATTAGTGAATTTTGGTTCATTATTTAGTATTATAGAATAGATTGTGTAAACCTGAGGGTTCTTAGAGATGCATTGTATTTCTGTGCCCCTCTTTTCCCATTGATGAACCTTATCATTTAGACTCTGAATTGTCTGTTATATCTGAAAATTCCAATTTCACAAATTTAATTATTATTAAGTTAGATAGAATATTCTTTGGGGCATATTTTAATATACTCTTCTTTAGAAGTACGAGAAACTTTTTCTTTGTATTTTTTGAAAAAAAATATTTCAAATTATTATGGCTACATAATAGTTGTACAACATTATAGGGTATAGTGATGTCTTTGATACACACATACAATGTGGGTTAATTAAATCAGGGTGATTGGGTATCCATCACCTCAGCATTCTTTGCCCTTCTGCTTCGTAGTGCCCGATAGAATGGTTCCATTATGGCTGTGTTGGACTGACGGAAGCACCCAAAGGCAAATGGTACTGTCCACAGTGCACTGCCGCCATGAAGAGAAGAGGCAGCAGGCACAAATGAAGGCAGCTCTTTCGCCTGAGAGAGAAAAATACTTCAGCTAAACATTTTATATAGGACTTTAGAAAGAAGAGAAGAGGAAGAAGAAACAACACATTTCCAGGCAACCACTTAAAGGATTCACATAGACAATCCTATAAGATCTTGAACTTGAATTTTATGGGTTGTATTTTAATAATGTAAGTAAATTATTTATGCACTCCTGGTGTGCTATGAATATTATTCCAGTTAGCCTTGGATTATTTCAGCGGCCAACATATGCAGACATTTGTACTCCTCAACCATTTTCTTGAAGTAATGGGCATTCTATAATTTAGACTTCCAAGAATTCCAGCGATGAAGATTTTAAGGAAAGTATTTTATATTCAACAGGTATATTCTGCTGCATGTACTGTACTCCAGAGCTGTTATGTAATACTGTATATAAATGGTTGCAAAAAAAAAAAAGTCAGTGCTTCTAAAAAGAATTTAAGATAATGGTTTTTAAAATGCCTTTATAATAAGCTTTGTTTCTTTGTGAAACTAATTCAGCAGGCTGAAGGAAATGGTTCATGTGATAAAGTGGGCTGGTGTCCTCTAGAGTACCTGGGTACATAAACAGAAACTCCTGTAGGTAAAAACTAATTTGTGCCATTAGTCTTTATATGTTTCTGCATCCAGATAGAGTGCAGTTCATGGGGGTGGGGGCGGGGGGCCGCGGGGGAAAGGGTGTTAAAGTGATACATTTTTATACCAAATGTGTTTATTTTTTTGTGCAAGTAATCCTTAAAATTGGAATTGTATTAGGTGTTAAAATAAAGTTTTTAAAAAATTACTTGTATTTATACTTTACATACTTAATAATGAAAATTTCTTGATTCTAATTAATTTCCAGTTTTCATAATCTAAAGAAGCCCAGGACACAGAATGCTATGTAACCTGTGGTTTCTTTAGTAATATTTGGAATTTGTGATACGAAAAGAGAGAAAGATGTTTTAATGTAAATTTAACATGCCATCGTATTTTTCTAGAACATCTTTCTGGCTTTTCCTTCAGTCTAAGGTACATGAAAGAAGCCTAATTATAGGAAATAAAATGAAAATAATACTTATAGGTGTTTCGACGGGAGGCAGTGTGGCCAACTTGCATAGAGAGAGCTCCTCCCGGCTTAGAGCTCAAAATTCAGCTCTATGATTCTGCCACATGCTGGTATGACAGTTAATTCAAATTTTGTGTCACTCTGGGCCTTACTAAGCCAGTTTGATGCTAGCTACAGGATGTCTTTAAAGCACTCCTGAGGTTTTATTCTATAGGTGCTATTTAAATTATAAATTTTGCATAGTGGAGATTTTATTTAAAGTATAGTAGCAAGTCTGGTCAATAGAAAAATCCTTAAAACTTATTATATCATATTTCTTTTTACTGAAGTTTATTGAGTCCATCAGATTTCTGCTTTAATTAAAACCACTTATGAGCCTCTTAGAACTTTTTCAGAAAACAATGCAAAACCTATGCAATGCTACCCAGAGGGTATGGAGTAGATAGGGGATTTCAGAATTCTCTCCCAGCTTTGAGACTCCACGACTCTGGGCTGCTGCAGTCTGAATTTACAACTGTGGCAGCTACCAAAATAAGGTAGGGTCATTTGTGGGCACTCTTGATATGAAATCATGAGTATCATGACTTCACGATGCTCAGTATTTTCTTGGAGATTTTATAAACCTTTAAGAAGTAATATATAACATAGTATTCAATTAGGTATTAGTATGTTACCTGAAGATGCTCTAATATATCGTTTACAGACTCTGATTATGTATTATGACTTTTCCAAGCGCATTCATTTTATAAGAATTGGTCAAAGGAAAAAGCCTTACATGTAGCCTTATTTTAAGAGAATTTTCCATGTCTAAGTCAGGAACATCCCTATTTTCCAGCTGCTATAGCTTCATTGTGTGAATTCCTCTTCCTATTAAATCCCTCAGAAAATGATTTAAAATTCAAACACTGAATATTTTATGAAGCATGTATAAAGAAGTAAATCAAGATTCTGTGTAAGTATTTAGTGTAATGGGTAGAACCTGTTATAACTGATTATACATAATGGGCCAAACATCAAACTACCTCATCAGAAAAAAAAAGTGGCCAACTATTAATATCTTTTGTGACATTCATACCAAGGGGTATAATTATTTTTGGTATTGTAGAATACACATTTACAATATTTGTTGTACAAAACTCGTGTAACAGTTGGTGGCACAAAAAATCCTAATGTGGGTTCACAGTTTCAAGGTGGTGAAAATTGAGGCCTTACTGCTATGGAGTGTATATTAAAATGTTCATGGTGACACATTTGAAGCAATAAATGGCTTAATTAAATGCCAAAATGAAGCTGAGTGTTTGATAAGCATACAGTCATTCTTTTCAAGGGTAGTTCATATATTTTTTTCCTCTTTTCTCCTTTAAAGCAAATTCCAAATATTTTAGATTTTTGACCATATTAGGTTTGTGCAATGTTGGTGCCCTTTGTCTTAGACCTTAGAAATGGTCTTTTTGATCTAATTAATTATTTTACTCTTGAGTAAATGTCAAATTTGAATTATAAGGAGTAAGGTACTCTCTGAATGTGTAGACACTGCATTGTTTCTCCTCAAGTCTCAACATATAAAAAAGGAAATCAGTAGATGGGGCTGAAGAGAAAAATAATACCCTCATACATATTTTTATAACTTTGTAAATATTAAGCATCTAGTTGCCGAGAATACAGATGATAGTATTGAGAGCATATGTGTATCGGTGCAGGGTGGGGATGCACGTGTTGATGAATAATTATGGTATTTGTGATATTTTAATAATGTTATAATGAATGTATAAGTCACCATGGGAACACTGAAGAGAGATTGATTACTGTGTCACTTGAACTGAGTCCTAAAGACAAATGAAATAGGAAGATGTTCAAGGCAGGAGAGGCTGTTCAAGCCACATGCTTCTAGGAACTTTTTTGTTATTGTTGTTAGACAGAGTCTCACTTCTGTCACCCTTGGTAGAGTGCTGTGGCGTTAATAGCTCACAGCAACCTCAAACTCTTGGACTCAAGTGATCCCCTTGCCTCCGCCTCCCAAGTCGCTGGGATGACAGGCACCCGCCACAATGCCCAGCTATTTTTAGAGATTGGATCTTGCTCTTGCTCAAGCTGGTCTCGAACTCATGAACTCAGGCCATCCACCCACCTTGTGGGATTACAGGCGTGAGCCACTGCGCCTGGCGGCGGCAATGCTTCTAGGAATTTAAAGCAGTCTGCAATGAATGGACGTGAAGTGGGTAGATGTAGAGTCAGGGAAAGAAGCCAAAAGATGAGCAAGAGTCCATTCATGAAGAGCAGGAATTGTTTAATAGGAGTTGGGGGTAATATTTACATACTGTTGGTTAACTATAGTTGTATTATTATTTTAACAGTTCAGTGAAACAGCACTTATTAAGATAGTAGAGTAGGAAAGACTTAAAATTAGTGTGTACCTTGGAAGTTGCTCATTTCCCCTCAATTTTTGAAATGACTAGAATTAGAATTGCTGGCTCATCAAGATTTTTAGATTTCCTTATTTAGATGACAAAATCTAAATTACTGAAATTATTTATAATTTCTGACCCAGAGTCTTAATAGTAATGATTTAACTCCCTTCAGAGAACTAACGTAAAGTTCAAAGTAACTAAAAAAATGATCTACTTTCATGTTTGATTTGTTTTTAATGGAAATTTGATGTAAGGAAGAAATGTAACTCCCTCTGTTTCTATTTTAAGTAGCAAGTCATGGATACCTTCCTCATAAGTCAATATTTTAACTAACACATTGGTAGGAGCCTAGGCATTATTAAAATGGTTATTTAAAAGGAATTTAGTAATTTTTTAATAAATTCTTTAGAGCCATCTAGCTAATCCAATATCACCTTTTACTTTCTTCATTGCTAACAAAGGAAACTATTGAAGAGGGCATCACACATTCATTTTTCTGCTGCTTATTAAAAATTGAAAAAAGATTTAGTGGAACTTAGCAGCTAGTGTGGGAAGTAAGGGGGAAATGTGAATGCTTGCTTCTATATTGCTTATTGCCTTCCCCGCCTCGTGCCTCTGATAACGAGTAAGAATAGCTCTGTTTAGGATGGTGTAGAGTTGCTGTCTTTGAGGACGAACTAATCTGAAACACACACAAGCTTAACATCAGTGGTAGTGGGGAAATAATAAGTGGTCATATTTTAATTCTCTTGTATCATTAAATGTACTCCAGTAGAGGGACCCTCCATACCAATACGTTAAAACAAGAACAATGGTGATAGGTACCAAGTTACTTTAGAAAGCTGCCTTGGTCAAATATAATACAAGGGGCCAGCCAGAAATATTTCTAAACAACCCTGAACATTCATTACAGTGATTTTCCTATTCTATGTAACTAGTCAGTAGGTTTTAGTATGACCTTCCCAGTTTATCCCATTATAAGTTATCCAAATTTATGTTCATATCCTTGAAGCATTAGTTTATTTACTTTTGATACAATATATTATTTTCTTGAATAGTTTGAGGTTGTAAAGATAATTTTTTCGTGGATGTCCCTTATGTGCCAAAAGGCTTTTTCACTTTATCAATGGTTATCATTGATAAATGTTTAGAAGAGTCCAGTGAGCTGTTAAAAATGCTAAAATTAAGTTTACATATTGTTAGAAATCATATGTTTTAGATTAGAAACAGAAGTAACCTTCTGACTTTATGTGGTAGCCATGTGATCAAAGAACCACATTCAGAGAAAGAATGTTTCCTTCTTACCCACCCGGAACAGCTAAATGAATGCCAGCAGTGACTTGGGTGAGGAGACAAAACCTACCCCTTCATCCCCATCACATGCCTCAACTTTTAGGTGGCAAGTGATGCTATGAAAGTTTCAAAATCCTTTTAATTTCGAAATTGTGGTTACATGAAAAAAGCAAGGAAGCAGGAAAGAAGAAAGAAATAGAAGGTTAAAAAAAGATAAGTTATGTAGCTATCTTGAGGCATTTAAAAATATATAAATGGTTTCCAAAGAATTTCATATTGCAAGTCTACAGAGAAGACATGAAATTTCTAATTGAAAGCATAGTTTGACAATGTGATATAACAAATGAAAGCTAATTTGTTCATTTTAAAACTACTATTTGAAAAAAATTTAAGAATACAGGATCCATGCCAAAGGGTAAGGTTGTACCCTAAAGTATGAAAAAAAAGAAAGAGAGAGAGAGAAAAGTATAATTCATGGAATTAAACATTTAACCATTCTACCATTGTGCTCACTGAAAGTTTCTCTCCCTGTCTGTCCATCTTTTAGAATGTATGTGTATGGAGATAGCTACGTATACAGAGGGTGCCAAAGATATATATACACATTTTAATAAGAAAAAACTATTAAAATTGCGACGCTCAATATATACCAATAACAAAAGATGAATACGAGTTACCTTTGAACACCTCTTGGATTGCAGAAGTCAGACAGAATTTGAGTATTACATTTTTAACACAGTTTTTTCCTTTCTTAAAATGTGTATACATTTTTTTGGCGCCCTCTGTATATAGTCTTTTAGAGGATGCAAATTTCAAAGACAAATTTGAGAGGCGTAAAGGAAATTATATGCTAAAGTTGCACTTGTTTTAATCACATTCAGGAAGTGATTAAAATTCCAAGGAAGCTAATCATATCATGGCCACAAGCTGCTGAGGTACTCACTATTCTAACTTAAGTAACAGACAAATCTTAGGCAGTCATAGGTAAAAATCGTGCAACGACTCTTGGTTGAATTTGACTTTCCCAGCCTTAGCACTTTTGACATTTTGTGTCGGATGATTCTTTGTTGTGGGCTGTTTACTTAGGGTAAGTTTGGCAGCACCCATGGCCTCTGCAAACTGGAAGTCACTAGCATCTCTACCACCCCTCCCAACTCCCTACCAGTTGTGACAACCAAAAATGTCTCCAGACATTGATAAATGTCATCTGGGGTGACAAAACTGCCTCTACTGGATTAAATGTTACCATGATGTGAAATCTTGTGGGGAAAAAATGGGAATAACAATGGGAAGTATTTGAATCTATAATGTGTAGACTTCTACAGATACAAGTATTTAAAGCAATCACTTGCCAGCAAGGTTGCTACATGCCACACGGTGTGGAGAAGAGTGCATTCTTCCATCATAGAGCAGTTTATATGGTAAAGAGATGGAAGTTCACTCGTAGCTAAAACACAGAATAAATGTGAGGGCAATGATTTTGGTAGTGTTGCAAACAAATTCAAAATGCACATTAGGATAGTAGGCTATGAAAAATAAGTAAAATGACCAGTTGAAAACTGGAGAACTCAGAGTCAAAAGCATGCGTGTCCCATTTTAAAAAGACAGCACCAATGTATGGCATAGGGGAGCCCCAGGTGATTTTTATGCCGGGAAACACAGGTCTAGTGGACAATCTTAAATTAAAAGTATTAGGTTTAGATGATTTCATTTATCTAGACTGTTCATCTAGAAATTTAAAGAGATTGTTGTGTTGGATGAATCTGTTCAAACAAAAAATAAGAAAAGGATAGTGGAAAAATGAAGAATTTTCACTGCAGCATTTTACTTCTTTGTGTAAAATGGATACATGGTGTGTGTGGGGGGGAGGGGGGAGGGGTCCTGCACACTGCTCCTTTGACGTGATTCCCAGACCTCTGTCATATTTTGCTATCTTCATTGAGCAGCCTAGAGTGATTTTAGAATGAACCACTGGAAAGGAAGAGAGAGATCTTTGTTTTTGTTGTTTGCTTTTTTTCCCCCTAATGCATAGAAAACATCACAAAAGGCTTAGGAGCCTAAAATTGAAGCCCATAGTTTGTACAAATCGATTCAACTTAAGTGAGGTAATTTAGAGAGAAGAAAGTTGAGTCAAAAGGACATTAAGTTTAAACGTTGATTGCATCAGAACTGTAAACAAATTGCAGAAGTATTTTAGGATTTTTCTTGACTGCTTTCCAACATATCAAGAACCTCACCTAAGCTTAATCATTGGCTAAGCTTTGGACCTGCCATTGTAATGAGTGGCAGACATAAATTTTTAAATAGAAGTGAAAGAAGGCATTATCCTAAGCCTGATGTGAATTAACGCTGTTTTTATATAACTGTGGGATAAAATATAATCAGTCATATTTTTATATAGTTTAAGTGAGTACAACATTTGCCTCCTAAGGAAAGTAAGGGCTCTAAGATGGGAATCTGACATTTCACAAAGATTTTTCTATTAAATCTTAAACATTTTTTTGTACTACCAAGAATAACCACATGAGCTCAATCCATATTGTCCTTATTCCACCTAAAAAAACAATGGAGATTTTGCTTTGTGAGTTTATAATTAAAGTTAATGGTAACATAACAGTATTCTCAGATAATTATAAAAACGATCAGTCTACCCTGATAACTATCACGATATCTTCATTAATAAATCTTCTGGGAAGGAAACTTTTTGGATTCCTACTGTTTTTAGATAAAGGCTCAACAATAAACTGTTAAACTTGGAAATCATAGCCATCCTTGTTCTGTACCTAGCCTTCTTTTTCAGCTTTATCTTAGTGGTTTTCCACTTAGACATAAAACCTGTATTTTCCTTTTGGCAGCAGTTGAAATCTTCATGATTATTCAGGACCTGGTTGAGAAGTAGCCACTTTTCATATCACCTCCCAAAAGACGTGAACTCCCTATTTTGACTCTCCATGGTACTTGGCATATCTCCGTCTTACTTGTGACCAGAACTGCTGTGTCTTTATCAGCCTGTTTCCTTTTCCTCCTGGGCATGAAGCTAGACCTCATTTCCCAACTCAGTTTCTGTTAGATGGATCCATGTGACCAGGCTCTGGCCAAGAGAATGTAGGTCAAAGGATGTGGGCCAGTTTGAAGCTGGGCCCCTAAAAGACCTTCCACGAATCTGTCATTCCCTTTCTCATTGCTTGTCTGCTAACAAGATTCAGAGGATTCCAGTGGGTGTCCAAGATTCTGGGCTATGGAAAGTCACCAGGTGGAAGGACAGTAAGTATCAAATGTTTTCGTATCTTGAACACACTGACCAGTGATATGAGAGAGAACTGAGCTTTTGGTATCAAGCCCGGGAAATGTTAAGGTTGCTTGTGAAAGCTGTCATCCTGCTCTGTCCAATTCGGCCGTGTGCTTGTTACATTTTAGTCCTTTATAGTATTTGTTCTGTGTCTCTGTTTTCATAGTGCCTGGGATGATGTTTTTGCACAGTAGAGATTCAGCATGTCATTCAGAACTTAAAACCTACATGTTATGTTCAGAGCTTGTGGGAGAAGTTCTGTAGTCAGCACTAGATAAGAGGCCATGGCAGCTGAGAAGGGGGCAATGGATCTTTGTAGGGAAGAGGTGCTGCAAGGTGAGTGACCAGGCATTGCTGACAGCACTTCCAGCATTTACCTTATGACACCACTAGTAGCTACAGTTGATTTTACATCCTCATGGTCAGGATGCTTGAAAGAGAAAGGCTGTTCCCTGCAGGAAACCAACAGGGCCCAGAATATGAAGATTGCAAAAGAGTGGAAATCCATGTCAAAATAGAACCCCAGAAAGAAGCATAACTTGTTATAGACCCAGGTGACCTTTGGGGTCATGTATTGCATAGCTCAATGCAAACTCCCAACTCCAGGACTCCTGAGTAGCTGGGACTACAGACACCCACCACAATACCTGGCCAATATTTCTATTTTTTTGTAGAGATGGAGTCTTGCTCCTGTTCAGGCTGGCCTCAAGCAAACCTTCCAAAGTTCTAGGATTACAAACATGAGCCACTGTACCCAGCCTAAGGCCTCCATTTCAATGAGAAAACTGAGATTCAGAGAGGTGTATTACTTTCCCAAAGTTCCTGATCCAATACTTCTCTGTCATAGAAGTAGTTTAAAAGATAAATTGAAAAAAAAAAATAGCTTCTTCAAATGATTATTATTTGAATACATCCTCTCCTCCTAACTCCCGACTCCTTACCAAAGACCATATCAAACGTGTGTGAAGGGAGAGTATATTTGTGGAAGAGGTTTGAGGAGAAAGGTGGCTCTGTTTCGTCCAACCTTGAAATTACAGCATTCTGGAATGCCTGTCACGCTAATGTCCCTGGTTAATAATGCTTACATCTAGGCCCTAGAATACTGAAATTATTTAGTGGCTAGGATACTTTATGAAACTAGATGCACAAAAGTATTCAGTCTGAAATGCTGCCACAAAATCCACAGATTCCCAGCTCTACTGAATATTCAGCCTTCTACTTCCCTCACAGAACCAGTGTTTTCTGTCTTTATCATTCCCTGTTTTGGCTCCTCAGATGCTGTCATTCCATTCAAATATGGCTAGCCCATGGCTCAGGCTTAAATATCTCCCATAATGTAGTTCCACCTGCAGCTTTCATGCCACCCTTCCCTCCTCTCAAACCAACATCTGCTGGTGAGTACACCTCTATCGTGAAGAGTAAAAGAGAACAAATATTGAGTGTTTGTGTTTGCGTGTGGAGCTTGTATGTCCCAGGAGGACCATTACCTGGTAACTGCCTTTTCATGTGTCTGCTGCTCCTCCTTACCATGAGCCCAGGACTCAGCTCAGCCTCTGCATCCAAAACTTAGCAGACACGCACTCACCTGACAAATGTTCATGGAATGCTTAGGTGCTTTCCATACAGTACCTTATCTAGATGAGCCAACACTTCAAAGGAGACGTTAGTATCCTTATTTCACCAATGAGGAAAGCTGAGACATAAGTCAAACCACTTGAAGAACAGCAGAAGAGGCCGTGCCAGTGAGCCCAGATTGGGTGTACTCCCAAATCGGATGTTGTCTGTGGAGCCCCAGAGTCTCCTTGATTATTTCTGCTATGTCTTCTCCCCACTTCTATGCATCTTCTTACTCTGACTCACCCTTTCCTCTTGCTGATATCCCGGTATCTTTCTTTTCCCACCTCCTCAGACTCAGGGGTTAAAATGGGGAATTGGGTTCTTTTAATTTATCAGAATCATTTCTGAAACACTCATTTTCCACTTTCTTCCCAATTCCTCTTATTTGAAGTCCAGCCATAGCAACTTCTTAAAATTTTTATAATGTTGCCTTTCACTTCTCCCAACCCAAAGGCAGTTTTATTTTTGCTCGTGATTTACTCCTTCTTCTGTACGCTGTTCTCAACAATGTAACGATGCATGCAAACGGCATCCCTCCAACGCTCAGCTGTGCACACTTCTTGCCTTACTAGAACTGCCTGCCATTCTTAGGCAGTAAGAAGGTTTGCTACACCCTGGACTCCAATTTAGAATTCTTATAATTCCTATTACCTCTCAGATTGTATCGCATTCACCATATTTGACCAAATATGTCCCACAACACTATTGTGTAGCCATTTTCTCTTAAAACTCTCTTGGCTTTTAAAAGTCACGTGCCACTTTATTTCTCAACTTCATTTGTCATGGAATTGAGGACTCTGAATCCATAAATCAAATAATATCAAATCCAGTGTGGGAGAAACAGACAAATGAGATAAATCCAGCTTTAGTGTGACTATTCTGTGATGTGTTAATCATTCTGTTTTATAAGGTGTTAAAATCGTTTGTTAACAAACAAGGAACTCTGTAAGTGCCCATTTCTCTGAATCTGTAATAACTGGGCACCCCCAGGGGGCGCTCCGTCTCACAAAATATCCAGCGGCATTTGGGACCGGCTCGCTCAGAGAGGCGGCCTCTCTGGGGAACCTCAGCCCGCCCTAACAAGCTTGGGTCAGAAACAAATTAGAAAACCCACTCAAGTCCATAGCCTGTAAATAATGCCTGCTGTGAGCCCAAGCCAGCCTGCTAAAAACCCCGAGTTTACGAAGCAGGGGCTGGGAAAGAGGGAGCAACGTGCCCCACGCAAAGTCCCTTTCTCCTGGCGTTCCCTCAGCTGTCAGCAGGAGCGGACGGAGTTTGCAGGACTCCACTACCAGCTGGGTCCCTTTGACGGTATGTACACAGATTGAGCTGAATTCTGGACAGTGCTCACCGTGTGCCCCTTTCTGCCGCGCAAACGTCGCTTCCATCTCCTGCTACAAACAGCTCATTTTAGGGGCCTAGGGTCAGGCAATTAGGCGTTGAAAGATCCAGCTCTGAGTCCAGGGACGGGGTAATAATTGTGACATGAGTTCGGTCCTAAAGCACAGAGACGACTTTGAATTGTCCTGGTGCTTGCTGTCTGAGGTCCAGGCAGTCCTCGTGATCCCCTCATCGTCAGGAGAGTGACTACAATTCCCTCGAGTGAAGAGACACCCAATTCACTCATAAACTCGGCTTTCGTGTCACCCTCGACCTTTGCCATCCATTAAGAGTTACTTGTTTTCCCACTTCAGACTTAGGGGGAAAAAATTGCATAGGGATATGTTTCTAAATTCTGCAGCTCTGGGTAGGCAGCTTCATTTCAGGGACAGTGCTGGGGCAGCTCCCTGTTTGTGGAAACCACCCTTCCTGAGCGGACGGCGCGGCCCGGCTGCCCCCAGGGCCGGAGGAGCCCCGGCGGTAGCTCCGCCCCGCCCGGCCCCGCTCGGCCCCGCTCGCCCGCCCGGCCTGGATGGCGGCGCGGCCCGAGCTCCGGAGCTCCGGCCCGGGGCGCCGCAGGCGCGCGCGTGTCTGGTGTCCGCGTGCCTGTGCGTAAGTGCGTGCGTGTATGTGTGTGTGTGTGTTGAATTGGAGTCATCCGACTGGGTGTTCCCTTCCGAGTGGTGGTTGGATCAGCAATCCATTAGGGGATCATGGAAACTTTTTTTCTGGCTAAAAGGATGAAAACTGAGTAAGTACACGGAACTTTGAACTTGAAACAGAATGAAACAAATACAAGCAAAACCCTGACAGTAACCATGTCCATTCAAACCGCTTATTCCCTTTTTGTGTTAAGAGCCGTGAATGCTTACAGGAAAGTGGGAATTTAAAACTGAATGAAGGGCAGCTTACAAAAGGCTGAAAGCGGGACTGCTTTAAAACCAGAGGAAAAATGAGGAACTGCTAAGGCAACCTGGCCTGCCTCCAGCTGTGCAACAGGCACTGTGGGTTTTAACCTATTGCATTCTTCAAGGCTGTTTTCAGACTCCAGATTTACTTTGGTGGAGTTCTCTCTACTCCTGTGAAGCTGAGGCAGAGTCGGATTCCTTTGCTGGGAGTTTAAGGATGTTGTGAAAACACGGCATTGCCGGAAGCAACGGTTTGGCAGCAACGCGCAGGTTATTTGTTACATCTATTATTATTTTGATGTCTTTTTTTATCCCTGGTCAGCCACTTTTCACTGTCATCCATGAAAGGGCTCTCCTGAACCGCCGCAGACTTTTGGGACCTATGATTCTTGGCTTGATCCTTCGGAAAGTTCTTAAGCAGGGATGGAGCAAACCTGATTGGAGCTGTGGAAGAACAGGACGGATTTGTATTTTTCATGCTGACAAAAAGTAACTGCTATGACTTTTCCCGCAACGTGGACAGGGGCCAAGTGAAGCTGAACTGGTCATGCTCTGTCGCCCAGTGTTCCCTTGTCGCCGGCGATTTTGCCCCCGGCCCTTTTTGGTGGGTTCCGTTGTGGCGATCTGTCTCTTCTACCAGACTCTGACCCTCCGAGGGACAAGGAAGCTCACAGGCGCTGTCCCTGGCACTGCCCCACACACATCCACGGACATCCAGGCAAGCAGATGCAAGCAAGAATTCTCCAAGGACAAACCGTGCTTCCTTCTACCTGGTAATGCGCAGGAAATCAGAAAGGTAAGACTGTCATAAGCTTAACACGGAGACAATTTCTGCAAAGGCAGCCCTCTGGCTCTCCGTCCTGTAAGACTAAAATTAACTTCCATGAGGTCTGAAAGGGATCCAGAGTATTAACAGTCTAGAGAGTGACCTGATGACAGGGAAACACGTTACATAAGCTTCAGCTTCTTACATTTACTTCCAGAAAGTTCTGGCCTTTATTTTATCTCTTAGAATTTGACTTCATTTCAGCAGAACGAGATAGCTAATTTGGAGGAGGGGAGAATGATGCAAGTTCTTTCTAAAATATTAGGATTCTATGAGATCTGAGGATTTAAAATTCAGAAACATAAATCAAAGATTCAAAAAAATTCATAAATACTGAATGTCTCTTTCCTCCAGGTGGTCACTATGAGTTCCAGAACATTACAGACTAAAAGATACTCCAAAGTTCCTTTTCATAATTAGCTAAACCAATTCTTAATTGATGAACGCATTTCTAAAGCAATGCATATATTTCTAAAGCATTTAAAAGAAAAGTATAAGAAGTTTCTTCCAAACAATTGACACACTGTGTTTTATTGGTTATAGACTTAGGGGAATAGAGATTATTTTATATTTATGCCATTCTGGTAAACCATAACCTTACTTGTTAAGTGTTGAAAAAAAAAAACTCATAAAATTTGTATTTTTATATAGCCTTCTGATCGATCCTGCTTGTCAGTAAAACGATGACCTGTAAAACATTCCAGTGTAAAAAGGAAAATGGGAAAAAAAACCAAAAACTTAACGCTAAAACATCATGGTGGCAAAGCTACTGAATTTTGTGCCATAGCCGTAGTATTATAGCAAGATAATTTAGGAATCTATAAACAGTACTCTATATCCACAATAGATATAGCTTGATCGCATGAAGCGGAATTTCCTTTTGAACACCAGTACTATTGCTACGATTATTACAAACACCTCCAGTGCCACTTGTTTTAAAAACTATTTTATTTATTTCATTTCGAATACCCTGTGAGTTAGGTACAGTAGGTATGATTGCCATCATTTTGCAGATATGGTGACTGATGGTGGAGCTGTTTAGGTAGGCCACATGGTTAGCATTAGGACAAGATGCATCCCCAGAGGAATGGTTATCAAGCCACATGGTTCCTGTTGAGGACTGATGCTCTAAATAAAAGTGACTTTAAAGCTCTCATAATAATTTGCAAAGCCACAACCACAAGAACTTACTGAAATACAAAACAATTTTAGATTAAAATCAAACTTTGAAAACTTTTAAGTAAGTAACTTAATTCATTATCCACAATATTAAGGAACATTTTGACCAAGAAATATCTTACGGCAAAGAATAGTAGATAATATGATTAGAAGCACTTTTAGATGAAACTTCAACCAAGGTTAAATCAGGTGAATCAGTTTTTAGGTGCTATAAAGTAATTAAAGACTGTATTTTTTTGTTCATTTATACTAGCATTAACTTCTTTTTGCATTATTTTTCTTTTCTTGAATATATCACATTTATGATAGATGTAAACTATGACTTTTAAAGTCACTTCTTAGTTTCTAATATCGATAAATATAATTTCTTCAAAAATGGTTGAAATGGTTTTGCTCTTAAGTGAATGCAAGTTTTACTAAGATTTTAGATTAAAACATTTTATTCACTGACTTGCAGCCTTCTTTACTTCCCTCCTGGATGGACTCCATGTGATTCTTGCTTTTTGTAAGAATTTCTAAATTTTGTGATTTAGGCATATGTTAACTGCTATTTGTGGGCTGTCACAGAAAATTATATTTCAACTTTAAATCTCTTGCTACTTATAAACCATCTGAAACTTATTGGCTGCTGCAATAAAACATTCGCTCTAGAATTTTCTTCACTAAAATGCCAAATACATGAAGATTTTGGTTTCCAAATGATTCACAGTCTTAATTATTTTAATCATACATAAGATTCTAAATTCACAATTATGGTTTCAGTAGCCTAACAGACATTAAACACTATGTATCTCCATTTTTAACCTGGGCCAGCCATGGTCAGAGCTAATATTTATTTGAGATACAAAGGCTAGAAAGAATCATACACACATTAGTTAAAACCATATACAAATTAATTCTACTTTTAACGTATGTTCCAAAAAGTAATCAAATAATAATCTCATTTTAAATAATTAGATATTTTTATATAGCTAAAATGAAGAAAGAAATATGGTTAGTATCAAAAAATGGATCACTCTCCAAAAAACTATCTGTAAAGTTCATTTAAAAAATAACTGATAAGATGCTATATATGTTTTCTTAAAAACCTAGAATTAGCTTTTAGGCTCTTTATAGAAATAGCATACCTGAAAATTTTAGATTTTATTATTACTTTTATTGAAAAACCAAAATATTTTTGCTACTAGGGCTTTTTCTTAGTTGAAACCATTCATTTTTGAGTGAAGTGGTTTTTGGTTACTTACTGCTATGGTTCATAGATTTCAGAATGTATTTGGATGTAGAAAATGTTTATAAACTCCAGAAAGTTTATGCAAAATATTATATGCATGTATATGTGCAGATCTCTGGGGGGAAAAAAATCATCGATTTCTGTCAGATATTTAGAATTAAAAACATACTGAACACCATTAAAAGTCCTTAACAACTAATATGTTTACATGTTAAACTAACTGCTCTTTCATGATGTGTGAATTGGATCTAGATTTAGAAAACTAAAATGAAAAAGATATTAATTAAAGACTTGAACTGAGGTTAGTAAAGCAAGTGTTTCAGCAAATTTTATAGTAGCAGGGATAAGCATTCAGAAACCAAAGTATACCCACAGTGTATTTCTTGGATGAGAGATTTTGTTCATTGATGAGTAAGCATTAAATATTTCTCAGTTTTTGTTGTTGTTGTTGTTGTTGTAGTTGCTTCTCTGAGAAAACCCTTTGTACTTTTATCAGCTCTGTGACGGAGGGTTCTGTAGTAGCAAACATTTGAAGGTGGGTAGCTTTTCCCTGTACACCTTTACAACTGGGATCTGGTTCAATGTTGAAAGCTGTTTTCAATATGGATTGAGATCATGGTATAGTATATGCCAACTTTCCATACTGAAGAAGTACTCTCCCTCTTTCTTGCCAAATTTTAATTCATTTTTCCATTAGAACATTCCAGAGGGCCTTGCTAAGCAGATGTACTTCTGTCATTTCTTCTGGATTTTCTCCCAACATTTGTTGTTTGAATATTGTCTGATAATATGCTGGGTCTTAAAATTATTTCTATTTAATATATAAACATAGTTGTGTTGTCTTCACTGAAGTAGGTCACTCAGTAGATTTATCTATTCTCATCTAACACTTTAACATTTCGTAACACTGGAAGCACATTAAATTATGCTCAGACACAATGGAAGAAAATCTCTGCAGGAGATGCCCCTTTAATGGGAGCTTTTCTATTTGGGGATCACGTTTATACTCACCATAGCCATGTGTTTCTGATTATCTCCTGTTGACGGCCTCACAAGGAGAACTTACTGGGTGTTTTTTTTTTTTTTACTCCTGCATGACTATTCATTTTCCAAGTCTTCTTTCTTGACTCTCCCTTCTCCTTCAGTAACTATTCTGTTATGTAGGACTCCTGTTCTCCCCAGGATCCAAACACAACCCAATGCAAATTAGTGAATATTTTCATTAAAAGTGCTCTAATTAATTTTGTTTACATTTCTAATAGTAAAAAATATGTTTAGCATTTGAAAATTACTTGTTTGGCTCAGGTTTTCTAGAAACAGAACCTGAGGCAAACACTCCATGCCAATACTTCATTGGAATATGCAACCCCAGCACACAAGAGTGCGGAAGAGAAATGAGAAAGAGGGAGAAAAAATACAGATGTCTGCTTTATTGGGAGTCGGATCTAGAGAGGCTTTCTTTAACGACCGTATCTCAGAACAGCACAGGAGGAAAGGGGCAGAAAAGAGCAAGCAGTTTGTCTCCTAATCTTTTCTTCTGCCTCTCCCTGATTGGGGTCTACCTCACACTGCTGCTACTTAGAAGGTGTGTGACCTGGATTGTCAGAGATGCTAGGGCCTGGGTGGGAATGGTCCTGCCAGTGTAGAGGTGAGGTGGTCCCTCCTTTGCAACCAGTACTGTGAGCAGCAGAGATGGTGAAGGCAGTGTCCGCAGTTTGATGCCCACAGAATGGCTAGTGATACTCACTGGAAGGGTGAATGCAGCAAAGTCATCCAATGACTACCAACATGGTGATTGTGATAACTGTGCTTTCTAAAAACTTCCAAAATGTCTACGTGTGCTGTCAGTCTTGAGAAATGACCTTACTTTCTCTAAACAACATTTAAAAAAAATGACCTCACTAAGAATTCTGCTCTTTACTTGAATAGAAACAAAATCTCTGCTTCATCTTTCCCTTTCTGATCCTTTTCGTTTATTCATTCTTTCATTTTTAAATTCATTTAGTAAACATTTATCAAGCAATTGGTATGTGTCAGGATCTTCATGAGATACTAGCAGTATTGAAATAAAAGGCAATGGGAGACAAGTAACTAAACCCAGGGGTGGGAAATGGATCATTGCAAGACTACTTTTTGAGAGATGAGAAGGAACTGGAGGGGGTAGAGAAAGACAAAGTGTTATAAGCAGAAAAACCTGCATATGCAAAGAGAAAGTAAATGGCCTGATACATTTGGAAAATTTCAAATATTTTTTAGACAGCACGTTGGCAAGGGATGGTGTTAAATGAAGCAAGGAGGCAAATATACCAGGTAGAAAGTTCAACAGGGTGTGGATGTTGGAAATGTGCACCTGATAAAGAGTCTGGATTCTACTCTGAAAGCAGCAGAGAATCCCTGAAGAAAATTAAGCACAGATCGACAGGAATAGATTTATGTACTGTAAACACACATTGCAGGATGGACTGAAGTGGAATAAAATTGAAGACAAGAAGACCAGCTGGGAAGCTGTTTCCAAATGCCTCTTTCTTGCCAAATCTTACTTTCCTCACATATTCTTGAACACGCTCTTCAATATTTTTTAGGACTGGCTGCATCCACAGTTACTTTTTCTTACTTATAATATTGCCAGTTTGAAACCTTCCGCCTAGATCATTCCTTATGCCAGCAAACATGTTTAGAACTGATAAAACAGCAAGCTTTCGTCGTACCTGACAATTTGCCTAATGTAAGATGTTTCTCTCTCACTTACCGGCCACCCCACCCCATTCTTTTTCCTTTACATGTGGTGTTTTCCACTGAAACTTCTTTGTTGGTGGTCACCTTCTTGCCAAATCTGATGATCAGTTTTCAATCTACATCCATCTTCCCTGAAGCGTCTTTCACTAGTGGGAGACAACTCTTTTTTGAAACTACCATTTTAAATTTCATGAAATAACAGGGTTATTCTCTGACCTTTCTGAATAAGGTGTCATCTCCTTTCAGGGCTCATTATTTTCCACTGATGATACAGGTGGACATTCCCAAGCTTAGTTCCTTGGACCTTTAATTGCCTTATTTTATGCTTCTCCTTGATGAACGTATCAACTTTGCCTATTGTTAGTTTTCACCCTTGAAGAGATCATGTATCACCTGCATCTCCCTTCCTATTATTATTTTTTTGCAGAATGTTGTAACATACTATAAACATTCAAACAATTTTCATTTACAAATTACACGCCCAAGTCAATGACTCCTTAACCATGAATAGAACCTCACCACCATTCTCCTGGATGCCTAGGTTTTAAATCTGAGTATTATCTTGATATTTCTTGATTCCTCCCCATGACTTGCTCCTCACCACGTCCAACTGGCCTGACAGTTTACCAGATCTGAGTCCTGACACTAAGCCCCATGGTCAGCTCCAAATTAGAAAGGCCACAACATTCTTTAAGTTTTTTTCTCATTTTTCTTTTTAAAATTATTATACTTTAAAATATTTAATAGTGGTAAAAAAACCATATTATTGAATTTACCCTCCTAACTATTTTTAAGTGTATGATTCAATAGTGTTAATCATATTTACATTGTCATGTAAAGGCCGCAGCATTCTTACCTTGTTTGCAGTCATTATTTAAAGCCATTTGTCTCAACTAACTTGTGTGTTGCTTCCAGTCTGCCCTCCTTGGCTCTGACCCACTAGTTTTCATCTTTGTGGTTTGTGTACTGCCTGAAGTCATGGTACGTTTTTTTCTAGTTCTAATTCTTAATTTCTCTCTGGAACCATGACACACATTTAGTTTTTTATTATACTGAATAATGTTTGTAAATATCAGGTTAGTATAAGCCTTTATGGCTGGCGTAAAGTGAGATTTTCCCAAGTCCCCCAAATGAATCTAGGTAGGAGTTCATCAGATTCTAAAATCTTAGAGCCAACTTTACAACCTCAATGCTGTGTCCTCACTGCCACTAACCTAGGCTTTTTGGTAGTCTAACTAGTCACCGCTCCATCTGCACATTCTATGCAATCCATGCACAACTTCCATAATATCTCCACTGAAATGCCTTCAGTGGGTACAATGTTGAGCCCACTAAATTCAGTGGAAAGCATCCCCAGCCCTTCCATGTCCCAACATATCATTCCAGCCTTTTCTCCCACTCTGTCTCAATATATGACCCATAATCCAGCCCAACACCCTGTTCTCCAACCTGTAACTAGCATTTCTACCTCTGCCTGGCATCTCCTCCAAGGAGTCTACCCTAGTCACTACCTCTAGAAAGCTTCACTGTCATTCTTTAAGTATTCTCAAACCTGTGAAATTTTACTTTTCCATCATGGTAGCCCTTGTCTTTGCAAGTAGATATGTGTTCAAACATCCTTAATAAGACTTATTTTTCAAAATAATTATTTAGAAATGAAGGAGTGTTGGAATCTTAGAACTTGAAATAGGTTAGACATTATTAGATTCAACATGTTTCTTTTGTAAATGAGGAAAATGAAGTTCACAGGAGGAAAGTGCCTCTCTCGAAGTAACATATCAAGTTGATAGTGAGGGCAGGATTGAACTGAGACCTATATGTTCTCTCTGTCTCCATTCTGTCCCTATATACCATCTCTATTCATTGCTATTATGGGTTGAAGGGTGTCTCCTCACACAAAAGAAAGATATGTTGAAGTCCTAAACCCTAGTACTTCGGAATGTGACCTTATTTGGAAATCAGGTTTCATAGCTACAGTTTGTTAAGATGAGGTCACACTGAAATGGGTGAGCCCTAATCCAGTAGAGCTGGTGTTCTTATGAAAAGACAGCATGTGAAGCTAGAGAGACACACACAGAGAATGCCACGGAATGACAAAGGGAAAGGTGAGAACTTTGCAGCTGCACACCAAGAACACCAAAGATGGCCAGTAGACCACCAGAACCTAGGAAGAGGCAAGGAAGGATTCCACCACAGCTTTCAGAGGAAGCCTAAAGCTGCTGACACCTTGATTTCAGGCATCTAGCAAATGCCTGTGTGTGATCCTTCGTTACAACAGCTTTAGGAAACTAATAAACGTGAGTAGAAGAAATAATTAAGCACATGAGCTATGGATTCAAATGAATATTCTTTGTTAACCTGCTACCTTGGGCATGTTTTTTGACCTCTTTAGGATTTAGTTTCCTTACCAGAAAATGGATGTTATTAACACCAACCTCCCAAGACTAAACACGAGACTTAAAGAAGATAAATCATGCAAAGCACTTAACATGTCCAGCTAAGTTCTCAGTAAATATAAACTATCAAAATAATTATTTAATTTCCTTAAGGATGTACTCATCTCTGTGGTCCCTGTAGACCCTACCATTTGGCCTTTACAAAGTACATTAACAATAAATAATGGCTGCAATGAACTTAAGTCCCCGGGTTAGGAATGTCTGAGATGAAAACCCTGTTAACTTCCTCTCCCTATGCCTCCAGCCTCTAAGTTGATGGACTTTCACAGTCAAATGAGTCTTTAGAATCAAAATTTAGGGAGGCTGATAGGTCACTCAAAGTCAAGCCTGCTTATTTATACCCAAACCTTCAGTTCCGCTCAATCTTTCTTTCTTTTAATCAGAGATGTTGAGATCAACAGTATGTTTATGGATGGGGATGTGGAGAGGTGAGTTAAGTGGGAAATAGAGGAAAGAGATTAAAATTTGGGGCCCTGAATAAATACGTATCTATTCATTTGGTTATTGTCTGTCTTTCTGCATGGAATGTAATTTCCTTCATATCAAAGACATTATTTGATTTGTCTGCTGCTACTTCCCCAGTGACAAAGGAATATTTGACATATAAGGAGCACTGAATAAATATCTAGTCAATGAATGAATACATAAATGAAGGATGAATTTGAATTTGCCAACTCTAGAGAAGGGGTGAAGAATTGAGAGAAATGCCTTCTTTCTTTTTTTTTTTTCTTCAGATTAACAGTGAACTCAAAGTTCTTCCACTTCTCATTCAACTCCTTTCTGCACAAATTTTTTGGACTTCTGGCTAATGATAATCATTGAACCATTTTGCTACATTAAATTTGCTTTATCAGTCATCATCAGTTTCTCCTGATACCTTCAGCTCCTTTATCTTATTGGGATCTCCATCCTATAAATATTCTCAAGTATCGAGTATTAAAATATTTTAAAAAATCCTTTCCCAACCAATGTGCCTTTCTAATTACATCCTGGCTTTCTTATCCTCATTGTTACCATCATCTAACTTTTCTTTCTACTAAGGAGTTTCCATTTTTAACAGATTGAGTCTACTAAAAATTGAGTTCTCCCTTTTACACATTTTTATATTGTGACTGTATTAAAAGATATGAATTTAAAAATTGTGCTGATGGAATTTAAATACAGGAGTCTATGTATAGGAGGCTTTCAAGAGATGTTGTCAGCATACTAAGAGGTATGCGACTTACATGGAATTAGTAGGACTGCCTGATGAGGCTTTAATGCCTGTGAATTTCTATGAGATAGTTGATTAGAGAGCTATGTTAAATTTTTATAATGAAATATGCATATGGGTGAAAAATTGCTCATACTGAGAGAATTTTAAACAAATTTAAACTTGCTTACATTAGATAAATTTTAATGAAGTCTTGATGAAGCTCATATTTAATTAAGTTATATTAAATTGCATATGTATCAAGAAATTAATCATTTTATACAGTTGTTCCCTCTTGTTTTTTCAAGGTGGTTGCAAAAGCTTCTGCCTCTTCCTCCCTCTAAGCAATTCCATTTCTTATATTAATAGAATTGGAAACTCATGTAAGGTAAATTTTCTGAAATGGAAACCACTAGATACACTGACATTATAAAAAGTGCTTTGCTATTATCAACTTTGAATCTTTGGCCTTTGGGGGTGAAAGGAATATTTTGGTTTCATTTTCCTCTTGGCTTCCTTTAGATTTTATTTTTTCCAAGGGAGCTATTCTCACTAAAACAGTGAGCTCATATTCTAAAATAGGATTTATGTTCTATGACAGAAACGACACCAACATTAGAAACTTGCTAGATAAACAGTACTTTGTCAAGTTTTGTAATTTTTGGAGATTTGTTGAAAATGTAAATCCAACCATTTTTTGACTTATCATATAAAAGGTTATAAAAAGAAGATAATATAAAAGAGAACTGAGGATCTTAAAAAATTTTATTCAACTTTCCAATTAAATTCACTAATGGAGGCTAGGATTACGGATGATTCAAAATAATAGATGAACTAAAATAATTATTAAGAAGAGCACATGGATTTGGCAGTAGTGATGGGGCCTGATCATGTGCCCTGAAATGTAACTACCTTTGATATTGTTAATCTTTAGCTGGGAACCCTCAATAGACATCTCTACCACTTTGCTTATAATGCAGTTCAATTATAGCAACTTGGTAAGAGGAAGCTCTGTAATTCTGCATGTTACTGATGAGACGAGGCCCATCTATCTCCAACAAAACTTTTAGTCTCTACTCTGATAAGTACATTGACTTAGAATCCTAGGAGATCATGGGTATTGTTGCAGAACACATTGGCCCTAAATTCCATCTGTATCCTAGCTATGGAACCACAGGCAAAATTTAACTAAATTTTTAATCCTTTAGTCTTTCTATTGGAGAAGTAGAACTAACTAAGCCCTACTTGAGAGAATTGGTTGTTCAGAGTCAGCATTCAATAAATACTTGTGACCTTCCTGCCCCTGAAAAGCTCAGTTCAAGTTCTGACCTCAATTAACAAGTGCTCAAATTGGTTATATTATATTTGTTTTAAGAATGAATATACAGGGTTTCCATAAAGTTCATGTGCAATTTACTATGTTAATCTGTTTTAAATTGCACACGAACTTTTTTTTCACCCTGTATAATGCATACTTTGATCCTTACCCTATGTGTTTTCTTTTTTTTTTCTTTTTATTGTTGGGGATTTATTGAGGGTACAATAAGCCAGGTTACACTGATTGCAATTGTTAGGTAAAGTCCCTCTTGCAATCATGTCTTGCCCCCATAAAGTGTGACACACACCACGGCCCCACCCCCTCCCTCCATCCCTCTTTCTGCTTTTCCTCCCCGCCCCCTTAACCTTAATTGTCATTAATTGTCCTCATATCAAAATTGAATGCATAGGATTCATGCTTCTCCATTCTTGTGATGCTTTACTAAGAATAATGTCTTCCACATCCATCCAGGTTAATACGAAGGATGTAAAGTCTCCTTTTTTTTTTAATAGCTGAATAGTATTCCATGGTATACATATACCACAGCTTGTTAATCCATTCCTGGGTTGGTGGGCATTTAGTCTGTTTCCACATTTTGGCGATTGTAAATTGAACTGCAATAAACAGTCTAGTACAAGTGTCCTTAAATAAAAGGATATTTTTCCTTCTGGGTAGATGCCCTGTAATAGGATTGCAGGATCAAATGGGAGGTCTAGCTTAAGTGCTTTGAGGTTTCTCCATACTTCCTTCCAGAAAGGTTGTACTAGTTTGCAGTCCCACCAGCAGTGTAAAAGTGTTCCCTTCTCTCCACATCCAGGCCAGCATCTGCAGTTTTGAGATTTTGTGATGTGGGCCATTCTCACCGGGGTTAGATGATATCTCAGGGTTGTTTTGATTTGCATTTCTCTAATATAAAGAGATGATGAACATTTTTTCATGTGTTTGTCAGCCATTCGTCTGTCATCTTTAGAGAAGGTTCTATTCATGTCTCTTGCCCATTGATCAATGGGATTGTTGGCTTTTTTCATGTGGATTAATTTGAGTTCTCTATAGATTCTAGTTATCAAGCTTTTGTCTGATTGAAAATATGCAAATATCCTTTCCCATTGTGTAGGTTGTCTCTTTGCTTTGGTTATTGTCTCCTTAGCTGTACAGAAGGACCTCTATAAAGAAAATTATGAAATCCTCAGAAAGGAAATAGCAGAGGATATTAACAAATGGAAGAACATACCACGCTCATGGATTGGAAGAATCAATATTGTTAAAATGTCTATACTTCCCAAAGCAATCTACCTATTCAATGCCATTCCTATCAAAATACAAACATCGTACTTTCAAGATTTGGAGAAAATGATTCTGCATTTTGTATGGAACCGGAAAAAAACCCGTATAGCTAAGGCAGTTCTTAGTAATAAAAATAAAGCTGGGGGCATCAGCATACCAGATTTTAGTCTGTACTACACAGCCATAGTGGTCAAGACAGCATGGTACTGGCACAAAAACAGAGACATAGACACTTGGAATCGAATTGAAAACCAAGACATGAAACTAACATCTTACAACCACCTAATCTTCAATAAACCAAACAAAACCATACCTCAATAAATGGTGTTGGGAGAACTGGATGTCTACATGTAAAAGATTGAAACTGGACCCACACCTTTCCCCACTCACAAAAATTGATTCAAAATGGATAAAGGACTTAAATTAAAGGCATGAAACAATAAAAATCCTCCAAGAAAGCACAGGAAAAAGCACTGGAAGATATTGGCCTGGGGAAAGACTTCATGAAGAAGACTGCCATGGCAATTGCAACAACAACAAAAATAAACACATGGGACTTCATTAAACCTATGTGTTTTCTTGATTACATTTTGCTCAGGCAAATGTTTGTAGCTGCTCATCCTGTGGCTGCAGGCCCCAGTCACTTTCCCCTTTGACATCCCCAGATATGGTCAAATTAAAGTGCACTCCACAGGCTTTCCAGAGTTGTGCGTGGTACTTCCTGCCTCTTCTGCTCAGGACAGCGACTTTGCCTGCCAGTAGTTGGCATGCAACACATCTTTCCTGATTTACAAAATGTAAATTATTCACACATTTTGATATTTCAATTCTTTTTATAGCTAATTTCTTATACGTCACAAGTTGATGTCAACATAGTGAAGCTGGTGTACGCTGCCCTGGTCATCTTTCAAGTATGCTTGATAAAAGGACCTGGGATTAAAGCAGCCAATCTAGGATACTAGAGTCAGACAGAGGGAACAGCCTGATGATGACAAAGCGTATCTACAAGAAGAAAATAGAATTTACTTAAACAGTAATATTTTTCCTGGGTCTTCATGAAAAAGTAGGTGGTGTTGGGATGGTGGTATAGCCTTCTGGAGACCACCAGAGCAATCTATCAAAGCTTCTTTTGTCTGAAGCAGATCTTTCTATTACCCACTTATTCTTTCTAGGAGAAAGAGAAATTGAGGAGCAAGATGGGGAGTCCACATTTCAGTGATGAAGAGCGGAGTGACCATGGACAAGTGATTTCTTTGAGTTTTATTTTCCTAGTCTGTGGCCTAGGGATGGAAATGCCTTGTCACAGAGGGGTTATCGGGTCAAATTAGACACTGTGGCTGAGAGTGCTTTGAAAAAAAAAAAAAAAAGACAGAGGAATTTACTTGATCATATCCCAAAGAATAATATCATGAAAATACAGTAGGGCCTGCACAGCTGACACCTCCCTACATTGACCACCTTGGGAAGCTGACCTAATTTTTTTTTTGCAGTTTTTGGCCGGGGCTGGGTTTGAACCCGCTACCTCTGTCATATGGCACCGGCGCCCTACCCTTTTGAGCCACATGGCCACCCAGAAGCTGACCTAATTTTCATAGACTGGACATGTACCACATAATTGCGTCAGTCCAGTGGGCCTAAATCTTTATGCTGATCACTTCTATATGTTGACCAATTTGTTAAAGTTTGTTGGCCAGGCAACTTACAGAGTTTCTACTGTATTCTCCTTTGGTGCATTTGGTGGCTCCTGGGAAAAGAATGCATATATGTAACATACATGTGATTACAGGAAATGCTCCTTTTTTTCTTTAAAAAATATAGTGTAGTATCCTATACAAATGTCAAATTATAAATTATGTTTCAAAATGCCACTAGAGGTCCAAAATTGTGCTGTCACAATTGTTTCCTTTTGATGTTTCAATGTTTCTTTAATAAGCAATAGGAAGTAGAATAACATTTCAATAGATTCAGCCCTGAGTCTCGTTCTTCTCTAGTGGAAAATCTAGCATTAATTAGCCAAAGTGCACAAATGCTTCAGGAAAAAAATGGAACAGGAAATCGACTTTTCTGTAGCAGTGAAAGAACTACCTGACCTTAGCAAAGCATCAGCCAGAAAGTTGGCTTTTGTATTGAGCAGTAAACTTTCCCTACTGGACACACCCAGAGGGCAGTAGTGATTTTGACTGTTTCTTCTCATTCCTGTCTCTGTTATTGTCTTTAAGAACTATCTTTTTTTCCCCTAAGTATACAATGAAAACATTAATAATGCATCTGAGACTCTCTAATTCATAAGCTAAGCCTACTTTTTCAAGTATTTTAGAGCTACATGAACTACTTTAAGAGCAAATAGATTTAGGACAGTTTTTTTTTTTTTTGTGTGTGTGTGTATGGGGGGATGTAGATGAGGACGGGGAAAACAGGGTAAGCTTACTGTGTTTCTTTTAAAGAAACAATCAGTGGTTAAAGTAATACCATGTCTGCTTTAACTATATTTGTCGAAATACATTCTGCTAGACATACAAATCTCAAGAAGCTAGAATGGTCTCCGATTTTTCATATAAGATAATGGCCTCTTAAAAGGAAGCATCTTTTCTGTGCTATAAATGGGAGTGTGCCTCCTTATTCAGTGTATGCACATGAGCCTAAGCACAATTCTTAGCAAAACCCTAAACAAAGTAAGCATTTACACTTATAGTTACATATAAAAATACATATTTATATAAAAGTATGCTCAATATTACACTTTTATATAATAAGATAACAACAACATGTGAAGTCTAGCACTAAAACAAAACCTTCTAATAAATTACTATTATTTGGATCAGGGCGGAGATCAAGTTTACACAATTCCTGGCACATAACATGTGGAATGAATGGATGCGTGGGATCTAGTACAACTTCATGCTGTGACTCCTGTAAAGATCTCCCTGTGGTGGTTAGCAGCCCTTGGATTCTTTCATACTTCCAGCTGGACTCTTAAACTTGGGTATCCCAAAACAACATCACCCAGGTTTTCTTCCGTTCAAAATGTGTTCTCACTTCTGGCTTTCCTAAGAAGACCAAAGCAATCCGTTGTGTTAGAAGGGTTGTTTTTTGCTTTAGGCTTAGCCTATGAAACCTTCTGCTGCACGATTTAAGAATAAACTAGACCTCTAGGAAAGGAACATATTTTTCAAGCTGGCTGAAGAAGACACTCAAAAACTATTCTGCAACACAATCTGTCTCATAAAGGAAGTAGTAGAGAGTTGAGGGACTTGAAAATTTGGTATCAGCTATTAGATGATGTCTTATTCTTTTTTCTAGAAATAGTGCTTATGTTTTGATATTGTTTGACATTGGATATTGCCATCTCCTGACAATGTTTGATTTTGGAAGCAAGAAGTTAGCCATCTAATACATAAACATTCTAGAATGGATATGTAATCTGGGGAGCTGTAGGACTGACTCTGAAAGGAATAGGTGAGGTTGTGTCATGAAGTCTAAGTGTGATAATATGGTACTTGGCAACAATACCAGGAACAGGGTAGACCAGGTGGGACATCCAGAGGAAAAGCCTGGGGCAGAGAGTAGTTTGCACACAGTCATTCTGGGAAAGTGTTACCCAGGGTAATCTCCAAGACTGTGCATCAGTAATGGGCAGTAATCTCCAAGGATAAGATGAGGAGTTCATGCAGAGTGAACAGCCACAAGAGTGATCAGAGAAAGCGAGAAAAGGAGTGCTGAGGCCTAGATCTGTGCTGGAGAAAACTCATTCCACTCTCGTATGTGGAGGGTGGTGCTGCCTCCTTGCTCACTGTCACTGCAAATCTTTCTGCCTCACCTTAGCCTCCGGTATAGCTAGGACTGAAGGCCTCTGCCACCACATTGGCTATTTTTGTGTTTGTGTGTGTGTGTTTTGGCCAGGGCTGGGTTTGAACCCACCACCTCCAGCATATGGGGCCAGCACCCTACTCCTCTGAGCCACAGGCACCACCCAGCTATTTTTTTATCTTTAATTTTTTAGACACAGTGTCTTTCTGTGTTGTCCAGACTGGTCTCATATTCCTGGCACCACGTGATCCTCCCACCTTAGCTTCCTGAAGTGTTGGTATTACAGGCATGTGCCACCATACCTGGCTCCTCCCCTATTCTTCCTAATACTTTGCTCCCCACATGGATGGGGAAAGGCAAAGTTTCTCTGGGTTTCTCAGTATATGCCTCCGTCCTACAGCCTTTTATTCAATAAGAACTGGAGCAGACTTTGCCTTGGAGTTGTAGGGCCTCCTGCATGGAGCGTGTTGGCCACCCATCCTTAACCATCTGTGCTGTCCAAAGGAACTATGGATTTCTGGAAAAAATCCAGATGAACTGCTTGTTACATGGATATGAATACTAAGGGGTAATAGAGGAGCCAGAGATGCTATCTGTGTGAGGCTGACACTATTAAATGCTTCAGGTGGGCTTAGGAACCTGTCCTCCTTCCCCAGTGGGTACGAACTTGTGGCTGGATAGGCAGCAGTTGGACAATTGCTTAATCTCCAACTCGGTGCCTGAATTCTACCCTTACATCCAGCAGGTGTTTCATTAGGCTGGACAGACAGACACCTTGTCCAGAGGAGGGCACGTTTGCTGTGAATCAGAAAGATATTCTCGGCAGCTGCCACAAGTTCCCTCATGACGCCCCACTGCAGAACCCTGGGGTCTGCGCGTGTGCAGAGGTGAAATGCAGAGGACGCAGCAGGGCTAGGAGGACAGCTGAGGTTGAAAGCTAGGCAGGAGGGGAAGGGGGAGGATGCGAAGCACAGTGTGTAGTTGACAGAGTGGAGAGAAGACAATGAAGATTGAAAAGGAGAATGAAAGTGAGGAACTTGGGAATTTGTAGGTGAACACTGGGAAGGCCCTTAAACTAGACAGTGGTGACTTAACAAGAGAATTTAATGTTTTATAGGGGGATTTTTATATCCTGAAGTGTGAATTTACTTATGGAACATTATAACCAGGTATAAAATGTTGTGCAATTAAACAATGCCCTTTTGGCTCAGTGCCGTGGCTCAAGTGGCTAAGGCACCAGCCACATACACCTGAGTTGGTGGGTTCAAATCCAGCCCAAGCCTGCCAAACAATAATGATGGCTGCGACCAAGAAATAGCTGGGCATTGTGGCTGGCACTGTAGTCCCAGCTACTTGGGAGGCTTTTGGAGGCAGGAGAATTGTTTGAGCCCAGGAGTTGGAGGTTGCTGTGAGCTGTGATGCCATGGCACTCTACCCAGGGAGACAGCTTGAGGCTCTGTCTCAAAAAAAAAAAAAAAAAGGCCCTTTATTTGTCTAACCACCAAATCTAAGAAGTACATTTACTATATATATGGTATTAGTGCCCATATTTTTTTTGTACTGACATATTCACTCTGACCTGAATTTTTATCAAAGGTTACTTTTAAATGTGTTAATGTCCCTAACATATATAAACACTATCTTTTCATATTCCACTTGTAATTTGACATAACCTCTATGAAATCATACAATTAAAGTTGAAAGGTTTTTAGTTAGAATATTGTAATTTTTCAAGATATTCTTTTATCTGACAATTTTTAAAAGAGATATTTATTTAATATACAATTCTGAAGAAAATTTTTTTAATGCTTTTGTCTAAACTGGGTCTCCTTTGATCTTTGTAGTAGCAGCAACAGTGAGATGGAACGTGTTGGTGCTTATTTGCAGAGGAGGAAAGTGAAGTTCATCAATAGAACGTAAGCAGTGTCAGATGATAAGGAGCAGGGTGGGAAGTAGAAGGGAACTTGGGTTTCAAGAGGCATTGAGGTGTGGCTGGAAAAGCCTCAAGCTCAGATTCAGAGCCTGTGGCATCTGTGAAAATGTTTGGTAGATTGCACGATGGTTAGGTATTCATATTGTTGTGACGGCCCCAGTGCTCTTTCCTTTCTGCTACATTGCCTTTGTATGGACTTACTATTTTAAGGCTGAATTGCTGAATTAGCTCGTTGTTTTGGCATCAGAGGACAGAGACTTGCTATTATTTTAACATTTTTCAAAAGAACAAGGTCTTTCCTTGTCCTCTGTTTGTTATTTCATAATTGTGGATTGTCAATTCTTTATTTAATTCATTATGAACATCCTTTAACTACTGCTGACACTGTGGTCAAACTCAGAGAGCAACAAGCGACCTCAAAGAAGCAGCTGGAGAACATTTACTTTAACCCCAGGGAGAGATCAGGGCTTGAAGATGAAAAGAAAATAACTTCTTCCTCTTCTGAGTGAGTGCCTGAGAAAGAAAGAACAGGGAAGAGGGAAGATTGTAGAGAAAGAACGAGGCAGAGGGAAGGAGAAGAGACTCAAGGGGGATATTTGGAAGTGGTTTTTATTTGCTTCAACACACAGTGACATCAAGTAAGTCTAGAGTAAGAGCAAAGCACATTCCCACCTCATCTTCTCATTTCAAGCTTTATCTTAATCTTAAAGATATGTCGAAAGAAACGATGGAGACCTCCATCTGTCAGCTGGGTCTCTGCGGAGTCTGCCAGGTCACCGTACACAGTAAACTGACAACCCACAGCTGTGCGTGTGGGCAGCCTCTCCAAAAAGGGAGTCTGGAAGTGGTTGGGGGAAAAGTCTCCAGAGGAGACTAAAAGAGACGCTTTCTGTAACTTTTAAATACAGTTAGAGACAAGGAAAAGAATACTCTGGGAGGAGCAGAGAAGGGAGGACTGTAGGTCCTTTCACGCTGGTTGAAAACGGAGGAGCGTTTCCTAGGAGGTGGAGACTGGTCGCCACTGACCACCGGGAGGAGGATGGGGAGGCGGGAAGTCACAGCTGGTGACCCTGACCGTGCACTGGAGGAGAAATAGCTGTTCCGTGTTAGTGGTTTGGTTTTTAATTTCTCCCTGCCTCCACGCTTCTCTTGCTCTGTGTGAGGCCAGCCTGGGGAGGAAGGAGGCGCGCGGAGCCCGGCCCTGCCCGGTGGACGGTGCGTTCGCTGGAGCCGAGCCCTGAGAAGCTATGCGGCCTGCGGTTTCTTCTTTTTGTCCAAAATTTCCTTTTCCTCCATTCTCTTCTCTCCTCTTCTTCTTTCGGTTACACAAGCTCCGTATTGTACACCTTTTTGGGAAAGACACTGTGTGGTTCAGAAGTTTGGAGGGGAGACCTGGGCGCCCCCAGCGTTCCCTCCAGGTGGTGGGCTTCCTGTTTTACAGATGTGACACTCAGTCTTCGCTGATAAGTAAGAATCGTAGTACATCTCTGACGTACTAGGATTTGGGGTGTTCCCTGAGGACAAAGGTGACTTGGCGTCACTTGTCTTTAGATGTTTTCTGGCCTGGGCTGGCCCCCTCTTCCTCCTGTCCCGTCTCTCTTCAGCATGTGCTGAGCTCCCAGCTCCCTGCCTCAGCAGCCGTGTCTTCACCGCACACCCTTCCTCCTCAACTTTTCTCCCCGTACATTTCCCTGGAGTGTTCTCACCCTCTACACCTTCCCTGTCTGAGCTCTACACGGCTGACCAGCGGGCGTGGGTCCTGTCGCTCTCCCTACAGGACAGCAGGCTCCAGAGTGCGGAACTGGCTGCTCAGACCTCACGGTCTCTCCCTTCCCAGGCTTCCCCCGTGTGGTCAGATGCCCCAGGAGAGGTCTAAGGCTTCCCCCTGTGTGGTCAGATGCCCCAGAAGAGGTCTAAGGCTTCCCCCTGTGTGGTTAGATGCCCCAGGAAAGGTCTAAGGCTTCCCTTGTATGGCTTAGTCACTCGGGTTACTGGCACTGCTTTCATTCTTTTTAAAAACCTCTTTTCTGCATTATGGGAGAGGTTGCTTGTCGTTCTTAGGAAATACCGTGGTTTAGGTAACAAAAGTCTGGCCTTCTGGAACTCTATAGGAATGCCCATCCAGCCAGAAAATAAAATAAGAAAAACATGCTTTTTTATACTAAGTGCAGTTTTCCTCATTTGCCTCCTTCCTCCTATGACTTTTATGAAAAGAAATCAAAGTTCAGCCAAGTTGGACCTAATGTAAAGACCAGCATAGAGTTAACGTTTAAATTATCAGCTACTCACCAGGCCTAGGTTTCCTAATAGCTACCTAACAAAATGGTAATTAATGTCATTTGGCTCCACTTTTATCATCATTGGTTAGTTATTTCCTGTTGCCTGAGTCCATTTGTCACTCACAATATAAAGTATCCATGGTTCTAGGCTACTACTTGATTTCATTTCTCTTCTTATCTTTTCTCTGCCTTGAAGAATTGTCTTTCTTCTCTCTTTTTTTTTATACACAACACTCACAATATAGGCCAGTGATAGCACTACACCATCTACAAGATCTCCTGGGTATTCTTTAATAGAAGAGAACCCTTATCTCCAGGGGAAATTATGTTGTATGGTTTCTTTAATTGCTTATTGCTCTCTTGCTAAACAGTAAGCTCAGTGCGGGCTAGGATTTTTGGCAAGGTTCTTCACTGTTGCATTCCCAGAGGCTAGGACCATGCCTGTCCCATAGAAAATGCTCAAAAAAATTAAGTAGGCAGATGAATAAGTGAAAAAATAAATAATGAGAAAGAGCCAGGATACAGAGGCTGAATTGAGTTTGCCAGCCAGAATCTGTCCATTGGGGACTTTTCCTCCATGGATGTCAGCAACTCCAACCCAGGTGGAGGACGGGTAGTCTACTGAGACCCTCCTCGGCTCTCCCAAGTCAGCATTCCCCCAGCATCCTATCCCTCCTGATTTACCTGGCTTACCATAATCCATTATAACTATGTCTGTTCTCCTTGATGGGCTTCTAGTACTGTGAAGGCAGAGGCCGTCTGTCTTGTTCATGTTTGATATTTTGCTATGAGGATGTGATGGAAGGACAGTGGTCCAAGAGAATTTGCATATTGGGCAGAGAGTGCTTGGAGCGTTGGCCCAGGGAATCTGAGCCACAGAGAGAGAAGATGAGGGGAAAAGGTGGCTAGTGAAAAGTTTGGATTGGGAAAAGACTAGCGATTGAAGAATTAACATGTGGGGAATGAGAAGAGCAGAAAAATACTTAAAAGTTAGATCAGAGAATAAAAAGTATCTCATTTTACAATTTCAGAGGAGGGGCTGTTTTGGGAACCATATAGTCCAAGTGATGGCCATTGAAGTGGGTGGTTGAAATGAAATGGAGGAAAGAAGCATTAAGTTGAAGAGGTCATAGGTATTTCACGATTTGAGATGCAGATACTGAAGTACTGAAAATCTCCACTGATATTTTCTAGTGGATTTTTTTCACCTTATAGTGAGTAAATGATTAAAGGGCATGCCATGCTTTTACAAATAATGAACTCATACTATGCATGAGATGTTTGTTTGCTCAGTCATTCATCATTCTCTCTTATATAGAACCTGGCCGTAAGCTGCATAGGCAGTCATGGCCAAAGCAGACAAATCTAGGCCTTCGTGGAACAAAGCAGAAGGAGAGGAAGATACTAAACCAATACAGAAGTATGAAATTAGGAATTGTGAAGAATGCCAATGGGAAAATTGGGTTGAGGGATAGGTGATGATGGGTTTTGGCAATGCTTGTTTAAGTGGGTGGTATTTCATAAAATCTCGATTGGAGATACAAATTTGATATTGAAAACTTATTGCTTTGTTTCTGTATTATTTGTTCAGAACTTCCATAGAGACACAAATAAACTTGCTGAACACTGGATGTTGAGGGCTGGGATAGCCCCAGGTACAATTGGGGAACACAGTCAGAAGATGCTCAGTGAGAAATGTGTGGCCATTCCATCCATCATGGGCTTGAGATTCAGTTGAATCAGGTGGAAAATGCAAACAGAAGTTCACCAAAGCTTAATTTAGGTAGACACATTCTTCCCAGGCTCTGCTTGCATGTCCAGGAATTTGTGATCCCTAAGCTACGCTGCAATTATAAGATTTTTAAGTAGAAAATGTGTATGTTATGCACCCTAGGAAACTTCCACTTTATTTTTTACATGTCCTAAAATAAGTGCATTTTTCTGATGGGAAAAATAATCTATTTTATTCTTTCTGGGAAAAAATTAAAACATAATTCTCTATGAAAGACCCTGTTGTATTTCTAAAATGCCAAAAATCTGGACCAGGGAGGCAATTTAACTTTTACACCTTTATATGATACACCTTTGCAGTCTACTGTATGATTTGTTTTTACACATCAAAAAATGTCGTAAATGCAGGGCTATTTTCATAAATCCAGAAAAAGGTCTTTCTGTCATGTGAAAAAAACAAGTTTTATTTTTATCCCTACTATATTTTAAAGAGCTATATTTCCTAGTTTCGGGATAAGTTTGGTGAAGACTTTTTAACAGTATAAATAACTGAGAAATACAGTACTTTTTATAATGTAGCTCTTTATTCATTTCTTTACTGTAAACTCATTATTTAGCTCAATTATTTAACTATTTTTAGCATTTGTGTTCCTACTCACAATTCTATTGACATACATTTCCTAATACAAATTTTAACCACTTTCTATTTCCAATCTTCCATGGTAGTATTTATAACGAGGACTCTTTACGTATTGAAGAAAAAGATGTTTACATTCATTCATTCATTTAAAGAATAGTTATTATGTACTTCCTATATGCCAAGTACTATTTTTAGTCTGGGAAAACAAAAGCAAACAAAACAGACAAAAATATATGTTTTCATTTAGCTTATATTCTGGTGTTAAGAGATAGACAATAAACATAATAAGTAAATGAATTGTATTTGTGCATTAAATGATGAGTCCTACTAGGAACATACATCAGGTAAATATAGAAGCATATTTTATTGCAAGCATGCTTTTTATTGCAGAGATCAAACCATATTATTTGAAAAGCTTATAGAATTCCTAATATGAATATAGAGTTACAATTTAATATATTACATAAATATGTATGTAATTATATAATATATTAAAATTTAACATAATTCAATTTTATTCATATATACATAACATCATTTATTGGGGTGGACACTGTTGAACAATTTCATATTGAAAATTTATTTAATTCCCAATATGACCTCATGAGGCAGGATTTTTAATTTCAACTATATATATGAGAAATATGATATGGATAGATTAAATAATTTGCCCCAATGGATGAAGCAAGCAAGTGACAAAGCTAGAATTCAATTCCAGATTTTTGATTCTCAATCCTTCACTCTACATTGCTTCATCAAATGCTCCCAGGTATTATAACATTTTATCCTTTACTTTGTCTGAGTTGGTATCAAGATTTCAGATTTTGATGTTTTTCCAATAAAAATAATAAGTACCCAGTTATAAAACAACTGTCGGGCAGTCTTGCAAAGTGATTTCTGAGGAAACATTTTGTATATCTCTCAAGAGGAAAGAGGTAAGTGATTCAGAGTTCATAGTATTAATATCCAGTAACACTCATTCTTTTCCCCATTCTGGTCAGCAGGATTATAAGTCTTAAATTGTAGTGGTGGCCAAGTTAAATGTCCTTCACTGAAAATATTATCCTAGAAACCATAGAAGTGATCAGGAGCTCTTATTCCCAACAGTGCTGCTATTGGCATTTGATAATTCTGAACTTGCTGGTGGGATTGACATGATCATTCTTATAGTTTTCATTTCACATACACAGTGTATGCACCTGTTGTCAGACTGGCTAAAGCTGTTCTGGTCTTTTGGGATTGAGCCATGCTGATACAGTGTGTTATAAATATTACAGGGACAGCAGCAGTCTGTATCACAGGATAATCTAACATAATTCTACCAACCAGCTCATTTCCCATGTACTCTCCACAGTCTGAGATGAGTGTTAACATTTTAGATCAAGTTATTGGAAGGTTACTAGAAAATGTGGCCAGTAATTATACTTTGTTTAAAAATATGCTTCATATAAAGTATACTGGTAAAAGTAACGCGACTCTTGCTTAATCTCATCTTCATTGGGGGAAAGGGTGAGGTGATAATTTCAAAATAAAAATTACTTATAGTTTAAAAATATACTCTCCTCATGTGAAATCCCTGCTGAACTTGAGCCAGCTATGATAGATAGAAACATCCCATGATTACAAAGAAAATAATGTGAGGTGGGAATTCTGGGTACGGTGTGTTTTGCTTGCATGACACTGATATATTTGGAAGCATCTGTCTTCTCCTTTCACCTGGATGCCTGTTTGTTTACTTTGGCCTTCTACAGGCTACTCAGCTTCCTCTAATCCCCGTGTCCAAACACTCCTTATAAGTTTATCATTACCAACAATTACAACCTCTGGGGGGAATTATGTCTCAATCTGGAATTAAACTCTTGAGCTTAAACAGTTTTCTCATCAATAAAAATGCAATATCCTTTCACAAGGGGAAAGATCTACTCAATCATGTTCTCCCAAAGTATCACATATAGAAAGTGTTATTAGCTGGTGTTCTATTCCTCTCTCTTATATTAATGAACATGTAGTAAGCACCTATGATAACATGTGTTAGGCAGAGCTCAAATTCAGAAACAATTTTCCTGACTCTTTATGATTGCTCTTTATGATATATTATTATTTAAAAAGCACTTATGTAGTACGTCCTATGTGGCAGGCTTGGTTCTAACCACTTTATAAATATTAACTCTCTAATTCACATAGCAGTCGCAGGAGGAAGGTATTGTCCAAGGTTACCCAAATAGTGCTGGTGGATTTGATAGCCAGGCAATTTGAACCCAGCAGTTTTGCTCTTGAGTTTGTGCCCTCCTGCACCACACTAGGCTTTGTTTATAGTAACGTGTTATATGAAGTCAAAAACAGGGTAGGACCCTGGCTTCAAAGGGTTTTCAATCTAAATCTGTTTCTTCTTTTTTTTTTTTTTCTTGGTTTTGAAGGTATATGTTCTTTTTTTTTTTTTTTATTGTTGGGGATTCATTGAGGGTACAATAAGCCAGGTTACACTGATTGCAATTGTTAGGTAAAGTCCCTCTTGCAATCATGTCTTGCCCCCATAAAGTGTGACACACACCAAGGCCCCACCCCTCTCCCCCCGTCCCTCTTTCTGCTCCCCCCCCATAACCTTAATTGTCATTAATTGTCCTCATATCAAAATTGAGTACTAGGATTCATGCTTCTCCATTCTTGTGATGCTTTACTAAGAATAATGTCTTCCACGTCCATCCAGGTTAATACGAAGGATGTAAAGTCTCCATTTTTTTTAATGGCTGAATAGTATTCCATGGTATACATATACCACAGCTTGTTAATCCATTCCTGGGTTGGTGGGCATTTAGGCTGTTTCCACATTTTGGCGATTGTAAATTGAGCTGCAATAAACAGTCTAGTACAAGTGTCCTTATGATGAAAGGATTTTTTTCCTTCTGAGTAGATGCCCAGTAATGGGATTGCAGGATCAAATGGGAGGTCTAGGTTGAGTGCTTTGAGGTTTCTCCATACTTCCTTCCAAAAAGGTTGTACTAGTTTGCAGTCCCACCAGCAGTGTAAAAATGTTCCCTTCTCTCCACATCCACGCCAGCATCTGCAGTTTTGAGATTTTGTGATGTGGGCCATTCTCACTGGGGTTAGATGATATCTCAGGGATGTTTTGATTTGCATTTCTCTAATATATAGAGATGATGAACATTTTTTCATGTGTTTGTTAGCCATTCGTCTGTCATCTTTAGAGAAAGTTCTATTCATGTCTCTTGCCCATTGATATATGGGATTGTTGGCTTTTTTCATGTGGATTAATTTGAGTTCTCTATAGATCCTAGTTATCAAGCTTTTGTCTGATTGAAAATATGCAAATATCCTTTCCCATTGTGTAGGTTGTTCTTTGCTTTGGTTATTGTCTCCTTAGCTGTACAGAAGCTTTTCAGTTTAATGAAGTCCCATTTGTTTATTTTTGTTGTTGTTGCAATTGCCATGGCAGTCTTCTTCATGAAGTCTTTCCCCAGGCCAATATCTTCCAGTGTTTTTCCTATGCTTTCTTGGAGGATTTTTATTGTTTCATGCCTTAAATTTAAGTCCTTTATCCATCTTGAATCAATTTTCGTGAGTGGGGAAAGGTGTCGGTCCAGTTTCAGTCTTTTACATGTAGACATCCAGTTCTCCCAACACCATTTATTGAATAGGGAGTCTTTCCCCCAAGGTATGTTCTTGTTTGGTTTATCGAAGATTAGGTGGTTGTAAGATGTTAGTTTCATTTCTTGGTTTTCAATTCGATTCCAAGTGTCTATGTCTCTGTTTTTCTGCCAGAACCATGCTGTCTTGACCACTATGGCTTTGTAGTACAGACTAAAATCTGGTATGCTGATGCCCCCAGCTTTATTTTTGTTACTAAGAACTGCCTTAGCTATACGGGGTTTTTTCCGGTTCCATACAAAACGCAGAATCATTTTTTCCAAATCTTGAAAGTACGATGTTGGTATTTTGATAGGAATGGCATTGAATAGGTAGATTGCTTTGGGAAGTATAGACATTTTAACAATGTTGATTCTTCCCATCCATGAGCATGGTATGTTCTTCCATTTGTTAATATCCTCTGCTATTTCCTTTCTGAGGATTTCATAGTTTTCTTTATAGAGGTCCTTCACCTCCTTCGTTAGGTATATTCCTAGGTATTTCATTTTCTTTGAGACTATGGTGAAAGGAGTTGAGTTCTTAATTAGCTTCTCATCTTGACTGTTATTGGTGTACACAAAGGCTACTGACTTGTGGACGTTGATTTTATATCCTGAAACATTACTGTATTTTTTGATGACTTCTAGGAGTCTTGTGGTTGAGTCTTTGGGGTTCTCTAAGTAGAAGATCATGTTGTCAGCAAAGAGGGAGAGTTTGACCTCCTCTGCTCCCATTTGGATTCCCTTTATTTCCTTACCTTGCCTAATTGTATTGGCTAGAACTTCCAGCACTATGTTGAATAGTAAAGGTGACAGAGGACAACCTTGTCTGGTTCCAGTTCTAAGAGGAAAAGCTTTAAGTTTTACTCCATTCAGTAAAATATTGCCTGTGGGTTTGTCATAGATAGCTTCAATCAGTTTAGAAATGTGCCACCTATGCCTATACTCTTCAGTGTTCTAATTAGAAAAGGATGCTGGATTTTATCAAATGCTTTTTCTGCTTCTATTGAGAGGATCATGTGATCTTTATTTTTGCCTCTGTTAATATGGTGGATAACGTTTATGGACTTGCGTATGTTAAACCAGTCTTGCATCCCTGGGATGAAGCCTAGTTGATCATGATGAATGACTTTTTTGATGATAAGCTGTAATCTATTGGCTAGGATTTTGTTGAGAATTTTTGCATCTATATTCATGAGTGAGATTGGTCTGAAGTTCTCCTTTTTGTTTGGGTCTTTTCCTGGTTTTGGTATCAGGGTGATGTTTGCTTCATAGAATGTGTTGGGGAAGATTCCTTCTTCCTCAATTTTTTGGAATACTTTCTGCAGTACAGGAATAAGCTCTTCCTTGAAGGTTTGATAGATCATTCTGATGTGAATCCATCTGGACCAGGGCATTTTTGTTTGGAAGATTTTTTATTGTTTCTTTGATCTCGGTGCTTGAAATTGGTCTGTTCAGGAGCTCTATTTCTTCCTGGCTGAGTCTAGGGAGAGGGTGTGATTCCAAATATTGATGCATTTCCTTCACACTGTCAAATTTCTGGGCATAGAGTTTCTGGTAGTATTCAGAGATGATCTCTTGTATCTCTGTGGGATCAGTTGTTATTTCCCCTTTATCATTTCTGATTGAGGTTACTAGAGATTTTACTTTTCTATTCCTTGTTAGTCTGGCCAATGGTTTATCTATTTTATTTATTTTTTCAAAAACCAACTCCTTGTTTCATTAATTTTCTGAATGATTCTTTTGTTTTTAATTTCATTGATCTCTGATTTAATTTTGGATATTTCTTTTCTTCTACTGAGTTTAGGCTTAGATTGTTCTTCTTTTTCCAATTCCACAGGATCTCTTGTGAGATTGTTGATGTGCTCTCTTTCTGTTTTTCGAATGTAGGCATCTAAAGCGATGAATTTTCCTCTCAAAACTGCTTTTGCAGTATCCCACAGGTTTTGGTAGCTTGTGTCTTCATTGTTGTTATGCTCAAGGAAGTTAATGATTTCCTGTTTTATTTCCTCCTGCACCCATCTGTTATTCAACAGAAGATTGTTTAATTTCCATGCCTTTGGGTGGGGTCGAGCATTTTTGTTAGAGTTGAGTTCCACCTTTAGTGCCTTATGGTCTGAGAAGATATAAGGTAAAATTTCAATTCTTTTGATTCTGTTGATATTTGTTTTGTGTCCCAGGATATGATCAATTTTGGAGAATGTTCCATGGGGTGATGAGAAGAATGTATATTCTTTATCTTTGGGGTGGAGTGTTCTATATGTGTCTGTCAAGCACAGTTGTTCTAGGGTCTCATTTAAATCTCTTATATCTTTGTTTAATTTCTGTTTAGAGGATCTGTCCAGCTCTGTAAGAGGAGTGTTAAATTCCCCTGTTGTTATGGTATTATCAGATATCATATTGCTCAGACTGAGTAAGGTCTGTTTCAAGAATCTGGGAGCATTTAAATTGGGTGCATAAATATTTAGAATTGAAATGTCTTCTTGTTGTATTTTTCCCTTGACCAATATAAAGTGACCATCTTTGTCTTTTTTGACTTTAGTTGCTTTAAATCCACATGTATCTGAAAATAAGATTGCAACTCCTCTTTTCTTCTGAATTCCATTTGCCTGAAAAATTGTCTTCCAACCCTTGACTTGGAGCTTTAATTTGTCTTTTGAAGCCAGGTGTGTTTCTTGCAGACAGCAAATGGATGGCTTGTGTTTTTTAATACAGTCAGCCAATCTGTGTCTCTTCAGTGGGGAATTCAAGCCATTAACATTTATTGAGATAATTGATAAGAGTGGTAGTAATGTATTCGTCTTATTTTGTGAGAGTCCATTGCTTAGTTTTATCTTTTGCATCAGTGTGGAGGTTAGGTTCTTTCCTTTAATTTCTGAGTTCTTACTTTGCTGCTGATCCATTGTGGTGATCAGTGTGCAGAACAGGTTGAAGTATTTCCTGTAGAGCTGGTCTTGTTGTGGTGAATTTCCTCAATGTTTGTATATCTGTAAATGATTTGATTTCTCTGTCAATTTTGAAGCTTAGCTTAGCAGGGTACAGAATTCTGGGCTGGAAATTGTTCTGTTTAAGTAGATTAAAGGTAGATGACCATTGTCTTTTTGCTTGGAAAGTTTCATTAGAGAAGTCTGCGGTCACTCTGATGGATTTGCCCCTGTAGGTCAACTGGCGCTTACTCCTGGCAGCTAGCAGAATCTTTTCTTTTGTCTTGACTTTGGACAGGTTCATCACAATGTGTCTTGGAGAAGCTCGGTTAGAGTTGAGGTGACCTGGGGTCCGATATCCCTCTGAAAGCAGTGTGTCAGAATCTTTGGTGATATTTGGGAAATTTTCTTTTATAATATTCTCTAGTATGGCTTCCATTCCTCTGGGGCATTCTTCTTCCCCTTCTGGAATTCCTATAACTGGTATGTTGCAACACTTCATAAAGTCCCATAATTCTGACAGTGAACGTTCTGCTTTGTCTCTCTTCTTTTCTGCCTCTTTTACTATCTGAGTTATCTCAAGAACTTTGTCTTCTACCTCTGAAATTCTTTCTTCTGCATGGTCTAACCTGTTGCTGATACTTTCCATTGCATCTTTAAGTTCCCTAATTGACTGTTTCAGTTCCTTCAGCTCTGCTATATCCTTTTTATATTCTTCATATCATTCATCTCTTATTTGATTCTGTTTTTGGATTTCCTTTTGGTTATTTTCCACTTTATTAGCAGTTTTCTTCATTGTTTCCATCATTTCTTTCATTGTTTTCAACATGTGTATTCTAAATTCCCTTTCTGTCATTCCTAACATTTCTGTATAGGTGGAATCCTCTGCAGCAGCTACCTCATGGTCCCTTGGCGGGGTTGTTCTGGACTGGTTCTTCATGTTGCCTGGAGTTTTCTGCTGATTCTTCCTCATGAGTGGTTTCTTTTATCTGTTTCCTTGCCCTAATTTTCCTTTCACTTCCTCTTACTCTTTAAGTTCTCGTGCCTGTGGAAGTTGCGGGCAGGTTTAGACCGATTGAACACACGTGACCACTTGCCGGTTTTCCACTGTTTTAGTCCTCCTCTTGGGGTCCAGAAGTCTCTCGCTGACTCCCTGTATCCGCCAGGGGTGATTATAGGCAGATCCCACCAGCCAGAGATGTCTGGAGTTCTATCTCCCCAGACTCACGGTGCCCAGATGCAAGAAAGCTGTTACTCGGCTGCCATCTTGCTCCGCCTCCGTCTGTTTCTTCTTTTTTTTTTCCATACATAAATCTTCAGAGATTTTGATTGACCACTATGATTTATTAATTTACTGAGTATATTTATTTGTTAAGCATTTACCATGTGTACCCAGGTACTGAGATAGACATGGAGGTATATGAACAATTAGGCCTGACTGTTAAGTAGGGCTGGCATGAATGCTAATGGAAGTAGTATTTCAAATAAAACCTCCAGAAGGAATAATGCTTAAATATTGAGGAATGATGGGGAGTTTGATGGATGAACAAAGAGAGAGAGGTAGGGATTGCAAGTAGAAGGCATGATGGTGTATAAAGGAGCAGGTTGGAGGTCAGGAATGGAGATGATTAAGAGTTAGAAGTGACCAGAGGAGGAGGGCAGGGTCTAAGTTTGAATAGCCTTGTGTTCCTTATAAAGATATAGAATTCATTCAATCAGTAAGGGCAGTAGTTACAGCATTTAAGTACTGAACAAAAACATGGTATTCACAATAGGAGAGATACTGCATTTTAGATTCATAAAATTGACAGGTTGATTGAGCGATGTCTTTAAAAGTAATGTGAATCCCTAATTTTGTTGTTGTTGTTATTTACCAGTTTTGCCTCATCTCCCACCACCTCTTCTGGCTCTTCTTCTTCAACCTCTTCCCTCTTTTGCTCTGACCACCATCCAAGCTCATCGCTCCTAGTGATAGGAAGTATCTTAACTTTATCAGAATTTAATCTCAAGTTTTCAAAAAAAAAAACAAAACACAGTATCTTCCATTAAGCCTCATAATGAATTTAAATTTCAGCCTTCTTTCTACAAGTCAATTCAAAAATTCCTTTTGCTAATGGAATTTCAGTCACTATTGTGAGAAAGAGGAATATTTACATGGGAGAGCAATAAACTATTAGAATTATAATAAACTAGAATTGTAAGACTTCAGTAATACTCCTTTTCTCACTGATCCTGCCTCATTCAAGTTTTGAGAAGTCCTAATGGACAGAAACTGAAGCATTGCATCTCTCCAAAGAGCTTCAAGATTGTTTTTCCTGTCTACCCTTTCCCAACCATGTCCTTCTCACACAAAGCCTACCCACCCTCTCTGTGTCTGTTTCCCCTCCTGTGTTTATATAAAAGAGCTGTTAAAAAATAATGCAGTTGGAACTACTTTATAAAAGCACAATGCAGATGAAAGGCATGGCTATTAATTTATATTTCCAGGTAGAACTGAGCTCTGTATTTCTGTGCAGCAGTATTCCTCCAAGGAGCTCTATATTTAAATGGCCTAAAATGTTCATCTTTCTGTAATAGTAAGCACAATTCAATTCTCCTTCAGTTCTTGCATATGAGGTCATCTTTGTCCTCGCCAGCCTTTTGGAGACTCTTTCATTTCTAGATATAAACTTAAAGACTAAATTTCTGATTGGCCCTCGATTTGCATTAATGATTTCCTTCACGGGAAAAGTACTATTTTTCATGTTGAATCTTTATGCCTTCTTTCTTTTCTCAGATCCAAGAAGCAATGGAGACACACTTTGGCGGGGACGGCCGAAGAGCTGTACTCTACAGGCCTTCGAACAACAAAACAGACCTTCAGCTCTACCAGCGCATTCTCAGGGGACATGGCTATATGGTTGTCATTGCTGAAGAAAGGCTGGATGCTGGAGTTGGGCTGGGGCTGCTTGAACAAGGTCAGAATGATAGAAGTAAATACCAAAGTCATTTGACATATAATGTTAAACTATTTCCAGTATTTACTACTGTCTCCCCTAAAAGAATTTACAAAACCCATTTTTTTCCTCACATCCTAGAAAACTCCACTCCTTTTTTTTTTTTTTTACTTCTTCTCAATTTTTCTTGAGCTTTATCTCTTTATTCCTGAAATTATTTTGTTTATATTTTTGTAGCAATTTGAAGTTGCATAGTTCATGGCTAAACGCTACATAAAAAATGTTTATGTTTATGAGCCTGAATACATGTTCTGCCCCAAACCAAACGGCTCCATATTTTAAGAAAATTGCCATTTCATCTGACTGCTAGTAGAATGTCCTGAAATTGTTTCCAGAAACCAGCTTAAATGTGATTCACAGGTTGGCTCTAAAGATGAAAGAAGCCTGGGTATTTATCATGCCTACCATTACTTGTCACGTACTTTTATTTCTATCATTTGAAGAGGAAAATAAGAGCTGAGTTTTTAAACAAGTTATTTGGAAATAAAGTTGAGTAGATGATGAGGGTCAAAAGGGCAATAAGAATTGACATCTCTTGAGCAACTAACCAGGTGGCAGATTCCATGTAATATTCTGTGCTGAGGACTACATTCAACCCTCACGGTAGCCAGCTGAGTACCCTAAGCTTAAACAATAGTGATTTCCCCCAAAATCCAGATTCCAGAAGAGGAAACTGAGGCTTCCAGGGGTAAAGTGACTCACTGTGGATCTGACATCTGAGGCAAGTACAGGTTGGTGACACCTGTGTTCCAACATTAACACTCGCTTTCTCTGCTCTGCCTTTTGCAACCACATTCTCTTTTTCTGGTCCGTTGTCCTGCCTCGATCTATCATTATGAGAGGTACAATGATGTAGAACACTCACTCAGTGCAAGCAAATCAGACTTTTCTCTTCATGGTTATACAATATATCTATTTTTCTATTTATTAAAAGAGGATGGGGAGAATTAATTTGAATGTAACTGCTGCTCTCAGCCATGGTTTGCTTTGGGGAGAAGAGTCAGATTTCAGTGCCACTATAGTTTTCAAAACAATCTAACCATCATTATAGCATTTCTTCAGTTACATGTCCCCTGGCTGGTTTGTGCTGGTGAATGAAGGCAAGTTGGGAAGATGTTTCTGAAAAGGCTTGTGGGGTAATTTGGCCATGATCACCTTTTATCACATTGGCATTGAAATTGTAAGCTACTTCCTTAGCAAAGCTCTAAGAGAACAGAGCCCAGGAAGATCTGCTTTGATGAGAATAATGAAGGTCTTAAAATATGCAGTCTGGGCCATGAAGGCAGGCGTCTGTTATGCCATTTACTCATTCCTGTCCTCTAGGCTTCTGGAAACCAATAAGAAAAATAATAGGGCCAAGGAAAGTTCTGGAATATTATGGAGAGCTGAAGACAAACTTTGCAAACCTTTTAATTTTGTTGGTGTTAGCTATATGAAGGGACCAGTAGAAAGTTCTGGAACACTCTTAAATGTTACTCAGAAACCTATTTCATAGAATAGTTTTTAGTTTCAAGGTAAGATATAAAGTGTCTGGTCGCTTTCTCATCCCATAGAATATTTCCTACCATCCCTGATTCTATAGCCACTGCATGCTGCTGTCTGAGCCCTGGTCCCAGAGTGGTGCTAAGTGGCCCATGTGCCACTATTTTCTAAAATTCCTAAATTCTCCCACCCCCTTGGTGCTGCTACTGACTTTCTAAGGGCACAACACTGATTATGTGTACATTTCAACATGAATCACCGTCAGTTTTCAATCTTATCCAGCTCAAAGCGTATGGATTGTATCTCCTCTCTCCCTTGATATCCTTGGGTCAGTTCTACAAGAAAAGGAGGAATTACTCTGCAGCTTCCAAATACTAAAGATGTGTGAGGACAACCTGAAGGCAATAGAATCCAGCAGCCAGAGGAGCTGCTGGACCAAGTGGCACAAGATAACTATATGGTGTCACCGGAATTTGTCCAAGTAAATACTAATTTAGTTCTTTTTCCTCACATTCCCACAGCTTTTAAAACCTCAACTTCATAACTCTGTCTTGGCATTCTTTTCTTTTATTCTGTGTAATAATGTATTATTCCTGGATAGGCTTCGAGAAAGCTTAACAATTTCCTGACTATGAAAAATTGATTTTTGGTTTTTCATTTGATTTTGTTGTTTTCGCCGTGAGTACAATATGCTCCGAATATTTGAAATAAAAAAAAGTTGTAACTGTAAATCTAACATTTTCCTAATTATTTATCATATAAAAAAGCCACTTTTAATTTCAGCTTATGTGCTATGGCTGCAAATTTAACCTACAAATGACATCTGAACTGAAGTACTTGCTTATGAATTTTTTTTTCTAGTGTTGTGATTCTTATAGAATTTGTTTAGTTTAGCTTCACATATTCACCTCATGGCTATTTTACTGCGTGAGTATCAGCCAGCACAGAATATGAAACTATAATGGCACATTTAAACTTCAACTTCCCAAGTTGAGAGGTGTTGGGGAGGGGCAATAATTCAAGATGATCTGGGAGACCTACTTCATTTTGTCATTGCAACTTACATTTTACCATTATTAGTTATTTACTAACCTGTCGTTTGAAAACATTACATTAGAAACAAAATACATACTCCCACAAATGTTACTGAACACCTAGGTACAGATTTGACACATTGATAAATTGTATTCTTGGTCAGAGGGCTATACATATGAAATACATTTTCCCTATTCTGCCTGTCCATTTCACCTGATTTCCTCTCCTTTCTTAACATAGCCACAAATTCTTCTGTTTTCCTCTTTTTGTGGCATACTTCCATCTTAGAAACACTTTTTTTCTTTTTTAACTATTTGAGGGCAGAAAAGGATAAAAATTAGAAAAATTAAAAGATGCATAGATCAGACAAACAACATTCAACTCTTAAAGATAACCTATACCGGTAGAGCAATTTTTGGGCTTTGTTTTTCATTGAATTTTCCTGATGCCAATTAATTAACCATTTATTAAAAGTGAAAGCAAGCAATCTCAAGTCCTAAATTAGAACATGGGTGTTATGTCTCCTCCCACTCCATTAATTCCATTCTAGTGACATAGTAGAAGTTGATGGCTCTTCTGGGAAAGACCACAGGGCTATGAACATAGGCGCTTAAGCAAGTTATGTTTTCTGAGCCCTAGTTCTCTTATCTGTTAAAGGCCGTAATAATATTTATTTCAGAGTAGTATGTGGTTTTAATCACTTTGTCCAGCCTCATCACAGTTCTGGCAGGAATCAAAGTCGTCTCCTTTCTGTCATCCAATAGCCTGGGAATGAGGTCTAGAATTTTATATGTTAAAAATAGACACAAGCAATTCTTAGGTATTACACAGTTTGGGAAAGACTGTTCCAAGGGATATAGTTTTGATTCATAGAGTAGCAATTTTTAGAGTTAATATGGGGAATAAAATGCTGCAAAACTCTGCTTGCACTATTTATGATTTAACTGTGTAGGCATTTATAACTGGCATTTCATCTTTATATTGACTTCGAGAACAGTATGAGACAAGTGTATTTACAGACTTAGGCCTAAAACATGTAGCAGAATGAAAACATACACTTTTATGGTGCTCCAATCCCTTGTTTTGGAAAAATATATTTTATGTCTCTGTGTTTGTGATAACATATAATTCTCTAAAGGAAAAGAGAGAAGCACCATCCAAATTTTCTTTCCTATCATGTATGTGATATTCAGAAAATCAGTACTTCAATCGTGGCAACTGAAAGGAGAATAAATATTTTCCAAAAGTTTTAACCTACATTCATGGTGAAATCAAAGACTGTGTGGTCAAAGGGACTCTGACTCTGAGTAGATCTTTGTCATTAGATAAGAATTATTTATGTATAATTGAACAGCAGTGCATATTTGGCAATTTTCTGTCAGTTTCATCTTACATTTGCAAAATTTTATGTATTTTAATTTGTGTGAAAAACAAACAAACTTAAAATGAATGTTACAGAATTGGAGTCACACTTATAGTTTCAAATTGCACTTTTTTTTTTTTTGTAGCATGGAGGTTTTACATAGAAAGTTTTTGAAGAAATACAAAAAGTAAAAGACCATAGTGATTTTATTCCTAGGACCCAGCAAACTGTAGCCACTGGGCCAAGTTTAGCTCACTGCCTGTTTTTGTAAATAAAGTTTTATTGGAACATAGCCACACTCTTTTGTTTTTGTATGGCCTTCGGCTGCTTTTGTTCTAGAAAGGCAGAATTTGTTGCAACAGAGATTGTATAGCATTTAAAGACTAAAAATTTTATTAGTAGGCCCTTTATTGAAAAAAATTTGTTGATCCTTGTATCTAGACTAATTCTAGTAACTCAGTTCCATGCCAAGCTGAAGATTAAATTCTAGGTCTGGAATATTTCATTTTTTAACTTGTACCAAACTTCATTCAAAAAGGATTTGTACCATATGTTTGCAATACAACATATGGTAACAAAATAACTAAAATGGAAATACAGTGGAACCTCTATAACCGACCACCTCCTTAAGCTGATCTAATCTTCATGGACCAGACATGGACCAGATGTACCATCAGCACAGTAGGCCTAGTTCCTTACATCGACCACCTCCGTATGTTGCTAGTTTGTTACAGTCCCTTGGGTGGTCAAATTACAGAAATTCTACTCTGTAAAATTCGGGCAAAAACTGGATATTCCTCTTAGCTAACATAATTCAGGCTTAGTTTGACTGGGAACCTCCAAGCACCTAGAACAAGAGAAAAAAATACAATGTTTTTTTCTCAGGAAGAAAGGACCATTATGGTTCCTCCCTTTAAGCAGTATATCGGTGCGGTCCCCAACCCCACATTCTGTGGCCCATCAGGAACTGGGACCACAAAGCAGGAGGTGAGCGAAGCCCAAGGCGTATTTGCAGCGGCTCTCCATCATTCGCATCCACCTTCTGCGCTGCGCCCCCTGTGAGATCAGCAGCGACGTTACGTGATCTCCAGAGCCGGCGCCCTGCTGGAAACTGCACCTGCGAGGGATCTAGGCGGTGCGCTCCTTGTGAGGATCTGACACCTGATTATCTGAGCTGGAGCTGAAGTGGTGATGCTGGTGCTGGGATTGTCTAGTTGTAGAAGAACAAGCTCAGGGCTCCCACTGATTCTCCACTATGGTGAGGGGTATAATTATTTCATTATGTTATTACAATGTAATGATAGCAATAAAGTGCATAATAAACATAATGTGATCGAATTATCCCCACACCCTGCCCCCCCATCTCCAGTAATGGAAAATTGTCTTCCAAGAAACCAGTCCCCAGTGTTAAAAGGTTGGAGACTGCTGGTATATTTGAAACAATAAAGGAGTATTAAGTTTATGCAATGGGTCAAAGGTCAGAGCAATATTTGTATCGCAAATTGAGTGGCTGTCTTGGTTCATATAGCAACTTTACAATATGAAGCAAATGTGTAATATTACAGTACGTTATACTGAAGACATTTCTATGAAGGGTTAGAGTTAATACCACGATAAATACTATTTATTGGTATTTGCATTGATAGTAAACTTGATATATTGTGTCCCAGAGAATGGTATTTGAAATGATGCTGCTTCAGAGCTTTTTCTCTCCTAATAAGGACACTGTAATTTACCAGAATGTTTTCTTGGGAAACACTATTAAAAGATATAATTAATAGAACGAGAGATACAGATCACTACTTAATGTTGTGGAACATATATTAAAAAAGAAAAACCTATTTACTTCCTTGTTTATAATTTAATAGATTTCTATCCTTCTATTTACATTCACTGGCACTTTTAAAAATGTCTAACCTATCAATGTGTCACTGGAGACTTAGTCTAATTTTGAAGGTTTATTTATTGTGGCTACTTGCCAAAAGCTTTTTCTAAAGTTTGTATGGAAAAGAAACGTCTACTGCAGATCAATCTTAACCTTTGTAATGGGAAACATATTTTGCGTTTTTCTTTAGTTTATCTATATTAAAAAGAAGCTATAAGGAAGTTGAGATTTAAATTACTAGTAAAAAGAGCTTAACCACAAAAATTGCTTTCTTGGGATGAGGGGTGTGGATAGTAGAACCTAGGGATTAAAAATTATAAGCTTTGAAGTAAGACAGAACCTGGGTTAGAGCCCCTGGTTTTACTCTTTAATGGTTATTATGACCTTGGGTAAAGCCTCACTTTTCATATCTGAAAATTGATTGTTTTGAGAATGATACAAAGTATCCCACAAATGGGATATAATATTGTTGTTACTATTGCTAAACAGTTCCAGAAAGAAGAATATAATGTTTCCTATGTAGAAAAAGGGATTTAGAATGTGAAGTAGTATAAGGGTCCTGCTGCTGGGTATTATTTTGGATGAAATGATGTGATGTGTGTTCTTCAACTCAGAGTCCCTCAACTGACATGTTCTCATTAAAAGGTCTGCATTGTACATCCTCCTGAAACTTGGCCACATAAGTTGAATCCAGAATCTTCTGGATTCTTCCTTTAGAAAAACCTCAGACCAAAAATATCAGTAAGCTCCTTAAGATCAGGGGCCATGTCTTTTCTCTTCATCACATATAAACTTACTCTCCAAGTAGGGGCATGTGATAAATATTTATTGAATGCATGAATAAATGAAGATAAAACAGTGCATCAATATATTTGAGCCTCATAAATAAATAAAAATTAATTTATGAAACTTTGATTTTTGTATAATTTTAGAGGAACACTGATATTCTACCTATACTCAAATCTACTCCTCTAACAAAGTTAATGCAATCATAAATAGAGTAGTACTGTGTACATTGTAGGCTGATACTGTGTACATTGAATGATTTGAGACTGCTGGGGGGAAAAAAAAACAGTGTCCTTTTTTTCAGAATTCTACTCTTTTGATTCCAAGGCTGTCCTCTCACATTCAGCAGTGTTCCTCAGCCTGTTTGTTGGTTTGGAAGATGAGTGTAGTTCTTTAGGTGCTGTGAACTTTTCATAGGGATGTATTCAGCAGAAACTCAAGTAAGCAGAGAGGACAGGAGACCCAGACCTGTGGGTCTTCTGCTGAGAGGTGGTAACTGATTCACGGAAGGTTTAATATTCCATAAAGCAAGGTAAGACTATACCTAAGGATAGTCTCCAGCAAAAAAAACATAAAAGTAAGCATATAACTTTGGCTGCTTTGAACATAGAAAACGATAAGGAGAAAAAAATCCAGAGCTCCATTGTATCAGTGAGTTCTCATTTGCATCCTCTGTGTTAGATTTTCTAGTTATTTTTCTTAGCATAATGTGAAATAGTCACTCATATGGTCTCCCCATACCTTCCTTTGGAAAAAATATATCTTGTGACCTAGGATTTTTATAACATATACTTCTCCAAAGAAAAAGGAAAAGACATCATCGAATTATTCTCTTTCATCTCTTCCTTATGCTAGTTAGTAAATCATTGTTTTAGTTCATAGAATGGTGGAATAGAATAGAGAATTGATATTTTTTCAAAAGATTTTAACCTGCTCTCAGAGATGAGACTAAGTAATACATACTTCAAAAGACTCTGATACAGAGTCTATTTTGTCACTGAATCAGAATTATTTATACATACTAGAAGAGGGATATTTCTACAGTTGCAGCAGAAATTGGAATTTGCAGCAGGATTGAGAAAATAGGTTATTCAATTGTAAAGAAAGTTTCTGAGAGACCTTCAAGTAGTTGACAAAATTTTTTTCTGAGATGCTTTAGTACAATATTTATTTTTACTAACTGTAGAGGGATGACGAGGACCAATTTATGAGTGGACATTTTTATCCATCAGAGTTGTTCAGCTACGAAACAGCCCATTTCAAAAGGGAAGAAGTTTTGTTGGAACAGAAGCAAGTCTGGGGTGCTGCTGAAAGGATTGCTGTCTTTTATGTAGAAGGGGAGAATGAGTTAAATGGCCACCAAAGTTTTCTTCATCTGTAAGTTCTCTGATGCAATACAAGACTCATTCACACGGATGAAAGAAAGCAAAACAAAAATGTACGTTTTATCAACATGAGGAGTACTTTTCTTTAGTTTTTGCTTTTAGCCCGGGTCTGGCTGGGTGGAATGGCAAGCCGGGAAGGAGTGGGGAAGCATGTCTGGAGAGAATTTGGAAGGACCCTCCTTGGTTAGTAGTGCAGGCGTGTTTATAGCGGATGCTTCTGCTGATAACTTCAAACTGGATGCCTAGAGAATTTCTCCTCTTCTCTTTCCTTCCCCCCCCCCCACCCCACACCAGCGCCCTGCTGCTTTCCTGAGGTTAATATGCTCCATGACCATTTAGCAGGAAGACAAAAGAGGAAAGGCACATTTGAAAGGCACAGTGTGTTTCGCCCAGTACGCCTTTGACATGCGTTTTTTATTATACAAGTAATAGGCTTTGGACGGAGGGCATCAGAAGTGCTTCTGTACTTTAGTTAATCAAACTGGGGAGAAAAAAAGGAAGTTGAATCAAAAGACCTTATACGTCCACCCCATTCTATTTTATTATATTATGACACACAGTAATTGTGTGCTCAGCTTTATTGTTATTTTCCTGATGTATTTATGACCAAACAGAATTTGCTCTTTAATTGGCATGCTGGAGCTCAAGGAATGTTTATTTAACCTTAACTCAGTTGAGTTGTTTATACTACAAGGACTTGAGTTCAATTTACTTTAATTTTTGAAAAAACTGTATTTATGAAAGTTGAGCTTAGGGTGACCTCTCCATTCTGATGTTTTCTTTACCCTTCCCCGTGCAAAGAGAACAAAAAGCCAGTGTCTCGTTTTTACTCCAAGGAAACTAAACTGCTTCCTTAAGTGGTTTAGTTCTTCCAATTGAAAATGGCAACCAGATGTTTGCTGAAATCCCTAGCACTGCGCCTTCTTTCTGTTTGATCTTTTTCAGTTTCATAGAAACCAGATTGGCTGTTTGAATATTCCAAAGCTAAGAAATGTTTAATGTAACTTTGAAGACACTTTCTCTGAACTGTTTTATTAAATGTGCTTTTTTACTTTCATTTTTAAAGAAAGGCACAACATTGAAAATTTAATGAGTAATTTATTTTAAGTCATTGTTCTTTTTATATATTATTAAAACAGAAAAGACTTTATTTTTTCAGAAATTAGACATTTTTATTTGGTTTTGGCACAGACTAAACTGTGCTTTGAATGTACATTTAATTTGTAAAAACAAATAATATCCGTATTATATTTAGATTGAGGAAAGACTCCAGGAAAGATAAACAAACTCCTTCATATGGGACTTTTCAAAGGACAGTGTTTGTAGACTAACTAACAAGGGAGGTAGGGAACTTCAGATAAAGTGGGTTTACTGTGCTAATGCATTATCAGAATTAGCTGCTTGAAACATTTTTGACGTTTTCCTCAATTTGAGAGGAGTTTAGGAGCGTTGAACTGTATTTCTAACACTCCCTTTTAGCTTTTGTACCACTTTTACTCTCTATTCTCAATATTATAAATATTATTAAAGCCTACCTAATCATTCCCTTTTTGGACTTGACTTTCCCCAAGTTATATTAATATTTTACTCAATGATCTTTCATCTTCTTCTTCTTTTTTTCTATTGTTGGGGATTCATTGAGGGTACAATAAGCCAGGTTACACTGATTGCAATTGTTAGGTAAAATCCCTCTTGCAATCATGTCTTGCCCCCATAAAGTGTGACACACACCAAGGCCCCACCCCTCTCCCTCCATCCCTCTTTCCCCCCCATAACCTTAATTGTCATTAATTGTCCTCATATCAAAATTGAGTACATAGGATTCATGCTTCTCATCTTCTTTTTTTAAGCTGAAATAAATTCTTCCGAACAGTATCTCTTCATGGATGTTCAAAGTGCAATTTGGGAAACAAAAACTTAAAGAAACATGAATATTTTTTCTCTTTACCAATCTCTCTCCAGTTAACATTCTACAATCAGACTTTTGCCCCTACCTATCTCCTTAAAGTCTCTCTTTAAACTTTACCAAGAGATTCCTTTTTGTTAACGAATCCAGTCACGATATTTGTAGTTGAATTATTTTTGGTACATGGGTAGAAGAGTAGATTTGAGTGTGAGTAGAATATCAATGTTTTTCAAAAGCCATATACATTTGTTAAATTACTGAGTTAAGTAAGCATTGATGTGACTTCACTGAGGTGGTTTCTCAGTGACCTTGATCTGACTCTGGCAGAGTTTCCCAAACTTGATGAAAGGCACAAACCACAGGGGCTGAAGATTGGGAGTTTTCTTCTGAACTCTCTGCTCTTTTAATTTCAGTAGTGCTGCCTCACTTCTGACTCCTCCTTCTTTGTATCTTTCCTCTTAATATGGGCATTGTCCAAGATACTCAGCCTTAGTTATCATTTTCCTCCTCTCGTGATACTCCACCAAAATATCTTCTATTCTGCATACTCAATAATCCCCTTGGGGGATATTACCCCTAAATAATGTTGAATCCTAACCTGGCTCCTACGGGCACAAGTTCAAGAGTCAAGATTCTCCAGTACCTGACAGATGCTTTGATTCGTGAGTGCCACTGCCTTGACATGTAGGAAACAGAGGCGATTCTGCCACCCCAGCAGCGTCTATTGTTCTTGCCTGACATGTTTCTGCTTCGGGTTCTCTATTCTGTCACCCTCCCAGGCTCTACCACGCATTTGCCACATCCTGTCTATCCTTCAGCCATGACACACATCTGTTACTGAGTCCTCTAAGCTGCACCTCTGCCCTATCAGGGTGTCCCCTTCATTGCACTTGCTTTGTTTCTCCCTTGGACTGTTACAGCACCTGTTCTGTACTCCCCTATTATTAATATTTCCTATGAGGTGGAACACATATGTCTGAGCCAGTCACCCAGTGTTTCCTGTGACTTGATGTCAGACACCTTCTCATGCTTGCAGTAGCCACCCTCTCAGGCCTGCCCCTGTAATCCTATTGCTTAAGGAACTTAAAATTTTAAAAAGCCAAGACCCAGGCCACACTCTAGAAAATTAACCCCAAATTTGGTGGGAGGGAGATGGCCAGGGACATCATTATTTTTTATAGGAGCCTTCCAAATGATGTTAAAGTGTGGCCAGGGAGGAGAACGCCTGTTATTGGCCTGATCACATTCCAAAACTTTCTACCTTGCCTTGCTATGGCAGGTTTTTATTTCCTACAATTCTCTCCTCCTTGCTGTCATTTCTTAAATGAATACCTGGATCCCCCCATCAATTCCTCTCAAACTAGAAATAGTGAGCAAATTATCTAAGATCTCCTCACACAATATTCTTGCATCTCTGATGCCCAGGGTATGCTTTATGTCGTTTTAAAATTATTTTTGTGTGTTCATCTATTCTTTTGTATTATAAACTTATTAAAGCAGGGAGTATTTTATTCACCTGTTTACATGCTGTCCTGCATAAGGTAATATTTTGCATATACCTAATAGATACACAATTAAATGCATAAGCAACTGAAAAAATAAACTTACAAATGCATTAAAACAGTGGAATCTTTCCTTCAGATATTTAAGTGCCATTTTCTTCTTTGAGGTTTTGGGAAAAATTAGTGATTGTGATAGGAAAAAGTTGCTTGATAGAACAAAATGAAACGTGCTGAGGGCTACGTCTGAGCACAGCCAACTGAGGAACAGAACTCATCGCCTTCACTGTGATCCTGTCTCAGATTTCCCCAAGCCTGTGTTTCAAAGAACAGAGTTAATAGTAATCACCACCAAGTTAATAGTAATAATAGTAATTATTATTATAATAACCAATTTTAGCTCTTTCTCTCAGGAAAAACACGAAGGCATGTGTGAATTCATCATTTGTGCAACAAAATGTTCCATTTAGAGTGGAGAACTCTTGGAATTTTAAAAATCTTGCTTAGCATTCCACCTCCTTATCAGACTGACCAAACAAGCGACTCATGGGTATGGGGAGCAGAGGCCACTCTCAGAGGGGGATCCCTGGCTAGCTCTGTGTTTAGTAACTATCAGAAAGTAAAGGGAATCTCTGCCTGAATCTTTGCTAAAAAATACAGTTTTGGCAAAACTCCACCACAGTGTCTATTGATTTGTAGGATGCTGAGTTTCAGACTTGGTGAGCATGGAGATTGTTTGGAAGTCACAGACTGCTGGGTCCTACTCACAGTAGATCTGTTCTGGTACAGTAAGAATGGGGTGGCGGTAAGTACACATGATGCCCAGTGGGAACAGTGTGCGGGTACACGGCACACTTCCTGGTGCAGGACATTGCTACAACTTGGACTTTACAAATGCAAACAATGGAACCTAATTGTGTATACCCTCATATGAATCTGAAATTTAAAAAAAAAGAATGGGGAGGCAGGTTAAGAATTTCTATTTCTAACAAGTCTCCAGGTATGTTAATTTGCTAGTCTGGGTCATGTGCTGAGGATCACTGTGCTAGTCGCTTTGTTATTATTGGTTTTCAACATAGAATTTCTTAAAAAGGCACAGGCAACTTTGCCTGGTTACTATTTTAAATAGTTAATGGCCAAAAAATTCCTTATTTGCCTCCCCAAGACCACGAATCAGCCTTCCACAGTGGTGAGAAAGCCTCATTATTCAATTTACACGGATGCTAAACCCATGAATTATGAATTGACCAGCACAGTCTCAGTATGTGTTAGCTTAATTCTTTGCAGTCAAAGCCAGTCATCTTATTTTAAAATGATAGCGACAAGCAGCTGAGTTTAAACTGTTTTAGGACACATTGGACTTGCTGGGAGACAGTCAGATCAAGGCAAAAATACAGACACGTGATTTATCGCAAGTGATACTTATAGGCCCCCCAAAGAGAAGCAAGATGATACAGTGGAAAAGAACATTAGCCTGGGTAATATTATCCATGTGAAACCATGATTAAGTTACTTAATTTCTCCAAATGCCTTTCATTGACATAAAATGACGATTTTTGTATTAGACGATGATCTTTGAGTTCTATTCCAATTAGAAAGTACAAAAATATAATAATAAATGAGAGGTATTACCTGTAACCCCACCAATAGTGACAGTTAATTTTGGACATATTTCTTTATAAGTGTTTTTTCCATTTTACTCAACTTTCTAGCTTGATTTTTCAGCTTGCTATTATATCAGAAACACATGCCATAAAAACTTTGTAAACATTATTTCAAGGGCTACCTGAGCTTATATGTATTTACTTAATGTTTACTTAATTTACATACTTTTTCCAATATCATTAGTTACTTACATTTCCAATGTTTTGCTTTTGTGAATAATGCACTGGCAACATTTTTGCATATAAATCTTTGTCCATGTTCCTAATTATTTGTTCAGCATAGATTTCTAAAGTTAAAATTACTGGAATGAAGAGTGAGAATCAGTGTTGAAGCTTTCCTTTCGTGTTGTCAAAATTCTATCTGAAAAGGTTAAAGCATTTCCCATCAGCCACGCAAGAAATTTCCCATCTTGATAAACCTCATGAATTTCAAATCTCTCATTTTAATAAGCGAGGCTGTTTGAAGATTGAGAACTTTATCTGTTGTTCTATGACAATATAGCATGAAAATCCAAATTCACAGCTGTAGCCTAAAACAGATTGAGGTCTTCTGGAAAACTGATATTTGCCTCATCATAGAAATAAATGCTGGGGATGTCACTATAGCAGACCTACTCCACGGTCATCTGAAGGCTCACCCACATGGCCAGCGTATCAGGAATAATGAATGTTTACGTGTTCATTGGTGTGTTTGCTCAGACTTCTATTCATTATTTGTCTGCCTTCAGGAGTAATAGTATATTAAGCCTTTCAGCAAGAGTTTATTTTGTGTGGTGCCTGAAATCTCTAATTCATAACTGTACACAGTATGAGTACAGCACGATGAGACTGATTTTGTTTCTTGTTTTATGGAAAGAAATCCTACTACTAGTCACTCTTCAGAACACTCTGAATTTTAAAATGATTGAAGTCTGGTTTAATTTTCAATACCTTTTTTTTTCTATACACATTTTATTGACATTTTAGAAACTTTGAACTGTTTGCTTTCCCACAAAGAATAATATTCCTTTACCTGGATGCATATTCTAACTGCATTTTTAGAAGATAGTCTTCCTATTTATAAAGATGTTACATGTTTATAGTAGAATATTTAATCAAATTTTTACAAATGCAGTAGAGCCTCCATAGTTCACCACCTCCCTACACTGATTGCCTCCTTATAGAGCGGACACACACCACATGTATGTGACAGTACAGTAGGCCTTGTGCCTTGTGTTGACCAGTTTGTTACAGCCCCTTGCATGGTCAACTCACAGAAGTTCTACTGTACAGGCGGGGTGTAGTGGCTACGGCTGGTAATACCAGCACTTTGGGGGCTGGGGTAGGAAGATCGTTTGAGCCCAGGAGTTTAAGATTGCAGTGAGCCATGATGATGCAGCTGTATTCTAGCCTGGATGACAGATAGAGAACCTATCTCAAAAAATGTATATATTGGAAAATGCAAAAATGAAAGTCAAAATTACTCCAGATTCCATAAGTAACATGTGTGTGTGTCCAGGGATTTCTTTAAGCTTCTCTCTCTCTCTCTCTCTCTCTCTCTCTCTCTCTCTCTCTCACACACACACACACACACACGTAGCCTACACACGTGTAGGATCTTTTTCTTCCTCCCTCTTTACAATTTATGTAAATGTCTTGGCATATCAACATTATTTTCAAAAAGATTTAATACATTTTAAAATCAATAGTTTTAAACTAGCCTTTATTGATTACAGTAATCCTTCCCTTATCTGTGGTTTTGCTTTTTGTGCTTTCAATTATTCAGGGCAAGCCACAGCCTGAAAATAATAAATGGAAAATTCCAGAAATAAACAGTTTATACATTTTAAACTTTGTGCTGTCGGTGCCACACCAGCCAGGGCCGTGAATCATCCCTTGGTCCCGTGTCTCCACTTCGTAAACACCACTCTCTGGTTCGTCACCGACTAGCCCTCTGCAGGGTTAAATAGACCATTGCTGGTATTGCAGGTTTTGTGCTCAAGTAACCCATATTTAACTTAATTATGGCCCTAAAATGCCAGAGTAGCAATGCTGGCATATTGTTATAATTACTCTATTCTATTATTGGTTATTGTTAATCTCTTACTGTGCCAATTGTCAAAATAAATTTTACCATGGGTATGTGTGTACAGGAAAAAACTGTATTGATAGGGTCCAGTACTATGCATGGTTTCAGCCATTCTCTGGTGGTGTTGAAAAGTATCCCCTGCAGAAAAGGGGGACTACATATTAACTAAATGCACTGTGCAATACATTTTAGCAGCATTAACTCATTTAATTCTCACTACTAGTCCATAAGGTAGATATTTCTATTTCATAGATGAAGAACTGGAGCTTAGGGAATCACATATCCAAAATAGTCCATGTCATAAATGGTAGGGCTGAGATTTGTCCCAAGGACTATCTACAAACCTCAGCTTTTAACTACAATATCATACTGGTTCCTTGAAAGCGTATAGAAAACATATACTTCATTCTTTTTAGTATCTTATTCTACAGTATAACATACTTTTTTTTCTTTCAAATTTGTGGGGCTACAAATATTTTGGTCACATGAATTGCTTCTGTACAGCTTGAGTCGGAGTTACAAGTGTGCTACTGTAACTGTTAGGTGTGAATTTGCCCCTTCCCTACGCCCCCACCTGCTTCCTTTCCATTAAGTCTTACTACCATATGTCAATTCATTAGTTTCAATTTAATAGGTGAGTACATTTGGTATTTGTTTTCCATTCTTGCAATGCTTCACTTAGAAGAATGCTCTTCAGTTCCATCCAGGTTTCTACAAAAGGTGTTAGTTCACCATTATGTTTAATGGCCGAGTAGTACTCCTTAGTATACATCTACTACTTTTTATTAATTAAAAAATATGGGGTATATCGTGTGTTAAAATTAACTCCTTCTAAATATACATTTAGAATTTTTCAACTTGTTGCTATAAAATACAATTTTGCTGAAAAATTTATTTATATTATATTTTGGAGATTTGATTGATAATTCAAAATTGTTGGCTCAGTTGGTAAAAATGTTAGAACTTTGTGATCCTCCCTGATAAATTCTCTACAAAAAGATGCTTCTTATTTTTACTTCCATCAAGAGTGCTGGTTGCCCACGTGTCTTCAGAATAGAATTTACCACCTTTCTTTAATCTGACAAGGTTAAAAAATGACACAAAAATTTTATTTTTCAATGAAAAATTTGAGTTGTACATCAATTTAAAATTATCTTATAATGCCATTTTAAACTTAATTTTTATTTGTAACACGTTTTTGTATTAAGTATGAATAGAATAAATGGAAAAGCAAATCCAAGTGGCAGAAGGAAGAAAAGAGGCTAAAATTCACAGAAAGTGAGGGAAAAATAATTTAAAATAGATCATACCTTTTTACATGCATTAGGCTGGCAAAAGCTGAAAATGGTGATCCTGCCTATTGCTGGTGGGGATTCTGAGAAAAGGAGCTCTCATACGTTACTTGTAGAAATAAGAAATGTTATCGACATTTTGGGGAAGGCAATTTGGAGAGTCTATGAAACTTAAAATATTTATATGTTTTTAAGTCAGCAATCTTATTCTTGAGAACCAATATGATAAAAGTTAGGGCATCAAATATTATAAAATATATACATAAAGATTAAAATTAATAATGTTACGGAAATAGAGAAAAATGATTTTAAATAAGGACAAACAAAACAAGGAAAAAGAGATTGCTATCCAAATTTTTAGTAGTGATTAAGCTACGTAAGTGAAAAGAGAAAAACAGAAATTATGTTCTGAATGTCTCTGGAAGGTAGAAAATTAATGTTATGAGCCTAGGTAAAACTATGATTTGACAGAATTTTGTTAAAATACGTGAGATAAAATATGCTTCTCAGATGTGTAGGAACAATGTGCTTTAATAGTACTTGGCATAGTTTCACATTGACCTAAATATTCTTCATCTCACAGATGACAGAATTATTGCCCTCGGGAGACACTACTGATATACTCTTGGATTCTGGGAGCAGGGCCAATTTTAGGAAAATTGTGAAGTGGATGAAACTAACCTTAGGTGATAGCCCTGTTTACATGCCACCTAGTTCCCTCCTTATCTCCAGCATCCACTTCAGGGTCCCAGGAGGCCTCCCTTTATCACATTTCAAGGCTCAAAATGTCACCTGCTCCAGCAAATGCACTTGCCGTGCCAATCAGAGAAAACCGCTGAGCCCAGTTTAGGTAATGTGCCTGCCTTTCAACTGAGGCTCACCACTGTCGAGTTCTCTCTTTTTCTAAGGTAGAAACTGCCACTGGATGTCTATTGAGTTAATAGGAATGCCTGTTAGAAGAGATGGCATTCCCAATTCCTGGGCGGAGTGCCTGCTGAAGAAACATGAGGACATGGGGCAGAATTAGAAGAGAAAATTGTTTCCTGTGTTTTCCAAATTACATTTACGTCATTCTGTCAAAAGCCATAAATAATAGGCTGGCCAGACATATGGAAGATGTCACATTTGGTTTCTTGAAAGTTCATAACCTACGATAGGAATTTATCTGCCTGTCTACTGCCCACCCATCTGTTTATTAAACAAATGCTAATATAAAGCTTTCAAATATTAGGCACTGTTCTAAACAATTTACAAATATTAACTCATTTAGTCCTCCTAATTCCTCCCCCTCCACCCCCGTTGGTATTATTATTCCTGATTGGGAATGTTTTTAAGCCTCACATTTTCTTTGTTTGGAATGTCCCTGAACAAACTCATTAGATTATCTGCTGCTTGATTTAAAAAAATGGAAGATAAGACTTGCCTCATGAATATCTCACAAGAATGTTATGATTTGGTTCAGAAAATCTTCCAAGATTACTGAAAATAATGCCATGAATAAGAGATGCATAATTTTAAAATACTTTTGGCGTGAAGTTATAAGTCGCTGAGAGATAGTGGCCATTCGTTTCCCGTGTTAGTGAATTATATTTTCTCAAGCCTTAATTCTCATCTCTGCTGACTTAGTGTGGAATTATTCTTGGAATAAATTAGAAATCAATGGCTGTCTTCCCCCTCTCAGATTGTTCACAGTCCCCAATGCCTTATTATACAATGTTAAACCAGATGCAACTAGGTTTTATTCTTTGCATTTCAAAGAAGTCATGCAAAATAACTTTTAATAGAACAGGAAGAAGGAATAATATTTGGTTAAATGAAGTGTCATAATGCTAATTATACACCAAAGCCTCCTTTGCTGTACTGTGGAATTGGGTATAAGGAGTATCTGTCAAAAAGTCACATCAAGTACTCAAGTAATAAAAGAATCCAATTTAAAGCATCAACCTCATAGCAAGGATTACGGGGAGGACATTATTATAGCCAGGCATCAGGTATTTTATAATTGACACCAAACCTTCAAGTTTTATCCCATACATTGTTCTTAAATAAAAGCTATATATAGAACACTGTAACTGGCAGAGGGAGGGAGGAGGTTATTACACTGTCGAGTGAGACCTTTCAGAGAACTAACTGGCAGTGGTGTGTATCAGAATTCCTCAAAATTATATGTGTAGAAGCATCATCTGGGGATCTTGTTATCCATAAATTCTGATGTGGTAAGTTCTAAGGTGAGGCCTGAAATTTTACATTTCTACCAAGCTTTCAAGGGAGATGATAATATGCGTCCTTGTACCATTTTTGAAAAGGAAGGCTGTGCATGTTTCATTGTAATATCATTAGAATATAAACAGTTTCAAAGGCAGAAATAAAATGTATCGAGAGAACAGGAAAGTAAGCAGCCAATTCTGAAGGTGGGGACCTAGGAAGGTGTCACACGTAGAATACCTGGCCTAGAAGAGGAATCACGTAGGCAAATATTGGAGGGAAGGGCATTCTGCAGCCTGAGCTGCGCCTTAGAGGCACACAAGTGGGTAAGGGCTTAGAGTCTCAGGAACAAACAAGGGTGAGGTGTGGCTGAAGGGAAGGAGTGTGTGTGAAAGGGCGGGAGCTGCTTCGTGGAAAGGACACTAGAACACTAGCTTGGGGCTGATGCTGAGGGCCTTGGCTGCTTTGCTAAGGAATTTGACCTGTATTGTTCTGGCAACCATAAGATCCTGTATTTTAAGAGGATAATTCCAGCTGTAGGGAGGAAGATAGATTTGAGAAGGAAAAGTAATTCTAAGCAGGGAGGCTAGTTAGGAGACTTTGCAGAGATGGTGAGATCTTAGATTTGGAGAATGGGATGGGATTTGGAAAGACCAGGAAATATGTCAAAAATTCTAGTTTAGAATTGATGGGATTGAAATTAATGGGATATCAGAATGAGAGGTGAATATAAGTTGAAGATGACCTTATGCTTTCTAGTTTGCAGGAGAGTGGCTACAGCTTTGATGATTAAAAATAAAATCAAAGGAGGAGCAAAAGATAATGAGTTCGGATGGGTTCTCTCTCAGCAGGGCACCTGTTCTGCGGTGTACCTGGAAACGACTCCTGAAACACGGGAAATATTAAGAAATCTGAATCTGGGTGTTGATGACAGAGAAGCAACAGCTGAAACGATAGATGTAAATAAAAATTCCAAAGGAGTTAAATTTAGAAGGAAAGAGTAATAATAATAAGACAAGAATAGGAATTTGAGGAACCTAAAACTCCAAACTAGATCTATTATTCAGTGCTCTATTAAGAAAAAAAACAACTGGAACTTTTATTTGAAGGAATGTGTCCCCGCATTCCTTCAATTATAATTATTATTTATTTTATAATAATATTATTTTCCCTTTTCTATACTGCAGTGCTGGTTGGTTTGTAGACACATTCTTAGCTTAGAACATTTTGGTGAGATACAGAAAGTCCCCGAGTCACAAACATCGACTTATGTAAAACTTGCACTTAGAAACAGAGGCTCTTACAGGCAATAGGTAAATGTACCTGTTACAACTTACATACAAATTCAAGTTAAGAACAAACCTACACAACCTGTGTCATTCACCACCCAGGGACTGCCTGGATGTAAGTAGCACATGAGAGTTTATATCCAGCTGCAACCATGGAACAACCGCCATCGTATTTTCTCAGAAGAATCTGTTTCTTCAGACTTGTTGAAAACTAAAGTCCCCACTTCATATTTTCTTATTTTTTATTATGATTATTTTTTTTCTAACCGTTTTGTTTCAAGACCCCACACAGAATACCACATTACATGTAGTCATGATGTTTCCTTAGGCACCTTTCAGCTATGACAGTTGCTCAGAATTTCCTTATTTTTGATGACCTTGACAGTTTTGAGAACGAGTCAGCTATTTTGATGTCCCACAGTGAGAGTTTGCTGGATGTTTTCCTCATGACTAGACTAGAGTTATAGCATAAAGGAGTACAGCCACAGAGATGAAGCGTCCTTCACATCACAGCATAGGCAGAGCAGACACCATCAACATGATGTGACGCTTTTCTGACCAAAGTTGCATTTGTCAGGCTTTTTTTCCACTGTAAAGTTATTCTTTATTCTCTCTTCCTGTACTGAACTCTTTGGAAAGGTGTCATGTTCACAGTTCACATTTTTGGAGTAGAAAGTCATGGTCTACCTCCTTAAAGGCCCAACAGCTACTTAACTTACTTGGAATTTTTCTGCAGGAGGATTTGTCTACGAACCCCCATTTATTTATTTATTCAGTCATTTGTCTGCATCATCTTGGACTCCTGAATATTATGTTAGATTTTGGGTTATAACTCAATGTTACTTTACTTACTTTGTTGCTCAGATGATACCAGCCTTGACCGTTGGCCCTGCTGTCTTTGACCTTCCCCCCATCATTCCTTTCCTTTGCTTGCTTGTTTGTGTTTGAGACCTTTCTTACATCCTGGCACTATGAAGTTCTATATTCTTCTTGCATATGTTTTGCTTCAGCCGTTAGATCAGTCATTTCTCCCAGCTCCTTTTATGGGAGAATGGTGTTAGAAACCAACATCTGGTACAAGGTGTATTCTGATTTTTAAATTATTGCAATATCAATTTGTTCTAAGTTCTTTTATGTATGCTGGTGAGCATTTCAGACATTTAGAAATTTGTTAAAATGCAGTAATGAGAGTTTTCTTCCAGACAGACAATAATCTTGAAAGCAGTGAAAATTTAAACCACACATGTATACAATCAATTATACTTCAAAAGAACATTACATAAATAGCATGAAAATCTTTTAAAAATTCATTTTAAAAAACCCAGGAGAGAACTTTAACAGACCTTCTTAAGTAAACATTTCTTAAAGGGTTTATTTTACAGGAATAAATTCATCTATTTTCTTTCATGCTCTTCTTAATGGCAAATTTCTTCAGAGTGATAATTATCTATTTTGCAAAATTTAAGGGTAATATGACTTTCTGGAACTCATGAGGAGATGAGAATTTCAGGAGCTTAAAACTCATTACAAAAATGATCATTTATCTTCACAACCTCTTGTGGAGCAGAAAGGGTAGACATTAGACAGGAAAGCTTGATCTCTCGCGTGGACTTAGACCATCAAGCAAGAAAAGGCTTTAGAATTTCCCTATTGTGAAACATAATTTTCATCAGCAGCTCTTCTTGTTTTTTTTGTTTAAGGAAAGCATGGAACAAAGTTTATTGAGGAAGAGAAAGGTAGGTTTACAGAGTAGGAGCAAGATGCATTCACTGCAGACAGCAAATAGGCCTCCATTGCCACGGCAAGTCGGCAGAGAGGCTCATCATCAGCTCTTAAAGAAGCCTAACAAGCCAGCACCCATGACCAGGCTCTTGGGGTGAAGACTCAAATTTTATTAGACTTTGAGCTATACTGCATAATTCGCTGAGGATCTCAAGTTTGCATACACGAAATTTTTCTTAAGGTAAATTCTGAAAATTAAAATAGTTAATCTAATAAATATCTAAGTGTCTAATCCGTGTTAGAAACAATAAGGCAAATGTTTCTTGTCCTTAATGAACAGCCACGAATAAGCTTAAGTGTGGATGCCATGGTCCTGTTTGGTAGCTGTGTCACCTTAGGATTACATAGGAAGAGACTCATTAATGCAACTCGGGATAGTTAGGAAGAGATGGAGGTGTTCACGATGGGTAACTTCTATCCAAAAGAACTTGTCCTGAATCAAGCATAGACCCTAATTTATCATCAGGAAGTTAATAGACTCATGAGTGTCATACTATGTACTAATCCTGCTGACAGAGGGACACAGAAAGAGTAAGACTGTTTTTCAATAGGAATTTTATAATTTAGTTGTGAAAAGAAAGGTAATACAGATGGAACAGTGTGCTTATGAAATATCCTCATATATCATAAAGGAATATTATGAATTATTAAACAATTGAACATCTTCAGAACTTCACCCTAACAAAAAGAAATTTAGAAAACCATCATGCTTTCTTCCGTATGGAATTGATATCTAATACTGTGAATCAGTAGATGAGGTTTGGCTTTTGTCGCTTTGCATTCCAGAAGTTCTTGGACAAGTTGATTTTCAAAACCATACTTTAAAATCTGTTCTTCAATCTAATGTGGGTTTATAGAAAAGTTTCCAGCATGTAAAATCCTTGGAACTTCCTATTTGTTTTTATAATTGCTTTAAATGCAAGAAATGGTTAACTTTGTTTTCCTTATGGTTACTTCTCCTTCACTGTCCTTATCAGCTAAGAACCATATGTTTATGTCCTTTTTAAAAAAATCCAAATTAATATGAGGGTATGATTTTTTAGGTTACATTGTTTTCGATTACAAGATAAGTTCAAATTGTAGGTGAGCCCTTCACTCAGGGCGTGCTGAGCACCCTCACATTGTGCACATTAGGTCAGAGCCTTCCAAATGCCTTCTTGACAATGGGGCTCTCTCTCCTCCCCTCCCCCTCCCTCCTCCCCTTCCTCTCCCCTCCCCCTCGCTACACTATATTTGAATTTCATCATTCCTGTGGGTGTGTAGTTGTCTATATATTGTTTCATGTAAGTATTGAGTACATTGGATATGTTTTTTTTTGCATTCTTGAGATACTTTACTCAAGAAGGATGTGTTTCAACTCCATCTTTTTAAACACTAATGTTTTTCTCACTATTATTCCATCTTTAATTTTTACAACAACATTTCAAAATACTGCATTTGATTAAGTTCTAATTATTGGTCTGCCACATACATGCAGTTATTCAATCACTTAGGTACTTACCAATGTATGACAAATATCTACATTTTAGCCACTATGGTTAAGTACTAAGACTATAGCAGTTAAGAAAAGGGACATAGTCCCTGTCTCACTGAGCTCACATTTAAACAGGGGGAGACAGATAAAAAACAAATAGGCAGAAAATATGTAATCTGTCAGATGATAGTAAGTGCTATGGAGAAGAATAAAACAGTAATATATTCCTATTCTTAGATTTTTAAACAGTGTGCCAAAACCCTGAAGTTGTCAGTTCTTACAAATAAACATTTGATACTAAGATGAATGATGCTATCACAGAGTTCCCTGTTGTTTTCTGGATTAAATTATGGAACCCGCAGATGTTATCAACGAGGGAGGTCATTTGTGAGGCAGGAAATGGTTGTTTGCTTTGCATGGCAGCCTGCCTATCAGGGACTGGAAATGCTCTAAAGGCATCCTCACTGCTTAGGCAGATGCTTGACTTAAAAACAAACAAAACAAAAACGTATACAAACAGCTCTTAATTTTTAGCACTGACATGTTAACTGGTTTCTGAGAATACTCGGGAAAATGTTCAAAACTGCAATAGTGCCATTTTATATCTGAACGAACAAATCTGGACCCTAACCCTGACATCTCCTTCCAAAATTGTCTCCGAGTATTTTATCTTTTCCAGAGATAACACTATGCAGGCATGATAGCGATTGGTATTATCAACAGTTTGGTTTTATGGTTTTTGGAGAAGTGCCTATAGAGTTCTCATATTTTTGTAATTCTGAGATAGTAACGGAACATCCATATCCTGTTTTCCCTAGAAATATGCCCTTTGACCTCTCAGTTTAAGACCTTGGCCAGACTAGTCAGGGAGCTCTGGTTTCTCTGTAACAGGCAAAGAAATAATTTTAATCCTAAAGAAAGCCTAAGGAATGTCAAAGATTTCTTTCCAAAAATAGGTGGAGGCCAAGTTGATCTGTATGGTCCTGAGTCCGTGTGTGGTGAGTATTGGCTCCTGTTACACATGAAGATTTCACTTATACCTTCAATTACCCCTGGTACTGCTAAAAATGCAACAGGGTGCTATTGCTAGGAGGGGGTCTAGAGTACCTGAATTACACTATCATGCTTTCCTCCAAAGGAAAATAGATGCAGCAGACAGTAAGTTGAAAAGAGCCAGAATTAGCTGTGTCTCACTTTTCCCACTAGCAAAGTATGTAATAATTGTTTCTACCTCGCAGCATTGTTGGAAGTACTGCACACATTGATACACGGAAGGCATCAATAGCTAAGCTTCTTTCTTGCCTCCCTATTTTTTTAGGGGGGGAAATGATGCAATGTTAAAGAATACAGTCTATGAAGTTAGACCTTCTCTATTCAAATTCTCTTTCCAACACTATATGGAAGGGTGACCTTGGGCAAATTATTGAACCTTTCTGTGGTTTTAAAGATATAAAATAGTCATGTCCAGTGGGGTATTCTATGGAATAAATGACTTAATACTTAGCACAAATATTTGGAACAATACTCGGCACATTGTAAGTGCTCAAGAGCTATTAGTTGTTGATATCATTATTATTATTATTTCTACTTTTAATTTATTAGCCTCTTCGGCCTCTAAATCCTCATGCAGTATTCTAAAGAGCAAGACTGACTCACAGTTATTCTTGTCCTCACACTAGGGGAACTCAGAAGCCACCATCCAAATTGGCCAGCATCTACTTTGTTTTTTTCCTAAATATGAATCTGACTTTTCAGCTCTTATATCTCTAATGTCAACCTTCTGAAGGCAGAAGAAACACTTAAAGAAAGACAAAAGAAATGCTTAGAAAGAAATTGTCCTAGGCCGTTTACAACTTTGGCAATAGCCTTGAGATAGCCTATGTGGAAAATCAAGTCCACAGAGACAGTGGGAATGAGACAGAGATGAGGACAGGTGCTCCTAGGAGCAGAACCTGTGCCGTGCTAACGCTCTAGCTGAAAAGAAGAGTCATGAGAAGAGGTGAGCAGAGACCACCCTTGAGTTTTCTGGGCTCATAAAGAAACTCTAGAGCAGCGGTTCTCAACCTGTGGGTCGCAACCCCTTTGGACTGTATTAAAGGTTCGTGGCATTAGGAAGGTTGAGAACCACTGCTCTAGTGACTAGGCTCTGCTTCAGTCTTGCCAACTTTAACATAACCAATAAAATGTTCTTGGAGTTAAAGCGACCTTCCTCAAACTCATAGAAAAGAATGGCAGATCTAGACATCAAAGGATATGTTCAGACATCCCTCTAGGATGCCCGAAGTCATCTAACAAAACTAGTTTATTCAATGAACAAGTCTAATTCATTTAAAAGCTACAACATGGCACATCAGTTTTCCAAATGACCACTCACGGAAACCGGGCACACCAGTGTTTAACGCCAGATCTGCAATGCTTGCCCTCACCAGTGGCAAAGCCAGGCAGAGTCTGGGCCAGGTTGGGAGTAGGGGACCTCGGCAAACTGCAGAACATGGTGGGAAGTGGCTCCAACCAGAGCTTCCGCGATTTCAAATGACGTCTGAAATCCCCGGTTGTTTGTGTGATTGTGCTGACATTTGCATTATAGCAAATAGTTAAGATTAAAACAAAAACAAAACAAACACTGTGCAGGCCCAATGCCCCCCACCTGATGGCGTGACTTGGCTGCTATGCCTCCAGTTTGCAGTCTCTGCTGTAGACCGTGGGCATTTGCCTGCCAAATGTGCATGCTTTCAGCTGCGGAATGTGTCCCCAAACCCCCTAATGTAGAGTAATTTGTAATCTTGCTGAGGTACGAATCTGTATCCCAGATGCTCTAAGGCTAACTTCTAAATGTGATTTACTTAGTGAAAGTGCTTTGTTATTTGCCCATTTTCTATGTTTTACTGTGGCTTTACTGTTTCATTAACCAAGTTTGAATACTGAGTACCACTTTTGAAACAAAGCTTAATAAAAAAAAAAAAAAACCAACCCAAAACAAACAAACAAAAAAAAAACCCAGAGTCTTAGGAGGCAGGGGAGAGAGTTGACTTCTAATGTTGGTGATAAAAAAAAGTCTACCAAATATTTAACTAAGATATAGAGGTTTGGAACATTGAGCTTGAACTCAGTGATGGTCATAATAGGATGTTTTAACCAGTTTGATGTAAGCATTCCAAATTGTATATAAAATCAGCATATTTTACCCCATAAATGCATTAATGTATTAAAAAAAGATGTAAACAAGTAAAAAAAATAGGACCTTGGAGTGAAAACAATAGGTATTTTCAGACCCATGGTAGCAAGAATTAGAAAAGAAGTATATAAAGAGGTCACTTGAAATTTCAGTTATCCTTTACTTCATTTTAAGAGGAAACCTGTGGGCTATAGAGTATTTTTGAATTATTACATTTTAATTTAAAACATTAATTATGTATCTGAGTGATGAAGGGTCACCCTTCTGCGTGCCACAGATCTCTGTAACGCTTTGTAAGTTATCCTAATTTCGTCTGAACGTTTTGATCCCTCAGACAGATTGCTGAGGGCAGTGACGGTGTTTTTCCCTGTTCACGTTCACATGTCTAGTACAATGTTCTGTTCATAGGAGGTTCTTAATAAACCAAATCCTTTGCATTATTTAAACATGTCTCCAGTTTTAAACATTTATGACTTAAATATATATTTCATTCTCACAACTCTAGAAATTATGTGTGTGCCTTGGGTAGGAAGGAGGGGCATGCCTTAGACTTTGAGGAATATAAATGTGTTGTGCTTTTAAGACCCAAACATTCTGCAGTCCATGATTTGAAGTCTCTCTCCCTTTGCATATCCTTATCTTCTTAAAATATTTAGTTGGGAATCTTATTACAAGAGGTTTCTCCTAAGCTCTTGTTATTTCCTGGACTAGAAATAATAAAGAATAAAGTCTTTGTGTTTCTCTTTAAATCGAAATGAAAAGCTTTTGGATGAAAAAGCCAGGTGCACATTGAAAATAAAGTATTGGAACCATCTTATATAGTGTTTGGTTCTAGCTATAGGAATCAGTTTGAGTTTTTTTTCACAGTGAGGGTGTGTGTAGCAAGGTAGATCTTCCACGCCAAAGCCTGATGGCTACTCCACGGATGCTGCTATTTCCCTTGTCTCCAAACCACCTGCTTCATTTCCACTTTTGCCTGTTTGACCTGTTGTCCACCTTCCAGCACGTTGGTACACAACAAGCAAACAGAGAATCTCTAGGGAAACAACTTGAATTAACTCTCTGGATCCCTTTGTGTGGCAGAAAAAGTTCCCTTCTAACAAGAGGACAGTTAAACACAGAAGAACCAATAGACCAGATAGCACAGGGCCTGCCAAATGAAACAGGAATTGATTGGTAGAAAGAGAAATTTCATTCCTAATGGTCATAGATCCCTCTTCCTTTTCATCATTCTTTTCATAAAGACTTTCTTTGGAAACATTGTGTGTCTCAAGTGAGAAATTCTTCTAGAAAATTTGAAAAGAGAGACGTCAGAAGAAATTGGTTATTTCCTACCTTTTTAGAATCCACTATATGTAAAGCAAGAGATGACTGGTGAGGTCTGCGTAGTTGCTCAAAAATACATGTATCTCGGATTGATCAACAACAGACGTGAACAGAAATTGCTTAATTGTTTTGTAAATTGGATTTCCATCCAAGGGTGGGGGGAATTTTCAGGTAATACCAACTCTTTTAGATATTACTCAGGTTTTTTTTTCTTGGTTATTTTTTAGATATCTATTTCAATGTCATCTCTGAGTAACCTTAAACATTGAAGTTCAATTAAGTCCCATTTGTTGATTTTTGTGGTTGTTGCGATGGCCACTGAAGTCTTTCTCAGAAAATCTTTCCTCAGTCCAACATCATCAAGAGTTTTCCCCACACTTTCTTCTAAGATTTTTATCATTAGTGTCTTAGATTTAAATCTTTTATCCGTCTCACATCAATTTTTGTAAGTGGTGAAAGGTATGGGTCGAGTTTCAGTCTTTTACGTGTGGTTATCCAGTTCTCCTGGGACCATTTGTTGAATAGGGATTCTTTTCCACACTGAATGCTTTTGTTTGGTTTGTTAAAGATCAAATGGTAAGTAGAGATTGGTTTCATCTCCTGATTTTCTATTCTGTTCTATATGTCTATGTCTCTATTTTTGTGCCAATACCATGCTGTCTTGATTACTGTGGACTAGTAATATAGCCTAAAGTCTGGTATGGTGATGCCACCAGCTTTGTTTTTATTACTAAGAATACCTTTGGCTACATGGGGTTTATTCTGTTTTCATACAAAACAAAGTACTATTTTTTCCCAGTACTTTGGTATTTTAAAGGGGATTGCATTGAATCTGTACATTTCTTTGGGTAGAATAGTCATTTTGACAATGTTGATTTTTCCCAACAAAGAGCATGGTATATTCTTCCATTTGTTAACATCTTCTGCTATTTCTTTTCATAGGGCTTCATAATTCTCTTTGTAAAGATCCTTCACCGTGTGTGTGTGTGTGTGTGTGTGTGTGTGTGTTTCTTCATTAGGTAATGTGTTTAGCATTCTACCAGGGACTAGTTATTCATTCATTCAACAAATATTTTTATAGCACTAATCATATGCAAAGCAAGTTGTTACATATATGTACATACATCAGAAAGAACAAGGAAAAATAAACCCATGTATACATACAAATTGTAATTTTAAAATGTTAAGATATTATGCAAGAATGTACTTCTCTGAGATTATTTTGGGAAGTTACTATGATTTATTGGTAAAGAGCTTTATCCTTGGTGAAGGAGCTGAAATATCATTTGCTTTGGTTCATGTTATACTCTACAGTATTTTGAACTCAACTCTGCTGTCTATAACTAGATTAAAAAATCCTTTTCACAAAACTTGTCTTTTTCATTTTCAATGAATTTTTTTTGCCTAGTACAATTTTTTCTTTTTAAGAAATCTTATAAAAGTATATTTTAGATTTATGAAATCTATGTACTTTAGATATATGAAAAACTGAAGATAGCAAATCCCAGAACAAAATATTCTATGTTTTGACTTCTTATCATTATTTCATTTTACAACTTTCTTCTATATATTTTTTTTTTTTTTGAGAGAGCGTCTTAAACTGTTCCCCTTGGTAGAGTGCTGTAGCTGTAGCTTCACAGCTCACAGCAACCTCAAACTCTTGGGCTTAAGCTATTCTCTTGCCTCAGCCTCCCAAGTAGCTTCAACTACAGGCACCTGCCACAACACCCAGCTGTTTTTTTGTTGTAGGTCTCATTGCTGTTTGGCAGGCAGGGGCCAGGATCAAACCTGCCAGCCCCAGTGTGTGTGGCTGGCACCCTAGCCAATGAGCTACAGGTGCCAAGCCAACTTTCTTATATCTTAGAAGACTTTACAACCTTCCTTCTTCCCTATCTACAAATAAGAAATTTATAAAAGTAGTGACTTTAGATTTTATAAAAGTAGTGACTCCAAGTATTCTAATTTTAATCTTTTAAGGAGATATTATAATGTATCTTCAGATAATTTCACTTTCTATAGAATGCAGTACTAACTATAATTTATAATTTAGCCTAAACCCGCTAAATTTGAAAAGTTGAATTTTAGTTACTTTGAACATTGACTTTTTCTTTTAAATGTATTCAGAATCACTGTTAATTGTGTTTTGAAATTTAAATACTTGCGTTCTTTAATCTGAAGAACTAAGTAGTTGCTTTAAAATATCTGATTAAAAGTTACATATTTTTCCATGTTTTGCCTGTAGGTGCTTTGGGCCCTTGGGATCTGCTCATTTGCCTGTCTTCTTGGAAAGCTGATGGGAAACCCTGCCTGTCCAAGGAGCACGTGTGCCAGCTACGTTCACATCAAAGGGTAAATACACTCCAAGTGTGTGGATAGGAACACTGGTATTACTTGGTCTATGGTGTTTTAAAAGGTCTTCAAAAATTAGAACTGTTCTATCTTTGGACAAATTTCCAACTGGCTATGCCTCATACACTTTACCACAAAATGATCACCATTTTTTGTTTGATGGGAGCTCCCTCAGATTCAGCTGGTGCTGATACTGATGTTTTATTCAGTAGGATCCAACTTTACCTAGAAGTCTACAGCTGATTGAGTGTTGCTTAGCCTGGCTGCTTGTTCATCCAAACCAATAAAGTCTTTATTTTCTAGATAACTGTTCTGACTTTTTCTAACTTAAATGGATATCTTAAATTATAACAAAATGTATATAGTTTCTTATTAATATTTAAAGTTGACATTCGGTACTTTATATATTATGTGAACTCTTTTTTTCTTTTTTTTATTAAATCATAACTGTATACATTGATATGATCATGGGGTATCATACACTCGCTTCATAAACCATTTGACACATTTTTATCACAGTGGTTAACATAGCCTTTCCGGCGTTATCTCAGTTACTGTGCCAAAACATTTACATTCTACCTTTACCAAGTTTCGCAAATACCCCTGTAATATGCACCACAGGTGTGATCCCACCGATCCCCCTCCCTCTACCCACCCCCCTCCCTTTCCCACTTCCCCCTATTGTTAAGTTGTATCTGGGTTATAGCTTTCATGTGAGAATCCCAAATTAGTTTCATAGTAGGGCTGTGTACATTATGTGAACTTTTTAAAAAGCTTATAGAAAAGTTAACTAAAAAATGTCAGATGTCTACCACATACTGGTTACTATGCAGGACAATGTATATATTGTTGATAACTATAACAAGTCCATGTGAAGACTACCAAGGCCAACAGCAATTATTTTAACCTTTAACTGGACCTGGAGCAACATACCTTGATGACTTGATATTTCTGCAACTGACAGTCTGGATCTGTGGCCCCCAACCCCTGGCTTTGGGCTGGTACCAGTCTGTGGCCATTAGGGACTGGGCTGCACAGCAGGAGATGAGCTGGTGGGCAGGCTTCATCTGTATTACAGCTGCTCCCAGGATTGGCATCACTGCCTGAGCTCTGTCAGATCCCTCCCCTTCCTCCCCATACATGGAAAGATTGTCTTCCGTGAAACCAGTCCCTGGTGCTAAGAGTGGGGTTATGTAGAAAGAATGGTGTAGCCAGAACCTAATGAAAACTGGTGCCAAGATGTGCCTGGGAAGGGGCTGTGAGTGTTGGGGAATGCAGCCTGGGCTGCAGCTGGTATAAATAACCCCTTCCCTCTATCTCTTTACTCCCCTGGTACTTGGTCGGAGCACACTCACCTTTCTCTGTACATCGTTGGCCATTCCTCTTCTGTTTTCTTCTGCCTTTTCTCAGCCCGTTCCTTGAATGATTCTGTTCCTTAATACCAGTCTGAACATTTCAACAACCATTTGTAGTTGATGATTTTGCAATGTGCATAGGGAGTTGCGAGGCTTTCCCAGGCTTCAGGCTTGGTAATGCAGCAGCCTGCTTTACATCACCACCTGGAGGTCCCACAGACATCTCAGATTCAACCAGGCAAGAAATGACTCATTCTTTTCCCCCAGTATCTTTGAATGAAGTTCTGCTTTTGTGTTCAAAATCTCCAGAGCTTCTGTTCTGTTGATTAAAGCAGAATCAACCACTTGGTCATTTCCTAAGATAGAAATCTAGCCTTTACCCCTGAGCCCTTCTTCCTTGCCATCTACATGCTATCAATTGCCCAGGCTGAGGAATTTAACCCCTGAATATTTCTTAAATCTGCGATCTGTTCTCTGCATCTACTACCGTTATTTTGATCAGGTAATCACCATCTCTTACCTGGATTACTGGTGAATCCTCCTCCACCACTGTTGTTTCTGTAGCAACTATTTTTGCCTCTGAAATCCATTCCGTCTACAGCTATCAGATGTAAAAATATTAAATGATGAACTAACCTTGTTAATTCTACATTTAAAAACTTGAGTGGCTTCCCATCAACTCTAGGATAAAGTCTATACAGTATTTGCTTTGTATTCGTTTTCCAGCAGTGAACAAATGCAACACTCAAAAAGATGTAACCGAAGAAAAACTAATAAAAGAAGCTATTTACAGAGGTTTCGGCAGGGTAAAAGAAACAAAAAGCCCCAGTGAGGCAATGCAGGACCAGTAGCAGCATAAAGTTTTTGCCACCTCAGGTTTTAATAGCAGTAATGTAGAAGGAACTGTGTAGCCAGAACCTAATGAGAACTGGTGCCAAGAGGTCACTGGCAGGGAGCTGTAAGAGCAGGGAATTCAGCCTGTGCCAAACCACAGGCCAGCAGACAGAGCCTTGGGAATAAGCTTGCAAACTCTGTCCACTTCCATTCTCCAGTCTCTTGCTAGTGCCTCCCATTGGTCAAAGGGTAAGACAGTCTGTGTGAGGCTAGCCATGAAAGTCAGCCTTGAAACAGGGAGGGGAGACCTGGAGAGGTAAATGGCAACAATTCAGCTTAATATACTATTCAAGATTCTCTGGGAGTGGCTCCTGCCTGGAGCCACTTCTCTCTTCTCTTTCTAGCTATGTGTGACGCTACTAGTGATATTAAGTTGCTTATCATTCCCCCTTTATTTTTATTTTTATTGTCTGCATACAATGCCGTTTATCAGTCTTCTCTACCTCAGTGATTTTTAACCAGGAGAGATTCTGTCTCCCTTAGTAGTATTCGGCAATGTCTACAGGTATTTTTGGTTTTGTCACAACTAGGAGTGAGATTAGTACTGTCATCTGTAGGTCGAAGCCAAGGGTGCTCTAAATATCATACAATGCCTGCAACAAAGAATCGCGTAGCCCAGCATGAAACACGTGGTGTGGAGTTAGGAAACCTGGGTGCACTCCCGAGGCTCAGAGTCAGCTCCTTGGGTCTGGTAGACTCAGCACCGCTGTTGCCTGCAGAAAGCAGGGCTTCTTTGCCTTTCTCCACCCAGGTACTCCTGGAAGTCCCCAGAAGAGCTCTGATTTTGTACTTGTCACATTATTTCTTTCCTTGTCATCCACCAGGCTTCATTAGCTAGTGAGGACAAAAAAGTATCACTGTTATTAGTGCTGACATTTGTTGGTCAATCACGGTTTTGTTCAGAAGCTTTTCCATCTATTTCCCCGGAAAGTATCACTCATGTACTTAGAAACTGTATTTTTTAAAATGTGTTTCATATAATGGTGGCTGCCACTTGTTGACCTGTGACAGTCATGTTCCCTGTCTGGAGTGCCACCCACAGCTGCTCAATTCTTGAGGTGCTCGAAGTCTTTGCATTCAAGCTGTTCTATCTGATCTGGAACTCAATATAGCTCAGCACAAAGCCCAGAGCCAGAGAACATTCCTCTGCTCAGTTCAGTTTTTCACGTTGTTTCCCAGGCCTCCAAACATAAGTGACTCTTAACTCTTTCTATCCCTAATGCCTTTGTGATAAACTCTTGGGCCTCTATTCACTAGCTGAATGATTTTGGTCGCATTATTTAATCTCTGTAGCCTTCAGTATCTTCTCCTGAAATAGGAAGGCATTAGACACTGGTCAATCTCCAAGACACTTGCTAAACTTTAAATTTGCAGGACAGTCCTGGGGGACGAGTGGAATGATATGTGATGGGATGAGAACAGAGCAGATTAGCCAGCGATGGGAAGGGAGGAGGAGAGAAGGGGGCTTTCCTCAAACTCCCTGATGGTTCCGCACTGGTCTTCCGAAATTCTGGGATTACAGGCATCACCCACTGTGCCCAGCCGATAATTTTTATCTGGTATTCTAATGCTGATTTCCTATTTTTCTCATTTCCTTTACAATTATTAATTAGAATTCTTCTGTAAGGAGGAGCTACTCTTTCTCCTGCATTTGTAATAGAACCTCTGTAAGTTGACCACCTAAGGAACTATAACAAACTTGTTAACATATGAAGGTGGTCATCCTAAGGAACTAGGCCTGTTGTACTGACATGTATATCTGGTGTATGTCAGCTCAATAAAAATTAGGTCAAATTAAGGAAGTGGTCAATGTCAGGAGGTGGTCAACAATGGAAGTTCTACTGTATTTATACAATAATTTATTTAAATCAGTATAGACTAATGGATCTTTATTATATGGATTATTATCCAGTACTATCATTATCTTTTTTCCCTCACATGCTTTCAAATCCAATACTACCACCGAGAACTCTTTTGGATTGGCATCTGTGGCCTCTGGACACGTGTTCCTCCTTTCTTGAGTACTTCCCTTACTTTTAAGCACCATCAGACACTGCAAACTCATCTTGTATTTTCCCTGCTCTGGACTGGAATCAATTCTTTCTCCAGAAACTCTCACTCTTTTTTTTCTTAGAGCATAATATTTAAAATCCAAGAACTGAGAACTAGGTATGTTCCTTGCCATCAGGGTGCCATTGCCTTGAGGCCCTTTTAGCAGACCGCACTTGGAAATACTAACCCATGTGCACATAGACATCTGTTTTACTTTGCTTCTACCTGCATTTAAATATATTAGAAACTTGACTTCAAATCATACCTCTGATTACAATCCAGTCCCACAGAGTTTATTATGACATTTTGATACATAACTTCTTTCTTAGTGAGAAAACATAAATGATATTTATAATATATTCCCTTATTTGTTCAACCTTATGTGAATTTCAGAATTGTTAACCTATATCCCTGTGGAAACAAATTTACTAATAAAAGTAAAATTGGGGCAGGGTCTTTTTATCTTTTTGCCTTATAATAGTCAATCACAAAACTTGTTTTCTGAAGCGGGTGAGGGTGATTGTTTCCTGCTCACTCCCCTCAGTGTGGCTCTGCCTTTCATTACTAATACCGTTAGGGCTGTTTGCTGCAGTTTGTATTTTATTTGGGTCTCCACCTCCATCCCCAGCACAAATCTGATTTTTTTTTTTTTCAATTAGTAAAGAGTAAAATTCATGTTTTTGATTTCTGGTTTTATGGGTTTTGGCAAATGCAAAGAATCAAGACACATCCCACAGTCATGACTCCCTGCTTTATGCAGAACTAAATCGAGTTCCAGTTCAGATAGAGCTGATGGAATGCAAAGACTCTGAGCCCCTACAAACGACTACTCATTTGTTGTTGTTTTAATGTTTTTGTGATTAGCAGTGACTTTGAGCAGCTGTACAAATGCTATATTCACTTTTTAAGTTTCCCGTTCTGTAAATTGCTCACTTATCTGCTTGAGATTATGTTTCACTTGTTGATTTGGAGCAGTTTCCTCTATAATGTAGACACTAATTACCACGTACTTGTCTGTTTTAGATAAATATCTGTTTAATTATTGCTCAAAAACTGTATCCATGGTTACTGTCCCTGAACAGAAATGTTTATCTGTGATATTAGTAAAAATTACCAAATTAAAAAAAATTCTAGTTATCAACCCTTTGTCAGATTCATACCCTGTTCATCATAACTGATTGTCAGAGAAATACAAATCAAAACTACTCTGAGATGTCAAAACCCCCCTCAGATATCACCTTAACCCCAGTGAGAATAGCCCATATCACAAAATCTCACAGCTGCAGATGCTGGTGTGGATGTGGAGAGAAAGGAACACCGTTGGTGGGACTGCAAACTAATACGACCTTTTTGAAAGGAAGTATGGAGAATCCTCAAAGAACTCAAATTAGACCTCCCATTTGATCCTACAATCCCATTACTAGGCATCTATCCAGAAGGAAAAAAAAAATCATTTACCATAAGAACATTCGCACTAGACTGTTTATTGCCACTCAATTTATAATCACCAAAATGTGGAAACAGCCTAAATGCTCACCAACCCAGAAATGGATTAAGAAGCTTGTGGTATATGTATACCATGGAATACTATTCAGCCATTAAAAAGATGGAGACTTTACATTTTTGTATTAATCTGGATGGAGGAGGAACACATTCTTCTTAGTAAAGCATCACAGGAATGGAGAAGCAAGAATCTTATGTACTCAATTCTAACATGAAGCTGGTAGACAATCTAATACACATCCATATAAGAGAAACACTCACATCAATTCTAGGTGGGGAGCAGGAGAATGAAAGAGTGGGAGAGGGGAAGAGGGGAGGGATGGGGAGTTACCATGTACAGCATACTTCTTGGAGGCAGGGCACAATTATAAGAGTGACTTAACCTAACAAATGCAATCAGTGTAACCTAATTCTTTGCACCCTCAATGAATCCCAAACAATAAAAAAAAAAGAGAGAGAGAGAGAGAGAATTTTGCAGCTGTGGGTAGCACCCTGGATGGAAACACAACTATCATAGGCCAGTAAGTGGCAGCCCCAGTGATATGGAGCAGCACATAAAAATTACACTTGTGCTGCACCTTTGAAGTCACCCCCTCCTATGATTTCTACCTTTAGCAACCATTGATTTCATTTTCCTTTCCTAAAGGTTTGTCTTTCAAAATATCACATCACTGGATTCATACAATTTGTAGCATTATAGGTCCACCATCTTTCATTGTAGCAAATTAAGATTCATCCTCATCGTTGTGACTCAGTAGCTCATTCCTTTACATTGCTGGATACCTTGCCTTTCTATGGATGTACTGTAGTGCTTACTCATTCACAAGGTGAAGGATGGCTGGGCTGGTTTAGGTTATGGGCATAAGGAGGGACAACTAACATAAACGTTTGAATACAGGTTTCTGTGTGAACATAATTTTTTCTCTCTTGAGGGTGATTGGTGGGGCTATGGTAAATTACATCTTTTGTATTTACCTAGCTGGCGTTGGAGAACATTCTTCTTAGTAAAGTATCACAAGAATGGAAAAGCAGATATCCAACATAGGCAATACTGATATGAAACCAATAGATAAACAACTACACCCACATGAGGGAAACACAAAATCAATTCAAGTGGGGCAGGAGGGAAAGAGAGGGGGATTGGTAAAGTCTCATCTAATGTGCACAATGTAAGGGTATACTGAACATCGCCTGAGTGAGGGGCTCAGCTCCAACTTGAACTTTACCTAACACATATACGCTATGTAACCTAAACATAGGTACCCTAATATCAATCTGAAATTTAAAAAAAAATGTATGTTAATGTTTAAGAAACTTTTAAAACTCTGTTTTTTTTTTTGGAGATAGAGGCATCTGTCCCCTTGGGTAAAGTGTAGCAGTGTCATCATAGCTCACAGCAATCTTAAACTCCTGGGATCAAGAGATCCTCCTGCCTCAGCCTCCTGAGAGGCAGCGATTACAGGCATGCACTACCACACACAGCTAATTTGTCTATTTTTTTGTAGAGATGAGATTTTGTTCATGCTCATGCTGTTCTCAACCTTCTGGGCTTAAGTAGTCTTCCTGCCTCAGTCTCCCAGAGTGCTAGGATTACACCTTACCCAGTCTTAAAAATGTCTTTAAACTTTAAACCTTATTTTAACAGTAAGAAACTGTCAAACTTTTCTATAAATGTACCATGTCTGAGTTCCTTTTCTTCATAAACCTGATAAATCTCCCATGAGAAAATTCTTGCCTTCAGGGCTAACTTTACACTAAATTGGACCAACACCATTTATCAAGACAGAAGCCACAAAAAGCCTCCGAGTCTTTCCCTGCAGAATGTCTCTATGACTTTATTTTTGGCTTTGCCAACTCATTCAACCAGTCTTTTATCCATGTGTTTGTTTATTCATCTATCACTTTATTCTTTCTACAATTATTTATTCTATTAAGCATCTTTATTAAGCTCTATTTTAACCACTGGTAATACAGCAGTTAACAATATAGACAAAAGTATTTGCTCTTAGGGAGCTGATGGGGAAATGGAGAAAAAAGATTTTTACCTAAAAATATGATACATATATCAGAAAGTAAAATGTACTAAGGAGAAATATTAACTAAGGAGAGAAAATATTGGAGGATTGGGTTTTAGATCAGATGCCTGAGGAAGTTTCCATCAAGAAAGTGAAATTTGAGAGAGGCCTGGAAGATAAGGAGCTCCCACATCTGTGTCTGGGGTAAAGCTCCTCAGACTCAGAGGAAAGGAACAGCAGGCGTACAGTAAGAGGGGTAAGTTTTGCTTGTTTGAGGAACATAAGGTGTCCCATGTGCATGGAGGACAGAGATGTACCTGGAGTGGAGGGCTCAGGGGTGGGGGCCAGGCAGACCCTTATAAGGACCCTTATAAGGTGGGGGATTATCAGAGGGTTATGAGCAGAAAGTGGCATAACTCCATTTGCAGTTTTAGAGGATTGCTTTGGCTGCTGTGTTGAAATAAGCTACCCAGTGAATAAGGACCAAAATGGGGAAACCAATTGTTGCAATAAGGTAGGCATGAGATGAAAGTGACTTGAACTTGCAAAGTGGCAATGGAGATGGTCAGATGTGACCAGGTCTTGGAGAAGTTTTGAAGGTATAAATGACCAATTATAATAGTTCACACTTCTATAGCCCTACACTGCGCTAGCATCATTCCAAGTGCTTACATAAGAGCTCAGACAGTTAAGTTTGAGAATTTATCCTAGAAAAAGTGCCTTAAGGGGTGAACTAGGCACTGGTATTGGTTCATAGCTTCCCAAGGAGAGTACTTTGAAGGTGACTGTAATAATATTTAGCAATGAGGTATGTAGCAATATTTAGAATGAATTCGTGAACTTAATTGTCTGACCTCATATTTATTTATGTCCTTTTTTTTTTTTCTGAGACAGAGTCTCACTATGTCACCCTTGGTAAAGTCCCATGGCATCACAGCTCACAGCCACCTCAAACTCTTGGCCTTAAGTGATTCTGTTGCCTCAACCAAGTAGCTGGGACTACAGGCACCTTCCACAATGCCTGGCTATTTTTGTTGTTGTTGTTGTTGTTGTCATGCTTGTTTAGTAGGCCTAGGCTGGGTTTGAACCCATCAGCCCCTGTGTATGTGGCTGGCACCCTAACCACTGAGCTATGGGTGCTGAGCCTATGTTTATTCTTTAAATATGAGGAAACAAGGGCAGAGATGTTAAGAAACTTGTCTAAGGCCCCATAGCTAATGCTAATAAATAAAGCATCCAAGATTCAAGCTCAGGAAGTCTGACTTCAATTTTCTGTCTTCTTAACAATAAATTTTTTTGAAATAAATACTTAGGCACTGCATTTACAGCCTCACATATGGAATATTCTTAAGGAATACATACATTCTAAATGATACAAGTAGATAGCTGTCACCGTGGAGCATGAATAATTTGAAGTTTTATGAACATGACTTACTTATGCAAACAGCATAGATAATGCTGGGGAGGTTGTAGGATTGTTAATGACCTAAAATGAAGAGAGAAAGTGCACTGGCTCAAATTAAAATTACTAATCACATTAGAAATTTGTAATCTTAGTGCTTAAAGAAAACGATTGAAGATCTATTATTGAAAATGAATAGCCAGGGTTCTCTCTAGACAGAAGGACAGTAACATGAATTTAAAATGGTATTGGTTCATGGGATGCTGAAAGTGAAGGGAGGTCTATTATTTGGGGTAAGACTAAGTTTGGTAACTGAGGCTGCATTTTATCTCAATCAGGCAGGTGCTAGTGTTTCAGAACCAGAGATACCATTTCCAGTTCTAAGCTATTGTAGGAGTTACACTGAAAACTGAAATGGCTCTTCTTTTGAAAGGTGCCAGGTGGGTGGCACCTGTGGCTCAAGGAGTAGGGTGCCAGCCCCATATACTGGAGGTGGTGGGTTCAAACCCAGCCCTGGCCAAAAACTGCAACAACAACAACAACAAAAAAAAAAGGTGCCAGGCCATTTTCAGGTAATCTGATGGAGTGCTAATTATACATAAAGAACATGGAGAAAAGCATTTTTTCCTTAATTAGCTTGTTTTCCTAATTTCTTGTCATTAATTCTTTTCTTTGTGCATGATACTAAACAGCTTTAGGAGAAGATCTGATTGTTGATCAAATAAAAGGAATGAATGTCTCTACAGACACTAAGTAAATTTGAGCATTTCCCTAAGATACAAGGTATATGTGTGTTACTCTTAGGCATTCATGAGTGACCAAAAAACCAATTTTTCTCTCCTGGCTGTTTTCTTACACTTCAAAAATAGTTCAAATTCTCTCTAGTGAATTAACGATATTACTGTAGTTTTAGATTGTTTGATATATAAACCCTTTCAAAATATTTATAATTAATGTTGTGCTGTATATTTGTTTTTATGAATAGACTACATCTCAAAAGAAGAATGATTTTTTTTAAATTTTGCTTCTGACAATATGTAATATTGTTACATTAACAACATTACAGATAATAAATCAGATTGTAGAAGATGTATTGGGGCTGAAATCTCTCTAAATGCACATTCCCTTTTTCACAATTTGATTTCTTAGAAATATCCCAGGGTTTAAATATCATTATAGTTTTATATCTGCATTCTAATCCTTTCAAGATACGAAAGGATTTGTGCCAAGTAAATAAAAGCAATCTCTGTGTAAATATACACACATGTGTATATATGTGAACTGTATACAAAGCATGAAAACCTAATGCTAGACTGGTATATATTACAGTTGATTATTTGGATAATAATAATATGATTGAAGAACATGAAGAATCATCCGTTGTAACAGATGTACCACTCTGGGAGGGGGGAGGCTATGCCTGTGCGGGGGCAGTGGGTATATGAGAAATCTCTCTACCTTCTGCTCAATTTCGCTGTGAACCTTCAAGAGCTCTAAGAACAAAGTCTATTAAAAAATAATTAGTGCAATGTTAAGCAGGAGAAGCTCATCATATAAAAGTCAGCAAATCCAAATTAAAACTCCTTTGATGATGCTCCACTTAATAATGTTGTAAGTTTTATTATATATTTTATGATATATATATAAAGATTAAAGTAAAAAGCACTAGGGTATAGCAGACAAATTATTAGGTTTAACAGTGAAAAAGTTAAAGATCTGAGTAATATAGTTGATTTAACACAGCTGTATGACCCATGACCCTCGGATGTTTCTATTTCTTTGCGCTGAGTTACTCAATGGAACTGCTCAATTTGGTGCTCAGTTCCAGAGTCAAATAGAGATGATATTTCTGGTGCCACATGTCACCACAATTGTGTCAGTGTGACCCTGTCAGTTCTAAACCTGCACTTGGAGGAAAGATCATGGTGAGATGTCAGTGTTGGAGGACAGGATAAGAAGAGCGGGAGGGAAGATGGGAGAGGAACGGGACAGACCAGACAGGGGAGGAAAAGAGAAGGAAGAGGGGAGAACAGTTGCTTCCCTTGACTTGGTTCTGAATTTTTTCAGCAAGTGCTTTGTTTGAATTAGTTCATCTTCCTGACCCCAAAGTCTCTCGGGATGCCCTCTCTCTGGTATGAAACAGCACCCTACCCTTGTGTCTGAGATTGTGAACGCTGTCCTCTGTCTTTGCGGCAGACACAGACTCTTCTGACCCATCAGTCCAGGTATTGTTATCCACTCAGCAGGACCTTCTTCCCCCACCCTGCCCCATATATGAAGAGGTTGATGTAAATTTAAAATCATTCTGGGCCTGAACAAATATTAACAGCCCCGGGGCTTCAGGGTTGAGTGCAGAGCAACCCGGCGGGAGTTCTCCCGGAGTTTCCACTCACAGAAGGTTGGCCCAGCCAGCTTGGCCGTTGTGCTTCAAAACATTTTTCCAACTGAAGGCTGTGATGGCAGTTTTCAGAAGATGTGCTTTGGCCTCAAGGGACTGGGGTGAGGGATCCTTTGTACAAAAAGTGCTGTCCCAGGAGCTTCCCAACACACACCTTTGGGTATTTTAGTGATTCTCAGGGAGGGTGACTGCTGCCTTCCTCAGGGTTGAACAGCAGGTGCCACTGGTCATCTTCACCAGCAATCTACCAAAAAGCAGCAGCCTCAGAGTGTCTGCTTGGCCGTGATGGGAAGAACCAAATGTTTGCTCATCTAAGACCTATAAAAAGACCACAGAAAACCGCAGTTATGAACACCCTACAAAAGTGAATGGCAATGTTTTCCAAAAATATTATTTTATAGCACTTTAAATAATTTACAAAAATCTATAAAACTCGAATTTATCGGGACACTTCTGCTCAGTAAAAACATTGCTTTGTCTTAGTATACATATATACGGGGGTAGGGGTAATGTACTCCTGTCCCCCCCACTGCTCACAAGTGTCACCTACAGATACACACACTTAAGACACTGCTGTCTGCAGATGTGAGGAAAGCCAGGAAGCTCACAACTTGAGGGCTTTCCCCTTCACTGCTGAGCAGCTGCCACCATCTGCCATGGAGGTGTTGCTGAAGTCCCTGGCGTCACCGCCCAGGGCCTCCTGATCCGGGTCATCCTTGTCCATAATCCTTTGTCAGTATCTCAGGTCCAAAATGCTTTCCTCTGGGCCCCAGTTCCTTCTGTAGTGCAAACTCAGCCATGCCTGTGCCTTCCCACAAGGCCAGAGCACACTGTCCTTCTTCCCAGGCAGGTGTGGCCTTCCAAACAGCGGGCAAGGCCCAGCCTGGGCCTTCCTGATGGCTGACATGGACAGAAACTGCAGAGGCAGCTTCAGGTGGGAGTTGAAGAGGCTGGCATGCCTGCCGGTCCCTGATACTCTCTTTCCTAAGTGCAAGAGCTGGCTGGACAGCAGCAGGGACAAGTCTTCAAAAGATAGGCTGGGAGGGCCCCTGTCTGGGCCCTCTGCCCCTGGTTTCTCTCTCTTCCCAGGCTCCCTCTCCATGCTGAGTCTTCTGAATTCAGTGCCCATGAGCTGGGCAGCCTGCTGTGGTGGGTGAAGTAGCTCCAAGGCAGGGTGAAGTCCGGGCTGCTGTTGGGTGTTCCTTTCATCTCCTGTGCTGGCAGTCAGAAAGCTCTGGCTCCCCTGGCACCTTCTGCCTCCATGCTCCTTTGGCACAGCTGGGCAGCTGACTAAGAGCCCCTTGGGCAGCAGCAGCCTCCACTCCCCGCAAGCTCTCATCTTTGCAGACACTGACATTTCTCCTACTCGCTGGAGACCCCTCGGCAGAGACATTCTCATGGGTGTGCTTGAGCAGCACTGGGTCTCAAGTGGCTGGAGCACCTGGGCCCTTCCCACCCTGGGTGAAGAGACTGGCTGCACCCAGCTCCTGCACTCTCCGCACTCTTCAGTCCTTGGGCCAGCTGAGGGGCTGCTTTGACCTTCTGATTCCCAATGCACATGCTGGGCTCTTTTCTGCATGACCCCTTTGTCCTGAGTGGGTCCCTCATGCCAAGAGCAGTGAGGCTTTCTGCTTGAATTTTTGAAGTGCCCATCAGCTCCTTGGCCGTTTCTGCCAAAAATTTCTTACTTTCCACCACCCTATCGTTGTTGTCCAGAGAACGGGTGTCATCATACAGGAGCTGGGGCTCAGAGTTGGACCTTGATGATAACCGGAGAACAGATCCCCTTGAGATATTTTTATCATTAACTGGATGGCGGAGGCCACATCTTGGTCCCCAGTGTCCTTCTGCCTGGTTCTCCGTCACACTGCAGATGTGTGGAGTTTGGTTTGTTGTTGTTTTTGTTTTTTTGTTTTTTCCACAGGGATCTCTCTGCTGTCTCTTTTGGACTTGGAGAAGCAGCTTCTCAGCATGTGTGGGTTTTGTCTTTCCATTCTCTCTGAAACCCATCCAGCTTATCCAGGAACTAAGTCTCTCGGTGGTACTGAACATAACCACCTTTTTTGCACCTCTTTTTAAGTTTTTGTTGGACCTCAACAAATCCTCAATGGCCACGCTGAGGTCCTCACACTGTCCAGTGAGCTGCTCCTGTCCTCAGAACTCTCTTTCTTATCTACAACCCTCACCTCAGGGTCTTACCATGACCCTGCCGCACTGCGTGCCACAGGGCCCCTGGCCTTGCTCTCCCTCCCAGGGCCTCTGTTCCTTTCTTTCCTTCAATTTGCAGTACTTATAGGACGGGGCAGCAAAACCACAGGTGCTTAAGCCTCTGCAGTGATAGCACAGTTGGTCTGACCCTGTAGAGAAGGTTAGAAATGAGCCTGAGTCTGTCTATAACCTTTCACACCACTTACCGAATGCTGGTCTCTTTCTGAATCCTATTGTTAAAGATTCTATTAGAAAGTCACCAGCAACTGAATCATTTTGCTTTATGTGGGGAAAATGGTTTCATTTTATGATATTGACTTCTGAAGCTTTTCACAGTCTAATTTAGACACTTTGTTACCTTAAAAAAAATCTCAATAAATCGTCCCTAGATAGGTTTCCCATTCTTTGACAAGTGCTCTGTGTTCTTCAGCCCTTCTTAAGAATTCTCAATTGAAGAGCTCTGGGCTTCCTTTTTTCCCTACATTTTGGGCTTAAACTTTCTAACTTTCGAATTTGAGAAATGCGGACAATGCTAAGATGAAAAGTGTTCTGCACTCACAGGCCAAAGAACGTAAGTGACTCAGACTTTGCTATCCTGGAGTCTTTTTAAAGAGTATTCAGGGATGCTGTTAGTGCAGAATCACAACAGTGGGTTTTGCTGAAGCATGGGCTTCAGCCATGCAGGAACTGGGCTGAAGTTTGCCCTTCCTGTAGCTATTATTGGGAAAAAGAAAATTTGCTGAATAAATGAATAGAGCTAATAAAATGGCAAGACTCAGAGAAGATTAAATCAATGTCCTGTTTTAGAGCATTTTAAATGAATTATGTTCACTACAACTTACTGAATTGGTAAAAATCTTAGAGCAGAAGTGGAACTTAGACACGAAAAGCACTGAATGGCTTGCTTTTCAAATGAAAAAGTTTAAATAAAGAACAAAGTGGTGTAGTCAAGGTTATGATTTTCTGAAGTTCCAGAAGTGGGCTACAACCCTTGTTTCCAAAGCTTCTCTCCAACTCCAGCTGAAGGCTTTTTATCTAGTCATCCCAGCAGGACCAAAGAGAGAGACTAAACGACTTTATTAGGTTTAAAGTGAGTTAATTTAAAAATAATCAAGAATGCCTCCGAAATGAATCTGATTTTCAAACTAATTTGATCTCCTTCTGTTGATATAAACGTGGTTTTCTCATATTTGGCATTACTTGTGGGATTTAGGGAGTGATATCTAGTTAATCAGTCTGTAAATTCACAGAAGAGGGAGATAACTGAACTTATTTTTTCTTCTTTACAATTTTCTAAATCCACGTATTTCAATTTATGGTAACAGTTATAAAGCTTTCTAAGAACAAATTTTGGTTAAAACAAAGGTTGGTGAGTAACTGGATTTTATATTTGGAAACAAGTATGCCCATGAATAGGAAGTAAAGACTATATATAATGTTTAAAACAGTCTTAACACTGAGTTACTCCTAAATATCTATGTATGTGATGCAAATCACTTAGGCTTTTTAGAACATGGGAGTTTAGTTGACTTGGAAATGTTTAATGCCATGTTTTGCAACTATCAAGTTTTTGCAACTATCTGTGGTTTTTATGTTTCCTTTGCTTTAGCATTTATGAATTCCTGACTCACTGGAATCATTTTGATTCTTTTCAGGTAAACATATTACCAGAAATACAGCATCAGCTTTGCAGAAAGGAAGGATTATGTGAAATAATTAGAAGATTTCCAGGTAATTTTTAGTTTGCGTCCTTATGTTTAAACATGTGAGATATGCAGCCTTCCTTGGCAGACACCAACTAATGAGGTCTCAAATCAGCATCTTTGGCTCCTTTGTTTATGAACTTCACTCCCACAAGACTTGCATCCACAAAATTTTGACAGTGGGAAGACCTTGACAATAAGAATTACAAGCATAACATTGATACTCATTTCGTTTTGCCTTCCAATTTGCTAGATGAATATTTCTTTTTCTTCTTTCTGTTTATCTTTAATAGTCTCTTTATATTATGGTAATTATTATAGTAGTTCTTAATTATATAAAACTAGGTTTTAAAGAATATCTTTTTTTATGATTAAGTTATTCTGATTCTAAAGGAAAGAATGTTTCTTCGTTCTAGAATCATCTCCATTGGTCTGTGTGTTTAAGATAGGATAATGAATCAATATACTCTGTGTCTTGACTACATGAGGGATTTGGGCAAAAATTATTATCCCCATTTTCTCCCTAGGTTCCCACAGTGGAAAAAACATCAGAAGGCAGACAAGCCTTCAGATGAGATTATAGCCTATGCTAAAACCCTTCAGTACAAGGGTTTCTCAAATTTAATGTATAATTGTTTATGTGCCTAGAAAGATTTTTAGTACATAATTAAAATTTAAATCTGCATAGCTTTATTTTTTTATTAATTTGTGTGCTAATGGAATCAGAAAACTGATAATATATCTTCACCTATCAGCTTTTGCACTGAATTTTCCGCTTCCACACCAAACATAAACCACAATGGCATGTCCCATTATAAAAAGTACACACTTCTACGTAATTTCTAGGAATAAAAATAACATAAAAATGAATCGGCAACTCAACTTTCCGATGTAAGATGCATGTCTAAAACAATTGCATAAATTTTATTCGTTGGTTATTACTTTATGAGACAATTATAACTGACTTCATAACCTTTATCTATGTCTTCTTTTTCTGTAAACTTTAGCTGGAAAGCTTTTTTTTAATTTTATAAAAAAGTAATTTTTTGAGAAGCAAGTAAAATGACAATATTTGTTGATATAATATTAATAAATATCCATGAATTCTTTAGTTAAGGCAATCTGAAAAAAATTATTTAATTTTGAACAGAGCCTACAGATTTTAAAATTATGGGGAGGAGATTGGTTGCTATTTACATTTCAGATGGTTGATTCGAACATTAAGTTTCTTTAGCTTTGTAGTTAGCAGAATAGTATCATAGGAGTGAAAAACCGTTTATGGTCAGAAATGGTTACTAGTTTTTAAAACATTCTCTAGATAACACTTACATAAGTTATATTGTACATTTTGCTCCCATAAAATTAAGCATTATTTTGTCTTTTGCTTCAAACATTTTTTATTCTTATCTGTAAATTTGAGACATTTGTATTCTTTTCCACACTCTGTCTAGTGTGTTAATTTCCTATTTATCTCCATGACTAACAGATAGTGTCACAGAATATGCAGTCTTTTAAATGGAATTATTTTTCCTTTCATGCTATCTTTCTCCAGCTGAGGATAATTTTCTTAGACGTTGTAGCTTTAAGGGACTATGTCTATAGCATTATTTTCTAAGTTTTATAAATAATAGCTTTTGTTGTAGACTATTGCTATAAATATACAGTATATAATGTAAACTCAATATTCATAAAACTAAAACTATTTTGTTAGCTATGAATGCTGAATGTTTAATATTGAATACAGATTAAGTAGTAACCTGTCATGGTATTATTCAAAAGACAAGATAGTAAAAAAATAAAGCATGTTGCATAGTGTTTATGACACATAATTCTCAAAAATGATAAAGGTCATTCTATATTTAAAAAATTCAGCAATAGGCCTCACAATACATGATAAATTATCACTAAGATTTTATGTTTCTGTCAAAAGGTCTAAGATTGTACCTGCCACAGTTTCATGGGTATTGATGGAAGACCTGAAATGCCTGGATCAGAGACGAATGATATTTTTATTTATAGCAATAGCAGTAAGCATACTATCATATTGTACTAGTTCACAGAACCCCAGTTCACCTAGCCACAGCTGGGCAATATTTGTATAGATAGTCAGCCTTCCATATCTCTGGGTTCTTTGTCTCTGGATTCAACCAACCATAGATAGAATGTATCAGGAAAAATAATTCCACAAAGTTCCAGAAAGCAAAACTTAAATTTGTTGCATTCTGAGTACTTCATCAAATCCACATGAAGTGACATGTAGGCATTGTATTAAGTATTATAAGTAATCTAGAGCTGATTTAAAAAATACATAAGGTTGTGTGGAAGTTATGCAAATACTATGCTGTGTTATATTAGGACTTGTGCATCCATGGATTTCAAAATTCATAGGAGGTCCTGGAACCAATTCCCTGTGGATACTTAGTGGTTCACATTTCAAGAAAGGAACCCTGAGTTTAAGAGGTTTGAATTTTTTATAATGTGTAGTGAGTATGCCTGCCCTTTGCCCCAGAGAGAGACACTATTTTTGTTCTACTGAACTAAACACAACCTTCCCATTGCTCTGCCTTTCAAGGCGACTTACTACATAAAATATCTTCGAAAAACTATTTCAGAACAAAGGTGGTCAGTACCTTTATTTGCAAAATGCGCAAAAATGTGAGATACGCAGAAAAGTGTCTATAACTGTTTTGGAGAGGAATGCCAGACAGGGTCTAGCTCTGACGCTTATGTATGATTCTGAGCAAGGTTTAAAACCCAGTTGTGCTTCAGTTTTCTTATCTCTAAAACTACAAGGTTTGGCAAGGATCAATCATGTTGTGATTTCACTCCAATGTGCCTTCTCACCATATATACTTGCTGTCCCGGGTTTTATCTTCAGAGACAGGGATGCTAAGAAGGGAGGAATGATCACACTGGCAAGTGCAGCTGGAACCCAGGCAAGTGAGGCAGGGCAGAGTTTTGGCTAGATACGGAGAAGTGAGTGGAGACCACATGAAAGGCTAACACACTCTGTTCCATTCCATAGCCAAACAGAGTGCACCTGACATTGGACTTGTGACTCACACTGAAGGGCGCCCTCCATGGAATTTTTATAGGCTAGCACCGACATTTATTTTTAGCTTGCTATTTAATTCTTTGCCTTTGAAAAAAAAAATTACAAAATTTTTAGTTGGCCCAAACTCATTGCTAATATTTGTATTGATTTTTTTTTATGATGAAAAGGATTTTTTCCCACATTTGAAATGCAAGTACAAAACAAAACATGAGAGAACTATTTTGCTTGGGCTTTGAGTTATTTTTGTTCTTTTTAGTGTAGTATCCCCATCCAAGAATTCCTGGTGAGGAGTGTGCCCAGTTTTTGGCCATAACTCATTCTTTCCAGTAGTTTTTATTTTAGCTCTGAGCACAGGCTTTTCTGCAAAGTTTGAAATATACCCAGCCTAACAGAGAACATTTTGAACATTTTAGGATCTATGTTCTGATGTTTTAAAGTAACAAGTGAGTACATAAAGAAAAAGAAAAGTAACAGATAACATTGAACACCTTGTGTTGTATCCAAGGAAGACGGAGATTTAAAAATTAAATTTGTTTACTAACAAATATAAACTATATCTTTAAAATAATGATTGAAACTAGTTTTAAACATTGACCAATAACAATTGTTATTTATCTTAGGTGGTACTGTTGGTTTTTTTTTTTGTTTTTTGGTTTTCCATGTCCAGTATTTCAAGTTTGCTTGGTTCTCTGTGTTCTAACATCCTGGAACCTCCTCTCTGTGCTTTCTGTGGGCACCATAACCCTTCTGTCCTTCCAAGAACCTCACCTTCTGTCCCAAACATGATTATATTCCTTATGCAAGACATTCTTTCCCCAAGTAAAACTCTCAGCTCTTCAGTATGACTAACTTCAGCTAGGTGATAGCAGAAAGTAAGCCAATGGAACTAATTCAGACTCAATTATAGACCCTCTTCAGCCATAAGCCTCTTAGATGTATTTGCATTTTTATACAAGAAGCTTGCAATCCCAATGAATTTCTAATTGATAGAATTTCTGGAAGTGCATTCAAATTCCCATTCAGTTGGTCAGCTAGCCATCCATTCCCAAAGTTTACTGTACCCATCCACTGTTCTCTATTCCTGCCATGTCCAGCCTACTCTAAATCAACATTCTCTCCTACTCTTCCCACTGCCTTCCTTGCCCCTGAATAATGCGGATTGTGGCCAGAGTGATCTTATGTAAATAACTTTTATAAATAACTAAAACAAGGTGAATAGAGCTGCTCTTAATAGTCTGTCTAGGGACTGGAAGGGTGCGGCCCTCGTTAAACAGCTCTCTGATACTCTGACTTGAAGCAGGGTAAGTTTTCTGCAGAGCAGGAGTCATACGCTTAAATGCTTACGGGGCCTGGCACGTGACATAATGCATTTCATAACAAATTTGGAAGCTTGAGAAGCCAGATAAACTGCAGCTTTTTGGTATTTGGCCTGTCATGAAATGTAGCAACTTTAACAAAAGCCATTTGGTCTCCAAGAAGAGAAGCATTAAAGGAACAAGAACGTATAAGGCTGTATCCGGAGGCCTCACACAGATTCATCTCTCAGCAATGTTGAGTGTTGGAAACCTCCAGAAAATGTCCTCAAGTTTCTTATCCCTGGGAAATTCAATTACCACTTTGGGTTCAGAGTGGCCTCGTCTCTCTTCTCCCACGCCCTCATTTGCTACGTTCCTTTCTCTCAGTACATGTCTGCCTTTCCCGGAGCCCTTGTTAACTCCCACTTCCATTTTCCTCCCCAAACAGAAGCCCTGCTCACCCCGGAGGACAATAAAGATGAGTTTTCTGCTAAAACCTTAATCTCTGCAGTTGGGATTATCAACGTGGCTTTCTACGCATAACATTCACCTACCAACTTGTGGGTAATATTCAATCAGAATATTACCACCTGGGTGAACTTCTTCCTCTCCACTGCAGACCTGCCATCATTCTTGTCAGTTTCGACATTCACGCCGATGCCCCTGACATGATCCTGCCCTCACAGCTTTTTGATCTCATCAATGCCCTGACCTTCCTTTCTCTTCAGTTTCCGTCTCCCACTTCTGCAGCCTGGCATAGTAACCTGCACATACAACTCCATCTCACAACCTGCACGCTAATTCCCTGCTTTATAATCAAAGCCTTTACAAGTAAGCTTCTCCTTTCCTTGACTGACGCTGAGCTTGCAAACTCAGATGGCACCTTTGTACTCCTGGTTCTGTCGCTTTTTTCAAGTTGGTCAGTTGCTATTGATTACAATCTCTTTCCCACCAAGCCTGGACTGTTTGTTTAGTCTGTCAGCTCAAGTCCAGGCACCTGCAACATTCTTCTGCACCAGTCCTTAAGGCCACCAACTGTAGACAAATCCTACATCTGACTTCTCTGCCCCCTCACAGTAAACGCGGGAGTCAATCACACAGCGAGATGCTTTCTCTCCAGAGGATGTTTCTCTCACCTGATGCAATCAATGGAAGAAAACCACACTCCTGCAGTCGTCAGCTCAGCCATGACCACCCCAGGAAAGCTGGCTAGTGGCCCCGAATCAGCCTCTCCTGATTGCTCTCTAAAATACTTAAGAAAACACATACAAAAAGAAATTTAGGAACTCCTGCTAGCGCTCACAGTGTAGAATATAGAAAATCTAGAGGAATTTTCATATACTCAAAGGCCCATGGAACTAAACTGTAGTTCTCAATGTGCTGTTTAATTTGGTATAAGTAGAGAAAACCCACACCTGCAGGGTCAGAATGTATTTCAAAAGAAAGCCAGCAGAATGTGCTGATGGTTTAGATGTAGCTTATAAATGAATGTCTCTCTCTCTGTAGACTTTTATCCAGCTATCAGATGTAATAGACAGATTAGACACTGGAAAATAGAGCATTGATTCGCCACTCAACCACAGACGTGAGAGAAGTTAAGTGGCAGGCCAAGGACACGTTCTTTCCAAATTGAGCATGTTGCTTTCAAATTGAAAAAAGAAAAAAAGAAAACATGAGAAAGAAAATAAACACCTCAAATTCACCAACTCAGAGATGGTCCCTAGGAATATTTTCTTTTTTCTTTTTTTGAGGCAGAGTCTCACTATGTTGCCCTCCGTAGAGTGCCGTGGAGTCACAGCAACCTCAAACTCTTGGGTTTAAGTGATTCTCTTGCCTCAGCCTCCCAGTAGCTGGGACTACAGGTGCCTGCCACAACACCCCGCTTTTTTTTTGTTGTTGTTGTCTTTGTTGTTCCTGGCTGGGTTCAAACCCACCAGCCCAGGTGTTTGTGGCCAGCGCCCTAACCACTGAGCTATGGGTGCCCAGCCACCTAGAAATATTTTTGTCTATGTTGTTCATGTTAAAAATTTAAATTATTGTTTTTTTCAGATATTGACTCAAGAATCTTCAGAGAGAAGTCTACCTAATTTGATGAAATAGATTTATACTTTTTTCCCTCTGTGTTTCTATCGTACCTTGTAAGCCTCAGTTGTAGCAGTGTCACAATATATCTCAGTTGTGCAGTTGACCCTTGAACTATGTAGGGATTTGAGGGAGTGCCCTCACAGGCAATAAAAAATCCAAGTATAACTTTTGACTTCCCCAAAACCTGACCCATGATGTAAACAGTTGACACATATTCCGTAAGTTTTATGTATTGTATGCTGTATTCTTATTAAGCTAGCAAAAGAAAATGTTATTAAGAAAATCATAAGAAAGAGAAAAAGCTCACTAAGTGGAAGTGGGTCGCCATGAGGGTCTCTCTCTTCACCCCCTCCACACTGAGGAAGCTGAGGGGCACAGGAAGAGGAGGGGTGTTCTTGCCGTCTCAGGGATGACGGAGGTGGAAAGGGGGAGGATTTGGAAGGGGAGGACTGAGCGGCAGGCACACTAGGTGTCACTTTTCAGACATAGATGATAATTTCTGTCTGACTTTGTTGCTTCTTCATTTCTCTAAACATTTTTATTCTTTTCAACATGGTCCCAGTCCTTCCTGCACTTGCTCTCATTACAGTGCCTGTGTTTCTTCTGTAGAAACAGTAAAAGCAGTCCTAAATAACTGAAACGCTTCTCCCGGATTGTCTGATGTCAGTCTGTTTTCCGGCCCTGGCTCTTCTACCTCTTTCCATCCTTATCTGGCACTGCTTTGAAGCACGCGCCTCCATCTGGTCATCTTCTGCTGCGTCTTCCTTGGTGGCGTCTATTAAACAGGCTAGTAGCTGCCTATGTTTTATTTTGTGACATACATTTTTCTTAATTGTTTTTCAGTGTTTGCAGGCTATGTGCTTCACCTGTGAGTTTTTTCAAATTGTTGCAAACCTCAAAAAGATATTTCAATGTATTTGTTGAAAAAATTTCACATGTAAGAGGCCCTGCATCATCCAAACCCATGTTGTTCAAGGGTCAACTGTATTTGTGTGTGTGTGCCTCCCCAAACAGACTGAGACTCCTTGAGGGGGAGGGACCTTATTTTTTTCATCTCTCGAGTTCAGTACAGGATCATAGTCCCTGACATATAATAGTCACTCTAATATTTTTGACTAGAGAGCATACTAATTGCTATGGTTTGGACCCTCTCTTGAACTCTCATGTTGAAATTTGGTGCCCAGTGTGGGAGATGGGGCCTGGTGGGAGCTGTCTGTGTCATGGGAGGCCATCTCTCATGAATGGCTGGGTCCCCACTCATCCTGTGATAATGACTTTATTAGCTCCCCTGCATGCTGGTTGTTTATAGGAGCCTGGCACCACCTCCTCCCACCCTGGCTTCTGCTGCCATGTGACATTCTTACTGCACCTTCACCTTCCACCTTGACCGGCAGCTCCCTGAAGCCCTCACCAGAAGCAGATTCTGGTGCCACACTTTGCATACAGCCCGCTGAGCCATGAGCCAAATAAACCTCTTTTCTTTATAAATTACCCAGCCTCAGGGTAATTCCTTTCCAGGACAAATGAATGTAAAATGGCTTCAGAGTTGTGGCAGGGGAAACCTGCTGATCATCAGAGGGTCTTGGCAATGGCCGGCTGACTTATCTGTTTATCTCGTATGAATTTAATAGTGAGCTGGTGCTGTGGGCAGAGAGCCGGAGCAGAAAGAGTAGAAAATACTGTCTCATTCCTCCCTGACATAATTACCCATTTAACATAATAAGATATTTGCATCTATGAAAGAACTAGAGAACTGCTATAGTATTACCCATCAATAAGGTAGAAACATTCCAATAAATGTAATGATACCATACCAACTTCTGGGTGGCGACCTCTGCAGCTGAGAGTCACACGACTTTATGCTGTCTAAAGGACAGGCTCAGCCCTTTCCACATTGTTGGTTGGTTCTCATGTATGCGGCTCAAGATGGAAGAGAAATTTTCTCAGGCAGGCTCATATTTTTGTACTGTTTCAAACCAAGACTTTAAATATTTGCTCACTGTTTCTTTCAAGAAGCAGCTAAGTGCTGACTGCCAGAGAATGGAGCAGGAAGCCAATGGTGAGAGTTTTCCCTCTTTGCTTACCCAGTGATGCTTTAGTACTTATAGATTAGCTCTGTGGCCAGTTTCTTCATCTTAATGGTTCTGCATTCAGGGTGGATGACATAAATCTGTTTCTTGCTGACTGTTGTGCGTTAGCTATTTTCCTCCATGGATCTTGTTAAAAAAAAAAAAAAAAGTGAAGGTGTATGAGATATGGCCAGAAAACCTAAATCAGAAAGAAAGAGCATTGATTTCGATTACAGTAGATGTTGGGTAGATTTCTCTTTTTCTTTTTAAAGCTCTAGACCTTAAAAAAACAGAAAGGAAAATACTGAGGCATCCCATCTAACCCAGAAAGAAATGGGATAGTTTTAGGTGATAAAGGGTAGGATCTTCCCCCTGAGCCCTTTCTTCTCCCTTTTCTCCTTCCAACTGCTGGTCCCAGAGAAGCCTTTCTGATGCGTCTCTGACACACAAGAAGCTAGGTGAAGTTCAGCCTGAAAGCCATCATTCTAGGTAAGGAACTCTAGACTACAGACGACTAACAGCAGTAGTCAGTGGGCGTGGAAAATACACCCTCACCCCCTTTTTGTCATTTCCTGTATTTATAAAAAAGTAAAAGTTAGTAGAAATGTTCTTTTGTCTTCTTTTATCCTCACATGAAATTAATGAAAATAGAAATCAAATTTAAAAATGATCAAACAGACATTTTTTATTCCTTTTATCTTTCCTTTTCAGCATGCCTTTATTAAGCCAATAAGACACATTTGGTATGAAAAGAATAGAAAATACAGAGAAGCAGAAAGAAAAGGATTTTAATTTAGTGAAATTATAGAACTTTATCTTTCCTATTCACGTGTAATTGAAACATATTAGAATGGTATAAAATTCAAATGTGAGCAAGTTACGGGCACATTTGTCAGTGAATAACTATGAAGACATCGAAAGAGATGTACATTTTACTGTTAGGGAAAAATGTTCAAACTATATAATTGACTTAAAAATAAAGAAAGGGAGATAATCCCCCAAATGTGTATATCATATATATATTCATATATTGTTTTACATATTTTGCCTATGTGTATAATGTGTATCAATAGGTTTTTATTTATTTATTTATAAATTTATGTATTGAGTGAGACAGAATCTCACTTTGTCACCCTTGGTAAAGTGTTGTGGTGTCATAGTTCACAGCAACCTCAAACTCTTGGGCTCAAGTGATCCTCTTTCCTCAGCCTCCCAAGTAGCTGGGACTATAAGTACCTGCCACAAAGCCTGGCTACTTTTAGAGACAGATCTTGAAACTCCTGAGCTCGGACAATCCACCCACCTTGGCCTCGCAGAGTGCTAGGATTACAGGCATGAGGTACCACCCAGTCAATAGGTGTTGTTTTAAAATACATATTTGTACATACCTATATATGGATATATATTAATATTTTTCAAAAGTGTTGTAAATATGTACTTATCCTTTGCATTTGTTTATGGTGTTTCTAAGCTCACATAGATTTTTGTTTTATGATGTTTCTAAGCTTACATGGCAAGTTATCAAGTTATCATTTTTATTTGCTTTTGCACCTTAACTTCATGCTTAGGATAGCCTCAAAATGTATGTATAGGTGTATGATCTTAGGAAATTCACCTCACTTTTCTACAATTGAATAAAATTAGAATAATAATAGTATCTTTCTCAGGGAGCATTGTGAGGACTAAATGAATTAATTAGAGTAGGGCTTAGTACATAAGAATCATGTAATCAATGTTAGCTTTCCCTATTCTGTGGGAGCATGCCATATACTAAGTTATGTTTTAGGAAGATTGGATGTTATAAGGCAGAATGAATATGGGAGGAGAGTAAGAGAGAGGGAAGCCCCTGCTCAGTTATTTTTTTTATCTTTGTACTTTTTTTTCCTTTTTAGTAATGCTTAGTGATTTTTTTTTTTTACTTCTTAGTTGATCATTGCATTTGTAAGCAAGTTCTGGGTTTGAAATTAGGATAATCGAAAATAAATGGCTCTTCAGTGATTGACGTACTAGTTGAAACTCTGGTCACTTTATGTCTTAACTAATCTCTGCTTTCTCTCTCTCCCTCTCTCTCCCTCTTCTCCCATATGCATTCTGCCTTACAACTTCCAATTCAGTCTTCCTAAAACGCAACTAGTAGTACATGCCACACTCCTACAGGAATTTTTAGTGACTTTGAAAGAATAGGAAAAGCTAGCATTTATCATGTGATTCCTATATACTAAGCCCTACTCTGATTAATTCCTTTAGTCCTCGCAATGTTCCCTGGAGAAAGATGTCATTATTATTCAGATTTTATTCAATTGTAGAAAAGCAGGTGAATTTCCTAAGATCCTACAGCTAACAAATGGTATCAGTAACTGGGCAGCATGAGTCTGGAGCCTACGTCTGAGCCACTTCATGCTGCCCACTCCTCAGGGGGATGTTCAGGGCTCCTTGCAGCCTTAGACCGCCTGCACCTTTCCCTGGTCTCCCATTCCTCCACCCCACGGACTTCACTCTCTGCTCACGCTAAGCTCTTCCCTTTACTATTCCTTCAAAAAGTACACTGTCTTAATCTGTTACTCTGTTTGGGTACTCTAGCAAAATGCTACAGACTGGATAGTTTATAAACAACTTCTTCTCACAGGTCTAGAGGCAGGAGAGTCTGGAATCCAGTCGCCATCAGAGGTGAGGTTTGGCGAGGGCCTGTTTCCTGCTCATAGGTGCCACCTTCTGTCCGAGTCTTCCCCTGGTGGAGGGGATGAGCTAGCTCTCTGGGTCTGTTACCTACCAGCACTAGTTCCAACCATGAGGCCTCCAACCCCACGGTCCACCCACTGAGTGATACCATTTTCTAATACCATTATCTTAGGGTTGGAATTTCAGCCTATGAATCTGTGGGAGACCATAGCTCATGCTTCAGTGCTTTCCCCTCTTCCCGCCTTCCTGCCTGTCATTACTTTCTCCTTAGGATGACTTCCTCTCTTTCTGTGTGTCTGTTCTTTCTGGATCACTCCAACTAAATGCGATTTCTCTTTTTCTCCACATTCCCCACACTTACTTTCACTAACACTCGTTTGTGCTTTGTCATTTAATATGTAATTTGGTCTGTTACTGTTTCATATAAAGGCTTCTTATTTCCACCTATATTATAAATTTCCTGATAGGTAAATGTTTTGTTTCTACCTCAACGGAAAGAGAGCCATGAACATAATAGGTGTATGAATGGGAACTCTTTCATTTGTAAGTACAAGACCCAATTCAAATTATACAAGCAAAAAGGAATTTATTGAGTTGGTTGACTAGTAAATGCCAGGGGGTCTGCCTTTAAACCCGGCTGGTTTCAGAGAACAAGTCACGAGATCTCTGTCTCTGTCTCTCTCTGTTGGTTGGGATCCTTCCCCTGTGTTGGCCTCACTCTCTTTCTGTAAATAGGCTTTCTGCACATGGCTGAGAAGATGGCTGCCGGCTACTCTCAGTTCAGAAACATAGCCACTTCTTTTCTACCTTCAAATTGAGAGACAACATGGGTCACCAGCCACTTTGGATAGCACTGTGATCAGGAGAATGGCTCTAGTGGGCAGTCGAGCTTTGGCTACTCCAGCGCCAGTGTATTAGTCTGCTAGGGCTGCTATAACAAAGCACCCCATATTGGGTGGCTGAAACAACAGACATTTGTTTCTCACAATTCTGGAGGCTGGATGCCCAGATTAAGGGGTCAGCAGGGTTGGTTTCTCCCAAGGCCTCTCTCCTTGACTTACAGATGACTACCTTGCAGATGACTCTGCATGTCTGTCCTAATCGCTCCTTATGACAATATCAGCCATGTTTGATTAGTGCCCGCCCTACTGACTTCATTTTACCTTACTGCTTTAAAGATCCTATCAATCGTATTTCCAGATACTTGGCATTAAGATTTCAATATATGAAATGATGATGCAATTCATCCCACAACAGCCAGAGATGAGATCGGTGGAAGAGGTAGGGAACTGTGATTAACGTTTCTACCAGAGCCACGTGGAAAGGGGGAATAGAGCACCAAAGAAGAAAGAATTACTGGACATACAAAAATAGCTATTATTCCAGGTTTGGAATTCTTTAGGCAGAACTATCCCCTTCAAAATTATTTTGAAGCCAGAGAATATAATCAGTCCTTCAACTTAGCACCAAGAGTTCTGATACTGCTGTTTGGCTAGCCAAGTGTCCTTCTGCTGGTCTACCTGTAGATTTGCCTTTCTGCAAGCGCCTGATATTTTTTTCTTATCTTGAAACAGCTAGACCAATCTCACTGAACCAAAGGTGTCTCTTGTGCCTATGCATACTTTCTGTTGTGACAGCTTAAAAGGGACAGCATGCAGCATGTCCATCTTTCAGAACACAGTTGGCTACTCATGGCCTTCTCAGAGTTGTGCTGAAGTGTGACTAGCTAAGAAAGCTGGGTAACCCCTCTATTCCCTGGTAGGGTAAATTTCACCTCACGCTGTCATGTAGGGATATGTATTTCACTTGGAGAGTTTGACATCCTATAGCAAGTACGGCAAGACACTGGAGGCAGCATTGCAGAGTACACTTACAATGTGTAGGATTCTGATAATAGCAATTAATTCTGATTTTTAGCAGACCAAAAAGGAAGAAGTAAAGGAGTGAAATTCACTTTTGTGGTGCAAATCTCTCCATCAGCGCCCTGTTTACTTATGTAGATGACAAACATAGGTAAGTGGCATGCTAAAACAGCTTGCTGAAACATGAAGAACTTCAAGCTACTGAAACCAATTTTGTTTGCATTCCACAATGAATACATAGGAAACTATATTTGTTCCTCTTAGATTTGGCTATCCTGTTCACCCAGCCTCAATCTACTAATCTATAGTTTGTTCTTAGTTATATGTAGAAACATTCCATGGTTCAGTATGTAGTTTGCTAAAATATACTCTGTTTATATTTGTTAGGAATATGTATATGAAAATATTATATACATACATAATATGAAAATATACATATTCCTAACAAATGTACAATTCAAGCAGAGATGGTGATATTTTCCTCATATAAATTCTTCCCGAGCACCTATGTTTGCAATAGCAATCTCAAGAGTTAATCTGAAATATTGATAAGATACCCCCAAACTATCACTTGCTTCAAACTAGATGAGAAAGTTTTTATAGCACTGGTCAAGCTATTTATTTTTGAGCTATCAAGGACTATACTTGGGGATTATAAGAGCTGGGGGCAAAACAGATTCCAGGATTTAGAAAAAAAATAATTCATCCTGACATTTACATACTTGCTTTGTTAGTAAACCCAGTAAGTGAAAGAGAACTATACTGTACTATGATTTTGATTGTTCATTTATGCATTTTTAAAAAATCTATTCATTTCACATACACATGAACAGACACATACATACACAAAGAGATTGAGAGGGAGAGGGTGGGGGGAGAAAGAGAGAGTTTTGTGTTGGGGGCTTAGGTGCTAAACTTCAAGACAATCACTGTTCCAGTCTCTTTCAGGTGGTAGAGATATATTGAGCAACAAAATTACAGTGTTATAAAAGAAAAATTGTGTTAGTAGGTTTGCCATGATCAAGGCTGTTTTCATTCATTTTCACAAGAAGTGCAGGTCTATGCAGTGATCTTCGATTTGCAATGTATCCTCAACATTAGAAAACAAAAGCCCCCTGAAGTGATGTGCTAGCTGAAATGCAGGTACACAGCTCCTTAAATTACATGTCATGTAACACATCATTCATAGGAAGATGCTTGCTATGACAAGTCTCTTGGACTTCTTATTTTAACTACAATAATTAATAATACAGTTGATTAGGACAAGTAATTTCATTTCATCTCTTCCAATCTGACACATCCTATGGAAAAACATATTGTTACAGGCCCAAAATAAGAGTTGCTGCCAACTGTAAACTATTAAGTGAAATACAAACATCTCCCCAAATGGAATCTTAGATCCTTCATTTGCAGTTGAAGTTGTGATTAGAAAGGAGACATATCTTGGCAGAAGTATAATTAGCTGAATGAATGGAGTAGCTGTAGGGGCTGTTTTACTCTTTGATGGGTTGGGTGTGCTCCAGTCTGCGAGAGAAGTATGAGCTCTATTATATAGTAAACCTCATTCAAATCCTGTGATTCATGGCATCAATAACTTTGGAGACCATTTTCTTTAAACTTCTCCTAGCACCATCTAACGGTGAAATACAGAACTTTCTCGTCTGAGTCATTTTAATGCACAGCATCACAGAGACAGAGCAGCTGTACCTGCCCAGTGTTGATAGTCATTTCACAAGCAGATGGGCCGCATTTGAGAGGGTCAGCTTACGCCAAAGAGGACAAAGCAGGCAATTTGTCTACATTAACTGAGAGGACCCCTCCTTGGCCCGTTTTGCCTCACCTATTTCTGAGCATCTGTGAGGATATGTGTCCTCTAACCAAGAGGAAATAATTTACAGTGAAGGCAGAAATCAGGAATCCCGTGGCCCAGGGATGAGGAGACCCTGTCTGAGCTTTGCTCAGGTGCTGAGTATAGTTATGTGGCTCTGGGGGAAGCGCTTAGTTCATTTGTGCTTGTTTTCTAGCCTTGTACAATGGGAGCAATTATGCTGACCATTCTGTCCTCATAGACTTGTCATGAAAATGTTTTATAAAAGAATATGTATTCTAAATCTATAAAATTAATATAGAAGGGATTAGTCTACATAACTCTGGATGTCCACAAGTTGATTTGCGGGGGAAAATTGAGTGGAGTTTTCAGTTTTTCACGTTGACATAAAACTGTCACGACGATATAGATTGTGATGTTTAGAGGCGCTCTGACTGGGAAAGAAATTGGCAAGTCTAAGTGTGACTGAAAGCCAGAGGTTGAGGATGGTACCCAACAGAATTAGCATTAGTCTGGGGCTTGTTTTTGTAGATAATTACAGTGGGACTTTATGATTTATGCCACAGGATTATTTTATATATTACCCTAAAATATTAACAGGACTTTTACTTATCATATATCAGACACTGTGTCAAGCATTTCATTCTTTTGACCCTCTTTTACCACCTATGGGGCAGATACATTCATAACCTTCTAAGATGAATGAATGGAGGCTCAGAGAATCTCTAGGATGCACAGCTCTAAAGCAGCAGATCTATATCTAAAGCACTACATATAATTCTAGGAATTTAAACCACTATACTATATTTTAAACTGGTCTTATAATGGAAAATTATAAGAAAATAAGAAATGAGTGTTTAAAAAAAAAAACCATTGCACCTGGGCTGAGTAATAGACTGAATTTGCTTACTCTTTCTATATTATTTATTATTATTATTTCAACTAAAATAATTCTTTAAATTTGTATTTATCTTCATTTTTAGGCATAAGCAGAAATTAGTTGAAATTGCTGCAGGCAGAAGGATGTTTGCCTGTTTTAGTCTTGTTTTTTTTTTTTTTTTTAGTGTTTTGATAGGGCAATCCACATGAGATGGGAATTGCCAGCCCTGGGAGAGTCAGAAGCTCCAGCCCGCAGCTCTCACTGGCAATCCTTGAGGGTCCTTATCCTTCTGTTACCCTTTTCTGATGTGGCTACTCCTGACTCGGCTTCTCAAGCATCTAAAACCTTTCTAGGAAGCATAGAAAACTTACCAATGCAAACCTCATATTGCAGTCATACGCCTGGATTAGGCATGAGTCACATGTGGGTATAGCTACCAGCCTTCGTGTATAGACCCCTTCAGTGATAGTGACCCCACTGTGGGCCACTTGGAAGAGCTTACAATTAGTTGTCCTGGCTTTTTGAAGCTGCTCTTACAGCTTTCATAGGAGAGTTTGACATTCTTTAAATTTCACTGGTTGTGCTGCCAAACTGGTTTGTAAAGGTCCAATCTGGAAATGTGAATTAATGAAGGCAAGTAGAGCCAAATCATGTTCTACGGGAAGTATATGATTTCAGTGGAATTAATAGCTCTTGAAAATAGTTTTCAAAATGAGTACTTGCTTTGACCTGATTACACAGCTGTTGGAGGCTACTGGGAAAGGACAGACAGGGCCGGGTTGTGTGTGTATAAATCCCATGTTCATAAATCACTTAAGAGCCCAGCATCCTGGGGCAAGTTTCTTACCTTCTCTGTGCTTCAGTTTTCTGCCTATAACATAGGAATGATCAGAACTCCTTCCTCTAGGATTGTGAAGAGGATAGAATCAATTAATACATTTCAAAAGCTTATAATAAGGCATAGAGTGAGCACCTTATAAATGTTAAAAACTATGGCTATTCTTTCAATGAGTATCTGTATATATTAGTTAATAATTAGTAGCTACTACTTTAACCTAAATGAAGAGATACATGTTTTTCAGAAATTACCAACTTAGAAATAGAATTGGATCCTGAAGTTATCACAAAAAAACTCTGCTTACGCTTGCTATCCTCAGGCACCTTCACTGGAAAATCCTGCTGCTAATGATTTCCCAGTCATCTTCAAGCAACCTTACCATGCCTACCAGACCCCACATTCTCTTTTAATAGTTGCTTGATCTGGAGTAAAATATCTGTAACTCATCTAACTCACCTAATTTCCACAAAATAGTATGATACCCCAACTATGATATAAGGACAAAAAAAGAGGAAAGGGATTTATAACCACATATATTGCATTATGTAAATGCGTGATGTAAATGTTCATGGATGATGATGCCAGAGGGCATGAGGAACTAGTCAAAAGCTTCCACTGGTCTTTAGACTCACCATGAATGTGAGAGCTATAAATTCAGATTGGTGCTGGCTTATTGCGGGGGAATACTAAGATTCCATAGGTCCCATTGCTATTGGTTAGGTGTCTTTCCAAAATGGTGACCAACTCTTGAAGAAATCACAAATAAAATAAAGGGTTCTCTTGCTTGGCCATGGAATTGCATGCCTATGAAATTCAACTTAATATATAAACTGAGTAAAATACTTGGAGTTTATTAAAATACTGTGGTGCTTTTCATCCGCATCGGTATCCAGTGAGACATTCAAAAGTGATGTGGCACAAGAGACAATCTGTTGTCGTGCCCTGGGTGATAGTCTGCATACTAACAGCTTCTGTGGTGTACACACTGGCCAGTGAGAATGATGCCTCGCATTTAAACAGATGCTATGCTCTAAGTCTTACCAGTGCCTTCCAAAGAAAGATCCTAAACAAAGCATAAATTTAACATTTATGTCTCTCATCTATTAAATTTCAGTAGCAGTGTTAGTCATTGTGATGCCCCAAATGCACCCTCTGTCTTAGAGAACATATCCTATGTGCTCGTGAACACAACCCTCTCATATGTAGGACCTCCATTCTCCATCTGCTCATGACCCCTGTGGTCAGATGCTGGATCCCAGTGGTCATGGTGGCAAAGGCCTTTGCCACGGGAGTTCCATGTGGGGGAGACATGGGCTATGCCTGCCTATGTCTGTGCTAAAATGCCATGCCCAGTGTCAGGGTACTGAAGTTCTTGATGCACCTTTTTCTGGTGCACTGATGCACCTGTTTCTCCCCTGCTGATTCAGAAACTGTTGATGCCACATCCCGTGGTACTGGTCACTGTCTGGCCAGGGCTTGGAAATCCCATTGTGTTTTCTGAAGCCTGAGTAAGTCAAAATTAAATTGGTTTCTTCACTTCAGTAAGCAAAATCCTTCTTTATTTTACTAATTTTTCTGTTGCATATAATATTACACTCCCAATCTCTTACAGATAATTTGGAAAAAAAAAAAAAAAACTCTTTAGTATTGTTTTAGTTTTTGTTCTGAAATCTGGAGTGGAAATTGGAATGGAATATAAGAACGCCATGCTAAAAGCTGCCTTCACCTTTCATGTTATCTGTTATCTTTAGACTCCTCCTGCCATCCACCTCTTTTTTTCTTTAGGATAATTTCCCTGCCATTAGGTGTCACTCACAGTTCTGCCAGTCAAGGCCAGGCATAGTGGACTCCCTGTTGAATGTGGAATAGTTTTATATGAACTCTCCACTACACTGATACATACTAAGCAGATAACATTTGGTCATCTCCCATTGACCACAGAGTTTAAAAGAACATGAAAAACTGGTGTCTTTGCTCACATTTCCTATTTGGGGGTGGGGGTGTGATATGTGTGTTACATCCCTGAGTTCTAACAATGTCACCACTGGACCTGAATTATTTCTCTTGAAGAAAGTTTGGGTGCAAAGATGTATTTATCCTTCAAATATAAAGTCATAACAGTGTATAGCCTTGTGTTCCAAATATTACAGAAGCAGAAAGGTTTACTTTGAATCTAAATACAGAGTTAAGGAAATGAGAGAGATGACGTGGTTGAGTAAACTGCGTAGGCCTAGTTTATCTTCCTCAGCGTGGTATTTTGTAATGTTTCTGTTGCTAGATTCCTTCTCAGTCCTGTGTAGGTCAGTTAAAAGCCAATTTTAGAACAGTTTTGTGTCATTTAGGGGAAAGAACTTTAAACTACATTCATAGCAGCCTATAAAAAGCAAAGATACCGCCCACAAAAAGATATTTAAAATTTTCTAATTACATGTTTTATTGGTACATCTACAAATACGTTGTGCCAAGAGCAAAATGAGAAATGTGCTAGGTGTGCTCTGAGTTCAAAATTAAGAGAACTTTACCCACTGGAGTAGTTTTAATAAGATATTTGTTGTTCACTAGCTATGAAAACAACATAAAGCCATTTGTCATTGAGAACCCTATGTTATATAGAATATACCTCTTGGGGGGGAAAACAACACAGGACAGGACAGGAAAAGAAAGGAAAAGGGAAAGGAAAGGAGAAGGAAAGGCGAGATAAAGAAAGGAAAGGGAAAAGAAAGGCAAGGCAGGAAAAAACAAAAGAAAGGAGGAAGGGAGGGAGGGAGGGAGGGAAGGAGGGAGGGAGGGAGGGAGGGAGGGAGGGAGGGAGGGAGGAAGGAAGGAAGGAAGGAAGGAAGGAAGGAAGGAAGGAAGGAAGGAAGGCAGGCCTAAACTTTGAGTCTTATGTTGATTTTTAATATTTCTAGTCAGGAACATGTGCCCTAATGTCAACTCAAGTTCCTGGGTCTAATAAATACTGTAATTTTTAAAAGTGATTTGGGAGAGGAAAGCCAGAATTAGGGGAAAGAAGAAAATGCTGAGCAAGGAGTACCATTCTTAGATGGATCAGCAGTAACTGCAAACTGGAAACTAGGTGGATAGTTTTGAAGTACAGTGTGGAAAACCTGAATTGCAAATCATTTGGTGGATAACGGTGGCCATGAACTCCTGCCACTTTTCACTCTAAATCCATGAAATTGAATGAACACTCTTTTCACCCCCTCTTCTAGTAGACGCATCATGTACTTTTTCTCTAAATTTAATTTTGCTCTGCTACCAGTGACCCCTCTTCACTACTACCCCAACAGCCAGTCCGGGGGGGAATGACTCAGCTATAGTGGGTGGGGTCAGGCAAAGGATGTAGGCAAAAATGACCCCAGCTTAGAAAGCTGAGCATTATGTTGCATTAAGTGAATCCATAAGTAAACAAATTGCCTGCTCCCCACCAAAACAATGGCTCCAATTCCACTACTGAAGAGTAATTTAAATTTTAAAATATTTTTTGAGGGGATGTGTTTCAGACAAAATGGCAGGAAAGGGAGAATTATCCTTCCTCAACACATGATATAATTTCTGACAAAGTGTGAATCAATTTATTATAAATTAATAAATTGACTTTTTTTTTTGTTTTTTTTTTTTTTCAGTTTTTGGCCAGGGCTGGGTCTGAACCCGCTACCTCCAGCATATGGGGCTGGTGCCCTACTCCTTTGAGCCACAGGTGCTGCCCTCAATTGACTTATTTTTTTTTTTCCATTACTCTAAGCAACATAACAAATACCTGGTTCCCAAGTAAGCATGTATCCTTCTTTCTTCTTAGAGCAGCAGTTCTCAACCTGTGGGTCGTGACTCACAAGAACTGTATTAAAGGGCCGCAGCATTAGGAAGGTTGAGAATCACTGTCCTAGAGGAAAAAGGGTGAGAGGGAAACTTGACATTTTCTCAACTGTTACTCCACTAATTTTCCCCTTTTGATTTAAATTTATCTTGAATTCTTTTTACTAATTACAATCCAATCTTTTAAATTCAGCTTCAATTGACTTGGTCTATACAGCCAAAATATAACAAAGAGTGTGAGTGATTATCTCATGACTTGGAAACCCTACATGATGCCAGAGTTCACAAGATGTTTAAAGCAATGACTAATATCCCTAATTTATTGAAAATGACTGAGACATTGTTGGATGCAAAATTTTTTTTTCATATAACAAAATTGAGTAACAAAGTTATATACTCTAAGATATTTAGTGTACAGTAGAACCTCCATAGTGGACCACCCCCCTACATTGACTACTTCTTTGAGGTGACCTAATTTTCATAGACAGGACATGAACTGCATGTGTGAATCAGTATAAAAGAACTAGCTCCTTATGTTGACCACCTCTGTATGCTGACCAGTTGTTAAAGTCCCTTGGATGGTCAATTTGCAGAGGTTTGATTATATTTGGTGGAAAATAGAAGATATAAGTGTCTTCTTATTCCATCCACCTCTTCTAAGGTATTAGTAACAGTTTAGAATGGGAAGTTCAAGTCCATGCTTAGTGTCCAGGGCCATGTAGATAAGTGGTGTCAATTCAGACAATGTGCTAATGTCAATACTCTAAAGCATAGGTTAGATCTCCAGAGAATAATTCATAAATAGGTATTTTTTATATATGCTAAAAGCATGCGTACATATCTTATAGTATAAAAAATGAGAGTTGCCTGTGGAAAATTTGGAGACTATCCTTAAAGAAATAGTCATTTGAATGCAAATGTCCTGGCATAAATTGTACCTAGAGGGCAGTGCCTGTGGCTCAAAGGAGTAGGGAGCCGACCCCATATGCCAAAAGTGGCAGGAAAAACCCAGTCCTGGCCAGAAACTGCAAAAAAAAAAATTGTATCTAGAAAAGAAATAGGTTCAGTTCAGAGGTTAAAATATAGACTAAAAAAAAGAAAAAAAAATTTAAAAATTTAATCATCTAATTGACATCTTTGAAAACTAGCAATTTTTAACATGTCAGGTACAGTCAGGTACAGTATGAAGTCCTCTCCCCCTTTGGCTCAATTAATTGGTTAATTTTTTAGTCATATACAAGATACAGAATAGGTAAGGTATAGTTGGCTAATGATTGGTGTAACCAGCTAAGGTTGAAAGGTGAGACACTGTTTTGGAAACTCTGGTCAGGTTCTGCCTGGCTCCTGAATCATGTGGATGTATCCTCAGCTACTAGGAGTGGGCCCTTGTGTTACCACTCTGCTCAGCTGACATGTGGCTCCCATAGGCTCCAATCCTATTACAGGGAAGTTGGAGGGAAAGAACTGGAGGACAAAATGGTTCAGTAAGAACATATGAGTCTCCTAACCAAAAGTCTTTTTTTTTTTTTTTTAAGAGACAGAGTCACCTTCAGTAGAGTGCTCAGTGTCACAGCTCACAGCAACCTCCAGCTCTTGGGCTTAGGCCATTCTCTTGCCTCAGCCTCCTGAGTAGCTGGGACTATAGGCGGCAGCCACAATGCCCGGCTATTTTTTGTTGCAGTTTGGCCAGGGCCACGGTTGAATCCACCACCCTCAGTATATGGTTGGCGCCCTACTCACTAAGCCACAGGTGCCGCCCCCCAACAGTCTTTTCTAACGTATTTCCACATTCCTGACCTATTTCTGGTATTAGTGGCTCTAACTCTGAGTAGATTTCACTTTGGTAATTGGCTCTTGCCTGTCTGCATGTTCTAGGTTCTTACCTTACTGCAGAAATCAGTATTAACAAAAATTCTGATATTTTAAATATGTTCTTGGTACACATATAATACATTTATTTGTAAGTAATATAGTAGAGGAGAAAACTGAAGGAAGTAATACTGTGTACATTTTTTTTTTAAATACAAGGTAAAAAATAAAGGTAAAATTGACCTGTGAAATTGCTATTAAGGAAGAGCTATGTTAAGTCATGGTTTCATTTAAATTGGGCAATGACCCCTAGTGTTTGTGTCTTATATTTAAATTAGGATTGACTTCAATATACTTAAAAGAAATTGGAATCACTGTTACAGAGTTCTAGTAAGTCATTAATTATTCTGATGTAAACTGCATTGATAATATTTTATAATTTACTCCAGAAAATGTTCCTGAAAGAAGATTTAATATTAATGAAGTGATTAACTTATTTCCACAATAGTGGGCTTAGGCAGCCGTTCTATTATCATATTTATTTCACCCCATGCATTAATACTCGTTGGAGGTTGTGTTTTAAATTATTATTAATTACACTCATTAATTTATAACAAATTATTCATCTTTGATCTTGCTGAAATAGTCAAGCATTTTTTCCTTTTTTTTTTTTTTTAATTCCTTTCTCCTGGAAAATTGATGCAGAAAAACATCAAAAGAAAATTAAGCTGCCATAAAGTAATAAAACAATCTTCCATGCTGCTTGGTCATTGCAGTGAAATCATAGGGCAAGAAAATTGAAGTAGTAGTCTAGACTCAGCATTTATTACCAAGGAAAATGTGCAGAACTCAAGGGTCTTATGTTGTCATGGTCAAAACATGGAGCTGTCCATGGAGAAAATTGTTTTTGTTGAATTGCATGACTTTGACACTTCCACTGAAAAAGAACAGAAAGGAGAGCTCTCATGGCTCACATTTACTGAGCACTCAGTAAGGATTTGATTGATTAGTTAGTTGGTGGAAAATGTATACAATTATGTCTTTAAAGCATGTGGTATGTCATTGATCTGGTCATTTTTATGGATCAAATTATGACCCCCACTTCCAATGGAACATGGAGTGCCTCTCATTTCCTATAACAAAGTTAAAGTACCCCCCCACCCCGAGTACTGTATCAAAATACCATGCTATTTGTATTTGTGGTTTGATGTACCCTTCTACTGTAACAACAGATAAAAACACTCTGAAACCATAGAGAATAAATATTATGTCAAATTATGAGTTGCCTGGCTTAAGGCTAGAATTATATAGTAATAATATCTGTATGTGTTTGGTGTTTCCATTTACTCAAAGATACTCTGACTAACGCTATTTGCATAAAATAAAGGTAAAAATTTATTTAAAAATTGATGTGTTCAGAGTATACAGATCCCAAATTATATTATTTAAGTTCTATTGTAGGTCTGAAACAACCCACGGAGTTTTGTCTGTGTCATATATTTGTTGATTAAGAGCTAGTTCTATTTTCATTTGTTTTGGTTGCTTGCAAAGAAGTCTCCCTCTAAACAAAATACAAAGACACAGACTTAAATATTGCAGTAACTCACTCAGTCCTAGACTTACTCCATCCATAGAAATCAGCACGGAATTCTGTTAAATAAGTGAATAGGAAATGAGCTGCTTTCTTGCATTACAGCAATGCTGAACTTGAGGAAAATCAAAAAAAAAAAAACAGAGTGTGACTTTACAGGCCATTTGGGAAAGATCTTTGTTTTATTTGGTCTTGTTTTTAAGGGAGTAATGTTAAATACCAGGTATTTAATAATGGCATAAAGGAGAATGCCTTTAAGGTAGGAACCTCTTTAGTGTTTTTGTTATTGTTGTTGTTGTTATTGCAGTTTTGGCCAGGGCCAGGTTCAAGCCCATCACCCTTGGTATATGGGGCCCTACTCATTGAGCCACAGGTGCCCCACAGGAACCTCTTAGTGTTAAATAAACTCAAAAAGAATAACATTTTTTGCTACATTTTGAGGTTTCCAAAGTTAGAAACAGGACTTGTAGGTCATAGAAAAAAATCATATTAAACTACTACAAATAGTGACTATTTAATGTTTTTTGAACATTGAATATATGCAAATGATTTGCAAAGCATTTTAAGAGAATTTCATATTTAATTCTGTCAGCATCCCTATAAGGTCAGTTCTTGTCATTATTACCATTTTACAATTATTATTATTCTCATTTTACAGATAAAAGTACTGAACTTAGAAAGTCATCATCATCTCTAAATAGGTATTCATTAATAGACAGGAATTTGTATTAATTAACAATAGATATAATTTACAATATTATTTGTAAAATGCTTTTGAAAAAAGTATTGGTTAACAACTTTTTACGATGAGCTGGACAAATTAGAAAATGTGTTTTTATTGGTTTCACTCAGTCTTCTCAGGTCCAGGCTCCATCTGTTTGGTAAATGACACGTAGGCCCCCAGACTTTTCAGGGATCCCTGTAAGGGGCAGCCTTCCTCTTGGCCATGTGCTGGTGATGTTTTCTCCTGTGGTTTCCTGCACACACCGTGGGTTCCAAGGGCTTAGCTGACTTGTTGGCCTTGGTTAGTTCACCTGCAGGTTTCAAGACCTTTCTGGGGCTACCTCTGTGCTGTGGTTCATTGCAGGGTCTAATATGGACGTAGTGTATCAAGCCCATCTAACAAGCACCGCCTCATAATGGGAGAGGAACCCAGACCCCGCCCATGTTACCTGCATTTCCTAGGTCTGAACAGTAGTGAACAACTCTAGCAAAGCTGCTTGGCATTTGGCTTGCTTATTCTTTTCATTTCTGTGCATATCTTTGGTTATTTGGGTAAGAAGAAATTGGAGCTCATTTATTAAGTACAGCTTTATTTGAGATTCTATATTAAGTGCCATCCTATGTGTGGCACTAGACTTTAAATGGAGGGGAAAAAAAACAAGAACAGAAAACAAAGAACCCTTGCCTTTCAGTCTGGCAAACTGAGAACAAACACCCTTTGATGCCCTCAAAATAACCCTCCTTTCTATGCCCATGAGTGATAAATCTTGTGCCCTAATTCTACCTCTGGATTTGTTTTCTCACATTTCATATGCTGCTTAAGAATAGAAGGTGGATGATGTTCCCCGAATATGCTTTTAATTATTTGCTTATTTTTGAATTAGAATCTCACTTTCTTGCCCCTGGTAGAGTAACATGGCACCATAGTTCATAGCAACCTCAAACTCCTGGGCCCAAGCAATCCTCTTGCCTCAGCCAGATGCCTGCAATACCACCCGGCTATTTTTTAGAGACAGGGTCTCACTCTTGCTCAGGCTAGTCTGGAATTCCTGAGCTCAGGCAATCCACCTGCCTGGGCCTCCCAGAGTGCTGGGATTACAGGCGTGAGCCACCATGCCTGGCCTCAAGTATGCTTTTGGAGGGTGGGTGCTTAAAGATGGCTCAACCATCTATCCACAAGGCTTATTGGGCCTCATACAAATAAAACAGCATCTGGTCAACCCTGTGGAGCACTCAGTTCACACAGGGACTGCATTTCAACTCTGGTCATTGGACCTTTGCTATTTATCTTCCCCATTAGATCATATATATGTATATATCATACACTAAAAATTATAGCTTTGCATCTGGAATCACAGAAAATTAGGACTGCAAATCCTAGATACTGTCTATTCATTCAGCAATTATTTGTTTAGCCCCTACTGTGCATTTTCATTATTATACAACGGAGGAAAGAGATTCAGTGATGAAGGGATTGTTCTCTTCTAGGAATTGGCAGACCTTGGGCTTTGCTTCCACTGTTTCCAAAGCACATGCCAAATCCCCACTGAGTGGTTTCAGGGTCACTTTTTGTCATTTCTGCTCACAGATGTTGTAGCCCTTGGAACCTTCTTCACAATAGTGCATTTAGCCACTCCTATTCACCTTCAATAGCCACCATGGTGTAGTGAAAGAAATATTAGGTTGAACATTATGAAACTGCTGGTATTTGATTGATATTCAAGCATTTTTTTATCTAACAAAAGGCAATTTTATATGGTTCAACCTAAGTCATTCACTGCTCCCACATACAAATGCTGTTTTTGAGATCAAAGCTAATACTATGTATTTTGGTCTCTTTTTCTGTATTTCACACACACACACACACACACACACACACACACACACACACACACACACACTAATTTTGTTTGTTTCTCCAGGACATGTGGCTAGTAAGGGCGAGATTGGGGCCAAAACTTGTATTATCCAAGCTCTGTGTATTGTCTGTGCTGTGTGAGCTCTGTTTGACCATTTAGATTCACTCCAGACCCTTCTCCAGGGAGCTTCCTCCATAGCCTGAATGCACAGGGCATCCCTGTCCCCTGGATCCTGGCAAGAGGACAGAACTTTGCGATATTTATCCCCTGGGCCCTCCTTCTTGGACCCTGGCTTAGAAGTGGCTGGATTACTCGACCCATAGCCACAGCTCCTCTGGGTGCCCTTTCCTACAGCCCTGCTTTTTGCCTGGTTCTGAAAACTTCTCCTTCCTGGGCCAGGGGTAGTAAGAGCTTTCCATTTCGTCAGCCCTGAAAACCTTCATATGTGCTTGTTAACAGTATCTTCTTTAACAGTCTCTTCAGTTGCCATCACTAACTTTCTACCAGAGCCCTGACTTACAGAGTTATACCTGGCTACAATTTTAGTTTGTGCATCTATGGATTTATACATGGTATAAATATAAATCTGAGGTTACATGCACACCTTTTATACCTGCAGCCTAAGTGCTAAAATTTGTAAATGCCCTCAAGTAAGAGGAACAATTAATATACCCATAAAAATTTTGTACTTCTCAAAAACTAATGGTTAGTTATTAAGTAAGTGCCATTATCTTCACTGGAAAATAAGAAAATATTGGCTAAATTTAGTTTTCTCATATGAAAATGCAGGACAATATTAAAGCATTTGTGCAGCATGTACTATGTGTATAATTATACTTTTACTGTTACTTTTCTATTATTAGTTATGGGACAAAACATTAAATCAAATACAATATAAAAGCTGGCAGCTAATTTTGCTCGTTCAAATGTTTTCCAGTGTTTGGCCTTTGACTGTTGTGTATATGTGTCACATATAAGGGAAAGGGGAAGTAACCAAATAAAATATTTTTAATTCATTAGAATACCATTTTGTTCTCTAACCACAGGCTGGCTTAACCTTCCACCCGCACCCCCACCAAATCAGCTCATTTCTAACACAAGCATTTACTGAGCACTTGTTTTATGCCAGCATAGTGTATCGTGCTCATGATGTGGAAAGTTCAGAAGATTTATGGGAATCACTTTCTGGATTCTAGAAGGCTCCTTGACAATGTCACAAGCCCATTAATTGTTGATTGGGAAGAACCAAAGTGAAAGCCCAGGTCTCCTAATTTTGGTTTAATCATCCTTTTTACAGAACTGCACCTCAAGAAACATACTGAGCCAACCAGATATTGTTGATAAAAGGCAGGAGAAAAACAGCTTTCATGCATCCCTAACAAATTGTTCTCTTTTACTCCAGCTGATCAGTAAAGTTACAGGCTTCAGCACTGTAAAATAAGCTACGAGTAGTCGATAAATAAACTACAGCACTATTTGCCATGTATTCCACGTCTCAATCTATTACCCATTCAGTCCTCAAGCTGTGGAGAAGGAAAGCCTTAAAGATTCACGCTGGGCCCTTCATATGTACTTACTTTCTAAAATTTTTAACAAGTACCAGTTAATGAAATTAGAAGGCTATTTGGAAAGACTATCTTTGTCATAAGGACACGTTTCCCAAATTCCTTCCAAAAATAGAAACCAATTTTAGTACTATTTGTAGCAGATTTCTCTTTTTGAGTGTGTGGGTGGGTTAAGAGAAAGGGAATAGGATTAAAAACACGGGCATCAGCCTGTTGCTGGAGCCCTTGATGGATATGCTGGAGGAAAGGTATGAGTTACTACAGACAAGCCTTTCACTCTGTTAAATAATAACCTAGGACCCTTAAAAGTTTTGATAATAATTTATGATAGTCCTATAAAATGCAGTTGCAGCTTTTTAAGTTATTAATGGGTCTGTATTCAAATGAAATGAAAATGATCTTAGATGTAAAGGAACAGCTAATTATAGACTTAAAAAAATTTTTTTTAAAGCATAAATAGTAACTGCTAAGCCTGGAGTAATATAATGGGAAGTCTAGAATTTACTGATATATATATGAATGTTCAGCATATATATATGTATATATCTATATCAGTAAATATATATATACATATATATATGAATGTTCAAATAAGAGGAGAATTCCTTCAATCAATTTTCTTTCTTTTTTTTTTTTTTTTTTATTGTTGGGGATTCATTGAGGGTACAATAAGCCAGGTTACACTGATTGCAATTGTTAGGTAAAGTCCCTCTTGCAATCATGTCTTGCCCCCATAAAGTGTGACACACACCAAGGCCCCACCCACCTCCCTCCTTCCCTCTTTCTGTTCCCCCCCCATAACCATAATTGTCATTAATTGTCCTCATATCAAAATTGAGTACATAGGATTCATGCTTCTCCATTCTTGTGATGCTTTACTAAGAATAATGTCTTCCACGTCCATCCAGGTTAATACGAAGGATGTAAAGTCTCCATTTTTTTTAATGGCTGAATAGTATTCCATGGTATACATAGACCACAGCTTGTTAATCCATTCCTGGGTTGGTGGGCATTTAGGCTGTTTCCACATTTTGGCGATTGTAAATTGAGCTGCAATAAACAGTCTAGTACAAGTGTCCTTATGATAAAAGGATTTCTTTCCTTCTGGGTAGATGCCCAGTAATGGGATTGCAGGATCAAATGGGAGGTCTAGCTTGAGTGCTTTGAGGTTTCTCCATACTTCCTTCCAGAAAGGTTGTACTAGTTTGCAGTCCCACCAGCAGTGTAAAAGTGTTCCCTTCTCTCCACATCCATGCCAGCATCTGCAGTTTTGAGATTTTGTGATGTGGGCCATTCTCACTGGGGTTAGATGATATCTCAGGGTTGTTTTGATTTGCATTTCTCTAATATATAGAGATGATGAACATTTTTTCATGTGTTTGTTAGCCATTCGTCTGTTGTCTTTAGAGAAAGTTCTATTCATGTCTCTTGTCCATTGGTATAAGGGATTGTTGGCTTTTTTCATGTGGATTAATTTGAGTTCTCTATAGATCCTAGTTATCAAGCTCTTGTCTGATTGAAAATATGCAAATATCCTTTCCCATTGTGTAGGTTGTCTCTTTGCTTTGGTTATTGTCTCCTTAGCTGTACAGAAGCTTTTCAGTTTAATGAAGTCCCATTTGTTTATTTTTGTTGTTGTTGCAATTGCCATGGCAGTCTTCATCATGAAGTCTTTCCCCAGGCCAATATCTTCCAGTGTTTTTCCTATGCTTTCTTGGAGGATTTTTATTGTTTCATGCCTTAAGTTTAAGTCCTTTATCCATCTTGAATCAATTTTTGTGAGTGGGGAAAGGTGTGGGTCCAGTTTCAGTCTTTTACATGTAGACATCCAGTTCTCCCAACACCATTTACTGAATAGGGAGTCTTTCCCCCAAGGTATGTTCTTGTTTGGTTTATCAAAGATTAGGTGGTTGTAAAATGTTAGTTTCATTTCTTGGTTTTCAATTCGATTCCAAGTGTCTATGTCTCTGTTTTTGTGCCAGTACCATGCTGTCTTGAGCACTATGGCTTTGTAGTACAGACTAAAATCTGGTATGCTGATGCCCCCAGCTTTATTTTTGTTACAGAGAACTGCCTTAGCTATACGGGGTTTTTTCCGGTTCCATACAAAACGCAGAATCATTTTCTCCAAATCTTGAAAGTACAATGTTGGTATTTTGATAGGAATGGCATTGAATAGGTAGATTGCTTTGGGAAGTATAGACATTTTAACAATTGTTGATTCTTCCCATCCATGAGCATGGTATGTTCTTCCATTTGTTAATATCCTCTGCTATTTCCTTTCTGAGGATTTCATAGTTTTCTTTATAGAGGTCCTTCACCTCCTTCGTTAGGTATATTCCTAGGTATTTCATTTTTTTTGAGACTATGGTGAAGGGAGTTGTGTCCTTAATTAGCTTCTCATCTTGACTGTTATTGGTGTACACAAAGGCTACTGACTTGTGGACATTGATTTTATATCCTGAAACATTACTGTATTTTTTGATGACTTCTAAGAGTCTTGTGGTTGAGTCTTTGGGGTTCTCTAAGTATAAGATCGTGTCATCAGCAAAGAGGGAGAGTTTGACCTCCTCTGCTCCCATTTGGATTCCCTTTATTTCCTTGTCTTGCCTAATTGTATTGGCTAGAACTTCCAGCACTACGTTGAATAGTAAAGGTGACAGAGGACAACCTTGTCTGGTTCCAGTTCTAAGAGGAAAAGCTTTCAGTTTTACTCCATTCAGTAAAATATTGGCTGTGTGTTTGTCATAGATAGCTTCAATCAGTTTTAGAAATGTGCCACCTATGCCTATACTCTTCAGTGTTCTAATTAGAAAAGGATGCTGGATTTTATCAAATGCTTTTTCTGCATCTATTGAGAGGATCATGTGATCTATATTTTTGCCTCTGTTAATATGGTGGATAACGTTTATGGACTTGCATATGTTAAACCAGCCTTGCATCCCTGGGATGAAGCCTACTTGATCATGATGAATGACTTCTTTGATGATAAGCTGTAATCTATTGGCTAGGATTTTGTTGAGAATTTTTCCATCTATATTCATGAGTGAGATTGGTCTGAAATTCTCCTTTTTGTTTGGGTCTTTTCCTGGTTTTGGTATCAGGGTGATGTTTGCTTCATAGAATGTGTTGGGGAAGATTCCTTCTTCCTCAATTTTTTGGAATAAATTCTGCAGTACAGGAATAAGCTCTTCCTTGAAGGTTTCATAGAATTCTGGAGTGAAGCCATCTGGACCAGGGCATTTTTTGGTTGGAAGAATTTTTATTGTTTCTTTGATCTCAGTGCTTGAAATTGGTCTGTTCAGGAGCTCTATTTCTTCCTGGCTGAGTCTAGGGAGAGGGTGTGATTCCAAATATTGATCCATTTCTTTCACATTGTCAAATTTCTGGGCATAGAGTTTCTGGTAGTATTCAGAGATGATCTCTTGTATCTCTGTGGGATCAGTTGTTATTTCCCCTTTATCATTTCTGATTGAGGTTACTAGAGATTTTACTTTTCTATTCCTCGTTAGTCTGTCCAATGGTTTATCTATTTTATTTATTTTTTCAAAAAACCAACTCCTTGTTTCATTAATTTTCTGAATGATTCTTTTGTTTTCAATTTCATTGATCTCTGATTTGATTTTGGATATTTCTTTTCTTCTACTGAGTTTAGGCTTAGATTGCTCTTCTTTTTCCAAATCCATAAGATGGCTTGTGAGATTGTTGATGCGCTCTCTTTCTGTTTTTCGAATGTAGGCATCTAAAGTGATGAATTTTCCTCTCAAAACTACTTTTGCAGTATCCCACAGGTTTTGGTAGCTTGTGTCTTCATTGTTGTTATGCTCAAGGAAGTTAATGATTTCCTGTTTTATTTCTTCCTTCACCCATCTGTTATTCAACAGAAGATTGTTTAGTTTCCATGCCTTTGGGTGGGGTCGAGCATTTTTGTTAGAGTTCCACCTTTAGTGCCTTATGATCTGAGAAGATACAAGGTAAAATTTCAATTCTTTTGATTCTGTTGATATTTGTTTTGTGTCCCAAGATATGATCAATTTTGGAGAATGTTCCATGGGGTGATGAGAAGAATGTATATTCTTTATCTTTGGGATGGAGTGTTCTATATGCGTCTATCAAGCACAGTTGTTCTAGGGTCTCATTTAAGTCTCTTATATCCTTGTTTAATTTCTGTTTAGAGGATCTGTCCAGCTCTGTAAGAGGAGTGTTAAGGTCCCCTGTTATTATGGTATTATCAGATATCATATTGCTCAGACTGAGTAAGGTCTGTTTCAAGAATCTGGGAGCATTTAAATTGGGTGCATAGATATTTAGAATTGAAATGTCTTCCTGTTGTATTTTTCCCTTGACCAATATAAAGTGACCATCTTTGTCTTTTTTGACTTTATTTGCTTTAAATCCACATGTATCTGAAAATAAGATACATGCAACTCCTCTTTTCTTCTGAATTCCATTTGCCTGAAAAATTGTCTTCCAACCCTTAACTTGGAGCTTTAATTTGTCTTTTGAAGCCAGGTGTGTTTCTTGCAGACAGCAAATGGATGGCTTGTGTTTTTTAATCCAGTCAACCAATCTATGTCTCTTCAGTGGGGAATTCAAGCCATTAACATTTATTGAGATAATTGATAAGTGTGGTAGTATTCTATTTGTCTTATTTTGTGAGAGTCCATTTCTTAGTTTTATCTTTTGCATCAGTGTGGAGGTTTGGTTCTGTCCTTTAATTTCTGAGTTCTTACTTTGCTGCTGATCCATTGTGGTGGTCAGTATGCAGAACAGGTTGAAGTATTTCCTGTAGAGCTGGTCTTGTTGTGGCAAATTTCCTCAATGTTTGTATATCCGTAAATGATTTGATTTCTCCGTCAATTTTGAAGCTTAGCTTAGCAGGGTACAGAATTCTGGGCTGGAAATTGTTCTGTTTAAGTAGATTAAAGGTAGATAACCATTGTCTTCTTGCTTGAAAAGTTTCATTAGAGAAGTCTGCGGTCAATCTGATGGATTTGCCCCTGTAGGTCAACTGGCGCTTACTCCTGGCAGCTTGCAGAATCTTTTCTTTTGTCTTTACTTTGGACAGGTTCATCACAATGTGTCTTGGAGAAGCTCGGTTAGAGTTGAGGCGACCTGGGCTCCAATAGCCCTCTGAAAGCAGTGTGTCAGAATCTTTGGTGATATTTGGGAAATTTTCTTTTATAATATTCTCTAGTATGGCTTCCATTGCTCTGGGGCATTCTTCTTCCCCTTCTGGAATTCCTATAACTCGTATGTTGGAACGCTTCATAAAGTCCCATAATTCTGACAGTGAACGTTCTCCTTTCTCTCTCTTCTTTTCTGCCTCTTTTACTATCTGAGTTATCTCAAAAACTTTGTCTTCTACCTCTGAAATTCTTTCTTCTGCATGGTCTAACCTGTTGCTGATACTTTCCATTGCATCTTTAAGTTCCCTGATTGACTGTTTCATTTCCTTCAGCTCTGCTATATCCTTTTTATATTCTTCATATCGTTCATCTCTGATTTGATTCTGTTTTTGGATTTCCTTTTGGTTATTTTCCACTTTATTGGCAGTTTCCTTCATTGTTTCCATCATTTCTTTCATTGTTTTCAACATGTGTATTCTAAATTCCCTTTCTGTCATTCCTAACATTTCTGTATAGGTGGAATCCTCTACAGTAGCTACTTCATGGTCCTTTGGCGGGGTTGTTCTGGACTGGTTCTTCATGTTGCCTGGAGTTTTATGTTGATTCTTCCTCATGGGTGATTTCTTTTATCTGTTTCCTTGCCCTAATTTTCCTTTCACTTCCTCTTGCTCTTTAAGTTCTCGTGCCTGTGGACTAAGGGTTACAGGACCAGAAGGGTGAGAAGGTTTAAGAGCAAAAAAGGGATGAAAGAAAGGAGGACCAAGTGATAAGGAAAAAAAAAGAAAAATAGAGAAAGGAGAGGGGGTGGGTAAAAGAAATATTGACAAAAAGAAGAGAGGCACAGAAAGAGGGAGACAGAGCAATATAGGTGTACAGTAGGGTACTTTGATACAACCTTAAAAAACAAACCACCTTCTGGGGGTCCCCAGTTGGGTGGTTCCCTTGAGGTCAGCAGCTCTTTGCTAACCTGATCAGACACAGTACCCCACCTCCACCAAGTACGGAGGAAAGACAAAAATGCTATAAATCAAACCAAAACAAGCAAACAGAAAACTTTACGGGATAAAATTGGCTGGAAAAACCAAATAATAGCGGTAGAAACACTAACAAAAATGAAGTTCTAATTATTGAAATAGGCAGCAATGGGAAATTATAATTAAACTAGAAAAATTGAGAAAGAAAAAGGATCTGTATGGAAAAGGTTGAACTTAAAAAACAAAACAACAATCCACAACATCAAAATAAACAAAAAAAAACAAGCAAACCAAAAAAAAAAAAAAAAAAAAACCACAACCAAAAACAAAGCAGTATGTATATGTTATTGAATTTTGTCTGGGCAACACGTGGTCTTCTGGGGTATGAGATGTTAATCACAGTTCTGATACGACTGGAGGCTGCTAGTTTCTCAAACCTCAGCAGGTAGACACCCTAAATCTCTCTTCAGCCCACTTAAAAGGCACTTTGGGGTGGCGCCTGTGGCTCAAGGAGTAGGGCGCCGGTCCCATATGCCGGAGGTGGCGGGTTCAAACCCAGCCCCGGCCAAAAATCACAAAAAAAAAAAAAAAAAAAAGGCACTTTGAACTTGTTCACTTACTGAGCAGAAGCTTTCTCAGGGAAGTGCTTGTCGCTGGAATCACTGCTGAAGTGGCTATCCACTTACCCTGTGTGTCAAAACTGGTCTCCCGAGGGTTAGGGCTGCAAGGCGGCTCAGACCCCGCCCTTAGGCTACTTGGTCGCTGGGTTACCAGCTCCCACCCAATTCCAGCTCTGCGACCCTGAGGGCAGAGCTTGCCGGGGTAGATCGCTCACAATGTCTGCCTGTGACCCAGAGCCAAACACTATTAGCTCCGTCTGGCTCAGTGGCTCAGACTGGGGCCCTAGCCAAAGGCCAAAGTTCTCCGCACTCCTGCTCAGGCTCTCCCCAAGGCAGTTCAGCTGAGTGCCAAGTCCAAAGACACCAAAACAGTTCACAGGTAAGGCCTTTCTGGTTTGCAGTCTAGCTGCTACTGAACTTACAGTTGCGGGCGGGTTTAGACGGATTGAACACACACGACCACTTGCCGGTTTTCCACTGTTTTAGTCCTCCTCTTGGGGTCCAGAAGTCTCTCGCTGACTCCCTGTATCCTCTCAGGGGTGATGATAGGCAGATCCCACCAGCCAGAGATGCCTGGAGTCCTATATCCCCAGACTCATGGTGCCCAGGTGCAAGGAAGCTGTTACTCGGCTGCCATCTTGCTCCGCCCTCCTCTCAATCAATTTTCAATTCCATTGTTCAACCACAGTTTCAGGGATTGAAGTGAAAATCTGACATATTCTTGGCAATACCTTTATTGGACTCCTTCAAGTTCATGTAAAAACCTCCTCCACTCGAACTAGCCCAGGAAAAAGTAACATCTAATTGTTTATTCTTTTGACATACTTTTTGACTACTTTCTTAAAACTGTTTAGATACTATCCTGGCAAAACAATTAATAGGTCTAGCTTCTTCAGAGTCATCTGTGCTTGGCCTCAATTAGATGCTATGCTTTTTGGCAGCAAGGTAAAAGAGAAATCAGAGTAAATTATACTGTTCTCATAGTGCAGAAAAAAATGACTACACATCAGCTCTTCTGGAGAAACAAATTTTTTCCTAGTAATAAATCCTAAAACGTAGGTCTATTCAAGGGAAATTTTAATTAAGAACACTTATTTTTCTTACTATAAATTTAAAATATTATGCAGGGCATCCATAAAGTTCACATGCCGTTCAAAATAGTTGTCTATTTCATGTTCAACTTCTTAAAAATTGTGATTCCCAAGAAAGAAAATTAACTTAATGGTTTTTCATTTGTTGCCTTTAGAAACAAATCAATTTGAATATTTCCTTTATTATGATGTATTAGAGCTTTATTAATAGAGAAGCCTGACACGTAAGTTATCATTTTTTTTACTACTGTATATGTTTAGGGCATTCAACATGATGTTTATTCAACATGATAACTACAGTCAAGAAAATTAACATATACATCACCTCACACGATTGCCATTTTGTCGTGGTCGTTAGCAGAGTTTCAGCACAATATTGCTAACCCTACAGCCCTGGTACGGCTACACATTGGATCTCTACACCTGCTCATCCTGCATAATTGCAAGTTTGTATCCCTGGACCTACCACTTCCCATTTTGGTCCGCTGCACCATTCCTTGTTCCTGGTGTAGCACCATTTTATTCTCTTGTAAATACTCAGCATTTTTTATATGATACAAAGACGTGAGATCAGGCCATGTTTTTCTTTCCGTGTCTGGCTTATTTCACTTAACATGCTTGCCTCCAGATTCATCATGTTATCACAAATGGCAACATCTTCTTCTTTTGTAAGACAGATGAATAGATAGATTGCACATTATCTCTACCCATTCATCTCTGTTGTTTCTGTATCTTGGCCATTGTGAAGAATGCTGCAATGAGTTCATACAAGTTATCATTTTTTGCAGCAAGAACATACTGTGCTAAATAATGAAATATGGGAATACATTGAACAGCTTGACTTCTGCTGACTTTTACTTAAGAGTGTGAAGTGTTTTAAACTCGACTATGTTGGGACTTATGAAGTATGCACAAGGGTGGGGAAATAATTTAAAAGCTCCGTTCCATTTTGAGATCTAGATAAATTATATAATTAAAAAATAAAGCACTGTAACCTGGGAGTAAGAAAGCAACAACTCTCAAACACTATTCGAGAAAGTAGAAATTAGGGGGCAACCTTTTGGAAGGCAATTTGGCAACCTCTAACAAATTTACAGCGCACTTACATTGACCTGACTGTTATGTAAACTGATAAGAATGTGCCCATAGATAAGTTTGTACAAGGACACCAAAATAGTTGTATAAGAGCACTCATTGCAGTATTTTCAAAACAGCAAAAGGAAAACATTACAAAACTAATCTAAATATGTAACAATAGGGAATGGCTGAATCAAAAGTATATTCATTTAATGTAACATCCTAAGCCATTTACAAAGTTTGTATGGAGTAATTCTGAACATGCTGATATCGAAAGGACTCCAGGATGGATCTGGAGGTAAATAAGCCAGACGTAGACTATTATAATGTCTTTTTGGATAATTTAAGAAATAAGAATACAACATGTATAGGTTTACGTACAGACATTGCTATTTATATCAATTATGTCAACTTTCATATTTAAGAAGCATATGCATTTGACCCACTGTTTTATCTGGATTTCAAAAGTTGATATGTAAGCATTGGTTTTGGGTGGGTAGAGGTCCTATATGGGGGTGGATTGGAGGATGCTCTTTCTTTACATTTGATAGCTTTCTGTCAATTTTTATTTTTTTAACTATGTACATTCAATACTTTAGTGTTTTAAATATATCAATAAGAGTGCTCTTAAGTAAGTCACTATTCTTTACACACTTAAAAAATTCAATAGTTATCATTTTACAAGATAATATTAAGACACTATCGTTGAGATTCCCAAGAGTGTAAAACATGACAAACTTTAGCATGTGAGTATTGTATTGTCAGGAAATCAACTCAATTTTTCTATGTAATACTCTCATCCCAAACAAAAATCCACTCCCGCAGCCACACTCCCTCATTGAGAGTGCATCCCTTACTGTGTGCGGACTAGATCAGGTTAGGGTAGGACAGTTAGAGACACCACATCTACCTTCCCTTCTGAGCAAGAAAATTTGAAATCAGTTATTATAATTATTTTCCCACCCTGTGGTAAGAGAACATGCAAGAAAAACAAAGCCCTCTTTAAACATGCATTCATTTAATGGATCCGATTTTGATTCAGAAAGGGAAGAAAAATCATTGCATATTTCTCGTGGACCCTTTAACATAAATAGCATGCTCTTATTTTTGAAGCAATTCCAAGAAGAAACACAGCTATGGTGCATCTTAGAATGGTACAGGCGATTGCACTAATGTACACAACTATGATTTAACAATAAAAAAAATTAATTTAAAGAAAAGAAACAATAAGAATAACTATTTTCTGCTCTTTTGAATCTTTTCAGAATTGCAACTTCCTGTGAGTCCCTCTGTATGTCTGAAACAGGGAATACAGTTAAAGCCGAGTACTTCAGGTCACCTTTTAAAAACGGTGAAGCCACATATCTGGAAACCAGGGAACTGGAGACGTGAACAGCTGTAAGCTCATAATTTTGAATTGTTATAACCAGCATGCGTTTTAGGAGACAGCTAATAAGACAAAAGCACAGAACAGATCAGGGCAGGGGAGCAGGAGTGTTGTTATGTATTTGAATTATTAGTTTCCATTACATAAATTTTCAGCTATCCTTTCTTAATAAAGAAAGCCATCATTGACTTTCTTCTAGATTAATTCAAACCTCACTTGCTATAGAATAAACATTTGGGTAAATTGGACTCTTCATCTAGTAGGTTACATTAATGGAAATTGAATTTAAAACCTTGACAATGTGAAACTATAAAATTTTAACTTCCATTTTACACTCAAATGACATTGCCTTTGCCTATGAGTATGGTCGAATGCATTTTTTCTAGCTATTAAGTTTTTTTTTTTATGGCTCCTAGGATCTAAGAAAGCATCTGCTGTATATGAGTTTATCCAGGTTACTTCTAGGGGAAGGATGGTAGAATGTAAATTATAATGAAAAATTAAGATATTTTAATTATCTTATCCAAGACACAAATGAGTTTGTTGCCTATAATTTTCTAATTATTAAGTAGTATTTAAGCAGTCAATAGTATTTATTGAAGAATCATGCTAATCTTGTGCTTACCTAAACTTTAAAAAGTAAAATTGTGCCATCCTTCATTGATCAAACTTAAATATTTAGCATATAAAAACATGGCACAAAAAAGCAAATGGCTACACATTTTAGTATAATTTCGGATGAAAGCATATTCGCTTCATCCCAAAACATTACACTAGTATTAATTTTCCTTTGTATACTAAAATGTTTTCTTGATACTTCATCCCCGCGTTGACTCTTAATTATCTGTGATAAGTGGTATTAGCAAAGATTGATCTGGTTGGGAAAGTATTTTGGCCTATTTTTGGTAACCTGTGAAAGCCTTAATATGTTTTCATGGAGAGGAAAAGATGGAGCAAAGGTAGGCGGGAGCAAAAAAAGGTTTGAGAAAGCATTTCGCTGTTTACAAACTGTAATTCTATCACTTTTGATGTAATTGCAATGGGACCATGGGTCATGGGTAATGTAACTGATAAAATTTTTAAAGAAACTTTAAATCTTATTCTATCATTCTACCTTTTTTTCTTTTTAAAAATGTTTTGATTAAATCTGCCAGAGTAAACTGTTACCAATTTTTCCCCCCCTCTCTGCACCTATACATCCCCCTGGTCGTGATCTATTATAATTAGCAGCTTAAATTGTTTAAGGAAACACACAGTGAAGGCTGGGGTCCAGCAAAGGATAGTAGGAGTTTATGAGCTTTTAGGTAATTTGTAAATGACATACACAATGCTAAATTATGAAACATTAATTATGTTATTTTCTTTTGTAGGAATCAAACAACAGTCCTAGCTCTACATGAAACAATCTTTAGAGCTGAAGATCTATCTGTGATTCTTAAAGCATATGTGCTGGTGACATCTTTAACCCCTTTGCGTGCGTTTATTCATTCAACTGGCACGGTTTGGAACCTACCAAAGAAAAAACGCTTCACTGTCAAGGTACAGACTGTTGAAACTGTTTTTGCACAGAAAGTACACTGAATATAAGTAAAGTGAGTTAGGTTGCTGTTCTCTGACTTTTAATGGTTATCAAATCTCATCGAACAAACATTGCATCTTTTTATTGCTGCAAGCAGAAATTTTCATTTAATAGGTGCTGGTTCAAAAAGGAGATGGAAGCAGCTTAAATCACTAGGGATCACAAAGGCTACTTTTTTTTTTTTCTCAATGCATCATTATAGTTCAACTCTTCGACCTCTTACAGAGCTAGTTCTTGGTCATACTATTTTTTTTTTTTTAATTTACTTTCCACTTATCCAGGAAGCAAATGAAAATGATTTAATTTTTCCCTATGCCTTTTACTTCAACCTTAGGAAGCAGCATGCCTACTTCATTACCCCAGTCAATATGGAGTATTCGTTGAGTGAAACATAAAGCTCTCAAGAGTTCCTAATATTGCAAGCCATGACATAAATGATAATGAGGAAGTTTCCAGGGAAGAGCTTAATAATAACCCCAAAAGTTTAGTTATAAAAGGTAGCTTAGGTTAACTCAGTTGAAACTGATGTCTAGTGACAATATATTTGATACATTTTAAAGAATTTTGATTTTACAGAAATAACTTCAAAGTACAGATAAAAGGAAATATGAAGAAATTGAAAGAATGAACAATTGCTTCCCATAGCTTCAAGAGACTCAAAAGGGACCAAACTCGATTTTTTTTTTCAGAATTTATCTTACGTATATTGCATTTTGAATTCTAGAAAGTCTTCTTTTCAATAGTGAAAAATTTTCAAATGGTCCATTTAAATGTTATCAATTAAAAATACATCACATTATATTGTATTAGAGATGTTCTCTTTTCCTAACATTTTTATATGCAGCACTGTGTAGTTTCAAGAAGGAACTATCCATGTTGTTATTTGTACGTCATCTGTGTTATTTTTTACTGATGTACGAAATTCCATGGTGTGTATTTTGTTATAGCTTACCTACCCGCTCCTTTATGCTGGTAGGTCCAACGCTTAACCAAGCAATTCTTCGAATATTAGAATATTTATATATAATCCCTTATGAATCTGTGTAAGACTTTCCAGAGAATATATAGCCAACAGTGGAATTTCTGGTCACAGCATATGGTTTTATTTGATGGAATTAAATCATGTCAGCTTTATTTCCAAAAAGCCTGCATCCATTGGTCCCATTATTGAAGTTTCCGTATTCCCAAAACTGGGCCATCATTGGGCCTTTTGCTGCTTCCTAATTTTGTCACCCTCCTAGGCAAAATGGGTATTTTATTCTTGCAAATAGCACGATCTGTCAACTTTAGTCACAATATCCTTCATTGATCAAAAACCTTCGACTGATTAATCAAATTAATTTTTCTTCATTGTGCTTTGGGATTTAGTTTCAGTAATTTTTTTTATCTCTAGATCACAAAAATATGCTTTTCCATTATCTTTTAATTTTTCCTATTAAAGTACTTTCTTCAAGAAGAGTTCACCTTTGATCCTTTTTTCCCCCCTAAATAAATGGTCAACCAATTCCTCATCATTTCCCATGAATCAGATATTATCATTGTTGTGTGTGTAAATTTTCATATGGACATGAAGCTGCTGTTGAGTTCTGCTGTTTCAGGGAGCCCACTCGTTGATCTCTTGGCAGTCTAAGTTTGCCTTAATACCCCACAGAGGAGGTTCATCTTCTTTACTTCTCATTTTCTAGATTAAGTTAAGTATCTATTGTAGATATCTATTTCCTCATAAACATTTTAGGATATCAAATTAGTTAGGGCATTGCAGAGAAACAGAACTAATAGGAGATGTAGGATATATAAAAGGAGATTGACTGTAGGAACTAACAGAATTGTGAAGGCTGAAAAGTTCCCTGCTATGCCGTCTGCAGCTGGAGACCCAGGAAAGCTGGGGGTGCAATTTACTGTGAGTCCAAAGGCCTGAGAACCAGGAGAGCCAGTAAGTTTCTGAAGGCAGGGGAGGATAGACGTCTTAGTTCAAGAAGAAGGCAAATTGTTAGGATTTATTCCTGTCATTTTATTTTTTATTTAGGAAGCATTCCTTTCTTTTATCGTAAACTATCTTTTCCCAGTTTTCACTGTAAAGCTCAAATATTCTTCTATAACTCTAAAAGTTGTGTATTCTTTAATACAGTGTATTGTACTTGATCATCATTAATTGAAAACATACACTCATGCATATTTTCTCCCATTGATTTCTTAAATTTTCAATATCTCTAGCTGCTCTTCCACTCTGCCCTCTCAGACATCCTTTGGTCTTTACGTTGTTTCCCCAAATCTCATTATCACAATGTAGATTTTTAGTTGTGTTGAAATAATCATTTCCCCCTCTTTTTTTGAGGGGGAAATCTTTAAAAAATGAAAATAAAAACAAACCCACCACCCACAACATTTTATCAAGGAACTTATTACTCTCACTTCCCCAAACTTTTCCAATATCCTCCTGGATTTGTTTCTTTTTTTCCCCTTTCCAATGGATTTGTTTCCATTTAGACTTGAAGTTTTAACCTTTCTTTTTGGGGAATTTGTTTTCATTATTTCTTGAAATATTTTTGCTTGCTCATTTTTTTTCTTTCTTCTGTTGTTCAGATTTTGACCCTTCATATTATTTGTAATTTTTTGTATATTTTACTATGTATTTTCTGTCTCTTTATCTGCTTTCTGGAAACATTTCTGTTTTCTGAGACAGATCTTCTAAAACATGAAATCCTTCTCATACTATATCATTCTTACTATCTATCTCATTTGTGGGTTTCTGTATTTCAGTTATTTATTTTATTATTATTATTATCTTTTTTTTTTTTTTTTTTTGCAGTTTTTGGCTGGGGCTGGGTTTGAACCCTCCACCTCCAGCATATGGGGCTGGTGCCCTACTCCTTTGAGCCACAGGTGTCACCCATTTCAGTTATTTATTTAATGCTATATGTATTATTTGAATGCTGTTCCCCCTTAACTTATAAACTATATACATTTTTATTTATATCTATTGATTTCTTACTGTACTTACTGTTATTTGAATATCATCTTTTTCATATTTCATTCTAGTACAATCTTCCATTATTTCCTTGGGTATATCAATCACACTTAAATTCCTGTGTATCAGTTATAGCTGTATGATATATAGAGTTGAGTTTGTTGTCCTTCTTTGAAGTAGCTGTACCTTTCATATATCCATTGACATTTGTCTTTTGAGCTTAAATCCTTCTGCAGCCTGAATAGCATTTGGAGAAAGCCAGTCCTCCTAGGTGAATCCCAGGAGAGGGGAGAGAATGAGATGGAGGCCCTGTGATGCCACCTCTTGTCACTTCTCTATGCTGCCAAGTAACTTCCCTGGTCTGAATTTCACCCTCTAGGCTTTTAGAAAGGAAAGTTCTTGAGAACATATTCATCCCTTGTACAGGGTATCGCAAAAATTGCCCAAAAGTCACTGTACGTAGGAAAAATGGGAAATTGTAGCTGAATGTACCTTTATTTACAAAACATTCATTACAAAATTTTACCAAATATTCTTTATGCGTTGGCCAGCTCTTTGTAAAATTTTGTAATGAATATTTTGTAAATAAAGGTACATTTAGCTACAATTTCCCGTTTTCCCTCTGTACGGCAACTTTATGGGTGACCTTGGGGATAGCCTGTAGTCCATCAGGCCTAGAGTTTGAAAGACAATAGGATGGAGGAGAGAATGCCAGGTCTGAAGGTAACCCCACACTTCTCATCCACTCCTCCCCAGAACAGGAGATTATTCCCAAGACATTCAGCAACTGGATCCCAGACATGGGCTTAACACCCTTAACAAGAAGAAAACAGGCAGTGATTGTCCTAGGGGAACACAGGGGAGCTTTAAGGGGAAAACTGAAAGACTTCCCTTCAGCCTGGCCTCTCAAGTACCCCCTCCCCAAACCACAGTCTTCCCTGGCCATGGCCAGCACTGGTTAAGCTAGTTGAGAAAGGCTTTCAGAATTCCTTCCATACAGGTTTTATTATTTATTATTCTGTTATCAAATTCATGCTTCAATCTCATTTCACCTGTGCTACTTTCCCATCTTAACAGGAAACTGAAACTCTTAGGTATTCTGAGTAAATTGTTTAAAGTACTTTTCCTTTTGTGTTTATTTAAGTGCTACTTTCTCTTCCCAGGTAGAAATGACAAGCTTTTTATGATAGCTTTTATTTATGCATTTCCTGAAGATGCATCATGAAATAAGACAGCTTTTTGCACTTTGGTTTTCTTTAGATTTTCATGCTTTATTCCCTGTTTTGTTTCTTATTCATATTTTTTGTCGTGTCTGCAGGGCAGACGCAAGCCATAGCTGTAGCAGGGGAAAGCAGGCAGTGTTTGTCATTTGCATCCTCACCTTGGGGTTTATCTTTTCAAGATCTCCCCTGATTATTCTGGACAAAACTGTTATCTGCTCTAGAGGGCCGTCGTGCAGCTTCCTGGGTTAGTGTGTAGGAGAGTAATCATCTTCATTAGGTTAAAGTTAGGCTTGGAGACACGGGTACATTTCAGAAAACAAGGGGATACTATTTACCCTTCAAGTGAACTACTTAATACTTCATTTAAAACAAATAGATTATAACTCACCTGCTAAATCACTTAACCATGCTCCAAAATACTTCTTCCTCCTGGTATTTTTAGATGTGAAAAAATACACAGAAACTTCTCCATGCTAATGTGGAGGACAAGACCAAAATCCACTTTAAATTCTAACTGTTATGCCAGCTTGTTGTTAAACACTGTTCTTAAATTCCAAATAACATAATTTGTGTGTGTGTTACGTGTATGAGTCCTGAAATCAATAGGTAACTTCCCTGGGTAAATCCGTAGTGATTCATGCACCTTGCGGTGAGGCAAGCCCACTGAAGCGGTTCATCAGTGTCCGTTTATAGAATATTCTGGCCACCAAAGGAGGTGTGAAAGCGATGACAGGTATAATGAGAGCTCCTTTATTCCCCAGTATGTCTGCTGCTAAGATACTTGGTCAGTTAAAGCTCTGGATACAGTTGAAAAATGTCAAGAAATGAAAATTTGAGAAATAATGGAAGATATAAGCTTTATAAGCTATATTTTTAAATAAAAATCTCCTGTGGAATGAAAATACATATTTTAAAATGTAATCATTAGATTTTCGAAAGGTTGTACAAACCTATAAATGAGGAGAAGCTGCAAAAAGGAAAAGAAAATGAATTGTAGGCGCAATGTTAGAAAATTAGAAAACAAAAGGAAATTAATGGCAAGTGCGATATTTTCTTACGATATCCTTTGATCTGATTTTAAAACAACCATATTTGCTATTGCTGAGGCAATATCATCTTCTTGATGAAATAAAAAATCAATTTTAAACAATATTTTATTTAAAATGTCTTCCCCTATGAAGTTCTCAACATAATGACAAAACACTTTAGTTCTATCTGTGAATTCAAGAGTAGAACATTTCCACAACTGTTCTACCTATAACTTTGGTCACATGTATTTATGTCTGTATTTACATACGGGTCATATGGATAAACTACAAGAAATTTCATAAATTTCAATTTGATTGTTAGAGTAAAACGTTATAAGTTATCCCTTCACCCATTGTCAACCACCAAATAAGAAGTCACATGATAGAGAAGAAACTCTAATATATGGAACTTTTTTATGATGTCTGGAGATTTTTTTATACCCGTGACCATAGCTGTGATCATTCACAGCTGACAATATATTGCTGACGGGATTTGTGACTTCTGGCAGAAAAGCTTGTCAAAAGCCTTCCTATGTCTAGTCAAGACATAAATTAATTCACTGTTTGATCAGCCACCCCATGTTGGAAGACATTACGTTTGTTGATACTAAGTACTTGAATAATATCAGATATAAAGTTACATGAAGATGATTCCTTGCCTATAATCGGTTCTTGATTAATTTCCCTTGGATTGAATGGAATCAAAGGTCATTTTAAAAAATTTAACTGTATGAAGAAATTGCCTGAATCTACCTGATCCCTAACTGCTCTAAGCCAGCCACTCTATTTTGCAATGATAAATAAATGACATATAGGTGATAATTCCCTTTCTGGTAAAGGGAATAAAAAGATGTTTATTTTATTAGTGGCAGGGCCACTATGATGGAAAAGGAGAAAACCTGGGACACTGCAGCCTTTTCTCAAGTCCGTCTCTGAGTCAAGCTCCTGCCCACTCTGTGGCTCCACCTCACCAGCTTCCACCCCTACCGCATTGACTTGGGGGGACTGACAATCCTTCCCTCGCCAGTGCCTGCAGTTCTCTTTCAAATCAATACAATCCACAAATGCGTGCAGAGGCGAATGGAAAACCCTGGAAAAGAGGGAAACGTTGTTATTTACAAGGTCTCTCTTAAAAAGATGCATGTGTCTCTTACTCATTTGGCAAACATGACACAATTGCACAGATGCAGTTTCCTCATTTGTTGTCAGTCTTGATACAGAACCTTTGATAATGTCAGCTGAGATAGCTCATCTACTCCCAGGGTAAAAAGGAAGCAGCTATAAGGTGACAGTATGGGTTTTCAACCTTAGGAAGTGTTCTTCTCCTGATCTTCACTTTATGTCTAAAACTGCAGGCTGCTGTGAGGCAGGCCTTGTAAAAGACTTTTTCACTGAGCATCTGGCCCTTCAGTAGGCCTGGGAGATTTATGTCAGCTGGAGAAAGAATGTGAATAAAAGTCGGCTGCTGAGAGTTTGTAAAAAGAGTTGATGTATTACTTAACCTACTTTTGCTCAGATTAAATTTAAAAATTGCACCAGGGTGTTCATTTTAAAGTATAATTTTATATAACTAGAAATTATAGGTAACCAGCGTGTCATTAAACTGTGACCAAAGCTAACTTAGTGTAAAAACTACAAAATAACACTTATCCAATCAGCCCACATGGGTGTTAGATATTATTTCAAATAATTGCTCTAGAGAAAGAATGACTGTTTTGTAACTGCAAGTGATTTTAAAGTGCCTCGATTTAAAATAATTTTATTATTTTTCATTAATGCTCTTGATGACAACTTCATCTTTTTTTTTTTTTTTTTTTTTGCAGTTTTTGGCTGGGGCTAGGTTTGAACCCACCACCTCTGGTATATGGGTCCAGCGCCCTACTCCTTTGAGCCTCAGGTGCCTCCCAACCACTTCATCTTTTTTAAAAAAAAAAAATTCACTCATTCATTCATTATCAACTTTGTTCCATAAAATATTTGTGAGGTTATTTTGTACATTTATTAATTCTTAAGGCTAAACTTGGATTATTACCCTGAATGGAGAAAATTAATCATTAATAAATGGTCATGTTCATTTGGGAAAAAATGATTGTTTAAGCACCTAAGTCTAAGCTTCAGAAGGCAAGCAATATGTCTGTGTTTCCAGAGCCCTACAGAGTGGCTGGAGCATGGCGGACATTCAAAAATGTTTATCTATGAATGCCTACCATCCTCCTTTTAATTAAAAGTACCTTATTAATAACAATTTTTAAAAACTGTCATTTTGGGAAAACATGATTTAAGAGTATATTCTACAGCAGAAGACAGTATGATGAATTTACATGTTCCATCTTTGTTAATTCAAACATTATATCTTCTGAAATAATATAATGAACTCACTGATACATGCAAATACAATTAATTGATATATATATATATATATGCTTTATATACAGGAGTACCTCTGTAAGTTAACCACCCAAGAGACTGTGTGAACCACTCAAGAGACTGTTACAAACTGGTCAACATACAGAGGTGGTCAACATAAAGAACTAGGCCTGCTGTGCTGATAGCTACATGTAGCACACGTGCAGTCTGTGAAAATTAGGTCAATGTAAGGAGGTAGGCAACTGGAAGGTGCTACAGTATGTATTGTGTATGTACACACACAGATATAATGTATAAAAGTGACCACATAAAGGTAAAATCTTACCTAATGAATGTATTTGCTGATTATTATTTTCTTTACTACTAGAAAGATCAATGAGCAAGTGTTATTTATATAGCCAGAAAAAAGGAGGTGAGCTAATATTCAGGGATGTCAGTGTGGAATGAAGGTAGGGAAGGGAATTCCCTTAGGATGCTTGAAAGATGGAAAAAAGGATTATTCCTTAGTGAGACTTTGAATGGCACGGTGTGTACTTCCCTTTTGCTGAGCTGGTCTCTGTCACCTGTCCTGCTCAAAGCCCGCCTCTCCCTGGCTCCCTCTAGTGGATGTACGTGCAGCGGTGGGGAAGGGCCTCAGCTGATGACTTGGTAAGAGCAGGTGTTTTTTCTCCACACTGGAGCCAAAGTGTCTGTCTATGGCCTGCGGACCTCACAGAAGGTCTTAAAAATTAATCTGTGCGGGTTTTTCCTCTTTCTGCCATTTCCCAGCACAGCAATGTCACTCTGACCCCTGTTATACCTTACTGATCACAAGTTTATAAAATAAAAAAATGTTTAGGGTAAAAAATGAATATGGAAAAAACAGGACTAATGTAAGCAATGTTTCAAAGTGCTTTTACATGCACAGAGGAAAACATTATCTTAATTTTTTAACAAAGCCAGAAAGATGTAGAAAGGAAGAATAACTAAAATCTCTTCACTACCCTCCATGCAGGAAACTATTGTTAATATGGATCTTTGGGTAAGGGATGCATGAATTGAGTAAAACTCTCTGAAATCTTCCCAAATTTGTCCATTTCTGTACAGACAAAGAATTACTGAATTTGATTTTATAAATGTTGATCTCTAGATTTGAACAACAGAGCTCAACTAAGTCACTGTGGTTATGTTAAATATCTTTTGATGACAATAAAATCTATTGGGAGGAAAAAATCAGAGAGAGTCAGCAAGAATCCAAGAGAACAAAAGCGAAGAATAAAAATTTATTTGCATAAATATGTTTGAAATCCTTGCAAAAAGTGAGTATATTTATCCTTCATTTAAATTGGGAGTCCATCTCTAGTGCCTAGCACAGTGCCTTGCATTCAGCAAACACAAGGGAAAAAAATTACTTGGGGTAGAGATTTCACTCATCAATTTGCTGTAAAGTATAATTATTAAGAAAAATAATTCCTTTACAAAGTGGTACATGAATGCAAAGTAACAACAGTGAAGACAATGTCTTTGTAAAAACTTTCTGTGAGGTCCACAGGCCATATACAGTAAGTGTCTCAAAAATTTAATTACTTAAATATTTATATTTATTACTGAATATGTACTCAGAAAGACAAATGATATTTACATTTTTACTTGGGGTTTAGAAACAAAACAATTTGTTTCCAGTACATTTTGAAGCTTATTTCATGCTTGTCATTAAAAAAAAATATATTAACAATTTCCTTTATTTCTTGAGATCTGTCTCAAAGGCTGTGACAAATTCTAAAATACGTGTATCCTCAAGGGTGCCGACTAGGTAAAAACTGATTTGTTTGCTGTAAGAAGACAGATTTTTTGCTCCATTCAGGAAAAAATCTGACTTGCATCTGTCTTTTGTGATTTATTCATTTTAGGTGTAAAATGAAATATAGCCTTTTCCCTCCCATATGTTAAAATGTGGTTTCAAATTTAGAAAGAACAGCAATCTTATGTCACTGAGGAAACCTATGTGGCTAGGAGATGGAGCAAAACAAGACTGTATTGCCCCCATGTGGTCTTTTTTGCTATTGCATAATAGTCTGAGCTGTCCAACAGAGACAGGAAAAAATGGCAAAAATTGCTAAGGCAGCAAAGCTTTGACCTTATTTTTTTCCCCCTTTGATTACACATATTTATTTTTAAAAGTTATTTGATAGTCCATGTTTGTGGTAGAGTCCAAAGTGATGAGTAGAGATTCTGAATGATGATAATTTTTCAGTGCAATTTAAATTGCCTAGGCCAGAGAATTATTTGCAATGATTTCAGCATGTGGTAGTCATTGGACATTGTTTTTCTCATTTAAGAAGATGTTGTGATAATTAGTTTTTTAAAATTACTGTAGAGAAACATTTTTATACTTAACATGTAGGACTTCATCACTTTATCCAAGTATCTTTTGAGTTACTTCCATTTGATTTCAATCTGAACCTCAAATCTGCTGTTAACCCGAATTCCTTTAAGTGATCTAAATGACCTGATATTGTAAAATTGGACTGAAAATTTGCCTTTCATTTCTCTGAGTGCTACCAAGGCAGGCAGAGCTGGAGTCTTTCTCAGGATTCTGCACACGTACATGGTACTGCATTCAATACCTCCTGCAATATAAAGACAAATTTCATTGCTTTTGAGTTCTGCCTCTGTGGAGCATCTGCCTGTAAAGCATCCTCCTCCAACTTCCCCGTTGACTGACATGGAGCGCATACACCACTCTCTCCTCTTTGTCTCATAGCAGCTTGTCCTCTTGCTTCCCATCCCAAATCTGTGAAACCAGCTCTTAGAAGCAGGTTTCAATGAAGCAGGCCTTTAAAATTTGGAGAAAGGGACTGCAAACAGGAGAGGAAATCTCAGAGGTCTGTATATTCTTTTTTTTTTTTGCAGTTTTTGGCTGGGGCCAGGTTTGAACCCTCCACCTCTGGTATATGGGGCCGGCACCCTACTCCTTGAGCCACAGGCGCTGCCCCTGGAGGTCTGTATATTCTTGTGTACATCTATGCTTCCTCAGACCTGGTGTTCATTCTTCCAGAATCCAATAGCTCTGAGTACCACAGCCTCCTCCGTCTGTTTAAAAAAAAATACTGTTCCAAACTGATACTTAGGTAGAAATTTCTAGTAGAATAATTTCATCTAGAAATTTTTTTCCCGATATATTTGAAAGTAAGATGTGAGCATTTTTCTATGTACTCGGTAACCAACCCAGATCATCCATATGAAGACTATGCATTCAGGTCACACAGAGAGAAATCATTACTCTAAACTCAAAAGTCACAGAAGAAAAACATTATGCTAAAGAAATAAATTTCATTTTCATTCCTTTCAGGAATTTCCATTAAGGTAAAAAGAAATGTGAATTTAAAATATGAATAGGACGATGATGACATCCTTTCATGATGAGTAGTTAGAAAATATTCAATTGCATTTTTACTCTAAAGGAGAGAGAAATAAATCACTACTGTGAGATCTAGAGTTACTGGATGTACAAGAAAAATCCCCAGGAATGACAGGCCTGGGAAGGGACAAACAGTGGGGAAGTCCTTGTACCAGCTGTATGATCTCAGACAAGTCTTTTAACATCTCCGAACCACTTTTTTAAAAAATGGAAACAGTTTTCCTATTAATTAAATGAGTTTTTAAATTTTTTTCTACAAATATTTGCTGGATACTTCCATATGTTGGAGATTAAGTTAGGGTCCAGTGGTATATAGTAAAAGACAAAGTCCCTATCTTTGTAGAGTTTTTTCCTCTATGGAATGACAGATGAAAAACAGATAAAGAGTTAAGATTGTATATATAAACAAATCCAGATGGTCACAGGCTTTTAATAAAGCTAAGAATGAAATGTACAGGATGTTGAGTTGAAAGTAACTAGATTGTCCATTTTATGAGAGGTAGAAAGATCTCCCTGATCAAGTGACATTTGAGCTGTAATTCTTGGGTGGGATGAAGAGCCGTTTAAAGAGCTGGAGGAGACATCCCCAGCAAAAGGACAATTTCAAAATCTTGAAGTCAGAGAGTCTTTGCATATTCACAGAGCACTACAGCACTAAAAGTGTATCACATTGGACCAAGGGAGAGTGACAAAGAAGAGCTTGAAGAGGAAGGCAAGTGACAAATCACATAGGATGGACTCTAAGTCAAGGGAAAAAATTGGATTTTTTTCCTGTGGGCAAAGCACCACTAAAAGATGGTAAACAGGAGGCTGTTGTAATGTGATTTACCTTTTAAAGTCCATTCTGCTGTGGTGTGGAGAATGGATTGAAGAGAATTGTGAGTGGAGGCAGAGAAAGCAGTTGCAAGGCCATTCAGGAGTCCCAATGCGTTGGACTGGGTTGGTGAGATGACCATCTGAAGAAGGAGAGGTGTGGATATGCTTTGGAGGGAGAGACTAGAATTGTTGGTGCTGGGATTAGAAAGAGCGTGGACAGAGAGGCTTCAAGGATGACTCTTTAGCCATTATTTGTTTTTTTTTTTTTTTATTTTTTGTCTTGTTTATTTCAGGTATGTGAGGGTACAAACAACCAAATCACAATATTAGAATGTGTTAGGTAGAGTCCCTCTTATAGCCATGTCCTGCACCTTAAAGTTGTGCCATCCACTCCTAAAATGTGCATGTTCAGTGGTAGCACCCCAACCCTTCCCTTCCTTCTCCCCTGTTCTTGCTTCCTCTTCCCTCCCGCCCCCAACTTGAATTGAAATGCTTTTTCTCCTATGTGAGCATGAATTAGATCGTCTGCTGCCTTCATATTAGTACTGCGGACATTGTATATTTGTTTTTCCATTCTTGTGATGCTTTACTGAGAAGAATGTGTTTCACCTCCATCCAGGTTAATACAAAGGATGTGAACTCACCATATTTTATGGCTGAATAGTATTCCTTGGTATGCATATACCACAGCTTGTTAATCCATTCTGTGGTTGGTGACCATGTAGGTTGTTACCACATTTTGGCTATTTTAAATTGAGCTATGATAAACAGGGCGGTGCCTGTGGCTCAGCGAGTAGGGCTCAGCGGGTAGGGCGCGGGCCCCATATGCTGAGGGTGGCGGGTTCAAACCCAGCCCCGGCCAAACTGCAACAAAAAAATAGCTGGGCGTTGTGGCGGGCGCCTGTAGTCCCAGCTATTTGGGAGGCTGAGTCAAGAGAATCGCCTAAGCCTAAGGATTTGGAGGTTGCTGTGAGCTGTGACACTCAACCGAGTGTCACAGCTCTCTACCGAGGGCGATAAGGTGAGACTCTGTCTCTACAAAAAAAATAATAATAATAAATAAATAAATAAATAGAGCTGTGATAAACAATCTAGCACATGTATCCTTATGATAAAGTGATTTTTTTTCCTGAGTAGATGCCTAGTAGTGGGATTGCTGGGTCAAACGGGAGGTCTAATTTGAGTTCTTTAAAGATTCTCCATAATTCTTTCCAAAGAGGCTGTATTAGTTTGCAGTCCCACCAACAGTGTAACAGTGTTCCCCTCTCTCCGTATCCACACCTGCCTCTGCAACTTTGGGACTTTGTTCTGTGGGCTAGTCTTACGGGCTAACCTTAGGAGACATCTCAGGGTGGTTTTCATTTACATTTCTCTGATGATTAGGGATGATGAGCATTTTTTCATGTGTTTGTTAGTTTGAGTGGTGGTGCCATCGACTGTGAGAGACCAGAGGGGAAAAGAAGAAGTCAAGAGAAGGAGGGAGAAAGGGAAATGTGAAATGAGGAGGAGGGAGGCGCGCAGGTTCCTGCTCCTATGGCCGCCTACCTAGCATGGTTGGTCCTTACTCATTTGCCTCTCAGCAGGCCTCATATGTTCAGTACCCTGGCTGAGGGGCCTAAGCAGAATAATTCTCCCTTTGAGAATTTGGTGTGTGTGTTTTTTGTTTTTGTTTTTTTTTTTTCCCATACGTTGTCTTGCTCTGCCTTTCTTCTCCCCAGTCCTTCCCACTCCCATTTCCAACAGAGACATCTCATCACTTCTAAACCAACAGAAGAATTGCAGTTGTCTGCCCATCCTAGTGTGACCAAGGGGTGGTTCCTACACATCCAAGTACCCATTACTGGAAAACCATCCCAAGCAGAAGTGCTTGTTTCTCAGTCATCATTGGTTCAAGGGCTATTTTTAAATAGTTGGTGCCTTACTCACAAGCCTAATCTCTTGAAAGAGAGAAGAGAGGTGCAGTGTGATGCCCCCCAAAAGGGTTTAAATCTATTCAATGTTTGGGATGGCAGCCAGAGTGAAGGCAGAGGGGTTTGAACTGGAGGTGTCTTATCAGAACTACCAGGCATTAGACTGTGTTTTAAGCACTGTAAATAGAAATCCCTATGAAATTCTTAGATCATTTTCTCCACATGAGAGGTTAACAAGAGAATGAGATGTATATTTTATTTCACAAAGAGAAGGAAAAAGACAGAATTTAAATAACAACAAAAAAGGCAAATTGAGTCTGTTAGCTTTTGCATAACAAACCATTCCCAAAGTTAGGAATTTGGACAAACATTTATTCTCATGATTCTGTGGGTTGACTGAGCAGGTTCTACTGATTTCTGTAAGTAGCTAGAAGCTGAGCTAGGGATGCTGGCTGGTCTAGCCTGTCTGCACTCACACTCCTGAATCTGGACCCAGAGTCAGGTAGGACCATAGGCAGGACTTGGCCATCTGCCTCCTGTCCCTCCAGTAGGCTGTGTCAGGATTCTCAAGATTGCAAGAGAGCAAACTCCAAGGGTCAAGTCCTTTTTAACATTCTGCTATGGTATGGATTCAATGGTCACCTCCCACCAATAGAAAAGAAGTCTGTGTCCTCACTCCCAGAACCTGTAAATGTAACCTTATTTGGATGAAGGGTCTTGGCAAATGTAATTAAATTAAAGCTCTCCAAATGAGATTATCCTGGATTATCCAAGTGGGCTTTAAGTATAATGATGTGTATTCTTATGAGAGAAAATCAGAAGGGAGATTTGGCACAGATCGATGAAAATACAGGAGGACAAGTTCATGTGAAGACAGAATCAGACATTAAAGTTTTGTACCCACAAGCCAAGGAATGTCAACAGCCACCAAAACCTGCAAGTCACAAAGAGTGGTTTGTCTCCTGGAGCCTTAAGCGGGAACATGCCCATCTGGACACCTTGCTGTGGACTTTTAGACTCTGGAACTGTGAGAGAATAAATTTCTCTTGTTTTAAGTCATCAAGTTTGCAGTGATTCGTGACAGACACTCTAGGAAGCAAAAGCAGTTTGAATCAAATATGCTAATGTCCAATTGACAAGGAACATGACATGATTCTCCCACGATTCAGGGGATGAAGAAATAGGCTCCACTGCTGAGTGAGAGAAGCCCAATATCACGGTGCAGAGGAATGTGCATATTGGGGTAGGTGAGAAGGATTTATGGGTTTTTTTTGTTTTTTTTTTTTTTACAAATTGCTACACACTTGGAAAGAATGCTCTTTACATTAGAGAAGATTATCAGCAAGTTTGACAGGATAGAATTTAAATGTGAGAACAGGAAAATATCTTTGTTTTCAGCTTGAATTTGTTTATTTCTCTTTTGTGGATGGTGTATTCCAATCTACTTCTCCACACACAAGTCATCAATGCCTATGCTGATCAGACCTGCATGCTACCCCTTGGACACGAGAGTCAAGGTTTTCACAATTTAAAGGGACTATAGCTCAGAATAAAACATCTTGCAGGAGGTACAGGTATGCACACATAAGTGAGTCTAGAGTTCATGTCTGCAGCTTTACCATGAAGCCCAGCTGTGGCATGAGCAGGGAAGAAGAAAGCCTTTCCACCCAACTTCATAGCTCAGATAACTAGGCCCTATCCTTCAGTGAACTGACAGAGGTTTTTCCCACCCTTCTCGCATACAGAAATAGCTGTGCATTGACCCAGGAGTTGCCCAGGCCTGGAAAAATGTTCCAGGATATTTTAAAAATCACATGTTCTTCCAAGCCTTTTAAACCTAGTTGGAAGGACTAGCTGGTTTAAAAAAAGAATGAATCATTGAGATCCTTTTTGTAGGCATTATATGAACTACAAATTCAAAATGAAAGATCAAAACATTATTTATCAATTTCCTTTATATATTCTACAAACTTTGCTCCTGAGAGAGTTATGGGATCATTCCAAAAGATCAAACATTCAAATTATAGGGATTCCTGAAGGAGAAGAGGATGGCCCTTAATGGTACAGGTGCTCTACTCCAAGACATTATGGTAGAAAATTTCCCAAGCATTGACAGAGAAACAGAAATTCAGATAGTAGATAGTTTCAGAAACCCAGCACAACTCAATTCAAACAAAGCATCATCTGGATACGTTTAGTTCACTTTGCCTCAGTTGATATAAAAGAGAAAATCCTGCAAGCAGCCAGGCATTAAGAAAAGTCTTACTTACAAAGGGAAGAAATTCAAGGATGACCACAGATCTTTCAGCTGAAGCTTTTGAAGCCAGAAGAAGATGGCCATCGGCCTTTAACTTTCTTAAACAAACTATTTTCAGCCCAGGATCTTGTATCCTGCTAAACTGGAAAATGTCTAAATTAGGATCAGGAGACAACAAAAGGGGTGAAGGGCATCTTGTGTGGTGGCTCCTCTACTGTATGAGAAAGGAGTTTCTAATGATTGTCCTTCATTACATAAGGTATAGAAATAATATAATTTTCCCACAATAAATTGGTTGACTATTAATGCATTTCATCTACATCTTCTTACGTATATAAGGTTTTTTGTTTGATCATGAAGCCAAAAATAACTTAAGGAATAGCAATATTGAATATTCCAGTAATCATTCACAGTTAAGTCAACTCAATTGTATTCCAGAGCTGTTTCAAGGACTCCAACTGTGCTGGGCAATGTGGAAAAAGACTCAGAAGAGAAAAATTAGTTCTTGCTTTTAAGGAACTCTCCAGTGGGGGAGAAATACATGTTTATAAATAACTCTAATACAGAGCAGAATGAAAGAAATGACTGAGCTGCTGGTATAGTAAGGAGTAGGAGAGAATTACTCAGGCTGGGAAAAGTGAAATAGGTTTTACCGAATGAATGGCATTTTAGCTGAGTTTAGAAGAAGGAACAGGGTTTCTTTAGATAGAGAAAGGGGATCTTTACATTTGCTTTGCAACAACATCGCAAAGCATGCAGGTGAATATACAGGTTATAATCTTAGCATTTTAAGATGCTTTATTTGGCTAGAATTTATATGTCTTTATGAGTAGGGAGAATATTGAAGTGGGCCAGATAGCGAAGGAAGGAAGAGAAAAGGGCACAAGATAGTGGGATGAATTAAAGTAGACAGGATAAGATCTGTGTTATTGGAGTTAAAGCCTGAAGAAGGTGAATTTCATGGAATATAGAATGTAATGTGACACTACTGTTATTTCATATTTCTGAATGTAGTTTCAGATATGGTCTCATTTGAAACTTTTATGAATGCTGGGAGATAGGTGATACGTTTATACCCACACTATCATTGAGGAAATGAAGATTCATGATTTATTGGAGAAGATAGAGCTGACAACAATCAGTTATGACTAATATTCAGCTCTCTAGTGAATAGGATCCATCTTAATTACCACTTGACAACTCGTGGTACTAAGCAACGCTCTTCATTCCCTCCACAGAGCATGGTGCTATCTGAACACAGAGCACAGTGCCTGCGGCAAGCTTGTGATATTCAAGTTTGCTCCTCCCATGTTTTGAGTTCTGTGCTTACTGTCACGCCCTGATAAACTATAAGTGCCCAAAAGAGACAGACCTGCTTCTATAAAAGCAAAGTTGAATATTTACAAAAGAATCAATATAGAAAAACTGCTTTAAAACACTTCAGGTGAATTAAATGTGGGTTTAACAACTTTTAGAGTCTGGAGGAAATTGTAACACCTTGAACTATTGTGCCCTGGGATTTCTTTGCATGTATCTTTACGTTTGTGCTCTAATTACAGTTAAACCAATGCCTCCTGGGTGAGGTTTCTGTAAGTTAGATGATTTGAAATTCCAATTAGGTCACCCATAGGCAAATAAAAGTCCTTGACCCCAGGTCAAAAGAATGACAAATTAATATGCATTTAGATTTTTTAAATTTACAAAAGTCTGAGAATTGCATGTATCACTTTTTGAATTCTCAAATGAAAGGAACACACTTTGTTACACGAAGGATAAAGGCTTTTCTGCTGTTTACTATTTATTGTACTGTCTCTTTTGTAAGCATGAGGACTTTGAGTGGGGGGGAGGATGAGGAACCGCATGATTGGAACTCAGCCTTATAAAAATGACTCAGCAGCAATGGAAAAGAAAGTGGTTGGAGGCTGGGAAGTCAGTAGTTAGTACTCAGGACGTGAGAACACATTGTTTGGGCTATCTAACATTACATTTTACTAGATGCTAAATTGTGAACTTTTGTACACAATAACTACAGGCTCATTTAAAATATCCCATGTAAAAGAATGAATTGTTTTTGGTATGAGAGAGGTATGAGGTAACAGATAGGACAAAAGTGTAAAAACAAAAAATAGCAGAGGATTATAATAAATCTATAGCTTTAACAGACTAAAACTAACACCACTCAGAAGATCTGATAAATTGCTCCATCATCTTTTTTATTGCACAACCAGAACTCATTATTTTTTATAATGAATACATTTTCTTTTCTTTCGTGGTTGACCATGAGACTTCATAAGACCTAAATTCAATGCTCTACATAAAATATCCAGAATTTAAATTGAAAATATTATCCCTTTTTACTTTCTCACTCACTTGAGAATATGTATACATACACAAGATATGTATCTTTCTGTTACCTGCATCCCTATTTGTGAATCTTTCTACTCCACAAATATTGTTACAGACATTACCAGATTTCAGTGTCATTTTCTACTTATGACAATTAGGAAAAGATGAATAGTTTTCAATAAAGCTGTCAGACAATATTTCATTGGAAGCTTAAAGAAGCCTTCTTTTTAACCTTAATGGAAATAGTTGTGACCTGCTTGAACAATGAGATTCATATAAAGAAAATAAGTAGGCAGATACATAGAGATTTCAATCTAAAATCTTGACAACTTCAGCTTTTGCTCTTTGATGTTAAATCATTCCATTCCTTTATATGCCACAGAGAGATTCCAGAGCAATAATAAGGAAAACCTGCCAGTTCCCTGAGAAGGTTGACGATAATGCAATCAAGTTTCTATCATTCAGAACAAATAATCAAAATTTATGCTATTCACAGCCTTTTGTATTTCTGTATCCTCCTTCTGATCAATTCTCTCATGTACTCATAGGAAAATTTTAAATTTTGCAGCTGTGAAACTGATTAGATCATATGAAATCTGCATTCTAAATTTCCAAGTTTAACGTATGCTTTAAAGTTTAGGATTGTTAAGAAGTACAAATGAATAAAATTATTCATGTTACTCAGAGCATGAAACTTATTTAAATATTGGAGGTTTTTAAAATCCAATTCTAAGGGAAGAGTAAAAAGTACTCTAATTTAGGTTTGGTCAATTTAGTTTTTCATAGTTTACCCTAAAGCAAACCTATTTTCAATGAACTAAAACAAATGATGAGACTATTTGTATTCTTCAATCCTTCAATCATTTGACTGAACGGGGGATTTTTTTCTTGATCCAGGCAATTTCATTTAAATTACAAAGAAATATTTTTAGTTTTTCAAAAAAAAATTAGGCTACATAAATCCTCAAGCTATTGAATTGATGTTTTAGGTACATGGGTGTAAAAGTCATGTGATGGGGAATTGTGACAGTTTCAAGCACATTTTCCATAAAAGTAAAAAAACAGATGATTCATTCTTTTTCATTTCAGGGTTTGTCCACATTCTGAAAACTAGTACCATCAAAAACACAGGGACAGAAGTAATGCTGGGGCTTTGTAAGAAAGTAGCCTGGCTTCAACACCCACACTGACTGCCTCCTGGCTCAGTAACCTTAGGAAAGTAGCTAGTTTTCTCCACCCCCAATTTCTTCATCTATAAAATGGACAAATACCATCCCCCTAGCATTGCTGTTCATGCAAAGTGGTGCATAGTGTCTGCCACACAGTGGTAGCTTAGCTGAGGTTAGTAACATACCACATACTTACTACATAAATGGTTACATTACTATTGAGGTTTGTAAGTTAGTCATTTTTCTCTTTTTCTCAAATATTTTTTTACTCTTTTTCTTTTATTTATAAATACCCAATTCCATCCCCCAAACACACACATACCCTGTCCCTTTAAAGCATAAAGGAGACTTCTTCCCAGGGCCCCAAGGGTTCACAGCACTTCAGTTCCTGCCATGGCCCTCTCATGTGTAGTAGATGTGTTCCACTGGCCAGCCACATCCAGAGCTGTGATCCTCACTGGGTGTCGTGTGCCTTGGGGGACCCACGAAGACTCTCTAAGAGGTCACAGGTACACAGATGGCTTCAAGAGAATCAATGCTCACAATTTCATCTTTGGTGTGAACACTGTTCTGACATTTGATCTCGCCTAGAAAGGTATCCCCTTTCCTTTCCTTTTATAGACACCCTTCTGCTCTACAAAAGAAAGGCCTGGCTTTCGCTGGCCCTCACAATGATGATTGCCTGAAGATGAAAAATCTGCCCCCCACCCCCAAAGCAGGTAAATTTAAATACAATGTCCTTCAGAGAAAGTGAAGGATGCTGGTCACTAGTTAACAAATCCTTTACAACTCAGGTTGCTTTCAGTTCTTTGTTTTTAAACAAAATTGAATATTTCATGGTAAATCACTATGTAATTTTAAAAATATATCTTGGAGGGAGTTCAAAGAATTAAGCTATGTTTCCATAACCAAGCTCTTCCATTCACCTCTGAATATTTATGTGAACATGTTTCTTCCCTGCTTCTATTAATAGTAATATTAATACTGATGCTTAGCTGTTCTTGTTCTAGAATGAATTATATTCATTCAATCTATATATGAATTAAGTGAATAAAAAGAAACCGTATCTATTTGAGAGGTTCATTTCCAATACAATTTTATTATTTTTTATTTTAGAAATTATTTAGTAAGATTCAGAACCTATTCCTAGTGTTCTGATCAATTGTAAATGACTAAAAGCTGTACCATAACTCTTTGTAAGAACTTTTTTTAAAACTTAGACTCATCTGGGCACTGACATTTTAAAACATATTCATAAACACATTCTTCTCATTGATATTTATAAAAAGAAATTTTTAAATCCCTATATAAAATATATTGGAATAAAATTCTTAAGTATTTGGATTGCTTCAGTTACACTTTTAAGATTTCTGCAAGAGGCTAGGAGCTGGATTGGTTCGGTCAAAGTCAGAGAGGTCTCCCGTAAGTCTGAAAAAGGCAAAATAATACCCATCAAGAACAATAGACAAATCTAGAAATATTAAAATTAGGTAAATTTAAATTTATACTATTTAATTTGGATAAAAAACACAGAATCTTGGATTTTATTTATTTAATTGAATGCCCTTAGCTTTACTCAGGGATAAGTCGACACCGAGCTCTTATGTGAATCTTCCTTTAAAGCATTGACTAGACCCTGAAATGATCATTCCCTAGACTTTGAGTTTCATTATGAACTTGCCCTCCCTTCAGAATCATTCTTGTCAGCATTTAAGCTTGCTGTATGGGATTTTTACATCATACACAAATAAGTTCAAGGACAAAAGAGCATTCAAGGATAAAACAGAGACTAAGAGGAGATGATATGGAAAGAGAGAATATTTTCATTATTTGCAGAAGCTGAGAAATGGCATAAGGGAGGAGTTACTTTTTGTTTTGTTTTGCAAAAGTTCTAAACATTAAGAAAGTGCCCCTCATGGCTACACAAGGTCACACGGAGTGGTGTAATGGACACTGGAGACTCAAAAGGGAGAAGGGTGAGATGGGGTGAAGGATGAAAAGTTACCTGTGGGGCGTGAAGGACTGGCGGGAGATACACTAAAAGCCCTGACTTCAACACTGTAAAGTACACACACGTGAAGAAATTCAACTTCACCCACTAAATCTCTTAAAATTTTTAAAAAGAAAGAAACTAATCCATAAACATTAAAATGAATGCTCTTTAGGACTTTGGTGATTCAAAATTAGCAAGTGGTTAATCAACATGGTGGTTGGAGGAAATGAGGTTGTGAAAACTGCAAAATGATTCTTTGAAGTTTTTACTCGTAGTAATGTACACACGACATAAAGTTTGCCATTTTCAATGTATAGTTTAGTTAGCATTAAGAATCTTCACACTGTTGTGCAACTAATCTCCAGAACTGTCTGCACAACTGAAATTATATACCCATTAAACAGAACTCCTCATTTCACCTTCCCCAGCCTCTGACAAACACCTTTCTACTTTCTGTTTCTGTGCATTTGACTGGTCTGGATCCCCCTCATGGACGTGAATCGCACAGCATCTTTCTCATGGGGTTATGATACACAGCGTAACGTCCTCAAGATTCAACCATGTTATGAGTCAGCATTTGCTTCCTTTTAAGGCTGGATGACAATCGTTATTTATATATGCCACATTTTGTTTATCCCTTCGTCCTTGATGCACACTTGTATTGCTTTCACCTTTTAGCTATTGTAAATAACGCTATTATGGACATGAAAGTGCAGATATCCCTTTGACACCCTGCTTTCCATTCTTTTTCTTTCTTTCTTTTTTTTTTTTTTAAATATGGAACGCTTCACGAAGTTGCGTGTCATCCTTGCACAGGGGCCATGCTCATCTTCTCTGTATCGTTCCAAGTTTAGTGTATGTGCTGCCGAAGCGAGCACCCTGCTTTCCATTCTTTTGCCTGTATACCCAGACGTGGAATTGCTGGATCATGTGGTAATTCTATTTTTAATTTTTTGAGGAACAACTGCACTGTTTTCCAAGGGACTACCTCATTTTACTTTCCCACCAACAGAACACAAAGATTCCAATCTCTTCCTATCCTTGTTAATACCTGTTATTTTCTGTTTTGTTTTTGTTAATAACCATGCTAAGAGGGTTGAGGTGATATTTCACCATAGTTTTAACTTCCTTTCTCAAATAATTAGTGATATCGAACATCTTTTTATTTGATTGTTGGTGGAAAATGACTTTAAGTACCAATATTCTTTTTTAATCTGGCAAAGTAAAAATCTCTCACATGGTAACCTTGAGAGAAATTTTGGTGAACTTTGATAAAGTACAATACTATTAAACACTAGCTAAAGTTCAAAATATTGAAGTTTAGTATTCTGCTGTAGTTTCCCAGTGACTGAACTTAAAAAAAAAAAAAAAAAAAACATTAATATTGACTAATCTTTCATCCTTTGTTCTAAATCTTACCTTGTCTTATCTCAGAATTTTCTAATCTCAAAAATTCTCTCAAACAGCTATAAGCTTCTATTTTTCAAATGTTTTATTACAAGTCACCAGAGAAAATGTGTCTTTTCCCTCTCTCAAAGATGGAAGCAAGAGATAAACAGGCTATCCTAAAAAGGAAAGCGACATTATCCAGAGCTACAGGAAACTATTTCTCTTATCAACATCTCTGTGGTTTCTGTAACGTGGTAGTTAGGCTTTTTTATTCAACAGCATTTACTGAATGCCTGCTCTGCCTTAGGCATTGGAAAACCAAAGATAAAATGGGACAATTCCTGACCTTGAAAATCTCACAATCTAGCAGTAAAAATCCCCAAGAAAATCAGCAAGTTTAGCACTGGAGGAAGGCCATGTATTGACATGGAGAGCAATTTGCCCAAGGTCTTATGGGAGGATAGAGAAAAATAATGAGGTGGAACCCAGAACATAGCACGGAGGAGTTGTTAGAGACCAGGAGGAGAAATGAGGTGGATAATAAGGACACCTTGGAAGTATTTTAAGATATCAGAAATGAAACCGAACTTTTTCTATAGATGCTTTTAAATTCATCTTCAGTTCCCCTCAACCTTCCTTTTTTAATTGAGAATTTTGTTCCACCTATATTTGTATCTCAACAAGTTGCTTGAATGGATCAGTGTTGTAAGAAGGTTAGGCACCTTACTGCTTAGTGCTTGTGTTTTTCAGAGGGACAAACAAACGGTGATAATTTAGCCGTCTGGTTTTACGACCATGATCTTACAATGTCATATAATACGTAATTTATTTTACACTAAATTTGTACTTCATTTTTATACCAAAGGAGGAAAATTTATAGTTCATAAAATAGTTTCATGTCATGGTAAAAATTTTAAGGTGTTCTTTCACTCATTTTTATCTCACTGCCAAGGCACTAATTTCCTTGGGAATTTATATTCTCCTATTTATTTAACTCAAAAATGTTAGAAGTGCTGGTGTGGAGAGGCAGAAGTCTCCTTGATATTTGAATTTAGGGCTTGATTGTTTTAAATTCACAGCCAAGGTGAGGCTTCTCCTTCAGATATTTGTGCTTGAGTTAAGAAAGCTCCTGGGTGAAATTTTTCAGGTTCTGGTGGCATTTGAGTGGAATTAATGTCAGATAGTTTCAGATTTGACATTGTCTGATGAGAATGTCAAGCACAGTTCTGTCCTTCTGTATCTGAACACACTGAGACACACGGAGCTCAAGTTATTTGACTGAGGAAATACAATTAGAGTGATAAATTGCAATATAACCAGGCACGCAAAAACGTCTTCTACTAAGTCTAAGGGAGGTAGTTAGACGAACTCATTTCCAAGAACTGATTGCAGTGCTCTGTCCTCTTTGGGAAACATTGAAAATTGGTGATTTTTAAAAAATACGCGCATGACTTTACTTTCATTTCTGGCACGTGCAGTTTGCTTGCCAACGTACTAACTAAATCAAATAGAAGGAATCACACTCATTTGGAACTTCCTTCCAATGGAAGGGTTGAAATAAATCGAAAGTCAGGCAGTGAGAGAGAAGGGAACGCATACATAGACGAAAACTGGCAACAGAGCTCAGACATACAAAAATAAGAGAAATCGCTTTTTTGAGGTTTTTCTTTGAGTGCATTTTCTCTTTCTTTTCTTCACATTTCTGCTATAAAGGTAGTTCTATGTATGTACAAATATTCTAATTCACTTGTTTTCATGATCGTTGGGTTCATGTTGAACCTTCTTTCAGCAGTTTCAGTTCTTAAGGAATGAGTGAAAAGACAGTTATTTGAATCCTTCAGTTCTGCTTTTTTAATTTTTGTTAGGAGACACAGCTCTGGAGCGGCCCATTCAACCTAGCCACATCTTTTTCTCTTTTTAAAATAATTCTGTTGAAAGCTTCTAATACAGGGTGGCCATAAAGGTCGTGTGCAATTTAAAATAGTGTGTAATTTAAACTTGGGCATGAACTTCATGACCACCCCGTATACTTTTAAAATGCTCTTCTCTGGTCAGTGTCACAAACACGCATTGCACTCAGAGTCTGGACTGGACAACCCCTTTAATTGAAATCTCCTTTGCATGGCTGTGGACTTGTGTGTTTTGAATTTTTTTTAAGACTTAATTTTTTTTAGAGCAGTTTATGTGTCTAGGCCTTGTCTTGTTTTAATTAATAAAAAAATAAAAGGAACTAACATGTTGAATGCTGACATGCTGAGCCGTGGTGTGCCCTGCATATATCCTCCGACTTTAGGGACATTTTACGAGGATTAATTGGGAGAATGCACACTCCTTCCACTGTGCTATGGACCTTGTCACCCAAAGCACAGAGCTCAGGACTTTCTGCATGTTAGAATTTTCACTAAAAGATGGAATTGAATGACACTCTATATTCAATGCTCACCATTGAAATCAGAATGAAAAAATAATCATTTCCACAGTAGAAGAATAAATACAACCCTAAGCCATTAATTATGTTTCCCCCTGAAGCATATAATCTGGTAATTGATCTTGTATATCTTATAAGCTGCACAGACATTTCTGATTTTCATATGCTATTAAAGTTAAACTCTGTGAATAGTACTTTTGCATAATACGGTGAACTAAGTGAAATATGATGAGTTACTTTTATTTGGAAAAACATAGTGTTAATCTATTTTGACTCAAAGGTATTAACATTTTAGTGCTAGCATTAATTTGTTTTCTTTTAATCATAATTATTACATTTATTTTTCTTAGTAAAATAGAAAAAACATCCCAGGGGCCTCGTGTAAATGGTGTGATCGCAAGGTCTTAATATGTAATCTCATTAGGTTTCTGGTTTTCAGCTGGTAAAAGTTTATGACGGCAGTATTTGTTTATCTTGGGGGAGTTTTGCATGTGCTTTTAAAAGATTTATTTATAATTTTCCTCAGGTGACTTGTGCCAATATTTGCCCTACATTATCGTAGCAACTAAAATTTTTCACTTTGTAATCTTACGCAGTCCAGTCCATTTTTCTAAAAACATTAATAGAATACCTGGTGCATGTTTTCTCAAATAACATTTTTTGTTTTAACTTTGAAAGACTATGTCTATACAAAGTCTTGGGATCAGTATGAGATTTGTTTTATACTTTAAAAAATTATTGACTTGAATTTTAATGCTAAGCATTCTCAAGAAACAGTTTTATTGTGTTATTGTGTTAATGCTTATGCAAATAAAAATAGCAATTTGTGACCCTAACTATAGCATTTCTGGGAAGACATCTGAGCTTCCTGCTCCCTTTTGTAATACTGCCCCATCCTCTCTATCCACATGAAACCTGAATTTAAAAGTTAGCTGTCAGCTAGATTTTCCTTGGAATAACAAGACGAAGAAACAACTTCGATACAGTTGGTTTTGTTTTAATGTGTGCAGAAAATCGGTAATAAAAAAACAACATTTGAATTTCATGCTTTACAGTGGCTTTCTAATTTGGCTTCTGCAACTTTCTTGTTGCTAGTTATTAACCCAATTTAAAGAGAAGGACACAAAGATTTATAGGAGTGAGGCAAGTCCAAGTTTGCCTAGTTAGCAGAGCCACAAATTAAACTTGAGAGTTCTGATCACAAGCCTTGTTATATAGTTCCATGGCACATTCCACGATGATACAAAACTAGAAAAACAGAGTGGAGTTAGCACTAAATTAATTTAAATTACAAAATATTCAAACTTTGCTCTCGGTACATATACTGAAATTACTGAACTTCCCTGTTTAAGGAGGTGTTTTGAGTGTGACAGGGAAAGATAACCTAAAGGCATCCTTCCAGTGGTCATCTTGGAAATAAACAAATTGAAGCTGTTGTTTCAACATATGAATCCTGTTGGTTTATTTTTTTTCTTTTCTTTTTGTTCATAGCTGCAAACATTTTTTGAGACATTCCTGAGGGCCAGTTCATCTCTTCAGGCTTTTGATAATATGAAAGAAGCAATTAGCAAACTCCTGCTAGCCTCAGAAGTGTTCAGTGAAACAGCTACTCTGGGACCAAAGACCGTCAATAGGTAAAAACAGATTTTAATTAAAGAGAAAAACCTATCTTCTGAAAGTGTTGGTGAAAATATATTTTAATTATCACAAGTAGGTGATACTTGGAAAATTTTATTTCAGTAGACAAAGGGGATCTTCTAGACTCACATGACTAAATTTATAGATCCTAAAATTTTAGAACAGGTTACAAATTTGGCAGTTTCTCAACAGTGACAAGAAATAAAGTGTAAGTTTTTAAAGTTAATTTTTAAGTTGTAGTTTTTTTGTTGAAACTCAGTTATTTCTTTCATATATGCTTAGTACTGACGATGTGTAATTTTACATAACAAATTTATGAATCATAAATTTTGTTTTCAAATATCCGACTGATTTCATATGCAGAGAGAGAAACAAAGATCTTTATTAAGAAAATTCAATAACTCCTACCCCCATATCTTAGTTTTGCTTGATTATAATGTACGGACCTTGTTCTAAGGATATATTAAATTTAGTATGTAAAAACAGAGGGGTCACTTCAACTTAAACTTTACTATGCCTTTTATGTTAATAAGTGCCTAGCATATAGGACTGGGAGACTTTTCTTTTTCACGTTTAGATTTTTATGAAATAACTTTGTTGTCTGGTTTAATGTGTATGGATTCCTAGGTAATTTTATTTTCTGTAAGGAATAAAATAGGATGCAAATTCAGTAATTAATTCCATGCAATTTTAGGTTATCAAAGCCACTGCTCTTTTTAATTAGTGGAGATATTGAAATTTAACTATAGTAATTATTAATATGATACCAACTAATGGAGTCAATGTAGTAAAGAGAATATAGTTTTGTGTTACTTTGTGTTTTTGTTTTAGATGCAGATTATGTTTTCAGCTTTTAACTTTTGACATTGGTTATGGCAGTTTCACGTACCCTGTAGTGCTTCAGGTCAGTATATCAAAGGACTCACGAATGGTATCAGCTTCCACCTTTGGGGGAAGGGTGTGTGTGTGTGTTGCTTTTATTCATAGTAACTAATAAAGAAATGCCAGCTTGCATCAAAGTCACCATAGGCTTATGGTTCAGGGCATTATCTAGTATATGGAGAATTTATGAGTTCCAAACCCCACTATGTGTCTCTGTAAGAAAAAAAAAAAAAAAAAAAAAAAGAATTTTTCTACGATTCAAGCACTGTTTATGAAATAAGTATTGGATAAAGTCAAATATGTGTCAATGGAGAAAATGGAAAATAACACGTAAGTAATAGAAAATAGCAGATGGTCTAGTGTGTTCACATGTGTTATAAAAAGGTAATTTTTATTTATTATCTTTTTTTATTGTTGGTACAAATTTATTCATTGAGGGTACAAAGAACCAGGTTACAGTGATTGCATTTGACAGGTAACAACCCTCTTATAATTGTGTCCTGCCCCCAAAAGGTGTGTCACATGCCGTGAAGGTAATTTTATTTTTATATATAAACATTTAGTTTAAAATTGATTTATATTTTAATTCAAAAAGCCATGGGAATTTTGGAACTTTTGCTTTTTCTAGTGTAATATACATAGCAGAGTGTTTCTTGTACACTCTGATTCTTTTCCTTCCTCTCTCTCTAATTAAATACTAAATACGCCTTTCTGATCATTTCCTTCGTTGTATTTTTTTTTTCTGAATAGCCCTTAGTGACAAAAAGACAAGGAGACAATTGATTTAATTAGTCCATGGAAGTTGTACCTTGGGATATGCATGAGAAGGGCAGAAGAGTAAAATAAATTATACACAAGACTTCAACTTCATGTAGCATCCACATGCTCTCAAACATTACAGATAAAACTAATGACATCATATGTGGCTACGACAGTTGGTTGAATAGTTCCAATATTTATCCATAAAGTTTTGAAACTATATGAATTTACATATTTTAACAGTCATTTATTTATTTATTTATTTTTTCAGTTTTGGGCGGGGTCTGGGTTTGAACCTGCCACCTCCGGTATATGGGGCCGGTGCCCTACTCCTTTGAGCCACAGGCGCTGCCCCATTTATTTATTATTTTGCACACATATCTTGTCGTTTGCATTATGACTTCTTAAATATTCTGAAAAATGTTATGTATTGTCTTCCATGAACATACATTATTTAACCAAAAAAGTATCAAGAGAAACTAACATGATTTATTATACATTAGTTAGTCAGTTTATAGTGTTCTAAAAGAGTTGTGTCTTTAATTGTATTTTTAAAGAACATTCATTACTCACATTTATAAAACTGTTGACCTCCAAAAAGACCACTAGATGTCAGTTCTGATCTATAATCCAACCCTAAATAAATCATGTCTTAGAAATAATTCCACTTAAAAGTAAGTTCAATGAAAATATTTGTGTTTTTATTCTTTCAAAGGTACATGAGCATTTACATTTTCAAGATAATGATAATATGGAGCTTGAGGACCAGAATATAGAAGAATTCCTTTTAAAAGATACTTTCAATTTTCTTTTCTCTAATGAATCATCACTTTCTGTGTTTTCCGAGATATTTCAGAGACTTTTTAGATCAGATGCGTACAAGGTAAGCCCACATTCATGTGCTGACAAGTATTTTTTCGAGTCATTCATTAGAAGTTACTGTTCTTTATTGTTCAATTAAGCACCTTGAAAACTCATTTGATTAATTGGTATCTGTTATAGCTCCATTTTTTTTCTGACCCGAGGACCAATATTATTTTTACATCAACTAAGTTTGTGAGTGAGTGATTATGATGAAATTTGGGTTGAAAATAAAATAAAATAGTTCATAAATTCCTAAAGAATGTTTGTGAATATTATGACTAATACCTATTATAGACTATAGATTACTTTAAAAGAACATTAATATTCTTTAGAGTCAGTTTAGAATAGCAGTGGATGCTTCAAATTAATGCCAGGAGACTTGAATGAAGACATAATTGTTTTTAAACATTCATAGCTGTCGACATGTTTGGGTAGATGTGGATGAATAGGGTGTAGTGCCTCAGCATAGAATTGATTAATTTTTACTGCACGCTGGAGCATCACCCCAACCTCACTACCAAAGCATCATTGAGCTCTCTCCTACAGGTTCCCCTTATCAATATGTTTTCTTAGTTTCAGACAGCTTTGTGACAGGTTAAAGTTGTTACATATATTTAGCGTCAATTAGCTCAGCTGTTTATTTCGAGTTCAAAATTTGGTTTATGAAGTGGGAGGAGGCAATCGGGCTGAACGTGGTTTGACTTTTTAACAATCGTTCAAGTTTTATTTTTTTCCTAACATAGAGTGAAAATGATCAAAAGGAACTACATCAATGTCTATCTTTAGAAGAAATCAACTCAATTATCACTTTCATAAAGGAACTTGGGAGTCTGGGACAATTCCAACTGGTAAAACAAAAGTGACATTTGATTCCTCTTGACTGAGATTACAGATCAGCTCTACGCTATCTGCTTAGACTTCACACTAAGATATTTAGGAAATAGTAATCTTTGCTAACTTCTTTCCTCGTTTTTGGAGATCTAAGATGAGCAAAACCTATATGCTTTAAGAGTTTGCAAATAATACATGACTTAAGATAAAAGAATACAGGATTAGCATAGCTGGTAGGATTTGAAAATTCTCAGGAAAAATGGCAACATTTCTCTCGTTTTGCTTTTAGCATTGGAACATTTATATGCAATCAAAATTTATTTCTGCATACACTTTTTGTTTGTGTAAAATCAAATACATTTGAATATAACAATATTTTAGAAAACGACTTAAATCTTAGTTATAACTCTATAGTAAACTTCAAAGAAAATATGTAATTATAATAATTATTGGTTTTAGCTTTGAAACAAGGCATTTGTTTTTTCTACCATGTATTTTCTTGGGTTCTGTTTATTTATTGGCTAATATCAAAAAGATGATTAATTACTAATGAATGTACATGCTCAGTACTTGCTTTCTTTACAATTCTGCTTCTTATATAGGTAATAATGAATTTATTTTTCCACCTAAGTTTTTCTCATAAAAAACATCTACCACAATAGCATTTTTCAAAAGTCCATTGCTACTTTATTATTAAGCTTATATTTGTCTTATGCATTTTTCAACTTTAATATAATCTGTGTATACATATGCTACTTATACAAGTTTAACCAGTTTACTAAATTAATTAATGACTGTTTGATGTTTGCTTTTGTAATTTGACTCCATATTTAAAGGGTTAAAAAATAAGTTTATTTCCCCCAAAGAAAATTTAATTAACACATACTCATTTTAATAAATTTAAATCTAGCAGGTATCATATTTACAACAGTCTGCCGCATGACTAGAGAAATTTAACCAAAGTGTGGCTTCATCCTTCAGCAATTTCACAATTTAAAATATCCTGAGTGTGGAAAACTTCTGTCAGCATAATTTGAAGAAAACCTAAAGAATTATTTTATAAAAGAAAGGCAAACCCCAATTCCTTGACTCTCGGGGTAGCAAAAAGATAACCACAGATTTTCGTGTGTGTGAGATTAGTATTTCTCACCCTGACACAAGATTTTTCCGTGGTTTAAGAGGATTTTTCCTCTTCCCTCTGCCTGACTCACTGCATTATTTAGCTGTTTTCAGGTATCTGTAACAGGAAGGAGAAATCAGTTTCTATTAAAAGAAAAGAAAACTCACCTCATTTGGAAATGTGATCCTTCACAAAATTAGTTCCTTATAAAAAGTGGCATTTACCTAGACAGCAGCACAGAAAATTAAATGATGTTAATGAGCAATAGATTTTCAATCAATATCTTATGTTTTAAACATCTGACTAAATACGAACCCTTTCTTAGTAATATTTCATTTTAATTTATTTTTAATAATTTATGCTGATATCCTGTGTTTGAATATTCCTTCTCAGCTCTTCCCATCTACTACACCTGGGATTCAAACTTTGATGCATGAATTTTATGACATGGAAAATCCTATGGGAAAACCTGGTTCAGTCCTGACCCAATACTGGTCTCTTCTAAATGTATTTGAACAATTTCAGCTCATGAATAAAAAGGCACAGCTGCATCCATTGGAATGGTAAGATAGCCACAAATTTGAATTGTGCAATTCAGAAAGTCTTTAGACTAAAGATTGATTTCGAAAGGCTTTGCCTACATTAAAGAAAGCAACAAAAAGAAGTGTGTCCAAATTTTCATACTCTGGAAAATGAATGTCTTTAAAGCATTGAAACCATAATGATTCTAGTGGTCTTCCAGCTCTGTAACAAAAATATATCCAGCAGTTTTTCAAACCAACAAGACTTGACTCCACTATAAAGTAATGCTTAAAATTAAAAGTTCCAGTCTCATTTTATTCTATGATCTATATCCTTGAATTGTGGGAGTATCGGACAGAAAGAATTAGGTGAGATTTGTTTTATGAACCATCAGTCAGATTGGAAACCTGGTGCATCAAGAATATTTATTTGGAGAGTTTTTGAGGTGTTTCTTTTTTCCAAGAAAAACAGGTACAGATTTTTTTTTTTGTATATATATACACACAGAGAGGGTGCCAAACATGTATACACATTTAAAAAAAAGAAAATGTATTACATCTGTAATAATCTATACTGATAACGTGTGTTATCTCGTGTATTAAATCTATGTCTCTTGTAATTGCTCAAGTCAAACATTACTTGAGTACTACAAATGTAATATAGTTTTTTCCTTTCTGAAAACGTGTATACATTTTTTGGCACCCTCCTTGTATGTGTGTTCTTTGTCACAAATTTTTTATTTTATTTTAAAAGAGTTTTTCTTTAAGAAAGAAAAAAGCAAAATCCTCTTCCTATGGAAACTCTTTGTTTGGGATAAAAGTTTCCCATCCTCACCTCCATCTTAGTGAGAGGTAGCAGGAGGGAAGGAGAGGGAGCTGGGGCAAGGGAAACACTAACATCTCCAGCAGCTGGTGAAGAGGGGAAGTACCTGAGGTTTCCTCTGCTTCTTTTTTATATGGATGGAATTAAGGGAGTGTTTAACTTTTCTACTGCCAGCACAACAGAGGTCAACCTAGACCTCCCAGGGAGATGAAAGACTGAAGGGCCCTGCCATTCCCGTGTATGTCTCTAGCCCTCTCTCTCAGGAATAGCTTCAGTTCTATCTTCTATGGACTTTTACTTTACTCCCTTCTGCCTCAGGAGATGATGAAAACAGTTCTATAAGAAACAATGTAACATAAACATATAAATATATTTGAAGAATTCTTAGGACATCTTCCAGGATTAGAACTCAGTGGAATTGCCCTGACTTTATGAAGTTAACCTTAGTGCCTCAGTCCCTGGACATAGTAATCCTGGCAGAAGGTTTTGTTTTTGTTTGAAATTAAGATCGAAATAATATAGCTCAAAGCCACTTTGCATTTGCTCAAACATTCTCAGACTGTCTCATTCATTATTAGAGATAGGTGAAGAACAAATTTCTGATTCTCCAAGGAACCCCACTTAAGTATCGTTTTTAACTTTGAGGATATCCCCTTGAGATAGTAAAGCTTCGGAAAGTTTATCCCCAGTAAGGCGTTCTCAAGCTCCACCTGTGCTGTGAGGTGAAGCAATCCATTGACCTTAAATTTAGAAGACTAAATTCTCTTCCTCTAGGAAAATTTAGTAATTGTCAATGTTGAGTGTAGTTAGAAAGAGTCAAGACTTTTTTGAATTGGATTCAAAAATCCCAACTGTTTTACCATTCGTATGAATGTGTAGTATTGAGTACATCGGGCACTTTTTGTTCCATTTGGAAGGAGGGTATTTGGTGGGACTTCATCTAAAGTGCATAATGCAATGGTACATTTCAAAACTATTGAGAATAGAGTATAGATGTCTTACCACAACAAATAAGTAAGTGAGGTGATGGTTATGCTAATCAGTTAGATGTAAGCAATCCACATTGCATATCAAAACAGTACATTGCACTCCATAAATGTATTAATGTATGCAGTTATGATTTAATACAAAACAAACAAACAAAAAAAAACATATAAAAATCCCAACTGAAAGACTGCAGTGTAGGCAGTGGCTCAGGTAGGCAGTAAATATCAGTGTACTTTCCTTTCCATGTTTCTATACCACTTGGCGATCACTTTAGCTTCCACTGTGGGGCTAATGTCATTTTATTTTCCTTTATACAAAAGGCAAGACAAGTTTCAAAAGTCTAACTTAACACCAAGACAAATAAACTGTAGGTATTTGTCAAAACGCAATTAGTGTATTGCTAATTCTCATTTTTAACAAATACTTCATTCTAATTTCTGTAAATTTACCAGTGAGTACATTTAATTGCCATTCATGCTGTATTGCAAGGGAGATGCATATTATTCAGATTTTCCAGATGTGAAAACTGAAGTGCGGAAAGATGAATCATTTGCTTCTGTTGCACAGCTAACAGCAGTTGAACTGGGATGGGAACCCCCGGCTTTCTCTTCGTGGTTCTGTGCTTTTCCTCTAAGACATGGTGCAGACAGGGAGGTCATCACTGCCCTTTTCTCCACAGCGATCACCTCCACTTCTTTTCTACAGAAAATGTCAGTTTTACATACCTACACTACCTGTGGGGTTCGATGACTTCACCTTTCCTTTTAAATAAAGCTCATCTTTCTTATGGCAACCAAGTGAGGACAGACAAAGTCAGGCAAGGCTGACAGTAGTAGGTTACAGTCACATCTGTGCCCCGAGGTTCAAAATACGGCGCTCTCCACAGAATCACTGTGAATCTGAGCAGAATGAGAACCTTGAAATCAGTATTTCTGCACCGTGTGCTGATTTTGACTTTCCAAGAAATAAAGTTGCAAGTGTACTTTGCTCTAAGGAGTAGCTTTCCATGAAAATCCATCTAGATTTCCCAGATTTGAAACAAATAATTTATTCACAGAAAAACACGGCAGGATGCTTTCACACACAAAGCTTCCCATCCCATAAAGATGGGAGTGTTTCCAAAATTCAGTTTCTGTACGTTTTAGGGTTGTATGTTTTATAAGAGTCATCTGGAATAAAGATTTTTAAAAAGAAAACTGCAGGGGCGGTGCCTGTGGCTCAAGGAGTAGGGGGCCGGTCCCATATGCCGGAGGTGGTGGGTTCAAACCTAGCCCCGGCCAAAAAAAAAGAAAACTGCAAATAAAATGATCACATTTTCCAGGAATGACAATGTTTTCAATGCCTTGGCTCTTCTTAATTTCTTATTTGATGTTTATATTTTGAAGAAATTGAACTTGCCTTTGTTCACCTCTTCTCTATCTTAGTGCCCAGAAAAAATGTGGGACAAGAAATATTTACAAAATGTTGTTTAACAAGGAAACACGTGTTAAATTCTCGGAGTCCCCCTGTGAGGCAGGGCAAGTATTGTTATTGCCATTTTGTTGGGGTGAAAATGAAGACTCGTACCGACACAGGGAGGTCATGTCCGGCGCTGACAGGGCACCATGCCTGCTATTCTCCATCATCAGAACCAGACATTTTTCTGTCTGCAAGTTAGATTATTTTGGTCCCAAATTTCAGGATTTGAAGGGTAATCTGACCAAGCATTTAGTTATATAACAGAAAAAATGAGGTGAACCCACCAGGAGAAAATCAATCCTTACCATTCACTACTGTTAATCAGAGTTTAAGGATAGAAACCTTGGCAAAGATAGGTCATTGCCAGTGTCGTATACTTCTATTTCTTCAATTAAATGCATTTTCTTCTCAGGCTGTTGCCCAGAGTTGCCAAGGCTTCTTGCTACAGAACTGTGTAACTTTAGCCAGACAGATTCCAATAAGAATGTGGGTTCTTGAATCACTTCTATTGCACCCATACTATCCAAGATTCTTCAGTTTTGGACTTTTTGCCCTGGTTCTCTTCAAACTTGTTTCTGCTGATTAGAGATGATGAGCTTTCCATCCACCTCATTTGAGGCTGGATTGCCAGTTTTGACAAATGAAATCCAGGAAGTGTTTCTTTGTGTTCATCAAAATAACTGTGCCCATACGGAAGAAAAGATAGCGTGTTAGATGTAAATTCCATGGATTTTGTTTGTTTTATTAACACAAAGTTGTTTGGCATTGCATTTGCAGGAATTCTTTCACAGAGGATGAGAACATTGAAAAACCACAAGTGCCATTTGATGCAATAGAAAATAAAAAAGGTAAAAAGATATAGTCCCACTAATTCCAACATAAAAACAAATATTACCTGGCCAAAAAATTATATTCAAAATGTTCGCTTCAGCAGCAATCAAAAATGAAATTAAAATAAAGAAATGTTATTTTCTCTTAAATTTTGAAAGACTTTTCAAAAAGATAGAAAAGGGTGGCGCCTGTGGCTCAAGGAGTAGGGCGCCAGTCCCATATGCTGGAGGTGGCAGGTTCAAACCCAGCCCCGGCCAAAAACCACAAAAAAAAAAAATAAAATAAATAAATAAAATATATATATATATAAAAAAGATAGTAAAACTGGGATCCAGCAGTCCTAGTCCTGGGTATAGATCCAAAGAATATGAAATCAGAAAAAAAAATAATATGAAATCAGTATGTCAAAGAGCTGTCTGTACTCCCGTTAACTGCAGCACTACACACAAAGGCCAAGATATCAACCTACGTGTTCATCAGTGGATGGATGAATAAAGCAAATGTCACGTATATATACACAGTGGGATATTATTCAGCCACAGCAAGAATGAAATCCTATCATTTTCAACATGGATAAACCTGGAGAATATTGTGTCAAGTGAAATAATCCAGACACAGAGAGAAAAATTTTGCATGATTTCATTCACGTGGAAACTAAAAAAGAAAAAAAAGTTGATCTCATAGAAGTTGAAGAGTGCTTACCAGTAGTGGTTACTAGAGGTTGGGGAAGGTGGGTGCCATTGGACGCAATAGAAAATATAAAAGGTAAAAGGATATAAGGGAAGAGGGCAATGGTAGAAGTTGGTCATGGTTAGATAGGAGGAACAAATTCTGGTGTTCTGTTACTTATTCTTAACCTGTCCTCTTGTTAAACCTTCCTTAATAAGGATTTTGAACTCATCAGAAGGAAATGATAAATGTTTGAGGTGATGGTAATGCTAACTGCTCAGATTTGATCATTACACAATGTATGTATGTTTCAAAACATCACATTGTACCCATAAATATGTGAACCGATTATGTGTTAATTAGAAATAAAATAAAACTTTAATAGAAGATAGTAGAGGTGAGGAGGATGTAGGGGAATGAAGTATTCTCATAGTGCTGGAAATTGATTAAATTAGAACAACTTTTATTAAGGGTTCATTTAATGACATATGAGAAAAGCTTTAAAAGTTATTCTTGCAGACCAAAAATTTCACTTCTAGATATTAATTTTAAGGAAATAATTAAGAATGTATGTAGTATGCAAACATTTCATTACATTAATTATTAATAAATAAAAATTGGAAACTATTACTATGGCAGTAAAAATGGACTGAACATGTAAGTTAAGTTATAGCCATCGCATAAAATGCTGTCAAGCCATTCTTATATCATGGAGAAATATTTGTAACATGAAAGATGTTTATGATACCTTGTTAAGCATAGCCATTGGCTGCCAGGACATTAAGCTCAAGGAAAATCAATGGTTATTTTCCCTTTTTGGTCTATTTTCTCACTTTTTTCCTTCTAAAGAATATCTAAGTTTTTTGTCATAAAATGTTTCTAATTTTAAGAAGAAAAAAATGAAAAGAAGTACCTACCCATGTATCTGTAAATTTTTCAAAAGATCAAAGTTTTCCTATAATAGTACAAATCAGATATTAGTCAAATACCAGGATTCTCAGTGTGCGTGGCCCCCCAACATCTAGCAGCAACAGCATCACCTGGGAAATCTGGAAATTCAAATCTTTTAAATTAGAATCTCCAGGGATAAGCCCCTTGGGTTGGTTCTGAGACAGGCTAGAGCTGAGAATCCCTGAGTCAACAGAATGAGTCAGGAGGCCGGTGAACATGTGCTGAGCAACTGCCCTTCTCGGTCGCTCCATGTTTATCTTTAAATGAATGATTTAAGCACTTGGAGGGTTTTTATTCATTCATTTGTTCCATAAATCTTTATTAACAAATGTCCAGATGAATTTGGAAACTTAGAATAAATATTCCTGGAACAACTGGGTGGAATTTCTGTGATTTTAATGATTTGGGATATTATAGTTATAGATTATATAATAGAACCAGAAGAAACAATATACCACCTTTCAGCAAAGGATGGCAATGAAACATTCTTTTTTTTCCCTTGATATTTATGAAATACTCATTCTTATGAACTTTGAATCAAATCATTTGTTTTATTATAGTTTTCAGTTTTACTTAGAAGTGCTTACAGATGTAATAAAAGTTAAGTAATAAAAGGTGTTTTATTAAATTATCTTATGTTTGCCTAACTAAATATGTATTTAACATTTTGATTAATAGCTTTTAATTTAATATTGTATTTCTTTTTTTAGCTGCAGTTCCACAAATTCTAAATGAAAATAAAGAAATACATTGCAGTAATGGTAAGTTTATAATCAAGAGTTTCAGCAGTATAATTAACAGGTACAGCCCTGTTTAAAAAAAAATTATCATTTTAACATGTTTAGGTATCTTTAGGCTGTTAATATGTTAATATGTAAATTTTCAGAAGTTATTAGATTTCTGACTGAGTCAGTATCTATAACTTTTTTTTTTTTTTGAGACAGAGTCTCACTTTGTTGCCCTCAGTAGAGTGCTGTGGTGTCACAGCTCACAGCAACCTCAAACTCTTGGGCTTAAGAGATTCTCTTGCTTCAGCCTCCCAAGTAGCTGGGACTACAGGCGCCCGCTCCAGTGCCTGGCTATTTGTGGTTGTCATTGCTTCTAGCTGGCTGGGGCTGGATTGGAACCAGTCAGCCTTGGGGTATGTGGCTGGTGCTATAACCACTGTGCTACAGGTGCCAAGCTGGTATATCTATCACTTTTAACACAAAAAGAACATTTTTAATGTCCTATTTTTTAACATGAAATGTTAAGCTTGTTATTTAAGATCAGATATTTCCAAACTCACTTTTAGGGCCTCCTATGAAAGAGCTTAGATCATCAGCTTTCTACATTGACCTTCACAGATCTCACCACCATATGTTTTTTTCTACCAGATAGTGGCTATTATGATGGCCTTGAGAAGAATTTTCTTTATAACAATTTAGACATTTTAAGCCAATTTTCAATTTTCTTAAAACTCATTATTTTTTTTCCAAGGCATAAAAAGGAAAAAGATATAAATTTTAAATACAATATAATCTTTAAATTTAAAAACAAGATCTTTATTCTTGTCAGTATCATTACAGTGGCCTTGAAAATACTTCATTCTAGGAAGTCTAACTGACTTTTCCAGCGTCACAAGACTATTAAATTCCTGAGCTGGATCATGAATCTGAATCTTCAGATTCTTTGTTCAAAGTTCTTATTATACTATAAAATGTCATGGAAAAATAGGAGTTTTACATAGCACTTTTTTTGACAATGTGCACCTTTTAAAATATATATGCATACATTTCTTTCTAAAACATGCAGCACTTAGATTATTGAGATTTTCACAAATAAAAAGAATAATTCCAGTAAAACATGAAAGCTGAAAAAATTGAATGTGTGGACTTAGGTTTAAATTATTATAAATAGAAATCTTCTAATTTAATAAAATCTAATTTAAATCTTCTAAATTGCAATTTAATTCATTCATGATGGTTAAAGTTATTGTTAAAATCCTGCTAGACTGAGAAGTTACATGATAATATAGTTTAATAGAATTAACAAATACACTCAACTAAAGAAAAGAGCATTTTTTAAAAAGTGTTACTAATAGGGAAAAGATAACAGGTATTATTCATGTCTCTCACTCCCTGCACTTGACATGCAATCTCCCATCCCCAGAAAAATACATGCTACTCTATTCTGGGAAAGCGTTGCCCTAGAATGTGTGTGTGTGGGGGGAAGGGCTAGTGAGAAAAGTGGAAGCAAAATTAGAATGAATATTTGTTGAGAATCTACTGTGTGCCAGGCCCTGGGCCAGATGCAGCATCCAGAAAGCCACTCCTGTCTGTGGGCTTCTGTCTTCCCATCTGGGAAGGAAGGATTGAGGGAGATGAGCTCATCTTTCTGTTCTCAGGTGATATGCTCTGGACGATACAAACATGTTAGAGAAGCTCTTCAACTTTGCTCATGTTTTTATGTTGACAAAACTAGTCCTACCTGGACCTTCATAATTAATTTTCCTACTTTTATGGTATAAGATTAAAAAAATAACTTGATGATGTTTGAGAACAGGTGGGATTATCTTTTAAGATTCTAGGTCATTCTCATATTTAATATGACTTATGATTATCCCCCAAGAGGGCAATAAATTTCTGCGGTTAAAAGAAATCCATTAAAGGCAACCAAAAACTTCAAACAGCTTTCCCATATATACTTGCCAAATAGGTTCAGCAGCTGCTACCACCATACCTCACACAGGTTCTGTAGATATCCGAGATAAGCTGGCCTGGGACAAGTTGAGACTGGGGTGGGAAGGATGCCAAGGAAACACCAGGTGTTCATAGCAGCAACACTGGTGATTCAGTTGAAAATGATGTCAGAACCAAATCAGCTTTCAAACAGGGGGTTAGGATACAGCGCTCAAGCCAGAGGTGGAGAGTTTCTGACGAAACCAGAAATAAGCACTTGCTAAAACGTTGCTTCAGAGAATGATGGCACATTTATTACATCTCATCTAGGGCTGAGTTTTCTGTTTATAACAGAGCAGAGCTCACTGAAAAGTGTGACTTAAATGAAAGTGGAAACTGCAAGGAAATTAATGCTCAGTGAACCTTTATATAAAACATATATACTATTAAGTTAATGTACATCTTTTATGTTTTATTTTGAAAAAAGTACTAGCACCATTTTCATTCATTTAGCTAATTCTGAGCATGAAAGTAGAGTGCCAGTATTTATATTCCCTCTGTGTGCCCAGGCAACGGTTCTCTCCAAAAACTGTTCATAGCTCAACTTCAATTTGTTCCACTTCATGTGGGGTTTTCGGCATCTACTTGAATCAAATCCCACAACAAATAATACCCTGTTTTTACTGGGCTTATTTCAGTGCCTGGAACATAGAAAATGCTGGGGAAAAAATAACACTTTGATGAAAAAAATGAATGTTTTATTAATAAATGGTTGGATTTGAGTTGAAAACTATAGTCCTTTTCAGGATGAGTTTTGATCAATTTCTGCCCTTGTTGTTTTATTTTTTTTAAGGTAAGAAAATTTTAACAGCTTGTAATGATCATGGAAATTATAGATGCTGTTCACCTACATCGATCAGCCAGATAAAGTCTTGGGTTGACCTTTAAGTCAAGTAACAAGTAAAATTAATCAAGCAGAGAGTTCACCCAATTCACTGAATTTCAAACAAATTGACTAGTTGTTTTATTAAAAGATTTTTCCCTAAAATAAAATTATATCCATTATACTATTCTTAACCTATACCTGAATGACTTTTTGCTTCCATAGCCTGAGAAAACCATAGAATATGGATCAGGAATATAGTTTTTTGTTTTTTTTTAAGTGTTTTAGTGCATGACAAGAGCTATACTGAGACCTAATCCTCAGAACTAGAATAAAGCATCAACGTGGTTGAAGGTATCCTTTGTCATGAATTTGTTGGTGCACCTCTATGTACGTCCACTAATGAAATATTAAAAAATCGTCCTATGGAAGCACAAAGTTCAGGACATAATGGGAGATGCAATTGGAGAGCAAGACAAGAAAAGCCTTGTCTGCCCTACTAGGAGGTTGGACTTGACTCTGAAAGTGATGAGAAACCACCTAAAAACTGAAGGCAAATCATCAGATTTGATTTCAGAAAAACCATTATTACAGCTGTGAAATTAGAGGATGGGACAGCAGTTAGTAGAATAAACTCCTTTCTCTATGTTCAGTTTTATGGCTTCCTGTGATGAATTCTGGGTTATCCATTTTGTTGCCATATCACTGAAAATTTTATGTAAAGGTAATTCAAGAATACTTTCATTTTACTGCTTTCTATAGAATTTTCTTTGTTTATCTTTATTGAAATTTTGGTGAATATTGAAAAGTATTAATGGAACAAAATACTTGTGAATATTTCTTTGAAAAACATTTTGTTAAGCTTTTGGTTAATTTGTTTATTTTAAACATTAACACTGAATATCATTTAACAGTGGCTGGTAAAGCTACTTCTAAAGCTATTTTTCTTTTCTTTTCATCAAGATACAGCTGTGAATATTTGGCTACTAAAGAGAAAGATTTTTTAATGCCTTAGAATCCATGTAATATTCTAAATTCTATAATAGGATTGAGCAGAATGTAGTATTTCCTTCTTATATGTTAGGGTACATTTCCAGGTTGAGGTGGCCTGGGAGGCAAGATATTCCAAGATTCTCTTAATGTTGTTTTTGTATCAGAGTGTTTGGTATAATACTGGAGTTTGCATTCTTTGCCCCACCCTACCTCAATAGGTTATATCAATCAAATGGCAGCTTAAGGATCTTCTCATTGAGCAGTTTTACTCTTTCATGCTGGTTCCTTTTGCCAATAACCCTATGGAGCCATCACTCCCATTTACACAGTTGCTGGATAGATGCAATGATTTTAATGAAAATGTTTTTAATCCATAGGAAAGGCATGTTACCCACCTTCTGTGCCTTTAAACTTTCAAAGGCTGAGCAAAAAATTCCACCTGTATAATAATACCAGCTAAAGTCAATAGCTGTTAAACAAGGCAAATGCTACAAAACTTGACAAATCAAAAATCCTCCTGAAGCCACAATTCACCTGTCACCAGGGTGCTGAATGGACAGTCACCAGTGATCACTGGAATTGTTCAAAGGAATTATAAACACAGAACACCTTAATCATAGGCTTTGCAGATACTTATCCATATCACAGTTGTCTTTTATTTGTCATTATTTCTGTTTTTTTTTTTTTTTTTTTACAGATAAAAACATACCATGTCATATCAAGCAGATGTTCACACATCCACATTTGGAACTAAATCCTGAGTTTAATTCACAGATCAAAGATTATTATGCTGAAGTCCCATTTGATATGGTAACAGTGGCAATCAGAGTGGAGACTTCTAAGTGTCAGTGCAAAGTGCACCTACATGAGCAAGCGGGGCCAAGGTATGGGGGTGCCAACGGGGGCTGAGATGGGACAGCAGACATTTGATGCAACCTTTGTAACAAGAAAGACTCTTGTTCTCAAATAATTGAGAGTGTTCAGCAAGGACAAATTTTTCTTATTTTTGTCTTCATGTTTTCCGATTATTGAATAGTTAGTTTTTGAAATTCAAAAGTTGATTGTTAAAACAAGTTGGTGACAATTCGTGGACATAAGACTACTAACTTTACTAGTCTCTGGGATTTCATTTTTCTGTTGATTCTTTTGAAATTAACCAACTTTTGTTTGGTTACTTTTGTTTGTAATTTTGAATAGAAAATAGGACCTTATTACATAGCAAAGAGGATACTCATGGTGCCATGTTGTAGTAGAAAAAACAGGAGAATCAAGATAGACCAACCTGGGTTCCAACCCTGATTTTTCTATATGACTTTGAGCAATGTGTTTACCAGTTCTATGTCATAATCTCTCTATTTAAAACAGGGACTATCATAGATGCATATTAAGTGAAATAATACAATCTGGAAAACAGATGGTTAATAAGTATTAGTTTTCTTCCTTTTATTTAATAGAGGACATACCTTGCTCTGCAAGATGATTCTTGATTTGCAAAGTACTGGGAAACAGAGGTTTAATTTTTTTTCATACTTTAGGTTTGTTATGAAATTATTTAGACCTTACTTGTTTTTATGCAAATAGTAGACATTTAATGCATATTTAGGTATGAATCAGCTTGGGTTGAAAAGATTTCCCCTAGTTTTTTTCTTTCTTTCTCTCTTTCTCTGTCTCTCTCTTCTCTCTTAATCTCTTTCTCTCTGCTTTTCTTTCTAGCTTTGCCAACTACCCTCTAGGCTTAGGAATGAACAAAATCTCAATATTTGTGGTAGATGAATCTCCAGCACAGAGTGAGACCCTGATCACTTACAAACTCACCATCTATAGAGAAGACCGACCAAGTCTGCCCCTGTTTGAGGAATTCACAGCATGTGGTTTTGTGCAGGTAAGTTGATTTTACACTTGCACTTGGGCTGAACTGGGAATAATCTGTTAACCCAGGTGAAAAACACCAAATAGAAATTATTACAAGAAATTGTGTGCTTTTAAATCTAAACTGTAGTCTTATTTCAAAAGTAAGTGTCCCAGCCAGACATCTGCGTACCTCACTGAGAGTGGTTTTCTTTATAGTGTGGTGGCTTCTCCCTGCACTCATTGTATTCAGTGGATTTATTGTGGTTAATATTTGAAAAAATGTCTGAGTACTCACACTTAGTTGTAAAATTGGTTTCACATTTCCCTTTTAAATTGTGCTATTTTTCTTGGATTTGTCCCTGGATCCACTTTTGAAATTTTAAACTAGATTTAGTGGAATTTATTTAATGGAATGAAATGAAAATTTATGAAACTATTTTACAGAAGGGATACTGGATAAATGAAACTAACTTGGTTTGGGATAGATGTATCTGTCTGTCGTTTTTCATACTGTAATCATTCTGCAAGGCTGTAGTTTCGCTTGTGGGCGACACACACCATTTTGTTGCCTTGTTGATTTTGGAGAAGGGTGAATGTTACACTGAGACGTTTTCTTGTTTGGTGGTTCCCTCCTGGTTTTCCCTCTTTTAAGGATCATATTGTAATTCTTCCAGGGGTCCTCAAACTACGGCCCGCGGGCTACATGAGACGGTGTGATTGTATTTGTTCCCTTTTTTTTTTTTTTTTTTTTTTTACTTCAAAATAAGATATGTGCAGTGTGCATAGGAATTTGTTCATAGTTTTTTTTTTTTTTTAAACTATAGTCTGGCCCTCCAATGGTCTGAAGGACAGTTAACTGGCCCCCTGTTTAAAAAGTTTGAGGACCTGTGTACGTAGACCCTCATTACAGGTCATTGGAAGGAAGTAGTAATTGGTATCCTTACCACGTGTCTACTGATCCACTCACCAAATATACCTGCAAATACGCCATCTCAAATTATATGCTACTGGGAGCTTTAAAGCAGAGGGTTGGTAGAAGAGAGGTATTGCCGAGTGGGTTTTGGTGGGTATTATGGATATGATGATTGTTATAAATTTAATGGCCAGACACAATATTCCTCCAAGCCCACTCTCTATTCCCAGGAGCTTAATACTATACACTATTTCATAAGCATATCCATCCCTAAGATTTTTATTTTTCAAGGAAACACATATCTCAATTTATGAATTATCAATAAATCAAAGGGAATTTCACATTTGTCTAAAGATCAGTTCAAAGCAAGAAAACATTATTCTGAAAGATATTAAGTTATACTTAAAAAATAGAGTATGTTTCCATGGTCAAATAGGTTTATAAAGCGATGAGTTAAACAACTTAGAAACAGTTTTTTACTATAGGACGTCTCTGAACCTCTAATATATGAATTTAAATGGTGATTGCTTTATAGTATTATGAATCTATAGTGTGCTGCAATTTCAAATTTATTTGAGGCTGTTTTAATAGAACAGCTATTAATATTCCTCTTGTGGACTGCGGCTGAGGACTGGTTATAGAGAAGGATTTACAGTATGTCTTTCATAGTTTTCCACTTTTCAATTTGCTTTATTGGGTTTGTTATGTTTCAATCTTGTTCTGAACTGAAAGACAAAATATGGAGCACATGAAAAGTGTTTAAAAATGAAGAAAAACATGGAGGTACTTGTGGTTTTGTGTATGTGTGTAGTTTGTGTGTATATAATTATTTCCAAATTAAATGTTCTCATTTTTTTTTTGTTGTTAGAGTAATTTGTTGGTGGAAGTGTGAAATGTGTGACACTTCGTAGAACTTTGGAAGGGTCCACTAAAGCTGTTCTGTGATTCAGCTAGCATATTCTGTAATTCCTTCTAGCATTACACCCAAGCAAAATGAAGTGTATGTGTGTCCATCAAAGATGCCTACAAACACATCTTCACATCAGTTTTATTCACGGTAGCTGAACTCTTACAGCAATCCAAAAAGAAATGAGATAATTTCAATATTAATGAGATATTTGAAAATAAATAAATTACTGATACACATAAATATGAAAGAACCTTCAAAACCTTATGTTGATCAAAACAAGCCAGACATATACAGGTATACTATATTTCATTTATATGATGTTTAAGAACAGGCAAAGCTAATCTACAGAAATCAACATAATGGTTACCAAGAAAGTGCTGGTAACTCTAAGCACGAGGAAACGTTGTAGACATATGTTCTATATCTTGATCTGGTTGGTGGTCACATATAAAACCAGATGGATGTTGTATGGAGATACAAAAATTTAATTAACTGTGGGCTTAATATTTTTGCAATACTGTATATAAATTTTATAATGTATAAAATATTCATGCATATTTATATAGACATAAATTATGTATTCTGCATATAAATTATGCCTCAACAAAGAGAAAAGCATTAGCAGGAAAATATATATTGTTACCTTCTGTGAGATTCTTCTCTTCTTTCATATTATACTGATCAGAAACAAGTTAATTATTATACAATTTACCTCAGAGAATAAAGTATGTTAGAAATCTGCTACTATAATATTAAGAAAAATATTAAAAAATTCTTGTGGGATGAATCCTACAGATGATTGCAGAAAAGTATGTTAGTCATTTATGAGAATCCTTTCCAGAAGGTCTTAATTTAAAATTTATGTGTGGTCCCACAATAAGCACTATGTTTTATAACATGGAAACACATTTAATAAGTATGAGTACTTTTTAGAAAGTGTCAAATGGGGGAATAGATAATTGTGGCATCAATAATATGAATTGTTTTAGACACTTAACTAAGCATGAGTGGCCTCACCAACTGGGAAAAGTCAACAGCAAAAGTAGGATTTCCTCAGCATAAACTCCACTTAAAATTCTGATCTAGAGATGTTTGTCTTATTTCTTTGTTATGGTTAATCTCATTAGAGTCTTGAGGTATTACTGTAAGCAGATACCCTGACAAAGGTTACATAGTAAGAGTGAGGGATAAAATTTCTAATCTCCTATCAATTTTGAAGCATTTGAGATTTCCAAACTATATTAATAGCTATGCAGATATACATTATGAGACTTATAAACTTTGGGTTTTCTGTCAGTAACCTTAGTCCCCTTATTATATTCTTAGGACTGAAGTCTGCCCTACAACTATTGAGGATTAAATGATAGGCTGTTCTGTCTGAATCCCCCAAGCCTATACACAGGAACCTAAAAGGAAATGAATTAAACTTTACCGATATTTTACTGATTAGTTAAGGCAAAAAATTCTAATTTCTCCTTATATTTTAAATTAGATTTTAGTCTAATGGACTCCATTATTAAATTTTAAATACACATTATCTTAATCCATTTGCATTGCTATAACAAAATATATAAGGCTGAGTAATTCATGAAGAACAGGAATGTATTTCTTATAGTTCTGGAGGTCGGGAAGTCCAAAATTTAGGTGCTGGCATTTGGTGTTTGGTGAGGTCCTTCTTGATACATTGTCACATGGTGAAAGGAACAAAAAGGAGAAAAGGAAAAATTTCCTGGGGAAGATTTGAAGAGCAACAAAAAAGTGTAAGTTCCCTCTACCATTTTTATAAGGCACTAAAACATTCAGGCAGAAGCCTCATGATTTAATCATGTTCCAATACTACCACAGTGGGGACTTAGTTTCAACACATGAATTTTGGGAGACAGTCAGAACACAGCAAACATAAAATAAAAAGTCATTCAACTTCAAACGACCAAAGAAGGAAAATCCAATTTAAGGTTAACCAAGCCCCCTAATTTCTCCTTTCCTCATTCTCTTATCTTCTGGGTATCCACTAATTTTTCTACCTTTTTACCAAAAGACGGAAAAGAAAGCAAAGATAAAGCATACCAGTTGTGAAGCACCTGTGACTCAGTGGTTAGGGTGCTGGCCCCATTTGCCGAGGGTGGTGGGTTTGAACCTGGCTCTGGCCAGATAAAACAGCAGTGGCAACTGCAATAAAAAATAGCTGGGCATTGTGGCAGGCGCCTGTAGTCCCAGCTACTCAGGGTGCTGAGGCAAGAGAATCGCGTAAGCCCAAGAGTCGGAGGTTGCTGTGAGCTGTGATGCCATAGTACTCTACTCAGGGCAACAGACTGAGACAAGACTCTGTCTCTTAAAAAAAAATAATAATAATAATTAGAACAAAATAAAATATAGCATACCAGTCAATTAAAAAATCAATTCCTTTGACATTTTGGTAAGTAATAAGATAATTTGCTTCATTAGTTGAGAGACATTTTGTATTATTTACATTATCAAATATTGTTAAGTACCTACTTAGCCATAAGTAGCCGTGTGCATAAAGTTTGTGTGCAATTTAAAATAGTTGTCTCTTTAATTTTTTTTAAATGAACTTTATGGGCACCCTGTATTTTAGTTTATTTGATGCCTATATTTCAATTATTCTTATGATAATTGGAATTTTTGTATGGTTGCTGCAGAGGCAACTCTTAGTTTATTTATTAACAGTGAAAGAAAAAGAACTAATTTACATAACTGATATAAAATAACCAGATTGGGGCAAGGTATCTGCTGATGTTTGGAGCTGGATAATTTTTGGTTCTGGGGAGTTATCCTGTGCACTGTGAAATATTTAACAGCACTCCTGGCCTCTGGCCTCACAGACCCCCTTCCCAAGATGTGATGATCAAACACAACTCGAGATATTGCCAAATGTTTCCTTGGGGACAAAGTTAACTCTCATTGAGAACCACTAATTTAGACAAATAAGAGTTTCTGCTTTTCTAGTGTCTCGTATGTTTACAAGAAATATGAATAATTTAGAAGTGATCTTTCAGTGTTGCATGTTGGAGAACCATTCTTATCTTTTTTATTCTTGTAACTTTCATTATTTTTATAGACAGTGATGCAATTCTGACAGCTCTTCCTTCTACTCATTAATCTGCCTCTTTTCCTGACCAATGCAATTATTATAATCAGAAATATGCACTCAATTATAGAAAATATGATTCTGCATGAAACATAAAAACATCACGTGACATAGACAGATTGTGATTTTATTTTTATGTACCCAGAAGTAGTATAACATTTTGCTGTGAAGAAGAAAGATTTAGAAAGTAATAAAATATTATTGTAGTTATGATATGTCATGTTTAAGAATTAATAAAATATGTTTAAGTGCTAAGGAAGTTAGAATACATGTAGGAAAATACCTCTTTTACTATCCATTTTCAAATTAAAAGTTTGACCTACATAAGACTATAACATTCACAGAAGTAGATTTTAATAGATGATCTAGGGTCCCGTATACATTATGCTCCCCAAATGTTGTGCGAGAATAGAGCCATTAATAAAAACTATATAGATAGGTCACATGGCAGAAATTTAGGGCACTATGCTTCATGGATCTATTTGTTAGAAGTAGCTTTCATATTTAAATGGATTATAATTCACAAAGGGAAAATACCAAGAAAACATAGAAAATAGTATTTTTTAAAAGATTTGTCTGGCATTTAGCTAAAATCAGCATTTGTGGCTTTCTTTTTAGAACTTAATTAGCCATCTTGATGCTAAAGATATTAAATAATGTGTGAATGGTGCCAGTTATTGCATTTGGAAACCCTTTATACCCCTCTTATTTATTTTTGTATCCTTCCAACACCACAGGGAACTGTTATAAAATAGTTCCAGTGATAGAGGCTTAATATCCCAGCAAATGTCCATAATATGAGAACAGAAATGCATTTATCAGCAATTATTTAATAAAAGCCTGCTGTATCCAAAGTTGTAAAATAAATTAAATATGATTTTAGTGGTTATTAGTTACCTTGCCTACTTCAGTTTACTAGAGGAATGTGACTTTCAACAATATAACTCATGCTATGGTGAAATGCTGTCCTCCAGTAACTGGTTATTAAGTACCAGCTATGCACTTTGTTCCTAGAAATACGCTATGTTCTGTAGGGGATTCAATAGCGGCAACAGCAGCAGCGATGGTAATAACAGTAGTAATGTGACATTTACAGAACTTCCCTTATGTGCCAGGAATTATGTTAAGCACTGTACCTTCTTAGCCCATTTAAGGCTTACCACAACCTTGAACATAGGTATTTTTTTATCCTCCTCTTTCTTTTCTAAACTAAGCCTTTAGAAAGGGTAGAAATTTTGTCAAAGCTTCTTATATAACAGATGTAATTAGTAAAAGATGTGGGATTTGAATAAAGATCTTGCTGACTTCAAACTGATCTCCTTAATTATTACTGTGTACACATAGAATCTAAAACCTGCATCATACTTGCAGTTTGTCATATTTGAGAAACCCTCATTCGGTCGGAATGAACTTGTTAAAACTTAAGTCGAATTTGTTTCCATGGTCACATGCAATGATAATTAATTTTGTAATGTTCTGGAATCATTGCAAAATTCTGAGATCTTTGTGGTCTTTTTTCTGGTGGGAAACATTTAAAAGGAGTCTTCTCTTCATAGTACGTCCATTAGGAAAGCTTCAGAGTTAGCTAATGTCTAGTATTTTACTAGGCACTGTATATATCTGAAGGAAAATCTGTACACATATTGTATTTTTTTCACACGCAGAGCTTCTATATTCGCAACATTTCCAACACCGAATATATGTTTTTCTCTCCCATTAAGCAATTCTCCAGCTATCCAGACACCAGTTGTGAGTCCAACAATTCAATGATGACACTAACTACCTGGTGTTAGTGCAAATGACAGGGCTTAGTCCCGCAGTCTGCACCCACTGCACACGCCAATCTCATGTGTGACCTGTCCTTCTGACCAACCGCTATAAATGGTTCCCATGACCCCCTCCTTGCGTTCTATAATTTGCTGGAATAGATCACTGAACTCAAGGAAACATTCACTTACCTTTACCAGTTTATTATAAAGAGTTCCACTCTGGAACATCCAGGTGACAGAGACGCCTAGGGTGGAGAGCAGGGAAGGGGCACAATGACCCCTTGCAACACCTCCACTTGTTCACCCACCCGGAAGCTCTCTGAATCCCACAGTTTAGGGATAGCTATGAAGGCTCCATAATGTAAGCATGATTGTTACCTTAATCTCCAGCTCCTTTTCTCTCCCTGGAGGATGAGGGTAGGGCCTAATGTTTCCCAGCTTCTAATGATGCCTTAGTCTTTCCGTTGACCAGCCCGATCCTGAAGCTATTCCAAGCTCACCAAGACTGGCCCCATTAGAACCAAAGATGCTTTTATCAATCAGGAAATTCTAATGGATCTAGTACCTGTGTGTCAGGAACGAGGGTCAAAGATCAAATATTAGAACAAAAGATGTGCCTCACACCCCTAATCTCTCAGGAAATTACAAGATTCAGGAGCTCTCTATAGGACCCAGGGGAAGAAACTAAAAATCCATTTAAAATTTTTTTTTTATTTTTTATTAAATCATAAACACATAGATCACGTACACATTAATGCATTTATGGGTTACAATGTGCTGATTTCATATAGAATTAGGAAACGCTTACATTTATTGTGTCACATTATCCTAACTTCTGACTCTGTTGTTGGTGTCCAATATTTAAACCGGGTTCATAGGTTTTGCAAATCATAATTCTTCTTAGCCAGAATACTGTTATGCTACTGATCATTAAAATGCTTTCCTGTGCATGGGCTTTTTTAATGTGATGCTTTATAAAGCATGACAGCAATTTCTAGCAAACCATTTTCACTATTAACACCACTCACTCCTTGATTGTTTCTACCAACCTCCACAATATATTTTTTAACTCAAAAAATACCTTAGGTATCCTTTATGATAGTGAGAAGAATGTGTTATGGAGTTGCTATCTGACAATACTTCAAGGAAATGGTCCAGGACAGAAGATCTCACTTTCATAGTCCCATGTATTCCTCACAACCAGCAGGGAGGATGTCGTAGGTGGTTTTTTCTTTTATTATCCACCCCAACCCTTCTCATAGGAAACTATGTCTTAGGCTGAGTATTTTATATGTATTTATAAGTTAACTTACATCTTCATATTCATTTATATTTTACATTAAGCATTTTATATTTTTGATGAGATTTCTCAAAGGCACCGTGAACTGGTTCTGCAAGTCCATCAGTGACTTATCATGACACCTCTCTGCCTTTAACCAGTTGAAATTAAATAGGTACCTGAATGTTGTGATTGAATACAGCATTTTATTTTTTAACATGTAGAAGGGAGTGTTCCCATTGTAAAAGATTTTGCTCTATAGACAGGATGAGGGTTTTATTTCTCTGTGGCAATCATTTTATCAGAGCAAATTTTTCATTCTAGCAAGGTATTTCCAGGCACTTTTCTTCCCTAAAGTTGACAGGTATGGATTTCCAAGCTCATGTCCTTGTCTGCTATCAAGGAAGTCTGAGCTGAGGTCCCAGCTCTGCTTCTAACCAGCCTAATTGACTGTGTGTCCTAGTGCAACACATTTAAGCCCCCAAAGCATCAGTTTCCTTGTCTTTGAAAATAGAACTAGGATCAGTATCTACCCTGTAGAAATATTCTGAGGATTCAATTAGATAGTGAATGTAATGGTTTAGCACAAGCCTAATGCATGATTAAGTGCTTAGTCGATACTGACTTGGCGTCATCATGGTCATCACCAAACTATTTTTGTCCAGATGCATTTCCTGGGTTTACCTGTAGTTATACAGAGAAGAAGAAGGAGAAAGAACTCGAGAAAACAGCTAAAGCAGGGGCTGTGTTAATACTAAGGAGCTGCAATGATGACGTATGAGAAGGGGCTGAGAAGTGGAAATGAGAGAGCGTGACCGGGGCTGTTTCAGAGGCTGTGCTCCTGACTTTCATGGCTCCTGGTCATGTTTGCCTTTGTGAGCCCCTCTTTCTATAAAAACAAAAACACAACAAAATTATGTGTGATGACAGTGTTGATACAAATATGAATATATGAATATTATATAAGCAGAGTAGACTCCATTAATATTACATAAGTAGACTATTTTCTTTGACTGAAAACGTTGTCTTTTTCTTCCAATTGGAAAGAAAAGCCAAACTTTTTTTTTTTTTTCATTTTTTTGCAGTTTTGGGCCAGGGCCAGGTTTGAACCCACCAGCTCCAGTATATGGGGCTGGCACCCTACTCCTTTGAGCCACAGGCACCACCTGGAAAGCCAAACATTTTTATGGGCCCTTAACTATTGTGTTTCTGTGGTCACTACACCTACTGTGCCTCACGGAGGCCCTGATCTTCTACTTCCCTTAGAGAGATCTCTAGCAAAGGTGTCCATTCTCTCAAGTCTTGTTAGGTGCCCTTGACTTAATCTTTACAGGTGTTTCAAGTTCTGTATCAAAAGGAGACTTAGGGAGGCTTTACCAGTGTTCCTCAAGAGCCCAGGTAGCAGGGAAGTGAAATGTTACTTCCATGTGCCAGATGAGTACCCAGACGTTCTGAATGCCTAGACCTCCTCAGCTGCCAGTAAGCATTGATATACATCCAGGGCTTGGGAATTTTTGTTTAACATTCAGTTTTCCTAAAAGCAAGCAAATATGAGAGCAATGTGTTCTTTAATTTGTGATCTACTTTAGCATTTATATAAATTATCTTTCTATGTTGATGAAAGAGGGTGATGTTGAACATTCACCTCCTGAGTTAATGTCACTGTGGTTAGATAAATTATCATTTAAATAAAAACTTTTCCCCAGCACATCTGTTTTGCACGTTTCCCCAAGTCACATCTGCTTCTTTTGCCAGAAGAGACAAACTTTTACTATGGCGATAGCTGCAGAGCCAATGCAATGTGGAGAAGAATTGGGGCTTCTGGGCTTTTGACAGCACCCAGAGAAGTTTCTCAGGGAACCGCGTCTGCTTTGTTCTCTCGTGTTTGCTGGAAGTTTATGCATTGGCATCTCAGGAATTAGTCTTCTGATTTCTGAACTGGACAGGGAAATAGAAAGGAACCCTGAAAGGTTTTTTTAATAAAATATTCTATTAGAGTAACTAGACTTTCAGTGTGATATTTGAAGTTTGGGAGAGGTTGTGGCTAAAACAGCAGGAGGAGTCTCCTTTTGATTCCTGAAGTTCTTGGTGGGCTTTAATTGCTGTAAGGTCCCTCTGTCTTTTATCTCTTTCTCCATTTTCTTCCCCATTTTTCAAGTCCAAACTAACTCTAGCAAAGGTGCGTTCCAGGATTAGTGAGGGTGGTTGGATGAGAGGGAAGAGATCTTGGGTACTAGTCCTCCTCCTATAACAAAACCAAGTCAAAAACATGATTGGTTTTTAAAAAAGACATTTTTGGCTTCATCAAACAACCAAGTTGGGCTCTATATAGGATAAGTTAAAGCAAATGACGTGTCTGGGCCAGGAGTTCTTAACATTTTGGAGGAAACAATGTACCCCTTTGGATATCTGGTCAAAGTTTGACACCCTCATCTGAAGAAATAACGTACATAAACAGGCAGTCCCCGAGTTACGTACACCTGACTTATATACAACTCATACTTATGAATGGGGGCTATTACAGGTTTCAACTTGCGTACCAATTCAACTTAAGAACAGACCTACAGAACCGATCTCACTCCTGCCCTAGGGACGGCCTGTACACACCCATTGCTCTATGCAACTTCAGCGGCATAGGAGGCCCCAGTAAAAAGTTTCTATCTTAGTAACTCAGAGTCTGATGCAGAATATCACTAGCAATGATAAACATGATAAGGACAGTTTCATTTCTGGCATAAATATATGTGATTATAATTCTATTTACTGATCACCTACTTCGTACTGTTTACATGCATTCTTTCATTTATAATTTTAATGATAAATAAATAATGCCTATATAACAGGACAACAGTGTTTTGGAATTATGTGTGATTTTTCAATTATCTCTATTAGCACAAAGAACCAGCATTTGTTATATTTCTCCAAGCAAATTGCCACTAAATCTAACCGAAGCCTTAGAACTAAGTATCCATAAAGGGCTGCCTAGCTATGGCTTTCTTCTCACAGGCTCAGAAGGTGGTTATGGGATGTAAGTCATGGTGCTCCTGAAGACACAAATTTAACAATATATCATCTGGACTATTTATATTGTCCCCATTAGTCAACGCCATTGGTGTGCTTTCTTTTAGCAGGTCATAACAAATTGTTTTTTGTTCAAAGAAAGGTTGGCCCAGTGTTTCAATTAGGTAATGCTGAGAAAATTTCCACATGCCTTTGACTAACGGTGACATTTCTTTCAGCCGGCGTGTGGTAGGAATAAGGATCGGGGAGGGAGGATTCTCTGCAGATGGTTTCACTGATTGCAGAACTAACGACAAGCTGATTTGATGTATGTTCCTTGAAGACAGAATTAGGACACTTTACTGCCTAACACATATAACTTCTTTTGAAAATGCTGCTAATTTGTCTTTTTTTTTTTTTTTTTAAGCCCATATCCCTTTTCTAGGCAGGACTGATGAGTTTAAAACATGAGCATGACCTCACTCTTCAAAGCAGCCCAGGCCTCTCTGTCCAGTGCCCTCCGGCTCTCGGGACCTCATTCTTTAGCAATGTGGTGCAGACTTCCACTGAATTTTCTGGGTTTTCACCTCCTCCACACCCCCTTGCTCCCCACCCCTCCACATACTTGAGAAGGATTTTTCCAGACTTAATGATTTGGAAAACAAATATTACACGTGGGCTTCTTGACCTGACAGGTTAATTTAAAATGAAATCCCTGATAAAGTTACGAGACCCAGGTTTCAAAGGTTTAAGAAATAGCAGGGAGGGAGACATTTCTTTAAGTGAAATTGCCTCTCTTAAATACTTCTATCAGAATGCTGTTTGTGTCATCTGGATTTGAGTCACAGCTCACCCTTTACCCGATTGAGACCTTGGACCATTTTCTCATCTGTCATATAGTACTGACCTTCCAGGAGGAGTTTAAGGAAAAACTGAGTTAATAATGTGAAGGTCTTGGAACAGAGCCCAGATAGAGAAAGAGCTCAGTACGCATGTATACAAGATTCAAATTTTAGGCTCAGCATCCATAGCTCAGTGGTTAGGGCACTGGCCACATACACTGGGGCTGGCGTGTTTGAACTCAGCCTGGGCCTGCTAAACAACAACGACAACAACAACAACAACAACAACAACAACAAAAATAGCTGGGCATTATGGTGGGCACCTGTAATCCCAGCTACTTGGAAGGCTGAGGCAAGAGAATCGCTTAAGCCCAAGAATTTGAGGTTGCTGTGAGCTGTGACACCACAACACTCTACTGAGGGTGACATAGTGAGACTCTGTCTCAAAAGAAAAATGCAAATTTAAAAAAAGATAAGTAAAATATGGTTTTAGGTTGGCATAAATGGAACGTTTAGGACATCAACTTTTCTTTCTTCCCATTCTATCTTAGAAAATTGTACTGAAGATTTTCAGATTGCTCGCATTTAGGTTAGATTTCATAAGGTGTCAAAATATGAAGGGCTTTGCAGAAAAACCACCTGTACTAAATTATGCCACACATTTTTGAAGCAAATGTGATTAATCAAAAATTTCAGAATTTAGCATAAATTTTGCTTTAAACATGTGTTTTAATTTTGACAGTTGCGTTATTAATTTTGCGTATCATCTTATACACAATCTCAGCTGAGAGACTGAGAATTCAAGTTATTTAATAAAAGAGAAGTATTTCTTTGCTAAAACCTGAAATTCCTCACAAATACCATCTGGTAGATGCTGGGAAGGGTGAGGAGATCCAGTCCTCTGAGCTACTTGTATAAATGAGCAGCAAAGGATAAACAATGCACAGTTACCCACATTGACGGACACAGGGTACAGCCATCATGGAATTTAATTTTTGTATGTATAATTTCTCAGTAATACTATCATTTTGAAAGCTGTCACTTTACAAGCCAATCAACTTATTCATGCCTTGTAATAAGCTAAATGAGAAAAGAATCTCATTTCTAGGTAGTCACATCATAATTTAACTGGTAAACTCTCCCTCACGTTTTTGAAATAGGAATTCGTTCCGAATTACTTTTGTGTATTTCCCCAATGCTGGTACATTTTCTCAGATTAGGGATTTATCCCTTGTGTGAGCACTTGAAATGTGTTGCATCTAAGATTTCTTTAGCATTTATTGTATGCCAGGTCTTATCTAATTGCTCTCCATTTATTAACTCAGTTTTCAAACAAAACAAAAACTGTTGAGGTAGATGCTTTAGTAATTCCGATTTCACAGATGGGGAAATGCCAGGTCACACAGCTCCTGGGTAACAGAGCCCATTTTTAAACCCAGACAGCCTGGATCCAGAACTCTGCTATGTACAGGCTATTCTCTTAGCCACTATTTAATACTCCAAAACAGAATTGCTAAAAGAAATATATGGTTTCTAAAAGGTGGCAGCCCCAACAGTTCATTTGTAAGTTATCATTTGGAACTTGTGGTCAATATTTTCTGTAGAGTATGATTTACCAGTGAGTGTAGGTTTTAGGAAGCTTTCAAAAGCCTACTTACCATATGAATTGTTAATATTACGGGAGGGCCATGAGGAAGGGACAAATATGCTGGGAGCCTTGCCACTATTACATGCTGGAGAAGGTCTTGTGTGGCCAGAGGTGTTAATGGTGAAGATGCCTGCAGGAGAGGGTAAGAATGATGAGGTGTGTGTCCACTGTAGGACGGACCACCAGCTCTGCAGCCAGCAGTGGTGTTCATATGTAGGCCATTTGTGAGTCTCATACTACACTTTAGAGTTAGGGTGATCTTTGATGTCCAACAGTTCATGCTGCATAAGAGTAAGCCTTTATAACAGCACCATCAGTAATCTGTGAGGTGCTGTCAGGCAGTGGAGAGAAAGGAGGAGAGCCCACACCAGGCATGAAACCTCCTCGCAGGTAGTAGCTGTGTCTTAGGCAAAGGGCTGTTGAAATCCAGACCTAGACATGGTTCTTGAGCTCCTTGAGCCAACTCCATATTCTTATGAAAGTTACCAATGTGAAATCTCTATTTCAAAATTGGAAAACAAATGATGAATTGTCAATGTACCAATTACTCCCCTTGACTTCAAAAGGTTCCCACTTCTTCTTTAGAATATTTACCTAGCTATTCTATACCCTTACTTACTAAGTCTTAGTAGCATCATCTTAATGGTCACAATATCTAAAAATTGTAAAAATTTTCTTTTGATGAAAGGAATGCATTGTATTTAGAGGCAGTTATAAGTCATGACTTTAAAAAGCTTCCTTGAGTGATGTCTCCAAAGAGGAGATTCACTTTGGTAATTGGCAAAACTTCAGTAGCCAATCAATAGATAAGAGGTAATTATTAGGTCATGGCATTCATTAGTGTAAAAGAAGTAATTATGACATCAAGTCATGTATGAGCTTGCATTTTCATTAGGAATTAAACAAATACATTTCTCTGTGTCAATACTGGCACAGAATGAAAAAATAATGATTTGTGTAAAGCCCCCAAAATAGCCTGCTCTGCCTGGGATTCTCTGGCATCCTTGTTCCCATGCTAAGTTCATCTGTGACCACAGTAACCCCTCCATCTGGCATTCAGCCCTCCTTGCCAACTGGCCACATGCTGTTGATGAACAGCCTCTCACCCCGTTTTATAACCAGGGCACAAATATTAGATGAATTTCCTTTGAACTTTGCTTCTTCTTAGCTCCTGAGATAGTCTAGCTGCTTAGAAGAAACATTTCAGGTTCTGGAAGCCACCGAATCCCTTATTAATCATCTTTTTTTTTCCCCTGGGTGAACAAATATTAAAAGAATTTTTATATTTCTCTAAGGTATTAGATACAGTGTATTATGATTGGAAAAGATGTCCCATTTCTTAAATATTTAATTAGAATGTGTCACTGCAAGATGTGCAATATTAAATATCTGGCCCTTAAAAGGACTACTAAGGTTTCTCTGTCTAATTATAATAACATTAAAAAGAAGATGCATCTATTTGATGCTGCTTTCAAGAACCTGTTTTTTAGACACCTGCTGGCCAGACAACAGCCAATTCATATTTAAATAACTAAATTTAATAAACATGTTTTCCATGTTAGGCGGAAGCATTCTAGAATGTTATATTCTTTTTAACACCATTATCCAGTTAGAGCAATTTAAACCATATGATAATAACTTCCAGCTGTCCCAAATGCTAAATGCAAAATGCCAACCCCCCCATATATTTGGTTACTGAAACATGTGTAAACCATTATGAATACCTAAACCATACTGGTATGAGTTTTCAGACTGTCTCCAAAACTGTAGAAAAAAAAAATGCCTCTAATAAGGATGTTGATAAATATATCCAACTTCAAAAGTTGCCCTTGCAGACCCACATAATGAAGATTTCACTTTTTATTGATTATAATACAAATGGTATACATTTTAAATTTCACATTTAAAAAGAGAAGAAAACATCTATGCAATTTGCCCTTCTGGTTTGTGAAACTCCTATTTTCCAAAATTATCCTGGGAATTCGCAAGTGAAGCATGATTGGTTGATTTTCAGTGAGATTCTGATTTGCAGGGGATCAAAGAGGACCTGTGATTTGGTTCAAAGTTTTAATTTTTTTTTTCTTCTTCAAAAAATCGAGCAGAAGTACATGGATTCATAATGCCAGGTATATATAGATTTGTGTTAAGAAAGAATTTGAGGGAAGATATACCATATGTGTTTGGATCTTAAAATGTTTAGTTTAAAAATATTTTTAAACAAATTTACCTCTTATTTTTATCAGAAGAAACAATAACAACCTTATTAAAGTTATACTTTAAATAGCATAGACTCACCTACCCAGTTGCATAATTTTCTTCTACGTGGTGGAATAATTGTGTTGTTTTTACTATTATTCTGCAATTGGTTAACAATATGTTCTTGGATCTTACTCTGTCTGTGTCTCTCTTTCTCTCTCACCTGTGCATGCACACACACGCACGAGCACACACATGCACACTCATGCACACACATGTGAACACACGCATGCACACACACATGCACACACACGCACGAACACACACGTGCACACACATGCACGAGCACACGTGCACACTCATGCACACACATGCACACACGCATGAGCACACACGTGCACACTCATGCACACACATGCACACACACGTGCTTGCAGGAGTGTGTGCACACAGTTTTGATACACCAAAGCCTAGATCTTTGATCATCCTCAATTAGCACCGTGCCTGGAAAGTTCTTAATATACATAAAGTTACATGATTTGTTCGAGCCAAGTATAAAATTAAATACATGTTCTATTTTTTTAAGTTACTATGTTCTAAGGTTAAGTAAATATGACATTCTTTCAAAAATGTTAAAATACATCATTATATTTGTAGCAGAATAGTGTTGACCTCATAGCTGTCAACAGCTATGTGAGTACAGTTTCCGAATTCTCCATAGCTTGTAGAGAGAAAGCCTCCTTCTCAGCAACAGACTTTTGCAGACTCAGCAGTCAGGGAGATAGGGGAGACAGGGCAAGCAGAGAGGGCAGTGGTGAATGTATCTGGGGACGACCACCCTTTCTCCACTCCTAGCAGAGGAAGGGAGAAAGATCCATGTTTTCTCTGCTCTGCGGTAGTCACTTGTGAAGTTGGGAGGTAACTTCAAGGAAGAAAGAAAGTTGCTTGTTTACCTGGCTGAATATCTCTCTGCTTGGTCACAGGGCTTGAGGATTGGCCTGGTGCTGCCAGACAAAGAGCAAAAGCTTGCTGAGATTCCACAGATGATGAGGTTCACCATCAGGCCATTTAGGGAAATGACCAGTCAGTTCCTTGAGTTCTCAGGACTTGGAGATATTTCTGTTCCATGCCTCAGTCCCGGAGTTAAAGCTATAGAAGGTAGAAGCAACTAGGTTCTATAGATAGGCTTATGGAGAACCCAGCATAGACAAAAAGACAGCTGAGGCTCTCAGTCATAATTAGCTGGAAGAGGTAGCTGAGACTCTCGAGGTTCTAGGCAACTGCCTTACCATCAGGGAGTACTTGAGGCTACCCCAATCCATGCCAAGTACAGACTATGAGCTAGATCAACATTGACGACCTCCCAAAAAGAGATTTATTTCCCCCTCTCCTTCCGTCTACCCCTAATCAAGAGAAATGAGTTTAGGGAAGTTATGAGGAAATAGACCCTGTGCACCACACCTAGCCCTTCAGGATTAGTTGTCTATTGCTGTGTAACAAATTACCACAAACGTAGCAATGAAAAACAACATTTATTTATTAGTTCACAGTTTGGGAGCTCAGAAATCTAAGGATAATGTGACAAAGTTTTCTGCTCAGGGCTCAAAAGATGAAGCCAAGATGTTGGCCAAGCTCAATTCTTGTCAGGAGTTTCTGGGAAAGAATCCACTAACAAGCACTTAGGTTGTTGGCAGTATTCCCTTCCTATAACTGTAGCACTGTGATGCCTGTTGTCTTGCAAGCTGTCAGGGACTGCACTCAGCTCCCAGAGGCTGCCCACATTCCTTGCTATGTGGTCTGCTTCATCTCTTAAGCTAGCAAGGGAGACTCTCATACCTTCAATCCCTCTATGGATTTCTCTTAGACACAGATATAAGTGCCCTAATTTGAGGTCAAGTGATTCAACACCTTAATTACATCTGCAAAATTCCTTAACACCACCACCTAGTTTAATGTTTGCTTGAATAACTAGAGGAAGATGCACACACGTCAATTGTAAGACTTATCTTAGAATTAGACCTGCTATACTTCTCTACCACCCATATGCTATAGAAGCTACAAATCTAAACTTTCTGGGGGAAAGGTTTGGATCCACATGAGAATAAAGTTTTAGTGAAAATGAGGCTGTCTTAACAACTGGCAATGACTAAAGTGTAATGATACAGAATTTTAATATCATTAAGGGACCCAGGCTCACAGAGAAAGAAGATAGGTTTGTCAAAGGAGTATGATAGTAGCAGTGATTAAAAAAAAAATACAATTATTTCTTATTTTTTAATGTTATGAGTTTGAAACTTTACAATCAAAACTATTATACCTGATTGCAATAACCTACACAGTAGTTTATCGTAATAAATTTGTATGTGTCATATATTACTCTTGTCTCATTTTGTCACTACAACTGTATGTGATGGGTGCTGTCATCACAGAAAACAAGACGCAGACCTGAGACTTACATCCAGGGCTGCCTAGTTATAAACCTCATGATACTAATGGTTACACCGTTAGTTGCTACTAATTTAACTACTGAGATATTTTACCCCAGATGATAAATGAAGGTATATGCTCAGCTGTAAAGTACTTATTTTCAGAGTTTTGAAAATAAGTACTTTAATGGTCAGATTCTATTCCATCCCCTGATAAATTTCTATAGCCTGATATGTGGAACATTATCAGGCATCCAAGTATGTGTTAGTTCTTCTTCCAAGACTAGCAGTTAATCTATAGTTCTTTTTTTTTTGGCCAGGGCTGGGTTTGAACCCACCATCTCCAGCATATGAGGCCGGTGCACTACTCCTTTGAGCCACAGGCACTGCCCTAGTTCTTTGTTTCTTACTTAAATGAAATCATAAGAGACTTGTGATAGACTTTACTAACCATGAAGTATTGCAAACACAAGTCCTTTCAGAGGTGGGTAACACAAAGGACAGAATTAGGCCAAGTGTGAGACAATAGGAAGTGGTAAGGACTGCGGCAAAATGGAAAGCATGTGCCCTGCCTGTGAAGTGTAAACCGCACTTGGTTGGCTCAGGATAGCTGCTGTCATCTTGGCTCAGTGCTGTCCAGCTCCTGGTTTTTCAAAAGAAACCAAACATTTGTACCTAAATAGAAGATCTCCCAAGTTTTATATGCTGGCAACTAATTTTTAAAAGGGAACCCTCTGGAAGGCAAACAAACAAATAAAATTCTATGATCAGATTCAAGTCAGAGGCTGTCAGTATGTCTTCTGATGTCATCCAACTTGCTCATATTATAAATGATAAACTTAATCCATGTGTGTGTGGGGAGGAAAGAGTGGGAGTAGAGGAGAAGGGATATCATGGTTAGAACGATTTATATTGCTAAGGTTAAGAACCCAATTTGAATTTTTTTTTTAAATAAAGAGGATTTACTAGCTGATTTAACTGAAAAAAATAATCCAGAGATACATCCAGCTCCAAGTGCAGTTGGGTTCAGCGCGTACTGACGGCACCTCTTCCTCTCCCTCCCTGCCGAGCATTCCGCTTGTTACTCTTCCCTCACACTCCTCGTGGCTGCCCTGGGGCAGCTGTGGATTCTCTCATATGTCTGCACATTGCTATGGCCACGCTGAGCTTTATAACCTCCCATCACATTCCTAGAAGTTCTTGCAAATCCCATTATCTCTGATTGTATTTTGTGCCCAACTATTTGCTATTGGTTGATTTTAGCCAATTGATTGATTTGAGCCAATGTGGTCCAACCCTAGAACTGTTAAGACGTCAATCCCCTAAACCTTGGTGCTAAGTACAAATGGCGGTCAATTGTTGTTTGGAATGCTCCTGTCTCAGAAGGATGGATGCTGGCAAACAAAGAACAGGTTCCAGACAGGGTTCATCTTCTGTGACTAACTCTTCTAGTCCTAGTGCTTTCCATTTAAAGATGGTGTGAAATATTTACCCCCAGTCTCACTTCTCATGTCCTCCATCCCTTTCTCCAATTGTCTATGAACCACTTTTACTCACACAACCCACCTTAATCACATCTACATTCCTAATGTCAAATCCATCATTGCCACCCCATGCCCCAGTTACCAAACCTGATTACTTTAGTCAAGGTTCTTGGGTGCAGCACATAGAAATCAATTCTGGCTAACCCAAACAGAAACGGAACTTACTCAAAACAAATGTGGTAGCTCATGGAACTGAGCTATTGAGGGAAGATTAAAGGAGTCAAGGAGAATAGGAGGAGCCAGGGGAGGGATAGATGATGTGACAATATGAACACCACATGGTGAGATGCCACCTGGACCCCTGATGGCAGTGGATGTGACCCCTTCCACACATCCCACAGGCTGCTGCTTCCACCAGTACTACTGAACATTGGGGCTATGAATGAATTATAAACTGTCCCTTCCTGTTTCTGTCATATGCTCCAAAATCAAAGTCCTGGGGAGGGGAATCCTGTTAGCCATGTTTAGGTCACATGTCCTTGTCCTGCTTACCAGACAGAGGGGTAGGATTCCTTGATTGTCATAGAAGAGGAATCCCCCTAAATAAGAAGGGATTGAACAATTAGAATGTCCCTAATACTAGTATTTGGCCCTCACAACAAGAAGAAGACAGAATCCAGTTCATTGAAAGAGAGTCCATTCTCATCACTGTAGCTCTCCAAAGACAAAATAGGTATGTCTCCTCCATGGGCTACATAATGTTTCTCCTCAAAGTATTCGAGGCACATAATATTGCACTTGGTGGCGATATTCAAGAAACAATTCAGGCACCACAGGATTCGGTGAACCAAATGACTTTTTAAAACCTCACTGACCTAAATAAATGTCAGGTTAGAAGTATGTCCCAGGTCTCCATTCCCTGCTAGATGTTGTGCTCTTCCCGTCAGTATCTGTGTGCTTGTAAGTACTAAGGAGCAAAAGCTCCTACATCACCAATCTGATCTGAAGGGCCCAGTAAGATTTTGTGATCACTTCCTTTTCCAATAACAGAGGTGCTAGCCTACTGTTGGCTTCTTGGCCCAGAGAAACCGTGTGCCCGAGTGGATTTGGAGGACCACATCCATGATTTGCCACCCAAGTTCCTCCCTGGCCTGGTACCCTTCTGTAGTTCACTGCTTAGTCCCGGCCAGGCTGTGGTTTCTGAGTGTTTCCGACTGCCTGTGAGCTCTGTCGGGGCTCAGCGACACTCTGCCCTGGAGGCCATGGTGGCCAGGGCTGCCCCTGCTGCAGTCGGGGCGGCACTATCTTTCATTCCTCTTGTCACTGCTGTTCCTTGTGCTAGTGATTCTCAGACTGGAGCATGCCTTGAAGTCTCCTGGAAGGAGATAAAACTCAGATGTCTGGCTCCAGCCTCAGGCTCTGATTCGGTAAGTCTGGGTGGGGCCTGGAAATTTGCATGTCTGACAAGTTTCCAGATGATGCTGACTCCCAGCTTGGGTCTCAGAACTGCACTTTGAAAACCACCACTTTTTACAATCCCTGAGCTTGTTTCCCTACTTTCTCAAATAAAAAGGACCTGCTTTTGGGTTATACAGCTCAGGTGCATTCTCTTTTCAACACAGTTCTTCCACATTCTATTAACTTGTATGATAAGAAAGGCTATTTCTTTACCTCTCAGAAAATCCTATCTCTGTGTGTAAAAAAACAAACAAACTAATTTCTAGGTAATACCACCAAGGTGATAATTTTTCCAGGGAAGAAAAGAAACACCTTTTTCTGGTGCTTCCCGTAATTTAACTTCCAATCCTATAATGACCACTGTGTACTCTTCATGACATGAAAGTCTTGTTTTTTTTTTCATTTTCTCAAATTCTTCCTATAAATGATTTTGAACAAGAAAAATGGTTCTCTAAGCTTTGTTCTTAATTTCTACAAAATTTTCAAAGGCATTTATGACTTGCTTATGTAACATATTACATCAAATTAAGTATTGAAATGATTACTTTGAGAACATCAATCAGTAGGTTTCTTAGTTTTATATGCTCTTGTTAAACATAATTCAAATCTATGGAAACAAAAAGGAAAGGTAATGTTCTGCCAAACTGAATGGTGGTGTGTTGGATATAAACTTTAAGTACCCAATGTATGTTGGTTTTGGGTTTTTTGGTTGCTGTTTAGATCTGTTTTTGTAATAGCAACTTCTAAAGGCAAAAGTACATTTCCTTTTGTTACACATTAAAAATTGAAAAGTCATCAATACACCAGTAAATAAAATAAAGGCTCTGTTCATTAATGGACCAGATTAATGTTTGGGGATAGAATTTTGTATTAATATCTTCAAATAATCTTTCCCTCATTCTTCCTACTATTCAATGATGAAAGAGTAATAATTTTGGTAATCAGTTGACCAATCCAAACATCATAAAAATGACTTTGCGTTAGAATCAATACCCTCTTTATTTTCTGCCACAGAAAGAAGAGTTGTCTTCATTCACATATTAAATACACAAACACTAATGAAAGCTGATGAGCAAAAAAAAAAAAAAAAAAAAAGTCTGTGCATAATTTTTGTGATATCAAACACCACAGAGAAGCCAAACAGTCCCCAAATAATTCATATGTGACCTGCAGGCCACAGGTTGGACACCCCTCCCTGAGCTTTCATTCTGTCCCCATCCCTTGGAGATCTCACTAGAGTTCATAACATACCCATGCCCATTCAGCCCTCTGGATGATTAACCACCACTGGGTATGAAGTTTCTAAATAAGTATTTTTTTCTTTTTGTTGTGTGAAGTATAGAGAGGTAATAATTGGGTTTTTAAATTTTTTTTATTCTTTCAGGGTTATTTGAGGATCCAAAAAATTAGGTTATAGTATTTGCATTTGTTAGATGAGTGCCTCTTATAATTGTGTCCCCCACCCCCGAGAGGTGTGCCATTCACCCTAACATCACGCCTATTAAGTGGGAATGACCCATCTCCCTCTCTTCTCCTCTCTCCCTGCTCCCTTGTTCCCTACCTTGAATTGATCTGATTTTTTTCTAAAGAGTAATATTTTTGCAAGTCAGAAAAAGTTTTAAAATATTTTGAGATTAGAATTTATAAGCATCAAGCATTTCTTTTGATTTTTTCATTTAAGCCATTCGTATTCCATTTGTTCATTAGATTTCTACATGGTCTCTTGAACATTTGACCAAAATATGATTTTATGTATTCGTGGCTTCTGTAAACTTCACCCAATTGAGAGTTCTCCAAGGTTCTAAAAACATTGTAATGTATATGGCTCTTTTGACAAATTAACATCCTTCTTATTGAACCTGTGCAAAAAAAAAAAAAAAATCCATTTCACCAGAAAACTACATTTTGCCAAATGCTGTGCAATTATACCCGTGGATTGGGTGTGCCGTCAGAAGACCTGGGGTTGTGTGCTGGCTCTACCTCTCGTTACCTCAGTGACATTGAGCAAGCTACTTACCTTCTCAGAAAATTGCTGTGATGTATAAAATGCAAATAATTATACTTGCCCCAACGTATTTCACTGGGTTGTTCTTAAGCATAAATGGTAAAGGGTATAAAACTCATTTTTAAGTTACAAAGTGTTATATAGATGATAAATACCGTATTATATTCATTTATATATTAAACATACTAATAAATTTTAAAAGATTCCTGGTCATTCCTCTTTTGGGATTTCACTTAAACATATGTTTTAACAGTCCACTCTAGCAGGGGAAAGGCTGCTGTTTTCTTTGATAATAAACTGAAATATGTAAACAAACTGTATGTGCCTGTGCTGTAAAAACATCTCATGATGTTGTTCCTTCTGCCAGTTCCCGAAGGATATTTATCTTTGACTTTTAAGAGGTCAATTTATTTTGGTTCTTTTTATCTTTACAGTCATCCCATGTTTCTTATTCCTTTTAGACTTTAGAATCATGTAACAATAAAAAATACACAATAGGCTGTGGCATTTTCCTAGATGCCATAAAAAAATAAATGTAGGAGAATGTTCTTTAATGTGAAAATTCCTAACTGTTAACAGATCGTGAAAATCAGCAACAACTGTTGTGCTGAGGATCATGATCTGCAAGTAGAGGGCAGATAATTCCCCAGAGATGAAAAGAGTGCATCTGGTGTTTGAGCTGTGGCCACAGTTGACTTTCATGTCCTTTCGGGATGCGACACCCTTTGTGGAAGAGGAAAGTTAATGCCGCTGCCTTCACTAATCAGTCACTAGGACCCAGCCCCTGAGGGAAGAAGGCAGAGGCAGCTATGCCCCGAGACCCACCAACCTGGGTGATTAACAGCAAATGCTGGTGAAGTGACCCTCCAAGTCTGTCTAGCCCATCAGGCCTCGAAATGTAATTTAGATGATTATCTCTGTGCCTATTAAACCTTGTGACCTATTGCAGTCTGTTTGAAGTTGGCCTTCTTACACTTGTTAATAGGAAAAAAAGAAGGATTAACTCCGAGGTCATGAAATCAGAGCGCAGCTAAGATGATGGCAAAAGAGCATAGGAAACCTTCCTCCACCCCTGTGCAAAAGAGGAAGAGCCCTGAGAATGAGGCGCTGTCGACAGAATTCATCTCTTTATGGAAAAAGGAGTTTGTTGGAATGCAGTCAAGACTGAATTTTTCACCCTCCACTAGTTTCAGTGCATTTTGCTTAATTTAGAAGCATCATATTCTAACAAGGTGGGGAGTCATGTTTAAGATCACAGGACGGATGAAAGGCGATCACAGTATAAAATCTGCTTGAGAAACTTAATGAAGGTAACAGATGCATCCTCTGCAGCCCATAACGATTTGAAGCAGATGCTTTATTTGGGATCTGACATGTTCAGATTGGGATCTGAAAAGTTAAATTGTTTTGCATGTATTGCAAGGAGTTTTTTGTTTTTTAATTAATAATTATGGACACATAATAGTTGTACATAAATTTGGGTTACAGGTGAAATTTTGATATGAGGATACAATGTATAATGATCGTGTCAGGGGATTTATTGCTTTTAAACTGGCAAAAGCAGTTTCTCTGTACGCAGAGGACTGGCATACATATAATCCTCCGTAATAGCAGGAGGATTACTGCTCAGAGTTGAATATTCTGAGAAAGTTGCTCAAATAAAAGCTACTGATTAACTGACCTCTTTGCTTACTGGAAATCTAAGCTTTTGCTTTCACCTTTAGAAAACCTGAAATTATTTTTTTTTAATTTACAATCCTTACAAGGTGAGTGACAAGATGTTAATATTTTTAAAGTAGTTTTCCCTGTCCAAAGGATCAAAACTGATCAAAACTTTGTACTCACTTAAATTTCACATTTAACATATGATTTTATTTGTGAAAAACATGTTTCTACTTTTTTTAGAAACATGACTATTTGTAACGTAGACACTTGGTAGTCACTATTACCAACTCTGCAAATTTTTCACACTTATATAAAAAAAAATTGTGCTGAAGTTTAAAACCTCAAGTAGGACATTATTTTATAAATTTATAATGACTGATAACTGAAATTAATATTCAAATACAGCACAAATATATACTTATAAAATATTCTAGTGAAACCACTTTAATATCACAAGGTTTTTGGAATATGAAACGCAACTAGTAAAAAGTTCAGAATGCATGCATGAATGAATCTGTACATAAATTTCAACATTAAATAGGTTCTAAGCTATAGGTTCTATAAAATGATTAAACAAAATAAGCTGCCTATTGCTTTTAGAGATAAGTTCAATTAGCTTAAACCATAATCAAAAGAAAGTAGTATAATAAAAATGATTTCATAAGAAGTTCCAGGAAGACGGCAATTAGAAAAAATTAATTAGGAAAAAGCAACTTTTATTATATATTTAAAATTTTTTATACTATTTATTTTCCCTTTTTAAAATTGTATTTTTGTTTTTAAGGGAAATTTTATATTTTATATTAAATACAAGATAGCATTGAGTTGAATTTAGTTTTATTAGAAGGCAGTAGATAATCTGGCTTGTTTCCATCAAGTGCTATTGTGAATAAAATGTATAATCAAAATATAATTTTCCCTGAATATTTTTTACAAAACAAAAATTTCATCACATTTTGGTAGGCTGCTGATAAAACTAAGGGATAACCTTTTACATTAATCATGTGACAGAGTATCTGACAAATAATAAACGTCCAATAAATATTTTGGAATGAATGAATGGTCCCATCAATTTGTGCCTTGTATGTCCAGAAAAGAAGAATGGCAACTGTAGTAATTCATTCCACTCTAAGTCCAGTGTAATAGTGCTGAAATATGATTCCTCCCAGGCCTTGACAAACTAATTGTGAGTTAATATCTGAGCCAGATTTGATTTTGTTTTACATTAAAGGAGCATCCCATAAACACATCCTGTGTATTTCTGCCACAATGGGTAAAATGATGTATCTCACTGTTTTAAAATTTACCAGTGACTAAGAATTGGAATTTATTTAATAACTTTTCCTGAATTAACATGCATTAATTACAAAATCAAAGAATATTAACTATTAAATTGATTTCAAATAGACAATAATAAATTTTCAACTATCATCATGACCTTGGAATTTGGAATCAAAAAGTCTTGGTTTGAGTGCTCTCTTTTAAAAATCTATTTATTTATATCCTGTTCTGAAAAGGAAAGTTTTAAGGCGGGCTGCAGTGAAAGCTATATAAAATACATTGGTAAAATAGAGCTTGAGGGGAGGAAAAGTAAAACAACTTGTCAAGGTCAGACAGCTCTTAGTCACTCACAGACCACATCCCGAGGGAAGCCCTAGTCTTCTCTGCACACTGAGGAGACTCATTTGGTTTGCCTCAAAAAAGGTTGTGCTAGATTGGAGAAATCAGAATCTTACAGCTTAAATGTTTAGAGAGAGAGATATTTACAGTATTACAGATAGCTGGTGATTTTCTGAAAAACGAGTGTGTAATTCACAATGCTAGGCAGAAAATTGAAAGCCAGGAATAATCTTCTTTTATCTCACAATTTCATCAACCCTGTCCAGAATAAAATACTCTTAATATTTTATCTTAACTTTTTTCCTCCATTTTGAGGTGGAACTATCCTGGAGATTTTTTTCTTTCATTATTGTATTTTATAAGTTTCACATCAAACTTAAAGATTACAGAAAAGGGCTTTCTTACAGAAAGGTATAACAATGTGAATAAAATACACTAACAAATATGAATGGCATATATTCCTTTAGAATTTTTATTTACATACCTCTCCTTTTAAAAATAAGGATGATGACACAAATCCACACATTTGCATATTTTTTAGGACTTCAATGTTACACATCTTATTCTGCTAAAAATCAGGTCCCAAACCTATAAAACCTATAGTAAATGCTTATAATGGATTACTCAATGAAAGGATGGATCCAGCTGGCTTTGCCTCTCAGGATAAGATGAATCATCTAGATTTAGTATTAAATAGCTTGCAAGTATCTAGTGGTAAGTACCTTCAAAGTTTAGACGCACAAATATGGATCTGAAGAGCACATATAACTGCTTTATGATTGTCTTCTGTTTTTGTCTGTGTACACTTTCTGAATTTCCAGCCAGAAGTCAGCATCCTTGCAGGTGGAGACCACTTTTGCTGGGGAGCTGAAAGCAGTTTACAGTGCAGTTGTTCAGAAGTGCTGGTAAACACTCACAAAATAATAGTGTTTACACATCCATTCTCATGGAATTTCACAGCTCTGTGAGATAGGTACTATTATTAATATCCCCAGTTTACAGATATGGAAACTGAGGCACAGAACTGTCAAGCATCTCATTGCACAGGATGGGACGGTGGACCTGGGATTCAAATGCAGGCAGTTGGGTTCCAGTCTCTTGGATGCTGTTTAGTTTTAGCTAAAAGGCAACGAGGTTCTTTTTGAAATAACACTTTTTTCCTTTAGATTTGAAAATGAATATTTCAGGAATATTCAAAAATTGAAGATGAATTATCCAGAAAACAAAGGTCTAACTTTTCAGTTAAAATAAACTTTGAATCCATGGTTATCATGTTTTGGAACTTCTGTTTCTGCAAGTTAAGAAAGAGTGATAGAGGGAAGCTGAGGCTGGCACCAGAGTGAGCCAGTGGAGGATGAGAGGCAGTTCTCGATAACAAGTACATTTGTCAGGCAAGGGAGCTGGACCAAAGGATATGCTTCATTTTTTTTTTTTTTTTCAGAGAAACGTTGGGATCCAGGGTCCAAAAAGCAGCAATTCATCTGGAGGTGTGTGGCCTCCTACACACAACAGTCTAGGATGAATGCTATTTGGTGACTCAGTAGGACAGGCCCGTGTGAATTATTCAAGGAATTATCCCAGGGCAAGCAGGACCCTGGCCACAGGGACAGGATTAGGGAAATAACTAGAGAGTTTCACACGGTGTTGTTGTTGTTTTTTTTTTTTTAAAGGCTCTGGCAATAACTAACTTGAATTGCACAGATAGTCAAATAATAATAATATAATAATGATAAAGCCACTACATTGAAGGAGAAAATACAAATATATTATGAATTTGCAATACTCATAGGAACCATTTCTATCTCTTTCTAATTGGTTTCTTTTCTCATCTTTGGTTTTGTTTTATTTTAAAGTGTTTAATGGGGAATCAATAGCTTCTATAACCTTTGGGATATTAAAAGAGAGGTTACAGTTGCAATATTACATTTAGTTTTGGTTCGCTCATTACTAAAAACACAAAAGCCAATTGGATAGAGTTCAGAGAAAAGCAAGAAAAACCATTAAGAGAATGAAAGGACTGATTTATTAACGGTGATTAAAGGAACTAAAAATACCCAAAGCAGAAGTGAGCAGCCTGAAAACAGCCCACAAATATCTGAGAGGTGCAAACTCTCCTGAAGAGAACCATTCTTTATCTGTTAAACAAGTGTATCTTGTCGGACAGATTTGGTTTATAAAGAAAATTGTTACCTTCTGTCTTTATAGAGACCATGGAAAGTGCCACTCTCATGGAACTCTCTGGATGCTTTCTCAGGGGCTATTCTCCCATTTTGAAAAGGAGCAGAGCAACCTTAAGTAAATTATCAGTTATTAATATTATTTCTGTCATAGAGATTTCTGCCATGCTAGGAAAGGAAACATCTATGGTAATGGTGACTAGACGCACTCCAAAGCCTAGAAGGGTGATGGCTTTCAGGTAAATCAGCTGTGTTCCCAGTTAGAGCTGTTTAATTTTATACTGAGGAAGAAAGAGTACTCTCGTGAAAGGACACTTGCTTTGAAGTAGTGAGGAATGGCAGAAACTTACATTTTTGTATTTTGGTTGGTTTGTTGGTTTCTGCCCATTCTTTTTCATGAAAAGTGTTGCTGAGAATCGGATGCATTGGGACTAGCTGCTTCTCTGGCCACTTCCCGTTGAGTAGTGTTATGAGCGTGGCTTCCTAGTGATGGACGTGCAGGCTCCTTTCTTGGCTCTGTCACTTTCTAGCTTCTTAAAATAGTAGTAATAACATCTTACGTCCCTAACTGTCAGGTGTCAGTGGTGTGTGTGCAAGTTGTCCAGGAGATAGAAAGTATATAGTTGGTATTAGTTCCCTCTTCTCACCTACCCACCCCATTTCTCTACCTGGAAGAAAAAAGAATCATTTAATCATAAGGACATTTGCACTAGACTATTTATGGCAGCTCAATTTACAATCGCCAACCTTATAAACTTCATGTAAGCCAATTTTGATCAAGCTCCTGATGTTGCCAACTCTTTATATTTTTCCAGAACAGCAGAAAATGTTGATTTATGTGAAAATGCTCAATTAGCTAAAAAAAAAAAAAAAAGATTTAAAACTTGTCATAAGCCAAACAAAACCCATATAGAGACCATATATTTACCTAAAACAATTCCTTCCATAAAATGTTTTGGAAATGCTATGGTGGAGGAGTATGATGGGCTCATGTCCCCATATGCATTTAAAATTGTTTAGAAAACAAAAACTGGCATTAAATGCATTAAAGAAAAATAACAGTGAAGTGGGCCATTCCTTTTGAAGAAGAGCGAGTGGGAAGTTCTGCCTTGTGGGTTGGCAATCATCCTCTACGGAGGTATAAGTCTGGCCAAGGCCAGGTTTGAACCCACCACCTCCAGTATATGGGGCCGGTGCCCTACTCCTTTGAGCCACAGGTGCCGCCTTTGCCAGTGGTCTTTAAGTTCTGCTACTGTAATGTCATGACAAGATATTTTGTAGTATTAACCCATGTTTCTTTCCTTCTTTTTTCTGCTACTCCTATCTACCCTCTATGCTGGAAGCATCTAGTGTGTTAAGAGATAAGGTTGCTATAGCATAAACTCAACTAGGAAAATCAAGTCCATTCAATAACCTGGATCCTGCCCTACAAAAAAGGTTTCTATAAACCAGTCCTCTACTGATATTATGATTCTCTGAATAAACAGAAGAAAACAGCATTAGGGAAGAAAGAGAACTGGGTGCTGGAAGTGCTATGGAGAAGGGGCCCTTGAATCCAGATCTTTCTGTCACCAGAACCACAAAGAGGTTGGGGACCCATTAGCAAAGTGGACCTTTCCCTCACTTTTCTGAATGCAGTCTCCAAGGAGTGTAATTAGCCAGCAACTAGTGAGAACAGGAGAAACGACAGCATGAATGGCAGAGAGAGCTGCTGAGATAACAGCATCCGGTGTCCTATGGTCCCATCCCTGGTGCAAAAGTATCTACAAGCTGCCCATCCTCCAACTTCCCAGGTACTTAATTGGAAATTAAACTTGTTTTCAGAGAAACATTATATTTTTACATGCCCAAGTTTGTGGTCTGTGAAACTTGTACCTATTCTACATGTGTATATTTAAAATATCATGCTGAAGGGCTTTAGCTTCTTATTGTGATTTGGGGATAGACCAAGAGTGAAGCATGGCTTGATCAGGAAGATCCACTTCAAGTACATTTGAAGATGAGTCTCAAACGTGACCAAAAATATTGTGCAGAAAAGTAGGCGGGACTGTGCAAGACGCTGTGGCCTGCACTACGGCCGCCAAGGACGAGCTGTACTAAAGAGAGAATGGGGGTATGGAGGGCAGGGAGAACAAGAGCCCAGTAGTCATGCATGATGGAAGATTTGAGCTCTGATGATGCAGGGTGAATGGTGGCCCCAGAACACACAGGGAAAGCCAGAAGAGAGTTTGTGGAAAAGATGAGATGTTCACGGGACAAGCAGAATTTTAAGGCAAAGGTGGGTCATGTAGCAGAGCTGTTAGGCAACTAAGCTGGAACCCAAATGGGGAAGGTTCAGACTGGGATTGGAGGTGTGGGTGTCATCAGTGCAAAAGTGATTACTGTGTCTGAGATGCCAGATGATTCACCCAAAGTCAAGAGTGGAGAGGAGCTCCAAGGAGAGACTGGTGGAGGAGCGCTGGATTCAGAGGGAAATAGAAAGGAATGTGCGGCAGCAAAACAAGGTCACGGATTGGGGAGGAGACCACACTGGACCACACCTTGGAAACAAAAATGGAGGATGTTTCAGAAATTAGTCCAGCACAATGGCACATGCCTGCAGGTCCAGCTACTTGAGAGGCTTTGGATGGAGGATCACTTAAGCCCAGGAGTTCAAGCCTGCAGTGAGCTATGATCACTGCTTAATGTAGACCTGAATGTCCCAAGGTATATATATAATCAGTTTGAATTACTGATTTGTATCAGGTGGGGAGGATTATTATCTGAAGACGAGTTTATACCCCATATTTTATGAAGTATTATCACAACAGTGTACAAAAATGAAATGTTTCTGGTATCTTCTTCCAGACAGAAGAAGAAGACAGTTTTTTCACATGAATGTATCTTTAATGCTTTAATTATGGAAAGCGTTTTGTTTGATCCATATCCTCATTTGATTGTCTATTGTCTACACAAATTCAGGTGTGTTCAAATGTTTAAAATTTGAGATGAAAAACAGCTCAATAGTAAGGACCTGTGAACTCAACGTAGCAGTTTAATTAGCTTCTGGTCACAGTGTATTAAGTTATTGCTGTTTAGTCCAGGTCTAAGGTAGTAAGGGAGGCAGTGCATGTTAGTTACTATAAGAAGAAGACAAATAAATTACATGATTTTGGTAGTCTGCAGGTTTTGTCAGTAACCATTTCATGTTTTAATTATTCACAGTGTACTAATACCTTGTTGGTGAAAGAAAAAAAAGAGCCTCACAATGATTGAGCTGTGATCCGCAAAACACTGGAACTAAAAACCTCACGTATGAACCTGATTCATAGGTTCTTTTCTTGCTATAGTATGATTTTGTCAAAGTTCACGTCACTTGGCTATCCTCTCAATGAATGAGATTTTTTGAATTTTCAGAACCCTAGAATAATATCAGAGGATGGCCTAGAAGGCCAGATGATACCTACTTTTCTTCCTGACACATTCCTAACAATAAGTGCTCAAGAGACCTGCGATAAGTCTCAAACTGCCACATTATGTTTCCATGAGCAGATGTCCATCCCGCAGGAAAGACAACTGTTTTCAGCTGCTGGCCTATTTTACTTCCTTTTCTTCTTCTTTTTTTTTTTTTAAGTCAACACAGGTTTTAGAAATATAATTCTCTGGTAAAATATTAACATTGAAATCAAAATAGATTTTTAATGTGTGAACAAATTTGATTTCCTTGAAAGAATTCTGAGACTCCTCATTTATTTTTCTCCACTGTACTTTGAAGCCAATGGAATAATACGTAAAATAATTATTTTAATATATCACGAAATTCCCAACAAAATCTAGAATTACATGGTATGTCATTGGTACACTTTTATTCTCCACATGTTCCCCTGGTGAATTACCTCTTGGTATACTGTCCGTAATTCTTCCTCATAATATTATCAGCCCATGTTTTTCAATGTGCTCTAGATATTTCCTTCCCACACAATGGGCATATGAAGAGTGAAAGAAAGAGAGTAACATGTGCTTTTTATGATAGGAACAGAATATTGTCTTTAGATGATCAACTTTAGCCTTCACAATTAATTTCCCATGTCTAATGCTTTTGTAGTTACTTTAAAAACTAATGTGGTAATTTTCAGGGACAGGTCTTAGCATTTCAGTATCTTCAAACTAACTTGATTTTGTTTTTCTACAGAATAATTTTTAAACTACTATTCTTTAATCATTTTAGAGTATAAACCAACAGAAAGGATTCTTTTGCTCTCAGACAAACTGCATGAGATAATGTGTGATGATTCTTAAGCAGATTCATTGTATTTTCATATGAGGACTGTCATAACTGCATGAGAGATGATTGTTTTCATCTAATGCCTGTTTCATGGTTTTTGAAAGGTAAATGGTGTCTCCAGCTTGCTTGACACAGAGGCATATTCTTCAGATAGTCCTGAAGGTTTAGAAATATTCCACTTGTAATCTAAGAAAAAATATATTACATGCAGAGGGACAATACGAAAAATACACCAGGACATAAAGTTTCCAGATTCCAAAATTTTGAAATACTTACATATTGGTTCGTAAAGAAAAAATATATTACATGCAGAGGGACAATATGAAAAATACACCAGGACATAAAGTTTCCAGATGCCAAAATTTTGAAATATTTACATATTGGTTGATTCAGTCTCCAGCAAAACTGAATCATATTTAAATCTCTATGTTTCCTTGAGTGAAATTTGAGGTATTAGCTGAAAATACATAACTCACAAAATATTGGTATGGTATAGGCATAAATACATTATTGATTTTTATGGGTAATCATAAGATATTTTGAAAAAATTTTATATTGTATATCAAAAAGATGCCATACAAAATGCTCTCCAATTTTACCTCTAAGAGATGTTCGTCTTTAACCAAAATATCAGCCTGGCTAATATTAGAAGTTTGCACATATTGTTGTTTGCATGAATAGATTTATAATATCTTAATTGACCTTAGTAAAATTGTTAAACCCTAAATGCTCCACAAATGTGAAAAGGTTCTGTTATTAGGCCCATTCTAAAAATAACAAAAATAAAGGACAGAGTGATTGAGTCACTTTCCACATTTCACCCACGTAGTTTAGGGCAGGGCTGGGCATGTTCTTGTCTGATAACTCTAAACAAAGGAATATTAGGTGCATATTAATTGAGTATGTTTCATTCTCACAACTCTTAATAGGTTCTGAATTAGATATTCCCCAAAATAGCTAGTATCTAAAATTTTAAAAGCAACATCAATCCCAAAATGAACCTGGGAAACTACTGAGGGGGGCCTTAATATCTGTCTTTGTCAACTGTCACATATGCCTACTTCCCTCATCAAACATTTATGCCCTGGACCCATCCAACAAATTACATATTTCTCTTATTGTAGACAATAAAAATCAGTAAAAACCACTATGAAAGTTATAGGAAGGTTATAATGTGTCAGGCCCAACTAAACAGTTACATGAAAGCTTTTTTTTAGTTTTAATGATGTTACATTTCTTGAAATAAAAATTCATGAAAATAATCCCAGAAGAGTTAACAGACTGTTGAGGTACTTTTTTTTTACTTCACTGAAAATAGACTAACTCTTAACAAAATGAAAGAAATCAATTAATAGAGACAGTAACTGGTAATAGTAGAAGTGACGTGGCATTTCAGTTCAGAAGTTCCTTCTTCCTTCCTTCCTTCCTTCCTTCCTTCCTTCCTTCCTTCCTTCCTTCCTTCCTTCCTTCCTTCTTTCTTTCCTTTCTTCCTTCCTTCCTTTTTTCCTGCCTACCTCCCTCCTTTTTTCTCCCCCTCATCCCATTTATTTTTCTCCTTTCATTATTTATTTGTGGTTGCTGAGCACCATTATATTTCTAAAGCTGAGACTTCTGTTTTAACTGATGTTCGGTGTAACTGGATAGCTTGTCCCAGAGAAGCAGCACTGGTGAGATCCTTATGTTCTGGAGTCATCCAGCCAGCCCCGGGTTTAAATTCTAGTTCTCCTTTTGCCGTTGGAATTACTTCGGGCAAGTTACTTTACCTTATTGCTAAGATGGGGAGAATAGTACCCACTTTACCATGTAATTGTGAGCGTTAATTAAATAAGACAACTTCCTATGTAGGCTGAGGACCACTGTGCCTGGTACATGGAAGGTGACTGAGATATTAGTTTCCTCCTTTTTCCTTACTCCCATTTATACTAGCATTTTTTTCTTCAAATAATTGTTCCTATTTATTATCCTAAGGTCCACCTTTGTCCTTTCAAAGGAAAAAAAAAAAAACTTACCTCATTTAGTTTTTCTACAAAGCCTCACAAAAATGTAAGTGTCTGCCAAGAAATTGTAATTATTAATAGTCAGATAATTCATAGCAATTATGTACTGTAGAGCTCTTAAGCTTCTCCCAAGAGCTGAGTGCTTATCTAAACTGTTTGTGCCTGAAAATCATCTGGCTGCTGGCAACACAATAGGTTCTTTCCCTCAAGATTTCTAGCAGTTCCTGCTTCTGCTCACGTTGGACATTTTTCTTCTTTTTCAACTGTCAGGAGGAAATAAAATGATATATGGCAATGGAAGTTTTTAAATTTAAGTAATATCTGCTTCAAAGTTTTCAAAACCTTTGAAATCTAGAGTAGGAGACAGTTGTCAGCCAAGAGATATTTATTGAATATCAACTTAAATGTGGATTAGAGAACATCAAGGGGCTTTGCCTTTAAAATCATCCCAGAGGAAGAAAGGCGGGTAATGTAGACTCGCAGAAATTCCAGATGTCTCCAAAATACATCAGAAGGCTGGGAGTCATCGTAAGTTCCTCAGGACAGAGTCTCCATCTCCATGTTCACCTGACAGACAACAGCAGGCGGTGGAAGCGGGTGGACAGCCGTGGCACACTGCTCGAGTGCGAGGTGAAATGCCTCAACTTCGGGGGGGCTACCTGTGAGCAGAACAATGTCATTGTTTGTACTCTATATATTTCAATTTTCAAGACTTCAATGTCTCTTTCAAAGTTGATTTACTAGATATTGAGAATAAGGCACAGAATATGTTTATGTTTGGTAATTGAATAAGTACTAGATTGTTGGTGACTAAAGATGTATACAACTTCAGCTGGGCGTCAGTCGTTCACGCCTGTAAACCTAGCAGTCTGGGAAGCCAAGGCAGGTGGATTGCCTGAGCTCAGGAGATCAGCCTGAGCAAGAGGGACACCCCTGCCTCTACTAAAAATAGTCAGCTGTGGTGGCGGGCACCTGTGTCACAGCTGCTTGGGAGGCTGGGGGAAGAGAATTGTTTGAGCCCCAGAGTCTGAGGTTGCCATGAGCTATGACACCACAGCACTCTACCGAGGGCAACAAGTGAGACTCTGTCACAAAAAAAAAAAAAAAAAAGAAAAAGAAAGAAAAGAAAAAGAAGAAAGAAGGAAGGAAGGAAGAAAAGAAGGAAGGGAAAAAATTGTTTTCCAGAGTTCTTTAAAAATTATTTCTTTTGTGTGACTCTTTTCTTCCAATAGGAGAAAGCAGAACCACAGCTGCATTTTATACTGACTGTGGGAGTTTTGCTTTAGCAATTTTTCCTATTATTTAAGTAATAGATTGAGGTGGTAAAAAGGAGAAAGGAATATCTTAAGCCTACTGAAAAAATGAAGGCAAACCAATCGTTTCTGTGAACAGTTAAAATGTAAATGTAGTTGAGATTTTGGTCCCATTTCAGATAAATGTGAAGTAAGTAATATTATTTTTAATTTAAACTTAAAGCCGTTTTTCATTATTTCTGATTGTTATCACATCCACCAAAAGCCACACAAAGAAAAAAAAAAGCCACACAAGCTTAATCTTTCTTGTTAAACTTTTAAGGAGACTCATATTTCTTCTTAATAAGTTTTGCATTGTATTTCGTACAGAGAACCAGTTGGTGGGGTTTCCATTTCTTAGATCTATAAAGATAATCATAACTGCTTTCTAAGTTAAACTGTGTACATTTAACAATTGCCTTAATAAAAAACCTGGCAAAAATTATAGTAAAGAAATGGAGGTGAGTGAACAAAAAATATCATTGCAAAATGGGTACAGTAGAAGTGTTCTCAGTTCTCACCACTAATACATTAATGGGATAATAGTTGCAAAAATAAGTTACCTTTGCTCTCTGCAGCAGTTAAGTTCTTTAACAAAGTGAATCCTGTGAAATCTGGTGAAGGACACAATATTCAATTAAGTATATAATTGAAAGCTTAAAAATAATTGTTGCTTTGTCTGGAACTATTTCATTCTGAGAGTGAAATGAGAAGTGAAGTAGACTCAGGGGTTCCTTTATGAGGAGACTAACCACATTCTGTTTGGTGACTAACCTGCGGAAAAACCTTTTAGAAATGGATACTGCTCCTCATCAATGATCTACAGTGGGAACGTGCATAAACATGGCTCAGGGCTACCCTGTTGCCACTCCTGAGACCCAAAGCTGAATAAAAGTTCTTTAGGTCAATGGCATAGATTGTGTCTATGAAGAATAGTATATAGTCCCTGGAAATTTTTAAATAACACCAACAAATAATAAACATTCACTAGACCAAAATTATAACAAATGGTGCATCTGTACACAGAGATGGCATAAAATACAAGAAACATTCTATTCTCTTACTCTTCAGTAAATAAACCTATATGCTTCATAAATCGCTGTAATAAATATCAACATTTATTGTTTTCAATTCCTGTTTTTAAGAGGAAAACATTTGTTGTCAGATTACAATGTGTCCATTTTTACCCCAAATACGTTTAAATTTTAATTCTAAAATCCCTGTTAAGTCACTAGAGATAAATAGATGCACAACATACAAATGTTGTTACTTATAATAGTCAAGAGTTTAAAAACATTTTAATGTTATTACTAATAATTAAAAATATGGTGAAGGTTTTGGTAGTAACTGGATGGAGAAAGATAAAGTTCGGCCTTATTATTGTCTACCCTTTATTCCATGTCTCTGCATAGCACTATATTTGACAGTGCAAAACTCAGCAAGCACTGCATTTGGTGGAAGTAGGTGGACTGGGCTTCTGCAGGGGCCTCTCACGAATGAGCTGCTACTGCTGAGATGTGCCCCATTATCACAGTTTCCGAATGGGTTTTAGATCCACAGCGTGCTGCTGATAACTGAGATTTTGTGTTGGAACAATCCATATGTCCCATTCCAGTGAGAAGAAAACAAACAATATGCCGAGAAAATTTCAGTGGGCAGGTAGTAATCTGAAACAGGGCGTTTGAGATGTTCCAAACTGCCAATTATTCATATAGGATAATGTACTGAACTATTGAGAGTTATATCCAACAAACTGTATACAACACTAATAATTATGGAATATATACTTTTCCCCTGGCCGCACTTCTATAGAGTCATAAAAAAAAAAATAGGCAAGGGCGGCACCTGTGGCTCAAAGGAGTAGGGCACCGGCCCCATATGCCAGAGGGGGCAAGTTCAAACCCAGCCCTGGCCAAAAACTGCAAAAAAAAAAAAAAAGTAGACTGAGAAGACATTTAGATTCATCTGTTTTAATTTGCTTTTCTGCCCAAAACATTAGTCCATATTCAAGACCTTCTAATTTATACTTTTGAACAGAACATGAAACAAATTGGTACATATTGTCCTAATTTTTGTCACAGCCTTTTATTCCTTCTCTGCCTTTGGTAAATTATGCTTCAATTTTTACTTCAATACTGACAAATTACCTAAACATTGCATGCATAGGGATTTATAATAAGCTTCTTTTCTCATAAATTTAAAAGTTCAGAAGATAATATTTAAATGTTGTGAGTGAGACACTAGCATTTATCTATTATATGGTTATTATAAAAGAGAGACCTTTGGCTTTATTTGAAATTCTTGATATTTTATGCCTCCATAAAAGTGCTGTTTCTCAGCCAGTCTGATTTTTTTCTATTTCCTGGTGCCTGGAAAGCTGAACACTAGCGTAATACGTAATTCTTGCATGATTCTCAAAGCATGGGACATTATGCATACTTCTAAATTGTTAGTATCAAATATTATTTGTGCTCCTCAGTTTACTGAAGAAACAAAGTCTTTTGTGAGTCCCCAAGAAATGAAAGAATTATGCATCCTATAAAATTGCTATAAATATTCTTACTGTAAAATTATCTTCAATCTTAAAAGTCGAGTGGCACTGGTTTTATCAAGTCAGTCAGTAGCTGGATATCTTACCCAATGATTCAAGCTGTTAAATTTTGTCTTTCGTGTAGGAGAGAAAATTTTTCACTCAATTCCTCAAACTTCCACAAAAAGGTAAAAATCCAGGGTATTTGTTAAAACATACACTCCTTGGTGGCGCCTGTGGCTCAAGGAGTAGGGCGCCGGTCCCATATGCCATAGGTGGTGAGTTCAAACCCAGCCTCGGCCAAAAACCACACAAAAAAAATAAATAAATAAATAAAATAAAACATATACTCCAGTGAGCTGTGTCATTGTGTTCAAAGGCTCCTCTGGACTACTCTGATACTTTTCACTTCCTTACAAGTGATACTGTGACTGACCCAGCCTGGGCCTGCCCGCTAGCACACCTGGCCAGCTCTGGAACACATCCACTCATTCTTTTCCTCTAGAATGCAATTATCTAGGCTCTAGGTTACAGTGCTCAATAAAATCAACATGATTTCTCTTTCCTGCTCTGTGGAGTTTACAATACACTTGATGATCTGGACATTAAACAAACATCCAAATAAATAATATGGTGATTACAAATTATGCTAAGTGCTATAAAGGATAAGAACAGGCTGCCACTATGGCTGATGACAAAGAGCACCGTAGGTAGGTGGGATTGTCAGAAAACATCTCACTGTGGAGGCGTATTTCAAATAGGAGAAAACCAGTGTTAAGAAAGGCTAGGATAAGATAATTACAGCATGGGAAACTGCTTTTCCATAGGTCCATGACAAAAAGTGCTAAGTACTTTTGAGGATAAAAAGAGAAAAAAAAACAGTGTGGTGAGCGTGACACATGAAAACAATGGACAGGTAGATGGTGGCAGGTTATACACACTTTGCAGGCCCTGCAGGGCGTTGGGTTCTGTGTTCATTGCACCCATGGTGGGACCTCAGCCTTATCCTGTCCAAACTTAAACTTGTAATCTTGTCTCTATCACTCAGGCCAGCCGAGAACAAGAAACACTCTAGGTATTTCAAACAGCATTAATTTAATCCAGGGAATTGCTTACATAGGTGATAAAAGAAGTGAGAAGCAAAACAGTGTAGTTTTGTGCCACAGAATGACAAAGTCTCTACCACCTTGGAGTGACAAAGAGATGAGCCAGCTTTTCAGGGTCTGGTGCTTCACCCCACATCGTGTTGTGGCATTAAAATCTGGAAACAGATTATTTTATTTTAAACATTACACAGCTGGACATTTTGTGCTTTGTGATATGATTTAACGAGACAGAACACAGTATCATCTGATTGAATGCAATGCTCACATATTGTTAGGCTCATAAACCAAACAAAGCAATGATTTGAAAACATGGATAAACAATAAATAATTTAAACATAGACTATTTCCTGAAATTAGGAATTACTAATTTTTCTAGATTTTAATAATGAGATTTTACTTACATAATCTAGTCTTTTAGAAATAAATATTAAAATATTAGTAGATGAAATGGCACAATGTCTGGAAATGGCTTTGCAATACTTCAGTAAGGATAGGTCAGGGAATAGAACTTTTAATAAAATAAGATTGACTATGTGTTGGTAATTGTTGATATGGATGTTCAATTTACATTTAATCTATTTTTGCTCTGTTTGAACTTTTCTACAAATAAACTATTAAAAGTAAGTACATCTTGGAGAAGGCATGATGCTTCTAGAGAGAATTTATGAGGAAAAAATGTAAGAGATCCCAGACCGGAGCCTTGAAGACAATAACGTTTAGGAGTGAGGAAAGGGAAGACGGAAAAAAGAAAACTAAAAAGGAAAGGTAAACATAAAGAAAGAAAAGCAAGAGAACGTGGCACCGCGAAGCCAAGAAAGAACAGAAGCAGTGGTGAAAAGCAAGCAGTGCAGCTCAGACGTAGAGGTAAAGTGGGGACAGAAAAATCCTCATCTCAAGTGTGACTAAGGCACAAACACATCATTGGCAAGAAGGTGTATGGACAGGATGAACTGGAATTTGGGCTTGGTTTAAGGAGACATTGCTGCTCGCAAATGAATATGTGACCCTGCCTGACTAAAGAAGACTGAGGCATAGACTCAAACCAGAAATATTGTCCCACCCATAGAAAATACCCCTGCCGCTTTTGCATTTCATTGCACAGATTACCAATTGAATGTAGTGGGAAATGACAGCAGAGACTTACAAAGACTTCCTTGCAAATGAATATGTGACCCTGCCCGACTAAAGAAGACTGAGGCATAGACTCAAGCCTGCCCAACAGTACCCTTGCTTCCCACTCGTCATAACCCGTTGTGTAATTATCTTAGGAACACTCAAATAGTTGCAACTACATCTTATGGCTGGATCTAAGCATCCCTGAGTCCTGAAGAAATACTGTCCCACAGCAGGGTTCAATTTTACCTTCCCTTCTAACGTATTCCTTTATATGCCAAGATACTTTTTTTTTCCCATTTATGGGGAATATTTGAAACTACTATTAAAAAAAAAAAACTACTGTAAAATCAATGAAGCATTGTTAGAAAACATCGTTCGACCATGATGCTTGTCAATTTATGAAAAAGAGAAGAATTTTTCCATAGGTGATCTTTAAAGTTCCCACAATTTTCAGAAAAGAAATGAGATTGGCTTTAGCCATACTCCTATTCAAGTTCCTTAACAATATTTTTTATATATAACATAAGTTGTTTACAATGTCTTCTGTACTAGATTAACTCTGTATCCATTTAGAAAATACATGCAGTGCTTTATTTACTCTTGCAACACGTATTTATTGAGTGCCTATAAGCATGGGCATCATTACAGATACCAGGCAACAACAATGAACAAGAACAGGGGAGCAAACAGAAACAGACAATAACCTCTGCTTCAGTGAAATTTACATCTGGATTGAAGAGACAGTTAAAATAATTTTAACAGGCAAATATACAATATGCCACATAATCATAAATGCTATGAAGAAAAATCAAGCAAGGTGAAAGGGCATAGAATGAATGGGCTGATACGCATATGGCAATAGCTGAAGAGAAGACCCTGAGGTGGGCACATCCTGGTGACTTGAGGGACAGTGAGTGGAGGGGGTGGTGTGGCTCTAGCAGGGAGGATGAGGTAGAGAGCAGAGGGAGAAAGGATGGGTGCAGAGAGGATGGGCAATGGAGACAGATCACACTGAAGATTAGATTTTATCAGTGGAAAGCCTTGGTGGTGTTGAGAACAGGCCTGGCATGAGCTGATGTAGTTTTTAAAATGATATCTCTCAGTATTTTAAGTAGGACAAAGGCCAGGATTTTCTCACTTCCAGATCTATGTCTTCTATGCTTTAAATTGCCTCCAATTCCAAATACCGTTTTCAGGAACTGATTTGTATCATAACTTTAGAAAAACTAGGAGATTATGTTTTCCTAGACTCAGAAAACCTAGACAATAAATCAATAGCCAAATGATATTGAAGTATTATCCACTTGTATTTCCTCCTAGCAGAGAAATGTATATCCTTTTCTGACCATCAAAAACTCTTTTGAATATTATACTCTGTCAAACTCGGAAAAATGAAACCAGCTCTGGATTATTCTACAACATTTTGCAAATGTCTAAAGTCTGAAACCTGAATGTGATGACAGGATTTTATTACATCTTGGTGAAGTCATCGAAGTTAAACTACATCGAAGTTTAGTTTACAAAAGTCACACACATACAAATCGGATCTTCCCATCCTGAGGTAGTTGCTGAGTTTTAAAGCCAGTCTGGCCAGTCTTGACTGTTACAGTATTGTTCCTCTAGCATATAAATATGAACATTACTTGGAGGTAAGGACCATGTGGTTATAGAAAAAGAAGGAATTAAAAGAATGAGGGAAATATTTCCAAATATCAGAGCATAGGTACTTGTTGGGAAAAATAAAAGAACTGTTTTATTCCTGCTTTTTGCTTCCTTTCGGAATATAAACCCAAATGCAAAGTCTTCTAAAAGCACTAGGGAGGAAGAAGACAAAGATTTTAAAGATTAATGAATAGTTAACATATTTATAGAAAAATTCCTGCCCTAGTGAGCAAAGGACATCATAAACCTCCATCATTCAGTCTATGTAGTACAATGTAAAACATTGACGTAAGGGCATTACAGAAGACTTCTTGGAGGAGGAGACATCTGAGATGATTTTGAAGGATTCGTAGAACGGAGGCTGAGAGGACTGGTATTATTTTTGCAAAGGAGGTCTTTGAATTGAAACTTGGGGCTCTTTCTATGGCTGTTGACATAGGAATGCAGCGGCACAATTATGTGCACTCTGTATTCATTTTTTATACTTTCTGTCAGTTCTCCAAATCCTTTTGGGGTGGTGGAATGCCTGTGGCTTTCTGACTAGTGTAGCAAAGCAGGAAAGCTCTAATTCACTTAAATTTGGGTGGTTATTGGTTGCATGCCTCTGTGATTCTTTTTTGTTGCATTTCGGGTCCAAAACTCTGGTAGATGTATCAGTTTCAGATCTTGTTCAAAATGTACTTTTAATTGACACACTCATCACAGAAACTGAGAAAGATGATATAAAGGAAAAGGGAAACACTATTATTTAAATAATTCAATTTATGCACTTCAGCATTATTTCCCTTATTTAACACAAAATGACCCTATAATTAGGCCTATAATAAATATTTTGGTGAAAGTTGTTTTTTTTTTTTTTTGCTACCATCTAGATTAGAGATGTCCATTTTCTGGACAGCAAGAAATAACATAAATAAACTTTTATAAATACATTGGAAATATCTTAAACAATTATCACATTTCTAACATCATGAATGAATCATAGAGCCAGAAGCAGAGGAGAATGAAATTGGAAAGGGGAAAATCTCTTAAGCTTCAACATTTTATTTGAACCTGCAACTCTTACTTACCATACCTATGTGCTATTTCCTCAATATAATTGGCTCTTGCCTATGTCACCTTATTCATTCACCCCTTTTTTCTCATCCTTTCCTATAACATGATATGTACAAGGTCCGACAACTAAGCATAAACTCATCCTAGGAAAAGTGCTACATACCTCATTGCTGAATATCACAATGGTCACCTTCCAAGTACTCCCCTTGGTCGTCTGGTGATTCAGACGTCGTCTGGTAGTGAGATTCAGCAATGACGTATGTAGCACTTTTCCCAGGATGAGTTCAAGAACTTAATTATAAGACCCATATGTACATAAAGTTTAACTATCCATAATCTGAAAATCCAAAATCCAAAATGCTCCAAAATCTGAAACTTTTTGAGGTTCAAAGAAAATGCTCATTGGAGCTTTCTGGACTTTGGATTTTCAGATTAGGGATGTTCAGCTGGTAAGTATATAACACACATATTCCAAGATAAAAATAAAAAACCTGAAGTCCAAAACACTTCTGGTCACAGGTATTTGGGACAAGAAATACTAAACCTGTAAGATAGAAGATGTACATGAGTGTACGAGCTGCTCTGTATGGGTGCTGTCTGGAATCAAGTAACGAGGCTGAAGAGTACAAGAGCTAAGCTTACCTTACTCCTAATACCCTTCACACAGCTTCATATGGTGCATAAAATGGTTCAAACTTGAATAACTACAGGTCAGACATTAAGGGCAAAGAAGATGTAGTTATTTATAAATCGCTAGGGTAGAAGAATTAAAGGCTAAAGAAATTTTCAAGGAAAATTAACTTTTATTCATTTCTGTGTCTGAATGTAAAACACGTGTGTTTAAATAAATCAGAAATTTTCAACCCCACTGACATTTAATTTATGTCAAAATTTTAAAATAAGGAAAGTAGGTAAAATTTTTATGTTTTCAGTTGAAGAGAAGCAGAGTGTTTTCCCTCTACGTTCTGACAATTTGTCACCAGGCTGAACCATGTATTTTCTGGGAACCTGTTCAAGTAAAATCATTCCGAGACACCGAAGTGCTTTCAAAACCTATATCAAGTTTCCTTTTGGATCTGGGATCTGACCATAGCATATAGAACTCTTAAGATGGATTAATTTTTATTTTGTTCTTCTGATCTCTTTCATTTATCATGTAACAAGTTGACAAAGGGACCGAAATACACCAAGACATGGGATTTTGCATTACCCCAAAAGACCTCCATTGACTCAGTCAAATTTGTGGTTTACTATGGTTAATTTCTATTTGTTTTTACAATGCATATGAACAAATGTTTGATTAAAACATTAAAAGAGAAGAACCAAAAGTGAAATGCGGGAGCTTTAGACTGGCCAACATTTATTGAAGTACCAAGCTAAATGATGGAAAATGTGAACAGCCTGTGTTATTGTAGTTAAAAAAATAAACCATTTATCGTAACCAAGTATGCTCATATCTATTAGGCTTGTTTGGATGATATAAAATGTTTTTCTCTCTTTTGTATCAACCTCCTCTGGGATCACTTCAACTAATATAATTAACTCAATTTCTTCTTTAATTTCTTCTTCTCATGGGTCATCGGAAAATTCCATCTGTGACAGGGTGCGCTCTATGATCCTGAAGAGGGAACCACAAGCCGATGGAGAGGAGGAGATTCAGGGCAGAAGAAAGATCAATGCAGGGGAGCCTCCCTTCCTGAGCACCTACTATGCGTTAGGCTTGATTAGGTGCTTTATATGGATAGCTTCCCAGTAATCCCACTATGTAAATGTGATTAACTCTCCTTTACAGACAAGGTTGGTAACTTGCCCAGGATTAGTGGTAGTTAAGATTTAAACCTAGTTCTGATTTATTCCAAATTTCTACTATTTCATATGTCCTGTAAAACTGGGGTACAAGAGTAAGATATGTCTGATAGAAAAATAAGATGCATTTTTCTTACATGTACATAATAGAGTTAAAATTATTGTCTGTGGATTTCATCTGTAGTCTTGGCCTCTGTTAATGTGGATGAACAAGCCCTGTCTATAATATATTTTTAAATGGTAGCAAGAAAAGAAGTTCATGCCACTACCTGAATAATACTGACAAGAAAAAAAACTTAACTTTTGAGCCTGTGGCTCAAAGGAGTAGGGTGTGGCCCCATATACTAGAAGTGGCAGGTTCATACCCAGCCCTGGCCAAAAACTGCAAAAAAAAAAAAAAAAAAAAAAAAAAAGAGAAAGAAAGAAAAGAAAAAAACTTAATTGTCAAAGACCAAACTATACGTTTTATCATTTTTCCCAGCCATTAAACCAGAGAATATATTGTTTACACATGGCAAAGCTGTTAACTGATGATCATTTCAGCTGAACATGGTTTTGGGTTTTGTTTTTCTGTTAAATCTGTCAAGCTTCACAACTAGGTATGACCCATTGCTTCTTTTTTTTTTTTTTTTGTAGAGACAGAATCTCACTCTATGGTCCTCGGTAGAGTGCCGTGGACTCACACAGCTCACAGCAACCTCCAACTCCTGGGCTTAAGCGATTCTCTTGCCTCAGCCTCCCAAGTAGCTGGGACTACAGGCGCCCGCCACAATGCCCGGCTAGACCCATTGCTTCTTACAAAATGCAATATGATGTGAAGGATAGAAATGAATTTGAATTTGTGTTTTGGGTCATTGTGACTCATAAAGGAAAAGAACTTTTTAATTTTGTAAAGTCATTATAGAGAACTAAAATGATGTTACATACTTTTTTATTCGTTTTTCTATAAATACTGTGTTTTTCCTACTCAGGAGGCTGAGGCAAGAGAATCACTTAAGCCTAGGAGTTGGAGGTTGCTGTGAGCTGTGTGAGGCCACGGCACTATACCGAGGGCCATAAAGTGAGACTCTGTCTCTACAGAAAAAAAAAAAAATACTGTGTTTTTCTTCCCTTTTATAATATGATGCACAAACCATCATACCAAAGTCTTCTGTTTTTATTAATCAGTCTATAAATTCTTTCAAAATAGGAGATGCAAATATAAACATATAAGACCCCAGACCCATTTAGTAGACGTGATAAAACACCCTACAATATTAACCCAGGAAGTTCTTGTGAGGAGTTAATAACTTGATTGTGAAGACACTTGAGATAAATTTTAAATGTTTTTCCTTTGTTTCTTCCACAGTCTAATTAATCTCATTTTTCTTGGAGACAGCAGGAGCACTTTTCATTATACAAAAGCACAGGCTGAAACAAAGAACTCATTTTTTACTGATTGAAAGTGCATCAACATAGCTAATGTTGACAATTCTAGGTGAAAATTTGATGTTTTGAAAACACATATTATTTTAGGTCAAAGGAGACACACATTTAACACACGTAAGCCAGGTTGAAAATATGAAATGCTGCTTTAAATGTTTATTCTGGAACCAAATGTAGAAAACTTTGAATAGGTCATGGACCAATTATTGCTAAATTCACCCCAAGAATATTTCTATTTCTCTCCTCCTGGTAATGGCCACTAAAGGGATAGAGAAATTTGCACACGTATCTAAGAAATTTGAAGGAGTTCCAGACAGCTATGAATTCTGAAGAAAATATTTATCTTCAGTATCAAAAAGTAAATTAAATACATGCAAGTTTATCTTTCTTTCAAAAAATACTACTTACTACTTATTTCCGGTGTCTTGACTTCTAACAAAACCTCAAACTTGGTTGGCGTTTGGTCTGAATGTGTGTTCTTGTGAGTGGACTATAAATTGGCCTTGAAGAAGCAGAGGTTTTACTGTGTCCAGGAAGCCTTTTTGTGTTGTTTGGCCGTGACTTTAGTGCCTTGACCAGCGCACGTAAAGAGACAGTGTGGCTTACGCTGCTGTTTTCCTAGAAGGCAGGGGAGATGGTGTTTAGTGGGTCTGCTAGCAGAGGAGGCCAAAGTAAACCTTGTTGTAGGCAGTGCTGCGCAGTAGAATACATTCTTTTGCCAAGCATGTCATTCAGTTTTCAGAAATAATTTAGCTGCTCTGGGATTTGGGGAGCAGGGAGGAATTTTGCTATTGGCTGCTGGAATCGTACTGATGAATAAAATGGTGGGGAGAAAATTGCTGTGAACAATCCGTTGCCAAGAGCTGGGGGGAACTGAAGCTTCAATGTGCTCAGCTGGGACTAGCTGTGTGCAGTCTGCTGTAGACCCTGCGAGAAAGCTACCTGCAAACTGCACTCCTCAGTAAGCAAGTGGCCTCCATTGTCCCTTCTGGCTGCTTGCAACCATCAGGCAATTGCTTAATCAGAAGCCTTTGAAATAGAGCACGATTAATAAGCCCATAAAATGCTCTTCTCTGATTAAAGCAGCAAATGTGTGGCAAAATCTATTAGAGCTTAGTTAGAGACCATTATAGTGGAGAAAATAAATTATTGAAGGGCAAATTTTTAGGTAGTCTAGGAAAACAGATTTGGCTGGACTTGTCTTGTCTCCCAGCTGTGAGAATTAAATAGGAGTCTAAGGACATGTTAAATTTAGTGCAGGGCATAGTTACAGGACAGCAGGGGAAAACACTGTGGCTGATAAGCAGGAGCCCTCCTCCTGAAATGCACATTGATTTTCAAAGGCTGAAGAGTTCCCTGTGCTACTGCACTCTGGTAGAGAGGAATAGCTGTGGCCTATTCTGTTCTCTTTCTTCAGTTTTATTTTTAAAACATTGTCCCATAAGTCTGGCTGATTACAGCAAGAGAACCGTAAGGAGACAATGGCCACAGAAGCAATCTGGAAAGTTAAAAACTCCATTTGCTTGACATCATTCTTAGCCTGGACTGAACTCAAGCTTCATTTTGTGGAAGTTTATTGCAGTTTAAGGATCTCAAGTATAAATTAAGATAAACATTTGCTTCTCCAGAATTGCACACTAAACTATTACATTTTCAAAAAAAGTAGTGAACTCACAAATTGCCAGCTAATAGAGCTTTGTTTTTTAGTTTAGACCTTCCTTGAAAAAAACATCATAATCTTTTTTTTTCTGAAGAATACCTAGTAAGCCCTAGCACTGTTAAAAAGAATTCCTAAAGCAGTTTTTAAATGTAGAGACAAATTAATTCATTGAGTCTCATTGTCAAGTTTCTTGCTCTATGTTCATTCACTTAGTCTTTCATTCTATAACTGTTTATTGATCATGTACAATGTGTGAGATCACATACTGTCAGGGATACAAAAATAATACTAATTCCTTTAACATGACTGCTGTTACCAATAATAGCAAATAGTTTACAAAAGGCAAGCAATGCATCAAGCCCTGTTCCCAGCACTTTACAGAAACTCATTTATTTCTCACACCAGACCTTTGAAGTAAGTCCTATGATTATCTTGACTTTTACACTCAAGGAAACTAAGGCACAGAGAGGTTAAGTAACAGCCAATGTTGAACAGACCGCAATTAGCAGAGCCAGAATGTAGTTCAGGATTCAGACAGATGAATTGTTTACAGTTGTTAGAGAGAGAGAGAGGTTGATTGAGAGAGATGGGGTAGAAAAATGCTTAGGGTATCCAGACAATGTAGAGTCATAGATATTGGGAAGGCTGTGAGCTGCACCTTGGACAATGGGTGGGAAGTGCAGAGATGGAGGCTGAGCCTAGTAGGCCATAAAAGTGGGGAAGCAAGCTCCCCAAATTGCTGAGGTAAGGCCAGACAAGTAGATTCTGGGCTTAAATTGAAGGTCAGCCTCGAAAGGGTGGCTTTGTTCAATGTCACTTAGAAATCACTGACTTTTTTTTCAATACTGGGAGATGCGTGCGGAAATGTGTTTCAAACGTTAATTCTGATAACAGAGTGTGGTGAGGTGAGAGTGGAGAAAGACTGACTCAGTATGTTTAGAATATATTTCCAAATAACTAACAGTAAATTATAAATGTCTTATCACAAAAAGTATGTAAGTGAGGTGATGGTGACGTTAATCAGATTGATTTAAACATTCCACACGGTAAATCAAATCCCCATAAATGTATACAGTTATGATTTAATAAAAAATTAAATTAAAAAATTCAGAAAAGAGCATTCGGGGATAGCAGTTATTATGCAAAAGACAAGGAGGTTTCATGAGAGTAGTCTATTATTTTGAAAAAACAATGCTCAATATCCTATGTCTTAACATTGACAAACTTGAAAATCTCTGAAGACGCTATTGGACCAGCCTAACCAAATGAAAAGAAGGCTTATTGTTCAAATACAAGGTCCAGAATGTCATGGGCATACATCTTTCTTGACGCCTTTCTGTAGCCTCTTCAACGAAAGCTTGTCTGTGGTAGTTTACATTCAGTATGGTCTCCTGCATCTGTGCTGTGCCTCTGTGTGGAAGATGAGTATATCAGATCCGTTTTCATTGTAATTCTCCTCGGATGGCAAGTGTGAGTGGCACAAACACACTCCTGTCTGATTGAAAGCATCTGCACTTTATTTTCTGCGGTGTCGTTTCCTATTTTTTACTCTGACTCATGCTTTGTAGAGTTCTGCCCAATGCTGCTTATTTTCCTCTTGATAGAACTGTCACATCAGCTGCCATCAGGGCAGCCTCGTCACCACTCTCTGGAAGTCACTGCCCAAGTGGCTTCTCTGTGTGCATGTGTCAAATACCGTCATGTGGCTGGACATACAGGTGGTTACGAGATTTCCTGCCCTGGTATAATGATTTCACAGATGGAGTGTGACTTATAAAAGTATGTGATTTTTTTCGTAAGTTTCACTCCTATCAGTAACTGAAAACATGGTCAATCTCAGTTATTTCTGAGCTTTACTGTACAAATCTTCAGGACATATCTGGGAGATACCTTTGAAGCGTGGGTGGTAATAGTGGAAATTTTTTTTTTTTTTTTTGTAGAGACAGAGTCTCATTTTATGGCCCTCGGTAGAGTGCCGTGGCCTCACACAGCTCACAGCAACCTCCAACTCCTGGGCTTAAGCGATTCTCCTTCCTCAGCCTCCCGAGTAGCTGGGACCACAGGCACCCGCCACAATGCCCGGCTATTTTTGGTTGCAGTTTGGCCGGGGCCGGGTTTGAACCTGTCACCCTCGGTATATTGGGCCGGCGCCTTACCGACTGAGCCACAGGCGCAGCCCCAATAGTGGAAATTTTAACTTCTGCTTTTTTCCCCCTTGGCCACTAAGGAGTAAGATGTGGCTCATGAGAAACAATGATGATCTAGTCAGCAAATTTAAATTCAATGCCAGGGAATAACTCTATGGTCTATGGTGCTTAAAAACTACAGAACTTTGCAGAAATGTCATCAGAACGATTGCTCCGAGATACAAGAGCACGTTAGCATTCTGACGGGGAGCTAAGGCGGACCTCCGAGGGTGTTTGAGAATGTCAGCGTCATCACAGGGTTACTGGATTCGCCCTCTGTCAGTTATAGGCTTAAACAGGACACAGACAACAGAAACCATCCCCACTTGGGGTGTGACACTGAGGAAGAGTGTGAACATTTGGGAGGATAGGATTTGATCTAAGTCACTGTCTTTCTGTGTGCTGCTGAAAAACATAAAACACAAGGGAAAAAAAACAGTTTCTGATTCTAGGGCAGTGGAAAGATAATGGGAGCTGTATTTTTTTTTAAGTAAAAAGCGAAGTTAATTTTAATAATAATTTGACCAAATATATAAAAAATATTATATTTCAATATAAAAAATACTAATTAGATATTTCACATTCTTTTTCCACATTATCTTCCAAATCTGGTGTGTATTTTACACTTACATTGCCTCTCATCTGTGACCAGCTACATTTCAACTACTCCTGGACAGTATAATTCTAGGAATAAATGATCCAGTTGGCATGAAAAAGTGCTCTTACATGAAACAACAAAGTACTCTTACATGACAATAAAAATAAAATCTTTAAGATTTTCATAACATTATTATATTTATCACTGGATGAATCAATTAGGGCAATGTTTCCAGGCATGGTTTGAGAAACACTACTTTTCCTTTAAAGTATTATGGAAAAAGTGGTATGTGAGTATATGGAATCAGAAAATTCTGGGTTAAACAGATTTTCTTCTGCTTCTCTGCTGGTGAAAACCTGGGTGTGTCATCATATAGGGTGGGTTTCCGAGAGGAGAATATGTATACATTCCGTATTCTTAATTGATCATGAAATTGTTTTTTCACAGAGCACCTCTTGGGACTAGTGTTATAAGGAACACACTGTGGAAAATGCTGATTTCAGCTCCAAACAAGTGATGCAGGAATTTAGAAATTGGAAAAAGGCAAAATGGAGAGTTCCTGCAAAGCCTTCCTGGGAATGTGGAGGCATCTTTAGTTAGTTCTTCTCCAGGGCATCACCAGAATCTATTGACCCATTGGATTCTGCAGTTGACCTATTCTGTGCTTAGCTGCCTCCTCCCAGAATTCTAAGTTCCTTAAAAAATGAGAGAGAGAGAGACAATGTCTTATTCGCATTGGACACACTTATCAGTAGATACTTGTTGAATTGAATTAAATGGAAAATTCAATCAAGAGTGATGCAAAGTAGGGCATGTGGAGAGAAATGAGCTTCTCTAGCCCAAGGACAGAAACAAATCACACCGATCAGCGGAGGTTAATGGGGACAGGGCAGTGAGAGGAGCAGTGTTATGACTGATGGAGCAGGGAAGACCCTCCCAGCGTCTCACACACGTTCAGTGTCAGAGGGCGACCACAGGAGAATATCCACATTCAGGGCAAATCGGGGAATGAAGACAGCTCTGAAGAGCGGGGGACACGGCAAGGCAGGGATTCACGGGGCAAAATCTACGCATAAAAACCTACCTCCTGGGCGGCACCTGTGGCTCAAGGAGTAGGGCGCCAGTCCCATATACCGGAGGTGGCGGGTTCAAACCCAGCCCCGGCCAAAAACCAAAAAAAAAAAAAAATAATAAAAATAACTTAAAACCTATCTCCTCTGTAACACATGTGGGAGTTTTTGCCTTTATCAGACACATCTCGAGGTTTTTGAGAAGATCTGAGATATGAGGTAGGAGGAGGGGAGTGTGGGGGGGGGTGTCTAGAGCCACATACTTTTCTACCCAGATGCCCCAAGAAATGCAGGGTTTACAGAAATCAATTATTTGGAGATGAACACACAGGCATTCTCCCTTTTCACAGCTTTGTGCTGCTGTTCTCTTGTCTAGATACAGGGTGATCAGGCCAGGCCTCTGCCCGGTAAGCCTGCTAGGAATCGAATTTCTGACTCTGGTTATAAACACAGCCCTCCACAGAGGTAGACTGAAAAGAAGATAGTAAAGCAATTTCAGGTTCGTCTGCCTCGCTCCTCCGCAGTCTCCAGCTTATATTTTTTCACATCTTAGAAATCCTCATTTTAAAAAACAGACTTCCCCCTTAACCCGAGCACAGAAAAAGAGAAAGGTTCCTCCCACCGCCCCTATCTTCCATGATCAATAACAATTTTTTTAATAGTAGGTGAAACCGAAATATGAAACAAGAATGGATACGCTAAAGAAGATTAGGTATAGTAGAGAGAAATCAATCCTGCAGCCGTAATTGTAGTGACAGACCATTCCCAGAACTCCTGGACACATTTCAAAAAATACTTTTCCTATTCTAGACTTCGACATCAAAAAGAAAAGGCAATTTCCTTAATTCTACTCCCAGAAATCCTCTCCAGAACATTACCTCTGACCTGGCTTCCAATCGCCAAACTCTTTCAGCTTGTCCTTCCAAGGTTCTGGCCACCCAAAGAATGCACCAGGCTGCAGATCAAAGAACTCCGCTGGTGTACACTTGGCTGCTGGGACAGCTCTGTACTGTGCTTCTGCTGGAATTAGCACTGATATCTTCATGAGAGGAACCAGCCACAGGAGTAGGGCGACCAGTCACTGGAGACAGGAGGAAGGGGCGAGCATAACAGAAGCACAGTGTAACACCACCCTCCCTGCTTCCCAGTGGGAGACAGTGGCTGCCTTGACTCCGGGGAAGCTGGGCAGTAAATAGGAGGGTCTGAGCCTGGGAGAGCCATGGGACATGATTTGGAGGTAGAGTCTTTTATCGAGAAATTGTAATCATTGTTATGGCCTTGGTTACAACCGGGTAATTGTTTCCAGGAAAAGAAAATGACTTCTCTACAGAATTTTTTTCTACATTTGGCTTCAGAATTTTTAAAATATAGTCTGATTTGTTATTTCAGTTGACTCTCCTGGTAAGGGAGCAGGGTAGGTAGCCACTGGATTGAGGGAAACTTGAGCACAGAAACTATTATTTTCTCTTGTATGTAGTACCTGTCATTCCTAACACAGCAACAGGCAGGAGTTGACAGTAAATATTTGTTGAGTAAATTAATGGATAACCACATGGCAATGGACAGGTTGATGGGGAAACAATCAATGATCACGCTGTAGATAGCAAAGCTATTAGAGTCTGAGACTGTGCTGTAACCTCAGTCTTCTAATGCTTTTTCCAAAGGACCGCTTGAAAGACTTACGGGGATTCATTCAAGGATTACCTTGTTTTCTGTGATTATTCCCTCTGTCGGGCTCTTGTTAATTTCTGAAACCTGTTGCTGCTATTTTAAGATCCACGGACTTGTAGTCCACCATAAATAGAGCTGACACACCTGGCCCACCACCAGAGGGTGTAACACAGCCATTCCACATCTGTGCTCTTCTCAAGCTTTCATCCCTATGCCCAAAGTCTCAGAAGATCATTAACAAGATCAAAGCTAGCTGGTAGAAAACTACAGTGTCTCCAAATCCTTCTATACCTCCTCTCTCAGGAGCTAATCCCTCTACTTCCTCAGAACTCATTGCTTTTTGTCTCTTTGGAGCCTGGGTCGTCAGTTAATTATTCTTCAAAATTATTATTTCTATTGCCATTTTCCTCTCTGTCAGCAAATACGCAAGTCATATTTAATGATAATCTCGCCCTGTTTTTGTGACTTGTGGCGACATCTTATTGACTTTCTTCTCCTTCTTTGTCACTAGCTAAACCCCCTGAAGCATGGTTTCCACTCTGCTAACAGACCATTCTGCACCATCTCAGAGGCCACAGGGGCTCTGTAACTGCCCCTGAAGTCCGTGGCTGTACTTCCGCAGCAGCAAGTCCATGGCTCTTTGCCCCCCTCCTATACTGCTTCTGATTTCATGGTACTGAGGAAATTTCCATCTGAGGGAAAACAGGGTGAATGAAATTGCTAACAAGTTCTTAACAAGAAGAAACATGCCTGGGCATGATGCAGGAGAAGGATGATCCTACTCAGGGTGTAGATCACAAGGCCATGTTTTGTTTGGCTAGTCAAGAGCAGAAAAATAAATGAACTAGAAGAGAGGGGGGGAAAGGAGGAAAAAAGGTGGGAAGCTGCTTGGTATTAGGTGTAACATAGCAGGCAGGTCACAGAGCTGTCACTGCAAAGGGTCAAAAGAGCCCAGACACCCACTTCTCCACAAGAGTGCTTATGTTTGCACCTGCTCTGATCTGGGTCCCAGGCCCTACTCCCAGGCAGGGAGACACTCAGGAAGGAGAGACTCACCAAAGTCCGCATTTCCTCACTCAGATGCTCAGGACACTTGCAGAAGAAATCCCTACTTTTAAAACCTTTTTTGCCTGTTTAATAATGGCTTGGTTCCAAGTTTTTGTTCCAAAATTGGAGAGAAAGGTTTTTAAATACAAATAAACATTCAATTATAGATTTAGTTAAAAAAAATGTAAACATGTGTGTGTGTGTGTGTGTGTGTGTGTATTTCCTTCCTTTTGTGTTGTGGTGACCTGAAGAGAGCTGGAAAACCAAATTGGTAATCTAAAAGTCCATAACAGCCTGTAGTCCCAGCTACTCGGGAGGCTGAGGCAAGAGAATCGCCTAAGCCCAAGAGTTGGAGGTTGCTGTGAGCCGTGTGATGCCACGGCACTCTACCAAGGGCGATAAAGTGAGACTCTGTCTCTACAAAAAATAAATAAATAAATAAATAAATAAATAAATAAAAGTCCATAACAGTTTGACAAAGTAGATGACCCTCAGGGGGAAAAAGGATCAGAACTGGAAATGGGCTGAGGACACTGAAGGAGAACTTCTGCAAATGAACTTCTGCAAATTAAAAGTGTTGGAAAGGCCCAGCCTTGCTTCCTGTCATCTGGGAAAAGGCAGAAGGCAAGTGCATACAAACATGTTTCCAGCCTGCCCGCCTGTACACACCCACAGGCATCCTTACCCCAGACTTTGTTCTATGAGTGAAAGCTTTCAGGTTCCCCCAAACTGCTCAGATCTGAATTCTTTCTCCAGAGTGACGGGCAGAGCAGGTCACAGAACCTGAACTGCGTCCATTGTACTGCTCGTGTCTGCACACAGCCCTGGTCAGTAGCCCCAGTGATCCGACAAGGAGAAGCAGATCATTTCCCCTGGATACAGTACTAGTTAGAAGTGGAAAGAGTTATAAACAGAGAGTTACAGCTTCATTAAGCCCATGATGCAGGCAGTTCTGCCCCAGGCTGGTGCTAGACATGTAGTCATTTACAGGCAGAAATAATAGAGGATTATATAGTCCTTTCTGGGCAACATGTGTTGAAGCTTTATATGGCTATTAATGTTCCTTTCCTGCAGAAAGCAGTCAGATAAATATAACCAAAAGAGGGTCATTGCCTAATCCTGATGATTCAATGGGGGCTGCAGGCTACCTCCATAAAATATTAGTTTGCTTTTCTGGAGGCAGTTTCTTTTCATTATTAAGTCAAGAAAAGGCTGGCAAGCAAGATTTATATATTGCTAATGAAGATTTCAAATGAGTGTTAAATACTATGAAAACTATGTAATATTACCTTCAAAAGGATATAATAATTATATATTTTTTGTTTTTTAAGATTTTTTTTACATTTCTATATGTTATCAAAAAGTCTTTTTACATTTTATGAGAGCATTACAAACATTATCCTTTATGAATCAGAAATAGAAAATTCTATCTTTTTTACAACTTGGGATCTTATACGTCCCACTTAATCTGTCAATGAAGTAGCACTTCCATTTTTAGTAAGCTAATTATGTCAGCCCTCTTTGATTTTTCACCCTATATCTTATTCTGACTTCTTTATTCACTTAACATAGTATTGAAAGATTTTATAGTCAGTCACTTCTCTGTTGGTATTTAGGAAATTCTGTTTTCAGGTACTTTTGGATGTTACCTTGTCTTCATACTTTTAGAGGTTTTTGCTATGATTTTTGTTGCTTTATTTTTAATTTTTGAAAACTATTCTTAAATTAGACTGAATTATAAATGAGTTTGTGTAAGAAATAAAATTTATAGCTGGGCGTTGTGGCAGGCGCCTATAGTCCTAGCTACTCGGGAGGCTGAGGCAAGAGAATCGCCTAAGCCTAGGAGTTGGAGGTTGCTGTGAGCTGTGATGCTGTGGCACTCTACCGAGGGTGATAAAGTAAGACTCTGTCTCTAAAAAAAAAAAAAAAAGAAAGAAAGAAAATTTATGTCATTCATTTTTCTTACTTTTCTTGAAATATTCCCCCAAAGCATTCAGCTGCAATTACTAAGTTGAAGACAAAATTTTGCTCACTTTGAAAATTTTGCAGGCGTAAAATACCATAAGAACCCATGAAGTTCAAATGCATTTTAAATATCTAGAAACTAAAAGATTATTTTTAAAAACATGGGTTGGAAACAGGTAGTGAGTGGAAGGTTACCTAGAGAGCTCATTTATTACTTGAAACAGGCTGATAAAAGCTGTTTTTTGCACCAAGCTGTTTTGTTCTCAATATTGGTGAGAGAGGAAGTTCATTCTACAGACAGGGCAGGCCCACTGGACTATTGCTTTCTCAGGAATTTGTTCTCAGGCAAAACCAGTAATCTGCTTCCTATACGTAGACGCAACAGTAACCTTCCTGCTTCCATCTTGAAATCTAAGACATATCAATGCCAAAAGAGCTCCAACTGCCAAAGACAGACCCCCCCGCCACACACACACACACACACTCATATAGGAAGAATGAGAATGGTGCTTAGAAATAGGCATCAAGCTTCTCTTGATGAGTTAATGGAAACAAAATCATGACATTTCTCTCTGATGAGGTTTAGACAGGCAATCAAGGGCCTTTGACCTCTATTTCTCTAAAGAACAAGCATTAAGTGGGCCAAAACGGGCAGCCAGGCATTATGAATACTGATATCACAAAAAGTTACATTCACTTTATAGAAGAATATTGTGCATAATGAAAAACTCTACTGATCTAATTAGAAGTACTAAAATCTATAAACTTTTAAAGACATTTCTAGAGTATAAAATGGCAACTTTCTACTAATGATCATTAAAATTTTTTTTATTAATTGTAGTTTTTATTTATTTTTTATTTTTTTCTTTTGAACAGATTCTTACTTGGTCACCCTCAGTGGAGTGCAACCTCCAATTCACGGGTTCAAGCAATCATTTTGCCTCAGCCTCAAAGTACCTGGGATTACAGGCTCCCACCACAACTCCCGGCTATTTTTTAGAGACAGGGTCTTGCTCTTGCTCAGGCTGGTCTCAAACTCGTACGTGCAGGCAATCCACCGGTCTCGGCTTCCCAAGTGCTGGGATTACAGGCATGAGGCACCGTGCCTGGCCCATTTTAATATTATTTGTGTGTTTATTCTAAATAATACAAATGTATGAAGTAAACCATGAATGTTCTTCCTAATCTTACCTGAGACATCACAATTTGGCATATATCCATCTAGCCTTCTAACTATGATAGACACTTCCCTTAAAAAGTGATAGCATTCAATACAAATGTTTTTTATAACCTACATATTTTACTTACAATATTATCAATGTCTTTCTAGATCAACACATGTTAATTTGTCTTGCTTTTTTTATTATTCTTAATGGCTAAAAAATACCTAAAATCACCAAAAAAGGAAAAGAAATTACTCATAATCCTACCCCTTAAAACAAACCCAACTAAAACAGCTGGTGACCATCTCTTCTCCATCTTTATTCAGTTGCACTGTGCTCTGAGGTTAAATACCATTGACAGTTGGGAGCATATACTTCCAGATTTTTCCCCATTTGTTACTGACATAGCTGTATAAACATATGTAGTAGAATCTCCATAGATGACCACCTCCCTACATTAACTGCCTCCTTAAGTTGACCTAATTTTCATAGACCAGACATGCACCACATGTAGGTATCAGCACTGTAGGCCTATTTCCTTATGTTGACCACTTCTACATGTTGACCAGTTTGTTACATTCCCTTGAGTGGTCAATTTACAAAGGCTCTACTGTATATATATATTTTAAATAAAAATCAAGCAATGATATAATAGTATCCTGCAACCTTCTTCTTTACTCAATTTAATATAGTATGCATATCTTTTCAGGCAGGAGATATAAAATTACTTCCATCTTTTTAATGGGCAAAGAATATTTAATTACATAAATATACTGTACCTCTTTATAGACATACGTTCAGGTTGTTTCTTATGCTTTGCAACAGTGATTATTATTTTACATATAAACCTTTATATACTTGCACTCACTAATACAATAAAGATTTCTGGAAGTGGCATTAATAGATAAAAATGAATCAGAATCTTAAACTTAAATAAGCCCTGCCAAATTCCTTTCCATAAACAACATACAAGTTTGTCTATTCACACACACCCTCACCAGCACTAGTACTAGTTACATCATTATATTTTAAAGAAAAAATATAAATCAAATTGTCATAACACGTTGACAAAAATCATACAAGATGGTCCATTAATTTAGATACATTACTAAGAGCTATTTATTCTTCTCTCCCATAGCAGTACATTCAGGTTTCTTTATTTTGAAGGGTGATATCATTACACACCAAGAAGCTAGAAAAGAATTAAACTGATATTTAGTATTGATTAAATATATGGCTTACTACTTATTATACAAATTGCGCATGATCTTTATGGCCACCATGTATATTAAACAAAGGACAAAGTGACTTAAAACCCATAATTATTCAGCAGCTGCTATTGTCAGTGTACTGGCTAGATTTTCAAGGTCTTGGGGAAAATCCATATATATATATGTGTGTGTGTGTGTTTTAAATAGAGTATAACATATCTGATAAAAGGATTATGACATTACAGCAAAGAGAACACAAATTCTTCCAGTTAGGAAGCAGAATGGGTATGTTTTTCAAACTTAGAAAGACTTCTCACAAAAGATAATAACTTTGTTTGGTCTTCAAAGATCCTAGGACTTCTAGACAGAGGCAATAGCCTGGGGAGCTGCAAACAGACCTGTAGAGCTGGGATCTGGAACAGTGATGGGAACAGTAGCGGAGAAGCATTCCAGTGAAAGAAATTGACTTCAGTTACAACAGATCTTGTTTGTTATGCCAAAGAATTCAGTTTCAACTTTCTACCCACTGATGAGTCAGTGAATTTTTTTAAGCAAGGAAGAAATTGCTGCATGATCAATGGTAGAGCATCTTCATTCTGGAGAGATTGGAAATTATTGCTGGGGAGAGATTTTAAGACTTTCAGAACGCCCAGTAAGTGAGTAAGTCAAAGAAGCCTTACTGTGATTCTAAGGAACAATGAGTTTTCATATCACCCTCTTTGTTCTCCCCTTGGTATTCCACATTTAATCCTTTTTATCCCACTGTTTGTTAGACCATCTACCTGCATATTTCACAAGCATTTGGAGTTAAACAATGGAATAGAACATCTCTCCCCCTACCTCACTTCACAAACAAATCATCTTCTCTTTTCTCCTTTGTCCAGTTGCCCAAAGATTTCAAAAGTTATCACAGATTTTCCCCCTCCCCACTGCTCATAGCTTCCTCTTACACAACTCTTATATCCTGGCCCCATCATACCCTCCTAAGTCAGACTGTCAGCACCTTTCTCCTGAACAATCCTCATAGTGTCCTAACTCACCTTCCTACCTCTAGATTTAGTCATCTCTAGTCTGGCTTCTATATTTTATAAAACATGTAGGTATCATTATATTGAGATATCCTACCCCACCATTATTACCATTAAAATCTTTCCATCATATCCATGGTATATTATGGGGATAAAAAAATAAAAGGTTTCAAATCCAATGTATATATTACATATAAGCACACATAATGAATGTCATGTATGTAATTCACACGTGAAACACAGTCCGTATGTATAGATGCAGGGGGAAATCCAAACTACTGACTACTTTTTATGTTTTTCTTTTACATATTTATTTTCTATTTTCCAACTTCTAATATATATATAATAGTGAAATAAATAAATAAGAAAGGGAAGGGAGGAAGACATTTTTATTTAAAAAGGAACCCAAATATTTTTATTTTAAATTCCAGAGTGATATGAGTGGTAGAAGCACACAGGCTGTGTGTGAGTTCTGATCAGCATCAGATGACCTACACTCTGCAGGTGCCATTGGTTTAGAATGTCTGTTAAATGAAGCCAACCCTCCCAAACTCACAAATCTACACGTGTGGCTATTGGTGCATGATAGATATTTAATTCTAATCACAGCCATGTATTCAGCCCTTACCATGTGTCCTGTTCTATATTCTCTACATGTATTAATTCATTTAATCCTCTCAACAATCAGGACTTCATAGAATAGGAAACTAAAACTACAAAGGGGTTCATTTGTACAGGGTCACAAAGAGTGCGAGGGGTAGAGCTGAAATTCAAGTCTAATTCAATAGTTTCCACCCCTGCCTGCTATGCTACTAATAATATTAGCTCCTTCTATTCTCTCCCCATTTTGCTGTTCTGGCTTTAATGACCCAGCTTTCCAGTGCTCTGTGCTCTAGTGAATTTCTCAGAACTCCACAAGGTCTAACCAATTTTAGGGGCGTAACGATGGATGGATGCAGCTTGTACAGTGCGACTATTTTTCAGAAAAGGAATCCCATTTTGGAATTAAATCTAGTAGCCTAGTGTATAGTCTGAATAATGACTTTGTTATTGATACCCAGGAAAATTGCAGTAAATGAACAAAGAGATGGGTAGATTCACAGAGTACACGATTATATCCTATGCACAATGTGTGACTGACTGAAAAAAGAAAATGTGCACCTCACTCAAGAACTCATTCATTCCCAGCTGTGGTTTCTTAGTTGTCCCAGATAGAAGTCTGTCATCACAAAATATTTCTTTTGTTTATAATTTTAAAAATAACAGTAAACGGTTGACAATTATTTCCATATCACTCTGTGGTATTTTGTTTTGGTTCCTGCTGCTGCATATGAGTTTTTCTCTCCTGACCCATCACAGAACAAATAGATCCCACATGATTTCTTAGCCAGTGCTTTTCACAAAACCAGTCAGCTGACTTACGTTTATAACAGTCGAACAGTCAAAAGAACTCATCAGGCAGAGATTTCATCAAAAAAGGCTGTCCTCAGAAATTAAAATTCTTTGAGATAGCCGAATTATCTTCAGTATAAGCGATGGCAAGTTAAACTTTTTTATAATTAGCTTTATGAGACCATAAAAATTTGGTTTTGGCACACCTTACTACTGACAGTAAAATTAGGCAAAGTCTGTTTATAGTTTTTTGCCAAAGGTTAGGTTAGTTGATCTATACGATTCTTTTTTGACTTAATACCTACTTACTAACTTCTAAAAAAGTACAGGGTTTCCAAAGGTCACCCTACATACATACACAGGGGAAGTGGGAAATTATAGCTGATGTACCTTTATTTACAAAATACTCATTACAAAATTATATACAGTATTTCTCTACATGTTTTCATATTTATTTATGTATAATGTTAAAAATATAAAGCATAATATAATATGAGCTTGTTAATGTTGCTATGTATGATGACTTTGGGACATCCTGTATATTTCATGAAACAAACTTTGGGGAACATAATGGCCTTTCTAGGAATTATTATACCATTTTTATTTCAATAAGCTTTTTAGAGTATAATTAAAATAGGCTTTTGAAATTTTATGAAATACCATGGGGAAAGGTAAAAAACAATGACCTAACTAATGAAAACTTTATCCTCCCAGATAGTATCTTTTTCCTGATTATCAGCCTTAGCTGTGAAACCATCATATGCCCATCTTCAATTAAAAGTAACTTCTGGGGCTTGGTGCCCGTAGCACAGTGGCTACTATACCAGCCACATGCACTGAGGCTGGTGGGTTTGGGCCTGGGGCCAGCTAAACAACAACGACAACTGCAACAACAAAAATAGCCAGGCGTTGTGGCTGGTGCCTGTAGTCCCAGCTACTTGGGAGACTGAGGCAAGAGAATTGCTTAAGCCCAAGAGTTTGAGGTTGCCATGAGCTGTGACACTACAGCACTCTACTGAGGGTGACATAGTGAGACTGTCTCAAAAATAAATGAATAAATAAAAATAAAATAACTTCTGGGATAAAGTAAAGGCACTTTACTGATGCTATGTCCACTTTGGTTTTGTCCTATGGAAGTTGGCCAATACAGTGGAGTCTCAAGACAACAGTTGGCCTTTTGAAGAGCCACAAAGCATCTGATGTGGGCAGTGTAACAACTGCAAAGTTCTAGATCAAAACCAGGCCTCTCACTTTAAACCAGTGTTAGCTCATGTCTGTGAGGCCAGGTGAGCATAACCGGCTGGTGACAGCAGGATCCCAGAACAGCTGTGGACCAGTGCAGAGAAGTGGCATATTTTGGAGATCAGCTTGAAATGCCACATGGTTGCAAATTCTTAAGAATCAGTGACAGAGGCAGGTCTGCTGAGCATGTGGGAGGAGGTGAAGCCCAGTGACTTCAGCTGCGGAGGCAACCTGGGGCAGGATCACAGCATCAGCTTTTTGAGGCTGAAACTGTAGAGACTTAGAGATATGACATCTATAAAGACGGACTTGCCAGACTTGGCCTTGAATGAAAGAGTCATTTCATCCCACACAGTGAGATGTGACAACTGCTTGAAAGTAATGATCAAATCACAGCAACAAGAGTTCAAGTTCAGGAAATAAACTAATTTAAAATGCATGAGAATTTAAGACAATCTAAAACGACAATCTTATATCTTGAAATTTCTCCAGGATATCTTCTTTCATAGCTATGGCCATGCAAGTTCCTCCTTTTGAACAGTTAACCTCTAATTTTGCACGGCATGCGAAGGACGCTATCATAATTTCCACAGGAAAATGCCAACTGCTCCTGGGGCATACTTGACCATAACTGACAGTATCAAAGCCTGAACTGACATGGCCATGTTGGGTACAGGATAAACTGCTTCAGAGTTTTGCAACTGACACACAGTCCCCAGACACAACTAGACAAAAATCCATTTCCAATCTGTTCCAGATTGTCATGTGTATTTTATGGCTAAGGGCTGAATCATAAGCTAATAGTCACAGCCAGGAAGAAAACTCAGCAATTTATAGATCAGGGTTCAGTTAGTTTCAGATGTAAAGGCTGCCCTCTTCTTTGCAGGAAGGGTATAGAATACAATTGGCTACTGGGGAAAGGATCAACTGCTTTGGGCCCCCCTTGCCTCTGCCTCCAGTTTTTTCTGCTTAGAAAGCCCATCAACCTCTATCTATCTTCCTGGTGAACTCCAATATACTTCAAGTTCAAACTGAAGCATCTCAAGTTGATCTGTTCCTTTCTGCCAACACTGTATCCAGAACACTCTTCGTTTCAGCGTTTAGCGCTTTCTCCAGTAATCATGTATTTACGTGTCTATTTTCTCTGCAGAACTCTGTGCGGGGAGGGGTTGTGGCCAGCTCATGTAGATGTTAAACAAATGTCCTTTAAAGGAAACAATTGAAAAAAAAAATGAATAAACGTCATGAACTATAAACTTCTTTGGAGAGCTAAAAACACATAACAATTGAGTACTAATGATTTTAAAAACTCTTTTAAAACAAATATTTCCCTTGGTGGTAGCTAACAATATATAAATATTTATTCAATGTCTAACATGGGAATTAATTGTGTATCTTTAATAAGTAATTTCCTAATTACCTTAACAGTAGAAATTCTTGAGTGACACATCAGGAGCTGGAAAAATACTTCAAGGCTTTTTTCCCTGGAGAGAGTCTGGACTTGGCCTGAATTAGCCTTAGTCTCGCGTAGGTTCCCTTTGACCAACTGTAAAGCATTTTGAAGTGCCACTGGTTCTGTTTAGGGATGCCATCTTTAACCATGAGAAGAGTCTTCCCTGGGGAAGATTTAATTGGTCTATAAATGTCTCACAAACACGACTTTTGTTTCTTAGCACAGTGTGTTTCACTTTGTTTTGTTTTTCAGTCTTCAAAGCCTGGGTTTGGAGTCACATAAACCTGACCTTCAAACTCTAATTGTACTACTTGTTAAGCTGTTTGACTTTATGGGGGCTTCTCCCAAGCTCTGGTTTCCTCACCTGTTGAATGAGGATAATAATATCCACCCCAAATGGCTGCAAAAACCCAATACAATGGTGATTCTGAAGCCACTACAGTGGGGGCTGGCATAGCCCAGCTTTGCCCTTTCTTCTTACCAACTCACCGGCAAATTGGTGTCTCCTAAAGAGTCAATCCACAAAGAAAGTAGGTGTACCTTAGCTTTGGTTTAGGCTGTGGACTGTCCTCTTATAGTTCCCAACATTCTCATGAGAAAATGCTTGTAGAATACAATTTGTGCCCTGGAATACCTACGAATGCCGATGTGTCTACACAGCGTCATTACCCCGAATGCCAATGTGTCTACACAGACTCTTTTGTAAATTAACATGGAGTAAGTTCTTGGGTCAGCCCAGCCGTCACACTTGTGGAGTAACCCCTTGAACCCTGCCCCTTTTTTTGCAGGTTCTTCCTTATTTATTACTCGGAAGTGGGTGTTTGAGTGTGTGGCCAGGTTAGGGGTTGCACAGTTTTAGCATCTTACTTCCTACCAGGGTAAGGTTAGACCCCAAGATTATTTTATGGGTCAAGCCGTCGGAAACTTTTTTAAGCCATCCTCTGGTTTCAGTGGAAATATAATTCCCAAAAAATGAAGTGAACTTCTGTTCTTTTTGCTTTTAGACAGTTTCATATAAATACACTAATACAGGGTGGCCATAAAGTTCGTGTGCAATTTTAAATTGTACACTATTTTAAATTGCACGCGAACTTTATGGCCACCCTGTATACATTAGAACAAAAGTCCTGTTTTTGTCTAAGCCAAGATATGCCTATGGAAGATACTGTTTTTGTTGTATTGTCCAGTATCTTCCACTACCATTTCTCAAACGCATCTGCTGAACATTTAATCATATGAGGCACCAATGGACTCTGGCATATGTTTCAGTACACTAGCTAACACGGTGTGCTAGCTTTTCTTTCTTTTCTCACCGCCCCTCTCCCTTGTGTTTTTCTTTCACGTGGGTGTGTAGTTGTTTTTTTATTGATTTTATATTAGTATTGAGTACATTGGATATTGTTTATTCATTCTTGAGATACTTTACTAAGAAGAATGTGTTTCAAGTCCATTCAGGTAAACATAAAGATGTAAAGTCCCCATCTTTTCTTAGGGCCGAGTGGCACTCTGCGGTACACATGTACCACAGTTTGTTAATCCATTCATAGGTATGATGGGCACTTGGGTTACTTCCACACCTTGGCAATTGTGGATTGAGCTACACTAAACATTCTAGTGCAAGTGTCCTTGTGATAAAAAGATTTTTTTTCTTCTGAGTAGATACCTAGTAATGGGATTAGGGGATCAAATGGAAGTTCCACTTTTAATTCCTTGAGAATGCTCCATATTTCTTTCCACAGAGGTTGTATTAGTTTGCTATCTCACCAGCAGGGCCAAAGTCTTTGTTCCCTTTTCTCCACATTCACGCCAGCATCTGCAGACTTGGAAGTTTGCGATGTGGACTAATCTTACCAGAGTTAGGTGATATCTCAGAGGGGTTTTGATTTGCATTTCTCTGATGATTAGGGACAATAGCATTTTTTCATGTGTTTTTTGGCCATTCGTCTGTTGTCTTCAGAGAAGTTTCTGTTCAAGCCTTTTGCCCACTTAGAAATGGGACTGTATGCTCTTTTCTTGTTAATTAGAGTTCTCTCTAGATTCTAGGTATTGGGCCTTTGTCAGATTTATAGCATGAAAATATCTTCTCCCATTCTGCAGGTTGTCTGTCTGCTTCAGTTGTGGTTCCCTTACCTGTCCTCTTTTTATCATGTCGCCCTCAGTCTGTATTAAGGATGCCAGGACCTCCCAACACCTGAAAGCATGTGGAGAAAAAAATCAATGCACCACTGTGATTTGAAGCAAAGCAAAACGTGCTTATGAATGTTTACGTTCACTTCAAGTTTTTAAATCCCACAGTTCTAAGGATCGCTGTATATGTGTATGTACATGCATTTGTGTGTGAACATAGAGCTGTGTTTGTGTAGCAGTTACCAAGATGAATGTAGACAGGACATGTCCACACTGTGGCCAAAGCAAGTGTAACTGCGTGTTTTATTAAATACTCAACTCCATTAGTAATGCCACTCGGACAGAAGATTCCTTACCAAAGCTACATCGTTAAGTGTCATGATCACATATGCTTTATTAGTGGACTGTTTATAAGTGGGACTGTCCAGGCTGAAATATCTATGATGGCAATTATTTTCAGTATCGATACCTCTGGAGAAACCTGCTTACTACTTAATATGTGATGAATTCATAGTAAGTTGGCATGAATTAAAGTTGTCATGTATAGTATCTCTGTAGCCTGCTGCCTATTTCCAATCACTACCATGTCTGCTTCAGCTGACCTATAATAAATAGGTTTGCTCCTTTGGAATGTGAAGTAAGCTTTTCTTATTATTGTGTAGTTGTTATTGTTTTTCCACTCCCCACACTGATCCAGATTCTTCAAAGAATAAGAGTACCCGAAGCAATACATCCAGTTTTGACTGCACCCTTCTTTGTTCACAAATCAAAAGTAACTGAATAGTTTCATAAACCTAAACATATAAATTCCTTCTTTCTTTTCATTTGCGTTCACATCTACCCTTCTGGATTCCATCTGGAACCAAAACCAAAAGTGCTGAGAGACCACAACAAAGGCTTCTCTCCTTGAGGTTTCCAGCTCACTGAAACTGGGAAGCATTAGTCATCTCGCAGGCCCCATCTCACTAGATTTTCCACTCCAAATTCTACAAAGCCCAGAGATGCGTACGTATTTCTAAATTGAGAATACAGGAGGCCTTTCAGAACGGACTTCAGAAAAGCAGAACCATGCTGGCCCATTCCTAGATATTTTGAAGGCTATACAGGTTGAAAAAAAGAAAGTTTTGCATGAGTTCAGAGATGTGGAATGCATGATAAATAGAAGTATTTCCAATATTGATGTCATATTAATAAATTTAATTGAGTAGAACTAATTCATTTGCGTATAATTTGTTTCAATTTCCCTTCTTCCTGAATTCATTGTGGACTGACTTAAAATTTTTTCATACTATAATGTATGGCCACTTTTCAGCTGATCTTTGTTAAGGAAGAAACACACACAATTGTATCACATTGTATGATGGCTCAGTACTATGTAGATTCCTATGAGTTCCAAACATAAATAGCAAGTCATATACACTATCCTGCTGTGCAACCTCAAGCTCCCTCGTTTTCTAAAATAAGTAAAATTTAAAACTTACTTGTAATTTCTCATTAAAACGGGATGACATCAAGCACTGAAGCTTATCAGTTCTTAAAGCAACATTTTTAGAGATATTTTCTGCTTAAAATAAAATGACTAGATACACTTTTTTTCATTTAAAGTGAGGCAATTATATAGGTAAACCTTGTTCACTGTAAGTATTTTATTATAAGAAAAATTATAAATAAATGTCAAAATGTTTCCTTAGTAAAGATGTTTAATTTTGTACTGTACTTTAAAAATCCAGCTCTTAGTAAAATGTGGGTAATTTTACAAATTACAGAACTTAGAGATTCACTCTAAGGATTTTTAAACAGAGCAAAATTGAAGAAGCTTAATTTGTGGCCAGGTTCCTGAACTTTGTGTCATTAGAATGATCCAAGAATAAAAATCATGATTCTAAATCAATGGGACTGATTTCTACCCACTTCCTAGCTTGATCTCTGAACACTCTCCACTCTGAACATGAATAGCCACGCTTTCGCTCAGCTCCACAATGTTTCAGCTGCTTGTGCCTTTACCTGGGACATTTACTCAGCTACCTCTTAATTATGGGTCCTCTCATGGACTATAAACTCTGTGAACACAAGACAGTATTTAAATGACTGTCAGGCTACTTCACAGCCCTCCGAAGGAATCAAACCTATAACACCTTACTTTCAGACTTCCTGGCCTCCAGAACTGTGAGACAATAAATTTCTGTTGTTCTATGCCATCCAATTTGCAAGATTTTGTCACAGCAGCCCTAGGAAACTAGTAAATCTTCAAAGGAGTTGTCGGTTCTTTTCTGATTTTCTATTCTTTTACTTTATCATCTGACATATTATTTCCTTTTATTAGTACTTTTAAAATATAAACGTAATTCGTATTAATGGTAAAATATGGAAAAACCTAAAGTAAAAAGCCCATTTTTGCCTTTTCATCTCTGGCCTCCTTTTCTTAATATTCTAAAAGATACTCTGTTTGGAGCTTCCTGCAGATCGTTCCAAAACTTACGTATACCCAGTCAAGCACATATAATATCTAACACTTCATTTTACTTAAATGAGATAGTGCTGTCCATTACACTCTACTTGCTTTTAATTACCTTACATATCCCTCAATATCTTCACTCCACATTTTTCTTCTCTGAGACTTACAAAATACTGCTTTATATGGATATAAAATAAGTTATTTATCCAGTACCCTATTAATGTGCACTTGAGTTGTGTCAAGCTTTATATTATCGTATGAAGTCCTCCAGTCAATTTCCTTATACGTGTTATCTTTGCATACTTCATAAAGTATATCTGTAGGACGAAGTCTTAGCCGTATAATTGTTGGTTAAAACAGCCTGCATCTTAGGGTGGCGCCTGTGGCTCAAATGAGTAGGGCACTGGTCCCCTATACCAGAGGTGGCAGGTTCAAACCCAGCCCCGGCCAAAAACTGCAAAAAAAAAAAGTATCTTGCTATGTATAATGTGCTCTTGTGTATAACGCACACACACATTTGAGGCCCAAACTTTCAGGAAAAAAAAATCTTTCTTTTTAATTTTTTAAACCAAATTTTTATTTGTTTGCACTTAGGTACTTGTTATCTACATCATAAAGGAATTTTAGCATTTCTTTTTTGACATTGTATGGTACAAGAAATTTTATGTCAGAGATTATTACAAAACAGATATGATATATGTGTAATTTCATGTACTGGGAACAATTTATGATGTTTAGGTATCATAGAAGGTTAAGAGTTCTTCATCACTGTCAGTATCTGTATTGTCTTCTTCAATTTCTACATTACCTGTGTCCTTTGGAGAGTCACTTTCCTCATTCCAGTAAATTTCATCATCCTCAATTTCATCCATAGCATTGCTGATGCTGCCTTTTAAAAATTATTTCATATCCACTTCCTTCTTGACACCATTCCATGATCTCAGGATCTAGTCACAAACCCCGGCAACGTGTGTTGTCTTGATTCCACCTGCAGGTGTGAAATCCTTACCAGCTGAGTGCATCTGCAATGTCTGTTCTTTCTTCCTCACTCATCACTGGCTGAAAAGGCTTTTGTTGCAAGTTCATTGTAAGCTCAACAACACGGATTACCATATTCCAGGGTATTATTTTGCATACAGATATTATTATTGCTTTCTAGAGTTACACTTTTAATGCATAAGCATAAATAAACGAATTAAAAACATTTACGTAGATATGGAATTAGTACTACCCATGTATAATGTGCACCCTGAGTGTTCCCTAAATTTTGGGGTTTAAAAATGTGCATTATACCCTTCTACCTCCCGCTCTCCCCTCCCGTCTCCCTCATTACAAATCTATTAATAGTAGAGTATAAATGTCTGTAAAATAAGTAAGTGAGGTGATGGTTATGTAAGTTTGATGTAAGCGTTCTACATTGTATATGAAATCAGCACACTCTACCCTGTAAATGTACATAGTTATTATTTAATAGAAAATTAAATAAAATAATAAAAACCGCCAAAATGAAAAATAAAAAAATAAAAATGTGCATTATACATGGCAAAATAGGCTATAGGCAATTATTTTGAGAGATATTTTCAAATTGCTCTTCATAAAGAATGTTTTCAATAAACTTCTCTTAGCATGAATTTATATGAATTGCTTTCTTTTCTTCTTAAAACACGTTTGGTGTTCAGATTAAATACAGTAACAGATGATTGCAGATGATTGTTTGCTGTAATTATTACTAATGTATATTCAGTTAATAACTCTATAAATGTTCGTTGGCGGTCTAATACTGTAAATCACACAATAGCCACTCAGTATTTTATGGATGATTGATTACAGAACAAGGAAAGAGTTGTTAAATTTAGAAACAAAATAAAGGCAGAAAATAATCCATTCCTTCAGAACAAGATGCAAGTCTGTACAAAGAATACATTTGGAAATTTCTTGGAAAAGGAAACCACAAACATAAATTTCTAGAGCTAACTAGATTATATGGGAATTATTGAGACAACACTCTTATGTTATAGATCTCAAAAACATTAGAGCCAGGCAGCACCTATGGCTCAAAGGCAATTACATATGGTGGAGGTAGTGGGTTCAAACCCAGCCCCGGCACTTTAGGAAGGCTATGTTAACCAGTGTGATGAAAATTTGTCATATGGTCTATAAAACCAGTGTATGGTGCCCCATGATCACATTAATGTACACAGCTATGATTTAATAATTAATAAAAAATCTTTAAAACAGGGTGGCTCCTGTGGCTCAAGGAGTAGGGCGCCGGTCCCATATGCCGGAGGTGGCGGGTTCAAACCCAGCCCCGGCCAAAAATCAAAAAAAAAAAAAAATCTTTAAAACACACCTATCACCTATAAGCCCCCTCCACTTGCAGATATCCCACCTTTTGGGGCCAAACCAATGTATGTTTTCCACATGATTATTTATGACCTCACTGGTAATTCCTGTCTCCCTAAAATGTATAAAACCAAACTGTCACCCCACTACCACAACTCCACATGCTCAAGGCTTCTTGGGTGTGGCTCTAGCTCTGGGTCCTCAAATTTGGGTCAGAATAAACATCCTTAAATTAAAAAAAAAAGCCCTGCCAGAAACTGCACAAAATAAATAAATAGATAAATAAACATTAGAGCCAGAATTATATTTAAAGCCATTCCAATAATCCAAATTCCATGCTGTATTCCATAGTATACATATACCACAGCTTATTAATCCATTTCTGAATTGATGGGCATTTAGCTTGTTTCCACAATTTGACAATTGTAAATTAAGCTGCAATAAACAGTCTAGGGTAAATGGCCATATGATAAAATGATTTTTTTTCTTCTGCTTAGATGCCCAGTAATGGGATTGCAGGATCAAATAGGAGGTCCAGTTTGAGTTCTTTGAGGATTCTCCATACTTCCTTCCAAAAAGGTCGCATTAGTTTGCAGTCCCACCAGCAGTGTAAAAGTGTCCCCTTCTGTCCACAATCACACCAGCATCTGCAGCTTTGAGTCTTTGTGACGTGGGCCATTCTCACTGGGGTTAAGTGATATCTCAGGGTGGTTTTGATTTGCATTTCTCTGCTAATTAGGGACTTTTTTTTTTTAATTTTTGAGATAGAGTCCCACTCTGTTGCCCCAGAATAGAACACCATGGCATTATAGCTCATAGCAACCTCAAACCCCTGACTCAAGCGATTTTCCTCCTGCCTCAGCCTCCAAAGTAGCTGGTACTACAGGTGCCTGCTACAATGCCCAGCTAGTTTTTCTATTTTTTAGTAGACACAGGCTCTCATTCTTGCTCAGGCTTTTCTTAAACTCTTGAGCTCAAGTAATCTACCTGCCTCAGTCTCTGAGAGAGCTAGGATAACAGGTGTGAGCCACTGCTGCCGGGCTAGAAACCCTATTTTGAATATTTATTACATGCCCAGCATTGTGCTAAATGCTAGAAACAGAGACATAATGACAAACTTTGTGATCTGGGCTTACCAGGTGGATTGATTTACTAAACCCAGCCTCAGTATGGCTGTGTCTGAAAAGGCAGAAAACAATGCAAGTTGACTTAGAGAAACCGGCTTTCAGATGGGATTGGGCTAGAGGTGGAGTATAGGAGTATTAGAACTTCACCCACAAGGCTTGATATCAGAGTATAAAAGGAACGATATTTTCTGCCTTTAGGAAAGTCAGCAATGTGAGAAGGTGAGGTGGCACAGGTCCAAAGTCAGACAGATCTCATTCAAATTCTGCCTCTCAGTAATTTACATTTCCATTTTCTTATCACTAAAATGAAGGGAAGACTTGTGGGAGGGAGAAAAATATTAGATGAAGTGTGTAAATTACTGAACTTGATGCCTGGCATATAATAAGTAATGAAAAATGTAGTCATTTCAATTATCATTACCATTATCATTATGCTGCGGTTTTAACCCTTAAAATGTTGACAAATCTGTACTAGGTTTCCTATTAGGTTAGAAGGCAGGTGAGGACACCAATATGAATACCAAGGGTATCCGTGTTGAAATTTGCAAAATATTATTCCAGCAAACTTGTAGCCAAGTAGGTACTCACTTTATACACGGTAAATGAATTAATGTCTGTTAATGTCTCCTCCCCAATTCTTGAATATGGTATTTTTAATATGAAAAATGTATGTAACAGGGAGAAGCTCATATCATAAATACATTATATAAATGGTCAAGGTTAAATTTCTCCTAAAGTTTTGCTCTGTTTATGATGTATTTTTTCGAAGTAAGCATATTCAGCGTGAGTCACAAACAACTCTGGATGTGGATTTTGCTTCTTAGCATATGTTTAAGAAATCAATCTTCTCTGTTCTAGAGCAGAGAGAGAAGGAGGGAGGGGGTGGGGAAAAGGAAGGGCACAAAGAGGGAAGGAGGGAGGCGGGTGGGATCTTAGTGTGTGACACATCTTGTACCCTCAATGAATCCCCAACAATAAAAATAATAAGTAAATTAAATAAAATAAATCAATCTTCTTAATGAAAAGAAAAAAGTTTCAAAATCACAATTATGAGTCTTATAGATTGATTTTTATAGGAGAAACAAAATGAAACTAAAGTCCTTGTCATGAAAAACCACTAGAAATCTCAAAATCTACAGATTTCATGATTTTCCCTTATAGCCCTATCATAAAATATCATATCATATATAGCTCCAGAAAATTTCTCAGCCAATCAAGGTTCATTTGTAAGGAAAACGGAAAATGTCTTTGTTTATGTCAAGAGCGAATGAAACATTTTCTAATGATAAAAGAAAGGGTTCCTAACACAATGTGAGTGCATCTTATACCAAGCTCATCTTTCAGAGCAGTTTCATTTTTGTTTTATCCTAAAAAATTTCAGTCATCTTTTAGTGCATAGTCCTAAAAAAGAAATGCTAAGTACCTCAAGACATGCCTTGCAAATGAAATGCTTTCAGTTAAACCTGCAGAGTCATCAGAGAAAGCAGCACTGTGCAAACTAGAAGTTACTCAAATTGAGTAGAGTGTGGGGTGAAGGTTAATAGGACTGGGTCGGGGGCAAGGCACAGAGCAAGGCAGCAGCCACATTCTATTCTGAATTCCGTGTAGTCTGTTGAACCATTTCCAGCAGCAAAGGGAGTTATTAGAGTTGCCTTTTAGAAAGAAGACTTTAACCACACCGTGGGAAAGGAATGCCTGGGTGGGCAGCAGAAGGGGCGGCAGAGAGGACCCATTAAGAGGTGAAGGCAAATCCCACGGTAAAAGAAATGAAGACACAGATCAAAATAGTAATCAGCTAAGGTCAAGAGAGAGCATGAAATCCAGAGAAGAACATCAATATAAAGACTGGCGATGGTTGAATCCTGGGGGAAATGCAGGTAACTGAGGTGCCTGTCTTGGCAGCATTTCCTTCCAAGCTCACCAGTATTGAGATTAGAGGGGACAGAACAAATTTGGGGATGAGGATTTTGAAGTTTCATTTTGGCTGTTTTGTAACAGCAAACTTCAGTGGTTGTAGCTTAAACACATAAGAGGTCACTTCTTCTTACATGACAAGAACTCCAGAAGTCGATGGTTGCCGCAGATCAATGATGTCAACACTAAAGTCTCCATGATTCCCTTTCTTTTCTCTCTTAACACAAGATAGTTGTGTTCCAGCTCTCAAGTACCTGTTCCAGAATGCAGGGAAGAAGGAAAGAAAGGGAAGAGAAGGCAACAGAAAAGCACAGGCTTTCCCTGCAATTACCAGCAAATTTCTGCTAACTTACATCTCACTGGCCAGAATTGTGTCAGAGGCCAGTCTTGGCTATAAAATAAACAGGGGAAGCATTTTATTAGTGTTCTATTTAGGAAAATAATGCACAGAAAAGTGAAATCAGAATAGGTTTTGACTGAACCTATGGAATTTGTCATAGATATAGTGACATTGAGATACCCAAGAGACATCCAAGGGAGATGTCCAGGAAACAGATGGATGTGTTTACTGCCTTCACTTGTATTTTTTCATAATATTTTCTTCTTTTGAAAATGCTTATCCCCTTGGTTTATTATCAAACACCAGCTTCTTTGAAGTTTCTTCCTATTACATCCTATTCTGGAACCCCTGAGCGTGGCTGAGGCTGGGGTAAAGTTTGAGAGCCACCATCCTGCAAGGAGTGGTCATGCCATGGAGGGACCTATCTCTTAGAACACAAAGAAAGAGAGTCAAGGGTACAACTTTAGGAAGGCCAGACCTTAAGGACTTAGTAATAAGAAGAAACTTCAAAGGAGCTGGTGTTTGATAATAAGAAGTAATAACAAAGCGAAGGGGGTAAGCATTTTCAAAAGAAGAAAATATTATGAAAAAAATTCAAGTGAAGGCAGTAAACTTTCCAAGTTTACTATGATGTAAGAAAAGGAAGGAAGAAAAGGTATCTGGACACAGTTTATTGGCAGGTGGCAAGAAATGGAGCAAATTACTATCTAGTGGGCTCCACTTTCTGTTTATGCATTTGGAGATAAAGTCACCAGTGAGACCAGTGGAGGTGTTGAAGTGGAGGAGCTCAAGGAGAATGCCAAAAATTTGAAGTAGCCTTTCTGGAGAATGAGGAAGAGTTGCAACCAGGATAATACAAAAAAGACTACCAGGCAGTACTGAGAAACCAGCAGGAAATGTCGCGGTATTTATTTTTACATTTGTGTGAGTTTTGCCAGTGTCACCAAGAAGCATGTGGAGCTTTTCGTTGGAGAAACACTGGGTTGTTCCAAGATTGGGAAGTTTCTGAGCATCTTTGGCAAAATAAAAAAGAAGGAAGTGAATTGTTTAGAGATAGAAACGAACAGTACGGACATAAAATGAAAGAAGGCTAGAAATCACGGGCATGGAAGTTCCGCATGACTGAAGAGCAGGAAGGGATATATGTTTCAATTGGAGAAAAAGTATTAGGATTTAAGATAAGAGGTAGAGAAGTTCTGGCCTGATTGAAAAGTTCTGAAGTTTATCCAGAGATATTGTCGAATGAAATGGAATGGAATTCTTTGAGGGCAAATTTTGAAATGGAGAGAATGATAACAACCAGGGTGTCACACACAAGTATAATAAAATGTGGGTAGAAGACGACAGCCACAAGTCAGGACCAAGTCAAATGAGCTGCAGGGAAGCCTAATACAATGGGCTCAGTGCCCATAACTGAGCGGCTAGGGTGCCAACCACATACACTGGAGCTGGTGGGTTAAAATCCAGTCCGGGCCTGCCAAACAACAATGACAACTCCAACCAAAAAAAAAAAAAAAAATAGCCATGCCTTGTGGTGGGCACCTGTAGTCCCAGCTATATGGGAGGGCAAGAGAATTGCTTCAGCTCAAGAGCTTGAGGTTGCTGTGAGCTGCGATGCCATGGCTTTCTACCCAGGGTGACATAGTGAGACTTTGTCTCAAAAACGAAACAAAACAAACAAAAAAGACCCCTAATGCAATGGATAATGGTTTAATAGAGAAGGTAAACTTCCTGACTATGTAGGCAGCCTCCCCTGGAGAGGCTGGAGCGGGCTCTAAGGAGAGGGCGACTTGTCACTTCCCACTGGGCTGACTGGCAAGTTTGCCCACTCAGCACAGGGCTGGGTTTCTGGGGAGGTGAGGAGTGGAGGAAACCTTGTGTGAAGCCTTTGAGGGTTGTAGAAGGGTCTTCCTACCAGGGGTGGAAGTGGCAGAAGACTAGTGAAACTGGATTAGAGCAGAGAGGAACAGCAACCCTTGCACATTGGTCCCTGCTTCAAGGCCCAGGGATGCAGGGATCTGCTAGTGTTTGGGTTTACATGCCCTGAGCCTTAAAAAGTGTCAGGGGCTCCAGCAGATGTCTTTGATCAGTGCTCCTATAGAACACTGGGGACAACATGTCATGAGATCCCAAAGAAATCTGACCCCAGGTATGCCAAGAGTGAAATTACCTCATCCCTGAGAGAAATAGCTCTGGTCTGGAAGGGCACTCTGCCTTTCTGGAGGGAGGTGGCTGTGCCAAGATCGGTGTATTTTGAGAGGTCATTACTGACTCCCTGGAAACAGCAACATGTCCCCAGGGAAGAAGAGGAAATGGGTCCCTCTTCAAGGAGCTGGGTGCTGCAGGCAGAGTGCATATTTTAAAATTTAAGTGGGCACTTAAAATTATTTAACCAGGGACGGGGAGAATACTTTCATCTGAAAGGAATAATTCCATGGGGGTCAATAAAAGTAGTTTAGCAGTTATAGAGATACCTGCCAACTCCGATCGTCCAATTTGGTATTCCTCTAAAAATACAGCAATGTTGCATTACAAGGGAGAAATACGACTTATTCCCTTGCAGCCAGACAATTCTGTAAGGAATGAAAGGAGCATCCAGAGGAACTGAAGTCAAGGAACAGTGATCAGACAAGGGGCGGAACTCGGAGAACTGTCATAGTTTCAGCCAGTCACTGCAGCACTCCATGACAAGTTAAGCAAATTTTGAAAATTATGTACTAAACATATTTACTTTACACAAGTTTGAACCAGAAAATCCCTGTTAATTATCTTACTGCACTCTGTTGAGAGCTATGCCGATCTACTCAGTAATTTGGAGCTTCCTTTGTGATGTCTCCAGCAAAATGATACACTTTTTAAGTGTGGAGATTTCCGAGGCTAACGCCGTTTTAAGCAAATCCACTAAATACCACCTTTTCTGTGTGTACAGACTCTGTGGCTCCAAGAGATGACACTCACAACCCAAAGAGCTGTGGTTCATTTATTTTTAATATGCCTGAACCTGACCAAGTGACTAATCATCCCAAGTGGAGAAAATAATGAGAGATGCTAATAAGCTTTTTTGCCTTTCATGATAGTTTAAAGAAATTTTATTAGTGGGACTAATCACTTTTAATATCTAAATGAATACTCAAAAAGATTCTTGTGGCCGGAAAATAATAGGTTTTACGGACTCTTAAGGAGGAGCGGAGTTTGGTGGCATTTAGCATTTCTATGTGGCTTCAAATAAAAGTTTGTTTTCTTTCCTTATCCAAGACACTCCCTAGTGGCCCGGTGGTTAGGACTGGGTGCTTTCTCCTTCGATATCCAAAAGTGTAGAGGTAGGCACCCCACAGTTGGCACTGCAGCTTCAAAGAACCATCTATGTGCTATGCTGTACTTTTCTGCTCATGGTTACCTCATGGTCCAAGATGGCTGCTCAACTCTTACACTCACTTTTGCATTCCAAGGAGAAAGAAGAAACACAGTTATGAAGAAAAAGTGACAGCAGAGAAGTGAATCTTCCAGAAATTCATAGCAGGCATTCACTTACATTTCTACAGTGAGAACTGTGTTCCCTGAACACCTTTAGCTACAAAAGAGACTACGAAATAGATTGTTTTAGTGCCTAAAATAATATCACCTCCAACAAAATAAGGGTTTTTCTGTCAAAAAAGAAGAAAAGAGAATGGATGTTGTGTAGGCCCGTAAGGCAGGCTGCCACAGGACTGGAGATCACTGAATGCAGTTCTTTGGCTTCTCTTCTCTCCAGCTTTCACCATTTTGTAGTGAGAAAACTGAATCAAGTGACTTACTCAGGATGGCACAGCCAGTTCGTGACACAGTTGGAACTAAAACTCGCAAGTGTGACTCCCAGAACAGTGGTACTCTTTCTAATGTATTCTCTTGGTCTCTTATTCCGTGAAAGGAGCACGAAGCCTCCCCAACTATACAGGCGCCATCCTTTCTTCTCCCAGCTCCCTCAACTCTGGATTTGGTCACAGTAAAGATCACATAGTCTGGCCACAGCTCAGAAATGATCAATATTCACTCCGGTGGGCTGCACTGGTGATCCAAAATAGTGAAGACTTAGGATAACATAAAGGCTTAGGATATATAAACTGCAAAGACTAACAGGTAAGGAGAAATTCAAAAGGAAGCACAGAATACAGTAGTTTCTTTGGCCCGAGCTGTAGGAAGGCATGACTTGAGCCTTTATTTACCTCTAAATCTGCTGTCCGTCTCCCACTCTCCACGTAGGTCTGTTCTTTGAAATATTGCTTTGATTCCTGTCTTATCTTGAACTTTACTGGAGTCATAGTCTAGTTAGAACCAACAGGGCTGACCTACCAAGTGTCACAGAGCAGGTACCCAGTGGAAACCCTCAGTAGAAGACAGAAATGTCACCGTAACAGGTAATGATTCAAACACCAAGACAGCACTAAGGCTCTGAGGAGCAGGAGGTCACCCAGCCGGCCACTGACACTGTGCTTTTCTGTACTCTGCAGCCGGTTTATTGCAATCATAGATTGAAATGTGGGATCCCTGGGCATTTGCAAAGTATAAAAATTGAGCATTTAAAAATTATCCTGCTATTTTGATGGTCATTTATTTAAGTAGCTTGGCAATCAGAGCACAGTATGTTTCTGTAACATTACAGCAAATCTCTTCCAAGCAGCATCTAAGAGAATTAGGACCAATGAAATACAGATTTCAGTTCACTATTAGGAAGAAATTGCTACTGTGGGTGTCTTGGGGTCATGAACTGCAATGTATTCTCAGCATGGCACTTTGCACATTCTGGGTATTTAATCTGGGTATTCAATCATTCTGTCCTAAAATGGTATCCAAAAACGCTGAGAACTACCTCATGAAATTATAATCCTTCCTTTGAATAGGAGCTTATATAGTAGATAACCTTGGAGTCGCCATCCCAGAAAAGATACTGTGATTTGATTATGAAAATATAGATTATTAGCATTATCAGTTTTTATTTATTTATTTATTCATTTTTAAGACAGAGTCTCAAGCTGTCACCCTCAGTAGAGTGCTGTGGCATCACAGCTCACAGCAACCTCCAACTCTTGGGTTTAAGCAAATCTCTTGCCTCAGCTTTCCAAGTAGCTGGGACTACAGACACCTGTCACAATGCCCGGCTATTTTTCGGTTGTAGTTGTCATTGTTGTTTGGCAGGCCCCCGCTGGATTCAAATCCGCCAGCTCCTGTGTATGTGGCTGGTGCCTTAGCCGCTTGAGCTACAGGTGCCGAGCCCATTGTCAGTTTTTTAAAACTGACTTTTTTTTTCTGAAGAAGTGAGATGAATCCTTTCCCCTCGTGGATTTTTACATGCTTGTTCTTCCTCTTGGAATTCTCATCCCTCAAGTTTTCACACCCTTCAGTTCAAATGTCTCCTCAGAGAAGTCACCTATAACTCACCTGGGTGAAACAGCCACAGCTCATCCGTCAGTGACTGACCATGCTCAGATTCCTCACAGGAAAAGGCATTAGCAAACTGGCAGCAACACATTTGTCTGATTGACTGATAAATACCATTTCCACACAAAGCTTCCACCGAAGAGACCCGTCAGGCCTTCGCAGCTGCGTCTGGGCACTGTTTCTAACGGCCCCCAATAAATAGTAGGACGTGGTCAGATACGCACATACCACAGAAACCCCCACAAGCAATATTTTTTAGGCAAAATTATCTCTAAATCCCAGACTTTTAAAATTTTTTAAACATTATTTGTATAGGTATATATGTAGGTGCCAAAAGGTATCTTTTTAGTAACAAATGGCACACAACATCTTGGTCTCAAGGACCTATGTTTAGGTGATATTAGAGCTTTCAGAACTATGGACAGATGAGTCTTCTGCATTTAAAAGGAATATCCAACATGGTACCTTCTAAAATGAAAGAATAGCCTTCCGAAAGGCAACGCAAAATCTCTGCTGAGATAGTGAAAATTGTTTATGATGTTATTTCGAATTAAAATTTAGTTTCACATGTACTACAAGAACAACACTCTCTCTAAATAGAAGGTAAAGCATTCCAGATATAGCTAAAACCCCTGGACACCCACTCCTAGTCCAGAAACATATTCTAGAGGTGGCTACCATTATGCAGATTTCCTTTTATTCTCCCAATGGTGATGTCGTTGTTCCCACAAAATCAGTATTCAGGATGTTCTTGGTTCAATGAGTGTACGTGTATGGGTGTGTGTTTCAGGTGGGATGAACTGTTCTGTAATCCTTGGTTTTTTCTTTACCACCTGTCTTGAAGAGCTCTCCATGATAGCCCATTTATGTCTATCCTTATACATGTTTCTTACGCATTCTGTGTGGGATTTTCTAGGGCAGACCCTGAGAAGTTTGGCTCCAGGGCTACAGAATCTCCGAATCTTTTATTTTAGTATAAACTGCCCTTCAACAGTATTTGATGGGCAGTTGTTTCTCATTGCTCTTTCTGACATTAGACATAAAAGTTTTTTTGCAATCTTGATAAATAATGACATTCTTTCCTAGCCTTAAAAAGGTCCATTCTCCACCAAAATTAAACGGATAGACAGATACTGCACTGTGCGTATATGTGTACTAACAAGTATCACTCATAGATGTTTATTCAAACTAAGTCTCCTCATAAGATTAGAAACTTCGTGTTATTTTCAATAGTCTTATTATAATGAGCATTTAAACACAAAGCACTTTTCTAACTTTCAATCAATATCCTAAACTCCAGTTTCAGTAATGAATTAAAAAAAGAACATGTGTACTAAATCAAGATTTCAAGAAGCTCACACACCATCCCCATTCCTTTTGTTTCTTAATATCCTGGATCTTTCTGTATAAGATCTGGGAATCTGAGTTTGGTAGTCAGGATATTTGAGAATCTCAGGGAATGTGACTGCAGTTGCTGAATAGTGGCAAATTTACAGAGCAAAGAAAAGGTCAAACAATCATTTCTTTCCCTCGGTGAGAATTGTTTATGAAGAGAGAGCAGTAAGTCTAATCTTTTACGCGTTTAACAAATATGTATTGTCTACTTATGCAGGCGGTGGGTGTATGTGTGGATAAAATAATTATTTGCTCCCATACAGCATTCAATGTGGCAGAAAAGGGACAGACAACAAACAAACAAATAATTAGCAGGTGGTGAAGAGCATGAAGGAAACATATTGGGGGCTGAAATGGACAAAAGTGGGGACACATGATTGTGCCATGGTTGGGCCTTGCTGAGACACTAAAAGAGGCTCTCTGTGCACAATTAGGGAGAAAGCAAGCCAAATATCATAGTATTTCCACACAGCCTTAACTGTGAAGGACTGAGAGAACTCAGTGGGGAGGGTGACCAGAGGGCTGTGTGAGTAGGAGAAAGTGATATGGGACAGGCCAAGTGCCAATAGCTTTGCAGAATAAGTTAAGAGAAAATGAGGGTGGTCCAACCCGCAGGTGCAGCTCAGTAATTGGGACAGAGGAGAGAAGTTTCAGAAAGCCGCCAACATGTGGCAGTTCTCCACTGCACTTCTCGCTTAGTAGGAAACATGCCTCCATAATGACATCGAGGGCACTGAGGTGTTACCTACTGTTATAAATAAATGAATGTGTTTTGAATAAAATGCATGTATCTTATTTCGGTTCTGCCCTATCAGGAGTTCTTAGTAAATGTTTGCAGAAATGAAATTTGTCTGTTAAATTAAATTCTCCTGAAATACTTCTCACTTCCCTTCTCACATTAGCTGTCTTTTCCACTTGATGTATTGGTGTCCATTATAGTATTTTTTATGAGGTGACACAACGGTATTTTTAGGGTAAAATTCGCATCCAAATTTTTAAACATGAGCAAAGAAATGACATGAATATCAATGTCAAAATAAAGATTAAATTATCTTTGGAATTTCTGTTAACCCCCTAATTCACTCTACTAATGAAAGTAGCTAATTTTAGCCAAATAACTATTGGTAAGTCAGTAGCCCAAGAAGGGTGAATAAGAGCTGTCCCCTTCATCCATGAAGGCTATTTGGCACAGAAAATCTTATTTTTCAAATTGTATCACTATTTGTCAGGTTAATGGCAACTAATATTATCATTTTAATGCAGGACTGTGGTTTACTGATTCACCCGGAGGAAACCTGTGGGTTACAGCCTATTTCTTCTGACTACATTGAAACCATTTCTCAGTCGGAGCTGAAGAGCTGCCCATCTGGGGACGTGCAAGGTGACTATCACATGAGGTATCGCATCTCTAAGGAAAAAATTCTTTAGTGTAGATAAGCAGGTGCTTATTTAAACTATCCTCTTACCAAAAAATTCAAGGGCATTACTTTTCTCATCATTACGAATTACAACACACATAATTAATGCAAATGCATTGTTTTAATACTTGAAATACTTTGATTAATCAAATTCTTTTCTTTTCACCATCCTTTGTCTTCCTAGTTAATCAATATTCAATTTACAGATCTCGGCACAAAAGTCACTCTCCCCAGAGAGCCTTCCATGAGCCTCTGAGTTACTTCCATAGTACATATTTCATAGCACTCTACATTTCTGCCACAGCAGTTATGATAATAGTGAAATAATTAAGTATGTAATTGACTGTTTAATGCCAGTCTTCCCAGGCTGCCAGCTTCATGAGGGAAGGGAGTTGGAATTGTGCACATTATGTTAATTCACTTGGCATCATTCTCTGTTCATGGTAGATAGGAAATAAACATCTGCTGTTACCTAAAGAACTGCAAAGGATACAAGTTCAGTTTTTAACGATTTCTTTTTATTTTAAAACATCTTTGGGAATGATCACTGATGTCCCACATATATTGAACATTCAGACAGGCAGGGAAATTGTGACATGAAATTTAAATCATAGTCTTAAATTCTGCCTAAGCCTTCAGCAGACCTGGAATGAGAAACTTCATTAGTGCCTTTCTCTTCATTCCCTTTCTTTCTCCTTCCCCAGCAATCTTCTATTAATGGAGATGGAAGGATCTAGCAAAAGCCAGATGCCTTAAAGCAATTAGAGGGACATGGATGGTCTTCTCCAGGCTTCCTGATTATCTCTCTGTTCTCCTGACCTCAGGTTTCCCTTTATCTAAAAAGTCTGAGAAAACATTCATGAGCTTTTCTACCCTTGCCATGAACTTCACACCACAGCTTGAATGGAAAATGAGTTTCCCAAATGGGCAGGACAAATTGCAATTTGGCACGCACAGTTAACAAACGTGGGCACGTCCCCAGTCTTGAACATGTGTTCTGAATAATAAACTGCAGTCAGCGCATAGGGAGGGATTTCCCTGTCATGGTGTGTCAGGTGGTGTGATTCGTGACCTGCTGCTGAATGAGATACAAACCTTTACATACAAAGAAGACAGCAGTGTGTCAAGTGAAAAATTTTTTTATCATATGACAATTTACGACAACCATAAAACAACTTAATTCTGTTCTTCTTGCTACATGGAGTTATAGTTCTTCAATAAAAAAGTTCAAGATACGTTACTGGGATTCCTCAAGAAGCAGCAGGTTGATCTGTCCATTAAGTGCGTGCTAACTTATGTCAGGTTCTGTTATGAAGCCGGGTATGGGCCTGGACCTTGCCAGGGAGGCTGCCAAAAACCAGCGCCTTCCAGTACTTGAGTAGCCCCTTTAGAGAAGCTCCCAAAATCAAGTCCCAGATCAATCTCCTGGTGCTCAGCCTCTGTAACCTGGCCCCTTCCTGTCTCTCCCACCCCCTCCAGCATCTTTGCCTCACTCCGAGCTGATAACACTGCTCCAGAACTCCAGGCTTTTGTCCACGCTGTTCCCTCTTCCTGCAAGGCTTCTTCCCGCCTTTGCCTGATTTCTCCTGCACTGTCTCTTTTTCTCCAGGAGGCCTTTCTCCACCACCAGACTCCCAGTGCAGCCTCTCCTCTGTGTGCCTGGAGCATTCTGGGCATATCTCTACAATAGCACCTCCCACGTTATGTTTCAAGTATTAATCTTCACGTTCCTCTCTCTTGCTCTGGTCAGTGGTCTCCTAAGTGAGAAGACGCACCTCAGAAAGGGGAGAGGGTGGTATAGGGACCTCTCAGGGTGAAGCCAGAAAGGATGTGCTTTTTTTTTTTTTACCTAATTATAGTATTTTTATGTGCTTTTTTTTTTATATGTGCTTATATGTGCTTTTTTTTTTTTTTACCTAATTATAGTATTTTTATGTTTAATAATGGGCATACTACATAAATATAGGAGCATCTATGCCTATATTGCATTACATTCAGGGTATGTGAGCAATATGTTTTTACTGATCACATGTTTCTCCAGAGCAGAGATTGCCCCTTGTTTATGTCCCAATTCCTAAGATGTGATTTTAAATGGTTGCTGAAATAAAATTAAGATCCAAACCCTCTTCCCTTCCACGGAAGGCTGTAAACGGCCAGGACACAGTCACCACAACCAACTGTTCCACTGTTGATCTGCCCGAAGAACTCAGAGTTACTGAGAGGAGTCAGAACAACATGCAGGAATGGATGGTTGCTGCCACAGATGGTCTCCTTCCTTCCTAGCAGGATTCCCTCCTTCTGAAAGAAGTTGTCATGGTAGACAACTTTGGAAGGCAATTGATTCAGGGACTCTGGGTTTAGTGTAGAAGGCCAAACACAGACAGGCTCCAAAGTAATAGCACATTACAGTTATTTAGAAAAATTGGATTTTTTTTTTTACCTTATTGATGTAATGATGTCAAAATGTCTTTTTCAATAACGCCAGCTAATATACTCTTGAAGGACTATATTATTTTAATTCTTAAATCAATTCTTATCCTTTAGGAAATAATATAACTGTAAGACACAACCTAGAATTAAATCTTTTGTTAAGAAAGTAAAAAAAAAATATTCTAATTTGGAGAACAAAGAAATACATATAGTGATCATTGAATGAGAATCAATGCTAAGGAAAAGAGCTCTGATTATAGTTCAGGGTATGTCCACAATGAAAAGATTTTATCATGCTTTATCTTTAGCAAGGAAATATTACAACTTATACTTTAACATTTCTAATACTGAAAACAGAGATGTATTTTTTCTTCTTAGATAAAACCCACTTGATAACATTATAGAGCTAGGACTTGGTACTAACATTTACATGATTTTATATCTCATGCTGGTCTTAAGTCAGAGTTGAAGTTTTTCTGTCCATTGTATCACCTCACCCGATTCACTTAAATGGATGAAATCTAACTTTCATTAAATATAGAGCCATAATTATAAATCAAATAACGTCTCCCAAAGGACAGTTTCGTTCCTCAGAATGTTATTTCAGAAATCACAGCTTTGATTCATTCAGTGTTCAAATATATAACAGAATTTATGACCTTTTGTGGGGATAGTTTTAGTTAAGAGCTGGTAATATTTAAAATGTCAAGAAGTGCAGTCCTGCAGATGTTATGCAGATGCCTATTTCACGAAGTTACTAACTCACAATAAATAAAAGGCATTGTTAACCAATACAAACAAGCAAAGAGCCATGACTACATAAATATAGAGCCATTGGAGCCAAGTTTTCAGAGACCCCATCAGGGCTCCTTTTTATGTGCATGTGATTTTATGCCCACAAACTAATGGCACCCATATTTGCATCTTCATGCAGGTGGGTAGTCATTTGTTTATTCATCCTTAGCATTGAGTGGTTAAAAAGAGTATCAGTTTGTGCAAAATTAGCTGTCAGCAAGGTTGGGGGGTAGAGTGTGTCTGGGATGCATAGGCTCAGACATCCTCAGGGATCTGATGAAAACTTGGCCTTTCAAAAGATTATCAAATATAATCTCATTAGGAGAAATACATTTATGCCCTCAACATACCATGCTGCTGTTAGAAAGAAAATTAACTTTGTTTAAACACAATATCTGTAGACACATGAAAGCACTGAGTAAATTCAGCTTTTTAGAAGAAGGATAAATTCCTTATAAGACCAGCTGATGGGTTTTCCTATAGTGCTACCAAAGAGGCTGTGGGGCTATATTTCATTTTCAGCTGATGATTTTATGCTGACCCATTCTGACATGGTAACAAGGTCATGCAAATTGGAGACTTGGAGATCTCAGTTCTGGTCCAGCATGACCTAAATTCTATTATTTTATTAATAACTCTTTGAGCCTCAATTTTCCTCTTCTTGAAAATAAGAGGGTAGAAAGTAGAAGCTAAAAAGCCCCTTCTAGCTTCATACGAGGGGGTGCTACATACCCACTCAATGTGGACCTCTCTGAAGAAAAGACTCTACCTATCCTCTAAGGAAATTTTCCTGAGAAATTTATCAGCGATGGTCAAACTTTCAGGCTGTGTCTAAATCAAATAGGATTAGGAGAAGCCAGACAAAGATGTGCAGGAGATTGGTCCTTGATTACAAACCATGCATGCCAGGGAAGAAATAGAATTAGAAAGTAAGCCATATTCTGGATGAAAAAGACAGAAGAATTATTAAAAGAGAATGAATGGGGACATAAACCCTTTTGAAGAGAGTCTTTATTTTGCCATCCAAAAGCCAGCACCTCTCCTAATTGTTTGGTGTGGTCCCTTTTAGTAGTACTGCCCTTCTCTATATCTGGAAACTTTAGAAACATCTTCCACATGCAGACCCTCGTTTTCTTCAGTAATGACATCTAAGTGGCCAGTCAGTTCTTCAGTCTCACTCCTGTCAGGCTCATCTCTTCACTGTCCCTTCCATGTCTGCAAATCTTATATATCCATTAAGATATCCATCTTCACATTTTGTCTCCTCCATGGAACCTTCCAGAAGACTTTGACCTCCATTACTCTCTCTTTATTCTGAACTACTATGGCTTACTTGGATTTGGAGGTGGGAAAATGCATAAAATATAGACATCAGCTTTTACGTACCAGGCACTATAGCTGGTGGTACACATATTTTCCTTACAGAGAAGTAAATTTAATCATGAGAAGATTAAGTTGTCTAATTTAAACAGTGGGTCTCGACCTTGGCTGCATATTAGAATCACCTGAAAAGCATTAAAAAAAAATAGGAATGCCTGAGTCCCATCCTGGCTGATTCATAGGAATCAGCCAGGTTATACCCAGGCTGATTCAGGCTTAATCAGCCTGGGTATAACCTGGGCCTGGAGAATTTAAAAAGTTTTCCAGGTGACTCTAATACAGTCAATGGTGAGATCCGCAGGGCTAAAGGTGAGTCCAGGTGTGCGCAGTCTCCGGCGCTCAGATTCTCTCCTTCTCGCACAGTTTGCTCATTTATGCACTAGCTGTTATCACACTGTAATTATTTTACATGTAAAAAATCACAGTCCTCTAACTTGATTATAACTTTTGAGGTTTGGAATTACAGTTAAGAACATGGATTCTGGAGCTGACTGCCCCACTCAGATTCTGGTTCTGCCACCTTGGCACCACCTTGGACAAGTTACTTAGCCTTGCTGACAACTGGTTAAGGAGATGATAATGTGGTTTTTATGAGGCATAAATAAGTTAACATATTTAAAAAACTTTAGAAAAATCCCTGAAATCTGTGAAGTGCTATGAAAATGTTTGCTATTTTTTCAAAAAATTGCCATGATATTTTAACACCAATAGCACCTGACACTTCAAAATCCCCTTCAGGTTAGATTCTTCATGTATTGAATTAAAATCCTCCTGGAGAGTGAAATGTCTGTGCAGAAACGGAAGATTACTCACCATCCCTGACACTGTGGATAGAGATGGAATAAGGCAGTTTTCTAGATTTCTCGTTACATTTAAAGCTCAAAGCAAACAAAAAATCTTATAGTAAGAGGAACAAATAAGTCCACGTGACTTATTCAAGATTTTGTATTTCTGTTCCAGTTGACATCGGAGCCCCCCTAAAGTGGTTGTTGAATGTTTTTTCTCTTTCCTAAAATTTAAAATTTTCTCATCTCCTTTCCTCTCTATTTTCCTTTATCTCTCCCAATTTTTCTCTCAATATATCCACATGCTTTTTCTCCTTTTACAATAGCCATAAACTTTCATATTAATTTATAATTATTCCACATACACAAACCCTCACATACATAATTCTGACATCCATGAAGTCATGAATGGAAAATGCACTGTATTCATCCCTTGAAAGTAGAAATTCTTTCCACTAAAATTCATATCATACTAGATACCTTTGTTAGCAGCACCACAAATCAGAGCGAGACTGGATATAGTTTTAAAAATGTTACCTTTCTAACTCAAGAAGCAACTGGAAATATTCAGCTCCTCAATATTTTGAAGGAGAAATATGAATGAGTAACAGAAGCAGGTAGAGAAAGTGATTATCAGAGACATCGTTGTATTCTCCACCAAGGAAGGAAATAACCACTCCATATTTGTTGACATAATGCACTGTGTTTACAGTCAGCACATTTTTGAAAAGATGAATAAGGGAACCACTGAAATAGAATTAATTTCTTGATGTTTTTCTAATAAATTAGAATTAATTTCTTGATGTTTTTCTAATAAATTGTTAATGGATCCACCACACTACAAGCTGATGTGTTCTGAATGTGTTATTAATAAAATAGGAGAGATCTTAAGTGTATAGGAAATATTCATTTATTCTATAAACATTTACTAAAGCGTGTGACCTACTTTCTGCCTGAACTCTATTATTAACAGGAGGTGAATACAATATTCAGACTGTGCTAGGTTCTTTAAATACATTCTTCCATTATATTCTCACACCATCGTGTGAGCAGATTAGTATATACCTCATCTAAATTGAAGAAGAAATTGAGGTGACATAACTATAATAAAAATATTCATACCTAAAAGGCCATTGATCTAGTTAAGGAAAAATAAGTAGTCTTCAAAATAATAAATTTGGGGTAGACTGAAGTACTTGTATGTTAAATCTCTTGAGACCAGGGAATATGCTTATTCTTGGATTGATTACCTAAGCATGTGTTAGCCTAATAAATATTTGAGGCCAACTGCTAATTTGGGAGGCTCCCAGTCTACTTTGGTCCTATCAAAGTACCTAATGTACTATTTGAAAATAAGTAATGATTGAGTAGTACCTGATCACTTAGGGTCTTTTTAAGATATATGGTTTGATGGAATGGAGTTCATATTTGAGTTGAGTTCAGCATGACATGTATTATTTCAGAACATTATTAGATGCTGCTATGCTATTTGATTGGCAGGAGGCCATGCATTGCTCCATGGGATTTATATAATAAGAATGGACTTCTTACTATAATTTCTGGTAATGCCATACCATAGCTGAATTCTAAAGTTACTTCCAAACTATAATTTCACCAGTAGAAACTGAACCAAAGGAAGTTTTGCCATTTATTTCAGGCCAGTGGATTGTGCCATGCCTTAGTTGTTCAGACAACAGGACCTGTGACTGGAGAAAAATAACTTGGCAGCCCCACAACTGCCAATATGGCGTCCTAACTAAGTCTCAACTGCAGCAGTGCTTTGGAGGAAGGAAGGTAAGTTCTGGATCCAGAAGGGAAGCCTTTAATTTATTCCCCCTCAAACACTAAAAGTCATACAGTTGTGCACGTATCTGCTAGATCAAGTCCTGCTTCTCTCTCTTTCTCTCTCTGTAGAGAGTAAACTAACTGCATGTACTTTGGATTTTTGAATCATGTGTAGATGTTATCCTAGAAGAGCCTTAACAACTCTTGCTCCAAATATTCAATTTTCTGCAAATAAGCCTATTTAACAGATGGAGGATATCAATGTCCTTTGCTGACCCAATTCCATGCTGTTTTCTCAGCATAAATTAGTAGGCGCTTGCCACATTAACTGGCAGTTGTCAGTTGAAAGCAGCTGGCCTTGTCAACTGCAGCCCTGGCAGACACTTCTATTAAAACAGACATCTGTAGCTCAGGGCAAAAAACCAAATGGTCCTGCATGCAAGACTCATTTCTAGAACTTCGTGATGCACAGCATGGTCTGTCCACACTAACCTTGCTCATCTTCTCTCACGTTCCTGGGCAGGTCTCACGCGGACCTCACTAAGCTGACTTTCCTTTAGTGAGACTTCCAAGCTGAGGTCTTGGACATGCAGTGTCTTCTTGCTAGGCATGCTCTGACTAGGTAGAGGCTGGCCGAACTCATGGGCATGCAAGATGGGCACAAAGACTGAGATGCTTGGTTAACATCAAGTAAGTGTGATCCTTAACTGGACTTTCAAAGTGTTTTATATTAAATTGACATTTCCTTATACACTGTTCGTAAATCTTATTTTACCCTTCAGCAAGATTCTAAAATTTGGTTTTTATAAGGATTTGCTAATGTGTATCTACGAAATGGCACCAGATATTGGATGGAATATACACCAAATTCCCTCCTAGCAACTAGTTTGAGGATGACAGGAGGCAGGGGAGGAAGATGGACAACTTCTTCAGGGTGATTTCAGAATAAATGTTCCAATGACCATGATTGAGAGTGTCTCTAAAAATAAAGCAGCAGCATTCATTACTTCTAAAAGGGAAGTCTCTTTTAGAGACTTGTGTGGCTGTTGGTGGTATTAACTGAGTGTTGATTCTGTGGGAGGAGCTGTGCTCCTAACCTTTTCACTCTTTAAATCCCACAAGACTATAAACTTCCTGAGGGAAAGGGAATGTAATGTGTTCGATTCACACCATAACCTCACTGCAGAGCACAATTTTTGATACATAACAGTCAGTAAATAGTCATTGAGGAAATGAACAAATGAAAATCTTGTTTTTCCTAATGACAGCTGAGGTAGACATATCTGTTTTCTACTGAAGAAAATTCAGAGGGATTGAGTAATACAGTGGTGATCATACATGTATAGAAGTGGCTGCTAGTCAGGCATCTCTAACCACCAACCTCCATATCCCAGAAATGTGGGAGCAAGGACCATAGCTGTGACCACAACAACCAGACTTTTCTAAACTCAGAATGTCATTCTGACCTCAGAATTTAGAGTGTTCAGGAAAATTCCAAGAAGGTGTCACAGTCTATTAACCTGAAAAGCAATAGATGTTCCTTTAAGTTCATTGTTGAATGCCATGGCTTGGGTACAAACGTCTTGTTTCTCAGGCTCATTTTCTTCATCTGTGAAATAAGACGTATATCATCAAACCTTCAACAGTAGCTTCATCAACTTTGTGCAAAGAGCAAGGCTTTCTTTGTTACTGAAACTTTGGCACGTGTCCCCTGAAGCCATGTCAGAAAAAAGAGGGACAGGCATTTTGAAGAGAAGGAAAGAGAAGTTTACCACTTCACCTGGCAAAGGAGGAACATGGCATCAGTGACCGCAAATCCAAATTCCTGCTTCTGAGCAGAAGCACAGTGCTTTCAAAGGTTCTGATCCCATCATCCCATTTTGAGCCAAGACAATCTCAGGGCCTCTGCAACAGTCTTGGGACCTCTGCCCAGATTAATCCTATCGTCAGTCAAAAAGATCTTGTGACCGCCGTCCAGACAAGATTCCCTTCCCTGGAGCTCTGTCTTGTGGCCAGAACATAAGACACACTCCCTGCTCCTCCTGACCACTGGCCTGAGGCAGGGATTCAGGTTTCAGTTCCCCAAAAAGGTGGGGAGACAGAAAATACTTTTGCCATTTTTTTTTTTTTTTTTTTCCAGATCATTCCCTCTAAAACATCTCTGATGTCTTTGCTCAGGCTACTATAATAAAATAGTAGACTGAGTGGCTTAAATAATCAACATGTATTTCTCACAGTTATGGAGGCTGGGGAATTTGAGATTGGGGTGCCAGCAAGGTGGGGTTCTGGTAGGGCCCTCTTCCTGGGTTCTGTTGGCTGTCTTCTTGCTGTGTCCTCACATGGCAGAGAGGCAGAGAGAGAGAAGGAGCTTTAGTTTCTTCCTTTGCACTTCGAGGAGTATTAATCCCATCACGCAGGCTCCACCCTAATGACCTTATCTAAACATAGGGAACTTCCCAAAAGCGCCATCTCCTGTCATAGTATCACATTGTGGATTAGGGTTTCAACAAATGTATTTTAGTTCCATGACATTGTCTTTACTAATTTCAAGGCTGATTACTAGCAAATCTACAAAATAATAGTTAAGAAAAGAGAAGAATATCATTTTTCTACCTGTTAGCTCTCTCTCCCCACCTCTCTCTCTAAAGAGGGAAGGAGGGAGGAGGAGGAAGAGGAAGAAAGAGAGGATATTGCAAAGTCTAAAAATAAAGGCCCAGATGAAGAGACCCCAGCTAGCTGTCTGCACGGCAGAGGGCCTATCTTTGTGACTTCTAGTCTAGAGGTGTCCTTCAGACCTGGTTGCTCAGAAACTCAAATTTGCCAGCACACTGCCAATGTTCCTGCAGAGTCTGACTTGAGTAACATTGTACAGAAATTCACTTCACATATGCATAAGAATAGCAAGGTAATACTGAGCTTGCGACCTCTGCCCAAATGATTCACTTCCCTTGAACTATCTCCTGTGACACAAAACACGAGAGACATTCCCTGCCCCTCCTGACCACTGGGAGCCTTAGACTGGCAATCAGGAAGCCTTAGCTACTGTTCCTCACCCACCAGATGAAGTGATTTTATTATTCACCAAACCCATGAGATTAACTCTGCTACCCCACGTCAGAAATCACGCAGTATCAGTCATCCCTAATATGTTACCAGAGAGCGAAGGCCAGCTGATCACTTAAATTTAAGTTCTGAATACTTCTGATAACTTTTATGATATCCTGTTATTCAGGTACTCATTTAACAACAGTTGAGCCAAGTACATGTTGTAGGAGTTTATGACCTGGTCCTCCAAGACGCTAAATTTCTAGTGGAGGAAGGCGCATGAGAGACCTGCTCACTGCAATGTAGTGAGATAATCACATTATACCGTAGAGAGACGCAGAGAGGCAGGCACTGAACCACCATGGGGGCTCTGAAAAAGATGCCGGAAAGAAGCTGCTGGTCAGAGTCCTGTTTGTAATTAGGAGCAATCTATGAATCACATCCCTCTGGAATAGTTTAATTGAACTAGGAGAAACAGGAATGTTCAGTTTTCCCAAAAGCATCTCCTGCCAGAGTCCTCACACTCAGCCTTGTGCTGTCTTTGATTTTCCTCCTACCAGAGGGAACGGACAGTGGTTGTGCTGATAAAGAGGGCAGGACTCACGGTGGTAGAGTCACTGGAGATGATTCTTAGTTCTCATTTTTTCAGTGTGCTCCAGTTTATGAACCTTAAACACGTAAGAATAAAAGTGGGACCAAACCTGAACACACAATTTCCAATGGCAGAGTAGCCTTCCTGAAGACCTTCAGTTACTATGCAAAACTCAGATTTCTAACAGTGAGAGATCCAGAAGTTTCACATTTACCACGAATAAGTAGTTCCAACACATTGTGCTACAAAAACCAGAACTTAATTATCAATCCTAATCACATCACGGCAAGCTTCCACTTTGGGAACATGTGAAACTAAGTTGTCTTTCTCCAAAGAATCAAATGAAAAGGCAATAGAATTTGACTGGGCCACTGAGAATCACTGGCAAGTTAGAGTTTCCAATAGCGTTCTGCTTTCTCTAAAATCTCCAGGTAGTCCTCTCTCAATTGAATTTCTTTCCCTTGTTATTATGACCTTTGCATCTTGTTTCTATTGTTTCACATTCATGAATGCCAAGACTATTCTTAAAAATATAAGCCTATCTGCAGGGAAGGAACAAGACCCAAATCAGTGGAGATTTGGAAAGAGGTTCAAGCTTCCAATAACTTACCAAGAATCTAACCACACTTACTGGCCTGTGAGCTGGACTGTACTTTTTATATATCAGTCATTTGTGTTCATTTCAGCAACAAGAACAGAGTCTTGGGTGGAAACGTGGAATACATTTTCTCCTTGGGCATTTGCATAATCCATTTCTACGGCAAACATATATGTGTATGTAGGGCAGGTAAATGTGGGACCCTTTTTGAACTCTAATTTCATCCACATACTATGTATGATTTATTTCATTTATGATATATATATGTGATATATAATTGCATTGAATTAAAGCAAAAGCAATTGGAAAAAAAGCTCTGTTTTCGATTATACTTTCACACATTTGTCTAAACAGATACCCACTTCTTAACTCTCAATGCAACATTTATAAAAACTTATCAGGGCATAACTTTGTAATCGCAGGATTAAATATATAGGAAAACAGGTTAGAAATAACGATAGTCAAATTTACAACTGAGAAAACTTAGGAACCTGACCCAACTGAGTTAAATAAGCCCTTATTTTGTTTGTCAGTTAAACAGTTCAGAATGTAGGCCAGTAATAAAATATCTGAGAGAAGAGTGCAATTAAGAAAGGGAAATATAAAAAGGTGATATTTACAGAAAAAAACTTACACTCAGCTGTTAAAACAGGAAATGTAAGTTAAATTGTAAGTAATGTTTTCGAGTTAAGTAGTGTCTTGGACTTAAAGGTGTTTAAATTTTTTAAGCGTGGCTAATTTATAATAATATGTGCTCACTAATATGTGAATTCCAGTACAGTTACATCATTCATTGTTGCCTGTCAGTTTCAATAAATAGGGACGGATAAAAAGAAGAGTGCAGCTCACTCTCACCAGGGCAGTGACTTGCCAGTGATTCCTGCTTCAGCTTCCAACAAATACACCAACGGTCTAGGTGAAAGGGCAGTACAGACAAATAATTTTCCTATGAGCAACTAAAAGATCGATACTGAGATAATATACTTACCTGCTTTCCCTTTTCGCCCAATTTAATGTCTGAGAATAATTTGCCTCAGTGTCGATCTTACCATTTGTTTTTAACCCCAAACAGCAATTTGGCTGCTCATCTATAGCCAATTTAATTAAAATGCACAATTGGAAAATATTCATTATAACCATATCAGATTTCACAGAGAGATGCTTTCTTGAGCTAGATTTTCATTATGACCTAAACATTGTTAGCCATCTGATCAGCCTCAGCCTCGTATTACAGCTGAGCTACCCCTTGCGTTACTTAGAAATGGGTATTTATCTTATGAGATCAGTGGTTTTTAACCTTGGGGCTCATCAGAATCACTGTAGAATTTTCTAATACATGGTGTCTGCTTGGCCTTACACTAGATGTAATGAATAAGACTTCTCCTTACCTCACTTTCACTCCCTTTATTTGTAGCAATGTGAGAGTTCTCCAGTAAGTAGCATTCCGCAGAATTCAGTGGTTCTCAACCTTCCTAAGGCCGCGACCCTTTCATACAGTTCCTCATGTTGTGGTAACCCTCAATTTCCTTAGTCCTGGTGACTTCCCCTTTGAAAAGATTCCCATAGGTTCCCATCAGCTGGGCTGTGTCTTGGATTGGCATCGACGTGTACTTTTGTTGCTGTTGTTTGTTTTTTTTTCAGTTTTGTTTTTGGTTTGAACTCACCACCTCCAGTATATGAGGTTGGCGCCCTATTCCTTGAGCCACAGGCACCGCCCTCTGTGTGCACTTTGGATCCAAAGAAATGCTCCTTCCTCTGTAAATTCTGAAAATAGAACTTGTGAGGGAGTGAAGGGAGAGAGGAGGGAAATGATTTTTCTTGTCTATTGATACTATGCACACACAATTCTTTTCCTGCCTCAATAGATCAGAAGAATCTGAGAAGCTGACAAGCTGCAAGAGAGTTTAATCCCTTTATATTGACTCAGCCCAGAGAGCCACCAAATCTTCTCTTTTTGTTTCTTTTTAACTTGATTTGCTAGCTGTGTCTTGGTTACTTTTGGTAACTGGAGAAAGGTTATGGGTTAAAATATTTACAAGTCTAAGTATTATCATCAGTAGTTTCCTTCATACATGATGAAATAAAATGGAATGAAATCATTTTATTGTACATTTAAAGTTCCCAAAGTCTTGGTTGAATATTCACCAATAATTGTTATTTCTTGCTGGTATTTGTTCTAGGAGACAAACTCCACAAAACCGGAAATCCTTTTAGGCACACACAGGTTACAAATTTAGCCTTGCATATGCTTCCTACTTTTAGTAATTCGTAGAAGGAAAAATCTGAATTTAGGGTTTAGTTTTTCTGCAGGCAGGCTTAGCATAGAAGGAATGTGGTAGAGATTAGCTAAATGTTCATCTAACTCAATTTCTCTTCTTCCTGGCACTGTATTTCTCACTCTTCTTTGACGCAGGTATGTAGCCACGTGACTGACTTCTAACCAAGGGAATGTGGTCAGCTATGAGGTGGGCCACTTCTAGGGGTGGCCCATAGGACGCCATGGAAGTGCTGGCCCTCTCCTCCTTCCTTCTTCTGCATATCAATGTCTACAGAGTTCCTAGAAACCATAATTGAAAAAGGCACAGTCTGATTATCCTAGGACCCTGAATGGCCCCCCATACCCCATCCCTACACATAAACCAGCCTGCAATCCCTGGACTATTTTCCTGAGAGAGAAATAAACATTAATTGTATTTGAGCCGTTACACATTTTTGGACTCTATTTGTTGTGGCACTTAGCTTATCTCACCTAATATATAAACTATGGTGTTGAGAAACTGGAAATAAAAATAAAGGTAATTAAGCCATTTTATGTTTTTTTAATAAGTCTACTTTGAAAGAAACTTCAAGCTTTTGGAAAGCCTCAAAATATAATGCGCTGTTCAGTCGTATGGTCCATGATGGTGTGAAAAAGAATGAGGAAAATACCAGCCCCTGTAGGCTTGGTGGTGGCTCCCACGGCATGCAGAGTTTGGGAATAGAACAGATGCAAACTCTTCTAAAATGCTCAGCTGATAAGCTGAGATCCAGCCTCTCCTGACACATCTAAAGCTGATCCCCAGAGTTCACCTGAGATCACAGGACCAGAAAAAAAGATGCTGCACAGGAAAATGTGATTCAACTTCTGCAATAAAGTTGCTATAGGAATCCAAAAGATTATTGGCATTAGTCCTGTGATGAGTTCATTTAACCCATGCGTAATCCCGACTCTTTTCAAGCATTGTTTTCTATAACTAGAAATAAAGTTTATTTAAGCTGATTAGTACAACATTTATGAATTTAAAATGCTTTTAAACAAAATAGATTTATTATTGTTCTGCTGTTGATGCTGATGCCTTTATTTTCTTTCTTATTGTAAAAGGCCAATATATGTGCATTTTAAAAAATACAAATGAGTAAAAAGAACCAACTTTCATGACATCACCATTCCAAAATAATCACGGTTAATTTTCTAGGACCTTTTCTACACAACCACATATTTCACATTTATAAAAATGTAATCATCACCGGTATTCTACTTGTAATTAGCTTTTCATGAAAGTTAACATGAAATGATCCCCCATTACAATACTCATAATATAGTGTCATTATTTAAAAATGAAAAGAATTCAAGTGTATGATTATACCTTAATATAGTCAGCCATTTGTTTTTAAGCATTTATCCTGCTTCAAATGTATTTTGTTTTTAAAATATATTTTGATAGACATTCTTAAATATTTTTTAGAAATGGAATGCCTTAAAAATACAACCAATTTATATACATAACAAGAAAGTTTCAATCCACTTGTTTAACACATGAGAACCTACTTTGGGGCCAGGAAAAACTATTCCAGTCACTGGAAATTCAACACAGAAAAAAAAAATAAAGAAAAAGAAAAAATATACTATTCTTATGGTGCTTACTGAGCAGTATTTGGGAAGGTCTATTTCCCTGATCTTGTATAATAATATAATAAGTATTTTACATTCTTTGCCTCTTTGGGAGGAGGAAAAAAATCCTAGTTATTTTAATACTTTATTACTAACGTTGATTATCTGTTTAAATGCTTCCGGGCTATTTGCATGTAATGATCACATTTTTTGTCTTTGAATGCTTAAGCCAACCAATACCCATTCATCCTAATATAAGGCAGTTTTCACCAGAGAGAGGAACAGTTGTTTATAAATTATATGGCAAGTCATAAATATTTGTTATGATCATTTAGGCCTTTTAAAATAGAAGTTGTCATTTAAAATAGATAATTTACAAAGTTTCTTCATGAAACATCACCAATTCTGAGTGGTCTAAAATATACAAAGATGGGATATGAATCATATAAATGAAAAGAACCACTCTTTAATGCTGACACTACTTTCTAATTGTACACTTAAAAGAGCTAGCAGATTGATGTTAGAAATCTTGTAGTTAGGAATATCCTTTAGTCTCTTACAAACATTCCTCCATCAACAGAACAATCAATCATAGAATTACCAACGCATTTGCATTGTAATTATAGTTTACCATTTCTATCTTTCATGAATGCAAAGGCATGAGAATGAAATAATCCTCTAGAAAATAGTCATCCAAGAGCTGTGGCTACTAGATCCAAGAATTCCAACTGAGAGGAACTTTGCAAATGAAGATGGTGATGTTCCTTTTCACTTCCATGTAGTTGTTGCTCAGCAGTCAGCAAAGGGAGCTCTGAGAGGGCTGCTTTGCTCAGGATGGCAATGTCTCTTCCAGACCTCCATTCGGAGCTTCGGTTTCTCCAGCAACTCTTCAAATCCTGCTGGGGGCCAGGAGCAGGGTTGGTAAGGAGGAGAAAGCCTGCTGTGGCTCACCTATAGCCTGTCTTCTCTGACATTCTCTCTGCATGGGGTATTGAATCTGATGCACCAGGCCAGGCACCTGCAAGGCACGCGGGAAGAACCCAGCATGCTACTTGCCTTTCCTGTGCGTTGACGCCAGCTCCGAATCATTGTGTGCTTACTGTTGCCAGGACTCAGATAAGCAAGGCCCCATTCAGGTCCTCTGAGCTGGTGCTGTTATCCCCATTCCACATGTAAGGAAATAACTCTTGGCAAGGCAGATTGTCTGAAACTATCCATTTAATAAATAAAAATACTTAAGAGTTTGGAAACAGGACTGTTTTGCCTTTGATGTGTTTTGGTGTACTGCATCTTCAAATACAACTCCATCAAACAGACTGGAAAGTCAGAAGTTCTGTTGCTGTTTTCTCTCAGTAACGTACAGCTGCTGCAAATTTTTTTTTTTTAAGCTTTCGTATCTCTCTCTATGCCCACAATACAGATATGTAGTGACCTTACTGGCTGCCTGGGATACCCTAGGAAGAATTGGACCTTACTACTGAAAACCCCATAATAAAACCCCATATTGATGTAATTTAAAAGCCAAATCCCCAACGTCCTTTACTAGCATTCTGGGCTGAATTGTAATCCTCTCAGTCAAATTCAGATGTTGGAGTTCTAACTCCAGTATCTCAGAAGGGCCTTGTACTCAGAGATCAGGCCTTTAAAGGGGAAACTGAGATAAAAAGAGGTCAATGGACAAGGCCTAAATCATCCAATATGACTCAGGTCTTAAAAGAAGAGCAGATTAGAGTGGTGCCTGTGGCCCATGGAGTAGGGCGTCAGCCCTATATACCTCAGGTGGTGGGTTCAAACCCAGCCCTGGCCAAAAACTGCAAAAAATAAAGAAGAAGAGCAGATTAGAAGACAGATCCACAGAAGAACACTGCTGTCTAAAAGCCAGAGAGTCCCTCCAGAGGCATCAACCCTGCCGACTCCTTGATTTTGGACTTCCAGTCTTCAGAAATGTGAGAAAATAAATTTCTGTAAATTTATTTGGAAAATAAATTTATTTGTTGAAAAACTACCCCATCTTCAGTACCTGGCTATAGTAGCCCTAGCAAGCTGATAAAAATGGAGCTGAATAAATGACCAATGTATGAAATTAAGAGCTTTCCTGGTTCTTCAAGTTTTCCCCACAAATCTACAAAATCTAGGCCAGATAAGCAAACTGAAATAGTTACAGATTGAATCCAGTATGAAGAAATTCTAGTTATTTCACAAATTATTTTATTATGCTGGAATTGCATTGCCCTACATGGAAGCTGACTGAGAGGGTCAGGGTCTGCGGTCCTCCCAGCTTGTTATTCAGTTTAGCTTAACAAAGCTTATGATCACAAAATTTGATCTGAAGGAAAATTACGGAGGCTTTCTGGATTTCTTCATATGGCTTACTGTGGAAAGAGTGAATATCTGCAGAGTTTTACTACATTTACTATGTATAGACAAATACAGAGGTACTGAGAAATTATGGCCATGTCTGCTCTTAAAATCAAAAGAAAATTTGTAAGTGACTAGTGGAAAGAGAAATCTCAGAAGAAAAAGAAGAAAAAAACCCCTAAAGAATGAATTAAATCTTTTCCAAAAACATTAAAAGGATTACTATTACAGAAGTCCCTTTGAGTTTTAATTTACTAAATATTTTTAAAATGTATGCATGGTACATTGGGGGCAATTAAAATTAGAAATGGACCCTGAACTCAAATACTTCTTGACGGAATATGAGAAGAAAGACACAGACAAAATAGCCATAATTTCGTGTAGACTTTGGAGAAATCTGTAATGGAAGTAAAAAATGTAATGAAACCACAGAGGACAGAGGAAGTAACTCTATCTAGGGTCACAGGATGACGCCTGTCAGGAGAGGCAGCCTTCACGTCACAACTTGACAGTTGAAGTTGCAGTGGAGGAACTTTCAAGGCAGACAGATTAACACAAAGAAAAACAGATGTTGAGTGCAAATCATGTTCCGTGGAAAAGTAGGAATCTGACACGCTCAGGTGAAGGGAAGCACGGAAAGGATGGAGCCACTGACCCTGTACTTGAATTCAGGAGTCAAAGGACTGGGTTTGAATCCTGGGTTCACCATTGACTAGATTTATGTCCTCTGTATCTCTGAGCTTCAAACGCCTCATCTGTGAAAAGAAGCCAATGATTCAAACCTCAGGAAATACTCTATATGAAATCTCTGCCTAGCCAAGCTTGATATGCAATAAAATTTGGGTAAATGTTAGCTGAACCGAAGTGATTTAGATGTGATTTCATAGGAAACAAGGAACCAGTAAAGTTTTTAAGCATGGAAATAAAATGACCAGAAGTAGACGCTTGGAAATTTATCCCAGCCATGTGTGTGTGGAATGAATGAGAACGCAGCCATTATGTGGGAGGGTGTCACACAGTGCAGCTCGCAGGCAGAGAGAGCCTGAAGAGCAGGCTGTGCAGGTGAAGACAGGAAGGAGGTGACGGGGGAGAGACTTCACTGGAGAGAAAATGGCACCAGGATATGCACCTTGGGACATGGACTGCTGTTGAGAAAATTCGATTCTAGTCCTGTGGCTCTTTTCTCAGGTAGACATGACCTCTGTTGAGCTGCCCCTGTTGATTTTCAGTCTCACATTTATAAAATAAAGAGATGGAAAATTCCTATGTATTCCTAGAGCACTAAAATACCTCATGCTCCTTTGAATTAGTAAGACTTGTTAAGCTGATTAGATGAGACAGTTAAAACCAGAAGGGAGATAGAGACCTTGAAGATACTCTAAAGGAAAAAGCTGTAAACATGACTTGGATCAGTGGTGATGGAATTGCTGGGAATATGGGAGAGAGGAAAACGAACAGGTTTGTGGGAGAATATGATGAATGTTATTCTAACAATTTGAGAGGCTGTCCTTCAAATGATTTAACAGGTAGTTAAGAATATTCACAAAATTAATTATTTTAAAAGATCTCCCATGCCCTGTAAACATCAGATTTGAAGACAAATACTTTTCTTTAATTTGTAGATTCTCTTCATTGGAGACTCAACCAACAGAGGGATCATGTACTATCTGATGGAAAGACTGAATGCAACGTTGCAGGAATGGCAGAAGGTGCATGGCACGAAATTCTACCACAACGTCAATGGCGGGAAGACTGTGATCAGCTACTCCTACTATCCTCAGTTCTGGATGAGCCCTTCCTTGAGACCAACATTTGAAAAAGCACTTGAACATCTCTTGCAAAGGTACAAAGGATCTATTATGGAGGACACAATGCCACAGTCTACTGTGTTTTACTAACGCTCATAATTGCTCATTGTATATTAAATGTGCCGAAAAGCTTAGCTAGTAAGTAAATATGGCTGAAAATGAGTTGGAAATGACAACAAGGTCCTGTGATCAGGATGCCAGATATGGTTCAATGAAACGTGAGGCAATGCAATTACAATATTTACCATCTGTTTTAAGGCAACGTGCTGATTTTCTTTCTGGATTTCAGATCACGTCCCCTAGAGAATACCCTTCGGACTGTACTGGTTGTTGGTGGTGTTCAGTGGCTTAATTCCAATCACCTGCAAATTATTCACAAGGTTTTGAAGAGGTAAATTTGTAGCAATGTCATTAGTATTCTAAGTCAAAAAAAGTTAGTATTGCTATGACTTTCATCCAGATTTTATTTAAAGAACAACTTGTAATCTAGAGTTACGTAAAGTCTACATTTGTATCCAATTACAGCATGGCTCTTTGGTATCCAAATTTACATTTACCACAGATCAAAATATGTCCAGTGACACTCTATCCTCAAAAAAAAAAAAAAAACCTAATATACATCAAATCTATAAAATGGGAATTTAGTCTTATATGCCAATAATCATATTTTTAAAAAATTCCACAATGCTTGTTTCATAAACAAGAAACATCTAGAAATGTAGAAATTGACGTTAGTGACTTTAGAATTTTAATTATTTCATTCAGGGAAAATTTACTCAATATCCTAGTGATCATCAAAACTTTGGGAATTGGATTTCATCTGCCAGCGGATGGAGTGCATTTCTTAACACAGGTAAGCCCATTTCCTCTGGGCTATAAGAATCCCTGCAGGGCGGCGCCTGTGGCTCAGTCAGTAAGGTGCCGGCCCCATATACCGAGGGTGGCCGGTTCAAACCCGGCCCCGGCCAAACTGCAACCAAAAAATAGCCGGGTGTTGTGGCGGGCGCCTGTAGTCCCGGCTACTTGGGAGGCTGAGGCAGGGGAATCACTTGAGCCCAGGAGCTGGAGGTTGCTGTGAGCTATGTGAGGCCATGGCACTCTTCCGAGGGCCATAAGGTGAGACTCTGTCTCTATGAAAAAAAAGAATCCCTGCAGCTGGGCAGCGCCTGTGGCTCAGTGGGTAGGGCGCCGGCCGCATATACCGAGGGTGGCAGGTTCAAACCCAGCCCTGGCCAAAACTGCAACAACAACAACAACAAAAGAATCCCTGTGGGAAAAGACCCAAAAGGCACTATATAATATTGAGCGAAAATCAGAGGAGATGACATACTTAAGGATTATGATTTCAAATCAATTATAATAATTTCTGGAGACAAGAAGACCATAGCCCACGGTGTGTTATAAATAAGGCATTGAGTTCATAAAAGGAGAAAGGGGGTGGAAAACTATGCAAACATAAAGGAGAGAGGGGTATACGAGGAAGACTGTGATTTAAGTCTCTCTTACACCACCAATGTTGCACACACCTTTAAAGGTTGCCTGGAAAGGCTTTCCTTTCTCCAGGGTCATGCTGAAACTACAAACGAAATTGTTACTATCAATGAGTCCTTTGGGAAAGAGTGGTCTTTTTGAAGATGATTTCTGTCTGATTGCTTAAAAAAAAATCATCTTTGAAGTAGTATCACTGGTTTTTCCTCTGGTTAGATACTCAGAAATGAAAGGAGTTCGGGGCCTCTGACCAGTTCTTGTAGAAGACAGTAAATTAGTCTCAGCACTAACTAGAAGTCTCAGAAAAGAAAAGAAAGACAACATCTGTAGGGAACACACCAGCTGCTCTTGCTAAAGTAAGGACCGTATAGGAGCAGCTGAGAGTTTGTGTGCGGTTACAGGGTGATGGCTCGGGGCAGCACTGGGAATGGGGAGAAAGGAAGCTGTCCATCTCAGATGGATGAAGGAGCCGAGTTTTATTTTTGTGTTTGTGTTGCAAGCTCCTAGCTTTCCCCAGCACAGAACACACAACCCTTCTCCCTCCTTTCTCAGAATTTTATCTGCCTGGACACCTTCTGTGATACAAAAACAACAAAAGTGGTAGAAAGTGACCGAAATAAAGCCTCTGAATTCAACATCTTGGTGGTAGGAGGGGTGACGGTAATTTAAAATAAGTTGAGGCATTTAACACCTGGGGCAGTTGAAGGGTTGAGAATAGGTAGGGTCAATTTTCTAATTACAACCTCTTTGAACATTTTTGCTATGGGTTTTGAGCTGGAAGCCTTCAATGTTATTTGGAGGCCATAGGTCCAGACTGCAGTCCCTTCTCGAGGACTCCGGTAGCTCCACTGGGCCTCTTTGATTGCAGCTCCCGCAGCAACTGGAGTACTTGTGGGCACTGCTTATGTTCATCTCAGCAAACGCTTCTTCAGCACCTACTACGACGTTTACTGTTGAACATTACGCCTGTCACGCAGGCTTTGATGGTGCTCATCAATCTTCTCAAAGTGAGTGAGGCAGAAGGAGAAAAGGAGGGGAAAATGAATAGGAAGAAAGAAAAAGAGATAGTAGCAAGTGAACTTCTCATCATATGCTTGTGTAGCCATTCAAGAGGGGCCTCTGCCTTCCTCTTCTCAACCTGTGGATCGTGACCCACAGGAACTGTGTTAAAGGGCTGCGACATTAGGAAGGTGGAGAACCACTGCTCTGTGGGCTTGTTCCTCGGTACCAGAGCATATGTTCACAAGTGCATGCACACACTTCTGCATAAATACACTTGTGCATGCACACACGTTACATGCACACACACTCCTATAACACCACCGAGCTCAGTCCGGCTGAGTGTGTTTCAGCTTTTCAAGCGTGTCATGCTCTCTGTCTCCTCGAAGCCTTTGAAATCACTGTTCTCTCTTCTTGGAGCTCACTTCTCCACCCCACCCTTCAAGTGTTAGTGTAAATGCTATTTGCTCTGAGAGAACTTTCCTGATACTGGACTCAGATGGCTGCTCCTGCCGCGTAGTCCTCCGCCAGCGGCTCTTGTCCTCTTTCCTGGCACTCCGCATATGTGCTTTTGGCTGATCCGTCTTCCCTGCTAGACAGTGCCTTCCATGTCCTGGGATGTGTGTGGCCATAATGTGTCTGATGTGAATGCAGAGGAAGAAGGAAAGACTGGGTGGGAAGAGTCTCCCCTTGCAAGTCAGTTCTGGGGAACTTGGCAGGTGAGCACCCAGCACCCTGGTTTGGAATGGAACAGGAATACACACTGATGGGGACAGATGGGTACCCCTTCGGTTGGCCCGCCAATGCCTTCCCTGGGCCCCAGGGTCCTTATTACTGTGGTGTGGGAGCAGACAGAGCCTATGGCAGGGATACTGTGGAGGCTCACTACCGAGCCTGCTTGTATGCTGGAGTCAAGATTGCCGGGACTAATGCTGAGGTCATGCCTGCCCAGTGGGGATTCCAAATTGGACCCTGTGAAGGAATCAGCATGGGAGATCATCTCTGGGTGGCTCATTTCATCTCACATTGTGTGTGTGAAGACTTTGGAATGACAGCAACCTTTGATCCCAAACCCATTCCTGGGAACTGGAATGGTGCAGGCTGCCATACTAACTTCAGCACCAAGGCCATGCGGGAGGAGAATGGTCTGAAGTACATTGAGGAGGCCATCGAGAAACTAAGCAAGCAGCCCAAGTATCACATTCGCACCTACGATCCCAAGGGGGGCCTGCATAATGCCCGGCGCCTAACTGGATTCCACGAAACCTCCAACATCAACGACTTTTCCACTGGTGTAGCCAACCGTAGTGCCAGCATCCACATTCCCAGACTCTCGGCCAGGAGAAGAAGGGGTACTTTGAAGACTGTCATCCCTCTGCCAACTGCCACACCTTCTTGGTGACAGAAGCCCTCATCCGCATGTGTCTTCTCAATGAAACTGGCGATGAGCCCTTCCAGTACCAAAACTAAATGGACTGGACTTCTGGCCATTGAGCCCCTCTGGTTCTCCATCCCACTCCAAATCTTCCCCCCTCTCCCTGTTGTCCCAAATGTAATTCAAAAGGGTGGAATATCACAGTCTTATTTTTATTCCTCAGTAAAGAGAGAGAGAGAGAGAGAGAGCGCGCGCGCTAGGGTCAGTGGAGCTGTCCCTCCCCTCCCCGCGACAGAGTAGACCTAATTAGAACTTCTGGGACACGAGGGGGGTAGGAGGGAGGAATGTGATCTCCAGTAGCAGCAGCTGGGACCTTCCCTCAATTCTGCTGCTTCCCAAAGCTCTCCCCTTCCCTCTCTACCCCCATCCAGCCAGCAAACCTCACTGGAGGCTACTTAGGAACCCTCTTAAAGCATCACTGTCCAGCTGCCACTGCCTCTGGAAGAGCTGCTTTTCTTTCCAGTACTAGCCAAAATTTGGTGTATTTACCTCCAATAAAGAACTCACTAATGTTTGTGTATCTGTTTCTCCCATTAGAATGCTCTGTCAGGAGAACAGAAACCTTGATTCCTTTATCCTTGTATTCTTGTCCCTCTGCAAGAGTTAAGCACAAGCAGATGCTAATTAATTCTCAAGTGACTAAATGGTGGTATTTGAGATTCCCAAATGTTGATTTTTAAATTAAGAATTTTAAATATTTTGATGGATTTTAACTACTTTTTATGGAAGGGAATGTAAAACAATGTGCCACTATAGATACTTATGTATTGCTGTATTACAGATGTATAAATGGTTATGTTTTAAGTAAAACACATACACACACACATCTTTACTAAAGAAATCCATGTGAAAATCTTTATCTTACAATATAACCAATCCCTGTGAAAAAGAGGACATGATTTCTGCCTAAGTTATTACATTGTAAAATAATCTTCATTCTTTTGCTTTGCAATACAGAGTGAAGTACGGAATTTATGGAAAGAAAATTTGATTATTCTGGATACCGCAAAAAAATATGGCTATGAAGTAGTTGACACATTTACCATAACAATGGGAAGATACAAAGAATTTCTGCAGGGGAAGTGCGCATGTCATTTTCATGAGGTATTTATGTTAGCTGTCTGATGTTCACAGCTTTTGATAAAAATATTTTGTGATCTCTTTAATTGCATTGTCAGTCTTATTTGTATGAAAAACACGATGTCAGGAGGGGATGAACTGGTTATTCATCATCACTTAGCTGCAACATGTGGTAGTCACAACTTTGATTCTGTGAAATGAAGTGTTCAAAAATTAATATTTATTTAGACACTTCAAAACTAGGACCCCTCATCAATGCAGGCAGGATGAGAAACTGGAAATTGACCACCTGTGCTGATAGACTTCAAGAAATCTATCCCGGAATAGATTCTTCCCATGGGAAATCTTATTCCCATCAGAAGTTTCTTCCAAAGAAGGTGGCAAAAATCTTCAGTGGAGACAGCTTGCAAAATCAACTCTATTTAATGTGCTCAACTGATGGGTACCTTTCCTCCAGTAACTTCTCCAATGCATAACAGATTGCATTTTTTTTTGTACCCAGGGGTGAAAATTATTTTATTTGTAGCCAATAGATAAATAGGCTTAGCTGATAAGGTGCTAGCTAAAAACAATTTTATTCTTTTCCTGCCTGTTTTTTCAAACTCCTCTGTGGATTATTTCCTCTCTACCACTTGAATAAAATCTTAGGTAGATCCTATAACTTTAACACCACTTTCAGATAATAAAAGGGCTCCAATCACTTTCAGGCATGGGAGTATCATTTCAGGACTAAAATTGTCAAGACTTGGGTCAAAGCCGTGTAAGTCAATCCCCTCTACCAGCTCACATCAAAACGTAGAGAAGAGAACGCAGGAGGTTTCTTTGCTGTTTCCCCGTCTTGGTCTCTACTCTTCCACCTCTTTCTGCCTTTGACCAGCATAGAGAGGAAATGTTAAGGACAGGAAGGGTCTCCCTTGATCAAATTTCTTTTTTAAGAGTGCTTTTGTGAACTTCCTTGAAGCCCACTCTACCACCCAGAATTTTCTGATTACAACTTCTTTGACAGATGCAATATCTCTCCTGCAACTGGATTCCTTCTTTGGTTCCTCAGCAACCAGCTGTCCATCATCCTGTTGAGGGACATGTTGCCCCTCCAGGCATCTTCTAGGAAAACATTCAAAATAGCACTACTCTTGCAACACTTCGGTGCTCACAGAAATCCTCCTGCATCCTGGCTCTGCTGCTGCTGCTGGAAATGTGGCTAATCCCCAGCGTAGCCTTCTCCCTCTGCCACCCGAAAGCCACAGCATGTGTGTCACGCCAGTTCTCCTTTCCCTCAAAGCCCAACACACGTGTGCTCAGCTCTCCCAGCCGATCTCTCGAAGGCCTCCGTCACTTGGCTGAAGGCAAGAATGAGGCAACACTCAAAGAGCACAGAGCACTGGGAAAACACGCGGGAGTTCTGTCTCTTCTTTCTTCTTTGTCACACAACTCCTCTGCTGAGACAATGGTTTGCAAAACTTGATTTTATCCAGACACGCTTGGAATATGAGATTTCTTGGCTAATTGTTTTGTCTTGTTTGTCTCCTTCTGAAAACCAAGATTCATTCATTAGTGGGTTGACCAGTGATGTAACAGCTGAAGTTTCCTTCAGATTCTGTTTTTCAGCCCTTTGCTGACTGTCAGAATCTATCTTGGTTCCCAGCGTCTTATAAATACCAAAAAAGTTATTGAAGCTGTGTTAGTTCTTCTATCCAATTTCCTGACGGGTTCACGTCATCCTTGTATGGGCCTAATAGAACTGCATGTCAGAGATGTGACAGGCTGCAGCCACCACAGAGAATGTGATGTTTTAAGTTCTGATCTAGCTTCTTGAAGGCTGGCCGGCCATGTGCTGCACTACAGATTTTAAGCTGTAGGATACTAGGTGTCTACAAATTTCTTCCACAAAAAACAGAGGCTGTATCCTATTTGCAAAAAGGTGAAGCTTACAAACACAGGCCGAGTGGTAGTGGCGACAGGAAAGCAACAATGAGCTGCTGCTGAGGCAGTCCAGGGTTGCCGTGAGCCACGGTAGCCAGGCCAATGGTTGCCAGAAAATGGGGACTTTGAAAAACAACCTATAGACTGTTTTTTTTTTTTTGGGGGGGGGGCAGAAGCATCTTTTAGAAATAATCTATTTATTTATTTATGTTTACAGAATGTGTCTTCAATTCATATTTATGGGGAAGATCTGTTTTTCTTTTTCACCTTTAGTGCTCTGAAAATCTAAAAAGGAAATACCCTTCATGAATTAAAAAACAAAACAATTTCCAGGATGGTTCAAATTAAAAACAAAAGATGCCCTTCCCACATGATTGCATTACATGTGTCTCCCGCAACAATGTCAACTGACTTACACTGGGAGTCAGGAAATCTCAAAACCACAAAAAAGGCTCTTTGAACACTCAGCACTAGAATTTTGGTAGTGAATTATCACTAATAAAAACTAATCTTGCTTTGCATATTAATGATTCATGCATGTCAGATAAAATGATTTTATGCTTTTTTGTGAGTAATTATCATGTACAAATTGCTTTTTCTTAACTCTTTTTCAAATGTGTACTGTCTTAATGGCAAGCCATGCAGGTCTCCCCCAGATTATATCAGTTGATTCCAGAGTAGCATTATCTATTTTGCAGTTTTCATGTTTGAGGTAAAATATGCTTCTGGGAGAATTTGCCTTTCCAGTTACAACATAGAACTGATAAGATCATCTTTCTCAACTGACTCTCTTCATGATACAATTTCTAAACTCATTCATCGCTTAGGCATAAGTATTGCTTAACTCTTAAACAATTTGTACCACCTAAACCTCAAGAAGTCTCTGGAGCTGACATTGATATTTTATAATCTTCCTAAGCCATCACCCAACATCTTAAGCCACTGATAGCTTATTCCTAACAATCAAAAAAATTCTAAAACCCCGTAGAAAGGATGGCTTGATGATGAACAGAGCAAGCCAGGAAAAAAGGTGATTATTGGTCTCATGCAAAATATATACAGGGGAAGAAATTCCATTGATAACCTTATTTTCCCCTCTATATTCATCTTATGAGATGGGCAAAGAAAATTTATCATAAAATAATGGGAAGAATTAGAAACAATTATATTAGAACCATAAGAATTCTGGCTTGGAGGCCTTTTATCTTCTGGTGTTCAACTAAACTATTCCCACAATAGCTTCAAGGATGCCTGAGAAGGATTGGTTTAACCATTAACATAAGATCTTTGTGTTTCTTCTCTGGTTAGTGGTCAGAAAATTCTACGGTAGACATAACAGTCCTGCTTCCGTGAGCACTTATTGCCACAGGTGAGATTAAAGGTCTTGAAGTGTCTCTTTCATCTGTCACGGCATCAAAAGGGAATACGTTGCCAACAAGAATCTATAAACAGTTTCTCAACTGTTGTGCATCAATTTTGACTAAAATGTTCCTGCTGATTAGAAAAGCAGGTGTTTCTTTTCAACGGTGAAAATTGAATTTTATTTCCCCAATGTTTATCAGGACAGAAAACAGGATCCAGGTAGCTCTTGCCCAAGAGAGGTTTTGGATCATGCCTTTAGTTATGTGGTAAACATCTCCTGTGAACAAGCTAAGACCTGGAAAAAATATGATAACACTATCAGCCCAAACCTGGCTAAAGAAGGGGACCATCCACACCAATTGTTATGTGATTACTAATGACTGTGTAGGTTGTACAAGCTTCATATAATATCTTTCTTTTCCAGCAAATGTAGCTATAGTTTTTGACACAGTCAACAAAATTCAACGGTCATCACTACCCAGCACTAATTCCAGCAGTTTTTCCTTGATTTTGGCATCACGGAAAGAAGGAAGAAGGGAGTTTCAGTTCTTTGATAGAGAAGGCTTCCCAATATTAATTAATCTTAATACTATAATCTTTATTATTTAATTTTAACTAAACAAAAAATTAGCTGGACAAGAAGTAAAGATTTTTTACTTTCCCCATTGAACTTTGAAAGTTCACTATCTAAACACAATTTAAAAACAATAAAAAAAACTTTAAATTCATCTACCTAAAAACCAGAAATAAATAATGAGTTTGAGGGGTAAAAAATGGCCAAATTATCCAAATACAGTTAGCTAATACCGAAGAACCCAGAAGTTAACTATCAGCATGGCCATTTTTAACATATTAGTAATTATAATTTAATTTCACAGAAGTTTTTAAGTATTCTATATAAGCATTGTACTACTGCTATAAAATGAGCTAGGAGAACATCTTTATGGGGCTCTCATAACTATCTCTAAAGGAACACATCCCCCCCGCAAAGAATTAATATTTTCTTTAAATCTTTCTTCCCTTCTGGTATTCCCTAGTTCACTCCATCACACGACATTTATAGACTAGTGCTCAACCACCCAGGTACCAAGTTCTATGTTCTTATACATATGAAACATTTTGCAAGTCTTTCCCCTGTTCTCCATTCTGGTTGCTTTGACCTTGTTTAACCGGTTACTTAGCCATCCAGCATTTATTTTGTGAGTCCAATTCTTGAACCCAATAGTGTCGATACAAAAAATAAATAAAGACACATTCTCTGCCCTCCAGACATTGCAATCAGGTTCAGGCTTAAAAACTCTCATTATGAAGCAATATGTTGGGCAGTATGTTGGAGATACGTAGAGGTTATTGTGATTGTACTGAGAAGAGGCACTCTGTCTAAGGATTGAATGAACCATCCAAGTTGACTGTTGAAGGATGAAGAGGAAGCAGGTCAAGATCATAGAATTTGTAGGATGCTAGAAAATGAGTAATAAGTAACAGAATAATGACAGAAGAAAGGCCATTCCAGCTCCATGGGAAAATGTGAACCAAAGTAGCTGTGAAGTAACCTGATAGTCTCAGGATCAGAAGCAGCTCTGTCTGCTGTAGAACAGCAATTACAAAGGGGTGAGGGCCCCGTCTCAGTAACAGTTTATACTCGATTCTGTAGATAATCGAGACCTTCTCAGAGGTTTTAGAGAGAGGAGTGAAATGGTCATGTTTTAGTTTCAAATGATTAAGACTGATAGCATGCGGAGGGAAGACTTTAAAAGGACGATATCAGGAAAGGAAGTTAGGAAATTTTTTTCAGAAGTCAGGTGAGTGATGGCAAAGGCCTACTCAAACCAACAGCAGGAGACAGCAGTGGATAAACAGAAGTGCTGTTAAAAACACGATAATATCTGCAGATCTTTCTCTGTGGCATAGGTGAGTAAGAAGAATGAAAGACGCTTCCTAATTTGGGTGACGGATTAGAGATCTGAACTGCGATTGAGACAGAAGATGGTGAAAAGGTAACAGCTTAGGAAAAGACAGTAAATTCAATTCTGAATATGTGTCTGGGATGCATGCAGGTTGGGAAGGTGGAGATCTCTAAGAAACAGTTGGATGTAAAAGTTCAAAGCTTGCAAGATGGGTAGCGACTGGAGATCGAGTTAGGGGTCCTCAGAAAATAGGTTGTAGTTGAAACCATGAAAATAGATCATCCCCAGAAAGAAAACAGAGAGACAAAAGAGCTGAGGAACAAACTCCCAGAAACACCAATGTGTAAGCCAAGTGTGGAGAAATAAGATCATTTGAATTTAGAGCATAAACAGCATAGTGCTGTGGAAAGCCAAAGAGTAAAAGTTTGTAAAAAGGAGAGATGGGTATGGTACCAACATGGTCAAGTGTAACAGGCAGAGCTGTTAAGGAAAGAGTTCCAAAATCCTCTTGGTTTTTAGTATAAAGGAGGTCCTTTCTGACCATCTTAAGAGTAGTTTCAATGAAATATTGAGGAGAATTTAGAATATGATAGATTGAAGAGGTCTAGGAAATGACAAAGGAGGCTGGTAAAACCTTTCATCAAGTAAAAATAAGAAAGGAGGAATGATACTGGATTTAGAAGAGGAAAGATTTTGGCATGTTTATGAACAGAAGTGGAAGAGTCAATCGCACAGGATATGATAAAAGTACAGGAAAGAATGAACAAGGGGAGGGGAGGGTCTCTCTCTCTCTCTCCCCCCTCCTTAATTTGCTCAAGGCTACTGAGGCTACTGTTAACATTTCATCTCAGAGCCTCCAGTTTCAACTACTCAAATCTATCCTTCTTGCCACACCAGGACAATGTTCCTGTACTTCAAATCTGATGTCATTAAAAATCTTTCGATGGCTCTGTACTAAGGAGGAGTCATAGAAGCTTTCTCTGCCTACCATTCCTCTAATCCTTTTTGTAGGAATGTAGTTCCAGACAGTTCTCTCAGGATAAAATGGTTAGTGCTCATTGCGTCATCAGCAGGTGGATTCTAGCACATCTACTAGCTGATTAGATTATAGATCCATGCTGGGCAAGAATGAATAGACTGGTCATGAGGGAGCCCAACCTTTTCTGAGATAATCTGAACAAAATCCTGTTCAAATAGAGCACCGTATATTGAATGGTGGTAACACCAATTAAATTGATTTCTCTCTTAAGAAAAATGAAAGATTAAAAAAGAGAGTATCCATCCCTTTATGTCGAACTGCTATTATTCATGACTCCACCAGGCAGTTGGACATCCAGCCATTGGAGACGTCAGTGTGGCTGAGGGAGATGCTGACCCATCACTATTTCATGCTCTTTGCAATAAACTCCATGTGTGGGAGTTTACTACCAACATTTAAGAGCAAACTAAGACATTCCTACACTACATTTGAATGCTAAAAGCAAGTTCTGTAGTCTGAGAAATATTGTGCAGTTTACATCTCCATCTACAGATTCTCAAATACTGTTAGTGACAAACTCTGACACTAAAGAAATTGTTTAGCTTAGTCTTGCCCAGTCTTCCCTCAACATTTCTGAATACAGAACCACTTTTCCCTTTTTAGTCACAACTATTAACACCTCATTAAACACACGTTGAGAAAACTGGCGGACAGAGTAAGGTCTGAAATCACACATGCAGCACAGGCTAACTGTGGCAAATTCGCCACAAGCAATTCTCTTCTCTCTTTGAAACCCCCAAGGAAATGATTTATACATAAAGCTATTCGCTCCCTATGGGAAAAAAATAGAATAACAAGAAATAGCTCATGACAGACTAGAAATCGGAATTGATTTTATGAAGTCTGACTTAGCAGGAAAGGAAGTCACAACGGAAAGTGCCTGGAAAGGAGAAACATCAGCCGGCGGTGGGGCGCCTCTGCCTCACAGATCCATTCAAAGGTTCAGAGCCCGAAGGACCCAAGGAAGCAGGTCTGAGGCACAGGTCAGAAAACAGTGGGTTAAAAGTCTATGTGCAAAACTGGCAGACCCCTGGGTCCATTACCCCAGCCCGGGCCGTCAGTAACTTATATTCACACACAGTGTATCTTTTCAAATCGAAATACAGGAGGTCTGGACTCAGAAACACAAGTATAGTTAAGTACAAATTAATTTAGAGACCGAAAACAGAAAGATTAAGGTGAAGTTGGCACCTAAAGGGGGATCACTAAGCGTCTCAGCAGACCTCCCCAAACACAGCAAGCAGGCGCGAGCCGCCTCATATGGGGGCCTGTAGAGCTTTCCTAACAGGAAACTGAATGGCGTGATGAAAGATATTTTTGGAAAGGGCATAGTAGCGCTGAGTAAGCTCCTACAGTGAAGTCAGCAGCTGGAAATGTTGGTTCACACAGATTTTTTTTGAAGTACCATTTTGGTACCTTAATCTTTTTTTTTTTTTTGAGACAGTCTCAAGCTGTCGCCCTGCGTAGAGTGCTGTGACATCATAGCTCACAGCAACCTCCAACTCTTGCAATCAATTGATCCTCTGTGTCAGTTTTTTTTTATTTTTAGTAGAGACGGAGGTCTCACTCTTGCTCAGGCTGGTCTTAAACTCCTGAGCTCAAGTAATCCACCTGCCTCAGCCTCCCAGAGTGCTAGGATTACAGGCCTCAGTCACCATGCCTGGCAGGTATGTTAATCGTAAATAAAAATTTTAAGTACAAGAGAGATAGATGGAAACAAATACCTGTGAGTAAATGTCCTCTCTTTAATCAAAACACAGATTCCAAGATCTATTATATACATTTAAATAGAGCAGGGTAGAAATTTTGCTTATAATCAGCCTAATGAAAATCATCCAAATAGTATCAAAAATTTAGTACTGTGGGTCAAGTGTGGTGGCTCACTCCTACAACCCAAGCACTCTGGGAGGCCAAGGTGGGAGGAATGCTTGAGGCCAGGAGTTTGAAACCAGCTCCAACATTAGTGAGAACCCATCTCTACAAAAAAATAGAAAAATTAGGTGGTACAGGCCTGTAGTTCCATCTACGGGGGAGGCTGAGGCAGGAGGAACACTTGAGAGCTCAGTAGTTTGAGTCTGCAGTGAGTTATGATGATGCTACTGCACTCCAGCACAGGAGATAGAGCAAAAACCTGTCTCAAAAGAAATAAAAATAATAACATAAATATTCAGCCACTAAGGAAACTGACTTTCAGATAGAGGAGTTAGTCTCTAGGAAACTGCATGGAAATACAAGATAGAACCAACAGTTTAATATTAAATTCATCAACTTCTGGTCGGCAGCTCCTTATCATCAGTCTCTGCACCTCAGAACAGAATTTGATTCCAGAGCCAATACTGAGCTCCATCTAGAAACAGGCATTACAGAGGCTCAGCTATCAGAGTAAGAAGGGTTAGGGATTAGAGCAGGGTGGGAAACAGACAAATGCTGATTTCAAATCTGGAAACATCAAAACAAAACAAGACTCATTTCGAAAATTTTCATTTTACCCCTAATCCCTAGCATCTTTGACCCATTCAGAAGCTGGACTCCCTTCAAACAAAACACAGTTTATTTCATGTGGCCATAATTAAATATTTGGGAAGTAGAGGATGAAATGAAAGAATTATTTATTATCTGTCAAAATTGCATGATATCCTGCCATGGAATTATGAATTATAAGCCCTGGCTTCTGGCTATTGTTTGTCACTTTATTTTCATTCCACTTCTGTGTATACTGAGGTTACTTTTTCAGCTGGTCAGAATTTTGTGACTAGATCTTGGATTGCGTGCCATCTGTAGAATGACTTCATCCAGTAAAAAGTTCTTCAGTAGTATATATTTATCTTAAAATTCTACATTAGCACATTTCCCTGGCCAATCTCCTGTTTTCCAATCTCAGAAGGACATTACCTTCATTCCTTTTCAGATACCACCCATGATCCTGAAGAATGTGATCAGAGCATCCCTCTAATCCAGTCTAGGGCAATTTTGGAACACTGCACCACAAAAATTGTTTTCTATTTTGTTCTGTGGATCTGGAACCACATCAAAGTTCCTTAGAGGTTATTTAGGTCGAGATCAGTTTTAAGAAAGGTATTTGCTTGTACTCTGCTTGACACTTTACACTTTTCTAATTCACCAAGCCTTCTCGTTTGTACTTGCTTTTTGAAAATTAGTTATTTCAGATGCAGCAGTTAGCTGACATGGTAATACACTCATTTGGATGACTATGTAAAATCACTTTTGAGGACTGAAGTACATGTGTTTAGTAAAAGTTGTGATGTTAGTTTTGCTACGTAATTTGTAACTGTTTTTTTGTCTGTTGGGAAAGTTATACAACAGCCACTGGCCAAAGCCAGTCAAGTTGAACTGTAGCCATTTATATGCCTTTTAAAATGTCTGGGTGCCCAAGTTTTTAATTGTATAGAATTGTGGAAAGATCTACAAACATTAACTTAGAGATCTCCTAGTATTTTAGAAATGAAAGAAAAGTAAGTTAATTCTCCACACCAAAGCAAAGAATTTCAATTCTTGTAACACTGAGTCACAGGAATATGTGATCACTTAGCCTATAACACCTTCTATTTGTAACCTTTGATTTCAGCTCCAATATTACACCTTCTTAAATTTCTATAGTTAATATGTTAACAATACATAATTGTTTTGAAACACTACAATCATCACTGGAAAGTCTATTCCTACACGTAACTTAATATAAATTTGAACACTGCTATGACAAAGTAACTTTTATTATAAGACTTGTAATTATAGAACAATGCTGGTCTAACAGATTATCACACTTCATGGAGATCAATTATCCTTCACTATCTCTTTCTGATATTAAATGTAATTTGAGGTAGCAAACTCACAAAAAGAAAATAAACAAAAAAGTAGAGTTACTTCAGATAAAAGTAGCAAAAAAGTCGGCATTAACACTTGTATTTGAAATAGTATAAACATTTGCCAATTTATATGCATGATGTGTTATTAACCATATGTAGTAATACCTTTGCTTTTAGATAGAGGTCTCCTTTTCAGTGGTCAAGTCCTGCACTCAAATTTAGAGAAACATTTGGAAGTGTCAAACCATTAGAATTTGTCTCCAGTGAAAGTGATCACTTTACACAAACGTTTAAGGCAGTGGTTCTCAACCTTCCTAATGCTGCGACCCTTTAATACAGTTCCTGAGGGTTGTGACCCACAGGTTGAGAACCACTGATCTAGGCCTTGGTTTCTGTTTTAAGGCCTAGGTCTTTCACTGATGTTTTCTAATTATTTACTTTTGTCCTTTACTTTTCTTATGATGATGATGACCCAGAGGTAACCAACGTTTTGTATTGCTAGCAGCTCTCTTTCAAAGCAACATGGCAGGTGACACTTCAGTTGGATTTTAATAACCCCAAACGGTCCTCTGATTTTGGGAAGGACCCAAGTGGGCAGATTTCCATACATGAGATCAAAGGAGAAAGCAGCCTCCTCTTTACTGTACAGGTATCAAACATTTCTCATTGGCATTTCCAAGATGTAAAAATGTAGCTAACTCCTTCTTTTCCACTTTAGAGTAAGTAAAATAAGGTAATATTTTGAAACTCAGAGATAGAGGTTTGACAGCAATGCCAGATACTAACTTTTACAAATAAGTTCAAAGAAATAACAGCCGTGTGTATCATGCCCTCCATAAATTAGCACTAAGTCTTTTTAATGTACTCAGGAACTATTCATAACAGGAAAACAACATGGTGCCTGGCCTTGGGGGGCTGGTCTCAGACAACGTCTTTGAAGTCATTTCATTCTTGTTCTTACTTCAAGTATCTTAGACATGTGTCTTTCTATAGTCCCCTTGGGGGGTAGGGACCATCTCTGAGCTACTCCACGTGTTGCCTGACGCAGAGAACTCTGAAGATCGAAAGATAGATACTGTCTGTAAAAATAAATCATTCCATTTTACAGCATCATTTTGTTTCTCTTCTGCTTTTTCATTACAAAAGAACTGCATACATTCTTGTCCACTATAAAAGTTAAAAAAGAAGTGGATACAATAAAACAAAAAACTTCTTTCCTCTCTATTGCAAAGTCTATTAGCAGTCTGGTCCACTGCTCTGTCTCATATGAACATTCTTGGTTTTAATCCCAAGCAATTAAAAGTATTATGCTGTCAGCATTCATGGTCACTGGATTTATTGAGAAATATTTAGAACTATCTTATCAAATCATTAACATTTTAGGGACTAGTGGTTTTCATAAGCCTCATTTTTAATTTGCAATAAGAACATTCCTATTCTATTTTGGTATTGAATTCTGCTTATACTCAGGCTTTAACTCATATTTTGCCTTCAAGTTCTAGAAAGTATAATGTATCAGGTTGCTGTCACAAAGAAATCTGCAGTCTGAATTTAGACAAAAACTCAATAATGTAATAGAAGGTAGGAAAAACATACTTGCCAGTCTAACAAAAACATATTGGGTGTGCAACGTATGTTAGCTCCTGTACTAAACTCTGTTTGCTCAGGTCTCTGGCCTCTGTGAACAGGGCAGAGGACACACAGACACTGTCAATACAATGCATCTTACCCCTTGTGACCTGACTTTGTTCCCCGTCTGCTCATGCTGGAACTCTAACCCTGTTGCCAGTGTTACAGGTCCTCCCCACAGGGGCTTCACATATGCTTTGGGACAAACCCGCTCCCGCAGGCTCAGCGCTATTGCAGCAGACTGACACCTCTGACACAAGCCACGGTGACTCTCCCTGCTCTGCTGGACACACGTCCTCAGGTTCCCAAATCTGTGCAATTCTATGTGCAGAGCCTTACTCTTTCCCTCTGTGTATTCTCAGCCTCAGGGTTTCCAAAGCCTGAGATCCAATGAGTAATACCATGAGCAAAACGCCTTTTTCAGCTTTTGCTTATAGTTACTTGGGTTACCATGAAACTCAGGGAATCTCGCCTTGTAAGAGGTGAGGCTATGTTGTATCTGAAATTGATTAGAGGGACACGGTTTGGGTTCTGTTCCCAGATGACTGCTAGCCCTCTTAGTTGAACAAGCAGAGATGCCTGCCCATCCTTGCATTGCCCAATTACTGAATCCCTCAGCTCAAACCTGGGATTCTCCCAGTGAAAGATATAATACTCTTCCAACTGCCTTCTTTCTCCTGCCCCGGGGAGATTCTGAATAGAGCAAACCAGTTACTCCTGAGATTTAGAGCTCATGGACACTGGTAGGGTGAGTATCACTACCATTGGCAAGCCCTCGGTGCTCCCCAAAACACACACACACACGACAGGATTGTGGGAGAAAGAAGCAAAGCCTTCCTGGAAATTCAAGGTATCCATTTGGGCAAGAAAGCCAAGGAAACATTCACCAATGATGGTGACTGTCTAAGAAATTTGTTTATGATGGAAGAGAAAAAGTTCCCAATGGAACATGTGAGAGGTGCTAGGGCCAGGGGGCATCTGCAGCAGGGAGGAAGCACAGAGCTCAGGACAACTAACCCTCCACCGACGGGCAACGTCAGACTGACACCACGGCGAGTCATCACGATAGACTCAATACACACTGATCAAATACACATCCAGTATTGAAAGTCTCCCTTCCTCACTGTTTTATCTTTCTTTTTCAAATGGTCTTGACTATTTCCCTACACTTATTCTTTAATATGTATTTTAGAATTTCTTTGTCAGGGCCACTCCCCCTGGGCTGCTGTGACTATAATTGGAATAGCACTTTAGTTAACTTGGGAAGATTTGACATGGTATGTTTTTGCATTTGTTCATATGCTTTGTTTTGTTTTTTAAATATCTCATTCAAGTTTTGGTATATTCTTTACCTGCCTTCCATTAGATTATTGTTGAACTCAGCAAAGTTATTTTAGTTTTGCAATGGGATCTTTCTTCTAATATATTTCTCGCTAATAGTCGCTAGACTATAGACATGTTATACAAGGTTTAAACATTATCTTTATAATATCAAATTATTTTTTAGTAGACACCTGTGAGTTTTCCGGGTAAACAATCATGTAGCTATACATAATTCCTTGGTAATTTCCTATAATGAAATATTTCACAGCACTGAAAAAATTTGCATTTCCAAAATAAATCAGATATGGTAGTAGTACCACATATAATACTATCAGATTTTTTAATGCTCCTAGATTCAACTCACAATAGCATTTTGGAAGGATTTTTTTACATCTATATTTTGACAAATCAAAATTGAAATAATTATCTCTATCAATTTGTCAGCTTTCAGGATTTAGTATCAGGGTGATAGTGACCAAAATGTGAATTAGAAAACATCATTTTGGATAACTTCCTGAAAAATAGTCTTCACAGGAACTAAATGAATTAAACATTGTTGGGCCAATCACTGATGTGGGCATATAGGATTCAATTCTGAAGAGCATCATGGGAATATTGTCACAAAGGGTTGCATTAGCCTGGCCCTTTCAGAAGCTGAGGGAGACCCTGTTATCCTATCTTCCTTTCTCAGAGGTCAACTTAGGGTCTCTAAAAATAGAAATAAACCATCAATCTTCCCACTGAGATCAGATGAGTTACCGACCCTATTCCCAAATGGAAGCTACGCACTTTGGCAAATACACTGGAGACGGGGGCCTGTGCATATCCCATGGATGGATTAGGCCTGAGATTGTCCTTCTGAGATTGTCCTAAGCATCTTCCCTAGCATTACCCAGCATTTGTGAAGCAACACAAATTCCATGGTAAAATCACACAAATATTAAAATAACATTTAAAGAACTGTAAGCTTCTGCATTGGGATGGACCTTTTCCTGTTTTACATGTTAATTAGTATGCAGACCATCAGGCACTTGCATAAACCAGAGCTGAAGATGAAATTATATAAACAAAATTAACCTTATTTTGGCTTCAGAACACTGGAATAATATTATTTCAAGGTTGAATGTCATATTTATGCTTAAGTGTTTCCTTAAATAAACTTTCTGAAGAATGTTCACTAATCTTGCTATAAGTGAGTACAAACCTCCTCCAACAGGGACAAAATACTTCAGGAAAATACTGGTGCCCCGCTCCTGCCTGTCATAGTTAGAGCTGGACGCAGCCAAATGGAGGTGGAAAGAACTGCCCAGAGTGGAAACTTGCAACCTTCAGACCAGGAATATTAATCAGCGGTGAACTGCAAACTGAGCTCTAAATTGCAATCCACAGGGATTCCTTACCACAACCTGCTGATTTCACTGGATTTCTTAAGAGTCACTCGATCTGAGGGCCTGATCAGGAAAAGTCCTACCTCCCATAGCTGCAAGAAAATAATTCATATCTTTGGGGTTAGCAGGATATAATTGGTTTTAAAAAACATATGGCTAATTTTTTTTCTTCAAAATGTGAATATCCTTAGAATTATTATGATTATAAAGTAATTCACATTCATGTTATTAAAAGAAAAAATCAGTACCAAAAGTTACAATGGTACATTTAAAATCACTTATAATCCCCCTACCAAAAGGTCACTACTATTAACGTTTTGGTGTAGATATTTACAGATTTTCTATTCAAATAACTCTTCTAAAAGGATTCCTGTTCACTTTTAATGTCATTAAAAATACTTATCTTCCAAACGGATACCATGTAATTTTTTAAAAATATTCTGGATTTGTTTTTATTGGAACTATTTTCCTTGCATTCTATTATATGAGATTGAAAAATACGTTACCTTAATCATTACGTAGGGTGGCCATAAAGTTGGTGTGCAATTTAAAATAGTGTACAATTTAAAGTTGTACATGGGCTTTATGGCAACCCTGAATAGCATTCAAAATAATTTTAAAAAATGTGAACTAGTATTGCTTTCATTAGTCATCAATAATAGCTTATGTGTCCAAATATTGACTGAAAAACGTTTTATAACAGTATTAAAATAACAAATATATAATTTGTTATTTATTTATAAAGGTACTCAAGACATCTTTACTACTATTTTTCTCTCCTTTTTTGCTCTCTTTTTCTACTTCCAAACGTTCCTCACAATCTGCCCTTTGGTCCTCACCTCACTTCTTAGTGCTAAAACCTGAATTCTATTAACCTAATGATTAAAATTGATGATAGGATTTCACCAGGACAACTTTTGTAAAACATACACACAGACTATAAATACCGGCTTTGTTTGGATGAGAGTGAACATATAATTCATAAAATAACCATGAAGAAAATCACATGAAATTAATCATACATGTTGCTTCTAGGGAGGAGATTGAACAGCTATTTTTTATTTTTAACTATTATGGGTACATAATAGTTAATATACTTATAGGGTACATGTGATTTTTTGATTGAGGCATACACTGTGAATTAATCAAATCAAGATAACTGAGGTATCCCATGGTTTCAGGCATTTATCATTTCTTTGTGATAGGAACATTCCAGGTCTACTCTTTATTATTTTAAAGTAAACCCTAAACTTATTGCTGGAGGAAATTTCTTATAGACACTTTCACGCATTATGAGTGCTTTTTGATACCACTTACTTAAAATAAATTTAAAAGAGAAAATCATATTCACACATATATCTACAAATATACAAAGTTATTGAGTTCATTGGGGATAGACTGATACCCAGATTCCATAACTTACTAAGTGACTAGAAAAATAAAACCATTAACTATAAACATGTCAGCTGGTGGGTCTGCAATGGAAAAATATTTTTTCTTTTCTCTGAAAATAGTTTTAGTTTCCACTCTATGGAAGGGTGCTATGAGAGGTTCAGAGCACTATGTTTGAGTCAGTGATCTCGTAACAGCACACTGGTGCTTTCTCTATCGTGGTGCTATGTCAAGCTGCCTGTTAGCGTGTTGGCCTAAACACGATGACTCACACACACATCACAGAGGGAAGTGTGGGAGGAAAATCATCTAAGATTGTCAGTCGCTTTGGGGGCAGCTGCCCTGAGCTAAGAAAAGTAACGGAAAGTCGACTTTCAATTTTGGTCTTTTTTGAGGGATACGTTACCTTGGTTCTTGGTTATGTAAACCATATTCACGCCCTTTGGGTAACAGCTGTGTGTCAGTGATGCTGTTTAAGTACCACAGATAGTTTCATTGTTCTGTACAGAGCTCTAATGTGCTTTTGATTTTGCCTCACTATTTTCTTGCTTTTATTTGCAGGTAGTGAAATCAAAGTTATCCAAAGAATATCACGTTATTAAAATGAAAAGATCAAGGAATCATATAGTGGGGAAATACTTCAGTAATCAAAGCAAGCGACAACAAGACTCTGTACCAAATATTGAATCACCATATCATGTCAGAGGTCCCATAAATCAGGTTTGTTCTGAAATCCTTCTCAGCAGGATGTGTGAGAGTAAAAGGATTGAGTAGACTCTCTGCAGGAAAACTGAATTTAGAGTCTGAGACAAGCCGCTCCCCCAGGCAGCGGTCTGGGAGCCAAACCCTGTGTACCACATGCATTTTGGATGGATCACACACACGCATGCGCACTGACACACACGTGGGCACCAACAATGCACACACAGCTAAAACAAATTCACAATAACACTTTTTCTTATAGCTTTATAAAGCCAAGTGTGAACTTGAACTCCACCTTGTTTCAGAGTGAAAGACAGACCTAGAAAAAGGTTACTTGAAGTATAATTATAAACCAGAACCACTGTGGGCAAGATATGGCATTGTGTTAATAAAGAGAAATAAAGACACTTGAATTATGTGAAAAACAGGATAGTGCTCTTTAGTTTGTGTTACCATCTCCATAGATACATTAATATTGAAAGGGGGGGAAACAATTACATTCCACTTGCAAGCAGAGGTGGTGATTTTTTTATCAGGAGAAAAAGTGGCATTTATGATGGCGTAGGCTTTGTGAATCGAATGCTTATGAAAAACATTTCCTCCTATGCTTTTTAAATTTTCTTACTGAAAGGAAAAGAGCAGGAATGCTCCTCAAGAGAATTTGAAGAGGTTCCATGAAACATATATAAACTAAAATATTTTTTAGTTAAAATACCAATGTATTTAACTTTGTACTCATGTTTTCCATAAACATTCCCTTCTGGTCCTATCTGTGATCTCGCATGGGTAAGCGCAGTCTCAACTGATGAAATACATAGTTTTAAAGTAAGAGACAAAATGTAGTTACTTGTGTATTACTTTAGTATGTTTCATTGATGATATTTCTTAAGAAGGCTTTTCGTGCCATTGTAGCCCTATGTAACTTAAAATTACAATTACATTTTATGTAAATATTTTTCCAAGGATTATGAATTTTCAAATCGATAGGCATATTTTTCCTAAAGCATTTGTGTACAGCTACAAGGAGAATTATGTTACTGGTATCAGTATTTTGATTTTCCAGAGCAACCGTATCTAATCCAAATTTAGAGTAGGCATAAAATTATTTTTTGAATTAAAACTGTGGCATACATATAAAACATACCTAATTCTAGTGTTTAGAACTTTCCCTTCTATCTCTTAGGTTCATAATGATAAATGTCCTTATTATAAAAATGCTTTGTTGTGAGATGACATCTCACAGTTACAATGGCTTTTAAAGAATTATTTTTCTTTTTTAGAAAAAAAAAGACCCAAGAGGGTTCATTCAATACATGGCTGAAATTTCCAAATGCACAAATACCTCAATTTCACTGCAATATAAAAAAAAAAAATATCTTGATTGATAAGTTTCTTAGTATGAATATCCACCTCCTTTAAATACTCTATTTTTATACATATTTTTATATGAAGATAAACAGGAATTTATATTTAACTATCTTAAATTATATTTACATAAATGCAAATATTACTTGATATAAACAATCCAGACATGCATCTTACAGATGATAGATTTTTAAAAGAATGGTACAGAATTCATGTTAAATGTGAAGGTCTTTCTAGTAGCTACACTTAAATGCAAGCATTGTTTTTAGGTTTTCAGTGATTTTTTTTTTTAAGAAATGATATAAAACACCGCCAATTCATGTAGCCTTTCCATCATTTTTTAACTTATTATATCTCTGTAACAGTATTATAGTCACCGAGTATTTCTTATAATTCCTTTCCCACCTAACTGTAATAACCATCTGACTGAGGCTAGCCTGGCATTTACCTCTTCACCATTGAAATAATAATGGATTTTAGAAACAATTGTAATGTCATTAATAAAGTCTTACTGGCAATAGTCTGTGTTCAGAGTATCTTTTATTTTCCTTTTTACTGGAGATGTACAACCACACAGTGACCACTTGGCAGGGATGTTACTCTGTGGATTCAAGTTTTGGAGTGTGGTTAAACAGGATTAACTACAGGGTTCCTTCCAGCTTTGATAGTCTCTAAGTTTATGATCAGAACTCCCTACTCCACAGTGACTAAGGTTTTTGCTTTTAAAGATAAGACACTCAAATGCTGGGATTCGTTTTATTTACTTCTTAATTGAAATTATACTTTATTTGTCATAGGTGTGTGTGTATGGCTGTGCAGATGTGTTTGTGTACGTGTTTAGAAAGTTCCTAATGTTAGTGGGAAAAGAAATAGGAGTAGGCATTTTAACATATTTTTAGGTGTAAAAGGTACAGGAAGTATATTATTTTTGGTAAGAATTTATTAGTATGCAATCCAAACTAAACAAAAGAAAACATTTATAATATTTAAAGTCAAGAATAACTGCACAAATATTTCCAAGCATCACTGTTGACCTTGTGTGCGGGTGTTTGTGTGTGGGGTGGGGGGTGTTAAAGGCCAAGCGTATTATGCGCCAAGCCACCCAAGTAGGCAAAGAAGATTCTGTACAGACATGAAAAAGAAGGGCTTACTATTGCCTTCTGGTTGGACTTACTTTTGGGTCATTCAATTTTCCTCACGTTATTTACCCATGTGTCTAGCAGTCTTCTCGTCAGAACAGTAATTCCAACTGAGAAAGTATTAGAAGAAATTACTAATTTTTGAGATGGAACTAGTTCCAGTGGTGTTTATGGAGGAAAAACAAATAATGCTATTTTGCATCTGAAGTTTCTGCTTTTCGTTCCATTTCACCGAACAATTTCAAGAAGAAAGACAGAAACAGGTCAAAAATTATGTAACTCAATAAAAGTTACTTCAAAGATATGTTTGGCACAGCGGGTGGAGTGGCTGATGTAGTAAGGTGAAGTGGCTAGATAGCTAATCACAGCCAGGATCTCATTAAATATTGCCTGAAGGGGTCCTTCATTTGAGCAAAGGCTGAAACAGTCATCAATATCTAAACTTTTTCTCTGAATTTTTATCTCATAAAAAAATTTGAAAAGCCACCAAAATTAGTAGTTCTGATTGTTGTATTTTAAATGAACAAACATAACTAAGTTCATGTGAACCGATAACTTCACAAACATTTATCTGAGCACAGAACGAAAGCACAGCAGATTCCACACTTTTGACTGAATCAAGGAAAATTGCTCTGAAAACGTTACTGTAGTTCTTTTTTTAAATGTGTATCTAAAGTTTAAATGATTTTGATTGCTCTTGGAAACTAACACATTTGGATAGATCACCTCAGCTTAGGAGGATGAACCAAAAGTTGTCAGAAACCCCCCAAAACCCACAAAAGACAACAGGATATTGCCGTGTCCACAAACTAGATTTTATATTTGGCAGGGCTTCCAAGGTTTCATACTGTCAAAGAGCCTTTTATCATGTTTTTATTGCTGCAGTAACTGTTATTATCAACTTCCATATTTCTTTCATGATTCATTCACTTGGTGTAAGGGGCTGCAGAACTCACTTTTTTCTAAATGATATAGACCATGCAGTCAGTCCTCCTAAAATGGTATTCCATTAGGTTAGTTTTCTTTATGTTTTCTGAAATAGAAAGCATTCGCTTTATGGTTCTATTAAATGTCAGATCACTTTGCTTTAACACATTTGATACACAATCAAAATATTAATTCTTAAAATGCATCAAAAGTATTTAAAATCTTGACGTCTGTTTGTAGTATCAATAAAAATAAATACTTAAACCACAGCTAATAGTAAGGACAAAATAAAAGCAACCACCTTTAGAGGAAACACTATAAAGAATTCCTACAGGGCGGTAATACTTAAATAGATTAGGTTTTGAATTTGATTTATTCTGACTCACATTTTCTCCCAAATCTGTAACATTGTCTACAAAGAACTGTTTTCATTTAGTATTTTAAAATCTTTTTTTCAAAGCCTTTGTGTAATATATCTGGGGAAAATATTGCATTATAGATTATGTGATGAATAGACATTTAATATCTAACCAAGATATTTTCTTAGATGATTTATATGTAGCATCAAATGATTTTTTATTTCATTCTTTTTATTCATTTTTTAAAATCATGCTTTTTGTTATGTGAAAATGTAATTCCTATGAAATTTGTAAGATGTTTAGATATGTCCTAAAATTGATTATTGGTAACTCAGAATTCAGAATTCACATGGTTTAAAAAACATAAAATACATTCAATTGATTCTTAATTATATAGTGACTTATTTTATGGATGGCTGATGATATGCACCAATTCAATGCAGATTTTAGTGCTAAGCTAAACAATTTAATAGTGATAATATGTAATTTATTTATATATATTGCTCAATTGTATTTCCACTTTTTTATGATAAAATTTGTTCAAATGCCATAGATTGAAATCTCAGTGTTTGGCATCAAGGTCAATAACTTTTATTTTTTTCACTCTTCAATTTGTTTGGTTTGTAGTTTTCCTGCTTTTAAAATGAAATTTTTAATTTGAGTATTAGAAAAAGTTGTAAAACATTAAAATAAAGCAACATAATATTGTAATATAATCATACATCCACCAATGTCCATTTAGATATAAGAGGTTGCTTGGTTTCCAGTAGATCTTTTTACTCTCATAGCTGGAGATGGATGAGGGGCTTCAGAATTCTTGTACATACATAGTACACGGACAGTAGCAAATGCCATCACTGAACCAAACACAGCCTACATGAGTCCAGGAGGCCCATCACCATCAGAGGGGTTGACAGAGAGGCTAAACATGGGCCTTCGTTCCTGAACAGACCCCTTCCCCATTGGGCGCTAGGATGGGTATGTGTCATAAGCACTCTCCAGCTGCTTTGACAGCTCTTGGGCGTCTCTTCAAAACTTTTCTTAATGTCTAAAGTCACTCAGGAGGGTCTAATTCCCAAAGGAAAAATAAATAATAATTTTAAGTCTATAGTAGACCAAAAATGAAAACTTGGATCAGCCAAATAGCAGGTGAATGTGACTCTAATTATCAATATAGTCTGTCCTCTGGAGGACTAGAAATAGTGACCCATTTGTTTACTAAATTGTTTTCTTCACCCAAGAGATTGTTCATCTCCTGGGACAATTCGTGCTTGTCTTTGCCTTTAAAATGAAAACTTACACAGCATTTTTCTGTGTACATTTAATGTGTAATACAAGATACATTTGAAAGCTTACATTTCTCCTCCTTGCCTTAATTACATGTAACATGAAGCTTATGTTTTAATGGGCATGAGCTCTCTAGTTTTACAGCATCATAAAGAGTTTATGAGCCTTTTGTTAAAAATCAGTGCCTATGTCATTGGCAGGGCATGGAATTATTTGCAGCTACTTCTACTTATAAGATACAATTTTGTCTAAATTGCAAGAGGGACTTTACCTAACAAATGCAATCAGTGTAACCTGGCTTATTGTACCCTCAATGAATCCCCAACAATAAAAATAAAAAAAAAATTAAAAAAAAGTTAAAAAAAAACATTAAATACTAAAATCATAAAAAAAAAAAGAATAGTGTGTGTGTGTGGGGGGGGGTAAGGGGTTGAATCAATGCCCTTGTAGAATAAAATCAGTTTAGGCATCAAGTGACACAGATTGGGTACAGCCACATGTGTATGCCCACTGGGGAAAACCTGGTCTCTGTTCATACTTGTCTCTAAAGAAAACCCATTTCAATGGTTCACATTAGTTATGCAAAATCAATGGCATGTTTTTTTAAAAGGGTGTGGATGCAACCCTTAGCACAAGTTATTCTTGCCAAGAATAGGAGTAATTTCAATAGGATGGAATTTCCAGGCCCATGTTATTGGTAAACAATTGGAGCTCTCTCTTGGCTACCTATCTCATAAATAAATTGATACCTTCCATGAATTATTTATAGATTCTGAGATGAGGCTGATACAGACATTGCATCTCAGGTTTTTATTTCCCAGAAGAATGGGCAATCTCAAATAGGACATTGGCTTACATGGTGTTTTTCTGTTTCCTGAGGTCATCATAAGTCTTTGAAGTACCGAGTTTCTTGAAGTCGATTTCTCTTCCAATAGAAGCATCCCTGGGCAGTCATCTTCAGTAAACTGTTATAAAATACAGTGAAAATAAACGTCTTTCCTTCTCCACTGATCATGGACTTGTTATGCTGCCTCTGTAGACAAGAAAATCAAAACTGCTGGGCTAAAACCAAGCTTTCCCTGGTTTGTGTCTGAGCAGGGTGTGTATCAAATGAAGGACTTGAAAACAGGAATTCTGGATTATTTCAAACAAAAACTCATTCATGCTGTATAAATACAAGTGTATACATAAAAAAATGTGCACACGGAGTGAAATATATAATAAAGTACCAAATGATTTTATAACCATTAAATTAGTTCCGTTAAAACACTCCTTTTATTTTTGATTTATAGTAGGATGTAAAACCTTTAGAATAACAGGTTCTATCCCTCTGGATGCCTCTGCCAGGTGCTGGTCCGGACATGTGGGGAATGTGGTTCGAGGCCTCTGCCAAGCAGCGGCAAAGCAGGGAGGGACTGCTAGGGGAGACGTCTGCCAGGTGCTTCTCTCAAGAGGTGACAAGTGACCAAAGTGCCAGAAATCACCCAAATGAGAAGATGCCAGGAAATACTGGACTGCAGAGTCATAAAGTCTCCAACTTTTAAAGCTATAGAGAACTTGGTGGGGGGGAGGGGAAGAGAGCTGGCATCTCTGTACCCTGCTGAATAGGTGGGACTCACTCGTAGCAGGATTTCTGCCATACACTTGGGCTGGCTGCCTTTTTCTTCTCCTCACAGCTTTCCTGACCACCTCTGATCTCCTGACCCTCATGGAGTCTTCCCACTGGCAGGCGCTGAGACAGATTCCTGACGAGGGAGACCCAGTCCTATAAGCTGTGGCAGAGGCCTCCACTGGGTAGAAGACATCAGATCATTATGTTGATGTGTAACCGCCTCGCTCCAAATCTAATTTCTATTTGGCCTCCACCCTCTAAACTGGATTTATCTCCTCTTTCTTGTGAAGTCTGTAGTCCCTGTGCCCGTCTCTATCATAGCACGTTCACAGTATAATGTAATTATCTATAATCGCCTGTGTACATCCCATCCCACTGAAACTGAGCTTCTCAAGCTTAGATTAACGCTTTCATTTCTCTACTATGTCTTGTGCAGAGTCAGGCCTCAGCGAATACTCCGCCATGACGTCTCAGCTCAGATGTCATCTCTTCTAGGACTGTTTCTGATTCCCCAAACAGTATCCTTCCTTTGTGTTCCCTTTACTCACTACCAGAGCAGTCTTTTTTCTCTCTCTTTTAATTTCAGATTAGTATGAGGGTACAAATGATTAGGCTACATTGTTTGCGTTTGTTAGGTAAAGTTCAAGTTATAGTTGAGCCCTTCGCCTAGGGAGTGTGCTGTATATCCTTACATTAAGGTGAGAGTTTACTAATCCCCCTTTCTCCTCCCTTCTCCTTTTTCCCTCCCCCTAAACCCCCTTTAACTTGTATTTTTCTCTCATGCGGGAGTGTAGTTATTTATCCATTGGTTTCATGTTAGTATTGCATACATTGAATACTTGCTTTTACATTCTTGTGATATTTTACTAAGAAGATGGTTCTTCGACTCCATCCAGGTTAATACAAAAGATGTAAAGTCTCTATCTTTTTTATGGCTGAATAGTATTCCACCATATACATAAACCATAACTAGAATCTACAGAGAGCTCGAATTTTTCTGTTTGTCTGTTTATGTGTGTACTCTCTGGAATGTAAGCTCCACGAGGAAGGGACTGAGTTTTGCTTTATTGTTTCCTTGGTTGATTGTGTTTATTTTTAATTGTTTTATTGAGATATAGCTTATCTATCATGAAGTTCATTCATTTAAAGAATACAGTTCAGTGGTTTTTAATGTATTTACAGTTTTGTAGCCATCATGAAAATCTAACTTTAGGATGTGTTCATCATCCCCAAAGAAACATATCAGTCCCTTTTCACCCTCCCCTCTTTCTTCCTTCAGCCTCCAGACTTTGGCAACTGATTTGCTTTCAATCTCTGTGGATTTGCCTCTCCTGAATGTTTCATAGAACTGGGATTACAGAGTGGCACCTGTGGCTCAAAGGAGTAAGGCGCTAGTCCCATATGCGAGAGGTGGTGGGTTCAAACCCAGCCCCTGCCAGAAATTGCAAAAAGAAAAGAAAAGAAAAGAAAAAAGAGAAATGGAATTACATAGTGTGTGCTTCTTTATGTCTGGCTGCTTTCACTTAGTATCATTGTTTTCATCTTTGCATTCACAGTTTAAAAACAAATTGCCTAGCCCAAGAAAGACACTCAATTAATTTTTATAAAATGAAAAAATGAAACATGGTAACAAACTATAGCATTTTCCAGGGTTAGAAGTTGTGCTCCAAATAGAAGGTGTCCAAAAGGCTTTGACAAAGCATCGTGTTAGAAATAGCACCACTACTTCCTAATATCCTCTTTAGTGAGCACCAGATATTTGTCCCCACTGTGCCCTGTGGACTAAGGTGGGGTCTGAAAGAAGCAGTTGAAGAAGATGTGAACTACATAAGAAAACTGCCATCCTTGACTCAGTGTGGAGGCTGTTGGGAGCTCAGGCCTGACACCGGGTGCTGGGCCCTCCAGCCTGCCTTCCACACAGGCTAAACGTAATCAGGCCTCCTCTTTGCTGTGCCCCAAGTCTGTGCGCATATCAGCAGGGCAATGCTCTCTCTACCTCATCGAAACTGAGAAGAATTTGATGAAGGTGTACCTATGTCTAAATGAATAACATCTCACACCTCAAGCCCTCATATGGAGACCAAAATCTTAAGAAAACTATGATATTTTTGTTGGGGAGTTCCAGATATCAGCTAGCTAAAAATGGGGTTATTGGAGGAAGAAGAGGACATCACATAACTTTCTAGAAAGATTCTGCCCTTTCCACACCAAGAACTGAGAACCATACTGATGCCCCATTCCCAGCTATCAGCTAACTGGAGCCCCTAGTGTGTGGGAAGCTATCCAAGCAGGCCCTGACCTTGGACGTGCACACCGAGGGGGAGCATGGCTCCTGGTGCAGTAACATTTCTACTGACATCCTTTGTCTACTATACTATCATCAAATGCAATATTAACGTAGCATCCAAATTCATTTTCATGTCATAAATCTTTTAATTTTATATCCAATAAGTGCTTACAGATGCAAATCATGTTTAAATAGAAAGACATTATGGTTAAAAGAAGTATTGGCCATATTGTAGTCATTTTGCAAAAAGCTGTTTCTAGTTAAAGTATGTGTATTCCCAGTCCTGTGTTATGAGATACAAGTTAATGTCAACAGCACATTAACAATGCAACTGAATTTAATTACAGAACTGAAAGTGCTGTGGGTAGAGAGATCACATTTTCACCAAAAAGCACAGGTAGGAAGACATCTGTTTGTAGTGAGTTCCAAATAGGTACTTGCATTTTTTACACTCATGAAGTCTATCAATGTTTTCAACAGTGCATTAACTAAAAGATTTCTCTACATATTTTTTCCTAAGCCAAGATGGCATTTATATTCTTTGGCAATTGAATTTTGCAAGAGGCATTATATATGACTTTTAAATATGAATCTGGGAAATATAAAGAGGACTGCAAAGCATGCAATTCTCATATTTCTGCACAAAGCTATATCTGGAATTAAGAGCAAAAGGAAAGCTTTCTTGCTTTGTTTCCAAATGGCTTGCCATAGTGTCCATGGATCTTTATTTTACTACATTCTACTGTTTGAAATCCTTTCAATTAGTGAAATCACTTACATGAACCTTGAAGTTCTCTTAAGATGCTAATATCCTTGGGAGGATGGGGGTTATTAGACATATGCAATACGAGTGAATTTAATCACATCGTTTTTCTCTCAATACATGGCTAAATTCCATGCCCTGAGTAAATGAGGGGAATAAGGTGTAGTTTGGAGAGGAATCCTGTGGGGAAGAAGATTCTGTGTGAGAAAGGGGAGCTTGAGGAGCAGAGGGGCATTGCTTCCTATGGATCACTGTGACCAAGTGCCACACTCTGCAAGTTCCCCTCTGAAGACGGAACTTAAATTGAGCCATGGACTTGGCAGATAGCATCACTGAGGAACTGCTAAGATAATTCAAACTGTTTACTGGAAAAGTGAAAATTTCAGATAAACTAATTGGGCTATCCTTTTTACCAGCTCTTTTGCATTTTACTACTTAGAGATAGTCAGAAAATTTAATAAACACCACATATCTTGCCTCGACTAACTATTTTCTGGTTTCCAGCACTGTCCAAAGTGACAAATGACTCTCTTATCACATGCCTGGTCAATCAGGAGTGCCTGGCATCTACAGCAGACCAGTTACAGTCACCTGCTTAAATGTTGATGGACATTAAGTTTATGCTCATCCTTTATTGCTCAAATAATGTGAATTCTGTAGGAGTGAAATCTGGCTGGGCTGCCAACCACCTCAATGCCTGCCGAGATCAACATGGCTGCTCGGATGGGCTAAGTGTCCTAAGTTTTCCACAGCTTGGAAGCATCTCAAGGTTTCACGAAGCTGCTTTTTTCAGATAGAAAAGAGTTTATTTAGATAAGCGTACAGCAACAACTGTCCTATTACTCTAGACTCTCTACACAAACAATTATGGATAATTTACATAAGAACATGATTTAATCAGGTTTTCCAAGCTGTAAATGGTTATGAATAAATACAAGAAACATTTTTTCTGAAAATCCAGGAAACTTAAAGAACACAGTGGGGCCATTTTATCTTCTATAGGATTTTTACAATTTGACTAGATATGCCCATCATCTCTGGCCTCCAGAGAGGGAAGGTAGTTTAGTGACCTGAGGATAAACTACAAAAATAATTATTTTTTTATTCCTTTCAGACAAATGAAGCATACCTCTTACCTAAACAGAATCTGCCCCACTTTGTCATGTTTATTTCTAGGCTATACTGAAAAATGACCACAGTTTGAATGTAAAATTCAAACAGTTAAACACCAACTCTATGGTTCCAAGAGGCTTATTTATTTATTCACGTATTTACTTACAGTTTACAACACCAATGGAAACGAAAGCCAATTTTGTCCCATCAGTCTACAAGAAGGAAAGAAGGAAAGAAAAAGGAGAAGGTCACCAAACATAAGAAAAATAAGGAAAGGGAAGGAATGAGAGCAAGAAGAATTAAGGGGAGAAAGGAAGAGGATGCTCAGAAACCCCAAAGACACGGCAGTAGATGCCACTTGTCCTGGTTATCAGTCAGCCAGACTGGTCTGGCTCTTAAGCACAAACTCAGCAAGTGGATCTTAGAGGCTGGGCCACAAATGGGCAGAAAAGGGTCACCGTCTCCAGTTGAAAACTACAATTTTCAATTATCTAGATGTGTTTTTGGTTCTACAGCCCTGAAGTAACTGCATTGTCCACAGAATACAAAGATGCTGTTGACCAGAGAATGATAGTTCCAAAAGGAAAGCAAATGTCATATTTTGTACAAACTAATCTGATTAGTGCTACTTTTGAAACTGCCTTTTGAATAGGACTGACCCTTTTCTTAGCTTAGTCTCCAGAATCATGGGAGTTTTCTTGCTTCAGAAATAAATATGATCACTGTAACTTATTTGCTTATTGTATTTCTCACGGTTCTTAGTAATAAAAGTCATTCTTTATTCTGATTCAAGTGTTCCCAGCATATAAACTTAATACTTTTAAGTTACCAAGCTATTTATGTGAGCATTATGTTTTTGGTACAAGGCCAGTTGTGGTCATGGTTCAATTTTCTCATACAGATGATGTCCTAATTGCTTTACATTAAAGATTATCAGTCTAGATACCCAAATGAACATCTGAAAATTAATTACCAATTATTTGCTTTGTCAATTGCCAATCTATGTTTCAAAGGGCATCTACATTCCATAACCACTATTTGAAACATTATAACTACCTTATCAACTAGGATTGACATCACAATATACCAGACAGTGCATGCGCCTGCTAGGATGACTGTAACTGAAGGTCCATAACAAAGAGCCATTGCTACAGGCCAGGGAAGTATTTCAGGGAAGTATTTCAAAATACATCCCAAGTCTTAACTGGCTATGGGGCTTATGCAGTGATCTTGACAAAAGCATATGTTTGCAAGCATCATAAATCTACTACACGTGGGTTTCTTGTCTACGATCCTTGTCCTCCTGTATACCTCATTTCAAACAATCCAGCTACCTGGGCAATCTGTGCTGCTGAGATGAAGATGACAGAAGCTGCTGAAAGTCAATCTGTGTAGATGGTATCAGACCCAATGACTGCAATGAAGCTGCCAGAAATTACAAAACTGAACACTGTGGATGCAATACCTGACCAGAAGAGGCAACATTCTACGGACCTTAGTTATTTTTTTTTTGAGACAGAGTCTCACTTGGTCACCCTCAGTAGAGTGCTGTGGCATCACAGCTCACAGCAACCTCAAACATGGGTTCAAGTGATCCTCTTGCCTCAGCTTCTCAAGTAGCTGGGACTACAGGTGCCCACCACAACATCTAGCTATTTTTAGAGACAGGGTCTTGCTCTGGCTCAGACTGGTCTCAAACCTATGAGCTCTGGCAATCCACCCACCTCACTTAGGATTACAGGTGAGAGCCACCGCACCTGTCCCCTCATTCTAAGGACTTTAAACCAAGGAAACAGGACTCCCGTAAGACCTAAAAAGGATACACTTGCCACATAAAGAAGCATATTGTCAAACAGGAAAAAAATAAGAGAATTTTGTTTCTTAGCTTCTTGCTGAGGTCTAAGATCTCTAATGGATACCCAGTTCAAAGTGTTCAGTGGTTCTCAACTTTCCTAATGCCACGACCCTTTAATATAGTTCCTCATGTTGTGGTGACCCCCACACATGAGGAGCAGTGTCTCGGTTCCTAAGACCAACAGAAATATGTGTTTTCCAGTGGTCTTAGGTGACCCCTGTGAAAGGGGAAAGGGTCGTTCAACCCCCATAGGGGATGTGACCACAGGTTGAGAACCACTGGTTTAGATCAAGCATACCAGATTTTAGTCTGTACTACAAAGCATAGTGTTCAAGACAGCATGGTACTGGCACAAAAACAGAGACATAGACACTTGGAATCGAATTGAAAACCAAGAAATGAAACTAACATCTTACAACCACCTAATCTTTGATAAACCAAACAAGAACATACCTTGGGGGAAAGAATCCCTATTCAATAAATGGTGTTGGAAGAACTGGATGTCTACATGTAAAAGACTGAAACTGGACCCACACCTTTCCCCACTCACAAAAATTGATTCATGATGGATAAAGGACTTAAACTTAAGGCATGAAACAACAAAAACCCTCAAAGAAAGCATAGGAAAAACACTGGAAGATATTGGCCTGGGGGAAAGACTTCATGAAGAAGACTGCCATGGCAATTGCAACAACAAAAAAAATAAACAAATGGGACTTCATTAAACTCAAAAGCTCTGTACAGCTAAGGAGACAATAACCAAAGCAAAGAGACAACCTACACAATGGGAAAGGATATTTGCATATTTTCAATCAGACAAAAGCTTGATAACAAGGATCTATAGAGAACTCAAATTAATCCACATGAAAAAAGCCAACAATCCCATATATCAATGGGCAAGAGACATGAATAGAACTTTCTCTAAAGATGACAGACGAATGGCTAACAAACACATGAAAAAATGTTCATCATCTCTATATATTAGAGAAATGCAAATCAAAACAACCCTGAGATATCATCTAACCCCAGTGAGAATGGCCTACATCACAAAATCTCAAAACTGCAGATGCTGGCGTGGATGTGGAGAGAAGGGAACACTTTTACACTGCTGGTGGGACTGCAAACTAGTACAACCTTTCTGGAAGGAAGTATGGAGAAACCTCAAAGCACTCAAGCTAGACCTCCCATTTGATCCTGTAATCCCATTACTGGGCATCTACCCAGAACGAAAAAAATCCTTTTATCATAAGGACACTTGTACTAGACTGTTTACTGCAGCTCAATTTACAATCGCCAAAATGTGGAAACAGCCTAAATGCCCACCAACCCAGGAATGGATTAACAAGCTGTGGTATATGTATACCATGGAATACTATTCAGCCATTAAAAAAAATGGAGACTTTATATCCTTCGTATTAACCTGGATGGAAGTGGAAGACATTATTCTTAGTAAAGCATCACAAGAATGGAGAAGCATGAATCCTATGTACTCAATTTTGATATGAGGACAATTAATGACAATTAAGGTTATGGGGGGGAACAGAAAGAGGGACGGAGGGAGGGGGTGGGGCCTTGGTGTGTGTCACACTTTATGGGGGCAAGACATGATTGCAAGAGGGACTTTACCTAACAAATTGCAATCAGTGTAACCTGGCTTATTGTACTCTCAATGAATCCCCAACAACAACAACAACAACAAAAAAAAGAATTTCCAAAGTATTGTACTCATCTGCTCCTGCATCCACAGCTGAATACAATTCTCCCAGTTCCCCAAAGTCTTATTTTTATATATTAAAGGAAAAAGTAGATTACTAAAGCAGTATGTACAATATAATACTTGTGTATAAAATATGCACAAGCAGGGACAAAATCAGAAGAACACATAGTAAAATGTCAACAGGAACTGTCTCTTGTCCTGGAATTACAAAGTGATTTTTCTTTTTGTTTATCGGACTATTCTAATCTTTCTACAATGAATGTATTAATGAGGTTAAAATCTTTTAAAGTAATCAAGATATTTTAAAAATCATATTTTAAAGGAAAATAGTAACAATGAAAACATTTAATACAGAATGAAAACACAACCCAAGATTTCCTGATATTGAGTGAACCTAATGGGTAACAAAGATTAAGTCTAAGAAATACGTCTTTATTATGGAATTTCTGGTGGTGCATTAGACAGTAATATTTACTTTTGATCTTTTCCCAAAGTCCACCATATCAATGGCAAAATAATTTTTAAAGAACATATAACTATAGTAAAAGACAAAGAACAAGAAAGGAAAGACAGCAATAGAATTTTCAGAATTAGAAAGCAGATAACTGATGTATGACTGATTTATCAGGCCCACATAAGTAGATTCATAAGCCATTAGGGAAGATCAAGAAGCAATTTGTTTGACACCACATAGTTTCCAAAAGTTTTAGGAATCTGGGGTACTAGAGTCCCTGCAAATTGAACTGAAAGTAGGCTAAAAATGAAAGGATTGATTGATAGTTTAGAAAGCAGTTAGACCCCAGATTTCTTCTTGCTCTACAGCTTAACAAGCATTCCACTAACCCCTGGAAAAAGATTGTGGATCTACTCTTTGAACGATTTAAGACATAGAGTCTGGGCTGAGAGGTACCAGAAAAAGAAAGGGCACAAATATCATACTTAAAAAAAAAAAATTAGATAGTGAATGTTAAGACCTCTCAATTTCTCTTCTCTTACCAGTCAGAAGAACAGTGGCCAATGTCATCAAAATAGGATACTAAAATATTCTTCTCTGAAGAAACCAACCAACCTAAGAGACAAGACATAAATATACTCACATGGAAGATTTGCCAATAAAATCACTCATCAAGATCACCCAAAAATAAAACCCAAAGTCAATAAGTCTCAACTACATATCCAGAGCTTCTAATTGGCTTTTAAGTACTGCACTGGTCATCCACAGCAACAACCAAGGATTACCAGACATCTGACGCAGGTTTCTAAAATAGCAGAGACAACGAAAACAGAAAGGATAAAGCAATTTTGAAGAAGCACAAGAAAGAAAATTTTATGAAATATTAATGTAGTGTTAGAACAACTCCTCATTTCCCCAATATGTCTACATCAGTGTTGATTTCCAGGGCTTTTGTAACAAAGCGCCACCACTGAGGTGGCTGAAAGCAACAGAAATGCATGGTCTTACATTTCTGGAGGCCAGAGGTCTGAAATCAAGATGTGGAGAGATTCACACTTGTCTGGAGACCCTGCGGGAGGATACGTCTCACCTCAGTCATGCTCTGGTGGCTCTGAGTATTCTGGGGGTCATCCCTCCAGTCTCTCCCTGAGTCTCCATCCCCTTCTCCACCTGTTCGTGCCCACGTCTTCTCTTCTTCTTTCTCTCATAAAAGACACTTGTTACTGGATTTAGGGCCAACCCTGATAATTCAGGATGATCTCTTAAGATGCGTAATTACATCTGCAAATGCCTTTTTTCCAAAATAAGATCATGTTCATACGTTTTGGGTATTAAGATGTTGATCTGTCTTTTAGGGGACCACCACTCAAACAACCAAAACCATGAAACCTATGACTATGTCATCTTACATGACAAAAAGGACTTTGCAGATGGGATTAAGGGAACGATCTTGAGATGAGAAGACTTTCTTGAATTATTCATGTGGTCCCACCATAATCACAGGGGTTCTTATAAAAGGGAAGTAGGAGGGTGATAGTCAAAGAGGGAGATAGGACAATAGAAGCAGAGGAAGAGGAGCTGTGACAGCAGAAGCAGAGGTCACTCTGACGTGAGGAGGTGGCCACAAGCCAAGGAATGCAGTTGCCTCTAGAAGCTGGAAAAGTCAGGGCAACAGATTCTCCTCTGGAGCCTCCAGGAGGAAGGCAGCCTTGCTGATCCAGCCTCCAAAAGTGTAAGATGGTGCATATCTGTTGTTTTAAGCCACTAAAATTGTGGGAATTTTTTATAGGAACAATAGGAAACTTTGTGTGTGTGTGTGTGTGTATAAAAAGAGAAGACAGAACTCTTTTAAAATTAAACTATTATATTTTTTACAAACATGCCAAGAACATAAGGAACTCTTAGAAACCCTACACATGCACCCGCCACACACATTAGCAAATGTGAAACTCTCAGTAGAAACCTATACAGTTGTAATTGAGAAAGTTCACACAGAAATGAGAGAAAAAAATAACAAAAAGATGCGCAAAACAGGACCTAACAGTTACAAAACTTTAAAAAATCAGAAAATTGATTTGACATTTACAAAATAGGAGTGCCAGACGGGAGGGGAAAAAAGGAAGAAAATAAATCAATGAAGTAATTTGAAAATGTTTTTCTATAAGTGAAAACATGTGTGTTTATACTGAGATGGCCTGCTGAGTTTCTAGACCAACTGATGAAAATACACTCGCATCTAGCCACTCACATCTAGCCACGTCTATACTCACTCATCGTAACATTCCTAAACATTGCAAAGAGAAGATTCTAAAAGATACTAGAAATTTAAATAAATTAAATTCATGTATAAAAGATCTGGAATTACAGTTATTATCTTCAGATGTTTCAGTAGTAGCAATGGAAGCTAGAAAACAATGGGGAAATGTCTTTAATTTTCTGGAAGAAAATTATTTCTATCCTACAAGTCAATACCTGACCAAATTGTAAGAGTGGGATAAAGCTATCTTAAGACAGGTGAATAGTAACATTTATTTCACAGACATTCTTTCTCAAAAAGCTATAGGCGTATTTGCTCCACTAGAACAAGAGTAAGCCAAAAATTAGAAATATACAGGAATCAGTAAATGAGGTTTCTGCATCAAAACAGGAAAAATGTGGTCCCTGGATGAAGAACCTCTAAGCAGGGGGCACCAGGCATGGAAGCTACCACTCCAGAGTGGAACCGGTCAGGGGATGCCTGAGACACTGTGACCAAGAGAGGAAATGGACAGCACTTGCCATTCGTCTGAGGAGGTGTGGAGAACTGACGGGGTTTGAAATTGGGTTCATGAGAAGCAAATAGAATGCCAAGCAAATGGGAATTCACAGAAGCAAAAAGTAGAACAGTGATTACCCGCGGCTGGGAATAGGAGGAATAGGAAAATATTGATAAAGGGGTACAAAGTTTTAGTTAGGAAAAATAAGGTTTTTGATACCTATTGCCTAGTATGGTAACTATATGTAGTTAATAATAATGTATATTTCAAAATTGTTAAGACTGTAAATTTCAAATGTTCTCACCACAAAAAAGTGCTTGATGTGCTGAATATGTTAATTACCTTGATTTAATCATTCCTCATTATATACAGAATGACTATATATCATAACATCACTCTGTACCCTACATATGTATACATAATTATAATTTATCTATTTACGATAAAATGTTTATAAAGAAAACTAGGAAAATGGAGAGAAGAGGCAAGGGGAAAAACAGGAAAATACTCACCGCATAGGACATCATTTAGAATGAGTAACAACATGTGTCATAATAATGTAAAAGCCCACTGCTGGTCTGACCACAATTTTGAGTATTATTATTGGGGATAGAGAGGGTAAGAAAGTACGAGTGTGCATTGATTGGGGTGAAAGTCCCAGATAATGCCTAAAATTTAAAAAATTAAGCAGTAACAGTATCAGTATTACAATTAGGAAACTGAAGGAACGTACCAAAAGAATCAGCTAAAAGCTGCAAGTTGTTACTTTTGGGGAGAATGTAAATGGTGAGTAGGAAAAGGAGGAAAGTTGTTTTTCATTGCAAGACTTACAGCCTTGTTGACCTCATATGTTTTTCTTTAAAAATCTATGGCATTGTTAGAATTTAAGTGGGAGTATCATTTTATTTAAGTTGTTTCGCAAAGTGATTGTTTTGCAAACACTGGTTCTCCTTTGTAAACCTTTGATTAGCCTACTGAATAGTATAGTTTAAATATGATCAAAAGAGCTGCAGAAAGAGCCCAAGACTCTAGCTAAGTTTTCTGCATAAAGCTAAAAGAAACAATTCTGGAGAGACTTCATCTTTCTAAGTGGCTCTTCTGTTTTCTCCAGCTGTAAAATATATTCAGATCTTTCAACTTCTTTCTTTTGTTCATATTTGCGTTCCAAGCATGACACACCTTAAAGCAAGCAATTACCAAAAATAACCCTCCTTGTGTTATCAAATGACTTCAGTTATCCTGAAAAAATGTAGCGTATTTCTTTATATGCCATCACAAGCAGCTATAACAGGTTTTGTCAAGTCTGAAAACTTATGTAATCTATCAGCAAATAATTGTGAATATAAATAAATTCAAAACATTTCTTCAGTACCTTTACGAGCATCTACATACACCAATACTGTATTTCTCATATTTAATCTACTGATTTTATGCCATCTGTTTGTGGCACCTGTTTTGTGATTTGACCTCATCCATCTTTCCAGCCTTATGTTGGTTAGGCTACCCGATAAACTTCTGGGCCACTCGCCTGGGAACACAACGTGTGAGGACTCATGAATTAATTTTAATGTTACCAAAGAAAACCACACACAAAAAAAAACAAAGCAAACAATGTGTTCTAAGGTTGCAAAGGAAGAGGAGGACATTATTTAGGAACACTATAATTTTTGGTTAAATCATCCTCTGCTCCTCTGGGTTAACATGTAGTGTCGAGAGTGGTGGATAACAAGAACCTCACCATGGCTTCCACGTGCAGACTTGGATAATGTTTCAATGGATATTAATGGAGTTTATACCAACCACTCCCTATACTGCAGTTAATTATCATTGCATAGCTTATCTCTTCACGGAACACAGTCCAAAGCATTTGCATCCCAGTTACCTTGTCTGTAGCTCCCGTGAAGGCTCTCAATCCTCCTGCCAGTGTATTTTGAGGGCTTGCAAGACTATATTTTATAATATGTAGAAAAATGATTAACTTGCTCCCTCTGCCCAAGGAAGCAAGAAATCCTTTGCCATTTCTGTACTCTCATTTTTTTCCTTCTTTGGTGGGGAATCTGTTACTCTCCACCTTATCAGTTGCCTCTTCCCTGGCCAGTTGGTCCCTGTCCCCGGCAGATGCCTCACAAACCTTGATATCCTCACAGACAGTGAGTTCTCCTCTCCCATCCCTATCGTTTCTTCCTACTTTCTTCTCTCAACCTGAGCCTGGGTGGATAGGCTGGATCAGCCTTGCTGTCTCCCGTTCAAGGGGAAGGAATGGGAAACTTCACTTAGCGTAGTCCAGTGCTGCTAGGAAGCGTTAGACTTAATAAAGCTGATACTTTGCCCAAACTGGTTCAGTTCTCTCTGTACATGAGTTATTCATCAGAACCCCTGGGGCAAGAAGGGGGAGGAGTATGAAGGGTAATTCCAGCGCCAAACTCCACCCTGGACTGCCAACAATTACTATATGATTAAGATATGCTAAGAGCCAAATCAGTTCCTGAAGGGAAACTCCTTCCAGCCAACGCCTCCCATAACTCAGTTAACCTAAAAGGCAAATATTAGTTCTCTCCCCAAAACAGCATTAAAAAGTGGCTCCACTGTGCTCGTCTGGGGCTAGTTTCACGAGTGTGCCCTGGGGATTTCAGACAATACAGTGGTACTAAAGTAGCAACTGGAATCTTTTACCCAGCTGGCTGGACTCAGACTCTGTTCTGGCATCTGGCCCAGTATATCAAAATTGTGGTTTTCAGCCCATTTTGGAAGCTGCTTCACTGAGCTATGTGACAACCCCAAAAGTTGGTCTGGCACCAGAAGACTTCATCAGATTGCAAACTTGAGAGCCCTCAAGTCGGCTGTTTTTGTATTGATGCCTCTCTTCCCGTAATCATTAACAGAAGGTGAGAGGGCTGCAGTTGGAACACACCTCACACCTACTATGCAGTTTGTGTTTATTGTCTCTGAACCCTTGTAAATCTGGGCTCTGAGCACTGGCCTACCCAAATAAAAGCATCCCCTGTTGAAAACTCCAGTAAGAGTTTGAGTTATCAGCCCAGCTCAACAAACTTACCTGGCAGGAACACACAGGCATGGCTACAGATTTGTCAAAAAGGTTGAAGAGTATCCGTTTATGTACTGATTTTAACACTAGCAGAGACTGAAACTGTGGATATGCTCGACATAGCCATCTGGTGGTTCCCTTGGACCTTGCGCAAATCATGCGGCGCAAACTAATATAATATCTAGGTACAAGTCATGGAGAATTTCCAACTGAAAAGTGGCAAAATGAGTAGACTCTGTCAATGCTGACAGCTCTCAACTTAATGCTTCACTGATTCCACTGTTTTAGGAGAGTTTTTTTGTCTTTTAAAACAACCACCACAAAACCATTATTGAATGCAATGCCTACTGTGTGCTCAGCCCAGTGGTAGGAAATGGGGGTTGAAAAAATATATTATTCCTCTATTTGAAGATGTTTTGTAATCCAATCAGTGATAATTAAGGTGCATTAGACCATTAGAAGGCAAAAGAAAATTAAGAGATAAATTTCGTGGTAGGGAACAGGGATGGGGAAATTTGGCCTTCTGCTTTCAAGATATTCTTTCCTAAGTGCCTCTGGAGAAGAGAAAAGCTTCATTTTTCTCTGCTGTGCCCCTTTTATTCCTACCCTGATCGGGTAAGTGGATTTAGGTAAGTGGAAGGAGAGCAGAGAAAGTTCTAGGCATGAAAACGGTGTTTCTGAAGAAACTGAAACACATATATGAAGGCCCTGCTTATGGAAAGGGAAGTAAGAAGTGGTCCTGCTTAGCAAGAATACGTACATGCAAGGAAATAGAGTTACTTTAATCACAAATGAAGGCTGTGGACGAATCCTGAATAAAGGCTTTTAGAACTCTAACAAAAGGATTTAAAACTGATATACAGAATAAAATATGAAATCTAGAATAAAATAGATGCAGTCAATTCTAAATGACTTTTCCCTTGAAGTTGTGGTGGTTGTATTTTAGTAAAAAACGTCCAAGAGGAGCAAATTTGTTTTTTCCATTATAGCCAGCCCAGTGATTGCTCTATATTACTCTAAAAAATGTAAATGCCAGATTTTTGAAGTAGTTTCTTGATAACATAAAAACCAACAATCCACTAATTGACGAAGTTGGTCTATTTTGCAAAATTATGAAAAAGTGGTTTGAAAAGGAGTATTCAAAGAATCAACACGATCAGTAAATTTCAGTTCTGGGTATCTCGTTTGCCCATTCCCTCTGGCCAACTGTGACCACTCTCTTTTGTCAAGGTTTGTTTTTACGGTTTTTCCCTCACTCCAAAAAGATTGCATAATGCCCCCAAAATACTACCTTAATTTTTAGATCTCAGGGTGCCTTCTTTCTTAATTTTAATTTTTTAAGGGATTGTTGGGGAGATGTTTGTCAAAAGGTCAGGCACTACTCACATTTTATGAGGACAAATAAACAAAAAACTTTCAACTTTGTGGTTGTGGAAATGTGAAAAGCAAGGTATCATCCTTTTCCTATTCCTCCTCTTTCTCCTGGGACTATCACTGGTGTCTCCCTTGCTCCTCGGAGTCTGTCATTCCTGTGGGCTGTCAGGGCTACTAAAGGACAGCAGGCCGAGCAGAATGCCATTCTCTGCCCCCTCCTGAGAGCCAGTGGTCACAAGCCCTTGCTCTGTTCCACGCTTGCAACATCCAGGTGGAATTTAAAATAGAATGGATGGGGACCCAGCTATTTAAAAAAGTCACCTCTGGTCTTCTGTTCTATCACAGGAGTTAAGACCAGCTGGGGTGCTTCTGGTATCAGTTTCCAGTACATAAGTCTCTGTGATCTGCAGCAGAAATTCTTACAACAGGGCCCTTAGAAGTCTCGTCCTCTGATGGCCTGCCAGAGGCAGAGTCCAAGTCATATCTGTGCAGGCAGACTTCTGCTGAGTTTCCTAGGGACTGAGAGAAAACTACCAGAAGGAACAGGCTCCCCTGGGTCTAACAACTAGTAATCTACAACTGTCTAGATTTTGGAGGTGGGATTTATTGCTAGCCAGCTACTTATCTGGTTCAGTTGGCTCAGCTGTTCGGAGATGACCAAGGTCACAGATTCAGTACCACAAGAGAGCTCCTTTGAGTGAAATAAATATGCTTAAATATGGCTCTCCCTTCCTAAATCCCCTTCCAGGAATATAGGTCAAAACATGTCACCCCCTGCTGAGAAAGCAAGTTTCCCCTTGTTGTGGGATCAAGAAACTACAGATGCTTCAGTAAGCTACGCAAACGTGAAGTTGCATGCTGATTTTCTCAACATCATTAATTAAATTTTGGGGTGATGAGCTTAAATCATAAGATGACATAACATTAGCTTCCATTTATTGAACATACAAATATGAATACCTGAGGCTTAGAATGCTTCTTTAACACAGTAAGCATCAAATATTATGTTGATCAGTTAATATTTTGTCCTCATCCAAATTATAAAACTAAAGATAATAAATACAAAATGAAGCTGCTTCTTGCTGCTAAAGAAATAAACAATTTGAAATGTACGGTTGTATATATGTCTGGATTTGATTCATTTTTACTTATTTCTCAAATCTAAGAGCATAATCCCCATTAATGAGAGTACAGATGAACTACTTCATATTATTAAATATAAATTAGATTACCAAAGAGTTCTCAACTTTCATATTTTAGGATAAATAAAATAACTGTAACCTCTAATATTATCTAAATAAAATTCATATAATCTGACAAGATTGTAATGTATTTCATTTTATTTTTTTATTTTAGTTTTGAGATAGAGTTGCAAGCTGTTGCCCTGGGTAGAGGGCCACAGCATCATCATAGCTCACAGCAACCTCCAACTCTTGGGCTCAAGTAATCCTCTTGCCTCAGTTTTCCTATTTTGAGTAGAGACAGGGTCTCACTCTTGCTCAGGCTGGTCTCAAACTCATAAGCTCCCACAATCTACCTGCCTTGGCCTCCCAGAGTGCTTAGATTCAGGCATGAGCCACGATGGGCCATCGATTATAATGTATTTTAAAATTCAACCATTTAAAAAGATTCTTGCAATTAAAATAAATTCATTTGGATTGAAATCCAAAAGCAAAAGTGAAGCTGAAGATACAAGTTGGGGGCAAAAAACAAACAAACAAACAAACAAAACCCTAGCCTGTGCCACCCTGGAGCAGACATTTCTTAGGTAGACAAGCCCCTGTCAATGGCTGGGGCTTCCTCCACCTGCAATTCTCCAGCAAATTGGGTCCCCAACTCCTCTCCTTTGCCCCTCCCCTGAAACTCCATGCAACATCCTCCTCTGTCCAGCCCCATGGGAACTTCAATAAGAGATTCAGTTCTGAAAGAGAGGTTTTAAAAATTTTACAGCTGAGAAACTGAGCCTGAAAGTTGAAATGATTTTTCCACCTGCTGACTGGAAACCCAGTCAGCCAACCCAACACAGTGTTCTTTCCACCACTTTTCCCAGCCCACAAAAACCAAAGACAGCAAAGGGAGGGGAAGTGGAAGGGCCCCATGCAGATGGCCCCCTGCCTCAGACAGTCCCCTTTACAGGGACCTTCTTGGGGACCTATCTATTATGGACTTTTATTTATCTTCAGAGAACAGAACAGCTATTTCAATGGAAATATCCGTGAACTGTGACAAGGGACCATGCAACACAAAGGAAAAATTTAGACCCTAAAGCCAATAATCTGGGATTTCATCAGGAAAACCAAAACATGGAGAGAGAGACAGAGAGAGAGTAAGGGAGAACTGGGGACACATAGCAGACCCTCAGGACATGAAAGTTGACAATTCCTGACACCAAATAACCGTTCAAAATGTCTGTTCATTGAATGAAAAACCTACTTCCTCATCTGAGTCACCTTCTAGAAACCCCTCTCCTGTGCTATAGAAGAGTATGACATCTAAGGCCCTCGAACATGCAAAAGAGATACAGGATCACACAGGCCCTAAAACTGTGCCTTCTATTTGGAAATGTTTGTCACTTCTTCGACTCTAAGAAGGGAATATTTTCCGTGCTCCTCCAAAGGCTTTGTCTGGATCCTGGAGAGTACTGGATCCCTACCGTGACAACACAGATAACATTCAGTGACGGCTGCCCTGTCTGGTCCTGGAGCCTGGGGTAAGTAACCTTCCTGTGTGCTCATGGCACCTTCTACTTCCTGAATTTAGCTCACTCTGTTACAATTGCCTGCTTATTTGTGTGTCTTGTGAAGTAAACTGTGGACTCTACAAGCATTTGACTCTGTACTATCCTTTCTTTTTAACCCGTAATAGAGGGTCAGTTTGTATTTTTGTATCAAAAGAAATCAAACGACCTCCTATAAAATATCTACCACTGTTGGCCCTAAAATCAGCCTAAAGTACTGATGTTCTCCCCCCACCACCTACTCTAAGATTTCTTCCCCATCTTCCAATTTCCCTTAAAAGCAAGTACCTTCCCTAATTCCATCATTCAGGCCACTTAGATATCTGCTCAAGATGTTCCTCGTCAGGCTAACTCACTCAGTAAAGTGTGTTCAAAGACAGGATCTTGTGTCCTGGGCCCAGGGGTATCACAATAAATATACCACAGTTCCTCTTAAAAAAGCTCACAGAATAAAGTGAGCTTGTGTGAAGGCTTTGATTTTCAGAAAGGATACTAGCCATTAGCCAAAATATTTCTGCATCAGTAACTACACCCTATCATCAACTTGACTCTCTAAAAATGACAATGTGGCTTTAGAACCTGGTACACCGTGTATACTCAATAAATATTAGTTGGATAAAGGAGTATATGGGATAGGATGGGAATTTCAGTGGGCTTTTATTGTTCTCAGCTGATACAGGAGGTTGGCAGCATTATCAAATCCTTTATTTCAGTAAGTCTAGATTTGGGCACCCACTGAGCTGATAGATCCACCCTGAGAATTCACTAACATTTCAGAAATCCTCTGAGGACAGGTGATGCTTCTCAGAAACAGGTCTTGTGTCTAACTAGGTGAGGTAGAGCTTTTTAATACCACAATAAGCCTGTTCCTTCAGAGCTTTCCCTGAGGTCTTCCATCCTACAAAACCCTGGTTAACGGACCTTCTAAAACTACTAGCCTCTAGATATTTCCAATTTCTCAACTATCTTTGGCCCAGAAGAACACCCTGAAAGATTCTGTACTCTCTGCTACTGATAATTTCAAATTGTGTTGTTTTAGACTTGTCTGCATGGCTGATTTGTACACTTGAGGGAAGGGATCTTGTTACAAATTTTCACAGGACTGAGCACACAGTAGGGGTTTGATAAATAGATTTTTTGTTTGTTTTGCTTTGTTTGGTCGTCTTCAAGGTGTAGTCTTGTTCAAGGTCTTTATGACAGCCAAGTGTGGGTCTGAAGGAAAAGGGTAATGTCCTACGGCTTCCTAGACAGTACTCACTCCCTTTCTGGGGCCCTGTCCTCTGTTAAAGACTGCAGAAAATAAGGCAGGCAGGGAAAGGGATTTCATCAGGAAAACCAAAACATGGAGAGAGAGACAGAAAAGGAGAGAGAGTAAGGGAGAACTGGGGACACATAGCAGACTCCCAGGACATGTACGTTCACAATTCCTGACACCAAATAACCGTTCAACACTTTAAATAGGGTAGATTAGATGCTAGGCCCGAATCTTCCTTTTCGCTAAAAATATATGAATATATAAACGGCGAGGATCATAAGCACAAGTGCACTTCACCCAGCGTCTCCTGACAGACCTCAAGCAGGTGCTTGGCAGGTCACCTTGGTCAGTACCCACTCTGACTGAATAGAATTGATTCTCCTGTGAGGTGAAGGAGAGGGAAGAAAGAGGGGCAGGGAGATTTTCCAGCCACTCCACCCTGAGGCAGATCCAGATGCGGCCGGGGCGGGTGGAACGCAAATGTCTCCCACCAAACCCCCGCTTTCACCTAAGGTTGCAAAGACAGAAGCTCCCGCAGTCCTCGGGTTGAGTCAACCGCACAACGACGCACCCTAAGGGGACTGTGACAGGAGGAAAGGTCAGAACACACCGGGGTCTGGACTCTCTGTCCCGAAGGCGCGGGCCGGGCGCCCCTCTTGGAGCCGGGTCTCAGCCAATGGGAGCCCGAGGAGCCGGGATGATGAGGTGCGGGCTGCAGCCGGGCCAATCAGGCGCCCGGCGCGGCCGGGGGAGGAGAAGGGAGGAGAGGCCGGGGGCGATGGAGACGCAGATACTTCAACAGAGGTTTCCCACCTAGGAACGCGAGGGCGCTTCCGCCGCTCAGGCACACCTCTGACTCTGCGCTGCAGGAAGGCCCCCAGCTCCTCTCGCCACCTCTCCCACTGCTCCCCGCAAAGCAGCGGGGAAGCTGCGCGAGTGCCCACCACTGCCAGCCTTCTTTTAATGTTGCGCGCAAACAGAAAGAGGGCGAGAGACAACTTGGTGCTGGGCCACTGACCTCCGGCCTTGCCGGCCTCTGGGGAGCAAAGGGCAAAGGAGGAGCGATTGGGGCTGGGAGACTCCATGCAGGGGTCATGGACAGAGCGGCGCTCCTCGGACTGGCCCGCCTGTGCGCGCTGTGGGCAGCCCTGCTCGCGCTGTTCCCCTACGGAGCCCAAGGAAACTGGATGTGAGTATGGGGGATTCAGGGCGCATCGGGTATGTGGCAAAAGGGATAGTCCAACCCCAGGGAACTTCCAACCGAAGCTGGGGGGAGGAGATGGGGACCCCTAAGGCGGGTGACCTAACCTTCGGGAGAACATCTGGAATGGGTGGGGGAGGGCGAAGGAGAGGCTTACGCTAGGGGCGGCCGTGTCTCTCTCACAGGTGGTTGGGCATCGCCTCCTTCGGGGTTCCGGAGAAGCTGGGCTGCGCCAACTTGCCGCTGAACAGCCGCCAGAAGGAGCTGTGCAAGAGGAAACCGTACCTGCTGCCCAGCATCCGCGAAGGCGCGCGGCTGGGCATCCAGGAGTGCAGGAACCAGTTCAGACACGAGAGATGGAACTGCATGGTTGCCACCTCCGCGGCCGCCGCGGCCCCCTTCGGCACCAGCCCTCTCTTTGGCTACGAGCTGAGCAGCGGTGAGTCCCGGGACCCTCGGGGGTGGCGGCGGACGGAAGGCGACAACTCCTCCGCCATAAATAGTGCTTACGTGGTCCTGTAGTTCTCTAATCCCGCAGGAAGACCTTTAATTTACGCGAACTGGGAGCGACCGAGGCCAGACCTGGGGTGCAGGTGCGGGCCGGAGGGAACGACGCCCCAGGTCCACAGCTGGGCGCTTGAGGCTGGAACTCTTCTTCCTTCCGGCGGCGCCCCTCTGGAGTTAGAGGAAAACTCTGACTCTCCTGCCCCCGCCGACACCCTCGGACCCGGTAGAGCCCCCCTACGTGGGTGACCAGCTGGAGAAACATGATGTCTGCAGCGGGGAATGCGGCCGCCGCATCTGCTTTGATTTAACCAGCTCCGCTGCGCACCGAGCCCTGGACAAGCGGCTAATTGCCGCGAAGCCCACACTTGTTGGCTCCTCCTAGCCTTGAGTTGACGGAAAAATGACGACTGTCAAGCCACGGTCCCCGACGCCCCAGCGTGCAAACCTGGACTTTGGCGCTCTCCTGGGCGCTCGGGTCTCTCCCTCTGACCTCCTCGGCGCACTCCCGCCGCCCGGGAGGCTGCGCTCGCGCGAAGTTCCACGTCCACGCGCGCAGTCGCTTGGGAAGGATAAGGATACCGGGAGCCAGGACTGTTCCAGGAATATCAGCAGAGTCAAAGAATTTTAGGACGGGGGAGCTGAGGACGCTTTGTCGTTTCTCACGTTCGTTTCCGTTCTCCCTCCACCTTCGACCCTCCTCCGCAGGGTCCCTGCAAACACCACCAGCCAGAGTATCCATTTCTCCCGCTGCGTTTTGGCCAACACCCCCTTACAAAGGAGCCCTGACCCCTTGTAGAGGAAAAAAAAAGAAAGAAAGAAAGAAAAAGACTTACTCTTTACAGTTGCCGAAATGCAGAGGCATCAGCTGTTGAAAAAGTTTATTGGACAACGGGCGGGAAACAGTTTCTACTCCAACCTCAACACCAGGATACAAAAGAAGTCGCCTGCTGAGTCTTTTCTAGTCTATTTTATCAATGGTTTAATGGAACTTCAATTTTCAAAGATTTCAGCTCAAGCTGTACTGCAGATGTGCTAGATACATCTTTTTCAATATTCAATACTTTTTCATGTCAATTTTTTTTAAGCTGGTGACGTTTCAATTATCTTACCTTTCCTTTAAGAGTAAGAGGATTAACTAGTACTATCTAAACTGTTTAACTACTTCATATTATTAGTTTTTACTGTGAAAGTAGACTGCACCCTTTAATCTGATTGCTTTTGTCTTAATTTTAATTTTCATTCTGACATATTATTTACATAAACGAAAATCACACTAAATCTTCAGCTTGTGTTTTGTGAGAACACATTTTAAATTTACAAAGAAAAGCAAGTAATCTAGTTTCCTGAGGCGTTGTATTATCACAAGACAGTATCCTTGTGAAGAATTTTAAATTCAACATGCACTGTGGAGCTACTACTTTTCTATCAAGTACCGAACTAGGTGCTGACATACGTTTCAAATTTTTCAAATAAACACATGATTTTAAAGTATGAGGACAACGTGTAACACACAATATATAACAATCCTCTTAAGTGGGATACTGAAAATTAATGTTGCTTTCTAAAAGATTAAGCTAACAGGAAATCTTCCTTTCAAATATGTACTCATTAAAGCGCCCATTGCAAACAATTCAAAAATTGCTTGTCTGGTGAAGATGATGACGAGGAGGCTTTGTTCTGAACCCAGAGTGGTATGGCTGACTAATTGAGAGATTTATATTTTTTCTAGGCACCAAGGAGACAGCCTTTATTTATGCTGTGATGGCTGCAGGCCTGGTGCATTCTGTGACCAGGTCATGCAGCGCAGGCAACATGACGGAGTGTTCCTGCGACACCACATTGCAGAATGGCGGCTCTGCGAGTGAAGGCTGGCACTGGGGGGGCTGCTCTGATGATGTCCAGTACGGCATGTGGTTCAGCAGAAAGTTCCTAGATTTTCCCATCAGAAACACCACAGGAAAAGAAAACAAAGTACTGCTAGCCATGAATCTACATAACAATGAAGCTGGAAGGCAGGTACGTATTAGAGAATGCGCAATAAAAATCCAGTCCCTTGCACTCTGGGAGGCTGAGGTGGGTGGGTGGGTTGCTTGCGCTCCGAGTTCAAAACCAGCCTGAGCAACAGGGAGACTCTTGTCTCTATTAAAATTAGGAAAACTAGCTGGGCTTTGTGGCCGGCGCCTATCCTTTCAGCTACTTAGGAAGGCTGAGGCAAGAGGAACTCTTGAGCCCAAGAGTTTGAGGTTGCTGTAAGCCATAAGGCCAGGACACTCTACCCAGGTGACAGGCACTCTGTCAAAAAAAAAAAAAAAAATCCAGTGTCTTTGGGTAAATAGAGCTAGGATTACAGTTCTGGATAAATCTGTACAAAAAGCTGAAAAATAAAACAGTGGCAGCCCTCAAGGGGGACACCAAATGTTAATGTTGCTTGTTCAAAGACTGAAGGAATAGAGAAACTTTCCTTCCAAACATGTGCTCATTAAAGCATCCTTTGTAAGCAATTGACAAATTGCCCGTCTGGTAGAAGGATCAATGGAAGGCTTTTTCAGAACAAATATACATGTATATATGTGTATGTATACATATTTGCCTATGTCTGTGTTCATATTTGTATGAATACATATAATATACATGTATATATTCCTTCACGTGTATACTACTAACCACATGGGTTTATTTTAGGTTCTCCATCTTATGTGAGTTTAATCTTGTTATTCAATATGTGTGAGGTTGTATGCCTTTTATGCCTAATACATTAGTTATAAAATAATAGATGTACAAATGCTTGTTGAGTGACTTGGTTCCACCCTCTTAGCTGGTTAGTGGTAGAATCAGAAAAGGATCTACAATATTTGCCTTTCTGATGCGAATGAATCCAATTTCATTTCCCCAAATTTGATTTTTATATATGTTTTAATTAGAAATGGCTCCAAAACATGTTGTCAGTTTTATCCTTATTTTCCTAAGCAAATATTCTTAGTGAATATATAACCTTTAACTGATATTTTCTTGTCAGGCAAAGTTTTTCTTAAGGCAAATAGCATTTTATCTTAAAGCAATGTAGGCTCATTTTAAAAATTCTTCAAATACAGGAAAGCGTAAAAAAGTTATATGGTATTTTAAAATATATATTAAAAATTGAAGGAGACAAATTTAATAAATCACCACCTAATTAACTTCTTTTATAAATTATGATTTTTTACATTAGATTTTCTTAAAATGGACTATACTCGGAGCTTAAACTTTTATGTATTTACATTAATGAATATTGACATAGTAAAGTTTGAGTTGTGCAATATAGTTGATTTAGTTGGCAGTTCATAGTGACTTTCCTAAAGGAAGTGAAAAAATTTCTTAAATATATATTTTCTACATTGTAATTAATTTTTCAGGACAGGAATATCAGCACATGCGTATTTTTGTAAATATCTAATGACCTACACAGGTCCCAAAGTAATCATTGCAATCTGCCACATTCTTCTAAAATAAATTAAAACAAGTTGTAGTACCTCTTAGGAATATTTAAACTTACTATATGCTGCATTTGTTTTACATTTTTGGAAAGTGAATAACTAAAACCCATTTAGCATAGTTTCAAGTTTCAGCCAGTTTTCTTTCCTTAACCACCGTGATTTAAACCATTAAACAAGAAAACTCAGTAAATATATCACCATAAGACTTCAGACTCAAATTTGAACTTTCAATTCAAAATAGCAAAATAGAAAATAAGAAAGTTGATAGATAGCTAGGCATGCTTTTTACATTATTGTTTAGGAAATTTTAAAAGTTATTTTATCTAACTAAAATAACTCTCGCCTAACAACATAGCTGCATACATCTCTCTTGCCCCTAAGTTTACACTTAAATAAAGAATTAGATATTGCTTCAATTTAAGTGTAATTCAATAAAGGAATTTTTATTATTTCTAACATAATATAAAAGAGGTTAAATGTAATGAATCTAAGTACTTTAAAATTCTAAAGTTAAACTAGAAAATAACATGAACAGAAGTCAAATTAATATGTGTATAATTTAAAAACAAGAAAACAATGAAATGAATGTCTGTTATAAACATAGACTTTAAATCTTCCTTAACCATAATTTAAGTAATTTAGTAAAGATTTAAAAAATTGTAACTAGATAAAAACTTTCACTAGAAGATCAAAACTCAGAAACATTCATGTTATGATTAATTCTCTTAAATTCATCTCTGAACTTATAAAAAGCCCTCCAGCCTTCTAAAATGTATTTTTTATTAGTGACATTAGGCAACTATTTAGTTTTATTTCATTGTATATAATTTTAAAAGTAAGTACTAATATTTATCTCTGTTTAACTGTTAATGTTAATCTTAAACTATTATTTATAGTACGATTTTATTAAAAACAGCCCAGTTATCAGCACCAATTTTGACCTTCTGGGCAAAAACTAATTCCCTGCCATTATCTGTATTTTTGCTGTTATTTGAACTAGGCAGAAATAATCAACCTATGCATACATATACATTTTGTGTGAATTTCAGAGTTTTCTCTACAGGATTTTTTCCTTCACATTATTATAGATAAAATCTTGAAATATTATAAAATATTTACCTGGTTATTTTGAAGGTACTATGCTGGTGTTTTTGTTGGTCTTTTCTCATGAAGTACTATAATTCAAAACATTATTGTATTTTTCTTTCTGTCAGTGGCAAAAACAAACAAACCAAAAAAAAAAAAAAAAAAACCCACCACGAACAAAAACAACAGGTTTCTAGTTTATTCTCTAACATGAAAGAGGAATCAACTCAATTTTCACTATTGGCAATTAGGATTTTAATCTAACAGACATATTCTTCTGAGTAAAATCAAGGTCTGTATTCAATTGAGTTAATTTTCTTAGTCTCAGAAGCCCTAACTCAAAATGTAGGAAAGTGTTCAGAGAAATGTGGGTGCTGGCGCTTAGTAGTACTGTGAGCAGAATAGATGATTTTCTAACCACTGACCTTAAATACTCTGATTCCCACTTGGTTTCTGACACTATTCCTAAAGTTATGACTCCAAGAATAATGTTGCCGAATGATGATTGGTGAGCAGAACGATGTGATGTCTTCTAGGGGCAGAACTTCTGGGAATAATGTGACTTGGAATATTTATGGGTATTTCTTTTGGTGTGCTTAAAAATATTTCCATTCTTCCCATGCCCACCTCATAAACTTTTAAGTTTCCCTACCCCATAATTTGTTTTATGATGAGTAACTCAACAAAGCGGGAAGGGCCGAATCCCAAATTTTCATTGACCTGTTCCAAGAATATTCATAAGTAGTTGAACAACACAGAAATGTTTTGCTTTTCAACAGGTTCAAATATAGTTTTGGACAGAAAGGGACAAAAATGGGTCAAAGGAACAGGAATCTTACATACACACCCATCCAACCTCATGTTGCAATTTTTATAAAAACTTAGATCATCTGATGCTTGGCAAAATGGAGTGTTAGTCACAAAATATTCCATAACAATTTTCTGGCCATTTTTATAAAATCTGGATAAAGTAATGCACTGGAAAGCAATCACCATCCACCACATTACTCTGAGTCAAAATTGTGGGACCAATCACTTCTCAAACACTGTTTATGTTTACATTAAGCATTAAAGATGCATCTTACCTATTACGCTACATTAAAAATTTATCAAACCAAAACTTACCCAAGGAGCCCAGTTGATTAATTGCTGCCCTCCTAATTGCTCTTCCATAGTTTAAAAATATTCCACCAAAATGTGCACATCTGTTTGCAATAGTTAACAAAACATTCCTCTGTTAATATCGTTATAAACCTTAACAACTCAAGTAGAGTAGAGAAGGGAACTTTCTTATAACCACACAGCACTCATTCTGTTTCTGTTCTCTTAGCAGAAAATAACGGTGCTATCACTGCCGCTCAGAATGGGAATTTAGCAGTAAGTAAGAATGCTAGCAGAAAAGTTCCCAGATATACTTTTTCCCCCAGAGTGTTCGTGTAATTTCCTCAAATATACTTGCATTTTCCACTATTATTTTTCTCTCTACTACTAAAATTATCCTGCTGCACAGAAAGCCCTTACACCTTACATCAACTTTCCTTGCGTAAGTCAAATGTCTTAACTATACTTTTCTTTCCGTAAAATTGGAATCATTAGTAAGTACTTGTTCATTAACTGCTTATTAAGTGCAAGAAATGTCTTGTTTTAAAAGTAAATCGAGTAAAATATTTACAAAAATGTGCTCTGAGAGGCACTAAGTTCTATAAAGTTAAATGTGCGTGTGTGTGTGTGAGAGTGCGTGTGCGTGCGTGTGTGCGTGTGTGTGTGTGTGTCTGCTCTTGAACTCTGTGCTGCATCAGATTTTCCGGGTGATGATATCCCGCTGATATATTCTAATTCCGATTTGTCCGGTTTATTCCTTTGGAGTATTATAGGGGAATGAGTATTTAAATTGCACGTCAAATTATTGGAATTCTCCTCCTTGAAGTTCATTTCTCTTTCTATCCTAGAATATATGTATGCAATAGGGGTATAGACATATATGTCTGTGTGTATATATATTTTTCCAAAGCAGAAAATTAATATACAGAATAATATACAAAAAAATGTTTAGCCATTCTAAGAAAGGAAAAAGCTGCATTAAATTTGTAATATTCAACATATACTGATAACAAAAGGTAAACACAGGTCACATTGATCACCTTTTGTAATTGCAGAAGTCAAATGTGACTTGAGTATTACCAGTTTGGGCAGTTTTTTTTGTTTTTTTTTTTCCTTAAAATGATTTACATCTTTTTGGCACCCTCTGTATATCATACATATCATGGAAATATTATTTCTTTTCTCATACTTATTGTTAGGTACATGTAATTCAAAGCTAGTGAAACTCAAAAATGCCATCACTGAAAAATTATCAATTCCAGATATTTAAAAAGGGCTAGTTTTTTAGGGTAGGAAAATCTCCCCCGAATTCCAGTGCCAATTCAGCAGGTGCTATAAATGAATGTGAAAGTCAGTCTCTTTATCCTTCAAACCTGCGAAGCAGTGTGTCAGTTTGTGGGGTAACACTGTTGTGGGCCAGGATAAGTGTAAGGAACTGGAGGGGAACTTAGCGGGCTCAAAGCGTCATCATACCATTGACCTCTCAGCAGTGGTTCTTTTGTTTTTATCACTTTTTCCCTGTTACCAACAGAGGATGAGTTAAAACTGTTCAGGTGAGCTGGTCTTGGTGTATTTGGTGAACATCTCCTCTGTCCTACATTTTATGCAAATTTTCAGTACTTTACATGATATCTGAACTACTTAAGAAAAGAGAAAGTCAGATCCTCATTCATGATCCAGAGGGAGGGGCAGCTTTACATCATCACTATGTGAGATTTTGAGTATGTCAATCAGCTTTAAACACACGAACATGCATTGGTAGGTTTTTGGCATTCTTTGAACAATTTGTTGTGTTATTATCTGGTACTGATTGAGCTCCTTTTTAATCATGTCCATAGGGCATTTAAAATATGAACAAAGATAGGCAGATTGGATTAATTTGAACATTTATTTGCCTGGAGAATTGAGGTTTACTTTTTGTTTTGGAATTGAGGTCTTTATGAATATCAAATGCCATAAATTTAACCAAATAAGCCAGTGTGGCATACTTTATAAATTTTTCTCATATTATCAAAGAGTATTTTTTGCCCTGAGTTAAGGAAAAAATAGATGCATGTATTAGGTTGTCAGCTTTGTGAATTCAAAAAAGAGCGTATGTTCATATATTTCTGTAAAGGACAGAATTTAAATATTGTACTGTTTATTATTTTAAACACTACTAAAAATTATCAAACATTATACAAATCAACACCATATGCTCTCATTTAAGGTTGCGAATATTAGTAATTGTTTTATATATATTGTCTCTCTCGATCGTCTAGAAAATATTGTTAATTTGTTTAAAAACTTAACATTCTGCAAACACATCAGGTTTGTTTACAAAATAGCTACATATAGATTCTTGTCATTTAATAGTCTTAATAAGAACTGTAACTGGAATTTCAACTGTGAGGATTTCCCCTTTCTTGGTGAGATGACACACATAATTTCCATGTTACTGAATGGATGGATCCACTTTTTATTTTACCCAGCATGTTGACAACACATCAGCCTGCAGCTAGCCCCAGCGATTTATTAATCTGCTCTGCCATCGTCTGGGGATTGAAGGAAGCTATGCTAGCCAGCCTGGTATGTAAGAGATTAGAGCCCTAAAGCTTTTGAAATCTCAATAATGTTTTGGTACCATTAACCATTAGCCCCACTGGAATTCTTTTTTTTTTTTTTTTTGAGACAGAGTCTCACTCTGTTGCCCTGGATAGAGTGTCATGGCGTCAGCCTAGCTCACAGCAATTTCAAACTTGGGCTCAAGCAGTCCTCTTGCCTTGGCCTCTGGAGTCACTGGGACTTCAGGTGGCTAATTTTTCTACTTTTTTGGTAGAGAAGGGGTCTCCCTCTGACTCAAACTGGTCTCAAAATCCTGAGCTCAAGCCATCCTCCTGCTTCAGACTCCCAGAGTATGAAAATTATGATTGTAAGTGACTGTGTCCAGTCCTTGCTGGAAATTTTTATCTGAACTTTTACTTTACCTTTCTTTGTGTGGAAACAAGTAACATTTATTTTGACCTTAGTATCTTAAAACAAGTGAGCTATTAATAATAGATGTATATATATAATCTTATTTAATTCTTCAGCCTTTTCAAACTGAACTCAGCCCTTAGAATTGAAAAATTGCATAAACATTTCCCCTATTTTCTATGCTAGGATAGTGCTACTGATTTACCAAGGATAGGGCATATGATATGAATTAAGTTTCTAGAAAAAAGGGTAAGAATTTGCTGGAAACAGAAATCTGGGCGGGGGTGGAAGGGTTCCACCTGTGGCCTAAGGGCCACAAATGGGTTATGTGAGGACATTTTTGCTTACCTTGATGGCAGATATCACATAGACCTTTTTTTTTTTGCTCATCAGCTTTCGTTAGTGTTTTTGTATTTAATGTGTGGCAACTTTTAAGACAACTTTTTCCAAAGTGGTGCAGAGAAGCCAAACCATTGCACCTCCTTGCATGGTAGACTCCTTTCCTTTTGACCAACTAAACTTTTTCATGTGGCCTGTAACCAGGGGATAGCATGCCCCAGTACTCTCCACATGAATGGAACTGACTTTTACTGTGATCCAACCAGAGAACCCTCAATTGAATCAATAGGTCTCATCTATTCATGTGCGTTAAAATCATCTGAAGAGTTTTTCCTGGACTCCACCTCAACTAATGAAATAAAACATCAGGGATTTAAGCATTAGTTATTTTCAAAGTTCTGTAGATGTTTCTGTGCATTATGAGAGTTGAAGGTAACTGCTTGCAGTGCTCCTTAAATTTTAATGTGCATAAGTCGCCTGGGAATCTTGTTAAAATGCAGCTTTTGATTCTGGAGGTGCAGAGTGGAGCCCAAGACTCTGCATTTCTCAGGAGAGATGCTGGTGTTGCTGATCCATGAGACATACTCATGGATTGAGTAACAAGGAATTTGAATGGTATTAGGAACACGCAGGCATGCATGAGCATCCTCCCACACCCAGAAGTAGATAGGGGATCAGAAATGAAAGTGATTTCCCTTCTTATCTCAGCTAATCTCTGATAACAATATTAGCCTGGTCTAAGACTTTAAATACAACTTGGAAAGGTTTGCTGTACAGGGTCGAGACATCTGAACAGAACATTTGAGATAAAAACCAAAGGACAAAACATTTGAACCCTAAACAATCTTAAAGCTCTTTTATGTTCAAAACCATCATTTTTGTTCAGCAGGAAACAGGCCCAGAGAGTTAAGTGATTAGATTAACTGTGCTGCTATTGTTGAATGAAACACTTGATGAATGAAGGGTGTCTGAACACAGTGACTGTTGGTTTCAGGCTGTGGCCAAGTTGATGTCAGTGGACTGTCGCTGCCATGGAGTGTCTGGCTCCTGTGCTGTGAAAACATGCTGGAAAACCATGTCTTCTTTTGAAAAGATTGGCCATTTGTTGAAGGATAAATATGAGAACAGTATCCAGATATCAGACAGAATAAAGAGGAAAATGCGCAGGAGAGAAAAAGATCAGAGGAAGATACCGATCCACAAGGATGACCTGCTTTATGTTAATAAGTCTCCCAACTATTGTGTGGAGGACAAGAAACTGGGGATCCCAGGGACACAAGGCAGAGAATGCAACCGTACGTCAGAAGGTGCAGATGGCTGCAATCTCCTCTGCTGTGGCCGAGGCTACAACACCCACGTGGTCAGGCACGTGGAGAGGTGTGAGTGTAAGTTTATATGGTGCTGCTATGTTCGTTGCAGGAGGTGTGAGAGCATGACTGATGTCCACACTTGCAAGTAACCACTCCGTCCAGTCTGCAGGATTCCTCGGCATCATACAATGACAGTGCAGCCCAGAGGGTCTCTTTCCCTGTGCAGGGCTAGTAAAGTTGACTCCTTTATAAGAAACCCAGGTCCTTGGTCTTCTTTGAAAATGTCCTTTACACAATCAACACATCCACCATGTGGATTTTTTTGGGGGGTTCTAAACTTCAGCAGGTTTGTATTCATCTTTTGGTAGTTTAGTATCTAATCTGTTTATGAAGCCAGAAAGAAAAGGAAAGACTCCTAATGCCAGGATAACTGGTCCATACTCAGGGTAAGATCCTGGAATATGGAACTCAGTTATGGAACTCAATAATGGAGGGTGATTAATAGTTACTTTTAAGAGACACTTTTGATAGCAACAAAGGGCAGTAAATAAGAATTTCATTTATCCTCTCAGTATTTCAAATGAAGAAATCATACTAAGTGTGCATAGATGTTGAAAAGTTAATGTAAGCCGTGGTGCTTACACTTTCGTGCACTTCAAAAGAACAGGAATTAAAAAGAACCTACACAAGTGATAGAATAGCACTAAAAAGTATTGGACATATTTAGTGACAAACAAAGAATCAAAATGTAAAAGGTATAATTCATGATTTGGATTTTAAGTGCCTTTTAACCAGGAAAATCTAGAAGAACCTGCATAAGATAAAGAGTAATCTTTGAATTTGGGGTTCATACTTGTATCACAAACCAGTATCCACTGTTAAAAATCCAGTTTCGGGATACTGGGGAAGGCAGTGATCCTAAAAACATGTAGGAAAAGTAGAGGTACAAATATAAAGGGCTCTTATACATTGTAAATAAAAATGCCCTTTAAATGTATAAAGACAGTATTTTGTACAGTATTTTGTTTAAAAATTTGTGTTTTGTAAATACGGTATCTAAGTTATATGATATATATTAAAGTTAAGACATTTATTGCCAATGCCCAAGTGCTAAAAAATAAGGTAAAGCTTCTGTTTCTTTTTATATGTGTACTATCAACTCTGACTTTTTAACACTGAAAAGAAGTTAACTGAGCAGCTAGCCATATGGATGTGTATTTCCTGCTAAAATGAGTTTTGTATGTAATAGATTAAATATGTTACAAAATATTGAGAAATGTGTTATCTCAGTGGTCAGATTAATTGAATTCTCTTTTCACATTAGTGATGCTTAACTTGTAAAGTTATTGTAATAAGTTATATAGTAAAAGTCTTAACTGGAAAAAGTCTAAATCAGAATAATGATCAATTTGTGACTTTGTTGCCCGGAATATTTATTCTGTCGTTGTATGTAATGCATTTCTATTGGAATGTTGAATGGTCTTTTTTGTTTTAATATTAATGCATGTATATTCATCATATTTTATAATATTTCTGTTGAAAATAACAGGGCTTATTTAAGGTAATATTTTAATGTAAATCCTTAAGTTTTTTATGAATTGTCAAACATTTCAGTATTATATAGAAAAACAGATTTTCTAAGTTCAGAGTGTACAAAGAGAGAATATTCATATTCTTATTAAGATAAAGAAATGTTTCCTTGCCCCACAGGTCTCATTCTATTTCCTTTTAATTTTATTTATCAAGACAGAGCAACAATTTGGGGGGGGGAAGCAAATGCATGGGTAATGTCTCAGGTCTGATATTAAAATCAAGGCTAAAAATCCCACTGTGAGCCTTAACATTTAACAAAGTCATTACTTACTAATTAAGAGAATCAGAAATAAATAAACAGTAAACAAATACAGTGTTTATTCAAGAGTGATTTTCCATTCTTTAACATCCATTGAATAGAATAACTCAAAAAATAGACATTTATTTTCATGACTGTTTTTGCAAAGTAAATTGCTTTTATGTTCATTAAACCTAAGTACACTTTAATAAAACAAGAAGGAAGGCTGTAGTTCCCATTAACGACCAAAGTCTTTTAGTAACTAGAAAACTTTTTATAATTCCCTAACAACTGACCATCCTGCAGCCTCTAACTCCCAAGCTGCTTGGGGAGATCTTCTTATTTTTCTCTTCTTTGGCATCACCATGGAAGCCAACCTTGGGTTTCTCACCTGTCTTACTGGCTGACCGCCCGGACATGGCCCATGTCCTGCTCACTCTTGGTCATGGTAGAGGTAGCACCGTGGTGTTCCTGGGACCCCAAAGGTCCCTATCCAGTCTAGGCTTCTTTGCCTGCATTAGTTGGGACTGTTTATGTTGCAAGGACAGTAATGGAAAACCCAGACTGGTTTTAAACATTAAAGGACATGCATTGACTCAGTAATTGAAACTCTAGATTTGTGACTGGTTCAGGGGCAGCTTGATCTGTAAGTTCACACCATTTTCCCTGGGCTCAGGTCTCTCCATCTCGTTAGGCTAGATTCTGGCTTTGCCTTCTACTTTCTGAGCTCGGCAGGGTGCTACGCCCACTCTCCAAACTCTCCCACCCGCAGCAGGTACAGGCCTCTGCTTTTCTGACCAACCTGGCTGCTACATTTCCAGAGCTCTCATGCTCCTACCACTCATTGCTAATGAAAGGGAGAGGTCTCAACCTGAGTAAAGAGATATTTTCTCCTGGTTGCTCACATAGAACAGAGGGGAAACTTCTCTTTCCCTGAAGGTCTAGCAGAAGTGATCTGAGTGTCACTGGCTCTGATTGGTTAAATGTGCTCCTCTCTGGACCAATCCCAATGACCACTGGGGGTTGGGGTGGGTGAAAGGCACACTGAGCCTTCTCCAGGCTATGACAGCCCCCAGCTAGAACTGGCCGTAGGGTTCACTTCAATTAAAACTCTGCAGCTGGAGAATAGAGAGAGGGCGGTTTCCCTAAAGGAAAGCCAGGGTGTTACGTTACCAGTAAAAGGAACCTGGCTGCTGGGCAGCAACACCATTAGATGTCCCAGTTCTAGTGAGTTGTAGGAGACAGCTTCTAGCCCCACATAGGGCTCACACCCTGACAAACCAAGCACAAAGCACTGTGGATTAGTATGAGGTACGAAGTGCTTTGATTTGTTTAAATTCCCTTCATAATGTTAAAAAGGAAGGGGAGGGGATGTGCTGTAGTGTGTTATTTTTCAATTTAAGAGTTCATCTTCTTTGTAAATTTGGGACTGCCTAATAATGGAAGCAAGGTAAGAAGCCATGATTCATCCTGAAATGAAATCAAGAAAAACATATTAAGTAGCACTAACTGTAACATCTGGAAAAGGAAGTTGACTGAGGCATTTTTCTGATAATAGTACTTTACACAACGTTAGCAAAATGTTCGTTCTTCTGAATATAAACAACTGCATTATTTTCTTGTTCACAATTTGGATGATAGGGACTATATATTATTATAGTATTGTATTTTAAGGGACTATAATAGTTATATTTAAAAATGACAATAAAATTACAATTATACACGTTAGATGCTATGACCTTATATATTTTTGCAGCTTTGAAAATATGACATTCACAGTAAATATTTTAGAAACACAATATAGTTTTCTGAAGTACTGTTAATACTGATATGACCTTTGTTTTTACTTAGTTTAAAATGTGGAAGCAGAAAAGGTCCTCGTCAAAATATTTAATTAAAGGCAATTTGGTGAGTTGCAGATACTTGATGCATCGCCTTTGGGATACATGATCAGCAAAGGTGATGCGTGAAGTATTAAACTATTTGGAAGCAGATAGTTACCTAGAGCACTATGATCTATTTGGCTGAGTTGAGGTAAGAAAAAGATCCAAATTATAGCTCCAGAAACCATGACTACTCCTTAAGATAAGCCTTGCGTAAGGAAAGTTGGCTGAGATGCCTCAGTTCTTCTTTCTTTTTTTTTTTTTTTTTTTTTCATTTGAGTTCACTATAGACCAGATGTAATAAGTCATAACAATTCTTGGAGCAGGATGATGACGTTATGGGGCACAGCATGAAAGGGGACATAATTGTGTACCAGGGAGGGACTCATTTCCTTTGAAAGAAAAAACATATTAGCAAACAGAGAGCTCTTAGTTTATACTAGTGATTGGACTAAGTAAATTATATATAAATGAAATTTTATGTTTATATAGATGAATATACATTAATTGTTTAAATATGTTTTATGTAAATTATATATAAATGAAATTTTATGTTTCTATAGATGTATATACATTAAATGTTTTAATATGTCTTAAATGTTATACATTTAAATGTTAAAATGTTAATTCCTAACAATACTTAAAATGTTAATTCCTAACAATAACCTCATAAGGTAGGTACCCTCCTTGTAGCCCTCATTTTACAGATACGGAAACTGAGCGCACTAACAGTAAGTTGAGTAACCAGCCCAAGGACACACAGGATCTGTACCCTTAGCCAACATATTGTTACTGTTTTCTCACAGTATCAAAATTGTCAGTAGACTGCATTTACAATACACCATTTACAGAATCTGGAAAATTTGAAAATACAAGAAAAATTATAGGGTATTCCTTCACAGTTTAGTTATATAAACATGGTTGGGGAGCAGGGAGTGAAGTGATGGGAGCACTGAGATATCAGAATTTATTATGAAATATAAGCTCAGAGTGATTTTAGATCGCCATGGGCTAACAGTTGGATCATACAGGAACTTAACAATCATTCCAAAAGAAAATGACGAGAAGTAAAGATTGCGCTAAATTAGTGTGACATAAAACACATCCTTTTTATTGTTGCACGTACAGCCAATTGTTACATAAGGTGTTATTTTAAACTCATGGATAAAAATTGCCATTTGTTATGGTTTACATTCACATCCAAAGAAAATCCACTAGAGGTGATTTGAACCAGATTAAAACCTTTAAAACAAAATCATGCTAGCAAAGGCAGCTTCTCCCAAGGGGTCATGAAGAGAGTGTAGAGTACGATGTGAGGCCCAAGTCAACGCAAACTAATGTTTCATGTGTGACTTTTTAATCTGGAGAATAAGTGAAAGCATGTGATTGGCGTGTGAAGAAAACTGGAAAGGCAGAGAGTGGTGGATAAGGCTGCCCGTTTCCCTCTCAAATGGCTGTTCAGAACCCTCGGGGTGACTCAGCTCCACAGAGGCCAAGAGGCCTTCCCTTCACCTTTTATTGATAACTAAACCACCATGGTCCTGGACAACCTCTACCCACCCCCTGTCTGGCCAAGAAAGAAGGCCAGCCCTTATTGCCCCTAATTACTCTGGTAAAGAAGTATCCTCAAATTTAACAGTGCGTTTAACACTTCAAACTCTTTAAGAACCAAGAAAGGGTGTCAATCTACAAAATGAAAATCAATAATTACCTACTTATTCCTAGTCCATGATCCTTTGATCCTTACTTTTCCTTCGTCCTAGCCACTGTCATTGTTTCATCTCAAACTCTCTGCCAAACAGCTAATTCCAGTTCCTTACAGGACTCCATGCAAGGCAAAATAAGAAAACTGGAGAAGTGAATGGGATGAACCCTCTACTGTGTTCTCTCCTTAACGGGTACAGGATAAACTTACAGCTGAAAGATACATTCCACTACTTGGTGAGACTTTCTTTCCTTCGCCAGCTTGAACATGTTCTTCTTTCTCCAAATGCTCAATTTATCATTTCTTGAGAAACTATACTTCACAATGTGTTGACTAAATATAGGATCAACAATCACAAAATTCCAGATGTGACAACTCCTGTAACTGTGCCCATATCCAAAACACCCAGGGCTTTAGAACCACAGAGAACCTACTCTAGAGTTCTATTTACAGAATAGAATTTTTTTTTTTTTTATTAGAGACAGAGTCTTACTTTATTGCCCTCAGTGGAGTGCTGTGGCGTCACAGCTCACAGCAACTTCCAACTCCTGGGCTTAGGCAATCTCTTGCCTAAGCCTCCCAAGTAGCTGGAATTACAGGCACCTACCACAACGTCTGGCTATTTTTTGTTGCAGTTTGGCTGGGGCTGGGTTCAACCCACCACCCTCAGTATATGGGGCCAGTGCCCTACCCACTGAGCCACAGGCGCCAGCCCCAGAATAGAATTTTAACACTGCCTTGTTACAGTATTAACAGTTCCTCAAGAATTGAATTTCACCTCATAGGAGTCTAGGGATGAGCTCATTTACTTAAAGTAAATCTCAAGTCCCCTCCCTAAAGCAGAACAGAAAGCCATTTAGGGCAGGCTTAGAGCAAGCCCAGCTCTTATGCCTCACACCTAATAACATTCTGGCTGATGGACCTTTCCCTGCCCTGGCAATCAGCTCTCAGGGACTGCTGCCTTCTCCACTAACTGAACATATTTCTAAGCATAGCCTCAGTATTATATGTTTTTAAATCTCTCCTCTGCTCAAAGCTCGGAGACACAGAAAAGTCATTCTCCTAAAGCTAAAGAGATTTCAAAGCTGAAATTTAAAGTAATTTAAAAGGTTTCCATGTTAATATAAACACTTGTAATAGATAAAATAACATGAAAAATTAACAAGCTGTGGTATATGTATACCATGGAATACTATTCAGTTATTAAAAAAAATGGAGACTTTACATCCTTCGTATTAACCTGGATGGAAGTGGAAGACATTATTCTTAGTAAAGCATCACAAGAATGGAGAAGCATGAATCCTATGTACTCAATCTTGATATGAGGACAATTAATGACAATTAAGTTTTTTTGGGGGGGGAAGCAGAAAGAGGGATGGAGGGAGGAGGGTGGGGCCTTAGTGTGTGTCACACTTTATGGGGGCAAGACATGATTGCAAGAGGGACTTTACCTAACAATTGCAATCAGTGTAACTGGCTTATTGTACCCTCAATGAATCCCCAACAATAAAAAAAATATATATATATAACAAAAAAAAAAAAAACATGAAAAATTAACATGAAGTTTTACGATAACTTTGAAGGCTCACACTAGGCTCCCAGCTAAAACCCAAAATTCCCAGGGGTGAGCATGACTCTCCTTTGCTTTGATAGATATACTTACAGAAAATGGGAATTCTGTTCAACAGATAAGATTTCCAAACTGGCCTTTTTATTCCACCGGTGATAGAGAAGGCTGAGAAGTCTGTGGCCCCTGAACTGAGTCTGTCCTGTGCAGCAGGGGTGCCAGCTGTGCCCCACCCTGATCGCAGTCCCAACCATCCCCCCAGCAACAGAAATGGGTCATTAGGAGCAGGGATCAGGGTCTATCCATCAATTGGCTGCTCCTACAGGAAGGAGTCAGCCAAGGCTCCCAAGCCTCTTTGGCTGAAGCCACATACTTCCCCCTAGAGGCCAGGCCAGGAAGTGGAACTATCATGGGATCCCAGCTGCCTGGAGATAACATGAAAGCTTGAGTTCTGTGTCTAGAGTTTGGTATTGATGTGTAATGACTGAAAGGGTGGGGAGGATGTGTACATGAAAGTCTGAGGCTTGAAGTCAACGAGAACCTCAGGTGGGTGAATAGCTGTATCCTTTCTCCTGACCTTAACGCTCAGGTTACTTAATGGTCCCTTTTGGCTTGGTAAAATGGAATAAGAAAGCTGGAGAGGCTGACTGGTTAACGCTTCTCTTGGGCTAAAATGTTACTAGCCTGCAAGATGCGTGGTTAATAATAACAGCAATGGTAGCAGTTGCCTTTAGTGAGTACTTTGCACCAGGCACGTTGGTAGGCACCACAAAACATGTTAGTACTATCCCTATTTAACAGGTAAGGAAATTGGCTTTTTCAAGATCCTTAAATACTTAACAGTAGAACAGAGTGGAATACGCAGGCAAGTCCTTACTCTTACAGCACACCACACTGTCTCCATACTACAGAATTCTCTCCACTTTAAAGTTTTAGACCCCTTTTCTTTTTGGCCATGAAGGGAAACAAATATAGGCTGATCATATGAGATGTTACAGGGTTGCAGGGTCATAAACTAATCTTCCCTGATAAAAGAGAGTATCTTTTATCAGTGTAGTCTCAATTTGTTCAATGTTCACTGTATTCCTGCGATAAACATAATGCAGAGCTGAACAATGTGTTTAGTAATGGCAAGGGTTTCTGTGAACGAGCTGTCATGTCTTCCCCATGCTAAGTTTGCTTAGCCCATCAGACATGCACAAGAGAAACAGCTCTTCCATCTTTAACCTAAGGACTGGCCTGATCCCTTTCCTTTCTGATCACCCACAGAAGAGACATCTAAGTGTTGAAGCTGTTTCCTCCATTGTAGCTTCTGGGCGCTGTGGCTCATGCCTGTAATCCTAGCACTCTGGGAGGCCGAGGCAGGTGGATTGTTTAAGCTCAGGAGTTGGAGACCAGCCTGAGTGAGAGTGGGACCTTGTCTCTAAAAATAGCCAGGTATTGTGGTGGGCACCTGTAGTTCCAGCTACTTGGTTGGGTGAGGTAAGAGAATCACTTGAGCCCAAGAGTTTGATGTTGCTGTGAGCTATGATGCCACAGCACTCTACCAAGGTTGACAAAGTGAAACTCTGTCAAAAAAAAAAAAATATAGCTGCCCTGAAGTTGTCTGCCCCTCACTGGCCTGCATAAAGATTCTGATGGCCAAAGAAGCCCTTAGGATTACCTAGGGGTCTTTCACCATGCTGCTTACACTACCCCATGACGCTCCCTTCATGCTGCCAAGAAACTGACATGGCCTGGCCAGGTCTGATTGCTTTTTACTCAGTCTAACTCTTGGTGACTGAAACCTCAAAAAAGGGAGTTGCAATAAGGAGCAAGCAATAACCATAGAAACTAGTTAAGTGGAGGGAGCTTTGAGGGAAATGGAAATTAACTCGCTATTGACATGTGACAATCAAAAATCAATGGACTAGTAGAAAAATCAACCTGAAGAGACATAGGCAAAGAATCCTTCTGAGGGTGCTTTAGAGAAAGTTGAAGCCTGTTACTTTATTCTACAGCTCTAGATTTACATGAATTTTTTTTGCTATCGGAGACGATGAAATAATTGAAGAGGCTAGGTGGAAAATCTCTGTGATCAACACAAACAATTTTTCCCTTTTGAATTAATTTGGAAAAGTATTCCAAATGACTTTCCACTTTTAACTGTTCACAGCCCCTATCACATCTCATGCTTTCATTTGAAAGGAAGGGGGGTTGTCAACCAAACTGAAGAAATTATATCTTTTATTTTGCTTAAATTATTTATAATTACTTAAGTTTTTAAAGTATAAAATTCAATACAGGCTAAGTGGATTGAGTTTTATCCATCATAAAATGTTAAATATTAACTGATGCATTCAAAAACAAGCATAATACAGAAAGAACAATGATAAACATCACTTTAATCAAATTAAAGTCAGAAATATAAAGCCTGGCTCAATTTTTCTTTCATTTTCCAAATATCACTTATTTTCCTACTTTCTTTGCTCGATTTTAACACTCATGTTATAATATACTTGTTCTGGGAAAGCAGCTGTGATTACAAGAATATGCATCTATAAGCCCTTAAGCACCATTTAAAATACTAAAATGTCAATGTTAGTCTCTGATTTTAATAAAGAAAATTCTTGACATTGAATGACTACTGTTTCCCTTACAGTGCTAATTTTAAAAAGATGTTAAAATAAAATGTAGTAAAATTATTGCTTCCAAAGTTAAGTTGGCACAATGGGTACAAGACAGAATTGAGACAAAAGCAAATTGCACCAGTTACATAACCAATCCTTATCCCTTCTCTTGACATTTTATACAACTATATAAGCCTTCCTTTTATAGCCTTTATAATAAAAGGAATGTTCTGCCATCTAGACACTTAAATTCTATACATGTTAAGATACATCTAACATGGATGTAACTGTATTTAACCACAGCAATGATTTAATAACTTGGTTCAATTTTTTATAAGTTAGGCAGTATAATAAATGTTTGAAAAACCTTAATGTGCAGGTCTGTGGTATATTATACATTCCTAGATAATACAAAAAAATTCACAATGTAAAACAAAGTGTGTTTATTTTCATTATTAAAAAAAAAGCAACATTTCACAATCCCTGGAACTGTAAAATAGCTATTCTTTCAGTTTACAGGATCAAGGGAAGCATTTTAAATGTCAAAATATACACAATGAACAGTGAATTAGAATATAAGCACCAAAATCCAAAAAGTTTACAAAACTTGTTTAAACATACAAGGTGCATTTACTCAGGAATTACATTCAATTTGAGGGAAGAAACAGTACCCCAAGATTCATTAATATTTAAGAAATAGCTGTTTCACAGAAAATTAAGAAATACTGCTTTTATGTTTTTTTATATAACCCTTCTAAATTTTAGGTTCGAAACTGAAGTGCTGCCTTATATTATGAAGGGCAGCTTGATCATTCAATTTGTTTATGTTCCAGTTTAAGATACTGACTGTACAACAGGTATATAATGCCCTAAAAAAATTAAAAGAAAATCAGTTATTTAGTGAACATCTATAGTTCACAAAAAAGTTAGATCTCCTATATTTTTATATAGAATTGGGTATAAAGTTATTTTGGGTCTAATAAAATTGTGTTTTGAATGTTTTAAGCTTACCCAGTAAGTAGGGGTTTTCTAAATATGCCATTATAACTTCAGGCAATAATTCCTATTATGAGGTTAGACAAATTAAATACAGAATTAACCTGGTTTACTAATCAAAATTATTGTGATATTAAAGCATGCCTTTTTCCAAACTACTTGGTCGATGCTAATAACAAACAAGGAAAACGTATTGCTCTAAATATACTGACTTAGCTGTCCTGAATGATCTAATTAGGCTGGGGAGGAGCCTTCGCCTGGTTCTCCAGATCTGTGTAGTTGCCACCTCCAGCCTTACTGTAGCTTATACAAAATCAAGTTATTCACACTGCTAATACAAAATCCAGCAAGCTAGCCGTGGTTTTAAATGTTATCTACCTTTACACATTTACTCTTTACTGTGTACATTTAAAAAATAATTTTGTTGTGCTTTTCACATCTGATACAAGTTTTCATATTAAATATTTTATTTCTTCATTTCTTGGGAAGGAAAGATGAAAGACTATGAAAAGGGGTACATTAGGAGAGTCAGACTGTAAAGTAACATCACTCACACAACTAGCCAAATCCTTTTTAATTTAAAAGATATTGTCATCACAAGACAACATATGTATGCATAAAAAAAGGAGTCTTTTCCCTAAAATCCATATTATTCCATGATAGATTTTTCACAGCAACCAGAACATATATCACAATTTGTTCAGTTATCCACTGGGTATGCTTTTAGAAATGAATTACGTTATCATTGCAGTCTAAGCAATGTACCTTTAGGGAAATGTGCTTAGAAATGATTCACTGTCTGCTGGCTATGATGCTATTTACAATGCTATCTATTTATGTTAGCAATAAATAACCCAGATATCAAGAGACAAAGCTCATGCACACACCGGGATGGCTGCATGCTCTTAAAATATTTACAGGTAGTTGCTTCTCTCTCACTCTCCAGCAGTGAAAGTGCGTTTTCTCCATTAGTCTTGCTTCTGAGGGATGCAGCCCTCCATCTCCACAACTTCGGGCCATCCTTCGTATTTGTTTGTGTCCTTATTGTTCTTTATGTGCTATTGGAACACAGTAAGAGTACACAGGTTAGAAAAACCTTTGTGACTGCTGATTTGCAATAACGTACTTTACTCACTCTCACTTAAGTAACACTCATGTCAACGAAGAGTTCATATAAATTACTGCTCAATGCTCAAGATATTAAATGAGTGATCCTCACAGTCTGTCACATATATTGCAGACCTTCACATAACAGCTGAAGGAACGAAACAATGCAGAAGTTTTTTAAAGGATTGTTTGTTACTCAAAAAGCAAGCTGACATTCTATCAAGTTCTAAAGTATTGTCGAACAACTGATTCTAATATCCAGAGTGCAAAGAGTAAAATCCTTAGTAAATAATGCTTCCTAAAGGGTTTACGATAAAACAACCCTATTTCAATGCAATGTAACGTAGGAGAAAAAAATTTCCATGCAGAATTTTTAAGTTTCGGAGTTTAAAAAGTATGATGGCTATTTCAAATAACTGATTACCAAGAATTTATGACAAATCTGTGAATAAAATGAGTATCTGCCTCATATAATTTTCAAATAACTGGTATGAGAGTTTGTAACATAAGGCTTCACACAATTTGTTTTTGTTACTTATGAGAATCTAAGACACTAACCTGTTCGAAAGGGCTTTTTGTCTTAATGCCCTTCCCACCACAGAACACCCAGTTGTCTCTAAAACCAAGATTAGTAATAGATGTACTCCCCAAGTCAGCAATGAGCCGCCGAGCCTCGTCATTGAGTCTTTAGGAGGGAGAGAAGGAATACAACAAAAATAAACAAAAGGCACTGACTTTTATGTAACTGATCCACCTAGGACGTTTAACATATACATAAGAACATGTCAGCTTCAGAGAATATTTTAGGGGAGAAAAAAAGGAAATTTTTTCATAGAGGAACATTCCTACTATTTGAATTTTTTTAGAACAAAAGACATTAAATCCAGCAATTAAAGTTTATTCTATTAGAAAGTACCTTTTGGATGTCTTTATTTAATAGCAATATTTCACTTTAATTATGTTAAGTACACCCATCAAGTAAATAAGGAATACTGTAGTTAGTAGATGCCTACTCAGGCTAACTCACGGTCATAAGCAACCAATATCTTTATAGAATGAATCATCATTTTGAATTTCCACTAAATCATTTGTAAATAACATATGAGCAGAATAAAGGTAAATGCTGACAGAAATCTGCATTTTTCTAACACTGTTTCTAACATTTACAAGAAAATGACTTTGAGGGTGGCGCCTGTGGCTCAAGGAGTAGGGCACCGGTCCCATATGCCGGAGGTAGCGGGTTCAAAGCCAGCCCCGGCCAAAAACCACAAAAAAAAAAGAAAAAAGAAAAAAAGAAAATGACTTTGAAAATAGGGATATAAATTGCATTTCAGGGATAACTCCCCAGTGATTACTTTAAAAATGAAAATATTACCCATATAGCAGTTAAATATCTTCCACAACCATTTTTATGCTAGAGCGAGACTCCCTGAAGTTATCGCCTAAGCCCTGTTTTCTAGTTTCTAGATGCTGTTAGGATGCCATGGATCCAGAAGACTGTCAAATTCCATTCATAGTTTATCCAAAGGTTTTATTTCCAGGTTACTTTCTTAGAAGCTCACGTTTGCATCATCAGCACTAGCAGATGAGTTTTGCTGCTGTAATAAGAATAAACAGTACTAAGATGCAGAGGGCAGGCAGTCAGCTCACTGCCAGCTAAGTGGACTACCTTCTACAGAGAGGCTTTGGGGGGCAGTTTGGGGCTCCATTCACATTTACATTTCAGAAAAATTACAAATTGGCACCTCATGGACCTTTGGAGTTGCTCATAAATAGCTGAAACAATGAATGTTAAGTTCACAAATGACAAGAGAAGATTGCTTTATATGCATAAACTGCCTGCAAACTAGGTGATGGTCAAAGTGCAGGTCTAGCCCTCTGTAAAAAGCAAGTAAAATAATTCTTATCTAAAGGTTTTGCAAAAACTAAGAAATACATTGAAGGGCAGTCATTCTTACTTCAATACTTTTGAATTTCAGAAGTGATTATTATGATCTGCAAAAATAAACCAAGCTGATTTAGCCAGAGATCTAGAAGCAACCTGACAATTTAGCTTTATGTTTTGACTCCATTAATCTCTTGCCTTACTTTTCCATGAGAACATCAAGAGCCTGTGGATAAAAGCAATAATGTGGCAGGCCTGAGTTTCCTAGGCTTAGAAAGTCCTGCAAGCAAGACTGACCCTTGGCTGGCATTTGGACGCTTGGATTTGGTGAGGGTGCCCACCATTTTCAGAACTGGTAAGAATAGTTTATTGGGCCTAAACTGTGTGCACAGACAATGCCATTGATGCTGAACACTTGGTTTTCTGTCTGGGAGGCAGGAGTTTGGGGATGAATTAGGCAGAGGGCACCTGCATGACCAGTCCCCAATTAAATCCCTGGCCACTGTGTCTCTAGTAAGTTTCTCTGTAGAAAATACTTCCCCTGTGTTGTCATAGTTTGTTGCTGGAAGAGTTAAGCATGCCCTGTTTTGATTCTGCTTGGGACAGGGCTCTTGAGAACTTGAGACTGGTTCCCTCTAGACTTTGCCCCAGGAAATGTTTCACTTTGCTGATTCTGCTATATATCCTTTTGCTATAACGAAAATCATAGCCATGAGCCCTACTAGAGAATCATCAAAACTGGGCGTGGTTTGGGGGACACCCCCGCACAACTTGGATATCCCTATCTATAGTTTAACCTTTCTGATCTGCCTTTGCAGACTTTGGTAGATTATTTTATTTTTACTTTTGGATATCTTCTATTTAAGTAAAAATAATTTCAATTTTCAAAAGAGTTTAAAATCATGCACCATAGCCAATATTTTGAGACATACATTAAACATACAGGAGGTGTCAAAATGCCCAGTTCTTTAAAAACCAGAGCAACTAATACCCTTACATATATGCCACATAAAATTGGGAGATATAAGCTTTTTATTTTATATAAGAGCACCATGAATTTTTTTATATATATTTTAATTCTTATTAATGGTCTTAACTGGCTGAGTTGTTAAAAAATTAATGTCAAATTATTTTAGTAAAGAATTTTCCTTAAAATGAATAGAGGAGTATCCAGTGATGAAAACAGGAAGGCATCCTAACACAACACAGATAATCTGGACCAGAAAAGGAGAAGTGGAGTCCCTGGGTTCTACCTCTATCCACACTGGGAAAGCCTCCTTTCTGGAAACACAGAAAGCAACAGTGAGAATTCTAGGCTCAACTGTGATTAAGAGGGAAGAACCAGGTGGGAAATAGAAATCAGGAGCTTTAGAAGGAAATCTCCATATTGCCACAGGGCTTGGAAGAATAAGAAATGCTCACAGAGAACATATTGTAAAAAGTTCAGATGAGGGAAATGACTCTTTAAAAACAAAAATCCCCAATAATTTTCACTATAAAAGGGCTAACAATCCCAGAAAAAAGCGGGAGGATGGTTTCCAAATTAGTGCTACTACAGAAATGTTCTATAATGGGCTCTAAAAAAAAAAAAAGCACGCAAAAAATACAAGGAAAACCGCATTACTAACAACAAAACCATTAATACTAGTACCAGGAAGACTCAGAAGGCGATGAGACTCGTAGAACTACTAAAGGCCACAGAGAGAACTGTTGCTGCTAAGTGTGAATAACGAAGGGAACTGCTGTTCTCACGGAGAATGAAGCGTCAAAGCACATCTGCCCTTTCCAGGGATGCGACATTCTTCCAACAACACAAAAAGGAAATAGTAGCTCAAGAAAGTCCATACATGATATAAGCACTTTAAAGTAAAGCCTTCAGGCCCATATATACGCTGTTGGATTGTAGAGGATCTTGTTAATATAATCTTGCAAGGTAGTATCAGTTTATTTAAGATGCATGATAGAAAATGCTAAGACATTAACTGCATTATTCCAATTTCCAAAAAAAGCAAGGTAAATTGTAGAAACAATGGTCCAATAAAACAAATTCCAATTTCTAGCAAAATTCTAGAAGGAATGACAAGGAGATTGTGTGAGCATTACAAAGCAAGAAGAAAAAGGAGGAGTAAGTGGGAATAAGAGAGGGGTAAGTAAAGCTAAGTTAACGTTCTCTTGGCTGGTTCAGCTTTAAGAGAAGTTTTCCAGCAGTACTGTAATTAGCATAGCACAGTGCATGAATTTCAAGTGAGCATCTGATAGTCTCAGAAAACAACCTCAATGAAACAGCAGCTGGATAGTATGTCTATTGGGCTATACTGGCAGCTGTTTGAAAGTAGTTTCTGCTGTTGATTAATAGATAAATGCCTTGGAGGAGGCATCTAGCAGGGTGGCACACTGTCCTTGGTAAACATTTTTTATCAATGACTTCTATTTAGACCTAAGAATGACTTTGGAGAGAGTACAAAGCCTGGATCATGAAAACCTCGTAGGACAAATGTCAGAATCAAGACCAAGTGGGCCCAAATGAGCAAAATTAAATTTAACAAGGATAAATGCATATAAAGTCTCTCATTTGGATTAAATAAAATTAAGTTCTGAATGGAGAGAAAAACCTGACTTGGCAGTGTTTAAAAAAAAAAAAAAAAGTCTGATATCAAATGAAAAGATCTAAGAATTTAAGTTGACCAAAATCTCATGAGCCAAAAATGTGATGTGACTGTTTAAAGAAAACTAATACAGTACTAGTCTACATGAATATTCAAAGAAATGTAATCTCTAAAACATGGTAAGCTAGCATCTGCACCGTATCCTGCCCTGGCCAGACCACATCTAGAACACTGCTGATTTGGTACACTCATTTTAAGAGAGAAAATAATAAACTAGAGAATGCCCAAAAAATATAGCCAGGAGGCTAAAATAAACTAGAAACTTAACATGATAAAAGTTAAAAGAGCCATGTATATTGAGCCCAGGAAAAAGAAAATTAAAAGAGAAATACTGATTAGCTTTAAATACTTGAAGCAGTAAATGATTTGAGGAATACATTTACTGGCAGAAGTCAAAGGGAGAGCACTCTGAGAACATAACACTTTCTTATGAACATTTTGTTTTGTTTCAGACAGAGAAATGACAGGGCTACTAGCACCTGTATAAATGAGAAGTTCACTACAGGTATTCACAGAGAAGGTCCGGGAGAATCTTGCTCTGGCTAAGATTATAGTGGTTCTAGTGACCTTTAAGATTCCTTCTTACCCCATAATGTCCACTTTTTTTATTTCTTTTAAGAGACAAGGTCTTGTTCTGTTACCCAGGCTAGAGTACTGTGGCATGACCCCAGCTCACTGCAATCTTGACCTCCTGGGCTCAAGCAGGAGCCTCAGCCTCCTGGGTAGCTGCGACTACAGGTAAACACCATCAAGCCCAGGTGTTTTTATTTTTGTAGAAGGTAGGTCTCACTACATTATCCAGACTTGTCTTGAACTCCTGGCCTCAAGCAATCCTCCAGCCCATGTCACCATGCCTAGCCAAGACATCCCATTTCAACCCTTCACTCAGGCATAACATTAACATGTCATACAGTATTCTATCCAAAAGGAAGAATATAATAGCAAAATTTAGCTCACTCAAAATGTTATATTCTTTATTACAAAAACAACCAAAAAACAATTTATTTTAGTGGGAAAGTGGGTGGAAAGTAGGCAGTATTAGAGATTTGCACTCCTTGACGTACACGTTTTCTTAGATGAAGTTTTTTTTTTTTTTTCTATTTGGTTTTTTTAAATGGGCTTTGAGCTAAAGTCAAGAAACACTGTGATAAGCAGATGTAAAGAGGGTTCTTTAGGGCAGAGTCTTTCACTGTTAATCCAAAAAAGGACCAAAATACATGGCACCATCCTCAACTTATTTGACCATTATATGTACTTACAAAAGACTGGGGTTCTAGGGAACACACTTTGGGAAATGATGTGATGGACACCATTCTGGTCAATCTGCTGAAATTTGTAGTATTGTCAAGGGGATCATCACATTTGTAGTCATTAGTAGTCATGTTGTCATGTTCCCAAGTCAACATGGTGCCCAAATGTCATGTAGTCATTTGTAGTCACCTGGGAACATTCAGTATAAGGTAAAACCCAGTGGCCTTATGTGAGAAGTCATAGCACTTCAGCAGCAGGAAGCAGAGCTCTGACTCAGGTGTGAGAGTGAGGGCACCATGGCTGATGGATCATATCAAATTTCTACGTTCAAACACCTGCCAACCACAAACTGGAAGTTACTGTAAAACTGAAATTGTATGACACAATTATATTTTGTTATATTTAACATATGTAGACTGCCTTTCATAAAGACTGTTTGACCATTTCAGTATAAATGATATGATGTTCATAATTTATTTTACTAGTATTTAAGAGAAGAAAATACTAGAAATGTAAGTTCATGCGCCTCAAACTGAAAATACAGGCAATCCAATTCATTTAAATGCACAGAACTTGAATCACATATTGACCAAGTGTAAAGACATCAAAGTTTAAATTTCTACTTTTACCTTGTAAGGTTGAACCCTTTTCTGAGGCTGCTTTTGATGCATTTAATGACTACCAAAAAATAGCAGCTGAAGAGTAAGCATCATCCCTGCCTCAGTTCCTGGGGTGGCCATGGTTTGTTAGCAGTACATTAGCAGGTTAAAGGAAACAGTTCTGGTTCTCATCAGGTGTAACTATGAAATAATCTGGTGAAGAGCAGTCATGTGTCTATTCAAAGAAGTGGGGCTTTTTTGTATTTTAATGTTAAAATCTCAAACTATAAATATAATATCCTCTTCTCTTAGCAAAAGAAAAGTAGCAAATCACTTGTTTTTTGATAAGGAAAGCTTAATTACATTCTGTTTCATTCTATTTAGTTATATGGAAATGGCTGATGATGCTAGTTCTCTGTTAACCTTTAATTTATGGATTTAGGGTAGCTTTAGTTCAATCAGATTAAATGCACAATGTCAGTGGCTTAGAGCCCTCTTAAAGTAGCACTGTTTCCTTAGTGTTAATCTGCAATAATAAAGCTATACACTAAATACATTTATAGAATTCAATACATAGAAAGACACATCAGGTTCCTGTGTGGCTCCTGTAATATTAGGGATTTTTAAATTAAAATCTATATGGGATGTTTTTTGATCTTGATAAGCCATCTGGAAAAAATGTCATAGAAAAAAATTTTAGAAAGAAGACTATCAAAGGGGGTGTACCAGAGAATTTATACATTTAATACATTTACATTTATACATTTAATACATTTATACATTTAAATTTATACATTTAATAAATAATGTATACATTTATTAAATGTATAAAGTACATTTAATTTTTATAAAATAGTTATATAATAATTGAAATAATACTTTTGGAAACAGAAATAGATCAACAGAATAGGACAGAAATTCCAGAAACAAAGCCTAACCTACATAACAACCTGGTGTTACACCACAGGCATTGTAAGTCTCCATTACAAATGGATGTTTAAAAATACATAAAAACAGTGAAATCACTGGAAAATAAGATTTGATATCTACTTAGAGATGGAGAAATACTTCTCAAGTAGAAAAGTAGTTTGTAAGAAACTAAAAGGAAAATCCAGACTCTTTACTACACAAGAATTAGTCTGAACATACACTAGTTAAAAAGTATCATGAACTAACAAAATTAAAAGCAAAAGATGTGCCAAAAAAAAATTTTTTTTTAACACAAGTAACGGTTAATATTCTTAATTTATAGAAGGCTCAACAAATCAATATAGGTCAACTTGAATGGTCAAAAGACAATTATTAAAACCATCCCCCCAAAAGGAAAAAATGCAATCTCATTAATAGTCAAAGAAAGTCACATTAAAACGGGTATGTTTTCCAAACTCTTAGAATTGGAACTTTTAAAAAAATCAATTGTTAGTGCCATTGAACTTTTGAGAAAAATAAAATAGGTATACAAACACTTTTAAAAAGGTGTATCTTTTAATTCTGCAATCCCACTTAAAAAAAAATCTACCTCAAGGAAATACGCATTTCCTTGTTCAAAATTTTAAGATAGTGCATTCTATAAAGTATGAAGATTGGAACTAGCCTAAGAGTTCAGCAATAGGCACCCTGTCAAGCAGATTATAAGTCATAATGCATGTTTAAAAAAAAGACATGGCAGACATGTATAATTTTGTAATGAACAATATTTAATGTTGTGGGAAATTATTTACCACATTAGTAAAAAGCTACAAAAACTATTATCTCAAGTATTTGAAATGAAGAAAATGTGTGCATTTAAGTCATCTGGAATGGAAACTAAAATATTATGAATGGTTATCTCTAAGTAGTGATCTGAATTGTAACTTTGTTTTTATCTTTGTGCTTTTCAACATTTTCCAAAGTTTTTACAACATATACAATTGTAAGGAAAAAATTACAAAACTATCATCTATTAAAGTTTATGAAAAACATATGACAACTATATGGGACAATTTATTCTACTTCTAGAAATTTCCTCTAAGAACAACACAATCAAAAGTGTAAAGAAAAAAATCATGAAAAAGGATGTTCATCACAGTGTACTTATAAGATGAGAAATGTGGCAACAGTAGGGGAATTTTTAAAAAGAAAGGTTGAGCCCAGATGATCAAATGTTGATAAACTGTAAAAAATGCTACGAAGAATATTTATCAGGAAAAACAATTCAACATAAGAAAATATAAAAAATTGTATGTATAATATTGATTAAAATAGAACAATACATGCATAATAAATATGTACATAGAAAGATAGGAAGGAAGCAAACCTCCCCCCCCAAAAAAAAAATACTAATTGTGGTCATCTAGTAGTTGAATTACTTTGCCCTATTTTACAAACTTTTTCAATGAAAATGTATTGCTTTCCTGATTACCAATTACAGCTCTAAAAGGTTGAACAAAGTTTTGAGTTTACATACTTGGTTGCTCCATCATCGTATGTTCCCATCAAGACTATTGTTCCATCTTGTATGGCCTTCAGAAACTCAATAAATGGTGCTACATCTGAAGTAAAAGAAAAGGTTTGAGGGTTTTTTAAAATGACTTGAGTAACCATTACACAATCTCTACAATTGTATTATAAAATATGAAGTATCTGTAAATCAGTAATTTCTAATGTAAAGTAATTCAAAAGTAGTACGAATTTTCTAAAGTGCTTAAAAATGGTCAAATTTGTTTCTCAATATGATCCCACCATCAATTTATAATTTCCCAATTCTGATTAACCTGTCATTTATACCGACATTCCTAAAGCTAAGTTAAAAAACCATAGCAAAGGTATGTTAAACCATGACATACAAAGTAAAAAAACTTAGAGATCTCTCAGATATGAACAGCTGAGACTATAACAAATCTGACTCTGGCATCCCTGGGTAACCTTCAAGGGGAAGAAAAAAGGCTCTTGGATTTAAGGATCATGTAAGTACATCTACTTGCTATAAACTGGGGGAAGGAATGTAGGCTATCATTAAAAGCCAAACTAATGGTGGCAAATATTACAGACACCACTTATTTCATCTAGTAAATCAAAATCAACGAAGGCTACAAAAAAAAAAAAAAGAAAAGAAAAAAACCACTTCAGTAGTTTCAAATTGGTGATGCCAGAAGGTCAGGTATTACAAAGCATTTTACATCTTCAACTCTTTAAAATGTCAAGGTTCTTTACAGCTCCCAAGTCTAAGGCTAGTTCAAAATCAAGTCACTTCAAATTTACTCACTTTCTTTCTACAGCAGAAAGAGTCCAAAGATTGTCTGTAATTGACTATATTTTATAATGGCATTTTCAATGCAGAAAAAAAAATGTAACCAAGTAGTCAACAAACTGCTTCCATTTCAGTGCAAAGATGGCTGTAAACTGCAACTATTTCTTAATCGGAAGAGTACCTTCAGTAGAAATTAGTCTACCTGTGATAAGTGGAGTGGGGAATTCCTGAGCTTCTGGTCACATGACTGATTTCAACAACACCTTTGACAGTGTTTCTGGTAATAAATTTTGTTAGGACAAATTATGCCTTTAGAATCTAAAATTGATGGTAACATTTTAAATTTATACAGCTTGGATAGCTATGAAATGTTCATCTAATTTCACTTAAGAAATAAATAACATGTGGTATCTTATTACAAGCTGAAGAAATGTTAGAAAAGTTACACTAACTGTAAACCCTTCAGGTGAGTTTCAGGAAGCCTAATGTGTGGGCTTCTGAGGAATATAGATAAATGGCATGGGGAGCTGCAGGGGAGATCCTCATGCTGATAAATTACACAAGCTAACGCAAAGAAGAATCAAAAGATACATCAATGTTGACCTTCCTTAAATGTGAGGAAGAAACCCCTTTATTCCAGACAGCATTCCCCTTTGGGGTGCCAGTTCCTGGCCCTGGCATGTGGTCATTTCTTCCCACTTCGTGAAAGACTTACAAATACACAAGGGGAAAATAACTGTGGATTGCTCTAAGTCCAGTAAATGAGAAAGAAAATCCTATTCCTTCTCTAAAATATTCATCTATTTTAAAAAATCAGGTAGAAGTCAGAAGTTGGATTGATTTTCTAAAACCTGATAGTTTCTCCTGTATATCTAAATGCTCTTAGTTATGACTTATTTTTGAGACTGAAAAATCCTATGTAAAGAAACCAGTTCTATCAGTTAAAAATGCTTACAGGGGTTATGCTCGACTTCAAACTACTAATTCTTGTTTTTTTGCTTGTTTTTTACATTTCAGACAGAAACCTAAAGGATCCCAAAGCTTTTGAATTAGTTTTCCCGCAGAACCCTGGATTTAGATATTTTTAAAACACAATTATAAGAGGGACTTTACCAAACAAATGCAATCAATGTAACTTGGTTTTTTGTACCCTCAATGAATCCCCAACAATAAAAAATATAAAATATTAGACGTTTTTGATATTATATTCAATTACACACCATGAACAATTTTTCTAACAAAAACGAAGTATACATAATGTGACTTAAATATAGCTGGACATTTAGTGAAAAGACAGAAACAAAATGAACACAAACAACATCCTTATTCTCTCTGTAATGGGCTACATTATACTGAGGTGATTCAGTGCCAGCAACAGAACAAAGTTGTTATTCATTCTTACCTCCTCCCCACATGTCAAAATATTTAGTGTCTAACACTTCTCCTGTTTTTCCTGAAAGAGATTGAATTCGTATAAAATTATGCAACTGAAGTATACCATACTCTGTATAAAACAAATGATTTTATCCAATAATTAATGTGAATTCATTAGCAAAGAAGGAATTATTTTGAGAACTTAAAATTTGACTTGTATGCAGATGAAATATATTTTTATTTAAAGAGTAATTTTTAATACGATATCATTAATCTTTCATATCAAAGAGTGGCAAACAAAAGTTCATCACTGACTACCAAACACTCCAATTCAAAGTTAGATGAATTTCATCTGTATGTGTTACCATCTTCCCATATTAAAGAATGACCCCCAAATAAACCTTTTATAAAAAAGAAATATCTCCTCAAGTAAGATGCCACTTTTTATACTAAAGTCATTTGAAAATAATATTTACATTTATTTTCCTTTTAAAATGTATTTTTTGTTATTAAATAAACGAATAGATATTAAATGTTTTACCTAAGAAAATGAAAAAAAAATTACCTCTTGTGAAAGTAGTAAAATATATTTTCCTACACAAGGAACTGGGTAAGTTGGCTGGTTTCCAACCATTTGATACTGCTTTAAGGGATACTTACGGCATCAGAACAGAGAGGATCAGAGTGTAGTTAGGCCTCACCTAATGGGTTCAGTTTTTACTTTTAATTTTGCAAGAACACCGAAACATTAATAATTCAATGAATTTATTTATACCAGCAGAAGAATGTGGCCAACACTGAAAATTTACAATAAATGCTCACTCTGTTCCTTCCCCTACCCCATTCAATTGCCCACCATCCTTTGTCATTCAACACGTCTTCAGTCCTGTCAACCTATCTTCATATTATGACAGGATTCCAAAATTTGCAGCAAGATTTCATCAACATTAGATTGTTTTGTTTTCTGACAATCTCATGAGAAGTTCTCTACAAAGAAAACAGAGAGCTAGGATGCTTTTAAGAAAGTGTGCTATAAATAAACACCAAATCCCTATCTACAGAGGATTTGGGGGTTAGGGGAAAAGGAGGTAAGTCTTTAAAATCAACAGTGGTAATTTCTAACCTGATCTCTTGATAGTAGAGTACATTTTACTTTTGGGCACAAGAATACCCACCGACTACCTCTATAAGCTAAAATTTTTCTTACCATTTGCTAAGGCAACATTAATTCCTCTTCCAACGTTATTCTTAACACCACTCATTAAACTGAAGGGGGAAAAGTCAAAAGAAATTTAGATTAGATATTGCACATAAACATATATTAAAGAAATAAAGTCATGTGAAAACAGGGATATCATATAAATGTTCAATTGTTCAGCAATGCAGAGGGAATTATAAGGTCTCTATTAAGTCAGAGAAGATAGTCTAATGTTAATCTTAAAATAATATCCTTAAATATTTTACAAATAGAAATATATATTAAAAAATTTTGAGCTGACAGACTACTATTTCTTGCTGCTCTGCATCAGATTATGAAATACCATTTTAGAAAATCCTTAAAATATATGGACATTAAGGATACACTCTGCATCATTCTGAAGGGATTAAACAACAATCTCTTTTCTACTTTCTGCAATATCAGTCTGACATGAAACAGAAGTAGATGCTACCCAAAGCTTTTATAATCAAAAGCAAAAGTAGGGAAACACTCTTTCATGAATGTTTTACCTAAGTGAATATTCTCTTAGTACTTATCAATGTGAAGTTCCTCTATACTCTGTACTCAGAAGAAGGAATATATATGAAGGAATATTCATATAGCTACTTATCTAATAATGGTCTACCTGAGCCATCTGACATCTGCTGGCAGCTCACCAACAATTACAAAAAGACAATGACATTGTGAAATGGAAGGCCTCAGTGACGCATTAGCTATTTACTTCAGTTTCGTTTTTAAAATAGAATTGTGGGTACTTTTAATTTTAAAATAGGAAGGTAAAAGTAATATCCCCCCCCCCCCCCCCCGCAGTGTATTGTTACATGTTTACCAACTGGGTGGTATAAGGTTAGGGAGAGTGATTGTACCTATATATATGACTACACATAAACACATGTATCCATACGGTGATACATTTATGTATACCATAGGCACATATATATATACACACACATAATTTATTATAAATTATACCGATACAAAGGATGTATTTTTAATGTCAAAAATAAAATCTATAATACTTTGTTATAAATTCCACATAACCAATTAATTCTCACAGAATATGTCAGTTGATTAATACAGAACTCATACCTACAGCTGAACTATGGTTGTAACTGAGATACTGAAACAGCAAAAATTTAGGCTGAATTTCACTCCTCTGTCAATAATGTGAGCAATGTCTTTACTGAATCAGTTTTCAAATATTAAAAGGGTATTTCCTTGATTTTTTATTATTCATAATAAAAACAGCTATGATGTGGCATACTTTTAAGTTTAATCTCCATAACTAATATTTTCTCCATCACTTTCTTTTTTAATTATTTTTTATTTTTTTTTTGTTGAGACAGAATCTCACTTTATCACCCTCACTAGAGTGCTGTAGCGTCACAGCTCACAGCAACCTCCAGCTCTTAGGCTTAGGCAATTCTCTTATCTCAGCCTCCCGAGTAGCTGGGACTATAGGCGCCCGCCACAATGCCCGGCTATTTTGTTGTTGTTGTAGTTTGGCCGGGGCTGGGTTTGAACCCGCCAAGCTTGGTATATGGGGCCGGCGCCTACTCACTGAGCCACAGGCGCCGCCCACTCCATCACTTTCTTAAGTCTAGACCTTCAGTCTGAAAACTTTCTATAAAGAGTCAGACATATCAATCACTAAAAACTATACAAATCAATATCCTCAAACACTATAAATAAATAAATAAATAAATAAATTCTAAAAATTATCTGTGTAACTCACAGGAAGGTAGGAAAAAAATACCTCAGAGAATAAAATAATAACAAAATGGCAGGGCCTCACATATCAACAACAATATGTCATAATAAAGATAAACAGCTTAAACATACCAAATAAACACAGAAACTGGCACAGTGGATTAAAACAGAGCCTAAGTCTACACTGTCTTTAAAAAACTCACTTTAAATATAATAATATAGGTAGCAGAAAATAAAAGGATGGGAAAAGATTTATAATGCAAACATTAATCTAAAGGGAGATTAAAACTCGCTAATAAAGAAATAACCCAATTTAAATCTGGACAAAGGGTTGGAGTAGACATATTTCCACAGAAGTTATACAAATGGCCATAAGCAGATGCTACACATCATTAACCACTAGAGAAAGGCAAATCAAAATCATGTCATAACTACTAGAATAGCTACAATCAGTAAGTCAGATAATCACAAGTGCTGGCGAGGATGTGGAGCAACTGGAACCCTCATACACTGCTGGTGGAAAGGTGAACAGGTTCAACCCCTTTGGAAATCGATCAAGCAGTTCCTCCAAATAGTTAAATGGAATTATCTGAACCAAAGTCCATTCCCCTGAGTATACAGAAAAATGAAACATGTCCAAACAAAAGTACATACAAAAATATTTAGAGAAACATTACTCATTATAGCCAAAAAGTAGAAATAAACACTAATGCCTATAACTGAAGAATGGATCAACAAAATGCAGTCTAACAGTCTCACCGTACCATGCACATGATTCCAACATAAAAAGATCATGAAGTGCTGATAGATGTTACAGCAGGGATGAACCCTGAACACACTACGCTAAGTGAAGAACCCAATCCAGTCACCACAGATCACCTGTTACACACTGTTTATATAAAATGTGCAAAGTAAGCAAATCTATAGGGACAGAAAGTAAACTAGTGGTTACTTAGGGTATGGGGGCAGGGGAGTGGAGTCGAGCAGGATCAGAAAGGTTTAGGGAATGCTGGTAAAAGGACACTGTTTCTCTTTTGAGGCACAAAAAGTTCTGAAATTTGTGTGGCACCTGTGGCTCAAAAGAGTAGGGCACCAGCCCCATATGCCGGAGGTGGCAGGTTCAAATCTAGCCCCAGCCAAAAACTGCAAAAACAAACAAACAAACAAAAAAGTTCTGAAATTGACCGTGGCAGAGATTGAACATGTCTATGATTATACTAAAATCCTCTGATTGTATACTTTAAATGAGTGAAGTATAGGATATGTGAATTATATGTCAAAGCTTTTTTAAGAAAAGAACTACTTTTGACCATATACACAAAATGGTCTATGCTTTATTACATGACTACACCAAAGAAGAGGTAAGTTTCAAAACACTCTACTACTTCAGAAACATTTCCATAAGCATACCACATCATTAATAGTAAGATGCAACAGCTATGATTAACTTTCTAGATTAATACTTTTTTATTTCAAAATATTAAGGGTGCTAGATTAATAATTAAGTACCACGGCAACTTTTCCAAGAAGAGATTGTCTTTAAGTCTGATGTTGTATTTAATAAACTGAAATCTATCATAAAGCAAAGAAACAAAGAAACAAGAAAGCACAATGCTGTAGGCTTCCCACAAGAGGGCAGCAGCCCATCAATGTTTAAAAACGAATTCAAACAGAAACCGCTAACAAATGAAAAAACGCCTGAAGATTTTAGAGTATAAAGGCTAGTCATCACCCTTACTCACATAAGGTGAAATTACTTTATCCTTCTTGAATATAGTGGTCACTTCCCCATCCAATACCTCTGGGCAAAAATCTAAAGGCAATGATTATATAATCTGTAGATGCAGTCTACATCTTCAAATATAGTTCTGTTTCAAATTGTTACTATATGGTCTACCTACTACTTCTTAAAATGACTAGTTTAAAGCAGACTTTGGCAAACTATAGCTCAGGGGCCAAATCCAACCAACTGGGGTTTTGTTTTGTTTTGTTTTAATTTTACTACTTATGAGCTTAGAATGGTTTTACATTTTTAAGTGGTTACATTTTGAAGGATTATGTAAATACCTAGTTAGTATCGCTGATTTTATCTCTAGGCCCGCACAGCCAAAAAAAAAAAAAAAAAATCTGGTCAACCGTTTAAAAAAAAAATCACTCAAAATAGTTTCCTATCTATTTTTGTACCGAACATTATGATCATAATAAAAGGTATAGAATTATTCCTAATATCAACTTCATACAAACTGAAATTAAGTGAGTATATGCCTGAAAGGTAAAAGCTATCACCTGACTATAAGTTCCGTGAGTTCTCCAAAGCAAAAGAAAAAAAAAACCCAAAGCTGCATGTAATTCCTGTTTATATGACACCTGAGGGTTATACCCAGGATTTCTTATTTCTAACTGAGACATTGAAAACACATCTTATTCTCCATAACATATCTTGGCTTCTTCTGCTAGTCCTTAAAACCATGACCATCACCCTAATCTTGATTACCATCTGTCCATATCTGAGTCTCTCAATCTCGGTGTATGATTTTATTAAGGGCCTCGGTGCATGTGATATTGTTATGGGTTGAATTGTGTCCTCCTAAAAGCATGCATTTGAGTCATAACCCCAAATAAAGTCAGAATGCGACCTAATTTGGAAACAAGGCTTTTACAGAGACAGTCAAGTTAAAATCAAATAATTAGACTGACCCTTCATGTGACGTGCCTGGTGTACGTAAAAAAAGAAGAAATTTGGATGCAGAGATAGATGTGCACAGAGGGAAGCAGTGTGAACAGACAGAGACACGGAGAGAACACCGTTTGAAGATACAAGCAGAAACTGGTTCATCTCCAAGACCAAGTTAGCTGTCAAACACCAGAAGCAAGGAGAGACAGAACAGATTCTCTCTCACAGTCCTCAGAAGGAACTAACCCTGTGGAAACCTCAACGTAGGATTCCTAGCCTCTGTAAATGTGGAACAATAAAATTTGGTTATTTTAAGCCACTCAGTTTGGGGACTTGGTTATGGTAGCCCTAGAAAACTAATACTAATATTAATACTAGTTCTAATAATTATACTGCTGACCCCTTTAACCAAATTTCCACCTGCTTCCTTGAGGACTGTTCCCTTACTTAGCTTTTGTGTCTTCCTTTTTAAGTTCCAGAGTCCACATCTGAGCCTCAAACCATTCATTCCTCCAAAGCCCGACCAGAAAACTGCAGTCAGCCTGGTCCGCAGCAGATGCAGCCAGACCGCAGCCCACATCTCTTCTTCAGGACAGCTCTGTGGCATCCTTACCCCTGTGGCGGTACTACTGTGTATTTTCCCAGGTTATTTAAAATCAAACTAGGGGTCTCTTTAGCCAAAGAAGATGAAAAGGGTAAATAGGAATGTTTTCGAAAGCCTGCAAACTTCTAAAATCCCAGTGCTTTTATCCTAATCAGTAAAACACGACTATTACAATGAGAAATCAGAAGACAATGGATTAACAGCGGATCATCATTAGAACGAGGGAAAAGATATGGGAAATGAGTAGAGACCTCTAAGATTATCTAGCTAAGTACTTAATTTTATAAGAAAAGTCCTGGTCCCATGAAGACAAGTAACTTTCTCATAGCTAAATAACTGCAAAAGGGGCTAAGATCAAAACTTGCCAAAAGTTGGCATATGTAGGGAAAATGGGAAATAGTAGCTAAATGCACCTTTATTTAAAACATATTCATCACAAAACTTTACAGAAAGGTGGTCAACATGTAAAGAATATTTTGTAAAGATTTTGTAAAATTTTGTAATGAATATTTTTTGTAAATAAAGATAATTTAGCTACCATTTCCCATTTTCCCTACGTATGGCAACCTCTAGGATATCCTTTACAAGAGCTTCTTAGAATAGACACAAAGAGCAAGAGAAACTACCTAGTTTAGTTAGGTCTCCTTTCTTTTTGGTTAAATTATCTCTTTATTCTGCATAATTAATGACATATTATTTCACATGAAGTTTAAATAAGCTCATGAAAACAACAGCAGATTAAAATCCACCAACTAAAATTAGGGTTTGCAATACCAGGGTCAAGAAACTTACAAGTGATAGTTGAAACTGAGGTAGGATATTGAACAAACTAAAAACCATACTTCATAGAGCATCTCAACATAGGAAACCATTCAGCTTAGTGGGAAGCAGTTTATGTCACAATATACCCTAGGTTATCCCTGGATCACATCACACTTTAACAAGCAGCACTCAAATATTTAAAATGAAAGACTTGGCTTAAGAGAGCAAAAGTTCATCATCTAGGGCAGTGGTTCTCAACCTTCCTAATTCCGTGGCCCTTTAATACAGTTTCTGTGGGTCACAACCCACAGGTTGAGAACCACTTATCTAGAGCAGTGCAGTGTGGTCGCTCAGATTTCTGCCATGATGAAAAAGCTCCGTGACGCTCCATCCAGGGGCCATGAGCCACATGTTGCCGTTGAGTACCTGAAATGTTGCAACTGTGACTGAGGACTGAACTTTTAATTTATTTTTCTGCATTAACTTTCTCCCTATTATTTAAGAATCAAAACTAAATAGTCAAATGTGTCTTGTGGCTAGCAAATGGCACAGTGCAGACATAGAGAATTCACTCAGAGGCAATTCCTCATCTCTACATAAAGCTGGATAAGTGCTGTCTTCTTAACCAGTCTCTAATATAAAATTTAGTAACTTTAAGACTCCTTAAATGCAAGGTGAAAAAAATGTGTAATGAAAATTGATACCACTTTCCTTTAGTAAAATCATGCTTAATACATTTTCAAAATGTCCATTAAACTCAGTTTCAATTGGCTATAATTTAATACAGACCTTATAGTTCCAAATCAACAAATACTTACACATTGTCTTCCAGGCAGATTTTGGGTCCCACAACATTGGCCGCTCCACTTGCCATTTTAAAAGCAAAATGCTTCTCAGGGCAAGCTTTTGAAATCCCACATTTATACCTGGGAGGCTTTGTAGCTTTGGGGAAGAAAAATATGATTTTTTATTTTGTTTAGAAAATAAGTTAATAGAGTCTGTCTCAGTGCCCTCCCCCCCCATCTCAAACCACTAAGGGCATTATGTAAACCATCAAGATATACTTATTTTAAAATACATTTTTATCCCCTGAAGGTTTCCAAGAATCTCAAAAAAAAAAAAAAGAACAAAATAAAAAACAACAAAACCCAGACAGAATCTTTTAGGAAACAAGCTAATAATTGGCATAAACTGATCAATATGATCTTGAAGAGGATAAATATATTTTATCTAATTATTTTTTAGTTTATTTTCAAATTTCAAGATGTGAGAGGTTCCAAATTGTTACTTTACATTTCCAGTCCATATATGCACACACACACAAAAAACAGATCATTAAAAAGTCTAGTGTTTCACTGACTATCTGCCCAAATTCAAGTTCTAACCAGGAATTCTCCTTTTTTACTACTTCTCCATCACTTTCTGTACTTATGATACTGGAGCAAGAAACAGTAATAAAACAAAATATCCATTATGAATAAATGCCAAAAATATTGGACTGGCCAATCAAATAGCATCTTTGTAACTTTAATAAGCAATTTCTCAATCAGTTTTTGCTCACACTGAACTACTGACATTATTTAAATATAAGGTCTTATATGCCTAAGAGAGAATAAACCATGTTTAAAATATTGAGATGCAAAGAAAAATTAATTAAAAAAATAAAATTTTGAGATGAGATACTCACAGCGGGCAGCTGAATCCAGTGCTGACCTTGCTAAGGAAAAGAAGTTACATTTGTCAGAAGGAATAAGCCTATTGACAAGTGTCCATTTTAAAAACCTATTTAAAGCTTCAGATAGGCATATAAAAATACAAGTGCTTGAATAATTGCTCCGTATAGAATAAAAAAAAAATGAACGTCGGTTCAGAGAAAAAGTGAGGAAGTAACTTTGTGCTGCACAATTCATTACCAACTACATAGAGAAATCAGGAATGGGTAGTATTTTGTTACTGCTAGAACATTTTATCTTTATCATTACCTTTTGTTTCTATATTTGGTTATTATAAATTTAAAGCTCAATCAGAAAAGTTACTCTACAAACTTACTTTATACCGCCTGGGTGACTATTATGGTGTTTAAAACGTGTTGCTGCTGTATGGTGGTGTGTGCAATGAAAATAAAGCCCAAAGAGCAAACACAAACCTCTCTGAGTGGTTAGAAGAGTGGGAGGCAATGGGAAAGTTGGTACTCAAAGTTTTATAATTTATCAGTTCGAGGAATCAAGAAGGTCAAGCCTTAACTTGAACGCAATAGTCTTTAACCTGACCATCAATCACAATTACATTAAGAGCTTTTTAAAAGCACTAATATCTGATTCCAGCCCAGGAGATTATAACTCAGCTCATCGAAGTATCGCAGACAGCCATTTCCTGATTTGGCTAATAAGTATGCAGTGTGATAAATGTTAGCCAGGGTCTGACTATAAATAGGCACAGGGTTTTTAATTTTGAGCTATTTTAGATAATTGTGAATTTCGTGTAAATCCAATACCCAAACTGGTAAACAGAAAGTTAAAGCTAAATGATTTTATCTATATGTTAAGAAGAAAATGACCAAGTAAATGATCATTAAGTCAATAGAAAACTACACAGTATTAAAGTCATAAAGGTAATATATGATAATAACACAGAATAAAAATAAAGCAGAAAATAAGCTTTTATTAAGAAACACAGTCTTCCTCTGTCACCCAGGCTACAGTGCCATGGTATACTTCATAGCTCACTGCAGCCTTGAACTACTAGGCTCAAGTAATCCTCCTGCCTTACTTAGCCTCCCAAAGTGCTGGGATTATAGATGTGAGCTACCATGCCCAGCCAGAAAACAAACTTTATCTACACTCAGTTACAAAAAAACAAAACCTTATTGGAATACAATTTTAGCAAGACTAGTTTTTACACCATCAAGCTTTTAAGTAAATAACATCACCTCCATTTAATTCGTGTAAGAATAAGGAGAAAAGATGCTTTAATGTGACAAAATTTTTGTGAAAGAATGCAGATAAATGCTCATGCTCATTTTTATCCCAATCTTCATCAACACTACAAGGCCTGCAGTTCTGAAAGTACTAGGTCCTGGGGGCTGAAGAGGCAAATTAATTTGCATAAACAAACAGGGTGTTGTCCAAGTGTAGAACACAGGCTCCATGCACAGACACAAAAATCCCTCTTCTGCAAGTTTCCCCCTCAAAGTATCCTGATAGCTTCACTCTTTAATTTCTTTCAACAGATACATTCTAGTGCAAGGAACAAAAATTTCAATAAGTCAGGCTAAACTATCAGAATTATTTTGTACTTTAGTTTTTAATAAGGTTGCAAATGATTTATGTATATACTATTTATTGATGGTTTAAATCTGAAAATGTATAAAGAAATAAACTCAATAGAACATTACTTACTACAACAATATATGAGAAAATAATGTGGACTGTATTCAGTGCATTTACTAGATAAATATTCATGCTACAAACACACACTGAGCTACATCACAATCCTAAGCGAGACTGGCGGGTTGTGTCCATGTTGACATCCTGTGACACTGTATGACAGATTTGGAGGATGACACTGAGTAGTGATCTGAGAAACTGAGTAAGGCTATGTAGGATCTTCCCTGCATTATTTCTTATAAATGCTTGTAAGTCTGCAATGTTCTCAAAATGAAGTTTTATTAAAAATTGTTTAAAAGAAATCACAATTAATATACTCTGGTAATTTCAACTACTAAATCATGAACAAAATTTTCACTATTCCTTTCTAGAAATAAGTTTTACTTTTCTAAAACAGTACTACATAGTAAACCTAAATCAAAATGATTTATATGCTATCAAGTAAGTTATTATAGCAGTAAGTTGAAAAGATGGAAAACTCACCACCAAAAAAACTGTATTTAACCTTACAGGTCTCTAAGGTACTGATTATGGCAACAATCCTAATGCTAAGTTAAACTTGTTACCCCCTTTGGCATATTAAGTTAGCTGGTAAACAAGTGGCAAACATAACCATCTATCCATCTTTGCAAAAATACTCTGAGAATTAAAATAAACTCTCACAAATTAAACTTTCGCCAATGCAATAATTTAGAATAAGGTTATGTATACATAAGAATGTACTACTTCAATTATGTAGAACCAAATATGTACAACCAAAATATCTCATCTGTCCTAAGAATGCCAAAATCAAATAGCTAAACTATACACAATAAAACCTGGCAGGTTCCTAACATGAAGAAAAATAAAAATCAGGAGGGACAACTACCCTGGATAAAGTAGCTCAGTGCTTGTATATCGCTGACTACCAGTGATTTTCCAAATAATACAGCTTACAATGAATCTCACTTTGGAAATACTCTTCCTTCCCACATAAAAATCCTGACCCTCAGTTGCCTACATTTATTTTCAATTAGTATTTACTATCCATAGGGCCCAGTGCTAGATGCTGGGTGAAGTACCAAGATATAATTGCTTTCAAAGTTCATTCTCTGCTAAGGGGAAGAAGATAGACACACAAAAACAAAAAGAAAAATGCTATAATTTAAGGCATAATAAAATTAGGAATTGAAATATAAGGACTACACAGATAGAACAGCTCAAAAAAAGAGCAATACATTGTAATAGGGAAAGAAGGCAATTCAAGCACAGTTTCTCTAAGGAAGAGGCATTTATGCAGAGTTTTAAAAATCAAATATTAACAGATGTGGGAGAGGAGGGAAAGATTCACAGGGGAAGGAACCAGCAGGAGCCAAGGCTGCGGTGGGAAAGGACAGGGCAGGGTTTGCGTCTACAGGCTGTGTGCAGACTGACAGAGCAAGGGTGACCCTGAGGTAGGGAGGGTGGAGAACAGCTGAGAAAGGCAGGCTGGGGGCTTTGGGTGCCACCGCAGCGAGTTTGGATTTTATTAACTGGAAGTACTAAAGATTGCTGAGTTTTAAGAGAATGGCACTGGCAGTGGAGATAGGCAGACAGGGACACCATTATAATATTTATTATAAAAACTACGAACCAGACATGAATATCCAAACTAGGACAAAGATGGGGGGAAATCGGGTGGGGACAGACATAAGCAGTATCACTAGTGGCACGTGTATGACTGGGCCTTTCGAAGCTTCACCCAGCCTCTTCACTCTTCTTTCTAAAAACAATGGGCCTTTTCCCAAAGTAATTTTCTATTTGTACCAATGGTCCCGCTGCCTCCCTTCTCTGGAGGACCCTCCTTTCCTTGTCTATTCACTCTCTTTAGTTTGCGATTCACTAAACTTTCACCCAAAAGAAGTGAAACGCTGTCTCCATTACTTTAAAAAAAAAAAGTACAACGGGCTTGGGTACAGCTACCACCTCATTATCTTCTTACCTAACCATCAACATCTCTTAGAAAAGTTAGCTGCGTACATGTCTATTGTTTCCAGAGCAACATGGAAGTTCTGAGTACCTTCAATACCTTTGGTGTCTGCCCATCATTCAAATGAAGCCAAGTGTGCTCTCAAAGACCACCAGGGTGGCCACCAGGGTATAAATGAGTATTCAAACCAAAACAAGTGCAGTCTCACTACACTTCGCAATACCATTTTATGCTGGATCTTGCATACTTCTTTTAAGATAGGTGCTGAACAACAGACAGGTTTGGGAGGAAAATAACCACTGCATCAAGAGGAATGGCTGAAAGGAGGATTCCATTACATGAAAAGACAAAAAGTTACAAAAAGAAGGTCTGAAAGACTATAACTACTATTTAAGTATCGGAGAGATCAAAGATGCAGAAGAGATCTCCAGCAAAAGAAACAAAATCAGTGGATTGAAATTACTTCGAAATACAAAAGGCAGAATTCCACGCCAAAGAGGTTAAGTAAGTGTCCTTTACCCAAAATGCTTAGGGTCAAGTATTTTGGATTCTTTTCAGATTTTGTAATATTGGCATTATACTTTCCAGTTGAGCATCTCTAATCTAAAAATTGGAAATCCAAAGTGCTCCAGTGAACATTTCCTTTGAGCATCATGTCAGTGCTCAAAGAGTTTTTAATTTCGGAGCATTTCAGATTTTGGATTTTCTGATTAGGGATGCTTGACCTTTATAAGGAAGTACTTTTAAGTAGTTACTGTAAGAAAAGTCACCTGGAAATGTTTACACAGAAATTGAGGAGTACACGACCTAACTGTCTAAGCCTTGATACACAGTATTAGCCCATGGATAGGAACATCAGCACCAGCTGGGAGCTTGTCAGAAATAAAGGTTCTCAGGCCCCGTTCTAGATATTTACTAAGGTTCTCTGCAGATTCTTTTGACATTAAACTTTGAGAAGCACTGATAGAAGGGAGTCTTGAGATTAGATATAAAAGGGAGTGAATTAGGTCTTGAGCATCTCTTTCAAACATAAATTTATGGAAAGCAAAACTCACTGTTCTAGAGATCTCAATTTTTTTTTTCATTCAAATGCTGCCAAGAAGGTCAAAATACTGTTGCTAGGGTTTCTCATCTTTTATGCTTACTTATTTAGTATCTTAATACCATAGTCAAAGCTTATTCAATCTAAGTACAAGGGTCTATGAAGAATACCAACAGGTTCTCTAACTTAAAATAATAAAGCCTATAAAAACAGTCTCCAGAGCTTCAGAATTACAGTCATATTCCACCGATTGACGCTTCAGTCAATGACAGACAGCACATACAATGGTGGTCCTGTACGATTCTAATATCCATACTTTCATCCATACTTTTCCATGTTCAGAGGCTCAGATACTTACCATTGTGTTACAAGTGCCTACGTATAGAGTGTGGTAACATGCTGTATAGGTTCGCAGCTGAACAATAAGCTATACTACAGAGCCTCAGTGTATAGTAAGCATACCATCTAGGTGTGTGTAAGTACACTCTCTGATGTTTGCACAACAAGCAAAATTGCATAATGATGCAATTCTCAAAACGTATCCCCATCATTAAACGATGCATGGCTGTGATTCTATACACAGCCTTAGTTAAGTAATTACTTATCACTTAAATATGTAAACATTAAATTCTATTATTCATTATCGTAATGGTATACTTACAAAAGAGAAATGCATACTTGACAATTATTTGAGATTCAATGAGATATTCATGTACAACCCACCTAAAAGAGCATTATACTGCTTGGTGGCTATGAAAACATTACAAATGTACATTACTTATTTTATTAACTTAAAGATTCTGTTAAAAATTGGGTTAAGGTAGCGTGTAATGGTACATACACAATATAGCAATTCTAAATAAATGAGCAAAAAGAAAAATGCCACAAAGGGAAAATAAGGGCAGGAGAAAAAAAAGAAAATGCATCATTGTGACTTCTGATCACTTGGCAACTGAGGGCTAGATTTGGCTTCAAATTTTCTATCAGCCAACTCAAGTAGGAAAATTTAAGCTTGGAGGTGTCATATCTATGACATAACATGCACTTAAAACCTATGTTTAATTCCCTAAACATTTATAAAATAGACTCATTTATATGTTCAAATGTTGAATAAGAGATTCATGCTTTATACAGAATTCCATGACTTCTTATATATTTTAGAATTCTCTAATAAATCATACTTGCTGATATAATTACATTTCCTTTTCTAGATAAACAGCACAATGACCCAAATAACTGATAAAAATGTAGATAACCACACCAAAAATAAGATCAAAGAAATGAAACAAATAAAACTTACCAAATAGATTTCCTAAACTTGCATCCATTTTAATTTCAAATACTTGAGAAATAACATAAAATGTTAGTAAAAATACTGCCACAGCTACCACCAACTTTGCAGCACCTAGGTAAAAGGCAGAAATAATTTAGCATAAGCTTCTAAGCCAACAGAATTTTTGTAAATGCATTTCTATGAAAAAAACATTAATTCTATAAATTAAGAAAAGAATTAAGACTAGTAAGTTTCTATTTTTTACTCATTGGATCTTAATTTTACTTGAGTTACAACAAAAACAATTCAAGAGATTTTCCTGATCAAAGAAGTCTCAGATTGGCTGGCTTTCTAGACATAAGACTGCTGGAGGTATCTGTCTAGTTGATAGCTAACTACATGAAAAGTGCCATGGGTAATGGAACACTACCACCAAGTTTGTCAGAGGATGCATTCCTAGTTCTTTTCAAATATAAGGAGCAGTATTATACAGGAAAGTCACCAAAATATTGGACCTTCTGGAGTTACTAAGGCCAGTATGTTCACTAAGCAAGCAGTTCTCAAGTGACGTGTAACAGATTCAGCCAACACATCTCTTAGAGCTACAGAAGCCCTCCTGGCCTGGCAAACGACAGTCTCCCCTCATACTTAATACTAGTTTACGATAGGCCCTCTCCACTCCCTGCAGGGCATAACTTGGCATCCATCCCATATGCTTCATAATGTGGTCAAATGGAAAACTTTGGTCAAACTGTGGTCAAACTTCCATAGGTTTACATTTTTAATTATGTCTGAATGTCATACAAATAGCACTGACTTTACTGCTCAACATGAATCATTTCTTGTCTTTTTTCTCCACATCTAAAGAAATCTAGGGGAAACAAAAGTATAGGATGGAAAAGGAAATGGAAAATGACAGGAAAGAAATACCTTCCTCTTACCCTTGGGATTTCAGCAGAATCACATTAACTTATTCAGAAACAATATCACTTGTTGGTACAATCTCCATTCTCCTCCCTTAATAACTATTTATATTTGTGTTTATATAAAAGAGGTAGAGAAGATCAGCAGTTATCTCATTATCTTTGAGGGAAAAAAGGCTCAGAAATGACATAAAAAAGGCCCAAATAAATCAATGGTAGTGCAAAGAATGGAACCCAGGGATCCTAACAAAGCCAGAAGTTTGTAGAGTACTTCATTCAAAAACCAAAGTACCATATTCTTCTGGAAAACTTACCAAACTCAACTGAATGGGTAAGAAAGAGTAAAAAGGAAATATGTTCATTCTAATTTCATAAACCTAAAGAGATCAGACTGTACCGTTGGAGGAGAGGACAGGAAATGAACTGATACTCTCAGAAAGACTGAGATTGATGGCCGTGTTGGTGGGAAGAGGCAGCATGCAAAAAATCTTCGTACCTTCCTTTCAAGTTTGCAGTGAGCCTAAAACTGCTCTAAAAATAAAAGTAAAGTCTTAAAAGAAAACCCACTCTATTAATATAGAAATGATGTGGAAGTTAACAACAACAAATTGCCTAAATTTTTAATATATAAATAAGAAAAATTTAAACTTTGAAATCTTTCCCTCCAGGAAAGACACTAGCAGAGTATCTTTTATCCAGTGATCTCTCAGCAACTGTTTGCTAAACAGATGAATGCTAACAGGTGGCGTATTCCTTCTTGATCATTTAAGACCAAAGAGCCTGAAGATTCTATGTCACGCGATAGTCTTACTATCTTATTCTCTAGCAATCATAGGCACATGCAACCAGAAATAACCTTTCCCTGTCGCATAAAGCAGACATATGAAACTTTCATTGTTAAAGACTCAAAATATTAAAATGATTAAAATATCAACTTTATAACTTGAAAGTTCTAACTTCTATACCAAGCTAAACCTGAACCTACACTCAGATAGCTATATAAATACATAGCTACATTTATATGTACACATACATATAGATGTGTACATATACACATTCACATACACCATTTACTGAATGCCAATTGTAGAGTTAAATGCTTTACAAACAGCCTCATTTGCAATTTTTCAAGATATTTTCATTTTACAAATGAGAAAACAAGGCTAAAATGTTAGATCAGGGCTTGTCTAAAGTCAGATAACTAGTGAGTGGTACCACTGAGTCTTAAAGTAAGACTACTCACACTGGACCACCAGAGGAGCTAGGAGGAAAATTAGCACTAAGGAAGATAAAAGTTAGAGTTGGAGAAAGCAGCAAAGCAGCCGAGGGTCTGTGATGGTAAAGTTCTGCAACTTGTTACAGAGGGTCTCCCCAAAGCTGACCAGAACCAGTACCCAATTATGGAGCTGGAAGGGCGTAACCCCACCACACCATAATTCCCTTTCTTAACTTTGCACAAGATTCCTTTCCTCCTAAGCATGGACTGAATGAGTGTATCCCTATTTCTCACAAACCAAAAAGCAAGAACATCAGGCACGGATGCCTCACCATAAGAATAACAGCTGTAAGGATATTCCAAGGCAACTAGATTTTTTTATAGCTAATCTTCTCTACTCATTCATTAATGGCAGTCCCTCAAGACCCATAACCAGGAACAGTGCCAAGCACAAAATAAGTACTCAGTGAATAATCGCTCATCAATTAACCTCAGAATTAATTGTCAAAATCAGAGAAATGGACAAAATGATAAAGTTAATTTCAACTGGAATGAATTCAGATTGATGTAAAAAAGAGAAACTTGCTTTGATTATTTCAAATCACCATGCTTAAACAATGTACATTGTTTAAATGATTTTAAACATTAAAAATCATTTGGAGTCATGTAGTCATAAATAGTGGGACCCACTGTACTCAAAGATCATCTAAAAAAAATTGCAATGTGTTTATTTAAACCATAAATAAGCTCTTGGTTTCTGTGAATATTTTTCTTTAACAATTATACAGCTACTTTTAAAAGGATGCTTTATAATTTCACAACAAAAGAGATTCAGTTTTTCAAATTTCAACAAAAGCATCTGTAACGACCCTCAGTTACTTTGTTTAAAAACTGTGATATTTAATCAACCAGGCCTGATTATATACAATTATGACCAAAGCATGAAGACGACTTGTTTGTTCACCCAGCTTGACTTCAGGCACTCTAAAGAGACGCTCCCAAAGGAAAATATCTAGTTTGCTCATTAGAAGATGGTAATTAAGAGAAACACTAATTATCTTTATTTTGAGAAATTACAAATTATCTCCTACATTGGGCACACACTTTGTAGAAATGTTTACGTAAAATGTGCATTTCTCCTAAAACTTTGGATGAATGAGGGGTGAGGAAACATATTTACTTTTACTACACAGGTAGGAGGAGGTCATCAGTCCTTCTGACTATGTGAGAATGTGTGTCTTTTTACAATGTTCAAAGATAACTACCTTGAAAACATTGGTGTTTTTTATTTCCTCAGTATGCTACTTAATGACCAGATTAATGTTCTTACACATAACCTCATCCATACACACTGAACTGGATCTAACCAACACAGAGCAAAAAAGCAAGTATTTTACTGAATCCTTCACACAGCAGGTCCTCTAATAGCACTGTTTAGTTCAATGTCATTTTGTTCAATGTTGATGTCACCTGAAGTCACAAGTTCCAGGAACCTAAGGACGATGTTAAGTGAGGACTAATGATACTACACTTTTTATCATTAGAGTATACCCCTTCTACTGAAAAAGAAAAGTCAACTGTAAAACAGCCTCAGACAAGTCCTTCAAAGATATTCCACTTCTGTTATCACTGGAAATGACAGATCCAGGCATGTTACTGCCCCTTGTCGACCTCCCAGTGAACAAGACATGGAGGAGAAAGGTGATATTAATGAACCTGACTCTCTGTAGGCCTAGGCTAAGTGTGTTTCCATCTCAGTTTTCAAAAGTTTTAAAAAGATTAAGTTTAAAAAACATAAAAAGCACATACAAGTAGAATCAGACTATAAAGAAAATATTTTTGTACCGTTTACCATGTGTTTTAAGGAGAGTGTTATTAAAAGAACCAAAAAGTTAAAAAGTTGAAATTATCTTCTATTTTTATTTATAAATATTAGTTGTCTATTTTTTTTGAGACTTTGGGAAAAAATGCCCAACTTATCTTCAAACTTGAAATATTTCTATACAGGCACCATATAGTTGCTTAATAAATATTATAAATGTTCAAAAAAAAGAAGTTTATAAAGTAAAAAAGTTAGAGTAAGCTAAAGTTGATTTATTATTGAAGAAACAAAAACTTTATAAATTTAATGCTGCTAAAGTGTACAGCGTTTATAAAGTTAATAGTAGTTTACAGAAACATCTTAAGCCTTCGTGTTCACCAACCAGTGACTCACCCAGAGCACCTTCCAGTTCTGCGAGCTCCACTCATGATAAGTGTGCTATATATGAGTCTTATTTTTTTTTGTTGTTTGGGATTCATTGAGGGTACAAAGAATTAGGGTACATTGATTGCATTTGTTACATAAAGTCCCACTTATAATTATGTTCTGCCCCCAAGAGGTGTGCCATACCCTGTGACTCCCCCAATCCCTCTTCCTCTGCCCCTTTCCCTGCTCCCTCATTCCCCCACCCCACCCCTTGTATGAGCTCATTTACTGTCTTCATATTAGAATTGAGTACACTGGATTCTTGCTTCTCCATTCTTGTGACGCTTTATTAAGAAGAAAGTGTTCTACTTCCATCCAGGTTAATACAAAAGACGTAAATTCTCTGCATTTTTAATGGCTAAATAGTATTCCCTATATACTATATTTGGAATATAGTATATAGTATAGTACATATATACCACAGCTTATTAATCCATCACTTTTTATCTTTTAAAAGACTGTATTTTTACAGTACCTTATCTATGTCTAAATATATAAATACTTATGATTGTGCTGTAACTGACTATTGTATTCAGCACAATGACATGCTGTACAGGTCTGTAGCCTAGGAGCAAGAGGCTGTGCCATACAGCCTACGTGTAGTAGGCCGTACCACCTAGGTTTGTGTAAGTGCATGCTAAGTACATGCTATGATGTTCACACAAAAATCCCCTAAGGACCAATGTCTCAGACTATATCACCATTGTTAATCAATACATGATTGTATTTTTAGGTAAACAAGATCAGTGTATTAGAACATAAACATTAAAATTATAACTTAAAATATTTAGCAAAAATACAGGCTGATCATCCTTCATCTGAGGTGCTTAGAATCAGAAGTGTTTCAGATTTTAGACTTTTTTGGATTTTGGAATATTTGCACTATACTTCCCAGCCGAGCATTCTAAATATAAAAAATCTGCACTTCACAATGGCTGCATGAACATCTCAAAGCATGTCAATCCTCAGAAAGTTTCAAATTCTGGGACATCTCAGAATTTTAAGATGTTCCACCTATTATTTCAACAAAAGACTTGTACAAAAATATTTACATAATACTAAATATCCAATCTGTGATTTGCCAACTATCTATAAAAAAAAAAAAAAAAAGGCTGGGTGGCGCCTGTGGCTCAAAGGAGTAGGGCGCTGGCCCCATATGCCAGAGGTGGTGGATTTGGGCCCAGACTCGGCCAAAAACTGCAAAAAAAAAGTCTAAATAATGATTTAGATTGCTGTATTTCTGCTTAGTGCTCAATATAAAAAAAATTAAATATTATTTACTCTTGCCTTTAATCATTACTTACCCAATAGGTTACATAAAAAACAAAATTATTACTAACTAATTTAAATATCTTACCTGCTACCCTCATGTTTGATTTTTCAGTCTATGGCGTTTTTCATTAAATATGCTCCTAAAAAAAACAACAACAACAAAAGGCAAAGATGGTTAGGTCTAGAATGAACATTCCTCCTTAGATTGAGTTTGGAGTGTGAATATTAAATTAAATAAATGTTTTGATGCCTCTAGGAGTCCTCAAACTATGGCCCGCAGGCCACCTGAGGTGGTATGATTGTATTTGTTCCCGTTTTGTTTCTTTACTTCAAAATAAGATATGTGCAGTGTGCATAGGAATTTAGGAATTTGTTCATTTTTTTTTTTTTAAACTATAGTCCAGTCCTCCAACGGTCTGAGGGACAGAGAACTGGCCCCCTGCTTAAAAAGTCTGAGGACCCCTGCTCTAATACTGACATTTCATTAAAGAAACTCTTAGCAGTGGGCCTGTCTTTTTCTACCAGATGGTACAACTTTAAGAGGAGGGTCTGTGACTTATCATGCTGTGTCCCCAGCTTCCTAACTGAATGAACAATAAGTAAAAACCTGCCATCAAGCTTGTAATGAACATAATACCTTAATACAGAACATAATACCTTATTATTCTCAGTGATTATGCACCTATGAGGAACTTTTGATATTTAGTTCCAAAACTTCAGTTTGCAGATGAGGTCCAAAGAAGTTAAGCTCTTTATCATGACACCAAATTATCTGTATAGAAATGTGGTTAAAATGTAGGTTGGCTGATTCGCTCTAGTACATGATGCCACTTCATTTTTGACATGACACAGTTCACATGTCACTACAATAAGCATTCACAGCAAAGGTTTATTTTATTACCAGGGGCCTCTTCCTTTACATATTTTTCGATTTAAGCTTGTGAAATAATATATTCAGGAATGTTGAATTGCAATTTTAAATACCTTGGCAATTATCATTATTGGAAAAGTACATTTTTTTTTTTTTTTTTTTTTTCAAAACAGGGTCTCACCCCACTGCTCAGACTAGAGTGCCAGGGCATCATCACAGCTCACTGCAACCTCAAACTCCTGAACCCAAGTGCCTGTCTGGTCTCCACCTCCTAAGTTGCTGGGACTCAGACCATAGATACACAAGCACCAACATGCCCGGCCAATTTTCCTATTTTTTGTAGAGACAGGGTCTCGATATGTTACTCAGGCTGGTTTCAAGCCCCTGACCTCAAGCAGTCACATCACCTCAGCCTCCCAAGGTGCTGTAATTAATAGGTCTGAGCCACCTCACACAACTGACAGTGCAATGCTAGTGCACAGAATAAAGGCACTGCTCTTGGATATTATTTTAATATCAATAAGAAACAGATGCTGGAAAAAATGTCTGTATGTGTATGTCTTCTTCCTCTGAAATAATTCAAGATAGGTAAATTATTTTAGTTTTTTTAATTTGGGACAAGATCTCTGTTGCCTGGGCTCAAGTGTAGTAGCTTCATTAAAGTAGGCAAAATTTTAAAAAGAAAATGAAAAAACAAAAGAGTTGATAGAAAAACCATACCCAAGTTTAGCAGGGCAGTACCCACAGTCAACTCAACTTATTGTAAAGGAATGGAATTCAAAAGAAAATTTTAATTAGTGACTCACATTAGCCAGCAATACATTTATTTCTCTATTTTAGACTCTATTTTGATACTTATGTTTCAATGTCATTGTGTGACACTGTATAGTAATTCATAGAATGCTTCCAATAAAAATAATGAGACACCCCTGAAGGACACTGAAAAGTAAGATACACAGTTTTGCGAGACACTAGTTTTCTTATCCAACGGAATAGGCAGGGGGCTTGGGGGTGGTCCTGGACAGCACTCAATGCTCATGTGCTAGCTCACTTTCCTCTGCGCATTCTACCTGAAGAACATAAGAACACTTTAACTGAGTTGTGTGTTATTGATTTCTTTCCCTTTGTTAATTATCTGAACACGGTCCACATAATAGGAAAGTGGATCCATTTAAAATAACTACTTAGCCTCAGGCTAGAAAAATACTAAAAGGAAACAAGAGATACTCAAGTATCTATAAACCGTCACATAAACAAAAAGCAAAGAAAAAAGTTCACAGCTTTTCAAATGAAAACCCCAAAAGGTTATAAATCCTCTTTGGCTTCCAACAAAATTGAACTCTGCTTTCCCAACAAACACACGTTTCCTCCCAGCTAATATTCCAAATGACCTTACTCTTATCTGAGAGTGGCCTACGAAAACTTCCTTGAAATTGTGATAAGCAGTTGGGCCCCAGATACTTGTTCTATTTCAGTTCCCCTTCCCTGTTGAGGTGGCACCTGTATAATTATAGTCACTGCCTCATACACCTGCAACTAGTTGACTTCTCCCTTTCTGAAGTCATCACTATTAAGCCCACACCGTAAGCAACTACACTTGTCTAGCCGAATACAATTGTTTCCTATTAAAACTTCTCAGAGAATTAACCTTAGTAAAATCTCTAAATAAAAATCTTATGAAATTACATCTCGGCCGTAACATACCTCTAATTAATTTGTTTAAGAAGAAAATTAATGATGCAAAAGTATAAATCAGCATAAAGAAAGTGTACTGAATATACCTGAGAGCAGATCAAGGAACATCTATTTATGAGGATGATGTGCTAATTCTAAATCATTCCCAACCTGTCTTCTTAAGAGGATATTTAAAAACAAACAAAAAAATCGTTATATGTATTATCTTGCTGCGAGGATAATCAAAAACTTAAGGGAAACCTCAGACTGATCCACCAATAATCAAATGGGATAGAACAAGTCCAGAGAAGAGGAAGTCAACAGTAAAAGGAAAAAAAGACCTTCGTGATTAGTCGAGAACTCTGCATCCAAAAGCAACAGGTGAAAGGGTTTATATAACACCCTCTATATAGGGGGGAAATAAAGCTCATGTGCAATTTTAAATTGCACACTATTATAAATTGCACACAAACTTTCTTTATTAAAAGGTAGACAGGGGCAGCGCCCGTGGCTCGAGGAGTAGGGCGCCGGTCCCATATGCCGGAGGTGGCGGGTTCAAACCCAGCCCTGGCCAAAAAAAAAATCACAAAAAATAAATAAATAAATAAATAAAAAATAAAAGGTAGACATACAGAGCCATTTACCAAAACCAGAATATTACTGAAGAATATTTTTTGGACAGATTAAAAAAAAAAATTCAGACACTACCTTTGTGAAATACATTTGCTTCAAAAAATGTCATATAGGTAAAAACAAGTTTCAGTGTTATATGATATAAATATATACAGTAGAACCTCCATAGTTGACCACCTCCTTAAACTGACCTAATATTCATAGACCAGACATGCACATGTACCTGTCAGTACAGTAGGCCTAATTCCTTACGTTGATCACCTCCATATGTTGACCATTTTACAGTCCAGTCCCTTGCGTGGTCAACTTACAGAAGTTCTACTGTATTATAAATGACTGAACCAAATCAGACTTTTAATAGATAAGGTGCATAATCAGTGAAGAGTTGAAAGCAAGGACAGCCACCATGATGCCCTGGGTAACCAAACAATGAACTGGGTAAATGTAAGTGATCTAGTCTCGAGGAGGGAGCCTAAACTAAAACCTCAGATGGACATACCAAATTTCATTAAAGGTTTTACAATTTAAACCTTTCCTTTGGCCCCACTATCTACTTTGGTCTGATTTCATGAAATTTTGTTAGTCAAGTAGAAATTAGGCTAATGTGTGAATAAGGAGGCATTCTTCTAGAATCAATTAACTTCAAGAACAAGAGAGCATAGGTCAAATGAGATTCTACACTTTCATTGAGAAGTAGACCAGATCAGGTGAATTGCAAGAACATTGCTCTATATCATAAAGTAAGTCATAAAAAACAACTGCTTACTAGGAGGGGGATGTCTTGCCAGTTAACAAAAACTAAGCAATAATGCATACACACAGCAGAGCAATTCACGCACATTCTTATTTCATGTAATCGTTTCGCCAGCCTCAAGCTAGAGTGGGTATTATAACAGAATTACAGATGAGGTCAGGGGATTTGTCTAAGGTCATATGAAGGGTAAGAAGCACAAACCATGAACAAATCCACTTCTTTTCACCTTAGCTGCTTACAGACATACTCTAATATAAGAGGTTGGCTGACACAATGCTAGGCCAATCAATTTGGCTTTTGCAAATTGCCCTATGAACTGATAATCTCTGCTTCAAACTAGCTACTCTGGAGATTTCAAAGTTTGACAAAATGACTAAGATTTTGTTTTAGAATCCTTCCCCAACAGAAATGATACAAGAAAATGAAACATACAAATACACCCATTGATATATGTATTTAGTATTAACAAGTAAACCAGAAAAAAATCTTTAAGTTACATACATACTCCACAAATATAAAGAAATTATCACTCAATTCAATCCAACTTCAGTCTAGTGGTGGCCTACTGACAATTTTAACTGAACCAACTGAATATGTTCAGATGATTCTAATATCCTTGGGAACTGGGGCTTTTCAAGAGGACTATGAAAAAGGGTCAAAGTACAGGTAGGTGTAAAGCACGCTTAGGCCCAGTGATGGCTAATTTTATGAGTCAACTTGACTGGGTCACAGGATGTCTATACTTTAGGTTAAACATTATACTGGGTTTGTCATAACGGTGCTTCTGGATAAGATAAAAATTTGAATCCACAGACTATGTAAAGCAGATTGCCCTGTCCGATGTGGGTGGACTTTATCCAATCTATCCAAGACCTGAATAGAACAAGGAAGGCCGAGTAAGGGAGAATTTGCTCCCTTCACCTGTCTTTAAGCTGGGACGATGCCTTCAACGTTGGACTAGAACTACACCATCTACACTTCTCGGCTGCCAATCTGTCAACTACAAATCTTGGACTTGCCAACCTCTGTTGGGAATAATACATATAATTATATATAATACATGATTATATATAATTTTTATATATAATTATGTATCATACTATACATAATTACATATCACATTATATACATTAACATATGACAAATTAAATGTCTATAAAGAGTTAGATTTAACCATATATAACTTACTATAAGAAATATATGTCTATATATCTAGAGCTATATCTATCTATCCCATTGGTTCTGTTTCTTTAGAGAACCCAGACTAATAAACCCCCAAAATCAGAACATAGGAAATTAAATTTTTATCCCCAGAGCACTTAAAAGAGGAAAATGAGATAATACTGATATCAAAAGAATGCTACTAATAGAAGAACTTAGGGTAAGTTACTCTGATGTTATATTTACAAACAAAAGTATGATATTTTAAAAGCAATTTGCAATAAATAACTGCTGCATTTATATAAATAAAATACAGCAAGTGTCAACAAACTTTTTCTATAAAAAGGCCAAATGGTAAATATTTTTAGGCTCTGTGAACCATATAGTCTCTCTCTGCAGTTGAATTTAATTGTTAGAAAGCAACCACACACAATATGTAACTGAATGAGTCCAACTGTGTTCTAATAAAGTTTTATTTACAGACACTGAAATTTGAATTTCATAGAATTTTCATGTGTCAAAAAAAATTGTTTTTAAACCCACTTAAATATGTGAAAACCAATCTTGGTCCAAGGTCCATTTATGCCTATGTCATAATTTGCAAATCCTTAAGATAAAGGAATAAAAAAAAAAAAAGTAAAAAAAATTTAAAATATAAAAATAAAGAAATAAACTTGAGCATAATCACCCACAACTGCAGTTCCAACTACTCTAAGGCTGAGGTGGGAGGATCACTTGAGCCCAGGAGTTCAAAACTGGCCTGGGCAACACAACAAGATGCCCTATCTCTAAATGAACAATGAATGAATATAGACTTTCCTGACGATGCCCCAACAATCTAACAGTTTTTGCTAGATTTTGTGCAGGGTATCAACTTCCACATAACTTGTATTGGTCCTCATAGAGGTACCACTGCAGATGTAGAGCAAACCCTAATTTCTGTGCTCTATGTGAGTTCATCACACATTTCCATAATCAACTGCTCTCCACGGAAAGAAACATGTACTCCATGAGAAACAACAGAATGGATTCTCTTCTAAAGGAAGGAAAAAAACCTTTCCCTTCTATAAATGAAGCTATCTATCTACGACAAAGGTGGGAACAGACTCTGTAATGTTTCCAAATCAATACCAGAAGTTACAAAGAAATGAATAAAAATTAAGGCTCTTACCACATTCTACTTCATTAGCTATAAAATTATACTGTGGAAAGACTGACATCGTATTTCCTTTATGTGAGTGTTTATATGGAATTATTTTTGTGATGGGTTTAAAAAAGTATAGGGTAACTACCTCTGATGTTTATTCAACTTATAAAATGCCAAGTACATAAAAAAATAGAGAGGGGTGAGAAGATCACATTCATTTAAAAAAAATAATAACATTTCAAAACTCAGTATGGTATCTTTGCCACTATCCCTGGGTTATAAACATTCCAAATAGAATTTGGTGGTTTTCACACTAATCGATTAAAACGAAAAATCCGATTACTAACTTGAGAAAGTATTGGACAGCAGGATACTGATACTGAATCCTAGAAGATGCCTCCTTTGAAAAGAATCCACCATTCTGAAGACACCAAGGCCTTGCTTAAAAAAAAAAAAAAATCCACCAATTTAAAACACACACACTTACACTCTCTCCTTCTCTCATACAGCTTTTAGAAATGAGTATGACCTAGTAATGATTAAAGGGAAAATTTTTAAATGATTACCTAACAACTAGAAAAGCATTCCATTTTTTTTTTTTAATTAAAACTTTTATATATAGTTTTAGATACAAAAACTATTTTTTTTTTTTTTATTGTTGGGGATTCCATATTTTTAAAGGACCTAACTAAACTTACATTTGACTAGGGAGAAAAAAAAGGAGCAGAAACAAAAAAGGAAAAAATTGGGGAGGTGGGTGGGGTGATCCATACCAATTCTACAATACTTAGAAGGACACATTTTTCAAAAGATCACTGAGGAAAATAACATACATGTATCCACTCCTTCTGTAGAGTGGCCCACAAAAAGCTGAGAATGCAGAGCAATAGACGGAAAACTGACAAACAGATCAGTGGAACCAGTCTTGTAGAATACATTTTCTAATGATCTACTGAACATATTGGGAAAAGAAGAGTACAGATGATCTACGCCTGCATTTTCAAACAACTTTCTGAACCAGCATCATACGGCTTTTTGTATTTTCTTAAGTAGCATTATATCGAAATTACATTTAAAAGAGGACTACTATCTAAATGTGGCTAAGAAACAGAGGTACACCATGGAAAAGTACAAATGAGCCAGAAGGTATTTTTAATTTCCCCCTAGAATGTTAATCAATGCTAGATACAAAGCAAATCAGGATTACACATGTACTGGGTAGATTTTATCTTTCTTCAACAATGCACTATAAATTGCTACACTCTGCTTTTCACTTATTCTCCTGACAACTGATGGAAACAATAATACTTCAGAAAACTTTTGACTTACAGCAACTTAGATAAAACTATTCTAAGAATGAAAATTGGCAAGATACAACTATAATACCCACTTCCCTCTAGTTAAAAACAAGTTAGCAAAAGTGCTTGGCTAAATCAGGAAAGTGCTCCACCTTACTGCAGGGAGAAGCAGCCAAGCCTGACAGACCACGCATACGACATTCTAAGAGCATTAAGTATTTCAAGATGATCCATTTCAACGTTAAGAATTTCATAGTGCAATTCCTTCCATCAGTGTGAATTAGCAAAAGGGACCCAGAGCTATTTTTTTCTCTTTAGAAACTACAGATACCAGATTTCTGCAATATTTCAGGGGATCAACAAGCATTTAACCCTGTTTTCCAGAAACACTTTAAGGGATTAAAAACTAAATAGACTTGTTTTCTGCTCCCACATCCCCAAATCTAACAGAGCTTAGCGACTTCCTAACAAAGATACTTCACTGTCCCAGACAATACCCCTTAAGGAAGCACGCCATAAGCAGGTGGAGCTGCTCTCCACTGAATTCCCAAAGGTGTGCTCTAACCACAAATATTCTCTCGTTCAGTACCCAGTGTTTATTTTTGAGTTGGCAGCCAGAGTTCAGGTTTACTCCAACACAGACTTGGTGTTCACCCAAATATTACCACAACATCCTAAAACTTCCCAACACAGGATGGTACATGGCTGGCCGTATACATGTGTAATCAGCTACTTGGCATTCATAAGGGCTATTTTCATCAGAAAAGGATGGTTAAAGAAACGATCACATGATCACGTCACATCTGGTATGAATACAACATTAAGTAAATAGTTCAATGGACTGTGATTACAAAACAGAAATCACTAAATCACAAGGAAGCTAGAAATATTTCTGAACTGAGCCACCAACACATAAATGACTGGAAATGACTAAGACAAAAATATGAGGCCAAACTAGACTGCATTACTCCCCAAGAGACAGCTAAGTTGCACTTCAAATCAAAGTCATCAGTATAATAGAATCTTCATTACAAATAGATGTCAGGTAAGGACACCTTACATAAATTTTTCATTACAAACATTTTACATAGTAAAAGATCTAAAGAAATGATGAGTTAAAATTCTTTTGTCTCATATAGGTCTCCTAATAACCCTGTAAGATAATAAGAGGGGCCTCAAGGTGTAAATCAGCCTGATCTCAGAACAGGTCTTCTTGTGGGAGTGAAGAGGGAGAGGTGGGCAAGGAATAAATCTAGAGAAAATACGGAAAGAAATAGGGGGAAAAATAACTCCTATTTACAATGGTTAAAATAGAGTATTAAACTTAAAATTACACAAATGTTTTCTTGGCCGTTTTTAATTAACCAATGCAGAATTTTGCTTAAAAATGTACAATTACATTGAAGAAATGAAATCGTGATTAGATTTCTGTAACCCAGAGCACAAACATACCAAAAACAGAAAACAAGACAGATCCCTACAAAACAACATTAAGTTTTACCCGGTCCTTCAGAGTTCCACAATTGTTTAAAAAGTTGTAAACTAAACTCCCTTAATCTTACACTACATCATCCAGGAGGGGATGGATGGATGAATGAATGGATGAACAGAAAGAAATAGTTATTATTGGAAATAATGACAAAGATAAAATCAAATACATTTTAACTATAAGAATCTGAAAATAGGATAAATGAAGGCTGAAGTATCCAGTTCATAAACTGCCTTAAAAAAAAGACAATGAGAAAGATTAAAGCACAAATTGATATAAAATATACCTGCATCTCATGTAACTATTTTATAATATACTGATGAGAAGTTATAGGTTCCTGTTCTAAATAAATGTTTAAGAATTTCGGGGTGGCGCCTGTGGTTCAATGAGTAGGGCACCAGCCCCATATACGGAGGATGGCAGGTTCCAACCCGGCCCTGGCCAAACTGCACCACCACCAACAAAAAAAATAGCTGGGCGTTGTGACAGGTGCCTATGGTCCCAGTGACTCGGGAGGCTGAGGCAGGAGGATTGCCTGAGCCCAAGAGCTGGAGGTTGCTGTGAGCTGTGAACCCACAGCACTCTACCGAGGGCAACAAAGTGAGACTCTGTCTCTAAATAAAAAAAAAAAATTCCCTAAATATCCACTCCACTCACAGTCTTTAAGTAGTCTGCAGGATAGACAAAATTCTGTCAGTCAAAGCTTCTATGTGAAGAAACGGAAGAACAGAGTAGTTCCATCTGCCTAAAGGACCCATCTACCACAAAAACTGAATGTAAGTTAGCAGCTTTAAAGACAGCTAGAAACTAGTCCTGAAGAATGCCTGAGCAAGCGCCTGTGGCTCAAGGAGTAGGGCGCCGGTCCCATAGGCTGGAGGTGGCGGGTTCAAACCTAGCCCCGGCAAAAAAAAAAACTCAAGTAAAAAGAATGCCTGAGCAGATGAAAACTAGTTAGGCCTTACAAGTGACTTCAAGCTTGTTTGATTTCCAAACATGCAAAACTTAACTCGAACTAATTCTTGTAAATGCCTATATTATATAAAAGCAGAACCCATGAGAATTGGTCTAACTCAACCAATTAGAAACAGACAACAAATTCAAAATTACAGGGGTATAACTAGGAACTTTCCTTTTTTTTTTTTTTTTTTTTTGTAGAGACAGAGTCTCCCTGTACCGCCCTCGGGTAGAGTGCCGTGGCGTCACACGGCTCACAGCAACCTCTAACTCCTGGGCTTAAGCGATTCTCTTGCCTCAGCCTCCCAAGCAGCTAGGACTACAGGCGCCCGCCACAACGCCCAGCTATTTTTTTGTTGCAGTTTGGCCGGGGCTGGGTTTGAACCCGCCACCCTCAGCATATGGGGCCAGCGCCCTACTCACTGAGCCACAGGCGCCGCCCAACTAGGAACTTTCCAACAGGATAGAATAATGCAACTATGTAACTGTAACCAATCCAATGTTTCCTTTGCTTTACTTCTCTGCCTCTCCTACAAAGGTCTTTTGTTTGTTTGTTTGTTTTGTTTTACTGTTTGGGATTCATTGAGGGTACAAAGAATTAGGTTACACTGATTGCATTTGTTAGGTAAAATGTCTCTTCTTGAATTTTCTTTGTGAAGTCCCCAGACCATTTCTGGTCTGAAAGTGCCCAATTTATGGAACATTGTTTGCTCAAATAACACTAAAATTTTACTGTGCCTCAGTTTACGTTTTTCAACAGCAGCCATTTGCAAAAGACAGTAAGAAGATTCTAGTGTAAAATTTTCCAAAACTGTATTAATTGGACCAACTTAAAATTTCATTTTTGTTGCTTATACGTCCTTTAAAACTCACTTAATGATCACTCAACTGGAGGTAATGAAGGACATGGTTAGGAGGCACACCTGAACCCATGATACGACCTTAACAAGCCTTTCAGAGTTCATGATGAAAATCAAGGTCGGGACTTTCTCACTAGCACACAAAACTCACCAGGGTCCATCAACACATGCATGAATAAACAAAATGTGGCCTGTATCAATGGAATGATATATATGGGATGATATGCATCAATTAAATGTAAGATTGAGTATTACACATCTATAAGAAGTAATGGAGTGCTGGTAAGCGCTACACCAAGTATAAACCTCTAAAACACTGTGCTAGGTGGAAGAAGTCTGACATAAAAGAAACCATGTTTCCACTTTTATTAACCATCCAGAATAAATAAATCCACAGGGACAGAAAAGAGATCAGTGGTTGCCAGGAGCAGGGAGGAGGAAGGAATGTGAAATAACTGCTCAGTGGATAATGCAAGTCCCCCTTTGGGGTAATAAAATGTTTTAGAACTAGACAGAGGTGACAGTTGCATAGCACTGTGGATGTACTAAATGCCACTAAACTGTACACTTTCAAGAACATTGAAAAGAAAAAAACTCAACAAAGTGAAGCCAGAAAAATCTTGACAAGATTAAAAAGTAAGATTGGAAATCAGCGAAATGTAATATAATAGCGTCACCCAAATGGAACAGGTCAATGAGAAAGATAATGACAGAATATTAATGAGGCACCCTGTGGAGACTTAGAGGTAGTTGAATACTTTAATTTCCTCCTCTGCAAGAAAGTCAGCTGATTGTATTTTAGGAGTTCCATTAAAAAAAAAAAAATCACAAAACCTTTCTAAAGTTTAAAGATCTTGGGAAATCACCTTGTTAGTATCCCCAATCAGAGTAAGAAAATACATATGGCATGACAGGAGTTTGGTCAGTGCTATACTTGAAGTAACTAAAAGCAGAACTATTGTTCAGAATCCAGATTATGTGATCCCAAGAAGGACCCTTCTGGACAAAACTCAAAATAATTTTCTGCTATTTACTAAGCTCTGAACTAGATAGATTTTTGTGAGCCATAAGACCAAAGTCTTTTGCTTCATGGCTCTTTTATCCTTCAGCTTTAAGAAATAGGTATAAAAATGACAAAAAAATAAATGAACACTCGCTGCCTAAGAAAAAAAACAAAAGTAGATTTGTGAGGGTCTAGGCTGTTTTATTTATAATATCCATGATACTGGTACTTGGTAGGCACTCATATTAAAAGATAATAAAAATGTCTGAAGAATGAGACTAATCATTGAAAACCTAAAACATATGGTGAAAAATGTTAAGTCTTCTGATACCCCACATGAAACATCACTTTTTCACCATTCAACAATCTCGAAGTCCTTCAGCCCTTTCCCCAATTACTTTCCTTTTTAATATGTCTTCATAAATTATGAAAGATTAACAATACTTAAGTACCAATCCATATTAAAACTCTGTAATTGTAATGAAACATCCATTAAGTTTATTTTGAAAGTCACTTTAACCTAGTGTTCAGTATTATTTTGACTCCTTTTTGAAAGAGAAGCCCCCTACAATGGGGACTTTGGGAACTGTGGCCCGTGTCCTTTTTAAAAAGTCCTAGTGGTGATTCAGAGAAATACCCAGGTTGACAATCACTAGACTGAACTCTTTATTTGTTCCTATTAAGAAATGCTATTTAATGAGCTGTAAGAACAATATGAGACTTGGTGAAACAAAGCTTCTACCACGTGTATAAAATTGAAAATACTGTGACTAAATCAGTAAATGGCCAAAGAATTCAAGAGAATGGCAGCCTCTAAAAAAAGAGCTGCAGGTCAATGATAGCACCCAAACCCAATGACAGTTTGCAGATTCTGCCAATTTCTTATTGAATGGCATTCAGTATGTTCTAAATTAAATGAACGTCTCTTTATACTGGATAAGGCACCCTATATGAGTAATGGTAATGTTTCCAAAACATTAGACAATGTAACAGCATACCACTAGTCCTGCCAGGTGGTCGCAGGTCCAAGGGATCTGGGTTCTGCCGTCAGCATCAACCTTGAACATCTTTGGGAATTTATACTTCCATTTATAAAATTGCAAAGATAGATAAAAAGGACCTATTCACTGACCTGTCGTGAGAATTAAATGTGCACATGAAAGCAGGTGGCACGATGCCTGCTACATGGGAAGCAATCTAATACGATTTAGTGTCATTGTACTCTTATTTCTGACCAAATGAAAAGGAAGAAAAATGTTCTATCAATTAGAAAAGCAGATCTCTATTACAGGAAAAAACAATTTTTTTTTTTTAAGGCAGAAGGTGATGTAAACATCATCTCCGCCCCCAAACAGCTAGAGAGCTCAATCTCACACCGTCATACGTGGTACAGAACTGTGAGGATAGTAGTAACCACATGAAAAGGAAATGACCGCCGAACATCAAAGGGCTGTAGAGGTTGTAAAAAGAAATAGTACCTCCGGTTTAGGAGACACTAAAACTTTACAACTGAGTCAAGACTGCGCTCCAGAGAGTTCAAACGCAACACCCGACTCAATGCCCAGCTCGGAGCTCTCCACAGGGCGCGGGCTGGGACTCCGCTAGGAAGGCGCGCTCCAGGCGGCAGCCAGGCCGGTCGCCCAGACCCAGCGCCAGGTGCAGCCGCCGCCCCGCCCTCCGCAAGCCCGGGGCGCGGGGCAGGAGACGCCGGGGCGGCGGCCCGGCCCCCCGCCAGCCGTGCTCGGAGCCCCGGGTCCTGCCCGCGCCCTCCCCGGGCCGGACGCGCGCGACGACGCACGCGCGCCCTGGGACCCGCCCCCGGCCGGCGACCACGGAGCGCGCCGAGGGTGCGCGTGAAGGTGGGCGTCCCGCGCCCCAGCCTCCCGCCGTCCCTCCCGACCCTCTCACCGGCCTCCCTCCCGCCTCCGCCGCGCGCCCGCCTTCCGGCCTCCCCGCGGTCAGTCCTGCCGGAGGCCGACGGGACCCGTCGCCTCCAGCCCGCGCCTCCGCTTCCTCCCGGGCTCCTCCGGCTTCCCCTCACCCCGGCGAGTGGCCAAGAGAAAGCCAGCTCGCCTCGGGGCCGCCTCCCACGCTGCCCCGCCGCGACCAATGAGCCCCCGCCGCCGGGAAGCCGCGCCCGCCCCCTGGCGGTGGAGGACCGAGCGGGCGCCCCGCAGGCCGGCGGGAAGGGCCGGAGAGCCGAGGGAGGGGTGTGCGGTCCCGCCGGGCGCTGCGCTATCTGAAGCTGCCACGTGGGAGCTGCCGCGGCGGCGGCGGCGGCACACGACTGGGGCGCGCCACTGAAGCGGGTAAATGTGTCGCGGCCTCCTTTCCCCATTCAGACACACAAAATCTCAGCCTCAAAGGCAGGAATTTTAAACTGACCAGCCCCATCCTGGAGCTCACCAGCTTGAATGTACGTGGTGACTATATCAACCTAGGACTTAGATACTTGCCAGCTAGAAAACGAAGTAACCGGTTATGAAAATCCTACTGGCCAAGGGTCTTTTGAGCTCTAGGAACCTTAAATGCAGGATCCAAAGAGAAAAATAGACAGTAAAAGTCATGTTTATTTTTTCAGTTAGCAACACAAGTTAGAAATGTTTCTATTAGGATGTTTTTCCACGATTGTATTGATAACTGGGAAATCGATCCCAGTTTTACTATATGAAATTTGACAACACAAGATTCTCTCATAATTCACATACATATCGCCAAATATTAACTATTATTAGATACAATATTGGAAAAATCCATAGTTGCAGAAATTAAATTGCATTAAAGAAATAACAGGGTTTGGTTATATAGTAGGTATTATGCCAAAGCTTAGATTTCCTCCGCAAATAAAAAACACATAAACTAAATAATAACTGAATTCAGGGGTTTGTAATCCATTGTAGGAGGAGGAAACCAGAAAAGAATTTTTTTTTTTTTGTATGTGCCAAACACTTAGCTGGACTTTTGTGTATGTGTTCTCATTTAATCTCACAACTCAGTCAAAGAAGACATTATTTGTGCATTACTTTAACCAATCACAAAACCAAGACTCCAAAACTCAGTTTAAATAACGTTTTCAAAAATACAAAGTAGGAAGGTGTGAAGTTGGAATTCAAACCTAGCTCCATGTAGATGCAAACAAACAAGAACTCACTTTATTATGGGATCAAAAAACCCACAACACTTAAGTGTACACATTCCTCCCTTGCACCCCTCTGTCCCACGGAAGGAATTTGTGAAGCCTCATGAGTAGGAAGGTCAGGTCCTATTTATGGAAGAGCTTTTTGCTCTACAACCAAGCTGCCCTGATTGGAAATTACATATGGTATAATCTCACAGCACCACACAGGAATGTGTTTAAAAGTCTATTCTCCATTGACCATAAGACTTGGCTTAGAACCACCTGACAGGCAATAAAATTAATAACAATGAGTGGCAACCAAAATTCTGTTGTTGTCAATTGACTGAAATAGAACAACAAAAACGGAGTTCATAGCATAACTTGAGGCTAAGTATTCTTCATGAAACATTTGCAGAATAGTATGTGTTATGAATATCTCTGTATCTGTATATCCTGGGCCTATATTGGGTTACAAATTTTTAAAAGTTGGCGGGTCACTTCTTTAGGACTCCTGTTAATCAGCCAATTAATCCACCTATAAATAAAGGAAGGTGGGAGAGGCAGGGGAAGTAATCAGGAATAAAGATTAAGTTTAATAAGACTACAAAGACCTTTACCGATTCAGGGGGTATAAACCAAAGGTGTTACTATGCTACATAACAATAGATGATGATTGTTTATATAGTTAAACCTAATATTTATTTTATACTTACTGTATGCCAGGTACTTTCCTAATCACTTTTCATATGTTGACTCATTTAATCCTCACAATAATCCAGTAAATACAGGTGAGGAAAGTGAAAGACTAAAGTCTACTTGGAGTAGACTCCAACTCCTAACTGAGCCAAGATTCAAAACCACATGCCTAACTTTAAACCTATCTCTTTTGTTTACTTGAAAAGAACACTCATTCTCTCTTTATTGGGCACAAGATTTTATATAAAACTATAACCTGTACAATTTACCATATGAGGATTACATAATATTGTTAAATATAAAATATATTAAAAGTCTCAGAATTTTCATTGCACCTACTCTCAAACAAAATGGTCCATTGGGCATCTTTTTTTTTTGCATATGGAGAGGTAGATTGTATGCAAATATGGCCACCAACAATTCCCCCATTTCGTGGTACATTCGAGCCACTTTTACCATTAAGAGGTGATGTCTGTATCCTCTCCTTTTCAACATAAGCTGCATCTGGGATGTGTTCTGACCAATTTGAAAGTTGGGAGGTGATGCTGTATGATTTCCTGGCTCAGGCCTTCAGCGACCTTGCAGCTTTCGTTTTTACTGTCTTGGGATCCAGTCATCATATAGAGAAACTCAGGATAGGCTACTGAATGATGAGAAACTACATGCAGAAAGAGACAGGTCTAGCTGTCCCTAAACCATTCTAGCTGCCCCAAGTGAGACAACACATATTGAGTAAAAAAATCACCCTTCCTGTTCCAGCTCCAGCTAAGCTCTAACTGAGTGTATTGCATGAGTGACTCCAGATAATACCACATGGAGCAGAACTGCCCAGTCGAAGGAGCCAACCCACAAAATCTTGAAAATAAAATTCCTTTTTTTTTTTTTTTTGCTTTAAGTTGCTAAGTAGTATGGTAGTTCATTACATAGTAATAAATAAATGAACCAGGGTGGTAAAAAATGTTTGGAGATGAGGGGGAAGCTGACCACACCAGATAGGATTACTGTAAAATAGTAAAGCATGTTTATAATGCATTACAAACTCAGACCTGTGGAGAAATGGCTAGAAAGCTGCCTAGGAATAGCAGAAGAAAAACAAAAAGGGGGAAAAGAGGTAGAATAATACAACCAAAAGTAAAAGTGTAAAATTTTATATCCATACTGGGTAAAATGCCATACCCATGTGTAATTTAAAAATTATTGTCCAGAATTTTCATAAAAATGTGAATTCAGAACTGGAAACTTCATCCCTGCCTGTAAGTGCAAAATAGCATAAGGAAGCTGGGGTACTCACAGATTTCATGACACTGTTTGATCTATCGGCAACACAGTCTACAAAAGAAGTGGTTTAATTTGCTATGAAACATATGTAAGATACAAAGGAATGGTCTCTAACAAATGTATCTTTGTATAAAAAGAACTCTAACTTTTCTATTACCACTTCTTTTTTTATGGTAAATACTACCTTTATTTGAAAAACTTATACATGCTAGAAAAAAGCATAAGCGATACATGTAAACAATTGAAACAGTTGTTTACCAAATACTTTTCTTCTTTTAAAAAGGTGCAAATGATCTTTAAATGTAAACACAAAAGTTGTCAAACATTTTTGTAGCAGGGGAAAGGGAGATGGTTATTCCTTTTGGTTGTGATTTAAAGTCTTATTCAAAGATTTTCCTGCAAAATATATTGAAAAAAATTGGTCTATGATAATACAATGAGGAAAAAAAAAAAAACTTTAACCATTGAATTATCATTTTTTTCTTAAAATTTTTAATTTTTCGCCAGAAAGTGCAATTTGAGAGAAATAGTAACATGGCCTTATAGAATGGAGATAATGATATATGGCTTGTAATAAAAGAATTAAAATTATTAATAAAATGCCTCAATTGGTTTTATACTCATTAACAGATACTATTGCATGAGCTGAAGAATTCATTCCCTTGGAGGCTGTTAGTAAGGTAAGCTCAGCCTCACTAGGCCTGAACATCAAGTGTAAATTGCATAACAGAAATAACATACAAAAAAATTCTAGATACCACAGAAATCCGGATTTTTAAATCATTTTGATAATACTCTGTAGGAGATTCTGGTTTGCATTAGATCTTTTAATAGATCTTTAAGTGTGGGGAAATTTGGTGTTTTTGTCTTGTTTACAAATCAAACTAAATGATATATTGTATTTGATAACCCATATCTAAAAAATGTATTGGAATTATGACTACTAATTAATTTTCCTTACTTGAAATTATGTACAAATGTGTATCATGAATAATTATTAATCACTAGTGGTTTCCTCTGAAGAATAATTTATAATTCTATAATAAAATATTACCTACTAGAAAAAATTCTGACTCAGCATCACAATCTAAATAGTAGTTAACCATTTGGAAAGCCAAGCAATGATGCAATAACCAGAATAGCCTAAACACAAACACACACAACCCTTACATACACATGGTAGGACCAAGGGTGGCCCCTCAACCATATCCAAACTTCATAGAACAAAGGATTATTTTAAAATCCTTTTTAAAAAGGATTTGTTCTGTAACATTTGGACTCAGTCAAAAGACCACACTCAAAGATCCAGAAGACCACATGTGGCCCCCAAACTGCAGGTTCCCCACCCCTAAGTCAGAGTCTATAAGATAGTTTAAAATTTATTTTATCAGGCCTTGGGAGAAAATACTTTAAATCTTTCACAACCACAGAACAAATGGGAAAATGCCACCACACCCCTGACATTCATATAATTCTAAGTAAATACTACGAATAAGCCTCACATTAAGTCACCTAAAAACGCGTCTGTCCACACTCCATTAAAAAAGTCCACTAGAAAACCCTCAGAGAAGAAGCAGCTGAACAAATACTGAGCAAAGTTTGTGTTTTCTTAAGACATAATTGCTTAGGTCTGTTAAGTTCAGTTCTTGATTAAAAAACTGACTGGGAACCCTTTAGTTTAAGGACAAAAGGACTAACTGAGACTTTATTTTTATTAAACATATTAAATTGGAATGCATTATTTGCTTTAAAAGGCAAAACAGTAGGCGCAGAGGTGACAAAATGCCATCCAGTTGTTAGTATCTCATTAAGACCTGTTCTCAAGTGAGTTTCACGGTCACAATATAGATAGTTCATCACCAATTTGGGAGGCCAAAATCCATGTGGCCACAACAGGTCTAAGAAATAGATAGTATTAAAACAAACAGATGAAATAAAACACAACCTACTTCATGTGTTGTTTTATCCTTCATGTACTTTTTCATGTAGTGTTATACTCTCTTAAATTTGTTGGATCTTTTTCTTAGTGTTACTTATTTAAACATCACCTGCCCCTAAGGAATTAGGATGGAAATGTTGAACCCCCAGACAATGCCATTGACCTTCAAATCTTTCAGGCTGACAATATTTTATGTACAAGAGTGCTTTTCCTGGATATACCTTTGACCTAGTTAAGGAGCTGGAGTCAGTCCACCCATCCAAATGTGTTTTGTTAAGTGCATTTCCAATTCCAGGTCAATGTTTATTGCCATTTCTTCACTCCCTTTCCCACCCCTAATACATAAAAGTACCACCACATCTGAGATCATCTGAACTTGTATCCTTATTAAGTACGTGTATGAAAGGTTGTTTCTGAATTCTTAAGCTGCTCAGATTTTGAACTATTATTTTGAAATATTTTCTGTAGAACTATTGTGGCTTTACTAAGACTTGGTACATATTTTAAAGTGTAATTTATTTACCCAGAGAAGCTCTGCTCAAACATAGCATCTGGTATTTTGTAGAATTTTATCCAATAGTCAAATTTTCCATCTCTATTCGTGAAGCCAAAGCCAGAGAACTTGGTCGCTTTACTTAGAAAAATCAGCAGTGGGAAAGTTAACCTTCAGATTCTACAGATTGCGGGATAATCTCACCTTCCCTCATTCCCCTTCTCCATTGCACCTCCAAGCCCACCCCTCTGTGCCCTCACCATCCTATAACTCTTTGAAAAGCTGTAGGTGAAGTGGGTGGATTTGGAGTCAGACAGATGAATGTGGTTCCTGGCTACATCTATTAATAGCTGCTAAGTGACCTCAGGCAAGTTGCTTAGGCTGTCCAACGCACTATCTTCCCAGTAAGTGGAACAACAACAATCCTCTCACAGCTTTTTAATTTGTTCCTTCTGTTTTGTTTTAGTGTTAGAGAACATTTAGTACAGTTAATAGTGTTGCAGATAAAACTCATTTTCCACATCAGCTCTACAGACCCAGAGATTTCTGAAATGCCCTCACCCACTTTCTTCTGATTGGCACACAAACCTTTGGTGAGAAGACATCTGCTTATTAGTATAGGCTGCCAGTTGCCCTCAATTCATTTGCATGGTCTTCTTTGGCTCTTTCTGAAACTCCAGGGATTCATTTTTGCAGAGGTTTGTTGTTTGGTTCTTTTTTGCACAACTGTTCACACACAGCCTGAAATGATTCATAAGTACTGACATCTCATACCTCCACCCCTCCCTGGCCTCTATCCAGCCCAGCGGACCTGTCATCTCTCTAGCATCAGTGGTACACCTACTGGGTGCTCATGCTTATAACTGCTTCATTTACCTTCTTTCAGGACTCCAGAGGCCATACAGTTCCCTGTCTGTACCCGCATCTTAATAACCTAAAGCTTCTTACTCTCCCAAATCCTTAACTCATATGCCAAATCCTTTCATAGTTTCCCACAATTCTTTAAGGGAAACAGAACTTTAACTAGACCTCTCGTACATGTTAGGTCCTCACGAGGGGCTTAACATAATTCCATTTTAAAGCTTCTCACTTTTTATCTTTGAACATTTCCTGAAGTAGGGATTCAATTTTTCCAGCATCAAAATAGGAATGGGCAGGGCAGTGCCTGTGGCTCAAAGGAGTAGGGCACCAGCCCCATATACCAGAGGTGGTGGGTTCAAACCCAGCCCCGGCCAAAAACTACAGGAAAAAAAAAAAAAAAGGAATGGGCACACAAAAAATTATTTATTGAGTTAATAAATTAATTTGATATACATGATAATATTGAGTCATACTTAACCCCTGAAATTAGTAAATAAACCTCAATTTCAAGTGAACATACATATCCCCAGGCTGTCACTAACCTGTTATCCATCTCTATAATTTTGCCATTTCAAGACTATTACATAAATGCAATCTTACAGTATACACCTTCTGAGATTGGCTTTTTTCACTTAGTATAATTCCCTTAAGGTTCATTATTGTGTGATCCTCAAGGGTAAAAGAGCAGAGAGAAGTGGGTTAGTTATAAAAGGGCAGCTTGAGGGATCCTTGTGGCAATAGAATAGTTTTATATCTTGACTGCGATGATAATGAGATCAACATAGGTGATCAAATTACATAGACCTAAATCACACGCACTAAAAGTTATTAAAACTGGGGAATTCTGAATAAAATTTCACAAGGTAAAATTAGTAAATTTTTTCTATGGCAATACCCTGGTTGTAACATTGCATTATAGTCTTACAAGATGTTACCTTTTGAAGAAACTGGGTAAAGGTACCTGGGCTCTCTCTATTATTGCTGAGAAGGACATGTCAATTTACAATGATCTCAAAAAGCTTAATCAAGAACACACGGCAGGGATTTGTAACTATTAGAGTAAGGTACCATTCTTGAAGAATCATGTAATTTGAACATCAGTTTTTGACAGACCTTAAGGGATTTTGCACCTGCCATTTTAAAGAATTCAAATAGTACATATTAGGCAAGAAGCCTGGGGCAATTATCCCCTTAGCCTCTAAGATGAAAATGGCTCTACTATTTTATGCAGAAATTGTGGAGACCAATTTCTACTAAATGTATTAGTTTTCTAGAACTGTCATGACAAATTGCCACAAACCAGGGCCTTTCTACAACAGAAATTTGTTCTCTCACAATCCTGGAGGACTGAAGTCTGAAATCAAGGTGTCAGCTGCAGTTCCCTTTGGAGGCTCTAGGAGAGAATCCTTCCTTGCCTCTTGCAGCTCCTGGTGGCTCCAGGAGTCCCTTAGCCTGTGCATGCATCATGCAATCAATGCATCGGTCTTCACATGACCTCCCCCTCTTCTGTTTCTGCTCTTCTGCATCTAATAAGAATGTTTGTCATTGGATTTAGGGCCCACATGAATAAACTAGGATGAGCTCATCTCAAAACCCTTAATTTAGTTACTGCCACAAAGAGCTCCTCCTCCCACCCCTCATAATCAATTTTAAAAGTTCCAGGGATGAGATCATGAACATATCTACTTTTTAGGGGGAAAGGAGGACAATTCAATCTACAACAATGAACAATAATCAATTTATCTATTCATTCTTTCAATAAGTATTCATTGAACTCCTAACAGGAACATAGCATCACCCTACAAAAATAGTCCATATACCACAGTGTCTCAGTAGCTTGTTGTCACATTGTGGGGAAAATATATGCCAAAGCTTAAGGACTATAGATGTAAAGAAGGCAAAAATACAAGCACAACAGTCAAGTTTGGGAGGTCCAGGAAGGCTAGTTTATTGTGAACTGGATTTAGGTAGATTTTTTCATGAGCCTTCTTTTTGAGCATTGATTATTTGAGTCATACAGATATTTTTGTCTCCCATCAAGTAAGGCAATTTGAGATAGACCTGAAAGGGTGGTGGATTGCATTTCAGCATGGTGGGAAGCAACCACTGTGTCCAAATGCAAGTGTGTAGGAAAAGAGGCCAGGCAAATGGCTAATCTTGAGGTATATGACTAGAAAATTCACACTGAGGCTAGATGCCAAAGGGGAATGAATGCAACTAAGCAAGCTTAAGAATGAGGAAAGCTGTGGAAGGTTTCTAAACAAGGGGTGGCCACTGCATTTGTGGAAGTCTGACAGGGAGATATCCAATGAGAGAGACCAGGTACGGAACTCTGGCATAGAGCTGGCAAGAAGAGATAAAGGTCTGAGGACATCTGATACTGGCAGGAGCTATAGGAACTTCAGGGTAGGGAGATAAGCAGGGCAGGCTTCACAGGGCTGTCCTTCAAAAGGCCCCACACACAGAAGGGCCCTCCTTGGACATTTTTTGTTTGTTTCTTTGTTTTGTTTTTTTGAGACTGAGTCTCACTTTGTCGCCCTCGATAGAGTGCTATGGCGTCTCCACTCACAGCAACCTCAAACTCTTGAGCTCAAGCGATTCTCTTGCCACAGCCTCCCAAGTATCTGGGACTACAAGTGCCTGCCACAACACGAGGCTATTTTTAAAGATGAGGTCTCCCTCTAGCTCAGACTGGTCTCAAACTCATGAGCTCAGGGAATCCACCTCCTTGGCTTCTCAGAGTGCTAGGATTGTAGGTGTGAACCACCTCACCAGGCTTCCCTTCTTGGAGTTTAATGCCCTCTGGTCACCATCTTGAAATTCTTAGTAATTTATCTCTGAATCTGTAAATTGTGTAAGTAAAACCCTATGGGACAAGGGAGGAGTCTTTGAGCCACTGTACACATATAATCCCCCCTTCACAGCCTCCACTCCTTTCCAAAATGGGCTTTCTGGCACCAACCTTGCCATTCCCAGGTGTCCTGGGTCCTGCCTTACTTTCCCCTTCATGCTCCAGCCTCATGGCTGCTGGTTTCCTGGGCCCGCAGGGAAGCCCAGAGCAGGCGTGGGGCAGAGCATGTCCTGTGACATCTCATGGCAGGGCCGGGAGGCAGCCATCCCAGCCCTGGCTGGCAGGGCCCTGATGCATTCAGTGGGCAACTCCATGGGAATAAGCCTCTTGCCCCTCTCCAATTCAGGAGCTGAGCACATCCTGGCATGTGGGTCACTGTCCACTGACATTAAATCAAAAGTGCAAAACCCCGTGACAGGTCGAAAGAGAAAGACCACGGTAAAAACCTTTAGTTTCTTCAATGGTAACTTTTTTTCTCCTTTTTGAACAGAAATCCTATATTTTCATTTTTCACAAGGGCCCCACAAATCATGTGGTCAGTGGGGATATACAGTCAAGGAGAATGGACAGGCTTTGTGATTGGACGTGAACATTGCAGAGAAAAATTCCTCAAGATTATGACTCTGGATGACAGAGGAAGTAGAAAGCACTATTAGGAGAAATCACAAGTCAGAAGGGGACCTAACCTCCGAGGAAGGAGACTTGTTGCTATGGTTTGGATGTGGTTTGTCCCCACTAAATCCCAGGTTGAAATTTTAGATTTCGCAGTGGCGTTAGGAGGTGGGAACTAGTGGGAGGTGTTAGGTCATGGGGGTGGAGTCCTTCTAAATTGTTTGGTGCCAATCTCCAGTAGTGAGTTAGTCCTGGTGCTCACCTAGGAGCCCAGATTGGTTCTCTAAAGGAATGGATTAGTGCCCTGGAGAGTGGGTTGTTGTACTGACAGGCAGGAGACTTTTTCACAGGGTGCCATGCTTCGGCCTGCACAACTGTGAGATAAATAGACTTCTTTTCTTCATAAATTACCCAGGTTCAGGTAGTATTTCCTTTATAGCAACGTAACTGGATGAAGAAGCCAGTCATGTTAGGAGTGTGAAATCATGACTTTGGTTGTGCACCAGGCTGCCACAACAAACGCTTGAGCCTGTGCTCACTGAGTGGACCTGAATATGCTCCTCATTCTCGGTTTTCAAACATCACTACCAATCTGCCTCAGGGCAGTCCTCCTTCCACAGAACTTTCCACTCTCCTAATTCTCCAAATGCTTCTCTTCACATGAGGTGCAAAGAAGCTGATTTAGCTTATGAAGGGACATGTGTGAATGAGGGGATAGCCTAACTTAATAGGCTATTGTGACATCTGTATTTGACTGGCAAGCATTCCAGCCTTTGCTCTGTGATAATACATTTGTTTTAGTTTGAGCTAAACTCCAGGGTAACCAGTTTCCCTAATCAGAAACCCACAAGCTTGGGATTATTCATTTAAGAAAAGTTGTCCCTCAGAAGCAGCACTTACATTGCAAATGTTTCAGAAATCTTTCTCTCCCAATACCAAAGCCTTTCCTAATTGTTGTAATAAATGTTAGGCATTGCCTTGTTTTTGAGATTAGTGTGATTGAGATGAGTATTAGAAAAAGTATTTTTATAACAATTCCTGCCCATTTCATGAACAAGGTTAAAGAATCTAGTAAGCCTGCATCCTAAAGATGATACCTAAAGTGTCGTGCCAACTTCTAGAGCCTTCCTACCTCCAGAATATCGTTTCAGTATCAAATGAACTTCTTATGCAAGTTGTGTTCAAATCTCTTCAGGGTACAGAGAACTGGAATTAAATAGAGTTTCACAGAATAAATTGCATGAATAATCTTAAGGCTATTTTGTGCCTACTTGCTGAAGAATATATTTAATAAATGTCTATGTGGCAGATTTTGGTTTGAGACTCACTTTCATTATAAACCATTAACAAGTCTGCAAATATCAGTTAACCCTCAGCTACCTCTGTTGGCAACTATCATTAACTATCACAAATAATCTAAAATTTACAATGAGCAATTCATGAATTTAAAACCTTCATGAACTCATATGCCAGCCACATATAGATACTGAAGGGGTAGAAGTTACTCAGTCGGGTATGTTGTTAGTCCATATCTGATGAAAAACTATGAGGTGAGTTTCAAAAAAGAAAGGCTAAGAATTTGTCTTTAAATGTTGAAAGGATAATCCAGGGAAAGGAATGGGTCATCTTGACTGAAAAGATCTTTGAAGCAACGTCAAAGTATAAATATCTAGAAAGAAGAAAAGGAGGAAATGCCAAAAAAGAAACTTAATTTCCTGGAGATGTTGACATGTCTTTGTGAAAAAGAGGCACACGAAGATTTAAAAAAAAAAAAAATCCAAAGGAAACTCAGAAATATGCAATATCAAAGGACTTTTGAGAAAATTTTCCTAATAGTTCCTATTTTTCTCAGTTTCTTTGCTTCTCTGTACATGTAAGTATCTCTTCACAGAAAAACATTGGAAGAAAGAAGTGCTAACGAGTGATAAGGTGCTCATCCCTACAGAGGAGCCGCCTGCTCTGTAAGCAACACCAGGTATTTCTCAAGATCTGCCTTTAACAGATTCAACTTCCTTGGAAGGAAGTTATCCTTCAAAATAGCATTTCTCTCCTTGCAATGCCTATCATTTCAGAAGGCCTATGAACCATCTGAAGTTCATCCAAGGATATCAGGTTATTATCATCTGAATTATCCATCCAATTGCCAATGGGTTGCTAAGCAAAGCATTTCTGTCGAACAGGTCCCCTTCAATATCGTTATTTCTTTTCCCAATGCTATCATAACTTTCTTGAAATAAAATGAATTTAATGGACTTTTCTTATATATCAATTAATTCCAAGCCTAGGAAGAGAGAAGCTGGTATCTAGAGGAACTGCTGTCATTGGACATTAACATGATCTTGTATCTCTGTGACTTAGCTTCTTCCCTGTTGGCCTAGGATAACGTCTTGGCCCTATCTCCATGGCAGTCATATGGCCTCTGATGGTGGTGCTGTTTTTTGGAATCTTTATTCATTTTATGTCTGTCTTGCTCTCTGCCCATCATTAAAGTACCTTTTTAAAAAAATTTTTCTCAGACAGGGTCTCACTCTTTGCCAAGGGTAGAGTGCCATGGTATCAGCCTAGCTCACAGCAACCTCAAACTCCTGGATTCAGGTGATCCTCCGGCCTCAGCCTCCCAAGTAGCTGAAACTAAAGGTGCATGCCACCGTAGTGCAAACACTTGGCTAGCTTTTATTTTTTCATCTGTTTTTAGTACAGATGGGGTTTCACTTTTACTCAGGATGGTCTTAAACTCCTGAGCTCAAGGAACTGTCCTGCCTAGACTTCACAGAGTGCTAAGATTATAGGCATGAGCCACCACAACAGCCCCCCTCCCTTTTTAATTTCCCAGTAGCCCATTCCTAATCCACCGTCCACTTTTCTGGTTTCAGACTTCTGATATGGAACTTCATCTTAGTTAGTTCATGGTAAAGATGTAATCAATGTACCCACACCCAATAAGCACCCAAGTCAACTTCACAGCTGCAGGCTGCTGGTGCCCTTGCCAGAAGTGACTTACTATTCTAGCAGGATGGGATGTTCTGCCTTCTTCACCTCTATTTTAGTCTGGGTGTGCTGCTATAAATGAATGATTGAGGGTGGGTAATTTATGAAGAGAAGACGTTTATTTGGCTCTTGGTTCTATGGGCTGTACAAGAAGCACGGTGCCAGCGTCCACTCGTAGTGAGGGCTTCAGGCTGCTTCCAGTTACGGAGGAACATAAAGGTGATCTAGGATGCAGAGATCACAGAGGGAGGAACTGAGTCAGAGGGAAAGGGAGAGGAGAGGAGAGGAGCTAAAACAGTGAGGACTCAGTCCTAACCCCAGAATAGCATTCCTGAGAGAAGGGCCCCATGACCCTAACACCTTACATTAGGTTCCACCACCTCCAACACTGGGGTGCAAATGTCAAAAAGACATTCTCTGTCTTTATCCTTCAGAGCCCCTGAAATCATTAAGCAAAGAGCAATCAATGTAAGTAGGAGAAAGTCCTTTTAGTCACCACAGTCTGATGCCTGTGAGAATTTATCCACCAAACAAATGTTTGTGGAATACCTCCTGTGTGCCAGGAACAATTCTGAGAATTGGGGATTTGGAGAGGAATATGTAAAGTTCATGTCCTCAAGGAGCTTACGCTGAAATCAGGGAGGATGGGAGGTAAAAATGGGCTTGAGATGGGAGGTTCCTGAGCCGAAAACTTAGATCAACTTTACAAGTTCAGCAACAGGGTCCAAGGTGGTCTAATAGAAAATGGAGGAGGAAGGGTGGCTCAGGGAAAGAGGCTTCTGGGCACTCAGGGAAGGGGAACTTGGCATTGACCTACGTGCTGTTAAGGGAAGAATACAGACAAATTTGTACCAGCTGCTGCACTTCAATTCTACTCTGGGTTGGCCACAGTTAGGATTTTTTAGAGGGGAATGGAATTAAACTAATCCTGTGTATCTTTCTAATCCTCATGGATCAAAACGAAGGACCATATAATATCAGAAAACATTAGGTTTTAGTAACAAACAGAAAGAAAAATCGTTATCTCACATACCGTGAGAAAGATGGAATTAGGTTTGAAGTATACAATCAATCTGAAGACTTACTCTAATCACAAACTACGCTAATTTATCAAAATTGCTTAAAGTTATTTCGATAGCTTTGTGTTCCATTTCCACATGGGAGAAATAAAAAGAAAAAGAGGCAAAGAGAGATTAATAGCACCTATAATTTTCTTTTAATAATAAATACCTTTCAATTCAATTAAAATATTTCAATAAATATGTTTAACTTCTGATCCTATAATCCATGAGCAAGTAACCTGAATTCAGCTTTGTTAATGGTACTTCGAAAATAGATATATTTGGCCTAATTCTCCTCTTGAAAAATCTTCACAAGATTAACTAAGCATACCCATGTTGCCAAGATTTTCAACTAGGTTTTTATATTCTTGATAACATTTATTTTATGTCTGGATATTTTTAATTGTCAATTATGCATATGAAGCCTAGTTACTTAGAAGTTCAACAGAAATTAATATGGGGAAAACTTTTTTTTTTTTTGCAGTTTCTTTCTTTTTGTGCTTTTCCTATTCATCTCTCCTTCCCCCAATACCCTAACAACCACTGATCTTTTCATTGTCTCCACAGTTTTGCCCTTTCCAGAATGGCATATAGCTGGGAATCATATAAAATGTAGCTTTTCCAGATTGATTTCTTTCACTTACTACCATACCTTTAAGGTTACTCTGTGTCTTTTCTTGCCTTAACAGCTCGTTTCTTCTTTTAGCTCTGGATAATACTCCATGGTCTGGATACATTTTGGTTTATTTATCCATTTGCCTACTCAAGGTCATCTTCGTTGCTTCCAAATTTTGACAATTATGAATAATACTGCTATAAACAACAGTGTGCAAGTTTTTGTGTGGGCATAAATTTTCAGTTCATTTGGGTAAATACCAAGGAGCAGGGTTTCTAGGTCATATGGTAAGATTATATTAAGTTTTTTCAGAAACTGCCAAACTGCCCTCCATAGTGGCTGGTATTATTTTGCATTCCCACTGGCAATGAGTGAGTTCCTGTGCTATATCCCTGCCAGCGCTGGAGTTGTCAGTGCTCTGGGTTTTGTACAGTCTAGCAGGTGGGGCGACATCTCATTGTTGTTTTAACTTTCAGTTCCCTAATGACAGCTAATGCTGAACCTCTTTTCACATCTTCTTATTTCTCGTCTTTGTATCATCTTTGGCGAGGTGTCTGTTCAGGTCCTTTGACCAGGTTTTAATCAGGTTGTTAATTGCTTTATGCTTGAGTTGAGAGTTCTTTGCTTATTGTTGGATAACAGCTCTTTTCGGATATGACATATCTTTTGCAAATATTTTCTCAGTTTGTGACTTGTATCCTCATTCTCTTGGCCGTGTCTTTCACAGAATAGAAGTTTTTATTTTATTTTTAAGGAAGCCCAACCTATGAATTCTTTCTTTCATGTACTATGCTGTTGCTGTTGTTTATAAGTCATTACCAAAGTCATCTAGATTTTCTCCCATGTTATTTCCTAGGAGTTTTATGTTTTACATTTAGGTCTATGATCTATTTTGAGTTTATTTTTATGAAGGATATGAGGTCTGTGGGGTTTTTTTGTTTGTTTTTTGTTTTTTTTTGTAGAGACAGAGTCTCACTTTACTGCCCTCGGTAGAGTGCCGTGACATCACAGGACTCACAGCAACCTCCAGCTCTTGGGCTTCCGCGATTCTCCTGCCTCAGCCTCCCAAGCAGCTGGGATTACAGGCGCCCGCCACAACGCCTGGCTATTTTTTGGTTGCAGTTCAGCCAGGGCTGGGTTTGAACCCGCTACCCTCAGTATATGAGGCTGGTGCCCCACTCACTGAGCCACAGGCACCGCCTGTTTTGCATAGGGACATAATTGTTGACAAGACTGTCTTTGTTTCCTCATGCTGCCTTTGCCCCTTTGTCAAAGATTAGTTAACTATATTCATACAGTTTATATGTATTTATGCTATTATATTGACTAAAAACCTAAATTTCTGCATAAGTTGCCTTACAATAATTACTCACCCTTCCCCCACCAAGAACATTACAAGTCAATCTGTCCAATTTCACCTTGTTTTCTTCAGATGATATACTCCTTTTTGCCTTGATGTATTTATTCCTACAAATTTTAATGTCTTGAAAGGACTTCTTCCTATTATTGGCTTAAAAAAATTACCCATATTTCAATACCTTTCTTCCATCTTCATAGACTTCATTAACTAATCCAGTTCTTCCACTGAGAGTGTCAATGTTCTATACTGATTAATGAAGTATGGGTTGCTTGAATTGTCTCTCCTATGTTAATTTTTCTTCTTTGACTATATTATAACCTCAGCAACAGAAGGAATGATATCATATATTCCTAAGTTTCCTCCACAAAATTAGACATATAACATTAAATAGAGTGCATTTATTCAATGCATCTGTATTAGATGGGGGGAAATGGCACCATGACTTACTTTTCTCTCCTGCTGCAGGTTAGCGGAAGGTAGCAGTTCTGAGAGATGGACAGCTGTGTTCAGTCAGAGCTGTCGTGCAGGACTTAGGCTTCTTCCAGTCTGTTGCTCTGCTCTAGGCTTTCTCTGGTCCACATGGTCCAGATTATAGGACAGAGAAACAAGAGAAATGGAGAGGATATACCTCTCTGTAAGCAAGTGGCACACACTACTTCTATTCACATTCCATTGAATATGACATTCAGGGGTCACCCATCTTTAGTTGGGTGGAGATGTGCCAGGAGTACTACACTGCCATGAAGTAGTGACAACACTCGGTGGTATACAATTAGTAGTCAGCCCTAGTATCCTAAAATCAACAAATGCTGTACAAATAAGCTTAGTTTAATGCTCAATGTGGCTTCATATCTCAGAAAAAAGCTGGGTGCTTTGTTTCATAGGTTGATTTCATTGGGGAATAAATTATTTTGATAGGACAAAAATAATTTATCAACCTTAATGTATGAATGTGTCAAAATCACCAATATGTATGTATCCAAAGTATAAAATAGTTAAATCTAAAATTGGAACACTTAAAACTTTATTGTCCCTTACTAATTATTCATGATGTTAACAAGATGAGGAAATTGGTAGTTTAATAAAATAAACTTAATAAAAATCAAACAGAATGGTTATTTCTGTTAATTAAAACAAATAGCTAGTAAAGAAACATAACCCTCAGTATACATTTTAAAGATCTTGACTACCTTCCTAGATTTTAGAAAATTTAAAGTCAACAATTAAAAGCCTATTTCATTAAAATATGAAGCACTATGGTCCTAATAAGAAAGGACTCTTTTGTTAGACAAAGTGCTTTTATCTATTAAATTTAATTAATTCTGAGCTGGTTATTATCACCACTTGGGAAGAAGCAGCAAGCAACACTCTCGCCAAACTGTGGGTAGACCTATATTTTCCCCAACCTACACTCGTTTTATTTTTGTCCCATAGGAGCTGTCAACAATCGCTCAGCATTTATAAAACTACAGAATTTTATGTCTCTCAAATTTTATCATCTTCTATTGAAGTGATAGGTAATGTTATCAACTGAATGCCCTCCAAAATTCATGTGTTAAAAATGTAACCACTAACATTATGGTATTTGGATTTGGGCCTTTGGGTGATGATTAGGTATAGGTGAAGTCATGAGGGTGGGCCTTCACGATGGGATTAGTGATGTTAAAATAAATTAAAATGGAGACCAGGCCTGAAGAATCCTCCAGCATACAAGAGCAGTTAGGCCTCTTGAGTGACCTCAACCTTACTTGATTTGTAAACATAAGCAAAACTAGATTTGTAAACATAAGCAAAACTTACCTTGAACAATTTCTTATAAATGCCTATATTAGAGAAAAGCAAGGCTTAAACTCAATCAGTTAAAAACAGACAATAGACTTACAAGTATATAACTAGGAACTTTCCAATGTGAAGGAGCAAATAAACTGTATGACTTAACCAATTAAAATTTTTCTCTGCTTTATGCCTGTGTTCATCCTATACAAGCCTCTTTTTTGTATTCCCTTGGTGAAGCTCTTGGACCACTTCTGGTTTGGAGCTGCCCAGTTCATGAGTTGTTTGCTCAAGAAAACTCTTTAAACTATTATTATTCTTCAGTTTACCTTTTTAGTTGTGTCCTTATAAGAAGAGAAAGAAAGTCCAGAATTCTCTTTCTTTCTCTGCCCTGTGAGGACACAGAGAGATGGTGGCCGTCAGCAAGCCAGGAGGAGCACTTTCACCAGGGAGACAAATTGTCTGGCACCTTGATCTTGGATTAATTTGGCTACAGAACTGTAAAAAGTAAATTGCTATTGTTGAAACCACCCAGTCTTTGGTATTTTGTTATGGTCTCAAACTGACTAAAAGCAGATCCGATCACAGAAAGTTACTGTGAAAATATAAATGAATTACATACTATCCACATTGTAGGATATAATGGAGTTAAATGATAACCTGAAGATAAGAGGGGGACTTAATTATTTAAAAACTAGAACATCATACTTGTGCATTCTATTTTCTAACTAAAACCCAAAGGGGGAACTTTTCCTACAGAATGGGAGCCTATTATAACTTTCCCTAACTCAGGCGTAGGGTAGAGAATACTGCTCAGAGAGATGAGCAAATATATATTCAGAGAGACAGAATGATTACAACATGGAGGACCCATCAGAGAATCCCTGGTTTACTGTCGTATGTCAGCTTCTTTTCCCCAGTCTTCTAAGAACCAGGAGTCCCATGAGGAGCTCCTGTTGTGTGAGGGGCTGTGGAGTCAACTCCCATCAATAAGTATTCAACGAGGGGACACAGGTAGGAATGGGAAACTGGAAAAGGAAGCTGACACCTAGCAGTAAAACCAGGACTCTAAGATGGGTTTCCCATGCTGTGATGGTTGCACAGTGTTGTCCAAAGGAATCTAATCAGTATCCTGTCTCAGCGTGCATTTTGTGACAGCCATTGGCCTGGGAGTAGGTGAGGGGGACAGAAAACCTATGGTGATGGCAATGAGACAGCATGGATTTAAGAGACAGCACTCATAAAAGAGATCCTCAAAGTCAAGGCAAAAGAAATCATTAAACATGCAATTGCCACTTTCTAGGTTTGTGAACTGAAGAATATTATTAACCACTTGACCCTCTGTTTTGTCCTCACTGAAATTAAGAAAAAAATCACCTACAATATAGTGCCATCAGGATTAAATGAGACAATGTATTTGCAGAGGGCAACTTTTATTTTTGGTCATGCAGCATCTCATCCTTTGAGGACAAACTTCACTACTCCATGTGATTGTAGAAGGCGGTCAATCATAGAATCCTACCCTTGAGAGTGCAGGCACGTGACCAAGGCTAGGCTATCAAAAATCTCTTCCTGAAAGTTTGAATGTTGAGTGGAGATTCATGATGTAGGTGCATTCCATGAAAGTTGTTATTGCTGCGATCCTTAGGGGCTGGGGAGTCAACTCCCATCATTGGTTCCTGTCCTTTCTAAGACTTGATGTTCAGTTTTCCTGTGAAAAACTGTTAGGAACATAGCCTTCTTTCTTAATTTCTTCATGCCATTGTCTGTCTCTTGCAATTAAAGAGCCCAGAATAATAAAATCTATAAACTGCATAGCACGTTACAGCAGATCACTTCTCTCTCTTCCTGCTGCATCACTGTCTCTTTCTCTCTGGATAGTCTCACCAGCATGCACACAGTCTCTGGGACCTTCCATCCAGTAAGCCTCCAAAATAAAAACTGTCTCTTCACCTCACCCAAGTCTGGCTTCAGCGTCCCCTTCCCCCCACACTCCTTCATGTGGAAACTTCGGGGTTGCCAGCTCCAGCGGCCCTGGCTGCCTGTACGGACCTCTTTGTGCATTGCTTATGGTTGCTTTCCCCCTCATTCACTCTTTTCTTGGCTTCCAGGACCCTTTCTTTTCCTGTTTATCTCTAGCCTCAGGCTGGCTCTTCTATGTCTTCTTTACTGTCTCCTTAGTTACTCAGCTTTCAAATGTTTTAGAGCCTCAGAATTTGGTGCTGGGTCATTTTCTCTCCTCTACCTATGTTCTATTGTTGAGTAATCATATTAAAGCCCCTGGCTTTAAAACAATCCAAACACAGGCGACCTTAAGCATTTGGAATATAATCCTAGATTACAGGCAGGATTTATGAACTAGAAATGTTGGATTAGAAGTTTATCCAAACAGAGTTGTTACTTGAAACTCAGACTGGGAAAGTTCACAGAAGCATTAAAGACACAGACCTTGTCACAGCTTTTGGAGCTTAAGCGTAGGAGGCAGCGAGGCTGAAAACCAGTGATGAGAAGAGGAAGAAGAAAACAAATATATGGAAACTCCAGAGAAGAGACATTCAAGGCAAAACCTTCCACACGATGAAATCCTGTAGAAATTTGGATTAGAAAATGCCATAAAGAATTTTTAGAGTCTGAAAGAAAAAAGAAAGCAGATAATACCCAAAGTGATAATTTTGGTAAATAGTAAGTGAGGAGTGGAGAGAGATAATTACCAAGCAGAAATCAGTCATCTCATGAGTTTGATTGTGGGAGAGATGGTTTTGGTAAATGATAAAAATGGTAGGGTAAATCTGGTGTTTTTGTTTTGTTTTCTGTTTGTTTTTTTTTTGTTTTTTTTAATTCTGCTTATTGGGGTGGGAAGATGAGGGCATGTTGTTTTTTAAAAAGATATTTATAGAGAAATAGCAATTGAAAATATGAAAGAAAAAACAATTTAAAATAGGAATAGTAGGAAAATTAGATTTTACACTCCAGGCGAAACAGTGGAGGGATTATTTTATAGAAATAAAAGGTTAACTTTTAATTTGAAATATATGAAATAGACTGAAAGGCCTGTAGGAAGTGATAATGTTGGAATAAACTGAGGATAATGGCTCAAATCATAAGAAAGAGACAAGATATCTCCTAAATGATCAGAGTGGAATCGTGACTTACACATGGGAAAATAAGTCAGGAGTCAGGAATAAAATTTCAGCTGGCTGTGAATATCTGTTGACCTCAGCCAAAATCTATCAGTTTCAGATTCTTTTTATCTTCACTGTAAAGGAACTGGAATCAGTCTCTAAGTCCCTGACATTCTGTGTTTGATCCTGTGATTGATGTCTGGAATATCTTCTGCCAAAGGAAGGGGTTTTACTGACTCAGTGAGAAAAAAATGGAAAGATCCATCCAGTAGCATGAAGGTCTGGTTGAAAATGGCTAAGGGTGAGCAAGGTCCGATTAGCTCTGCATCTCACCCCAAGATCCTTGGTGGCCCGGAAGAAGCAGTGTAGAAAGCAAGCTGTGGTGGGAGCGTTTATAGAAGACAGCAGGCCCAGCTCTGCAGATGTCAGGGTCCAGAGCATCTCACTTAGTGGAAGGGGACCATGCTGCTCAGTGTGAGGACAAAGTGCAGTTTCATAAAGAGGGCCCTAAAGAGGTAAAGTAAATTATAGGACATTGAGGGCCTGGGGATCTCTCTGAGGTTAGAATGCTGGTTTCAAGGGGTGGAGAAGGAGGACAGATAAGAGAGGCATGGTGAAATTTGATAACAGCAGATAAAGAGTTCATGGCTGAATCTCAGAGGAGCAGCAGTGTCTGTTGAAAGTGAGATCTGGTTTATTGCTTTCCTGGTATGCAGATGGTATTAAACAGAAATGCAAAGGTGTTAAGACAACAAACTCAGTTAATGTGGCATCAAGGCAGTTTGTTAATAAGAACACTGAACTGTCTGAGACCATTGCTCATAGAGAGGAAGCGTAGCTGGGATGAATGTGGAGATGGGATTAGGAGAATTATGCATCTGAAGATTTGAAAAAGATGATGGAGATGAGTTGCATTATCTTCAAAGGCATTATGTGCATGTGTATGTGGGCATGGACATGTGAAAACAAGAGACGAGGGAGAGAGAGAAAGAGAGAGAAAATGTGAAACAGAAGAAAAAAGGGGCAGTAGCGACTGGTGTCAAGATAGCAAGAATTTGCAGCTTGGTCCTGGATTCTTGTCTGAAATCAGGGTACTAAGTACCCTGTTCCCAAAGGGTATTGGCCTTTAGGAAAAGCCAAGATTCAAATGCTGGGAAGATGAAGAACTAACTTTAAATTTAAGAGGCCAAAGGTAGTATTTAAATTAGCACTGCTGGGCCAAGAGTTAGGCAAAGCCTGGGCGGGAGATAGACAGCATTCAAGAAAAAGTCAAGAGGAATCATTCCATGACGTGAACACATACCAAAGCATCACATGGCATCCCACAAAAATACAACATATACAGTTATTATTTGTCAATCGAGGGCCATAAAGTGAGACTCTGTCTCTACAAAAAAAAAAAATAAATAAATAAATAAATAAAATAGAAAAAGAAAAGAAAAAAGGGAGACAGATTCATAAACAGTCTTGGTGAAATTTCATCCATTTTCATTAATTCATGGTGTGTGTGTGGGGGTGTGTGTGTGTGTGATGGTCTCTTTTGAAGAACTGGCAAAGACACACAGTGAAATTTGCTCTTGGGCCTTTTTCTGGTAAGTAGTGATTGATGTTCAGATGTTTTTTTTTAAGGCACACCTTTACCATTTATTTATTTATTCATTTATTTTTTTTCAGATTAATATGAAGATACAAACCTTTAGTTTACATTGTTTGCATTTGTTAAGTAAGGTCTAAGTTGTAGTGAGTCCTTCACCCAGGAGGTGAGTCATATACTCCTACATCCTGCCCCTTAGGTGAGAGCTGTCCTCCTCCTCCACCCTTCCCGCCACTTGAATTTAATTGTGTTTTTCTTTTGTGTGGGTGTGTAGTTGTTCATCTACTAGGTTCATATATTTTTTTATTTTTTGTAAGTATGTTCTTTTCTTTACTCTTTTTTTTTTGAGCAACATAATGAAGGTGTGCTGTGGAAGTTTAACTATCGGTTCAAGTGTGCCGTGAGATAAAACAGAGATTGAAACACACCGTTCTCCAGGTTCTTTCCAGGGTTCTCTGCTGTTCCTCTGGTCCCACCCCCCAAGGAAAGTCTCTCGATCAATGCTAGTTTTTTTTTTTTTTATCATTGGGGATTCATTGAGGGTACAATAAGCCAGGTTACACTGATTGCAATTGTTAGGTAAAGTCCCTCTTGCAATCATGTCTTGCCCCCATAAAGTGTGACACACACCAAGACCCCACCCACCTCCCTCCTTCCCTCTTTCTGTTCCCCCCATAACCATAATTGTCATTAATTGTCCTCATATCAAAATTGAGTACATAGGATTCATGCTTCTCCATTCTTGTGATGCTTTACTAAGAATAAGGTCTTCCACGTCCATCCAGGTTAATACGAAGGATGTAAAGTCTCCATTTTTTTTAATGGCTGAATAGTATTCCATGGTATACATATACCACAGCTTGTTAATCCATTCCTGGGTTGGTGGGCATTTAGGCTGCTTCCACATTTTGGCGATTGTAAATTGAGCTGCAATAAACAGTCTAGTACAAGTGTCCTTATGATAAAAGGATTTCTTTCCTTCTGGGTAGATCCCCAGTAATGGGATTGCAGGATCAAATGGGAGGTCTAGCTTGAGTGCTTTGAGGTTTCTCCATACTTCCTTCCAGAAAGCTTGTACTAGTTTGCAGTCCCACCAGCAGTGTAAAAGTGTTCCCTTCTCTCCACATCCACGCCAGCATCTGCAGTTTTGAGATTTTGTGATGTGGGGCATTCTCACTGGGGTTAGATGATATCTCAGGGTTGTTTTGATTTGCATTTCTCTAATATATAGAGATGATGAACATTTTTTCATGTGTTTGTTAGCCATTCGTCTGTCATCTTTAGAGAAAGTTCTATTCATGTCTCTTGCCCATTGATATATGGGATTGTTGGCTTTTTTCATGTGGATTAATTTGAGTTCTCTATAGATCCTAGTTATCAAGCTTTTGTCTGATTGAAAATATGCAAATATCCTTTCCCATTGTGTAGGTTGTCTCTTTGCTTTGGTTATTGTCTCCTTAGCTGTACAGAAGCTTTTGAGTTTAATGAAGTCCCATTTGTTTATTTTTTTTGTTGTTGCAATTGCCATGGCAGTCTTCTTCATGAAGTCTTCCCCCAGGCCAATATCTTCCAGTGTTTTTCCTATGCTTTCTTGGAGGATTTTTATTGTTTCATGCCTTAAGTTTAAGTCCTTTATCCATCTTGAATCAATTTTTGTGAGTGGGGAAAGGTGTGGGTCCAGTTTCAGTCTTTTACATGTAGACATCCAGTTCTCCCAACACCATTTATTGAATAGGGAGTCTTTCCCCCAAGGTATCTTCTTGTTTGGTTTACCAAAGATTAGGTGGTTGTAAAATGTTAGTTTCATTTCTTGGTTTTCAATTCGATTCCAAGTGTCTATGTCTCTGTTTTTGTGCCAGTACCATGCTGTCTTGAGCACTATGGCTTTGTAGTACAGACTAAAATCTGGTATGCTGATGCCCCCAGCTTTATTTTTGTTACAGAGAACTACCTTAGCTATACAGGGTTTTTTCCGGTTCCATACAAAATGCAGAATCATTTTTTCCAAATCTTGAAAGTACGATGTTGGTATTTTGATAGGAATGGCATTGAATAGGTAGATTGCTTTGGGAAGTATAGACATTTTAACAATGTTGATTCTTCCCATCCATGAGCATGGTATGTTCTTCCATTTGTTAATATCCTCTGCTATTTCCTTTCTGAGGATTTCATAGTTTTCTTTATAGAGGTCCTTCACCTCCTTTGTTAGGTATATTCCTAGGTATTTCATTTTCTTTGAGACTATGGTGAAGGGAGTTGTGTCCTTAATTAGCTTCTCATCTTGACTGTTATTGGTGTACACAAAGGCTACTGACTTGTGGACATTGATTTTATATCCTGAAACATTACTGTATTTTTTGATGACTTCTAGGAGTCTTGTGGTTGAGTCTTTGGGGTTCTCTAAGTATAAGATCATGTCGTCAGCAAAGAGGGAGAGTTTGACTTTCTCTGCTCCCATTTGGATTCCCTTTATTTCCTTGTCTTGCCTAATTGTATTGGCTAGAACTTCCAGCACTACGTTGAATAGTAAAGGTGACAGAGGACAACCTTGTCTGGTTCCAGTTCTAAGAGGAAAAGCTTTCAGTTTTACTCCATTCAGTAAAATATTGGCTGTGGGTTTGTCATAGATAGCTTCAATCAGTTTTAGAAATGTGCCACCTATGCCTATACTCTTCAGTGTTCTAATTAGAAAAGGATGCTGGATTTTATCAAATGCTTTTTCTGCATCTATTGAGAGGATCATGTGATCTTTATTTTTGCCTCTGTTAATATGGTGGATAACGTTTATAGACTTGCGTATGTTAAACCAGCCTTGCATCCCTGGGATGAAGCCTACTTGATCATGATGAATGACTTTTTTGATGATAAGCTGTAATCTATTGGCTAGGATTTTGTTGAGAATTTTTGTGTCTATGTTCATGAGTGAGATTGGTCTGAAATTCTCCTTTTTGTTTGGGTCTTTTCCTGGTTTTGGTATCAGTGTGATGTTTGCTTCATAGAATGTGTTGGGGAAGATTCCTTCTTCCTCAATTTTTTGGAATAATTTCTGCAGTACAGGAATAAGCTCTTCCTTGAAGGTTTCATAGAATTCTGGAGTGAAGCCATCTGGACCAGGGCATTTTTTGGTTGGAAGATTTTTTATTGTTTCTTTGATCTCAGTGCTTGAAATTAGTCTGTTCAGGAGCTCTATTTCTTCCTGGCTGAGTCTAGGGAGAGGGTGTGATTCCAAATATTGATCCATTTCTTTCACATTGTCAAATTTCTGGGCATAGAGTTTCTGGTAGTATTCAGAGATGATCTCTTGTATCTCTGTGGGATCAGTTGTTATTTCCCCTTTATCATTTCTGATTGAGGTTACTAGAGATTTTACTTTTCTATTCCTCATTAGTCTGGCCAATGGTTTATCTATTTTATTTATTTTTTCAAAAAACCAACTCCTTGTTTCATTAATTTTCTGAATGATTCTTTTGTTTTCAATTTCATTGATCTCTGATTTGATTTTGGATATTTCTTTTCTTCTACTGAGTTTAGGCTTAGATTGTTCTTCTTTTTCCAATTCCATAAGATCTCTTGTGAGATTGTTGATGTGCTCTCTTTCTGTTTTTCGAATGTAGGCATCTAAAGCGATGAATTTTCCTCTCAAAACTGCTTTTGCAGTATCCCACAGGTTTTGGTAGCTTGTGTCTTCATTGTTGTTATGCTCAAGGAAGTTAATGATTTCCTGTTTTATTTCCTCCTGCACCCATCTGTTATTCAACAGAAGATTGTTTAATTTCCATGCCTTTGGGTGGGGTCAAGAATTTTTGTTAGAGTTGAGTTCCACCTTTAGTGCCTTATGGTCTGAGAAGATACAAGGTAAAATTTCAATTCTTTTGATTCTGTTGATATTTGTTTTGTGTCCCAGGATATGATCAATTTTGGAGAATGTTCCATGGGGTGATGAGAAGAATGTATATTCTTTATCTTTGGGATGGAGTGTTATATATTTGTCTATCAAGCACAGTTGTTCTAGGGTCTCATTTAAATTTCTTATATCCTTGTTTAATTTCTGTTTAGAGGATCTGTCCAGCTCTGTAAGAGGAGTGTTAAGGTCCCCTATTATTATGGTATTATCAGATATCATATTGCTCAGACTGAGTAAGGTCTGTTTCAAGAATCTGGGAGCATTTAAATTGGGTGCATAGATATTTAGAATTGAAATGTCTTCTTGTTGTATTTTTCCCTTGACCAATATAAAGTGACCATCTTTGTCTTTTTTGACTTTAGTTGCTTTAAATCCACATGTATCTGAAAATAAGATTGCAACTCCTCTTTTCTTCTGAATTCCATTTGCCTGAAAAATTGTCTTCCAACCCCTGACTTGGAGTTTTAATTTGTCTTTTGAAGCCAGGTATGTTTCTTGCAGACAGCAAATGGATGGCTTGTGTTTTTTAATCCAGTCAACCAATCTGTGTCTCTTCAGTGGGGAATTCAAGCCATTAACATTTATTGAGATAATTGATAAGTGTGGTAGTATTGTATTCGTCTTATTTTGTGAGAGTCCATTGCTTAGTTTTATCTTTTGCATCAGTGTGGAGGTTTGGTTCTGTCCTTTAATTTCTGAGTTCTTACTTTGCTGCTGATCCATTGTGGTGGTCAGTGTGTAGAACAGGTTGAAGTATTTCCTGTAGAGCTGGTCTTGTTGTGGCGAATTTCCTCAATGTTTGTATATCCGTTAATGATTTGATTTCTCCATCAATTTTTAAGCTTAGCTTAGCAGGGTACAGAATTCTGGGCTGGAAATTGTTCTGTTTAAGTAGATTAAAGGTAGATGACCATTGTCTTCTTGCTTGGAAAGTTTCATTAGAGAAGTCTGCAGTCACTCTGATGGATTTGCCCCTGTAGGTCAACTGGCGCTTACTCCTGGCAGCTTGCAGAATCTTTTCTTTTGTCTTGACTTTGGACAGGTGCATCACAATGTGTCTTGGAGAAGCTCGGTTAGAGTTGAGGCGACCTGGGGTCCGATAGCCCTCTGAAAGCAGTGTGTCAGAATCTTTGGTGATATTTGGGAAATTTTCTTTTATAATATTCTCTAGTATGGCTTCCATTCCTCTGGGGCATTCTTCTTCCCCTTCTGGAATTCCTATAACTCGTATGTTGGAACGCTTCATAAAGTCCCATAATTTTGACAGTGAATGTTCTGCTTTCTCTCTCTTCTTTTCTGTCTCTTTTACTATCTAAGTTATCTCAAAAACTTTGTCTTCTACCTCTGAAATTCTTTCTTCTGCATGGTCTAACCTGTTGCTGATACTTTCCATTGCATCTTTAAGTTCCCTGATTGACTGTTTCATTTCCTTCAGCTCTGCTATATCCTTTTTATATTCTTCATATCATTCATCTCTGATTTGATTCTGTTTTTGGATTTCCTTTTGGTTATTTTCCACTTTATTAGCAGTTTCCTTCATTGTTTCCATCATTTCTTTCATTGCTTTCAACATGTGTATTCTAAATTCCCTTTCTGTCATTCCTAACGTTTCTGTATAGGTGGAATCCTCTGTAGTAGCTACCTCATGGTCCCTTGGCGGGGTTGTTCTGGACTGGTTCTTCATGTTGCCTGGAGTTTTCTGCTGATTCTTCCTCATGGGTGATTTCTTTTATCTGCTTCCTTGCCCTAATTTTCCTTTCACTTCCTCTTGCTCTTTAAGTTCTCGTGCCTGTGGACTAAGGGTTACAGGACCAGAAGGGTGAGAAGGTTTAAGAGCAAAAAAGGGATGAAAGAAAGGAGGACCCAGTGATAAGAAAAAAAAAAGAAAAACAGAGAAAGGAGAGGGGGTGGGTAAAAGGAATATTGACAAAAATAAGAGAGGCACAGAAAGAGGGAGACAGAGCAATATAGGTGTACAGTAGGGTACTTTGATACAACCTTAAAAAAAAAAACCACCTTCTGAGGGTGCCCAGTTGGGTGGTTCCCTTGAGGTCAGCAGCTCTTTGCTAACCTGATCAGACACAGTACCCCACCACCACCAAGTAGAGAGGAAAGACAAAAATGCTATAAATCAAACCAAAACAAGGAAACAGAAAACTTTACGGGATAAAATTGGCTGGAAAAACCAAATAATAGTGGTAGAAACACTAACAAAAATGAAGTTCTAATTATTGAAATAGGCAGCAATGGGAAATTATAATTAAACTAGAAAAATTGAGAAAGAAATAGGATCTGTATGGAAAAGGTTGAACTTCAAAAACAAAACAACAATCCACAACATCAAAATAAACAAAAAAAACAACGAAACCAAAAAAAAAAAAAAAAAACACCAAAAACAAAGCAGTATGTATATGTTATTGAATATTGTCTGGGCAACACGTGGTCTTCTGGGGTATGAGATGTTAATCACAGTTTTGATACGACTGGAGGCTGCTAGTTTCTCAAACCCCAGCAGGTAGACACCCTAAATCTCTCTTCAGCCCACTTAAAAGGCACTTTGAACTTGTTCACTTACTGAGCAGAAGCTTTCTCAGGGAAGTGCTTGTCGCTGGAATCACTGCTGAAGTGGCTATACACTTACCCTTTGTGTCAAAACTGGTCTCCCTCTGCCCCCGAGGGTTAGGGCTGCAAGGCGTCTCAGACCCCGCCCTTAGGCTACTTGGTCGCTGGGTTACCAGCTCCCACCCAATTCCAGCTCTGCGACCCTGAGGGCGGAGCTTGCCGGGGCAGATCGCTCACAATGTCTGCCTGTGACCCAGAGCCAAACACTATTAGCTCCGTCTGGCTCAGCGGCTCAGACTTGGGCCCTAGACAAAGGCCAAAGTTCTCTGCACTCCCGCTCAGGCTCTCCCCAAGGCAGTTCAACTCAGTGCCAAGTCCAAAGACACCAAAACAGTTCACACGTAAGGCCTTTCTGGTTTGCAGTCTCGCTGCTACTGAACTTACAGTTGCAGGCAGGTTTAGACGGATTGAACACACGCGACCACTTGCCGGTTTTCCACTGTTTTAGTCCTCCTCTTGGGGTCCAGAAGTCTCTGGCTGACTCCCTGTACTAGGTTCATATTTGTATTGGGTACGTTGGATACTTGCTTTTCCATTCTTGTGATATTTTACTAAGAAGAATGCTCTTCAACTCCTTCCAGGTGAATACAAAAGATGTAACGTCTCCATCTATTTATGGCTGAATCGTACTCTCTGGAATACATATACCACAGTTTGTTAATCTATTCATGAATATTTAGGTCTCTTATTCTATGTCTCAGATTGAGATAAAAGTCAAAACTGAAAGGGACTTTTTCCACAATGAAAGAATGGTTTTACAATTTATTCATGCAATTTTCCCTAAATTCTCCTGACTTTCAAGATTACTCTTTTCTTTAATCCCAGTACTTGGGAAGAACCACCATTTTATACACTTTCGGAAAAAAGTACACCCCCACCTCTGCTATATTTTTACATCTTCCTGTTCTTCTATTCTTATCAGTCCTGTACCCACTCAACGGTTAATCCCTATTTATTCTCCTGACTCCTGCAGCTGTCACTTCTGCTCTACACAGGGTCTCTGCTCTTTCTCAGGCATTCACCAAAGGGCTACCCACACCAGACTGTTTTATGTAACAGTTATCTGCTTAGGGTGTGAGACTATTAGGGCCACAAGAACATTTATTCATCCCATTTAGTAAATAGTGTTAAACAACTACCATTCTGGACATTTTTCTAGATGCTGGACATAGTGCCTCGAACAAGATAAAAGAGAGATAAAACCCTTGTCTTCATATTGCTTACATCTTACCTGGAGCACAGATAGTAAGTAATTTTAAAATTTTTATTAAGGTTGCAATCCTTTCTTTATTAGACAAATAGTGCTGGCACTATTTTAACAGTGTAGAAGAAAAGAGGACTTGGATTGTTTGGAAGGTTGCTTTTTCTTTCCCACATGGCTGTGTTTTCCTAAAGAACAAAAGGAAGGAGAGAAAGGTCAAATGAGAAAGGTTCCTAAAGATAACAGGACAACTCCAAGAGGCTCTCCTGGACACCTACATTCCTAAATAAAGAAGAGAGATGCCCCTCATGAACTTTTGCACAGGGAAAACTTCTGTGCATGCAGACAGATGGAGCAGTGTGTTCCAGGCTTTTATCTCCTCGAATGGGTATGATCTGACATAGGAAGACTCCTCCTTATCAATATCAGCTAGAACCTCCCTCCAGGGTGTGAGTCCTTTCCTTCTTATGACTCTTCTATGAATAAATGATTTTTACTTGTCCCATGACAACCCTTTTCTCTGCAACTCTCTCAGTTCTCAACTCGTCATTAACATTTTTAGTTAATGTCCTTTCCTTTACTCATTTTAACAATTTTCAGAGGTGAAATTCCTCTCTCTGTTGTAACTAGTACAGATAGCTTTCTATGTTATATATCCCATTAGAAAATAGTGCACAAAAGGAGGATTTCTTTTATTTTATATTTTTTTTATTGTTTGGGATTCATTGAGGGTACAAGAAACCAGGTTACACTGATTGCATTTGTTAGGTAAAGTCCCTCTTACAATCGTGTCTTGCCCCCCAAAGGTGTGGCACACACCAAGGCCCTACACCTCTCCCTAAAACGAGGATTTCTGGCCAGATAAAAAAGAGTCTCTAAGGTTATAACTGGGTTATAGCTTTCATATGAAAGCCATAAATTAGCTTCATAGTAGGGCTGAGTACACTGGATACTTTTTCTTCCATTCTAAGAATATGGCGAAGGGGGAGAGGGAGGGGAGGGAGAGGGGAGGATGGGCAGAGCAAGAGTGATTGGTGGGATTACACCTGCGGTGCATCTTACAAGGGTACATGTGAAACTTAGTAAATGTAGAATATAATTGTCTTAATACAATAACTAAGAAAATGCCAGGGAGGCTATGTTAACCAGTGTGATGAAAATGTGTCAAACTGTTTATAAAACCAGTGTATGGTGCCCCATGATCGCATTAATGTACACAGCTATGATTTAATACTAATAATTAAAAAAAAAGAGTCTCTAGTCTCTGACTAGGTAAGTGTAGTTCCTTCATCCCCTCCTGACCACAGACTTTACTTTTTGAAAAGGTCCCTAGATAACCTTATCTGAGAATATTTTCCCTTTCTCTTTCACGTCTTTTCTTGCCCTCTATTTAAATCTTTCTTTTAAAACTTCTCTTCCAGCTCTAGGACTGCCCCAATCCTTTTTCTCCTCTCACTTCCAAGGGAAAATATTTTAAAACCCTTAATGATGCAGATAATTTTATTTCTTTATTGTTTCAACCATTCCAATTCAAACTGAACTTTAGAGCCTACCTTCATCTAACAAATGAGCCTGAACAAAAAAGCCATCATTTATACAGCACCCCTCTGGTACCGGAAGTATGCTGGAGGCGTCTCTTTTAATAGGAATTTTTCCTTCTTGCCACAAATGTATTGCAGCTAAAGAGAGTAACCGAGGGAATGTTTCGGCATGAGGAGAGATGGGTTTGGGGTGGATGGAAATAAAATTTCAGAAGGTTTTTAGAAATGATGGGTTTTTGCCTAGAACAGTAAAATAGAGATGAAGGGAGCTTTAGAGCTTGAGGTGGATAAGATTTCTATTGGTAGCTGAGAGGGAGGAGTAGATGGGAATTAGAAGTAGAAGGGAATTACCTATATAGAGGTTTAGAAATGCCTAAATATAGGCACAGAAAAGACAACCTACTTGTTTTCAGCATCCTAAATCAAAGTGCACACAAACATACCAATTATACAAGTACATTCTGGAAGAGCCATGTTGATTAACATTACAGGTGAAAAAGAGACTGGGGAGTTTTTCACCCCCAGTGAGTTCAATACCAAAAATAACTTTCCGAAAGAGCCCTGTTAATGCAATTATAGTTTCCTTAATGGTATAATCCTATTCTACAGTATTTACTGTGGTGACCAGGTGAAGCATTTCTAGCATGTAATGAAATAAATTCATTGGTAGGACAGTGATTAATGAACTATTCACTTTGTTGGATAAATGTTTATTTAGTCATATCAAGAAACAGTAAGGTTTTATTTCTATAAAGTGACTAATCTGTACACATTTTTGGCAATTCAAGGGGAAATCTTAATTTGGGTTGGTTAATATTCCTTTCCCCTATTTAGGTGCTCTTAGGAGAATAATTGTAGTTATAAAAAAGTCATTAAATTTAGGAGACCAGTTTGGGTAAAATGCTATAATATAATTCCATGGGGAGGATCAGAGATAGGAACCCCAAGAAATTGCCCTAGACCTGACTCCCTCTTGCCTCCTTTGCTCAGCCTCTCTTGTTTTGCTTGAGGGACACAAAGTAAATGTGGTCAACCCAGGTTCAGGGACCACAATAATTCTGAGATCACAAATCATCTAGGTTTGTAGAAACTGATGCTAAGGAAGGAGCCCACCCTCGTAGTGCCTCAGGATCTGTGAGGGGGTTCGCAGCAAGGCTTCAATGCCTTCCCATCGCCCCTGAAAGTCCTAGGTGGGAAGGTAGCTGAGTTGTCATAGAAAAACCCAATATCTGTAGCACAGCCAATCCTGAAAGACAGTTCTGATGGACACCTTTTGGTATTTTTTCGTCTTTCTTTTTCTATATTCAGTTCACATCTGGCAGAATGCATCACCAAGCTAAAGTACCCAAACAGTGGGTGACAGAAACACATGCCCTTCCCAGGGAGGCTTCCTCTGCCAAATCTCCTGACAGGTCCCTCTGGCACTGTGTCACCCTCAGGCTTTAGCAGGAGGCCCTCAGGGCCTTGGTTGCTTTTTTGGAAGAATAAGGCAGTAATCTGGGGTTTCATTTCTTCAGCCGTAATATGAAGGAGTTGGTCCAGTTGACTTGTAAGGTTCTCTTCAATTCTTAACTTCTACAAAAGACAACAAAGGGAAAAGTTGTGTTTATTTTTCAAATGTATATTTTCAATTATGATGTGCTGGAATACAGAGGACAAGTGAATAAGTAACTTGGTGACTAATTTGATCATAGTAGACAGCCAAATGGGGTGGTTAAGTTTTGATGTGATTTTTTTTCTTTTTTGGCCTAGTTTTTCTACTTGGCTGTCTTGCAGTGTCAAAATAACTAATTGCCAAATCTTTTTCTTACTCTTCTGTATGCTTAGCCAATATTGCTCTAGTACACTTTAAAAAAGAAAAAGTTGCTACCATCATTTAGCATATTTGAGCATATCCCAGTGATTAAATAGTGTACATGTGATATTCTTTGCTGGGGTGTGGGGTGGGAAGGAGATTTACAGAAACAGGGAGTAGTTACAGCCTATGGCTAAATGTCTAGCTTCTATAGCACAATGGTTTGTCCTAAATGAAATTTAGGATTCTAGGACCAGCTATAAGCCAAGACCTCCAAAATCAGTATGAGTAAGTGTTCCAAAATTTTGCTTCAATGGAAATAACTTGGGGATTGTTAAAAATACCGATGCTTGGTTCCCCCACAGCTCCCTCATACATGATGATTTAATTGGTAGGGGATGAGACCAAGAATTTTATAAGGTCCCCCAGGTGATTCTAATGTGGAACAAAGTGTGGGAACCACTAGAATTTGGTAAATATCATGCTGAATTAGTGAAATGAGCTGGTTTAACATCTGCAGAATCTATTTTTTGCAATAATCGGGCCTAAGGCCATGTGGTTAAGATCACAGGCACTTGCACTGGACAGCTTAGCTTCTGAGTCTTGCTCTGTCTCTTCCGGTTCTGTGTATTTTTCAGGCTGGCCAATTAATTTTTGGCTGCAGCCTTCTTATTTATATGGTGAAGAAAAACTTGCCAACCTCATAGGATTGTTCTGGAAATGAGGTGAATTTGGAAAATGTCTGGGACAGTTTGATACCTGGAACTTGATACTTTCAAGTTATTATTATATTTTGTTAGACTTTTGAACCTCTGTTTCATGTTTATAAAAGGTCTTCGAATAAGTCACCTGAGAAAGTTCACCATAAGCCTTCCTTTTACTCATTATCTAAAGGTTTCATGATTATGTATGTATTTTATTACAAAATTAATTTCTGCAAAAGAAAAAAAGAGACACCTTTTACCACCATCTCTCTCCTTTTCTTACCCCTCACCCTTTCTTTCTCCTCTTTTGTTCTATAAAATGGAAGTGGCAGTCACAAACTAGCATCTAATTTATCTTTATAGCATCTTTTATAACTCTAAGTCAGAAGGAGGTCATGAGCAGAAAATTTAAGGAATTTTGGCTGAACTCAGCCTGTAGTCCTGGCCCTTTGGGAGGCTGAGGTGGGAGGATCTCTTGAGATCAGGAGTTCAAGACTAGTCTGGGTAACATAGACAGACCTCCTCGCTAGAAAAGTTTAAAAATTATTAAAAACAAAAAAGGTAAATTTAAGAAATTTTACTCATTTCATAGGTAATAGTTTAGACATTTTTTAAAATTCATAATGCTTTGGTGGGTTTTTGATTAGATGAGTCAGTTCACATGGACAACGCGTAACTAATTGTTGACATGATCACCAAATACAGCCTTTGAAGATCAACAATCTTATTGCCCATCTCTCATAGTAGCTCTACTTCTAAAATCGCAATGTGCAATGCAACCAAATGACTCTAATGTAAAACAACACAATTGTTTTTATTTTTAAAAAAGTGTTACACCAATACAAAAATGAAATTATAAATGGTTAGCCCACCTTGGGCTAAAATGCAGCTTCTGTGGGGGTGAGGTGGGAGTAGAGAAATCGGTGTCTTGATTAGGAAGAAGATTAATAGGGGTTCTAGGCAATTCTTGAACCAAAGTCTATGCTGTACTCCATTAGGCTTCTCTAAGGCCCTGGGTGTGAGCAGGAGTGCTACCCAAGCTCCAGCCACCTCTAGGTTTGTTGCCCCAGGTTGAGAGTTTATTCTGGCATGCTGTGCAAAGTAGAAGCATTTTTCACATATGTCATAATGTGAAAAATGTGGGCATCCCTGCTTACATAGTGCTATCTTTTTCAGTGAAATTTATATGATTACAATTAAAGTTTCTTTGGGCACAAACCTGGATAATTCTAATATCTGAAGAACAAAAATGAAGAATTCCTGACCATTTCAAATAGTTATCCCATTTCAAGATGTTCTTTTTTAGTTACGAAGGAAAACAAAATTAGGGATTATTGTCCAAATTATATGATAGAGAGATGACTCTGCGGTACATTATAGTATCAAAAAACCTGGGCTTTCTCGGCTTGGGAGGGCTATTATTATCATAACAGTTGCATGATTCATTTAGGTCAGAAAATTCCCATTTCAGGATATCCTTGAAAAAATACAATTAATATAATTCCACTCATGGACTTGAAAACATTTGGTTTATTTCTAGCTACAAATATTTTCTTCTACACCAAAAAAATCAATTATGTCCCTTTCTTCCCCCCATGTTTATAAGTTGCTAGGTTTCATTTGAACTTTATATCAACCTTAAAAATAAATTGGAAAGAAAAAATATGATTAGGATGGAAACTGAAATAAGTAATGTAGAATTTCAAATCAGGGTTAAAGTAAAAAAAATTAAATGGTTTGGGAACAGAATGTGATATAAATAGACTATTGGAAGATTCCCAAGAAGCCAGAATTTGGGCTCAGATACTAAAATTTGAGAACTAGAAGCAACATTAAAAATTTTAAGTATGGAAGCTAAGGGCCACAAAAGATTATAGATTATAGTTCAGGAATAGAGTGAAATTGTGTGTTTTAACAATAATACCTTCACCAGGCCAATTCTTCCACCCTCAACTCTGGGTAGGTCTCTTCAATATTAATCTTGCCACTGAGATGAGATTTTAAAGAAACATCTGGAAATACCAACGTTCCAGTTTGGCATCAGAGGGGTGACTCCTCTCAAACCTTTTCTTTTGTGCAACTAACCACTGTCCCACACACCTCCTCTCCAGCTCCTTCCCTGCCTTGCCCTCCTCTTCCAAAAATTTGTATTTCTTAATATGCAAATTATTTTTATCCAACTAATCAAAAGATTTTTTTTAAAGTAAGATTTGGGTCTTCTTCATTGCATTGCAGGAAACAACATAACAGTGTGTGGCGATTGGTTGTTTATGATTTTTTTTTTTTGCCAGGGCTGGGTTTGAACCCACCATCTCTGGCATATGGGGCTGGCACCCTACCCCTTTGAGCCACAGGCACCGCCCTGTTTATTTTTTAAACAAAAATTACCACAGAGAAGAGACCTGAAATCAATCTGAAAGTGGAAACCAAACCAAACCAAACCAAACAACCAAATAACCTATTTATCACTGTCAGTGGCCCAGGGGAAAATTGCTGTTTCAAACATCTATAGTTGAGGCTCTGCCAGGATCCAGTGGGATTTCATCTCCAGCCTCACTGAAACACTGTTACTCCAAGGATACCCAGTGGTTTCCAGAACCACCTGAGTGTGCCCCAGTCATTGCTATTTCGTTCATGACAGCAGCTAGCAGACATTACATCTTGCTTTAGGTTTGTTTTTAATTTTCTCCTTCATTTTATTTTTCTTCTTAGGTATTTTCATTTGTTTCTACCATAAAAGTAGTTTAAAGATGGTGGGTTGACCATGAACATTTATGTTTTCCTAAGAGCATGCCAAAATGACATTAAAAGAAAAAAAATACTAGAAGGACAAACAGGAGAGAGGAAAGTGGCTGAGAAATTTCAGTAAATGTTTGGCAGAGGGAAAGCATGGAACAGTGATAACTGAAGTAAAGGACATAAGAAACTCTTTAGGAAAAGGGAGCTCATTTGTCCCAAAGAACTGTAATGGGGCCATGAACTGTTGAAAGGGGCCCCTGCCTTATCCTTCTTTCCCTTTCCCTATCCCTGTAGCTTTCTAGGTTGCTCACATCTCTCATTGCCTGCTCCCTGGCAGGAGCTGCAATGTTTCTGTGCTGGAGCAAGTGAATGGAAGTCTATCTAAGGAGCACTATGGTACTGTGCTCTCTGTGCAAGGGCAACCCACCCCAGATCACTAGACCCAGGCTTAAAATCTCACACTTCCAAATATGTCACAAGGAGAGATTCTCCACTCACAGCAGTTCGAACAAAAAGAGTTCTGGAACCAAGTCTTACTGGATTGACTTGGGTTACCTGTTAGTATTGAACAAATCACTGTGGCAGGGGGAATGGATGTTCTGATTAACCAGCCCTTGGCTGTGAGGTAAGGATGGTACCTCAAGAAAAATAATGGGATGCATTGTAAGAAAAGAAGTGCAGTCTGGGCAAAGCAATGACCTTGTCTTCTATAATAACTCTCAGGATGAAGGGCCTCTGTGGAGTAGGGCTCTCACGGCACCCACTTGTCTGGCTACTGGTGGCTTGATATGAGCTGGAACTAATCCCTAGGCCAACCAGCTGGTATTAGATTTGCACATGTTACAAAATATGGGAATATATGCATAATTAACTATATCCTACTGCTTTGCTCAGGAGGAGACAGTAACTGAAAAATGTTCCACATAAAAACTATTCTGCTTTCAAATAACTTCCATAGAAGATTTCTTAAACTTCCTCAATAGCCTGCTCCAGCACAGCCACCTTTGTCAGGAGATTTATTTACTTTTGTACTGATAATTTAATCTGATTCTTGTATTCTCTCTGCAGTATCTTTCAAGATGGCTGACATAATTCTCCATATAATTTGCATGCTTGAAGATAATTACATTTTCTTCCAGGATGAATGACTTCTGTTCCTTTAGTTGCAATATTCTATTTCTCAAACCTTTCATCATCTTTGTGTGTCTCCTTTACACTACCTGCAAATTTTCTGCATTTATCTCAAGTTTTAGAGTCCACTATTGAATGCAATAATCTAGGGAAAGCCTCACAACAAAGTAAAGGCAATTGCTTAGGGAAATAGAAAGAATATTTTATTTTTGCATAGCACTTCATAGTTTCCAAAGGACCTTCCTAGGCATTATTTTGTCATTTGAGGTAAGTATTGCGTTATCCTCCTCCTAAATTCTGATGATTGATGTGGGTCTCTATTGAGTCAGGTCCAGGCTGGGAAAGCTTAAAGCTCCAGTTTGGGGTCAGTTTGAAGTCCAAGGTGGTTCTGAGGTTGCATTAGAAGTTCATATTTCTTTACCCTTCCCATGAACCAGTAACAATCTTGAAAATAGAATAAATCACAGGATCTTTCCATGGTCTGGATTAACACTGTTCAGCATAACTCTCTGTGAAGCTAAAATAATCTACAGAGGGTGCCAAGAAAAGTATACACATTTTCAGAAAAAAATACTGTATTAAAATATAATATTCAGTACATACTGGTAATGTTTGTTACCTTGTATACTGTATCCTGTATCTCTTGTAATTTCAGAAGTCAAAATTGTCTCAAGTATTACATTTTAATACAGTTTTTCCCTTTCTTAAAATGTGTATGCATATTTTTGGCACCCTCTGTGTAAATGCACTGTCCAATATGGTAGCAATTACCCAAATTGAGTACTGGAAATTTGACTAGTGCAACTGAAAAACAGAACATTAAATTTTATTTAACTTTACATGTGGCTAGTGGTACAGTCTTTGAACCATCCTTAAATTGGAGTCTAAGCCAAATTAGTTTCTGAGACTGAAGCATAAGGCACTTTGGTACAGTATTATATTTTTTAATGAACTGATGAGTGAAGAGCATCTTAGTGGAATCTCAGTGTTTTCTCATTATAGTGCTTTGTATACATTTCATTGTTATTTGATCTTTTTTTCCTTGGGAATGCTGGTGCTACATGACTTGTGCTTTTAACTTCAGAAATAGATTAAAGGTTATTTAGCTCTTTGCCTACAACCGTAAATATGTCCTCAAGTAAGAGAACAAGGTACCAAGATAGTGAGTGACTGAGCATGTTTTGGCTAAGAAGACAAGTCTCAAGGGAGGTTGAGTTCTAACTGTCCATCAGAGACAGGGGCCAACACTGCCAAGCCATAGACAGTGTACCTTTTCCTCTATGTATGACACACATATTGACGTAGAAAGGCTCTGTTAAGCTAAATTAAAGGATATACATAATATAAAACTTAACTAGCTCGATTCAACTTCTGCCACATCTTTGGGCTGCAGTTTTTGTTGATTCTAGTTTTTGAAGCATCTTAACAGCCAGAGCAGTTACCAGATCAGCAAGAAAGAGAGGACTCACCCTCCTGTTGTTACAGAGGTGCACTCTCCAAATTGTAAATTTGAGCTTTATTCCTATGGGCCTTGTCCACACCTGGGCTTTTGATAATTAAAAATAAATGCAGTCAAATGCTGCATAATGATGTTTTGGTCAGCAGCAAGCAACATATATGATGGCAGTCCCATAAAATTATAAAATCGTATTTTCACTGTATTTTTTCTGTATTTAGGTATGTTTAGATACATAAATACTTACCACTGTGTTACAGTCACCTACAGTATTCAGTATGGGTTTGTAGCCTCGAGGCAGCAGGCTACGCCTCAGTTTGTGTAACTACCCTCTATGATGGTCTGACAATCACAAAACTTCCTAATTATGAGTTTCTCAGAATTGTATTCCCATTGTTAAGCAGGGAAGGATTGTATAGTTTTTGTCCTCTTAAAAGTAAGGTAACTGCATCGCTTTGTGGTTCATTTATAAATATACCTTTGTTGACTTTACTATTACTTTCTTCCTTCCTTACAGTTCTGCTTTTTTCTTCAAAGTGAGCTCACATTTCTAACCTTCTTCCCTCTCTTCAGTTTTAGCTGGTGACTTTGCTTCTAATTGTAATGAGAAAATAAAAGTTGTCCGGGAAGCACTCCTAGTCCTTCTAACGCTAAATTGACTCCACTTACTTACATTCATGCCCCGCATCCTTTGCTGTCCCTCCATCTGTAGCGGATGAGCTGTCCACGCTGCAAGCCGAGGCAAAGACTACCTGGCTGTTGAAAGACTTTGCCTCTGAAATTATTATCTCTTCTCCTATAATCCTAGATTGACCCTTTTCACCTGGATTTTTCCCATTTCCCATCATGTACCTGCTTTAATATCATTCATATTCAAGCCATAGCAATCACAGCAAACCTTCTTAGTTCCAACATCTCCAGCTGCTGGTTCATATTTCTGCTTCATTTTACAGCAAAATTCCACAAACGAGTTCTCTGTACTCCATGACTCCACCTTCTCACCTTCTATTTTTCCCTATACACAGCCGATCAAAGTGGAAAAACAAGGCATGAGGAGGTGAGAGAACCTGGAGATGAAGCCAGAAGAATTTGTCAGGGGATACTAAAGTTTGTGTAACCTTGATACAGAGAAGTGCAAGGGCCATGCTGGACACCCATTGCTGCAAACAAAGATAATTGCCTTCTGCTTGCAGAATATTTCCTTTGCCTTGAAGCCACATGGAAATGTCTAAGACATCTCTTCTACCACTTTATGTATTAAAAGTCCCTAGATGAATGAGTCCTTAAGTTCTAGAGATAGATCCTGAAATGTTTACAGATGACATGAAATAATGCTTGAATTTGCTTCAAAGTAATTCAGTGGAAGAAAGTATAAAGTGAGTGGGGCCTATATCAAGCAAGATCGGTTGTGAGTTGATCCTTCTAGCTGAATGACAGAGTCATAGGTGTTCATTGTATGGTTATTTCCACTTTTGTGTAGTTTTAAAGTTTTCCCTACTAAAAGCTTTTGAAAAAAAATCTCTGGACCTAGAAAAAATGGATAGAAGCTCCTAAAATCTTTCCTTGGGTATTCTCATTCAGATACATTTTGGCTAGACTTGTTTTCTGCTTTATATGTGTGGTACATAGTATGTATTGTTCCCGTATGCAATAAGACCAAGGTCGTGTTTCACTTGGTTTTCATTTTCATAAGGTTTTAAAACTGCTTTGTAGAAAATAAATTGACTAATACTACACAAAGGGTTTTTGTTTTTCCTTTTACTTCCTTTTAATATTATGGAAACCTGGATGTTACTATTTTCTATATATATCCTTCCTGTTCATAGGTATAAGATGTAGGGAATTTCCACCAATTACTGGGAACAGGTTCCATATTTTAAAAGAAGGCTTTGCTCTGCCATTGCAATCTGCAACAGGCACCAGCTCAAATCTAACTTGGCAATAACTCAGGCTATTTCATAATAATGTTCTGTGGCACTCTAAAGTTTACAGACCAGGAAGTCAAGGTTCACATTAGTGATCCAAATGGGGGAGTGTATTTTCCTTTGAAGGGCTTACCATATTAAAGGATGCAAAATAAGGTAGTGCAAAGTATTTGGAAATATATTTAAAAGTCTTTTACATAGAAGAGAAGAGCATCGATAATGGATATTACAGAGATTGCACTCAAATCCTAAAATTCTGTTACAGACCTTTGAAGTATAAATAAAATTTTCATTTAAAAAAAAGTATAGTTTTTACTCTTGCATTTTTTTCAAAAACCAAACAGTACAAAATGGAGTCATTTAATGACTTTCTCTGTATTTCTTGATCAACTTATAACAAGAAATATTTTTAATCAGGAATATGTATTAAATACATAAGCATTCTACATAGGCAGGTGTGGCAAAAGCTGGCTATCCAAAGAATTAGGGAAATTAGGTCTGTCTGCATAAGGGCCACATAGAGCCTCTTGTTCCCTTAGATACAGCAAAGGTCCTCTTCTTTGTACCCCACTCTGGGTTCCTGTCACCAGTTTGTGTCCCATAGTCTTTATTGAGGATTTTTAGATGAATGCCTTTGATCTTTACATTTTTCTGTAATAATTGCAATTTTTAACACTTTCACACCTCCTCCACTGTTTCTGTGCCCATCACCACCACTCCCCAACTATTAAGCAATCGAGTGTGTATTTCTCTGTAACTTTCTTCATGCTCACATAATTGTATACGAATATGAACATAATCTTTTCAATGCCTGGATAATATTTCATTGTATGGACATAAGACAGCATTTTGAATACTTACATTCATGATGTGTTCTGTTTGTTTCCAAGTGCTTAACACCACAAAACTGCTGTCATCAATACCCTCTTATCGTGGATTTTTTACTACACATGTTTAATTTCAGTTTTCATCTTATACAGTTGAAAGTTATACTTTAGGAACATCACTAATACTAGTCTACATTTTTGAGATTTTTTTTTTCTTTTTATTATTATAGAATTGTCTGCTGGCATCTGTTGCAATGTTCCAAAGTCTTCTGTCAGCCTGGTTAGTGCTCTTTTTAAGCAATTCTGGTAGTTTTAAGATTTTTCTCTTTGACCCTGATGCTCTGCTATTACTTTCAAAAATGCCCAGAAGTAGATTTATTTTAATTTGCACTTCTTTAACAATCAACGAGTACTTTTAACCTGACTCATGCTTTTCCTCAGTTTAGGAACATTCTCATTTGTTCCTTCACTTTTTGCTTTTCTGCTACTTCATTCTCTTCCTCTGTAAGACCTATCAGAAACATTTTAAACCTTCTTAATTTCAAATCCATCTCTTCGGGCAGTGCCTATGGCTCAAAGGAGTAGAGCCTCAGCCCCATATACCGGAGGTAGCGGGTTCAAACCTAGCCCCAGCCAAAAACTGAAAAAAAAATCCATCTTTTGGATGTTTTTTAAATTGTTTTGTGTCTGTGTTATAAAAACTTCAATGTAATCTTTCTAATTCACTGAAATCTCTCTAGCCTAGAGTCTCTCCCAGCGATAAGGTTTCCATTTCTGTAATGCTATTGCTTTTATTTCTAGGGTATTTAACTTATTTTTATAGCTATTTGGCTCTCATTTCATTTATGCCTACTTTTATAGATTTCTTTTTTTTTGAAGACAGAGTCTCACTTTGTCACCATTACTAAAGCACCATACATTATAGCTCACAGCAACCTCCAACCCTTGGGCTCAAGTAATTCTCTTGCCTCAGGCTCCTGAGTAGCTGAGACTACCGGTGCCTGCTACAATGCTTGGCTATTTTTAGAGGCAGGGTCTCGCTCTTGCTCAGGCTAGTCTCTAACTCCTGAGCTCAGGCAATCCACCCACCTCAGCCTCCCACAGTGCTATGATTATAGGCATGAACACTGCACCAGGCCCTATATGATTTCTTATATGTATTACCTACACACAAAAATAAATATTTTAAATTTGTATATGATAAATAAAGGGTAAACTTCTATTACGACAGCCCTGATATGTGGGTGCAACTTCGCATCTGAATGCCTCCCATTTACCTGAAATTCACCTTCTAGTCTGCCCAACCTTATATAATACAGCCTTAAAATGGGTCTTCTTAGCAATATAGCATTTTCTATTACAGGTTTTTCTACTAGAGCCATTGCTTAGTTCACTGCAAATCTAAAATTTTTATCATGATCATATCAATGTATACAGTTATGATTTAATAAAAAAAATATTTAGGAAAAAACACAATAAAAAATTATACCAAAAAAAATAAAATTTTTATCAGGATTAAAAATTTGAATATAATACATCAGTTAGTCAAGCATTTTAAATTTCAGTTAACAAAACTATAATATTTCTTAGAATGTTTTATACTCATATGCTATAAATTTTTGCTGTTGTCAAATTTATTCGGGTGCATCATAAATCTCTAATTTTCAGTTCTGTCTTCTTAAAACATTACCTGTTTTTCAATAGTTATGATTTAATAATGGTAAATGACACTTATACTCATTAAACACAAATATCTCTCATTGCATTACAACCAGATGTAGACTGGATTCCAACTGAAAGGATCCTGCTACTTCCCAAGAGGGTCTACAGATTTTGAATCTAACATTAACAATGTTTGGGGAATGAGGCATGATGAAACAATAAGAACAGCGTAGTGACTTTGCTGTCTCAGAGTTGAAAGAAAGTAGCTTTAGAGACCCACGTCAACACAGGAGCCCCTGTGTGTTATCTCACCACAGAGATGAAAAGACATTAAAGACATTGTTTCCTCTTCGGTTTTAATGCCAAGTCTCCATTCCCTTTTCTCATGAGAGTGATGAGAAACCTAAAACAGTTTGGGCAACCTAGTTGTTTTATCTCAAACGCTGCTCAACTCTCCAGAGACTTTGAAAGACACTGCTTGGATTCTGAAGAGCAAAATAGCTAGAATGGGATATTTCAGTGTTTGATCATTGCTCAGGTTACTTAAACACCTGAGAAACTCAATTTCCTACTGTTTGCCGTAGTTATTGAAAATTACTCCTTTCTGATACCTTCCCAGAATCATTCCTGTGATTCAAAGGTTATATGTAAAGGGAGATAAAAACAGATGACAGAATTTGATTTTTAACTTTTAGAGCTCATGGAGAAAGCCACATTAGCGCCTAAGACATGAATAAACTTGTTAGTAAATGATACTCCATGAAATCAAAGATTCCGTGTAGTCATTCTCAGTGGAATACTCAATGATCCTCAAACAGATCATTCAGCTTTATCATCGGCTCATTGAGGCTTTATGTAAAACCACGCCAGCACAGCAAAAGTATCTGTTAAAAAAGAAATCACTGAAGCTATGCAGAGAATTTGCTTAATAATTTAATCAGATAATTATGTGCCTCCGAGCTCTGCATTCTCTAGAAATTTTGTATTGTATTATCTTCCATAATTCATCAACCTCACTATCACTTTTCACAGAGGCATTAATGAAATAACAATAGCAAGTATACATTAAAAACAAAATTAATTAGCAAGAAGTCTAGCTCACCTCAGAATTGTGCCAATTGAACCACAGCTTTCAATAAGAGTAACTGAAGAGGGGAAAAAAATGTGTCTGGATAGAGGGTAAAGAGCCTGAGAACCAGAAGATGGAGACCACTAAATAGATCAGTGGGGGGTCGGAAAGGTTGCTGCTGTGGCTGGAAATAGGCAAGGAGCTTTTCAGAATCATTTAGGAAAATGCTTTTCTTTCTAGGGATCTCTATATAGACAACCATAAGCACAGCTTATGGCCCCATAAGCACAGCTCACCAAATGCAAATGGCGGTCTCCACCCACCCTCACCCCACTGCTGTCATTGTGTAGAATTGCTGGCAGATGATGATGATGACATAAAACAGACCAATTTTTAGTTGCTTTTACTATTGTTAGCACTATTGTGCTCCCGCTCAATCCATGCAAACCAGAGCACTTTGCTTCCAGGAGGAGAAGTAGAGGGATTTCAAACAAAAGCTGGTGAGGACTCTGAGGAAGGGAGAGCCCCACAGGTCAAAACCTAGGCACAATGAAAGTGGCAGGCAGCCACATTCAGGGAAGAAAGAGAAAATAACGGAGTACCAGTAAGTCTCTTATGGTTTTCTGGATTTAGATTTGATGTCCATGTTTCTATGCTTGATTTTGGAACCCAGAAGCAGAGGGCACAGCATCCTGCTTTGTAGGATGGCTAAGGGTCTGGTCACGGCTGGCACATCTCCAGTCCTTTCCTGCACCCGGTTCTATGTAGGCAGGTCTGGGTGATGCTAAGCTGGGACAGAGCTCATCTTTAAAATGAAGAGATACTAAATTTTATTTTCCTCTTTTGTCCAGGCAAGTCTATTGGAAATTATACGGTGATCCTACCTTTCACTGGCAGGTTGAGGCAGGAAGAGCGCTGTAGGCCAGGAGTTCCAGACCAACTTTGGCAATAGCAAGGCCCCTTCTCTACCAAAAACTTTAAAAATTAGCCAGGCATTGTGACAAGTACCTGTAGTCCCAGCTACTCTGGAGGCTGAGAAAGGAGGATTGCTCGAGCTATGATGATGCAGCCGCCCTCTAGCAAAAGAATGAGTTCTTGTCTAAAACAAAACACCCGAAGTAAGTTAAATACAAAAGACTCAGTAGCCAATACGCGCGATCTTACTTGGAAGCTGCTTTGAAAACAGCTATGCCTTCTCATAAAAATGTCCTTCCATGCCCTGGAAGTTAACGTGCTGACTGGACCAGTGAGGCAAAGAGTGTGGTACTATGTCAAATTTTTAGCAATAACAACTACTGTTCTAGGTTAAAATTCTAAAAACAAAGGCAACGAGCTGTTCTATTCTCTATTCATTATTTTGTGTAAAGAATAGTGCAGGCAGTTATATTTTTGCTTGCTTTAGTTCTCTGGATTGCCCTACAAATAAATTCTTTGTGTAGTGATGGAGGTGGGGAGATGGTTTGAATCAGCGTGGAAACAAGGGCGAGAGGAGAATACTAACTATTGCAGCTCTTTCATTTGCACAGATTTGTGATTGATTACATCATACATGGTTATCTGTACAATAAACACATCCTACATACGTCTACCTTTGTAAACGCTCGCTTCTTTTAGAGATAATGCTTATTTCCCTAGGTTGGTAGCTAAGATATTCATTTATCTTCCTGGTAATGGTTTTCGGTTTTCCCTGGAGCTCTGTTAACTTAAAGAGTGAAATGCTCCTCAAATTACATCAACTTCACAGGCCATTTAAAAGTAAAAATACACAAAAATCTTTGGTTGTGGTTTCTTGAGAGATGGTAATCTTAAATGTGACTGATGGTTTTCCCTTTTTATTTTATAGCCAAGGAAGTTTAATCACTTCATAGGCAGCCTTCTCTTTCCCTTAATCCCATATTATTCCTTGGATTCTTAGTTGCTCTGACTTTTAATTCCTTTAGTCTAGTGTTAGTGTTTCTTCATAGCCGTTTCTGTCTTCTACCTGACTGGGTGCCAGAGCAATCAGAGAAACAAAAACTTGCCATAGCTGTGTCAGTTGTCCCGTAATTAGGTCTAGGAAGGAGGAAGGCAGCCACTGTTGTAATTTCCCCCTTCTTGAAAGGATGTGATTACAAATGTAAACCATCTGTCAATCAGAGTCAGGCTGTGCTGAAATAATGCCAGTGTCTCCAATTAATGCAGGGAACATGTCCATCAGATCAGGCATCCTCAAACTTTTTAAACAGGGGGCCAGTTCCCTGTCCCTCAGACTGTTGGAGGGCCGGACTATAGTTTAAAAAAATAAAAACTATGAACAAATTCCTGTGCACACTGCACATATCTTATTTTGAAGTAAAAAAACAAAACGGGAACAAATGCAATCACACTGCCTCATGTGGCCCGTGGGCTGCAGTTTGAGAACCTCTGTCCCAGATGCTTGAAACTTGGAGACTAAATTTTTCAATTCTCATTCTTTCCATGTAGAAACACCCTCATATAAATAAATTGTCATTAAAACCTGCTGAAACTGTGATACTTAAAGATGCCATGATCTTCAGTGTGAGAGTACTAATCCAAAGATTCAGGAAGCAAATAAAAAATTCCCCAGAGACATTTATCCCAGCACACTGGGCTCAGCTACTATGGAATATATTCCCTTTGTAGGTCCAAAGCCTCCTGTTTCACGAGTTGTTAAAAAGAGTTTCGATACTCAAGACATAAAGTAAGGCCCAGGTTATTTTATTAGTTTCCTAGGGCTGTTGTGTCACATTGTCACAAACTGGGTGGCTTAAAACAATAGAAATTGAGTCTCCTGGTTCCGAAGGCAGAAGTCTGCAATCAGGTGCACAGGGCCATTCTCCCTCTGATACTCTGGACAGAATCCTTCCTTGCTTCTTCCTACCTTCTGTTGTCAACCGTGGTGTTTCTTGGCTTACAATGATCAGATGTCTGTGTCCGCCATGACACGGCATCCTCCCTTCGTGTCCGTGTTTGCCTCTCCTTTTCTTATAAACACATGATCATACTGGATTGGGGCCCACCGCATTTCAGCACAACGTCATCTTAACCTGATTACCTCTACAAAGACTTCATTTCAAATTAAGGTCACATTCACGGGTACTGGGTCTTAGGACTCCAACATGGCTTTTTGGGGACACAAATCAATCCATAAAGTTATATTACAATTAAAATCTCTGTGGAAACTAAGATTTCATAATTCTCACGTTTGGGTAAAATGGTGTCATGTACTTCAACAAATGATTGCTTGAGTGTGGTGTTCTTAGTAGTTTCCTTAACAGGAAGTGTATTTAGAAGGTATTAAAGAATGAGAACTGTGTTCCTAGATTTTAGGTCAAACACAAATACCTTAAAATTTTTAAGTTCGGTTGTAGCAGTGAAAACCTTCCCTTGGGAGATACTTTCTATATCATAGAAGGCAAATCAGCCTCCCCAAAGGGCCTGTAGCATAAAATAGTTTATTCCTTCCGGAAGCATAGAGTGCATACTCTGCGTCGGGCGCTGTGCTAGGTACTAGTGATGCAGAGATGGATAGAATAAGTTGCTTTCCCTTGATTGGGTGGGAGGAAAAGGAAGACAGGTAAAAAAAAAATTACTACATGGCGTGAGATGCGCCAAAATAGAATCTTAAACAAAGAGCTGTGGGACGACAGGAATTGAATTTGTTAGTACGGAAAAGGTGTCCTGAAGGTGGTATTTGAGCTGAGATATACATGTTTTCCTTGCGGCAGACAAAACAAAGAGAACATCAGATACTAAGCATGGCTTGTTAAAGGTCAGGTAATGTGACTGGGAAAAACAAACATCCAGGCCCTATTCCTCTATAAATTATTTAGAATCCATTTCATAGGCTATGGAAGGCCTTAAAAGTCCTTGAAACCAAGGAGGGCCAGATTATATCTATGTGTCAGCAAGAAAACCACAGAAGTGTGTGGGAGAAGCAGAGTGGAGGATCACAGGGACCATTTAGGAGAGTCTAGTGGCTATCTAAACAAGGCATGGAGAAAGTCCAAATTCAAGCAGTGGCAGCGGTGGCAGACGACAGCATAAAGTAGTGGTGCTCAACCTTTTTGGCACCAGAGACTGGTTTCATGGAGGAAACTTTTTCCATGCCTTGAGGTGGGGGAGGGTTTGGGGGTAATTTAAGAACATTACATTTATTCTGCACTTTATTTCTACTATTACTACATTGTAATCTATAATGAAATAATTATTCTCACCATAATTCAGAATCATTGGGAGCCTTGAACTTGTTTTCCTATACCTAGATGGTCCCATCTGGGGAGATGGGAGATGGTGACAGATGAAAAATTTTCTTGCTTGCCTGCTGCTCACCTTGTGCGGTACGGCCTGGTTCCTAACAGGTCTCAGGACTGGTCCAGGGCCCCCAGGCGTACGACAGCAACATACAGATGGATGGTGGAGATGGAAGGCCCTGGTGGCAACTTGGAAATGGAGAGAGAGGAGAGGGAGAGGAGAAGTGACTCCTAGCATTCTAGATTTACACCCTGAATCATGGTCACAGAGATAGGGAATAAAAAAAGGCCTTTAATTTTCATTATGGCAAGAAAATGAGTCCATTTAACGATGACAGAGGCGGGAAAGTGAATCAGAGGTCAAGGAGAGGAGATTAAATATAAACTCCAGCTAAAGTGAAAATCAATGTAAAAAATAAATTAGTATCAAATGAGAACCAAGTCATAGTAGAGTAACTATTGAAGTAATTTTAGTTATGTATTAATGCAGTTTAAAATTCTCTCTTTGTCTCTCTTTCTTTACTTTTCTCTCTCTGTCACAATCCCAGGAGAAGTGCATTCTTCACACCACTTCAAATGCATAAACTGGATTTCAGTTGTTCCTTTACATGGTTTAGGTTTGGGGGAAGGTGGCAATAATAACACCATGGTATGTATTTGTGCATGCTGACAGATCCAAACATAGAGAATGTACAGTGAAAATATGGTATAAAAGATTAAAAAAAATGATACACCTTATAGAGAACTTACCATGAATGGAGCTTGCAGGACTGGGAGCTGCTCCCCGGTGAGGGAGTGGTGAGTGAATGTGAAGGGCTTTACTGTGCGCTCCTGGGGACTGTACGAACACCGTACACTTGGGCTATGCTAAATATGCATACAAGTAATTTTTTATCTCTTCAATAATAAATTAACCTCAGCTTACTGTAGCTTTTCAACTTTGCAAAGTTTTAATTTTTTTAAAGTTTTAAACTATTTTGTAATAACTCAGCTTAAAACACAAACACATGCTACAGCTATACTAAAATATTTTCTTGACTAAAACATACATAAACCCACGCCTAAACAGAATCTGAATAATCAAGGTCATGGCCTTTCACCTCCACATCTTGTCCCACTGGAAGGTTTTCAGGTTTAATAACAGGCACAAAGGTGTCACCTCCTACGATAACAGAGCTTTTTCCTGGAACACCTCCTGAAGGACTTTCCTGAGGCTGATTTACAATAAACCTTTGTTTTAATAAGTAGAAGGAGGACAATCTAAAATAAAGGTGAAAAGGATAGTATAGTAAATACCCAAACCAGTCAACATAGACATTTATTATCATTATCAAGTATTATTTACAGTACCTGATTGTCATGCAATACTTACATGGCTGGCAGAGCAGTAGGTTTGTGTGTGGGTGTAGAAACCCTGAATTCTGACATATTTTGGTTGTATAAGTCCTTGGCCTGCCTTTAGCAGGAATCCGGTTAGATTTGTTTAGCAAGAATTCCTCTACCCTAGATACTCCTCTCAGTGATTCTTCATCCACAGAGTGCCCCACCCCTTATTGGCTAAAAATCCCCAGCTATCTTTGTTGTCCTGAGAGTTTAGCTTTTACTCTCTCTCTCCTATTGAAATAGAGTTGACCACTCTTACAATAATCTTGAATAGAGTCTTCCTGACCATTTTAACAGGTGTCAGAATAATTTTTTTTAACACCAGGACTACCAAGGTATCAACGAAATCTTGTTGAGGAGACTAGACTTTCTTTTCACAAATTGTGAAATAGAATAAATCTCTTCTAGTAGAACTAGATTCATGTAACTAAATTCAAATTTCAATTGGTGGGATGTAAGTGAATGTAAGAATGAGAAAAAAGAAATCTTCTTTTAAGACAAGAAGAAAAAAATGGCAACATGGATCATTGGTTAGAGCAGGTGTTCTCAAACTGCGGACCGCGGGCCACATGAAGCGGTGTGAATTGTATTCGTTCCCGTTTTGTTTTTTACTTCAAAATAAGATACATGCAGTGTGCATAGGAATTTGTTCATAGTGTTTTTTTTTTTTAAACTATAGTCCGGCCCTCCAACGGTCTGAGGGACAGTGAACTGGCCCCCTGTTTAAAAAGTTTGAGGACGCCTGGGTTAGAGTGTAATGCCCTAACTCCATTTTGCACATAGAGCCAGACTTACTCCATTTTGCTAAGGACTTTGCTAAGGACTTTTCAACACTCCCCCTTTAAGCTCAGCTGAAAGCTGCAGAATTTAGCAAAAACTGCAAAATCCTGCGAAACTACAGCTCTCCCTTGTAAGTACTCCCTTTACCCAGTAGCTCTAACCTTTCAGGTGTTGGCTTTTATGAAACTTGGCTTGCATTAAGGACTCCTGCTCCCCTACGGAAAGCACCTTATAAAAATTTTGTACCCCTGCCTCTGGTTGTTCAGAGACTTTACTAGCAGGGGACCTCAAACTTTTTAAATAGGGGGCCAATTCACTGTCCCTCAGATCGTTGGAGGGCCTGACTATAGTTTAAAAAAATAAAAAATTACGAACAAATTCCTATGCACACTGCACATATCTTATTTTGAAGTGAAAAAAAAAAAACGGGAACAATCATACTGCTTGATGTGGCCCACGGGCCGTAGTTTGAGGACCCCTGCTTTAAGGCATAAGCCTGCTCTTGACCACTGGACAATAAAAGACCCCTCCTTAATTTGAACTCAGGGTGCTGGTGCTGAGTCCACTCGCTTCCGGTATAACAACAGGTGGATTTTAGTAACAGCCTGGCATAATTCCCTCATCTTAAGTTAATTAAGGCCCAGAAAACAAGTTGAATAACAAATCATATGTCAAAGAGAGAGAGAGAGTACAAAATCTAGCCTCAGATCCATTTACCTTTCCACCACACTCACTCCCTTCCTATTAGATTTTCTAGAAAAAGTACTTGTGAATTATTCTGTCAATAATGACTGAGGTTGAATTCTTTAACAATAGAGCCTGGATTTTACACTTGTTTAAATGAACCATAATACCCAGCACTGTGCTAAGCTCACTAAGAACCTTAGCAAAAATTCATTAAATTGATTTTCAATGATGCCAACTACCTGCACTCACTCTGATAGGTCCAGAATAAATGGCAAATGGGCTACAGAGGACATTGGTAAATTCCTGTTTCCTGTTCCTGACAACAGCACCTAATCCTCTAAGAAGAAAGAAAAATGGAATGTACGAGAAGACAAATGACGAGCCTTGGCACTATTTTTGTCATTTGCACATAGGAAATCAAAGGGAAAAAGAAACTAAAACTTATAGATAGTGATTGTGGAGTTGTCAGGCTTATGGAAAATATGACATTAGTAACCCCAGAAGGGGCAGTGGCATTTTCCGGGAGGACCATCTGACTGTCTTTCCTTTTTCTACCTAACACCAACTGAACCAAAGCAACCAAACTATAGTCTGACAAAGGCCCTATGTTACCTCTCATCTAGGTCAATAACTGAAAAGATAAACTGGGTAAATCAGATAATTGCTTCTGGAAATCTGAACTAAAAAATAAATGAAGTAAACTATCCATTATTAGCAGAAGCAGAATGGTGCATTGAAAGACAGCATCTAATATCATAGACATAGTATGGTGGGGAGAAAACACATGGAAGTCGACCTTATAAGAAGCAGAAATTATAAATGAACAGAGGGGGAAGTTTGGGAAGGAGGGGAGAATGAAGCAAGAGTTTAGAGAGAAGCAGAAGAGGCTTTGTGAGGCCCAGCCCACGCAGGGAAATAAGGAAAAGCAGGCAAAACCCATTTCTCAACTTGCCTTCCTTTCTGAGGACTCCTCCTTGCACTTCTTGTTCATACAGACCTTCACAATGATGCTTTTTTCTCCAACTAGCTTGAATCAAACTCTTTCTTTGCAAAAAGCGAACCTGGCTGAGACTGGCACTGAAGATGACCTACAGAAGGCCTTGTAAGACGTTGTCCCCTTTCACCCTCTCAACAAACTTGCTAGTTATAATCGCTATCAAGTTAGAGTGTGGAGATAGAGCAAGCTTTAAAAATGTATTCAGTTTTACATAACTACTGAGTGTCAGAGGTAAAATCAGATCCAGGACCATCTGGCTCCAAAGTGCTGAAACTGTTTTTTTACTATATTACTTTGTTATTCAAAAGATAATTATGCCAGGTATAGTTTCTCATGCCTGTAATCCCAGCACTTTCAGAGGCCTCATTGGGAAGATCATTTGAGACCAGGTGTTCAAGAACAGCCCTTTTGGCAAGACCCTTTTTCTACCAAAAAAAAAAATAGCTCTAGTTACTTGGGAGGCTGAAGTGGGAGGATTGCTGGAGCTCACACAGGAGTTTGAGGGTATAGTGAGCTATGGTTGCACCACTGCACTCTAGCCTGGGCGCCAGATTAAGACCCTATTTTAGAAAAAGGAAAGTATAGAACAAAACCAAAAAATTTTTAAATTTTTAATTTTTGCTCCAAGTGGGTAAATACAATTGTATCCACTTATGCCATCTAGGTAGTTTGAAGAAGGGAGAGGATCTAGGTTAAAAAGGCAGAGTCCTTAGACAATGTCCTTAAAATTAGTTTAAAAGGTAAAATACTTCAATAAGAAAAAAAGGCATTTGCCCGAGACTTGTCTTATGAAGTGAAATTTTGACTTTTCAGAGTGAATACATAATTTGAGAGAGAGGATATATAGAAAACAATTTGTAAACCATGATTTATACAACAACTTTCAAGGAGATCATAACCGATCGTAATCTACTACTTGAAAGCTGGCCAAACCTAACAGTCCTGGCAGAGTGCATTCATCTCCCGCCTTGGGAGAGGCTTCGCAGTCTGTTCCAGGATTGACCTGGACTTCATTCTTTCTAGCTTTGTAGACACTAAGAAAGCTCCTTTAACTTTGATTTGGACTTCCTTGTCTATAAAAATATTCATGACAATACAGCAAAATCTATCTCAAAGGATTTTTGTGAGAGCGAAATGAAAAAGCAGCTGGTCAGCCATGAGCACACAATCAGCAGCTGGCACGTACTAATTTCTTTGTTATTTCCTTTAAAGATATTAAAAATCTTGGGCTAGGAAATTTAGATTAGAAATTTCTAATTTCTAAATCTAAAGCTCACTAGAGCTTTCCCATATGACGCACTGTTAATTATTGCCTATAAAAGTAAATTCTAATGCTTGAAAGGTCAAAGAAACATTTTATGGTGGGCTTTATTGTGCAATAGTGAGTGATTTCATAGGCACTATCCTAGCAGAAGTATGCTCTTTCCAAACAACGGAGAATTCAAACCAGTAAGAGAAGCCAGTGTCAAACATAGAGTTTTAGCCAGTTTCCTGTCTCCTGATGTTCTTTATTGATTCTCCCCTCTAAACCTTTTCTAAAACATCAGGAAAAGAAGACAAAAGGTTAAACCACAAGGAAAAAAATAGGCAACAATAATGGAAGAGAAAACAGTGGACAAGAGATGTTAACACACTTTTAGAAGACAAAGCAAACAGAGCAGGGGGGATGGCTGCTGACAGAGAAGAGACATGAAAGCTGCCCCTCCAGGCCACACAGGAAGAGTGCCAAGAGAGAGAAATAAGTCCCAGAAAAATCCCTGAACACTCGGCATTGCTGAGGAATTGGAAGCACAGGACCGTCTTTCCAATGAGAAGAAAAATTCACTTTGCCTGACCCCTTCCTTAAAATGCTACTGAAAGATGTGTGTGAGCTGGGAGTTCCCCGGGGCCCTTCCTATACTTCAAGGGTCAGGCAACCACCTTTACCTCTATCATCTGTCCCTGATGGTAGAGAAGGAGGTTGGTTCTGGAACCAAAAAGCTACTTCTTTAGGCCAACAGAGAATCCTAAAAACAGGGGAATAAAGTGAGAATTAGCCATTTGGAATTCAAAGTCTTTGACCCTTCCTCTTCTTCCCCCCAAATTCCAGGAGCCAGGAATAAACTTCCCTGGCAGGAGATGAAAGGAATGACATCCTCAGGGAAAATGCCATGGTTACTGACGTTGTGTGCCGTTCAGTGAAAAATCCCACCCATGGCTGATTGTTTTTTAGAGAAATTCACCAACTAACAAGCTTTGCCCAAGTGAATAGAACTTTCCAGCAAGATTTATAACTGCTTTAAATGTAATAAAAATTAGACGTTTAAGAGAAGACTTTAAAGAGATCCCAAAGCAAAAAACATGGAAGAAAAATAAAAAAACACAAAGAACATAGAGAAAGCAGAGGAGGATGTAGAAGACAGGTTCTAAAAATGCTATATCCCATGGGCGCAGAGATTTAAAACATGATACTGCCTCAGGGAACAAAAATAAGAAGACATTAAAAAGAAACTTCAGAGAACTTAGAGGGTAATTGGAAATTAAAATAACAGAGTGAAAAATCTCAACTGAGATTTAAAGGTGAAGGTTAAATTTTAGGAAATTATGTAAGAATTAGAAGAAAATAATGAATGAAAGAAAATATAAGCATATGAGAGAAATAATGAAGAAGATGCAATGTTTGGCCATTAGAAGTTAAAGGAATGACATACACCCCGTTGAAATTAATAAAAGGATATAAGATGGGAACTGTTGTAGGGACCTGAGCAACAAAGTTGTAGGCATTGGCCAGGAGTGGTAGCTCACGCCTGTCACCTTAGTGCTCTGGGAGGCTGAGGCAGGTAGATTGCTTGAGCTTAGGAGTTTGAGACCAGCCTGAGCAAAAACAAGATCCCTTTTCCATTAAAAAAAATAGAAAAATTTGTGGCAGGCACCTGTAGTCCCAGTGACTCAGGAGGCTAACGCAAGCTGATCACTGAGCCCAGGAGTTTGAGGTTGCTGTGAGCTATGACACCAGGGTACTCTAGTCTAAGGCAACAGAGTGAGACTCAGTCTCAAAAGAAAAAAAAGATACAGTATAGGCATAGTTAAAATGTTCCCTAGCTTGCTTTTCTATAGTTGTATACTACTCTGGAGTCACATAGCTGTTGGTAATAAAAAGGTTCTTAGCTTCCTCTATTGCTCCTATAGATAGCACCACCTTGGGAAACCTGCAGCTAGTCTTTGAGACATCTCCGAGTGCCTGCATTCTGGTGGACCAACTGACTCAACCAGACCAGTGGCCCATACCACGGATCTAACTCAATTGGTCTGGAGACCTGGGAACTGACTCAGCACAAAAAGACAACTTCTGCTTCGCCATCCTCTGACTTCTCCCCCAGCCAATCAGCACACCCAGTTCCCTAGCCCTTTGCCTGCCAAATTATCTTTAAAGATCCTGGCCCCCAAATTTCTCTGGAAGACAGATTTGAGCACTTTCTCCCATCTCCTTGCAGTGCTGCAATATTAAACTCTTTCTCTGCTACAACCCCTGCTGTCTCATTGTGGTCTTGTTGAGCAGTGGGCAATGAACCTGGGTGGGTGGTAGCAGGAAGTAAGAAGAGAGAAAATGTAGATAAACAAACTGTCAATCAGAAAGTTTCACAGAACAAAAAATGCATGTCTTTCCATAGACAAAGGGTCCATTGAAAGCCCTGCATGATAAATTTGAAAAGAATCACAACAAAGAAAATGATCACAAAACTTCAGCACACTTGGGCAAAGAATGTATTGAGAACTTCCAAAGAGTAAAAAAAAAGGTTGTATACAAAAAGTTAGGAATTAGAGTGATATTAGATCCCCTGAAAGCTAGAAGACAGTGAAGCTATGCCGCTAAAATTCTGAGAAATAATGTTCAGCTTACAAAGTTTTACTTAAACTATCAAACAAGTGTGAAGGTAGATTCAAGGCATTTTTATATAATGCAAGGTCACATTAAATTCACTTCTCTTGCCTCTTTTCTTAAAATGCTACTGAAAGATGTGCTGTTTCAAATGAACGTAAAATGTAAAAAAGTAAGAAACGGAAAAAGAAAGACATGAGACCCAGAAAACAGAATAGGCATCACAGAAAAGGTAAGAAGGGAGCGACGGGTGACAGTTTCACAGTGGAAAAATGAAACTATCTGATCACTGACCTCAGAAAAATTTCTTTGAGAATATTCAGTAATATGTGAGTGAAAATTAAGCAACCTGAGTTACAAAAAAATTAACAGAAAAAATATTTTAAAGGGAAACATTCGTATATTACTTAAATCATATTCATGATATTTATGTGGCCATAATTATGTGTGGAGTGCCATTATTTATTTGGTTCTATGTTTTATATAATTTATAACCCCACCCATTTGTTCAATAAGCAATTACTGAGCATTTAACATTTACTATATGGCGGTATTAAGCTAAGAGCAGGGAACACATACCTGAGAAGTGGTGTTCTCAGCCTTCCTGCCTCTAGGGAACTCCACGTTAACAGACATGTGAACAACAACAAAAAAAAAAAAATAGAAAAAAAAGAAAAGAAAGAAGGAAGGAAGGAGAAGAAAAGAAAGGAAAAGAAAAGAAAAAAGTAAAGAAGAGAAAAGAAGACAAAAAAGAAAAGAAAACAGTAATCAGCAGCAACCACTATAGTACTCTAACTGATGTTTGTACTGATGATCTTTTAAGTTTTCAAAAAAAAAAAAAAAAACTGCTTCGAATTTTCACATTTTCCAAAGCAGGAAAGGCAAAAGTCAAAATTGGCCACACACAGTGGCTCCATTTTCTAATCCCAGCACTCTGGAGGTTGAGGCAGGAGAATTGCTTGAGCCCAGAACTTGGAGGTTGCAGTGAGCTTTTATGAGGCTGGCCACTGCGTGGTAGCCTGGGTGACAGACAGAGACTCAAAAAAAAGGTGTTAATAGCCTCCAGGACTCTGAGGAAGATGCTTGGTCAGAAAGTGATCAGAAATATCCTGAGGGTATCCATTAGTGAAACAGGCTGGTCAGTTGTAATTTGAAGTTGTGGTTGCAGCATAATAAAATGTGCAGCTAGCTTGGGTGATCCATACTGGAACAGCAGTAGAAGGGGTCTTTGGAAATGACCCTGGGGAGTGCCTGAAATGAAAATTGAAAGCATTACTGCTATGGCAAGGAGAAACTTTTTTCTCTAATACATTTTATCAATTCCTAGTTTGTACTTTGAACTTTCTTCACATCATGGTAAAGTTTGTTGATGCATTTAATCTAGCTATGTATATAGGAGCAGGGAAAGGTTAATGGTAAAGTTGAAGACAGACTCTGAAATGAGTCTGCAGAACAAAGCACCTTCATATACTATCGAGGGTCAGGAATGAAGTTTTGATCTGTGTTCTCATTAGAGCAGAATGAACTATATTTTGCTGTGTATAAGGCACACGTTTTTGCCCAAATTTCAAGGGAAGAAATAAGAGTACACATTATACATTGTTAGTATGGCTCAGAAGTGGGGGAGTCCAGCAGGCTTCCCAAGGCACTGTGCCCTCCCCCCCTGGACCCACTGGGCACAGAGTGTTCAGTCTAGGAGGATCCAGGATCTGGTGGGTGCAGGCTGGAGTGGCCTCCACTGAGTGCCATGATCAGGGGAGAGGGCAGGGTCAGGTGTCAGGGCGGGCAAGGTGGGCTACAGCTATATGGGGTAAGGGTGGTGGTCTGAGGCCCAGCCACATAGAGGGGACCAGTAATCTGCACTGGCCCCAGGGGCATACTTGGCTGCCTGTGGGCTGAGTGGCCTAAGACGCTCCTGCCCAGCTCGCCACCTGTGTAGCCATCTGAGCCAGGGTTCCTGACCTTGTAGGGAAAGAGGGGCTTCCGGGAGAGAGGGAAGAGAGGGCGCTGTGATCTGCATGGTTACCAGGGAAGCATTAGCTCACCCTAGATGTGTCTCTCCTAGCTAAGAGCTGGCCACTTTCTCAAGAATTTTCCAGAAAGTTTGGGTCAAAACTGAGGGTGCACATTATACAGGGGGGCGCATTATACATGGAAAAATACAGTATTTAGAAAGGATATGTTTACTTTCACTCACTCTTGATTGGTCAATTGATTGTAGAGATTGGATCTCACTGTGTTGCTCAGGCTGGTCTCAAACTCCTGACTTCAAGTGATCTTTCAGCCTCAGTCTCCCAAAATTCTGAGATTACAGGTGTCAGCCACCATAATCAGCCTCCAGTCACTATTGAGACCTCATTGTGATGAGTCTAGAAAAATTTTTGAAGAATTCATAAAGCTCTGAGAATAAATAATTTATGTGAGAAGAGAGGAAAGAAACCAAATTTGGGAAGCAGACAGTGGTTAGTGGTAAGTGATGGCAGATCTGAGCAAAGCTGGATGTTAAGTCAGAGGAGAGGAAGGCTAAGAAGCTCCCCCGCTCCACCTATGGAAGTGGGGAGAGGAAGTGAAAAAGAATAGCATTAATTGAAATGTAGTTTCAGAGGTGGTGAGTTTCCCAAATCTCCTCCTCAATCATATGCAGTTGGGGGAATGAATCTTTCCCCCCAGAGGTTTATTCCCTGGAGAGGGTAAAACAGATGCAGTGAAGAGTGAGGATACCACATAGGGCCCAGAGGGACTCAGTGAAAGTTCATGTTCTGAACAGTGAGCACCTCCCCTCTCTGTCTTCACTGATTCCCAGATCAGCGACAGCAAAGCTTACACTAACTTCTGGGCAGAGGATAGAAAATCCATTTTAGTTTAATTTGGCCAGCTTAAGAGGAAAGCAGTGACATGAAGTGACTCCTTAGAGTGAAGTCAACAAATCCCATGGGTGCAGAGTCTCAGACAGGCTTCTTAGTGCTCTGCCCTTAACTTTGAGAACAGGAGGAGGTAACTTCACAGAGGAGGGAGTCGGAGGGGACACCTCTCCAACTAAAACTGTCATAAAAGAGAACAGGATATGTTCAGGAGAAAATAATCTTGTGAACAGGGAGAGCCCTTTACCCTCAGTTTTCTCTCTAAAGTAGGAAATGCAATCATTCACTACAGAGAGGTGATAAGGCTAGAACAGGTGTTTGGGAGAGTGACGGGGCGGCCGTGGTGAACATCAGAAGGTAAGTGCATTAAAGACAAAGAGCGGCTCTGAGGAGGACCCAGCTGAGGTTTCAATCTGGAAAGGTTTCAAGCTGCTTTAATTTCTGATTTATTTTCTTCTACGAAGTATAGGAGATGAGAAGGGGATATCTAGACCAACATCAGACGGGGATATTTCAGGATGGGTGCCAGAGAAGACCAAGTGGGCAATGGAGTTGGAATCATGATGGAAGACTAATGGGTTTAGAGCCAGACTAAGAATGATGCAGTGATAGGAAGAAAGGGAAGACAAGAATGATGGGTGAATTGAGCACACACAAGGGCCCAGGATCAGAAACTAAAAGGTCAGCAAGTAGTAGAATTTAGATAAGATGTTATATTCAGTGTGGGATATTCTTGTTCAAATTCCTGAGTGATGGCAGAATGTTTTCCTATCTCCTCTATTACTTAAGACTACTTAATGAGGACTTAAGACTCATTTCAAATCCCTTTTCTTTCATAAACTTTCCTTCATGTCCTCAAATCAAAATTATCTTCCCTCTTAATTTCCTTCCTTCCTTCCCTCCTCCTTTCCTTCCTCCCTCCCTCCCTTTCTTCCTTACTTCCTTGACAGAGTTTTACTTTGTTGCCCTCAGTAGAGTGCCATGGCATCATAGCTTACAGCCTGATTCTTTTGAAAAGTGATTCTTTTGCCTCAGTCTCCTGAATAGCTGGGACTGCAGGTACCAGGGGTCTCACTCTTGCTCAGGTTAGTCTCAAACCAGTGAGCTCAGGCAATCTACCCGCATAGATGTCCCAGAGAGGTAGGATTATAGGTGTGAGCCACCCTACCTGGCACAATTTCTTTGAGTCTTAACATAAATAATATCTGATAATATGTCCTCTCCTTCAAGCACTTCATGGTATGTATCATTTCTTATTGTAAAATATTCATCATACAGAACTCAAATCATTTTCTTTCCCTTTAGTTACCTGTTAAGTATTTGGGGGAAAGGAGAGTTGTCTGATTTTACTGTAGAGAGTAGAAAGGTATTTACCCCAGGCTGGAAGCCTGGGCACGGAGGGAGGAGGAAGTTACCAGTCAAAGGGTTCAAAGTTTCAGAGAAGAGGAACAGATTTTGAGATTTATTGCACATCAGGGTGACTATAGCCAATAATAATGTGTCATCTCTGAGGGCTGTCTGGAAATTACCCAGCCATGTATATTTCTCCATTTTCCTAGTCTGTGGTTGGATACTTTCTGGACAGCCCTCATATTTCAAAATAGCCAAGACATTAAATTTCAAATATCTCATGAGTTATCTGATCATATCATTTTATTTAATATTCGATTTCTATTTTGTCTCATAAGTTAAATAAAACCGTCTAGGGCAGTTTCACTTGTGCCAAGTAGGACCTACGTGAGCTCACCTGCCTTATAGGATGTGGCCACATACTTGCACTTTCAGCATCTAGGAGTATGATAGGCTGAATAATACCCCTGTCCCACCTGCTGTCCATATCCTAATCACTGAAACCTTTAAGTGTCCCTTATGTATTATATTAGTTTTCTAGAGCTGCCTTGAGAAATTATTGGGAATTTGGTAGCTTAGAACCCTAGGAATTTATTCTCTTTTTGGAGGCCAGAAGTCCACAATCAAGGTGTTTGTTGGGCCACACTCTCTCCAGAGTCTCTAGCAGAGAATCCTTCTTGTGTCTTCCAGCTCCTAGTAGGTCCAGATATTTGTTGTTTTGTGGCAGCATAACTCTAATCACTATCTTTGTCTTCTCATGACCTTCTCTGCATCTCTGTGTGCCTACCCTTTTTTGTCTCTTATAAGAACACTTCCCCTGGATTTAGGGCCTGCCCTGAATATGATCTCATCTCATTCCTTACCTTAAATATGTCTGCCAAGAACCTATTTTCCATTGAGGTCACTTTCTGAGGTTCTAATTGACCATAAATTTTGTGGGGACACTATTTACTCCATTTTATATGGCTAAAATTTTGCAGATGTGATTAAAGTAAGGATCATGCAATTGGGAGATTATCTTCCATTATTCAGATGGGCCCTCAATGCCATCACGAGTGTTTTTTATAAGAGAAGTAGAGACAGATTACAAACACAGAAGAGGAGAAGGCAATGTGACATCGGAGGCTGAGATTGGAATGATGGAGTCACACAAGCCAAGGAATGTTGGCAGTCACCAGTAGTTGGAAGAGGCAAAGAGTGGATTCTCCTCTAGAGCCTTCTGGGGGAGTGCAAACCTGCTAACTCCTTGATTTTGATCTAGTGAGACTGATTTTGAACTTTTGCCTCCCAAACAGTGAGAATAAATTTGCATTGTTTTAAGCCACACCAAGTTTGTGGTTAATTTGTCATAGGGAACTAATACAGCAGGTAATAATTGAGGAAGTGCATTCTTTTTCTTTCACATGTTCTCCATCTTTTCAACACGTATATATGCACAAGTAAATGAAAATAGGTACATGAACATAATTCTCCACTAAAGAGCAAATATTCTCACAAAGGGATCATCTTATACCTGTAAGATAGGAAAGCAAAAGAGAAAGAAACTTTTTCCTGACTAGTGTGTATATTTCAGTATGCTATTTATTAATAAATGATGAAGTTAATTCTTTGACTTATTATACACAACAGTGCTAATTCCATTAATTCAGTCTATCTCTTCCTTAAAATATTATGCAATTTCACACCTACAGAATAAGAAAGAGGTCTATTTCTGAATGAGGAGAGTTCATAAAAAGGAATTCTTAAAGGCTACTTTTAACAATTTAAAGAACTTTTTAAATTATTTACTCTTAAAATTATTTTTAAAAATTTACTGAAAAATAGTATAGCATTATGATTTTTTTTTTACAGTAGTCTTTTATTTTCGATACCTGTTATGCCGTGAATTCATAGGAAAAAGGTCCCAGCAGTTCAGGGAGGGCCTTTCCATTGAATGTGACAAAGCTTTCTATGCCTATTATGCCATGAATTCATGGGGAACAGGTTCCAGCACCTTATGCTTCTGCTCAACTGGTTCTCTTGGTTCTCCTGTGTGCTATGCTATATGCCTTTTATACCATGAATTCATGAGAAACGGGTTCTAGCACCTTATGCTCCTGTTCAACTGGTTCTCTTGGTTCTCCTGTGTGCTTTGCTGTACACCTATTATGCCACGAATTCATAGGGAATGGGTTCTAGGAGCTCAGGCTCCTTTCCAGTGGTTCTCACAAAGTATGCTTCTCTGGGTGGAGCAGGCTGCTGCTTCACTTGAACCCAGATACCTTTCTCTTTGGCTTCCTTCTTTTTCTGATCATTTTCCTTCACACATTTTAGGAAGCTATGTAAGCTCTTAGAGAGCTTGATATGATCAGTACAAACATTATCCCTTTTGGCAAGAATCTTGCCCTGGATGTGTTTATTTACAACAATGCTAACAGCATTGGGTGACACTGTGCACTCTTCCAGTTCTGCCATGGTAACATCTGTGTGGCATGCCTTTTTCAACAGTGCCCATTCCCTTGAAGATTCTCATATATGTGGCCAAAGGAACAACTTCATGTTTTCCAAAAGGCCTAGAGGACATGCATGAGGTGCCTCTTGTCTTTCCCTTTGTGTTTGTCATTTTGGTGAGTTACTATAAGATGGTGTTTTGGCTGAAAAGCCATAGCATTCTTATATACCAGTGCTAGTCAAGGATCTCCAGAGAAACAATAGGAGATTTATTTATTTATTTATTTATTATGGGATAATTCCCACAATGAGATTAAAGGAATTTCTCAAGAGATTATAGAGGCCAAGAAGTCCCTGGATCTGTCACAAGCAAGCTGGAGAACCAGGAGGAATTCAATCTGAGTTGAAAGACCAGAAGAGCCTCTTGTTTCCTACTGGCAAGAGCCAAGGAAGTTGAAAAGGAAAGCTTACTTCTCTGGACACATGTGTGCATAAGCCGGATCTAGGCACCTTCAACAACCTTTCATCTTGCTTTTTTGGAGCAAGGAAAAGAAATACATTACTTTTCCTTAAGTAATGGCAGATGGGGGCTTAGTTGTTTTCATTTGTTAAGAAAGCCACTCACCTCTGAGTGTGTCTACCCACTCTTCTTTTCCTTTAAAAAAGCCAATAATTGCTGGGTTTGGTGGCTCATGCCTATAACCCAGTGCTTTGGTTGGGAGACTGACGTGGGAGAATTGCTTGAGCTCAGGACTTGGAGGTTCTCAGCTTGTCTTATTAAAAAAAAAAAAAAAAGCCAAAAATACTCTGTCTTCTTCAGAGGACATGAAACTGTAGCAGGTCATAGGTGCTGGAAAACAAATTATGTTCTCTGAAAAAAAAAAAAAAAAGGCTGTTGTCGGAGGGCAGGAGAAGATGAACAGATGGATGTCCCAGCTCAAGTACAGAGTTAATTTTCCCTCTGCCCTCTTTTTCTTGTATTCAGACCCTCAAGAGATTAAGATGATACCTGCCCACGTTGGGGAGGACAGATCTTCTTTACTGAGTCTACATGTTCAAATCTGTTCTGGAATCACCCTCACAGATAAGCAGGAGTAATGTTTTACCAGCTATCTGGGCATCTATAGCCCAGTCAAGTTGACACATGAAATGAACCATCATAATAGCTTTCAACCAGCTGCTTCTGGTGCCAGCATCTTACATAGCAGTAAGACAATAATTGAAATTAGGGAATTGTCCTTGATAGGTTCTGTTAACTAACCTACAAATGTTACTTAAATTTCACCAGTTTCCCCTTAACACATAAGTAATGCATTACTTTTTAGAGTCTATTTCCAGGATGAGTTGTCAGTATCATAGTCCCACAATGTGCATCATTATTCTTTCCCAATATAATCAAGTATTTAACCAAGAGTTTTACTTTTTTTTTTTTTTTTTTGTGGTTTTTGGCTGGGGCTGGGTTTGAACCCACCACCTCCAGCATATGGGGCCAGCACCCTACTCCTTTGAGCCACAGGTGCTGCCAGTTATACTTTTTATTTTTATGGATGGCAAAAGCACACTATAATTTGTCTCTCACTTAATCTCTATTTTGAAAAGCCTAAGAGTTGGGACCACCAAGCCAATTTAAAGTTGCCAATGTAATTAATTTGGCAAATATATTAAGTGTAAAAATTGTATGGCGAAAATAAATAAATGTTTGAGTACTGGGCATGAAATTTCAAAGTCGTAAACTATTAGGAAACTCAACAATATTACTTATAAAAATGGCATTATGTGATGAATATATCATTTTAATTGATGCTCTTAGAGTTCTTATCACAATTTGTTTGTAGGCATATTACCATTGCAAATTACCATAGATCTGTCAATTCATACAATTGTCAGTCTGTGTGAAAATAATGGTTTTCTTGTATAATTTAGCCTTGAAGCAAATGTTTGGATATTTTAATAGAAATGTTTAATATTATGCCTTGAGATTTAAAAAAATTCCATTAATATGATAAGTCTATTGCTAATCATTTTTTCATTGTTTCAAACAGTATTTTGTGGGCGGCGCCTGTGGCTCAGTCGGTAGGGCGCCGGCCCCATGTACCGAGGGTGGCGGGTTCAAACCCGGCCCCGGCCAAACTGCAACCAAAAAATAGCCGGGCGTTGTGGCGGGCGCCTGTAGTCCCAGCTACTCGGGAGGCTGAGGCAAGAGAATCGCCTAAGCCCAGGAGTTGGAGGTTGCTGTGAGCTGTGTGATGCCACGGCACTCTACCGAGGGCCATGGGGTGAGACTCTGTCTCTACAAAAAAAAAAAACAAAAAAAACAAAAAAAAAACAGTATTTTGTGAATAAAATGTTAAAATCTCAATACAATATCAGTAGGATTCTAAAATCCTTTTGATAGGACCAGGGACATAATTTATAGGTCCCAGTGCAAAATGAAAATGGTGGTCTCTTTTCAAAAAATTATTAAGAATTTCTATGCAGGGATGGCAGAGCTTTAAGTCAAGTGTGGGGTTTTGCTATGGGGGGGCCCTGTGTGACCACACAGATCGCATGTCCATGACATTACAGGAAAGATTGCACAGACTGTACATCTAAGGGTCTGTCAGATGGAGAAAATCTCTCACAAGGGTAGGTTGGTTCTCCTGGAGAATTCATGCTTAAATGAATTCCCTACTACCCAGGACAAGCCTTTGTTTATTGATTCAAATCACTTCTAAACTCTTTTCAATCCTTCTTTACTTTCCTCAAACTTTTTGTCTATTCCCACTCCAACATACCTGCCTTGCTGAGAATATGACTAGAACTATCTCAATGTCTTCCTAAAAAACCTCCAAATACACCTGTATCCACACCCATGTTCCTCTTTCTCCCCTTCTGGCCACCTAAAGCCAATCCCTTCTTCCTTGAGCTGTGGCTCTTGTACCCATTCACCTCCCCAAAACCTGTCATGGTCAATTAATTTTTCTTCACTTTAGACATTCTGCCTTTTTGTTACAACTTAATCCTCCTCATGAGTTATAAGTAAGTTTAAATATCTTCCTTTATATCCAACACACATGCAAATAAGTCTCTTAAAACCACATGTTAAATCCAACTAACGCCTTATCTAATTGCCCCCCTTCATAGCTAAGGTTGTAAATTTTCTATACTTGCTGTCATTTTCTCACCTCAATTCTAATCTGGCCTTCCTGTCCTGATTTTACAAACTCAGATTTACCTAAAATCATCAGTTTCTTCTGTGCCATTGAATTCTTTTTTTTTTTTTTTTATAGAGACAGAGTCTCACTGTACCGCCCTCAGTTAGAGTGCCATGGCGTCACACGGCTCACAGCAACCTCTAACTCTTGGGCTTACGTGATTCTCTTGCCTCAGCCTCCCGAGCAGCTGGGACTACAGGCGCCCGCCACAATGCCCGGCTATTTTTTTGTTGTTGCAGTTTGGCCGGGGCTGGGTTTGAACCCGCCACCCTCAGCATATGGGGCCGGCACCCTACTCACTGAGCCACAGGAGCCGCCCAAGTGCCATTGAATTCTTAAGACACTTGCTTATCCTAACTGTACATGGGGATCTCAAGAGCACTCAACCAGCTAATTAGACTTCATTCTTCCTCAGCATCATGCTTCCTCTTGGTTTTGGTAACTAGACAGTCTCATGTTTTTCTTCACATTTCTCTTGCTTCTCCTTAGCTGTCGCCTTGTCAGGTTTTTCCTTCTCTATACACCCATTATGTGATTTGGTGGGCACCATCAAGATAGTGCTCGGACCTTCTTTCACACTATGTTCTCACCCTAAGGGAGCTCATCTCAGCTCGAATGCCACACATACAGCAATGATTCCCAAATTTATACTTATGGCCTGAAACTTCCCTCTGAGCTGTGGACTGGTAGTTTTAACTACCTGCTTAACATTTCCTGTTGGAATTAAAATCCATTAAAGTTCATATATTTTCATCTCCTGACTAATCACTCCTAAATCTGGACTGTTTCCAGAGTTTTCTATCTCAGTGAATGGCACTGCCACTCAATTAGTTGTATAAGCCTTTGCTCCCCTCTCCATCACCTTTTGATATCCAAATAATCTTTCTTGGATGACTCTACAATATCTCCTAACTACTGCTCACATCTCTCAATTTTCCTCCACTTCTATTAAAACCATTGCAGCCCAATGATTTCTCCTTTTTGGTCTGCCTAACTACCTGTCCGACTTCTAACATTTTGGGTTCCTCCTCATTCTTGAGACTCTTGCTCTTACAGTTCACCCTATGATTTTTCTTTCTGTTTGGAATGGTTTTGCCTTTCTTCTTATCTAATTAACTTCTACCATCCTTCAAATCTCCGTTCAACTGGCTCTTCCTCAGTAGATTCAAACCTTGAATTGATACAAGGTTTCTATTTATTAATATAAGCAACAGAAGCTTTTCGTGATCTAAAAATAAAAAAAGCATGGTGGAAAAAAATATTCGTAACTCACAGATGAAATGCTTATACATTCTGGAGAACCAAGCCTTAGCATTTAGGAATAATGTGCTAACCAGGCTCAGAAACTGGCCTGCGAAAGAAACTGCTACCATCATCACTGAGCTTTAAACTGTAGAGTTTGTACCACCATCACTTCTGCATTACACCAATGAGATGGAGGAGAGGAGGAGGAGGAGAAGGAAGAGGAGGAGGAGGAGGAGGAGGAGAGAGAAAGAGATAAAGGGAAGGGGGGGAGAGAGAGAAGCACTCACTGCACTGGGCTACAAGGCAAACTGGGAAAGCTAGTATTTGATATTTTTAGCCTAGTGGGAGGCATTTTATGGTTCCCACCAAGGCTTATAATTTAGAAAATTCCCTAAATATTTGAAAGGAACTCAGATATTGGGTAGTGAAAAAGCAGCACAAAATCTCTATGAAAGATTTCTCTGATCTCTGCTAAGTTAAATTCCATTACTGACTCACACTGCAACATGCACTACTTAATGGCATTTGTAGCAGTTGGAATTTTGCATTTATACATGTGGTTGCAATTTGCCCTGTGCTTTCTATCTGTTTCCCTCAATATCCTGCCAACTCCCTGAGAGGACTGTGTCCATTTTTTCTCACCTGTGGATTCCTAACACTTAATACATTATAGGTGCCCAAAAATATTTCTTGACAAAATGACATTTAACCTATAAAAAAATTATTTCTACCCAAACAGATTAAATAAGCACAACAAATTCTCTTATTTGGTGAACTTACGTTATATCCTTCTGCATCTTTAAGAGGTGCAGTTCCCACCCTTAAAATCCAGATTATGGGGATTTTTTTTAAACTGCACATCTTCCCCCTTTAAACCCCAGATGGGAAAAGCACCCTACTGTTGTCCTCTTGTGAAAGGAACTGAAGTTATTTATTTAGTGGACACACCTTCACAGAAACAACTATTTGGATGAATTTCAAAATGTCTTTCACATTGAGCGAGGATATAACAATGGTCTCTCCAATCCCTAAAGTAAATACGGTAGTAACCCAAGAATTAAGAGACTTTTATGAGTATCCACTGTGCTCCTTGCATGTTCCTCTTTCGTTCTGAGCTCAAGAGAATTTTTGGCTTTTTTGATTTTGGCTGAAGGTGTGTAATTGCTACACTGTCTCTTAATTCTGTCAGAGGTAGCACACAGGGAGTCTCAGCCAAATGGATCTGGCGAAATTAAGTCAGTCCCCTGAAAGAAATGGAGAACTGTACCATGTTTAGACTCTGGGTGCTGTTTCCAAATTTTTCTTAAGCTTTAACTGTAAATAATCCTGGAAAGAGAAAAATTATACAGAATAAAAATCCTGAACATTAGTTCCATATAAATTTTTCCATGGAAGCCTAACTAGCAGGTGTTCCTTTTCTAGGACTACCATAGCAAAGTACAACAGAAATTTGTTGTCTTGCAGTTCTGAAGGCATAAGGCTGAGATCAAGACATTTGCAGGGCTGGCTCCTTCTGAAGGCTGTGCCTCTCTGCTAGTTTCTAACAGCCTCAGGTGTTCTTTGCTTGTGGATGGGATTCTCCCTGTGTCTTCACATCATATTTTCTCTGTAAATTTCTGTCTCTGTGACAAAATATCCTCTTTTGATAAAGATCCCAATCACATTTGATTATGGTCTAATGACCTCATTTTAACTTGATTACTTCTGAAAGGCCCTCTGTCCAAATAAGACTACCTCCTAAGATTTGGGGATGGAGGACTTCAACGTATCTTTTTTGGGAAGACAGAATTCAATTCACAACATACCCTTATCTGGGAAGACCCAGATGTAGGTAGACTGTTATTTCTGGCAGAGGGCAAACAGGTAGCAAGGAAGTGGCTAAGGACAGAGAGCTGGAACTGAATTGTAGCTAGGAACCAAAGTGTAGCTAGGAACCATCCCTGGTGGGAACATATTTAGTTAAGAGTTCCTAGTGACCTTTAACTGACCTAGAGCTCATTACCATCTAATTACCACAGCAAGACATCTGTTGTCTTGGAGTTCTGAGGGTATAAGGCTGAGATCAAGGCATCTACAAGGCTGGCTCCTTCTGAAGGGAAGACCCACGTGAAGAAAGGGAAACTATTATATAACCAACCTGTTATATAACCTATTATATCATCTGTTATATAAGCTGCCAATCACCCCAAATGCAGGAAACAGCAACCAATCCTTCCAGGAGCAAGGCAGAACGAAATAGTGAGCATATAAGAGGCAGCATGTGCTCAGACTTCAGCCACTCTCTCCACTCGTGGAGACTGACTTTGGAAGGTATTTTCCCTTTGTGTCATTTCCGTGTTCACTTTCACTTTGTATAGCTTCTTTCTTTCTCCTATAATGAATTGAGTGGGATTGCTTTGTATCTGTGTTCACTCTGACATTGGCTTGACTCGGTACCAGTACTCATTCTTGACTCTGGGAACCAGGGGACCGGGGAGACTCCAGATGGATCTAACAAGACTACCTGTGATGCAGCTGCAGATGGGACAGTTTGTGCAAGCAGAGGCACTGGATGGAGGCTGGCAGACTACACAAGAGCAGTACAAGCAGGATAAACTCAGCTATCAACAGCCACCATCCAAATAAAGGGAGTATTATATCCGGAGAAAGAATAGAGCTTTGGACGTCTGGGTTTTTCTCATGCCCTCAGAAACCAGCACAAATAAGTGCCAATTTCTAGAAACAAAGGACAAGCCATTGCTCTAACCCTATAAAAATTTCAAGATAAAATATATCATTGGTTGAAGAATTAAACATTACCAGAAGTATTTAAATAAAGTTGAAGATAACATAGCTATTTCCTTATAGAAGATAAAAATGGAATTATAACTCTGGTTTATCATGGGAAATGCACAAGAAATTGTCCCAACTGATTGACATCGTACACACTGTGCCTCTCACAGTCCTGTACAGCTTTAGTCCCTGTTGAGGATGAAATTCTATATTAGCTTGTGTGATTCCTAGATTAATGTCTGTCTGCCCCTCTAGAATGTTACCTGCCCATGAGCAAAGAATGCATTTTTGTTGTTTTGTTAAGTTTTTAGTTCTCAGCCGTGATACAGATGTCATCCTACAGTACAGCCTCAATAAATATTTATTTGTTATGAATAAATGAGGTAGTAGTTGAATTAATTCATTTACTATTCCGTCAAATGCTGTATTAGTCAGTCATATATAGATAAAATTGACTGTTCTACCAGTATAGTTTAAGAGCTGCCAGAGAAGTTATGATGAAAAAGTAGTAATAATTGTTCTCAAAAAGTGTAGGATCAGAATATATAAAAACTCAAGTGATGGGCAGTGCCTGTGGCTCAGAGGAATAGGGCATCGGCCCCATATGCCGAAGGTGGCGGGTTCAAACACAACCCCTGGCCAAGAACTACAAAAACAAAAACAACAAAAAACCCCAAGTAATTACAAAAGCAATATGCAATGGTAAATTACAAGAACAAAGAGCATGGAGTGACTCAGCTACAGGGATGCAGAAGGTGGGAGTGGCCAACAGTCTGACAGCAGGGAAAATAGTTTATGACAGAAACAACATTTGAGATGGGTGTTAATGGATGGGTAGGATTTTGACAAATAAAAAAATGAGAGTAAAGAGAAATGGTGAGAGAAAGGACCAAAAATGATGCTTTTATATTAGCAGGTAGTTACATTTCAGATAGTTAGACAGGTGGGGGGAAAAAAACTAAAATACAGAGTTGTTAACGATAAAAATTAAAATTAGATTAGGAGCTTTATTTGCCAGACTGAAGAATTTAGATGACTTTTGTGACTGGAAAACAATACATATTTTTAAACAGAGCAGTGTTTCCTTGGGAGACTATTGGCTAGCAGTGGGCAGTGTGGGGTTGAATGGAAGTTAGTGAGATGAGGAAGATTATTTGAGAAACTGCTATACTAGTCCAGGGCCAGTGAGGGCAAACACGTGTAGATTCAGAGATCTGAAACTTAACACAATTCGGGCATTTTAAGAAAATAAATACAAAATCAAGTGTAGAGCTAAATATTCATTTAAAGAAAAAATCATAAAAACATATACAGTGTGTCCATAAAGTTGGTGTGCAATTTAAAAGTTGTCTATTTTTAATCGCACACCAACTTTATGGACATCCTATATTTTAGAGGCCAATAAATGCTGTAAATATAAAAAATCCAGAAAAATATCAGAATTTATTTATTAACAAGCTGACACGTAGGCATTACATTTTATTTTCTTAGACTTTTCAAGCTGCATACTCATTGCCTCTTCTCATGGAGATGTAACATAATTTTCTGTGAAGAGAACAAAAGGATGATTTCCTTTTTTTCTGTGGTATGATTAGCCATAGCTTAAAAAGCTGGTTGATAGTTTTGGAAAGTTTCTTCCAATTTTATAACTTGTTATTGGTAATTTCACATCAGGATATCTTCTGATATGTTGGAATACATAAACATATAACTTCACCCAGAAACATATTTTCTGTTTATATTCAAAGCATCTAATAATTTTGTATTACAAATTAGCCATCAGGAAAGAAACAAATAAAGGGTATGTTTGCACTTGCACGTGCTGCATTACTGAATATATTGTTGACAAGACAGAACATGGTTAAGAAGTGAATCTTCTCCTTCTAACTGTACACATCTAATGAGCAAACAAAATTTCCCCACTTGGTAGGTGGAAGAAACTTCTAGAAGGACAGACCTGCAGCAGGACCAGGGAGCAATGCTTCCAGACTACAGCAGGAGGCTGGAGGGGTCTCTAGGAAAAAATAAAATTCAACTGGCAGATCTCTTAATGTGTTGGAATATAGTAAAAAGAGTTTTTTGTTTGTTTATTTGTTTGTTTAATTATTTTTTTATTTTTACATATACATGTGTTTATTAGGTTTCCATTTTTGCCTTCACAAAATTAAAGAGGCTTAAAATTTAATAACAATAACAATGTTTAAGATAAGGACTAGAAACAAAAACCTTTTAAAGAATGAACGAACATAAATACATTCAGAAAAGAAATCAGAGAATTGCTGCATCGAAATATTAAGCAATAATAGTAATAATAATGCAAAGAAAGTAACATTCACATTGTCAAATAAGAGTATGCCTGTTATAGAATGCTTTGACTCTGAGATTCAGTATGGAGTCATCAGCTAACTTCTTATTTTTTTTTTAAGTTTCAAAAAAAAAAAGTTTTTTTTTTTTCCTGTACAAAAGTTTAGAACAGAATTAATGATAGGCACAAAGAAAATTGAATCTCAAAATGAGAGTTAATTTTAGGAAACCAACACTTAATACAAGAAAGGGAACCTATTAGCATACTACATATTTCTGCTGTGAATAATATTCAGTAGGTATAATAATGTAAACACTGAATATTGATTTAACACCCTAAAATGCATTATAACTATAATTGGTGGGAGATTGTTGGGGGAAAGGAGGGAGAAGGCGGAGGCTACAACCAGTCTGAGTCCTCTACTATAAAAACAAGTAAAATCAGCTTAAGTAATATGCCCTGAAATAGTCTGTAAAAGTTGAGGAAGGCCAGTTGTCCATATTTAGGAGCTTTCCAATCCCTGCTCCCACCGTTTTTCCCGACTCCTTGACTCATTTGATCCTTGTTCTCACCTCTCTTCTCTCCCCCACTTTTGACTTTGCATTAACCCTTGCTGGCATAATCTGTTGTTGCTTCATTGGAAGGAAGTACAGAAGAAATTGGCAGAAGGGCTGCCTCTGAGGGAATCGTCAGAATCCAGAGGTCAGCAGATCGCAGATACTTTGAGACAGATGAAGCCAGGTGCAATGTCCTTGAAGAAGTGAAATCCAAACACCAGCTTCCCTTCTCAGTCTAGAGTGCCTGGTCAAGGGAAGCGAGTACTTTCTGCTCCTTAACTCCCCAACACCAGACACAGCTGAGAGTCTCAGGGCGCTGGAAAGCAGATCACTAGAGAAGAGAGAGCATGAGGACTGAATAGGGACGTTTGGGTGCTGTATGTTCAATATTTATTGACACGAAATCAACCTGCACATATCAGTGTGTCTCACTTCCCAGTTTCTAGGCAAAGATTGTCACATGGAATATTCCACTCTCTAGATGCCAGGTAATTGAAGCCTCTCTGTCAATGGCAGCAATGAGGAGGTGGGGATGGGCCTGCTGCAAAGAATGCAGAAGTTTAAACTATGCACCTCTCTGTATATTAGTTTTCATATATGCGATCATCTCTACATGCTGTTCTGTAACGTTTTCGCAAAATAAAATATGAAATTCCTACTTAGTGAACTATACATCAGTAAATAATTCATTCTCTAAATATTTTTTGGTGATCTCCTGAGGAGCTTGGCTGGCCTTTGAGACACAATAGTGAACAGGGACTAGACAGTGACGCTCCTGGACTTGATGTCCTTTTTCTTGGGTCTGTAATTTATTATTTGAATCATTTCAACAAGTTGTATAGTATATTAATGTTCTTTTCCTCCCCAGGATTCTTGACGTAAATGTACACATTTAGTAATAACGGAGCCAGAATTTGGACCCAGATTCTATTCCAAAATCCGTATTTTTACTGCATATGTTTCATATGTAAAACTAAAGTTCAGAAAAGAAAGAATGTGATACACCGACTAAAGAAGTGTGAAGAAAAAGTTTAGGGAGTTTTAAAAACTTTGCCACATTTGCTTTATCTCTCTCTCAATAGATTTAAGTAGATGCATATAATTAAAAATAATTTTAACTTACTTAACAATTACTTCCAGATATCATGAACATTTATTCCTGTATATTTCAGCATGAATACCTTAAGAAAATAAAACTACAATATTATTGTTACACCCCCTAAAGTTAACATTGATATGATAATATTTTCTAACACAGAGACCTTATTCGAGATTTTCCATGGCTTTGTGAGACCAGCAAGTTGTTTATTCATTGCCTTTGGAACAGCTTTCAGCTGAAAATGTAACACAAGTAAGTAGGAAAAGACCAGAGAGAAGTGGAGAATACTGTACCCTGGCAGCTCAGGTGCAAACCAGGGTGAGGTAGGGTCTGACCATGAAGAAAAGAGATATTATTACCTAAAGTCTAGAACTTTTTTTTTGTTTTAATAATAGGGTCTTGCCCCATTGCCTAAGCTGGAGTACACTAGTATGATCATAGTTCGCTGAAGCCTCAGACCCCTGGACTCTAATAATCCTCTTGCCTCACTCTTCCAAGTAGCTGGAACTACAGGCAGGCACTACCATGCCTGGATAATGTTTTTATTTTTTCATGGAGACAGGGTCTCACTATGTTGTCCAGGCTATTCTCAAATCGGGGCCTCAAAAGATCCTCCTGCTGTGGCCTCCCAAGTGCTGGGAATTTGGGTGTGAGCCACCACACCAGCCTAGGAAAGGAGGACACTGCTATTAATGGCATTTCTAGAGAGTTGGCTGGAGTTCATAGAAGACATGAAGTGAGGAAGTGTTTTCTTTCCCTGATCAGAAAAGAACCATTATCCACCCTGAACTTGAAGGCATTTGGAGGTAGAGCTGTGGAATTGTTCCAATTTGGCATTGTGGTAGGCAGCTCTTGAATGGTCCCTAATGATCCTCACATCTTCGTATTCACACCCTGGTAGCTCCCCCCACATTGCACCAGGGATGGACGGTGCAGCCAGTGGAACATGGCAGTGATGTACTACCCCTTCTGAGATTAGTTTAAGCAGACACCGTGGCCTCCGTGTCTGCCTCTGTTCTTGATCATCTTCCATCTTCGTAGGAAGCCAGCTGCTGTGTTGTGAACTGCCCTGTGGACAGTCCCACAGCTAAGCAGCTGAGGCGTCTGGCTAACATCCGCATGTGAGCTTTGAACTGGTTCCTCTGACCCAGTCTGGCCTTCAGATGACTTCAGCGACAGTTTACTATTAACTTGTGAAAATCCTGAGTAGAACTGCTTGGTGAAGGTACTCTTAAACGCTCGACTTCAGAAACTGTGTAAAATAATAGATATTTGTTATTTAAACAGGCAAGGTTGGAGATTAAAAAAAAATATTGCTTAGTAATATATTAGTTTGGCTGAGCTAAGCTACATTTACCAGAAATCTCCCTTCCTGTGTGTTTCGGGTTACTCTGGGTCACAAGGAAATTTCTCATGGGAGATTTGGAAGATGGAAGGGAGGCAGTAGCCTTTTATATCACACATGTCGTCACCTACCTGCTAATTCATCTAGCCGGTGTGAGACCAGTGGCCAGGCTTGCAGCTGGATCCTTTTTCAGCTTGTCTGTCTGCTGAGCTGGGTGTCTGGGTTTAGTGCTGTGAAGAAGAACACAGCTCCTGCAGGACATCTGCACCACCCCGTCAGAGCAGTGTGAACCATCAACTTTCCGTCTAAGCTCCCGGGCCTCACCTGTGCATTTGCAGTCCAGGTGGCTCTTCTTCTCTCCCATTCTACTTTCCATCTTTCCTTCCCAAATGCACTCTTTGTGGACATCAAGTCCAGCTTCAGACATGAAGAAAACGAGCCTACAGAAACTGCTTAACAATTCAAAAATTGAGTAAGGTCAAATCTCTGTATGCATGTGATATATAGCATGTGTGTGTGTATACACACAAGGGCATACATGCCTGCCCCCCCCCCACACACACACATACACTTGTCGCTTGGTTTGGGTTGCATAAGATCAGCTGGATCCATTACCAGGAAGGAACAGGTCATATTTATTGGCATAGTTAATGACTGCTCACTTGTTTTTCTCTTCTGTTTCTTCCAACTCCGGTTATCTATCCTTTTATCTAGTATGCCTACAAAGGAAATTCTATCATACTGTTTTCTCTAGGAGTAAAACATCAGTATGCTTGCAAATGAAACCTGAGATGTAGTAATTAAAATTATAATTCAGAATGACATTGAAAGGAGAAAGATACTGACAGTTCCATGTGTTTGAGGGGCAAAGTAAAGACAAACAAAGTAATGCAGTGAATTCCTCACATGCTCTCCTTGCATGAAAGTGGAAGGAGAGGCCTCCTTTGCTGTCCTTCGCTCTTCTAACAGGTTCAATCTAGAGATGAAGATAGGAGCCCCAACAAAGCAATCAGTAATGTAGTTTGCACCCAGGTTAAGCCTCACACTTGCGTATTCATTTGGTCTATGAAAGCACTCCATGTGCTTTTTTCCTTGTAAGAAAGACATAATTGTGGGAAGTATTACACTATTTATTTTTAAAACTGGTATTATTCTAGCATATAATGTTCAGAGGAGGAAGGAATTGATGTTTTTAAGATATCCACCACAGGCATGGAATTGGATAGGTACTTCACGTAAATGATTTCACGTGATCTACACAACAATGCCTGAGACTGAGGACGGCTGCCAGTGTTTAACAGTGGTAAGACAGGCTCAGAGAACTTGCCCAATTTGCGTGTACAGAGCGGGTCTGCCAGACTTCAATGTCCTTTCTATTAAACTGCACTATTCTCTTGAGAAACTGCAGTTCTGAAAAGAATAACCTCAAGAAGAATACCCATTAGTTTCTTCATTGGTCTGAAAAAAATGTGTATCTTCAAAAAATGTTTCTAAAGTTTGTGATTTGACACTGAGTTACATGCTTCCAGCATATTTATGTATGATTTATATTATGAGCTTTGTCCTCTCAAAAATCAATTCTCTCAAGAGTCAGCGCGGCATTGAGGTTAAAAAAGTGAATTTCCAAGGTCACGCTGCATGGGTTCATAGCAATGGTTCTACCACTTTCTCTGTGACTTGGGGAAAGTAACTTACCCCCTCTCTGCTTCAGTTTTCTCTAGTTTGAAACAGATCTAATCATAGTGCCCACATTTAGTATTATTAAGATTAAAGTTTATATTTCGTCAAAAGCCACAGTCTAACACACAGAACATTGACTGTGGGCCAGACATTACTTTCAGTACTCTGCATAACAACTCGTTCATTACAACGTCCCTATGAAGTAGGCTTTGTTATTATTTATTTGTTAAATCTATTTATTTCCTTGTTACATTTATTATTTATTTGTTAAATAAATAAATTCTGTCTTGCAGATGATAAAATGGAAGCACAGGGAGACTTAGAGGTATTTGCTCAAAGTCACCTATTAAAACAAAGTAGTTTGGCTTTGGAGTTTATGACCTACTCCACTAAGCCAGACTGCATCTCAGACACTCAGCAGAGTGCAGAGTTCATACGCCATAAATGTTAACTGTGATATATGCTCTATAAGTTCTTGCAGTGACCTGGCTTCTGTAATCTGTGCTAAACATGATCCCGAGTGCTGAGTGCCACATTTATGAGTGTCCAGGAATCATTCAGTGATCATCCAGGCACATTCAGTGCCACTCCAGGTGAGCCTGTTTACAATGTGCTCATAGGAGCCAAACTGTAATTTCTCCTAAGTGTGCTTCAGCGTGTTTCTGAGTATACTGATAAGTGCCAGGTACCATTTTGCCTGAAAAATCAAGAATGAAATGCTGAATGGATTTACTATAAGCAACTATCCCGACAATTAATGACAATTAAGGTTATGGGGGGGGGAAAGCAGAAAGAGGGACGGAGGGAGGGGGGTGGGGCCTTGGTGTGTGTCACACTTTATGGGGGCAAGACATGATTGCAAGAGGGACTTTACCTAACAATTGCAATCAGTGTAACCTGGCTTATTGTACCCTCAATGAATCCCCAACAATAAAAAAAAAAAAGAAAGAATATACTTTTTTCAATATGATATATAATTTTTTTTGCAAGTCTGATGTCACATAGTGTTTTTAAAAGTTCTTCTCTCTTTGATACTGTTCTGAAATGCTGTGGTATCCCAAGAGAAGGAAAGTGTGAGTAATCACCACCTATATTATAATATTTTTTGAAATAAAAAGCCATCTTCAGACTGTCGTTTTTTTTTTTTTTTTCCTTAGGATCCTCTCTCTCACATTTTAGGCATGCAGTGGGCGTGGTTGTTAGTCATACCATGGGTTACATACTTACATCAAACTGATAGAGCCAGTGCCTATCTGATTCATCACTATATCACCAATGCCTAGGGTAGAACCAACAAATATTGGATGCTTAATTAACATATGCAGAACTCTTGTTTTTTAAACTGTCTTTGCCATGAGCTCAACAGATTAACTGATAACAACTGTGTCTTACAGAATAATGGTTCTCAAGATGAGGCACCCAGACCAGCAGCATCAGCTACTCATGGTAACTTATTAGAAAGGAAAATTCCAGTTCCCATCCCAGGTTATGAAATAAGAAACTCTAGCTTGTGCTCCAGCAATCATGTAAAATCTCTCCAGGTAGGGGCGGCACCTGTGGCCTCATACTGAGGGTGGTGGGTTCAAACCCGTCCCCAGCCAACCTGCAACAAAAAAATATCTGGGCATTGTGGAAGGTGCTGTGATACCAGCTACTCAGGAGGCTGAGGCAAGAGACTCGCCTAAGCCCAGGAGTTGGAGGTTGCTGTGAGCAGTGTGACACCATGGCACTCTACCGAGGGTGATAAAGTGGGACTCTGTCTCTACAAAAAAAAAAAAAATCTCTCCAGGTAAATGTGATGCACATTAAAGTGAGAGACCTCTGCTATAGATTTAACCAAAGCATCTCTGAAACACAGGTAATCTACAACTAACTCATAAAGAAGTTGGTCATTTAGCACTCTTCCTGATACATCTTTAAACAGGAGCAGTATTTTCACGTGGTACAGTAGGCCAATTCATGAGGCAGAGCTGAAAATAAAGGTGGCTTCCAGATTCCTGGACACTCATAAACCAATTGATTCAGAATCTCTGTGGGGTGGAGTTGGGCTGCATATTTAATAACATCTTTGGAATTTCTTATGCAAAACTGGTTTATGAGAGCCTTGGCCTAAGATCAACTATACTCTGAAGTGATTCTGTCTGAATAGATTTTTTCATTGCTTAAGTCCCAGGGGGAAATTGGTATGTTTGTCCTGAAGCCTGTTTGGTTGTCTGTCTGAGATCATTTCTGCCTTTTTCCTGATAGTATCATATTTTGCTAAATAAAAGCTGTCTAATCATTAGAATTCCTTGTTTGTCCGACCCACCCTTTGTAACCAGTTATCTAGTTTCAGGTTTCCAACTGGTCATTGTCTTGCATAATATGCCTCAACAAATTATGGTGATAAATGAAGCATGGTCATGGAACTTTCAAAGAATACTTCTCTGATTGTGTAATCTATGTGTATGTAAGAAAATTTTGAATGGTTCCCACAATTAAGACACTAGCTCTGAATTAAGTCTATTTTCCAAGTCTCCATCACTTAGTTGTTAGAAGGCAAAAAACTTATTTAAAGGGTACTAATTTATAGGCAAGGAAAGAAATATTTCAATCCAGGTACACAGAAAGAAGTCTTGTATTTCTGTAAGGGCTGTTAGCTGTTAACAATCTGTCATTGCTTGCTTTGAGCAGCATTTCATTCTTAATAGTCAGAGTCGAAAGGACTGTCCCTAGGTGAGAGGTCTATATATATATTTACAAAACCTGAGAGGTTCTGAAAATGGGTAAAAACAAAGAAAGGTAAACGAGAATAACTGACTTTATGCTCTGGAATAAGAGCTAAATACATTTGTAGTTTGTGATAAAATACTCCAACTTAAGAAAAAAAAGAATCAGTGAATATAGGTGAGGGTGTCTACCTGTTAGAAGAAGTTGCCAGCCTAATCCGGGCTCTATTTTTGTTCTCAGTTGCACTGTGCATTTTCTGTTTCCTGGCACGGAGGCGTGGCAGTTCATACTGATCTCTTCCAGGCAGTAGCAGTGGCAGTTCCACCTGCCTTCCCCCTGCCCCCACCCTGCCCCCCCAAGGTCCAATGGATATCTATCTAAATGTAGTCCTGACAAACAAGTCCATGAATTCAAGCACAACCTTCTCCTTTAGGCTAAAACTGTTCTACCATGCAGTCAGTCTGCTGATGCTGGAACTGATTACTCACCCTGTACTTCCTGGTTCCTATGTTCATAAATTCCTTGAATTAGCTGAAGAATGTAGTCTAAGCAAATTCCAGTTCCTTACTGAGACACTTAACTGAATTTCTCTTTTACCCTGTTTTCTTCTCTTCCCCCTTTCTAGTTCTTTTACTCTGTTATCATTTGCCTAGATTTATATTTTCTGCTCCCACCCTATATTACGTTGCTTTCTTTCTGTCAATTTCAGAACAATGCCAATTTGGATTCTGAAAACAGATACTTTCATACATATATATTGGAAGCCCTCGCTTTGCATGAACTTCAGTTACCTTAGTTAACTCCCTCAGCATCACAGTTCAGATGTTAGTGACCACAGTATATAATCTGGTAATTATGTGAAGTACAAACTTTGCTGTTAGCTTTTTGGTCCACAAAACACTGCAAATAACAGATGCTGCCAGTCATGATCAGTGACCTTCACTTCATTTCTTTCAAAATCTGTCAGTGATTGGTCACTACACATCTGTTTTCAGTTCACACACAGAAAGCAAGGCAAGTGGTTGTGTTTCTTGGTTTCCTAGCAGTCAAGAGATACCGTAGGCAAAGTAGTTTAACTTTCAAAGCAATACTACTATCACCTCAATGCTCTTGGGGATGTGAAAATGTGAACATTTGCTTTTACACCAAACGCAACTTCATTAATCAGTCAATGGGCCAAGGAGTTTAACATTTAGAGTCTTATTTCTCATAGAGTCCAAGACAGGCTAAAGATGCTACAGGGGAAAATTACGTAGCTGAGTTTCAGAAGAAACATGGCATGGAGCATCCATCGAAAACATGAACATTACAGAAGGAAGTAAAAGTGAGTAATATCTATGCAGTGTGGCAGAAACTTTCAGAGCACTGTTCAAATAATTTTGTAGGATACAAATCAAGAAAGGGTGTATAGAGTTAAAAATAGCTGACTTCAACCTTGTGAAGTAGATAAATATATTTCATCCCTCAATATACTTCTCTGACATATTTTGAGATGACTGTTTAGCGGTCTGTGAACAGAAGTAGCCCTGCAGTGTTATCTCTTGTGGGGTTACACTGAATCTCTGGATTCAAGCATTTCCTTGTCTGGAACTAGGAGAGATTAACTGAGATTCTGAACCCTTTAAGCTTCTGAAACATTTACCATCTATTCTTTTTGAGGAATACTTATGAGATTTAAACTACATAACAAGACCACCTTTGCTAGACAGGCCTTTTCCTCTTCCCACTCCCATAGTCTGTCAGGCACTGTAACCTGATTACCACCATAACCTGGTTTGGGCCATGCTCTAAGTCCCCATTTTGAAGTAGTCACCATATGGGTCTCCCCAGTGTACACAGTAATACATTAGATGTCTTTTCTCCAATTAATCTGTCATTTGTTTTTTCAGTGAAACTTCAGAAGGTGGCCAATTTTCCCTTGGCCTATACACATTGCCCCATGTTTTGGAAAAGATTAAGTAATATAGGTATTAGTTCCTCTTTACAGGTTTGGTAGAATTCTGATGTGAATTCATCTGGTCCATATTACCCAAGGCAATTTACAAATTTAATGCAATCCCTATCAAAGTACCACCGTCATACTTTAAAGATTGTGAAAAAAATAGTACTTTGGTTTTTTTTTTTTTTTTTTGTAGAGACAGAGTTTCACTTTATTGCCCTCGGTAGAGTGCCGTGGCGTCACACAGCTCACAGCAACCTCCAACTCCTGGGCTTAGGCGATTCTCCTGCCTCAGCCTCCCGAGTAGCTGGGACTACAGGCGCCCACCACAACGCCCGGCTATTTTTTTGTTGCAGTTTGGCCGGGCCTGGGGTTGAACCCGCCACCCTCGGTATATGGGGCCGGCACCCTGCTCACTGAGCCACAGGCGCCGCCCAGTACTTTGTTTTATGTGGAACCAGAAAAACCTTGAATAGCCAAGACATTACTCAGAAATAAGAAGAAATCAGGAGGAATCATGCTACCAGACTTCAAACTATACTATAAATCTATAGAGATCAAAACAGGATGGTATTGGTACAAAAACAGAGAGGTAGATGTATGGAACAGAATTGAGAACCAAGAGATGAACCCAGACACTTATCATCATTTGATCTTTGATAAGCCCATCAAAAATATAAATTGGGGAAAAGATTCTATATTTAACAAATGGTGCTAGGAAAATTGGCTGGTGACTCGTAGAAGACTGAAACTGGACCCAAACTTTTCACCCTTAACAAAAATTGACCCTCACTGGATAAAAGATTTAAACTTAAGACATGAAACCATAAAGAGTCTTAGAGAGAGTGCAGGAAAAACACTTGAAGAAATTGGCCTGGAAGAATACTTTATGAGGAGGACCACCCAAGCAATTGAAGCAACACCAAAAATACATTACCGGGATCTGATCAAACTAAAAAGCTTCTGCACAGCCTCTAAGAACACAGTAGGTTAAGTAAGCAGACAGCCCTCAGAATGGGAGAGTATATTTGCAGGTTATGCAAAGGTTTGATAACCAGAATCCACAGAAAACTCAAACTTTTTAATAAGAAAAGAACAAGTAATCTCATTTCATTGTGGTGAAGGGACTTGAATAGAAACTTCTCTGAAAAAGATAGGTGCATGGCCTACAGACACATGAAAAAATGCTCATCATTTTTAATCATCAGAGAAATGCAAATCAAAACCACTTTGAGACATCATCTAACTCCTGTAAGAGTGGCTCATGTAACAAAATCCCAAAACTGCAGATGTTGGCATGGATGTGGAGAAAAGGGAATACTTCTGCACTGCTGGTGGGAGAGTAAGCTAATTCATCCCTTTTGGCTAGAAGTATGGAGAATACTCAGGATCTAAAAGTAGGCATCCCATTTGATCCTACAATTTGTCTACTAGGTGTATATCCAAAAGACCAAAAATTACTTTATAACAAAGATATTTGTACCAAATTGCTCATTGCAGCTCAATTCATAATAGCCAAATCATGGAAGAAGCCCAAGTGCCCATCGACCCATGAATGGATTAATAAATTGTGGTACATGTATACAATGGAATATTATGAAGCCTTAAAAAAAGATGGAGACTTTACTTGTTTTACGTTTACATGGATGGAGCTGGGACATAGCCTACTTAGTAAAGTATCTCAAGAATGGAAGAAAAAATATCCAATGTACTCAGTACTATTATGAAACAAATTTACAATCACTCGCACTTCATATGAAGAATAGATCACAACTATGGCCCAAGATGAAGGAGGGAGGAGGAGGGATGGGAGGGGAGGAGGGAGGTTAGATCAAGGGAGGGTGAATGGTGGGATCACACCTATGGTGCATAATGCAAGGGTACATGTCAGATCTATTAGTATAGAGTATATGTCTTAACACAGTAACTAAGTAAATGAGATGAGGTGATATTAACCAGAGTGATGTAAGTGTTCCTAATTCTATATGAAGTCAGCACATTGTACCCCATAAATGCATTAATGTATTAAAAAAAAAAAGAAAAAGAAAACAAACAAAAGGATATGGAAGGATACCTCCCAGGAGATATTTCTCAAGGCAGAGGAAAGTGACTTCACTTTCAAAGGTCTCAACATAATGCTTATGTATCATTTTAAAACACTGAAAATTTCAGAAAGATATACTTTTAAAGAAACATGTTTCATATACCTGATGCTAAATGATGAAGGATACACAAAAGCCAAATTGAGTGACCTCTGTCCTCAAGGATTTTCCAATCTATTGGACACATTATAAAGAAGCATTAGGGCTGTATTCAAACTCCCTATGTGTTTAGACCAGGGAGCAAGCAGACAGCCTGTGGGCCACATGAGACGGTGTGATTGTATTTGTTCCTGTTCTGTTTTTTACTTCAAAATAAGATATGTGCAGTGTGCATAGGAATTTGTTCATAGTTTTGGTTTTTTTTTTCAAACTATAGTCCGGCCCTTCAACCATCTGAGGGACAGTGAATTGGCCCCGTTTTAAAAGTTTGAGGACGCCTGGTTGTAATGAAATACCATAAACTGCATAACTTATAAATGATAGGAATTTATTTCTTACAGTTTTGGAGTCTGGGAAATTCAAAATCAAAATTCCAGCAGATGTGGTGTCTAGTGGGAGCCCACTTTCTGGTTCATAGATGGCATCTTCTCACCTGTCCTCACATGGAGAAAGGGCAGCCAAGTTCCCAAGTTCCCAATCACTGACAAAGCACTGATCTTGTTCATGCAGGATTAAGTTATGACATAATCAACTTTGAAGGGCCCAATCTTCTAATACCATCAGCTTAAGGGTTAGGATTTCAATATATAAATTTTGAGGTGATACAGAATTTCAGACAATAGCACCAGGTTTAATAATATTAGAAAGACCTGAGAAGTAATTGTAGCTTCCCTTCAAAGGATAATGAGACTTAACATATCCCTGAATATTCACTTCTTTACTTATAAAATGGGATGATGATAATATTTATTTTATAAGATTTTCATGAGGATTAAAAATGTCTGATACTTCTAAAACTCAATTATGTCCAACATAGAACTCTGGAAGCCCCTTCTCTGGATTAAAAAAAATGTGTTTTTCCTCCAGCCTTCCCCAACTTATTAAGTAGGACTTTCTTTCACTCAATTTTCAGCATAGAATCAAAGAACTCACAGTTGATGCTTTCTTGTCCTCATGCCTTTAGTCAATATGCCTGCCAGTCCTAAGAATGCTCACTTCAATCCCCCCTCTCATCCTCTTTTTGCCAGAACTATTCAATCATTTCCTAAATGTTCTCTCTGCGTAGATCCTTTCTTACACTTTATTCTCAACAAAGCAACCAGAATGATTTTTTAAATGCATAAAACAGATCATTTCATTCCATGTTCAAAATTCTCTTATGGTTTCTCAACTTGATAAGAATAAAATCTAATACCTTTGTCAGGGCCTCCAGAATCCTACATGATCTGGCTCCTATCTCTCTCCCTCTCACACTCTATCACATAATCTCTGGGCCATATTTTTCTAGCCACATTAATGGCCCTTTGTTCCTGGAACAAGCACATCTCATCCTTATCTTGGAGTATTTGCACATGGAATCACCTCTGGCTGGCTTCTTCCCCTTGGTCATGCCTCCTACATTCTTACGTAAGCTTTCCCTAACCAATCAGCCAAAAAAGCACCCCTCCCCCCATTGCCACCACTTTATGCTGTTGAACTTTCCTCCCTGCTCTGACATCTATATAAAGTCACCACATGTTCAGAGTCCACAGAGCAGAGATCTGGTCCACATGTTCATGGTCATACCCCTAAGATACTTAATATAAGCAGATTATAATTAGACTTCATAAATACTGGTTGAAGGGAAGACTGGATTAATGTTAAATTATGTCAAATGATAGGCACATGACAAATGTAAGATATAGTTAGAGAATGATTTAAAAATGCATAAAACTCTAAAAGACAGTATAGTATATGGCAAAGCCTATAGAAAATCTAATAAGAACACAGACCCTCCACTTATGTGAGACTTTAATCTAAACCAGAATAATTTGGAAGAAAATCCATGAAGAACATGACAGTAGTTAGGCCTTGAAGGATACGTGGGATTTTCATAAGGGGAAAATAGATGCTAGAGAGCTGTAGCAATGTGTACAAAGCCACAGAGGCAGGAATACCGTATGGTCCTTTGTGGCTAGAGTGGGAGTTATGACAAGGAGCTCGCGGTATTACATCAGGGCCACATCACCGAGAATTTTAAAGGAATTTAGTTTTATAGCTCAGATAGTGAGTTTGATTTTGGAGGTGCCAAACACTGATTGTCTTAGCTGTTTTCTGCTGCTATCATAGAATTCTTAAGACTGGGTAAAAAAGAAATTTATTTGGCATACAAGTTCTGGGTCTGGAAAGTCCAATCAGTATCAAGTGGTGTGGGCCTTCATGCCTTATCATCCTGTGGCAAAGAAGAGCAAGAAAGCAAGACAGGAGGGGGTCAAGTTTATTTATTTATTTGCAGTTTTGGCCGGGGCTGGGTTTGAACCCACCACCTCCAGCATATGGGGCCGGCGCCCTACTCCTTTGAGCCACAGGCACCACCTCAAGTTTGTTTTTTAACCAGGAACCCACTCCCAGAATAACTAACTGACAGGCTTGATGCCAAAATTAATCCATTCAGAGAGGCAGAGTCCTCATGACTCAGTGACCTCTTAAAAATCCTACCTCTCAGGGCAGTGCCTGTGGCTCAAAGGAGTAGGGCGCCGGCTCCATATGCTAGAGGTGGTGGGTTCAAACCCAGCCCCGGCCAAAAAACTGCAAAAAAAAAAAAAGAAAGAAAGAAAAAAAAAATCCCACCTCTCAAGTTTCCAATACATGAACTTTAAGTAAAACATTCAAACCACAACAGAGATTTTAAGTCTGAGACTCAGAAAAGAGAGCATTTCTGAAATTGTAGATGTTTGAGCTAACCTGGCAGGGGTGAGTGTTAAAACTGAGAGAGGATAAAATAGTCCAGAAAGAGGGAACTGGAGGAAAAGTCACACGTAATGGGCGTGTGAAAGAAAAGGAACTAGCAAAGTGGCGAGGGATATTCAGAAGGGGGGAAGGGAGTCAGAGAAGCACATGTAAGCTGAAGAAGGTGAAAATTTCAACAAGTAGGTGGGGAACAACAGAATTGCTTCTTGCAAAGAGGAAGCGTGGAAAGAAGAGTGAGAAGAGGTGGTTGACTTTGATTATGGAAGATGAACTTGCTTTGCCTAAGATGGAGGAGGAATTGCTGTGAGTGAAGTGGTAAGTTGGAGGTGAGGAGTTAAGTTGTTAAATATAAAGAAAATGAGGAGTGCACCTTGAGGGGTAAATATGATTTTAAAAAGTTATTTTGTTTAGAATGGGAGAGGGGTAAGTATATTTCTAGAACAAGGGAAAGAGCCAGGGAGGGAAGATGTGAGATAGGAAGAGAAGAGAGTGGAAGGGCAGGCTGCCATGACAAGGGGAGGGGCTTCCTCATCTTGAAACGAGCAAAGACAACTTTCTTTCTGAGATAGCCCAGAGTGAAAGGGTGAATAAACTTTCAGAGAGCGGTTGAGATGATGGCTGAGGAACTTAAAAGTGTGCTTGCTGGAGACTCTCCCTGGCGGAAAGTTGTGTGTTGAGTTTTCCTGTTGAGAGGTAAGTATGTACTTCCTTTGGAAGGTCAAAGGACACCTGGGTCAGCACTGTTTTGGAGAACTGGTTTTCTGTGTAAGACTGACAGCCCAAATAAAGTTAGGTGTTTGTTCCTGTCTTCCCAATTCCACACAAATACATTTGCTAAAGGTAGGATATTTCCTATAGGAAGGTATTAGTTTCATAGATGTGGTATCATCGTAGTGAGGAAGATTGGAAAATGTGATATCATTTTAAGATTTCCTTCATATTTGTAATCATGAATTATCATTACAATATTTGGGAGAATGCCCTTATGTAATCTGATGATGTGTAGTCAGGTACTCAATAGTTACAATCAGACAATCGATAGTTTAAGTTGGTAAACACTAAAATTTCCTAAAATGCTTTTGAAGCATATTTGGACAGATGATCCTTTAGTGCAAGAGCACATGAAAAGATGCTGCCACTGTTTTTCCTCTGGTTTCTATCCTGATCCCCAGCTATAGAAGAAGGAAGGAAACCAGAAAATCAATCTCCAGCTATTACATTTTTTTTCTAGAAGTCAGAATGAATTATTTTTGACCATGTATTTACTCTCTTCAAATTACGCTTCTCTGTTGAGTACAGGCACTCAGATCTTATATAATCCTATAGGGTCATATATATATATTTTTTTTTTGCTTTTTTTATTTACCTGTTTATATCTTTTTAAGTAAAAAAAAAACTTAGTGGTGCATTTTCTACAGCCTTTTTATTTCCTTTCTTAAATCGTGGATTGAATATGTTTCTCCTCCTACAAGTACATTTTGGACAACAAAAAGTATAGCAGAGAAGAAAAGGGGAACCAAGAATAATTTTTAGGACAGATTTCCTGGTTTATGATCTTGGAAACATCACTTCCCCTGGGCTTTCTTATCTGTAAATGAAGTGAACGAGTCTCTGTGACCTCAAATTTACTGCAGGCTCCCCTCTGTGTGTCTGTCCCACTTACACACAGAGTTAGCTCTGTTGACACTAGTTCTGTTCCACTTCAGCCTTGCACCTCTGGAGGAGAACTAGACAGGGAAGTCACTTAGCACTGATGTCAGACCAAAGTGAATGGATCAATAAATTGTGGTATATGTACACCATGGAATATTATGCAGCCTTAAAGAAAGATGGAGACTTTACCTCTTTCATGTTTACATGGATGGAGCTGGAACATATTCTTCTTAGTAAAGTGTCTCAAGAATGGAAGAAAAAGTACCCAATGTACTCACCCTTATTATGAAACTAATGTAGGACCTTCACATGAAAGCTATATCCCAGTTATAACCTAAGAATAGGGAGAAAGGGGAAAGGGAGGGGAGGGAGGGGGGAGGGAGGGGGAAGGAGGGGGACTAATGGGATTAGGGGATTACACCTGCGGTGCATCTTACAAGGGTATATGTGAATCCTAGTAAATGTGGAATGTAAAGGTCTTAGCAAAATAACTAAGAAAATGCTACAAAAGCTATGTTAACTAATGTGATGAAAATGTGTCAAACGATCTATGAACCAAGTGTATGGTGCCCCATGATCATACTAATGTACACAGCTATGGTTTAATAAAAATTAAAACAAAACAAAACAAAACAAAAAAGTGTCTCTGCAGCAGAGAAAGTGAAAAAGACAGGCAGAGGCAGGGTGGCTTTGGGACACATTTCACCACGTTGTGTCTGCAGCTTTCTACTCAATGGTTTTTTTTTACCTGCAAGGAAAAGATACCCTTTCAAGAGTGGTTATTTAAAGAATAACTGGAAACCTTAGAGAGCCCTAGGGAGATCTTTACAGGGAGGCATCTGTGAGGCTGTGGTAACAGGAAAATCAGGAACCCTGCCTACTGAGGGACTGCTGTATCTCCGTCAACTTCTCCATTTCAGTTTTTCTGAGCTGCTGCTTCCTCCTCAGGCTCACTCCTCCACGGCCCTCTGCTTGTTTTTCTCTGTTTACTCAGCCTGAATGTGGCCATATATGTCCCCAAAGGGTCTCCCCAGCCCCGATCCCTGTAACTTTCAGGTCCAGAAACTACTGCCTGAATTAATTCTAACAATCTCTTAGCACAATTGCTGATGAGTCAGCGTCTGATTCATTGCCAATCTGCTGGTGGATGTATGAGCCCTGGTCAGGTATTTTTTCCCAGCCAAGTCAGCTTTGAGGGCAAGGTCAGGGAGGGAGAGAATGCAGAGGTGGACAACACCTGCCAGGTATAGAGTGATCACGCTTTGAGAGTAAAGTGAGCATTGAGTAATTACACCAGAAACAGACGTAAATCCAGAAGACACAGGCCATTGATTGGACCAATTAAACTGCCTGTTTTTTTCTTTTTTTTTTTTTTGTTTTGAGACAGAATCTCACTTTGTCACCCCTGGTACAGTGCCATGGTGTTACAGCTCACGGCAACCTCAAACTCCTGGGCTCAAGCAGTTCTCTTGCCTCAGCCTCCCAAGTAGCTGGGAGTATAGGCGCCTGCCACAACGCCCAGCTATTTTTTAGAGATGGGGTCTCGCTGTTGCTCAGGCTGGTCTCGAACCCAGGAGCTCAGGCAGTCCACTCACCTTGGCCTCCCAGAGTGCTAGGATTACAGGCAAGAGCCACCATGCCTGGCATGAAACTGCCTGTTTTAAGGATCATGAGTGGCATAGATTTTCTGGAAGTGAAGATGGGTTTAAACAATGAAACCTGTCTAGTACATGCTTCTAACTTCTAGCACATTGTATTCTTCAGTATTCCAAACACACAAATATTAATATCCTTTCTTTCCTTCAAACTATTCTTCCAATTATGGCCTGCCACATATATGTCTGCAAAAATGCTCACCCTGCACATGGTGGGGAGGGACCCAGGGACAGTCAGTTTCTGTTCATCAAGGCCTTCTATCCCCAGGTTATAATTGATTCCTCCTCTTGTTCTCTCCTTTGATCCTTCTCGTCTTCACTAGTTTAGAGACTAAAATAAATGAGTGGTTCTCAAAGTGGGATCCCCTGACCAGCATTGGTAACAGCATCAGGGAACTCATGAAAAAATTCAAATACTCAGGCCTCATTCCAGACCTACTGAATCAGAAACTGTGGAGGTCGGGCTTAGCAATCTGTGTGTATGTTTTTTTAAATTAAATCATAGCTGTGTACATTAATGCAATTGTGGGGTACAATGTGCTGGTTTTATATACAATTTGAAATATTTTCAACTAACTGGTTAACATAGCCTTCACAGTGTTTTCTTAGTTATTGTGTTAAGACATTTATATTCTACATTTAGTAAATGTCACATGTACCCTTATAATATGCACCATAGGTGTGATCCCACCAATTACCCTCCCTCCACCCAACCTCCCCTCTCTCCTCTCTTCCCCCTCCTCTTTCTCCATATTCTTGGGCTATAATTGGGTTATAGCTTTCATATAAAAGCTATAACTTAGTTTCATAGTAGGGCTGAGTACATGGGATATTTTTTCTTCCATTTTTGAGATACTTTGCTAAAAAGAATATGTTCCAGTTCCATCCATGTAAACATGAAAGAGGTAAAAATATCCATCTTTTTTAAGGCTGCATAATATTCCATGGTGTACATATACCACAATTTATTAATCCATTTGTGGGTCGATGGGCACTTGGGCTTCTTCCATGACTTAGCAATTATGAATTGGGCTGCAATAAACATTCTGGTACAAATATCTTTGTTATAATGTGATTTTTGGTCTTCTGGATATATACCTAGTGGAGGAATTGTAGGCTCAAATGGCATGTCTATTTTCAGATCCCTAAGTGTTCTCCAAACAGCTTTCCAAAAGGAATATATTAGTTTGCATTCCCACCAGCAGTGTAGAAGTGTTCCCCTTTTTTCCACATCCACGCCAACATGGGATTTTGTGATACGGGCTAATCTTACTGGAGTTAGATGATAAAGTAGTTTTGATTTGCATTTCTCTGATGATTAAGGATGATGAGGACTTTTTCACATGTCTGTAGGCCATGTGCCTGTCTTCTTCAGAGAATTTTCTCTTCAAGTCCCTTGCCCAGACTGAGTCGGGATCACTTGTTCTTTTCTTGCTAATACCTTTGAGTTCTCTGTAGATTCTGGCTATTAAACCTTTGTCAGAGACATAACCCACAAATATCTTCTCCCATTCTGAGGGCGGTCTGCTTGATTTACTTACTGTGTTCTTGGCTGTGCAGAAGCTTTTTGTTTTATTTTTTTAATATTATTTTTATTTTTGGAGTTTTTTGGCTGGGGCTGGGTTTGAAACTGCCACCTCTGGCATATGGAGCTGGTGCCCTACTCCTTTGAGCCACAGGCATCGCCATGCAGAAGCTTTTTAGTTTGATCAGATCCCAGTAATGTATTTTTGGTGTTGCTTCAATTGCCTGGAGGGGGGTCCTCCTTAGAAAATATTTTCCCAGGTCAATTTCTTCAAGTGTTTTCCCTGCACTTTCTTCTAGTATTTTTATAGTTTCATATCTTCAGTTTAAATCTTTAATCCAGTGAAAGTCTATCTTAGTTAATGGTGAAAGGTGTGGATCCAGTTTCAGTCTTCTACAGGTCACCAGCCAATTCACCCAGCACCATTTGTTAAAGATGGAATCTTCCCTGTTGAATGTTTTTAATTGGCTTGTCAAATATCAAATAACAGTAAGTAGCTGGGTTCATCTCTTGGTTCTCTATTCTGTTCCATACATCTACCTCTCTGTTTTTGTGCCAGTACCATGCTGTTTTTATCACTATAGATTTACAGAATAGTCTGAGGTCCGATAGTGTGATTCCTCCTGCTTTGTTTTTATTTCTGAGTAATGGCTATTTGAGTTTTTTCCAGAATCCATATAAAACGAAGTATTATTTTTTCAAGATCTTTAAAGTATGACAGTGGAGCTTTAATTGGGGTTGCATTAAAATTGTATATTACTTTGGGTAGTATGGACATTTTAACAATGTTGATTCTTCCCAGCCATGAGCATGGTATATTTTTCCATTTCTTAACATCTTCAGCTATTTTCTTAGAGTTTCATAGTTCTCTTTATAGAGATCTTTCACATCCCCCATTAGGAAAACTCCCAAATATTTCATCTTCTTTGGCACTACTGTGAACACAATAGGGTCCTTGAATGTTTTTTCAGCATGACTATTGTTGGTATATATAAAGGCTACAGATTTATGAATGTTGATTTTGTAACCTGAGATGCTGCTGTATTCCTTGATCACTTCTAAGAGTTTTGTAGAAGAATCTCCGGTTTTTTTTTGAGATATACAATCATATCATCTGCAAAGAAGGAAAGTTTGATCTCTTCTGGCCCTATGTAGATACTCTTGATCATCTTTTCTTGCCTAATTGCGATGGCTAAGACTTCCGTTACGATGTTAAAGAGCAGTGGAGACAATGGGCAACCTTGCCTGGTTCCTAATCTGAGTGGAAATTATTTTAATTTAACTCCATTCAATACGATATTGGCTGTGGGTTTGCTATAGATGGCCTCTATCAGTTTAAGAAATGTCCTTTCGATACCCATTTTCTTAAGTATTCTAATCTTAAAGGGATGCTGGATATTATCAAAAGCTTTTTCTGCATCAATTGAGAGAATCATATGATCTTTGTTTTTTAATTTGTTTATGTGATGAATTATATTTATAGATTTATGTATATTGAACCAGCCTCGAGACCCCTGGGATAAAACCCATTTGGTCATGGTGTATAATTTGTTTGATGTGTTGCTGGATTCTATTTGCTAGGATCTTGCTGAATATTTTTGCAACAATATTCATTAGTGATATTGTTCTATAATTTTCTTTTCTGTTGGATCTTTTCCTGGTTTGGGGATCAAGGTGATGTTTGCTTCATAGAATATGTTGGGTAGGATTCCTTCTTTTTCTATATTTTGAAAAAGGTTGAGTAATATAGGTGCTAGTTCCTCTTTAAAGGTTTGGTAGAATACTGATGTGAAGCCATCTGGTCCCAGGCTTTTTTTTTTTAGGGAGATTTTGTATGGTTGATGCCATTTCAGAAATTGATATAGGCCTGTTCAACATTTCCACTTCATTCTGACTAAGTCTAGGAAGGTGGCATGCTTCCAAGTATTGGTCAATTTCCTTTAGATTTTCGTATTTCTGAGAATAGAGTTTCTTGTAATATTCATTAAGGATTTTTTGAATTTCTGAGGAGTCTGTTGTTATTTCATCTTTACCATTTCTGGTTGATGAAATTAGAGATTTTACTCTTTTTTTCCTAGTTAGGTTAGCCAAAGTTTTATCTATTTTATTGACTTTTTTCAAAAAACCAACTTTTTGATTTATTGATCTGTTGTATAATCCATTTGTTTTTAATTTCATTTAATTCTGCTCTAATTTTGGTTATTTCTTTTCTTTTGCTGGGTTTTGGATTGGAATGTTCTTCCTTTTCTAGTTGCTTGAGATGTCCCATTTAGTTGTTAACTTCCTCTCTTTCTGTTTTCTGGAGGAAGGCTTGCAGTGCTATAAATTTCCCTCTTAGGACTGCCTTTGCGGTATCCCAGAGGTTCTGATAATTCATGTCTTCATCGTCCTTTTGTTCCAAAAATTTGGTAATTTTCTTCTTAATTTCATCTATGACCCAGCTATTATCCAGCATAAGGTTATTTAGTTTCCATGTTTTTGCCAGTCTTATCAATATGTACAATTAAGGTGAACGGCTTAAATTGTCCTCTAAAGAGGCACAGGTTAGCTGACTGGATACAAAAACTCAGGTCATATATGTGCTGCATACAAGAATCTCATCTTACCTTAAAAGATAAATATACACTGAGGGTGAAGGGATGGTCATCTGTATTTCAGGAAAATGGAAAGCAGAAAATAGCAGGTGTTGCAACTTTATTTGCAGATACAATAGGCTTTAAACCAACAAAAGTAAGGAAAGATAAGGATGGTCACTTCATATTTGTTAAGGGTAGCACTCAACATGATGAGATTTCAATTATTAACATTTATGCACCCAATTAGAATGTGCCTCAATTTATAAGAGAAACTCTAACAGACATGAGAAACTTGATTTCCTCCAACACCATAATAGTTGGGGATTATAACACTTCCTTTGTCAGTGTTGGATAGATCCTCAAAAAAGAAGCTAAGCAAAGAAAATTTTAGACTTAAACTTAACCATTCAACATTTGGATTTAACAGACATCTGCAGAACATTTCATCCTAACAAAACTGAACACACATTCTTCTCATCAGCCCATGGAACATACTCCAAAATTGGTCACATCTTAGGTCACACGTCTAACCTCAGCAAATTTAAAAGAATAGAAATTATTCCTTGCATCTTCTTGGACCATCGTGGAATAAAAGTTGAACTCCATAACAACAGGAATCTGTATACTTTTACAAAAACGTGGAAACTAAATAACCTTATGCAATCTGTGTTTTAACAACAAGCCCAACAGATCATTCTGATATATGTAAAAGTGTGACATCGATGAGAGTAAACTCTAAAGTTCACAATTACTAACACACTGGAAACAGAAATATAAGCACTTTGCCTAACAGAAATAATTGTCCAGTTTTATGTGATTTTCTGAAAACTTTAAGAAATCCAATCTGTGTTTTATAGCCCAGAGAGTGAGAGAGAGAGGAACAGAGGGATTGAAAGAAACATCAAGTAAACTTAAAAAAGAACAGAATCATGTCAATTCCAAGTTTTTCCCTCTAGTTCCAATCTCTCATGAAATAGAGATATGTCTTGCCCTTAAGTTTCTTTCTGAGAAATTCCAATTTTTTCTTGTATTTTGAATAAATTTACGCTCCTTGCAGACAATTGATCTTCAGATAACACAGCCATCGGTAATCAATAGTGAAAAAATGGAGTGTGAGCTGGAGGAGAGATTTCCTACAGAGTACATAGTATTGATCACTGATACTGAGCCAGCATAGCTGCCGTCAGGGAAGAAGCTCAGTTTGGCAATGGCATTTTCAATCAGCCCTATGAGGCCAGGCACAGTGAGTTTCACAAAGAGTTAGATCAGTGAATGACACAGCCATGAAGTAGAAGGAATTCTCAGGGTGGCAAACTGGCTATCATTTTTCATTATCTATTGGGAAAATAAGAATTTTTCACTCTTTTTAAGGCTTACCCTGAGATGGATGGCAGGGAGAATGCCCTCACAGAGCCAGGAACCTTATGTATCAGTGTGTTCTTCACAGTCACAAATCGTTAGACTCCTTGTTGAGCTGATTTGAGTCAGGTAGAGTTCCTTCTCTGCAAGCCTACACTTTTATCTTTTCCAGCAAGGCAACCTAGGAAAACTTTAGTGGGCTGCTACTAAAGCTCATTTGGAAGTGCATCATTCTTTAAAAGCAGTCCAGAGTTATTGCTGAAATTGTGGTTTAGCAGAAACCATCACTCATCTGCTCTGTTCTCATAAGGTCCTAGGTTCAGGGCACTGATGGGGTGGAACAGACTCCACCTTTATTTCCCAATATGTCTTTGGACAAAACAGATGAATTTATGGAACATTTCAAACCAGGCGCCTGGGACCATCTTATAATGAGAAGGTATGATGAGGCGTATTACCCAGGACTCTCTCTGGAAGTCGGTCTGCCCTGACAACTCCATTGTGCGTCATTGTTATGACTGTCATGATGTTGGCTCTGCTAGGGTATTGTCCTGCAGAGGAGAAAATAAGTTAAATCACTTGATTCCTTCTTTGGACTGAGTCCAGTTTTTGGTTGTTACAAGCAATGCTAGTATGACTATTCTTGAATAAATATGTATATTATATGTTTCAAAAATGCACCAAATGAAAACATATGAGATCTGACATTGTGGGCTCATCCCAGAAAAGTGCTATATACCTCATTGCTGAATATCTCTATGGTCCAAAGATGTTCTGTACTTCAGTCTTCAAACCTGTAACATAGGTATAAAATTATTTGGGAGAAATATATGAAATAGGACATGTAAAGGCCTTAACACAGAGTCTGGCATATAGTAACATTAAAAAAAATCTATTTTATTATTGCATTGCAAGTGGGTGGCTCCAGGCCTTGGTCCTTTCTCTGGTTCTTTGGCAGGTCCTCTGCCTTCAACTTGCTCTCTGTGGTTCCTGCCCACACTTGGTTAACAGTCTAATTCTCACCACTTCCCAGTGATTTCAGTTAAAGCAAATGCTTTTGCAAACAAACTGGAGCTATTATTCCATCCCTCTATAAAACCACTGTTTGTGTTCTTAGTGGAATTTGGTTTCAACTTTTGTCTGCACATTTGAAAGAGCATAATAAAACCAGAAAAGACAAAAATGCACATGCTTGTTGAGTTTTACTATGGTGAAAAAAAAGTGGGCTGCTGGATTTGCTGGTCTGATGCAGAGTAGCCATTCTTAGGTTCCAGTGGCTCCAACTGGGTTGTAAATTTCCAGTCCTCCTAAACCTGGGCTTTTCTTGTCTGACTTTCCCTGAGTCTTTTTTCCCCCTCTATTTAACTCTGGTTCTATCTTCAGTTAAGCTGTCAAGCTGCACTCCATTCTTTGTCAGCACAAATCTCCTCTGTTTGCTGCAAAGTGTGGTGTATTTGATAGAGAAAGATGCAAAGATGATAACCAGAATCCCATGTGTCTCAGGATTCTCACGTAAGTCCTATTTTCAGCTGAAACGTTTCCTTGCAGGACAGGATTGCCAAGAGATTCATCAAACCTTTATCAGCCAGCCGGTGCCAGCACAGTAATATATACAAAGCCATGCTTTTGCAGTTATATTAAAATGATTCAGCTCCAAGTAAGCATCCTCAGCTTGTATCATTCAATACTCTTTTCTGATGTCATCTTGCACACCTGCACAGAAGAATCACTTTTTTTCCTCCTTAGATCCTGAAGAGAATCAGGCTTCTTTACTGCTTGTAGTCCTCATTGGGTCTTCCTGCTTCCTCAACCCTGGTAGCTAGTCACCAAAAATCCTGTCTCTCTTATTCCTTGCCATATAGCTACACTATATTTCCCAACTGTTCTTTTAGTTACGATCATCCTAGTGTTAATGAAATGTCGGTACAAGTGATGTATTTTCTTTCTGTTTTTTTTTTTTTTTTTTTTGTAGAGACAGAGTCTCACTTTATGGCCCTCGGTAGAGTGCCGTGGCCTCACACAGCTCACAGCAACCTCCAACTCCTGGGCTTAAGCGATTCTCTTGCCTCAGCCTCCCGAGTAGCTGGGACCACAGGCGAGTGATGTATTTTCTTTCCTGGTCCAAGCTTTCTTGCACACCTTTTCTTATTTTGTGAGCTGAATGCAGATGACAATGATATTTTAGAGAATAGAAATCCCCAATATAAGATCCATCATCCGTAAATTACTAAATATAAACAAATTGCCTCTTAACAAGCAGCTTCAAATTTTCACCTGAGTGAGAAATAAATATGTTTGAGCCATTTTATGTCTTAGGCCTATCATATATTCATATACGCAGAGTCTAATATGTGCTGCCTTAATACAGAATGCATTATGACTCTTGATGCTTTGTCAAGAAGCCTACCTTCCACCTCCACCCTCCACCCTCTTTCTGTCTCTCTCTTCATTCTTTTCTATTTCTTCTCTCTCACTGTCTTTCTTCCTACCCCCTTTTCTTTCAGGCCTTTTGAACTCTTTCAGAAGTCTTCTGAGATCTCTGCATGATGTTTGTTGGTAGGTTCCAACCTCTTTGCAGAGGGTTCAGTGGATATTATTGAATCCAAAAGTTTTTTAATGTATCTTCTTCATTTTGCTTTCTTATGGAAATCCTTCTCAACCTGCTAATGTTTACCTCTTTATCTTTTCTCTCTACCTCTTACAGTTCTCAACATAAATTCTCTTAATTTCTATGTTTTGGCAATCAAGAGAACTTAATTAAGAGAGTCATTTTTATAGGACAGATGTAGCACTGCACGTGTGTACCTTGGAGCACCTGTTTCTGGTGTGTGTGTGTGTGTGTGTGCATGTACGCATGTGTTTGGTTTTTCCTTGTATGGAAAAAGAATTTTTCCTTTCCTTAGCCATGGATCTTTCTTTTCTTTCCATTTTCACTGGCAAGTCATTGAGTGCTAATTCATTGTATATTGACTTCATCATGACCTCTCTCAGTCAGCATAGGCTACATTACCCTATGGTGATAAACTAACTAGAAGATATCAGGAGCTTAAATAACCCAGCTTTGTTTCTTACCTTCTGCTACGTGTCCATCACAAGCTGCTGATGAGACTTTGCTTATTGTTGTCACTCAAGGGTCTGAGCTGTAAGAGCAGTCACTGTCACTATTTTAATTATTATTGGTTAGAGAGACAAAGGAAAAAAAACCTTTCTTTTTAGATCCGACATTGGTACTTACATGTACAGGCCCGGAGCTGACACACATGACTTCCGTTCACAATTGCATTTGCTAGAATTAGTCACACAGTCTCCCCCAAACAGAAGGGAGCAGGGATGTGTAAATCTACCCAGTGTTCATAATGGCAAGAACAGAAAACAGTTGGTGAACAGCTCCATTGACTGGTACAATTACTTCAAGGAAAAAAACACATCAAAGTAAGGGATTGTATAATATATTATAAATCAGGCACCCAAGACACACCATTTATTTAACAGAATAACTAGACTACCTGTAAATGTTTCCTAGTGACCTGTAATTTTCTATGTGTATTTGCTTGCATCCAGAAGGCCACTGATAGACTTTCTATCTGCAGAAGGAGGAAGCATTGACTGTAATCCTCAGCTGCCTTCTCAACACCTTCTAAGAAAAACTCGGTGGCATGTTTCAGTTAAGAGGTGGCAAGATTTTTTAATCATGATCCAAACTGTCTTTAACAAGTTTCCACACAAACTATAAATAGCCCAGAAGTACCATCTGTTTCACATATTTTCTTTGTCAGTGACATAGAAGGAAAAAAAAGCCACTGGAAGTCGCTGACTCGAAGCTCTTCAGAATTGTCTGCTGTCCCTCGAAGCCCATGCTAACATTTCTTTTGCCTTTTCTGAAATTTCCATAAAAAGACCAGAACTATCAATACATAAAGGAGATTCAACAGAATATTTCTAAGATAAAACGATGCATCCTTGCTAAATGTGTCTGAATATCAGTCCTTGATTTTATTTGCTCTTAAGACTTTTAGTCTTCATACCTTCCTGTGGAAATATAATCACAGTAGTTCCTTAATTTACAAACAGGTTACCTTTCAAAGTGTTTTACTTATATGCAGCTTGGTAGGAACTATAAATGCATTTTTACATGTAAATTATGACATCATTTTGTCACTAGAGTCCCAGATTTTATAATAAGAATTGTGTTCGTCTATCTCTCCTATGTAGTATTATCCATTGCCTTCTAAATCCTGCTTTATCTCCTTTGCTAGCTTTGTGTGGAATGGGATTTTAAAGCATCAGATAAAGTGAGGTCAGGTGGAGGACACATGGGAGACAGCTGTGTTTGTACAGCAGCAGTACTTAGCTGGAGGACAGGAGTATAGAGCAAGGGAGAAAAAGATGGGGCTGAAGGGGAGGACATCAGGATATATCTATTTGGCACAGCCATTCATGTAAAAGACTTCAAGTTTGGCTCATGTAAACAGAATTGCCTTTCTGCATCATGAAACTTGGCACATTACATTCTTTGCCATGATATTTCTCTGCACTATCCTATACCCTTGTGTAGATCTTGTTATCACCTCTTTGCCTACTTTATTTGTAAGAGCAGGAGACACACTGTGTGCTAGGTATAGAACTATATAGATGGAACTACATATTACCGTGACTCATAGAAATAAGTTTTTTCTTTATTTTTTAAAATTTAAATACTATAAGTTGATCATCCAAGGGACTGTCACAAACTGGTCAACATATGGAGGTGGTCAACATAAAAAACTATTAGACTGATAAATGCATGTGGTGCATGTCCTGTCTATGAAGGTGATGGTCAATGTAGGGAGCTGGTCAACTACGGAAGTTCCTACTGTAATACATTAAAATGACTAAACACTCAAAAGGAAGAGAAGGGAATTCTAGTAAAAGACAAAAAAATCTCCCTTCCATTGTTGTTACCCTGCCAACAAGTTCCTGATGGAGAATTTATTAATATTAAATGTTTTTGGTGTATCCTTACAGAGATATGTTATGCCTAGAGCAGTGAATGCATCTATCTCCCTTTCTATTTTATTATACACATTTTTCTTTGCATTGCTTTTTAACTTAACATTATAGCTTAGAGATCCTTATATGTTACTACATAATGATTTTCTTAATTTTATTATGACTATCTAACACCCCATTCACTGGATGTACCAAATTTCTTTCACCAGTACTCTACTGTTGGGCAGTTAGCTAATTTTAAGTGTTTTCTTACTAAAAAAGATACGTGAAATAACTTTTCACAAACATTACTTAAAAAAGTTTGGGTAAACAGGTATAGTAAGTACCTGTGCAAAGTCATCACAAACAAAAGACAGAACAAACACAAACAAAGGCTTTATTGGGGATAACTTAATGGCAGACAAATGGTACATTACATCCAGCCTCCCGAAGTCTCATTATTCCACAGTGTGGGCAAGGCACAGATGCTTTGAAGGTACATTGGACAAAGTTTCAGCTGACAGGATTCTATCTGGGCCAGCAGGCTAGATGCACTGCAGAAGGACTCCAGAGAGGGTACTGCACCACACCATGGTAAGTATCTCAAGTATAATGTTCTATGTGAGTGGTTAAGGTGGCTGTCCTTTCCCTGCTTTCAATGCTAAGGGAGGAGTGTTTATCCTTTGTGGTTAGGTATAAAAGTTCTTCACAGATTCATTGAGGGTAAAAAGAATTAGGTTACACTGATAGTATATGTTAGGTAAAGTCCTCTTATAATTTGGTGTCCCACCTCCAAGAGGTGTGCCATACACTGTAATCCCCCATTGCCCTCTCTACCCTCTCCCTCCTTTCCCCACCCACAGTTGTGTTTTTTTTTGTTTATTTACAAATACCTTTGAACATACTGAGAAAAGTCCCCCTATTTATAGTATTCCGTTAGTTTTAAAATAATTACTAGTTGGTATTGAATTTTATCAAAAACACTTTTTTTTTTGCATCTGTTCACATGATCATATGATGTTTTCCCTTTAATTTGTTAATGTGTTAGTTGATTTTTGAATAACACTAATCTTGGATTCTTGATCTAAACCACAATAAGGTACAATGTATAATACTTTTATAAATTAATAAATTTCATTTAGAAATTTATTTTTAGTATACTTTTATGCCTATGTTTGTGAGTAATATTGATCTCTAATTTTCTAAGTTTTTATAATGCCTGTGCATAGTTTCAGATATCAGAGTTGTTTTTTTCCTCATAAAATGACTTGGAAAGTGTTCTTTCCTTCTTTTTTATTATACACATTTTTCTTTGCATTACTTCTACACATCCATAGAAATTTGATATTATCTTCTTAAATCATTGATGAAATTCACTGATGAAGTCACCTGAGCCTGTACTTTTTTGTGGGTATGGCGAATAATTATGAATTTATTTCTTTAAAGGAGCTATTATCTTTCAAAAATTTATTCATTTTAACCTAAGTTATACAATTTATTTGCATAAAGATGTTTATAATATCTTACTTAATCAAAAAAATTCTGTAGGGATTGTAATGCTGCCCCTCTCTCCTTTCTGATGCTAATTTATGCTCTTCTTGTGCAACCTGCCTCTCACTCTTGTTCTCTTCATTCCTTCCTCCTTCTCCATCTCTCTTTGATTAGAAGTTTACAGTTGTATTGATATTTTCAAAAGATCAACTTTTGATTTCATTGACTTTATTATTCTTTTATTTTCCATTTCATTGATTTCTACTCCTACCTTACTAGTTCCTTACTTCTGCTTACTTTGGGTTTAATTTGTTCCTCTTTTTAAATTTTCTTTAGGTAGACATTCACATAATTGATTGTGACCTTTATTCTTTACTAATATAATCATTTAACATTTATGTATACTTTTCCCTATACGTACTTGAAATAACGTACTTTTTCTAGTTTGGAAGATAGTGTTCAATATTTATCACTTAGATCAAGCTGACTAACATAGCTGTTCAGACTTTCTATATCTCAATTCATTTGTCACTCATTATGTCAATTACTGAGAGAGGTATGTTGAATTACCCAGCACTAATAATGGTTATTTGTATTTGACCTTGACATCATTTGACCTTGCCTTTTTAGTCAAAATAACAATCTCTAACTTCAATGAAATCCTTTGTTTACATTTCATATTTATATTTAATTATTCCTATATTTGGACTTGAACCTACCATTTGTTGTTTATTATTTGTCTTATTTCTTTTTATTTCTTTCTCCTGTCTTCTTTTCTTGGCTTGAGTTATTGAATATTTTTTGCAGTGTATTATCATCTTTTCTATTGGCATTTTAGCTCAAACTCTTTTTTGAAAAAATTCACTAAGCTGTCACTGAGGATTATAACAAACATTTTAAACTTATTAGAGTCCATTTGGATTAATTATTTCACACTTTATGTATAAGACACCTCCAACAGTATACTGACATTCATTTCCTCCTTCCTACTCTTATCACACATTCTATTTATAAATACGCTATGATTTCCAAAATAAAATTATTATTTTTGTTTTAATCAGTCAACTGTCTTAAAAAATTAAGTGAGAAAAAGTTGGTTAAAATTAACTGTACATTTATCATTTTCTGTGCTTTTCATCCTTCATTCATATGTGTTTCCTTCTGATGTGTTTTCTCAGCACAAAGAACTTTATTCAATTTGTCTTGTAACGCTGGTATGTTAATGGCAAATTCTCTCAGGTTTTATCTGTACGTGTCTTCATTTTGCTTTTATTTTTCACATATAGTTTCTTTGACTATGTCAGTGGTTCTCAACTTGTGGGTCGGGTCGCAACGCACAGGAACTGTATTAAAGTGTTGCTCATTAGGAAGGTTGAGAACCACTACTCTACATCCCGTTTTCTCTTTCAACACTTCACAGAAAAGACTCCACTGTCTTCTAGCCTGCATTGTTTCTCATGAGAGGTCTGTGATAATTTTTTTTTTTTTTTTTTGAGCTTCACATTAACTGGGACTTTATTTGCTTAAAACCTAAACATTGCCAGTTTGAGAAGATATCCCCTACAATGTGTAGATTGATGTTGCCAATTAAATTCTAGGATGGTTTTCTTTTTAAGGGATCCTTGGTACAATTTTATCAATGAAATTAAAAACTAAGATACTTAAGTTTTTTTTTTTTTTTGGCATTTTGTGATCAAATTTATTTTTTGTTTAAATTTCATTTACTTTGTTTTACTGTAATTTACACAAGAGACTGCCGAGTAAACTAGGTATTTTACATTCACCACACATTCCCTCAAATCTCCACAGTTGTTAGAAGAACATTAAAATCCATGCACAAGGCTCTCATTTCCATGTGTGCCCAAGCTCCCAATGATACTACAGATGCCAGTGAGAGTTAAGTTCATTAAAAACAGAGGGCTAGACTTTTTATATCACAAAATTAGCAATAATCTCCCTCGCACGAAACACTTCACAGACAATGATTATGCTCTGACAAAACCTATCTTACAACAGTGCAATAAACATCAGTCTTTATCCTGAGTACACAAAGCATGTATGAAATGTGGGGGTTGCTGCTGAGGATAACAGGGTATGGCAACGCAGTAGTGATCCTAACATCCTTCCACGTCTGATTCGCTGCAGTCACTCCAGTGGGGACACAAGACATGTGGGAAAACCAGAGGCACGGAGGGCGGGACTGTCAGCAAACCAGATCACTAATGTGATTTGACTGTAGGCGTTGGGGTGTTTTTAAGAGGCACGGGAGGTTCAAAAAGACAGTTTGTGACCTGAAGGCTTCGAGAATATTTTCCATTAAAGCTTCCAGGACTGACAGGAGAAAAACTGGAACTCAGAGAAAGCTTACAAAAATCTTACCTAGCTATTGTTCCTTTAAAAAAAAAAAAAAAAAGTGGCAGCGGAATCCAACCAGCATCCTCATGATACCCATTCAGGACATGTGCTGATGACGTTCTACTTGGGAGCACGTTCCAGAGTCTGAGGTCTGCCGGGCCCCTTGGCAGGGCCTCCTAATTGTGTGCAGGCAAGACTCACACTGTGTCTTAAACTTCTGTCTCAAAGGCAACATCTCCCCCTTGAAGTGTATTTCAACAGGAAAAGAGCAAAACTTTTACTATCTACAATTTATTGTGTGAGCTGAAAGGAACCCAGACCATTTGCATGGTTTCCAAGCTGTTAATCCAGGAAAGTCATTTTTAAAACAAGACTCCAAGGAAGTCCCCAAGACTCCAAGGAAGTCCCATCCTTTCAATTTTTCTACATAGCCTATATTATTAAGACTAACTTCTTAATTTCTTTGTCTAACAGGAACCTGAAAATTGTCTAGTGTTTATTATAAATCACAAACCACTATCTCCATTTTTGCTCAGTTTGATATAGAAAAATATTTGAAATTTAAAATACAAAAATCCAACAAAAACTAGAAATTTTTTTTTAAAGGATTTTTTTCCCTCAGCCAGTAAAAACTGGCTTGTAACTTTACTCTTTACTAATAGACATTGTCAAATTTGGCTACAAGATAATAACCGTCCAGAAATAAATAGTTATAATTATATTGAGATTATATTCCAAATTCTTTGGAATGCCAAAAGATTTTGAAGAAACTTTTTATGGGAGTCTGCTGCTTATGGGACTAAAATATAAATTTATAAGAGACTGATTTAAAAGAACAGAAAAGTAATAAAAGGCTGTATGTATTGGTCCACAGCTTGACACTTATGAAACATACTAGCTAGTATTACAATGCAGTCAAATTTGTCCATTAATGGTATTACTCTTGATACTTATTAAAATCTGTTCCAGGTATATATGTTGAAAATATTTTCTTTTGCATTCTTGCTGAAGATAGGTATAGTACTTTGGAGAATTGTACTAATCCCTTCAGTATGTTTGTATGTACATATATACACAAGTGTGTGTGTCTGGATCTGTAGCTCTACATGCGTTTTACATACAGCTATATACATACACACACACACAAATAGATACACTCGTGGTTGGGAACCTATTCATGTTTATATGTCATCACAAGCAAAGGTCTGGGAAACAAAAACACTGTGAGATGCTGTCAGATTCTTCTTCAATCATCTCTGGCTGCACTTGTTCCCCTTATTTGACCTTGATTATGTAGACAGTTTGATCTTGTCTAGATGAGTCTAAAGTGGACTCATCTAGACATCAGCAGCCGACGTGCCTCGAGCGGAACCCTTCTTATGCATTCTTTCTAATTCTTTCTGAGTCTCATCTTCCATCCTCCTGATGTCTCCATTGTCAGATCGATCCACTTGTCAATCCAACAAAAAAGCTGGCGATGAAAGTTTGCAAATATCCCTTTTTCCTGCTGCTGAATGAAGTTTTCTACTTTGCTCTGCAGTCCCCACCACTTGAATTTGATGGTCACCAGCTTATAGGCACACATCTGAGGACAGTCAGGGCTGTTTGCCAGCTCCTTCTTCCAGTTGGGTCCCACAGGGCCTCTCTTGGTCTTGACTGACTGGAATAACGCTGGGTCTTCATCAGCTTTGTAGTCTGCTAGTTCAACTTGACTTTGATCTGCAATATGTACGTGGACGATTTCAACAGTTTTCCGTATGTTTGTATCTAAACCATGTTCCCAAGTCTGGTTTGTGCCACGTTTCCATTTTTTTTTTTTTATTGTTGGGGATTCATTGAGGGTACAATAAGCCAGTTACACTGATTGCAATTGTTAGGTAAAGTCCCTCTTGCAATCATGTCTTGCCCTCATAAAGTGTGACACACACTAAGGCCCCACCCTCCTCCCTCCATCCCTCTTTCTGCTTCCCCCCCCATAACCTTAATTGTCATTAATTGTCCTCATATCAAGATTGAGTACATAGGATTCATGCTTCTCCATTTTTGTGATGCTTTACTAAGAATAATGTCTTCCACTTCCATCCAGGTTAATACGAAGGATGTAAAGTCTCCATTTTTTTTAATGGCTGAATAGTATTCCATGGTATACATATACCACAGCTTGTTAATCCATTCCTGGGTTGGTGGGCATTTAGGCTGTTTCCACATTTTGGCAATGGTAAATTGAGCTGCAATAAACAGTCTAGTACAAGTGTCCTTATGATAAAAGGATTTTTTTCCTTCTGGGTAGATGCCCAGTAATGGGATTGCAGGATCAAATGGGAGGTCTAGCTTGAGTGCTTTGAGGTTTCTCCATACTTCCTTCCAGAAAGGTTGTACTAGTTTGCAGTCCCACCAGCAGTGTAAAAGTGTTCCCTTCTCTCCACATCCACGCCAGCATCTGCAGTTTTGAGATTTTGTGATGTGGGCCATTCTCACTGGGGTTAGATGATATCTCAGGGTTGTTTTGATTTGCATTTCTCTAATATATAGAGATGATGAACATTTTTTCATGTGTTTGTTAGCCATTAGTCTGTCGTCTTTAGAGAAAGTTCTATTCATGTCTCTTGCCCATTGATATAAGGGATTGTTGGCTTTTTTCATGTGGATTACTTTGGGTTCTCTATAGATCCTGGTTATCAAGCTTTTGTCTGATTGAAAATATGCAAATATCCTTTCCCATTGTGCCACGTTTCCATTTTAATGAAGAAATCATCTTTCATATATTCATTCGTTACAATTGCTCTACAGTAGGGGTATGCATTCCAGACTTTGTCATGAAACACCAAGGAGCCCTCAGGAGCAATCATCCTCAGAATGCAGGAGCTTTGCTCTTTAGGTGATAAATTTTGTGTGTATGCTGCCCCTTTTCTCAGTCCTTCTCATAAGGTTCATTCTTTAACACTTCAATTCCTTCTCCAACACCAGTCTCATTCTTCTGCAGCAGTGTAAAGCTGCCCAACCCGATATCAATTTGGAAGGTTTACGAAGATGAAACCAAAAATATTTCTTAAGTGCTCCAAAAATAAATTTCTGTAGAAAGTGCAGAGAGGCTGTATTTCTCCTCTTGGCTTTCAATGATACTAACCCTAGAGTAGGATTAGTCTAGTAATACCAAAGTCCTTAAATATCTCCAAAACGTACTTTTCAACTCTGTCACATTCTTCTGAACGGAACATGGCAAAACCACACGGAATTCCGTAAATCAGCACCATCTTCCCCTAAACTCCTCACAGCTGCTGCCGCTACCACCAGCCCCGCCCCGGCCGTGCGGCTACCGCCTCCGATACTTAAGTATTTTTAAAACGTGAACCTTCAAAGACAAAAAACATGAAATCAAAAGTGATTTTGGTTTTAGTGGCTCTATGCTTTTTTTTTTTTTTTAAGCTCCTTAAAGACTGTTGCAGGATAAAAAGATCACTGGCTCCAAGTCCCTTTGAGATAATAAATGAGGAAATTAAAAAAGAAAACTCACACGTGCAAACAAGGTCAGGTAACCCCATTCCCCATCGTTCTCTCAAGGTAAAAAATATGAATGCTTTTAATAACAACTCAGAATCCATCTGTTATTGCCTACCTGCATCATCAGTGGAAGTTTAAAGTGAAGACCTGTTTTAGACTTTTATACTTGTGTATGTAGACATACAAACCCCTTATTAGATGACAATTGATTTCTAAAAAGTCCAGGTCGGGCAAGACACCATCAAAACCTTCCTACATTTTTGGATTGCTATTCAACTTGCTATCTTTTAGAAAAAACAGCTTTGATAGTGTTCATCTCAAATCTTATGCTTTACAAGTGTGATATACCATTAAAATGAAAAGATAAAGCAGTTCATGCAACGATTAATTTGACATGGCTTTCGTTGGGAAATGGATGACGACAGACAAAAGAGACCAACAGACAAAAAGGTAACGGAAACATACAACGAGAGAGAGAGAGAGAGAGAGAGAGAGAAAAGGAGAGAGAGAGCGAGGGAGAGAAAGAGGGAAAAGGAGAGAGGGAGGGAGAGAGAAAGAGGGAGAGAGAATGTTACTTTTAACAAATGGGAAAAAGCGCTGAACGCCCATCAGTCACGCCATAGTCAAAACTATTTATACCTTAAATAGGTTCTCTTTATCTTCCTCTTTTTTCTTTTTCCTTCTTTAAATAAAATCTCTCCCCACACCATCATCACTTTTACTCCTCCGCAGCCTGGCTTCGTCTTCAGACCCTTGGTCCCCAGACTTACAGGGCGGGAGCTCGCCTGGGTTGGCTTTCCCAGGCCCTTCCTGCTGCTCACCTCCTCTGCCAGGAGGGGCTTTTCCTCTGATGCCTCTGAAGCTGCGGGCGACCCACGTCCCCTCCGCCTTTTCCTGGACATGGTGTCAAGGTAACCTTTAGCCCGGTGGGGCATTTTCTTTTCTTTCCCCCCAGGCTTTGACTTTTTTTTTTATTATTAAATCATAGCTGTGTACATTGATATATTCATAGGGCATCATTCACTAGCTTCACAGACCGTATACCAAGTTTCACATATACCCTTGTAAGATGCACCGCTGGTGTAATCCCACCAATCCCCTTCCCTCTACCCACCTCCCCCCTCCCTCCCCTCCCTTTCCCCTTTCCCCCTATTCTTAGGTTGTAACTGGGTTATAGCTTTCATGTGAAAACCCTAAATTAGTTTCATAGTAGGGCTAAGTACATTGGGTACTTTTTCTTCCATTCTACAGATACTTTACTAAGAAGAATATGTTTTAGCTCCATCCATGTAAACATGAAATGCAGCCCAATTCATAATCGCTAACTCATGGAAGAAGCCCAAGTGCCCGTCGATCCACCAATGGATTAATAAATTGTGGTATATGTAACCATGGAATATTATGCAGCCTTAAAGAAAGGCTTTGACTTCTTAACCATCCTTTCTTTTTTGCGCTGCCATAGTCACTGTCATTGGTTTTCGGTGAGGAAACCTCCACCACCGCGGGGTCCCGGATCGCTGGCTGCTCCTCCAGCCTCGCGGTCCCCCTGCATCTCTCCCGGCTGAGAAGCTGCTCTGGGCGCCGCCTGCCCTTGCACATTTTCACGTCTTCTATTTCATCTTCCCTGTCCTCCGCTTCTTGGTCTTCACATCCTTTTCTTCTGAGTCCTCACTACTTCTTGTGAATTCTTTTCAGCTCGCCCCTTATTTTTGGCATCTCGGGGAGATGACTGAATTTTCTTAGTGGGAGGACCCGAATCTTCATAATCTTCATGTGCATCCCCAGGGTCTTCTTGAAACTGTGAATCAGCAACAACCTTCCGATTGCTGACTCAACGATCTTTATATTGCTGACAAGCGGAGATGAGACATGTTCCTGTTGAAACAGGATGGAGTAGAGAAGCCAAAGACCGGGACCCTGGGATCCTCACCCACCCCACCCCACCCCTGCGCTTGGCACCGCCCCACCCCCACCTCCCACTTCAGCAGTGGCCGCTGCCACCACCCCCGCTGCTGGCTCTTCAAATTCTGATGCTTCTTGGTTCAGGGACCCTGGATCAGATGAGCCACCAGCTCCCCCGTCTCTTCAAAATGGATTGAGATAATTTTTTATTATTGTTTCAGGAGTGCAATTTGTGCCCCCCCCTTTCCTTGTGAGATTGTCTGTGTATTTAGTAATTTATTTGTGATATGCCTAGAGTTTTTTTTTTCTTTTTTTGAGGAATTTATGAGTTTTAGATTCTCTGGTTGAAGTTTTAAAAATTGAATTTGGCTGGCTGGGTGTGGTGGTTCACACTTGTAATCCTAGCACTCCGGGAGGCAGAGGCAGGTGGATAGCCTGAGATCACAAGTTCGAGGCCAGCCTGAGCCAGAGCCAGACTCCCGTCTCTAAAAATAGCTGGGCATTGTCTTGGGAGCCTGTAGTCCCAGCTACTCTGTTGGCTGAGGCAAGAGAATCACTTCAGCCCAAGAGGTTGCTGTGTAGGCTATGATGTCACCACACTCAACCGAGGGGGGTGGAGGGGGGCGCGACAAAGTGAGACTCTGTCTCAAAAAAAAAAAAAAAAAAAGAAGAATTGAATTTGGAAAAAATTTTTACCATGATATTGTAGATTTTTTCCCCTGCCATATTCTCTCCTCTTCACACATGTGTTAAACGTTTTATTGTTATATATTTTCCAAGAGGTCTTTTAGGTTCTGGGTATTTATTTTTAAGTCTTCTTTGTTTTCATTTATATTGTTTCTATTGACTTCATAGTTTATGAATGAGTCTTCAAGCTCATTAGCCTTTATGTGTAAAGGCTTTATGTGTAAAGGCTTTATTATATAAATAATATGTCATGGCTTAGACTGACTCTTAATACTGATACATGTAACTCCTTTTTCTTATGGTAAAAATGTCTGTTAATAAAAATGTTTACTTTTCTACAATATATACACTAGCTTCAGAATTACAATATAAATGCTACCATGTTTATAATATGTTTCTTAATTTAATATTCTTTTGCAAACCTGTTTTATCTTTAGACTACACCCTCCTGGGGATGTACAGTTAAATTGTGTTTTAAAGTCATGATGTTACCAGAGAAAGAGGGTCTGGAGGCCTGTCACTGTGGGCCAATATGTAAAGAGGGAGACAGGTCCAGAAAACTTTGTCAGAAGGCCAGGATGGTAGAGAAAGTGAGAGTAGCCTCTCCAAGACAGTTCTGTTCTTCCATTTCCAAAATTACTGTTTTATACATAAAATTTCAGAGGAAAGACCACATCAACCCCTATTCCAAATAATAATCAGCATAACTCAGTGACCTATTACAACACTCCAGTTCAAAAAATCTCCTAAATCAATCTACCTAGACTACTCAAGATAGCCATTGTTAGGGTGGGAGCTAAATTTACAAAACTGTAAGAATGGCAGATGCACTGATGTGTGTGTGAGAGAGAGAGAAGGTCAGGCAGGACCCAAACCTACCGGACCAGCTGGGTCCCATCTGCCCTAGCCTGACAGACTCCATCTTATTCCCACTACATGTGCTTTCAATGGTGTAGTGATATCATCAACAGATTCACAATTGTATTCATTTTAAATTGCTTTAAATATTTAGAAATTAAATAAGTTTGTTTTATAACTATGAAGAATATTTATGTGATTTCAAAGTCAAACCTACAAAATGTTATATATACTGAGAAATCTAGTTTCTATCCTTCTCTCTTCCACCCTATTTGCTTTAGATAATAAATAAATATACATATACCTTTGCATTCTATTATCTACCATAGGAGAGAATATATAAATGTTCTTATACTCCCCCCTTTTAAGCAAAATAATAGCATATCATGCAACTTTCTCCTTTATTTTACAATCCTTTTAATTCAACAATAATTTCATACTGTATGAAAAATTCCATTCCTACCGATGTTTATTATTCTTTTTATAGATACCTACCACTCTCTGTGTGATGCACCATCGTTTATTCAACCAGTCCTATAATCAAACACCTGGGTTGTTTCCCTTATTATCTATTATAATTAAATAACAATGAATCACTTAAGCCTATGTATTTTCATGTTTTTCCAGTGTATCTCTGGAATCATTTCCTGGAAGTGAAGTTGTTGGGTCAAAAGGTAACTGCATGTGTATTTTTATTAGATATTGTCAAATTTCCCGTTAGAGGGGTTGTGACATTTTGCAGTTTCCCCAGCTCCAAATAAGAGGGCCTGTTTCCTGTAGCTTCAACAGCCAGCTGGATTTTCAAACTTTTGGAATTTTACCCATCTGAGGGGGAAGGAAAAATAAAAGGTTTCCTCTCTTGCCAATATCTTAGGGTTTTCATTTACATTGCAAAGAACAAATTGTAAACCACTTTGCATAGTGTCCCAGCCTCAAAATGTGTACAAGTAATCCTAGGAGCTCAGGAAAGCTAAGTTGATCAGCAACAGAACAGGCAGAGACCTTTTTAAAAAGTAATGCCAAAATGGGGGTTTGATTTACCATGTAATTTATGTCTAGTTCATATTTCTGTTCTGAACAAGCTTTTGGGTTTGAGGTTAAAGCAAAATAATTTGACTGTTTACTTGTGGTTAAACAAATGGGCACAAATACATATTTGGAAAAAATCCTTTTTGAAGGGGAAAAAGTCAGGCAATAGTTTCCAAAAATTATCATGTATTTGTATGACAAACTTTTGATTTAATGATATTGTAGAAATTCTTGGTTCTTGTCATAATAAAAGGTATATTTTTTCTAGTCAGAAGACTTAGGTCCTTGATGAGATGGCCAAAAAGCTCTGGCAGGCCTCTCTTTCTGTAGCATTCTAGTGACTGGGAATGGACATTCAGATCTTATTTCTGCTGTTTTATAGTTTGTTCTTCATCATTTTATTTTCAGTTTTCCTCAATCTTCTCACTCAAAGACTTTTGTGTTTTCGTTTTCCTTTTTTTAATCTATTGTTTTTTCCTCTTTCCCTCTTTTATTTTGTTCCTCCATCTTGTTCACAGATTTTCTTTAATGCATGTACCAAAGTCTCATCTTAGTCTATTTCTGCCCTGTGTCCCATCTTAGCATAAGAAACATCTTTTACCTGAGTCATGCTCTACACCTCCAAAAAGAGTCATTACCTTTTAAAAAAAGGACTCTGCCTGTTCTGTTGCTGATCAACTTAGCTTTCATGAGCTCCTAGGATTACTTGTACAAGGGTGCTAGGAAATCTCATTCCTTAGAAGATTTTGTGCCTACCTTCTGGATACATGATAACTCTTTGTATCTTTCCTTTTATTTCTTTGATCAAACATTTGTGGTGTATCTATTTGAGGCCCAACCTTGAACTAGGCAGCACAGGTAAATAAGGTAGAGCTCTTTCCCTGAAAGGGCTCACAATCTAGTATTTACTGATTTCAGTTGTCACTCGCGAGTATATGGGACACGGGGACATCTTGGCTGGTGACTGTCCTCTCTTACCACTCCTACATGGCTTCCTCCTTACCTTTTCACTCCATGTGCTATATTCCCAGGAATCATTTCTGACTCCTCCTTCCTCCATTCCCGACACTGTTCAGTGCCCCTCCAAATCATACTGAACTGTCCCCATTTTATCACCTTTCACCATGTTGTGTTGTAACTGTGTCCTCTAGACTAGAAGCTCCTAGAGGGCAGAAACTGGTCTCTATCATGAACCATAAGACTCCAGCAGCCAACACAGTATCAGCAATATAAGACAAACTGAAAAATTATTTTCCAAATTAATGGCTATTGTTCAAATATAAGTATATAATGTGTGCCATAAGTAAAAGATGTAAGTGAAAGAGTTGGGAAAAAAAAAAAATTCCACACCTTCCAGTACAATGGAATCAGCCAGGGTGCCACATGTCCAATATGCTCCTTGAAGTACATTCCAATGGTGGTTTGGCAGCAATTTTGCCAGTTCTAATCTCAAGCACCTTTGAAGTATGTTTTTAAACAACCATTATTGAAACTTGTTTAACTTCCCTACTTGTTTGATTGTATCCATGAAATACTAATGAATAATTTGTTCTGACATTTAGAAGCATGCACAATGGTTAGATAAGTCCTGTGAATGTTAATCAGTAATTCCTCATAGTTTAATCACAGTTGTACCTCACAAAAGACTTTAAGGTCAAAGTGAATTGCTAATATATTTGCTCAGATAAAGTCAAAACTTCACAAATTAAAGTCCTGAATGTGGGAGTGTGTGAGGGGTACAGGGGAGGAGAATTACTGTCTTATACCCCACTCCTGTTTATATAGAAAATACGTTTTAGTTTCTGCATATGTTTGTTGTATTTTTTTCAGAATGTATTTATATTTTATATTGTTTTTAAACGTAAATTTAATTTATTGTGTTTTTAATAATATTGGCAAACATTGTGAACAAAAGATACAATTTAATGGCTGAAGATTTTTGTAGCTTGTGATTGTACCAAGGAAGAACCGATTTTAATTTTAATGTATAATACTTTTGAAAAAAATCTTAAGTTTTAAAGCTATATGTCGATATAGCTTTAATTTATTATATGTTGATACCTCTAATTTATTATTCTTTTCTTTGTATTTTTAAAACTATGGTTTCTCCTGTCTTACCCATATTTTCTACACAAACTAAGTTTCAACTACAGCTATAGGTTAAGCTAATAAAAGAATATTCTAGAATTGAAAATAAAAGTCAATTTGATCTTTAAAATAAATTTATTGTAATTTTATCTTTTGACAGATGCTTCCATTGCTTTTTCAGACACCATGTCAATGAAAGTTGTCATCAGACTATTTTTTACATTGTGGTTCACCTCCCTCAGGAGATTTATGGTTACTTCTGAATTGTTAAACAATGAATCAAATTTTTCTGGAACAAAGGGGAGGGAGCACGGACAATGTTGAACTTCACTAGAGCCTTGTGCTTCCAGAAAATAGCTGTGCCTAAGGAATTTCATCAACTTTTTGTTTTCTAAAAACCTCCACCATTTTATGTTCTGCCAAACAGCTTGCCGAAAGAAATCACCCTTCTCCTTGTCACTTAGGTAACAGTCACTGTCCACTTTTCTCAGGACTCCTGAAAGACTTCCTTCTGTACCTGTGACAAGGCCAAACACCTCTTGCTTGAACCTGCTGACGAAGCCAGACACAATTTCACCTTTCACTAACTTCCCATTTTTTAAATCTCGTGAATGAATAGCTATTATTACAACTGTTTGTTCTTCTAAAATTAGCTAGATACAGAAATAAACGTTTTCTAACCATTTAAATAACGGAGTCCTCTGAGTGCAAAACAATTGTGCTGTCAAACTCCACATGTGTAACTTGTCTACTCTTCCCTATACAGACCTTAGGCGCAGAGGCACTCTAATGTTCTGATCTGGAGACGCTCCCTATGGCTGTAGCAGGAATAAGTCATCTCCTTGATTGTTTCATCCATTTGTCTTATATAGTACTGAGAATAGGTCCCTAATTGGCATGGGGAATTGCCAATTGATTGGGTGCCAGGGGGAGTTGCATTTTCTCTCATTCTCATTTTCTAGGCAAGTATTATAAAAATCAAAATTCTACCAGATTACAGAACCATCAGATAAGACTGTGGGGGATACGAACACTTTCTCTTTGGTTCATTTCTACTATAGAGATAGGGAATGCATGCAGTTACGCTTTTTTTAAAAAGCAATTTACATTGCTCAATTACAGTAAATTTACCTGCATACAAAATAAATGACTTTTATTATTTCTCAATACTACTTATTTACTGCATATCTCTCCATTTTCAGTAACACCCCAGTGACTTTGACTGAGCAGGGAAGCAGGGGAAGGAAGAGAACCAAGTGGGCTGATCATCCCGTAAGCACCAGGCCTGGCTTAGACATCTACATTCACTTAATCCCTTAAACAACAGAAGGGAGGTAGGTATTATTTCCATTTTAGGGATAAGAAATGGAGACTCATGGGTGTTAATAACCTACTCAGCAACACACACTGATAGTAACCTTAGAGTTTCATGTTTTCTCAGTATTTTATATGCATTCAGAGATAATTCTTTAGACATAATTAAACACTCTGGGAATTTAAAACTTCTTAAGACACACACACACCCCTATGCCTTCTACCCACATAGAGTTTATATTGGTAAAACCTGTTAGATACTACAAATGATATCGTATTGTTCCCAAATGGCAGATTTTTCCTCCAATCAAACTTAATGCACAAAATCTACTTTAAAAAATGGTTTTCACTGTTTTGATTATTTATTTCATGAACCAGAATTCAGATTAAGTAAATATAGAAATAAATGAGGAATTGGCTCAAAACAAAGATCTTTGATTGAAAACCCAAATCAAGTTTTAATTATTTGACCAGAAAGTATTGTCCAGCAGGAGAGCTCTGATACAAAACATCTAGAGGTGCTAACAAATAAAAACATGTTTGCTTTCAAAACTTTCATCTTTAGGACATTATAAAATATTTCTGGGGCCAACCATGAGAGAGAGCTCCCACTCTAATTGCCAACTCTGAGCAATTGTTAGGCTTCTTACTGTCTTCTTGGGCATCTTTCTGGACTTGATCCTGTAGGTCTGTCTCTGTCCTCCATTCTGTTCTCAAGTTTCATCTGTACTATTGAAGAGTCTGTTCCAGCCCTGTCAACATCCATTTAGTTGCATGTTCACTTTATCTATAACATTAACATTGTAATTGAATAATAATATACAGGAGAAAAATACGTCCTATATAATAGTGGAAATTATAGACTAACAAGCTTCAACTATTCAATAGAGGGCCCTCAGACTGAAAGTTAGAAGCTGTTTCCCAATATCAGCAAAATAAAGGTTTCCACTTTATTTATTTGAGGCCATAACTTTCCAAGCCACTTTACTGTATGCTTCATGTATGAGTCCTAGCATCAGAAAAACTAGATTTCAATGACCCCTGATTTTTCAGTCTGAAAATATGGGTTCAGTGTAACCATTAGTTTGTCCGACTTTAGATAAGGCATTTTACCTTCTATCACCCACTATTTTTAAGTTTCTTGTAAATTCTCATACACTTTTGGAGAAAAATGTTTTAGTGTACTTCAAATGCAGCCGTTGCAGCTTGGTGGTCTGCTACAGGGCAGAGTAATCATCGTAGATGGTTCATCAGCAAAAAAGAAGACCAGGTCTGAAACAGATGCCCATGCTTAAATAAGGCACAGCGTATACAAATTCCAATGGAATATTATGATTTCTTTTATCATTGAGAGAAATTAATTTTCTTAGGTATAAATAGTATATGAGATTGTGCAAAAGTAGTTTTTAAAAATATTTTTTTCTACCAGAAATGCAATATTCTGCAATTTAGGGAAAGGCTGACATGTTTTCGGAACGCTGGTGTTTGGTCTCGGCCATTATAGATGCTCCTAGCGCCATCTAGTGAGATATGCAAGCAATAGCACCAACGTTTGACTTCAGGCTTTGTACTCCCAGGAGAGCTTACTCTGCAGAACCGGAGTTAGAATAACCTCCATTCAGCTATGAAGTGGGAGAAACTATGAAAAACCATTGATATAACCTTGATGTGATTGTAGATATAGATCTCACTGAACTTTCCAATTGTTCTTTTATCCTTGAAATGTTTATCAATCTCTGGTACAATTTCCTCTTCAAATACATTTTGCATACATTTTCAACTGAAGCTAATGGAAAGTGAGATTATAAATAGAACCAAAATGCATGTTGTAATGTGGAAACTATAAAAAAAATTTTTTTTTAGTTCTTTAGTACTATCTTGACATTTCAACCAGAAAATGTTACAATCATTTCTTATGGAAGAAAAAGAAATGATGTTTTCTTTTGGAAAACAGACTCTTGATGTCTGTAAATGATATTTCTATTATAGAAAAAGCACATTAAAGAAAAGGATGAAATTGTCTTTGAAAAGGTTGAAAACCAAGAGGGTCTGAGTTGCTGAATATGAAAACATTTAGTGTTTTGACTTCTACTATTACAAACACCTTTTCTCAAAGAGATATGTAAGTTTACCTAAGACAAAAATACATAGAAGTGTAAAATGCCTCCGATTCCTGTTTGAAAAAGCTCCATCTGTCATAAACCAAGGTCAGAGTGTACAGGGACCAGCAGGGAATCACATGAACATCAGAAATCTTTTATTTGTTCCATCTCCTGGAATAGGGTGCTAAGGAAAGTTCTATCTTATGCAATTAGGCATTTGTTGATGATTTTCTACTTTAACACACATCGCAATATAGTTATGATTTTCATTACAGTCTTAAATACAGAGGGAGCCCCAAAAATGTATACATATTTTAAGAAAGGGAAAAAACACACTAAAATTGTAATACTTAATATATATTGATAAAAAAAGATGAATAAAAGTCATGTTTGACTTCTGCAATTACAAGAGGTGCTCAAAGTGATTATCACGAGTGTCCAGACACTTCTGACTGTTGTATCACTGCACACATAACACACCGTGTCTCAAACTCACCCCAAAATGCATGTAATTGTTAGGTGTGTTGGAGGTCCTGTTGCATACTCATGCTTCCATTGCTGGTATACTTCCACAACATTCTTGAATTTCAAAAACCACTTCAAAATGCTCCTCCAAAACCAACTATGTTTCTGCCATTTTCTTAACTACCTTGCCCGTTGCATGGCAATTCTAGCGTTCATCTGATTACTGTTACCTTTTTTTTTTTTTTGTAGAGACAGAGTCTCACTTTATGGCCCTCGGTAGAGTGCTGTGGCCTCACAGCTTACAGCAACCTCCAACTCCTGGGATTAAGCGATTCTCTTGCCTCAGCCTCCCGAGTAGCTGGGACTACAGGAGCCCGCCACAACACCTGGCTATTTTTTGGTTGCACTTTGGCCGGGGCTGGGTTTGAACCCGTCACCCTCGGTATATGGGGCCGGCGCCCTACTGACTGAGCCACAGGCGCCGCCCTGATTACTGTTACCTTTTGAGACAATCCATCCTATACATTGCTACTGTAATTCAATTCAACTTCAAAAAGTTATACATAGACAACAGCACTTAAACTGTGTATACGTTTTTTTGGCACCCCTGGTAGTTGATGATCAAAAAATATAACAAGACTTTATTTGATAAACATTTATTGTCACTTTTCTGACAGAGTGATGTCAATGAACACCACAAAATCTCCTTCCACCAGGACCACTGTAGAATTCATAATCAAGATCAGCTACTTAATTTGCAGTGGAGTGCCCAATGCAGGATAAAAATATAGGTCACTTTGTTCAAAAATTATTAAGAATGTAAATGTGGCAACAAAAAGAACTTAAATCCAGTGTGGAGCTCTTCTGTGTGCTATGGCACAAGCAACATATCCACAAACTCATTGACTTATGCCAATATTTTGTTTCACCCTTGTTGAAAGGTAAACTGAAGCACAGAACATCCAGGATGCAAATGGTCTTGGAGCTCCAATGAAGAAAGACTTTTAAGGGCTGGGTGTGGTGGCTCATGCCTGTAATCCTAGCACTCAGGTGGATTGCCTTGAACTCACAGGTTCGAAACCAGCCTGAGCAACAGCGAGACCCCATCCCTAAAAATAGCAGGGTGTTGTGGAAGGTGCCTGTAGTACCAGCTACTAGGGAGGCTGAGGCAAGAGAATCTCTTGAGCCCAAGGGTTGGAGGTTTCTGTGAGCTATGATGCGAGGGTGACAAAGTGAGACATTGTCTCCAAAAAAAAAAAAAAATTTTAGAAGGTGAATGAGAAAGTAAGACAAAACAAAATTTGGTTAAAGTGGAGAAGTAGCCTCATTCCACTCATTCGCATGGAAAGTCTATAGTTAGAGATTAGTTGGCAATTTCGGATTAATTCAACTTAAGTTTCATTTTACCTTATACACTGAGTTGAGAGTCAGGTTTTTTTTTTTTTTTTTTTACCTATGTTTCCAGGGTGCTGGAGCCATCTTCACCTAATAGTTCCCCAATTAAAAAAATTTTAAACACTCTTATTTATTGTTTCCTGAGCAAAACCATCGTACGTAAGGATATCACACGGTATATGTAATACCTAGACATACGAAGATTGAAACGAATATATGCTACAGTTTCTGATTGCCTGAGATAAAGACCAGATGAACAAATTGGTAGGTTCAAACTTTGACAGCTTCCGCAAATCATCCTCTTATGCAGACACAAAGAGGCAAATTCAATGTTGAGCTTAATGAAGCTTAAGCTTTGGAGCTAAGACAAGGCCCTGGGAAGCACTTTGGCAATTAAACATAAAGTCATACATCCACAAAAGTAAATCTTTAAACTAGAATCTGTTATGAACCCTGGTTGGGTCCAGTCTGACTTCCCCTTTGTCATTTTTCTCCTAGGTCTATCCTATCCTATGAAGTAGCCATGAATATTTTTGAAATTTAGTCAAGGGGAAGTTGAGTAAATCTGGACTGAGAGGAATATAGCTTTTATTTTGGTTTGTAGTAGTTACTTCTGCACATAGGTAAGTTATTGTCGAGTATTCGGGGGTACTTCTTCACTCATTGTGCTGACACTAAGGTGTAGAGCCATGGGCCATATTATAAGGAGTATGTGTCTTCCTCCTCCAGCCCCCGAAGTTGGTGGGCAGTGGAGAAGAAGACATTAAATTCATCTGTGGAAACCACTATGAAGTGTGTCGGAGAAAGAACATACTGTTGTCAGGTGTATGACATTTATAAGTTTTTTCAAATCTGTGGTATATTGTAATTTTTTTCAAGTCAATAGAAATTGACTTTTGTATCTAAATTTGTAGAATAGGTCCTTGAATAACATCATTGTGTTCAGTGTCATTTAAGGCTATTGAGGAAAAAATCCTTGTGCTTAGGGCCACTGTCTGTGTGGAGTTTGCATACTCTCCCCACGTCACAAGTTTTCTCTGGACCCTCCAATTTCCTCCCACGTATTAAAGCTGTGCACATTAGATGGACTCTGGTGTCTACATTGTCCTGGACTGAGTGGGTGAGTATGTGTGTGTGAGTGTACCTCCTGTGTGCCATCCTTCCTGGTGGGTTCCCACCTTGTGCGCTGAGCTGCTGGGCTCTGGCTAGGCTGAACTGGAATAAGTGTATTGAAACATGAATGAATGAATGCATACAAACTATTATCAAATAAAAATTTACAAAGCAGTTGATAATCATGGTTGTATAACAACAAATAATGTGGTATGAAGGCAGTCAACCATCCTGCCACACTTATTCCTATTTGTTTTTGAATGTGTGGTGGTGACATTAGCAGCCACTGTTAACCTGAATGGTCATGTCAGGCAGGCCACTGCTGGTCAGGCCAAGCAAGGCTGGATGAGTCTACATGCCAACATCTGGAGAGTGTTTATTCCTTCCCGTGGCCTATTGCCCTAGAGAGGTTGGAGAATGGGACTCCATGGTACCAGTCAAGGACCTAGGGCACTCTGCACTCAGGGAATCATTAACTGGCTATAAATTCAGTGTAACTAGAAATGCCTTGAAGATACAGCCACCTTGAAAGCAAGACATATTCTGACTTTGTAATCTACAAGGGGGGAGAATATGTTTAATGTATACTGTGCCCATTGGTAATTTTGCTGATGTCTGCTATTGCTATAAGACTATTAAAACTAACAAGGAGAAACAGGAGGGCAGAGCAGTTCCTTGATAAGAGACCCCTCCCTGTTCCAGAATTGCTGGTTTTGTTTTGGTTTTTTTCACACCTTTGATCTCTCTTCCCCTTCTCCCCTGATTGGTGTGGGCCACAGGTGGAGGGACTCTGGTCCAGTGACAGTAGGAGGCACTTATTATTATTTTTACTGCACAGACATTTATTCCTTGATTTAACACACTGTCAAAACAACCACTGTCATGCATTGATTCACCAATAATTGGGTAAAAAGTGGTCTTGCATGTTTTCATTAATTTTTGTTAAATATTTGTATAGCTCACATTTATTTCAATGTGGACTATTAGGAAGGTTTTGGGTCTTTATTTAAAAGTTTGGTGGTATTTTTGTAACCAGACACATGCTGTAGGAACTCTACTCTTGTTTGCATCTATTAGGTTATGGTAAAATTGGTTTCATTATACATCATTTTACTTAAAAGTTTCCAAGAACCTTCCATGACATTGAGTGAGGACTTAGCGTATTTGTGATTTTGAATGTTTTTCTCAAAGACCGTCTCTTCTTCCCCACCTCCAGTTCCCCTTGCTCCAATGACATAAATTTCAGAGCATGTAAAGTCTGGATCTACCCCATTGAAGGCTGAAAAATGGAAAAACAGAAAGATGGGAGGCCTGGCTCAGATTCCATTCAGATCGGGATTGTAGTCCAGCTTAGATCAAGGTCAACCATGGCCGAGCTGGGACAGAAATTACTTCAGTGAGAATTTCATGATTTATTAACACCATCCCTCAGATTCTTCATATGTAGGATTAGTTTTAAGTATAAAATTTCAGGATTTCACTAAAACTGATGGTTTAATTCTAAAAAAGAGAGTTTTGTCTTTGTAGGGCCCAGGGCCTCCCCTCAGCTCGGCCTCTGGTTAGATTACCTACAACCCAGGCCCCTTCCCTGTGTGGGCTCCTTTCCTTCCAAGACCCTGCCCAGCATTCCCTTCCTCTCTCCCAGTACTCCCTAAGACAACTTTTTCCTCTCTATGACCCTTTGAACTGTATTACCCACCATTTTTCTTTTTTTGTCTTAACCTGGGTGACATAACCTTGGTGACATTTGGACAACCTGATGCAAAATTGGCCAATTTCTATTCTTTTCAAAATTGATCTGGTCTACTAGCCCTTGTCTTCAGGTGCTGCTTTTCATAGATACCTAGCAAATGAATTTGTTTTTTTTAATGTGAAAGAAACAGTTAAATAGATTCTAATTAGGAACATCAACTCTCTTTTCACTTTTAAAAAACTGACTTTATTTTATAGAATAGTTTTAGATTTGAGAAGAACGTACAGAGCTCCCTTATCCTCTGGACACTGTTTCCCCTATTGTTAACTGACATTAATGGGTGTATTTGTTATAGTTAATGAACCAATGCTCATACATTATTCAAAGTCCATACGTTATACAGATTCCCTTAGTTTTTATCTGATGTCCTCTTTCTTTCTGTCCAAGGAGCCCATGACACTGTATTACTTTAAGTCATCATTTCCCCTTATGCTTTTTTTTTTAAGCTGCACTATTTCTCAGACTTACCTTGTTTTTGATGATCTTGATAGTTTTTGAGGAGTATTAGCCAGGTGTTTCTGTAGGATGTTTTTCAGTTGGAGTTTGTCTGGGGAGGACAGAGATAAAGTGCCCTTTTCATCACTTCACATCAAGGCTACATACTGTCAGCATGATTTAATAACGTTGATGTTGACCTTGATCACTTGGCTGAGAGAGTGTTTGTCAGGTTTCTTCACTGTGAAGTTTTGTGTTTCTCCCCCCTTGCCTAAATGTTGTCTCTGGAAGGGAGAAATTACCCCTTTGCCACACAGTGGAGTGGGAGTTATGCTGTTCCCTTGAGTGCAAAGTATATATACAAATTATTTGGAATCTTCTGCATTGGAGATTTGTCCCATCTTTCCCATTTTTTAATGTATTCAATCATTTATTTATGTCAGTATGAACTCACTGATATTTATTTGATATTTGTTTCATACTTTAGATATCCATTACATTTTAAAGCATCAATTAGTATATTTATTGTATAATAGTTGTTTTTCTTCAAAGCCACAAGCCTTTAATTTTTCTAAAATGAGCATATTAGATTTTCATTTTATAAACAATTTGCATAATTGATTTTTCATCGTATTTGAATATCTTTTGTTAACTGGTACTAATAGGGATGTCATCTTTACTTATTTTCTTTATTTTTTTAATTTTAAAATGTTAAGAGGTTACAAATGATTTGTTAAATGGATAGCTTTTTGTAATACTTACTTTTTAAATTTAGTTTATTCCTCTGATATTTTGGGCTTTGGTTGGGATCAGCCTATGACATACTCTCATCGGTGTAGTGTTTTTTTCTTCTTGTTTGAGTGCTTTCTTACTCTTTAGTACTACAAGATGTACCTCCCCAGCTGGGAGAGGAAGGGAGGAACACCTCCTCGCTGCACCCTGAGTGGCCTCCACTGACACCCCCAGGGAGGAGTAGAGGTGCAAGTCCTGATCCTTCACCAGGCCCCCAGTGGGGAGAGGGAAGCGCCACATTACTGCTGGCCTAGACCTAGAAGTCTGAGCTCCTCTCTTGGTCTATGCCGGCACAGGTGGTGGTAAAGCCATGGATTTTTCTGTGGCGTGTAGCCAAAATCAAGCAATTATTGTTTAAAAATTTCTGTGTGTCTTATGATGCCTCTGTCCTGGTCTTTGGCTAGAAAGAAATAGGCCTTTGTTGAGGCTATCCATGTTTTCTGTGTGCATTGCCATTTCCAGCTCCAAGTGTGGGTGGTGTATGAGGCCAAATAAATGAATACATCAACAAAGCACATAATAAAACAAAAACCCAGAGAACATGTTTCCATGTTGTTCCTAGGGTTCCTGAAGTTTCTGTGTGTTGCTTTCTCCCAACCTTTCGGAGTTTTCTTGTGTTTGTTTAATATATAATGTCCAGGGAGGTTGGAAGTACTCAGCAGGGGGACAAGGTAAGGGTATGTCCATTTCATCTTCTCAGAAGTGGAAGTTGCTTACGTGGTTTTTGAAAGTTCTTTCTGGAAGCAAAAATCCAATTCAATACAGTATTAGGATTGTGCTTTGTTGCCAGTGTGATTGTCAGCTTTCTTCCATGAAAGAGCCATTAAATGTTTCTTATTTTTCTTTATGCAACATGTAGGAACCTGTATGTTATATTTAACTTATAAATTTTAAGGAAATAAAATAGGAAACTCATGTGCCATGGAAAAAAGATGAGTTTTCACTTAATCTACTTAAATTATAGTTTTGTGTGTAAGTCAATGACATGCATTCCATTGAGCAGATCAATGAGTGGATTCCGTCCCTGTCAGATGGTCAGAAATGTGACATACAAGACTGGGATGGAGAAGGAATCACATTTCTGTGAAATGTGACACAAAGATTTTGCTTCCGCACAGCAGTAGAATGACACAGAGTGAGGTGAAGCTGTCCACAGCATTCCAACTGCAGGACTCAACATCTGGTAGAAGTTAGAAATTAGCCAGGGACAGTTACATGTGCCAAGTAATCTAGAGCCAATTGTCACTTTGAAAATGACTAAGTGAAAATGACTTGAATGCCCTAAACCCACTCACTCCTGTGGGTTCTCTGGAATAGTTGACCCAAACCTCAATTTCATAAAATATAACTACTTCCTTATTATGCATAATAGTCAAATCCAGTCATATGATCATTTTGACCATATTGAAAATGATAAGCTTTCTTATGCAATACCTTTCAGTTTTTTGTTTCATCCTTTGAAAAGAAAGTAAGTGGTTTATATACAAATTCTTAAGAACATTGAATATAGGCGCACTTACCCACCTGAACTTTCAAAATTCAAATATGTAACCATTAAGGTTGAAAATAAATTAATAGTGGACATTTTTTAAAATTATTTATTTATTTATTTTAATTGTTGGGGATTCATTGAGGGTACAAAGAACCAGGTTACATTGATTGCATTTGTTAGGTAAAGTCCCTCTTACAATTGTGTCTCACCCCCAAAAGGTGTGTCACACACAGTCACCCCCTCCCCCCTCCCTCCTTCCCTCTCTCTGCTCTCCCCGTCCCCCATCCCCCACCATATACTAGGTCATCAAGTGTAATATTGGACAAAATTTTATGGTAAACACATTCTAAAGGCAAAGAGCAAAAAAAGAACAATTAGAATATTATCATTATTAATGTTAAGACAATATTTATCTAAGGCCATGTATTTTTTAAATATGGAACAGGCTACAAAGTTTATTGCAAGGAAGGTAAAAGGAAGAAATGACTTAAGAAACTATTTATTTATTTATTTGAGTCAGAGTCTAAAAAAAAAAAAATCAATGCTTCTCTCACGTGTGGCCCCTGAATCACTATCATCAGCAGCACCTGGAAGGTAATAAGATTTTCAAGGTCTCATTCTCCCCTCCAGTCCAGGCCTACTGATTCAAATTTCCTGGGGGTGGAGCTGAGCAATCTGTGTTTTGATGAGCCTTGTCGTGTAATTTTACCTATGTGTATCTTCATTGATATCAATATTTTATATCAAATGAAGAAGAATTTTAAATATTTTTTCATGTGATCATATAATTTGTTCTTCATTTTGGGGTGTTATCATATAATTCAAATGCTAGCCATTGCTTCTCTTATAAATTTCTCCCTTTTTCTTAACCTATTATTGCTTTTGGTATAATCCGAATTTGTGTCGTTGTTGCAATGCACTTTCAATGACCGATTAAGTTCTTTTGGTTCCATTATTTATCTTTATGGCCTTTACTTTATATTTCATTATTTTTTCTCATTTATTTATTAACAAATATGTGCAAAGAACTTACCCCTCCTGTATGAGAAAACAGGGAATATGTCATTTCTTGCTGGTCCTATGGAAGCATTTTAAACATTTTAAGGTTATCTGCAATTGCAATTAAAATGGCATATTCTCAACACAACCCATGCTTAGTTGGACCTCAAAAATGTCAGTCAGGACAACATCTGCAGCAGAAGTGAGCATGATAGAGAAGATAACATAGTACAAAGAGACAATTATCTTTAACCTAAATTACAGCTGAGGTATTTTACTTCCGCAATTTTCACATACATCCACGGAACCCCATTGCTAGACTCCTCTCCTTTTGCCCCTGGGCTTTATGAGAAGCTTTCATGGAAAGAAGTGAACCCAGAAAGGATGCCCTAGAGCTAAGGGTGTTAGCTCTCAAGCATCATGGTCCAGGCAAACTTATCGAGAGGAACCACTTAATGTTTTCTCTGCAACAGGAATCTTGCTGAACAATGTATTTTGTATAGTAAACATAGTACAAGATACTGAACTGACCAGTGTAATTCAGTTTAGGCATATTCCATTGATCCAGAAAATTTAACCTGTTGAGTGAATGAATGGCAGAAAACAAGAACACATTTTTAACTTCAGAAAACATGCAATTATATTTTCAACACTGCTTTTCTTTTTGAATGAAGGAAAGAGAAGCTGAAATAGGAAAGTATTATAAAACAAATACACTTTAAAAATAAGAAAATATATCAAGATGGAAAATGTGGCATAAAAACAACTGGTCATTTCAGTAATACCAGTATTGTGGGCTTTCTTCAGATATGATTTATAAAATCATCACCTCTTAAAATTCAGTAGAGATGATGAAATTTGGGGTAGAGTTTAGATCTCTGGGTTGTGGTGAAAGCTAAGAACACAGGGGATGAGAGAGTGGGGAGGTTTAGTCAGTACTGTCCTAGGGGAACCCGAATGTGGCTGAGCAGAAAGCCACATTTCCAGAATCTGATAGCTCAGTCCCTTGGACATGAAGGGGTCTTGTTAGGGGACCGTCACGCCCCTGAACACAAACTGGGGAGAGACAGGAGAGCTTTAGTGTTTCTTTTCTGGAAGGAAGTAAAGGAGGGGGGAGGTCTCATTGTTGGGGATTCATTGAGGGTACAAAGAACCAGGTTACATTGGGGCTTATCTGTAGCCTACCACATGTCTCTTTTGGGGCTTATCTGTAGCCTACCACATGATTTCCATGTTCAGTAAAGAAATTTCTGACAAGAAGATAGACTCTTTGTCCCTGAGCTCTTCACTCAGATGTTTTATGGTATATTTTTGGAATAGAGGAAAGATCGAGGGCAATTGATATATTAAGCTATGTAACCTAACTGTAGACAGGAACTAGAAAAAATATTTTTAATTTCTTTTAATTAGAAATTTCTTTTTTAACCAATCCATTCCTTAACCATTTAGCACATGGAGCATCTACCATGTGCCATGTTTGTGCTCAATTCTAGGGATATAAACGAGTCCTGTATCTTAAGAAATATATAGTCCAGTAGAGAAAGGCTACTATAAGCAAATAAGTGCTATAATAAATCAGAGGTGATTACACAGTTGTCTGAAAAAAGTACCATGGGAACACAAAGGAGTTGTCCTGTGTGTGTGTGTGTGTGTTTGTGTGCATGTGTACATATACATATGTGTCTTGTGAAGGAACGTGGTTATTCAGAACACGGTCTTAAATTCTTTTATACTGCTCCCTTTGAAAGGTGGGGTCTATATCCTCCCCCTTTGAATCTGGGCAGGCTTGGACCTATCTTGAGCAACAGAGTATGGTTGAAATGAAGCAAGTTACTTCTAAGAGCTGGTCTTAAGAAGGCATGAAGCTTTCTCCTGGTTTTTCTGGATTGTTTACATTCCCCGCATTCCTTTTGTTACACTTCCTCTTAGAACCCAACCACCACCCCTTGAGAAGCCCAAGCCACTTTGAAGAAGCCCGGAGCAGGCTTTCTGGTACCCCCTGAACACAACCTCAGGCTCACCCACCCCCATCACCAGACATGTAAGTGGCTCTAGCCTGAGCCACTTGTGTCTGTTTTAGTTCAGGAGGACAGAAACAAATCATTTTGCGCCCTGTCAAAATTTTTGACTCACAGAATCCACAATCATGATCAAATTATAGTTGTTTTATGCCACTAAGTTTATGGTGGATCTTAGGTGGTGATAGATAATCAGAACAGGAGGATTTCTAGTAAGACTTTATAGAGCACTATAACCATCACGAACTTTAGCCAAACATAACCACCACAAAATGCACAAGTGTTGGCATCAGAACTAGAGAAAATACAAATTTTACAATGAACTAGTTAATAACCTTATATAACCTCTAGTAGGCATATTGTAATTATTCTGAGAGGTAATGACTTTAAGTGATTGTTTCAATGTTGGCATGAAGTAAACCATTAATGTTTACCTTAAAACATATGAATAGAAATAATAAAAGAAAAATATAGACATAGAATCCACCATATACCAAAATACTAGACATAGGATCTACCATTCCTATTAGGGTAACCATATGACCTGGCTTACCCCCAAACAATTTTAATTTATTCCCTCTGTCCTGAGAGCCTTTCTATTTTAGCATACGTCCTGGATTTTTAAAATATTTGTGTATTTTTTAAATGAAGTATCAAAGTTAATATTTGCTTTGAAATAAGCTGGGGTGGGTTTGGGTGGCCCTTCACCTTGTGATGTGCAGTGTCTAGAGTTCTTACTTCAGCTAGAGCTTTGATCTGAAAGATGACCAGCTACTCATCTTTTTCCATCTCTTTTCAACTGAAACACAATTATCTTCTTCCTTTCAGGGACAGTATAAAAAACATTCGCTGCTGAAAGAAAATGCACTCGAACATGAGCAGTAAGGAACAGATTATCTCTAGTGTACAGGGGTACAGAAAAATCCTGGAAGCTTCTGTCTCTCCGGGCCACTTGGAGCATGAGCCCACTGTGCCATAGCCGCTGCTTAGTCTTTGAGACACACAAAGCTCCTGGCAAACACAGGATACTGTAAAATAGATGTGCATGAAGTAATTGGGAGAAATAAAAGTCTGAGCGGTCATTCTGAAGAATGCGTGAAAGTGGAATGAGTGTTCTTGCTCTAGTTTTGTTATTTATTTTGCAGGATACAATAGATTTATGTATCACAGTTTTGTTTAGTATTTTTTATTTTGCAAGAAATATTTTGGTGCTAATGATCTCAAACACAAAATGCGCAAATTCTGAAGATGTTTACCTCTAACAATACAAACTCCAGTGATATCACAGACCATGTGAACATAAAAAATAAGAATCTTCTTAAGCCTCTTTAGCATCTACTTCAGAAGGAGGAGTGGGCAGTCACATTAGGAAGACTGCATATAAATTATTGTTTAAATAAAATCTTTTCTTTGAGCTAGTTTCACCCATTTCTTTGTATTTTTTATTTCAGGGTATTACAGGGGCACAAACGTTTTGGTTACATGAATGGCTTTTGCAGGGTTTGGATCAAAGTCATAAGGGTGTCTGTCATCGGATGGTATGCACCATACCCGTTAGGTGCGACTCTACCCATCTCTTTCTCCCCTCTCCCATCTGCTTGATTTCCAGTGAGTGTTATTTCCATATGTACAAAAAGTAATACCATAGTTTTTAAGATGTCTCCAGTAGTATTTCACAAATAGTTAAATAAAGCCTGTTTTCTGTTAGTCAGATCAGATGCTTCACAGAGAAAGTTAGATAAATGAATTCAATTTTGTTTTTAATTCAACTCATGGAACCAGTGAAAAGCTTTTGGAATTTAATTTAGCTGACAGTGATGCTCCTCCACTTTCAATAAACCCTTTGTTGAGTTGAAAATGAGTTTAATACACATAACTTACTGGATGGACATTTGCTAAGCCTTGAAAGTGCTCAGAAACTTTCTATTAGCCTATAGTTGGGCAAAAATCCATAAAAAACATATTCTATAATAAAATGTTGATATCTTATGTAATTTATTGAATACTGTAGTGAATGTGAAAAAGCAGAATGGTTGTATGGATACTTGAAGTACAGTTTATAGTGACTGTGTATCCCTTTCTCATCATTGTAAAGTCAAAAAATCCTACGTCCAGGTTCAGCGCCTGTAGCTCAGTGGCTAGGGTGCCAGCCACATACACCGGAGCTAGTGGGTATGAATCCAGCCCAGGCCTGCCCAACAACGACAACTCCAACCAAAACATAGCTGGGCATTGTGGGGGGAACCTGTAGTCCGAGCTACTTGGGAGGCTGAGGCAAGAGAATTGCTTAAGCCCAAATGTTTGAGGTTGCTGTGAGCTGTGACGCCACCGCACTCTACCCAGGGCCACAGAGTGAGACTCTGTTTAAAAAAAAAAAAATTCTATGTCCAACGATTATGAACAGGGACCATTTGTATTGTGAGTGGCATTATAAATTAAATCAAATAAATATTCAATATTGAAGAAAAGTTACATGTTTTGATGTGATAAATATTTGTGGAGGACAGCATCGTGGTAAAAACAATGCTATCATTAAATCGAGAAATTTATGGAGCAGATAAACGTGGAATTGACATGCTTATTCAACTCATACTTGTTTCTAAATAATCAAAACATACAGTTGCTAAAATTTATGCATTTTTTAACATACATGCAATTGAATAACTTAAGTATAAACTAATTTGTGACAAGGTTGATTTCAAATGAAAAAATCCATTTCCATAGGGGTACATATGATACATACATGATTTTTTCTTTGCAACCTATTAAACTTAAAAGTCCCCATTAGCATTTTACAGTGGTATTAAATTTTTAGAAAATGACTTGTCTAAATTTTTTTGTGTCTTTTTAAAAAATCAATTGGAAATGTTTATTTGATAAAGTGCCAAGAACCTCTTGACATTGTTAATGCCCAAGTGTCAACAACCTCTGACATTTTTAGATCATTGCAATTACAGAGTCAAATCCTACAAACAGGAATACAATGAAATGTAGTCCTGTAAAATAAAAGCAAGGGATGAACTGAAAAAGAGTCAATGAAAAGGCTCCACAGATGGTGTAAAAATTTTGAAATTCCGTGATTTCATGGAATATCTTGACTTACGGCAATGTTTTTTGGATGCTGTTTCTATTTTTGATCAGCAGTATTTGATCTGCTGGTATTATATCCAAGTATATTTTTTTACCTCAGATATTATATTTTCATTTCTAGACATTCAATTTGGATTTTTTTTTACATCTTCCTTGCTTTATTTTACAGTCCTTATGATTTCCTCTATCTTCTTGAACATATGGAATGTAGTTATAGCTGTTTAAATGTTCTCGTCTAGTAATTCTATATTTATGTCATTTCTGGATCTGTTTCTATTGATTTAATTTTTCCCCATATGGGTCATATTTTCTTTTCATGTCTGGCGGGTTTTGCCTGGATGCCACACAATATGCATTTTAACTTGTCGGGTGCTGGTACTTATGCATTCTGAGACTCGACTTAGCCACTCGGAAGCAGTATGATCCTTTGGAAGCCTGCTTTTAAAAGTTTCATAGGCAGAGCCTGAGCAACCTTTAGACTAGGACTAATTTTTCCCCATGTGATTTAAGAGAGGTTTTATACTCTGCCTGCTGGGAAAACAAACTTCCCACTCTGCAGAAAGATTGTTCTGTCTTTATATTTTTTATGCTTCTTTCCCAGTTTTGGTGGTTTCCTTCCACGCTTGTGTTGGTTGGTACTCACCTAAAGACTTGGAAAGCTCTCTCCTCTGTCGCTTTCTTCTCTGGTACTCTGTCCTGCAGACTCTATTCCCTTGGCCTCCTCAAATTCTCACCTTGATCTTTGCAACCAAGCAAGTCTGCCCTCCTCTGGAAACCCTTTTCAGATAGTAAGCTAGGGCAATCCTACGCCTACCTCATTGACTCCCTCCTCTCAGGAATCCCTCTCCTGAGCTTCCTATTGTTCAATGTACAAAATCTTTAGCAGCATTAGTGTATTTTGTCCATTTTTAAATTCCTCAACGTGATAAACTTATTCAATATTGCTTTATCAAAGCTGGAAACACAAATGTTTGATAATCATATATGAATGGGATCATTACTTACATCCATCAATGTAACAGCATCATGATTAACCAGTACATAAATATCTTAAAATTACATAATTTTAATTCTCAGGTTTCCTTTTACTCACTAAAGCATCCTAGTTTGCTTAATAAATTATCTGGTAGCTCTAGTTCTAGTATTTAATGATGTCTGTCAATATTTAGTACTAAATGACTTGCAAAATTTTGGATTAGATTTTGTATTTTAACTTAAATAAGATTACAATATGGCAACACCCAAATTCTTTTTATATGTGTTAATTAATGAGTCCAATGATTAAGTTTTGTAACAGCACAGTCTAACTGTCACTGATTAAATAATGCTTTCAAATGCATAAGATGATTCTGTCAGGAGCCTGGCACTATGGTAGAATTCAGAATTCGGCTGTTTTTGTGCCTTGTATGCAAAGGATACAGTTAACTATAAACTACTTAGTTTGTTTCATACTACCAATATACGTCCTTACTTGGTTCTTTTTGTTTAACGTTTTTCCTCTCTTCCTCCTCTCTCTACTTTCTCCTCTTGATATATGATTGATATACTTGTATACCCTTGAATGTGTATGAATCCTGATAAATATGTCACTTTTTTAGTATATAGTTGTTTTTTATTTACATTAATGCCATGCACAATAGATTTAATTCTATCTGTTTACATGTTCACTCTGTGTATTTTAAGATCTATTCATTTGTTGTATGTGGATCTCCTGCTCTGTCTCTAGTTGTGATAGACATGTAGTATGCCATAGCCTGTCTCTTCCACGTTTTATTATATGATGCTCCAGAGATGGACGTCACTGTTGCCTCAGATTCTCAACTATGCAGACAAAATGATGAAACGATGATTTCGTCATTCACTATTTTTACGGACATATATACGAATTTCTCTGCAATGTAAATACAGAAATGAGCTTGCTGGATAAATTCTCTGCGTACTGTCAGGTTTCTATTCATGAAATTGATGCCAGAATGCACAGCCCCTAGCAATGTAGTAGATCACTATTTATCCAGATAGTTCATGACATTTGGTATTTTGCTTAACTTTATGTCTTACCAATTTGAGAAAAATAAAATAGTATGTCACTGTCATATCGATTTTCATTAATCTGATTACCAATGGTTTTAAGACTCTGTGGCTTCCTTTTTCTTACTCACAATGACTTACCTAAATGTTTATATACAGTATTTAGGTGTAAAATCTTCTCACTAGGTTAGTCTTTGCTATAGTCTCTCAATTTTATGTTTTATAGTAATCTCATCTAACCTTAATTTTGATGCAATGAAATACGCCACTTTTTCTATTTTGGTACCCTTGCTTCAGATGCCCTTCTGCTCTTATACATTTTAAGGGCAATTTCTTACATTTTCTCTAATTTTCTTTCAGTTGTAATATTCCAAGTTAGATGGTTAGCTCTTCCTACGTTCACTTTTGAATGTCATGCCTTGCTTTCTGCCATATGGTAAGCTACTTTTTCCATTCAATTCTTATAAACACTTCTGTATATTACTAAATTCAAAATGTGTGTCACATGTATGAGATGATGTTTTAAGCATAACAGAATTTAAAAATAAGCAAATCATCTATTTTCTACACATTAATAACATTCATAAATTTTCAGGTATGGTTTTTAATGTGTTTGCTAGATATTTACGTATTTTATTAGCTGGGATGATCTTGTGAAACTCAATGGTGTAAATCATAGCACTGAGAAACAATTTAGCTATTAATGGTCCAAAAATGAATGTCAACGCTTTTGGATTTATGGTTTATTTCAAGGAAAAGATACAATAGAGCAACAGCATTAAAGTAAATTTATGTATCTCAGCCAAAGGCTGCCACCTAGCAAGAGAGATATCTGGAGAGGCTGGGAGCAAGTTCCCAGTCTTTCCTCTGCAGGGCTGTCCCTTTTCCTCTCAGGAATAACTGATATGTGCATTTAACATCTTGAATTTAGGAAACCAAATAGAGTGTAGGCTGAGCTATTTATATCATGCTGATCACGTAGGCATCTTTTTGCTATGTAATCAATGGTAGAACTCTCCAGGGATGGCAACAAAAAAACAGGTGCAAATCATCAATCTCACCATTTATCAAAAAACTATGTTCGTAATCTAGATCACCCATGTTGCCTCAGAGTCAATTGCAAAGCAAGCCTATTAATCGAACATTGCTTGTTTTGACAAGGGGTCAGCGCCGTGAAGATGCTTTAGTAAAGCAGCTCAACAGAACATTGTGGGGGAAACCTCCTTAAGGCTTTCTGAGGCTCCCAGTGACCTCAGCACTGCTCCCATAACCCCCTTCACAAACCCCTCTGTAAACTCCCTCCATCAAGTAAAGTAAAGACTGCCAAGATGCTTGGGGAGGGCAACAGGTAGTGGTAGATGCTGTTGGCATAGCTTGAGTGGTCTGTCTGTGAAGATTGTGAGTCTAACCAAAGTGGTCAGCTTACAGTCAGTCCATGTCTGAAGTTTGAGTCTGCCCGTGTGTAATCTTCATGTTTCTTCTCTACAACTACCTGTGCTTTTGCCCAGATTCCTCCTCCTTTAAATTAAAACAAAACCCAACAAAACACAACAACATTTAGGTATATTTCCCAAGGCTCAAAGTATGCTTTTTACCTGATCACTGCATGCTTACATATTTATTGGAAGGAATGTTCACATAAAAACCATCCCCAGTAGAGCCCTGGGGAAGCACTGGGAAACCATGAAATGTTTAATCTTAGAAAAACCTACTTAAGCATTTCAATATTTTGAATTGTTTATTGACTATTTGTTATGTACCAGACATTGTAATAAGCAAATTTAAATATTTTATTTAATCATCACAAAATCTCAGTGAAGTAGGTATTTGTATTACCCCCTATTACAAAAACATAAAATGAGGATCGGAAAAATTAAATAATGCACAACTATTAAGAATCAAACATAAGATTTGAACCTGGGCAGTTGTGTAATTTTTAAGCTTGAAAACTTTTTGTTTCTCAAGGTGCCTGGTGGAAACATATATGCTGAGGCAGCAACTTATAAAAACCTGAAACTTGCAGAAATTCCATAAACTCCAGAAACTTCTCCATGATTGGTGCTTAGGGTATATGTAGAAGCACAGGGTGGAGAGGGAATCTAGAAAGAAAAAGGATTACGAAAGAAAGGAAGATACTGAGAGCCTCATAATTGATTCTTCAGGCAAAAAATTAATTGAAGAGTCTTTAGAAAGAAATACATAATCAGATTTTAATTTTCAGCAAAAGCATGCTATAAAGTCTTTGGGAGATTTATGGTGGATCGATTCAAAAATACAAGCTGAGCAGAATTCTGTGGTAATGCAAGAGATGATGAACATAAACTAAGCCATTAGCAATCGGTATGGAGAGCTGGGAGGCAACTGAGGACATCTGAGGGATGTGAAAGGAATGAAAATGCCTGGGAGTTGTTTCCTGATCGACTGCAGTGGGAGGGGCCTGGTAGGAAAAAGTGAAAATTTGAGAATGTCTCTAAGGTTTCCTGCTTAGAGAGCTTGGGGGTTTGGTGGCTGGGTGATGATATATTTCTGCATTGGGAATATAGGGGAAGGAGCAGATAGGGAAGGAAAAGAATGGAACAAACTGGTCAACATCCAGAGGTGGTCAACATAAGAAATTAGGCCTACTGTACTGATAAACACATGTATTTTACTTTCTTGCACAACTTTTATTGGAGAATACCATATGAAATCATAAATAAAATACAGTAAAATTATACATACAGTGTCATACAAAATCAATACATTTACTATTTTCTCATGGTTTAGTAATTTTTTTCTGAAAAAAGTCAATCTTCATCTGTTTCTTATTCTTATTACAAATGTAAGTGGAGAAACACTCTCAAAGTTTTGGCCACACTACTCAGCATACCTAGGCATTTTCCCACAACAAAGGGTTTCAACTACATTATCAGATGCCTGACATCCTCTTCTTTTAGAGTCTCTGCATTTTCTGTGTCACCCTCACTTGCTTTTTCCACTTCATTAACTGCTTCATGAACTTTTACATTAGTCTGTACTTTAGGCAATATCACTTGGAAAATTGTTTCTGAGTCAGGTTCATTACAGGTTGCCAACTCAACACCTCGAGAAAACCTTCAAAATCTATTTCTTTGAATTCCTACCATGGGAGATAGACTGTCTGATGGGGCCAAAACATCATGCTCTTGGGTAGCAATTAAAGTTGTTTCCCCATATGGACTACAAGTTTCTGTTTTAGTAATGACCCACTGCAGGAGCTGGGCTTAACTGTGCATATTGAATGTTTTGATGATGCCTTGGTCAAGAGGTTAGATTTTTGAGGTTGTGTTTGGAAGCAGAATTTTAACATACATTTGTGAGATGATTCACTTAAGGGTGGCCAGGACAGTTGACTACTGTGGGTAGAATAGACTGTTTCTTCTTCTTCATTTCTTGGTCAATATCCCTTACCCACATCCCAAATAAGGCTTCTGTCATCCATGAACATTTGTGTGATCTCTAAGTAACTGGGTGGTCTTCAAGCTTCAGATTCTTGAATGCTTCTGGCTTTGCTAATTTACCAACCACCAAGGGCTTTAGTTTCTCTTTGGTTGAGCTAGGGAAAAATAGAATGTGAAATGTTCTTTGGAAAGTTTTCCACTATTCAACTCCATTTCCATGGAATACTATTTAGCCATTAAAAAATATGGAGACTTTACATCTTTTATGCTTACCTGGATGGAGATGAAATATTGCAAGAATGGAAAAATAAATACCCAATGTACTCAATACTAATATGAAACTAATATATAAATAACTACATGCTCATATGAATAATAAAACACAAATATAGTCTAGTATGGGGGCAGGGGAAAGAGGGTGGGGAAAGGGGGTGGTGGGAGGACGATTGGCAGAAGGAGGGAGGGCATGTGGTAGGATCTCAACTATCGTGCACATTGCGAGGGTGCAATGTGCGTACGCCCCATGGGTGAGGGGCTCTTTTACAACTGAAATTTTATCCTGGAAGTGAGAACAATGTAATCTAAAAATTTGCACCCTCATATTAATTTGAAATAAAAAAAAATAAAAATAAGAGCAAATTTTCCACTGTTATATTTCTCATCCTTCATGACAAAGTTCCTGTCAAGCATTGCCTTGAAAAAGAGTCTGCAATTACCAGTGTTAAAAATGTCCTCATCTTTGAAGCCTCTAGCAAATTCCAGGGATTATTAAAATCAACTCTTCCACAATTTCTACTGGAATTTCTTGCATCCACCGCACATATTTTCTAGGAGATCTTGTGTTGCAGTTTAAATTTCTCAAGCCAACCACCTGATGCTTGAAAATCTGCCACCCCAAATTCCTATGTGAGTATTTTAGCAGCTTCTTGGATTATCAACCCAGAGATTTTGACTTTAAATGCTCTCATTTGTTTGAACCTGCTTAATGTGGTTTCATGGAGGGAAATTTTCCTCCTTTTCCCCTGTAGGTCTATTTTCCTTATCATAGCTTTCCAAGTATTCATGTTTACATTATTAAATATTATTCATCGTAGTCTTGCTAACACCAAAACGTTCTTCCATCTTTCATTGTCTGCTGTTTTCCAGAAAATGTAGAAGATCAACCTTTTCCTTCAATGTCAGCTATTTGAGTTCTTTCCTTTGGGCCAATGTGTGCCTTGATTAAATGTAAAATTTTGCAGGAATTGGAGGATGTACCTACAATACAGACCAGTCTTTAAGTTAAAAAATCTTCTCCAACACAAAATAAACAGTAAGACATTAAGCCTAATTCAACATGTGATAATAATAAAACATAAAAAAAAAGAACTTATACTCAAGAAGAAAACAGTACAACTAAGAGGCAAAGCCCACGCTTCCTATGACTTGGGGTAGAGTGGACTCAACTGGTCAAGTGACAGAGGGTTAATTAATATTGTGTGTCACAGTCCAAGTGGTCAAGATACAACTTACAAGAGGTGGACAATATTTAGAGGTCAGTCTTCCATTTGACTACATGTGGTACATGTCTGGTCTATGAAAAATCAGGTCAACTTAAGGAGGTGGTTGAGGCAGGGATGTGATCAACTATGGGGTTCTACTCTATTTTTTTATTGCAAGGAGGGAAAAACTAATGATTTAAAAGGATATATAGGGGGCGGCACCTGTGACTCAAAGGAGTAGGGCGCTGGCCCCATATACTGGAGGTGGTGGGTTCAAACCCAGCCCTGGCCAAAAACTGCAAAAAAAATTAAAAAAATAAAAATAAAAGGCTATATAGGACTAATAAAGTTCTAACATTTTGAGGTTATAAATATTCTACTATAATTTAGTATTTAATTATATGCATGCTTACTTCTTTTTTTATCCCATTATAGAGGTATGCTCAAGTGACCAATACATATTTTCAGGAATATTTTGCTGTAGACAATGTGGTCCCTCCCAAAATAAATTCTTTAATTCTAAAGAAAGTATGAAAGTATTCAAATCTGTAATACAAGCAGTCTATTTTTGATGCAGTTGAAAAAAATGTATGTAGTGTCAAAAGACTTGATTCTGTTACTTCCTTTCATCAAATTAGTTGACAGGTTTGGAATGCAATTCAATTTGATAAATTTACTGAGCACCTATGTGGTGCTTCTTCCTCCCTGAAAGAGGTTTTACTCTAGGGGTGCAAATAACATATGACAAAGGAACATAAGTGCCAACAGGGATATACAGAGTGTTACGCAATTTCCAAGAAGAGAGAAAAACTGTTTCATGAGGAGATCAAAAGAAAAAGTTGGCAAGGAAGAGAACATTTATTAAGAATATACTAATTGTTATGTTTCTTTCAAATAATATACTAGAATTTTTGAGCACTCTACCCGAAAAATAGCACTATTTGATGGGAGTTTAGTTTTAATCAATTACTAGATTTTTTTTTTTTTTTTTTTAGTTAAATTGAGTCGTGTGGTATCAGGTATAAAATTAAGACTTGGTTACATGTGCTCCTTTGACATCTGGTGAAACTAGATGGTCTCTAATAGCCTAATTGCAAGTTGCTTTTTCACAATGATTCTGTGGATAAGATCCCCTAGCAAATATCTCTTATCAAGGGAGTTGTACACACTTCCTAGTTAGCCCTGAGTAGTGGGTTTCTGCCCCTCGCCAGTCCATATAAATAAGCCAACCTCATCCTTTTATGGGAACCAAGGAGCATCACACTGTCTTGCTACTATGTGCAAACCTGCCTCGTATATCCCCTACTGGTTCTCTCTTTTCTGGAGTGCAACCCTTGTGTGGCCCTGGGTGGTGTGTGGTGTCCCCCTGACCCAGGAAATGAGTATATGTGACTAATACACGCTGTCATCTCATCTACCCAGTGCTGGTGTCATGCATTTGGCCATCCCGTAACCCTAGAATGGAGTCCCGTCCTCATTAGTGGAGTGATTAAGACAAGTCATGACCAACTCTAACCCAAGTTTGATAATTTAACAATGGCTTATAAATCATTCCATATTTTCTTGATTAAAAAACACAAGCAAACCATAAACAGAGAATGGACTCCTTAGCTCAGTATGTAAGAAATTCGGCAATTTTAGCCTGTGTCTACCTCTCCAGCATTATTTTCCACAACTGGGAGCTAATTCCCAACCATTCATTACATGGTTGTATATCTCTATATATTTTAACTAATATGTATGTTTTTACTCTTTGTTATTTCCTCTTTCTTGCAAATGTTTTATCTCTTGTCCATAATCTTAAAAATCCCATCTGATCATCTCCTGCACCAACAGGCTTTCCTATACACCCCACTGAGAAGCTATGTTTCTATCTTCCTTCATGTTTCCACTGCACCATTTACACACAAACACACATATCTGCCTTAAAGTACATATTAATCTATATTTCAATTATTTGTTCACATACATTTCTACTGTACTTGTCTGAAACAAGCTTAGTGACAGGGTCTTTTTCCCATTCATCTTTGTATTTCTGGAATTTATGATACTGGTTATCATCTGATAGTAATAATAGTGTTTCAAAATTCTAGCTCCATAAATGCTGTTGAATGAATGAATGGGTCACTGTGAAAGTCTTTCTAGACAACATGAATTTTACTGCTACAAAACTTGCTGTGCAAATGCATAACTTGCTGTCTGCTTTTCTTTCTTTCCTTTCTTCCTTAACCCCTCTGTTGATCTAAGTAGTGGGAGGCACAGGTATTATCTGGGTAAGGGAACCTCAGATCTTCAGCCACCCTGTGGCCTCTGCTGGGCACCACCGAGTTGTAATTGAACACTCTAGTCTTTGGACATTGTCATTTATCCCTGATGTGCTGAGATGATTACAGCCCTAAGGTCGCCTCACTCATTACATCCATGAGAATCATGCAGTCTTTTCATCCTCTAATTATACTACCTTGAGTGTGAGATCTGCTTTCTGTTTCTTTTGTGCCTTCTCAGGAGCTGAGAAATCTGTTTTCACTGTACAACTCTAGGTCACACAGCCACTGCAAGCCTTTCCTTGGGCATAACATGTATCTTCCCTATATTGTCATTCTGACACATGCTTTCAGTCTCCTGGGGCTATCCCCTGACAAAATACATTTTCGGTTGGGATTGGGACCATCTATTCTTGATTTGTCTCACTCATATTCCCCAGTGCTTCTCTCCCTACTTTTGAAAGATTCTGTTAAATAAGTATAAACCATCCACGAATGTTATCATCCTTTAAATAATTGCATATACTCTGATTATTGTATAGTACTTTTGTGTCCTTCCTTTAACCTGCTACTATAAATTAATTTTGTAGCTGCTTAGTGAATGGTTTCCTGGCAAATGAAGAATATTAGACTTTAAACTAAATCCTATTTTTATAGCAAGTCAAATTTCAGCAGAGCAATGACGTTGCTCAGCCTTAGCTATGCTTGCTTGTTTCAAACAAAACTCAATATTATAACACTCTAGAAGGATAACAAAATTGGGACAAACCATGAGAGTTCATGGCAATTAGATCTTCAGATGGCTTTAAGTCGTTTCAATTATTTTTTATTTAAAAAATACTTAACACAATGAGGGAAATGAATTAGATATTGCATGTCAGCTTGCTCAGTTATATTGTAAAGCAAGCATAATATCAAATTATACATGCTATCTAACCATGGACTTAGTCAACTGTAAGAAAATAGCCTCATTTTGTAAAACAGGATCAAACTAAAAGATTTAACTCAACAAATTCAATATTTGATAAGCAATGAAAAACGACATGTGTTTGTCTGAAGAAAGACCTAAATGCCTGGAAAAAAACATGCTTCCTGAACTATAAAGACTTTTTCTTTTGTTTAGATTGTTCCAAGTGGAAATATTGTCTCTATTACTGTGAAAATTTTTTATTATCATGTCTCCACAGGAGTGCTCTGGTTAAAAAAGTACTTTCATTTTAAGTTTCTTGTTCCCTTGTGCTCTAAGTTTCTAAGTTAATTTTTTTTTTTTTTTTGTAGAGACAGAGTCTCACTTTATTGCCCTTGGTAGAGTGCCGTGGCATCACACAGCTCACAGCAACCTCCAACTCCTGGGCTTAGGCAATTCTCTTGCCTCAGCCTCCCAAGTAGCTGGGACTACAAGTGCCTGCCGCAACGCCCAGCTATTTGTTGTTGTTGTTGTTGTTGTTGTTGTTGCAGTTTGGCCAGAGCTGGGTTTGAACCCGCCACCCTCCGTGTATGGGGCCAGTACCCTACCCACTGAGCCACAGTTGCCGCCCCCTAAGTTAATTTTTATTTTCAACCCAGAACTGATTTTTTATTTATGCTTGATAAAATTCACTGTGACCCATTTTGGGTTATTGGAGCATAACAATGAAAAAAAAATTGAATAAACAGGCAATTTTATTAGGTTCTGTGAAATAGTTATGAAATGATTTTTAAGAATCAAACTTCCCATAGAATGTAATTATTTATGAGAAATTATTTCATCAGAAGCAAAACCAATGAATTAATTGATTGGTAGACTAAAAGTTGAGATGTATATAGAATCTGGAAACTGAATGACCAGTTTTGTTATAAATAGTTTAATCAGTTGACTCTCTTCTGTGATGTGTAGGGAAGGATTAGCAATAGGTAGCCCAGTGGCTGCACAGTTGTGCCTTTTCCCAGGTGTGACTCTACAGATGTAGACATTTAGGTCCTAAATCCTTCTTCTGTGAATACTTTGATGTCAGAATGTAAAGGTCTTAGCAAAATAACTAAGAAAATGCTACAAAAGCTATGTTAACTAATGTGATGAAAATGTGTCAAACGATCTATGAACCAAGTGTATGGTGCCCCATGATCATACTAATGTACACAGCTATGGTTTAATAAAAATAAAAAAAAAGAAAGAAAGAATAGTGAAACAGTGTAGGAAGGAGATGCGTGGTCCTCAAGATTCAGCCCCCTCACCCACTTCCTTTCTGTATCTTTCGGAAGAGCCCGAACTAGAGTATATGGCACTGTCCATGGAGCTGATTTGTCACTGCCTCATAGATCACAACTGTATCTCAGTGACTTGTCCTGCTTCACACTTTTTAGCTAATTATTTTCTTTAAAATTTTTTTAAATTATTGTGTGAATATAATAATTGTATATCTCCATATGGTATGTATAATGTTTTGATATAGGCATATGACATGAATTTATCAAATCAGGGTAATTGGGATATTCATCACCTTGGGCATTTACCATTTCTTTCAATTTCACTCTTTTAGGTATTTTAAAGTATCGTCTTGTTGGTTATAGTCATTTTGTTGTGCTGTCAAATATTGCTCATTTATATAACTATATTTTTGAACTCATTAACCATCCCCACTTTATCCTCCCCTGCCCTTTACACTTCTCAGTTTCTGGTAACCATTATTATACTCTCTGTCTCCATGAGATCAGTTGGATTTAATATTTAGCTCCTACATGTGAGTGAGAACATGTGAGATTTGTCTTTCTATGCTTGGCTTATTTCACTTTATATAATGTTCCATCTGTGTTGTTGCAAATGGCAGGATTTTATTCTTTTTTGTGGCCATATAATATTCCATCACATATATGCACCACAATTTCTTTATCTATTTGTTCACTGATGGACACTTAGGTTGGTTCCAAATCTTGCCTATTGTGAATGGTGCAGCAAAAAACATAGAGGTGCAGATACCTTTTCAATGAACTCATTACTCTTCCTTTGGATATATACACAGCAGTGGGATCGCTGGATCATATGGTAGTTCCAATTTTAGTTTTTTGAGGAACTTCCATACTGGTTTCCATAGTGGCTGCATTGATTTACATTCCCACCAACAGCGTATGAGGGTTCCCCTTTCTCTGCATCCTCACCAGCATTTGTTGTTGTCTTTTTGATAAAAACCATTTTAACTGGGGGTGAAGATAGTTTTGATTTGCATTTCTCTGATGAATAATAATGTTGAGAAGTTTTTCAGACACCTGTGGCCATTGGTATGTCTTCTTTAAAGAAATGTCTATTCAAAGCCTTTACCCATTTTTAAATCAGATTTTTGATTCTTTCCTATTGAGTTGGAACTCCTTAGATATTCTAGTTAGTAATCCCTTGTAGTTTGTAAATATTTTCTCCCATTTGATGGATCCTATCTTCTTTGTTGTTGTGCTTGTTGTTGTTTTGGCATTTCCTTTAGTGTGAAAAAAGTTTTTAGCTTAATGTGACCCCATCTGTCCCATGTTGCTTTGGTTGTCTCTGCTTTGGGGGGATTAGTCAAGAAGTCCTTGCCCAGACCAATGTGCTGACATGTTTTCCCAATGCTTACTTTTACTAGTTTCATAGTTTCAGGTCTTAGATTTATTTGTTTAATCAATTTTGATTTGATTTGTGTTTGGCAAGAAATATGGGTATAGTTTCATTCTTCTGCATACGGATATCCAGTTTTCCCAGCACCATTTATTACTTTTCTTGGAGATAGAATCTCATTCTGTTGCCCCAGGCTAGAGTGCTATGGCATCAGCTGAGCTCATAGCAACCTTAAACTTTTGAGCATGAGTGATCCTCCTGCCTCAGCCTCCTAAGTAGCTGGCCATGAGGCCCAGCTAAATTTTTTTTTTTAGTAGAGACAAGGTCTCACTCTTGCTCAGTTTGGTCTTGAACTTCTGAGCTCAAATGATCCTCCTGCCTTGGCTTCCCAGAGAGCTAGGATTATAGGCATGAGGCACCGTGCCTGGCCCCCAGAACCATTTATTGAAGAGAATGTCCTTTCCTTTCCCCACTGTATGTTCTTGATAACTATATTGAAGGTAAGTACACTATAGATGCATGGATTTATTTCTGGTTTCTCTATTCGGTTCCATTGGTCTATATGTCTGTTTTTATGGCAGTTACACTCTGCTTTGGTTACATGGCTCTGCAGCCAAGGTGTGATTCCTCCAATTTTCTTCTTTTTGTTAAGGATAGATTTGGATATTCTGTGTTTTTTGTGGTTCCATATATATTTTAGCATTTTTCCCCTATTTTTGTGAAGAATGTCATTGGTACTTAATATTTTGCTGGGGAATGTATTGAATCTAGAGATTGATTTTAACAGTATTGTTTCTTCCAATCCATGAGCATGGAATATTTTTACTATTTTTCGTATCCTTTTCAACTTCTTTCATCAGTATTTTATAGTTTTCATTGTAGAGCTCTTTCATGTCTTTGGTTTAGTTTATTCTGAGCTATTTTATTTTCTTTGTAGCTATTGTGAAGGGGATTTCTTTCTCAGCTTCTTTTTCAGATTGTTTACTATTGACATATAGAAATGCTACTAAATACATATATATTTTGATTTTGTATCTTGCAACTTTATTGAATTTATAAGTTCTAATAGGTTTTTTTTGGTGTGTTTGTGTGTGGAGTCTTTACATTTCTCTAGATAACACTTATAATATCATACCATCTGCTAAGAAGGATAATTTGACTTCTTCCTTTCTAATTGCAGGCCCTTAATTTCTTTCTTTTGTCCAGTTTCTCTGGCTAGAACATCCAGTACTATGTTGATAACAGTGGTGAAAGTGGGCATCCTTGTCTTGTTCCAGATCTTAGAGGAAAGGTTTTCAGTTTTTCCCCATTCAGTATGATACGTGTACTAGATGTGAATCTCTCATATGTAATAATTTTTATCATGTTGAGGTAAATTCCTTCTATGTCCAATTTTTTTGAGAGTTTTTGTGGCCAATTATTTTCTTGTCCTGAAATTCCCACAATCCTTCTAAGGTTATCAGAAAGAACAACAGTTATTTAAAACAACAGTGATCGTGATCATAACAATGCTTTTGACAGAAGAAGTGAAGTCAGTTTACCAGAAGCAGAGCTAGGGAAGCACATGCTGCCTCAGTGAGCCAATATTTATTGCATGGCCATTACCTGATAGAATGTAAATAAAATGGAATTTAATCAAACAGGAAAACAGAGCATCCTTTTCTTAGCATGAAGAATATTCATTTTTCATCAGGATTTTTTTTTTCTTTTTTAGCCTGGTCTAAGTCCCCATCCTCCAGCTTCTGTGTGCTGTTCTCCTCACTGCTCCACCCTGGGAACTTCCTCAAAGGACTGTCCTTGGCTTTTGGAGCTGCTTAGGACATGCACAGACAACATACCACCAATTCCACATCACTTGGAGGTAGAGAAGAGAGCCATTGTTGTGGCGCTCATGATGATAGTGCTCATAAACATATTGGCTAGTCTTTATGGAATAGTCAGAATAATTTTAGGTGGGAACTGGTAACAAACATTACACATTTACTAATACAATGATATTAAAATGCCTTATTTTATAGAACCATAGAAATGTCAGGGACTTTGTAGTCAATTTTGTCCCCATTATTTTCCTTATATGCACCTTACTCAGAGAAAATAATAGTTTTATTATGTTCAAATCATTAATTTACAAAGTTTCATAGGATTAGAGATTCTATTGCTCTTTTGAAATTCCATAATCTTGTTTTTTTTCTATAAATTAAGCCAAACTTTTAGATCTCTCATGCCTAGCAGATTATTGAATACATTTATCCAAACGCTTCATGCTTTTTTTCATTGGTTTTTTGTCACATTTTGTTTGGAAATGGGAAATAGCCTGTCATAATTGTCAGGATAACAATCTTTCATACACAGAAAAACTATTACTATGTTCCTTTCTCTTTAGTTGACAAAATAATTCCCTTCTTTGTGTAGTTTTTTGCTTCCCAACCATTTAATCATTCTGCTATCTTCAGAATCCTTTTTAAATTCCAGTTTCTTTTAAGTTTATGGCCCACAACAGCACATGAAGTAAGTGTATTTTATATATTAAGTAGTCAAAGCCTGTAAGTATTTTATTGCTCTACTGAACAGGGTGACAAGTTTATTTTAGGCTTCTTTGCGGAGTGTTGCGTTAGTGCTTATGTTTCGAATGAATGAATGAATGAATGCATGAAAGCAAGACCAGTATATTACAGATATGTGTATTATTGCAAATCCTAGATATTTTTCCTGACTTTTTTTTTTTCTTGCAGTTTTTGGCCAGGGCTGAGGTTCGAACCCGCCACCTCCGGCATATGGGGCTGGTGCCTAAGCATAGCTGCATCATTTTGTCCTTGGAAATAAAACATTATGGAAGGGAATGTAACCTAGTATATGGCAAAACGTATTCATTACTTGGGTTTGAGTCCTAGCTATGCCTTTTAAAGCTATACGATCTTTATGTATATCATTTAAGTCTCTCAATGATTCAGTCTCCTTATCAACAAAATGGGAATTTTGATAGAAATTTTAAGGGTTGTTTTGAAGGTGGAAGTCATGTGTATCATAACTTGGCAGTCAGTAACCCTAATCCTTTAAAAAATGGCTACTAAGGATGTCATAGAGACCTTCAATTTCAACAAGAAACTGGGGGAGTCCTGATAAAAAAAGTACTTTAGCTTTCTTGAGAGGACAGTTTGCTTTGATTTTATCAAAATAATGGCTTTGTTTAAGAAGTTTTTGCCTTACAAGGAATTTAATGTATTTTGGAAATTTGGGTTCTCATGGGATATTTTGTAGAGTTCGTTAGCATTAAAATACTTCATGCATGTAAATTACATGTTCTTAAGATTGCTCCTAGTGGTGCTAATAGTCCAAATTCTTTGAACCAGATAGAATTAGGTTGAAAAAAGGAAGAAAAGATACTTTAAAGGTAAGAGTTTCAACTGGTTCGGGTCAAAATGGTTAATGACACCTGCTCAGTAAGCTCTACCAGAGAAAAACTATGTCCCCTTTACATACCCTGGACAGTTCCTGAAATAAAATACGCATTAAATGAAGAATAACAATATTAATAAAATTGTTAAAATAAATGAAGAGTAGTCACAAAGGTAGGAGGGTTTAAAGCCAGGGCAGAGTAATTCCTTAAAATTGAACTGACAAGTGTGTTTCAAGAAGGGATTACTGACCAGTGTCAAGGGCTAGGAGAGAGGTCAGGTAAGCTCGGGACTGAAATGTGCATGTGGTTTTGGCCATCAGGAAATTATTGATGCCTTCAGAGAGGACAATTTCATAATGTGGTGGAGCAGGGAACAGATTGCAGAGGGAAGGGGAATGAAAGACTGGTGAGAAATTGGAGCCGCAAGTGTAGACTTTTTAAGAAAGAGGTTGGAAGTAAAGCCAAAGAGAGGACAAGACGGCAGCCAGGGGAAGGGAGTAAGCAGAGGTGGCAAGTGCAGGCGCGAGACTGTCACTGGGTGTGCCCCTGTGTGTGTCTATGTGTGTGTGCCTGTGTCTGTGCGTGTGCTTCCTTGGCCGCTCCCCACGTGAGTGTGTGTGTGAGCCCGTGTCTACTCATCTCTGTCTGTGTGTGTCTTCCAGTGTCTCTGTGTGAGTCTGTGACAGTGTGGGTGTCCCTATTTCTGTGTCTGTGTGTGCAGCTGTGTCTGTATGTTTTCCTATGTATATGTGCGTCTGTATGTCTCTTTGGGAGTGCTGGGTGTGTGTGTGTGTCTGATTAAAGTGGAAGAGACTTGAGCATACTCCTATGTTGAAGAAAAAGAGTCAATGGAATGAGAGGTTCACAGGAAAACTTGTTAACTTTAAAAACTTGACTGGAACATATTCTTCGTAGCAAAGTATTTCAAGAGTGGAAGAAAAAGTATCCAAAGTACTCAGCCCTACTATGAAACTAATTTATAGCTTTCATGTGAAAGCTATAACCCAATTATAACCTAGGAAAGGGGAAAGGGAGGGAGGGGAGAGGGAAGGATGAGAGGAAGGAGGGTGATTGGGGGGACCACACCTATGGTGCATCTTACAAGGGTACATGTGAAACTTACTAAATGCCAGGAAGGCTATGTTAAACCAGAGTGATGAAAATATGTCAAATTGTATATAAATCAGTGTATGGTGCCCCATTATTGCATTAATGTACACAGTTATGATATAATTAAAAAAAAAAAAAAAACTTGACTGGAGGAGGGAGTTGCTCCCATGACTGAGGTTTCAGCAACTTTTTCCTGTGAAAACCAGAGTAAAGATTTACTGTTATAGGGTTTATTTTCATGCACACATTCCAACTACAAATGGCATTCCTTGGATTACTTGCCTATCTTTCTCCATCAAATCCCCTGCTCTACCCCAGCCCAACTGCTAAGGCTAAGGCACTGGGAAAATTAGATCCATGCATTGTTAGTGAAGATAGTTAGTTGTGTGTCATAAAGGCAAAAAATTGCCATCTCAATTTTTGCATATGACTTTTTTTTTTTTTGCATCATCTTATAAACAGAGCCTGAGAGAAAAGTGAACAAATAATACTCAATGACAGTATAAGCACACTCTGGATATACTATACATAATTGTTTTTTATTTGAAACAGATTCCCATTCTGTTTCCCTGGGTAGAGTGCCACCACATCATCATAGCTCATAGCAACTTCAAATTCTTGGGCTCATGAGACCCTCTTGTCTCAGCCTCCCCAGTAGCTGGAACTACAGGCTCCCGCCACAAGGCCCAACTAATTTTTCTATTTTTAGTAGAGATGGGGTCTCACTCCTGCTGAGGCTGGTCTCAAATTCCTGAGCTCAAGTAATCCACTTGTCAGCCTCCCAGAGTGCTAGGGCTACTGCTCCTGGCCTATATTAAATGGCTAAATTAAAAATATATGGGATAATAATGTTGAAATCTGTGCTTCTGGTTTTGAAACTTTTGATATTTATTCATTTAAAAATATATTAGTAGTATTCAGCTGGGGACGCTGAATTCACATTTCAAAGAATAAGTGAAGAGATAGCTACTGTTTTGTAATTTGTCACTGTCTAAATTCCTCAGCCAAGTGGAGACTTGCTAGAAGAATTTATATTTGTTAGAGCAGTGTAAAAGGGAAAACTATAGAGCAATATTTTTTTAGAAACGATTGTTTCTGCTTTTCTGTTTTGAAAAATGTTATCACATACAGAAAGGGAAGTATTTTTCCCTATTACAAATCCTTTTTAATGGAACTATCAAAAAGATGCAACAATTTTAGAAATTGTTAACATTGAAAGTATTTTTAGTGAATAGTATGTAAATTCATTTTGGATAAGGAATACATTCACATGTAAAATATTTAAAAGATAGAAAATGAAATGCAGTGAAAAGTAAGTCTTTCATTCTTAAACCTAGTTACCATGTTCCTACCCTAAATCACTGTCATTAAGGGTCCTTCTTGAGACATTGTATTTATAACCGTATACATAGTCATGATCACACTTTCATTAGTAGCAGACTCTGTAACCATCATCACTTTGCTTTCTTTTTTTCTGAATGATTCTTGAAATTAGAAAGTAAAAGAAAGATAACATTGGATGTCCCTACCCAGCAGAACATTGGCCCAGAAGTTATTAGTGAGATGTCTATGTCCCCTTACTTTTCATCTATTACTATGAGCAGAGGTTCTTGTTTTCTACTAGAGTATGGGGGAAGAGAAGGGAAGGATTTGAGTGGTGCAGTGTGTGGATGAAGGGAGCTAAGAATGGACTTCCCGAGGTCAGAAAGTTACAGACTGGGCTGTGGGCATGTGTGTGGCACCCTTTTGGGGGACTTCTAAAAGTATCTTGTGGACACTTGGAGATGCACTAATTACTAGTCATCAAAACAGTTAGGGCTTTTTCCATTGTAATTTGGGCATAAAAGTAGACTCTACCTTTATTTTATATTCTCAATCTGGTAAGGTCTAGGAAAATTATATAATAAGTAAAAATGGAAAACACTAAATATGTGATATATGGAATACCTTGTAACAGGATGGCTAAATGGAATGGGAGGCCAGATTGCGAAACAATTATTCCAATTTTAAGTCCTGGACCACAATTTACAAAGTAAGAGGCAGAGAACTAGAAGATAATTCCTAAACTCCTCATCCTGATCAGGAATATCAAAGGACAGAGAAGGAGATTGAAATATTATTTTTTAGGAAGACTTACTTGGAGAGCTCTACTGAGAATGTCATCCTTCCTACAAAGGCAAGTTCTGAAGGATGCCTGCTCCTCACCAAGAGTGAAATTTTTAACTGGACCACGTAGAGTGTCTGATATGTGTTCTCCAAGGTTAAAGAAACAGTACACCAGAATCGGCCTCTCCTCTGAGAAATCTCAATGGTAAAAGAGTAGCTGGGTAGTTGCAATAGACAAGCTGACGAAGTGGTTGTGTTAGGCTCCCCAGCACTCCAAGAGCTCATTGGAGTTGGTGAGTGTTCTCTTCAGATGTGATGTGGGCCATAGGTGACAGAGCATGATCCTGGAGTTATTCTACCTTCTTCCCAGAAGGGTTGCAGAAAGAAGCTGGATACATTGCTATGTTGCTAGGGACCAAGGAAAGCGCAAGTAACCGCATAACATAGGGACACCCAGGTCTAGAGAACTTCTGGTGGGTGTTTTCAAGTAATTGAGTGGGTTCTCAAAGTAACCCATAAAAGAGTCTCTTATAGAATCAGCCTTAAGAAAAGTCAGAGCCAGGTAGTGCTAGTACTCTATGACCAAAGAACCCTGTTCTCCTTAACTGTCTTCTTCTCCCAGATCCATGCCTAGGAGTATCAGAAACCTTGGATGAAAGTTTGGAGAAAAGGGTGAGCTAAAAAGAGGAAAGGAAGCGCTGGGTAAGAAGAGAAAGGGAGTTGACCATATTCCAAGGGTGGAGTTCAAAACTGAGTAAAAGTGGAAGCCTGAAATGTGTATTTTAACTGAAGCAAGACTATTTAGCAACTAATAGTAATTGTAGTGACGAAACATTTTCATTTTCCTCCAGGCTCAGGGGCTGAAATAGCTCTAGTAAATATAGGCCATGCTTGAAAGGACTCATCCCATAAATTGTGTTCATGTGGGTAGCAATTACCTGCAGACAGGAAGGAAAGACAAAATGGAAGGGATCCTTGACTTCACCAGCATTTTCCATTCCTATGTCCCCAAAGTTCCTCAACTTCCACTTCATTTTAATAGATGTCTTTCTTGCAAGGCCATTAACACTTCCCTGCCATGGCTTTTGTATCATTTCTTTGCTTCCTTTATTCTCCCAGGTTTTTTTCATAGCCTCCATCAGGTCAGGTCACCACCCTAACTGATATTTCTGCTTTTCTCAGGCTGATTTGCTTATTGTCCCTGTGGTGCTATCTGTTGCCGTAGTGACATTTTATTCTCCATCAAAAAGTATAGACCAGCAGTTCTCAACCTGTGCGTCGTGACCCCTTTTTAACAATGAAAATACATTGTGGCATTGGGAAGGTTGAGAAGCACTGGTATAGACCCTTAAGGGGGAAGAGCTGAAAGACATCACCCTGCCAGCCCCTTTGGGCACCTGAGAGTCAGGGCCACTGCTATCTTATTACTAGTGAGAGGCCAACACCTCACAATTGCACTGGCATTTATTGGCTACTCATTGAAAACAAAATACCTCACAGCGATTGCTTCTAACAGCAGTCATTGGGGATAGAAGAAATCACTGGGGATTGTTGATTTAAATCACAACATCAGGTCTTCATATTGTAGGGTGTGTTTTTGTAGACGTTAGGTGATTCCTTTACAAAGAAGGATAGTAGTGTCCCCCACTTACTGAATGAGATAATGGATCTAACATATTTAGCAATATGCCACTAAGCCTTCGCTAAGTATTAATCATTATTGTTGTTTCTGTAACTTCAGCTCTTTTAAATCTCAGTTTTACCTGTCTTTTATGTGCTAGACTCTTAGCTACTTCATCCTCTTCTTTTTCTTTTGTTTTTCTTTTTAAGGGGTGAGGGTGGTTAATCATTCGTTGACTTACATGGGTATTTCTCTCTAGGCTGGGGACTTCTTAATCACCTGCACAGACAGTTTAAATAGCTTGCAAATAATAATTTAGAAAATTGTGTCCCCTTCCCATCTAACTTAATGCTAAAGCTATACAGTGGGAAAGAACATGGTCGAATGAGAGAATATTCAATCAGTAGGATTCCATAAGACTTGAACTCCCTCCATTTACATACGCTGTTGATGTTTCCTAGTCTCTCCTACTTTCTTACTGGTTCACTTCTGAGCACATGGAGATGTTTAAAAATTACTTCTTAACATGACAGCTGATTTGGGCCGTCATTTTCAAATGTCTATTGACATTGGAATCCTCAGTGTATTAGTGCCTTAAGCACCAGAGATTTCGTTGGATCCTGAGAATACTCCATTTATCTTTATTGCAGGCAGTATTAGGATACAAATTCGCTACTATTTGATGTTTTCATCCACTGATAATGGGTGGAAGATAAAAAATAGCATTTGAAAGAAATGTTAGACCCCAGGACCTTCACTGTGGTAGGTCTGATGGATGGAAGGAAGAAAGAGGGCCACATACTTGAAGAGGATTGAACAACAGGTATCATTCCAGAGATGCAAGGCAAGTTCCAGCTCACCAACCTTTCTGGATGCTAATTGGCTTCTCAGTCACTTTGTCAGGTATTTTACTTCATGGTGTTAAAGTATAATTTCTTATAAAGCAAAAATAGATCTGTTGGGATTTATAAATGCCTTTGAAAGAGTAATGACTTACTTTTTTTGTTATGAGATATATCTCAAAGAGGTGGGGGGAGTAAAGTTGTTTGTTTAATGAATGGATGTAAATATTATATCCCTTTGATGGGCAGCTATCAGACAGTAATTACAGACAGGTGTGTAAATTTCTATACTGTTTTCTGCATTAACTTAAGGGTACTATGCCTGTCTTAGTCTATGGTTTTGGTTTAAATTCTACTTTGGGGAAAAATAATACACTTAATAAATGAGAATTTAATTAATAGTAACACGGGTCAAAATACTTCCATTCTCGGTATGTTATTCAAGAATCAAACAGCTTCCGATTAACCAACTTGAAGTTTTGTAACTATTTTTCATCTGCCACATTATCCACAGCAAGAGAACGCATCAACATTCAAGGATTGAATTCCAGTCCCTTCGATTGCTTCTTCCTACTATCCAATTCAAAAATGCAAGTTGAATCCTTCTACTGTTCAATTCAAAGCCTGTTTAGTCAAGCAGGCATGTGAAAGAATGAGAATTTCAATGGTGTTTTTAAAACTGGATTTGTGGAAAAATCATTTTAGTTTATATAAAATGCCAAAAAGAAGAGTCTTGAGAAGTCTTCCTCAATAGAAGTGGAATTTGAACAAGCTGAAAAGTAAAATCACAAGATTAATTATAAGGACACTAGTCCATAGGTTCATTATCATAAGATTAGTGAGTTAATTCAATTTTTTCTTTCATAGAAAGTTTATAATTTTATATGGACAAATACAACAAATATTCTACCACAGTAATATTTTTAATCAACTAGCTTTGAGGTAACATAGTCTATAGGTTAAGTGGTCAATAATACAAACAACCTAAAACATCCTTGTAAGGTATGGTCATTTCCTAGGAGGGCGGCTTCTTCCTTGATATTTGTCAAAGTCACAAGCAAAAAACAAGGCAAGGCCAAGTCCAATACCTGATTCATTGGTTGGGTAACAAGACAAGGAGCCTCTCATAGACAGACAGTTTACAGTTCACACATACAGTGAGTAGGAGAGTAAGCTCCCTGTGACCTGTGTCTCACACAGCAAAAACAAAGACAAAAACAGCAACAAAACCCCAAGAAAATGAAAAACCCCAACAACAGCCAAATAAAAGGGGCTGAAGGACTGCAATGTGAATTGTGGGACACCTCATCATTGAGCAGCAATTAGAGACTGCAGCAAAGCAGCTTTATAATCTGCAGCTTCACCCTGAGGAGCGGGGGGACAGAAAGCTCTATGCTTCCTCAAAACCTGGTGGTAAATGAGAAACTGACAAGACAGTTTCACAGGAGAGACAGAGAGATGAGAGGGAGGTGACCTTAGAGCAACTCCTTACAGACCTTCCATCCTCTCTTGTTTCAGAAGGAGCCCAGAGTGTTCAGCACAGGCTCAGATAAGCTGTGGTTCAATGTACAAGGTTGCCAGGGCATCATGGCCAAGTTGTTACCGTGTATTCTTCTAAGAGACACTTTTCAACAAACACCATAATATAGCCAAAAATAAAGTAGAATACCCTATTCCTTGTGGTATTTTTTGAAAAAAATTGACATTCACTTTAATGCTATTTTAGAGGTAATATTTCCAATAGGTATTGAGATTAAAAGGCATTTCTAATGTTAACTTGGTGCTTTCCTTTGCCAAAATATATACAGTTCTGAAAGAAAATGCATTCTGGCTAGCTACTTTTATGATACTTATTGATCACACAAGTCATACCATGTACACATTGGACTGCCATAACAAAATACCATGGACTGGGGGACACAAACAAATTTATTTTATCATGGTTTTAAAGGTATGAAGTACCATCATGGTCTATTTCTGGTAGGGCTTTCTTCCTGGCTTGTAGGTAGCAGCTATCTCTCATGTGTTCATATGACTTCTTTGGGGGAGGGGAGAGAGAAAGAGAGAGGAAAGAGAGGGAGCATGTGCAAGCTCCCCGGTGTCCTTTCTTAGCAGGACACTAATCTAGCCATGGGTGGCCCCACCCTCATGACCTCATCTAATCCTTAGAACTTCCCAAAGGTCCCATTCTGTAAATACCTCACTTTTGAGAGTTAGGGCTTTAATGTATGAATTTGGGTGGCACAAACATACAGTTCATGACAACCTCGTAGAACTGCCAGAGCTATGTCTTTAATATGAGAGGTGGACTGAGGAATGCTGAACCAATCACCCTTCATATTTATGAATCAGGACCAGAATAAAAATTATCCCTAAACATTTCCAGGATGGTATGTGTCTATCATTTTTTGGTTGTTTTTATTTCCCATTTTTAATTGAAATTTATAATTTTATGAAAAGTTAGAAACGTACATAATTTATAAAGTCAAATGAAGCACATTTTAAAAAAAGCAGTGCCTTTCAATGTGAGGGTATTCAGCACACCTCCTTGGTGAAGGGCTCTTCTACAACTTGACCCTTACCTTGGAAGTGAGAACAATGCAACCTAAAAATTTGTATCCTCATATTAATTTAAAAAAAAAAAAGCAGTGAGTTGCTTCACCATTTCCCAACCCCTGATGCTGATGAAGCACGTCAAGTTCATTAGCAGTTTATTTTTCAGGTGTTTACCTGTTTTTCTAAATTATATTCGTATATTGCCATATTTTAGCTTTACAGGGTTACATATTTTAAATATTATTACAAATTAATTTATTGGTTCTCAAGATAAAAAAATCTAGTTTCTCCACTTTCTTTGTCTACTCATCCTGATTTTACATTATTATAATATGTAAGGATTTATTCCTACTAAGTCTCAGAGTGCATCATGACTATATAGCCTTTCTTAAATAGGCATTTGTTTTTTCCCCTGGCATTAAGAGGACCTAATCTTGATGGAAGAAGGGGAATCTGCTTATTTGATGACAGACTTAGAGCCATTGGAGGGATGACAAGAGTCCTTTGGTCTAATCCCTTCTCATAAGTAAATGAGCAATGAAATTACACAGGCTAATAATTTCCCCCATATTTTGAGCTCCTTTTGAAAATTCCATATTCCCTCTCTATATTTTTTGTTCTATTTATAGAAGAAAAAAAGAAGCTTTGCAAGATAGTAATTATTAACGTTTTATATTTGAAAATCCATGGCGTCAGCAGGAGCTGGCTAACCATACTTGCAGATGACCATGGGAATTGAATAATTATTCATATTCTCAGTAAAGTTATGGTCCTCTGGCCTACATGGGTAATTCTATATTCAATTATCAGTTGCCATACCTCCTATTGAGAAGCATTGCTCCAGGAAACACACACGTAAAGTCTATTTTAAATAAGAGTAGATTTCAGAGAAAGAGTGGAATATATGATCCAAAGAAGCTGACTCTGTGAATTAGAACTTTGGGAGACCACAGTGAATTATTTGGTGATTAAGCCTACCCATTGATAGAACCTGAATCCCAGATCAGTCTCAGGCTTTTGCATAGAGATTGGCAAAACAGCTCATGTAGCCCGAACAGTTTTGCTCTGAGGCCTTGGTTCCCACCCACTGCCTTCTTCTATAATCCCCTTTCAATGGGAGTTGGTATCCGAAATGACACTTCCTCTACCATGCATTAGAAAGCAATTGAGTTCACGATGTTTATCCTGTGTCTTCCGAAACCAAGCGTCCCCCATTCTCAGACTTTTAAATAAAATTCAAAACAGTACCGATGGAGCAGAATTTCAAGGGAGGCCCCTACAAAGCCCGCCAACTCCATGGTTTTCAGTAAAAGGAACTCCTGCTCTAGTCTTTTGAAACCTGGTTCAAGCAAAACACCATTCTCATACCAGCGTTTGAATCACATTTCCTCTGTCCACACAGCTTCTATAGTCTTGCCAGAAAGAGCATTTACTCCTCTACTTCCTGATTTAAAAAAAAAAAAAAAAATCTGGCTGGCCTATTTTTAATATGCTAATTATCTCCATCTGTAAGTGCTTCCTAGCCTCTTTAGTTTTTCTTGGCCCAACCTCAAATCCCATCTCTTCCAAAGAAAAAAAAAAAAATTGGTATCCGCCTTGCGGCCAGGAGCCAAGGTGCATAAAGACAGAATTAAACCCTTCCATAACTAAATATGGATATGGATGTAAATTAGCAATCAGAATTTCAACACCAAATAACTTTTAAAGACAACAAACTTGAGATGAACTTGTTTTTCTTCATTTTGTTCTTATGAAGAAGAGTGCCCCAAGACACTTCAATCATGGAGACTTTTTCATACACTTTCCCAAATAAATGAGAGCGTCACTACCAGTCATTTCCAGGGGATCTCATCATGCGAGGTCTCCAGGCTTTCTACGGACCACAACTATTTTGTCCTCAGACCACATGTTTAGCTGTAAAAATTACATGGGTTACCACATGAAACCTCATACTGTGTGATGAAGGAAATAATAACATCTTTGAAAAATGAAATACATTTTCAAAATGATATGTTTTCTTTGGCTCCTTGGAATTTGTTTTTAAAATTGAAAGAGGAGGAGTATAGCAAAGCCCCACCATTTTTAGCAGAAGCACCATTTTATGCTTTCCGTTGGACAGAAAGTGAATAGACTGAGATCAAAATCGGGATAATTATCTGACAAATGTGTGAGGACAAAAATGTGAGGGAGAAACCTTCAAAAAAGGTTTTCACAATATTATGAGGAACACGCTTTTGTTTCCCTACAAATATTTTAGAAATGAGAGAAGCTGCTTCATTTCTTGTGTTTTAACTGCTAGAAAATCTTTCAAAGTCCAAACAGCTATTTTAAAATCTACCACATTTCACTATTTTCACTCTCCCTTCTAAACACTAGTTTTGTTAATTAGCCAGAACAAACTTTGGGGGGCAGATGCTATTGGTAGACAGAAAAGAGCAAAACAAAACAAAAAAACAGAGTTCATGGTGATAGAGGTTCCCTCATTGACCAATAGTTAGGCTTCTTCTCAAATAGGCCTTGATTTTGGCCTGATTTTAGCAAGAATCCTACCATGTCAGTTTGGAGACAATCCTTGAACCTTAATAAATGATCAAATTTCTTATCCCTTACCCTGACATCTAAGCCCTTGGCTTTTTTTTTTTTGAATAAAAATTCTGTTAAGCTGGTTGAGTAGGAATTCCTTACCCTTGGTATCTGCTCTTAGTAATTATCCTCTATGGACCCCCTCATTTTAACTATAAATTTTCAGCTGTCTTTTCTGTATTTAGAACTGAGCTCACTCTCTCTCCTGTATTGCAATAGCTTTGAGTAAAGTCTTTCTTACCATTTTAACATATCTCCGAATAACGTATCTTCAACAAGAGACATTAGTGTCCTGTGGCTTGGACAAGTCATTAAGCTTCTGCAAAGTTCACTATAAGCCCTTAAAACAAGAGGCTAGACTCACTCAATACTTCTCAATATGACATTGGCTGAGCCTCATATGTTACCATAATAACGTAAGCAAATTTTGTGTCCTATTTACTTATAATATTTTAAGGTGTTTTTTTTTTAACATAAAAGTAAGGCTTTCAATTTGTAACTATAGAGTAAACTCACTGTGTTTTTTCTTTCCTTAGAGAGCTCTTTGAAATACTGCTACCTGCCACAATTTCAATAGCATGGTATGAGATACATTCCACATAACTGATAAAAGTGGAAAAAACTACATGCAAGACCAACTTTTTAAAAAATATGTTACTTACTTTCAATTATATAAATAATACATGAACATATACTAATTTTATAAACTCAAATAATATAGAAATATATAAAACAAATATTATTTTGGTCTTTATTCTTTTTTCCAGAGATAACCACTGTAAACAATTTGGTGAATGTCTTTTCACATATTTAAAAATTAATGATATATATATAATGATATATATATGCATATATATATCTCATTTACTTTTTAGTGTAAGTAGTGATTGAACACTATTTGCTAATACAAAGAATTTTCATTTTTTAATTATTTTGGAAGGAACCATCTACCGTGATAAAGTATCTTTCTAAAATCTAGACTGACTTAACCTTGATTTTCAATCATATTTATGAGTGAAAATTCATATGCAAAAGTCACAGGCAGATGAATTTAGGAAACAGTTAAATAAACATTACCCCTGGTGAAATATGTGTGCTAATTTCTATATATGCTGTGGCATCTAAAGTTAAAAATATAATGCCACTGCATTTCTGATTTTGACATTATAATTAAAGATTTAAATGAATTTTTTCAAAATGAGCTATTCATTACCTGTGTTAGCTTCCCCTTGCTCATGGTAATAACAAATTCATTATTCCAAAGGCAGCAAAGCTCACAGGGTCAGAATTTGGAGTCATGATTGAAAACTGCTGTGAAATTCTATCTCGAGATTTCCTGTTTGCATTTTTCTTTTAGGGTATATTTAAAAATATTTATTAGACATAAACATTGGCTATATTGCTTGGGAAATCTGAAACCCAGAGATATCAGGCACCAAAGAAAGAGGGACTAAGCAACCGGAAAGGGATAGGTAGTATTTATGTGAACTGGGGGGCTCTGTTGGTGTAAACACTGGTCTGGCCTGACTAGACTCAGATTTATTTTGTCATGGTTATTGTTCCTTAAATTTAGCAGGACAACATTTCCCCTCGCTGTAACCTAAATCATACTGAGCAGGCCATTTTGACTTGGGGCCATTAACAGCAGTGTAGCCATAGCAGGATTTTGGAAATTTATTAGATTATGTTTTTGTGACCCTTGAGGGGATGCCCCTCAAACCAGTTAATTTATGCATTTGTCATCAGGCTGAAAAAATTTCTTTAGGAGCTTTACAAGGTTGTGAGGCATTTTCTTTAAGAAAAAAATAATTGTCTTATTGTAAAGAAAAGCATGCTCATTGTAGAAAATTTGTATAGAAAGATAAAAATGTATGTGGAAAGACACAAAATACAAAGCAGCTACAATTCTACTGTTCAATAGGAACTCTTTTGCAGAGATACTGCTGTTCACCTATCCAGTGGTCATTTCCATTTTATTGTTTTCCCTAGAATAAGCCATATTTTAAATGACAATATGTCTACCAGAGGATGAATCATGATTAGACTCAAACAAACTTAAGCAATCCTGTATTCTTCTCATGTTTAAGCTTGTGACCCAGTCTGGCCTGGGAGATTCAGGGACAGTATTTTGAGGGCTCTGGCAAGATTTTGCTTCCTAATAACAAGGTTGTGTTTTAGGAGAAAACTTTTGCTGACAAACATTTTACTTTGTGTATGAGTGCAGTCATGTGATTATGCAAAATGCAGAAGCCATTTTGCAATCTCAAGGCAACAAGCTGAAGGCCAAAAAATTAACGTGCAAAGAGCAACAGAGTGGAAGACAAGTACTTGGTCACCAACAGAGTTGAGCCCTTGATTGAACTGATACTAGTACAGCCTACCTCTAGTCTTTCTACTAAATTAACAGTAAATATTTTTCTAAATAGCTGTTAATTGGGTATTGTTGACTGACTTAAACTCATTCAAACTGATACATGGATTATGTCCATTTTTGATGTATTTTATCTCATATATGAATAGTTCTTAAAAATTTTCAGATCACATGATACAGTTTTTATATCCTGCTTTCTTCTCACTTGAACATTTTCCTAAGTTAATAAATACAATAAAAAACACAGAAAATATCTGATCGCAGTATTTGTATAGGCTGGGTACACAGGCTTACTCCTGTGGTCCTAGCACTCTGGGAAGCTGAGGCAGGGGCCTTACTTGAGTTCAAGAGCTGGAGACTAACCTGAGCAAGAGTGAGACCCAGTCTCTAAATAAAATAGAAAAAATTAGCTGGACCTTGGGGCGGGCACCTGTAGTCCCAGTTACTTAGCAGGCTGAGGCAGGAGGATCATTGGAGCACAGGAATTTGAGGTTGCTGTGAGTTATGGCTATGACACCACTATACTCTACCCAGGGCAACAGAGTGAGACTCTGTCTCAAAAACAGAACAAACAAACAAAATATTGGTATATAATCATGTTTAACCATTTCTTTATTGTTGGAAATCTAGGTTGTTCCTTTTATAAAATACTTGGTTACAACATTTCCATACCTATTTTTCAAAAATTCATATTCTGAATTATTTTTGCTTTAGGAGATACCCCTGGATGTAAATGCTCTGCATTTGAATTTTGTTATGTAAGAGTCTACTTCATTCATGCTGTTGGAGAGGAAGGATCTAAGTAACCTGCATTTTTCAAGCCAATAGTTAACTTAATGAATGTTGTCAACAATTGTATGTTTTGGAAACACATGGAGTTGGAATTCTTGGTTTGTCATTATTTGTGATGATAGATGTTTCCCATATTTGTTTATCCTACTAAAATACCAGGTAAGCATAATGATTTCTCTTGATAGATACAGATATACAAAATTTATACACACATGTGAGAAAATATAAAAGGCCAGTGTGGGTTCAAGCACCAGATGGATTCTATATAAAACCACAAACCACAACTGATGATATAATTACCAAACGTGTAGCAAGTCATTCCAATTTATTTGCGAGAGCTTCAGTTTTCATAGAATTTGGTGTAGTCTTTGGTGCACATGATACCATTACCTGTTAAGTTGATTGAAATGTTAAGGTTACTATTTTGTATTACTACACATTCTGTATGAAAGTGGAATGACTTTAAATAATGTTATTTAAAACTGTATAATGGCCTGTGTTGATGGCATTTGTAGTTGACTTACAGAAAAATCTGCACTCTATGTAAAAATTGATCCCTTCTGGCTTGTTAATCTTGCAGAACGAGTTTGTCGTACTCACTCAGACCAGGGAGGCAAAGTGGAAAAGGAAGGCAGAAGGATGAACCAGGAACCAGGAAACTTAATCTTTAGTTTTAGTTCTGTCACCAATTATGCCTTGGCGAAGTCACTTCGTCTCTCTCATCTATATGATGGTTTTCTGGATGACCCCTCAAGTTACTTGAATAACGGGTTGTAATGGGTAGGGATTTGAGGACTATGCAATCAAGCTGAGTAATATACCCGGGTGCTGAAATGCTGGTGAAGTCAAAGTCACGGCAGGAGCTATAATCTGCCATTATTATCAAAGAAAAATGATTACATATTCTTTTTGTATGTAAAAGCAGGAGAAAAAACACTAAAAACATTACATATTCTTCTTGTATGTAAAAGCAGGAGAAAAAAAAGAAAAGGTTCCATCACTTCAGAAAAGTCACGTCTATTACCTATAGCAGTACTGCAAAAAGAAAAGAAAATCTCTTCTGGCGGTTCTTTTTTAACATGTGGGGCTGCCTTTTTATATGCAATTCAATTATTTTTTTCCATATCATAATTACCTCTATGGGTCTATGATGGAACATTATCTGGGTTGGAAGATAGATGGATTAGAAAATTGGTAGAAAAAATATTCATATAGAGGCTAAAAAAAACGGCAGCTAAAGTCTCTGGCAGCTAAACAATCATACATTTCATGTTGCTGAAGCAGAGTGAGCCATTAAAAATGACTTAGGAGCACCCAAGGAAAATAAGTTACTGAAAAGCAACATGGGCCTCTGAGCCCTGGAGAAATACAGAGGGATGTCAGATGAGCTCCAGGCAGTTTGCTTCTAAATTTAAGTCTATTTGTAAGAGCCAAAGACATGATCATAGTGCCATCCTGGGTGAAGCTTTCTTATTTTAGTAGAGATGTACACTATTACTGCCTTCTTTTGAATAAACTGCAGTTTCAAATCTCACATAATCAGAATAAACATTTACGGAGCTTGATCACTCACCCAGCTGCTAAGCACTCGCACCAGTCCTTTGAAGTAGGCTTCCTTACTATCACCACTTTACAGGTTAGGGCACTGAGATTTAGGCTGCAAAATAAACTGCCTAGAGGAACAGTGATAATGAATTGTCAAATTGGAATTAAAAGCCCAGATGCATTTGCCTCCAGAGCATTAACTGTTTTTTTTTTTTTGTTGTTGTTGTTTGTTTGTTTTGAGACAGAGTCCCACTATGTTGCCCTCAGTAGAGTGCGATGGCGTCACAGCTCACAGCAACCTCCAACTCTTGGGCTTAAGTGATTCTCTTGCCTCAGCCTCCTGAGTAGCTGGGACTACAGGTGCCAGCTGCAACATCCGGCTATTTTCTTATTGCAGTTGTCACTGTTGTGTAGCTGGCCCAGGCTGGCCTTGAACCTGCCAGCTTCAGTGCATGTGGCTGGTGCAGTAACAACTGTGCTACAGGCGCCAAGCCCACACCATTAACTCTGATCATGTATAAAACACTGGTTCTACATTTGCCTTCCAGATAACCTGTATCTAAAATGGCACTTCCAGTGCAGGAGCCATAGCTCATGCTTGTAATCCTACCACTCTGGGAAGTTTAGGTCGGAGGATCGATTAAACTCAAGAGTTTGCAACCAGCCTGAACAAGAGCAAGAACCCATCACTAGTAAAAATGGAAAAATGAGCCGAGTGTTCTGGCAGGCACCTGCAATCCCAGCTGTTTGGGAGACTGAGGCAGGAGGAGCACTTAAACCCAGGAGTTTGAAGTTGCAGTGAGTTAGGCTGACACCATGGCACTCTAGCCCAGGCAACAGAATGAGATTCTGTCTCAAAAAAAGTAAAAAATAAATACATAAACAAAATGACACTTCCATCACTTTGAATCCCCCAGCCTTCTTCATTTTTCCTTCATTGTATTTACCATTATTTTATGCTGTAAATTATGATATATGCCATATACTTTACATTATTACATGTATTATTATATGTACCAAGTAAGTGTCCTACACTTATTCAATAATGATTTGTCAAAACCAATGTTGTTGTAGCTCTTTTCTGTCACATTGGGAATCTTTTCTTTTGCTGTTATTTGCATTAATTTTAGCTACTGCAGTTTTTAAAAATTTATAATCTTTAGTTCTCATGCTGATGGAAGACTAGAAGATTAACACCAAAAGTGAGAATAAATGTAAGATAAAATATGTGAAAAACAGAGGTTAGGAAATTCTGCCCTTAGTGGGAGCTAATAAGCTGACATTAGTTCATGGAATGGGTGAGAAACTGTGTAAATGATGTACTTTGGCCAGGGACACAGAAGGTTGCTTTATAGAAAAGTGCTTTGTTAAAACTTTTATTGAAAACTTTATCATTTTGAAATGTGAAATGCTATAACTTAGTGCCGATGTTCCACTTCAAAAGTACAATTTTATTTTGCAATGCAGCAAAGATACTTACTTTAGAGCTTTCGTTTAAATTGCTTGAATGATTTTTTTTAAATGGTTTGTTCTGTAGCTTCTGGACTCTACAAGGTGATGAAACACAAGGTGCCTATTGTGTTTTCAACAGTATTGGAATAAGCCTCAAGAAAATTTAATAATTTAATATAAATGCAAGAATGATCACTTTCTTTTTTTTTTTTTGTAGAGACAGAGTCTCACTTTACTGCCCTCGTAGAGTGCCGTGGCGTCACACGGCTCACAGCAACGTCCAGCTCCTGGGCTTACGCGATTCTCTTGCCTCAGCCTCCCGAGCAGCTGGGACTACAGGCGCCCGCCACAATGCCCGGCTATTTTTTGGTTGCAGTTTGGCTGGGGCTGGGTTTGAACCCACAACCCTCGGTATATGGGGCCTACTCACTGAGCCACAGGCGCCGCCCCTGATCACTTTTTTTTATTCACTGTTGTCTGCCCTGGCCTTGAACTTTTAAACCAGTCTGACTCATGTGCCCCCAAGTCCTCTGGGAAATAAAAGCGCTGTTTCGGCAGTTGCCCCAGGTCCTTCTTTCTGTACTTGCTCCGACTCCCCCGGTACCTCTGCCTACCAGCCCTACCGAGTGTCAGTCTCACTAACCTTTTGCCTTGAACAGTTCCTCATTCCATGCTTCACCTTTGGTTTTAAAGACTGACTTAAAGGAATTTGGACTTGGGGTGCTCCTTGCAGACTCAAGTCACCTTCAACCTCAGGTCCCTCCAGTTTTGTTACCTCTGGGCACAATACTTTATCCTGTTTAATTTCGGTTTCCAAGACTCAGACTTGCCATTTGCTGCCCACTTGGAGTATTAGGCAACTACTGAGCTGGTAGGTTTATATTTTACTCCCAGTATAGAAGTATTAGCTGTCTGGAAATAGGCGTTGATCTTCTAGATGTGAAAAAATTTGAAACCATAAAATGATTGAGAAGCTGTTAGAATGTAAAATCTCTGATAATACAGAGGTATATACAGGTGGAAAACAGTCTTGAAGGTAGAGAATGGGGCTCATGTTAGACTCCTCTAAAGTGCTCAGATGGTGCTCTGCGTGGCACAGCAGGAATACACACTTGATGGACTGAATTCATCAGAGCAGGTGCCTGATGTGCTCAGACTGTATTTACATAGTTCTTCTATGACATGATCCTTGAGTTTTCAGGCATAAAAATCAGCCAGGCTCATGCTTATTTTACTTATGCAATTAAGACTAGGGGTTAGGAAGTACCAATATTGATGCCTGTCAGGGGCACATGGCTTGTAAGACAAGATGGTCTTTTTGAGGTTGCCCCTTGTAAAGCAGTAAGGCTTGAGATGAATTCTATGACATCATATGGTATCTGTGAAGGAGCAGTTTAAAACTTACAGAGCATGGGTCAGCGACAACAAGAACACAAGACAGGAAACAACCCATCTTTCGCTATCACCTGAGATCCAGGAGCTGTGCTGGACCTGCCGTGAGGCTGTGCTGCAGGGAGGAGATGCTATCTCTGGTACTTCACTCTCCTTAAAGCGCAGTGTAAGAGCAACCTTGACAGTGTGGGAGACTTGCAGTCCACTTGGGTTCCAGGAAGACATGTTTATGGACACTCTCCAGGATATCGACCTGCCAAGCGCTGAAAGTACTTAGGACTTACTGGGAGGTAGAGGTCTTCCTGCCTTGAAAAGGAAACCACCCGTCTCATAGAATGGTGAACCTGGGTTCATTTTCTACCACTGACAGCTCAGTTCATCATCCAGGGAACCCTAGAGGATCTCACCATCATTTTAGACAATGCTGAGCGTTGCATCAGGCCACCCGTTTTGAAATATTAGTAATCACACTATTTTAGACAAGGTAAATAATTGATCAGAAGAATGTTTTGACTTTTAAAAGATTGTACAACAGAGTGGTTTTGTTTTTCTTTGTCTTTAGTTCTGTGCTTTTTATGTTCTGTTTACCATGAGCAGAAGCCAGGGCATAGAAATCACTGTTTGAGTTTGTTTTAAGCTATTTTTGGAAATAAAAGTGGATATAGACGGGAAGACGGTTACTGGGATATAAATGTAATATGTTATTATTGCAGTAGTTGGTGGAGCAGTTGTGTGGGTCACAAATTGCAAGGTACTTAAAAGGTAACTATAGCACATATTTTGGCGTGTATATTTATTTTCTCTGTCCAAGCTGTGGCATGCTCCAAACAATCAATCAATCTTAACACACAAAGAGTGTTGCTCAGAACTTTTTGATTGCAAGTAATGGCAACTAAGTAATACTAGTTTGTCCTCAAAGGGAGAATTTTATCAAAAAGACAAACAAATAGCATTAAAAGCAGGGTTTCTGGGAAATAGGAATCCAAGATGGACTGTCACATGGACTAGCTACGGCGCCTCTCTACTCTTTGTGTTTTACAGACATTTCTTCCGCAGCCTTTTCTGTACATGAAATCCTGTCTGACCACAGACTGGGAATTCACATCATTCCAGATTTCCCACCATGGGACGAGAAAATTGCTTTTCCTCATTCCTAATTTTGATACATCAGATAAACGTTACAGTTGATCAAGCTAGAGTTTTGTGCCCATGGAGTGAGGAAATGAAATAGTATGATGATGGGAGCAGTCCTGGAAGAGTATGTAGTTGCAGTAGGGGGGAGTGTGAGGGTAAAACAAGGTGGATGTTCATATATATATATAAAATTAAATCATAAACACATAGATCATGTATACATTAATGCATTTATAGGGTACAATGTGCTGATTTCATGTAGAATTAGGAACGCTTACATCACACTGGTTAATATATACCTTATCTCGTTTACTTAATTATTGTATTAAGACATTTATACTCTATATTAATAGATCTGACATGTACCCTTGCATTATGCACCATAGGTGTGATCCCACCATTCACCATCTCTCAATCTGATCTCCCCCCTTCCCTCCCATCCCCCCTCCTCCCTCCTTCATCATGGGCCATAGTTGTAATATATTTTTCATATGAAAGTGAGTGATTGTAAATTGGTTTCGTAATAGTACTGAGTACATTGGATATTTTTTTTCCATTCTTGAGATACTTTACTAAGTAAGATATGTTCCAGTTCCATCCATGTAAATGTAAAAGAGGCAAAATCTGCATCTTCTTAAAGGCTGCATAATATTCCATGGTATACATATACCACAATTTATTAATCCATTCATGGGTCAATGGGCACTTGAGCTTCTTCCATGACTTGGCTATTATGAATTGAGCTGCAATGAGCAATCTGGTACAAATATCTTTGTTATAAAGTGATTTCTGGTTTTTTGGATATACACCTAGTAGAGGAATTGCAGGATCAAACATCAAGTCTTCTTTTAGATCCCTGAGTATTCTCCATACTACCTTCCAAGTGGGAAAGGGTCCCGTCAGAAAAAACCTTGGCCGTCTACCATGCTATGTATTTATACCCTTTGAATCCAGCCTCAGAGATAATGTCATTTTGTCCTTTAGATTCCTAAACTAAAGATTATTCTTCACAGAGGAGAAAGTCCCAGAAGAAGGGAATTTCTGAAACAGGGCTTTTCCTCTCTTGTTCTAAGGAAAGAGCACTTTAGGGGTTAATATTTTATGCATTCTTTTTGCTTTTCTAATTTTGTCATTCTGCTGGATAGTCACTGCTTTAATTGTATTTTCTGAGAATACATTTAAATGTCCATGAGCTCAATTAAAGCTCTTTTTTAATGCTTCAAAAGAAACTTCAATCATAATTTTACATGAGGATTGTTTTCTTACCAGTTCTTAAAACTAGGCATTATCTTTCTACACAAGAATTGAATTGTGCATGGATCTACAGCACAGTTCTCTGGAACATTGAGCTTTTAACAAATATTATTTATGTATGTTTTTTATGTATGTTATTTATGTATGTTTTTTATGTATGTTATTTATGTATGTTAAATATTCTTTCAAAAATAATGTTGTGTTAATTAGTAAAATGGGACAGGCAGCCTATGCTTAATGTTATGATACTGAGTTATGTTACTGGTATGAAAAATAGGTACTGAGTAAACTTTAAATAAGGTTTACACAAAGGAAAAACAATTGTGGACTCCTGAAATCAGTAGCACAATTTTCAAAAATTCTAGACAAAGCAATATTTATATCATTTTCTAAAATTCATACGTTTTAGGGATCATGAATCAAGGCTAGTATTAGGAATCTTTGGCAATTTTTTTGTACAAATCATAGCTTTTCTAAGAAACTTTAAATAATTTGCAAAAATGCTGAATGATTTGAATTTATCTTTTAAGATCCAGGAAAAGGTTTGACATTAGTAACAGGAATCTGAGTCTGCGCACATTTAGAATCAAAGTGGATTCAATTCAGTAAAACCACTATAGCCCATTATATCCAAGTCAACTGGCTGTTGCAGTCAAATCTCTCACTTTAATTTTAAGAGATGCGTGCTATAATTAGTTGAATGTAGTTGATATATTTCACCCAGGCATTTTGTTAACCTGTTGTGTAATGTTCGGTTCCACTTTCTGTCTGTAGCATGTGGTAGTTAGGGAAGGCAGATGCCACACACACTGCTATGCAGTCCCTGCTGTCAGGAATTGGCTGGGTGGATGTGTGGGCCAAGCTTTCTATATCAGAATTATGACAAGCAGCTGGGCATTTGCCTATCACCCCATCTGCCAACTCCCAGCAAAATCACACTAGTAATTTCTAGGCCAATGCTGAGGCCAGGACTAAGACAATGAGCTCAGATAATGAGGCACCACATTCACTTGGATACCTTACTTTCACAAAAATGTTGTGATGAGAGAGTTCTATTTTGGCTTAATGGAAATACTGTATAATTTAGTGTGGAGAAAATTTCCCAAGGAAAAATTCTAAACTAAAATATAAGAAAAAATTATTTATTTATTTTTGTTGTTGTTGTTTGGTTTTTTTTGTCAAGACAGAGTTCTACTTTATGCCCTGAGCAGAGTGCAGTGGTGTTGTAGCTCACTGCAACCTCAGACTTGGGTTTGTAGGCATCCTGCTGCCTCAGCCTCCGAAGCCGCCTGTGATTACAGGTGCTCGCCACAGCGCCCAGCTGAGTTTTTTAATTTTTTGCATAAGTTGGAGTCACACTGTCGCTCAGACAAGCCTTGATTGCTCAAGTCATCCTCATGCCTCAGCCTCCCACAGTGCTGGGATTAAAGGCATGAGTCAATGTGCCCAGCTCAAAAACAATTTAAGTAAAAAATGTTTTTAAGAGAATCACCCAAGCCCAAGAGCTGGAGGTGGCTGTGAGCTGTGATGACACAGCTCTCTACCGAGGGCTACAAAATGAGACTCTATCTCTAAAAAAAAAAAAAAAAAGTTTTTAAGAAGCTAGAAGATTCCCATCAAAAGACAACAATCTCCAAATTGGAAAGGAAGATTAGTGGTCATTTGATTCAACTTTTCTGATGTATAAATCACTTGTAGAACATTACTGACAAATGTTAGCTAGTTTCGATCTGAAACCCTCCAGTGATAGAAACTCAAATTGTCATTCCTTTTTGGTACAGGCATATTTAGAAAGGCAAGTAATCAGGATGGAAATAGCCATTTCAAAAATGCTCTAGGAGAAAGAGGCTTATGGGCAGTTCTTCACCACCTCCACATCACCCTCCATAATTTAGTAAAACTCCCCTTTTGTCGGCGTGGATGTGCTGACAAGCAACCAGTTCAAAATGAGTTCAGGGGCCTCCGGGAAGGAAGGGCAACTGAAGCATCCAACATCTTCTTCTTGAGGTTCTCAATTTGGGGGATTTTAAAAAATGTGGATTCAAATGATTTGGATCAAGATCTAAATGTAGACCATGCCAATAATACTTCGGAAATAAATTACCTTAATGGGAAGCACTGGTTCCTGCTTGATGGGGGGTGGGAACGGGGGAGGGTTATCCAGGGGTTGGAAGGTATGAATTCTAGAACCTGTTTCTGATGAGGATTAGAATCAATAGGAAATAACTTCCCCCAATCTGAGTATTAAGGGGTTGAGTACATTATGAGATGTATCTGGCAATGGGGGTTGAGAGGCATGATGTAGGAAACACCGTTGGGACGCTGACTTGAAACATGTAAACTCTGGTTACATTTACATTAAGCCCTTTTCTGTATGTGAGTCCACAAGTATCTGCATGTATAATAGCTGTCATTCAATAATTTGGTGGTGGATCCACCCTGTCTTCTCCTCCTGTTCATTCTAAACTTTCTCAGCTTTTCCTACAAGGACATACTTTCTAGTAAATAGTCTTCTCCTTCTTCTAGCAAACCATTACCTAAATATCCTTACTTCAATAAATAAAATTATTACTTCAATATTGTTCTAGCGCTCAAGCCACACATGTGAAAAATATCTTGTGATCACGTGGAACGTTTGGGATGTGATTGGAGAACATGCCATTTTATTTATATTCTGGCTTACATAATGAAGAAGATGCTATTACTGTCCCACTGTATCCCTTGGCACTCACTTCTCCAGTTCACACTTAAGCTTTTCTTCTGCAAACACCTGCAACTTTTATCTAAGGGCTTTCCCTCTGCTCAGGTGTTATCAGGCCAGAAATGCTAAAAAGTTTACAATTGCCAAAATGTGGAAACAGCCTAAATGCCCACCAACCCAGGAATGGATTAACAAGCTGTGGTATATGTATACCATGGAATACTATTCAGCCATTAAAATAATGGAGACTTTACATCCTTCGTATTAACCTGGATGGAAGTGGAAGACATTATTCTTAGTAAAGCATCACAAGAATGGAGAAGCATGAATCCTATGTACTCAATTTTGATATGAGGACAATTAATGACAATTAAGGTTATGGGGGGGGGGAGGAAAAGCAGACAGAGGGACGGAGGGAGGGGTGTGGGGCCTTGGTGTGTGTCACACTTTATGGGGGCAAGACATGATTGCAAGAGGGACTTTACCTAACAATTGCAATCAGTGTAACCTGGCTTATTGTACCCTCAATGAATCCCCAACAATAAAAAAAAAAAAAAGTTACTAGCTCTGAGAGCAACCCTTGGCTGCTGCTGATGGGAATTGGGGGCTAAAAACGTCAGCTTCCCTCCCCCCACTGAGGGCTCAATTCATGGTTAGGTTTTGCAATCTCTTCCAAAATTCCCCAGCAGGATGGAGCCAAAGGTGTCTACCTGGGGATACTCTAGATAATGTCCCCCCCTAATCTCCTCATTTCCTTCTGTGCCTTACTTTCCTAAAAGCACATCCTGAGATGCTTCCAAATTAAATAATATGCAATGAAATACTTGTTTTAGAGCTTTTTTTTTTCTGGGGGAGCCCAAACTAACATACTTATAGTAGTACCTGAAAAAATCAGGGAATAGGAATATTTATCAGTAACACCCTTTCTTCTCTTGTAACCAGAAGGGATTATGTGTTGTGTGTTTGTACTTATCTAAGTTGTATACAAATTTTGGCTAACTATCATTTGAAATGATAATGCTTTATGAAGATTTAATTTGCATTTTTATTTCTTTTAGGTATGGATAACTAAGAGTCAGAATTCATTTAGCAAATATTTATTTAGTGCTTTGTATGTGCTGGGAGAAGAGGGAAGAGCACAAGTATTAATCTGACATTAGTTTTTCCCTCAAGGTAATCATGATATAGCGGGGAGACAAGAAATTTCAATGCAAACTAAAGATACATACCAAATACCTCAAGAGCATAGGGAAAAACATTTAGTTTTGTCAGGGGAGATTGTTTTGGGACTTAAAGTAAGACTAGAGATTAGCTGACTACATCATGGAGGAGTGAACATTCATTCAGAACAGAAGGAATAACTTCTTAGGGAGAAATAGGCATGGAAGAATGTGATATGTTTGTGGTATAGAAAATAATTCATTATAGCCAGAGAGTATAACTCAATCCTGGATAAAAAGGGTAGGTTTCATCTGCTGGGGAAGCATAGACATACTTTGGTTGATACAGAATAATTTTTTTCTAAAGTCTCTGATTGATGTCTGTAATCAAAGAGGAAAGATGAAAGGATAAGAAAGAAGGAGGTTAGATTTTAACATGCTATGGGATGGCTTGGAAATATGAACAACCCTATGTGATACTCAGAAGGTTGAGGTGAGCAAAGATAATAATGGAGAAAGTAGAGTAAGTTGCATTAGATGATTAAGAAAGTTGATATATAGACAGTAGAAAAGCAGCTCACATCCGTTTTAAGCAAAAGTTACTTGTCTTACTTTGACAATTTCAGTTCTTCTTCCAGTCATAACTGCATTTGACTCCATATAACAGAACCTCAAACAAATAAGAGGTTTATTTTACTCAAATACCAAAGAGACTGGAGGCATTTAGATTAAGCGCAGCAAATGTGCTCAAGGACTCAGGCTTCCAACTTCCTATTTCATCATCCATAGTGTATAACCTATGGTCACAAGATGGCCACCACGCTTCTGTTCATCACATTTGCACGGAAAGCAAGAACAAAGGAGAAAAGAGACAAGTAAGTAGGTACATACAAGATTAGTATGGTTAATATTTTATTTATACAGAGTAGTTTTTCTGGATTTTCCACCAGGTAGCCTTCTATTTCTTTATCATTGACTATAACTGTGACTATCCTTATTTCAAGGAAACCTAAGAAATTGAGATTTTTAGCTGGGGACATTGCTGCCACCATATGAACTGAAGTTCTGTTATACAGAAAGATTGGAAAAAAGCTATTGGAAGGCAACCGGCCATGTCTATCAAAACTTTTTAAAAGAATTTTATTAGACCAGACTGAAGATGTATTAAAAAGAGCTGACATGAATAAATTCTTCACAAATGTTTGTTTATGAATAAATATCTGAAAACAAAGAGATTAGAAAGAAATATTGAAGCTTTGTCTAAAATTATGCTTTTGTTGATCTTCTATAGAGCCTCAAAATTAATGTTTCTAAATTTTAGTAATTCACCAAGTGATGGTCCTGTTTAGGCAGAATTGAGAACCTGATTTAATGGAGAAATTTGGGGATTATTTATCTGAGATCTTCCTTGCCTTTCACTTCTGCTATCTCTACTATGTGTCAGTCAGCTGAGTTCCCACCAAGGTTTGATGTGGGACCTACAAAGTCTTGTTTCCACAGAAGTATTTGTTTTTATTCGACCGTGTTTAATATTAAAGTGTCACAGTAGCTTAAAGAAGTTTTTCAATTCATACATAATCAGAGAATGTAAAATATTCTGCAAAAATATTGTTAAGAGGTATCCAAACCAAATAATTTTTGAACAAATAAGGGCATTATCCATATTAAATCATTAAACTATATATTCATCTAGTCAATATTCACTAAATTGCTATTATTGATGTGTTCGACAACTTGGATAAATCATCAGGGAATTATGTCAAGCAGAAAAAGCCAACCCTCAAGGATTTCATTTATAGTATATTTTTGAAATGAGAAGATTTTAGAGGACTGGTGAATGATTGTCAAGGATTAGCAAAATGGGATTGGGGAGGAAGGAGATAGTGTGACTATGAAGGATCTTTGTGGTGTCAGCACTGTTCAGTATCTAAACTGAGTTGGTAGATGCACAAATCTACATAGGTGATAAATTTGTATAGTCCTTAATACATTGACACACACTCCTCCACAGACATTCTTCCTTTCCATTGGAGTTCAAGTCAAACTCCGTATATTTGAAGATCAGTGGATTGTATCAAATGTCATTGTCTTGATTGTGATATTGTACCATAATTTTGCACAATGTTACCACTGGGGGAATCTTGCTAAGGGGTCTCTCTGTATTTTTTTTTTTACAACTAAGTGCAAATCTACAATTCTTTCAATGAATATTTTAATTAAACAATTCTGGGAGAACACGTTGTGAAGAAATAATATAAGGGATTAATTATTGAAAAGTCCTTCGGAGGGGTGAAGAGCACAAAACAGATTAGAAAGTAGAGGACAGGTAAATGCAGGGTGGGAAAGGACTTTGAGCAAAAAACTGGTAACAGGAACCACTGAAACTCTTTGAAATGAGAATGCCACATGTGACTAGATGCTTAATAATCCCAATGGGTCTCTGAACCTCTGTGGTCGCATGTGTGGAAGAACAGTCATCTGAAGTGTGCTTAATATTATAGATTGCAGCACAGTCAGAGACCACTTCAGAAGTTAGTAATTTTGTTTAAAAACAGGATATGCTTTGGAAGTGCCTACAGGAATAAAAAGGAATAATTGTTATTAAAGCTACAAAAGAATTAGCAAGGCTTGGTATGGGGCTTTATTGACTATGGAATCTAGACATTAAATTTTAAATCCTCAACTCTAAAACAACAATGTTAACAAAAATAAAGAATTTGAAAAAGAAGCCAATTATGTAGCAAGATGGTGGATTCAGTTTAGGAATGTTTAATGTGGTCAATAGCAGTTTCTCAGCCTTCAAACTGAAACCCAAGAATGTGACTTAATTTCCCTATTATTCAACTTAATTTATCTCAAGGTGATGGCAAAAGACTAAGTCTTAGTCCACTAAATATAGACTCTATGCACCATCAACTCGAGATCTAGTCAGTCAATGCAGAGTTAATCCTTCTCTTGGATTTCTTGAATTATATCTCAATTCTTGGCATCAGGGGAGGCATAGGTAAGGACACCTGGTTCTTAGGTACCAATTATCCATCCTGTATCTGCTGCTGACCTGTTGTTCTTGGTCTTCTCTCTAGAAGAGTACGGGACAGGTTCAGATGCCCCTCTATCTGCCTATGCCATGAACATGCTTTTGCTGCTACACTCTGTGTTGTGTGAGAACCTCTGGGATCTTGCCACTGCCCTGGGCATCCCGTAAGAAGACAGATGGAGCCATTATATTGAACAAGCATACATGAAAGCTCATAATTATGAAGACATACTCTTTTCTTATTCACTTACTGGTAACAAAAGCTTCTCTAGTTAGTAAATGTCTCCTGGCCAGCGTAATCACCACAATTTTAATCTGCATGTGGAGTTATGACTTTTCAACTTTTCCAGCTCTGGTCTGTGCTTCTCTGCTTCCCTACTGGCCTGTCTCCAGGTATCTGACCCCACCATGGTATCTGACCCCACCAAGGTCAGAGCAAGTGGACGAGGGAGGATGAAAAGAAACAAAGTGCTCACATGATTAATATTGTTAGTCTGGCTGGGGCTCCCTTCAAAATTGAAATCTCTGTTTTGGGTCACAAGGTTGGGGATGAAACAGATTGTCTCTGCCACAGCACCTGTTTAGTGAGCTTCTCTCCTATGGTTTGTTCCTGCAGAGGGAAGATCATCTTTATTTCGCCTGTTCTTTCACCTTTCCCAGCCCTAGGCATCCAATAACACCTCAAGTTTCTCTCTTATTGGAGTGTCTTTCTTAGAACTTAAAGCTATTCCAAGCCAGCCTCCTCTTGTTTTTAGCCAGTATGGGTGGGACAAATATTAGCCCCCCCCTACCCCCCCCCGTAACAAACTCTGGGAGGTTGGTTGTCTCAACACAACTTTTATGTTTTGCTTTGCCGCCAGGGAAACAATCCCATCATAGTTTTTCCTCTTCATATTTTTCAGTCAGAGGCTATTCACCAGTCCAAACAGAGAATACTTATCTTTTTAATTTTTATTTATTTATTTATTTTTTGAGACAGAGTCTCTCTCACTCTGTTGCCCTGAGTAAAGTGCTGTGTCATACCTCACAGCAACCTCAAACTCTTGGGCTTGAGCTATACTCTTGCCTTCACTTCTCCAGTAGCTGGGACTACAGATGCCACATCGCCTGCTAGTTTTTCTATTTTTAGTCGAAACAGAGGTCTCACCCTTGCTCAGGCTGGTCTCGAACTCCTGAGCTTAAGCAACACACCTGCCTTGGCCTCCCAGAGTGCTAGGATTACAGGCATGAGCTACTGTGCCTGTGGATAATCTGTGAGGAATCTCCTGAAGCCCCTTTCTACTGATTGGAGGAATGGAGGTTGAGGGGGAAGCACCTTCACCTCTTACCACTTGGAGAGCAGGAAAGATTCATAGGTCACTAACATTTCTCTCAGCATTCAGATCCTTCACATATTTTATACAACCTTGATAAGGGGTTTAGGGTCATGTAATGACTTTCAGAACTCTTCATTTATAATTTCTACATCATAACCTTGCTTTTCATTTCGAATTATGGCATCCACTGAATTAGTGTCTCCATTGGCAATGACACCATTTTGATATACTGTTGCATAAGGCACAAATTCTCTGTGCTCTAAATTCCCCAAACTTTTTGAAGGTTTTCCTATCCACATCTTTCTAATATAGGTTGAAATCCCAAGCATCCTCCAAAACACTGACAAAGCTGCGAAATGATAGATGGGAGAGAGAAGCGACAGAGAATGTGCCAGCTGGCTAAGCTGAATGTGGCATCAGCTTTGGGTGCGATGTCCCCAGAAGACCAAATATTGATCAGACATTAGGAAATAACAACAGGAATAACAGATCTGCTATTGATTTTTTTAGGACACTTTTCAGTCATGAACTCCTCTCCTCTTCCTCTCTGACGCATTTCCCCTGTGATGTGTGTAGGCAGTGTGAACAGAACACATCTTATAAATAGCTTTTAAAAAAAATAAAAACAATGCAATTATGCCAGCAACTGCCTTAACAGATTGCCGTAAGATTATTTAAATACAATACGTACAATTATATTCTATTTCATATGTCGGATTAATTTTAATCAGTTATATCAGAGGTCTACCATTTTAGAAAAGAGGGAACTGTGAAGTCACTTAATTCCATGTCCGGCACAATGTCTTACTGCACCACTTATTTGGCCCTTTTGCTCTGCTGGTATGCTATCACTGCCGGGGAAGTTGTCATATCCCTGGCTCAAACCCTTTTGTGGATAGAAGGAATTCATTCATCAAATGAGTGATTGGCCTGGCTGCCTGCTGGGAACCTCTGTAGTCCTGGATTCTGCTTTTGTATTTCCTATAGGCAATTTGCTAATTGAAAGATTGTCTGGCATCTGCTGACCTCATTTTGTACATTGTCAATGGTATATTCTGATGTGCTACATACTCTCCGAAATTTGACTAAAACTTCCGCATTTATATAGCTTAGAAGCTATGGTATTCAATAACAGACTCTATCTCTGTAAAATCCTTGTAGCAGAAGCTTGTGGTATTAATGGAAAACATCAAAACATAGACACGTCACCTTCAAAAGTTTGCACACATTCCCACATCCCAGTTTTGAACTTTCATCAGGAAACTTTTTAATTTGTAGCAAGCAAACCTGCTCTTGTGTCTGCTTCAGATATTTCTTAAGGCAAGAAATACATTTTTCCTTTAAGCTGACTGTAAGCCAATCTCCAAGGTAGCTTCTAGGTCAGAGAGAGAGAGACAGACAGGATAGAGTGACCAGTGTGATGAGAGGATCAGAGAAGGACTTGAGGAAAGCTTTTCCGGTTATCCCCGTATGATAAAGTTCCAATTGACCACATCAGCCTTTTCTCATCTGTGTTCTGTAGAATCCAGTTATTCCTCAAGTTATCTCTCCATGTGTTATAAGTATTTTATGATAAAAATATTCCATGATCAATTAATTTTTACTGTTATTATTTTTTGAGACAGAGCCTCTCTCTGTTGCCCTGGGTAGAGTGCCATGGCATCATAGCTCACAGCAACCTCAAACTCTTGGGCTTGAGCAGTCCTCTTGCTTCAGCCTGCAGAGTAGCTAGGACTACAGGCCTGCCCCACCAAGCCTGCATAGTTTTTCTATTTTTAGCAGAGACAGGGTCTCTCTCTTGCTCAAGCTGGTCTTGAACTTCTGAATTCAAATGATCCACTCTCCTCAACCTTCGAGAATAGCTAGGATTACAGGTGCAAGCCACTGTACTTGGTCAATGATTGATTAATTTAAAAATGTGCACACTATGTCCTCTCACATAGGAACAGTGTTCTTAGCCTACTGAAGACCTTGAAAAGTGTTTAATCCAGTAGATGATTCAGAATCGTCCTTTACCCAGTCACAATTAATAAAACATAGACTATCATATAGGAACCCTGCCCTGTATTTTAAAAAAAATATATATATATATACATCAATTGTGATAGCTAGGTTAAATAGAATACTTCGAATGTAACCTAATTAGCAAAAAATAGGAGTAGATTTTTTAATACACCATTTACTAATATAATAAAATAACATTCACTTTTCAAAGCTACCATTGGCTTAACTAAGTTTATTGTCTAATACAACATTTAAGTCTTTTTGTTTGTTTCTTTTACAAGTTTTACTGTGTGGTTTCTGTTATAAAAATATAAGCAGAAAATGTGACACCCACTCTTGTTCAATTCCATTCTATTTGATTCAGTTGATTCTTTGTCTCAGCCATAGACATAGACATTAAACCAAGGGTGAAAAACACATTTGCAATATGGTAATTGTATTACCATAATGTAATTGTATTATAAAAACTTTTCCATTTAATCTTTGTTGCCACATAATATTTATTTTCTAAGTTTCCATAAAACATTTAAAGATGCCATACTTTTCTCATTAAATGAAAAGTTATGTCCCAGAATATTACTATAATGAAGAACTTTACACTTGGCAATCACTCTCATGAAAGATAAAATGTCAGGCTCTTAGACTTAATTTGAGGGAATGACAGAAATGGAACTAATAATATTGGTTTATTGATAAACTGACTTTTAAATTTTTAGAATAGTACCAAACAGAAAATTCCAATCAACCCTAAATGCTATCTCAGAGCCACACATTCTTAAAGCTAAAACAGAGCTGACACTTCTCATTTGAAAAGTGATGTGGAAAATACAACATAAACCAGAAAGCGATACTCTGGTTCCTTCTCAGATTGTATAAAACCAGAAGGTAAAAATAAATGTGAATTACGTTTTTAAAAACTTAAAAAATATTCATAATAATTTATTTACATTTTTTGCCACATATTGATGTAGTAAGAAAAAAGATGAGGTAGGCTGGGATTCTTTACATTTAAATACATTAGTTATTATACATAAATGTAGAATAACATTCAAAAAAGTTCAGAAAAATATTAGCAAATTATTTTCACATTAAAAACACTTTTAAAACTCTCAAGCATCTGAATTTATATAATTCTGATGGATTTTTAATAAAAAAATGTATTCTATTGTTATTTGATAGTTATCAGAACATTAAAATTCTCCCCAATATTCAAATTATCTTTAATCGTAAAAAAAGGAGTACTGTTTTATTATTAGTAGTTCAACTTTTTAAAGGTATTAATCAATGTGAGTTTATAAACACATTCTATATAAATGAAATGAAATTTTAAAGAGATTTATAGGCTCCTTTTAACAATATTGTCTGGCTTAGTTTTCTGTATTTTTAAAAATGAACATTTTATGGTATAAAAATTCAAGTTATTTTGAACCCACAAGTATTTAAAGGTATATCTCTTTTGTATCAATAAAGCTTTGTTCTTAGGTAAATTTCTTATCTGAATAATGCTCAAAAGCCTCCAATATGAAAATGTGTTCCATGCATATTAAATAGGGATCTATTGTTATTGTGATCCGAAATAGGAACATAGAATTAAAAGACACTGGGTTTAATGCATACTTGGCCAAAAAATGTGGAGAGTATTTATTTCCTTTTTCTGTAATAACCAAAGTAATATTGCCATTAACACAATCCTATTTTCAACCTATGTAGATAAATTTTATTTTAAAAGACATTCTTTGCTGGGAACTGCTAAGTAGGAATATGAACAGATTACCTTGTGGGAGAAAAAAGAAAAGAATGACTTAAAGGTAAAATAGAAAATTGAGAACATGGGAGAAATGAGTAGGATGAAGGAAATTCTATTTTTGGGTCCTATGCATCTGAAATGGAAAAGACTATGGTAAACAGAAGGGGAATTGTTGGGTATGGGAACAGCAGTTATTGCCCCAAAGATTAGCTATAAATACCAGCAGCCGGTATGCAGATAGTACAAGAATTACACACTAGCCCATTCATTCGGTTTTGAACACGCAGGAAGTGAGAAGGAGATTGCTTCAAAATGACAAACGTCTTTACATTAAAAAAAAAAATGCATTTAACTGTTTGAAAAGAATTTCTACTCAATTTCTGTACTGTTGAATATCTGATATTTTATGTCTGGAAAATAGGCTCTGTGGGAAACAAAAGGTATTTCTATTTTAGTGATAGACAGAAGTGTGGGGAAATATGAAGGGAAGGAGCTCACGTGTAACTTTTACTCTTTCCTTTAGAGTGGTAAGAAATGAAGACAGAGACAGTAATTTACAGGACATCTTGAAATAATAAAACAAAATGTTTACTTTTTCCAAATTCCTCATGTTGCTCAGTAGAAAAACAAATTCTTTACTTCAACACCCTTTCCAGAAGCGTTATCCTCAGGGCCCTGCCATTTTTCAAAAGCACTTCTCAAGGTTTGTCAAAATTCTTATTGCGTCCTTAAGCTTGCTCTTCGCTGTTCCATGAATAATTGATTAACAAGGGACCACGTTATGTCAGCTGTTCTCAATCCTGACTGTATATTAGAATCTCCTGGGGAGACTTTAGCACCTGTTGGACCCCACCTCCAGAGATTCTGATTTGATCAGCCTGGCTTGAGGTTCAGGCAGGGGGATAGTGGGAGTTTTATAAAGATCCCTGGTGACTATATTCTACAGCCAATTGAGGTTGAGAACCACTGACCTAAATGGTGTGTGTGTATACTGGGTGGGAGTAGTGGGGGCAGGAGGGAGAGAGAGAGAGAAAGAGAGAGAGAGAGAGAGAGAGTGAGTGTAGGGAACAGATGATGGGAGCAACGAAAGAAGAAACCCCTTCTTTCCAGTATTGTAGTGCTCTGTCCTCCCTCTGCACAGTCTGCTGTTAGCTGTTCAGGAACCCACCTGCGCTTGGCGGCCTAACAGCTAGAAAGAGCCAGGGCTACAGCGGAGGTGAGAAGTTTTCTTGTGGTGAAGCTGTGGGAGGGATTCGTCCATCTCTAAGTTCCATGACTTTTAATGTTATGCAGTTATAAATGTTTTAACTACTTTAAGTGGTTTCAACTTTGTTTTTTGGGAATTCATGGTTTCTGTTTCCTTTAAGGATCAGAGCTGCACCTTCAGTGAGTACTTTAGTTTCAAATGACATCTGGGTGGCTGTCACCATTAATCGCTTGCTGAATACCTAATGTGAGAGTGTGTTAGGCTGGAGCAGAAGTCGCCAAAGCTAACTATTGGTCCACATTAGAATTACAGAAATAGAAATCCTGAAGTAGAGGCTTAGGAATTTGCTTTAAACACTCCCCAGGAATTCTAACCTTGGAATAAGAAGGTCTTTCTTATAACATCTGAGAAATTATAAAAGAGAGACAAGTGTATTCATAGTCACATTTATATTCACATAAGGCTTAGACATTTCTGCTCATAAGGAAAAACGCATGAAAAATAGAAAAAATATAAAGAGCAAAAACTCAAGGACAAAATGAGCCGGAGATATGAATAGGCAGCTCGCATTAAATGATACACATATTAAATGGCCCTTAAACATGTGAAACTATGTTAAATGTCATTGATAATGAGGTCATTGTACATTAAAAATGCACTGAAATACCATTTATCAGAATGTTGAGAATTCCAGTCTGATAATGCACTATGTTAGTGTGGGTATGAACTGGTGCAATTCCCTTCCCTTCCCTTCCCTTTCCTTTCTTTTCTTTTTTGACAGAGTCTCACATTGTTATTTTTGGCAGAGTGCCATGGTATTATAGCTTATAGCAACCTCAAACTCCTGGATTCAAGCTATCCTCTTGCCCTAGTCTTCCCAAGTAGCTGGGATTACAAGCACCTGTCACAATGCCTGGCTATTGTTTTAGAGACAGGGTTGTCAGCCTTGCTCAGGCTGGTTTCCAACTCCTGAGCTCAGGCAATCCACCTGCCTCAGTCTAGGAGAATGCTAGGGGCCACTGAGCCTGGCCAACTGGTGTGAGTCTCATGAAAAATAACATGTGCTATTAATTAATACAATAACTCTGTTTCTTCAGTAAATTTTAGACTTTCTTTCATGTTTTGAAATTTCATAATAATATGTCTAGGTGAAGATTTTTCTTATCTTTCCCATTTCTCTTTAAGGCTTTTCAATCTTAAGTCTTCCATCTTTCTTTAATTTAGCAAAATTTATCTTATTTCTTCTTTAGAGCTAGAGCTTTTATAGTGATTTTTGGCACTTGTACTTTTGTACACTGTAAAGTCTACCTTTCTTTTTCTATTTTCTTTTAAAAAATTATTTTCTGCTGGATTCAAATAATTTAAAAATGGTTACCCAACCAATTTGACTGTTACTATGTCTATACTATAACCTCCTCTAACCCAAGGACCTTGTCAGAGGTTTTAGTTAGATTTGTTGATCTAAGTTTTCCTCTTTCTTTTGTGTTGTTTCTGTCTGTTGTCCCACCGTGGTAGTTAAGAGGGAAAGAGCTAGCAGCTTGGACTAGTTCAGTATCTAGTCAGGATCTCAATCCTCTCTTTTAAAACATATTCTTCTTAGTAATGTATCTCAAGAATGGAAGAAAAAGTATCCAATGTACTCAGCCCTACTATGAAACTAATTTATGGCTTTCACATGAAAGCTATAACCCAGTTACAACCTAAGAATAGGGGGCAGGGGGAAAGGGAGGGGAGGGAGGGGAGAGTTGGGCAGAGGGAGGAGGATTGGTGGGATTACACCTGCGGTACATCTTACAAGGGTATATGTGAAACTTAGTAAATGTGGAATGTAAATATCTTAGCACAATAACTAAGAAATGCCAGGAAGGCTATGTTAACCAGTGTGATGAAAATGTGTCAAACAGTCTATGAAACCTGTGTATGGTGCCCCATGATCACATTAATGTACACAGCTATGATTTAATAAAAAAAAAATTTTGAACCAACACATGAAGCATATTTTTATAAATCTAGCTTCAAATTCCAGCTCTATCCTTTACTGATTGTTGAGTTTGGCATAAGTTTTAAACTAAGCTTTCCTCATCAATCAAATAAAAATAATATTAGTTATTTTTCCTTTCTTACCTAGTGAGCAAAGAATAAATAATATATTCTATGTAGCAAAAATCAAAAGTAAGTTTGGTGGTGGTTATTGAAAGTAAAACTGAGACAAAGAAGACTATTAACAAAAAGCTTATCTAAATATATTCCCATAAGGATGCCTTGATAATCTGAAAAAGCTCACATGCTACTGAGCAGTCCCTCTCATGTACTGTTAAAGTGAGTAAAGTGAACGAGTCAGCCATTCACTGTACTTCTTATCATTCATGCATATGCGGCCAGGCTGGCACAGTGGTGAGATTATAAATAGTCATATGCACTGTCAAGATTCTCTTCATACTCCAACGTGGTTGCACAGTACTGTGTATGGATAATGAGTGTGGCTGAAACGACTGAATGAGCTTGCAGTGGTCTTGGTGACTGTAGACACGGCCACTTGAATGTCCATGTTTAACTAGCTAGATGTAGGGCCAGTGGATGTCAGACAGATTGCTTTGACAGGCCAGTCATCAGATCTACATCTGGGATCATAAGCAAATGGCAGGAAGTGCAGCATCATTAATGTCTTTTAGAGAAATATCATAACATGTCAATTACATGGAAAGCACTTGGGTCCTGGAGTATGTGCTTATCTGGGGAGAGGCCACCAGGCTATGTCCCAGAAGACCACCCTTGGTGGCTGGTACTCATTTCTGAAGTCTAGATCTGTTCTCAGCCTTGCAGCCTCAGAAATTTGGTTTTCTTTCTTTTTATTCTTTCTCTTTTTTAGCACTTCTGTACACATCTCCAGAGTGAACCTATATAGATTTTAACACTCATGTATAAAACCTAAATATTGATTTATGGAGAGAAATAACTAATACAAGGACATTGTTTTCTTATGGGAAGGACTATCTGGAAAGCTAAATAATAGTTAAAAGACTGCTTAATGAATGCAGGTAGAATTAGATCAAAGAAAGCTACCCAGGAGAACTGAATATTCAACAGAGTCAGAGTCAGATAGCCTAATGCATTTAGTTTCACCAGATAGATGGTCTTGAGAATGAAACTGAAATGCTTGGGCTCCTTGGCTATGACCACTTCTGTTGGACAATGGCTAGATGGACACTGCCAATGTTAAACTCAGTGCCTCTGACTCTGGTTACTCTGCTTCAGAGGAAACTCTCAAGGGCAGATATGGTTTGTAGCAGATCTCTTTCTAGGTGGACCACAAAAGGGCCAAGACCTAAACTGAGGGGGAAGGGAACGCAATTGGCTGATGACTCTTTCCCTGATTTACCAGGACTAATAATAAATGACATAAAAATTGTATGGAATGAGCAATAGAACATCTATGTATGTCAGTCACTGTGTGCAAAGCATCCAGATGTGGATACTAAAAACAAACATTAACCTTAAGGAGCTCAGGATCTAAGTGGAGTGATAAATTATTTCAACAAAGTGATCAATAGAGGTAAACACAGAAAGAAATTGACTAGCAGTAATCTATAGTGGGAAGAATATTCTTGGTATATATGAATATTGAGTCCACTAAATGCCAAACCCCTCCTCTCTCCAACTGAAGCCATATTTGAGTTCCTTTGCAATCTTCTGAGTTTATCTTCTGCTAATTTTCAAGTTTAACAATACGGGGGAAAAAAAAGAAAAAAACAATATGGGAAAAAATACAGACTGTACTGGCTACACACATTAGCTGGGTATGAATAAAGCAGGGTCTTAGTGGGGAATGAAGTCCACCAGTGTTCTCCCTCCCACCCGCCACTCCTATTTGAGCTTAATCCATGCTCCAGTGGGTGCACACCTCACCACCACATGATGCTTGGTGCCTCCTCGTCCAACTTTACCAACTCCTGTTATGGGATCTAAATAACGAGTTACTACAAATTTGATCTATAAAGAATCAGAGAAATCTATTCCTACTGAAAAAAGTGTCCTAGGAATTTTTTAATTAGAGAAAAGTCCATGGTATTGCTGGACTGCTTGGCATGATTTGCTTACTTGTTTTGTGAACAGAGGTGGCAGAGTTGCTCCCCCAATCCCCACCCCCCACACTGGCTTTTGTGGGAATATTGCTAAGCCATGACCTGTTGCCTCAGAAAACTGCCCAGTGAACTGACATCATGAGAATTTGCTGAGCCTGTTTTGTGGATGTCATCTAATTCTCACTATAAGGGTTTTGGGGGCAAGAAATCTAAATTTCTTTAATAATGAACCCAAAATTACTAACATAAAGAATTGAGACAGCATTTCATTGACATGACTTCCCCAGAAAGTAGTCTGATGCCAGGCCCTAGTCTTGCTTCTGGAGTCTACACTGGCTCATATAACCGCTATGAAGTACTGTCCCAAGTGTGTTTTTATCTGTTTAAAACACACAGCCCTTCACTCTATAGTTGGAAGCAATTTTAAAGTTCTTCCCTAGCTAAATGTTGTCATTTCTATGAAAGTTGTATATTATATCTAAAACCCTGGAAAAGCAAGTAGAATTCTCAATCCCATGAAAAATAGCCAAAAATTGAGTGCGGGTACAATGAAAACTGTGAGTTATTGTGAAAAACATCCTAGTCATGGATTTAAGATACATTATTAACATTATTATCTTATTGTAAATACTGCTGCTGTATTATTAGTATATTGTAAATATATTTAAAATGGTAACTCAAAATCCTTTCTGTAACAAAGCTGACTCTAATAACTACAGCTAATATTTATTTATCAATTAAGAAGTAACAGTCAATACTTTAATGCTTTACATGTATTAGCTCATTTCTTTTTGACCTTTTATAAATGAGGAAATGGAAGAACAGGGCGATCAGGCCAACAGGAAGAAATAAAGGGTATTCAAATCAAGAAAGAGAAGGTCTAGCTCTGTTTGCCAATAATATGATCTGATATAAAGAAAACCCTAATGCCTCCACCAAAAGACTCCTGTAATTGATACATAAATTCAGCAAAGTCTCAGGCTATGAAATTAATGTACACAGAGTAGTAGCATTTCCAAACACTGATAACAGTCAAGCTGAGACTGAAATCAAGAAAATATAATTTACAATAGCTTTTAAAAAATTAAATATTTAGGAATGTACTTAACCAAGGAGGTAAAATATCTCTTCAAGGAGAACTACAAAATACTGATAAAAGAAATCACAGATGACACAAACAGATGGGAAAACATCCCCTGATAATGGATCAAAAAGATCAACATTTTCAAAATGCCCAAAGTGAATTTCAGATTCAGTCCAATTCTCATCAAAATGCCAATGCCATTTATCACAGATTTCGAAAAAATAATCCTAAACTTCATTTGGAACCAAAAAAGATCCCAAATAGCCTAAGCAAAAAGAAAAAATATGGAAAATCAAAGAAAAATATGGAGTAATCTCTAAATTTTACTATAAGGGAATTAATAACCAAAATAGCATGATACTGGTAGAAAGGTAGACACATAGGCCCCTCCGTCTCCACCTCTGACTTTTACTTCCCTCTATGCCATTGGTTGATTCCATTTTATTAGAGTAAATATGGCGCGAGTTTTTCCATTGGGGAACTTCACTTAAGATAATGGTCTCCAATTCCTTCCAAACTGCAGCAAAAAGCATTAATTCATCCTTTTTGTGGCTGAGCAGTACTCTGTGGTATACATATACCATTCGTTAATCCACTCAATTTCCATTTTTCTGATGATCATAATGTGGAACGTCTTGTTTTTCTTTTTTTCCCCCTTTTGGAAATACAACATAGTATAATATTTTTAAAGATTTAAAGCAATAAAAATGATTAACTACTTAAATAGTCCATGTTCTCTTTCAGCATGTTCATTTTCATATGTATCTTTCATAGCTCTAATAATGGGGTATTTAAATCTTAGAATTTCGGTCTTTCATTTTTTTGTGCTATAAAACTGTATTAAAAACAGATCATAATCTTTTACATTAGGCTGATGTACAATAACTACCCTGATGCTTTAGATATGTCACATGCTTGGGATGTTTCTTACTTTATTTCAGAATATTACAAGGATATAAATATTTCGTTACATATATTGTTTTTGTACCATTTGGGACAAAGTTAGAAGTGTGCTTATCACCTAGATAGTGTTCATTGTACCTGGTAAGTGTGAATTTACCCTTACCCTTTTCTGCCCTTCCTCTTACTTGATTTTTGATGAGTCTTATTTGTTTATTTTTTGATGAGTTTTATTTCTGTACATATTATGTGCATGTAAGTGTGATTGATTAGTTCTATTTTAGTAGTGAGTACATGTAGGTTTTTTCTTTTTTTCATTCTTGTGATACTTCACTTAGAAGAATCGTCTCCAGTTCCATCCAGGCTAATGCAGGAGGTATTAGTTCACCATTTTTATGTTTTTTTTTTTTTGTTAAATAGTACTTTGTGGTATACGTATACCACATTTCTTAATTCACTCATGTATCGATGGGTGTTTGGAAACAAAGTTGTTTTCCCATGTTTGCAGTTGTGAATTGTGCAGCTATAACCATTCAAGTATAGGTGTCTTTTTATAACATATCTCTTTTTCTTTTGGGTAAATACCCACTAGTGGGTTTGTTGGATCTAATAGTAGGTCTACTTTTACTTCTTTGAGATATCTGCATACTACTTACTTTCCATAGTGGTTGTACTAGTTTGCAGTTCTATCATCAGTGTATGAGTGTTCCTATCGCTCCATATCAATACCAGATTTGTTGTTTTGGAACTTTTTAATAAATAAAAGTCATTCTCACTGGAGTTAATTGATGTCTCATTGTGGTTTTGACTTGCATGTCCCTTATGATTTTTTCCTATGTTTGTTGACCATTAGTCTATCTACTTTTGAGAAGTTTCTGTTCATGACTTTTACCCACTTTTGGTGACATTGTTTATTTTTTTCTTGCTGATTTGCTTAAGTTCATTGTAGATTCTGTTTATTAGCCTTTTATTGGATGTATAGCATGCAAATATTTTCTCCCATTCTGTAGGTTGTCTGTGTACTGTGTTGATTATTTCCTTGGCTATGTGGAAGCTTTTTAATTTAATTAAGTCCTATTTATTTTTGTCATTGCTGTGATTGCTTTTTGAGTCTTCATAAATTCTTTGCCTAGGCCAATGTCTATGAGAGTTTTATTACCTTTTTAAGCTAGAATTCTCACAGTTTTATGCCCTAGGTTTAGATCTGTTATCTATCGTGACTTAACCTTTGTGAGTAGTAAGAGATGCAGATCCTGTTTCGGTCTTCTATGTGGACAAATTCTTAGAATCACACAGCCTCCATAGACTCAATCAAAAAGAAACAGAACTCCCGAACAGACCAATATCAAGTACTGAAATTGAAGTAGCAATAAAAATTCTCCCCACAAAAAAAGGTCCTGGACTAGATGGTTTTATATCTGAATTTTACCAGGCCTACAAAGAAGAACTGATATCCATCCTGCAGAAATTATTCCTAACATTGAGAAGGAAAGAATTCTCCCCAACACGTTTCACAAAGCCAATATCACCTTGAAACCAAAGCCAGGAAAGGATTAAAAAAGAAATAAAAGCAGCACTACAGATGAATATCCCTTAGGCAAAAATTCTCAATAAAATCCTAGCAAACCAAAGTCAGCTGTACTTCAAAAAGATAATAATTCACCATGACCAAGTGGTGTTCATCCCAGAAATGAAAGGATGGTTCAACATATTCAAATCCATAAATGCAATTCACATAAATAGAAGTAAAAACAAAGACCATATGATCATCTCAATAGATGCAGAAAAGCATTTGACAAAATTCACAACCTTTTTATGAAGAGAAAACTTAACAAGATAGGCATAGATGGGACTTTCTTCAAAATTAGAAAAGCCATATACGACAGATCCAAGCCAACATCATACTGAACAGGGAAAAACTGAAAGTATTCCAGCTTAGAATGAGACCCAGACAAGGTTGTCCACCATCACCACATCTATTTAACATAGTGCTGGAAGTCCTACCAAAAGCAATCAGAAAATAGAAGGAAATCAAGGGTATCCAAATGGGGAAGGAAGAAGTCACACTCTTGCTCTTTGCTGACAATGTGATCTTATACATAGAAAACCCCAAAGATTCGACCAAGAGACTGCTGGAATTAATAAACAAATTTAGCAAAGTCTCAGGCTACAAAATCAATGTACACAAATCAGTAGCTTTCATATATGCCAACAACAGTCAAGCTGAGAACCAAATCAATGACTCAATACCCGTCACAAGAGCAACAAAGAACATAAAATACTTAGGGATATATTTAACTACAGAGGTAAAAGATCTCTACAGAGATAACAAGAAACATGAAAGAAAGAAATAACAAAGGACATAAACAGATGGAAAAATATATCATGCTCATGGATTGGCAGAATCAACATTGTTAAAATGTCTATACAGAGTGATCTAAAGATTCACTGCAATCCCCATTAGAATATCAATGTAAGATTTTGCAGATCTGGCAAAAAATAATTCTATGCTTTGTATGAAAGCAGAAAATACCCCACTAAGCAACACAACCTTAAACAACAAGAACAAATCATGAAGCATCAATTTACCAGATGACTTCAAATCATACTATGAGTCTATAGTAACCACGACAGCAAGGTACTGGCACAAAAACAGAGACATAGGTCAATGAATAAGAACGGAGAGCCCAGAGATAAAGCTCTCCTCATATTACCATCTGATATTTGACAAACCAGACAAAAACATCTACTGAAGAAAAGAATTTCTGTTCAATAAATAGTGCCAGGAGTATTGGATAGCCACATGTGTAAATGTCTTTCCATAGGCTTAACTCGCCACTTGTATATCTTCTTCAGTGAGGTGTCTATTGAGATCTAATTTTCTCTCTTGAAATTAAAATATTGATCCCTTTTTAGGGTCAGGATATCACCTACTTTAATTAAAATGGTGTCAGACTTAAATTTACTGATATGTTGGCAGAAGGAAGATATTCTTATCAGTTGTTTCACATATACTTTTATATATAATGTTTATACATAAAATCTCCTTTGTTGGATCAAGTAAGTATCTTTGTATATAATCTTTTAGCACTTGGTTATTTATTTCCTTAGTTTTGAGTTTTAAGAGTTCTCTGTATATTTTGGATAATAGTCCTTTATCATATATGTCTTTTGTAAATATTTGAGACTTCTTTTTTTCTCTTGATAACATCTTTTGTGGAGCACAAAACTTAAATTTCAAAGAAGTCCATTTACCAATTCTGTCTTTCATGAGTTGTGCCTTGCATGTTATATCTAAAATGTTATTGCCAAAGTTTCAGTTATCCATATTTTTTACCTATGTTATCTTCCAGGGAGTTTATAGCCTGGCATTTTATATTTAGGTCTGTAATCCACTTTGAGTTAAAGAAAGGTGTAAAGTCTTTATCTAGATTCACTTTTTTTTTTTTTAATTGGGATGTGCTTGTTCACTTGTTTCAGTACCATTAATTGACTTTCTTTTTTATCTTATTGCTCCTCTGGAACAGCTAGCTTCTTGATAGATTATTCCAGTGCAATGGATTATGATTTATAACTCTTGGAAAATTTAAAGATGGAATATATTCTCTAAAGCAGCAGGAAATGTAGGACTTTTCTAACCATATGCTAGGGGCAAATATCTCACCTAAAAAATAGAAAAAGGAGACGGTGAAATAGAGCACACTAATTAATCATGACAAGCAAAGGGAGATTGCTATGTAATATTCAACAGAATCTTAGTTTCTTTGCAAAAACTGTGTAAACTTTTTTTTTTTTCTTACCAAACAACCCTATAGCACTACAAGTCTATGTATGGAGACAGTTATTTTGGTGGTAGTTAGCACAGCCTGGAAATCCTTGGAAACCAGCTAGAAAGAGATTGAATTTAATGCAATTATTCTCTCCTTTAGGATATACAGATTTAACGAAATGAGTTAATATTTGTGTCTTCAGAGTTCATTTCTATAACTGAAGTGGCCTGAAAAATATCATGTTAGAAAAAAAAATACACACCAACACCTGGTGAACTAATAATATGTCAGCAAGTTTTAAGTGTTAACAGAAAACTTAGATATCTAAGAAACTGTGACTTGTGTCTAACTTGTTGTACCAGGTGTTAACTGTAATCTCTGACTAATTTATCTTACCCCTATGCCTTTTTTGTGTCTACTTTACCATGCAAAATTTGAATGTGTATTTTTTTTTTTTGCATGGCAAAGTGGACATAAAAAAGACACAGCAATAAGATAAATTCGATAAAAAAAATGTGTTCAAGTCTTCAGAACTGTATACCTCTCCTAACACAGTGCTATACTAGGTTGTTGTTTTTTATAGTTTGATATTAGTAGTTAAGGCATGAACTAAGCTTCTATAATAGAGGCCCACATTGAAAGGAATTTACATAAAATAGAGATTTGATTGTTTTTTTTTTTTATGTAACCCCTCCCTCCGTGAAGTCAGGAAGAGATGGATGAGATATGCCTACTTATCATCCTCATGTGTCTTCCATCTCTAGAAAGTAGCTATTCCAGTTGTCTGCATATCCACTAAGTAGGAAGGAGAGAAAGGAAATGAAGTGGGGGTCCAGCAAGAACCCCAGAAATGCACGTATCCTTGCTGTACAAATTCCCTTGGTGAGAATTTGGTCATGATGCCACAGCTACCTGCAGGTAAGGCAGGGAAATGTGGTTGAACTGGATAGCCTTTTGCCTGCTCAAACTTGAGAGTGGCTGTATGTGTGCTTTATTAACAAAAGGACAAAGAAAAATGGTATGGGGGTCCAGTTGATGATGTTTGTTACCATAATAGTATGTTTCCATAATAGTATGGAATTTAGGATTTAATATAGTATAGATGTTTATTCGTATTAGTATTAAATGTAATTTAGTATAGATGTTTCCATAATAGTATGGAATTTAGGATTTAAGAAAAAATACATTCACACATAGACATATATGTATGCATAATTCTTTAACTCTCTTTGTTTCTACTGACTTGAGCAAAAGGATATAAATTGCTAATCCTTAGAGATAATTTAACTTTCACAGAAGTAGAAAACAAGGTGATGCTAACAAAAGCAACAAAAAGAAAGAGAAATAAATTACTTTTTCTTCTTCCTGATTTCTGTTTTCCACATATACTCCTCCCTTCAGCACAACACAGAAGCAAACGTAGGTCCATAAAAATGTTTCCATGGTATCTGAAATTTCTCTCAACACTAAGAGAGACGGTCAAGTTATCACATACTTGAAGCAAAATCACATCAGTTTTAAATTTACTGATATGTTGGAGAAGAAACATATTATTGTTAGTTCTTTAATGTATGTTTTATATGCAATATTTATATACCATCCCCCTTTTGGGGGAACAAGTGAGTATTTTTGTTTATATAGTCCATGTATGTTTTAAAGATAATTAATTTCCCCAGGCTGTCCATTTCTTAGTCACACACACACAAAAAAATACTTCTCTGGCTTCTGCTTTTTTGTATTTTTTGAATCATCAATCTAACTCAAGTTTTCCAGATAATTCTAAGAGTTTCTAAATCATTACTAATGTGTCAAAGCCTTTCTTTAATGTGAATTTTTGAAGATTTTAGTCTTAAAGGATTGTTCCTGAACTCCTAGACCTGTCTGCATGTGGCACTAGCTGTTTTCTTCCCTTTCAGGCTGAGGTTTGCAGTGGCAAGGGCATGTTTGATGGACTAACATTAAGGAGAGACAAATCCAAAGGCTTCAAAGACTCATTTTCTCTCCTCTCCTAACAGCCTAGCAAAGGGCTGGCTCAGCGGGTCTGAATTAGCTCAACTGATAAACAGGCTGATACCAGCTCCTGAATGCCAGAAAATTTTTCTAACAGGCATTATTCTTGGGTCAGAAAGCTTTTCTCATAACACAGTGGTTTAGGCACGTCCTGCTCCTATAAATATGTAGTACATTACTGGGGTAGGTTCCTCAAGGAGCCTTTTTCATGGTGTTTCCATTCAAATATGCCTTTCTAAATACCTTGATGGATCAGCAGGTCGTGTATGCTCTGCTAGTTTGTTGCTTGTAATTTCCCCCCAATAAGACCTTCTGTTATATTTGTACAAATTGGCACTAGTGTTTTTTTTATTATTAAATCATAGCTGTGTACATTAATGCAATCATGGGGTACAATGTGCTGGTTTTATATACAATTTGAAATATTTTCATCAAACTGGTTAACATAGCCTTCATGGCATTTTCTTAGTTATTGTGTTAAGATATTTATGTTCTACATTTAGTAAGTTTCACATGTACCCTTGTAAGACGCCCCGTAGGTGTGGTCCCACCAATTGTCTTCCCTCTACCCATCCTCCCCTCTCCCCTCCACTCCCTTTCCCCATATTCTTGGGCTAAAATTGGGTTATAGCTTAAAGCTATAAATTAGTTTCATAGTAGGGCTGAGTACATTGGATACTTTTTCTTTCATTCTTGAGATACTTTGCTAAGAAGAATATGTTCCAACTCCATCCATGCAAACATGAAAGATTATGCAGTCTTAAAGAAAGATGGAGACTTTACCTCTTTCATGTTTGCATGGATGGAGTGAGTGTGTTTTTATGACTGTTTGTGTGATAGTCATCAAAAGGGCTACTATGCATACTGATTCCCCAAGTGCTGCTATCTGGTGGGGAAGATCCTTAAAGCATCTTCATGTGGCTGAGGCACAAAGAATATCATTCATGTTTTGGTGACTTGATGTTATTAATGCCTTTTACCTTGAATGTCCACTGAGATTGGGAAGGGAAAGAATATTAAGCTTCTACCCGTTCTGCTTTTGTGAAGGCTTCTTACCCGGGAATACCAGAGTAGGTTCTGGGGGATTAACCACAGGATAATCTGACTTACAACCCATGCAGTGCTCAAATTCATCCCTCCTTTCTGGATCAGTTTTTGAAACAAAGTTGTATTAACTCTCTTTAGCTTAGACTGACCTCCCAGAAGGATCACGTATCCCTATGAAGCTGTCCCACCAGACTCCCAGGCCAGGCTTTCCCTAAGTCCTCAGGTCCACAGAGTTTCCACCATGGGCTAAGTGTCTGTTAAGTGTATCCATCCCCATTGTCACCTCAGATATACCACATCTGAGGATGAAGTTGTCCTCCATCACTTCCCCACTCTGTCCTATTCCTGAGTTCTCCAGTAAACTACAGACCAAACCAAAAATCTGGTCAATTTCTTCCTACTCTGTCCTGGTACCAACCCCCATCTAAACTGTTCTAAATATCTCTCAATTACCTTCACATAGCTCCAGCCCCATTTTCCACTATCAATATTCAGAGGACCACAGTCATTCGGGTGGACTACTACAAAAATTTTCTCAAAGTTCCCAGGCCGTCAGTCTGTCATCCTCCAGTTTATTCTTTGTGGATTAAGCCAAGTTACCTCTAGCACAAATGTGATAGTATCAATCACTTGTTTAGAATTCTTCAAATTTACCTTACTCTTAAATTAAAGCCCTGAATTGATAAAATAGCATGTAAGATCATGTGTGGTTAGGTTCCTATCTACTTCTCTATTCTCATTTCTTTAACTCAATCTTCTTCTCCTTATTTTTGTCAATAATAACATCATTTTCTTTTTCTTTTTTCTTTTCTTTTTTTTTTTTTTTTTTTGCAGTTTTTGGCCAGGGCTGGGTTTGAACCCACCACCTCTGGTATATGGGGCCGGGGCCCTACTCCTTGAGCCATAGGCACCGCTTAATAATAGTATCATTTTCTTATGTTCACCATTGATTATTCTCTTTCCTTCCTCCCACAACTGCAATTTCTTAGTAAATCCTTAAATCATTTCTTTAAAAGTACAGGCAGTTTTCAGATTATAGAGGACCCATTTTATAGTGTTTTGTACTTTTGAACAGGCTCCTGAGGCTCCCTGTAGGGAAAATTCATAGTTAAATAATTAAATTAATAATTTGGGAACTAGTTTCTTCCACACAGGTAAACAACACTTCTGGTGTAAGTAGTTCATTGCTGCAGCATCCTTATGCTAAGCCACTAGTCTCCTAGATAGAGAAGCAGCAGATAGAAACACAAGAACATGAAAAACAGGAAGATCAGAGCCAAAAAAGTTTATGACAGAAGAATTAGCTGAAGCCTTTTGTCTCGGTGAAGCAGGGTTTGCTCATCTTGGGGAGCAAGTTCCTAACACTGAGCTGTTTGCAAAGGGTTAGTGTGCGCTTAGTGAGAACATAAGCTGCTACGGGGCCATTTATGATGAAAAAAGGAAAAGGCTCTGTAAACAACCTTAGATGTCCTTTTCAAGTAACAGCAGTGCTAAGGTCCCCACTCCTTCAGCAATAGAATGAAATCCTGATTTTCCAGCAGCCACTTCATCCTCTCCAGCATCATCTCCACCTCATCTTCCAAATAATGTCTCCTACCTTCCTGCCTCAGAAATGCCCTTTCCTGTAAGCAAGACGCTAATGCTATTGGGTGAGTGTTAAACTCTAATATTCTTTTTTGAAATTTCTCCTATCTCCTCTCTAAATTTTTTTGTATGAGTTTGGTTTTATGTTCTGTTTGTTGGAATTAAATGAAAGAGCACAAGTTTCTACGATTTATTATTATGGTACAGTGGTATTATTATAGTATATGGTGTATTATTATTAACACATGAGCTATTATATTATTATTATTATTATTTGTAGCAGACCATATGGCTTAAGGAAAGGAGAAGCAAGAGTTTAGCTGGGAATACTCTGTAACTATAAGAAACACCTGTGATACAACAGCTCGGAAATATTAACACCTTGGCGATAAGGGCATGGGGAGGGATTTGATTCTCCTTAATAGGAGAGCTCACACCATGAGAACATCAGTGTTTGGCAGTTTCTACACCTGTGGTTGCAAATAGCCACAGGATCATGGCTATAAGTAGCTGCAGGAGAGGTTAGTCCCGGATTCATTCACTCATTCTTTCACGGACTCCCTCTCTTTCTCTCTTCCTGCCTGCAGGGCATCTGCCCGAGGCCATTCTAAGAAGACTGATAAGATTTACTTTCCTACTAAGACTGTTTCTCTCTCCCTTCTGCTAAGGCGAATAGTCCTCAGGCACCTAAAGGCAATTGATCCTGAGCAAGATAGCACAGCGATCTGCTGAGGCCATGGACCTGGCCAGTCCCGGCCCTGACAAGTGGCGATGAGGGTGGGATAGTGGAAGCCACTGGCAATTATTATTATTATTGTTATTATTACCATACTGTTCATCAGGGATCCAAGTTACATAAAAATCCAACCTAAAGATGTTCTCAGGAACATATATCATCTGTAAGCTGGGGGCAACCTGTGTATCTTAGAATCAGCCTACTTTTCACACTTACTGCATCCACAGAGTCCCTCCCCTCACCGTCTTATTTTGGGCATGAGAGTTGTTATGCTGGGAGCTGGAACCCTACAGGTATCAGGTTCTACTGTGTGAGTATTCCATGCTCATTCCTATCTTAATAAGAATAATCTGCCTAGTTTTTATCCATTCTTAAAGTCCAAGCTGAAGTTCTGTTACTTTCTTGAACCCAAATCAACCTAATTCATATTATCCTAAACACTCATACACATTTACAAATATCAGCAGCGTATTGTAACCCCTATGGGCAATGTTTCTTAGCTTATGGCCCTTTAGCATGAGGAATTACGAGGTTAGTCCTTCAGATATGTTTCTTTAATAAGATTCTGAGTTATAAAGCTCCAAGCCTGGGGGAAAATAAGTTCTCTATCTTTCTCTTTTCTTCTTTCTATTAACTCTTCTTTCTTCCTTTCTTTGCCATTCTGACAAATGATTTCCCTTGAAGAGAAGAAAAGGCTCCAGTACTACTCAAGTTGTAAAATGGAAATCAAAGACAAATGGGACCAGAAGTTGTCAGTGGGAAAAGGGAAACATTCCATAGTCCCTGCGCCCTCATGGAAAGGTCATTCTATAGGATTTCCCCCTTACATAATTATTTAGATGATTTATTTCCTTTTGTTGGTGTGTATTGATTTATTTATTTATTTTGAGACAGAGTCTCACTATGTCACCCTTGGTAGAGTGCTGTGGCATCACAGCTCACAGCAACCTCAAACTCTTGGGCTTAAGCCACACTTCTGCCTCAGCCTCTCAAGTAGCTGGGGCTACAGGCACCTGCCACAACGCCTGACCATTTTTTGTTGCAGTTGTCATTATTGTTCAGCTGGCCTGGGCTGGGTTTCAACCCGCCAGCCTCGGTGCATGTGGCCAGCGCTGCAAACACTGTGCTAAGGGCAATTTATTTCCTTTTGGATTATTTGTATTGTTCTTTATGTTTCTCCAATGCAGTAGGTATGCTAGGCTGGCCTGGGGTGTTTACCTTCTGAAGGAGCATCTAGGGTACACACCGGATGTAGTCGTATGTGATACTTGGAACTATTGCAGCCACCTGGCTTCCAAAGAGGAATTTTCCTAAGGAACAAAGCCAAGTCTTTGAGGCAGTTGGAGTGTGAAGATGGAAAAGCCATGGACTGATGAGTGGTTTAAATAGCCAGTCCTAGAGCTGTACTTCTTTGAAACTTCTGGTTATAATTGATTATATATTTCAGCATTACTTAAGCTATTTTTGTTGAGTTTTCTAAAACACTCAGCCAAAAGCATCTCATTGAAAAAGAGAAAGAGCTCAATCGACTCAAAGCAGGGACAGGAAATTGGGTAATTTTAAGGGAGAGGTAAAATTAAACTTTCCTGAGAAGCTATTTGGAGATAATCTCATCCAGAAATATGTAAATTCAGATGTATGTAGAGAAAATAAGAAATTGAGGAAATCTATAAGAAAACATTTCCTAAAACAGATAACATACCCTGTTTCCCCCAAAATAAGACATCCTCCGAAAATAAGACCTACTTACAGGAAAGATAAGACATCCCCTGAAAATAAGACCTAGCGCATCTTTGGGAGCACACTTTAAAATAAGACACTGTCTTATTTTCAGGGAAACAGGGTAGTATGTGCAATTAAAATGTGTTGCCATGATTTCCAACTAGTATAGATTTATATATCTAGTCAAGCAGTTTGAGTGTTTTAAAAGTCTCACCTGTGTGTTACAGTGGTTGTTATTAAGGAATTTTTAAAATGTGGAATGTTAGAGATAGACCTGAAATTGCAAATATCTTAGTAAGTGTAAGCATACAACTGCAGAGATGGCTGCAAAAATCAGTGGCATAAAGCAGGAATCCCTTCGTAACAGAGCTACCTGTATTCCACTTCTGATTCTCTCTCACTTCTCTCTTCTCTCTGAGGATATTTTCTGTTTTCAGGGAGCTTAGTTGGAGTATCTGGTGGAGAAAATAGTTGTCCCTTCAACTCTTACAGAATAACAATTTTTCTTTAGCTGTCAGGAGGATTCTCTTTCACTGAACAAGAGCTTTAAGGTGGGAAAGATGGAGAAAATGGCAGGTCAGCAGATTTAGCTCTGCTGAAATGGGAAAAGACAGATCTGTCAGATTGTTGATTTCTCTTAGGGCCATGAGTGTAGGAGGCAAAAAAGAGTTGGGATTGCTGTTTCTCACCTTGCTCTGGTTATGAGGGAAGGAAATGGAGATTCTAAGAGTGAAGATAACTTTCTCTTCTTCAATAGCCTGGAATAAAGGCTAGAAATAGACGTGTAGTCCAGGACATGTTTGTATTACATGTGAGCACTTTCCCTTCCTTCTATCCCAGGCCTCCTCATATTGACTGTTCTCTGCTTGCCTCATTCAGTAATTCATTCAAGAACTGGGACAACTCATTTACGATATTGACTCCTGGACTTTTCTCCTCTGCTCTAGGCAAACATGAACTCCCTGCTGGACATTTACTCCTACATGAGCCTTGTGTACTTGAGAAGCCAGATGTGTAAATTGATCTAAACATTTCCCACCCAATTTCTGCTGCAAGCTCACCACTCTTCCTATAAGGTCCTTCCTTGGTGAAAGTTTTCTAACAACAACTAAAAAAACGTGTTGCCATTCTTTCTGCTTAGCCCCTCCTTTTCAATGTTCACAAGCACTCACTTACTACACCTCCTGAGTATCTTCCCTACTTTTCTTAACTTCTGTTCTCCAGCTGCCAATGCTCCAGGTTAAAGTATCACCTCTGTAGCTTTTTAGGTAAGCATATTTGACTAAAGTAGTTTTACTTTTTAACACTGTGTTATTGTTTTCTTTGGGAGTAGACATTGGGTTTAAAGGTACCCAAGAATCTGTGATGCAGGATCATGCACTGGGGGAAAATTCCATGGGGTGAGGTGGTCTGAAAATTCAAGAAATATTGAACAAATTGGGGGTGTTTCCAAGTTGAAGACCAGCTACTATCAAGACCAAGGACTGTATTTCTTATTTAAACTATGTTTTAGATCCATGGGATAGTTCTTGTCATAGGTGGGTGGTCAATAAATATTTCTTGATTAAGTAAGAAATGGTGAAGAAACTAGGGAAGTCATCACTAGAAGGTCCTTTAAGTAAAACTAAATTCTAATATTCCAGGCTTGGCTACTGTACCACTTATCAGGTTATTGCCTCTGAGCTCCCCATCTACCCTTCTTTGCTCTACTTTGTGACCCTAAAACTGCATCTCATATTTTTCTGCCAGCAAGTCCACTATTTCTATTGTAAATAGAGGGCACTGGAGAGATATTGCAGAAGGAAGGGGCTTCTTGTCCTGGAAATGGACAACTTTGTCTTTCAGTGTGTGGCTGTACGTGGCCCTTATCTGCCCCCCACAGTGAGCCTTCTCAGTACCACAGTGTTGTTTTCCAGTGAATCAGGAATGCACCCCCATCTATGCTTGGGTTTCCAAGGAGCTTCACAAGCACCCCAGCGAGTGGCGGCTTCTGTTCAGATCTCCCCAGCACCCCAGAGAGTAGATTTCCAGGTAGTTTTCAGTCTGCTCTGCTACCCTCTTGTAGCTTCCTAATGAGTCCTGCCAATGCCCAGTGGACAGCTTCATAGTAAGTTTTGCTGGTACCCCAGCTGCAGCCCTACTGGAGCATCTCGGCGAACTTCTCTGCCGTCCAGTAGACACATCTCCACCCTTTGCAGTGGGGTCTAAGTCTCAGCTGTGAGGAAGGCCCTTTTCCCAGTTGATCCTCCTCTGGGTGTCCTGCCTCCGTCCTCAAGTGGTGGCTGCTCTCTCTATCTGCTATTCCTGTAATCTTTAGATTTTCATTTATCCCTCTAAGGAGTTAATATCCTGTTACTTGTTACTTCTTTATATTAAAATATCTTAAAACACAATTAAATTCAAAAAGGGGAAAAAGGAAGAGTTCAGTAAATTCCCATGTAATAGTACACTATAGGAGTTTGTGGCACCTTCCTGGGCGACTCAACTGCAACTTGGACTTTACCTTATAAATGCAAACAATGTAGCCCAATAGTATGTATCCTCATATTAATATCAAAAATTTTTTTAAATCTCTTTTCAGATAACTAGCATGCCTTCTCTTTCCTGATATAGCTATTGAAAGAATCTCCCATACAGGAAGGTTACTTTTACCCCATAGCCCTGGCTCCTGTTCCCTGCAATGTGCCTTCAAGGTGGAGTCTCTTCCTATCATTGCAGTCATCATCATCAAACCAGCCTCAAGGAAACAGAGTTCCATTATTAAAGACTAATTTCAGATTTTGCTGATGGGAGGGACAAGTGTCATTTTATACATTGCCTGACTCATTCAATGATTGCAGACGGGAGGCGTTGTAACCTATAAATAAATAATTGGAGCTTCATTCCCCAAAACTGGGATGGAGCTAAAATGGAAAGGCATCATTATGTTTCTAATAAAGTTGTTCTCTCCATGCATGGACTGATTAAACACACAGAAAGGGAGTGTGTCATTATATAAACTAAGTTGCATTGCAATTTAAGGAGGTTGAAAAGTCACACTACTAAAAATCTTGCTGCAGGGATTAAATATAATTTAGTTGATAACAACTGTTATATGCATTTCATTTAGAGAGTGCTTACAAGAGACCAACTTTTAAGGCTAAAATAATGGAAATGGACCTTGCTATGCCCTCTGAATCATCTGAAGTAATAATTAGGTCATGCTAATGAGCAAAAAACCCAGGATGGTATCAAAGCAATCACTAGTGCAATGTGCACTGAATTACTTTATTAATAATCTAAGAGAATTTGTTTCCCATGCTGACAAAATTTAGAAGGGCCATATTTTGGGTTACATTTTCCTGATGGCTTTTAAATTAAGTTTTATAGTGTGTCACAGCTGTCTGCATCCTCACCATTATCATTATCAGCAAACATTTAGCACACACCCGCTGTGTACACAGCCTTGTGGGATTCATTAAAGGGGAAGAGCAGTAATTTCCCGCCCTTGAGACAGTAAAGGGGTAATTATTTACTCTGAGTACTCTACTTAATTTACCAGTGGGCTGGAGGTCTTGGAACTCAAGGCTCTGACATTTCTACACAATTTCATCATCGTTGGAGCAGTAACATCAAAAATTTCCGAATTTGGTCTTTGTTTTAGATTATAAAACAACCCATTAGTGTATGGTACCAGAGTTAAGTAAAACATTGATTACAAAGTGAAAAATCGCCTTTAAAAATACCAATGAATGTTGTTTAGTGCTTGCTAATGGATGTAATGATGATTTCGTGCTAAGTCTGTTCTAAGAAATCTGAGGAAACTGGAAAGGATACACATTTAAGGATCAGAATCAGGACACAAAACCTAGGACCTCTGGCTCCACAGTCCATGATCTTACCCATTTTGCTATTTGGTTTCTCTAAACCCTCCCCCCACATTTTCTAGATAACCCTCCAGAGCTAATCACTACCAGTGTTGGGTGTGCATCCTTCTAGGTGCCATTCCATGTACTGAAATGTATGTGTGTATATATATATCCGTTTTAAAAAGTATATCAAATGGGTACAATATTTAAAAATAGTTTTTATTAAAAACTGACTTGGATGTATGGTCACTCACCACGTAACAATATTTTGTTCAATAATGAGCCAGATATATGATGGTGGTTTCATAAGATTATAATGAAGATGCCCTACACAAGTTTACCATTTTAATACTTTATACCACATGTTTTTACTTTTTATATGTAAATACACAAATCCTCACCACTGTGCTGCAATTGCCTACAGTACTCAGTACAGTAACCCGGTTTGTAGCCTAGGAGAAGTGGGCTGTTCCATGCCGCCTAGATATATGGCATCCCATACCTTCTAGGTTTACGTAAGTACCTCAGTAATGTTTGTACAATAACAAAATCACCTAGTGATGCATTTTTCAGGATATACCCCGTCATTAAATCATGTATGACAATGTTACCATATGTTTTTTCTAGGTGTTGCATGTGTATACAGTTTAATATTCCATACTTCAGATGTGTCATGTGGAAATTCTAAAATTAATGGAAATTTTAGAATTTTCCATTTTTTCTCTCTCACATATGATACTCCATTGAGTATTCTTGTGTACTTCTCTTTGTATGTATGTAGAATTTTGAGGAAAGATACCCTGTAGTGAACTTGTTTGGTCAAAATGTGAATAGGGTAATGTTTTTAATTAATGCTTATCTTCACCCTCTAAAATGCTGTATTTTGATTGTATACAATAAAAATATAACACCATCAGTCTGTGTCATTCAATGTTTACTGAAGATCTCCATCTCTTACTCACTTTAATGTGTCAGATTTCAAGTGAGAGAGAACAATGATTAATTTTCTTCTTTGTTTAGTGCATCTATTTTATCAGTGTATTGCAAAATCAACTTCTTAATAAAGTTTTCTTGATACCTGTAATGATGTTTTATTTAAGCCAGGATCCTACCTGTCTATAATCCTTTTTTAGTACACTTAACAAGATCCCCACTGAGACAGAATCCCAGTGAAATTGTTGTAGAATTCTGGAAATAACCTTTGACTTTCTTTTGTCTAAACTTCCCACACGTTGCCTATAAATGCATTGGTTTTTTGACATATATTTGTGGCTGCCATATGTGAGGTTTCTTGATTTTAAGTTTTAAAAAAGATTGTGTTCATATAAAATTTTCTTTTGTAGTACAGATGTTTTATAAGAAAAATAGGTGACAATAAATAGTGAAGGTATTTGGTCTTCACCAGGTTTCCCTTGCTGGAGTTACCAGCCCCCGGGCCATAGACCAACACTGGTTTGTGGCCCATGAGGAGCCAGACCACACAGAAGCAAGTGAGTAGCAGGTGAGAATGACCCAGCGACACTTCATCTGTGTTTATAGCTGCTCCCCATCGTTCACATCACCGCCTGAACTCCGCCTTCTGTTAAGTAAGTGGCAGCATTATATTCTCATAGGAGTACAAACCCTGCTTTAAACATCATACATGAAGGATCTAGGTTGTGAGCTCCCTATGAGAATCTAATGCCTGATGATCTGAGGTGGAGATGTAATGAACTTGAATCATCCTGAAACTGTCCTCCCAGCTCTCCATCTGTAAAAATGTTGTCTTCCATGAAACTGGTCCCTGGTGCTAAAACAGTTGAGGACTGCTTATTCTATTGGATTTGTAATTCTACTACATTCATGTCTTCTCCTATTCTCTTCTTCAATCCCCTTCCCCAGCCAATACCAACATACCTTCAACAATAAAAACATAAAAATGGTGGGATTTTGGTATGAAGGCATCATTACCACCATATGTTTAGATAGTTAGATGTTAACCTTCATTGGCTGTTTTTCTTTTGGGTGGGAGCAAGAACATCAACACCTTGATATATTGTTTTCTCATGCAGTTTGTTACATTAGTAAAATCTGTCACCTGAAATTTTCTCACACATTTCTCACTATTTGGAAATGAATTTTAATTCTCTGTTATAGCCAGCATCATGATTCAAGTTTCTAAAATTAAGTAATTCCTTTGAAACAGTTACAAATGATGAGGACAGAAAATTAATAGGCTTTTTCTGTTATTAGAAAGAATAGGCTATGTCAAGAAGCAAGCAAATGACAAATGAATAGCATGGATTCCGCAAAGCTTCTCTTTTGTTCTGTGTTAAATTGTTATTGTTGCATTCATACACATAGTTTAAAGGTCAAATAATTTATAGATTTTATAAGGAAAAATCCAAGAACCACGTCCACCCAAACACATATATTTATTCCTTTACAAAAGCAATTTTTTATCAATTTTAGTATTTAGTTTGATAAGAACCTCCATGTCGCTAAATAACAAGCCTTATTTATCATTCATGGTGTTTCAGTTTTAGGCTGTGCTTACTAACTTTTCATTTGTGGGAAAAAAAGATTTTAACACTTTCCTTTCTTTACTATTACCTCTTCATTATATTCTTTTTACTCTTGCCTCTAATGCAATTTTATTTTGATTTTTGGAAAATATATTGTGATTATAGATGTATGAGTTTATTACATGTGAATTATCCAATTCTCATAAGTACTAAGTTGACAGTTGATATCACTGACATTTCACTTTGACATTTCTTGTTTTATTTATATCGGAAAGTACAGCCCAATTCTTTTGAATGCACATTTTTGCTTATGATTATCTCTTAACATGTTCATAGCAATATCTGTGAAACCATCAATAAGTCAAAAATTGGTGTCATTTTAAAAAATGAGTTCTGTTGTGGGACCAAGGTAGCACAGGCAGCTTGAAATATAAACAAAATGTTTGGGAAGAATGTGGCTAACTAATGCACACTCTGTAATGGTTTGAGAAGTCCTGTACTGGTGATTTTAATCTTGGAAATAAGTAGCTTGGGTAACTTGAGTCCAAGGTGGATACTGTTGAGCTGAAAACTATAGTGGAAGCAAATACATCTCAATCTACATGTGAATTAGCAGCAAGGTTTGACGTTGCTATTCTAACAGTATTGGATGATTTGAAACAAATCAGCAAGGTAAGAAACCTGGATTTATAGGTTCTGTATGATTTAAATGAGTGTCAGAAAGGAAATCATCTCAAAGCCGGTCTTTTTTTGTTGTTACAACATAAAGCTTTGAGATGATTTATTGTAAGAAGATTTTTTATTGTAAGAAGTGGTCCAAAGCATGGAAGAAGTGCTGGTCAGTTGGCACAAGGTCTGATGAAAATGGATTCTTTTTGACAATTACAAGCATTCAGCACAAAGGTTGGTAAAGACAAAGTGCTGAAACACAGTCCAAAACTGGATATTCATCCAAGAAAGCTACCAGTGTCTGGTGGTCCGTTGCTGATTATTATCCACTACAGCTTCATGAAACCTGGTCAGTGGATGATAGCAGACATCTGCTGCAACCAGTTGGATGAAATGATGAAGATGCTTGTTATTAAGCAGCTGAGTTTGGTTAATAGAGTGAAGATGCTTGTTATTAAGCAGCTGAGTTTGGTTAATAGAGACAGGCCAATCCTTCAAAATAATGCTTGATCATATGTCACACACACAATGCTGCTCAAACTCCGGAAGCTAAATCTGGAAATTCTCCATCATCCACCGTATTCATCAGACCTTGCACCAACTGACTAGCACTTCTTCCATGCTTTGGACCACTTCTTACAAGGAAAAATATTCAATTCTCAATAAGCTGTGGAAGCATCTTTATGATTTCATCTCCACTTGCTTTCTAGGCTTCTTTGCTGTTGGCATAAGGAAGCTACTTAAGATGGTAAAGCTGTGTTTGATAGTTTACATGCACACTCTGATTAATTGAACTGCTTCTTGTTTGAGATATACTAAACTTTTGATTTAACATTGGACATTCCTATTTGATGACCTAATATTAACAAAATTTTGCAAATACATTTTATGGTAAATTAGCGTAGGAACTGCAATAAATTTTTGTTTCCCCCACACAACTTTTATTCCTTGGTATTTATTATTTTGTCGTTATTTGTATTGCTACTGGTGTTCACTTGGTGTTCTAATACTTTCTCTATACATACCAAAAATTCAATGCCAGTTGGATCAGCATGACTTACACTTCTCTACACATTCTGCTGGGTCAGGTATTCTGTCAGTTTTATATTCCTGAAGTTGTATTTTCTCATAGTTGGAAGTCTGAAAATTCTATATTTGATAATTAAATTTGATCATTTATTTGCTCGTTATGTTTAAATTTATTTCACAGAAGGTTATGATATGTAGATTTATTTATTATTCAAATAGAGTTTCAAGCATTTCCACTTAGTTAATTAATTTAAATCAGGCTATTGCTCAGGCTGATCTTGAACTCTTAAGCTCAAGCAATCCACTAGCCTTGGCCTCCCAGACTGCTAGGATTATAGGCGTGAGCCACTGCACCTGGCCCTGCATTCTCTTTTTTGAAAATAGCGTCACAAATTCCTGAAACTTTGGAGGGTTTAAAAATAGACTATATTTGGGGGAGGGAGTCTCTGCTAAATTTCTTTATTCATTTCCTTTTGTCTTTCCAAAATTTCATTGTTATTCTCTATTTTCTTTATCTTTCTGAGTTTATGTCTCTTAAAAGACTTTTCTCTGTTAGTATTTTCATGGTGCTAGAGAAGAAATATGTTTGTGTTCAATGATAATTTTTATCTTATAGTCCTTGAGATAGTTTCTCAATGAAAGAACTGAAACCAATCTCAGTGATTTGGCCTCTACCATTTTTATTCATATATTTTTGAACCTGAGAATGGAAGGAAGATAAAGGAATATAGTATAGCTACTCCTATGAACAGCATCCTGCCAGGATTTGTGCCAATTCTTTGTTTCCTCATCAGTGCCTAAGAAACCACGAAAAAAATTGGGTTGAAGTTTGTCACTTTGAGAAGGAGCAACTGAAGAAACAAGCAAAACACATCTTGTCATGTCTGAACTCCTCTAACTTTTTAAAAATATCACATTATAGTTCTAACCATATTATCAAGGGAATTAATCTCTTACCACGTCTGCTTTTAGTTAAATGAGAGCTTCTCCAATATTAGGAACTTTCTCTTCCAATTTTTGTAATCTCCTAGACTTCCCACACTGTTTGGCAAGAGGTTGGAACACATTGAATAATGTTGAATGAAAAAGACTGAACGGCAATCATCTCTGTAGTATCACTTGCAGGGCTGTACAAAAGCGTCATTTTTGAAGAAGTTGCTTAGTGGCAATTGATTTGGGCGGTGTCAACATATGCTAAAGTGCACGGATTTCATGTTAGCCAACTCATTCACTTCAAACTATTTAAAATTGATATGACTCACCACATGGCCAACTCAGATGTGACAATCATGATTTATTTTATTAACAGCAAAATGAACAGATTAAATGATTCGCTTGGGAAATCTAGTTGAAATATATTTATTTGAGGAAGTAGTGAATCGGGAAAAAAAAATCTCTGAATATAACCTGGAACACCTGGTCAGATTGTTTTCCTTTGAAAGAAAGGAGTGACTCCTTGAAGAGAAGATCTGAAAATGGGTAATAGAGAAAAAGGTAAAAGGTAAAAGAAAAAGTTCTAAAGGAATTCTCAGAGTGACAATGCACTTTTTTGAAAAATGGGGAAACAAATGCTGTTTCAAAAAAGTACAGACTTCTTTCCCCTATTCTTTCCTTTTCACATGCTCACAGAGGTTTTAAAAGCAAGCAATATCTAAAACTTGGAATGATACAAAAGGGGAGTCTTGAGAAAACTCCCAGGAAAGGCTATTTCCTCCATGTAGCTAGAATAAACACTGTGTTTGAACTGAGAGCTCTGATTTTTCAGCATGACAACAAAGGTGTCCCAGACATCCGATGAATTTCTGGAGAGAGGTTGGTGTTACAAAGTCAATACTAACTATTATGTTTGCTCTCAAAAAGTTTAGCATTTTCCAATAATACAAGAAAACCAGACAAGTAGTATATGAACATAGGAATATATGAAATAAATTTAAATAAGCCTTAAGGGGGAAAGATGATTTAGGTATTTTCTGAATGTCTTCCGTGAGGGAAGAGCTCTTTAGGAAATTATGCAGGGAGAACATGGCAACTTCTTTTTCTTTTTCTTCTGTTTTTCACTTTTAGCTGTCTTATTGAGCTATAATTTATATATTAAATAATTCTTCCATTGTAAATGTATAATTTGCTGATTTTAGTAAATTGATTCACCTGTACACTTGTGCAACCTTCACCACAATCCAGTTTTAAAACACTTCCATGACCACTTTAAAAATCCCTTGTGCTTATTTATAATCAGTTACAACTTTCAGTCTCAGGAAAACAGTGATTGATTTTCTTTTTATGCAGATTTGACTTTTCTGGAAATTTTATATGAACAGAATCACATAATTTTTGAGATTCATTCATGTGATTGTATATATATGAATTTGTTCCTTTTCATTGGTATTATTCCATTTTGTACTTATTTATAGGTCTTCCTGTGGACATATGTTTTTATTTCTCTTGGATGGATACCTTAAAGTGAGATTGCTGGTTTGTAACTATCAGTTTTTCAAAATGACTATCCTTTTGCCTTCCTTTGAGAAACAGATAAGATTTCTAGGTGTTTTTTTTTTTGCCACATCGGTGTTAGATTCCTTTTCCTACTGTTTAACAAATTACAATAGATTTATTGGCTAAAAAAAAAATACAAATACATTATCTGACAGTTCTGGAGGTCAGAAGTTGAAATGGTTCTCTTGAGGGTAAAGATAAGATGTCAGCAAAGCTGCCTTCCTTCTGTAGGCTCTAGGGGCAAATGTGTTCCGTGCCTTTTCCAGCTTCTAGAACCTGCCAGCATTCCTTAGCTCCTGGATTCACCTCATTGCAACATCCGCTTCCATCATCACATTTCCCTGACTGATGCTCCTGCCTCTTTCTTATAAGTCTTTTGTGATTTAACCCATGAAAAATCTTCCCATTTTAAGATCCTTAATCACAACTACAAAGTTTTTTTTTTTTTCATGTGAGGTAACTTACACACGGTTCCTGAGGAATAGACATGAACATAGAAATAGGTGTTCATTATTCTGACCACCCACCCTTGCTAACATTGGGTTTTGTTTTTGTTGTTGTTATAATCATTTGATGACTTCATCATGGTTTTTCTTTTCATTTTTATAACAACTAATGATGTTGAATATATTTTTATGTACTTATTAGCTTATTAGCTTGTATCTCTTCTTTGAAAAAAGTTATTAAAATATCTTGTCAATTTTCTTTTTTTTTAGCTTGTATCTCTTATTAGCTTGTATCTCTTCTTTGAAAAAAGTTATTAAAATATCTTGTCAATTTTCTTTTTTTTATTTTTTAGCTACAAATTCTTTACCAAATATGATTTTCAAGTATCTTCTCCTATTACCTTACTTACCTTTTTATTTTATTAATGTAGTCTTTAGAATATCAAATACGTATTTTTACTTTTGGTTAATTCTAATCGATCACTTGTCTACTATAAAACATGATTTTAATGTCCTAAGTAGAAAGTTTTTGACTAACCTGATATCAAATGTTTTTCTCCATTGTTTCCTTCTCAAATTTTTATTCTAGTTTTAATGCTTATGTCTACAATGCATTTTGAGTAAAACTTTTATGTGGTGCTTGTAAAGGTAGTAAGTTCATGTTTCAAAATAAATATGTAATTGTTCCAGAACCTTTGGTTGAAAAAATAATTATTTCCCCCAATGAATCACTTAGCCTCTGTGTAAAAATGCTATGATCTGTATACCTATCCTTGTGAAAAAATACGATGCTGTCTTGATTATTATAGCTTTAAATTAAGTTTTAAAATCAAGTATTATACATTCTTTATGATCTGCGTTTTAAAAATTACTTTGTCTATTTTTACTTCTTTGAATGTCCACATAAATTTTATGATTAGCTTGTCGATACAGCAAGAAAAAAATAAAAGTGGGTGAGGGAAAGGAAAAGAAGGAAAAAAAAGACAAGAACAGACAATACTGACTAATTTTCACAAAATTAATTTAATTTAATTTATTTAATCCAATTTCACAAAATTGGATTTAATTTTGACCAAAGTACATTACTTAAACATTGATTTTTAATTCAACTTGTTAATATGTTGTTTAGGATATTGCATCCTCATTTATAAGTGAAATATTTTTGTAATTTCCCTGTTATAACAATATATATTTTCTCTAATTTTAATATCAGGTGTACCCAGATCAAGTAGAATGATTTTGAAGTATTTCTTCTTTTTCCATTGTCTATAAAATTGGCATGATCTGTTTTTTGAAATTATCTTTTACTTTTTTTTTTTTTTTTTTTTGTAGAGACAGAGTCTCACTGTACCGCCCTCCGGTAGAGTGCTGTGGCATCACACGGCTCACAGCAACCTCTAACTCTTGGGCTTATGTGATTCTCTTGCCTCAGCCTCCCAAGCAGCTGGGACTACAGGCGCCCGCCACAACGCCCGGCTATTTTTTTGTTGCAGTTTGGCAGGGGCTGGGTTTGAACTCGCCACCCTCGGCATATGGGGCCGGCGCCCTATTCATTGAGCCACAAGCGCCGCCCCATTTTTACTTTTATTTATAAATATTAGTTGTCTATTTTTTGAGACTTAAAAAAAAAATAAGAAGAAGTTAACTGATGACTCCATACTGAATCTTAGAGTAAAGCATTCTATAATAGACATACTCTTACATGGGAATGTGAATGTTACTTTCTTTGCATTATTATTACTATTATTGCTTAATACTTCGATGCAACAATTCTCTGATTTCTTTTCTGAATGTATTTATGTTCGTTCATTCTTTACGAGGTTTTTGTTTCTAGTCCTTATCTTAAACATTGTTATTGTTATTAAATTTTAAGCCTCTTTAATTTTGTGAAGGCAAAAAATGGAAACCTAATAAACACGTGTATATGTAAAAATAAAAAGATGAATGGGACTTGGATAAGGATTTCATTGAATCTATAGATCTATTTGGGGGAAAATTATCATCTTTCCATTATTGAGGCTTCCATTCCATGAATATGATATATCTCTACATTTATTTAATTTTTCTTAAAATTTTCCCCCAAATACTTTTCACTTTCAATTTATAGGTCTTTGATGCTTTTGTTAAATCTAATTCTAAGTATTTTATTCCATTTGATGCTAATGTAAATGGAAATATTTTCTTAATTTCATTTTTTTGGTTATTTGTTACTAGCATTTGTACATAATCTATTTGTGCACATTAATCTTGTATCCTGTGATGTTAATAAACTGACTTATTAGTTCTAAAATATATTTTTTTTTTTTTTTGGTTTTTGGCCGGGACTAGGTTTGAACCCACCACCTCCAGCATATGGGACCGGCGCCCTACTCCTTGAGCCACAGGCGCCACCCTAGTTCTAATATTTTTTGAATATAGATTTGTTAGGATATTTTTAAAGATCATGTCATCTGCGAATAAAGACAGTTTAGATTTCTTTTTCTTACCTTGTTTCATTTCCTAGAATCCAATCTTCATTATTAACAGAGGTGATATAAAATCCTTCTATTATTCCCAATCTTAGATAGAATATATTTAGTTTTTCACCATTATGTATGAGGTTGGCTTAGTTTTTTTATGTTTTTGTTTTGTTTTGTTTGCAGATATCTTTTTGTTAAGGAAGTTTCCTTTAAAATTTATTGAGAGTGTTATTTTAATCATTAATTTGTTGCTGGATTTTTGTCAAATGGTTTTTCCTGAATGTATCCTGATTATGTGTATATCTGGGGGGGTAGTCTTTTGTTCTATTAATACTGTGTATTATATTAATTTACTTTTCAATGTACACCAGTATCACTTTTCATTTTAACCAGTATTTTGATTTTCTGGGATCCTGGGATAAAAATTGTATGTTCATGGTATATAATCTTTTTACATGTTCCTAGATTCAGTTTGATAATATCTTTTAAAGGATTTTAGCATCTATTTTTATGAGGGATGTTGGATTATAGTTTTCCAGAGACATATTTGCTATCAGGGTAATATTAGCCTCATAAAATGAGATAGAAAGTATTTTCTGCTACTCTATTTCTGAAAGAGTCTGTGTAATATTAGTATTCCTTCAGCAGTGAAGAAACTATGTCTTTACGTGACCTACATTTATTCATTTTTTTCTATTTTTCTTTGAAAAATTTTGGTAATTTTTATCTCTCTAGAAATTTGTCTATTATACCTAATTTGTCTAATTTGTTGGTATATAGTTGTTTTCTGGTATTCCCTTAATTTTTTGTAGCATTTGTAGTAGTATTCTTTTTATTCCTGATTTTGATAACTTATGTCTTCTGCTTTTCTTCATACATCTAACTAAAAGTTTATTAATTTGTTTTTTTTTTTCAAAGAATCATCATTTGGTATACTTTATTATTTTTCTCCTTTCTTCTTTATATTTTCACTTTGAATTTTATTATATAATTCTTTTTCTTTACTTTGGATTTGTTTGCTCTTTTTCTCCTAGCTTCTTGGGGTGAAAGCCTGGGGCTCCCATTTCAAATAGGTATATGTGATTTATGGAATACCACATATTTATGAGTCTGTTCCCTTTTCTTCAGTTTTTTCTCATTGATTTTTTAATTGTATAATTTCTATTAATACACCTTTCAGTCCTTTATTTTTATCTCTTCTGTCTCAAATTTGCTATTGAACTCATAGTGTGAATCTTTCATTATTATAGTTATATATTATATAATATATAACTATATAATTATATTATATTAATTATATATAATAAATATAATTATATTATATTATATTTATTATAATTATATATTATATTATATATTATATTTATTATAATTATATAATTATAATACATATTATATTTATTATATAATTATAATATATATTATGTTATAGTTATATTAAAGTTATTATACTTTTAAACTCTAAATTTAAGGTTTTTTTGGTACTTATGATTTCTTTATTGAGACTCTATGTATTGTATCATTAAATTTTCTTTTCATTTTTCTGAACATGTTGCCTTTATTCTTAGTGGGCATTTTTAATGGAGTGGCCACTTGATTTTCCTACTGTTTTTACTTGATGCTGTACTGACTTTTCAAAAATAAATAAGTCTCAATTTGTTGTCTTCCTTTGGTTAATTTCAAGACCATTAAGCAGTTATTCTTCTTAGTTTTTTTCTAGTTTTATTCTTAGTTTTTGTTGAAAGGATTTGCTGATTTCTTTATGCCACAATAAGAGAAATTCTTATGTTTCTCCTTGGTTAATGTAACCCGTGACTTACTCTACATTTGATTTGACTCTTTTCTGGTACAACTGGGCACTTTAATCTGCCTTACAAGCCCAAGAGAAAAAGAAAAGAATGTCCTTCCCTATATTCTTGACTTCCCAAATAGTGTCACTGACTAGAGAATAGAAATATTTAGCTATATTAGTCCTTTAACATTTTATCTATAATGTTGGCTGAGAATTTTCACTTGCACCTAAGGGACTATATTTTTATAAGGAGGACTAAGAGTTATTTATCCAACTCTGTCATGGTAGTACTGTGAATACTGAGTGATAAATGATTGGAAGTGACATGGCCAAATATAAACCATTAGGAGAAGCATTCAGTAACTTCTGAAACAGTGCTTATACATGGAGTGCATTCATTTCTTCTACCTCTGCAAAGTGTTTAATCAAATAAGTCATTTCGGGGGGGATTATATATAATATAGAGTATTTGTTTTAATTATACATTTCAATTTTTGTGACCACCAGTGGAGGAGATAAACTTTCTGGAAATATGAGAAATAGGGAAAAGAGAAATATAATGGAGGTCATTACCATCAGCATGGCGTATTTAGGAACCCATTGCAAAGTCTATTTCATTAACTGTTCCATGGATCATTGTCCTCACACAAAACGGTGATAGATACATTTAATAAATTCTTTGAAATAGGAAGATACTGTATTATCATCTGTCATCCCCAGTGGGCCCTCCTGAAGCCTTTGTACTATAACTATAACAAATTACTTTCCCCTCAAATAATGTAGACTCTTATTTTAAAATATGCGTGCCTGTATCTCTTTTTTATATTGTAAAATAACTTTCTGAAGAATAGGAACCAATGCTATCAAATCTACTATTCTACAGCATCTAACACAGTGCCATATAAAATTGAATGCTTTATTCTTTTCTGATAATGATAAATTTAACAATACCTTCTTATAGAAACTCGAGTATATATAGAAATGAGGTAATTTATCAGCAGCAGTGCCATTATGGAGCACACAAAGAAGTCCAGGCAAGAGAAAAATTAGGAATTGTTTCTAATGGCCAAATAGGAGATGATTACTTCTGAGACATAAAAGATGTAGGTACTATCAGGAAAATAAATGTATACCCAGAAGCTGGCATTTTTTAAGTCAAATATAGGGGTGTGAGAGGGATATAGGAAAATAGAATAAAATTGAGATACAATCCATGAAAAAATATGGGTACTATACAAGGTAAAACTGAGGCCAGGATTTAGATTGCTTGTCCATACACTATGCTGGTGGGCTTTCAATAAGTGAAAGGCTGTAAGTGGACATACAGGCAATGGATGGTTTAGAAGATCTGACAACATGTGCCAGAGTTACTGGGGAACTGAGATGGGTCCAGTCAAACCAGCCAGTAGAGGTATTTTTTTATTTATAAGATTGAGAAATTGTGTAACAGGAGGAGTGAAGCTACTTCAATTCTCAAAATATTTTTGTGGATAATTGACAGTTATTATTTGTTTGCAAATGACCTGATGCAAAATAAGAAACTCCCATACCCAGGACAACATGCTCAAGTAAAGAAAGAGATAAACTTGCCAAAGAATTCAATCAAAAACTCATTATTAAACAATATGTGCCATTGAACTGATAGTTATTCCAAAAACAATGTTTTGTAATCATAAGATAGGGTAAGTTTACAAATAAGGAGGTCAACTGAAGAAAAAAGCAGACTAAAAGATCACATTGTATATCAAATATCAATTTTGTATGGCCTCTTTTTTTTTTTAGCATTGGGTGTTACAGAAAATTATTTAAAATATTTATTAAGAAAATTAGTAAATGTATGTTTTATCACTTTAACCAATATTGAGTGGATAGGAGAGGATGAACAGCTTCCACGTAAAGGCAGACTAAAAATCAACAGTTTTGATTTTTGAGCCTGGGGTTCCGGGCACAACCAGAGCGTTAGGGCTCAGGGCAGGACCGAGCGCCACGCACCCGCCAAGCCTGACTCGTTCGCTTTGCCCAGGAATGGGCGAGGCCCCAGGTGGGCGACGTGTAACGGGCCCGAGCAGGGTGCCAAGGCCGTCACGTGTGAGCTGGACCTCCGGAGCAAAGGATCAGGGACCGAAGCACAGGTCACAGCTGGAGGACCGGCACAGCATCATCGCCCCAAGAGATTAAAGCGGGCAGAGGCTGCAGCGGGGCAGGCAGCTTTAGCCCCTCTGGAGCACTGAGCCCCTTCCCGAGGACATGAAGCTGTTGGAGAACTCAAGCTTTGAGGCCATCAACTCTCAGCTGACTGCGGAGACTGAGATGCCCACATCATTGGAAGAATTGAGAGCTATTCGTGTACGATGGCAGGAGACGACAAACACATGTTCAAGCAGTTCTGCCAGGAGGGCCAGCCTCACGTGCTGGAGGCACTTTCTGCACCCCAGACCTCAGGCCTCAGCCCCAGCAGACTGCGCAAGAGCCAAGGTGGTGAAGACGAGGGCCCCCTCGGTGACAAGTGCAGCCGTAGGACCCTCTTCTACTTGATTGCCACACTCAATGAGTCCTTCAGGCCCGACTATGACCTGAAGGACTTTTAACCCACCGTGCTCTTATTATCAAGTCCCTGGTCCTTGGTAGAACTTTTTTCCTTAAGACACGGGCTCTTCTAAGGATAGGGGGAGTGAAGGAATCCTCTCTTCTCTGCACCATCCTGTCAGACCCCCTACCAAAGAGGTATTTCTGGTATCCTTCTCAGGCCCGAAAGAGTGGGCTTCTGAGTGTAAGGAGAAAGGGATTGTTATCAATTCCAAAAGGAAAAAGCTTAGAGTAATAGGAACAAACATGGTTTTCGACAAATAAATAGGTTTCTACCCAGAGGAGAAAAGGCCTCAGGTAATCTCAGCTTTTCTTGGCTCTCAACAAGCTGGCTATCCCTGGCGCTCCGCTGCTCTTCCCTGTGCCGTGCACCAGAGCCACTTCATTCTGTCTTCTGCAGGACAGTTGCTAGTCCTGGGTGGATTTCAGCTGCTCCTAGTAGCGGTCACCTCCCCCACTTCACATTCTGCCTACTTTTGACTAATCTCTAAGGGAGTCTCTCAATATGAACAGTTTCTCACAATTTCACACCACCACCTACCTCTGATACTGCCCTAATAGTGTGCGGGTAGGATATTTGTTGGTACCTAGCCGGTTCATACCAGATAAAAACAAAGCATATGCATTTATAGTGTGCATTTGGACTTTCATGTTAAGACCCAGAACACTGATGATGATTTTATAACAAATAAAATATTCACTAGTTTACATAGTAGTAAATATATGAAGTTATTGGTTTGTTTATGCAAAATAAATTTTCTATTTATATGTACATTCAGAAGAGTTTTTACTAAATTTATGAATGAAAGACATGTAAATGATTGTTAAAGGAAAATAAACAATTTCTCCAAATATCTCTGACCTCTAGTAATTGAATTCATGGAGGAGATTTGCTATAATCTCTGTAAACCTCCTCCTAAGTCACTTGTTTCTCAGCTGCATTAATCAATATTCTTACTCACATGGAATGTTTCATTTATCATAATTCCATATATCTAACAACTGGGGAGGCTGATAGTGCTGGGCCTAGTAGCTTAGGCATCTGATAGAACAATCACACAGAGCAGATGCACTTATCAGAGTGACATTTCTGAGGCCCTGGGTATGCTTGTGCCACCATGTTTCTAAGAGGAATTATCAGAGACCAGAATAGAACAATTGTTTCTTCACCTGGCCTTTCAAAATGTATTAGAGCTGGTCATGCTTATTTCTTTTTTTTAATTAATTTATTTTTATTGTTAAATCATAGCTGTGTACATTAGTGCAATCAAGGGGTACAATGTGCAGGTTTCATATACAATCTGAAATATTCTCATCAAACCATTCAACGTAGCTACCTTCATGGCATTTTCTTAGTTACTGTATGTAGGCATTTGTATTCTGCGTTTAGTAAGTTTCGCCTGTACCCAGTCTAAGATGTATGGTAGGTGTGGCCCCACCCATTACCCTCCCTCCACCAAAACCTCCCCCCTCCTTCCCCTTTGATTCAATCACTTTACCTGAGAAGAAGTATCAATATCTTTTATAGTAATACTATATTTGGTGAGGCAGGAAACATAAGAAGAGAAAAAATAGAAAATTGGGAGTTCCAAGCATTGAGTCAAGTAGCAATCTGAGCTACAGTATTACTTTCTGGATTATTTCAAAATCCAGAAAACAGTAACAGTTATATTATAAAAGATTTTGTAATATATATTATTTACATATGTATACATTATATGTAATGTATATACACGTAGTGTGTATATATGTATATATATAGAAGTACATATATTTGTAACAACTGGTAAATCATTATTCTTTTAAGCAACTAGCATTTAAGAATAACAATTTACTTTTTTTTTAAAGTTCACTCTATTGAACACAGACCTTTTAATTAAGAATATTAGAAAATGTATTTATTTGGATTATTTTTATTATTGTTATCTTATTAAAGTGTGTTGAAGAATTCACAGTTGATTTTATATATATACCTAGAGATATTAAAACATTTGTGCTACTTTTATTATCAGCAAAAACATATTTCAATTTTAAAGGTACAAGCAATATATCTTACACCAAATAGGGAAGAATATGACATGCTCCTGTCAGGAGGAGTGTCTAATCTAAATTAGACAGATGTGGGATATAAAAGAACAAAATATAAAGAGTTAAAATATCTCAGTATATGAGCATCCAAATATGTAAAAAAAAAACCACTATCTGCTCTTTCTGATGGTTGATTTCCTGTTTACGAATACGGTAATTGGTTTTCCTTATGATATCATGCTTTAACTTTCCAAAGAGAATGACTCCTGTGGAAACTATTCCGGTTATCAGGATTTAATGCAATGTGATGAAAATATGACCAGGAGGCTAAAGATAAATAACTGTTCATCCACCAAACACAATTTTTGTAATTCAATTCTATAATTTGACTTAATGTGAGGTGGGTATGTCACAGGGCTATTTACTCTTAAATCATTGAAAACATGTTTCTTGAGAATGAAAATAACTTGAATTAGAAGAAAATTAGTTTGCGAAGGATATGTAAGCTATTAAATTATTCTCAAAGTATGTTTTCTGACATAAGATACACATTAAATATTTTCTTCCTTAGAATTTAAAGAATTAATTTAGTACTTTTTGAACTAGTCAAATGATAAATATGCAGGACTAACTAGATAATTTTTATTGTATGTAGAAATATGTATATTCATAAGTGTACATGCCATTTTAGGAAACTAAAAAGGAATTAAATTATCAACACAGTTTTAAATAGTACTCAAAACCTGAATAAATTCCAAAAAGTACAAAACAGGAATTCATTCACAAGATGGTTTGGAGATAGCTTGGCTTTCATAAATTTGTTCTGATGCATTATAACAGCATTGGGATGTGATCTCAGTAAAGAAGGACATTTTTGCTTTGTTGTGTTGTGTCTTTGGTAGTTTCCTTACTCAACTCAAATCAAAACTGTAAGCCAAAAAAATATAAAGTGTTCCATGCATGGAGAATGATACAAAAAAGTGTTTTTATTCAGTTGTTTACTTAAGTGAGGTTCTCTGATTTTTAAATATATGAAGGTATGACAATTCAGTTCATGAGCTCATCCTAGAATAAAGGTGCATTACACCTTAGTGCTGAGTATCACTACAGTCACCTTTGAAGTACTCCTTTTGGGAGGCTGAGCACCAACCTCAGGGCCTAGTCTATCCTTCAATGTACTTTTGGAACTCTTACTGGAATGACCATCAGAGCTGTGGTGGTATAACATCTGACAATTAAGTTCGCAAATTTTTCACTATGTGATTACTTTGGCAGCACTGTACAAACAACTCGGTGTTTTCATAACCCTGCTGTATCAGTGTCTCACAGCTATGTTCATATTGACATGTGATGGAGTCTTGCCAAGTGACATTTATGATTGTTGCTGTGGCATGTTTTTGTGTGCCATATGATGACAGCTCTGATGGTCATTCCAGGAAGAGTTTCAAAATTGCTTTGAGTGGTGGACTAGTTGCAGGTGTTGGTGCATAGCTTCCCAAAGGAAGTGCTTGGAAGGTGACTGTAGTGATAGTCAGTAATGAGGTATGTAGTACTTTTTCTAGGATGAGTTTATGAACTGAATTGTGAGACTTTACATATCTTAATGCGTAAAGTGGAAATTTAAGTCACTAATGTTAATATTTCCTATGTTGATTCTCTGTTCATATTGTTTCTTAGACATCAAAATAACATTCATTTTGATGCTGCTTCAGAAAATAGTGTTCATTAATAAATTTTATGGGAATGATATTTACCCCTTTGGAATTTTTTTCTATAAATGCTATAACGTTATTTAGCTTACAAATTAGAACAAATATGTGCATCCTTATAACATCTAGTTAAAGAAAAAATTAAGTGCTATTAAATAAGAAGTTTTAAGAAACTGAGGTCTGTATCAAAGAACAATATTTTATACTCAGAGAAAAAAATTTAATTAGTGATTTTAACCATGTTATGTTATCCTCCAAGTATTTATGTGGATAATATTCATTGATAGTTATTATTTTCATTTACAAATTACCTAATAGAAAATAAGAAACCCCTCTATTAAGGATAACATGCCCAAGTAAAGAAAGATTTACTTGTCAAAGAGTTTAATCAAAAATTAATTATTAAAACAACATGACCCACTGAACTGATCGCTATCCTAAACAACATGGCTTCTGATCAAAAAACTTGAGTAAGTGTACAAATAAATCAACTGAAGAAAATGGAAGACTAAAAATAAAATTTATATATTAAATACTAATTTTCTATGCTTCTATTTAGGATCAAAGAATTTTATTTAACACATTTATTACAAAAATCAGAAAATGTTTTTTCTAATATTTTAATAAATATTGAGTACATTGAAAAGGATTCTCATAGAATATGTGTAAATTATAAAAAATTACAAGGCACTTGTGTCTGCATCATCCAATCTGAGAATATTATTATAAGTTTTGACATCTTCTGCATGCTTATAATATATCAGTCCTCTCTCTCAGAAGTAAACACTATTCCATATAGGATGCTTTTCATTCCTTACTTTTTCTATTGGCACTTTTTGTTTATCATGAGTATTGTCTCCTGTCACTTATTTTAAATGTGAAGAAATTCCCTTAGTATTTTTGTAAGGTAGATTTGATAGCAATGATACTTTGAGTTTTGGTCTGTAAGTCTTTAGTGCCTTCTTTTATAAAAGATAGTTTTGCTGGATATAATTTTCTTAGTTGACAATTACTTTATTCTCAGCTCTTTGAATATATTATTACACTGCCAACTAGCTTTTATTTTCGCTAATGAAAAGTCAACTATTATTGGTCCCCTGGAATGTGCTGAGTTGTTTTTCTTTTGTGCTTTCAAGTTTTGCTCTTTGTCTTTCATGTTTCTGTATATGGATCTCTGTGTTTAGCATACCCGTAATTTGTTCCACTATTTTTGAAAGTGTACATTCATGTTTTCACCAAATTTGGTAAGGTTTCAGTCATTATTTGTTTGAATATTATTTTTCTGCCTTTTTCTTCTCCTATGGTACTCCCATTATGTGTAATATTGCACTTAATGTTTTTTTGCATTTCTCTGAGGTTTCGCTAGTTTTACTAAATTCATCTATCTCTCTATATTGCATAATCCATATTTGATTAGTCTATTTACTAATTCTTTCTTCTGTCTGATCAAATCTGCTGTTGAGCCTCAATAATACATTTTATAATTTTTTAAATTCCAGAATTTCTATAATATTTGGTCCTTTTCAATAATTTCTATTTATTGACATTCTTAAGGAGACATTATCATCACACTATCATTCTCTCAGCACTGCTTCTCTTGGTTCATTGAATATAGTTAATTTGAATAGTTAATATAGTTAATCTCCACTCCTTTAAACGTAGTTTCTAGTGCCTGTTACAGTCTCTGTAAATAGATCACATTTCTCTGTTTCTTTGCATATCTCATTACTTTTTTGTTGAAAACCGAACATTTTAGATAGTATATAGAAAAAACTTTTGATCCTGATTCTTATCCTCCCACCTTCATTCAGATTGTTTTGTTGTTGTTTGGTTGGTAGATGTTCAATTTTGTAAAGTTTCTCCTGATGTTGCAATTTTTGATGTCCCTGCTCAGATTTTTTCTCTTGTCTTTATCTTTTGTTCTGGTAATAAGCCACTCTACTGCCATAGCTGCTTACTGAGTAAAGGCTCTGTGTAAGCTCCCCTTAGCCAGATAAAGTATATTTTTACTCTTTATCATTAGATGTGTACAGAGGGAGGTTTACAGAATCTTCTGTCACAGTTCAGGGATTTTTGTTTTTCTTTGCTCTATGCCCTTCTTGGGCCTCATATCTTGAAGGTTGCCTCTCTAATTATTTCATAGAGGCCACAGTCTTGGGTATGTACACATTCTTCCAGATTGCTAGGATGACTGTGATTTTATTTTTAAACCTGACTTTCTAAGAGTCTCCTTTGGGATCAAAGTGACTTATTTTTTAGCCAATGTTTTGTTGATGCTTTATTTAAGCCTTCTGTGCCAATAGGAATGGCTTTTCAGAAGCATACCAAATTAAAGCAAGTGCACCAGGACTTAGTATCACAACATCAGTCAAACATTGACTATGTATTGCCCGCTAGTGTAATAATAACTGACAGTGCTGAGACACCCACATTCGAACTTTGTTCTGGCTGTTTTTGCCCAAAAACTTGGTATCATAGCCATCTTCTAATGAATTGCAGCTGAGTCCATTCTATCTCATGTTTTGATGGGCCTGAATAAACCCAGCCCATTATGTCCACGTGGTCTATTCACATGGTTTCCACTAATGAGTTTCTGCTTTTAGAATTGACTCAAGTCCAGGAATAAGGACAGGTATGACATTGTATTCTGTAGTTGCTGTTAGGATTTTGGTAATCAAGTCTTCATTTCTTTTTATTATAAAAAAATAATCAATAGCTTTATATCCATCTTGCCTCTAGGAACATATGATTTGTTTTCAGTTGCCATAGCTCTCTGTAGGTTGGGACCCCTGGATGCCACTCCAAAGTTGCTCCTCATTACAAGAATTGTTCCTAATTTATTTCTGGCATACAAGTGCTGCCACCTGGCCTCCTTTATTTCAGAATCCTCTCACCCCCATTGCTATCAGGGAGACCAATGCAATTGCAACTAAAGTCTCATCCAATCCTCTCAAAACCTCTAGAGTCAGAATAGTCCTTCAAAATTACCCCTAATTGAGGTTAGGGAGTAGGCCTTTGCATACCCATGTTATTTAGTTCTTCATTGTAGCTGCCTATTGGGAAGGGGCATAACCTTGAGTGAGGAAGTTCTCTTCTGCAATGGGGAATTTGTAATAAGGGATGAAGCTGTGAGCTGTAGATGCTGATATTCCCGGCAGCTGTGGATGGGTGCATTAATCCTGTATTAGTCATGGCTCTCCAGAGAGACAGAACCAATAGGATGTAGATATAGATACAGAAATGCATAGATAGATTGAGGTATATGAAAGGGGACTTAGGGGAACTGGTTCACATTATTATGGAGTCTGAGAAGTGCCATGATCAGCCTTCTGCAAGCTGGAAAATGAGGGAAGTTGGTAGTGTGTCTCAGTCCAAATCCAAAGGCCCTCAAAACCAGGAAAGCTAATGGTTTAATTGTGTAACTCTCTGTCTGAGGCTGAAAGCCTGGGAAATGGGGTTGCTGCTGGTTTCAATCCATGAATCCAAAGACCAGAGAGTCTGGGGTTCTGATGTCCAAGAGAAAAAGAAGAGTATCTCAGGGCAGAGAGAGAGAGAGATCTCTATTCCCCTGCCTTTTTGTTCCATTTTTTCCCTAGCCAATGGGGTGTCCATGAACATTGAGGGCAGATCTTCACAGTGCACTCCACTGACTCATATGCAAATCTTCTCCAGGAATGCTTTAACAGTCTCACTCTGTAACAACGTTTTACCTATAATGTAAGTTTCCCTTAATCTAGTCAAATTGACATCTAAAACTAACCATCATAGCCCAAAGAGGAGATGTGAGTGAAGTATCAGAGTATGTACTATATCATCCAATCTATAAATATTGACTATATATTCATTTATTTTGGATATGCTTTAATGTATCTTAATCGGGTTTTGAAATTTCTTTAAAAATTTTGCTTAGATAGGTTCTCCAGGACAAAATTGATTAGAGTTGCTAATAATGGGCATGACTGCCTTTATTCTTATCATAAAATAAGCATTTTCAACATATTTTACTGTTAATTTTAATTGCATTGCTTGGTGTAAGATTTGTTATAAGTAACCTTTATTTTATTAAAGTTATTTCTTTCATTTCTCATTTGTAATGAATTATTGTAAGTCAATATTGAATTTTATTTGGACATCCTGGATTTAGTTTGCTAACATTTTGTTTGGGATTTTTGCATTTACGTTCATGAGTGAAATGAACCTATGATTTTCTTTATTAACACTGTCCTTGTCAGATGTTAACTCTGTGTCATGATGCTAGCTGCAGATAACTTTTTTTCTATAGTTACTGTCTGTGTAAGTCTGGATTATTTGTTTCTTGAATACATGGTATCCCTCAAAGATTAGACTACCTGGGGACAAGTATTCCTCTGTGGGAGAATTTTTCAATACTTATTTAATTTTTTGAATGTTATAAATCTATTAAGGTTATTCATCCCTTCTTGATTTACTTTCTGATAACTTGTATTTTTATAGAATTTTGTTCTAAGTTGTGTTCCTTAGGCCTATCAATTTTAAACCTCTGATTTTTAACATGCATTTATATCTAGAAGTTTTATGTCAATTTTTGTTGCTTTCTTCATTTCTTAATTTCCAAACATGATGTATTTTCCTAGTTACATTTCTGTTATTGCTTTCTACACAGAGAATGTTTAAAAAACTTTAAAGCATAAAAAAACTTAAAGCAAGTCCCCACAAATGTAAAAAGATTAATCAACTAAATGCAATTAGGTAGAAAGCAAGAACAGAATCTTAGAAAGTTAGAAAAATAATTTTATAAAACACAATGAAAAAAGGAAAAATAGGGCGGCACCCGTAGCTCAAAGGAATAGGGCACCGGCCCCATATACTGGAAGTGGTGGGTTCAAACCCAGCCCCAGCCAAAAACTGCAAAAAAAAAAAAAGGAAAAATATAACTTTCATTTTTTTATTACGCCAAGCTTCAGGGTTTTTTCCTAAAATAACCTATATCCTTTTAAATTTTTCTTAACTTACCACTTACTGAGAGAAGTGTGTTAAAATCATCCATTACAATAATGGATTTTCCTATTTTTCCCTTTGGTTGGTCAGATTTTGCTTTATATTTGAAAATTATGTTATTAGTGTCATATGTATTAGAACATATATGTAATATCTTGTTAATTTAAATATTATTTTATGGTAATTTATTTTAAGGTTTGTTTTTTTTTTTTTTTTCAGTTTTTGGCCGTGGCTGGGTTTGGACCCGCCACTTCTGGTATATGGGGCTGGCACCCTACTCCTTTGAGCCACAGGCACCGCCCATATTTTAAGTACTTTTTATTGTACAGTCTGTTTGTTGTTAATGTAAATAGATTAACTTTTTATGGATTAAATTTCCTTGATGTACCTTATTTAATTTTTTGAATTTAAACTTTTTTGTATTTAAAATAATCTATGATAAATGGTAACTAGCTGACTTTAGTTTATATTTTAGCTCTTTGCTTTATTATTTCCAATTGGAATGTTTGAACCAATTGTATTTTTATTTTTGTCTTTTTATTATTGACACTTTTTTTTTACATTTATGACATGCTATAATCTCCACAATACATTGTTAAATCAATTATCTTTTAAAGGCATTTAAATAATTACAAAAACATTTGTATATTTGCCCATATAGCTTGCATTTCCAATGGTTTTCATTCTTTTGTTAGATCCATATTTTCATCTGGTATCATCTTTTATTTTTTGTATATCTGCAAAGTCTTTATTTCACCTTTCCTTTTGAAAACTATTTTTGCTGGGTATGGAATACCATAATGATAAGCTGTTACTCTTTCTTTCTTTCTTTCTTTCTTTTTTTTTTTTTTTTTTTTTTTTTTTGGTTTTTGGCCGGGGCTGGGTTTGAACCCACCACCTCTGGCATATGGGACCGGCGCCCTACTCCTTGAGCCACAGGCGCCGCCCCTTTCTTTCTTTCTTTCTTTCTTTCTTTTTCTTTCTTTCTTTCTTTCTTTCTTTCTTTCTTTCTTTCTTTCTTTCTTTCTTTCTTTCTTTCTTTCTTTCTTTCTTTCTTTCTTTCTTTCTTTCTTTCTTTCTTTCTTTCATTACAGATGTGACTCCAATGTCAGTTGTTAATTATATTATGGAATTTATTTCTACTCTCATAATTTTTGTTTAAATTTAATAATTACTATCCTCATGAGCAACAAAAATCCTTTATTCTTCTTTATTTCTGATTTCCTCTATCTAAATTTTACATTATAATTGATATGTAATTTAGTTCTATTATAGTTTTAACTTTTTAATAGATGACTATTATTGTTTTATGTAGCTGAGGTTCTTTTATTTAGTTGTATCCAGATATTTAGCAGTTTCTTTGTTATTTTCTTATAGCCTTTTGGACATTTTCTTCTGCTTAGATCACACCTTTAGGATTTCCTTCACTGATGATATATTGGTGATTTGCAATCTTAATTTTTGTTTGTCTGAAAATAACTACACATTTCCTTGGCATAGAACCAGATTGGAAGTTTTTATTCCCTCTCAGGGACTTGAATATATTATTTTATTTTTCCATCTTTTCTTTTTTCTGTCTCTTGTTTTTTTTTTTTTTTTTCTTTTTAAAAGAATTAAGCCATCATTCTAATCACCATTCCTTTGTAGATGTTTATTTTTCTGGCTGCTTTTCTTTTCTGCCTCTTTCTCTTCAATGTTGTACAGTTTAATAGTTATTATCTAGATGAGCAGTTGATTTTATTTACCCAAAATTTATGCCAAAGATAAATTTGAGCTTTGTAGTTCTTCTTGAATCTTACATCTTTTATTGGTTCCGGAAAATCCTCAGCCATTAACTTTTCAAATGTTGTATCTATCTCATACTTTTTCTACTTTCCCTCTAAATTTTTACATGATGAGTATCTTCCATGTCCATTTACTTCTTTTCATATTTTTCTCTCTATGTGTATTGCGATTGATTTCTCCAGGCTTATTTTTTATATCACTCATTCTCTTCAATTACTCTATCTTCAATTTCCAGAGGTGGAGTTTCACTTATTAAAAGATATGTTTGAACTTCAGTATAGACGGTTGCTATTCATTTATCTTTCTTTTATTTTTTTCTTTCTCTCTCTCTCTCTTTTTTTTTGGAGATGGAGTCTCAGTCTGTTACACCCAGGCCTAAGTGGTGTCAGCCTAGTTCACAATAACCTCGAACTCCTAGTTTCAAGTGATCCTTCTGCCTCAGCCTCCTAACGAGCTAGGACCTCAGACTCCTGCCACAACTGGATATTTTTTTCTACTTTTAGTGGAGATGGTGTCTTACACTTGCTCAGATTAGTCTAGAACTTCTGCGCTCAAGCAGTCTACCCGCCCCAGTCTCTCAGAGTGGTAGGATTACAGGCATGAGCCACCACACTCGGCTACTTATTCATCTTTCAACACCTTCTTTTATTTCTAAAGACTTTTAAAAAAGATTTATTTTATAGTCTTCATTTGGTAATTATATCACAAGTCTTTGCTGGTCTCATTCTGGGGTACATTGTTTCTCCAGGTTCTCAGGTATAATGACTTCCAGTTTGTTTGTGACTTTTGATCATGGTATCACATCTCACAACCTTATTTGTGAGAATTTTTGAGGTGTGGTCCATTTCTTCCTGGAGATTGCATGTTTGTTTCTTTTAAGCCCTTACAAACATTAACCTGGAATGACTTTATACCAAATTTATGACCCAACATTTTTCTAATACAAAATCCATGAGAATTCAGATTGAAAATGTGGTATAAAGTTGAATTTTTCATTCAACTTGCCATAATGTTGAACAGTCATTACACATTTCCTAGGGCACATGTTTTCTTCATAATTTATCATCAAAATTGGAGAGAAAAGAAACTTTTGTTTGAATTCCTCACACATTGAAAGGTCTTTCAGAATGGTTGTGGCATATTTATTTCTTATTTACTCTTATAATGTGGTGTCTTTACGTGGAAGCACTGCCTCCCAACTTTTTCAGCCCCTGGGCTTTGGCAGCTAGTTCTTTATGACCTCTCCTACCTTGTATTAAAATCAAAGTTCAAGTTCACAAAGTCTATCAAATATCCTCATTATGAATGCTAGTTTTAGTTCTCCATGTAACTGTTTGGGTTCCCACCTTAATTTAGGTTCTGTTGTCTGAGTTTTTCTTACTAAATGCCAAGTTATTGATGGAATTAAGACCATATTTAGAAATATTTTACCTAGCACTTTAGTTTTCAACAGAAAAGGCAGTTGATATATGTAGTCTGTCACAGTGCTAGACAGAGAAATTTCAGAAATGGCTTTGAGACTGGGAACTGAAGTGATAAATACCTACTTTAACTCTATCATGAAGAGCTTTTACTACTCTTTCCCTCTGGCTAAACAAGCACTATCTGATCATCTCCTGTGTGTGTTAAAGTCTTTTTGGAAGCAAACATAGGTTAAAATTAGAAGTGCCAGAGATTTATTAGGAAAAATGCAGTGGAAGAGGGGCCGGGGCAGACAAAGAGAGTCTTCAGACACAGTCCGTATCTGACACTTGTGAAAAGAGACAGAAAAAAAGATTTGGTAAGAAAAAAGCTCAGACTGCATTGTAGCTCTCAGAAAGTCCCAGACAGGCCGAGGGGGATGCCTACTGCATGGATTCCTCCATAGCAGAGTCTTGCATTGAATACGAATGGCCACCATGTTCATCATTGGCTGGGAGAACCACCCTGGAGAGAACATAACCTCAGCTCCATGCTGCAGCAGATCCTGATACTACAGCAGCTAGATGTTGTTAGCCAGCTACACTCCCCAGAGCAGGTTCTTTCTTTAAGGTAGATATGACTCCTGCATCTTTACCATAGTTGCAGCGACCCCGTGCACACCTGCTGCTTCCCTGCACCATTTTATTGGGATAATTGAGGTGATTTCTACTTAAATAGTTCATATTTAATATTCACCAAATGATTCTATCTTCAATTCTCTGAGTAAACTTTCCTCTCCCTGAATGGCCATTGCATTCTATCAAAGTCAGCCATTTCAGATTGCAAAGCCATTTTTATTAGCCTACATTCCTTAGACTCTGAATTTAGCCTACATTCTTATCAAGAAAGGGAAAAGTGTATGTAGTGTGTTTTTTTTTTTTTTTTTTTTGTAGAGACAGAGTTTCACTCTATTGCCCTGGGTAGAGTGCCGTGGCATCACACAGCTCACAGCAACCTCCAACTCCTGGGCTTAAGCAATTCTCCTGCCTCAGACTCCCAAGCAGCTGGGACTACAGGCACCCGCCACAACGCCCGGCTATTTTTTTGTTGCAGTTCGGCCGGGGCTGGGTTTGAACCCGCCACCCTCAGTATATGGGGCCGGCGCCCTACCGACTGAGCTACAGGCGCCGCCCTGTAGTATGTCTTATTACTCAGTTAGCACTGCAAAATTCTACAATGCTAATGGATCTCTTTCTGACTTTATTTTCTGCTACCCTTCTTATTATACACTATACAAATATTTATTCTTGGCATCATTAATTGTTCTTCCTAAGCTTGCTACTTTCATTCTCAGGTCCATCTGCTCTTTTTCTGTGAAAAGATGTTAATGGGATTTTTGCTCTTGTCTAAAATTCAGGCTAAGGCTCAAATTGCTAACTGATCAGACAACCATTCTCTCTGGCCTCTTGGTTAATATAAGAAGCGAGAAAGGGATCAGTCCTGATGAGAGGTTAGTTACTTCTTCGTTGCTTGAGGTCAGAGGAGAAAGGACCTGATATAGAACAACAGAAGGAAAGGCTGAAAATCTTGATTAGCCAGGGCAATTTCCCCTTCCTCCTATTTCACAATGGCTGCAGAGAAAGGGTAGCCCTCAGCTCACTAATGCTGATTTCTGTAAAAGAGAGTACAAAGTGATGATTCTTGCCTAGCAAGAGAATTCCTCTACATAGATCTGGCACTTTGGCCTTAGTTTGAAAAGCAATTTGCTTGCAGATACATTAGCATAACCAAACTCAGCAAATTCCCAGTCTCCCTCCTGCAGTCTTCCTGAAGCATTTGGAGAATACTGGAGACTCGACTTTTTACACATTAGTCATACCTGCCTAAACATCTTCAGACCATCATTAATCTATAGAGATTCCAGAGGAAAAAAAAATACAAGGTGTTTTTTCCTTCCTGTAAAACAGGTTAAGAAAAACTTACTAGCCACAGTGAGTAGGGCGCTGGCCCCACAGTGAGTAGGGCGCTTAGCCACAGTGAGTAGGGCGCTGGCCCCACATGCCGAGGGTGGTGGGTTCAAACCCAGCCCCGGCCAAACTGCAACAAAAATATAGCTGGGCGTTGTGGTGGGCGCCCGTAGTCCCAGCTACTCGGGAGGCTGAGGCAAGAGAATCGCGGAAGCCCAAGAGTTAGAGGTTGCTGTGAGCTGTGTGACGTCATGGCACTCTATCTGAGGGCGGTACAGTGAGACTCTGTCTCTGCAAAAAAAAAAAAAAAAAAGAAAGAAAGAAAAGAAAAACTTACTGCTTAATGTCATGGGTTAAATAATATAATAAAATTCCAAATATTGTCTCTCAGAACTTGTTATTGGACAGAACTGATCACCATTACTTAGCAAACCATTCCTGACACCAAATCCATTTTTTATTCACTCTCCATTCACAAAAACACAAAGCCCAACTTCACAAAACCCAACTTCATAATGCCTATACAATAGCCATTAGACACTTCTAATAATTTCCAGCTAAATTAGTTAAGAAGCCTAAATTTTATTCTAATCACAGAATGATTTAAAAGTCTCCTGCTTTAGAGTTTTAGTTTGTCAATCCAATTAAATGAGTCATTTTAGATAGTTGTTTCTATTCATTACTAAATAATTGTCCTTAATCTACAACTTTTTGCAAAGTATTTCTCCTAATTACTTATCATGGAATAGCTATTTTATAATCTAAAACATTATTTTTTTTTTGGTTGACATTCTTAATGTATTAAAACCTCCTGATAATCATGTTTAATTTATAAAATTAACACCTTTCTCTTTTTCTTATGCTTTCAGAATCAGAGTTTGTATAAAAAAATGACACTGGGGAAGAAACAGACCTCTATTATATTGACATGGTTTTCTACTTTTTTTTTACTTATATAGTTACTGTATGTTTCGTGTATCAATAAAATATTATAGATTCATGTCCATCTCTGACTAAATTTCTTTTAAAGAAGGAAAAAATGTACTCTGACTAAATTTCTTTTAAAGAAGGAAAAAATGTACTCATGTGGAAATGAGTACTTGGATGTATTAAAAATGAAAATACTTGACTCAAAAACATCATTTTAATGAGATTTTTTATAAGTTCTCACATTTATTGATCATCTTTAAATTCCATGTGCCATAAAATCTCTTCAGAGTTCAGGTCTATCATCTTCATATCAAAATTGCTGTCATTCAGTTTCACCCTTTACATATTCACTCTCTACAAAGAGAGTTGGATATTACCAAGTGACGGGGTGAGTGTGGGTGAAAGGTCATTGTCCTGAATTGCTGGGGCTTGGGGGTTAAGCTAAGTTAGCAATTCTGATGGGTTCTGCAAAGACCAGTGATATTGACACGTAAGGAAATGAGTGAGTAGTATAATTAATCTAGCTCTGTGCACCTGAGCTTCAAAACAAACAAAACTATAATGCATGTAAGAAAGTCACTGGTAGAGATATAAAAAGAAACAATTTCATGTTTTGTTTTCTTTTCATTTTTTTATAAATATTAATATTTTAAGAGCATATACTGAGGGTGGTATGTTGGAACCTGGCCCTGGCCAGCTAAAACAGCAATGACAACTACAACAAAAAAATAGCTGGACTTTGGGCGGCTCCTGTGGCTCAAGGAGTAGGGCGCCGGTCCCATATGCCGGAGGTGGCGGGTTCAAACCCAGCCCCAGCCAAATAAATAAATAAATAAATAAAAATTAAAAAAAAAAAATAGCTGGGCTTTGTGGTAGGCGCCTGTAGTCCCAGACTGGGAGGCTGAGGCAAGAGAATCACTTAGCCCAAGAGTTTGAGGTTGCTGTGAGCTGTGACTCCACAGCACTCTACCCAGGACAACAGCTTGAGACTCTGTCTCAAAAAAAAAAAGATATTTAACCTCTAGTGGTAAAATAATTAAAAAATACACCACACAATATCTTAAGGCAATTGTGACATTATTCTTTCCTTTTTCAGACTGAAAGTTTCAGAAAGTCAAGGATTGTGTTTCATGTATATTGTGTTTGACATCTAGCGTAGTGCCTGGCACATGGTAGGTGCTCTAGATAGGTTTGTGGAATGAATAAATGAAAATTCCAATCCGACTGAGAAAGCAAAATTAAATGTTTAAAAAAACCCAAAGAAATACAATAACCTTTTTGGCACAAGAATTCGCTAAATAGGTATGATATGATAGATCTGGAACAGACCTGAGAAGGACAGTTGGATTTGGAGAGGGGATGGAGAAAAGGGAGGCGATTTCAGGTAACTTTTTTAGTGAATCATCAATAGCCTAGAACGAGAAGTTATGAATGAAAAATATCTGTCATATAATCTAATGAATGAGGTTCTGTGGTTGAAAGACAGTGAAGTGACTAGTCATAATTGAGCAATATTAAAGAATAAAAATGAGTGGGACTAGATTACTGATGCTGCTGAAATTCAGACTGGAGAATTTAAAAGTTATATATAGGGGGTAGGGAGACACTGTGTGTAGTGAGGTTGACATCAATCAATCAATCATCAGTTAACCCGTCTACGTCTGTTATGTTCAGCACTGTGTTTCAGGCGTAATTATTAGTCATCACCATACAGATCGGGCTGGAGAGGAAACTAAAGCCTTCATCTTAGAAAAGATAAGCTGCTGAATGTGTGTAGAGACAACCTAACTGGGCAGCTGGGAAATTAATTTAAGGATAGAAGTTGCATCAGGGAGAGATTTTAGAGCAGAAGAATGACACACCTGCTGGTGACAGCTTGTCTACTGGGTATAATGAAAGCAGAAAAATGAAAGAGACTTCAAAACACATGTTCCATGTTACATTAGGGAAGATGTCGGCACTGACACAGTTCCCTGAGTGTGGAACTACGTCTGTCTTGCTCATTATGGTATTCCAAACATCTAGCACAGCCTCCACCTATAGCTATTTTTTGAATGAATGAAAGAATGACCAGATTGATTAGCGCATTTATGGGAAAAGTCCAGTGCTCTGTATTGGATGGGACAAAGGCCTATTTGTGTGTGTCTCTGTGTGTGTGTGGGGGGTGTGTTTGTGTGTGCACATGTACCCCTGCATGCAACAAACTGCATCCTATGAGGGAGGCAGATACATGTACGTTTTATACGTACATATGCAAGGGAGCAAATAAAAGGGAAGGGAGAGGAAATGTTCCAAAACAGACTTACAGTTACAAACCGAACTTTACTGTTTTGTAAAAAGCTACATCAGTTACTTCAATTTAATTATAATGTAGTTAGGAATTAAAAAATTACTGTATTAAAAGTCTTTGCATTTGCTGTCTAATATCTCACCTCTAGCAAGCCCAGAGGATAGATACGTGAACAACTGACCAGAACTATCATCCTCGCAGAAAGCAGAAAATAATGAAAAGTCAGGGATGTGGAAAGACAGTTTTGCACTTGGAAATGTCTGGAGTGCAACCTGTTTGAGGCAGAGAAACAGCACTCATTGATGTAACTTCTATCCTTAAATGTATGTATATTTTTTGGAAAATTTTATGATTATTTGTCAACCTTCTTCCAAAAGGTCCAGTTCTTTGATGCTTACTACCTGACTGGATCAACTACTGAGTAAAATGTAAATATAAATTTTATAATATGCCATGATTAACAGCAAAGGCAAGGGATTTAGATGAATCTCTGAGTCCTTGCAAGCATGTAAGAGCCTCACAGATTTTTGTACAGTTTAGGTCTCACCAAAAGGGAGAGAACAGTGCTGCCATTCTATGGAGTTTATGCAAGAATTACTGGAAAACGTGCTTGCAAGATGCTTCCCAATACACCTGACCTGGCTCTGGGTATTCATTCTCAAATGCAGCACAAAGTTTGACCCTGTAATTTTACTGTTATTTGGCTTTCCACTTGATTAAAGCCTGTGCCCCCCTCCCACTAGACTGCTGTTTTTCTCAGGGTTAGGACCCTGATCTTCTTCCCCTCTGTGTTCCTGGTCTCAGCACGGTGACTGACTCATACTCTGCCCAAAATTTGTCCTGAATGTGGAAACCTATTACTACTAGCCAAAAGTGAGTACTCGAGCTATAATTTTTAAAAATTATACTGATTATGATAATAATTATATCTTTAGCCATAAAAAGAGAAGGAAGGAATGAAGCAGCAGGAGTTCATTTAGTTTTAAATATATGCTCCATCACTTGGGTAAGAAAAGAAAAAGTTTCAAGAAAGCAGACCAGGAATGGTCCTCCAATCATCAACATCAGTATCATTCCAGAAACTTCGTCTCTACAGCAGATCTATTTAATCAGAAATTCTTGGTCTAAGGGACTAGAAATCCATGTTTTTACCAGCCCTTCGAGTAATGCTTATGCCTGATGAAAAGCATTACTTAGTAAAATTGAATTATGTGACTATATTTAATTTTGTGCTTCTGACTGTGTTAGTCAGGAAAGGCTGATGAAAGGCCGTGGGAACACACAGCAAGATGCTGGCCATCTACAAGCCAGAAAGAGAGCCCTCACCAGGACCCAACTCTGTTGGCACTCTGATATCAAACTTACAAACTCTTAGAAGAAAATAAATTGTAAGAGAATACATTTCTGTTGGTTAATCTCCTCAATCTATGGTATTATGATGCACTATGGTGGCCCAAACTAACACAGTAAGAAGCATGAACAAAGATATCCATTGCAGCCTAGTTTGTGTTGGAAAAAAATCTGTAAAAAATTGAATGCTCAGGGACGGCGCCTGTGGCTCAAAGGAGTGGGGTGCTGGCCCCATATGCCAGAGGTGGTGGGTTCAAACCCAGCCCCGGACAAAAACTGCAAAAAAAAAAAATGAATGCTCAGTAAATTCCAGTACCTGTACATCCTGAAATACTTTGCGGCCATCAAAAACTAATAACTGTTATTCTTAGAAGCATATGGTTGAATTGGAGGGATTTATCTCCAAATGGTAATAATCTAAACACTATGTAATACCCTTCAAAAGTAAAAATGGACCATTGAAATTTTTCAAAAGAGAGAGAGAGATAATATGGGAGTGATCGCTGGTATCTCTCCTCATAAAGGAGAACCCCATTCTCATGGTTTCATCTAAACCTAAATACACCCCCAAAACCTCATGTCTTAATACTATCACATTGGAGGCGAGGGCTTCAGCATATGAATTTTGGTTTCACAATTCAATCCATAACATTTACATATGGGGCTTTTATTTAATGGGGTAGATTTTTAGAGGTGGGTTAGCCTGGGGAATTATCTGGCACTCAGTACTAGAGTGATGTCAATGCGTGTTGTAACAGCCACCTACACATGAGAACATGCTTTTAATCTCATCCCCCATCAGTACTGTGGAATTGGTTATTCGTATAATTTAACCTATTTTTCTATTGGGTTGTCTGTTTTTCCAGTCAATGTATAGAAGTTTTGTTTATACTGTACAAATCATTATCCTTTGCATTTCTTCTATGCTGACAATAATTTCTCCCTATCATTTGTCCACTATCTTTTACAGTATTATTGTCATATTATTAAAATTATGTAATCAGGTATGTCTATTCATTATAGTTTGGGGTTTATATTCTTGGTTAAGAAAGATTCTCTTACTCCTATATTTTTTAATGTAGAACTTAGTTTTTCGTATGTTATGTGATAGGAGTTCAACTTTCTTTTAATGGATGGGCCATTGTACAGCATCATTTAATAATAAACAATCCACGTTCCCAAAAGGTGAAATAACAACTTTGTTGCAAATTAATTTCTCTTGTATTCTTTGGTTTCTGTCTTGATTTTCTATGTTGTTCCTATGATTTTTTTTTTCTAATAGCAGCTTTAAAATTATTGAGTTTCAGTAGTTTTATATTATGTTTTGATACATACATATAGAGAAGGCTGGATAAGGTTTTCATTCCTCCTTGGGACATTTCTTCTTTCACATGAACTGTAAGATTGTCGAAATCCAACATTAAAACAAACACTGTTGGGAATCTAATTGTAACTGTGTTCAATTTATGTAATCAATTTGGTAGAGCTGCCCTTTTAGTGATATACTTGAAATATTTCATTTCTTCAATTTTTATTATGCTATTACCTATTTCACAGTATTGCATTTCTTTTTCTAGGGCAGAGGAATTACTGGTCAAATTGTCACTCATTCCTATTTCCTTCTTGTTAGGAGGCAGAAAATTTCCCTCCCTCCCCTGATCTCAGGACCTAGCATGTAGTTCTCTGCTATTTGGAAACAGACCTCTAACTGTTTCCATCAAGATGTCCTATTTAAATGTTTTGGCACAGTAACTGAGATAACGCCGGAAAGGCTATGTTAACCACTGTGATAAAAATGTGTCAAATGGTTTATGAAGCGAGTGTATGGTGCCCCATGATCATATCAATGTATACAGTTATGATTTAATAAAAAAAAAAAAAGATGTCCTATTTTCCTACTGTTTGTATCCCCCTTTCACAAGTGAGCAGTTTGAAATATTTTCCCTTCCTTTAATTCTCCCTCTCCCCTCTACTACTGGCTTTTGCTGAGATAGACTAGTACAGTTCTAGACTATTATTGGAATTTCCCATGCAGTATTCCAAAAATTCTTTTTCCATTTCAAGAGTCCTGGTTTAGAAGTTACATGCATATTTTCAGCATTCTATAAACCCAAGGTTTATTGCTTACCATTATGTTCTTTTCCTCTTATGATCTCCTGTTTTAACATGTTGTAATAGGTTAAATAGTGGTCCTTAAAAGGCAGGCTGTGAGTGTAATCTTATTTGAAAATACAGTCTTTGCAGATGTAATTAGTTAAGAATCTCAAGACAGTCCCTAAATGAATGAATGGTGTCCATATAAGGGAAAGGAGCAGGAGATTTGAGACACAGAGACACGGGGAAGAAGGCCATCTGAAGTTGGACGCAGAGATCACAAACCACCGTGTTAAAGAGCCACCAGGAGCTGGAAGAGGCAGGAGGTCTTCCCTCCTAGCGACTTTGGAGGCAGCCAACACCTTGACTTAGGACTTTGGCCTTTTAATTGTTGTTTTAAGTCACTGAACACGTGGTGATTAGGTGTGCCATCTCTAGGATATCGATAGAAATACATATTTTATATTTGATTAGTTATTTGGTCAGAATGTTTTCACAAGTGGCTTTCTCAGTGTTCAGTTTCTCTGAATCATTGTGTATCCTCATGCGTTTCTTATCTCCTCTTGAGCATGTGGTGTCTTAGGTGGCTATGAGGACCCGGGGTGGCAGCCTGTGCCTCTTGTAGTCTTTCATCTTCCAGCATCCAGCGTCGCATCTCAGAAGTGACAGTTTGATTTGTTTTTTACCGTATATGTATCTTGTCAGGTGCTCTTGGGAGCACATGGGATTTTTCTCTTCATGCGTTGTGTTGTTTTTTTGAGTCTCATCTGGCAGTCAGTGAGACTTCTAGCGTCCAGGATTAGGGGTCCATTCAGCTCAGGAAAATTAGCATCTGTTGTTTGTTGGATGACTGTCCCTTGCCTCTCATCCATCCGTTGTGTATTTTTCTCATGCTAAAATGTGTATTTGTCATAATTTGGCTCTTTTAAATGAATACACCAATTATTTTCCCTCATGATTTCTATCCTTATTTATTTTTGCTCTGTGGTTTGAGATAGTTCTCTCACTTGATTTAACCAGCTTACTGATTGGATTCTCAATAGTGATCATGCTTTTCAACTCATCTATGTAATTAATTTAAAAAATTTAAGATCCACTTTTTAAATGTACAGAAAGTTGGGAGATAACCTATATTTGAATCTCTTCCAGAAACTGTTTCATTCAGAGGCTTGTCTTTTTGTTTTGGGCTGTTCCTCTCAGGTTGTTCCTCTTCCAAAAGTCCCTTAGGAGTGTGTGTGTATTTTCTTGTCATTGGCTAGTCTATTGATAGGGTTCTACCTAAGAGTAGAGGAAGGATTAGCAATCTCTTCTTCCCTGTGTAGGTTGTCACTGATTCCCTGTTGAAGAACCAGGCGGGAGCCCTTCTGCTGTCTGAGGTCATCACACCTAATGAAGACTCATTATCTTTGCCAAGCTTTGTCACAGAATCAATGTGGAGAGTCTCTGCCTGCTAAGCATATTTGATTCTAATTTCAGTGGAAATTAGATTCCAATTATGCACTCTGGAGCTGAGAAAGTAACCATAGATGTGTTTAGGACTGTGAGGCAGAGCTGAGCTAAAGCTCCATTGGCCACCGGCCTCTGTAAGCCCACACTCTGAATAAAAAGCTACAGTGGTGTTTCAGGTCTCCTGGAATCAACGTCAGTTCAGGGAGAGCGTCTAGTATTCCCTGAAATGTCTGATTCTTTCTCTTTTCCCAATGCACAGTTGTCCTGGTAAGAACTCATAGGTCTAGGTCCTTTTTGAGAAGACTGAATGAATGATTAATAGTAAAAATTTCTAGTAATGTGCTGGGGTCCACACTTACGGAGACCTGCCTTCCCTTTTCCTGGGACCTCTTTGTAGTCCCAGGAAAGTAGGATACATACTCACTTGGTCTGAATTTAAACTTCCTGCTGATCCAGAAATTTCTGAGGGCCAAATTCATTTGTGTTCAGACCTTCACTCCACCACTCCCATCTCAATCCAAAGCCTTGTTGTAGCACAAAGGGAGAAAGTCCTACAGTAGCCTCTGCCCTGGCTACCCTACAGATCACAGTATTGCTCAGCTCCAGAGAAGCTGAGAGGTTGGCACTCATTAACAAGGATAGAAATGGGAAAAATACTGAACGGCTAATAATTCTAGGACCTCTATGCCAGCTCACTACTAAAATTTCTGGGAAAAATATGAATCCTTTATTTTGAACTGGAGTTTTATTTACTAACAAGTGAACTCTGAGCTAGATCTAATTCTTTTAATAGGCTATATCCTTCTTCGCAAAATTTTAAAATCTGAATTTCTGAAATAGGGATTATAATAAATTCTGATTTCTCTTCAGATCATATAAATATTTTGCCTTTTACTAAAATAGGGATTATTCTAAATATTTAAAATAATTTCCACTCATTAAACAAGATATCGTCTCCTAGTGGAAATGCTTTTTATCCAGGGGATGCCTGCTCTTGAGTCCTAAGAGCAGAATGTTTCTTGTCATTGATGAACTTCGGGCATCGGTGCTGATTTACGAGATTATTGAAAAGGCCAGTTTCTAGACCATGCCTGATTGACAGTATTTATTAAATAGTTTGTCTGACCTATTTAATGAATAGGAAGCTTAGCTGTCTAAGCCTCATATATCCAAAATGCTGGGGTCAATGCTTGATGAGTTGTCAACTAACTTTTTTCTGACTAATTTCTTTATCTTTAGTTTCAAATAATTGAACTTCTTTTCTGTTCATGGCACCAGCATTACTTGTATAGCTAGCACATTACATTGACTATTGATTTATTACAAACGTTTCCTTAACTTTGTTGAAAATTGTTTCTGTCCCTTTTGACTTCCTAAATACCGTTTATTGTATTTGTCCAGATACATGCTCAGTTCTCCAATTTGTCTCTCCGTTCATTTTGTCTTCATCTGCCAGTTGTCCTCATTCTAACTCTTCTAAATCTAACCCACCACTGGGTTTTATAAATAAAATTTTACTGGAAAACACATTCTCATTCATTGACATATTGTCCATTGCTGCTATTGTTCTGCCACGTACAATGACAGAGTTGAATAGTTGTGACAGAGCCCTATAGCTCACAAAGCCTAAAATATTTACTGTCTTAGCACTCTATGGAACAATTAGCCAACCCCAGCACTAGAATAGCACAGTTTTACTGTAGCTTAACTTCTGGAAGAGAACGTTTTCATACCCTATTATCTGCAACAGTGTCTTTGCTAGTCTTTGCCTTTTAACCTGCCATATAAATTTTAATATTCTTCTATCAAGTTTTACAAACACAATACATACATACACACATACATACTATTTGGATATTGTATCTAACAAAGCTTCTAAGCTCTCTTACTTATTCTAATTAGTTATAGATTTATCTGTACATAATCATGTAATTGGGTTTATTAACCATTTGATTTCTTCATTTCCAACAGTTATACATTTCTGTCCTTTCTTATGGTCTTGAGTATGACCCCTAATATAGTGCTATGGAAGTGGTGGTAGCAGGGATTCAGGTCTTATATAAAGGGACAGGTCTAGTGGAGAAGAAGAAACTATTAGAATGACAGTGTCACCATGGAGTGGGATGTTTGTTGTAAGTTTTTAAAAATCCATAATTTATAAAATTAAGAAAGGTATTTTTGAATTCTAGTTAGTTAAGAGATTATTAAAAAATGAATACTGAATTTATTAAATGTTTTTTCTGCATTTGATTTTCTGCAAATCCTGACCTCAATCCGTTAAAATGGTGAGAAGCATATTGACTAAACCTTACATACCTTGAATGAGCTGACCTTGATCAGTTTTTGTTTTTGTTTTTTATTTTTTTAGTTTTTATTTTTTTAGAGACAGAGTTTCACTTTGTCGTAGAGTGCTGTGGTGTCACACAGCTCACAGCAACCTCCAACTCCTGGGCTTGGGCGATTCTCCTGCCTCAGCCTCCCAAGTAGCTGGGACTACAGGCGCCCACCATAATGCCCGGCTAACCTTTATCAGTTTTTAAATGTTGTCGAATTTAGTTTACTAAAATTTCTAATTTCTTAAATTATTGGTTTGATATTGATCTAAGCACTCTTTTAACCTATTTTAAAAAATATGAATAACAGAATACTTTGTGAAAAAATAAGCATGTTTAGTAAAACATACTAGTTTCATATTACATGTAATTGTCTATCTTAATTATTTATAAACGTTGATAGACAATACTTTAACGGGTTTCAATTGGGAAAAATTTTATTTTTGTGTGCCAATGATCATGGACTTCCATGTAAATTATTCTTTCTTTTCCTGTTAGAATTATGGAGCCATTTCAGTTCATCTGAAAAGGGTATTTATGTGGCTCTCCACTCAAGATGACAATCATCAAAGTATCAAGATGAATTTAAAAAAATGAATACTCATCCCATATATCTACAGGAAATTTTCTTTTTTGCAAATAATATATATATACATATGTATATACAGGGTGTCCATAAAGTTCATGTGCAATTTGCTATGTTAAACTATTTTAAATTGCACACAAACTTTATGTCCTCCTAAATATTAAATGAATGTGCACCTTTAGATAAACAAATCTCATTTTTAATGTAACATGTGGAAGAGAAGAGACTATTAGAAATACAGTGTTTCATATACTTTTATAGCAGAAAACAGCTGAACGAATAGAGCTGCACATCACAGACTCCACCAGTATCCACGTAAAGCATTATGAAATTTCTCAACACCATGGACAGAACCTACAGAAAGGGAAGAAAATGAACACATCCCAAACACAGGGCATCAGGTTGTTTTGAAATTTTCTCTAACTGTACTAAGAGTAGGAGGTATATTAGCCCATGCATGTGACCTCTGCATCCCACATGAGGAATCCCATTTATCCCTCTCTGTCCAATGTGCTGATTATTAGCCTCTGCTTTAGGAGCTATAATTATTTGACAAAGAATGCTTTGAAGACCACAAATTCTCATTTCAGTTTATTTCCCTCCTTTGTTCCAGAACAAAGGTCATTTTCTAAAGAACATTTTCCATGTTAAAAACTGTGATAATTTTTCCAAGTGTAGACTAGACCATCAATAGTGATAAAATTTGGTATAAATTAGCACATATGAGGCTTTTAAAAATAATTCTATTATATTTTAATATGTTCAACTATAGTTCAAATTACAAATGAATAATTACATGTCACTGTTTCCTTTTTTCACTTTGCAATTTTGTCTTAGTTCATTCTTATTCACAATGTCAGCTCACAAAAGAGTTCCATTTTGAACAACTGTACTTTTGATGTATTTTCTTGAGGGTTAGTCCATTAATACTAATGAGCCCTCAGGCGTTAGAAATATTATTTTAAAATAGTTTGACTTAAGGTAATATGGAAAATATTGAAATTTTATATAATTTTTCCTCTGTAACTCTAGTAAATAATCCCATCGTGTTAGTTATGGATCTAAGTATAGCGAGACAGAGAAAGAGAGAAAACGAGAAGGGAAGATTTGTTTATCATAAGGAATTGGCTCATGTGATTATGGAGGCTGAGAATTCCCAAGATTTGCTATTGGCAAACTGGAGACCCAGGAGAGCAATGATATAATTCCATCTGAATCTGAGGGCCTGTGTAGAAAGATTGCTGATGGTCTCAACTCCAGCCTGAGTCTGAGTCCAAAGGCAGAAGACTGACATCCCAGCAGGGAGACAGGAAGGCAGAGACAGTGAATGCTCTCTCACTTAGCTTTTCTTCCATACAGGCCTATAATAGATTGGGGGTTGGAGAAGGGGAAATCTGCTTTACTCTATTCATTCAAAAATTAACTTCATCCAGAAACACCCTCATAGACACACTGAGACACACTTGACCAAATAAAGTCATGCACAAAGGTGTTTTGTACCACATATATGATGTAGTCCCATAGGATTATGATGGATCTTAAAAATTCCTATTGCTTAGTGATATCACAGCCATCAAAATGTTGTATTGTGTTGCTGTGAGCTGTGAGACCACAGCACTCTTCCAAGGGTGCCATCATGAGACTGTCGCAAAACAAAACAAAACAAAACAAAACAAAATGGCTCAGCGCCCGTAGCACAGTGGTTATGGCACCAGCCACATACACTGAGGGTGGCAGGTTCAAACCCAGCCCGGGCCAGGTAAACAACAATGAAACTGCGACAAAAAATAGCTGGGCATTGTGGCAGGTGCCTGTAGTCCCAGCTACAAAGGCAAAATAGTGATACTCTCTCTCAAAAAAAACTGTATTGTGATGCATTATGTACATGTTTGTGATGATGCTTGTGTAAACAAAACTATTGCATTGCCAGTTGTGTAAAAATATACAACATACAATTATATATTCTACAAAATAGTTTGTGATGATAATAAATGACTATATTGCTGGTTTATGTATTTACTATACTATACTTATTACATCATTTTAGAGTGTACTTCTACCTTTTTTAAAAATCTCTTCCTTGGCAGTTTTCTCTCCCTCTTTAATTTGAACTTTAACAAGATACTCACATTGGGTATTTTTCTGTCTTTTCTATCTGTAGTGTTCTTCATACAATTAGCTTTCCAAACCCAGCTCTATTATTATTCAATGTCCGAACATTGTTTTGGCTTCTCTATCAAAATTCTCCAGATCCAGTCACCAGTTTCCCATTTTTTTTTTCTGTTTCCCATTCTTGTTTTAACCAACCATTCAATAACATTGGACTTCCACCTTAACGTTCTTTCATCTCATGAATTTTATGACACCACTCTCTCTCAGTTTCCCTTCCACTTCACAAGCTGCTTCTCTTTCAGTCTGATTTGTTGGTTCCCCCTCTTAAAAACCTCTAAATGTTTTCTCTTTGGCTTAGCTCAAAGTTGTCTGCCTTCTAAACACACTCTCTTCTCAGGTGATCTTATCCATTCCTATGACTATAGGTCATCTAAAAAGTGATAACTTCCAAATGTATATTTGAAAAAAATCTCTGTTTTCTCCCCACATATGTCACAGACATTTGTGACTTAAAATATCTAATTCTCATTCTCCTATTCTTCCCTCATCCTCCCTACCTGGTCTCCCCCAATTTTCCCTACCTCACGGATGGCAATATCAACCGTGTAATTTTTCAAGCCTTAGTCTACAATTCATCCTTTGTTCCTCCCATCCTGCCACCTGTCACTTCACATACTATTGGTTCCATCCTGTGCCGTGAGACTGTCCCGGATTGATTCACCATTAATACTCACTCATCTTGACTATTGCAAAAGCAGATTTTCCATCTTTTTTTCTTAACGCCCTACAACTGCGTCCTTTTGAAAACTAAATCATATCAGCTCAGTCCCGCTTTAAACATCCCATGGGCTTTCCATTAAACTTTGAATGAAATCTGAGCTCTATACCACAGCTCCCCAAAAGTGACACCTGCCTCTGCAACCTGAGCTTGTGCTACTTCCTTTGCTGCTCCCTGAGCTCTGCCATGGATTCTTCTTCCTGTACCTGCAGTCCCTGGTGTCTGCCTTTCTCAGGCAATCCCTGTTTTCTCTGCCTGAAATGTTCTTGCGTCGTCTTTTCACACTGGCCCTCTCTCATCACCCGGGCCTCTAGTGAGATGTGTCTTCTTCACAGAGATCTTTCCTAACAACTCAACTGAAAATGCTCCAGTCAGTTTCACATTATCTTCGTTTTCCTCACTGTCTTATCATTTTGCAAAATTATCTTGTTTATCCTTTTCTTGAGTTGGTTATTATCTGGGGTCTTTACGTTAGCCTTATGAGAGCAGGCATTTTATCCCTTTGGCTCTGTGCTGCCTGAACAATTCCTGGCATGCAGTTGACCTTAGTACATGGGGTATGATAAACTGCTCTCATCTGCATGACATAAGAGCACCACATCATGCTACATATAGCCTTCTTCCCCAAAAGGCTGAGAGACCCAGAATATGGGCCCACCAAGGTTATATGGTTTTTTTCTTAAGAATGGCTCTGGCAGCACAGTCATGGTGAGTGAGGTGGGCACAGGGCTCTGGGATGTGATAAACTTATTAAATGTTTGCTATGGCTACCGAAACAAAGCACCACAAATCAAGCGGCTTAAACAATAGGAATTTATTGTGTGGAGGCTAAAAATCTGAGGGCAGGGTGTCAACAAGCTTGGTCCTTCTGAAAACTCAGAGGGACAATCTATTCCATGCCACTCTCCGAGCTGCTGGTTTGCTGGCAATCTTTGCTGTCCCACAGCTGATCTCTGCTTTCACGTTCATATGGACATTCCCCTGTGTGCATGTCCATCCGTAATTTTTCCTTTTTTAAGAGGACACTGGCCATACGGATTAGGACCCATCCTGCTTTAGGGAGATCTCATAACAACTTACATCTGCAAAAACATATTTACAGATAAGGTCACTCACATCCAAGGTACTGGGAGTTGAAACTTCAACATATGAATTTTAGGGGGGATGTAAATATGATTTCTGGGAAGCAAGTAGAGTTCTTCCTAAAGAAAAATGTGTGGTCCCATGATTTAAGAAAATGACAGTGCTTTAATTTTAGAAATCATTAGAAATATTAGAGATGCATTCTTTAAGACATGTATGTGCTATAAATTCATATCTTGTGGCTTAAATATACCAAAAGGAGCTTTGTATCCTATGGCAATGTTTAGGATAAAAAGATGATTTTTCCATTTTTCTCTTAATCTTGTTTTGTGGATACTATAATTAATTTAGGTCCATTATGCTTGATAAGTCACCCAGAAAAAAGAAAATGTAGGTATTAATCACTAAAAAAAATGCTTTCAAAGACTATAAATTAGTTTGATTAGTAGCACAAATCCAAATGAATATGCTAAGTCCCACACACTAATTGTAGCAATCATTCAGCAGACTAACCAAAGTTCTTTGCCACTTGCAGAAGAAAAGGAAAGGAAAATGGACAACAGGGCCATTCTGATGGTGTGCAGCTGACAGTAGAAATGAATGCTTAGGAATAGTAAGAGAATTAAAAGACAGAGATGCCGAGGTACTGGTACAGAGATAACCAAAGGGAGTGAGGATGGGATCCACACAGTGACTGCACTTGTGCACCTAAGTATCTGCCAAGACCACTTTTCTAACTGTGCTTTCTTTTAAGAATTTCTTAATTTAATCCAGTAGTTTCTCTTTCTAAGGGCACTCTTTTCCAACAAATGGAATCTACAGTAGATTTCTCAGAAGACATGTGTATAACACAGAGATAAAAAAGGAAGAAAAATACATTATCAATTTTAATCTACATCTTAAACAGGAATATTTAGATTTCGTATTTTTTACACATTTTAAATAGAATACAATATTTAGTATGAATTTGCCAGATTAGGCTAACAACCATCGTGAATGGTCCCTAAATCTCAGTGTTTTAACATAGGAAATGTTTATTTATCAGTCACATTACATTGAATGTGGGTTAGCAAAAAGCTGCGCAGTTTTTCAAGGGCCAGGATGCTTTTGACCTGGTAGCTTCCTTCCCCATTTCCTTAGAGTCCTCTGCCAGATCCTGTTCAGAGGGTGAGGCAAGAGATGAGCAAAGAGTGTTACCCAGATATCTTATTAACTGGGCCTCCAGCTGACAAACGTCACCTTACTCACATTCGTGGACCAGGACTCGGCCACATGACCCTACTTACTGCAAGGAAGGCTGCAATTTAAGATGTGTCTCTCATCCTGAGAGGAGAAAGAAAAAGAAATTTAGTAGCCTATATTATCCCTGCCACACATTGGAATCATAGTACTTCTATATTTGTCTTCATCACAATAGGTAGAAGATGATTGATAGATATAGGTACACACAAAAAAGTATGTGTGTGGCAGGGGGATGGGGAGGTTAACACATCTAACAGCCAACCTAGCAAACTTTCTCAGCTATTTTAGAAATATTATGTGCACATAAAAATGTAAAGGAAAATCTGACCATAAAGAGGGTTAAATATATGGCTTAATGCAACTTTTTATGTTAAAATAATAGAATTTGGGGGGTAGTGAATGATTGATAGCACAGGCTTCTAGTTATTACGGAGAGGCCTCTTCCCCAATTCACCTTACTAGTGAAGTCATGTTAGCCTGAACTGTTTGGAGATGGTAAAAATTAAGAATGCACTAATGTTAAGAACATATGAATTTGCATTTATAAATACTTCACACTACTTTTTCCTTTTATATAACCCTTGTAATTAACTAAATAATCACTGCTTTTTATTCCCCTGGGAGTTATATTAGTTAATGTCACTGAGTTTTTGTCAACTTGTCATTAAAAAGTAATACAAGTATTGTAGCCTATCTGAATACACCTTAAAGAAATGGAAAGATTGGAAATGCTGTCTGCTTGTTAAGGCCTGTTATTATTTCTTGAAAATATTTCTTATATTCTTTATCCTAAGAACATTTGCACTAGACTGTTTATCGCAGCTCAATTTACAATCACCAAAATGTGGAAACAACCTAAGTGTCCACCAACCCAGGAATGGATTAACAAGCCATGGTATATGTATACCATGGAATCCTATTCAGTCACTCAATAAGATGAAGACTTTACATCTTTTGTATTAACCTAGATGGAGGTGGAACACATTCTTCTTAGTAAAGCATCACAAGAATGGAGAAGCAAGAATCCAAGGTACTCAGTTCTAATAAGAAGGCAGTAGATGAGCTAATATGAGGTGGGGGGTATAGGGGAATGAAGGATCTGGGAGAGGGAAGGTGGAAGGGAGATGGGGGTCACAGTGTATGGCACACATCTTGGGGGTGGGACACAATTACGAGGGGGACTTTACCTAACAACCGCAATCAGTGTAACCTAATTCTTTGTACCCTCAATGAATCCCAAACAATAAAAAAAGATCAGTAATAGTAATGCTTAGTCCCTAGAGGAAAGGAGTCTTGCAGGATCTTTTCTGGTGGAAACATTTACATGCAAATACATGTTGCCATGTGTATGCCCCGCAAGGATACAGACCATATTCCACGTTGACCAGACTCAAGCAGCAGAAAAATAATCTAATGGAAGTCTTACAACTTTTTCTGGGAGGTGTCATGCCCCTCTGAGGCATTGCTAAAGAAATTACAGTGCCATAATGAGACTCATAATTCATGTCAGCCTCAAGCCTTTTCATTCATTTATAAATGGTTTAGTGCCCTGTGATTCATAATGTCATGAGCTGGTTTTCTTTCAGAACCATCATGCTCTTATTAATACCAACCATTTCTGCTTCTTGCCAAGAGACAAGCCCGGTAGTAATATATCATAAAGTTTAGTGCTCTCCTGGAATTGTTATAGGCAAAATTTTTTTGAAAGTGCCAGTTTTTAGAAAAAATTAAATCTTGACAAAAGTATCAAGAAAGCAAGGAAAGATCTCTACACCACCCAAAACTTATTTAAGAGTTTTTCTCCATTATTAATATAATGCAAATTTTATTTTTATGTGAGAACAGTTCTATCCAAAGAAGGATAAACTTTAATATTTAATTGATATAAAATTAAGATGCAATTGGCCATCTACATTACAAGGCATGGAATAGGAAGTCCTCTGGGCTTCAATCTTATTTTTATATTTTATCTCTATTTTAACAAATAATAATGTTTACAATGCATTTTCTTTTCTTAAAGACATCACTCAGTAATTAATGTTTTTAGGTAATTAAAAAAATTAAATATGATCCTATTAAGCAAAACAATTAAAGCAGTTCTTAAAATTATTCAAAATTCATAACATAAAATGCACATTATCAAGGAGTAGGTAACTCCATTATCTCTATGACTATTGTGCTTCACTGGCAATTTCCTCTCTAAAATCCATTTGCTGTTCCACTCATAAGATCAATTTGTTATCACCTGAGTCACAATACGTCACAGCAGTGTGGCATAGCTATGTGACAGAAATGACCTTTGTTTGATTCTATTCCATTCAACAGAATTCATTGAATTCACCTATTAATCTACAGGCCCACTGAAGGCTCTATCTTGTTCCAGTTCTGAGCCAATTCAAATTTACCCAGGAGGTTATCAATAGCTGCAGATGCCCCACCCCACTGGGGTTACAATCTGCCTGATCTGGAATTCTATCGGCCAAGGATGCTCACTGTAGGTTTTTTTTATGGGCGTCCCTGCTGCCTTCTGTTGTTAAATGAGATGCTGTTTCCTCTTCCTGCATTTTTACCTCATTCTGAGTCTTGCCTTCACATCTGAGGGCTCTTCTGCCCCAGGCTTTCTCCCTGATATGGAATCTTGTGTCAGACCTGAGCTTCAAAACTGGAGTTTTGCTGCTGATTGGAAGAGTTTCTAATGAAGAGCATCTCTCTTATGAGTCCAGTTTTGGTTACTAACTGCACAATTTACCAACAAACTAAGTGACAATGGGCAGGCTAATTTTCTCTGAGACACACAGTCTCAGCTTAGTTCTCTAATCACGTTTTTTGTTTGTTTGTTTTGATTTTTTGGCCAGGGGTCTAAGAAAGAACAGGTTATTTTATAAACTTTGTGTCCTTCTCCTTTAATATGAATAATTTGATTCATAGTAAAGGAGAATTATTCCTATTGAAAGTGGGTGATGTTGGGGGAAAAAATTAGATTTCACCACAGCCTTAAGAGGAAAAGAAAAAAAAAATCACTGAGGAAAAAATAAAGAATAGGAGAAAGATGGATTCCACTAAAAAAGGGAGCAAATTAGAAGTTTCTTCTTGTGTCCTTATTTCCAGCCAATGTTTTTTCCTTAAAAATGGCACAAACAATTAAGAATTTTTAACAAACTTAACTTAGGCGAGATATACTAATCATCAGTTTGGGAGATAGACAATGCTTAAGGTTTGAGTTCAGCCTGTACTCTAATTTTAACATTATTCTACTCACTTCATTCTCCTTATAAATTCACATTTTAAACTAAAGCAATAATATTTTCAATTCATTTGAAAATATGCATTGTAGCCAATCAATTTAATTTATTTTAGCAGACATCTAGTAGGTGACTACTTAAGAAGTAAATGATTGAGGGATTATGATAGGCCAGGAAATTTCTAGCATTTTATATGTATTAAATATATGTATGAAATAGTTTGCTCTTTTCAATAATCTCTGTGATATAAGTATTACCATCATTCCCATTTTACAGATCAGAAGTCTGAGGTACAGTTAGGTTAAGGAGCTTTCTCAAGTCCACACATATATTATGTGATGGAGCAGGATATGAACCCAGGCAGTCTGTCAACAGTATGACCTAACATTATACCCAAGTACATGTAATATATGTACACACTAGAATTTGTCTTAATGTTTCTAACACTAAAAATCAATGATTAAAGAAATGGAGTGTACATACTATTTAGCACATGCCAATGGCAGCTTACAAATACTTAAAAAACAGCTGCTTTGCTTACAGAACTTTGGAAAAATCTAGCAAGCAAGGCAAATTCATATTTTACACGTCATGGTAATTTTTATCCATTTTACATTTCAAACCACTTTCCCTTCTTGTTTTAATAAGGAATGATAAATTTATCATACCATTTAGCAGTATTTTGTAAAAGTGTGTTCCATGGAACACCTGTTTCCAAATCAAATATTCAGATTCTAAATTTTCACCCCAAACTTTCTGCAAGAGAATCTGATGTGGAGCCTGTAGTCTGCATTTTTACAAGTTTTCCTGTGAGTCTAATGCCAATCTGGAGTTTGATTTAGAAGCTGTAGAGCTTCCTGGCCAGCTTTCAATGTATCTCTTTTGCCTGCTCCAGTTTAGACTAATTAGATCGAAAGATACTAACTTTCCACTCGCTAGTCCTAATTATCTGTCTAAGAAATGCAACCTCTTTTAAGTGGCTGCCAAATAGTTCATACAGCCTTGACCTCTCCTATGCAGATCACAAAGAAAAATAATGAAGACTCACAAGCCTGTGTCCAGCCCAACAATATCCAGTTCCTAATAAGTGAAAATGTTACCCTTCATGCCTCGGCAGACACATTATATTATAGTTTCCTCCTTTAAGTATTTTTTAAGGCTTAATTTACCTTGACTTTTCTTGGCTAAGCACTGACGGTAAACATTTTATGGCCTGCTTTCTCTGTGTGTCTTAAATCTAGATATTTTTCCCCTAGTGATTCTCCCAAGCAAGCAACTTACAATTTCCTAAAATGTTTGAAAGTATTTTGAACAGAATTGTTTCCCACCAAGCTTATTGGCTCCCATCATATATTATGCTATCAAAGCAATTTCATTCTCACTCAGCCATAGTTAAAGCCAACTCTGAAGTCAGAGTGTATTATGACCAACAGGGTATTGGACCACAGCCAGGTTGAGCGTCATCAAGTGAGGCTTCCTATACGTGGCCCAGCTGGTCTGTACAATAAGTGAAGAATCCCAGACAACTTCTGTGGGGTCAGCTGAAGCAGATGTTACGACTAGAAACTTGAAAAATAGCCCTGTATGGACATACTGAGACACAATTATAAAGGATGTAGATTATTTGTGAACTGCCAAGAAAAATCAGCAGAAGAGCAGATCCTGTAGGTAGTAATCAAAGTGAACATGATTAATTTTGAAAAAAGCTGTTAATATGAAAATATGAGGCATGACTAAGTAAAAAGGAGAGCTGGGCATAGAACACAATTCTCACAGCCACTTAGAAAAGAATGAAATATAAAAATATATTTTGCAAGGTTTTATTATTTGTTCCGATACAGTGAGAGAACAAGTAGTCACATATCCACCTGTTGAAATCTAATGCTCAGTTTGCATTGCAATATAGGTCATAGTTCTAATTTAAAGGAATTATTGTTTTTTCCCCCAAAATTTTAAGGGGATACACATGTTTTTGTTACATTAATACCTTGTTTAATGCTGAAGTCTGGGTTCTTAAGGTGCTTGTCACCAGAATAGTATTCAACCCAACAGGTACATTTTTACCCCCTCCACTCTCCACCTTTCTTGGTTTCCAATGTCTTCGTGTCAATGTATACCCAGTGTTTACCCCCCAGTTATCAGGGAGTGTATGTGGTATTTGTTTTTTCCATTCCTGAGATACTTCACTCAGGATGATGGTCTCTAGTTCCATCCAAAATACACATATATATATTTTTTCTTATTCCACTTATCAGTTGATGGACACTTAGGTTGATTTCATACCTTTGCCTTTGTAAATTGTGCTGTGATAAATATGTACGTGCAGGTTTATAAACGTTTGTTTTTATAAATGTTTCCTGCACTCTGGGTAGCCCCCAGTAGTGCTATTGTTAGATTGAAGAGTAGGCCTACTTTTAGTTCTTTGGATGTTGGGAACGGCTCAAGTGATTTTACATCTATTACCAAATAAACACTACCCAAGAGCCCGATGAGTTAAGTACTATCTTAGGAGACCTGCATTTTAGGGAGAAGCAAAGAAGACATGAACATTTGTAGTAACCTACCCAGATAAAGCTTAAATAACTCACTCAAAATTCCGTACTAGTGAGGAATGAGGCTGCATTTTAAACTCAGGTAATCTGATTCCAGATGCTCTCGCCTTTCCTGATTCTAAAGTCCTGGGCACTAAATCTACTGTTTCTGGGAAATTTATGTGCCACCTCCAAAACAGAAAATAATAACTATATGGAAATTTAAAAAATTAAATTATGGCATTTGACCAAGAAAGACAATTGAAAAAAAAAATCTCCTTCTTATCCCATTGCTTCTGAATGGGAACTGGATGAAGAGTGACTACTAGGAAGAAGGGCCTGACATTAGAGAGATTAAGAGCCAGGGAATCTGCTAGATGGGAAAGTGCTGACAAAGAGGCAGCGTTTCTATAATGAAGGGGTGGACAGCAGCATTGAACACTGCAGGGAATTCAAATGAGAAGAGGATTGAAAAGTGGTCATTGGGCATATACCTAGTAATGGATTGCAGGATCAAATGGAAGGTCTCTTTGAGGATTCTCTATACTTCTTTCCAAAAGGGCTGTGTTAGTTTGCAGTCCCACCCCCCATGTGTAAGTGTTCCCTTCTCTCCAATCCCGTGCCAGCATCTGCATCTTTGGGACCTTATGATGTGGTCTATTCTCACCAGGGTTAAGTGATATCTCATGGTGGTTTTCATTTACATTTCTCTGATGATTAGGGGTGATGAGCACTGTTTCACATGTTTGCTGGCCATTCATGTCTTCTTGGGAGAAGGTTCTGTTTGTATCCCTTGCCCAATGACAAATGGGATTGTTTGCTCTTTCCTTGTTGATGAGTTTGAGTTCTCTGTAGAGTCTGGTTATTAGCCCTTTGTCTGATTTGTAACACGAAAATGTCTTCTCCCATCCTGAAAGTTGTCTCTTTGCTTTAGTTGTTGTTTAACATATGGACATTTGCACTAGTATGTGCACCTCACCTCAATTCACAATCGCCAAGCTGTGGAAACAACCCCAGTGCACATCGACCCATGAATGGATTAACAAACTGTGGTATATGTACACCATGGAATACTATTCAGCCATAAAGGAAGATGGAAACTTAACATCTGTTGTATTTACCTGGATGCATTTGGAGACCATCCTCCTAAGTAAATTGTCACAAGAATGGAAATGGCAGCATCCAATGTACTTGATACTAATATGATAGTAGTAGATGAACAACTACATACCCGCACAAGAAAAAAAACACAATTAAATTCAAACGGGAGGGGGAGGAGGCAGGTGGAAGAGAGGAGCAGGGAGAACGTTTGGTAAGCTGTCACCTATAGCGTAGTGGTATATGGCACGCCTCATGGGCGAAGGGCTCAACTACAACTCGGACTTTACCTAACAAGTGTAAACAAAGTAACTGAATAATTTGTACCCATATATAAATCTGAAAAAAATAAAAGTCTAAAAATTTTTAAAAAGGAAAGTGGTTATTTAATTTAGGAATCCAGAGACTGAGTTTAGAGAAAGCAGTTTCAGTGCAACCAGTTTGTAGAGGGCCAAAAATAAATCTAAACATGCAAATGTGTGCTGTGCCACTCCAGGGGTATAAATGTAGAACTAAACTACATCACATTTCAGAAAATTCAGTTGTGCAATATTGTGGCAGACTGGGAATATTTATCTTAGTTTTAAAAATTGTTTTCTTTAATAAAATGCCGCTATTTAATAGGAATGGAACAAATATCCAGAAGTATAAAAGAAAATTGGTGAAATATTTTCTTCCCTTCCCTGTCAGCCAGCTGCACTGTTTGTTCCCCATTTCTTCCTATGAGTAATCATTCTTACTCGTTTCTTCTTTATATTTCAGTGATTTTTTTTTTTAAATAAAGAACACACACACTCTTCTATATGGGGGTATTATACTGTAAGGGACTCTTTTTCTTCCTAATACATCTATCCTGATGTTCATTCCATGTTAATACATAAAAATTTTCTTTTTCAAAAAGTTTGAATAATATTCTATTGGGGGATATAGTGTGATTTATATCACTAGTTCAGTACAAATGAAAATTAGTTTGCTTGTAAATTTTTGCTGTCACAAAAGGGTCTACAGTGTTTTACATGTATAACCTTGTACATATTCATTTGCACATAAGCAAGTAAACCTCTCAGATAAATTCCTAGAAGTGGGTTTGCTGAAGTGGGGGATACAGACTGTTGCAAAATTATTATAGACTTCTAAAGGGCCACTTCTTATTGTACAAATTTGCCATGCCATGATCAATCTATGAAATCACCTATTTTCTCCTTCCCCACTAATGCTGTGTTAGCAAATTTTAAAACTTACTTTTTCAAATATGATAGGTAAAATATATCTCAATATAGTTTTCAGTAACGTTTATTTGAACAAAAGTTGATTTTATGTCATTTGCAGTAGATTTCCCATTTAACGTCTATTCATGAATTGATTTGTTTTTCTTTAAGTGGCTGTTATTTTTCTTACTATATACTAGATGACGTATGCAGGAGCTAATGAGACAAGTTAAAAGAATTTTGGGCCAGTTTGTTAGGCATGTTTTCATGATGTGGAAGTTTTTTTTTTTTTTTTTTTTTAAGTTTTATAGAGGTGAATTTATTAGGCTGCTCTTTATGGTTTCTGAAATTTGTATCATAGTTAAAGAGGTCATCTTCACTTTGAGGTTATAAAATACTTATTTTATAATTTGGGATATTTGGAACATTTTCTTTTTTGTACTATATTTTTTCCTGTTCTGTTTTAGGAATTGTCTTTGTATGCAGTATAAGATATGTCCCCCATTTTATTTTTTCCAGATGTTATCCAAATGTTACAACACCATTAATTCAACAATCCACTTTGCCCAACTTGCTTGAAATGGCACTTTATCTCATATTAAACACACTCACTCATGCACACATATTTGCCTATTACTGAAATTTCTCTTTAATTCTACTGATATTTCTGTACATGCATTTTAAGCAATGCTATTATAGCATGCTTTAATATCTGTTAGACTTTACATTCTAATTTTTCCCTCATGGAGTTTTGCTAATTATTCTTGTTTACGGGCATGTGTCCAAAATGTTGTGGGTTCAGTTTACAGACCACCACAATATACTGAATATTGCAATAGACTGAATCACATAAAGTTTTTGGTTTCCCATTGCATATAAAAGTTGTACTTACCTGATACTGTAGTCTATTAATTGCAACGGTGTTATGCCTAAGAAAAGAATGTGCATGCCTTAATAGTACCACATTGCTAAAAAGTTCTAAAAATTATCTGGACCTTCAGTGAGTCATAATCTTTTGCTGGTAGAAGATCTTGCCTTGATGTTGGTAGCTGCTGACTGATCACTGTGGTGGTTGCTGAAGGTTGGAGTGACTGTGGCAATTAATTAAAATAAAACAGTAATAAAATGTGCTGCATCAACTGACTGTTTATTGCACGAACGATTTCTCTGTAGCATGTAAGGGCAGTTGATGGCATTTTACCTAGACTAGAACTTCTTTCAAAATTAGAGTCTATCCTCTCAAACTGCTACTGGCTTATCAATTAAGGTTTTGAAATATTCTAAATCCTTTGTTATTGATAATGACATTCACAGCATCATCATCAGAAATAGATTCCATCTCAGGAAACCATTTTCTTAGCTTATCCGTAAGAAACAATGCCTTAAGAGCTCAAGCTTTATCATGAGATTGGAGCAATTCCGTCCTATCTTCAGTCCCTACTTCTAATCTTGGTTCCTTGCTGTCTTCATCATATTTGAGTTACTTCCCCTCATTTAAGTCTTAAACCATGAGGGTTGGGAATCAACTTCTTCCAAACTTCTGTTAATGTTGATATTTTTGTCTTCTCCGTGAATCACTAATGTTCTTAGTGTCATTGAAAGTGGTGGATTATTTCTAGAAGGTTTTCAATTTATTTTGCCCAGATCTATCAGAGAAATCGCTATGTCAGCAATAACCTAGCAAGATGCACTTCTAAAGTGATAAGAATTGAAAGTCAAAACTACTTCTTGATCCATGGGCTGCAGAACAGATGTTGTGTTCATAGGCATGAAAATAATATTAATCTCGTATATTCCCATCAGAGCTTTTGGTGACTAGGTACATTATCAATGAGCAGTAATATTTTGGAAAAAATCTTATTTTTGAGCATTAAGTCTCAACAGTGGGCTTAAAATACTCAGTAAACCGTGCTGTAAACAGATGGGCTATCATTCAAGCTTTGTGGTTTTATTTACAGATTACAGGCAGAACATGGTTATCACAATTCTTAAAGACTCTAGGATTTTTGAAATGGTAAATAAGCAGTGGCTTCAACTTAAAGTCACCAGCTGCATTAGCCTCTAACAAGAGAGTCATCCTGGCTTTGAAGATTTGAGTCCAGGTATTAGCTTTTCCTCTTAGTTATGGAAGTCCTAGATAACATCTTCTTCCAAAAGCAGGCTATATCATCCACAGTGAAAATCTGTTGTTTAGTGTACCCATGTTCATCAACAGTCTCAGCTAGCTAGACCTTCTGGGTAACTCCCTGCGGCTTCTGCATCAGCCCTGGCTGCCTCACCTTGCATTGTCATGCAAGGGAGATGGCTTCTTTCCTTAAGCCTCATGAACAAACCTCTGCTCGCTTCCTACACTTCTTTTGCAGCTTCTTCACCTCTCTAGTCCTTTATAGAATTGAAAAGAGTTTGGGCCTTCCTCAGGATTAAAGTTTTGTTAACAGGAATGTTGTGGCTGATTTGATCTTCTGTCTAGACTACTAACACTTTTCCACATCAGGAATAAGACTGTTTCACTTTTTTTATCATCCACGTGTTCACTGGAGTAGCATTTCCTTCAAGAACTTTTTCTTTGTATTCGCAATGTGGCTAACCGTTTGGTGCAAGAGGCCTAGCTTTCAGCTCATCTCAGTTTTCAAAATGCCTTCCTCACTTAACTTACTGAATTTTAGCTTTTGACTTCAAGCGAGAGACATGATTCTTCCTTTCATTTGAATACTCAGAGGCATTGTAAGATTATTAATTAGCATGATTTCGGTATTGTTATGTCTCCAAGAATAGGGAGAAGAGACGGATAAAGATAGGGAATGGCCAGTCAATGTAGCAGACAGGACACATACATCACAACATTTATCAATTAAGTTTTGAGGTGAGGTTTTTAGGACCCCCAAACAATTGCAATAGTAACATCAAAAATCACTGGTCACGGATCACCATAACAAGTGGAAAATTCTATAACATCAATAAAAATGATGAGATTATTTTATATTTACTTCCCATTTTAAAAAATATGTTTAGTTTTTACAAACTATATTGTATCTTACCTTCCCCTTGACACTGTAATGGCATTTGCTGGCCAACTTATTGTAAATGCTGCATAAAGGTAAAAGTAAAAACATAAAAAATGTTTGAAATAGTGCAAAAATTACCAAAATGTGACCCAGAAACATAAAGTGAGCACACGCTATTAGAAAAATGGTGCTGATAAACCAGCTCACTATAGTGTAAAGTTTTTTTGTTTTTGTTTTTTAAAAGCATTGTGAAGCACAATAAGGTCCGTGCAATGTGGAAGGTCTGCCTGTATTTATTTTTATGTAAAATTATCACTGTATTGTGAAAGTGTATTAATACTATTTCATTTTATGTTGCATTTAATTCATTTAATAATTTAATTAAATTAATTTAAATTATTAGGAGTTTGAGGTTTCTTATCCTAGAATATAGATCCACTGTACAGTGGTTTAAGTGGTTTAAGTTTTTATGTGACATATAAGTATTTCAAATTTTTCTTCCTATGTATAAAATCATTTATAAGAATTTTCTTTTTGCTTTTATCATAATACACTTTTTATTACGCATGCCCTCTAATTTAGTTTTACATATGGAAGCTAATGAAAGATAAATATTAATTTTGTATCTTGTTATTTAGTGAACTGTCTTATTTTTGTAGCATTTTTAGTTGATTAAGATTCTGTAAGGATATGATGATGTCATCAACAAATAGTGCTAGTATCACTATTTTCTTAAGTTTTATATCTCTGATGTCTTATTACTTTTTATAATTCCCTTCTCAGTATATTTAATACATTTTAAAATAATTATGGTGACCAAAACAGGTGACAGACACTGCACACATTTAAACAGAGGAAGTTTAATAGAAAGAATTACCTGAACTATCATAAGCTAGAACTATAAAAACACAAAGAAAACTCTAAAGGATACCCACGCTTGAGGAGCGTAGCCAAGGAAGGATGAACTTAGAAGGGTTCCATCCCAAGTCCGGGAATCAGACCTTCTTGGAGAACGTGTAAATGGACCCCACTGGATGGAGAAGGCCAGAGTTACATCCGTAGTCACTGAAAAAGTAGAAAACCCCATTTTTGAGCACCGTGTGTTGCAACTGTCAGGCAGAGAAGATTGGCAAGGGACTGCGGCTGGAATGTGAGCAGGAAACACACTCTGGGCCAACTGAGGTGAGGCTGGTGAGCGAGTAGACCCAGAAAGGACACTGCAGGGACAGGGTCTATGGAGTTACTTCTGCAACAGAAGATGCAGGGGACTGAGGTCATCAGGCTCCAAGTGGAGCTGCGAGGTTTCACTGCATTTCGCAGGAACCGTTGAGGAAGAGCATCCTCCAATGTTACCACAGGCACCATCACAGAAAAGCCCCTTTGCTCCTGCAGTGTTTCTCTAGCGCCCTCTCCCAATAAATCTTAGCACTGTGTTCTCTGAGAAGGAAAAGAGTTTAGCTCCATTATCAGAGAGTAAGTACTGAAGGGTGAATTTGGAACAGAGAGGCAATAAATTAATAAATGCATAGTGGTATCTTTGCTTAGTTTCTGATTTTTAATGGGACCGTTTTAGTATCTCCTCAGTAAGCATGATACTTGATTTTGAGCTGAGATAGATATATATTACACATTCCATGTGAAGAAAGTTTGAACTTTATTGAGATGTTTTTAAATTTGTGAATAGAATGTTATTATGTTGGATTATTTTATCATCTGTGAAAATACAAATATAATTTTTCTTACTATTATGGTGAGATAGAGTTGTAGATATCTTGTTTTTAAAATATTTTTTGCATACTAAAGAATTAACTCCACTTGAAATGGGACATTTGTAAGTATGGTGCTGTGTTCTTTTTGTTAATATTTTATCTTGAATTTTTGCATTGGTCCATAGGTCTTTCCTGATGTGTGTAATCTTGGTTGGGCCTTGGTGTTGTGTCTGCTCACAAAGTGGAAGTTTTCCCTCTCTGTTGTTTGGTCTTATTTGAAAATATTGTTCCAATGTTAGTATATATGCTGCTGAAGCAAGCACATCTGCTTTGAAAATAATGGGAAAAGAAAAGCCTTTAGCACTGAGACATATGCTTAGTACATAACCACTCCACGGTCCAAGATGCCATTGCCCAAAATGAAATGGTGGTGCATGATGTCCCTGTGAAATTTAAAATTTAATTTAAATGGTGGCATACAGAATCTGGAGGTTTTCAAATACTTGAATGAATATGTTCTAGGAACCAACAGTGGAGATAGTAGACATGACGGCACAGAAGGACGAGTGGGTAACCTTCCCTGAAACCTCACAGAACACAGAAAGATGAGGTAGAAACAAACCAAATGTTTGTTGGCTGTCTGGGTCACCAATGTAAATGGAGGTGATTAAATCCTAGGAGTCAATGCAAACATTTAGATTCTGCTGAGTGTATTGTTGAAGAGGACAAAGAAATAGAGAGGTGACAAATAAATAAAGGAAATATAAAATGTCTAGTTATTGTAACATACATCAAAATCAGAGAGTTTTGCCCACTGTTAGGCTGAGCAGAAAATGAAAAAATATGTCTGTGGTTTCTTATGAGATCTCAACAAAATGAATCTCTGAAGACTTGAGTGACCTAAAACTTACACAGTCCTCTTAGTCAAGTACCATCAAACTTAGGGCTGATTTTCTGAACAAACTACAGTGAAATATACAAACAAAAGAAAAATATAACAAGGCTGAATTTCTACATTTTATTGGTAGTGTTTGAGTTTTGGAAAAACTTGTATAATGGAAGAATTATTTAAATAAGAAATTATGCCAGTTAGGCTTCAAAAGTTTTCACCATAGCCTTGGCTAAAAAGATATTTTTTGAAGACCTCTTCATCAAGTAAAGGGTTTAACTCATCTACTGCCCTCATATTGGTGGGGGGGTGGGGTAGGGGAATGAGCAAGTGGGGAGAGGGGAGGACTGAGGAGGATGGGGGGTCATAGTGTATGGCACACCTCTTGGGGGTGAGACACAATTATAAGGGTGCCCTTATCTAACAAATGCAATCAATGTAACCTAATTCTTTGTAGCCTCAATGAATTCCAATCAATAAAAAAAAGAAGACCAAAGGGATACATACCGAGACATTAACGTGGTTATTTCTGGACCATGGAATCAGGGTTGATTTTATAGTCTTCTTTGTGCTCATTTTGTTTTCCAGTTTTACAATAAACATGGATTGCTTTTATAATGGGGGGGGGAGGAAGTAAACATTTAAGCTGCAAATAGGTAGTTCAAGTGATAAACTAAGTATCAGTTTTGACAAATTTGTTTGATAAACAGCACGTTATGAATCTGAGGTCATCAAGAAAATTCTTTGTAAACAGCTCTCAAAACTTTAAACTAGAAAAAGCACTTCAAGGGGGGATCAGGGTGCCCCCATGCTGTGGTATCATTGATGACTTTGCCCAAATTTTCATATACAGAATTTCTGTTAATGCTTTGCATCTGGCATCCCCATCGCTAATTCATCAAACTCTTCTAGGTTATCGTGATAAGCTACAGCTCCCCTATCTTTTATTTCACAGCTTCTTAACATTAACAGTTATTATTACCTTTGGAGTCATGGTGGACGTCTTAATGTTAATACAAAATGTTTATGTTTCATTCATGTGGGCAAATGTACATTTCCCACTGGACTTTTTTTTTTTTTTTTTTTTTTGTAGAGACAAGTTTCACCTTATGGCCCTCGATAGAGTGCCGTGGCCTCACACAGCTCCATCTTCTGAGTTCTCTTCTTGGCTTCTCTCCACTTTCTCTTGGTTGGACCTTACATTTAATTGGAAGTTTCTAGAAGCTTTTAAAAATATCTTGCAGTTTGTCTCCCAATCTTATTAAGAATGGAATTTTTACTTTTGTCTTCAATTCTCCTCATTATTTTTAGAGGACAGGAAAGAATGCTTAGTTTATATAGCTATTTTTATCATAAATATATTCATCTCATTTATCTATCCCAAATGGTAAAGGAAATTAGGGCATTACAACATGCCTGTCTTTCTGTAAGTTGTGTGATTTCTCAAAATTGTGAAAAGCAATAAAAATTATCAAAAAAGAGTCTACTTCTAGTTTTGTTGGGTTTCAAGGCAGCTTCTTGCCTTCTAAAATGGTCAGGATTTTAGGCAGCTGCCTTGTTTCTCAGTTCTTAGAACACTCATAGTAGAAAAACAGCCAGAGACCCCGAAGAAAGGCAAGCATGAAACAAAGTTTACTGAGAAAGAGAAAGATAGCTTTATGAAGTGAGGAAGCTTACAAAGCCGGACATGTTCCCCATAGACAGTGAATGGGTCTCCTTTGCCAGAGCAAGTGGGCAAAGAGGCCTTGAACATGGCCTTGGGTTCTTTTATGTTGCCTGCATTGGGCTTATCTCATGAATCAGAGATCACCTTGGAACCAGAGTCTTACTGGGCACGTGGACCTCCCATGAACCTCTCTGAGAGGCTAATGATAATTAGTCTTGAGGCTGTTATAGGTCACCTTCAAGACTCTATTATACCTGTTGTCAGGATAGAGAGTCTTATATATCCTTTTGCTGTTGGCATAGTCACTAAGTACCATTTGGTAGATTGGAAGCATGAGCCCTCCTCCCCAGATGTGGGCAATCACTTGGGACAGAATTAAGGTGGGCAGCACCAAGATGGGGGGCCTGGAGGCCCCACTTTTTCCTCCTTCCTAGGAGATTGTTCTTAACTAACAGTTTCACATCACTCTTCTTTACTACTAATAATAACAGTTCCCTTCTCTTTCATGGTTTCTGCTACAGTTCCACCAAGGGCACAAAAGCAAACCTAGTTTTCTTTTACTTTCTGTATTACTTGCCTCTCACAAGCTTGGGTTCTTCTACTTTAAAGAGTTCCAGGGCAATCAAGATTTTTTGGGGGGAAGACTGGTTGTTTCTAGCCACTGCCAGGAGAAATGTATTGCCCCTGTGCTCAGTGGTTGATCCCAGCCATTGCCTCATTTCAAATTATAATTTAAGCTTCAGAATTGCTTCCCTAAAATTTTTCAGCTTCTTATCCTTGGCTCCTTTGGAAATTGGCTTCCATTTCTCTATTTCATTCATGCAAGCAAGAACAGGTGGAGGACCTCTGTTGATAGTCTACAGGTTTGAATTGCAGAGTGATGGAAGCCAAGACCTCCTGAGGTATTTGGGACACATTTTCTCTTTGGATCACTGACACAGCCTGAATAGTGTTGGCATGTGAGGCACAGTGCCAGACTCATGGCACACACCCATATCCCCAGGAAACCAGCTACTGTAAGTCTTTCCAAAGCTGCTATCTTATTGCTATTGGATATCATTAAATACTGGTTCATGCAACAGAAAAATAGAACAGTTCAAGTGAGCAAATAGAAAATTCCTAAAGAAGGGCTGTGTCTGTCGAGGACATTAATATAACAGAAAAAAAACACTTAAGTACAAAATGATGCAGTGTGATTTTACCTTATGAGATTTCGTATTAACTTTATTGGGTCTGTTACTTTTGTATCTTGATTGTGTACATCCATCCATCCCTCCATACACATATATGGGTTCATTGGGGTACATATATATAAGCGTGTGTGTGTATGTATGTATGTATATGATCAAGATACAAAAGTAACAAACCCAGAATATATATGTTCTTTTTTTTTTTTTTTTTTCTTTTTAAGACAGAGGTTCACACTGTTGCCCGGATAGAGCATCATAGCATCATCATTGCTCACAGCAACCTCAAACTCTTGGGCTCAAAGTGATTCTCTTGCCTCAGCCCCTGAGTAGCTGGGACTACAGATGCCACTACAATACCCAGCTAGTTTTTCTATTTTTAGTAGAGATGGGCTCTTGCTCTTGCTTAGGTTGGTCTGGAATTAATGAGCTCAAGCAGTCAGCCTCCCAGAGTGCTGGGATTAAGGTGTGAGCCACTGTGCCTGGCCTTGATCATGTTTTAATATAATGGTTAATATAATTAACCACCGTTTATATAAACCTGGAATCTGTTGTTAAGGAAGCTATCTTTTATTTTTACCCTTAGAGCATTTTGATGAATGAAAAGAAATAACTTTCCTGTGTTTATCCACATACACCATCATCTGCAGGTGTTTTTTTGTTTGTTTGTTTTTTTATTGTTTGGAATTCATGGAGGGTGCAGAGAATTAGGTTACACTGATTGTGGTTGTTAGGTAAAGTCTGTCTTGTAATTGTGCCCCATCCCAGGATGTGTGCCATACACCGTGACCTACCATTCCCCCTCTCCTCCCCAATCCCTCATTCCCCTCCCCCACACCTTGTATTAGCTCATCCACTATCTTCATATTAGAATTGAGTACATAGGATTCTTGCTTCTTCATTCTTGTGATTCTTTACTAAGAAGAATGTGTTCCACTTCCATCCAGGTTAATACAAAAGATGTAAAGTCTCCATTTTTTTTAGTGGTTGAATAGTATTCCTTGGTATATATACACCACAGTTTGTTAATCCATTCCTGGGTTGGTGGGCACTTAGGTTGTTTCCACATTTTGGTGATTGTAAATTGAGCTGCAATAAACAGTCTAGTGCAAATGGCCTTGTGTAGGTTTTTAGTCATTAGAAAACTGCAGGCTCTGCTTCAAATTCAGCATAATCTTCTAAGAGGTATGGAATAGAGCTAGATGTGTGTCAATCTGAAATGTATGACTTTAAAAATCATGCCCACTGAATGAAATCAAAATTCTCTATATATCCAGAGATTTGGTCTTTATTTCATCTTTCTCAATATACAAACCTAATTCCAGCAGGTCAGAATCCCCCTTCTCATCTTTCCCATTTGCCATCCCCTTTCCCTCCAGCTACATCAGTATGTTTATAACTGACATCACTGAACTCACCTTCGTTTTCCATCTCTATCATGGCAGCCAGTCCTCCTTTACCAGTTCCAGGGTAGCTCACAATGCCTCTTCCATGGAGCATTATTTAATTTATACCCATAATACTCATATCCTTGTTCTATGCTTGGGAACATATCATTCAACTATTAGAGGTATACTTTTTCAAAATGTATCTAATGTTAACTTGTTTAAGACACATCATTTTCTTAGTCTGTTATGAACAACAGAAAGCAATTTATTCTGATTAAGCAAAAGTTTATTAAAAGGATACTGGATATCACACATAATTATTGAAAGTTCTAGAGAATAAGAATTGAGTATACGCTTCTGGATAGAATGGCTGAGATATGCCATGTTTATGCCACTGTTTTAATGGCAAAACTGTCACCAATAGTGCTGGCCCACGTGACTGTCACACAAAACTGCTGCTGCTGCTGATGCCACTAGTACAATATCTGCACAAGAAAATTGAACTGCAACCACTAGAAAGTTACCACCACTCCTATCATTGCCACCAGGGGCAGCACCGTGACCATCAAAGGGTTGGGCTTCCTCTGAGATGGTTTAACATGCCAGGTTTGTACAGAGAGGGGAAAGAAGTAGGACTGGCAAAGGTAGAAGTTGAGCTGTGATACAGGCCCAGCAATCTTTGGAACTAATAGTTGTCCCTATGCATGTCAAAATGCCGATATTTGTATACCCCCATATCGTATGTCATATCTAATAATCATTAGATACTAGCTACATTGGGAGAGGGGCAGAGAGGGGCATGGCCTTGGGAGCTGTAGTTCTCAGATAGCTGAAGGCTGTTTGCCAACAGCATTTTCAGCATCTAGAGGTGGCTGTGTAATTCCCTTCTTGCCCTGCTGAGGTTCACTTACTTATATGTATTCTGACAGTGACTCCTCCAAGTTCCTGGCACAATTCTATTTCTGAAGAGACCTAGAAGAGCACCATTAGTGGTATGAAATACAACTCTTATTGCTGCAGCTTATCTTGTGATAAACTCAGTGATTTCATTGTCTCTTTCTTTCACTATTTTTTTTTTTTTTTTGAGATTCTTTCTTATCCTCAACTAGTATCTCTGCTGGTCTTAAATAGCTTACCTACTGCAATTACCCAGACGTCATCCCCAAGACATCTGGAACCCTGGTCACCATACGTTTTACAGGCTGGGGTTGCTGCATTTGCTCTTTTACCATCAAAATTTGTCAAGGGAGTACCATGAGGCACCCAAGTGCATCACCCAGATGCCAAACATATATTTTTCTCTATCCCACCAGCCCTACCTTCTTATACTGATCAGGATTAATTATTCCTGCCCTGATGATGGCTAATCTTTTGCTTGCTTGTCCCTTTGGACAAGGCACCTGAAGTGTCCAGGTGGAGTGACAGTTTATAATTCCTGGGAATACATTTTGGACAGGCTCCTTTCTTGGTAAAAAAAAAAAAAAAAGATCTCTGAATTCTCTGAAGACTCGAGGGTTATGATAGTGGGAAGCAAAAATCCCCAAGTGGGTCACTGGTTCTGATAGCAAGTAGCCCACTCTTGTTTCTGTCCCATGGTCTCCATTCCCATGTGATCTTCCTATTATGTGATCTGTCACCAAATAAAGTCAGTGAATAAAAGTTCATGTAGTTTGCTGAAGTAGTCAAGTATATGTTTAGCAAATTAAACAACTATTTTTAAAGCATTAATTTTTTTTATTCAGATTTCATTTATTTGTTTAAAGAAAATTCATTTCAATGAATCCTTTTCCTCAAGGAAGCCAAATACCAAAGGTTGTGTTTTCATTGTTGTTTACTGCTTTTATCCTTATTTTTCCCCTTGGAAGGATACATTGAAGTAAAAAGGGATGCTCATGCCTATGGAAAATCTGGGCTCAAACAGAATTCCTCTGTTCTCTTTTCCTCAATCCATACATCTGCCAGCTAGGGACAAAAATGATTTAAGTCAAAGAAAAAAGTTATCTTCTCACAAGATTCAATATTCTTCTTATCATTGTACACGTGACTTTATCCAACTGAAAGGAGACATCCAGGGAGCCCAGTGATTAATACAAAAACGTGTAAGTCACGATGTTGAAATTCTGATTACTCACACCCCTCCCGCCTTTCACTCCTTTGAAGAGAAAATCCTCCCTTCCTCCTATTGGCTCACTCATCAGTGAAATGATGTGGCCTCGTCATGGAGACTTGCTCCACTGTAAGGGATTCTAAATCACAAGTGGAGTTTGGACACTTGGCACTAGATACAGGTCACCTTCATGGAACTCACCTCTTTTCTTTTTTTTTTTTTTTATTGTTGGGGATTCATTGAGGGTACAATAAGCCAGTTACACTGATTGCAATTGTTAGGTAAAGTCCCTCTTGCAATCATGTCTTGCCCCCATAAAGTGTGACACACATTAAGGCCCCACCCTCCTCCCTCCATCCCTCTTTCTGCTTCCCCCCCCATAAACTTAATTGTCATTAATTGTCCTCATATCAAGATTGAGTACATAGGATTCATGCTTCTCCATTTTTGTGATGCTTTACTAAGAATAATGTCTTCCACTTCCATCCAGGTTAATACGAAGGATGTAAAGTCTCCATTTTTTTTAATAGCTGAATAGTATTCCATGGTATACATATACCACAGCTTGTTAATCCATTCCTGGGTTGGTGGGCATTTAGGCTGTTTCCACATTTTGGCAATGGTAAATTGAGCTGCAATAAACAGTCTAGTACAAGTGTCCTTATGATAAAAGGATTTTTTTCCTTCTGGGTAGATGCCCAGTAATGGGATTGCAGGATCGAATGGGAGGTCTAGGTTGAGTGCTTTGAGGTTTCTCCATACTTCCTTCCAGAAAGGTTGTACTAGTTTGCAGTCCCACCAGCAGTGTAAAAGTGTTCCCTTCTCTCCACATCCACGCCAGCATCTGCAGTTTTGAGATTTTGTGATGTGGGCCATTCTCACTGGGGTTAGATGATATCTCAGGGTTGTTTTGATTTGCATTTCTCTAATATATAGAGATGATGAACATTTTTTCATGTGTTTGTTAGCCCTTCGTCTGTCATCTTTAGAGAAAGTTCTATTCATGTCTCTTGCCCATTGATATAAGGGATTGTTGGCTTTTTTCATGTGGATTAATTTGAGTTCTCTATAGATCCTGGTTATCAAGCTTTTGTCTGATTGAAAATATGCAAATACCCTTTCCCATTGTGTAGGTTGTCTCTTTGCTTTGGTTATTGTGTCCTTAGCTGTACAGAAGCTTTTCAGTTTAATGCAGTCCCATTTGTTTATTTTTGTTGTTGTTGCAATTACCCTGGCAGTCTTCTTCATGAAGTCTTCCCCCAGGCCAATATCTTCCAGTGTTTTTCCTATGCTTTCTTTGAGGATTTTTATTGTTTCATGCCTTAAATTTAAGTCCTTTATCCATCTTGAATCAATTTTTGTGAGTGGGGAAAGGTGTGGGTCCAGTTTCAGTCTTTTACATGTAGACATCCAGTTCTCCCAACACCATTTATTGAATAGGGAGTCTTTCCCCCAAGGTAAGTTCTTGTTTGGTTTATCAAAGATTAGGTGGTTGTAAGATGTTAGTTTCATTTCTTGGTGTTCAATTAGATTCCAAGTGTCTATGTCTCTGTTTTTGTGCCAGTACCATGCTGTCTTTAGCACTATGGCTTTGTAGTACAGACTAAAATCTGGTATGCTGATGCCCCCAGCTTTATTTTTGTTACTAAGAACTGCCTTAGCTATACGGGGTTTTTTCCCGTTCCATACAAAACACAGAATCATTTTTTCCAAATCTTGAAAGTACGATGTAGGTACTTTGATAGGAATGGCATTGAATAGGTAGATAGCTTTGGGAAGTATAGACATTTTAACAATGTTGATTCTTCCCATCCATGAGCATGGTATGTTCTTCCATTTGTTAATATCCTCTGCTATTTCCTTTCTGAGGATTTCATAGTTTTCTTTATAGAGGTCCTTGACCTCCTTTGTTAGGTATATTCCTAGGTATTTCATTTTCTTTGAGACTATGGTGAAGGGAGTTGTGTCCTTAATTAGCTTCTCATCTTGACTGTTATTGGTGTATACAAAGGCTACTGACTTGTGGACATTGATTTTATATCCTGAAACATTACTGTATTGTTTGATGACTTCTAGGAGTCTTGTGGTTGAGTCTTTGGGGTTCTCTAAGTATAAGATCATGTCGTCAGCAAAGAGGGAGAGTTTGACCTCCTCTGCTCCCATTTGGATTCCCTTTATTTCCTTGTCTTGCCTAATTGTATTGGCTAGAACTTCCAGCACTATGTTGAATAGTAAAGGTGACAGAGGACAACCTTGTCTGGTTCCAGTTCTAAAAGGAAAAGCTTTCAGTTTTACTCCGTTCAGTAAAATATTGGCTGTGGGTTTGTCATAGATAGCTTCAATCAGTTTTAGAAATGTGCCACCTATGCCTATACTCTTCAGAGTTCTAATTAGAAAAGGATGCTGGATTTTATCAAATGCTTTTTCTGCATCTATTGAGAGGATCATGTGATCTTTATTTTTGCCTTTGTTAATATGGTGGATAACGTTTATAGACTTGCGTATGTTAAACCAGCCTTGCATCCCTGGGATGAAGCCTAGTTGATCATGATGAATGACTTTTTTGATGATAAGCTGTAATCTATTGGCTAGGATTTTGTTGAGAATTTTTGCGTCTATGTTCATGAGTGAGATTGGTCTGAAATTCTCCTTTTTGTTTGGGTCTTTTCCTGGTTTTGGTATCAGGGTGATGTTTGCTTCATAGAATGTGTTGGGGAAGATTCCTTCTTCCTCAGTTTTTTGGAATAATTTCTGCAGTACAGGAATAAGCTCTTCCTTGAAGGTTTGATAGAATTCTGGAGTGAAGCCATCTGGACCAGGGCATTTTTTAGTTGGAAGCTTTTTTATTGTTTCTTTGATCTCAGTGCTTGAAATTGGTCTGTTCAGGAGGTCTATTTCATCCTGGCTAAGTCTAGGATGAGGGTGTGATTCCAAATATTGATCCATTTCCTTCACATTGTCAAATTTCTGGGCATAGAGTTTCTGGTAGTATTCAGAGATGATCTCTTGTATCTCTGTGGGATCAGTTGTTATTTCCCCTTTATCGTTTCTGATTGAGGTTATTAGAGATTTTACTTTTCTATTTCTAGTTAGTCTGGCTAATGGTTTATCTATTTTATTTATTTTTTCAAAAAACCAACTCCTTGTTTCATTAATTTTCTGAATGATTCTTTTGTTTTCAATTTCATTGATCTCTGATTTGATTTTGGATATTTCTTTTCTTCTACTGAGTTTAGGCTTAGATTGTTCTTCTTTTTCCAATTCCATAAGATCTCTTGTGAGATTGTTGATGTGCTCTCTTTCTGTTTTTCGAATGTAGGCATCTAAAGTGATGAATTTTCCTCTCAAAACTGCTTTTGCAGTATCCCACAGGTTTTGGTAGCTTGTGTCTTCATTGTTGTTATGCTCAAGGAAGTTAATGATTTCCTGTTTTATTTCCTCCTGCACCCATCTGTTATTCAACAGAAGATTGTTTAATTTCCATGCCTTTGGGTGGGCTTGAGCATTTTTGTTAGAGTTGAGTTCCACCTTTAGTGCCTTATGGTCTGAAAAGATACAAGGTAAAATTTCAATTCTTTTGATTCTGTTGATATTTGTTTTGTGTCCCAGGATATGATCAATTTTGGAGAATGTTCCATGGGGTGATGAGAAGAATGTATATTCTTTATCTTTGGGGTGGAGTGTTCTATATGCATCTATCAAGCATAGTTGTTCTAGGGTCTCATTTAAATCTCTTACATCTTTGTTTAATTTCTGTTTAGAGGATCTGTCCAGCTCTGTAAGAGGTGTGTTAAAGTCCCCTGTTATGATGGTATTATCAGATATCATATTGCTCAGACTGAGTAAGGTGTGCTTCAGGAATCTGGGAGCATTTAAATTGGGTGCAAAAATATTTAGAATGGAAATGTCTTCTTGTTGTAGTTTTCCCTTGACCAATATAAAGTGACCATCTTTGTCTTTTTTTACTTTAGTTGCTTTAAATCCACATGTATCTGAAAATAAGATTGCAACTCCTCTTTTCTTCTGAATTCCGTTTGCCTGAAAAATTGTCTTCCAACCCTTGACTCGGAGCTTTAATTTGTCTTTTGAGGCCAGGTGTGTTTCTTGCAGACAGCAAATGGATGGCTTGTGTTTTTTAATCCAGTCAGCCAATCTATGTCTCTTCAGTGGGGAATTCAAGCCATTAACATTTATTGAGATAATTGATAAGTGTGGTAGTATTCTATTCGTCTTATTTGGTGAGAGTCCATTGCTTAGTTTTATCTTTTGCATCAGTGTGGAGGTTAGGTTTTGTCCTTTGATTTCTGAGTTCTTACTTGGCTGCTGATCCATTGTGGTGGTCAGTGTGCAGAACAGGTTAAAGTATTTCCTGTAGAGCTGGTCTTGTTGTGGCGAATTTCCTCAATGTTTGTATATCTGTAAATGATTTGATTTCTCCGTCAATTTTGAAGCTTAGCTTAGCAGGGTACAGAATTCTGGGCTGAAAATTGTTCTGTTTAAGTAGATTAAAGGTAGATGACCATTGTCTTCTTGCTTGGAAAGTTTCATTAGAGAAGTCTGCGGTCACTCTGATGGATTTGCCCCTGTAGGTCAACTGGCGCTTACTCCTGGCAGCTTGCAGAATCTTTTCTTTTGTCTTGACTTTGGACAGGTTCATCACAATGTGTCTTGGAGAAGCTCGGTTAGAGTTGAGGCGACCTGGGGTCCGATATCCCTCTGAAAGCAGTGTGTCAGACTCTTTGGTGATGTTTGGGAAATTTTCTTTTATAATATTCTCTAGTATGGCTTCCATTCCTCTGGGGCATTCTTCTTCCCCTTCTGGAATTCCTATAACTCGTATGTTGGAACGCTTCATAAAGTCCCATAATTCTGACAGTGAACGTTCTGCTTTCTCTCTCTTCTTTTCTGCCTCTTTTACTGTCTGAGTTATCTCAAGAACTTTGTCTTCTACCTCTGAAATTCTTTCTTCTGCATGGTCTAACCTGTTGCTGATACTTTCCATTGTATCTTTAAGTTCCCTAATTGACTGTTTCAGTTCCTTCAGGTCTGCTATATCCTTTTTATATTCTTCATATCGTTCATCTCTTATTTGATTCTGTTTTTGGATTTCCTTTTGGTTATTTTCCACTTTATTAGCAATTTCCTTCATTGTTTCCATCATTTCTTTCATTGTTTTGAACATGTGTATTCTAAATTCCCTTTCTATCATTCCTAACATTTCTATACTGGTGGAATCATCTGCAGTAGCTACCTCCTTGTCCCTTGGTGGGGTTGTTCTAGACTGGTTCTTCATGTTGCCTGGAGTTTTCTGCTGATTCTTCCTCATGAGTGATTTCTTTTATCTGTTTCCTTGCCCTAATTTTCCTTTCACTTTCTCTTGCTCTTTAAGTTCTTGTGCCTGTGGAGTAAGGGTTACAGGACCAGAAGGGTGAGAAGGTTGAAGAGCAAAAAAAAGGGATGAAAGAAAGGAGGACCGAGTGATAAGAAAAAAAGAAAGATAGAGAAAGGAGAGGGGGTGGGTATAAGGAATATTGACAAAAAGAAGAGAGGCACAGAAAGAGGGAAACAGGGCAATATAGGTGTACAGTAGGGTACTTTGACACAACCTTAAAAAACCCCACCTTCTGGGGGTGCCCAGTTGCGTGGTTCCCTTGAGGTCAGCAGCTCTTTGCTAACCTGATCAGACACAGTACCCCACCTCCACCAAGTAGAGAGGAAAGACAAAAATGCTATAAATCAAACCAAAAGAAGCAAACAGAGAACTTTACGGGGATAAAATTGGGTGAAAAACCAAATTATATCGGTAGAAACACTAGCAAAAATGAAGTTGAAGTTATTTAGAAAGGCAGCAATGGGAAATTATAATTAAACTAGGAAAATTGAGAAAGAAAAAGGGATCTGTGTGGAAAAGATTGAAATTAAAAAAAGAAAAGAACATCAGCAACGTCAAAATAAACAAACAAAAAAAAACAACCAAACCAAAAAAAAAAAAGAAGAAAAAAATACACCACCAAAAACAAAGCAGTTTGTATATGTTATTGAATATTGTCTGGGCAACACGTGGTCTTCTGGGGTATGAGATGTTAGTCACAGTTCTGATACGACTGGAGGCTGCTGATTTCTCAAACCCCAGCAGGTAGACACCCTAAATCTCTCTTCAGCCTACTTAAAAGGCACTTTGAACTTGTAAACTTGCTGAGCAGAAGCTTTCCCAGCTTTCTCGCTGGAATCGCTGCTGAAGTGGCTATCCACTTACTCAGTGTGCCAAAACCGGTCTCACTCTGCCCCCGAGGGTCAGGGCTGCAAGGCGGCTCAGACCCCACCCTTAGGCTACTTGGTTGCTGGGTTACCAGCTCCCACCCGTTTGTAGCTCTGCGACCCTGAGGGCGGAGCTTGCCGGGGCAGATCACTGACAATGGATCCGTGTGACCCACCGCCAAACACTATTAGCTCCGTCTGGCTCAGCGGCTCAGACTGGGGCCCTAGACAACGGCCAAAGTTCTCCGCACTCCCGCTCAGGCCTTCCCCAAGGCAGTTCAACTCAGTGCCAAGTCCAAGGACATCAAAACAGTTCACAGGTAAGGCCTTTCTGGTTTGCAGTCTCGCTGCTACTGAACTTACAGTTGTGGGCGGGTTTAGACAGATTGAACACACGCGACCACTTGCCGGTTTTCCACTGTTTTAGTCCTCCTCTTGGGGTCCAGAAGTCTCTCGCTGACTCCCTGTATCTTCATAGGAGTGATGATAGGCAGTTCCCACCAGCCAGAGATGCCTGGAGTCCTATCTCCCCAGACTCACGGTGCCCAGATGCAAGGAAGCTGTTACTCGGCTGCCATCTTGCTCCGCCTCCCCAACTCACCTCTTTTCTTTTCCATAGTTTTAATTATTGGGTCACCAAGGTAAGCAAGCTCGTATCTGTCTCTATTCTTTTCCTCCTGTGCTGACAGAATAACTAATGGGGAAAAATAGTTTATGCTTTAAATAAACTACTACATTCCAAACTTTATGTGAATTACTTTAGTATGCCTTCCATAGATCCTAATAAAGTAAATATTATTATTCCTATGTTCTAAGTGAGAAAATGGGTCACAGGTTTATTGCATTACCCAGAAGAATTTAACTTAACTGGCACTCAAGCGCACACACACACGTAGGCAATTTCATTATCTCATCATAAGTCATTTTTAAGCCATGGTTCTGAATTTATTGCACAATTATTTTACTTTATCATCCTCTGTTTGATAATGATTTTTATATTCTAGTACAGAATATACTTTTTTATATCACACAACACACTTGAACCTGTACTTAAACTTCTGTGGCACACCTAAATTATGTGTATCAAAAGAAAGAAGAGTTTAAGGAATATACTTACTATTCTTTGAACTTCATTCTAAAATAATTTAATTAATGATCTTTTTTTTTTGAAAGGGTATCAAATGATTTTATTATAAAACTTCACACCATTAATTGACCATTCTAACAAATACCAAGACTCACTAGCCCTTGCAGAATATTCAGGAAGCAGCCCTGGATGGAGAACCTGCAACTGTTTCTCCTCACTGCAATGTCTGAGCTTCCACATATCCTAGGGCTCCAAGTTGTGTCACCTCTTACAAGGGAAAGAAAACTGGCTAGAAGATTCATGTACAAGAAATTCATGACAACTTTAAAGCTATCTGAGGCTTGTACCTTCTAGTTTGCAACTGTGAGAAATAACATCAAATAAGCATTGTCAAATACCTGCTTCCCAGCTAACCTGTCATTGTCCTCTGAAATTATCTTTGGGATTGCTTATGTTCTTTCACTGTAGCTTATTTATCTCAGAGCACAAACCCTGAAGTCCATGCACAGTCTCCATGTTCAAGTATCAAAGTTGGTTTCAGGGCTCATATCCCTGAAGGGGTTGCTGTAGTGTTTCTCTCTGTAGTGTCTACTGGTGTCACACCCTTGGACAGGTGGCTCAAATGGCAGCACAATGACAGGGCAACACAGTCAACTTCCCCAGTGCCACACTTGCTCCTCATCATTCAATCTGTACACTGCCCGCGGTCAAGGCTGAAATCTTGCCATCGCTGATGACCCTGACCTATCTTCATTCACTCTTCTTCAAGAGTGCAAGAAGTTGCACTCTTACATATCTGAATCCACTTCTTCACCATTGATTAAATGGCACTTTCAAAATGTGTCAGGAATATTCTTAGGAAGTGTCCTGGGATGGAGCTGCAGGGTCCTGGCCTTCAGGCTCTGGAAGGGGTGCTGGCACCGCTGCTTTTTTCTGGGCTGCCAGGAACTCATGAATTGCTCATTCTATTTGTGGCCTGAAGATGTGGTTTAGTTTTGGCTCCACCACCTGAGAAATAATCCTGTCTACTCCAGCTTCCAACATCCCTGACTGAACCACACTCTGCCTCAGACCATTTCTCAACTGGTTTTTGTTCATGGTAGGATTCCATTCCTGCTTGTCCAGATGTAGTGACACAAAATTATCCACTTTCTGCCTCAGGTTTTGATAAGCTGGCTTGGTGTCCACGTCGGCCAGGCAGTCCCGGCGGAAGCTGTCAAACAGGCCCCGGCTCTTGAGCTGCTCTACGATGAGAGCGATGAGCTGCGGGTCGCCAGGAGGCAGCGAGGCCGGGTTGATGGGGCCGCCGCTCCCGCCAGCCCCAGTTGCACCGGTCGCTGACCCAGCAGAGGCCTGGCCAACACCACCGCCGCCCACCGCGCACGTTCCCCCGCCGCCGCCACCGTCCGCCCTGGCTGCTTCCCGGGCCTGCCGCCAGCGAGACCGAACGTGGCTTCTTCTCCAGGACGCAGGGCCTGGAGAGCTGGGAGGTGGTGGAAGGGGCAGAGAAGGAGGAGGGCTCCAAGGTGGCAGCGGAGGAGGTGGCGGTAGCGATGGTGATGATGGTGGTGCCGGTCTAATTAATGATCTTTAAAATTTGTTATGGCAGACCTACGATCCTCTCATAGCTTACCCGTTGAAAATCATTGCTGTAGTGCAATTAATACTCAGGTGCAGTTTAAATTATATTTTAGACTTTACAAGAACCAGCTCATACCAAACATAATCCCTTCAATGTCTGTGTGTTTGAGTGCACAGTAGAACTGCGTTGATCTTATAACCTCTAATTACTATAAAACCAAACTGAAATGTCAGACCAGGTAAAAACAAGTATTTCCTTCTGTAGTAAACTATAAAGGCAATCCCAGTTAAGTTAAATTTTCCCGGGTAATATAATTGGCAATTTCCTTATCTTATAATATGTCATTTTTAAGCCATGGTTCTGGATTTATTGCACAATTATTTTACTTCTCTTCTCTGCCAAAATGCTGCAGTTTCTAAGGTGAGATAGTTGCTTTGTAGAATTGTCTAGAAGCCATACCTGGTATTTTTTGAACAGAACTGAATGTGTTCATCCAACTGCAGTGATTAGGGAAGGGGGCGAGCTGAATGTAATTATCCAAGTTGGCTTATGCCCAGCATCCTGCAGATAGCAGCCCGATGCTCCTATGAGTGACAGAGTTTCTAGGTCTGTTTCTAGGTGCATTGGCATTGGCAAGTCATAAAGTTAATTTCTTTTTTTTTCACTGTCCAAATTTGTAAAGATTAGTCAGGCTTTTTGAAATGAAATTAGAGCATCTAGTGGTAGGTCATATCAAGGATGTTACAGCAATCTGACAGTGACATCTGCCACTCCACTTATGCCAAGTTTGATTTGAGGGATTTGGAAGGCTGAGAAGTGTCCAGTGATTCCCTCACTGTTCTATATTTTCATCCAGCCTCAGGGATTGCCTGTATGTTCAGATGTCAGCTAAGTCAAAGAGGGCAATACTTCCAGATAGTGGTAATAATACATCTATACGGAAGTCCGTGACAGAATTAGTTGGACACTTCTGCTAAGACCTTGAAACAAATGTACAAGTTCATATGGAAAAGCCAATTTCAGTTCTACTTTTTGTTTTAAAACATTAAAATGCATTTTTAAATGTAGTGAAATTGTTCAGGTGAAGATAAATCAATTCAGGGATTCTATTTCTTGAGAGTTCTCTAATGCACTCTGTTCTAAAAAATATTATTAATTTGGTCATTCATTCAACAAAAATTTAGGAATCATTTCATGCAAAGAGAACAGTACTTGGAAAATCATGAGGATGATAGAGAACATGGCAGTTTCCAAAGGGAAAAGACATAATTATGGCAAGGCCAGCTTGGGACTAAGAACAAGAAGAAATTCAAGGATTTTAAAGAAGGAATTTATGATCATACTGCATTTTCTGGCTGATTATTTTGGCTATACAATGTAGAAGGCATGTTGCAGGGGGTGGGCAAGAGAAAGGGTGAGAATGACTGGGAGGTCATTGCAGAAATATAGACAAGATGATGCCTGACTTGAGACGGTGGCAATGAGAAGTTGATGGTTTAAGAGACACTTGGGAGATGTGTGAGACAGTTGTCATGAGCAGTGGCAAGGCTGAGGGAATGGACACGGGAATGCTTAGATTTCTATATAGGTAAGTGGGTAAAGGGTAGTGCTATTTATTGAGATTAGAAACCCAGATAAAAGATCAGAGATAATTCAAGGAACATCTGTGATGTCAACTGGAAATGTACAGTAGGGAGTTGTACATTAAATAGGTGGTCAGGACGAAGGACAGCAAAGGTCTTGGCTTGAGCCCATGATATGCCTGCAAATGCTATTTTGTGCAAGCGAATGCAAAACTTCCTAGGAAAGTGCTTGACTCAGGAAAGAAAAGATTGAGGTAAGTTTGGATAATGGCAATGAGATAAGTATTACTGGGAAAATGCAACTTTGTACGTAGTATGTTAACTATTTTCAGCCTATTCCTTGGCTAGGCTCTCATGGGTTTTACATTTTAAAGTTTGCATTCAAAGCTTAATAGTTAAAAAAAAGGTGGCCTTGCTCAAAATTCCATGGTGCTTCGAGATCAGAGTATCCCCAGCACTGGTGCCAGTTGCATAAACTGTGTTGACAAATGGCAGGCTTCATGAGACACAGCCTTAGCCCCTAAAACATCAGGCTTTAGCAGCTCTTGGCTCATGTATTCACAGATATCAGCAATGGAGGGATGTTTTAAAAGAGAGAGTCACGGACAGGAGAACCTTGGCAGACACGGGCGGCCTTACCTGGAACTACTACCAGGAAAATAATAGGTACTGAAGAGTCACCAAGAAGACTGATTGGTGGGAAACACTTGAAATCAGGACATATAGAATTAATTTAAAAAGAGAGTTGCCCTTCCCCTAGAAGTGGAGGTAACAGGACCAGAGACACTCTCTTTTATAACTATTTTTGTTGGCATTATTTAGCACTAGTCTAGGACAACTTAGGGGGAAAAAAATCTTGTTCCATATTTGTACATATACAGAAAAGTCATGTTTTTAGTTTCTTTTTAAAGGTAAATTTGCTATCTTGCATTTCTGTTTAAAAAACCTAAAGCCAATTATTTTTTAAACAATACAGATCAGAGTTTAGTATCTTCCGTCAGTGCTCTTAGATGGAACAACAGTTTTTCTGCTTCTCTTTAGAAACAAATGAAACAAATTTTGTTAATTATACTTCTGTGATTTTTTTTTATATTGAAGATAATACTCAACTGAAACAAGTATCCCCACCACAAGTGAGAAGAGGAAGATGTACTTCCCTAATTTAGATTTTAATTTTACCTAATCGTTAATTCATTTTCACATATAAACTGTATTTTGTTAAATTAGTTAATTAGAGCAATTGCTTCTGGTCTCGTGCTAAAGCATTATAGGAGGTTGAAAAAGTGATGTCAAATTATGTTTTTAATTTGGTAAAAAAAAATAATAATCTGGTGATAACTTGTTAAAAGAAATAAGAAGTTCTGAGCTTTGAATTAAAATACGCAGAAATGCTATATTGGGTGGTGCCATCATTATACTTTGCAGCCAGGCTCTGAATCTAGGCGCTGCTATTTTGCAAGAGAGTTACTTTAACCTCTTTGCCCTTTAGCTTTCTCCTGGATAAAATAAAAATTATGTGTATAACACTTGAAAAATATGAAATCAATGTGCTTTTATTTCTCTCTGTAAATTGTGTTCCCTTACTGTCACCTCTGGAAAGAAGAGAAAGTGACTTTGGAGAAAACTCGGACATACAATAACCGGAAAGAAAAGAAAGATCTTCAGGATTTAGAGGAAGAAGAAGAAGAGGGAATAGGAATTGAGAAGAGTGGTCAGGCTTTGACATAATCCCAACTCCACCCTCTATCCTAAAGGGTATGGAGGAGAGTGGTGATTGGTTTTCCTTGTTTTATTTGGGGGGGGGGGTGGTGATTACTTTTTAAAAGGTGAATTGGGTTGAAGAAGATATAGGGAAAACCTTCAATTCAACTTTCGTATTCAAACTATGGAAGGAAATTGCCTCAGAAGCAACAAAAATGAGACAGTCGCATCAGAATAAAAATGGTGTTTAGAGGATGAGATGGCTGAAATCAATGTGCCCAATGGGAATTTCAACCAAGCATTGGGAGACCCACAACACAGGGGGAAGCAAGGTTGAGCAGAGGCAGCAGAGATGGACAGACCACACGGGAGCTGATCATTCTCAGCTCATCATTAGTACCTGTGATACCTTAAGGCACATCACAAATACCTGCTCAAATACAAGGAGTCCCATCCTCATTGCTGGAAGGCATGTAAAACTCAACATCCTTTTCTGTCCAGAGACCATCTGAAAGCAAGAGATGGAAGAAAGTGAAAGATGAAGCATTTACACCCTCCAAAAAGAGGGCTGTTAATATGATAGAAAAGACTGACTTTTAAAAAAGTTTTTTTTTTTTTAGTTGACAGATAAAATTGTATGTACATAACATGCGTAACATGATGAGTTGAATAAGCTAGACACAGAATGACAAACAGCACACGATCTCGTTCAAATGGAGACATTTATCTCATAAAAGTAGAGCATAAAGCAGTGGTTACCAGAGGCTGAGGGGAAGGAGGGGAAGTGATAAAAGGATAAAAAATTTCAGTTAGATAAGAGGCATAAGGTGAAGAGATCCACTGTACAATATGGTGACGATAAATAATAATTTATTGTATTTTGAAAAAAATGGCAAGAGAGTGGATGTGAAGTGTTTTCACCACAGAAATGATAAGTCTGTAAGGTAACAAATTTGTTTATAAAGTTGTCTCTATTTCCCCTATACCTCCCCCACCTCTACCACAGATGGAGGCTTACGAGGAAGTTGACATCACCTATAGTACATTAAATGTGTGTGTGTGTGCGTGTGTGGTACATATATTACATAGATGGTATAATTATATGCTGAGTTACATGTGTAAACTTCCAGCCATGATTATATTTTTTTAAGGAAGAAGCACAATCAGAACCCAGCCATGTTTCAAATGTGTTAAATATCTAATCAGAGTATTTTCATTCACATTGAACAAATGCTAAATTATTGAGTGTTAATATGGCAGGCCTTCTGCCAGACATTAGAGGCATAAAGGTAGTCAAGGCACAGTGATAGGCCCTTGCCTTCAGTGAGTTTGTAATATTGTAGCAAGGGACATTTTTTTTTTCCAGGTTAATTTGAAGGTACAAAGAAATAGGTAACAATGTTTGTACTTGTATAAAATAGGCAACGTCTCTCTTTCAATTGGGTCCTGCATCCAAGAGGTGTGCCATACACCTGAATAGTGTGTCCATTAAATGGGACAACACCCGTCCCTCTCCCCGCTCACCTCTCTGCAATACCTCATTCCCCCACCTCCACCTTGAATTGATGAGTTTATCTTTTACGTGGGTATGTATTAGATCATCTACTGGCTTCATATTAGTATTGAATACATTGGATACTTGCCTCTCCCTTCTTGTGTTATTTTACTAAAAAGAATGTGTTTCAACTCCATGGAGGTTAATACAAAAGATGTAAAGTTTCCATCTTTGTTAATGGCTGAATAGTATTCCCTGGTATACATATACTACAATTTGTTTATCCATTCCTGGGTTGGTGGGCATTTAGATTGTTTTCACATTTTGGTGATTGTAAATTGAGCTGCGATAGACTGTCTAGTGCAAATGTCCTTATGATAAAAGGATTTTTTTTCTTCTGAGTAGATGCCTAGTAGTGGGATTGTGAGGTCAAATGCATGGTCTAATTTGAGTTCTTTGAGGATTCTCCATACTCCTTTCCAAGGAGGCTGTATTAGTTTGCAGTCCCACCAGCAGTGTAAAAGTGTTTCTTTCTCTCCACATCTACCCCAGCATCTGCTGCTTTGAGATTTTGTGATGTGGACTATTCTCACATTTAGGTGAGAAGTTCACAAGTTGGTGATATTTCAAGGTGGTTTTGATTTGCATTTCTCTAATGATTAAAGATGATAAGCATTTTTTCAAATGTTTGTTAACCATTGATCTGTCTTCATCAGATAAGGTTCTATTCATATCTCTTGCCCATTGGTAGATAGGATTGTTTGTTGGTTTTTTTTTTTTGTTGTTGTTGTTGATTAATTTGAGTTCTTTGTAGGTTCTAGTTATCAACCCTCTGTCAGATTCATACCATGCAAATACCCTTCTCATTCAGAAGGTTGTCTCTTTGCTTTACTTGTTGTGTCCTTAGCTGTGTAGCTTTTAAGCTTCATTAAGTCACATTTGTTCATTTTTGTAGTTGCAATTCCTTGCTCAGTCTTCTTCATAAAATCTTTCCCCAGTCCCAACAACATCAAGAGTTTTAACCACATTTCCTTCAAAGATTTGTATCGTTTTGTGTCTCAGATTTAAATCTCTGACCCCTCTTGAGTCTATTTTTGTAAGGGGTAAAAGGTGTGGGTCAAGTTTCAGTCTTTTACATGGGATTTTCCAGTTCTCCCAGCACCATTTGTTGAGGAGAAATTATTTTCCCCCACTATATGCTTTTGTTTGGTTTATTAAAGATCAGATGGCAAGTAGAGACTGGTCTCATCTCTTGATTTTCTATTCTGTTCCATATGTCTATGTCTCTATTTCTGTCCCAATACCATGCTGTTTGATTACTGTGGACTTATAATATAGCCTGAAGTCTGGTAGGATGATGCCTCTGGCTTTGCTTTTATTACTAAGAACTGCCTTGGCCATACAGGGATTTTTCTGATTTCATACAAAATGAAGTACTAGTTTTTCTAGTTCTTCAAAGTATGGTATTGGCATTTTCATGGGGATTGCATTGAATCTGTGGATTGCTTTGGGCAGAATGGACATTTAACAATGTTGATTCTTCCCAGCCAAGAGCATGGTATGTTCTTCCATTTGTTAATGTCTTCTGCAATTTCTTTTCGTAGGGTTTCATAATTCTCTTTGTATAAATCCTTCACTATTTTTGTTAGGTATATTCATAAGTATTGCATTTTCTTTGATTCTGTGGTGAAGGGAATTGTGTCCTTGATTTGCTTCTCAACTTGGCTGTTATTGGCATATACAAAGACTATCGATTTGTGGACATTGATTTTTATACCCTGAGACACTACTGTATTTCTTGCTTACTTCCAGGAGTTTTGTGGTTGAATCTCTGAGGTTTTCTAAGTATAAGATCATATCATCAGCAGAGAGCGAGGGTTTGACCTCTTCTGCCCCCATTTAGATACCCTTTATATCTTTGTCTTGCCTGATTGCATTGGCTAGAACTTGCACAATGTTGAATGATAGTAGCAATAGTGGACATCCTTATCTGGTTCCAGTTCTAAGTGCAAAAGCTTTCCGTTTTCTCCTTTCAGTATGATATTAGCAGAGGGTTTGTCATAGATGGCTTTAATCAGCTTAAGAAATGTGCCACCTATGCCCATTTTCTTAAGTGTTCTTGTTAGGAAAGAATGCTGGATTTTGTCAAATCCTTTTTCTGTAACTATTGAGAAGGTTATAGGGTCTTTGTTTTTGCTTCTATTGATACAGTGTATTATATTTATGGATTTTCATATGTTAAACCAGCCTTGCATTCCTAGGATGACGTCTACTTGATCATGATATATAATTTTTATTAATGTGTAACTACAATCTATTAGTCAAAACTTTGTTAAGTAGTTTTGCATCTGTATTCATTAGTGAAATTGGTCTGTAGTTCTCCTTTTTAGTGGGGTCCTTTCCTGGTTTTGCAATCAGGATTATGCTTGCTTTATGGAACATGTTGAGGAAGGTCCCTTCCCTCTCAGTGTTTTGGAATAGGTTCTGCAGTATAGGTACAAGCTCATCTTTGAAGGTTTGAAAAAATTCTTGTGTGAAGCCATTTGGTCCCAGGCTTTTTGTTATTGTTGTTGTTGGAAGCTTTGTCCTTGTTTCTGCAATCTTAGTGCTTTTATTGGTCTATTCAAGAGATCTATTTCTTCCTGGTTAAGTCTAAAGAGGTGGTATGATTCCAGGTATTGGTCCATTTCTTTCACATTGTCAAATTTCTGAGCATAGAGTTTTTTGTAGTAGTCAGAAAAAAATCTCTTGTATCTCTGTGGTATCAGTTGTTATTTCCCCCTTTTTGTTTATGATAGAAGTTATTAAAGATTTTATTTTTCTGTTTCTATTTATCTGGCCAGTGGTTTATTGATTTCCTTTATCTTTTCAAAGAACCAACTTTTTGTTTCATTGATTTTCTGAATGATTTTTTTTGTTTCCAATTTCATTTATTTCTGATTTAGTTTTGGTTATTTCTTTTCTTCTGCTAGGTTTGGGATTGGATTGCTCTTCCTTTTCCTGTTCTTTAAGATGATTCGTTAGGTTGTTGATGTGCTGTCTTTCTGTTTTTCATATGTAGTCATCTATTGTAACAAATTTCCTCTTCTACCTGCCTTTGCAATGTCCCACAGGTTTTGGTAGCTTGTGTCTTCATTGTTGCTATGCTCAAGGAAGCTAATGAATTCCTTTTTTTTATCTCTTCCTTGACCCAACTCTCATTCAGCATAAGGTTGTTTCATTTCTTTCTTTTTTTATTTTTGTAGAGACAGAGTTTCACTTTATGGCCCTAGGTAGAGTGCCATGGTATCACATACCTCACAGCAACCTCCAACTCCTGGGCTTAAGTGATTCTCTTGCCTCAGCCTCCCAAGTAGCTGGGACTACAGGTGCCCGCCACAACACCTGGCTATTTTTTTGTTGCAGTTTGGCTGGGGCCGGGTTTGAACCCGCCACCCTTGGTATATGGGGCCAGCACCTTACCAACTGAGCCACAGGTGCTGTCCTGTTTAATTTCTTTATGCATGAAAATTTTTTTGCAATTGAGTTCCACCTTTATTGCCTTATGGTCTGAAAAGGTACAAAGTGTAATTTCAATTCTTTTGATTTTGTTGAAGTTTGATTTGTGTCCTAGGATATGATCAATTGTGGAGAATGTTCCATGGGCTGACAAGAAGAACTTATATTCCTTAGCTGTGGAAAGATGTTCTGTACATGTCTATTAAGCCCAATTGTTTAGGGTCACATTTAAGTCCCTTGTATTTTTGTTTAGTTTCCTTTTAGAGGATTTGTCCATCTCTATAAGAGCGGTATTAGAGTCCCCAGTCATTATGTTGTTATAGGATATCATATTGCTCAGACCAATTAAGGTCTGTTTCATAAATCTGGGAGCATTAAGTCAGTAGATGATCTAAATCATGCCCACATAGGAGAAATCCTTTCAATTCAAGTTGAGGGGAGGGAGCAAAAGAGAGAGGAGGGAAGGGGGGGATTTTGAGGTGCTCCCACTGAAAAGGCACAATGTAGGGGTGTATGGCACACCTTTTGGGTGCAGGACACAACTATAAGAGGGGCTCAACCTAACAAATTCAAAGATTGTGATTTTGTTGTTTATACCCTCACATTAACCTGAAATTAACACATAATCTGGGAGCATTTGCGTTGGATGTATAAATACTTAGAATTGAAATGTCCTCTTGTTGTATTGTTCTCTTGACCAGTATAAAGTGAGCAGCAAGGGAGATTTAATCTGAGTTGATTGTCAGAGTAAGTTAATGCCACTGGCTTCACTGGCTATCCTGAGCTATATTAGCAGAGGTAAAAGAAGAAGAAGAAGAAGAAAAAGAAGAAGAAGAAAGAAGAAGAAGAAAGAAGAAGAAGACTATGTGAAAAGAAGGAAAGAAGAAAGAGACAAAGGTGGACATGGTAAAATGCCCTCAACAGTTATCCCAGCCATTATTTAAAACCATTCTGATCTTCACACAGCTGATGCCTACACTTGACCTAATTCTGAAAGGGAATTTAATGGGGACAAGTGTGGATGGCAACAGTGTGGCTCGTGGCCTTTTCAAGAGCTTACTCCATCTGTCCCAGGGAAGTTTACCTTGCTCTGAAACTGTATCTTTGAGAACTAAGGAAATTTGAGGCTTTTGTTTCATGTAATTCTGTTCACCAAAAGCTGGTACCAGTTTTTAACTTTTTAATTAAATATAATTCTACAATTTTATGTCAACCTTTTCTGCTTTAGAGCAATATTCTCAGACATTCAATTATTTGAGTACAGTGAAAAAGAGAGCATGTCACTTTTCTACCCTTTAACAAAACTTATTCGTAGGGGTTATTGTTTATGCTTTTTAGTATTTTGCTATTACAAGCCATATAATATTAAAATGAGGTCCTTAGAGATAAAATGGCAAGGGATCATTACTAATTTAAAGATTTTAAGTTTAAATATTGTGAAAAGAGTAACATCAAACAAGTATTCCAATTCTACTAATTACTGTAATGATATTTTATGAAATTAGTTTAAAATTTCAAGGAAAATATTCAGCCTTGATATAGTAGAATCAAGAGTAAAAGGTATAGAAATCTTCATAGTTTCATCCAGGGAATTGGTCAAGAGAAAAACCTAAAAACGTACATTCTTGTTCTAACCCCAGATTTGAGTAAGTGGCAATGGTCCATTAATTTGGATTTAGTCCAGAGACTCAGTAAGCATTATTTATCAGTTGAGCCACCTTGGGCCTCATCTAAGAAGCTCATAGCTCTTAACAGGAAGTCTCAGGAAAATGATTTCATGGCCAAATTCCATATAAAGTACAGCAAAGGGCAGCAGCAATAATTTAATAGCAGTAGTCACCTATTGTTAGTAACCATTAGTCATCATTGTTACTAACTCCTAATCCCAGGAAACAGCACACCATTCTCATTCCAGGCTTTCTTGTATAAATATATTGATCCTCTGCTTCAAATTTCTCTTCCTTTTGCTTTCCCTTCCTATGGCTCCATGAAAAGCTTCTACTCATCCTTCCATTTCATCTCATGAATCTTCTCTGAAAAGCACTCCCCAGACTTTTCCTTTTTTCTATTCTCCGTTGACACCTTCTAACAAACTCCACTAAAACACTTTAATGAATATATTCCAATTGTTTGATGGAATGTCTGTTATAGACTGTAAACAACTTGAAGACAAAAGATACTCATGTTTTTAATCTTCACAATTTTAATGCCTAAGAGGACCTTTGAGTTCAGGAGTTCCTCTTAGAGTGGCACCTAAGAGGAACTCAATACTATTGGTTGAATTTATTTTTAAAATTTTGAGTGAGTCAAACCATGACAATAGGTATTGAGCATAGCAGTAATTTTGTATTGAGGCTCTTACTCCTGTACAGAGAATTCTGGTCAATTATATAGCCACCACATCCTTCACTTAGAAGGCTTCACACAGTAGGAAACATTCCTTCCCAGCTGGTGTTAATAATGAGTAGGTGCCAACTAAGAGGACAAGAGGAACATCGCAGGAAAAGACCATCACATGAAGGTGGAGTGGAGCATGGGAAGGAAGTAGCAGATTTTACATCTCATTAAAAGAATTTAGACATAATTTGTGGGTATTCAGAAGACTTGAAGAGTAAAGTGGATTTAATTCATTTGAAAAATAAAACAATGGAGATTATAGATGGAGAGCATGTTTCGATGTTTACTTTTTTTTTTTAAGACAGAGCCTCATTCTATTGCCTAATTCCAGGGCATCAGCCTAGCTTACAGCAACCTCCTGGTCTAACACCATCCTCCTGCCTTAGCACTCGCCACAAAGCCCAACTAATTTTTCTATTTTTAGTAGAAATGGGATCTTGCTTTTGCTCAGGCTGATCTGGAACTCCTAAACTCAAAAGTCCTCCCACCTGACCTCCCAGAGTGGTAAGATTACAGGAGTGAGCCATCATGCTTAGCCCAAGATGTTTACTTTTTAAAAAGTGTTCACCTTGAATAAATCATTGGCGGGTAACACACTGATGATCAGTGGGCTTTGCCCAGCAGGCAAATATGTTTTATTTTGCTCACCCAATGTTTCAATAGGGCAAATTTAAAATTCAGAAGATTTGAAGATGGCGGACTGAAGCCAGCTTTCAACAAAGGCTCCCGTCCAGAAGGAGAGTTAAGGGACAGGAATTTAGTAGGTATCCTGGTGGACTTGAGCCTCACCAAGAGAGAAGGCTGAAGAACGCACATCAACACCGCTGAGGCAAGTTGTGATCACAAGGACGCAAACAAAAGGTACAAAATCCACCACCAAGCGGATGGGAGTCCCCCTCCCCCATGAGACCGGCTCTAGAGCCCCACAATTGAACAAGCGGGCAGAAATTAAAGGCCCTCCCACTACACTCCACGGGAGAGACCTTCTAAAAACTGGACCTACCTCCCCTACTGGGGTGCCGTGGCGTTCTCCTGCCGGACATAGGGCTGAATAAAACTTTGGGAATCCTTTGCCGGCAACCCTGAACCCCCGGCGCTCCCCTCCCGCCCACTGAGGTCTGGAGGCCTGTCCCCCAGGACTTCGGATCCTTGGGTGATTTCTCAAGGGGAGTGGACAGTCCCCGAGTTGCGACTGGTCAGCATTGACTCTGAGGCGCGCCGAGTGAGGAGAGGGCACCGGGCTGAGGGGGAGTCACGCCTCGTGGCACTTCCCTGCGGTGCAGTGCACCAACCCTCCCCGGGCATACGGGGCCCAAGACTGAATAAGACTCTGGCCTCCCCGCTGAGAGCTGAGAACCCCTACTCTCACTCGGGGTCTGAGGGCCTATCCCCTAGGAGTTCGGCTCCTTGGGTGATTTCTCGAGGGGAGTGCACAGTGCCTGAGCTGCGTCAGGTCAGTGCTGACTCTGGGATACGTGAGCGAGGAGAGGGCACTCTGCTGAGGGGAAATCAAGCCTTGGCGGCACTTCCCTGCGGTGCAGTGCAGGAGCCCTCCCCGGACCGTAGTATTGCTTAAAACTGAATGAAACTCTAGCTTCCCCCCCCACACTCCCAATCGGGGTCTGGGGGCCCATCCCCCAAGAGTTCTGATTCTTGGGGGATCTCTTAAGGGGTGTGGACCCAGCACAAACTGCGGCCGCTCAGTGCTGACTCTGGGGTGCGGGACAGAGGAGAAAAGGGTCGCCTGAGTGCCCACACCAGAGCAGCAGTTCCCTGGAGGTAGATCAACAGCCGTTTTTTCTTTAACGGCAGAACGCTCACTTCTGGATATTCTGAGGCCACACCCCCTGTCTCCCTGGGCAACCAGAGGAGGCCACCGGTGACACGGCTCACAAACCCAGAAGCCTCCAGGGCGGGGCCGACCCAGAGAGGTGTTCAGACGCAATTCTCCAGCAGCAAAGACGTTTGAACTCAAAACAGCCCATCTCCTGTAGGCGACGACAGGAACAGAGACAGAACCTCACAAAGTTGTCTGTTCTGTTCTGTTCTGTTAGCAGCATGCATCAGGGACGTGGCTAAGCCTGAGTGAACACCTCCTTCCCATCACCTGCATCAAACACTCAAAGATGTCAGGCCCCATCTCCTCCTGCTAGATAGCGGCAGTCTGCGGGGGCCTGGCAGACTTCCTTGCGATTCAGGCAGGTGCAAACCCCTGGAGTGTCTGTTCACTGCAGGCAACTGGGTTAGCCATCTGCAGAGATACCAGTGACTGGGTCCGACGGAGGGGCAAAGTGGGGAAGGAGACGTCAACCTTCCCAGACTGCTCTGTTTGCTGGGTGGCTCCTCCTGACTCCACGCTGCACTGGGGTGAGCTGTGTCAGAGGAGTCACAAGGCCCATGTGATCCAGTTCCCAGAGACCTCTTGAACCCTTCCACCTGAGACAAGTGCTGATTGAGACAGTTGATTCGGACCTTTTGAACTGGGCTAATAGACTGAGGACTTTTCAGGCGGTGCCCTGGGTGTGCGATTGTAGGAAGGTTTGATTCTCCTTTTCCAACTGGGGCCAGAGGTGGGCAGGCGGGGTGACTTAATTGCTGATTTTTCCACACAGCTGAGACTTCAAGCCAGAGTAGAAGTTGCAATAGGATCGAACAGAAACCAGCTGAAAACAAGACAGAACCACTTTGCTCCACCACACCAGACAGGGCCCCAGTTTCTCAGGCCACAACACTGTACGGGCCCTCGATAAAACCCCAGGGGAAAAACCAAAGGGAGTAAACTATGGGGCGAAATCAGCGGAAAAACTCTGGTAACATGAATAACCAGAATAGATCAACCCCCCCAAGAAAAGATACGGCAGATGTGATTGAAGATCCCATTCATAAACAACTGGCTGAGATGTCAGAAGTCGAATTCAGAATTTGGTTTGCAGACAAGATTAATAAAATGGAATTAGGAATTCGAGGAGAAATTCAAAAATTGTCTCAAGAATTTAACGAATTTAAAGACAAAACCACCAAAGACTTAGACACACTGAAACAAGAACTTACAGCCCTCAAAGATATGAAAAATACAGTAGAATCCCTCAGTAACAGAATGGAGCAAGCAGAAGAAAGGATTTCTGACATTGAAGATAAAGTCTTCGAACGCTCCCAATCTGTCAAAGAGGAAGAGAAATGGAGAGCAAAAACGGATCACTCACTCAGAGAACTCTCAGATAATTCGAAAAAAAACAACATAAGGGTTATAGGAATTTCGGAGAACGATGAAGTGGCTGCCAAGGGCACAGAGGCCCTTTTACATGAAATTATGAAAGAAAATTTTCCAGACATGCCTAGAGAATCTGAAATTCAGATAGCAGACAGCTTCAGAACCCCAGCAAGATTCAACCCCATAAGCCATCTCCCAGACATATCATAATTAGCTTCACTAAAGTTAACATGAAAGAGAAGATTCTCAAAGCAGCCCTGTGAAAGAAAACTATAACATACAAAGGTAAGAATATTAGAATAACTGCAGATCTCTCTGCTGAAACTTTTCAAGCCAGAAGAGGCTGGTCATCAACTTTTAATCTCCTAAAGCAAAAAAACTTTCAACCCAGGATCTTGTATCCAGCTAAACTGAGTTTCATCTATGATGGAGAAATTAAATACTTCAATGACATTCATATGTTGAAAAAATTTGCCATAAGTAAACCAGCTCTTCAGGATGTTCTCAGACCTATCCTCCACAATGACCAACCAAATCCTATACCACAAAAGTAAACTCACTCAGAAACTTCGGATCAAACTTCAACTTCCACACTGGCGAAAGGATTAAAAATGTCCACTGGACCTTTGAAAAACTTGATACCCAAAATTCCACCAGACTTATCAATACTCTCCATCAATGTGAATGGCTTAAACTGTCCTCTAAAGAGGCATAGGTTAGCTGACTGGATACAAAAACTCAAGCCAGATATTTGTTGCATACAAGAGTCACATCTCAACTTAAAAGACAAATACAGACTCAGGGTGAAAGGATGGTCATCCATATTTCAGGCAAATGGTAGTCAGAAAAAAGCAGGTGTTGCAATTTTATTTGCAGATACAGTAGGCTTTAAACCATCAAAAGTAAGGAAGGACAAGAATGGTCACTTCATATTTGTTAAGGGTAATACTCAATATGACGAGATCTCAATTATTAATATCTATGCACCCAACCAGAATGCACCTCAATTTATAAGAGAAACTCTAACAGACATGAGTAACTTGATTTCCTCCAGCTCCATAATCGTTGGAGATTTCAACACTCCCTTGGCAGTGTTGGATCGATCCTCCAGAAAGAAGCTGAGCAAAGAAATCTTAGATTTAAACCTAACCATCCAATATTTAGATTTAGCAGACATCTACAGAACATTTCATCCCAACAAAACTGAATACACATACTTCTCATCAGCCCACGGAACTTACTCCAAAATTGATCACATTTTAGGTCACAAGTCTAACCTCAGTAAATTTAAAGGAATAGAAATTATTCCATGCATCTTCTCGGACCATCATGGAATAAAACTTGAATTGAGTAACAACAGGAATCTGCATACCCATACAAAAACATGGAAGTTAAATAACCTTAGGCTGAATGATAGCTGGGTCAGAGATGAGATTAAGAAAGAAATCACCAATTTTTTGGAACAAAATGACAATGAAGACACAAACTATCAGAACCTCTGGGACACTGCAAAGGCAGTTCTAAGAGGGAAATTTATAGCACTGCAAGCCTTCCTCAAGAGAACGGAAAGAGAGGAAGTTAACAACTTAATGGGACATCTCACGCAACTGGAACAGGAAGAACATTCCAACCCCAAACCCAGTAGAAGAAAAGAAATAACCAAAATTAGAGCAGAATTAAATGAAATTGAAAACAAAAGAATAATACAACAGATCAATAAATCAAAAAGCTGGTTTTTTGAAAAGGTCAATAAAATAGATAAACCTCTGGCCAACCTAATCAGGAAAAAAAGAGTAAAATCTCTAATATCATCAATCAGAAACAACAAAGACGAAATAACCACAGACTCATCAGAAATCCAAAAAATCCTTAATGAATATTACAAGAAACTTTATTCTCAGAAATATGAAAATCTGAAGGAAATAGACCGATACTTGGAAGCACGCCACCTTCCAAGACTTAATCAGAATCAAGTGGAAATGTTGAACAGACCCATATCAAGTTCAGAAATAGCATCAACTATACAAAACCTCCCTAAAAAGAAAAGCCCGGGACCAGATGGTTTCACGTCAGAATTCTACCAAACCTTTAAAGAGGAATTAGTACCTATATTACTCAACCTGTTCCAAAATGTAGAAAAAGAAGGAAGACTACCCAACACGTTCTATGAAGCAAACATCACCCTGATCCCCAAACCAGGAAAAGACCCAACAAGAAAAGAAAATTATAGACCAATATCACTAATGAATATAGATGCAAAAATATTCAACAAGATCCTAACAAACAGAATCCAGCAACACATCAAACAAATTATGCATCATGACCAAGTTGGTTTTATCCCAGGGTCTCAAGGCTGGTTCAATATACGTAAATCTATAAATATAATTCAGCACATAAACAAATTAAAAAACAAAGACCATATGATTCTCTCAATTGATGCAGAAAAAGCTTTTGATAATATCCAGCATCCCTTCATGATCAGAACACTCAAGAAAATTGGTCTAGAAGGGACTTTTCTTAAACTGATAGAGGCTATCTACAGCAAACCCACAGCCAATATCATATTGAATGGAGTTAAATTGGAATCATTTCCACTCAGATCAGGAACCAGACAAGGCTGCCCATTGTCTCCATTGCTTTTCAACATTGTAATGGAAGTTTTAGCCACCGCAATTAGGGAAGAAAAGGTGATCAAGGGTATCCATACAGGGTCAGAAGAGATCAAACTCTCGCTCTTCGCAGATGATATGATTGTGTATCTGGAAAACACTAGGGACTCTACTACAAAACTTCTAGAAGTGATCAAGGAATACAGCAGTGTCTCAGGTTACAAAATCAACATTCATAAATCGGTAGCCTTTATATACACCAACAACAGTCAAATTGAAAAAGCAGTTAAGGACTCTATCCCATTCACAGTAGTACCAAAGAAGATGAAATATTTGGGAATTTACCTAACAAAAGACGTGAAAGATCTCTATAAAGAGAACTATGAAACTCTAAGAAAAGAAATAGCTGAAAATGTTAACAAATGGAAAAACATACCATGCTCATGGCTAGGAAGAATCAACATTATCAAAATGTCCATACTACCCAAAGCAATATATAATTTCAACGCACTCCCTATTAAAGCTCCACTGTCATATTTTAAAGATCTTGAAAAAACATTACTTCGTTTTATATGGAATCAGAAAAAACCTCGAATAGCCAAGACATTACTCAGAAATAAAAACAAAACAGGAGGAATCACACTACCAGACCTCAGACTTTACTACAAATCGATAGTGATCAAAACAGCATGGTATTGGCACAAAAACAGAGAAGTAGATATCTGGAATAGAATAGAGAACCAAGAGATGAATCCAGCTACTTACCGCTATTTGATTTTTGACAAGCCAATTAAAAACATTCAGTGGGGAAAAGATTCCCTATTTAACAAATGGTGCTGGGTGAACTGGCTGGCAACCTGCAGAAGACTGAAATTGGACCCACACCTCTCACCATTAACTAAGATAGACTCTCATTGGATTAAAGATTTAAACTTAAGACATGAAACTATAAAAATACTAGAGGAGAATGCAGGGAAAACCCTTGAAGAAATTGGTCTGGGTGAGTATTTCATGAGGAGAACCCCCCGGGCAATTGAAGCAGCTTCAAAAATACACTACTGGGACTTGATCAAACTAAAAAGCTTCTGCACAGCTAAGAACATAGTAAGCAGAGCAAGCAGACAGCCCTCAGAATGGGAGAAGATATTTGCAGGGTATATCTCTGACAAAGGTTTAATAACCAGAATCCACAGAGAACTCAAACGCATCAGCAAGAAAAAAACAAGGGATCCCATCGCAGGCTGGGCAAGGGATTTGAAGAGAAACTTCTCTGAAGAAGACAGGCGCACGGCCTTCAGACATATGAAAAAATGCTCATCATCTTTAATCATCAGAGAAATGCAAATCAAAACTACTTTGAGATATCATCTAACTCCAATGAGACTAGCCTATATCACAAAATCTCAAGACCAGAGATGTTGGCGTGGATGCGGAGAAAAGGGAACACTTCTGCACTGCTGGTGGGAATGCAAATTAATACATTCCTTTTGGAAAGATATATGGAGAACACTCAGAGATCTAAAAATAGATCTGCCATTCAATCCTGTAATTCCTCTGCTGGGCATATACCCAGAAGACCAAAAATCACAACATAACAAAGATATTTGTACCAGAATGTTTATTGCAGCCCAATTCATAATAGCTAAGTCATGGAAAAAGCCCAAGTGCCCATCGATCCACGAATGGATTAATAAATTGTGGTATATGTATACCATGGAATACTATGCAGCCTTAAAGAAAGATGGAGACTTTACCTCTTTCATGTTTACATGGATGGAGCTGGAACATATTCTTCTTAGTAAAGTATCCCAAGAATGGAAGAAAAAATACCCAATGTACACAGCCCTACTATGAAACTAATTTGGGACTCTCACATGAAAGCTATAACCCAGCTACAACTTAACAATAGGGGGAAGTGGGAAAGGGGGGGGTGGGTAGAGGGAGGGGAATCGGTGGGATCACACCTGTGGTGCATATTTCGGGGGTATTTGCGAAACTTGGTAAATGTAGAATGTAAATGTTTTGGCACAGTAACTGAGATAACGCCGGAAAGGCTATGTTAACCACTGTGATAAAAATGTGTCAAATGGTTTATGAAGTGAGTGTATGATGCCCTATAATCATATCATTGTATACAGTTATGATTTAATAAAAAAAAAAAAGGGCCAGATGCTAAATGCTTGGGCAGCTGCAGGTCTCTATTGGGATTATCGAACTCTCCTGTAGGAGCTTACGAGCAGAGGTGCATAGTACTTGGTGAATGGACACAGCTACGATCCAATAAAACTTTATTTTAACAAAAAAAAAAAAAAATAAAATAAAATAAAATTCAGAAGATTTCACACAAAAATCTAGATTTTTGAAAACTCTTTAGAACTTCGAAAACTTAGTGATGCTTTGTCTGCATGTCCACATGGCAACACCCTTGAGGGAGAAGCAGAGATCAGTGAAGATTTCGGTAACTACTCTTGTCTTATTACTCCTAACTACTACTAGAGCCATGCAGAGAACACTTCCTAAAAATGATACATGTTTCAAGACCTCTTCAGAGGCATTTTATTCACATTAAATTTAAATTTAAGTTAGTTTTGTGGGTAAATGTCCTTTTACAAAAACCTGAAAGTCTATTTAACCTCCTCTAAAATTAATTTGTTTATTCTATGAATTTTTAAACTTCATACAATTCATATTAAAGGAAAGTTAGAGAGTACTAAACAAATACTTCAATCTCTGTACCAAAGAGCAAATAGAAATTCTAGCCTTCCTGTCTCCTTCCTTCAACTTAGTTTTTAGGCACCTTCCTGTTCAACCATTGTGGTCCCAAAATTTAGACATCCTCTTCCTCCCTTCTTACCAAATTATTTTGAATGTAGCCATCAAGAGACGAGAAAAAAAACAGTCTCTTTGAAAGCAAAGGAGTGAATGACTTCACATGATTTATTCTTACCTGTAATTGCAAAACCTCTTCCACATGTGAACAATTGGCATCATAAACTTAGACTCGATTCATTCCTAGTCTTGACTGTTAATCATCACCTCTAAGCATGCATGCAAAACCAAAAGGGAATTGGCATGAATAAAAATCTTTCAACACCTTACGTTTCAGGTAAATTCAAGGTAGTATTCATAGACACCACGCCTTAAATAACTTTCTCCTTTCAACAGAAAAGAAAGTAAAATACAGCCCAACCCCAGAAAGCCTACTAATCAGCTTGACTACCAAGTGACACTGGTTATGGACTTGAGGAGTTTAACATAGCTATTTGGCAGCATTAGCATGCTGATCTTTCAGTTGTTAGAGTTTAAACAAGATTTAATTCTGAATTAAACTTATGTCTACTTAAAATATAATTTTTGAGCCTCTTTGCTTATTGTGACTATAATAACATCTATACCCTCCTCAAGGGATGATAACTTTCCACCCACCCCTGCACTAACTGGGAAGTTGAGCAGCAGACGGAGCCCTCTTACCAAGTTTGAACCTTATGTACTCTATCTAGTTCTTTGTTGATCTCCAGATAGATCCTGATTTAACTAAGAGTCAACACAGCCTTGGATGGGTGAGCATTCCTTGCAAAGGAATACACCTCGCAGGTTGGCAAAGTCAAATGAGCACATGGTGAAGCCCGGCTGCCCATGTTCATTACAGCTACAGCACTTAGTAACTGTCCAAACTTGGCCATGTTACTTACTCTCTTTGTGGCTTGGTTACTCTTCTGTAAAGGGAGGAGAATAGTATTACCTGCCCTCTGGGGAAGAATAGGTGATTTTTGTTAACATCTGAGTGCCTGTGTGCTTATATGCTGCCCTTCCAGTAGAATGCATTATTTACAGGCTCAGATCCTGCACAGAGTAGTTGTTCACTGAATATTTGTTAAATGAACATCTGTGATTTTTCCATGGTCTCTGCAGATTCAGAAATACACACACACACACACACACACAGAGTGTTTATGTGCCAAAAACCAAGTGCTGTATAAATAATCACTCATTTAATCCTGAAAACATCCCTGCAGGAAAGCACTACTGCTGTCCCATTTGATGGAGTAGGAAATTTAAGCACAAATACTTCAGCTAATGTGCCGAGGGTCATCCTGCTCTTCAAAAAGTTTCAAACCCGGCAGGTCTAGCTCCTGAGTCCGTAGTGCATTACATAGAGCTTCTCAGACCTCAGTGTGCACAGGAGTCTTTCAGAAGGCCTACTAAAAATACATATTCCAGAGCTCAGCCTTTGATAATTAAACACAGACAGTAGATGTTGGGCTCCAGTTATCACCACTTCTGCCAGCACCAATGGGGTGTGTGGTCTGTAACACACTCTTTGAAAAACACTGGACTAAGGTAACAGTAAAACACTAGTCTGATCACTTCATACAATGAATGACATGGGTGAGAATAAGCCAAACTTAAGACCAACATAATGGTTAAAAAATAGCACTGACTTTACCTAACAATTGCAATCAGTGTAACCTGGCCTATTGTACTCTCAATGAATCCCCAACAATAAATAAATAAATAAATAAATAGCACTGAGCCAAAAATAACACTTTTTTCCATTCTGGAATTATGTCTGGGCTTTGACATGCCTCTAGATGAAATGAGAGATAAAAGAAAATACCCAAAAGTCAAATGGTGGGCTGGACGCAAAATACCAATAGGAAAACACTCAGGCAAGAGGCAGCATGACCTGGGTATATGCTGACAGCGGGCCAGTGTGACTCTGCAGAGAGTTATATGAAGTACAGCCGTTTCTTCCTTGTCGGGAACTCAAGCCTTTCATTTATTCATATTTAGAAACCAGCTGAAATTCCTGCTGTGTCCATTCTACACATTTAAATGGAAAAATATAGACTGTACATGTATAGCAAGGACCACATAATCAAGCTTGATTTCTGGCAGAAATGAAAAGTACAAGATACATCTTTGATTTCAAAATGCTCATTTTTATGCATTTAAAGTCCTAAAACTGAGATGTGCCCTACAATCAGTGTATTCCTTAAATTGGGTATTATTTTCCTCCTCTACATCCAAAATGGTGTCTCAGAAAAATAGTGACTTATTTTCAATCAGTTTTTAGATAGCACAAATCACGTAAGATATAAAGCATCATTTTAGTTATAATCAAAAGAAAATGGTTTGCAACTAATATATCCGTTTTAAAAAGGAAAGTAAATATGGTTTAAACCAAGATTCAAATTCCAAGTTATAGGGGAACAAAGTAAAAATGAGTTAATATGCCACAATTCAAATTTTTCTAGTGGTGGCCATTTACAAAATATAAATAATCTTTTACTCACATAATCTCTCCCCAAAACCCCATATCTCTCACAAAGGCCATATACTTAGTTCTATGTTATACTAAAGAAAATGAGTCATAAAATTGTTACATGCACTATTTATTTTCTCTTTCTTACATTATTTTGATATACTGGATGAGGCCCAATATGGAGGAAAGAAGAGAAAGAACTTTGAGGACAAGATTTTCTCCCAATATAGTTCTGAAAAATCACCACTGAATCATGGAACTATATAGGGGTTTTATTAAACAGTTGATAAATGAATGAATAAATAAACAAAGGCTTAAAAGTTATGCTTGTGCTACCAAATACTAGATCTAATTCATTGTCTTTTTTCATCCTAAAAACATAGAATGTTTATGTTCTTAACACAAAGAAATGATAAATACTTGAGGTGATAGATACCCTGTTACTGTGATTTGATCACTGCATGCTGTAGGCCTATATCAAAACATCACACGTGCCCTATAATTATATACAATGGTTACGCACCATAATAATTTAAAATTACAGGCAAAAAGTTATGCTTACCAAACTGAATTAAAAGTATCATTACATATAATTATAGTCTTAATTTATATTTAAAATGATATTTTATGATAAAAATCATATTTTTATGATATTTGTAGAGCAGCAAGATTCCAAAATTTTGTAGAAGGAAATGACTGGGACCAAAAGCATAGACAGCAAGAATGAAGTCTGTGACGTTATAAAAGGGTGAATAGAAGCTTTCTGTCTTATCTATTTAAAAAAGGATTAATAAAATGTTCATTTATTATTTCACTTAACAAATATTTCTGGAAGATAGAGACCACAGGCAATCTCAATCTTGGGAGTAGTCATAATGCCATGGTTGGTAGGACCAAAAGAAAGGGACACTGAACCAGATGCATGGAAGGGGAGGTGTGTGTCAGGGAGCTAGGTGACCCGGGGGACAGAAGCAACAGGTAGACCCAAAGTGGGGAGAAAGAGTGGCAGGTTCGTGAGACTGCAATTTTTCAGCTTGACATGAGCACAGAAAGGAAGCAGGGATGAGGAAAGACAGACATACAGGCCACTCCCCTGGGTTCGTTTGAATTAAAGAGAAAGCTATCACTGGTACTTTGTCTTGGGTATTGTTCATTTTTATTAGTATTTTTAATTTTGTTATTGATATGTAACTCTAGGTAACCCCAGCTAGCCTTAAAATAACTGACTGTATTACAAAAAAAAATAATAACCTTTTTAGCTGGGGCAGACATAATCTTGCTGAAGATGAAAGAGCATATTAAGCCAAGCCAGGAGGACAAAAACAAAAATGAAAACGGAACAATAAAAAACGATTTGCTCCTTTTGTGCCAGGGTTATTTTTCAAAACAAAGGAAAGCAAAGGAGAGCATGGTATCATAATGCATTTTGAAAATGTAGGAAAGTTTTCAAATAGGCTAAATCTTCTAAAGAGACTATCATATTTCAAAGGATAAGTAAATAATCAGAGCATAGTAGAATAAAACTGATTAAGCAGGGTTTTTTTTGTAAACTCATTCATATTCTTCAAAAGTAGGTTACTTATAGCTCTGGGATTTAACAAAACTATTTACTATTCTTTTTTAATTAATTTTCAAAGCTCTTTCTATTAAGTTTTCTCAGCCTTTCATCTCTGTCACCATGCCTCTTGGTCATTAACATGGTGCTGTTTTCCATCTACTCCTGCTGAGAGGCGACAGGGGAGAATCCTGGGGCTGATGTACTTGGGGAAAGAGAAAAGGGGAAGTGTGTCCTCCTTCAGGAAGAAGTGAAGACTCCTGGAAACATTTTACATTTTGTGAGGTTCCCCAGATTCTTCCTTGTGATTCATTGATCAAATCATAGGAAGTCGTTGGATGTGACTTATCCCCTCTGATGGCAAGGAAACTGAGTCAGGACAGCAAATGTGGACTGAATATGTGGGTTTTGAGCTGGTGATAACAATGCTGGCGCATCATGGTTATTTGAAAATGCCCCTGACTTTCTCTCATGTTTTAAAGTTCTTTTCAGAACTAGTAGATGCAGCCTTCACTCAATTATTAATCTAAAATTTATTGATTCCTATATAAGGCACTATTCTAAAGTTATCCCCCTAAAACTACTCAAATATCATTTTTTTTTGTAGAGACAGAAATAATACCCAATAATATTATTAGAAATAATAATAATTATAATTATAATTATTAGAAATTATAATTATTATAATTATTATTATAATTATTATAATTATAATTATTAGAAATAATACCCAATTTAAGGAATACACTGATTGTAGGGCACATCTCAGTTTTAGGACTTTATGGCCCTCGGTAGAGTGCCATGGCATCACACAGCTCACAGCAACCTCCAACTCCTGGGCTTAAGCGATTCTCTTGGCTCAGCCTCCCAAGTAGCTGGGACTACAGGCGCCCGCCACAACGCCCAGGTATTTTTTGGTTGCAGTTCAGCTGGGGCCGGGTTTGAACCCGCCACCCTCGGGGGCCGGCGCCTTATTGACTGAGCCACAGGTGCCGCCCTAAAATATCATTTTTTAATATCATGAGACACCAGCATTTTTCTTTTGTGTTGATTAAAAGAATGATTACTAACTATAAGTAGTATGTGGAACCACAAGAGGTGCCTGCAATAATTCGTTCTGTCAGAAATAAAGGTGCCATGGGAATTAAATCATGAAATCAATACAAAACAGACATACAAAGTCACTGGGATCCCAAAACCATCAGACTTGAACTTAAGCAGTGTGAAGATGCTCCCATCAGTAAAGAAGGGATTCGTTTTTTAGAAGGGTGGGTTTTTTAGCCATGAAAACATAGAAAAAGATTCCCAGAGGTAGTGGTTGTCAGCACCTGCCTGAGCTCTGTGGTGGTAGGAGGTGAGGTTCCCTGGTGGGTCAAGTGGAGACAATAGTCATTTTGGCAGATACGTATGTGTGGAGGCCCACCGGCCTGGCGGAGCCTTGGGACATCTGTGTCATATAACCAAGGTCCTCTCTTTTCATTCTTTGTTCAGTTGGATTCTGGATCACCTGATATTCTCAGTAGTTTTCCCACAAGGAGAAAATACCTGGGTAAAGGAATGTTAATATTACATTCATTTGGCAGTTATGTTTCTCAATTTAATTACTTTTTTTTAATCAGTCACTTGGTTTCTTAATTAGCATAAATCGGTGTCCCCAAACATAACCAATTCCAAAGCACTGGCAAATTCAAATTCTGAACTTCTCAGGCTATGAAGCAATCCCTGGTCTCAATGAGCTCGATAGGTAAATATTACCTGGTGAGACAGAGCAGTGGCCACTTCTTAGTCCCACCACGTATTTTATTTATTTTTTTTTTTTTAATTTTTTTTTTACGTATTTTATTTTTTATACATTAATTCAAAGAGGTTTGTTAAGATTAAAACCTTCAGAGCAGGTTTTAATAACTCAGAGGAAAATGAGCAACTTGGTGGAACAAAGAGGATAGATGTTAAATTTTCAAAATTAAATTAGTACTTTGAACAATCTGAGGACTGGGGCTAAGTTAGCAAATATTTTAAGTACTCCAATCAGATATAGATGCTTCAAGGATGGCTTGTTAATATCTGACAAACACAAATTAGATTCCAGACACAGCTTCTACAAGTGTCAACGCTTTCATATCTAAGTCGTCCTAGAGGGGATGTTAATTGCCCCCAAAATGTTATAAATCATTTTTAATTAGTAAAACAAATGATGTCTAAGATCTATGGATTGGCCTTGCTTAGTCTATATGAATCCCTGGGATTAAGAGTTTTAATTTAGTGCTGGGCGTATTCTCTTCAGCTCTTACTCAAAGATTCTGGTCTCGAATTCTGATTAAAAGGTTAACTGTGTCCTGTTACAGAATAGTATCATATCTGTATTCAATGCATATTTCATGAAATTGCTTCAGTGTGCATAAAAAGAGAAGTGGAACTTCCCTGGAAGGGAAAGAACAGCATGGTCAATGCTTCGGGGTCTGCTTATTCGTACATGTTTGGATTATGGTAAATTTCTTCTGACAACTGCTTTAATCTAGCATTGTGATGGTGTGCGAGGGGAGGCCTAGACGCCTCTCTACCCCTAAGCTCAGGTTGCTTCTGATGTTTCACAGCTGTGCGGCAACGAATTGGCTTAGGTCAGTTCATAATGCCGAAACCCCAGATAATAAGATGTCCAACATGCCCATTTTATAATTTTAGTTGCAGAGTCAGGTTCTGTTCTAATGAATCATTAAAAATACATGGATTAGTGAACATGCAACCATTATTATTATTCATTTTTGTTACAGGAGTTGACTATAATGTAGGCTGTATGTTGACCATAATGTTGAATATAATGACTATAATGTTTCTCTCTCTCTCTCTGTCTCTCTCTAGGAGTCACTATTTTCAAGGAATGACAGCAAAATGTCAAAAGTACATTGACTTTGTGTTGCTAGGAGACTAACTCAAGAGATTCCCTTACAGGTGTTTTCATCTCAGGCCTCAGGCCTTGTGTCGCATTTTTCCTCTCCCTTCCTTAGAGATGAATTTCTTACCCCTCCCCTGGGAGAGACTCACTTCTTACTCAATTTCTTTTCTTTAAATGTACCCAGGCTCAGAACTAGGGATGGCATTGAGCTCAGTAGCTGAGGTCCTGGGGTAGAACTTGGGTCTTGGTGATTTTCTATGCTTGCTTATACTCAGGAAAGCTGGTTCCCAAGGGGAGAAGAGCCCCAGGACAGCTTTCTAGGAAATTTTGGCATCTCTCATCTAGTAATATTTTTAAGCTAAACTTCTCTTTTCAGTGCTAAGGTAAATATGTTGGAAAGCAGCATAAACCATTTTAGAGGTAATCGGGTCAAAGCTGAAGAAAGAGAGAAGAAAAAGGGTAGAGAAAAGGAGGGAATGGAAAGAGGAGTAGAAAGTTTTGAAGAAGGCAGAACTTGAACAAATCCCATCTTTATTTCCTTGAAAGACTTGAAAAATGTCCTATTTGTTGAACAACTTTAACTATCCTGAAAATTACCATATATACCTTCTACAATGAGATTCTAGTTCTGATTATGTTCATTTCCCAACTTCCAGCTCCCACAAAAGCCTTTATATTTTTAGATTTATGAGTACCTTGTCTTGCTTTCTTGACATCATCCTCTCTGAACGATAGAAAAATTGTCCATTTTCAGACTGATTAGCCCTTGTGTTGGCTTTCTAGGACTGCACTAACAAGCTACCACAAACTTGATGGCTTAAAGCAACTGATATTTATTTTCTTATACTTCTGGAGGCTTAAAATCTGAAATCCAGTTGTTGGCAGGACTATGCTCCTCTCAAAGCTTTTAGAGGAGAATCCTACCTTGAATCTTCCATTTTCTGGTAGCTCTGGGCATTCCCTGGCTTGGGGCAGCATAACTCCAGTCTTCGTTTCCACCAACATGTAGCATTCTCCCTGTCTGGGTTTCTTGGTGTCTCTTCTCTTCTCCTAAGATCACCAGCCACACTGGATTAGGGCCCACCCTAATGACCTCATGTTTACTTTATTTCATTAGCCAAGGCACTATTTCCAAATAAAGTTACCTTCAAAAAGAACTGGGGCAAGGGCAGGAGCAGTGGCTCACACCTATAATCCTAGCACTCTGGGAGGCCGAGGCGGGTGGCTTGCATGAGCTCAAGGAGCACTGTTGCTCAGGAGTTCAAGACCAGCCTGAGCAACAGTGAGACTCTGTCTCTAAAAATAGGTGGATATTGAAAGAGTGACGGAGGGAGGGGGGTGGGGCCTTGGTGTGTGTCACACTTTATGGGGGCAAGACATGATTGCAAGAGGGACTTTGCCTAACAATTGCAATCAGTGTAACCTGGCTTATTGTACCCTCAATGAATCCCCAACAATAAAAAAAAAAAAAAATAGCTGGGTATTGTGGCGGGTGCCTATAGTTCCAGCTTGAGAGGCTGAAGCAAGAGGATCACTTGTGCCCAAGAATTTGAGGTTGCTGTGAACTAAGACACCATGGCACTCTACTGAGCGTGACAAAGTGAGACACTGTCTCAAAAAAAAAAAAAAAAAAGAACTGCTGGGGATTCATATTTTAACATGTATTTTGATGGGACACAATTCAATCCTAAACAGTCCTCAAGAAATATAAATTTAAAAACCACAGCATGAGCCAAGGAGGACATTTGCCTAGGGCACTTAATTTATCTGACATCAACTTACTAGTCTGTGATAATATAAATGCACCACCTATGGTAACTTTATTACTAAAAATTTTATTTTATTTTGTTCTTTTTAAGACATAAATACACTTGTTATTTCATTTTACTCTTATTAACATATATATGAACTCCTTCACAAATGAGGGAAGCTAGTTAGTATGATCATGTCCCTTTTATTAATTAATTATGGAAGATTGCATACACCTTATATCAGGCATCTCTCATTTCAGGATTATATCTTCCCCATGAATTGTCAAAAGCCACACAGTTGACTTAGGTGAAGGAAGAGGTCAACTTTTATCCCAATTGGGAGAACACTGGAGACTTGGGTCAAGGCTGTTTTCCTTCTCTCTGCCACATTGTGGCACTCTTGAGAACTGGTCCTACTTTGATGCGGCTAATCCCTCCAAGGACATTGTGGACCATTGTAAACGGAGAATCTCATTCTCCTAGGCTGAGTTAGCCCAGAGAACCCTTCAATTGAGCTCACAAGTTTGCATCTCTTAGACCTTACTTTCAGGCCTTACATAGTCACCCTCAGGTTACCAGCCAGCCTCAGGAAGGCTGTTGAGTCCAACAGTAAGTAACATCCACTCAAAATGCCACCCTCCTGTGCCTCCCTAGGGATTTGTACTAAAGGTTTTGAAGATCCCAGAGATGCTTTAAAACACATCATATACATGATTTCAATTTTTACAGGTCACTTTGCCTCTAAAGTGAAGAGTGCTTGTACTATCTCTGTCTTCAAATACAAGGAAGGATTTGGTGTATGTGTTATACTGGGGCCCAGAAATTCAGGCATGGAATGCGGAGACAGGGGTGAAGTCCTCAAGTGCTCGACTCCTTCTGGGCTGGTGCTCACAGAGCAGCCATTCCTCCTTGTTCTCACTGAAAGTCACATCCCAAGGCTACTGAGAACACTGTGTCTGAATCAGTTCAGCAGTCCTCCACTTTAGGGATCCTGAATTTCATTTCCATTTCTCTAAGAGTCTCTCTTTGTCAGATCTGCCAGTTTTTACATTTTAAGTCCTGAAGAACTGTCCCTCTTTTCATTCTAGATGAAGCCATTTTCTGCAATTGACAGGCACAAAGGGTCTCGATATAAGTCCATGTTGTAGACAAAAGACCCAGTTGCCCTAACCCAGCTCTTCTCAGCACAACTATCTTCAGAGACAAAAGATGATGCTGGACTGGTTGCTTCATTAAATGTACTTTGTTCATATCTGGTTTCTTTTGACCATGTATTGAAGGATAGCTACAGCTCCTCTCAGAAAATCCAAGATGACTTCCTCATGCCTTCCTTTAGAAAAAGAGGAAAAAGGAAAATGTTAATCTTTAGCAAGACCCTGTGCCATAAAAACCATAATGATATGTGGCAAACTGTCTGAAACCAATTTGGCCATTCACAACTGTTAAGTGTAGGAAATCAGAGGTAGGTGAAGCTATATACCTCCTCCCCCACCACCTCACTGCCAAGCAATTAAAACCAAGTCTTAGACTGTTTCTTACTCCTCACGCAAAAATGTATTTGCAAGCAGTCACAAAAAATGGTCATGCAGTTTGCTCTGTAAGGTTGGTAAAGTTCTAATTCTTTGTCCTTTCAGGGATTCTAGCAAAACATAGTAAGATTCCCTTCAATGAAAAAAGGCAACATGGTTTTGACTGCATTATCAGCTACACTTCCTGCTGTATGCAGTTAGCTCCTGTTAAGTGAGAGTCAGACAGACTGAAAGATGTTCTGTGCATAAGGCCCACTCTGAGGTGTGAGGCTGCTGGACTGGTTGGTTCATTACATTTACGTTGTTTATACTTGGTGTCTTTTAGTCATTTATTGAGCTGCCTACATTTTCTCAGTAAATACTATTTTTTAATACTAGTATTAACCAAACCTCTAATATCTATGTACCACATTTTTTACTTGCTTTCCATAGCCACCTCTGTGGTATGGACTCTTAATAACAGCTCTTTGGATGCTATCTAAACACAGACAGAATGTATATTCATGACTGGGGTATTTCAAATAAAAAGGAACTTCCCTAGTATGTGGATAAAAGTTAACTGCATACATATCCTCACGTGCTTTAAAGTAAAGCAGTTTAAAAAAAAATTATAGGTAACGGAAAACCTTAAACCCACATCACATCTTTTAGCATTACTTTTTCTATTTTTAAAAAATATTTTCCAATGTATAATTTTATTTAAATTTCACAAATTCCGTGAAATAGAAACTACCGTATCCATTTTTCAGATGAAAAAACTAAGCTTTGAAAGATTAATAAACCTCTCCCTCAGTTACATTACAAGTAAATAGCAGAGTGGGCTCCAATCCTGTTCTTCACATTTCAATTCCAAAATTATTTTGTCAAGGTTTCAAACACAAAGTGAGTCCATGAACCACAAGCATCAGCATCATCTGAGAGATTGTCAGAAATGTAGCATCTCAGAGTCCACCTGATTAATGCTGAATCAAAATCTTCACGAGCGGATTGTTCAGGAAAGTGTGAGAAGCACTGCTCTAGAGCAAGGGTCACCACTGGTGCCTGTAAATATAATTTTCTTGGGACACAACCATGTCCATTTGGCTATGTGTATCTCTTTTTTCCCCTTCAGCAGCTAAGTAAACTGGTTGCAACAGAGATTGTATGGCCCATAATTAATAAAAAAAAAAAAAAAGAGAGTATCTGGATTTAAAAAAAGTTTGTTGACTCCTGGTGTAGGGCAATTGTTAATCAAATTGTGTCAAAGGGCCAGCTTTTCCCTAGCTTCTAATTTCCAGTCCATCAAGGAGCAATACTTTTATTTAAACATAATAAAAATGAATTGTTATAAAACAAAAAAGACATAAAATTATAAGTACTAATTTTTTTTATATTAGGTCCAATAGACATTATATTACTCTCAATTGCTTAAAAAAACTGTTAATGACTACTCTCAATTTCTATTCCTGACATGGATCAGTAATGTTTTGAAGAGCAGCACTGGCCTGTGGACAGTACTTTGGCTCCGAGTTGAAAGAACACAGCCTAATTGTTTGCACTTTTGATAACAGTTCTCCTAGCCTTGCTTTGTTTGGTCACGTGACAGTGAGTCTTAGGAATTATAAATGTTTCCAAAGTGTAAGGTGCCATCACCCTTTGGAAAGATATTTCTTTAAAGAAGTTCAGCTGATGTTTTATTTACTGCTATCTCATCGCAGCTGCTAGTTCCCATCTGCTTTGTTATTTCAGAAATGTATTCAGCCACTGTGCTACTTTGCATTAAGTGGTGCTTACCAACTTACTCCTGAGCTCTCAATTTACATATAGTATCTATGCTCGCACTGCTGAGGAAATAGGACCACTGAAAGATAGCACTCTGCATGCAGGGAGAACTCACCACATTCTATCATCTAACTGACATGCACAAAAAATGCTAGACTACAGAAAAGAAAAAAGTACAAGAACACACGTTCGAAAGTTCACTAGAAAAATTACCTACAGTCCTGGAAAATGAAAAGCCTCCAACTCCCCTTGATTAGCTGGTCTCATGTTGCTAGGCAACAAACTCTCAGTAGCTCTTGGCCTGTATCAGCAACTAGGCTTTTAGGAGTCAGGCCTGTCTCCTCAGTCCCTAAGAGTCTTCAACTCTGCCGTGGTCTGTCTTTTCTGCCTTCTGTCTGTTGCTGTGTGGAGGCTCTGCCTGATTCTGGGATCTTGGCAAGATCCCTAGCCTACAATCCAATGAAGCTATGTCTTTTCGGAATTGCAGGTGGGAGAGGGGAGCTTAACCTGATAACCCACCCTGTGTTTGCAGTCTGGAAGAAACCCTGCAGGCCACTGTGGGCTGACCAAATGCTTTCATACAGGCCGGCAGGAATCTCAACTGTGCACATAAATCAGGCTGAACATATATATAGGCCAGGGAGAGAAAGCACCTTGGATCAGAGAGTGGCACTCCCTGCCAGCGCACAACTGTTCTCACTCTTTATCCCTCAAGGGTGTGAATAGAGCTGTCTGTCATTTTAGAAAAATAAGCTCCTTAAGACCAGAATGAGTGGGCATTTTGGATTATCTGTACAGCACACACCAATAACTGTGCACATAAATAAAAGTTAAATATTAATAAATGTCACTTTCGAAGACATTAGAGAGCAAACTAAGATACTCTGGCAAGTAAAGTTGCCGTAATTATAGTCAGTGAATCTCAGTAATGTGTTCCATTTGTCATTATACATAGGAATTAAGAAAAATGGCCCATGTCCTTCCTTTAGCATAGCATAGGTCTGAGCACAAATTAGCCCAAATGAGAAATCCAGATGAGAGATCGGGCTGAAATCACATGGTTTTCCTGATAAGAAAATAAAAATCTGAGTAATTGGGTTATTTAAATTGTTTTTTTCCATAGAATAATGATAATGCTGTATCAGAATATATACCAAGGAAAAGACACACTTCACGTCAAGTATCCTAACATTAGTTAGGCTCTGCCTCACATCTGCAATTCCTAAAGGGCATAACTTCATTGGACTGTAGGCTAGGGATCTTGCCAGGATCCCAGAATCAGGGAGAGTATCCTCACAGCAACAAACAGAAGGCAGAAAAGACAGACCATGGCAGAGTTGTGGACTCTTAGGGACTGAGGAGACAGGCCCAACTCTTTTTTTTTTTTTTTTTTTTTTATTGTTGGGGATTCATTGAGGGTACAATAAGCCAGGTTACACTGATTGCAATTGTTAGGTAAAGTCCCTCTTGCAATCATGTCTTGCCCCCATAAAGTGTGACACACACCAAGGCCCCACCCCCCTCCCTCCGTCCCTCTTTCTGCTTCTCCCCATAACCTTGTCATTAATTGTCCTCATATCAAAATTGAGTACATAGGATTCATGCTTCTCCATTCTTGAGATGCTTTACTAAGAATAAGGCCCAACTCTTAAAACAAGATGCAAGATGGCTCGGCGCCCATAGCTCAGCGGTTAAGGCGCTGGCCACATACACTGGGGCTGGCAGGTTCAAACCCGGCCAAGACCTGCTAGAAAAACCACGACAACAACAACAATAACAAAATAGCTGGGTGTTGTGGTAGGCGCCTGTAGTCCCAGCTACTTGGGAGGCTAAGGCAAGAGAATCACTTAAGCCCAAGAGTTTGAGGTTGCTGTGAGAGCTGTGATGCCATGGTATTCTACTGAGGGCGACATAGTGAGACTGTCTCAAAAAAAAAAAAAAAAAAGAAAAAAGAAATAAAAGAAAAGAAAAGAAAAAAGATGCAAGAATAAGATGAAAGAAATTGTGTCCCTGACTTTAGTAAATTGTGGCCACTCACTGAGTGAAGGTTCACTACCTGCCAGGTCATTTATTTTTAATCCTGACATTAGTTAAGTGGCCAGGAAAGTAAAGCCATTCTCTCGTGGAAAACAAGGAAATGGTGCTCTGTCAACTGTCTCCTCCAACCCTGGAGTTTTGACTGCAGAATTTTAACCATTGTCTGCTTGGGTTGATGCCAGTCTACTCATTGCAAGGCCTCTATCCGCTCCCGCTTGGTGGTAAAACCTAGTGCTCGGGCAACTGTCAGGTCCTAAGAATTATTACTGGAGCGAAATAATAAAACTTTCTGAACTTTAAATATCTGAGACTGGGATAAAGAATAAAAATAGTGATGAAGGGGGGCTTTCTTTGTTAGTCATAGTTTCACTGGGTAGTCCAGGATAATGTGTAATGGCAGCATCATAACTCACTCTAACCTCAAACTGTAGGGCTCAAGGGATTCTTCTGCCTCAGCCTCCTGAGTAGCTGGGACTACAGGCATGTGTACACAAGCTACTATTTTCTTTTTTGTTTGTTTGTTTTTTCCTATTTTTTTGAGATATAGGGTCTTGTTCTCTTTCAGGTTGGTCTAAAACTCCTGACCTTAAGCAGTCCTCCTGCCTCAGCCTTCCAAAATGATGGAATTACAAGTGTGAGCCACTCACCAGCCTAGTCATGCATTCAGTAACTGCCAGTATAGAGATGGAAATGGGGGGAAAGTGGGAAGATGGGGGTAAATGTATTAACAGAAACTTGAAACTCTCTTTGGTGCTTTTTTGTGCTGCCCTTCTCAGGGTCTCATCTGGCATTTAAAACACCCTAAAAAGCCAGCTTCTGAGAAAGATTCAATACATGGTGTTTTCCAGTCATGTTGTACTTGTACTTCAAAGTGTAAACATTGAGAACTGAATTATTCGGTGAGGATTTAGTATTCACCTATTGCTGCTGAATACTAATGAGAGAATGTGAACGTGGTTTGTCACTTTCTATTAAGACAGAAAAAGCTATTGGCAGAGTCTGAGAAATGTCTTTCCTAGGTCATTAACCTTTAAATATTTGATTTATCAAGAGAAATAAAACAATAAAAGTGCATGAAGTAGGGCGGCGCCTGTGGCTCAGTGAGTAGGGCGCCAGCCCCATATGCCGAAGGTGGCAGGTTCAAACCCAGCCCCGGCCAAACTGCAACAAAAAAATAGCCGGGTGTTGTAGCGGGCGCCTGTAATCCCAGCTGCTCGGGAGGCTGAGGCAAAAGAATCGCATAAGCCCAAAAGTTAGAGGTTGCTGTGAGCCGTGTGATGCCACGGCACTCTACCGAGGGCGGTACAGTGAGACTCTGTCTCTACAAAAAAAAAAAAGTGCATGAAGTATCAATTATGTGCAGTCATCACTGTGGAATGTGTGTGTCTATCTGGGTGTGCTAACAGTGTGTGGGTGTGGTTTTTTTTTTTATTTTCACATATACATGTGTTCATTAGATTTCTACTTTTTGCCTTCACAAAATTAAAAAGGCTTAAAATTTAACAACAATAATAGTGTTTAAGATAGGGACCAGAAACAAAAACCTTGCAAAGAATGAACGAAGACAAATACATTCAGAAAAGAAATCAGACGATTGCTGCAATGAAGCATTAAGCAATAATAAAAATAGTAATGCAAGGAAAGTAACATTCAATAAGAGTATGTCTATTATAGATTGCTTTGACTCTGAGGTTCGGTATGGACTCATCAATTAACTACTTCTTATTATTTTTTCCCAAAGTATAAAAGAATAGACAACTAATATTTATAAATAAAGATAAAAGATAATTTCCAAAAAAATAGCTCATGCCAAATCTTATAGACAATAGAAAAAGAAGAAATACTTCAAAATCATTCTACTTAATCTGGAAATACCTGATATTAAAATTAGAAAAAATATATTAGTATAAAGGGGAAATTACAAACATAATTCACTTATAAATGAGGATGTAATATCCTAAACAACATGTTAACAAGTTGAAGTAAAAATTAATGTTTAAGTAATGTACTTTAGTCAAAATCAAATCCAGTTTATGTGAAAATTAGTCACTATTTTCTTTCTTCTTTTTTTCCCTTACCCTCACCCCCTCCCTCTTTCTCTGCCTGCCCCTTCCCCATGCTCCACCATGTCATTAATTGTTATTAATTGTCCTCATATCAAAGTTGAATGCATAGGATGCATGCTTCTCCTTTCCTGTGATGCTTCACTAAGGATAATGTGTTCCACCTCCATCCAGGATAGTATAAATGCTGCAAAATCTCCATTTTTTTAATAGCTGAACAATATTCCATGGTATACATATACCACAGCTTGCCAATCCATTCCTGGGTTGAAGGGCATTCAAGCTATTTCTACATTTTAGCAATTGTAAATTGGGCTGCAATAAACAGCCTAGTACAAGTATCTTTATAATAAAAGGATTTTTTTTTCCTTCTGGATAGATGCCCAGTAATGGGATTGCAGGATCAAACGTGAGGTCTAGGTTGAGTTCTTTGAGGTTTCTCCATACTTCCTTCCCAAAAGGTTGTATTAGTTTGCAGTCCCACCAGCGGTATACAAGTGTTCCCTTCTCTCCACATCGGCGCCAGCATCTGCAGTTTTGAGATTTTGTGATAGAGACAGTGTGTGTGTTTATCTCTGTGTGGCAGTCAGTGAATTTAGGAGTCAAGGGCAAGCAAATCAAAACTGGAAAATGAACTGTCACCAGAGAACTTCAATTTAGCTGAAGAAATGACACAAATTTAAAAAAAATATGCCATCCAATAAGGCAAGACAAATTAGTTTCTTGGGACTTATCAAATATTGATTATCCCCTGTTCCCTGGAATCTCACCTCCACATTTATATTCCTTCCTTCCTGTCCACATTTAACTTTTTGAAGTCACTCTATTACAAAACAAAAACTTTCCTTCAACCCTTTCTTACTATTCATCTGCCTTATGCCTCTTACGCCTTTTATGGTTAAATTTCTCAAACCAGCGTCTGCTTCAGTATCACTGTATCACCCGACCTGTCTACATCCTTCATTGCTCCACCTGACTGTACCTCTAAGGAACCCATTTATTCCAGGTCAGTAAATCCAAGGGCATTTTTCACTCCTAATTTTTCTCTACATCTCAGAATCGTTGCAACTTCCTTGCAGTGTTCACTTCTCACTTGAAAAACACTTCTTTCCTCCCTGTCCTCACGCCAGTCCCTTGATAGCTCCTGAGTTGCTTTTGCTGGGTCCTTCTTCTCTATCCAATTTTCAAATATTAGTAGTCATAAGGCCAATATTTTTTTCCTTTTCTGCTTATGCTATGTCTCTGACTCATGTTTTGTTTTTGTTTTGTAATTACAAAATATTAAGGGGCTACGAATGTTTTTGTTCCATGGCTTCAGTCCGGCCTGTAAATGTGCCCATCACCTGAATATTGTGCTCATTAATCGGATTGTGCCTCTTCCCTCCTCCTCCCTCCCTGTTTGATTTCCACTGAGTTTTACTTTTCTTTGTGCACTAAGGTGCACATCAGTTAGTTCCAATTATTAGCACATGTGTTGTTTCTCCAATTCTTAAGATACTTCACTTAGGATTTTGACTTTAATTCCTTCCAAACTGCTTCAAAAGGAATTAATTCATCTTGTTTTATGGTTGAGTAGTATTCCATGGTTTACATATACTACATTTTGTTAATCCATTCATGAACTGATGGGCCCTTGGGTTGATTCTGTATCTTTGCAACTGTGAATTGTGCTGCAATAAACATTCAAGGGCAGGTGTCTTTTTGAACAAATGACTGATTTTACCTTGGGTAAATACCCAGTAATGGGAATTCTGGGTCAAATGATAGGTACACTTTTACTTCTTTGAGAAATCTCCATACTGCTTTCAATAGTGGCTATCCTAATTTGCAGTCCTACCATGAGTGTGTAAGTGTTCCTTTCTATCTTCATCCACTCCAGCATCTAATGTTTCTAGACTTTTCAATTAAAGCCATCTTAACAGGAGTAAGGTGGTATCTCATCGTGGTTTTAATTTGCATTTTTCTGATGATTAAGGATGTGGAGCACAATTTCACGTGTTTGTTAAGTGTCTATCTTCTTTTAAAAAACATCTGTTCAAATCTTTTGCCCACATTTTGATGGGGTTGTTTGCTTTTTTCCTGCTGATTTGTTTGAGTTCTTTGTAGATTCTGAATATTCGCCCTTTATCAGATATCAGTAGTTTGTGAACAGTTTCCCCCATTCTGTAGGTTGTCAATTTGCTCTGTTGTTTCCTTAGCTGTGCAAAAGCTCTTTAATTTAATTAAGTCCCATTGATTTATTGTAGTTGCTATAATTGTCACTGGTATCTTAGTAATAAATTGTTTGCATAGATCTATATCTAGAAGACCGTTTTCTATATTTTCTTATAAAATTCTTATGGTTTCATACCTTACATTTAAATTTTTTATCCACCTTGAATTAATTTTTGTGAGTGGCAAGAGATAGGATCCTATTTCATTCTTCTGCATGTGGTTCTCCAATTTTCCTGTTCCTTTTCTCCAGTGTATGTTGTTGTCTGCTTTGTCAAATATCAGTTGGTGGTGGTAGGTAGGTGGTTTTATATCTGGGTTCTCTATTCTGTTCCATTGATCTGTGTCTCTGTTTTGTACCAATACCATATTTTGTACAGTAGTATAGTTTGAAGTTGAGTAATGTGACATCGCCAACTTTATACTTTTTGCTTAAGATTTTTTAGTCTCTTGGGGCTCTTTTCTGCTTCCAAAAAAAATGTAGAATTATTTTTTCTGACCCTGTTAAATATGATGTTGGTATATTGATGGGAATTGCAATGAATCTATAAATTATTTTGGAGAGTATGGACATTTTAACAATGTTTATTCTACTGATTCATGAGCATGATATGTTTTTCCATCTCTTTGTGCCATCTGTGATTTCCTTCCTCAGTGTTTCTTAGTTCATCTCTGGAGATCTTTTACCTCCTTAATTGAGTATTTCCCTAGGTATTTTGTTTTCTTCATAGCTATTGTGAATAGTATTGAGGCTTTGATTTTACTCCCAGATTGACAGTTATTGATACATAGAAACGCTACTGGTGTGTTACCTTGATTTTGTCATCTAAGATATTTATTAATTTCAGGAGTCTCTTGGTGAAGTCTTGGGTTTTTCTAGGTACAAGATTATGTCATCAGCAAAAAGCAATAGTTTGACTCCCTCCTTCCTGATTGGATACTCTTAATTGCTTTGTCTTGCCTGATTGCTCTGGCTAGGAATTCTAGCACTATGTTGAATAAACGTGGTAACATTGAGGACCCTTTACTTGGTCCAAGTCTTAGGGTGAATGCTTTCAACTTTTCCCCATTCAGTATGATGTTGGAGGTGTGTTTGTCATTTGTGGCTTTTATAATTTGAGGTATGTTCATTCTATGTATAGTTTGTTGATTTTTTTTTTTATCAAGAAGGAGTGCTGGATTTTGTTGAATGCTCTTTATGTATTTATTGAGATGATAATATGGCTTTTTTTTTTATGTGGTGAACCATGTAGATTGATTTCTGTAGGTTGAAACCAACTTTGGATCCCTAGGATGAAGCCACTTGGTCTTTATTTGAATCTATACTCATAAGGGATATTGGTGTATATATATAGTTTGTTTGTTTTTTTTTCATAGCTCTTTTCCTGGCTCTGGTATCAGGTTTCATGGAATGAGTTAGGTAAAGTTCCTCTGTTCTCAATGTTATGGCATAATCTCTGCTGTATGGGTATCAACTCTTCTTTGTAGGTCTGTTAGAATCTATCTGATCTGAGGATTTTTTTGTTGAAAGAGTTTGTATTACTTCTTTAATCTCACTGCTAATTATTGATCTGTTCAGGATTTCTTTCTCTTCCTGATTGAGTCTTGGGAGGTTGAATATTTCTAGGAATCTGTCCAACTGCTCTATGTTTTCTAGTTTACATGTATAGAGATTTTCACAGTATTTGTGGATGACACTTTGTAATTCTATACTATCAGTTATAATAGCTCCGTTTTCATATCTGCTTGCACTTAACTTGTGTCGTTTCTCTTCTATTCCTAATTAATCTAGTAAGAGGTCTATCAATTTTGTTTATCTTTTCAAAAACCAACTTTTTGATTCACAAACTTTTTGTATTTTTTTTGCATTTCATTAGTTCTGTTCTGGCCATAGTTATTTGTTTTCTTCTGCTGGCTGCTCTTCCATTTCCATTTCCTTGAGATGTGATAGTAGGCTGTTAAGATATGATCTTTCTGTTAAAGCAAGTTTTGAGGCCTTGGATATAATCATTTGGAGGAATTTTCCATGATGAGAAGAATGTATGTTTAGTAGTTTGGAAGTGCAATGTTCTGAAACTGTCCATTACGTTCATTTATTTTTTGGTCCTATTTCAGTGCACCATTTTTATCTATTCTCTGGTTTAGTGATTTGTCAGCTCTAACAGGGGGGTGTTGATGTCCCCAGTGATTATAATGCTACTATTTATTTCCTTGCTTGGATCTAATAGAATTGGTTTTATGTATCTGGAAACTCCCATGTCAGGTGCATATATATTTAGGATTGTTATGTCTTTTTGTGAAATTGCTCCTTTTTCCATCATGTAATGACCATCTTTGTCTTTTCTTACCATTGTTGATTTAGAGTTAATGTTGTCTGACATGAAAGCAACTACGGCTGCTCTCTTTTGATTTCCATTTGCATGGAATGTTTCTTTCCATCCTTTCACATTCAGGCTTTGTGCATCCTTATGGAAGAGATGTTCTTTTGGATACAACATATAGTTTGGTTGTGTTTGCATCCAATTTGCCAGCCTATGTTTTTTGAATGGTACGTTTAAGCCATTAACATTGAAAGACAGAATTGATATGTGAGATGCTGTTCTGTTCATCATGTTGAGCCATACCTTATTGCTTTGTTTCCTCTCTTATGTTATTGTTTTGCAAGAGTTGTGAGCTTTACCTTTTTTAGATTATTTTATACTGGCATGTATCAATTGTGCTGATTGATGAATGATACAGTTCTGATTATTTACTGTAGGGCAGATCTGGTCATGACAAATTCTCTCAGTGTTTCCTTGTTGAAAAAAACTTAATTTCTCCATCAATTTTGAAACTTGGTTCTGCAGGATACAAAATTCTAGTCTGGCCTTTACCCTGCTGAAGAAGACTGAAGATGAAGTCTCACTCTTTTTTGGCTTATAAGATTTCTACTAAGAAGTCTGTAGTTAGCCGGATGACTTTTCCTTCAGAGGTTAGTGGTTGCTTACATCTAGCTGCTTATAGAATTTTCTCCTTCATTTTGACTTTGGCCAGGTCGATTATTATATATAAATCCTAAATAGATTGGTGTGGTTGCTAGGGGCTGGGTGAGTGGATAATCAGGAGTAACTGCTTAATGAATATACCTTTGCTTTGGTGGTAATGAAAATGGTTTAGAGATAGATTAGGTGGTGGCTGCAAAACAGTGAATGTAATTAATGCTACTGAATGTACCTTCAAAGTGGTAAGTGGTAAATTTCATTTTATGTGAATTTCATCTCAACTTTTATAAAATGGTGTATGGGACCAGGAAAAATGGCCAAGGCATCTCATTTTTTCCCATCTTCATTTTAGAGTATGTAACCATTATTATACTTCACATGATAAATGTTACAAATTTTTCATTTTCTTGAAATAAATGCATGGTTAAAGAAACTAATTTTTAATATTTTAACTAGATAGTTATACATTTTCTTATTAGATACAATGTTTTCTTACCAAATTATACTTCTCATAGAAAAGAGAATTAAGCCTTTTTTAGACATAAATTAAAATCACAGAAAATCTAGTATTTTAGATTTCTTGGCATGCCATATATCTTCCATTTATTTAGATTCATTATTTACCATTTTTCTTTTCTTATCCTAGTGAAAGGAAAAAATAAAATAAAGTGGTTCAAGGAAAACAAATATAATAGCACATAACCTAGAAATTTCATAAACCTTTATCTTTCTAATAAGGTTACAAAAACATTCACAACAAAAATATATTCACTACAAACAACAAAGAGTAAGTATGTATTTGGTATTTGGTGTCTTGTTTAGACAATTTTAGCTGGAAAATTCTGCAATGAATCTTCTTTAAGTATCACTAATTTCAATATATTTTCCAGGATGGACTGAGACCAGATGCAATAGAACTATTAAAACAATCCTCCTACAACTCCTAAGTGTTATTCTGATAATCTCTGTGTGAAGTCTTATGCCGTTCTTTTTTCAGTGATAATTTATTATTTATAACTTAAATTATTTAAACTTCCACTGACAAAAGAGTGTGGTGAGACAGAAACAGTAACAGTGTATACAAGTCAAAATGGAACAAGTCAAGGACTACAAATTCTCACGTCTTTCGTTAGTTTGTATTCTCCAAAGCAGACCCCAGAAAGAATTTGGTGCAGTTAATCCATTTGTAAGTGAACCCAGGAAGGCAGTGAGGGGGTAGGGAGGATTAAAACAGGAAAAGGAAGGTATTCACTATAGGGCTGTGGTCTCCAATTCCTGGGCTATGGACTGGTACTGGCACATGGCCTATTAGGAACCAGACCACACAGCAGAAGGTGAGCAGTGGACAAATGATCTTAAAGCTTCATCTGTATTTACAGCCCCTTCCCATTGTTCTCATCACAGCTAGAGCTCTGCCACCCATCACATCAGGTGGCATTAGATTCTCATAGAAGCACAGACCCTGTTGCAAACTGCACATGCGAGGGATCTTGATTATATACTCCTTATGAGAATATAAGGCCCTTTCCCATCTATGCAAAAATTGTCTTCCACAAAATCAGTCCCTGGTGTCACAAAGGTTGGGGACCAGTGCTACAGAACATATGGATGAGCAGGTCATCACAGTCGGCAACTGCAGTTAAACTGCTCTGAGAACCCTCTGTAAGGATACAGCACAGATCTTCCAGTTCCCCCCGCCCCCAAGGGGTGAGGACACTGGGGTATTTCTTCACCATTTGGCTGCCATTCTCATGCTCATTGGCTAGAAGTTAACTCCCAGCTTTTCTGCCTGAATCTATGGGAACAGAGCTGCTTCTACAGCTGGAGAACATCTTCAAGCAGAGACATGCAAGAAGCTGCCTCCATGGACAGGAGCTGTCTGAGGGGGACTTCTGCAGTGGGCAAACCCCGTCCAAGCTTGGACTCTCCCAGAAGCAGATCTGATGTGAAGAGGAACATACAGGGTACTAACTAACGAGGAACATACAGGGTACTTGGCATTAATACTATGCATGGGAGAGGGAAGCAATGCTGAACAGAAAGTAAAGCCAAGTTTCTAAGACATATCGGCATTTAATAATCAGAACCAGGTCTACTCAGAAAGGAATAAAATCTGTTATAGGATATTCTTAAAGGAGTATGGCCAAATAGAAGATTTTCTATCCCTCTATTAATAAAAAAATTACAGTCAGTGTGTAGCTTACCACATTATCAAGTATGCTTAAATGCAAATAGTTGACATATTCAAACAAATAAAAACGAACTTGACATGCTTCTCTGTTATTAAGGACTTAATTTTAAATTTATTAAGTTAAAATGATGAATTTTTAAATAGAATCTGTGTCTTTGAAATATTATATCAATAATATATGTGTTCAAAGAGCCCTCACCAGAGCTGTTCCAACTTGCATGAACATGGGAGTAAGGAAGCCCACAGATATGCACACTTACACAGACATAGACTGATGCGGGGATTGGAAACCTTTGATATGCCCGCGACTCATCTGGCACACATGTATACGGCGGATGCCGGTATTCTTACTACCACCTCGAGAGACTCTGATTCAGAATGTCTGAGCGATGTACACTGTAAATGAATATGCCAAGTAATTCTCATTCAGTATTTCATGAACCTCAATCACAAAACATTGAGTTAATGGAATGTTTAGAAGGGTATATCACATGTATAGATGAGAAAAATAAATAATAGAATACTTTCATATTAATTACCTTTAAGTCATTGTTATTTTCAACCCAAATGAAAGGATTTCAAAAATTTGCTTAATTTTACTCTCTTGAATCTTTCTAATAATGTCTAGGAACATTGAACCAAATGGCCAAGAAACTGTTTAATAACTTGATAAATCACAAGCCAGCAAGCATTAAACGAGTTTTTAAAGTTTTAAATAAAGCTTTGTTCTACTCTTATTTAGATTTCTTATGCCAAAAACTGAGAAATGGACTTATGTGCAAATAGAATTATTTAGATTTAGAGACTTACTTAAATTCAATAGTATTGCATCTCAATAAGTAATTAATATGATGTTCTCAAAAATGTTATTTTTATAGCTAAAACCTCACCTCTGAATTTTTTTTGTCATATTTATTAACTTCCTTTCTTCCATTACTTTCTGTATAGAAACATAAGCTCCTTCTCTATCACAGTGGCTCACACCTTAAGAGGCTGAGATAGGAATATCACCTGAAATCAGAGGTTCAAGACCAGCCTGAGCAACACAGAGAGACCTTATCACTATAAAGTCTTAAAAATTTAGTTGGGCATGGTGGTGTAGGCCTATGTCCCATCTATTCAGGAAGCTCAGGCAGGAGAACCACTGAAGGCTAGGAATTTGAGGTTACAGTGAGCTGAGATCACATCACTGCACTCTAGTCTGGGTGACAGAGTGAAAGCCTAACTTTATAAATAAATAAATAAATGCTCAAATCTAAGCTCTAATTCTAGAGTCTAAATAATTCTTTTTCACTCATAATTAATAATAATTTCCATGTGATTACCAAAAGCATTCACATATACTGTCTTTCAATCTGCTCAATAATTCTGTGTGGCAAGTGCAAAATGATCATTGTAATTCTGATTTTAAAAAAGAAATCACTGATATTCAGAAGGTTCAAAAGATGTGTTCGTGGTCACACAGACAACGAATGCAGTAGCTAACATTAGAAACTATTAATATGTTCCTTGGCTTTAAATCCTATTATCTCTCAAGTCTATTACTTTCGCTTTTGAATTAACATTATTTCTTAGTATAGTTCACATAAAAGCACATTCAAATTTAAGCTCAATGGTGGGAATGCAAATTAATACATTCCTTTTGGAAAGATATATGGAGAACACTCAGAGATCTAAAAATAGATCTGCCATTCAATCCTGTAATTCCTCTGCTGGGCATATACCCAGAAGACCAAAAATCACAACATAACAAAGATATTTGTACCAGAATGTTTATTGCAGCCCAATTCATAATAGCTAAGTCATGGAAAAAGCCCAAGTGCCCATCGATCCACGAATGGATTAATAAATTGTGGTATATGTATACCATGGAATACTATGCAGCCTTAAAGAAAGATGGAGACTTTACCTCTTTCATGTTTACATGGATGGAGCTGGAACATATTCTTCTTAGTAAAGTATCCCAAGAATGGAAGAAAAAGTACCCAATGTACACAGCCCTACTATGAAACTAATTTGGGACTCTCACATGAAAGCTATAACCCAGCTACAACTTAACAATAGGGGGAAGTGGGAAAGGGGGGGGGTGGGTAGAGGGAGGGGAATCGGTGGGATCACACCTGTGGTGCATTAATTACAGGGGTATTTGCGAAACTTGGTAAATGTAGAATGTAAATGTTTTGGCACAGTAACTGAGATAACGCCGGAAAGGCTATGTTAACCACTGTGATAAAAATGTGTCAAATGGTTTATGAAGTGAGTGTATGATGCCCCATAATCATATCATTGTATAAAGTTATGATTTAATAAAAAAATTAAAAAAAAAAACAAATTTAAGCTCAAAGTGACATGGAAATAACATTTTACCTATCAGTAATGGAGAGAGACATGTAATAAGCTAAGGAATAAAAGTTAAACCAGTTATGTACCCAGCATCCATGGATCTAGTCTCTGATTTTATAGCCAAGCAAGAATGGGTTGTTTTGGATGGGACCAGAAAGAGGTTGAGATATTTTGTTTGTAAGCGGGATACAATGCAGTGACTGCCAAAACTATTATACATGCTGACAACAATGTCTTCTAGTATCAGGGGTTAGCACCCTGCTGTGAAAAGCTATTTTCTTCTCAAATATCATTTCATGGCATAGTTTGTGATTCTCAAATTTTATACATTTTAATGCAAGTTGTAAACTATGATAGTGTTACATAATTTTTCATTCTGCTCATTTTCTTTATGGCTATCCCCAAGTCAAAAGGGTTTAAAGGGAAATGAAAAAATGAGATTTTAAAAAATGTAACAGTTATAAATGAAATGCAAGTTGAATTCTGATACTTCTTTAAATCAGGTGAGGGGAAGACACCTGATTCAATAATCCCCGCAGCCTCAGGGGATAGACTCCTCAGCAGAAAGGAGCCTTGGGGTCCAATTCCGACAGAATCCGTGTTTCCAGAAATAAGCTTTATTCTGCCCACAACTAGCCCCATTCAGTATTACTCCCAGGACCCACAAAACCCAAAGTAGGGGAAAAATCTCTAGTCTGCGTATTTGTCATTGACCCTGTTTTTCTGCACATCAATTATGTTTTTAGTAAAGATCTCACAAGTCCAAAGATGTTAAATTTTCCTTTTTTTCTCAAATTTCAGTATAATAATTTTTTAAAAATATTTAAATTATCAAAGAACTGCTAAACAATATCAGGCACAAAAAAAGAAGCTCCAAATATACAGTGGCTGAGATAAAAAGATACAACAGAAACATTTTCAAGAATTTTAAATTTCTGTGTATTGGTCACCTTCATGGTGCTTCAAGTTGGGTAAGGTTATACTTGCTGAGCTATTTAAAACACAGAGAAAGTGTGATCATCCATTTTAAGAGTCATCTAGAATAGACCAACAGCCAATGAACTACAGTTGAATAGTTAAAAGTAAGTTTAACTAGGGACACATATATTTGCATATAGTTACGTTGGCAACCTCAATGCCTAAAATGCATGATCTGGGAAAAGGATAGGTACATAAACCCTGTCTTGAAAGCCCATTACCTCGTGAGCTGCTCTCAGAAAAATACCATCTTCTGGCCTGGCATGGTGGCTCACACCAGTAATTCTAGTACTCTGGGAGGCTGACTCGGGTTGGATTGCTTGAGCTCAGGAATTCCAGACCAGGCTTAGCAAGAGCAAGATTGAGACCTCGTCACTACTAAAAATACTGGGCTTTGTGGTGGGCGCCTGTAGTCCCAGCTACTTGGAAACCTGAAAGAAGAGGATCATTTGAGCCCAAGAGTTTGAAGTTACTGTGAACTACAAAAGCCATGGCATTCTACCCAGGGTGACAGAGTGAAATGAAAGAAAAGAAAAAAAGTGAAATGAAAAGCAAAGAGAAGAGAAGAGAGGAGGGGAGGGGAGGAGAAAAAGGAGGGGGGAAAAAGACCATATTCTATTTAACTTAAATCCTTAGTACCAAGAGCATAGTCTGTATATAGTATATGTTTGTTAAATGTTATGTCTAAGAAGAAAAGCTAGGTTTGGTCTATCTAGAAATGGCAAAATCTCCTTAGTGTAAATTGACTGGAGTTGTAGATCTCAGGTTTTTGGAAGCATCTAGCAAGAAAGATACTAAGAAGTCTCTGTATTTTCATAAATGATGTTCAAAGTGTTTCCATGAATCATACAAGGTGTCAATAGCTAACAATCCAAACATTAGAAATTCGTTTCTTATCATATTAGAAGATGAGAGGATCAGAAAGAAAAACAAAGTTTGATTTAATGTGAAGGAATGGAGGTGGGAGAGAAAGAGAGAGACAAAAGAGGGCAATTAAGTAACTTAAGAATCTTGGACTGCAAATAAAAAATATGTAAGAGAACAAGCAATGACCATTACACAGGAACTGAAATAAAAGGGGCATGATTTACTTTAGGAATTTAACCATTTTTCAAAACTGGTTTTTATCTATGGTATAGGTTGCAGGAATTATTGGTGGACTTTAATTCATTTGTTCTCATAGCTTCAATATTCTGCAGGTGACTTCCAAATCCCTGAAGCCAGACCACTCTCCTGAACAACAGACCCAGTTTTTCCACTCTTTTCAAGTGTATTCCCACAAGTACATTTTTAAACTCAACATGGCTAAAGATGAAGCATCAGCCACTGCACCGGAACTCCATTGTCCCATTCTTAGTAGTAACAGTGTTATTATTTCAGGCACGTAAGGCTAGAGAATCAGGGTCATCTGCTTTTTATTATCTTCACATCCAGTCCGTTATGAAGTCTTACTGCTTCTGCCTCTGCAAAGTTTTTCCTAGCTCCCCCACCTCTGCCTCTCCACCGCTGCCAAAAGTATGTTATTTCCACACTCACCCCTTTGCATCCGGACATCTGTCTTGAAACATGCCACACAGAACCTTTACAGAGTTATTTCCTTCTTAATTCATGTTTCAATGTCAAATGCTTAATCTTTATTCCTGAACATGGTATCTGTACGTTCACATGTCAATATCTTTTTTTTCATTGTCCCCCCTGAGATGTCCTTTTTGAACCAAAATTCTACTAACATGTAAAGTTTTGCCTTATTCTATTAGTGTAATCTGTACCTTGTCTGCTTTAATATTTTGATCTGTTTCTCTTGAAGTATTTTTCAATTCTGTTGTTTTATTAAATTTGCTTGTTAACGTACCTATCTCTATGATTAAGCAATAGGCAGTAAGGAAAGTGTGATGTTTTTCGAGTTTAAACTTCCCAAAGAGTCTTAAAAAGTGCCTGATTCCTAGCAGGCATTCAAATAAAAAATTGATCAATTATACTTAATATTAAAAGACTCTAAACTAAAGATAATAGGAAATTTAGTTTCAAATTGGAAGTAAGGTTTGTTGATAAAAGTGAAACACCCCAACAATGATTACAAAAACAGAATCATTTGCAATGACATTTATTTATTTATTTATTTATTTTATTTTTTTTGGCTGGGGCTGGATTTGAACCTGCCACCTCCAGCATACAGGGCCGGCGCCCTACTCCTTTGAGCCACAGGCGCCGCCCAATGACATTTAATTTATGACTGAAAAACATACAAAATTTTCCTATCAAAGATTTGAGATTGTATGTCAAGGCTACTTGTCTTTAATAAATATAGTAACTGGTATTTATGAAGTGCTTACCATGTACTATGAGCATGAATTAAATTATTTGATCTTCAAAACCACCCCATTTCTGTGATAAGGAAAACAAGATGTGAAGAAATTAACTTTCCCAATTTTCTAAAGATGGCAATCAGCAACACACGGATCTGAGTAAGAGAGGAGTAATATATAGATATAGGAAATCATATCATATTTTATTATTTTCCCTGAATGTACTTTGTTTTATTTCAAATTAATATGAGGGTACAAATGTCTAGGTTACACTGTTTTCAATTCTAAGGTAAAGTTCAAGTTGTTGTTGAGCCCTTCACCCAGGGCACGTGCTGAACACCCTCACATTGTGCACATCAGGTGAAATCCCGCCAGTTGCCTCCCTCCTCCCATCAGTTGGCCTTCCTGCTTCCCCTTCTCTACCTTCTCCCCACCCTTGTTAGACTATATTTGAGTTTTTTCTTTCATGTGAGCATGTAGTTGTTTATATATTGGTTTCATATTAGTATTTAGTATATTAGATACATTTTTTTTTCCATTCACGAGAAACTTTACTAAGAAGAATGTGTTTCACCTCCATCCAGGTAAACATAAAAGATGTAAATTCTCCATCTTTTCTTATTGCTAAATAGCACTCCATGGTATACATATGCCCGAGTTTGTTAATCCATTCAGGGTAGATGGGCATTTGGGTTGCTTCCAGCACTTGACAACTGTGAATTTCTCTGCAATGAACAGTCAGGTGCAAATGTCCTTATGGTAAAACGATTTTTTTTCTTCTAGGTAGATATCTAGTAATGGGATTGCAGGATCAAATGGAAGATTGTCTTTTAGTTCTTTGGCAATTCTCCATACTTCTTTCCATAGAGATTGTATTCATTCGAAATCCCACAAGTGTTCCCTTCTCTCTACATCCACGCCAACATCTGCAGATTTGGGACTTTGTGATGTGGGCTATTCTGACTGGTGTTAGGTGATACACCAGTGATTTGATTTGCATTTTTCTGAGGTTAGGAATGATGAGCCTTTTTTCATGTGTTCATTAGCCATTCGTCTGTCTTCTTCAGAGAAGTTTCTGTTCAAGTCTCTTGCCCTCCTATAAATATGGTTGTTTGCTTTTTTATGTTGTTCATTAATTTGAGTTCTCTGTATATTCTAGTTATTAGCCCTTTGTCAGGATTCATAGCATGCAAATATCTTTCCCATTCTGAAGGCTGTTTGTTTGCTTTAGTTGCTGTACCCTTAGCTGTGCAGAAGCTTTTTAGCCGGATCATGTCCCATTTATTTACTTTTGGTGTTGCTTCAATTGCCAGGGAGATCTTCTTCATAAAATATTTTCCAAGGCCAATTTTGTCAAGCATTTCCCTCCCACTCTCTTCTGGCATTTTTACTGTTTCGTGTCTTAAATTTAAATCTTTTATTTAATGAGAGTCAATTTTTGTCAGTGGTCAGAGGTGCAGATCCATTTTCAGTATTCTACATGTGGCTAACCAGTTCTCCCAGCACCATTTATTAAATGCACATTCTTTTCCCCAGTGCATACTTCGGTTTGGTTTTGTTTGTATGGTGATATGTGGTTGGGTTCATCTCTAGGTTCTCTATTCTATTCCATAGATCTACATCTCTGTTTTCGTGCCAGTGCCATGCTGTTTTGATCCCTATAGATTTGTAGTATAACCTAAAATCTGATAACATGATGCCTCCACATTTGTTTTTATTTCTAAAAACTGTATTGGCTACTCAGGTTGTTTTCTGGTTTCATATGAAACAAAATACTTTTTTTTTTTCAAGTTCCTCAAAGTATGAGGTTGGTGCTTTGATGGGGATTGCATTAGATCTGTAGATTGCTTTGGTTAGTATGGACATTTTAACAATGTTGATTCTTCCCAGTCAGGGCATGGTAAGTTCTTCCACTTAAGTTTGTCAACGTCTTCTGCTATATCTTTTCTCAGGGTTTCATAGTTCTCTTTATAAAAGTCTTCCCTGTCCTTTGTTAGCTATATTCCCAGGTATTTTGTTCTTTAGAGCTACTATAAAAGGCATTGTGTCTTTGATTTGATTCTCAGCTTGACTGTTAATGGCATATACAAAGGCTACTACTGATTTGTGGGCATTGATTTTTGTATCCTGAGATGATGCTATATTCCTTGGTCACTTCTGAGAGCTTTGTAGCTGAGTCCCTGCGGTTTTACAAGTATATGATAAAGTCATCTGCAAAGAGCAAGAGTTTGACTTCTTCTGCCCCCATGTGAATAGTCTCCATCTTCTCTTGCCTGATTACAATGGCTAGAAATTCCAGCACTATGTTGAAGTTCATTCCAGTTCGAAGTGGAAATGCTTTCAGTTTTACTCCATTCAGTATGATATTGACTGTGGTTTTGGTGGAGGAGGCCTCTACCAATTTAAGAAATGCCCTACCTAAACCAATTTGGTTAATCATTTTTGTCAAAAAAAAAAAAAAAAAGGGTGCTGGGTTTTGTTAAAAGCCTTTTCTGCATCAGTTGAGAGAACCAGATGGTCTTTTTTTTTTTTATCTTATTTATTTGATGAATTACCTTTATGGATTTACAGTATGTTGAATCAATCTTGCATCCCTGGGATAAAGCCTACTTGATCATGATGTATAATTTTTTGTTTTGCAGTTTTTGGCCAGGGCTGCGTTTGAACCTGCCACCTCCGGCATGTGGGGCCGGCGCCTTACTCCATTGAGCCACAGGCGCCACCCCATGATGTATAATTTTTAATGGGTCACTGTATTCTGTTTGCTAGGATCTTATTGAATATTTTTGCATTTATGTTCATTAATAATATTTTCCCTGAATTTATTAAAGTAGTTCACGTCACTGTGGTAAGAAACATACCATTGATTTCTATTGCCAATCTGCTCAGTGGATTCTTGCTCTTTTAGAAATAGTAATTTCTAATTCATATGCTATACCAAATGTATGCTTTAGGAACATTTCTGCACAACTGATTTCAAAGTAAAAGTATTATAAAAATTTTACAAAATATTAGCATAATACAGTTGCTTAAGGAAATGTTCAGTTCTGCAAATAATTTTCCACTCTTAGATGAATTTCCTAGAGAACAGAACATTATGTTGCTGGGGCATTTATTTGATTTCTACCATTGCTTCTGTAGTGTAAAGGGCTATGTCTGGGATAAAATGATCCCAAGTATTAAAATAAAGTGAGACTATCAATAAATGTTTCCCTATCTCATAAAAGCAATGTTCAATACTAGCTTCTAAAAAATTCTGAATAAGTCATATACTTGACTTCAAGAAAACATCTGAAAAAGATGTTAAATGTGACGTTTCTCAAAGGAGGTCCAGAGAGCTTTGAATGTTCCATTAGGCAATAATGCAGACTTTAATTGTGTTCCACCCTTTTAGCCAAGGGAATGGGAATAATGAGACTTTTTGTGACTTTATCCAGTCCTGGACACCATGGCTTCAGCATAACCTAATACTGAAGCCCTTGGAGAGAAAAGATGCACCCTTGCATGAGATTGTGATCCTTGACATATTAGCCCTCATCAAATGCAAGCCTCAGACAGCTGATCATATTTCAGAAACATGACTTAAACAGGTAAGATGGAATTAGAACACCACCATGTCCAGATCCCAACTGACTCTGGGCTTTCCCTTTACATGAGTCCCATTCTTTCTAGTCAGTGTTCATGAATCCACCAACAAAAACAGTTTCTTGATTAAAGAGAAAACTTTTTTCTTAGATGTCAATGGCAAGAATCAACCAGTATATAAAAATTCAATGTACTCAGCCCTACTATGAAACTAAATTCTGGCTTTCATAGGAAAGCCATAACCCAGTTATAACCTAAGAATATGGGGAAGGGGAGAGAGGGAAAGGGGGAGAGAGGAGGTTGGGCAGAGGGAGGGTGATTGGTGGGATTACACCTGCGGTGCATCTTACAAGGGTACATGTGAAACTTAGTGAATGCAGAATATGATTGTCTTAACACAATAACTAAGAAAATGCCAGGAATGCTATGTTACCAGTGTGATGAAAATCGTCGAACTGTTTATAAAACCAGTGCATGGTGCCCCATGATCGCATTAATGTACACAGCTATGATCTAATACTAATAAAAAAAGATTAAAAAAATTAGAAATATTTACACTGCCTTTACTTAAAAGTTTTTATTGCACATTTTAGGAATAGAATGTCAAATTAAGGCCATATAGGAAATAGATGATTGGAATGTTCCGTATATTTTCAGTGTTTTATCATTTATCGAATTCATACAGTGAACATTTATCAAGGTCTAGTTCACACATTTAGGTTTAGCTTTATAACAACCCTATGAGAAAGAAGACAGCATTACCATCACTTTATTTTAAAAGGGAGCAGAAGTTGATGCTTAAGACATTTTTCCCTAGGTCCCATGGCCAGTGAATGGAAGAGATAGATAGGATTAGAACCCTATCTTCTGAAGCATGATTTACAGATCTTTACACAACTCTCACATACCAGCCAAAACTTTAGAGAGACCAGGATTTTTTTTTTTTTTTTAATGGCAGGATCATGCCAGGCAAACATTAAGAAATACAGCGCTCAGGCCGGCAAGATTGCAGCGCCCAAGGAGACAGTTTTTCCTGAGAAACCAGCAGCAAAATGTACAAGGCCGCGCTGAAGAAGGAGAAACGAAAGAGGCGTCGGCAGGAACTCGCTCGACTAAGAGACTCAGGGCTCTCGCAGAAGGAGGAGGAAGAGGATGCTTTTGCTGAAGAACAACAACTAGAAGAAGAGAAATGGTTGGCGAGAGAGGGGCAAGCGAAGATTGCACGAGGAGTGGCTGCAGAGGGAGCAGGAGGCGCAAGGAGAATTCAGAATAAAAAAAGAAAAGGAAGAGGCAGCTAGGAAACGGCAGGAAGAGCAAGAGAGAAAGTTAAAGGAAGAATGGGAAGAACAGCAGAGAAAAGGGAGAGAAGAGGCGCAGCAGAAACTGCAGGAGGAGAGAGAAAGCGAGCACGCTGGGCGGCAGACGCCGGGGCAGGCCGGAAGTGAGTTGCGAAGTGGCGCCGCCTGGCAAACCCAGAACCACGCGTGGGTTTAAACAGAGCGGAGGAGGGGCGAGCGGGTGGTCCCTTCCACCGTGAAACCGGAGCGTGCAGGTGTGGAGACTGGTGTTCACGTAAACATGATTTCCCGGCCTCGAGCCCCACCCTTCTCATTAAAAGCATGTTCACAACGTTTGGAATGGCGCAGCGCCAGAGGGACGACTACGAGGCCGGCCTGGAGGACAGCGACGAGGACACCCACCAGCGGTTCCTGGACTTCTACGACCACGTGCTGCCCGGGGGGAAAGTCGTTCGGTTCAAGGTCAGTGCAACTTGGAGGCTCACCTGCGGGGCCACGTGCGCGTCAGTACCAGTCAGAGGAGGAATGCCTGGCGGCCCTGTCTGAGTTCAGCGGACTGTGGGACCCGGCTGCGGCCTCGCTGCCAATTCTGCCCCGTCACCCGCTAGAAAAAGGCCATTTGTGGATTATTCGAAATACAACAGGGCCCAAGAGGAAGAGACTGCAACTTCCTCCATGTGTTCAGAAATCCCAACAATGAGTTCTGGGGAGCTGACAGAGACGTCTGCCTGTCTCCAGATAAGCTGGTTCCTCATTTGGTAAGAACGTGGGGAGGAGGGAGAGGGGAGCCCAGTCCAGACGAGTCCTGCGAGAGAAAGGGGGGGACCTGGGAGGAAAAGGAGGAGGTAGTCACAGGGGGAAAGAAATCTCACAAGCACACGTCAAAGGGTCGTGAAAGGCACAGTTCACAAAATAGAGGAAGGAAAAAGGACCACAGCTGGGGCCAGGGCAGCCAGGGCAGCCGGAGCAGGCGCAGGAGCAGGAGCCAGAGGAGCCGGAGCTCATGTAGGTCCAGGAGTCATGGTCCAAGGAGGTCAGGTACTAGAGACAGCACTACCCAGATTCCCAAACCCAGTAAATCTGTTTTGTTCCAAAAAAATAAAAGGGGGGGGGGCAGCGTCTGTGGCTCAAAGGAGTAGGGCGCTGGCCCCATTTGCTGGAGGTGGCGCGTTCAAACCCAGCCCTGGCCAAAAACTGCAAAATAATAATAATAATAATGATAAAATTAAGAAGGAGGAAAGGAAGGAGGGAGGAGCTCAGAACTGAGGCAAGGTCTAGTTATAAACTGGGTGATCATATTATTTGGAGACATAAGAAAGGTAGTATTAATAATCATGCCAAGATAAGAGACATTTACCAAGATTGTACCAGAGTGCAGGACACAAAGTCTCCCTAAGCCACATCCCTGTGAGTGAGGTGTCACAGGCCAGTCAGTATTGAGGACAGAATTCTCAAACTGGAGCTCAAAACTCTTTGTTAACAGCTCAAGTTGGTAGAGGTCAGTGAGGAATAAGTTATGAGGGGAGAAAAGGCCAGATATCAAGAAAGAATTGAACATTGTTATTGGAGATACCAAACAATGAGATGCAGAGTATAACAATAAAATTTATAAATTATAATAATGTGACTACCACTATTGAGTTTCTGCTAACGGTCTCAAAAATCCTGAATTTTCCCTGTCATCACCTTTCCCTTCCACATGAGGAAACTATTCAAATTTGTAAATGTTGAATTATTTACATTCTATGAGAGTAGATTTCAACCCCATTCAATCAGAATCTTATAAAATATCTTAGCCGTGGAGTAAAAGTACCAACACAAAACTCTTGAATTTGACTAGGCTCATGTCAATTTTTGCCATGTCAGTAGATTAAATTGAAGGAAATCCATCCGGCTTTTATTATAACTAATCATTGAGATTATTACTAGCTATTCCATATTTAACCATCTTTACTTTTCTTCTATATCAATGGTTCTCAAACCTTAATACTAAAATATTAACCTTCAGAATCTCAGGCACAACCCTCAAATATTCTGATTCCATAGACATGACAGGGACCCTGATAACCTTCTGAGACAGACTCTGCCTCATGTAATTATTAGCATCAATTTTTATTTACTCTGTTTCTTTTGTTAAAATTTTTTTATTTACAAAATTTATTCAGCAAATATTTAGTAAACATTTGCACCAATTGTAAAAAGAAAAAAAAAGAACATACAGAAAAAAAGAAATGTTGTTATTCATTGATAACCTCTATTAACTTCTTGATAAATGTGCTTCAAAATCTTTCGTTTGTAGATACATATGACTTTTTGAATATTCTACATTTCCAGTGTGTTTTATACGTCTTATCATTTGTATATTATTTTGGATGTTTTCCAGTTTTCTGTGTCAGCTCTTTATTTTTAAAAAACCTTCTCTTAGGCATCTCCAGTGGCTCACGGAGTAGGGTGTTGGCCTTATATACCATGAGTGGCAGGTTCAAACCTGGCCCCAGCCAAAAACTGCAAAAAATAAAATAAAAAAAAACTTCTCTTCTTGTTTTTTAAAATGGGATAATTTCTATTGATCTTTTTCAAGTTTATTTTGTTTATACTACTAGTGCTTAAATAGAAGGTATCTTATGCATTTCTTGGATTCAAGATTATATATTTATCTCTATAATTATTACCAAACAAACCACGGGATAAATTGTGTTGTTCAAGTCAGACAATTTAAACAGATTTCCTTACTGATATTTTTCTCTGATTGCTTTTGTAATCACTGAGAAATTTATACCAAATTATTCTTTTCAATCATGCATTTAGCAATTTCTCCTGGTATTTTTGTTCAGGAGAAATTCTAACTTGAGGCTACTATATTCAGGTGCTTACAAATTTTAAATTGGGATGTCTTACTGGTAAAACCAAAATTTGATCATTGGCCCTCTTTTATCTCTGCTAATGCTTTTTGTTTTTCATTCTGTTTTCTCTGATATTAACGGATAAATCAATTTTATTTTGGTTGAAGTTTTCACAGTATATTCGTTCCATTTCTTCAACATCAGCATTTCTTTATCTTTCTGTAATATGTGTGTCTCTGTCAAATAACACTATTAGCTTGAACCATGCAGAATTGAAATTCTTGTGGCCAGAAAATGATCAACTATTGACAGTTTCATATGGTTCAGCCTAATATTTGTTTAGGTGATACTTTTATCTCATTGAATCTCATGTTAATTCTGTGAATTAAACATGTATATGCTCATTTTACAAATGAGTTTATGTGTGTTGGAGCTGAAATTTTAATTATATTTATCGTATTCCAAAGTTTCTTCTCTCTAGTAGCATTTGGATATGCATACTTCATAAGACACTACATTTAAATCACATTTCCCCTTGAAGTATTTATAGTACTGCAACGTAGAGATTATGTCACTTATGACATGAAACACCAGGCACATTCTAACAGGTTGTTGAGGAAAGTTTAAAAAGAATTTACAAGAGCAATGTACAAGAGTGGACTGGGTGAAGAAAATCCAACAGGTGATGATTATTGATTCCAGGAGCTAGTCACAGTGGATATGGAGCTATTGTCATCTCTTATCTAAAGAGCAAAATATGGTGGTTTGATCTTGTCAGTCACCACCACAAGCCAAGTGAAGAAAATTCTTTTGAATTTGAAGTTATCTTCAAAAAAGTGGAAACTGCATCTGAGTTCCCCTTGGGCAAGAGGATTGGTGACCTGCCTTCTGTCCCAATTTTGGTTAAATAAAATACACCAAATTGGAGAAAGAGGGCAGTAAGAGAACTGTGCTGGAGCAGTCTTTACACTCAGCATTTGCCCAGATGGAAATTGCCACGATGATGCCCATGGTTGAGCTGGACATGCTTGATCTCTCATGAACAAGAGGACCACAGCAACAGAACATGTGGAATGTACCCTATAGTAGGAAATTAAGTATAACTCCCTGAAAATTCATACTTGCATCCCAGGAAAAACCAGCCTTGGAATGCAGATGTGAACATTTGCTCTGTCCCACATTTCTTTTCCCAGACAACAGTGTAAGAGAAAAGAAAATCCAGAAAGAAAAGGAACAGAATTAGAAAGGGAAAAGAAATGAAAATATTATCCACACACATACGTGGGCACTGCAAACTCCTTACTTAGACTTTAGGCAAGCACAAGATACAAAGAGAGGGCAGCGCCATAGGTCAGTAGGGCACCGGCCACATACACTGAGGTTGGCAGGTTCAAACTGATTAAACAACAACAACAACAACAACAACAAATAGCCAGGCATTGTAGTGGGCATCTGTAGTCCAACTACTTGGGAGACTGAGTCAAGAGAATCACATAAGCCCAAGAGTTGGAGGTTGCTGTGAGCTGTGACGACACAGCACTCTACCCAGGGCGACAGCTGGAGACCCTGTCTCAAAGAAAAAGAAAAAAAAAAAAAGAGATACAAAGAGAGGAAGCATGGCACATGTCTGAACTTCTGTCATTTTGAAATGGAATCTATTTTTTAATACCTCGAAGTTGAAGGAAAGTTATGGAAACAAAGATATTTTAGGAAGACTGGAAAGAGTGATTTAACAGAACATAGCTGAAGGTAGCAATTGAAGAAAGAAAAACATTTCCTGCTTACACCCCTCCAGGATGAACTATTTAATTAACCAGTTACCTATATAAACGTTGAGCACCATTATGTACATATATGACATTGGAACAACACGGAGATAACTGAAAATAACTTTCAGCCCTGTTAACCTTGCATCACCAATAAGCTTGGGTTAGAAAATTAATTATAAATCATCACTACAGTGAGAACCCATATTTTCCCATATATTGCAAAAATGTGTTTAAATAGAACTTACTATTCATCATCAAATACATATATAGTCATTTTTAATATAGAAATCTATTTTTATTTTACCTCCTTTGTAAATACCAAAGTCACAGAGCTGGGAATATAAATCTCAACTTCTTTCCAATTTCAATTTATGGCTTGTTTTCACATCTATATATATTTTGAGTGCACTTAAAAATAAGCATTTATTTTTCTGTTCTCCACATGATTAAATTCTTTTATCTTGTCCTTTTTTAGTCCTCTGGAAACTATGCAAAAGAACAGAAATATATCCACCAACTTCTGTATCAAGTCACTAAGAATAACCCAGCAAGCAAAGAACTCTTCTCTAAAGAAATAGCTCATCACCCCTGAAAGTAAAAGTATGTCTGTTTCTTCCCTTTACGGGTTGGATTGAACTGTTTTATCTTCATCACCTAATGATTATATATTCATTTCCTTTTTTTCCATAGAAGTTCAGCAGCAGTACTGTGAGAATCAAGTCTATGATTCTCAAGATAGAACTCCCCTATATATTTTTTCATCTTTCTGAAAGCATTAATAGTTGAATATCCACCTTCATATTTTTTTAGGGATAAATATTTTTCAAATTTTGTTTTTAAAAAATGAAAAAATAAATATTTCTATTTATTTTCTTCTTCTCACTCTTCTTCCCCCAGATGAATGAGTTTTCACCCTGCACTCTCATATTTCCAACTTTGTTTTTGGTCTCCTTGACTACAGTTGACCTAGTTGGGTACTGTTTTTTTGAAATCTTCCTTTTCCCCTTAAAACATAATATTCCTCCTTTCTAAGCTACAGTTTCTCTCATTGCCTCCCCTCCTTCTTGACCCATACTGTGAGCCCAACCAAAGCTTACTTTGATATTTTGTTTTCCCCTTTCTTTATATTCTCTGCATTCTATCCATTCTTCCAGTTTTAGCTATCACACTTAGGCTGGTAAGTCCCTAAATTTACAACTTTATTTCTTAACTTTTCATCCTTTCTCATCATTTATATCAGAGGGCATGTTTCTTTGGAGTCTGTGACATCCAAAATGTAAATAAGTCCTCAAGTCAGCCATGTGTCCCTTGTCCTTAATAAGCACCCTGGAACTGCCCATTATCAATCAGTCCCCACATGTTGACCCTGCCCTACCTCAGGCATTTGTATGTTCTTCATCTCCCTAAAATTCTGCTAAAATAGCTGTGCAGCCTCTAAGTCTTTAGCCTCAGAGCCATTTTATCTTGCACACACCTGCCAGGATTACTGTTTTTTTAAACACCCCTTTCAGCACAGCAGTGTCTTAGACTCACTTTCTCTTGCTCATGACTATCTCATCTGAATTTTAGAATCTGGCATCTAAGTCCCTTTATCAACAGGGTCCACAGTCCCCATATTTTCTAACCAAATATCTCATTACTCTTCAGCATGCCCTTGCTCTAGCTAAATCAGGTAACTCATCACTGCCCACATAGATCTTAATCATCTGCTTTATGTATTTTCCTGACAACCCCAAATTCCCTCTTTTGCCTTTTTTACTGGTTCATGTTTATTACCGACCATGCTTATTACTTCTATCATTGGCCATATAATAGGGGTGTCCACCCTGAGATGACAGAATTTCCTATACTTTCTATCTAGCTTATTTTTACAGTTTCCTTGAAGGTCTCAGTCACCAAAGATAGATTTTTATATTGCCAATACCATTATACTTACGTATCATTAGTCTTAAGTATGCTTTCAGCCTGAATGTAAACAGAGTGTGTATAACTTCAGATGAATGGAGGAACCCTTAAAATGCCTAATTTGTACATGAATTCAACATGCATTTATTGAGCATCTGCCACATGCTAGGAACTATGCCAGGAGCTAAGAATACAAAAAGATATTTAAAAACCCTCCCCAAATCAAAATAGACTTAATAGTTTAAAGACCCATATTAAAAATTATTTTCTCTCCTCTTTATTTTCCTGTGTTTCAATAATAAGGAAAACTTAAAAATAAAATAAAATAAATTAATATAAATTATTTTCTCATCAATAAGCAGACACAGTCATTTTTGAAGCTTAATTATTATTGGATTGTTTAAGTATAAACTGTTTATATCTAGGAGACATTATCCGACAGTTGAAAGAATTCATTCATTTAATGAACATTTACTAAGAACCTACTAGGTTCCAAATCCAGGAATGAATGAAGTCCACGATGAGGGAATTGGATTTTTTTTTTCTCACTATATCCTCTGTCAGAGGAAATACATTTTATGTTATGAAAAATGTTGACAAAGCATATAAGGACATTAAATGCTTGCTTTCAGAGGAACTAAAAATTACTCTGTGTAGTTAGTAATATTGTAATGAAAAAGACAAAAACTATCCTTATATTAATAGCAAGAATCTAAGTATCAATGGTTATCCTCAAACGCAGACCCAATCTCCACCCCCTGTAATATAGTTCTCTGGAAACACTTAAATGTGGTTTTCTTAACTTCTAAAAGAAAAAAAAAATGTAACTGCAAGCAAGAATACAGTATTTGTTTATGCAGATAAGCTGTTTACATAATTAAAATTTCAGCTAATTAACATGGAAAGAAATCCTCTAAGTACTAAAAGGGTTATTAAAAATAAACATATCACAATTTCTAAGCGCATCTTGTTACAAATTAATTACCCTGGTAAATTTATAAGGTCTTTTCTTCCTGGTTTCTTGGTCCAGATATATTGATATTTCTTATGTTATTCTATCATCTGCTTTGTCACATGGTCTTCTAGCAGCAACTAATGTGGAGAGCCAGGGACCTATGAATTGTACATCCCACCCCAAAGTCTTCACCCACCCCAAGTTCAATGATCTGCACAGCTCCAGCTGCAGCTAACTATTAGCATAGTGTCTTTTTTTTCTCATATGATATACGTAATGAATGGGTTCTTTTTTTTTCTTTTTGCAGTTTCTGGCCGGGGCTGGATTTGAACCCACCAGCTCCAGTATATGGGGCCAGTGTCCTACTCCTTTGAGTCACAGGCGCTGCCCAATGGTTCGTTTTTTTATCCTCAGCTACATATCAGGAAAACACTGATTATCAGCATTTGCCCAATGCACACTGTTAGAAAGTGATCTCATGTTGGAGAATCTCTTCTCGTTTATGACCTTGTCACTGAAATGGGTCTTTCTAAGGCAATCGCTGTGAAGTAAGGAGCAAACCACTACAGATGTTTCATAAACCATGTTCACAGAATATGTACTTCTAAAGTGTGGAGAGTTCAGCTGCCTGTTTGAAATTATGAACAAGACACAAAGTCATGGGTGGATCCAAATTTTGTTGGGTTTGAAGCTTACACAATTTTGGGAGATTCTTTACAAACATAAAAAGGCAAAGGCAAAATTAGCTACAAAAGTGGATATTTCTTTAGAACAAGAAAGAAAACAAGTCACCACAAAGTACTACAGATTTAGAACCTTTCTTTGGAGATGTCTTGGGCCATTTACCAGGAGTATCAACAGAAAACACTTCCTAAAGGCGTTCTGGCTTCTCCTCCACACAAAACTTGCAATAATTCCCAGAAATTCTCAGCACTCAGCAGGTGAAACACCCTGAAGCTTCAAGTTTTAAGCTGCATGGTGGATTTATTTCTGTATATAGGATAAAATAATCAAACAAAACCTAACACACGTTTAGAGACATCTTGTACCCATGTCTTGGCCTTCTTCTATTAAGCTTCTTGCCTTTTCTGGATTTCCTATGATAAGATCAGCATCCCATCACCCTTATCAAACAAGCCAATATTTAGGCTGCAGTGCATGGAGGCTAATGAGGTTATGTCTCTACAAAGCTGGCACCACTTTCTCTAACGCTTCACTGTGCAGAGGAAATGGCAAGACAGCTGTGTGGACCACGTTTTGGCCTCCCCTAGATTCCATCTATGCCTTCCTAATCAGCGTCCAAATGTTCCAATTCTCTGCCTTTTATTCTTCTTCTTTTTTTTTTTTGAGACCGAGTCTCACTATGTCATCCTCAGTAGAGTGCTGTGGTGTCGCAGCTCACAACAACTTCAAGAAAGGGATTAAGCAATTCTCTTGCCTCAGCATCCCAAGAATCTGGGACTACAGGCACCCACCACAACGCCAGGCTATTTTTTTGTTGCAGTTGTCATTGTTGTTTAGCTGCCCCAGGCTGGGTTCGAACCTGCCAGCCTTGCTGTACGTGGCTGGTGCTGTAACCACTGTGCTAGGGCTGCCTAGCTCAATTCTCTGCCTTTTTTATTGTCTTGAGGTTCTCCATGTTCACCATCAACACCACATACTGGGCCAAAGACCCACAGCACTAGGCAAACAGATCCTTCTGCTCCTGGGAGCCCCTGAGGTACAGCAGCTGAATGAGGCCAGCTGGACATATACAAGCCAAACAAAAAAGCATTTTGTAAAGATATTTCAGACAGGAAAGTAGAACAAAACAAATTTTTCTTGTGTCCTCTAACTAGAGAACCACAGGGCATCTTGTCAATTACCCGACTTTTACTTAACAGCACACTGCCTTTCTCTAGTATCTATAATTGTATAAAACTGTCTTAGACCAGGAGTTTATGTTCAGGTCATAAACAGAACATTTAAGCACACTTTCATTGGGAAATCTGTAACTGCAAGGACTGACAGATAGTTATTCTAGTCTCCTGTTAGGGATTATCCCATGAAGATAATGACTATAAATTTTCCTTTGATATGTCATGGCAGGCTTTAGGAACACTAACTAGAACAGATTCTGAAATTGAGAGTTTGGCTCCTCTGTGTCTGTTTCTAGCTCTGAGAAATGTATTGAAGTTCACATCAGACAACACTATCAAGTTCATTAAGGGACTTGTGGATATTTTACTTATGGCTTATTTAAAAGGTTGTTGAGCATTTTTTTCTCAAGTTAAATTACGGGTTGCCTCAATTTTATCACTTTTAAAGAAAATTTAAAGAAATAACCAGTGATCTTTGTTAAAAGTCAAACTGTAATGCTTGCAGCATTATTTAGGAAACTACGGAATGAGTAGAAAAAAAAAAAAAACAATGTTATTTTATCCAAATATATTGTTAACAGCTGAACTTTTTGTGAAATTGACCTCTTAAGAGGACAGTGTTCGCTTTGGTAGGTACATTCTTGTATATATTTTTTGCTGGACAATCTCTTCCCAGTGTGTGTTGGACAACAGGAATCTGTGCCTGATACTATACTTATTATTATTATTATGGTGCCACTTTGTGCATAAATCCCCTAAATACAAAACTGCATCATCCTTAGCAGTGCATGTAGGATATAAATATCTGAAAACTTCTGAACAAATATTATTACTGGATACCTTGTGATATTTTTTCCCAAGGTGAGCATTTGCACAGATACTAAAAGCACATTAATAAATCTTCCCTTTGAGAAAATATGCCAGTGTTTTTCCTTTTGAGAGCCATCCCGTAGATTAGCATCTTCAAAGTGTGATCCGAGGACTGACATGAAAGTCCTCCTCACTATTTTGAAAATGATTAAGTGAGTTATTAAGGCTTAATATTTGCCATTCATAAATCAAAATTTTCGTTAGAAAAGCTTTCTAAAAGCCTTTTAACGCAACATTCTGTTAAGAAGCACAACTCTGTGCTATGCTTGGCAACGTTGTACAAGTATTACTAGATGCATCCCTACAGATAATGGAGATTCTTAAAATTATCTAGTATAATATATACTATTATTAGTGTATGATCAGTATAGTTTTCAGTTAATTACAGCATTCACTTGCTGCTGTTCTTTTCTCTATAATTCTATAATTATTTTGCTTTTGCTTCATCATCAACTTATTATTATTTTCTCCCATAATTTGTATTAATGCAGGTTTTTCTAAGCATACAAAATGAGGCTCAACATCATCAGTAGTTAGCAGAGAAATCTGACAACATCAGTCGTTAGCAGAGAAATCTGAATTAAAATCAAAATAGGATGATATTTATTCCACTAATATGGCTAAAAATAAAAGGAAATAATGTGTTGGATTGGATGTAGAACACTTGGAAAATTTTTTTTAAATTTCAGCTTAATAAGGATACAAACAATTGGGTTACATTGTTAAAGTTCAAGTTGAGCCCTTCACTCAGGAGGAATGCCATATATCCCTACATTGCACCTGTTAGGTGAGATCCCACCAAACCTCCTGCCTCCTATTCCATCCTCCACCCACTTGAATTTAATTGTGTTTTGTATTAACCTTGGTGGAGTTGAAGAGCATTCCCTGTAGTAAAGTATCACAAGAATGCAAAAGCAAGTATCCAGTGCACTCAGTTCTAAATGAAACCAGTAGATGAACTACTGCATTCTCATACAAGAGAAAAACAGCGGGAAATTTTATCTGTTGCTGGTGAGAGTGTAAAATGGCACAACCACTTTGAAGAACTTTATGACAGCTTTTATATAGCTAAATGCATGCCAGCACTATGACTTAGCAACTGAACTACTTCAACAGAAGTGAGCATTTATGTTTACCAAAGGACACACACAAAAGTATTCATGGAAGCTGGGTTTATTCATAACGACCCAGAATTGGGAGCAATTTAAATGTCCTCCAACAAGAGAATGGATAGATATAATTGTGGTATATTTATATAGGAATGAACATTGGGATAAAAAACATACTAGGAATACCACACAGCCTTTACAAAGCAGTGAAAAATGAAAACTATAGTCAAACACAACAACATGGATAAATCTAACAGACTTGACCAGTAAACAAAGTCAAACACAAAATAATGTATGCCATATGATTTCATGTTGTAAAAAGTTTAAAATAGGAAAAATTAATCTATTTTGCTAGAGGACAGAATAGTAGTTACTTTGGTGGATATATGAACTGGTTGGGGGCCTTAGGAAACTGGGTACAGTGCATTGAAAATATTCTTTATTTTGATATGGATAGCGGATATACGCTGGGATGTGTCTGTATTTGTGTGTGTATATGTATACAAAAACTCATTGCATTTAATATTCATGCACTTAAGCGTATATAAGTTATACTTCACTTTAAAGAACATAAATACCAAAAAGATGGCTCCTGGGAAATTTTAAGAATCCATGTTTTATACCAAATGATTGCCAGAAAATGTCTTCTAGCTACTTGCTATTTAAAGTGTGTCCTAGACTAGCAGTATTGAAAACACTTGAGCTTTTGCTAGAAATTGGAGTCTTAATCCTCACTTCATGCACACTGAACAACAATCTGCATTTTAACAATTCCTAGGGGCTTCATGGGAACTTTAACTTAGTTCCTTCTAGTTAAGTTATCTGACTTCTGAGCAATTCCTACAAATCTTTTAGAACTCATTTCTCATTTCATTTTCTTTGGGAAGATTTCATCAGCTCTCAGACTTGATAGATTCATCATGTATACTGTGGACTCCTGTGAGTACCTACCACACTTCCCAAATTTTCATCACTGAGCTATTTTTCTCCATAGAGTATAAACTTATTGAAGGCAGAAACCCAAGTCTTAACTTGATTTCCGTTCACAGTACATAGCACACGATAAATGCTAAATCAATGATTGACTGAATAATGAAACATAAATAAAATAGTGACTGAAATTCTCAAAACTTACATGCAAGTAACACAATTAAATGAGCAGTAGCAACACTGTATTAGATAAGAATTTAAAATGTATTATTCAGGTAAATTTGGACTTACAATGTTCAAACTTCCACCTACCTCAAAATTTGGGAAACTGCCTAATTATAAATATATTCCCAAAGAGAAACACTTATAACATACCTTGCAATTATAAATGTGACCCCCCAAGAAGGAATATTTCTCATGTAGCTTTTATATTGTATCTAGATTTACAGGTTTCATACATTCTTACAAAATACTGTCAGGGCTTTATAATTTTAAAATGTGGTTTTGTGTTCAATTTTGGTAGTTTGAAGGTAAGAAGAAAATTTCCAGAAACCTAAAATTAAAAAGTTATTGTTCGACTTAAATATGGCACAAGTTACAGGGTCAAGAAGTTTGGTTTTTAAAACCAAACATTAATCAAATAATGTCTCGCTAAATTTATATATATATATATATTTACTTCCTACAGATACACGTATACACAAATGTGTATATATACACGCACATGTGTGCATGTGTATATGTGTGTATACAAAATCTGTGGCTATGATAAAGCTGAGTGTATTCTTACCATGTATAGAGAGAACAGAATCACAGGAGAGTTTTAGTAACATCTTAGGAGATAACAACATCAGGGTATTTGTTAGGAACTGGAATCTGGCTTAAGGTAGATATTTAGTACAGGAGCTTGATTGGAATTGGTATGAATCATTTTGATTTAGTATTGGTGGAGACAGCTAAATGAAGATTTTGAAGCATAAATTTCATAGAGTGGAAGGAAGTAAATAGTCATTTGATGCTATCTGTTGAACAGCTAATCAGTTTGATGTTCATTTAAATAGATTTTTCATTTTTTGTTGTTTTTGCGATGGTTATTGAAGTCTTCGTCATAAAAATCTTTCCCCACTCGAACATTGTGAAGAGATTTCCCCACACTTTCTTTAAGAATTTTCATTGTTTCATGTCTTAGATTTAAATCTTTTACCCATCTTGAGTCAATTTTTGTATGAGGTGAAAGGTGTGGTCCCAATTTCAGTCTTTTACATGTGATTAGCCAATTCTCCCAGCACTGTTTGTTGAATGGGAATTCTTTTTTTTTTTTTTAATTAATTAATTAATTAATTTTTTTTTATTGTTGGGGATTCGTTGAGGGTACAATAAGCCAGGTTACACTGATTGCAATTGTTAGGTAAAGTCCCTCTTGCAATCATGTCTTGCCCCCATAAAGTGTGACACACACCAAGGCCCCACCCCCCTCCCTCCTTCCCTCTTTCTGCTTCCCCCCCATAACCATAATTGTCATTAATTGTCCTCATATCAAAATTGAGTACATAGGATTCATGCTTCTCCATTCTTGTGATGCTTTACTAAGAATAATGTTTTCCACGTCCATCCAGGTTGCATGCTTTTGTTTGGTTTGTTAAAGATCAGATGTAGAGACTAGTTTCATTTCTTGGTTTTCTATTCTGTTCCATATGTCTATGTCTCTATTTTTGTGCCAATACCATGCTGTTTTGGCTACTATGGATGTGTAATATAGCCCTAAGTCTGGTATGGGGATGCCTCCAGCTTTGTTTTTAATTTTTAAGAATAGCCTTGGCTATACAGGTTTTTTCCCTGATTCCATACAAAACAAAGTGCTGTTTTTTCTAGTTCTTCAAAGTATGATGTTGTTATTTTAATGGGGATTGCATTTAATCTGTATATTGCTTTGGGTAGAATGTCTATCCTAACAATGCTGATTCTTCCCATCCAAGAGCACGGTATGTTCTTCCATTTGTTAATGTCTTGTGCTATTTCTTTTCTTAGGATTTTGTAATTCTAATCCAGAAACATAATTCCATAATTCAGAACCTTCATCTCTTTTGTTAGGTATATTACTAGTCTTTCATTTTCTTTGAAATTACGGTGATGGGAATTGTGTCCTTGACTTGCTTCTCAACTTGGCAGTTATTTGTGTATACAAAGGCTACTGCTTTGGAGACATTGATTTTATACCCTGAGATATTGCTGTGTTTCCTGAGAGTGATCAGGAGTTTTGTAGTGAGTCTCTGGGGTTTTCTAAGTATAAGATCAAGACTAAAGCAGCAGTTGCAAAAGTAACAAAAATTAACAAATAGGACTTATTAAGCTGAAAAGCTTATGCACAGCTAAGGACACAAGTAAAGCAAATTTAATTTAGAATTGGAAAAGATATTTGCATGGTATGAATTTGACAAAGGGTTGATAACTGGAATCTACAGAGAACTCAAATTAATCTACAAAAGAAGAACAAGCAACCTATCTATCACTGGGCAAGAGATATGAATAGAACCTTGTTGGAGGAACACAGACAAATGACTAACAAACATTTGAAAACATGCTTATCTTCCCTGATATTCAGAGACATGCAAATCAAAACCACTCTGAGGTATTACATAACCCCAGTAAGAATACCCACATCACAGAGTCTCAAAGCTGCAGATGCTGGTGTGGATGTGGAGAAAAGGGAACACTTTTACACTGCTGCTGGGACTGCAAACTAATACAATCTTTTTGGAAGGAAGTGTGGAGAATCTACAAAGAACTCAAACTAGATCTCCCATTTGATCCTGCAATCTCATTACTAGGTGTCAACCAGAAGAAACAAAATCATTTTATCACAAGGACATTTTCACTAGAATGTTTATTGCAACTCAATTTACATTTGCCAGAATGTGGAAAGAAGCTAAATGCCCACTAACCCAGGAATGGATAACAAACTGCAGTATATAAATACCATTAAATACTATTAAGCCCTAAAAAGATGGAGACTTTACATCTTTTGTATTAATCTGGATGAAGTTGGAACACATTCTTCTTAGTAAAGTATCACAAGATTGGAGAAGCAAGAATCCAATGTGCCCAATTCTAACATGAAGCCAGTAGATGATCTAATACATCCCCACATAAGAGAAAAACTCAAATCAATCCAAGGTGGGGGGCAGTGTGCTCCCACTTAATGGACACAATTTTAGGGTTATGGCACACCTCTTGGGAGTCAAACACAGTTATAAGAGGGACTTTACCTGACAAAGTAAATCTTTGACTTTACCTAAAGTTCAAAGATCTTTAACAGAAGTACCTCCTTCTGAAAACTGCTTCTAGAGCCATCCCAAGAATTCCTAGCTAGAAATCTCTGGTAAGGACCATCTTCTAGTAATTCAAGAATACTTTATAAGAGACATAAACCCGGGGATTAATACCACGGAGTTACACAACTGTTCTAGTAGTGAAAAGTATCCCACGAAGTTCTCCCCAGCACCAGGACTCAAATTTTAGCTTATTCCAGAGTTGTTCAGAAGAACATTGAGAAAAAGAGGCTCATACTTATTAATAACCAGGCTGCAGGTACATTGTGAATTACCTACAATATTTGTCCATGTCTATGGTTAGTAAATGGAGCTCAAAACTGCAGGTGATATTTCTGGATTTATGGATCAACTTGTTCCTAACTCATAGAAGAGGGGTCAATAAATCTCAGAAGAATTCACTCTTAAGGGTAATACCTTAGGCTTTAGAAGTTTGAGGGTTTCTAAGTGTTTTGCTAATTTGAGTTTTACAGTTCTGTTCATTTGTCTTCCCTTCCCGGAAATTGAAGGCAATGTTGGCAGTACAATTTTTGAGTAAGTGGCAGAGATTTTCAAAGCATTTTAATAACAGTCCCAGAAAAAAAAAATGGTATTCTTATCACTGAAGAGATAGATTGGAACTCCCTAGGAGTTCTCTATATTGGGAACACATAAGCCATTTTTAATTTGCTGTTAGTGCCTAGATCTCCAGGAAGAAAATACATCAAAAAATTCTGAGAACTATCATAAAGGCCAGGACATGTTACAACCAGAATGTATTAAGTGACCAATTATGATACTTTTATGAAATCTATTTGGAGATGTACAAGAGGGGTCATGAGGTTTCATCTTTGTCCATATCAACAAATTATGATAGTGACAGGTGAGATTTGACTCAGACACATCCTCAGCAATTTAGTTAAGTTGCCCCAACAGTGTTTATTAAACACAGTTGTCATGTTATTCTTGCTGTTGTGGATAACTTCCTGTTAAACTTTTGCCAAGTTTCCATTTGAGTTTCTCTGGTGCTATGAGGCAAATATCCTAAGATCTTCAAGCCAACCTCAGAAAAATGTACATCCATATTTCTCCCAGCACTCCTATTGTAGATCTGAGCCAATATATGTCTTTTTGTCAAAGCCTCTACAAAGATTTAGTCTCTTGTAGATCCGAGAATGCTAGAAGTTTCAGAATTCTGCTTCTCTGGTGTAATGATCAGCCAGGGCCTACTCTTTAGCCTCCATGTTACCCGATTTTGAAATAGCTCCTACTTTTAGAATTAGTTACCTTCGTAGAACACATTAGAACACTCAAAAGTTCTTTACTATGTTGACCTTTTTATTGGGGTTCCTTCTTGGATCAAAAACCTTCTTTGCCTACAAAGTATTACAAAGTTATGAAATCTATTGGTTTGCTGATTTCTATGAAGTTGAATCAGAACATGAGGGATTTGTCCAGATCTTTCATGTATAAACAGGTAGAAAAGATTATGATAATAGGTAGCCAAGGGTGGGAGATTATTAAAGAGTTAATCCTCACATAAATCTGCTCACATTTAGATACAGTAACTAAGGACCTAGCTAAGCTATAGAGTGGCACAGTGATTTCAGAAAAGTTGGAGATAACGTTGTCAGAAGTAGCAAACTCAGGGATCCTCTAAGTTGTTTCTTAGCTACTGATCTGGGAAACTTACAAACTGCTCATGGTCTATCCTGAGTAAGGGATTTACCTCCGTGAGTTGCCATGTCCTGGGACTGAATATTACTTTGACAAAAGTGGAATTCTTCTTTAGAAAGAAACTTTATGCCATTCTCAAGCTAACACAGAAAGTAGATACAATCTTAGAGCTCACCTTATCTATAGAATGAAACAAAAATCATTCATGTATGTATGAAGAGAGTAACCAGGAAATGTAATGTCTGTCATGTCCTGGCTGAGGACTTAAGAAAAGTTAGAAGGTGTTTCATTAAACCTCTGGAGAGTAATAGCCTAGCTAGCGTTCTGATTTTCTTAGGAAAAGGCAAACAAGTGTTGACTGTTTTCATCTCAAGAAAGAAAGTGAAAACACATTCACAACTGTCAAATATGTAGCCTCAGGAGGCAACGAAGACAAAACAGCATTGGGGGTTGTTACAAAGGGAAAACAGAGACTCTCTATTCTTTAATGAACCTGAGGTCTTCAATATCCCCTACTGACAGAGATTTTTGACTAAGAAGATGAATGTGGATATTGTAAGAACTGGTACAAAGTATGATGAGTCTTTTCTCTTTTAGACTTTTGACCTCTTTGAGATCTTTAATTTGGACTTGAACATACAAACGTGTACCCATAAGTCAATGTCTAAACTAGCTGTGACTTTGTTACTAATAAAGGAAACAGTCAAGTCCTCAGAGATTTCCAGGAAGAAAATGTAAGAAAAACATTTAATATGATAGTTTTATTTGCATGGTAAAATCGTCTCTATCTAGCAAGTGAGGATGTGTTGTGAAAGAACTGTCCAAGGTAACAGATATGAGCAGGGACTTGGGGAATGGCTGCAGGTTATTAGAGATACCATCCGCTGTGTAGTTTGTTGACTCTGACAGAGGGGCTGCACACCAGCAGTAGGGTTTAGAGTTGATATTTTAGTGCCCTGTATTAGTTCTCTATTGCTGTTGTTACCAATGCCACAGACTTAATGGCTTAAAACAGCACCTATTAATGCTCTAACAATTTTGTTTGTCTGAAACCCAAGCACAGTAACCCAGCTGATTATGTGCTTTCAGTCTTTTTTTTTTTTTTTTTTTGTAGAGACAGAGTCTCACTTTATGGCCCTCAGTAGAGTGCCGTGGCCTCACACAGCTCACAGCAACCTCCAACTCCTGGGCTTAAGCAATTCTCTTGCCTCAGCCTCCCGAGTAGCTGGGACTACAGGCGCCCGCCACAATGACCGGATATTTTTTGGTTGCAGTTTGGCCGGGGCCAGGTTTGAACCCGCCACCCTTGGTATATGGGGCTGGCGCCTTACTGACTGAGCCACAGGTGCCGCCCTGCTTTCAGTCTTACAAGGCAGAAATCAGGTGTTGATACGGCTGCATTTTTTTCTTTTTCTTTCTTTTCTTTTTTTTTTTTTTTGAAGGCTCAGGGGATACATTTGCTTCCAAGCTCATTCAAGTTGGTTTTAGAATTCAGTTTAACATTGTTGCAAGAGTGTGTTCCCTGTTTTTCTTGCTGGCTGTCAACTGGAGGTCATTCTCAAGCTTCCAGGAGCCACCAGCATTTCAGCATTTCTTGATTTCTCTCTTATTGCCCTTCCTCTTTCTTCAAAGCCAGAAAGGAAAACTGAGCCCTTCTTACCCTTAGAATTTCTGAACTCCTTTCTATTATCTCTCCTCTGCTTCCAGCCATACAGAGTTCTGCTTTTAAGAGTTTATGTAATTATATCAAGGCCACTCAGATAAGGCAGGATAATCTCCACATCCCAAGGTCCTGAAGGTCTTATAATCTGCAAAGTCCCTCTTTGCCATATGAGATAGCACATTTGTAGGTTTCATAGACCAAGGATGGACATCCCTGAGAAGTCATCATGCTACCTACCGTAGGCTTGTATTATGCGAAGAAATTTAAGGCTATCCTTTGATACATAAATAAATTTCTCCTTGTGAAAGTGAGGGTAAAGTTGGAAATTGAGTGACTGATTTCTACTCAGAGTCCCTTCATTAATCACTTGCTTCCTTTCCCCTTTAGTTTCTTAGCTAACGCCGGACAATTCTTTTTCCAATATTCGTTCTGTTTATCTGTTTAAACATCCTTGTCACAAAACTCCCTCCCACAATGTTTAATAACTGAGAGTGAAGCATCTATTTGTTTAATTATAAGGGCATTAATTTATTTTGAACTTATGACATTTTTAAAGATTTTTTTCAAAATATTCAGGCAAGTTTTTTCATTCATTTTTGCTCATTTATTATATACTTATTTCTATCTTAAGGCCATTTACAAAAAATGAAGAGAAAGCTTCAGTTTGAGTATCTACTCTTGAATTCTGAGTATGTAAGAGCCTATTTCTAAATTCTCCGAATTCATCCTTCTTTGCTTGTAGGACGGTATTAGAGTCCATTGATTTTCACTGGTAAGATTTTAGAGATAGCTTACAAAAGGTTTTGTCTACTATCTATAATTCCCTCTTCATCCCTCTGGTTTCCTATAAAAGTTGGGATCTTTTAAGGCCCCTGCCGGATCTTGCCATTCTGCTTTTCCATTCAACCATTTGCATCTGGTGTTTCCACTAATGTATGATTTAATCGGTATGTTTGTCTGTAAACTCTTCTATCCTTATATGGGTTTTGGAAAGTCTTTTACAATGACTGTCAGCTCACAGGAGGACCAAAGCTTAAAATCAACCTCAAGAAATTTTCCTATTTTGAGGGCCTTTAAATTCAATTACTTTTAAAAGTAAGGTGACTTCTGGCTGACCAGAAAGGAGAAAAGGCAGATTGGAGGGAGACAAAGGGTGAGAGGGAAATTGAAGAACAGAGAATGGAAGAAGAGAAGTAGCAGAATAAAGACTTTGCTGTATGTAGGTGATTCAGAGGGAACTAAGGTTTAAGCATTTTACAATTGTCTTTTGCTTGGCCAATTAATCGCATATGAATGAAATTTGGGGATCTAAATTTCTTTTGGATGGACTTTTATACCAATAAAAATGCAGACAATTTTTGAGATTTTGTTGATTTTTTTTGTTTTAAGATGCCTCTTAAATGGCCAAATTTGATGGTATTAAAATTTTCCTTTCCATGTACCTGCTGGCCATTTGCATGTCTTCATTGGAGAAATATCTACTCCGGGCCTTTGTCCATTTTTTAAATAGGGTTATGTGGGCATTTTTCTATTACATGGTAGTAATTCCTTATGTCTTTTGGATATTAGACCTTTTCAGACATTCTAGTGCCAAATATTTTCTCCCATTCTGTATGTTGCCTTTTCATTCTGTTGATTACCCTGAACAATATCATGAAGATTTTCCCCAATCTTTTGTGCAAGGAGTTTTATAGTTTCGAGTGTGACAGTGAAGTCTTTAATACATTTTAAGGTTAGCTTTGTATATGGTGGAAGATAAGAGTTCAATTTCATTCAATTCAATGTATATATCCAGTTTTCCCCCATGACATTTGTGGAAGAGACTGTTCTTTTCCCATTGTGTGTTCTTGGCACCCTTATCAAAGATCAGTGATATATGGGTTTATTTCTGGGCTGTATTCTGTTCCCTTGATGTATATGTCTGTTATCAATATTGTATTATACACTTAAAAGTTAAGTTAATCTCATGTTAAGTGTTGTTATAACAAAAAAATTCAACTTCGCAAGATTGCTATAAAATTCAAGCTGTAGTACAATAATATTTCTGCCATAAATATTATCTTGATTAAAAACTCCTCAAATCAGCTTTTGTAATTCTAAATTATCCTTTTAATTTATGAAGAAAATTATAGGAATTTGGGTGACAGCACAGATGCATGTGAGAAGCAGGGAGTAGGGGGAGTAGCGTGAGGTTTAGACAGAGGCGGACATGTAAGAGTGAGGCGATAGTTGGCTGTAAATACTGCTGTGTGTCTGGTGTCTGAGGGACGGATCATTTCCAATTAAAACCTAACACTTTAAAGGAAAGGAGGGAGAAATATGTACAAGAGCTCTCTTCCAGACCCACATAAAACAAGACTAAGGAAATTTCCCATGAGGTTTATTTTTTATTTATTTTTTTATTTATATTTATTTATTTTTATTAAACCATAGCTGTGTACATTAGTGTGATCGTGGGGCACCATACACTTGGTTCATAGATCGTTTGACACATTTTCATCACATTAGTTAACATAGCTTTTGTAGCATTTTCTTAGTTATTTTGCTAAGACCTTTACATTCCACATTTACGAGGATTCACATATCCCATGAGGTTTTAATAAATGACCTGATGATACCTGGAACACATTTTGTTAAAGGAAACCAAACAGCATACAAACCTTCTGAATTTCTTGCCCCTCAGAGCTACTTGAGGAATGGAAACATGGAACTTGCACCTGTACTCTCCCCCATGAGTGTTACATTTATAGACATACACAAAAAAATGGCAAGGACAGAAACAGATTCAGTAGTATTAGTAATAAGGCAAGTTTCCAGCAAGAATAGAAACTTTTAGAAAATGATTAGATAATCCAAGCATTCCTTGAAAGAACTTATCCCTAGAAGACCAAAAAAAGTTAAATTTTTTGGGGGGTTGGGGGAAGAAACAGAAGATCTCAATGCGAGACCCTTAAAATGAAAGCTTAAGGGACCTCAGAGGAGTACACTATTTTCAGACTAAAGGTCTTGAACTACATTAGCATGAGGTCTTCATCAGAATTCAGTGGGTCTTCCATATTGTCTATGACTAATTCATCATGAATATCACCAAAATAACCTATTGATAAGACAAAGATGGCTTTATTCCTCCCAAGGTCAGAAAAAACAGTACCTTGACAATGTTAATTCACCTTTTAAAAGGAGGGAAAAGTTGAGAGATTTATGAGATTTTGAGCTTGGTTTATGATGATTTTTCAATGCAGAGTATTTGATTGAGATTGTGTAAAGATCATGATATCATACATTAGAATTGGTGGCCACAGCAAAACCAGGTTTTTCTTTAAGCTGGGTTTCAAAGAGTCTAGAAAGTAAGTGGAACAGTCTAACATTCATGTAGAGACGTTAATCTGGGAAATTCTTGGAGCGAACAAAATTACTTGCAACTTATATCTTCCTAGGCAAGAGTTTTCTGAAATAATAAAAGCATATTATTAAAAATAGTAGAATAGTAAAATTATGTCAGTGAAGACCGCTGAACAGTAATGCTATCTTACAATTATAAAAAAAGATGTATTAAATCTACTCCCGGATAAACTACAAGGGAGTCGAAGATTTTAGTTCTTACTTTGTCCTTCTCCCACAGATGAATCTGTTTTCTACAGTTTCCAAGCTTATAAGAGAGTGAGAGTATTTGTCCATCAGTAACTAATGGGTGTTTATAGGAACCAAAAGAGATGATTATCTCCTGTCTAAAATTCTGCAATAGCCTCTTAACTGGACTCCCTCCTTCCATTCTTACTCTCCAAAATACTGTTCACATAGCATCCAGAGGGAAATTTCTTTGAAAATGCAAATCAAAATACTCCTGTGTTTTCCCATCCCTGTTACATTGAAAGTCAAGTCCTACAAAGCCATCTGGTGCCACCCTTCACACCAGGCCTGAAATACATGCTTTAATGGTCTTTGTTGCTTCTGTCCATCTGTACTAGCAATCTCCTACCCTCACTCTGTTCACCACCGGATGAGAAGTCTAGAGGTCAAGCCAATGTGCATACCTATAGCCAAAGCCCTTTTTCTCCAGGGACCCAGAATCTCATCCAGCTGTGTGGCCAGGTTTGAGGGCTGTACTTTCTTCTTCAACTTGATCCATCTCTCCAGGGTCAAGTCTCACTGCAGATGTGCATGCAGTAGACTCAAGAGATAGCCCCGAAGCAGGTGTTTGCAAGGATGAAAACAGAGCTAGGATATGGTAGTCTGGAATGTCCATACATATGTGTAATCTCTGAAATTACAGAGTAAAACTGAAGGTGGAAAGAAGAGGGAAGGCCAAAGACAGGGCCTGACTGAGATGCTAGAAGCCCAAATTACAACTTTCTCTCTAAATTGTACTATAACTTTTGCAAGTGTTGTAAGTTAGAATTATTTAATCATAGCTTCTTTGTCCTGTCTGTATCCTCCTTCCATATTTTGGCCATTTTCTTTCCCACTTTCATAAGAAAAACACCCTTAAACCAAGCCCAAACTTGCTTCAAGAGCACAGAAAGGTCCTTTATGTGCTCTAGTATATCAGGTATTGAGGTATGTGCCTTTAGGATTTATTTCCCAACTCCAGATAAGTTTAGACTTGTACTGAGGATTTCAAAGTAGAAATAACCCTTGTTTTCTTGCAACAATCGGCACACTTAGTGTATCTCAGATGAACTGTGACTCATCTGTCATTGAGAAACAGAAACAGTTGCTCAGGGATTTGGGGCAAATAATGAAAAGGACACATCCTTACCCTCATAAATTTCAGTTCCAAAGTACAGTCAATGTAAATGTAAGGTGTTTGCAGCAGCAAAGTTCACGTCTAATGCCAAAGAAGGTGACATCCCTGGGCCCGGCAAGTTTCAGAATGGATCTAATGTGTTAATATCTCAAAATGTTGGCAATTTCTGCCATACTCACTCAGTTCTAAATGTATAGTAGTTTTATAGTATAGTAGTTTTATTTTTATAAAATGAATAAATCATCATCTTGGCTAGGAATTATGAAATGTGGCATTTCTTTTTTCTTTCCTCTAGTCAGTATGTTCTGGAAGAGTAGGGACTTTGTCTTATTTACACTGTACCTGGTACACAGTAGGCACTTAACAGGTATTTCTTGTTTGAGGTAATGAAAAAGAAGAATGAACAAACATCTAGCTAGTAGATCTCATATGACAATAAAATATGACATAAATATATTTTCTGGAGTTTCTAATTGGTAGCCATGAGCTAAGAAAGAGCATCATGGTGTCTGCCCAGTTTCAAGGGACTTAAGCAATCCAGAAGTCTTCTTTAAATTCCATCATGGCTGTTCCTCTATGTTTAGAAGTCTCTGAAATGAGAGTCACAAACACAATATATCCATAAACTAACAGAGATCTTCTAAAGCTTTATCTATGAAAAGATAACAACTGGAGGCCAGGGCAGAAGGGAAAGTACAGTGCCTCCTTATTTCACATTGTAACTGATTTCTGAATAGCTAGTTTTGGATAACATCGAGCTATAAATATTTTGTAGAGCTGTTTTAAAATGAACATGTCTGTAATTCCTCTTGAAAACTTCATCACAGCTCCAGACAGCCTAAGCTTTTGATGTTTCCATTGCAAATCATTCCACTGGCCTTGGTCAACATTTCCCCAAACAGCAATTGTCTTTGGAACACTCATCCAAGCTCCTACTGGGGGAAGGGGAACAAAAGGAAGCTCTCCTAGAAAATGACCATGCACCTGAGTATATTTGGGGTTCTGAGATTAATCCTGTAGTTAAAAGAAGCTGCATGTTGTTAAGGTCAACATTTCCCACTCACACTTGGATATTTTCTTCTAAATCAAAGGATGAATGAAACTATCTTGAAACATTCTTATGGAAACACTAGCACAATTTGCTCCATGCTCATCTATATCTATGAACTTTATTCTGTTCAACTGGATGACAAATAGGTCGTGTTTTTTAAAATGCTTGCCCTAGGATTTTGGAACTATTTTGTTTATTCTCAATGTTTGTCACATATCCTGGCTCCTTAAGGGCCAATTGGGAATCCCAGAGTTCCCCAGCTATATTGTTAAACAACTGTGAAATACCTGGAGTCGCAGTGTGGGATTATAGCTTAACGTAATCTCAATTACTCTAAAACACCATCAGTTGAAGAATAAGAATTCATGGGCATTTCCAGGGAAACCCAGGAAAAGGAAATGAGATTTGCTTCTTCTTTGTCAAGATAGATGATATGAATATCTCATCAAAGTAAGAATGTTTGGAGATTTAAAGGAAATGTAGAGGAGACCTTGGCCTGTGTATGCAGATGGAACCAGTGAGCTGCCTTTATTCATTGCCTACTAGTGAATGCGTCTGTATTTCAGTCTTCTCAGGAAAATCACTACATAAACCAGTTTATGATTTTTTTGTCCGATGTTCATTGCAGCTGGTGATTACTGAAAACGATGATCTCAGAGACGGCTGTTCCTGCCAGAGAGCTTGCACACAGAGAGATGCCTTTGTGAAGCCGGCCATAGAAACCTGCATAAAATTGGCCTTCTTTCCTTAATAGAACCACAGGAACAAAGATGAGTTTGTTGCTGACTCAGAGCTGAAAGCTTTGTTTTGTAAAGCTCTCTGAATGTATTGCACTTTGCCAAAGGAGAAGGGCTCCTTCTAAAAAAAAAAGGAAGAACAGTAAGCGGAAATCAGACAACAAATCAAAGTGCACACCCTTCTTTGGGTAGATATTTGTGACTAAAGTGGCCTGAAACTTTTTTTTTTTTTTTTTGGGTGAATACTGGTCACATTTCACAAGCTGAATAAAAATGAAAGGAAAAGGAACTTTAATTAATGGGGTGCCTTTTGATTTGCAGAGCAAAACTGCCACAGCAGATGTACCAGCAAAGAGGATTAGATTGTCCCTTCTATGAGGCACAGAAATTTTCTTTTTTCCCCTGTAGTAACCCCATTGAAGAGAGGCTGTCTTTAGTGTCTAAGATTCAGCATTGCAAAGAAACTGTTGTACTTGGGCACAATAGGCCACTCTCACAAGACCAGACAGGAGATGTGAGGAGAGAACTAATATCCCTTTGAATCTGGGCAAGACAGTTTTAATTTTACTATTTTTAAAAGGCTAAATTAAAAGAGAAATTTGCGATACATTCAAAGTTGATAAAATATGCATTAAAGTGAACCTTAAAACATTCATGAATAGCTTTCATCATTTGGAAGAATCAAAATAAATCAAGAGAGAATCTTGGCTAATTTTTTTTTATTTGTATTAATAAGTCCCAGTGTGTGTGTGTGTGTGTGTGTGTGTGTGTGTGTGTGTGTTTGATTATTGCTGAAATTATCATCTAAAAAGATATTACTACTTCCATTTAAAAGGAATAATTACCAGAACAGAATGTTAACTTTAATAGCCATCCGAAAACCCAAAACAATGGGTGGATGGTGCAGACAATAAATATTGTATGAGGGAGTCTTGAGTGAGAGGAGGAACAAGATGCGGGTCCTTTGTGCTGTGGTTGCTGTCCTTCATGTGATTGTGGGAGGGAAGGAGAACTGAAGCAGTGTATTTGTTCGTAAGGTTGAGTTCCAGGTCATTTTGTATTTCTGCAGTTCTGGGGAAAAAAGCAAAAAGGGCAGAATGTTTCTCAGCTGGGGTCTGAGTCTACTGAAAATAGCTGTGGTTCTCCGTCTAACGCAGGTTGTGGAAAAGCATGAATGCTGGCACCACCACAAGCTCACTTATTCAAGGGAAGACTAGGCCAACCCACTGCGGAAGCGAAAGAAATAATCCTCTCCCCTCATCCTTCCCATAGCAGCTCCTTAGAGATGAGGTGCAAATCCGCCTCAGGGAGGGAAAAGCATTTATGCAAATCATTTTTCTCTGAGCTCAGCTAACTCTGGGGTCAGTCTATCTCTTTTGCTGCTATGAGGCTGTATCTTTTGACAACACAAAAATGCTGTTCTCACACACACACACACACACACACACACACACGAGCCTGTTATAACGAAACTGTGTTTGGGAGCAGTTATCACTCTGTAAGACAAAAAGTCATACTAATGTGAAAAATATCTTTCTTGTTATGGTAGTCTAAGTGGTTTTTCAAGTAACATATACTCTGAGGGGTACAAATACAGGTTGGTTGAATGGCTAATTAAAGGTGACCCTATCTGCATCCCTACTCTCCTGGACTTCTAAAAGATTGGCCAACCTTCTCATCCTGACAGGTGGAGAAAGTTCTCAGGGCCCATTGTCATGTCCTGGATGAAAGGCAGTACTTTGTTTTGTTTCTCTCTTCCTCATCCTGACCAGCACTGTCATCAGGACGGAGGCTGCCATCACAGGCCTGGTCTACCCACAGCTGTTAGACACATTTATATATAGGGCTCACACCATAAGAGGTAGCAGGGGAGCCCCACATATAACAGGCCAGACAAAGGCCCGGTAGGAGATCTTTCAAAGGTATTGTCAATAATGACTAATTTTTAGATGAAATTCAGATTCATGGACACTGACCAATCTCTATTTTCACAAAACCAGCCTAATCGATTTCTAATGGCCTGTAAAGTATCATTACCCCTTTGTTTCTAGAGCGACACAGAAACAACGGTGGACAAAGAACAAAGAAACTTGCAGAAGAAAGTTAGGCTAACGGTATGACATTCCTCTTCCTTTTATCCTTAGTAGAACCATAAAACATCTGTATATCTTCCTTTGCTTAATTTAACTACTTGATGTATACAATTAAAGCCTCATATTAAATACTACACTAAATCCTCTCTATTCCACGTTAAACCATCCTAGTTCCTCTGATCTTTTCTCAAAGTCCCATTTTCAAGCTCTCTGTATCTCCTTGTTCCTGAACCCTAGTTCCCCTTCAGTTCATTTTTTTTTCCCAAATCTTACCACCATGTCTAAGAGCATGTTTTATAAATGTACCTCTTTCTCCAAGACCTCTTTTCATATCTCCCTTTCTTTGGTGAGACAAATTAGTACGTACTGTGAAACTACTGAAGAAGATGCTGTTGGAGGAAATACCTTGAAAATAAAGATTCTATGTCTAGGAAGACTATAGTCCACTTTCAGGTACAGGTATGTATCCCAGGCGGAATGAAATAGTTGTTTTAACAAAGCATCAGGAAACACACTATGGAAGAACAAAGCGATTGAGTATTGTTATCAGACTAACAAACACTGGGAGAGGTCGGAGAACGTTGCCTATGGATAGGTGGCATTTGAGTGCAGGTTGAAAAAGGAGTAAGACTTTACCGAGGTCAGGAGTCATCCCTAAAGGAAGGAGGGTTGGGTGTGCTGGGTGAAGATCAGTGTTCTAGCCTCCTCATGTGCTATGCAACACCTTTTTGCAATCACAGTTTCTCAGAAGACTGACTGGTAGAGCTTAAACTTTGCCTTGCTCCAGGCAAATAGATCTTTCTCTTTCTCAGGCAAATAGGTCTTTCACTTTCTCAGCCCCCTGGCTGTGAAGTCAGTGAAATCTGTCTCAAGCTTACAGGCTGGACCTGTGCCTGATGCTCTTGACCTCTCCTCTGTTCTGTGTATGAAAGAAGGTTTGGTAGATGAACCTATTCAGAAATTTTGACAGAATGACATCAAAATGAACTGAATATTCAGAAAGATCAGATGGTCCAGCCATGAACAGGGTAGAGTTGTTGAAAAATTGGACACAGTGATTTAAATCGTACCTATCTGTTCTCTTCTTCTCAGGCATCCTATCCTTTGACCACATTTCCCAGAAGTATGGGAAAGTGTAGCTGAAACATACGTCCCACGATTCTGCCTTCTCTCATTTCCACACAGTTTCCTGGGCCTCCAAAGCCCTACTTCCCCCCCACCAACACTTCAACGGTAACTTTTTTAACCTGTTGAACTCTCTTATGAGCCAGCAGCAAATGACATGCTCTCTGTGGTGTCGATCTCAAACCACTGGATTCTCTAAGTGCTTCTGTAAGTTTTTTTTCTGCAAGCGTCTTTAAGCTCTAGTTCTGCTTTAAGAAAACTATAATTACTGGAAAGTACACATAGTGTCTTATAGCTATGGTTTATGAAAGAAAAAGACCTAAAACTCCAACCAGTAGATCTATACTCAAAGAAATGCATAGAACATCCAAAATTGATCAAAAACTGTGCATTTGTGTGGGTCAAGTTTAAGATATATTAATATATGTATGTGTACTTATGTATATACCACTCATAAGGTAGTCTCTTTAAATGAACTTTTTTGACAACTAATCTTCCATCAACTTTAATACAATAGATAAATGGATTTCTGTTTTATCTACATTATAGTACATATTATGATGAGTAGCCATTATTTATGAGTCTGACTCCCCATCTGAGGAGGAGACTGGGACTTATTCATTTGTATGCCTTGAATGCCAAGTAAATTACCTGAAACATTGTGTTCCATCAATTTTTTAAAATAAAATGTCAAATGTTGTCTTACTTGATTTTCATAATAACTGGTGAAGTAGATAATATTGATATTGTACTCACATAGATGAGAAAACCAAGACTCATAAAGGCTGAGAGATTTGTCCAAGGGTAAGAGCTTTAGATGAAAAGATCATGTCCTTCCAACCTGTCTAAACAGCCTATGGCACCAGGGAATTTGGTGAAGGACATTTGATTTGGTGCTTTTTCCAGAGGACACCAGATCTTTTTTTCTCACAGGAAATGAGATCTCATTCAATGGCCTATATAGAATTATTTTTTTCTTTTCTAATAACTTAGGGTAACTAAAATTGTTAGAATAAACCATGTCTGCCTCCCAGGTTGTCAGGTACTTTGGTGTTCATTCTCTCTCCAGATCCGAGACTGACCTAACATTCATCATATACACACATATCAACGTGAATAGTTTTAGAATTAGAAATGATAAAGCAAAATCCTGTAGGACTTCTTTGCAAAAGTTCCTGGGACTGCAGGGACATATGGGAAAGCAATATCTCTGGCTCTAATAGCAATTACGTAGAATTTTAGAAACTCTATCATAAAGAACTTTTTAAGCCTAACTTGGAAACTGAAAGATCTTTTATTCTGTTTATTATTTTTTTCTAATTATAATGAGAACTATTATTTTTCTGCACCTTTTAATTTCCAAGTACTTTACCTATGATGTCTTATTTAATTGTCATAATAAACTGCCACTTCTATTCACCTGTCAGATACCTATGTGATTAATTATTGATTAGGTAACTAACCCCTGCTAATGTGTCAGCTAGCTAATTTGTAACCCTAGTGTTTAGGAAAAAAATCCTTTATTTATTTAGAAGATGTGTATCTCTAGAAGGTATCTATGGCAGGAATTTCAGATCAAGTAAATAGGGATAAAATTTAGATTAAGACTAGTCTCTTGGGGGCCCTCAGATTGAACAAAGTAGCTAACCATCTTTCTCTCTATAAAATCTGCACAGCTGAAAATATGCTCCAAAAGTGGAGTGGTTGGGTAACCTTGGTAATGACATGCGAGCACCCTGCCCATAGACACTCTCTGACTCATCAGGAAGTGCCATTTAGACAATTTTAGTTTAGGAAAGCAGCCAGTCTCCAGCCCAGCTCCTGCGCACCCTTTTGTTTGTCAAGAGAGGTAGAAGTGGATTTAGAAACCTTTGCCTCTAAATATTATGTACCTGGATGTAACAGCTCTTTATAAATGGTGGTAGAAACCTCAATGAGCAGCTGCAGAGGTGACCCAGAAACTCAAGCAATCTCCCTTTTAAGTCTTTTTCTGACCTCATTTATAGCAAGAACAAGCAGGAGAATCATTTAAATAAGTATGTCTGCCACAAAGATGCAATAGAGAAATAGTCTTAGCCATATATTTGAGGAAGAAGCCCAGTTTATAGAAGATTTAAAAGCACTGGATCTTGAAGTCATATATCTTTGTCTGGTAGAATCAACACTTTTCAGGAGTCATTGTGAATTGTGTGGAGACACCAGAAATAGCAATGTAGAGCACCCAAAAAATTTTAAAAGAAACCACAAGCAGGATTAGGATTTGGAGTGAGGAAGTCAAGATATGATATTTAAAGAGGCCAGAAAAGTCCTCAAAGAGGTAACACATCAACACTGCCTGGAATAAGCTGACAGAATGGGTCTTCCTGGGCACACTCTCCCAGATTTGTGCATTTTCCACATCAGTAAGACTACAGTGAAAGGTCCTTAGTGGAAGCAGGGTAAAATGCATAAGTGGAGAAATAGGGGGGTCACACGGTAAGTCACAGTAAGCAAGAGGCATTGAGATGGGATGGCCTCTTTCTGTGTATTAGGACATGCTAGTTATAAGACTGCCCAAGTTATAAGACTGCCTCTTTCTGTGTATTAAGACATGCTAGGACTTGATCTGGTGGCACATCTGTATCATTCAAATCCTTGACACTCTGCTTTGCAAATTCTTTCCCTAAGAGCAGATCCCTAAGAACATTAGTCCTGTTCACCAGCGCCAGGCCTGGGAGCTCCTGGAAAAAGGGTAACACTTTTTCTCTTCAGGAGTGTAGGAGAGACAGCCAGGATCTGTTGTAGCTGCCTAAGGTTAGTTTCAATTGGACTCCTTCTAATGGAACCATCCAGAAGTTCATTAACACCCTTGATATTTTCCTATTTAGTGGTTCAGCAATTATTCATTTCATGCTAAGCCCTTGAATGAGTATCCTTCCAGTCAGAGTTACCACCCCTGCTCTGATGTCATGGGATTTATGTTCAGGGATACTCTCTCCAGGGTGACCTCTTGACTGAAAAGACATTATATGCCTCTCTATCAGTGAGTACTGTTTCACTGGCATCTAAGGTAAGAATCTTTTATTACACAGAGGAAACTGATATTAAGAATACATAGACTATTTTCTTGAAATTGTGATCTTTAGGAAAGCACCCCGGATTTAGGGAAGTGACCTGTGACTGGCTTTGTGAAGTTGATTCCAGACCCAGTCAAGTATTAAATTTCAAAGAAAGAACCTATATTTGCTTCTGCAGCTCTTCAGAATTCATTATGTCTGAAATACATTGGTTTGCTTCTTTGCAGTTTTCAGCTTACCAAAGCTAGGTGCAGAATTTCATCATCTTTTCATAAATGTACATCATTTCAAGGTATAAATTTTGAAGTTTGATGTGATCCTTCCCCTCATAGAGTGCACTCTTGTTCAGCTCATTCAGTAATATTTAGCTTATCTATGATTCATTTTAGGGTTTTCCATCACTAACAGTATGATGTCTCTTCTTTTTCCCCTGCTTCATTGAGGTGCAATTGACAAAAATTGTATATACTTGTGTACAAAATGATGATTTGATGTATGTATACATATAAAATGCTTACCAATATCAAGATAATTGACATATCATCACCTCAGATGGTTAACTTTTTGTGGTGAGAACATTTAAGATCTATGCTCAGCAATCTTCAAGTATATGTCGAATTATTAACTATAGTCACTATGCTATGCTATAGATATCCAGAACTAAATCATCCCATCCAACTGAAACTTCTGTCCTTTCACCTACATCTCCTGGTTTCTCCTTCCTCCACTCCAGCCCTGAAAACCACTATTTTACTCTTTGCTTCTATAGGTTCAACATTTTTGGATTCTGCACGTAAGTGAGATCATGCAGTGTTTGTCTTTTTGTGCCGGGATTACCTCTCTTAACCTAATGTCCTCAAGGTCATCCATATTGCTACAACTGATAAGAATTCCTTCTTTTTTAAGGCCCAAGAGTATCACTTTGTGTATGTATGCCACATTTTATTCATTCATTTATCTGTAAATGAACACTTAGGTTGATTCTATATCTTGGCTGTTGTGAAAAATGCTCCAGTGAATGTGGAAACACAGACATCTATTTGACATATTGATTTTATTTCTTTGGTTATACTCTGGTCGGAATATGTCAACCAGTATTCAAAGGTTGAAACTTTTCTTTTTTTTTATAGAGATGGGATCTAACTTTGTTGCTGAAGATGGAGTATAGGGCCCAAGCGATCATCTTGTCCCAGCCTCCTGAGTAGCTAGAACTACAGGCATGGGCCACCACACCTGGATAACTTAAAAAAACACAAACAAGAAAACTTTCTGTAAAGGCAGAGCCTTGCTATATTGCCCAGGGCTGGTCTCACATTCCTGGCTTCAAACACTTCTCCAGGAATCTGCCTTGTTTCTGACCTAAGAGGAAAAGCTTTTATAGCTTTTTAATGTAGCATATGATGTTAGCTACAGGCTTGTCATATATGACCTTTATTATATTGAGATATTTTTCTTCTATACATAATTTTTGAGAACTTTTTGTCATGAAAGAATGTTGAATTTTATGAAATACTATTTCTGCATCTCTTGAGATGATCATATAGTTTTTGTCCTTCATTCAGTTAACATGGTATATCACATTTATTCATTTGCATATGTGGTACCCAATCCTTGCATCCTGCAGACAAATCCTACTTTGTAATATCACATGATGCTTTCAATGTGCTGTTGATTGCAGTTTGCCAGCATTTTGCTGAAGATTTTTGCATTTACATTCATCAGGTATATTGGCCTATACTTTTCTTATAGTGCACTTGTCTGCTGTTGGTATAAAGGTAATGCTAAGTTTCATAGCATGAGTTTGGAAGTGTTCCATCCTCTTCCATTTTTGGAAGAGTTTGAAAAGTATAGCATTAATTCTTTGTTAAATGGTTAGTAGTTTTACTGGTGAAGCAAGATTATCTTGGGGTTTTATTTGTTGAAAGTTTTTTAAATACTGATTCAGTCTCCTTTCTCATTACTGGTCTGTTCAGACCCATGTTTGTTTATGATTCATTCTTGGTAAGTTGTATTTATCTAGGAATTTTTCCATTTCTTCTTAGTTATCTAATCTGTTGACATAACTATTCACTGACGTCTCTTGATTTTTTTGTATTTCTGTGGTACCAATTGTAATAGCTCTTCATTCATTTATTTGAGTCTCTCTTTTTTCTTAGTCTAGGTAAAAGTTTGTCAATTTTGTTATTTATTATTTTTCTTTATTAAATCATAACTGTGTACATTGATGCATTTATGGGATACAGTTTTCTGATTTGATATACAATGTGAAATGCTTACATCAAACTGATTAACACATCCATCACCTTGTTTACTTATTTGTTGTGGTAAGACAATTATACTCTTTTCTTAATAGTTTTGAAATGTACCATTGCATTATGCACATTAATTGAGGTTCCCCACAAAACCTTCCCTCCTCCCAGCCCCTCCCCTCCCCTCCCTCCTGCTCCTCTATTGTTTATAGACTATATGTGTCAGGAAAAGCCCTTTACTAGTCAGCCCATCTAGAGAAACTAAGTCTTCAAGGGTATTGCTGGAGACTGAATTTGTGGGGACTGGCCCAGGCTGTATGGAAGTGGGCCTGAACCTGGGACTAATGAGACCAACCTAGTCTTAGGGCTGGAACCTGGCTCTGAAGGGACTGGTCTGGAGATTGGACCTCAGATGCTGGCCTGATGCCTGAGGCAGTGAAAGCCAGTCTGGTATGTGTATTACTTGGGTGGGTCTGTTGTCTAGGTCTAGAGCAAAGTAGGGTGCCCACTTCATTCTACCTCTCTTAAACAAAGGGTACCCTCTCTACACTGCATTGCCAAGGCTTTGGGGGTGGGCGATGTGAGTAATGTGAAGCTTCCTACTTTCTTAGATGCTTTTTTTTTTTCAGTTTTTGGCTGGGGCTGGGTTTGAACATGCCACCTCGGGCATATGGGGCCGGCACCCTACCCCTTTGAGTCACAGGTGCCACCCGATGCTTCTTTTTCTATTTCTGTGCTATCGCCTGCAGTTATAATCTCTCATTTGGATTCCTTAGCTTTTTAAAGAGTATTTTTAAGGGTGAATAGTTGTTCAAATTGTTGTCTTGGCTAGAAAGTCCTATTCCACCATCATGTTCTTATTTCAGTGTTTGATTAAATAATGAAGAAAGTACTTCAAGCTTAATTAAAATATTAACAATAGTTAATACATAAAAATCATTTTATATGCCGAGTGCTCTATATGAATTATTTTATGTAATCCTCACAACAACTCTATTACTTATTAGGTACGATCACCATTACTTTTATTTTATAGATTAAAGAAAAAACAAAGGTCAGTAAAATTTTTATTCATTTGTATTTGCATAACTGGGAAGTGGTACCACTAATTTTTTAACTTAGGTTATTTAGCACCAGATTCAAAGATCTAACCATATTGTCATACAGCCTCCCAGATAGTCCCTTAATTAACTAATGAATCTCTGTAATTTTAACACAAATGTAATATGGAGTGGTAAGCCCTTTAGTTTCTTAATATTCTCATACTTTCTCCTTTGCCAGCATGTACTCTTGAGCTAAGTGGGTCTGACCCGTTAACCAGGCACGTTTGTCCATCATTTCTAATATTTGGACCTCTAACATTCTCACCTGATATTTTTCTAAAGCTTCTGACTTCACATTGTTTTACAGAAGAAACTCTTCATTCTCCATGTTGCTGATAAGGTCATTGTTTGAAGTTTTAAGTTCAAATTGTTGTGTTGGCTAGATCTTGTCTTTAAGATCTAGATCTGTGGTTGACTCAATTATCAGAGGTAGTTTCTATGGGATTTCCTACACTAGTGTTATTCAAGCGGTGATCTGTTGACCAGCTGCCTATTTGTGGACTCCTTGTTACCAGTATATGATGAGATAAGGAGTCTGCTTTAGAATGCAGATCAACTATATAACAAAGGGCACTGGTTCAGCTAACATGTTTTTCACATTAAGACTTTCTCAGTGAAGGAGGCAGTGAATTGATTGACATCATAATGTCAACTTTTTAGTTCATTGTGAAGTGGCACTTTAAGGAGCATGAGCTTACACTGTGACCTGTAGTTCGGTAAGTACTTTATTTAATTGCATTATATTTAACATACCACAGGTGAGATTATATCCAGCATAGGTATGTCTGCCTGGATTTATTCTCTCTTCTGTTCTTTACTAGTACATTCTCAAACATAGTCAAGTCCCTTAAGCAGGCCCAAACCTTCAGTTTGTCCATATAATACAGCATTTTATATAAGCAACTGAAAAATGACCAAGTACTAGTCCATAAATATTTTCATATACATATTTAAATTGGTAAAATCCAACAGAGATATAAAAGTAGTCTTATCATTTTCTTCCTTACCCAGTGGTAAGTTTAAACCTGAGGATCAAATATTATCTCTTTAGGTTTTAAGACTCTTCTTGAATTCATAGAATGATGAGGCAATTTTCTTTAATTGATCATGATGACAGTTATTCAATTACTCTCTATTTATGCTTATTCACCAAACACCACTGAATGACATATGACTGAAGAGCTACAAGATTCAGTAGTTATTTTATTAATCAGGAATTAGTTCAAGTATTTATTTTGGTTCTCTGATTCTGAGAGAGCAATTATCAGATTTATTCCAGGAAAGGAAAAGAATTATGAAGTGAATAGCATGTTTGCCTTCTAGTTGTTCTCTACCAATCCATGCAAAAAGATCACTTCAGACCCAGTGCTGACCTTATTCCATCAAAAGTACAGGGATATTCATGCACGGGGGAGAGTGAGGTGATAATGAGTAAGAGAAAAAGAATTAAAAAACAAACAATCCCCCAAAACATAGCATTATGTTTGAAGCCTGACCTGTCACAAGAAATGAAAATTCCCTAATAGTAGAAATGATATTATTTGAAGTTTTCAGTACAATAATTTCTCATATTTTTAAGGCTTTTGAAACTTCACATTGTGATAGGACTCTCGCTCTTTTTATTTCAAAATATTAGAGTGGTACAAATGTTTCTGGTTACATGGATTGCTTTTGAAATGCCATTACAAAGACAGCATTCACACTACTCATTAATGGGCTTTTACTCATCCACTCCTGTCCCCTACTCCACTTGATTTCCACTGACTTTTATTTCCCCTGAGCACATGTGTGCACATCTGTTTGTTCCAGTTTAATAGTGCAGCCTTTTGATTCAATCAAAATTTTACATAACAAATCCTTACATTAAAAGGAGTGCAGCAGAGAAAGATAAATTATCTTGCCATCTTTGGTGCTTAAAAAAGAATGATCTTGAAACCAGACACATTCTCCACCCCACTGTGTACTATTTGTATTTCACAAACACCTTGCCTTTTCAAAACAATGGTTCAATTCCTTGTTCAAGACAACTGTAATTAAATATTCAGCAATTGATTCGGTTCACTTTTTTTTAAAACAAGAGTTTGTTTAGTGAAAGCTTTAGCAGAACTCTTGTATACAAAACATGTAATGGTAAAGTCTTTCTAATTAAAGTAGAAACCAAAGTATAGAGGCCTTCTCTGCCATCAACCATCAGTTGTAGAGACCACCTAAGGCACCATCTCAGACCTCTAGAATTCCTCGCATGAGTGTATGATATTGACTGTCACAGTCACCAATTTCCGAAGTATCATTCATTTACAAACTATAGTTATCTAGAGGATTTTATTCCCATTTTGAAGTGTAGCTAGGAATATGCCATGAAACTGCTCACTTTTCTCCATGCTTCCAGCATTAGGATCCGATTACCAGAAGTGACTAAAAAGAATGATAAAATATGTATCAACAGTTAAAACATGAAACTACCTAAGACAAGTTCCCCAAGTCTTCCCAATGAGCACTGTCACTTCTCAATTCTGTAATATGCTCCTGCCAGAGTTCAAGTACTTTTTCGCTTAGTAGACAACCTCTGAAAGCAAAACTTAGCTTTTAGTAGTGCATCAGGTCAGGCAGTACCACTTACTTATCCTAGTACGTGTTCCTGAGCTTTGATCCAAAAATGTGTTCTAAGTTTATCCTACTTACCCAAGCAATTTTGCATAGGTTTATCTTCTTTGATAGAAACAAATAGTTTTTCTTAGAAGTTACAATGTTGAAGTTAGTTGTTTCTTTTTATGTACTTTTCTGAAGATATTGATGTTTCCCTGAGTCTTAAAAGCAATGGAAGATGTATAAGTCATCCTTCCCAAACATCTTCTCCACTACATAATAGACTCTATATTAGTCTGAAAAACTTCTGGTATTTGCCAGCTATCATTACATTACATTGATTGATATCCTTGACATTCTAAAGATTTTCCTCTCAAAACACACAAAACTCAGATTTATTTTTGACTCCTTTTGTGACTTATGCCACATATTTCCAAATGAAGTTGTTGTATAAGTATCTAATGTTTGATTTCTCTTTCATCTTTGGAGAAAGCAAAATGGTATGTGCCTGGATTGGATGAGTGGGTGGTAGAGGTGAAGGAATGACACAAATATTACTTCATTTGACACTTCTTTCTAGGGTCCTCAAGAAGTTGTACTGAGTTTTTTTTTTTTTTTAAATTATGATAAGCTACAAATGTCTAAGATTGAAATTATGGCTTGTGTTTGTTTGGAATTACTGAAAGCAGTTAGAACAATGCTCTTTTATAGTACTTTTGCAACTAAATCAAAATAAATTAAGCCACAGGGCATTCCTACATTGGTCTTACCTGTAAGAATCTTTTCATAATTCAGCAAGGCTAGCCTTGACATCTGGTTTAGTGTATGGGCTTATAATTGAAAGACAAAAATGACATAAAGAAAGCCACCACTCCCTATACACTTTTTCATTTCTTTGGTGGACTACTGCCCTTAGAACTTAGAAAGGGTAATTTGGAACCTTTAGATAGTAAATTTATGATGAAGCAAGGAAAAATATTGAAAATATAAGGATCTGAAGTGAGTTAACTGCCTATAAGGGTGTTCAATCTCCCAGTGGTCTTCTGGTCCCAAAATACTTTCTCACCTTTAACAGGATTATTTTTAGACTACATTTTATTGTACTATGTATAAATATGTCAAACAGAGATTGAAGTATACTTCCTTTAAAAATGCAAATACAATTTAAAGAGTACCACTAGCTAATATCAAGTTTACTTGATCTGTTAATAAGAGTGAGGAGGTAGGAAGTAGATAATTTTATAATGTTTTTATAATATATAAGGACATCAAATAAAACTTTTTATGAATATCTCTCTAAGTTTTTCTAGGTAAAAAAATTACAAAAGCCCAAAATGGTGGCATAGAAGCAAGCTGGCTTTACTCCCTTTCCCTCCAGCAAACCAAAAACATATGCAGAGCTTAGACTATCAGTAAACATATCTCAAAACTAAAATATAAAAAGGAGATAGTTCCTGAGGCCACAGAGATATAAAAAAAGAACATATTAGGAGAATCAGACTCCCATATTCAAAGCTCTTATCCTCCCAAACTGCCCGGGACCAAATACATACAAAAGTTCCCTAAATTAACGGCTTCTTCACTAGAAAAAATGAAACAAAGTGGATGACTAGATTCCTCATTACTTTGGGCTACCTAACAGGAGACATGTTCCAGCCTTAATCTGTAGGAAGCATCAGAGAAAAGTCTGAAGGGAAAAATATTTCTGAGAACAGCAAAAGACAAAAGAGGAAGGAGGATTACCAACTTTAGCTCTGGAAACTCTGTTACTCCTCCCAAGGAGACATTAAATCAGAGTGGCTATTCAGCAGCATCATGAGAGATGTAGGAGGTTTGTCCCACAGGTCCCCTGGGCATGAAACTAGCCAGCTTTACCATACAACTGAGATATCTCCTTTTGAGCGTCCCTATTGCAGGATGGGCAGAAGTATAATTTCTTACATAAACCTACGCAAATTTGGGATTCAGATGCCATCTAGTGCTGATAAAGAGGCAGCAACCTAGCAGTAAAAGAAAGAAAGAAATCAACAGGCAAATGTTTTAAAATCTTTAAGCAAACACATCCTATAAAAACCAAAACAAATCAGACATAGAAGACTGTAATAAATAACCAGTCCTTCAGTGCAAAGACATAATGTACATCCATAAGAAACAATAGCAAACAAAAAAATATGACTTCCTCAAAGGGACAATCAAGGAACCAGTGTCAAGGAACCAGTGACAGAATCTAATGAGATGGTGCTATGTAAACTCTCTGAAAAAGAATTCAAAAGAGCCATTTTATAGAAACGTACTCATCTTCAAGATAACATAGGCAAATAAGTCGGGAATTTATCAAAGAAATTTAACAAAGAGATTGACATAATTTCTTAAAATCCCAGAAATATCAGAGTGGAAATACATTTGCTAAACTGATAAATTCATTAGAGACTCTCAAGAGCAAAATGGACCAAGCAGAGGAAAGAATCAATGAGCTTGAAGACAGCTGTGTAATTTAAAATGCACAGAGGAGAAAAAAGAAACCATAATGAAAAGGAATGCAGATCATTTATAAGATATAGGAAATTACTTCTACAGAGCTAACCTAAGACTTACTGGTGTTTAAGAGGCAATTGAGCAAGAACAAGAGGTAGAAAGTACAGTCACAGGAATAGTAACAGAATACTTTCTAAAACTTGAGAAAGAGACACATATCCAGGTACAGGAAGGTCAGAGAACACAAAAGAGATTTTTTCCAAATAAGTCTACTCCAAAGCCCATCATAATCACACTTTCAAAGGTCAAGAAAAAAAGAGAGGATCCGAAAAGCAACAAGAGAATAGAAGAAAATAATCTATGAAGAAGCTCCAATTTGTCTGGATTTCTCACCATCCAGGCCAGGAGAGAGTGGGAAAACATTTTCAAAGTGCTAAAAGAAAAAACTACCATCTAAGGAGACCATATTTAGAAAACCTCTTAAAATATGAAGGACACATAAAATCTTTCACAGACAATCAAAAGCTGACAAAATCACCATGACCAGACCCATCTTACAAGAACTTCTAAAGGCATTTCTTCAATTTGAAAGAAAAAACAAGCAATTAAGAAAACAATTACGACAAAATTAAGTACATGGACAAACATGGAGTAGGCCAGTGTTGCAATAGTGCTGTACAATTTACTCAGAACTCTAACATCAGGCCCCAAGACAAATCAATCAAAAACAATAACAGCTAAAACAACCTGTTAAAAGATAGGCAATATAAAATACATAAATTAATATACTCTAAGTCAAATGTGGAAGGGATGGAGTTAAAATGTAAAGAGGTTTTGTAAAATGTTTTTCTTTGTTTTAATTCCTTTGTCATTTGAGATAAAATATCTCTTTAAAACTTTTTATATCGGGCTGCGCCTGTGGCTCAGTGAGTAGGGCGCCGGCCCCATATGCCGAGGGTGGCGGGTTCAAACCCAGCCCCGGCCAAACTGCAACAAAAAAATAGCCGGGCGTTGTGGCGGGCACCCGTAGTCTCAGCTGCTCGGGAGGCTGAGGCAAGAGAATCGCGTAAGCCCAGGAGTTAGAGGTTGCTGTGAGCCATGTGACGCCACGGCACTCTACCAAGGATGGTACAGTGAGACTCTGTCTCTACAAAAAAAAAGAAAAAAAAAAAAAAAACTTTTTATATCTATAAAATTTGTACAAGCCTTATAATAACCACAATGCAAAGCCTATAATATATTCACTAAAAATAAAAAGCAACAAATGAAAATATACTACCAGAGAAAAGTACTTAACCACAAAGGAAAACAGAAAGAAGGAAATAAAGGAAGACAGGAGTTAAAAAGCAATCTGGAAATAAGCAATAAAATTGCTGTAGTAAATTCTTATTTATCAATAATAACATTGAATGTAAATTTACTCATTTCTTCAATGAAAAGGCATATGGTGGTTGAATGGATAAAGGAAAAAAGATACCACTACATTTCCTACAAGATACCTGTTTCTCCTAGAAGGACACATGAATTCTGAAAGTCAATGAGACAGAAAAAATATTCCATGCAACTGGAAAAAACAGCATATGTCACTATACTTATGTCAGATAAAATGCAAATCAAAGACTGTAAAATTGACCAAGAAGGTCACTATATAATGATAAGGGAGCCAATTCAGCAAAAGAATATAACACTTATAAATATTTATACCCCCAACACCATACCTTCTAAGAATATAAAGCAAATAATTATAGATGTAAAGGGAGCATCAACACCCCATCCCAGTAGTGGACAGATTATCCAGACAGAAAATCAACAAGGAAATATTAGAGATAAACCACACACTAAGCCAAAGAAGCCTAACTGATAGTTATAGAACATTTTATCCAATTGCTGCAGAATACATATTTTTTTTTCATCATCACATGGACCATTCTTCAGAATAGACCATATCTTGGTCTTCAAAGCAAGTCTGAACAAATTCAAAAAAGAAAAAAATACATCAAATATCTTTTTCTGGCCACAGTGGAATAAAACTACAAGTCAAAACCAAGATGAACCTTGAAAACTACACAAACACATGGAAATTGAACTATATGCTTCTAAATGACAAAGGAAAGAAAACAACTAAGATTGAAAGTAAAAAAAAATTTTTGAAACAAATGAAAATAGAAATAAACATTCCATTATTTGTGAGATACGATAAAAGTAGTACAAAGAAGTACATTTATAGCAATAAACACCTATATCAAAAAGTAGAGAGACTTCAAAATCACAACCTAACGATGCATTCCAAGGAACAAAAAAAGCAGGAAAAAATCAAACTGTTGATTAGTAGAAAGAAAGAAATAACACAAGCCAAAGAAGAAATAAATGAAATTGACATATAAACAATAAAAGGAAAATTTGGTTTTTTGAAAAGGTAAAGAAAATCAACAAACCTTTAGCTAGACTAATTTAGCAACAAAAAGAAAGAAGAAACATAAAATTAGAAAAAAAAAGGAGTCATAACAAGTAAGAACAGAGAAATAAAAAGTAGTATTATGGAACATTATGAACAACTATTCGCAAAAAAATCAGAAAATCTAGAAGAATTGGACAAATTCCTGTAAACATACAACCTATCAAGACTGACCCATGAGGAAATAAAAAACCTCAACAAATCAATGAGTAATGAGACTGGAGCTATAAAAGAAAATCTCCCTTCAAAAAAGTCCAACACCTGGTGGTTTCACTGATGAATTCTACCAAACATTTAAATACACCACGTCTATTCGAACTGTTCAAAAAAATTAAAGAGGAAGGAACTACTTCCAATCACATTTTATGAGGCCAGCAAATCCCCGATATCGAAACCAGGCAAGAACATAACAATGACGAAAAAGAAACTATGTTCAATATGACTGATAAACACTAGCATAAAAATCCCCAACAAAACGCTAACAAACTGACTTCAACAACACATTAAAAAGTTATTCACTATGACCAAGTGGGATTCATCCTAGGGATGCAAAGATGCTTCAATATATACAAATAAATAAATGTGATATATTAAATTACCAGAGCAAATGACAAAAAAAAACCCACATGATTTTTTCAGTAGCTGTCAAAATTCAATATCCTTTTATGGTAAAACCTTCATCAAGATAGGTATAGAAAAAATACCTCAAAATAATATAGGTAAAATCTGACAAATCCACTGCTAACATTGTATTGAATGGGGAGATATTGAATGCCTCTCCCAGAACAAGACAAGGATGCACATTTTTGCCACTTTTAATCACCATAATGTTGGGATACTGGCCAAAGAAATTAGTCAAGAGAGGGAAATAAGGAGCATCCAAAGTGGAAAGGAAGAAGGCAAATTAACCTTATTCACAGATGATAATGACATTGTACTTTTAAAAAATTCTAAAGACTTTCCCAGAAAACTTTTAAATGAATTCAGTAAAGTTGCAGGATACAAATCAATATACAAAAATCAGTAGTGTTCATATATGCCAACAGTGAATAACCTGAAAATGAAATCAGGAAACAAAGGACATTTATAATAAATATAAAGTACCAAGGGGCAGTGCCTATGGCTCAAAGGAGTAGGGCGCTGGCCCCATCTGCCAGAGGTGGTGGGTTCAAACCCAGCCCAGGCCAAAAACTACAAAAAAAAAAAAAAAAAAAAAAAAAGAATATAAAGTACTGAGGAATCAATTTAACCAAAGAAATGAGAGATCTATATAAGTAAAACCATAAAATACTGATAAAAAGAAATGAAGATCACACCAAAAAGCAAAAGATATTTCATGCTCATGGTTTGGAAAAATAATATTTTTAAAATGATAATACCACTCAAAACAACTTACAAATTCAATGCATTGCCTGTTAAAATATCAACAACATTCTTCACAGAAATATAAAAATATCCTAAAATTGATATGAAACCACAAAGACCCTAAATAGCCAAAACAATTTGAGCAAAATATTAATAAAATAAAACTCAAGACATTATTCTACCTGACTTCAAAATATATTAAGAAGCTATAGTAACCGAATCATCATGGTTCTGGCATAAAGACATACGAATAGACCAATGGGGCAAAATTGCAAACCAAGATATAAATCAATGAATTTATAGCTAGCTCATTTTCACAAAAGTATGAAAAACATAAAATAGAAAAGCTTCTTTAATAAATGATGCTGAGTAAAGAGGATAACAACATAAAAAAAATGAACCTATAGCACTATCTCTCAGTATACACAAAAAAATGAAGTTAAAATAGATTTTAACTAAATCTAGGGTCTGAAATTATAAAACCACTAGAAGAAAACATCAGGGAAATGTTCTAGGAAATTAGTCTGGGCCAAACGTTTTTCAGTAAGACCTCAAAAGTATAGGCAACCAAAGCAAAAATAGACAAATAGGATTGTATCAAGTTAAAAAGCCTCTCTGTACAGCAAAGGAAACATTCAAAAAAGTAAAGAGACAACGGACTGAGTGGGAGAATACAAGGTAAGACAATTAAGTTCATGAACTCATCCTAGGAAAAGTGCTGCCTACCTCATTGCTGAATGTCTGTATGGGCATCTTCAAAGTACTCCCCTTGGGAAGCTATCCTCTGACACCAGTGCCTAATCAACCCTGCAAAGCACTTTTTCTAGCATGAGTTCACAAACTTAATTGTCAGACCTCATACAATGACAGCACTGATGGCCATTCCCGAAAAAGAGCTCCAAAATTGCTTTGAAAACAGGAAAAAAATTATCATCTTTTATTTATTTATTAAATCATAAAGAGGTAGATCATGTCTACATTAATGCATTTAATGATCATTTCAATAGACTCAGAAGAGGCCAAGCACGATGGCTCACACCTACCTGCAATCCTAGCACTCTGGGAGGCCAAAGAGGAAGATTACTTGAGCTCAGGAGTTGGAAAGCAGCCTGGCCTAGAGTGAATAAACCTTGTCTCTACTAAAAATAGAAAAATAGCCAGGAGAGGTGGTGTACTCCTGTTGTCCCAGCTAGTTGGGAGGCTGTAGTAGGAGGATCACTTGAGCCTGGGAATGTGAGTTTGCAGTGAACTATGCTCACACCCCTGTGCTCCGTCCCAAGCAGCAAGACTAGATTCTGTCTCAAAAAAAGAAAGAGAAAAGGAAGAAAAGAAAAAAGTAAAGTAAAGAAAAAGAAAAAAATAGTCTGGTATGGTGGCATTTGTCTGTAAGTTCCAACTACTTAGGAAGCTGAAGCAGGAGAATCACTTGAACCCATGCTTTTGAGGTTGCAGTGATCTATGATGATACCAGGACACTCTAGCCAAGGTGAAGGAGTGAGACTCTGTCTCAAAAACTCAAAAAAATAAAAATAGATTTAGAAGAAAATGCAATATCCGTTTCTGATTTTACAAACAAAACGAAACAAAACAAACTCTTACTAAAATAGCAATAGAAGTGAACTTTACAACCGGTTATACAGGTATGGTAGTTGAGACCAACTTCTAAGTTTAATCCTTGGATAAATTATGATATCAGTGCAATTACTTTAAAAAATGGGGACAGTATTGTTGAAAATTTATAACCTGGCATTCAGTGACAAATACTTATTCAACATCAGGGTTCTTTGGGAATAAACTGGCAGCTGTCCCAGTCAGCCTGGGTTTCTCTATGAAACTCGGTGACATGAAAGTGAAAATAATTAGCATCAACTCTGTCCTGACCTCAAGAGACCATGGAGCATTTGCAGAGCCTATTGGAATGTTTTAACTTTTAAAAATCCTATTAAGGGCTGCCTTGTGTCTCTCTATCCCAGAATAAACCCAGGGTTCCAAAATGTGTTAAAAAATCCATGAGAAAAGAGAATATGGACTTTTCCAGGCTACACCAAACTCATTTGGGCTGAGAGCTACAGAAACCATAGATCCAGAGATAAGAGGATTCTATTACAGGGTTTTCACCCCATTACCCAAATCAATTCTTCATACTCACTGTTACCTGAAGCAAAGCTGGTTTCTCCTCAAGGCATGTTCTTTCTGAAGAATCTAGCCAGCTCTTGTAGTTCAGAAACCTACTGGGAGGGAATCAAACTAGTTAACATTCATTAGAGCCTTCATAGTCCTTCCAACTCCACATATAAGTCTCTTCCTGCTCTGGCTCTAAAATTCCACACTGTCTAACCTCATCACTCCTCCTCAGGAATCTCTTCTCCTCTCCCCACTGCCAACTTTGACAGTGAGAAGTCGGTATTGAATGCATCATTTATAACTGTAATAGATGAAGGTAGATTTCAGAAGTCTACAGACACAGGGGATGAGGAGAATGCAGGACATTAAAGTCCTTACAAAAGAGCATCTTCATTTTCTGACTGAAGGTCAGGCTTACTGACAGTCATCAACTGTGAGCAATTGATTCAACACTGTCCACAGAAGGAATTTAAGACGTTTTATTGCCAAAACGAAAATAGACCTCTGAATGGAGGCTCCCTGGCTTCCCACTTTTCCTCTCTCTTCCTCCTTCTCTAATCAAGTTCCTTCTGTATGAGAGAGATTACGCTACATTCTAGGGGGTTGCAATGACAAATGAGGCAGACAGATGTGACTTCACATGCAGGCAGTCAACACTCACTGGTTCAATGAGTGACAGAAAGACTAGCAGTAGCTTAGGAACGGGAACAAGGGGCAGGGAAGGCAGCTGGAAAGGATTGCTAAGGGGCATGAGGAAAGTTCCAGGGGTGATGAAAAATACGTTCATTATCTTGGTTATTGCCATGTTTTCAAGGGTATATACCTATATCAAAACGTATCAAAATGTGTAGTTTAAATGTGCACAGTTTATTGTATATAAGTAAAGCTGTTAAAATAGTGCACTCCAGGAGGCCAGATGAGAGAATCACTTGAGGTCAGGGGTTTGAGACCAGCCTGAGCACATGTAAGACCCTGTCTCTACTAAAAATAAAATAAAATAAGATTTAGCCAGGTGTTTAGCCAGGTGTGGTGGTGTGTCCCTGTAGTCCTGTCTACTTGGGAGGCTAAGGCAGGAAGACCACCTGAGACCAGGAATTTGAGGCTACAGTAAGCTATGACACCACAACTGCACTTTAGCCCAGGTGACACAGCAAGTCTCTGTCTCAAAAAACAAACAAACAAACAAAAAATATATAAATATTTTATACACACACATACAGAGTGCCAAAATAAATACATATTTTAAGAAAGGAAAAAAACTCTATTAAAAGTGTAATGCTCAATATATACCGAAAAGAAAAGGTAAATACAAGTCACGTTTGACTACCTCTTGAGGTTGCAGAAGTCAAACATGACTTGCATATTACACTTTTAACAGAATAATATACTTGTCTGTTTTAAATTGCTCACAAACTTTGTGTATACCCTGCATATATAGTGTATAATGTGGATACACAGGAGAGAATTTTTTTTTTCCTGCTGAGAGTGAGATAACCTGGAGAAGCCTCATAAACAGATATTACTAAACCCTACCCCAGCCCTCTGTATCAGAAGGTCCTAATGGGAACCAGATAACACATTCATATCATGTAATATGGAAGATAGTAAGAAAAGAACTCTGCATACAGATCTGAGAACGATGGGACACAACATGAGGAACAGTGCAAGACCTCATGACTAATAAACAGTACAGCCCCAGACTACAAGGGCAAAGGAAAACTGGGTGAACCTGCAGGGACCTTTCAGGGCAGAAGTAGACCAAGGAAATCCCTAGCTGCCCCCTCTCCCTTCCTCACACCCCATCCTGCTGTTCCCCACTAGTCAACTCCAACTAAAAGCGGAAGAACCTGCTCCACAGCCTCAGAACAGCATGGAAAATGAATCTGGAAAGAAAAATAGATGATACTCAGCATTGTTCCCATTATAGTCTACTTTTCCCTTTTCTGGTCTAAGAGCAAAGAATAAAAAATTAAAGCTAACCCGAAGACGTGTTTTTCCTCCATATATCAGTAATCATTTAAGACTTTACTTCACACTGTAAGGCTTTGCTTTCCCACAGATTGGGTAATCTCAGTTCCTACATTTGGAAAGATGTAATGAAAGGCGTGAGTTTGACAAGCGATGCCTGAAGCCAGGAGTTGACAAACTGTGGTTTGTGGGCCACATCTTCTTGCCAACTGTTTTTATAGCACCCGCAAGGTAAGAATGGTTTGTACACTTTTAAATGGTTGAAGAAATGTCAAAAGCAGAACAATATTTTGTGAGGTGACAATTACATGAAGTTCAAATTTGGGTATTCACACATTCATTTTCCTGGAACTAGGCCTGCCATCCATTTAGATGTAATATATGGCTGCTTTCACACTACAGTGGCGAAGTTGACTAGTTGTCCACAAAACCCAACTTCTTTACTCTCTGCCCTTTATAGAAAAAGTTGGCTGGCTCCTGCCCGATGCTGAAGAAGCTGGAGAGCTGGAGGAAGATTGCCCCAAAGCCAGGCTCCGGCTCCAGCACTCCTTTGATGTGTCACCCTGACGTGTAATTCCATTTCTAGGAGCCTCAGTTTCCTCAAGACCAAAAGTGGGTAATAATTGATGTCTACAATATAGAGTCACGTTGAGAATTCAATCACAGAACAAAAGCAAAGAACCAAAGACAGGCACTCACACACACAGAAAATTATTGATGTCTAAATGAAAAGTAGGTAAAACTGCCATGCAGCATGGGGTAGTACAAGTTCTTCCCGTCTTTCTCTTTGTTTACCCTTTTCACTCAACCATTTACTAAACACGTGTTTATCTTCTCATTGTTTCAACTGGTGTCAGAGAAGATTTACTTCTTACTTCTTACCTAACGCTCATCTCCTGGCTACAGATGTCGGACCTTATCCCTTTCCAAGCTGCTTAGACGATAGTTCTTAATCTTTGGGATGCTTGCAATGCATCCGAGTGTTAAAGTAGAGATACACAGACCCACGGAGGAACTGGCATTTTAAAAACTTTTACCACCAAACTCTTTACATGTGAAAACTGTAATACGTCTGAAGCTGTTTGAGGAACTAATTGCATGGTTTCTGTATTTGCCATTTTATATATCACCTCTTATTTTCCATCTATTTCTTTCCTCTTTATTGCCTTTGTTAACTCCATGTTATCTTTTCTTCATTAAACAGAATCACCTTTCCTTGGTTTACTGCCACAGAATGTCTCATTTTCGGCAGACTCATCCAGCCCTAGAAAGAACCCTTTTTAGGGGACTTCACAGTGGGAGGCTAACAGGTTAATGTGCTTTAACCACAGGCCCAGAGGTTAGTCAGTGTTTGCAGACATGGTTTCCAGCTCTGGGCTTTGATACAGTTCAAGAAGCAAAACCCACTTTCCCTCCAGGAACTAGAAGAGAGAAGAGCGAGATAGATAGAATGCAAACAGAAAAAGAAGAAAAAAAAATCTTTATTACTAATAAGATTGACTGAAAATGTAGCTATGTCAGCACCCAAGTAGATGTGCAATACTGACATGCTGAGTTAGAAAGATTTACACACCTAGTAACAGGCATTGCTGAAAAACATCAGAAACGGGAAAGAACTTCCTGACAGCTGTGAGTCCTTTCACAAAAAGGAATATTCTTTATCCAATTTTATTGTGGAAATAGCAATAGTGTGGAGAGAAATCTATAATGTATGAAACTTGGTAATAGTGAGGCATGGGAGGAAAATTCTGCCTGAGTTTGGGAAACAATATTGCAAATTCTTAGAGAATAAGCATGTTATATAAAGATGTTGAAGGGATGTGCCTTCTGACAGTAGGGGCGATCTAAAATGGCCTGGGTAGGGGCATGAATCCTAACAAGTAATCATTTTAAAATGCTCTAAATTTGTAAGGATGAAGGCAATGGAAGAAATCTTCTAAAAGGGAATAGACAAACCATGGAACGTGGACCATATGACTAAGAGTAAGCCAAAAGATTAGTATGAATTTGTATGAGTAACATCCGGAGGATTAAGGTCCTCGCTGAGTGAGATAAGGCTTAAAAATGCCAGACAACAGAAGTAACTTTAAAGATGTGTCCCAAATAAAAAGAAAGCGAAATAGTCACAGGAAAGATGATGTCACGTTCACAAATGACAGAGAAAGGCAACTGACACAACATTACTCTGAGGAAAGTCATTCTATCTCTCCAGGAGACGGTTTTCTGCTTCCTCAATGAATGAAAAGTTTTTATCCAACTTCATCTTGTTTCTGGTATTCAAAAAGGAGAATAATCTTCAACCTAGGAAGGACAGTACATATCCCCAAAAGCTTTAGTTATAATCATAGCATAGTGAGAGAAAAGTAGATTGGATGAATAAACGGAACAGTAACCATAAGAATGCTAAAAAATGATGTATGCCATAGTAACTTAATATCTGCTGACAGGTTAACAAGGAAATGTCACTAGCATATTTCCCTTCAGTTCAGGGAAATATGTGATTAATCATCCTACAATGATATAATCCTATAAAAACAATATTTGGACAATGAGGAAGAATATGATCGTGGAATTAAAGTTGAATGTTACTAACAGTATGCTCTTTTGTCATTCTAATATTGTAAGCATTACTAAATTTATGTGGGCCTGTTTTATAATTATTTTTAAAAATGAAGTAGTTGGACATTTAGTCTGAGCTTTTTTTCCTACTCTAAAATTTAAATATTCTACAGTTCTAATAATTTTATATCAGCATATAAGGAGACTTGAGTAGACTGCAACAAGACCTAGTTCTGGTTTTGCACACATAAGAGAGTTGGGTAGGGATATTGAAGACCTAGTTATGGAATTTACAGATAACACAGAAATGGATTGGATGACAAAAATGGTTTGCTGAAGAATCAAGAGCTTAAAAACGTCTCAAGGGTTTAAAGTCTACAGTTACTTTAGTACTAGAATGAAGATTTAATAGGCCTAGTTTGGCAACAGTTTATGTATGGGGAAAAAGCAATGCTAATGTCAAATTTAGTACAAGCCAATAGTGTCATATGAATGGGGGGGGGCAAGAGAAAGAGAGCAATGTGCACACACTGTATTGTCATTATGCATCAAGAGCCTTAAGAAAATCATACCTTTCAATCACAAACTGGCGCTTTTAATAGTTCATTCTAAGGAGTCAATGAAAATAGGTTCCTAAGTATTGGCTATAAAACATTATTGCTAAAATATTTATCATCACTTAAAATTGAAAAAATAAATATTCAACAATAAGTTGAGCATATGTTTGAATAAATTGTGACAACTCTTAACAGATTTCAATAAAAACAAAAAATTATATATATATGCATATATATATTCATGTGGAAAGATGGTCATGATACATTGCTGAAAGGAAAAACCCACAGGCTTATAATACAGAGTGTATCTATGCCTGTGGCTCAGTGAGTAGGGCGCCGGCCCCATATGCTGAGGGTGGCAGGTTCAAACCCAGCCCCGGCCAAACTGCAACAAAAAAATAGCCGGGCGTTGTGGCAGGCGCCTGTAGTCCCAGCTGCTCGGGAGGCTGAGGCAAGAGAATCGCGTAAGCCCAAGAGTTAAGAGGTTGCTGTGAGCCGTGTGACGCCACGGCACTCTACCCGAGGGCGGTACAGTGAGACTCTGTCTCTACAAAAAAAAAAAAAAAAATATGAACTCTTTCTTTGAAAAACAAAAGCATGAATGTAACAAGTTGTCTCAGAATTCCATGTGTATACATATGGGACATTTTTTCAGGTATGCTCTGACTTTATCCTACTCATTTGTGTTTTTACTTCTATATCACAAGATAGTACCATGTGGCTGTAGATAGCTGTTGTGTCTGAGCAATACAGCATTCATTTCCCATTTTTAAAAAAAGTTATCTAATTCCTTTTAGGACCAACTCCATTTTCATTACTAAGAGTTGGCATGTGACCCCAGCCCAAGTCAGTGAGTACATTTTATTCCTCGGTCAAAATGATTGGTTCAGGAATTGTCATTGTACTGATTTGAACCTAATAGTAACTTTCTGAGTCTAGAAGAGAGATGTTATTTCTCCCCAAATTCGAAACTAAAAAGAAGGAGGCTCAATACGTAAATACATACATACATAGATAATAAAAATGAAAGGCAGCCAACTTAACCCATACAGCAGCTATCTTTCTTTGGTATGATGGGGTATGAAACATGAAACTAACAGAGAAGGAGAGCTCAGACTGACAGAGCAAATCCACGTCCCAAAACCACTATTTGAGCCTCTAAATACAGCCCTATCTTTTTCTTTTCTTTAGCTCTGGGGTGGTTTGACTGTGTCCCCCAAAGTTCATGTGTTGGGAAACGTCAACCCCAGTATAACAATATTAAGAAATGAGACCTTTGGCTCGGCACCTGTGGCTCAAGCAGCTAAGGCACCAGCCACATACACCTAAGCTGGCAGGTTCGAATCCAGCCCCGGCCTGCCAAACAATGACGGCTGCAACCAAAAAATAGCCGGGCTTTGTGGCGGGCTCCTGTAGTCCCAGCTACTTGGGAGGCGGGGGAGGCAGGAGAATTGCTTGAGCCCAGGAATTGGAGGTTGCTGTGAGCTATGGTGCCACGGCACTGTATCCAGGGCGACAGCTTGAGGCTCTGTCTCAACAAAAAAAGAAAAGAAATGAGACCTTTAAGTATTGATTGGATCACGAGGACTTTGCCATTATGAATGAATTAATGTCATTAATGCAGTTAGTTATCTCAGGGATGTTTCCTGATAAAAGAATGAATCTGGCCCCCTTTACATTCCTCTCATTTGTTCTCTTCCCCTCCTCCCTTCTGCCATGGACGGCACAGCAGGAAAACCATCACCAGATGTGGAACACTCAATCTTGGACTTTCCAGCCTCAGACTGTGAGAAATAAATCTCTATTCTTTATAAGTTACTCTGTCTCAGGTATTTTGTAATATTAGACAGAATTCCTGTCTGTCTTTGCCCTTCTAAAGGGGACTTTCAGATTCTTATGATGCTCCTAAGTTCTAACGATAGGGTGGAGTGGACTGAGGATAATCTAGAGGTTCCTAAGGAAATGAGTACGAAGGATGCTGAGGTGCTCTCTGACCAGCTCCAGCCACCAGATAAGTCAGAGTCATCTGAGACTCCAACAAGGTACATACTCCTATTCCCCTTCAGGGAGTGAGACAGAAATCTCAAGGTGGCCTCCAAAGCCAATGCCTTTAGTAGCTGTCCTGAGAGTCGAGGAAATGGAAAGACCTGAGGCAAGAAAGTGATCAGAGGAAAAGGCAAGGTCAGTCTCTTCTAGAAGGGTGGTTTTGGTTTCAAATTGATATTAATTAGAACTGATAAATGAAGTCACGGATCAGTCACTGAAGACCCCTTTGCAATGGCCATGAGTTCAGCTCTTTTCCTCCCCACAAATTTTTTTCATGGCTTAAGCATCACCAGACGATTCTGATAGCTACACAGGTAGCATATGCTGTGGAGAGAAAAGGCACCAGGGAAGTGGCAGTGGTGCCACCCTGATGTAGATAGAACACTTGCCAAGAGGCCCACGGCAAGGGCTGCAGGGAAATGACACCAGGGCAGGAGCGAGCAGCCCTAATGAGCTCTGAGCAGCAGGTTGGTGGAGACAGAGGCAGCAGCCTCCATCTGGGAGGAGGCTCTTACCTTAACTGACCAAAGGTAGCAGAAGAGCACAGCGGCAGCTGATGGTTGAGAAAGGGCAAAGGGAGGCACCACTCACAAATGTAGAAATCTCAGGAAAGAGAAGAAGAGAACCCCAAAGCTGAGGTCCTGCAGCTTCTGGGCACGGAAGCTAATAAATACACGTGTCTGAATTAATTGGCAGTGATAATTCTGTATCTAAAAATTGCAATTTGGCCAACGTGGAATTCTGTATCATATTTTTTTCTTCTATTACTTTTCTTCTCCCTCCCCCCCTTTTTTGCTTCTATTTCCTATTGTTTTCTGCAATAAACATAAACTTCCTGTGTAACTAAAAAGTTGTATTTTTTTTTCATCAAATGGTCCCCCAAAAGACTTTTGCTTGCACTGGTTCTGTCAACTACTGAGTTCTACCACTGGAAATAATAGCCACATCCCAACTATCACAGAGCTGCTTACCTCAGCAGACAAATCTTACATCAACTTTAAGGGCGACGTGGATAGATCAGAGGGTGGAAAGGTTCGATGGCACCTTTTTGTAAAGGAGTAGTTGAAAGAACTGAAATGTCTAGCCTGGAGAAAAGATCTTTGAGTGCAAAGAAGAGGAGCTGATCCTAGTACATGATAGAAGTTTACTCCATGTTTCTGAATAATCAACAAATGAAACAAATAATACTTTTCCAACTAGATTATAAACTTGTTTTAATAAATGGAAATTATGAATTATACTTCTTCCTTTCCCTTCACAGTTTATTACTATGCTTTGCATACAGTAAAGGTTCTATCTGTTTAGTGGTTAATTATATTTCCTTCTCAGCCCTACTATTGTTCTCTATTAACAACTAAAAGCAGAGACCAGGTTCCCAAGTGAGCAACCCTCTCTCATCTATCTGCTCTTCTGATTCACCCTTTACCTCCTGACTGCTCTGACTGAGGAACTTTTTCACCTTATTTCCAATGACTTTCATATGAAGTGACATATGTATATATGAAAGTGGACATACAAGGTATTATATGTTAATAATAATTGTTTTATTATTCAAAATATCCTTCCAATGGGCGGTGCCTGTGGCTCAAGGAGTAGGGCGCCGGTCCCATATGCCGGAGGTGGCAGGTTCAAACCTAGCCCTGGCCAAAAACCACGAAAAAAAAAAATATCCTTCCAAAATGGAGCTGTGTTTAGTCTGGCCTAAAATTATTTGTTTGTTCAATGGGAACTATTTTTCGCATTACAGGCAAAGACAATTATATTGGAGGTACAAAATAGGAAACTAAATTTCCACACCTAAGCAAAACTATTGCCTTTTTTTCCATGTTGTGTTATTCTAGCATAATTAAGTATTTTTTGCTTATACCAGTCCCATGGAGCCATCAGTTGTGACCAGTAATTTCCAACAGAACGAGAGGAGCCAAACCACGAAGAGGCAAGTGATTCATCACTAAGCCTGATGCCAGCTGTAAGGGAAAAAGCCCTTCTGACTCGGAGGCACAATAGCACATTCTTCCCAGAGGAGCTAGGCTTGAAATTTCTGAATGGACTACTGGTCTCAGCTGGCAGCCTTCTACACATGCACAGACGAAAAACTCTTCAAATTTATACTTTTCCCATAATTGAGATCAATCCTAGTCTTTCCATATTCATCAAAAACAATATGAGATCCTCCTTTTTGCTACTTTGCTTTGATGTTTTATACTCCAAAAGCATAATGTTCCTTCCTGCTCTCTTAAATAAGAGCATTCTTTTCCTCAAATATAAGGTATGATATATACATTGGCACCTCTTCCAAGAATAATTAATTATAGACAGTAAATAGTCACATAAATGGAAGCAAGAGAGCCACCATCACAACCACTTTTATCATGTGACATGTGTATGAAAGAAGGACCCCTAGGAAGAAAGCAATGTTCCCAGGTAAAGACTGCCCCACTGGGAATGAAATTGGGAGGGGTATTAATGGGATTACTCCTGCGGTGCATCTTACAAGGATATATGTGAATCTCAGTAAATGTGGAATGTAAAGGTCTTAGCAAAATAACTAAGAAAATGCCAGGAAAGCTATGTTTCAAAACTAGTGTGATGAAAATGTGTCAAACGGTCTATGAACCAAGTGTGTGGTGCCCCATGATCATACTAATGTACACAGCTATGATTTAGTAAAAAAAAAAACAAAAACTAATAGAATTACCCGCACAAAGGTTACTAGGGAAAACTTGTTACCCTATGGCCTTGAATTAAAAGGAAAATGCAGTGAACTAGTAAGAGCCATGGTTGCCATGTCCTATAATTAAATGTTGTTTACACGTCCTTGAAGACCATGAAAGGACATATAGGAAGTTTTCCACAATGAGCCATGGATGTCCTCTATAAGGAGTCAAAGGGTCATGGAAAAATAAAATATGCTCTTCCATGTATTTTCTCCTTTTTCCTGGGAGTGAGGAGAAGGATTTCTGTGGCAACCATGGTGGAGACGTTGTTGAAGAACAGTTCCTTTACAGTTACCTCTGTAAAGCTGCCAAAGTCAGGGCCCTGGTGGGTTATCTGCCAAGGAAGTGCCAGTTGTGGAATCTATACTGTGGCAGGCATGGAGGCAGGCTTCGATCTCCCACCCTCCTTCTGAATCACCGTTCTTTGCTCCTTTGTACCTGAGATGTCACTTTTCCCACTCTGTGCCCTCCTTTCTCATTGGTGGGATCCTTTCCTTACATGTGAGCTGAATGTTCCCTTGTTTGCCAGGAAGCCAGGCTTGCTGAATGCTGATTTCATGGAAGTCACACAAGAGAAGGAAACAGTAATTTTCCAAATAGTCTATATAAAAGGTAACTTGCAAGAAATAAAGTGCTCAACTTGGCCCTGATGCATTTATGATTTTGCAAAGAGAGGATTTTTTTATCTATATGCAATATATACATATGTATATATACATATATATTTGTGTGTATGAATATGGTACATATATGTATGTATTATATATCATATATGTATGTATTATATAATCTATAAAAGTATATATACACAGATTTTTTTTCTTTAATGTATACACAAACACACATATATGTATATTTCTTTGTTTCCCTTTGGTTGGGTGTTTTAAGTACCTCTGGTTTTTGTTATTTTGTTTTTTTATCCAATGGCTTATTTTTTTTTCTCTTTTTAAAAGAACCACAAGAAAAGTGCCGCTGAAAGTGAGCTGTTCAATTTCTTTAATCTCTTCTCCAGTGTATTCAGGCAACTAGAGATGAGTATCCACTCGCTAGGGTCTGATATGGTATGAAGATGTACAAGGTATTTTATTTCTTTTGTCTTGACAAATATAGGTAAAAGGCATTATTCAAATAAGCATGTAAGTACTCATTCAAAATATTTACTTAATACACAAGATGTTCCCATATCATTTAGACATTGAGTTACCTTTGGGAGTCCTCAAAAGTAAAAAATATTATATATATTATATTTATGATCCTTTAACATTCATTCAAGATATTTCTGTGTTAAAATTTACAGGACTAAAGAGATTAGATAATAGCTTTTAGAAAGTGTGTCTTTTTTACCCTAAACAGTTCTCTAAGGCAAACTGTCACTTGCCCGTAGATGAACTATCATTAATATGTGTGGGACTTGATAAACCCAGCACCAGCACCACTTAATAGTAAAATTTATTTTTTTAGGCAGTGGAAATGACTTTAGGGTTCATTACTGCTAAAATACATCATTCTTAGGTACAATTCTTCAAAACTCTGGAAAGCACAGAAATGGCTCATAAAGAAAAACCTCCCTTTTTAGGCTTGGTGCCCGTAGCACAGGGGCGCCAGCCACATACACGGAGGCTGACAGGTTCGAACCTGCCAGGCCTGCTAAACAACAATGACAACCACAACAATAACAAAACAAACTTGTCTAGGCATTGTGGAGGGCATCAGTGGTCCCAGCTACTTGGGAGGCTGAGGCAGGAGAATCGCTTAAGCCCAAGAGTTTGAGGTTGTTGTGAGCTGTGATCCAATGGCACTCTACTGAGGGCAACATAGTAAGACTCTGTCTCAAAAAAAAAAAAAAAAAAAACCTCATTTTTTATATCTTAATATTAATCATTTATATTATGCAAACATATTAACTTTGTCAATTTTTCTCTTATGTCACACATATTAATGATGAAGATATAAAATAAAACCACCAAAATTGTTTTATTTGATATATTAAATAACTCCATGTATTTGATGCTTACTCAGAAAATCACAGAGGCAACTAATTTCGCAAGAGATAGAAACATCTTTATTGAAAAATTCAATAATCAGCTGATAAAAAAATTGCAAATCATGACCAGGATAACTATTGAAAAATGAAATATTTACATTGCTAACTTGATTACCTTATAGATATTTTTCCTCAATAATTACACATTTATTTTCTTATTGCTTTCGGTAATGAAGCCAGTAGAAGTCCTCAAAATTAAATCTGATAGGAAGTCAGATAACTCATAATCTGTAATAGGAAGTAAAGACTCCATGTAAGTACATCTGTTCAGTTCAGCTCAGATGTACAAACAGCTAAGAGCTGTTTGACAGTGTGTTAGCATTCTTGGCAGAAATCCACAGATTGAATGGAGATGAATTCTTAATGACTTCCTAACATTTAGTTGGGGGACTCTTTCCAGAATGAGACTGAGATACAAAAATTACAATTAGAGAAGGAGGGAATTGGTTATTTTAGACTTTTCTCTGTCCGGATGGAAATATAGAAAATGCATTCTCAGAAGACACAAGATTCTGCCATTAGCGAAGGAGTTGTTAATAGAAAATTTTCAATATAAATTTAAAATGCTAAGGTTTTTATTGAACAAAGGGCATTCATGTTGAGCATCCTCTGAGAATCTTTCTTTCATTTATTTATTTATTGTATTCATTTATTTATTTAGACAGAGTCTCACTCTGTCACCCTGGATAGAGTGCTGTGGCATCATCTTAGCTCACAGCAACCTCAAACTCTTGAGCTCACCCCTGCTCTTGCCTCAGCCTCCCCAGTAGATGGGACGATAGGTGCCTGCCACCACATCTGGCTAGTTTTTCTTTTCTTTTCTTTTTTTTTTTTTTTTTTTTTGAGAGATGGGGGTCTCACTCTTGTTCAGGCTGGTTTCAAAATCCTGAGCTCAAGCAATCCAACTGCCTCAGCCTCCCAAAGTGCTAGGAGCACAGGGGTGAGCCAGCACATCTGGCTTTCTTTCACATGTTTAAATATAGCTGTTTCTCTAAATCTTCTCAGGTTTAAAATATAGATTTTCTTTTCTGAAAAATTTTAAATAGAAATCACTTTGATGTTTGATGACATTTAGTCTTATGCTATGAATCTCTAGGTGGTCACATTTTCACATGTAGAAAAGTGAAGTATCATGTGTTAGATTAAATATCACTTGCTCAGTATTTATATTTTGGAAAGTTGTTTTAAAATAAAAATTAGCACCAATCACGAATTCTAGAATGATGATATTTTTCTCCAGGTAACCAAATTTTTGCTTAAATTACATTAGTCACATTCTCCCCAAGTCTTGACACTGGTGAATTCTCTGCTTGCTTCTTCTAGATCCAGCTACAGCTAACTTGTCTTTATCTATTGCCCAATATGGAAATCATCAGCCAAGGGAGACTGCTGAGCACCTGAATGTCTCTACTCTGAACTGACTTGTGATATAACTACAAAATTCATACCAATTTTGAGGATGCAATCGAAAAAAGAATGAAACATTTCAGTGAGTTTTATGATGACATGTTGAAACAATATTTTAGATATGCTGTGTTAAAATATATACTTTTAGAATTAATTGAATAGTCTATTAAGTTAATATATGCTAATTTTTAATTATATATATAATATATAACATATATTTATATATATTTTTACTTTTAAAAAATGTGATTACCAGAAAATTTGGAATTATATATGTACTTCACATTACGTATCTATTAGACAGTGCTATCTTCCCTACAGAGCTAGCAGTCAGTATAGCTGCAAATCCTAAGCAAATCATAGGATTTTTCCAGTCCATTTTTTTGTTTGTTTGTTTTATGCGGTCTAAAGAAGATTTCTCACCTGGGGAACTATGAGGTTTGTCAATTAAGTTTTCAAACTCAGCGCGGCACCTGTGGCTCAGTGAGTAGGGCGCTGACCCCATATGCCGAGGGTGGTGGGTTCAAACCCAGCCTCGGCCAAACTGAAACAAAAAAATAGCTGGGCATTGTTGCGGGCGCCTGTAGTCCCAGCTGCTTGGGAGGCTGAGGCAAGAGAATTGCGTAAGCCCAAGAGTTAGAGGTTGCTGTGAGCCGTGTTGTGAGCCGTGTGACACGTGTGACACCACAGCACTCTACCGAGGGCGGTACAGTGAGACTCTGTCTCTACAAAAAAAAAAAAGTTTTCAAACTCATCCTGGTAAAAGTGCTACATATCTCATTGATGAATATTACTATGGTCACCTTTCAAGTACTCCCCTTGGGAAGCTATGCACCAAGGCCAGTCCCCAGTCCACCTTTCAAACCAATTTTGGAACTCCTTTTCTGGAATGACTCTCAGAGCTGTTGTCACATGGCACACAAAAACACACAATAACAATAACGAACACCACTCAGCAAGACACTGTTGTGCCTAGATCTTGAAATCCCCCACAAAGACCACCAAGGAGCCAAGTCCAAGGCAAAAGCAAAGGAGCCGTTTATTCACAGACTTGAGTCTGGGCTTCTTGTTCCTGGTGCAGCAGGAGGGCAGAGAAGCCCCAACAGCAAAGGGAAGAGCAGTTTTAAGGATACAGAAAAGAAAAGGGGGGGGGCAATAGGGGCTTAGGGACCTAAACAAAGTTTGAGTTGGGCTGATTGCTTAGGGGAAAGATTTACTGCTACTGGGGCCGAGGGTGGGGGCCCTTATCACTAGGGGCAGATACACTGGAGCCGGGGGTGGGGGAGGAAGCAGGTTGCCTATCACCTTTGGTATGCAAGCAGGTTGCCTATCACCTTTGATATGCAGCTGTAAATTGAAGGCTGTGGGGCAAAGTGAGGTCAGTGAAGGCTGTGAAACAAAATGGAGTTAGTTTTAACAAAATGAAGTTAACTTGGTACGTTCAACACTGCCGCTCATAATAGCATGCACGCAGCTGTGAGACGCTGATAGGCCAGGATTAGGAAACCTCGTTTGTACAATGCTGCCGGCATAAGCATGTGTGGTGGCAAGTTTGCCAAGTTAATTGTCAGACCCTGTCATATATTAGGATCATGTTAGGCGGCAGTCATTGGCATTCAAAAGATGGCCTTCAACACCTGCAGTACTGCTCAGATCACTGAGGAGGAAGGGCACTCTGTGACTGAGCTGGGGACAAAAGCACTGACTTACATAGAGCCCAGGTCTGAGTGGTGAGCTGGGACAACAAGCGCACCACATGGAAGGACCAGAGTTCATTGTATGGAAACATTCTTTTAAAGTGTAAAATGTAAAACCACAAATTATCTGAATAGCAACCCCATAATTTCTTACTTTTATAGAGAGCTCTGTCCATTTCTAGCTTCTATTCTTAAAATTGTGGACATGCCAGTCTTTTCTATTGTTTTGCTATTTACATCACTGACTATTTGGTTTGTGAAGTACATTTCACAAGTCATTTTTTCTTTCTAGTTGAAACATCTCTGTATTTCCTTATATCTTTTATTGACTCTGGGATAAAATTGGGAATCCCTTTCTCTGTGACTCATAGCATTTATACCCCTCATTGTCCCTATATGACAATTATCATCAATTCATAAAAATATTACCCCAAGGAAAAAATTCTCTTTTCATAAGGACTGATTTTGATTATTATTACATTTTCTTTCTACATAAGTACAATGTAGCCAATTAAAAGTTTATGTCCAAATTCATAAGAAAATATGTAGTATCCTTAAGCCAATAGCTATCTAGACTTATTTAATCCACATCACAAGTTTGTAGGGAAGTATTGTTATCCTCATTTTACAGATGAGAAAACTGAAGCCCAGAGATGGTAAGGAATTAGCTCTTATTCACATAGCCTATCTGATTCCAAAGTAGTTCCTTTTACTTATGTAACTGCTTTGCCTTTCGGTGCATGAATTATGAGCACAAAAGCCAGATGGCACATGGGTTCTAAATTTGCAAAACATTTCATCTGTCTAGTGAAAAGTGTGAACAAGAAGAGAAGGCCGTAATTAGTCACTCTCTAATATAAAAATGTTGGGTTGCGCGAGAGGTGCCCTTTCCACGCAGCATAGAATAAGAACCTTGACAAATATGTGGCTAGAATAAACATGGGGATTAACAGAATAACAAATATATGAACTAAGAGATTATAACGCAGTTTAAAACATGGAGCTACAGATAACTTACCAATTTAAAAATAACTCTTCCTTTTCTTTCATCAAAAGCTTTAGAAAGTACTTATTTCAGCTAATATACTTCTAAAATATTTATGTCTAACCCACAAAGATTAATATGTAAATTTCATACAACCTTACCTTTAAATCCTGTTATGCCTTTTTGGTTGTTTGAAAATTGCTATTAAAATAGACTTAGAATGCTTGAATTTTTTCTTTCAGCCATGAAGTACATCTGTTGTAAGTGTATAAAGTCAGGGCAATTAACAGAAAGCCCTAGGATAGAATTTTATTGGAACCAGTAGGAACTGTTTTGATGGCTCTCTGAATAATTTCTCTTTTGAACAAATATACCTGCCTTAATATAAATTAACAGCTGGTCAGTGCATGACATATTAAAATCATAGCATGTTCCACCCACGAACTAACAGATTGGATTTTAGGTACTAACAAAAAGGCAGTCTTAGGTACTAACAAAAAGGCAATCTAATTAAATAATTCTTTTTAAATCTCAGATCAATATGAAGGTACAAATGTTTAGGTCACATTGTTTTCAATACTAAGGTAAAGTTCAAGTTGTAGTTGAGACTTTCACCCAGGGGGCGTGCTGAACATCCTCACATTGTAACGAATTGATTGTTTAATGTCAGAATAAAACTAGCATCTTCTGTAAAGATTGTATTAAATTTGTTTTTAAAATAAATAAAATTAAAATAGATATATAAATATATAGTCTAATGTATATTCATATACACATATTAATATAAGTTGAAGAGTAAGTTTTTTTGGATTCTAAATTATTGCAATAGTTTAAGTATCTTGTGTCTATTCTCCATTTATTCAATCAGCTGCCTTTAAATTATATTCGCCTTTAATATACAAGCTGTGCCTTCTTTTATATATATAAAAGATACTATAATCTATATACGTATATATTTTAAACTACCTTTCCTCTATAAAAATTAATATAAGATCAATATAAAAATACTTCATAGGAATGCTTCAATGAATACATTTATGAATAAATGATGTAAACAAATGACATAGAGGCTCGGTGCTGTAGCTCAGCAGCTAGGGTGCCAGCCACCTACACCAGAGCTGACAGGTTTGAACCCAGCCTGGGCCTGCCAATCAAGAATGAAAACTACAACCAGAAAATAGCCAGGCGTTGTGGCAGGCACCTGTAGTCCCAGCTACTTGGAAGGCTGAGGCAAGAGACTGGCTTAAGCCCAAGAGTTTGAGGTTGCTGTGAGCTGTGACGCCATGGCACTGTACCAAAGGTGACATAGTGAGGCTCTTAACAAACAAACAAACAGACAAACAAACAAATGACATAAGCAATAATGAAAACTAATGTAACCCCAACATGTGGAATAAAACTTTAAATTATGTTAAATATATTTGGACTATGGAATATCGTTTCAAAGACTACAATATATGAAATTATAATTATAATCAGTTTTAAATGTGTTTTATTTTGTACTGTTGATTCACTGTTAAGGCCTGAAAATTTCAATTTGTATAATCTAGCATAATAAAGTGATATGTCAAGCTATTAATACATTACAATTTTGCGTACTTTTCCATATTCTGAGTTATTTTATTAGTTTTTCTTATTTTAGAACCCAACCTTAGTCCAAAAGTGGCACAAAATGCCCTAGCTTTCCATCTCTGTAGGGTGGAGGTAAAGAAGAAAACTTGTTATTCAATATTGCTCATCATTTAGTCCACTATGCTTTACTCTTTTTCAGATAATAGTGGATTCATGAAAGTAGATTTTCTTTGAGAGTTTAACACTAGCATTCTTTTATCTCATCATGAAGATTAAAGTGATTAGATGAAGGAATGATTAAAAATTCTCCTTCTAAAGTAACTAACCGTAGAAAGTATGTTAGGGCAATCTGTTTGTCAAGTTTGCTTTTCAGACCTCTTAAGTTAATGTTTATGTGACTTCTCATACCATGTTTGGGAGTAACCAAGAAGAGAAATAGCAGCCACTTCAAAGTTTACAGATAGGAAAGACAAACTACTGATAGTAAAGGTCTGTATTTTGTTTGTTTTTCTTTTTTTTGTTGTTTTTCCTGTTCTTAGTACTGGACCATTGGCTACTTTTTATCTTTGGGATTTGTGGGTGGGTGTGGAGAGTGGTGTGATGAGTTGCTCTGATGGACAAATGGGTGCTCTGTTCACTGTGAGTGAGCATGACCAGATCAGGACTGGAATGGGAACACTTTTTACCTTGGAGACATCAGCTCCTGAAAAATCTTTTACCCAGGTAAAATTCTACAAGTTCAAAACGAATACGGAACCTACAATTTCCATTCAGATCAAATTAGAAGCCCGAGAATACCTTGGATAAATTCATTTTTGCAAAATTCAAAAGGCCACAGAACTTTAAATGCTTCTCTTTCTCTATAAATTGGTCATAACTTTCACCCATTTGTTTTAGCATTTAATTTGTCCACTGTGGTAGGTCCATAGATTGCGATACAAATAAACAATAAAAAGGAACAAAGTGTCAATACGCACCAATGTGGATGAGTTGCAAATGCATTAGGCTCAGTGAAAGAAGTGGGCTCAAGGGACCACATGCTGTATGAGTTCTTTTACATGCAATTTCCATAGAGACAAAACAATATCCAGAATGGGGATCAATGATTGCTGAGGGCTGGTATAGAGGAAAGGAACCGTGGCAAAGTAGTTGGTTCAACATATGTAAATCCATAATCCATATACCTTATAAAATAAAATCTTTTGGAAAAGTCTATAAATTGGAATGATCTAAGTCTTAGGTAGAAATCATGGAAGTCACCTGAAAAATTAGTTGCTTGAGAGTTTTCAGGGGTAGAATTTTTTTAATCTAATACATTTCTTGAGAGACTCAATTCATAAAAGTAGGTATCATGTTTTGGGTTTTGTTCCATATTTCGTGTTTCTTGTGTTGGTTTTAGAATTTTTTTTTTTTAGAAATTAATGTTTTTCCCTGGGTTTTCAAGTGTATTCATAAAATTGGTCATGATTTTCTCTTTCAATTAAAATAAAAAAACTAAAAATTCCCTCTTTCATCCTTGAAAATCCTAGATTATTTGTTAATGCCTTCTCTATTTTTTTCTTTCAAATTAATCTTTCCAAAGGATACTCTAATTTTGTTAATCATTTCTAAGAGAAAAAGTTTGTTTCAGGGGAGCTACTATAATCCTTGTAACTTTGTTTTCTATTTCATTAGTTTCTTTCATCTGAAACTTTACTTGGATTTATACTGATGTGCTGTTTCTAACTTCATAAACTTCATATATGTTTAACTCACTAGTTGTAGCTTTCTCCTTAAGTTAATTAAGCCTCTAAATGACCTTTAAATGCCACTTGATTTGCATCCTAGAAGTTTGACATTTAGCATTTTCATTACTATTTAGTGTTGTATTTATTAATTTTCTTCATGATTTCTTTTTTGACTTGTGTGCATTTAGTTGTGTATATTTTAAAATTCCAATGTTTGGGATTTTTTGTTATGTTTTTGTTATTGATTTTTAATTTTAATTTTATTTATTCATGATTTGAATAAGTAATACATTCATCTACACAAAACTTAAAAAACAAAAGAATATAGGCATGTCTAGTGAAAATCTTTCACCCATCTCAGTTACTCAACTCTACTTCCCACAGGTAAGTACCTTAAACATCTGTTTCCTTCCAGAGATAGTCTATGAATATTATAGAACAACTACATTTATTTATTCACTTCATCATCTCCTTTAAAAAATTATAGCTGCTTTGCATGGTGTTCTGCACTTTGCTTGAAATTGTATGACTCAAAATTATTATTTATGTAATCCCTTTTTTATGGATGAGCATTAGGGTTACTTTTAAACTTTGGCATTGCAAACCATTCTGCAACGTGTGATTTTGCATATAAATTCTCACTTATTCTTCATAGCTGCAGGATAAATATCCAAGTGGAATTACTTGCCAAAGAGTAGGTGTGTTTCCAAGTTTGTGAGTTATCAACTTTTTCTCCTGTTACCAGATATAGGAGTGGCTGTTTTCCACAAATTGAAGGTACTTTCAAATCTGCTGACCCTTGCCAATCAGTTAAGAAAATAATGGTATTTCAGTGTAGTTTTAATTTGTATTAATCTTATTTTACATAAAGTTGAGAACTTTTTTTGTTTAAAAGCCATTTGTAATTGGTGTTCTGTAATCCGGCTGCTTCATGTTCATTATTCTATCAAGTCTTTGGTCTTATGATAAGATAGACTTTCCTTGTGTCAGGGAGGAAAGGGGGCTAAAAGACTTTTGTCTGTGATGTGAATTACAAATACTGTTTTCCATTTTGTCTTATTTGTCTTTTACTTTGCTAATGGTGCCGTTACCAGAAAGAAGAAAATGCTGTTTTCCTTCTGTGGTTTCTTTGTTTTTATGTTGTATTTAGGAAAGACCATCCTCAATCAGTGATCCTATCTAAAAATTTCTCCCAGAGTCTTTAGCATATGTTAATCATTTGTTTTGTTTTGTTTTTTAATATTTAAATATTTATTTCACTTGCAATTTACCCTAGTACATATACAAGGTGTTGATTCCAGCCTACTCTTTTCTTCAGGTGGTTGAGCACTTGTCGCAACACCATTTGAACAATGGTTCACCACCATTTTTAATCCACCATTTTAGGTACCATATTTATTATATATAAACTTCCCATATGAAATTGAGTCCTTTATTGTGTGGTTCCTGGATTAGCCTTGTCTCTGATTCTTGGAAGAAAATAAAATCAAATTAAGATCATAAAAAGCAGCTGTTTTTCTCTGGGGCACTTCCCTTGCTGCAGTAGGGATTTAGTGTATGCTTGTCCCTCACCATTTTCTGAAGCTGTGAGGTCTTCTTTGCTTTCTACCTTTGGTTTTATTCTGCTCCTTTGCCAGCACTATTACCACTTTTGAAGTTTAGGGGGTTTGTTTGCTATTTTATAAAACAATGGTATTTCTTATTTTTATTCTTATTTTCTGTATTGCTTTTGAATGGTTTGTAGGCAAAGAAAAAGGGAAATACCTGAATTTACATGACTATTTTAGAAAGTATATTTAATTTTCTGTGTCTTCATGTCTTACATGTATCTCCTATAGGCAGTTTATAAACCAACAACTTCTTGTAACTAGATGAGTAAAGGGGTTAATTTGCTGACATTTTTGGGGAATACAGATATATTTAACCTAATTTCTTTCCTGTTTTCTTGCTTTCTACTGTCACTTTTTAATTGCAACTTTTCCTACTCTGTTGACTTGGGTGATATGTATTTTATTTATATTATTCATGGGTATTAAAAATAGCATACATATTTAATCTGAGAAGATTAATCAGTGCCTGCCTTCTTTTTAACACACAATATGTAGGACTTTATCTCCTACAACAAAATTCCTGTCTAATGGATGGAACACTTCCTTCCATTAAAAAGTTTCAAGTTGTTTACTAACACCATAAAATAGAAATTATGGTTCATAACTTGATGCTAATCCACATTGTTTCATTTGCATATTAGACTCTCTTTAGTCTAAGATGGATTATTTTTCTTCTATGTGGGTAATATTTCTTTGTAAGAATGTGTGCTTGCATTAAAATGATTTTGTTTGCTTAAAAATATCTTTCTCAGTCTTGAGAGTTTGCGGAATAAATAATTCCAGATTGATAGTTCTTTTCTTTAAGCACTATTAAAGTAATATTTTAACATATTTTTGCTTTTGACAGACCTCCAGTGAATCTAACAGTGAATTATAGGTAAGATGTTTTACCTCTCTAGTTGTTTTTAATATCTTCTCTTTATTTTGGAATTTTACAGTTTGATAAATGTATCTAGAATTGGATTTATTTTTATTCGTCCTTATGAGACTTGGGATAATTTCTAAATCTGCCAAAGCATTTCTCTCCTAATTCTTAGAAATTCTCAGCCACTCTTCAAGCATTATTTCTTCCCGTTCTTGCATTTCTGTTCTTCTGGAACTCTGAATAGTCGTATACTCCCCTTTATCGTGAAGGTATATATGTATGTTCTAACTAATCTTTTCTATTTTCCTTTTTCTGTGTGTATCTTTGCTGAATTTAAATAGTCTCTTTAAATTTGTCCCACAGCATCAGTTTTTTTTTTTGTTGTTGTTGTTTGTTTTCTAAATTTCTGAATGTTCTGGCTCATTCTTTAGATTTGCTTTGTTATTTTAAATCTTACTATTTGCTTATTTTCTAGTTTATATTCTTTCCCTTTTCATTTATAAATCATTTAATAATCCATTTCTGATTATTATTATAATATCTGCACTATTGAGGGTCTAAATTTGCTGTATGTTTCTTCTGACTCTTGTTCACAGTAGCTTATCGCCTTCTGTGTTTTGAAATATTGCATTTTTAGACCATTTTTAATTCTGGGCTGCATCTAAGAAAATTGTGTTGTATTGTAGATGAGAGTGCATTGTTTCAGTGAAAAATTGTTAGCCTATCTTTCTCTTATTTTTCCACCCTTTTGTCTCTGTGTTTTTCTTTCAGTAATTTCCTTAAATCTATTTCCCAATTCATTAAGTCCTTTTTTTTTAGATGTTTCATCTGCTCTCTAAACAAACTATTGAGCTTATTATAAAGTAAATGACTATTAATTTTCATTTATAGAAATTTGTTGATTATGTTTCGAATGCTTCTGTTGTGTTTTCACACTGCCTATTTTGTTTTGGTTATTTTTCAATTCCTTTTCTGTATTTTAAAAAAAATATTGGTCCATGTTTTATATGAAAATCCAGACTACAGGAGTTTCTTTTAAAATGTTGTCTTTTTCAGTGAAGTAACTTGTACTGTGTAATTATTTAAGAAATCATGTGAAAGTAGAATTAAGTAACAATTGAAGGATTGCCTCTCATTACTGTATTATTTCTACATTTAGAGTTTTAACAAGAATTATAGCAGAAAGTTGAATTACTTTATAATAGCACCTCATTCTTTCTTCAGCTAGAAAACAAACACCTGAAATCTGTTGCCTGTATTTCTTCACCAATTTTTGATTGTAGGCCACAGGATATTCAAGCTTTTGTTGATCAAGCTGGATGTTGTGTGGTAGTACCACAATCTTGCCCGAATAAAGCTTTATCACTGCCCCATTGTCTCTGATATCACTTACTGTGCCATTGTAAACTCCTTCATATTCTAATTGTCGTTCGTGATTATCTTTATAGAAATTAGAAATGAAGTCTTTTGCCTCATGCACGACATTATATATTTAAGTAAACACAGAAATGTTTCTTTACCCAGCTGATGAATATTTACTCCTCTTTTTATCTGAATTTTAAAAAATTACATCTACCTGGTCCAAGAAACTTGGATTATTTTTTTTAATAATGGAAACTGAACAATTTCAACAATGAGTCAGTTTTATTTTCTAGAAGCTAGAGGCTTTTAAGTCGTTTTTCATTACCTATTATAGCTTCTCTGTCACTACACAGGCTTATGGAATGGCCTCTATTAAATTTTTATTGGCGTTCCTGGTAGTTTAATATTGGGCTATATTACAGCTACTCCCTTATTGATGTCAGCTATTTGAAACTCCATGCCACCATTTTAATCTCTAATTTTCATGAAATCTTCCAACAAATGACCATCTTTTACTTTACCCCCTTCAGGATTATTTTTGATGTTTAATGACATTGCCGTCCTGCAGGAGCATGTGAAGTCGGATCCCCTTTGTTCACTGACTCCAGTGTCAGTGCTGTAGACTGGCATTGTCCAATAATATGCTCATCAGTTATGTGTGTATTTAAATTCAAATGTAAAAATTAATTAATTATTATGCAAAATTAATTTCTTAGATATGTTGGTGGCATTTTAAGAGCTCAAGAGCCCTGTGGGGCTGCTGGCTTCCATATAAGACAATGCAGATATAGCACAAATTCATCACCGCAGAGAGTTCTGTCAGATAGTGCTGCTTTAGATAATGACCTATTTGGTTCAAGGGCCTCGGCTGTAACTCTCAGAGTGAACATAAAATGCTTGTGAACAACAACACTATATGAAGCTTATCCGTCAGAACAGCGAGTCCAGATTCTGGTCTATTTACACAAATGAATTAGTTGATTTCATCAGTTGTGTAAATAGGAAACACAGAGTGCAAAATAGAATTTGTATCTTATCTCCTTTATAACTATCGTATTAAAATCAAGCTTCATGATGAATTCTAATGAATCAAGTGTGACCAAACATACAAAGTGCCTGCAACTGACCTTTTTAAAATAGTGCTGATCCTTGAAGAGTTTGAAATATATCAACCTTACAATCCGTTCCTAAGTTAAGTCATATTGAAACAACCATGTTTTTGTTTGATTTTTAAACAGTACTTTAAAAACTCTCTTTTAAAAAGGTATTAAAGAATTATATTCATATGGGATAATGTCTAAAAATTTTTCCTTTAGTTATTCCACAGTATCCAATTATTATCTTGCTAATAGTTTTATCTCTGGAAATTTTAATATGTTCCAAATTAAAACTAAATTTTTGTAAGGCCAGTGTATGACTGTAAGTCTTAATTTCTCACAAAGCAGAAAAGGATGCTACATTATTTGTTTAGTAACACAAATTTCTTTCACACATTTTTGTATGGTTTGGAATATTTATTTGTTGAGTAGACCTCCTCCCACTTTAATACTGTGGCAGAAATCTTGCTGTAATACTTTTTTTTTTCTTTTTTTGCAGATGCTGTCAAGTAACAGTCTAATTTTCCTGGTGTTTCAACATCCACTAATTTTAAAGCAAGACATATATTTTTGTAGGATTATTATGTTAGCACCTTCTCCACCAGTCACTCCTAATTGCATTGCCCCCCAAATGCCCATTCAAAGAAATACATCATGGGCTACAGAGGATCCATTGTTTGCTAGGACATCAGGTTCATTAACACCATAAGGCAAAGAAAAATCATAAAGGAACTGTGTATCTTAGAACTAGTCAGCTGGAAGGAGTTGTTTTAACTGAACCATCTATTATTCCCTTGTAACCATTACTCTATCAGAGAAACTAACTTCTCTTCTGAGAATGTGTGGAAATTCCACCCAATGTGGCAGCTTTCTATCTATTGTCAACCACCAAAGGCATGAACAGAAACCATATAGGCTCTGTTTCAGTGCTGTGACCATCACTGTAGTTTCATCCAACTGTACTACAATAAAGCCATCCATGAATCTGGCCAGTTTTCCAACAAAGATTCCTGATTTTCTGTGGCTGAAGTTTCCAGCCACATTTTAAGACTTTGTTCCTCCTTTCTGAAGTTCTTTCCCCTACATGAGTAAGTACACAGGATCCCATCCCGGTGGACGGACGGTTAGTCCGTAGTGGATGTAGTCACAGGAACCTCCCTATAATCTACTTCAGTATAATTTTAAGGTCTTTTTAATTGTTTTGATGTTTCTGATTCTTGTGGCAAAATTTTTCCTTTTTGACAACTGTTTCTTATAATTATTCATTTTCTCTGTTAAGTATAGTTTTCAATTATGAGAATAACCTGAGTGCATGAGCATTTATACCTGTGTGTTTGTGTGTATATGTGTGTGAGAGAGAGACAGAGAGAAAGAAGACGACAGAGGGTGTATCCTGTGGAACTTGAGTCATGGAAATGTCCACTTGGGGTGTTTTCCTAAATCTCATACCTGTTTTCATATCAATTTTCTTTCTTATTTCTAACTTCCCTGGGGTTACTCTTGCTGTTCATTCATTGCTGATACAAACACATTTAATTTCAATCATACCTAAGCTTGTACCATCCAGGAATTGTTTGGATTATAATCTTGGATCAGAGATGTGTGCTACTCTGAAAAGACAGAGAAAAAGAAAGGAGAAAGAAAGGAAGAAAAAGGAGAGAGAGTAAAGGAAGGAAGGAAATATGGTGGGAGGGAGAAAGGGAAGGAAGACTGTTTAATAGATCTTTTCCTCTGAGAAGCTCTGACTTATCTTTACATAATAACGAATAATTACCCAAATAGCTGGTAGGCTCCTCTTGGAAACTACATATCCCATAGAGATAGTAGAGGTTGTTTTCATAGATTGCGAGCTTTAGAGAATAGGTGTGTTCTCACTTCCAGCTCACCTTAATCCCAGGCCCTCTTTCCCAGACTAGAATTAAAATTCCATCCTCTTGCTTCTCAAATCTCACAAGAAAAATTGGTACCAGTGCATGTTTATTCCTATGCTTCAATTTATCTTTTTTCTCTGGCACCTACAATATCTCTCTCTCTTGAGTTCAACCAGTATTTCTTTTAAATTGTTACTGCTAATGTTTTGAAAATGGTTTATCAGGCTGGGTGCCTGTAGCTAGCTCAGTGGTTAGGGTGCCGGCCACATGCTCCGGGGATGGTGGGTTCGAACACAGCCTGGGAAACAAAAAACAAACAAACAAACAAACAAAAAAGCTGGGCATTATGGCCAGTGCCCGTACTCTTAGCTACTAAGGAGGCTGAGGCAAGAGAATTGCTTGTGCCTAAGAGTTGGAGGTTGCTGTGAGCTATGATTTCAGAGCACTTTACCAAGGGTGACAAAGTGAGACTCTGCTTCAATAAAATAAATAAATAAAATAAAATAAAATGAATTAGTATTTAGTATAAATGATGACTTTTGTGCAAATCTTTTAGCATTTATTATAGATTTGTTTACAGCACAAAGTTTTCAGTATTCAAAATGTTGATATTAGGGAGAAAGTTAAAATCAAGTAACAAAAAATGAAAATAAGCCTTGCATAGCATTGTTACTCACCATAATTTCATTAAATCTTCTGTTTTTCTACAATAGAACATTTTTTCTCCAATAGACAATAAAAGAAAGCAACATCTCAATCATTTTAGGATTTGATGGCTCTGAGTTTCCAGTAGATCTAATCTGGATTGCAACTATTTTCCAAGAAACTTTTCCAATTACCCTGCCATATTGTTTTATTTTAAGTGCTTCTCCAGGTTCTTACACTTTTTTTCATTATTTCTCATGGTTTTTTTTTAACATGTTTCCTTTTCCAAATATAAAAATTGTCATCTTTCTCTAAACATAAATTTACTTTTAAGTGGACCTAACAGATTCTGAACATCATGCCTTTGCTGTGTGTTTTCACATTAACCAACTGTCTTATATCTGAAATCCAGAGAGCGAGGGAATGGTGAGAGAGATGAGGTAGCAAGAAGTCATCAAATTTACCCCTTTCAGTTCACCAACTTGCCCGTGTGGACACACATACATGTCCATGAGGACACACCAACATGCTTACGTACACACACGTGCACACATTCACAGAACATGAAAGGCCTACCCAGCTCAACTGCGGGCTTCTCATCTGTTTTATTCAAAGTCAAAGAATGAGAAAAAAGCAGTAAAAAATTAAAACAAATTTACCTTCCTGGTAAAATATTTCATCAACTATCCATGTCTTATGTGCCTCCTTGCCTGTTTTTCCATAAGAAAATCAGTTATCTTACTGAAAAATAAAGGGAAACCAAGAGATTTCTTTCAACTGACTTCAGTGTTCATAAAATCATGAATAGGGGGTTGTAACAATCACTTTAATATATTTTCTGCCATAGAAAGTGAAGAACCCTCAGGCTGGGCCAGCAAGCATGAGACATAAAGTGTTTAATTCACTACTTTATCTTTAATAACTGTTAATATAAGTTTTAACTTCTTTCCTTGTTTTCTCACTTTATTCCCTTATTGGGTTTTTTTTGTGTGGGGGGGGAGGATTGGTTTTAGGATTTCTTTTTAATCTTACACCACATTATAATTTCTCAGGTTGTATCATTTTGATTGACTCCTTCCAATGCCTTTGAAGTTTTACATTACTCATAAAACCTAGCCTCATAAGTCCGGCAGCTATAGCTATAGTTGTTTAAAGTTTTAATGTTAAAAATTCTTATTTGTTTCATAATATTCAGGCCCCTACTTCAATAGGGGTGATGTAGGAGTCTGGGGAGAGGGGCTTATAAATAGTGACAATTCCTCAAGTCAGAATGGTAAAGGAGAAAGTGGGCTCACCAATTTAATTAATTTAATTGTATCTCTTTAAGTCAACTTCTGAATCTGCTCATTTCTAATTTTAAGTGGGAGTTTTAAAATTATACCATCTTAATTTTTACCTAAAACTCAAAGGTTTTCCTATTTCTTTCCTTCAAATTCTTGCTTCATTAATTATCCATTCTTTTTCTGAAATTTGTAGCTCCTTTTACTCCAGTGACTCTGTTTACTCTACAAAAATACTTAATTTTTCCTGTCCTAAAAAGCATTCTCTTTCTGGTTTTTTTTTTTAAATTCTTGACATTGGTATACATTTCTGCCACCACATTCTTAGCTCTGCAATACGCACCAGCAAACTGCAATCTGACCTCCACTCTCCAATAGGCTACCTAAACCTCTTTCTCCAAATTTAACCATGACGTTCTAAATTAATGCCCAGTGACCTTCCCTCTGTCCTTTCTCTTTTTGACATCAGGTGGAATTTGACAATATTGAAACCATCTTTCTCTTGGCTTCTAGCCCACAACTCTGGTCCACTTAGCCACCTGGGGTTTAGAGCTTGAACTTAGGCCATTTATTTTGCACAATATTCTATTTAGTTCTTAATGTTATTGATTTGAATGAGGTCTCTCTCCTTTTTATTTTGTGGGAACATTTGTTCACATAATTTTGTCTAATAAAATTCTATATAAGACTAAATTTGAATCACTATAATATTTTCAATTAGAGTAATAACACATTAATAAATTACCAAAACCTTCTTATTTGCTTTAAAAATCATTTATAAAATACTAACTTCCAGATTATTGGGAAAATGGAAGATGCAAATTGCTATACATCTGGCATCCCAATCAAATTCTGATTTTTTTCAAGTATAGAAAGTTATTCCAAGCTTCATGACAGAAACTTTTATTTTACTCTTTTCTTAAGTTATTAAGTTTATAAAATGTTAAACATTCTACCCAAATGTGGGGAAACTGCCTGGAGATTCAAAGCACAGTACAATAATTGCATGATAAGAACAAATGTAAAACACCTATCAAAACAAATGTTTTCAGCACTACCAGTGTAGGTGACTATAATGGACGCACAGCATTTTCAGAACCGCTGTGTGTCCTTGATGTGCACGTTTGGTACACTGAGTCCTATGTAACTGTCTCCTCTGCAACACGGGTTTTCTTTCCTATGTGATTGCCCATCCCCATATTACACATCTCATGAAACTCAGATTTCTGGCTACATACGCCTGCATTTTTGTTCCTCCAGAGACAGATCACCATGTTCTCTTGGTTTTTCAAACATCTTGAAAACACAAGAAAACCCATGAAACAGGACTCTGATGCGTCCTCTGAAGGGTGCTCAGGGCCTGATCCATGTGCTTCAATTCATCCACACAGACACAGGTGTAGACATGGCAGTTGTGTTATAGCTTCTCCCTGGAGCAGTTCTTCAAGGAATATTTCATATTCCCCAGCATCTTGACTCACTACAGCGTCACAGATTATTCTTCGCTTTGTTAAACACATCACAAGATACAAAGCCATTTCATCCACTGGTATGAATTTTAAGCATAGAGGTCACTTAAATTGTCCAAGCATGTGCAGCCAGAGGTGAGCTGGTCAGAGCAGATCAGCAGGTGCAACCTCCTGGGGGCCCTGCCTGAAGGCCAGAACCTTCCAGAGCTGTGGTCCTAGAGGCTGCTATACACTTTGAGACACTTAAATGAGTAGCAGATACTTCTTTGTCATAGAGATAAGAATAAAATAAGCTCTACATATGATATTACCACATTCAAAGGAGAAGAGCCTCTCAAGAAAGTAGGAATCAGTAATTAGATTGAAGTTGATAGCAGCCAAGAAAAATTATTACAGAGTTGACTGGAGTTAGCAATATGAAAACACTGTTAATTTTAGCAAAATTCAATTGTGGGGAAAATAGATAAGGTCTGAATGTGAATGAGAAATTATGTGGGAGAAAATCAGGGTTTCCTTAATTTCTTTTAAGCTTGGGGGAAATATTGTCTGAGACAAGAAAAGAAAATAAAAAAAGAAGAAAAGTAAAAAAAATTATCAGAAAGGAGGAACTGTATTAGTTGAGGTAAGAATGGTTTTCACATTCATGGAGTCAGACAAGCACAAGAGCTATGTTGAGGAAATACAATATACTATGAAAGCCTTTGAAATAGTATGTGGGATTCCCCAATACAGCTTAACTCACACTAAATAATCTGGTACTTCTTCGTCACCATGAACATAGAAACTATGTTTATTGTTGTAGCTCCAACATCTAGTGCAATTCCCGGAACATAGAAGGGGCTTAAGTGAGTGTTTAAAAAGGAAGAAAAGGAAGGAAGGAAGGGGAAGGAGGGAAGGAAGGAAAGAAGGAAGGAAAGAAGGAAGGAAAAGTGGAGGGAGAAAAGAAAAGGCAGATGTTAGTAACCACCCTCCAATATAACTCCCGGTGAGCTCGGCTGCTGCTGTGCTCATCTTTGGGTTATCTCTTCTCATATTGCACCAGGGTTGGTCTGTGTGACCACAAGATTATAGTAGATGTGAAAGAGTGCCACTTCTGAGGGTTGTTTAGAAAAGCCTACAGCATTTGTTTTGAACCACTTACACTGGAGGAAGTCGTGTAATGAGCAGCACATAGTGAGGAAATAAAACCTACTGACAGCAGCCATGTAAATAAACTTGGAAGCAGATCCTCTAGCCCCACTCAAGTCTCCAGAGACTGAAGTCTTCTGGTCAACAGCTTGACTGCAATCTCGTGAAAGACCCTGAGTGAGAATAACTCAGCAAAGCATTCTTAATCCTCAGAAACTATGTGAGACAATAATGTGCATTGCTTTAAAGCTGGTAATTTGGGGGTAATTTGTTATGAAGCAACAGATATCTAACACAGATGGTAAGCTGTTATTGACAAACATTTCAGAATTTGTTCCTTTTACTACTTTCCCCTGTGTGCAGAGAATCAATAACAATGCCTTGTCTCCTTATTCTATATCATGATAATTTTAGGAGTCTTATGTGTCTAGTTTAGTAATAAGAAAACACATGAGTATGAATTTTTTTTCGAGGTTAAACACAACTGAATTATGGCTTAATAACTTACTTTCTCATTTTTCAAGATACCATGTGCAAGGTGCAAAGAATTTCCAAATTACAGTGATTTCTCAGTCCATGTTGGATTATTGCCACATTTGGCACAGTCTTCAGTTTTTCTCATAAGCAAAGCAAGTGACTATCAGTCATGACTGACAAAAGCTGGAAAATGCACTTTCAGCATAGGGTGGCTCCACTAATGCTTAGTTCTTTTCATCCCATTTCTAATTCATTCTAAGTAATTAAAGCCTCTATGATAACAAATCCAAAAATAAATTGGAAACTTAATTTCAGGAATAATTAACATTGGATGTCATATAATTTCTGATTAAGTGAAGCATACAAGGTCTGGCAATTAAGTTCACACAGGCATACTAGAAAAAGTGCTACATACCTCATGGCTGAATATCACCATAGCCACCTTCAAAGTACTCTCCTTGGGAAGCTATGCACTGATGCCAATGGCTAGTTCACTCTTCAAAGCAATTTGGAAACTTTTTCTGGAATGACCATCAGCGCTATCTCCATACAATGCTCAAAAATATGCAACAACAATAATGAATGCCAGTTAGACGAACACTGCCACATATCAACGTGAACTCAGCTATGAGACCATGATAGACCAAGGTTATGAAGCCTTACCGATTTGTTTGTTCAGTGCTGTCAACCTAAGCTCATAGTGGCAAGTTTACAAAGTTAATTGTCAGAGCTCTTATGGTGACATCTCTTATGGTCATTACAGAATCAGAGTTCCAAAATTGCTTTGAAGGGTAGACTAGGGACTGGCATTTCTGTATAGCTTCCCAAGGGGTGTATAAGCTGACCATAGTGATACTCAGCAATGAGGTAGCACTTTTTCTAGGATAAGTTTGTGAACTTAATCATCAGACTGCATATATTTATGGTATTGTTTTAGAAAACAAAGAACTACGCAAAGAACTATTATATTTAAAATTTTATTTTACTGGTCAGAAAAAAATAAATAAATTGAAGGAATACTGTCTGTCATTTTAACAATGGGAATATCCATTTTCAACAGATATTTTAGATAAGAATTTTAGAATCAAATTTTAGTAAATATTAAATTGAGGTACAAGTAAATTATAACAAATAACATTTACTTTATAAAAATGTAATATTCTTTTATGGAGTTTCCCACCTTTATCTGTATAAAAAGGTATAGTGACATGCAATAAACAAAATCTTAGGTAATAGCACATATTGTTTCCTCTACATATATAAAATGCATAATATCTTTGTATTTTTCTTAAGCATAATAATATTAAAAATATACCTATTTTTACTTAAGATATTGAGTGAATACTATAGGACTACCTTATATTCAATACCTAATTTATCACATTTACAAAAATGTGATAAGAAAATCATAGTCCTTTTATATAATATGCTCTTACATATACCTAATTATCATAAAAGTTTATACTTATTTTTAGTATTACTCTATGTTACGGTAATATATTGTGATCTAGTTTACATTTGTTTTATAAAATAGATATTCACTGCTTTGGTTAGATTCGACTCATAAGAGAGATTACTTTGAAGCACAATTAGCATTGTGAAATTTCCTCTATAATCATTTCAACACATATTTAAACTTGTTCTTGTTTACCCACAATGCAGGCCTGCCTCATTGTACTTTGCAACTCATATATCCTGAATGACGGCATGTCAAACAGGATAACAGAGAGGGCTTATAATTCTTAATCAAAAGCTCAATTCCATAATGTAGAGCACATTCTTGGCTATAACCAAAAAATGCTTCTTAAAAAAATTTTGAGCAAAAGCATTCTAAGAATAACAGCTGAAGCTGTAATTGTCTTATTGCTTATATGGATGCACGTTTGCAATAAAGACTCCGCATTCCCACGCTGTATTTATAGAGAGTAAAAGTGTTACGTGAGTACATACACAATGTATGATCACCCAATATCCAACTGGCTGATTTCAACCAATATTTATTAAATACAGGAAGGCACAGACATCTTTGGCATTTCTTGGTACCTCCCTTCTCCTTCTCTTCACATGGTGTCTAGTAAATGTGCTTAGTATTTTCCTTTGACTAGGAATGGCTATGTAACCATCTCTTTCTCAATCTTCTGGTAGGTTTTATTTGGTGGTAGGCCTTCTTTTATGTTAACTGGGTTAGAAATATGTTATTATATTTATTTAATATAGTCCCAGTGCTAAATATTACTTTAGATATATGCCAAGAAATCCCATAAGATAGAGATACATGACTCAACCATTAAGTGAAGAACACTCATGTGAGTGCACAAAAAAACTTTTCATGGATTGTGGCTCCACTGAATATAAAAATACCATTTATGTGAAATACCGTACTTGGCTATTCAACAGAGCTCTCAATACCCTTGATGGAAGCACTACCTGTAGGCTCACACATGAGAAAGGATCAGCCAACTCAGCTCACCAGCAGCCCTAGCAGGGCCCTGAAGAGTAGCCTGGTCCCCTTCCTTACTTCCTTTCTTGGTGCTCCCAATCATAAATATATCCCTATTCATTTTAATTATTGTGCTGAACATTTACCAAGAAATACCCACAACATTTAATGATTTAAAAGAAGGGAAATTTCATATTTTTTTGTAATTCCAGAAAGATTATATGTTCTAGTAACTTTGTTTTCCCTTCTTTGGAGCTGCAAATAAGTCAGGTTGAAGCGTCTTCATCTTCCACTTTTACTACACACAAAGAGAAAGTTCTCCAAACTTCCACCATCCTCCCTGCCCATACTTTTGATTGATACCATTTCATGACAAGGAATCATCTTTGCATGTAGGTCTTTGGAGGAAACCAGGACAAAAGTAAGTACTCTTGAATGTCAGAGGATAATCTGCATTTCTCTCAGTTTATATGTATATGTACATATCTGATCTACACACAGCAAGGGCCTTTTTTAGGCATCTTTTCATAATACAACACTGCAACAAAGGACTATGCTCTTCAGCCTTAATTTTTTTCTCTATAATTTATTCTCAGGAGAAAAAATAATCAAACATAACATTATGCACATGGACCACCACTGCATTTTTATTTATACAATACAAATTGGAAGTAATCAATTAAAAATTCACAATAGGGAAATGTTTAATAAAATTGTTAGTCACTTGACAAAATAATAAATATATTACATGATATTTGTAAAGACTGGATTGTAAAATACACAAGTCTGTATTTGTATTTAAAAAGGGAAAGTGAATTCAAAAGGAGCTTAAGTAAATTACAAAGGAAAGAAAAGATACAATATAAAATTGAACTTGTACCATTGCAGCAACTCTGTAAAAACATCTATGTATTTGAAAAGGGGGTGGCAAGGGAATTAAAACATCCTATGTTAGGTTTTTTTTTTTTTTTTCTTTGTTAGTGTTTTGGTTGATTTTATTGCTTTTTACTTAATGAAAGGTGGGAGGTTTATGGGACATTTTAAAAAGTAAAACACTGTTTACATAACAAGAGAGACAGAGAAGGAAAGAAAATTACGTACTTTCCTCAGTTTTCTCTTAGGTAAAATAAAACTGAGCTTTAATGGGTTGCAGTGAAGATTAAATCATATACTACATTAAACCAGGACATTTAAACTAATCTGAGAAGTGAGTGCTGGATGTTCTGTCAGACTTCTTCTCAGTGTGACATCTTTTGCACATTAGACTCATATTAAATCAACACACTGTCAAAGCTGACTAGCCACACGCCATATACTGTAAGGAACTTTAAACTGCGTTCTCTCCCACAAATTTTAAATCCGACTACAAATATGTTAAAAAAAATCAGGCCATAAATTCACAAAACCCTTCATATTCCAGGCAATAAAAAAATGCGTGTACACACAAACACACACACCCACTTGTTACTATGTGGAATATAGTCTAAAGACAGAAAAAAACAACCAAAAATATAACAATGTCTGTTGCCAAGTAGTGCTCTTATCTGTAGATGATTTTTTTCCTTTATGGATTTTATTTTTTCTAATTTTTCTATACATACATTGCTCTATAAACAGCAAAAATATTGCTTGTCATGTTAACCTTTAAAACATATTTTAAGCATAATGGGATATAATGCTGAAATTAGTGAGGTTTGACTGCAGAAAGCAGAACCTACTAGCTTATTTAGATTTATTTGGGGGAAAAGGAGGAAACACTTTCATTGTATAACCCATTTGAATATAGTTAATATTCATTCTTCACTAATGATAATTACTGAAAAGTTAGATTTTATGGAATTTAGAATATTGCCTATAAATTATTACCCACCCCAAATAGTTTAGGTTGTGCTGGAATCTATATGGTGTCTTATAATTGCTCATTACTCCTGGAGTATTTTTATTCCTTGGATGAGAATAGGGATGGCATTTATTGGCCTTATACTATGTTAGGAACTGTTTTAGATAATCCTATAATGCAGTCTAATCCTCCCTTCTGCTATAGAAAGCATTAAGCAATCATACCACTTGTATTTTCATGGCACTTTAATATTTACAAAGGACATTCACAAACATTGTGTCATTTAGTACTCATAAGAATCTATACTATGCACATTAACCAAGGAGACAATTGAGGTTTAGATAAATTGCTGAAGCTCACATAGCAAGGAAATAGCAAAGCCCAAGTACAGATGGGTCTCTGTGCCACAAAGTCCACATATTGCTTGAGCTATATCATCCTGCCCATTGCACTTAAAGAAAACTTTCATCAATTGACATCACTCTGCTAGAGTTCATTCTACCATTTGGCTCTGAGCAAGAATAACTCAATTCCAGCCAAAAAAAGCACTTATTCTCATCATGTTGTTTTCCTAATTGGCTGCCTACAAATTGTAGCCATCATCTCCCTAAACAAAGATGGAAGCTTCACCTTGCTGAGTAAGCAACATAACATAAATGAGTAAGCAACATAACATTTATTTTCTTTTGCTGTGATTTTATTCACTTCCAGAAATTACAGCTTCATCTTTTTAATTTTTGAGAAAATGGTACTGTAAAATCTTGATAACAGGCATTGCAAAATGTGCATAGTATTGGAGAAGAAAGCTTTCCTCTACCAGCATCATACCTATAGTAAGCTTATAAGACCAAAAATAGTAATGAAAATTAGTCCTAGGCACTAGGCATGGAACCAGTACAGTTGTCTTTTGGATAATCTTGCCATTGAGAAACATCTAATAGTACTAACAATATTATCCTTTCAGAAATAAAAGGTGGGAGAATAAAAAAACAGAGACCATATTATGGAAAACTTAAAAGATCAACAAGTGTATTTTCCATCATCTAGAAAAATAAATTCATACTTGAATTCAATTCAGAATGATGTAACATAATAGAACAACGACAAGGAATGAAAATGATTTTTGCTAAAAATAAACCAAGTTCTAAGACAAATCCTTCAAATAGAGTCAGAGAGCATTAAAAAGGAAAGTGATGCCACAAAATTGTAAGCAATGGATTACAATATCATTTAACCTTGCCTCCTAAGAAATTCTGATGTGCTTGTGTGTTCAAGTGGTGAGAACTAGTATTAAAATTGTTTTAGGAGGGGGTAGAGCCAGATGGAGGACTAGAGACCTCTGGTTGCCAGCTACTCCTGGTGAGACAGGGGAAAGTGGACTTCAGCCACCTCTACCTAGGGGAATCTGCACAGAAACATCATTTTGGGGACATAGTGAAGCAAGGAGGAGATTTTGGGATTCAAAGAAGAGGTCTTGAGCTGAGGAAAATTAAAGCAGAAGGCAGGTGCTTGGTGTAAGCAGAGGCTGGCCAGTTGGCTGGCTTTCTCACAGAGGTCTGAGGAGAGGAAAAGGTTGTCCTGCATTATTATTATTATTATTATTATTATTATTATTATTATTTTATTTTAGGACTAGCAGACTCAAAGAGTTTCCAGAGGCAGGGTTGAATGCTGGGCAGTGTGAGTCTCCCATAGGATTGACTTCTGTATGGGGTAATGCCGTTATGGGAAGACAGCTTGCACTAAAGGATCAGTCTGTAGGGTTCTTGTGCATGGTCACTCTGGGGTGCCTGCTTAGCTTGAGTGGCCATCCTTTGGATGAGTTGAGTGCTTTGTTGTCAGGGGACACTGTCTGAGGGGCCCTCTGGGAAGACTAACAAGAGCTTTGAGACCCCAGTATTGTGGGGACTGAATGCTGACAAAGCAAACAGGCCCAGATTGAGGGCAAAGAAGTCAGGAAGACAAGACATGGGTCACCTTTGCAACTGGAGTGTGGCTTCTGACCCCATCATATACAGGAAATAAAGCATGTGTTCTTCATCTCCTAACAACATCGCAATGCCATCTGGTGTCCAGGTAATACACACACACACACACACATATTTCTTTTTTCCCTCTCTTGTTGTTGTTTGTTTATTTAGATATTTTGTTTGGTTGTATTTTTTGTTGTTTGTTTTTACTGTTTTCTTTTTTTTTTTATTGTTGGGGATTCATTGAGGGTACAATAAGCCAGGTTACACTGATTGCAATTGTTAGGTAAAGTCCCTCTTGCAATCATGTCTTGCCCCCAATAAAGTGTGACACACACCAAGGCCCCACCCCCCTCCCCAAGGAAAGTTATTAAATATGGTCGATTAAACAGGCAAATTTATCCCTACTCCTTATAGAAGCCCTATTTCAACAACAGTTTTTAAAATGCTGTCACCAGGACAAAAAAAAAAAAAAACCCAAGAAACAAAAACAGAAATCATTGCAAAAGTAGACAAATGAAGAAAAATCAGACTTGCTAATCAGGATAATGTTAACTGATCTCCCCATCCTGAGGCAGTTGCATTCTAAAATGGCAGTGGTGAAAGCCAGTAAGTTACCCACTTTGCCCTGCAGATCCCTGAAAATTCTTTGGTAACAGGTAGCTGCAGGTGCTTTTGGAAACAAAGGGAAACATGATTTAAAAAACAAAAGACTATTTTTAAAACTCACAACTGAATTTTAAAACATGGCCTAAGAACCTGAAGAGACGTTTGTTAAAGAAAAAATACAAATATTCAAATGGACAAGTATATGAAAAAGTGCTCAAAATCACTAACCATCAGGAAAATGAAAATCAAAGCCACAGTGAAATATCATCTCACATCTGTTAGATGGCTACTATACAAAACAAAATCAACATAAAAGAGTGGGAGAGAATGTAGAGAACCCTTGCACACAGTTAGTGGGAACACAAAAATGGTGCAGCCGATATGGAAAGCAGCATGAAATTTCCTCAAAAAAAAAAAAAAAAATTAAATAGACCTACTATATGACCCAGAAATTACACTTCTGAATATTTATCCCAAATAATTGAAAGTGGGATCCTGAAGAGAGATTAGTACTCTCATGTTCATTGTAGCATACTTTACAACAGGTCAGATATGAACACAAACTAAATGTGTACATGTAAAGAAAAGGTGGTAGGAATACATACAGTGGAATATTATTCAGCCTCAAGAAAAGGAACATCTGCAAGATACAACATGGGTGAGCCTTAAGGATATTATGCTAAGGGAATAAGTCAGAGAAAGACAGATATTGCATGATTCCACTTCTATGAGGCATTGAAAATAGCCAAATTGATAGAGAAAAGTAGAAGGGAGGTTCCTGGGAGCTGAGAGGAGGGAGAAATTGGCCCTACTAATCAATGACAATAAATTTTAAATTAAGTAAGATGAAAAGCTCTAGAGATCTGCTATACAATATTGTGCCCAGAGTCAACAGTACAGTACCCTTAAAATTTTGTTAAGAGGGTATGTCTCACATAAAGTGCTTTTATTACTAGAGAATAAAATTTAAAAAGCAACAGATTCTGTATAAGAAGAAAGTGGAATTCCAGAACTTCTCCCTTAAATGACACATTCAGATTACCATCCCTTCTTCAACCTAGTGGAGAGATTTTTCAGTCTTTGGGGAGGGTAAAATAGATGGTGAAAAGGCACCATTCCTGGAATAAGAATAGGATCCTATTTTTAAAGTACATTAGAGAACAAAAAGAACTCTCAAAAATTAAAAATATGCTAAGAGAAACTATAAACTTAAAACGTGTGTTAGAAGAGGGTTGAGACAAATCTCCTGGGAAACAAAGGGGAAAAAATAAAGAAAGAGGAAAGACAAAATTAGAAGGTCAATCTACAAGGTCTAATATTCAAATACTGAGAATTCAGGAGGATGAAAGAAAATAGGATGAGGAAAATTTTCAAAGAAATACTTCAAAAATATTTTACAGACTGAAGAATAAAAATGTACATATAGATTGTACAATCTAACTTAGTGCCAGGAGTAAGGGAGAGAGGAGGAAAGGGTTGGGGGCGTGGGTAGGCAGAGAGGGAGCGAGAGAGGCTATCACAAATCTGAATGGCTTGCGAAGGAAAACAGAGAATAAAATAGAGTGGCAAAATTCTGAGCAAAAGTGATTTTCAAAATCCTTCAAAATTCTGAGCAAAAGCGATTTTCATTTTATTATAGAATTCAGCACTAGCCAAAAATCAATTCAAGATAAAGGTAAGATGTTTTCAGCACTAGCCAAAAATCAATTCAAGATAAAGGTAAAGATGTTTTTAGTCAAAGTCTTCAATATTTGCCGGCTGTGCACTCCTTCTCAGTAGCAAACTCTGGAAACAGAAGGTCTGGCACAAGGAAGAGGTGACAAGAATTCCCTGGAACAAGCTGAAAGAGGTCCCAGGAGGAAGGGTGAGAGAGCAAGTCGTTCAAATTGAAGCAGATTAGAAAGTTATTGGCCATTTTCTCCAAAAATAGCAAAAATAGAACACTGTTGTGTCTGAAAGTATTGAGAGAGGATTTATATTATTTATCGAAAATTTGTAATGGAATTATAATCTGTACATGGAATATCAGGAAACTTAATAAGACGGCTAATTATTATTCTAGGGATTATGAAGAGTGACACAAGAAAGAAAAACAATCATAGATGACTAGCATTTGCGTGGCTATCAACATATACATTCTTTATTTCTATTTATTTCAAAATATAAGGGGGTACAAACGTTTTTGATTACACAAATCACTTTTGTGCTACTTAAGTCAGAGCTATAAGTGTGCCATCATCCCAGTAGTGTTCATTGTACCCATAGGTATGTTTTTGCCCGTTCACTCCTCCCCATAGCACCCCCTGCCTCTTGACTTCCAATGACTTTTACTTCCCTCTGTGCACACAGGTGTTCCTTGGTCAGTTCCAATTTAATATTGATACAAGCGAAATTATAATGTAAATCATGGAGTAATGAGATGGAGGAAAGTTTGTATATAGTAGACAAAGGTGTAGGTAAAATGTATTTTAAGTTTTTCATTTGGGGAAGTCAATAGATTTTTTTGACTGTTAAGAGGTAAAAGATTAGCCTGTTCTTCAGGGGTATGGAATTGATTACCAAAAGGGATAGCTCAATAAGCCAAAGTTGGTTGCTTCTTGAAACTATGCATGTACTGATTAGTGGAAAGCAAACTTTGAAAGATAAGCAATGCTTTCTCTTTGAAAGAGAAGGTAGTACTTTGTCTTGGGCTCTGACATATGCTTGTGTTGTAGAATTGCTAAGTCTGTATCTTTGCCTGCCTGAGTCTTGGAAAGTAAGTGCAGACTGAAAGAACAGCCAGCCAAGTGGAGCAGCCAGCAGCATTAGGCATGGCAAAGACACAAGGGCTGTCTGCTGTGTTAGTTTTCTATAACTGCCATGGCAAATCACCATGAAATTGGTGGCTTAAAACAGCACAAATTTACTATTTTACAGTATTGTAGGCCAGAAGTCTGGCACAGACCTCACTAGACTAATGTCCAGGTGTCGATACAGCTGCCTTCCTTTCTGGACACACCAGGAACTAACCCATTTCTTTGACTTTTCCAGCTTCCTTGACTGGTAACTTCCTTCTGCCTTCAAAGCCAGTAACAGCTGGTGGAGTCTGCTTCACATACTGTGGATCTGACTTACACTTCTGCTTTCCCCTGCTACCTTTAAGTGCCCTGGTAGTTACTCAGATCCATCTGGATAATCTAGTATACTCTACCTAATTTAAACTCAGTTGATTAGCAACCTTAACTTCATGTGCAACCTTACTTAACTTTTGCCATGTAACATAACAGCATAGTCACAGGTTCTGGGAATTACAATATGAAAATCTTTGGAGTGGGGGGCTATTTTTCTGCTCAATACACCCAGGAATGGAATGAACAACTAAACAGGAAGCTGAGCTTCAGCCACCTTGCTAGTGCTTCACCCAGTAGAGAGTCTCCCTGAACACTGTAGCCTCACCAAGCACAAGGATCTTTGGGCTAGATCAACAGTTGTAGGCTTTAAGGGGTAAAGGTGGAGATAACCCTGAATCATGCCTGTCGGAAAACTTTGTAGTGAAGAAGCTACAAAGAATCCATATATTCAACTAGTCCTCAAGAGTTCAACTTTGAATACCTCTGAAAGACACAAACAGCCAATCAGTGATAGACAAGTGGGAAGAACCAATAATAATAAGAAGAATTCATGATACAGATAAGTGAGGAAATACTTGCCTTTTTTCTCTGATCTCTTTACCTGAAGCCTAGAAGAATCAGAGCTCTTACAGGATTTAGGAAATCCTGTAAAAAGAGTACTCCACAACCAGGGTACTTGAATCTATTCATCCCTCAGGGGATGGTAGAAAAGGAAAATAGTTTGAATCCGCATAATATTGAAGTTGTAGACTTGATGAAGTAAGGTATAATTACTAAGCAAAAGTGCCTGAAAAACTTAACTGACTCTGACAAAGAAAAGTAGTTTACAATATAGGAACTATTAAGAAGGGATAATGAAAAATATTCTTGCCCTCATAGTTTTATATCTATGAGACTATATTTTTAATAACCTATTACAAATGTGTGAAAATCTGCAAAGACAATTCAATTTGTAACCTACCCTAGGTGACATGAGTTTGGGGGTACAACCGAGAGGAATGCAAAGTCCCTCAGCGGAACTGAAGGACCATGTTCTTTCCTCAGGCTTTTTCCAGCAATGATTCTTATTTCCAGCAAAAGTTCTTTTAAAACTATAGTGAGGTTGTAGAATAAAAGAAATGGAGCTCAGGTTAAAAGTAGTAAAATTGGGATGGCATCTGTGGCTCAAAGGAGTGGGGCGCTGGTCCCATATGTCAGAGGTGGTGGGTTCAAATCCAGCCCCGGCCAAGAATTGCAAAAGAGAATAAAAAAGTAGTAAATTTCTTTTTCTTTTTCATTTACTAAGCAGTAACAGAATGATTGGTGCTGTTATAACTATAAGCAGACAAGTCATGCCTTTGTAATCTTAAAGTATATAAATGTCATCTACATTTTTCCTTTTGAAGGTGAAAAAAATAGGAAATAATCAGAGAAGTGATTTGCTCTTAGAATAAATACTAATTACTTTGTTGTCATTTTCTGCCTCTTCATCTTTATTCATCCACCCATTCAACCTCCTACCAAAACCTTTAGGGATAAGACAACATCTCAGAGATTAACGGAGGATATAGGTTAACATTCTGCGGGCTGTTTCAGCTCTGACAATGGAGGCTTTACATATTTTTCCCTGAAAGACATTAGAATATTTTTCACCATTCAAAACCTAGGATAGCAAAACAGTTATCAAACCATTATGTAATCATGATACTGATTTGAGGTTTCATCGTATTTTATTTTGTACTCTCATATTCTCATCGTATTTTATTTTGTACTCTCAAGTTCTCATCGTATTTTATTTTGTACTCTCAAGTTCTCATCGTATTTTATTTTGTACTCTCATATTCCCTCTCTCCCCATGCTCCCTCCTTGCTTGTTCCCTGTCCTCCTTTTTTCTCTTCTTTGTGCAGGAGTCATCTCTATTGCACCTGTATTTTTTTCTCTTCTTCTTACAGGTATGTTGGAAAGTCAATGGATTGGAAAGAGCGTGAATAGGTCATATCTGTGAGGAGCTATTTAAGCAAACAGTGCAAGAACAGCCAGCACTGTTTTTCTCTGAAATCATGAAAACACATTTTGAGATGGAGATGCCAAAGCTGAAAGCATCTTTGGTTATTAAGAAGCAGAGTGAAGGCAGCCACCCTGGAGAACTGCTTGAACCTATAACAGGTTTCAAGTAAGGAAGAAATAAATTTAATTTTTCTTGTTACTACAACATTGTCTAGGTCATCCTGACTGATACACCAGCTTTGCATTACTTATTTACCCATTTTATTTTTTTGTTTTAATTTTCCTTCATCTTTAGGCACTTCTTCGTGTTCTTAAACACTCGTGATTGATTTCCAAATTCTAATTTTCTAAGCGTACATATATATGCATAATTGTTATGAAGAACAACCCCATGGGACTATTACGCTAGCAGGAAACTTTCTGATTCAATTTGAACTACAGGTGCTCACTAGGTGATAAAGCAAGTACTGGGTGCTGCTGCATGAAAAAGATGCCTTCCTGTGGCTGACTTAATTCACAGCTTGATTTTGGAGAGAGGATATGCACTAGAATCAGGGAAACTCAAACTTTAATTCCAGTTCCACGACCACAATTTCTTTGGCTGTGAATAATGCTAAACTCTTCAAGCTTTGGGGAACATCTGCAAAAGAGGCAAACGATATACATCTCATTCGTTGTATTTGGAAGTGATTAAGATGACAGGTGCAAAAATCTTTGGCATAGATTTGGTATTCAATAAAGGATAAATTATGTTTATTACTATGTCCTGTTTTTCTGATAGTAGTTGACCAGGTGCTCAGAGCCTCAGGAAAGAAAACAAGGGTCTTACTATCGCTCCTTTGTTCTTTAGCCTCCAGGGCCTGGATAGGGAAACCCAAGCTATGCAAGCTGTAAAGGCTTAGACACCTACGTTAAACACTCAGGTAGCTTGCCTGCTTTATTTAACTTGTTCATATCTTTAGAATTTTATTTTTAAAAGCCTTAGCTTGCCTTGTCTACATAGTCCTTTTTTTTTTTTTTTGTAGAGACAGTTTCACTTTATTGCCCTCCGTAGAGTGCTGTGGCGTCACACAGCTCACAGCAACCTCCAACTCCTGGGCTTAAGCGATTCTCTTGCCTCAGCCTCCCGAGCAGCTGGGACTACAGGCGCCCGCCACAACGCCCACTATTTTTTTGTTGCAGGTTGGCCGGGGCTGGGTTTGAACCCGCCACCCTCGGTATATGGGGCCGGCGCCCTGCTCACTGAGCCACAGGCGCCGCCCTACATAGTCTTAAAATATTGCTTTAGCATACTGCATGTTTTGTTTTGTTTTTAAACTGTTCTTCTTGTCATCTTTTGCCACCTCTGTACTTTGTGGCCATGTGGAGCTCTTAGTGTTTGTATGTTTGTTTTATTTCTCCCATTATTGGTTGCTACTTATTCTTCTTAACATATTTCTCCCTTTATCTTCATTCCTACTGGCTTTTAAGTTTTCCTCTATCTTTATAAATTTATACTCCTTTATATATTTATCTCAGTATTTAATTTATTCTTTTTATTTTCATTCACTATAGATTTAGCATTTTCATTACCTTAATGTAAATGTTTTAAAAGTTTTTTTTCTTTTTTTTTGCAGTTTTTTGGCTGGGGCTGGGTTTGAACCCGCCACCTCTGGTATATGGGGCCGGCACCCTACTCCTTTGAGCCACACGTACCACCCAGTATTTTTCTCATAATATTTCAGAACACTGGTGTTATGTACCATTTTTTATATTTTATTCCTTAGTTTTTTACCTTGTTATGCATGAAGGCCTGGCTCCATCCTGGGTAATTTTGGTTTTTTAGTAAGAGTTTATTTCAAAAAATTCTTTAGCTGCTATCACAGATAATATTCAAGGTTTGGTTGTTAGTTAGGTAAAATACTTTTAGGTGACTTTTGGTTTGTAAAGTTAAGTTCCACGGCTTGATCTAGAAAGGAGAGTTTGAGACAATTAGTACTAAGTTGATGTACAGTTAAAACATTCTCTGCTTTGTAAGCTCCTGGAGGGCAGAGACTACATGTGCATCAGGTCTAGCACAACTAAGTGCTGAAAAAAAAAAAAAAAAAACTACTTTGGATGAATGAATTACAAGAATGAATTGTGTCAGGCTGGAAGCTGAGGTGGCAGCCAGCAGGATGAGCTCCCTCCCTGTCAAAGCTGCATAGAACCTTCTATGTTATATGACCTAACGTTTAATATTTTCCTTTCTGCAACATAATTCCCTCACAGTCTCAACTCTTCAGTGAATTTTATAACCACTACATTCTAACTATGCAGTCACTATCTGTAGTCATGCAAGATAGGATCTCAAGGTATTTGTTTTTTTTTTTTAAGTGAAGCAAATACTTTATTTAAATTCATCACCAAATCACAATTTATCCAAATAAGCATACTGCAACACTGTTCTTAAAAGAATGGGCACAAATATGGCACAGACAATTCCATATCTATCAAAATACCATTTGTAAGAACCCGACTTATTTCGTGCTGTGTGTAAATGTGGTACAGCATGAAAAGAGTAGAATCAAAACTTAACAACAGTCCTTTCTTTTCTTTGTAACATGAAAAACATTTCACTACTTTACCTCAGTATTAAACACATTCATCGGACTAAACCACTGAAAAGTAGGAGAAAAGACTTAGAAGTTAATCTGCTACTGGAGATTCTTTCCAACGTTCCCTGGGATAGAAAGAAAAGTTTCATAGTGACAATGAAACATTCTGTACATTTAAAAATGCTTTTTTATTTTTAGTGCACTGCGCATAATAGGAAAGTGACCAATTTCAGAGCACTTTTCAACATGGACCTAATCATTAGTGCATTTTAAAATATGAACCTTCTGATTAGGAATGTTATTTCTAGGAAGCTTTCTATTTTTCTCAGGCTATAAATGAGGCCTACAGCTTCCCAAAGCTTCACCAGGGCCGCATGCCCTGTCATCATATATCGTGGTATACAAAAGGCATGTACTATCCTGCACATTTCCTTAAACATCAGGAAAAAAATATACAATAGATACAGAAGGGGGAGTACTTAAAACATACATATAAATACATACAGAATGATGCTCCAGTTTGAGAAGCAGAACTAGGAATTGCCAACTCCAGTTCCAGGATAAGAATTTAGAACCTTAAATCAGAAACATTATATGGTTATCAAGGGAAAATGGTAGGGTGGTCTTGAAAAGAGGCAATGGTATATGGCTATAGCTCCTGATAAAACCTCAGGATTGTCAAGGGCTCTCTAGAAACGAGATCAGTTCGTGTGCCTGCCCTCCGGTTCTCAAAGTTCTGAAATATCGGTCTCGAGTCTCAGCAGCAGAATTCATGCTCTTCTACGACTTGTCTTCACATTCTGGTCTTGCAAAATGACAGTGAATTCAAATGATGTTTTAAGATTCTTTAAGTTCTGGCGTTGCTGATTCCCTCTCGTTTCTCTGTCTCCTCCTGTGTTTAGGTTTTGATCTCCGTGTCTGACTCACTGAGCACTTTTCCCTCCTGAAATCCTGCTTCCTGGGCATCCTCCTCCTCTTTTTGTGTCAGTCCGTTTGTATCTGAGGACTCCTGGGTTAAGTCTCCTCAGGCGTAAGTATCTGCCAGGGCTGAGTTTTGGTTCTCAGGGTAATCAACAGCTTCACCTTTTTCATCTTCTTCGGATTCAAACTGTGACTTCTCTGTTCCTTCTTCTAACAGGGCACCACCAACATCTGGCACAGACTGTTTTCCAGTTCCATCTCCTGCTTTCTCGGATGGGAGAAGTAGCTCTTCCAGCTGCTGGTCATTTACACTGTAGCTCTCTACCTCAGGGGTCTTTTCGGAAGCATCCCTCACGTCTTTGGAAACATCAGAATGCACTGGTCTCCCGGCACTCAGCTCTGTCTTGACAGCACTAGTTTGGGTTTCATCCTGTGCAGAGGCCTTCCATTCACTCTCTTCTTTCTCTGTTTTCTGTCCAGCTCCCTGGCTCTCAGCTTTCACCAGGTGAGTCTGAGTCTGCAAATCAGATGTAAACGCTTCGATGGCTGTCTCTTCTGTACGTACGAACTGGTCGATGGCGGGCTGAATTATGTTTTTGACGAGTTTACTGCTCTCAGTCTCAAGTTCCAAAATGTCATGGCCAGCCTTTAAATCTTCCTTGCTACACTCACTCTGACTTCCTGGTATACAACCTGCTCCCTGACTTCATCTGACTTCCATTTCAGTGACGTGGTTTTCTCTCCTTCCAGGTCAGAACATAGCCTTTTTCACTAGTGGCAGATGTTATTTCTGGTATTGATTCTGCCCGAGACTCAGGCCCTGTAGGCTCAGCTTCTTCTCCTGGCAGAGCTGTGAAGTCTTCATCTTTTTCAGTGGGTTTCTCTTCCAGTATTGAATGTGCACCTGCCGACTCCAAAGTTTCACCTATCTCTAAAATTTTGACAGCTTCTCCTAAAACCTTCTCCTCCGCTACTACAGCGGATAGAGTTAATGATGCCTCAGAGCTCTGAACTTGAACTTCTGTGCATATTGCCTCCTCTTCACCTAGGCAAGGAAGAGGGCTTCCTTCCACATGGCTAACTTCCTTCTCCTCATCTGTGACAGTCACATCAAAGGTCTGAACCAGTCGTACGCTGGGCTATTCAGATACACTGGGTTCTTCAGATATGCTAACACCTGTTTTTTGCTCAAGTTTCTCTTCGCTCACTTGAGCTGGCTCTGCTTTCACTTCATCCCTTTCTACCTCAACTACCATCTCTCTCTCCACTGGGGTTGGGAGAGACTCCCTTCCTACCTCAACTACCATCTCTCTCTCCACTGGGGTTGGGAGAGACTCCTTTTCCACTTCAACTACCATCTCTCTTTCCACTGAGGATGGGAGAGACTCCCTTTCCATCTCACCTACCCTCTCTCTCTCTACGGGGGAGGGGAGAGACTTGGTAGGACTCTGGAGATCAACAGTGCCATTCTTTTCACGTTCAGCTTCTTTCAGCACTTCATCTTTAAGAGCAATTTCAGTGACCTTTTCCTGACTGATCATCACATCTGTATCGATAGGCATTTCAAGTCCTTCGACAAATGGTGCGCCTCTGGTTTCTTCATCAGTACACTGGCCAGCCTCTTGCATCACTTCAGCCTTCAAAATAGGTACAGTTTCCACAGATACCTCTTCTTCTGTATGTTCTAGAACATCTTTTCTTTTCTTCCTGGGATTAAAGACCAGAAGGTGCTGGAAGCCTCTCTTTCTGTGCAGGAACGGACTCTGCTTCTGTGACTCCTGGCTGGGTTCTGGGGTGCAGCCTCATCATCTTCCTGGGTTTCCACGATCTCATCTTGCTGTGCCTCATCTAGAGCTCCCAGATCTGCTACTGGGGCACTGTCACTGGTCTCACTGCCTATGGGGGTTTCAACTGAGTCAGGGGGAATGGCTTGTTCTACTAAAATTTCCTGTGATTTTACCCCAGCTGAGGTTTCGGCTTGACCAGTGCTTATAAGCTTACTGGACTCTACACTCTCTATGAATTGAGGAGCTTCTTCGAAGCTTTCTGGGGTGGCCTATACCTCCTCCCCTTGGGTAAAATGTTCAGTTTTAGTCTGTTGTGCATGAACTTTCAACACTACATCCATTTCTGTCTCTGGGCCTGATGATTTAGAATCCTCCTCTGCTTCTTCCAGCTCCTCTGATAGTTCTGATTCTACTTTCTGCATGGTCTGAATTGTGTCTTCTGGCCCAGTGGTGCCATGCAGCTGGGATTCCTCTTTCACTTTTTCTGCAACTGCCTGTAGGACCTCTTGCGTCCGCCTCTCTTGCTCATCTATGTCTGGCATACCACCTTCTATCTCCTGAACTGGTGTGGCTTCCTCTGTGGTGTCCGGAGAGTCAGTTAACTGGGAAACTGCTGACACCATTTCTGTGGTCTCTTCAGCCCCCGATCTTTCAGCTGCTTCTTCAGCACAAAATGCCTCTGTTGTTTCTGCAGCTGTCACAGCTTCAGAAGTTACCTGCACCTGATGAACGAGTTGTCACAGGCATCTCTGTTCTCTGGCACAGATGTGGAAACCATGGAGGTTTCTTCTGCAATCACTTCTCTTTCAAGCACCTCCCCAGTTAATGGTGTGGCTTCACCTTCTTCTTCTTGTTCGGCAGGTTCGGTCACGGAAGCAGATATCCAGGAAGGAGACCTCTCTTCAACACTGGTAGCTGCCCTGGTCCCATCAACAGCAGCCATAGCCACTGTGTGAATCAGCCTCGTACTGAGCTCCTCGGATACATCAACAGTTGCTGTCTGCTCCGGCTTCTCCGCACTATTTTGGGCTTGCTATGCTTCCATTTTCTCCATTTCTACCGCATCATATTCAGACAGAGGGACTACGGCTGGAACGTCGGCATCGTCTTCATTGACCTCTCAGGGTAATTGTATTTGAATTTTAAAGGAAGGATTTGTCAAATAAAGCTGAAAACCTTCAACTCACCTGGTTTCCTACGTGCATTTTGTTTGCTCTCTGTCCCTAGTGTCACACAGGAGGTAAGAATTTGGAGAGAGCCTGCATCACCCCTCCCCTCCCTGGGAGGTAATATCTCCTTCTGCTCCACTCTCCTATACTGGCTTCCCAAATCATCTTAGGGATTGTATTCCAAAATATCACAACTGGCTAAATGAAGAGAAACACAAGCCATAAATTTATCTTAGGCACACAATAATCTTATTTGGGGAGACAGCACATTTGAATTCCTGGAATGGTGTTTATTTCTTGCATCAAAGACTGTTCATGTTACTGGCATTTGCCATTGACTAAGCTTTGTAAAATTCATGCTGTATCAGGAAAGCAAAGTAAGCACAAATTTCCTGGTTTGAGTTTGGCAAGCAATTAGTTGGTGTGGAATCTCCTAGATGTCCTCAGGGAGATGCAGTGAAGATTAATGATTAAGTGTGCCAAATACAGTAGCGGATTACCTGGATTCACACCCATAGTCTGTCACTGAAGATTTGTGTGAGTTTAAATAATTATTCTGCCTCTTTTTTTTCCTGTGAGACTGGGGAGATGATAATAATACCTTCATCTTAAGTTTTCTGTGAGGATTAGAACAGTAACTGGCACCCAATAGATGCCAAGTAGGTGTGGCTGTATTCACTATTATGATAGAGATAAAGTAGGGGGCTGACAATTAGTTTTTGGGAAACTCAGTTTACATTATGTTCTCAATTGTATATTTTCTGTCTGAATCCTATCCTTTCTTATGAGAGCAATGAGAGAATCCTCCAGACCTATAAACCTCTTCCAGGTCTGTTTTTATGACATATTCTAAAGGACAGCAGAAGCTATCTAGAAATAGTGTAAGAAAAGGATATGCTTAGGGAAAATTGTTAATGGCAAATGTCAGGGTTTTCAGCCCAGAATAGATTTTTTCCTTAACTCTCAAGATTTAAAATAACTAAAGGCCAAAAACTGCTGCTGAAAACTTCAAGAAAAGTTTTACACCTTCGCATCTGGCTGTCCTCTGCTTAAACGGAATTGTGGAGGGGAGAGTTAACTGTGAAAGAAGAGAAGAAGATAAGGTTAAAATAGGCTAGGAAAAAATTGGAGGTGGTCTTGTCCTGCTATTCCAAGCTTCCAGATAAAGAATTACAAGCTCAAAAGAACAGGGTAAGTCAGGGTAAATGGGTTCTGAACTAAGTCTGCTATCAAAAGCCAGTGAGTAAGCCAAGAGAAAGCAGATGACTCCTTAGCCTGAGGATCTAAGGTCCTGGAATGGATAGAAACAAAAACTTGCTATAAACATGCAAGAGAAGTAGCTAGTATTGGTTGGGCAGCTGCACTTCAATAAATCAGTTTATACATTTTAATTTTTATTAAGCACTGAATATATGCCAGGTCCACTGATCACATAAAAAGATGATAGAAATACTATGGTATTGAAGAATAAGCTGTAAAATTCAGTGACTGATTAGATGGGGATGGTGAAGAAGAAGAAACTCAGAAAACTTCTCAATTTTGTGGACTATCAAAAGCACTAGTTTTGGAAGAACAATGAGATGTTAATTTTTGGTGCATCACATATGCAAGTCCATTCGAATGTGATGATTTACCTTAAATATCTCTACTTGTAAGAAAAACACAACCTAATTTTCATGTTTTTAAGAGAAATGAAGAAGTGGACTTTAATTTACTCTTACAAGAAAATGATGAAGGAAAAGGCATCTGAGATGATAATTATGATAAAACATGGAAATAAGAGAGAAAGTATTTCAAAAAGATTGTAATAGCTTGATGAAAAAATAAACAGGGAGAAGGAGATAGAAGGAGTGGATGAGTGACCAGCTCCAGAAGGGTTGAGTTCAGAACAAGTGTGAAAGAATTAGCATTTCCCAAGAGAAGAAAGACCACGTTATCTAGGATTGGAGAAGAGCAGAAGATCTCTTTATAAGTAGACGGAAGAGATTTATCTTGGGTTCCTTAAGTCAAATAAAGGGAAGTTATAGAGAGATAATATTTTGTCTAAATATAAAGGTGAACGGTTCTTAATATGGCCAAAGATACAATTGATCATCTAGCCTGATTGTGAATTATTTCTGACTGGAGATAGGCAAGAAACAGCATGCCTTCGAAAAAAAGCAGTTCATTCCAATGGCCTCATCTCATGCTGACTCTCAGATTTGCAAGACTCATTTTATACCTTTGCTTTCTATTCTAAAATATACTGAACATTTTCTTTTCTTTTTTTATTTCCAACTTTTTTTTTTATTAAATCATAGCTGTGTACATTAATACGATCATGGGGCACCATACACTGGTTTTATAGACAATTTGGCACATTTTCATCACACTGGTTAACATAGCCTTCCTGGCATTTTCTTAGTTACTGTGTTAAGACATTTATATTCTACATTTACCAACTTTCGCATATACACTTGTAAGATGCACCGCAGGTGTAATCCCACCAATCACCCTCCTTCCGTCCATCCTCCCCCCTTCCTCCCCTCTGAACATTTTCAAAGGCTTAGAAGCTAGAAAATATTGATGTTTAAATTAAGTTGGTAGGAAGACATGAAATCCCACATTTGTCTCTGATATAACAGGGAGGAGTGTGTGTTCACCTTTAAATGGCAAAGAAATGAAGTTTGCAATAAGCCTAAATTTGGTCATGTTGATCTTTGCAATGTGATAAAAATTTGAGGACATGTTACCTTACAACTTAATTGGATAATGGAGTGCAGATCATGGGTGTTGGGAGAAAGAAAAATGTGATTCTTCTGTTAAGTTGCATAATAGAGGTGGTGTGGGGAAGTGGTTAGGAGAAGGGAGCAAGACATGTGCAGCTGTAGAAATATCCTTGCTAGCTTATCACCAGCACGATGTGGAAGAAGTCATCTCTCCCATCCTAAAATTTACACTTATTTTAGGACAACGGACGATTAGCTCAATACAACCAGTAGTTAATAATATAACACACTGCTAACTTACACAATCTTCTCAGACGAAAGCTCCCAGTATATAAACTGATTAATTCATTTTGGCTAATACTTTTGAGTCTTTGAAAATGATCACTAGTGCTGCTTCCTATTTACTGGTGGACAACTCCATATTAGACATTCGTTTAGAAAGATAACCTTGTGTTGAGCATGAACTAAAGCATAAAAAGACTAATGGCAGGATGTTTTGTAGGAAGGAAGGTGAAAATTTTTATCCAAGTGGAAAAAATCCAGAAACAAAGGGAACATGAGATAGAAGGAAGGACACATTCAAAATGAAGAGCACCTGGGTGGTGGCACCTGTGACTCAATGGGGTAGGATGCCAGTCCCATATGCGGTGGGCTCAAACCCAGGCACTGCCAAAAACCACACACACACACACACACACAAAAAAAAAAAAGACAGAAAGAAAAAAAAAAGTAAAGAAAAAAATCAAGAGTACCCTTCCTAAAGAAACAAGATAGCCCAAGATAGTTCCTAATGATCACTAATTCTTCTTCTAAGTGACCATAAATCAGACTTTGAATAAAACATTCTAGAATCAACAAAAGTATCTTTGCTAAGATAAAGAAGCCACCAAAGGACAAGAGTCTGAGAAGGCATGAAGAAGGGAGATCAGTTCAACTAGTTTTCCGAGAAGGTCTTTTCAGGTTTATAGATACAGAAAGAGAGAGAGAGAGAGACAGACAGACATAGAGTTTTAGTGAGAAGAAAGAACAAAGTAGAGAGAATAATAAAGATAAAAATTTAATAATTGGAGAATATACATAAAAGATGCCCAGTAATTATGTGCAAAATTTCTAAAATTTTTCAGTAAGTTAGAAATTTTTCAAAATAAAAAATTAAATAATTAAAATCAAAGCAAAAAACCTGATTAAAAAAATTGGACAAAAGACCTGAATGGACACTTCATTAAAGAAGAAGATGGCAGAGAAGCAAAGACGCTTGACATAAGTCATTAGCAAACTGCAAATCAAAACAATGAAAAAATACTATAACATACTTAATAAAATAGTCAAAATCCCAAACCCTGACAAAGCAAATGCTGGTGAGGATATGGAGCAACAGGGCCTTGCATTTATTGCTGATGGGGGTGCAAAATGGAAAAGCCACTTTAGAAGACATTGTGGCAGTTTCTTAATAAACTAATCCACCAATCACAGTCTTCGATATTTCTCCAAGGGAGTTCACAATTTATGCCCATGTGAAAACTTGTATGCAGAGGGTTACAACACCCTTACTCAAAACTGCCAAAAGTTGGGCGGCGCCTGTGGCTCAAGGAGTAGGGCGCTGGTCCCATATGCCGGAGGTGGCGGGTTCAAACCCAGCCCCGGCCAAAAACCACAAAAAAAAAAAAAACTGCCAAAAGTAGAAGCAGCCAACATATCCCTCAGTAGTTGAGTGGACAGAAAAGCTGGTGCATCAAAACAATGGAATACAATTCAGTACTAAAAAGAAATGAGCTATCAAGTCATAAAAAAGATGTGGAAAAATCTTAAATGAGTGCACGCAGACACACACACACACGCATATATATCTTCTTTTTTTTTTTTTTTTGAGACAGTCTCACTCTATCACCCTGAGTTGAGTGCTGTGTTTTCATCATAGCTCACAGCCACCTCAAACTCTTGGGCTCAAGCCATCCTCTGTCCTCAGCTTCCTGAGAAGTTAGAGCCACAGGCGCCTGCCACAGTACTCTGCTAATTTTTCTACTTTTAGTAGAGACGGGGTTTCACTTTGCTCAGGCTACTCTCGAACTCCTGAGCTCAAGCAATCCACCTGACTTGGTTTTCCAGAGTGCTAGGATTAGAGGTGCAAGCCTTTGCATGTGGATATTACTAAGTGAAAGAAAATGATAGGAAAAGGCTTCATATTGTACTATTCCAGCTATATGACAATTACGGAAAAGGAAAAACTATGAAGATAGTAAAAGATCAGCGGTTGTTTGGGGTTCTGTTGGAGGAGGGGATAATGAGCAAAGCACAGAGAACTTTTAGGACAGTAACATTATTCTGTGGTATTATAATGGTGGAGACGTGTCATTATACTTTTGTTAAAACCCATGAGTGAATCCCAATAAAAACTATGGACTTTGGGTAATAATGATGTGTTGATGTAGGTTAAGCAATTATAACACATGCACAACTTTGTTGAGGATGTTGAGAATGGGAAAGGCTGTACAGCCTTCAAAAACAGCTGTATTGATTTATAGAAAGCTCGAATTAATCAACAAAAAATGATCCAACAATCCTGTCTACCACTGAGCAAGAGATATGAACAGAACTTTCTCTGATGAAGACAGATGAATGGCTAACAAACATTTGAAATAATGCTCATCATCCCTGATTGTCAGGGAAATGCAAATCAAAACCACCCTGATATACTACTTAACCCCTGTGAGAATAGCCCACATCACAAATTCTCAAAGCTATAGATGCTGATGTGGATGTGGAGAGAAGGGAACACTTTTACACTGTTGGTAAGTGTCTTTTTCTTAAATTAAAAAGCTGGAAAACTGTCTAGTTACATTTCTTCCCCCCCCCAAAAAAAAGCCCGAGTGGATAGTAACTGAGTGTCTAGGCAATATATATAAAGCTAAGGGAATTAGAAATTTTTTTTTAAAAGTCCTCAGATCCAATTAAGGGAGCCCTGCTACACACGAGCTAATCACTACTAGTGGTCCTCCTTGACTCCAGGAGGCTGGAAGACATCCTAATAACCCCACTCAGAACGTTGACTTCAAGTAGTCTTTTTCCACTTTCCAACTCATAAGTTAATATTGTGCTAATTCTATTTCAGACTACTTTTTTCAAGTTGTTTTATGTACAATGCCAACTTTTAAAAAATCACTAACATTAACTGGACAATAAATGAAGCCAAAATCACTTTGCAAAAAGAAGGGAAAGCCCAAAATCTCACTTTCTTTTTTTTTTTTCATGTCACACAGGTAATATGCCCACGTCGTGACAAGACTTGTGGGAGGCACATCTCACCCATGTGCATGAAAACCCAATCATCATGCTTATGAACTACGAAAGGATCCAAAATGTCACTTTCTATGCATCACCCAGTGTTCGGTTTTATTCAGAGTAAAGAAAAGGGAAATTTTTGATCTTGTGAGAAGAAAACCAGCCATAGGTTTGGTATCTGTACTTAAAGTACACAGGCAATGAAAACAAATTCTGCTCATACGATGGATCTGCCGCTTCATTTGTCTACTGCGTTTCCAATATTAATGGTAATAAACAGACCAGGGCAGCTAGTTTTTGAAGCAATCCTTACAGTGTTGTAGTGTCAGGCACAACCTTTCACTTCGCTTCACACTGGTTCTCTCTGCACACCTGAGCTTCCTCTCCTTAGGTAATGTCATTTTTGACGTGAAGGTCTTGTGAATCTCCTTGTTTTCTCCTTGATCATACTGGCCATAGCCTTGCATGTAACAATAAGCAAAAATTTGATGTCTAAATAGTTGGTAGCCAGAATAAGTTCAAAAAGCATTCCTTGGTCAATTTTCAGGAATTCTTGATCCAATACAGGGATATCGTCTTCACTTTTCATCATTCTCCTTGTCCTCGGGAGGACGGTCATCCTCTGTCATCTCCTTCATCATTCATTCCCAAACCTGCCTTTTAGGAATACCTGGATAGCTTTCACACCCTTTGTTAGTGACCACGCCATACTTCTTTATTCAACAGGTACTTAATGAACAGAGACTTCCAATATGGTCTTGATAGTCACAGACTATAGAGCAATTTCCATATCAACTTCAAATATCTCCCCATTAGACTCTGCGACTTAATGGAAGGCATAGTATTTGCTCTGAAAGGACGACCAGCCAGAGGCTGATGAGAGCTGGGAGGTGTCAGCACAGTAAGAGAAAGGCAGAGGACAAGGCTACCGCCTGAACTCAAGAGTCCAACATTCTGCAGAGTAAACATTCCCCTTTCCCCATTTACATCTATCTGTATCATGTTTGGGACACTTTGGAGGTGATTTGTGGAGTAGGAAACTTGTGGAAAACTATAGTCATTTCATTATCACAAATGACCTACCCTGGCATCAATCTCCAGACACGCTAAAATAGACTGCCAGATTTAGCAAATAAAAACACAGGGCTAAATTTTAATTTTAAACAAATAATATATTTTAAAAAATATAAGCATGTCCCCCAAATTGCATTTATTTTGTAATTTATCATGCTAAAAATGTATTCATTCAATTTAATGCAGCATAGTACACTAAAAATTACTCTGTACTAAAAACAATTATTCATCATTTATCTGAAATGCAAATTTTACTAGGCATCCTCTATTTTATCTGGCAATCCTATGCTGAGGCATTTTAGTAGCAATGTCTTTCTCTCCTATTAGAATTTAAGTCCCTTTATGACAGGGATAAAGTAATTCATATTAAAGCAGTGCATGACACACAACAAACACACAACAGAAACGTGCTGAATAAATGAATGAATGTAAAGGATAAATTTTTAAGGACCTCAAATTTGTTCTCTCCATGAAAATTCTTAACTTTGAAATTTTTGTCAAATCCTCAATCAAGTAATGATTATCTACCTCCAGAAACACTCTTTACCTTTGTAGGTCCAATTAATATAATCATTTCTTTTATAGTTGTTTAAAACTTTTATATAAATGGCAAATTATGCTTATTGAGAGTGATAATACTTTCAGAGTTTGGGTTTATATGCGAGTTTGAATTTACAAAATACTCCGTGGTGGTACGTAGATGAGAAGAGAAGGGATCTAGTTCACCAAGTTAGCGCTTTAGACTGATGTGCTGTCTCTGTCTCTCCGCCTCTTTCTTTCTTTCTCTCTACACACACACACACACACTCAGATTCTGAATAAAGGCATGTAGTGTCACAAGTTTATAACTTTAACTCACAATATCTGATGCATATTTACCAGCTAACACGTCTCAGAAATGTTCATCACCCCAACACAATCATAAAATATGAAGTTTTCCTTTCTCTCATACCTGGGCTGATTCAGTGACCTATTTTCCAAAAATCGCAACCTCCCACTCCGTCATCACCCCTGAGAACTATCACAACCACATCAGCTGGTCCTTCAGGTCTATTTTCCATAGCTGTCACTCAGTCTCATAAAACTGGTTACTATCCTGTTCCTCATACAAACCTCAATAGCAACATGACTCCTCCCTCAAGGTAACTTTCCTGACTGCCCAGACAAATGATAGTAATCTTAATTATGAGAAACAAATTAGCAAAAACTATAGATTCACATTCCCATTTACTGGAGAAACTTTTTTTTTTTCAAAAGTGCTATTTTGGGGGATCTAACTCAAAAGAATGACTAGTGATGTGAATTTCTGGCCCACTAAGAAAAGAGTTAAGAGTGATGGTCAGTCATTGTTCCTGTTGGATTATTCTTGCAGGCTAGTGTGGTATCCTGGATAACTGGGACCTCTTAGAACACCACACACTCCTCTAAGCAAATCTACCTTCCTCTAATAGTTAAAGTTCTTGTAAGTTTCTTTTGTGATTCTCCCCTTGCCTTGTATTTCAGGTATGTGCTGCTACATTTTATCTAACCACACTCAATCGGCTCAAATTTAATTCTTGTAGGGTTTTGTAAAAAAATAACATAGGACATCTGTTTCTTTCACTCTTATCTCCACTGCCTTTGACGTCCATTTTTTTTTTCCTGCTAGTCCTTCTTGTGTATCACAGATCTCTAGGAAACCTTCCCTTTCTACTCCAGTCAACATTAAATAAACACCTCTGAACTCTCAGCGCATTTCCAGTTTACAATATGTTCACCTCCATTTTCCTCTTGTGTGAAAACTCAGGAGAGTAACTGTCAATCCCTTTATAATCCCTGACACATTTCTATTTCTATTCACAGGAAGACTAAAATCAAGGATCAACTTATTAATATTGGCATGTGTTCCTTAATAATCCCTAAATAGTTTCAAAATCTGTTACTAGACAACTATAATTATAACCAGCAAACTGCACGGTTAGGTAAATGTTCAGAGGCTGTGGATATGAGTGAGAACTGGTAGTAACACTTGAAATACTTTTATAACCCAGTTTTGTATGCATGAAGTTTCCTTTCAATTTTTTAAAGCTAGAATATTATTTTTTGAAACAGGGTACGGGAATACACTGTACAGGTGCCTACATGAAATTGTTACTAAGAATACCCAGGATAATTCTAGAACTTGACTTTTCTGTGCCTTAGATGGGACTCCTAAAAGGCTCCATAGTGGGCCTCATATAAGAAGGAAAATGTACTAATAGCTACATACAGAGTATGTTATAAACGAAAATCTCACGAATTTTCCAGGGTGGGTATAGGCAGGCTCTTGCGGAATGAAAGCATTACATTATCATTGTTTCCTTGAGGGGTCGAGTGGTTTAACAAACATTTAGGAAACACCGATTTTTTTTTTTTGCCATTGTACTAGGAGCTGGAATTATATGTTATTTTATACTCTTCAATCAAGCAAGTAAAGAATATTGCCGTGCACTTGGGTAGTTCTGTCCTCAGGACCACCGCAGTGGTGAAAGTTCCCCCACGCAGCTGTGCACAGCAGGACAGTTTGGGGTCTAGGGAAGGGGCAGGATGGGACTGGTCATGATCAGGGCTGGGGATGTTTGGAGTCAACTGCCTCAAAGGGAATGGGGTCTACTGGTTTGGTTATTTGGAAAAACAAAAGAAAAGGAGAGGAGAACCCCGCGAACTCGTGAGCCCCCACCACTCTCTGCTCGGACCCACTACGCGTCCTCAGGGAGGACGACAATTAAATGAAAAACACTCCCGGGTCAACCTCTGGCTGTGCGTGACAATGGCGAGGGGCGAACGGCCTTCTTTTCTCTTCCAAAGTGATGCAGAGACATTTTCTCAGGGAAGATTCTAAACCCCAGCGGGTTCCACTAACTCCAGGGCAGCTAAACCACTAGCAGGAGACAGAGGGAGGAGCGTCGGTATGTGAACTGCTACGCTGGGACCCGGAGGCCGAGCGACAGCCGCGCCCCTGCACCCCCCGCGCGACCCCGGGGCCGCCGCGCGCTCCCCGCCGCGCGGTCCTGCGTCGGGGCCCCGCACCCCTCACCCCCCCAGCCCCGGCGCCGCGGCGCGCACAGCCCGGCCGGAGCGCGCGCCCGGCACTCGGCGCGCTCAGAAGGCGGCCGCGGCAGCCGGCGAGGCAGACAACTCCGCGCGCCGCAGACCGGCGCCTCGGCTGCAGGCTGCCCGGCTCCCGCCCCGCGCGCGTCCCCTCGATCGCTCTCAGTCGCTCTCGTGCTTCTCCCTTCTCACTCCTCTCTTTCTCTCACCACACGCACACACACGCTCGCGATCTCACCTCTCTACAACTGGAGGATTAAAGAAGAGCATTTCCTTGGCGCCCCCTCTCTCCACCCTGAGAAGCCGAGGAGCCGCGCAGCCGGGGCCCCGGACCTCTGGAAATGCCCCTCCTACGGCGCTTCCTCGCCTGCGTCCAGCTGCTGTGTGTTTGCCGCCTGGGTGAGTGACCGGGCCGCGGTGGGGTTTCACCCCGGGATCGGTGGGGCGCGGGTGGGGGATCTCCGCGGATTCGCTACTTGCTGCCGCCGCCGCCGCCATCTAACAAGGAGGAAAGAGGGACGGTCACCTCGGTTCGCACGGCTCCTACGGTGTCGGTAGTGGCGCGGGATGTCAACTGTGTGGGAAATTCGCGCCTCCTCCCCACCTCGCGGGGTCGCCACCCTCCCTCTGCCCGCGGGGTCGCGCGGTCCGGACGCTGGGAGAGACGAGCTGGGTTGCTGGGTCCCTGCTTTCTTCTCTTTTGCAAAGTGTGGAAATGGCCTTGTAGATGTACAGACCGAAGATAAATAAATGTTACGAAATGCAACTGTGGTGTGGGGCTACATACTGTACTGGATTGCTGCTGTTCGTTTTCATGCTACAGGTATCATGGGCTTAAGTGAAAACACGTGCCCGGTACACACACACACACACACACACACACACACACACACACACCCTTGAAAGGTAGTAACAGGAACAAGCACCAACCTGACTTTTCAGTGTTTTTTAGTACTTTGAATTTAGTCACATTCAAGTCCGGGCAGTTACTTAAAAAAAAAAAAAAAACAAGTTCAGTCAGAACCTACCTGCACACTGCCACTGCCGCCGAAGTCACAGGAGCTGCGGGTCCATCTGTTTACTCATGGATTCATCTTTCATCCACCACTGTCCAGGCTGCACGGTAAAAACTGAACTTGCATTCTGGAATTGCCAGTTTGAGCATATACCTGGGGTGCAGATTCAAGTTTTCCTATCATCTTCCAGAAGAATTATAAGATTGGATTTTTGCATTTTATTTTTTTCCTTTATGAAGCTTTTCCATAAGGGTGGACTATAGTAGATTTCTGTAACCTGAAAGTTACATAACGTTGTGCCTCAGTTTGTTAGTACATACATTTAACTCTTTTCAATCAGATGAGCCCAAGTTTTAAATTTTAGATGGCTCAGAAGAGAATACATGTTGAATCTACATTTTCGTCCAATAGATGGTGCTGCTTTTGGCAAAGTAACATTTACAAGCAGAAAATCGTTTTCAAGCTCTAACTAATGAAACTTACATTGCAAATATGGTCATAATTGCCCACAGCCCCACTATATGCAGGAACGTGGTTTAAATTCTAAAAGCTTTATGAAAGTGCTCAGGGATGGTGTGATACACACACAGTTGGCGGCATCTTTGGTACGGGCTGACTCCAAAACCTCCCAGCTGATTCTGGGGATGGGAAGACATTTTCGAAAAGTGCTGTAGCCATCAAACATACACCTGTTGAATTTACACTTCTGTTATGGGTCTATTTTATCAACAAAGCCAGGTCATCTTGGTACTTTTAACAATTATTTAAGTAAGTCTTACATTAGTAGGGAAGGAAACCAGAGAATTTTGCTTTGAATGTCATGAAAGCCACAGTTGCCAGAGTACCCTGTGAATCTTTTTCTTTTAAAATATTGAGATAATATTCACATATTATGCAATTCATCTTTTTAAGTGTACATTTCAGTGGTTTTTAGTATATTCATAAAACTGTGCTGCCATTACCATTATATTACTCTAAAACATTTAAATTACCCCCCCCCAAAATGACCCCTTGCTCATTAATAGGCATTTCCCATTCCCATGACCCCAGGCTTCTAGCAAGTTTGTGTCTATAAATTTGCCTATTGTGGACATTTTACAGAAATAGAATCATGCAACATGTGTTTTTTCCTTTGGCATAACATGGCTCATCCATGTGATGGGATTTATCCGTACTTCATCACTGTTTGTGGCTGAGTGATATTCCATTAAATGAATATACCACTTTTGCAAAGGTTTTTCCCAGTAAAGCATTATTTTTAGCCTTTTAACTGGAAATTTTCTTTAACTTTTTGATAATATAAAATGTAAGCATAAATAATTGAATTTATTGTTTAAGACTATCACAAGTTTATGTAACAATTTGAATTTAATACCGTAATGAAACTCAAACTGTGTTGTGGATTTTTTGTTTGTTTTATTTTGTCTTCAGACCTGAAGGGAACTTGCTTTTGTATCACTTACCATTTTGACAAAGCTCTTTTCCTTTTACATTCTTGCCAACAGGCTGATATAGAGCCACTGGCAACTTCAGATGGCAGGAATGTCTTGATTTGGGGGTAGCATAATTTGAATAGCTGAGGCACATTATCTACAGATGAAAATTTCTGCCTCCACTTTAACTATTTTTCCCTCAAAACCAATTTCGGTGTTTTTGAATGTGTTTATTCCTCATTTTATGTCCTTGGGACGTGACATGTACAATAGGTTGTCATAATGTCATATGTCTGCCCACCAACTGACATTCACTGTACAAGATGACAGCTCAATACAACTTGAGCATTAAGCTGCGGCTCTCACCATTTCCCAGGCGTCAGTTGTAGAGTTCACTTAGGTGTTCTTTAGTAGCAATTCAGAAAGTCTTAGAGATCAGGATCACATCACTTTCTGAGCCCAAAATGTCCTGATGTTTTGAACCAGGAATATAGACCAATTGCTTCTTTCAAATATCCCTCCAAACAGAAAATTTATCCATGTATATGGACTTTAATCTTTTCTTGCCAGACACTGAACAGGTATATCTGATGGGGAAAACTGCAGAGGCTTTACTGTAAGGAGGCTTAACTTTGAGTCATAGAGGAGAGGTAGGTGTTTTAAGAGCTTTTAAGGAATAGCTTCTTCCAATCAATGAGAACTTAGGATCTTTCAATTAAGAGAGTTACAGCACTTCAAGATACACAAAGTTCAAATGTGTAAGTATTAAATATGTAATGAATCAGATGCTGAACTTTTTAGTCATGTCTTACTGCTTTAAGGTCTACATTAACTACAAATTACACCAAACTACTTTTCAATCATTCATTTCTTAATTTATCCTGGCTATGAAGTCAGTGGAATTCAGTTATGTTGTGACTGAGTTTGGTCTGTTTGTCCTCTAAAAACAAATTGCAGCCTCAAATAGAAAATATTCATGCTTTTCTTCCCAAATAATAACATTCTCCATTCAGAAAATTAATTACCTTGATTTGTAGGGTAGCAGTTTTCTTTATTTCGTTTCTCTCCCCTTTTTATGCAGATTGTGGTTGTTTGCACTCAGGGAAGTTTGCCAGGATACATCATTTCATTGATGAATTCATTTCTGCTCTCATGTCTGCACTAGAGATTTAAGATCTTGCTTAAAATTTCATGTGTGGGAATTTTGCTTCTGGCAAAAATTCAGGTTTTTCTGGAAGCATAATCTGCATTTCCCCATTCCCTTTACTTTAAGAAGATTTAAGTAATGTCTGACCAGCAATTTGCCAACCGGCAATTTGCCCACTGCTCAGACTATAGCATGGAAATTGAACTCCCTCAGTCAGGACCAGAGGACCTCAAAAGAAGGACTCGATTAGCGGCGCCTGTGGCTCAGTTGGTAAGGCGCCGGCCCCATGTATTGAGGGTGACGGGTTCAGACCCAGCCCCGGCCAAACTGCAACCAAAAAATAGCCGGGCGTTGTGGCAGGCGCCTGTAGTCCCAGCTACTTGGGAGGCTGAGGCAAGAGAATCGCTTAAGCCCAGGAGTTGGAGGTTGCCATGAGCTGTGTGAGGCCACAGCACTCTACCAAGGGCCATAAAGTGAGACTCTGTCTCTACAAAAAAAAAAAAAAAAAAAAAAAAGGACTCGATTAAGACGATGTTCTTGTGTTTTATTTCTAGGTACCATCAACACACGTGTTTATTACCAAGATTTTATTACATCTTCTGATTTCATTTTCCCCCAAACGCTTTGGTGTCATTGTTTTCATTTTATACCTTTTACACATCAGGAAACATGGGTTCAGAGAAGTCCAATAACCTACCTAACATTGCACAGGCTGTTTCAGCCTATATGTTCTTTCTGACTCCTGATACAGAGGCTTTTCGTTTTATTCCCAGGAGATCAGTTTGGAGTTTGCTAGTTTCCTTCTATGGGATGTGATGGTACATTTCAGAATCTCATGTGTTTTCTTTCAATCCCCTTCATAATTTTTTCCATATACTCCCATATTACCTTTTTGTTCTTTAAAAAAAAGTTTGTAACACACCTTTCCTACTTATACTCTCTTGGAAGTTTCAACAAATGCACAGGGTCATGTAGCGACCATTGTTATCCAGATATGGAACAGTTCCATCCATACCTACTTGAGCTGCTCATTCATAAAATTTTTAGACGAGTGCCTGACTTGTCTTAGACAATATGTTAGACACTAATAATTCAGCAGTGTTCTGACACTCATCTTGTTCAATCCAGTTAATCTGAATCTGTCCCACAATGAAAACCTTTAAATCTCACTTTTAAGATATTTTATTCATCACAACTAGTTGAGAATAGCAGTCTTTTCCAAACATCTCTTAATGTGTTGAATATGTTAACTCTCAAATATGTTAAAATGCTTTCCACTCCATCAAGAATGCCAAAGGTAAAATCAGAGCCAACTTCATCGTAATTTAAATTGTATTTAACTTTTATTGTCTTATTGGAAGCAATTCCATGCAGGAACTGCAGGTTACAAATGAAAATTGTGCTTTTGCGTATTTTTGCAATTCTTCAGAGACAAGTGTAATATACCCCATAGCCATTAAAAAATGTGTATCATATTGCTCAATCCTAAAACATTTCTATTGTGGAGCTGTGCTGATACCATAGCCACTAGGCAGATGTGACTATTAAATTTAAAATGTTTTAAAATAAAATAAAATAATTTACTTCCTCATTCATATCAAACCCATTTCAAGTGCTCAGTAGTCTATGTGGCTAGTGGCAACCACATGGGACATTACAAATATAGAACAGTTCCAACAGCACAGTTTACTGGGCAGCGCTGTTTTATGGCAACAGCAGCAATAAAGTTATTAAAGTCATGATTGCTGGTACTTGTGAGAAGTTGTCAACTCAAGTGGAAAAATTTCTTAGTTGCTAAAATTATTTAAAGTGTTGATGCATGTGGGTTATTTGTGACTCATTTCATTATCCATACAAACATCGTAGAAATACTTCGGTGGCCCTTGGTAGAACATCATAGGTGAAGATAGTTTAAATGGCTACTTTGTGGCATTTATAGGCTAAAGTTGAATGGAAGGAGAGAAATTAACTCCTGGTTTGGGAGTGAGTGCTCTGTTCCCACAGCACATTTTCCATAATTTGTTCTAGCATCCACTATATTGTTTTGCAATTTACTTGTCTCCTCTCCTAGACTTAGCTCCTTGAGGGCAAAAACTATACTTTATTCATCCTTGCATTCTCAGACATAGCACATGTAGTAGGTGCTTCATAAATCTTTAATGCATAAGGTTGTAGAAAGATTGTACCATTAAGCTTCTTAGAAAAAAAATAGCTTTTTGTTGTTGAAGGTGGAAAATTTCCATTGATCTTTATTTAATTCTGATCTGAATCTAAGAATAAGGTCAGCATTGACCTTGACCTGTCCATCTTTAATGTCACTTGTGTTACTAGAATTTCATTTTCATTGATTCTCCCAGAAATACAGATACAAACACCACCTCACTCCAGACACTATATATGTGTGCAAAATAAATCTCCTGTGATTGATACTGTGTGGATAGTTGGAAGTACAGTCTTACGTGAGCATTCAATTCAACATGAGTTGGCATCAATAAGTCTTAGATATCTCACAGCTGACTAGGGCACCAAGTCACTGAATGTACCTCTGTGTGTGTACTGCTTGTATATTGGGGAGGAAAAGGCATTGGGGTGCTGAGAAATGAACTATCTTGATCCTTTGAAGATTATACTCTTTTCATTCAGTCAAATACTATCATATGGGATTAAATTTTCTCTAGTCAAGCTGGTCACAAAGATAGTGGCTCAAGACAGAAAACCAGGCAAATGATGGGAAGCCCAGCTAATCATGTGGCTATTTGTGCTTTTGGAGTTTGTCTGTAGTTTTGTCAGTAATCCCAGATGATGTGCTGCCCCCAGCTTAGCCCTGCACACAGCAAATGTTCAGCAAATATTTGAATTTGTTGAATTCAAATGCAATGGGGCACAAGATGAGGTAGAACTCACTAGAGTCAAAAGCAGAAAAAAGGGAACTTACTCTTTTGTTGCTATTTTGTTTTATTTTCTTCTCTCCTCTCTCCCTCCCTTCTTTTCTTTATTTATTGCTATTTCCTTCTCACATTCACTTATTTTGAGCATGAATTTATGATATATAATACACATAAGTTTTCTCCTCATCTTGATGAACAGTTTGATAGGATTGGTACTATTTGACACCATTAGTTAAAAATATTTTTACTTTGTTAATATAATTCAGGAGTCTTTATAGTTAACAGCATTTTAAATATGAATTAACAGATGTTTCTGCCTACACTATCCAGTGTGTTGAAATGGGCCAGTTGTTCTTTTCTTTTTTTATCCTTCAGAATTTGTTCACAGATATCAAAGTAAACTCAGTTATTCCAAGTTCCTGGTTAATGTGAACTTTCTCATTGTATTCAATAAGCATGAGTCAATTTATGTACACACAAAAAAAGATATTTTTACAAGTTCCTTTGCAAATAAGTCCTTATATATTTAAAAAGAATAAGATATTAATAACTAGGAAAGAAAGATTTCCTGTTAAAATATTTATAACAATGGGTACACTACAGGTCCACTCTTGGAGAATCATTCTATTCTCTCTCTCTCTGCTTTACCCTTTAGCACTTTTCAGTAATTTTTCTACTCTTTCCCTGTCCCTGACTGAGCTGCTTACTTCTTAAATCCTAAAGCTCTAACATATTTACCTAAAGAGGGGCCTTGATATGGGTTTGTCCAAGGGTCCTCAAACTTTTTAAACAGGGGGCCAGTTCACTGTCCCTCAGATCGTTGGAGGGCCGGACTATAGTTAAAAAAAAAAAACAAAAAACTATGAACAAATTCCTATGCACACTGCACATATCTTATTTTGAAGTAAAAAAAAAACAAAACGGGAACAAATACAATCACACTGCCTCATGTGGCCTGTGGTCCGCAGTTTGATGACCCCTGCATAAATGCAGTACCTTAGTAGGAATAAAAGCAAATATTGCTTTTCAGAATGATCTCTTTAAGCAGAGATCATAGTCACAACTAGAATCCTGATCACATGATTAGAAAATGCTGGCCTAGAAGGAACTTCATAGACTTTCTCATGGTTTTCAATCATATTGTCATCAGATTAAAAATTATTTCCTTAAACAAACTTTTATCCACTTACCTTCTGACAGTTTCTTGAATTAGATTTGTAAAGGTTGTGTCTCAGATGCCACAAAGAATTGTACAGAATTGCAATTTGCTCCTTGAGGAGCATGTGCGATATTGTCATGTTTATATTTCACTGGACAATAAGGTTGATAACCATTTATCTAGGGCAGCATTTCACATTCATGGCTGCCTTCTGGACTTATCTGTCCCCTCTAAAATTCATATGTTGAAGTCCTGACCACTTTGCTGTTATTCGAAGGTAATTAAAGTCATGAGGGCTGACCCATCATGAATGGGATTAGTGCCTAGATGAGAAGAGGAAGATAGCAGACCTGTCTTTTGCTAAAACACGTAAGGGCACAGGAAGAAGTCAGGTGCCTGAAAGCCAAAAGGAGACCCCTCAGGAGGAATCAGACCTGCTGGCCTTCTGATCAGGAATGTCCCAGGCTCCAGATGTGTGAGAAATAAATTCCCACTGTTTCAGCCCAGTCTATAGTATTTGTTTATATCAGCCAGGGCTAACTAATGCAACTGGGGAACTTTTAAACCACACTGAAGCCGAGGCATCACATTAAGTGCTTTATAATGTGTGAATGCTGAGCCCAAACGTGGACATTTTCCTAACACTCCCTAGGCGATGGCAGATTGCGGCCAGGGAGTCAAGCGGCATATCTAGGCCAACCTTTTAATACTGCTAATCTTAGTTCAGTTTTCTTAAGGAAGAGAGATTGATGAGTCCTAAACAAACCTAGTACCACAGGACAAAGGTCCTGGATATCTTCCCATCTCTTTCTCCTCTTCTTAAGACAGTTTCAGTTTCAGAGTAACCCTAGAAGGAGGAGTATGGACTACAGTGGTTGACCTCATAGTCTTTACAAGCCAGAGGAGCGTCAGGAGGGCAGAGAGTCTTGGAGATGATCCAAAGATTCAAGTCTGTCGGCAGGTGGGAAGATGAACAAACCAGCCTCTGAGATGGGGGTCCTAAGTGACATTTGTACCAGCACACAAGACATAATCATCTTCCATTTTGCCAACAATACTATTCTTGCTGTTCCCTATTCTTCTTTATTTTTTTTCCACACATAATTTATTAGACCCAGGCTTATTGTTTTCTGTTATGAAACAGATAAAAGATTTGGCTATATTTTTTTTCATTTCAGCTATTTATTGTGTGTGCGTTTTACCATAATATTTTCTTTATTTTTCATGTTTAAGCTATTTCTTTTTACTATATTTGAAAAGCACTAATACCTCCTTTTAAAATTAATATAACCTTGTCTAGATGTTCCAAATTACTACTTTAACATACTTAATAGTCAATAGTGATGACACAAGTACAGAGAAATTCAGCGCATCTTTATCAAACATATTCTTAGTGATAAATATTCCTCTAGGGAGCTTATTCCTGTAGTCATCTGCCAAACCTTCACAATATAGAAATATGTACATATAAGTAGTTCTCATGCATGTCAGAATTTGTGGACTATGGGCATGGGAGTTGTACAGGGATATATTCATTCTTAAATTCACTTCTAGAAAGATTTCTAGGAGGAGATTGAGTTGGATATAGACCCTACAGAATGGATAGATGAGGCTTCATTGGTCACCAGGGAACAAAGAGCATCAAGGGAAAATGGTTGCTAACAGCAAAGCAGAGAAGGAGCGTGAGACTATGGTGTTTGGGGGGCAGGAAACAATCAGGAGGGATTTTTAACCATGGGAAGTTTCAAGTAGTAGGTAGAATTTGCAATGGCTGATTGAAGGTTTTGGAATTTGAAATCTATTCATTACACCCGTGGTCCACAACCCCCAGGTGTGGGTCAGCACTGGTCTGTGGCCTGTTAGGAACCAGCAGGAAGGAGCCTTCACTGCAGGAGGTGAGGGGAGGGTGGGGGAGTGAAGTGTCATCTGTATTTACAGCCACTCGCCATTACTCACTGATTCTTTTTATGTTGAGTTGTATCATTATCTCTTTGTATATTACAGTGTGATAAAAACAGAAATGAAGTGTACAATAAGCGCAATGCATTTGAATCATTCTGAAACCATTCTCCCCATCCTCGGTCCATGGAAAAGGTGTCTTCCAATGAAACTGGTGCTAGTGTCAAAAATGTTGGAGACTGCTGCATTACACAATGGAAAGCTACAGAAGGGTTTGGAGTAGGGAAATGACTTGAGTAGATCTCTTCATTTTGGGAAGATCACTCAGGTATCGGAGTATGGGGTAGATTGAAGCAGTATGAGATATGGAATCAGGAAGCTTGGTTAAAAGGCTGTTACAGTGTAGTCACAGTGGAAAGCTGATAGATTATTTGGAATATAATGATAGCATCCCCTTGTATAGTATTTTAACGTTTAACAAGCACTTTCTCATACATGACTCCACTTTTTTTTTTTTTTTTGGCTGGGGCTGGGTTTGAACCCGCCACCTCCGGCATATGGGACCGGTGCCCTACTCCTTGAGCCACAGGCGCCGCCCACATGACTCCACTTGATATAAATGTCCTTGGTATCATGGATAGGACGTAGTGCCATTTTCTGGAGTCAGGCAGTGGTGATCCTCAAGGAAGTATCTTCCCCAGGAAGGTAAAGATTCAGCGTGGAACAGGTAGAAATCAGAGAAATATTCAGAAAGGAAAAGTGAAGACAACAATACCCCAAATTCCACAGAAGCTGATAATATGGAGAGAAGAAGAAAACTCGAGGATTGTAGCTTAAAGCCTGCTTCCTTATTGATTGGTGGAATTCTAAATTTGTTATAACAAGACATAGGAATTGAAACTAGACATTTTCTCCGAACAGATTAACTCAGTGCCTGGAGAAGCAATAAGAGGAAATAGTGTGGCTCAAAATGATCTATTTTGGTTGAGGTCATAGTCATAACGTAACCAAAGCAGACAAACATTTTTTAAAAGGATAGACTTGAGCATATTTATAGTTTTAGGCCAATTTTGTCAAGCGCTCATCTCGAAATTATTTACTATATTCCACCTTTGAAACCCTCGTCATTGTCCTTGTTACAGTGAACACATGTATGATTGTGACATTTCAGCCAGAATTCTGCCAGGGACACAGGCTTTCTAAATATCCACAAAGTCAGCTTGCTTGAAGGCTGTCATATTTGTTTGGCATAAACTAGTATTTTTTTCAAATTGCTTGCAACTTGCATTTTACATAAAAAATAGTGTAGTAGAAAGTCATCCATAGATAAGTCTTCTCAGAATTTGGTTTTAAATTGATTTTAGATATTTTTTCCCTTTTAATTCATGAAACATACAATAGAATTTTGTTATCGGCTATGTCTGTATTAAGATACATGAAGTGTTAAGTTAAGGGACCATTTCCTTTGGGAAAAAGAGAAGGTGACAGCTGTTAAGGACTAAAATGTAAGCATATTTTTTTCCTTATGTAATGAAAAAATACATTGTTCTGTATGAGTTGGATGCAAGACTTTTATCTACATGAAAAATATGACTAAATGGAATGGATTATTCATTAGAAGAGTTTGGTTATACTGAAGTTTCTTTTGATAGCTTCCAAAGTAGGGAAATGACATGTTAAATATGTTTATGTATGTTATGTATTAAACACATATTTTTATGTTTATATATGCATTTAAATATACACATATATAAATAAGGCTATATATATATTTTTTCTTGCTGCTCAAAACTGATATTGGTTTATTGTGAATATTTGATGATTATATCATTTAGGAAAATTATTAAGTTTAATTGTAGCACATATCTTACGTACTTTGAGCCTGACTTTCCTGCCTCCAACCTAAAGACATGACATCAAAAGTCACATCTTCATCTGAATTTAATAGTTACTATGCACTCTACACTGTGTTTGGACTTTAATAAATACTTTTGTCTTTGAGGAGTTAATCTCGTTATGGATATAGAATGTACAGAAAACCTTGGTGGGGCCATATGAGAAAAGGAAATAAAATCAATGCTAGAGTGTTTGGATCAGATTTTAAGTCAATGGAAATTCAGAAAAAAAGAAAGGCAAAATAACTATGTGGATTTTTTTTTAAAGTCTCTATGATGATATAAGCAGCACTTCTTTTGGGGCATAGAACATTTGCAGTTTCATTCAGTATCATAAGCTCACTTTCACCCTTTTTGCTATATTCAAGAAACAAAAGGATATGCCTCTGTTAGTCATTTAGATTATTTACATAAGGAAAAGCTTAAATGAAGAAGTTAGCTGGGTTTTGCATCATTGCTCTGAAAGGCATTTGGTGCTCCTCATTATTCCACCCTACCACATTCAAAATAATTGTATAATTAGGAAAATATGTTAGCAAAATGCGTATGTTAAAACCCTCTTCTTTTATGTTCTGTTCAATCCTTATACTGAAAAAATGTCACATAATTTCTACAGTTAAGTCTATGCCAACTTGGGGCTTAATTTTTGGTGGCGGAAGCTGCTATTTTGTGAGGAAGGTAAGGTTTTGGTGCCAACACTTCAAAGAATGATTGGTATGCATCTGACTTTTGGCTAAACTGAAGAATTTTGAATATAGATGGCAAAACTGTCTGCAGAATTAATTTCTGTGAAGGAAACATAAATATGAAATCACTTCTAATTAGTGGCTAGTGCATGTTGCCCTTGCCCTTAAATCCTTTCAGGTATAACACTCCGGGGCACTATCTGTCTCATAAGAAAATTTCAATCATGTGCTGTCTTACCTGTGATTCCAACTGATTTTCTTCTTAACCTTTGATTACTTTTTAACTATTCAGTATTCTTGGCAGAAAAACAGATGTACACAGCACATCTTGTATTACTCCATGAATTATTCAACATTTTATACCAATCCTTCTCCCCCAAACAGCAAAATACCCATAAGAGGGCATTCTCATTTCCCTTCTGGAGGGAGCTTTTAAAGATGTCCTCTTTTTATTCATATTTTAAAATTAGAATTCTATAGCATCTATTAATTTGTGGAAAAATCCTTTCAGTTTCCATAAGTATAACAAGAGGTTAAGTTGTATTAGACCTGCTGGCATTCAGGTAAGTGAAGATGAAATATTTAGCCAGATAAGCCTCTTTATTATTGATAATGGCAAATAACCTGCTGTGAGGCAGGTTGGTTCTTCCTCTGGCAGAAAAAAGGGCACCTTCGCGCAGTGAGTTTTTAGTTATAAACATGAAAAATGCTGGCATCTTAAATGTGAGGTTTTGAGACTATCAGACACAGTCTGCTGGAGATTGGGTGATTGCACTACTGGGGAAATCTCGCTGAAAATAGGTCACCAAGAAAAGATTGATATTGACTATTTTGTGTGGGAGTAATTATACTTGATTGTTTCATTTTGTTTACAATCCAGTATTCCAGACTACGCTGTTTAAATAAGAAAATATTAATATGTGTATATAGATAGTATAATCAATTGTATTTAGGATTTGTGGAATGGAGTTTAAGTTCCCACTAATTCTCACAAGGTCCTTAAATGTTATTCAATAATAATGAATGAAAAGTTTTTTCATATTATATATGTTCTCCTTCATTCCCCTGAAAATCCTAAATACACATAATAATTGATCAAAATATAGCAGAAACTCCCAATGTATTATATAAAGCACACACACACACACACACACACATCCATGGAAATAGCAGCCAACCCATTTACTATCCACCTAGGGAATCCTCACCAGTCTGCTCTCTTCCCCAAATGTACGTAGTTCAACAAATAACTTTTTAGTTATTACTTAACTCTACATAAATTATTCCTTATCCATGGTCAAAAATAAAAGCTTTTTGCAAGTTTGTAGCAGTCGATATTAGAATGCCCTAAGGAGAAGGACTTTGCTTTTATATAGTATGTTTCTGTAATTCTCAGAAAGGAGTTCTTTTTTAATTGACTTCAGTAATGAAACACAACATAGGTATCCTAGGGTCCCCATCCATGGAAACCTTTGTGAAAATGGTGCATGGGGTTTGTGTTTTTTCTACTCATCACTGGTTAGGACCCAGTTGTTCATGTAACTTTTGATGTCATATCGTGCCCTTATCAGGGCATGCTGAGTACATCAAAACTTGAACTCAGGCTACCTGTCCAACTTTACTTACACCAACACACGTGGGTACCTTCTCTTTGGCTCAAACTTTTCCTCTGTCTGCGGTGGCTTTTGGCCTCATTCAGGCATTGCTAGTTGTCCTCTACCTTCTCTGTGAAACCTCTAACAGATCACTGTTCCCTCCCAGAGGAAGGGAAGCATCATCTCATCCACAATGGCAGAGCACTCACCTTGTACTTTCTTGCTCATACAGGATGTGCTCAATAAATACTTATGCCATAAATAAGTGAAATTCCTTCCAAATCACAATCAATTTAAAAACAGCAAATGCAGTGGGATCTACCCAATCAAATGTTAAATGTTGCCACCACCAACTCATTCAACATATTCTTTAGTGGAGTAAGAAACTCTAGCATTTGGAATTAGAATTCAGTTCACCCTCAGATTCACTCAGTCCCTCTAATTTAAAAAAAAAAAAAAGCTAAAAGTAGGTCAATTGAATCACATTCTCATTTCAACAAGTCCAAGTGTCTATATAGATTTTGAACTAGACTGGCACACGATCATGAACAGTTTCCTAAAGGCTTTTCCTTTTGGCATTCAGAATTTTAAGAAAGAAAATTAAGTGATTGGAATAGAGTACAATAGTGAATACAGAAGAAGGGAAGAAAGATGACCGTGGCCAAAAACACTAGAGAAAGAGAACTATAAGTTTCTTTATTTTAAGCAGCGGTGGGAGAATCTACTTTTTGGCCTGCACAGCGGATGCACCATTGCTGTGGGTAAGTTTCCCCTATGTTTCCTGTCAAGCCAGGATTTTAATGAAACAAAAAGATACCGGATCTGTCTTACTAACACCTCCTCATCCCTCCAACATCCCAGCCAGTGCCAGCCAAAGCATTTCTCTCAGTTCCTTTAATCCCTTGTGACCAAGAACAAGATCTGAGATATGTTATATCCCGTTTGATTCAAACCTGGAGAAAGCCCTGTCTGCTTTACAGACACTATTTACCTGTTGCTGTCAATAGCTGTATCATCAACATTTTATCATGGATTGAGTGCTTTAAAAATTTTAAGCAGCATGAACAATTTGGAGAGTAAAGGTTGTTTTATCCTTGAAAAATAGAGCCACTGTTGCTGATATTTCAGAGTTTTAAAACTTGAGAATATCAGGGAATGCTCTGCCCTGCTTGAGGAAGTTTGAGGGATATTCTGAAACTATGTATTTTATGTCAAACTTCAGAGTTTTTCCTCTTTGGTTTTCTGAAATTGTTTACATTATCCAATGAAAAAGCCTGAATAAGACATGTAAACCACTGAGATTATGAATAAATAAATTGATAAAAATAAAAGTCTACCAAGGTGGGAAAAATGTTTACATAAATACTTTAGAAGCTGGTGTTCTGTTCAGAAACAATAGCTTAGTTATGAGACTAATAGATTGATGAAAATTATTTGCACAGATTTCTGTGAAGAACAATAAGAAAACTCAATTCAGAAAAACTTGTTCTGATTAGAATAAGATAAAGAAACCACTAAAATACATAACCACTTACACTTAAAAATAGTCAATTTTTAACTTAATATGATTAGTTAGACATGTACTGAATAATAGGTAATGTAAGAAATTATTTTAAGGCCATGTGCAATGGCTCAAACCTAGAATCCTAGCACTCTGGGAGGCTGAGGTGGGAGGATTGCTTGAGCTTAGAAGTTGGAGAGCAGCCTGAGGAAAAGCAAGATCCTGTCTCTACCAAAGATAGAAAAAATTAGCTGTGCATGATGGCATATGCCTGTAGTCCAAGCTACTTGGGAAGCTAAGGCAGGAGGATCTCTTGAGCCCAGGAGTTTGAGGTTTCAGTGAATTATGATGACACCACAGCAGGGCACTCTACCTAGGCCAACAGAGAAAGACTATGGCTCTAAAAAAAAATAAAAGAACAACCACCACCACCACCACAAAAAAAAAAAAAAGAAAAGAAATTATTTTGAAATGTTTTTTTGTTAATATGCCCATGACAAAATATAATCATTATAATTTAAGAGATACATAATTAAGAGAAAACAAGACATCTCAGGAAAATAATTATGGTGCTCAGGTATTTAATTAAGAGATACCGAGAAAGAGATTGCTTATTGAAATAAACACTGACACTTGATAGAAAATTAGCTAGTTTATTAAAAGTTTAATAACTATCATTTTATTATACAATAGCTAGAAGCAACAGTATTTCATCTAATGAAGAATTGGCAAATAGCTATAAGCAATGATTAAGATTTCTGTCAGATTTAATTTGGGTAAATCAGGTTTTAAAACACAATTACATAGAGAATGAATTAAATTATTGACATTTTAAAATTATGAGCACAGAAAGGAATTGGGTAGATTTAACATTAATTTTTAAGGGATGGATATTTTCATTATGCTTTTAAAAGGCTTTAATTTTTTTAATTATTTAAAATGAGGTCTGAGAAATATGAGAAGCCTTTGCACAAAACCGCCATTATAGTCAGTCCTTTGGAGGCAAGATTAGTTATAAAACTATGTGTAAGTTATGCTTTTGGAAAAAGATTTTGTGGGCTCTGAAATTTTTGATAAGAAATTATCTTCTGTGCAAAAGCAGAAGGAGATATAAAATATTAGGGAATGTAAACCAATGTACCATGAATCACTTTAGAAGATCTTCCCGCCACCCAGAAGCAAGGCTTTGTGTGAATGCTTAGAGCTAACTCTCTGACAGAATTTTTTTTTTTTAGCACTATTCCATTCATAATTAAGGCATGGGTGTTAATTATTAGCTTCACATATGATACTATAAATTAATCAGTAAATGTGCTTAAAATAATGAGTGTTTCTTAACATACTGTTGCTTCTATGGTTTAAAAAAAAGATTCTTCTCTTGACTTCTGCCACTTTTCTCTCTTCTGCTTACTGCTAAACTTTTAAGAAGAGCTTTTTATACTTTACTGTTTCCATATGCTGTCCTGCCATTTACTTTTGAAACTACTGTAAACAAATTCTGCTTCCACAGCTCCAAAAACCTGTCCTTATCAATCTCGCCAGCTCCCTTGAAATTGCTGTACCTGGTAGTCCGTGTTTGGGTCTTCATTTTATTGACCTATGAACAGCTTTTGAGAGTTTTCACTTTGGGATTCTAGGGATGCTCTGTTCACTTGACTCCCACAGCACTGTGCTCCCCCCGATTTCCCTGCTGTCTTGCTGGCCTCATGCACTGTACTTGAATGGCTTTCTTGATCTCTTTTGCTGGTTCCGTCTCCTCTTCCCAACTTGTAAACACTGGAGTCCCTGAGACCCATTCCTCTGTTTTCTGTCCACACTACTGATGTGATTTATGTTTGGCCCCTCCAAATCCCATGTTGAAATTTGATCCTCAGTGTTCTGTGTGGAGCCTAGTGGGAGTGGGGAGTGTTTGGGTCATGAATGCAGTTTCCTTATGAATGGCTTGGTGCCCTCCCTGAAATAATGAGTTCTCACTCATATTAGTTTGTGGATTTCTGGTTGTCAAAAAGAGCCTGGCCCCCCTTCTTCCCTCCTGCTCCTTCCTTCATTGTGTGACACCCTGGTGTGGTTAGAAGCTTCCTAAAGCCCAGCAGAAGATGCCAGCACCATGCTTCTTGGTGAGAGTGCAGAACTGGGAGCGGAATTAACCTCTTTTCTTTATAACTTACCTAGGCTCAGATTTGTTTATAGAAATGCAAAACAGACTCACACAGCTACAGGCATGGTTATCTCATCCCCACATTCTCTACATCAATGACTTTCAAATTTAGATCTCTAGACCAGAACTCCTACCTGAACTCCATGGAGGAGCCCATTGAGGAATTTAACACATGCTCACACCTGTTGTCTTCAAACTTGATCTGCTGATCTTGCTCCCATGATAGCTCCTAACCTCTACCATCTTCCTTATTTTAATAAATATCAGTGCACATAGTTGCTCAAGACAAAGACCTTGGAGCTTCCTTTAATTCCTCTCTCGCACAACCTACGTTTGATCTTCATTTGCAAATGTCAGTTTATCTTCTGGATTTTGATCTCTATCCACTGCCACTACTTATCCAAGTTTCCATAATTCCTTACTTGGATTATCGTGCTGCTTTTCCAACTTGTCTCCCTGCTTTGCTGCACAAATCAACCAGGGTTCAAATGTAAGTTGGATTGTTAGGTCTGTCTGGATGTTCCCTGGTCCCCTGGTTCCTAGTGTCAAGAACAAATACTGGTACTGAGTCAAGCTGATGATGGAGTGATCACAGATACAGAACAATCACACACACAACATTTATTGCAAAGCAGAAGTAAGTCTCAGAGGGAGGAATGGGTAATTCTCCATGTGTGGAGGAAGACCCTGAAGTCAGAGCACACTCTGTCTTTTATATGCTCACTAGTTTGTCCCGCCATTCTCTTGTTAGTATTGGTTGCCATTTCCCCGCCTTTGGGGTGATTGATTACATAAAGATTATGTAACAGATTATGTAGCAGATAGGGTTATATAACAGTTTCCTTACTATGCATGCATCCTCCTAGAATCTTTCATGAAAACTCCACTCTCGCTATGCTAATTAGATGTTAATGAGCCCCAAATCAGTTAACAGTCGCTTGAACTCCTAACTGTGTGTGTTCCTACTAGGGAACAATTGCTAGCTGCAATTTGGTTCCTAGCTACAGTTTGGTTCCTGCCCTTTGCCCTTAGCCACTGCCTTGCAACCTGTTTACCCTCTGCCACACCTAACAAGATCATGTCACTCTCCAATTTGCTGCTTCACTTAAAGTAAAAGCCAAAATCCTACAGTGTTCATCAGGCCCTGGATATTCTGGCCCTGTATTACTTCTCTGATGGTCTCCCTGCTCATGCTCCCCTCACCCCTCCCTTTGGGCCGCACTGGCCTCCTCGCTGCCCCTGAATCACCCAGGCGCATTCTTATGGTCTTTGTTCTTGCAGTTCTTTCCATCAGAAATGCCCTTCTTTTATAATTCTTCGTGACTACTTCCTCACCTTCTTTGGTTTTTGCTCAATGTTACCTTTTCACTGAGGACTTTCCTGAGTATTGTATTCTGGTATTATTATCACCTCCCTCCTCAAATGCTCCCTATCTCCCTCTTTCCAGCCTTCATGACAGAGGGGGAAATCCTATTTCTAAAAACTAAATAAATAAATAAATAATTATCAATGAAATGTGAAAGACCAGATCCTTTAGATATCGAGGCAAATTAAAATAAAAATGGAAGTTTGGTTTGTCTTCTTTTCCCCTCCTTGATAGATTTCTGTCCCATCCTCCCAGATTCTTGTTTTTCTCCTTCTGCACCTTATCTGGCACCTCCCCTTGCCAGATGCTCTTAGGCTGCCTATTTAGCCATTCTGTCTCTTTTCCCGATCAGAATTCAATTTTCCTATCTTGACTATTTAGTTACATTTTTCTTTATTGATTATCTGATCAATATAATTCATGTTGGACTTTGTCAAGTATTAATAAGGGCATATACATATTTTAAAAGAGGAGCACATTAACATCAATGACTCTGGAATTGATATAATACTGAGTAGAATTTTAAAAATATTTTTGTTTTTATAAAACACGTAACGTGCAATCTACCTTCCTTAAATTTTAAAGGTACAGTACAGTATTGTTAACTTTGAAAAGAACATCTCGGGAACTTTTTCATCTTGTGTAACTGAAACTCTATACTCATGAAACAACTTCCCATTTCTCCCGACCCCCAGCCCTAAAAACTACTGTTCTGTTCTCTCCTAACAGTTTACCTTCTTTACATACCACAGCATAGTTCATAACAGCCAAGATACTTTAATCTGTTTTTCCTCCACTGGCAATTTGTCTTAATATCTAGGTCGGCAGTGGGTTTATTTAATAATAAACATTGCCTGTATGAAGAGAGAGACCAGCTTGCTTAATATTTTCATTATTAATAACAATCATTTCTTGAGATATTTGTGGCACCAGACACTTTGTATTTGTGTTCTTGTGTAATCTCCATAGTGCTATGACTGATATTATTGTTGTTTTTCTTATTACTTTTCGTCTTCTAACTTTCTTAAAGTCACAACTGGAAAATGGTGGCAGAATTAGGATTTGAATCTAAGCCTGCTGATTCCAAAGCTGCTGCTTTTACCCTCTACTCATAATAGTGGTAAAAATTAGAGCTTGGAATAAGTTTGACATAAGATTATCTTAACATAAACATCTCTAAGAACTAATCACTCTATGGGAAAAAAAGTGTAACATCCTTTCTTCAAAACCAAAACCTCAGGTGTTTTCCATGCACACCTTTGCTAACAGAGTAACTCCTGCCGTGATACTTTGAGAAGCATGGACATTCGATCTCATTCTTCTGCCTCCCTTCATAAAGTCTTCTGTCCCCACAGCCCTGGCATTCAGCTGTGCCTGGCTAGTTAGTCTGTCTTCTCTGTCTCTATCATGTTTACCCCCATAAGTTCATCTTCACTTTCTTCACCAAGATAGAAACCCAAGCCAGAGTCTTCCTGCCCATATCACAGCATTTTCTACCCTGAGCTATGCACAGCAGCATTCTCTGCCTCTTTCCCAAATAGTATACTGTGAATATGTTTGCTGCTCCATGGGCAAAAAAAGAAAATGATCAAGACACAGTGATTGTAGTGGTCAGAAAGACAAAGGAACAGCATGTTATATAAGGCAAAGTTATCCATTCATGATCTCGTTACTCTCAGTCATTCAACTAGAGCTTTGAAGCATGTGTAATTTTTTCCAAAAAGGTTTTAGGTGGTATCATAATGGATCCAATCGTTAGTATAAATTTTAAAATAGAAAAACATTTTTTTAGTGAAGTAGGAAATCCTATATTCATCTTACTGTTGTACCACTCAGGGGTATGTTTAAATACTAGAGCAGCAGAAGTAATACCTGAAATTGTGTACACAGAGGTAGGGCATGCCTTGCTGTTAAAACAGAACAATACCAGGACTCACTAAATTCCCTTCAGAGAAGATCTCTTTTCACTTTGGAAGAATTTGATGGATTTTCTCATGTTCTTTGCATGGTGGTTAGTTTAAAAGAATTCAAAAAGAGCAAGACATAGATCCATAGTGGATCAGAAGGTGGCTGTGCTGTGAAAGGAATTTCTTGGAAATTTTATCTTCCGTTTTGGTTAGCTATGATATAAACTTAATAGGTATTGTCTCTGGTATGTTCAAATTGTATTTTCTAGAGGATGAAAAACACAAGTTTGCTGTCAACCCTTAGTGTTTTTCTTTTAAATAACATTTTTCTTCCCTGTCAGAATACCGCCAAATTCATTTCTGTTACTACACTTCCTTTGGATAGGTGAGGGAATGATCTTGAATGTGTTTCTTTTGAGGAAACTGAGATGTCTGCTCAAGAAGTGCTGCTGAATGCTCCTAGATAACCAAACAAGGTAAAATCTACTCTAAGAATAAGTACATTTTGCTAGCAAGAGAGGTGTTTCATATCCTTAAAATCTACCAAAAAGTTCAGAGGAGCTCTTAGTAAGTATTTGAGGTTAATTAGCTTCAGGGGAAAAACTAATGCAGAGTATATACTTAAGAAGTAAAAGAGGGTTATGGAGTAGAATCGCTAATGGTGGCATGCAGGAGGAATTAAAATGAGGTGACACTGGAGAAAGAACTCAGCAAGTCCAATCTAATAATTCTGTTCATTCATTCATTATCATAAAACCTCAGATTATTGCTGTAATTAAAATTATCTTAAATAAATATTGGCCCTCATTCCTTGTTCTCCCTCTCTCAGCTTGGGTTAACATGCAAGTCCCAGAATAGTTAAAATCTCTCAGCATCAGAAGTCCTTCCATACTAGTGGCTGTCATTGGACTGAAACTGTAGTGATGTGAACATATCTCTATCTTCTTCTTTTCCTTTTCAAAGCCTGTTAGGGGTTATAGTTTACATCAATTACATTTATTTTCAGTCATGACTCACAAATGTCTTTACTTGCTCCTACTTGAGGACATTTATGGTTTCCAGGTCTCTCAAGTACATTATCAGCATCTTTCTTCATTATATTCATAATATTTTACACGTTACACTCTGGTTATATGGAAGATAAATTCTTCTAACTATACAAGTTCATATTTTGTTTTAGTTATTGGAAGGTTTTATCTTTGAAGTTACTGAAAATTCATGTTTTATTTAAATAGAGTGATTTTTCAGGTGTTTTATCTAGTTTCTTTCAGACTGTCTGTCTTCTGAGGAAGCTTGGATGCTGGAGCTCTTGGGAGTTAGAGCCGAGCATAGAGAGGATGTGGACTTGGGAGAAAGGAATAACCATGCTTGACCTGGGGAAAGGGCCAGAGCTGATGGGAAGGCTCTACAGTTCTGTGCAGATCAGGCCAAGGCTGTGCAGCAGCTTTTAACTGGAGCTGGACAGCTCTTCCAAGATAGTATTGCATGGTGTACATGGATTGAAGTTGCATTTTATGGACTATTAGAGACCAAGCACTGGGCCTGGGACAAGAAAGCATTTTTAAAGTACAGGTAAACTCTGGAAATACCATGTATGATTCAGAATCCAGATCTTTAAAAGCTGTGACCAGTGTGTACTCAGTGGTTAAATGTTGGGACCTGCATTGCAACTGGAATAGACCCAGATCCATTTTCCAAAGAGAATTCTGAGCCAGCCAATAGAAACTCTCATAGCTGGAGTCTGAGCCAAGGTTAAATGGTCTTTTACTGGGGCAAACAACATACATGAATAGGCATTGAAACCTGAGAGACAGTTGTCAGGAGAACATATCTGGTTTTCAGAGAGGAGAGGTCAAGTTTGGGAGCTGGCAGGAAGTTAGAAACATGACCAGGGAAGAGGTAAATAAAAAGGGTGAACCGAAACTGGATGCCAAAGACACAGGGTCATAAATGTGAATGAGGGTCAAAGCCTTGGCAACTCAAGAAACCAGCACAACACAGGAGAGGCCACTTGCCCTTCATGACAGAATACAGGCTTTACTCTGTTTCTGATGCCTTTCTGTTTATCCCAAGAGGATCACACCCTCTTCTGTGAAATCACATTGTGTTGATGTGCCTTTCTTATTTATTACATTGATTGTATAGTAATTATTTATACATTTCTCTTCCAAGTCTATATTGTGGAGTCCTCAGAGCCATAGACTAGTTCACCATAGGACATATGAATGATGCTGAATTGGCAAAGAGATCTTGAGAATCTCTGCATATGTTAGGAGGGAGAACTAATAGCCTTGACATATTAGTTCCTTCTGGGATACAGATAAGGGTAAGTCGTGTTGCCCCAATACAATCAGATGCCTCTCCCTGCCAAGCTTTAAATCTTTACATTAGTAGATAAAAGGGCGTGGGAATAGAAGGTCATACCTGGGGCCAGAAGATGTGTTTATGTATTGCTTAATATGCATTGTGATCAGTGTTTGGCATGCAAAATAAAGACAATGAAATCCCTCCCTTCAAAGTCTACTGCTAGGTATGATGACCAGTTTCTTGCACATGACCTATGTGTGCTTTGCATTTATCATGTTATTTAACAGTACCAAGCACATAAGATTTGTTATATCCATTTTGCAAAGGAAATGAAGCATAGAGCAGTCCTATGATTTGCCCAATACCATGCAGCTCGTAAGTAGGAGAGTTTGGATTAAAGTGTCTAAACTTAAAGAGAAGGGAGGATTTCAGGAGTACTTGTCATTATCTACATATCCCATTCTCTATTTCTGATATTTATCATCACTCATCACACTTGTTTTCTGAGTGACTTTTTATTTAGAGTGAAAGTAATAACAAAGAATGATGTTATAAAAAGCCCCTTCCATGATTCAGGCAAAACTATTATTCATGCCAGGAATCTCACTTTTGTATTCACAGCCTACTCAAAGTGAGAAAATAAGACTTAAAAGTAGGGATGAGAAAATGTTATGTAAAGTTCATGAGCAATGTAACACAAGCTAAATTTTGTTAAACATTATTGTAGAAAAGATATATTTTGTTTGAATGGTTAGTAGTTGGGGAAATAGAACAATGATACCTTAAAATCTTTCCTGCATGTTGATTTCAGGATATAAAATATCACTGTTTAAAGAAAAGATTCAGTAAGTTTTATGGAATGACACAGGTACTTAAAATATCATTACTATTTAATATATTCTAAAATTTGATGCAGGAAATATTATACAAGTCATAAATTCCTTGGCCTTTCACGCTGTTTACTGAAGTGATTTTCCTACAGGTTATTCCATAAATGCGTTTCAGACCATACAAGATTCTTTTGTTGAAGTAATTTGTTATTCTGAATTTTTAAGAGTTTTATGTTTAAATTGACTCATAACTATCATGTGTATTTATGGGTACAGTGTAATGTTTCAGTATGTATATACATTGTGTAATGATCAAATGGTGGTAATTAACATATCTATTGATAGCTACCACCTCAAACATCTGTCATTTCTTTGGGATGAGCACATTTAAAATTCTCTCTTCTAGTTAATTTGTGTCTACAACACATTATTGTTGACTGCAGTCATCCTACTCTTCAGTGAAACACCAGAAGTTGTTCCTCCCATCTCGCTGTAACTTTTGATCAACTTCTTCCCAACCCTCTGTCCTCTCAAATCTCCCAGCCTCTGGTAACCAATATTCTACCCTCTACTTCTAGGAGATAAACTTTTTTAGATGCCATCTATTAGTGAAATCACGTAGCATTTGCCCTTCAGTACTTACCTAATTTCACTTAACATAATATAGTCTAGGTTCACCCATGTTGTTGCAAATGACGGGATTTCATTCTTTTTCTGTGACTGAATAATGTTCTATTATGTATGTGTACTATACTTTTATTCATGTATCCACTAGTGGACATTTGGGTTGATTCTAATATCTTAGCTATTGTGATTAGTGTTTCAGTAAACATGGGAGTGCGGATATCTTTTCAATATAATTATTTTAATCCTTTGGCTAGATACCCAGTGGGGAGATTGCTGAGATATATTATAGTACTATTTTTAATTTTTTGAGGAACTTCCCTAGCAATTTCCCTAATGTCCCACTGACAGTGTATACAAGAGTTTCTCTTTTTCCACAGCCTCCCCAGAATTTGTTATTTTTTGTCTTTTTGATAGTAGCCATTCTAACTGGGATGGAATGATTTATCATTGTGGTTTTGATTGCATTTTTCTGGTGATTAGTGATGTTGAACATTGTTTTCATATATCTGTTGGTCAGTTGTATGTTCCCTTTGGAGAAATGTCTACTCAGATATTTTAACCATTTTTAAATCAGATTATTTAATTTTTACTATGGAGTTGAGTTCCTGAACTTTCTTTTACCTATTATAATACAATGTCATAAAGGCAGTGTATTAATTCTTTTACTTTGTTTATTTACTTTGTTTTATAAACTTGTTATCTACTTGTAATATCTCTCTTGCATTCCACAATGAAGCAAAAACCTTACCATCCTGCATTTCGTATTCCATAGCCATGTAGTGTGACATTGAAGTATTGGATTCACTTTTTTAAAATTTCAGATTAATATGAGAGTATACATGAAATGGTTACATTGTTTGCATTTATAAAGTAAGTCTGAATTGTAGGTAGGAGAAAGAAAAAGCAGGTGGAAGCTGCCTAGCACAGTTCCCTCTTTTAAATGCTCTACACATTGTTCGCTATAGAGCACTTTTGTGTCTCACACTGGGCTGACTGCTGGGAATATAAAGTAGAACAAGACTATCCAGTCCCTTCCCCTCATAGAAAACTGCTGTAGTTGGTACTAATGCAATGCCAGTTCCAATGCCATTGTTTAATTAAGATTGGGCAACTCTGTTATTGTAGTTAAGTATCATATAGCATATTGTATCATTTATTTACTTACAAAGGCGTTGTCATGATCATTACTTGAATAATGAAAAACTGGCAGAGATTAATTTAATTGAGTTCTCTTATTAAAGCCCTTGATTTCTCTGCTGTGAGTTCTTCAAAATTGCTAGCTTTTCAAACATGTTGAAAGAAAAACCAGAGTTTTCTTGTTTATTTTCCAGTAAAATTGTAACTATGGAGTATTAACTCAATGGAATATAAATATATCTAAAGCATTTTTACTTTTTAACCCAGTCATCGTGTCCAGCCAGGCTAGGTTGAATCCCATTTTCCTATCCTGCAGTGTAAAAGTGCAATTATACTTAAAAGTTTTATCTTGAGCTCAATTAAAACTTAGCCTTTTACCCACCCCATAGCTACAGCCTGAAAAATTTGAAGTATACAGGAATACTTAATCTTTCATTTTGCTCTTCCCCCTCCTCCCTTTTAAACACTCTGAGTCCCAGAGGAAGAAAAAGAGAGGATTACCTAAGGATGCTCCTCTTGTTGGTGGTTGCTCCTTCTCTGGTTATACCCTCCATGAATGGAGTCCGCAGCTGAATCTTTTTGGAAGCCTCTGTTTGCTTTCTTCAGACCAGGGCCCCCATTGCAGACATCTTTGGCACTGGGGACGTGGTCCTAGACTCTTGTGTCTCATCCATCTCCGTCCTCATCACCAGTGATGTGCCCATCACCCTCTTCATTTTGGGTGCTTTCAGCTGACGGCCTCCTGAGAGGGCTACCTGGAGGATGGCCCAACCCTTGTCCTTCAAATTCTCATTTACCCTACTCAGGAAGTAGAAGAGCTTTATGCCCTTTTGGTAATAAGCACATGCCCAACAGAATGGGAAATTATTTGAGCTATACCAATGAAGGCTTCGAGGCACAATCATTGAGCAGTATAATACAGAAAACGTACCCTACATTCAAAGGAGGTCCTAAAACTGAATTTTGCATTTTTCCTTTATACTTTCTTCTTAAAGTCTAAACACCTAGTATTTTTCATAATTTAAAAACTGAAACGGGATCCTATATACATTTTATGTTAACTTTTAGAAAATCCTTTAATTTTTTTCTGCTCTTTTTGTTTATTCTTTCTTTCAATTGATATTAGAGAACATCTGCTATGTGCCATATTTTTTCATGTGCTGATTTCATGTTCTTAAAGGAACATAATTGCTACAATAATTGTCTTGAATTTAATGATTTTTCATTGTAACAGTATAATATCAACATTTTGTCACCAAATTCATAAAACAGGAAAGGTACTTTAATTCCTCATTAATAAAATTTTAGTGATTGTGCTTATAATCCAGAAGATAGTTGATTTAGTAAGATTTGAGAGGATAGCTTCCAGAGCTTCTAGAATTTAAACAGTATAATTTCTAAAGTTTTATCAGTTTGTTTCTAAAGTAGCACTGAACTTTCATGTCAGTGCTGTTTTAATAAATTCAAGCACGATTTTGTTCAGCTACTTGCAAAAAGAATGACATGAAGTAATTGACAATATTTTAGTTTTTATATAAACCTAAGAATTATACATTTGTCCTTAGCTTGACTTAGATTAATAGTAATTTTATTTTAGTCATCTATGAAAGTTGTTCAGTTAAAGATCTCTTAAATGAATAATAATTAAGTAGATTGATGTCTATCTTTAAAATACTTAATGTTCTTTTGCTGATTTGAGCCTTGGGATATGCTTTTCATGTTGATTTAACCAAAGAAACTATAACTCATTTAATTGTGTAGCAGGTGTTGAGGAAGACTTTTTCACACGCCTTGGAATTCCTGATATGGGTGCTTGGGTGAAGTCAAAGTTGTCTAATAATTCAATGTTCTACAGAAAACCACTAACAATGATTAGACGTAGCACTTTCCCTAGGGCTTAATATGAGAAAAGATCCAATTACAGTCAACTATTACCCAATTCTCCCTCACACCACTCCCTGGTTGTAATGCGGAGAGTCCTGTCTAGGATGAAAGAGTGAGTCATTAAGGACACCTGTGTGATACTGTGCTTATGGCGAAACCCACTTCCCAGCCTCAGCCTTCAATAAAGTCATGTAGATGTGAAGTTGGAGAATGAGAATCATTCAGAAAGATCTAGGGTTTCTGTGTTCTAGTCTTTACAAAAACACAAAATGATGGGCATCAGGTATTTAAAAGTATATAGTGAAAAAAAGGGACTTGTGATATAAATTCAAATTTAGACATGCTTTGAAAAAATAATATCTTTTCTATATGGTTGGACCACACGTTAATCTGGAAGCATTTTCCTAGACCACCTAGTCATTCTACCAACTCTTCCTTTTGGCAGTTTGCTCGGTGCCCTATTATATCCCTTTCCTAGATTTTTGATGTAATATACAAGGGGTAGTGATGATAGTCAGTACAAGAAGGTGTATTTCTATTTCAACTGCCTCCACTACACAGAGGGCAAAAGGACCTTGAACACTTGAGAAGTTGCTTCTCCGAGTAAGTTTTACTTTCTGTAGATGTGGTAATACAGTGACTCTGCCTGTGATGTTTCAGTGGTACTTCTTTTCTGGAAATGAAGGAACTTCTTTCCTGTGTCTCTGGTCTTAGAACTTAGCTTGGTGATAACAGCCCTTTAAAGGGGCTTTCCTTCCAGGAAAAAGAAGCAATTGTACCAAAAGCACAAGGTCTATGATTGACTAAAGTCTGTATCAAGAATGAAATATTGGGTGGCGCCTGTGGCTCAAGGAGTAGGGCGCCGGTCCCACATGCCGGAGGTGGTGGGTTCAAACCCAGCCCTGGCCAAAGAAAAAAAAAAAAAAAAAAGAATGAAATATTATGTCTGCAATATTTCCTGTAAACCTGTAAACCTTTGGATTCAAAATATAATTTCTGATGTGAGGAAGTATGTGGTATTAATCACTCTCTGATATATAACATGATTATTTTATTTATATGTTTAGTAGCAGCTTTTTAACAAAATTACATGGCTTACCTTCTTATGAAGGTAATAAGGCTAAATTAAATGATTTTTTAAGTTTAACCTTTACCATTTTTTTCATCTACAATAGCCTGAGATACAGTTCAGTGCTTTAGAGACCATATCATAATTGGCTTCCATAGTTCAAATCAAGCTTATTTGTTTTTTTTTCCCCAAAAAGAATGAAAAGCTGAATATAAAATGTGTTTTTTTGTGTGAGATTAGGATGGGGGTATACATGATGAGGTTACATAGTTTGCTTTTGTAAGGCTAAAGTCCGTTGTAGCTGTGTCCTCCACCCAGGAAGTGTACAGTTTCCTGGAATTTAGTTGAAGATTGTTTGCTAGGTACCTACTTTGGCTTTGATTTTTTAAAAACTAGAGTTGGAAAGTGCTGTAGGTGGCTAGTTTTTCCCCTTAGTTTCAAGGGAATGTCCTGAGATGGGGCTTGGAAAGTGCCAGTAGGTTTTGATAGACATGCCAAAGCATGTTTAAGGCACTCACTGATTTGACGTTATCTGAACAGAGGCTTGTTTGTTCTTCATTTACTGTTAGAAATGAAAATAGTGAATTTTCAGGTTTTATTCTATTAAAATAATCAAGATTATGATCCATACTTTTAAAAGATAAATTTTGGTTGTATTCAGCATGCATATGGAATAATAAGTTCCTACATTTTTAAGATGACAATTTGATGTAATGGCATACTTCTGCATTATGATTGTAAACAGATTTTCCCCAAAACAAGAGTCCTGATTTTTTAATCTGCAATGTAGAAATTGAAATTGAAAACTTAAAGAAGTCTTTTGTGTGACTGTTTTATCTAAATATCTTATTGTCTAAGTAAACAGTATTCATAAGGGTCATTTTCATCAATAAATAATAATGTGCCTATTTAACACATGACGAAGGAGTATTCTAATAAAATAAATGATATTTTTATTTAAAATATCACATTAATTTAAAAACTGGAGTAATATGTTGCCATTATTAATGTGTAGTTGACGGGTCTAAAAAATAATTTTAATCTGATTGGCATTTTTTTTTTAAATCTTTGTTAGTTTTACCCAAAAAACTACACACCCTAACAAACAACTTACATATGTTCAAAATGAATTAAATATGAACAATAATTCCAAGACATTTATTTCACTCTATTATGTCTGGATGGACAACAGGAACATATATTTTGTGAATGAAAACTGAAAGACTCACATTATTTTATTAGAATGTTTGTATATGCTGAATTTTTTTTTTTTTTTTGAGACAGTCTTCCTTTATTGCCCATGGTAGAGTGCTGTGGCATCACAGCTCACAGCAACCCCCAGCCCTTGGGCTTAGGCGATTCTCTTGCCTCAGCTTCCCAAGTAGCTGGGACTACAGGCGCCCGCCATAATGCCCAGCTACTGCTGAATGTTTTTTACTGTTCAATATTTGGTGATGGCTCAGGATCATATATTGTTTGATGTTAATATGTATTAACTTTCATATGGTTAAATTTAATTATCAGGTTAGAGGAATCTTTTAAATGATTAAAAAATGTTCTTAATTCCTTTATGGTTAAGAATATTTTCTTTTATTTTTTATGTATTTTTTAACCTTCAAAATATGAATTAAAGGGATACAAGTGTTTTTGTTACATGGATACCTTGAATAATGTTTATTTGGGGCTTTTGGTGTGCCTGTCACTGTAATGGTGTTTGTTGTATTCAGTAGGTAAGTTTTTATTTCACACCACCCCAATCTTCTTCCTTTTTTGGTTTTTCGTGTTCTTTATGTTACTTTGTGTCCATGTGTACCCATCATTTGGCTCCCATTTATTAGTGAGAATATATGGTGTTTGGTTTTTCATTCCTAAGATACTACACTTGGGATAAAGGTCTCTAGTTGCATCCAAGTTGCTGAAAACAACATCGTCTTATTCCTCTTTATAGTTGACTGGTACTCGGTAGTGTGTGTGTGTGTGTTTCTGTGTCTGTATATCTCATATTTTATTTATCCACTCATGCATTGATGGGCACTAAGGTTGATTCCACATCTTTACAATAGTGAATTGTGCTATCATAAATATTTGAGGATAGGTGTCTTTTGGTAACATGACTTCCTTTTTTGTGGGGTGGTAGATATCCAATAGGGGGATTGCTGGATCAAATGGTAGGTCTACATATTTCACTTTGAGGACTCTTCTTATTGTTTTCCATTGAGGTTTACCAATTTGCAGTCCCACCAACAGAGTGTAAGTGTGCCTTGCTCTCTGCATCCATGCCATCGTCTAGTTTTTGACTTTTTAATAATGGCCATTCTGACAGGGAAAGGGTTAGAATGGCTTTTATTAAAAAACATGCATGAAAGTTGATGCATACAACATTGTTTTATTCCTTTCATTGTTGACTAGTACTCCATAGTGTATGTGTGCGTGTGTGTATATATATAACACATTTTCTTTATCCACTCATGAATTGATGGGCACCTAGGTTGATTCAACATCCTTGCAGCAGTGAATTGTACAGCCATATGTATTTGACGGTGAGTGTCTTTTTGGTAAAAATCACTTCTTTTCCTTTGAGTAGATACCCAGTGGTGTCTAGTTCTGTTGGTGAAATCTGGAAGTATCTGGCAATTAAGATGTCACTTTTTGTTTCTTTGCTTACATGTAGATAAATTTGCTTTGAGAAACTGGAAGCGCCTGTGTTAGGTGCATGTATATTTAGGATTGTCTTCTTGTTGAATTGCTCCCTTTACCATTATATATTGACCATCTTTGCTTTTTGATATGATATGATTGTTGATTTAAAGTCCATATTATCTGATAGGAGATTGGCTACCCTTGCTTGCTTTTGATTTTTATTTGCATGGAAGACTTTTTCCATTCCATAACCTTAAGTCTTTGTGAATCCTTGTGTGTTAGATGTGTTTATTTGAGACAGAAAACACTTGGGCTGTGTTTTTTCCTCCATTCAGCCAGCCTGTATCTTTTCAGTGGGACATTCCAACCTTCTTCACATTGAGTGTTATCATCGACATGTGAGATGCTGTTCTGTTCATCATGTTAAATGAAACCTTATTGTTTTGGTCTAGTAATGACAAATTCCCTTATTGTTTGCTTTCTTGAAAAGTCTTTACTTCTCCATCATTTACAAAACTTAGTTTTGCATAATACAAAATTTTCGCTGGAACTTTTTCTGTTTATGAAGATTAAAAATGGGATTTCCATCCCTTCCAACTTATAAGGTCTTCACTGAGAAGTCTGCTGTTAGCCTGATTGGTTTTTCTTTGTAAGTTAGTGGTTGCTTTCATCTTGTCCCTTGCAGAATTTTCTCATTTTGACTTTGGCCAGGTGATGACTGTGTATCTTCTTAGCTGTGTGTTGTTTGTTATGAATTTCCCAGTGTTTGGTAACCATCTTGTATCTGAATATCTGAATCTCTGGTGATACCAGGGAAATTCTCCTCAGTAATTCTCTGCATAAGTTTTCAATGCTTTCTTCCTTTATCTTCTTCTCCCTCTGGGAAACATATAATTTGTATATTGTCTCATTTTATATAGTCCTATATTTCTCGAGTGATTGTTCATGCTTCTTTATTATTTTTTCCCACACCTTTGTGTTCCTTGGTTAGTTTGAAAATCTTGTCTTCAAGCTCTGAGGGTCTTTCTTCTGTGAGGTATAACCTGTTGCTGAAAGTTTCTGTTGGAATTTGTAATTTTCTAAATGGGAGTTTGTCATTTAGGGAATTACAAAATTCATATTTTTATACCCTGAAGATGTCTGACTCTTTAATAAGTTTTTCACTTTTTTTCATCATGTCCCAATTTTTTTTTTTTGGCTTTTTTGTGTTGGTTTTCACCTTTTTCTTCAATTCTGTTATCTCATTTGCCAACTATATTTTGAATTGCACATCTGATATTTTGACAATTTACTTTTGCGTGGGACTCATTGCTGCAGTCTATTGTGACCTTTGGGGAGCGTATAAGAACTCATGTTGCCAGAGTTCTTTTGGCAATGTCTTCTCATCTGTCAGCTTGAGGCTGATTAGTTTGCAGCACACCTGTTCTTCTTTTGGTAGGAACTTTCCTACCTAGTGAGAAGAAGAGGTCCCTTGGTAACATTTCTTTTTTTTTTTGAATGAAACTTTAGAATTTATCAATGCATTTACATAATTTACAATCTTCAAGCAATGGTCTCACAAATACAGGCCACAACTTCATATACACCAAGCAACAGATAATTGTTTTTCCCACCAAAATACCTGGATCAAACAACTGAGAACATTTATACACTTTCTTTACTTTTTCTCTTCTTCCTCTTTTTAAAACTATGGACTAGTCAACCTAGAACATATGCAACTCTATCCATTTCAGGCAGCTTCTCCACCATCCCCATTCCAAGAGCCCATTCAAAAAGGTGCCAACAATGTGCTTGATGACACATACACAACGGGGTCCGAGGGAGCCCACGGTGAGCTAGGCATCCACTGCTATCACTGTTAATTCAATGTAGGTATCCTAGGCTAATATATGCAATGAAAAGTGCTCTAGAGATGGCAGAGATGAAACTGTCCCCATCAATCCCACAAACAACCCACGTTAGCCTCAAACAATTGCCATCTCTCCACCCATGACACCCCACCACACTCAAATGATAGAACCCCCTCTAACTGTGGTAACAGAAACCAAGGAAACTACAATCTCCACAAGGTCCCTTCTTCCCTCTGCAACCACGAAAGTGCCAATCCTCTCCCCACAAATGCTACACACCATCCCGACCACAAAACCACTCAACAATTTAATTCTACCATCCAAACAATTATACGTTCCTTTTCAGTAAGGTCAAAAGCCAATGATGTAGTCCCTTTGTATACCAGAAATTCTTTACATAACACAAGTCCACAGACTGAAATATTGCTGTTGTCTTCAAAGAGAGAACAGAACCGGTCAAGTTCCATGAATCCTTTTTGCATGAAGAAGACTCAAGACCAGCGAGGTGAAACTGGTGGCAGGGACCCCAGCCCTCCTGTTAACTTTCAGGACCACCTATTTCACTGTTGTCTCAGAGAAGTAGGAGACATTTTTATATCCTGCTCTGGAATATTTACCCAATAGGAAAGCTGCGGATACACTGAAAGTCTATAGCATAGCCTTTTTTTTTGTGCCATCTCAATCCCCTAGGGTTCTTAATGTCCAAGCTGATGCGGGGGTATATTCCTTTGGCCAGTGTTGGAAGGTTGGGCAGAGGCAGCGCTAGGACCTCTCCACAGAGGCAGGTACTGTGACCATGTTCAGCATCTGAGTGGGCCATGGGACCTTAGCAAGTGCCTGGGTGTACCACAGGACCTTAGCCAGTGCCTCAGTGGATCATGGGTCCTGGGCAAGTGCTGAGGGTTCTTCATGTGGAGTGGTGGGTTGGTCTCCCAGCTGCTATTGGAAGCTCAGGCAGAGGACTAGATAAGTTGTTCTCCACTAAGGCAATCTCTTGCATGAGATTGCTCTGCCTGGATCTCTCCAGGGTGGCAGCAAAGAGGTCATCTGTAAAGTGGATTCGAGTTTCAGGGCTGTGGACATTCACTCCATCCATATCTAGGTGTAATGGTGATACATGGCAAGGGGTGGCTTGTGGCTGGTTGGTTCATGGTGGAGACTTGTACTGTAGGCATGGCATCTCATGGTGTCATGGAACATGGCCCACTGGCCAGTGCACAGAGCTGGGGGGCTTGTTCTCCTGGTCTGTGCATGGTGGCATGGCCTTCTAGCTAGCACACAGAACAGAAGGGTGTGACCCACTGTCAAAGCAGCATACAACATGGGAGGTGTGGTCCAACACAGAGAGTTCAGATCTGTGGGACCATCGACCTTGGCTCAGCAGTGCATGGGCCAAAGAGCTTTTTCAACTGGCAAGAGCATGGAGCTACGGGTTCTTGGTCAGAGGATGGCTCGTGCTCCCTGCCCACAGAGGTATTGCCAAAACTGCTCCCGTGGGACCACTCCTGCTTCACTTGAGTTCCTTAGTGGGGTTGGCAGTGGGGCCTGTCTCCCACTCCCAGCTGTGTGAGTGCATCTGCCCCTCCCCAGTCTGGCAAGGAGCAGTGTTGGGGAAGCTGCAGCAAAGCCGTTCCTTGAGTAGACCCAGAGCTCTGGACCCAAGAGCTCAGAGTGACACCAGCTGCTGCAACCCAGGAAGCAAGATCTGCAGGATCCTGCTGAGCCTGCTCTCTGATGCCACTTCTTATAAAATCTCTAAGCAGGCCCTGATCAGCACAGAGGCATGCAGAAGTGATGGGGACCCTCAGAGCTCTAGTTGCGGTGTCTGTGTGGGGTGCGTGAGGCCCTGGGGCTCTCTCCTTTATCATTTCCCCTCATGTAGGGCTCTCCCCCAGGTCCCTTCTAATCTTGGCAAGTGGATCTCCTCATGTCTCCTGTCAGTTCTTTTATGATCTACAGTGCTCTCTCCAAGAGGGGCCATCTGCAGGTAAGGTTCTACTTGTAGGTTTTAGTCCTCTCCCGGAGACCAGCATGTTGCAGGATGCTTCTCGTCAGCCATCTTGACTTCTCTAGCGTGTTTTCTTTATACTTTAAGATCTATGAAAGGCCTAAGGTCAAGGGGTTTTGAAATGATATAAATTAGCCTATTTTAGCAATCTAAAGTAGTTCATACAGGGTGTCAAAATGTGTACACATTTTAAGAAAGCACAAAACTCAAATTGTATTTGACTATTGCACTTATAAAGGGTGTCCAACATGTCTTGTGTTCATCTTTTGTCATCAGGATATATCAAGCATTACAATTTTAGTATAGTTTGATTCATTCTTACAATTCTTGGCACCCTCTGTATGTTGGTTTTTCAACGTATAAATTTCAAAAACAAATAAATTTTATAAATAAAATTAATAAAATGTTTAAATATCATACACCATCTTTAGTATATAATTTAATGAAATTCTGAATTCTTCATACCATTTTTAAAAGGTATTCGTTTACAAGTGAAAATGAAACTGAACTATAATTTGAAGGGTGTATGCTCTTGGTTTAAACTGATACAGCTGCCAATCTCTCTGTCCAGTAGTAGAATGATAATCAAATTTAGGTATTGAACCTTTGATTACAGAACAGAAAGAAGTTAAATGGCTGATTTGAGAATTGAATAAGTGATTTTAATCTTGGACATGTCAAGCCATAACCAAATTTGCTGTATGTTTCCAAGACTGGTTAATCATTTGACTAAAGAACAATGATGAGTGATTTTTCTTAAAGGTTTTGTATGTATTTGAAATGTATGTATTTCACCATTTAATGAAATGGTTAGTTAGCTATAACTGCAGATCTGTCTAGTTCAACTACTCCTGTAGCAGCTTTTGCATGGTAAGAAGATCCTTTCAGATGTGTGGGACAGTCCCATTGGAGAAGGATATCAACTATATAACATGTTTTCTTAGTTTACTCTGTTTTTCTTTTTTCTTTTCAAAATGCTGATGTGTCCAACATTTATGTTCTCTTCTGTCTATATTGTATTTTAGTTTCTGTGTCGGGTTTATTTTTTATCTGGCCTTTCTAGTGGGGCTTTAGTTACTGCTTCCCAGTCTTACTGTTTCTCTTCTCTAGACTGGTACTGTTCACTTATTTAATGACTTTCTATTTCTATTAGCCTTTAATTACAAGTGATCACACTTTAGGTAAGTGCCTCTTGAAAATCAGAAACTTGAATAAACTGTGATTTTAAAATATATTATTGAACAACCCTTAAAAACTCTTTAAAAATGTTCTTAGTAAGGACATTTCAGGTTAGAATAACATCACCAGGATACTGTGCTAGTCATTATTATTTTTTAAATATATGTGATACACTCTTGGATAAGTATTGGGAAAGTGCAAATATAAAACAAATACATTTTGCATATAGAAAAATGCATAGTGTGGAGTTTTTCAGGGACTATTTATTGATGCCTAAAAGTTTTATAGCAACTTATTTGGGATTTGCAAGATATTTAGCAGATATGTTTAAGCTTCAGTATTGTGACATTTCTTTTTGTTCCATGCATTAAATATATGTGCTAATCTACTTTCTGAATCTCTTTGCTTACTTTTCTTCTACCTTAAAATTAAACTTTAATCTTGCCCTTGAATCTTGCATTGGAGCCCCATGTATAGCGGAGAGTAGGGATGAGTTATGGGGCTGAAAATAGGGGAATTATCTGAAAGTCTGAGTGTCAGATGTGAGGCTCTCAGTAGCATTACTGTATGCTGGTCACAGAGTGCCAAAAAGTATGGGGGGAAAGATACAGATATTTGAAACTCCACACTGAAAAATCTCTTTTATTTTGAGATCACCCTATAGTGAAGCCCTTCATTTGACAATCCCATTCAGTAACACTCACAGCAAATACATCTAGTTGGCATTTTAGTGTATTGCTCTTTTTTTTTTTTTCTTTTTTGAGACAGTCTCACTCTGTTGCCCTGGATAGAGTGCTGTGTTGTCATACCTCAGATAAACCTCAGAATACGGGACTCAAGTGATCCTCTTGCCTCAGCCTCCTGAGTAGCTGGGACTACAGGCATGCACCACCATGTGTGGCTAGTTTTTCTACTTTTAGTAGAGACAGAGTGTCACTCTTGCCTAAGCTGGTCTTGAACTCTTGAGATGAAGCAATCTATCTGCCTCAGCTTCCCACAGTGCTAGATTATAGGCGTGAGCCACCATACCTAGACTAATATATTACTCTTAAATAAGAAGAGTCAATCAAGAATGATCAGACTCTGAAGGCAAAGCACCCAGGATCAAAGGAAACAAACAGAAGAAACAGAGACAGTGAAGAAAGTAGAGTGAAAGTATAAAAAAATCTATGATTCATATATTTAGGGAGATGATAAATGATTCCGCATTCATAAGAATGAGATGCTTTGAAAATTTCAGGGAAAAAAAATTGTTTATTGCAGCTCAATTTACAATCGCCAAAATGTGGAAACAGCCTAAATGCCCACCAACCCAGGAATGGATTAACAAGCTGTGGTATATGTACACCATGGAATACTCTTCAGCTATTAAAAAAAATGGAGACTTCACATCCTTCGTATTAACCTGGATGGAAGTGGAAGACATTATTCTTAGTAAAGCATCACAAGAATGGAGAAGCATGAATCCTATGTACTCAATTTTGATATGAGGACAATTAATGACAATTAAGGTTATGGGGGGGGAGGAAAAGCAGAAAGAGGGACGGAGGGAGGGGGGTGCGGCCTTGGTGTGTGTCACATTTTATGGGTGCAAGACATGATTGCAAGAGGGACTTTACCTAACAATTGCAATCAGTGTAACCTGGCTTATTGTACCCTCAATGAATCCCCAACAACAAAAAAAAGAACCTACCAAAAAAAAAAAAAAAGAAAAAGAAAATTAAAAAGAAATATCAAGAAACTATCCAATTACTAAAGAACAAAAGCTCTATATTAGAAGAGCCCACAGCATCCTAGTATACTCAATGAGGAGACATCTGAACCAAAATCATACCATTATGAAAATACAAAACACTAGTAACAAGGAGATGCTTCTGAAGGTAGAAAGAGAAAAACAAAAGGCCCAACGTACCAAGAACTGAGAATAATAAAGGCACTGCATTTCTTGATATTATTCAGAATTAGAGGATTATACCTTAAAAATTGGAGAACAAGTTATTTTCAACCTAGGATTTTGAAAGTAGAATAACATAATCTCCAATTTTTTATCTTGTGGACTTTTTTCTCAGAAGTGGTTGGAAGATGTGTTCCAGTACTCAACCAAAATAATGGATAAATCAATGAAGGGGATTTATGGGATTCAGGAAACCAGAGTTGCAACTTGCTTGAACTTTGAAACAGCGGTAGAATGGAGGAAAACTTGCATATGCAAGCTAGATGGCAGGCTCTATTGCCACCAACCCATATGTAAACAGGAGGATTTCAGGGGGAAATGGAAATGCTATATTACTAATATATTGACTGCACACCAGACATATAAAGATCTATACTTGTTTTAGGATTCTAGAGCTGTTTTAGTTTTGGGGAAAATTAACAGTTGGTGCTGAGAAAATCAATCAAATAACTTCAGGAAAAGGAAAAAGGTGAGTAGAAATTGTAATGATATACACTATTTTTCTCAACTGTTACCAATATTTGCATAATCAAAACATTGACTATTTCTCAAATATGATGTCCATAGTTTGGAGGGGACAGAAGGAAGTTAATTTAAAGTTAGAGGGTAAAGACTTATCCATCAAAGTAAAAAGGTAATATAGAATATATAAAATTCATAAGTCAAGAAAGCACAATGAATGTATCCAACATCACAACGTTAAATTACAAAAGAGCTCAAAGTGGAAAATTGTAACCTGTGGCAAACTGGGCTGGAGAAGTGGAGTGAATTGGGGCAGAGTATGGCTGTGTTCCATTATAAGACTTGAAGTAGAACTTGAACTTTTAAACTATATATATATATATTTGATAAAAAATGAGCATTTTTTTAAGGGGAAAAAAGTACCGTGGTAGCTGTTGGAAGTTTGCAGAGTAGAAGAGAACAGAAGCTGTCTTCTTCTTTTCAATCTCATTTCCTGAAAATCTCCCCTTCCCAGGATTCTTAGCTTCAGCTGTGCTTGCCTCCTCGCTGTTCTTCAAACACACCAGGCCTGATCTTGTCTTTGGGGCTTTGTACACATGCTGGGACTGCTTTTCCCTCAGGTATCTGCTGGCTCACTCACTGATCTTTTTCAAGTCTTTGTTCTAATGTCACCTTCTGAGCACAGCCTCCCCGCTCACTCAGTATAAAATTGCACCTGCTCATTCATATGCCTTATTCCACTCCAGTGCTTTTCTCCATAGTGCTTATCATTCTTCTTATGTACCGCAGGATTAACTTGTTTATTATCTTTCATGTTGACTTTCTGTCCCGTCTGCCAAGAATGTGAATTGTTTGGATGGCAAACTTTTCACAAGGGCACCCCAAGTGCTTATATATATGAAATACTTTTCATTGTCATGAGTGAGCTATTCAATATTTAAGTAAGCTCTTGAATGTTGCCTGGCATGCACTAGGCCATCAGTATTATTGGTTGAATAAGTCAATTAACTAAATGAAGGAAGGATAGGCTCCAGGAAGGAAGGGAATACAAAAAGAGAGGGATGGACAAAACAAGAAACATCAGTTAGGATACATTTGCATTATTTTACTAACTGGATGGTGATGGTCTGAGTCTGATTAGAGGCAAGATATATGGAGAGGACTGAATGGATGTGAAAAAGCTTTGAGCATAGCATTGGCATAGTGATGAGAAACCATTATTTCTAAAACTAATATTTCATCCATTTTGTGAGCAAGAAATAACTGAAGATAAGAAATAGTGGGATTCTAATATATGTTAGTTAAAGGGAACAATATTCATAGCCATGCAAAAATGATGGTAAAAAATAATTAAATTTTATTTAAACCCATAGAAGTTCTAGAAGTGGAATAAAAAAAAAAGGTACAAAACTTAGCTAACAACATCAGTAAAAGCTTTTGTAGAAAGTTTTCCAACCATTTTTATTGTTGGAAAAATAAAGCTGTTGACTGCAGCCTACAAAGATGAGAATTTTTGTGCTTTGGAATATAAGAGCTTATGTCTAAGATCAAAGAACGTTTCACCATTAATAGTCTTTTTCAGATATAACATTACTTTCTATTCTTATTGATAACTTTATGGAAGCAAATTTCACTAATATCTATAAAGTTTGCTTAGAAAATAAATCATTACATTTCTAAATAATCATATGCATAGTTATGACCAGCACGGACGTAAGCTTTGGAATAATTAATAATTCCAAGTTTTCATTTTGACTGTGTACTTGAAAATAATGATGATAGATCAATTTGATGACATTGTAACTGGCCACTTTAATAAAATAAACTTTTTTTCTTGTCCCAGAAGTTGTAATAACTAGTAAGTATACATTGTGGCTTTCTTTCATGTGAATAATAGTGAATGCATCTAAAATAACTCTGATACCTAAAATCTGATGCACACCTTGAGCAAATGTGTATGGAAAATTTTTCCCATCTCTGAATTTTCACTTTTTCCTTTAATGGTCCCTTCATAGCCCCCATCTTTTCTGAAACCTAGATAGGGAGGCATGATTATAAAAGACTTTAAACCTCCCAAGGCCTTTCCATCTGCCATGGGCTGCTGAGAGAAACTTTAAAATGAAAGGAAAAAGTTACAAAGGAAACTTTCTCATTCTAAAGTAATTTATAATGTAAACCAAATTATTTCCCCAAACAATTAATTATAGCTCTCATTCATAACTACACATCTCAAGGCATAAGGTTCATTATATCATGTATCATACATCATAAAAGAAAAACCATTGCATATTTTCAGCCTTTTAATCCTATATACATATAAAGGAAATACTTTTCATTTTAATGAGCTATTGAATATGTCAATAAGCTATTCAATATTACAGGCACCTAAACAACTAGAATATCAGCCACTATGTTTATTTCAACACAAATCTACCAAAGAAAAACTTAATAGGGAAAACTTAAAGTTCTATTAATGAGTTGTTAATAAAAGTAGAGGTATTTTATAAAAAGAAGCGTCTGTTTTCATATTACATTTGAAATAGAAAATTATGATGAAGTATTTATTTCAGCAGTATAAAAATTAAAATTTTTTAACTATAAGGGGCTAATGTGTAACTGGAGATTTCAACAATTGAAGAGAAGGAAGTATAAGATAAATTCAAGAAAGCCCAGCAAATCTTGAGGGAATTTGAAATAAATTTCACATATTTATTGTTAAGTGCAACCATTTTCTATGAAAACAATGACGAGGCAGTTTTCATTTCATCGTCAATACTGTGTTTTTGTCCACTATTGTTTGTTTTCATTTTGACTATATATTTGAAAATAATGATGGTGGATTCATTTGATGACATTGTAACAAGCCAGTTTAATAAAATAAACTTTTTCTTGTCCCAGAATTTGTAATAACTAGTAAGTATACATTGTATCAGTATACAAGTCTAGCAATTGAGTATGAGAAACACAAAATAAGACATGCTTGTTAAGTTGAGATGTGTTTAGCATTGCTTTGCACTCATTCCATATTAGTGACCCATTTAATTTACTTTTGTGTTATATATTTATTCTGTGCCTGATACTATGCTTGAGAGGCCCCCAGGATCTCTGGTTTCTACTCTTAAAGTGACCTCCAGAAAGGAGGGAGATAGACAGTACACATTCACTGAAGGAGGATAACAGTGCCGCTAGAAGAATGTATGAAAGTACAGGTGCTTGGTGCACTTGGGAAAGGGGTGGAGGGGAAGAGAAGGGTATTTCTAGGATAGCAGGGCTTGTGTGTGTCAAGTATGCCAAAGAAAACAATCCAGGGACGAGAGACCGAAACCTAAGATACCTTGGAGAAGGTAGGAGGATGAGAAAGAGTGGAGACATCAGTCTTTGTGAGACACCAGAGGAAAGTAGTCTATGATGAAGATGGAAGTTAGTTAGAAGGTGGATAGGAAGGAACTTGCAAAATTCCCCGTGCAATGGCTTATGTTTTCTTGATACGAACAGAATTTCAGATCCTAATTGTAAAGAGAGAGATTTAGCAGTCACTGATTAGAAAAAGTTCAGTGAATACAGGAGTAAATGATTTATAGGGGGCAGGGAACCTCTGAGATTAAAAATCCTAAATTTATAGCTTATTCATTCAGTGAATATTTATTAATCACCAACTATATTACTAGGTGAATATTTGCTGAAAGCTACTATATGCTTGCTGTATGCTTAGATCCTGGGCATACAACAAGGAACAAGATAGATACATTTTGAATTCTCAAGGAGTTTAGCCCAGTGAACAAATACTCAAAACCTCCACACAAATGATTTAATCATAATTATGAGAAAGACTTATTTAAGAGTCAAAGAAGTGATATTAAGATATGGAGGGTGAGAAGGATTGAGGGTGGATGAGGAGGCAGAGAAGGGAGAAACTAGAGGTATTCCTCTGGATAAATGGCTGAGCACAGACTCTAAGAAAAGGTGCTTAAAGATAGTAAAGCTTCCGACCCAGTGTGCCATGGTGCTGGTGGCTAATTACAAGTGTGCCTAATGTTCATCTGCTTGGCTGTCATGTGTGATGCCCAATCCCTGTTACTAGCATCATTTTCCAACTGAGCCATAATATGAAATAGTTTGAGATGCTCTGCCTTGAGGAACATCATCTGTTACACCCAATGAGGATGGAACAGATGTGACATCTGGATGCTTTGATTAATTGGCACTTGTCTTGTGTTTGCAGTCATTGAATTAATTCATTGATTTAGCAAATATGTTTTTGATAAAATGATGCTGCAATTAACCTGATCTAACTTTGTAAACATTATAAATTGACACACAGATGGCCTCTAAAAAGGAGGTTTATCTTGAAATTGATTATGAAGAGATTAGGACAATTGTTTTACCTTAGGCAGAGGTGTGGGGAAAGCTTGCTCTTATTTTATTTGTTTATTTCAAAATATTATGAGTATAAAAATGTTTTTGGTTATATGGATCTCTTTTGTTACGCTTGAGTCAGAGTTACATTATGTCCCTCACCCAGGTAGTGTTCACTGAACCTGTTAGGCCTCTTTCTCTGTCCTCACCCCTGCTTCATTTCCACTAAGTTTTACTTCCCGCTGTGCACCTGTGTGCCCATTAGTTGGCTCCAATTTATGGGAAGTACATGTGGTGCTGCTTTTCTATTCTTTAGGTACTTCACTAAGATAATGGTCTCCAGTTCCATCCAAATTGTTGTGAAAGGACTTAATTCATCCTTCTTGGTGACTGAGTTGTACTCCATAGTATACATATTTTGTTAATATGTATACATTTTGTTAATTCACACCATAAACTGATAGGTAGTTGGATGGATCCCACATCTTTGCAAGGGTGCTTTGTGCTTCAATAAACATTCAAATGCAGGAGTCTTTGTGATTAAAAGTAATTTCTTTTCTTTTGGGTAAGTACCCACTAGTGGTATTGCTGGATCAAATGGTAGGTCTACCTTTAGTTCTCTGAGGAATCTCCTCATTGTTTTCCACAGAGGTTGTACTAATTTGCACTCCCACCAACAGTGTATAAATGTTGCTTTCTCTCTGAATCCACACCAGCATCTACTGTTTTTTGTGTGGGGGGGGTTGTTTGTTTGTTTTTGATTTTTTAATAAAAGCCATTCCAACTGGAGGAAGGTGATATCTGACTGTGGTTTTGATATGCATTTCCCTGGTGATTAGTGATTTTTTTTATATGTTTACTTGTCATATGTCTATCTGCTTTTGAAAAGCATCTGTTCATGTCTTTTGCCAATTTTTAATGAGGTTGTTTGTTTCTTCCTTGCTGATTTGCTTGAATTCTTTGCAGATTCTTGTCATTAGCCTTGTATTAGATACATAGATTGAAAAGATTTTCTCCCATTCTGTAGGTTGTCTATTTGCTTTGTTGATTATATTCTAAGCTATGCAAGTCTCATTTCTTTAGTTTTATTATTGCTGTGATTGACATTGGTGTCTTCTTCATAAATTCTTTGCCTAGGCTATATCTGTTAGAAGTGTTTTTCTAACATTTTCTTCTAGCATTCATATGGTTTCAGGCTTCACATTTAAGTCTTCTATTTACCTTGAATTAATTTTTGTAAATGTTGAGAGATATATGGATCCTGTTTCATTCTTCTCCATGTGCTATCCAATTCTACCAGCACCATTTGTGGAATAGGGTTTTTTCCCCCAGTGTATTTATTGTCTGTTTTGTTCAAGGTAAGTGGGCTTTATGTGAATGGCTTTATATCTAGCATCTGTTCTGTTCCATTAGTCTGTGTCATCATTTTTGGCCAATACCATGCTGTTTTGGTTACTATAGCCTTGTAGTAGAGTTTGAAGTCGGGCAATGCGATGCCTCCTGATTTGTTCTTTTTTTTAAGATTGCTTTTGCTATGCAGGCTCTTTTCTGGTTCCAAACAAAGTGTGGAATCAGTTTTTCTAGATCTGTGAAATATGGTGTTAGTCTGTTAATTGTATTGAACCTGTAGATCATTTACTTTAGGTAGCATGTACATTTTAACAATGTTTCATTATTGTGCCAATAATGAAATTAAGATTGAAGTAAAAAAAATTCCTTGAACAAACATGATATGTTGTTCCATTTGTGTGTCATCTACTATTTTTTTCTCAGTTTTTTAGTTATTTTTCATATCTGATAAAATTCCCTTTAAACAACAGAACTGAAGAAAAACAAAGATGGTCATTAAATAATGGCAAAGAGAGCAGTTCAATAAGACATAACAATCCTTAATATTTAAACACCTAACACAGGGTCATCCAGACTCAGAAAACAAACCCTACTAGGTCTAAGCCAAGAAATGAACAACAGGATCATAATTGCTGAGAACTTCAACACCCCTCTGACACAACTGGACAGATCATTCAAGCAGAAAATAAATGAACACTGGATTTGAATGGGACTCTAGAACAAATGAGTCTAAAAACATTTACAGGACATTTTACCCCCAAACTGCTTAATATATCTTTTCCTCGTCAGCACATGGAACATTCTCCAAGATTGACCAATATTGGGCCACAAAACATGTCTCAACAAATTCAAAATAGTAAAAATCATAATGTCTATGTCTTCTCAGACAGCATTGAAATAAAACTAGCAATCAACTCCAAGAGAAACAATTCCACACAAAGTCATGGAAATTAAACAACCTGCTGTTTCATTATTGTGCCAATAATGAAATTAAGATGGAAGTCAAAAGAGTCCTTGAACTGAAATACAAAAGAGACACAAGGTGTCAAAATTTATGGGATTCAGCAAAAGATGAAGGTGAAAAATTCATAACTGTAAATGTCTATATCAAAAAGTCAGAAAGATCACAAACCAACAATCTAATAATGCATATCAAGGAATCAGAAAATGAAGAGAAAACTAAATCCAAAAATCAGCAGAAGGTCAGAACAGAATTAAATGACATGGAAAACAAAAAGCGATACAAAGGATCAATGAAATATAAAGTTTGTTCTTTGAAAAGATGAACAATTGATAGACCTCTTGCTAGATTAACCATGAAAAGAAGAGAAAGGACCAAAATAAGCTCAATCAGAAATGAAAAGGAAGGTATTACAACTGACACCACGGGAATACAAAATACCATCTGTGAATACTATGAAAATCTCTATGCATATAAATTTGAAAACATACAGGAAGTGGACACATTCCTGGAAATACATAATCTCCCAAGACTCTTATCAGTAAGAGATAGAACTCCTAAAGAGACCAATAACAACCAATAAGATTGAAGCAGTAGTAAAAAATCTTCCAACAAACACAAAGCCCCAGACCAGGTGAATTCACAGATGAATTCTGCCCAACCTACAAAGAAGAGCTGGTACTCAGACTACAGAAATTATTCCATAGCATTGAGAAGTAGGGCATCCTCCCCAACTCATTCTGTGATACCAGTATCAACTTGATACGAAGCTAGGAAAGAACACATCAAAATAAGAAAACTATACACCAATGTGCCTTATGAATATAGATTAAAAATCCTCAAAAAAAAAATGTTTGCTGATACTAGCAAACCTAATTCAAGAGTACATAAAAAAAAAAAATAGTCCACTATGACCTAATAGGCTTCATCCTAGGGATGCAAGGATTGTTCAACATATGGAAATCAATAGATATGACTCACCACGTAAACAGAAGAAAAACAAAGACCATCTGGTCAACTAAATAGATGTAGGAAAACCATTCAGTGAAATTCGGCACATTTTTATGATACAATTTCTTAATAAACTACACATAGAAGAAAGATATCTAAAATTATAAAAGTCATATGTGACAAACCGGTAGCCAATATCATACTGAATGGGAAAAAGTTGAAAGTATTCCCATTATGAACTGGAACGAGACAGCTTCTATTTAACATAATGCTGGAAGCCCTAGCCAGAGCAATCAGCCAAGAGAAAGATACAATGGGTATTAAAATTGGAAATGGGAGAGATCAAATTGTTGCTTTTTGCTGATGATATGATTTTATATTTAGAAAGCCCAAAGACTCTACCAATAGATTTCTGGAATTCAAAAATAAATTCAGCAAATTCTGTGGTTATAAAATTATGTGCACAGATCAGTAGTATTCCAATATTCCAATAACAGTCAAGGTGAGAGTCAATCGAATAAAGTAAAATACCTAGGAATATATTTAACCAAGGAGGTGAAAGATCTCTTTGATTTCTTTTTAATTGAGTATTAGTGCAATAGGATAAGATTGAGAGAAATTTGAAATCATTTAGTTTTCGACCAGAAGATTCTCAATTTATTTACACATACAGATTAAACAAAAAATTCAGGAAATTATAAAGTTGAGGCAAAAAAATTAGAACTGTTGCCTAGAATTATCTAGCTACATAATCTTTATTCATTTTTTAATTTCATACTTATCCTCTTCACTTCTATATATGGTACCTGCTTAAGAAAAGCAAAAACGTGACATTTATTTTTTAGCTGTGGGCTGTTACACCTCTGTGAAATTACATGTGTGTACCACTGCCTTAAATCATTGGTGTATGGCTGCCTGACATTTTCTGGATTTTTAAAGCATTACCTTTTTTGTTTCCATAAAATAACATTTTAGCATACTATAAATTTTTGGTGATAATTTGTATTACAAAGGAGCATATTGCTTAAAGTCCCAAATAAGCTTTATACATAGAAAAGATTCCTCTGCTCTTTCTTTTTCTCCCTGAATGTAAACTTCTGGAGACCTAGAGAGAATGAAAGGCGTCCGAGTGTGTGTCCATGGCAATCTGCTAGCTGGGTAGAGGAAGTTGCAGTGGCATTAGCCATGAAAAGGATCGATTGTTTTTGTGAAAAATCCTCAAGACGTGCCTTGAATTCAAAGACTCAACCTCATTAAAATCATAAATCATCTATTAATCTCTTTTTTTTTTTTACTGAAATATCAGTAGTCTCTGGTATTTCAGCTACCAAAATATAATAAAAATGTTTAAAATAAGAACATAATGGGATTATCGAAGGCCATGAAATAAAATCCTCAATGCCTTTTCTTTCTGAAGATCTTTTACTGGTATAAAAGCAAGTATGCTGGTCCCCTAATGATAGAACTGGGCATGATATGAGATTTGTAACTCACTCACTTACCCATTCATGTGCCAGGAACCTTGCTGGTTTTACATCTGAAAACTTTCCAGAGCTTTCTTGTTATAGCTAAAAGCACTTCTAGGTTTCCTATAAATAATTTGGTGGACTGAAAATTAAGGCTAAAATTACATGAAGGGCTGATAAAATGGCATTAATTCTTTTTGGATGTACCAAGGAGGTGGGGGAGGTTGGTCTTTCTATCTGATAAGCAAAGCCACATAGGGCATCACAATATACTGCACACATGCTCTATCTGAATGACAGATCTCTGTGTGAGACGGGAAAGCAGTGTCAGGGTAATGGTGTTACAGTGATTCCCCTGGCATGGACACCATCCCAAATCACAGACACTCCCTGATTAGGATGGAGCAGTGCATTCTCAAGGCCGTCCAGGCAGAAAGTGAGTGCATAGCTTCAAGAAATCTGCAGGGCTCCCCTTAGGAAATGCCAAACTCATTTCCTACTGATACCCCTTACTCTGAGATCAGAGTGGCTGCTGAGAATATTATTCTCACAAGAAAAAAATATTATTTCATTTAAATATTATCTGAAGAAAGATATTTCAGTTGTTTGGAGATACATAGATATCATTTTAAATTCTAGAAATTGCCAGTTTTTGTTAGCTATTTCTGAGGTTAAAAACAAGGTAGTTTAACACAATTTGCATGTCAATAGTCACTATTTTCCTAGTTTGCCAACGAATTTGTATGCGATTTAGAGCTTTATGTGTTATGCTGCTAACGTGTGATCCCCTTGAACACAAAATGCACATTCTGAGATTTAATTTCCAAGGTTAAATCAGTGTGCCATTGGCTACACATGTAATACATGTAAATTATCAGTTGAACATTGTTCACCCAAAATTCTTGATATTAGTGAAATTAATAGCAAAAGTATAAACTTCAGAAAGGTGTGGTCACTTAGATTTTAATAATGCATTAAATAAATTATAAATTATATTTTAATATCTTGCATCTTTGTGTTATATTTAAATTCCAAGGCCTAAATCCTTTCATTTAAACATTGTTTCTTTCTCCTTGACATAGAAATATTGGCTTGCCCACAGAACTCGCTTCCTTGATGTGTAAGCATGCAGTCTGTGGTGTGTGTGAGATGCTCCTTCTTATTTAACCATCACCATCATCACATTAGACACTGAAGGAGTAATGTTAATTATCTGGAAGTGTCCCAGTGGCCTACTAACTCTAGGGCAAAATGCCAGCAGAGTCCTGTTTGCAATCCAGGCCAAAAACACTGCATTCACTTGTTGTCCCTTGGCATTCTCCCCATTGGGATGGTAAACCTGGAGAGAAAACGTGTTTGATCCAAATGAGTTAATAACTATTCCAAAATAAATAATATTCAATCCATACCAACCATTCATAATTGCATATAAAAATTAACTAATGAGATGTATTCTCCAAGACTATTAATTATATATTGAATAGGAATGCTTTTTAGATGCTTTCCTCTGAGGACAATACATTATTGTATTATCTAGGCAACCTAATGAGCATCTTTGACCATCTGCAACTGCCGAGTATGTTCATGTTTCAAGCAAAATCTGGGAAGAGCTGTTGCAACATGGGCCAGTGAGACCCAGTGTTGTCATTGGTAGGAATAGCTCATCCATCTCAAGAACTGAAGATTAGTGTACTGTGATTGGTGGTTGAACTGAATCCTGTTAAGGCTGACTTTGGTGATTTCCAGAATGCGCTTTGTGGAGACCTCATGCTCCATGGAGAATGCACCTATCAAAGTGAGAAAGATGAGAAAATGCAAGTGGTACATTTGGCAGAGAGTAGAGACGTGGGATGGAGAATCTAAGTATCAAATAGCAGGAAATGAGGCAAATAAAAATGATCCTGCTGGCCAGATAGAACATCCCTACGCTGCAGCAATTGAGTCAATAGGATTTCGGGAGTTTCCACTCATTTCAAATAAACTTTACGATGGATGGAAATAAGATGGTAAATAATAATTATCTCTTAATAGTCTGCTGGCAGTGAAATACCTGCACATACTAATAAAAAAGTAGATGTAATCTTTTTTGTACAATTAGGAATAAAATCACTGAGTAATGTAAGTAGGTGCTTGTTAACAATTAAAAGCCAACTATTAAGGATGTCATAAAAAGTCTTTCACTAGTGGGGAAACAGTTCTACAATGAAGACCTTTATGAAAATGTAAACAATACAAAGTTTTATTTTTGTTTAAAAAGAATAGGTGGTACGATTGTTTTCTGTTTCATGGATGGATTGTATCCTGCTGGTCGGGGCTCTCAGGGGACCTGTGACAAGAATAGTATACATTATACCCAATTGGTAGACTTTTATCTCTCAACCCACTCCCATTTTTCCTCCTGCCTTAATACATACCGATCTTAAGCTGCCATTCATCTTTTTGCAACAAGGAAATTATAAATGTTCTGAAAATCTTGCTTTTGGAAAATATTCATTTTATACTGGGAAAAGGCAATTAGATAAGGATCATTCCTCTAAGTACGATTAAAATTTAACATTTTGTTTTTCAGTGTTCATATTGTTCTTGAGGGAACACAGTTGAACATTTGAATATAAGACTCTGAGATTTCCACGTGCACTGAATGCCCATGAAGAGCACTTCAGGCTGAGTCAGATAGTAGCAGTGAGCGAATGAATTATTTTGTGAGTAGCTGAACAAATACAGGCTGTGCACATTGTGTAAGTGTCACATTGTTTTTATTTTCAATTTTGCTTCGCTATTGAAAGGAAAAACTAAATACCTCAAAAATAAAATTCATGAAATGATATGAGTTGATATAAGCACTTTTTTTTACAAAAATCCTCAAATGGTTTTACATGTCCCCCATCTCTTGTAGTATCTTTGTAAGTAAGCAGGGGCTACATACTCCTCCCTTGCAATTATGCAGATGCAAGAAAATACATGTGACTTGTCCAAGGTCATCACTGGAAGGCAGGGTCTAGGATCCCTAATCCTAAAAGTAAAGCGAAAAGACGCATTGTGTTCATGTTGTGTGTATGTGTTTTAATAATTATAATTAGGCAGAGCTACCATGCTCTCCCTGAGTTCCTTTTGAAATTTCAACAAAGCTTCAATAGGTTTATGAGTAATAGCAAGTGGCTTATTAAACTCATAAAAGATAAAGGCAAATTGAAAAACCATAATTTTTAAAAATTCATTGAAAAATCTATCAGTTTATTATAACAGATATGCTTCTATAAATATTTATTTTCTAGACAAGTAAGAAAGAACTAAATGGAATTTATGACAAAAATTTATTTTCAGTCAATGTCCTGGAAAGGAATCATGAAAATCTTTCTGCTTTGCCGAGACATAACTACACAGTCATGTTCAGTCAACATCCTGGCAGCAATTGGAATATGTGACCCACATCTAGTTCAGAATACATTGCTAATACATAAAGCTGCCAGATTTTCCTGATTAATGGATAGACTCTAATGTTTGGGCTTAATTTTGTTTGTTTTTTGACAAACACAGGTTCTCGCTGTGCACCCAGGCTAGAGTGCAGTGGTGTCATGATAGCTCACTGCCACCTCCAACTCTTAAGCTCAAGTGATCTTCCTTCCTCAGCCTCCTGAGCAGCTGGGAGTACAGCAGTGTGCCACCACATATGGCTAATTTTTCTAACTTTTGCAAAGATAAAGTCTCAGTGTTCTTAGGCTTGTCCCAAACTCCTGGCCTCAGGCAGTTTCCTCGCTTTGCCTCCCAACGTGCTAGGATTATAGTGGTGAGCCACCATGCCCGGCCTGTTTGCGCTTAATTTTCTCTAAGCAAAAGTGTTGTTTTAGAAATAAGATCCAAATTAAAATAAGATCGTTTCAAGGTTTATGCACAAAGTGAAGACTCAGTCCATCTGATCGTGGCCCAAATGATCTGTAAATTTTTTGCTTTGCCTGTTTTTCTTATGGCTCTTGTTTTTAATTATCCTGGTAGCTAAAGTGCTTAGATGTTATACCGTGTGTCAATTTGGCAATGATTTCTCCTAAGCTTAACTTTAAAATACTGTTAATCTTGCTTTTTGCTACTACATTTAATCTCTTTGAATATAAGATTTTCTTATAAAATTCAAAGTAAGAAATGAAAACTGGTTTTAAAGTTCTTCTTTACACAGTCTGATAAAAAATATTTATATATTTATCACTAATTTGTTTAGCTATAGAATCAGAGATTTTTTATAGAGTGTATGATACTTTAAATTAAATTTTTTAAAAAAATTTAACAAATACAAACTCATCAAACACTGTATATGAGAAGTATAAGGACATACAAAAAATATAAATAACTCCCAATGGTACCACATAAAAAAATTTAGTTTTCTGTACATGTATAATGTTTATAAAATTGTATCATAATTGTCGATAATGTTTTATATCATAGACATTTCTCCACATTAGTAAATATTTTTCAATGAATAATTTGAAGCCATTATTGATGAATTTATTAATGGCTTCCCATTATTTCATATTATGAACATTCCATAATTTGTTTCAACTTTTTCTATTTTTTGTACATCAATATACTTTACAGTAGTTGCTGTTACTCTGAGTGCTATAAACACGTTGACATATGATCTTTTGTTCTTATCTCTGTTAATCTTTTAAAATATATTCTTTGGAATAGATTTTTATGTCAGATGATGTGAGGCATTTTAATGATCTTGATAATTCTTGTCAGTTCACTTCCCAGAAAGTTTATACAAGTTCAGTCTCAAGAACCTTAGAGTATCATTGAATATTTAAAAAATAATAATAATCCTTTGATCATCTGACAGTGGGAAGAATACTATCTTCATGATCTTTTAATTTTTGTTTCTTTGATATCCAATAAAGTCTAATAATTCTCTAGATTTAGTAATTGGACTTGTATTTTTAAGACTTCTCTCTTCATATTTTTGCTTTATTGATGTATACGAATTCTGTATGCTTAGAGTATCTTATCTTTGTTTAGTGTATTTAAACAATTATTGATAGTTTATCATCTGCCTTTGCATTTCATTAAACATTTTTCTATCCAAGTTTTAAATGTTATATAATCAAAGTTATGACTGTTTTCCTTTTTGATACACAGAAAGGCATCCTCCATCTTATGATAAATTTAATATTAACTTTTTAGAATAACTCTTCTGCATCCTCTTTTAAAAATTCTTTAATCCATTTGGAATTTATTTTGTCAAGTGTGATTTAACTTTCTACACAAATATCCAGTGTTCCCAGTGTGTGAACCCTTGTACTCTTCATATCTGATTGTGATGTTTCCTTTATCATGGATTGAACTTGAATCTATAGTAGATCTGACCTGTGCTCTGAGAGCTTTTTCCTAGTAATCTGTCAATTTATTTTTTAGCAATTGGTTAACCAACCCCTTACTATTTCATTCTTTGTCTACATTGTTAGTATCAATTATTACTTTCCATTTATCTTTCTACATAAACTTTAGAATAATTTCTCCAGTTAAAAACACTCCAGTGAGATTTGATCTATCCATTAATCTGGAAAGAACTTTGATAACTTCCCCAAACCCAAAACTCCCATTGAAGGCTGTGGTAGGTTTCTTAATTTATTCACATTTTCTTTCATATTAACAATAGCTCATATCTTCCTTCTATGAACTCTGTTGGTGTTTTATGCTTTGCATGGTAATTGTGAATGGAATCCCATTGTGTCCTCTAATTGCTAGTTTAGTGTGCCAGCTGGCCAGAACTTCCTGAGTGGTCCCAGTCCGAGAGAGGCACAGCAGAAGTTCCCTTTCTACCTCAGATTTCGGTGAAAGCACTTGGGCTTGAGACTTCACAACACCAACCAATCTTGTTTAGCTTGCTGACCAGTCACAGACTATTATTATAAGATAAGAATTTAACAGCATATCATAACACGTAACACAAATGAAATAGCACATTTTATTTCATTTGATCAGTTCTTTTTTCTTCTCGCCTTTATATGCTTTTTTCTTATTGTATGGATTGGGTTTTCTTCTCACATTTAATCCTTTTTAGCTCCTTCTTCTAATTGTTATTTTTACACATGGAGATTTCAACTGCTCCCACTATCCTATGTCATCAACGATTAAATTTTTCTCTGTGGTGGAGCAAATTCACTTTTAGTTATGTGTAGGAAACTAAGCAGCTATGATGATTACAGAACAACACCAGTAAGTTTGTGTTAGTGTTTTCTTGGTGTTATGGAAGAAAGTTGACGGAAGAAAAAGAGTAGTATTTAATCTCCTACAGACTCTATAGATAAAGCTCAAGCAATGTTATCTAATGGAACTATCATCACATATCACTTAAGCCCAAGAAATAATATATTTTGAAGTTGAATAAACTTTTTATCCTAGTAGCCAAAACATAAAGAACACTTTAAGCGAACTGTTATGATGCTATAAAACCAAGTTTATTAACTTAAAGGTATGTTAATAATTTATGATATTATTTTGTAGAAAGAGTGGGTTACCAAATAGTGCAACTAAATGTGTGTAACATATAGATGACTATCTAACATCAAAGAAACCATACATCGAAGTACAGAATTATAAACAGCAATTGTCTATAGCAGACAAGATTACAGGTGTTTTTAAAACTATTTTTGCTTCTGCGTATTTTTCTAATTTGTCTGAAACACACGCATTGCTATGTGATAAAGATAAAAATCATTAACATGTTTTAGTAAAAGAACCCTTCAAATTTAGAAATGCAGATCAATAACACTAAGTTAAATTTGTATGTTTAAGAATAGGAAAATACACTGGTGACTTTTCAAAGGTAGCCTGTGAATATTTTGATCTTTCATTGAAAAGTTTGAATAGGTTTAGTAGATAATTTATATTGCCAACATATAAATTCTCCCTGGGAAAGCATTCAGAGTCCTTGGTGTCTAAGAAACAATAAAATCTAATTGCTCACCTCTGAACTCGTCCTTAGTCCTATCAGACATACGCATTTAATTAGATGTCTCACCACCAGAGGAAGCACAGGGAAGAAATTATTCCTTTTCTTCTTTTACATTATACTTTAGAAACAATAAAATTATCAAAGGAGATAATTTGATAATTTTACCATTTGATTTTTTTTTTGTGATGCTTCAGCCATCTACTCTTTTATCTCATTATCCTTATTCTTAAATAAAGAGGTCACCTAGTCTCCTAAAACTCATATTTTCCAGAAATCCCAATTATTAACAATATAAATTAATATTTCCTCTTATTTATCATGAAATTGTGATTTAAGTTTTGAAAGTTTCAAAACTACTTTTATGTGGACACTTTTGCAGAGAGGAGAAAATCAAAACTGCTTTAACACTGGAAAACAGCTGAAATTGGGAAACAAATGATTTGGCAGATAATAACAAATATATTTCAAAAAGCAGTAGGTTTTTAGAGATTTTTGGTTCCATCTGAAGTGGTTAGCAATAAGTGCAAATTGTTTGAATTATTACTTTATCCCAAACAAGCCAAATTATCTGAATTACTATAATTAGATAAAGTAGACATTTCACAAATGTCTTTCTGTATGTACTGGACAAAAGTTTACATCCCAGGTGGATGAAGATGCGGTAGGAGAGATAACTGGACAGAAAGTGATCCTTGACACCGAATGATGGGAAAATCAGGAAATCTGCCTTGTGTGATGTGTGGACAAATTCAATTTTACTTGTCAAGTTTGTCTTAGTTATCCCATTTGGCTAATACATGTTTTGGTTTAGATTCCTTGGAACATAAACTCAACTTTATGAGAAAGATAGTTGTTATGGAACATCTGAAGACATGAGTGTCTTTAAGCCAGGTGATGTATTCATGGCTGTTTTTTAATCAAAAGCTGATTCTCTTCTTAAAGGAACTCCTATTTCTGATTTTATTTTATATTTTCTTCTCAGAGAGGGGACTTACTGTGTTTCCAGTGACAGATGGTTATGACTGCCACCTTTTTTTACCACCACCACTTCAGTCTTATGCACGTCTGACTGTCATATCCTTCATTGGAGGATGATTGCTCTGATGACCCCTAGACTGTCACCAGTGGTTTCCAGTCCTTCTTAATCCTTCACAAACAGACACCTAACCCCTTTCACTTCAGTTAAAATATTGAATTGTTTATTCCATACTCCCGTTTGATATTTTACTTCAAAATATATAGAATTTATTCAGCAATTTTTAGTCAACTAAGTAGAAAACCTCATTTTTATTTTTAAAAGAATTCTAAGTAAAAGGGGAGAGTAGGATGAAAACGATACGTATGGAGATCGATTTGACCTTGTCTCTCAGTCAGCTGTTACCAAAAATTAGCCCCTGGTGATCTGCAGATGCCACAGAACTCACCTGGCCTCTCAAGCTTCACTTCCAAGACATGTCTCTTGTTGGTGTTCGCGCTCTTTCTTCTACCTGGAATGTTCAGGCTCTCCTATCACGTCTCTGCTGGTCAGTTTTCTTCTAGGGATTTAAACATTTGTCTCTAGGGCGGCCCCTGTGGCTCAAGGGAGTAGGGTGCTGGCCCCATATGCTGGAGGTGGCAGGTTTAAACCCAGCCCCAGCCAAAACTGAAAAAAAAAGTTTGTCTCTAATTCTATCTTTTCTGTGCCACATTTCTAGATTTCTACCAGCAACCTGCCTTCATTTTCCCTTCTCAGAAGTTCCTTAGGAACTTCTTTAAAGGTCATTAAATATGCAAGAAGTGCTGTCCACTTTGAACAAGTCCACTTTAAGAAGTCTGGAGTTCCAGACTTCAGACTTACATCTGTGGCATTTTCTACCTGACCTTTCTTTTTCTGAGGCTCACTCTATTTCTTCCCATTGTACCTGCAATTTGGCCACTTTTAGCAGTAACGTACATGTGTCTGTATGTGCCTGTGTGTATTTTGTCACTACTGCCAGACTGCCAGACTTTGTAGTAGGTTGCGGGCGATAAATGGTTGATCAACATGAAACAGAGACTTTCTTTAGGGTAAGGGCAAAATCAGGAGCACTTTTAGAATTTAAAATATGTAAAATGATGTTTATCCAGTAGGAAATGAGCACTCTGATTTTTATTTGGGGGATAAAAGGCTTGAGACAAAATGCTAATGATGATTATTAAGGAAAATAAAAATTTGATTTGCTTTACATGAATGTGAAGCACTAATGTAAAGAAATATATGTGTATATATAAATAATAGATTATAAATATAAAAATATATGTGTATATATATACATATTTGCCTATATAGGTGTTCAAGGTAGGTACATGAATATTTAATATCATTTGAAATAAGAAACCAAATTTCTCCTTTTTTTAGCAGATCATAAAAAACACTTCATGAAGAATATTTTATTCAGACAAACTTTAGAGTAACCTTTAAAAGAGATTTGTTAATGTATATATTTTTTATTGTATATTATGTGTACATTTCCTTCCTGAAATCTCTTAGTTTTATTACCATAGGACAGTTACATCGTAACAGACATGGCAAATATTTAAGTGGAAAAAACCCCAAAATCTAAAGACTAAAGAAAGTAAAATTCAGAGAAAGAAGGAAAAGGCAAAAAAAAAAAAAAATTACACTGTGTTATTTGAATGGATTTTGAAATGTATAAGCACTTTGATAGATTCTATTTTATATAGGATTTGCTGGTTTTCAAAGTATAAAATGCAACAAAAAAGTGAACCTAGCTTCTTTTTTTCTTGTTCATTGGAGCTATCACATCTCATCTATCAGACTTCTAAGTAGAATTTTAAAAGTGGGGTACTCTCTCACGCCCAAGCACTGTGTAATTAGCATATGAATGTGTAACGGATTGTTTGAAGTAACAATTAAGGAGAACAACACATAAAGGAGCTGAAGAGAGCTACCAACACCTGGGAATCTTGTATTGAAAAAGCTTTCCTAATGTAAGTAATTAAAAACCAAGGACAAATGTTCCTTGTATAGGGATAAAAGCCCTACAAGGAAAGCTAAAAATCTGCTGATATTTTGCTGTCATCCTTTAGAATTAATCATTAACACAAGAGCTTACTGTGTTATTTATTTCAATAGAATCTTTGTTAAATGGAGGTTTTGTATGGTGCCTGATCTAAAGTCACCGAAATGCATTTAAATGACAAAATATCTTACTTTTGGAAAATATTTATACTTCAAATATAGAAAAGATTACAAAAATTTTTTCCCTATGGTCAGTGCAGAGTTTATGAGGAAAATTTTAATTGATCGATGAGTCAAATCAAATATATGCTCAATTCTTTGTAATTTATTTGTCCAAATAATTTCTACTAGTAAAATTTTATTCCTCTTTATTGTTTTGGCTTTATTTTCTTCCTCGGGGAAGCATGCATGATATAGGGGCTCATGCTCAGGCAAAGCTCAGGGTGTTAGGAATTTTGATACTGGGATAAGATCAGTGGAGTAGAAGGCAAGAGCTATGCATTATTCTATGCATAGGAATTATTATAATTCCATTGTATTACTTACAGACTGTACAAACCACTTACTTTTCGGTAGCATAAATTGCCTTATCACTAAAATAGGAATTATTTTTTCTAGACTGTTAAGTCTGAGTCCATAAACTTTTATGGTCCTTTTCTAACATTCAGTTGTACATACAGTATTATTTATTTATAACGAAGAAGCTCTTTTCCTTAGAATTTAATTTAAATTTATTTAGTTGTAAATGACTAATATCTTATGGGACAACTGTTTTTGAAAAATGAATTGTGAATCTAACATGTTATTAATTAGAAAATAGCAAATATATAGATGTATATTCATAACAGCATTATTCATAATAACCAAAAAGTGGAAACAACTCAAGTATCTATCCATTGATGGATGGTTAAATGCAGTATAGTGTATCTATTGTAGAAACAAAAATTGTACCAAAGTTAAGCAGGCAACAAAGACTTTATTCAAGGCTATCTTAATAGAGAAGAGAAGCCCAAACCAATCTGAGCTCAACTCTTATGACACACAGGGGTAATGATTTTTAAGGACTGGAGGAGCTACTAGAAAAGAACTGCAGGACATTTAGGGTAAGTTGTAAGTTATTTGTGTCTGCTAATGGACTTTAACTCCCCCAAATAAATAAACTCATACCTTTATGATGGGAGGTAGTTTTTATAGCTTTGAGCCGTGCCCCCATCCCCCCAAAGTTAGGGTTCACCTAAACTGGAAGATAAGGATGTTATTTCTTTTGTTGATTACATTTCAAAGAGGTTGTTTTCAGGCCCTTGAAAATGTGTTCTGGGTAGTCAAATTATCAGGTGGCCATTGAAAAGATTTACACCTCAAAGGTGGCCATTGAAAAGATTTACACCTCAAAGGGGCAGAGAAAGTAAAGTATCACAGCATCTGAAGTAAATGCTATAAGTAAAGGAAAAGTGCCTACAGTTAGGAAGCAGCCTTTCTAAAGTTAGTTAAGGTGTGGGGAACTTTAAGGCTGTCTTGCTCACCACTCAGTAGAATATCCTTGGGCAGTGAAGAAGAATCAAATATTTATACATGCTGCATCATGGATACATCTCAAAAACATTGCATGAAATGAAAGAAGCGGGTCTGGAAATGGAAAGGTGGTGTAGTGTGTGGTTCCGTTAATATAGAAATGCCCACAATAGCCAAATCTATATGAACAAAGTGGATCAGTGGTTGCCTAGGGCTGGGGACTGGGGTGGGATACAGATGGCAGCTAAAGGGTGTGGAGTTTCTTTTGTGGGTAATGAAGCTGTTCTGAAATTATTCGTATGGGTGGCCACACAACTCTGTAAATATACTAATTGAACTAAATTGTGTACTTGAATGGGTGCGTTGTGTGATATATAAATTATATTTCAATAAAAACATGTGAATATGTGTTGAAATGTGCTGTGTGGTCAATGGAATATTTAACTAATTATATGGATAAAAAAATCATACAAAAAAAAAGTTCATTTCTCCAAGATAGGTTTGGGCTATGAATAATCTATGGATTCTGAATGTGTATTTCTGATAGCTGCCCTGCCTTTTAAGTTTTTATGAAATAATTTAACAGTTATTCATTACCATGTAATAATCAGAGAGTATATAACATGGAAGAGAGGAAAATAATTTCTCAAATGTCTTGAGATTTTTGTATCTGTAACATTGGAAGCTGTCAGTAAGGAGAAAACAATTGTAAAGAAAGAATGAGAAATACAGTTTCTTTTCCTAAATGATGAAGACACTGTGTGTGTAAAATAAATGCTTGCTTTTGAATGAAGGCTATATTCACAAAACCCTAACTTATGAATATATACTGTTCCTTAGGTTCATTTGTTAAATAGCTATCATAGCCTCTTCTGCCAACTCTGATCATGTTCCAAACTTACAAAGCCTACAAAGATTTAGTTTATCCACAATGTAGCTGAAATGGAGTATTAATGTTGGTTCAGTCTGGAATTAAGAGACAGTGACACAGGAGGAAGGAAAATGAATCATAACATCCCTATTTCTTGAGTACAAGCATTGCTCCAGGCAAAATGTTGAATTATGTATGCACAGTGCAACTTTGGCCTCCACCTCAACTTCCTTTCTATATCCTTTGCCCTGTGTTCTAGCTCTAGAGACTTTCTTTAGCACGCCCTAAGTGTGCCTTCCAGTTGTGTTACCTCACTCAGGCATCTCTGTTAGTCCAACGGACAGTTTCATCCACAATCTGTAACATCATCTTTGTCCCAAACAACACAGACACGTTTAAATTCCAACTTTTTCAAGGTAGCAATTTTCATTTTGCATTAGAAGGGAAGCACATTGTGAAAGCATGATAATCTTTGCGTCTCCTAGAAGCATTTACAAATAAAACTCGGATTATATTCATTTATGAAACTTAGTTTAGCAAAGAGAAAAAAGAAATAAAATGTGGGTTTTGAACCCCAAATGACTTTAATTGGTAGTTTTTCAGGCATTAGATTTAGAGAATGGTAAGAAAAATTTGGAGGTATGACAGGCTATCCTCTCTGAACTTAGGCTCTTTCTGAGATGGACTTCTTCTAAACTGTTCCCACGTTACCTAAATATTTGCTTTGCTCCTATATGAACTTCAGCATCCTTTAAATGCGCTTTCTAATATGTGTACTAACATATGTTAGAATGGGGATATTAGAGTCTGTGATGGTGGTAATTGAGATTGAGGGGAGATAGTGGAAAGGTGACCTGGGTAGAAGTACTCAAGAACCATTTATGATATGAAGGATATGGTTTTCCCATATTTTTACATTTTGGACACTTGATACTAATTTGAAAGTAGGAGACAGCAATAACAGACTGACATAAGAGAAAATCTAAATTAAATCTCAATTAAAGAAGGGGGCATTCAGTAGCTTCCCATCCAAGGGGTACCCTCCCTGGGTATGGGACACAACTACGACGCTGACTTTAACCTTTCATGTATATAGTATGTAAGCTAATGGTTTGTATCTTTGTATTAACATGAAATAAAAAAATTGGGACACTTTTTCTATACACTGATCTCTTGGCTTTTCTTGGTTATAGATTGGGCTCATGGATACTACAGACAACAGAGAAAACTTGTTGAAGAGATTGGCTGGTCCTATACAGGTAAACATATTATTCACATAATGAGATTTAGCAGAAAGTTTTATTGCTTTATACATATTGCATATGTAAAATGAATCTTTGTAGTATAACACATTATTTTAACATATCCACATGGATAGTCAGATTAATTAATAAGATATATCAAATTAAAAAATTATCTCTAGGGAGCTTTCCATAAGCAAATTTGGTAGTGAGGAGCATATCGCTATCAGCTGGAGCTGGATTTAAATTCCAGGCCCATGCTGCTAAGCGTGTATCAACTTTGGGAAAGATACGTAAGCTACCTGAGGAGGGGGGTGGAGGGGGGTGTTGTGCTGAGCATTAAATGAGATAAAGTGTAAAGCCCTTGGTACAGACCCTCATTCTAAATAGAAAGCACTCAGTAAATGTCAGCCTCTGTTATTATGAGCATGCTATTTTTTTTTTTTTTCACTTAACAAAGATTGATGGGATTCTTGCTCTCCCGAAGGACTTTCTCAGAACTATTATGGCTGAGTCCATTGGAGTCAGGGTCTAAAATGATTTTGTCAAATTTCGGACTTGGTTTAGAATACTGTGAATTTCCTGAACTTGGGAGTCTAGAGTATTGAAATATAACTTCTGATTATATGGTCTAAAAATATGTTGCTATTAGTGAATTATCTAGGAAATTTCTCTAAAATTACTTTTGTTATAATAAATAAAATTCTAATGTTTGTCTCAATTTTTTTGTTGGCATCATGCTATAATCTTTAAAAATTAATGTCATTTGTTTTTACAAAACGAAAAGCTGCTTTTAGATAGAAACTAATATATATATGTTGACATCAAAAGTAAATCTTTTAGGTTCGGCATCCATAGCTGAGTGAGTAGGACACCAGCCACAGATATCAAACGTGGCAGGTTCGAGCCCAGCCCAGGCCTGCTAAACAACAATGACAACTGCAACCAAAAAATAGCCATGTGTTGTGGCAGGCGCCTGCAGTCCCAGCTATTCAGGAGGCTGAGGCAAGAGAATAGCTTAAGCCCAAGAGTTGAGGTTGCTGTGAGCTGTGATGACACAGCACTCTACTGAGGATGACATAGAGAGACTCTGTCTCAAAAATAAATAAATAAGTAAAATAAAAGTAAATCTTTTACATTATGTTTCATTATATACTATCACTTGGGTTATATGTTTATTAAGTAATGTAATGTGTTACTATCTTTTCAAAAACTTTGTAATTTTATATGCTTGATCACTTTATATCTGGAAACCATAACTATTACTCTCCTTCTTTTCCTTGAAAAGAGAAAGCTTAGTGTTTTGTGAAAACCACAGCTATTTTCTTATTCTCCCAGTGATGACATTACACATGTCAGGAGAGATTAGAATGCTCAGAGTGTATCCCCAACAATGGAAGATGACATTACAAGGGAAAGCTCTGAGTTCTCTTGGAAAATATTTGCATAGGCCACTATCTGGACAATATTTGTGCAAAATATCTTTGTAGATGGTTTCTGTGGGTATCACTGGTACCAGTTTGGTAATGCTGCTTCCAGGATAAATTTTTCTCCAAAGAATTTTTCATGATTAAAGGTGTACGTGTTTTAGCCTTCTCATATTCATGTTTTTACTTTTAATTCATAAGGCTATAGCAAGACATCTTTTAAAAATTCACCACCCTGTTGTTTCTAATATGGTGTTTGCTCCACTTAAAAAGCAATATACAGCTGTTATAGAAAACTTAATACATAGAGATATGATTGTAAATAAAATTTGGACTGATTTAGTTTTATTAACAACTAGCTTCCTAGATCAGAGGAGAAACTAAAAGCAGTCTTTCTCTGACCAATGAGTCTTTAAACTAGGGACTCAGATGTTAACCAGGTACGAATGAGTAAAGTAAAAAACAAATTCTAATGCAACTTCTGTTGTCTCTAAACCCAGGGTCAGAAAACAGAAGATCTATCACCTAGAACAGTGTTTTTCAACTTTTTTATCTCACAGTACACTTGAACCTAGTTAAACTTCCACAGTACACTTGTTGATTTAAAAAAAAAAAAGAATATACTCATTGTGCTTTGAACTTCTTTCAAAAATAATTTATTATTTATTATTTTTATTTTTTTTATTAAATCATAGCTGTGTACATTAATGCAGTCCTGGGGCACCATACACTGGTTTTATAGACCGTTTGACACATTTTCATTACACTGGTTAACATAGCCTTCCTGGCATTTTCTTAGTTACTGTGTTAAGACATTTACATTCTACATTTACTAAGTTTCACATATACCCTTGTAAGATGCACCGCAGGTGTAATCTCAAAAATAATTTAATTGAGGCAGCGCCTGTAGCTCAAGGAGTAGGGCACCGGCCCCCTATACTGGAGGCAGCGGGTTCAAACCTGGCCCTGGGCAAAAACTGCAAATAATAATAATAATAATTTAATTAATGATCTTTAAAAATGTTCATGGCACACCTAAGCTCTTCCCACAGCACACAGGTTGAAAATCACTAACCTAGAGAAAAATTGGGTTACTTCTCACCGCTCCAAGTAAGGGTAGATATATGTTGACCACGGGAACTAATGGAGTAGTGGGGGTGTGTTTCCCAGCAGCCCTGGGTCCGTCAGCAGCTGGAGATGCCTCATCAGGTCAGAAAAGACAGTTAATTTTACCTGTGGGTTTCAGAAGCACGTGGCAACAGCACAAACTGTGTAATACATATATCTTATTATCTTAGGAGACAGCCTCCTAAGACAGAGCTCCTCCTTTTAACAGGCTAATTGAGGATAGACACAGCACCTACAGAGTGGCCGGGGTTTCACAGAAGGACCTACATAAAAACAGTGCACAGTTCTTGGTCTTATAATCAAGTTGCATCATCCTGCTCACAACCTATTAGCTTTAGCTTCTTTCAGGAACAGTCTAATGATTAAAGGGATAGACTCATTAAAAAGCAACGTTAGCTGTGGGGGGCAGGGCACCAGGTCTCAAAACAAAAAGTTCCAGAGTCAGAATAAGGATGGACGCTTACCAAAGTTTTAAAGAAGGAATTGTTTTACTTTCATTAATGTTTCCCATGGGTTTGAAGAATTATTTGTAGAATTTTTGAAGATCCTAGGAAGAAAGTAGAGATGAGGAAATTATACAACTGTGAATTCCCAGAGTGTCTAAAATAAAACAAGCTAGTGAAATTCTTTGTCCAAATGAATGTATCTCCCCCAAGCAATCCCAACAAAGCCAAAATTTTAAAATGTAGATTGGTAAAGTGAATTATCTCTTTCTACTTTTCATATAAGTATCTAATGTTTGGTAATACATTCTATTTTTATGGGTATTATTCCAACTAGAAAATGGAAAGCTATGCTAATTGTGTAAAATTTGAAGATACTTTGGTTTTAAGAGTCTTAAATGTAACTGAATTTGTGAATGTCTGGAGTAAATTGGTTGTAGTCACATTTAGTTCTAGTTTCATCCATAGCATCTCATCTTTTTGAACTGTGTTTTTATTCCTTCTTGTATTATGTCATCATTTAAATTCATCAAAGTAGCTGCCATCTAGGAAGGAAGAACTTTCCCTTGAATGTTTGTACATATAGAATTCTACTAATAAAAATTACCAAGTACATCATAACACTTTTCTATAAAAGAGTTCATCATGCCATTTAGAAATACTATACTGCACAGCAAACACAATTCAGTTGGAATCACTGAAGCTAAGGTTGTTTATGAAAAAGTACACAATTATGTAAAGTAACAATACAAATTGTTACCAAGTAGGTGGAGAAATATAGGGTGGAAAGGAAAGAGAGGTATTATTCTTTTAGTTGTGTTTTTCTACATAGACTAATAACAACTTTTCTATTCAGTATGTATGCTATAATTATGCTAGAAAAAATTACAGGGTTGGCAAATACAGCCAACAGTCCCTTTTTTTTTTTTTTTTTTTGAGACAGAGCCTCAAGCTGTTACCCTGGGTAGAGTGCTGTGGCATAACGGCTCACGGCAACCTTTAACTCCTGGGCTCAAGCGATTCTCCTGCCTTTGCCTCTCAAGTAGCTAGGACTACAGGTGCCTGCCACAACTCCTGGCTATTTTTTGGTTGCAGCCGTCATTGTTGTTTGGTGGGCCCGGGCTGAATTCGAAGTCGCTAGCTGTGGTGTATGTGGCTGGTGCCTTAGCCGCTTGAGCCATAGGCACCAAGCCCGACAGTCCCATTTTTACAGTTGTTATAGGAGGGTGAGCAAGTATTGCTTGTCACACTCTGGGATGAAAGAGTGAATTATAAATATGGGGATCTAAGCACTAAGAATCTAATTCATCCCATGGTAACTTCATTTCATTTAAGGGTTTCAGAAAGTGAATGTCATTTTTCCTACAAACTTTGAATTTTCTATGACAATTCGTAAGCAAAGACAATTCACTTTGTAGGGAAAAATTCTAAGTCATTTCACTTTTTTAATATCATGATATAGAGATGCTAAAACTCTTTTTATGTGAATTGTTAGATCTTTGATTGAAGCCTCAAGCAGTGATAAGTGGTGAGATCGTCAGAAATGGATATTCTCTCTCTTTCTTTTGTTTTTTTCTTGAGACAGAGTCTCACTTTGTTGCCCAAGCTAGAGTGCCTTGATGTCACCCTAGCTCACAGCAACCTCAAACTCTTGGGTTCAAGTGATCCTCCTGCCTCAGCTTCCCAAGTAGCTGGGACGACAGGTACCTGATACAACACCCAGCTAATTTTTCTGTTTTTAGTAGTGACACCGTCTCCCTCTTGCTCAAGTTGTCCTTAAACTCCTGATCTCAGGGGATCCTCCTGCTTCAGCCTCCCAGAGTGCAAGAGTTATAGGCATGAGCCACCACCCCTGGCTGAAAATGGATGTATTTTAACTGCTCCATTCTTTGAAGTAATCACTGCTGAAAAACATTTTTTATCATCTGGACTTTTCAAAATGTTATATTGACCCTCAATGAACCTGAACCAATAAATTGAAAAAACATACACACATACATTATATTGTTTCTGTTCACCATCCTTTAAAGCACCTTGAAATTGAAAATTTCATATTATATAGTCTCAAGTGTTCTTAAACCCAGACACTTTTTGTTTCTTTGTTTGGTAGAGACAGGGTCTCACTATTGCCCAGACTATTCTTGAACTCCTGAGCTCAAACAATTCTCCTGCCTCAGTCTCCCAAACTGCTAGGATTACAGACATGAGCTCCTGTGCCTAGCTGTTAATCCTGGATACTTGTAAAGTTTTAAACCTGGACAGTTTTAAAGTTTTAGTTATAGGGTTGAATTTGATTCAAATAAAGTGTGTCTGTTCTGGCCACAAATGACTTGCTGTTAGACTTGGCTGGATACCCCAGAATGAGAGAGTCTTTAAATATTGATTTGATTCTGTTTCTTTAAATAGACTGTCCTTTTTAAACAGTCTTTCTAGTGCGATAAATGTACAAACTAGAAGATACTACTTATAGAAAACAAAAGGACCATAATAGAAGGTTGTGTATAATGTGATTTCATGTTTGACTTTTTGGGGGGGACATAATTAGGTTTAATGTTTTGTTTCTCTTGACCTAGGAGGAAGCAGACCAAATTTAACTCAGAAAGAAATTTTCAATCCACATAGAAAAATGACTGATTTCTGGCTTGTTCAGGCCTTTTTTCACTTCTAGAATCTGGAACATCATTTTAACATGTTATATTTTCTCTTTGATTTACCAATCCTTCAGTTGAAACATACTATTCATTCCTTATTTCCAATTTAGGAATAAAAAAGAAAGTTCCAGAACTCTACTTACACAGTTATATCATTTATGTTAAAAATTATATATTTTTATGAACATAGATGAGAGATTTGGAAATATACACTCCAACCTTTTGGCTACAGTTACCTCTGGACACTGAGTCTATAGAAGTGGGCGAGACCATTTCTAACTATGTATTATCTATAGTGAGAAAAAAATTTTGACAAATATGCTGGCACAAAATATTTTTAGCTTACTTGGATGTGTTTTAGCAGGAAGGGCAAAGAACCACAGCTTTGTGTTTTCAGGCAGAACGTAGGGTCCCTGCTTTGTTCGCTGTCAGTGAGAGGGTGTCATGAACCCTCATCAGAGCCCCGAGATCACTCCGTGTAAGTTTTCTGGTCACCACGACGCTGAAGACTGACCAGGCTTCTTACCTGTTCGGTATTCCAATTTTATCATCCATAAGAAGTTCTTTATAATGCCCTGCTTAATTGTACATTGATCAAACAAATGCTTCGCATTGTTATAGGCGAGCTCTGTGATCAAGTACACTACAAATCCAAATGATATTTGCTGGGCAGTGTCTTAACTTGAGCCTGAATGACTTGAGCAAGCCTGGGCACATCTGATAAACTCACAAGAGGATTTAGAAGGAGTAGATTTCCTTGAATGCATCAATACATATTATGGACAGGTATTTACTTTCATCTGCATATTTTTTAACATTTAGCTAAAATTTATATTCTAGGAAAGCTTTATTGTGCTAAATATGAGGATTAGAGCATGTCTCATTGTAGAAGATTGAATAGGATCAGTTAAAATGTTAAAGAATCTGGGCAGCGCCTGTGGCTTAGTGAGTAGGGCACCGGCCCCATATGCCGAGGGTGGCGGATTCAAACCCAGCCCCAGCCAAACTGCAACAAAAAAAAAAATAGCCAGGCATTGTGGCAGGCACCTGTAGTCCCAGCTGCTTGGGAGGCTGAGGCAAGAAAATTGCGTAAGCCCCAGAGTTAGAGGTTGCTGTGAGCCGTGGGACGCCATGGCACTCTCTCGAGGGCGGTACAGTGAGACTGTCTCTACAAAAAAAAAAAAAAAAAAAAAAGAATCTAAAACTCAGACCTTACTATTGATAATATTCTTGAAAGTTGCTGAGAGTAAATTTTAAGTCTTGTTACCATAGAAAAAAGAATGTGAGGTGATACGCATGTTAATTAGCTTTATTTACCATTCCATATTTCAAAACAACATGTTGTACACAAAAAATATATGCTTTTTTATTTTCAATTGAAGGATAAATTCGTGTGTTCAAAATTTTTGTTTTCACTATCACTTAGTATAAAGTTGAAAAAAATGAAGATGTGGCTAAAGATTATATCATCACGGTGAAATTATCATTGTATCTAGTGAAACACTATGTTAATATGTTCCCTCCCATGAATAAAATTAAAATTGTATAGATTCTCGATCTAGCCCAGCCTTGCAACTACCCTTGCTGGTAACATCTAGTCGAGTCTTGAATGGGGCAAGTCCTCTGGCAGCTCAGGTTGAGAAAACCTACAGCTTCTCTTTCTGTCTGTGCTCAAAATTTGGGGGCTTTGTGTCAGATACACTTTGCTCCTTTCCCCTTTGGGGCCTCTTTTACTTCACTCTCTATATTATTTATTCTGGAGTCTAGATCATAAAGTAGATGCATTTCAGCAAAATAAAAAGAGAAGAGAAAATTACATGATTACTTCAAAGAAATCTAAGAATAGACCATTGTTTGTATTGTCACATGAAATTTATTTAGATGTGTTAAACTTTCAGGCAAAATGCCATTGCAATGAATTTAAGCTGACCTGTGCCTTCCTCCTATTTTATGCATCAGTTAAAGGTAGTGCAAGGCTTATTTTGTTGCAGTTTCCTATGTTTTCTATATGAAAATTCTGATTCTTTTATATCAAGAAATCTCAAAGAGCAAAAAGAAAATGAAAAAAATATGTAAATAACTCAACATGGAAAATGTTTTGTTCAGATAAAGCGCCCATTGACTCGGCCAGAGCTAGAATTTCTCCTGACTGTAATGCAGAGGATCTTAGAGGTCCTTTTTGGCCTTTGGCACACCAGCAATCCAAAGTGTTACAGACTGTTCAGGGAGCTTCTTCACAATTACAGAATATTCTGGTACATTTATACATTTGTAACAGCCATCTAGATTCATTCCATTCCTTTCTTGTTTGTTTGCTTTAATGCAATTTTGTTTTGTCCCCCAGGCTGGAGTGCAGTGGAGTCATCTTAGCTCACTTTAAGCTCAAACAACTGGGCTCAAGTGATCCTCTCTCCTCTGCCTCCCAGGGAGCTGAGAGTATTGGCAAGCCCCATATGCCAGGATAATTTTCTTATATATTTTTAAAGACAGGTGATTCATCCCTCAAATTACACACACTTAGAGTTCCCAGGGGAGGAAAGGAAACCTGAGCCCTATTTAGAGGTAGGATTCGGACCTGGAGAGCAATGTCTGATGACTGGGGACAGTGGGCCTGATGGAAGCTGGACTCTTGGGAGAGGCAGTAGGGGGCTCCTGGGAGACTGCTCTCATGCCTGAAGAAGACACCAGGGATCAGGAGGTAGAAAAGTGGAGCCTGGTGGTGGCAGCAGCAGGTTCCAGGTCTGATGTAATGTGCCTGGCTGCTCTGGCTGGGTCACTCTGCACCCAGAGCACCCCTCATTCTCAGATGTCTACACACTGTGTCCTGGAAACCAAAAAGCCTAAGCGAATCTGCCATGGGACTTCTCCTGAAATTGGAGTGGGAATGAGAAGAGGAAGATGCTATGGGTCCCCAGGCAGACCTATGGAGCAGGCCAGCCAAGGTACAGGCATTTGGTCCCATTAAATGGCCACCCATGGCCAGTGATGAGTGGTCTCAAGCAAGGAGCAGCAATCTTGAATGTAAAATTAAATTCTTGTCTACTTGAGCTGAACCTAATTCCCTTCGGGGGTGCAAATCAGCTTTCTCATTTAGTAGACTGCATGTGGTGAGACAGCACATGCCTTTGTGACCAGGTTCTGAGATCTGACCACTGCCGAGATCTGCAGCAAGAAGAGTGGAGCTATTACCTTGATGAGTAAGATAGATGCTATATGTTCTTTTCCCCAGGATGAAAATCACTTCACTCATTTCTCATTATAAAAGATGTTCACTTAATAAATCATGTACATATCATAAATATGCTTCATATGATCTCACCTTCCAGAGATAACTATTCTTAAGGTCTTCTTTAGGGAAATAGAGTTAAAAACAAAATCTCCCAATCCAGAAATCCTCTCCATCAAGGTGGTGGTAGATAAAAGTTTTATTACCAAATAAGCATTGAACTAGAATGTAGTCCACATCACAGTCAATGCACTATGAGATGGCCAAGACAGAAAGGAATTTCACCCCCTCATATGGCCAGACAAGTACAACCCATTACATACATGTTTTCAAGATAAACCGTAACTAGTCCTAAAGTAAAAGGAACTTTGTCACACATGGTTCATTCAAACATTAACTGGTAATTGGGGTGACTGTCCTTGTTAGCTTATAAGCTTTATCCGGAGGAAAAATAAATCCCATAGCTATAAGAAGTAGCTTTGCAAATCAGAGCGAGAGGCTTATAGAAGTTAGGGTCCTAGTTGCCCGCAGAAACGGGAAGATTAAGGCACTATCTTCCTGGATGTTTGCATTTCACAATGATGACTCCCCTAGTCCTTGAGAAAGGTATCTTGGGTCCTAGAACTAACAAGACAGCTATCTAGTTTTCAAAAGGATTTATGTATACTGCAAAGAAAGTAGGAAGTACTTAAAATGATTCTTTTAACAAAGTAAATGCTCTTTAAAAAAAAAAGAGAGAGAGAAAGAAGTCCCTTCCCTATTTTCATTTGAGAGAATTAAAGCTCTTATTTTTAACTTTTATTTGTTTTTATGCTTCCTATTTATTCTTCATGATATTTTTCATATATCATATGTATACTGCTTTACAACCTGCTTTTATCTCAATAATAGTTTGTGGATCCCTTTCTAAGTAAATATGTTATAACGTGGTCAGGGTAAATGTTTTCTAATGTGGTCAGGGGAAAGGGAAAAACCTAATTTTCTTTAAGATTATCCCTGTGCCTAAAGCAGAACCTCACACGTAGCAGGAGCCAGACACACAGGTATTGAGCAGTGATTATTCTATGTCCTTTCGTCTCACCGGTACTGAAGTATTAATAATTTCACCTGGGAGGGACTGCAACTAGCAGTAGCATAGCTTGAGGGGTGCGTCCAAATCCTTCTTGCAAATAAATAGGGATATACAAAAATAAATATTGTGGAGTGAATTCAGAGCAAGTTTTAGCATTTGAGAAATAGCCCTAAATCTTAAGGAACTGAAAACAGACAAGGTTGTGTATGGTAGACCTTTGACACCCGGAAATTGAAACACTGGCTGAGCCCGCCAGAATCCCTGGCCATATGCCATACTCGATTAGCTCTACATTTTGTGGCTCCCATCTTGAATATTTCATGAGCATCTCTAGAAAGTCAGATACACTTGCAGCAGTTTTTTTCATAAATAAAATATAGTTTTACTTTTTGAAAATCACCAAGGATTTTTTTTCTTGAAGATCAGTTGCATTATGCATGTAGGGTCTTCATAAATTACTGAGGTTTTCTGGTGCAGTCGATGTGTGCTAGAATGTGAATGAATAGACTTTTTATCACTTCCCTCCCACCTTGATATTATATACTCATCAACAAAGGAGCATTTCAGGTGTTGAGACAATATGTTTAATCAGTACTCACTGGATGTGTAACACGAGCCAGACACAGGGGTAGGCAGTGGCGATGCAGTGATGGGTGGAAGTGGTCACGCGCCTGTGAATGGTAATGATAACGAAGTGTGATTTTCTTAGAGTCTGATAAGTGCCACAATGGTAGATTATGGTAATGGAGGATCCAGGGACCCCTAACTAGCTTAAGGGGTTTAGAGAAGTCTTCTCAGAGAAAGGGACTTTAAGATGAGATAAAGCATAAATAGGAGCTAAGTCAACATGGGCGAAAGGTAGTTCCAGGCAAAAGGGAGCAACTGTGCTAAGATCTGTAGGTGAAGGAGAAATCACTGTGCTCCAAAGTCTGCAATAAACTTCCTCCCTTTGGACAGAACACTGGGAGTGTGATGAGACAAGTTTCTTGGAGCCTTATTAATTCATTCTGCTGTCCTTATCCTATCGAAAGTCCTGGATAATAAGATTTACACCGTATTTTTATTAGCAGTGACTTACATTTTGTTATTGACTTATTTACATTCAAGGGATTTTAGATGTGATTTTACATCAACATGTTTGTGAAGAGGAGACCCAGTAGAACCTCCATCACTGACCACCTCCCTAAGTTGACCTAAGGTTCAGACTAGACTTGTACCACATGTACGTATCAGTCCGGCAGGCCTAGGTCCTGATGTTGACTCCCCTCCTTATGTTGGCCAGTTTGTGACAGTCCCTTGGGAGGTCAACTTGCAGAGGTTCTGCTGTAGTATTAGCAAAAATGTCCAAAAGAAAGAAGTATGAGGAAGGGAAACTTTTGTGTACTTTAAAAAGGGGACAGTTTTACATAGACGGGATTAATCAACATGGTCACACATCTTCACAGGGAGTTCACTATGAGGTAAAGATTATGCACTTGGATGAGTTTATGAAGCAGGTTGTAGTGAGAGCTCTTTTGCTAGTTTATCTGATGAAAATACAAGCTCTGGGGCCAGATAACCTAACCGCTTGGCTTAGAATCTGGACTTTACTTTAGACTTCATCCTTTTTATTCCAGTTTTCTTATCTGTTAAAAAAAGGGTAACATTAGTATGGACCTCAAAGGGTGCTGCTATGAACAAAGGGGTCAGAATAAATAAAGCACCTATAAAGGGCCCCAAAATTAGTATTTAAAGTCAGATAAATCTCTGTCCTATTCAGGATATGTCTTATTCCTGGTTTATAGCCATCACACAGTTATCTTCCGGAGTACAGATATAAGATTCTCCTGTTTAAATGTCTTCCACTGTTCCCCATCACCCACAGAATGAAAAAAAGAAAAAGATTTTAGCATGCTATACAGTGACTTTAAGGATCTGTTTCTGGCTCAACCCCCCTGTTTTATCCTTTGTAATTATCATTCCCTCTGCCTGCTGCTTTCCCAGCCTTCTGAAAGGCAGGTCTCTGATTCTCACAGATCTCTGCTGTCTTGCCTGAATACCAGACGTCTGCACCATCTTCAAGTGAAGACTTCTAACTCCTCTCGTTCCCAAGCCAGAGAGGACCCTGTGTTCATGCGCTGTCCCTCTGCTGGCATTTTTGCTGTAGCACAGTGACAAGGCTGGCAGGTTCCATGTCTTCTTCCTCTTCTCTTTCTCAGAGTGTGGCACCAAGTGACGTGCTCAGCAGGAGTGTATGGCATGAATGAGCAAAGCTGGGAAATGATCGTGTTTGCATTTCACAAATGGAGAAATAAATAGTTGGAGTCATTTGCCCAGAATCCCAAAGTGAGCAGAAGACTGGAAACCGAACCTCTGTCTTGGGTACCAGGGTTCTGACCTGAGAATGCTTAGGCCACATCTCATGTTTCCGTCGCAGCAATGTGGGAAGGAATGTAAGGTATAAAGTGTTTAGGCTTTAAATTCTTATGTAAGTATAAAAAATGCTGGCCCCATGTATGTGGTATGGCCCAGCGTGTATAATTTGGTCCCAATACCCCACATATATGTGTCTTTTTAATGATTTTGTTAAAAGCAACCATTTCTGGAATGTGGAATACTGAGTGCCTTTTATTTTCAACTTTTTGTTTAACTGGTATGTTATAGATTTTGTAGTCTAAACATATATTTACAGTCAAGTTGGAGAAAAGGGAGCTTAAACGTGTATCTAATGTAATACAATTTTATTTATGTTAAATTTTTTTCTAGGATGTTGACAAAGTTGTTTTACTGTGCAGAGTGCCTCCCGCCTCTTCATATTTCCTCATTTGATAATGGTCTGATTGTTTATATCTGGGCCTGTTTCTACTTGACCGTATCATGTGAACTTCTTTAACCAACCAATAAAGTCCAAAATGCTCTATTAGCTATCTATATCCCCAAGTTGTAGATAATACATTTTAATGAGTGTGAAAATAGATAATACATGTCTTGCCTTAGAAAAATAGTCACATCGTTATGTATTTGCATTTTACCTGGGCTTTATCAGGATTCCACTGAGGGCACTCGGAGTACCACACAACTTGATTTTCATCTCTGCTGTTGTGCAACGTCCTTACTTTACATTCGTTTCACAATCTGGGATCATTATCCCAGCTCAGCAAGAATCAATTTCTCATAGTTGATTGTCTGAATCACTGCCAACTCAGTCACATTTTCTACATCATTTGCCAGGAAGGGTAGTTTTTTAAAAAGTCAGAACAATTATGCAGGTAACCTCTAGCCTGAATATGCCCTCAAATGCACTTCAGAGCAGTCACCCTCCCCTGGAGCTCAATTGATTGACAATGTTACTGACCTACAGATCAAAGGATTCCCTCTTCCAATTCACCATTTTCTCCATGAGTCTCTGTGGACATGAAAGAGTTCATTCTTCTTGAAAGGAGAACAGTTCATCTTTAGAGAGCAGCCTCTCTTGTTTCCTTTTTAGCAGAGGTACATCTTTAATTCCTATGGAGATAATGAAGAAAGCCAGTTACGGAAATGTTTAGGAGGTTTCAGAATATATTTGGGGAGAAAGCTCTATGAATTTTAATTATGATTCTCTGTCCCCATAATGTATGTGTTTAGGTAAACACTTCTTTTCCTTTCATTTGTGGTGATTACTCTTACATGCTTAAGCACAATAGAGAAAGTTTGATTTAAAATCTAAGCCCCATTGTGTGTTTTTATGTCACCAGGTTTTTAGAAGGAAATTGAGTAGAAAGTTCTAACATATGATGTAAATTTCTCCAATGTATCTGGTCTTCATTTAATCATTTATGAATTATCACTGCAAGATGTCAACATAGATTAGATACCACAGAGATCTAAGAAACTATATTTATTTGATCTTAATTAATATTTGACCTTAAATAGATAATCGTGCCACTTTCCAATTTCCGAATGTTAAGCAATTAAACAGCTGACAGCTGTTGGGCAGATAAATATTAAACTCTGCCAAATAGTCATGTGCAGATTTTTACAATACTTGTACCATATTAGAATAGATTATAAGACATGTTGAAATTTATATACTTTAGGAAGATTATATGTTATAGATTCTAACTGAACAATTGTTTGTTGCCTACGTATTGTTGAAATTCATGCTAAGTTATCACAGATAGTTGTATTTTTCTGTGTTTGCTTGCTCATAGTATGGGAAGACATAACAAATAAAAAGTTTTTGTGACTATTTTATAGAAGGACTTTGATTTAAGTAACAAAGATAATAAAGTACTGAATTAGAAATTTTATTTTGATAATTGGAATATTGTAAAGTTTTGAAGTTGGTTCTACTTTTGAAAATGAAATTGCCAGATGAGCAATTACAATGGTAAGGAATGAAAAGAACATTAAATAAAGATGTAATAAACGTTAAATAAAGATGTAGTTTAGAGTGGGTCTGAATTATGGGAGGGTTTACTGAAAAAAGATTGTTGGACCTAAATTTCAGAATTTTTGTTCAGCAAATCTGAGGTGGAGGCCACAACTGTAATGTCTTAACAGGCTCCCAGGAGGTCCTGATGCTGCTGATCTGAGGACCCTCATATTGTAATATTCAGAATCTAGATCAATTTTCACCTAATGTTGGCTTAATTTGTGGCATGAATGAATGAATGAATGAATGATGGAGTCAAAAGAGAAAGCATATGCATGCATATTTTTATACATGTGAAACTGCTTTAGCTTTCTAGGTTAAATATATTTACATTAAGAAGTATTAGTATCGCTTCTATATAATATGTAATAACATTTATATGTTATTTTCAAAGCCTGCTATCTGGATTAGTTAGAGCTAAGTTTTTGAAGATTTTGGACAGTTGCTAAAGCAGCTTGTATTAATTTTCCCATCTGGACGGAGCCTCTTTACCTACGTAGGGAAATTCTTGGCCTATGTGGGTGCAGTGGATCCCTCATCACTGGCAGTCCACAGGCTATCTTTACCTTACATCACTCTTGACATATTTATCCTAGTAATTTCCCAGAAAAGTTATTTTTTCACAATGTTTTAGAAATCATTTTTATTGGCCAGGCTCAGTGTCTCATGCCTGTCATCCTAGGACTCTGGGAGGCTGAGGTGGGTGAATTGCTTGAGCTCAGGAGTATAAGACCAGCCTGAACAAGAGCAAACCTCATTTCTACTAAAAATAGAAAAACTAGCCAGGGATTGTGGCAGGTGGCTATGGTCCCAGCTACTCGGGGGGCTGAGGCAAGAGGATCACTTGAGCCTAGGAATTTGAGGTTGCTGTGAGCTGTGATGCCAGAGGGACAGATGAAGACTCTGCCTCAAAAAAAAAAAAAATCATTTTTATTTACCTGGCTCCAGAAGATCGTTGGTACTGATAATATCACGATTATTTTTTTCATTTCCTTTTCTCTTTTTCCCATTTCTAAATACAAGTAGTAGAGTCCTCCTAAACTCTATTGTTAATAATAATAGTAAAAATTTTCTCATAATACTTTTGGTTGTTGATAATGTAAGTTATTGCTACCTTCAAAACAATTAAAAGAGGATAGGGATATTTCTGGGTGTTTATTTAGTAAAGGTTGGTATTCATCTTGTTGTCAGTAGTTGTTTGAGTTAAGTAATTCATGTAGCTGTCACTTTTCCAGTCAATAACGGCAACTCCACAGAACAAATTTTTTTACTGTGACACATACAGATTTCATTTTCCTTCATAGGGCTGCATTTTTCTTGAATTTAGTCTCTGACCCTGGAAGACATATTTGAAATTTTTAATAAATGTCCCCCAAAAGTTTTGTCTGTCAGTTCTCATTAGTCTAGCGAAGGGCTTATCTGAAAATCTTACAATAGATGGTAGAGACTGAATTTGTTGTGTGATAATTTCATTCACTTATTAATTCACAGAACATGTCATAATCGAACCCTCGTAAAGAAGAGTCAGAAGTCAGCAAAAAAGACTGAGTGCCCTTTGTGGCTCTTGAATTCTACAGTAACACAGAGAACAAATATCTACACGTAAAGGAAATGACTCATAGTTACTCAGTAAACTCCAGTGTGTAAAACGCCATCTCATTCATGAATGTTGAGGATAGTCATTACAGACTGTTATACTCTGCTCTGGAGTTATTCCAACATTGTAGGAATTACAGCCATTGCTACAAGTAGATAAATAAACAGCTACAAAATTTCTAAGGCCAAGCCAGTTTCTTATTTTAAATAAATAATATTTATTGGCACATTTTCAAAGTTGAAAGTTTTCGATTCATGTTTTAAATTTCCTCATACACGATTTTCCTGCTTGGCTTAGGAGGGTTCACAGTATTCTTCTGGGTTATATGAGTGGCCCCAATCAAGCCATGCCCAGCTCTAGGTGCCTAGTAATGACTCGGTTAACCTGGGGAACTCTAGAAAAACTAGTTCTTAGTAATAATTGCTACCAGCCATACCTACTCCTTCCTTTTATTCTGTACCTCTTCTTGTCCACATCCTGGAGGCAGTGTGCCAAGCACGACTTCTTAACCCATGTCCAGGGCAAGGAAAGAAATTCTGTTTCCCTCATTAGCCATGGAATATTCCTCATAGTTTAAAGACAGTCTCTTCTCCACCTCTCTGGGAAGCATGTTAGACTTACTGACAGGATAATTTTTTTAAAAATTGTAAAAAGCAGCTTACTACTTGGATCAAATATTTATTACTAAGCATAGCCAAGACCCTTTAGAATAGAATTCAGTAGGCGCAATGCCTTAATTTGCCCTAATTATGAGTTTCTTTCACTCACTAAAAGTGCTGCACCCCGCCCACCCTTTATGTGTTATTAGATATTAATCAAGACTTTGGGTTACTAGTGCCCCAGAAGCCAGAGAAATATGCATCCTCTGGTCTGTTTTGAGTAGGAAGTAGTTGTTGAGTGCTCCCAGAATTGAAGTAAGAAATTTCCTTTTAACCAAAGAAATGAGGAAAAGACCCAGTGATTGCCTGCAGCGACATAAGGAACTGTTTATCTATATAGAACAACTATGTGGTTGCATAGGAGATCCTGACACATCCTCAAACATTCCTGTATGCCATGATAACCCCAGACAGGAGACACTTTTCTGGATCCTAAGGCCTACATCCCGGTGGACATGAGGACAGAGATTACAAATCTGAGAGGGAATTCAAAGCCGCCCTCTGAGAGCCTGGGGAGTGTAGTAACTGTCTATTTCCTACAACAATTCTAAAAACTGCTGCCTTGTCTCTTAATCTATTTCTTGGAAAATATACAATTGAGAATAGGGCATAGAGAAAAGGTTGTATAGAGCCCAAATATATAATGATCGTAATGGATTATATTCTTTTGAACAAAATAAGAAGCCTTAAATGCAAACCAACCTAAATAAGAATCGAAAAACTCAAATTTGATGAGAATTGAGATATTGACACAGCTTCAAAGTATGAAATACTTTCTGATTACAAAGAGAGAAATGATGGCATTGCAGTGGCAAAGCCTGACACCTCCATCAAGTGATGGCAGAGTAAACATCAGCAGTAATAATGGTCTGTACAGAAATCCTGAACCACCAGATGAGACACGGCGAGAAAAAAGGAGCATCATCTTTGTGACTTTCCATAATAAAGCTGTGTAATCTGAATCTAAGTATGAGGAAACATTAGGCAAAATGGAAAGGAAAGAACACTCTATATAATAACTGTAGTCTTCAAAACTATCAAGACCAGGAAAGTCAAAAAAAGATGGAAGAACTGGTTCAGGTTGAAGAGACCAAGAAGATACAACCGAAAGCAACATGTGTTACTTAATACCTTGCCATAAGGGCCACTCTTAGGACACATTGGCTTTATCTGAAGGAGGCATAAGGAGCTGACAGTACTAATACAGCAGTGTCAAGTTCCTTATTCTGGTGATCATACTATGATCATACAGGAGAATACCCTAGTCTTTAAGAACCACAAACTGAAGTATTCGGAGTCAATGGGAAGTGAGCACCACACTCTCAAATGGTTCCAAAAAAAGGAAGTCTTTGTTTTGTACTTTAACTTTTTTATTAAGTTTAAAACTGTTTCAGAAAAAAATATATACAACGATCATTTAATAGGACCTACGTTTTAAAAGGAAAGTAGAAGGTGATGAAGCTTTTTATTCCATGGCCGTGTGTGTTTCTCTGCTACATTGACAATCCATGCAAGTTTTAATTGCTTCATAAAAGGGAAAGATACTATCACAGAGCTCAGAAATGTATGCCACTAACACAGAAATTAGATTATGCAAGTTTAGATTAATGATTGAATTACCCTCTAGTTTTAATTGAAAAACAAAGATAATTCAATTAATAATTATACATTAAAATTAATGATTTTCTCATAGAAATTGTATTGATTAGAAAACAGTATGGGAAATGAAAAACTTACATCCTATCTACTGTCAGCTTACCAGGGGCTCTAGCTAAAATAAATCAAACCAGGATGTTGCAGTGAGAATTTACTTTGTAACTCTTTAAGATTTTGTTACTTAAGCTTTATTTTTTAAAAAACAAAATTGTTTGCAAGGTCAAATCCAGATTAAATAGTAATATTATCATTCTAGGTTCTACATAAGTGTTTTCATTTAATGTGCACACTGAAATTTCCTAATATGACAAACTGGGGCATATAAATGGAGTTCCATGCTCCGTTGAACTGAATCTGTGTAGCTGCTGAGAAACATTTGAAGATTTGTAGTGGATTTGTCCATTTTAGTAACCATATTTCCCCTTATATTTATGAAATGCATTTTGCAGTACATTTTAGTTCTTCTAAAAATGTGAATTCATTTACCTACCTTCTTCAGAGTACACTCAAAACTAAAAGAAATGATAAGAATAATAACAAAAATAATAATCACCAACATTATAGGTCATACTCCTCAATTTATAGATACAACCATTGACAGAACATACTTCCCAAAGTAAGTACCATACAAACATGACTTCTGTTGTTCCTATAATAAGGTTGCAGGCATATTTTATAGCCTAGAAAACTCATCTATAGCTCTACATTCCATGGCATTAAAAATGTTGTGCCCAACTCTATATGCCAAGTCTTGCAAGGAATATAAGACAAATTGGAGAGTATTTTGTAGGTGATCCCCTGGTTAGTAGTCTTGATATATGAGGAATAGTTGTGACTTGATCATGAAACAGATAAGGCTCAGGAAACCACAGTGCTGGTATTCATGTATTTACAGGGCCATTCTTCGGAAAAATAACAAAACATTTTGTGTGGTCCTAAGTAGATATAATTTGGAGAGAAATATAAAAGCTGTAAAAACTTAACTTTGATAGATAAAATAATTTCCTAACATCAAACAATCCGAAGCCAGAATAAAGTATTCTAGGGAAAATAGAGACCCCAACATCAAAGGCATTTAAGTCTAAATAAGAAAACCTGTTGTGTGGAGAATTCAGGCCATGAGGAATGATTGAACTAATATGGATTTTCTTCATTCTGAGATTCCGTGGTAGATCAATTACGAGCATAGGCCAGGAGAGTCAGAACTGAACATAACTTGATTTGACAGAGCATAGGATAGAACCTTGATACTAGACATGGATGAAAAAAGCAAAGTAAGATCCCAGATGGAATTGTAAATTAAATATCAAAACTGTATTGCCTTCTCAGTTATCAAAGGAGCTGGTGATTTGGCTTAGACTAGAACTAGCTGGACTAGCCCTGCCATGCCTGAGTAGCATATATCAACATTTTCTCCTTTCAAAATCAATCCTAAAAATCCAGGGGATAGATCATATGTACATTAACACTAATTATTACATTACTTACAATTCTCATTGGGTTGATTTGTTCATCCTTATGATTTCTCCTAGACCCTAGATTCAAGGAAGGAAAATTCGTATTTATATTTTTAGACCTAGAAGTGTTGCTAAAAGGTTATAATAACTTAGACAGCAAGTACCAAGACAAACTGCAGGTCTAGGGAATAGGAGCCCAAGGTCAACCAAAGTCAAATTTAGAGAGACAAGGCATTTGTAGCCAGCATTCATTTTCTGATCACCCATCAAGATCATATACATGTCCTCTTTGAACATGGCATCAGGAGACTAATTAATAAAATATAGTTTTGGTTTAGAAGATTATAAGATCCAGATGATTCAATACAAAGCAGGATGAGTTATAATTTAATTAGATTTACGATCTGAAAGATTTCATACATTTGGTGTTCTAGAATTCTACCAAATGAAATTACAATAAATTAGTGGAAAATGTTTTTAGCTAAACCAGTTTGTCAATTTTTATAGAGATGTGGTCTAGCATCAACTTCTTTGAAACTTCAAAAATTTTAATTAGGTTTCTTTTTTTATTGTTTCAGGTTAATTGAGAGTATAAAGAATTAGGTTATAATGTTTGCCTTTGTTAGGTTAAAGTCCCTCTTATAATTGTGTCCCACCCCCCAAGAGGTGTGCCCATTAAATAGGTGCACCCCCATCCCCATCCCTCCTCCCCCCTCCCCACTCCGTTGTTCTCCCCACCCCTCATCTTGAATTGATTTGGGTGTGTATTAGATCATCTACTGGCTTTATATTAGAATTGAGAACATTGGATTCTTGCTTAGCCGTTCTTATGATATGTGGAAACAACCTGAATGCCCACCAACCCAGGAATGGATTAATGAGCTGTGGTATACATATTCCATTGAATACTATTCAGCCATTAAAAAGATGGAGACTTTATATCTTTTGTATTATCCTGGGTGGAGGTGGAACTCATTGTTCTTAGTTAGATTTATTAAACAATGTCAATATCTTCTTAGAGTTGAGATAGTAGAGTTGCTACTTAGCATTATTCTTACCACTAAAGAAAAATACATTTTAATATTTTTTGGCATTGTTAATGTAACTTTTAAAAGTTTTGAGTAGTGACAAAGAGTGATTTATTTGAAGAATTTTCCTAATGTGACTCTGTATTGAGCACTTTTAGAAGTGTGGTGTTTATTATTTGGTAGTGTCATATATGAAAACATAGGCATTGTGTGAACTAAATTAGAACAAACAGATATTTGCTCTCCTGCAAATGCATTATTGACATTGACCTTGTATTTCACTTCTCCATTCTTAGGTGTTAATTAGCTAAACATGTCTCAAATAGAGGTCAGTGAGATGTCTCAACCTTTCAAAGATCTAGGTTCTGTTGGCTCAAAAGCCAGTCTGCTTCTCAATATCCTTGAATGCCGTTACCTGTGGAAACCCTAAGCCCTCTTTAGGAAGGCAGTTATACAGAAACAGGGAAACTGCTCATTCAAAAAGAGAATCTCCTTCAATTATAGTTACTGAATAGACTGTTACCAAATCTTCCCCTGGGCTGAATAAGGTGGATTCAGTGAAGATACATTGTCATGTATGTAAATGCATCATTTTTTTAACATAATAAAGACTTGAAGAATCAAATTATTAAAAATAAAATGTATTTTAATGTTTTACCTGTATCTGATATTGATAATCCCTTGGCAGTGACTCCTAACATTTTATTTTAAAGCCTTTCAATCGTTTACCCGTACACTTAAAGGAGAGGGACACCTGCTGCTTTAGTGCACTCTTGCAATCCGTCTATTGCAATATAAACTGATTACCAGCTTGTTTATCTGATGTATAAATTGTCGTGAATCAGAATTACATATTAAAATACTTATAATTTCAACATCATTGTTAAGAAATACACCGGAAAAAAAGTGAAAGGGCCGGTATTAACCTTCTGCTTTATATACAGGAGCTTCCTGACTGAGACTAATTAAAAAAATAAGTGGAGATTCAGAAACAGAAAGGATAGAAACATAGCAATAGACAAGCTGCCTTTGAAAAACTAGCTATGTGGTATATGTACACCATGGAATATTATGCAGCCTTAAAGAAAGATGGAGACTTTACCTCTTGCATGTTTACATGGATGGAGCTGGAACATATTCTTCTTAGTAAAGTATCTCAAGAATGGAAGAAAAAGTATCCAATGTACTCAGCCCTACTATGAAACTAATTTATGGCTTTCATATGAAAGCTATAACCCAGTTATAACCTAAGAATAGGGGGAAGGGAAAGAGGGAGGGAAGGGTGTGGGATGGGCAGAGGGAGGGTGATTGGTGGGATTACACCTACGATGCATCTTACAAGGATACATGTGAAACTTATTAAGTGTAGAATATAAATGTCTTGACACAATAACTAAGAAAATGCCAGGAAGGCTATATTGACCAGTGTGATGAAAGTATGTCAAATGGTATGTAAAACCAGTGTATGGTGCCCCGTGATCGCATTAATGTACACAGCTGATTTAATAAAAAAGAAAGAAAACAGAAAAACTAGCTATAATTAGTGACATCGTCTTTAAGATTTTAAAAACAAAGCCATAAATTTGCTATCTTTAAATAGAAATTTAGTTTCATTATCATGTAATAATTTTTTTTTTGCTTTCTCATTTTCAGGTCTTTAATTTCGGTAAGAATTTGTCATCATCTATTTATTTATATTTATCAGTTCTATAAGCTCTCATTAGACTGCTTATTACAAATTTCATGAGAAGAAATACATTTTAGGTGTCATATTATCCTTCAAATGATATCCATGTAAGTGTCTGTCTACACAACTTTCATTTGGTTTGGAAGGACCATGATAAAATAGCCAAATTAAGCAAAGATAGATTTATGCAAATGGTAAAAGGTCTTTAATTTCGAGAGGGGAATTTTTTGCAATTCTAGTCTTTTATATTATTAATTTAAGAAACATTCTTGTTTCATTCTGCATAAAGAATAATTATCCCTGGTGTCACATAACATTTATTGTTATTCATTGATATATATTTAAAGGAATTTCTGACATTAAGTTATTCTTTGTCAGTCTTTTTTTTAAAGGATTGACTTCAATTTTATTTTTTTAATTTCTTTATTAAATAATAACTTCATACATTAATGCATTTATGTGGTACAATGTGCTGATTTTATATACAATTTGGAATGCTTACATCAAACTGGTTAACATAGCCTTCTTTATTGCCATTTTGCAAACAAGGAAAGTAAGGTGAAAACCTACTTCTTTATGTGCAGAATCATCAGGCAAAAATCTTTGCACCATTTTAGCACCCTGAAATGCCTAAGAGACTCTGGGAACCAATGAGGCCATTCTGGTCACATTGACAGCAGAGCATTGACTAAAATACGTGTTCAGTTCAGCCGCTCTTAGGCTACTCCTTGATTAGCAGGGCCACTGAAGAGAGCTTGGTGTAGAAAACTGTGGCTCAACTCTTCCTCTGCCACCTGACACCTGAGCCTGTGTGGTCGCAGCATGGCCATGAAGGATGACAAGGGAGTTGGCCACCAGTTTCCTGGAGGTGTCTATGCTATTGGTTGTCTTTTAGCTGGTGGCACCACCATCTTCCATCATCTATGCAAAAGTTATCAAAGTGATCATTTACTACCTCCCCATTCTAGACCCTAAAGCTAATTAACTCCTCAGTTTTGAATTTTCTCTTTTATCTTTAAATCTCAAAATTTTAAATCTTTCTTACATCTATCACTTTCTCTTCATCCCTGCTTCCTTCTCCCTTCCTCTCTGCCCCCGTTTAGATCTTGACTATTCTTCTCCTAACCTAGTGTCACAACCTCCTAGCTGATCTGTCTACCTTCACTTTTGTGTTCCTTAACTCAAAAGTGGTTATTGCCACAATAACCTCTATAAAATTAACTCAAAAGTGGTTATTGCCACATAACCTCTATAAAATTTAATTACGACCTTGCAACTTACTTTTAATAGCATTTTCAAAAAAAATTTTCAAAGCCTCCAAAATGCACCCATTTATCTTTGTGGCATTTCCCCTGGCTTCCTTGAATTCTATTTATCAGCACATAGAACTCACCATGTTTTTTCTCTTCCTGTGATGGCTTTGAATTCTTCCTTGCCTGCAACTGAATATTTGCTTAATAATTGAGACTTATTAAGCATCTTGTTATTCAGAGGCCTTATTTGTCTCATGTCCCATCTGGGACTGGTACCCATCTTTGGTGTCCTTGGAACAGTCTGTACACATCTCTGCTATTCTACCTATTAGCTTATTATTGTCATTAACAGTTTGTGTGTCTTTGATCCTCACTAGTACTTGAGCTCACTGGTGATGGGTACTTTGATTCATCCTTGAATCTTTTGTGCTAGGCATATATCCTTTCTTACACTAGGCACTTCATAAATGTATGATGAACAAGTAAACAAATGAACAAACAGAAGCTGCATTTAGAAGCACTAAGCTTTGATGGGATCTGTGGATAATAGAAGATATAGAAGTCCTTGCGGTAGTAATGGATTGATTGCTATCATAATGGACCCCCAGCTTCTTCTTGTATGTCAACAGTAACTTGCACCTAGGAGATCTGATAAGACAGTGGAGAGAAAGGAGGAACCAAGGACTCTAAACAGGAATTAAAGCCAGAAGCTTTTACCTTCTTAAGCAAAGCAATGCAACAATGCCATAGGAAAATTGATAGAGGTCCTGTCATGAATAGAAAGAGACCAGGTTCCAGTTGTGTCTCAGATGTCAACTCTGGATCTCTGACCCTCTCATCAAGGGTAGGAAATGGAGCTGTAGTCATGCTCCATGTGGATAGTGAGTACATGCTCAGGAAGCATCCATCGCATGCAGACCGGATGGAGGTGTCACCCTCAGGATCTGTGCTGCTGCCCATTGAGACTTTACTTTCCTGCTGTAAGAACTTGGTTCGTCATCTACTGACGAAGCAGCAAGCTAGATGACCGCAAGAGAGTTTACTGTGACTCTAAGACAACTTTCAGAGCTATTCTGTGAAAAGAGCTTTTCTTCCCCCCAAACCAAAGAGTAATGTCCAGGGGTGTCTTGAGGGTTGTGTGTTGGCTACTGCATTGGTAATAGCCAGATGGCAGTGACAGAGGAGAAGAAATCTCGCTCAGTTTCTCTCTCATGCACAGATAGTTTGCCTTTCATTGCAGTTAGTTCATAGAAGCACTACAGAAAAACCCTACATTTAATCAGTATGCTGTGCCTTTAGTCTGAATCCTGAATATTAAAACGCAGTGGACGCGGTGAGGCAGACCCAGGCAAATACAAAGGTCATAACATTAATCACACCATAACCTAATATCCACACCATTTCTTTCTTTCAGAGGTGGTGGCTTTCTGTGGGGGAGAAAGCAAAGAGAACTCTCTGTTGTTCTAGGAGCTGGTTAAATTTTATGTGTGATGTCCCCATTTTGGTTAAACATTGAAAACGAGGCTACAGCAACAGAAACCCTGCAGTCTTGGGCTTCATCCCTGTCACTTCATCATTTTATAATTTAAAATGAAATGTGACAGAGGACTCTGAGTTTGAAACTGCTTAATAGCTTTTTAAAAGCTAACTTTTTAACCATTCTGGGGTAGAGATGAGGATGGTCAGAACGTCCGCTTTGCTAGTCTCTTATATCCACCACACCCATCCTCCTGACCTCCACTTGGCACAGCAACCACCTGATCATCATGACTGCTGCCCTTGTCCAACATTTTTAAAAAATAAAATATGAAACCAAAAATACACACTTTAGCATGGTGTCCCTTCAAGTTCATGGCCTCCCACATCCCCAGAGCCCTCCGTGCTGTCCACCTGTCTTAAAGTCCACTATCTTCTTCTACGTTGTTTCCTCAATCCCACCCCGCCACCTGCCTCTCCATCACAATGAATAATCTTTACTCTGATTTTTCTGAGAAAATAGGTAAAGAAGTTGAAAAGATTTGTACCATGCCAGTGTGTGTTGTCCAGTTAGTCTGCACGGTCTGAGAGGTGGAGATTGTTATCTCAGGGGACTGAGGCTTAGGGGAGTGGTGCTTGTCTGCAGCAGAGCTAGGACTGAGCTCAACTGCTCAACACCAACTTCTCCTTCCATGCGATGTGATACCACTGTGACATGGGAACACAGGGGCATGAGCATTCGTTTCTGGTTGCCCTCCTGTAAATGTAGCAAGATCTGTGCACACCCCTATTTCCATGATTTTCATATGTTTCTTTTTTTGCCTTAGGCTTACAGTCCTCCATCCCTCCTTCATGTCTTCAACCTTGGAGACCTTGATGCTGCCCATAAGTCAAACTCATTTTACTAACTCTTTCCTTTCAATATATACACGTACACATACTTACATCTCCCTCTGCCCACTCCTCATCCTTACCTCTGTCTCTGGATGCCTCTTGTTGCTTTATCCCCCATGGACAAGCCACCACTTACCAGTTTTGTTTTCTCCACAGCAAGTTTTCAACAATGACCTTAATTCTACTTTGTCACCTCCAGTTCACTCTGCAGTCTAAATTCCAAATTCATCATTTCACTGAAACTATTTTTATTCTAAGGAATGTGGAGTTTGGAGTTAGGACATGATGAAATCGAATAGCCACTTTTCAGTCATAATCCCTTGGAATCTCTCTGCTGTGTATGACACCAGCTGTAGGGTGATCCCTCTTTTTTGAAACTATCTTTCTATGACTCTTATGACACCGTTTTCACCTAGATTTTCAGTCCCTTTTAGGCATCTCATTTTTATGTCCCTGTGGCACCACCTTGCACTTCCGAAATGTGAATGTTTCCCAGTGTCTTACTAAACCTCTTCTCACTTACCAACTTAATTTTTTTTTTTAGTTAGACATCCTTTTATTTATTTATTTTATTAATATTAAATCATAGCTGTGTACATCAATGCAATCATAGGGCACCATACACTGGTTTTATAGATCGTTTGACACATTTTCATCACACTAGTTAACATAGCCTTCCTGGCATTTTCTTAGTTATTGTGTTAAGACATTTATATTCTACACTTACTAAGTTTCACATGTACCCTTGTAAGATGCACCACAGGTGTAATCCCACCAATTACCCTCACTCCGCCCATCCTCCCCACTCCCTCCCCTCCTCCCTTTCCCCCCTCCCCATATTCTTAGGTTATAACTGGGTTATAGCTTTCATGTGAAAGCCATAAATTAGTTTCATAGTAGGGCTGAGTACATTGGATACTTTTTCTTCCATTCTTGAGATACTTTACTAAGAAGAATATGTTCCAGCTCCATCCATGTAAACATGCAAGAGGTAAAGTCTCCATCTTTCTTTAAGATGCATAATATTCCATGGTGTACATATACCACAATTTAGAAATATTTCGTCTACATCTGTGGTTTTAAACTGCCACCTGTATGCAGTCCAGACCCACATTTTTTATTATTTAGTGAACTTCCATGGAAATCTCAAAGACTGTTGGTGCTACCTTAGATTAACATTCTTTCTATTCATATGACCAATACCATGATACGTGCAGATGTGCTTAGAATTCTGGAAGGTATTCTTTACCCTTCTCCCTCCCTTACACCCAAATAATACTCACAAACTTTCCTAAGTCCTTCAAATCCTTTTTTCTCCTCAATTCTATTGTGTTCATTTGTATCTTAACAATTTCTTTTTTTTAATGAATTAATTAATTTTTTATTAAGTCTTTTGCATATACATCATAAATGCGTTTATGCCAATTTCAGCGTGTTGATTATTTGACCACGATTTCTTGCCTTAATTTTTTGTCTTAAGAAAATATTTTTTTTTTCATTTCTTTATATGCTTTGTTTCATTTTCTTTTTTTTTTTTTTTTATTGTTGGGGATTCATTGAGGGTACAATAAGCCAGGTTACACTGATTGCAATTGTTAGGTAAAGTCCCTCTTGCAATCATGTCTTGCCCCCATAAAGTGTGGCACACACCTGTAAATCATTATGAATGTCATCATATTCTGTTTATGGATTTTATTCTCACCCTAGATTATCAGGTCCTGATCCCTTATCTTCAAAGTAATAGTATTTTACTCTTATCACAGCAAAAATAGAACTTTTTTCATCTTGCATTTTTATTTCTTTCCTGTGAACTTCAAAAACACTTCAGTTTATTGCATTATAGAGCAGTAGCTTTTGTACTGTTTTGTGGGGCTTTTGTTTGTTATGATTTTTTCCAATGTGGAAAAGTCTTAGAATTTTAAACAGGAAACTTGAAAAAAGTTTCCAGTCTATTTCTCTCTCTATTTGTACTGAACTTTAGTTAATGGTTTTCTTAAATATTGTCATGCTGAAAGAGCATGTGTGCTAGACTTTTCATAAGTAAATTGATGACTCTCTTCCCTGACATGTTAGCCTCTGCCAATCGGATACACCAGCCAGGCTTACGATTTGCTGCTGTCTTGATGTATCTCATTAAAGTAGACAATAAAGGAAAACGTAGTTTGACTCAACTGGTTGTCAACCTGAAATTATTTGCATTTGATCTGCTTTCAGTGCAATTTTAACAGCAACCATTATCAACATTTAGTGCCCGCCTTACTCTTTCAAGCTCCAAAATCTTCTGTTTGACTAAAAACACAAACAGGCACACTGATTTGTGTGTGCAGATACATCCTTATTCTCATTTTCAACATGGAAGCTATGAAGACAGTGTTTTTTCTTTGCTTTGGGTCAGTTCATGCGATGGTAGTGTTAGTGTGACACATACTCGCTTAGTGATTCTTATTTATTAGTTTCAGGTTTTAGTTTCTTATCTTTTACCTACTTACCTTTTGTAAAGCAGCTAATAGGAGCATCTGAAAAATGTCTTTTTAAATAAATCACCTTTCCATTTGGTGGAATTCTAAATTCTATGCTACATTTTCATTGAAACAATACTGAATTATCTCATTTTTATATGTCAATAAAATTTGAATCCAAGTTATTCTCTGCTGATAGCTTTGTGCTATTTAAAAGCAACTTAATTCTGGCTTATGGTATATTTGTTAGCAAGTAGAACCAAGCCCACAATAATATAAAGCTGTGACTTATAGTGTGTGTATCTGGAGTGGACTTTATTTGAAGCAACTAGTTACAGACACTACAAATGTTACCTTCAATATTAACACTTATGATTGCATTTTTATAATATTTTAATATGTAATATATAGACATAAAAATTTGCTGACATCAAAACCTGGACTAAACAAGACATTTCTTTAAAGTAGCATGTATTGTTCTTAACAATTTTGATCTTTAAATAATCAATTTTAAGTCTACAGTAATTAAAATCTTGTTGGATAACAGCAAGCGATAGTAACCTTATAAATAGTACCCAATATTAAAGAAATTAATATTGGATTTTTATCACATTTCAGTGGATGAATTTTCAGTGGATCTCTGCTGAATGTCTTATAACAAATTATAATTATTTAATCCATTAATCTGATATTTGAAGGTAAGGACCAAAAAGGAAAAGAGAGAGTAGAGAGGAGAATGATTTCTTTTGTTTATTTGAGATGGGGACTGTTACCTGGGCTAGAGTGCAGTGGTGTCATCATAACTCACTGCAGCATTAAATTCTTAGACTCCAGCGATCCTCCTGTCTCAGCTTCCAGAGTAGCTAGTACTGTAGGCAAATGCCACCGCTCTCAGCTATTTTTCTACTTTTTATACAAACAAGGCTTAGCTATTTTGCTCAGGTTAGAATGATTTTTTTCCTTTGACTTTTCATTTGCCTTATTTACTCAATTTTTCTTTCAAATATTCAGCAACCTTCCTTGACATTTTAAAAAATCTCCTCTTCGTTTTACTCTTTAGTTTTTCTCAGTTCATTTTTTTATGTTATGGCTGGTTATGTTTTCCTACGCAGAATGTTTTCCTCGCCAGAACATTAATTGGCCAATATGTGTAGCACATGAACATTGAAGGGTAGGTACCTACAGAGATCTTACGGAAGTATTTTTTTTTTTTCATTCATCAAATGTTTATGTAATCCTTAAATGCCAGGCTGTAAGAAAGGAGCTGACACTACAACATGAATAAGAGCCAGACATATTAAAGTTTAAGTAAATAGAAGGATGCTATAAAAAGCAAACAAAGACAAATAGAAGATGTCTATGAATACGGCCATTAATTATACAGCCTCTCCCTTCCCGCTGTCCTGCGTTCCTGCCAGCTCACTCTTTCCGATGAGAAAGCTGTGAGCTCCTTTCTCTTTCAAAGCCTCCCTGTCACCCACTAGCCTCTCCAGGTACATTTGATCACAGTCTGCCTTTTTATGGCCTCTGTGGAATTCCCCACCAGTCACCCTTCGCGCACTGCACTCACTGCTCTTAGCATTGCCTAAACGTTTTTGCCACCACGAGTTTGCTCAGAATCATCACTCAACTGGCATGCTCTTGGTTTCTTCTTCACCTGTCAAAATTCTGTCCCATCTTTGCAGGCCTCCACCGGGCAGCTTTGCTCTCCGTGTTTATTTTCCTTCATCCCATCTGCTCCTTTAAGCACTTACCAATTTATTTGACGCACACCTTTGCTTCTGGGATGTAATAATAAACAAGCAAGCAAGTAAGCACACTAGAACTCATGCATATCCCCTACAGAGCCTACAATTGCTTTCCATTCCACTTAGAATGGAGCGTGCATAGTATGCAAATATTGAATACATTCATTTGGTGCACAAAAGCTATTCCACAAACATTTAATATGTATGTACTATATGCCGGACTTGGAGTTTGGCAATAGCATGTAGTTGAAATAGCACAATTAACAGACAAAATATAGTCTGGCAAGTGCTCCCACTAGGTAACCACAGGAAATTTATAGGAGTGGTGCTAATTCAGGTGAGTCAATGAATGTATGAAAGAATTGGATGAATATCTTAGTGAATAATTTATTTTCATTCTCTAGAGCTCTCCTTTAGTACTCTAAAATCTGCCTTATGGGTAAATCATCCTGAAAATCATCTGCTGTAAGCACAGTGTCCTAATTTCTCCCTTTGCAATAATAGTTCTGAATGACACTCAGGTGTATACAATATAATTCTAATAAGTTTTGTACACCTGCTTTCTCAGATGCCCCTTCCTGTGCCTTAACCACTACATGGACTGAGGTCTCCAGTTACCACATTACAGATATTAATTTGGGAATTTAAAAAAAATTATGTTTAATCATAAGATTAGTCTAATGTTTGTTTCATTACTAAAGACAGGTGAAATGTAGCCGATGCTTCTGTCATCTGTGTTTAATTTCTGTGTATAATTTTAACACAGCATTGTTTTACTTTCCTTGGTTTTCTATTTGTGATGATTTAAAACAATCTCTACATGAGAGTACGCTGCACGGTGATCCTCAAGTTCTTATTCTGTCAGGACTTTTTCTGTTTATTGTTCTTTCCACTAAAAGCAAATTATTTTTTCTTATTCTTACCACCTTTTATTGCACATTAATGTGAGGGTATAAATAATTAGGTTACAGTGTTTGCATGTGTTAGGTAGAGTTCCTGTTGTAGTTGTGTCCCACCCCCAGGAGGTGTGCCATGTACCTTTAGTGTCCATTAAGTGGGAACACATCAATCCCACTTCTCTCCCTGCTCCCCTCTCCCCCTCCCTCTTGAATTGAGTTTTTTCCTGTGTCTTAGAACATCTATTGGCTTTGTATCCGTATTGAGTACATTAGATACTTGCTTTTCCATCCTTGTGATACTTTACTAAGAAGAATGTGTTTTAGCTCCATCCATGTTAATACAAAAGAAGTAAGGCTGTGGTTCTCAACCTTCCTAATGCCGCAACCCTTTAATACAGTTCCTGTGGGTGGCGACCCACAGGTTGAGAACTGCTGATGTAAGGTCTTCATCTTTTTTTATGGCTAAAGAGTTATTCTTTTTGTATGGACAAGAGTTATTCCTACCTCTTTTTATTTATTTATTTCTTTATTTGAGACAGAGTCTCACTTGGTTGCCCTGGATAGAGTGTGGTGGCATTAGTCTAGCTCACAGCAACCTCTAGTCAAACTTTTTGGTTCAAGCAATTCTTCTACCTCAGCCTCCCAAGTAGCTGGGATTATAGGCAACTGACACAATGCTAGACTAGTTTTTTTTATTTCTAGTACAGATGGGGTCTTATTCTTCTCAGGCTGGTCTTGAACTTCAAGTAATTTACCTGCCTTGGCCTTCAGGTGTGAGGCACCATGCCTGGCCTTGACTATTTTATTCTGTCTTTTACATTAAGGAGGCAGCTTGAGTTTGCAATATACTAAGCACTATGATCTCATGATTTTTTAAACTGGACCCACACTCATCACTTCATGTTCTTCACTTCATGTTCTTCAAACATTATCCAGTCATTCAGTGTCATTGTCTTGTATGGTGCCAACCCATAGACAATTCAGATTTTCTTGATATATTGTAGCAGAAATTTATAATAGTAGGGTCTACTTAACCAAATCTCTACTTAACAGTCAGAAGAGATCTACTCTTGAGTTTAGAAGTGGTTCTTTAATTGATCAATTTGTTTTCTTTGCCATTTCATATTTGATCTGTATGACCTCAAAGTCATAAAACAAAAGACCACTACTTCTTATTCATGTGATTGAATTATTCAATGAAATTTTATTGAACACATAGTATGTTCCAGTCTTGGTTATTTCCCCACCCCCAAGGGTCTAGAGTATAGAAACAATAAATAAATAAACATAATTAATACATTAGGAGAAGAAAAATAAAATTAGGAGAGGGCCTGGAGAGTAACCAGGGAGGAAGTATATTATTCTACATAGGGTGTATTTTTTTGCTTGTTTTTAAGAGAAAGGTCTTGCTTTGTCACCCAAGCCAGAGTGTACTGGCATGATCATAGCTCATTATAACCTTCAACTTCTGGGCTTACACAGTCCCCCTTTCCCCATCTTCTTAGTGGCCAGGGTGACCAATGTGAGCCCAGCTAATTTTTTTTATCCTTTGTAGAGATAGGATCTTGCTGCATTGCCTAGGCTGGTCTTGAGCTCCTGGCCTCAGTCTCTGAAAGTGCTGGGATTACAGGTGTGAGCCTGTCCTCAGGACCTAATATAGGACCTGTTGGCCAAAGCATGAAGTTTACAATTTATTTTGAGTGAGATAGAAAGTTATTAGAGGGATCCAAGCCAAGGAGGGACACATGCTCTGGCATATATTTTCAAAGATTACATCAGTTAGTAAATAATTACATTAATCGTTAATTAGTCATTACATTAACAATTTTTAGTTATGTAAATGACTAATTACATCAGTAAATCAGTTGTAGTCAAATTACTACAAAGTTAGTGGTTTGAAACAACACATACTTACTGTCTCATAGTTACTGTGGGTCAAATGTGGGAGACCTTGTAGCTGGGTTTTCAGCTCTGAGTCTCATAAATATGAAATCAAGTCATCCCGTTTGAAGCTTAGGATTTTTTTCCAAGCTTATTCAAGTCATTGGCAGCATTCGTTTCCTTGAGATAGTAGGACTGAGGTCCTCAGTGTCGTGCATGTTGGTTGGTTAGTTTCACTTGATTGTAAGCCTGGGTGTGCTCTCAGCTCCCAGAAGCAACTCTCAGTTCTTAACCACGTGACCTCCTTACAGCTTCATACTAAGTCACTTCTTCATATCCAGCAAGAGAATCTCTCATGCTTTGAATCTCTGTCCAATTTGCCGAGACGAAGTCTCCTATTATGTAACATAATCATTCACAGTGCTGACTCTGCCATCACTTTCACCGTGAGTGTAACTAATCAAGGGAGTGACTGTCCCACCAAATTCACGGGGCCTGACCACCCTGAAGCAGATGGGATTGTAAAGGGTGGGCACATCAGAAGGGTGGTAATTTTGGGGGCAAATTTATAATTCCTCTTATTCATAAATGGAAACAGAATTGTGGAAGAAGTAAGAGAGGACTCTGAAAACCAGCCTGAAGGGACTGGAGATGTTTACACCACTGCTTCCCCAAATGCAATGTGAATTGAATCTCCTGGGCATTGTGTAAAAATGTAGACTCTGATGTCATGAGACTGCAGTGGAGGCCTAATTCTCCCAACAGTCCCCTAGGTGAAGACAATACTGCTTGTAGAGAAACAAGGTGTAGGCAAATGATGAGGATGGCTTGGGCTAGGGTGGAAATGGTACAAGTGAGAAATATTTTGAAGGCTGATAGAAATGGCTTGCTGCAAAGGAATGGAGGCATCAGGATGACATCTAAATTCAGGGGATAGCAAAGACCATAGGAAAAGCTTGTTTCAGGGCAGAAATCAAGAGATCAGCATAGAATGTGCTAAGATGCCCTTTACAATCCATGTGGGAAGGATGGTGACCTGCAGTGGAAAATACTGTAGGAAATTTACACATCACATGCAGTGTTATGAAAACTTTAATATTTTATGTTTCCATATACTACAGTGAAAACGGCTTCAATGATAGTGCTGCAGTTTCTCTCTCTCTGTTTCTTGCATTGACATTTATAAAATAAGCAGTGTTTCTTGGCCTGCATACAAAAGTTCCTTACACTGAAATCAACATATCATTACTCAAATCATTAAAGCTATTCCTAGAAGTCAAAATATGCATCACTGTACATATTTCAGGTATATTGTACTCAAACACCTTCTAGGAATAGAGTTAGAATTTACAATCATTTTTGGCACCTGTCAATGCTGGTGGATGCCTCACTATGAGATGTTTATGCCAGATTTTCCCTGACTAGTTAGGCAGCTTCATGTTGTGACTAATTATTATAACTTTTCTGAGCAAAATTACACGAGAGTTAACCACATCACATTATGAGAGGTAGCCATTAGATCAAACTTACATAAAAGTTAGTCCTTACAACTACTCTAGTAGGGCTGTATTGAAGATAAGGCTGCTTATAATTTCCCTAAATCTCAATCACGTAAAATCTTGGCCTTACCAATTCTCATTTTCAGAAAGGATCTAAGCTGAAGCATTCAGAAGGCTCTAAGCTGAAAAATATACTGCCACCCTATTCCTCCTTGTGGTGTCTGTGGATATGGTATAGTTTATAACCAACTTTAAGACTTGGACTTACAATGTTTCAAGTATTTTAATAAAACCTTAAATAGAACATAGCAGTGCCAAGAACTATTTGAGTGCTAAGTTCATTTCCACTGAAATAAGGTTATAGGAAATGGTTCGTGATTTCAGGCAGGCATGACATAAAAGTGACAAAAGGCAGTTTTTGTTGAAAGGACTGTTTATTTTGTGGAAGAGGTGAAAATTCACTTTATTGTAAGCAAAAATCTTTCTATAAAGCCCCGTTTTGTTCCTCTTGCTATTGAACAGTAAAACTTGGTAGGCTTTGTGACCAGAAGAGGTAGAAGATATCTCAAAGATAGCCTGATGGTTATGTTTTTATAAATAAGACTCAGAACGGCTGGGAATTAAACCAGATCATTCAAGGTAGAAGGTGACAGTAAATTGGAAGGCAGCTAACCATGTGGACAGTGTTAAAAAAGTCAGAACTTGAATGGCCGAGGCAGCAGCCGCGGCTACAGCTCTGGGGTTTGCGTCTCGGGGTGTGTCGGCCTCTGCTATTCAGGCCTGGTATGTACAGATGGCTGGTAAGGATTCTCGGTACCACTTTCCATTTCTGCGACCAGTCGGTGCCCCCTACTCCGACGTTCCTAGAGAGGCAGTGCTCGAACAGCACTCTGTTTTCTACTGTGGACACTGATGAAATACTTGCCAAGACCAAGATTAGATTGCTTTATTCGCCAAGAGAAAAACAGTCTCTACAATGCTACCAGCTTATTTGGATTCCCATTCCAGCTGACTACAAAGCCCATGGTAACTTCTGCTTGTAATGGAACACGGAACGTGGCCCCTTCAGGAGAGGTATTTTCAAACTCTTCGTCTTGTGAATTGACAGATTCTGGATCCTGGAACAACATGACTCTCACATGAAAGCTATAACCCAGCTACAACTTAACAATAGGGGGAAGTGGGAAAGGGGGGGGTGGGTAGAGGGAGGGGGATCGGTGGGATCACACCCATGGTGCATATTACAGGGGTATTTGCGAAACTTGGTAAATGTAGAATGTAAATGTTTTGGCACAGTAACTGAGATAACGCCGGAAAGGCTATGTTAACCACTGTGATAAAAATCTGTCAAATGGTTTATGAAGCAAGTGTATGATGCCCCATGATCATATCAATGTATACAGTTATGATTTAATTAAAAAAAAAAAAAAGAACCTAGGTAATAAATCTCCTAATGGCATAAGTGACTATCCAAAGATCAGCGTGACAGTAACCAGAGATCAGCCACGCAGAGTGTTGCCTTCCTTTGGTTTTACTTTAAACTCAGAAGGCTATAATAGAAGACCAGGTGGCTGTCGCCATAGCAGAGGCAATCCAGAGAGCTCTTTAATGTGGAAATCTCAGGAACAGGCTGTAACAGAGATGATTTCAGAAGACAATGGCAAGGGCCTGAGGCGTCCCCATGGTACTGTGGAGGAGGGTGTTCAAAAAGAGGAAAGACAGAAGTACCGGAAGTTACTGGAGCAACTTAAAGAAGGTGGTCATGGAAACTCTGTCCCTCCTGTAGCTTCAAATCATCACAGGTGTTCAAAGGGGAAAATTTCTGATGCAGAAAAGACAGTGGGGATCAGACTTGAATAGGAAGGTAGGAGGGGACACCAGCTGGAGCCTGACCTGTCAGAAGAAGTATCAGCCAGACTTCTCCTGGGCAGTGGAAGCAAAGGCTTACTCAGGAGGAAAATGTCAGACAAAGGAAAAGAATTGCTCAAAGAGACAAATAGAACAGGTGATCTTCTTGAACTTACAGAGGACATGGAAAAGGAAATTGGTAATGCTTTAGGCCATGGCCCACAAGATGAGATCTTAAGTAGTGCTTTTAAATTACGAATCACTCAAGGAGACATCCAGACATTAAAGAATTATCATTGGCTCAATGATGAAGTCATTAATTTTTACATGAATCTTCTAGTGGAAAGAAATAAAAAGCAAGGCTATCCAGCACTTCATGTATTCAGCACTTTCTTCTATCCTAAATTAAAGTCTGGGGGTTACCAAGCAGTGAAAAGATGGACCAAAGGAGTAAATCTCTTTGAACAAGAACTTATTCTGGTGTCTATTCATCGGAAGGTACATTGGAGTCTGGTGGTAATAGACCTAAGAAAGAAGTGTCTTAAATATCTGGATTCTATGGGACAGAAGGGCCACAGGATCTGTGAGATTCTCCTTCAGTATTTATAGGATGAAAGTAAGACCAAAAGATATATTGAACTGAATCTTTTAGAATGGACCCACTATAGCATGAAGCCACATGAGATTCCTCAGCAGTTGAATGGGAGTGATTGTGGAATGTAAATATGCAGATTATATCTGTAGGGACAAATCTATCACATTTACTCAGCACCAGATGCCTCTCTTCCGGAAGAAAATGGTGTGGGAAATCCTTCATCAGCAGTTGCTGTGAGAATGCCCCGTCTGGTCCCTCTAGCTGCTGGTGGTTCTTTCATGGACGTTTCCATATACCTCATGCATTGTGGGTTAAAAAGTCCCTGCATCACTTCCGTTCTCTCACAGGTACTGAGCTGTCAAGTGCATGAGAGCATCTCCTTGCACCCTCATCCTGACTTAGGGTGCAGAGGGCTGCTTGCAGCCCTGTTTGTAAGGCTGTGCTTGCTCAGAGCCCTGAACTAGTCAACCCACACAAGAACAAACGCTAATTATTATTAATTTTTTTTAAGATTTTCTTCCCTATGAATGTGGGAAATGCAGAATTTATTCTGTGAATTGTTTATTTCTGTGTGTTTGTTCATTGTATTCATTCACTCATTTGCAGATGTAAGGGGCAGTGGCCATTTACCACTGGCTCTCTTACAGTTAGCTCTAAATTACTTGTTTGAATTATTTATTTCTGAAAGGAATGTTAATTAAGCTGCCACTCCCTGCTGAAGATCAGGAGGGAAATCACTGGGGGCTGAAGAAAGTATTAATTAACATCTCGAACGTTGGAGCAGTTCCTGCCAACTTGAAGCTGAAGGGTTTGAGGCATGAAAATGCCCGAGGAATGAAACGCAGCCCTATAGGGCTCTGGTTGCCTTTCAGGGGATTGCTGACACTAGGCATTGGCACAGTGTCATGGAAAAGTGGAACTGTGCACAGGAACTCTGGCTATCCAAGCGTCTTCACAAGAGTGTCATGGTCATCTTAAAGAGACTTCTCTTTCTGGAAAGGAGGTGACGTGGCTTACTCTTGAAACTGGATTCATAGTAACTGTAAACCCTAAATCCTCATTTGCATGCCTCCCAGATGTGGTTGAGTATAAACCTCAGAATTGTAAGGGCTGGCCTGAGCTGTTTATTTGAAAAGGTACTATTCCTCAAAGTTTTTTTCCTATATATTAAGCCAAAATTAAAAATTAAGTTTTGTACTCATTAAGACTTCCCACACTCCACCCCCATTGAAATTTATGGAAGAAAATTTAGTACTTGGCTCTGAGGTTGCCAGTAATCTATTTTGCCTATAAAAATTTGTATTTTAACTTTTTCGTTCATGAAAAACCTTACAGATGTGGTTATGCATTTTTAATTTCAGAAAGTTTAGAGTTGGTCAGAACATATTTTGCAAGATCTAGTGCCTAGTGTTGCTTTTCTGATGTAATAAAAGGTTGTCTGGCAGAACCTGAAAAAGAAAAAAAGGTCAGAACTTAACTCTTACTCAGGTCTTCTTTCAGGCTAGAGCCCTGGTCTACTAGGATTAACTCCCTTGTATGACAATTAGTCTTTCCGTTAATTTGGAAGAACGTGACGGGTGAAAAGAGTCATTGTTAAACCCTGAACCTGGCATTGTTCTTTTACAGACCTCTTTTTTAGGGTTTCATATTAAACCCCCCTCCCAAATCTAAAGTTAGACATAATTATTTTATGAATTAGTTAAAATATATCTCAATTTTTCCTACTGTTATATTTATTTTTATGCAATTCATTAACTACTTTATAATGTTATAAAGTAGTTATATTAAAATTATATATATATATAAACAGCTTTTATATCAAATTGATGTGAAGGTACAAATTTTTAGATTGCATTGTTTTTCACATGGCATTTTAGGAAACTAACTTTTTTCTCTTTCTGTACCCTAGGTGCACTGAGCCAAAAAAATTGGGGAAAGAAATATCCAGCATGTAATAGCCCAAAACAGTCTCCTATCAATATTGATGAAGATCTCACACAAGTCAATGTGAATCTTAAGAAACTTAAATTTCAAGGTTGGGATAAAACATCTTTGGAAAACACATTCATTCATAACACTGGGAAAACAGGTAAAACATTTGCATTCTATTTGCCTTAAGTATGTTTTTTGGACTAATATGTTTAGATTCATATCATCTCATTTTCCTTTGAACAATATACTATGAACTGGATAGAACCTGTTGGTGCACCAAGAAGAAACCAAATGGAGGAGAGAAAATTGGAAATTTAAACATTTTGAAAATTTCTGTAAAAATAAAATGGCCAGTACTATCATGTCTTTTTTTTTAGCATATAAAAATAATGATGACAACATTATTGAGATAATGTTAGAGATAATAAAGATAACAAAATTTATAGCTAATGTAATTTAATAACTCCATCACTGGTCAATTACTTAGTCAATCAGGGTTTTTATTTTTCTTGAGCATTATAGCTTCATCTTTTCTGTTCAGTCTCATGCTATCTTCAGTATTTGGATATGAAAACAAGTAATCAACTGTAATTGAAATTTAAGAAAATAAATTACTAGCCCTTCTACATAGAAAGTTTAAAGTTAAATACAATCCTTAGGCGACACTAAGTGACTTTCTATTGAGACTATCTTTAGAAAAAAAAAATGCAAAATATAATACCTGAAAATGTTTTTTTAAATTCCAGTAAGCCAAATATGGACAAAACAGTTTCCAGAAAGTAACACTTTTCCTTTTTTTTTTTTTTTTGATAATACATTTTAAACAAAAGTATATACTGAGAAGTTATATAAAAATAAATGTGCCCAGAAGATAAAGATTAGAAAAATATTCAAAATTATAATAGTAGTTCTGGGGAGTAGTTTTATCATTAAGGAATTTTTTTCTCTGTTTTCCATATTCAGATAGTTATTTGAATATCAGTTTATTTTCAAACCTCATGAGGCTTGATATTTTTCTATACCAGTGCCCGAAATGTAATAACCATTCAATAATTATAAAAATTATTTATATTGTATTAATTAAATGCATAAAAGTATATTGTCCCAAATCTTGACATTTTTGTTACCAGTTTGAGGATGTTACAAAGCAGTAGGGCATATAGTTTCTCTCTTATTTTTCTCAGGGGAGATGGTTAAGGACTTGACCATTAGAGGTTGCTTGGGTTCACTGCTGGCTTTTCAACAGTGTGGAACTTTAGTCAAATTACTTAACCTTTCTGTGACTCAATTTTATTTTCTGCAAAATAGGAATTATAATGGGATGTACCACCTAAGGTTGTGTGAGGTTTAAATAGTTCACACATATAATCAGTGTAGTACATGGTACGTTATAAGTGATAAATAAATGTTGACCGCCATTGGTGCCATTTTTGTTACTGTGTTTGTCATTATTATTAATGGAAGTATGTATCCCTAGCTGGCTGTCCAATATGTTGGACTCAGCCCCTGATGTCAAGAGGTGTTTCTGCTTATGGAATAAAAACCACTTAAATCTTTTTGAGAGACATCAAAATCTTGCTTTGTCTCTTAGGATCATATGTACTGTGATTTCAGTCTAGTAAGGAAGGCAAATGTTAATCAAATCACCAAAATATAACTATATAAAGGATTATGTAGGGAAGTTTACAATTCCGATGGCTGCCACTCAGCTTCAAACAGGAGATGGTTAAAACCCCTTCAACAGGAATGGAGTTCCCACTTTTCTTGCCGTATCCTGGGATGCAGGTTCTGGGGCTTTGAAGCTTGGGGCGATGCTTAGAGGGATTAGGAGACAAGACAAAAGCAGCGACCAGAGGAGGAGGAGGAACGGACTGCAAGGAAGATAGACTCATGCCCTGGAGAAGCCTGCCCTTCTCACTACCCTTCCTTCCTCCCTGTACTCTGTCTTTCCACTACCATCAGATACTTAGAGAAGTAGAGCTTTGGAGCAGCACCAATCTCAAGCCACCAAACAGAGCAGGTGGACGGGTTGTCTGCTGCTCTTAGAGTCATACAGTAGTTGAGGTCTTCAGCTTAGTTTCCATTTGTTGCAATAAAATGCATTAAGTCTATTGTGCAGAGCTATAACAGTGCTTTAATTTATCAAATAAATAATGTCTTAAAGTATCTTAGGTACAAAGAAATTTAGTTGAAATTTATTGTTTGATTTTTAAACACTTAGATGGAATTTTACTTTTTTTTTCTTTTTAGTGGAAATTAATCTCACTAATGACTACCGAGTCAGTGGAGGAGTTTCAGAAATGCTGTTCAAAGCAAGCAAGATAACTTTTCACTGGGGAAAATGTAATATGTCATCTGATGGATCAGAACATAGTTTAGAAGGACAAAAATTTCCACTTGAGGTAAGTCAGTAGTCTACTAGTTACTATTTTTATTTGGCATATAATTTGATTAATTTTAATTCAAATGTTATACTTTATATAGTTATATTTTGGTGATTTGATTAACATTTGCCTTCCTTACCAGAATGAAATCACTGAGCGGAAGACTGACCTTTGATTTTCTATTGCCTGGAAAACTCAGGGTGTCACAAAATAGGTGATCAATAAAGAAATGAAGGAAGGAAGGAAATAAAAGACGGACCATTCAGCAGCACACTGGAGAGTCCTTTGATTAAAATGAGAAAAAATTTCAGCTTTAAAATAATCAAAATAAATATAATAAGTAATGAGTATGCAGAGAAATACACATTTTCATAGTTTTCATGCATGTCTAGAGATATTCTAAGCTAGCAGACTTTCTTAGAAGCAATTTGATCATTTTATCAAGAACTTTAAAGGGTCTATTCTTAATATTGATTATTCATAACATTTATATTTGTAGCAAGTAAGTCTAAATCTAGATATGTTCAAAAATGTATTTAAAACAGTAAAAAATTGAAACGAAGGAAATTATTAAATACATTTTGATGAAATACCATAGGTCTTGTAAAAGTCAGGTTTTTTGAATGATATATTTACACATAAAAAGTTTCATCATAGAGTATTAAATATTTTAAAGTGTAAACATAAAATGGTGTATCCGGTATTGTTATTCCAATTTTATAAAACATGAAAACTAAGTAAATAGTGACTGAGAATAGTCTGAGTCAAATGGGCTAGATTTGAATGTTGGCTCCACCGTGCGGTTAGTAGTTACGTTGTACAAATTACTTACCTAGGCTTCAATTTCTCTTTTGTGAAATTGGCCTAATAGTAGTAGTACCTGCCTTATAAATTTATTAGGGAGATTAAATGAGAGAACAAATTTTTATCTAACGGAAGTAATTTTTTTTTTATTTTTTTTTTGTAGAGACAGAGTCTCACTTTATGGCCCTCGGTAGAGTGCCGTGGCATCACACAGCTCACAGCAACCTCCAACTCTTGGGCTTAAGCGATTCTCTTGCCTCAGCCTCCCGAGTATCTGGAACTACAGGCGCCCGCCACAACGCCCAGCTATTTTTTGGTTGCAGTTCAGCCAGGGCAGGGTATTGTTGGGGATTCATTGAGGGTACAATAAGCCAGGTTACACTGATTGCAATTGTTAGGTAAAGTCCCTCTTGCAATCATGTCTTGCCCCAATAAAGTGTGACACACACCAAGGCCCCACCCCCCTCCCTCCGTCCCTCTTAACGAAAGTAATTTTAAAAATCAAGAAAACATTCACAACAATTCCCTTTGGGTGATAGCATTATAGATGCCTTGTATTTTTTACATTAAAATACCCGTATTTTCTAAATTACCCATAAAGAAACTGTGTTACTTTTTATAATTCAAAACAGTTGGTGATAATAAAAATAAAACTAGGGTGAATTATCTCTTACCGAACTAAAAAAACTTTTTTTTGGGGGGTGGGTGTTTTTTGTATAAATAATATCCTTAAAGAAAAGCGGATTTGTCAAATTTGGTTTGTCAAAAAAATCAACTCATTCACCATACCTCGATTTTGAGATTTTAAGATTTTTTTCGCAATATGACCTATTTGAACAAAGATGAAAATCAAGAAAACCCATCAATAACAAAAGCTCTAAGTGATAAAAACAAATGATACAGAATCTGTGCACTAAATCTCATATTGATTTTATACAAAAGCCTTTCAAATCATTTTTCAGAAGTATTGTTTGGGTTACCTACATGGCACATGGTAGCCACAAAATAAAAGCCTACAAAAATACATAAAAGATAAAAAGCAAGAAATTAAAACCTACTACCAAAGAAAATCACTTCGGAAGACAGGAAAGAAGGAAGAGAGGGAGGAAGGGAGGGTAGGACCAACACAAACAACCAAAAATCAGCTTAGAAATCGGCACATATTTGTTTGCTTGTGTTTCTAGATGCTGTTTGTGTAATCGCACAGGTAGAGAAAGTAAGGAGCATCCTTGGCTGGCTCTTTCTTTCTGGTCTCCTGCGTCTCACAAACTAGTCTTCTCATTTCTGTCCCGATATGATTTGGGATATTAGAAAAAAGTTCAAGCTATCATTGTCTCTTAATTTAATAATTGTTAAGTCATTAATTATCTTACTTTCAATTTCCAACACTTCTCATGCTCTCGGGCTTGTCCTTCTGACCCAAGTCACACGTGTCCATTCCTTCTGCCTTTCACCTGGTGAAAATGCTGGTCATTCTTCAGGGGTCAGCGTTCTCCTTTCTTGAAGAAGCTGTGGTGACCCCCCCAGAAGGGGGGGCCATAACCATCCTCTGCTTCCTGCCTTCTATTTCTCCCATCAGAGCACTAACCGCACTTTAATCTTCTCAGCCTCTTTCCACTCTTACCTTAATGATCCTAGCTCGCTGAGTGCGTGATTTTCAAGTCTAGGACATGACAAGCACCAAATTATAAATGGGAATAAAGGCTGATGGACTGAAGCAGAAACTAACAAAGAATAACCTCCCAGCAGGAAAGGAGAATTAAAATATGAAACTTTAAACTCTTCAAGTATTTTTTTAGGTAGAAGCTGAGAATTCTTGAAAGATTTAATATTAACAGAGCACAGTGCAATGACATCTAAAAATGGTAACTCTGAGCCATCCAGAAAGGCCTATTCTCTCACGAAAGTATGAAAACCATATTTGAAAGACTTCCAGCAAAATAGTTACGCTAATATAATAATTTGGTAATTGCTTGAGTCAATGACACAGCAGTATATGCCCTGGTAATCTCAAAGTGGTAATTTCTGGGTTCTATTATACATGCGACTCTGTGTTTCCTTCCTTATCAAAGGACAATAAACGATCAGAAATGTAGTTGTGTGTACATGTAATTGATAAAATATTTTAAAAACACAGAATGTGGAATTATGCACTTTATATAATTTTTTAAACATCATTTATTGAATTAGTCAATAATTTTGTTACATCTCTTTGCTGACTTTTGTGAAGTCTTTGTGTATCTTATCCCCATCATTGTTACATTTGTAGATGCAAATCTACTGCTTCGATGCAGACCGATTTTCAAGTTTTGAGGAAGCAGTTAAAGGAAAAGGGAAGATAAGAGCTTTATCCGTCTTGTTGGAGGTAATCATTATGTACGGATTGAGTACTAATTTCATTCCTTTGTTAGTCACATTAAATACCACTGCAAGATACCAAGACACGTTTTCTAATAGAAGAGCTCACAAGTAAAATGACAACTCCCACCACTTTTTTACAGTTTTTGGCCAGGGCCGGGTTTGAACCCACCACCTCTGGCATATGGGGCCAGCGCCCTACTCCTTTGAGCCACAGGTGCCTCCCACCGACCACTTTTTTAAAAAGATGACCATTGGCTGGCATTTTTAAAAGGAGACTCCTGTATGCCTTGCTTGGCTGGGTCTCTTGCAGTTGGAGCAAAGTGTTTATATCTTTGCATATAAAGCGTCAAAATTGTGTGGCAGTAACTCTGAATCATAATATTTTTAAATTTTTTGTCAGTGGAAAATGTAAAATTTTTCTGGTTTTCGTTGGTTTTGTTTTTACTTAGCTATGGAAAAAATGTGTTTGGAACTCATTTTGAATACCAGCTTGTACATGTATTTAGAATGGAATTCATTAACCTTTACATTGAACAGTTAATCAGTCATATTATCCTATTTTTAGAATATCATTCTTCTTTAACAGGTTGGAATTGAAGAAAATTTGGATTACAAAGCGATTATTGATGGAGTGGAGAGTGTTAGTCGTTTTGGTAAGCTACTTGGAAAAATAACTGTCTTCAAGATCCACTTCGGATAATTATGAACTTTTACAATATGGCAAAACTCACTTGTTCCAAAAGGTGGAAAATACCGTATTTTTATAGAGAAGCAATCTCACTTCTCACACTTGACGAATTATACATTTCTCACCAAGTGAAGAACAATTTATCAGAAAATGTTATATAAAAATCATAAAATATTAATGTAAGTAGGCAGTTGAAAGTTTTCTAAATTTATTATTGAAAATAATTTAATTGTATCATGCATTTAAAACATTTACCTATTATATCTCTGCATTGTATATCTCTTATAGATTCTAAATTCTAAACTGAAGCCAGTTGATTTTGTAAAAGTCATACTTTAAAGTAAAAATGGAATTGTTACTCAACTTAAAGTTTATTTCCTGCTTGTTTCCTGGATAAATCCTTTGCTTTACCAGAATGAAAAGTTCTGCTTACCAGTCGGTGCCTGTGGCTCAAGGAGTAGGGCACCGGTCCCATATGCCGTAGGTGGCGGGTTCAAACCCAGCCCCGGCCAAAAAAAAAAAGAAAAATTCTGCTTACATAGAACAAGATGCAAGATCCTTTGACATTGCTCTCCATGCCACCTCTTGGATATTGTCATTTGTCACAGAAAATACTTTTGGCTACATTGGCAATTGACTGCAGACTTAGCAGTATTGGTACTATATTTTTATTAGGCAGTTTCACACAGGGTATTAATGCTGGCCTTGTATCGATAAAATGAAGATTATTCTCTCTACCAAGCTATAAGATTTGAAGTCAGGAACAAGACTCGTATAGATCTTTTTCTGGAAAGCAGAAGCTTGGCCTAGGATCGATTTATTTTTGTCAATTACATGTGAGGGTTTGAATTAACCAAACTTTTCAGAAGTCAGAAATGAGTGAACTCCTGCAGTACAGCTTTCATTTTTTTTTGAAAGTCACAATCAAACACAAAATGAAGCTATTACCTCCCTCTGTCCACCCCGATTGCAGAATTCAATGTTGAGAGCCGGAAGCCACACTTAATTTTCCCTTCGTTGAGTCAGAAAGTGGACTCCATCCTGACTTAAGGAGGGTAGCTAGTTTGAATTCCTGCAGTTAAAAATGTGAGTTAAATTATAAATGTTCCAACCTTACACCAGCCTGTGAGGACAACAAAAGTGATGTTAACACTGGATCATTTACCGTAACTTGAATAACTGTGGGACCTTGGTCATTTTCTCTTACAGCTTCTTTATTGTCTGGAGGGTTCTCCAGAAAGGTGCTCACTTAAGCTTAAGAATAAATTTGCTCATGTTCTTTGGATGAAGTTTTCTTTTTAATATCTATTGTCTTCAAGCCTTTGAGGCAGATACTTTTTCAGAGACACTGTGGTCACATAATACCGTCCTGGAGACTATGGATTGCCTAACAGCATTATTCTGCCTCTATCCTGGATCTTAATTTAGAAGCAGAACTAATAGTTCTTGTTCTGGCTGGGTACAGAGAGTAGTCAACCTTCCTTCTCCCTGTTTCTCTGTCCAGCTACTTATGCACAACTTTCTACCTATTTTATCAAAAAGCAAAACTCCTCCATGCTTATCAACTCACTCATCTAGATACCTAATATTTCGGTATGCTGAGCAAGAGCGTCCGCCAAACTAAATAAGTTGAGTCTTTCTAAAGTTAAACATTTCCATTTTTTGAGCTCTTAAATCTGGTTCTATCTCAGACTCTAGAAAACCCCGACTGCTCAGTGAACTGAAGGCTTCCCTGTATTGACTGACTGCTAGCCATTGCTGCTGGGGACCTTGGGGATTAAAGCAGGACTGGTTTTAGACAGCGAGTCTAGAACCACAGCTCAACTCCCAAATCCTGCTCTTCATTTCTATATAGCATGCATTATAAAAAGCAACACTTTCCCACCATTATTCAGATTATAAAATCAGTCTTATTACTCTGTGGGCTGGTTGCTCATTTCCTGCATTCCTAGGAGACAAAGCCCACATCTCATTTCTTCCCTCACCCATCTCTCTCTTTTTTTTTTTCTCTTCCTTCCACCTAATCTACTCCCTGTAAATAAAGCATTGCTTTGTGCATGGAGTGGAGAGAGAGAGGGCCTGAAGGGCATGATGTTACAGCAGTACAAAGATGATACATTAATATTTCCCAAGCAGAAATATTAAGGGAAATATTTAAGGGCAAAACCTTAGTTGAAATCTTTCATGGTGCAAGGAAGAGATAAGATACACCTAAGGTAACACCAGTCATTTTCAAATAGGAATTTATCTCCAGAATAATTTAAGGTACTTTCTTAATCTCAAATTCAGATCAGAGATATTTACATTAGAAAATCCTCATGGCTGGTTGTGATGTGGCCCCATCTTAAACATTATTGCCTTAAGGAGTAGGAGGTAACTGTAAGAATTTAACATCTCTTCCTAGTGCCAGCCCCACTGTGGTCTGTGCCCTAGTCTTTCTTGCTCCCTGTCTTTTCCCTTCTTGCTATCAGACTCCCTGGAAGGATCTGGTCAGGTGCTGGTTAATCATCATTATATGTTCTAGCATGTAGTGATTGCACGAATGATGACCCATCCCAAATAAAGCAACGTTGGCTCAGGTGTGAGTCATTCTTGTGTTAACAATTTTGAAGTTATTCAGATGAAGCATGTATTTTTTTCCTAGACAAAAACAAAAAACAAAGCCAACAGAATAAAACCCCCAAACACCATAGTCCAATTTTCTCAGAAGACATAGTACAACTGAAAAGTACTTTTATAATTAAAAAGTCTGGACAGAAGCTTGGAACACGTATATAAATTAAAAAAACAGTAGTAGAAATGGCTAACAAGTTCCTAAGAGTGACTAAGTGACCGCTATTGAGATTCAGAGGCAGGAAGAATGAATTCCATACTGGAAATAGGGAGGAAAAATCAAAACTTTTCTTCTGATTCTTTTCCTTCCTCTTAGCTTTTTTCCCCTTTAATTTTGTTCCCAATTTTAAGAAAATTCTGTCTCTCATTATCCCCACTCAGGTCTCACTTCTGCTTCCCCTTTCCTGGCCTCTAGGACTGCTGGTGTCAATTCATTTTCCACCTAATTTAACAGCCAATCAGCCAATTTCTTGCTTCGTATTTAATTAGCACTGTCAACACACATGCTTCCACAAAATAGTTGTAAGATGGATTTGTCTTAGTAGAAAAAAACCTACAGTCCAAATTAATAGTTAAGAAGGATGTTACTTAATCATGAATTTTTCAAATATTTAACATAAATCTGAAAGAAAAATATTCACAAATTAAAAATAAATATTTTCAATTTTCAGAGACTTTGAATTCTGATTATTTTATTTTGACATTGGAGGAAAGGAGGGCATACTTCTAGAAGTTACTAATAAATCCCTTAAAACAAACCCAGTTTAAAGTTTCTAGTGGATGTAAGTGGTATCAACATGGCACTATCAAATCAGCCAAAAATCTTATTCCTAAGATTCAGTTTTTAACTCAGACTAGAAGACGTTATTTGCAGCTTTAAATAGTAACAGAACTCCTCTTTTCCTTAGAAGTTCATATATTGCAGGGCTGCACCTGTGGCTTAAAGGAGTAGGGCCCTGGCCCCATATACTGGAAGTGGTAGGTTCAAACCTGGCCCTGGCCAAAAACTGCAAAAAAAAAGAAGTTTATGTATTGCAATAAAAATAAACCTTTAATAATTAACTTTTAAATAAAATTAAATTTCTCTTTGAGGCTTATGGGTTATGTCTCATCTTCATAGAATGTAGTGCCATAATAGAGTGTTAAGACCAATAGTTCAGTCATTGAATTTTATAATGTGGAAAGAATAATTCAAAATGCTAAAACCTTGCAAAGGTTTCATTGTACATGGGGTTTTCTGCCCTAGCAACATGTTTGCATCACCTGGAGATGCTTTTAAAATAAAGATGCCCAGACCCTGTGGCTAGAAAATTTAATTCATGTGATCTAGGGTGGGATCTGGATCATTGGTATTTTCTTAAATCTCCCCCAGATTATTCAAATAAGGGTTCAAACGAATGCTCTCCACTCTGCCATCTCATTGGCTGGCTTCAGAAACTACTTATTAATGATCTAAAATTTGTGAGAACTTGCACCAGGCTGGGTGGTTAGGAGGAGAGGAAAATGATTTAGACTCCTAAGCAAATTGCTGCCTGGTGTACAAATAGCTTGAGGCCAAGACAGCACTATTAGTAAGTGCTATTGGGGAGATGCAAAAATAAAAAATGACACTCTTCAGGAAAACAAAACCTGGATTGTTTCAGAGTTTGAAGTCCAGCTGGCGCACCTAGGAAAGCTCTGTACTTTTAGGATAGAAATTCTATCAGCCGTACATACATTTATATGAAAAAATAAATCCGCATTTATTATTGCATATAGATATACGCATGTAGTATATATATGCATGTACATTGTACCCAGAATATATTTTCCACTCTTTGACCTTTTGCTTTCTTAATAATGACCTCTGATGAATAGATCTTGATTATCATGTACTAAAATTTATCATTTTTCCTTTTATGAGTAGTAGTTCTTATGTAACATTTCAAAAATCCCAATCTACCCTAAGGTTATGAAGATAATTTTTTTTTTTTTATTGTTGGGGATTCATTGAGGGTACAATAAGCCAGTTACACTGATTGCAATTGTGCCACGGACCACCCAGTCGGTGGGCTTCAGTCCGAGGGAGAGCAGGGAGAAGGAGCGAGGAAGGTTGAGAGGTCGGCGCAGGAATGACAGTCTGACACACTACGGGTTGGAGTATGCAGCTGTAAATTTACTGAAAGTATATGTTGGTATTTATACATTTTCTTTCTAAGGTTCAAACAATGCAATCTTCATTCTGCTTACGCTTGTAAAGCGTATCTGCATATGTATCTGCATATGCGGTTTATCATGCATTACATGTTTTCAAGGTTTTCGCTCTTCGGAGGGTGGTGGTTATCAGTGAAACCTGCTTACCTTTTTTTTATCTTAAGAATGTCAATGTTTGCAACTTTTCTTAGCTCCCCGTAATTTTTTTAAAAATAGCTTGACATATTTCTTATGTATAATGTTTGACTATTTCTATATATTTTCTATATGTTTTTATTTCTATTAGTAACTATACTTTGATTCATAATTGAATGCTTGTTAAACATTAAACTACTCTATTGATTTCTATTAATTATGAAAAATTGGTGAAGTAAGATGTTTTGAACAAAACCTTATTGTGGGAGGTTATGTAAAGTTGTACTATATCTGGATCAATAGCGCATTGTGTTCATTCGTGACAAAGTATATATTGCTCATTTATCAGTACAAACAGATTTCTCACACAGAACAACAATCACATGAACATATTTCTACTAGATGCCACAATCTTTAAACTTAAGCGGGTAACTGAGCATGCTAGGCAACATTTCTGATGCTGTGCATACTGGGGGCGCTGGGGGCAAAGCTCCATGGAGCACAATCCACCTTCCCGTCGTTCTAGAACGCGGACAGCGCCGCCTCACTACGGCTGTGGTGCCGTGGGTGCGGCACAATTGTTAGGTAAAGTCCCTCTTGCAATCATGTCTTGCCCCCATAAAGTGTGACACACACTAAGGCCCCACCCTCCTCCCTCCATCCCTCTTTCTGCTCCCCCCCCCATAAACTTAATTGTCATTAATTGTCCTCATATCAAGATTGAGTACATAGGATTCATGCTTCTCCATTTTTGTGATGCTTTACTAAGAATAATGTCTTCCACTTCCATCCAGGTTAATACGAAGGATGTAAAGTCTCCATTTTTTTAAATAGCTGAATAGTATTCCATGGTATAAATATACCACAGCTTGTTAATCCATTCCTGGGTTGGTGGGCATTTAGGCTGTTTCCACATTTTGGCAATGGTAAATTGAGCTGCCATAAACAGTCTAGTACAAGTGTCCTTATGATAAAAGGATTTTTTTCCTTCTGGGTAGATGCCCAGTAATGGGATTGCAGGATCGAATGGGGAGTCTAGGTTGAGTGCTTTGAGGTTTCTCCATACTTCCTTCCAGAAAGGTTGTACTAGTTTGCAGTCCCACCAGCAGTGTAAAAGTGTTCCCTTCTCTCCACATCCACGCCAGCATCTGCAGTTTTGAGATTTTGTGATGTGGGCCATTCTCACTGGGGTTAGATGATATCTCAGGGTTGTTTTGATTTGCATTTCTCTAATATATAGAGATGATGAACATTTTTTCATATGTTTGTTAGCCATTCGTCTGTCATCTTTAGAGAAAGTTCTATTCATGTCTCTTGCCCATTGATATAAGGGATTGTTGGCTTTTTTCATGTGGATTAATTTGAGTTCTCTATAGATCCTGGTTATCAAGCTTTTGTCTGATTGAAAATATGCAAATATCCTTTCCCATTGTGTAGGTTGTCTCTTTGCTTTGGTTATTGTGTCCTTAGCTGTACAGAAGCTTTTCAGTTTAATGAAGTCCCATTTGTTTATTTTTGATGTTGTTGCAATTGCCATGGCAGTCTTCTTCATGAAGTCTTCGCCCAGGCCAGTATCTTCCAGTGTTTTTCCTATGCTTTCTTTGAGGATTTTTATTGTTTCATGCCTTAAATTTAAGTCCTTTATCGATCTTGAATCAATTTTTGTGAGTGGGGAAAGGTGTGGGTCCAGTTTCAGTCTTTTACATGTAGACATCCAGTTCTCCCAACACCATTTATTGAATAGGGAGTCTTTCCCCCAAGGTATGTTCTTGTTTGGTTCATCAAAGATTAGGTGGTTGTAAGATGTTAGTTTCATTTCTTGGTGTTCAATTCGATTCCAAGTGTCTATGTCTCTGTTTTTGTGCCAGTACCATGCTGTCTTGACCACTATGGCTTTGTAGTACAGACTAAAATCTGGTATGCTGACGCCCCCAGCTTTATTTTTGTTACTAAGAACTGCCTTAGCTATACGGGGTTTTTTCCGGTTCCATACAAAACGCAGAATCATTTTTTCCAAATCTTGAAAGTACGATGTAGGTACTTTGATAGGAATGGCATTGAATAGGTAGATAGCTTTGGGAAGTATAGACATTTTAACAATGTTGATTCTTCCCATCCATGAGCATGGTATGTTCTTCCATTTGTTAATATCCTCTGCTATTTGCTTTCTGAGGATTTCATAGTTTTCTTTATAGAGGTCCTTCACCTCCTTCGTTAGGTATATTCCTAGGTATTTCATTTTCTTTGAAACTATGGTGAAAGGAGTTGTGTCCTTAATTAGCTTCTCATCTTGACTGTTATTGGTGTATACAAAGGCTACTGACTTGTGGACATTGATTTTATATCCTGAAACATTACTGTATTTTTTGATGACTTCTAGGAGTCTTGTGGTTGAGTCTTTGGGGTTCTCTAAGTATAAGATCGTGTCGTCAGCAAAGAGGGAGAGTTTGACCTCCTCTGCTCCCATTTGGATTCCCTTTATTTCCTTGTCTTGCCTAATTGTATTGGCTAGAACTTCCAGCACTACGTTGAATAGTAAAGGTGACAGAGGACAACCTTGTCTGGTTCCAGTTCTAAGAGGAAAAGCTTTCAGTTTTACTCCATTCAGTAAAATATTGGCTGTGGGTTTGTCATAGATAGCTTCAATCAGTTTTAGAAATGTGCCACCTATGCCTATACTCTTCAGTGTTCTAATTAGAAAAGGATGCTGGATTTTATCAAATGCTTTTTCTGCATCTATTGAGAGGATCATGTGATCTTTATTTTTGCCTCTGTTAATATGGTGGATAACATTTATAGACTTGCGTATGTTAAACCAGCCTTGCATCCCTGGGATGAAGCCTACTTGATCATGATGAATGAATTTTTTGATGATAAGCTGTAATCTATTGGCTAGGATTTTGTTGAGAATTTCTGCGTCTATGTTCATGAGTGAGATTGGTCTGAAATTCTCCTTTTTGTTTGGGTCTTTTCCTGGTTTTGGTATAAGGGTGATGTTTGCTTCATAGAATGAGTTGGGGAAGATTCCTTCTTCCTCAGTTTTTTGGAATAATTTCTGCAGTACAGGAATAAGCTCTTCCTTGAAGGTTTGATAGAATTCTGGATTGAAGCCATCTGGACCAGGGCATTTTTTAGTTGGAAGCTTTTTTATTGTTTCTTTAATCTCAGTGCTTGAAATTGGTCTGTTCAGGAGGTCTATTTCTTCCTGGCTAAGTCTAGGGAGAGGGTGTGATTCCAAATATTGATCCATTTCCTTCACATTGTCAAATTTCTGGGCATAGAGTTTCTGGTAGTATTCAGAGATGATCTCTTGTATCTCTGTGGGATCAGTTGTTATTTCCCCTTTATCATTTCTGATTGAGGTTATTAGAGATTTTACTTTTCTATTTCTAGTTAGTCTGGCTAATGGTTTATCTATTTTATTTATTTTTTCAAAAAACCAACTCCTTCTTTCATTAATTTTCTGAATGATTCTTTGTTTTCAATTTCATTGATCTCTGATTTGATTTTGGATATTTCTTTTCTTCTACTGAGTTTAGGCTTAGATTGTTCTTCTTTTTCCAATTCCATAAGATCTCTTGTGAGATTGTTGATGTGCTCTCTTTCTGTTTTTCGAATGTAGGCATCTAAAGCGATGAATTTTCCTCTCAAAACTGCTTTTGCAGTATCCCCCAGGTTTTGGTAGCTTGTGTCTTCATTGTTGTTATGCTCAAGGAAGTTAATGATTTCCTGTTTTATTTCTTCCTGCACCCATCTGTTATTCAACAGAAGATTGTTTAATTTCCATGCCTTTGGGTGGGCTTGAGCATTTTTTTTAGAGTTGAGTTCCACCTTTAGTGCCTTATGGTCTGAAAAGATACAAGGTAAAATTTCAATTCTTTTGATTCTGTTGATATTTGTTTTGTGTCCCAGGATATGATCAATTTTGGAGAATGTTCCATGGGGTGATGAGAAGAATGTATATTCTTTATCTTTGGGGTGGAGTGTTCTATATGCATCTATCAAGCATAGTTGTTCTAGGGTCTCATTTAAATCTCTTACATCTTTGTTCAATTTCTCTTTACAGGATCTGTCCAGCTCTGTAAGAGGTGTGTTAAAGTCCCCTGTTATGATGGTATTATCAGATATCATATTGCTCAGACTGAGTAAGGTCTGCTTCAAGAATCTGGGAGCATTTAAATTGGGTGCATAAATATTTAGAATTGAAATGTCTTCTTGTTGTAGTTTTCCCTTGACCAATATAAAGTGACCATCTTTGTCTTTTTTGACTTTAGTTGCTTTAAATCCACATGTATCTGAAAATAACATTGCAACTCCTCTTTTCTTCTGAATTCCGTTTGCCTGAAAAATTGTCTTCCAACCCTTGACTCAGAGCTTTAATTTGTCTTTTGAGGCCAGGTGTGTTTCTTGCAGACAGCAAATGGATGGCTTATGTTTTTTAATCCAGTCAGCCAATCTATGTCTCTTCAGTGGGGAATTCAAGCCATTAACATTTATTGAGATAATTGATAAGTGTGGTAGTATTCTATTCATCTTATTTGGTGAGAGTCCATTGCTTAGTTTTATCTTTTGCATCAGTGTGGAGGTTAGGTTTTGTCCTTTGATTTTTGAGTTCTTACTTTGCTGCTGATCCATTGTGGTGGTCAGTGTGCAGAACAGGTTGAAGTATTTCCTGTAGAGCTGGTCTTGTTGTGGCGAATTTCCTCAATGATTGTATATCCGTAAATGATTTGATTTCTCCGTCAATTCTGAAGCTTAGCTTAGCAGGGTACAGAATTCTGGGCTGAAAATTGTTCTGTTTAAGTAGGTTAAAGGTAGATGACCATTGTCTTCTTGCTTGGAAAGTTTCATTAGAGAAGTCTGCGGTAACTCTGATGGATTTGCCCATGTAGGTCAACTGGCGCTTACTCCTGGCAGCTTGCAGAATCTTTTCTTTTGTCTTGACTTTGGACAGGTTCATCACAATGTGTCTAGGAGAAGCTCGGTTAGAGTTGAGGTGACCTGGGGTCCGATATCCCTCTGAAAGCAGTGTGTCAGACTCTTTGGTGATGTTTGGGAAATTTTCTTTTATAATATTCTCTAGTATGGCTTCCATTCCTCTGGGGCATTCTTCTTCCCCTTCTGGAATTCCTATAACTCGTATGTTGGAACGCTTCATAAAGTCCCATAATTCTGACAGTGAACGTTCTGCTTTCTCTCTCTTCTTTTCTGCCTCTTTTACTGTCTGAGTTATCTCAAGAACTTTGTCTTCTACCTCTGAAATTCTTTCTTCTGCATGGTCTAACCTGTTGCTGATACTTTCCATTGTATCTTTAAGTTCCCTAATTGACTGTTTCAGTTCCTTCAGGTCTGCTATATCCTTTTTATATTCTTCATATCGTTCATCTCTTATTTGATTCTGTTTTTGGATTTCCTTTTGGTTATTTTCAACTTTATTAGCAATTTCCTTCATTGTTTCCATCATTTCTTTCATTGTTTTCAACATGTGTATTCTAAATTCCCTTTCTGTCATTCCTAACATTTCTATACTGGTGGAATCATCTGCAGTAGCTACCTCCTTGTCCCTTGGTGGGGTTGTTCTAGACTGGTTCTTCATGTTGCCTGGAGTTTTCTGCTGATTCTTCCTCATGAGTGATTTCTTTTATCTGTTTCCTTGCCCTAATTTTCCTTTCACTTCCTCTTGCTCTTTAAGTTCTTGTGCCTGTGGACTAAGGGTTACAGGACCAGAAGGGTGAGAAGGTTGAAGAGCAAAAAAAGGGGATGAAAGAAAGGAGGACCGAGTGATAAGAAAAAAAGAAAGATAGAGAAAGGAGAGGGGGTGGGTATAAGGAATATTGACAAAAAGAAGAGAGGCACAGAAAGAGGGAGACAGGGCAATATAGGTGTACAGTAGGGTACTTTGACACAACCTTAAAAAACCCCCACCTTCTGGGGGTGCCCAGTTGCGTGGTTCCCTTGAGGTCAGCAGCTCTTTGCTAACCTGATCAGACACAGTACCCCACCTCCACCAAGTAGAGAGGAAAGACAAAAATGCTATAAATCAAACCAAAAGAAGCAAACAGAAAACTTTACGGGGATAAAATTGGGTGAAAAACCAAATTACATCGGTAGAAGCACTAGCAAAAATGAAGTTGAAGTTATTAAAAAAGGCAGCAATGGGAAATTATAATTAAACTAGGAAAATTGAGAAAGAAAAAGGGATCTGTGTGGAAAAGATTGAAATTAAAAAAACAAAAGAACATCAGCAACGTCAAAATAAACAAACAAAAAAAACAACCAAACCAAAAAAAAAAGAAGAAAAAAATACACAACCAAAAACAAAGCAGTTTGTATATGTTATTGAATATTGTCTGGGCAACACGTGGTCTTCTGGGGTATGAGATGTTAGTCACAGTTCTGATACGCCTGGAGGCTGCTGATTTCTCAAACCCCAGCAGGTAGACACCCTAAATCTCTCTTCAGCCTACTTAAAAGGCACTTTGAACTTGTAAACTTGCTGAGCAGAAGCTTTCCCAGCTTTCTCGCTGGAATCGCTGCTGAAGTGGCTATCCACTTACTCAGTGTGCCAAAACCGGTCTCACTCTGCCCCTGAGGGTTAGGGCTGCAAGGCGGCTCAAACCCCACCCTTAGGCTACTTGGTTGCTGGGTTACCAGCTCCCACCGGTTTCTAGCTCTGCAACCCTGAGGGCGGAGCTTGCCGGGGCAGATCACTGACAATGGATCCATGTGACCCACTGCCAAACACTATTAGCTCCGTCTGGCTCAGCGGCTCAGACTGGGGCCCTAGACAACGGCCAAAGTTCTCCGCACTCCCGCTCAGGCCTTCCCCAAGGCAGTTCAACTCAGTGCCAGGTCCAAGGACATCAAAACAGTTCACAGGTAAGGCCTTTCTGGTTTGCAGTCTCGCTGCTACTGAACTTACAGTTGTGGGCGGGTTTAGACGGATTGAACACACGCGACCACTTGCCGGTTTTCCACTGTTTTAGTCCTCCTCTTGGGGTCCAGAAGTCTCTCGCTGACTCCCTGTATCTTCATAGGAGTGATGATAGGCAGTTCCCACCAGCCAGAGATGCCTGGAGTCCTATCTCCCCAGACTCACGGTGCCCAGATGCAAGGAAGCTGTTACTCGGCTGCCATCTTGCTCCGCCTCCATGAAGATAATTTTTTAATGTTTTCCTTTAAAGGCATTATTTTCTTCAAAATTAAATCTTCAATCTATTCACAGCTGATTGTGTTTACAATGTTCAGTAGGGAATTAAGATTCACTTTTTTCCTCAGAGAAATACAACTCTTACAGCACTTGTTGAAAAGGCTAACCATGCTACACCTTGGTAATTTTTTCTGTTTTAAATCAGTGATCATGTATACATGGGTCTGGATTGTCTAGTCTCCTCATTGGTCTCTTTGAGTATCTTTGCACAAGTACCTCACTATCGTGATTTCTACTGCTTTACGTGATGAGCCTTCCTGTCTGGCAGTGAAAGTTCTCAACCTTTGTTATGGTTCAAGATTGTCTTTACTTTGCATTTTCATTTACATCTTATTTATTTAATTGTAATTGCATATTTAATTGACATAGTAATCATACTTCTCTATGGAATATATAGTAGTATTTCAATATATACAGTATGTAGTGACCAAGAAAGGGTGATTTGCAATCCATCCCTCCAAACACCATTTCTTTGTGTTCTTTGTGTTGAGGAAATTGACAATTCTATCTTCTAGCTATTTGTTACTATATAATAAATTATTACTAATTATCATCACCCTACAGTGCTATAGAACACTAGAACTTATTACATCTATCTAGTGATAATTTTGTATTCTTTAACCAACTTCTATCTCCTTCTCTCCACCTACCCTTCCGAGCCTCTACTAATTACTATTCTGTGCTCTATGAGATCAACTTATTTAGCTTCTATAAACTTATTTTTAAAACATTGTATTGTTTTTCACATAAAATGGGTCAATGCTTTTATTTAAAAATATTGAGGGGATGCAAATATTTTTGGTTACACGCATAGCTTTCATAACACTTGAGGCACAGCTGTAAATGTGTCCATCACTCAAATCATGTTCATCGTACCTGTTAGTTAAGAGTTTGCCCCTCCCCTCTTCTTCCCCCACCCCTGCGGGAATTCCACTGAGTTTTACTTCCCTTCGTGCATGTGTCCTCATTGGTGGGTTCCAATTTAATACCAAGTACATGTGATACTTCGCTTAGGAGAATAGTCTCTAGTTCCATACAGATTGTTACAAAAGACATTTATTCATCATTTTTTTGTGACTGAGTAGCATACATATACCACACTTTATTAATCCACCCATGAATTGATGAGCACTTGGATCAATTCCACATCTTTGCAATTGTGAATTGTGTTGCAATAAACATTTCAGTGCAGAAGTCTTTTTTGATAAAACGATTTTTCCCCCCCATTGGGTATTTATTAAGTATTAAGTAGTGGGATTGCTGGATCAAATAGTAGTCTACTTTTAGTTCTTTGAGGAATTTTCATACTGTTTTCCATGGAGATTATATTAATCTACAGTACCACCAATAGCATGTAAGCATTCCTTTCTCCTTCATCCACTCCAACATCTATTGTTTTTGGACTTTTTAATAAAAGCCATTGTAACTGGGGTGAGGTGATATCCCATTGTAGTTTTAATTTGTATTTTCCTGAAGATTAGTGATGTTGAGGCTTTTTTTATATGTTTGTTGGCCATTTGTCTATCTTCTTTCAGAAAGCTTCTGTCTGTGTCTTTTGACAAATTTTTAATATCATTTATTTTTTTCTTGCTGATTTTCTTGAGTTATTTGTAGATTTTGGATATTATCCCATTTTTGAATGTACAGTTTGTGAATATTTTCTTCCATTCTGTAGGTTGTCTATTTGCTCTGTTGATTATTTTCGTAACCATGTGGAAGCTTTTTAGTTTAGTCCAGTGCTATTTATTTTTGTTGTTGTTGCTGTAATTCCCATTGGGGTCTTAGTCCTAAATTCTTTGCCTCAAGGTTATTCACAATAGCTACAAAGAAAATAAAACACCTGAGAATATACTTAACCAAGGAGTTGAAACATCTTTAGAAGGAGAACTGTGAAACATTGAGGGAAAAAAAATGCAGATGACACCAACAAATGCAAAAGCATTTCATGTTCATGGATAGGTAGAATGAACATTATTAAAATTTCCACACTACCCAAAGTGATTTGAAGATTCATTAAAATTTCCATCGAAATACCCATGTCATATTTTATAAATCTAGAAAAACTAATTCTGCACTTTGGAACCAGAGAAGGACTGGAATAGCCAAAACAATCATAAGCATAATGAACAAATCTGGAGATATCACATTGCCAGACTTCAAACCATACTAAAAGGCTATTGGAACCAAAGCAGCAAAATATTGGTACAAAAATAAAGACATAAGCCACTGGAACAGAATAGAAAACCCAGATATAAAACCATCTACTTACAGCCAACTGATATTTGACAAAGAAGACAACAGTGCCACGGGGAAGGAAGGTTTATTCAATGAACTGTCCTGAGAAAATTGGATAGCCACATGCAGAATATTGAAACAAGAAACCTATCTTTTACTAGTCACAAAAATTAATTCAAGAGGGATTAAAACTTTCATGTAAGGCATGGAACTATAAGAATTCTAGAAAAAAAATGTAGGAAAAACTCTTTTAGATGCCATTTAAATTTGAAATCACTATGTTGACTACACTCACACACACCACGCACACACTCTTCCCCATACATCAATTTGGAGAAAATTTACATCTTCCCAACATTGAATCTTCCAGCCCACAAACACATATACCAGCATATATTTTATTCTCTCAAGAATATTTTGTAATTTTCAATATAGATGTTTTACACATCATTTTTAAGATTTACTTATATTTGATGGCTTTTGCTATTTTAAGACATATTGCTTTAAATTTTATTTTCTATTGTTTAATACTGGCATACAGGAATACAATTGATCTTTATGTATTGGTCCTATGTACATTGACTTCACTAAATTCACTTATAAATTCTTACACTCTGAATTTTTTCACTATTATGTGCACAACTATGTTTGTGCAAATTCTGATGGTACTCTTTCTATACAATTGATGTAACTTTTTTCTTATTTTATTGCATCGGCCCAGTTTTCCCATTCAGTTTTAAATCAAAATGGTAATAGCAGGATATTGTTGTCTCATTCTCGATCTCTAGGGCAGAAACTTTCAATAAGTCATCCTTAAATGTTAAGCTTATTATGGACTTTTTTTTTTATATTTTTATTTTTTTTTATTATGGACTTTTGAAAATAATCTTCATCAGAATAAGGTTGTGTTTTTGTTTTCTATGAACTGATATCACATCTTATCAAATGATAGAACTGTATCTATTGAGATAATCATGTAATTTCTAAATATCTGTTATATCTAAAATATTCTCTTCAGCATCTTGATGTTGTAAAGATAAGGTCTATAACACTATAGAGTGATATATGTAAGATAATTGGGGTATGCCATCTTTATCTCTGTTAAGTGGTTCCCACATGTTCTTAAAATTTTAGTTCTGATTAAATGCATGACAAATAGTAGGTGTCTCTGTATAAAAGGTTTGAACAGCTAAATTCCAGTGCTGGGATTCCAGCTGAATTGTAAATTTTTCCTTTGCAGGGAAGCAGGCTGCCTTAGATCCATTCACATTGCGGAACCTTCTGCCAAATTCAACTGACAAGTATTACACTTACAATGGCTCCCTGACATCTCCTCCCTGCACAGACACCGTTGACTGGATTGTTTTTAAAGACACAGTTAGCATCTCTGAAAGCCAGGTAATCTCTGACATTCACACAAATACAGTAATTTGAAGCAATTAAAAAAAAATTATTGTTTAGCTTTGCATTAGAATATCTGTTGTAAAGCATTTACTTATGCCTTTGAAGCAGATATGCTAAATGATTTGGTGTTCTTTCCAGTTGGCTGTGTTTTGTGAAGTTCTTACCATGCAACAATCTGGTTATGTCATGTTGATGGACTACTTACAAAACAATTTTCGAGAACAACAGTACAAGTTCTCTAGGCAAGTGTTTTCCTCATACACTGGAAAGGAAGAGATTCATGAAGCAGGTATGCATTGAAACATAATTTTTCTGCAAATCTCGCAGAACTGATGTTACAGGAGGTAATTGTGATATGATGGAAAATACACAGGACTTAGAATTTTAGAAATATTTTTATTATTAGTTTTGTAACTTTAGGTAAGCCATTTAATTCTTTGAATTTATATTACCACATCTATAAAATCATAATCAGGGAATCCCTTCTTCCTCATATGAACAAACACATTTTATAAGTGATAAAAACTGAGATTCAATAAAAAAATTATTTTTCCAGAATATCCAGTAACATCTAGCAAAGTTACATACATATGTCCTAATTCAATTTATGGCATGGCATTTGCCTGGGTTAAGAGTGATAATTTAAGAAAGGAATGAATATGAGGATGGGTGTTCAGAGCTTGGGGACATCACTACTAGTTGAGATGATGAGGGAACCTTCATGGAGGAACCATATTAGAGCTGAATCTTGGCACATATTCAGGTTTTCAAGTGAATTGTTAATGATGATAAAAAACATCTTCTTCCTATTTCCTTTCTTGGGGGAAAATAAGTATGTTCTTGTTAGGTGCAGCCAGTGGAGATGACACGAGTAGGGGTGTCTTTGAAATGCCTTTTGTGTATTTTGAAGAAGAAAGATCAATCAGAAGCTTTTAAAAATGTCTGCTGAACACAATCAGATAGATCTGCTGATTTGTTCTTTTTAGTTTATGTAGAGATTATGCCAATTCATGAAAGACATAGTTGAAGTGGCTTTCATTTGGGGACTTATAATCTTTCAAGTAGATGGACTTCTTTGATCTCAGTCCTGCAATGAATTTTTTGCCATGTGCAATATTAATTTAATAATCATCTTCTTTTGAAGATTAAGCCATAAAACAACATGGTTTTATGTTAATGTGGTATTTGTGAAATTGTTTATCCTTTAACAAAAAAAATAGAGCTCAAGAAAACAGTGATGAATAGCTATATTTAATATGACATTAAGTTTTAAATTAAATTGCTCTGAAGCGAGGCAGTTTAATTATATTTCTCCCAGCACTACAAAATACTGTAACATCCTGTCTGGTAAATAATAGACAATTGATTAGGGGGAAAGGTGAGTTTAATTATCCCTTTTTCTCAACATTATAGACCAAATAACAAATTAAATGAATATGCCTTTTTTCATGTACTTTTATCAATTACATTTTATTAAAACCCTCAGTGACTTTATTGCTTTTAGAATAAAATCTAAATCACTTGTCATTGCATAGTAAGTTCTGCTTCTCTTCACCGGCATCCTTCTCTTGTGTTGAAGTCATGAAGTTTCCTGAAGATAAAGACCGCATCGTTCTAGGTTGCATTTATGCACACTCTTTCCCTGCTCCTTCTCAGTCTTCAAAACTCTAGTAGGGCATTGCATATCCATGGGGAGGCCATCTCTGACTCTATTACCCCAAATCTGATTCCGGCACCAGGCACAGGATTGCACACTAAGGAGGTACCACACCTAAAGAGTTCACGGCACATGATGCTCATCTGGAGTTGTGCATTAGCCTGGGTATGCCAAACTTCACAGGAGTTGCCGTAGAACGGTATTTATCTATGTGCTTATTTAACGGTAAAGTATGTTACTGATGTAACCGTATTTTGCTATGTACTTACCCACTAGACTCTGAGCCTTGTGAAGGAAGTGACCAAGTTGTTTAGTCTCTCTTTCACTAAATATTCACTGCATGACTGAAAGAATCCATTTCTATATAATAAAGACATAGAAGGTAATGCTTGATGTGTGTGCTTCCTGCGCTGTTTAATGTGTAAGCTACATGTAATTCTGGTTTCATGTAGAACATTGCTTTCACAGTTAAGTGTTAAAAACCCAAAGAAATAACAATAATAACAAAAGTGGTGATAGCTGATATGTATTTTGTGACTTCACCAGGAATTGAACTATATAGTATTTGATTTAAACTTATATTACTTTGATTAAGTTGGTCTCATTTTCCAGTGTGGGAAGCTGTTTTAGAATGGCTTGCCAAGTTTACACAACCAGAAAGGGATAGAGTTGGTATTTGAACCCAAATCTCCCTGATTCTAAAACCTTGCGAAGTTCTCTCCATTGTGCTTTTATGTTTATGAAGAAACATAATTTCTGCTTATATAATTTTTTCATATAAACTGATGACCTAGAGATATAAAACACCAAAAAAATAGTATTGGCTTTTGAATGCTTTATTTATCCTAAGGTCAAACACAGGAACACTACTTTCCAAACTACTTGGCATTTAGGGTTATATGAATGTACGATAGCTCCTATACAGTAGGGAAAGCAATTTTCTTGAGTGGAGCTTCTGCGAATCACTTTTCTTAGAGCAGTTGTATATTTCAGAATTTCACATTTTTACTGAAACACTATTGTGACTACCGGAGTAATAATAATTTATTACCTGTTTGTGATTTAGCTCCACAGTGATTAAAATGGTAGAATTAACTAGGAAGAAAAAAAGGACTCATTTAATCTAAGGGGTGTGCTCTCACCAGCAGACACAACGTAAGCCTATGTGGCACACCTGGGTGAAGGGCTCAACTACAACTTGAACTTTACCTAACAAATGCAGACACTGTAACCTTATCATTTGTACCTTCATGTTAACCTGAAATTTAATAAAAAGAAAACAAATGCAAAATTTAAGAAAAAATAAGTTTTAGAACAAAAATGTACACTGGCCGCTTTGGCTGTGTACTCAGTCCTACAAGTGCCTGCTTCCCTGGTTTCCCCAAGAAAATCCAACCACACCAACATTTTGTGATATGTATATTTTGACTAAAGATTTATGGAGTTGGGGGGGGAGACAAAACTTTGCATATCCCCAAAACTTAGGGCTGCAACTTAGAAAATATTGTTTAGAAAGTGTTATTCTCTTATATGATATATCTTTAGGAAAAACATATACACTCAAAAGCCAATACTAGCTTTTCATTAAAGTTTCATGTCTTTACAATTACCCGCTTTTATTCTAAAATCGTGTAAGCAGAAGCTCATCTCTTTTGCACTCCTTTTGCTTGGCCCCAGAGCCCTCTCCATCATATTTCTGACCCTCCTCTTTGGTCAGTCTCTCTTACGGAGTCTCTGCTACTGCATTGAGCCCACTTGATTCTTCGTATCTTTCCAAGGCAGAAGAATTATCTTAGTCCCACATCCTCCAAACTTGCCTCCCCTCACCTCCCTGGTGAGGTCAGCAATGCAGGGGCCCCTTGTTTTCCAAGATGTTATCCCCCTTCTAGGGGAGTCGAAGGGTATAAAGAACAACTTTTCCCCGTCTCTTGCATACACTTGTAGCCACATTTATGATTTTAAAGCTTCAATCTTTGTCAAAATAAATGACTTTGAGACAGCAGTGAAATATATTAGAAACTCAGGTCATGTCATTTGCAGGGTCTTATCCATACAGTTAAATATTCAGTCAACTCTTTTTTTTTAATTGATGTCAGCCATCATATAATTATGACGTCATTATCAGATAATTAATTTGTATGCCACTACAAATTATAGGACCTTCCTAGGACCCATAATTGAAAGTAATTCTTCTTTCTTCTGAATTATCAACCCTCCTTACCTATAGTTATTATACTTTGCCTTTCATGCCTTTCCTTAGAAGTGTTTGTGCACACCTTAGTTTCGTGGTAGATCTGTCTGATTGATCTCAGTATTATCTATTTCCCCTGATCAAGCACCTGTCAGGTAGGAAATGCTGTCTGACTCTTTGATGGATGATGAACAAATGAATGAATTGACATGTGGCCAGAGCTTACTTAACACTCAGCCTTTGGGGTTGCAGAAAGCATGTGTGTTCCTGGCAACTATCACAGAAGGAATGACTGGCCAACTTGTGAGACAGGTTGGAGCTAAGTTCTTCTTTGCTGAGCATCCTTTAAATAATTAAAACTCTGCAAAAGCCCTCATGAGAATACAATAGAGGAGCATCAGCATAGGTGTGCAGTTCATGTTCAGAATTAAATATTCCAGGGAAAGGAGGATTCTAGTTTTAAAAAGGTAGTATCCGTGTCACAATATCATTGTTAAATAGTTTCCTCCGTGACTGAGAAAAAAGAAAGAGGTAAATAATTTACTTTCTTCATTTTGGCTCTCTTAGTCCTCTTTAAAAGTACTATTGCATTTAACCATAATAAACATTTATCGCATTTTTATAGTCTTCTCTTGTATAACATTCTTTTAAAAAGTGAGTACCTCACTTTTCGTTTTGCAGTCAAAAAGGGAGAGGCATCTGATGATAGATTTTCTTTTTTACCAACCATAGCAATTTTTGCTTTATCCATCATGAGTAATTACATTCCACAGCGTTATTATTATCTGCCTTGTGCACATACACTGTATATTCTTGTGGTAGATTTTCCTTGGTTTTCCTTAATGATACCTCCTTTTCTACTTTTTGGAACTGAATTTGAGAATGACAATTGAGGATTGCATTTATGCTCGGGATTTATTATTTATTAAATTTAATATGAAAATAAGTTATTAATTACATGAACTTTGTAAAAAAGAAAATATATATAAGCACACAGAAGAAAATAAAAATCCCCTGTTATGTCACTACCCAGGGATAACTATTGTGAGTATTCTAGTGAACAGCCTTTCAGACCTTTCTCTTAAATTAAAAATATACTATTATATCTCTGAAAATGAGACTACACTACATGTCCGTTTGTTGTCTTTTTTACTCCATGGGATATAGGTATATTTTTAATGCACCATCTTAGTTTTATGCAGCATTCCATTCTATAGTTCTAACAATTTATTAAAACTAAATCAGTTTTTCAGCTGTGGACAATTTTTGTTGTTATAAATATCAAACATCCTCATTTTGACAAAGAGAGAAGTAAGAGCTAGCATGAAAATTGTCAAAATCTTGCTCTCAAGTACATTGTAGAAAAATTTATTTTGCAAAATCCATTGCAAATAATTGCAAAGCCATGGGAGGACTGCAGATTTAGGTAAGTTCTTGGAGGTTGCAGGCCAGGCTTTCTTCATTTTTATATTCACAGAAGGGACCCAATAAAACTTTGCGATGGAACACATATTTTACCAGAACTTTGATCCTCTATGTTTTCACTTTTGTGCAGATCTAGTATTTATGAGAAAGGCATTTCTTATTGACATCACAAAATGGGCAGTGGATCTTCTAAGGATCCTAGAATTTAATAGAACTGTCTGATCTGGAAGGAGTTAGTAAAAGCTCTTTAAATACTGAGTACCATGTGTGAATAATGACACAACACAGCACGAGTATAAAGTAATGAAGTTCAACTACCCCTTCCCTTCAGGCACCACTGGCTTTTATGCTACACTCTCACCTCCTAACAAGGTTCACCCTCTAAGAGGCAGGAGCCTGCTAGGGCACAGGGGAGAAAAGGCTTGGGCTTTATAGTCCTGTAGACTTGATTTCAAACCCCAGAACCAATATTTATTTGTTGTATAAAAACTGTCAACCTCAGCCAGTCTCAGTTTCTTCACTTATAAAACGGGAAAGTTAAAAATAGTCACCTTATAGAGTTGTTGTGGGGTTTAAATGAGCTAGAGTTTGCAAAGCAGTACAGTTCTTTGAATGTAGTGTGCTCCAGACTCAGAACTAGTATTATTGTAAGGTGTATATATGTATAAAGACACAGCACGTCACAAGTATGACATACTATCCACATTTTCCATTGTTTCAGAATAATTTGTTAAAGAAAATTCTGGATATGCTTCAAATTTAATTTTCTAATATAGTAATATATTTACTACACCAATTTTTAAAATAGAATGTAAATTTTTTTCAAGGCAGAATAAAGTGAAGGAAGGGTCTTTGTAGCATAATATATTTGAGTTTGAAAATTTTCTGCAATTTTCTGAAAACCGTTGTGATGAATTTTTACATTAATATACTTACCTTCTGGAAGGTCAGTGGTTGTAAATAGCATTTGTCATGGTCACCTGTTGTATGTTAGCACTATAATTATATTCAGAAAAGCAAAGTGAAGATTATTTACTTCTTAGAAGATTATAGATTACAAATTTAATGGGTCCCCAGAGAAGATTGGGTGAAGTAGGTAGAATTCCAAAGACTTCGTTGGCTGTCTATTATATAAAGTGAATAATGTAAGCATTTATAAATGCAAGACCATATATTTTCCAATTATTACATTTAACACTATATAAATGTTTACAATAGTTTTATTAAGATCTGTTACTCCCTAAAGAGAAATAAAACCTCCTTGGTTATCTTCTGGGTCTGTAAGTCTTAAGTTTCTCTCACGTAACCACAGGACATTTCAACCAAAACTTTGTGAAGCATTTAAGCTTTTAATGGAAAATACGTGTAATTTTGAAAAGTACCTCTCTTAATATTTTTTTTTAAATGAGCCTCAGAAACGTCAAGTAAAGAGATGGTGAACTTATCAATGTATATTCACAGAGCGCTTTTGTCGTGAGCTATGGTAAACTGTACAGAAGTTCAAATTAGTAAAACCTGATGTAGTCTCTGGTAATTATGACATTTTCTCTGCCACTCCTCAAGAGGCATTTCTCTGTCTTTTTATATCCATCGACATTTTTCTCATTATGCAAAGAATGAAGACTGCATCTTCTTTTTCAAGGCAAACTGTCCCTTTTCTAAGGGGACGGTGAAGGCAGAGCAAACCCACACCTTCCCTTGGTCATCTACGTCAACTTTCTTGATTAACAAAGAGATGTGTAACAGCCACAAAATTCATTTATATTTCTCCTTCCCCATTTCTTTTCCTTTTTTCTTTCCCTCCACTTTTTCCTTTTTTTCTTGTGATCAGTGCTGTGCTTATTAATTTTTTGGTACTTGTTTCACAAGTCATGTGTGTTCTCATGTTCTAGGCTTCACTCTTGAGAGTGAAACAGAAATAATGAGGTGATGAGTAATAAAAAGACTTTGTTTCAGCTAAGACTTTGTGAAGCATTTAAACTTTTAATGGAAAATATGTGTAATTTTGAAAAGCACAACCTAATTTTGTCTAAATAGCAGATTTGGTTTTACAAGTTTATTGTGCATTCTCTGTAATAGACTTAGTGAGCAGTAATTCCATCTTACTAAGAGCTTGCTAAATCTGGGGTTAGAAACCAATCACAGAAATGAGCTTCTGTTTGTTGTCGTTCTGAGAGAGAGTCTCACTCAGTCACCCTAGGGTTGAGCACCCTCGTGTCATAGCTCATTGCAACCTCAAACTCTTGGGCCGCAGCAATCCTCTTGTCTTATCCTTCTGAATAGCTGGGATACATGCCAAAATACCTGGCTAGTTTTCTGTTTTTAATAGAGACTGGGTCTCCTTCTTGCTCAGTCTGGTCTCTAACTCCTGAGCTCAGGCAGTCTACCGAGGTGAGCCTTCCAGAGTGCTAGGATTACAGCATGAGCCACCGCACCCAGCCCGGGAATGAGCTTATTAAAGGCAAAGATTAGCCCCTTCATCTGTATGTCAAAAGTGCCTGGAACCCAGCAGATGAGAGTGGATTGCTAAAAATGAGTGTTTCAAAAAGGACATTTATAGCTGCTTTATGAAAAATAGTACATCTTCATTTTGTACAGTAAGGACCCTTTCCATTTCTATAGTACTGGCTCTCTTACTTGCACTCTTTGTGACTTGACATGGTCCTCACATGTATCAGAGGCCTATGCATAGCCAGAGGCCTACAAGAACCAGGTTGTCCTTGGTCTGCAGTCAATAAAGAATCAATAGCTACGACCCAGATCACACATAGACATGGAAAGGAATCAGGATGTGAAATATGTGTCTGAAGACGGAAGTAGAACTTCAGGTGCTGCCTGTGGCTCAAGGAGTAGGGTGCCATCCCCATATACCGGGGTGGGAGGGGTGTGGCAGGTTCAAGCCCGGCCCTAGCCAAAACTGCAAAAAAAAATAAGAAGTAAGTAGAACTTCAAAAGACTTCTGAACTTCGCATTACCAAGGAAATTATATTATTGTTACTATTTTATCATATGGGAACTTGTATTTGGTGTCCGAGTACCTAATGATCTGGAAAATCCTTCTTTATTTTCAATACAGATGGAAAATTTAATATGTATTAATCACTTCTTCCATGGTCATTACCCAGGTTTGTATTTAAAGATTAATTAGTATACATGGAATAAGCTAGATTGTTACTTAAAAGATCTAGTTCTATCTTATAGAAGGGCAATACTTCGTCAACACTGTAGTCTATATATAGAAATATAGGCTTTTCTCTTGAAGTCTTTCTAAAATGCATTTGGGTTTTGTTCCGTAAAATTCTGTGATTCAGTATCTGAAAGATGAGCTTTAGCTGTAGCTTTACGTATATAACTAAAGCTACATTGTTAATTATCAGTAAACACAAGGAGCATTTTAAAAATTAATCTCTAATTAAAATTTAAAGGTATTAAACACATAGCTAATAGACTTAAAATGGAAGAAAGTCCCATATATTTAAAAAGAAAGAAAGCAAATAATGAATACCTGCTGGAAAGGAAATACAAATTTCTTTTGGGGGTCCTACTGATTCTTAAAATTTGAAACATCTAACTGATCACTGCTATTAAGCCAAGATAAATACAGACATCCAGCCAAAGTGGTTTATGCTGTTTAGGCAGCAGTCCTTTGGATATTTTGAAAGTAATACTTCTCTCAAAAGATTTTTATGTTTGAGTACATCCATAAAACTAAAGCATTTTAAGATTTTTGTCTTGAAAAAGTATAGTTCATTTTTAAATCATTACTCTCTAAAAAGTGAGACTGATATTTAAAGGACAAAATCTGCAAATGATATTGTCCAGAAACATTTTTCACCTTCTAAAAGTAGGCTTGGAATTCATTAGGAAAAAAGAATGAGTACTGGTCCCAATTTGATGGTCTTCTGCCATCTGGTGGACATTAATAGAAGTGTCAATACATAGAGTAACTGATGCCCTCTGGACCTAAGAGAGGGAAGGCTTGGTGGAGGTGGGTAATCAGTGGGACCTCACCTATGGTGCATAGTGCAAGGGCACATGTCAAATCTATTAAGAGTAGAGTATATATGTCTTAACACAACAAGTAAGTAAATGAGGTGAAGGCTATGTTAACAAGTTTGATGTAAGCATTCCAAATTGTATATAAAATCAGCACATTGTACTCCAAAAATGCATTAATGTACACAGTTATGATTTAATAAAAAAACAGTTTTTTTAAAATTATGACATTTTATATTCTACATGCTACTCATTTGACAGGTTTTCATATACATGTTTAAAAGGCAAAGCTATGCTTTTTATGTTTCTGCATTTTTATATTCTGAATTCATAAGTTTTGATAATGCAAGAACTGTCCTCTTAGTAAGCTCCTAAAGGAATATTCCAGTCTAAACCCTTTTTAAGCAAAAAATGACATCAGAGGTCTACAGTGAAAAATTGTCTAACTCATATAAAGTTATACATGTATTTATACAAAGAATGCATATTAATTCTTTTCTGAATCATTTCCATGCCATTGCTAGCATAGTGTATATATGCTAAAATTGCTAATACTAAGTACTGTATGTAAAATTTTTTCAACTTGCCAGGTGAATTATTAGTTGTGAGTGCCCTCCTGTGTTCATGAGACGAATTACAGACTAGTAGAGACAAAAAGGTCACATTCTGATGCAGTTGCTGGTATATTTCCTTTGAGTCCTTGTAATTTTTCTATCAGTAATGATTGGTTGACCTAGGTAGACTGCATGCTCCCATCTGGCTTTGTAACTACAGGTAACACCTGAAAACAAAGCCCAGATTCTGTGAACGTATTAATTAATATTTGTTCTGAGAGTGGTTTCTCTCCCATTGCTTTGCAAATCTGTCTGGCCTGTGAAGACATTATATCTTACTTCGTTAACACAAGATCATAAAATTTTATAATTTTTTTCCTTCCAATTAGTCCAAACTATCATGTTGTAAGTGTGTTTTAGGAAGAATAAGGCACTCTTCCAGGTGGGACTAAATTTTTGGCATGATTCCCAGGATGGACTTGAATTCATTTTAAGAAGTCTCAGTGATTTTTCACAATATTATTTTTTTAGATAAGACACATCTTCTCAGGCCTTGAAATTATTTGTTTAATTTTTTATCATTGCAAGGTGGTATTTTTGTCAGCATGTCTGCAAAAATAATAATATGATCGTTTTAGTTCTATGGTTTTCACTGGTTGGGAATTGTAAATTATTTTAAGGATTCTCTAATAACAAATGTCCAACAATAGACTATTGTAATTGAAATTTTCTTTATCCTGAGCTAAATATATTTCTCAGGTACAAAACAAGAGAAATAAAGGCATCATGAACTTATAAATATCCTTTATTTATTTCTAAAAATGAAAATTTATGCCAAATATATTCAAGACCATATTCCAGGCAGTATAGAAATAGAGAGCTATGGTTCTTACATTTATAATCTTCTAGAAGAGTTAAGACTCGCTCAGAATGAAATCATATAAGAAAGTATGCAAATAATGTAATAATGTAAAACAAAATAGGTGATCAAAAATGACACAGATCATGTTGTAGAGATCAGAGTGTACGTAATGGAGGTAATTTCCCCAAGACCATTCCCGAAAAAGCACCACAGTGGGAAAGTAGAACTTTTTAACCTTACATTGCAATAAAAGAAAATACAAATTTTTATGGACTATGTCTTACTTATTAAAGTCTTGGAGGCTAACAGTTATATAAATAGCTATACTTTTTTTTTCTCTGAAGTGTGTAGTTCAGAACCAGAAAATGTTCAGGCTGACCCAGAGAACTATACCAGTCTTCTTGTTACGTGGGAAAGACCTCGAGTAGTTTATGATACAATGATTGAGAAGTTTGCAGTTTTGTACCAGCAGTTGGAGGGAGAAGACCAAACCAAGCATGAATTTTTGACAGATGGCTATCAGGATTTGGTAACTATATGATTAATTATTTTATGTTTAATAACATTATGGTTTAATTTCCAATGTGAGAACTTACTAATGATTATAATTTTTTGCCCTTAGTTACTTTAGACTTTGTACCAGGTTATCTAGTGGGGTAAGGTGGAGGCAGCCAAAGCCCTACTAACTTATGTCAAAAGTTACCCTGAATTATAGGGACAACGTGATTTTTGCCAACAGTAATGTTATAGAAGGGAGACATTTGGAAGACTTCTGAACCAAAGATTATTTAATGCAGTATCTCATGACAAATAAAAGGACTTAGAGAACAGTTAAATAAATACCTTGAATAACATCTCACAGTTGTATATATACAATAAATATGCATTCATACTCATTTAAAATAATTTGTATATGCAACTTTCTAAAGTTATATCTGATTTTTGAAAAGCAAAAAATTCCTAGTTTCCCCATGTCTTTGCAAATACCACAATTTAGTGGTATTCAATTTAGTGACACTGCAGAAGCTTTTTTTGTATGTTAATAAAATACAATATTTTTCATTGACCAATGAGAAAATGTTTTCTAGAAAAGATGTCTACTGTACTAGTTGTCCTGTGACTATTCATAGTATTACTATGAGAATAACAGATTCGTGTAATCATTCATATCTTTCTTTTAGGGTGCTATTCTCAATAATTTGCTGCCCAATATGAGTTATGTTCTTCAGATAGTAGCCATATGTACTAACGGTTTATATGGGAAATACAGTGACCAGCTGATTGTTGACATGCCAACTGATGACTCTGGTAAGTGCCCACCTTATTCCAATACAGCACCTAAATAAATCAGGCTGGGTTAGGCACTAGATGAACTGATGCTTTCTCTATGCCTTTATGTTCTTTTGGCCAAAAAGCAAGATGTTTTACATCTGGATCATCAGGTAATTTTGTGAGGCCTGGGACCTGTTTCTCATTTAGCTGATCTGGTGCAGGACAATAATTGAATTTGTCCTTATACTGAAGTTTTCCATTTGTAAAATAAGAATAGTAAAGTCTATCTTAAAAGTTTATACTGGTCATCGAATGAAATTTACTATGTGAACTATAAATTCAGTTAATACTAATTAAGAGTTGGATAATTTTAATAATTAAGAGTTGGTTTCATTTCCTTTTTCAGCCCCCAAAGCATTATGTAGTAAGTATTTACATGATCCTGAGGTCATGTGAGGTATTTTTAAATACCTATATGAAGCATCTCAACACTTTATCTTAGATATTTTTATCCACTTTTCATAATTTGGTTGGGGGAGGGATTTCCTCTTAGTTGATCTTCCATAGTACGTATTTCACAAAAACTAAACAGACAAAAGGTGTTTTCTATTTTACTCGCATGCATCTTCTTTAAGTACGATGGGCAAGTTTTTTATCTCAGATCATATGCAATAACTGATTCAAATGCTGACCATCATAATTTGACAGTTTATAAATTTACATAGTTTTCCTCCTGTTCACATAAGCAATTTTAAAGTAATGGAATGGAAATGTATACATTTATATGTGTGTATGTATGCACACAGGGCACATGTGTACATTCACATACTTGCAAACACACATACATAAATGCAAATTCTGTTTAGTCACCCATATCTTAAGGCTACCCACTGGAACTTTATATGTTTTTATTGTAAATGAGAGTGGTTACAAATTATATTTAGTTTTACATATGGAAGGAAACTGACGTGCATTGTTTGGCCATTGTTGTCTAAATCCAACATTAGCTTAAAAAAGTGCATGTTCCTTGATCACCTTGCCATAGTTATTCTTACTGGTTGACCTCTGAAGTTAAAGAGTATACATCAAAGCATTATATGTGATAAAATGCATTCTTCAAATCAAAGGCTATAAAACTTACCAAAATATCTCCCGTTGGTCTTAAGTTAATGAATATTACTACCATCAAGATGGCAAAATCATTATTTACTGTTTTCTTATGACCTACCTCATGGCCTGGGTATAACCATCTTTCACATTGCTTTATTTAGAATTATTTTTGTCAAAATTGTTTAATTTTTAAATGGAATATGAGTACTAACTATGTCTTACTTAAAGGTGAGTTTCAAAGTAACTGACTGTTTTTAACCACATGCTACTCCATTGAATGACCACCAGCATCCAAGTTACTCACATTGATCCATTCAGAAAATGATCTTTCTCAGCCATCATTAACCATGTTGGCCAAAATCATATGTGAATTGATTGAACTATGGCATATAAGAAAAATATTCTCTACCTGTAAGTGTGCATTTTAGAGTTCAAAGTATATTGAACACATTCACTTAATTTTACACACTTGGTTTAATTTTATTATTCTAATTTCTATACATAAAACAATTTGCCAGAACTTTAGGAAAAAAATACTTTTAATTACTTATTTTATACTCTTTATTATTCTATTCACCATGCTAAAATTTTAAACTTCTGGAATATTTTGGGGTTTTATTTTTTTACTTTTTAGAAACTTATTGCATATGTAAAGCAGATTGAATGTATGTTTTCTACAGAAATGATTTCTGAGTGATCCTTTTAGACTAAGTCTATATTAGCACAAAGTATAACATTCTTGTATCATTTGTGGTATTTTCACATCTGTTAGAAAATAATGAATATTATAACTTAATTTCTATTTATTCAAAGGATCTGGACATCATTGAACATTGTAATAATGGGATGCTTGTTTGGGCTCACCATTTAATCTCCATGGATGCCTCAGTCTCTTAAGGCATTTTGTACAGTAATGATGTTTTAGTAAAAGATGGTATCTGAGTTGATGTTTTGATACACTATGCTTCCGAAAAACCCAGGATTAAAAAACTTAGGTAGATTATTCCCTAATTATTCCTATCAAAAATTCCTCCATTCAAAGCCAGTTAATCAATGCCATGTGTGGAAACTTTAAAAAGAAAAATTAGCTTACCCGAAGCATGAGATTTTCCTATTTTTAATAAAGAAAATATTAGTTCTCTTCAAATTCATTCTTTTGAATCTTAAACACTGTAATAGTATTTCAATCCATATATTTACAATTCAGTACTGAAATTACAATATGTTTAATATTGTTCTGTGGTAACTACATCCCAGTAAAATGTTGACAGCAGTCCAATCTGGTGATTGTAAAACAGATTTGGTACCTACGAGACTTGTGAACTTTATCATTTATGCAGCTAATATAGATGTAAGTGGCTTTGAGTTTGCTGCTTATTTCGTGGTTTTTATTAGTACCATTTCATCCTGTTAACCATGTTGTTCCATTACCTTGGTAACATTGTAATAGACACTGTTGAATTACTCTATTATTATTTAGAGTAACGTGTTCACTAAATATTGTATTTTTGTTGCTTTTATTAAAAAGAAATGAAGGAGGTAATTTACATTTGCCCTCACTCTTTCATGTGTTTCAAATATTCTAGTCTAGTCAATATTTGTGAAGAAAAACTCAGTCTTCCAAATTGTGCATTTAACTTTCTAATTTTATTAAATTGTGCATTTTAATTGGAAATTTTATTAGTTTCTTTTTTAAATTTTAATTGAACCTGTTTACAATGGTATCATTATAAGCTAATATTTATTATTATCCAAGTTGCTATTTTAAAACAAATGTATAAATTCATATTCAGAAACCAAATTAAATTTTTCAAGGAAGGCTTTTAATATAAAAAGAAATGTATATTCTTTTAAAACACTTTTTAGAAATTATATTTATTAATTAATAATCCATAAGCATATATATTTCATTGTTACTAAGATAATTATGTTTATTTCTCTCCTAGTGATATACAGTTATGGAGGCATCATTTAAGTATATATTATGTGTTAAATTAAATGCATGATGAATTAAATCATTTTTTCTGTTACTGTGTGCTTTTCAGTTATATAATAATTGTCTTGTTAATTCACTATACATCTGTCCTTACTCTGCCTGTACCATCCTGTGCTATCAGTGTTATACAATGATATTTAAAATCATAGTTTGAAGTGATTTGCAATCTACATTGCTTTTATGTTTTACACTGTGAAACTTGGCTTGCCTTCAAAAAATTAAATAAGCCTTGCTTGCCAACCTACATCAGTGTTGCTTTTTTTGTGTTATGGACTATTAATGTTTTACTAATGTGTTATTTTGAAAAACAAAAAACTAACATTACTTGTGTCTCAAAGCAAAACCAGAATGAGTCAACAACTTTCGTTCAGTTACTTACATAAATGTGAATTTTAAGCATTCGCTCAAAAAAACTGATATTGACAGTTTTTATCATCATATTTATTTCTGACCTTCCTAAAGTCTATTTTGGTAAAGTGAGAAGGTTCTAAAACCAGTATAATTTTTAAGCTGGTGAATGCATTAGTAGCAATCAGACCAATGGTTGATTGAATGGTTCCTAAATGGTTGATTGAATGGTTCCTAAAGTATCAAATGTTATTTGAGAGGAAACAGCAGGCCCAGGAGCACCCAGTATGAAATCTTGTGCCCATCACTAGAGCCGTCCCTTGAGTACCAATGTCTTGAATTCACAGATCCAGAAAGTTGGCTTCAGAATCTTTAGGAAGAGAGAAACGATATTTAAAAATTACTTTATTTCAAAATTGTTCTAAGGCTTAGCAAAAGACTACTGGGTTCTGGGAAATAAAGGTACTAGAGTGTTCCTGGGAAACCTCAGAATGTCAGTCAGTGAACCACAATGAAGACCTTCAAAGTGGGTTTACACACCAATATGAAGGCACCTGCACTTGGGTGATCACCTGAAAGTGCTGTGGAACCAAGAGGGTCCCAGAGGCAGCCTGGGTCTGCACGTGCTACTCCAGAGCTGACAAGGCCCACAGGAAAAGGACTTCTTAGTACAGTAAATGGCAAACCCAATTGTAGTATAAGTCATTGATATTCTTGGGGGGATGGAATCAGTTAAGATTTCATTTTAATTTATTAGAATAGAAACAATAACCCATATAATCTAATTTATGCTCCAGTGAAAAAGTAAAGATAAATCAAATGCAATACCCACTGAGAACACTGAAAGCAAAGGAAACCTGTCCTCAACGTGACAATGATACATGTCCTACCCCAACCCTGACAACGAAACAAGCATCCCGCCTTGGCCCATTAAAATTATGACATCAGACGAAGTTAGACCACAATTATTTTTATTTTAAAATACCTTTTTAAGCGTGTTGAAATAAATGGAATATTGTTTCTTTCATAGCCTCTTAACAGAGAAAAATCTGTATTATGAAATATGTATCATTAATAAGCAATTACAATTTGCTATTATTACCATTAAAATATTTTAAAAATAAATGACAAGGAGCAGCTTCATTTTAAACTTTTTGCTATAAAACTATTGTCTCATGATTTTAATTTGAAGACTTTTTTAACATGCATGAATTTCTTTTTTTTTTTTTTTCTTTGAGACAGAGCCTCAAGCTGTCACCCTGGGTAGAGTGCCATGGCATCTTAGCTCACAGAAACCTCCAACTCCTGGGCTTAAGCGATTCTCTTGCCTCAGCCTCCCAAGTAACTGGGACTACAGGTGCCTAACACAACGCCTGGCTATTTTTTTTGGTTGCAGCCGTCATTGTTGTTTGGCGGGCCCCAGGCTGGATTCGAACCCACCAGCTCAGGTGTATGTGGCTGGCGCCTTAGCCGCTTGAGCCACAGGGCCTAGCCGCTTGAGCCACAGGGCCTAGCCACATGCATGAATTTCTTTAGTTATAGCTTTTAGAAAATCATTTCGAAGGTCCATCACAGTTTAGTTGCATCTCATATTTAAATTCATGCGTTGATTTTCCTGGAGGTGGCAAAGGCACGTGGTTGAGATGATTGAAATCACTTTAATTTTTTTCAGACAGAGTCTCGCTTTGTCACCCTGAGTGGAGTGCAGTGGCATCATAGCTCACAGCAACCTCAAACTCTTGGGCTCAAGCGATTCTTTTGCCTCAGCCTCCCTAGAAGCTGAGACTATAGGAACTCCTCACAATGCCTGGCTATTTTTAGAAATGAGCTCTTGCTCTAGCTCAGGCTGGTCTTGAACTTGTGAGCTCAGGGGATCAGCCCACCTCAGCCTCCCAAGTGCTGGGATTACAGGTGTGAGCTACCAGACCTGGCCAAAATCACTTTAATTTGCAAACACAAAGAACGTGAAAAACAGAGGATGGGAAAAGGATTTCACAGGGACAAAATAGAACGATACTCATGATCCAAATAAAAGTTTTAAAACTCTTTCATGATCAGTTTTAACAATAAAAAGATACTGAGAATTAAAACTTAAGACTGTGATTGTTTATAGTGAGTATTTTCATTTTACAGGACAGAAAATCATTCAAGGTAAGTAACTTTGAAACAACTAAGTTGTCAATAGTATTAACTTTAATCTAAACCTGCTTGGGAGCTAGGTGCACTTAATAGATTTTACATGAATTCTCTTCTATGTATAATTCGTGCTCTATTTTATGGTTTTATATTTATTCATACCTACAAATTTTCTGATAAAAATAAACTCAAGAAAGTCTATATTAGAAAATAGGCCTGGGTATGATAGACAAATTAATATTATTTCAGTTATGCACTGAAATTTCTATAGAATATGAATTTTTTTTGAGGACATGTAAAGACATAATATAGATCATAGCAGCCCTGGGATAGTGCAGAGCATAAACACTATCTGGGGACAGAATGAGGTTCTATAAAGGCCTAGGAATAAGAAGAGAACCACTATAATAACGCTCTAACCTCACAGTTCCTCTGTCTACAATCTTTTTAAAGACCTGGGCAGCTCAGATGAAAACTAAGGAAAAATTCTCCTCTCGCCCCTCAGTAATTCGACATTGTGGGCTGGATTCCTTGTTGAGGAGAGAGGACCACCCAGTGTTTCCTAACAGCTCGTGTTTTATCACTGAGATACCCATATGCTGATTCTGGTTGGTTGGGGAGACTAGACTTGAATGATCCTAGTCATCCATCTTTGCACAGGCAACATTAGCAGAGATTCCCTGGGTAGAAGGCACAGGCATCATTCTGTTCAGTTCTTGCTGCCAACATAGGCTGGAACCCACTGTGAAACGCTCTTTCATTTCACTTGGGCAGCACCCTGTATACAAATAGGTGTGTGTCCAAATTTGAAGAGTAAGAAGAATTATCGGTCTGTTAGTTAAAAAGGAACTTTAGGAAGAGATAGCTGAATAAGAAAATAAATCCCGCCAATTGTCCAGAAAATCCTTACCATTTCCCTAACTATGATTTTACTTGCCCCGTTAAGGATGAAAGTAACTGTTTCACTGATGAAACATTATTTCAGTTTCTTTACCCTCAGATATATATGGTACCGCTGTCTTCTCCGCGTTGTTCAGATGGAGGGTGGGAGCGGGAAAGACAGTTGGAATGAAAGAGATCAGGTGTGGAATGCAGTGACATGCAAAGTTTGAGTAGTATTGTGTTATGACGTATTTAGTAACGCTTTTTTTTGTTTGTTTGTTTGTTTTTTTTATTGTTGGGGATTCATTGAGGGTACAATAAGCCAGGTTACACTGATTGCAATTGTTAGGTAAAGTCCCTCTTGCAATCATGGTATTTAGTAATGTTAAACACTAAAATTTAAACTTTGAAACTTTTATTTTGAGAGATTCTGTGTTTTCAAAGCTAACATTTTCTTTTATTTTCTCTCTTTTCATCAAAGGTAAACCCACAAGGCTGAAATAATTCAAGAAAAACTACAATAATTTTGTTTTTAATTTTGTAGAACTTGACCTTTTCCCTGGATTAATTGGATCTGAAGAAATAATCAAGGTATAATGTCCATTTTTATATTCATATCTTTTAAAATTAAAACATCTATTTTGGGCTTGGTGCCGATAGCACAGGGGTTATAGCGCCAGGCACATAACATGGAGGGTAGCAGGTTTGACCCTAACCTGGGCCAGCTAAACAACAACGACAAGGGAAACAAAAAATAGTCAGGTATTGTGGCTGGCACCTGTAGTCCCAGCTACATGGGAGGCTAAGGTAAGAGAATCATTTAAGCCCAAGAGTTTGAGGTTGCTGTGAGCTGTGATGCCACAGCACTCTACTGAGGGCAACATAGTGAGACTCTGTCTCAAAAAAAAAAATCTATTTTGAATTATTATTTAGGCTGTAGGTTTCATTGCATGAATAAAAGTCCACATTGCATTAATTATTGTTTGTGGGGTTAATTGCTAGCTTTATGTATAGACAGTCACATAATATATATATATATATATACACGATTTTTTAATAAAAAGTTGAAGGACATTTTCATAAGATAGAAAATAGAGAAATAAAAAATGGCTTGCAGTAATGAGAAAAGAATGAACTTTAATTTTTAAAAATTATAGCTATGAGCTGTAACTATAAATTGCACTTTTTAGTGTTCAGATTTTTCTAAAGACTGAAGTAATATCTGACTAGTTTTTAATATTTATATAGTTTATTTATAAATAACTCTTAACCAATAATTGAAAGATTCATAGTAAATAAGAACCAATAAATAACTCTTAACCAATAATTGAAAGATTCATAGTAAATAAGAACCAATAAATATGTTGCATATATATGTATATATGCTCATTTGGTTATTTGTGTTTGGACTATTCATATTGTAAGTACCTGTTCCTGGCACAATGTCCTCCAAGTAAATGAGTATTTGAAAATATCTACAATTTTTAAATTTATTTTAATTTTTCAAATACAGATAAGTTAATGATGTATCTTATATTTCATCCTAAGCCTAAATATGGGGTTCGTATTTCAATGTTCAATCCAGGTGCAATTGTCGACGATAGTGTGAATGTGTGCATGTGTACACATTGTGTAGGAGCTGATAAACTACAACTAAAACTGTTATCTAGCAATAAATAGCAACTAAATTGTGTTTTCAGAGGCATAACTTCCTCAATAATTTATATAGCTGGTAGCTGCTATTCTCCTATACAAGGAAGTGACTATTTTGCCAAAATTGCTTGCCTAATTTTCTTTTTTTGTCTAAAAAATTAAATTTTTTTTTATTTCCAAAAATATTTAGGGGGCAGGAGGCTTTGTTACATGGATGAATTATTTCAGGCTGGAGTCAGGGCTTTTGGTGTGCCTTTTGACAAGAGTTCACAAAACTCAGCTATGAATCTCTTCATGTGTGTGCATGCATGTGGATGCTAACATACCAAAACACGGTGAACACAGTCAAATCAAAGGAAGGAAAACTAATTATTTTTCTGTGGTGCTGTTAATTCAAATCATTTTTGTTTGTTTTTGAGATAGAGTCTTAGCATGTCACCTTCGGTAGCACGTGATGGTGTCACAGCTCTTGGGCTTAAGCGATTCTCTGGCCTTAGCCTCCCAAGTAGCTGGGACTACAGACCCCCACCACACACCTGGCTGGGTTTGTTGTTGTTGTTGTTGTTGTTGTTGCGGTTGTCACTGTTGTTTAGCTGACCTGGGCTGGGTTCAAATCCGCCAGCTTGGGTGTATGTGGCTGGTGACTTACCCACTGAGCTATAGGCACCACCCAAATCATTATTTTGATAATATTGAAGCAAGCCCTTGTTCCAATAATTGAAACCAGTGAGTAAATTATATTTGGTTTGAGTTACATCTCTTATGAAATATCATGAACTTTTTAGAAAAGACTAAGGAATGATTGATTTTTTACCATATTTATTTATTTTTCTTCTCTATTGACATTAAGTTATTTAAAATGTTCTTATGTTAATTACTGGTACATTTCTACATAAGGCTATAATATTGTGTCTAGTATAATATTTAACTATGCGAAAGGCTATAAATGACTTGGTATACCTTTTAAAAATATTTTTAATTTACACATAATAATTGTACACATTTGTAGAACGTATAGTGATATTTTGATGCATACAATGTACAGTGACCAAATAAGTGTGATTTTCACATCCATCATCAGGATATCTTTACATTGAAAGCCTTCAATATCTCTTTTCTAGATATTTGAAAATGTATTAGTGTTAACTGGAGTCATCCTGTAAAACACTAGAACTTATTTCTCCTATTTGCTGTAATTTTGTATCTTTTAACCAATCTCTCCCAATCTTCCCTCCCCACTACATTTCCTAGCCTTTTGTAACCACTATTCTTCTACTTTGATAAGATCAACTATTTTAACTTCTATGTGTGAGTGAGAACACATGGTATTTATCTTTTTGTTCTTAGTTTACTTCATTTAAAACAATGTAATCCTGTCATTCACAGCAAGATGGATGAGCCTTTATTGTTGTCATGATACTCTAGGAAAGAGATGCCAAAGGCCATGTGTATCACAAATATCCCAGTGTTTCCTGTCTCATCAGTTACCTGGGAATATTACAAATACAAGCAGATCTTCCTGGTAGAGAAGAAAGTGAAAATGTTTAAACATTTCCCCTAGACAGGCTGGCTTGTTGTAGTCAGAGAAAGGTACATGAGCAGGAGAAAAGAAAATAACTCATTATATCAGCCCAGGTCCCAACAGTGGGTGGCTGAACACTAAAATTTTGTAAATGGAAGTTGTGATACAGATCAAAACTACAGTAGAGAAAGATTCACAGTAACTCCATAAGAAATTACTGGAAAGAATATTTATTAAAATATTTGTGAGGAGCTATGAATAAAATAATCCTGGAGCATGAATCATACACTTGTCCTAAGGCCATACCACCTGCCATAGAGATCAACAAGATATAGTGGGGTAGGATTAATGAATGGTCCAACACTTTCATCAGGTTCTGAGAATTGTCTGAGCCTCATAAAATTTAAAGTCAGTAGAACAGAAAGCAATATGAGGGACATGTATGTGATATGCATAGAGTTTTGTTTATTATATCTAATAGAAGAAGTGGTGAACAGCATTATGTTATAATAAAAACTTTATGGAAATATGTTACTTTTGGTAACTATGATAATATGTATTTATGGAGAATGTAAGCAAAGAGGAAGAAAAATAATACAGGTATGATGGAAGCCTATAGATATTATTAGATCATACAGAAAAACATAGACAGCATTTCTTTTGGGAACTTTAGCTGTGTTTGGGGAGAAGAGAGGTAGAAGGATAGATAGAAGTTGAATTGGGTTTTCCATTAAGTTTCTTTTAAGTAGGAGAGACCTGAATTGACATAGGTGGTAGGAATGATCTGTCTGAGAATTTGAGAAAACAAATTGACACAGAAAATAGAAGGAAATGCTCACTTGTGTTCAGTTGTCAAGAACATCGTAGACAATAGATTTTTTGTTGTTGTTTTATTGTTTTTTTTTTAATTTTAATTTATTTATTTTGAATTAACATAAGGGTGCATACAAGGGGTTACATAGTTCGTATTTGTGAGATATAGTCCAAATTTTATTGAGTCCTTCACTCAGGAGATGTGTCTTATTCCTCTACATTGTACCTGATAGGTGGGAGCCCACTGAACCCACCTCTCCCCTCCCCAAATTTAATTGTGTTTTTCTCTCTTGTGAGCCTTTAGTTTTTCATATGCTAGTTTCAAATTAGTACTGAGTACATGGGATGCTTGCCTTTCCATTCCTGAGATACTTTACTAAGGAGACTGCTCTTCACCTCCATCCAGGTAAATACAAAAGACGTAAAGTCTCCACCATTGTTTATGGTTGATGGATAATCCTCAAAGAACTAAAAGCAGACCTCTCATTTGATCCCACAATCTTATTACTACATAGCTGCCCAGAAGAAAAAAAAACAATAATCATTTTATCACAAGGACATTTGCACCTGAAAGTATATAGGAACTCAATTCACAGTCACAAAGATGTGGAAACAACCCAAGGGGCCCATCAAGTCACGAACGGATTAATACGCTGTGGTAGACAATAGATTTAGAACACAGATGTAGGAATTAGCCTTCAAAGGGAAATAACTCTTCAGTAACAAAAGGGTGGGAGGGGCAGAGGTAATTTTGTTGGTAGTGTTTTTAATGTTAGAAAGAGGTACCATCTGGTGGCTTCTGTTTTCTCTATAAATAGGAAGGGTGTCTTCTGAGAAGGAAAGAAAAAGAAAGAAAAACGAAGATTTTGAACAGAGTTTTGGTAGACAGTAAGAGTGTGGAGTGATACCAGAAAACTAGGCAAATATTCGGATTTGTAAAAATGAGGAAGAGTTGGAAACTTCATCCTGCTAAGATTAACATTGATCCTCAGCAAAACTCTGGATCAGGTTATAAAACACATGTTTTATAATTAAATTTTCACCAAAGCCATCAAAGATTATTCTTTCTTACTTTTTTATGAGGTTTTTAAGTTTGTAGATTAGGAGAATATTTTGTTCAGAAAATTATTCGGTAAAATCTCTCAGGATGGCCTTGTGAACAAGAGATCACATGGTCCGTACACTTCCATGAAGAAATACTGACAACTAGTAGGGAAATGTGTCTCGAGAATCTGGGAGGGTAGCCATATTTTTTTTTAAGCTTTCAGTAAAATTTAGATACATTTAAGATTAATTTTACTGTTAGAGGCATCATGTATGCCACAGAAAATATTGTACAACCAACAAAATAATTCAGCTCTAAGTAATGGGACAGTCACTAAACTTGGATCCTGTGTTGGTACCGTGCAGCTGTCCATCTGCATGAGAAATGTGCTCATGACCAACATGGTTTAAGCTTCAGATTCTTTCTGCTGACATTGGTCAGATTTTCCTTGACTGTACTGTCATTTTTTTTCTTTAATGACATGGAATTAAAAGATCTATATAGATGACAGTTCTAACAAATTGTTAGATACAAAGATACTGACAAAATCATATCTTACCTAGGCCAAAATATATATATACCTTGATACCTTTGGCAACTTAGTTTCCTAAAGTATGATTAGACATATTACAAAACTGCCAGTTTTAGAAAGAGAGAGAACGAAAGCTCACATGCGTAGGATTTTGTTGGCTTCTAGCCAGAAGACTCCTAGGCCATTGTGGTAAATGTGCATGGAAGCCCTGTGCTCCCGAATAGTGATTCGAAGGGAAACACAAAATTAACGCATAGTAGAATCACATTTTGACAAGTGGCCTTTAAAATATCTGCATGAATCTTAAATGGAAAGTGTTAAAAACAAAAGAAAAACAAAACCAAACCCCTGTTCACTTTCTCAATCTCCCCCTTATGATGACTTTGAAATTATGACTTATTCTGAATATATATAATTAAATATTATGAATGTCCACCTAGTTTGGTCTTTGAAATGTCTTATCATTTCTTATTAAAAATAAGCTAATTGGTGTTTTTCTTGGTGCCTGATGAACTTCACAAAGAAGAATAAAAACAAGAAACTAAACATCATGTTAAATAACATTTTCAATAAATAAGTACAAATACACTGTGTCTTCCTTTTAAAGCTGTCACATCTGTTAATTTAATCACTTCCTTCCATAGCATTAAAATAAAGGCAGCCATAAATAAGATGTGTTTTCATTAACTTTAAGTACTATCCCCAGAGGTGGACGGTGGATAGGGTAGAAGCATCTTGTTGTTTTATGAAGATAAAAATTTCCCATGATCCCCGTGACAATTAGCATTACAAAATAATATAAAATATTAAAATTTTGTTTTGCTTTTTTTTTTTATATTCCATTAAATCTTGTTTGCTTTTCCAAGGAGGAAGAAGAGGGAAAATACTTTGAAGAAGACACTATTGTGAACCCTGGTAGAGACAGTGCCACAAACCAAATACGGAAAAAGGAACCCCAGGTTTCTACCACAACACATTACAATCGTGTAAGGACTAAATACAACGAGGCCAAGACGAACCGATCCCCAACAAGAGGGAGTGAATTCTCTGGAAAGGGTCATCTTCCCAACACCTCTTTAAATTTTACTTCCCAACCAGACAGTGAATTAGCGACAGAAAAATATATTTTCATGACTTCTCAGACTGTGACAGAACTACCATCTCACACCATGGAAGGTACTTCAGCCTCTTTAAATGATGGCTCTAAAACTGTTCCTAGGTCTCCACAGGTGAACTTGTCTGGGACTGCACAGTCTTTAAATGCAGTTTCTATAACAGAATATCAAGAAGTGTCTACTGATATCAATGAGGAAGAAAGTTTATTGACCAGTTTCACGCTCGATACTGGAGCTGATGATTCCTCAGGCTCCAGTCCTGCAACTTCTGCTGTGCCATTCATCTCTGAGAACATATCCCAGGGATATATATTTTCTTCAGAAAACACAGAGGCAATCACATACGATGTTCTTATACCAGACTCCGCAAGAAATGCTTCAGAAGATTCACCTTCCTCGGGTTCAGAAGAATCATCAAAAGATCCTTCTGTTGATGGAAATGTGTGGTTTCCTGTCTCTACAGATATGACAACACAGCCCGATGTTGGATCAGGTAGAGAGAACTTTCTCCAGACTAATTACACCGAGCTACATATTGATGAATCTGAGAAGACAACTGAATACTTTTCTCCAGTCCCAGGGGTGTCACAAGGTCCCTCAGTTACAGATATGGAAATGCCACATTATTCCACCTTTGCCTACTTCCCGACTGAGGTAACACCTCATGCTTTTACTCCATCCTCTGGACAACACGATTTGGCCCCCACTGTCAACCTGGCACACTCGCAGACAACCCAACCGGTATACAATGGTGAGACATCTCTTCAACCTTCCTACAGTAGTGAAGTCTTTCCTCTAGTCACCCCTTTGTTGCTTGACAATCAGACCCTCAACACTACCCCTGCTGCTTCGAGTAGTGATTCGGCCTTGCATGCTACGCCTGTATTTCCCAGTGTCGATGTGTCAGTTGAATCCATGCTGTCTTCCTATGATGGTGCACCTTTGCTCCCATTTTCCTCTGCTTCCTTCAGTAGTGAATTGTTTCGCCACCTGCATACAGTTTCTCAAATCCTTCCACAAGTTACTTCAGCTACTGAGAGGAATAAGGTGTCCTTGCATGCTTCTCTGCCGGTGGCTGGGGGTGATTTGCTGTTAGAGCCCAGCCTTGCTCAGTATTCTGATGTGGTGTCACATCAGACCACTACTCATGCTGCTTCAGAGACGGTGGAATTTGGTAGTGAGTCTGGTGTCCTTTATAAAACACATATGTTTTCTCAAGTTGAAGCACCCAGCAGTGATGTCATGATGCATGCACGTTCTTCTGGGCCTGAACCTTCTTATGGCTTATCTAATAATGAGGGCTCCCAACACATCTTCACTGTTTCTCCCAGTTCTGCAGTACCTGTGCATGAGTCTGTTGGCATATCTTATCAGGGTTCCTTATTTAGCAGCCCTAGCCGTGTACCGATGCCTAAGTCTTCGTTAGTAACCCCAACTGTATCATTACTGCAGCTGACTCATGCCCTCTCCGGTGATGGGGAGTGGTCTGGAGCCTCCTCTGATAGTGAATTTCTCTTACCTGACACAGATGGGCTGCCAGCCCTTAACATTTCTTCACCTGTTTCTGTGGCTGAATTTACATATACATCTGTGTTTGGTGATGATAATAATCCGCTTTCTAAAAGTGAAATAACATACGGAAATGAGACTGAACTGCAAATTTCTCCTTTCAATGAGATGGTTTACCATTCTGAAAGCACAGTCATGTCCAACATGTCTGATAATGTAACTAAGTTGTATGCGTCTTTACAAGAAACCTCTGTTTCCATTTCTAGCACAAAGGGCATGTTTCCAGGGTCTCTTGCTTATACCGACACTGATGTTTTTGATCATGAGATTAGTCAAGTACCAGAAAATAACTTATCAGTTCGACCTACACATATTGTATCTCAAGCATTTGGTGACACTTCCCTTAGACCTGTGCTTAGTGCAAACTCAGAGCCGGCATCCTCCTACCCTGCTTCTAGTGAAATGTTATCTCCTTCAACTCAGCTCTTAGTTTATGAGACCTCAGCTTCCTTTAATGCTGAAGCATTGCTGCAACCTTCCTTTCAGGCTTCTGTTGTTGATACCTTGCTTAAAACTGTACTTCCAGCTGTGCCTAGTGACCCAGTATTGGTTGAAACCCCTGAGGTTGATAAAATTAGTTCTACAGTGTTTCATCTCCTGGTTTCAAATTCTGCTTCCAGTGAAAACCTGCTGCACACTACATCTGTACCAGCTTTCGATGTGTCGCCTACTTCTAATATGCACTCTGCTCCACTGCAAGGTTTAACCGTTTCTTACACAAGTGAGAAATATTTTGAACCAGTTTTATTGAAAAGCAAAAGTTACCAGCAAGTGCTCCCTTCTTTGTACAGTAATGCTGGGTTGCACCACACTGCCAATTTGGAGATTAACCAGGCCTATCCCTCAGAAGGAAGGCGTGCTTTTGCTACTCCTGCTTTATCACGTGATGAACCACTAAACACACTAATAAATAAGTTCGTATATTCTGATGAAATTTTCACCTCCACCCAAAGTTCTACTACTGACGAGGTGTTTGCTGGTATTCCAACAGTTGTTCCTGATACATTTGTAGCTGCCGATCATTCTGTTCCTTTAGGAAATGGGTACGTTTCCATGACAGCTGTTTCTCCCAGCAGAGATGTAACCCCAACCAAGTTGGTTTTTCCTTCCAAAGCAACTTCTAAGCTGACTCATAGTGCCAGCTCTGCTGCTGATTTTTTACTGGGTGGTGGTGAAGATGGTGACCCTGATGGTGATGATGAGGAGGAGGATGACAGAGATAGTGATGGCTTATCCATAAATAAGTGTATGTCATGCTCATCCTATAGAGAATCACAGGAAAAGGTAACAAATGACTCAGATACCCAGGAAGACAGTCGTGTGGATCAGAATAACCCAATCTCATACTCACTGTCTGAGAATTTTGAAGATGAAGGTAGAGACACAGGGGCAACCTCAGACAATCAAACGGGCATGGACAGAAGTCCTGATAAATCACCACCAACAAATGGGCTAGCCCCAAAGCACAGTGATTACAAAGAGGAAAATGACATTCAGACTGGTAGTGCTTTGCTTCCTTTCGCCCCTGACTCTAAGGCATGGGCAGTTCTGACGAGTGATGAAGAAAGTGGATCAGGGCAAGGTACCTCAGATAGCCTTAACGATAATGAGACTTCCACAGATTTCAGTTTTCCAGACACTAATGAAAGAGATGCTAATGGGGTCCTGGAAGCAGGCGACTCAGAAATAACTGCTGGATCCTCAAGGTCCCCGACACCGTCTGTTACTAGCAGACACTCAGGAGTGTTCAACGTTTCAGAGGCAGGTTAGTTATGGATCAAAAAGATAGATCAAGGTGTGGTGGTTTTCTCACTCTAAAAGTAAAATAGAAAAATGATGGAAAGGTAGAAATTTTTAAAATGACACATCTTTTTAAAAAATTGTTTAAGTTTTTAATTATTTGGGGGTATAATAGTAGTTGTATATCATTATAGGGCACATAGGATGTTTTGATACAGGCATATACAAAGTGAATGAATCAAATTGGGGTAATTGGGGAATCGTTTACCTCAGGCATTTATCATCTTTTTATTTTAAATCAAGAAATCACTTTACAGTTTTTTTAAGTATGGTTTTATTCAGTATTTCTAATGATGATTCAATATGTATTTGTCATTAATTTAATTATCTCCAAAATAGATAAAACAATTTTTATTGATTGATATTTCATGGTCTATGTGATGCCTATTATATGTGGGAGTATTTACATGTGCTTAATACGTTTTTAGCGTACTGCTTTTTAAGTAAGATCAGAGTGTGCTATTTTTAGATGATTTTAATTTTCATACTTTTTGTGCTCTAAAATAAGTTATAAACTGTTTCTATTAAGTTATAAAATGCATTATAAAATATGTGATGATACACGCACCTATTTCTCCAACACACTCCATAGAAAGGGCACACACGCCCCCATCAGCTTGGGGAGCTTTAAATGAAAAGTTCAGTTACTAAATTTTGAGGGCTAATGATGAGGTTAGGAAAAATTTTTTGTTTTTTTAATTCTTTCTTCGATTACTTTCATATTGCCTAAAGAGGGCAGTGTGAACCAACAAAATACATTTGCTTTATGCTTCCTACTATACACCTTTCTAAGTTAAATAATGAGCATTAATATGCAGAGAATGTACAGGTATTGTATGACAAGAGGTAAAACACTAGAACGTTTTCTGTAGAAGTACATTTCGTTTAATAATATATTTTATGCAGATTAGCTTATTGGCCAGATGTTTCCTAGGACAGATTACTTGCAGCGCGTATAATACAGATGTCTGCCTTAAATGCCAGTGAAAAGAAAAGGGGAGTTCAGCTCCATTACACGTTACGTATTAGGTAATTTAATTGAATTTATCATAACAATTTCATAATTTGCTTTTATTAAATTTTAACTTTTAAAATATTAAAACTAAAAATGTTTAAATCTTAGCAATACTAGGAGTCAAAAGATAGGCTAACGTCATGAAAGGCACTTAATTGTATAAAAGTGAATATTTATAATCCAGACCATAGACATCAATCTCATTAGGATATTTTTCCTCTTCATTATTTCATTCCTCTACTTAGTTGTGTATTTTTCCTAAGTACAGCAGCAATTAAAAGTTTGTACATTTTAACAGAGAAGTTTTTCTGTGTTCTTACCTGTTTAATTTAAACGCTGACATTCGAGAATGAATAATGAATCCGTAGGTCACTACATTCATTAGTGTTGTCATATATATGAATTGTTATCTGCCTTCAATTATACGAATTGCTTTTTTAATTTTTTATTAGATACATATTAAATGAAAATATCAGAAAGTCATCCATCTCTCTGTCTTACTAGGTGGTGGCACTGATATGTTCTTGCTAGCTGCTACCGTTATCGAAAGGCTATCTATACAACAAAATGCTAATCCTAGAATTACTGACTAAAACCTACCAAGTTTCTCTTCAGTGCACTAATTAGATTTATTTAATTATTACGAATATGTTCCCTCGTTAATGAGGAGAAAACAACATGAATATAACTTCTGGCCTCAACAAGTAACAATTAATGAAGTAAATAAGATCAAGCAAGATTAGGGGAAAATTCTTGACTATTTTTAAAACTTTGTCTATAGAAATAGCATACACTGTCTGTCATGCCAATCATTGACTATGCCCCTTTATTAAGTGTATACTGATTAGTTCTGAAACTTAAAAGTTTTTGGTGTATCTCTAGAATGTAGAATTACTTCTACATTATAAGGCAAATATTAGTATTTGCAGTTTATTTATGAGTAAACCAAAAATATTAGGTTACTTGATCAGGTCAGCAGGAATATGTTATTGTTTCTGTCTCTTTTTTATGATCAACGACAATAAAAAATATATATGTAATATTTAAATTGTAATATCAAAAAATACTATTTTATTCTCAAAACATTTCAAAATATTAATATTGGTTCTTTATTGTTAATTACATTAGTAGATTATTGTCTTAACATTTAAGTAACTCATTTATGCTAGTAAGACATATCAAAAAGATATTTTAGTTGCAATTAAATGAAAATAAGATCAAGGCAACCAGTTGTTCCTCCTTACAGTATACAAAGCAATCAGCTGATTGTACTTTCATGTGGTATCCCATCTTGTATAAAAGAGCTAGGTTTTATAATTCATATTTACTATAGATGTATTACTATCATCCCTCAGTTAAGGGATTTAAGATTAGATATCCCAGAAAACTTAGGAGAAAAACAACCTACAAGACTTTGTGTGTGTGCATGTGTGTATATAATGCATGTGTGTAAATATGTATATATGGTGTATATTGTATAATATGCATTATATATCTTACATATATATCACATATATGACTAGGCACATATATGTATGCATATACGTCTATATAAATGGTATGTATTTATCTTTATATATTCACTCGTACACATATTGCTATGAATATGTGTGGGCATTAAGGACCTGTGTAATTATATTAGCTTACTTTGTACCTACATTCATGTACACCATTGGTTCTCAAACGTGGATCAAAATCATAAGGAGGATTTATCAAAATACAGATTGCTGAGCCTTCACCATAAAAATTCTGATTCAGAAGACTTGGTGTGGTTTGGGTGAAGCCCCAAATTTGCATTTTGAATAAGTGATGGATGATATAGATGCCTGTCTTCCAAGGACCACACTTCAAGAATGACTGATAAGATAATAATATCAACCCCCAAATGTACTGTATGAGGTAACAGGGACTTTTCTAAGTGAATTGTTTATTACCCACAAACTTTCTTTCTATTTAGGTAACAATAGTTACAATGGGAAAAATGTAAAGACAATCACGTATAAAATAAGATGTTTTCCTAAATTTCCTAAAGAAATCTGTAGTGCATTCACCTTCGGGTTATTTAGGTGTCTAAATGAGTCTCACATCATACCTAATGACCAGAACATTGGACTGACAATAGCAATTAGTGCTTAGCCTTTCCTCACAAGAACATTAGCTACATACAACTCAATGGTCAGTTGACTTAGAAAATATTTTCACTTTTCATACAGTTTTATGATTTTTTAGTCACACCCGTGATTTCTTCCCTTTTTTTCCTAGAAAATGCATCTACAATTACAAGAACATTTGGGAAATGTGTGTGCCGGTTATGTATCTATGATATATTTCCTACATCCATGGATTAACTTCTTGGCGCTTTCTGCCATCATCCTTGGTCACAAAAGAAACTTAAAATCTTTAGTTCTCTCTAATTACATACATTTTAATGCTACATAGATGCATGTGTTTTAGTTTCAAATTTCCTAAATATTCAAAATTAAATGAATTCCCTCTGTCTCATATTAGTAATTGTAAGACACTTGGTATAAAAGCATCAAAAGTTCCAAATGTGTGGGAAGTACCAAATGTAGACTTTGATGAAGAACTTGACCTCTAAACTGACTTCTTTGAGAACTAGCTAGACAAAATTAGGACTCTTACTTTATAGCCCTGTCAGTATATCTTCAGGGTAGAGACCGTCTTCATGCTCAGTCATCTTGGTTTCCCACTGAATACACCTCAAGGCAAAGGAAAATGATTATTACTGGCCACTCACATAGCTCTATAATTTAGAAGAATATCTCCACTTGGATTTTCAAAGTTGTGGTACAGTGATGTACCTTTGCCATCTTTTTAAATTAATCCAAAGACCAAATTTGGACTTTTTCGTTATTTACATTTGCATATGTGAAAAGGATTTCTTAGATCTATTTATTCCTTCAATTCACATGCAATAGCATTTTTATTAGGATAACTCATTTTATAGGGAAAAACATAATGGGTAAGAAGAGGATTCAAAATAACTTTTAAAACAAATCTACATTTTAAATTGAAATAGTTTGATTGAAAAATTATCTTTATATAGGAAGTGTTATCTTAAGATTATTTTCTTTATACAATTATTGATTGCTTCTAATTATTTACCTAATGAGGGGTTAAAAATCATTCCATTAAAATTAATTTTTATAAATTAAGACTGTATAGGATGATTGAGTGAGTAGCATTATTTTTCCTGATCATTTAAATTAAAAACTGGGTAGTTTTCTTATTTTAATACCTCTATTTTCCTTATAGCTAGCTTTTGAAAGCAGTGTAACATCTCTTTTGCCAAGACACCCCATCCTGCCCCTAACCTCAGTTGGGATATTATTGTTCTTCAGTTCTAATAGTCTGGCTTACTTTTTATGCTTTGTTTTATATAACTTGGCTCATAATCATAGACATTATTGGCATCGTAGAGACAACATTTTAAAGGTAAGTAACAGCAATGAAGGTTGCAATAATCAGTTGAAAGTGTTGTGACTTTTCCTTCAGCTTAAATACCAACTCTCTCAATTTTCTCCGACTACAGAGGCCAGTAATAGTAGCCATGAGTCTCGTATTGGTCTAGCTGAGGGGTTGGAATCCGAGAAGAAGGCAGTTATACCCCTTGTGATCGTGTCAGCCCTGACTTTTATCTGTCTAGTGGTTCTTGTGGGTATTCTCATCTACTGGAGGTAAGTTGAGTGGGGTTTTTTTGGAAAATTTAATTCATAAAGCTCAGATTTTGCCCATATTTCATCTGAAAGGTCTTCAGAGCATAGTCAAATTTCATTTTACTTGAGAGTTTCCATCAATGTATTCCAGTAACTATGAATTCAGGGGGAATTTGTGAATCCAAAAACATAGTAATAAAGAGTTGATTGTTATTCCTGTTTAAATAAATTAAAGGTAAATCGGAAGTAACTTTTACTTCAGTTACTGTTTAATACATCATTTTGACAGTTGCACTTTTATATTAATCAAATTAATCAAGCATCATCATAACATTGAACAGAAATCTAAGCTTCTTACCAGGTGTTATAATGCCAGACATTATTTAGGAAAATATAACTTTTGATATAGTAAAAAAAATCACTTTTTAATAACAGAAGGGTTTGAATAAGCTGCACGTGCACATCAGCTGTGCATACTGATTTAAAATGATAACTCATGCATAAAAGTAAAAATCAAGCAATTAAAATATAGATGTCATTAAGGAATAAACTAAAGGACTATATTAAGAAGCATGGGCTTTTAAGATTATTTATAATTTGCTTTGAGGATGAAATATAGCTTCATTCTCATCAATAATCTATTAAAAGCTTTAAAAGACAAGGCTAAGAGCACCCATCATAAGCTTCTCATCGTGTAGCAAGCAGAGCACACAGGAAAGTAGCATATTTACTAGGGATATATTATACGTCAGCATAACAGTGTCTGCTGGAAAACAAGGACTTAGCATGATATAAGGAATCATATCTGTAAACCGAGAAAGGGCATAGCTTAATGCCTTACACTTTATTTCAAAGGAGAATTTTATTCAGAAGATCACTAATTAATTCCTTTTTGTTTAGGAACATAATTCTATAAGTTTATATCACATACCTTTATGTGTTCTTCCAAAGCATATTCTCTCAGTTTATTCTAAAATATTTACTCTATTTATTGACTTTCTCCTGTACCTAGTACTATATTAACTACAATTGGAAAATAGCAATAATTAAATGAATGGGTGAGAGTCATTTGCTTTCCAGAAATGTGTGCTTATTGGGAAGAGACAATTTCTCATTAAAAATGTATAAAATACTAAAAAAAAATGTATAAAATACTATACAAAAGTGTGTGCACAGCTGCTGAAATCTAAAGCTAAGACAGGTCAGAGAACAAGGGAGCTTGACAGGCCAAGTTATGCAGGTTCACTAAAACACAGTGTCTGAACTGCATAGGATTCAGAAAGAAGAGTTACAGGTAAGGAGCATCCCAGGCAGGGACACAGATAAAAAGAGAGGAAGTGGACATGAGGCGGAGTCAGAGATGGTAAGGTTTGGAGCATGTAGTTGCATGTCTCTGGACATTGGTTGGCTAAGTTACACTGTTTTCAGTTCAGTATTTCATATTTCACTTCCCTTACAAAACAGGGTAGACTGTATTCTGCATAGAACAGATCATGCTTTCGTTACCCTGTGTCTGTTAGGAGTCCATTTTTATTCATAACAAGATACAAACAAACCTGCTTTCTATAGTCTGCTCCCATTGATGCCTATAATTACTAATGATTTTTTTACAGAGGATTCCATCTTCAGCAGAATGCTCTGAGCGTAGTTCATAATCCACAAATGTTTGTTAAACAAGAATTCATATTGCTTTTCTCTCTGGTCCCCACTGAACTTGTTGACCAGACTTTTTACCACATTGATATTATGTTTGTTCGGAGGACTAGTTTCTGTCTGATCTGATTTTCTCTGCCAAAATTATTTTAAAATTAATGGGAATCAAGTAAATAAATTGAAAATAAAATGAAAAATGTAACCAAATTCTACTTCATCGTATATAGTGCTAGTATATACTTCCAATAAAGATATCAGAGGCGCCGGCCCCATATGCTGAGGGTGGCGGGTTCAAACCTGGCCCTGGCCAAACTGCCAAAAAAAAAAAAAAAAAAAGGATATCAGAGGCTCTATCATTATAAGACTGAAATAATTAGAAAGATTCATAATCCCTATTACTTATAGAGCAAATATATAGAAGTATAGTCTTCAGAATTTTTTTTTTTTTTTTTGTAGAGACAGAGTCTCACTTTATGGCCCTCGGTAGAGTGCCGTGGCCTCACACAGCTCACAGCAACCTCTAATTCCTGGGCTTAAGCGATTCTCTTGCCTCAGCCTCCCGAGTAGCTGGGACTACAGGCGCCTGCCACAACGCCCGGCTATTTTTTGCTTGCAGTTTGGCCAGGGCGGAGTTTGAACCCGCCACCCTCGGTATATGGGGCTGGCGCCCTACCGACTGAGCCACAGGCGCCGCCCACTCTTCAGAAATTTTAAAATCAGCATCTCATTTAGTATGATTTGATATTTCGTGGAAAATTAAAATCTGGAATGGTTTTATCTTCCATGTGTATGGGGTCATTTTATCTGTATTTTGTGGGAAAAAGATAAAATTACCAGTTGCAAACTAATTTGACCCTCAATAAAATGTTTCTCTTTGCCTCACACACAACACTTTATGTACCTTGAATACAGAGTGTAGCAGTTTAAAATATGAATAATTTAATGGTGTTTTGTTAATACTTAATATCTATGACATATTTTATATGTATTAAATGTTATGATAAATTAATTACTCTAAACGCACCCATTTAAAAATGTTAAATAGTATCAAATATCTGTCCTATTCATCTTCTTGTGTTTAAGTTAATTTACTATAAAATGTAACTTTTAGTTCACAATACAGTGAAGGGTATTATGTGTTGAATCATAATGCACAATTTTAATGCATTTTTAAGGTTTGCATAAATTATCCAAATTTTAGTGTAGGTACATTTGTGAATGCCATGATTTCACTAGCAAATATGAAACATTTTTGACCTTTGTGAAAGTTATAACTTGTGGAAAGGTTTAAAGTCTAATGCCATAACAATAACAGTACTGGGCGGCGCCTGTGGCTTAGCCAGTAGGGCGCCGGCCCCGGCCCCATATGCCGAGGGTGGCCGGTTCAAACAACAACAACAAAAAAATAGCCGGGCGTTGTGGCGGGCGCCTGTAGTCCCAGCTGCTCGGGAGGCTGAGGCAGGAGAATCTCATAAGCCCAAGAGTTAGAGGTTGCTGTGAGCCGTGTGACGCCACGGCACTCTACCCGAGGGCGGTACAGTGAGACTCTGTCTCTACAAAAAAAAAAAAACAGTAACAGTACTAAGAGTAACATAGTCCTTATGAGTTTTTCCAAGTTGATGCATATATTTAAACATTTTTATAAAATAGCTTCATTTGAATAATATATCATAAAATTGGCTTATCAGAAGTGAATGATTCCATTATTTTTATTGCATTTTAATATTTCCCTAATGACTAACGATGTTGAGTATTTTTTATGTGCTACTGGGCATTTGTATTTTTTTTTCCATAAATGTATTTAAATCCTTTGCTGCCTGTCTTTAATTAGGTTATCTTTTTAGTATTGAGTTGAAAGTGTATTTTGTATATTCTAGATACAAGTCCTTCATGGGATATCTAATTTGCAATTTTTCTTTCCATCCTGTGAGTTGTCTTCTCACTTTCTTGATATCTCTTTTAAAGTATAGCAGTTTTTCATTTTGATGGAGTCTAACTCATCTATTTCCTCTTGTTGCCTGTATTTTTAATTTTTTGTATCATATGTAAAAAGGCATTGTCAAACCCAAGACCACAAGAGCTAATTTCTAAATTTTCATTTAAATATGTAACAAAGTTGAAGGACTCACACGTCTTAATTTCAAAACTGATTACAAAGCTACAGTGATCTAGACAGTCTATTACTGGCATAGAACAGACATGTAGATCAATGGAATGGAATTGAAAGTCCAGAAATAAGCTCTTACATTTACAGTCAATAGATTTTAGACAGGAGTCCCAAGATCTTTCAACATGCAGACAATAGTCCTTTTGACAGATGGCACTAGAGCAGGTGGAAATCCATATACAAAAAGTCAAATTGAACCTTTTTTTTCATACTATGCACAAAAATGTACTCCAAGGGGATCATAGACTTGAGTTTAAGAACTAAAATTATAAAATTCTCAGAGAAAATATTTAAAGATTTTTATAACCTAATTTTTTAGGGAAAAAATAATCCCTTTAAGAAGGATTTTGTCTGATTTTGACCTAACTCAACCTGTTCCCCCATTTTTATATAAAACTTGAGAAGCATGTTTAAAGAACAAATCACAGGTGATAAAATGTAGGTCTCTTAACCAGTCTTGCCTCGGACATGTCACTTCTCCACCTAGGAATTAATTTCCTCTATTTATTATTCTGAGGGGGTTCACTACAGTAAGAGATTACAGTAAGATTTGAGGTTACAGTAAGATCTTCTTTAGGGGTTCTGGGAATGAATGCAGCATGCTAAATCTTGTTTCATTTTTGTATAAGCATACTGAGGAATGGAAAGATACACATTTCTAGCTTTTAATTCTAAATACTGTGATGAAAAGGTGTAAATTAAATAATCAGATTACCATTGATTGATAGGACCTATGTCTACAAGTTTAAAACAGTCATCACTTTTTCATCATAGCTGAGTGATAATTAGCAGGAGACATGGTTATCAACACTTAGCACATAGACGTGAAGACATTCACTGCTTATACCGAACAGATGGACTATAGGTAGGGAATCTTGTCATACATTAAATAATATGCCTTGAAATCATTTTCCAGATGTTTTAAGGTGTAATTTACATGAGCCAAACTCTAACTTTCTAAGATGCCAAATGACTTCAACAGGGAAGATTTTTGAATAGTTCCTCTTGAACAAAAACAGGGCAAATTTTTGAGAGCTTTTTCAAAGGGTTAGAACCTCCAGAATACCAAAGTTATATTTAGCAAAATGTCACACTTTCAAAAGCAGCATAGAAAAGAACTTTACACAGATATGATGGTTTCGGCCAAGATTAGTGCGATGAAATGCAATATGAATTCTCTTTTGATCTTAAATTCAAATGTGTGGGTCATTGAAGAAAGCTACCAACCCAGAATGGAGACCTTCATGTACCAGACTGCCTTTTAAGTAGAATAGCATTTCCTATGTAAGACTTCACTATAAAATATATCTAAGCAATACACAGATGACCTTTATCCACAATTTAGCCTATAATATTTTGATTTTCTCACAAGCTTTTTTGGTATTACTTCTAGGCTCCTTTTTTTTTTGGAAATTAATGACATTGTTGGACTAATTATTTTATAAAATAAACAAAGACTTAGCGACACATTCACACTCGGTGCCAATGTAAAACATAATTGCTAATATTCATTGCTAATATCTAGGTAAATATCAACTCTACTTTTCTCAGCTATGTGATCAAAGCTTTGTTGATTTTTAGAAAATAAGTAATCCAATAAAGTCAAAAAACAATTTGCCTTTTTATAGTCTATGAAATGCTGCCTTCTTCCCCTTCAGAGTATTGGTACATCATCTACCTACCCATCCATCCATCTATTCACTCATAAGGAGTGAGCTCTATCTTTGAGCTCTTTATCACTGAGGGTAAAAAACAGAACTTTCTTAACTTTATGTCAGATTCTTGTATCAGCTGGGATATTGTACTAGCTCCTTTAAGGCATTTTACAACTTTAAGAGTCTGTGAAAAAACATTTGTAATCTGTCACCAGTGTGTGTAACTATATTTTAAAGAAATTAAAGGCATTTTAATTCTGTTATCTTAAAAGCACATAAGAGTCCAAAGTTTACATAGCAATGTGTCAGAACATTCTATATCCTGGGTTGCACAGATAATCCCAACTCTCCTTACAGTTTCTGCTTTCAGTCTGGTTTCCATTCTGCTCATATGGACCTTCTATAAGATAATTTCTTCACCATGGGCCCTGCGACCTTCATGTCTCCCCTTCCTTATAAATCTGCCATATTCTTTCCACTTTTGAGGATCCCTTTGACACTTCATTCTATATCCACTCACCTTCCTCCTCTTGTTTCTTGAAAATATTCTTGTGTTCTTTCTATAGTTACTCTCTCAGAGTTGGTTGTCAAGGCTTACACTGTTGGGTGGCGCCTGTGGCTCAAAGGAGTAGGGCTCCGCCACCATATGCGGGAGGTGGTGCGTTCAAACCCAGCCCTGGCCAGAAACAGCAAAAAAAAAATAATAATAATAATAGAAAAGGCTTACACTGTCACAGCAGAAAGTTACTTTTTGCTGTGTACATCATTGCTTTAGTGTTGTTTTGTTTGTGATATTAAAGTTATAAGCAAACGATTAATTTTATACTACTCCTACTTAGACCAGTTTATTCCTTAAAAAAATATATTTGCTGCTATGTTACAACATGACAAACGCCCTTCTTAGCCCTGAGGACTAACGCTGCAATGATTAAGGTATTTTGCCTTGTTTTGCGTATATTCTGATATGAGGGAACCAACTATGAATATGTAAAACAAAAGCTTAAATAATCACATTTCAGATAATAACTGGCACAAAAGAGCAAAGGATAGCAACTTGGTGGGATGAACTGATGCTTTTAGCTGTCAAAGTGAGGGGAGGACTCTCAGAGAAAGTGGCCTGTGGGCTAATTCAGAAATGATGGAAAGGAGACAGGCAGGCAGAGGGAATGAATGGCTGGAGCCAAGATTCTGAGGTGGTACTGACAGGGCTTCTGTGGGAGAGAGAGAGGAACAGGGTGGGCTGAAGGACAGTGGATGAGGAACAGGGTTGTAGGAGACCAAGATACTGAAGTAGAGAGGGGCCAGGTCACAGAGCGTATTATAGCCCTTGCTAAAATAATTGGATATTAGTCTGATTGCAGCAGAAAGCCACTCAAGAATTTTATCTAGGGAACTGATTTACTGGAAAAATAGACATGTAGGTGTATCACTGTTTGAGCACAAATGTCATGTTAAGGCTCATTAGGATGAATGGCTGGGAGCTCGATGGTTTGAAACGCAAAGTGAGATTGGCATTTACATTCAAACAGATATTTCCGTTTCAGGTTAACCACTCATGAATAATACTTCAAATAAATTAAATGACCCACATCAAAGAGTGTCTTTGCAGTTTTAATTATCTAAACTTTTAAAATGAAGGATGGTTTGCATGACTTTATCCCAGTAGCTGATTCTTTACTCTTCTTGGTACTTTGTAATGTGCTCCTACCAGATGTTACTCTTATCATCCGAGTGAAAATAGATCCGGCTAACACGTAGGTCATAGTTGTCATTGATTCCAAATAAATTCATTCTCAAAACCCTCATCAACAAGGTTAGCATCTGTTGGAAAGAAAATCACCCTTTTTTTTTATTGTATGCTCATTATTTCCTCATTTATGTTCTGCCGCTGCTGTAGTATCATATTTATAATAGAAAGCTGCCTTGTTTTTTCATCAAAATGCTACCACTGTGGGAATTTCATTTCTACGAAGTCAGCTTGACGCCGTTTGCTAGCAGCTGAATATGCCCAGAAAGACATTCTTAAATGTTGAATTAAAATACCTTTGGGCACTATTTCTTTTCACTCTGGTCCTATCCAAGGTGGCCGGGCACTTTGGTGTATAGCGACAGAGGCACCTCTAGGGCATTGAGATTTCCTATATCAGCGAAGTCCTGTTTGATAGTTTGAACCAGCTGCAACTTAAATACCATCTCTGTTTTCAGCGTGTCTCATCTGTGCTCTTTTCCATCTAGTACAGGGAAAACCGAGATAAACTTGGAAACCATAAAATTTTTTAATGCTGTGATTTTTCAAAATGATGTATTATGGATCCCAGCAGTCCCTCTTCGGGGTATAAATCTTCTTTTGCCTTAATTCTGGAGATTTCCATCTTAATTTTCAAGCAGCTTGAAAGTTGTCTTATTATCCATGGCAGCCAGTCGCATAAATTGCTTTTTTGTTTTCTTTCAGGAAGTGCTTCCAGACTGCACATTTTTATTTAGAGGATAGCACGTCCCCTCGAGTAATATCCACACCTCCAACACCTATCTTTCCAATTTCAGGTAACAGCTTAGAAGTATGACCATGAGTAGCTACTGGTAGATAGTGAATGAAAAGCACATTGTTGGGAGGTTTTCTTCTATTGGAATATTTTGCAAATGACTGTAATATAGATTAGTACATGCTTGTTGGCACAAAATATTTATTACATCATGTATTGGACACCTGAGTTTATGTCCTATTCTTATTAATTTTAGCATTCTTAACTATTCAGATGATATGTTGAAATACTAATTCATGATTTATGTTAAACATTTATAGCAATAAAATGTTAGTTAAGAATAATGATTTTACTCATTTTCATTACTTTATTGGAAATCTAAGCAACCCAAATCAGACTAAATCAATGCAGTAAGTGTGAGTAGGAGAAAAAGACAAAAGTAAGAATAAAGTCTAGTTCCTTTCTGATCATTTCAGCCTATGTGAGAAAAGGTTTGTTGACTGCATTAGAATAAAAAACTATGAAATGGTGATAATGTTGAAAAAAAGTCATAACACCATATATGATTACTTGAAACGCTTTGTGTCAAATGTCAGAATAGTTGAATATTTGGGAAAACTTTGGCTATTTTTATCAGAATTTACCTGTATCGTAGCAATATTCAAAAATTACCCAGAGTCATTTGGATTGAAACACCCACTGATCCTAGAGTTCACAATATCAGATTATAGGCACTTAATTAATATTTTATAACATCTCAGAATGAAAAGTGGCAACAAAAAAGGATTTGTCCAGAAGTGTGTGAACTGGAGTATAGAGGACCAGATGGGAAGTAGAAGTTATCACATGAGAGAACCAAAAGAAAAAATTCATCTATGTGGTCGTTTTAAAGAAGTCACTTTAAACTGTCTGATTGATACTCCATATGTTATTGCTAGAGGCCCAAGTTTTACATAATATTATCTTCTGAAATCTCATGACAACAAAAAAGCAAAGCATTTTCTTTATATTTACATTTACATATTTATATACATTTTTATATATTTATACTATATGTGTATAGTATATTAAGATTTATTTTTATGCTTTATAAAGAAGAGGATTTAAGAGTGTTTCACTGTTTTTCCTCATTTATCTTATCTATGTCTTAAACATATCTGTTTTATTTCTGCTTTTCTAGTTTATATTAAAATACTATAATATAAACTGTTTAATACTATTTTAATATAGTATGATTTCTCATTAACATATTTAGAATTTTGAGCCAGGTGTGGTGCCTCACGCCTGTAATCCTAATAGTTTGGAAGGCTGAGGCAGGTGGATTGCTTGAGCTCAGGAGTTTGAGACCAATCTGAGCAACAGCAAGAGCTTGTCTCTACTAAAAATAGAAAAACTAGCCAGGCGTGATAGTACATGCCTGTAGTCACATCTACCTGGGAGGCTGAGATAATAGGATCTCTTGAGCCCAAGAATTTGAAGTTGCTGTGAGCTGTGACACCAAGGCACTCTACCCAGAGCAACAGAGTGAGACTTTGTCTCAAAAACCAAACCAAACCAAACAAAAAAACCAAACCATATTTAGAATTTTGATATGAACAGCTCTCAGTTGTCTATTATGTTTTGATTCCCTTCACTTCCAGCATATTTCTTTTACATACCCATTAGCATGGATATGCATATTAACTCAAATATTATGCAATTCCAGTATGGTTTATTATTACCAAAATCAGGATCTTGCTCAAGAAATACAAACTCCCCCTCTATAAATGTCAAAACAGCCTTGGTGAAGGGCATCTCCTTCTTTTACTTGGTTGGCTCACAAAGATTCACTTTTGATTACCTGAATATGTATGTCTTCATGTAAAATCAGAAAATGAAAAGATGTGCAAGTCTCACTTACTTGCAGACCAGTTAATCAAAGAAACTACCAAAATACCTGACTATCAATGAAAAGTAACAGTCTGCTTATGAAAGGAGGTTGGCTGTGCCAGATAGTATCAACGAGTTTGAAAGACATTTGCTAGAACTCATGATTTAAGTGTGATAAATTATTTCTGTTTTCTTATCTAATTATAAAAGCTACTTCCTGGCAAGATACTTCTGTAGGTGTGAAGGTAGAATTACACCTTTGTCATTTCTTAAGCTTGACTGACTAATTCAATTTTAGTATTCAGGTCCACTCATCTAAGAGAGAGAACAGATGGATTCAATGTTTTTTTTTTATTCAACAAATTCTTGGTAACTGAAGCTTAAAAATATTAGATGGCTTAAATGCTGAACATCTGTTGATATAAATAACTGTTTCTAGTGAAATGTCTTTGATGTTTCCTTGTCAGAGAAATCACTTGTGAAATTGCATACTGTGAACTAGTAACATGTTTAATCTAAGAAAGTCTTTTTAGGAAAAGAAAAAAAAAATCGGAGCCAGTTAAAATAATCTGGCCCCTTCACAATTAATTAACAGATCCCATGACTTTGTTTACATAGTATATTTTCAAGTTAGAATTCTTGAAATTTTACAGATTAAAAGTCCCAAAGGCTTGTGACATTCTTCTCAATGAATATTTTGCATATAAATGTTTTTTATTATTTATAGGGACATGTTAAAAATGTTTTCAAATGTAAACATCTGAGTATTTGACTGTAAGACATTAAACTGTGCCATTTCATAAAACTGAAGTTTCACTATATATTATGTTTAGTTTACAGTAAATTGAAAATATATTATTTCAGCATGTTTTTCCCCTAGAATTTACATGGAACCCCCACTCATGTTAAAGAAGGTTGTCCATAGAAGATGTAATCCATTAATAAAAAGTGAGGCTTTGGTTGTATTTATAAATTAAGGTTGAAAATAAATTATTTTCTTTATAGGAAGGAAAGGCACATTTGTTTCTGTTGAATTATCTTAACACAGTTTTTGTATTCACTTAGATGATGTTGGAGCAATTCCAATAAAGCACTTTCCAAAGCATGTTGCAGACTTACATGCAAGTAATGGGTTTACTGAAGAATTTGAGGTATGATTTTAGCATATCTGTTGTAAATAATGTAAAATAGTACATTTACATAATTCAGCAGTAGGCTATTTCTTGTCATAAAGACACTGGGACCGTTTTCATGTCTAGTAAGAATATTAGTTTCATAACTACTTGTGTGTCTAGGATATGTGTCATAGTTGTCATATAATTTAGAAAATTGGTTCCTGTTTTAAAAGCCAACGTGTACTAGTGAGATATCAAAAACATTTTGAATTCTCTCCCATAATGTATAGATCTCTAGTTTTTTAAAATCAGAATTAGTAACACTGATTCTTTTAATTTTCTAAATTATATAAATTATACTAAACTACTAAATTTCAGTATTTTCAACCCAAGTACATACAAATGTTTAAATGTAAGTTTTATACTATTGTAAGTGTAAAATATTTAGACAAACTTTTTATTATACAAGGTAAAAATTACCTCCTTTTCTCAAGAGAATATGCCTTTCTAAAGAAAATTTTAACTTCCTAATCAGTAAAAATATTTTTCCAGTAATATTCTCTTAAAATAATCATAGGGAAAATTTTCCTCAAATTCATCCTGGCCCACTGACTTATCAGTGAGGCAGATATTTCAAAATAGGGAGCCAAAAGCCCCAAGTTAACAATAACAACCACAAGAAATAAAACCTACCACCTATGAGCACCCTCTGATATGTCATTCAACTAGAGACTTTCACATTCAACCTCTACTCAACTCTGGGAGCTATTTGTAATTATTTGTCTTCATGTTATTAATGAAATTAAACTTCTTTAAAGTTAATTCAGAGGTGATAAATAGCAGAGCTAGATTCAACTCCAAGTCTGTAATTTTAAAACTCATGCTCTTTCTATTATAGCTGCAGCAGGCAACCTTCATCCTTCCCTCTGGCAACTTCCCTCTAGAAAGCATCACCTTGCCTTCCCGCCTCCCTCTGCCCAAACCCAAACGGCTCAGTGGACCTGCCTTTCTGACATGCTTCTAGCTCCCATCCTAATCACAGGATCCACTCTCTGCTGATTCACTCTCCCCAGTGCACTCAGCAACTGCTTCCCAGAAGCATTACAGAAATCAAAAGGAATAGAAAATATCATGGATTAGGAAGCATTAAGAAATCAAAAGAAATAGAAGTAAAGTGGGATATGTTTTTACTAAATTAAAAATAATAAAAACCAATTCATTTAATTCTAGAAAAAAATCTAAATCATAGCTACATTGAATAAGAAAGCAATGTGAGGTAACAGTAAAGTGCAGTAATGCAAAGAGTTACATAAAACATCAAATTATTTTTTCTTACCATAAGCTAGAAGTTACTGGTGGTATAACTTTAATGTTAACTGATGGAGACTATCAGGCTAACAGTAAACAAAATAGTAATTATCACAGGGAAACTATGCCAAAGATGGGTGTCTTCCAAACATTAAAAGATACATAGTAAAAAATAGACAATTTCTAATAAAAGTTGGTGACAGTATAAGCTAAAAGACAGTTTAATGGTTTTCATAATTATAAAATCATTTTAAGTATTATTAAGTAGTTCATAATAATTAAATTAATAAAATAAGCTCACATTTTTACTCAAAAAGGTTTATCATAATTCCATTGCTTTTAACTTGTAGAGTGATTGAAGAAAACTTTTCATTAACTTAATAATTAGCTTAATAACTAATAATGCAAATGGTTCATATATTAAAAATTTTTTTTAATTATTCTGATTGACTTGCTGCAAAAGAGGCCTTAAAGGCTTATTTGGAGAGAGTCTGGGACATTTAGTGATGAATCAGATTTGTATCGGGGTTATATACTTGCTCAGAAATTATAAGGCTTTTATTTTATTATTCTTCATACTAAGTAATTATAAGTTCTAAGCTAATATATTTAGATAAGAAATGTCTCTGAAGATCTTAATTCATTTTTAATAAAAAATCAGCAGAAATAATTTTTCTATACCCATTGAAATTTAAACAAAAAAGATCTACTGTAATATTTAAAAATATAGAAAGTAATGCTCCAAATTTTGTTGATAAAAAACATTCAACATGATGTAGAATGTATAATAAAAAAAAAACTGGGAGACTATTTAGTGTTTTTGACAGCCTTCAATCTATTACAAACCACCTAATAGGAACCTGTTTACTCTTTTAAAAAACTCAAAACTGTAAAAACAAAATATATAACACTAACTCAGAGTTTCAAATAAGATTATATTTGAATATTAGCAAGTGCAACTAATATGGCAAAATGTGTCATGGGATATGTGGTTCTTCTCATCTGCGTTTTAAAAAATCATCATATTATTACATCACTGTTCCCTTTTAAAGAAATTATTTTCTTTTACATAATTTTAAGATTCCAAATTATTAGACATTTTGATTTGCATGCAACTGTTTGAAACATTCTGTTTTGTTAGTATTTGACAAATGTATTTATTGCATGATCATAGTTTTCCATTGTAAACCTAATATGAACACTTTTTTTTCTCATTTGTCGTGTGCTGTGGAATTTGATTTCTTTACTTTTTTGGCATTCATTCCCTCACTAGACACTGAAAGAGTTTTACCAGGTAAGGCATCATTTCACTGCATTTTATTTTAGCCAAGAAGTAGTTGTAACATGTAAAAAAAAAAAAATGTTATTTGCGTAGATTATTTTTTTGTCTTGTCTTTCTTATTGTTTTAAGGTACATTGTATGAAAGAACATGTGTTAAAATGGTGTCCATACAATTTTTTACAGGAAGTGCAGAGCTGTACTGTTGACTTAGGTATTACAGCAGACAGCTCCAACCACCCAGACAACAAGCACAAGAACAGATACATCAATATCGTTGCCTGTAAGTATCTCCTTAACTCAGTGCTATTATCCTTGTTATTGCTGGACCCCCATGCAGTGCTCTGAGGTCATCTGACGGCAGACGTCGGTGTGGCTGTGTCCAGACCTTTGTGCCAGGAAATAACATTTGTGTAAGACGACGCACAGCCTTGTATCACTCTAACTTATGCACCTTGTGCAATTAGTCAAGGTAATCTGTTTCCTTTAAACAAAACAAACTCATATTTCAATCCAGTCCTTTCCACAGGCCCTGAGCACTGTCCATCTCTTCTTTTCATTTCTGTCACTGTTTTTATTCTATGACCCATTCTCCTTTAGATTCTACTTGCTTTTATGTGAGTTTACTAACCAAAGGAAATTCCCTTTAGACTTTCTCTTTCTTCTTCCACCTTTACCTTTTCTCTTCCTTTCTTCACATTCTTCCTGGGTTCTATAAGGAAATAGTTGGCACCTAATGGGGACAGTGAACACTGTGTGGGTGACGGGGACACTTCCAGCCCTGGCTCAAGCATTACAAAAGTTCTCCAGGTAACAGAAACATTTGTCTCCCTTAAAATATTTTGAAGTTAAAGAATAAGGAGAGAATTGGTTGGATTCCTTCCTTTCATTCCTTCTTCCCTTTGTTTTCTTAGCCGCTCCCTCTCCCGTTCTCCTCAGGGAGTGGCATGTGTGGCTTTTTTATTACAATTTCAGTTACGTTTTTCCATCTTCTTATAGCACTTTTGGTTACATTTGTTCCCTGTTATTTCCTTCGCACTCCTCTTCATTTCTTGGTATTCATCTTCGTGTTCTCTCCCCACTCAAAAAAAATTTTTTGTCTTCCTTTATTTCAGAACATTACAAAATAAATAGTCATTCGGAATATTAAATCAACACAGTACACATATTTTGATCATGTGAATTACTTTTTGTATTGTTGGGTTCAGAGTTATAAGTGTGAAAAATATGGAAAACGTCACGAATTTACATGTCATCTGTGCACAGGGGCCATGCTAATCCAATCTCTGTTGTTCTAAGTTTGTATTTTTCCTGCAGAAGTGAGAGCATAAAAAAAAATTCTTATATACTTCTTCATATATTCAATGCCCCCCGGCTTCATATGACACAGTTACTTATTACAAACTATGTATTTATAAGCTAAGTTATTTAAATTCCAGTTCCATTCCAGTTCTGGAAGCCTGTGGAGTGGCAGTCTCCTCCCTTTTATCACCAACCTCTCTTAAATAGTTCACATAGATGTTACTTTCCTTTCCACAGAGTTTACATCAATTTTTATTCTTTAGCAGAGGGCTTTATGTTTGCCTTCCTCTGATAAAACAGCTGGCCTGGCTGCACATAAAACCCCTTGCCTCTCAGAACAGAATTGTTGTTAGACTTCCCTCTACAAGCTAAATAGAAAATACCCATTGGGTAATTAAGGAGGGTAAGAAGGTTAACTTTTGTTGAGCACCTACTAAGCACCAGGCACTGTGAGTAAATGGTTTCATTTAATTTCCAAATCAACTGGGCAAGACAGGTAATGGAAGTCTTGTTTTACAGTTGAAAAAAAAATAAAACAGACCTGGCCTGCTGGTTCACGCTTGTGATTCTAACACTCTGGGAAGCCGAGATGGGAGGATTGCTTGAAGTCAGGAGTTTGAGACCAGCCTGAGCAAAAGCTAGACCCCCATCTCTACTAAAATAGAAAAAAATTAGCTGGACATTGTCTTAGTCTCTAGACCCCCATCTCTACTAAAATAGAAAAAAATTAGCTGGACATAGTTCCAGCTACTCGGGAAGTTGACCCAGGAGAATCACTTGAGCCCAGGAGTTTAAGGTTTCTGTGTGCCAGGCTGAGGCCACAGCACAGGAGCCCAGGCAACAGAGCAAGACTCTGTCAAGAAAGAAAGAGAAGGAAGAAAGAGGGAGGAAGGAGGGACGGAGGGAAGAGAAGGAGGAAAAAAATGAAACAAAAATTTCTAACTTTATATTTGGTTCTATTAGAACCAAAATACAAAAACAGATCAACCTGGCCTCCAGAACCATCCTTCTGTTGTTGCCACGTGTCTGTTTCCACGTGCGTTTCTGTACATGCATGAACTGCTGCTGTCATAGAAATATTAATATCTCGTTTCAATTTGTCGTGGTTTGGTCTGTATTCACCTCTTCATCCTTAAAAAGAATGAATAAGTCTGTTCAGTGAAACTACCAAAGTCCCTTCTAATAGCGGTCTCCTTTCTCATCGTGCGCATCCTCCAAATGGTGAGCGCCTCTGTGTGGAGAGTTAATCCCACACCCTTTATTTCAACATGTCTGAATTGCCACAGTTTCCATTCACTTTGACCTGGCAGCGCAGGAGCCTCCTCTGTGCCTGGACAGCTGTTCTTCTGCCTCCTCCCTCTGCAGAAATTCAGGGTTGCTCTTTGGGCTCTTCCTGCAAGAGTTGTTTTCTGTGACCATTCACAGGAGCATCCTCGGGTCCTTCTGCTTCTTCATCCATCAGCCTCCTGTTCAGAGCACAGTTGCTGTCATCCTTCCCTGCCTTTCTGAGGTCCCATCACACTTCCATCTCCACGAGTGGCTCTCCACTGCCCCAGCGTCCATCTTTGAAATCCCATCAAAGAAGTCAACTTCAGATTTCAATTTCTGTCGAAACTTTTACCCTCTCAAAACAGTACAGCGTCTGCCTTCAGATCCTCCTACTCCTTGACGCATCCTTCTTGACATGTGTAGGTTGCTTTCTGTGTATATGTCCTATACACACCTGTTATGTTAGAAATTCTCTGGGGGCAGAGATTCCTTTTAATCTTAGTTATCCCTGTATTCCCAAAATACCTGTTGAAGTAAGTGATTTTTTGCCTTGATTTCAATTGTATTGTAGAAAGTATTGTGCAAATATAAATGATATTTATGCTGAGAAGTAGTCTGTGCTACAATGAAATATTTTTTTTATTACAGATGATCACAGCAGGGTTAAGCTTGCACAACTTGCTGAAAAAGATGGCAAACTGACTGATTACATCAATGCCAATTATGTTGATGTAAGCATGTTTTAAATGAAATTTTATATGAATTATATTAGATGCTGAATTTATCATACCATAGTATTATACATATACTAGTATTTATTATGTTTTACTTGATAGATAATAAAAATACAAATCAACAGTAAGCAAGGTGAAGCTTGGTAGCTCAGATCTATACTCCAAGGACTCTGGGAGGCTTAGGAGGGAGGATTCCTTGAGCCCAAGAGTTAAGAGACTTGGTTCAATGCCTGTACTCAGTGGTTAGGGAGCCATCCATATATACTGGGGCTGGCAGATTCTAACCCAGCCTGAGCCTGCTAAAAACAACAATGACAACTACAACAAAAAAGTAGCTGGGCGTTGGGGCGGGCACCTGTAGTCCTAGCCACTTGGGAGGTTGAGGCAAGAGAATCACTTAAGCCCAAGAGTTTGAGTTTGCTGCAAGCTGTGATGACACCACGGCACTCTACTGAGGGTGACATAGTGAAACTCTGTCTCAAAAAAAAAGGAGAAGAAGATAAAAATAGAAAAGTTAGCTGGGCATTATGGTGGGCACTTATAGTCCTAGCTACTCAGGAGGCTGAGGATCACTTGAACCAAGAGTAGGAGGCTGCTGTGACACCAGGGCACCCTAGCGTGCAGCAGCAGAGTGAGACTCTGTCTCACAAAAAAAAAAAAAAAAGAAGAAGAAGAAGAAGAGTTGCTAATACTACCAAGTTTCTCCAACTTTGTAAGTTTATTTTTTATGGTTTTCTTCTGAGGAAAAGTGACCTTAGGGTGGCACCTGTGGCTCAGTGAGTAGGGTGCCGGCCCCATATACCAAGGGTAGTGGGTTCCAACTCGGTCCCAGCCAAACTTGCAACAAAAAATAGCCAGGTATTGTGGCAGGCACCTGTAGTCCCAGCTACTGGGAGGCTAAAGCAAGAGAATCACCTAAGCCCAAGAGCTGGAGGTTGCTGTAAGCTGTGACGCCATCGCTCCACTAAGGGCAACAAAGTGAAACTCTGTCTCTTAAAAAATAAAAAAGAAAGAAAAGAAAAGAAATAAAAAGAAAACTGACCTTAAAAACTTAAGTGTGGTATTGTTAAAGATGGCACATAAACCAGTTAGTCAGAAACATTTACCATTTACTTCTTCAGGGCTACAACAGACCAAAAGCTTACATTGCTGCCCAAGGTCCACTGAAATCCACAGCTGAAGATTTCTGGAGAATGATATGGGAGCACAACGTGGAAGTTATTGTCATGATAACAAACCTGGTGGAGAAAGGAAGGGTGCGTAGGTCATCTGTTATGTCATCCTCAAGTACTGATTAGAGGTGCTTTAAAGCAGTTTTAACAGAGCAGCATCAGGAAACAGCAAACGTTGTGAAAGCTAATTGGAAATCCTTTCTAGTAAATATGATAGTGAAAGGGTAACTATTAACATTATAAACAAAAAAGTTTCAAAATTTCACTTTGAATCAAGCTATCTACCTATTAAATTCATTCATACTGTGAAAAAAAAGTAAACTGGACTCATTGAACAGCAATGTATCTAAATATCAGTAGATTTTAATTCACTGGACCTGGATTCTAGTCCCGGCTCTGTTGTAACCTGATCCATCTGGTTTCACTTTCCTTACCTGAAAGGGGAATGTTTAAGCTTCAGTGTCTTTTTCAATTCTAGGATTCTATCGCTGGTATCTTCTATAAATAACTTGCCATTACTTAGAAAGAAAATAAAATATTTAGAAGAGTGAGGGAGTTCATTCCTTCAACATCTCAGACTTCTACTAATGTCCAAAACAACATTTACCTTAAGCATTTGAAATATAAGAAATAGCATCTTTACTTTTTCTTTTACAGAGAAAATGTGATCAGTACTGGCCCTCCGATGGTAGTGAGGAGTATGGGAACTTTCTGGTCACTCAGAAGAGTGTTCAAGTACTTGCCTATTATACCGTGAGAAATTTTACTCTAAGAAACACAAAGATAAAAAAGGTGAATCAACAAACAATGAACGTAATCAACTGAGTAATGCCTTTGGTCCTTTTTTAAATGAATGGGTGAGAAAACCAAGGCAGGGTAAAAAATGCTTATGACAGCTACACCTCAATCCCAAAGGTTTCTGCCAGATCCCTGAATGCCAGCTGTGGCCGTGGAGGCAGATGGGTCTTGGTGCTTATGGTTGCAGTAGGTGCAATACACAAATGGAAATTCCTGCCTCGTGTGGTAACTGCACAGCACAGCCCTGACATGACATTCAGTTAAAAAGAGTAGGAATTGAAATAAGGGAGAGAACAACAAAAAAAGAAGAAGAAGAATGTTACTCAGGGTTCTTCAGACAAAAAGAACCCATAGGATAGATGAATATAGAGAAATAGAGAGAGATTTATATTTTTAAGGATTGATTCACAAAAACCATAAGGATTAGGAAATCTTAAATCTATAGGGCAGGTAGTCTGGTACCCTAGACAGTCAGAGAAAAGTTGATGTTGCAGGCTGGAACCCAAATGCATCAGAGCAGCGGGCTGGAAATTCAGGCAGGATATCTGTGTTGCCAGTCTAAAAAGAATGATTTCTCCAGGAAAACACTCAGTTGTTGCTCTTAAAGCCTTCAACTCATTGGATGAGGCTCACCCACAATATGGAGGGTGATCCACGTTACTTAAAGTCTACTTATTTACATGTTAATCACATCGGCATCTGGTGTGACTAGTGCTTGCCCAATTGGCCACCATAACCTCCTAGCTACGTGAATGCAAAAGTAATTATCACATGACATTGTACATTTTTTTGCTTCATTGTAGATCACCTACACTGAGCTATGAAATTTGACTCAATGTTCAGGAATCCCACTTGTGTGTGTTTATTTGAGTATGGGTTACTGTTATTAGCTGTCTGAATTCTTCCAGGGCTCTCAGAAGGGAAGACCCAATGGGCGAGTGGTTACCCAGTATCACTACACCCAGTGGCCTGACATGGGAGTCCCGGAGTATTCACTGCCCGTGCTGACCTTCGTGAGAAAGGCAGCCCACGCCAAGCGCCACGCAGTGGGGCCTGTTGTTGTCCACTGCAGGTGAGCCTCCGAGATGTTCCTCTAAACTCACAGAACTGCTGATGCTAACAAAAAGGAAATCAGTAGAGCAAATGAGGGGATGAAATGACATTTGCCTTCATAAGTATTGAATACTAGGAAATAAGTATAGCAGACTCAGAATTTTGATTGCTGACTATTTCAAAGAACCAGGTATTTTTATGGTATTTATTATTGTGTATGATCATTGAATTGGATTTCAGCTTCTTAACTGTGTGAGGCACAAGGAACAGTGTTATTGTTATTAAATATTTATTACAACATATAACACTGGGATAACCCTGCTCCTAGGAGTAAATGGTCTATTGCTGAGTTATTACACCAGGTGTACATCAGAGAAGCCAAAGCTTACAGAGTGTGAGACTTTAAAATAACTTTAAACTGTTTTTAAAGACTTTGCAACTAAAACCCCTTTTTCATCTTCTTGAGTTCTTTCTAATACGTCCCATTAAATGTTTTATCAATTTATTGTTGCCCAAAAACTTTAATTTCCAGGACTGGATTCATAAAAAGCAATAATTATATTTCAAAGAAAGAGAAAAAATATGTTAGATGTTTTATTAATATTAATGTAATCAATTAATTAAGTTAATTAGTATTAACTAGCAGTTAATATTTACCAAATCCTATGTGCCGAGCTCTGTGAACACAAAAATTAAATTCATTTCTGTTTGCAGTATTTTTGCCAAAGCAATGTCTGTGTTTTTACAGAAGCAAGTGTTTTCCTTTGATAGACAGCTTATCTGACACATGCTGATTAGCTGTTCAGGAGTTATCCTCACACAAAGTTTGAGAGACCTATCTTGAGTTTTTAAAATCTGTTTGCCTGACGATAAGCTGAGGAAAACAAGAAGATGCAAGAAAAATAGCTCTGAAGGTCAGGGATTGTTTCTTAGCAAATGGAGAAGGCTATTGTGCAGAGCAGGTGCTAATTTTCCACTCTAGCACATCCCACTTGTCAAAATATTTGAAAAGAATCTCTATGAATCTTGTCCCTCTGGTAGAAGCTTTGAAGAAGTCAACAGATAATGACCCTTTAGAAATAACTGAAGTTATTCCTCACAATCTCACTGAAATGATATTTTTTAGCTGAAAGCTTTATCAAATTCTTTTTCCCATTAATGCAGAAACCTTTACAAACATGTCTACTTGGCAATGCAGACCCCGAGACCTTTTCTTTTCAAAATTTGGTGGAGCTGATGCTTTCATTTTCCTCAGGCTGCAAGTCTATTTGCTATACTCTGATACATAATATCTGTATTGTACAATATATAATGTATAAGAAATACAGTTATTGAAAATTTAAAAGTATCCAACAGAAACAGGTTTTTTTGCAGTTAACCACATGCCAAAAAAGAAACTTAAAAAGGGACTTTTAAATTTGTTATTTATGCTAAGCTATTTCAACTTTTGTTCCCTCCATTTATTTGTTCCCTCATTTACTTGGGGAAAGAAAGCACTTTAATCTACAGGACAGTAGTGACCTATTTTTAATTTATTTTACGATTAACATTGAACTATTTCTTTCTTTGTGTTCTATTCAGTGCTGGAGTTGGCAGAACAGGCACGTATATCGTGCTAGACAGTATGTTGCAACAAATTCAACACGAAGGAACTGTTAACGTCTTTGGCTTCTTAAAACACATTCGTTCACAAAGAAATTATTTGGTACAGACTGAGGTATGATTTAAATAAAATATAACTAAGGTACGCAGACATCACTGAAATGCAGGTGTATTAGTCTCCTGGGACTATCACAGCAAAGTACTACAGACCAGGTGGTTTAAAACAACAGATGCGTTGTCTCACTGCGCCGGAGTTTACAGGCCCCTGCTCCTTCAGAAGCCGCGAGGGGAAGGCTCTTTCTTGCCTCTTCTACTGTCTAGTGGCCTCAGACGTTCCCTGGCTTGTGACCCCATAATTCCAGTCTCTGCATCTGCACATGGAGATCTACCCTCTGTGTCTGTGTCCCCGTCATAAGTACATTAGTCACTACCCTACTTCAGCTGACCTGATCTTAACTAATTACATCTTTAACTTCTCTATTAAAACAGCATAACATTCTAAGATACTGGAGGGTTAGAGCTTCAATTTACCTTCTTAGGAGATACAGTTTAATCCATGACGCTAGTAACTACAAATATATCATGAATGGGCCTGCTCAATATTGTCTGTTTTGTGACCAAATGGGAAATAATTCTTTAAAATGACTTTAGAGATGATCTAGGAAAAGAGTAAGGGGATCAGTCAACACTCATCCTTCCTGTACCAGATTGCACCAAGTCTATATCAAGTTATTCATACAAATTGTGAATTAATGGATTTGTTTTTCTGTTTAAATGTTGATGGGATGAATTGTGCTCCAATTCTATCCCTTTTCAAGTCCATATATTTTACCCATATATGACATAGAACAGAATCTGAAAATCTGTATTTTATTTTTACTATTTCTAAATAAAAGTGAACTTAAATTGAGAATTAAGGATGGCATCTTGAAAGCTACAAAAAAAAAAATATGACTGAGTGGGTGTCAAATTAAATGAAACCAAATTTTCTTCGATCAAGGAAATGATATCTGTATAGTTAAGACCAGAGAAGAGTCCAAATATAAAATATAAGTGAATAAAATATAAGAGAGTAAAATATAAGAGAATTATTAACATCTGTGTATAAAATTGAGTTAAATTATATGTGAAAGGCTAAATGGAGAGTTGAGGCTGACAGAGGGGAGGACTACTAGATGTATAAAAGTCAAGGAACCCCTCTTAGAAAATGTGGGGGTGTTGAGTTTGAAGGGTAGGCAGGGGGACATTGCTTTGCCCCCCCAGATCTTTGTGCTTTCTACCCACAAATGTCAACAATACACAAGTTAAGAAAAATGAAAAGAGGTGGTTTGTCTTTCCTCCATCTGACTGCTTGCCCGTCCAGTAAGCAATCCTTCGTGGCTCCCCAAACCTTTCTTTGTCTGTCAGTAGAAGGTACCACTTTGTATCTAGGTGCATATAAAGAAAACTTGAAGTAATCTCCCTTTATTGCCATTGTTTTTCCAGGAACAGTACGTCTTCATCCATGATACACTGGTTGAGGCCATCCTCAGTAAAGAAACTGAGGTGCCAGACAGTCAGATTCATGCCTATGTTAATGCACTTCTCATTCCTGGACCAACAGGCAAAACAAAACTAGAGAAGCAGTTCCAGGTGAGTTCTCTTGGAAGTCATCACATAAACGCATGTCCCTGCATCTTCTCATGTGAGTCAACAAGGTCACGTGGGTAGGTTGAGACCCTTGTCAACACGATGGCTTTGTAGTTGAACCATCCTTCTTCTTTACAATAGGTTACGGTGCTTCACCATACATTTCAAGGAGAAACGTAATTCTCACTGGGTAGCAAGAGGAAAAGTTCTCAGAAACCCTAAACTAAAGTTAATAAATGTAAACTTGGTTCAGGAAAGGGAGGGCACAGAGTGTAAAGAGTGAACAGATAGAACTTACAATACAGACCATAGAGGTGCTCATTTTACTTTGAAAAGAAACAGACCACTTAAACATGAATGCGGTGGCTCAGGCTGTTCCTGCTACTCTTGGAAAATATCTACGTCTCACTTGAAACCCTTGGACTGGAGAAGGCCCCGTGTGAACAATAGCTACTTGAACCGCAGTCTCTCCCACGCACTGTGTCTGGAGCAGTACACCAGAGAGCAAGGTGTGTCTGGTTCTAAACCGAACCTCCCACAAGACTTCTTCTCTGACTTTCAGAATTCGCTAAGCACGTAATTCAGGAAGTGAGTGTTGCCAGACTTGCCGGGGAACCAACTCACCAAACCAAAGTGCTTACCGAGTTACAGCGTGCCACTGGGGTGAGGGGTGCTATACACTGACGTCAGCCTCTAGTCTACCCTTCAAAGCACTTTTTTCTAGGATGAGTTCATGAACTTAATTGTCAGACCTTCCTACAACAACAGTTCTGATGGGCAAAGATTTCCAAAATTGCTTACATACATATACATACACATACACACACACACACATATATACACAAACATATACAGTATTACCCAATGTCAATGAAATTCTCATTCAAATTTTCCCCTACACTATTACATAAAAGAATTGATAGAGCTAAAACTGAATAATGTGGGATAAAAATGAAAGTATCAATTATAAGGTCAGAATCCAATTAAAAAGAGAGATATTTGACTCTTTTTCCTGTTAACATCATAAATAAGGGGATGTAAGTGTGTATGTGTGTCCTGCCCTGTAAAAGAAGATTTCATTCAAGTTTATCTGTGGAAAAATTTTATTGAAATAAATTGCATGTCTATGAACAAATACTTACCAGACACCTACCAGATACTAGGCTTTTGTTTTTGGTAGTTGTACACAAAATGAATTAAAAAAAAAAAAAAGCACTCCGAGCCTCTACTCTCCTGGTATTTGCAGTGTAATGGGGGAATACAGTTAAGAAAACAGACAAACACAGAACAGTGTGAAGGATGCCATTACGTGCTTAGTGAATTCTGAAAGTCAGAGGAGAAACAGAGAAGTGTAGGAGGGCAGGTAAGGGAGCAACCTGTCAGGGAAGAATCGTGTAAGATCTTAAGGGTAGAACACAAGAGTTGGTGATTTATTGGACACTTCCCAGGAAGAAAAAAGTACTCAGATGCCTGCTTGGATACCATTTACTGTGATTTAGAATTCAGGAAGAGGAGGTGTGTGCTTGAAGGGTATGTTGGGACAGAAGACAGTGAGGTTACTTCTAACCCTACTTAAGTCTGAGGTTCTTGGGAGATATCTCAGTAAACGTGTACAGTCGGCAGTTAAATACTGTGTCTGCAGTGTGAGAAAGTGACCTGACCTGGGGAAACAGATTTGGGAGAGATCAGCTTAAAAATGGTTACTCTAATCCTTGAAATTGGATAAGATAGCCAATTAAACATGAGGCTTTTAAGAAGGCTTAGGAAAGATTATTTAAGAAAATTTGTAATTAATGCAATTGCATTTGTAATAATGAAATTTATTTGCATTATTATTATTATTGCTTAATATTTCCATGCAGCAATTCTCTGATTTCTTTTCTGAATGTATTTATGTTCATTCATTCTTTAGGAGGTTTTTGTTTCTAGTCCTTATTTTAAACATTGTTATTGTTATTAATAACAATAGCCTCTTTAGAATTTTGTGAAGGCAAAAAATGGAAACCTGATAAACACATGTATATGTAAAAGATAAAAATAAAAAAATAAAAACTAAAATGATAAACTGAAGTTCAAAATTCAAAAATTTTATACTTCCAAGTCACACTAAGAAAGTAAAAAAAATAGACTTGCAAATAGACAAGCAAAACACATCCCTGATAAAGGACTTGTATCCAGAATTTATAAATAACTCTTAAAACTTAATAAAAAATATCCCAGTCAAAATTAGACTAAATTTATGAAAATATATTTTACCAAACAAGATACAAGAATGGTTATTGAACACATAAAAAGATGCTCGACAGCATTAGAAAAATGCAAAATAAAACCACAATGAGACACCACTTCGCACCCACTAGAATAACTAATAAATTGCAGGAACAAATATTCGTGAGAATGTAGAGATATGGAAACATGCATACATTGCTGGTGGAAAGGTAAAATGTAGTTATATTCGAAAATGGGAAGTTTCTCAAAAAGTGAAATATAAAACTACCATATAAGCCAGCATATCCACTCTTAGGCATCTACCAAGAGAAATGAAAACAAGTCCCCACAAAGGCCCTTATGCGAATATTCATGGCAGCATTATTATAATAGCCAAAAACTAGAAACAACTCATCAACTAATTAATAGACAAAATGTATCCATATAATTGAACATATTCAACAATTAAAACTTACACATTCTTCATCATGGATAAAAGTCAAAAACATTATGCTAACTGAGAGAAACACATACTGTATATTTGCAGACACATGGTATGATTCCATTTATATGATATGTTCAGAAACGGCAGATAGCCACTTGGCAAACTTAACTAAAAATCATTTAAATTGTATACTTGATAGGGGAAAATTCGTGATATATTTTATATATAATCAATAAAACTGGTTATAAACATCACAAATGGTTTTATTGGTGATATACCAAAGCACAGCTAGGAAATGAGGAGCGAACACTTAAAAATGATATCTTGGGTTTCGCTGCCAGTTTAGAAGGATCACAATAATGAGAGGACCAAATTGAAAAAAAAATGGTAATTGATTAATGAAAGACCAGCCCACAAAAGAAAAAAAAAAAAAAAAAAAAAGGAAGGCATCAGGGGGTACAAGAAAATTTGGGGCTATGGAACAGAATAGAATACAAAGAAAACAATGTTTCAACTAGGAGGAAATGGACAAAGATAGTAAACGCTAATGACAAATAAGATAAGTTGGCGATGAAGGCGGCCTCTGTATTAAACCATGGAAATTTTCTTAATGTCATTTATTGATAAGTCCACCCTTCTATCAGTAATTTGTAATGTCATTCCTGTCATGTAACAGATTTCTTCATTGTGCATAATTTCTCTGATTGATTCTTCAGTTTTTCAATACTATTATATTATTTAATAACTCTTCTCTATACAGTACAAAAGAATTCTACCCTTTATTCTTTCTTTTCTAGCATAGGTTGATGCTTTTGGCTTTTTTTTTTTTTTTGTAGAGACAGAGTCTCACTTTATGGCCCTCGGTAGAGTGCCGTGGCATCACACAGCTCACAGCAACCTCCAACTCCTGGGCTTAAGCGATTCTCCTGCCTCAGCCTCCCGGAGTAGCTGGGACTACGGGCGCCCGCCACAACGCCCGGCTACTTTTTTTGGTTGCAGTTCAGCCAGGGCCCGGTTTGAACCCGCCACCCTCGGTATATGGGGCCGGCGCCTTACTGACTGAGCCACAGGCGCCGCCCGATGCTTTTGGCTTTTTACTTTTCTATGTTTAATGAAAATGTGTTCTGTGGAAATTGTAATGGATACCACATTGACTTTTATATTCAATTTAAAGAGAATCAATATCTTAACAGTATTTCCATTTATCAATATGATGTTTTTATTTATTTGGGCCTTATTCTGTGTTATTTAATTAAGCGTAATAATTTTCTATGTATACTTTTTGCACCTTGTGATTAAGGGTATTTTTTGAGACTCTGGAGATTTTGCAGTTGTTTTGTTATTGTTTATGATTGGGTTCGTTTTGTTCTAATACATTTTCTTTTTCTTTTTGTATATATATATATTTTTTATTTTTACATATACTTGTTTATTACGTTTCCATTTTTTGCCCTCACAAAATTAAAGAGGCTTAAAATTTAATAATAACAATAACAATGTTTAAGATAGGGACTAGAAACAAAAACCTCATAAAGAACGAACAAACGAACATAAATACATTCAGAAAAGAAATCAGAGAACTGCTGCATTGAAATATTAAGCAATAATAATAATAATGCAAAGAAAGTAACATTCACATTGTCAACTAAGAGTATGTCTATTATAGAATGCTTTGACTCTGAGATTCAGTATGGAGTCATCAGTTAACTTCTTCATATTATTTTTTTTAAGTCTCAAAAAATAGACAACTAATATTTATAAATAAAAGTAAAAGATAATTTCAAAAAAGAGATCATGCCAAATCTTATCCAGGGGTCCTCAAACTGTGGCCTGCGGGCCACAGGAGGCATTGTGATTGTATTTGTTCCTGTTTTGTTTTTTACTTCAAAATAAGATATGTGCAGTGTGCATAGGAATTTGTTCATAGTTTTTGTTTTAAACTATAGTCCGGCCCTCCAATGGTCTGAGGGACAGTGAACTGGCCCCCTATTTAAAAAGTTTGAGGACACTGGTACAATAGAAAAAGAAGAAATACTTCTCATCCTCATTTATAAGTGAAATATGTTTGTAATTTCCCCTTTATAATAATATATTTTCTCCAATTTTAATATCAGGTGTACCCAGATCAAGTAGAATGATTTCATTCTAATACATTTTCTAATCACTCAGCCAATGAACAATTTTGTTGATTTTGTGTATATATGTTAACTGAATTCTAATAACATTTTTGTTTCTCTTGATGTTCTTTGTAGACAATCATATCCTCTGCAAATCCTTTTCAACATTTTACACATTTTTATAGTTTAACCCAATTTCCAATATAATGTTGGATAATAGTGTCAATAGCTGACATTCCTTGTTTTTTCTTGAACCTAGTATGAAAATTCCCCAAGTTTGGGCGGCGCCTGTGGCTCAAAGGCGTAGGGTGCCAGACCCATACCAGAGGTGACAGGTTCAAACCCAGCCCCAGCCAAAAACTGCAAAAAAGAAAAGAAAAGAAAAGAAAAGAAAAGAAAGAAAGAAAGAAAGAAAGAAAGAAAGAAAGAAAGAAAGAAAGAAAGAAAGAAAGAAAGAAAGAAAGAAAGAGAAAGAAAACCCAATCTTCCTTCTATTCCTAGTTTACTAAGAGTTTTTGTTATGAACAGTATAGACTTACACTGACTACTTTTTCTGTGTCTATTGATTTATATAATTTTTATACCAAAATATATTAATATTTTGTAATGTTAAATCATTTCACTTTTGTAATGAACCTTACAAACACTAATTGATCAAAATATTAGAAAAATACACTTCTGTATTGTCTGATATTTTACTGATATTTTAAATAGGATTTTATTGATATTGGCTTACAAATATCCTGTTTTACCCTTGGACTGTATTGTATCAAATTTATATTTATTCAGTATACTAGTTTGGTTAGTTTTCCACCTGGATTTTTACTAACATTTGAAATTTTCTGTTTCTTAAAAAGTTGGTAAAACCTCATGTTAACTTCTTTCAGGACTGGTTATATTTTAGAGACGAGATTTTAAGCCACTAATTTGATAGCTTTAATGGTTACCTTTAACAGATTTATTTAATGGTCTAGTTGGGTTTTCCATTTTTTTGAGTGAATTTTAGGCTCATTGGCCATCAAGATTTCTTTGTGATGACCACCTTTGCATATTCGTACTTCATTGTAATTTATTAATTTGTAGAGGTTCTTGATGTCTTGAATGTCAATCTATAATCTGTTTAAAAAATTGCAAATGTCTTCAGTGTCTTTCTTCACACAGAGGTTTATTTTTTCTTCAAGAGTTCTGCAAATTATATTTTTACTTAAAAAGTCTTTCTCTAACCTGACATCAACAAAAGATACTTTCCACTATTTTCTTATACAACTTTGCTTTCACCTTTAATTATTTAATCCACCTTCAATATATTTTAGTGCTTGTAGTGTGATAAAGATATAATTTTTTTGTTTGATTAAAAAGATTAAAGATATTTACTACTTTTATAACAGACTATAGATTTACATTCAAGACATAAGAACCCTTACAAATGAATAAAATCTGCAGTCATGCAGAAACTAAGAAAATGCAAGTAAAAACCACAATATACCATTTTTATTTACAAGACTGTCAAAAATTAAATACTTACATGACTCCTAATTCTCTATAGAAATCCTCACATGCATGCAATTAAGAAGCATGCACAGGATATTTATAGTTACAAAGCTTGAAATAGGAAAACATTGGAAATAATCCAAACATTCACTAGTTGGGGAATAGATAAATAGAATCTGGGTTATCCATGTAATGGAGTACTAAATATTAGTATCTTATGTTAGCTGGGTCTTGTGTGTGTGTGCATGTGTGTGTCTGAGCCATCTGAGTGACTTTAATGAAATAAACTATATATACATGTGTGTGTGTATATATATATATACATTTTTTTTTTAACTCCCTTGCTTAGCTCCTCAATCAATCAAATATACAGCAGAGTGACTATTCTACAGCTCTAAAGCAATGCAACAGGGAAAAGAACAGAACTTCTTCTATCATCCCTGGTAAGTTATGTTGACTCTTGAAATAATTTTTTTTTAGCAATAAAATCCTTGTAGACAATTTAGCAATAATTGTATATCTTCAGACAAATGCAGTACACTCAGCTTTTTATTTTTTTATTTTCTTCCTTTTTTTTTTTTTTAAGAGACAGAGTCTCACTTTGTCACCCTCGGTAGAGTCCTGTAGCATCACAGCTCACAGCAACCTCCAACTCCTGGGCTTAGGTGATTCTCTTGCCTCAGCCTCCCCAGTAGCTGGGACTACAGGTGCCCACCACAACACCTGGCTATTTTTTTGTTGCAGTTTGGCTGGGCTGGGTTCGAACCCGCAACCCTCTGTATATGGGGCCAGCACCCTACTCACTGAGCCACAGGCGCCGGCCCACACTCAGATTTTTCTGTATGGCCAATATGTAACTGTTAAAGAGGACTCATAAACCCTTGAAGTCTCATCTAAGAATACGAAGTGTATAGATAAATTGGCTTGCAGATCAAAGACACTCAACTTGATAGAAGCAGCTCTGTTGTACATTTGGCAGTGAGGAAGGAATGGTACAGTGCTGTGAGCATGTTCGTTGACAATGAGTGTTCTGTGTTCCAGTGGAAAGATCGAGGGTTGGCATTTCATCCCTGAGTGGGGAAGGCACAGACTACATCAATGCCTCCTATATCATGGTAAGTCGGAGAGTCATTGGGGACACTGCATGCCATTTGGTGTTAGGAGAATCACAACCAGAATAGGCAGCCTGAGGAAAAGACTGCTGACGTGGGCAGCACCATTCATAAATACGAGCCAAATCTGACGACTGCAAGAGTTGCCCTCAGCAACAAATGGAATAACAGCTTTCCTTGAGGCTTTAATCTGTGCTGGGTCTGAAGAAACCTCAAGAAAGACCCATGAGTAAATGCAGAAACCCACACTCACCATTCAGGGCTGATGAATAGATACAAAATGTACGCTTGCCCATCTAAGAGGCTTCACTTCATTTACCAAGGCAGAGTCCCTGAGGAAACTCAAGATACACTGGCTTCAGGGAAGCTCATTCTCACAAGATTATCACTCCAGGTTTGCCCTGCAACCTGGACTCACTGGGGACTTGGATTTCTAAAGACACAACCCTTTCATTCTGTATTTAGAGTTTCTCTGTGAGGGATAGTGCTTTAGTACCTGTTATGTGACCTTCAGTATCATCTTCAGATCAACAAGTCGCAGAGCCTGACTTCATATGAAAAGCTACTAATTCCTATTCCACAATCTCTGCTCTATTTGTCCAGCAAAGACAATATTGAGGAATATCCATGCAAAAAGCAGGGAGATGTGTGGTTGTGGGGTCTAAATACATTTCACCTTTCAAATAAGCCTATGGGGGTCAGGAAGGAGATTAAAAGCAGAAGGGGCTGGGAGAGCCATGATCTGAGTAAGTAACAACAAGGAAATCATGATTAATCCAGCAGCACCAGACTCCACGTTTCTGCAGCAAAATCTGCAAGGGGTGTCCCTAGTAGAAGGAGTCTGCTTTTGTAGAGGCAACCAAGGTGCCCGGACACCAAAGTGTCCTGTTGTGAGTAGATGTGAGGTTGGTTTTCTGCCACTGGGACTTGTGGAGAGTGAAAAATGTAAACACTCCTATAGATTTCCACTCTATCTAATGTGGAAGACACTTTCCACAAGGCATTTTGGGAAGTCTGCTCCTAGAGGTGGGTTCTTTTTTATTTATTTATTTTTAATTTTTTTATTTTAATTTATTTATTTTGAGACAGAGTCTACTTTCTTGCCCTCAGTAGAGTGCTGTGGTGTCATAGCTCACAGCTGCCCCAAATGAGTAGCTGGGACTACAAGCACCTGTGATAACACCCAGCTATTTTTTTTTTTTTTTCTTTTAAGAGACAAGATCTAGCTCTTGCTCAGGCTGGTGTCCTGAGCTCAAGCAATCCACCTACCTTGACCTCCCAGAGTGCTAAGTTTACAGGCTTGAGCCACCATGCATGCATGTGTTGTGAATCAAACACTTTTGAGTTTCCCTTTCAGTTTAGCTGGTACAAAAGAACATCAGCCAGTAGAGAATCCACCTGCATGGGTCCTCAGGGCAATCTCAACTTCAGGAGTCAGATTGCAGCCTTGGCTCTAAAGCCACAACTACAATGTGAAAGTTTAAGAGTCTTAAATACTTACATGGTTCTCTGGGAGGCCACACACACAGGGCTTTGGGGGTAGCAGGTGGGACAAAGAGAAAAGGACTCTAGGCCACAGCTGTTACTGAGTCCCATGTTGTTTTCCAAACAGATTTCTCAGGGAAGTCTTAATTGGTGCATTTAAAGCAAGAGGCTTTACATCTTTTATGTTTACCTGGATGGAGTTGAAACATATTCTTCCTACTAAAGTATCTCAAGAATGGAAAAAAAAAATCCAATGTACTCAATACTAATATGAAACCAATATATAAACAAATAGATGCTCATAGGGATAATAAAACACAAAGATAGTCTAGCAAGGGGGAGGCGTGAGGAGGGAGAAGGGGAGGGCATTTGGCGGGATCTCACTTAATGTCCACAATGCAAGGATATTCTTCACACCTCCTTCTGCCAAGGGCTCTTCTACAACTTGAACTTTACTTTGGAAGTGAGAACATTGTAACCTAAAAATGTGTACCCTCATATTAATTTGAAATTTTGAAAAAGGAAAACATTAGTCACATCAAGAAAGGTTTTTGCATCAAAAAATAAAATGAAATAAAACAAGTAAGCTCAATCCCGGGAGGTCATGTAGTGACTGAGAGGCAGTCACTGTGGCATATCTGCACATGGGTGTGAGGGTCCGAGGGGCCAGCCATGCAGGATGCTTCCACCTGTTCCAGAGCGAAGTGGTCATCAGGGAGCTTTTCAAGGCAGATATCTGAATTGACCACATTAAGGAAGGAACTGGGGCTAAAGGGTGTAGAACTGGAAACTGCATCAAGGGTGACTGAGCCCTGCTTACTTCTGTAAGAGAAAGTTCAACTTATAGTTAAAAGGTACCATAAAATGTATAAGCACTCACTACGCAATGATAGGTAACCTTGAGTACTATACTTAACTTCTTAAGGTAAACCTGGGCACAGCACTTAGGTTCTGAAGCCCCAGTTTAATAATCTGTAAAATGACAAGGGTGGGCAGATATCAGTTCTAATCTCATGGTATTGCAATGAGGAATAAATGGGGACTTGAGGAAGAAAATATTTAGTGCTATATCTACATACTGCAAGTGGCCAGTGAGCATTGGTTATTATAATGCAATTATTATGCATGGACACAATCTGCAATTCCAAAGACTACTTTGACTTAAAGTTCATTGTCATAAATATTTATCTGAATGTTTAAAAGCATACATCAGGGCTCTTTTTATCTTCTCTTTGGTTTTATAGGGTTATTATCAGAGCAATGAATTCATCATCACCCAGCACCCCCTTCTTCATACCATTAAGGATTTCTGGAGGATGATATGGGACCATAATGCCCAGCTGGTGGTTATGATTCCTGATGGTCAAAACATGGTAAATCCCTTAGGTCACCCTTAGTGTTTTCTATGCAGGGGAAATATCAGGTTATAACTGTCAGAAGTCCAGCATACAAGCAAGCAAAGTAATTTTGTGTTCAACTAAATACCTAATGTTATTGGGGTCATACTTTGTCTGCTATTGAGCATGGTTTGGTTATACAGCATCCTAGGTCAGAGGGATGAATGACAGCTTTCAATGAAAGTAGATTAAGTTAAGTTAAATTTATACATTTTGTGACATCGCTTAAGAAAATTAGGATTACAACTTTGAATGAAGTCACTCTATACATTTCTGTTTACATTTGTTTAATAATGTTAAGATACTTGGAGATTCCCTTGGTTTAAGGAGGTCCCTAGAAATTATGAAATTAAACAAGACACTTGGACGACTCCTAGTATACAAAGGACTTTTTAGTATCAAAAATAAAAGGTACAAAGCAGTGTTTCTCAACCTTCCTAATGCTGCAGCCCTTTAATACAGTTACTGTGGGTCACGACCCACAGGTTGAGAACCAGTGGTATACAGTTTCCTTTGTATGTGTGTTTTGGAAACCCAAAAAGTGAAATAAAATTAATATTTCATTTAGACTTTACAGATATACTTAACTTTGCTATTCAGTTATTCTTTACAAAGTTATACCCACCGTTCTAAACGAGGCTAGAAATTGCTGAACTCTTAAAATGAATTGAATCCTCTCCACTTGGTTCTCAGTATAGAAAGAACAAGCTTACCATTGTTATTGGTAAGTTGAGAGTCCAAAATAACAAGATAATAGTTTGAGGTTTTAAGTGTAACATTTTATTCTGCACATCGATCTGGCAGAAGATACCGGGAAGACTTTTAGAACAAATTCTCAGATTCAAAGAAAAATTCAAATTGGAATTTTTGTGCCAATTAATGAAGCTTTATTTCACAATCTGACTTATTAGGCCTTTTATTAAAATCTAGACTCTTTGGTTTTTAATCCCCCAGGCAGAAGATGAATTTGTTTACTGGCCCAATAAAGACGAGCCTATAAATTGTGAGAGCTTTAAGGTCACTCTTATGGCTGAAGAACACAAATGTCTATCTAATGAGGAAAAACTTATCATTCAAGATTTTATCTTAGAAGCTACACAGGTAAGCATATAAGTTAGCAAACTTTCATCTTAAATATGTGTTAAACATATGTTCACTTAAGGATCTTTCCCCAAAATGAAAAGAAAGATTCTGATTTTTTTCCAAATTGTGACAAATTAATAAATATTACTTTCTTTGTCACTATCATTTTCAAAATCTTATAGAATCATTAAACAATTAGTCATCATTAGATTACACCATTTCTTTTTCTTTCTTTTTTTTTTTTTTGCAGTTTTTTTTGGCCGGGGCTGGGTTTGAACCCGCCACCTCTGGCATATTAGGCCAGCGCCCTACTCCTTTGAGCCACAGGCACTGCCCACACCATTTCTGAATTCTTTTTTTTTTTAATTTTTGCAATTTTTGGCCGGGGCTGGGCTTGAACCTGCCACCTCCGGTATATGGGGCCAGCGCCCTACTCCTTTGAGCCACAGGCGCTGCTCCATTTCTGAATTCTTCACTCACAGAAAATGAAAGCTTTCTCTTTTATTCCAAGCTAGTGACTAATAGAATTTAGTTTGAAAATAAACACAATAAAAAATAATGTTGTTAATTCTAATTTTTGTAATGCAAGCCCTTACCTTGTAGTCTCTTAAGTGAAATGGGAAAACACTACCTGCTGGAGCTGACAGCTCCCTACCAATGCGGAGTTGATGACTGATAAGAGAAGTAATGATTTGACAAGTGAAGAAGTGCTTCCAAAACATGTGGGACAATAAGCTAGGATTGTTTTACTAAACTCTTGATTATGCAAAAAGAACTACCGTTATCTACAAGACAACATATTGTTTTATTAAGCTCTTGGTTATATACAAGATATTTATTATCAAATTTTTTGTCAATAATTATTTACATAGAGCTGTAGTAAAATACTAAAAGACCCTAATAATGATGGCTAAGGCATGTGGATTCAGACTACCTTCTCAATCAGAAAAAGACTAAATAATGTTTTAGGTGGTTTAAATGTTTACTTTACCCTGATTCTGAAACTGGCAAACCACATATATTACGAGTATATAAGACAATTCTCTGTTCTTTAGAATACTTGAATGACCAAAACTTATAAACTCGATAATACAAATACATTAATAACGTAATCAGTATGTCAATGGAATCATATTCTGATTGACTGTTGACTCCAGTTGCACTGATGAACAAGGCCACCTTGAGACAGTGAACTTACATTCCTTATTTGTATAATGAGGGGCAGAAGCTAGAACTCTGAGGTCCCTGACAGGTCTTAGTAGTCCACTGGCCATTGTTTCCTCAATACTTCAGAAGACACCATTCAGATCTACCATCTCTCATGCCTTCCTCCCATCGCTTCCAGTTAGTAAAAAAATTATTACACAAGTAATAATCATTAGATATTATCTTGTCATGCCCACTATCCTGATCACTGACCATGTCTACTATCTTACTTGGCCTTGGGAAATCAGCATAGTTTTTTCCTTAGTGTTATGCACAAAACAAACCAGAAAATACACGTTCATGGTTGATCCCAATTCAGCATATTTCATCTATGTAAATCAGCTGTTCTAGACACTTTGGTTACTCAGGAGCCTGACCCAGGGTTTGGCAGTGTTTCTAAAACAATGGCCCAGAAAGAAAGAAAGACTAACATGAGGGATTCCATGAACTTCACACATCTATAGGCGCTTTCCCCCTATTCTCACAACATTTCATAGACAGGATTCATTTCATAGTATCCAGGAAATTAGGTTTTAACTGCTGAACTCAAAAGCTAAGGCAATTTTGAATATTTACTAAATATATAAAAAATGTATAAAGTATGTGCCAGATATAAAATGATAACAATAAATTACTGAGTACCTACCACTGCATTCAAGGAAACCTGTATGTTTGAAGTCTTTCCTATGCTTCCTATTTCATTCTCTCTTCTCCTCTCTTCAGATGTGGCCTCTCCCAGAGTTGGTGTTTATTGCTTTCTGGGTTTACTTTATGATTTTACCTTTTGCCTTTGTTTTCCTGAATGCTATTCCGGTCACTTTTGAACTTTATATAAATAATGATATGTATATTTTTTAGAAATTTGCTACTTCCCTCATTATTATTCTGCTGAGGTTTATACATGTGATTGATGTAGTTCAAAATAATTTACTTGTGCTGCTTAGCATTCAGATTATAAACATACTTTTTCTATTATACATTTGAGTTTTTACTTATTTATTTCTTGTGGTTTGTTTTGTTTTTTTGTCATCACTGACACTGCTGATATTAGTATTTTCAGACACATGCAAAATTTTCTCTTGGGTATACGCTGGGCCATTGTGTATAAGCATATTAACATTATTCAACCACAGAGTGGTTCTACCAAGCTAGCCTCCCATCAGCAGTATAGATGTGATCTGGAATCTCTACATCTTCACTGGTGCTTATGATGAGAATGAAGTGACAGCTCATGGGGTTTCAATTTGCATTTTTATTGTTGAGAATCTTTATGTAAATGTATTGGCCATTTAGATTTCATCTTTTGTGATGTGTCTGTTCATGGTTTTTGCCCATTTTCCTGTTAGGTTATTTATCATTTACTTACTGATATACCAAAAGTCTTTTAATATTCTGGATACTGATCCTTTGTCAACTGCAAATGTTGCACATACCTTCTCCCAATTTGGAATTTGGCTTTTTTATTTTCTTTGTGATCTTTTGTGGTAGATAAAAGCTTTAAAGTTTGATCTATGTGAATTTATTAATCTTTTCCTTTCTGGCCTTCATAAGAAACCCATCATTTATTATCTTTAAACAAATTCCTTTCTTACCCTGAAATCATGAAGATACTCTCCTACATTGTTTTCTAAATGTTTTTTTAGTTCCCCCGGAATTGATTTTTTTTTTATTATATTTTATGAGACATGGGTTCAGTTTTGTTATTTTCCATGTAATACCCATTGTCCCAGCATCACATAGATGCACAGTATCGGTACCATCGTGAATCCAGTTTCTGTATATTTCCAGGCTTGTTTCTAGGATCTTCATTTTATTCCATTGGTCTCTGTGTCTACTCCCCTGCCAGAACAGTAGTAGCTGAATTCTTAAAGCTTATAATAATTACTGACACCTGATGAACTAATCCCTATTTTATTTGTCTTCTTTAGGAATATATTGGCTGTTTGGCCCTTTGGACTTCTATATAAAATTTAGGTTCTGCTACTTGTTTAGCATTTATTGAGTACCATTATGAATCAGGATAAAGAGACGTAATTCATGGTGTCTGGTTAGTCACTTACGCAAGAATCAGAACTGGAACAACAGTTGAAACTTAGACTTCCATCTCCTTGCCATCATTTTTCCCACTGCCCACTGTGTTATGCCATCTTATTCTTCCCTGAGGCAAGCTTGGGGATGGGTAACCTTTGAAGAGGTCTATGCTATTTTTAGAACAAATTTGAACACTGAAGATTTAGTTTTTAATTTAAATTCAGCAGTTCAGATACATCTTTGGTATGGTCTTTGGATGTTTCGTTGTTGGTTAGCATTGACATGATATGCCCACGCATAAGGTTTATTTTTAGAATAAAAAAAAGAAATTGCACTTTCTGATGCTTCTGAGTAAACCTTTGCATGACTATTTCTGCTCTCTGTGAAAGATGTGCGGGCACTACTGCTGTTCACTCACTCATGCCACTCAGTTTCATTACCTTACAGTAATGCATAACCTTCCCCAGTTAATCCACTCTTGATAAAGTGTCACTAACCACCATTCCTCTTTTAAAAATATGGTTTTCTTAGGTTATAACTGGGTTATAGCTTTCATGTGAAAGCCATAAACTAGTTTCATAGTAGGGCTGAGTACATTGGGTACTTTTTCTTCCATTCTTGAGATACTTTACTAAGAAGAATATGTTCCAGCTCCATCCATGTAAACATGAAAGAGGTAAAGTCTCCATCTTTCTTTAACGCTGCATAATATTCCATGGTGTACATATATCACAATTTATTAATCCATTCGTGGATGGATGAGCACTTGGGCTTTTTCCATGAATTAGCAATTGTAATAGGGGGAAGGGGGAAAGGGAGGGGAGGGAGGGGGGATGTGGCGGAGGGAAGATGATTGGTGGGATTACACCTGTGGTGCATCTTACAAGGGTATATGTGAAACTCAGTAAATGTAGAATGTAAATGTCTTAACACAATAACTAAGAAAATGCCAGGAAGGCCATGTTAACCAGTGTGATGAAAATGTGTCAAACGGTCTATAAAACCAGTGTTTGGTGCCCCATGATCGCATTAATGTACACAGCTATGATTTAATAATAATAAATAAATAAATAAAATAAAAATGCAAAACTATGCCTTTAAAAATAAATAAATTCAAAAATGGTTTTCTTTTTTCTAACAGGATGATTATGTGCTTGAAGTGAGGCATTTTCAGTGTCCCAAATGGCCAAATCCAGATAGTCCCATTAGTAAAACTTTTGAACTTATAAGTATTATCAAAGATGAAGCTGCCAACAGGGATGGGCCTGTGATTGTTCATGATGAGTAAGTTCTACTTGTTAAATTGCTTTACAACTGAGCGGTCTCTTGGGTGTATGTATATTTCTACTGTGTTCAGACTAAGCTAATGCTTTGCACCAGCTCTGCTGATTCAGCCATGGAGATTATTAGCTTATTATCAGCAAAGTTAGCACAGACCATTATTTTTTCACTTCATATGACGCTCTTGTTGAAAGCTGAAGATGGGTTCATGATCATAAGAATCTACTCTTTCATTTTATACTGAGAATACTTTGCATGATGAGTCAGTGTTTGAGCACTGGAATTTTACAGCAGCTAATGAAAGAGACATTTTTCATGGTCATCACTTCCTGGCAAAGAGTGAAATTGCTATGATTTTTACTTATCAGAAATATGAATCTTTATCCCATAAATCTTTCCAACCTTTTTTTTTTAACAAAAAAACAATAAAAATGTGTATGCTGGAATTATATACACATTATATATGATACTTATACATGTGTGTATGTTATAATCTTGGTCAGATCATTTTTTATTTAACGTTAACCCCTTTCATAGTATAAAAAACAAGCAAATATTAAATTTTTTAAAAGCCTGCCATTTATTAATATCAACACTTGCCAATGTTTCAAATGAAACCATAGTTCTATGCATAAAGCAAAAAGAAACACGATTGATTAAAATTTTCATGTTTTTACTGCAAAGTTATCAAGGTTGTCTTCTCTGTGAATTCCAAATGTGACTATTTGATGCATCTGAATGGAGCGTTTGTCCCTTTCTTTTGCTACAAGGCATGGAGGAGTGACAGCAGGAACTTTCTGTGCTCTGACAACCCTTATGCACCAACTGGAAAAAGAAAATTCCATTGATGTTTACCAGGTAGCCAAAATGATCAATTTGATGAGGCCAGGAGTCTTTGCCGATATTGTAAGTAACAAAGCAGTGAACCAAACTTTTCATAGTTAAGAGTACTGCTTCCTTCCTGGAGGCTACTCTATCACAGATCAAGAAAGATCACATAGACTGACAACAGTTGCATGTAGTTTCAAGCAGAATTACAAGCCCTTGGAACCAAAACAACAGACAATAAATATTTAAAGTTTGTCTTCCAAAGAATGATGGTTAAAAATTTTTTAATTTCATGTGCTCCTTTTTACACAATAGGGAACATAGTATAAATGCAACAATGAGGGAGGCTTAGGTGAATGTAGAAGTCATAAGCTCGTCTTCCACTCCTTGGTCTTTGTATGTATATATGTATAGGGTCCATCTTCAACATTCTAGCCCAACCAGTTGGTAGGAGGTCAAGGTAATCCTTGTACATATGAACTTCAGAGGAGACTTTATTAAAATTCTCATTCAGGCCAGCTGTGTTGTGTCAAGCTTGTCCTGTGTGAAACATCTTTCTGGAGATGAAAATTTCACAAATACATGTGATGATGCACTGGGTCCCATGTGGTCCTAATGGTTTTCCACTAGGGTACTAATAGCTGGCTCGAGTTCTATGCAGATGCCTGTCCTCAAACCACCTGGAATGGCACCTATAAGAGAGAAATTGCATCATTTTTCAAAATGCTACTACTCCGAGATCCCAGAAGAGCACCTGCTCACCAAAACAGAACATAAGACCAGACAGGCTCAGACTGTGAAATTCTTCTTGATAAACAGTGGGTCTTGGGAAAGAACTGCACTCTACTTGGGTCCCTGGGCTGATGGTGCTGTCATTTCTGAGACCTCTCCATAAATACACAGACCTGGTGGATTTCAGAACAACTAGAGAAAGAATAAAAAGCTTATTTTGAGTGAATTACAGGTGCCTAGTGTCAGAGGTTCCTCTACAAGCTAACAAAAGCCTGTCACATAGCTATCTGATTCCATGGAGTAAATAAATAAGAACGGAGTGCTTATCATTGGTAAATATATGTGGGCAATATTCTAGGTCAATGAATATTCTGTAATTGAAAAGTCACTTTAATTTAATCGGAAGGAGACATTAGCGTAGATGGTGTACCTCTATTGAGACTATCCAAGCCCTGAACACAGTGCTCTTCCATGAGTAGTTCTGAAGTGTGTCTAAAATGATTCCTTCTTTCTACGATGTGTGTCTTCACGAAGCTTCCTCTGCATGACCTCCCATTTTCTGTTCTCTAGGAGCAGTATCAGTTTCTCTACAAAGTGGTCCTCAGCCTTGTGAGCACGAGGCAGGAAGAGAATCCATCCACCTCTCTGGACAGTAATGGGCCAGCCTTGGCTGATGGAAACATAGCTGAGAGTTTAGAGTCTTTAGTGTAACACCGAAAGGGATGTGGAAGCCCACACCTGAGCATTGTTTTCCTCCTTCTAAAATTAGACAGGAAAATCAGTCTAGTTCTGTTATCTGTTCACGTCCCATCACCTGACAGTAACTTACATGACGTAGGATTCTGCTGCCAAATTTATATCATTAACAATGTGTGCCTTTTTGAAAGACTTCTTGTAATTCACTTATTATGTTTGAACTAAAATGATTGAATTTTACAGTATTTCTAAGAATGGACTTGTGAGGTTTTTTTTCTGTATTGATTTTAACAGGAAATTTCAATTTATAGATATTAGGAATTCCCAATTACACAAAATATTTGTTTTTAGTGTCAAATTTTTAGCTGCCTTTGTAACAATCATCAGGTTTGCTAGAAATATAACTTTTAATATAGTAGACTGTAAATAAAACACTGTTCCCTATGATATACAACATTTTACAAATGTAGTATTCACTGAAAGTAGAAATAATCTGATACTTACTGTAAATACCGCTCTAGTGTCTCCATGGACCAAATTTATATTTATAATTGTAGATTTTATATTTTACTACTGAGTCAGTTTTCTAGTTCTGTGTAATTGTTTAGTTTAACGGTGTAGTTAATTATCCATTCTTACTCAAATCTTCTGATGTTGTCTTGTGTTATCTAAGTGATTAACTCGATTTCAGCATGTAATTTTAACTTTTGTGAAAAATAGAAATACCTTCATTTTGAAAGATGTTTTTATGAGAATAACACCTTACCAAACATTGTTCAAATGGTTTTTATCCAAGGAATTGAAGAAATAAATATAAATATTGTCATCAATTTGTGTTTGCTTGTGGAGTGTTGTGCGGAGTCATGTGTGGCAGAAGATTGTGGGCATGGGTCCTACTGGGATGATGGAAGCAAAAAGAAAAAGAAAGAAAAAAGGAAAGAAAGATGGAGGAAGGAAGAAAGGAGGGAGGGAGGAAGGGCCAGTGGAATGAGACAGTATATAGAGTTATGATTTGGGGGGTTGAGGGAGGAAGATCATTTGAGGCCAAGAGTTTGAGACCAGCCTGAACAACATAGTGACTTTCTGTCTCTAAACAACAACAAAACAAAAATGAAAACAAAATGCAGAAAGACCTGAGAAAGAGCCCCCTCTCTGTGCGATTACAAGATAGTCATCTGTAAGAAGGCAATCACTTACCAGACATAGAATCTGCCAGCACCTTGATCTTAGACTGTCAGCCTCTAGATAGTGAGAAATGTTAATAAATTCCTTATGCTTATAATCCACCCAAATTATAGTATTTTTATTACAGCAGCTCAAATGGCCTAAGACAGGGAATTGGGGAAATGTTACTGAAAAACTAAGACCATGATGTACCAAGAAATGTTGTGAACCTTTGGTTTAGAAATTAGTTGAGAATTAGAAGCAGGCAGATTCACTAGGCAGAGATCCAATGTAAACAAAGGTCAGGCTAAATAGGAAGTTGGAAACGGGGAGAATAGGGAACCAGGAAGATGATAAATGCCAGAGGGGAAAAAGATTAGAGTTCCCATGTGAAGGTACATTGTCAGGATCCAAGAGCTCTGTGGAACTGAAGTTCAGGAAAACAGGATCATCAGCCACAGATAGACTGCAGTACCTCACCCGCAGTGTTTTATAGCACTGCCTGAGAAGGCAGGAGATTAACTCTGTTATTAAGGAGTGTACTATTTCCTTTTTTTTTTTTTTTTTTGCGGTTTTTGGCCGGGGCTGGGTTTGAACCCACCACCTCCGGCATATGGGGCCGGTGCCCTACTCCTTGAGCCACAGGTGCCGCCCAGGAGTGTACTATTTTCTTAAATGTTCTTATCAAAAAAGGATGCTGGATATTGCCAAAACCCTTTTCTGCATCAATTGAGAGAATTAGATGGTCTTTGTTTTTAATTTTATTTATGTGGTAAATTTATGGATTTGTGTATGTTGAACCAACCTTGCATCACTGGGATAAAACCTACTTGATCTTGGCGTGTAACTTTTTTTAATGAGTTGCTATATTCTGTTTGCTGGGACCTTGTTGAATATTTTTGCATCACTATTCATTAATAATATTGGTCTACAGTTTTCTTTTTTTGTTGGGTCCTTCTTTGGTTTTGGAATCAGAGTGGTATTTGCTTCATAGAACATTTTGTGGAGGATTCCTTCCTTCTCTATGTTTTAGAATAGATTATGTAATATAGGTACTGGTTCCTTTTTGAAGTTTTGGTAAAAGTCATCTGTTCCTGGGTTTATCTTTTTTGGAAGATTTTGCATAGTTGATGCTATTTCAGTGCTCACAATTGGTGGGATCTCACCTAATGTGCACATTGTGAGGGTGTTCAGCAGGCCCTTTTGGTGAAGGGCATCACTACAACTTGAACTTTACCTTAGAAGTGAAAACAATATGACCTACAAGTTTGTACCCTCATATTTATTTGAAATTTTAAAAAAAGAATGAGCGACTAATAAACCTCAAAAACATCATAATAAGTATTAAATTCAAAAGCAAAAAAAAACTAAGGAAAGCACTGATCTGCAAGAATGCCCAGCACAGGAAGGCTGTGAAGCTTTATTTAAACCATGTTCTCAATGTATGTTTCCCAGACCAGAAGCAAAAGTGGAAACTTGATAGAAATGCAGACCTACTGTATCAGAAACTCTTAAACATAGGGCCCAGAAATCTAATACTTGCTGAAGTTTGAGAACCACTGCTCTGTAGTAACAATGCTTGCAGGAGCCTACAGATTCCTCAAGCAACATCAGAAAATTTTCACCAAATTCTTAAAGTTAAAATTGATTAGTTTTCCTTATAATGAGAGCTTTCCTTTAAAGCAAGTAATTATGAGAAGTATGAAATAGACCCCTCCCCAGAAAAAATTCCAACAAACAGTAGCATGCCACAAATTCCAAAATATTGATAAGCACCTCTCTACAAAGGTACAAAAATAATTAATAAGCTTTTTTTCTCATCCTCTGGGAGGAAGGACAGAAGGATAATTATAAATTCTTTGGTTGCTATTCTAACCTTGCCTCCTTATCCTCTTGTTTTAGCAGTTTTGATTTATCACCACCTGCAGTGTCTAATCATAAGCTGGCCTGAACCAGTTGTTCATTCGTCATAATTATTTTGTCTATTTTTCCCTTATCCTTTGTCCCAGAAACAAATAGCCTTTGAGGCAGTACAGAATTTTTTCTTCCCCTTAATGTTATTAGTGATGTTCCTTGCACAATGTTGTCCAAGAGAAAATAATTATGAAATAACATACATGATAGTTAAGCATGTTTACACACATTTTAAATAAATATGTTCTGAAACAAATTAAAAAGAAAATCAAAGACAGCAATTTTTCCTCATTTCTTGACCTTAACTCTGAGAAAACAGTCAATTATGACACAAGGAAAACAAACGAAGCCAGGAATTTCACTCATGTGCTTCTCACCTAATTATTTCTGCCCATTACCAAAATTTCATTCATTGTTTAAATGCATCCACAGCTTTTATCCATATGTTGTTTTATTAATAATTGTAGCCTCATGGGGAATACATTTTTATTCTCCTCTTTGTGTTGTTATATAGGTATTTTTATTATACATTCTCTATAATCCCATCATTGTCAAGGCTATATAATATTTCCATCCAGTATAGTAGTTTTAAACTGGGAACAATATTGCCCCCCAAGGGACATTTGGCAACGTCTGGAGACATTTTTGATCATCAGAACTAGGCGGGAGGGTGGGGATGCTGCTGGCAAGACCTGTGTAGAAGCCAGAGATGGGCTGCACATTCCACAAAGCACAGGACATAACCCCCCATGAAATGTCAACAGTGCCAAGATAGGGGAACCCTGCTCTTGTGATATGCCACAGCTCTCAGGATCATTTTTCTAATGTTAGCTGTTCAGGGTCTTTCAAATTCTCCCTATTGCAATACTATGATAAACATTTCCTTATGTAAAAAGTTTTTACCATGTTTAGGATTATTCCTAGGATCATTTCCTGTAAGAGATGTTTGGGGACTGAAAGTTGTTTTTTGTTTGTTTGTTTGTTTGTTTGTTTTGTAGAGACAGAGTCTCACTGTACCGCCCTTGGTAGAGTGCCGTGGTGTCACACGGCTCACAGCAACCTCTAACTCTTGGGCTTAAGCGATTCTCCTGCCTCAGCCTCCCAAGCAGCTGGGACTACAGGCGCCCGCCACAACGCCCGGCTATTTTGTTGTTGTTGCAGTTTGGCCGGGGCTAGGTTTGAACCCGCCACCCTCGGCATATGGGGCCGGCGCCCTACTCACTGAGCCACAGGCGCCGCCCAGGACTGAAAGTTTTTATGTCTTCCAAAAGACTACACTTTTGTCTTCCAAAAGAGCTGTTCAGTGGCTCCCCCCACCAGTAGAGTTCTATTGTTCCACTCGTGGGCTCAGAACTCGCCTCAGATATTACCCCCTCAGAGCAGCATTTTTCAGTCAGCTTGTCTGATGTAGTATCCCCGCTTCTTCAGAAGAATATTCAAAATTTTTAGCACTGACCATGAGAAGGGAAAGAAAAAGTCTGGCAACACAATGTTCTTTTGCCATGCATTGTAATGTGATTAGACTGTTTATTGTGTGCTTGTCTGTGTTTTCAGACTTGCTGGCCACCCCGTAGATGCCCTTACACAGATTCAGAGGCAGAAATTAACAGAGATTAACATCTTCCTGCCCTCTTGGCCCTGGGTGGTGAGGAAGGTTGTAAAGATATGATTTTTTTTTTTTTTCCACAAGGGAGTTCTAGTGTTTAGTATTGGAACCATGGCATTCAGAGCAATAGTTTCTCCTAGTTTCACAATCAGGGGACCCCAGGAATGGGGGTATGCATTTGGTCTTCCTGACTTATGTAAATTTCTCTTTAAAATACCTGACATGGTTTCTGCTCCCTACTCTAAATGATGCTACTAACCATCCACTCTTCCTGAAGTATCATCTATTTTTTCAAACACTATGTTAGCCTTCAAACGTGCCTTCCTCTTGCCCTTTACCTCTTCCCTGACTCATCTCAACACTACATCCAAATAAATCTCTTAGGAGTGTGAAATTGATCTTAGTACCCCCCTGTGTTGTTGATCATGAAGTGATTTCAAGCTAGGATGACACAAAGATTTTGAAACTTGGGGCCGATTCGATTCAAACTGATGTTTTTTACCTACACTCATGCTTTGGAGAAATTGCAGTGGGATCTCTACAAAGCCAAAGTGGTAGAGAGAAATGTGCCTCTTTAGCTTTACCATCCAGTGCTAAAAAAATAACCTAAAGCTGCTTTATTGTACCTACAAGCAGAGCCCATAAACAACTCTCTTATCTCTACCTCCACCTTCATATCTTCCCATCATGGCTTTTAAATGTGTCAGTAGTACTCTGCCATATACATGTGGCAAAGTTATGTAATTATACCCTATGGACATGTGTAATTATACCATGTATGGGATATATATGCATGTGTGCTATAAATACTATCCTCTGTGCCAAGTACCATGATAGGTGTTGGAGAAACAGTTGTCTTACAGAGTCTTAGTTTGACTTCCCACAGAAGCAGAACACGAGACAGGGATTTAGTACAAGTAATTTATTTGCTAGGTGATTGAGAAAATGTTGACCAGTGAGGAAATGAATCAGAGAAAGAAGGACAGCTGATGCAGGATGTGTTACCAAGCATGCTCCTCAGGGCATGACTAGAACACAACCCCACTGCAGAATTCTGGGAGCCAGCACATCTAAAATATACCACTCAAAAAGCTAGGGAGCTGGCCTATGAATACACCCACTCCCATGGGTCATCGGTTGGCTGAAGAGAATGAAAGAAATGGGTTCGCAATTACTGGCATTTCTGGGCTACTGTGATCATGGGCAGAGAAGCCCCTCGCTGCTGAAAAAAAAGCCTTTGGGCAAAGAGATGCTTACAGTTGGATGGTATAATGATAAGGCCAAGAAGATGCCTTTTGGCAGCTGATGTTTTAGAAAGACTGAGTCTTGGCCATAATGAAGTGATTCCCAATGAGGATTTATTATCTCTGGCCTTCACCCACCAGATGTCAGTAGCACCCCACTCCCCGTATTTGTGACAACTAAAAATCCTCCACATATTTTCCAAACCCCCTAGTCAGTTAGATTGTAGAGTGATTTGGGTTATAGAAGCAATAATGCTAGGTTCTCTAGAAATACCTAGCCCAGACTGGCACATTCTCCAGGAAGTGACCGCTACACAACAGCCTGAAGAGATGACTAAGAGTTAACCAGGTTAAAGATCAGAGAAACAGATGTTTCAGGAAAAAGGCATATACCATCAGAGAAGGTTCAGAGTGGAGAAAAGTCAAGGCTGCCCAAGGCAGTGGAGGAAGCTCTGGAGTTGGATAATTCTTTAAAAGGATGAGTCATGAGACTAAAAAGATATATAGGGGCACATTTATGCAGAGCTCTGGAGGCTGTAAGAAGTCTGAGGTTTATCCCAAGAGAAATGGGGAGACACCTGAAGAGTTTTAAGTTTCAAGGGTCAGAACATAATCATATTTGTAGTTTTGAAAGGTTAATGTGTCTACTATCAGGAGAATGGGCATAAGTGGAGAAATTCTGGAGGCAGGGGGGCCAGATAAAAGATTTTTGCAATAATCCACATAAAATATGATATGTGTAGTGTCCCAAATGACTCGAGTTGCATGTGAGTAGAGACTCGGGAATAGAGTAGGAGGATTTAATAGAAAAGAAGAAATTTTGATTTGTTGAACATGGGAGTGAGAGAAAAGAAAGCATCAAGAATGCTACAGCTATGGTGGTTGTCACCTCCGGCAATGTGCAACTATGTGGAAAAACAGTTTTAGGAGACCTACATGCTCTACTAAGAAACAGTAGTTTATGATATAGTCTCTTAACTCACATTGAGTTTAAGAAGTCTGGGAAATACCCAAACAGATCACAAGCATAGTGGGAAGCTCAGAAGAAATTCTAGGATGCATCAGAGATATTGATGATATTCAAAACCCTAGAGTAGATGTCTACATCCAGAGAGATGTACACGGAGAACAAATATAGAGGCCAGGAGAGAATCTGATGAACACCAACAATAAATGTATGAACAGATAAGAAGCTACAAGAAACCACCCTCTTCATTAACCATCTTACCTACAGAACTATTTGTATAATTTTACCAGTGATAAATCTCAAATTTTACAGTCCAGAAAGTAAATAGAACCACTGTGCCAGCCAATATTTTTAACATTACAAAAGCGTTTTAACAATCCATGCCCTTGGAAGTTGCTGTTTTCTCTTCTTTTTTCTTGGTCTTCCCCAGATTTTACAGCACCTATTCATGTTTCTATCTTTGGCCACTTTTCATTTGACTTTTATCTCCTTTTAAGTATTTCTCTCAATTTAAGAAGAATAAACCTTCTTTTATCTGTGGTTTTCTAATATGGCAAGCATAGATTTTCTTTATTGGGGTTACTGGGATTCTGTGGAGGTTTGTTTAACTCTGTGCCAGCTCCACTGTGAACCAGGCTTATAAGAGCTGAACTCAAATTATTGGAGCCAAGAGCCCCGTTAGTGGTGCCTGGCAACAGACCAGAACCATCTTCAATCAAATATGAGAGCAATATAAACGCAGCTTCACAAGACTCTCAGGCTGGGGAGTGGGATTCCCAGGGTTTATGAATTGGATCTCGGGTGAAGTACACATTGTTAATCAACACAGACCTGGAAGACACTAGCAACGAATTTACTACACCAGCAACTTAAAGCCAGGGGATATAACTTCTTTACCCTAAAGCTAGGGTCTCCTAACACTGTTTTATAATTCTTGCTAATTAATCAAGAATGAGTATTAGGACTAAATCAAAATTGGAAAAAAGTTATTAGATTAGCTGTTAGTGATTAACGAGTATCTCTCCAGAACAACCAGCTTTCCTCAATGGATCTTTTCCAGCGGAATTGGGTCTAGATAAATGTTGTTCTACTGCATGCAATCGACAAATGTAACTATTTAAAGAAAGCTAATCCTCTACAAAATATAAGGATATGATTAGCTACTTTGCACAACTGTGAAAGTTGTGCATTGCATCTAAGGTAGAGTTAAACAAATTATAGGCAATGAAGATTTCTACATTTATTATGATGATAAGGACAGTAAAGTTTTTTGCTCTGATAAATTATGTATTTGGGGACAAATTTTGACAAACAGATGTGTCTTCCAGAAGGAATGTCTTTCTCTAATTTTCACAAAGGCTCATGGTGGCACTGATAAGTCACCCACACTAAGAGACGTTTTATTAATGTCATTAAGTGTTTTGAGTGTCTTCAATGATGATCAAATTTCAGTATTAAATCTGGTCACCTTCATTAGGCAAGTCATTTAACTTTGTGAGACACATATTTTCTTCTGAAAACCAGGGGCTTGACTAAATGATTATTGTGGTCCTTTCCACCTTTAGAAACCACTTTAAGATCCTCATTATGGAGCAGGTACATCTTTGATTTGTTTGAAGACCGTGAATCTTTAAAAAGTGATATGGTATGTGTAGTGTCCCAAATGACTCTAGTTGCATGTGGATAGAGAGTCAGGAATAGAGTAGAAGGATTTAATAGAGGAGAAGAAATTTTGATTTGTTGAACATGGGAGTGAGAAAAAAGAAAGCATCAAGAATGCTACAACTGTGGTGGTTGCCACCTCCAGGAATGTGCAACTACATGGAAAAATCTGGAAGATGTGAGCATTGTCTACTAGAATGATTAGACTGAGGCTCCACAATGATTAGACTGTGGCTCAAGGGCCAAATGTACCCATCATTTGCTTTTGCAAATAAAGCTTTATTGAAACACAGCTATGTTCATTCATTTATATACTGTCTATGGCTGCTTTCACACAGTAAAGGCAAAATTAGCAATTGTGATACCTTTGGTCTGCAAAGCCTAAAATGTTTACATTTCAACTCTATAGAAAAAAAATTACAGACCACTGGTAGAGTCATATTCTTGTATGGTTATAACTATTACCCACTGAAGCATCCCCACACTCTACCATTACCACTTTTATTATTGAAATTTCTGCATGAAATTTTCTATTGGAAGGTAATGTAGTGTTTAATCACATCTGTCTTTAATCAAGCCTCTTCCTCTTCTATCACCACCACCCACACTAACATTAGCTCACCTATTCAATAATGTTCCCTTTATTGTTCACTGCAAATTATATTGAACAATTAAACTATAGTTAAACCAGTTAACTATGTTGGGAGCTCAACAGGTTTCTCCTTCCTCCTTTTGACCCAACCAGCTAGTTTCCCAGTTCCCAATTAATCTGGGCCAATTTATTCCACTCCAGATATGAGTGGAATAAGTATGACCCAAGTTGTACTTTTTGTGTTGAACTCAATGTTGTAGTTTAAGAAATTACATAACAAATTTTATTTTATTTTATTAAACAAGGTCTCCTTTTATTTAGGGTAAAGTGCAATTGACAATCATAACTCAATTGCAACCATGAACTTTTGGGCTCAAGAAATGCTCTTGCCTCAGTCTCTGGAGTAGTTAGGACTACAGGCCCGTGACATCATGCCCCTAATTTTTTTTTTTTTTTTTTTGTAGTGGTATATCTTGCTATGTTGCCCAGCCTGGTCTCAAACTTCTAGCCTTAAGTGATCCTCCTACTGAGTCCTCCCAATACTTCTTGATTAAAGGCGTTAAGCACCACACCCAGCCAACAAAAATGTCTTTACTTATTAATGAATTATTGATCTCCATATACTCTTTGTGACAGGTGAGATGAAGACTTAATCAATTTTGATCCTTTTCTTTCTTTTTTTTTTTTTGGCCGGGGCTGGGTTTGAACCCGCCACCTCCGGCATATGGGACTGGTGCCCTACTCCTTGAGCCACAGGCGCCGCCCAAAAAACTTTTTGTTTTTTTTTTTTTGTGTGTGTGTTTGGCCGGGGCTGGGTAATTTTGATCCTTTTCAAATAGCAAAGAACATGTTCCTCAACTATCTTTACTCCACATGTAGTACCTGTTTATTTCAAGGGCAGGATTAATTTTATATTCTTGGATATCATCACAGGCTGTGAAGGTCAAACAGATAGATGCAGAGTGTTTTTAGTTTTTCCCAATAAACAGATTTTATTGGTAATTTGATCTTTTAACAACTTGAGATATAATTCCATATAGTTCTCACATTCTAAGCACACAATTCAGTGGTTTTTTAGTGTATTTAGAGCGTGTCACTATTACCATAATCAACTTCACATCATTTTCATCACCGTAAAAAGAAACCTCACACTCATTTGAGGTTACTGTTTTCCTTCCAACCCCCTAGCTCTAGGCAACTATCAATCTACTTTCTCTCCCTCTCTACTTATCATATATATGTAAATAAAAACATATTTGCCTGTTTTGAACATTTCATATAAATAAAATCATATAATGTTATCTTTTGTGTCTGGCTTTATCATATCTTCAGTGTTCATCCCTGTTGTAGCATGGATCAATACTGTTTCTTTTTTATTGCTGAATAATATTCCATTGTATAGACATACCATATTTTGTTTATTCATTAGTTCATGGACATTAAGCTGTTTCAGGTTTTGGATATTATAAATAATGCTGCAATGAACATTTGTACACAAGTATGTATGTGGACATTTGTTTTCATTTCCCTTGGGTATCCACTAGCAGTGTGTAAGGGTTCCAATTTCTCTGCATCCTCACCAACACTTGTTATTACCTTTTTCTTTATAGCCATTTTAGTGGGTATAAAGCAGCATCTCATTACCGATGACTTGCATTTTCTTTTTTTTTTCCCCAGGAATCTCTTTTCTTTCTTTTTTTTTTTATATATATATATATTTTTTATTGTTGGGGATTCATTGAGGGTACAATAAGCCAGGTTACACTGATTGCAATTGTTAGGTAAAGTCCCTCTTGCAATCATGTCTTGCCCCCATAAAGTGTGACACACACCAAGGCCCCACCCCCCTCCCTCCTTCCCTATTTCAGACTTGCATTTTCTTGATGGCTAATGATGTTGAAAGCCTTTTAGTACATTTATTGGCCTGTTGTGCAGCTTCTTTAGAGAACTGTCAACTCAGATTCTTTTTTCATTTTTTAAATTAGGTTGTCTTTTTATTTGAGTTATAAGAGTTCACAGTATATTCTAGGTACAAGTACCTTCCTTAACTGATACATGATTTACAAAAATTTTCTCTCATTCTGTGAGTTGTTTTTAGCTTTTTTGATGGTATCCTTGGAAGCACAAAAGTTTTTAATTTAATGATGTTTAATTTATCTATTTTTTCTTTTGTGTTTAGTGTCATTTATTCAATAAACCGTTGCCTCATTCAGGATCATGAAAATTTACACCCAAGTTTTCTTCAAAAATTTTTACAGTGTTCGTGTACATTTAGAACGTAGGTCCATTTACAGTTAATTTTTATATGTGGTATGAAATAGGGTTCCAACTTTCATTATTTTGCATATGGATAGCCAGGTTCCCAAGCACCAGTTAGTGAAACAGACTATTTCCCCCCATTAAATCATCTTAGCACCCTTTTCAAAAGTCAATTAACCAAACTGTGAGCATCATTTCTGGAGTCACAATTCTATTACCATTTTATTCTTTATGATGCTATTGCAAATGGATTCATTGCTGGATATCACTATGGTTACCAGATGGCTGAGGGGAAGTTATGGTAGTGACATTTAGCAATTAGGTATGGAGTGCTTTTTCTAGAATGAGTTCATGAACTTAATTGTCAGACCTTGTACGATGACAGTTCTGATGACCATTCCAGAAAAAGAGTCCCAAAATTGCTCTGAAGGGTGGCCTAGGCACAGGTGTTGGTGCATAGCTTCTCAAGGGGAGTAGTTTGAAAATGACAGCAGTGATATTTATCAATGAGGTACACAGCACTTTATCTTCATGAGCTTAATTGTCCAACCTCATATAATCAGTTCCTATATGTTAATCTTGTGTTTTCTAACTTTGCTGAATTCATTTATTGGTTCTAATGGCTTTTTTTTTTTTTTTAGTTTATGTCTTTGGATTTTGAATTTCTATGCACAAAATAGTATTATTTGCAAATGGAGTTTACTTCTTCTTTATCTAGATGACTTCTATTTTATTTTCTTGGCTAATTGTCCTGGCTCACCCCTACATATAAACTGAATAGAAGCAGACAGAGCAGACATCCTTGTCTTGTTTCTGATCTCTGGAGGAAAGAATTTCGTCTTTAATCACTAAATATTATGCTAGCTGTGGGTTTTTACAGATGCCCTTAATCGGGTGGAAGAAGTTCCCTTTTATTCCTAGTTCACTGAGTGATTTTTTATCAGAATAAGGTACTAGATTTTGTTAACTACTTTTTCTGTGCCTGATGAGGTGATATTACAGATTGTGATTTAATCTTACTGTTCTCTTTTCCAAATACTCAAACCTAAAAGGAATGACACTTACTAAATACAGTAGAACCTCTGTAAGTTGATCACTCAAGGGACTGTAAGAAACAGGTCCACATACGGAGGTGGTCAACATAATAAATAGGCCTACTGTACTGATACATACATGTGGAACATGTTTAGTGGCTGAAAATTAGGTCAGCTTAAGAAGGTGGTCAACGTAGGGAGGTGGTCAACTATGAAGGTTCTACTGTAAGTCAAAACTTTACAAACAGGGCACAAAGTAGCATTTTTGCAAAGATATGTAAATAAGTAATCTAATGTTACCTAACTGAATTTATTTGAAAAATACAAAAATATAGCTATATGAGAAAATTTTTCTCACAAAGTAAAATTTCATCTGCTGGTTATAGAAAAATATGTTCTTATAAGAAAAAAGTGGCACAATAAATTAACAAATAATATGATCATTATTTTTACATACATAGAAAAAATACATGGTAGAATTATTAAAATCCTCCAGTAATGATTGACATCTCCTATTCCAAATGTTTTCATAAAACGGAGATTTATATTTCAAAAACACCACAGTATTAGCTTAATCAAAATATATTATACTTCATACTTTAAAAATAACACATTAACAAGCATGCTTGTCACACCAATGTGCAGAGCTGTGTCGCTTGGAAAGATAAAAACAAAATACAATTCCCAGTTACAATTTTATAGTGCTCTGTGTAGTATATATAATGCCTTCTGCTTTAATTCGCTCCAATATTGGTCCATAGATCTTCTTTGAAAAGGGACCCATCAAACCTTTGGCTTCAATTTCACCTGAAAGAAAACAAGTGTGTGATTACCATTTTAAAGGTGGTGTTAAAGGTTAATTTCCTCAGCAAATTTACCCTCAGGAAGATTATCACCCCAGCAGTAAAATCAATGAATTGTTGGAGGCCTAGGCAATTTTTAAATAGGTGCTTAAATAAGCCTTACTAAATTATTAGTCAACATTCTGTCAGGAAAAGGAATCATTTTTATCAGCACCACACTCTAACCAACTGAGCTAACCGGCCACCTGCAGAAAAGGAATCATTTTTAAACCAAAAGCACATCTGGGTTTAGTAACAGTGTCATATTTTGTGCACTTGAACATTAATTCTGCCAAGACGTTAGGGGAACAAACTAAAGTGAGAAAGTAAAATTAGCCTGATTGGACTGCTTGGCTTCATGATGTCATTTTTTTTAAGAAGGCGTAACACCAACAGAAGAAATTGAGACCAAGTTGACTATTTTGGCACAGGGACCTGTGAGGATAGCTGAAACAGTAAGTCTGGGCACTTCCCTTAAAGGCCACAATGACCCCATTTCTTAGCACTTCTTCACTCTGGTTCTTCAACAAATAAATCATTTACTTGACATTAGTTGAGATGCCCCTGTAGATGTGTTTTCTCAATATTTCACTCTACGTGCTTTGATGTTTTCTACTCCCATTATATTCTGAAGCAATGCTTATAGAGTATATATGTGATCTTAAGGGAAGAGTGGAGGGTGAAAATTTGAATTCATTTAATCTGAAATATTTAATGAGTTCTGATAACACACTGAGATATTGAAGATTATAAAAGTGGGTCCATACTCTTGAGGACCTGGAAGTAAATATCCTCTGCTATTTCATAATTGCCACTCCCTAAACAGCAAAAATCAAGGAAAGAACGGAAAAGGAGTTAAGACTTTCTGGGGGCCCTTCGATGTGTAACCACACTATGGGTTATTTCACTTAGTGTGAAAATGTTATGAATTCAGGATGACAATGTCCACTTTAAAGATGAGGAAACTCTGGGTTGGAGGGGCTGAATACCTTGCACCCCAGCACTCAGCCATCTTGTGACTGAGGTGGGACAGAAATCAAAGTCCAAAGTCCTCCAAAGTCCATAAGCATTACCACAAGGTCAGCCAGCGCTGAGATCTAAGATGGCTCTCTTTTGGTGAAGGTCAGTGTTAAGCTCAAGAGAAGCACTTGATATCCAGGCACAGAATGATGTGGAAGTGATAAGCAGACAAGCTCAGTCCTCAAATAAATAGAACTTACCGTCAAGCAACATTTTGGCGGCCATGGCAGTGGGAAGCCCCACTGTTTTAGCCATAGCTGAAAAGCCATTGATGTCCCCATAAACCACAAGATCAATAGTTTTATTTTCCAAATGTCCAGAAGGATGCCTGATTCCAAAGCAGTCTCTCATCACAATCATGTCTTTTTCTTCAGGGCCTTGAAATAAGTAAAGACATTTTAAGATGCCACTGTCATTACAGCTCAAATATTGTATATCATCTCCTGCTTCTACACATCTGCTCTCACAAGTTCCCTCCCCTTCACAAGGTCACCAATTATCTACTCTGTATATTGCCATTTAGCCCAAGAGAAAACTCAAGGAACTTGGAAGTCTGATTGCGTTCCTTTGTCCAGATCAGTATCACCATAGCTTGTCTACAGACACAAGTTCACCACTGTAGAGGCTGCAAGCTTTGCTCCCCTAAGTGCTCCTTCAGCATTTCCCTAATGCATTAGAAATAAAACCAGCTATTTTTCCTTCTCATATTATCCATGTTTATTCTTTTCTAATCATTGTCATATTCTTCCCTCTAGAAAATGCCCTTTGCCTCATATCCCACCTTCCCATTCCTACTGCCTGGCTCCAACCCTCCAACCCAATTCTCTGGCTCACTGACTTCATCTCATCATTCTCCCCAGCACTCCATGGCTTACCATAGGAAAGTTTCATGACCAAATGCTTGGAGAGGGCGTCCACAATGGACTCTGCCTGGGGGACGTGTTCATCCCCAAGTAAACCCAGCCTGAAAAGTACAGGAGATGGCTGTGTTAGTTCAAGATTTCACACGTTCTCCTATCAGGGAAGTAAATGGGAGCTCCTAGAATCTTACTCTGAAAGGGAAAATTCAGAAGACTATAGCTCAAATTATAGGACTCCCCTAAATTGTGAAGTGACCATAACAACGGTTCAGCCTTGAGAGTGATCTTAGAATCCCCCAGGTACTGCTCCCTGGAGCAGGACAGAGACGATGCTTCCTAAGTGCACATTTTTGTGAAGCTCTTTATGCAATCTGCAGGTTCGTTCCCCCACAGACGGCACAGCAGCATGGTGAACTGCAGTCATGTGAATGAATGTTTTAAAGTCATATTCTCCAAATACTCAGAGAATCTCCTACAAGAAAGCAAAAACATCACACTTTGCTTTGGAACTGAGTGGCAAAGTGTTTCAAGTATTTCTCAAATTCTAATGGTCACTGCTTCCTCTCTATCTATGTTTTATCTTCACGTGAACATGGTACCTGGTAATCTCTCTACAACAGGCCAACGTTAAAGCTGCTAATAAATCAAAGACGAAAGTAATATAGTTGGTTCTGTCTTGGACTTTCTTTAACCAGAAAGGACCAAATAAGCATTGATCCAATATATTTTGCTCTAAGTTGAATGGGGGGGGGGGGTTGCCTACCGTTCAGCAGCCTCCAGCTGGGTAACATCCCCTCCTAGTTTCTCAAGAACAGCTTCCCTAAGCACATCACGCTTGGAGGTGGGTGAAATCCCAACTAGGTCACAGAGGAGTTCTTTCTGGTTAGAAAAACAAAGAGAGAAAGTATTAAGTCCTTAATAAAATAAAAGCTAAAAAAACTGAGAAACACTGAACTTCAAATGTACTTCAAATTCTTAAACCAGAAATAATCAGAAATTGTGAAGTGTAACACACACAGGTACATGTGCACGCACACGTCTGCAAACCTACACATCGCTAAGTGCAGGGAATTCCAGGACATTTCTGCAACAAAAATGGGTCAGCTCAACACTCAATAGTTGGTACCACATTGCCAGCAAACCGCTTCCCTCGTATGTCCTCTCCATCTCTTTTTTTCACCCCTTCTTCCCTCACTCTCCAGCAGTCAGGTTTGCCCAGGATCAAGGGGGAAATACTTACTGGTGTGGTTGCCAGTAGCAACCAGATTTCTTTTGTAGATTGAAGAGACCAAAAAGGCCTTGCGATCTCAAAGCAAGAACAGTTAAACAGTGGCCTTATCTTTTTCTACTTTCTAAGCAAGACTTTTTTCCAGGCTCCCAAAGGAAAAGTTGTGCTGTAGATTAAGGGTCAAAAAACTGGTTCATAGGCCAACTTTTATTTTATTAAATAAAAGTTTTAGTAGGGTAGGAGTGGCGGCTTACACCTGTAATCCCAAAACTTTGGGAGTCTGAGGCAGGAGTTCAAAACCAGCCTGTGTAACATAGTGAAACCCCATCTTTATAAAAATTTTAAAAATTAGCCAAGGGTGGCAGCACACATCTATAGTCCTGGCTACTGGGGATGCTGAGACAGGAGGATCTCTTGAGCCCAGGAATTGGAGTTTGTAGTCAGTTCTGATTGTGACTTTGCACTCTAGCCAGGGCAGCATTTAAAAAAAAAATAGAATTGTAAGAACACAGTCAGGTTCGTGGGTTTACGTATTGTCTATGGTAGTACTGAGTAGTTATGACTGACTGCATGGTCCACAAAGCCTCAAATATTTATTTACACTCCGGTCCTCTACATATAAACTTAGTTGACCCCTGTTTTAGACTATGGCTATCAGGACACTGGGACCACCCCTAAGAATGCCTCCAGCAACTTCACGAGCCAGCTAGCCAGCAGCCTCAACCCCAGATTCTCTCTGCAGATTTTATTCTCTCATGTCCAGCAAGTAAATTTATAGAACATAAAACTTAAACTGAATTTAAAAGCAACTGGCTAGCAAGAATACTAAAGGTTTCTTTTTTGTTTTGTTTTGTTGTTGTTTAAGATCTAATAGGATTTGTGATATTGATCCTTTTCTCCTTGTGAACCATTTCTGGCACTTCCACTAGATTCTGGGCACACTACATTCAGTTCCAAGCATCCAAGGTTCCTTCTAATTCTGAGGGCCTAAGATTTTGGTACAGCACAGATAAAGGCATAAAGTCAGTAACTGAAACTTAAATTACTCGTGGTTATCTAATAAATAGCCAAATGAGAGGACTGATGGAATTTGGAGGTTGGGAATCCAGTTCTGGGATACACCAGCATCTCTCTGGGATTCTTGTTTTCAGGAGGCCCAATGACTGTTGTCACTCAGTTGCAAAGGCAAGAGCAAGGGCAGCTCTTCTCAGAGCTCAGGGAGTGATCACCTTGGACAAGACGCTGCAGACAACAAGCCTTCTGTGTGAGCTCCCAGCCCTCCCCATCTTCCCAGAACAGTGTCAGGAAAGGGAACTTTCAGGGTAGGACTTATCTTCCTACATGTGAGCTACTAAAAAAGTACTTTTGTTGGTGCAAAGCAACTTTCATCCCTGACCCTCTCAATGGGCATTTCTGAAGAAAAGTGCACATCATGCAGGTCTGGAGTCACTCACCCAGGTGAGAGGGTTGGCCTCAGGTCGAAGGGTGGGAAATGCTTCTTTGCTTATCAGACCCAGTTTTACAAATCCATTCAAAACTTTGGCATATCCCTGAAACAAGAATTAATAACCAATCTATGTAAATTTTCTCGTCAAAGAAAAAAATATATAAAAAGCTTTTTTGAAAAGAGGGAAATATTTTTACAACTCATTTAGAAAATAGCCTGAAAATAGCCACTTGTATTGCTGATATGGATAGAACTATTTTCAAGCTTAAAGTGAGATTAATGTCACAGTAATGTCACTGATTTATATAAGAGCCCTTATATAAATAAAGGGAAACGTGGGTCTTTTCTTGTGTTTCTGGGTAACAAGTTAGTGGTGTTTTATGGCAGCATAAGGGCGAATTTCCTCATATGTTGTATGTAGTCAGTTCAGCAGAATATTATTTAATACAACTGTCATTGGAGCTCTTTCTTACAAGGGAAGGAGGAACTTGTAAGAACATCCTCCCCAGAAGCACAAGACCACTGATGACTCAGGCACTGTAGACTATTACGGCGGCACTGACAGAGGGGAGCACAGAGCTGTGGGTGCACAAGGGAGGGGAAACTCCACAGGTTGGGGAGGGTGGGCAGCTGAAGGGGAAGGAGGAGGATGATGGGAAGGTGCTACCGAGCTGGGTCGGAAAGGCCAAGCAGGTGACAGGCAGGCAGAGAAGGGGCATAGGTAATCTCTCTCAGTCACACGTATATGGTGGGGCTTCCTCTCCAAAACCAGCAATAATACTAGGGGTATTGAAGGGTTTCTGGAACTACTCAGGATGGTGACGCTGGTGGTTATGAACATTGTGACATTTCCATCCTCAGCGGTTCTGTGGGGATGGCTCTCATCTGTATACAGCTTTGAGAGCTTTCATCAATCTTAAATCCATTAATATCCTTTATTCCTGCATGTACATATTTGGCAAAGGACTACTGATATCTGTGATAAAATCTACCTCCTGGACCAAAAAAAAAAAAAAAGAGAGAGAGAGAGAAATTGAAGCAAACAGAAATCTGCCAGTGCTGGGGATGGTATGGCTTCAATTCAGACTAGAATTTCTGCTGTGCCTATAGGCTGCTGGAAGAGTCACAGTTCCCAAGCCTTCTGGGCCTTCTCAGGGCATTGTCACTGGTGTCTCCTTTGATGTCTGGACAGTGAGGGCATTGAATTCATGAGAGTGCAAGTACCCACCTTCCAGGAGCTTACAATCTATGTAGGAGTCAAGAAAAATATACATTAAAATATAACTAAAAATGTTGAGACGTATATGCTAATTGCTCATAAATATAATATGTAGAAGAGTAAATAAACAGTGTGTGTTCTCTTTAAGAAAAGATGGAAGTATTAATCCAGAAGACATTACACTAAATGAAATAAGTGAGATATAAAAAGAAAAATATTGCTTTGTCTTGCTTACATGTGGAATCTAAAAAAAAAAAAAAATATGCAGATATAGAGAATAAAAACAGTGGTTACCAGGGTTGGGGGAAGAAAATGGAGAGATTGTAGGTCAAAGGATACAAAATAGCAATCTGTAAGATGAAATAGTTTGGAAATGTAATGTACAACGTGAGGACTATAGGAAATAAAATTGCACTATAATTTGGATTCATGCAAAGACTAGGTTTCAGCCCTTCTTTCCTCCAAAGGGAAAAGAGGTAACTATATGAGATGATGGATATGGTAATGACATGTTAATTTGCTTCACCATGGCAACTATGTTACCCTCCCCATGTGTTGGACATCCTGCTGTACCCTTTAGACATACACAATAAATGTATACATATAAAAAATGAATAAATAAAAGTTAGACATCAGAAGATGAGGCAAACCAGAGACCAGGCTTGATATGTTAACACCATAGAAATAATCTCCACGCAGACATTAATGTTTTCGATTTTTCCCTCTCCGACCTGAGCATCACTCCCCGTGTCCACTGATTCCTGACACCTACTTCATGCAAGGAAGGAGGGAAGAAAGCGTCTGGGTGAGGAAGTTGTAATTTTAAATTAGTGTGGCGAGCCTAACTGAGAACCAGGTCTGGAAGGAGGGGAAGGACGGTGGTGCAAATACTGCAGGAAAAGTGCCAGCAAAGGTGACAGCCAGTTGGAATGGGAAGAGAGAAAGGAGAAAGCACACAGAGGAGCTGACAGGTCTGTGCGACTTACATCTTCCAGAAAAAAAGTCATTAGTAAACACAAGCACACGTATGAGACAGATCTCCCCAGCACACTCCAGCCTCAGCCAGGGCAGCTCACCCATCTCTGGCATTGAGAGATGCAGTATTTTATGTATTCTGGTTGGAGTTGGTTGAACACATGTAGTAGGTCCAAATGAATGGCCACCTAGACACTCAGAATGCGACCTTGTTTAGATGTTTGCCAACATAATTAGTTAAGATCTCAATATGAGGTCACCCTGTGACTGGTGTCCTTCTTAGGAAAGGAGAGGGGACACGCAGAGAGTCACAAAAGAAGGCAATGGGGAGACTGAGGCCGAGACTGACTGCAGGCCAAGCCTCTAAAAGGCACCAGCCCTACCTACACCTTGATTTCAGACTTCTGGCTTCTTGAACAGTGAGAGAATAAATTCCTATTGCTCTAAGCCCCCCACTTTGTGAGCATGTGTTAAGCCAGGAAACCATCACACCAGTTGTCTCACTTTGGTCACACTTATAACTGACCGCTCTGTTGTGATCAATAGATGGGTACTGGGCATTTGTGTTCATGCTCCTAGATTCCACCCCCATTTTTTTGGTTTAAAAATATTTCAGATTTGCTTTTAGGAAACTCCCTTTACCCCCAGCCCCAGCCCACAGGTTTCAAAGACATTAATTCCACCTTCAGCCCTAGGGACACATAATTTCGGCCAAAGCTGATAAGCACATTTTATCCCACTGACCTGGGGAATCATTCCCAGCTAATGGGACAAGAATAATGATTTTAGCTATTAAAAAAATGTAGTCTTACACTTCTTACAGGATTAGAATCCAGGAGGCTCTAAGAGGCTGGGAGTGTTGCCACCACCCTGCCACTGCACAAAATTTGAGGCTGCAGTAATAGCGGATGAAGAGCTGAGGGGTGGGGAGAAGTCACATCCTGGTGAGGTCACCCGACCTCAAATGCTCACTAATTCTGGCCCCTACTTGCCCCCAACTCCTAATAAGTCCATACATTCTCTTTTTACTATTTTGAGTTTAGTCTCCTAAGATATGTAATTAAAGAATTCCTGACAAAATGGGATCCAATGTGTTTATCATCTTAAATATTTTGATAACTAGGAAAAACTGAATGTACACACCACTTACATCAAAACTGGAAACATGTTTAATCTGAAATACAGTTGCTTACCTTATATCTCAGTGTCCCCCGTAACAAAGTGTGAGCAGATGGAATGCCATAAATCTCAGCATATTTTGTGCTGTCCCTGTTAGGATAGCCTTCCAAGTTCAACCCTGGGAAATAATCCATGGAAGTAACTGCATCAAGGAAGGAGACTCCCCCTGCAACATTAGTAACCTGGGGGCATTAAAAAGGTGCATGTGGGGTTACAACAGTCTGTTCCCTTTAAGGTTTATCTGCATTACTTGCACAAAGGAAAGCAATAGAAGTTTTCGAAAAAAAAATTTAGTAAAACCACCATATTCAGCATCCCACACTCAAGCTGTTCTACTAATATCATAATTCACAAGCTAGATTGTAAGCCATTATTTTCCCAAACTTTAAAATTAGACTTCCCTTAGTTTTTCTAAACATAAGGTCTTGGTTTCAATTTCTTCTTCTTTTTTTTTTAATCACCTCAAAAGTTTTATTAAAAGTATTTGACAAAATTAAACACATTTTCATGATTAAAAATTCAGAATGGTATACATTCAAAAGTATGGATCTCCAACATAATACGGTCATGTAAACAAGCTGTCAGATACCATTATGCTCAATAACAATTACAGTGTTTCCTCTACTGTCGGGAACAAGACCAGGAAGCCTAACCTGACCACGTTATTCAACACAGTACTAAAAGATGAAGCCCAGGCAATTAGGTAAGAACAAAAGGCATTCAAAGCAGAAATAGAGAAGCAAAATTCTGCATTTGCACATGAGGTACTCTTGTATATAAAAAACCCTAAAAGTTACAGCAATTTAAAAAAAGAAGTTACAGGGCGGTGCCCGTAGCTCAGTGGGTAGGGGATCAGCCACATATACCCAGGCTGGTGGGTTCGAACACAGCCCGGGCCTGCTAAACAACAATGACAACTGCAACAAAAAAAAGCTGGGCTTCGTGGCGGGTGCCTGTAATCCCAGATACTTGGGACGCTGAGGCAGAAGAATCATTTAAGCCCAGGAGTCTGAGGTTCCTATGAGCTGTGATGCCACAGCCTTCTACTAAGGGCAACACAGTGAGACTCTGTCGCAAAAAAAAAAAAAAAAAAAAAAGTTACAATAAGCCCACCCAGTAGGGCTGTACATCAAAGACATCAACATGGAAAAGTCATTTATGTTTCTACACACTGACAACTTTTTTAAAATTTCTCACTAATATGAGGGTACAAGCGATTAGGTTACAATGTTTGCATTTGTTAGGTAAGGTCCCCGTTGTAGCTGTGCCCCTTACCCAGGTGTGCCGTACACCATTACATTGTGTCACAGGTGAGAGCACACTAATCTCCCTTCCCCCATTCTTCCCTGCCTCCCCTAGTTTCAATTTCTTCTTGCTGCTGCATAAAATGGCACTAATTTGTTTGCTTTATAAAAAGATAAGCAATGAGCTAAAAACAGACATTTAAATAGCTTCTGTCTCCAATAGCAATGACAATCCCCTCACTGTTTTCTCTTTCTTTATTCCTACTCCCCTTCAGAAGGCGGCTATACCAGGCACCAGCTTGTACATTTCATTCACACAGGAGCATTTAATGAGTGGCTACTATCTAAGGCCAAGGATCTCAGAAATTGTAGCGGGAATAACAAGAGTGATGAATGAGATACAGCTCCTGGCTTCCATTCACTCCTGCATCCATTGAGAAACTGGATGTTGACCACGCACCAGAAACTGTGCTTGAGCCACTATAAGGAGCTTGCAGACTTCATTAGGCAACCTTTGGGAGCGTGCTGGGGATGGCAGAGAGGGAGCAGAGAGACATTCTTTGACAACAACAAAAAAATACTGTGAACTTACAGTGAAACTCAAATAGTGTTACCAGCTGGGTGCAATGGCTCATGCCTGTAATCCCAGCACTTTGGGAGGCTGATGTGGATAAACTTAAGGTCAGGAGTTTGAGACCAGACTGCAAAACACAGCAAGACCCTGTCTCTGCAACAAATATAAAAATTAGCCGGGCATAGTGGAGCACACCTGTAGTCCCTCCCAGCTACTCAGGAGGCTACAGTGGGAGGATTCCTTGAACCTGGGAGTTTGAGGTTGCAGTGAGCTAGGATGACACCACGGTACTCTGTCCTGGGCAATACAGTGAAACCATGCCTCAAAAAAAAAAATTTTTTTTTTTTTTCAAATAACTGCCCGTAATCTTACTATGGGTAAGAAGTTAAATCACTGATCTTCTGCTATCTCAGTGCTTCTCTTATCCATAGCCTTTCCCCCACTCCACACTCAAAATGCAGTGAAGCTTTATATTTTTGTCACTAATCTTAATTAAAGGACTAAATTTTCTTCCAGTTTGCAAGGTTTATAATTGTTCTCAAGATAGTAGAAAACATTCTGGAATGATAAAATCACAGCTGAGAATTCTAGTTGGGGCTGTTGGTGGAACTGGATTTTTATTGGTTGCAACATTATAAATACTTTCTGACCAATTTCTCTCAATCTTCACAAAACTGCACTGCATCAGGGAGCTGCTCAGGAAATGTACCTGAAGATGGAGTCACAGAAATTTGCCTGAAGAAGGCTCTGGCTAAACTTAATTATTCTCATATTTTCTTTTTGGAGGGATTCTGCACATGCCTTTGCATGTGGGAGAGATGGAAACTCATTTATAAATTGCTGAAACCCCAGAAGGAAAGGGCTTTGCTGGCTGCAGTGTCAAGACCAGCAGTCTCTTCAGTTCTAAAGCTCACTTCGCAGAGTGCTCAGAAGCTGAAGGATGTCAGGAATGCTTTCATTTAATTTTCCTGTAAACTCTTTTAAACTGCATGTTAACACTTCCACAGGTACCGTTTCTGCATTACCTCTTTAAGACAAATTTCTTTAATAGAATTCTAAAGTTTAAAAATTATAATTAAGAAGGCAACGGTTGAGTGAGCGGGGTAAGCTCCTGTAGTACCAGCTACTTAGAAGGCTCAGGGGATCCTTAGAAGGATCACTTGAGTCCCAGAGTTGGTTCAAGCCCAGTCTGGGCAACATAGCAATACCCCATCTCTTTAAAAAACAAACAAACAAAACAAAAAGGCAAATGTTGACTGACCACACCTATCTCACTTCTATAACCCGTGAAAATTCTTAAATTTTGCTTAATTGTTTGAAGGTTAGGAAAATTCTTAAGAAAAAATTCAGCAAGGACTGTAAGATTCCAGTACTTTACCAACCAGAAGTAAATTGTTAGTTCACAAATTTGTCATGAAATCTTTGTGAAGAAGATGAAGAACTTTAAGCTGAACAGTAAAGCTTCATTTAAAAAGAATAACCATTGGCTAAGCAACCTGACTCAAGGATTCCTGGGGAATCATTATCGTTTGGTATCAATCTAGAGTTACATTTCCAGTGGCACACCATGAGGGTCACTAATAAGCCCTGTCCTGTGTGATATTTTATTAGTGATGTGGATGAGGACAGAAAGACATATTTATTTTGTAGATAATATGTATTTCCTTCTGTCTTGATAATGCTCCGGCTCATTACTGCCAATGCAAACTTCTCTAAGTCCAAATCATTTACACATACACTCTTGCCAACCATGGAGAGTCACTGTTAAAGATTTTGGAACAAATGGTCAAATAATCACGGTAAGGTTGATCAGTAAACTAATAAGGAATTTAAGACAGGAAATATACAGCCATTCATTCTGGACCTACTAGGTACTAAATGCCTGGTATACATTATCCTTAATCCACACAATTCCACTTGCAGAGGTGAAAAGTGAAGGTGAGAGGATAACCTGGAGGCAGACTGGAACCAGGACCACCTGACCCCAACGTCCGTGCCCTTTCTGCTATGTCACACTGACCCTTAATGGTGCTTATTTCTGGGTCAGAGTTTTGGAAGGCATATTGGCAAAGTGCAGCGCACCTGAGACTTCACTCGGAATGGCTGCAGGCAAAGGGAGGTTTCCTCGGGCCTGGCTGCTGCATCAGTGTGGTGGCAGGAGAGGGAAAGAAGGCTGGAAACCTTGCCTGAAAGCCGCACGTGCAGAACAAGCACAGTTCTCACTTAGGGTATATGCTTAGCTGGGGTAGAACGGGAGAGGAGGCTCAAAGAGACCATGATGGCAAAGCTTTGCCACGCCATTCCCAGATGCCACCAGTGTAGGAGGATACCAGCACCAGCGGGGGAGCAAAACCAAGAGAAGACGAAATCACTGTCTCCACATACATGGGAGGGAATCACATGTGTTAGGAACCAGATCGGAAGTTAGAAATACAACCGGCTGGAAACTGCAAGGATATAGGACAATGACATATGTCCCAATTGATAGGACACTGCCTAATGTCTGGAAAAGTTTAAGGCTTTCACTTTAAAAAGAAGCCAGCGAGGCCACCTGTCTCTCCCGTTTAGATGTCTGTGAATTATTTCAGCCTGCTTCATGGAGGAGGGGGATGGTGGCACACACCAGGAAGGGACAAGAAGACAGGAGAGGCTTTGAGGAGTTTAAAATGTGGTTTGGGAGACAGACTGATCCGTAGTACACTTGAATTACTGAGTAAATAATGCAGCACCTGACACACAGACAATCAAACTGTCTGACGCTTCGAGTTCAGACAAATAATAGAGAACGGGGGCTGAAGTGGTCGGGAAAAGCTCCTTCCACAAGAGGAGACTTAAGTGGGACCTTGAAAAAAGTATTTTAACAAAGAAAAGCAAAACACTGTGCTTTCTCTTGGATCCTCCACAGTGTCAGGGAGACACAAAAAGCACTCCTTTTTATAAAAGAGGATCAGGATGAAAGGGTGAAACTTGAAATTCAACCAACACAACTATGCTACCTGAAAACAAACTCTTACTTTCTCTGAACTCTCATGACCACTGATGTCTGCATAGAGCTAATATCTGTTAGAGGAATAATCTGCCTGACAATCAGCTGTGAGGCCAACTGTAATCTATGTGATCTCCGAGAACCCTGGATGGCTGGAGTTCACTGCCCTTCTCTTCAGACAGGGCTCCAAGCTCACCCAAGTAGCACCGGCAGAGCCACAGCACAGAGCCAGGCCCGCTGACACCGAGTCCCTAGTTCTTCCATTACCTGGGCTACACTCTGCTGACGCTTGCATTATGTCTTCCTTATCATTGACAAGGCCTCCCACAAATCAGCATTTTACCAAATGAAGCAAGACTTTTTCCTGCCTTCACTTGTTAGTTTACACCAAACATGGGCCCGTATTTTTTTCCGAGAATGAGGAAGGTAGAAATCAACAGAGACAGGCTGGAGCATGTAAGAGGATGTGTGCTTGATAGAAAATCAGATTAAGATTCTGGCCCAAACTGGCATGATTCATAGAACTGGGAAATGGAGGGGACGCCACTGCTCACAATACAGGTGAGCAGACTGACGTCCAGCAGCCCTTTGCAGCTGCCTGGCCTCTGGTGACACAGTGAGGGATGCCAGCGCTGGTACCACAACTCATCAGTCTTGTTCGTTGTCCTGGAACACGATCTTTCCAGCATCCACCTACAGTGTTCGACTTGTTTAGCAGCGTTTTATGTGCAATTGTAGTGATATGGACCCTCATTCAGTTGTTCTTTAATTCAGCTGCATGTTACTATCAGTTGGAGAGATTAAAAAAAGAAAAACCCCAGACTCATCAGAATCTCTGGGGACGAGGCCCAGCCATCGGATCCATCAGTATTTCATAAATTCCCCTTGCGGTTCCAATGCACAGCCGACTCTGTGAGGCAAGCTCTATATCATGGGCACGAAAGACCGTGGTTGATTATAACCCTCACCTTATGTCTTAAGAAATGTTTTCACTTTCCCCTGAAATACATTTAGATCAGTAGTTCTCAACCTTCCTAATGCCGAGATGTATTTTCATTGTTACAAAGGGGTCGCGACCCACAGGTTGAGAACTGCAGATGTAGATCCATAGATACATTGAGAATTTATAAAACCGATGCCAGAATAACAGTTTTAAGACATAGACCTGGCTCATAGCACTCATCACTCCCTGCAGGGCCAGACGTGGGCAAGGCAAGCGAGGTGCCTAGGACACACAATTCTAGGAGGCACACTCAGTCTTTCCACCCATTATTTCCCCAAATATGAGGCTTTCTTTGTGGTGAAGAGCACAACTATGAAGTCAGATGGATGTGATTTGGACAGCAGCCCCCACACCTGCTTGACCTTCCGTGCTGAGTTATCTGTGCTTCCTACACCTGATCTCTCTCTTTTAAACCTGCTGTAGCGGGAGTGGCAGTGTTCCCGCCCGGCCGGCCCCCTCCGATCCTCCAAGGCCAAGCACTTTTCTCCCCTAGTATTCCTTCTCCCCACCCTCCCTACCTCCCACATCTTCACCAAGGCCAGATCGGCTGCCCTCCATCTGTGTTTCTCCAGCATGTTAAGCATGCTTTGAGCTTCTCCCATTAGATTATAGTTATTTATTCTAGCATCTGCCTTTTCTGCTATTAAACAGTTTGGCAAAAGGAGAAAGAAAAGAGCTTTGGAGTTAGTGAGACCTGGGTTTGAATCCCAGCCCAGTGACTGGGGACAGTCTCTCTCTAAGCCATAGTTTCCTTGTAAAATGATGAAGATAATACTAAATTCAGAAAGATTAAGTTCTGCTACACAGCAGTTGGGCAAGAAGTTTTAGTTTCTTTTCCTGAGGCACAAGCCCTCCATTCTGAGAACTAACCCTTCTCCACCCATTCATCTGTGAGGTTTCTGAGGTTGGAATTTCACTCAACGTAACCATCTTGGTGCTTGCCCAAAGTCCAACACACAGTACTCAGTAAAGGTCTGTCATGCTGAAGTAAATCAAAAGATTACCAGGTGTTTATACATACATGAAGCTGGAAGTGAATTTTCAAACTGCAGAAGCAACTTGCAGGGAGGCAAAGAGAGAAGAATAAACACAGGCTTTGCTAGGAATGGTTGTTTGGAACAAAAACTATATAGGAGGGAACTATGGGAGGCGGACAGCATGGCCATCAGCATGGCCAGTATCAGAAGAGACAGTCTGGGCTGTCTCAGGCAGCTACTACAGATTTACAGAATTACACTTCAATGCTGTGCCTTCACCTTTCCATCGAGCAGATAGGTAGCCGGCTGCATCACGTTCATCAAAACTCCCACTGGACTCCAGCTGAATTTATATCTCAAAGGATTGTCTGAATGTTCAGGGGCTGGAAGCCCACCACAGTAGGAAATGTAAGATTCAATCTGTAAATTAAAGAACCGATAACTTAGAGAGAATCACCAGTAAGTTAGAATATACTTCCAAGTAATTAATTCAGGACAATGACACAAATGGGAAAAAGCTGCTATAGTTTTTCTTTCTTTCTTAAAATTGATACGGCATTCAAAAATACATCCTAGAAGCCAAACACCACTTAATATTTCACAGATATATTTGGTATGTATTAAAAAGAAAAAACTCCAGAGATATCGATTATCCAACTATTAGTTCAATCCTGCTTGGTCAGTTCTTACTAATTTTTTAATTCAAATTATATATGTGATTTTATATATATACAGAGGGTGACAAAAAATATACACATTTTAAGAAAGGAAAAATGATATTAAATTTGTAATACTCAAGTCACATTTGACTGCTACAATTACAACAGGTGGTCATTGCAACTTTGTATTCATCTTTTGGTATTAGTATATACTGAGTACTTTAATTTTAATACAATTTTTCCTTTCTTAAAATGCATATACATTGTTTGGCACCCTCTGTATAGTTGTGTGTGAAAATATATATATATATATAAAATATATACATTATATATGTATATATATATGAGAAAAAGGTAAAACATTTGATCTGAACCGTCACATTTACACATCCAATAATACATTGTAATATAAAAAATATACTTTGTACACCAACCAATTGATAATGTTCCAAAGATTTTTCCCACTTTTAAAAGTCAAAACTTATTACAGGGGAGGGGGGAGGCTGGGCAGAGGGAGGGTGATTGGTGGGATTACACCTGCGGTGCATCTTACAAGGGTACATGTGAAACTTAGTAAATGTAGAATATAATTGTAAGTTAGAGAGAATATATAACACAATAACTGAGAAAATGCCAGGAAGGCTATATTAACCAGTGTGATGAAATATGTCAAACTGTTTATAAAACCAATGTATGGTGCCCCATGATCTCATTAATGTACACAGCTATAATAAAAAATAAATAAATAAATAAATAAAAAATAAAACTTATTACAGAATCTCCAAGGCAGGCTAACTTTTTCATTAAACCAAAACATTATAGCAGCATCTATTTCTCTAGAAATTGGTTACCACTTCACATTGTTTTACTAAATAAAACGTCCTGCAGTTACAGAATTTTATTTGAAAATTCTAATTGAGGTATGAGTTATTAATACAATAGACCAGTATGTTAATCAATATCACAGAACAATCTTTTATATACAGAAGAAGCTAGACTTTTTTTTTGTTTGTTTTTCCAAGTGAAACTTGGGGTGTAAACAGGGCTCACAACTTGGGGTGTAAACAGGGCTCACCGTGGCTCCCACTTCTTTGGCCTTATCTATTGTTTCCATTGCCAACATATGGTCAAGACCAGGGTCTAATCCCAGTTCTCCAATGACTGTGATGCCAGCTTCTTCCACACTGCAATAGGTAGCAAAGGAGAAATGAAAAGTTGGCTATAAAATTAAAACAACCTCTGGAGCTACTTACTGTGTTGAAAAGTAATTGAAATTACCTCTTTTCCAATCCTTTCAGTGCTGGTGTGATGTAACTTGCAGTGACCATGTTAACTTTGCTTGTGATGCATGCCTTGGCCACAAGAGGATGCAAAACGTAAGGCAACAAGCTTAAAAACAAAGAGAGAAACTCGTCAGCTTATTTTTCTAGCCCGACTTTACACCTTGAACTGTGCAAGGCTCTGTCCTAACACACTGCTCTGATTAGATTTTGTTTCAGGGGTGACCAGTGACTCCCTGTGAACTACAGAATAAATGCACCCTATTATCACACATCTAAACCCCTCATAATGATCCTCACCTAACCTTTTCATTTTTATCCCTCAGTTTCTTCCAAAAATCATATGTGGGATCCAAAAAGCTACTGTAATTCTGCACTCAAAGCCTTCGCTTCTTCACTTTACTTTCACTGAATCTACCTTTACTGCAGCTTCCACTTGGAATGCTCATGACGCTCACCACATCCAAGACATACTCTTTCCTTTGAGAAATGCCCCCAGAGTTATTTTCCTTTAAGAAGCTTTGCTAGATTTCCCCAAACCAGATAGATATTCTTCCTCTGCATGCATCCAGGTATTTCCTTATAACATTTGGTGCAATTGTCTCCATTCATCTTGATAGCTCTGTGGTTTTCTGTCTTGGGTTTCCTACTTTAAAAATAAGGTTGCATTTTGTTTTTCCTCCACGTCTCCCAAAAGGCTATCAGGAAGACTCAAACTAGATCAAGGTGGCCCCATCTACAGTGAGGGGTAGACTCCAGGCAGGGCCTGGGGAGGAGATGGGCTTTCACGGTACTGAACGGTGCCGAGGCTACTGGAATGACTGAGAATCCATGTGGTGAGCAAAATAGGATGCTATAGTCAAAATCCAACTTTGAGTTTTCTAAAACTTTGGCTTTGGTATTTTATTTTGCTGCTGAGATGACACAATTCAAAAACTTAACTTTCATAAAAATTTTAGCATAGATATGTTTTCTATCCAAGAAATAATAAAGTACCCTGTCAATTACAAAACAATTTTTAGGTTCAAGTTTTTGCCTATTTGGTAAGGCAATGTACATGGTACCAACAACAACAACGAAAATACTAGCTATAAACAAAATCACGCTGTATCACTTTACTTGTCAAATGTAACCTGCATACTTCAGATTTTCTCTATTTTACTCAAACAAAATAAAAACCACCTCTTGGGCATCTTTTCTTCCTCCATTCAATAAGACAGTGTGTTACTCCTCAGGGTTAATATCATGTGAATACAATTGAGTACATATTTTGCCAGTATCAAAGGCTTCTATAAAACCTCTTAATGTCTGTTTTTTGGCTTTTTTAACCGTTTGCAAAACCATTGAAATGAAAGTATTTATAAGAAATGCACAATGTCATCATTGTAAAGGTTAAGTTGGAAATTTTTATCATGTTCTCCACATTGAAAATTTGATCAAAATTTCACCACGATCTAACATTATTTTAAAACTTCACCATTATTTACACAATTTAATATGCTGGCTGGAATTATAGGACTTTGGTTGGAGGTGCTTTTTTTTAAAAAAAAAAAAATAGATTCGAGTTCCTTAATCATTCTGAATGTGATTCAGTAAGCATACAATGGGACACAACTCTTGAATTATTTGAGTTGACTCCAACTCAACTCATGTAAAGGGTTGCAAATATCACTTGTGAAAAACACGCCCAAAATACAAGTGAAACCTTTAAAGAAACTCATCAAATTGCCACCTAGCATTAGACTATTAAAACATAAATTTGAAAAATAAAAACTATGAGAATTGTACATATTATTATAAAATGTTTTATAAAACAATATTTACTCATTTTGTTGTTTAGTCCCAAATATTGTGTTCATGTCAAAACATTTTATTTTCTCCAACTTAAAAAATTAAAAAAACTATTCTAGGAATACTATATGGTAACAGTGTTCAATGGCATTACCACTATTCAGGATAGAAACTGCACCAGGTGAGAAAACATTAAATATAAAATATGCTTGGCTAATGCTAAATTTTAATGAAAGTCATCTGTTCTCTGAATTTAAAATTTGAACATATTAATAGATTATTGCCTTTGTCTATCATCTTGTCATATTTTACTTCAGATATTGTTTCAAATGTATTTTATAACATTATTTTCTTTTTATCAAAAATGATGACATAAGGACAGCACCTGTGGCTCAAAGGAGTAGGGTGCTGGCCCCATGTTGCAGAGGTGGTGGGTTCAAACCCAGCCCCAGCCAAAACTGCAAAAAAAAAAAAAAATGATGACACATTTAAGAACCTATGTGTGGCAAAATAAATCCTTTGTGTTTTAGAAGCTAGAACCTTCTATTTCGAATCAGGATTTCTTTCCATAGCTGTATCACTGTCAGAAAAGGTCTACTCGTCATCAGTCAATTTATCCTGAATAAAAATTAATGCACCTAAAATTTATATTAGGTGAATAACATTTTAAGTGAAGGGTAGGCTTATATTTAAAGATATCAAGAAATAATGTTAAAGTTCCTCCCTGTAATTAGAATTACTATTCATTGTATCTGTTTTCCAAGGTTGTTTTTTTTTTAAAGTGAAACATCACAAAACTTCCTCTAAAAATAGAATTCAAATAAGATCTAAGTATCAAAGTGATTAGATAGTTATTATGAGTAAGCAGATAAGTTTTTTCCTCCCAGCTTAGAAAATTATATGAAATAGAGAATATTCTCATACTTTGACCTTTCAATCTAAGTTTAATTATAGAGTAAACCTTATGTAGCTCTGTATATAGGAGTTAGAACTATACTTTTATTAGGTAGTAATAAATATTATTTCAAGACCTACTGTGATGAGACTTAAAATGGCCACAAGGTTAGAGAATCTACTTATTTCATTTAAGCTTCGTAAGGAAAAAATAGGCACCCAAATATATGAAATATGAACACTGCGTAGCCTGCAATTCCACTTCCAGATAGACACCCAACAGAAACGTATGTATGTGCTCACCAAAAGACAAAACTAAAATGTGTATAGTAGCATCATTTACCATAGTCCAAATCCAGAAATAACCTAAATATCTATTATTAGTCAAATAAATAATAATGGTATATTCACAGGAATGAGAAGGAACACACTACAGTTACAGACAATAACACACATGACTCTCACAATCACAACATTGAAATAAAAGAAAGCAGCCCACAAATGAAAAGGTAACCGAGTGATTCTTATTACATAAAGTGGGAAAACTGGCAAAAACTAAAGTGTAGGTTAGAAATCAGGACAGCGTTTACCTTGGGGGATGGGGTTAGTCGTGAACAGAGAGGTGTGTGTGGAGGACTTCTGAGTTGTTGTTCATACACTATTTCCTGATATGGGTAATAGTTACAGAGTATGTTCACTTTGTGAGAATTCACAAGATTGTGCACTTATGATTTGCGCCCTTTCCTGGATGCGTATTTCAATTGAAAAATTTGCTTAGAGAGAGGAGAGAAAAGAAGAAGGAAGGGGAGAATGTGAGAGAAGGGCGAAGAGAAGAGAGAGCAAGAGAAATAATGACAATAACAGAAATATGAAACTCATGTGTTGACAGATACCTGATGACAAGATCCTGTGTTGCCACCAAGGAGCACAGCTTCTCTTCTTGTTTACAAATGTCCACGCAAACAGGGTTAATATTATATTTCTTGCTTAACTGTTCAACTTGATTCTTCATGTCAGAGCCTATTTTAAGAATTAAAAAGTCCAATTTTTAGATTTCCTTTCATTAGTCAAAGAGAGTAAAACACATTTTAACATCTCCAAAATCAATTATTCAAATTTTAAGAGAAAAATAGTTATCTGAAATTCCTATTCAACATGCTGGGAAACCAGTTTTTTTTCTTCTTCAAAAATTAGGACGTATTTACCGACTGTGATTTCTATACTGCCATCTCTTGACAAGTACTCTAACACAGGCTCAGACACGTAGCCAGATCCAAGAACCAAGACCTTTTTCTTGGGCCCCATTGAATGCGATTGAGCACGTTCCCTATTTTAAAAAAAATGGGGGAAGGGAGATAATTAAATATTTCTGTGAAATAACAGAATCTTGCTCTCCCCAAGCCACACTAAAACCTAGACTATGAAGTAACAATTTCCCCCCACTCAACTGATAAGAATCTCAGCAAGACTTCCCTCTACCAATATTTTTCTTTATTTTAAATTTGCTACAATGAAAATCAACAGATCCTGACGTCTCTGTGGCGTGTTGTCTATATAGGCACAGATGTTGTTTCAAGACTTCTCTGTATAACTGGTGATCATTTCTTGATTCACTTTGACTGAATAACTTGGCCTCACACCTTATCCTTCCAAGGAAAGTTATTCAAAAGCATATTAGGGGCATTTATTCCTCACAACAATCCAAAAAGGCAACTCTCTAAAGAAGAGATTATTATTACCATGTTAGAAATGTTTTTGTCATATATTATACATTATATAATAATCACTTGAGAACAGTAGAAACCATGACATTGACATCACAAATGCAATGAGTTAAATTTGAAAAAGAAGATTAGTGCTAGGCAGGATTTTAATTCTTGAATAGTTTATTTTGCCAGAATTTGTACCTTCTGGTCAGATAACTACCTTTCCCACACATAATGACCTCCAATATAGTGACTAAGTCTTACTCATCTTTATACCCCCATAAATGCTTCCATATTGTGTAGAAGGTACTCATTCAATGTCATTTGAATCAAATTCTACAGAATCAACATGAAGCCATGGGAATGGCCTGGTGCCAAGGACTTAAGAAGCAGGCTCTGAGGCTAGAATCTTTAGGGCAGGTGTCTCTTGAACTTTAACCCACAAATCTCTTCATTAATGATAAGTGGATAAATATAAAATGGCCTTGCCCTTTTATATGCCCAATTACTACTGAGGAGAAGAGGTGTACTTTAACTACTGTCCACCTCTCTCATTTCACCTCCCAGAGATAACCACTATCACTTGATTATTATTTATTCTGTTTAACAACAAATACTTAAGTTGCATAATTAAACCTTCTCATGTTCAAAAATAAAAGGTTCAAAATACATTTTTAAAAATCACTCCTAGATTCTAATACGGTCCACTTCATTCGTACTCCCAAACCCCACATTCCAAGTTAAAAATCCCTGCAGTAAATGATGAAAAGAACAGAAAAAATATTCATGATGCAGGGCTTAAGTATGGTAAATTTTCTTTCAAAATGAAATCTTCATTATTAATTAGTCTTTTGGCACAAAACTCCATCAGGGAAGGAGGGCAGGAAGTCCTAGCAGTTGAAGCCAACTAAACCTGCCACTACATGAAATATGGCACATTAAGATTGAAAATACATCATCAGGACCAGTCATGTTAGACATGATATAAAAGATCATCAGATGATGGGAGTCAAAAGACAGAGCAAGCTATTGGAAACAAACAAATGTGGAGTTTCCCCTATAAGAAACTCTCCTACTGGGTTATAGGGCCCATTCTCTTTAAAGAAACAAAAAAGTTAAATACTCTTAGTGTCTTGGACCAGAATATTTCATTGACATATTAAAAAGTAACTATAAGCAAAGTATAACTTTGTAACTGTCGCCTAATACTTGATCTGGGCAGATTTCTTTATTTACTTTTTATAGGTAAGAACCACTGAAAAAGAAGATAAGACAGTTGTGTTGTGGATTTTTGTTTGTTTGGTTTTCCAGTTTTTCCACTCCAGTTTCGCCAGAGAATTCAATGCATTGTTTGTTTTGTCAAATGTAAATAGACCAGTGAGGCAAATATAAACACAAATTGAGTGCAATCAACTGGGGATATTGGAACATTCCAAAGAAACATCAATGTTTTCAAACTTTGACCAGTAAGAGCAGTTAAGGAAAGGGGACCTTTTAGCTAAAGACCTTTCTTAAACACCTATTCTCTTGAGTAGATTTGCTACATTTCTTTTTGGCACCTTTCCTTAACAAGAATATTTAGGGAAAACTCTCACCATTTATTTTTTTCACTGCACTTTTAATTTCTATCTAAGAATTCACTTTCCTCACCATTATACTAAACAAAATGAAATCTAAACCTTCAACTAAAACCCTAACTGAAAATACCAGAGAAAGGTTTAGTGTACTCATTTTCTTTAAGAAAATAACTGAGGTGTGACACTATGTAAAATGTTAGAGGAAGAATGAAGGGGTACCCAAAGGACACCACTTTTGGATTTTTGCTTCCTTACACACACACCTACATAGGATAGAAACCAGAATTACGCTACACTACCATTTATGGGGGGAAACCTCACATTGGTTCTAGCCAGCCACTTTGATTTTCTACATTTATAGATATTATCAAAATTTACATATTATACAAACCCAATATTAAAAAACTATTGAAGCATTGAAATTACTTATCTAATTCAAGGTAAGAATAAGATGGCATGAACAATACTTGCCTGATCTCGCGGAGCTTCTGGATATATTTATATTTATCAGGCAATATACCGTTGGATGCAATCACTGCCTATATATATATGACACAAGACATTTCTTTAGTATCCACATTTTAGTCCTACAAACATGGGCTCATAACTAATAGAAAAGAGAGAATAACACAGATTGGGGGGGAGAGGAGAGAGGATGATAGTAGGAAAAGTACGTTTATGAAAAGAAAGTCTTGTAACTTACATCTCGCACCACAGGTGAAAAATTCTGACTCTCCAGAGGTTGTGTTGCATCTGATAATATCTGAAAGGAAAATGAGATTTGTAAGAGATAAAGAACGTCACAAAGAAGGTTTCTTACCGTTTGAATCTATATTAAAATATTAATTAAAGGAACAAAAGAATTTAAGAAATAGTTTTCTGAAGATCATTGGTAATTGGTAATAAGAGTCCTCTACAAGTACAAGCAATCAACTCTGTCCCCAAGAACATGATGTTTCAGCACAAGCTGTGATTTTAAAATTGAAATTGCACTATAATTATCTTTATAAGGAAAAAGCTTACCCTTCCTGACCAGTTAGATGTGTTACATTCAATATGTTCTCAATATCATACAAGCCTTAGAGCCACAGCCCTACCTCAGAGGGCCTCTATCCTATTACAAAAGTTCAAGCTGTGCTATTGAAAGTAGAGAATGGGATTATCTTTTATTTTCCTTTTTTTTTTTTCCTTTCTTGCTTTTTTAGGTTTGTTGTTGTTGTTGTTTGTGTATGTGTGTGTGTTTGTGTGTTTAGAACACATTTACTTTATTGATTTCTTACAATCAATTCCTGCCAAGTAGCATTATTTCCACTGATGCATCATTAAAAACATAGGACACTTCCTTGGTATTTTCAAACTATGCATTATACAATAAACTAAGTTAGAACTTAAAATGTACCCTGATTAATTATGTAAACTAGTAATATGGTTTAAAAAGCATAACTAATAATTTTTTTCTTGTCTTCATAAAATTGAAATTTAAATATTTCTCTGGATAGTCTTGGGGTCATCATTATGAGTAGTTCAAAGTGTGGCACCTGTTTCATCTACAAAAGTGTCTATCTAATAAAAAATAGCAATAAAAAAGAAAAGAGTGTATCTCTCTCCTTTTTTTTTTTTTTTTTTTTTGCAGTTTTTGGCTGGGACTGGGCTTGAGCCTGTCACCTCTAGCGTATGGGGCCAGCGCCCTATTCCTTTGAGCCACATGTGCCGCCCTAAAAGTATATCTTACACATCTTATTTAAACAAACAAAATGTGCATGACAAAATGCGCATAGTCGATGCATGATAAAAAGCATGTTCCAAAAATATTAGGCAGCCTTCAGGCCACCATACTATTTAGGATTTGCATTATCATTTATGGTCTTATAGATTAATTACACATAATATATTTTTACATATACACATAACACTTTTTTTTTTTGCAGTTTTTGGCCAGGGCTGTGTTTGAACCCTCCACCTCCGGCATATGGGGCTTGCGCCCTATTCCTTTGAGCCACAGGCACCGCTCCAGAACACATATTTTCACATATTTTAACCCTGAAGATAAGAAAAATAATTGTTGGTTGAAAAAATTATTCAAAAAATAATTGTTGGTTGAAAAAATTAGCCATTTGGGTTTTAGTAGGAGAAAGTGAACCTCCAAGAATTTAGTGTCTGCTGAGTCGGAATCATTAGCTCAAGTCAGTGACTGAGCTATGCAACACACTTCACAGCGACTGTTCCCACGGCCTGGCAACGCCTCCTCTCCCACAGGACGCCAGGTGATGAAGCGCTTTGGGGATTACCCTTTGCATGTGGTCCCCCTAAATTTTTTTCTGAATTAACTGTATTATTGCCTCTTCTCACCTCTTCTATGAACTTCCATTTTAATTATTCATAGTCCTTTCAAAACATCCTCAGAAAGATCCAGGAGGGAAAGTTAGGGAGATGGAAAATCCAAGGGAGGAAGACTTGGTATTGGAATGTCCTTGACTTTCCGGGTATTTGCTGCGAACTTCTGCCAGGTTGAAGAGGCTGCAGCGGTTTCTGAAGGTGGTGGCAAGCTCCTTAACCGACTTCCCCACAAATCAGCATCTACTTCCAGGTCCTTTTCCATTGGACCTTTTAGAAGTCTGGCCTTTTCAGCCCTTCGTTGTTTCTTTTCTTTCCTTAATCTTTTATTCTCAGCCACAAAGAACCCCCCATGTTTCTTCAAATCTGCAGTTTTGGCTGCCTACTCTTCTACGCTTGTTTCACCATCTTTGCGGGCTTTGCACAAGGGCTCTGTTGGCTCACTCTTGCTGAATGAAGTAAAAAGAGCAGTGTGTCTGGATCCCTGTCAAAGGCCCCGTGAATTTCAGGCGATGTCTCCCTGGGCAAGGGCTTTTCTTCTGCCCCTCTGTCCGCAGCAGAGGGCTTGCCAGAGGCCTGGGTGGGCAGACGACACACCCGCTGCCTTCTGCTGAGCTTTCCATCTTTGCTGACACTTTACCCTTTTCCATCCTTTTCCTGGGTGAGGAGGATGTGTCTTGTGGCTGTCCGTTTGCAATTCCAGTGGTAAATGAATTCCAGACTGTGTCAGCCTCATGGCTTCCAAAGATAAGCTCAGCCTTTTTGTGACAAGAAATAGCCTCTTCGTATTTTCCTGTAGCCAACAAACAGTCTGCCATCCGCTCTGTTGATGAGCCAGGGCGGGAGGTCCTTGCGTTACTTCCATGGACCCCAGGATAAGGGGCGGCCTGGGGAAGGAGAGCCGTGGCACCAGGGCACATGGAGGGGACAGCGGGGACGCGTCCTGAAGCCCCTGAGACTACGGCGGTCTGCTCTCCACTCCCCCATAGCCAGTGTGGGTGCCCAGGGAGCAATAACCAAGCCAGGGTGTGTGTATCTCTCGCTGTGTGTGTGTGTGTGTGTGTGTGTGTGTGTGTGTGTGAAAGAGAAAGAGAGAGAGAGACGGGGCCTCTGCTGTTGCTCAGGCTGGATGGAGGGCAGGTGCGTGATCATAGCTCACTGTAACCTAAACTCCTGGGCTCAAGAGATCCTTCCACCCCAACCCCCTGAGCAGCTAGGATTACAAGCATGAGCTATCATACCAGCCCATTTTTTAAAAATTTTTTATCCAGATGGGATTTTACTCTCCACACTGGTCTCGAACTCCTGGCCTCAAGTAATCCTTCTTCCTCAGCCTCTCAAAGCCCTGGAATTACAAACACCAGCCGCTGCATCTGGTTGAAAGTGGGATTTTTCACTCGGCAAGGCTAACTCTACAGTAGGGGGTCTCCCTTAGGTCAGTATTAATTGTACTTATAGGTACATCAGCATTTCAAAGGTGATAGGGAGAGTAACTGGACCAAGCAAACCTCAAAGTCCATCCACACTGTCTTCACATTATCTCACAAGATTGTAACAGAAACAATGGCAAAAGTCACATCACTCATAAAAACATCCCACATGCTTCTCTCAAGATACTCAACTCCTGAATACACTGCCACGGAGTAAAGAGCATACTAGGTATTCAGAGGATGCCAAGAAACTGTATATACAGTTTGAGAAAGGAATTTATTAAATTTGTAATACTCAAGTCACATTTGAGTTCTGCAATTACAAGAGGTGTTCACACGACTTGTATTCGTCTTTTATTACTGGTATATATTGAGTATTACAATTTAAATCCTTTTTCTGTTGGTGCCATTACCTCTGAGGGCATGGACGGGCCCAGGAGATAATCTCTCCTCCCTAATCATGGGTTAAGATCTAGAGCACTCCCCCGACTAAGAAGAGCAAAATATACCAAACAGATGGTGGCAGCAGAGAATTTATTCATCATATAAAATAAATATGAAATTACTTTCATGTATCTAAAACACAAGACAGTTAAGCTATCTCCCATTCCTGAGATATGGGCATTTTGAAAAAAGACAAGAATCTATAAACCAGGGCATACTTTGGGGAATTCACAGAATCAAAATGTGTGTACAATCATCTCTCAAGAGTTTGGCTCCAGGACTCCTCAAGGATACCAAAATCTGAGGATCCTCAAGTTCTTTATATGAAAAGATGCAGTATTTGCATATAACCTATGCACAACCCATTGTATACTTTAAATCTTCTCTGGTTTACTTATAAAAACTTAATGCAATGTGAATGCTATGTAAACAGTTGTTATGCTGTATTTTTTTTTGGATTATTTTTTATTAGTGTACTGTTATTTTTTGATCCACAGTTGGTTGAATCTGTAGAGGTGAAACTCATAGATACAGAGGGCCAACTTCACCAGGGGGTCCTCCCATCACTATCTTTTCTCAGTCAGCCCTGGATTATTCCCTTCTTAAGAAGACTCCGCCTACCAATCCTGTCCGCAGGCCAAAAGTGGCATGTAGATAATAAAATGAAGTTCTAATTGCACTTGACATACAGTTGCACTGCTGAACTCTTGTATCTTTCTCTCTGCCTTGTCTTTATTTTAATTCTACAGCCTTATACAGACCTCACTGGAACCATGGCAACTGCCTTCTATCTCATTTCCTTCTATTTCCAAACTAAAAATGTACATGATTATTTTTCCTATACCTATTTAAATCAATTTAATAACTTTCTGTTGCCTTCAAGATAAAGTCTCTAGCTCTTCACATGACCTCCAAGGCCCTCCACAGTCTGGCTTTGCCTCCCCATCCTTGACTCCGTTCTGCTTCAATCCAGCACATTTGTCCTATTAACAGCTTGGCAATGCCTTCGAGCACCGTGCTCTCTCTTGCTTCTGTGCTACACCATGTAGATGCCACATATACTATACCATCTACTAGGAATTTCCTCTCTTCATCCTCCAACATACAGTGAATATTTACCTCTTCTATGAAGCCTTTACCAAAATCTATTCCTAAGCACACCTTGAAGTTAGTAATTGCATTTAGCATTGTTATCATAGACTTGCCATATGATGGGATGGCAAATATTCAATAAATAAATGAGTGAATACATGAAACAATTAATTATTTAAAAATAAATAGATCTTTCTTCCAAAACTACATAATTATAATATCATGAGTCCACCTAAAGAAATGTACAGATTAAAGAAAACAAAGGATTGCTCACTTACTGCAAGTAATTGTCTCCCTTTTTAGAATTCAATTATAACAAAGCTATGAACATAAAGGTGCTAAAACATATGGTATGTCTTGTCATTTTCACATCTAATACTTGCTAGCATCACGGTTTTGTAAATTAATTTCAAGCTATTCATCCTGGTGTTAAGACCCTTTACCATATGGAACTAACTTGTACGCCTTTCCTCAATCAGATTTGTCAATTCACAGAAACCCTACCTTGAGGAAAGAAGCTCCCATCTGTGTTCTTCTGTCTCTGTCATATAATATGCCTCTCACTCAAGCCAGCTAAAATGTCCTGCCTTACACAGAACCTCTCCTCATTGTTCCAATAAGATACTTCCTCCTTCCAAACTTCATTAGCATCTCTCTGACGGCTGTCACATTTGATCTCACGGCAGAATCACTCAGTTGTCTCACCCTGTTCCGGGAACTCCTGCTTCTGTAGGTCAGAAGCTGTGTTTTAATTTTCTTCATTCCTCAGTAAGCCTCATTCCAATAAATCCCCGGTAAATATTTATTGAGTTCAACTGACACAAAAACTTCTATATTGATTGCAAAGTCTGCGCCATGCAATGCTACTGTCTATATGGAACATAAATAAAAACTAAAAATCCGGAAGGAAAAGAGGAATCATTTGTAATCTAAGTACAGTTCCCATTCAGTTATCAAAAGAGACAGACAAAATATCTAACATTTTAGTGGTAAGCAGACACATATTTTTCAAGACTATAAAATAGAGAAAGTCCTCAACTTTTACAGATGTCCAGTGCTTACAGATAGTGCTGAGATAGTGACCCCAAGACAATCTGACAACTCTGGTTAGAAGACTACAGTAATGTACAAAGAAGAAAGTGTAAACAGTTTGAAGAAGCCGGTGTAATCATCTCATATTAAAAAAAAATACCACTTGCCTTAATGCTTATCAAAAATCTCTAACTCACTAATATTTTTAACTTGCCACATTTCCTAAAGTGCTATCAACTAGTGATTTGTGTAGGCACAAAAATATCACCTTTTAAAATGTGCATTTTTCATTCAGTAATGGCAATAAGCTGATTTCAAATCAGATACTGACTAAAATGAGGCAAAGCATAACTTTGTCAGTTTGAGGGCTCAAATAGCAGTGAAGACCTACTGCACCGTAGGTAGCGCAGAGAAGGAAACACAAAGAGAAAGGTGCAACATTTGGCCCTACTTTTCCCCTTAGGGCATTTGTCGATGTGAAAGCAGTGTTTGAGATGCTGAGAGGTTGAGCAGGGAGCAGCAGGACAACTGAAAGACTGAGAAGAGCTTTTGGCTGACTTTCAGTAACAGGGTAGCAAAATTTGAAATTTAAGATCTGCTAAAGAGAAGTCCTAATCAGCACCATATTTGCATTTGGGATTCTGAAAGCATACACTCTAAAATAAATAGTAATTTGGACAACATCAGTTCTCCAAAGGGCTGAAACCATGACTGACTGGAATCAGGGTTACTAAATGAATTGAGGTAATTTTCTCTTACCTTATTTCCTTGCCCATCTCTCTGTCAAAATCAAAGAAAATCTTTAAAGGAAATAGCACCCAGTGCTTCAAATCATGTCTATGATTTTACATATGGAATGTTTGGCAATCCATAAAAAAGAAATAAATATACTAAAAGATAAGAATTGACTGAAAACCAAGTTAAAAAAAAAAAGCATGAAACATACACTGAAAATTTATTGGAATTATCATGAGCCTAAATTATAATTGATATGTTCATAAAGTGAAAAGACAAATATATAGCTTTAAATAGAGAATAGTAAATTTTTTAATTATCAAATAGAAACTTTCAATAAATAAAATATAAAGGTTCCCATCTTGGAAGACATATGAACATCAAGATCCATGAAGTTCAACAGTTCCCAAACAGATTCAACCCAAAGAGGTCCTCTCTAAGACACATTATAATTAAAGTGCTCAAAGTCAAACACAAACAGAATATTAAAAGCAGCAAGAGAAAAGCATCATTACATATAAGGAAATTCTTGTCAGACTATCAGCAGAAACCCTGCAGCTTAGGAGAGAATGAGATGATATACTCAAAGTGCTTAAATTTCAGTTAAAAAATACTATACACAGCAAAGTTGTCCTTCAGAAATGAAGAAGAAATAAATGCCCCGGATAGCCAAACTTAGGAGTAATTTCATCATTACTAAACGTGGTCTACAAGAAATGCTTAAGGGAATTCTTCCAGTAGAAGCAAAAAGATGCTAATTACTAATATGAAAACATATGAAAATATAAAACTCATGGGTAAAGGTAAATATATTGGCAAATCCATAATACCCTAGTATCACCATGATGCTATGTAAATTATACATATAGGGTGATTAAAATTCAAAATAATTGAAACTAATGAGAGCTACAATAAGATGTTCAGAAATACATAATGTAAAAAGATGTAAATTTTGACATCAGAAATGGAAGAGCAGTAAAAGTCTAGAGTTTTTGTATGCAATTGAATTTGTTATTGTTCAAAATAATATTTTCAGTCAAAACAACATTTTCAGTCTATTATAACTAAAAGATGTTTTATGTAATACACAACAAACCAAAAAGCTACAGCAGATATACAAATGACAAATAAAAAAATTAAAAACAACACTGAATAAAAATTACCAAATTACAAACATAACAAGAAGAAAGGAAGAAAGAACAGCTATCTACAAAAAAAAAAAAAAAAACAGAAATCAGTTAACACAAAGGCAAGAGATCCTCACCTATTAATAATACCTTTGATAATTTGTAAATCTTCTAAATTCTCTAATCAAAGTATATAGAATGACTGAATAGATAACAAAAACAATGTGTAACTGTATGCTGCCTAAAAAAGACTCTCATGTTAGCCTTAAGGACACATATAGGTTGAAAGAAGGAAAGAAAGAAGATACGCCATGCAAATAACAACCAAAATAGAGTCAGGGGAGAGGAAGAGGTCATACTCATATCAGATAAAATAGATGGCAAGTCAAAAACTGTCACAAGACACAAAGAAGATCACTGTTTAACTATAAATCACTGAATTCATTATGAAGACATAGTAACTACAAATATTAATACACTCAGTATTTGAGTACCCAAATATATAAAGTAAATATTAATAAGCATGAAGGTAGAAATAGATAGCAATACAATAATAGTAAGGGACTTTAATACCAAACTTTCAACAATGGAGAGAGCAACCAGAAATAAAGTTAATAAGAAACTACTGGAATTGAACTGCACTTTAGACAAAATGGACATAAATTTATATAGAACTTTCTATCAAGCAAAAGCAGATTTTTCTCTAGTGCACATGGAACATTCCAGGATAGAAATCATATTATAAGCCATAAAATAAGTCTTAACAATTAAAAAACAAATTGGAATCATGTCAAGTGTTGTTTTGATCAGTTTGGCATGAAACTAGAAATTGATAACAAGAAGAATGTTGAAAACTATATAAATAGTATTGTTACAAATTAAACAACATACTCTTCATCAACCAATTATTCAATAAAAAATTAAAAGGTAAATTTAAAAATGTCTGGAAACATATGAAAATAAAATCCAACATACCAAAACCTAAGGGATACAGAAAAAGCAGTAGTCAGAGGTTAAGTTTATAGCAATAAATGCCCATCTATATCAAAAAAGAAGAAAGATTTCAATTAAACAACCTAATATTGCGCTTCAAGGAACAAGAAAAATAACAAACTGACTTAAAAATAGTAGAAGGAGAGAAATAATGACAATTAGGGCAGAGGTTAAAAAAGGAGACTTTAAAAAATACAGAGAGACAATGAAATGAAGAGTTGGTTTATTTTGAAAAGCTGTGGGCGTTTTTAAACATAAAATCCAGAAAACTTTAGCCAGAGTGAGGAAAAAAAAAAAAAAAAACAGGAGAGAGAAAGAGAAGGCTCGAATAAATAAAATCACACAAGAAAAAAAGAGACATTACAAGTGATCCCACAGAAATACAAAAGATCACAAGAAACAACTATGAAAAATCTTATGCCACCAACCTAGAATATCCTAGAAAGACTGAATAAATTACAAGATATAACAACTTATCAGGACTAAATCATGAATAAACAGAAAACTTGAACAGACCAATAACAAGTAATGAGATTGAATCAGTAATTAAAGAGTGTTTCTTCAAAGAAAAACCCAGGACATACTGGTTGCATTGGTAGATGCCACCAAATATTTACTTATTTATTTATTTATTTACTTTTGGAGACAGAGTCTCACTTTGTTGCCCCAGTAGAGTGCTGTGCTCACAGCAACTTTAGACTTCTGGGCTCAATTGATTCTCTTGCCTCAACCTCCCAAGTAGCTGGGATTACAGGCGCCCTCCACAACACCCAGCTATACTAGAGTGGAGTCTCACTCCATCTCAGGCTGGTCTCTAGCCAACTGGTGAGTTCAGGTGATCCACCCGCCTGGGCCTTCCAGAGTGCTGAGATTACAGGCATGAGCCACCATGCCCGGCCTCCACCAAATATTTAAAGAATTAATACCAATTCTTCTAAAACTATTTCAGGAAATCCAAGAGAAGGAAATTCTCTCTATCTAATTCTAAGAGGCCAGTGTTAATCAGACACCAAAGCAAGGCAAGGACAGAGTAAAAAGAGAAAACATTAGGCCAATATCCTGGATGAACATAGATGCAAGTATCATCAACAAAATACTAGCAAGCCAAATTCAACTGCACATTAAAAGATCATTTGCCATGATCAAGTGGCATTCACCCCAAAAATGCATGGATAGCTTAACATAAGCAAATCAACAAACATGACTCATCACAGTAAGAGAATAAACAGCAACACATATGATCATTTTAATAAAAGCAGAAAAGGCATTTGACAAATTCAACATACCTTCATGATAAAACTTTCAAGAAATTAGGCATAGAAGGTACATATTGCAATACAATAATGGCCGTATGTGACAAACCCACAGCTAACATCATACTGAATGGGGAAATGTTGAAAGCTTTTCCTCTAAGATCTGGAATAAAACAAAGATGCCTAATTTCACCACTTCTATTCAACATAGTACTGGAAAAATTAAGCAAGAGAAAGAAATAAATGGTATACAAACTGGAAAAAAAGGATGCAAATTGTCCCTGTTTGCAGATATCATAATTTATATATTGAACACCCTTAAGGCTCCACCAGTGGTAGAACTAATGAACAAATTGAGTAAAGTTGCAGGATACAAAATCAACACATAAACATTTGGACCCTCATATCAATCTGAAATAAAAAAAAAATGAGTAGCATTTCTATACATTAATAGTAAAATAACAGAAAAATACAGCAAGAAAAAAATCCCATTTATAATAGATACAATAGAATTAAGATATCTAGAAATAAATTTTACCAAGGAAGTCAAAGAGCTCTACAATGAAAACTATAAAATGTTGATGAAAGAAACAAAGGGGATGGCAGGGTATGGTGGCCCATACCTATCATCCCAGCACTCTGGGCAGCCTAAGCCAGCAGATCACCTGAGGTCACGAGATAGAGACCACCCTGAGCTAGACAGAGACAGAGAGAGACCCCATCTCTAAAAATAGCTGGGCATTGTGGTGGGTGCCTATGCTCCCCACTACTTGGGAGATTGAAGCAAGAGAATCACTTGAGCCTGTGAGACTGAGGTTGCTATGAGCTGTGACCTCACGGCACTCTACCAAGGACGATAAAGTGAGACTCTGTCTCAATTAAAAAAAAAAAGAAGAAGAAGAAGAACAAGAAGAAGGAAACAAACAAAGAGAACAAAAACAAATGGAAAGGTATTTCATGTTCACAGATCGGAAGATTTAATATTGTTAACATTTATAATACCACTCAAAGCAATCTCCAAATTCAATGCAGTATTTGTATGTTTTATTTATCATAAAACTCCTTAGAATAAAAACTAGGAACACTGGACATTGCCCTAGGCAAAGAATTTATTGCTAAAAAAACAAAAATACATTCCCAAGAACAAAAATAGACAAACTGGACTTAATGGGAGAAAATATCCACAAACTATGTATCCAACAAAAGACTAATATCTAGAATCTAAAAGGAACTCCAACAACTGAGCAAGAAGAAAACAAACAATCTCATTAAAAAGTGGGCAAATTATATGAACAGGTACTTGTCAAAAGAAGATATAGAAATGGCCAAGAAACGTATGAAAAATGTTCAACATTACTAATCATCAGGGAAATGCAAACTAAAACCACAAGATACCATCTTACTCCAATTAGAATGACATTTAAAAGTCAAAAAAACAACAGATGTTGGCCTGGGTCCAGATGCAGCAAAAATGGAACACATATATACCATTGATGGGAGTGTAAATTAGTACAACCTCTATCAGGATCAGTATGGATATTTCTCAAAGAACTAAAATTAGAGCTATCATTTGATCCTGAAATCTCACTACTAGGTATCTAAACAAAGGGAAAAGAAATTTTGAATCAAAAATGTACATGCACTCTGTTAAAATTCTTTTTAAAAAAGAAAAAAGTAAAAGATAAAAATGGGCTAGTCTCAGGTAAACTTAGAGCATTACAATGCAAATATTATAATATTTAATAGAAAGACTGAAAATCAATGAACTGAGCACTTCAAGAAGTTAGGGAATGAAAACTGATACAAAAATAAAACAAAGATTAGAAATTAATGAAATAGAAAATGATACAAGATAGAGAGGATCATCAATGTTAAAACTGGTTCTTTGAAGTGAATAATAAAATTGATAAATTCCAGGTAGAAAGAAATTAAAAAAAAAAAAAAAAAGAAGAAGTCATAGACAACCAGTTTTGGAAAAAGGGAAATCACTATAGAATTTACAAAAGAAGATATGAAAAATATTCTGACAGCAAAGTTCATAACTAACATGAAACAGAAAAATTTCAGGAAAAATAAACTTACCAAAATTACCAGAAGATAATTGAATATCTGAACAGCTTTATGCTTATTTTAAAAAATTAATCTATAATTAAAAATTTACCCTACATGCTCCCAACCCAAATAGTTTTGCCAATAAATATTACTGGGATGTCAGTCAATCACATTTAAAATGTTCCTGAGACTAGCAATAAAGAAATACCTCCCAACCTATCTTTAGGCCAACATAATTTTAATACCCATACCCGACAAAGTCATTGTAAGGAAAAAAGTTTTAGGTTAAGCTCTCTTGTGAACATAGATATTAATAATCCTAAAGAAGATAAGTCAATGTATGAACTTAACAAAATAATGTATGTGTGTGTGTACCATAAAATGTTCATAATATAATTATTAGTAAAAGACCGAAATAGAAAAAAAATATGTTTACCAATGATAAAATAAATGAATACAGTATATTTATTAGCTACTTGAACTTGGTCATAAATAAAAGATTAATACATTACAATCAAGTTGAGTTTATTCTAAGAATGAGAAGTTGGTTTGGTATTTGAAAACCAATTCATAAAATTCACATATTCACAGGAAAAAGAAAAAAAAACAAATGTGTTCTCAATCAGCAAAGAAAATGCATTTAGTAAAACAAATTATTATTATTTTTTTATTTATTTTTTTTGTAGAGACAGAGTCTCACGGTACCATACTCGGGTAGAGTGCCATGACTTCACACGGCTCACAGCAACCTCTAACTCTTGGGCTTACACGATTCTCTTGCCTCAGCCTCCCAAGCAGCTGGGACTACAGGCGCCCGCCACAACACCTGGCTATTTTTTTGTTGCAGTTTGACCGGGGCTGGGTTTGAACCCGCCACCCTTGGCATATGGAGCCGGTGCCCTACTCACTGAGCCACAGGCACCACCCAAATTATTATTACAATAATTTTTAAAGTATTTTTGACAGGAAAAAGAATATCTATGAAAACTCCTTGGTACATATTATACTCAATGAAAAAATCAAAATTTTTCTTTTTATGGTCAAGAATGAGAAAAAGATGCTCTGGATTTTCACTTCTAAAATCCTACTTTCTATTGCAAGAAGCCAAGATAAAATCACAGAGTGAGATTAATAAAAGATACTTCCAATATGTATATCCATATACAACTAGGATTATATTGTAAATTTTTACAAATTAGTAAGAAAAAAAAACAGGAGCCATTAAAAAATGGGCAAAAGACTTGAATAGGGACTATACAACAGTGATTATTAAAAGGTACAATAAGCATGAGATAAGTTACACATTCTTATTTGTCATCAGGAAAATAGAAATAAAAACCACAGTGAGATACCTCTATACACATACAAAGGATATTGAGTATTTGGGACTCTGATATACTACTGATGGAATTTGTTAAAGCACTTTGGAAATTTTTTTGGCAGTATCTAAAGAAACTTAATATGCCCTATAACCCATTAGCTCCACAGTAGGGATAAACCCAACAAAATAAATATATGTGCATGTATACCAAAATATTTGTTAAAAATATTTATAGTACAGTTATTAGTAATAATCACAAATGGGAAATAACTCCAAATTTCCTTCAATAGTAAGATATATAAATAAATCTTGATTAATTCATATAAGATGCTACATAGAGATGGAAATAAATTGCTTCTAAAATGAACAATGACGCTCATAAAGATAATGCTAAATGAAAGATTTTAAACCAAATAGCATATACATTGTATGATTCCATACATATAATTTTCAGAGAAAAAGTAGCAACACTAATTCACAGTTATAAGTCAGCATACATTAAGAAGGTCAAAGGGGTTTCTGGGATGCTAATATTGTTCTTTTTTTTTTTACCTATATAACATAGGTCTCATTGTGATAATTTATTATGCTACACACTTAATGTATCACTTATCTGTGATACATTAATATTGTATATTTACACGCTGTTAAATTAAATTTAAACTTGGCCTAAAGTTGTCTTCATAAATAGTGAATAGCAACCTAACGTCGTATGTAAACAAACTGCAACAAAACAGAGTGTATTCTTGTACCAAGCAGCTGAGTCTCAGCCAATCACAGAAGCCAAGCTTCAGCCAATCACAGGCTTCCAAGTGATCAGGTTATGTCCTTGGCCAATTCCTCATCAGGCCATACCCAAATAAGGCAAACATTGAAATGTAACCATAGGGGCGGAGACAAGATGGCTGACTGAAGCCAGCTTTCCACAGAGGCTCCTGTCCAGAAGGAGAGTTAAAGGACAGAAATTTAGCAAGTAACCGAGTGGATTTGAGCTACACCAAGAGAGAAGGTTGAAGAACACACACCGCTGAGGTGAGCTGTGACCCCAAGGATACAAACAAAAGGTACAAAATCCATCACCAAGCAGATGGGAGTCCCCTCCCCCATGAGAATGGCTTGGATTGCCCCACAAACAAATTAACAGAGTTCAAAGTTCCTCCCACTACACTCCACAGGAGAGACCCTCTAAAAACTGGACCTACCTCCCCTACTAGGGTGCCACGGCATTCTCCTGCCAGTCATAAAACTGTATATATTCTCTACCTGCAACTCTGAGCTCCCGGGACTCCCTTCCACTCTCACTCTGAGGTCTGGAGTGAGAGTGGAAGTCCAGATTTTTGGGTGATTTCTCGAGGGGTGTAAACAGGGCCTAAACTGCAGCTGGTCAGTGCTGACTCTGGGGCATGGGAGTGAGGAGAGGACAGTGGACTGAGAGGAAACCACACCAGAGTGGCACTGCCCTGAGTTGCACAGCAGCAGCCATCTTTTAGCAACAATAGGCTCACTCCTGGATATTCTGAAGCCATGCCCCCTGTCTCCCTGCAACCAAAGGAGGCCAGGCATCTATTCAGGTAGCAACCACCATGGAACAGATCTGGGATGGAAATGCAGGGAAAAAGCTGAAAAAAAATTTTAAGGAAAAACATACATATTTATATATCTTGCCATATATTGCCTGGGAAACAGGAAATCTTATGGGATATGAGATGCTAATCACGATGCTGATACAGCTATAAGATGGGGACTGGAAGCCTCTGTCTTTCCAGGGAGACTTTGTCCTGTCTTCCTGATTTCTCAATCAGGAAGGATTTTTTTTGCCCTCCATCCCCACAGGGTTAGGATCCTGAAGCTCTCCTGAGCCTGCTTAATAGACATGCACTGACCATTCCAAACAGTATCCCTTGGCCATGCAGTGGCTTTCCCAGGAAAGCATGTGTTGTCAAATCTCCCTACAGGTGGCTGACCAGCTTATCAGGAGTGGCAAAATAGGAGCCTGAGGGCTAATCCTGCAAGGCGCCTTTCCCACAATGGATGCACCTGGCCCACAGCCAAACAATGAGAGCTCCTCTACATTCTGCCCAGTGGCTCAGTCCCAGCCTCTGCATGCTGTTCAAGATCACTTGCTTGTTTGCCCAAGCTCTCCAAGGTAAACTCCACCAAGTTATCAGGTCTGAAAAAAAAAAAAAAGAAAAACCCCACAGAAAAGGCCTTCTCTGTCTGAAAACTGCCAACGCCATCCAACAAGCCAGCCTCTGCCAGCATGGAAGTATTCTCCATCGCTTCTGACCTCTTCTTGGAGTCCTGGAGTCTCCTATTGCCTCCCCGTGCCTTAAAGGGATATTTCTGGGCAAGGCCCAATAGCCAAAAGGCTGGAGTCCTTTCTCCCCAATCTCACCACACATGCTGTCTCTGGACAGATGAACAGTCCATCATCTTGCTCCACTCCTTCTGTGGGCTAACTACCAATATCCAAATTTATTAAACTGGTTTTCTTTTCTTTTCACAAGAAATAAGTACTCCGATCAAGGCAATAAAGCAAGTTCAGATAAGAGGAACTATACTGAATGAATGCCAATTTTGATTAAGGACCTCAAAGAATGTAAAACTGTGTTCTAAGGTCCAAAAGAAATAAGTTTACAACTTAATTTTGAAACACAATTCTTTTTTTTGAGTTAAAAATGGCTGGTGACAACTTCTTTGAGTGTTAAATGACATCAGGGCAGATTGAAGAGCGGCCATGAGCTATGAGGAGGTAAAAATACGTAAAATGCTCACTAACTTTCTGGCCTGAGGCAACAAGAATGAGGCCCAGAACAACCTCAGCCTCTACACCAATGATTCACAACCTGTGCACTGTGGCCCACTGGTGTGCCGTGAGAGGAGCTTAGATGCGCCATGAAAAATTTTAAAGATCATTAATTAAATTATTTTCGAAAGAAGTTAAAGCAAGTGTATTCTTGTTTTTACTCTTTTTTTTTTTCTTTTGGATCAACACAATGTAAGTGTGCCATGGAAGTTTATGTATAGGTTCAAATGTGTCATGAGATTTAAAAAAGGTTGAAAAACACTGCTCTACAATGTGAGAAGGAAATACCAGAGAGGACAGATTCAAAAAAAGGGAAAACTTCTGTGTACACTCTGCTCCAAGTGTCTATGATGCAAACCGACATGTACAGGCCAGATGATGGCAGCAGGGGTAAAAATAAAAGAGCAGAACTTTTTATGAAGCTTCCTCCTGAGCAGATGAGACATACTTCAGTTTGAGTGTAACCAAGTTAATCGTCTGCTTAAATAACAACACTTTTCAGAGAAAAGTAACAACCCAGAGTCTCTATTGCATAACATCCATATGACTTAGGACACAATGCAAAATTATTCAGTTCAGGAAAAACAGAAAACTATGATCCATTCTCAACGGAAAAGATAATCAATAAAGTTTAACTCCAAGTTGACCCAGAACATTGGAAGTATGAGATAAAGATTGTAAAGTGCTTTTTATAACTATACTCCATGTAATAAAGAAAAATATATACATATAATAAATGAAAATATAGAAACCCAGCAGAGAGATGATATATATTAAAAAAAAGAAAACCAAATGAAAATATCTGAAATAAAAAATTCACAGAAAGAGCTTCTTAGCAGAATAGAAAGTAAGAAGACATTTTCAAAGTAAGGAAAGAGAATCTGCAGCAGCAAACCTCTACTATAAGCATTGAGAGAGTAATCAAAGGGAAATAAGTGAATAGCATCAAAAGTGATAAAGATCTGGTAAATTTACCATTACATTTCTTTAAAATACATTTCAGCCACTTAGATATTTACAAATGCAGAATGTTAGAACTTGAGAGACCATTAAGATTATATATTACAACCATGTCATTACACAGATGCACAATTTGAGGCTCAGAAAAGGAGTACCCTGATCAAGGCAATAAAACAGTCTGATATCTCCAGTAAAGTCTGACATCTGTATTTTCCTTCTCATGCTGCTTTTAATCACTCAGCACCAACTCCAGACACATTGCACATCCCACCCTGCATAAATAATCCTTCTCAGCCTTAACTTCTCTATAACTCAGTCTCATAATCTGTAAAATGCTTTTATCAATGATACTTACCTGAAAGGGTACTCATGAGGATTCAGAACTAAAATGTACGAAGTACTATGAACACTGCCTGGCACGTAGTAGGTGCAATATCATGCCCAACCATGATAACGCCTGGTGCCTGCATTTTCTAAAGCCTGCTACATCTCTCTGCTGACATATTCCAAGCAGAAAAACAAAAGGTCTTTATGGAATGATATATGAAAGAAAAGAAGATCACAGACTTGAACTCTTAGCTATTCTTACCCCACCAACTATTGTCCCATTCTATTGTGAGAGCTCACAAGTGAAGGTCTGGATATACAGAACAAGAGCCATTATTCATACCTTGAAAATCATTGCCGGAGGCAGACAACCACCAGTGATAGAAATAAAGTAGGCTGTAAATGAATGCTTAGGATAAACACTGAAATAAAAAAGGCTTTCTTTGGTAAAGAAAATTTCCTTAGCCAATCAATGATCACAGAAGAAAAATACATGACCTCAACATAGCTAAGTATTGGTGAATAAAATCCAATGCAATTGTCTATATTTTTAACTTTTCAAATGTGTTAATCACATCATAGTAAGAATGCCCCAGTATGAACTGACCTACACAAGTAAGAATTGAAAACAAAGCAAGTCTTATCTCATGTCATGAACATTCTTAATAAAATATGTAATTGTAATTAAGCATAAAGGAAGTGATGTAATTATATTCCTCATGAGACAAGCAAGCAGAATATGTAGGATAAAAGAGGATCAGTAAATACTTCAGGGAAGGGCTGGCATTTCATTTTACAACAGATTTCTTGGATACAGAAGACCAGAACACGTATAAGATTACTCTATCATTCTATTTAAAGCCAAAGAGTTGTTGCAGATGCTACCAGTCTGCTTACCATTTCTTCAACATAAGGGTAAAGCATGTCTCCAAAATACTCTGTAGCTTCAATTGGAAGCTGTGCTGGCAGATTGTCAATGGAACACATCAGAATCCCAGAGCCTTCAACACTAGGGGAAGCAATATGCTAGATTCAGTTATACAAAAAGTGATTTGTAAGCCCTAAATTTCCAGGTGCCTACTCCACTAAATTTATTTCCTTTTCCTTTGTAATTTTGCATAAAATAAACGAGACTTTTCAAACAAAACATTTAAATGAAGGCTGCCCACCCTTCATTTAAATATCATTTATGCCCTTTAAGCATTCAAATTTGCATGTGTTTTTTTACTAAGTTTTTAAAATGTTTGAGAATATCTCTCCAAATTTGCAGACCTCATAAAAAAGTGTAAAATATTGAGCATTTTAGAGTAGTGATCACCTAACAGCTTTAGCAAACTCACCTGTCATGAATAATATGCTGGTCTGCATCATACATGCAGAAGGGACTCTCTATGGTTGTACACTCAGTCATAAACTCTATAGATCCTCCTGTGTCAGCTGAAATGTCACATATTGCCACAAGCCTGAAAATGGCACCAATACTTAAATGAGAGGATGGAATTATGAAGTCTCCAACAAGACTAAACATGAGCAAAAATTAAAGGAACTTGGAACAATTTTCAATGTAGTTGCCAAACATTGTCCAGGCTCTTAGGTTCTCTTTCCTACAGCTCTTTTCTTTTCTTCAGGAGACTGGCACTTTAATATATCTCTGTTCTGGGATACAGAGCATCTGCCCAATATGAGTTTTAGTCTCCACAAGAAGAAAGGAAAAGAAAGGAAGAAAAAAAGAAAGAAAAGAAACAAAAGTGGGAAATTCCTGGAGAAATCATTGACAACAGATTAATTAAAGTTAACTTAGCCACCTCCAAATAATTCGTAAAGGTAAAATTATGCTATCTCCACCTTGCTTAAGACTATATAATTTTATATGTGATTGCACAGAAATCTCCAGAATTATGAACAGAAGTCTCAGTCCAGCATTTGGAGGCCTTCCACAATTTTCCTGCTTACTCTCAAATACCACTTCCTAACATGAACATATAGTAGAGCTAGACTGTCCCATTCAGTGTCCTAAATTGTGCTTTGGTGGCTCCCTATTTGTCAAGCACCAATCCTACCACCTGGGACCCTTGTTCTCACTCTTTCCTTTTCAGGCTGTGTGAGCCAAGTGCTTCTGCTTTCTTCATTCATGGCGTATCGTTTCCTCTTCTTTATCCTTCAGCTTATTAAAGTGCCAGGCACATGAGGTATTCCGCAAATATGGATTGATTAATTGATTACTTTGACACTGAACATTATTTATTTTAAAAATTGTTTGAATGCCTATATCAAGCAATGGACAGGGTACTTGTGGCCAAAGTAGACAGGGACCCTTTGCTTAACATGATTAAATTCTAGCAGGAAAGAAAAAAAAATAATAAACACGGAAGACTAAAATGATGACAAATTTAGAAACAAAACCAAAGTAAAAGACCAGAGAGAGATGGGAGTGGGGAAACACAGGACAACTTCTCCCAGGATATTTCTTTGGAGCTATATGTGGAGTTTCAGAAGTCAAAAGAAAAGAGTTTCAAGAAGGAGGGAAGGGTAACCACGCAAAATGCCGTCAAGAGGTTAAGGGATGTAAAGCAGACAGCTAGTCAATTAACAATCAAGTCCTGTGATGTGTGGGAAGTTCTGTCCTCTGATACGCTAGTAATGAGTGCTGCTGCTGAAACTTCCATCCCTGCTGCAGTGAAGTCCTTACTTGTGTGGTAATGCAGGGCAGCCTTCCACACCAGGAACCAAGAACTTTCCTGGCACCAGGAGACTCTGAGCATCTTGGCGAGTTAGCAGGCGAGGAGTGTTTTGTTCCCAGTAAATTCCATTAATTAAACAAGTTGTATAGGGTGCAATCTGTAAAGTCCAACCAAATAGAGATAGCCCATTTCAATACAGTGTGCTAAAAGAGCGCTCTCAGTAAGGTCCATGAGAAGTAAGTCAATGTTGCTTTTAATTCAGGTCAGTGGTGCCATCTTTTGAGGCAAAAATGGTAAATACCCACCCAAATTTCAGTGTAGAATTACCCCATGATAGAGAAACATATGACCATAAATTATTAACGTTTTCATTCTATAATACATTTCATAGCAAGGAAGCTGGAAAGGACAGAAAGCCAAGTGAACTAGAATGTTATTTCTAGCTTAGTCACCAGTTGGGTGTGATCTAAATCATGCTACCTCAACTTCTCTGGGCTCTATATTCCTTACCTGCAAGATGGGGATAATACATACCCCATTCCTCAAAGGAATGCTGTGAAGATTAAATCAGATAACATTTGTAAGTTCCATGGAGAAATGTTCTACATACACGCATACATGGTAACTAGGTATATATAAGTTTTAGGATGCATCCAATCACCAATACTTCTGTGATTGGGGGAAAAGAGAAGGATGAAAATTTACTAGATTAAAATCCTTCAGTTCAAAACTGGTTTCATCATTTTTGTTCTTCAAACATGTTAAGCTGAAATTAAGAGTCCTTCTCCCTAACACATGCTACATGCTACAATAGCTAGACTTCATAGCAGAATCTAAAAAATGCTACGTTGTTCAAACATATTTCAAATTATTTAAAGTATTCCTTTTTACAATAAATGCATGCATTTTTTTGTTTTGGTCATCTTTCAGTTTCTTGGTTTATTGCGGGGAAGATCATTGCATGGCATATCATTACAGAATATACAAATAGATTGCACTTCTTTTAAGATAAGACCAGTCCCCATCACAAGAATTTGATTTCTAGGTAGCTTTCTCAGACAGTGGGGTTGATACGTGTTTATACAGCCACACCTATTTCACCCTGGTCCCTGTAATCAATGTAGTTAAATATGACTAGCTCAGGTTAGAATTTGTGGCCATATAAGGGATAAACCTAAGTTGGGACCCTAACCTCACAGGCATTGTGCTTTGCCAACAGTGCTAACTAGTCCAGGATAAATATAGAAACCAGTAATCTGCAGGAAATGGTTTAGAGATATTGGGCACGTGTAGACCTAAAGCAGAAACAGAGGCAGTGAAGCAAAGGGCATACCCAGGGAAACACCAAAGCCACCCCACACGGCTGCTCTGAACAACAGCAGCAGAGGATAAGTCTTTAAGCCAAACTGTGACACCCAAAGAGCTCACAACAGAAGTGAACACCGATTTACACATTCATGACATCTCTCCTTGCAGACAACCTAACTGCAGCGTGTCTTAAAGCTGAATGGGATACTCACGTCAGTGTTAAAGCGACTTATGTAGCGCTCAGGGTATTTGTCATACTCTACAGGATCATAGATGCCATCTGTTTTCCTGACAAGATGATGATGGCGACTTAACACCGTTCCATACACTTTCCTGAGGTCTTGCAGAGGAGACAGAAATTAGCAAAAGTGGATGACAAATGATCAAGATTTATAGTGATAAAGCATTATAATGGAGACTGTTAAAAACAGGAAAAGCTACGGTCATTCCCTGCCTCTCACCTCCCGTTTGGGAAACTTCTTTTAATTCATGGGGCTCCACATATTCACATGGTAGCTCATTAAAGATCGCTTGGGCTCCCTGTTAATAATACATGAGTAAGAATCCAAAAATCATTAGGATAAGAACCAACATGTTTTCCTGGAAAGATTTTCACTCATTTCCCCCGAAATTATAAAGTGCCACTTGCCCTGCCAGTAACAAGAACTGCAGTACAGATGTACAGATGAGCTTCTTACAGGAAGTCTGTAAACCAGATTTTAGTCCAGTTTGAACAGTGCACTTTAAAAAAGGCTTTAAGTTTTTCTTTTTTCTTTACTTAAGTTACTCAGAGTATCAACAGGAATGCTTAGAAATGAGGGCACAATAAAATGCTCCTATTTACTTTTTGATCCACTACAGACATTATTTCAAATGAGGAAACTATACTTCCTACAAAAGAAAAAATCAGATGCTTACCCCACAAAATAACAAAATAGTGATGTCCTATTTATAAATTATTTTATTTGTAGAAAGAACTATATTATAATTACAAGGTTCTACAAGAAATTACAAATGCATTCTCAAAACCACTCAACAAGGAAGAATTGGTAAAACTCCAAGTGCTCTTAAAAAATGTGCATCCTGAAGTAACTTCCAAACTTTTGGACAGCTCAGGGAAGGAGACAAAACAGACCACCTCTGAACAGACCTTTGCACTATGAACAGTTAATTCTCTCTTAAAAAGAAAGAAAGAATAAAGTATTTCAAGTCTCTCATAGCTTGGAATCAACTGTAAGCAAAGAAAATGTATCACATGTCTACGAGAAAAATACACTGGGAAGGAAAGTACCAAAGTAGAATATTCATTCATTTTATTTGAAATGTCCACAAAATGCCCCAATCATTTGGGTTAGTTTCAGGACTTCAGGGAAGCTGCTTCAGGGAAGGATGACAGGTGAAATTTACCTTCGATACGTTACCAGTCCCTGTGAACACAAATGTTAAGGGCCCTATTGACTTTGGCATCAAACCCAGAGATATTTCATAACCAGCGTCACGGACAGCTTGCACGGCCTGACTGCTGTTCCTGTAGTTATGAGCCATACCAATGTGCTGAAAACAAGCACAGACAAGTCACATCAGTCCACCAGCTGAGACTGTTCTCAAAGTGAGATGTGCATATTCAAAATAAATAAGCAAAATAAACATCTCTCACCATAAAAGGTGTGTGATGTCCCAAAGCAAGCAGCCTTAAACCCATTCCATGTAAAATGTTGATCATCCCTATTGCAGAATCAGACCAATACAAACACCATTAGTTGGGAAGTGTAGATGTAGAAGCTGTTCTCTCTGCCCATTCTCCAACCTGTTCAGTGCCCGGAGGAGGCACAGACCACAGCATCTCAGACATGGAAGTAGCCTCAGTAGATTTATCCCATCCCTTCAACTTCTGTCATCAAGCACACTAGCCTCTTTGCATTCCCCACCTGTTTCTTCCATCTTCAATTCAATTCAGATAAAATGGGAAGAGTGTTCCTCTTCTTAATCTAAGATTAGTCTTTTGACCTTGGCTACAGAGCCCATCCTTTTTGCCAGCAAAAAATTTCACTTTTTTTTTTTTTATTTTGAGACAGTGTCACTCTGTTGCTAGAGTGCCATGGTGTCAGCCTAGCTGACAGCAACTTCAATTCCTGGGTCCAACCAATTCTCCTGCTACAGCCTACCGAGTAGCTGGGACGACAGGCACCCACCACAATGCCTGATTGATTTTTCTATTTTTTAGTAGAGACAGTGTCTAGCTCTTGCTCAGCCTGGTCTTGAACTTCTGAGCTCAAGAAATTCTGCCTCCTCAGACTTCCGGAGTGTAAGGATTATAGTCAGGAGGCCACTGCTCCTGGACAAAAAAATTCATTCTTCTCAACGTTTGAACATGCTCCAATTCTTTCTATACCAAAAACAATTAAACAAACAAAAACAAGGTCGCCATTGACTCAAGAGCCCCCACCAGCTAATTAGTGACCTAAATAGCTAAACTCTGTGGACAATTTTTAGATTAGGTCAGAAGTATTTAGCCACCTAGACTCCCTCACTGTTGAAACATTTTCTTTCCTCTGCATCCCTGACTCAATTTTTTATCCCTACTTTCTGTACGCTCTTCTTCCTACGCCCATTCCTTTTCTATGATTCACCCTCAGGATTCCACCTTGGGCTCTACGCTTTTCAATTTTTTTTTTTCTTTAGGTCATTTCATCCAGTCCTAAATTTCAAGTACTATCTCTGTGTGGATGACCCCAGTTCTGTCTCTCCAACACAGATTTTGCTTTTGATTACAAGACTATCCAGCCGCCTTAAGTATGTTCAATTTAAAAGTTCTTGGGCGGCTCAGCATGCCTGCAGCACAGACCTCAGCATCCACTCTGTCCTTCTTCTTCTTAGAAATAGAACTTTCCACCCATGACCCACCCCCTCACACACACATGTGCGCACACACGCACACATGCACACGCATCCCTACCAAGTTTTCTTTTATCTCTTTTCTGAAGTCAACCTTTAAAGAAATAATCTATATACAATAAAATGCACCAATTTATAGTGTATAGTTTGTTAACGATTAATAAAAATACACACCTGCATTACTCCCACCATATTCAATATTCAGAATATTTCTACCAACCCTGGTTCCCAGATGACTACTGATCTTTCTATTTATACAGATTAGATTCCTCTCAAGTTTCAAGTTTCATATAAATGAAATTATAAGCATACACAGTCATCCCTTGGTACATGCTGGGGACAGATTCCAGGCCCTCCATGTATACCAAGTCCTGAGTATACCACGTCTACTCAACTCCTGCAGTTGGCCCTGAGGAACTTGCCTATATGAAGAGTTGGCCCTCTGTACACGTGAGTTTCTCATGCCATGAACAAGAGGACCCACACAGCTCAAACTGTGTTTGAACTGTTGTTCCAGGATCGACTGTATTCTTTTGTTATGTGTTTGCTTTCACCCAGTATGTTTTTGAGATTCAAACATATTTTGTGTGTATCAGTAGTTATTTCTTTTTATTGCTGAAGAGATTTTTTATTTTTCATTTACAATTTATTTCTTTTTCTGCTGGATATTTGGGTTGTTTTCAGGTTATTAGGCAGGGAGCTGCTATAAAAATTGTTTGTATAAAATATTGCATTTATCTTGATAAATGTCTACTAGTGGATTTTTAAAACTTCAAAGCATTATGGAGAGTACAAATATTTTTGGCTACATGGATGGGTTTTGTAATGCTCAAGTCAGGGTTTAAAAGTTGCCTCCATCCAGATAGTGTTCATTGTATCAGTTACGTAGGTTTTTGCCCATCCACTCTGGCCCTCCTCCCTTGATTTCCTTTGAGATTTATGGCCCTTTACGCACATGTGTGTGCATCAGTTAGTTCCAATGTATAGTGGGTTTATGTGGTGTTTGTTTTTCCATTCTTTAGATGCATCACTTAACATAATGGTTTCGGGCTGCGCCTGTGGCTCAAAAGAGTAGGGCGCCAGCCCCATATGCCAGACGTGGCGGGTTCAAACCCAGCCCCGGCCAAAGACCACAAAAAAAAAAAGAAAAATAATTGTCTCCAGCTCCATCCAAATTGTTGCAAAAGACAATTAGTCATCCTTTTTGTGGCTGAGTAATATTCCAGGGCATAAATATACTATTTGTGGGATTTATTTTTTATTTTGATATTCAAGTTTTTAAACTTCATTTTTTTAGTTGATTTTGATAATTCATATTTTTCAAGGATTCGTCTAGTTCATTGAGGTTATCAAATTTATTGGTCTAATCATGATATTCCCATATCCTTTTAATATTTGTAAGATATATTGTGATGTCCCCTCTCACGTTCCTTATTAGTAAATAGTGTATTCTCTCTCTTTTTAAAAATCAGTCTACCTAGATGTTTATTGATTTTATTGATATTTATTTAAAGAACCTTATTTTGGTTTCATTGATTTTCCCCATTTTTTTTCTGTTTTGGTTTTATTTATTTTCTTCTTATCTTCATTGCTTCCTGCTCTTTACTTGCTTTGGCTTCTCTTTCATATTCTTGCTTCTTATGGTGGAAGCTCAACTCACTAATGAGAGAGAAAACTTGTCTTTTTTCAATGAAAGCATTAAGTGCTATAAATTTCCTTATAAGTGCTACTTTACCTGTACCCCACAAATTTTGCTATGCTGTGTTTTAAATTTTCATTCGATTAAAATTATTTTCTTTGTATTAGGAACATTCTAATCCCACTCTTTTAGTTATTTTAAAGTATGCTCTGACTTACATTGATTATAGTTATTTTTCCCTCTGATTTCTTCTAATCCATGGGCTATTGAAAAATACATTAATTTATCATCCAATTATTTGGAAATTTTCCAGATATTAAATTTTCTAGGTCAATTTTATTATAAGCATACACTGTATGCTTTCAAACCCTTTAAATTTATTGAAAATTGCTTTGTGGCCCAGCATGTGGGCTATCTGGGCAAATATTCCCTTCAACTTGAAAAGAATGTATATATTACAATTAGGTGGAGTAGTCAAAAAAATGTCAATTATATCCCCATGAATGATAGTGTTTAAGTGTCCTATATCCCTACTAATGTTCTGCCTACTTCTTCTGATATTTATAGGAAGAGGAGTATTGAAATGTACAAATATATTAGGTGATTCATCTTTTTCTTCTTTTTTAGTATGTCAGTTTTTCATTCATGTATTTTGAAATTCTGTTATTAGGTACATGCACATTTATGATTGCAATGGGGAACTGACCCCTTATCTCTTGGAAATATCCCACTTTATCTCTGGTAATAGTCCTTGTTCAGAAATCTACTCAAATCTACTTACCTCGTTTTGACATAGCCACTCTAACTTGCTTATTATTAGTTTTGTCTGGTATACCTTTGTGTATCACTTCTTTTCTCAACATATTTGTCTTCATATTTAAAGTAAATAGAATAGAGTTGGGTCTTACCATATTAGCATTTTAAAAATTGGAGTTTTTAGGCTGTTTCAGCTAGTTTTATTTCTACATATGTTATAAATACCATAATACACTGTATTATTTGAAACTATCATTTATCTATTTAAAAATTTTTAATAATCTGTTTGAAAAGATAATTCTTTTATATTGTTTACATTTTAGCATTTCTAATGTTCTTTATTCCTTTACTTAGATCCATTTCCCAACTGGTTTCATTACACTTCTGCCTGAAGAACTTTCTTTAATATTTCTTCTATGGCAGTAAATTGTATCAGCTTTCATTTGACCAAAATGTTCTTATTTCATCTTCATTTGGGGGAAAGATGTCATTGAAAAACAATGTTTGGAAGGATATTATCACTATGCATAGAATTCAAAGTTGACTTTTTCTTTCTTTTAGCAGTTTAAAGATGTTCCATTTCCTTCTGGCTCATGAAATGTTTCTGACCAAAAGTTTGTAATGTTTCTTATCTTTGTTATTCTATCCATAAGATAGACTTTCATTGTCTCATTAACTGTTTTTAACTTTTTCTTAATCACTGTTTTTAACAAGCTAATTGTGATGATCTTAGTGTTATTTCTCTTTGTGTGTGTGTGTGTGTGTGTGTGTGTGTGTGTGTTTTGAGAGGTGGGAGTGGGATTTATTGAGCTTCACTTATCTGTGGATTTATAATTTTTACCCAAATGTGGAAAAGTTTTATTTATTTCTTTAGGTATCTTAGCTATTTTTTGCAACCTTGTTGCACTAGAAACTAAACAAAATGAAGCAAAGAAAGAATAAAAGACTGAGGAATAGAAACAGAATTTAAGTGACCAGTGGTGATCGAGTGATCTAATACACATGTATTTGGAGTCCCAGAAGGAAAGAAGGGAAAAAGGAAGGAAAACAAGCTTTAAATCGACCAACACTCTTGTGCACATATGGAAGAAAAACTCAATGAAAATCAAGCAGGTGGAAGCAGGGAGGAGGGAACGGGTGAATTCACACCTAAAGGTATAATACACAGTGTCTGAGTAAAGGGCACTTACAAGTTTGACTCAGTCTGCGCAAAAGCAAATTATGTAGCCAAAATGTGTGTATCCCCATAATAGTCTGAAATAATTTTTTTAAAGAATCAACTTAACCCACAAGCAATTGCCTATCAGAGGAAAGCCCAACCCTCCTGAAAGGAAAACAACAAAATCTAACAATTAACAATATAAAATGAATAATGTCTGGGGGAGAAGATACATAAATTTTCTTCTGTGGTGTCTATTGACACACATAGATGGATATCTCTAGTCCTCTCCTTATTTTGTTCATGTTTACATTTAAAACTTAAACACATTAATAATTTATAATAGCTATTTTAACTTCCTTACCTGCTAATTATACCTCTGTCTCAATTTAGGCTATAAGACTAATTTTTTAGCCTTCATAAGGGTGAATTTACAGTAGTCTTTATTAAAAGCTAATTTAGCCACACAATTCAGGGCTTTGCTGAACGCCCTTGATAGTCGATGAATTCTTTCCGTCTTGGCTGATGCAACAAACTCTGGGAACAGTTTGACATAGAGTTCCTAGGGAACTGGTCTTTCCTTCAAATAGTTTCTTCCCCAGTCTCATCATGAATTTTCAACCTCCACTCAACAAGACCCTAAGCATATTTCTGGAATACCTTTTCTGCCTAGCTCTCTCCTACTTGGTATATTTGCTGTCAATTCTAGTCACCTCATATTTCCCAGGTCAGCTTGTTCAACAGACTTTGTGTCACCTTCCCATATACACACTGTCTGGAAATTGCTCCAGGCAACCAGGAAGGACATAGAGCTCACCTCATTTGTTTTCCATCTATCAGGGATCACAGTCCCTACTACCCACTGTCTGATATCTGAAAGCATTGTTTTTTATACCTCACCCGGCTTTCTTGTTGCTTAATGGCAGTGTAATAAGTCCCAGTTAGTCCCCCATTGACTGAAGCAAAGCACACAGTTTCAGCAGCACCAGCTGTGGCCCAGTTACAGATTACATTTGACAATCTGGTTTGACCAGCGCATATAAGTAGAAATAATATATTCAAATTCTGGATCATATCCTTAAAAACAGAGTGCTTGCCTCCCCTTCTTCCTCCCCTTTCCATTGACAAGAAAATAGCCACAACCAGAGGGTCATGTTGAAAATGAAAGCTACATGCTGGCAATGGCAGACCCTTTCCTTCATCCACCATCCCTGGATTGCTCACCTCTGGCCTTCAATCCTATTTAAGCTCTGTTTTATGGGGTCTCTTCATTACAGCAACTTAGCTTGTTATCTACCAGTATAATGTCCTGTACTGAACTCATTTCCTATCTTCCCCTAAATCCTTCTCCATTCCTGCAGGTACTAAGAGAACTGAATCATAGTCCTGGTTAGTAACTTGGGTGTCACCTTTGAACATTCCCCTCATCCTCTCACCCTTACCCCACCCAACCATCAGATCCTTGAATCATACCTTTTAGACATTTCTAAAACTCACCTGTCCTTTTCTCTTCATTTACACTCTAATAATACTTATTACTATTCCTCAAAATTGCTCCCCCCCTTTACTTTGGGCTTTGCATACTTTCACTCTCCATCTTCCCTAATGCCTTGAATAATACTTACTCAGATCTCAGCTTTGAAGTTACTTTTTAAAGGAAGTTTCTCCAACAACCAAATCCACTTAAATGCCTTCTTATACTAATTGGCCCTGGCATGGCATTTATGTTTACTTGCCTGAATACTTCTCTAAATAGAAGAACCGCATTCTTTGCACAGATGTGGTGCTACTTCTGAATATGTTGACTTCTGAATAAATCACTTAGTTTTGAAGTATTAATTCTCACCAGATAAACAAAACCCTCATTTGGGTAAATCTTGAAAAGAGTAGTCATTGGAGGTCTGCCTATTACTACTTCTACCTTAAGAAATATAATATTGTGCTACTTTAACAGAGATGATTTGTGTGTTGGGTAAGGAAAGGTATAAGGTAAGAGTTGGTTTTAAGTCAAAGAATTTTATAAGTTTCAAAATTATGCTTAGATTTCTTTACTATTTCAGAAACAGGTGAATTATACTATTATAATAGGTTAAATGTATGGATTTTCTGAAATTGTTCGTTTCCAAAAATGTATAATATTTTTAATTTTTCTCAATACATTTGAGTGGGAATTTTTTGAATGAATGGTAAAAGAGTGCTGTTTCTATAAATACTCTAGGATCCCAAGTGATCTTATTTCTTACACAGCTAAATAATATACCATCAACCATGTTTTTTTTATATGAGTTTGATCCCAAAGAGGCAAAGGCGGACTGGTCAAGATGAAGCCACAGTGACATGAACCCCGACACACACTGAGGGCTCTTCTACTTTTATATAACAAGCCCAAACAAACAATGTCAGAATCACAACTGTCCTTATTAGACATTTGAGTATTCTAGTCTGATCCAGAGCGATGACATATTGTGGTATTTCTCAAGTAAATAAAGCTCAAGGGACTAAGTAGGACAAAAGCAGGCAGGTTTTCAGCAAACTCTAGTTCTTGTCCCTTCTAGAACGCTCCTCTGCCAGTTCCTGCCCCTGTACCTTTTATCCCTTTCCCTTTTCCTCTGTCTTCTACTTCCCAATACTCACTACCAAACTGACCTCTCCTTCTAGCTGTCTAAAAGCAATTATCTAAACAGTCAGAGCCTGTTCCTACTTGTTATCCTTCTTCCCGCTCTCTCTTTTAAACGTTTATAATAAAATATATTTTAACAAATTATCTCCATTCTGCTGATATTCCTCACTCTTTAGCATGCTGGCATTTTTATTTTTATGATTGGAAATAAACATGCCTCTCCCCTTCAAACAGAAAAGAGAAAATGCACAGTTATTCTCCAGGCAAATTCAGAAAGTGGGTGACACAGAAGCTGTGGCATACCTACCTGCCACCCCAGCCCACTGTCCAAACGCCACCACCCGTACACCTCTATGATCCACCATTTTCTCATAATCAATAAGTCGAATTTCCTAAAGAAAAGACAAAAAATTTTTTTCAACTAGACCTGTTACACTTAACATCAATGAGAAAAGCACATGTGTGAGCAAGTGTTTTGCATCTTTTCCTCTTAAATACATCTTGACTTGTCAACGTAAGTTAGCATCAGGTGTACTAAGAAATACTTAGAAAAATGCCAAAAACCAATTGGAAGTTTGTAATTAGAGATGTAAGAATAGGAATGATCCTAGCAGGTGCTGAACACCCCTTGAAGGTAGACAATAAAATAAAATATGTAGAATTTTCTTTAACTTTTTGCCGCCTACCCACTATTTACAAATTTATCTACAGCCCCACTCATTCTCATGTCTTTCCTTCTGGGCTCAAAGAAAAGAGATCCCTTCTGAGACTAGTCCCTGTGAGCTAGATCCCAGCTTTTCTCATGTTCTCTAAGGCCACTCTTTTTAAACTGTGACCTCTTTCTTGTGTCATACCTCTTTATACTGCTTCTCAGCCTTTCTAAATAGACCCGAGTCCCTTCTGCCTTAAAAATATTAACACTCCCTCTAAAGTTCCAACACAAGTGCCCTCTCCCCCTTCCACCTTCGTCTCCCTCTCTCTCCTCCCTTCTCTCTCTTCCCCCTCCACTCGCTTACAGGTAAGCTTCATTTACACAGTAGCAAGGGCCTGCATTTCTCTTTCCTTAAGAACGTTTCCTCTCTTTTAGGAAAGTTTTATTAGTCCACCTTTAAAACCTACTGACAGATAGTAAATATACTATTTTAAGCAGGCGTTTGATGTCTTTGAAGACCATACAATTTTTACCATGTTCATGAATTTTAAAATGTTTAACATTCATCCAACTTCAAGTAATTGATTACAAAATGCTGCTAAAAAGCAGCCCTGCCAGATCTGTTTTTATTAATTTTCTTGTACTAAAAAAAGTTCATATAACCAAAAAAAAAAAAAAAAAAATAGTTTCTGAAGTGCTTTTAAACATTTCATGTGCTTAAGGCAGAACCTTCTTATACTATTTCCATTAATTACTTTTGAATTTGCTCTTCAGAAACACTGCAAATAAACTACCACTAGGTCTAGCGGGTTTGGAATTAATTGGAAAGTTTTTCTCTACTCCTATATAAAATATATTTTCCTCTATTCCTTTTAACATTCGTGAACTCTCCTGTCCTCTGTCCCCATCTGAAATTCTAATTTTTAAAGCTCTAACCTCCTTATCCCAGGAGATGGACCTTAGATTTCTATACTCACTTCTTACACTCACCTTCAGATGCTGTCTGGTCTCTGACAACTACAAGGCATATGGCAGGAGGAAGTGTCCTCCTGGGCTTCCAGCTCACATACTAGTCCATTTAGCTTGTACCCTTAAATGTCTGATGTCATATCAAACTCAGCAGAATGAACTCAACCCTTGATTTTCCCATCTAAGCACACTCCGCTTGTAACAACATCATCTCAACTCAGGGAAGTAACTCAAGGACCAAGTCATCCCTGACGCCTCTCCTTTTCTCACATTTCAGCTTTATTTCATCAGTGAATCTGCTAGGATTTGCCATGAAAATACATTCATGATTTGTGTATGTCTCACAACTTCTGCTTCCATCACCCAGGTGCCAGCCACCATCGTCTGCGACCCGGAGTTTAGACTAGCCTAGCCTAACAACCTCCTTATCTGCTTTTCTCTCTTTTTGCTGCTGCAGTGATGGCCTGCACGGTCAATAGCACAGGCATTTTAGAACATGATCTACTCCAACCCTTCACCCAAAAACCCTCCGGCCTTTGCACTACTATTCCCTCTGCTTCAAAGATTTTTCCACACGGACATAGGTTAGACCTTCACAACAAGGCCCTCCCTGACCACCCTATTTAAGATAGCATCATCGTCTCCCAGGGCCCAGCAGTCCTTTTCTCCTCCAATATATTTATCTGCATCACACATATTACCAAGTGGCCTATGGGATGTCTTATTATCATTTGTCTCCTCTCACTAGAACATAAGCTCTGTGAACACAGGGACACTTAACTGTTTTGCTCATTTACTGCAGCTAACAGTATCTGACATATTATAAGCATTCAGGAAATATTTGTCGAATGAAAATCCTGTATTTTAAACAGGTGACAGTTTTTCGATAGGTTGTATATCTCAAAAAATGCACTTTTTCCATTATGAATGTTAATAAAAGTAAAAATCATCTCTAGTCCAGTTCTGGCACCACAGAACTGTGCACTACCCTCAAGTCACTTAAGTTCTCTAAACACTATTGGAAATATAGCAGGGCGGGTTATATGACCCCTGAGGTTCTTTTTAGCCCTAGAATTCGATTTGGTAGTGTCTGACCAATTGGTCTATGAATTGGTAACAAAGTGGACAGAATAATAAAAGCTTCTTTAAAAGGAATGAAATATGTCTAATTCATCGTATTATAAACTCCAAACCTGTACAGCGGCAGAGTCCTACAGAGAGGTAGAACTTTCCAGCACTAACTCCAGAGATCACCACCCCGTTGAGGTGAATGACGTGATGTACTTCCTAGAAGCTAAAGAAAACTAAATCTCTACTTGAGATTTAAAAGTAAAAACACAACATTTTCATATATTAATATTTATGAATATAGATCACTAATTACCTTTTTTAGAATCTCATCCAACAAGCCCATATTGGCCTCCTGAGCTTTTATTGTATGAGAGAAAAATGCATAAGTCTTCCTGGACATTAATTTCTCCTCTGGAGGCCTTTTAACTCCCACAATTAGACAAGCTTCAGAAATATCCTCCTGAAGAATGCCACCAGCTTTGACATATTCCTGAAAATGTAATTTTGGTTAAAGGTTATTGCCCTGATTTGTGATATTCACATTTTCTTTAAAAAGGAGTATGGCAAATAAAGGCACAGCCTTTTGAAAGAATAATATCTGTGTGGATTAGTACAAATAATAGCACAACTAATTCTAATATCTGTACTTATTGGCTAAAGATAAATCTATTATTCTCAACTCTCATAGCAAAATAAAATAAATTTAAAAATTCAGCACATACTCATATATAGGGACAGTTCATAATCTTATCCACAAGTACATGTGATTTAACTTACTTGTTCAATGTCTATTTTTTACCAGCAACACAATGAAATCGTAAATGCCACATTGCAATTTATTATTCATATTTTTCAAAGATAAGACATATCTCCATCAGTTATTTTTCATTGTTTGGGTCCAAATCACGTTCTAATCTGTACAGTGGAATATGCTAGAAGTGAGAAGACATAAAGATCCCTCCTACAAAGGAGCTCACAACATACAGTGAAAAGAGGTCAGAAGCACAGTAAGGGAGCCTGAATTTAAAAGAATATTATGATCTAAGACTCTAGTTTAATGAAAATTGAGATAATTCCCAGGTGGGACAATCAAAGAAATATGTAATTTTAACTTAATCTAAAAGGCTGGGAGAAATCAGGAGAAACGGAGATGGGAAATAAAGGAGGCATTAAAGACAGTGATACAAATACAAAGGCAAAAAATGAGAGAGGTGTTCAGGGCATACGGGGAAATCAATTTAGAAAAGTAGAATATATGACATCATGGCTAATAAGGGCTATACTGACTAATGAGGAATAATAATCAATATTTATCAATAAATTACTTTGTGCTTTGCTAAGTTCTTTGTATAAATTATCTAATTTAAATTTCATAAAACTCCCATGAGGTGGACACAATTTTAATTCCCACAATAGGAAGCCTAAGGTTCATCTATTTAACAGATATTGTACAGCTAGTAATGTAAGAAATAGTTACATTAGATTTTTATGTGAGGGGGTGTCATGACCCAAACAGAATCAAAAGAGCATCTATGGTAGCAGCTAAATAAACAGATGATAAATTTAGTTAAGAGTATAGATGAATAAGAAGGACTGTAAATGAATGAACATAAAATTTCTAACTCATTTCTTTGAAAACAATCCATTTCCCAGTTAGTAAATAAACCATGGTAAAAAAATAAACCATAGTACATATCAGTGAATAATTAGAATGAAACAGATCTCTATGGACTGACATAGACCAGTGTCCAAAATATGTTGACCAAACAAAGCAAGATGCAAATGCTTGTGTCTACCACACAGCTTTCTGTGTAAGAGCAAAAGGCAAAGAAGAATACAAGTACCACATGCACACGCCTGGACAGGTGCTTACTTTTGCAAAAAAGAAAAAAATAGAAATGATAGATCAAACAACTTTTTGAACACAGCATTCTGAATACTCTTTATGAGATAAAAGCATAAAAAACTTCAAAGAAATATTAAACTTCATTTAATGGGCTTATTGCTAAGTGTAATAATAGGATTGCTATTCTGAAACCATTGAATGACTGTCATAAAAGAAGCAAAAATTGTATATTAGTGTTATAAGAATTGAAATTGCTACAGTTGGAAAAACACATGTAACTATAAAATTGTAAAGGTAAAAAATCTGCAATGTTAAATTTTAATCCAACTATCAGCACTAATGCAGGATTCGAGAGCACGTATGTATATGTGTGTGTATCTGCTTCTGTTCATTTCTAAGCTCTGTCCACTAAAAAGACCTAAGAGCAACAAGATCTCAGAAACAATAAAGACGATTAACACCACATAGTAGATCATCATTTTTATATAGTAAATGAAATAAAGAATCTTTTGTGAAACAGTTCCAGGCCAGACATGGTGGCTCACGCCTATAATCCTAGCACTCTGGGAGACCTCAGTAGAAGGATCACTTGCACCCAGGAGTTTGAGGTTGCTGTGAACTAGACCGATGCCACAGCACTCTAGCCTAGGGCAACAGAGTGAGACTCTGTCTGGAAAGAAAGAAAGAGAGAAACACAGGGAGAGAGGGAGGAAAGGAGGAAATAAGGGAGGGAGGAGGGAAGGAGGAAGGAAAGAAGAGTGAATTCCATGTGTGAGGCAGGAAAGGTTTAAGGGGACCCTTGGACAATTTGTTATTCCAAGAAACAAGACAACTCAAAGATAAATGGACGCACGTCCAAAGGACAGAGAGCAGCCTGAAAGATAAAGAATAGTGGTTAATAGATTGTATTAAAGATTCCCATGTTTCTGTGATGATACTCAAAAGAGCAAAAGATAAAGAAGCCTGCTGCAACACTGAATTATAGAATGCACAGTTTGACAAATAGTTCAATTCACTGCAATCAAACAGTTCACAACCCATCTTTGAAGTACTATTTTAAGATTTATCTCGTCAGGGCGGCGCCTGTGGCTCAAAGGGGTAGGGCGCCGGCCCCATATGCCGGAGGTGGCAGGTTCAAACCCAGCCCCGGCCAGAAACTGCAAAAAAAAAAAAAAAAAAAAAGATTTATCTTGTCAATATAGACATGTATCTGTAAACTCCTCACAATAAGGCTTTAAATGCAATATTAAGAAAGTCTTTAAAGAATCATGAAACACTAAATTACAGAGTTCACAGTTGGGCAGTTTACTTCACTGTAATAAAATAGCTCATAACCCAAAAAGGAGGAGATAGGCAAGAATGAAGGGAAATCTCCTTTCTAAAGAAGAATGTTAGCAAATAAACGTAAGAGGAGTGATCAAAGCAGAAAATCATCATTTTGCAAGCCTGCATGTAAAATCTGATTTGGGCAAAGCTTATCAACGGATGGTAACATCATTAGTTTAAAAGTTCTTAAGGAACACAAAATTTCACATATCTCAAGATCTCACCCCACAGATGACTCCGTAATGATTATGCAAAGTGTAGGTCAGCTTATTGTGAAGAGTAAACAGAAAGATGAATGTAAAGAGCTTCTGAAAGTGGATGGTAGGGTACATTCTCATGAATAAAATCTACTCAGAGAACAGTTCTCTGGGTGCAGGAATGCTGTCTCGTCTCCCTAGCCTCAGAACCAGAGCTGCACATAAAGGAGAGAGTAACTGAAAGACATGAGCCTCTACAAGCAGGCCCTTTGTAGTTCAGGTGGAGAAAACGCATAATAGGGTAAAAATACTACTTTTTAACCAAAGCAATGGAATTAAATTGACACTAGCAAACATTTTATTTTCGCTCAGATGTTCCTTCATTTTTATGTACAAGTTCATTGTATTCTCACATTTTTTTAAAAAAAATGAAAAATATTCACCTTATCATGAATGGCCCGCCGATTTGAAGGCTGTATCAAGACCTTGTATCCCAGATTGGTGATGCCTTTGATGTGCTTGGGAGCTAGAGGGGCCCTCCTCTCCCAGGCGTTCACATCCTCCCGCCTGAGGGCCATCACGGCTTTGTGGTGAAGGCCCTTGGAGAAGCGGACCCCCAGCCCGCCCAGTTTGGTCCTAGGTAGGCGCAGCATCTTGACACCTGGTGATTGTAAAGACAACGTGAAGAGCAAAACGACAAAGGACAGAAGGAGTGATGGATCATTCTGGTCTCCTCAGAAATCTGCTGTAAAATACAAGCAGCTCGCATGATAACAGGCCCAAAGCAGAAAACAGGGCAGAGCAGAACTGGATGCCAAATCTTTCTTTACCCACACAGACCCAACTTGCAAAACTAAGGTTACTTAACTCACAATCTAATGCATCTAGGCCAAGTTATGTGTCACCAACCGAAAACTACTCAACCAAGAAGAGCTTTTTAAATATATGTTCTATCAAACATCTTCTTGGCACAAATCCAGGAAGATAACAAAAGCAGGACTCTCAGACTGATCCCAATTTCGATGGCATAAAATTCAAAATCCTTATCACGATGTGCAAGATTCTAAGATTCTTCACAACATTCCTTTGTGCCATTGTCTTTGCAGCTTCATTTCTGATCATTCCCCAAACAAGTGCTGGTCAATGTGTTTTGCAAACTAGTGTCAGTGAAGTGGGTTTTTTTTTTTCTTCTGATCCATGATGAGATGTATACAGAAATAGGAAGTACACATTTAGAAACCTTAATATCTATCACAGGATCATTTTGCTAGTAATTTATTGTTACTGAAACTTATGAAAGTTTTGATTCTCAATAGAATGGAAATTTAAGAAAAACCAAAACAAACAAACATAACTGTCAGAAGAGCCAAGTAGCATGGCCTTAGATCGTCCTGCTGTCACCTTAGAGCCCCCAGCCCCACCCTCACTGTTCCCCTGCGTTGCTGTGAACATGTTGGACCCCCTTTCTGAGCTGCTTCTCCACACTGCTTCCTCCCACTGTTGCATTAAATCCCGACCTGCCTAAACCAGTTTTCTAACTGCTATTCCAGATTGCATGATTCTACTCATTCAATCGATCAAGAAATATTTATAAAAGTTTTGCTATGTATCCTGTGCATAGTACAGTTTATATAAATCTTTAAAGCATAAATTTCCAGGTCTAGTAGTATTCTATCCTTCTTCATATATGTAATATATGTAATTACATATATTTTGTAACCAAATACAACTGATAATTTAACTGATATTACTGATAGATAATTCTGTCTAAGGGTGGAAGCAAAATATAAGAACCAAATGATTTTATAACTTCTAGAAATGTCCTCCTTATTACTGCTAGTATATAACAAAACTTTCAGGAAATATATTTCTGTTACATCAGAGGGCAATCTGAGCACCTACCTTACAGATGGGGAAGATTTGCCCCAACAATTTAAGCATAGCAGACTAGTACATTTCTTGGGGCAAACAACCACTTGATACCCAGATGATACATTTATACCCCACACAACAGAATTAGTGAGTAAAGCAAAGAGTCCCACTATGAAAGCTATAGGGAGAAGCTGTTTTGCCAATGATTAGGAGTTCAGACTTCTTCTGGACCAAAATATGCATGTCAAAATAGATAACTGACATTTCAGTAAAGGACTTTTATATACGTACCTAATTTTTAAATTTATTCATGTAGCTTTGTTTTTAAAAGAGGCTACATTAAACCCAAGTCCAAGCTCATAACAGTCCATCTTTCCCAAGCAAAAGAAAAGCAGCACTGTCACATAGAATTTAAATCCCTCAATTCCTAAATAAAACCAGTTCCAAGGACACAGATTGCTTTGAACACACATATGTTCAGAAATGGTCCTGTTTTCCCAGCAGGGCTGTATTTCATCAACCCACAGGTGACTTCTTAATCCTGTATCTTCTTTTCTGAATCCCAACTCTTGACGCTAACATGAGGGAACTTGCACAGAAAATTTAATCCCTCCCCTCAGCCAACATGAGGGAACTTGTGCAGAAAATTTAATCCCTCCCCTCTGCTGTAGCTTGATTTACAACCACAGCCACTCCTCATTCAGTGACAACCTCTCCTCCTTCCTCCCACCTCCTTGGTCTGCGGTGGAGGTCGGGGAAGCAGGGTAAACACACACACACACACGTGCACTTGTAATACACACACATATGTTTGCAAAGACAGATTATCTTGGCGGACCAGGAGAAAAGACAGAAGTGGCAGGGACTGAACATCTGGGATTCATTTGGGAAACTACTTTCACTTTCAATTTTTCTGTGGAATTTTTAAATCATAATTTCTATAACTTTCTTTAAAAAAAAAATGCACGTCACAATATTTACCATTGGCTAAATATACTGTGTTAAACCCTGTGCTGAGCACTTTACAAATGGGGCCTTATTTTCTCCTTGCAAAAAATCTTATTAAGTAGGAACTTATCCCGTTTTATAGATGAAAAAAAAAAATGAACTGGAGTCTGATTGGATTTGCTGCTTTAAGCAGAAGCAGAATTCCTAGGTTAATGTTTAACACTCAGGATTTTCTTTCCTTTGTCAAAGACATGACAGCCACATCATGTAGATCTAACAATGCTGTGACTCCCACCAGCTCTTGTTCCAGAAAGAAATCAGATCCATATGGCATCCATGTTAATAGTTACAGTAAATTATCCACACAGCACTTGGTGCCTCTCTTGACCCCCTTCCTGTGTCCAATGAAAATTGCTCCTGAGAATCTGCCAATTCTAGATTTCCAGGCACATGGGGAAAAAGTTTGATTATAGAAGGTATAACTGTTAGTAACCACTTGAAACTTGGTTTCAGTATAGAACTTCCAAGACTCTCATTCATTTGCTTCTAAAAACATCAAGACTATTAACAGTGAGGATTTCTGAATTGCACTGCAGTTGTCTAGTTCATGGAGATGCCCAGGTAGGCTGGTCTGGCTTTTCTTATCCTGTATTTTGTGGTCTTTTTCAGGGATATCAAGAAGAAAATTCAAGGTATATTTGTGGCAATGCCTTCCATGAAGCTTGGCAAGAAGATCCTGGCTGACTCACTGGCTCTAGTGAAGTTACTTGATAGGTGGGTGCAGATATGGCTTGTAGCACAAGAAAGGAGAACGTAGGGGAAAAACAGAGGTGGAAAAGAGGGACAGAAAAGGAAAGACCCCCAGGGGACGGCTGGGAACCACAGTCCCAGACCCTATATAAACTGACTTTTCCTATATATACCTACCTATTATCAAAGTTAAAAAGTTAGGCACCGTAATAGTTAGCAACAATAACTCATAAAAACATCAAACAATTATAACAATACACTGTAATAAAACTTATGTGAATACGGGCTGCCTCTCTCTCAGTTCCTTACTGTACTTTACTCACCTACTTTCAGACCAGATTGTGGGGATCTGGAGTGTGGAACGTGAAACCTCAGACACCAGAGGAAATGAGTGTGCCGGAATAATTTTTTCTATTTTCTATCCTTTTCAAGAGAAATGGGGGGGGTAATTATTAGAGAAAGAGACAGACAGACAAATCTACAGAGACACAGAGTTGGGCATGCCATTCACATCCTACGAATTTTTTTTCATTGACCATGAACTATGCCATGTCATGGAGTACACTATCATCCTAAACCACATGGAGGAACTAAAGCAGATTTTGTGAAGTGTGTTTCTAAAGGATTATATCTCAGGAAAAGTCACCCTCTGGACAGAGGGTCTCATACGTGGTTACAAAGATTGAGATGTCTGGTCTTTTGTATAATTACATATATTAGTCATTGAAATTAAAATAAAATCCAGAACATTTCTTGATAGTTATCAAATTAAAATCTTTTGCACATTGACTATGACAATGAGAACTTTTGATTCTCTTTTTTAATCCAAAAAATATGTTGAGGGGCACTCTAATTGTGCACAGGATGATGTCAGGAGTAGAAATTCAGTCCCTGAGCTTTTCATGGGGTCCTACAGGAGGAGGAACAGGAATTTTTATCTAATTAAATGGTGCCAATCAATGTCTCATGGTGCAGGATCATTTGCTGATTATAACTGAACGTCAGAGTCAGAATGGGCCTGATGGAAGATAATTAAAATCCATTATTCCCAGCTACTTGGGAGGCTGAGGTAAGAGAATCACTTAAACCCAAGATTTTGAGGTTGCTGTGAGCTGCAGGGCCACAGCACTCTACCAAGAGCAACATAGTGAGACTGTGTCTCAAAAAAAAAACCCTGTGGCTCAGTGAGTAGGGTGCTGGCCCCATATACTGAGGGTGGTGGGTTCAAACCTGGCCCCAGCCGAACTGCAAAAAAAAGAAAAAAGAAATAGCTGGGCGTTGTGGCGGGCGCCTGTACTCCTAGCTACTCGGGAGGCTGAGGCAAGACAATCGCCTAAGCCCAAGAGCTGGAGGTTGCTGTGAGCTGTGATGCCACAGAACTCTACCGAGGGCAACAAAGGGACACTCTGTCTCTAAAAATAAATAAATAAATAAATAAACAAATAAAATAAAAAATAAAATAAAATCCGTTATTATAAGTGATGGCATTTAGGCTCATAGAAATAGGGGATTTTTCATGTCTTATAAAGAGCATTTTTTAAGCCTCTATGAATAAGTTACCACATACTTTTTTGTTCCAGTTGGTATAACTTTTAAAATGTAACCCAATTAAGGTTTTTCTCTGCTGCTATCCAGGTAGTATTTATGCCATAAAACAATTTAATTGATTTGTACAGTTTTCATAAGAGATGAAGGTAGATGAAGAGAACTGAGGTTTTCACTGAGCTTTTTATTTTCCCATCAAAAATCGAAAATCTTTAATCCTTTCTATAGCATCAATCCCACCAGAACACATTTAAAACTTACAAATCTGACTTAACCAGAACAACGCACAAGCAAATACAAGAGCTTAAGAACAAAAGGCAGAGCTGCTCATAATTTCCATCACTTCTGTTGGGACATGTATAAAGGAGTACACATTCATCCTTGAATAAATTAAGGCCAAGTAGTCCATCTTTAGCCTCCATAGCCTGGAAAATGCACTCTGTCCATCTAGTTTACATCTCTTAAATAATTGCATTATAACATAACTCAGTGACTCAGATGGAAACTATCAAACCACACAAGATTTCTCAGTCAATGCCAAATTATTTATAATAATCATACATATGGTTTGATTAAATACCAAGACACTAAGAATGGGTTAATGTAACCTTGAGCTGAAGAAAACAAGTTAATGAAAAGTGAAAATTATTTATGTTTGTCTTTCCATTTAATAAAAAAAAAAATGGAATGTATTTTTAAAAACATGGTTTCCCAGGAAACCCTGGTATCTGTAAATAAGCCTGGGCTGATCCACCGCTATGAGTCTTGGCCCACACTATATATTTGGTATCCAGACCATAATATTCCTGGAGAAGTTCAAAATAGTTCCAGAATTAACAGAGCACCTCGTGATGGCCCTGAACTAATCCAAATCGCTTCCAAGCACAAGACTTGCTAGAACTAAGCTTAGGCTTGCAGGGACACTGGCCTCCACACTCACTTCCTGTTGTGCTGATACATTCTTTTAATGCTTCCATACCAAACCGTTTATAGATACTTTGTCAGACTTGCAAGAAAAGTGGGACTGGGGAAGAGGGTCTATTAATCTCAGTTGGTCTAGACTGAGAATATTCATATTTCTCCAGCCCATCAGCTATTCAAAGTTGTTCAAAAACATAAGACCTATTACTCTCCTGGACTTAAGATCACAATTTTAGTTTAAACTAGCTGGAATACAAACTTAGCTCTGAATTGGAGTCTAGTTCAAAATGCTTATCTGCTTATTTGTCCACCTCTTTGCCAAACTAAAAAAGGATATTAATTGTTGTTCTGCTCATCTTTGTATTCCTAGTGACTGGAACATAGGAAACCTCAAAAGTTTGAAGAAGAAATAAATAAAGAAGTGAGCAAATTTGCATAAACATTATAAAGAGCTATGCGGCAGAGAAAACAAAATAGACACTTTACTAAGAACAGAAACTCGCCCCCCCCACAAAAAAATATGATCAATTCTCTGCCAAAATGTCATAGACCAATGAATGTTATAAAATAGTATATGTTGGGCGGCGCCTGTGGCTCAGTCAGTAAGGCGCCGGCCCCATATACCGAGGGTGGCGGGTTCAAACCCAGCCCCGGCCAAACTGCAACCAAAAAATAGCCGGGCGTTGTGGCGGGTGCCTGTAGTCCCAGCTGCTCGGGAGGCTGAGGCAAGAGAATCGCTTAAGCCCAGGAGTTGGAGGTTGCTGTGAGCTGGGTGAGGCCATGGCACTCTACCGAGGGCCATAAAGTGAGACTCTGTCTCTACAAAAAAAAAAAAAAAATAGTATATGTTATGAGAAAAGCCAGAGCTGGGAACTGGGGCATATAACTAGCTGTAGGGTCCTTCTCTTTACCTCAGTTCCCTTATCCAGACTAGAATATAATACTAAAGTCCCTTTCAGCTCTAATACTTTGATTATATTAAGCATAGAAGTGACTGGGCACTGTGGGTTACAAAAAAATAGAATTTAAGTACATAAATAGGCACTCTGACTTATAAAGTACTTATAGAGTACTTATAACCAGATAAAGTACTCTAAACAGGGAAACAAAACACCAAAAACACTATGTAGGAAAACTGGACATTCAGCCCAGCTACCTGCATTAATTGCATGGACCAGGAGCCAAAAGCTGGCAACAGAAGATGGGTACCTCTATGGAATGCTGGCTCCTGTGGTGCAAATGTGGCGAGGTTCCTCAGGACCTGAATATGCCCTGTGACAGTGGTTTGTAACTCACCCTGTCAGTTTCTCATCTGCAAAATGGGAGTCATGTTAACATCTACTTGTTAATATGTTGTGACGTTTAATTCAGCTAATATGCATAACATGTATCACACTAATGCATTACTTTGCATGCCATATACACTCAAAAATTTTAAGAAAAAGCTTCCAATCCTGCCTATTTCTCAAATGTGAGCAAAGCCATACCACTGACAGAAGACACACCTTCCCTTCCACTCTGTCACACTGTGGTAAGCCCTTCAGAATGGCTCCATATTAATTCCCCTCTTACATTTTTTCTGGAAAAAAAATTAAAGCCCAATAAGCCCTCTCTTCATCTTCATCCTGTGGACATGGATGTTCAAGATAAATAAATAAATTACCATCTTAATACTGTATTTCATCAAATTTTAGATACATTATTTCACATCTTAGCATCTCTAAAATAGCGATGGGTCTTACACTTGTTGGCATCTTAGATTTGCTGAATATAGTATTATTTTCCATTCCCAATGTACGATGTTTCCATGATTCCATGAATTGCATAGAACTTTTTGTGGCTTCAACTAGAAAATGTACCACTATTTGTAATGTTATTTCTATAAGAAAATTAATAAAAGAATATTTGGAAAAATGAAAGTGTATTTATTAATTAGGGACTACTTTGGAAAAACCATTTCCAAAATCCTGAACCAAGGCCTGTTAATGCATGAAGGACTAGTTAGAAAAATAATTTCCAGTTACAAATAAATTAAAGTTTTCAGCTCACAGTCCCCGATAACGAATAAGTTTGATAACATGATTTTCTGGAGAGTGGGGAAATTACTCTGGTAAATCAGCTTCCCTTTTTGTTCACCTAAATCAGTTTGCAGAACGGCCTCCAAGTTACATAGCAGAAAACAAGGCCACCCTCGGTTCACTCATCTTTCTGGGAAAGGGGGGGAGAGGCATACAAGTGACAAAATATACACAAACTCATTTATTATTTATGATGTTTTTAATAAACATTAGAAAGCCACTAAGTCAATGACCACTCCATCTCGTGTATAGTTACACCAGCTAATACACATAGTAGGCTCATGCCGCACCTTCCGCACATTCCAGTAACGATCACCCAAAATCTCAAAAAACGTCTACTGACCCCCAGAATTCAGTGTCTGAAAACTGCACGTCTTCTGGTCGTGGTCGAGACACAGGCCCAGCTATCCAGCAAGGCTGCTGCCCGCGCCCCTTCCCGACCCCACAGCTCTCGCCGCCCCCGCCCAGGCCCGCCGGGGTCCCCAGAGTTGCGAACACGCTGCTGTGCTGGGCTCCCAACTTCCTCACCCTCCTGCCTCTGTTAGCGTACGCCCAAGGCACAGCAGCTTGGGGTGGGGTGAGGGGTCTGTCTCAGAGAGGAGGGCCAGCCCGAGCCAGACAGGGAGAGAAGTTTGTAATCGGAATTTGACTAAACCGAGGAGGCAGGTGGGGGGCCAGGCCCCGCGGTCTCCCTTAGCCTCTCCCCTCAGCCAATACACCCAAATCGGCTGTAACCCAAAAGTCAACACGGTTGTTCGCGCTGCAGCTTCAGCACCAACCTTTATTCCCCCAGCAACAGCTCCACCAGCACCCGCCAAAAAAGAAAAAGAAATCCGAATTCCCTTCCTATTCAGAAATGCTGGAGCTACGCCGACTGCCTCCCTCCCTCGCAAGGAAACGCTCCGAGTTACAACCCGGCGAGGAGGCCCCGTGCTCGCCGCGCTCCCTCCCCTGCGGGCCGGGCCCCGGGGGGTGCCCGCGGCGCGGAGACCGGAGGCCGAGACCACCCGCTTCTCCCGGCGGGAGGCCGGAGTCCGGGAGCCGCGATCTCCCGGCGCATCTCGCAGGGCGAGCCCACCGGCCCTCCACGCCTCACCTAGTCCGTCCTGGGGCTCTGGCTCGTCCCCGGCCGCCTCCGAACTCCGAAGCCCGGGCAGGATCCGCTCTGAAGTCCCGGCAGAAATCGGGATGCCAGGCGGGCAGGGAGGGAGGAGGTGTTTGCTCAACTTCTGAGGACGTCATGCCCCTTCCTCCCACAGCCAATCAGCGGCCTCCCTGGGGGAACAACCTTCTTCTCCGCCAATCAGCGGCGCTGCCAGGTGCTAAGTCATGCCCTGCCCCTGCTCCTCCCCGAAAATCCTTCTGCCTCTCTGATCTCTGACCTGCGTCCTTAACTGGGGGCCTCCTGGCCTCCCCCAGATGGTCATTGACCAGCTTTGCAACTGTCAGTGGCAGGAGGTAGGCGGGGTGGAGGAGAACGAAAATAGGGCACTGCAACACTGGATAGACGTGCGCATATCTCCTGGAAAAAAGTTGTGAGCACGTGTACCTCCTGTTTTGTTTAGATAATACACTTTTCAAAGCATTCCACGACCTTATAAGGAGCCTATGAAATCAGATGACAGCTCTTAGAACAGTTACAGAATCCAGCCAGCTAAGAATTGAAGAAATATAGAATGTTCACATTCAGTGAATTGCAAGAGTTGGTTCATATATGACAAAGTCTAATATTATTAGGTTAGAGGGGCAGGGAAAAATGCAGTTCATAAAAACTAGCCCAACCACCAGGAGCTGAAGAAACACTTGAAGATCAGCTGTGGAGTCAATGGCCAGAAGGTAAACTTCTCTCCTGTTTTTACAACTTTCTCCATCACTCACACTTTTCTCATACCTGCCATAGATGCGTGACATACCTTCCCATGTCAACAATCTATAGCCTAAAACAGTCTTGAAATGCCCTTCATATCTCCAATTGTACAGAAAATTAGAATTTTATCTATAAATAAGCTTTTAATTTTATCCCATTTCTTTGGCTTCACATATTTAAAATCAGATTTCTTAACATTCTTCCAAAACCTTTCCTTCCTCCTGTGTTCTCTGATATCAGCACCTTCCTAATCACCACCTCACCAGACATAAACACCAGTTTGCTTCAGTTCTTCCTCCGTCCCATCAACCTTGGTGTTGATGCTGTCATTTAAAATCCCATTACTATCAACCTCCTTCAAATTCCTTTTATACGTAACCTAAACCACATTTCTGAAGCATACAAATCTAATTGTCTCTGTGGCCAGAGGAAAAAAGCCTCACACTACCTACTACTCAGAAAACACAGCCTAAAGTCCTTTACACAATGTTAATTGTTTGAAGATACAATCTACTATCTCAGCTGTATTTCACTGAAAACACAATATATGATTAGTTATCTTCCTAAGTCTTAACAATCTAGAATCCTTACTTTTCCCCTTCAAGCTGTCAATTATGGACAAGTTACTTCATTTTCAAAAAAGCCTTTTATTCTTTACCCATTAATAGGATAATAATAATAACTACTTCAAGGGATCACTATGAGAACACAATGAGAGGATGACCAAAGTGCCTTGCCTAGTCTAATGTCTAGCAAAACCCCCCTGAAAGTTATTATTTACTTCTCCCCCAATTATCTTATGCCATACACTTATCTGTAATTTTTATTTACAAAAATGGTCACCTCTCCAAAACTAACCCAACCTTCAGAGTTCAAATGACACTTCATCAATGAAGACTTTCCTGAATATATCATTCAGATGTGATCTTTCCTTTGTCTCTTATTGCACTTATCATAGGCTTCCTCATACATAGTTATTCACATTTATCTTAATTATATCCCTCACCTATCATGACCATCAGATAATTAAGTATTTACTTAGTCTTCTTATTTTCCTTCCTTTCTTTCTTTCTTTTTTTCATTGCTTCTAGTACAATGCTATTCACATAATAGGCAGTCAGGGTCTTGGCAGGGAACAGGTGACTCAATCCAGCTGGGTAAATTAGGACACATGAAGAGACCAAGTGTGTGTGTGTGGGGAAGGAAGGCTATGACATATGGTGACGCACCCTGAAAGTAGCAACCTGAAACCACTCATGGGCCTGAACAAGGCCAGGGAAAGAGATGGTTATCAGAACCAGAAAGGACCCTAGTCATGGTGGAGCTGGAGCTGTAGGGAGGGCCATTTACCAGCAATAGTTTGGGCAAGGATGAAGCTGCCTAAGGAATTAAACCTGCCCTAAGAGAGTTACCTAAAGCAGAGGTCAACAAATTATGTTTGTTTGTTCGTTTTTTCTGTAAAAGGGCCAGAAATAAATATATTAGATTCAAAAATCATATCATCTCTATCACAAGGACTCAAACTCTGCTGATTGGAGTGTAAAAGCAGCTATAGGCAATATTCAAATGGATGGGTGAGACTGTGTTCTAAATAAAACTTAATTTACAAAAATAGATGGTAGGCCAGATATAGCCTCTGGGCCATGTTTAACAGGACCCTGTCCTGAGGAAGGAATCATCTTACTTCACTCTCCTCTGGACCATCTATCTCCTACTGGGGTTTTCTGAACACCAATAGAGCCAGAGGGTTAAGTGCAGTCTATAAATGTAACCTCCTGCCTCAGGCGCAGAGCAGATGGAGAGAGGGGCGAAAATTCTGAAGTTTGCAAAGGAGAATATCTAGTGTAAAGATACTCAGCAATTGCTTGTTGAAATGATTTGCACATCTGGCCTGGTGCCACTCCGAAGAAACTTCTATTAACTGATGAGCAGATAAACAAAATATGGTATATTTATTTCTTATTTCTTTAACCAATATAAAGAAATGAAGTTCTGACCCATGAACGAACCTGAAAATATTATGTCAAGTGAAGGAAGCCAAACACACAAAAACGTATTTCATTATTTCTTTGATATGAAATGTCCAGAACAGACAATCTCTAAAGAGAAAATGTTGATTAGTGATTGGCAGGGATGGGAGAATGAGGACATTAAGAGAAGATAGCTAAGGAGTATAGGGGATCTTTTTGTGATAATGAAAAAAATTCTAAAATTGCCGTGGTGATGATTGCATAGTCTGTAAATATACTAGAAGGCGCTGAATTGTATAATTTAAATAGGTAAATTGTGTGGTATGTTTACTGTGTCTCAATCCAGCTGTTTAAAAAATAAAGAAAACAAGTAATGTGCCAGATTTTACTGTCTGGCAGGAACTAGAACTTGGGTCTTCTAGCCTGAGTATGCCTTGGAATCACCAGAAGAAAACAGCAAATTTGCAGCTCTCACACACAGAGTCTCTTATTTGGCAGGTCTGCGGTGGGACACAAGAGTTACCTTTCAAACATTCTTCCCCAATAAAGTTGATACTGTAAGTCGGGAGCATACCTGAAAAATCACTGATCTGGGAGTACAAGGGAATGAATGAACTGGGAAAGTAAAATAAAACTGCTGGAAAGCTTTAGGGGACCCAGTGGAAATACTGGCAAGGAATTTAAGGTAAGAGTGGTCATGGCAGGGTAGTTTTGTCCAACCATGTTCAGTTTCTGAGATGTAGATACGGGGTAGATGCAGATGAAAGTGAACTTGGGTTGTTTAAAGCAACTGAAAGCAGAACAAAGGGCTGTAGAAGATTTGCAAGGAGGAGATTTTAAGGACTGGGGTGGAATTTAAGCCAGATACAGAAGGAAATGTTGACCGGAGGGAGATAAGGGAAGAAGAAAGAGTGATAGGATCAATGGCCTTCTTTTTTTTTCTCTCTCTCTCTCTCTCTGATGGAGAAGGGTCAAAGAATTGTTGGAGCTGAAGTACTGGAGAAAAAGAGCCAGAAAGGAGGATGTGGAGTTGGAGAGTGGGCTGTTTAAAAGAGAGATAGTGGAAAAGGTGCACGGCTGGCAACAGCAAGGTCTAGGAAGCAAGTGACTGAGGAAGGGAGAAAGAGAAAAGGGAAAGCGAAGAGACCAGGATGCTGGAAGGATCATCTGCATGGATATTGAACCAACCATTAATTAATTGAACACTGTTGCAGAAATGACAGAGAACCAGGAGCTAAAATTTTCAAGGACTGAGGGGAGTGACTTGATGTGAGAGAGAGACTTCCACCCAGAAGAAATAACAAATCCTAAGATCTGATGATATATGATGAAAAATCTGTGTATTTTTAGAGAGAAAGTGATTCAGGTTTGGAAGCATCAGAGAAAAACACATAGCACTGCCCCATTTCCTGGGGTCTAATAGATATGGCAGAGAAAACAGCCACTGCTCAAGAGTGTCACAGGTGTAAGAGGGTTCAGGGAAGCCGGATTAATGAGGGAAAGAAGGTGGAGGAATTATTCAGAGAAGACAGTGAAGAAAAGAGTTATTTTACTAATGATTGACCTTGAATTACAGAGAACACAGGGACAGGGTCTTATGATATGCCCAGGGGCAGCACATGAAGTGGAAAAGGATGCACAGAAAACCATATGGGCAGGAGAGCCCAGCAGTGAAACAAGACTGAAATCCTGTACTCCTCCTGGCAACTGACAAGAACAGGGCTATAGGCAGGGTTTCTCAACCTCAGCACTATTGACATTGTGAACCAGAGCAGCCATTGTTGTGGGGGAGAATATTCTGTGTAAGCAGAGATGTTCAGCAGCATTCCTGGCCTCTAACCCCTTCAGATATGAGGACCATAAAAGCCTCTAGACATTTCTAGGAATTCATCCTGAAAAAATAATTAAATGTGTGCTAATAAACATTCATTCTCTCTCTCTCTCTCTCTCTCTCTCTCTCTCTCTCTCTCTCTCTCGTTCATCAAAGTATAATATGTAATAATCCCCAATTCACAATTAAGTAAATGACAATCAATAAGCTATTGCCAGGTTAGGATCTGAGGCTCACACCTGTCATCCTGGCACTCTGGGAGACAAGGCCACAAGATCACTTATGGTCAAGAGTTTGAGACCAGCCTTGGCAACAGTGAGTCCCAAACCACTACAAAAAAAAAAAAAAAAAACAGAAAGATTAGCCTGGCACAGGGGCACGTGACTGTAATCCCAGCTACTTGGGAGGCTGAGGCAGGAGGTTACTTGTGCCCAGGAGTTTGAGGTTGCTGTGAGCTATGATCATACTTACTGCACTCTGCCCAGGGTGACAGAGAAAGAATCTCAAGCAAAAAGAAAAAGAAAAACAAAGATGTTGGCTAAATGAATTATGTTCTGTTCATATAATATAGCATATACAACAATACATAATAACAAGAAGAGGAAAGTCAGCTCAAGACAGTGAATTGATCTATCTAGAAAGTGACATCATAAGAGATACACAAAGCTTCTTAGAAATCACAGCTTTTTGTCCATTAAGAGATGTACCTTCTTATTAACCCCCAAGATCCTTTGTCATGTTATCAAGTGACAGTTCAAGTTGGAATCAAGGGTATTGACAGATATTATGAAATGCTTGCAGTATCTTTGTGTAGTTCATCTCTCCCACCACACTTATCTCATATTAAATTAGGTGTAACTAGCTCCAAAGAATGTCCTTTGGGCTACAGAAACAATATTGAACTGAATAGTAATTAAGTGGAGACTTATGAGAATGTCATGCAGAGTTCCTTGAGATTTGTTAGTCCAATAGCAGTTGAATGCCTTCTAGAAAAATGTGCGGTGAGCACAGTGGCTCATGCCTATAATCCTAGCACTCTAGGAGTCTGAGTCAGGTGGATTGCCTAAGCTCAAGAACTCAAGACCAGCCAGACCAAGAGGGAGACCTCAACTCTAAAAATAGCCGGGCATTGTGGTAGACACCTGCAGTCACAGCTACTTGGGAGGCAAAAGGATTGCTGGAACCCAAAAGTTTGAGGTTGCTGTGAGCTGTGATACCATAGCACCTTACCTAGAGGTACAAAGTGAGACTGTCTCAAACAAACAAACAACAAAAACTTGGAACAGATTAATCGATCCACTATCTTTAATAAGATGCCTATATGACAAAAATTTCTCTGAAGATCATTTTACTTCTGCATTAATTAAAAAAAGCATCTTGGACTTTAAAACATGTGAAGATTGGAGTTGATTATTTTAAGGTTGTCCAACATATAGATGCTATGAATAAACAAAATAAAGCTCTAGAAATAGACAAAATGTAGATTTTGTAGAGCGTTATGTGCTTACCAAAGCAATAAAAGATTTTAAGCTTGCATTAGAATACTGTCCAACCTGCAGGAATGCAAGAAAATTCCTCTGCCAGACACTTGTGGGAAGATGAGGACAGTTAGAAGAATAGTTTTAAATGCTGAAAGTCATTATAAGAAAGCTCTAGTTTTAGTTGAGACTTTTAAAGATGCAGAGATGTTTTGAAAAGCTTTATAAATATACACAGAGAAAAACTGAAAAGGATGAAAAGCAGAAACCAAAGAAATTAGTAATGTGCAGAAAAGTTGTGTAAGCTCCTAAAAGAGGAGAAAAGACTAAAGAAGAAAAGAAGAAACATCAACTTCTTCCTCTTCAAATGTTTCTTCTGCTGATGAATCAGTTTCTTATTCATCATCCTCATCCTTTTCTGCTCACAAAAGGCATTAGAAAAGAGGAACCATTCAGAATCTTCTCGTAGTTTCAAAATGTGTTTCTCAATCTTCAAATCAGAATAGGAAAGATAAATGCTACCCAGTCCCACCTGTTCTTCACCATCTTTCTTAACCAAAAATAAGAAGTGGAAAAGCAGGATAGATTACAATTTCAAAAGACACAGGTAAAAGGAAAAGATAGATACCCTTTCTCTCCATCTCCAGGTGAAATACCAAATGATTTGGAGGTAGGTCTGAAGATCAAAGAGATTTTTATTATAGCCATAAAACCTAGGCAGGTAGTAACAAAACAGAAAAGCCATATAAATTAGACATTTTTTCTGGCAGAAGACATTCCTCAGATTCCTTCTGTAGGAATTCTGAGGACAAGATAAAAATACATGGTTGTAGGAGATTTGAAAAAGATATAAAGGAAATAAAACAGCCCCATACAATGTGGAAGCCACTTTATGTGAGGTATTTCAATTCACTAGCAAGCTCAAAATGCTCTCCTAATTTGGCTGCAAGGTATAAAAACCATGTTTACCCTGGATCACATTATTTTAATAGGCATGTGCAAAGAAATTGATTAAAAACCACAAATCAAGAACAATATGAAAGAGAGGACAACTTTAGGGAGGATATCAAAAAGAGGTTGCAAGGCTGGGCATGGCTCTCATGCCCGCAATCCTAGCACTCTGGGAGGCCCAGGCGGGAGGATCACCTGAGCTCAGGAATTTGAGACCAGCCTGACCAAGAGTGAGACCCTGTGTCTGAAAAATAGTCGGGCATTGTGGCGGGCACCAGTAGTCCCAGCTTCTTGGGAGGCTGAGGCAAGGGGACCACTTGAGCCCAAGAGTTTGAGGTTGCTATGAGCTATGATGCTATGGCACTCTACCAAGGGCAACAAAGTGAGACTATGTCTCAAAGAAAAAACAAAAACCAAAAAACAACAGAGGTTGCAGAAGATGGACTAAATAGCAAAGAGTAATCAGAAAGCAGAGTTTTAAAAAAAAAATCTCAAAATGTACTCAATATATATAATTGGATAGCTGAATTTGAAAAACAAAAAGAAAACAAGCCAAAAAAATGAATCTGCCAAGAAAATCAGCACCATTACACTAAATGCCATTAATAAATGTGTGGGGGTGTTTTAGTTATAACAGTCCAGTGCAGAAATCTCTGCTCCTAAAATTGTGTGTAGACATTACAGAAAGAAAATGCTTTTTGGCTTTTCTCAAATTGTATTTGTTTTAGTTCCGCAGTTTGATTTTCAGGCTTTTCATGTGTATGTACAGTACAGTACAGTGCATTGCTTATTCTGACAACTCAAATTTCTTTACCTAAAGATAATTCTCTAAAAGTATTATTTCCTCACTGTATTAAGGTGTATGAGAATTCCTAGGTCCACCTTGTTCTACTGTTTGAGAGAATAGAATGTATGCATTGAACACTTGAATTGTTTTCATCAAAAATTATTTCATTCTTTTTCCTGTTAGACCACCTGCTTTTGAAAGACATTTTTTGTTTGACTATTTCTTGAGTATTATTTTCTATCTGTTGTCTAAACATTAAAACTTTTGCATAGCTCTTTTATTTTGGGGAAAAATGTCTATGAACATGTGCACTTAAAATTCTGTTGTAGAGGGCAGTGCCTGTGGCTCAAGGAGTAGGGCGCGGGCCCCATATGCCATAGGTGGTGAGTTCAAACCCAGCCCCAGCCAAAAACTGTACAAAAAAAAAAAAAAATTCTGTTGTAGAGACTTAGGACCCCACTATCTGACTCCTCTTCTAAGTGGAAAGATTACTCAGCAAATGTCAACATGTCTAATAATTGTTTCACATAGATTATATTTTCATTTTCAGATTTAATGAGTTTGAATAATTTGCTAATGCAATTTTGTTAAAATTGGATTTATAAATTTTAGAATATACTTGATTATGAATTATGTCTGATATAATTATAACTAACAATATTGTTTGATAATAATGTACATGTTTGCTAATGTCAATTGGAACAAACAAAATCTCCACAGCATATGTGAACATGTTTATTTTCTGACACCAGTGAACATTCAAGTCTTACCTTAAAGTGATGTGATTCCCTCTGGACAACGAATGAACCTAAGAGATAGTATTTTGTGAAAGGGTCTCATGAGGTCTGGTTACATTCTTGGTCCTCTATTCTGCAATGCATAATGAGGGGAGGAAGGGAAAGAAAAATAATTGTTCTCCTTGGTGGGTCTGTCAGGTCTTTATGTAGAGAGGGAAAGTCTCTTCCAATGTCTGTTGATCTCTAAGGGCCTTAAATTCAATGTATTCATTATACCAGGGAGCCGTATTTTGGGGTGAAGTTCCCTGCATTCCTTCACTGGTAGCTAGACCTTGGAATCGATACTCTTCTTTTTGTTGAACATTGGGACCTGTCATGATGGCATGCAAAGTGATTAACACCTGGAAGGAAAGTACAATGTAATGGAAGCACTAAAGATAGGCCAGGGGTGGTGGCTCACACTTACAAACCTGTCACTCTAGGAAGCCAAGGTGGTATGATGGCTTGAGGCCAGGAGTACAAGAGCAGGCTGAGCAAGATGGCAACAGTGAGATCTCATCTCTATAAAAAGAGAAATGCAAACCAAACCCCACATCTAAGATATCACCTAATCCCAGCAAGATTAGCCCACATCACAAAGTCACAAAACACCCAGATGATGGCGTGGATGTGGAGAGAGGGAACACTTCTATGCCTCTGGTGGGTTTGTAAACTAATACAGCCTTTTGGGAGAGAAGTATGGAGAATCCTCATAGATCTAAAAGTAGACCCTACATTTGATCCTGTAATCCCATTACTAGGTATCTACCCGGAAGAACAAAAATTATTTTACCACAAAGCCATTTGCACCAGAATGTTTATTGCAGCTCAATTCATAATTGCCAACTCGTGGAAACAACCTAAATGCCCATCAACCCATGAATGGATGAACAAACTGTGGTGTATTTATTCCATGGAATACTATTCAGCCATTAAAAACATGGAGACTTTACATCTTTTACGTTTACCTAGATGGAGTTGAAATACAGTCTTCTCAGTAAAATATCACAAGAATGGAAAAATAAATATCCAATGTAGTCCATACTAATATGAAACCAATATATAGACAATTATATACTCTTATGAACAATAAAACACAAATATAGTCCAGTATGGGAGTAGAGGGAGGTGGAGGGGAGGTTAATTGGCAGAAGGAGGGAGGGCATGAGCTGGGATTTCACAAGATGTGTACGTTGTTAGGGTGTATAACATGCCACTGGGTAAGGGGTGCTTTTACAAATGGAATTTTACCTTGGAAGTGAGAACAATGTAACCTAAAAATTTGTACCCTCGTATTAATTTTAAATAAAAAATAAATTTAAAAAATAGAAAAATTAACCAGGCATTTGTGGCAGGCACCTGTAGTCCCAGCTTCTCTGGAAGTCGAGGAAGGAGGATCTCTTTAGCCCAGGACTCTGAGGTTGCAGTCAGCTGCGATGATACCACCACAGTGTAGCCAGAGGGGACAGAGAGAGATGATGCCTAAAAAAAAAAGAAAGAAAAAGAAAAAAACAGAAAAAATTATAGAGACTAATATGTTTTCTGTGGAAAAGATGGAGAGCTCTGCATTGGATGGATGCAAATTATGTTTAATAGCACTTATTATATTTAGCATAAAAATGAAGTGGAGGACTGAGAAAATGAAGGGTTTGAGAAGGAGAATGTTGAAGAAGGATACTGTGCTTGGAGGGCTTGTGAGCACCAAGATGGGCTCAGGATCCAGGGCTAACAGTCATCACATCAGTTTGAAAGATATAGCCCAAGTAGACTTTAATTAACTTTACCATCTGCCTCTGCAGATTCAAACACGGCGAAGAGTACACAGACCTCAATATAAACTAGAAATTTGAGTTATTCTACCTTAATTATTGGTGTAGTATTCCTATTAGTATTTTTGTTATTATTTTGTGTTATTTTCATTCCATGGGGAAGACTGATTTTTGTACTGAGTTTTTTTTTTAATTGTTTGGGATTCATTGAGGGTTCAAAAAATTAGGTTACACTGATTGCTGTTGTTAGGTAAAGTCTCTCTCATAATTGTGTCTTGCCCCAAGGGGTGTGCCATACACCTTGACCCCTTATGTCCCTCCCTCCTCCCCTCTCGCTGTTCCCTCATTCCCCTACCCTACCCCTTGTATTAATCATCTACTGCCTTCATATAAGAATTGACTACATTGGATTCTTACTTCTCCGTTCTCATGATACTTTATAAAGAAGAATGTTTTCCACTTCCATCCAGGTTAATACAAAAGATATAGGGTCTCCATCTTTTTTAATGGCTGAATAGTATTCCATGGTATACATATACCACAGCTTGTTAATCCATTCCTGGGTTGGTGGGCATTTAGGTTGTGTCCATGTTTTGGTGCTTGTAAATTGAACTGCAGTGAACAGTTTAGTGCAAATGTCCTTATGATAAAAGGAATTTTTTTCTTCTGAGTAGATGCCCAGTAATGGGATTGCAGTATCAAATGGAATGTCTAATTTGAGTTCTTTGAGGATTCTCCATACCTCCTTCCAAAAGGATTTTATTATTTTTCAGTCCCACCAGAAGTGTAAAAATGTTCCCTTCTCTTTACATCCACACCAGCACCTGCAGCTTTGAGACTTTGTGATGTGAACTATTCTCCCTGGGGTTAGGTGATATCTCAGGGTGGTTTTGATTTGCATTGGTCTGATGATCAAGGACAATGAACATACCACATTTGAATACTTATATGCCAGATTTTGAGTTCTAAACTTAAAATATCTGCCATGGTCCATTCAACAGCCCATGAAGTAGAAACTAATAGTCTCCATTGATATGAAGACACTGAGGCTTTGTAAAGGTTAACTAATGACATTCACATCCCTGCTGAGAGTCTAAGCTGGGGTCAACTCACTGGTGGACTCCAAAACTCATCCTCTTAACTGCTATAGGTATGCTATGATTCCTCTTAAAAAAAACCCAAAAATGATTAGTGGAACAGAGCTTACATTATTTTTTGTTTGTTTTGATGTTTTCATAAATCAAGTGCTGCTTTTCTACAAAATTCTTATCCTTAACTGAGCCTGCCTGCTACAGATGGTCCTGAGCTGTGAAATCTTTTATCCTATATAGGGGGTCGCCTTTCTGATGATAGGTCCTTACTTCTCTCACTTTCAGAATCAATAGAAAATAAAGTCCATCAGTACAAAGATGGCCTTTTCATTCCTAAGGCTCGTCTGCAGATCTTACTCTCTCTAAACTAAGGAAATGAGCAGATCCAGGGTCAGGGCTGGAGAAAAGAATGTGCCTGCAACATCCTAAAGGAACCATTTTATAGTTGTACAAATAAGTAGAGAAATTCTGAGTTGGCAAGAAGGACATTTAAAAAAACACTTGGGGAAAGTGGGAAAGAGCAGAGGTGTTTGAAGATCACCAGTAGTGCACAATAAAGTAAAATTAAAGTTCTAAGAGACAAGAAAGGGTGGCGCCTGTGGCTCAAGGAGTAGGGTGCCAGCCCCACATACTGGAGGTGGTGGGTTCAATCCCGGCCCCAGCCAAAAACTGCAATAAATAAATAAATAAATGACAAGAAAAAGGGTATGTATGGGGTGGGGGATTACAGATGAATCCAAAATGAAGTAATAGTTTTATCACACTAAGGCTACATAAAATATGAAATTGTAAAGAGGTGGAATGGTTAGGAAAAGTGAGATTCGTTATTGGCAAAGCAGTTAGAGAAGCTAAGAGAAAACATATTCTAGTATTTTTAAATAGACTAGATGAACATAGTCAAGGAGTAATAAATATATAAAAAAGAATCATAAATAAAGATACTCTTTGATCATGGAACTTCTCACAAACATGGATGATTTAATGTAGACAATAATAATATGAAAGGGCACCAAAGGTTTTCTTAAACAATTGTACAGGATTTCTGTACACTGTGAGTTGAAAGTAATACATTTAGAGGCGTATATATGTAGATATAGGATTTCCCAAGCCCCTCAAACACCTGTTCTTCCCTAATGCTCTACATTTTATAACTGTTGTACCACATAGTTAGTTGTACAAGGCAGAAGTCTAGGTCATATATTTGATTTCTTATATGTCCTGTAGGCTAAGGTAAAGAATTTGGATTTAGTTTCGTAGTTATTGAGAAACCATGGAAAGGTTTTAAGCCAAGAAACGACTGACACAATTGAATTTTAAGAAGCTTATTCTGGGCTCAGTGCCCGTAGCAAAGTGGTTACGGTGCCAACCACATACATTGAGGCTGGCGGGTTTGGTGGCAGGTTCAAACTCAGCCTGGGCCAGCTGAACAACGGTGACAACTGCAACAAAAAAATAGCCAGTGTTATGGCAGGTGCCAGTAATCCCAGCTACTTGGGAGGCTGAGGCAGGAGAATCACTTGAGCCCAGGAGTTGGAGGTTGCTATGAGCTGTGATGCCACAACACTCTACCGAAGGTAACATAGTAAGACTCTGTCTCAAAAAAAAAAAAAAGGGTGGCACCTGTGGCTTAGTCGGTAGGGCGCCGGCCCCATATACCGAGGGTGGCGGGTTCAAACCCGGCCCCGGCCAAACTGCAACCAAAAAATAGCCGGGAGTTGTGGCGGGCGCCTGTAGTCCCAGCTACTTGGGAGGCTGAGGCAGGAGAATCGCTTAAGCCCAGGAGTTGGAGGTTGCTGTGAGCCGTGTGAGGCCACGGCTCTCTACTGAGGGCCATAAAGTGAGACTCTGTCTCTACAAAAAAAAAAGCTTACTCTGGCAACTTTTGGAGAAATTTGATTGAGGAGCAAGAGTGAAATCTGTGGTAAGTGAGCCAGCCCCTGCTTATTTCCCCTCCTTGCCCCTCTTCCCCATTTTGCACCCCTTTGGTCATCTCAAACTCTTTCCTTCTATTACTCGTCTGAAATGCTCCCACTCCAGGTCCTTGGATAGAGGTGCCCACTTCATGCTTCAGCTTAAGTTTCATCTCCTCAAAGAGCCCTTCCCTGACCCTCAGTTTCCTTTACTTGTTCTCCACCCATTTCCTTCATAGGAATATTAGCTCCCTGAAGATAGAGGTCACGTCTATCTTGTTGACCGTACATCTCCTACACATAGCACATAGCAAGCATCCCATGAATATTCATTAACAAATCAATGAATTGATAGAAGAATGGATGGATAGATGAATAAATAGAATTAGGCTCATATCTCAGATTCAACAAGTTTCTATACAAGGAAATTGTACATAGGGGGTCTGACAATTAAGCTTGTGAACTTGCCACCATGCACAGCACTGATGAAAACATTGCAAAACCTTGTTGAATTGTGCATTAAAATTGTCAGCTGACTGCGAGAAGCACAGCAGACCAAGCAAACATTGATAGAAAAACAAGAAAACCTTAACTAAAAATCTTGACATGAGAAAGATATGTGTCAAACAGAAAATACAGCAGCTTACACAGCATGTCTCTGAGGGAGTTCTTAGCCAGTAAACAAATAACTGCATTGGAGCACCCTACCTACTCACCTGTTCTGGCCCCAATTACTTATTTCTTTACTCAAAGATAAAGGAAATATGTAAAGGGAAACATTTTGGTGACAGACAGGTCATCAAGGGTAATATGAGGACAGCCCTGACAGCTATTCCAGAAAAAAAAGAGTTCTAAAATTGCTTTGAAGGGTAGAGTAGGCCCTGGCATTTGTGCATAACTTCTCAGGGGGAGTACTTCAAAGGTGATCATAGCAATATTCAGCAATGAGGTATGTAGCACTTTTTCTAGCATGAATCCGAGGATGTAATTTTCAGACCCCAGATAAGCTGAGAGCTCTGACTACGGTTATTAAACCTATTTGGCTTATACCCACTGTAAATTCTTTCAAGTTTAAAAAGACTCATCTGCCAATTTTACAGGCAGATATTTTTGCTGAAATATTTCTTGCTGCTGGCTTCCAGACTGAGCCATCCCATGCTCAGGATATACAATGGTGTAAAATGGTATTTTTTATTTGTATTTGTCTCTTCTGCCCCTCCTTTCTTTTAGGAAAAAGAATCACAAAAACGAAGATCCTATTATGAAATCTTTGAAAGCTTCTATCATATAACAGCTAATACTAATTGGAAGAGGGGCGTCTTTCCAATGTTTTCCCATTCTGTTTTACTTGCTATTATATTCACTCTCACACTTCACAAGGTCTCTCTTTTGTATTTTCCCTCTGTCCTCAAGCCTCACCTAACTCTTCTTCTTCCCTTTTATAGCCCTGTCTTCTATCTAATAGTTTCGCTTCATATTTCATTAAAAGTAGAAGCACTGCCAACCTGCAGCTCAACCCAAAACCCAGGAGTCATCTCTGCTTTCTCTTTCTCCTTAATCTTCTCCCACATCCACTCCCATCTCCAAAACACACCTAACTAATTCAGTTCCCTGTTTCTCCACTAGGCTCACCCCATCTGAAATGCCATTGTCTCTCGATCTGGGTATGGCAACAACCTCCCAGTTGGTCTCCCTGTTTCTGTCAAATTGATTCTCTTTACTGCAGCAAGAATTATGCTTTAAGAATATAAATCAGATCTTGTCACTCTTCTGCCTAAACCCCTCTCCACTGGTTTCCCTTCCCACTCAGAGCAAAACTCAGTGACCTTACCTTGACTTAGTAATTCTACCAGAGTAGGTCCTGACTCCCCTCTCTGATGTCACCTCTCCAGTCACAATACTCCAGATACACTGCCTGCTTTCTGTCCTGAACATGCCAAGTTTCTCCCACGTTAGGGCCTTGTCACTTGCCGTTCCCTCCTACAGAAAAGCTCTTCCTCGAAAAAATTTTTGCATGATCAGCTGCTTCTTGTCATCCAGTATCCTCTGAAATGTCACCTCCTCATTGAAGTCTTCCCTGAGAACCCAATCTTACCCTGTTTTATTTTCTTCTTAGCCCTTATCACTATCTAAACTTGTTTGTTTATTATCTATGTTCGTCCACTAGAATATAAGCTCCATGTGCTAGAAACTATCTATCTTGGTCAACCAATACCTAGAAAAATAATTTTAATAAATACTTCTCAAAATGCTAGATTAACTATTTAGACCTAGACAAATATTTTTTATAGAATGGAGTGGAATGTCTATGTCATATGAACTAATTTCCATAGAGATGGAAAAAGTCACTCTTTCCTAATCAGAAAGTAGGATTTCTCCTAAGTTCTTGCATTTCAGTTAATAAAAAGATTGTTCTGGATTCAGAGTGTCTGAAAAAAAAAGTAAGTGTGTATAGAAATGGCATTTGCTTAAAAAATACATGCATAACTATTCATTTAAATTATTCAATTTAAATAATCTCCCCAAATCTGATGTCAATAACTTTCTACCTTTTTGAGCTGGCAGTGTAGCAGGCCTACTTAGATGATTCCAAGCTGAAACCCTACATGTGGCATTTTAACCAACTTTTGTACACACCTCCTTTACACAAGTACCTATTTTTAAAATCCCACATTATATGGGAAACAAATTCATACAATATTGTAAGAAAAAGAGTAAGTATTTGTCCAATTCCAAGAGCCAGGGAAAGCAAATAACATAAAAAATAGTCTATTTTCTGTAGAAGTAAGTTGTTGCTGGATGCAGTGAGTCATATCCATAATCCTAGCACTTTGGGAGGCAGAAAAAGGAGGATCTCTTGAGACCAGCAGCTTAAGACCATTTTGAGCAAGAGCAGGACATCATCTCTACAAAAGTAGAAAAATTAGCCAGGTGTGGTGGTGCACACCTGGAATCTCAGCTACTTAGGATGCTGAGGTGGGAGATCACTTGAGCCCAGGACTTTGAGGTTGCAGTGAGCTAATGATGCCACTACACTCTAGCCAGGACAACAGAGTGAGACCTTGCCTCAAAAAAAAAAAAAAAAAAGAAAGAAAGAAAGAAAAGGAAAGGAAAGGAAAGGAAAGGAAAAGAAAGAAAGAAAAGAAAAAAGAAGTGAGTTGTCAACAATTTCCACCTCCTATTCCTTCACCACCACTAAAACTGCCATCCCCATCAGAAGGAATATCTGATGTTCTTGATTTTTCCAAAATGATAAAATATAATCATATTAAAAATCAGAGGTATGATTATGATAGTTTGGAAATAAAAGATAGAGCAAGAAACCCCAAGGTATATTTTAGCTCTTGGCTGTCAGCTTCTTACACGGCTGAATGTAGGGCTTTAATAACTATGCTGAGGTGTTGTAAAGGATCCCCATTACCCAGACAGGATGTCTTTATTCCGCCCATTCTTACTCATTTCATAGAACCAAAGACAAATCTGAGGAAGAGTGGACAAAAAGCTTCGTCTCCACCTCATCTTTCTCCCAGTACCACACCAGCAACGCCTGCCTTTGCTCCCCGCAACTGACAATTTTGGGAGAAGGAGAAGGAGCAAGAAAGAGGAGAGTTGTGTTTAGCGGGTGCACCTGCTGCTTCACAGACATACACTTCACTTTACTCAATAGTTATGTATTGTTAAGGACCTCGGCATGACCTAAATTTTATGTGTATTGTTAGATCAAGAAATGGGGAAAAGATATGAACTGGAGAAATGGCACTTTCTTTCTTTTCCTCTTCATTATGACTATCAAATTATCCAGGGGTCTCTTTCATTGAAACCTGATCGCCAGCATTACGCACATTGATAGTTAGTGTCATGAAAGCCTTCTTGGGGGTGGTATACAAGTTCTCTAGGGTTTCATAACAAAATACCAAGGATTGCAAGACTTGAAAGATTTTCTTTCCTCACATTTCTAGAAGCTAGAGATCTCAGACTAAGGTGTTGGCAAGTTTGGATTTTTTTGAGGCTTCCCTCCTTGGCTTGCAGATGGCTGCTTTCTTGCTGTGTCCTCCCATGACCTTTCTTCTGTGCACAGAAATCACTGATGCCTCTTTGTCTGTCCAAATTTCCTTTTCTTATAAGGACAGAAGTCAGTTTGGACTAGTGCCCACCCTCATAATAACCATCTTTTTAAAAGCCTTACCTCAAAATACAGTTATGTTCTAAGGTACATATGAATCCGGGCAGGTAGCAGGAGAGAGGATTCAGCTCATCCTTGATGGTGCTTACACTGGGACATCAGCTGTGCCCTGGGTACAAGCCATAGTGCCACTTCTCCATCAAAGGCGGGCTAATAGTACACCCCCTTTTCTTCCCTTCCTTGTCATATGTTCAAAATTGGCACAGTTCTTGTTGAAACACATGGTGAAGTAACCTCATGATAATAACTAATTTTCTGGAACTCTCTTGGGCTGTATTGATACTATTAGGAATCACCTAATCAAAGAAAAATTGATATGGAGCTAGAGTTTGTGTTGATAGCGTAGAATCCTGGGGAATACCAACACACACTTGGGGAATGGAGAAGAAAAAAGGTACAGGGAAAGTATGATCCTTTTCCTGGTCTACTGGGGTTGCTATAACAAAATACCTGTGACTGGGTCATTTATAAAGAACAGAGATTTATTTCTCACAGTTCTGGAGGCTGGGAAGTCAAAGATCAAGATGCCCACAGGCACAGCTGAGGACAGACTTGGCTTCCAAGATAGTGTATTGTACCTGGATTCCCCCACCCGCCTGAGGAGATAAATGCTGTGTTCGCATGCGGCATAAGGGGAAGAAGGGGTGAATTTGCTCCCTCAAGCCCTTTTCTGAGGCACTAAGGCATTCATGAGGACTCTGCCAGTATGGCATACTTTCCAAAAGCCCGCCTCAAAGAAAAAAAAAAAATTTAAACAGAGGCTCTTCTCCAATAGTAGTTCAAAGAACATCAGTGTTATGGGCTGCACCAGATTCTCTAGAATTCATACATTGAGGCCCCGCCCACAGTGTGATGGTATTAGGAGGTGTGGCCTTTGGGAGACAAATAGGTTTACTTGGAACTAGTGATCTTAAAAGAAGAGAAAGACTGCATAATATTCCATATACCACAGCTATGATTTAATAAAAAATAAACAAATAAATAAATAAATAAAAAAGAAGAGAAAGAGAGAGTCACTGAGCACTCATGGAGGCAAGGTTCTGTGAGCACAGAGAGGAGGAGGACTCTGTCCACATACCAGGAAGCGAGCCCCACACAAGGATCCAGATGGACCAGCACCCTGCTCATGCCACCAGATCCACAGGAGATAAAACTCTGGTAAGTCACCCAGTCTGGGGTATTGTGTTAGAGCAGCCCAAAGTAAGACAACTGGTACTCAGAGAGATGCTAATCAATACTCTAAGAACAATAAGGCACTCTGGTCTAGATGCTTGGGTAATGCTGTATGATAAAGTGTTCTCTTACAGCTCAACAACAACAACAAACATAATAAAAGAACCTGGGAACTGCATAGTTAAAATTAAAAAGAAAAGAATTTCATTTCAGTTGAGAATATTTTTTCTTATCATAGCTATTAATTCCTCTCGGAACCCTTCCCTGAATAAACCAGTTTGAGAGATTCTAGTGTCCAGCATTCTTTGGAGAAGGTTGCCAGCAAGGAGAATAACATCACTGGGACTGTCACCTGAATAAGAAGAAAAAAATCAAAATAAAAACTTTTCATAAATATTATTTTTTAAAATAAACATATGGTAAAATTCACCTTTTTATTTACAATTCCGTAGATGTTAACAAATATATGGCTTCATGTAATCACTTCCACAATCAAGGTAACAGAGCAGGCGGGGCAAAGGGGTTCACGCCTGTAATCCTAGCGCCTGGGAGGTGGAGGCAGGAGGGTCATGTGAGCTCAGGAGTTTGGGACCAGCCTTGCACAAGAGCAAGACCACATCTCTACTAAAAATAGAAAAAATTAGCTGGAGACTGAGGAAGGAGGATGGCTTCAACCACCCAGGAGTATGAATTCTAACCAGGGTGATAGAGTGAGACTCTTGTCTCAAAAAAAACAAATACAGAGTAGGAGCAATTATGTCACCTAAAAACCTCACTCGTACTCATGACATATTTTGTAGTAACATTCTACTTCCATCCCTAGCTGTTGGCAGCCACTGATCTGCTCTCGGTTGTTACAGTTTTTTTTGTTTTTTTTTTTTCAAGAATGACTATAAATGCAGTAATAGAGTTTGTAACCCCTCACTGAGTATAATTTCTTTGAGATTCATCCAGGTTGTTGCTTACATTGACAGGTCATTCCTTACTACTATTGAGTAGTAATCCATGCTGAGGACAACCACATTTATCCATTCACTTGCTGAAGGGCATTTGGGTTGTTTCCAGCCGTTAACAATTATGAGTAGAGTTTCTGTAAACTTTATGTGTACAGGTTGTTGTGTTTTCGTGTTTTCTACATACAGGTGGGTTTTCTAGGTCATGTGCAATGTCTAACTTTCTAAGAAACTGGCAGTTTGTTTTCCAGAGTGGCTCTACTACATTTCATTCCTGCCAGAAATTTAAAAGAGTTCCTGTCACTCTGCATTCTCATCAGTACTTGGTATGTTTAGTCATTTTCATTTTAGATATTCTAGTAGTTGTATGACAGCATCTCATTGTGGTTTTAATTTGTGTTTTCCTAATGGCTAATAGCATTGGATTTCTTTTCTTTTATTTATTTATTTATTTTGTACAGACAGTCTCACTTTACCATCTTCGGTAGAGTGCCATGACATTGTCACACGGCTCACAGCAACCTCCAGCGTTTTGGGGGGGCTTACGCGATTCTCTTGTCTCAGCCTCCCGAGCAGCTGGGACTACAGGCGCCCGCCACAACACCCGGCTATTTTTTGGTTGCAGTTTGGCCGAGGCTGGGTTCGAAGCCGCTACCCCCGTATATGGTGCCGGCGCCCTACTCACTGAGCTACAGGCGCCACCTGGATTTCTTTTCATGTGTTTATTTGCTTTCCATATAACCTCTTCAGTGAAGTGTCAAGTATTTCAAAATCTAATTGGATTTTTATTTCTCTTGAGTTTTGAGGAATCCTATATTCTAGATACAAGTTTTTTGAAAGATATCTGGGTTGCTAATATTTTATTTTGACCTTCAACTTTTTTCTTTTTTCTTTTTTTTTTTATTGTTGGGGATTCATTGAGGGTACAAGAACTTTAACTTTTTTCTTTAATTCTCTCAACAATGTCTTCCACAGAGGAAAAGTTTTTAAATTTGATAATATCTCATTTATTTATTGTTTTCCCTTTAACTAACTATACTTTTGATGTCTTGTCCAGAACTCTTTACCTTAATCCTTAGGGTATAGATTTTTTTCTCCATATATATTTACGAAAACCTTTCATGGTTTTAAGATTTACATTTAGATTTATGATTCTTTTTTGTTTCTTTCTTTTCAAGACAGAATTTCCCTCTGTTGCCCAGGCTAGAGTGCCATGGCATCAGCCTAGTTTCCAGCAACCTCGAACTCCTGGGCTTAAGCAATCTTCCTCCCTCAGCCTCAAAAGTATCTGGGACTACTCCCACCACCGACCTGGCTAACTTTTCCATATTTAGAAGACACATGGTCTCCCTTTGCTCAGCCTGGTCTTGTACTCCTGAGCTCAAGTAATCCTCCCACCTCTGTCTTCCAGAGTGCTAGTATTGCAGGCATGAGTCACCATGCCCTTATGATCCATTTTAAATTAATTATTGCATAGTTTGTGAGGTCTTCGTCAAGGTTTTTTATGCAGGTCTAATTGAAAAGACTACACTTTCTCCATTGAGTTGTCCTTTTATCTTTGTGAAAAATAAATAAATTCCATTTGTGTCAATGTATTTCTGGACTGTCTATTTATACCCTAGATTTATGGGTCTCTTTGGCAATACCATGTGGCCTTTATTGCTGTAGTTTTAAAGTCTCTCTGTGTGTGTGTGTCTTTTTTAAGACAGTCTCCTTCTGTTCCCCAGACTAGAGTGCAGTGGTGTCATCATAGCTCACTGCAACCTCAAACTCCTGGGCTCCAGTGATCCTCCCACCTCTGCTTCACATGGAGGTGGGACTATGTGGTGCACTACCATGCTCAGCTGATTTTTCTGTTCTTAGTAGAGATAGGGGGTCTTGCTCTTACTCAGGCTGGTCTCAAACTCCTTAGCTCAAGTACTACCCTTGCCTCGGCCTCCCAGCGTGCTAGGATTATAGGCATAAGGCATGGTGCCTGGTCTCAAAGTCGTAAAATCAAGTATTGGAATTCCTCATAACTATATTCTGCCTTTTCAAAATTGTTTTGGCTATTCTACTTCTTTGGCCTTTGCATATGAATGTTTCTATCTCAAAAATTCTGATTTTTATTGGAATTTCATTAACTCTGTAGATCAGTTTGGGGGGAATGGACATCTTTACTATTAAATGCTTTAATTCATGAACATGGCATCCCCATTTAGTTAGGTCCTCTTTGATTTTCTTTATTACCATGTGCAGTTTTTGAATGCAGATCCTGTACCTCTTTTTGTTACCTTCATTTTCAAATATTGAAAATTTTGAAGTTATTAAAAGAGATTTTTAATGTCAGTTTAGAAGTGTTTATTATTAATATACAGAAAAAGTTTGATTTTTTCTTTTTTTATATTTTGATTTTTTTATTAAATCATAGCTACATACATTAATGCAGTCATGGGGTTCAATGTGCTGGTTTTATATACAATTTGAAATATTTTCATCAAACTGGTTAACATAGCCTTCACGGCATTTTCTTAGTTATTGTGTTAAGACATTTATATTCTACATTTAGTAAATTTCACATGTACCCTTGTAAGATGCACTATAAGTGTGGTCCCAATGAATACCCTCCCTCCACCCACCCTCCCCCATCCCCTCCTTATCCCCTTTCCCCATATTCTTGGGCTATAATTGGTTTATAGCTTTCATATGAAATTGGTTTCATAGTAGGGCTGAGTACATTGGATACTTTTTCTTCCATTCCTGAGATACTTTGCTAAGAAGAATATGATCCAGCTCCATCCATGTAAACATGAAAGAGGTAAAGTCTCCACCTTTCTTTAAAGCTGCTTAGTATTCCATAGTGTACATATACCACAATTTATTAATCCATTCATGGGTTGATGGGCACTTGAGCTTCTTCCATGACTTTGCAATTATGAATTGGGCTGTAATAAACATTCTGGTACAAATACGTTTGTTATAATGTGATTTGTGGTCTTCTGGATATATTCCTAGTAGAGGAATTATAGGATCAAATGGCAGGTCTATTTTTAGATACCTAAGTGCTCTCCAAACATCTTTCCAAAAGGAACGCATTAGTTTGCATTCCCACCAGCAGTGTAGAAGTGTTCCCTTTTCTCCACCTCCACACCAACATCTCTGGTTTCGGGATTTTTGTGATGTGGGCTAATCTTACTGGAGTTAGATGTTATCTCAAAGTAGTTTTGATCTGCATTTCTCTGATGATTAAGGATGATGAGAATTTTTTCGTATGTCTGTAGGCCATGCGCCTGTTTTCTTCAGAGAAGTTTCTCTTCAAGTCCCTTGCCTACCCTGAGATGGGATCAATTGTTCTTTTCTTGCTAATACATTTGAGTTTTCTCTGGATTCTGATTATTAAACCTTTGTTGGAGACATAACCTGTAAATATCTTCTCCCATTCCGAGGGCTGTCTGCTTGCTTTACTTATTGTATTCTTGGCTGTACAGAAGATTTTTAGTTTGATCAGGTCCTAGTAGTGTATTTTTGGTGTTGCTTCAATTGCCTGAGGGGTCCTCCTTATAAAATACTCTCCCAGGCCAATTTCTTCAAGTGTTTCCCCTGCAATTTCTTCGAGTAGTTTCTTAGTTTCATGTCTTAAGTTGAAATCTTTTATCCAGTGAGAGTCTATCTTAGTTAATGGTGAAAGGTGTGGGTCCAGTTTCAGTCTTCTGCAGGTCACCAGCCAGTTCACCCAGCACCATTTGTTAAATAGGGAATCTTTTCCCCACTGAATGTTTTTAATTGGTTTGTCAAAGATCAAATAACAGTAAGTATCTGGGTTCATCTCTTGGTTCTCTATTCTGTTCCATACATCTACCTCTCTGTTTTTGTGCCAGTACCATGCTGTTTTGATCACTATCAATTTACAGTATAGTCTGAGGTCTGGTAGTGTGACTCCTCCTGCTTTGTTTTTATTTCTGAGGAATGTCTTGGATATTTGAGTTTTTTTCTCATTCCATATAAAACGAAGATCCTAGCAAACAGAATCCAGCAACACATCAAACAAATTATATACCATGACCAAGTGGGTTTTATCCCAGGGTCTCAAGTCTGGTTCAATATATGTAAATCTATAAGTATAATTCATCACGTAAACAAATTAAAAAACAAAGACCATATGATTCTCTCAATTGATGCAGAAAAAGCTTTTGATAAAATCCAGCATCCCTTCATGATCAGAACACTTAAGAAAATTCGTATAGAAGGGACATTTCTTAAACTGATCGAGGCCATCTACAACAAACCCACAGCCAATATCATATTGAATGGAGTGAAATTGAAATAATTTCCACTCAGATCAGGAACCAGGCAAGGTTGCCTATTGTCTCCACTGCTTTTTAACATTGTAATGGAAGTTTTAGACATTGCAATTAGGCAAGGAAAGGCAATCAAGGGTATCCATATAAGGTCGGAAGAGATCAAACTTTCGCTCTTTGCAGATGATAGGATTGTGTATCTGGAAAACACCAAGGATTCTACTTAGAAGTGATCAAGGAATCACTTACATTCTACTTAGAAGTGATCAAGGAATACAGCAGCATCTCAGGTTACAAAATCAACACTCATAAATCTGTAGCCTTTATATATACCAACAATAGTCATGCTGAAAAAAATAGTCAAGGACTCTATTCCATTCACAGTAGTGTCAAAGAAGATGAAATATTTGGGAGTTTACCTAAGGAAGGATGTGAAAGATCTCTATTATAAAAGAGAACTATGAAACTCTAAGAAAAGAAATAGCTGAAGATGTTAACAAATGGAAAAACATACTAGGCTCATGGCTGAGAAAAATCAACATTTTTAAAGTGTCCATACTACCCAAAGCAATATACAATTTTAATGCAATCCCTATTTAAACTCCACTGTCATACTTTAAAGATCTTGAAAAAATAATACCTTGTTTTATATGGAATCAGAAAATGTTTTATTTTTGTGGATTGATATTATATCCTGAATTCAATTATCAAGCATATTTTATAGAACTCAACAAAAGGTGAAGGTTCTATTATGTTTATACATAATATTTACCATTTATTTTCCTTTTCCTTTATTCCTGATATTACATGTTTTATTCTGCTATCATTTTTCTTCTGTCTCAAAAACTTACTTTCCCAAATGTGAGCAGTATAACCTGGTTCTTTGTATGTTCAATGATTCTGTAACAATTAAAAAAAAAAACTTACTTTCCCAATTATTTTAGAGTTTGTCTCATAGTAACAAAGTCTCTTAGTGTTTCTTTATCTGAAAATGCCTATACTTCATTCCTGGGGGATATTTTTACTAGATGCAGAAATCTGTGTTGACAACTCTTTTTCTTTCAGTACTTGAAGAATACCATGCTACTTCATTCTCCCTCTTCCGTAATTTTTGATTTAGTCATTGAGGTTCTTGTTCCTCTAAAGTAATATATTATTTTTCTCTATGGGCTTTAGATATGTTTACTTTTTACTTAGTTTTAAGCAACTTAAGTATATATTGGGGTATCAATTTCTTCAAGTTCATCTTGTTTGTGTTCACTAAGTAACTGCCTTGAATCTATGGATTTATGTCTTTTGCAAAGTTTAGAAATTTTTTAGTCATTATTGCCTCAAAAATTTTTTTCTGTATCTTATGTGCATGCTCTCTCTCTCTCTCTCTCTCTATATATATATATATATATATATATACACACACATATATATACATACATACATACATACAGGTAGAAGAGAATTGAATTTCTATTTAGTTCTTTGTATCTTCTGTTTTTTGCTGAGATTTTTCTATTATATATAAAAATATATATATATATTTTTTTTTTTTTTTGAGACAGAATCCCACTGTCATCCTTGGTATAGTACCTTGGTGTCATAGCTCACAGCAACCTCAAACTCCCAGGCTCAAGCAATCCTCCTGCCTCAGCCTCCTGAGCAGCTGGGACTACAGGTACCTTCCACAATGCCCACCCATATTTATTTTTTATTTTTATTTTTTTTTCTTTTTGAGACAGAGTCTTACTATGTCACCCTCAGTAGAGTGCTGTGGTGTCACATCTCACCGCAACCTCAAGCTCTTGGGCTCAAGCGATTCTTGCCTCAGCCTCCTAGAAGCTGGGACTACAAGTGCCTGCCACAACGCCCTGCCATATTTTTGTTGTTTAGCTATTTTCTTTTTGTTTAGCATGCCCAGGCTGGGTTCGAACCCACCATCCCTGGTGCATGCGGCCAGCGCCCTAACCACTGAGCTACGGGCACCGAACCGAACCACCCATCTTTAAAGATGAGGTCTCACTCTTGCTCAGGCTGGTCTCAATCTCCTGAACTCAAGGAATGCACCTCCCTCAGCCTCCCAGAGTGCTGGAAAATCTTATGCTTTCTTTTTTCCTGTTCTTCTATGATTCTGACGACATAAAGTTAGAAAATTTGAATTGTCCTACACTAGCTTTGTTCTTTTTATTTTCAATTTTGTTTGTCTATGTTCAAATAGGATTATTGTATTAATCTTGCTTCAAGTTTACAGACTCTTTCCACTGTGATGATCTTCATATTGTAACTGACATCTGGTGAGTTTTTTTTTTTTTTTTTAGTTTATTATATTGTTTCATGTTAGAATTTCTATTTAGTTCTTCTTTGTATCTTCTGTTCTTTGCTGAGATTTTTCTATATTCTAATTCTTTTTAAGAGAGTTTCTATGTTGCTTCATAGAGCATTTTATAAAATGCTCTTTTATAAAAGCTACTTTGAAGTTTTTGCCAGATAATTCTAGCATCTATGTCATCTCAAGTTTGACCTCGAGTGTTTTCAATTTACCATGCAATTTGAGATTACATTAGAAGCACTTCTGGATTTATCCTATATGCTTGAATACTATGCTATGAAAATTCTGGGTCTTGTTAAAATCCTTTGAAGAATTTTTCCTTATTTAATATTCATACATAATAATTGCATACATATTTTGGGATGTCTATGGTATTTTGATACACACACTGTATAATGATCAAATCAGAGTGTTTAGAATACTCATTACCTCAAATATTTCTCATTTTTTGTATTGGGAACATTTTAAATCTTCTAACTATTTTTAAATACCCAATAAATTCTTGTTAAATATAGTCATCCTCCTATGCTACCAAACAATAAAACTTATTCCTCTTCTTTTACTGTATGTTTGTTCCCATTGAACAATCTTCCTCATCTTCCTATTCCTTGTGCCTTACACCCTCAATTAAACACTATTCCACTCTATTTAAATAAGATCAACTGTTTTATTTCCCACATATGAATGAGAACATGTGACATTTGTCTTTCTGAGCCTGGCTTATTTCACTTAATATGATGACCTACCGTGACAAAATTTTATTCTTTTTACAGATGAATAAGTGTATTCCATTGTGTCTATATACCACATTCTCTTTATGTGCTAGGTTGATTCTATATCTTGGCTATTATGAAAGGTGCTGTCATAAATATGCAAGTGCAGGTGTTCTTTGATACACTGATGTCCTTTTCTTTGAATAAATACCCAGTAGTGACATGGCTGAATCACATGGTAGTTTTATTTATAATTTCTTAAGACATCTCCACACTGTTTTCCATTATAGCTGTTATTCTTATGTATCTTTCTAGTTTTATTCTGTTGTGGTCTAAGAAAATATTTGATATAACTTTCATTTTTAAAAAATTACTAAGAATTGGTTTAAAGCCTAATATACAATCTATTCTGGAGAATATTTCATATGTTGCTGAGAAATATATGTATTCTGAAGCTGTTGGATGAATGGTCTGTAAATACCTGTTAGGTCCATTTGGTCTATAGTGCAGAGTAAATGTGATGCTTCTGAGTTTATTTTCTGTCTTTATGATCTACCTAATGTTAAAAGTGAGGAGTTGAAGTTCCCAACTATACTTGTACTGGGATCTTTCTCTCTCTTTAGCTCTAATAATATTTGCTTTATACATCTGGATGCTTCTGTGTTGGGTGCATATATATTTGTAATTGCTAGATTCTCTTGTTGAATTTATCCCTTTCGTTGATAACAATCTTCTTTGTCTCTTTTTATATTGTTTTATTTAAAGTCCATTTTCTCTGATATATGTTTAGCTACTTGTGCACAATTTTGGTTTCCATTTGCTTGGGATTTTTCCCCATATTTTTACTTTCATATGTCCTTACAGGGGAAGTAAGTTTCTTATTGGTAGCATGTAGTTTATTAACATCAGAGCATATGCACTATGTTGCAAGGGCAAATGATGGATTAGAAAGCACAGGTTAAATTCAAAGTTTAAGTGAGATTTATTCTTAGGAGTACTGGAAGAGAGACTATTTGTAAAAAGGGAGGGCATGCAAAGCAAATAACTGATTTAATAACCCAGTTAGCAACATGAATTAAAAGGTTAGGACTACTTTTTTAAATCTTTTTTTTTTTCCAGGAGGGTACAAATGGTTAGGTTAATTGTTTTCAATTTTAAGGTAAAGTTCAAGTTGTAATTGAGCCCTTTACCCAGGGGCATGCTGAATACCCTCACATCGTGCACATAGGTGAGATCCTACCAATTGCTCTCTCTCCTACCACTAGTTCCCTTATCTCTTCCACTCTCCTTCCTCCCTCCTGTCCCCTCCTCCTTGATATAGTATTTTTTATTTCAAATTGGCATGTAGTTATTTATATATAGGTTTCATATTAGTATTGAGTATATGGGATACTTTTTCCCCATTCTTGAGATACTTCACCAAAAAGAATGTGTTTTGACTCCATCCATAAAAACAAGATATGTGGTCTCCACCTTTTCTTATGGCTGAATAGTACCCACACACACACCATAGTTTGTTAATCCATTCATAGGTTGATGGGTACTCAGTTGCTTCCGTATCTTCACAATTGTGAATTAAGCTGCAATAAACATTCTAGATGAAATGTTCTTGTGTTAAAATTATTCTTCTTCTTCTGGGTAGATACCCAGTAATGGGATTGTGGGGAAGCTGAAAATATTCATGAGGAGGAGACAGTGGAAAAATTCTGGCAACATGAATAATCAGAGAAGATCCACTCCCACAAGACATTATAAGGGAGATACAGCAGAAAATACTATCCAGAGAAAATGTTGAAATGACAGAAATAGAATTCAGAATAAGGATGGCAAATAAGATGAATGGAATTGAGGAAAACATGTGAATAAAAATTTTAAAAATAGTCCCAAAGTTGTCTCAAGGCATTAATGAATTTAAAGACAAATTCACTAAGGAATGAACATAATGATGAAAGATATAGTAGAGCTTAAAGAATTAAAAGGGCATTCAAGAACACAGAAGAGAATCTCAGTAATAGAGTAGAACATGGAGAAGAAAGAGTTTCAGAAATTTAACACAAGATTTTTGAGTGATCTCAATCATTCAAAGAAGCATAAAAAGGGAGAAAAACAGAATATTATCTGAGAGAGTTATGGGATTATTTAAAAGATCAAACATCCAAATTATAAATATTCCTGAAGAAGAATCGGAGGGTCCTAAAAGTACTGATGCTCTCCTTCAAAATGTCATGGTGGAGAATTTCCCAAGTATTGATAGACACCGAAATTCAGATAGCAGATAGTTTTAGAATTCCAGCATGACTCAATCCAGACAAAGCATTTCCTAACAAATAGTGTCAAAATCCCAGCATAACTCAATCCAAACAAAGTATCTCCTAGACACATTGTAATTAACATTGTCAAAATCATTATAAAAGAGAAAATGCTGTAAGCAGCCAGGTATAAGAATGGAAAAATACCAGAATGACCACAAATCTTTCAGCTGAAGAGGTTGATCGTCAGCCTTTAACCTTTTTAAACAAAACAATTTTCAGCCCAAGCCTATATCCTGCTAAAATGAGTTTCATTTGTGATACAGAAATATTTTACTGACATACAACTGTTGAGGAAATTTGCCATAACTATACCAGCTCTACAGGAAGTACTCAGACCCATTCTTCCTACTGATCAGAATGATGGTCAATCACCAAACTAATCACAACCAGAAATTAAACACAATGCCTAGCTTCTACAATGGTGCAAGGGATAAAACTAAACTATGGACCTCTGCAAAGCAAGATAATCAAAACTCCACCACACCTGTCAATTCTCTCAATAAATGTAAATGGCTTGAATTTCTCTCTAAACAGGCATGGGCTAGCTGACTAGATACAAAAGCTCAAGCCCAATATCTGTTGTTTCCAAGAAATGCACCTAATCTTAAAGGATGAAGCAAGACTCAAGGTAAAGGGATGGAAGACAATAATCCAGACAATGGAAATTAGACAAAAAAAAAAAAAAGCAGAGGTTGCAATTTTATCTGCAGATACAATTGTATTTAAACCAACACAAATAAGGAAAGACAAAGATGGACACTTTCCACATTCCACATAGTGGTATATTTGCAGATATAATTGGATTTAAACCAACAGAAATAAGCATGGACACTACATACTTGTCAAGGGAAACACACAATATGAGATTTCAATAATTAACATTTCCACCTATCTGAATGTGCCTTGATTTATAAAACAAACCCAAATGATCTTTACAATATGATATCTTACTGTACTATAATAGTTGGAGATTTTCAAACCTGTTTTACAGTACTAGACAGATCCTCCAAGCAGAAACTAATCAAAGAAGCAATGTCTTAAACATGACCCTAGAAAAAGTAGACTTAACAAACATATACAGGACATTGAATCCTAACAAAACTGAATACACATTCTTCTCATCAGTCCATGGGTCATTCTCCAAAATTGATCATATTTTAAGGTACAAATCTAAGCTCAGCATATACAAAAGAATAGAAATATTTCTTGGACCATCACAGAATAAAAGTTTAACTCAACAACAACAGAAATCTTCATACCCAAATAAGGTCATGGAAACTAACATAAATAACCTTATGCTGAATGACAGACAACTGGGTTAAGGATGAAATTAAGAAGGAAATGATTAGATTTCTTGAACAAAATGATCATAAAGCCACAAGCTACCAAAACCTGTGGGATATTACAAAGGCAGTCCTAAAAGAGAAATTTATAGCATTAGACACCTTCATCAAGGAAACAGAAAGAGATCAAATCAACAACCTGAAGGGCCATCTCAAGCAACTGGAAAATGAAGGTCTACTTCTACCTAGTTTTGTGCTTGTTGTGAGGACACTTTTTAATATATCTGATTATCATTAAAATCCAACAGCATACAAAATGTTAAAAGATGGAGCTACCTCAGGGCACTGATCTTAGCACAGTGACTCATACTCCATTGAATCAAGTTTGCAACTCTTCCTCTTATGGAAAGGACTGAGTAGGTGGAGGATGACAAAGTAAGAGGTCAATAGACCTTACTTTAATATTCCTCTGATGTGAGAATACAACATGACACACAATTGTCATGCCTAAGATTAGAGGCAGGAACAGATAAGAAAAGGAAATGCTTCCATTCTTCCACAATAGCTAATCGTCCCAAGGATTTCAATAGAAACTCTTTGTCTAAAAAGAGCACCTATTGAATGTTGATTCCTAGGCTCATTTTAAATGCTAAGTAAATACAATTATTATTGGGTACTAGTATTTTTAAAGTGAGAACAAGGCCAGTAGACATGGGTTTCAAGAAAATTTAGGTATGATGGAACAAAAAAGAGTGGTAACTAGATGTTCATTGCAATTTGTTCTTGAATATTACAAATGAAATTTTCCACATTCCACCTCACAAGCTGGCACAAACATCCCAGATCATGAGATACTGTACTGTATTTGCTCCCAAGTTGTGTCCCAAATTTTAAGCAACTTCTCATTTTAAGAGCAATGGGCTGAGTCCTGTACTGGCTACCCTGAGTTCACACAAGATTTAAAGCCGGCAAATTTTGATCCTGAAACCAATGACTTCCGCTTTGGTATGGGAAGGAAAGATGCCCACAGATAGGGACATTTAAAGAGCTGAACTTGGACTTAGTGGTGTTGAATGTTCACAGAAAGCAGGACAGGGACCGCTGCTGGAGGCCACTCACCAGACGTCATGAAGGGTACCAGTGTGGAAGAATTCTGATGTGCCAGACTTTTTTAACACAAGACTTTTGATCTATCCCAATCATTCATTTGTGACAGGAAATATCACATATTTCTCACACATTGTGTTCCATTATTTAGCAATCTTAGAAAAAATGTATTAAGAGAACATATATGGTGAAATAAGAAGGTCGTTTGCACTTTTAGTAACCAACATGTAGTAAGATGGACATCTTGTTCTACAAAATACAAAGTTCGATGGTCTTGAAGAAGCACATGCCTATTTAAAACCAATCCTAAATAAAAACAGACCTGAGTGGATATGAGAATATTTGCTAGTGGCAGAAGAGTCAAAAAATGGCAGTTTATTCATCTATGTGTCACTTGTTTTATACTAAGCCTCATGCTTTTTGGGGAACTGATCAATAATCACTGATCAGTTCATGATTTGATCATGGATCAGTGATTAGCCACATAAAGTCCTACTCTTTCAGATGCCTCATAAACAGCAACTTGTTTTATACCAAGCCTCATGCTTTTTTGGGAAATGATTAATAATCACTGATCATTGATCATTGTTAGCCATATGAAGTCCTACCCTTACAGCTACCTCATAAATTGCTATGACTTTGTGAATGATACTTTGTCTCTTAAGAACAGCTCAGCTGGGGCCCACTACCAATACTTGATTAACCATGAGGAGAAGTGCCAAGCACAAGACATCCTTCTTTTACTGTTTGTAAAGACCACTCCTGAGAACCATGCTTGACATTCTGTAATTAGAGAAACATGAGGCAACGAGAAGTATGCCCGGTCTCAACTCAATGCCACATCAAAACACTGTTTGCCTTAGGAACTCCTAATCCACAGAAGGGAAAAGCCCTGCTAAGAGAATTTGTTTGGAAAGAACAAATTTACCATGATATAATATAGCAAGACTTTGTAGATTCTTTCTACTATCTTACTCTTAAATTACTTATGCAGTTCAGTTGGGCAAATATCTTTTGTCCACATGCCAAATTCCTTACAATTGCTGATGATGACATATTTATTCACATGCCAAATCTTTGTTCAGGACTTCTGGATTAGTCGTGTTCATCATGGTGCCTCCCATTACAGATACAAGCAGCAAACACTACTATGACATGTACCAGTGGCCAGCTCACCCTGACTTTGCTGCTAGGGCTGCCTATGTAATATCTGGTGATGTAGCCGCTAAAATGTATGTGGCATCACGGACACTTAATTCCAACCTTTACATAGACGATGTGTTCAATTGGCCTCTGTGGCAATAAAATGGGGATAGTACCACAATACCATGGTTTGTTTGTTCCCCTCCCCCCCCCCCCCCCCGGGAAGGTAAAACTCCTTATCATCTCTGAATCTATGAGAACAATGACATCTCGTGGACATGTACAAGATCTTCACTACCTTTGGAAGAATGCTACAGATGTGAAGGTCAAAAACATTTCACAAGATTTTTTTGGTCGGATATACTGCAGGTTAATTATAGTTTGCAAATTTGCCTCTGTGGACACATATTCTAATTGGGCTGCATTTGTCTAACAGCACTTCAATTTTGTATGTTTTCATTGTCACTGAGCCAAACCTGCATGGGAAACTTTTAAATGTTTGTCTACCTTAAGTAAAATGAATTTGAGAGACCAAAGAAATACTTTGAAAGGCCAGTCCATTGGAATGTTTCTTTGATTCTAGAAGCTGTCTAGTATAACTTATCTACTTTAATGCCTAAGTTCATTTCAAGGAATTCATATTTAGAAAAGTGTACATTATTCATGAAAACAAAACTGAAGGGAAATTCAAGTTATCATTTAATGGCTCATGTATTTGAGGTGATGAGCGGTTAAGATGCCTCACTATTAGATAACTGCTTTTGGAAAGTACCATTTTCTTTTTCTTTTCTTTTCTTTTTTTTTTTTTTGGCCGGGACTGGGTTTGAACCCACCACCTCCGGTATATGGGACTGGCTCCCTAATCCTTTCAACCACAGGTGCTGCCCAGAAAGTACTGTTTTCAAAAAATGAATATATTGTTAGACTAGGCATACAAGTTAATTTTTGTTAAGGAGCATTTGGTGGAGGTGGTAGGAGAAGGGAAAGGTTAGCATAGGAGAGAGTACATGAATCTGGTGAAAGAAAGTCTCTTAAAAGGAGATAGAGGAAAATGTACACCATTCATTATAAACAGCCAAATCGCGAATTGTAAATCCATGTTATCTATTTTTACCTTCATGGTGTTGGACTCATTTAAAATACATTTATATCTTTTTCTCAAAGTTTAATGTGAACCTTGAGAAAACTTATTAGCTCCGCCCTAACTGGTACTTTATGTGTTATTTTCATTTTTTAGTTTTAGAAAATGACACAAAACATGGATAGTTTGTTGCTAGGAGGGTCCTTCTTTAAGGGGAAATCGTTGTGAATTTAAATTAGCTGATTTTAATTTAATAAAATTTTCAACTGGTTTTTGGGTATCTCAGTATTGGTTTGAACTTAAGGCAGTTATTTGAATGTAGTTTACATGGAGAAATATAACAATGGGAACTTCAATAGGAAATGTAGAACATTAGAAGTCTTTTTTCTCCACAATAAAATTTTGGTGTCTACATCATTGTACCGATTACTAAAATTAGCTTACCCCTCTCCAACAAGGTCTCTAAAATGCTATAGTACTTTGTTTCAAGTTCAGAGTTTTAAATTGGGAGTATTAAACATCAAGGCTATAATATCTAAGACAAACTATTTTTTCACCAAATAACTATCAGAAGTAATCTTTATAGTTTACATATTGCAGACTTGTAGGCAAAGTAACAGTGGTGGAAAAGTTGCCAGAATGAGGTAAAAACATTCGTAAAGCTACTGTTTCCTGTAATCACAGGGATGTGGCTGAGATCTAATAAAGTAAGTGATGTTTGTTTTACAAAGGAGGATAAAATGTGGCTGTGATGCAAACTACCTCCCCTGGCTACAGAATTAGGTGATATCTGTTGCTAGGAAGATAATATGAAGGTCAAAATAATAACTTCAGCAAAAGTAGCTGAACTGATTGTAAAACCTTGACTGCACAGGTACCTGTTAAGGAAAACAAGATATCTCATTTACTAAGATAATGTGCGAAACATGCAAAACAAAACTAAGGAATCCATACCTGGATTATGGTATTTACAATTTTTTTGGCAGGTAGCTTTTTGAAAAAGTTTATAGAAATTTTTTGTAATTTTTTTCTGTTTCTAAATTCGAGGCTTGTTTATATGGCTTAGATAATTTAGTATCTTCAATGTCAGAATGAGACATTAACAATATCTCATATTATGGATTATATTTACTTTTAGAGTGGAGTCACGATTTTAGAGCATTATTGTTTAAATTTTCTAACCAATTTAAAAAAACTGTGACAAAATTTGTATGGAAAAATGGAAAACTTGTATGGAAAAATAATTGGTGGGTTTAAAAAAACTATGATTTCTAATAAACAAAAATTGTCAGTAAAAAAAAAAGACAGAGAGAGAATGGGTAATAAATTTGTGATGATCTCAGTCATATTAATTAATTTCTTTATTCTGATTAAGATCCAGTATGGTGGCTAACACATAGTAAGTATTCAAGAAGTGTTTTTTGAATTATTTAGAGAAAGAAATGAATAGTGGTGTGAAAGAGCTGATTAGAGCTATTGGCACTGATTTTTAAATATTTGGGATTTTTGAGACCAGTCATTATTAGTTTGAAATTCACCGTGATGAATGTATTTACGTCAAGGAAATTGGCAAACACCATGAAGTCAGGGCTTTTGTTTCCTTTGGAGAGCTGGTTTTCTGGCACACTATGGCCTTATCACTACTGCCTCTAATCTTCCCACCTTGGGGCCTTTCTCTTCCTGGCAGTTTCAACCTCGGTTTACTGATCTCTGACAGACAGGAGCAGAGCCAAACAATGCTGTCCCTTTCCGTTGTGCAGAACCCTGTCTGGGATACTCTGATCACAACTAAAGAAATGCTTGAAATCTAGATGCAATAAGAGGCCTTCATCTGGATTTTGAGATATAAATGTTCAGATTTATTTTCCTCCCAAAGCAGTTATACATATATATTCGTGTAGACTTAAGAAAAGCTTAATACTTAAAAGTTAACCCTGGTTAAGGTAACTCAAGACAAAAGCTAAGCAATCTCTGGCAAACTAAAAGAATTGACAATAATGACAAATGCCCATAGGGATTCACTGACATGCTATAGAAACAGTGGTGATGCTCCCTCCCATGCAGTGCCAACTTCAGAGCCTATTTGCCCTTGAACAAAAGGTACATTTAATTCTTCAAACACTTTACCAACATTTCAAAGCCAAGGTCCAAACAGATTGACTATATCCACTTATAAGTATCTCTGTGGCTCTTACAAAAACATCATGACTAGACTCTATTTAAAAAAAAAAGAAAATTTCCCCCCAAAACTTAGTAAGTGCCTCTCTTCCACTGTCCAACATTTCAAAAGCATTATTCATGCCTTTGGCATTTATTTTAAAAGAATCTTTTTCTCAACTCAATGAGGAAATGCAGTCAAATAAATTGATTTTGAAAAAGCATTAGTTTCAAAAACCTGGTAAATGTTATTGCCTTCTTGATATCTAAGAGTCCTCATCCATTAAAAAAATTATTTTGTGAGCATTAGGAACTGATAACAATTTCTCTTAAGTAGGCTACTCAGAGGCACTGACCATTATTATTCTCAGGAATATACTAATAAAAGGAAATAACTCTTCACTGCTATTGTGTGATGTGCTATAAGGAATCCATTACAGTCCCTTCTCTTAATGTAATTTCAACCTAGATAAATCCCTAAAAACTTTCTAAAACTTAAGAAATAAAAAGCCCAGGATAAATAAATGGGTTTGTAAGATGTATCTGATCCAAAATTGCGAAGCAGTTATAGGCGGTCTTCTCCACCCTTCCCCCGCATTCTTTTTTTTTTTTTCTTTTTTATTTATTTTTTTTTCATTTCTTTTTTTTTTATTGTTGGGGATTCATTGAGGGTACAATAAGCCAGTTACACTGATTGCAATTGTTAGGTAAAGTCCCTCTTGCAATCATGTCTTGCCCCCATGAAGTGTAACACACACTAAGGCCCCACCCCCCTCCCTCATCCCTCTTTCTGCTTCCCCCCCATAACCTTAATTATCATTAATTGTCCTCATATCAAACTTGAGTACATAGGATTCATGCTTCTCCATTCTTGTGATGCTTTACTAAGAATAATGTCTTCCACGTCCATCCAGGTTAATACAAAGGATGTAAAGTCTCCATTTTTTTTAATGGCTGAATAGTATTCCATGGTATACATATACCACAGCTTGTTAATCCATTCCTGGGTTGGTGGGCATTCAGGCTGTTTCCACATTTTGGCGATTGTAAATTGAGCTGCAATAAACAGTCTAGTACAAGTGTCCGTATGATAAAAGGATTTCTTTCCTTCTGGGTAGATGCCCAGTAATGGGATTGCAGGATCAAATGGGAGGTCTAGCTTGAGTGCTTTGAGGTTTCTCCATACTTCCTTGCAGAAAGGTTGTACTAGTTTGCAGTCCCACCAGCAGTGTAAAAGTGTTCCCTTCTCTCCACATCCACGCCAGCATCTGCAGTTTTGAGATTTTGTGATGTGGGCCATTCTCACTGGGGTTAGATGATATCTCAGAGTTGTTTTGATTTGCATTTCTCTAATATATAGAGATGATAAACATTTTTTCATGTGTTTGTTAGCCATTCGTCTGTCATCTTTAGAGAAAGTTCTATTCATGTTGTCTCTTGCCCATTGATATATGGGATTGTTGGCCTTTTTCATGTGGATTAATTTGAGTTCTCTATAGATCCTAGTTATCAAGCTTTTGTCTGATTGAAAATATGCAAATATCCTTTCCCATTGTGTAGCTTGTCTCTTTGCTTCGGTTATTGTCTCCTTAGCTGTACAGAAGCTTTTCAGTTTAATGAAGTCCCATTTGTTTATTTTTGTTGTTGTTGCAATTGCCATGGCAGTCTTCTTCATGAAGTCTTCCCCCAGGCCAATATCTTCCAGTGTTTTTCCTATGCTTTCTTTGAGGATTTTTATTGTTTCATGCCTTAAATTTAAGTCCTTTATCCATCTTGAATCAATTTTTGTGAGTCGGGAAAGGTGTGGGTCGAGTTTCAGTCTTTTATATGTAGACATCCAGTTCTCCCAACACCATTTATTGAATAGGGAGTCTTTTCCCCAAGGTAAGTTCTTGTTTGGTTTATCGAAGATTAGGTGGTTGTAAGATGTTAGTTTCATTTCTTGGTTTTCAATTCGATTCCAAGTGTCTATGTCTCTGTTTTTGTGCCAGTACCATGCTGTCTTGACCACTATGGCTTTGTTGTACAGACTAAAATCTGGTATGCTGATACCCCCAGCTTTATTTTTATTACTAAGAACTGCCTTAGCTATACGGGGTTTTTTCTGGTTCCATACAAAACGCAGAATCATTTTTTCCAAATCTTGAAAGTACGATGTAGGTACTTTGATAGGAATGGCATTGAATAGGTAGATTGCTTTGGGAAGTATAGACATTTTAACAATGTTAATTCTTCCCATCCATGAGCATGGTATGTTCTTCCATTTGTTAATATCCTCTGCTATTTCCTTTCTGAGGATTTCATAGTTTTCTTTATAGAGGTCCTTCACCTCCTTCGTGAAGTATACTCCTAGGTATTTCATTTTCTTTGAAACTATGGTGAAGGGAGTTGTGTCCTTAATTAGCTTCTCAGCTTGACTGTTATTGGTGTATACAAAGGCTACTGACTTGTGGACATTGATTTTATATCCTGAAACATTACCGTATTGTTTGATGACTTCTAGGAGTCTTGTGGTTGAGTCTTTGGGGTTCTCTAAGTATAAGATCATGTCATCAGCAAAGAGGGAGAGTTTGACCTCCTCTGCTCTCGTTTGGATTCCCTTTATTTCCTTGTCTTGCCTGATTGTATTGGCTAGAACTTCCAGCACTATGTTGAATAGTAAAGGTGACAGAGGACAACCTTGTCTGGTTCCAGTTCTAAGAGGAAAAGCTTTCAGTTTTACTCCATTCAGTAAAATATTGGCTGTGGGTTTGTCATAGATAGCTTCAATCAGTTTTAGAAATGTGCCACCTATGCCTATACTCTTCAGTGTTCTAATTAGAAAAGGATGCTGGATTTTATCAAATGCTTTTTCTGCATCTATTGAGAGGATCATGTGATCTTTATTTTTGCCTCTGTTAATATGGTGGATAACGTTTATGGACTTGCCTATGTTAAACCAGCCTTGCATCCCTGGGATGAAGCCTACTTGATCATGATGAGTGACTTTTTTGATGATAAGCTGTAATCTATTGGCTAGGATTTTGTTGAGAATTTTTGCATCTATATTCATGAGTGAGATTGGTCTGAAATTCTCCTTTTTGTTTCGGTCTTTTCCTGGTTTTGGTATCAGGGTGATGTTTGCTTCATAGAATGTGTTGGGGAAGATTCCTTCTTCCTCAATTTTTTGGAATAATTTCTGCAGTACAGGAATAAGCTCTTCCTTGAAGGTTTGATAGAATTCTGGAGTGAAGCCATCTGGACCAGGGCATTTTTAGGTTGGAAGTTTTTTATTGTTTCTTTGATCTCAGTGCTTGAAATTGGTCTGTTCAGGAGCTCTATTTCTTCCTGGCTAAGTCTAGGGAGAGGGTGTGATTCCAAATATTGATCCATTTCCTACACATTGTCAAATTTCTGGGTATAGAGTTTCTGGTAGTATTCAGAGATGATCTCTTGTATCTCTGTGGGATCAGTTGTTCTTTTCCCTTTACCGTTTCTGATTGAGGTTACTAGAGATTTTACTTTTCTATTCCTCGTTAGTCTGGGCAATGGTTTATCTATTTTATTTATTTTTTCAAAAAACCAGCTCCTTGTTTCATTAATTTTCTGAATGATTCTTTTGTTTTCAATTTCATTGATCTCTGATTTGATTTTGGATATTTCTTTTCTTCTACTGAGTTTAGGCTTAGATTGTTCTTCTTTTTCCAATTCCATAAGATCTCTTGTGAGATTGTTGATGTGCTCTCTTTCTGTTTTTTGAATGTAGGCATCTAAAGCGATGAATTTTCCTCTCAAAACTGCTTTTGCAGTATCCCACAGGTTTTGGTAGCTTGTGTCTTCATTGTTGTTATGCTCAAGGAAGTTAATGATTTCCTGTTTTATTTCTTCCTTCACCCATCTGTTATTCAACAGAAGATTGTATAATTTCCATGTCTTTGGGTGGGGTTGAGCATTTTTGTTAGAGTTGAGTTCCACCTTTAGTGCCTTATGGTCTGAAAAGATACAAGGTAAAATTTCAATTCTTTTGATTCTGTTGATATTTGTTTTGTGTCCCAGGATATGATCAATTTTGGAGAATGTTCCATGGGGTGATGAGAAGAATGTATATTCTTTATCTTTGGGGTGGAGTGTTCTATATGCGTCTATCAAGCATAGTTGTTCTAGGGTCTCATTTAAATCTCTTATATCTTTGTTTAATTTCTGTTTAGAGGATCTGTCCAGCTCTGTAAGAGGAGTGTTAAAGTCCCCTGTTATGATGGTATTATCAGATATCATATTGCTCAGACTGAGTAAGGTCTGCTTCAAGAATCTGGGAGCATTTAAATTGGGTGCATAAATATTTAGAATTGAAATGTCTTCTTGTAGTTTTCCCTTGACCAATATAAAGTGACCATCTTTGTCTTTTTTGACTTCAGTTGCTTTAAATCCACATGTATCTGAAAATAAGATTGCAACTCCTGTTTTCTTCTGAATTCCATTTGCCTGAAGAATTATCTTCCAACCCTTGACTTGGAGCTTTAATTTGTCTTTTGAAGCCAGGTGTGTTTCTTGCAGACAGCAAATGGATGGCTTGTGTTTTTTAGTCCAGTCAGCCAATCTATGTCTCTTCAGTGGGGAATTCAAGCCATTAACATTTATTGAGATAATTGATAAGTGTGGTAGTATTCTATTCATCTTATTTGGTGAGAGCCCATTGCTTAGTTTCATCTGTTGCATCAGTGTGGAGGTTAGGTTCTGTCCTTTGATTTCTGAGTTCTTACTTTGCTGCTGATCCATTGTGGTGGTCAGTGTGCAGAACAGGTTGAAATATTTCCTGTAGAGCTGGTCTTGTTGTGGCGAATTTCCTCAATGTTTGTATATCCGTAAATGATTTGATTTCTCCATCAATTTTGAAGCTTAGCTTAGCAGGGTACAGAATTCTGGGCTGAAAGTTGTTCTGTTTAAGTAGATTAAAGGTAGATGACCATTGTCTTCTTGCTTGGAAAGTTTCATTAGAGCAGTCTGCGGTCACTCTGATGGATTTGACTCTGTAGGTCAACTGGCGCTTGCTCCTGGCAGCTTGCAGAATCTTTTCTTTTGTCTTGACTTTGGACAGGTTCATCACAATGTGTCTTGGAGAAGCTCGGTTAGAGTTGAGGCGACCTGGGGTCTGATATCCCTCTGAAAGCAGTGTGTCAGAATCTTTGGTGATGTTTGGGAAATTTTCTTTTATAATATTCTCTAGTATGGCTTCCATTCCTCTGGGGCATTCTTCTTCCCCTTCTGGAATTCCTATAACTCGTATGTTGGAACGCTTCATAAAGTCCCATAATTCTGACTGTGAACGTTCTGCTTTCTCTCTCTTCTTTTCTGCCTCTTTTACTGTCTGAGTTATCTCAAGAACTTTGTCTTCTACCTCTGAAATTCTTTCTTCTGCATGGTCTAACCTGTTGCTGATACTTTCCATTGCATCTTTAAGTTCCCTAATTGACTGTTTCAGTTCCTTCAGCTCTGCTATATCCTTTTTATATTCTTCATATCGTTCATCTCTTATTTGATTCTGTTTTTGGATTTCCTTTTGGTTATTTTCCACTTTATTAGCAATTTCCTTCATTGTTTCCATCATTTCTTTCATTGTTTTCAACATGTGTATTCTAAATTCCCTTTCTGTCATTCCTAACATTTCTATACTGGTGGAATCATCTGCAGTAGCTACCTCATGGTCCCTTGGTGGGGTTGTTCCAGACTGGTTCTTCAAGTTGCCTGGAGTTTTCTGCTGATTCTTCCTCATGAGTGATTTCTTTTATCTGTTTCCTTGCCCTAATTTTCCTTTCACTTCCTCTTGCTCTTTAAGTTCTTGTGCCTGTGGACTAAGGGTTACAGGACCAGAAGGGTGAGAAGGTTGAAGAACAAAAAAGGGATGAAAGAAAGGAGGACCGAGTGATAAGAAAAAAAAGAAAGATAGAGAAAGGAGAGGGGGTGGGGATAAGGAATATTGACAAAAAGAAGAGAGGCACAGAAAGAGGGAGACAGGGCAATATAGGTGTACAGTAGGGTACTTTGACACAACCTTAAAAAAAAACACCTTCTGGGGGTGCCCAGTTGGGTGGTTCCCTTGAGGTCAGCAGCTCCTTGCTAACCTGATCAGACACAGTACCCCACCTCCACCAAGTAGAGAGGAAAGACAAAAATGCTATAAATCAACCAAAACAAGCAAACAGAAAACTTTACGGGGATAAAATTGGGTGAAAAACCAAATGGTAGTGGTAGAAACACTAGCAAAATGAAGTTCTAGTTATTAAAAAAGGCAGCAATGGGAAATTATAATTAAACTAGAAAAATTGAGAAGGAAAAAGGGGTCTGTATGGAAAAGATTGAAATTAAAAAACAAAAGAACATCAACAATGTCAAAATAAACAAAAAAAAACAACCAAACAAAAAAAAAAGAAAAAAATACACAACCAAAATCAAAGCAGTTTGTATATGTTATTTAATATTGTCTGGGCAACACGTGGTCTTCTGGGGTATGAGATGGTAATCACAGTTCTGATACGACTGGAGGCTGCTGATTTCTCAAGCCCCAGCAGGTAGACACACTAAGTCTCTCTTCAACCCACTTAAAGGCACTCTGAACTTGTAAACTTGCTGAGCAGAAGCTTTCCCAGCTTTCTCGCTGGAATCACTGCTGAAGTGGCTATCCACTTACCCAGTGTGCCAAAACCAGTCTCACTCTGCCCCCGAGGGTTAGGGCTGCAAGGCAGCTCAGACCCCACCCTTAGGCTACTTGGTTGCTGGGTTACCAGCTCCCACCCGTTTCTAGCTCTGCGACCCTGAGGGCGGAGCTTGCCAGGGTAGATCACTGACAATGGTTCCGTGTGACCCACTGCCAAACACTATTAGCTCCGTCTGGCTCAGTGGCTCAGACTGGAGCCCTAGACAATGGCCAAAGTTCTCCGCACTCCTGCTCAGGCCCTCCCCAAGGCAGTTCAACTCAGTGCCAAGTCCAAGGACACCAAAACAGTTCACAGGTAAGGCCTTTCTGGTTTGCAGTCTCGCTGCTACTGAACTTACAGTTGTGGGCGGATTTAGACGGATTGAACACACGTGACCACTTTCCGGTTTTCCACTGTTTTAGTCCTCCTCTTGGGGTCCAGAAGTCTCTCGCTGACTCCCTGTATCCTCATAGGAGTGATGATAGGCAGATCCCACCAGCCAGAGATGCCTGGAGTCCTATCTTCCCAGACTCACGGTGCCCAGTTGCAAGGAAGCTATTACTCGGCCTCCATCTTGCTCCGCCTCCCCCCCCTCATTCTTTAAGTCCTCTCCAGGTGCAGATTTATCTAATCAAAGTGCAGTTTAAGCATCAGGTTCCCACTCTTACATGGACCACCTTCAAAGCTTAGAAATAGCTCTATGATAGTTAGCTTTATTTGTGACCCTAGCTTGTTACAGTCATCAGAAATTCAGTCAAACACTAATCTAGGTGTTGCTATGAAGGTATTTTGTAGGTTTAAGTAAAGTCCATAATCAGTGAAGTTTAAATAAGAGAGATCATCCTAGATACTCTATATAGGTCTAATTCAATCAAATGAAAGAGCAGAACTGAGGCTTCCCTGATGAAGTAGAAATTCCATCAGTGGTCAGCATATTTTGCTATGCTCGAGATTGACAGCCTGCCCTAAAGATTTCAGACTTGCCACAATTAAGTAAACTAATTCTTCGCAATAAACTCCTTAACACATATGTATCTCTTACTGGTTCCTTTGCTCTGGCTGAACCCTGAGATGTATAGGCCTTAATAATATGTTCATGTATTTCTTTTTTATTCACAAAAGTAAGATGTTTTAATTTTGGTGAATTGAGACAATCTCTTTTCACTCTGACTCACTCCCTGCTGCGCAGGGGCAGTGGCATTATGGTGGCTACAGACATTCTGAGGATCTTATTCAGGTGAAGTTGAGTTTGAGATATATGTAGCTTGAGTTTAGTAAAATACATTTATGGCTCATAGACACTTGCATGGATAGTTATTTCTAGCCACACCTTCCAGAAATATTCCCAGTACCACTGACACAAAGGTGCAGGGCCAGAGGTCAAATCAGACCATGACCGTGTCATACGGCATCTAGGGCCAGATATGTGTAGGTAGAAGAGATTTGAAAAGGTTGAAATGTGTGGAGCCAGAGCTGGGCAGTGGAAGATTTTTCCAATTGTTAGACATGTAAAACGTAAGCAAAGAAGATGATTCTCATCAACTTCTTATAAAAACATAAGCTTTCTTTTGACAAGAATATATTTAATAACACATTATATATACAATCATGAATGCACAGTATAGTCTTTTTCTTTTTTGATAGAAATTACTTAAATACCACTTATCATAATCTGTATTTATAGAGTAGAAACTTGTAGCACTGTAAATAATGCCTAAATTTACATATTTCATGCCTCTCAATAGTCAGTAATTTTCTTAGATTTAATGAACCATACTGGAGGAAATACAGAATTATCTTTCTATTCTTTTTGTATGAAATGTCATTTCATATGAAAAAGTTATCACAAGGTCAAAATGCAAACAGAAAGGTATTTGAGAAATATTACATAATTAATAATAATGTTATTTTTGGTGACTTTATAACATTTATTGTATTTATCATATTTTTTAAATTTTGGTACATTATGATTTATTTTCTAATTCTAGATAAATATGCATATTTGTGAATATATAACTCTGTATTTATAATTTTATTCTTTCCTTAAAGAGGCCTATTCAAATTGTGTAATCTTAAATTCTCATATGAGGTGGACAGTTGTAGTGTTGCCATTTAACACTAGGTCTCGATTCTTCCAGGAGCACTGCCTCAATTACATCCGATGAGCCCAGATTCTCTCACCCTCGGGGATGCCCCTAGGTGAGAATGTGAAGTTGGAGCTGCTTCAGTCACCACACTTCTGTAAGGCAAGAGCATGCCTGAGAATGACGCTGATTTGCAGAATGCTAAAGGGGCGAAAGTACATCATGTTCAGCCTAGAAGCCAAGGGGATCTGAAGCCGCCCCAGTACATGTAGGCAGATTTCTCCATGCTTAAACCAACTGTTTTGGATTTTCTGTCACCCATAGCTCTAAGAACTCTAACTGATATATCATAGAAGTTATTGTGGTATAAGCAATAAACCCTGTCACTTCTGGGTGCAGCTAGTTCTAAGTGTCAGATCCTTTTGATAGATGGTCAAGAGCATCAGTCTGGAGAACTAGTTACTGGAATCTGTGGTGCTTGAAAATGGAAGTCTGGGTCCGTGCCAGGCCTTTATTCTTCTCCTCAATATAATCTGCCTTAACTGTCCTTTTCTAAGCCATCACGAATATTGAGAAAGACAAAAATTCTTTGATAAAGGTATGTTCTCAATTTTATCCTAACTATATTTTTAATTATCTTCATAAAACTTTACATTGTAATTACTCTACAAGAAAGAAGCTGAACAAAGATATATTTGCCATGCACACGCGACTCCTTTGCAGTCCCCCAGGCCCTACTTTCCCAGACTCCTGCCACCGCTATGCTTTTCCCGTATAGAAACTCTCGAGCTGCAGCAGCTAAAACTTGAGTTTCAAAATTATGCTCAATAAAGAAAATCAAAAGTATGACCAAAAGATCGCCTCAAAATCAGTAGAAGAGACATAAGATTTGTAGAGACATGGATGTTGAGAGCCAAGGACCCAGGGTCGGATAAGATGCCAACATCTTAGTGGTTAGAGTGAATGGGATGCTGTTGGAATTATTTCAGAGGCAGTTGCTAAAGAGAGTAATCAGGCTTTAATATGATCTGTATGACAGTTCTTCTTTGCTCATTTGTTCACTAGATTCATTTAAAGGATCTAGAGAATTACCAAAACTGGGGCTTGGGTCATTCGTTAAAAGTTCCTAAAGACAGAATTGCCAGGCTCTGTTCATAGACATTGCCAAGTCAAATACCCAAACTTCTCACACTTTTTGTGTCTCTGCCTCCCCACTTCCTAGATAGCAACTCTGTATGAGGATTAAAAAGCAGTTTAAATGGATCAACAAACTGTGACATGTGTATACTATGGAATACTATACAGCCATAAGAAAAATTGAAGTCTTTATGTCTTTTATGTTTACCTGGATGGAGTTGAAACACATTCTTCTTAGTAAAGTATCTCAAGAATGGAAAAAAAATCCAATGTCTTCAATACTAATATAATTGCACATCCATATAAATGATAAAACCCAAATATAGTCTCACGAGGGGAAGGGAAGAGCAGGGAGAGTGGTAGGGGCAAGTGGGAGGGTATTGGAGGGAGGACAGAGGGCAATTGGCAGGATCACCCCTAATAGACACAATGTGAGGGTGTTCAGCATGCCCCCTGGGTGAATGGCTCAGCTACAACTTGAACTTTACCTTGGAAGTGAGAACAATGGACCCTACAAATTTGTACCCTCATAGTAAGTCAAAATATTTAAAGTTTCACATTTTTTTAAAAAATAAAAATTAATAAAAAACAAACAAAAAGCAGTTAGTCCTGCTTTAGTGTCCCTAGACTTGGCTAGACAAACATCCTCTTCCTATGTTCTCACAGATCAGTGTCAGACAATCTGTTGAGAAAGATAAGGAAGGAGATTTCTCCCAGTAGCTGGGTAGGAGGTCACAAGTTCCTATTCCATTTAGGCCTTTAGTAATTCTTTTTGTTTTCTTTGCATTATGTGTTCCAAGATAATGAATACTTCCATAGCAACAAAAGTCTGACAATGAACTGTTACCTTGATGTTCACATTTTCAAAGAAAAATCCCTCAATGACAACTAGTCTCAGCACTGAGTATGCAGTAATGGCTACAAGGTGAACAGTTTTTCTATTCCATTTTTTTAGCAACGTCACTGATTGATTCTCTTAGATAGGATTTTAGATCGGATTAGATGATCATTTTCAGTTGTTCTTAGCAACTAAAATATGCAGTTACTTTTGAAATAACACAAGTAATAACTGACTTCAGTAGAAATTTATTATATCCTAATACAAATGATTTATAAATGCAATTTTATTTTATAACTTCTATCCATTCTGTCTCTCTCTTTACAATTATACATGTATTCTAAGAGCAGAAAGTATGTACATAACTGACCAAAAAAAAAAAAAGGCACGAAATATTTCAGACGTAGCTAAGTGTTCCACAGACTAAATTCAAAGAATGACTGTTACTATCATATCTTCCTATCCCCAGCCAATTACCTTTTTTCTATGTAAAATATACTTTGGGACAATCTACCTTACTTTGTCTTAAACAAGAAAACACTTGGCAATGAATTAAAAGTAAGAAGAGACTATGTCCATCAGCCCCAAGGAACTTGAGTTTCAGCAGTTCTGAGGGTTTGAGACTACCAGTGGTCAGGGACTGTTTGTGTCTTTGTAAAGGCCTGGCTGGATCTCCAAGTAGAACACTGGCATGTGAAGGGGCTTTCAGGAAATTCAGAGCTTTGGTGGCTGTCCTGAACATTTACACTAAACATTTCTACACTGGCTTGACAGGGTATAACTTAAAAAATGAAATGTTTGCACTGATTTCCTTTTTGTGGACGTTGTGATTGTGGGCTTTAGGGGGCCAATTAATAACACTCCTCTCTTCCTTACCCTGATAAATGCAGAATCTGACAGAAACCAAAGGATCAAAGCATGAACTTTATGATTGATAAAAGCTAGAATAGAGAACATGGCTTAAATGTTTAGTCTTAATAAATTTTCTAATACTTTTCCTTCATATCAAACTCACCCACATGCACTGATGAACAGCTCTATGCCTCTTCTGTGGAGACACTTATTTAGACATTCAAAAACCATTTCTTTTTCTATTGTGATTTTCTTTTATTTAATTACTTGTATTTCAAATTAATATGAGGGTACAAATTTCGCAATTGCAGCAATACCACAAATAAGTAAATGGGATTTGATCAAGCTAAAAAACTTCTGCACAGCTAAGGGTACCACAACCAAAGCAAAGAGACAGACTTTGAAATGGGAGAAGATATTTGCATGTTACGAATCTGAAAAAGGCCTGATAAATAGAATCTACAGAGAACTCAAAGTAATCAACAGGAGAAGAGCATATGACCCCAATTCTATGTCCCCCAGTGACTTGAACAGAAACTTCTCTGAAGATGAGAGATGAATGGCCAGCAAGTACATGAAAAAATGCTCATCATCTTCAATCATCAGAGAAATGCAAATAAAAACCACTCTGAGATATCAAAAATCATTTCTTGAGTGTCAATTATGGGCCAGATTTACCGTTTTAGGTACTGAAGATTCAGTAGTGAAGGAATCAAAGGAATCAAATCACGCACAAATGGAGCCTCCATTCTAATTGCTGGGGAGGTAGACAATAAACTAATAAATAGATAACATGAAAAATAGAAGTATTAACTTTCTTTTTCTTTCTTCCTATTATTTTTCTTTTGAGACAGGGTCTCAGTCTTTTTCCCAGGCTGAAGTGCAGTGGCACAATCACACCTCCCCACAGCCTCAAACTCCTGAACTCAGGCAATCTTCCTGCAAGGTATTAACTTTAATTAAAAACCACTGGATAGCCGGGCGTTGTGGCGGGCACCTGTAGTCCCAGCTGCTCGGGAGGCTGAGGCAAGAGAATTGCGTAAGCCCAAGAGTTGGAGGTTGCTGTGAGCCGTGTGACACCACGGCATTCTACCCGAGGGCGGTACAGTGAGACTCTGTCTCTACAAAAAAAAAAAAAAAAAAAAACACTGGAAGATTGAGAGCAGATAAATGACATGGGTTGCTATGCCTTTCATAAAGATCAGTCTGGCTACTCGCAGAATTTTGTTAATAGTCAAAGAGTCAAATAGACCTATTAAGATACTCCAAGTGAGAGATAATGTTCATTCAGCGCAAGTAGCCACACCGTAGGAGGTAAGAAGAGATTGTACTGTGGGTGTGTGGTGCCTTCTACTTGCCCATTCCTACCTTAATGGTCTTCACTCCATGAGTCAGGGAACCAGGTAAGAATTTTGCTAGTTTCTGATATTTATATTCCAATTTTACATTCCAGATTTGAAGTATCTGGGCTGTGGACTTGAGGATACAGTTTTACATGTGATGATGAGAGTCTTATAGAAACTGATAAATTAGCTCCCACAATTGTTCTGTAAGACCAACTCTTTTCAACAAATTCTCTTCAAAATATATATCTCATAGTGGTTCTGTTTCTCTAATTGAACCCTGATGTGATATGTTTCAAAGATGGAGCTAACAGAATTTTCTAGCATATTAGATTTAGAGTTAAAAAGCAAGCGAGAGGTTAGAATGATTCTAAGGTGTCATTCGAAAACTAGAAACTAGAGGACTGGGAACCAAGAAGACTAAAAACTGAGACCTGCCATTTACTTTGAAGGATAAGACTAAGATCTAATGGAAGAAATGTTTTAAATGTGTGGCAATGTTATATGTGTTTTAAATACCTACTAGACATCTAGCTGGATTTATGAGTCTGGAGGGTGACTGACTTGTTGGGGGGGGGTCATCTAAAATACCTTATGTAGTGTTCACACCATGGAAATGGATGAGGTCATCTCGGTAGTGAATTTACAAGGAGAAGGAAAGTGATCTAAGACAGAAAATAAGAGACTAAAGTGAATTATAAAAACGAATAGAACCCATCAATGAAGATGGAGAAGGAGCTACCAATAATATAAAGAATATGGTGTCCACCTGTGTCAGGCGTATCTGATAATTGAAGATTAAGATAAATCATTCTAGTTAGCAAAGGAGAGGTTGTTTCAGGTAGAGTGATAGAGATGAAGCCTGAGCACAGCAGATTCACGAGAAAATGGGAGGAGAGGAAAAAACGGAGACTAAAGCAGCAGTCCACATCACCGAGAAATTCAGAAGAGCAGGGAAATGGTGGAGGCTGTTGGGAGATCTGGAATAAAGAAAGACCTTGGGGTTTTTGTAATTTGAGAAATGCTATAGCAAGTTTATGTGCTGATATAAAGGACTGAGTCGATCAAATTTTAAAATAACGATTGAAGAAGAGGAGGGCAAAATTGCTAAAGCAATGCCTTTGGGAAGATAAACAGTGGCGCGATTGGCAGTAGATGGGAACATAGGCTCTTCATCTTCATCTAAATAGAAGGAAGCCAGTCATGTGAGTGTAGCTATAGACAGAGTAGTAGATTAGACGGTGGGAGCCTGTGGAAGTTCTTTACTGATCACTTCTATTTACCAGGGAAGAAAGAAGCAAGGCTTCCATCTGATAACCTGTTTGGGGAAGGAGGAAGTGGAAGTTTGATGACAGAGGAGAAGGAGTGAAGTATTCCTCTAGGAGGGCGGACGTGTGAATGGACTAGGACAATGGTGGTAAAATCAGTGGGAAGCACCTGAATGTGCACTCATGAATTTAAGGTCAAAATCCATCTCAGTGCATAACGTTGTGGAGAGAGGACCGGCACATGGCTCCTTCTTGTACAGTCAGATCAGAAGAGGAGAGAACATGAAGGGGTAGAGACACACATACTCAATTTCTTCTCCGAAATGCACTGCGCAGATAAGTCAGTTTTCTTCTCGGATGAAGAAAACAAAGTGGCAGGGAGAAACTGGAAGTAACCTTTTTGTAGCCTTTTCTTCCTTGGGAATGGAATGGAAATTCTCTCCCTTCTAAGAAAACATGAAGAGTTGAGGGTAGATGTTCCCCCAACATGTAGCATCATTTAATAGTACCCAGTGGGATACGGACTCTGCACACACTACCACAGAATTTCTTTGAGTCACTTCTTAAAGAACCTACCCAATTTAATGCAAATATTTAAAAAATTCTAATGGGATCTATTTTAGTTACTGTAACAGAAAAAATAAGATCCTGATTCCCCCAAATAGAAATCTAGGTCATGAGGAAATTAGAAGCTCTAGCAAAAGTTTTCTAAACATATTTCTCAATTCCTGTTTTTGACTCACGTAGAATCACCTGACCCCCAGGTTCCCAACAGCACATCCTCACAGCCCTTTCATTTTGCAGAGAGCTTCCCCCACACATCTGTCAGTTTCTATGTTAAGTATCACATAGTACTGGAGCCACAGTTGAGGAGGACTTGGACATACAGACCTGTGGTTGAAAGTTCCATGACTGAAAATGCTCCAAGTAGTTAGAGAGCCACTTTCCATGATGGGAAGCACAACTGTACAATTAAATCCTGGGCAGAGTACAAAGATGACCCTAACCAACAACTTCATGGCTAAACTCCTGGTTAGATCAAGATTCTGATCCTCCAGGCACAACTGGCTTTGCAACAGCCAGTTGACACTGTGCCTGAGCTATCAGATATGTAAGAATGTGTAAAGAAGAAATATGACTGGTAATGCAATATAGAATTCCTAGCCCAACCCAGAATAGCCTAGGCATTAGCAGTAGTAGGGAAGACTATGGTTTCTGAAGAGTTCTTCCAAATATCATTTTTGTAGCTTTCCTATACCAGGAACTGTTCATTGAATCCAGCAGATTAGCTGTAGAAATTCAAATATGAAGGCCAATACATAGAGTTACAAAAAAGAAAAAAAAAGAAAAAAGAAAAGAAACTCTGTTTCATAAATGCCAGTGGTTCTCAACCCCAACTACAATTAGAAGTGTGGGGAATTTTTAAAAAATAAAGATGCCTGGATCCCACTCCAGGTTAATTATAGCATCATAAAATGGGGAACGGGGTGGAGGAAGGGCACAGAGGTGCTTTTAGAAGCATGCTCTTTTACTCCCATGTTTTTCTATATTGTATTATTTCATGTTGCAGATAAATCTAATCCAAATTTATACTATTTTTCTTTTATATTTATTACCTTTTGTGAATTTCAATTACAGTTTGGAATTTGGAATTCTTTCCTCACAGTTGCGCTTATGCAGCAATTCACAGCTTTACCACTGGATGGCACCAAATTTTACCTTTTAAAGTTGATTTTCCATTGTAATTGAGACGGGTGCACAACAGCAGTGAATGTTTAAGTTACAAAAGTTAGTCAAGAACTGAATATTTTAATCAGGCCAAAACGCACTCTAATCCTCAAGTTAATGCCAGAAAGTAACCCTATTGTACCATATAATTTCTAACTGAAGAGACAAATTATGTACATTAAGTGGACATTACAATTCTATAGGCTGACTGGAAGTGATTGTTTGTTTGTTTATTTTTCCAGATTCATATGAGGGTGCAAATGATTAGGTTATATTGTTTGAGTTTGTTAGGTAAAGTTCAAGTTGTAGTTGAGCCCTTCACCCAGGGTATGTGCTGTATACCCTTATATAGCGCCCATTAGGTAAGGGCTTACCAATCCCCTCCTTTCTCTTCTCTTCCCTTTCCCTCCTTCCCAGTCCCCTTCACTTGAATTTTTTCTCTCATGTGAGTGTGTAGGTGTTTATCTATTGGTTTCATATTAGTATTTCATACATTGGTTACTTGCCTTTCCATTCTTGTGATATTTTACTAAGAACAATGTTCTTCAACTCCAGATAAATACAAACGAGGTAAAGTCTCCATCTTTTGTATAGTTGAATAGTATTCCATGCTACACGTATGCCACAGTTTATTAATACACTCATGAGTTGAAGGGCACTTGGGGTGATTCCTCATCTTGGCAATTGTGAATTGAGCTGCAATGAAAATGCTAGTGCAAGTGTCCTTATGGTAGGTAATATGATTTTTTCTCTTCTGGGTAAATGCCTGGTAATGGGATTGTTGCAATCCCCTAGTGAATTATAAGTGACACTACCAATAAATGTTTAAACTTGAAATTACTAACCCAAAGGAAAACTGCTCAAATATATGTCACAGCAAGTTGTAAGAAACTAGCAGTGCAGAGACATGAATGTGATGCACACATGCTTCCATCATGAGATTCAGGTTGGAGAATATCTAAAACTCTCACAATAACCAGCTATTTTTCTTGGACAATCTGCTCTGAGAGTTTGACGCTCTTGCTGAGAGTTCCATGCTTCTCATTCTCGCTGTGGTCTTTGATTTTCCTATTGAAGTGGACTTCTCTGCAAGGCAGTAAACCTTGCAGTTGCAGCTTTTCTGGCCCAGTCTTCCTTCTTCCTCTTCCCTCTGATGGTAATTTACACATTGAATCCAAAATTGAACTTTGCATGCTGGCTGGTAGTGCATCTTAACCAATCTCCTCCCATCCTGCCAAAACAAAAGTTACAAAAACCATGCCCAGAAGAAGGCATATCAGAAAAGTATAGTGTATGGAAGGTGAGAGAAAAGAGTCCTGTGGCACCACTTTTTTCTCCCAGTTGTGCAGAACAAAAATACTTGGAATTATCACACTGCAGACTCAACACATAGGCAGACCCCACTGAATCCGCCCCGAAACATTTGCAGTACTCCATCGCTTCACTCTGCTCCTGGGCTTCACTCTAGGCTGCACCAGCATTGTTTCTTGTCTCGCTTATTTCAATGGCCTGATAACTGGCCTCTCTGCTTCCACCTTGTCCTCCTCACTCTACTTTCAACACAGCTGCCACGGTGATCACAGCTGCCACATTAAATGCAACGTGTCACTCTGCTATTCACAGACCTACCTAACTCTTCCATTAGCTGCAGCACAGAGGTTCATTGAATGGTTTTGCCATGATTTGTTGGAGTTTCTTCACAAATTTTTTTTAATAATAATGCTTCAATGATTATCACTGCACAAGTACTTTTTGCCTGCACTTCAGTGTATGTCAATAGGTGAAGTCCTGGTAGTGAAAAATTGCTTGGCCATCTCATTAGCTGCAGCTGATGAAAAGAGTGAGGTTGGTCTATAAATAGTGACGTAGAGAAATGTCTAAGGATGTAAAGAGTGAGAATGGTCTATACACAGTGACATAGAGAAATGTCTAAGGATGTAAAGAGTGAGGTTGCTCTATACATAGTGACATAGAGAAATGTCTAAGGATGTAAAGTTAAGCCAATAAAGTAACCCAGTAGAAAAACATTCTGTTATAAGTTGTGTAAACCGTATGTCCTCATCACACTGTCAACAGTAGTCTTTCCTAAGAGATATAAATCGGGGTGGTTGTCTTAATTGTCCCAATTGCCATACACATATTCCACTCCTCGTTGGGAGGACAATCTCCTCCTCCCCCACTCTCTTCCAGTTCTACATAGAGACAACAGGGCTTTGTTGTTGTTTTTTATTAAATCATAACTGTGTACATTAATGCATTTATGGAGTACAAGGTGGTGATTTCATATACAATTTGGAATGCTTACATCAAACTGATTAACATAGCCTTCATTTCAATTGAGTTAGTTGTTGTGTTAAGATATTTATACTCTACTCTTAATAGATTTCACATGTACCCTTGCAATAGGCACTATAGGTGAGGTCCCACCGAGTACCCTCCCTCCACCAGCCCCTCCTTTCCTCTCCCCTCATCCTCCGCTTCCCTCCTTCATTCTGGGCTATAGTTATGTTTTATTATTCATATGAAAGTGTGGGTGATTATATATTGGTTTCATAATAGTTCTAAGAAGAATATGTTCCATCTCCATCTACGTAAACACAAAAGAGGTAAAGTCTCTATCTTTTTATGGCTGCATAGTATTCCATGGTATACATGTAACATAATTTGTTAATCCCTTCATGGGTTAAGAAATGGGCACTTGGGCTGCTTCCATGATTTAGCAATTATGAGCTGGGCTACAGTAAACATTCTGGTGCAAATATCTTTGTTGTAAAGTGATTTTTGGTCATCTGGATATATGCCTAGTAGAGAAATTGCAGGATTGAATAGCAGGTCTACTTTTAGTTCCCGAAGTTTTCTCCAAAAGCAACATATTAGCTTGCCTTAGTGCAGAAGTGTTCCCTTCTCTCCACATCCACGTCAACATCAGTACCAAGGCTTTGATATGACCCTCACATCCCTTGGTCACAGCAGAGAGTATTATTTCCATCTTGCAGATGAGACAAACAAGTCTTAAGGAGTTATGGTAACCCGACAAATGCCATGTGCTGAGTATGAGATGAACGTCACAGCACTGTTTTCATTCTCCTATGCTGTACTTTTATCCATACATAAATAATTCTGCTCAAAATCATATGAATATGGAAACCAAATGGCTTCTGTGGGATGAAGGGTCTAGATTCTGAATGGGTTTCTGCAGTTTTCTAAGCAAGAACAAAGGGAAAAGTTCTCACCCTACCTGCAAATATTCTGCCTTCACAGTAATACGAGTCAGTGAGTCCAAACAGGGTGTAGACATGTGGATTTTTCAACGTCATGAATGAAATACTTTACATTTTATTTGGATGTTTTGGAATTCTGAGGACAAACAGAGTTTAATTACCCATGTACAAGATTCCCATTGAGAATATTCTGTTCATTGTGACATTTATAATTCAAGGAAGAAGAAAAACTGCTGGCAATCGAAACATGCAATTATGTGGGGCAGATAAAGCATTCGGATAGGGTTGATATTTATAATCTATTATGTACTAGTAAAAATAAAGCCATAAATGTTCTCGTGGTACATAGAACCATGTTTCCAGAGCAGAAATTTATTTATCTGGGGTAAAATTTCTCTTAGAAAAAGAAATTTCTCTTAGAAAAGAAGACAAGAATACTTCTCTTATCCTAAAACAGTGTTTTTCAACCTTTTTTAATCTCATGGCACACTTGAACCTATAGCTAAATTTCCATAGCACACTTAAATTTTGTTGATTAAAGTAAAAAAAGAAAGAATGTACTTACTGTGCTTTGAACTTCTGTCAAAAATAATTTAATTACTGATTTTTAAAAATTTTCGCAGCCCCCCTAAGATCTTCTCACAGGACACTGGTGTGCCATGGCACACTGGTGGAAAATCACTGTTCTAAAGTTATTGTTGTCCGGAGCAACCTACTTCAATCAAACCCTCATTCAGTTCTTAAGTAGACAGTGTTGCTATAACAGAACATATCTGTTGGAAGTAAACCTATGAAGTGAGTCAAACTGCCTTCAGTGCAGCCCCTTTCTTAAAGCATTTATGTTTCCTGTTGTAAAAAAATAAATAAATAAAATAGCAATACAATGACAATAATGATGATGATAACAACAGTTAACATATAAGGGGCATCTGCAAAAGGGACTTTGCCTAACAATTGTAATCAATGTAACCTGGCTTATTGTACCCTCAATGAATCCCCAACAATAAAAAATAATAATAAATAAAAAAAAACATATAAGGGGCATCAATAATTATGCCCAGGCACTGTAGTCTGTGGCCATTACCTTACCAAATGTTTTTAACATCACAGAGATTGGTATTATCATTACTCCTGTATTGCAGAAGAAGATACTGACTTCTCGGCAACTGCCAAGGTGAACGTAGTCATGACTCAAATCTAACCAGCCTGATTCTCAATGCACCTGTTCTCACAATGCCCACTTGTGTTACCCACAGGACTTCAGAGGCCAGAGTCCACAATGACTTGTCCTTCTTCATGCTCCAAATTTCAATATCCCTTCCAATTCATTCAGTTCAGAATATGTCTGTTATGCACCTTACCTCTAAGCTGGGAAGTTTTATTAACTGATCTCGTGGACAAAAGAGGATTCAGTTAATAGATTCTGACATGCTTAAAGAACAGATACATAATACAGGATGGTCTTAAGCAGTAATGCTCCTAATATTAAATCTGGGATTCCTTACTTTTGAGGGCCAATGGAAACTCAATCTCTAGGGAAGGCTATTTTTAAAAACTATATGAATGCTTAAAATTTCCTTTCAAATGTCTTCCTCAGTTTGTGCAACCAGAGTCAAAGAGTTCTGCCTGGAAAGGAAAATGGACATTCCTGTTTCTTGAGACTGATTGTTTAAACTCAAAAGACAGCTAGGAAGTTGAAGTGATGAACGTACAGACACTGCTGAGTTCAGGGGTTCAAGTCATGTCATCAGCCTTACTCTCTCCCTCCATCTCTTGACTCTGCCACCACCCGTGTTTGCTCCCTTCTCAACCATTTTTTTTTTCTTTTTTAATGAGTTGACCCATCATGGACAGCTTCAGGTTTAAATTTTTTCTAGTAGTGTAACAATTAGTGGCAAAATTTTTCTTTTTCAATATCTCTAGCAAAAAGTCTCAGAACTCCCTTAGCTGAGTTGGGTCCCATGGCCAGATTTGAAGCAATCATCGTTGCTAGAAAGTGGATGTACCAAAAGACCACACCTGCGACTTACATGCCTGTCTCTGGGTCAACCCCAACCCAACGTATGAATTGAGAGTGGGGTGGTCAAGACCTCAAAAGGTAAGAAAGCATGCTGGACAAGAGAAAAAAAAAAGTTCTCTAATCTACAATGTCTGTGTCTTAATTAGACTGTAAACTTATCAAGAGCCAGGACTACCCCTGATAATTATTTGTATTTCCTCAATAATACTCAAAAAAGTGGTGTAAGTGATAGCTCATAAATATTGTATTTGCAAACTTACTAGCTCACAGGGGTGAACAACCCTCAGCCTCAGACTAGATGTGGATTACGTTTGGAATATTTTGTTTATCTGTGACAGATATCATGAAAATTATGCAAGGGTGCAAGGGCTTTTATTTTTTATTTATTTATTTTGCTTATCAACTGTCTGTAGTGTTTGTGTATGTAATGTGTGGCCCAAGACAACTCTTTTTCTTCCAGTGTGGTGCAGAGAAGCCAAAAGGTTGGACACCCTAGAGCAGTGGTTCTCAACCTGTGGGTCATGACCCCCTTGTCAATACATCGCAGCATTAGGAAGGTTGAGAGCCACTGCCCTAGAGCCTGGACCAAAAGATAGAATTCTCTGTTATAAGTCAGTGCTTACTTTCCACTAACATCCTTTGAGTAAAAATCATATACAAGGCACAATATATAGTATTTCATGCATATTACTTCATGTGATAATTAGTTCAACCTTGTGGGCAAGAATTGTAATTTCAATTTTTGAATGAGGAAACTGAGGTTCAGAGAAGTGAAGTAATTAACTCACAGTTAGTAAATGGTGAAGCTTGAGGAGGTCTTTCATTCTAATACGGAATTCCTCCCACTAGACCAGAGGTGGAACTGTAGAGGCCACAGATGTGTTTGGACAGAAAAATGTGTGAAAATATTGAATTGTCATGCTTCTAGGGGAGATTTATAATCATTCATTTGTAGTATAAACCAGTCTTTATTGACTTGCCACTGGCCTTAGCACACATGTATGATACCTGCCTGATCTGCAGCAGCTTTTGAGCGAGGACCCTGCACAGGGCCATGGAGAATGTAGAGAGAAGCCTTTTATGCTCTGAAGCCTTATATCTTTCTCTGAAGTGTTATTATTTGTAAAAGATGCAGTATTTACACATTTTTGAGACTTAAATTGTATCATACTGGTGCAACAATAGACTAAAAAAAGAACAAAACAGAAAAGAGAATAAAAGGTGAATGTATATGATAAAAATGGTATTTTAATCAGTAGGAAATCCTTGAGTATTCAATAAATGATGTTATCACAACTTGCTATACCTTGGGGGGGGGGACTAAATTATATTGTACCTCACACTATACACAAATGTAAATTCTAAAAGAAGTTAGATACCCAAAGAAAATATTACAGAAATTTTCATAATTTGAGGGTAAGGAAACTCTTTGTAAGTCATAAAAGTCATAGCTATAAAAGAAGACCAAAATATTTGAACTAGATAAAATTAGGAACATTTGTTTGTTGTAAGCCATTAAAACCCTGTAACAGACTATGGCAAAGAGTGCTTGTAAAACTGGTGAAATCAGAATAAGCTATGTGAAAAGTACCAATGTCAATTCCTGGTATTTTTTTTTTTTTTTTTGTAGGGACAGAGTCTCACTGTACCGTCCTCGGGTAGAGGGCCATGGCGTCATACCGCTCACAGCAACCTCCAGCTCTTGGGCTTAAGAGATTCTCCTGCCTCAGCCTCCTGAGCAGCTGGGACTACAGGCGCCCTCCACAACGCCCGGCTATTTTTTTTGTTGTTTCAGTTTGGCAGGGGATGGGTTTGAACCCGTCACCCTCGGTATATGGGGCCGGTGCCCCACTCACTGAACCACAGGCGCCGCCGAACTTCCTGGTTTTGATGGCATATCACAGTGATGTGAGACATGACTGCTGGTGAAAGCTGGGTGAAGGGTGCTCTGTGCCACTTTGTGTGTTTGGGGGGTTGAGGGCAGCTTCCTGTGTATCTGTAATTTTTTTCAAAATAGAAATTAAAAAACAATTAAAATGTGTGTGCATACGTACTGAACAATTTAAAAAGAAAAACTTGTGTTGAATTGTGGGAAATCATAAATATACAGGAATGTGTAGAGAAAAAAGTAAGTAAAGAAACATTTTCATGAAATAACATTGTTAAGAAAATCCCAGGCTCCAAAATCAGCAGATCTGGGTTGGAGCCCGGGATGCTACATTGCACAGACCCAGGCAAGTTCCCAACCTCTGGACCTTCATTTACTAATCTGGTGCTCATAATACCGACCAAACATGTGTGTTATTACGAGCTAACTCTAATAAAGATCTCAACCTAGTACCTAGAAAATAGTAACGATTCAATGCATGTTAGTTATAATTACAATTCTATTTAGTCATATTTAAATGTTTTGCATAAATGTCAATAGCCTCATAATTTTGGATTTTTGTTGTAGTTCTAAACCTAGTACAAGTATAAAAAAATGCCACGACAGCTATTTTCAACCTCATTTTTATACTAGAAAATAATTTATGAAGTCTTTCACAGGCAGCCATTGGAGCTCTAATTTTCTTCACTCACTAGTTCTCAGCATGCTGGAAAGTGTATTAGGCTATTGGCTATCTAGTCTTGGAATTTCATTCCCACTGTTCACAGGAAGTGTTACCAAGGAGAACAGATGAAAAACTAAATTGTGGATCCTTTTTATCCAGATCTCACTGCTAACTCCATCTTTGATGTCTGGTCATATTAAAGACTAAAGTGAGTCCTTATAATATGACCTTTAAATTGCTCAATCTTTTTATTTAAAAAAGATTATTTACTCAAATGGCAGTGAGGAACCCAGAGCTCACTGCTACTTACGGCATTTTCTACTACCGGCAATCTTCTGTCCTGGAGAAAAAACAAGAATAGTCCAGAAATTGGAATGAGCAACGAAATCACATGAGTGTGACTGAAACAAAACTGGATAAAGGAGAAAGAAAGTCACAGTTGCTGGGGGTCACTGATAATGATGTCTCATTATCATCAAGGCATCAGATTCTTGAAGCATTGTTATCAGAATGAAGTACTGAAAGCTAAAATCCAATGAAGATGTTCTCCGCCAGGGTAGAGGTGGGCATAGAAAAATTCAGGAGGTTTAAAACTCTCCATGTAAGTCAATCAGTTCATCAACCCTTACTGTTTTATTACTAAATTTAAAAAAGGAATTAGAAACTATGCATTTATTTAAAACTTTAAATGTAAAAACAATTGAACAAAAATGTAAGATTAAGGAGCTGTCAAAGACTACGTTCTACTTAACTGTGAGATTGAATTTTAAAAGGTTCTGTCAGGAACACTGGGAAATTCTAACTACAATGGTGCATTCTGTGATGTATCAAAAAGGACACTTTGCCGTAAGACCTGAGGCTTGCAGCAGAGGGGGAAGGGAGAGGGCTACTTCTTATGTAAAGAAAGAAAGACATCACAATGTCTTACTTCTGCTATTAATTGTCTTAGCATCCTGGCATTTGAGATTTGCCAAATCTAATTCATGAAAGTTATTACAATCTCAACAAAAACACTGTCAATTCCGGTTTGAACTGTCCAAACTTACCAGCCTATTCTGGTTTTATTAAATACTCAACTCTGTCACTACAGTTTTTATTACTAATATTAGTTTTTTTTTTATTGTTGGGGATTCATTGAGGGTACAAAGAACCAGGTTACATTGATTGCATTTGTTAGGTAAAGTCCCTCTTATAATTGTGTCCTGTTCCCCAAAATGTCACACACTGTCACCCCCAACCCCGCCCTTTACCCCCCCGTCCGTTTTTTGTTTGTTTTTTAACGAATTCTATGGTTAAGCTTTTCTGGGAGCTTCTCCCTGTGCCCAAGGAGTAATGTCTCTGGACATAAACTACAACTATTATTTCTTAATATTGGGCAAGACTTTTCTGATTGTGAATGGCAGAACTCTTACCATGGCAGCTCCATGAATAAATCAAAAGGAAATAGTCTCATACGAAGTCCGACAACTAAGTTCTTGAACTTATTCATCCTAGAAAAAGTGCTACATACCTGATTGCTGAATACCACTGTGGTCACCTTTGAAGTATTGCCATTGGCCATCTCGCGACCACAGTGATATTCAGCCATGAGGTATGTAGCACTTTTTCTAGGATGAATTTGTGAACTTATACAGCTGTTAGTTTCTTAGGAAACTTAATACTAGACTTGCTTTTCCATTCTGTCCCACTTTAAACTGTAAAATGTAATAAATTAGTTCACTATTATGTATCAAATTTTCTATAAACATATAGGCTAATTATCCATCATTATGTCATATTTTATGTTAACTTAATGATGATGAAAACTGTATCAAGCAATTACACTGGTAAAAGAGGAAAAAAATCTAGAGCAGTTGACTCCCTTAGTCACTTTCCTAACCTATGCTAATCGGTACGGCCCAGATTGGAACTTTGTGGTAGGCTGAGCCTGAAAAATATGCTCAAGTATTGTATCCCCCAGATGAAGAAAAAGGGTTCTTACACAGAACTTAAAATGTATTCCACTTTTTAGAAAGTGCCTAACCAAAATGGATTAAACTCTTAAATGTAGGACTAGAAACCATAAAACTTCTAGAGGAAAACCTAGGACAAACTCCTCTGAACATCAGCCTAGGCAAAGACTTTATGACTAAAATCCAAAAACCAGATACAACTAAATAAATAAGACTAAATTAAATTTAAAAAGCTCTGCACTGCAAAAGGAATAACAGAGTGCACAGACAATCTACAGAATGGAAGAACATGTTTGCAAACTGTGCATCTGACAAAGGATTAATATCCCAAATCTACCAAAAAAACTCAACCAAATAACCAAGGAGGGAAAAATAACCCTATTAAAAAGAGGGAAAACTGGGTGGTGCCTGTGGCTCAGTGAGTAGGGTGCCGGACCCATATACCAAGGTTGGTGGGTTCAAACTTGGCCCTGGTCAAATTGCAACAAAAAAATAGCTGGGTGTTGTGACAAGAGCCTGTAGTCGCAGCTACTCTGGAGGCTGAGGCAAGAGACTCCCCTAAGCCCAAGAGCTAGAGATTGCTATGAGCTGTGATGCCACAGCACTCTACTAAGGGTGACAAAGTGAGACTCAGTTTCTAAAAAAAAAAAGGGCAAATGACATGAACAGACATTTCTCAAAAGATACACAAATATGTGAAAAGTGCTCAACTCACTAATCATCAGGAAGAATGCAAATTAAAACCACAGTGAGATATATCACCTAACCCCAGCGAGAACGGCTTTCATCAAAAAGTACCAAAATGCTAATTCATGGAAAAAGCCTAAGTGCCCATTGATCCACGAATGGATTAATAAATTGTGGTATATGTACACCATGGAATATCATGCAGCCTTAAAGAAAGATGGAGACTTTACCTCTTTTATGTTTACATGGATGGAGCTAGAACATATTCTTCTTAGTAAAGTATCTCAAGAATGGAGGAAAAAGTATCCAATGTACTCAGCCCTACTATGAAACTGATTTATGGCTTTCGTATGAAAGCTATAACCCATTATAACCTAAGAAGGGGGAAGGGGTAGAGGGAAGGGGGGGAGGAAGGGAAGGGAGGGGGAAGGATGGGGGAGGGAGGGTGATTGGTGGGATTACACCCACGGTGCATCTTACAAGGGTACATGTGAAACTTAGTAAATGTAAAATATAAATGTCTTAACACAATAACTAAGAAAATGCCAGGAAGGCTATGTTAACCAGTGTGATGAAAATATGTTAAATGGTCTATAAAACCAGTGTATGGTGCCCCATGATCGCATTAATGTACATAGCTATGATTTAATAATAATAAAAAAATTAAACAAATAAAATAAATAAAAACTATCACAAAAAAAACAGAAAAAAAGGGTTTAAATAAAATCAGAAATTAAAGAAGTGACATTAAAATTGAAAAAAAAAAAGTACCAAAAGACTAGCTGGTGGTGGGGATGCAGAATGGAAGGAACACGGATACACTGTTAGTCGGACTACAAACTAGAACAACCTCTGTGGAAAACAGTGTGGAGATTCCCCAGAGAACTAGAATTGGACCTCCCATTTGATCTAGCAATTCCACTACTGGGCACTTATCTAAAGAGAAAAAAGTCATTTTGTCAAAAAGACACTTGCATTCAAATGTTTGTCACAATTCACAATCACAAAGATGTAGAATCAACCCAAGGGCCCATCAATTAATTCATGAATAGATTAATAAAATGTGTATATATATACCATGGAGTGCTACTCTGCCATAATAAACAAAACAATTAATACCTTTTGCAACAGTCTGGATGGAACTGCAGACCATTCTCCTGAGTGAAGTATCCCAAGAATGGAGAGACAAATACGTCATGTGCTCACTATCAGATTGGAACTAATTTATCAGCACTCGGGCACACAGATGCAGTAAGACTCACGGGAAATCAAGTAGGTGGGAAGAGGGAGGAGTGGAGAGGTGAAATCATGTTCAACAGGTACATGTACACTATTTGGGTGACACGCACACTTAAAGCTTTCACTTAAGCAGTAAAGCAGTCCATGTAACCAAAAGATTTGTGCCCTCATATTATTCTGAAATTTAAAAAAATCAAAGAAAATGTGGTGTATGTGTACAATGGAATACTATTCAGCCATATAAAAGAATGAAATAATGTCTTTTGCAGAAACTTGAATGGAGAGAGGCGGAGCAAGATGGCAGCCGAGTAATAGCTTCCTTGCATCTGGGCACCGTGAGTCTGGGGAGATAGGACTCCAGGCATCTCTGGCTGGTGGGAACTGCCTATCATCACTCCTATGAGGATACAGGGAGTCAGCGAGAGACTTCTGGACCCCAAGCGGAGGACTAAAACAGTGGAAAACCGGCAAGTGGTCACGTGTGTTCAATCCGTCTAAATCCGCCCACAACTGTAAGTTCAGTAGCAGCGAGACTGCAAAGCAGAAAGGCCTTACCTGTGAACTGTTTTGATGTCCTTGGACTTGGCACTGAGTTGAACTGCCCTGGGGAAGGCCTGAGCGGGAGTGCGGAGAACTTTGGCCGTTGTCTGGGGCCCCAGTCTGAGCCGCTGAGCCAGACGGAGCTAATAGTATTTGGCGGTGGGTCACACGGATCCATTGTCAGTGATCTGCCCCGGCAAGCTCCACCCTCAGGGTCGAAGAGCTAGAAACGGGTGGGAGCTGGTAACCCAGCAACCAAGTAGCCTAAGGGTGGGGTCTGAGCCGCCTTGCAGCCCTAACCCTCAGGGGCAGAGTGAGACCGGTTCTGGCACACTGGGTAAGTGGATAGCCACTTCAGCAGCAATTCCAGCGAGAAAGCTGGGAAAGCTTCTGCTCAGCAAGTTTACAAGTTCAAAGTGCCTTTTAAGTAGGCTAAAGAGAGATTTAGGGTGTCTATCTGCTGGGATTTGAGAAATCAGCAGCCTCCAGTCGTATCAGAACTGTGACTAACATCTCATACCCCAGAAGACCGCGAGTTGCCCAGACAATATTCAATAACATATAAAAACTGCTTTGTTTTTGGTTGTGTATATTTTCTTTTTTTTTTTTTTTGTTTGGTTGTTTTTTTTGTTTGTTTAGTTTGACGTTGCTGATGTTCTTTTGTTTTTTTAATTTCAATCTTTTCCACACAGATCCCTTTTTCTTTCTCAGTTTTCCTAGTTTAATTATAATTTCCCATTGCTGCCTTTTTTAATAACTTCAACTTCATTTTTGCTAGTGTTTCTACTGATATAATTTGGTTTTTCACCCAATTTTACCCCTGTAAAGTTTTCTGTTTCCTTGTTTTGGTTTGATTTATAGCATTTTTGTCTTCCCTCTCTACTTGGTGGAGGTGGGGTACTGTGTCTGATCAGGTTAGCAAAGAGCTGCTGACCTCAAGGGAACCACGCAACTGGGCACCCCCAGAAGGTGGGGTTTTTTAAGGTTGTGTCAAAGTACCCTACTGTACACCTATATTGCCCTGTCTCCCTCTTTCTGTGCCTCTCTTCTTTTTGTCAATATTCCTTATACCCACCCCCTCTCCTTTCTCTATCTTTCTTTTTTTCTTATCACTCGGTCCTCCTTTCTTTCATCCCCTTTTTTTTGCTCTTCAACCTTCTCACCCTTCTGGTCCCGTAACCCTTAGTCCACAGGCACAAGAACTTAAAGAGCAAGAGGAAGTGAAAGGAAAATTAGGGCAAGGAAACAGATAAAAGAAATCACTCATGAGGAAGAATCAGCAGAAAACTCCAGGCAACTTGAAGAACCAGTCTAGAACAACCCCACCAAGGGACCATGAGGTAGCTACTGCAGATGATTCCACCAGTATAGAAATGTTAGGAATGACAGAAAGGGAATTTAGAATACACATGTTGAAAACAATGAAAGAAATGATGGAAACAATGAAGGAAATTGCTAATAAAGTGGAAAATAACCAAAAGGAAATCCAAAAACAGAATCAAATAAGAGATGAACGATATGAAGAATATAAAAAGGATATAGCAGAGCTGAAGGAACTGAAACAGTCAATTAGGGAACTTAAAGATGCAATGGAAAGTATCAGCAACAGGTTAGACCATGCAGAAGAAAGAATTTCAGAGGTAGAAGACAAAGTTCTTGAGATAACTCAGACAGTAAAAGAGGCAGAAAAGAAGAGAGAGAAAGCAGAACGTTCACTGTCAGAATTATGGGACTTTATGAAGCGTTCCAACATACGAGTTATAGGAATTCCAGAAGGGGAAGAAGAATGCCCCAGAGGAATGGAAGCCATACTAGAGAATATTATAAAAGAAAATTTCCCAAACATCACCAAAGATTCTGACACACTGCTTTCAGAGGGATATCGGACCCTGGGTCGCCTCAACTCTAACCGAGCTTCTCCAAGACACATTGTGATGAACCTGTCCAAAGTCAAGACAAAAGAAAAGATTCTGCAAGCTGCCAGGAGTAAGCGCCAGTTGACCTACAGGGGCAAATCCATCAGAGTTACCGCAGACTTCTCTAATGAAACTTTCCAAGCAAGAAGACAATGGTCATCTACCTTTAATCTACTTAAACAGAACAATTTTCAGCCCAGAATTCTGTACCCTGCTAAGCTAAGCTTCAAAATTGACAGAGAAATCAAATCATTTACGGATATACAAACATTGAGGAAATTCGCCACAACAAGACCGGCTCTACAGGAAATACTTCAACCTGTTCTGCACACTGACCACCACAATGGATCAGCAGCAAAGTAAGAACTCAGAAATCAAAGGACAGAACCTAACCTCCACACTGATGCAAAAGATAAAACTAAGCAATGGACTCTCACCAAATAAGACAAATAGAATTCTACCACACTTATCAATTATCTCAATAAATGTTAATGGCTTGAATTCCCCACTGAAGAGACATAGATTGGCTGACTGGATTAAAAAACACAAGCCATCCATTTGCTGTCTGCAAGAAACACACCTGGCTTCAAAAGACAAATTAAACCTCCAAGTCAAGGGTTGGAAGACAATTTTTCAGGCAAATGGAATTCAGAAGAAAAGAGGAGTTGCAATCTTATTTTCAGATACAAGTGGATTTAAAGCAACTAAAGTCAAAAAAGACAAAGATGGTCACTTTATATTGCTCAAGGGAAAACTACAACAAGAAGACATTTCAATTCTAAATATTTATGCACCCAATTTAAATGCTCCCAGATTCTTGAAGCAGACCTTACTCAGTCTGAGCAATATGATATCTGATAATACCATCATAACAGGGGACTTTAACATACCTCTTACAGAGCTGGACAGATCCTCTAAACAGAAATTAAACAAAGATGTAAGAGATTTAAATGAGACCCTAGAACAACTATGCTTGATAGACGTATATAGAACACTCCACCCCAAAGATAAAGAATATACATTCTTCTCATCATCCCATGGAACATTCTCCAAAATTGATCATATCCTGGGACACAAAACAAATATCAACAGAATCAAAAGAATTGAAATTTTACCTTGTATCTTTTCAGATCATAAGGCACTAAAGGTGGAACTCAACTCTAACAAAAATGCCCAACCCCACCCAAAGGCATGGAAATTAAACAATCTTCTGTTGAATAACAGATGGGTGAAGGAAGAAATAAAACAGGAAATCATTAACTTCCTTGAGCATAACAACAATGAAGACACAAGCTACCAAAACCTGTGGGATACTGCAAAAGCAGTTTTGAGAGGAAAATTCATCGCTTTAGATGCCTACATTCGAAAAACAGAAAGAGAGCACATCAACAATCTCACAAGAGATCTTATGGAATTGGAAAAAGAAGAACAATCTAAGCCTAAACTCAGTAGAAGAAAAGAAATATCCAAAATCAAATCAGAGATCAATGAAATTGAAAACAAAAGAATCATTCAGAAAATTAATGAAACAAGGAGTTGGTTTTTTGAAAAAATAAATAAAATAGATAAACCATTGGCCAGACTAACTAGAAATAGAAAAGTAAAATCTCTAATAACCTCAATCAGAAACGATAAAGGGGAAATAACAACTGATCCCACAGAGATACAAGAGATCATCTCTGAATACTACCAGAAACTCTATGCCCAGAAATTTGACAATGTGAAGGAAATGGATCAATATTTGGAATCACACCCTCTCCCTAGACTTAGCCAGGATGAAATAGACCTCCTGAACAGACCAATTTCAAGCACTGAAATCAAAGAAACAATAAAAAAGCTTCCAACTAAAAAATGCCCTGGTCCAGATGGCTTCACTCCAGAATTCTATCAAACCTTCAAGGAAGAGCTTATTCCTGTACTGCAGAAATTATTCCAAAAAACTGAGGAAGAAGGAATCTTCCCCAACACATTCTATGAAGCAAACATCACCCTGATACCAAAACCAGGAAAAGACCCAAGCAAAAAGGAGAATTTCAGACCAATCTCACTCATGAATATAGATGGAAAAATTCTCAACAAAATCCTAGCCAATAGATTACAGCTTATCATCAAAAAAGTCATTCATCATAATCAAGTAGGCTTCATCCCAGGGATGCAAGGCTGGTTTAACATACGCAAGTCCATAAACGTTATCCACCATATTAACAGAGGCAAAAATAAAGATCATATGATCCTCTCAATAGATGCAGAAAAAGCATTTGATAAAATCCAGCATCCTTTTCTAATTAGAACACTGAAGAGTATAGGCATAGGTGGCACATTTCTAAAACTGATTGAAGCTATCTATGACAAACCCACAGCCAATATTTTACTGAATGGAGTAAAACTGAAAGCTTTTCCTCTTAGAACTGGAACCAGACAAGGTTGTCCTCTGTCACCTTTACTATTCAACATAGTGCTGGAAGTTCTAGCCAATACAATCAGGCAAGACAAGGAAATAAAGGGAATCCAAATGGGAGCAGAGGAGGTCAAACTCTCCCTCTTTGCTGACGACATGATCTTATACTTAGAGAACCCCAAAGACTCAACCACAAGACTCCTAGAAGTCATCAAAAAATACAGTAATGTTTCAGGATATAAAATCAATGTCCACAAGTCAGTAGCCTTTGTATACACCAATAACAGTCAAGATGAGGAGCTAATTAAGGACACAACTCCCTTCACCATAGTCTCAAAGAAAATGAAATACCTAGGAATATACCTAACGAAGGAGGTGAAGGACCTCTATAAAGAAAACTATGAAATCCTCAGAAAAGAAATAGCAGAGGATATTAACAAATGGAAGAACATACCATGCTCATGGATGGGAAGAATTAACATTGTTAAAATGTCTATACTTCCCAAAGCAATCTACCTATTCAATGCCATTCCTATCAAAGTACCTACATCGTACTTTCAAGATTTGGAAAAAATGATTCTGCGTTTTGTATGGAACCGGAAAAAAACCCGTATAGCTAAGGCAGTTCTTAGTAACAAAAATAAAGCTGGGGGCATCAGCATACCAGATTTTAGTCTGTACTACAAAGCCATAGTGCTCAAGACAGCATGGTACTGGCACAAAAACAGAGACATAGACACTTGGAATCGAATTGAAAACCAAGAAATGAAACTAACATCTTACAACCACCTAATCTTTGATAAACCAAACAAGAACATACCTTGGGGGAAAGACTCCCTATTCAATAAATGGTGTTGGGAGAACTGGATGTCTACATGTAAAAGACTGAAACTGGACCCACACCTTTCCCCACTCACAAAAATTGATTCAAGATGGATAAAGGACTTAAATTTAAGGCATGAAACAATAAAAATTCTCAAAGAAAGCATAGGAAAAATACTGGAAGATATTGGCCTGGGGGAAGACTTCATGAAGAAGACTGCCATGGCAATTGCAACAACAACAAAAATAAACACTGGGACTTCATTAAACTGAAAAGCTTCTGTACAGCTAAGGACACAATAACCAAAGCAAAGAGACAACCTACACAATGGGAAAGGATATTTGCATATTTTCAATCAGACAAAAGCTTGATAACCAGGATCTATAGAGAACTCAAATTAATCCACATGAAAAAAGCCAACAATCCCTTATATCAATGGGCAAGAGACATGAATAGAACTTTCTCTAAAGACCACAGACGAATGGCTAACAAACACATGAAAAAATGTTCATCATCTCTATATATTAGAGAAATGCAAATCAAAACAATCCTGAGATATCATCTAACCCCAGTGAGAATGGCCCACATCACAAAATCTCAAAACTGCAGATGCTGGCGTGGATGTGGAGAGAAGGGAACACTTTTACACTGCTGGTGGGACTGCAAACTAGTACAACCTTTCTGGAAGGAAGTATGGAGAAACCTCAAAGCACTCAACCTAGACCTCCCATTTGATCCTGCAATCCCATTACTGGGCATCTACCCAGAAGGAAAAAAATCCTTTTATCATAAGGACACTTGTACTAGACTGTTTATTGCAGCTCAATTTACCATTGCCAAAATGTGGAAACAGCCTAAATGCCCACCAACCCAGGAATGGATTAACAAGCTGTGGTATATGTATACCATGGAATACTATTCAGCCATTAAAAAAAATGGAGACTTTACATCCTTCATATTAACCTGGATGGAAGTGGAAGACATTATTCTTAGTAAAGCATCACAAAAATGGAGAAGCATGAATCCTATGTACTCAATCTTGATTTGAGGACAATTAATGACAATTAAGGTTATGGGGGGGGAAGCAGAAAGAGGGATGGAGGGAGGAGGGTGGGGCCTTAGTGTGTGTCACATTTTATGGGGGCAAGACATGATTGCAAGAGGGACTTTACCTAACAATTGCAATCAGTGTAACTGGCTTATTGTACCCTCAATGAATCCCCAACAATAAAAAAAAAAAAAAAAAAAAAGAAACTTGAATGGAGTTTGAAGCCATTATTCTAAATAAAATGTCTTAGGAACAAAAACAAATACTTTAGCGAACCAGTGAGGGAAGGGGACTGAACCACAGTGGAAGTGGTAGGGGTTGAGGAAAACAGAACACAAGAGAAGAGGCAGAGAAGAAAGATGGGATTGGGAGGTCTGACTGAGCTGATGGCTGCAGCCGGCACCGAAGCACAAAATCAGCTTCATTTTATAGTATCTCTCGACAGGGTTGTCTATGGGGAAGTAGCATAGACATTATGGGGAAGTAGCATAGCCAAAGACATGTCTTTGGTCTTATGGTATGATTGGAAAATGTCAATGACTTTAAAAGACAAATCATCCTGTTAATGGTTTCCACTCAACTTCGTTAACATATGATAAGAAGTGAAAAGGGAAAGACCATAAGGAACTCTGCATAGTTCTTAAAAATTAACTAGACAAAGAAAGAGCTACTTGACTTCTATCAGGGGGAACATGAAGAAAGGAATATGGTTGTTTTGGGAAAGGAGGAGAGGCAATTGGGGGGGTTATTCCCTGAATGTTCCCCAGGCTGTGGGGTCCCTGCTGCCTCACTGCCTGCTCTCCACAAAATACCACATGTCCTCATCTATGAGTGGGAGCTAAGCAATCGGTACTTCCGGCCCTACAGAGTGGTAGAACGGACTTTGGAAACTCAGAAGGGGTGGTACAGGAATAAGGGACAAAAAAAATCATCTATTGTGTGTCATGGGTACACTAAAAGCCCAGACTTCACCGCTATACATCATCTCCTTGTAATAAAAACTACTTATTCTAAAGAGTTGAATTGGATGTTACTAACACAAAGAAATGATAAATGACTAAGATGTTAGATTCCTCCATTACCCTGATTGAATCAATTCACATTGTATGGCTGTATCAAAACATCACGTGGATCCTATAAAGATATGCAACTGTTATGTACCCATAATAATTAAAAATAAAAGCTTTTTATAAACAACAACAATAATAACCACTTATAAATCTATTGAAATAAAAAATAAAAGCATTCAAAAATTTTAAAAACATAACTAATATTTTTATCAGGCACTTAAAATGTGCTTGGAACTACAATTCATAAGCATTGTTACTGTTGCTTGTTAGATGGTAACTGAGGCCTAAAGAGGTTTAGTCACTTCCTCCAAAGCCTTACTGTTAGTGAAGGAACTGTGCTGCTGGCAGCAACATGCAGCCTGCTCTTTGTCTCCTGTTATTTTCTCATGTGGGAAATACCTGCAGGCCTGTTAGGCTGCAAGTAATTCCCCATAGAATATGGAAATAATTGTGATAGTTTGATCTACTGATTGAAAATATCATGGCAAAGGGAGGGGGACACAATGTATATGACAGAGGAGACCGAAACACTCAGACATCTAGCAAAGACCCTGGGTCCTGTAAGCAGAGAGCAGGGAGCTGGGTGCTCAGAGAGCAAGCGGAGGGCCAGACATGAGAGGCCTCCCAGCAGCAGATCCCGGTTAGGGGTGAAATGATCAATGGTAAGAGTGCAGAGTGACTCCCACATTCCAATATAATAATTTGCTCAGCACATCCATTCTGGAGCTAAACTAGAATGTTGAAGCCCCGATTTGCACTGACACCAGTAATATTGCTCAGATTCTGCAAGGCAAATCAGCTTTGGCCTTCTTTTAAGTTATCTGAACTCCCCAAACTCATGATTACTGAACACAGAGTCATCGGAGGGATAACAGCATGCATTTTGTGAATCAAAGAGAAGCTCAGGACATCATAAATAGCACAAGGAGAGGATGAACACAATCAAAGACGCCTTGTTCTCAGTCTTTGATCATAACACTAATGAAATAGTCCCTAAAAAGATGTGTGAAAGGGTCAGACTAAATTCCTACCAAACTTTGCTTTCCATTGTTTCCCACATAAACGGATTCTGAATTGGTATTCAAGAGATAGTAACGCATTTCATTAAAAGCTTATATTGAAGTATAAATATTATCCAAGGTATATGCATAGTAGGTGATAAATGACTTCTCCAGAATTGCACATAAATTAAATTAACATTGGGAGTGGAACTCTCCTTTTTCAAAAGAATCCCGCACAATCTACTGCTTTCCCCCTGCTGAGAGTGCTAATTTATTTTTTCTTAACTAGGCAACCATAAGAAGATCTCTCTTAAGACTGAGATTTTTATTTATCAATTTCTCCCATTGATTCTACGATACTTTAACAACTGTGCATCAATGGATACAGTATTTTCAAGCTATTTAATGTAATGTCAGATAATATGTTTCACAGTAGAAAAAGAATTTCTTTGGAGTGTTAAGCACTTTGCCTCCCTGTCTAAGACATCAAAAGACAAACAGTGGCAAGTATTTATGCCAGGCTCAGAAGCCCAGTTATTGAGTGGAATTCTTTGTTCAACAACAGATATGGAAAGAACAATGTTCATTTTCCAAACATTTTATTTAGAAAGCAATTCAAGCAAGCATGTTCAAGTTAAATGTTTATTATTACCAGTGTTTGCTTAGGATTTTTCCATCATTCACTGAGGATCAGAAATTCAGAGAAAAAAGGATGAGTATTCCATGGCTCATCAAACGTAATGTTTATTATATCCAGTGAGTACAGATGCCCAGGTCAAGCGAGATGTTGGTGTCTCCATGACCATGAAATTGGGATTTGTCACCAGCATTCTCTTCCTTCCCACTCTTCCCAAACAGGCATAAGACAAGACTCCAATATGCAAACTCTTCTGTTCTGAAAACTTAATTTGTAGCATTAAATATTGCCAGGATAAGATAGCATACCCATACGACTAGTTGTGTGATCATGGGAAAATAATTTAGTTTCTCTGGGTTTAACTGTTCATACATAAAATTTTGAAGATTTAGTAATATAGTGAATGTAATAGATTTTGTACACTACCTAGCAAATAGAAAATATCAGATGGAATATAACCCACATAGGCCAATTTGAGCCATATAAAAAATTGAAAAAAACTTCAAATATATTAATGTCAAGCTCTAAAATCAAGAATATAAAGGTCTTTCTTTAAGTAAGCTTCCAGGCCAGTTTGAGTCATGTAAAAAATTGAAAACAAATATTAAACGTGTTAATATCAAACTCTACAATCAAGATTATATAGGTCATTTTTTAAAGTGAGTTTCCTATTGAACTATAAATATATACAATAAAGTACGCAAGTCATAAGTACGTGTGGAACTCAGTAGCTACCCTTTGCTCAACAGCTCAGTATATTTTTGAAAATATAAACACACCCATGAAACTAAATCAAGAAATAGAACCTTACCAGTGTTCTAGAAGCCCTTGTTCATTCTCCCAGTCACGACCTCCTTCTTAATATTCTGACGTCTAACACCATAGATTTGTTTTGCCCATTCTTTGACTTTATAGAATGCTACTGTAAATATTCTTACCATAGTGATAACACAGGATACTACCACCTGAAAATTCTCTGTACATGATTTGTAGTGCCTTCATGTACACATTTATGTGGGGTGTAATTTCTGTTGGGAATAGAATTACATAGGCATATGTTTAGTTTCAGTAGATACTGCCGAACTGTTTTCCAAAGAGGTTGTAACAATTTACACTTCCAGAAGCAGTGTGTGGAAATTCCACATACTTGCTAATACTTGGTTTTGTTAATTTAATTTAATTTTAACCATTATGATGAGTGTCTAATATCTTAATTTTTAATTTTAATTTCTCTGAATTGTAATGATGTTGAGCACCTTATTATAAGCTTAGTAACCATTTGGATACTTTCTTTTGTGAAATATCTAGTCAAGTTCTTTACCTAATTATCTATTAGTTTATCATATTCATATGGATTACAGATTTTTTTCTTTTGTTGGAGACAGGAGTCTCACCCTATTGCCCAGATTACAGTGTCACTACACTCAACAGAATTATAGTTTTTTTAGTATATTGCAGTATGATATGTATTTATCAGATACAGTTGTGAATATTTTCTCTCTCTAAATCTTCCTTAATGGTCTTTTTTTTTTTTAATAAACGTTTTTGATTTTAATGTGGTCCAACTCGTCGATTTATTTCCTTGGTAGTTACAAGTCTCATAAGTAACAAACAACATTGAAGGCAAACAGCAGTACTTTGGGAGGCCAAAGTGGGAGGATTGCTTGAGGCCAGGAGTTTGAGATCAGTGTGGCCAATATAGACAAACCTTTGCCTCTAAACCAAAGCAAAAATACCGCCAAGCATACTGGCCTACACCTGTAGTTCCAGCTACTCAGGAGGCTGAGGTAGAAAGATTGCTTGAGCCTTGAAGTTGGAAGCTGCAGTGATCTGTGATGATGCCACTACACTCCAGCCTAGGCAACAAAACAAGACCGTAACTCCAAAACAAAACACACACAAAAAAACAGATATAGACAATTAAGGACTTCATACTTTGGAATTATGATATACAATATAAACTTACTAGGTGAGAAATACTTAAATATAAAAATACACTTTTTAAATGTGGTAAGCAACCATTTAAAACATATGAGAATATCTTAAGTATTTTTATTAGAAAACGATGCATAGAATTAGCTTAATCATAATCCTTGTATTATGAATTATGTGTCCAAGAATGGTCTATGTTGTTTCCTTTTATCTTAAAAATAAAATGAACCCTTGGAAATTTATCACTGAACTTGAGGACTAAAATATTAACAATTAGTTTACATTTAACAGGAATAATAATAATAATACCTCAATGGATTGCTTAAAAACGTATTTAAATTGCTTAAATTTAAAAACATTTTTAAAGAACCAAAAAAAGAGAGCTTAGAAAATTACCAGAATACAACATAATGAGAAAGGAATGAGGAAAATATAAAAGAAAATCTAAGAGATAAGAAAGCTCAAATATGGGCGGCGCCTGTGGCTCAAGGAGCAGGGCGCCCGTCCCATATGCCGGAGGTGGTGGGTTCAAACCCACACACACACACACAAAAAGAAAGCTCAAATATAATGGCTTAATTAGAGCCTAAAAAAAGACAATATAGAAAATGGAGAAAAAGTAAAATCTGAAGGAGTAATGGCTAATAACTTTCCAGAACTGATAAAAGATACTAAACCTCATATTGGAGAAGCCGCCCCCAAAACAAACCTAAATATGTTGAAATGCACCCATAGAACTATTATAATGAAATTAGAAAACATGATTGAAGTGAGCATTGTTCAATGTAAAACTTTACATTTGTAACACAACAGGGGAGGAGGAAAATTTGGATAAACAACAATGGGTTCTGAAGAACAATGGAATAATACATCCAGAGTTTGTTGGAAAAAATAATTAATGGCCTATATTTGTTGAGTCATTAAAGCTTTCTTTTAAGAACAAAAATTTTCTTGAAAATATACCTGGGCCTAGGGTCATCTTTGTGGGAAAATAAAGAAAAACTGAGCGCATAGTGATAGATTTTACTATGGAAGTTCCTAGAGATATAATTAAGGAAAAAGGAAAACAGGTTCAGAAAGGTTTGAATACTAGAAGGAATGAATAATAGAGAAAAGATGTAATTGTAGATAAATCTAAAGAATTATTGATTAGAATTAATATGTGATAAGATCCTTGTCTGTGATGGGGTTTAGGAATAAATTAATTCTGGACTTTGTTACATATAAATGATAAAATCTTAAGGATTATCACCAATAAAATAGAAATAGAATGTATAACTTTCAAACTAGTTGAGAAAAAATATGTGATGAGGAAAAAAACACAAATAAGAAAAAATTCATAGGCTCGGCACCTGTAGCTCGGGGCAGTGGCCACATACGCTAGGGCTGGTGGGCTTAAACCCCGCCCAGGCCTGTCAAACAACAATGACATCTACAAAAATAAAAATAAAAATAAAATAAAAGCCGGGCATTGTAGCAGGCTCCTGTAGTCCCAGCTACTTGGGAGGCTGAGGCAAGAGAATTGCTTAAGCCCAAGAGTTTGAGGTCACTGCGAGCTGTGATGCCACAGCACTCTACCATGGGCAACATAATGAGACTCTGTCTCAAAAAAAAAAAAAAAAGAAAGAAAAGAAAAGAGGCAAATACAAATCATGAAGTTAAGTGGGAAAACTGGTAAAAGATTTCAGTATTATACCAGGCCAAATAAATAAGTAAAAGACAGCTGGAATACCTATTTTAATGTCAGAGAAAATAGACCTTAAGACCAAAAAAAGAAAAAATTATTTGTATATTTTTAATATTACTATATAAAAATAAAAAGTTTAATCAAGCTGGCTTAAAATTTTAATTTTGTATATGCATAGTGAGAAGCTTCAAAATAAACAAGGAAAAAGTAAGTCAAATTATAGTAAAAAGTGGACAAATCTGTATCAAAGAGATTTTCTCTATAATCTGGAGGCCAGCAGATAGAACAGATTTGAACAATGAAATAGGTTAGGCACATACAGAAACTTCCACCTCTTCCCTGGCACATAGGATATAAGCAAAATACTGATCACAAATCATAAAGCAAAGCTTTAAAAACTTTAAAAAAATGGCATCATCAAACCACGTTTTCTGACCATAAAACATTTATTTTAGAAACTAATAACAAAAATCCCACCAGTGTATTATAACCATTTTGCAGATGAAGGAACTGTAACACAGAGAGATTTCAAATGTATTCCAATTTGCATGACTGGTCATTAGAGGAGACACAATTCCAACTCAAGTTCTTTAGCTCCAGAGCCTGACTGCTGAGCAGCCCTATGCTGTCTTTACAGTTCTGTTTTTTAAAAGACTATTTACAATGAGTACCTTTATTTGAACATATTTCAAGAAGGAAACACTAGAGATTGTCAAAATAGTAGTGACCTTTAAGAAGAATGCCTAAGGATAAACAGAGGCTTTCACTTTTTATTTCTGTCTCTTTCTCATTATTGTTATTTATTGATGTATCTGGTGGGGGAAGTTAAAGATTATTATTCATGTAACATTGGATGCATACAACAGACCACATCTAACACCCAAGTACATTTTGAAGCAAAACAATAAATTAAATCCCTGTGAATCACTTAGCTGAAAATCATAGACATTACCAATACCAATAGCATCTGTATGAATGCTGTTATTCTAACTGTGTAATCATCTGAGTGTAGTACTGGGGTTTTTTTGTTTGCTTGTTTTTGTAGTGTTTCAAAACATATCTTCACATCAAATTTTCTTAATTTTTATTTCAACAGTTGACCATGAGAGAAGTAAACTTTCACTTGAAAATAACGTATTATATAAAATGTATTTCTAAGAAACATGGATTTATGGAAAATTCTGTTAGCACTCAATTCGCTAACAAAAAACATTTCATGCAAATAGCTGTGTCAAGAATGGGAAGTTCTTTAATTTTTTAATTAAAAACTAAATTTTAATTAAAAATTTCAACTGGACAGTACAACTATATCATTTTTGTTTACTTTATGTATTTCTGAATAATTTTAAAAGAACCCCAAAATAAGGTAATGTAAGGGGAGGGTCAGAAAATTACTTTTTCAAAATGTAAAGACCGTGAGTCCCAGTCCCACACCCAGGGATGTGACAACTCGTTAGGTACAGCCATGCCCTTGATGAAATTCATGTGTACCCCACTTAAGGCAATGTGAGACAGTATTGAAATATCCATTTTACATTTATATAACAGGTTATTTTTACAACCTCTGAAAGTGTCAGTGAATTCCAAAAGGAAAAAAGCAACTTTATGTGAGTACTTTGCTTAAAAATAATGAGAATGAAAAAAAAAAATTGCCTGTGGATAGAGACTCTTACCACTGTCAAGGAGTAACATCAGAACTTATCTCCACAGGTATAATCAGCTTTTGTCATTATGCTCTTTGTTTTTGCCAACAGCACTTTTAGCTTAAAAAAATAAAAAGAAAAAAAGCTCCTGAAAACCTTGAAACTCAACAATCTTTCCCACACAATTCTGCAATGAACAAACAAGTATTGTTCAACTATTCCATACTAAGGTTAAGGACCTTTAATAATAATGGCAGCACATTAACAATATTTTCAAAAGCTTTATTGTAATTCCACACGCAGAATTAGTGAGGTACACATGAATTGACAGGCAGAACAAGCTGTGTCACTGATGCTTTTAGGTGCTCTTTTAAAAAATCTTTTTCAATAATTCTGGTACCATCTGAAATTGTTAGCACTTGATGGAGAACTTCCCGTTCTTGAGACAGCTATTCGCATGAAATAATGTTTTTTGTGAGCAAATTGAGTGCTAACAGAACTTTCGATAAATCCACGTTTCTTAGAAATACATTTATATAATACATTATTTTCAAGTGAAAATTTACTTCTCTCATGGTCAACTGTTGAAATAAAAATTAAGGAAATTTGATGTAAAGATATGATTTGAAACGCTACCAAAAAAGCAAACAAAAAAAACTTAAGTCTTTCACAAAATCTTGTAAAGTTTTGAAATAGGACTTTAGCAGAAAGATCTTACAAGTATAGACTACAACAGCTTGTTTCTAGAATAATCTATCCATGGTTACAATCATACTTTAGAATACAAGTTAAATATACACGGAAGCTATATAAATAAATTTTCCTTCTACTTCTAGATAATGTAGTTACCATTTATTAACTGACTAGCATGAGCCATGTCTCCACTAAATGACTCATATACATTTTCTTTCATCTGCAAATTAGCATATAATTCTCCGATGAGGAATGGAAAATCAAAGAAATTAAGTCACCTCCTGGACAGTCTCACTTGTGGACAATGACAGCACCTATTTCTGAACTTGAGCCTGATCACCGCAAAAGTCTTTTTAATGACTGATGCACCCTCCCGAGTTTCTGATGTGTAAATCTTAGTTGTTCATCTGGATTGTAAATCACCCTAAAATGTAATTTGTAAGACAACTTAGAGAGAAAATAATGGTTTCGTTTTATCAGTGGCATTTTTTTAAATGAGGCAGCTGATTAATCTTTTAACAAGGTGGCATTTTCATTCCTTACCACTATGCTTTCCTGCAATCTGCCTTTCCTCTCCTCATACAGCATTTTAATCTACTATCCACACACCTCTGCAATAAAACCAAATATTATGAAGTGCTTTAGGAGTGACCCACAAAGGAGAGACTAATGCAGTCAGCAATTTGTAGTGGAAAATACACGGGAAGGGGATGGGAAAAGGATCTGTGGCGCAGGCTAGGTTTGTGGCTATGCTCAGATAATGACTCATGAGTAAGATACTTTGAGGATACTCCAGGATACTTTGGAGTTTGTGATAAGTGTAACCTTGTGTTACAGATTGGAAGCTGACTATGAAATGGTGATTAGCTGCAGGAGCTAGTATAAATGTTATACAAATGGACAATGGACATTTCAATAGTGTCTCAGGGAATGCTCTTAGGATCAATAGCAGTGGAAGGGAGGGGTGAAAGCAAGATTAGGTAAAAGAAGCCAGAATGTGATGGAGACCCAACGAAGGCCTTATCTGACCCCAGAAGTAGCTCTCGGGGGCTGGGATGCCTCTTCTGAGTTATTCAAGTTAGGACAAAGGTACTGGGAAAGTATACCCCCTGGTTAGTAGTCATTGATGGTTGCCCTGGAAAGACTCCAGATGTTGGGCAGGGCAATTTTCTCCAACTGCTGCAATCTCAAAGAGAATTGACTGCAGCCAACCCTCTTACAACACTATTTCCAGCAGCAAAAAGGGCTCTGGGGAGTGCAACACCTGTTTACCACATGTCATGAGTTGAGTTGTAGATCCCCGAAGTTTATATACTAATCCCCAGTATCTCAGAATTCTTTGGAAATAGGATTAATGAAGATGTAATTAGCTAAGGTGAGATTATATGGGGTTAGGGTGGGCCTTTAATATAATGTGACTGGGATCCTTAGTAAAAGAGGGAATTTGGAAATAGATGCACACAGGAGACACCACGAGAAGATGAAGACAAAGATCAGGTGATGCTCTATATGCCAAGGAACACAAAACACGGCCAGAAAATCACAGCCCTTAGAAGAAACTTCTCCAACACCTTCATCTCAGACATCTGCAGAACTGTGAGACGATAGATTTCTGTTGTTTAAGCTATTCACTTTGCGGTACATGCTCTGTTACAGCAGCCTTAGCTAACTTACTCTTGTTGCTATCAAATTACTACTTATAGACAGCAATGAAAGAGTCTCCTTATTTATTTTACATGTGGGAAAAGGTGACATAGTACAGTAATAAAAATAAAAAAGAAACGATCATGTGAAAACTCTGAGTCTAAAGGTGGAATCTTGGGGGAGAGTGCATGAGTTAGGATAAAAATTAAAAAAAAAAAAATACATCATGTTGTACTTGAAAGCAGAAGTCTCCAGAACTGCTTACCAATCAGAGTTTAAAGTTGGGCCTAGATACAAAATGATTTAAACCGCAAGGTAGAGGTGTGCTATCCAATATGGTAACTACAGACTACTGGAGATCTGGCTGGTCTACATTAAGATATGCAGTAAGTGTAAAATATACACTGCATTTAAAAATACTTAACATCTAGCCGGGCGTTATGGCGGGCACCTGTAGTCCCAGCTGCTCGGGAGGCTGAGGCAAGAGAATCGCGTAAGCCCAAGAGTTAGAGGTTGCTGTGAGCCGTGTGACGCCACGGCACTCTACCCGAGGGCGGTACAGTGAGACTCTGTCTCTACAAAAAAAAAAAAAAATACTTAACATCAGAAAATCATGCAAAGTGTCTCAATAATTTTTATATAGATTACAGCTTGAAATAATAATATTTAATATATTTGAGATAGATAAAAATATTATTAAAATTCATTTTACCTATGTTTATTTTTTAACGTGTCTATTGGAAAATTTAAAAGGATTGACATGGCTTATATTTGAGACTCACATTTCATTTCTGTCTAACAGTGCCCATCTAGAGGTTCTCTATAGATTCTGGGAAGAAAAACCTTCTACAACTGTCTTAGAATGCTTGGAGTCCTGAAAAGAGATATATATACATCTCTTGATTTGTTTGAAGGGAAAGTTTCTTGTAGAAAAATGCTTGAATCTCATTGAATATTAGAATTCAGACAACAGTTAAGTGTGATATATTTCAGGGAAGTTAGGTGGAAATCAGGTTGCCTTAATAGATAGGGGAAATTTCTGAAGGAAGAAAAAAATAAAATCCCCGTTCAGAGTACAAGCACTGAAAGGATGCCTGGACGGGGCAATATGCAGCTGTGCGTGGAATCACAGTGGCCCAGCCAGCCTTGCTCTTCCCCTGCCTAGCCCCTCGGGATGCTAGCTGGGTGGAAGAAAAGCCTGATGGCAGAGCATATTTTGTCACTATTGCTGAGGGCCCCCTCCTGATGGACGCCTGAAGAGCAATGTGAGAAGTAGACAGACACAGTCAAAGTTGGCAGGGATATTTCTGGAAATTACAGTCAAGAGCATGAATACTCAAAGGCACCTGAGGCTGTTTCAAGCTTAACTGAGCACCCTCGGGAGTATGAAGCGCTGGGGTCCCAAGGAAAGCAAAGGGGAGAGCCTGCATGAAACTGGTCACCTTGCGGGCTGCCCTACATGCCCCCTGTAGAGAATTCACAGATCAGCAAGGAAAGTGAAGGCCCAAGGTCCTACCAATTTGGCTAAATAACAACTAACTGGTAACCATCCCTCACTCAGGACCCTCAACCTCACAGACAGCTCGGTGATTCATAGCAGTGTCCGACTCATACACAGCAGTAGACCAGAGATGGAAAAACCAGGGGGGTAGACATTTGCCAGGATTCTTTCAGTGTTGTTGTTGTTATTATTTATTTATTTATTTTATTTCAGATTGATATGAGGGTACAAATGTTTAGGTTACATTGTTTTCATTTCTAAGGTAATGTTCCAGCTGTAGTTGAGTCCTTCACCCAGGGAGGGTCCTGAACACCTTCGCATTGTGCACATTAGGTGAGATCCCGAAATTTCCCTCCCTTCTTCCTCCTCCCCTCTACCTGCTTTCCCCTCCCCCTTGCTAGACTGTGCTTACGTTTCTCTTTCTTTAGTGTGGGCGTGTCGTTGCTTGTTTATTGGTTTCTATTAGTACTGAGTACATTGGATACTTATTCTCTTTAGTATTTACCTGCCATTCTTTTTCACCAACATTCCGGACAATTGTTGGACGAATGTTGTTGAATCGTAGAGAGCTTTACCTTTCAGAAGAGAGAAGGACAAGGAATGGCTTTTGATGAAAAGTCTCTGTGATCATAATCCTGGGCTCTCACCTGCTGCTATTTTTAATCATTTAGATGAGGACATGGATGTTGAGTTGTCTAGACTTTGAATAAAACAGAATTCGGAGGGAAAATTATTTGTGACAGAATCAATATCCAGAACACAGTAAGCAATGGGCTAAAACCTAAATGATCACACATATCAACAAAAACATAATGCCGTGTCCTTCATTAAAAATAAGCTCAAGTGCAGGATGAGAAATACATGCCTATGAACAACTTGGGAGTTTTGGTGGCTCACTGTGTGTACGCCGTGGAAAAGAAGCTGTCCTGGAGCTAATGAGATCTCAGGCTTCATTAATGAAGTCCAGATGGAAGGAGGCGCTCATCTCCCTCTGATGCATGCTGGCCAAACCTCGCTTAATGTGTTAACTTCCACTTGGGTACTACGTTCCCAAGGATTCCTGCTGAACTCGACACTATTCGGAAGGAAATTACTAGAATGATAAAAGACCTTACATCATTTCACATGGGGAAGAAAACTGAAGACATTGGAAGTATTCACCAAAGGCGGGAATCCCACCGTATGGAAAATGGACTGGACTTGTTTTGAGGATCCTGAGAGATAGAGGCAAAACCAGCAGGTAGAGGTTTGGAGAGACCAATCCCTGTTAAAGTCAAGGAGGAAGTCAGGGACCATCAGCACTAAGCAGAGGAGTGGGAATGCAGAGCCAGGAGCTCGCCCTGAAGTTGGTGGTTTCAGCAGGGTCTCTTAGCCCCTTGGCAGGGTGGTTGAGAAGAGATTCATGCACAGGTAGAGACTGCGCCTTCTGTGAGCCTGAACTGTGACTCGCCCTCTTCTGACGGAAGTCTCTGCCTGGCATCTCAATACACACTTCCCACTCACTTCAGCAGCCCTTGTTTTTCTTCTATTGCATTCTTCCTCCTTTCGGGCACATTATCACAGGCTCGCACAATCTTGGATTCAATTCGTTTGCAATTTGTCTCCTGGGCAAGAATTCTGAGTCTTCTCTGACCCAGCTCTTTGCCTGCCTGCTAGCAGAGATCCAGCACCTTAGGCTTTTCACCCACACCTGTGCCTCGCTGCTTTCTAGCAGTTTGGTGTAGTGACTTAGAGCATTTAAGACTGCGGAACCAGACTTTCTGGCTCCTAATCCTAACTCTTCCACTTACTAGCTGTGTGACTATGGACAAGTTGCTTAACCTCTCTGTGCCTGTTTTGACATAATGGAAAATGGAGATTATCCATACACTGCACACTGTGTCTATAGCACACTGCTCTTATAAAGATGAAATGTGTTGATATGTGTAAAATCCTTAGAACGGTGCTCGGCTTATAAGAAGTGCTCAGTATACGTTAGTAATTATTACCTTATGCTCACACATTCTTTCTTTTCCACCCTAGGTCACTAATTGTTTCATAATTCCTGCCTGCTTTTTACTTCCCGCTCCTTCCCCCTAACGATGTGCCCACTTGCAACTTAAACCAAGGTGTTGCTATGAGTGGATGTGAGTATGGGAGTGAGATTCACAATATGGCTAAGACTGTTAGACTGTTCTCTGCCATTCTTTCATCTGGGCAATTTTTCCCATTTCCTGTTATAAATAATAAAAGTAAAGACAGTTTCCAAAGGCTCTTTCTCGACCTAAGCCATGCCATGGTGCTGGTAAAATAATACTCTGTAAGAACGTTAGTAATAGAAAATACACACTGCTCTCTCTCTTTGCCAAGGTCGGCTTCTCACTTCTGACATCAGTGATAAGACGCGTCCACTGGCTTGGTGGGCCTTCTCTAACAGCTACATAAATGGGCTCCACAAGTCTTCAAATTAGTGTTGTGGGATAGTTACTTTGCTATAATGATTTACTTTACAAACCTTTTCCTAGCTCCACCTGTATCCCACCGCCTCAGAAAGATCTAAAATGTGGGATAGGAAGAGCTTGCCCAATCTTCCTGTTATCATTATTATCCCAAGTTTATTAGGAACAATAATAAAGTTTCTTTAAGAGAAAATACAAATGACAGTAACTAAGTCACTGACATCAGACACCAAGACTCCCTGTGCCAAGATCTCCTTCTCCCAGATACTCCTCACGTAAGTCCTGGTAACAGTGGGTCGGCAGCTCCAGCATCACTGGGCCTACCTCTGTTTCCTGTAAGCAAATGCAACACAGTCTTTTTAAACCCTTAACTGTCTCCGTGGTTCTTTGGATTAATTTGAAACCCACCGTCTATTCTCCAGAATTAATAAAGAAGAATAAAAAAAATTAAATGGTTGTTTCTTGGCTCTGATGCCATAGGCCCTATCCTATGCCCACCCCACCATTCCATTCTAGGTATTCAGGGGTGGAGAAAGGGAGAAATTGCTAGGTAGTCACTTTTAGTATTAATTTTGATGTCTCATCCAGGTCAATTCACTGATTCCCCACTACACTACCACATTCAACATTTTTTTCCAACTCATACCATGTTCACCAGTAGTGACTTACCACTGCTAATGTTGTTGATTACAACTTATTAATTAAAACATAGCCTAACTCTACTGTTAACCACTCCTGGCTTGGTAAGAAGGCTACCTCTCTCTACTCCCTCAGTAGAGAGAATAACCCAAGGGGAAGAGCCAAAATAATCTTTTATTTCACTTTACTATGGTTAATTAAGACAACTTTAGGAGTGATAGAACCAGACTTTCTGATTATCCACCAATCTTAAGCCTATAGAAAATTAGAATAAACTAATTTTTTGGTGGTATCTGATTCATAAAGCATAGGTAAATTGTTTTCTGAACCTGATCTGATCTGAATGTAGTCAGACATGCTTTTTCTGACACCCTTGTAGAATACCTTGAAACAGTTTAAATGAAGTTCCCACTGAAAGTCCAACATGCTATACCTAATTTAAATGGTCAGGTATAAAATTTAAAAGACTTAAATATTAAGTAGTTCAAACCACAAAAGGCAGACACTCAACATTTAAATAACAAGAAAATCTAGTAGACCACAAACATCACACAAGTAAAAGATATGTTCTATGGGAAAAACTCACACGTATACATGTAAAATCATACATATAATTCAAATATTTATGCGTTTATTTTTCTGTAGGATGGCCCAGTGAGTTCATTTTATGTTAATTAAAAATGAACACAAAGTCAGGGATGAAATTAAGCTTAAAACCTCAACTATTACATCCTTAACACCTTCCAGCAAATGCTTTATGTAACCCAGAGGATAGCTGTCATGCTTTTTCTTTTGATAATTCCTGTTTAAACAAGAAATAGGATGAAAGGGAAAATGCTTAAGTGGGTAATAAAATCAAGAAATGTTGTAAATACAGGACATGTTTTCCTTAAAACTGGGGGAAAATGTGAACCTAAAACAAGAAAGGCGTATTTTAAAACAGAGATGAAGTCCTTTTAAAGCATCTGAGACCAATACCAAAGCATCTTAATTTTAAGTGTTTGTGACAATACAAGGAGAAATAGCTGATTTGGCGATTTCATTTGTCATAAGAGAGGTGAGCTTTAGACTTTGTGAACTTTTCCATTTTTAGACATTTTTAACACCTTAAGGGTTGTCTATTTGCTGCCTCTGGCACTGTGGTCCACATCACAGAGATGATATAACTCCTGGCTTCTGTCTGCTCTTCTCAGACAGTGTAAAAGCTGATGTCCATAACAGCTACTTACTCTCCCAAGCATACAGCCTTACCTCTTCCGAATATAATGACAGCTTTACTCCTGCAGTCCAATTAGGTAAGTCGCTGAGCCTGATACAAGTTCTCCCTCTGCTAGATCTAATTAGTAACAAGTTTTCACTAGTAGGTCTATTCCATATTATTTTTAAACGTACCATCTCAACTTATCCACAGGTAATAGATGCTGTTCTGTAAAGGACTCTCAAATGTAAGACCATTTTGCAATTACAGGGCAGCGTGAAACTTCCATCTGTCTGCCCTTCTGTATTCAACAGCCACAGTCCTTGGGCCTCAGCCAGCTAACAAAAGACAAGATATTGTCATGCTTCTGATTAGAGTATGCTGTTGCCAGTTTGATAATCCATGTGTGGGAGCAAGGCTGAAAAGAAAGTGAGGAGCAGAATTCTCTTTTACTCAGCAAGCCTGTGAAGAATGTCATTTGGATTTTTGGCAAAAGACACTGTCCTAAGAGAGTCCTTGGTTGTGTCTTTGCAGCGACACTGTTGAGATTATATCTGCTTTACTTGTTTGTAATTTACCTCCATGCACCCCGTGCCGTCAGCTTCTTGGAGGCAGGAAATCCAGTGTGTATTTCTCTGTGATCCCTGGAGAACTGGTGATCTTCTCCAAACAGTAGGTAATCAATAAGGACTTGTTAGGCTAATTTGTTTTCCACTCCTGTTTGCCAACAGTTCAGAGCGATGCCACATTGTTGATACAGGGCTTCAGTGAATCCCTTATGAGACTTTCTAACAGTGTCACAAAGTGTAAAAGCCTGGCACAGGAGATCCTAAGACCTGGATTTTCCTCCCAACTTGCTATTAACTTAGGTGTTAGGAAAGATGCTCAGAAGTCCCTTCATGGGCCCTTTGGACTCTTTGACAACTTTGCAAAGACAATCTTTTATGTCACCTATTTAGTGAGGCATCTCCAAACCATTTTCCTTAAAATTGTAACCACTATTCATCCAGAAAGCCCTTTCTTTCACACTTGCTTTGCCATTTCATAGTGTGCTTATTTACCGACTGCCTCCCCTCACCAGAATATAAGCTCCTTGAGAGCTGGAATGTCTGTCTGTTTGAACAAAAGTACCCCCAACACTCAGAACAATGGATGGTGGTTGTAGACTCTCGGTGTTGGTGAGGGAATGTAAGTGTCCTTTCACTCATGAAGAGGAGATGGAAGTAATAAGATTGGGAGGGAACTAAGGTCTATTGCTCTGACATTTGAAGTTATGCAAACCAAGCCCTTGCTTTCTTCTCAAGAACAGTGACAAACTTTCTCTCCCATGTCCTGTTTAATAGAAATTATCCAATTATCCAAAGAAAATAAATGATGACTAGATTCAACGTTACATAAAGCATTTGCTGGAATTAGGCACCCTAACGAAAGTTAACAACGTCAGCATAAATATCCTCCTTTGGGAGGTAGCACTTGAATATAGCAAAGACTCTGTTTCCATTGAAGTTTGAAGAGCCTTTATTTCAGTCCATCCCCAATCCTTGGAGGATGACATCACTTCATGGCCCAGAATCCTTTAACAATTGAAAAATCCCACTTCAGGCAAAGGGCTACCAGCAGCAACAAAACAGCTCAAGATGGCTTAATATTCTATTTGATAGAATAAATGGAGTGAGAAAATCTCTAGCATGTTCTTTCCCTTATGTGTATAATCTTCCATTTTATCATAATTTTAAAGAGTCAAGAATAAAGTGGCCTGGAGAGACAAGTACTATGACAAAGAGCCTTCCAAACTCTGGCAAATGTGCCTGGTAATAATTCCTCTAATCCTTCCCTGAAGAAGCCTAACGCCATTTCCTTGAGTGTGCACTGGAAAAAAGGAAATTCACAGTTTGATTTTTGTTTGTTGTGGTGGTTTTTTGTTTTAAGACTCTTGGACAAATGATCTGAGCTGAAACAAATACCCAAGGATTTGAAGAGCCCTTCGAGCCCCATATCATGGGGAATAAATGGTATTCTGGCCTAGATTTGACCCACAATGGGTCCACTGGGTTCACTTGGCTTATGGGCTACCCATTTGGCTATTTTTCTGGTCCCTGAATGGATATACATGGTACTTGGTAGAATTAACACATTAATTTCTTGTACCTGTGGAATAAGAGCTATTGCAATGAAGAAGACCAGGTAGAAGCTTCTGAATACTCCCTCTCTAGTTGAGATAGTGAATAAACATTAAGGAACTTCCACTTTCCAATTAGAATGTACAAAGTTACCACAGACTGTCACTACTGCCAAGAACAAGCTGAAAAAGCTTTTTTAAAAATCACGTATCTATTTAACCAATCAGAGAACCGAGGACACCAAAGCACCTAAGTAAGCTAAAAAACAAACCAAAAAGAAAAGCAAAAAAAAAAAGACAGAGCTATTTCCCAGGCACAGCAGTGGGAAAAGGAGGAGGAGCGCACCCTTGACAATGGCAAGGGGAGATCAGCCAACCTCTGATGGGCCTCCAGAAGCACATATGTACTGGAAACACCAGGAGCCTCAGTCACAGCAAGTCTGTACATGCCCAGTCTAGCATTTTCCCACAGACTTCCACCATGTGCTTAGAGAAGACTTACCAGAGGAAGTGTTGGTGACAGTAAGCCTCTTGTAGAAATGGACAAACTGATTCTAAATTTTATATGAAAGTACAAATTATCTGTAATATCCAAAGCAATAGTATTAAAATGTACAATGTAGAAGACTTATACTGTCTAATTTAATGATTTTACAGCTTCGGTAATTAAAATTAGCACTGTTGTATTGGTCTAAGCATAGATAAATAGATCAATGAAACAGATTAGCAAGTCCAGAAACAGCCCAACACATAGATGGCCAGTTCAATGAGAAAAGAATGTCTTTTTAACAAACGATTCTGAAACTGGATAAATGTAAGGGGGAAAAATGTACCTCTACCTCTACACAACCATACACAGAAATTATTATGAGATGGATTAGAAAACAAAACATAAAATCTAGATTCATAAATCTTTTAGTGAAAAAACATTAAGTCTGTATCATCATGACTTTGAAGTAATTAAATCTCTTAGATCACATAAAGTATTAATTGTAAAAGAAAATAATAATTTTGATTTTACTAAAAGAAAAATTTCTGCTCATCAAAAAACCCCTTAATAAAATGAATATTCAACCCACAGACTGTGAAAAGTATTCAGACTATATCCTTGCCAAGGAACTTGTAGCCAGAATGGATTTTTACAACTACTACAACTGAACAACAACAACAACAAAAATCCCACAATTTTTGAGTAGAAAAAGAACTTGAACACTTAACAAGAGAAGACATAGATATAGCCTGTATCACAAAAAATGGTATTAAAAATCACGAATCACCAGCAAACGGCATACTGAAGTACCATTTTCATTTCATGGAGCAGCTAAAGTCAAAATATGTGCCAACACCAATTGTTGGTAAGGATGTAGAGAAATTGTCACTTTCATGTATTGGCAGTGCTGATTTTTATTTATTTTATTTATTTAATTATTTATTTTTCTCACTATGTCACCCTCGGTAGAGTGCCATGGAGTCACAGCTTGCAGCAACCTCAAAGTCTAGGGCTTAAGTGATTCTCTTGCCTCAGCCTCCCAAGTAGCTTGCCCACCACAATGCCTGTCTATTTTTTTCTGTTGTTGTTATAGTTGTCGTTGCTTTTTAGCAGGCTGGGGCTATATTCCAACCTGCCAGCTCCAGTGTATGTGGTCGGCACCCTAACCACTGAGGTACAGGTGTACAGCTGCCAGTGGTAATTTTTAAAAGTAGTATAACCTCTTTAAAGAATTGTTTGTTAAGTTTCTTAAGAAGGTAAACATTGGTTCCATGCCAGTTGCTCAGCAGTTATGGCGTCAGCCCCATGCACAGAAATTCTACTCCTGAGTATTAATCGAAAACCACATATGAAGACAAATATCCACAAAAATACTTGGGCATGAATGTTAACAGCAGCTCTACTTACAGTAACTAAAATGAGGAGTTGATTCAAGAGTCCATCAACAGGACAATGGAAAAACAGAATACGTTCATTCACGAACTGGAGTACTTCTCAGGAGTAAAAGAGGAAAATAACCAACACCAACAACAATGTGAACAAATCCCAAAGCATTACAGTGAGAGAAGGAAGCCAAATACCAAATCATGGCATGATTCCATTTAGAGGAAATTCTGGAAAAGCCAAATCCAATATATGAGCAGAAAGTAGGAAAAGGATTGCCTGAGTTTAGAACTGACGGGAAAGAATGAACTTGAAAAGGACAAATGACAATTTCTTCAAGACAGATGTTCATGATGTTCTGTATCTTGGTTATGGTAGATGATCCAGTTGCATCCAATTGTCAAGATGCATTATTGACCTATACGCTCAAGACCTGTGCGTTTTACTGCATGTGACTTGCACATCAGTGAAAACTAACCAGAAATTAACTGATTAATTATTGTTCTTGGGGAAGTAGCAGAGATTTGTTTTACTCATAAAAATCTAAAGGTTACAGGGATGGTAGCCTCTAATACCTTTCTTTTTTTTTTTTTTTATTGTTGGGGATTCATTGAGGGTACAATAAGCCAGGTTACACTGATTGCAATTGTTATGCAAAGTCCCCCTTGCAATCATGTCTTGCTCCTATACAGTGTGACACACACCAAGGCCCCACCCCCCTCCCTCCATCCCTCTTTCTGCTTTTCCTCCCCCCGCCCATAACCTTAATTGTCATTAATTGTCCTCATATCAAACTTGAGTACATAGGATTCATGCTTCTCCATTCTTGTGATGCTTTACTAAGAATAATGTCTTCCACTTCCATCCAGGTTAATACAAAGGATGTAAAGTCTCCATTTTTTTAATGGCTGAATAGTATTCCATGGTATACATATACCACAGTTGGTTAATCCATTCCTGGGTTGCTGGGCATTTAGGCTGTTTCCACATTTTGGTGATTGTAAATTGAGCTGCAATAAACAGTCTAGTACAAGTGTCCTTATGATAAAAGGATTTTTTTCCTTCTGGGTAGATGCCCAGTAATGGGATTGCAGGATCAAATGGAGGTCTAGCTTGAGTGCTTTGAGGTTTCTCCATACTTCCTTCCAGAAAGGTTGTACTAGTTTGCAGTCCCACCAGCAGTGTAAAAGTATTCCCTTCTCTCCACATCCATGCCAGCATCAGCAGTTTTGAGATTTTGTGATGTGGGCCATTCTCACTGGGGTTAGATGATAACTCAGGGTTGTTTTGATTCGCATTTCTCTAATATATAGGGATGATGAACATTTTTTCATATGTTTGTTAGCCATTCATCTGTCATCTTTAGAGAAGGTTCTATTCATGTCTCTTGCCCATTGATATATGGGATTGTTGGCTTTTTTCATGTGGATTAATTTGAGTTTTCTATAGATCCTTATCAAGCTTTTGTCTGATTGAAAATATGCAAATATCCTTTCCCATTGTGTAGGTTGTCTCTTTGCTTTGGTTATTGTCTCCTTAGCTGTACAGAAGCTTTTCAGTTTAATGAAGTCCCATTTGTTTATTTTTGTTGCTGTTGCAATTGCCATGGCAGTCTTCTTCATGAAGTCTTTCCCCAGGCCAATATCTTCCAGTGTTTTTCCTATGCTTTCTTGGAGGATTTTTATTGTTTCATGCCTTAAATTTAGGTCCTTTACCCATTTCAAATCAATTTCTGTGAGTGGGGAAAGGTGTGGGTCCAGTTTCAGTCTTTTACATGTAGACATCCAGTTCTCCCAACACCATTTATTGAATAGGGAGTCTTTCCCCCAAGGTATGTTCTTGTTTGATTTATCGAAGATTAGGTGGTTGTAAGATGTTAGTTTCATTTCTTGGTTTTCAATTCTATTTCAAGTGTCTATGTCTCTGTTTTTGTGCCAGTACCATGCTGTCTTGACCACTATGGCATTGTAGTACAGACTAAGATCTGGTATGCTGATGCCCCCAGCTTTATTTTTATTACTAAGAACTGCCTTAGGTATACGGGGTTTTTTCCAGTTCCGTACAAAACACAGAATCATTTTCTCCAAATCTTGAAAGTACGATGTTGGTATTTTGATAGGAATGGCATTGAACAGGTAGATTGCTTTGGGAAGTATAGACATTTTAACAATGTTGATTCTTCCCATCCATGAGCATGGTATGTTCTTCCATTTGTTAATATCCTCTGCTATTTCCTTTCTGAGGATTTCATAGTTTTCTTTATAGAGGTCCTTCACCTCCTTCGTGAAGTATACTCCTAGGTATTTCATTTTCTTTGAAACTATGGTGAAGGGAGTTGTGTCCTTAATTAGCTTCTCATCTTGACTGTTATTGGTGTATACAAAGGCTATTGACTTGTGGACACTGATTTTATATCCTGAAACATTACTGTATTTTTTGATGACTTCTAGGAGTCTTGTGGTTGAGTCTTTGGGGTTCTCTAAGTATAAGATCATGTCGTCAGCAAAGAGGGAGAGTTTGACCTCCTCTGCTCCCATTTGGATTCCCTTTATTTCCTTGTCTTGCCTAATTGTATTGGCTAGAACTTCCAGCACTATGTTGAATAGTAAAGGTGACAGAGGACAACCTTGTCTGGTTCCAGTTCTAAGAGGAAACGCTTTCAGTGTTACTCCATTCAGTAAAATACTAGCTGTGGGTTTGTCATAGATAGCTTCAATCAGTTTTAGAAATGTGCCACCTATGCCTATACTCTTCAGTGTTCTAATTAGAAAAGGATGCTGGATTTTATCAAATGCTTTTTCTGCATCTATTGAGAGGATCATGTGATCTTTATTTTTGCCTCTGTTAATATGGTGGATAATGTTTATGGAATTGCATATGTTAAACCAGCCTTGCATTCCTGGAATGAAGCCTACTTAATCATGATGAATGACTTTTTTGATGATAAGCTGTAATCTATTGGCTAGGATTTTGTTGAGAATTTTTGCATCTATATTCCTGAGTGAGATTGGTCTGAAGTTCTCCTTTTTGTTTGGGTCTTTTCCTGGTTTTGGTATCAGGGTGATGTTTGCTTCATAGAATGTGTTGGGGAAGATTCCTTCTTCCTCAATTTTTTGGAATAACTTCTGCAGTACAGGAATAAGCTCTTCCTTGAAGGTTTGATAGAATTCTGGAGTGAAGCCATCTGGACCAGGGCATTTTTTGGTTGGAAGTTTTTTATTGTTTCTTTGATCTCAGTGCTTGAAATTGGTCTGTTCAGGAGCTCTATTTCTTCCTGGCTGAGTCTAGGGAGAGGGTGTGATTCCAAATATTGATCCTTTTCTTTCACATTGTCAAATTTCTGGGCATAGAGTTTCTGGTAGTATTCAGAGATGATCTCTTGTATCTCTGTGGGATCAGTTGTTATTTCCCCTATATCATTTCTGATTGAGGTTACTAGAGATTTTACTTTTCTATTCCTCGTTAGTCTGGCCAATGGTTTATCTATTTTATTTATTTTTTCAAAAAACCAACTCCTTGTTTCATTAATTTTCTGAATGATTCTTTTGTTTTCAATTTCATTGATCTCTGATTTGATTTTGGATATTTCTTTTCTTCTACTGAGTTTAGGCTTAGATTGTTCTTCTTTTACCAAATCCATAAGATGGCTTGTGAGATTGTTGATGTGCTCTCTTTCTGTTTTTCGAATGTAGGCATCTAAGGCGATGAATTTTCCTCTCAAAACTGCTTTTGCAGTATCCCACAGGTTTTGGTAGCTTGTGTCTTCATTGTTGTTATGCTCAAGGAAGTTAATGATTTCCTGTTTTATTTCTTCCTTCACCCATCTGTTATTCAACAGAAGATTGTTTAATTTCCATGCCTTTGGGTGGGGTCGAGTATTTTTGTTAGAGTTGAGTTCCACCTTTAGTGCCTTATGATCTGAAAAGATACAAGGTAAAATTTCAATTCTTTTGATTCCTTTGATATTTGTTTTGTGTCCCAGGATATGATCAATTTTGGAGAATGTTCCATGGAGTGATGAGAAGAATGTATATTCTTTATCTTTGGGATGGAGTGTTCTATATGCGTCTATCAAGCACCGTTGTTTTAGGGTCTCATTTAAATCTCTTATATCTTTGCTTAATTTCTGTTAGAGGATCTGTCCAGTTCTGTAAGAGGCGTGTTAAAGTCCCCTGTTATGATGGTATTATCGGATATCATATTGCTCAGACTGAGTAAGGTCTATTTCAAGAATCTGGGAGCATTTAAATTGGGTGCATAGATATTTAGAATTGAAATGTCTTCTTGTTGTAGTTTTCCCTTGACCAATATAAAGTGACCATCTTTGTCTTTTTTGACTTTAGTTGCTTTAAATCCACATGAATCTGAAAATAAGATTGCAACTCCTCTTTTCTTCTGAACGCCTTTTGCCTGACAAATTGTCTTCCAACCCTTGACTCAGTGCTTGAATTTGTCTTTTGAAGCCAGGTGTGTTTCTTGCAGACAGCAAATGGATGGCTTGTGTTTTTTAATCCAGTCAGCCAATCTATGTCTCTTCAGTGGGGAATTCAAGCCATTAACATTTATTGAGATAATTGATAAGTGTGGTAGTATTCTATTCATCTTATTTTGTGAGAGCCCATTGCTTAGTTTCATCTTTTGCATCAGTGTGGAGGTTAGGTTCTGTCATTTAATTTCTGAGTTCTTACTTTGCTGCTGATCCATTGTGGTGGTCAGTGTGCAGAACAGGTTGAAGTATTTCCTGTAGAGCTGGTCTTGTTGTGGCAAATTTCCTCAATGTTTGTATATCCGTAAATGATTTGATTTCTCTGTCAATTTTGAAGCTTAGCTTAGCAGGGTACAGAATTCTGGGCTGGAAATTGTTCTGTTTAAGTAGATTAAAGGTAGATGACCATTGTCTTCTTGCTTGGAAAGTTTCATTAGAGAAGTCTGCGGTAACTCTGATGGATTTGCCCCTTTGGTCAACTGGTGCTTTCTCCTGGCAGCTTGCAGAATCTTTTCTTTTGTCTTGACTTTGGACAGGTTCATCACAATGTGTCTTGGAGAAGCTCGGTTAGAGTTGAGGCAATCTGGGGTCCAATATCCCTCTGAAAGCAGTGTGTCAGAATCTTTGGTGATATTTGGGAAATTTTCTTTTATAATATTCTCTAGTATGGCTTCCATTCCTCTGGGGCATTCTTCTTCCCCTTCTGGAATTCCTATAACTGGTATGTTGGAACGCTTCATAGGGTCCCATAATTCTGACAGTGAATGTTCTGCTTTCTCTCTCTTCTTTTCTGCCTCTTTTACTATCTGAGTTATCTCAAGAACTTTGTCTTCTACCTCTGAAATTGTTTCTTCTGCATGGTCTAACCTGTTGCTGATACTTTCCATTGCATCTTTAAGTTCCCTAATTGACTGTTTCAGTTCCTTCAGCTCTGCTATATCCTTTTTATATTCTTCATATCGTTCATCTCTTATTTGATTCTGTTTATGGATTTCCTTTTCGTTATTTTCCACTTTATTAGCAGTTTCCTTCATTGTTTCCATCATTTCTTTCATTGTTTTCATCATGTGTATTCTAAATTCCCTTTCTTTCATTCCTAACATTTCTTTACAGGTAGAATCCTCTGCAGTAGCCACCTCATGTTCCCTTGGCGGGGTTGTTCTGGACTGGTTCTTCATGTTGCCTGGAGTTTTCTGCTGATTCTTCCTCATGAGTGATTTCTTTTATCTGTTTCCTTGCCCTAATTTTCCTTTCACTTACTCTTGCTCTTTAAGTTCTTGTGCCTGTGGACTAAGGGTTAGATAAGTCCTTTTGTTACGGGACCAGAAAGGTGAGAATGTTGAAGAGCAAGAAAGGGATGAAAGGAGGACCGAGTGAAAAGAAAAAAAAAATAGAGAAAGAAGAGGGGATGGGTAAAAGGAATGTTGACAAAAAGAAGAGAGGCACAGAAAGAGAGACAGAGCAATATAGGTGTACAGTAGGATACTTTGACACAACCTTAAAAAAAAAACCACCTTCTGGGGGTGCTCAGTTGGGTGGTTCCCTTGAGGTCAGCAGCTCTTTGCTAACCTGATCAGACACCGTACCCCACTTCCACCAAGTAGAGAGGAAAGACAAAAATGCTATAAATCAAACCAAAACAAGCAAACAGAAAACTTTATGGAATAAAATTGGGTGAAAAACCAAATAATAGCAGTAGAAACAGTAGCAAAAATGAAGTTCTAATTATTAAAAAAGGCAGCAATGGGAAATTATAATTAAACTAGAAAAATTGAGAAAGAAAAATATCTGTATGGAAAATGTTGAAATTAAAAAACAAAACAACATCAAAATAAACAAAAAAACAACCAAACCAAAAAAAACAAACAAACAAACAAAAAAAAACACAACCAAAAACAAAGCAGTATGTATATGTTGTTGAATATTGTCTGGGCAACACGTGGTCTTCTGTGGTATGAGATGTTAATCACAGTTCTGATACAAATGGAGGCTGCTGATTTCTCAAACCCCAGCAGGTAAACACCCTAAATCTCTCTTCAGCCCACTTAAAAGGCACTTTGAACTTGTAAACTTGCTGAGCAGAAGCCTTCCCAGGAAAGTGCTTGTCACTGGAATCACTGCTGAAGTGGCTATCCACTTACCCAGTGTGCCAAAACCGGTCTCACTCTGCCCCTGAGGGTTAGGGCTTCAAGGCGGCTCAGACCCCACCTTTAGGCTACTCCATATTGGGTTACCAGCTCCCACCCGATTCTAGCTCTGCGACCCTGAGGGCGGAGCTTGCTAGGGCAGATCGCTCACAATGGCTCCCTGTGGCCCACAGCCAAACACTATTAGTTCCATCTGGCTCAGCGGCTCAGACTGGGGCCCTAGACAACGGCCAAAGTTCTCCGCATTCCTGCTCAGGCTCTCCCCAAGGCAGCTCAACTGAGCGCCAAGTCCAAAGACACCAAAACAGTTCACAGGTAAGGCCTTTCCAGTTTGCAGTCTCGCTGCTACTGAACTTACAGTTGCGGGCAGGTTTAGACCTATTGAACACACGCAACCACTTGCTAGTCTTCCACTGTTTTAGTCCTCCTCTTGGGGTCCAGAAGTCTCTCACTGACTCTCTGTATCCTCACAGGGGTGATGATAGGCAGATCCCACCAGCCAGAGATGCCTGGAATCCTATCTCCCCGGACTCACGTTGCCCAGATGCAAGGAAGCTGTTACTTGGCCGCCATCTTGCTCTCCTCCCCACATTCTCCTAGTAAAATGATTTTCATTCCTCTGGGTAGATACCAGTTCATATGCATGAAGGGAGGCCCAGTTATCTGGGGCTGGTTTGGAGGGCCTACAAAATGTAAAAAACTGAAACCCTTCTGGTCCACAAGGAAATTTGGAGAACACGAAGTCTAATACCTTTCAATATAAGGCGCTAGTGTGGCCTTCACAAAACAGATGGCTCCTGAAGGGTTATAGCAGTTGTCTCCAACTCATTGCCCCATTGCCAGTGTAATCCCCGATGTGAAATGTTTGCTGAAGCAGATTTACATGATGTCAGATACATGACATGAAGTCACTGGTCTGGCAAACACATTCCTTTTCATCTCCAATAAAGAGTAAAAGCAGGCCAGGCACGGCGACCCACGCCTGTAATCCTGGTACCTTGAGAGGCTGCGGCGGGAGGACAGCTTGAGGTCAAGAGTTCGAGAGGAGTCCCAGTATCATGGTGAGAGTGTCAGGTCAAGAGTTCAAGAGTACTCCCAGTACCCATTTCTATAAAAAAAAAAAAAAAAAATGTAATTAGTGTGGCACAGTGATAGGCACCTATGGCCACCTTATTTGGGAGGGTGAAGGAGAAGGGTCACTTGAGTTCAGGAGTTCGAGGTTGCAGTGAGTTATGATGATGCCACTGCACTCAGACAACAGAGGAAGACTCTGTTTAAAAAAGAAAAAAAAAAAAATAGACCAAAAGCAATTTACATCCATGTGAGATGGGCAAGAGCATACTTTAACAGCCCTTTCCCAAAGCTATATTAACTCTTCTGCTCTCTGCCATGACATAAGCCAAGGAGGCCTGGACTGTCTGGACATCCAGCACTGATCTACCTAATCAGCTGTGCTGACTGGATCAGATGAACTTCGAAGCTGCTTTTGTAGAGATTCTTCCTATTACGACTAGCTTTAAGCTCATATGTTGGAAGCTTTAGTAGAAAACATGTTTTCCTGAGAGTTTGAGATCAATCTTGCAAAGATTCAAAAAAGTACCACATCAGTAAAATTTTTTAGGATCAGTGACCTGGAGTATGCCAGTATTATCACACATCAGGTTCTGGAGACAGCATATTTCACACATGCAAATAGTGCTTCAGCCCATTTACTGAGCAATGAGAGGGAGGCTGACAGTTTTGGTGAGATCCAGAGAAGGAAAGGGTCTGCAGCAGGTTGAGGCTATAGTACAAACAGCCTTCATACTTGGGCCATATAGCCCAGCAGACCTTATAGTACTAAATGAATCTATAATGGGAAATGATGCTGTGTGGATTTTGCAGTATGTTCCAGTTGGCGAATGCTAACATTAGACACCAACAGTTCTAGAGGAAGGCCATGGCATTTGCAGAAAAGAATTAGCCAAATGAGAGCACAACACGAACAAGAACCAGGGCATAAGTAACTGACCCAGATTCCCACGAGAGGCTCCAGTTTCCACAGCTGTTTGTCCTTCAGCTCACACCTGTGGCCGGTGGGGTGCTTTCTGTCCAGAAAACAGATTGAAAAGACCAATCTCAGTTCACAGATGGGCTGGCTGAGTGTGTGTGCAGCCACAAACGGCAGCCATTGCCCTATGTACTCTCTGGGGAGAGGAGGGTCCTGAAAAAAATGATGATAGAAAAATTCTCTACAAAAGCAGCTTCAAGTGTGGAAAGCTCTTGGAGAAGGGGTCTTCCAAAGCCACCCGCTTACCTCAATCTCAGGACAGCTCTGAAGGACTTGGCAGCATTGCGGTGAGATGGGCTGAGGCCTCGTCTACAACTAAATTACAGTTCGGCCTCCCCCAATGCCCTGCTTTCCTCACAGCCTTCCAGACATCCTTTCCAAGACCACACTGCAGTAACCCACCTGCACAGAAATCTCCATTTCGATCTGTTTCCCAGGAAACCCAACCTGCAACCATTATAAAAATAATAAGCATAATGAGTCAGGATTAAAAGTTCTGCAGTCTGGAAAGTCTGTGAGGAGGCAAGGAGAAATGTTAGTCCTGCTTATAAGGTCAAGTTATCTATTTTAATATTTGCTTTTTTTAGTTCTCTTCATTTCAAAAGTGGAGACAGACACTTTGAGCTCCGGTATGGACTTGGTGACATTTTACGTGGGATGACCACTCTACTATCTGACAGCAGGGGGCGATTTTGCCTGTGATGCGTACTAACAAATTACTTTTTCACTATTTTTCTGCAGCAAGGAGAGGGAGGTTAGTTCCCAAAAGGCTAATGCTTGCTGGTGGAATTGAGAGTTCTCTAGAGATCCACTTATTATACATCTATAACTGTATTTAAAGGCAAGGAGGGTAATTAACATCCAATATTGGGGGAAAAGGTACACGCAGCATAGGAACAGCCATATTTGGGAGGATGTTTTGCAAAGGGTAAATATTTTTTCCCCCTTTATTTGCAAATTATTTTTGGTTGGATCTTAGATACAAAGAACTGCATCACAGTCCTACATTCATCACAGGCATTCCTCGTTTGTACATAAAGGCTGTCTTTTATTTCTTTGTTGCTCATTTGTTGGTTTAATAATATTGTGAACAATTTAATGACAATTGCAAAATTACTGTCCACCAGAAAAGTAAAGTGATGAAAATAACTTACATCCATTATGAAACTTTTGTCCATCGTATTCCCCTTTTGTCAGCTTAATATGCGTGTTCCTCGTTGCCTCATTTTCCTTTCAATATAATTTAATTACACTTGTATGTATTTAATAATGGTATATACTTATGTTTTTGTTGTTTTTGAGTTTATAGAAAGGGTATCTTTATCACTTCGTAGGTTTGATGTTTCTAATAAAAAAGAATGTAATCTCTAAAGACTTTTTTCACTTAAAATTATATTCCTAAAATTTACCCAAATTGTCACATTTTGCTGTGTTTATTCATTGTGTATATTGACTTTTATCTTATTTTATTTTATTTTTGCTCTGGTAAAGATAATTCGTTAACTCTTAGCAATACCACAATCTTACTCCTTTGTGGAAATTTATCTGTAGACATCACTCCTTTTTCTCTCTTTATTCAAAAATACATCTTTTTCTTTACTCCCTCTCTCTTTGTTCACAATATCCTTGTTTATTTTATTCAGTATCTTGTACACGCCTTGCTTTTTATCTTTTTCCAACACAGGTTCAAGGAACTCTGGAATCTCTTGTTGAGTCTCAGGAGGAGGGGGCGCTTGCTTCTCCAGAAAACCAGAACAGAGAAATTTGAAATACCTTTAATATAATGCCCCATTTGAATACCTCCTGTGCTTACACATAAACCTTGTTCTTGTGGGTCCCTTAAGCCCACCTGAGGCCTTACACCAGTTGAGCTGTTTATAAAGATTCATTTGGTTGGGTATAAAGAAATCTCCTGCGGTATTGAAAACACATCCCTCAGAGAATAAAGGACCAAGCTGTTGGGCATAATGAAAAGCAAGTACTAAGCCCAAGCCACACAGGCACTCCACACACCTGGAACAACAGCCTGATGCTTTGGGGAGACAATAGCAGAAAACGAATCTCATGTGTATTCCAGATGGTTCTGAAGGATCACAGACAAAAAAGCCTTTGGCCCCACCCCCTTCTCAGAACACCTCTGATTAAAATGTCCTGTGACTCCCAGCTAAATATTAAAAACTAAGTGATCAAATAAACCCCAGTATGTGACAGATTACCCTATCCTCCCAACTTGCCCATGAGTACCAAGTCATCTTGCAGGAACAAATTATAAGCCCCCAAATTTTGCTTCACCCAGTGGATGTAACGACTAATAGAACACACAGATCTCCACACTGAAGTGAATACAGATGGGAGTTTAAAACAAATGAGTTGAGATCCACAATGGTAGAGAGACCAGGCGGGAGAGAGAAATCTCCAGTTACAAGGAGTAGCAGCCATTGATGGTATGGTCACATTTCTGAAGATATAGGAAGAACACACTTTCACCATTCACAACAGCTTTTAAAAGAGCAAATATTTTCTATTCATTCCAAAGAAAATTATGTTTGTGAGACTAGAAAATTGTGTGGATGCAAATTCTCCAACCTAGTAATTATCTCTGATCCATTTCAATAAGCAAAGGTTTGGGGAAATTATTCATGTATGAATCATTTCACTGCTTTTGATTTGCAGAATAGATTGGAACTGTATGAATAAGAGACCTTCAACTCCTATTAACATTTTTGCATGCAATAGAGGCTCTCCAGAAATTAAAAGACAAATATTGGTAAATCAACAAAAGAAAACATTATTTTATTTCACCTTGAGCTCACCCACTGCCTATCTTCTCTCCATCCTTGGAAATTTTTCTTTTGAGCTGACCCAGCTAGAATGTAGGCAGTTGATGAAGAGGTGGGGGAGGGTATTGTAACTGAAAAGAGCTGCCTGAGCAAAGGTAAGACTTCATGGAGTGGGGAAAAAAAGAAGTGATTTCTTTGGTTGAATTGCAGGGTTCCTGTGGGGAATTGGTTGTAGAGAGGAGGCAGAATGTGGAGGTATTTGTATGGCAGGAAAATTGGAAGCCACAGAAGCCACGGGGGTGACAGTGTGTGAGTGTGTGTCTGTGTGGATGTGTACAGGGGATGGGTATTGTCCAAGGACTTAGGATAACCAGTGATCACTGGTTAAAGCACTATGATAAAAACTGAAAGGCCAGTATCAGACAGACCACAGCTAAAGTACTAGTTCTGCTACTTATTAACTGCAACCTTGGGCACATCACTTACCTGGTCTAAGCAAAATTACTCCTCTCTAAAATGGAGATAATATTAACAATTTCTAATTCATATGGTGGTTAAAAGGATTAAATAAAATTGTCTACATAAAGTATAAGACACAATGTAATATCAAGTGTATATATTAGTGACTATTACCATCTTCATCATTAGAATTATTATTTTAGAAAAATTCATTCTCTATATAAGAGTGATAGAAATATCCATTTGTTATTACACATGATTATGATATAAAGAGCCCAATTGCCATCAATCATACAAAGTAGCTTGAATACATGCGGTTTTCATTTGGAAGAGCTTTCAAATGAAAGCTCTTTCTTGAAATAAGCATTGCAAATTTGTTATTTGAAATGTCCTTATGGCAATGTGAACTTTATCTCACAAAATTACAAAGAATAAACAGAAGTTAAACTTTAAGTTTCTCTGTGAATTTTCTGTGAAAAAAAAAAAAAAAACTGGCCAAAGTCTAAAAGAAAGATCTAACTCCCACATTAAAGGCAAGTCTGTACAGAGACCATACAGTAATGGCAGGATCCGCTGGGAATCGCCTCCCTCAGGGAGGAGCAGGGGAACTGCAGATTGTAGCAGATGGGGATTATGTTTTCTTTGTTTGCTTTGTCGGTCTGAGGCACAAGAACATGATGGGAGTTACTCAATTGCAGAATGAGGCAATTCCATACCCACCTAGTGCCTCTAGTTTTCTTTTTATAGAAGGAATGAGGAAATTGAAAGGAAAAGCCGTGCTCATTTTCTAAATAAGTAATTTAAAAGTCAAGCTAAACAGACTTATGTTTCCAGTTTTAAGTGGATGACTGTGGGAAGCAGAGTAAAGCTTACTGACTTAAGGATGAGGTATCCAAGATCAAATCCCAGCTCTTTATTTACAGAGAGGTAGACTTACTTATTGGTGGACTATACTACCTCATTAATAAAAGGAAAGGGTTTGAATTAGATGACTCAAAGTTTCCTTCCAGGCCCCAAGTTTTGATTCTATATTAGCCACATTTTACATAGTAGTGCCTCCTAACTCCTCCAAAATAGATATAATCTTTCCTGTCATTAAAAACCTGTCTGATTTTCTCTTCTTTTAGAGCCCCTGGGGAAGAAATAAAAATCCTGAACAGACCGATAACAAGCAGTGAGACTGAGGTGATAATAAAAAAAAAACTCCCCACAAATAAAGCTCCTGACCGGATGGATTCATAGCTGAATCTATCTGTAGGTTCTACCGGACCTTCAAAGAAGAACTGGCACTTAGCCTACAGAAATTATTCCATAGCATCGGGAAGGAAAGAATCCTCCCCAACTCATTCTATGACGCCAGTATCATCTTGATATCAATGCCAGGAAAGACACCACAAGAAAGGGAACTGTGGACCTGTCCCTATAAACATAGGTGCAAAAATTCTCAACAAAATACTAGCAAACCAAATTCAACGCCACATCCAAAATGCATTTTACCATGATCAAGTGGGTTTCACCCTAAGGATACAAGGGTGGTTCAACATATGCAAATCAATAAACATGATTCACCACATAAACAGTAGCAAAAGCAAACATTATACGAGCATCTCAATAGATATAGAGAACTCAAAAAATCCACCTCACTTTCGTGATGAAAACCCTCAAAACATTAGGCATACAAGGAACATGCCTCAAAATTAGAAAAGCCATGAATGGAACCCATGGCCAACATCATACTGAATGGGGGAAAGTTGAAAGTATTCCCATTGAGAACTAGAGCATGCATGCTCAGTGTCATCAGTTCTGTTCAATATAGTACTGGATGTCCCAGCCAGAGCAATTAGACGAAAGAAAGAAACAAAAAGCAGGGAAATCAGAAAAGAGGAGGCCAAAGTATCCTGCTTGCCAGTGACATGATTTTTTACCAAAAAACCCTAGAGACTCCATCAAAAGACTCCTAGAATTGATATATTAAATTCAGTGAAGTCTCAGGTTACAAAATCAATGTATACAAATCAGTAGAATTTCTGTATATGAACAAGTCAATCTGAGATCAAATCAAGAACTTAATACCATTTACAATAGCATCAAAAAAGGAAAAAAACACTTAGGAATATACTGAACATAGTTGATGAAATATTTCTATAAGGAGAACTACAAGACACTAATGAAAGAAGTTGTAGGTGACAAATAAATGGAAGAACATCCTATACTCAAGGACTGGTAGAATAAAAATCATTAAAATGTTCATACTGCCCAAAGTGATTCATAGATTCAATTCAATTCCCATCAAAATACCAATGTCTTATTTCAAAGATCTAGAAAAAATAATCCTAAGCTTCATTGGGAACCAGAAACTGAGGCCAAGCAGCCAAAGCAACCTTAAACAAAAAGAAAGAGTCAGGAAGCATCACAAACCCATGACTTCAGTTATACCACAAGGGTATGGTAACAAAAACAGCATGATATTGGTATAAAAGTAGAGACATAGGCCATGGAACTCAATGACAACTCAGAAATAAAACCGTATAGCTACAACCAACTGATCTTCAGCAAAGCAGACAAAAGCATCCTGAGGCAAGGGCACCTATTCAATAAATAGTGTTGGGAAAACTGGATAGCCTCGCAGAAGAATGAAACAGGGCCCCTGTCCCTCACCATACACACAAATTAATTCAAGATGGATTAAAGATTTAAATATAAGGCATGAAAACATAAAAATTCTAGAAGTGGACATAGGAAAAACTCTTCTAGACATAGGCCTAGGCAAAGAATTTATGACTGAGAACCCAAATCCAAATACAGCAACAGCAGATGTAAATAAATGGGGCTTATTTGAATTAAAAACTTCTGCATTGCCAAGGAAACAAAAGAGTAAACAAGCAACCTATAGAATGGGAGAAAATATTTGCAAACTATTCATCTGACAAAGGACTCATACATATATGTAGACTCTACAAAGAACTCAAAGAAATCACCAAGAGATAAACAAACCCCAGCAAAAACTGGATAAAAGACATGAACTGAATTTTCTTCAAAAGGAGGTTGACAAATGGCTGATAAACATGCCAAACATTCAACATGATTAATCATCAGAGAAATACAAATTAAAACCACAGAGAGATGCCACTTACCTTGTCAGAATGACTATTGTTAGAAAACAGAAAAACCACAGATGTTAAAGTGGATGCAGAGAAAAAGGAATGCTGACCCTGTGTTGCTGGGTCTGCAAAATGGTACGATCCCTGTGGAAAATATACGGGATTCCTGAAAGAGCAAAAAGCATACCCACCGTTCAAGCCAGCAGTCCCACTACTAGTTATCTACCCAAAAGAAAAGATAGAATTGTGTCAAAAATATACAATTCATCTGTAGATAAATAAATTGTGCTGTATATATATACTATATAGATATGTTACACACACACACACACACACACACCCTATGGAGTAGTATTCAGCCATAAAAAATAATTAAATAATGTCTTCTTTTTGCAGTATTTGTCTTTAATTCCATATAAATTTCTTATAGATGATAAAATCAACTTGCTGAGGTGAAACAACAAAAAAAAGAGAAATCAAAGCAAGAAGCATCTGTGCCCCAAACAGTGCAAGGTAAGAGCATTTCAAGGTGAGCAGGATTGGGAAGGGAGGGGGCTCCAATTTTTCAAGCTGAAGTTACACAATTGAAACTACTACATTTTTTTATTCCTTCCATAGAAAATGCTAGAGAAATTTTTAGCCCAAAATATATGCTGACTTTGTACAAACAGTGTAAAAAGAGTTTTTTTTTTTATTATGGCATTAGGAAAAATTAATAATTTTTTTTTGTTGTTATTGTTAAGCAGGCCCAGGCCAGGATCAAACTTGCCACCTCTGGTGCACAGGGCCAGTGCTCCTACCACTGATCTACAGGCACCCAGCCAAAATTAATCAATTTTTATTCAAGGAATTTCACATTTGATTCTTTTTGCTATTCATCAAGGGTAGTTCTAGTGCCTCAAAGGCTGGAGCCACTGATAATTTACCTTTAAGACCTCCCTTTTTAGTAGAACAGATCCTCAATCCATGGTTCCTGTCAGCTCTGCATAACAATAACATAAAAGTTTGCATCTCTAAAGATGACCATATAATGACACTCCCTTACATCCACAAACCACTTAGTTTTAGCTATCCAGAAGAGTCACAATGAGAATTAGCTAGACAAAGCACAAGTGCAAGGCACAAGAGATTCAGGTATGCACTGAATGTCTGCTGTAAATCTATTACACAATCACAGTGGCTTACTTTGTTTTTCTGCTTAGGCAGTGTTCACCTATGTAATGGAGGTAAAACAATAGTCTAATAAAGGTTAACAAAATGCCCACAATAGGCTGAGGGCTAGCAAAGTAGCAGGTAGAAAACCTAGTGGGAAGTTTTTTTATGGTCATGTTCATAGCAACTGAAAAACTGCATTATGAAAGCCATGATAGTGACCATTCAACAATGTCTTTGTCAGTAACGTGAATGGAACTGGATGCCATCCTAAGTGAAGGATCTCAGGAATAAAAAAACAAATACCCTTGTTCTCAGTAATAAGTAGGAGCTAAACGATGAGGATGAGTACAGGTGCGCACAAAGAGATATATAAAGGACATTGGAAACTAAGAAAAGGGGAGGTTAGGAAGGGAGAGAGGGATAAAATCATAGCTATGAGGTTCAACGAACACTGTCCTGGTGATGGGCACACTGAAACTCCATTATACAGCACAACCATGTAACAAAAACACTTGCAGCCCCTTAATATTTTCAAATTTATAAAAGAATGCTTAGCATGCTCTGGTTTGGATTATATTTAAATATATGTCTATCTCTTCATTTCTGCCTAATTGACTGTAAGATTCTTTAAGGTAGGAGGTAGTTTTTAGTCATATTTGCATCCCTCCAAATCATTTCATGGTACCTTGTGATCCATCAATGTATAAAAAGAATTGTATACCATGGCCAAGTGAGACTTTTTCCAAGTATCCAAGACTGGTTCAACATTCAAAAATCAATTAGTATAATCCGGTGTATCAATAGGCTAAAGAAGACAAAACATATGATCCTATCAGTTGATGTAGAAAAAATATTTGACACTATCCAACACCCCCATTCAAAAAAAAATTCTCAGCAAACTAGGAATAGTGAACATCCTCAACTCGATAAATAACATCTATAAAAAATATACAGCTGACATCAGCTTTACTCTGAAAGACTAAATGCTTTACCTAAGATTGAGAATGAGGCAAGGATGGTCTTTCTCACTATTCCTCTTCAAAATTATACTAACATCCTAGCTACTGAAATATGAATCTGACGATTAAGTTCACAAACTCATCCTAGAAAAAATGGTACATATCTCATTTCTAAATATCACTGCAGTCACTTTCAAAGTACTACCCAAAACAACAGCAGTGTCTAACCTGCCCTTCTAAGCAATTTTGGAACTCTTTTCCTAGAATGGCCATGAGAGCTGTCCTTGATGTCCTGAATATTATTACAATGTCTTCCCTTCAATATTTCCTTTATCTTAAGGTAAAGAAAAAAGTTATTTGGGGCCAGATCAGGTGAGTATATAGGGTGTTCAAGTACAGTTATCTGTTTATTTGATAAAACTCCCTTGCAAACAGTGCCATGTGAGCTGGTGCATTGTTGTGATGAACGAGCCACACCTTTCTCATGCCAAGATTTTCTGTTCAAATTTTCTTGTTTCCCTATAGATATTTACTTGGTCTTCTATCCTTCTCACGGTCAGCTGATGATTTTGATGTTTTTATAAGGGATGTTTTCTATCCATATTTATACTGCAATTTTCTTCATGGCATTATCCCCATAACCTTGGACTAAAATGTCCCTGATTTCACCTCAACTCTTGCCACATTTAACAAGAAATTTAATGTTTGTTCATTGCTCTAATTCAAGCTCTGATATTCTCACAACAGCACACAAAGACATGCAACGAAAATAATGAACACTCAGCAAGACACCATCACATATCAACACAAACCAGCAGTGAGACACTGATGTACCAAGATTATGAAACCTTACCTAGCTCTGTTTGTACATTGCTTCCAACGTAAGTGCATGGTGGCAAGTTCATTAAAAAAGAAATTAAAAGACACAGAGATTGTAAAGAAATAAAACTGTCTTTGGTCACAAATGGCATATTATCCACAGAAAAAAAAATTCTAAAGAATCTACAAAGAACTCCTAGAACTAATAAGCTAATGTAGTAAGGTCACAAGATACAAGATCAGTATAGAAAAGGAAAATTACTTTTTAAATATAACAGCATTGAATATTTATAATCTAAATTTATAAAAATACCATTTATAATCTCAACAAAAATTGCATAATTATATATAAATATAACATAATATATAAAGAATCTATATGTGGAAAACTATAAAGTTCTGATTCAAAAAGTTAGAATTAAGAAAATCTAAATTTGGGAGATAGTTCGTGTTCATGGATTGTAAACTGATCCATTGTTGCTGAAGGTTCAAGAGGAAGAAAGGTTGAGACTGTGAGGCACAGGAGATTTGGGGGTGGTAAAACAATGGTCTATGGTGCTATAATGGTAGATATGTGATACTATATATTTTTCAAACCCATGAGATTAAACCAATAAACCATTGGCCAGACTAATCAGAAACAGAAAGTAAGATCTCTAATAACTTCAATCAAAAAATAATAAGGAAGAAATAACAATAGATACCAATACCAAAGAACTCCAATGATTTCTACAAAAAACTCTTTGTCCAGAAATATGAAAATGTAGAGGAAAGGGATCAATACCTGGAATCACGCCACCTTCCTAAACTCAACCAGAAAGAATTAGAAATTTTTAATAGGCCCATATCAAGCACTGAAATTCCATCAACAATACAAAATCTTCCAAAAAAGAAAAGCCCAGGACCAGGTGCTTTCACATCAGAATTCTACCAAACCTCAAAAAGGACCTATGTTGCATAACCCTGACTATAGGCTAAAATCATTAATGAATATCGATGCAAAAGTATTCAATAAGATCTTAGTAAATAGAATACAATGACACATTAAAAAAAGTGTCATCATCAAGGAGGTTTTATCCCAAAGATGCAAGGTTAGTTCAACATATTAAATCCATAAATGTAATTCACCACATAAGTAACATCAAAAACATACACCATATGAGTCTCTCAATTGATGCAGAAAAGGATTTTGAACTCATTTTAACCAGAAAGGCATTTGGACCAGAATGTTTATTGCAGCTCATTTCATAATTATCAAATCATGGAAGCAACCCAAATGTCCATCGAACCATGAATGGATTAACAAACTGTGGCATATGTATTCATGGAGTACTATTCAGTCATAAGAAAATATGGAGATTTTGCATCTTTTATATTTACCTTGATGGAGTTGAAATACATTCATTATAGTAAAGTATCTCAAGAATGGAAAAAAAGAGTATTCAATGTACTCGATACTATTATGAAACCAAAATATAAACACTTAAACATTCATATAAATGAAAAACACAAATGCAGTCTTGCAAAAGAGCAGGAAGAAGAGGATGAGGGAGGGGAGGGAGGAGGGAGATCAGTGGAGGAGGGAGGGCATTTGGTGGAATCTCATCTAATGTGCACAATGCAAGCGTACACTTCATAATGGCTAAGAGTAGATTGTAAATGTCTTACCACAAAAAATAAGTAAGTGAGATGATGGTTATGTTAACCAGTTTGATTTAAGCATTCCACATTGTAAATCAAATTATCACAAAATAAAAAAAGAAGTTAAAACAATGTAACCTAAAATTTTTTGCCCTTGTATTAATTTAAAAAAATGGAAAACATGGGATTTACAGCACAATGAGTAATCTTTAACTTGTGCTAATTTTTAAAAAATCATTTAGGCGATCTTGACAACCTAGGAAGAAAAGCAGACTGGGAGTAGAGAATCTAGCTGTGTTACAAATATAAAGAACTACCTCACTAAATAGGATGGGGAAAAAGTTCTGACCTAAGCAATGCTGGAAATAAGTAAATGCTACAGGGAAAAGGGCAAAATAAACTGTACACAAGCAATATGCTCTAATTCATAAAGCTTTCTGCCAACAGTACAGGTTGCCAATTTGGAAACAATTATGCAAGAACAACTAAATAAATGGATGACAGTGGAAACTAGGTTTCTCAATGTTAATGTGGGAGATTATAGAAAAGGAGAGAATTGGAATGATCAATATGGCACTTGACTGAAATTGGATACACCAATATGCACTCATGTTTAGCTTAATACAGATACATACAGCTACATCAGAAATATTTGTAGGTATATATGTGTATACAGTATGTGTGTGTGTGTGTGTCTCTGTCAGCTTGGAGAGCTTGGAAACAATAACACCCTAGTATCAAAGAGCACAAATACTGCTCAAATCTAGATTTTTAATACCATTCTCCAATAAAAAGAAGAATAAAAGGGCTCCTTGGGAAAAAGTGGTTGAATCTAGGATTAAGGAAGGAAATTTGCAAGATGAATATGGAAGGAAACATTCAAACGTGCACACATACAGACACACAGTTATGGGCATATGTCAAAGGGACACGGGAGATAACCAAAGCATTCTCAATAGCCAAAATTGGTACAATTGGAGCAAAATAAATAAAGCAGTATTAGATTACAACCCAAAGTACAAAATGAACATCCTTATAGAGTCTGTATGGACATAAATAAAAGATTGAACAAATAAATGAATGGAAGAGAAAAAACGAAATCTCTCAGAGAGAAGAAATTCAACTAATTTATGTCAATATTTTGCCTTTGGAGAAGTGGAACTCCCTAACCAAGGTTGGAATCCAGGTATATTCAGGGGCATAAATCCACTCAGTTTTGTTGTTTCCTCCACAGCACTTCAGCAATCTATGAATTGTAAGAGAGAAAGAAAGCAGATACATGAATTGATTTAAGACTGAGGTTTGAGGTAAGGGTGCAATAGAAATAGAAAGAAATTAGGATACTGAAGATGCTAGCTGGCAAGTTGCTGACATGATGATTATGATGTGTAGGCTAACTAGGGGCAGATTTGAGGCTTCAAAAGAGGCAATGATCTGGATGAAAAGAAGGACCAAGTCCCACAGGAAAGGAGTGAAGGGAGGCTAGCAATGAAATTGGGGGGTGGCAAAGGGATGAGGGTGGCCTCGTGTAAACGCAAAGTCGCTCAGGGGCAACTTGCATTTGGGGCATCACAGGGAATTGAGGGATGAGAGGAGAGCAAGATCAGACTGCATGGTCTTTAGTCCGAGATTTCAAGCAGGCTTAAAGAGTCTTACCTACTTGTTCTCCCCAATTTGTATCCTACCAAACAGATGACCTCTGTTGTTTAGTAACACAAAGGATCATGAAAATTTGCTTGGCTATTTCTGAGAGGCTGATACTATTTTTTACCCACCAGAAAGAAGCTGATTATTTCTCAAAAGTTTTAGCAAAGTCCTGAATTTACAATAAGTCTTGAGTCTTTCATTTTCAGGATTGAAGAGCATCCTGTCCTCAAGACACAGGCAGAAGTAATAAAGGCAGCAAATCTCAACTCATGGGAAATTGAGCAGTGCCCAGCTAAAAACAATCCAAGTTACACATTCTAAAAAATTCTCCATTGATTGCACTACAGACCTGGTTCCTCTGCTGCTTTGAAATTTGTGTTTCAGTGATGGATGCTACATATCAGGCTGTTGATGGGATGGATGGATGGATGGATGGGTGGGAAGATGGACAATAAAGGTTTCTATAATCTGGCCCCAACCAAATCCTTAGATTTTCTTCTCATTTTGCCTCTTTAATCTCTAAACTCTAACTCATATAAAAATCTGTCAGCCATTCTGTGAACATTCCAGGCCTGTCCGATCTCCCTATCTCTATTGTTCTCTTTCTTACATAGATAACTATTACTTATTCCCTAAGGATCCTCTTAAATGCCACCTCTTCCCCAATTACTGCAAACTTGCAACAGCCTCTCCCTTACCTGTAAGTCTTATGGATAGACTTGACTTGTTTATTTCCAGGAGCTGGTATGCACTCAGTAATATTTATTGAATAAATAAACAAACGAAGCCCTTGATTATACTCAAGTCTCAGAATAGATGACAGTGTGCATTACATTGCAGGTTTTTTCTACAATAAATATTAAACTGTGGTTCCATGTAGTCAAAACTTACATTTTGTCCTAATTTTTATTACCTTCAGATATTATTATACCATAGTAGTAGATGTTTTCCCAAGAGTACCAGAAGCTGCAGATCAATGTGCTGTACTTTTTTTTGTAATCTTGCCTGGCATCTTTTAGGAGTCTTATCCCTGTCAGAAATTTTGAGAAATATTACTGAGCACTGTAGGCCACAGAAATAATCACTGTTAAGTGAGAAAGAAGCAGATTTGAATGTCCATCAGTAAAGAGAGATGTGCATTGGAAGAAGGTTGGAGATCAATGTTAATCGTAAGGAAGACAAGTTCAGAAGCACAGTCCAAAGGGAAGTCAATGCTAACTAGACTTAAAATGGGGACCTTAACCATATCCACCAATTCAAAACACCAATGTTGGAGGAACAAATGAGAGGCTGGAAGAAGGCCTGGCAGCAGCAAGCTATCTATCCAAAAGCCCCTCCATGTCACACTCGCTATTTCTATTTCCACGGTATGGAGGAACCATTTTAGTGGAATCAATATCAGCTGACATTAAGTGGCTGATAGCAAGCTAAGCAAAATAGGACTCTTGATACTTCCCCAAGATTTTTCAATCATACGGCCTGCCCTTTAGCCCAATTCATTATGGCACTCCACCTGATTATTTATTGCTCCTTCCCCTGCTTCAGATCTAAAGCCAGATGCCACCGTTTGATCTCCTCATGCCATTGTCTACGTGAGCTCCTTGTGGCAGTCAATCAAGGAAAAGGAAGTACAAATCTTGGGAAAAGAAAGACAGAACTCACATGAGGCCGGAGCTTAGTGAAGGGGGACAGGCCAACAGAAATCAAAAGACAGCGAATTCAATGTTATGGGGATCTCCAGGTATCAGGACACTAAAAAGAACTGAAACTTGCAGGTGGCCAAGTAGAGGCAGGCAGATGGAGAGAGGCAGCAGCAAAATCAAGCAACAACAAAACCTTGACAGGGAAGAATGTGCTGCCCCGACTTCCCTCCTTACTAACCCAAGAGAGCTTTGGTTCTAAACAAGACTGTTAAGTGGGCTGTGGTATGTCACAGTTGGCTGGAGAAGGAGGTCAGAAGAAAGTGTTTTACCCTCTGGCAAGACAATTTCTAAGACACTCAGGAATGACCAGCATGTGGCCAGCAGCAGCAAAAATGGACAAAGAACACGAAAAGACAAATGACAAAAATATACAAATGGCCAATAAACATGCAAAAACTATTCAAGCTCATTATCAATCACAGAAAAGCCCATTAAAATGCACTTTAATATTAGTCCCAACATTTATGAGGATGATACGTGATACCACATAGGATGCAGGGAAAAGTACACACGGTCACATAGTACTGGCCAGAGGATAGGTGAAAATACTTCTGAAAAGCAGTGATATACATGCATACACTTAAATATATTCCTATATAGAATTAATTCATTCATTTCACAAGTTTTATTGTATTCCCAGTGATAGGTCTTAGAATGGGCATGATCCTTGCCGTCAGAAGCTTACAGTGTAGCGGGGAAGAGAGAAGTTCATCAAATAATCCTGGAATGTATCATTACAATCTGAGATAAATGAATGCTGAGAAGGAAAATCATAAGAAGCTATGAAACCATAAAGGAGTCTCTGGTGTAGTCTTGATGAGTCAAGACAAACTTTATTTCTCAAAGAATTGATATTTCACCTGAGATTCAAAAATAGAACTTGAAGAATTGTGTTCGCAGCCGCCGCCGCGCCGCCGTCGCTGTCTAACGCCAGTGCCGCCTCTAGCTCGCCCAAGAAGAAGCGGGGTAAGTAAGGAGGTCTTTATACCACGGCTGTACAAAGCAGACTGCCCGCAAATCCACCCGTGGTAAAGCACCCAGGAAGCAACTGGCTACAAAAGCCGCTCGCAAGAGTGCGCCCTCTACTGGAGGGGTGAAGAAACTTCATCGCTACAGGCCTGGTACTGTGGCACTACGTGAAGTAAGACGTTATCAGAAGTCCACTGAACTTCTGATTCGCAAACTTCCTTTCCAGCGTCTGGTGCGAGAAATTGCTCAGGACTTTAAGACAGATCTACGCTTCCAGAGCACAGTTATTGGTGCTTTGCAGGAGGCAAGTGAGACCTATCTGGTTAGCCTTTTTGAAGACACCAACCTGTGTGCTATCCATGCCAAACGTGTAACAATTATGCCAAAAGGCATCCAGCTAGCACGCCGCATACGTGGAGAACGTGCTTAAGAGTCCACTATGATGGGAAAACATTTCATTATCAAAAAAAAAAAATTCTCTTCTTCCTGTTATTGGTAGTTCTGAACGTTAGATTTTTTTTTCCCCCCATGGGGTCAAAAGATACTTAAGTATATGATTGCGACTGGAAAAATAGGGGACAGAAATCAGGTATTGGCAGTTTTTCCATTTTCATTTGTGTGTGAATTTTTAATATAAAATGCGGAGATGTGCAGCATTAATGCAAGTCAAAATGTTTCAGTGAACAAGTTTCAGCAGTTCAACTTTATAACAATTATAAATCTGTTAAATTTTTCTGGACAATGCCAGCATTTGGATTTTTTTAAAACAAGTAAATTTCTTATTGACGGCAACTAAATGGTGTTTGTAGCATTTTTATCATACAGTAGATTCCATCCATTCACTATACTTTTCTAACTGAGTTGTCCTACATGCAAGCACATGTTTTTAATGTTGTCTGTCTTCTGTGCTGTTCCTGTAAGTTTGCTATTAAAATACATTAAACTGTAAAAAAAAAAAAAAAAAATAGAACTTGAAGAGGTGAGCGTTCTTGCAGAGAGGGGGGTGAAGGTTCCAATCAGAACCAATAGCATAGGCAAAGCTCCTGTAGCAGGAAAGGTCCAGCACATTACCATGTTAGTCTTCATGTTTAAGGAGCTAAGAAAATATCATTGTCAGGATTGTGGAGCAGATGAGCGAAGATGTGGTAAAAAGATATAGGATGACTATTCCACTTTTAAGCTGGCAGAGAAAAAAAAATTTGAGACAAAGTCTCTCTGTTACTCCGGTTAGGGTGCCATGGCCTCAGCCTAGCTCTCAACGACCTCAAACTCCTGCCTCAGCCTCCCAAGTAGCTGGGACTACAGGCACCATTACCATGTCCAGCTAATTTTTTCTATTTTTAGTAAAAATAGAGTCTCACTTTACTCAGGTTGGATGCTTCCACCTACACCTCCCAGAGTACCAGGATTATGGGCATGAGCTCCTGTGCTTAATTCCAGAGAAATCTTTTAAGAAGGAGAAGTAATTGTGTCGGGACTTTAGAATGACCTAGTAAGGAGTTCAGGGCCCCATGCTTCAGTAAAAACAACTTAGATGGCAAAAATTATGTAATTATATATAGATAAATCATTAAATTATCCGAAAATTGTCTTTAAGGACATACAACAAATGAAGCACCATACATTCAAGAAAGCCAACTAGCTCTCAGTAACAACAGTGAGAGTGGCATTTGAACCACAACCCACTCCCTTGTCACCTGCTCTGAGGTCCATCTTAGGGAAGTCCCACCCTGTGTGGGGTCCGCCAGGCCGGAGCAGCAAGAAGGCAGCTCTCTCTCCCCTCAGCTCCCAGGCTGAGGCTTTAGTTTGCCCTAAAAGGTCAAAGCCACTTTCATTTCTCACGTCACAGGATCCAGTTCCAGGACTGAGAGGATCATCTATCCACCCCGACCCCCACGCAGCTCCAACTCACAGGCTGAAAGCTCCGCCTCAGGCACAGCAGGGCTGAGAAAACTGGTGCTCAGAGGAGAGGGGCAAAGGCTGGAGTTCATTTCTATGAGAACAATAATTTTTTAAACAGATTTTAGTCTTAGTTACACAAATCCCATAAATTCTCCTAAATGAATGTACATTTGGGGCAAACTGTGAATTGTGAATTATAGTTCAATAAAGCTGCTTCAAAAATTGTCTGAAGCTTTTACTGACATTTCCTTGTTTAGACTTACAGAAAGGAATCAGTTTCAAGACAAGCTACCAGAACTCTCAAAACCACTAAAATCTTACCTAAACTCCAGAATCAGCCAAGAAAACATCAGATGAAAACTTTCTGGGTGATAGGTGACATACAAAATAGGGAGGTTTTTTTTCTTATTCATATACAGTAATTACTAGTTACAGTTTGAAGCTGAGAAGCCCCTCCAAATTCACAGTTGTCTACAATAAGTCACCATACTGTCCTACTTGGCTAGATGTTGACAATCAGCTTATTTTAGAAAGATTCAATAATGTTAATATGTCTATTTTCACTAAATTGTTCTGTAGATAAAACACGATTCCCCTGTAATTCTTGCAGGATCTTGTGCTTGAATTGACAACCATGTTTTCAAATGTGTATGGAAATCTAAAGTCTTATAATGGTGATAGCAATCTTTAAAATAATTAAATATAATCTTTAAAAATAGCAAAGTAATAGTAAAGGTAAAGGTACAGTAATCAAGAGGGTGTACTATTAGAATAAAGATAGACAAACACATCAACTTAACCGGGCAGCAAGCTGAGATATAGATCTACAAATATATGCTTATTTGATTCTCTACAAAGGCACCAAAAAAGTCCAGTGGGAAAAGGAAAAGTTTCTAAACAAATGCTGACAAAACTATATATGCACACACACACACAAAAAAAATCTCAACTCTTACTTCATATCCTGATCCAAAATTAAATCAAGATGGATTATAAATCTAAATACAAAATCTAGAAATAGAATATATTTAAAAGAAAACAGGAGAAAATTGGGCAGCACCTGTGGCTCAGCGGGTAGGGCGCCGGACCCACGTATGGAGGATGGCGGGTTCAAACCCGGCCCTGGCCAAACTGCAACAAAAAAAATAGCCGGGCGTTGTGGCGGGCACCTGTGGTCCCAGCTACTCGGGAGGCTGAGGCAGGAGAATCGCCTGGGCCCTGGAGTTGGAGGTTGCTGTGAGCTGTGTGACGCCATGACACTCTACCAAGGGCGATAAGGTGAGACCCTGTCTCTACAAAAAAAAAAAAAAAAAAGAAAACAGGAGAAAAGTTTCATGTTTGGGAAAATGGGTAAATGGGTTTCTTAAAGAGAATAAATTAAAGGATTGAAAAAATAAATTTATCAATATTAAAAATTGCATATTAAAACTCATCTTTAAGAAAATTAATTAGCAAACTACAGATTGGGAGAAAATATTTACTAAACATGTTTCTGATGAAGGGCAGGATTTATATATCTAGGATATATAAATAACACCTACAACTTAATGATATAAAGGTGAGAAGCCCAATAAAAACCTAGGTGAAATGTCTAAGTAAATATTTCATTTTTAAAATGAATATATGAAAAGCCAATAATTACATGAAAAAGTGCTCAATGTCATTAGTCATTAAAGAAATGAGATACTAGTAAAAATCCACCACAAGGCTAAGATTAAAATAGTTACCAACATCAAATATTAGCTAAATGCAGATTCACATATAGTTTTGATCGAGTGCAAAATGTTGCTTTGATAAACACTTTCTTTAAAAATTACATATAAATCTTCCTTATGAGGCAAAAATCCCACTTCAAGGTGGTTACTCAAGATAAAAATACGTTCACAAAAAGACTTGTATAAAACGTTCACAGCAGCTTATTCAAAATAGCCAAAATTGGAAAAAACTCCCAGATGTTCATTGCTAGGAGAATACACAAACTGTGGCGTATTCATACAATGAAACGCAGTTACTCTGCAATAAGAAAAATCCTTGCAACGACATGATCAAGCTCAAAAACCCTCTGATTGATGAGAGAAGTCTTACAAAAAAGTATTCATATCATATGATTCTCTTTCCATGATGGAATAGGCAAGTTGATCTACTTTAGAAAAAAACACACATCCTCTTGGATGAGAAGGTGACAGTTGACGTAGATAAAGAACAATTATCTAAAGAACAACAACCCTTTTTGGGTTGAGAGCAATGTTCTGTTTGTTGTTGGGAGTTTGCCATATGTATATGTTTGTATTTGTCACTTAGAACTTCTACATTTCATTTATAAATTTTACTGCAAAAGAAAAATGCTACAAACGTATGGTGAACTCTAGTTAATCTCACACATGCTGAAGTACCTAGCAAGAAGGGTATTGATATCTGAAATTTACTTTGAAATGCATCATGAAATAAGATGGACTGTTAGAATGACAAATGTGTTGATAAACCAAATATAGTAAAATATTTATGGTGGAATCTAGGTGATGAGTATATGTGTTTACTGTAAGATTCCTTCAAATTTACTCAATGTTTTTTTAATGATCAAAAGCTGGGAAAATAAGCAGAAGAACTGTTTTTATTCTTCTGAATCTCTTTATGGGTCATGAAATCCTCCTCCAAAGTAATCCCCAAAAGACTTTCCTCATTTATCACTGGCAGGGACCCAGACAGATATCTACATTACCAGCGTATTATGGAGTAGAACTGCTTGATAATGATTTGCAAGAGCCAATTGTTAGATTCCTAGGAATTTTTTGAGCCAGTTGATTTCACAGTGGTAACTTGAATTGGCCAAATTAGGAGTATTGTTAAGAGCTACAAGTCAGGGTACTTTTTTAAATAGCCTGTTGTTAAACATTTCCCAATATGCCTCTGACTGTCCAGTTTCAATGACCTAGAGCAAAGAAGATAAAACACAATAATATAAATTAAGAAAGACATATTTAAGTTACAAGTCAGAATGTGAATACTTGAACCAAATCAGGTCTTTTCCAGCATGAAAGAAAATAAAAATGACTAATGATAGGCAAACAATAATGTCTGTCACATATACATATACTGATAGCAAATTACAGGCATCAATTAAACCATTTAATCTTTGTAACCAAATTGTCATGTCATTAAATATGTCATATAAGTTTTGATAATTTATTTAAGGATTTTAATTTCATGTTTTTAATCTATTTATTTTTATTCAGACATGAACCATAGCAGCCATTAATTTTTTCAGTGAATTAGTGATCTACTTTTTTAAATTTTGTGTAAAATTAAGTGGTAATAAAGTTTATTTACATATTTTTTTTCAGGTTAGTATTAGGGTACATGAGATTAGGCTACATTATTTGTGTTGGTAAGGTACATACTTGTATTTTTAATAAAAGTCAAAGCTCTAGATTAAACCAAAGCATAGAAGTTCTTTATTAAGTTGTACACAGTAATTGGTTGAAATAGGTTATGGAGTAAAAAACATTGCTTTCTTTGTTAGCAACTAAATTCCTTTTTTTTTTTTAATGTAATGAAACTAGAATAATTGAGTTAGACCCTTCCCATTTTCTATGACTGATCTAAATACTGAGAGGTATACAGCAAAAATGCTCAGTTCCAGCTGTATATTAAAATGTCCTGGGAAGCTTTGATTGCGAGAGAGAAAGAAAGGGAGGGAGGGAGAGAGGAGTTAAAAAAATATATTTTTGAAGCAATTATGGACAAACTTCACACAGAAAACTTTTCCACTAATACAATTAGAGAAAATTATGTTATAAGTCTGTTTCATCGCATCAGAAAACTCGAGGAAGTGAAAATATGGAAGAAGAAGATGGAGAATAGAAGCCCAGAGTGGTAAAGCTGGAATCAGATCCCACTTTCTATTGCTCCTAGCATGCCTTTGGGGAAGGTCTCGGTGGTCCTTATCGTTTAAGTAGTATTTGAAATAGATATCGTAGAATATACATCTGTAATCAACTTTTTGCTCATGCAGGTTTGAGGATTCAGTTCCCTCAAATATTTAGTAGACGTCTTGTCCATTTCCTTCTAAAAAGTTCCTTGAGTCGGTAACCATATACAAAGTTCTTTCCTAGACAAAGCTCTTTCCTTTTACACTTGAGTTTTATTCTTGCTTCACCATGCCTCTCTCTCAACTCAATGATGCCACATGAAATAAGCAGTGTGATTTAAAAAAAATCAAAGCCTCCAAATCTACTCTTTGGGGTTTAATGGGCTTTTAAATCCTGGTGATGACCCCAATTTAGGAACTCTGTATTCATCTCTTTAGTCTAACATCTTCTCAAGCATCAGGTACAAGCCAACCAACATGTACTAACTCTGACTCAGTAGTTAGTAAATAGTACTAACTCAGTAAATAGTTTGCCTTTCCATCTACTGCAGTTGGTAGTTCTGTACTGTAAGCCCCAGAAGTCTGACAGTTTACACTTCCAATCCAATGGAACTATTACCATGTCCCCTCATGGCAGTGTTGCTCCTTAGGGATTAAGTACTCTCAACCATAAAACCCATTGCAGGTATAGAAAGCAAATTTTGGAACAGAGATTTTTAGGAGTAATATTGACTGGAGCCACTCACATTTTTACTCTCTATATTCCTACATTTTATGGTTACAAAGAAGTAACTCAACTACTGGTTGTTGAGTTAGAGCATATGATGTATTCTGTAGTTCAGCTCCATCATCTTTCCTTTCAAGATGTTGCCTCTCAGCTGGCAGGTAAACTGAGTCAACAATAGGCCAGTTTATCAGTCTTAGTTCTATTTCTTCAAGGTAATGGTTACAGGAGAACACTGAAAAAGCATGGATGTGAGCCACTGGTTCTGTTTTTTTGCTGTAAAATTAATTTCTTGGTCTAAAGAAGTCACGTTGTATGATGGTAAATGGGGAGTTTAAAGAATCTATTGATGGAAATGCTGGCAAAAATAACTGTACATGGAAAAGATCTATTTTTATATAGCATAATTGGTTCTTCTACCAAAGACAACATGCTGTCCTCCAGGATAAAAGAGTCTAATATAATCAATGTATCACTAAATGGCTGCCTGGACCCATAGTACCATATCAGAGGCTCAAAGTTAGATTCTAGTATTGGCATAAAGTTTACTTACCCATGAAAGTCATGCCAGTCTTAGACAAAGGGACAGCCATTGAGTCCAGGCATAACTCTCATCATCACCACCCACTCACTTTGTTTATGAACTCACTGAGTAAGTATTGTAATGGCTGGGGAGAGAGACTGATATTCCCAGAAGAGGCCATCTTCTCCACCTGATAATCAGGAGATTTCATCACAATTGATTTCTGTTAAATATCAATTACATGAGACACAAGTACTTGACATGCTGAGTCCATTCAGAAAGGTCCATTTTACCTGTTTTCTGGATTTCTTTTTCACAAATATTCCAACCATGTTCCTTCTCAGTTCTTGACTATCTAGGCAAATAATTAGCTATGCTTCAGAATAAATGTAGATCCAAAATTCTTGTTATCACTACTTCAAGTGGGCAATCAGCTACCTTACTAAAGGGTTTGTTCTGTTTGTTTGTTTAAGAGAGTATTTCTCTTATCCACTCTCTTAGAAGTTTTCCCTGTTTGGAATTACAATGCTTTATGAATTCATTTATAACTAGTGTCAAGATGAAGCGGGTTCACAGTGCACTGGTTGTCATGTCAGCCCACTTCAACTTGGGCAGCAGTGTTTACTACTTGCGTGGGTCTGGTGAGACTGACATGCCTGTGAAAAAGTCAGCAAAGCAACTTTATTAATTACAGATAGGTATAAGGGAAAGAAAAGTCTGGCTGAGGGGGTCAGCCAGTACCCCACAGCTCAGGAAAGCTACCAGGGGCAGATGGAATCCTGTCTGTAGATGCCGTACATCACCTGGGTTTTATACCGCAGGGATAACATGAACTACTGGGCTAAATAAAGCATTATAGGACCTTCTTCCCTCGGAGAAACAGGAACAGAGTTGAGGCTATACCAGCCAGTTCCTCCTAATCTCAGGATGTTATATTCCTGGCATATTTTACAGTTATTCTTTAGAATTAAAAGTACGAAAGGAAGAAGCATCAAGTTGGTCCAATGCACCAGGAAAACTATCTTTCAGTTTGCATATTAGGCGGAATAACCTTTAAACTAGATTCATGTTTTTCCTTCCTTCAGTCAATTATTAAAGAAAATGACCACCAAAATACCATAAATATGCATTAAAATATAAGTGACATGAAAGGCTGGGATATCTGCTCTTGCAGCTTACTTGTGCTTTTAGGAATTAATCACACCCAATTTCATATCTATCACTTTCTTTTGTGACTGGATCATGTTACACATACCCAACTCTGTAGCTTATTTGATTAGAGATGCCCACTTCACATTGAGAAGATCATGTTTTAAAGTTATTTGAGGTCCAATTGTGAGGCGTTCAATCTCTGCCAGATATGAGCACGAGCCAAGATTAAAAAAAAAAAAAAATAGAGCATAGGACCTTCTGGGTAGCTGAACTTGTGGCAGTTCGTGGGGGATGTGTTATCCCTTGCCCCACACCTTGCCCAGGGAGTCTCTTCATCTGTATCCTTTGTAATAAGCTGATAAAGTCCATGTCAGAATCTTTTGGGCTGTCAAAGTGGATGACGTGAATGTGGCACTGCTTATCTAACCCATTATGCCTTTCAAGAGAAACAACAATCAAAATAGAGTCAAATAGATTGGAAGAGGGGAACCAAGGAAGAACATTCTAAACATTGGAGTGTGGACAGGGCCTGGACTGCAGTTGGTCATTGCTGATTCTGCGGCATGGGAGTGAGGAGATAATAGTCAACTGAGAGGGAACCACACAGGAGAGGCAGTGCCCTGAGGCACAGAGCAGCAGCCTTTTTTGGCAAAAATATGGCCCACCCCCAGATATTCCAAAGCCACAATACCTGTCTCCGGGGGCAACCAGAGGAGGCCGGGCATCTTCTCAGATGGCAACCACCATGGAACAGATCTGGGACTGAAACACAGGCCTCGTGAGTAAAGGGTTTGCCTGTGGTGGTACCTGCCCGGGTGGAGCGCGGGGACTAGAAAATGCATGTGCAGAGCTGGGAAATTCCCAGGATGGGGCTGACCCAGAGGACCACTTTACTGAGCCTAAGATGCACCCGGCCCTCAGGGGATCTTCAGCCTATAGACAAAGGAAGGCAGGGGGCTAAAGCTGACCTACTACGAATACAAACCTGCAGGAGTAAAGACAAGGCCTGAGGCACAGGTTCTGGGAACTCAAAACAGCTTCTCTTCTGCAGAAGAATTTAGCGGGGACAGAAACAAATTCCCACAAAGTTGTTCTGTTCTGTCAGTAACATCAATCAGGGGCAGGGCTGGAACTGAGTGAACACGCCCAGCCTCAATCAAACACCTGAGGTTTTCAGGTCTCACCACCCCCTGATGGATAGAAACAGAGAGCAGTGGCCTGGCTGAACAGATACAGATTTCCTTGTGATTCAGGCAGGTGCAAACCCCTGGAGTATCTGAAATGGGAGGCAACTGAATCACAGCCCTACGGGGCTATCAGTAACTGGGTGTGACAGAGGTACAAGGTGGGGAAGGAGGCATCAACCTTCGCAGACTACTCTATTTGCTGGGTGGGTCCTCCTGCCTTCACGGAGCACCCGAGCAAGTCATATTTAAATTGTCACCAGACCCCTACGATACATTTGCCAGAGACTTTTTAAACTATCCCACCTGAGACAGGTGCTGACTGAGACAATTGCTTTGGACCTTTTGAACTGAGCCAATCACCCAAGGACTATTCAAGTGGTGCCCTGGGTGTGTGGTTGTAGGAAGGTTTGATTTTCCTTTTCCAATTGTTGCCTGTGGGGGGGGGGTGTGTGTGACTTAATTGCTGGTATTTCTCCACAGCTGAAACTTCAACCCAGAGTAACTGCTTCACTAGGGTCGAACAGAGACCAGCTGAAAACAAGACAGAACAACAGCCCCACCACACCAAATAGGTCCCCAGTTTCTCAGGTGGTAGCACTGTACGGGTCCTGCTTCTGTGTGGACCCCTTCTCCTGGGGAGCCTTGGGCCCTCTGTGCCAAAGTCACTGGGCTCCAGGCACTCCCAGAACCATGCACACCATCCCCCACCCTGTTGCTGGATCCAGGGGTGCCGGAGCTGCTCCCACAACCAGAACTCCCTGGCTGGGGCAGCCCCAGAAGAGCTACACAGGGTCACTCCCTACAAAGATCCAGCAACAATAGAGTGATCCCCTGAGTCTAATCTTGAAGAGACACCACCCCAAGTCTGAGGACAGCCAGAAGCAATGGTGAAAAACAATCATGAGAGGAAATCAAAGGAAATATGCTGGCAATATGAATAATCAGAGTAGATCAACTCCCCCAAGGGTCAACAGGGCAGACACAGCACAAAATCCCATGCACAAAAAAATAGCTGAGATGTCAGAAATAAAATTCAGAATCTGGATAGCAAATAAGATCGAATTAGAATTCCAAGCACTAACCCAAAAGATGTCTCAAGAATTCAACAAATTCAAAGACCAAATGACCAAATATTTTGACACATTGAGATAAGAAGTTGCAGCCCTCAAAGATCTGAGAAACACAGTAGAATCCCTCAGTAACAGAATGGAGCAAGTAGAAGAAAGGATTTCTGACATTGAAGACAAAGCTTTCGAATGCACCCAAACTCTCAGAGAGGAAGAGAAATGAAGGGCAAAAACAGATCACTCTCTCAGGGAGCTCTGGGATAATTTGAAGAAAACTAATATTCATCTTATAGGGATCCCCAAAAGTGATGAAGTGGCTTCACAAGGCACAGAGTCTCTTCTCCATGAGATTATAAAAGAGAACTTTCCAAATATGCCAAGAGATTCTGAATTTCAGATAGCTGACAGTTTCAGAACTCCAGCACCGAATAAGACATCCCCTAGACACATCATAATCACTTTCACTAAAGTTAATGTGAAGGAAAAAATTCTGAAAGCAGCCAGATGAAAGAAAACCATTACCTACAAGGGGAAGAATGTCAGAATAACTGCAGATCTCTCTGCTGAAACCTTTCAAGCTTGAAGAATGGTCTTTGACTTTTAATCTCCTAAAACAAAATAACTTTCAACCCAGGATCCTGTACCCAGCTAAACTGAGTTTCATTTATGATGGAGAAATTAAATACTTTAATGACATTCACATGTTGAAGAAATTTGCCATAACTAAACCAGCTCTCCAGGATATTCTCAGACCTATCCTCCACAAAGACCAGCATAATCCTCCACCACAAAAGTAAACCTACCCAGAAAATTTTGATCAAATTCCAACTTCCACAGTCGCAAAAGGATTTAAAATATCCACCAGACTCTCGAAAGGCTTATTAATATTCTCAATTAATGTGAAGAGTTTAAATTGTCCTCTAAAAGAGGCACAGGTTGGCTGAGTGGATACAAAAACTCAAACCAGACATCCGCTGCTTACAAGAATCTCATCTTACATTAAAAGACAGATATTGACTTAAGGTGAAGGGATAGTCATCTACACTCCAGGCAAATGGAAAGCAGAAAAAAGCAGGCATTGCAATCCTATTTGCAGATGCAATAGGCTTTAAACCAACCAAAACAAGGAAGGATAAGGATGGACACTTCATATTTGTTAAAGGTAATACTCAATATGATGAGATTTCAATTATTAATATTTATGCACCTGACCACAACGCACCTCAATTTATAAGAGAAACTCTAACAGACATGAGTATCTTGATTTCCTACAGTTCCATAGTAGTTGGAGATTTTCACACCCCTTTAGCAGTGCTAGATAGAGCCTCCAAAAAGAAGTAAGCAAAGAAACCTTAGATTTAAACTTAACCATTCAATATGTGGACTTAACAGACGTCTACAGAACATTTCATCCCGACAAAACTGAATACACATTCTTCTCATCAGCCCAAGGATCATACTCCAAAATCGACCACATCCTAGGCCACAAATCTAACCTCAGAAAATTTAAAAAAATAGAAATTATTCCTTGCATCTTCTCAGACTATCATGGAATAAAAGTTGAACTCAATAACAACAGGAATTTGCATACCCATACAAGAACATGGAAGCTAAATAACCTTATGCTGAAGGATGGATGGGTTATAGACGACATTAAGAAGGAAATCACCAAATTTTTGGAACAAAACAATGAAGACAAAAGTTATAAGAACCTCTAGGATACTGCAAAGGCAGTCCTAAGAGGGAAATTTATAACACTGCAAGCTTTCCTCAAGAAAATGAAAAGAGAGCAACTTAATAACTTAATGGGACATCTCAAGCAACTGGAGAAGGAAGAACATTCCAACCCTAAACCCAGCAGAAGAAAAGAAATAACCAAAATCAGAGCAGAATTAAATGAAATTGAAAACAAAAGAATTATACAACAGATCAATAAATCCAAAAGTTGGTTTTTTGAAAAGATCAATAAAATAGATAAACATTTGGCCAACCTAACCAGGAAAAAAAAAAGAGTATAATCTCTAATTTCATCAATCAGAAATGGTAAAGATGAAATAACAACAGACCCCTCAGATATTCAAAAAATCCTTAACAAATATTACAAGAAACTTTACTCTCAGAAATATGAAAATCTGAAAGAAATCAACCAATACTTGGAACTACACCACCTACCAAGACTTAGCCAGAACAAAGTGGAAATATTGAACAGGCCTATATCAAGTTCTGAAATAGCATCAACTATACAAAATCTCCCTAAAAAGAAAAGCCCAGGACCAGATGGCTTTATGTCAGAATTCTACCAAACCTTTAAAGAAGAACTAGTACCTATATTACTAACCCTCTTCCAAAATATAGAAAAAGAAGGAATACTACCCAACACATTCTACAAAACAAACATCACCTTGATCCCCAAACCAGGGAAAGACCCAACAAGTAAAGAAAATTATAGACCAATATCACTAATGAATATGGATGCAGAAATACTCAATAAGATCCTAACAAACAGAATCCAACAACACATCAAAAAAATTATACACCATGACCAAGTGGGATTTATCTCAGGCTCTCAAGGCTGGTTCAATATATGTAAATCTATAAATGTAATTCAGTACATAAACAAACTTAAAAATAAAGAACATATGATTCTCTCAATTGATGCAGAAAAAGCTTTTGATAATATCCAGCATCCTCTCATGATCAGAACACTTAAGAAAATTGGTACAGAAGGGACATTTCTTAAACTAATAGAAGCCATCTACAGAAAACCCACAGCCAATATCATATTTAATGGAGTTAAATTGAAATCATTTCCACTTAGATCAGGAACCAGGCAAGGTTGCCCATTGTCTCCATTGCTCTTTAACATTGTAATGGAAATTTTAGCCATTGAAATTAGGGAAGAAAAGGTGATCAAGGGTATCAACACAGGGTCAGAAGAGATCAAACTTTCACTCTTCACAGATGACATGATCGTATATCTGGAAAACACTAGGATTCTACTACAAAACTTTTAGAAGTGATCAAGGAATACAGCAATGTCTCAGGCTACAAAATCAACACTCATAAATCTGTAGCCTTTATATATACCAACAATAGCCGAGCCAAAAAAACAGTCAAGGACTCTATTCCTTTCACAGTAGTGCCAAAGAAGATGAAATATTTTGGAGTTTATCTAACAAAGGACGTGAAAGATCTCTATAAAGAGAACTATGAAACTTTAAGAAAAGAAATAGCTGAAGATGTTAACAAATGGAAAAACCTACCATGCTCATGGCTGGGAAGAATCAACATTGTTAAAATGTCTATACTACCCAAAGCCATATATAATTTTAATGCAATTCCTATCAAAGCTCCATTGTCATATTTTAAAGATGTTGAAAAAATAATACTTCGTTTTATATGGAATCAGAAAAAAACTCAAATATCCAAAACGTTACTCAGAAATAAAAACAAAGCAGGAGGAATCACGCTACCAGATCTGAAACTATACTATAAATCAATAGTGATCAAAACAGCATGGTACTGGCACAAAAGCAGAGAAGTAGATGTCTGGAACAGAATAGAGAACCAAGAGATGAACCCAGCTACTTATCATTATTTGATCTTTGACAAGCCAATTAAAAACATCCAGTGGGGAAAGGATTCCCTATTTAACAAATGGTGCTGGATGAACTGGCTGGAGATCTGTAAAAGACTGAAACTGGACCCACACCTTTCACCATTAACTAAGATAGACTCTCACTGGATAAAAGATTTAAACTTAAGACATGAAACTATAAAAATACTTAAAGGAAGTGCAGGGAAAACTCTTGAAGGAATCGGCCTGGGTGAATATTTTGTGAGGAGGACTCCCCAGGCAATTGAAGCAGTATCAAAAATACGTTACTGGGACTGATCAAACTAAAAAGCTTCTGCACAGCCACGAACATAGTAAGTGAAGCAAGCAGACAGCCCTCAGAATGGGAGAAAAATATTTGCAGGTTATACCTCTGATAAAGGTTTTTTTTAACCAGAATCCACAGAGAACGCAAACATATTAGCAAGAAAAGAACAAGTGATCCCATCTCAGGGTGGGCAAGGGACTTGAAGAGAAACTTCTCTAAAGAAGACAGATGCATGATCTACAGACACATGAAAAAAAGCTCATCATCCTTAATCATCAGAGAAATACAAATCAAAACTACTTTAAGATATCACCTAACCCCAGCAAGCAGCCCACATAACAAAATCCCAAAACCAGAGATGTTGGTGTGGATGTGGAGAAAAGGGCACACTTCTACACTGCTGGTGGGAATGCACACTAATACGTTCCTTTTGGAAGGATGTTTGGAGAATACTTAGAGATTTAAAAATAGACCTGCCATTCGATCCTATAATTCTTTTACTAGGTATATACCCAGAAGGCCAAAATCACAATATAACAAAGACATCTGTACCAGAATGTTTATTGCAGCCCAATTCATAATCGCTAAGTCATGGAAGAAGCCCAAATGCCCATGGACCCACGAATGGACTAGCAAATTGTGGTACATGTATACCATGGAATATTATGCAGCCTTAAAGAAAGATGGAGACTTTACCTCTTTCATGCTTACATGGATGGAGCTGGAACATATTCTTCTTAGCAAAGTATCTCAAAAATGGAAGGAAAAGTATCCAATGTACTCAGCCCTACTATGAAGCTAAATTATAGCTTTCACATGAAGGCTATAACCCAACTATAGCACAAGAATATGGGGAAAGGGCCAGGAGAGGGGAAGTGAAGGGAGGGCAATGGGTGGGGCCACACCTACGGTGCATCTTAGAATGGGTACAGGTGAAACCTACTAAATGCAGAATACAAATGTCTACATACAATAACTAAGAAAATGCCATGGGCAGTGCTTGTGGCTCAAAGGAGTGGGGCGCTGGCCCCATATACCAGAGGTGGTGGGTTCAAACCTGGCCCTGGCCAAATACTGCAAATAAAGTAATATAAAATAAAAAAAAAAGAAAGAAAATGCCATGAAGGCTATGTTGAACAGTTTGATGAGAATATTTCAGATTGTATATGAAACCAGCACATTGTACCCCTTGATTGCACAAGTGTACACAGCTATGATTTAACAATAAAAAATATATATAAAATAAAAGTATACTTTTATCTTTAACTATAGAAATATTGAGGAAAAAAACGGAGGGCCCAGCCAGCCCCTGCTAATTAATAATTATAAAATTGACTCATTCTTGGTTCTAGTCCTAAGACATCCATTGTCAGGCCTTGCTAATTCCAAGAGTTTTCTTAGTGGAGATATCTTAAGGTGCCCTCGTCTAGAAGTCAAAAGAATTGACCATGCTCCTAGTCTTCTGGCTTTTGGTTCTTCCTCTTATTAGCTTGGTGACTTTAAGCAACTCTTCTTACCTCTGAAGTCCTTAAAATCATTTTTTGTAAATTGGTGTTCCTAACTTGGTCTTCTTAACTCACAATTTTTTTTTTGTAGAGAATCAAATGAGATTATATACATAAAAGCTTTAAAACATAAAGCAACATACAAACGTTATACCATCATTAATTGTTGTAGACTATTTCTTTTCTAAAGTGACTCTTTTTTTGTTTTGTTTTGTTTTGTTTTGAGACAGAGTCACCCTTGGTGGAGTGCTCTGGTGTTACAGCTCCCAGCAATCTCAAACTCTTGGGCTTAAGTGATTCTCTTGCCTCAGAGAGCCTCCCAGGTATCTGCGACTACAGGCGCCTGCCACAATGCCCAGCTATTTTTTTGTTATAGTTGTCATTGTTGCTTAGCAGGCCCAGGCCAGTTTGAAACCGCCAGCCCCAGTGTATATGGCCAGCAGCCTACACCACTGGGCTACGGGAGCTGAGCCTTCCAAAGCAACTTGACTTCATCTCCTTGCACCAACAGTTAGACTCATCTGGTAAAGGTTCAGTAGTGATTAAGCACCTACTTGTAGGAAACACAGCTCTAGACATTAAGTAAGAGTTATACTAGACAGGCAGGATTATAAACGAAGAGTTAAATGTCCTTCAAAAATTAAGACCTAAAACGTACATTAGAAGTTGTTTACTTTTTTTTATACAAGTAAGTTTTTGTTTGTTCGTTTATTTGTTTGTTTTCCAGTTGCTGGTCTGGTCACAGACCCTTCCTGAGGTAAACAATCCATTCAGCTCTTTCTACATACAGTTTCTATGGTTTACATCATGTGCTTTGGAAGAAACTTAACTGTCCATTCCTACAATAATGGTACTGTGGGTATCAGAGAAGCTCTCCCACTGTAAAAAATTATAACAATGGACAAAATACATGAAAAAACTCTTTCAGGTATTGAATAACAGACTGTGCAGGACTATCACAAAAATCCAAGCTCCCCAAAATATAAAACCTATAACATGTAGCATATAATAAAAATGTCTACTGGACACGAGAAAATATGACATATATTTTGGAAAACAAATCAGCTATAGAAACAGATCCCAAAGATGACAAAAATGTCAGAATTAGCTGGCAAGGACTTTCAAGGAGCTATTATCAAAATCTTCGTTAGTTCAAAGGAAAATATGGGACATAATGAGTAAACAAATGAAGAATCTTAAAATAAGATTAAATAAACAAAATTTATAAACAAAACAAAAAATTAAATAAACAAAACAAACCCAATTTAAATCTTAAACTAAGGGAAAATAAAAGGAAACTATGAAATAAAAGTAAATGAAAATTCTTAGCCGGGCCTTGTGGCAGGTGCCTATAGTCCCAGCTACTCGGGAGGCTGAGGCAAGAGAATCACCTGCACCCAAGAGCTGGAGGTTGCTGTGAGCTGTGATGCCGCAGCACTCTACCAAGGAAGACAAAGTGAGACTCTGTCTCTCTAAAAAAAAAAAAAAAGTAAATGAAAATTCTAAAACTATCACCAGATGAGTTTAATAGAATATTGGACAATGCAGAAGAAAAATCCAATGAACTTTAAGTGAGGTCAATAGAAACCTAAGTTGATATTCTGGCCACAATTGAGTGGACCATGAATTAGGACGCAGAAGAATAGGTCAGGTGAAGAAGCCAAAATGACCCTATTAGCACTTGTTTCAGGAACTTGACCCTCTTAGTCAAGGTTTCTCAATCTTGGCACTATTGACATTTAGGGTCAGATAATTCTTCCCTGTGGGGGACTATCCTATGCATTTTAGGAATTTTAGCAACACCCCTGGTCTCTCTTCGGTTGATACCCAGTTGGATTCTATTCATTATTGTTGACAACCATAAGTCTCCTTGGCCAGTGCCAACGGTCTCCTGGGTGAAAATCATCCCCATAATTGAAACCCATTTCTCTAAGTGAATAAAGAGAAAATGGATTTCAGGCTAAGCTAAAGGTATTCCCACTGTTTGATTTCTGTTTTCCCTGCTAAAATTTAAATTTTATATTGAAAACAATATGAGCCTTGTTTCCTATTCCATATTCAGCACCTACGCAGGTCCTTGCACTTTGGATCAATGAATTAATTAAGGAACAGCAAGTTTTAGTTCTGGTTTCTAGAAGGCCTGCTGTATATCTCAGGCTTTGGACTCAGGGTGATTACACAATGCTGAGATACTATCCCTTTTATTTATTGCCTTTCAATAAACCCACATCTGAGTATGTTTCTTCTCACTACCTGAAATGGCTAACCCATATAAATTTTCAATTGACCTTTGCTCTCAACTCTCTCTTCTTCTCAGGAAGAGAACAGATGACCCAATTAGATAATCTTACAATCATCTAAAAGTAAGATAGATAACACTTCTGTATATCCTTTATATCATTAACTGATAATTATTGAAAGGCATCTTCTACGTCTCGTAAAAACCCTTCTCCCTTCCCACTTCAAATGCTTCTACATACCTTTATTTCACTTAATTTTATATATTTCTACTAATGTTTAAAGCTCTGTATTGTAACAGTATTAGTCTGGAAATTACACCAGGAATGATAATGTAAAAAAGTACAATTAGTGCTTCACAGATTGTGAATGTTCAGGAAAAAAAATGTTTTTGTGACATGGGTGCAACTTACTGTAAGAGATTTAAACAAAATGTTTTGTTGTATAAAATTTCAAACTAAAAAAACAAGCATTCAGAATTTATAACATAATCTTGTTTATCATTATCAAGCTTCAACAATTATTACATGTTTAATCTAAAAGATCTTATTTGATCTATACCTCTACACACTTCCCTGTCCCATATTTCTTCTAAGCAAATCCCAGTAGAACACATTGCTCTAAAAGAACTATTTATAAATAAAACCATAATACATGTTTCACATCTTAAAAAGTAAATATGATTTCTTAATTTTTTTGTTTTTTTTATTAAATCATAAACACATAGTTCCTGTATACATTAATGTATTTATAGGGTACAATGTGCTGATTTCATATAGAATTAGGAATGCTTACATCACACTGATTAATATATACCTCATCTCATAATATTAAGTGTTACCTCACAGTAACACTTAATTATTGTGTTAAGACATTTATACACTGTACTAATAGATCTGACCTGTACCTTTGCATTATGCACCATAGGTGTGATCCCACCATTCACACTCCCTCCATCTGACCTCCCCTCCTCTTTCCTTCATCTTAGGCCATAGTCATGATCTATTCTTCATATGACAGTGTGAGTGATTGTAAATTGGTTTCATAATAGTACTGAGTACACTGGATATTTTTTCTTCCATTCTTGAGATACTTTACTAAGTAGGATATGTTCCAGCTCCATCCATGTAAACATAAAAGAGGTAAAGTCTCCATCTTTTTTAAGGCTGCATAGTATTCCATGGTATACTAATTATTATTAATGGATTATTATTAATCCATTAATTATTATTAATCCATTCATAGTTGATGGGCGCCTGGGCTTCTTCCTGGGCTATTATGAACTGACCTGCAATGAACAATCTGGTGCAAATACCTTTGTTTTTGGTCTTTTGGATATACACCTAATAGAGGAATTACAGTGTCAAATAGAAGGTCTACTTTTAGATCCCTGAGTTTTCTCCATACTTCTATCCAAAAGGGACGTATTAGCTTGCACTCCCACCAGCAGTGCAGGAGTGTTCCCTTTTCTCCACATCCATGCCAGTATCTGTAGTTTGGGGATTTTGTTATGTGAGCCACCCTTATAGGAGTTAGATGATATCTCAAAGTGGTTTTGATTTGCATTTCTCTGATGATTAAAGATGATGAGCTATGAGCCTGTCTTCTTCAGAGAAGCTTCTGTTCAAGTTCCTTGCCCACAATAAAATGGGATTACTTGTTCTTATCTTATTAATAAGTTTGAATTCTCTGTGGATTCTGGTTATCAAACCTTTGTCAGAAACATAACCTGCAAATATCCTCTCCCATTCTGAGGGCTGTCTACTTGCTTTACTTGCTGTGTTCTTGGCTGTGCAGAAGCTTTTTAGTTTGATCAGATTCCAGTAATGTATTTTTGGTGTTGCTTCAATTGCCTGGGGGGGCCTCCTCATAAAGTGTTCTCCCAGGCCAATTGCTTCAAGTGTTTTTCTTGCACTGTCTCCAAGAATCTTTATAGTTTTATGTCTTAAGTTTAAATTTTTTATCCAGTAAGAGTCGATTTTTTTTTAACAGTGAAAGGTATGGGTCCAGTTTCAGTCTTCTACAAGTCGCCAGCCAATTCTCCCAGCACCACTTGTTAAGTAGGGAATCTTTTCCCCAATTTATATTTTTGATGGGCTTATCAAAGATCAAATGACGGTAAGTTTCTAGGTTCATCTCTTGGTTCTCAATTCTATTCCATACATCTACCTCTCTATTTTTGTACCAATACATGCTGTTTTGATTATTATAGATTTATAGTATAGTTTGAAGTCTGGTAGCGTGATTCCTCCTGATTTTTTTTATTTCTGTTATTGTCATGGCTATTTGAAGTTTTTTCTAGTTCCGTATAAAACGAAGTACTATTTTTTCCAGATCATTAAAGTATGACAGTGGTGCTTTGATAGAGATTGCATTAAATTTGTAAATTGCTTTGGGTAATATGGACATTTTAACAATGTTGATTCTTCCGGGACCAGATGGCTTCACATCAGAATTCTACCAAACCTTTAAAGAGGAACTAGTAACTGTATTACGTAACCTTTTCCAAAACACCAATAAAGAAGGAATAATTCCCAGCACATTCTATGAAGCAAATACCACCCTGATCCCCAAACCAGGAAAAGACCCAATAAAAAAAAGAAAACAATAGACCAATATCTTTAATGAGCATAGATACAAAAATAGTCCATGAGATCCTAGCAAACAGAATCCAGCAACACATCAAACGAATTATATACCATGACAGAGTGGGTTTTATCCCAGGGTCTCAAGGTTGGTTCAATATACGTAAATCTATAAATATAATAAATCACATAAACAAAATAAAAAACAAAGACCATATGATTCTCTCAATTGATGCAGAAAAGGCTTTGGAGAATATTCAGCATCCTTTTATAATCAGAACACTTAAGAAAATAGGTGTAGAAGGGACTTTTCTTAAACAGATAGAGGCCATCTACAGCAAACACACAGCCAATATCATGTTAAATGGAGTAAAATTGAAATCATTTCCACTCAGATCAAGAACCAGGCAAGGTTGCCCATTGTCTCCCCTGCTTTTTAACATTGTAATGGAAGCCTTAACCTTCGCAATCAAGCAAGAGAAGGTGATCAAAGGTATACAAATAGGGACACAGGAGATTAAACTTTCACTCTTCACTCTTCGCAGATGATAGATACCTGGAAAACCCCAGGGACTCAACCACAAAACTCTCAGAAGTGATCAAGAATATAGTAGCATCTCAGGATACAAAATCAATACTCACAAATCTTTAGCTTTTATATATACCAATAATAATCAAGCTGAAAAAAAACAGTCAAGGACTCTATTCCCTTTACAGTTGTGCCAAAGATGAAATATTTGGGAATTTACCTAACAAAGGACGTGAAAGATCTCTATAAAGAGAATTATGAAATTCTGAGAAAAGAAATAGCTGAAGATGTTAACAAATGGATTTCTTAATTTTATTAACTACCCAACTATGTTCAAATTCCCAGTAGTTTCAGATGTCATAAATAACTTTTTATTTTTATAGTTTATTGTTTGAATTGAGACTGAAATGAAATTAATACATAAAAATTCTTCTGTTTTTAAATTTTTCTTTAATGATAGATTTTCATGGTTCTCTCTCTCTTCCATGATGATTTGTTGAGGAAAGCAGGTTTATCCTGGAGATATTTTCCAAATCTGAATTTTGCTATAATTTTTTAAACAGAGGTCCATTTTTATTCAGAGTTTTGCATTAAAAAGTACACTTTTGGAGTGTTTCACCCACAGCTATGGATTGAATTGTGTAATTGTGTGGCCGCACAAAATTCAAATGAAATGCTAATTCTGAATCTGATGGTATTTGGAGATAGGGCCTTTCAGAAGTAAACATAGTAAAATGAGGTCTTGAGGATGGAGCCTGAACAGAAAATGTATACGATTTCATAATAACTTTATGCCCATTCAACTGCATGATAAATTTTGACTTTTTCTCAAAGTTCACTAGGGGCAACATGTTACAATACATGCAGAAAAATATAATAATGTAGGAGAGATAGATTTTCCTAGCAAGCAAGGTCATTTAAACACCAGGCTTCCTCTTCTCTATTGCATGGAGATAGATAACCTACGTTGGCTTAAACTATCACTTGCTTTAACACCAAAATTACTCAGATGACCAGATGGCTGATCTGTTACTAAACAAATAGTGTTGATATCACTATTTGTTTTTAGTTTGCTCTGCAGCTGGAATGGACATATGCATTAATTCTTAGAAGCAATAAAATTTATAACAAGTTATCTTCTACTTATAAATACAGTTCATTTTTCAGTTTTTAATTAACCTAATGGAAACATAGAACTTCTTGGACGGTGACTGTGGCTCAAGGAGTAGGGTGCTGGCCCCATATACCAGGAGTGGCAGGTTTGAGCCCAGCCCTGGCCAAAACTGCAAAAACCAAAACAAAACAAGACATACAACTTTTGCTTGAGGGTAATCAATGGTTTTAGCAAAAACAGCAAAAGGGCAATGTTTTATTGGGTTCAAATTTATTTTTCTCTCAACAGCCAAGAACTTCATGTTCTTATCCATTAGGATTAAGGTTGGTTTTAATTTTAATGATTTTAAAAATGCACTCTGGGCCAGGGGCACAGTGGCTCATGCCTGTAATCCTAGCATTCTAGAGGCCTTGGGAGGTAGGTTGTCTGAGCTCAAGAGTTCAGAGACCAGTCTGAGCAAGAGTGAGACCCCTAAAAAACAACAACAAAAAAAAAAAAAAAAAAAAAAACTGGCCAGGCATTGTGGCAGGCGCCTGCAATCCCAGCTACTTGGGAGGCTGAATCAAGAATCACTTGTGCCCAAGAGTTTGAGATTGCTGTGAGCTATGACACCAGAGCACTCTGCCAAGGGCAACAAAATGAGACTCCATCTCAAAAAAAAAAATGCACTCTGGTAACAGAATAAGTCATGATCCCTAAAATTATAAACTTCATGAGTAACAAAGATTTACCTAGTACAAGAGTTTATAGTGTAACAAAGAAATTTTTGTTTCTGCCCCAATTTTGAATATTATATTTTATGTTGGATGTTTTGGGATAAATACTTTACAAAGGAAAAACATGCCCATTATGGTTACATCTTAATTAAATCTTTGAGGTGTCACCACTTCTAGCAAAATTGTGATTTCTGAAATTGGTAACTGACACTGGCAAATATGGGAAATCTACCAAACAGGGTGCACACATTCTGGGAATTGTGACCCTACCACATGCATCTTGTGGATTAATTTCTTCCACATTTGGAAAGGACTAAAGTTCCATAAGAAACTCAACAAGCTTCAAACCTAACAAGTAACTGATTGATGAGATTTAAATATAATGTTTTCATTTATTACTAAAAAATGGCATCTTCTAGTCCTACTCTCACACAATAATTTGTTCTTATACTAAAATTTTGGAAGTCTACACAAATTATAACCTGTAGGAAGAGATTATTGGAAATCAGGATTTAAGTTTAGTGTTGAAATAGAACAGGTAGAAATTAACGCTTACCTTGCTGATTCTATTCTATACTTTGACTTCCAAAACTGAATTATACATAAAGCCACAATAAGTCACAAAACTGGTCCCTGCGACCTTTTCAGAGGAAGGCCATCTTCCTCTGTACCAAAAGTTAATTCTAATGGAGGAGGTTGACAATAAACCATTTATTTCCCTTGGAAGATTATCTAGACACTGGTCTCTCTTCCTAACTAAATATAAAGGAATTTGCTGCTTTACATCTGGTAAAATGAAGGTGAATTGGGATATAGCCAATATGAATGTATTCATATTTTTAGGATACCTGTTTCATGAACAAGCATAAATATCTACGTAAGCACACAAAGACATGCTCATACGCAGACACGCACACATACAGGGTTAGGTAGTTAAGGGGGAAAATACCTTTCAATATTAATCGAAGGGGGGAGAATTGAAAGATTTTCCATTGACTATCAGCTAAGTGTCCAACTTCATCCCTAAGCTCACACTCACTTTAAGAAGATCCTCCTTGGTGGAGGGACGGCTCTGACCTACAATCCTAGCATTCTGGGAGGCCAAGGCAGGAGTATTGCTTGAGCTCAGGAGTTCCAGCTGGAGACCAGCCTGAGCCAGAGGAAGACTCCCCCATAGAAATTGAAAAACTAGCTAGGTATTGTGGTGGATGCCTGTAATCCCAGTTAATCGAGAGGCTGAGGCAGGAGGATCACGTGAGCCCAGGTGTTTGAGGTTGCTGTGAGCTAGGATGAGGCCGCAGCAGCCTAGGTACTCCAGCTCAGGTGACAGAGTCTAGTTAAGTATTTAGTTTCAGAGAGTTTCTTTTTGGCCTCCTCTACTTAATCATCAACACTCAAACTGCGGCCCACGGGCCACATGAGGCGGTGTGATTGCATTTGTTCCCGTTTTGTTTTTTTACTTCAAAATAAGATATGTGCAGTGTGCATAGGAATTTGTTCATAGTTTTTTTAAAAAACTATAGTCTCCTCTCTCCCCCTTCCTTCCTTCCTTCCTCTCTTAATCCTGCTCTCCTTTCTTTTTCTCCCTCCCTGTTTCTTGCTTTCTTTATTGCCACACATCAGTTCTATTCTTCCATGGAAGACTTTTCTCATTACCACACTGGCCTATGTTAGGAGGTAGAGACATTACACACAGATACTTCCTAACTGGAAGTATTTCATGGTTTAGTAATTTTCCTCAACAATGTTTATTGTTTTATTCACCAGTAAAATTGTGCCATCTTGACTGTCTAGAAGAATTACATCCTGCGTTTTGAGAATAAATTCAAATATTTATTGAAAATAAATTCAAGGAGTAAACACCATTTTCTGCCATTTAACTTAAATATATAGGTTGTCAGTTTTAATGACTCTTGACCTCATTCTGCTCACTCAAACCAAATGCTTTCCAGATCTGACTAAGCCATCTCAAAAGGTGATTCCTCATAGATTCTGTGGCGTTTTCCAAAACAGTGTCAGGGGCAGCTGTGAGGGGATGTGCTCAGAGCCTGGGACAAGATTTCCAAGCCAGCTGTGATATTCGGTAGGAGCACAAGCTCTTGAGATGGGCCTCAAGAATGTCGACTCCAAATACAGAATTCCAAGATCCTCCATGGTTTTCCGAAGTCAAATCTCACAAGGGACAAGATGCGGTGATGAGACCAAGAAAAAAAACGGGATCAATCTGATAATTGCAGGGCTGGGACCTGCCCCCAGTGGCCGCGGGGTGCGCGATCTGGGGCCATCACGGGACAGCCTGGACCGAGGTCTGTAGCTGTGTCAAGACTTGCCTGCCCTCAGAGACTTGGACCCTTCACCCTGCGCCTGGCATCTCGGGATCACCCTCAATTTCTCTCCACAACACGAAAGGGACGGGGAAGGGACTTTGTAGGCTGTCACAGAGGGCCGGCTAGCCGGCTCCTGGCAATCACCCCGCAGGGGCCATTATTCATCTCCCCGCCTCGCAGGCCACAGAGTCGCTCGCTCAACTCCCAGCGCTGTCAATCCTTCCCCGCCTTGAAATACGAGTTCCGGCTGCCAAATAAATTGCCCCTGCACTCCTGAAGTGTCCTTTGCTCATCCCTGGCCTCGGTCCGACCTTTGGCCCGCGCTGCGCCCCCTTCCCCTGGGCGCTGCAGGACGCGCGAAATACGGCAGAACCGGAAATGCAAACTTCTTCCCCGAGCCTCCGGCGTGGCCGTCGGGGCGTTCCCGGAGCCGGCAGGCTGCGCTTCCTCGGGGTCTCCGGAGCCCGCGCCGCCTGATGGATCAGCCGTGGGCTCTTCTCTGCGGCCCGGCGAAGCGCCCCCACGGGGCTGGCGGGGCGCCCTGCGGCCGGCGCCCCCGTCCCACTCCCGGGACCACTGAGCTGGGCTGCGCCTGGCAGCTTCTACTGAGCAGCTAGTAGTATAACAACCCGGCTTTGATAAATCTGAACTAATTACCCCTCTTAATTAAAGTCTTTAGCAGTTGCTTCACTGTTTTGGCAAGAAAACAGGGGAGACTTGCAGTTAGAAAATAGCAGAGCCAGAGCTCGCAGCAGAGCTGCTGATTAACACTTGAAGCATTTCAAGGACCTGGCACCCGCCACAGTTTGGTTTTTATCCATGTTTCCTCCTTGAACGGAAGTATAATCGTCTATAAACATATATACACATATGGAAACACGGAGGCTCTCTTTGCCAGCTGTATACAAGTTGGTATGTGTCTTCAGGATGCAAACAATATATACCTGTCTACTTGGTATTACTGTAATGCATTTGTGGAATTGTTTCCCGTGCAACCCCTAGGTGTGTTGCTCCTATTTAATTGGGCCCTACAAACGTCTGAGGCCAAGCCAAATTCATGTTTCGTTAGTAAATTTCACATCCTCCGTTCCTGAACTTTACCAAGTTGTATAACTTTACCCAAAGCTATAACTATTTGAAGAGACTATTTGCACTTGGTGAACTTTCAGATCAAAACATTAAGTATGAATAATCTAGGGCTGAACTTGCTAAAAAGAATGAACGGGTGAAAGGGTCAGAATCAAGAAACCTTAACTGAATAATATGAACAAAACCCTAAAGTTTGTGGATTAAATAAGCAGGTTCCAAGTATTTATTTCCAACAGTCAATGAATCAATTTTCACGTGCAAGAATCAAAACCAAAATTCACAGTCATCCATAAAGAATCACCCTTATCTAAAGTGTATGTGTGTTTATGTGTGTGTGTGTTGACAAGTATGCAATGTGCCATTATAGGTTCACATAACCTTATGCCTGTGTGTATATACAACATACACACCGTATTTTGTTATTTCAGAGAAAAAAGGATAATAAACAATCAGCAGGCATCTTGAGATCGCAGAATCAATACAATGTAAATATATACAATAATAAAATTAAAATGGTGCAGCATTCCCGGGTAGAATAATACAGATCTCAATAAATAAAGCAGAAATTTAAAAAAAACACACACAAAAAAATCAAACATCATCTCTCTGCCTGAGATGAAAAGTCTTTCCATATTAACAAAAATACCAGAAAACAAACAAAACCCTCCAAATTTCTCATAATTGTTAGTGCCTATATAGAATATAATACACAAAACCATTTAGCAGGTGCATGCAAGAGGCAAAAGGCTGGGGACTGCAGAGGCTTCTGGTCGGCGTTAAAGTGTGGAGGCCAATACACCCTGGATTCTGCAGAGGAGCTTGGCCTGGGAGCTCTAGTTTGTCGCTGTCTCACCAGTAGGGGCACGGGCTGGTGCTGGAAGGAAACTTGGCCTTGATCACTGGTGGCCCTGGTGAAGCCCGGGCTGCAAAGGCCCAGGGGGTGGCAGCGGCGGCAACGTCGCAGGCGGCTGTGGCAGAGGCGGCGGCGGGTCGGTGCCTGGTTCCCCAGCAGGCGTGCGGGTCAGCCCCAGGCTGCTGTCGTGAAGCTTGCGGACGTGCTTCTTGAGGTCAAAGTTCCTGCAGAAGCCCTTGCCGCACGTGGGGCAGGTGAAAGGCTTCTTGTCATTGTGGGTGTGCATGTGGAAGGTGAGGTTATAAACCTGGTGGAAAGCCTTGTTGCAGATATTGCACTTGAACTGCTTCTCCCCGCTGTGGGTCAACTTGTGGTTTTTGTAATTTCCTGAAACAGACAAGTGACAAGGACTTGATTCTGGTGAGGAAAAAAGAGCTTACAAAGGGTGGAGCAGATGCATGGAAAGGAGCGAGGCAAGTGGAAGGGTCACCACAGATCCCACAGCCAGCGCAGGGCTGCCACCTGAACCTGGACCTATCTACCCAGGTTTATTTTTAGATACCACACAAGTGAGACGTTTCCTCTCTATTTTAACGCGCATCCACTGATCCAATTACATAAAATGAGAAATATACATACCACTGGAATATGCAATCAGACTTGCAGTAGGAAGTTAGAATGGCACCAAATGAGTCGTGTAACTAGCTACACAATAAAAATCATTTTCTACAATGTTCCAAAAGGATGGCTTTCGGTATACTCCCATGAAAGGCACCGCCTGCGTTCCATACCTTTTTGATGAAATCCTTTGCCGCAGAATTCACATACAAACGGTTTGTAGCCTGCGTGTATTCGCGTGTGAGTGTTTAAAGTGGAACTTCTATTAAACGCTTTGCCACACTGGTTACATTTGTGAGGTTTTTCCTAAGCAAGAGGGAGGAAAAACAGATTTTAAGGTATTTTGTTATTATGTAAAGTCCTGTAAGCTGAAAACACAGTAAAGTTCTAACGCTTTTAAGCAAAACAAAGGTAAACAATTCATGACATCTTCCATCCCCAGCACTTTAAAAAGAAATCATATGGCAAAGGGGAAGGTTTAGTGACCGAATCTTTCTTTTTCTCTTTCTTTCTTTCTTTCTTTTTTTTTTTTTTTGCAAACAGTTCCAAAGTAAACTAGGTGAAATTGAGAAAGATGAACACACCTGTGTGTGAATGATCTTGTGTCTGCACAGCGTGCTGGCTTGCCGGAAACCTTTTCCACACACTTTGCAAACGAAGGGTCTGGCTCCTGTGTGCACCGGCATATGACGGGTTAAGTTATAGTGCGCGTTAAAGACCTTAAAATTAAACACACGTTGAACAAGTTAGCTAAAGAAGTACTTCAAACCGACAGATGGAAGGACGGGAAAGATAACTTTATAACAGGTGTATACAAATAATTCCCCCCCATACATACATATATATATATATATTTTTTTTTTTTAAAGCAAGGAAGGGAACAGGGAGGAAGGAAGTGGGGAAGGAAAGGAGGAACAAAGGACCTCCCTTCTGCGTAGTATTTACCTTTCCGCACACTTCGCAAGTGAAAACTTTGGGCTTGGCATTAGGAGAGCCTCGGCTGAAGTCCGAAGTTTTGAACCCGATTTTCTCCGACAGAAGCTGGGTGCTTTCTTTCATGTAATGCTGCAGCTGAGCCTGGGACAGGTCTTTGAAAGCTACTCCGGAAGGGTACTTCTCCACGGCTGGGACCACCAGTTTATTCCTTTCGGCTAAATACGTTTTTGGCTGCGGGTGCAAAGGGGAACTGAGGAAGTAGGAGGCCACCGGGTGAATGTTCACGCCGGCCGCCGGGTGGCACGGGCCGTCGCCTCGGTTCAGGTAGCACAGGGCGCCCATGGCGTGGAAGGAAGAGTGGTTCACCACACGCGGCCTTACCAACTTGTACTGCTGCAGCGGCAGCGCGTCGCGGGCCAGGTCGCCCTTCAGACTCAGCGCGCAATTGAGCAGGTCGCTGCAGCTGAACGCGGGCGCTGAGGGCACCGCCGCGGGCGCCGCCGGGGCCTCCAGACTCGCCTTCCGCGGCTCAGAGCCGGTCACCCCAGCCTTGGGGCTCGTGTCGTACGCCACAGGAACGAAGGGGAACATGCAGGGGATCGACGAGTTGAGATGCAGAGAGTGCTTGGGGTCTCCCTTGGGCAAGGCTCCCTGCAGGAAATGGGGGACCGGCAGGGCCTTGGGCTCAGGGGTGCGCGCCATGATCCGTTCAATGGAGAAAGCCAAGGGTTTGGATGTGCTCATCACGTTGCCCCGGGCTGGAGCAGTCGCTAACATTTTGGTAGTCGCGCTGTGGCAGCTACTGTCCATGTCTGAGTCGCCAGAGCCCGTTAGCCAGAGCTGGGCTGCGCTGTCGTCTCCTTCCCTGCTTGTCACAGACCTGCGGAGAGGGGGACGGGCACCATCACCACCAGCGGCCTCCTCCTCCTCCGCCCCAGCATCACCAGCCGAACCTGCCTGCCCAGCCCAATGGACTCCTGCCAGCCCATTGCAGAGTTCTTGGCGCACCAATGACTCGGGGACAATCACTACTTATTTCTATCAATAGAAAGTGTTGTGTCAATAACGCAGCCAAGATCTCGCCAATCGTTAACTTCCAAGAGGAGAAGGTAAACTAGATAATTGCTCAATTCGCTTCCAACAGTCAACAGAAAAACTTTTTTTTTTCTTTGCAGTCAGTGACTACTTTTCATTGGCGAATGAGGTTCCCCCGCCCAGAAGAGGCGGGGGCACTCTCTGCCGCACAGCGCTCCCTCCCCTCCGCTCATACACTCTCCCCACACACTTAGCTCCCCTCCCGCCCCCTCCCTCCCCTCCCCCCGCTTTGCTTCCTCTCTTTCTAATTCTCAATCTGCTTAACCAGGCTTTAGAGGCCAAGCAAATCTGAGATCAATTTTCTCGTTTAGCTCTAAGTGACATCATCTAAAATCATTGTGCAAGGGCTAAATAAGGAAACGGAATCTAATTCAGGGGCAAACGCCAGGCTATATTTATTAAACGCCAAGCTCCAGAAAGCCTTGGCCAGGAAGCCTCCAACAGCGAAATCCCGCGTTTCCCTGCTTGGTTCCTCTGGGCCGGAACTGGGTCCGAGTCAGGGCTCTACCACCGCCTCCGTGGCCCTTTTTCTTCCTCCAGGTTGGGGAGCTGCGCGCTCCTGGTATCCCGGAGTCTCCGCTGCCCGAACTGAGTCTGGACCATTTGGAAGACGCCAGCAGGTAACTGGCCTCCCCAAATGCCCCCTGAGAATTAAAGGCCTTGGGAGGCTTGTTAAGTATTTGTCGTTTTGTAAAGGCGATGCCCTTGGCAATAGGCGGGGGAAAGACCCACTGCGGTCCACAAAGTTGAGGAGTTGTAAGGAATAAGCGGGCATTACACCACAAGAAACCTTGACTCAGATCGGACCCTACCAGCTTACAAATAAACGCGCTCCTGCTCTCCCATCAGTTTCCTTTCAGGGTCCCGAAAGAGCATTTCTTTCTTAAGTACCTGAGCTCTGCTCGGAGCATTTTAAATACTAAATGCCGAGTGGAAAAGGGAAATAGAACCTACAGCTCCCTACCCTGGCTATCAGGGTCCGTGTGCCTCCCTGAAGGCGTGCAGGTGGCAGCCAGGGTGTGGGTGCGCCGCGGAGCGTCAAGCAAAAGGACCTGCAGGCGCCAGACTTGTGGCCAAAAATACACGTGGATCTCCCAAAGAGTGCACATAGACCGTGCCCCTGCAGCCCCTCTCAGCCTGGCGTCCTCCGGGTGTGGCTTCTCAGTCCAAACTCCTGGGGTGGGACGGTAGAGCGTAGGTAAGGTTGCTGCCAGAAGCTAGAGGCTACGGCTCCGACTGTGCGGGTTCCCTCTGCTCCAGCAGGCGCGACCCAGAGCGTGCGGGGAGCAGCGGCGCGACGCGCGCCTTCCTCTGCGCAGACCTTTGCAATCCTGAGATCACCCGGAGAAAACCCGGGGCTAGGCGGGCACTAGGGACAGCAGCGAGCTGAAAAACGCAGCGGCTGCGAGCCGGCGCTGGGAAAGCTAGGAGAGCAGGCAGAGCGGCATATACAGTGCGGTTGGATGTCCGGGTGAGTGGACGCCAGCTGCAGCCCAAAGTACTGCCTCGTCTGCCAGGTGAGTTAACCCTGGGGGGCTGAGTGTGGAACGGGTGGTGGCGACTGTCAGATATCCGGCCAAGCATGATGTGGGTGTCCTTCTGCAAGAACCTTGGAAAGGATGGGCAGCGGAAGGCTAGATGAAGGCGGACTGGAAGCCCTGGCATTGTTGAGTCCCTGACCGATTCACTCAAAGATGTGGCGTTGGACCTCAAATGGAGGGCCTCAAAGTATTGCCTCCTATCTACCCCATTCCTAGCACAATCAGGCCGGCGATCTAGGCCCTTCAGCCCCACTCCCACGCTGGCTTTCCTGGAGAGTCAGTTCAGCCCACTACGGTGAGAGCCTAGAGGGTCGGAAGCCGAGAGGGCTGGGTCTGGGAACACACAGGATACCCAGCTGCAAGGCAAGGCAGCCCTGTGGGTGGTGGAAACTCACTCGCTGAAAAAAATGGGGGAGGAATGAGTTCTTTTGGAAGTTGAAGGCGGCCAAGGGGCTGAGGGGGGAGAGGTCTGGCAGAACACTACCCCCGCCTTAGCTGCCAGGCCAGGGAGTGCGTCCGGCTGAGAGCACAGAAACAGCGATGAAGAAGGGCCGAAGGTGTGCGCACAGCGTCTGAGCAGAGCGGGGAAGAGGCGCTCCACTCCCGGGGGCGCTTCGGAGCCGTCTTTGGCCAGGGCACAGCCACTCCGGGTTCCGAAAGCTGGAAATTTCCTTTTTGGGGCCGCGGAATTGTCTCCTTCTTTTCTGAGCTCAGACAAAGAGCACGGGACAGACTTTGCTGGGGGAAAGGGAGGTGCCTGCCCCCTGACAGATGGGTAGCAGTTAGGACTTTAATTGCTGTCTTTTGGGGCAGATCAGGTTCCCTTTCCTACCTGTCACTTCCCAATAGCGAAAATTCTCCTCCTGCTGGACTCCTCCATCTCAGGGCAAGGGCGAAGGAAAGAGCAAAGAAGCACGAAACAGCCCGCTCCGGAAAGCTTTGGACAGCCCAGCTGACTCGCACGACTCACCGGCCTCCGGAGCGTTACCTGCCTTCTCGACTGAACCGGACCAGTTTGTTTTACGTTTGTCGCCGGTCCCTCCCCTCCCCTTCTTCCCCTCCCCCTCCCTTTGCCTTAGCGAGAAAAAAGCCTTTATTTGACCTCGGTAAATTTCTCCCTTGGTGTACACTGAACTAAAAAGGAAAAATATTGGCTAAGGGATGTACATGTTTTATATGGTTAATATTTCAACAGTTTGCTTCTCACTGGTCTTTTCAAGCTTTGCCTTCTTGGCAAGTGTTTGAAAGTGCCATTTGAGTTAATACAAATATGGCAAAATGTCAATTATGGCCTTCCTTTGAGGTAGCCCTGAGCTTGCTAATCCTAACGACTGAAGAGGTGCTGTAGACATCCAGGTCTTGATATTCCAACATATGTTAACTTTTCCATTTAAAACCTAAACAAAAATGTGTTAATCTTTAATAATATCTTCATTAAGTAAGAATTTGTCTTAAAACACAAAACGTATTTAGAAAAGCCTTCCATATTATTGTCAAATCTGTCCAGTACTTTATTTTATTTCCAATCACATTTGAAAATGAATACAAGCAGAGCATACTGGGCAAATTAAGAAGCTTCTAAGACTGGTTTCAGACTTTGAAACTTTTTAATTTACTAAAAGGAATGCAAAGAAGATTTGTTTGTTTTGTTAATGACAAAAGGGAAACTCTGCTATAGTTTCTTTGGATTTTCTAGGAGAATCCTATAATCCCTCCTTTTTTGTTCAGAGCTGATGGTTTCAGTGTTCCTCCTCTTCCAAACCAAGGAAAGGCCGTATTTATAACTTTAAATCACAGTGGAAAGCAAGGTTTAAGTGTATAGTTTGTCCTGTGCGAAATATCCTGAGGGACTCAGAGCAGTTCTTGAGATAGAGAGGGCACATGACAAACTCTGGGTTAAGAGATTCTGAAAGAAAATAAGAAAAAAATGTGCTTTTCTAAAATCATTCAAAATTCTCTCGCTGGGAAATCTAACTTTCAATTCAATGCTTACTAAACTGTGTTCTTGATATAACTCAAGAGCTTGCTTAATTTTCACAGGCTTTGCATGCAAGTCCCTGTCAGAAGCAAATGCACTTTCTGGTTAAGATAACTGTACTGCAAAGTGAAATAAAAGCTCATACATAAAGACATAAATTACCAAGTACTACATAATCTTTAGTCTCTTCTTCCCTGGTAAATCACAAGATACTGTTGAATTTTTTAAAAAAAATTTTGGGGGGAAATTTTATAACTTCTCCAGCCTTCTGCCAAGTGCATTCATTTGTCACCGGTCGTATTTTTACAGTTTTCAGGCCTGTCCAACATCTCTGACCCCCACTTGCTTCACCAAGAACAGCAAACTGCTTTCTATTAGCTTCAACTGCAGTGCAGTAAAGCAGGGGGGAGACAAAAGGCATTATTATTCTGACCCCCACCCAAGACATTCAGAAAAATTCATATTATCCTGTTTAATAAATAGCACCAAAGGCAACCCACTTCTGGAAGAGAAAACACATTTTAAAATTTCTCTACGGTTTTGCTCCTAGTCTTTATCTCCGATGGGTCTTTTGTTATTTCTTTTGGTGTGGAGGCAGAGTGATGGAATAGGACACTAATAGCAAGGGTCTGTAAGGTTCAAGGAAAGAATTTTCCAGCTTCTCAGATTAGTTACGGAATACACCTTGAAAACTAACTGACCAGCACATTAACCATCACATGGACAAGAAGTTCAAACTTAAGGCAACTGCTGTGCTTTTAGTTAGTTTGCTTGCAAATGAAAAATTCTTGCTAATCTTGCATTACCTATAGAGGATGGTTTCACCGGTAAGACAGTATGAAAGGGTGAGTCAACTCAAAGAGCCCTCTCTTTTTGTGGGGGAGAGAGGAACTGGCAGAGTGGTTTGTAGTTTGTCTCTTCAGACCTTTGTTGTTACTCTTTCCTTTATATTAGGATTTTGCATTAACCAGTAAATTGTTCTTCTCAAAACAGCATTTATGTAGTAAATCAGTTTGTAAAAGAAACGCAGAGTCCAAACCCCACGAGCAGTGGAAGAGAGGCGGGCATTATAAGACAGCTATCCCGGAGCTTGCACCGTCCCTCCACTAACGCTAAGATTTTTCTCATCCAGTTCTCACAGGCCTGTGAGGTGCGCTCCGCCAAACTTCGAGGCTACTACCCGGCTGGACTTGATGGAAAAAGTTTATAAACAAGCGACCTAATTTCTCCAACCTTTTCATGGAGTAAAAAAGTCAAACAAAAACCAGCAAAGTTTTGCTTGTAATGTTTAATGGTATTACTGAAACCTGGGAGCCAACAATTGTGAGTCCAAACATTTTGCTGGACACTGATAAATTTGCCTACAATGATAGAAAAAACTGGTTGGGCGTTTTTTCAGCTGTCCCCAAACAAGTTTAAAGTCATGTTGTGGTCAAAATAAAAACGGTATTCAACTCAGTGCGGCTCTTTCTTTGGCACCACCCCCTCGAGGTTTAAGGCGGTTTTGATGTTGTTTTCAAACTTTCTTCCTTAGGTGATCCCATGAAATAAAAGTCATTACTAGAAATCCAAATGGCAGAGAGCAGAGGACGAGCTTAGAGAAATGGAGAAGCAATGGAAGTAAATCAAAATCGAGCCAGAAATCTCTTAAGAGCCCTTTATAAATTCAGTTACCTCTTGAACGCCCGCGGACCGCCGCTCTGGCCCGGGAGCGCCCCGCGCCGACCCACAGCCCTCTGCAGCCTCGGCCTCCATTACTGCGGCGGCCTGGTCGCCCCAGGTGCCCCCTTGGCCCTCGCTGCCCAGGGGAAATGCGTTCCCGCCGGCTTGGGAAGCAGAGGTGCCCGCCTCATTTAAAAGATCCTGTTGCCAGCGCATGACCATTTAATAGGAGCCCGAAGTGAAACACAGAGGCTGGAAAAACCCCTTTCCCCAGCCAGGCTCTCAAACGATTAGAATAACTCTGGCAAGGGGGAGAGTGACCGAGCTCTAAACGGCCACGGAGGGGATAGGGCGCAGTGGCTGGAGAGGCTGGAAGGAGCCTGAATTGCTGGGGCGCAACTCCGGCAACGCGCAGCGGGCCAGACCTCTCCGACCGCGAGGTGCGCTTAAGGGCGGCTCCGGGGCCCCCACTGGTCTCCCGAGTTCCCGGCCGGGCTGTCGACGCTGCACTGCGGGCGATCAGGCCCGCAGACCTCTGGTCTCTGGACTTCCACCGCCGCAGCAGCCCCTCCCGGGCGCGATCACCTCCCTTCTGGGTCCCCGCGAGTCAGCTGCGACTTCATCTTCCCCAACACTAGAGGCCGGGAGACGGCCAGGGAGAATCCAAAGCGTTTCGGGAGGGGGCGTCGGATCCGGTTTAAGAGACCAAGTAACAAACAGCGGAGAGCTCCTGCTTGCAAAGTTTCTTAGTAGTAGTTTTTGGCTAATAGTATTGCCTTGAGGACGCAGGGTGTAACTGAAGGTCATTTAATCTAGATGTCTGGTGAAAGGAAACTAGCTCGGCTGTGCAGCACGCCTAAGAAAGAACGAGAGCATCTTACTACTACTTTTGCCTGTCATTTTGAGTTTCCCAGAAAATACGTTCTTGACCCAATTGTAAAGGGTGTTGGGGGGAGCTGGGGACATCTCTGAGTAACTCCTCCAAAAACATTTTCTTGTCCACCTTCATATGTTTGTTTGTTTGTTTTCCTGTCCACCCCCTTTCTCTGCCAATCTTCTCTTCGGAGATGTTACGACTGACCAACTGTCCTCAAAAGTACGTGGGGTCTCCCGGTGGTCCTAGGGAAAGAGAGAGAATTTTTAAACCAAATCCTCCTGTTTAAAACCATTTTCTTCTACGTTCCCTTCTGGGCCAAGAATTCTTTGTCCTTTTGTTGCGATTCCCGATTTCTCCCGAGCAAAGCCCTGGCTTTCTGAATGAGACGGCCGCCTGCAAAGGGCAATGCCCGGGGCTTCCCGCCTCCGGCTCCCGGGATGCTCGGCCAGGCCCGGGCCCTTCTCTGGGCCAAGCTGGACGCTGCTCTGCTAGTCCCTCCCTTCCCGCCCTTAAGCTTCTCCTAGGCCAGATTGCGCACGTGTTGTGTTCAGTGTTTCAAGAGTTGAACTCCAACATCCACGCTGAGAAAACCCAAAGAGAAAAGAGGTGTGATTCATCTTCACGATTCACACGGACTCGCACTAGTGTTTAAAATGTTAAGTTAAATTATTGCCTTCTTAGTCTGAGTTAATTTGGAAATTACATTCCTCTCCTTCCACCATCTTCTTTTTATTCGAGAGCAGTCAATTCTTTGAATTTCACTAACAGCGGGTCTGTGCTCCTAGTTTCTCATTAATCTCACAGGGGATGAGCGTCGTGGAAAAAAAAAAAAAAAACTCCGGGAAGCGCGAAGCGCTAAGCGCCTGGAGTTGGTGCGAACGCTGGCAACGCGCTCCCTGCACCGGGTCGTCCGCAGTGACCTGGAGGAGCTCGGGCGACCCCAGGAACGCCGCCAGCCAGGTCGACCCGGCTGGAACCGCGGCCTGGGGCTCAGGAGGGAAAGGGAAGTTGGGTCTGGGGTAAAAAGCCGAAGAAGAAACCAACAAGGCCTCAAACCATTCAAAGATTAAATAGGGTCGGCTCCTGTTGCTTGGAAAGCAGACAGGGGTGGGGGCCCTCCTCTGTCTAACCTTGTGATTCACAGCTTCTCGGAAATTTACATAATACAAGGGCGTAGATGTAAATCTAAAAGACAAAAATAATAACTCAACAGCATATATTCCACTTTCACACCGTGGGTCTGGATGTGTTCCCAGTGTTGGCTCATTAGCTGATTTCCAGAGCTTTTTACTCACGACAGAGAATATCTGAACTTTCACACCACTGTTGAAAAGAGAGGAAAAGAGAGAGAAAAAAAAGGGAGTGAGAGAGAAATTGGCTTTAACGATGCTGATTTAGATTTCTGAACAATGAAAAAAGACCTTTTTAAAAAAATTCAGAACATATGTTGTGTACAAAAAAGGGCAGGCATGGTAATATTTGGGGTTTCTTATTTGCCAAACTATATATTCTCCTTTTATTTCTTTGACATTAATGTTTTGTTATAAAAGCAAAGTCATTGCCCTTTAATCTTAATGGGCAATTCCCATTTAATATTCCCCAGAATGAGTGAAGCCCACAACATCTGATGAAGGAGAGAAAGACCTGGCTGTCAACTGGGCCATGACTTGCCAGTTAAAACAGAGATGGAAAAGTGAAACGTGGCAGCTACGAAGTACAGGCGATTTCTGTCATTGCTCAAATGCCATCAGCATTTGAACTCAGATGTCACCAACAACTCAAACTTGGGAACTCTGCTTGCTGTACTTTTTAATGCTTCCCTGGGGAACACAGGAGAGGGGTTGGAGTCAGGGACAGGGACTGTGGGATCTCACTGTTTTAGTTAAGAGGACTCCATCGGTGCAGGAGCCTTTGATTTTGCACTGTGCCTCTTTCAAGTGCAGCTCCGTCCAAAGTCACTTGGAAAGCTAAAGGACACAGCCTTGTGTGCACAGTTGAGCCTTCTCTCCTATTGTTTAGGCGCAGAGCCGTGATTGCTGGGAATGGAAAAGGTATTTCTCTTCCCTTCTCTGACTTCTGCATTTTACTGTTATTTCAGCTTTCCTTTTCTCTGAAAAACTTGTAGACAAAATCATCCATACTTTCTGAATTCCATCTAATTCTTCATTTAATTCTTCTAGTTTGCACATTATCTAAATTTCTAGAAGTTTAATTTTAAAAAGTATAGGTTGTAACTTAAGTTGAGAAAATGTCCACTTTCTCAAACATATACAATCTATTCTGCCCCACCCCACTCCCAATTTCTGCCCCAATAAAGGGTAAAATACAATCCCCTTTTCTCTTCCCTGTCCCTCACTATACTTTTAAACCTGGATTCTTCAATTATCTGTTGAAAAAGAGAACAACTTTTCTCCCCTTTACAAGAAAGTTCTTCGTAAGTATCCACAAGACGAATTTGTCCTGGACATTTTGAGCACTAGAAAAAAAGATGCCCATTTCCTGCCCTGCCTGGCCTTCTAGCCAACTGTCTAAAGCAGGTACCCTCAAACTTTTTAAACAGGGGGCCAGTTCACTGTCCCTCAGACCATTGGAGGGCCAGACTATAGTTTTAAAAAAAGAAAAACTATGAACAAATTCCTATGCACACTGCATATATCTTGTTTTGAAGAAAAAAACAAAAAGGGAACAAATACAATCACACTGTCTCATGTGGCCCGTGGGCCGCAGTTTGAGGACCCCTGGTCTAAAGCTGGATGAAGGCCACACAGCTAGTGGACTTATTGTTCAGTAGCAGACAATGAAAATTCCCCTTTGCCTTGAGTTGTTTTTCTGTAAAATGGGACTAAATCGAAGTCTCCTTCATCCCTGGGAGACATGGAGATTGAAAGAGATTTTAAAATAAAGCCACTTTACATTTGAAAAGCTGATTGAAAAATTAGCTACAAAATTAGCTACAAAAATTTTTCACCTGATTGAAAAATTAGCTACAAAATAGTTTCAGAAAACTGGATTGAAATACAATCCCTCTGCCCAATGATAGATTGCCAGTTAAATACCTAGACTTGAAAATATTGAATATACATATAGGAATCACATTTGCTAAGTTATTTTTCATAACCTCAAGGACATCCCTTGCCCTTAGGGACTTGGGGACTTGCTGTCCTGTATTCAGTCTTACATTTCCCAGGGAATACTTTCTTCCAGTAGATTCAGGAATTAACTCCCACAAAAGCCTTTCCAAAAATCCCAGTTTGATTAAAGCAGATTTCATTTCTTAAGAAGTGGTTATACATTTTTAAAAAATAATCAACTTTCCTTAGGCTACTCTAGTTTTATGAAAGAGCATACCTAGCCATCATGCAGTGTAACAAAAATCTGATGTTTGAATGAATGATACTGAATGAGCTTCTTCCATATAGAAACTTTGAAGTGTGTTTTTAAAAATTATTACCAGGTCATCCAGGAGGGAGGACCTCCCAAAAGCCCTGCCCTCCTCCCATAGTCTGCGGGCTCAGCAGGCCTGTCCATATCCCACTTTCTACTTTTTGATGCCTGTAAGTTTCTAACCTTTTACCATGTGATCTCTCTTTACTGAAACTTTTTCTACCCCTTTACCAAAATCTCCTTCCAAAGTTACAGTGAGTTTTGCTTCCTTGGCATGTTAAGGAAATGCCCACCTAGAATAAACTTTAGCATTAAATCAAGTTTTCTTTCTTTCAGTCTTATCCAAGAGAGTTGTAGCTTGTAGGGTGAGGGAAGAGAGACAGTGCTGAAGGGCAAAACATTGATTTTTGAGTGGAAAAGAAAATGTATCTGATACAACACTTTTAATTTTTGTGTAGGACACAGGGATGTCATCTGTGTGTAGGGACTCTGGAAACAATCCTAGACGGGGGCTTCAGGAAGAGTAACTGCCTTGTCTAATGGTTCTTGGAATCACCTCTTCACTTGCCCTTGGATGTGAAAATCATTGATCCTAGGAGGAATCAACATGGACAGAGATGGGGGACAAGCTTAAAATACATTTAAAATTCACAAATAAGTACACAAATACAACCACCCTCACTGTTAAACTGCGAAGTTCAAGGAGACGGAAGTATTGAGTCCCTGGGTCTGTGACCAGCAGCTGCTGGTCAGCTACTTTAAAGGAATGACTGGGGTGGGGAACACCCCTCCGGTCAAAAAAAGTTGCTCCAGTTTGGGCAAAGGCAGGATGCCAAATCTTCACCCTTTTCCAGAAAGTGCTCAGTTTCTACCCCCCTAAAGCCATCAAGCTGCCAGACCCAGGCACTGCCAGGGAGCATGTCTCTGGAGACACCAAGGAGGAGCCGGATTGTGAGCTGGGGTGTGCCCTCCCCCTGTGCTGGGCCTCTGCAGGGTGCTGCTTGAAGCTCCAGTGTTTCCAGCATAGGTGATGCTAGTTCAGCAACTCCAGAGGGTTGGTTTTGGTGCTGGCTATTGCCCTGAGCCCTAAATGCTTTCCTTCCTTCCTTCCTTCCTTCCTTCCTTCCTTCCTTCCTTCCTTCCTTCCTTCCTTCCTTCCTTCCTTCCTTCTTTCCTCCCTTCCTTCCTTCCTTCCTTCCTTCCTTCCTTCCTTCCTTCTTTCCTCCCTTCCTTCCTTCCTCCCTTCCTTCCTTCCTTCCTTCCTTCCTCCCTTCCTTCTTCCTTCCTTCCTTCCTTCATTCCTCTTTCTTTTATTTCATTATTGGCACAGCTGGGGCCACCTTGGAGCCTGCAGCCCCCTCTGCACTTCTTGGTTCTGCTTTTCTCATTTTGCAAGTGCTTCTTTATGTTCTTCTGATCTGGATGAAGGGAGTCATTAAACCTTAAGGGCGTCCCCTTAAACCATGGGAAACATCAATGCACACCATTTTGCCCCTGTAATTTCCTTGAACTTAACTCACTGGCTATAGACAAGGCTGGGATTTCTCCTTGTGGTCTGGATCATCCTCTTCCTGTTTCAAAGCCCCTCAGTGATATCATCCCCAGGTGGACTCAATAACCTATCTGCAGCTGCCTCCCTTCCTAATCGCAGCTCCCTGCTGTCCACAAGGCTGCCTCTTTCTGGAGAGCAGTTGGCTTGCCCCTCCCTGTCCCCTCCTTTCCTCTTAGAGGCTGGCTGGATAGATAACCCAGGAACTGGATAATTCTAGGCAGCTCTGGGACACTCCAGGGGGGTGCTGAAGATCTTCCAGCTGAGTGTGATCCACAGCGGCAGGGAGACCCCCCAGTGAGAGGGTGGTGCACACTGGCAGAGGAAAGCCTCCTGAGATTCCTTTCCAATCCATGCCTACGGCAGGAAATAGGTAATAATGGCCACACCTTATTACTCGCCTCCAAGGTTTACAACAGCCTTCCATTATTAAGTACCCATTTTACAGAGAGGTTAAGTAGCTTGTACAAGGGCACAGGGCTCAGACTCTTCTGAGTGGCTGTTGATACTCGAACACAGACTTTTCTGACTCTGAGGCAGAGCTCTTTGCCATTGCTCAAGCTGCTATCAGGTGAACTGGATTTCTGGGTAGTCCTTCAAGTCGGGAGTCGCCTTCATTTAGGAAACAGATTGAATTCTTCCTTCATTTCCTCTTCTCTGGATGGCACAAGTTCACACTCCAGTGACTACTTCTCCCTGAAAACAAATCTGCAGGTGACTGTCTCTAGTGACTCCTGGAAACCAGTCTCAGAACTTTGCATTCAGCCCACACGTGCCTCCGCTGCCTTGAATATCTTACTCGGCGTCGCCGCGAAGATCAGGCGAAGGTCGCGCTGTGCTCCATTTTCTATCTCAGAGAGAGCCTCTCCCTGAGTTCCTTGCCTGGGTACTAAGGGGCTTGGTGGGCGTTGCTGCTCCCAGGCCCTTGTTTTCACTGCCCCACGCCCAGCCCCGCGGAAGGACGGGAGTCCATTTACAGCAAAGGACGGGGGCAATCGACTCACAAGCTTCCCCAAAGGTTACTGCAAGCAGGACTTGGAGGGAAAAGGAGCCGCACTTGCCCTGTCCCTGCACAGTCCCGGGACAGGCGGCGGCTTCCTCCCCAAACCCCAACAAACCTGGCCTACAGATTCTGCATAAAACCAAAAGAATGGGATGCCGTGAGCTGTCGGTGGGTGCGTACGTAGGGTTTCTGTGAAGCGAGAGGCGCAAAGCGCACCCCGCGGTGAGGGTGCCGTCCTCCCCCGGGTGTGGATGCCCCGCCGCGGGCCCTGCACGAACATCTTTCAGGAACATGGGATCTAGCATCTCCCTTTGGGAACCCAGGCCGAGAAATTCCCATTTTTTGTTTTTGGGGTAAGGAAAGCAACCGAGTTCTTGTTTTAATCTCCCCCCTCAGGTCCTTCCCCCAAACCCAGGATCAGAACGCGGGGCCGCTCTCCAGGAAGATGGGGCAGGGAGTTTCCCGCGCAGGGCGGACACCAGGTGCCCCGGCCTAGAGGCCCGCAGGCTTTTGCCCAGCGCGTTCCTGTCGGGAGGCGGGCTGTGGAGCAGAGAGGGGTTTCGGGGGATCTCTGAGCAACGACACTGCATGATCTTCGCACTCAAGCTCCTCCTCAAGGAGCTCGCGGACCCTCTCACCCCCGGGAGCGTTGGGTGAAGCGGGGCTGCGCCCACCAGGCCGGCTCCGCCCTGGGGGATGGCGTGGCAGCTCCTGGACACTTGGGCCCGGCGTTTATTGCAAAAGTAGCAGGAAATTCCTTCTCCTGAGAGCGCGACAATGAGCTAGGACTAAAGGGAATTCAAGTGGAAACATCCGTGAATGCAAGAACGACAGAGAGGTTCCCACGAAGCTCTGTGCGATTCTTTCCCTTTCGGAAAAGGTATTCTAATCTTTCTCCAAGGGTTTGGAGAAAGCTTCCTCCTACCGGGCGGCTCACAAGTCGGCCCTGAAGTCGCCATACATAGGGAAAATGGGAAATTGTAGCTAGATGTACTTTGATTTACAAAATATTCATTAGAAAAATTTATAAAATGTTTATAAACATCCACATCTTGGCCACCTCTGTAACATTTTCGTACATTTAGCTGCAATTTCCCATTTTCCCTATTGTGTGGCGACTTTAGGGCCGACCTTTGAGACACCCTAAGACGTGTTATTTAACAAACTCCCACTGGCCAGTACACCGTATCATGTATTTTCTCCTCCAATACCCACTGAACTGTCTTAAAGAATGTACTTTTTTGCTCTGCCCCAAAACAACTTAGAAGGAAAGTTATTTCTTTTAAGTGAAAAATTATTACTTCAAAAAATTCTGCAAAGCTTGTTAGGTTTTCAATTAAATTCATTCAAAGATACTACTCTTTAAAGAATACCACCGTAAAACTTGCCTAACTTTAATAGACACATACTTGGGCATTGATTCTCACAGCTACCAACGCCAATGAACAAGTATTAAGTCGTTTCAAGCAATTTGCAGTTAGTTTTGGGCAAAACCCTCCAAACCAATCTTCATTGGTTTTCAAAGTTACTTCATTTTGTTTTTATCTATCTATTTATTGTTTTGAGACAGAGTCTATGTCGCCCTCGGTAGAGTGCTGTGGCGTCACAGCTCATAGCAACCTCCAACTCTTGGGTTTAAGTGATTCTCTTGCTTTAGCCTCCCAAGTAGCGGGACGACAGGCGCCAGCCACAACGCCCAGCTATTTTTGGCTGCCGTTGTCATTGTTTAGCAGGCCCTGGCCAGGCACAAACCACCCTGGGTGTATGAGGCCTGCGCCCCTACTCACTGAGCTACTGGCGGCAAGCTCAAAGGTACTTTATAATGTGTTTTTCTTCACATAACTTTTTGTGACTCAAAGGTTAGTCTAGGTAATTCTCATAAAGATGTGAGCAACTACACAACCTGCCCTTTCACTGCTGTTGTCTTTGTTGTGGCAGCCACAGGGCAAGGAGGGGTAGGGAGTAGAGTTTTTAGGGATCTCTTAGATGTGAGGAGAAGGACCAAAGAACATCAAAATCTGGAGAGAAGCTCAAGGAATGTGACCAGCAAATGAGGCAAGTGGGCAGGTTAAATAGGCTGGCAAAGCAGCAAGACTGTTCAGAGCTCAAATACTTTCCCCTGAACCACCAGCTTTCCTTATTTCTGAATTCTACCAGCTAAACATTTGAGTAAATACATTAATTGTTATTTTATTTTATTTTTTTAATTTATTTTGAGACAGACTCTCACTTTGTCACCCTTGGTACAATGCCATGGAGTCATAGCTCACAGCAACCTCAAATTCTTGGGCTCAAGCAATCCTCTTGCCTCAGTTTTTTATCTTTCATAGAGACAGGTCTCCCTCTTGCTCAGGCTGGTCTCGAACTTGTGAACTCAAGCAATCCACTGCCTTGGGCTTCTAGAGTGTTAGGATTACAGGCATGAGCCCCTGCACACTGGCCCAAATGCATTATTTTTTATAGTTTCAATAGAGTTACGAAGAATCATCAGTCATTCACACATTAAGACAAAATGGATCAATTGTTCAGAGATGGCAAGGAAATGGACATTTCAGTGAAAGGAAAAGAAGGGGCTCATCTCTGGGTTGAGAAGAGTTTGAGCAGTGGAAAAGCAAGCTTGAGAAGAGTACCACTGGGGAGCTTAGGATAGCATGACCGAACACTTGAGGGGTAAAAGAAAAGGGTATTGGGTATGAAGGCGAAGAAGAAAGACAGTTTTCCAAGACAAACTGCCTTTCAAAAATAGTGGACCTAGGGCAGCGCCTGTGGCTCAAGGAAGTAGGGTGTCAGCCCCATATACTGGAGGTGGTAGGTTCAACCCCAGTCTTGCCCAAAAACTGCAAAAAAAAAAAAAAAGAGCTAGTCACTACTTCAGGAAAAAGGAAGAAGAAATCTCCTTCTCACATGTTTATCTTATCTTACCCCTAGGACTCAGAAAATAAGCCAAAACTAAATAATTTTTAAAAATTAAATAGATTTTTGCATGCTGGTCTGAGTACTTGTGACTGAGTACTGAATCTAAAGATTCAGAATATAGGTTTTCATAAATTCAAGGATATTTCTACTCACTTGGCATAAACTGACTTCATTTGAAAATTATTTTTGAATGAATGCAGGAGCATGATATGCCAGTATATTTTAGGAAAAACTATAAAAATAATTCATAAATTACAAAGCATATTAATGTTATCTTTCAAAATTCTAGGAAGAGACTAATCTGAGGGAATACCACTAATCATGTCAATTGCTACCTTGCATTACTAGCATTACTAACACTAATTATTAGTTAATATTAATTATTAACTAATACACAATATATTATGTACCACACATTTCCTTTGGTACGGAAACATGATGTTATAGTATTAATTCTTTTTGCACATGTGTATGCCTACTAGGTATAAAACGCAGTTTAATCTTTTACTCTTTTGATCAAAAACAAAATATTATAAAACAAAAAAGCCAGAAACAAAAACACAAGAGCCAGATAATTGGGATGTTCAAAATACTGCAAACTTCTTTTACTGCATTTAATCTATACAAATCTCATAAATACAGAAGTGGCTGTAACCAAATGGATTTTTATTGCCTGCAAGCTGTTTGGAGTAGGAGAATATTTTAAGTTGACAGAAGCAAACTTGCTACCCTACCCCTTGGGATTTTTCACACTTGAAAGAAGACATGTTCAGAATGGAACAAGACACAATGCCACTGGATAATCTAGTCTATATTTGAGGCTGGCAGGAATATGCCTGCAGTTCAATTCAGAGTACTAAGAACCAAGGTTAAAGTTTTCATACACATCACAACAAAGGCAAAGTAAGTACAAAACAAACCTCACACATCAATTATGAACTGTAAGGTACACATCAGTTTAACAAGGGTACGATAAAGTTGGCGTGGTGATTAGAAGTGGCTTCTCACCATGTTGTATGATCAGACATACGTATCTCACTTCACACACACGACATTATTCTGATGTGACGACAGAAAGAAAGGTCATCTCTTAAAAAATGTTTATGCTCCAATCACAAAAAGAGCCAAAGCTCATTTTTAGGTCAATCTACACAAAAGAGAATGATTTTCTGCAAAAAAATACTTGGCATTGTGCTCTTTAACTCTACTTCCGGTTTACTTTTTAATGAAATGCAAGCTTTTTTATTTGGTCAAGACAATAAGTGCAATTACATGGACAAGGTAAAAAAAAAAACTACAGTATCAAGGTCCTCCATCCTTTTCCAGAGCTGTGTGTTATCAGCCTTCTTCTTCTTCATCACTGTCTTTCATAGTGATGCCCTGAAGTCCTCCTCCTTCTGAAACAGAGGCTGTGGCTTCTTCTACTGTTAAACGTCTGTGCAGAGTATCATACGTCTTACTGTTCAGCGTTCCTTCTAACACACCCTGCAATCGGAAGTCTCTGTAGGTTTTCTGAAGAAAGAAGACAGAATTTGTTTAGATAGATTACATGTACATAGATATGAGTGTCTTTGTATATAGGTAAATGTACTCAGTTAACATTTCAAAAATTATCTTGGCCAATCACTAATGGGTTCATATGGTCAACATGTCAATCATCTTGTTGGTGTATTTCTGGGGAAAAAAATGGAAGGAGAGGTTTTGGATAGTGTTACTCAAACTGCAGTCACTGTGAATAGATTACAATGTTGTGACTAGTAGATGATGAATTAGCTTTCCTACTAAATGCACAGAATTTACTGTTTGAATAAATTGTGGCAAAAAATAAAATGATACGTCCTTTTGCAAGTTTTTAATAATGAGTTCATTTTTTTAATGTCCTTTAATACTAAAAAATACATTTTATGTTATAAAATGCATTACTTTGAGGGGGGCAGATATGTAAAGGAAGAGGATTAATCCTATTATCAGTAAAAGAAATTCACATTTTCAACATTTGTAGGTTATATAATAGTTTATAATTACCACTGAATAAAAATTTATATATACCTAAATGTCTGTATGAATTTTGCTCTTTCCTATTGAAATCCCCTTGTCATATGAAGTGCCAAATTCTGGCATAAGGCTTCCATAGATGGAAAAATAAAATATTCACCTTTTTGTGGATATATTATAATTCAGTATATTATACATATCAAAAAATAGAACGAACACACTTATTGTTTCTACAACAATTCTTAAAACAAAACCCAAGAGTCTTCTGTGACTCTTAAAATATTAATTTATAAAACTTCACTTATATTTACTTTTTAAAACACAATTTTCTTTATATATGATCTTCCGTGGCTAAACAAGACTGGTATTTTTATTATTATTGGTTTTTAAAGTTGGAGAAAAGGTCCATAGTTCATTAAATGGAGGAAACAAAGAAGATATCCCATTCTGTGGAGGCACTACTAAGGTTATTTTAATGCTCTATATTTTTCAGCATTACTCTTCTATGTTAGATTTAGAATCTTTTTTTTTTTTGTAGAGACAGAGTCTCACTGTACCGCCCTCGGGTAGAGTACCGTGGCGTCACACGGCTTACAGCAACCTCTAACTCTAGGGCTTACGCGATTCTCTTGCCTCAGCCTCCTGAGCAGCTGGGACTACAGGCGTAGATTTAGAATCTTAAGCAGTCAGACTTCAATGTATTGGCCCAAAGTATGGATACATTTTAATATGCCATTATTCCACTCTAAGTGATGGCTAGTAGCCACTTTTTTTTGTTGTTGTTTGCACTTAATAGATGAAAAAAGTCAAATAAGAAAAAAATGCTGTACTTCATGGTCCAACATCATAACTCCAATAGCTGAAAATCAATGTTAAGAGAAGCTTGATTTCACTGAACACAGAAATGTTCATAATACTTATGACACTCAGAAAATAATATAACATTCAGACATGTGAGTTGAAGTTACTTATTCACATGAGGTCAGAAATGCTGATGGAGGACATCCTAATCCTTTCCATCTATACACTTTGCCTTCACTAACTTCCTCCCGGGAAGTAGTAGAGCCATTACAAGGCAGTGAGACCACTGGTATTTTCCCATTTTATCTTCCTGTGTTCTTCTACCTAATTTAGCTTCAGGATCTCATGCCAAGTTTCAGAAATTATATGTCAATAGTAAGAATGGAGAATAATATATATGTATATATATTTCCATTTTGATAGTCTCTTGATATAAAAGTAAAGTTCATATTTGTAAAGTCTATCACAGGTCCAAAAAATAAACTGAACTCTGAAGAATTCTGCATAGTATCTGAGGTCAATTCTCAATAGGGAAGTGAAATTCAGATTCAAAAAGAAATTTTTTTCTTAAGCGATCAAACCTGTTTTCACTTAAATTTCAAGACACATACAATTCACCAACCTTGTATTCTCTTATTCTTTCTCTAAGTTGTAAGTTATTAGATAATTTGCATCAGAGCCAGGAATTAACTTTGAAAATCAAGTTTTACCTAGATAATTTGGTAAGTAATACACAGGGCACTATTACCTTGGAGATTTGAGTCTGTTCCTATAACTGTCTTAAAATTAGATTAAAAATGTTAAACACAAAATGTTCATCTATAGATCACGTACCTAATAGAAAGTATTATCCTCCCCGTAAAAAGCCTGTGAGTCTGACTTTCTCATTTTAGTGGACTGACTCCTTTGATTTAGCTTAATTACCAATATATTGGCCAGGACAGATTTGAATTGTAGTTTTGTAGTCCAGAAACCTTTCTTATACCATTTGCAAGCAATAAATAGTTAGGTGAGTTTCTGGGCAGATATCCTTGCAATCTCAATCTCTCTCTCTCGTAAAATGTTATTGACACTTGGACATTCTCTGTAGCTTCCATGAACATTTGGTTGGCTCTTATTTGAGATAAATGCCTGCTATAGGGTGCCGTTCCCTTTTCTTCTTTTTGCCCAGTAAAAGAAACAGCTGATTTACATTAACTGCTTTTAAATGTCATATCATATGACCACTGGGAGGAACACACATCCAACAACCATTTTGATTATTTGAAGAGTCTACTTTTCCTCTCCCCATATAAATAATTCTGATGTTACAACTTCAAAAATAATGTCGTAGTCCTTAAATGTTTCTGGAAAGCTTACTGGGATTTGTTTCTTCTGAGTAAGCAATATGAACAAATCAATTCTGTAGGTATCTTTGTAGGGCAATGTTGGCTCTTATACATACCACGCCTAAATTTTGATGATGTCTGGGTCTCCATGAGCATAGAAGAATGACAATGTCTGTAGGCAGGAGGCACTGGACTGCTAGAGTCGAGTAACGTGGCTTCTGGGTAGAATGCACAACTCGGCTATAATGTGCAGTCCACGTCTAAGTGGAGGGAAAGCCTGCATGTGGGCTTTGACAATTCTGTATGTGTGTTATTTAATTTAATGTTATTTAAATTCACTGGAAAATGGTCATCATGAACAAAACCATACAAGTTCTGAAGAATAGTGCATCTATGTCTGAAATTAACGAAAAGTCTGTTTATAGTCAAAGTAAAAAACAATTAGAACATTTAAACATTAATTTACCTTGATTTTCATTGTAAAAATAATCATTTTTAATCATTAAATAGAATTCTCTAACTTGATTAAATCTATCAGTTCAAGAAAGCATTGGTTGAGCCTGGGGACTTGCTTGTAAGAAGCAAAACATGTAAACCCTAACATATTCATGAATTTAATTTAATATTTATCAGTTTTGACTATTGAAGGCCATAATGAAGACTATAACAAAATCACATACACTGATTGGCTCAGAGTACAATGGAAATGTCATCATATAACTCATGAACTTATGAACTGTTCTTTTATGCTAAACTATTCACTGGTGAAAATACCTAAGATCTACTTTCTTAGCAAATTTCAAGTACACAATATGTTATTAGCTATAATCACATTGTTTATCTTGAAGATATACAATTTTTATTTGTCAATTATACCTCCATATATTGAAACTATTTCACTAGTGCTTGATATTTAACTGTAAAGATGTGTGAATATTAAAATGAAGCAAATGAAAGGGTAATAAAATTTGGAGGTTTTTATTCTATAAACGAAGTAAAGAACAATCTATCACCTAATATGAGTTGGCTTAATATGTAACTTACGACGTTCTGAGCACAGTGGGCATTAACTTGAAAACATGGCTTATCACACGGATAACTGACTAATTATCATGTAGACAGCGACCTTAACATGTACTTAGAAGGTAAATTTACATTATTCTGATTCCCTTCTATGAAAAACAAACTTCATTTGAAGGCTCTTCCAGTCACATTTACAGAAACAAAGGAAAAACAATGGAGAATGAGGTAAACCAAATATGAACCCATCATATTGTTCTTTCAGTTTCTTTGTGAAATAAATGACACCAAGTAAAAAGTATTCTGGATCAAAGGTATTTTTTACATTGACATATAATGTATAGCTAGCTACACAGTATTAAAAATTTGTGGGTGGCTATAATTTTACTTGCCATTTGTGATTAATCATAATTGCCATTGTTGTGAAATTATAGGTCCGGTTCTACGTTCCAGTAGATTTGCTAATTTCCGATTCTGGAACAGAATTTTTTTATTTGTAAGGCTTTCTAATAAGATAACAAGTGTGCGTGTGGTACCAAAGAGTTTCTATTCTAATTAAACTGCAGGAACCCAGAAAAAAATAAAAAAACAAAAATCTTAAGGCAGATAGAAATTTCTTTTAGTGGCATAATAACACTGTAGTTTTTTGCAAACTTTCGCATGTGTTAGAATCATCTGAAGCAGCGGGTTCTCAGCGGTTCTGGGTGGGTCGCGACCCCTTTGTTACAATGAAAATACCTCCTGCATATCAGATATTTACATTACGATTCATAACAGTAGCAAAATTACAGTTATGAAGTAGCAATGAAAATAATTTTATGGTTGGGGGTCACCACAACTGAAGAACTGTATTAAAGGGTCGCGGCACTAGGAGGCATTAGGAAGGTTGAGAACCACTGATCTAAAGGGACTGTTAATATATAGATTTCTAGGCCCCACCCCCTGAGTTTCTGAATCTTTGGGTCTGGAGTGGGGCCCAAGATGGTGCGGGCCTAACAAGTTCCCAAATGATGATGAAAATGCTAGGTCAGAATGACACTACGAGAACCACTCCGTATGTATGTGTGTGTCTGAATATTCATGCATATACATAACTACACAGATATACATTATTTGTATAGGCACACACACATATGTACCATTAATTAACTAAAATGGAAGCAAAGGTCTTCTGTTTAAAAGAGCAATTGATTCTCCATGGCTTAGAGGTATGTTTTCAACCATACGTTTAACAGAATTTCTGTCTCAATTAAAAAAAAAAAAAGTTAAGTTTTATGCTTCCAGTAGAATTTACAAAGTCTGAAAAATTATGTTGAATAAATATATTATTTTAAAACCCTTACTCACTAAATATAACACATAGGTTATTACCTTTTCTTTTGAAGAGAAGAATTCAAAATGGCCTTGCTGAACTTATGACATCTATGTTAGTAGTTTTGGACAGTCTCCAACACTCCAACTGACTGTCTTTTACATATAAGAAGGAATATACTTTCCAAAGAATTTAGTCAGTGACAATCTATTGCTTTTGTACCAGGATATAATAAAATTACAGAGACTCTCCTTACTCTCTTGGCAAATATAGTTCAAAAGGCCTCATAATGATATATAATCCTACTAAAGTAAATGCATTGTGAGAAAACATTTATATACATAAAACAATTAATGCAGAATTATTTTGGACCTACTACAATTCAGGTAAATATGCTAGGGGCTTTACATACATGATCTTAAAATGTGATTACTTGCCAGCAAATATTTTTAATTTATTAGTACAAAAAGGTACATTTGTGTTTATTTACCAGTCTAACTGAAAATGGAAGTAAACAGCAACATATCACTGCTAATAAGTGATGCTTTTTAAGTTCTTAGATTCACTCAGTTACATCAAATAGGATTTTCTTCTATGTCAATATCTTCCCATTATTCTTTATAGCGTGGCAAGTAATTCACATCTAAACACATTTTGTTTACCTTCACAATCTTGATGAGCGTCTTCAGTTGGTAAATATGAAGCTGGATGTCTAATCTATCAGCCAACCACAGGCAAATGACTTTCATGGAACTGCTGTACCATTGCTGGAAGGAAGGGTTGGGGCAGAGGGGAGGAGGACAAAGAAGAGAACAACCTCTGCAGTATTCATTTAACAGATTCAGTAATGAGGGGGTAATGAAACACTCTGAAATGACCACAGATCAGCACTTGAAGTCAATAATGCTATAATTTCCTGTTAACAGAATTGTATGTTTTGCTAGAAAATCTGCTAAGTTGACCTGGGCTGTTCTTTCCATGAATTAGCATTACAGTCTTTCAGCTGTAACATATTCATGGAAACAGTGTTTTTGCACTTTGCAGCCTAGTGGCCTGCTTTGTAATTTGTAGGGAACAATGGGTACTAAATATATGTTATAGGACTACATGGATTGCCAAGCAGCAGGAAAAAGAGGTAAATTAGTCTCAAAAGAAAATTTTCTGTTAGCCTGAATGTCAAGTAAAAATCAAAAAGATGATGTATTATGCCATAAATTATGTGATCAATATTTAAAAATAACATTTTAAAGGAGTAATGGCAAAAAATAACCACAACTTGCTGAACAGTCATCCTCAATCACACTTTACCTACTATTGATTGTTAAGTATTTGCCAAGACATTTTAAAGCCATGTAAACTAAAGATTTATTGAGATCTTAGGAAGGAACATATCAAGATGGAATTCTTGGGTCTTATAAGAATCACAAAATAGGTGTCACTTGATCAAATTATGAAAGGATCATTTCATTTTGCAAGAGTTTTGAGAGGGTTTATAATTTTTCTCTGTGTTTTACCACTCTTTTGAGGGAAAAACAGAAATCCTTCTCTAATGCAATTTCCTATATAATGTCTGTGATTATAATAAAAGAAGAAATTTTGTTCCTATTTTCAAAAAAAGGAAATATGCCATCAGAGGTGACATTTTAAGGGATTCAGTGATAATGTGCTAGAGGTAGGTTTAGGTTATACTGTAAGAATAACTCACTCAAAAAAACTGTGAGAAATAGCAACATCCATTCCACTCTTAGGAAATTATAATTAGAGTTTTTGAAAGAAGGGATTTTGTGCCTTGCTTATATCCATAAACCCAGTGACAGTTCAGATCACATATGTCTGCGTACACATTCTTAGGTATTCATACACAGAAAAAAAAAATCTAAAAACAAAATTTTCTCCACATAATAAAATAGTACATTCAACTTTGAAGTGTAATCTTAAGGATTCGTTTAAACATTGTTCTAATATGATGTTTATAATAAGAAATGGTATTTTAAATAAAAATTAAAAATGAGTTTCACATTTCATCACACTTATTTTTATTAATTTGTTAGTAAACTTCACATATATGCATACAATGATATAAGCTAATTAAAAGTGAATAACTGATTCTTAATAAATACTATCGATTAAAAAGATGAATGAAAATGCCAAAATTTTAAAATGTGGGACTGTTATTTTTTTAAAAATATACTATTCATGCACCTAATTTTATACCTTCCTACCTAATGATTACTTTCTTATTTTTTAAGACATACACAAATATCAGTAATATATTTTATAAAATAAGACACCTACACAACTAAATTCTTAAATAAACTGTTAGTAAATTTAGCCTCAAAATCTTTCATAGAGACTTTAATTTCTGACATTTAAATTCTATCCTTCCTTACTTCAAATAATTTGAAGTGTCAGCTTCTTGAGTTCTATTTTAATACCAGTAAATACTCACAAGCACTTGAGATGGAATGTGAGTATACTGAATTAGGACCCTCACTGTCCCCACCACCACTCTCAAGATAATTTGAAAGCTAACCTGTCAGAATGTAGGCAACTCTTAAAATTATAGCCCTTCTGCAAAGCATAGTAAATTTTTCTTTTCTGTTGCAGCAGAGAATATATTGTACAATGGCTAGCATAACAAACTCGTTATCTGTCTGACAGACTATGCAGTTACTATGTTCATGGTAAGTTGTATAAATCTGAGAAAAATGAAAATTTTTTCTTAAAATTACTCCATATGCATCTTTATGTTCTTAAAAATCCTTAAGTGAGTTTAAACGAATTTGGCTTTATTTTCCTGCTATCCATAAATGGTAGTTATGATTAAGGACATATAATATGGCACAGAAATCATTAATATAACTTTTAATATAATGCCAAAATTGTAATTTTAGAGGAAAAGAATTTGGGAATAAAATGGCCTCAAGTGAACTATGAAAAGCAGAGAAAAAGAGAACTCTTATTAGGTAAAATGTTTCAGCCACTTTAAGATCATCTTACTATGAAGGCAAGTAAATTGTTTTATTAAAAATGTCACTAAGAAAAATTATCTTACCAGGTCAGAATGCATATTTTGGGTTCACAAATCAGAGCACTTTGAGGAAGGCTTTCAGCTAAATTAGGCAGATGATGAAGGGAAAGTGGTTCTGCCACCAAGAACAGGCTAACAACAAACTCTCACTACCACTGTTTCTTTTCTGTATAAGTTGAAACTTGAACACACATACCCCTCGACCCAACAAACCAAGCCACCAAACAGAAACATCTAGCACCTTCTTATTTCTGGTGCTAGAATATGTCCTTTTAAGACTATGGTAAGTCCCAGTTTTTCATGTTAAAAAAAAGTCAAAGATTGGTTAGCTTCATTCCCTGCCTCCCTCTACCTACCAAACCAAGCCAACCCCCTCCCCCCACCAAAGAAAAAACAACAAAAAAACACAATTTGAAATTTGTAAATGTACACAGTAAAGTCGGTATGCTAGAAACTATCTTCTCATTTTGGAAAACTGAATTTTATAAAACAACTTGGTTGACTATCCACTTTCCCTTCAGGGATGACAGGAAGGGCCCTGCAGCTCACACTGGAGTTACGGGTACGGCATGGCTGCTTTATTCTCTGCTTTGGTCTGCACAGGAATAAAGCAGTAAGTGTATATTTTACAATGTTTTTTCTACATCTATCCATGACAGCAGCCTACCACTTCAGTGAAAAATATGTTTTTTTTTTCCTTCTTCTTTTTGTGGTTCATTCAACTCCTGTAAGGGCATGCGTTACTCACTTCATTTTCTTGAGATATCTCTTTTAAAGCAAAAATAGAAGAAAAAGAAAGGCTAGGGTTGACTCTGTGAGACCCCTGTATTTATTCACACTTATTGTGCATGACTGTAGACTGGTAAATCATATTAGCAGCCCGTCTCCCCATCAAGCTGCTACTTGCTTTCCAGCCCTGGGAAGGCTCAACAAATCAACAGGAGCACGGAAAACAGAACATCAGTCTAATCTAGTGTTTAAGGTGAAGTTTTCAAACCCAATCTAAGAAGATCTTTAGAGCAAGCAACAAGCTGAAGGGCTCAGAAGGTGGTATTGACAATGAAAGAGTGTTGAAATATTGAGAAGTGCAGCACTTGTGCATTTTTAATAACAAGAGGGTCAACAAGGACATAGCTCCCTCAGTGCCAGGAGTTGCCACTGACTATGGAAATTGCCACACCAGGGCTATAAATGCTTGCAGTTCATCAGCTTTCTTAAACAGTTCATCAGCTTTCTTAAACACCCTGAACCCCCTCAGTGGACCTTTAGTCTTGAATTAACAAACCAAAGCAATGAAAGAGGGTGCAGTCTGAATGGCTGGCATTGATCCCCAACTGTGTCAGCACTGCTACAGGCCCTGAAAAACTCTCTCCATTGTCAATAGAAATTGACAAACCTTCTCTCCTAAATAGTGCAGCTGAGCCGGGCGGGATCCACGCAGCTGTAAAGGGCTCTGCTCTTGGGGCCAGGGAGCACTAACAATAGAACAAGCATGAGCTCTTTGTCAGTCCCAGACTCGGCAATTTTCTAACAAGGATTAAAGTTGTTTCTCTGCAGAGCTGGTGAAAAGAGATTTAGCAACATACCGTGCTTTCTTCATGCAAGTTAAAGAGAAGTAGTTAAGGAATTTCATTATTCTGTTGAAGAGTGCAAATACAAAACAAATATATTAAATATGCACAACTCCTCTTTTTTGCCTAATTTATAACATTTTGAGGATGATTCAATTAAATATAATGCTTATCACCTGGATACAAGCACTTCACATTTATTTTGGAAGTTTTATTTTAAAAAGTCCAGCTGCTTGCCACCTGGAATGAGGTCTCAATACATACTAATGCACAATGCCCTGAGCCCCTCGAATGCTTATATTCCTAAATCTGAATCATAAGACCACATAGGGTTTATACATCGTGGCTGCTTCAAGCAAATGACTTCTGTCAGAATGCCGCTTCTGACGATGATGGCAAGGTAAAAATAGCTGCTTTGCTAGGGCAGAAATCGGTGATATGTTTTCTGCTTAAGTGTTTAGCTTTTTATTGATTATGAATCAGTGTATGTAGTTGATATATTTTTATTCTTCTCTGGCTATGCTTGTGTCCAACAGGAGAACAGAGGGGGGAGAAAGAAAGAAAAAGAACCAACACTCCTTAGTGCATTAAGACATGAAATGGCTAAATTTTCACATGATGTATGTTTTTCTTCATTCATTTCAAGAGAAGCTGTCTGTTTGACAAGAATTCAGTCACTGTGTTGAAATGCAGTAACACTTAGAAAATCCCACATAGGCTACATGTACTTTTAAATGTAAAGTTAAATTGAAGAAAAGAACAAACAATATATTTTTTAAATGCTGATGGTTTTGATAAATATAAGACATCCTTTAGGACCATTTAGTAGCTTTAGAAAGCAACAAAATATTTAGAAACCTTAATGCCCTGAAGATTCACAAGTATATGAAGAAGTAAATATAAATGCTTTAATATACATTGAGGATTCATTTTGTCAACAGCAAGCACGTCTATCAAAGTAACTAAATTCATGGCTCTCCTTCACTCAGTTCCCATTTCTAAACACTAAAATGCACATTTTATATTAACACTAGATTTGATACAATAATGCCAATGTTCCCCTCTATTCAAGGCGTCTCACTGAAACTATCATACCTTGTTCCACAAAACAGACTCCCAAAGGACAGGCATTTTGAAAGTTTTAAATGGGAAATTTTTGTTGGCTTGGAATAGGCTTCAGGGCTGTATTTAAGGAAAACTGAAACCAGCCTATTTTGGTTAAAAAGATAGGAAGGTTTCAACCCAACCTAAACCTATCAACATTCCCAGCTTGACCCACAGACAATCTTGAGGGGGAGGACAGAGACTTGAGTCTGGACGTGGCAGCTGAGGGCTGGCTGTCCACACAACAGAGGGCAGGAACGCAGAGCACGGAGGGCGGGAATGCCAGCCCCTCTCACGCTGTTTGCTTGACTGAGCCTGTTGCGTTTCTCATCTGTCATATGCTGGATAGATTATATGCATCTAACTTGGAAATAACAAGATTCTAACATGTTACAGAAATACTGTGACTTTAAATTTGACTATTTTTTTTTTTTTATTAAATCATAGCTGTGTACATTAATGCGATCCTGGGGCACCATACACTGGTTTTATAGACCGCTTGACACATTTTCATCACACTGGTTGACATGGCCTTCCTGGCATTTTCTTAGTTAAGAATAGGCATGAGGAGCTTGTGATTCTTGTAAAAATGAGTGGAAGGGAAAAGCCAAGTTGTCGTTCTGTTTTTAGATGCTGCTTCAAAACAGCTTTGTTCTTCTAGAATAAAGAAAAGTGCAAGGATAGGGTTCCGGAACTTTCTGTTGTTTTTAATTTATTTAAATTATTTGGCCTCTTAGTACTTCACTTATATCCTACATTTGTGAAGTACAGCCAGGGTGTAAAAAAGAAAAAGTATAATGGGAAATAAATGAGATTTATAAAGTATTTTTATTACTAATACTATAGTTTAGGAATTCTGATTATAAAGGTTCCTGGCATTTTCTTTATTTTCCATTGGATGTTCAAGGGAATCAGTAAAATTTCACTTAATTCTTACCACAACCTTGAGGTGGATGTTTTTATTTCCATTTTGTGTAACTCAAAAGTAAGTTCACAAAGGTAGAGTTTATATAAACTGAGTGTAGATTAGGTAGTTATTAAAATTTATACAATAAACATAATAAGTGGCAGGGTTAAAATTATATTTATGTGCCAGACTCTGGGTTCATAACTATTGTGTTATTTCTTTTACCTCTGAAAAAAAATCTGGATTTCTGTTCTGCCGATAAAATCTCTGATTGTTAGGAGCAGTTTGGTGCTTCTAGCAGAAAACTAAGAAGAAAAATTTTATCATTTCCAGTGGTCCCTCACAGTTATCATAATTCAGGATTGTGTGTGAATATAGAAGATGCCTATTAAGAAAAGTAAAGCTAGCTAGGATAGGCGTGGTGACTCATGCCTATAATCCCAGCACTCTGGGAGGCGTGGGTGGACTGCCTGAGCTCACAGGTTCGAGACCGGCCTGAGCCAGAGTGAGACCTCATCTGTAACAATAGCTGAGTGTTGTGGCGGGAGCCTGTAATCTGTAGTCTCAGCTACTTGGGAGGCAGAGGTAGGAGAATCACTTAAGTCCAAGAGTCTGATTTTGGACTCTACCAGGGGTGACAAAGTGAGATTCTGTCTCAAAAAAAAAAACGAAGAAGAAAAGTAAAGCCCATCTAATTTCCTTGTAGGTTGTAGTGATTCACATTACAAAGACCAAACACATCTGAAAGCCCAAAAATGAGGTATGTAATATAAATAAATCCTCTGAAGATAAACAGACAAATGGCTATATGCTACACATCTCCTACCTACTCTGTTAAGACTTGTTTTAAAGTGTCATATATCCTGATGCCTAAAAACACTGGAAAATATTTGTTTTACTGTAACAAAACAGTACAGTTAAAAAAAAAAGATCCGTGGTTCACATATGCTTTCTTCATCTTTTTTTTTTTTTTTCATAAAAAAAACCACACAGAGAACGGAATGGCATTTGATCGATGCCATTTTCTTCCACATTGAATCTAAAAGTCACATTCAGGGCAATTTTCATTTTTTAACTTCACCAGGAAGTTTGTAAATTAGGAGAGCATCACAAAGTCTGGAAGGAAGAAAACATGTGGAAAGTGCTAACATGGAAGGTATAGCATATAAAAGGTGCCTAATTAATGCTTGTTGCATGCTGAAAAAAATTCCAATCTGTAGAGTTCCATAGTTTCTCTTTTCTAACAAAAAGCATGAGTATAATAACTGAGACATTTCTAGATGAACTAGGTCTTATTCAGTTACGTAAAAGGACAAGCTCTTGTCAGTCCACTATAATTACATTCCAAAATGTTCTGAAAGTAATGTTACATTACCTCTTTCTCCACACTGGATGAAGGGTCTTAAAATCAACACCATTCTTTATTATATACTACCATCAAGTGGGCAAGTACCTCCATAAGATTATTTTGTTGCCCTTTTCCTGGTACTAAAAAGAGTAGTAATTATAAAGTGACAATTTCAGATACGCAGCTGTTTTCCACTCCCCTACTCAGTGAGTGATGACAGTATACTCACTGGTTGGCAAGTAATTGGAGTGAAATGACTAATCAATGGTTTTGCCTGAACTCAGTGGCCAATCCAGTTGTAGCGGTGTATGTACCAGTTTGGGGAACAGACACTGTCTAGGAATGATTCATTGGTGCAATACGACCTTTTCATCTGTCATATGGCTCATTTTGAACACTGAACATTGCATCTTAAATCCATAATGCAGGATCTAGATAAAAATACATTGGACTTGGAGAACTGTTATTAAACGGAATAACTTAATTTTGAGATAAAACTCAGGTCTGAGAATTAGCTGTTACCATGTCTTTTTGCTTCAATTTTTTAAAATAAAACATAGGAAATCACTTTTTGAGGCCAATAAGGATGGAGGAAGCAGCTATCCTGTTCCTTGGAGCCGTGGTGCACTCCCATGCCAATCCTTTTCAGCTGAATGACCTGCAGCTCTGCCACCTTGGGCTTCTCTAGACCATTTTTATGGACATGCTTGTCCCTCTGCTTAGACTTCTCTTCCTCTCCCTGGCTGGATTTATGTTAGCTTTAAGACTTAGCTTAACCTTAAACAAAAAAAAAAAAAAAAAACAACAACAAAAAAAAGATTTAGCTTAACCATTTCTCTCATCAAGCTAATACTACTTCCTGCTAGGAAGAATCAGGTGCTCACGTATTTTCTACTCCTATAACTCTGTGCAGGTATCTATACAAATGTTGCACAATACAGTATAGGTCTTCCTCAGGCAGCTGGGAGCATCCACTAGGCAATAACTGAATCTTATTTTTATTGCTATATCTATCCTTTAGCAAAGTGTCTGGCATATACCATGTATTCCCATTTTAATTAAAGGACTAAATGTTTTTAAAATTTGTAACTGCAAAATGCTATATATATATATATACACACATATATACATATATATATATATATATATATATATGTTAACAGCGGGGCAATTTTTCAATAAAAAAGGAACGAATGAGCACCCCGGGTGACTGAGGCAGGAGGATCCCTTGTGCTCAGGAGTTTGAGCCCAGCTTAGGTGAAAGTGAGACTCCATCTCTACTAAAATAGAAAAACTACCCAGAAATATCAGGTTGCTGTGAGCCAGGATGATGCCATGGCCATTTAGGCAATAGAGTGAAACTCCGTCTCAAAAAAAAAAGGAAAAGGAAAGAAAACAGAAGATGAATACCAAAGACAGATTCACTGTTGTGTTGAACCAAGAGTTTAATTAATAGAAAAATAATTTCATAGATCCTAAAGTTATAAAAAAGTACTGAAAAGCAAACAATGGCATTTGGCTAAAAAATATTTAATGCAGGGCTAAAATGGGGTTTAAAATGTGATAGCCTAATTTCATTTTCAGTGAGAAAGGACTATAAATTAATAAACTCACGTCTAGTGAGGTACGTGTGTGCGTGTTCACATGTACACACCCACATACAAAGATACGCTAATACTACAAGTTCAGACACTCATGTGTCCAGCCCTTCAGAAGTTCTCACCCATGCAGGGAGCTGCATTCCAGTACGTGTCCTGGTACCCATTCCTGGGGGTTATCTGAGGCCATGGAGCGCATTTATATATAAAATTTTGGCCAATATTGTATTTTAAATCCATAATGCAGGATCTAGATAAAAAATATATTAGACTTGTAGAACTATTTTTATTTTTTATTTTTTTTTGTAGAGACAGAGTCTCATTGTACCACCCTTGGTAGAATGCCATGGCCTCACACGGCTCACAGCAACCTCCAGCTCTTGGGCTTACGTGATTCTCTTGCCTCAGCCTCCCGAGCAGCTGGGACTACAGGCGCCCACCACAACGCCCGGCTATTTTTTGTTGCAGTTTGGCCGGGGCTGGGTTTGAACCCGCCACCCTTGGCATATGGGGCCGGCGCCCTACTCACTGAGCCACAGGCGCCGCCCCTGTAGAACTATTTTTAAATGGCACAACTTATTTTCAAGATAAACGTCAGGCCTAAGAATTAGCTGATACCAGGTTTTTTTTTTTTGCTTCAGTTTCCTTATAAAAAATGGGAAACATCCTAAAATCACTTTTTGAGGCCAATAAGGTTGGAGGAAACCGCTGTCCTCTGTCTCCAAGTCACGGTGCATGAAGGTGTGGCTTGCTGTGCTGCCTGTCCTTTCACCATTAAGCAACATGTTCCTGGTACCTCCTGTCCTCCTTGGCCTTGTGACTTGCTTTTAACGAAAGGCAGAAAAATATTGTTGATGTGGAAATATTGACTTGTATCTAAAAGACGATGAGAGCTCCTTCAGAGCTGATATAGATACAGAGCTGATAAAGAACTTAGGAAGGGGGCGGCGCCCGTGGCTCAGTCGGTAGGGCGCCAGCCCCATATACCGAGGGTGGCAGGTTCAAACCCTGCCCTGCTAAACTGCAACCAAAAAATAGCTGGGCGTTGTGGCGGGCGCCTGTAGTCCCAGCTACTTGGGAGGCTGAGGCAAGAGAATAGCTTAAGCTCAGGAGTTGGAGGTTTCTGTGAGCTGTGTGAGGCCATGGCACTCTACCGAGGGCCATAAAGTGAGACTCTGTCTCTACAAAAAAAAAAAAAAAAAAAGAACCTAGGAAGGATAGAGAGGAAGACTGTGCTTTCTCTCACAGTCAGGGCAGCTGAAGTTGAAGTGTGAGAACTCAATACACACTGTGTGTTGGCACAAAGCTTTTGGCAAGTTTCTAATCATCTCCTTGGAAACAGAGATAGAAGGACAGACATAATTAAATAAACAATTTTGCAGATAATCACTATTCTATTTTGATTTGCACAGCACAGATGACAAAGTGAAATATTTTATGTGGAAATGAATAATCTCTCAAAAAGACCCATGCAGTCATCAGAATGTAAGCTCCCTTAGGGCAGAGACTTGGTCCATCTTGTTTAATACTGCATTCCCAGCCACTAGCAGAGTGTGTGGTCTATAGAAAATGTTCAATAAATAGCACAGGTTTGATGAATAATTAATGAGAGGTTTCAAGTTTTTATTCTAATTAGAAACCGATTGAGTCATTGTGAGAGAGACACCCAACCATGTGGGACAAAGCCAATGGCCTACTGTTCTAACACCAACATTCACCACCATTTCTTACACTTAGTAAATGAATAGTGAATTGGATTTGTTTTTAAGACTTTACACATGTAAAAACATCACCTGAATGGGTATCCCACATCAACAAACATGTTTACTGCCTATTTCAAAGAGAGTCCATGACTGATAGGGAAGTCGATTAAAAAAAAATGTAGGGAATATACGGAACCAAATTTCGGGAGCTTGGAAGAGCAAAACTATGGGAGAGTAATATACCAGAATGCATGGCTAGGAATAAAGCTTTCAAGAATCTTGTTTAGCCACATTCACACACGGCATCGCATCTCTGACTCTAAATCCTAAGCATGACAGAAAACACTCTGAGAAGTTTCAAAGGACAACCACAAAGATGATTAAAGGGTTAGGAAAGGGGGCTGATGAAGTGAAGTTAAACAAATCGGGATTATATATCCTGGAGTAGACAAGTATGACAGATGCCTTAATAACAGTCTTCATATACAGGAAGGATTATTCCCTGGAGGATGCTGGCTCCCCACTTTTTGTTCTCCACTGAGAGGAAAAGGAGAAATGGGTTTAAAGATCAGCACGTAGAACCAAATATTTTGCCCAGATCAAGACAGCAAACTTTAGATGATCTCTTCTCTAGGGCTAGGCCAAGATTAAGAAATTGAGGGCTCTCTCTAGAGTTTAGGTGTTTATGAGAACCTTGGAAGATTATTTTACATTGTGTCAATGCGTTCAATACACACATCTAATGACAGCCTTTCCACAACAGCCTCTTCATCACACAGAAGCCTTTTTTCTTTTTTAGGTAGATTTATTCAACAGTGGTGACCTGGTGTGCCCACTTGTGAAGGGTGCCAATCTTGCAGAGGGGGCTTCAGGGACAGTCTGAAGAGGGGGTGGCTCACAGAGGGGGAGTACAAAAAGCCACCGCAATGGCCTTTAAGCCACACGTGGCATTTGCTTATGAAGTTAGGACTGAAGGGAGAGAGAGTAGTAGCTATCAGCTCTATGCAAACATTGACAGAGATGCTGGTCTCAGGGGAGGGCTGGGCGCTTCCAGTAATAGGGCACTAGCGGCCAGCTGAAGTGCAGGCATGCAGAGTCACTGTGGAAAAACCAGGCTCCACGTGGAAGAGGCACAATTTCCAGACTATCTTAAAGGTGAAAGAGACATGCATTGAAGTACTTTTGAAATGATCAACACGCTGCTCATAATCAATTCAACTATCTTTTATAAAATCAGCTATCTTTTATAACTTCCTAATGACTATTAAGTCTTCGTTACTAATGTGGTTGGATGAATGCAAATGCACATTTGTGCAATTGGTATTTAGAAAAATTTCTGCGTGTAAAGGAAAGTTTTGTCACCTTCCATCCATGAAAGACAATTTTATCATTGCTAAAGAGAACTTAGATGATCAACAACTATCTTTTTCCTACTCAAGGAAAAACCTCTGATCAGTTTGCATGGGGATTTTTTTTTTTTTTTTTAATTCTGAGCACAATTAAAGGTGAGTTTAGGCTCTGGTGGAAATCTAAAGAGCATCAGCAAATCTGAGCACTGCTCAGCTTTTGAATTGCTTTTCTACTTCTCAGTTCTTTTAAATGGTTTTCTATGGCAGGGACATTTTTCTTAATTAGTCACAGCTAATTAGTGTTCTGGCATAGACAAGTAATCAGAAATGTCAGAGCTGCAAGGCTACATCTCCCTAATCCTTTGATAATAATTTAGCCTCCTGGGAGGGCCCCAAGCTGCGGTAAGTAGTGACTGACAATAAGGCAGAATTAGGTGGGCAGCAGACCATTAGGATAGAAAAATAAAAAGCACTACCAAATCCTGCTGAGCACCATCAGGCAACTAACTGCACTGCCAGATGAGGTGCCTGTTTAAGCCTGTGTTGTTAATTAGCTGATTCTACCAGACCTGCCACATATGTCCAGGTGCCTCATGCAAAGATGTGTATTTCTGGGAATGTGCCAAATGACAATTGTGTACCACGATCACATTTCAAGAATCTAAGTAAGAAGTCTACTATTTCTTAAGGATTCTTTTGAATTATCAAAGAAATAAGATCAACAAGCTACAATACATTTTCTTGTTGAGTTTCTTCTAGGCAATTAGGCACGCTGATCTCAAGTTTCTCAGGTTTTAATTCACCATCAGCTTACAGTCAAATGAGGGCCTTTGGCTTCTCTGAACCGCGCCTGGACTTGCCAGAGCTATTTTGGCATCTACCATACATCAAAAGTTGATCCTTTTATAAATTCTTACACTTACAAATAATAACTTAACATTAGAATGAGGATTATTAACTTAAATGAACCAGACAGCTGTAATCTGAGAGTGGAGATTTTTTTTTTTTTTTAAGAGACAGACTTACTTTATCACCCTCAGTAGAGTGCTGTGGTGTCACAGCTCACAGCAACCTCCAACTCCTGGGCTTCGGTGATTCTCTTGCCTCAGCCTCCCAAGTAGCTGGGACTACAGGCACCTGCCACACTGCCCGGCTATTTTTTGTTGTAGTTTGGCCGGGGACAGGTTTGAACCCACCACCTTCGGTATATGGGGCCAGCGCCCCACCCACTGAGCCACAGGTACTGCCCTGAGAGTGGAGATTTTAAAGGGAAACAAACTTTGAGGGGGATGGGGAAGCCAAGGAGGAAGCCAGCTTTATACGGCATTACTGAGGCAGATACACCAACATAAGGAACAGCTCTTAGTGTCTTAAAAGAAGTCGAACAACTTCAGTGTGAGTCCAAATACCACAGGTAAAACAAAACAGGAATATGTACACTTGACAACAGAACAAAATCTAGGAAACACCTTGTTGAAGCAGCTAAACTACAGGGTCCCAACATGTTAGATGAATGAAATGCTGCTCTTCCAATATACAATGAGTCCAATACATTGTATACAGTTTGTATACAAGGAGGTAGGCTGGTGTACAACATAGCAACACTGAAAAATTCATTACCTCTACCAGCCTCAAGCTTGTCATTGAACTTATATTATCCATCCCTTTCTATTGATCGAAAAAGAAAGTAATGATTATGACATGGGAATGATACTAGTATTTAATTTTGAATGTTGATAGGAAAATCATGGTGGGGCACAGGGGGACTAATTTTCATGTTTTATATTGGACTACTTTTTGTATAGAAACAAAGCCCAAAAAGAAATACTTGGTAAAGGGGACCTGTACTAATTTATGTGGTCCATATAAAAACTGTTCTGTTATTTGAAAGTGAAAGACCAATTAAAAGAAGAAAACTGCTATTTTTAAATTGACATTAAAATGTAAGAATATTTCTAGATTATCACGAAATTATAAGAAATGCAAGAAGGGAAAGACAGTTTTCCATCTCAATAAATTCTAGCCTGCAATTCTAGTAAAGAGGCTGATTACACATACGAAGAAACTCACCCAAAGAATACGATTGAACAAGTGCATGATAAGCTCTAAATACATACAACAAAGTGTGTTATAGTTACTCTTATGTAACCATGTTTTGTTGATTTCAACTATTCTTAGGAAAACAACATGGTAATAAACTGAATCTCTGAGTACATTAAGGATAGTAGCATTGATCTTAATAAGAATAGATAAACTCTGGCACCACAAAATTTGGCCATTGACATGAAACACTAACTCAAAAATTTTGAACACTCCCCTCTTTTTTAATTGGGAGTCCAGAGATAAGTAAGAACATGTAAGTGAAAAAATAGTTTCATTTTGAGAAGTGTATGCACTTAAAATACATGTGTATTTTTCTTTTTCCATTAGCATAAATGGGCTACTGAACCCATTTGTATAGTTTAGGTCAATTTTACTTAAAATGTTTAATTTCAAGTTCCTTGGAATTGAGATTCTTTTCATAGAAAGTCCTGAAAAATTAATCCTTGATAAAACACTATCTGTATGAATATACTTGATTAACTTATCATTAAAGAATTACTCTTAATTTTACAAGACATAATAACAATATTTTTAAAAAAGTCTCAGTGAGATGATATTCCTCAACAATTAAATATTTAATCAGTTTATAACCAAGAGAATGTTCAATCTGCATGATTTACCAATTAAACGCTGCACCCTGATGTGTCTATAGCAACATGAGAGCTAAGATGAGATTGTTTCAAAGGGATTCAAGATGGGCAATGCTCACTCAATAAATGTACAAAGGTTTAGAGAGTTAGGGAGGTATAATGTCTGTCTTGGAAAATAAGGGATGTTTCAGTCAATGGTCAATTGCCTCATGGAGTTTAAGAACTACAAAGGGTCTAGTTGTGGCAAGTACTATAAATGTCAGTTTTGAGTTCTGCAACATCACCATTTTCTAGCCCAGAGAACCAAGGCTCTCCAGGAATGTAGCAGCATCCCTCCTTTCACGTGGAGACTTGTGGCTTGTGCTAAATGTTCAGAAACCTAAGAGAGGGAGCAGCTACTCCACATCATAGTAGGGATACAAATGGAATTAAAGAACTAGGAAATCTTTGTTCTACTTTAATATTGCCATTAAACAAATTGAAGATTTTCTGATTTAATAAACATTTCAAATAACTGCTGACAGGCTGGGGGCAGTGGCTCACACCTGTTAACTTAGTGCTCTGGGAGGCTGAGGTGGGAGGATCCTTTAAGCTCAGGAATTTGAGACCAGCCTGAGCAAGAGTGAGACCCCGTCTCTACTAAAAATGGAAAAAAATAACTGGTGTTGTTGTGGTGGGTGCCTGTAGTCCCCTCTACTTAGGAGGCTGAGGCAGAAGGATCGCTGGAACACAGGAGTTTGAGGTTGCTGTGAGCTATGCTGACTCCATGGCACTCTAGCCTGGGACAGCACAATGAGACTCTGTCTTGAAAAAAATGTACTGTTGACAATGATCCTGCATATATTGTTAGAAAAAGGAAGACAGTGGGTAATCACTCTTGTGCATGGTATTTGGAAATAGACATTTCTCTTATTAAATAAACAAAAAATTATTAAATAAACAAAAATCTTTTGGAATGTTCATAATCTTTCCTACTGTAGGAGAACTTCCTTTAGATTTCACTTGACCAATATGTAACTTTTTTTTAAGACGGAAAGGAATATAACATGTAGCTGGGCGCAGTAACTCATGCCTGTAATCCCAGCGTGATTACCCCTCCTGTGGGAGGCTGAGGAGGGAGAATGGCTTGAGCTCAGGAGTTGGAGACTTGCCTGAGGGAGAGTGAGACCCCGACTCCTAAAAAATGGAAAAACCCAGCTGGGTGCTGTGGCGAGTGCCTGTAATCCCAGAGGTTTCTGGAGGCTGAGGCAGTGGGATGCCCACAGTCTGAGGTTGCAGTGAGCTATGACGCCATTGCACTCTGCTCAGGGCATAGGGTGGGACTCTGTCTCAACGACAACAACAACAAAGCAAAGACATAAAAAATAAGCAAGGAAATAAAAAGAATATAACATGTAGACTTTAAATTTAGCATGTATCTTAGTCACCACTGCAGAGGCAGAGACAGCCTCTGTTTACAGCATCCTGGTCACTTGGGAACAGCATGAATACAGAGCATATGAATTCCAGGTATTTTTCTAAATTTTGGTTTCAGAATGTCATAAGGCATAGCTATTCTTTTAGACAGACCTCCTTTCCCACTTACCTACTGCACTTGCTGTGGCTTCCTAGGGGAGGCGCTCTGCCTTCACCTGGCTATCACTTAAGAACTTAAGCATCACTACCCCAGCCAGGAACTCTGGGAGACCAAGGCGGGTGGATTGCCCGAGCTCAGGAGTTCAAGAACTGCCTGAGGATGAGTGAGATCCCAGTCTCTAATAAGAAAAACTAGCTGGGCCTTGTGGTGGGTGCCTGTAGTCCCAGATACTTAGGAGGTTGAGGTTAAGAAGATCATTTGAGCCCTAGAATCTGAGGTTGCTGTGAGCTATGACACTGGAGAGCTTTCTACCCAGGGAGGTAGAGTGATAATCTGTCTCAAAAAACAAGAAAGAATCACTACTCCTGGGTGCAAGACCTACTTAATGCAATTAATTTCTGTTCTCATGCTAAAATTAAAATGAAAAGAACCATTCGTTTAAAATCTGGAAGGGTTACAGAACTCATTTGGACTTTAGGCCAACATCTTCCATCTATACATACTACTGAAACTGAGTTGGACACAGATGACATAAATCTTTCAAGTTCATCTGGACAATTATGGGCAACCTGGTTGGACTGGTTTCTGTATGCTCAGTCCAGTGTTCTTTCCATAACCCTATTTTATCATTTCAAATTTTGTAAGTGTAAGGTAAGGTAGAAAGAGCAATTGGTTTTCAAACTGAAGAGACATGGTTTCAAAGTATGACTCAACACCCCACAAAACACCGATCTTCTCTGAGTGGGAGATTCTTTAGCTTAAACATAAGGAAAGAATATGAATGATGGCTTCTAGCTCAGAAGGTTGGAAATGATATTGGTGAAGCACCTAGAACACTTCCTGGCACATGGAGGTGCCCAGAGAATGGCAGCGGTGACAGTGGTGACAGCTATGGCTACTATTATTATGACAGCTTGAAAAGATTAGAAACATATCTTAAATAAATTCAGTTCCTTTTGTTAACAAAAAAATCCAGTTCCTTTTATTTGAAATAAATCCAGTGGCAATCATTTATTTATACTTTATTGGGGTTATTTCTGTTTCAAGCAAAAAGAATTTCTGTAAGTTGAACCACTTGTGGGCAGAATGGAATGCCTTCATATTTGTTCCAGTATTAACTTTTCTGACCTTCAAAGTACACTTTCAATTTTAATATTTCAAGATTTGATGTAACAGTCTGGGATTATCCTATGTATGGCCTTTAAGAAAATACAGATTTTAATACTTTCACTTTTTATTACTTTGAAATGAAAAACTATTTTGAATAAATAAAATGATTCATTTGTAAAGACAGGAACAATCATTACAGCAGGGCAAGAATTACACTGGGAACCTCTCTCATTCCCAGGCGTCCCAAGACCATGGACACAAATTTAGGGCAATAGCCAGTTTTTTTTTTTGGTCTTTGTCAGTGGTACAACAATTTACTAACCTTTGGAGTATTTCAAATCACAAATCAGGAATAATTAAGATTTTTAATGATCAAAGACATTTAGAGGCCAGGGATACCACCAGTGGTTAGTTACTGCTGTCTTGGGAAGTTGCACAAACTTTTCAACAGCCTTTCCCAAGGGTAGGGCATCATTTGGGAAGATTATTTAGTAAAATATACTGTTATAAATGGTGGGGAGAGGGCAGAATGAAGGTCTGTTTTACAGACTAGTTGTTTTATATAATAACAGTGTTATATGTGCCATTTCCAAAACTAAAGTAATGTCTTAAAAAGTTAGGTCCTCATATTGCATGACCAAAACCTGTACTCCTCACTGTTTGATCTGGGTTAGGGGATGCCAGGAAGTGTTAACTTACTGTAATGTGTGAGCCCCTCCCTGGGTGTTTGTGTTTTCTTTCACCTGGATCCTAAGTTAGCAAAATCCATTTACTTACATAGGAAGTACTCTAATAGGAGTAGCAAAAGTTTGTCATGGTGCCAGAATAAAACTGTTCTCTTCAATCTTTTATCTGTAATAGGATAAGGTTGCTAACGAGTATTTATAGGGTCGTTATTTTCAACTGTTTCTTGACACCTAACAATATTATTTTAAGCTTCAGCCAACTAGATTTCCAATAATTATATAATGTCTTTCGGTAATGATCTGTTGCTTAAGATACACATTCTACTTTACCTTTCAACACATACTTGATAACCTCTCATTTTCTAACTGTAATTGAGGCAAATTCAGTCTTGGCTAATTAGGGGCTCTTAGGACTCCTCAGACATATTATTCTTGATGACATATCAAAAGTATTAGGGTCTATTTTTATTTTTAATTAAAGTAATAAAAATGTGCAACTTACAGATATTAAGAATGTTTAAGGACATTGCAACTATTTTACAAATAAAAAGTCCAATGTGATACTGGGGATATGCAAAACAACAAACCCCCACAACCTAAAAAGAATGGTTGCTTGTCGAGGGTTCCTTCTAGAAAGAAACCCACAGCCACGTCAGATGCTTAGGTATCAAAATGAAAGTGTACATCACCAGGGCATTTATACTAGTGCAGTATTTTAATGCCAGTCTGCTTGGATCTACTTTAGATAACTCTGTTATTGTTGCCACACAGGAAGTCTTCCAAAGAACTTCAGTGAATAAAGAGAAGTCGAAAGTGGGGAATATCTTCAAGGAGAAAAAAATTCTACTTTTGGTAAGAACTGATGGGAAGAATGGTTAAGTTGCAGTAAATAGGTCACCAAACCAAAACATCAGAAATGTTAGCAAAGTACACACCTGAGTGCACAACCCCAATAAATCTATCTAATGCTGGTCTATTTCCAGAATGGCTCTAGTTTTTTCCACCACAAAATATGTGCTTTAGCTGTTCTAAGAAGAAACATAATGGTAATACCATCAACTCAACTTTCCTTTTCCATTCAACATTTTTGAAAATCACCACAGAAGCAGAAAAAGTAAAAGAGAACTTGGATAGGAAACATATGCTTGTAAATTCAGAGCAATAGCAAAAGCAAGCAGAAGTTGTTAATATGGTTTCAGTATTTTGTGAAAGAGCCAGCTGGATGGATGATAATTTTTCTACCCCTGCAGGGCATCAAAGCTTTTAGGAAATAATTTTTTTCACACATATTAACACTTAGCTTATTAAAACAGATGATACTTTTATTGTAAAATGGCCTGGGTAGAGGCTAAAAACATAAAGTATGAAAAAGATAAGATTCATTTTGGCCACCCATTCTAACAGGGAACACTGGCGGGACAGACCCTGGTGGAGATGATGACGTAGCCGACCTTCTGTAACTGCCACAGCTGAAGTGTCACCAGGAAGCCCGTGAATTGCTGTTATGAAAACATTTGCAGTAACTTGCATAATTAAATGAAACTGCCAGAAAAGCATTCTAAAATGCAGGAAGATGCACATAAATAAGTATACTTCAAAAGCCATATTACATTTCAGAATCAGCATTGTGGTGAATTATGCAAAGTTATATCACAAGCACCATTTCCTCTGAACTTACTGTTAAATAATTTCAAATGAATGACAGCATTCTTATTTAAATTGACTGCTCTCTTAGTCTCCTTTACAGATACTCAATAAATGCAACTTGATGATCTCAGTATCTAAAACCACAATCCTCTACTTCTTGGAGTTGTCATGCTTAAATAAAGACATTCGTACTGATAAGACTGTAATTTCATATTTTCTTTTAGCATTTTTCAGTACTTTAAATCAAGATAAAAATGTTCAACAGCAGCAGAGTGGCAGATAAGAATTTGGCCTTACAGAAGCTTATTTCTTTGTTTAACTGAAGAATATTACACTGACTTAAAAGAAAACTTTGATAGTAAAGGGGACCACATCTATTACAACATGATTGTGTTTATAAAATGTTGCAAAAGGCGGGTGAAATCATGCTGAACACAATGGTGAAATGATTATCGTCTTGCTTATTAAAACTAACCTCAAAAGGGTTTTGAGACTTTCATTCTAATAGTGACAGTGTTCATGTAGAAAAGGAATCTAATTAAAGCTTCCCTCAACAGTCAAGGAAATATAAAGATTATCAACTATATTAGCTACATGGAAAGAAAGGATCAAAAAAGGAGAGCATGCTTTACAAATGTATTATCAAATTGCCATTTTCCTCTCTGCTGTACGTCTATCATGCCAGCATACCTTGCAAGGGTAGTTACTTACATCAAACAACTTTTCAATATACATTTCCTCATTGACCTTTTCTCGAAGAATATCCTGGTTTTGCCGAACAAACATAATGTAGGTGTCTGCCAGATCCATTCCCGGTTTCTGTTGTGAGTGAAAAGCAGGAGGAATAAAACATCAGCTCTCAGTTCTGAAATTCTTTATTCATTACCTGAAAATTAAGTTCGAAAATGACACCAGAAAAATGTGCTCAAGAGCCGATCAATAGTGAGCACTTTCAATAGATTTCATAATTAAGTAAATAAAATAATTTATTACAACTCGAGTATACAGTCATTCATCATTTTAAAATATTTAAAAAGACAACGTTGTATGCCTGAAGATATCATTTTTTAAAAAATGGCTATCTTGACAGGTCAATATGTCCATCAGAATAAGTGAACGAATTTTTCCCCAAATTTTTGCACATGCAATTATCATTTTCTAGCTGAAAAGACAATTCACCTGTCATCATTTCTGCCAGGTTTATCTATGCTATTAAAAAATGTTAGCTTTCCTTGGAGTGCCTCCTTTAACACCATTACGGGTGTTAAAGGAATACAAACTACATTTTCTTATTAGGCAGAATAAAATACAATTAGGAAGATATTGGGGGAAAGATTTACTACATTACAAAATGAACATGAAATATTTTGTAGATTATCTGTTGCTTCTGCTCAATATTTACTGATAATATTCCAAGACTTTATCTTAGAAATGCAGTAAAAATATCAATGAACTTCCTATGTAGAGCCAAAGACATGGATTAGGGAGCTTTCCAAAGTTATCTGACGTGTGGTGTCTTCTCATGGTGCAGGAGGTGGAATAGGTAATGTCGCTTTTCCTTGCTACAGATGCTACAGAATCATGCCTCGGAGGGACAAAAGCCTGAATGGCCGCTACAGAGTTTTTATTCTTGATCTATGTTTAGCTCTTTTTTGAGTTTTATTTTGCTGGACTAGTTAATAAAAATATTATTTGTGTCATCTACACCTGGGCTTGATTCATAATCTGTATTGACTTAGTTATTTGATGACAGTTTGACAGTAATAATAATAAAATGGTAGAAATAATGGCCCAAATAAAACTATGAGCCTTCCATCATTTCATGTCCACAGAAGGTACTTATAATCTTTGTCAGTAGACTCATTTGCAAAAGTAAATATTGTAAGAAAATTAGTTGAAAGAGGATATTGATCATCTAACTATTACTACTGCTGGAAAAATAACTCAAGGTATACATCTGAGTAATGCTAGGATAGGAGTGGCATCTTCTCCCTAAATAAAAGATGGAAGCCAGGCCTGGTGAAATGTCTACAATCCTAGCACTTAGGGAGGCAGAGGTGACTCAGTTTGAGGCCAGGAATTCAAGACCAGCCTATGGGAAACATAGTGAGAACCTACCTCTACAAAAAATAAGTGAGAAAAACTAGCCGAGTTCAGTGGTGTATGCCTACAGTCCCAGACACTTGGGAAGGTGAGACAGGAAGATTGCTTGACCACAGGAGTCTGAGGCTGCAGTGAGCTGTGATCATGCCACTATACACCAACCTGAGCAACAGAGTGACACCCTGCCTCTAAGAAAAGAAAAAGAAAGTTCTTGCTATTTTTTTGAGAGGTGATATATATTACTTATTACACTAAACTTGACCATTTCTTAACCAATATGTAATTTAGGCAATGAACACATCTAAATTATTCCACTTATAAAATTTAATTTGATTTTTTTTTGTTACAAAGCTATTTCTGTGCAGTAAAAATGACTGGAATTTCTTACTGCTCTTATATTTAACCTAAAGAGAAATATAGTAGAACCTCTGTAAGTTGGCCACCCAAGGGACTGTAACAAATGGTTAACATAGGGAGGTGGTCAAGGTAAGGAACCAGGCCTACTGTACTGATAGGAACATGTGGTGCGTGTCCAGTCTATGACAATTAGGTCAACTTAAGAAGATGGTCAATGTAGGGAGGTGGTCAACTATGGAGGTTCTACTGTATATGCCACATAAATTCAAGGATGCTTTCCACATAACTCTGATATAATAAAAGTACTTATAACCTGAAATAACTATTTATATAAATGTCTTCACCAGCCTCCCCTTCAAGAGCATTCTTATACATCATAAGTAATATATCCCAAACTCAAAAGAGGCAACTTCTCAAATTTATGCCTGCAATATTTTTCTTTGCAATTCGCATAAGCAATGTTTGACAGTTTAAACAAAGAAAAATCAATAAAAACAAAGAAAAATCTTTTGTTTGGGCAGTGGAGAGTTATACATTAGTTTTTCAGTGAAGAGGCAGGGTAATTTGCACAAAGACCGCTACTATTAATACCTGACGACAGCTAACTCATAAGGTGCCTATTTTTCTCTGGGCCCGTCAAACTTTGTCAAAACACTGAAACTGAGAACATTCAGAAAACACACTGTCATGAAAGGAAAATGACATAATTCTATACATAATAGTAAGTTAGCTCAGCATCTGACTTTCAGTCCAGTGCTGGGAAACAGGATGCTATAATATACATAATACCAAGGCAGCTGGGTCCAGCCCAGTTAAACTGGGAGGTGAAGAACAGACAAGTGAGAGGCTTGCTTTCTCTCCTATCTTTCCCTATTCCAATCCAATTTTTGTTTCTGCCTTTCAAAGAAAAACTGTGCTTAGAAGTTTAATACAGTCAATCACTAGGCCCATTGGACTTGAGGGAAATTTATGGCTAGGAGGACTGGATAATAATGACTTTAAGCATTCACCACTGACACCAGGGTAATTTCTTTAGTATTTCCTTAATCACTTACCAGATAACATAAGACATCATGAAACACTGCCCAGGAAGAGTTTATCTTTCACCATCTAAAACTAACAAATACTTTACAGATTAAGCCTAACAGAAAACTAAATGCTGTTCTCTATTGGCAGATCCAAGGGATATAATGCTGACATCTATAAGTTGAGATACTTCAAGAACTTTCTAAGGAAATAAGACTCTCTGGTTGGGGGTCTAAGGTAAAGCTTATTTAAAAGTTTGATTTAACAAATTAAGTGTTTCCTTCTTTTTCTCTTTGAAATTGCCTTTTCTCCCCTTTTGGCAAAGTAACATCCACTTGCCTGGAAAAAAATCCTTGGGATTCTGACATTCCCCACTGGCACTATTTCTTCCTTTATCTTTGAGCTGTTTACTTAGTCTCGAGAAACTGTGACATATGGGAATTTCACACCTAGTGAATATATTTTCATGTAGCTTGTGGCATAAGACTATAATCATTAAGAGAATATACACAAGTAAGAGTCACTGCAACAGCTGGTGACATTTACCAATTAGAATTGTAGTTCCTTAAAACACTTTATCCTTCATTTGGTGTACGAAGGGTAATTATCTCTGATAAATTGCTGAAAAAGATGTAATTTTCCTTCTAAACAGTTTCTACATACAGTACAAACGTGTTTGGATAGAAGACATTATCACTGGTTCAGCGCTCCTTGCGCTGTTTCATGGCAGTAAAATTTACGCACTTTGAAAGTCACCACATCTAACTCCATTTCTAAATGTTATCTTATTAGGAAATAAAGTTTAGTTAAAAAAACAAACCAAGGAAGCATACTGTTCAATGTTTGTGGTTCTTCTGGGATGTAAATGAAAGAATGAAGGTGATTTCACTGCAGAGAGACCCCAGATACAGATTCTGATACAAGTGGGCACCTACCGACTTTCCCAAAGGAGTGGGCTGTTAAACTTCAACAACCGGGGATTTGGATGAGTTTTTATCAAGGATATTGTATTTTAAAGAGCTATATTTGGCAATCTTTTATAAATTGATAGTTTTTTTTAAAAAATTATGGTTTTTGAAACAAGAAAATGGCAAAAACCACATAGCAAGCACTCTATGTCTTAAACACCATTTAGAATAAGTAAAGGGCTTTTTTCATTCTCCCATTTAAACCACTGAGATTCTTAGTTCACGAAGCCCTAACTTCACTTTGTTTTTTAAGGTAGCAATCTTCAAATGAAGTTCCTAAATTACTTTTAATCTGATTCAGAAAATAACAGAATTTGGCTAGCAAAGACACAATAAAGGGACAAAAACATCTAAAAAAAATCCCCCATCAGTGTTAAGAAATCAAAACTACAGAAAGAAATGAAATATTTTAAGGTGAGTTCTTCTTGTATTGGTTGTATAAGTAACTGAATACATCAGTGAGTGAATGAGTTTAAGAAAAGGATGCAGACTCCAGCAAATTTTTTTCAAGCGTTAATCACCAGTTAACCTAGCAAGATGAACATGCTGTTCAAAAAAAAAAAAAAAAGAGGAAAAAAAAAATCCTTGTTAATTATATGCTGCAAACACTCTTACTTCCTGCTGCTATACCTAATCCCACAGGTGCAAGTCTTCGCTTTCCCTATTCATGGGTAGGTGGGTGCAACCCTGCAGTCACTTTTCACAGCAACAGATTTAGATACAGAAGAAGCCGCTTAACCTTCCACTGGAGGTTAACAATACACTACACAAACACTGTCATGGTGCCTGTTTAACAAGGAGACAAATTTTTAAATATACTACTCCAGTCTCCAAGATTAACTAGAAGCTACGGTGTAATTGACTTAATTTAAAAGTGTACTTCTCATAACCTAGGAAAGCTTGCCTTAGAGCAACAATCAAGAGTGGAACCGTGATATCCTGACTTATGATAACCTGCATGCTTCATAAATGAAATACTTGTGCCTGGTCATTCACTATCACAGGGAAAGAATGGATCTTTAAAAATATAAGACAATAGCATGTCTTCTAAACTTGAAATTGTAGTAAAGACTATTTACATCTCAACTCTGGCATTTAAGATTCAGTAACAGTTTATAACTGATCATAGAACATAGTTCTGCAAACACAAAATTTATCCTAGGCATTGTTAAAAACAAAAATTTTCTCTTACTATTTAAAATAGCCTTTATTACTTTGGCACTTGTACAACCATTTTTATATTTTGGTATTTGAGTAAAAACATTCTGAAACTTTTCAGAAGCATTTGGAGTAGTTTAAAGAAGGCACATCTTCTCAAATACTTAGAAAAAAGAAGGTGTATGTCTAACAATGATGATTATGTTGTACAAACACTATATTTTACCAAGTTTTCTGCAAAGGAGAATTATTATATTGCATTCACACAGAAAACCAAAAGGAAATATACAGAGCAAAATCCTTCAAATTAGATTTATGTGAACTTAAATATTAAGTCAGCCTGATGGGAAAAGGAATATATGTTCATAAAAAAGGGCAGACAACATTGAAACAATGAAAAAGTCACAAGCATGTGAACTTTTCAGATTTTTTTAATGACAGACTAAGTTTTAAAAACCATGAATAAAAAGTCTCATTGTTATTTAGAAAACTTTCAAAACATTATTTCAGGAATGAAGCAGCCAGAATCTCCTTCCTTTTTGTTAAATTTAGCACTTTTCAAAATTTCATTCATTAACATTATTATTTAGATACTTTGACTCCAAATTGGAAGATAAAATTTCTGAATGAAAGATAATACTACCCACATCTTTTCTGAAAACATCATTTAGACTTGGAGCATGTGACATGTGCTATTCCCTATGTATATTTCCTTAGCCCCAAATTTCTAAGGGATTGTTCCGATATTTCAGAGTTCTTGTTCTGGATAAGGGTCTTCTGTCTGTTCCTTGAACATGACTGTAAAGAACAGAATCCTACTATTATGTTATAAGAGTATCTCATGCCGGATTATAATTAATGCAGCTACAATTTAGGTATTCACATTGTTTTCATTGTTAACATTCACATGGCTGTGTCACTATTTCCTGTAAGTAGTGACATAATTCATATATTCATAGGTTTAGAAAGAATTGGTGTGAGCATTGGTATGCTCAAACACTTTGTTGTGTCACTGGGGAAACTCTCTTTAAAGAGGAGTTTAATCTTAATCTTAAAAGAAAATGGAGCAATAATTTAACATATTAGCCTGAAATACTTAAGGAGAGGAGGCCGCTTAATTTTCTACTGAGATTTATGGATCTATTATACTTTCTGCGTTTGAGATTATGAACATTTAGTGTCTTTCTTGCTGTTTCTGATCTATAAGAAGGCTCACTAAAATCCCAGGGTTTATAAGAATGGCCACTGATACAGCGGCACCGAGCGAGGAATATGCACCCAACACACAAACCATGTACTTCTGTCTTCTTGAGTGATGATCATAAGGATGATGAAAATACTAAATCTCCATTTACAGTGAGGTTCACTACAAGAGGATTTGACAAAGTGACATTAAAAGGCTGTAGATGTGACTTCATTCTTAGCTTTTGAAGTGTAGATGGACTGGGTTAATTGACTCAGCCCAATTTGGAACCTTTTGAATTTTGGCTTAATGGGTGCTAGAATGTCAGGGGCATTCCACGGATTAACCTTCTAGGAGAAGGAAGAGCCAGGCAGACAAAAAAACACAGCAATAAAGATGAGGGAAACAAATGCTCTTCTGGGCAGCACAAGGCACAACGTTCTCTGCTCCTTTAACAGGGAAGCTCATTCTCTGGTCCTGGTGTACTTCTCTCTCCAGGTGAGTACGTCCCAGAGGGCCAGCGCTCCATCCCCCAAGTTCTGCCTGGCTCTCATTCTGACGTAAATCACTGAGTATTCAGGTGGCCTTATCTAAGTAATAAACAATATCAGAAGCCAGTAAACACAGGAAGATTTGTCCATATAATATAGATGGGATCAACACAGGATGGAGTGGAATGATTATTTTCTAGAATCTGGACACTAGCTTTTATTGTAAGCAATAATAACTTATGATAATAGCATTTATTGAGCACCCATTCCACTGCAGAAGCCCTGAAAAGTGCTTGCTTTATTCACAAGAAGCCTATAACAGGCATAATTATATTGATATCTTCATTCCTTAGATAAACTGGTGTACAAAGTCAGCCTGATAAGTGAAGTGAAGGAACAAAGATTCAAACACAGGCAGGTCCGGCGGTGTTTGTAACTGTTCTTTTGCACAGCTGTGGTAGGTCCATAGTGCCCAAGTTTTTCAAAAGCAATTATCCCACATGATTTTTCATGCAAACTACTGAGCACACACTGCTATCAGCTTCAACTTACCTATATTACAGGAGAGCCAACATTTGTTCTAGTTAATTTTGGACAATACTTTGAATTGGCAGTGTTGCTGTCTGGTCCTACATCTAATACCACCTCTCAGGTGTGAGTTCTCTTCTAAGTTACTGCTGAATACCATGAACTCATCCTGTCAAAGTCTTGCTTTCATAAAAATGTATCTGTGGTCTTTGCCAAGTGAATATTCCAATTGTCTATAGTGGAGCCATGAACTGTGTAACTGCACCGGAACTCCTCTCCGGGAGAGGGTTGTTTAACTGACAGTGACCAGACTATACCGAACGCTATTGTTCATCACTGTGATCAGAAATGTACCAAGGAAAGACCTGCTAGCTTCTCTGCCGAGAGGCATGAAACACTGGAATTTAGTTCTGTTCAGGAATATATTGAAGATTTTTTTCTCTTACGTGTCCTTTTCTTGTATAAATGTCATGAAAAGTATACTTTACAAAAATACATAAGACTTGTCTGGTCACAATACATTACATTTAAATGGCTTGGTTTATTTTCTATGAGCTCACACATCTTCAACTGTGCTATAATTACAAGGACTATCTGACAATTGAGTATATTCTGGGAACATGAATTCTTCCTTTTCGGCATTAGCAATGTCACTTAATCTCACAGATAATTTCACTTTACAAAATCAATGTTTTTTATTTGCTTGAAAAGAATTCCTACAAGTGAGTATTGTAAGAGGGTACTGTCCCTTCTCTACAGAATTTTTTCTAGCACTTTATCGTATCTTCAAGGAGATATTTTTGGGGCTCTGCTGTCCCTTAGATGGAACTGGGCAGACATGAAGATTTCACAAAGTGAAAGAATGTTACGATTAGAAGGATTTATGGATTTATGCAGTTCTATAACTTATTCACTTATTTTATAGATGAGTAAATTATGGTCATTTAAGTGAAGTAATGCCCAATGTAATACAGTTAACTCAAAGGCGTATAGCCACCTAAAATCAGCTAAAATCCAGCTATTACTAAATCCAAAGACAGTGCACCTCTCCTTTAAGAACATTTTAGAATAATTTCAGCTTTATAGAAACACTGTGAAGATAGCATGACGTTCCCATATACCCCATGGCCAATTTCCCCTAAAATTGTCATCTGAAGTTAGTATAGTGCATTTGTCATTGAACATATATTAATATAGTATTATTAGCTGAAGTTCACCCTTTATTCAGGTTTCCTTAGTTTTTATCCCACATATTTTTATGTTCTATGATCTCACCCAGGATATAGCACATTTAGTAATTGGGCTTCTTTAGACACCTTGTGGTTGTGTCAGTTTCTCAGACTTTTTTAAGAGGGGAGTTCTTTGTGTTGCCCAGGCTGGAGCACAGGGGCACAATCATACTTCACTGTAAGCTCGAACTCCTGGGCTCAAGCAACTGTCCTGCCTCAGCCTCCAAGTAGCTGGAATAACAGGCTAACACCACCATGTACAACTAATTAAAAAAATATGTGTGCATATATATATTTTAATATATATTAAAATATTTATGTAATAATATACTACATACTATATCATACAATATATCATACAATATATACAATATTATTACATAATATATCATACAATTATAATATATTAATCTAATATATTTATATATAATATATTAATATATTAATGTATACATTATATATATATATATATATATATGAGAGAGAGAGAGAGATACGAAGGTCGTGCTGTGTTGCCCAGGCTAGTTTCAAACTCCTGGCCTCAAGTGATCCTCCCACTTTGGCCTCTAACCTCTTATTCTCACAGTGAGAAACTTCTCATGGACCACCGTTCATTTATATAAATGTTCAATTATAGTATATCTGTACAGTGGCTTCAGAACTGGTAACCTGTGGGGAAAAACTTTATCAACTGGAGTATAATATTCATAGTTCTTTTGTCTTTTATTCTTACAGGCTCCACTCATTTCCAAAGTTACTTACATTGGCACATTTCATCCCCCACCCCCCCATCCCCTTCAGTGAGTTTATTTCATCCACTTGTAACACAGTCAGTTAATTATAGTTTCCTTTTCATCCTGGGTTCCATGTTAATTGAACAAATTATATACAGTTATTTTTGTAACTGTATATACCCTGTTTCCCCGAAAATAAGATAGTGTCTTATTTTAAGGTGTGCTCCCAAAGATGCGCTAGGTCTTATTTTCAGGGGACATCTTATCTTTCCTGTAAGTAGGTCTTATTTTCAGAGGATGTCTTATTTTCAGGGAAACAGGGTATTTGAGTTCATTCTTTGTGTTACAAAATTGAGTCCTCACAAATGTACAGTGTCATGTATCTAGCACTATAGGATCACACAGAATAGTTTCATTACTCCAAAAATCCTCTGTACTTTACCACGCATCCCTCCCTGACCCTAAACTCATGGAAACCACTAAGCTGCTCATAATTTTTATAGTTCTGCTTCTTATAGAATGTGATATAAGTGGAATCATATAGCATGTAGCCTTTAAAAATTGGCTTCTTTTAGCTGTATCCATTTAAAATTTGTCCCTTTGAGTGGCCTGAGGGCGTCTCTCTTTTCTCTCTTGCTGAATAGTACACCACTGTATGGATGTACCACTGCTTGTTTCTCTGCTCAACTATTGAAGGACATTTTTGGTTGTTTCTATTTAGGAGATGCTGCATAAAGCTGCCAGATTTGGGTATGGTCATATGTTTTCAAGTCAGTTGGATAAATACTAAGGACTAGCATTGGTGGGTGGCACAGCAACACTATGTTTAGCTTTTAAGAAGCTGGAAGTCTTCCAAAATTGCCATACAATTTTTGAATGAGAGTTCTTGTTGCTTTTTATCCTTGTCAACATTTTGCTGTTGTCACTGTTTCAGATTTTAGCCATTCTAATAGGTCCATAGTGGTATCTCATTTTTTAAATTTAATTTCTCTGTGACAACTGATATTGAGCATCTTTTCATATGCTTATATTCGATACCTGCATGTCTTTGTTGCAGTATCTGTTCATACTTTTTTTTCCATTTAAAAACCTGGGTTGTTTTCTTATTATTAAGAGTTATTTGAACATTTTGGATGCAAGTCTTCTCAAATATATGTCTTGTAAATATTTTCACCTTTTGTGGATTGTTTTTTCATTCACTGAACAGTGAAGACTGGTACACTTATCAATTCTTAAATCCAACTTATCAATTTTTTTCTTTCTTGGGTTCATTACTGGGGTTATCAAATCCAAGGCCATCTATATTTTCTCCCACATTTTCTTCTACAAGTTTTATTTATGTATTATTTTTTAACATACAGGGTCTCACTCTGTTGCCTATGCTGAAATGCAGTGTTATGATGATAGCTCACTGCAGCCTCCATCTCCCAGTTCAAGCTAGCCTTCTGTCTCAGTCTCCTGCGTAGCAGGGACTATTGGCACAATCAGCACACCAGGCTTAGTTTTTACCTTTTTTTATTTTGTTGTAGAGACAATATCTCACTATGTTGTCTAGGCTGGCCTCAAGTGATCTTCTGTCAGGCCTCCTGAAGTGCTAGGATTACAGGCATGAGTCACTGCACCTGGCCTCTTCTAGAATTTTTATAGTTTTGTGTTGTATAGATAGGTCCTATCATCTTTTTTGAGTTAAGTTTTGTGAAAAGTGACCCAGGTGCTCTTTTTTCTCATGAATCTCTCAAAAGACGCTTCAGAAACACATGCTTGCTAGAATTTGGTATAAAAAAAGAATAACAGCCAAAGGGTCAGCTTTTATGTAATTTATTTGAGACAGAGTCTTGCTCTGTCACCTGAGCTAGAGTCCAGTGTGTCATCAGTGCTCACCGCAACCTCAACCTTCCGAGCAGCTGGGAGTGCACCTCCATGCCTGGCTAAATGTTTCCCTTTTTGTAGATATGGGATGTCACTCTTTTTAGGCAGTTCTCAAACTCTTGGCCTCAAGCAATTCTCCTGCCTCAGCCTCCCAAATTGCTAGCATTACAGGTGTGAGCCACCATGTCTGGCCAGATCTCGTAACTTTTAAAGTTAATACTCACAGACATCAATAAAAGAATGCTCACATTTGAAGGAGAAACTCACCCCTTAATAATTTTTCACAGCAAGACCAGAGCTATGGTACAGTGTGTTGTACTGGATGGGGTGGTGGGGCTTGATTTAACAGTGAGATTGCTAGGCTGAAAGTCATCTAGGAGAGTGATTGGCATTAAGAGTCTGGGTATAATGGTTGTACAGTGTTGTTTGTGATGACATATCTTCTATGTCTTTATCCTCTGTGTTGTGAACCATTGGAAGGCACGAAATGTACATTTCATCATGTATGTCCATGACCTAGCACTCAGTGTGTGTTAAATAGATACTTAATTTGTGGCTTTATTGAAAATCATTGAGAATGTTTAATATAGAAAATAAGAGACCCTCAGACAGTGCATGCCTGTGAATAGTGATCGTACCTCCTGGGAAGAGGAGACATGGCAATTATCACCAAATACGTGAAGCGCTGCCTTGCTGAGGAGGACTCAGAACCAGGACTAATGGGTAGAGTCCACAGAGGTACAGAATTTCAGCTCATAACACTAAGAGTAGGGTAGGCTGCTTTCTGGTGAACCTACAACTGAAATAATTAAACAGAGCCCAAGAGAATCTTTGGGAGGGAGTTTAGAGGAGGGGCTTTCTGCACTGAGAAAAGAGCGAACAAACCATTTTATGTCTCTTTTGACTCTGAATCTAGGGGGTGAAAGGGATCTAGTACAAATAACAAACTTTAAAAGCCGTAAGAACATACAGAATTATGACATCACATTCCATTTGTAAATGAAAAAAAAAATACAAATTATATTATAAGATTGTGTTAGGAAGCCCAACAACATTCAGATGTATATAAGATCACCTGCTCTGTCTTTTTAAGATGCCAAATATAAAATCTTTCCTTATTCTCCCTTTCACTCTTTTGTGCCGCCACTTCGCGGGCCCCTATACCCGTGATTAGTTCTGCTTAGTGCCCAGCATGGCTTTTCTCATTCTAAGTACAAGATAAGGAGCATGCAAAGACTTCTTTAGGAATCATTTATAAATTAAAAAGCCCTGTCCCAGAGAAAACATGTGCAAAGGTAGAAAAGTCCTGGGCTTTTTAATTGATAATGTCCATTTATAACTACAGAAGTAGTAAAGTCAAGGACAAAACGTGGTTATGTAATCTAAAAGTAAGAGCCATGGACAACTGGCACACACAACAGCTTCCTAGGGCTCAAACTGCTAAAACTCATTGTGGTGATCCAGAGATGTGATTTTCCTCACGCGCGAAGTGATGATTTGTATTCCATCTGGTTTTAAATCTGAAGGATTTGTCCAAATATATGATTACACAAAATACCTTAGGTCTTGATCATACATGTCATAATAGAAGTGAAAGCAAATCTATTAATAATTTGGTTTATCAGCTTAAAAATGCCACACAAATTTGCTGGGTTTATCTGTCCAGTGAATTAATTGTAGCTAAATAAATTTCAACATTTCCATGCCTGGGGCAATGTAATTTTTGAACAAATTCATGGGTTATGAATTATTTATGAAGAGTTCTGTGAAAAATCAAATGTTAAAATAAATGACTACTGATTTATAACACTCTGTATTTAGAAAACTAATTCTTTGATGTAACTTGTTTATCTTTGGTATTTTAACTCCTATAGTATATTGGTTAGAGCTTTTACTTAAAGGGAAGAAAAAGTGAGTATTTTTTCTATAAACAGTGTGGGCCATTTTGTATGTCATCCTATGGTGCTGTAACTTCCCTCTGCGACTCGGGCGACATGGTGTCATGATGAACTGACCTCCTTAAGAGTTTCTGAGGTCTAACGGGGAAAGTAAACTGAAATAGCCTTGCCAAGTCTTGTTACGAGGATTAGGGCTTACTTACGAGAACTACTCCTTAAGGGAATGGCACTGGTTGAAAGATTTGAAATAAAATATTTATTGAAATAAACCCATTTCATTACATTTGAAATGAACTATAATTTTTTAAAAAAGGAATTACAATATAGTTTTTAAAAAGATGTAAGAAATACTCACTGGAACATCAACGTATTTGGCAGCTGCTTTCACCTTAAGAGGGGAAGGAAGAGATAATTATGAGAATTATTTTCTTAACTGCTACCTAAATTCTGTAACAACAAGTGAAAGAGCAGAAGAGAACTCATTCATATACTTACAGTGAATGACAGAATGGATGAAAGGAAAGTGCCTTCGTCATACCTCGACAGCTTAGACAACACCCCCTCCAGCACTGAAACAAACTATGATATAATTTGTAGTGAGTATTTAGAAAATTACTGTGTACACATACTAATAGCAGGGCAAACAATTCCTGAATCGGCTTTCCCCATGGCCCCCAAATCCACCATGAATACTGAGGTCAGGCTAACCTGTGATGTTTATTCTTTCACTCTGAACGTGAGCTAATTCTAGAGTGCTTTCCTTTCCCGTGGCTGGAAATAATAATTTTAAAAGGTAATGCATAATAGGAATATAGGAGTCTAGTCACTATACATGTGAGATTACTTAAACCATTAATAAATAATGTTAGGTGGGTTCATGAGATTATTCCTTAAAACATTTTTTAACTTAAGTGTAGAAGTTGGTAAACAATCATGGTCAAGCTTAATCAAATTCCTTTGTATCACATGTTATGTGACCATCCTTTGGGTTTTTCTATATCTACGTAGGATGTTGAATAAAAAAGAATAAATGATGAATGACAATGGAACAAAGTCTGCCGGTCAATAAACATCTACCGAGTGGTTCCAATTGGACATATAAGGACCATCCCTGCTTCCAGAAGCTTATACAGCAGCTGGGGAGAGAAAACAGACACACACACCGCAGAGTACAATAGAAGGGACACTAGGTGGAGAATAAGTATCCCTGTTCCACTGCTGAGTGTTATGCAGGCTCAGTCCCTCCACCAATTAAATAGATCATGTGCGTCTCTCTGTGTGGGGGCAATGAGAGGAGAAGGTGGGATCGAAATTCGTCTCAAAAGTGTTTTACATACCTAAAAATTTATATTTCTATCAAATGAAAAAATCTCAAGTGTACTATAATAAAAATATGGAGAATTTTACTGAGTGGAAACATACTAAGATTTAGCATGAAGATCAATGAATAAGAGATATTAATAAGTATTACAGCTCCACATCTTTCCTCTTTAGAATGAAAACAATATGCACTGTTGACAAATTATACACTCCCAGAGGGAAAATACTGACAAGGTTTTTTAAATATGAAAAGGGAAATTAACAGAGGCTGGTTTTTGTTCACATAGCAGCTTCTTCGACCAAGTGATAATAGTTCTAGGGACACGGCTTATTGGCCTCTGGTGGCCAGAGGACTCACTGTGAGTGCACAGGAGATCATCTTTTCTCTATGGCTGATCAATTACTGCAAAATAGTTTATGCAAAAGAAACAAAAACTTCCCCATAGGTTTCCCCAACACATCACTTGTGACATGATGTAAGAACACAGAAACAAAACTGTGCAGCCTGCTGACAAATTTTTTTTTTTTACAGACTGAGATTAACGTACGGCTGGGTGGTTACCCTAAAGGATACAAACAGCGAAAACCACAACATTACAAATTGCTGACAACTAAAAGGCAATTTACTGTTTCCCTCCTGCCTGTTAGGATTTCTCACCAATCATGAGTGGCTAACTCAACTTGATATGGTTTGCAAAGGCCCAGAAGACTAATACTCTAGGGCTATGGCAGACCAAGGGAAGGGAATTCCAAACTTAATGGCCCTCTGTGGAAAATGCCTCATCTCTTGTAACTCAAATCTTGAGAGCAAGTGTGTCCTGGGTGATCTCATTTGCCACAAGCGACAATTGCTATAGTTACAAGACGGCCTGAACCCGTGAAGGCTCTAGTACAACACCTGATTCTGGACTGCTTCTCGTGAGTGTTTGCATACACTCGTGACTGATGCTCAGGGACAATGAGGCGGAGCTAAGGCTCTTGTACATGGATTGAGGAGACTTCAGTTTGAGCCAGAGCTTTGCTACTGTCTGGCTGTGAGATAATGTCAAGTCATTTTGCTTCTCTTACATCAGTGTACTCATCAGTAAAATGGGAACATGACAGAGGTCCTGGCCATTTTTCAGGGATAGTGTGAAGATCAGGGGTGATGAGAAGGTAGCAAAACAGTAAAGAAATGTAAAATACAACACTAACACTGCTGGTCTGATTAGTTCCTTCACTACCCATTATATGGTAACCTAAATATGTAAAATCACAAGTTCATGGGGGTTGCCTTCAGATTGCTAGTGATAGGAGTAATAATGAGTTTGGTTCTTCTTAGCTAATGGGTCTAATTCAATGAAATCTGTGAGGCTTTTCATGAAGGTAGAATAGAGTTGAGGCTGTAAATCAGAGGATGTTAGAGTTCAAAGATCATTTAGCAGATGGCAGAAAGAGAAAGGCTGTGAATACAGGTGTTATGCTCCAAGGCCCATGTTCTTTACCATCATGCTACGGAGTTGCAAGGTTTAAATGAGAAGATACATGTAACACGCCCAGAAGATAGGAAGTACTCAATGAAGGTCATTTTGTTATAGTTATTATTATTCAGCACCTAAGCTAGTAAATGAAAAGGTACAAGAGCCATAGCCCTTTGCCTTCAACAACGTACAAAGTAGTGGCAGAGATGGTCATGAACACAACCACAGGTGACATGAGGCAGAAGTCTGATGGGCCTGGGCAGATGGGCAAGTGTAACTGAAATGGGAGGAGGGAGAGGGTAACTTTGACCAGCGGATATGGGGTGACCTTCCTTCATTTATGGGTGGCCCAAGAGCAGCAGAGATGTAGGCTAACAGAAATGGAGTGGATAAAGTGAGGCTTGGGAAAGCCTACTTGTGGATGAATTTAGGGCAGAGGTTTCTCTCTACTGTGGTATCTGGCCGCCTGTCTGGCTCAAGTTCTCTTCTGCATATGAAGAAGCTCTGGATTATATCTGAGTAAGTCCTATGCTCTGCTGAGACCATGTCCCAGCATTCAAAAATAGCAGAGAGCCTCTCCTTAAGTTCCTCCTTATAGCAAACGGTGTCTGGGGAGGCGGGGTACAACACGAAATCTAAATGCTTATGTCATAGTGAACAGTGACTGGACCTCTGGAATCAGCCAGCTGACACGGTTCCTACCAGAAGGGTTTCTCCGCAAGATTATTGCTGAGGTACACGTAGCAGAAGAGCTCCCTTAAAAATCAAACTCCATTATTAACATCAAGCTTGACTAGTAATGATACATTTTTGATCTGGCTTTTAATTGCATAAAACAGCAAGATTCCAAAGAAATCCAGTAAATGCTGGGGTTAGTGGCCGCATCTTTAACTGCTTCCTATGGACTCTCTGTTTAGCTCAGGGAGTATATAAATACGCAGGGGTTTGCCTCCTGCTTTCCATTCTCCTGAGGGTGGTGTGGGATCAGAAGGAACACTGTAATCTCTTTGTTTCCCTGCTCTTTATCATGGATGCCTTGTGCTGGGTTTCTTTGAATAATACTGAACATCTGAAGTCTGTCTAGGTAATTACTGCCTTTGCCTCAGTGATAGACTCTCCCAAGGAAATTAAAGATGAAAGCACCTTGAAATGAACATAGAGTGCCGTGAAGCAGGTGGGTCTGCACCTCCTATTGAATTTTGACAGGCTATAAGATTCATAGGCAAGGCAGAACCATACATTCTAAGTGATGGGGAGGATTCTAGCTATAGACTGATGGGTTTAAAACACACAGTTCTTGATTTGTTAATGGTGGTATTTTCTGAAGTAAATGAGATTCTGCATTATTAACACTGCAATTTACAAAATCTTCCACAGGAAACACAGTCATCCAGAGTAAGACTGATCATAAAAAACTAAGTGTTTTTTTTTTTTGTGGGGGACTGAAATTGGGGATATATATTAGCAGGTGTTTGGGGTTTGTTGGCTAAGATTGGCACTATCTAGTATTGTTAAAAATCCACACAGAATATTACAGACTGAAAAAGAAAGTGATGCTTCTCTGAACCAGGATGTAAATGTTATTCCAATATAATATGATTGTTTCTTCTTTTCCCATTGATCCCTCAAGGGTCCTTCCAGATCCCACACATCTTGTGCAGGAAGGATGCCGTTTAACAGCGTGTATTTATCTGTAACATGTCTTATTCTGGGAAGGATCGAAAACAACTTCCAAAACAGCACACTCAGCCCATGTCAGTGAAATCTCCACACTGTTTTCTTTCACTGTTCCTTTTCCCGTGATCCCCACAGACAGAGTGAACGATTTTTTTTGGACTTCTCCTCTGCCAATGGCTCCTAACAGTATATGTTTTTCCTTCTGAGCACATACTTGTATTTGAACAGGTGCCTTCTGAATATATGCTCTTGATAGAAATGAATAAACTGAGTAAATTTAATCAAATTAATTTCACTAGATCGAACTGGGAAGATGCTTTAATTTTATCATCTGGGCAGTTAGATAAGATCTGTCTTCTGTTCATCTTATTCTTACAAAGAATTCAGGGGAAAATATTCTAAGTTTTAAGAAAGATACATGTGCCTATATATACACCTGTATATCTATCTATGCTCTCAATGAGAAAGTCATCCTTTTTTAAATCCCTTATTGCAATAATTGAGGATCTAGGATCATTGTTGTGATGGTCTTTTAATCCATACCTAGAATTGGCCCAGCCCCTGTTCCCAACAGTGCCTTTGGAGAGTCGTCACTTCTTCCATCTTTGCTCTGACAGCTCTCACTTTCAGCTCTTCTAGTTCTTCTCCAGCATCTTCATCACTAAATAAAATACTTTCCACTCTCACCGACCAGACATGCAGTTGCCCTCCCTGGCTGCCTGCCCAAGCTGGTCCCACAGCACATACACGAAAGGGGGGTGCACAGGCTGGTCTGTGCAGCCAGAGACAACGAGGCTGCGAGGGACTAGGAGGGTCAGTCTTCTCTGGCCTTGCTGAGTTCTGAATGGAGTTATGCATGTTAGGTTATAGGCTCAGAGACCACAGGGTCAACTCACAGCTCTGTTGGTGTCTACCATCTGGGCTTGTTTCCTCACCCATGAATCATGGAATTGGACTCTGGTAACCAGGTTTCATTTCCCTTTTCAATCAAAGCAGCTTTGCTTTGAGTGATGTTGTATTTTGCATTGCTAAGACATACCTGAAGGTATCACGCACATATATCTTGTATACATTTTAAATTTATATAAAATATACATCTTATAAACATTATAAAAATGTTTGAAAGTCCCTGTTAGATGACCTTCAGGGCTCTCTTCCAACTCTAGCATTTTTTGAGCTATGGGATTCTAAAGCCTGGGGACAAAAGATGTGCCTCCTCCCCCAGCAAGTTCCACATACACATGGAAGGATTCTTATTTTTTAATTTTAATTTTTTATTTTTTGAGACATAGTCTCACTCTGTGACCCTGGAGAGTGCTCTAGAGTCATAGCTCACAGCAATTTCAAGCTCCCGGGCTCAAGTAATCCTCTGGCCTCAGCCTCCCAAGTAGCTGGAACTACGGGTGCCCACCAAATGACTGGCTAGTTTTTTCTATTTTTAGTAGAGATGGGGTCCTATTCTTGCTCAGACTGGTCTTGAACTTCTGAACTCAGGCTATCCACCCACCTTGGCCTCCCAGAATGCTAGGATTACAGGGATAAGCCACCACCAGGATTCTTATTGCAAACTGAGAATAGACTGTAGATATTTTTTTCATCCAATAGCTTTACTTTTTTGATGAAGACAATGAGTGGTGTAAGGAGACCTAGCTGGTGGGACCAGCGTCCAGCTCCTCTGACTCACCCCAGCCTTTAGCTGATTTAATTTTAACATAAAGTAGCAATAAATATGACATGTCGTGTACCCTTTCCTTGGCAAGATTTAACGTTCCTCCTGTTATTTTTTCTCAACAAAAATGATCTAAATTCCTTTCTGGCTAGAATTATCTTAATTTTTCCTCCTTTCCTTTACACTGGCTTTCCATTTTTTTCTATAGGGATTTCAGTTATAGCACCTCACCTGATAACAGTAGCTACTGATACAGAATCACTTTTAATTGAAATCTTAAAATTACATCTATATTCTGGGCCCATATTCCTCCTTGGAGCTCCGGACCTAAATATCCAGATATTCTCCCTGCTGCTTCCTCCCTTGGATGTTTCAGAAGCAGGTCAACTCCAAACATGTCCAATGTTGTAGCCTTTCCCTCCACATCTGTTCCTCTTCCAGGATACCTACGTCAGTGAGAGATGCCACCATCCACCCCGTGCTTCAAGCCATACACCTAAGAGCTTCTCACCACGCCCTCCCTGTGTTCCTCTTAAATATCTTTAGATTAGTTCACTCCAGACCTACATAACAGCCTCCCACTACCCCCTCTCCAAATGTTTGCTGCAGGCAGTCAGATGAATCTTCTTATAATGCAAATTTGATTTAATTCTCTATCCCCATCCTTCAGTGACTTCCCATTGCTCTTAAGATAAAGACTTTAAGCTCCTTAACGCATCCTACAAGCTTCTGCACTTCTGCAGCCTCATCACACACTAGGCCCTAGTGCCTGTAGTTCCTCCTACTGAAATGGTCCTATTGTCCCTGGGTAACTCTTTTATCCTCTGGAGATTCAGCTTAAGTTTTACCAGCTTGGGAAAACTTTCCCTGTCCTTCCTCATTAGATGAGTCCCTCTATCATAGGTTCTGCTACAAGCCACAGTTGTCTGACTGTAATTCTATGTTTGCTAATGTGTCTCCTCCGAGGGTTAGCCAGCTTGCTGTGGGCAGGGACCTTGTCTATTTTTTTTATCATCAGATTCTCAGCATTGAGGCATATTTTCCTTCCTCCCTCCCTCCCTCCCTCCCTCTCTTCCTTCCTGCTGAGACAGAGTGTCGACTGTTGCCTTAAGTAGAGTACCAGGGCATCATAGCTCACAGCAACCTTCAACTCTTGGGCTCAAGTGATCCTCTTGCCTCAGTTTTTATATTTTAGTAGAGACAGGGTCTTGCTTTTGCTCTCAAGCTAAAGCCTCCCAGAGTGCTAGGATTACAGGTGTGAGCTACCGTGCCTAGCTTTGGGGCCTATTTTCTGGCATATGGCTATACACTGTGACTCTAAAATACCTTTTGGCTATGAATTTCAATCGTTTTTTAAAAATGAATATTGCCCTTTTTCTTTAGGGCAATAAATCAATCAATCACAATAAACAATCTTATATCAATAAAGGGCTTTATTCCATGTTCCAGGTATGGACAGAACAGAACAACAGTACTGATGCCAGAGCGAGTTTCCGGATCATTTTCCTGATTTGCTTCCATCTTCTCTTAATGCCATTTATTCAGCAAACACTCACTGGGTATTTGTTTTGTGACAAGTAGTATAGAAAGCACAAAGGATAAAGAGAGCAAGATTCCTATTCTCAAGGGGTTCAGAGACACACATGTAACCATGTGGGGGAAGCCAGAGGAAGTAGATACACAACCAAGCTAAACGTGCCTAGGAGGGTGAGATGGCTTCTAGGAGGGAGAACACAGCCAGACTTTTCCAGTCAAATTCTAAGAAAAAAGGAAGAAAGGTCTCTCCTTCCGGGGGCAAAGGCAGGATTATGAAAAGGCATAGAGGTCTTGCTAAATGACCAGAACTCTGCAAGGGCAAGAGCTTAGGACGTGGGTGACAATAGTATAAGGACAAGAACAATTAGACTGTGAAAGGACCGATAGGTGTTGCAAAAAACTTTTTTCTTATAGGCCAACCTTTCACAAACCCTATTTTCAGGAATGTTAATTTCTGTTAGATATTATTAGGAATTCTGGTGTAAAGGGTCCCAAGGCTGGTTAAATATAGGAACATTGCACTGTCAGACACTGTATCATCATGAGGCTCAAACATCCTGGGGTCTCCCAAATACATTTTCAACCTCTTCTCAAGAGCAGGGTGCACCTGAGGCAAAATTTAAGACATAATGGCATCAACATAAAAGAATACCAACAACATATGAAAGACACTTTGGCAAGAAATGACCAAGTCTGTATTTTGGAAAGGCAGTCTGGCTGTAGGGTGGAATGGGGGGTGGGGAACATGGTGGAGATCAGTGATGCAAGAATTTAGATGGAGAAGTGATGAGGGTCTGGAAGAGAGTACCATCAGTGAGAATGAAGCGGGCAAGAAAAAGGGGTATTTAGGAAATTGATGCAATAAACCCTGCTGTCCTCTTGTGTGAAGTGCTTGAAAGGATCATAGAATGGTAAGAATTTTAAGACGATGGGGTTTTACAATGGTGTGATCTGTACTGCCAATGGAAAATGCAAAATGCAAATGCAAAATGTGAAGTGCTTGGGGTTGAGGGGAGGTAGATGTCTTTACAGATCTTGAGCTTGTGGAGATACAGAGGAGGCCACTGGCAACTGGGTTTTCAAGTGATAACAAGAGCAACAGTAACAAAATTAACTAATAGAAAAACAGTATTTACAACATGTTGGCCAGTGTTCTAAGTCTCTATTAATATGCACTAATAAGTGGTACTGTTACTCCTACTTTATAGGTAAGAAAACTGAGCCATAGAAAGATTGCTTAAAGTAATTTGCCCAAACTTAGACAGTCGTGGCAGAGTTGGAATTTGAACTCAGGTCTGAAGCTGGGCTTGCGATCACGATTCCCTGTGGCCTTTCACACACACACACAGTTGGGAATCACCATCAGATAGTTGAAACCAGAAGTGTGAAAGTCAAAGAAATTTCTTGAATGAGTTCAAAAGATGACTGATGATGGAAGCCCAGAGAATATCATAATTTAGGTGCTCATGGAAAGAAAAGTACACAGAAATGTGAGGACCAGACAATTTTGAGGAACATGAAAAGTTGGTGCAGGAAGGGTCCACACTGTCAGCTGCTGTGCGTGATTGAGCCCTGGCTCATTCTTTACTATTTGTGGAGACATGTGAGATACGAAGAGGGTAGGGAGGTGGAACTGAAGAGGGGAGAAAGTGTGGCTCCTTATTTATCCAAATGTAGCAAATGGATAAATACCAATATGCTAGGACAACTGAAATATGGGAACAAATATTGGAGATACAAGAAATTAACTATTCATCTACTTTATATTGAGTTAATTATTGTGTTATAAAAATGTCTAGGACATGGCTCTTGGAATCTGGAAGCATAAAGATAGTTAATGTAGAAGTTGTATATTTTAGTTTTTACAAGCTTATTGCTTTTTATGGATTTCCTGGAGATTTAAAATAATCAAGTGCACTAGATTAGGAATCTGAAGCTCAAGGACTTGATTCCTAACCCTCTCACTAAGTAGGTGTGTGACTCTGATCAGTTTATAAAACTACACTAAGAATTATGTTCTTATCACTGACTTAGAGTAAGACTGCCTATTTTATAGATAATTTGAAGTTTAAATAAAATCACACATGTACAATGGTTGTTTCACAGTAGGTCCTTCACAAATCTCTCTTTTTAAAAAAGTTCATCTCCTCTTTAGAAAGAGAAATGTGAACAAATTATCTTATAGCCCTTTTAAAAATGCATACTGAAGTTTAAAGATAATTTACGTGTCAGTCTGGATGGAGATTTACCAGAGCAGTGTTTCTCGAAGTCTGGCTCAGGGTTCCTAACATCAAAATCACCACGGTAGCTGGTTACACATGCACATGTGTAAAAATCATTGTATTATAAAATGTTTAGGTTTTCTTAATGAAATAAAACCACCATTTATCCTGGCCATGGACTCTGGCTCTAGGTCTATCTGCCTATGGACTCTGACAGCAGGCAAGCCCAAAGATCCCACCAGCTGGCCCACATGGACTCTCGAGCTGGGGTGATGGGTGAAGGGCTTTCCCTCCTGAAGTCAATCTGTAAATGGTGGAAGAGGTCACTGTTCCTTCAAATTCACAGAAACCAGTGTTAGCTGTAGGAATGACGAAGAATCAGGGAAACATGACACCACCAAAGGAACAAAGTGAAGCTGACCAATAACAAATAAAGAGACTGGATCAGTACTCAAATACTGCCCCCCTCGCAAATCTAGGACCACATGTATTCTGAAGTGAATTCTGCCAAACATCTATGGAAAAATTAATGCCAAACTTCTTTAAATACTACCAAAAATAATAAGGAATATTTCTGAATTCATTCTATGAGGACAGCATCTTAGCACTCTGGGAGGCCGAAGTGGGATGATCACTTGTGGTCAGGAGCAAGAATGATATCGTGTTTCAACAAAAAATGGAAAAATTAGCTGGGTACGGTAGCATGCACTTATAGTTCCAGCTACCAGGGAGCCTGAAGCAAGAGGATTTTTTAAGCCCAGGAATTTGAGGTTGCTGTGAGCTATGATGATGCCACTGTACTCTAACCCTGGAAATAAGGTAAGAAATGTCTCAAAAAAAAAAGGAAAATTAAGAAACAATTCCATTTACAATAGTATCAAAAAGAATTTAATATCTAGGAATAAACTTACCAAAAAGGTGAAAAATTTGTACACTGAAAAGTATAAAACCCTGAAGGAAGAAACTGAAGCAGGCAACAAAAAAAGGGAAAGACATTCACATTTGTGGATTGGAAGAATTAATCTCACCAAACGTCCATGCTTTTCAAAGGGATCTACACATTCAATGCATTCCTCTCAAATTCCCAATGGAGTGTTTTTCACAGTAATAGAAAAAGTAACCTAAAATTCATTTGGAATAACAAAAAAACCCCAAAGCAAGAATTTTGAGCAAGAACAAAGCTGGAGGTTGGAGAGGATACCTGAGAAGGGTGAGGTCTAGGAGAACAGGTCTTCTCAAGGAGACCACAAAGATACACCTGTGGGGTCCTCTCCACAGTGACTCAGCTCTTGGGAATTTGTAACTTAACATCCTGGAACTTGGAAATGTCCAAGTTCTGTGAAATCCTGTAGTTCTGTAGGGGCTGGAATAGCATCTTCCACTTGATTCAAACTGACCAATGAGAAGGGTACCTGTGGGGTCGAACTTTTTGACTGTCAATAAAAAGGGAAAGACCAAGCCAGTTGGGGAGTGTGGCCATTTGGAATTCTTCTATGCCATAAGCTCCCAGTTGGTGAATAAAACCCTTCCTCTTATAAATGTAGTGTTTGGGTACTCTTTTTCTCCATTGGGCCTCATCTTCCTGCAACAGAGGTACTAAATTTCCTGATTTCAAAATATATTACAGAGGCACAGGATGCAAAATACAATGTTATTGATACAAAAGCAGACCAATTGGACCAATGGAACTGGACTGAGAGCCCAGAAATAAATCCACACATCTATGGGTCAAGTGTGAAAAAGTGTACAATGGGGAAAGGACAGTATTTTCAATAAATGGTTGGGTGAAAAGAGGATATCCACACACAAAAGAACAAAATTGGGCCCTTATTTGATGCTATACACAAAAAAAATCAACAAGAAACTGATTAAAGTCTTAAGACCTGAAATCATGAAAACCTAGGGAAAAGTTTTCTTGACAGAGACCTGGATTTCTTGCCTATCACCCCAAAAGCATAGACAACAAAATAAAAAAGAAATGAGATTACATCAAGCTAAGTAGCTTATACACAGCAAAGGAAACAATCAACATAGTGATCAAACAACCTATAGAATAGGAAGAAATATTTACAAACTCTGTAACTGTTAATACCCCAAATATATGAGGAACTCCTACAATTTAATAGCAAAAAGGGAACAAAACAAAAACCAAAAACCAAAACAAAACAAACAAAAAAACACTCCTCCCTACAAAAATGGGCAAAACACTTAAAATAGATATTCCTCAAAAGAACAAAAAGAACACATACGAAAAGGCAATAGGTATATGAAAATGTGTTTGCTCAACATCACTAATCTTCAGAAAAATGGAAATCAAAACCACAATGAGGTATCAGCTCACACCTGTGTGTACAGCTATTATCAAATAACCAAAAGATAACAAATGTTGGTGAGAATATGGAAAAAAATATACACCGTTAGTGGGAATATAAATTGGTGTAGCCACTGTAGAAAATGATATGGAAGGTCCTCGAAAGTTAAAAGTGGAACTACCATATGATCCAGCAATCCTACTAATGGATATATTATATGTCCAAAGGAACTGAAATCAGTGTATTGAAGAGCCATCTGCACTCCCCTGTTCACTGCAGCATTACTCTCAATAGCCAAGACTGGGAGAAGCAACTTCAATGTCCTCTGAGGTGGACAGTGGCAGGGCCCTCACAGCCTAGGGAACTTTCAGAGAATGAACCCCCAACTGCTTCTCCTCCGATCCGGAAACAGCCATATTCCTTTCTTTATGCTCCCTCTGACAGAAGTCACGTAGCTCTTTCTTTGTCCAGTTAACTATGCAGAGACCCTTGTGATCTTTGCCTTCCTACTTCTTGTAACACGTTAATGAAGCTGAGTAGAAACTACTAAGTCACACAGTTCTTCCTTTATTTTATCAACTATGCTGAGATCCTGGGGATCTTGCTCTTCTTCTTGTCATACGTTAATGAAGTTGAGTAGAAACCATTAACAAGAGGATTTGTCTTTATTAAAGTCAATTATATTTTCCAATTGTACTGTAAGATCAAAATTATGTCTTTTGTTTATGCTATTTTCGAATATTGTCTATGCTACTTCCCCCTGGACAGCCCTGTACAGATATTATAAAATAAGGCTGATTTTGTGCTTTGGTGCTGACTGAGCTGATGGCTTCAGCTCAGTCAGTCCTCCCCATCACATCCTTTATCTCTGTGTCTTCTCTTGTGCTGTATTTTCCTCATTCCCCACCCATTCCACTCTGGTTCTCTCCCCCTCGCTGAGCTGGTTCATGACACTATATGAATGGAAAACCAAAATGTGGCATAGGCATACAACACACTATCCTTCAGCCTTAAATAAAGAAATCCTGTCATTTGAGACAATGCAGATGAATTTGGAATACATTAGGCTCAGTGAAATAGACCAGATATAGAGAACAAATACTCCATGATTCCAGTCATGTGAGGAATCTAAAATAAGTCAAGCCAATAGAAGCAGAGAGGAGACTGGGCATCTATCTGCAGAGAGAGAAATGGGAAGATATTTTGTCAAAGGGTGTTTTCTGTAATGCATGGTAAGTAAGTCCCAGATCTACTCAACAGCACCGTAAACAATACTATTTGCTAAGAGCATTGATCTTAAGGGCTATCACAACAAGAAAAATTAAGAGGGCTGGAGGAAATTTGGGGAGGTGATAGGTTCATGGCATAAATTGTGGTGGTGACTTCACAGCTGTCTACTTACTTCTAGACTCATTAAGATGTACACATTAAGAAATGGTATCAGTGTACAATAATATCTCAATAAAGTAGTTTTATAATACTGCAATTATACAGATTAATTCTGAATCAATTAAAAAATACCACTTACAGTATTACAGAAGCTTGAGGTGTTTGGTTCAACCTTACAAATTTATTTTAATAATTAATTTATACTTTTCAACCAAAGAATTAAAGATAATTAATAAGTACGATTTAACAGCAGGAGAAATGATCCAGACAGAAAAACAATAATCTAATCCTGATTTCCAAAATGCAAAAGCCAGTAGTTATATGCAGCTCCTTTAATTGAAATTAAATTAAATTAAAAATTTCATTCTTCAGCTGCACTAGCCACAATTCAAGTACTCTACAGTCACATGTGACTTGTAGCCACTGCACTGGACCGTGAAGGATAAAATTTTTTATCATTACAGAAATTTCTATTGTATAGCACTGATCTCTGGAAGCTTTTCCTTACTCAACTCAAATATGCCATTTTTAAATTAATCATATGCATCTGATATAGAAAAATTTGTTTCTTAGTTTGTTAGAAATGAATGCACAGATGATGTGTAGCCCTCCCTGCCTTCTCTGTACCCTTCTCTCCCCTCCTACACCCCCTCAAATTAGTTGAATGCTTTTTTTCCTTGTAGCTTAATTCTCCACCCCACCCCCATCATCTGTAGCTAGCAAGTAATTGCCACTTATTATGCAAACTTCTCACAAAATGAAACTTCCAGAAGAGGCCTGTGCTGATGGGGAGGCTGCATCTGGATGAAGTCTCCCCAGGCCTCCCAGAGAAGGGCAAAGTTAACTATTTCACTTTGGAGGGTGGACTGTGCCCTGCTGCAAGGTTCTGTGCTGGGCTCCCCAGGGGATGGAAATCTCACTGTTGGCTCACTTCTCCCCTGACTTGCCAGATGGATTCCTTTTATCCTGTTCCCTTTCCACTTGGTGAGTGTGTGATGCATGTGTATGTATGTGGGGTATTTGGTGCCATGGCAGAAGTCAGGGGAACAAAAACAAGCTGGTGAGGTGCTGCTATTCTAAAATCCTTTCTTCTTCATTGTTTCCCACCTTAAGACCTGCTATCAGAGAACTTGGAAACACACACACAAAATCTCAAAAAAAAAAGCACAAATCAATTATAAATCTCATCACCCAGAGGAAGAAAAGCTTTGTTAACATTCTGCTGTTTATTGTAACAGTCTTTTCTCTACATGATGCCAAATCAGATCATACTCTACCCTTTAAAATATTCATCTTTTTTCACTTGACATATTATGAAGCCTTTCCTTTATGATTAATAGTCTTTGTAAGCATCTTAGTTACTATGGATATCCTGTAATTTACATTTCCTTTATGTTAGAGATTTAAGATGTATCCAAATTTTGATTAGACATAAAGTGACAAATACTGATGTATATAAATTTTGTGCATCTCTCTCAGTAGTGAGAAAAAATGTGAAAAGATGAAAGGGTAGTAATACACTTGATATATCCTGTACAGGAAATGTGAGTGTTTTACCTCTCATTTTTAAAACTGGTGTTACCTTAAAATATTTATGCTAATTTTCTAGAAAAAAATCATATACTATTATAGTTTCACTTTGCATTCCTTAAAGAATTGAGTCTTAATTTTTTTTATGTTTATGAAGGATCTCTTTTTTTCCCTCTAAAAAACATATCCTTTGTCAATATATTAAATTGGGTGTGGCTTTTCCTTTGTTTCTTCTACATTCTTCCAATTGTTTCATAAAGTCTAATTTGGAGGTTCTTTGATGAAGTCTTCTGAGAACTTCATCCACTTGCAAGAAAGTGACACTCTGGGTTCCCCCATCCTCTCTCCTCATCTCTTAAGTTCTTGGTGCTTTCAGATTCTCTCTTCATTTCCTTATCAGCCCCTAATCCCAAATGCCACCCGTGACTGTCTGCTACACCTTAGTGGGAATCTAAATCATCCATGACTTCATCCTTATTTATACAATTAAACATTGCAGTTTCGTCAAAGGTATTATGAGTATAAATTAAATAGGAAATCCTGGGAGATTCCTGGGAGTGGAGAACCTCAGAAACCATCTGGAAGCTTTCTGTATATCTAGAACCAGATCTAGAGTCCAGTGCTGCAACCCCAGTGCTGTAACCATGACAAACAGGCCTGATGACTATTCAAGTTTGCCCTGGAATTAAAACTAACAGTAAGAGAATGCGAATATGGTATAACAAGGAATTACCAGAAGACGTAGTTTTAAAAGGACAATCTCAAAACAAGTCAAAATTCACTGTAAACAAACAACAAAAAATCAAAAGTTGTCGACACAATGTTCATCTCCTATTTTTTGTTTTCAACTTTTTTAAAACTCAAATGTTTTTTGTAGTTATTTTTTAAATTACAATTGATCAAATATTTAGAAACGTAAGACAGATATTTTTAAAAGTACTCAATTGGAAAGTTTTAAAATTTGATTTTAAAAGGTGAATAAATAATACATTACCTTTGAAACTAGTAGTGAAATAATTTCTTTTACGGCGTTGTCAATCAGATCATCTATTTTTGAATGGTACTGTTGCTAGACATTAAAAGACAAAGATGTATTAATTGAAATGGACACAAAAGTTTTGTCCTAAGTCATAAATGCTCTAAAGCTACTAGTTGCGACCTATTCATTTTTTACTTAAAATGATCATTTTAAACATCAAAAAAACAAAACCTTGAAAACGATCCACCCAATCAATACTTTTTACATTGTGGTTTGAAAATTTTCCCATGTGCACTGTTGAGTTAAGCAGCTAATGGGGTTATTATTTAGATGAATTGAGTTCTTATTCTTATTCAGCCAGAGGAATGTGAAGGATACTTTTTGTCTTCTCCTCTATAATTAAGGTGGCTGTGTATTTTTCTAAAGGGTTGGTTTAGCTGGAGAAGCAAAAAGACTAGAAAAAGATTTAATTAATACTGCATTTCATGTCTGACAACTCTCATTCATAAGTTATTTTAAATGTGCTCTAGAAATAAAATGAGCTCCCAATTGTTCACTCTAAAAGGACATTTTTGTCGGCACCGGGAGCAGCAGTACATACAATTCTTACAATACGCTCAAGCAAGGGCAAAATTAAAATTTCATCAACAAAGGTGAATGGATGGTAACAAATTAATAGGCCATAAAAGGTATAATGAAACGGCACTCACTCCCCGTAGTTTTATTACCGCTTCCTCACGGAAAAGACGCCTTTAAGTAAATACAAAAAAGATGTATTTAAAATAAATCTGAAAAACTTTTTTTTTTTCTTCAGAATACTAGAGGGTTCCATTCTTAAATTAGCAGGAGCCTGGGCTTCCGAGGCTTCTGAAGGCACATCCATTTAAACAGTAATTCTTCTTTTAGAAGCATTTATCTGACAGCAGATTGTCCCCCAATAGCCACTTCACAGAAAATGTGACTTGTAAAGACTAACCCTATCTTGATAGTTCAAGGCTTCTTGGAACGGCTAACAAAATGCAAAGAGTAAAAGTATTCAGGTCAGTATAAACATTACACCAACTTAGCTGCCAGCTGAATGGTTTCCTAAGATGTAAGTGTTTGAAAGCTACTACCCGCCCCCCCGAAAACATGTCTCAAAGTTTCCACACAGAACAAAATGTCAATTTAGATCTGCCTTGTAATACTCAGGAAAGTCACTCCACCCCCTTTCTCAAGGGCTTTGACAGTTAACTTTCATCATCTACCCGTATCAATAATAAAGAGAACATATCTTTTTGGGGTGTGTGAATTATTTTCTTTTCCTGCATGTGAGTGTGTATGGGAGTGTGCGTGTGTGATGAAAGTGGCTGGAAATTAACCACACAGGTAGAAACCTGGAACTCGCCAGGTACATGCTGCACCCAATGAAGCCTGCCTCACTTAAAGCTTGACCAATGCCCAAATTTGCGCTTCCCCGAGAACAAACAGAAAAACAGGGGGTGGATTTCTACTGCAGTAAGGCTAATTACTTTTGCTTTTGGAATAGACTGAAGAGAAAGAAAAGAGGAGAGAATAAAGAAAAACAATGTAGAAGAAAAAGAACCTGAAAAAGCAGGCTGGCTGGTAGTTAAGGTTCTGATCCAGTCTAAAATATCAATAATTGTCTGAGCCAGGCAGGCCCTCACATGAACATATCAGAGCCCAGTGAACAGTTCCAGTACATTGGCTGACGAGTAGGGTAACCTCTACAGATATCAGCTACAAAAAAACGGGCCCTCAGTGCTGCTGCGAGCTAGCTAACCGGGGTGGAGGAGCTCATGCTCAGGCTCGCCACTCTCCTTTCATAGCCTTCTTCCTCCAGATCTGTATCTGTGCAGCAAGAAGAAATTAAATACCAGCTTGAGGCTCCTCTTGGGGGGAAAACAGCAAAGGGATCCCGAAGATGGACTTCAAGCTTCTCATTTCCTTTGTATACAGAAAGTGCTCCAAAGGGTATCAGGATTGAGGCACTCAGACCTCCAAACAGGTTCTTAAACTGTCTTATCCTTGGTGTCCACCTGTGTCATACAAAAGCTCTAAAATAACAGAGCTTCTACATATTAAACTTTTGGATTAGATTGATTCTGACACATTTTTTTTTTGAGAAAGGGTTTCACTCTGTCACCCCTGTACTAGAGTACAGCAGTGTCAGCCTAGCTCACTGCAACCTCAAACTTGTGGGGTCCAGTTAGCCTCCTGCCTCAGCCTTCCAAGTAGCTGGGACTACCCATGTACACTACCATGTTTGGTTCATTTTTTTCTTTTTTCCTTTTTTTGTAGAGACAGGGTCTTGCTCTTGGTCAGGCAGGTCTTGAACTTCTGCCCTCCTGCCTCAGTCTCCCATAGTGTTAGCATTGCAGGTATGAGCCACCAGGCCAGCCCTTCTGGCAATTCTTAAAATCAAGTGATGAGCCACTAAAAAGGTTCTTTATGTCCATTTTATTGAAAAGAAATGTCAGCGGACCCCCAAGAGCCAAGAAAATCTCCTAAAATGCATACCTTGAGATTGTTATTTTCTTTGATATCTCACCCAGCCTTAAACAAAGAGAGGGAGGAACGGAAAGGGGAAGGAGTGAGGGAGCGAGAATAAGAATGAAGAAACCAAAACAAAAATATACAAAGTTAAAAAGAAAGGAAGAAGGAAGAAAGAAATGTACATCTTTAATGTATTACCCAGGGGATAAACACAGATTATATGATGTTTGTTAGGCTTTTATTATATTTTGTTATTTACTATAATATGGGATTCTGCTATTATAAATTTACCTGATTAGATATGACTTACACTAATACTGCTGGGAACTTTCAGTATCTGCTTTGGCTGCACAGTTGACAAAGGTGGTTTAGGAACACGAGTGGGAGTGGGGACATGACCTGATAATTCGTACTTCACAGATACATTCTGCAGAGATAATAACCTACACACAGCTGATAGAAAGTTAGCTAAAAACCGTTACTCGTCAGGAGATCAGGATAGCTTTCAAAGACAAACACAAACACTCCAAAACAGATCACAAAGAGGTGAAAATAGAATTTATCTGCATAGACATTTATATTATTTAAGCCAAAATAGGCATTTGTTTTTTTGGATTTAGAATAATGGACATATTTGATAAAAATTTAGAAAGTTTGGTCTCCAATAACGAAAGCTTATTAAAGTCATAAACAGAATACTTCTAGTCGGAGTGATAATTTTACATAACAGGGTTCTGCTAAATTCCAGCTCATTCTTAAGCTAAGATTCCCCATATTGTCCCTCAAAAGCAAACTGTGCCCTGCTTCTCCAGCACATGCTTCTCTGCCTTACGGCAGAATGAATCCTCTCTATGAGGGCTTACCTAATTAAAAGGAAAAGCACAAAGTCCAGAACTCTAAAACATGACCGCCAATGAAAAACAGAGAATGTGTAACTCTCTTATATCATTTACATGTTCTTTCATTTTTTTTTTTTTAATTTTGGCTGGGGCTGGGTTTGAACCCGCCACCTCCGGCATATGGGACCGGCGCCCTACTCCTTGAGCCACAGGCACCACCCTACATGTTCTTTTAAAAACCTAAAGTTGCAGATGAGTTTAAGAGGACCTTCAGGAATCCTTACTTTATGGAACTCACAGAAACCAGAGATCAGGCACAGTCTGAAATCCTAGCTCCCCACACGCAGGTGGATAGCGTTATTTTGCCTCAACATTCTCATGCAAACCAAGAAATAAATGCTACTCAAACATCGGTGTTTTTAAAAAAGATCTGGAAACTTGTCTTGGGATAAACTTTAAAGGTACTGAATAGTTAGCTCTGGAAATGAAAGCATTTTACTTTAGCTGGGAACAAATCCTGCACAAAGGGTCCTCTGCTCCCCAGCGTTGCCACATTCAATGTTTTCAGTCTCATCCTCAACTGATGGGACCACAGGATGAAGTGGCTCTGAGGGCAGACAAATGCCTCCAGCCCACGCCGTCGTCTGCCTTTGCGCAGTTATGGATAACGAGGATTCTGACTACTGTGGTGGTGTTGTGGTCGCCACGTCTGTCCCTAAGGGACTGGTCTGAGATTGCTGACTCATTACACACAGCTGTCACATGAGCGGATCGTTCACTCACTAATCACTCCATTAAACACTCCTCCGGGCCTCAGCTGAACATGTTTGCATTGTCATGTGGCATGTACGAAAACAGAGTCATAATTTAGAAGCACAGAAAGGGGCGGAGCCTGTGGCTCAGTCGGTAAGGCACTGGCCCCATATACCGAGGGTGGCGGGTTCAAACCCAGCCCCCGGCTGAACTGCAACCAAAAAATAGCTGGGCGTTGTGGCGGACGCCTGTGGTCCCAGCTACTCGGGAGGCTGAGGCAAGAGAATCGCTTAAGCCCAGGAGTTGGAGGTTGCTGTGAGCTGTGTGATGCCACGGCACTCTACCATGGGCGATAGAGTGAGACTCTGTCTCTATAAAAAAAAAAAAAAAGAAAAAAAGAAAACTCTAGAAGCACAGAAAGGACTGCATTGTGGGTAAGAAGTTGGGAACATCCATCTCAGTGATAACAGTATTAAAAATTTAGAGGTAATTTCCTTAATAATTTAGACCAAAAAACCCTGCTATGTTTAACTACATAGTATACATTTTTGCATGCTTCCAAATTATCTAATAATTTCATTTTTCAATACCTTTATTTGTTGCTTTCTATGAAATGAGGTTCACTGGCTCACATGTGCATGAAATATATGTACTAATTTACAATTATTCCAAAACTTATCTTAACACATACACAGGGAGAAAGCTGGAGCAATTATGTGGTGTATTTTCTGGAGAGAAAAAGCAAAGTGCAAAATCCTTCTTTTGCATTGAGATTCTTGTTTACCACTTTTCAGGGTTGCTAATGCGTTTTACACCTGCACATTCTGAACTATTATTAATTGTGTGGAAGTTGTGGGGAGCTAATTGTCGCTGGTGAGAAGGTACAGGTGCAGACATAATGAACAGTAGCAAATTACTCTTCAAAACTGTCCACCTATTAATGTAAAGAATCATTGGACAATGCAACAATGTTTGTCATTTGTATGTGTGTGTGTGCCTGTGCCTGTTTTGCTTTTGTAAGTACTAGAGTAAGTTGTTTCTTACAGAAGAGGATTTTTAAAGCCGTGACGACAAATCAGCTTGTTCATTTACTCAGCCAATATTTACTCAATGCCTAGTACGTGTTGGGTAGTTCAGTGCATGCCAAAATAAGAACAAATGGATAAACCAGTATTAGTGGAAGAGAGGCAAGATGATTCTATAAACCAGATGAGAAAAGAATGGATTTATGAAGAGACGAAGGATAACATTCTCAGGCAGCTAATCAAAGGCTTCCATCTGGGTATTAAAAACACAAGGAGATAGATAGGAGCCATTGGTATCCAAACCAGCTGCCCATTCTTTAGATAATTAGAGACAATAAATCATGTAAGTAATCAGTTATCAGATGATAACTACTGAACATTCTATAACACCTATCAGCTACTTAATATATTTGTAAGGTTCCATGCTATGATGTTAGAAATACATGTTTTCTTCCTAAAATGCTTGAAGAAGGAAATGTGTACACATATGTGAACATAAATTGTGGCCATATAGCTACAATCTATATTTATAGGAATATTAAATAGGTATAAAATTCACAAAGGGTGGGCCTTCTCAGCTGTTTCACAGTTAGCTAGTCCCTTCTTCTTAAACGAGAATTGTTAGCTCAGTATGAGTCCTAGTTGTCAACTGAAAGACTTGTAAGATTTAACCTATCCATACAACAGAAAGACATTTTGATTTACAAAAAGAAAAGTATAATCTAGTTAATCCTGTATGATAAAAGTTTTCAAACTATGTATCTTAGAAATTCTGGGGTGGTACTTCAGGACAACGCTTGGTGGGGAGGGTGAAAGTCTCATGACAGAGGCCAGCATCTTCCCCACCTCCGATGTTGGTTACATCCCACGCCAAGGATGGGAGGAGAGCCTGTATTATGGGTGGACCTTGAACCTCACTGAAGACCATCTTTGGATTCATCTGCATGAGGTGACCTTGGGTGTGACCTCCTGGTCCAAGCATTTAGAAGTTATCCTGATATATGCTATATTGTCATCTAAAGCCCCAAAACTCCAAACTCACCTGTAATGAAAGTATGCTATAGACATATGCTTGAAAATGTTAATCCCTCTGCTTCTAAATTTGTTTTGATCTCAATTTAATACATTTGGTTTTAAATAATTTTACTTTTAGAAACGAAAGAGTAGTTTGAAGATTCTACAGCCTAACAGGGAAGAAACATTCCCCTTGACATTCCTCAAAAATTATTTGAGGTATTTAGTATTTACAGTGTTTTAATAGTTTTTGGCTATTCTATATTATAGTTAGCTGTAAACACATGAGGGTTTTAAAAATCTGAAAATGGAATTAATTACATTGCTTTAATTTGAAAAGATGAAAATAAAATAAACATTTACAAAAATAATTAAATCAAATGAAAAATGGGTTTTTATAAAAAAAAAATATGAGACTTACCCACTGACAACCAAACTGGATCATGCCATGGAGGGTGGGGGTGAAAAAATGATGATGAAAGTGAACATAAGGGAAGAACAAAGAAATGATGAAAAAGTAATTACAATGGCAAAAAGAGCAACAAAATGTCAACTGAAACTGATAATCTAAGAAAAATAAATCCATTTTCACCCAGTCCATTTTGTTGTCACCCGCAAGATCATGTGGTAAAATGAAACTATATTTTTGAAAATAAAACCAAATGAAATATAAATAAAATTGAGAGAATGTAATATTAATTGACATGAACTAGGGGTAGATTTTAAACATGTTTCTACTTGATCTTTAAGAAATGGACATTTCTGTAGACGGTACTTCATATGCTATTTTTTTCTTGCTTGCTTTTATGGATGCAAACCCCGGGTACTCTAGATTTGTATAAACAAAGCAGGTCACTTTCTAGGCTTTCTTATTTGCTTATAAAAAGCAAGGTTCATGTAAATATGCAACACCTAAGCTGTCAAAAGTATGTCTCAAAGTCAATGGCTACTTGCAAAATTTTAGGCAGTATTTCTATAAAAAGGGAAAAACTGATCTGAGCAAAGGATAAAGGGCATTCTATTTATTATGATAAGAAAAGATCAAACATATGGTGTTAGAGAAATGGGTCTTTTTAAATCAAATCGAAGAGGGTCTTCTGGGAAGAGCTGTTTTCCTTGCCAGGGCACCCTGTGTTGCATTTCCCTGCGTGGCACACCCTGTGCTTACCTCTTGTCCTCCGTCCAGGGCGCAGAGTTTAGTGCTTTGCTTTTTGGCATCGACTAACACATTAAACATAGTGCACATGGAAGCTGGAATGCGCAAGTCGGTGGTTTTGCTTGCCTTTTGCAGCTTGAGTTCAAATGCGGTTCTTGTTCTAGTTATTAAAACACGAATTCAGAGTAAGAAATTCTGACAGTCATCTCACCTGTTTTGTAAAAATGAAATCAACACCCCCACGAAGCTAATTTAAAACATGCAAATAAAGGGTAAGCAGTGTGGCAGGGCTTGGCGTCCAGAGGGTGAGATGCTCTTCTTTTCAGCAGTCTCAAATAACAGATCAGGCTGTGATATTTTATAGGAAACCTAGCTTCATGCAGTCACTCAGAGAATATCACAACCTAAGTGAAGCTATTTGCTCTATCTAGTGTATCACATTTAATGGAAAAATCTCACTGTTACACTTAACTACCTGAATTACTTTCCAAATAGCAAATGTGTAAGCTTCTCTGTATTAAAGCAGGATGAATCTTCTATATGAGGGATTATCAGATTAAAAAGAAAAGCAGAAGTCTAGAAAACTCGGAAACACAACCATCAATGGAAAACAGAAAATGTGTAATTCTTTTATATCACGTACATTCTCTTTCAAAAAGCTAAAATTGCACATAGGTTTTTGAAAGAAACTGCTAATGGGCAATTTAGAATTGGTTTTGCTGAAGTATCTGATGAATCTCCACAGACTTGAGACATCAGGATTACAGATGATTTTTTAAAAACATCAAATAATCTAATTAATGACTGCTTTAGGGGCCCACTGAACAGTATTCCTAAGACAGAGCTTTTCTTGGTTTAAAAAATGTAGGGATATTCAATTGCTCCAACCAGTGTTAGACTGCTTTTCCAAAATGATACCTAACATTGTTCTTGCATATATATATATTATGAACTAGGGCAATGGAAAAAAATGCTTGACTAAGTAGGAAGCAATGGTGATTTTGTAAAACTATTAAAAATAATGAAAGCACATTGGAAGAACCCAAAACTTCACAAGTTATTTCTGGTTAATTTCTTTTTTTTGTAGAGACAGAGTCTCACTTTATGGCCCTTGGTAGAGTGCCGTGGCCTTACACAGCTCACAGCAACCTCCAACTCCTGGGCTCAAGCGATTCTCCTGCCTCAGCCTCCCGAGTAGCTGGGACTACAGGTGCCTGCTACAATGCCCGGCTATTTTTTGGTTGCAGTTTGGCCGGGGCCGGGTTTGAACCCGCCACCCTCGGTATACAGGGCTGGCGCCTTACCAACTGAGCCACAGGTGCCGCCCTATTTCTGGTTAATTTCTAAAAAAAATGTAAATAAATACAGTAGATCCTTTGTAAATTGACCACTCAAGGACAAGGGACTGTAACAAACTTATCAACATTGAAAGGTGGTCAACGTAAAGAACTAGGCCTACTGTAATGATACACACAGGTGGGACATGTCCACTGTATGAGAATTAGGTCAATGTAGGGAGGTGGTCAACTACAGAGATTGTACTATACTTGGAAGTCATTTGATGTGGACAGAAAGGTGTGAAAAATCCCAGAACTGCTGGTGCTAATCGTATTTTGAGCTCGCCATGCCATTTCACAGCACACCGTCACGGTACATAATGCATGAAGAACTCAACAGACCTTCTCCATATGTCTCAGGAAATATTACCTGGGGTATTTAAAGCACAGAATTCCCAGAGAGATAACAATAAGCACAGAAGAAATCATTAATATCATATGGGTGCTACCGAGTAGGGCCTAGCGGTCACGAGATCTGAAAAATGTATCAGGCCAATTTCATCCCTTACATGGGTCCCCAGATTTTAGGCCACAGAACTTTATTCATGCCATTTAAATTTTGGAATAATAGTGCATATTGAAACCTTCCCTGTGACAATAACATAGCAGGTACAGGGTACGGGATAGTATCCGGGGTGCTGACTCACTAAGCAGTGACTTGAAAATACACGTCTACCTTTTGACACAGGCCTCTATCATATCACTGGCCATTAGTTTAAGTCTTTGCTCTAAGTGGTGGGCAAATTCTTGTTCTGGCCAGTGTAGATCACAGACAAACATTTGCAGGGCATCAAGTTTCCAGAAAAGATCTTCGGATGTTGCTGAACCATTGCTAGAAGGAAAAGGAAAAATGAAGAACATTATAAACTCCCACTGTTAGCTATGTAGACTACCAATACATCGTTTCTCCTTTCTGTATCAATTGCCATCAGTGAAAAAGATACCACATACAATCTGTAATGATCCAATCTTTGTTCAGTCTTCTAATTCTTCCTTTTTACTTCTCAGTAAGGTAGGACAAGGTGAACATCATGGAAATGAATACATTAGTAAGGTTTCAGGAAAAAGGGAGAAAATGAATAAGGATATTTTCCTAAGGAAATAAATCAACTTGTGTACGTAAGAACAAACATTTTAAGTGTTCCTTCTCGATGTCTGGGATACACACTTATTGTCTCTGAGGAATTTTGGCAAGTATGTTTTATATAAGAAGATGGGACAGCAGCTCTCATTCATGCATGCGTGCCTCTGTCAACGCTGTAGCTTCTGTCTGGCTACAGATGGGTTCCACTTATAACCCTCAAATGTCTCGATTCCTGGGAAAGGTTAACACAGGCACTGAAATTAAATGGCTAGTATAGAAGCAATATTTTATTTTTATTTTGAAATGCTTCATGCCTTTTCTGGCTCATAATTAAAACTGAACTTAGTACCAGCTATGATATAATAAAAAAAATGATATTCAGTTAGAGCAAATCATGTATTTCAGGTCCTTATAGCTAACTAAGGAGCCACGGTTTGCTATGCATTTACTACTATGGGAAAAGACAAACATACAACAAAAACACCCCACTGCTGCATGAGTGCTTTGTCCCCAGCTTTCCAACAACTGATTCATCTAGGCGAACCCAAAATTTATACTTTGAGTTTTCGAAAGAAAATTAAAGAAATAAAATAAACTCATTTATCACTAGGGCATAATGAAAAAGTCTTATAAAAAAAATAAACTCGTTTTAAACAATCACATTGTTTAGCTAAATATATCTTAATTAGTCAGCTTTAAAAAAAACCGCCTCTTGCTTTGGCTCATTAAAAGCTTATTTCTGCCCTTCTCTCTGACCTCAGCATCTCAGCTTACACCAGCCTACACTGCTTTCCTTCTTCCATTTTGCCAATAATTCCTTCTGATCTCCTTGTCTACCTAAGACACCCTCAGAATTAAGTTCTCAGGGACCGGTCATAGGAAAGCAGCGAAAGCTTCCCACTTATTTCTTATTTACTCACTGGAAGCCTCCTCACCTCTATATTCAGTGTCCTAAATGTGTTAAATATAATGCGTTGAATAAAAGAACCAGACAACACCATCCTAACACTACTGCGGAAATGACCTTTACTTCTCCCTTTGCCATTTATATAATAAAATAAGAGAAAAAAATGGCCAAGCAAAATCTCCTTATAAATGCACAGTGCTCAGTTTGGTAAACAAGAGTATCTATGTTTTAAGGTTAATTGAATATAATTGGCAAAGAAGCAAATTGACTTCTGATCATCTTCTTACTTTGGAGGAACAGAATTATTTGAAATGTATATATTCTTCAATAACACAGTGAAAACAGAACCAAGTCTAAAATACTAAAGGGAGAATTCTGCTAAAAATGATCTTTCTCATATGATGTGACGATATATTATAGAGGCTATAGATACATTTTTCTTTTGTTTGATGATATGGGAAGAGTCTATGGTAAGATTCTAGACAATGTATGTGTTAAATTGGGAATGTAATTAAGGTAACAAGTGTTTGTTATAATTAAACAGATTAAAAAATGTACATAAGCTTTCTCTGGAGTTGATGTATGTAACCTGCAATTTATTCAGAGCTTTTTCATTTTAAAATTATTTCTAATTAGTGACCTATTCCTCAAAGTATTATTAACAGATTAAAAAATTCAAGTGTGAATAATGGACTCTGAGATAACTCCCTAAAAAATGCCAGCAGGAAACTTACCATACTGACATTCATTTCTAGAGCTAAAAAGCCCAGAATGAAGATTCTTTATACACCTCCTAACTGGATTCATGTGTTAGTAGGTAGGAATGTGTCTTGAAACACATGGTTACTTTTACATTCTTTTCACTTAATCAGTAGTTATATTTTTAATTCTTTAGGTTAAATAGAAATGTTTCTTGCTATTTAATGTTTTAAACTTCAAAAAACAAACTGCAATAGTATTGTAACATCACATGTATTTTTGAGAATTCTGAAAAGGAATCTAATGCTGATAACCTTGGCAGGTAAAAATAACAGTGATAATTTGTACAATATATTTTTTAGTTTGCCCAGAATGGTGAAATTACAATCACTATTTACAAAGCCCTAATTTATCATGATTAGGAATCATTTATCATGATTCCTCTCCTGAGACTCAGAATTTTTTTTTTTTTTTTTTTTTTTGAGACAGAGTCTCACTCTATCACACTGGGTAGGGAGCTGTGATATCACAGCCCACAGCAATCTCAGACTCTTGGGCTCCAGAGATCCTCTTGCTTCAGCCTCCCCAATAGTTGGGATTACAGGCACTTGCCATGACACCTGGCTATTTTTTCTATTTTTAGTCTGGATGGGTCTCCCATCTTGCTCAGGCTGGTATTGAACTCCTGAGCTCAAGCAATCCACCTACTTTGGCCTCTCACAGTGCTAGGATATGAGCCAGCAGGCCCAGCTGGACTCAGACAACTTTAAAAAAGGGGCTCTCAGCTGGGTGTGGTGAATCATGACCATAATCTTGGCACTTTGGGAAGCTGAAGTGGGAGGGTTGCTTGAGGCCAAGAGGTGAAGACCAATCTGGGCAACAAGGAGAGACCCAACCTTTGCAAAAAATTAAAAAATTAACCGGGCATGGTGGCATGAACCTGTAGTCCTAAATACTCTGGGGCCAAGGCAGGGGGATTGGTTGAGTCCAGGAGTCTGAGGTTGAAGGAAACTATGATGACAGCATTATTGTGGACAACAGAATGAGAACCTGTCTGAAACAAAACAAAACAAAACAAAACATATCTTTAATCATAAAGGATTTAGGGTTCATACAAACCTCAAAGCTAATAAAATAGTAATAACAGGCACACTAAATTTTAAGGATAATGTTCATAATAGTTTTCTTGGTTAAAATCAAGGCTGTTAAATAGATGAGAGATGAGGAAGAAGAGAAGTTAAATTATAAAACAGTATAAAATACAAAAAATCATACACTTAGAAAGGTTCATTATACCTCCTAGGTAATTCACGAGCACACAAAACACCACTCTACACACTATAATGGCCCAAAGCATTTGCCTGTAAGCAAAAGACTCACATGTAACATAATATCCTAGTAAGTATTTTAAGTACAGTGATTATTTTTAACTTGGACAAATACTGTCAAATTATTTTGCAAGTTACTATTCTCTTTTTTGGCCTTTTCCTCTCTTTTTTCTTGATTATGTGCAATTTGACAGGGTATAGATTTGAAAGATGGTGGTGGGATAGATGGAAAGGTATTAAGTTCTTAACCACTATGTTCTTTGGAAGCAGAATGAATTAAATATAAGACGGAGGGCTTTGTAGTCGAGCAAACCTAGGTGGACATTTTTCCTCTACCACTTAACTGCCTGTGAGACATTGGGCAAGTTTTGTTTCTTAACTCCTTTATGACTTACTTTCCTTAACTGTAATGAGGATATCACACTTACTTCATAAAGTTATTATAAAGGTTAAACAAGATAAAGAACTTGGTACTATACCTGGAACATAGTAAATTCTCAATAAATAGAAACTATTTTTCTTCTTCTAATTATTATTCTTTCTAGCTGACTTCACATGAGATCTTGGGCAAAACATGTAACTAACTGCCTGAGTTTTCCCATTTATGAACTAGGACTGTTATTTAGTTTTGAGTGCCGTGGGGCTCACAGTTTTAAAAACTATAAAGTTGGGCCAGGCCCAATAACTCCGGCTTATAATCCTAGAACTCTGGGAGTCCAAGGAGGATGGATTGCTTGAGCTCAGGAGTTCGAGACTAGTGTGAGAAAAGTTAAGACCCCGTCTCTATCAAAAAAATAAAAAAATTAGCTGGGCATTTTGGTAGGTGCTTGTAGTCTCAGCCACTTGGGAGGCTGAGGCAGGACAATCGCTTGAGCTTGAGAGTTTGAGGTTACTATGAGCTACAATGACACCCCAGCACTCTACCCAGAGTGACAGAGTGAGACTCTGTCTCAAAAAGAAAATAAATAAAAGTAAACTTTGGAATAAAAAAAACTATAAAGTTATGAATAATAATGACGATGGCTGAGATGAAAATAATAACAACAATAATAATGTACAATGGTTATAATTATAATATATCGAAAGCCTAGAATATGCCAAGTAGTTCCATATGTTTTTTTTTTTTTGCAGTTTTTGTCCGGGGCCGGGTATGAACCTACCACCTCTGGTATATGGGGCAAGCACCCTACTCCTTAAGCCACAGGTGCCACGCCCACTATTGTTTTTAATCCTTACAAAAAATGTTTTTAGAATAGGTGTAATACCATTTTAGAGTCAAAGAAACTGAAGCTAAGAAAGACTTATAATTAAATGTATAGTTAGTAAGTGAAGATCTAAATTCAGTCCTGATCAATCTCAATGTCCACAACTTCTCACTTTAATGACTTTTAGTTACTGATTAGTTACTGAATCTGCAAAAGGCAGGTTCATTACAATGCCAAATTAATAAATATGGTTTTTAGCAATGTTGATATTTGTAAAACAAAGTATACCAATTGATATATGAAAAGAACAAAAGATGAGTTTCCTAGTGTTGGCAAATAAAGGATAATCCCTTTCCTGAAAGGTGCAGTTCTGTTTCTTTGAAGTTGAAGATAAAAATAGAAAAAAGATTATATTCTTGAAACCATTCTTCCAATGCTTTTCTCCATATGTAAGATGTACGTGTGGGCAGTAACAAAGCTGGCGCCAACTAAGAATCCTCAAAGTACTGTTTACCACTTTGATCGTCTACATAAAGGGAACTCTAGTTTTATCAGTTAGTAGAGTCTACAACTTGGGTCACAGTTTGCACATGAACTACATCAAACCAGTGTGTTCTTTTCTCTTTAAGCTACATCATTTATCATCCATCTACTAAGCTTAGCGTACTGGCTTAAAACACTTAAACAAATCAACCAAAAGCAGTAGTCCTCAACCAACGATAATAAATGCCATGCAATCTAAACACGTGTGCACAGAACACAGCCCAGGCCATGCACTAGCTAACACACCACCAGGAAATAAGTGAGGAATACACACGTGGACTCATATAAAGAAGCCATCCACGAAGGAGTAGAAAAGTTAGGAATCTGTGGAAGATTAAGAGGCAGACTTGGAACTTTTGGAAGAGCTACATTGGGAAGACTGTTGGCGATATTCCTGTAAAGAAACAAACAACGTGGGAAGGGACCACCATAAGCGATAACTAGAGACGGCCATGAGTAAAGTCATAAGGTCAGGATTGAAGAGGCAGATACTCTACGGACATGAGGTGAGATACCTACTTGACAGGTTGCCATGTCTCTTGCTCAAAACCTCTGTGAATTGACTGGGCGATGGAAGACTCCATGAGATCCACGTAGCGCACAACCAAGGGCACAAAGATTTCTTGCAAGTGTTTGTGAAACTTTCCGTTACACAAAAGTGCTGAAATAGCCAAGCAGAAACAGTATTTGTCAGAGGGATAATATTGCACATTTGGAAAATATGGGTGAAAAACTTGTCCTGAAAGACTCTGACACGGAAGAACTGATAGGAGTATGGATGATAATGGATCTTGCTCCCCATGTGGAATATCATACCATGGAAATTGATCAAAAGGGATAATTAGCCTTCTATATATGGCTGTCAAAACATAAATAGATTATATCTCTGTAAAATGTTCCTGGAAGGTGGTATGTTTTTATTTTCTAAGAGGTTTAACACATAGGCACATGACTACTTGCTAGAAATTCAAGGGAGCTGCCAGCTTCCCTGAAGGTCCTGACACATGTAAATGCAGCAATTAAGCAAAGAGTTATTTTTGTGCTATGCTGTGTATCACAGAGGAGCTAAACCTGTCGATTCTAAGAGATAAGCTTGATTACTTCTACCAGCTACACTTGTTTAATTTACTGTGTGGGTGACTGTGGCCTTGGGAACATCTACTCTGACTCTTGAATACTTTAGTTATTTGTGGATTTTCTTTTTTAGTCATTTGATTTTGTATATCTGTATTTAAAAACAGTATACCACCTGCATTTTTCAATTTTCTATTTGTCTTTAATGAATTGTAGTATGGAACATCCCACTCAGAGCAGTTAAGTTATAGAAGTCTTAGAATTCATGCTACTGTAACAGACTGCTGGGCAAGGTGCACCCACCTCCTTGGAAGGATATGATTTCATTAGAACACAGGTTAAGTATATGCCTAAGGGCACCATGAAAGAAAACAGAATCCATAGGAAAATACTAAGTAATGCCAAGTAATATTCAATAAATAATTTGTGACTTATTTTATTGGATGACAGTGCTATTGATTGTAAATACAGTAGAACCTCTGCAAGTTGACCACCCAAGGGACTGTAACTAACTGGTCAATGTATAGAGGTGGTCAACATAAGGAATTAGGCCTACTGTACTGATAGGTACATGTAGTGCACATCTGGTCCATGAAAATTAGCTCAACTTAAGAAGGTGGCCAAGATAGAGAGGTGGTCAACTATGGAGGTTCTACTGTATTTCTCAAATGTACACATCCTAAGCCCAGTTGGGACTTTTTAAAAACCTTTGTGAAAACGTGCTCATTTCAAACATCCTCTGTAGTCAATAAAGGCATTTCTGAAGAGATGGTATTTCAGTTCAATCTAGTGACAGAAAATCCTTCCATGGGAGATTTAAAGGAAATGTTTCCAGGTAGGGGACAGAGTTAGCACAAAAGTTTGGGGGAGGAATAAGCTAGTGTCCTTCTAGAAAGATGAAAAGGCCAAAGTAACTGGAGCGTAGTAGTTTATCATGGGGTATAGATCCTAGGACATAATGGGGAGTGTGAGTTTTATTACTTTTATAAGTAGAGAAATAACATAATCTCTCTGGGTGCTGTGTGGAAAAGGGAGTAGGTAGCCAGGGTGGAAGCTGAGGTTTATTGCCAGAGTGGTGAAAGATGAGGTGGCTTTGATCAGGGTGGCAGAAGAGGAAGATGGAGGAAAAAAAAATCTCTCAGTAATCTCATTCACTTTTGTGGATCTGAATATTTATATACTTACAGTTATTGCATCTAATTACTAGCAACTCCAAAAATATTATCTTATTAAATACTCTGCCAATTTCCCACATTATCTTCTTCAAGACAAAAATACCCCCAATAGGCTAGTGTTTTAAAACTTGGGCAAAGTATATGGTTATTTCCATGTGGCATGTATATGAAGATACCCTAGACATATTTCCTTATGTGATTCTGAAATTTGTCAGAGGCTATACAACTCTATACATAAGATTGGCATGGAAGTAATTCTAAATACAGAAGAAAATACAACACTGATTTTTCCCCCTCTCTGATATGACTTAGTATTTTTTTGTGGTTAAATAATCTTTTTCTAAAAGCTAAAAGATTCCACAGTCAAGAGGGAATGATAATCATATTCAATGATAAGTGACTTATTTAGGAGACTAATGTTACCTTAATGATTTTATTAGCACACTGAAAGGAGCTTTATTTATTCCTGGAGATTTAATTATGGAGCTAGAAAGTACTCGAGAGCATGTAATTCAGTTGCTTTTACCAAATGTCATTTAAATAAGGATGCTAGGCTTTAAGAATAAAATATTCTCACTCAAACCATGTAAATCATTGTGTAGGTAAATTAAAAAATATACTGAAATCCAAATTTACTGGATCTATAATTAAGGATCCCTCTTCCCCATACCTAGCATTTTTGAAGTGCCAAGCACTGTGCAAAAGTTCTATATGTTCATTCTCTCATTGAATCATCACAAAAACTCTGTAAGTGAGGAACTTTTCTCTCCCATCTTATCAATAAGGAAACTAAGGCACAAAGAGTTTTCGACACTTGCCTAAGATCATTCAGTCATAAGGCAGAAAATTCAGGATTTGATACCAGAGCTCCACACTAACCTCTTTAGTTTCTAAAACCATCATCCTTCTACTTAGGTTACCACAAACTGTTATCAATCTGTCTATCCATCCATTCAACTAACCATCCTACCTAACATCAGCACTCAAGCATCCTTTAAGAGCTAGAAATGTAGTAGGTTGCTGCAGGTAACAAAAGAATCTTGGATAATACGTTAGAATATATCTTAGACATAATATATATTTGGAACTAGAATTTTGAAAAAAAAACCCAGAATAGGAAAAAATCAAGCAGTTGAGCAAAACTGTTATATTCAGTGAATGAAAAAAAAAAAAGAATCAATACCAGAGATGTTCAATGTGATTATAATACAATATTTACTGAAAGCTAGAAGGTTTTATATCACTGTCTGTACATTAAGACTATATGCCTAAACCTTAATTTATCCAGCCTATTAGAAATACTACATAAAGAATCTTAAGCTCTCCTTCTTGAAGGGTACTGTTACACATTGTCCTTATTTTCAGCTATACCAGGACCAAAACACTTGTTCATGTAACAAATTATTACATTTATAAATTACCACTCTACCTCCTAATTTCAAATGCTACTCTATTATACATTTAGAGATTAGGTGTCTTGACCATAGAATCATACTTAGATAAGGAGACTCACAATCAATATCAGTATTAAATGCTACACTGATCCTATGTTTAGGTATTAATTGACTCAAATATTTTCCTAGCAAGAAGTCCTTCTGATGAGTTTGAAAACCGTGATTCATTGTCCTGGTAAACTGACTTCTTTTCTTGTACTTTCATCCTTGAAGCAAAAATGAAGATTGTCCACCTGATAACCACACCAGTAGCACGGAAGTCATACTCCAAGCCTTTCCCTCACTTCCAAGTTCAATTCATCATCAAGGCCTGTGCGTTTTTTACGCTAAATACCTTTCCAATATGTTCTTTCCTCTTTTTTTCCAACACTGCTGTTGCCCTAGTTCAGCCCTCCCATCTCCTGTTTTAATAAATGTAAGAATCTCCTCATTGGTCTTTAAGCTACTAATTTCCCCTCTGCCAATCCATTTTCTCAAAATCTCAATGAGAGGGGCTTGCTAAAATATAAAACTAATAATGTCACTTCAAAAGATTATAATCCTTCAATAAATTATCACGAAAATTTCAAAAGCCTTAGCATGTCATGAAAGAGCGCCTAGATCTGTCTTAAAGTTCTCTCTTGGGCTCATTTCTGTAGCCTGAACACCAGGTTCCTGTGGTACAGTTATAACGATTTACACGACTCAGTTCATGTACTCACTTGCTCAACTCCTGCCTAGAACTGTTTCCTTCTACTGTCTTCTTGGCCAATTACTGGTTTCGCTTGCTTACTCTCTGACCTGTGTACAGTGTTTCCTTGTTGTAAAATGGTCTTTGTACTTGTCTGCCTTCAAGGATGCAAGGTCCTTGAGGCAGAGGCCACGTCTGTACTTACATTGAGAAACGCCCCTCGCTCATAGCAGTGTTCCAGTGTTAATTGGATGAATGAATACTTAAACATAATACTAAGATTACTATAATATTATTTCAAGAGATTATATTAAATGGCAGACATAGAACCTATTGAGGCCTACACCATCATAATTTATATAAAAATAGATGGTATTAAATGATATTGCTATAAGAAATTCTATTTTTGACCTATATCTAAGATCAGACTGCTAAAATTTCTTTTAGATATAAAGATTGGCTATTTGATATCTCTTATTTTATTTTATTTTATTTTATTATTATTATTATTTTTGAGGCAGAGTCTCACTATGTCACCATGGGTAGAGTGCTGTGGTGTCACAGCTCACAGCAACCTCAAACTCTTGGGCTCAAGCAATTCTTTTGCCTCAGCCTCCCAAGTAGCTGGGACTACAGGCGCCCTCCACAATGCCTGGCTTTTTTTTGCAGTTGTCATTGTTGGTTAGCTGGCCCGGGCTGGGTTTGAACCTGCCAACTTCGGTGTATATGGCTGGTGCCATAACCACTGTGCCACAGGTGCTGAGCTGATGTCTCTTATTTTAATAAATGTAGCGAAGGGATGATTTTCTTTGGCCAATCATGAGTCTTGATAGTGAATAATTATATCCTGCAGAACATGGAGCAAATAAAGATTATCTCTATTTCCTATGAACTGTAACAAATCTTAAATTCTGGTCAAAAATTTGCTCAGATTTCATCTTAAAGTTTCTTTTTATTATTTTTTTTAATCAAATTACAAGCCTACATTTGTGAGTTTTAGAAAAGTGGCCAATTTTGCCATTTCTAATTGTATCATAGGGCTCGATGTCACTGGTGCTTTATTATTTTCTGACAAGGTGATAGCTGGAAATATGGAGTCTTTTGGGGAAAAAAGTTTTATTAGCAAAATCGGTACTAGTTTCTCACTTCTATTGTGACCACTTTTTGAGATTCTTCGGTAATTAGCAATAGAGGGAGATAAAGTGATGAAGGAGAGAGAAAAAGAAGGTTGGGGGAGGGAAAGAGGGGCAAAGGAGAAATAATGGAAAAATATACATGGAGGAAAGAAAGAAAAGAGAGAATCTGGTTTCATAAGGCAGAACTATAGAAATGCACTGTATCCTACACTTGTCTATATAAACGTGTGCTTCTTTTCTTTGCTGTCCATACGCCAGCTTGCATTCCACCCCTATCAGACACTGTCAAAAGACCCTCTGAATATGTAGCCCGGGGCATCAGAATGAGTGCTTCTATGTTCTCCATATGGTTTCCTAAGGATGGGTTATAATCTGGGGCTGTCATCTGTCCAAATTAAGCCTTTACACGGCACTCATTCCAACAGTTCACAGGAAGAGCAGATTCTCAAGGTGGCCTTATCCAAGAACACTTCTGACACTAAAAAGATTGTTCAGAAATCTCAAAAAGTGGTCACAATAGAAGTGAGAAACCAGTACCGATTTTGCTGATAAAAATAACTTTTTTCCCCAAAAGACTCCATATTTCCAGCTATCACCTTGTCAGAAAATAATAAAGCACCAGTGACATTGAGCCCTATGATACAATTAGAAATGGCAAAAAGAAAGTGAGAGGCTTAAATAAAAGCTCTACTCGGGAGGCAGATGTGCCCAATTATTTTGAAAATCCCCAATAATTAAGAAATTAGTGTTGATTATTTACATACCAGAAAGAGTCTTACATTTACAAAAGTACTTGTAGGCTTTTAATGGAAAGATTTCAGCAGAGAATTTAAACGATCTAATTAATTAATAACAATTACTGAGACAATAATCACTGGGCAAAATGAAGAATATGCAAATAAAAGAGTTCCTGTATTGTTTTAGGGTAAAAATATACTGCTGGCATTTGAACTCATATAATCCAATTTTATACTTCCCTACCCCTTTTCTAATTAACATTAATGGATTTCTAGAAAGAATGATTTTGCCCCCTAAAATTGTAATTAGGCATTTTAGAAGGAAATGGGTAATTCATGACTGGCAAAACAAATAGCACCAACCACAATAAAATCAACAGACTTTGTCATGAAACAATTATTCAAGACTACAAATTGCATCAACCCTGAGCAATGCAAGCACAGAGGCCTAAGATATTTTTTAAAAGGCCACTCTTTGTGCTGAAAATGCATACAAAGAAGACCCCCATCACAGGAAATATGAATATGGGCTTTAGAAAAAGAGTCAGAAGTACTGGCCGGGCGCCGTGGCTCATGCCTGTAATCCCTGCACTCTGGGAGGCCAAGGCAGGCAGATTGCATGGGCTCACAAGTTAGAGATCAGCCTGAGCTAGAGCCAGACCCTGTCTCTAAAAATAGCTGGGCATTGTGATGGGCGCCTGTAGGGCCAGTTACTTGGGAGGCTGAGGCAAGAGAATCCCTTGAGCCCAAGAGTCTGAGTTTGCTGTGAGCTGTGACAGCACAGCACTCTACCACGGGTGACAAAGTAAGACTGTCTCAAAAAAAAAAGAGTCAGAAGAACTGCAGCCTAGAACAGCATTATGGATAAGGAACATACACACACACAACCAGACAAAACTCCTCCTGAGATCCGGGAATAGTGCCCAGCCAAGAATCTGGCACCATTAAGGAGGCACTCAATAAAATGTCTGTTTATTAAGTAAATATCACTACAAATCCACCTCCTAAAGGAAACTCTAAGAACTTCCCATTGGAGTTTAAGTAGAATAGGACATACAGTGAATTTCATTCTTAATTAAAAATGTGTATCAGTTGATAATATTCAAATATACCTTAACAAGCATAATAACCTTCTGCAACTATTATATAAGCAACTCTCCCATTCCCCTCAGGGCAGTTGTTAAAAGTAGATAGACATTCACACTCTGGGAGGCTGAGGTGGGTGGATTGCTTGAGCTCAGGAGTTGGAGACCAGCCTGAGCAAAGGCGAGATCTCATCTCTATTTTAAAAAGAAAAATGTCCAAGTGCTGTGGCTGGCGGCTGTAGTCCCAGCTACTTGGGAGGCTGATGCAAGATTACCACTTGAGCCCAAGAGTTTGAGGTGACCATGAGTGACAATGCCACATCACTCTACCCAGGGCAACAAAAGTGAGACTCTGTCTCAAAAAATAAATTAATTAATTGAAAAAATGAAAATAGGCTTGGTGCCTACGGCTCAAGCGGCTAAGGCGCCAGCCACATGCACCTGAGTTGGCGGGTTCCAATCCAGCCTGGGCCCATCAAACAACAATGACAGCTGAAACCAAAGAATAGCTAGGCATTGTGACAACCACCTGTAGTCCCAGCTACTTGGGAAGCGGAGGCAGGAGAATTGCTTGAGCCCAGGAGCTGGAGGTGCTGTGAGCTGTGATGGCACAGCACTCTACCCAGGCTGACAGCTTGAGGCTCTGTCTCAAAAAAAAAAAAAGGAAAATAGACATTCATATACATATACATATACATATATATGCAGAGAGAGAAAGTGACCAAGAGTGACAGAGCACAGATGTTATAAGTTTCTTATTTTTTGGTCAACAAATCCTAATGTAACAGATCCAAGTTTAAGCCCATAATGAAAAATTTCAGAGGAAAGTGTGAACAATTGAATTTTATCTCTTCAGTGTATTATGTTACAGTTAGTAGTAGTATATGTACATGCACGGCTCCCATTTTAAAACTTTTCAAGGCACAAAATATATCTTATTTATCCATGTATCTTCAAGGTGTCTGGGGTTTATAACTTGTAGGCATTCAAACCTGTTTCTCATGGGACTAATTCAGGAAATTGTCAACATAAACCTTAACCAAGGCTTAGGGCAGAGATAATCAAAAAAGTCTCAAGGTCCAGCAGTCCTCGTGCTCTGTCTTTCATGGGCTTATTCAATACACCAGCGGTGCATCTTACAAGGGTATATGTGAAACTTGGTAAATGTGGAATGTAAATGTCTTGGCACAGTAACTGAGAGAATGCCAGGAAGGCTATGTTAACCAGTGTGATGAAAGTGTGTCAAACGGTCTGTGAAGCTAGTGAATGATGCCCCATGATCATATCAATGTACACAGCTATGATTTAATAAAAAAATAAATAAATAAATAAAGCCAAATAGTTGTGTATTTTTACTCCAACTATATATGGCCTGATTGCTGGGATAATTCCCCACAGTACCTACTGATGGGAAGGACTGAACATGGCTGCAACATCATCAGCAGCCGTCAAGAGTGGGGTCTCGTGATCACTACGGTCTTCGGAAGTTACAGATGTTTCTGCAAATCTGCTGTGAAAGACATACCGGCATTCTAGAGCAGGGTACTGTCTTTAAACGGTTAAACCTCCAGAGAATATACGAAACAGACAATTTTTAAAAATCTACATATAGTAATGAAACTAGAGCAGTGCTGTGGAATTCTGCTGAGGAGGAAAAAGGTAGTGACTCCCTGCTTTTATAATTATTATTATACTGGTTAGGAAAACAAATTCTGGCATGCAATTAAGAATTCAATCAACTGTGGCAATTAGAGTTAAACACATTTTCACATTTTGCTGGTCGTTTCATCATTTGTAAAAGTACGTAGCTATAAAACTAAGCTGGCACACAGCCTTGCTATAACTTAGAAGTGACACCCTTTCTGCATTGTTCCCAGTATTTCTGTAGACAGATACATGTATAAACACCACTTCGTGAATTTCAGATGCCTGGCTTGTTTAAGCACTGGGGGAGGTAGAATAACACGCAGGTGTCAGTCCTCCATGTTTCAAAGCTTGGAGATTAACCTAATATACAATATGGTGACCTAACAGTTCTTCATTTGAAAGAAATCTGAAAAATACTCTCTGACACAGCCTAAGTGTGAGAATAACCCAGCGGGATTTCCACCTCTTCATTTCTTAATGAGTTTTTTGATAATGAGAGGTGACTTTGCCAGTCACTCTGGGCTCTATTATGGCTAATTTGACTCTACTTCACTCTCCTTGTTAATTATTAACACTAGCCTTTTTATCCTCATGAGACCACATTCCAAGTTTTTCCTTTTTCGATTTTTTTATGAGCCCATCTTTATGAAGGTGAAAATCTTGGAGAATAGGTTTTCACTTAGTGTAGAGCCTGAGCATTTATTATTCATTTAGGCAGAGATGCTGTGACATTGATTATATAAGCACGGGTGTTCTTCAGGATGGCTTTAATGTGCTAGCAATGTGAAAAGCCTGTTAATTAAAGAAGCACCGTGGTATTTTTCACTTGGGAATCAGTTCCCAATAGAATGGTCATTTGCCACTTGCTAGCATATCCACAGATTAAGAGGTGACTAGCTCCAAGGGTTTGCCTTTCAGTAGTGCTGAAAGAAATGATCTGTGTCATTTGCAGATGGCTTTCATTTGTCAGACGCGGCCACTTGCCATACCCATTATTGACTGGGGAACAGCGTGCAAGGGTAGGATCTATTTGTACCAGCATCGGAGTCATTCAGTATCATTTAACTCACATGTTAATTGCTTTATGATGAAAACATTTATCTTCTCTCAGTTTTACTACATCTCTCTTTCCAAATTGTTTCCTCAGATGCCATTTAAAGGGATTGCCCATCTAATTATCTCTTTAGAAGGGGGTTGGGGACACGGGTGCATGGAGGCAGGGTGGATGGAGATGAGGTGGAGAGGCACTCGGGAGCTCAGTCTTTTTTGGCCAGAAATTAAGGAGGCTGAGTTTGTTTTCATCACTAGACTTGCTTTGGGAATCAGTGTGTGAGTCTGTGAGGGGTGGGAGATTGGGGACAGTTGCTAAAATTGTGGTGCAGCTGGTACTCTTCCCTTGAGGAAAATCACTTTTCTCTCCAAGGGTTCTTAAAGCTACGACTTTCCCTAATCATGACTAAGTGTAAGGAAAGACACACACTCCAGACAGATTTTTTTTTCCTCCTTAAAAGAGTTAACTGAATTTTCTGTCTTGATCTGTCCTCCCACTAACTAGTTCAATCCCACATAGTCACAGACATTTCCTGAAGTTTGTACTAAGAAAACACATACTTTTATCTGAGCCTTTCTGTACCCCTTAACCAACTCTCTTTGGCCCCACAACCCAATTTTCTTATAAATATTTTGAGTTAAAAATAAAAGTTCTTGGACGGGCACCGTGGCTCAGGCCTGTAATCTGAGCACTCTGGGAGGCCAAGGTGGGTAGATTGCCCAGCCCTAGCTCAGGATTTCAAGATCAGCTTGAGCAAGGGCAAGACCCCATATCTACTAAAAATAGAAAAACTAGCTGGCATTGTGGCTAGTGCCTGTAGTCCAGCTGCTCAGGAGGCTGAGGTAAAAGGATCACTTGAGCTCAGGAGTTTGAGGTTGTAGTGAGCTATAACACCAGGGCAACTGAGTGAAACTCTGTCTCAAAAAGAAAGAAAGAAAAAGAAGAAAAAGTTCTTCTTTAAAAAGATTATATTATTTTATGGATGCCCCCCAAATCTGCTTTTATTAATGGGAATAAGACTGATGTGGAGAGCAGGGGCTCAGGCTCTGTGTCACCTCTGTCCCTAATCCCTTGTTCCCAAGCTCCTGCCCAGACTCAAGGTCTTGGAGGGATTTAGTTTCCTCAACTGGAAAATGAAGGACTTTGTTTAAGATTCCTGCTGCACACTCCAAAAACATCTATTTTAAAATGTCAACACATGAAAGATTTTAATTAAAATGGTAAAGATTGGGACCATCTGAATTATTCCTGAAAATAAAAAGAAACAATTCAGCTATCAAGTTTTTAAGCCACTAACAAAGTACAAATTCTAACTAATATCTCCATTAGGTTGAAGAGTCTGAGTAATTTTAAAGTTTGGAAAAGCAAATATAAATATGTGACATTATTAGTGATAAATCACAACCATTTAAAAATCTGTGTATACTTAGCAGCACCCCTCATGTAATACACACACACACACACACACACACACACACACTTTTACTTATGTAAATGCTGTTTTTCAACAAATTAACTCCTTCCAAGATTGGACATTCAGAGTTCTCTGTTTCTTGGCTAAAGTCGTAATTATTGAAATTTAGACTCTGACTCCGATTGGGTCAATTTTGTAAAAACTGTAATTCGCTGGCCATGATGTAAGAATCTTTTTTCAAAGGGGGCTAAAAGGGTAGGTGTTCAGTGTTTTCCCGTAGTTTTCCAAAAGGACAATTTAGAGGCAGCTGTAGGTTGACATTAAACATTTGAATTGAAGCTGCTGAATCACCATCTGAATATCTAAGGAAGCTATTTACAATAGTCTTCACTACCATCATGGATGACAGTAATAGCTGGAAAGATTATGTTTTACCAACTACTAATACTACTCGAGGGTCTTTTTTGTTTTTAATTTTAGATTAATATATGGTTACAAATGATTAGGTTATATCGTTTGCATTTTTTAGGTAAACTCCAAGTTGTAGTCAAGCTGTTCACCCAGGAGGTGTGCCATATACCCCTACACTGCACCTGTTAGGTGAGAGCTTACCAAACCCCTTAGCCCTCCCTCCCCATTCTCCTCGCCTTTCCCTTCTTTCCCTCCCCACATTTGAATTTAATTGTGTGTTTCTTTTTTTTCTTGTGTAGTATTTTATCCACTAGTTTCATATTAGCATTGAGTACATCGGATGCTTGTTTTTCCATTCTTGGGATACTTCGAAAAAATGTGCTCCAAGTGATTGTGGTTTTTGATAGTAACTTGTGAGTTTTTGATGAAAGTCACAGCATTGTACTTTAATTCCCCAGATCACACCATACTCCCAGTACCAAAAGGAAATTATGGCACTGGGGAACTTTTCTATTTACCTTACTTCATGGAGGAGATGTTTTTCTCAGATAATTGATGTTTTCTAAAATTTGTTAATCACTGAAAAATCAAAGCTAAGATCTAGATTTACCCTCAAAATTGAGAATACTCAAAGAGAACAGTAAAAAAACGCCACTCTATTGTGAACAGTGTACAAGAAGATAACAGAAAAGCATATTTTATGTATTTAATAGCAGCCAGTGTTATAGAAATGGTATAAAATAGGAAAGGAATATTGAAACTCCTGAGAATTAAACATTTGAAAATATGGCTGAAAATTTAATTTTTGTAGTTCTCATTTTGGCATCCTGTAAGTTTCCAATTGCAGTGCAAGAACTCGTCTTAAAAATGAATATAAAAGTTAATTTATTGGAATTATAGTAGAAGTTTCCCCAAAACATTTCTAAGACATCCACGAAATGTTTTCTTCTCCATAAAACAAATTCTAATATTTTGAGAAGTTAATGGACCTATCATCTTTACTAACACCTTGACTATGAATATTAATAAATGCCTCATCTTTTAATAAACCCTGATATACATCTAAACATTCTGGAGTTTTTGTTCAAATGGAGAAAGCAGTATTGAAAAAAGTTCCATACCTATTTGTTTTCATTTAGGGACTCAATGAAAAATATAGGCATTTATTTTTGGCAGGATACACCTGTTTTAGGATACTATTAAAAACCTGACTTGTAATTTCTTAGCAGAAAATGAAAGGTGGTAAGAGATTGGGAAAACAAGAGAGTCATTCTAAGATGATAGCTGGCAGCAAAAAACTACATTAGGACTTAAAAACCATCTGAGGATAATCCTAGGAATGAATGACTCATATTTGGATAATTGCATGCAGATTGTTCAGCAACTTCTAAGAACAGACATTGTGGGTGAATTTGAGATATAAGTTGTAGCTTAGTTCTTTGGCTTTATAATAACATATTTTCAAAATGAAATTGGGTAGAAGAATAAATATGATGACTAAAAGAATCGAGGCTACTAGTATCTATAATATTTATTTGTAATCTGCTATATGTGAGTTATCTTATTTAATCCTCACTGCCAACAAAACCGTAGGTGCTGTTAATCTCTTTCTTTTATAGATAACCTAAATCTTGGAGAGGACAAGCTATTGTCAAAGGTCAAATAGTAAGTGGCAAAGGGACATAAATCTGTTTGGCACTGAAGCCCATGTTATTAATTACTATAATATGATGCCTCTCTTGCTAGAACAGAGGTTCTTAAGCTGGTGTCCTAAATCTGTGATGATATGGGAAGTACAACATCACCAAATCACAGGTGATTTGGTACCTGTAAAAATTGTTTCCTAATTTTATCACAGACTTACAGGGATGAACAACTAAAGGTAAAGTAAGAAACACTGGGCTAGAGCCAGGAATAAAACTAACACAGCAATTTTTTTTTTTTTTTTAAACAAAGACAACAGCAAAAACATAGATTTAGGTTTAAAACGAGATTGATATGCAGGGTAGCCTTCAGGCATGAGAACAGCAAAGAGATTTGGAGTTTTAACATATAGAAAGTTCTCAATGTATTACCAGTGAGATGAAGTTCCTTGGAGAGCCCAAGCAGCCTTGGGCTGCAGGTAGACTGGGCAGAAGGAAGGCACCTCTTTGGGGGTCTAGGTTATTCAGGTAAGAAGGTGAGGAAGGACCACACTCCAGACTACACTGAGAAATGGAGTGAAGTCTATTCAGGGGAAGGTGATAAGAATGGTAATGGAAATAAAAACTCTTAACACACGAGGAAGAGTTGAACATTATGTGAATAATGGGTTGGAGAAGAACACACATGACCGAATCAGAGAGATTCTGATCATAGAGAATGAGTCAGAATCAGAGATTAGAAGGAGGGAGAGTTTGACTTGATCTGTAATGAGAAGAATTTTACTGAATAGGGAATTAGTGACCCCCGCCCCCATCACTGCAAGTGTTGAAACAAAGGTTGTCAGCGCGAACCAAGCTCAAGACTAAGCAAAACTTAAAAAACCATCACAGAAAAGGCCCAACAATCTATATGTTAAAATCTTTATGAAAAACTAGGTTGGTATTGTCAGCTAGAAAACCCTCTACCAGAATACTATAAAAGATAATACTGCATTGAGAACAAAATCTCAATAGAAAACATTTACATTCTTTTTAGTTTCTAAACGCTGAATGAGGAAATGATATCATACAGCAAAATGTGATAATCATCTGTAGAAATGAATCCACTCTCAGGCCAACAGCATTACCATAATGCATTTCAGTGGGTGCCGTCACACAGCATGGTTTTTAGAACCATGATAAATTCCTATGGTGTCTTTCAGAGATGTAAATATTCTCAAGTATTCTAGAAATGACAACTTTTGAGGATTGTCTGACATACAAGATACAATGAGAAGGAGCCTATGTTATCAGTCCTCAGTGAATGCAGTAAGGTAGGAAGAAGATGAAATTTAGAACCCAGTGGAAGAATGCGGGAGGGCTGCTGGTCTCCCCAGATTGGGCCTGACATGATCCTGGAGGCTGAGCAAACCTTAATGTAACCTCTGCCAATTCTTGTTGGGCAGGAGCTAGGGCTCTGTCAATACAAATTCACACACATGCAATTCTCCCAGCCCTCCCCATTTCACAGACTAAAGAAAATACAAATGCTCACTGTCATTTCTGAGGAAATTATTAAGCAGTTGGAAAAGAGGAAAACTATCCCAAGAGTCTTGTGGTTGAGCCTCCAGTGCAGTATCCATATCCACTGTGAACAAAGCCCAAAATTTCTCTGCATGTTCGGCCAATAAATCAGGCCACCAGGCAAATGCCTATAAGAGGATAAAGAAAAACAATTACAATAAATTACCTGGTAGAAACGTACATAGACACTGTGCCACATTTTATAACATGTCTTAGTTTCACAAACAAGTGTGACAAAATACAATATTTTTAAAAGGTGTGCATTTAAATAATAAATGTGGCAATGATTCAAAAATAAAATCCAAAATAGAATTAAAATGTACAATGAGGCTCACGGCTTTATAAAAGAAACACATGTTCAGTTTACAACATTTGGAAAACATAAAATGAAACAAAAAGTAAGCTAAATTCTTATAACTTAAGCATAACTACTATGACTGTTTTATTATATTTATCTCCAATATTTATTTTTTCTGTGAAAAGAAACATTAAAAAATTTGGTATCATATTCTATAATATTTTTCCTATGATTTCATTCTCATTGATAGCATTCTATTCTCTTATAAGGATATATTATTTGACCATTCCCCCATTAAAATGTGTGCTTCCAAATTTTTGTTCTTCCTAATGATGCTGTGATAAATATGGTTAAGTAAAAACCTGAAAAAAGTACTGATTATTACCTTAGGATAAACTTCCTAAAATTACTTGATTAAAGGGTATGCATTATAGAGTCATTATACATTGCATTGTGCTCTCCAGGAAAAATGTTTGTTCCCATCCTTTCTTCAGCCATTAGCCAGTCAGCATTTTATTTATTTATTTATTTATTTATTTATTTATTAGACAGAGTCTTTGTCATCCTCGGTAGAATGTCATGGCATCATAGCTCCCAGTAAACTCAAACTCTTGGGCTCCAGCATTCCTCTTGCCTCACCCTCCTGAGTAGGGACTACAGATGCTTCAAACAATACCTGGCTCTTTTTTTTTTTTTTTTTTTTAAAGATAGGCCTGATCAGGCTGGTCTTGAACTCCTGAGCTCAGGCGATCTACCCGCCTCAGCCTTCCAGAGTGCCTGCACCTGGCCCAGACAGCATTTTAAAACATAAAGTGGATCACACTATGTCTCTGCTTAAACTGCTTTTGTTGCTTTCCAATGGATTTAGGATAAAATTCAAAACACTTAAATGGCTTAGAAGGCTTTTATGATCTCTCAGTGTACTCTAAAATATAATTTAATAGAGAGGAATATCTCAACCCTCCAATGTAAATTAGGCATTCCTAGAAAGTCTCTCTGATAACCAATATTATTATTATTATTATTATTGCTTTTTGAGAGTCAGAGTCTTGCTCTGTCGTCCCAGAAAGAATGCAGTGGCAACATCATAGCTCACTGCAACCTCGAGCTCCAAGGTTTAAGCAATCCTCCTGCCTCAGCCTTCTAGAGTGCTAGGATTACAGGTGTGAGCCATTGCAATCAGCCTAATTACTAGTATTTTTATTTCATAGGATTTGGCATTGCTTATATGACAACACATATTTTAATATCTGCTTCAACAATTATACTGTAAACACTATAAGGACAGCAGTCTGTGTATGTTCTTTTTATCATTTTATACTCAGCTAGGCACTTCATTATGCCTTTTATGTAATGGAAATTATCGCTTTTAAAAATCTCTGCTGGTTTGATGGGTGAAAACAATATTTAGTTTTTAGAATGTTCTTGAAAATAATGTGGACTTCTCTGGCTATTGTATCTCAGTTTTGTTTTAGTTTGTATTTCTCTATTTCAAATAAGTTTGAACAGAATTTTATGTTTAAGGATTATTTTGGGGGCAGTGCCTGTGGCTCAAAGGAGTAAGGCGCCGGCCCCATATACCAGAGGTGGTGGGCTCAAACCTGGCTCTGGCCAAAAACTACAAAAACAAATGAAAAAAGGATTATTTTGGTGAATTGTCCTTCAAGTCTTTCTTTCATCTTTCTATTGAGTTTTGGGTACGGTCATACTCTTTTAACTAAATAACTATGAAACATATGCGGTACAGATATTTTTGATATGTGTATTATCCCAATTAAAATTATTTATTTATAAAAAGTAAGATTCATCATACATTAGCCCATATATTTTTAAGAACTCTCTAAGAACATATGCCATATATGTTTGTAAAGCTTCATTCAATTTCTTTAAATAAGGCGGTGCCTGTGGCTCAAGGAGTAGGGCGCTAGCCCCATATACTGGAGGTGGTGGGTTTGAACCCAGCCCCGGCCAAAAACTGCAAAAAAACAAAATTTCTTTAAATATAAATTAGATAATAACTGGAAGAGACAAACCACAAAACAATAAGAAAAGTGGATCATAGCATTTTGACACATTAAATATTTTCTTAAAAACTCATAAAGTGAATATGGTCTAAAAATAATCTTACGGCTGGGCGCCGTGGCTCACACCTGTAATCCTAGTACTTGGGAGGTTGAGGCAGGTGGATTGCCTGAGCTCACAGTTTGGAAACCAGTCTGAGAAAGAGTGAGACCTCATTTCTAAAAATAGTTGGGCATTGTGGTGGGCACCTGTAGTCCCAGCTACTTGGGGGCCAAGGCAAAAGAACTGTTTGAGCCCAAGAGTTTAAATTTGCTATGAGCTATGATGCCACAGCACTCTTGATGCCACGGCACCCTACCAGGGGCAACAAAGTAAGACTCTGCCTCAAAAAAAAAAAAAAAAAAGTAAAAATAATCTTATAAGAATAATGAATATCTTAATAATAAATATTGCCATGTAACTAATTAGCAGGTAGTAAAAGTTGACTTAAGGAAGAATAGTGGAAGGAAGACTTAAAAGGGGTATTTTCCTGCCTATATGCTATAACCAATATATGAAGGTGAAAACCTGTTGGGACTAGTACGGTCTACACAATCCGAGCATCTTACTCTCAGTAAATTTTTTCATTCGTTACTTTTTGCCTAAGTATCCACTGGAATGGGTATATAATAATAAAAAACTAAAATTAACTAATACGTGTGATTATGTCTGTCTTCCTCCTGTCTTTTTGAACTGTAGTGGTGACAAGGAAAAGAACCACCTGAGATTTCTCTGCATTGAGCGACATAAATTGAGTAAAAACGTAGCACCACAGAGAGGTTTCCAAATCTCACTTCCAGTTCACAGCCATTACCTTTGTGAAAAGTTAACATTAAGAAAACCACCATCATTTTAGCTCAGCAATGTTTCAGGTCTCTCAGGAAAATTTCCAAACTCTTTTAAAAGTTAAGTTGGAAGACAGAGCCAGGGTAAAGAATGAAATAAAATAGAATATTTATGTTTTTGAAAAGAAGTTTTAGGTTGGCAAGGTTTTGCCATCAATTAGAAAACTTCACGTTTTGTAGTATTTGTCTCAAATTGTATTCTTGATGATGTTATTTCTGATGAATGTAAGCCAGTCTGTGAGGAATCCCTGTTCTCTTGGTGGTGACTTAAAAGCTTTAACTGATCACCATCTTAGAGAACAACAGCAAGACTTGTGGTTGTCATGAGAACACAGGGTCAATTCTACCACCTCACTCCTCTTTCTTGCCATCTTACTGGGTTGGAGTTGTCCAACCCCCTGGCCAGTAGTGAGAAAAGGGTTGTATAATTTCCTCCCTTGGGTGCCATTTCATGAGAGGTGGCTGAGCTTCCAAAGCACCAGGGTCTCCATGAGGGAGGAGAAAACCCATTTCAGAAATGCATCTGTCTGCAGGGCAGCAACAGAAAGTAGTGATTGTCTGGGTTAAAGTTATCTTAGCCCTATTTATAAGCCACAAATCAGTGTAAATGAGATGGTAGAGAAAGGATGTTTAATTTGCTGGAGAGGAAAATTCAAAACAAAACTTGTATTGTGAAGTCCTTACCACTTCTATCACAGTTCTAACAATAAATAAATCTTGCATAGTGAAAATACTACAAACACACAACACCACGAATATATGGCAAACTGACAATATTTTGGAAGCCTGATTTAATTGAAAATTATGGCAGATTAGAATGAATCATGAACCTAGAAGCAGAGGCCTGAACTTTTGAACTTGGGGTGAAACTTGAATGATCCTGGGCAAATTAGTTCCCTGAGCAGATTTCCATTTCTTCATCTGCAAATTGAACAACAATAATACTTACCCTAACCTCCCCCAGAGTTATAGTGAAAATCAAGTGAACATAAACATTTCTTGCTGTACAAATGTAATAAGTGAATATTGCTATCAGTAATTACACATATGCATTAAAATTCACATAAATCATATGTGGGTTTATGTGTTTTAAAACTCAGAATGTCCAACATGAATTAAATAATACCTATGTACAAAGTACTATTGTAAAGTTTTATAAACATTATCTTCCTAAATCTCCCAAATAACCAGCCATTATAGGTAGAGTGTATAATTATCCTTATTTTATAGGTTAGCAAATGGATTAAATAACTTGCCCAAAGCTGTATAACTGGTAGGGACCAGAGCAATGATTTGAATCTAGGTCAGTTTAAGTTTAGAGACCAAACTCTTACATACATAGTCTCTTCTTCAGTAATTATATTTGTGCATTGCCTATTTACCTAACATCCACATTTTTCAGACCACGATTAATGCCCTCTGATTTCTTCTTGCTAGAAACAACTATTAATATTTGATTTTTTTAAGCACTGAGGCTTTTGGTTACTTTTATCCTCAAAATATAACAAAAAAATTATAATTTAAAACAAAGAAAAGTAGGATGGCTGCATTAATGGACAAAAACAGTGAACCTGACTTTGAAATGTATTATGTGCCTGTTTTTTCCCAAACATGATATTGATTTGGAATTGGTAATTTGTAGATGATCCTGAAATCTCTCGAAATAATCTGGCGTCCATTCTAGAGTATGCACCGTCCCTACCACACATGTACACATATTCACAAAGAAAATGATGCTGAGGAGCCATATTCTAGAAATATGTTAAGCTCCCTGAAGGTGCCAGGGCAAAGGAATAAAACCTTAATACCTAAACTCCTGTCGAACTCAACGTATGTTTTTTAAAACTCTTTTGAGTTTGGATAATCTCACCTGATAATCACGTTCAAATGTAAACATGGATATTGAAATGACCCAATGAAATAAGCTGAAAATGCTTCAAAACATACATTAATTTAAAGAAGGACCCTTATTCTTACATATTTAAGGACACTTTCTGGTCATACTCTTCCAAAATGAAGGAGATTTGTTGGTCCAGAGGCTAACATCATCTTAAATTTAATCCCATCCTAAAAAAGGATAGGTTTATCCTGCTAACTGTGCAGAAAGGCATAAAATGTAACGGAGATCATTTCAAGTGTCAAAATTATTATAATCCTATTAGGCAGTAGGTATTAGATAGATTTTTTTCCTGGTTAATTCTTTCACATAACCACACTTTAAGATATTTCTTAGATATGGATGCCAGTTAGAGAGAAATGATACCAATAAGCATAAACAAATGGAAAAAAAAATCAAATACTCTTTCCCTTTACGTTAGAATCTAATATGAAGCGAAATTTGGTCCAAATAATGATATTTAGGGAATGGGCATACACAAAAATACATGTGCCTGCACTGAACTCCTCCCTCCGTCACAGTTCTGTGGCTGGAGCATCCTGGGCCTGGGTCACAGCCGGGTGAAGTGAAGGAAGAACCAGCCACACAGGGAACCGGGCGCTGCCTAACTGCAAGTACCAAATTACTGCCAACTAACCTTCTTCTCTGTAGTATCACAGAGATGGTGGATGATATATTTTTCTAATTTTTTAGGGACTCTACATCAGTACGCTGTTGTAACAATAAACAATGAAGTGACAACTTAGAGCTGTGCTTTTTTTGTTCACATTTCCTCCAACAGCCCCTCTGTTTATGTTCTCCGCATTCCATCCCCCGTTAGGTGGAGTCCTGGGATATACCAGAGTCTCAGGAAAGGGAGAGAGTGGCAGAATAGAAGGAACAGCCCCAGGCTGACAATAAGGAACAACCCTCATGCATTTGCATATCTGCTGTGAAGCTGCATGTCAAACGTGTCAGCGGAACCAAGGTAGGACAACTCTGGGGCCATTCTGCTTACACAGAAAAGCATCCAGGAGGTTTATTAGAAAATGCCCAGGTCTGGAGTCTGGCAGAGTCTTCACCCAGTTGCCAACTAGCTGTGCACCTCTGGCCAGTCACTCAAGTATCCTGAGTCTGTTTCTTGTCAGTACAATGGCCCATGCTGGTGAGAGTCTGCGGCTTTCCCGGCAAGCATTTCAGACTTTGCAGCCTTGTCAAAGCAAGGGACTATTGGAGGGAGTGTTTTTAGGTCGCTTTGCCTCAAATTTCTGGTCACCGTAATGTGGAGACAGCCTTAAAGCTTTTCTGAATAGAGGCTTAAACTACCTTTCTAAGGAGAAAACAGGAATTCTGCAGAAAAGCCTGGGAGGAGAGAGGCCTTCAGAGAGAAGGGAAGACGGCCATACAAGCAAGTTACTGTCAAAGACCTGACGACCAGGAAACCTGCATAACTGAGAAACTGTTGAAGGATGGAAACCTCTTAGCCCTGTGAACTGCCACTGTGAGAGAAGTAGAATGAAAATAAAAGGAGCTGACACACGAGTCCCTTGAAGGTCTCCGTGAGGCAGACACGTTAACCTCTGCCGAGGGACTTTCAGGGAGTAAAGGAACTCCAGCTTGAACATCCAGCAAAACAAATCTCAGTGTAGAGTGCACTCTACCAATTCACTCTGGAAAGTACGCCGAGGCAGACCAATTCACTCACCAGTATTGTCTGGAGAAAAAGTTAAGATTTTTTTTTTAGGACAAAAAGACACAAGACACAAGACACAATCAAGATACAAACCAAAGTATCAAAATCATTTCAGTCATATTTTACTTAGATCACCATCAGTCATCAGACAAGCAATTGTAAATAAGACACATTCACCTAAACGATATAACAAGATTAGCACGTTCAAAGGGACATGGACAGCCTTCCATTCCAAAGAGAAGTTGGCTTTAAAATTAACTATAATGAGAGTGGACTCTATTTTAAATTTACATAAAAGTTATTTTATGCTAGGAAAACAGTGGGAACAATTTTACTCACCTCTCTTCCCTGAGGGTTTCCAAGAATTTGGAAGCATTGTGGAATAGAAAAATGCCATAGTGTTACGAAGCATTTTCAAAAGGTCATCATAATAGTTCTCTATTTCAGCATATAATAGAGTGAGAGTAATGCACTATGATTATCTCTATTTAATAGGCAGTTAAGTTTTAGGGATTAGAAAATAAATAATATTTATATTTCAATGTTTTGGATACATTATACTTGAATGAGCATTTTAGCACAAAATATAACACTTAATTTTAGTGTTTGTAAAATGATTGGGAATAGTAGATGTACCTATTTAGCTGAAATATATACTGCAATTGCTATACAATCAGATATTTTTTAATTCAAAAAACCCTAATACCCTGATGATACTGCCTTTTAACAAAAGACAAAGACAAAACATACATACATTTTATCATATAATCGTTTTCTTTGTAACATAGCAGTGGCACTAGCTTAGAAAAGAACCTCCTGGGAATTCATTTCAAATTATTGAAGCAGCTGTTTCTTCAGTTTAAAATAAAATATCCATAACGAGTTCACACATGACAGATGCAAGCTAAAAACTAGATTCCACAGTGTGAGCTAAAAGCAGATGTTTTGAATGATCATATTTATAACCAGAGACAATAAATCTTAGTTGCCTATAGTAAGGTTTCATGAATACTCTTTGCTAATAATTGGCTTAAATTGTAGTTCCTGCAGTTTCTTATATTTTTGAAAACTAGGCTTCAATAAATACAAATATTCTATGAACCCATATGTATCTGGTATTCCATTCTTGCTCATTTCTTGTGCTTCCTCAAGAATAAAAGCCCTTCCAGGGCACTGACATTTATACTTATTAAATTCCACACATTTCCCCAACTCAACTCAAAGTCAAAAAAACTTTTTGCTATTGTGAATAAAATGACTATTAGAATAAGAATTTTAAGCCTTAGAATAAGCAGTCTGCCTGGTGAAAAGGTAGCCCAGATCTTGTCAATGGTAATATGTAATGAAAACTTATTTTTTTTTTGAGACAGAGTCTCACTTTGTCACCCTTGGTAGAGTGTTGTGGCGTCACCACTCACAGCAACCTCAAACTCTTGGGCTCAAGGGATCCTCTTGCCTCTCAGCCTCCCAAGTAACTGGGACTACAGGTGCCTACCACGATGCCCAGCTAGTTTTTTTCTATTTTTAGTAGAGATGGGGTCTTACTCTTGCTCAGGGTGGTCTCAAATTCCTGAGCTTAAGCGATCCACCCGCCTTGGCCTCCCTGAGTGCTGGGATTATAGACATGCACACCACATCCAGCCGTAATTAGAACTTCTAAAAATTGTAAGCGATGCTGTTTGACTGAAAATTTAAAGAATAATTTGATGCTAAGGGTACAAAACTAGAGATATCAATTATACAACTATGATATCTTCTATTATATTTTATTTTGCAGCTTATCACAAGTTTCCCTTTTCCATTCTAAATAACTTGCATTTCTAAACAAAAGTAATCAGGGCATGGGGAAAAGAAAGTTATTTGGCGTCACAAGACAGGCTTGGGTTCCATCTTCACTTCTTTCTAGTTATGTTTCTTTGGACGGGTCCCATAAGCTCTCCTATATTCCTGACAGTAAACATGAATTTATATACACATGTAATTGCTTTGTCACACACAGGAGTAACATTTCTAGCAAATAGATGCTCTCCTTTTTTCAGATATGTATCTAGGATTGCCATTAAGCCATTTCCTCCTAGTTGCTCCCGCCACAGCAAAGCATCCTGTGCAGTTAAAACAAGTACAGCTTTAGCTATAGTTAAAATAAGTCATCACCTCTGAGTGATGCTCTTCATTCTGCTGTAAGACTTCTATGCACAGCTCTGCTAGATGAAGAACCTCTTCCAGCTTTCTAGCAGGAGTTGCTTGGTTCATGGTCTCTATATTAAAAAAAAAAATCATAGTATTACCTTGAAAATAAAAGGGCAAACATGTTCTAAGATGTAATGATGAGACCAGGATGTTGAAATGAGAAAGCATATTTTTGAGAAATAAGAGATGCAAGAAATACAAATGAATACATTATTTAGGGGGGAAAAGCCATTTCACCAGATAGCAGAAAATATTTCACCCACAAAGCAATTCCAGGGAAGTGCAGGTGCTTTGCCATTTAACATATAAAACAGGTGCAAGGGCGCATGAGATGCTCAACTTCTGCAACAAACAAGTTATAATTCTCCTCAAGGTCAGCAACACAAAGAAAGCAGATACCACTGTCTTTTCTTCCTCTCTGCATTGTATTATCAATACAATGCCATTCTCACCAGATGAACCATTCCTGCTATTAGCAAAAGCCCTGCTTTTTTGTTGCTATTTGAATTCCCAGCCTGGAATGTCTGTAGTTCGTGCTGATCTTAAATTCAAGAAGTAAAAGTCACCTCAAACAACTCTTGACAGGCTGCAATTAACTGACTTCCTCTCCTCTTCCCCACCACCATCCCACTGCACCTTCCAACTGAGGTGGGGAGGAGGGAGGACAGGAAGAGTTCTTTGATGCTGAACGTTCTTTCAGCATTAAGCCAAAATGGTGTAAAAAGGAGAGGCCACAATAAGATTAAGTGTGGTACCCGAAATGCAGCAATGGAGAAGGCAAAGCAGCTAATTTCTAAGATACTGTGTGCAGCAAACTGGCGGAGATCAGAGGTGTAATGAAGGCGTTTCAACACAATGTGAAGAAGGGAGTTTCCAGTGAGGACATGAACGGCAAATGCCATCTTAGGGTCACGGGCTCTCTTTCTCTGCCCCAGCGAAGAGGTTATGAAAAAGAAAAATCAATTTTCAGTGAAAAAGCTGCTTCTAAGGAATATAACCATTTTTTTTTTAACTGCTACAGATCTTTTCCTTCAACTTAGTTCTCCCTAAAACCTCAGCCTTAAATGTGGAACATTTACTCTGTTTTATGGTGTTCCCAAGGATGTATAATGGCATACAGAAACACGGACTACGATCAGGGTTTGTTCATTAAACATATGTGCACGCCAGGTCAGATGGGTGCGAGGCCTGTGGGTTACACGTTCTGCTAAATGTCCCTGCAGGATGGAAAGCCACTGCTCATCTGTGATAGGGATCAAAAAGGACAGTGATTCTTCAGAAAAATCAGCCTGTCAAACACCATAGTTGAGCGTGCCTATGGAAGTGGGTCTCCCAATCAGCTGCGTTCTAAGTCGTGGGAAGTAGGAGGGAGTGTAAGGCATACCCCTGATCTCAAACAACTCAGAATCCCCAAATCACTACTGAACAGCACCTTAGACATCAGTGATCAATCCTGCTGCTTCCTGAACATTCTCAAACAAGGGTGAGACCAAGAGGCTCATGGCTTTGCCTGACAGCCTACTTCATTTGGGGGCAGCTCTAGCCCTTAAAGATTAGTAAGAAAGAGAAGACCTTAGGAAGGTTTGGAAACCATGGTAAGCAAACAGCAGTGCTGTGGGAGAAAGGAGGAGAGACAGCTGAAAGCAGGCTGGTTTAGGGCAGACGCCAGGGAGAAGGCAGTAACAGACGACCCGGGTAAGAATACAGAGTTGTTTTTTTAGAAAAGGAATTGTATGACACAGATGAGACGCACTGTGGAGGAAGGTGAGGTCAAGGAAGGTTTCAAATGAGAGCAAATTGTGTGTCAGGCACAACGCTGGGCTGCTCCCATGTGTTATCACACTAATTTTCCTAATCGTCTTTATTCTTCATATTACTCATATGTAAAGAAACATCCGAGAGATGAAATGCAATACCTAAAAAGCAGTGATGGTGAACTTCACGGGGGCTCCTAATGCAGATTGCCTGATACGTACCCGGCTGGCATGAGAACATGCTGGGGAGGCTGGGTAACTGTGGCAGCTTCAGGTAAAGTGCTAAGTGGACTAGATGATCATGTCCTGTAGATGACTTGGGGCAATTGTCTCTTAGCAAAGCCTCAGAATGAATTAATTTTAGGAAAATGTATTGGATGGTTGTGTGCAACAAGAATTGTTAACCTGGGTCCCGAGGGTCTGGTCCAGTGGAATGTCCGGAGGGAAGATGTAAGACACTGTGAGTCACTGGAAGGGGCTAGAAATTGCAGGCCAGAGAGGAGCTGAGCCTGAGGTTTGGAGAGTACACGATTCAGAGAATGACGTGTGGTTGATGACACCAGGGAAAGAGTCTTCAATGGCTTTCCCATATATTTTAGTACTAATTACCACATAAGCACAATTTAAAGTTAAATATTCCAAACTAAAAAGTTATTATGCAAAATAAAATCTGCACACACACACACACAGAGTCAGGATCTGGATCTTCTGTCTGGCTAACTAGTTGCCACTCGAGGCTTAACTTCAAATGTTGCCTTACTGTGGCACCTTGTCAGAGTTCTGAGGGCTGAATGAGGTGCTCCTTCCTCTGAACTCCCCTTACGACGCACTCCTAATTCTGATACTAAACTGTGCCTCGCTCCAAGTCAGAAACTGGTTCTCAGTAATGCAGTTACCTTGGGCAGGCTTTGAACCACGGCGGGAATTTAATGAATGTTTACTGAGCATGGAGCAGCATAATTATGGGGAAAAGGCATAGACGTTAAAAATTCAATCAATGCTCAAATTATTTTATTTAACTTTGCATGAGATTGCAAATCGCTCTTCTGTTACTGATACATCAAGGGCGGACGAAAGAGCAAGTCCACACATAAAACACAGCTACAGTCTGAGAACGATGAGAAAACTGCTCAAATAACTGCTTTGTTTTTAAGTTATTAAAGACTCTTTCCGAAAACAGCCCTCAAAATAACTTTTAATTCTCAAGAGCTTATCACTTATCTTAATCTACAAATGAAGATGAAGAGTACGGAGGTAAATTGGAGATTCTTAACCCAGTGAATTAGGGACATGTTTCAGAGGGTTCTTGAACCCCTCAAAATTATAAGCTAGGTTTTGTATGTAGAGTCTTTTTTGGGGGGAGAGGAAGAAGGACCGTAACTTTCATCAGATTCTCAAAATTGTCCCTAAACCAAACAAATGCTGAGAATCACTGACACAGATCATCCTCATCCCTATGATTCTAGCTGAGAGAATCTATGCTTCTTATAAATGTTCGGGTTTATCTACTGGATTATATAATTTAACACACATATTTATAAAAAAACACATTTTTCCTAAGAAAATAGAAAAAAACAAAATGTATTTATCACAGATTAGGAACTTATTTTTCTTACATTCTTTTAGAATAGTATTTACTGAATTCTCAAAACCATTCTCAAGATCCCCATTTCCAGAATCTTGGGGAGTGTGTAGAAGAAGGTGTCTGAAGTCAAATAGCTACCAGTTGAGGTGGGATTAAATCCTTCCTGTGATTAAAATCTTACCTGTGATGCCACACAAATAGCAATTATACAATGACTTAAATTCTTTTTTATTTTCAATTCCCTGAACAAAAATCTCCAACACACACACACGCATACACACTCACACACACACACACCCCTTGCCAATATCCTTAGCCACAAGTATGCAATAATGAAAAAGAATCACAGAAAGAACCTCTAAACTTTTTTCTGTTTATGTGTGAATCTGTCAAAATTAGCTTTAACATTTGACACTATCTTAAGTAACGACTCTGAGAGTACCCTGTGTTCTAGTGAAATTTAAAAACATTCTAAAACATTTTATTTTTCATAGATTAAGTTTATTGAGAGGATTGAAACTTTGTACTTGAACATAATGGCCACTCTAATGCCTTAAAAAAAACCCAGAATTTTATCAAGTACACTATGTATGTCACCCATTTGGCGATAGCCAAGAAGTTTAATGCATTCTGTTATCAGAACTCTATTAAAACAACAAGGTTATCAATAGCTCCATTAAAAATCTGAACACTGTGAATATTTGAGAATCCGCCTTAAAATGTTTTCTTTCATTTGTTTTGTAACGATTCCAAAGCATTACAGATGTCTCTATATTCTTCAAGCCTCACACCAAGTTGCTGATTGTTGTAATACATTTCGAATAGTGACATTTAAAACAAATATGCCAAAAGTAACAAGGTTTCTTGATGAATTTCAATGCACTGTTGTTGGCTATGAATCTTCTTCACTCTGGAACATTTTTCGTTTTCTGTGTTAACACTTTTTGGCTCCCCAAAGCAAATTATTTTAATTATACCCCTGTATATTTAAGAAGAGGTCCCGCTGGAGAAAAAGGCAAGTCTGGGAAAAAGTAAGAAGACAGCTTGACAGTTTGCTTTCCCGGGCTTCAATTCTACTCCCTGGCTTCTGAGCGGGGGTGTGCTCCTGGCACATTTGCTGGGTGGCCTCCCTGGCTGCTATTTCCCGTCAGAGTCCCTAGTGGTGGAGACTTCATGATACTCATGGTGAACGCTGTACGGAGACCTGAGAAAGAAGAACAGTTCCTTTTTCTCCATATATGATATGGAGAAATTTATCAGCCTTTTGACCTTAACTTTTATTTTAAAATATTTTATAAAAACTCCATATATTCAACATGTACCATGTAATGATTTAACATATGTATAAATTGTGTAATGATTATCAAAAAATAATTTTGATGAGAATGGTTTTAAATGTCCTCACTTCTGCCACCCCCATAATGACCTTGGTTTTTAACAGACTGATTGTATCTGTACTTGGAGCTAAACAAGAAATAGTGCTCAAGATGGTGTTAAATTGAAGGATTATGGCAATGACCCCATCCCAATATTGCCCTATCTTCCTCTCCCCCTTGCCTGTAGGCCTTGAGGACCTGCCAGATAGCATGGAGAGAGAAATTCCGTATGTACCCTCAGATTTTCCTCTTGGCCCCAGAGGCTGTGGCCCTGAATTTGATTCCACAAACATTCATTTCATGTAAGGTATTGTACTTGAGACTAAGGGAACACAATGATAAACAAGAGAGCATTTCTGCCTTCAAAGAATTTATGTATATCTTTCCTTAACCAGATTACAAGGCAGAGACTTTGACCCTATGAGGAAGTTAAATGCACTCAGAATGTGAGAACAGGTTTATCAGTGTACAAGAAACAGGATCAAAGATACACCAACCGGAAGGCTTTAAATTGCTCATATATATCATTTGGAGTTCTTCAGAATAAAATTATTATAGGGATGTGTGTTTGATTTTAGGAAGCTAGCAGCAATCTAATGTGGAAGTCTTTTACCTTTTGTCCTCCCATCCAAGGAAAAAGAACTCTTATTTCTCCCCCCAGCTAAACAATAATAATGATGATGATGATGATAATGATAAATTATAATTATATCACAATAAATCAGATATATGAGAAGGCCATGACATTCAGGAGATAGCTGAGGTGAAAAATATAAAAGACTTAAGAAAGGGCTTTAGACATATCCTGAGGAAACTGGGGAAAAAAGTGTCCAAAGGGAGAGAAAACAGGAAAATGGCTACCATCTAATGAAAGGCATTAAAGCAAGGACTACATTTGGGAAGAAGCAGGGATGTTAGTGACATGGAAGCATTCACCTGGGACTTCTCTTGGGTCCAAGTGGAGAGATTTTACCTTGACAGGTTGAAAAGAACAAGGAAGTTGGGCCAAGAATGCAGAATCTGATTTCTTTTACCTGGAACCCCAAAGGTCCTCCAGGGGCAAGAACTTTGGCCTCTTTTCTGTGGACTGCTTATTGGCAAAACTTATCTTAGATTCAGCTGAAGAAATAGTGGAACGGACCCCTCCATCTCTCTCTCCTTACTGAAACAGTGACACGCTCCCCTAGCTCCTCACCCCTGCAAATATAAGGCAGCCCTCAGTTACACACTCGTGTTTACACAATGCTATGGGCATATGAACAACATTCTAATTAGAGAGGGCAGAAAAGGCTCCATCTTAACTGATTCCTCCATGTCAGATGCCATCTGTCCATTCAGAAACCACACACTCCTTTAGTCCACCTGATCAGCGAATTTCTACAGGATCCTTAGTCTATTCTAATTGGAATCTTAACTCTTGTCTTGTGTCAACATTCTCCCACTTTGCATAGTCCAGATTGATGACTCAATTGAAAAGTCTAAATTTTTACGGAGATTTTCTGACCCATCCAGGCAAAGCAAAGTCTGATAAATGACATGGTACGAGAGCTTAGGCTCCAGGGAGTCTTAATCCCGACCAGATCTCAGTACTCACAGGACTTCTCATCCCAAGAGAGAAGGGTGGGAAATCAGATACTTTTTTTCTCCATTAAACAGAACAACCTATTCTTCCCCCTCCCACACACCTGTCTGACTAGGTTAGATGATGCTGGGGGAGCTCTCCGGACTCGGTACCCTAGAGAGAATGGTATATAACTTGCTAAGAAGACTGCCTCAAAATTTGGGGAACATCTGGTTCCTAAAATTCAATATACTTTCCCAACTTTTTTTTTTTTTTTGGCAGTTTCTGGGGCTGGGTTTGAACCCACCACCTCCAGCATATAGGACCAGTGCCTTACTCCTTTGAGCCACAGGCGCTGCCCTACTCTCCCAGCTTTTTAGGGTCAATCTGTCTTGTATTTGCTTCAATACCTGCCATACCCGCCACTGCCAACTAATGGAAAAGAATGAGACATCACTGTCTCTCTCCTGGTTCATCCGGCTGCAATCCAAACAATATTAATATTCCAAGAGTGCTGGAATATATCTTTCTCTTATCAATGCAGTATCTTCAGTGTAGATCTGCGGCTCTTAAGCCTGCATTAGAGTCACCTGGAAGGCTGGCAAAAACATAAATTGCTTGGCATCACTTCCTGAATTTCTGATTCAGTAGGTACTTGGATAAGTCCCCAAAATTAGGATTTCTAACAAGTTCCCAGGCAATGTTCAGGATGCTGGCCTAGGGAATGTACTTTGAGATCTCTACCATTTACAATAAATCAAGTTAAAAACAAAGGCAACCTATGTAAACTTTGATTACTTTCTTCTTTCCCTGAAATCAAGCTACATGTTTATAGAAATCCCATTTTAGGTAAAAGATGATTTTTTCTGCAGAATTTGAACTGACTCCTGGAGATAATGGTGTCCATTCTTGGCATTCCTATCTATCAATGAAAATAATTAATCTAAGATGGCACAGCCTCTATACAGATGAAAACAACTGGTCTGTGGCCTCTTCCTTCCATGGCTCCCCTTGGGACTAACTCATTTAGTGACTATCATTTAAAGTAATAGTTCCAGTTAATATTTCCTTGGAATTAACCATGCTAATGATATAGGGCTTCGGAGTAATTGTTGTGTGATCACTGTCACATTAACTGTTTCACTAGGATTATCTTTCATGTCAGTAAATTCATTTTTAAGCCAATGACCAGCTGTGGAACAAAGGAGAATTGGCCACTAGAATAGAGGCCATAGAAGCTTTCCTGGATTAAACTGAGAGTCTCCATAAGCCATCAGTAGTAGTGACCCATGAGTGATGGGCCAAAGAATGTCAGATACATATGGGAGGGAAAAGTCAGTGCCTCTCTGTGAGACTTCCTTTGGGAGAAATCCTGAGACATATTCTCTTCTGAAGATCTTAAGAGATGATGGTGATGGAATTACAAAGAAAATATTCCTAGGACACCCTCCAAAATTAGTATTTGATTTATCATTCGATACAGGCTTTTATAGTTCTCTGATTCACTGGGTTTCTGAGGGAAACACTGATAACCCTGATTTGAGTTTTATGAAAATTGTCATTTTATTGAGACCATTGGCTCTTCCCAAGTTCGTGAAGTAGGAAAATCTAAGGTCTCACAGTGCCTTCACAGCACTGATAGCTGTAAAGATTATGAAGGCTTGAAGGAAAAGAAAATTTTTCAAACTATGCCCTTAGTGTGCTCTGGTTAGCTATGGATAGAATTACTAATATGTTTTGAGATTCTAATGACAGCATAAAATCTTTCCAGCTCTCTGTATCATGAGAGGTTTTTTAAAAAGACTGGTCCTTAGCCATGTCATATACATATGGGGGTGTGTGTGTGCACGTGTGTGTACACATATACATATATATGTGTGTGCACACACACACTTTCAATAGCTGAAACTAATAAATGGTACCCTTTCTGGTATGGTTTTCTTTATATTCATGTATCCATTTCTTCTAAATATAATTCAAATTCAGAAACTGAAAGCCATTAGAATAATCTCAGTGACTGCCATGCCAATATAGAATCAGACATATCATCTAAAGTCTATAGCATATTTCATTTCATGCCTAGTCCTTCCTATCTTATAGTTGCATTTACCTAAAACAGCCTTTCCATGTCATTTGTTATATTCCTACATAAAAGAAGCACCATCACACCTCCTCATCACATTCTCCCCATCCCTTGCCCTCCTTAACTCTTTTTTCCACTCTAGGAGAATTTCTGCCTGTGACCTGTGGGGGACAGGAAAAGCAGGGTTCAGAGAGGCAATGGGGATGAGGATAGTTTGTTCAGGGGAAGGCAATGGGACATGAAAAGGGATTACAGAGGGTTGCCAGCTGGGAGGGCAGGTCAAGGAGAGGGGAGGGAGGTTTTCAGAAGAGGGTAACCACAACAGGAAAGATTCCATTTGAAAAGACCTGTACTATGGATGATAAGAAATTAGCCAAAAGACCCTGACGTATGTATCCGTGGCTGTGCTTCCTTTGATACATATCAAGGTCATCTAGGGCAGCCAAATCAGGTATTAGCAATGATAAGATACTTGATGCTAAAATTTGGAAAAAGTCTAATGGACATGTGTAAAAATCAAGTGTAGAGAATAAGCTTGAGCTTAGTGCCATCGTAACTGTTTCTACAGCTTTACCATCCTGAGTCTGCCATCCACTGTGAATGTGTGTGTACAGTGCAGAAGCCTCATGGATATTTTAGATGTTTCTAATTTGAAATACATATATATCTGTTAAAAATTAAGGCCAGTTGCTGTGGCTCGGGCCTGTAATCCTTGTGCTCTGGGAGGCTGAGGTGGGTGCCTGAGCTCAGGAGTTCAAAACCAGGCTGAACAAGAGTGAGACCCCATCTTTACTAAAAGATGGGTGTTAGTTGGGTGTTATGGTGGGCCCTGTAGTCCTAACCACTTTAGAGGCTGAGGGAGGAGGACTGCTTGAGCCCAGGAGTTTGAGGTTATTGTGAGGCAGGCTGATGCCACCACACTTTAGCCTGGGGCAACAGAGACTCATTCTCAACAAAAAATTATGTATATGTACCTCTTAAAAGTCTTCAGTTAGGCCTTTTAATTTGGTACTTAAAGTTACATGGCCACTTAGCTATGGCCGACAATTAATGAGTCCTCCTAATTTCCAAAACTATTTCACCTGTGCAGTCTTTAGGTCCATACAAACCCTGTTGATAAATAAAGAGTTAGGAAGCTGTCAGTTTGCATTAGCCTGGTTTTGTCCAATTGCAAAAGACTCTCTAACACTTCTAAACTACTGGGATTAACAAGGTGCTGCAAGAGCCTTGTTGCTGTATGTCACTTGGTTTACCTGCTGACATATGTTAGTAAATTAATAAGAGGCCACTAATCAGTTGCTTTCAAACTCTTGCTTTAGGAATGACAAATTCTGCAAAATTTCTCGTGAAAGGAAGAAGGCTTGTTATTTTAAGACTGCATTTATCTGAGTCACATTGTAAAGTAAAAAAAAAAAAAAACAAATACATGACACACTGTCAAGTGCACAGAGCAAACTGACATCCTCTTTGAGCCTTTTAGAAAACAGGTGTTGAACGCTTGGAATGAGATTTCCGTGCATCTTCAGAACAAGGAGGACAGATTCCAGCAAGAGCTGTTCAGAGGATCACAGATCACAGCTGAGGGAGTAATTGGCTCGTGAAGAGCACACCGAAGGAGACATTATACAAATGTTTTGTTTTTTCAGGAGGGTCTTACATTCTCTCTAAGAATTTTTATAGAAGATACATTCATCAGAGAAGTTTTTGGAAGAACATAAGATTATTTTTTCCAGGTCTCGGGGAACCTGGGATATATTTAATGAACTATTTCTGATGCATCATCAATGTATTTATTTCTGTGTAAAAAATGAAGTAACTAAAATGAGGCATGGTGTGTTTTACCAGAAAGTTAAAACAATTTTGCCTGAACTCAGATATTAGACAAACTTTGAAAATCATCTACAAGAAGGTAAAAATAAAAGTTAGGTGTAGTTACAATAAAGAGAAATTCCTTATTTACAGTGGTAGTTTTTTTAAAAATTACATTTAGATCTCTAATCTCTGGGGAAACCAATTTTCTCTCATAGAGAAATCCAGCTTATTTTATCCATTTAATAAGCCCATCTTTCAAACATCACCTCCTAAATAGACTATCTTTCCCCCACTGAACTATGTCCACTTTTCCTATAAATAAAATACATTAAGCTTCCATATATGCCCGGGCCTGAATCTGTATTTCTATTCTGATTAATCTGCCTAATCCCAGGTTTTTAGATGGCTAGTCTGGTAGGACAAGACTCTAATACTTTTTTCCCCCAAGTTGGCTTAGTTATTCAGTATTCTTTATTCTTGTATTTAAATTTTAAGGTCTAGTTATTGAATTCTTAAAAAAATGGAATATAGATGGGCATTGAAATGAATTTATTTGGGTGAAAAATTTATATCTTACCCTACTAAGTCCTCCCGCTCAGGTCATGGAATACCTCTACCTACATTTATCCAGATCACCTTCTATTACCTTTAAGTTTCCAGGCTGAGATAAGAGAATCACTTGAACCCAAAAGTTTGAGGTTGCTGTGAGTTTGAGGTTGCTATGAGCCATGATGCCTATAGCATTCTACTAAGAGTGACAAGGTAAGACTTTGTAAAAAAAAAAAAAAAAAGTAGCATATAAAGAAATGTGTGAAAGAGGCAAAACATTGTCATGTTTCTCACTAAAAAGTTGTTTTGTTTTATAAAATGCTATTTTTTTTAAAAGATATTTTACTCATATCTTGATGGGTAATGGGTTTACTCTTATTTTTAAACATTGATAAATAAATTATAATTTTCTTAGTATTTCTAATAGGGTAAATATAGGATGATAAAACCCACAGATAAAAGCTCTTTGGGATCTGCAATAATTAAGAGTGTTAATTAATAATTAAGAGTGTTCTAATACTAGGATCGACGCCCGTAGTTCAGCAGCTAGGGCACCAGCCGTATACTCTGGAGCTGGTGGGTTCGAATCCAGCCAGGGCCTGCCAAACAACAATTACAACCAAAAAAGAGTCATGTGTTGTGGCTGGTGCCTGTAGTCCCAGTTACTTGGGAGGCTGAGGCAAAGGAATAGCTTAAGCCCAAGAGTTTGAGGTTGCTGTGAGCTCTGATACCACAGCACTCTACCGAGGGTGACATAGTGAGACTCTGTCTCCAAAAAAAAAAACAAAGAGTTCTAAGGCTAAAAAGCTTGAAAACCACCAGTGTGAAACTGATGTTAAGAAAGTGATTTTAACGGGCGGCGCCTGTGGCTCAGTCGGTAGGGCGCCGGCCCCATATGCCGAGGGTGGCGGGTTCAAACCCGGCCCCAGCTGAACTGCAACCAAAAAAAAAAAAAAAAAAAATAGCCGGGTGTTGTGGCGTGCGCCTGTAGTCCCAGCTACTCGGGAGGCTGAGGCAAGAGAATCGCTTAAGCCCAGGAGTTGGAGGTTGCTGTGAGCTGTATGATGCCATGGCACTCTACCGAGGGCCATAAAGTGAAACTCTGTCTCTACAAAAAAAAAAAAAAAGAAAGTGATTTTAACTATTCAGCTATTAAAAAAAATGGAGACTTTACATCCTTCATATTAACTTGGATGGAAGTGGAAGACATTATTCTTAGTAAAGCATCACAAGAATGGAGAAGCATGAATCCTATGTACTCAATTTTGATATGAGGACAATTAATGACTATTAAGGTTATGGGGTAGGAGGAAAAGCAGAAAGAGGGATGGAGGGAGGGGGGTGGGGCCTTGATGTGTGCCACACCTTCTAGGGGCAAGACATGATTGCAAGAGGGACTTTACCTAACAATTGCAATCAGTGTAACCTGGCTTATTGTACCCTCAATGAATCCCCAACAATTAAAAATAATAATAATAATAAATAAATAAAAAGAAAGTGATTTTACATATCTGGCAAACTTGCTAAACCTAGGACCTGTTGCATTTTCTAGGGAGCTGACAATCTGCAAACAATGATGGGTTTATCTCCTTTCTTGCCATTTCTTTGATTTATTTTTTCATTCTTTCATTCATTCTATGTTACCCAAGATGCTCAGAATTAGGATAGTGTTCCTAATTCAACAAGGAATGCCTCTAAATTTTCTCCATGAAGAAAAATTATTCTCTATAGGTTTTTTTGAGTATTTATAAAAAGTTAAGGATGTATCTTTTCTAAGTTGCTACAGTTTTTAATCATATATAAGTGGTGAAGTATTTCATATTTTTTTGCATCTAATGAGTTTATATGATTTTTGGTCTTACTTGTTTTTCTGATGTTGAACTCCTTTTATATTCCTGTGATAAAATTCCACTGATTGGAATATATTATTTTCTAACACACTGCTGGCTATTGGGAGCTAAGATCGTACTAAGGAGTTTTGCAGATTTGTCTTTATCTGGTTTGGGAATCACAATAGTTGCTCCATGAAATGAACTGGGCAGCTTTCACTCGTTTTCCATTTTATGGAACTTATTTTGGATATAATTTGTATCTTAAAAGCTTGGTAGAACTCACCTCTAAAACCAGTGTGGCTTATGGACTTTGGAGAGGGGTCTTTAAGATATTGCAAAGATTTCCTTAAAGCTTATCTGCCTACGTGAGTTTGGTTTCTTGTGCAGATTTTGCCACGATGTAGTTTTGTAAGAAATGTTCAATTCTAACAAAACTTTCCATTTTTGTATTTGTTCACAATATTCTTCCATTATTTTTGGTGTCTTTTGTCTTATTCTCATCTTTTGGGCTATGTGCCTTTGCATCTCCTTTTTAAATCAGTCTGATGGATGCGTCTGTGACTCTAGTTCTAGTCTCCCCATCACTTAGCTTTCCTTATATATTATCTGCCACTTTCTCCTTTACTGTTGTCCTCATTCTGAATTTCCAAGTTACTCACAAATTCTTTATCTGTATTCATCCTGCATCCTATTTTTCTTACAACGACATCATTTTCATACTCAATATTTTTATCTAATTTTTCATGACTTCTTCCTGAAACAAATTGCTAGTGTCTTTCTATGTTCCCTTGAGAGTATTTATCTTATGTTTAATTTATTAATTTTTTTTTTGAGACAGAGTCTCACTATGTCACCCTTGGTAGAGTGCCATGGTGTCACAGCTCACAGCAACCTCAAACTCTTGGGCTTAACTAATTCTCTTGCCTCAATCTCCCAAGTAGCTGGAACTACAGGTGCCCAACACAACGCCCAGCTATTTTTTTGCTGTTGTTGCAGTTGTCCTTGTTTAGCAGGCCTGGGCCAAGTTTGAACCTACTTGCCTCAGTGTACATAGCCGGCACCCTAACCACTGAGCTACAGGCGCTGAGCCATCTTATGTTTAATTTAAATTCTTGCTTCTTCAATTCTAGCTCGTCCATACCATTCAGCTTGCTACCTTTATAGGAGCTACACTCCTCAAGAGTTGAGTTGTTTTGGCTGAGAGCTCATGATCTTTTGGAATTATTGAGAATGAGATGATAGGGAAGACCCTCCCTGTGTCCCCTGCAGGAAGATTGAGAGGCTTAAGCTTTGGGACACAGAGTCCAGGCAATAGAGAATCAGTGCCGATAATCTCCTGTTACTACTAACCCATTTGGCAACTTCTATGGACAGGGATTCATCTTTAATCTATTTTATTCAAAGCAGCAGCACTTGGCCACACAGAAGGCAGATCAGTCTCCTTGGGCTGTACATCAGGCCTGGGGGGTAGGATGCAGAGGAACGGTGACTGTCTGAGGGTGAGTCGGCCCATTCTTGTTTTCATCGTCTCACTGCAGCAGAAGTGCTGCCCTGTCTTAATATTATTCCCGGACACTGGTGACCTGGCTTACTGCTAACAACTCTTACCCAGCAAAAGGGAAGATATTGATTGTCCTAAGGCAATGCAAGGGAGCGTCAAGGGCAGAATATACAAGCTGATCTCCCTTCCACCTTCCCTCTCACTGCATCATGTTCTGGGCTCGTGTAATCCGTCCAGCAGACAGATTAGTAACGAGAACTGAAGGGACTGACACTATTTTTTGGATGGCAGCTGGAAGGAGAGCTTGGGTAGAGCATGATTTTTAGGGTGACACCATGGTTACAGACGGCAGGGAAGGATCAACAAAGAAGACGGAGTACAAGTCAAGACAGAAAGAAAAGACAGCGATAGAACAAAATCCATCCAGAAAGAGACAGGCGGAATTGGGTTCAATACCTCAGAAGTGTGAGTTGGCTTTGAAGAGGGAGGTACCTCTCCCCTGACACTGGAGGATAGAGTTGGGTTTGTAGGGGTAGAGCTAGAGAGCCGAGGCCCATCATGCTTACAGGTCTTCAAAAAAGCAACCTCCCTCACATACTCCTTACTGTATGTATTGTTTTTGTTTGTTCGTTTATTTAGAGACAGAGTCTCACTCTGTTGCCCTGGGTAGAGTGCCATGGCATCATTGTAGCTCACAACAGCGTCAGACTCCTGGGCTCCAGAGATCCTCTTGTCTCAGTTTTTCTACTTTCAGTAGAGACAGGGTCTCTTTCTAGCTCGGGCTGGTCTCTAACTCCTGAGCTCAACCAATCTGCCGCTTTCAACCTCCCAGAGTGCTAGGATTACAGGTGTGAGCCACCACACCAGGCTCTACGTGTCCTTTAAAAATCAAGTTCCTATGATAGCCTGACTTGGAAAGAGAACATTGTTCAAGACCAAATTAAGTGTTCATTTTTATACGTGGGATTAGCTATGGCCACTGCTGATTGCGATTGTCCTTATCTTTTATAGCTCACACAATAAAATAAGTAAATTAAGTGAGAAAAGGGAAGGACAGTGTGAGTGACTCACTGACAGTTACTGCGGATGAAGGAAAGGTGCCCCTTGTTTGGGTCATGGGACACTTCTGCACCAGCACAAGTCACTGGGTGCCAGTGAGATTAATTTCAATTTAAGGGGTAAAAGCAGGGGCCGGCAGGACAGTGCAGGCAGTGGTTGTTCTAAGTAACACGCATTATTATTTTCCTAGAATTAAACTCAGATAAACCAGGAATGATGTTAAAGGAATGCGGACTCAGACCCAATTTTAGAGGGGAGGGAGGGAAGTGTCAGTAAGCATCTTCATGGTTTCTCTGGGGTTGACAGAGCCCTCGTCCTTTTCTTTGGTCACTAAATCTGTGTGTAAATAGTGAGTGTAGAGGCCCTGGGAGTGTGTCCAGCATGGCTTTCACGTTGCCTCCAGAGCGCTCATGTTCTCACCTGACCTTTCACTTAGTTTGTTATGTGAGTATTCAAGGTATTACTGGGTACTGCATAACACCAACTTCTCCTCTGCATTAATCCAGCTGAAGGTACACACAGGCTTTAAAGCCCATTAGGAGCAAATAGTGTTCATGTGTCCCTTCTAGTCAGTAGTCCCACAGCCTCTGCTTATTTTGCCTCCAAACATCCCTTCTTAATACGTAGGAATTAATCTGTCAGCACTGGGAAGGGCTAACTAATTAGTGTGCACACACATTATACAGCCTGGGCTTGTTTTACTTGGGTGGTTAGTGAGGTTGTAGAGAAGCACCGGAGCAATTAACCAAATAGCCATCTCCATTCATTCCAGATCTAATATGGAAAAGGCCACAGTGAATTAGTATTACTTACATGGTATTTAGAAATGAATATATTACTCATTCTTTTTTGTACATACATTAAATATAATAGAAGTATAACTGTGTGGTCAAGAAGTACCTTTAAAGATGCCTAACTCAATACATTGATAAGAACATATTGATAAGGAGTAGCTTAAAATTAACATTCCAAAGTAATGTACTTTGATTAATTTTTAATTCAACTTGTTAATATGTTGTTTAGGATATTGCATCCTCATTTATAAGTGACATATGTTTGTAATTTCCCCTCTATAATAATATATTTTCTCCAATTTTAATATCAGGTGGACCCAAATAGAGTAGAATGATTTTGAAGGATTTCTTCTTTTTCTCTTATCTATAAGATTTGTCATGATCTGTTTTTCGAAATTATCTTTTACTTTTATTTATAAATATTAGTTGTCTATTTTTTGAGACTTAAAAAAAAAATAATAAGATGTTAACTGATGACTCCATACTGAATCTCAGAGTCAAAGCATTCTATAATGGACATACTTTTATTTGACAATGTGAATGTTACTTTCTTTGCATCATTATTATTATTATTGCTTAATATTTTGATGTAGTGATTGTCTGATTCCTTTTCTGATTGTATTTATGTTCGTTGGTTCTTTACGAGGTTTTTGTTTCTAGTCTTTATCTTAAACATTGTTATTGTTATTAAATTTTAAGCCTTTTTAATTTTGTGAAGGCAAAAAAATGGAAACCTAATAAATACATGTATATGTAAAAAAAAAAATAAAATAAAAAAATTAACATTCCAATTCTATCATATTAGATGATGGAATCAAAGTATTTAATGGCTATCAGAAAAAAAATTACCTTCTTAGGCAATTTAAATAGTTTATTGACTATCTGAAAAATGCCTACATCTTTTCTTTATATATAGCACAAAAACAAATTTCAATTTGTTACCTGTCCAGATGATCACTAAACCAGTGCAGAAAATACTCAAGCAATGAGTATTTTCAACACATACACATACCGTTTTACAAATTAAAAACATTTTCTTAAGTATTCTAAACAAAATGGTATTTTAGTCTCTTCATTTTAGAGCAAAATGACTCTTTATTTTAGAACAAAAAGTCTGTATCTGTCAATTTGTCCCTAATCAGCCAGTGACTTAAAAGCAAAAATGGTCACAGAAGTTTTTACTTTCAAGCCAATGTCCCATCATCAAAGCCACATTGTCCAAAAAGCTGAATGGAAAATTCTTAGATTCCTTCTAGGATGAGGGCTAGGTTTCTTTTAAGATAGAAACCACACTTTGCGAAGTGTTGTCATTGCCTATGGGAAAGTGAAATTTCAAGTCTATTATTTAGATTTCAGAAACTTCAGTTCTTGGAACCCTATAATACTCAAAAAAATTTAAGTGTATTTTGTAAGGAAACATAACATTTTCTGAGAGAAAATTATCTTAGAAATATTAGTAAGAGGCCGAATGTGGTGGGTCGTGCCTATTATCCTAGCACTTTGGGAGGCTGAGGTGGGAGGATTGCTTAAGGCCAGGAGTTCAAGCCAGCCTGAGCAAGAGTGAGACACCTATCTCTAGAAAAAATAGATAACTTAGCCAGACATGGTGGTTCTTGTGTACCTGTGGTCCCAGCTCCTCTGGAAGGTGAGGAGAATCACTTGAGCCCAGGAGTTTGGGGGTGCAGTGAGCTATAAGCACTGCACTCTAGCCTTGGCAACAGAGCAAGACCCTATCTCCAAAAAAAAAAAAAAAAAATGAGAGAGAGACAACCCCCACCCCACAACCAAAAAACCTGGAAATCAGTAAGAAATTATTTACTAATAATATAATTATAACTAAGAAAAAATTATTTCACCAACTGTCCAGTTTTTCGTATACACCTAGCTTCCAGAAACACAGGTTCTTAAGCAGAATGGATTTTATTTACTTATTATTTATCACTGTCATCTGACAGTGGAGTGCCAAATTAAAATGTCACCCACAGGACATGTGCATCCTCATGACGCAAGTACTTAAGCTTCTCTTCTCAAAGAAAGTAAGTGCCACGGCCCTCTGGGAAAGCATCTCTACTTGGTTCAACCAAGACTGAAAGTAAGAGCACTGGGGTTAGACTCGGGAACTTGGCAACCGAGGACCGAGAAAGATCCTCACTCCACAAAGACGTTGCCTGTTCATGTCATGCTACCTTTTGTTCTAGGCACCACCACATTTCTAGATTCCCAATAAAGAGGAGCACCACGTCTTTGTAAAAGATCCATGTCATACAAGGTCTAAGGACCAGCCTCCCCTTTATCTTAAGTCACAACTTGATACCCAGTTTTCAGGAGAAAGCAGGAACTATTATTAGAAACATGATTGCTGCTCTTACCTACAAAGCATTCTTGGAAATAACTAATTGAGTCTTCTTCAAAAATCATACCTAGTTTGCATCGACAAGGCATGTGATTTAAAAAGAAAACACAACTAGGAAAATGAAGTTTCAGTGTCACTTCTGGATCCTAGGTCATAAATAAAAAGGATCTGGATCTCACTATTACATAAGTAGTTAATGATAAAATGAAAACAGAGGTGAATATTCATCAAATTATATCAGTTTAAATCAAAGATTTCTTAACTGGTACTAAAACAAAGCCACTTTAACTAAGTGGTGGAATTTTATAACCCCCAAGTTATAATGAATTGCTTTGTAGAAATTTCAAGTTCTCAAAATAAACTATCCGTTCTAATGAAACCTGCAAATAATACCCAAGAAGGAAAGAAGACATTTAGAGAGAGAGGTCATTTGTTTTATTTAATCCATTATAAAATTTTAACATCCTTGTATTCTGGCAAATTTGTGCTACCCAGCGAGAATTGGAAGAATTTCCAAGGATGGAAGAGAAATGGTCACCATTGAGCAGCATGCGGATTATAAAAACAACCAACAGAGGTGAGATTACTGCATATTGCTAATGCACTGCTATTTATCACTTCCCCTCCTGTAAGAAGGGTATAAATTATGGCTTATTTTCCCCAGTCTGACTATTTTTTAGTGGTTCGTTTTACCCTATGTGTTAATTGTTCAGGGGCAGATATGAATGACCTTTTGCAAGCTACCTTACCAGTTTAAGAATGTTCCTTCTGCTGTAAGTAGCCTGATAATTCCCTGTGCCATAAATCCATTTGTTTATTCAATGTGGGTTTATGGCACAGGGAGTTATCAGGCTACTTACAGCAGAAGGAACATTCATACACAGCTTAGAATACCACCTTCCCTGCCCTCATGCAGCTAACATTCTAGGACAATAAGTAGGATGAATGAACTCTATGGTGTGTTAGATCATAATAAGCTCTGGAGGAAAAAAACTAAAACAAGGATTAGGGAGAAACATTCTGGGTTGAAGGCAAGGTTTGCAAATTTTAATCACTTTCAATATCTGATATTGTGAGATGGGTGGGGAAAAATGAACAAAAAGATTTTGGCTAAGTGCAAATTTAACTAAGCGAGCTTGTCAAGACTGAGAAAGAGGGATATAAAAAGAGCAATAGATAGATATTGGGCTCTGGCCTCCTAAACCTGTTTCCCTGAAAATAAGATAGTGTCTTATTTTAAGGCGTGCTCCCAAAGATGCGCTAGGTCTTATTTTCAGAGGACGTCTTATCGTTCCTGTAAGTAGGTCTTATTTTTGAAGCATGTCTTATTTTCGGGGAAACAGTAGCTATGTTATGATAGACACACATATATGTATAACCACTCTTGTTCAGTTTCCTGGAAAAGGAATAATAATGATACCATTGATTATAAAGGTTTGTTAAAAGGAGAAAATAGTTTATACATATAAAGTGCTTAGAATAGTGGCTGGCACACTAAGTTTTTGTTCTTCTTATTAAAATAACTTATTATTTTTGTGAAAAGTAGCCCTGTTACGAATATTAACACTTGGCTTTTGTGATACGATTGCATGTTTATCATAGAATGCCATCGCTTTCAATCAGACAGTCTTGGAGGCATGGCAGCCAGTGAAAAGAGTATGAAATGCCTTCTGGTATCTGAGAGACTCAGGTATGAATCCCTGGTCTGCTGAATTTTATTGGCAGCAGCAGGACCTTGTCGAGGTTACTAACTTTTTTCTGAAGTCTGAGTAATCTCTTCCGCATAATAGCTACTTTGTACAGTTGTTTCAATAACTAATGAAGCAGTATAAATAGAAAATTTCTGGGGCACATAGGCAGTCAACAGGTGACAAAATTTTGACTAATTCTGGGCAGAATGCTCCCCTTCTGGAGGGTATAAGCGAACAGGAAAATGATAATACTGCTAAAGACTGCCATAAAGTCATATCAAGCATTTGAGTTCTTGCACACTCAACTGATACTCTCATTTTTACTTGCTTTTAAAACACCCTTCCCCCACCTCCAAGAACATTTACTAGGTAACCCTGTTAGGTTAACTTGCTATCAAACGTAACTAAAGGAATATAGCCATACTTAAAAAAAAAACCCATCTCCTGTTACTTTAGAACATTCCTCTATAGATTAGCTTTTCCTCCTATCCATTTAAATATCAGAGATTACAATGATGTTTCTCTTTTCTATACAAGCACTTAATTTTAACCAAAGTATTTTTCCTAGAGTTGCCAACCTGTACAGTGGAACAGTAGCATGGATGCTAAAGAAGTGTGAAGGGAGGTCGTCCATCTGGTGGGAGTGAGGCCGGTGGGAGCCAGCAGCAGCAGGGCACTTGCCCCCGGTGCCTCTGCCCCACACACTTCATGGAGGTGCAGCGTGATCTTTTCATATTTCACAGGGGAAGGAGCGCGGCCCCTGTAGGTTCAGGATCACAACACCTGAGTCCAGTCCCAGCTGGCAGACTTATTTACTCCATGGCAGTGTGAAAGCCACAAACAACCCTGGACTTTTTTGTTTATAAACTACAATAAAAACTGTTTCCACAACAGGAATTTTGTGGGGTATACAACTGTTTGAAAAGTTTGTTGGAGAGCATTAGACTGCCGCCATTAACAATGGAGGTGATGATAATCGTCTCATTTTTTTGCTAATTCATTATTTTCTTTCTTTCATTTTTATTTTTTTCCTTTTAGAGACAGAGTTTCACTTTGTCACCCTCGGTAGAGTACTGTGGTGTCACAGCTCACAGCAACTCCAGCTCTTGGCCTTACAGGATTCTCTTACCTCAGCCTCCTGAGTTTGGGACTACAGGCACCTGCCACAACGCTGGGCTTATTTTTTTGTTGCAGTTTGGCCGGGGGGTTTGAACCCACCACCCTTGGTATATGGGGCCGGTGCCCTACTCACTGAGCCACAGGCATTGCCTCTAATTCATTATTTTCTAAAGTACACTTAGCGATCATTGTAGGTATGTTTTATTCCCTTTTGATGGTTGTGAGCGTTTTGTTCCTGACACTTTCTGAGGTCAAATACTGGACAATAATTGGAAAGGATTGGGCAGGGGAAGAAATAGAACCCTTAATGGAAGACCTAAGTTAAAAACAAAACAAAACAAAACAAAAAAAAAAAAACAAGCAAACTTATCTATAATAGCATTGCAAATGAAATTTGACAAAAATGAGGTAATTAGGACTGAAAAGGTTCATCACTTGTCTCCCGCCCCATTGCTTTCAGATGGAACTCAGTAACCTCTTGCCTCTCTCCAAGGTACCAAGTGCCTGTGTTGTGTCAACAGGCAAAGTGCTCAAGGCTGGGACACAGGAGTGAGCAAGATGCTAAAGACCTGCCTGCAAGAAGCCGCAGAGAAAACAGGATAAACAGATAGTGGCACCTATGTTGAATTAATTACAGTTGTGATAGGGGTACAAGAAAAAGGTAACAAAACCTTTAAAAATTCAGTGACTCAAGAGAACTCTTTCCTAGATATTTCCTGAGTGAGATTTCATAACCTCAGTTCATCCCTATGATTTACAACTTTCAAAGTTAACAAGTGCTTACTTTTTATTTAAAAGTATTTATGCTTTTTTCTCTGTTATTTTCAAGAGTGAGAAAGACAGATGGTCCTCTTTTCTAGCCATAAGAGTCCTTCAAATATTGGCAACAGCTTCCTAATAAGAGCAGCATCTATGCTTAAACACAATGCCGAATATTAATATAGCCTTGGATTCTTTGCTTTCAATTCGTATAAAAAATATTGCCGACCATTTACAGAGATAAATCGCCTAAAGTTTCTCTACAAAGCATTAGCAATAGTTGTGATAAAAATTAAAGCATTTTCAGTATCTTAACCAAAATGATCTAATAAAAGCCCTGAAAAAGAGATCAGCTATTCATCAGTATCAAGATATCACACCACCAAAAGCAAAGGAAACAACAAAATAAAATGGCAACCTGCAGAGTAGGAGAAAATACTTGCAAACCATATATCTGATAAAGGGTTAATATCCAAAATACATAAGTAACTCATATAGCTCAATAGCAAAACTCCAAATAACCCAATTTAAAGGTAGAAAAAGAAACTGAACAGGTATTCCTCACATGAAGACACACAAATGGCCAACAGTCATATGAAAAAGTGCTCAACATCACCAATCTTTAGGGAAATGCAAATCAAAACCACAATAAGATATCATTTCACCCTGTTAGGATAGCTGTTATAAAACAAAACAAAACAAAACAAAGCAAAAGACAGCAAGTGAGGTGAAGATGTGGAGAAAAGTAAACTCTTGTATACTATTGGTGGGAATGAAAATTGGTGCAGATACTATGGAAAACAGGACAGAAGTTCCTGAAACAGGTAAAAATGAAACTGGTTTAGTACAATCCTACTTCTGGGTATACATGTACAGCCAAAGGAACTGAAATCAAGATCTCAAAGAGATCATCCGTTCTCCCACATTCACTGTAACACTATTCCTGATAACCAGGACATGCAGCCAACTCAGCGTCCACTGATGGATGAATGGATAAACAGATGGGTATCTATACACATACACACACACAGTGGAGAGGTATGTGGCCGAGAGTACAGAGATGGCTTCATGGCCAGGTCTTTATCTCCAGATTTATCAATTATATACATTAAAGATGTATAGCTTTTTGTCTGTCAATCATATATCAATAAAGTGGTTTTGAAAATATCACACAACACATGGGAAATAAGAGCACGTGCATGCAAAAATATCAATTACCTGTTTCCTTTTCTGCTGGGCCTAAAACATAAGAAAAGAAAATTTAGGAGAAGAGCAAGCTCTACCCACATTGCTCACAGGATGGAGAAGCCCAACCACGCAAGGAAAAGTAGCCCACTGCGTAATTCTAACTAACATTTAACTTTGTTCTTGGACTGAGCAAAGAACAAAAGCACTTTTTTTTTTTTTGGTAAGATAAAAAATGGAGATGAGGGAAAGGAAGATAACACAACAGCCCAGAAGTCTTTCTCATCTAATGACCAGTTGGGGACTACGTGGCAGTCCTACCTGCATGGAGGGCTTGATCCCTTTTTCAGAATATTCTCACTTTAGACTCTAATGTGCCTGGAGAGAGAGGTGACTTCAGAAAGGCAAAAGGTGGGAATGTTTCCTGCTCACTGTTCATTTGGCCCCACTATTGACTTTTCTCTAACACAAACTTGGTTTTTTTGGCAGAAACAAAAGAAGGTTTCTTATCCATATTGAAATAGACCCTATGACTACATATAATTATAAATAGAAAAACATACTGCTTATCTTTTCTGTATTCTTGGAAAAGGTAATGGCCAAAAATATTCACTAAAAAAGAAGAAAAGAATTCTTATAGTTTTTTTTTTTTGGATAGGTTTTATAACATTTATATAAAACAATGTAGTGTTAATTCAAATTGTGTACAACTTCTTTGGCAGATTTGAAAGGGTTTATTATGTCTATTTTTATATCAATTCTTTACAACTGTGTTCAGAACACTCAAAACTCCCAAAACATTCATTATTTGAATGAATATTTAAAACTGAAAACCAACGTGTTTATCTTCCACTTTCCCCAAATGACTGAATATTCTTAACACAACATGATATCTTAATTAATGATGTTAAACTGGTAACAAAGGAGGTTTCATGTTGTTATTCTCGTGATATAATATTGGTTGCTATAGTGATGAGATGGCTTTTTTGTTAATCACTCAGGAGGTTGGTTATCGCATGCTTGTTAGAAAGGTTGACCAGATTTGGAGAGAAAAAAGGAATAATAACAGAAACAATTATAATCAATCTTTTTCACTGGCTGAATTTTAAGAAAACTAATATCAACTAATTAATAAATGTATAATTCATTACAATTTTATATTAAATGTTACTAAAAATTTTTAAAAGGATAACGTAACTTTTTGTTTTCAGACATGATAATTATTTAACATCAACTGAAAACTCTTTTCTTCCTTTAGTTAATGCTACATGTATTATTATTCAAGCCAGTTTCCTTTTTTGTTATTTTTAATTACATAAATCAAAGGGCTGTTAAGTAAAAGCTGATTTTGTGACTTTCCCTCAAATTCCAATCTACTTATTTCTAAACATTTAAAACATCAGTATACTTAATGAATAAAGCCTGAAGAAAGAGAAAAAAAAAATGCACAGTCTTCTCATGAGACCTAATCTTTCAAATGCATCAATATACTGCAAGCAATTAAAAACTGCAGGAAGTTCTATCGGTTTCTTTCAGCCCTCACTATAATCAACAAGTTTCCTCCTTCTTTTTGAGTGACACTGCAGAAGAGAAAATAAAATTATGTAACACTACACTGTTACTGATCAGGAAAGAATCCACTGTCCATAGTTTAAATGTTAGACATACTTACAGTAATGTCAAAAAATACAACCCACGAAAACACCTTTTGGTTTCCTGAAAACTCAAAATAAGAACAAAGGACAACTTAAGCACGAATCCCGGGTCTTTCATTCAAGCAGAGTCCCAGGAGGCATATTAAAGCAATGAATAGGAAAAAGCTCTTCAGTTCACCAGCTGAGATTTTAATGAGACATTTCCCTTTGCCACCGCACAGGATTGTTCAGGGAAGGAAAGGACTTCTCATAGAAAATGCAGTTAATAGGCATTGTCAGCTCTCCCTGCAACTTTGGCAAGTGCTCACTGCACTGACCTTCTATTTTGGCGTATTCTGTGAGCCTGGTGTAATTGATCAAGGCAGCTTTCTCAAGACACTTTCTGACCACTTTCTTCACCTCCTCTGCTGGTATGGGAGTGGCAATATCTTTCATTAATACCTATCAAGAGAGGAAGAGGGGGTAGAGACAGACAGAGGAAAAGAAAATAGATACTGCATAAAATAAATACTAAAAACGAATTACACAAATTGTCCTGGACCTATTACTAGAAAGGGGGAAGTAATGAGCTGGCCTTCGTAACTGGGATTGTAATCCTCTAACCTTGGCTTCTCCCATCTGAACCTCATTTTATGCCCATCACAACCTCCCACAGACCAGGCCAACCATTCAGGGTGACTGTCACTTTTCCTCTGGGGACCCACAGCACCATTAGACCAACTGTTTCAGATCGGAATTATAGTTCCTGGGACAAGTAATAAAGTTTGTCTTGCACATGCCTTACTTAAAAGCCTTAAATCTTCTGAGCAGTATATTTGAAAACAAAAATGAAAATTCCATTAAGAATAAACATAATTTTTGAACTCTAAAATAATCAAGACCTCTAGTCTCACTAATAAAGCTTTAATGACTGTGATTTTCTGAATATACCATGGCAGATTATAAAAAGTGGGAGGAGTAAAACTCTTTGTTTTAGTGAAATGAATGCTTATGGAGAGTCAAATGTTATTAAATAAAATACATGTAAAATATCTGTGGTTTCCAAAAAATAACTGATTATTCTCTGTTGGCTTCCTGAAATATGCTTTAGAATTTTTTCCTTAAAAAGTTTTATTGCTGGGCAGGGAAAACCTATCATTATATCCAAAGTTCAAAATGTAGTATATTTAAACACTTTTTATATTGATCCATTGATTATCCTCTTTAAAACTTTCTTAGTGATAAAAGTGATCATAATAAGTTTTGTTACGGTTTAGTCAAATTTTTTTTCAGATACTATTTTAAGGCAATTTTTCTTGCTTTGCTTATATTCAAATTATAAAATGTATGGCAGAAGGTTAATATAGAGAAAATAATGCTTTTGTAAGTGGTCTAAGTATTCCATTAGTCTTTTGTTTTGAAAGGAATATTCAAAGAACATGAAAACAACTATTTCACACGTTATCATTTCATTCTATTGCAGTCAGCCTCAGCACTAAGGGTTTTATAATTTTAATTTATTTAATCAGGATGTGTCAGTGATTCTTGACAAGTTTTCTTTTAAGGCTACTCACTGACAACATTTTAAAGCTTTTGTTACATTTATTTCTTACAAATTGCAAATTTTATTATTTAGAAAATTTCTTCCCCTATCAAAGCCAATTGTTCTTCATTATTTTGACATATACTTGGCACTTTAATTAGAACTACATATTACACTGCAGCCAGAAAAATACTTCTGTGCACAGTAAAAAATATACAAGCATTAAACACACACTATTATATGTGATTGTATCTAAAATTTGATGTTAAGATTAATTTTGTTACAAATGTAGAACCACGAACTTTACTATTAGATTTCCCACGGTGACAAAATTTAAATAAAATAAATAGCTGTTAAAATTAGAATGGATATATTTGCCATAGAAGTGAGTCTACGCTTTGAATCAGAAAATAGTTCACATTACCTAGGAGTGAGGCAATTAATATGGAGTGGGGGGAACTAAATCTTCATTGCTGGCAAAGTGCAGATAAAAGGCAGGCAAATGCAAAAAGGGATATGCCAGCCTCTGTTTCATGATTCCTCCATGTTCTTCCAAATGGGGGTTCCAAGAATTCACATGTAGATTGTTTTATTTTTCTATGTCAGGCAGTAAAGAGACATAAAAATGAAGACATGGCCCTTAACATTTCTCTGTCAGTTCAGCAAGTGATGTGATGAATGACTGTCACTGGAATGAAGGTCCCTGTTCACCTGTTACCTGTCAATGGAGGGCACCAGGGCGTCTCAGTTACTGCTAACTCTTCCCTGTTGGGGTGAGGGAGGTGGCTCTGTTATAGAAATCAGAACACCGGCTGTACTACCTGTACCCATGATGGGATGCTTTTCCAAAAAGTAGTGCAATCTTTAAGGATTTTATATATCTTAGTGAACAGGATACAATGAATACTGGGAAAAATCTGAGTTATGTGCAGCTTTCAATATCATACAAATTCTACTAAAACGCAATTACTACAATAATATATCTATCACACAATGCACAATAATCAGGGATAAGACAGGGATCTAAAAATAAAATTGATCTATAATCCGATCTCATTTTAATCAACAGTTCTAACCCTCATCCTCCAAGTTCTTAAATCATGAAATAGAGATGTAATGTCTGAATAATGTCTTCTCTTTTTGCTTTTAATAATGATGCTAACAAACAATGTAATCTCTAAAATAAATTTGGCAGAAAAATGGACAAGAACAAGTATGTGAAGTCAATAAATCCAGATTAGGATAATTAAACTATGAGCTATAGACGATATCTAGAAATTCTTTTAAATCCTGATAAGGAATAGTTAACCACATCACTTAACCATTAGTATCCAACTAGCATATGAATAGCTTGAGAGACACATGAATATACATACTTCTCTTTCAAACTTCAACTTTCATAAAAAATAGGAACAGAGCATATACTTTCCGTAAAAAATTATTTTCTAACTGGATTTTAAATCTTGTTTGGTAGTTATTTTCTGAAGGAGGGAAATGAATTCTCGCAACTTGTAAATTCATTCAAGGTAACACACAAATTGAAGTAAATGAAATAAATTCTCAAATGAATTTTGAATGAGAAATGTTATGTTGGTGAATATTAAATGATAAACTCTTACAGGCATGAGGACTATGACAGGTGGAAATACAAAAATAAAGTTGGAGGAATAATAAAAGGCAACCATGAAGTCTGCAGAGGAAATCATCCTTAACTGAAAAATAAAAATACTATAGGCAGTCCCCGAGTTAGAAACATCTGAGTGATATATGACTATGAATATAGTCACCTATGAATGAAAGCTATTACAGGTAATAAGTAAATGTACCCGTTCCACCTTACATACAAATTCAAGCAAAGAACAAATTTACAGAACCAGTCTCATTCGTAATCCAGGGACTGCCTGTTTTTTATGACTCAAGTAGGAGCAATTGAATACTATCAAAAGGATGCCATAATATCAAGATAGGATGGCAGTGGTAGGCTTTGGAAAGACTGCAGGGAAGAAGTGAGTACAGGGAGAATTTGAATATAAGAAAAGGTGAGAAATTCAGAAAATGTGATAGACTATAAAGAGTACAGAGGAATAGGACTATCTGCTTAGTTCAACAACTAAAACACACAGCAAGTGAAAATGCATCTGGTATTTGTAAAGTAAGGTTCAAACATACCCTTTCAAGCAATGACAGAGTGGCTTTTAGAGCACCTTCAGGTCGTCCAAAGGGAAAACAGTATCTTTAAAAACAAAACAAACAACAAAAATGTCAAATATTTCATACCCAAGACTACTAAATAACTTCCACTTTTTTACTTGGCATTATTGGAGAACAATGAAATGAGATGAAAATAACATCTTCACATTCAGGACATTTTTAGCTATTAAAGTCTACCTAGCTCTTCAATTTCAGTGCCTTTAACAATACAGGTGTAAACTGTGATGAAAAGCTTCCCAAATTTTGATGATACATGTATTAAAATACAGTGAACCAAAAAAAAAAAAGAAGAAGAAGAACTTGAAGGGTCATTAGTAAAGGCATAATATGCATTCCCTAATAATGTCTTGTTTAAAATTTGTTGTTATTTAACTCTAAGAGACAATGAAATGATTCCCCCCATTTGGTGGTTTAGGATGGCCATACACAGAGGACAGTAACTTCTAGGACAAACAGGTTCCAGCTCTCTGCTTTGCTCGCTCACACTTGCCTATCTACCATGGTGGCGAACACTTCAGTCTCCTCGCACAACACACATAAACCCTCCGTGGTTCTTTTGTCAGCAGGGTGATGTATCCCGAGTATTTCCAGTCCTATGTATTCCTACCACACAGTCAACAACCAGAGGCCAGGTTATGGGATGTTCTGAAACCAGGGTCAGAGGCTGGAAGAGGGACTGGGCCACTCAGAAGTTCCTTGCTACAAGCTGGTCACAGGTTTATTGCTCTTTACAAGGAGGTTCCTCTTCAGGTCAATTTCCACTTACAGAGGACTGAACATCATGGCCATTTCATCCCTCTGGAGCTCCTTGCTTTGTTGAGCCAGATTCAGCAAAGCACCCTTCTGGGACTTCAGCTCCAGCCCCAAGATCAAGTGCTACTGGCAGCTGAGCTGTCTGTCCTTACACTGCCACCTTGCTCTGGTTTAGAAATCTGCAAACTAATAACTTAGAACTTTACTTATCTCCATATTTTTTCCATTATTCATGGACTTAGTTGACATGTTTTCTCAGATAATACAAATACTTTTTTACACTGTAATGTGAATGAGTTTCCCTAAAAATATTTAGTTTGTGACCAATTTTAAAGAAAAAAAAGATTTTCCCTGTCTTTTTAAAACAAAGCAATAGTTCAATTTATAGTAGGATTTGGATTTTAGTTTTGTGAAACTGTCATTGGTCTCAGACAAATGCAAATAAATATTACATAAATCTAGTCACTCCAATTTTTCTTTGAAAAAAAAAAAACCTACAGCCAATTTATTTGATAAGTTTCTCCTGGCACTTTTTAGCATTAGCATTAGCAAATTAGCAAAATAGCTTTAATCATTTTGTATACTATAAACCCTAATCCACGTTTAAATAAAACACAAATTGGGTTCTTGTAGTCCCCTCCCCCTGCTTAATCTTTTCAGTATATTTGCATAATCCACCCATTGTCTTTCCTATTGTTTATTTCCATTAACCTGTGGGTGACACATTTTATGAATGGAATGTTACTGATCCCAAGATTACATTTAGCATTTCAGGGCTCTGAGGTCCCACTGGGTATGTTCTGAATTAGCATTAGCTGCCCATGATGTGTAAATAATTCAACACATTTACAGAGTACAAGTAATCCTGAATCAATAAAGTACAGAAAATAACTACACAGAAGCTTAATTAATCTTTACAAAGCAAGTTTTAAAGAAGGGAATCATTTTGTTCTGCCTTTCAGGATAAATATTTGGGGTTTTTACCATTCTGAAAGCCCTATCACAGTAAAGCAAAGTGGAAAACACTCAATTATCAAATAAAATTCAACCACATTTAATACCTAATCTGAATAAACTGAAGTCACCCTTATTTCCACTTTCGTAATTTAATTTATATATATAAAAGATTGTGGCTAGGCTTGTCCGACATAGACTTATCCCTTGAGTAAGCCCTTTCTTTTCCTTATACATTTTTGAATATACTATGTTTTTATCAAAGTTAAATAGGCACATAGTCTAAAGACACTTCTTTAGTTTTAAATAATTTTTTTAATGAAAAACAGAAGTCCTTTACCTCCCCAAGAAATTTTTCTCTAAAAAAAAAAAAATGCAGTCAACTTTTAACTGATTTCTTTGGTAATTAAACTTTATAGCCTTACATTGTATACTAATATTTTTACTTCTTGATTTTTCAGTTTTAGATATCATACCATTAACTTCACACTGATAAAGAAGCACTTAGCTTTTATTTTTTAAATTAACTCATTTAAGGGGCACACAATGAACGGCACATATTTAAAATATATAATTTGATTAGTTTTGACATTTGTATATAATTGTGAAACTAACACCACAATCAAGGTAATTCAATGACTCCCAAATGTTTTCTCTTCACCATGAGCCAACTAATGATGTACTTTCCGTCAGCTGGATTAGTTTTATGTCTATAATTTATTATGGAGGGACCATTATAGTATTTATTTTGGGGGCCTGATTTCTTTCACTTGGTGTAATTACTTTGCTATTTATGCTGTTGTATGTATCAACAGCACATTCCTTTATATCACTGTGTAGTATTCTGTGTTGTTTATCCATTCCTTATTGGTTCATTTGGCTTATGAATATTCATATAAAGGTCTCTGTGTGGACATGTGCTTTCATTTCTCTTGGGAAAATACCAAGGAGTGGAATGGCTTGGTCACATAGTAAGTGTTTATTATTTTAAGAAACTGCCAAAATAATTTCCAAAGTGGGTTGAAACATTTTACATTCTTATCAACAGCATATGAGCGTTCCAGTTTCTCCACAAGCATGCCAACACGTTACATTTGCATTTGCTGTGTTTTGAATTTTAGTTATACCAATTGTTATGTAAAGTAATGTCACTGTCTTTTCACGTTTTTTTCCATTGTTTATGTTTGATAAAAAATGTGTTAAAACTAATTGGGTTAATTTCTTACAATTAAGTTTTAAGAGTTTATATATTCTGAATTAAAAATCTACTATAGGATATGTATTACTTTATCTTTTCATTTCTTTAGCTATATTTTTAGAAGAATGATTATTCCTAATTCTGGGGACATTTTACTTTTTCCATTTATGAATCATGATTTTGGTATATTACTTAAGAATCTTTACTTTGCCCAATGACACAAAGAAATTCTTCTACTAAATTTCCAAAGTATACTTATTTTGAGTTAACTTGTAAACCTAGGGTGAGGTATGACTCAAGATCAATATTTCGCATTTTACTACCTAATACTTGCAGCACCATTTTTGAAAAATTACACTTTGCAACCTGTCCTTGCACATTCAATGAAAATCAGCAGACTATATTGTGTGTAAGTCTATTTCTGAACTCTCAATGGCATACTCCCTTGATCACTGTAACATTACAAATCTTGAAATGGGGTGGTGTTATCATTCCAACGTTTCCCTTTAAAAGTTATTTTGTCTACGGGAAATTCTTTGCATTTATATACAAATTTCAGAATCAGGTTAATTTATATAAGACCCTAATGTGAATTTTCTGGTCTTTTGGGCAGAATAATTCTGCAATGCAGGATTATACCATGTACTGCACTTCTAAATCTAGCACTAAATGCCTGTCTCCCACCCCTGGTTACTGTGGCAATGAAAATTTTCCCTCATTCACTAACCCTAAGGTAGTGACCAGCCTCAGTTGAAAATTACTAATGTAGGGGAATAGATGCATGATATGTGCTTGGAGAATTAATCTTGAAATATTATGTGAAAGTCACAAAATCTAAGTTCTTCCTATTATACAGCAAGAAATGGAGACTTGGAATCACCCTATTCAAATGGTTAAAAAGAATTTTTGGGGGAGCATAGTCATTGAGATTTATATTTTAAATAAGCTTACATAAAATGATTCCACATTGCAAACATGACATGAAGATATATATATATATATATATTTTTTTTTTTCTCTGCAGTTTTTGGCCTGGGCTGGGTTTGACCCCACCACCTCCGGCATATAGGACCCGTGCCCTACTCCGTTAAGCCACAGGCACTGCCCGACATGGTAACATTTTATTGGGGCTAATAATAATAGTGATAACAAAAGAAAGTGTATTGGCCTATTTCTGTTTGTAACATTCGGTTCTATTGAATTCACTATAATCACAGAAAATGTACTGAGATATTTATTGCTCATGCTGCAAATGTTTCCTCATATCGACAGCTAATTTTTCTGTGCAAGGAACTGTGCCAGGTGCTTGTAGCCCATGTTCTCATAGACTATAAATACAAAGATAATTAATGAGCGAAGCAATGCATGTAATAACTATGTTACAAGTGACAAGTGAGGGACACAGATAATGAGTGCTAGAAGACTTCAGAACACTGTTTGCTGGAATCTTTGAGAAAGACCCCACTGTGGAGGTGGGATTTGAGGGTCTCCTGGTCTTGTAACCCAGAGAGAAGGAGCAGTAGTCACCAGAACTAGGGGGAAGGGGCCACGTAAGGATGAGAAATGCGAAAGGCAGGCAACAGGTGCAGTGGAATGGGCAGCCCAGAGGGCTGGGAGACCTAAGAGAGTTGGGGACACTGGATGGCAGGCCGGGAGGCAGACCGCAGACCTAAGAGTGAGGAGGAGGGAGAGATGGCTGACAATTCCTGTGCAGCAGAAAGACACAATCAACAATTTGTACGGGAAGAGAGGGTTGAGGGAAGTATGAAAGCAAATATTAACGAATAGAATACACACCAGATATGGTTCATCTGATAAGTATCTGTATTAGTGAATAGACTATCCATCTGAAAAGGCTTCTCTGATAATTATTTGTATTAAAGAATGGAATATACACCTGAAATGGCTTATCTGATTTTCTAAAAGGGAAGAGAGTCTCTCTTTTATCTCCTCAAATCTCTCTTTTTCTTCCACTGAAACAGTTCCGATTCCATCAGGCCTGAAAAAAACAACGAGAATCAGTAATTTATACTGAGGAAGCATTTACTTTTATATATTTGATACATGTAAATGTATTTCTCTAAAAAGTCCAAATAATTAAAGAAAAGGCTTATCAGTCCATAGTCTACATATTAATTGTGTGTATCGTACAAATTTATTGGAGATATTTGCAGCCATTTGCTCCATATAGTGATGTGAAATGAAAGGAATGAAATTATTCCTTTTACTCAGGCTTCAAGGTAAAGGATTACAATAAATATTTACTGGAGCTACAGAAAACAGTGACTAGTCCTTGAAAATAGCAGTGAAAAGGGTTTCATAGTGGCATCAAGCATTTGATCAACTAAATGAATGTCCTCTGAATGAAAATATTTTTAAAATACGCTGAATGCAAGCTGAAATGCTTCAACTGCTTCTCTTCCAAATAAAAATCAAGCTAACATGAAATTGGAGGTTTAATTTTAATTATTGTATGAAATACAGACATTTTGAATACATGTAGATGCTCTATCCTCTTGCTATTTGTTTGTTTAAATATGTGGCCATATACACAAAAATGAATATTAGAAAGGAAACTTATACAAAGAAGAAAGACTGGTTAGGTTTCTTTCTAAGATTATTGCATTTAACTAAATATCCCTATAGAATCAAAGTGAGTTTCATTAGGATCTGAAAAAGTAGCTATAAAGACCGAAAATAAATCTTTTACTAGGATTAGGATATAAAATATAATAGCACAGATTTAAAATTTATTCTGTATCAATTTAAGTATCTGTATTTATAGTAAAAATTTACAATCATCTAAAAAAATGTAACAATCATATAAAAAGTTAAACACGTCAATTTTATCTCTCTGTCTCTGATAATGTGCAGGGAAAATACATATTAATCACACATTCATTTCAAAGCCTGTTCATAGATTTTAACAACAAGATGCATTTCTTCTACTTAATAATTAACACCAATCATTTCCTACCTTATTAGCTTATTTGTCTAAAGATTATAGTTTCATTCCTCTAAACTTATATATTTATTGTTCCAATGTACTAATTTAATGGTTATATATAAAATGGGTAGACACAGGGATTATAAAAAAAATGAATGGTTAAAATAACTTTGCCAACAAGATTTCTATCTGATGCCCTCACTTAAAAAAATATGTAGATGTACTTATCACATGTACGTATGTTTATGTATATATGTTTGATGCTTGTTAACTACTCAATTAGGAGAGAAGCAATTAAACTTATGTCTGAATCATAATGACATATTGACCTTTGATTCATATCAAAGCATTGTTTAATTATGAGACATTTTCTCAATATAGAATAAAAATTTTTACTTCAGAAACTAACGTGCTGCTGGAATTTACGCTTTGAAAAATTTTCTTACAGTTATATTTCATTCCTAAGTAGGGAGTCATCAATTATTTAATTTCATCTTCAGAATAACACATCAATCACATTTATTCTATCACAATTCATTTTGGATGCTAATTATAGAAAAACTAGTCAAAAAATATTAGTCTTTCAAGTTCATTTAGGGAGGATAAAATTCTGATGCATAAATTAAAAAGCAGTGAACTATGGGCTAAAATTAATGTTTTATTTTAATTATTAATGGATTTCTCACATTATTATTACTTCTGAATCAACTCCCATGGAGCAAATGTTAGCAAAAAACCTAGACTATAACTTATGAATAAGTTCAACCGGGGGGTTTTACATAACCATTCATTTGGGAATTTGGACATTCAGACAAAAACTATTCCTAAATTTTGTTATTACATAGGTAGCAACAAAAACTCAGGTGGTTATTTCAGTAAACATGCCTAAGCAAATTTGACAAAAAGAACAAAGGACTTATCTTTACTATTCTGATGTTTGATATAATCCTTTGGCTTAGCTATCTGGCAAGTGCCATATGGTTACATTTAGGTTAATTTACCAGTTTGGTTCAACTGTCAAATAAGATCATGATCCACAATGATTAAGTTGTCCTGTCACATTAAATGTCACTGTGGCACACGGCCCACCTGACAGGACAGAGGCAGGTGTGCAGGTGTGACAAGTGCAAAGGGTAAGTTAGGGGAGCGCTCTTGTGTTAACCTTCTCTGAGATAACACACAGTGAAGGACCATTGTTTTATTGAGTTTACCACCAAATTAGGTATAAATCTGATAGGTTAAATGCAACATGTAACCATTTGGACTTGCTTTTATTTACATGTCCTTATTTTAGTGTCTATAGATAACAGTCTAGGTACTGAACATCAGATTTATGAAGTAGCTTTCTATATCTAAATTATTGGTAACAAACAGCAACTTTGCTGTAGTCCAGACTAAAGGCCATAGTTCCTCTTCATCATAATTCTTCCCAGTCAATGGAAATACTTCCCGTGTCATCAATATTTTCCTTGTCACTGTAATTATTTAAAAAAAAAAATAGCAGCTAGCAGTTACAGAACTTAAAATCTGCACTAGGCACCATGCTAGCTGTTTTATATAGAGAGTATCAGACTGCGTGCAGTAATCCTGTCTCTGGTTTTCCACTGAGGCTCAGGGAGTTTAGGTTACTTCACCAAGGTCACACAGCTTGAAAGTATAGAGACCTGAACTTGAACCTAAGTCTCTTGCATTCTCCTTCAGTTCAAAGTCAGTACTCTTAATTCCCATGACTTACTCTTTACCCTACATTTTCACAGAAAATAACACAGAACAATTAAAAAAAAAACCTCACTGAACCATGGAAGCCATATATGAGAAACAATAATGATGGAAATATTTGAATTACTCTTGCTTACATCAGGCATTTTCTATTTTACTTATATAAGGTGGTGAAAATTAACAAAATTTAAGAAATAATGCTAACACTGAATTGGTTAAAGACTTGAAAAAAAAAGGGAGTCCTAAAACTTGCTCATTCCTACATTATAAAATATGTTATTGCGGAAGGCATCAAGAAAATTTCAACTAGCTACATGTAGAGTCAGAGTAACAGAGATTTAAAAATTTATACTTTATACAAGCTTAATTTATAAGTTCATTTCTGTCAGCTTTCTTCAAAACGCAGCCAGAGCCTGACTGTGCCTCAACACGCCTACAGCTACTCTGCTGGTCCAGCCACTGTCAGTTTTCCCCGAGGATGGGTGTGGCTTCTTTGGTCTTTTGCTCTTTCTCCTTCAGCTCTTCTTTTGCCAAAATCTCAGCAAAACACTATTATGGGTCTTTTCAAGCATGAGACATATTCCGGTGCACCTTGGCTCAAAACCCTGTAACAGGGGCAGTCAACATAAAAGTCAAAGCCTTTGTAATGGTTTAGAACAAAAATCCCCAACCTTTTTGGCACCAGGGACCAGTTACATGGAAAATAATTTTTCCACGGATTGGGGTGGAAGGGATAGTTTCAGGATGGTGCAAGTAAGCACATTACATCTCCACCTCAGATTATCAGGCAGTCGATTCTCCTAAGAAGTGCGCAGCCCGATCCCCAGCAAGCTGAGTTGCCAGCAGGGTTCATGCTCCTGGGAGAATCTAATGACAGGAGGCGGAGCTCAGGTGGTGATGTAAGCCAGGGGGAGTGGCTGTAAATACAGATGACTGATGCTTCACTCACAGCTGTTCACCTCCTGCTGTGCCACCTGCTTCCCCAGCAGGCCATGGACTGGTACTAGTCTGTGGCCCAATGGTTAGGGACCATAGGTTTAAAAGACATTACGGGCCCCACCCCCCATTCTTACAGCTTGGCCTCTTGTATCCCACACTTGCCCTGTGCCTATACCCCAGCCGTGCGGGCCTCGTAGCTGTCCTCTCACAGGGCCTGCAACTCCAATCTCAGGGATTCTGCAGGTGTCGCTTCCCCTGCCTGGGAGCTGCTCCTCTAGGCAATCAAGGCACACACGGACGCACACACACTCACACACTCCCCTTGCTCATTCATTTCCTTCTGGTCTCTACTTACATGAGGATTAGCAAGTTTATCTACTTACATGAGGATTAGCAAGCTTATCTATAACCATTCTATACAAAGGTATATTTCCCATTCCATGGGACTTATTTCTTTTAATATGCATTGCTGCTGGCCAGTGTACACATGGCCACCATCTGACATTTTTCTCTTTCTCTTTTGTGCTGTATCCCTAGCTCCTAAAACAGTGGGTAGGGCATTGTAGATGTTCAATGTATTTATGCTGAGAAAAGAATAAGTGAAATATAAAAAAAATTACTTAAGATTATAAGAATTTAAAATTTTTTAACATGACAAATTATGCTTATCATGGCTTATTAATAGTATTAATAGGATGTAAATGATTTGGAAATTTTTTTTTTTTTGAGACAGAGCTTCACTATGTCGCCTTTGGTAGAGTACCATGGTGTCACAGCTCACAGCAACTTCAAACTCTTGGGCTTATGGGATTCTCTTGCCTCAGCTTCCCAAGGAGCTAGGACTACAGGTGCCCTCCACAATGCCCAGCTATTTTTTTGTTGCAGTTGTCATTGTTGTTTAGCAGGTCCTGCCTTGGTGTATGTGGCTGGTGCCATAACCACCGAGATATGAGTGCCGAGCCCATTTGGAAAGTTTTAACCAATATCTGTAGGTAAAATAGAAAATTCTGGCTCAGCGCCCATAGCTCAGTGGTTAGGGCGCTGGCCATATACACTGGGGTTGGAAGGTTCAAACCCGGCCCAGGCCTGCTAAACAACAATGACAACTACAACAACACAAAATATAGCCAAGTGTTGTGGTGGGCACCTGTAGTCCCAGCTACTTGGGAGGCTGAGGCAAGAGCATCACTTAAGCCCACGGGTTTGAGGTTGCTGTGAGCTGTGATGCCATAGCACTCTACTGAGGGCAACATACTGAGACTCTGTCTAAAAAAAAAAAAAAAAAATTGTGAAAAACAAACAGAAGTAGAGATTGTAGTTAAGTGTTCTGGGGAAAGGATCTCTAATAAAATTAGCATGTCATTATACTTAGCATCTTTAGCATTCATTTCTATTTTAATTAATAGCAAATAATTTACTTTAAATCTGAAGAATGTTTTCTCTTTAGATAATAAAAGTAAAAATAATAATGATTCTGTGACACTGATAAAAAGTCTATGTTACAATGTGGTTATTCAAAATTCTAACATCAAAGACCAATTTTCTGATTTGAACGTTAACTGGGGTTTAACTCTATGACTGATAATTAAATATTAAAGTGGTTCTAATGAGAAGGTAGGGTATTCTCATGTCTCAAGATTTAATATTTCTTCCATTCCTGGGGCCTACAGTTATTGAAGTTATATGATTCTAATAAAAATGAACTGCTCTGTGAAAGAAGTTTAAGAAACAAACAAATTATAAAACATAGATTAAAAGTAGATACACTTATTTTAATTACAGAAAAAAATCAAAGAAGGTATGACACGGGACTTCCTCCTGGTATTAAATCATAAGCAACTGAATATGGAACACTATTACCTGTTCTAATTATACTTCCATGATTCTTAAAAAGCAGAATGTGTACAATAGAACCTACAGCCACTGAAATTTAATAGTCTGATCTTCTATCCTCGTATGAGTCACATTCTGTTCTCAGAGAATCTCTCTCTCTCTCTCTCTCTCTCTCGTACACACACACACACACACACACACGTGGATACAGAGGCAGACATACCCATGTGCTTACTCACACAGTATCTTTTATGAAAGGCAAATTCATCCAAAAAATAGTTTATGGGGCCTATGCATGATAATTTAATTAAATTTCTCCATGAACTAAAAGATTCTGCAATTTGTGCTACTTATCAATCTGGTAGATTAAGACATTTTAAAACAAAAAACAAACAGTATCCATTTATCTATACTGAACATCTTGCCTCAATTACCAATTTCTCCTGTAACAAGTACAACATGAGCTCTAAAACGATGTTTTTAAAAGACAACTCTGGCACAAAAAGGATAAATAGTAATTCATTTTCCATTACCTCGGATGACTTTGGAGTAGAACAAATAAGAAATTAGTTTCTACAAAGATAAAGAACAATTACACTAAAGATTAAAAAAGATTAAAGAGAAGAAGGGTTTAAAACAGGGCTGCAGAATCTGGTATTCAAGCCAAAGAGAAAATATCAATGAGGGGATTTGTTTAAATATTGAGTTATGGCTCAACCTAGTAGCTTTACTACCCTTGTGTGAACAGTTTGCAGTTCACATGTTATATTGTGAATAATAAAGATTGTCAGAGGTTTATAATAGCAACAAAAACCAATTTGGGCATGTTTAATATCAATTTCTGTTTGGTAAATTTAAGTAAAGAAGGCTCACTGGGTGTCATCATTTTCCAAAACACGTTGTGAGGAATAAAGATTCTGTAAGATGCCAAGAAAATACATTAAACAGCTCAGACATTTTTTGAACAATACAAATTATGCAAACATTTCAGAGGTTCATAGTGCAACCAGGTACGTGAAGGAGTCCACAGAAATCTGATAGTAAAATCTGTTTAACTTTGTTTAGAAAGCACTTTCCAAAATCATTTAGTCATGAGCTCTCACCACCTCTCCTACTTAAAAATCATTCTTTAGCATTGATAAGCATTTTTTATACTTCCAGAGTTATTCCTACGACCTTCCTACATGGACCACCTTAAGTTGACGTAAATTTCATAGGCCAGACATGCACCACACATATGTATCAGTCTGGTAGGCCTAGGTCCTTATGTTGACCCTCTGTGAATGTTGACTAGTTTGTTACAGTCCCTTGGGTGGTCAACTTACATCGGTTCTATTGTATTATTTACTATAATATTTTCTATGGTTATTTTTTCAATTTTTACCAGCAGACAGCTTGTAGATACTTGATGGATAAAGGTGTCCTTGGCTTTATAATCTCTGGGTCCAGAGTGCTCAGGAAGTTTGGGATTGAATGAACATACTGGAGTTAATAGTGTACATAAAAGTCTGATTAGATGGATGAGAGATTTCTTTTAATGACTCCACTCCACTCATATATACACCCCTATAACTGATGGGGTTAAGTTTGTCTTGGAAGTTTGGTGGTTTGTTGTATAAGATTATTTCATAAGCAATGAGTAGGCAAATGACAAAGTTTGTGGTGCTTTTGAGTTTCTCACAGGCTTCTTTTCACTTGCCCTCGCCTATGAGGAATGTGTGGCATCTTCACTTCCTCCGAAGAGAGCTAGAAGGGGAAAGACACCTGCAAGGTGGTGTCTCTGCATTGTCAATTCTGCCTGCAGCACAGCAGCTAAAGTCACTTTGCACTCTGTGTATTTCCCGCCAATAGCCATTAGTGAACACAACAAAAAGGAGAGGCTATCACAGCACGAGAATAAAGGACAAAAGATGATGAGGGAGAAACCAACCCCTTCTTTTTTGTTTCCCAGCTTATAATACCTCCTGCTGTTTCAACAAAAGTGACACATTATTTGGCTAGCTATGCATGTCACATAAACATTGTCTTTTCACTTCCCCTGAACTTTTAAATATTTTGTAAAAAATTTAAGTTGATCCCTATGCGTTCACTGACATAGAAGAAATAGTTTTTCTATGAGAACTATTTTAGAAGATAATATTCTGAAACCATTTTCTTCTTGTTTCATAAACACTCTTTCCTCATAATTTTCTCCCTATTTGGATGTTTTAATGCATTCCAATTTCTATGGAGGCTTTCAACAATGAAAGCAATAATCTGATTCTATGACACGAGATCTTGGGACTTAGTTTTTGTGTTAGAATGGTGATAAACAGGCCAGGGACCAAAAAGTGTTCAATAATTGGCCTCTCCTGGAATCAACCAAATAAAGAAATTTACATCTTTTATACTAACGTGGATTGGGGTAGAACACATTCTTCTTAGTAAAGCATCACAAGAATGGAGAAGCTAGCTAGACACAGTGGCTCATGCCTGTAATCCAGCACTCTGGGAGCCTGAGGAGGGCAGATTGCTTGAGTCTAGGAGTTGGAGACCAGCCTGAGCTTGAGCTAGACCCAGTCTCTAAAAGAAACATAGCCGGGCATTGTGGCAGGTGCCTGTAATCCAAGCTACTCAGGAGGCTGAGGCAAGAGGATCACTTGAGCCCCAGAGTTTGAGGTGGCTGTGAGCTGTGATGCTGCAGCACTCAATCCCGAGGCAACTGAGTGAGACTCTGTCTCAAAAAAAAAAAAAAAAGAAAAGAAAAGAAAAGAAAAAGAAAGAATGGGGAAGCAAGAATCCAATGTACTCAATTCTAATATGAAAACTGTAGGTGATCTAATACAAGGTGGGGTGTAGGCTAACCAGGGAGCCGGGCGAGGGGAGAAGGAAGGGAATGGATAGGACATGCTGTATGGCGCACTTCATGGGGGCGGGGCACGATCGTAAGAGGGACTTTACCTAACAAATGCAATCAGTGTAAACCTAACTTTTTGTACCCTCAATGAATCCCCAAAAATAAAAAAAAAAGGAAAAAAAAACTTTTTGAACTAATGCAAATTAAAACCATTCATTTAATTATTCAACAAATAGTCAGGAAGTACCTAGCCAGGTCATAGGAACAATATAAACACAATACAAACGATCCCTCCCCCAAAAGTGTTTATAGTAGGGAAAGGAATAAAAAAATGAAAATCAGACAAGTATACAATTACATGGAAGAAAGGTAAAAATACGAAGGTTTGATTTAGTTTGGAATGTCAGGGAAGGATTCAGTTTGAGTACAAAAGAGTTAGGTAGAAACTGAAGCACAAGGGTATATGGAAAGGATTCCAAGAAGTTCTCCATGAATACATCCACAGTTTTTTTTTTTTTGCAAAATGCAAATTTCATCACCTGACTACTATTGCCAGCATAGTGGATAGACTTGATACCCCCCAAATTCTTCTTCATTATAAAACACTTCCATACTATAAAAGTTACAACAAACATAGGTTAAATGTAGTTCTACACTTATAAGAAAGCAAATTAATTCTCCCAAGATCAGAAAAACAAAAAATAAACCAGAAGCTGAAACCAGAGTAGGAGTAAATCTGAATACCAGGGCTTCCCTGGGAGCAAATGTCAATACCAAGAAGTCTTTACAACTATGTTCAAGGGAACAGACCCCTGGGGGCCATAGAACAATTTGGGGTGGGTTGCTGAGCTTCAGATGCCTGCATAAAAATGAGACCCTTGAATGGCTGGCTATACTATCAGTGAAAGGATGTTAGTACCACCTAACACTAAGGAAAACCAAGAAAAAAAAAATCGTCTTTGGAAGGGTGCATTCTCAACCTAGTCCTTGTAGAATTCACACAGATTCATTTCAAGAATATGTGCTTACTACAAAAAAAAAAAAAATGCTAGTTACATAGGAAAAGTAGAGAACATGGAAAAAGCATTGGCAGAAACAACAGATATAAAAACTTAGAAATTTCAGTTACTTGAACAGTAAAACAGTTAATGACAAAAAGGTCTAAGGACAAAATCTGGAAATCAAACCTGGAAAGGAATAAGACAGGTAATGAATGTCACAGTTCTGGATTAGAGCTGGAGACATCAGCATGGACTCACAGATCAGTATATATACAGGTATCTCCTAGCTCTGTCCACCAGGAGGGCCTGGACGATGCGTGGTCCTGGTAGAAATGAGAGTATCTGCCTCTCAGGTCCTAGTTTCTAAGTACAAGTCTCTAAAAAAAGGAATCAGAGGTCCCTGGAGAACTGCCCAACTTTTAGGTTGGGATACGGACAATACAAAATGAGCTTGGAACACCAGAAAGTTAAACAAAATACTAAAAAACCAAAGGTTAGGGAGCACCAAAGGGAAGCAATGTGAAAGAGCTCCCAAAGGGTAACACTGGAACAATCTGAGCAACAAAATAATTTAGGTAGTGTTAGATGATGGCCCAAAGCATGAAACAACTATACGTGATTCTAAACAGATGTAAATAAATAGTTAAATAAATAAGTAAACAGGAGAGAAGAGACAAATCTTCCTTATAGAAGAATTCCAAATAATAGTTCCCCTTCTAGCAGGCAGGGTTTAATTCCTCTGTCCAGTATCTGTTGAACTTATTGATTTACTTCAAAATAGAGCGTGGAGAAAAAAAATAATTTTTACAGAGGAGCAACCTGAAAAGCACTACCCAGATGTCAGGCAGCTATGGTGTACTCCCTGATCTGATGTGTTATGATGGGTATTTCTTTATCCATTCACCCACTGATACACAATGGAATATTAGTCAGCCATAAAGAGAATGAAATCCTGTCATTTTTCAGCAACATGGATGGAACTGGAGGTTATTATGTGAAGTGAAATAAGCCAAGCACGGAAAGATAAGTATTGCTCATTGTCATCCATATGTGGGAGCTACAATAGTTGACAGATACCTTAAAGATAGAGAGGAGACGGGTGTTTACTAGAGGCCAAGAAGGGGAGGGTTGAAAAGAGGTTGATTAATAGGATGTAAGCACTCAAATTTGTACAAATAATCAACACATTGAACCCAATAATGGCATAAATGTATTTATGATCTATGTACAAATGACTTAAAATAAATAAAAAAATTCAACACTACAGATGTACCTCTTTGAAAGTCTGATTAAACTCATAAAATGATACTTAGTATAACATTTGCAAAGCATACTATTATATATCTGAAAATAATGCTTTAAATTGTTTTGTCAATAAACTTGTTTTATGATAGATCAAAAAAAAAGAAAAGAGGTTGATTAATCAGTATAAATATATAGTTAGGAGAATTAATACTTAGTGTTTGTTAGACTAGTAGAGTGACTATAATTAACATTAATCCATGGTACTTTTTGAAACAGCTAGAAGAGAATAATTTGAATGTTTCTAACATAAAGAAAAGGCAAATATTTAAGGTGATGGTTGTCCCAATTATACTGATTTTTATCTTTATACATTATATGAATGTATCAAATTATTACATGTACCCTGAAAATATGTACATCTATTACATATCAGTAAATGGGGATATTTCATCTCTTTTCAAAACCCCCAAACTCCAGGATAATCATGAAAATGTCAGACAAGCTCGAATTGTGGAACATACATCAAAATACTTGCCTAAGACTCTTCAAAACTGTCAAGGACATGAACAACAAGGGAAGACTGAGAAATTGTCACAAATGATGACCAATAAATGGAATTTGGTATCCTGAATTGGATCTCAGAACACAAAAAGGACATTAATTAACAGTAGAGTGCCAATGTTAGTTTCCTCGTTTTGACTAATATTCTAGGGAAATGTATGATGATAACATAAGAGGAAAGTGAAATGTTGAAAATCTCTGTACTATCTTTGCCACTGTTCTGTGATCTAAAATGATTCTAAAATTAAACATTTATTTTAAAAAGAAACAATATAGAGTTCAATAAAGCCAAAAGTCGCTCCTTTGAAAAGACTAGTAAAGGTGGTAAACTTGGGTGGTAAGATGGATTGAAGGGAAAAAAGAGAGAGGAGGTAAAAATAAATAAGAATAGAAAAGAGAGGTGGCACCTGTGGCTCAAGGAGTAGGGTGCCGGTCCCATTATGCCAGAGGTGGAGGGTTCAAACCCAGCCCCGGCCAAAAACCAAAAAAAAAAAGAATAGAAAAGAGAGATACCTTCAGATAAAACAAAAAAAAAAATAAAGAAAATAAACTGAAGAACTTAGTATCAATCAATTTGAAAACTGAGGTGAAACCCATCATTTCTTTTTTTTTCTTCTTTTTTCTTTTTGTAGAGACAGAGTCTCACTGTACCGCCCTGGGGTAGAGTGCCGTGGCGTCACATGGCTCACAGCAACCTCTAACTCTTGGGCTTACGCGATTCTCCTGCCTCAGCCTCCCGAGCAGCTGGGACTACAGGCGCCCGCCATAACGCCTGGCTATTTTTTTTGTTGCAGTTTGGCCGGGGCTGGGTTTGAACCCGCCACCCTCGGCATATGGGACCGGTGCCCTACTCACTGAGCTACAGGCGCCGCCCCCCCATCATTTCTTAGAAATTCATAGCTTGTTACATATTACCCAAGAATAAATGGAAAGCCTGAATAGTTCTGTAAATGCAAAATAAACTGGTGCAACAGTTAAACATGTTTCCACCAAGAGATCCCCACGCCAGAGGGTTTAAAAGATGAGTTACTCATAAACTTACAAAAACAAGACATTCAAATCCTGCCCAGAATACTGTGGGATAGCTCCTCATTTCACTTTATATGGCTACAATAAACTGGATATCAAATCCTAAGGGAAACAGCATAAGAAAGAAAAATAACAAGCCAATTTTGTACCAGCATAGATCTAAAAATGCCAAACTAGGCCACAGTAATGGTAAACTGTTTCTTGTTTCTATATAACAGCATTGTATACTACGTTACTGAAAAACTTAGTGTGTTAGAAAACTATGGATCTAACTCAAGACGCAAAACTGTTTTCTACACCTAACTCTACCACTAAGAAGACTCTAAAGATACCTCATTTCTGTGTCTGGTTTCTTTAAAACAGTCTAATATACACTGAAGAATCCCTTTTGTCTTGTCTTTTCCCCAGTCACTTACCTTCAGTAGGCTCTTTAATCCAGTATTTCAGAAAAATCCGGGAGATTTTGCCACCCTCCGACTGGGAGTCTAATTTTTTTTTTTTTCCTCAGCAACATGAGGTGAAGGGCTGGGAGGTCCCAGATCTTCCCCAGAGCTTTTCCCTGCAGTCGTGGATACCTGAAGCACTGACTTGGTGCTCTTCCATTTCTATCCTCCTGTTGGAAACTTGCCTATGGTGTGTTGTTGCAACAATGATGCTCTCGACATTCACCCGAGCACTGTCAGAGTTAAATAGAACAATCCCGCCAAGCTCACTTACCTAATACACTTTATGTAAAATATCACCACTTGTTTTTTAAGCAATATCTTATCACTTACAGAGTGCTCACAGGATTTTATTTGACCTATTTGAGAACTATGTCAAGTAGGTACCCTGATGCTCTATGTACAATGAACAGGTGGGACCTTGACCAACTGCTCAAGGTCAAATAAGTCATAAACAGAAGAACCAGGACAGGAACACAGATGATCTGACTCTTAGCTCAGTGCTATTTTTAATGCACCAAGTCTGACCCTACCGCTGTGCTTTCCTTTTTCTTTGTTTTGTTTTGAAAAGCATTAGTATCTTGCTACACTACTGAACTTAAGGTTAGGTGGGTAGAGATGTTATTGCTGGGAAAATTTGATGAAGGCAGATTTAGGGTTGTTCTTCTGTTTTTGATAATATAAAAAAAGATCCTTCAGTGCAGATTTAAAATATATTCCTTGATAGTTACCCCTTCTGCCTTTGTGCCTTTAACCCAGCAGTTCTCAACCGTCATGACCCGTAGGAACTGTATTAAAGAGCTGCGGCATTAGGAAGGTTGAGAACCACTGCTTTAACCCATCGGATGAAATCTGTCAGGCCACGTTACATAAGGATAACCTCATCTATGACAGGTGAGCTGGTGCCTGCTCTCCACAAAGGAAGTCTCCAGATTTACAATGTGTGTGGCACATACGACTTAGAGCAGCGATCTCAACCTGTGGGTCGGGTCAGGATGGAAGTTTCCCGTCCTGACCCACAGGTTTCTCTAAGTCCTATATCTAAGACTAGAATGAAAAAGTGCTAGTGAATATTTCTGTGGATCCTGTTTGATACGGTTAGCTCAAATTGTGGGGCATATGTCAAAATACTTGCCCAGTACTCTTCAAAACTGTCAAGGACATGGACAATGTAAGACTGAGAAATTGTCAAAAATGATGACAAATAAATGGAATTTCGTATCCTGAACTGGATCTCAGAACAGAAAAAAGGACATTAATGAAGATTTAGGGTTGTTCTACAGTTTTTGATAATATAAAAAAAGATCTTTTAGTGCACATTTATATTCTCCATAAAGTTTCTCTAAGTCCTATGTCTCAGACTAGAACTAAGAAGTGCTAGTGAACGTTTCTGATGATCCTGTTTGATACAGTTATCCATGATTTAACTAAAAAATGCATCACTGCTTCTAAAATTAGAGGTAAGAAGTCAGGGCACAATTTCTAAGGTGAATTGTTAGCATCTGTGAAGACAGGGCTATTGTGATATGATGCTTTGATTGATGCCCATTAAGGTAGACAACTACCCTGTGAAGTGATCTGGAATCCACAGAACACAGAGGGTATTTTATATATAAACTGCAGTGATGCTGTACTCTTGTCCCCTGCACTTGAAAGCGAGCACATCTGGGCCGGCCTTTGTCAGGCAGGCAGCAGCTCTGCACGGCCCTAGGAGACCACAGACGCATCACTGACTACACTGGGTGTCTTACATTAAATTGGAACATAAAAGCCATTTTATGCTGCTGCTTTTGTTTCTCCACCCTCAGCCTGACTAACAAAACCACGATGTATACCCACACACGTCAGCCTAGAACTTTGCCCTGGGATGCATTGTCCCTGAAAGTCTCTTTTCTCCTCCCTGCCAGTCCTCAGCAGCACTGTGGCTCCCTGAGTGTTGTGTTCTTCACAGACGTGTGGCTCTCATCCTGCGTGAGTGTGGCCCTTTCTGTCCTTGACTCATTTTTGCTTTCTTCCTTTTTATTTTCTCTCTCGTCTTCAGTCTTAGTACCAGCCAGACCTTTTCTGTTTAACTCTATTCTTTTATTTCTGAAACACTCAAAGTGCTTTTCAGAGAAGATGTATCTGAACAGAAAGAACACACCTAGAGAGCTCAGCGCTGTGTAATAGGATGCGCTCCCTGAAAAACTTCACATCCAGACAGCACTGCTGTCCTTCACTGCAGTAACAAAAGGAAATCTTTTCTTCTTTTGAATTTACAACAGAGGTAGTTGGAGTAATGAGCAAAATGACTCTCTGAGTATATGTCTTGACAGATATAAAAATAATCAGTAAAAAAAAAAAAAAAGACCATGGAAACACTGCAGAAAAGTCAGACTTAACATTGACGGTATTTTTAACAAAAGTCTATATAAATATCAGATGCTACAGACATGGAGCAAAGAAGCACATTGGCAACAAGGGGAGGTTGCTAAACCCTGAATGTCCCATTAGCAAAGAAATTAAGACAATAATTACCTATACATTGAAATATTTCTCTACTTAGCACGTGGCACATTCCTAACTACTTGTTTTTCATGTTTTTCCTTGTTTCACAATTTACATCCTCTTAGGCTATGTGACAAAGGAAAATACATTTGAACAACACAGTAATCAATACCAATAATAGTACTTCATAATTTTCTAATACCTTCATATTAATGACGTTTATGATAACTTTGAGTTTCAGAATGATTAAGTGATTTGTCAAACATGGGTCTGTTTGCAAATTTTGGTGCCGGGATAGAAGAAGAAATCTTTTGCCTCTTTTTATTCTTTCTTTCTTTTCTTTTTATTAATCTCACATTTTTTATTTTACCAGGAATATATTAAGATTTGTAATACACTTGTTCATTAGAGGAAACTTACAGGGAAAAAAGAAAAGTTGGAAGGAAAAATAATCACCCATTATCCTAATGCAGGAAAAAACAAACTAGCTCTGGGTTTGCCCGTGAACTTCAAGCATCATGATTGGGGTGATAAAAAACAATAAACACAGAGCTACAACATGCCCAGCTGATGGTGTGTCCAGGTAACCCAGCTCCACCCCACCAAGATAAGCTCAGACAAGCACGGTTCCTCTGAACCCAGTTGCACACTCCAAAAACCACAATCTTTAAGGCCACAGATTCCTCTTTGTCTACCTTCCTCTTGGTGAAAGAATTAAGCTTGGAATAAGAATAACTTTATGTGGCCTGGTGCTGTGGCTCACGCCTTTAATCCTAATACTCTGGGAGGTGGAAGGGGAGGATTGCTTGAGTTTACAGTTTCGAGATTAGCCCGAGGCACTGTGAGACCCTGTCTCTACAAATATAGCTGGGATTTGTGGGGGGGAAGGGGGCACCTGTAGTCTCAGCTACTTGGGAGTCTGAGGCAAGAGAATCACTTGAGCCCAAGGGTTTGAGGTTGCTGTGAGCTATGATTCCAGTGCATTCTATCAAGGGTGACAAAGTAAGACTCTGTGTCAAAAAAAAAAAAAAAAAAAGGCTTTATATGTGGGAGTTACAGAAGAAAAAATTCAGCACCTGGTGTTTATGTACCATAAAGTCATTACTGTGCCTCGCTCAACTCTTATTTTCTTTTTTTTTTTGGCCGGGGCTGGGTTTGAACCTACCACCTCCGGCATATGGGACCGGCGCCCTACCCGCTGAGCCACAGGCGCCGCCCTCAACTCTTATTTTCTACCAGTGGAAAGGAGAAGGAAAGTGGCTACATTTAGAGGCTGCATTTTTCTACCCTAGACAGCCAGGATCTATGGGTTGACTAGCTAAGCGGAAGCACTAATGCCCATAACGTAAGGATTTTTGCTTAGGTGCTCTCCTCAGCAACCTCTCTCTCTCCTATTATGACATCAAGTCCACAGGTCCCTGGTCTTTGGCAATTGGAATATCCCATCTTGAAAGTATTCCATTTTCATGTCAATAGAACAAAAGTGTTCTATGGACAACTTCAAGGTGGAACAAATGTACTATTTGATAGACTAAGAAACACTATTTCTAAACCTATGAGAAGATGAAATCTCAGGGGAGTCAGAGGATGTCTGCATATTGCTGGAGGCTTTAATAAGTCAGTCCCTGAACAAAGGCCTTATGCTAATGACGTGTGGGGGTTTTTTTTGTTTTTTTGGGGGGTCCACATATATGGTTTCCTTCTGATTACTTTGAAAGAAATTTAGTTGTGGGCCCATAAGTAAATAAATATTAGTATAGTTGAGTATAATTTACTAATCACTTTTTTTTTTGATTTATCAATAGAAATTTATTTCTCAGAGTTCTGAAGGTGTCTAGGATACAGGCAGAGCCAGAGCAGTGAGGTTCCTGGTGAGGACTGTTTCCTGGGTTGAAGATAGCCCGTACACTTACATGGCAGAGAGAAAGGCCATCGCTGGGGGTCTCTTTTTGTTTTTTAATTTTGGCGTATTATGTGGGTACAAATGTTTCAGTTATGTGAACTGCTTTTGTATAATTTGAGTCAAAGTTATAAGTGTACCCCTCACCTGGACAGTGTGTATTGCACCCATTAGGTGTGAACTTACCCCTCCCCTCCCACCTGGTTGCTTCCCGTTGAGTTTTATTACCAAACGCGCACATGGGTGTCAATCAGCTTTTATTCTTTCATTGTGGCAGCCTGGCATTTCTGAATGACATCAGTAAACATTACAGGAAACACCATAACTTTCACCTTATCTTGGATAACTTCTACCCTAAAATAAGGTTCACATTTCCCTAAAACCCTCTTTAAAAAACCTTCTTTCCTCCTTTCACCTTCTTAAGCTATGTCACCTAAATGTTGAATCAAGGATTGATGCAAATTTCTGTCCTAAACACCACCAGAGATACTGAAATGTATACATAGCTTGATCTTCTGGAAAGTGGATTTAATGAACGTGTAATATGAAAGATAATATATGCATGAACATATAAACATATCTCGAATTACACATTACAGAGTATCATTATAAAGAAAACAAAAGTTTTACAGAATAAAAGTAACTATGGCAACCTCAAGATTCAAATCAGGCTGCCTCCCAGGCAGTGGGCAGCAGCTCCCAGTTGCCTCAGTAACTTCCTATTACAATGTGTCTCAAACACATAAATTTTAGGGGCACATCAGCTGAATTTCTCACTTAATGTTGTCAATTTAATTTTACCTTTCTATGGTGATGCCTACAATAATCTGATTAAACAATATTCTTTGGTTGTGGCTGTTTCACTGCAGTCTCTTACCCTCTTACCTTTCCGAGTGCTGCTTACCCTGGAACGCTACTCTCCTGGCCGCTGCTAGGCAGAAAGAATTAAGACAGAGTGAGGAGGTATGAGGAAGTTTCAGGAAAACAGCCCCTGACATTGGCTATCAAAGGTTGGTTATCCTCACTGGTCCCTGTACCCCAGATCTTCTGAGTAGAGATCGTTTAAATTGGGGTAATAAATAACTACAATCAGCAGCTTTCCCTAATTGCCAAGCGATGCTGGGCTACCTAATAAGGCAAAAGCCTGAACAGATGGATATTAGAATCAGTCTTATTTTACTAAGGGCTGAGAAATGGCAGCATTGGGGACTTCAACAAATATTTACTGTGTACCCACAACATGCAAAGCACTGTGTTAAGGTAATGAGTAGGATAACGGACGAATGAGGACTAGTAGATTTGAACTTTAAAATGACCTAGAGGAAAAGAAGCAGGTGTGTGTGTGCGTGTGTGCACGCGCACATGTACACATGTATTTAGCACACAAGTACACACGACAAAAGTCATAAGCAAAGGCTTTTATTATTTGTATGAGTTAACAGAAGTCTTCTGAGAAGAGTTTTGTGATACTGGGGAAAAAAAAAAAAAAAAACTTTCAGGTGGTGCCTATCGCTCAAGGAGTAGGGTGCCAGCCCCATATACCAGAGGTGGCAGGTTCGAACCCAGCCCCAGCCAAAAAAAAACTGCAAAAAAAAAAAACTTTCCATGGAGAATAAACAGGTTGTCCTGGGTGATACGTGAAGTTTAAGTAGAAAGAATGGGATAATAATGGGAAAACATTGCTACTATAGCTTGGACTTTGTATTTAATAATCAAATGAAAATCACTGAAATACTTTTGAAAGGGGGCATGGTTAAAGTTAATCTATAATTTGAAGGTGTCTGATCGAATACCATAGAAAGAAAAAAATTAACATAGTGATAAATTAAGATGTACAGACATGAATCAAAATGAAGGCCAGAATCATTCCAGATAAAATGAAAATGGAAAAAGAGAGAAATTTGAGAGGTATTATGGAGATATAATACTGACACTGGAGAGTGAGGAGGGTGAAGCAGGAGAGGCGGCTATTGGATCAGAACCTTAGAAATCCAGTTCAGGAAACAAGCTACCCTGAGTGACACGAGAAGTTTGGCTGGGAAGATGAAGAACAGAAGGTTAGCTGGATGGGATAAACGATCAGTTAACAGTTTTGTGAACACTCACGTGCCAGGCACGATGTTAAGTGTTTGATGTTTATTAATGCACTTCATCTCTACCATGATGTGTGACTGAGGAGAGAGATTATTATTATTTCCATCTCACACGTGGGGAAGCTGAGGCACATGCTAAGAAACTTACCCAGGGCAGCGCCTGTGGCTCAAGGAGTAGGGCGCTGGTCCCATATGCCGGAGGTGGCGGGTTCAAACCCAGCCCCGGCCAAAAAAAAACCACACACACACACAAAAAAAAATCACCAGGCACAAGAAACTTACCCAGTACCATGTAGTTAGGGAATGTTAATGGGAACCCAGATGGTGTGACTTCAGAATTAGCTACCCCTGTACTGTGTTGTGAGGCTCCCTGAAGCTTGAGAGTTTTGTGGGAAGAAGTGTAAAGAGGGGGAGATGAGGAATGGTTAAAGCAAGGTCAAAAGGGATGTGATGACAGGCACCCTCTTTATAGGAGGAGGCCTCACAAAGGCTCTCTGAGGACAACATTAAGAAAAGAGAAGGAGTGTGATGTGGGCAATTTTTTTTTTTTTTATTGTTGGGGATTCATTGAGGGTACAATAAGCCAGGTTACACTGATTGCAATTGTTAGGTAAAGTCCCTCTTGCAATCATGTCTTGCCCCCATAAACTGTGACACACACCAAGGCCTCACCCCCTCCCTCCATCCTTCTTTCTGCTTTTCCTCCTCCCCATAACCTTAGTTGTCATTAATTGTCCTCATATCAAAATTGAGTACATAGGATTCATGCTTCTCCATTCTTGTGATGCTTTACTAAGAATAATGTCTTCCACTTCCATCCAGGTTAATACAAAGGATGTAAAGTCTCCATTTTTTTTAATAGCTGAATAGTATTCCATGGTATACATGTACCACAGCTTGTTAATCCATTCCAGGGTTGGTGGGCATTTAGGCTGTTTCCACATTTTGGCGATTGTAAATTGAGCTGCAATAAACAGTCTAGTACAAGTGTCCTTATGATAAAAGGATTTTTTCCCTCTGTATGTGGGCAATTTTTAAACTCAGGAGTACACAGTTGTGGAGCCAAGATTAGATGATTTTTTTTTTTTGTCATCTCGGTGAAGCGATTGGTGAGGTCACTGGCTGAGAGGGCTAAAAGGGGATACTTGTTCCTAAAGCACAGTTAGGGAAGGGGCTAGAAGAAGACACTACATAAAACCCATTATTTATCTTGTTTTATGAGTGAGAGTTGATTCCACAGAGGAAAAGAAAGGATCAAAAGGTATGTACAAATCTATCCACACATCCTAGCCAGGCACACATCCACACTGCAACAGGGATCACAGGGATACCTGTAGCCACGCAGACTCCAGTACTAGGTTTGTGCACAAGAATTAAAAGGCAAGTTCTAATCTCATAGACCTTTCTCTCTCTCTCTCTCTTTCAAGTGGCTTAACCAGCAAAAAACCAAAGTGCAGCCCACCTAAATAAACAGCATACTGATGTGCATTTTTCCTTTGTCATTTTTTTTCCCTCCTAAGAAATGTTTGCTCTTTAAAATCTGTTACCAGGTGATAATAGCCAAGCACATTTCTCTCTGTGTCTTTCATAGTCACCCCCACACATTTCACCGCGTATTTGCAAGTAAAAGTACCTGTTGCCGTGCACGTGAGAGGCACAGAATGCAAAGCTGTAATGAAGCAGGGTAGGGTCAATGACAGCACCATTTTCTGAATGTTCCATCAGTTCTGTAAGGTAGCAGAGATGTCTGTGACAGCCTCGCACACAATAACGGGCACAGTACTCATCTAACACAAAGACTTGGCCAGGACTAAACCAACCCTGTGAGGGGAAAGAAAAAAAGAAAAGAAATGATAAATGTCCATTTCTTTCTATATTAAGATTCACTTGTCTGTAAGCACTTTCAGGCATTAGAAACAGAAGCTGCACAAAAGTGTCTTTTGACACTTACTTTATTAGCGCTACATTTCACGGTATTTTTAGAAGAGCTCAGGTCATCAATTTTGGAGCTGATTTAGGACCCTGGCCACCTAATGCTTTTTTCTGTTTATTGCTGCTGTTATGAAGTTGAGCAAATTGAAGTTATGTTCAATTTGCTCTTCTTCACTGCCATTCGAAAGTAGTCAAATTTATTCATAGGATCTAAACAAAGAGTGATTCTAAGAAATTCACTCTTGTTACAAATCAATTAATAAGAGAATGTTAGGGAGGATACTATATTTGAAATCTCCTCCTTACCAAAAGCATTTGGTAAAGTGAACTCAAAGAAAATGTCAGTAAATCTGCTAGAGGTATATATATGTACCACTTCAGAACTTAAATATCTGAGATATTTTTTTCATTCCGTTTGTCTTTCTACAACAAATGATATCACCAATATAACAGGGTGGATGTTTTACATCAGTAGCTTGTGATCACCCTGAAATGAGATGTTATAATGTGTGAGTGTGCGTGTGTGTGTGTATGCACGCCCTCTGCAACAGCAGGCCGCTGGGTGGCTGACACTGGAGGGCAGGATTAGGCAGACTTGGTTTACAACCTATCTCAATGGATTATATAGATTTACATGGTTTAATTTAAAACACTAAGGGATAAGAAGGGAGAATGGAGAAGTTTTTTTAAAAAGGGGGCAGAATAATCATGCAAAAGAAGGAAAAGCACAGCAAGAATAGGAGAAAGATGAGAAGACAATAAAGAAAAGGAGAAAGAGGAAAGAACCATCATGCATGGTAATTATTATGATTTTCTCATCATGAATAAATAAACTAAGGTTTAGAGGTATTAAGTGAACTGTCTGAGACCACCCTGCAAACTAGTGGTGGAGGCATGATTTACACCCCTGGTCCTCTGTCCCCAGACACTGCAGTCATATCACACTTACTCCCTGTTAGGTGTAGTGGAAGACACCACCGTGTTCTCCTTAGATCACATATTACACTTGGGAGCATCAACAAAATCACAATACTTTTTGATAGTTCAGTAATTAACACCTTTCAATGGAATCCCAGAGGATACCAGCCCTTACTGATGTTTACTCTATGGGCACCTGTCCATGGAATGACATCATAGCGCTTTGCGATGACTTGTTTCAATCTCCACGTAAAGTCTGAGTTAGGTCAGATTTAAACTGTATAGTTACGTGTAGAGTAGCTACTTAACACACAATCTATAAATAAACTAATGAATTGTTAGTGTGATCATGGCAATAATTTGTTTTATTTATTCCTGAAAGTACCTCCAATGAGTTGGGAACACATCCTGTCCAAAAATCTTATTTTAGAGAGAATATTAACTTTATTGTATGAAGTTACAGGTTGAATATCCCTAATTCCACAGTCCAATATCTGAAAGGCTCCATAATCCAAAACATTTTGAGCACCTATATGATACTCAAAGGAATGCTCACTGCAGCATTTAAAATTTCAAATTTTTGTATAAACCAGTAGGTATAATGTACATATTTTAACCCTGAAAAAATCCAAAATCTGAAACACTGTAGGTTCCAAGCATTTTGATTTTACATAAGGGATACTCGAGACAGTACTATGTTCAGTGTTGAAGAGGTTAAAGGGGTCATAGAAATAGGCATATTCTGGCAGGAAAAATTCCAGGGGAATTGCCATTGACACTGTAAATCTTTAGACAGATGGAATTAATTCTTAGGCTATAATGTTTAGCACTCCTATTCTGAGGCATCAAGCATTCCTTCTAAATACAAATTATAATTTTTATCCCAAATTTTGGCTACTGTTCAACACATACCAGGTACCAATTTACTCACTTTCATTCCCTCTCTTTCTTTTGTAAAAGTCAAGTTATCTATGGAGGACAAAATAACATTAAATCTTTCCTCTGTTAGGTATAGCCCCTTTCATACTGCTTATCCTGCTGTTTTATTTTTTTCCCCCTGACACTTAGGCTATCCTAAGAACAACAGAGAGAAATGCAAGGTGTCACTGTCCAGGGAGCAGAATCCAAACCTTAAAATGTCTAGTAGCTATTAGCAAGTGCTGTAATAGAAGTTTCTTTAAATCTTTATTTAAAGCCTTCTTCTTTCACTCCTTCTCCAGAGAGACTGATAAAGCTCGGTTTAGCATATGTTTGAGTCTATTCTCTTTTCTATTGGGTGGCACAGCTGTCATCTTCAAGAGTATAGTTTTCAAATTGGGCAGCAATCGATTGGAATCCTTTATCCCTAACTCTAAGTATGGTTATTCAAGGAATTGGGAATAAAGTGCTACTTTATAACAGGCATTTCTCACTTTCTAAAATCATTTCTTCTATCTAGAGAGGGCCAGCTAGAGCGACTTGTACTCACTAAGCAAGAATAGGAATCATTCAGTCTGTGCTCCAAAGTCTGCCTCTGGAGTATTCTAAAAAGGAAGGCATGGTCCAGCTTGCACGGATTAGCAGAAATAAACTCGTCCATACCATGTTTCTGAAAACGGTCTGCATCTGTAAAGACGGAAAAGCACGCATAGTACATTTATTTGTCTGGCTTAATAATGGAGAAATATAATTTTTTGAAGAACACAAAATTCTGGCTAGCAGTGGTGTCTCACCGCTGTAATCCTAGCACTCTGGGAAGCTGAGGAGGGAGGACTGCTTGAGCCCAGGAGTTAGAAACCAGCCTAAGCAAGAGCAAGACCCCATCTCTATTGAAAATATAAAACATATTAGCCAGGTGTCAGGGCACGCGCTTGTAGCCCCAGCTATTTGGGAGGCTGACGCAGGAGGATTGCTTAAGGCCAGGAGTTCGAGGTTGCAGTGAGCTATGATGACTCCACTGCACTCTAACCTGGGGCAACAGAATGAGATTGTCTCAAAAACAAACAAACAAAAAGAACACAAAATTCCTGCCTTATAACAGAAGACTACCTCCTATCACAGAAAATATGCCAAGAATTCAGCATATTAACATAAATTGCAAATTTCTGAAGCATAATAAATAAGAAATAATCCATAAATCATTTGGAATGAGAAATTCTGCTTTCATTCAAAGCTACTTCTTATTTTCTAATTTTGAGAAAAGTCGATGTACTTTAAATGTGTATTTACTGATGGAATTGACTAGTAAAGAACCACGTTCTATTCATGAAAACAGCAATGATGGCCCGAAGCCTGCTTTCCAAATGGCAAACTAGAGCAGAAATGAACACACAAGCCCCGTCTGGATCATTTCCAGTCTTCTTTTTGAATGAAGCTTTTAATGGGACCAACCTGAATGCAGAAATGGCAATGAGCACTCTCAAGCTTCAAGTTTCAGAGACAGAAAAAAGGGAGCATCATGTCTGTGCAAAGCCTAACGTCCCAAATGGCACTTCAATCAAAGGCCCAAATTTATTGTTCTTTACAGACTGCATCATCTTTCAATGCCTATAGACCCTGCGGGTTTATCAAAAGGCAAGCTTTTATGATTGCTTTCATTAATGGTATGTTTTGTCAAAGTCTTCAGTGTGAGTTATTTACTAAGTATAGAGAGAACAAGCCACGCACTACCCCAAAGGAGTGCTTGGGTGTTATGACATTAGCTCTGTTAGAGACATAATGCATATTGAACGAGTGCTCGTTTATCAAGATAAAAGTAGACTCTTCTCACAATGGCGGAGCTGACGCTCCATTGTCCCTTAAAATTCATAGATAGATCTCTTTCTGGCCTGTCGTAAGAAGAGCAAAGTCCTAAATGTAACCTACATGTAGTTTCTAAAACCTACATGGTACAACCCTAAAATTGTAAAGGGAAAGAGACAAAAGTGTATTGATTAAATCCAATTATAGACCCAGGCTCATAATAAAACTCAATATTGATCTGTGGACATGATGCTAACATAATCAGTCACATTTAGATATTTAGTCCAGATCATATTGATCCATGTCAAGTTCAACTTTCAGCCATATCTGTGGATAGAAGAACTATATAATTCAAGCTGAAGGGCCCTCAGAATCACATTAACAAAAAAAGATACCCAATCTAATGTACATCTCATGTCAATGACAGACATCAAAAGGTGAATGCAGCAAGTAAGGAATGAATGGCAGTGTATTGATATGAAATGGATGAGGTTATGAACCATGTAGAAATAGCATATGTATTCCTCTGCATTTCATAATTACTTACCTGAATGATTAAATACATTTCATGTGATAAATCAGTATTAATTGGATAAAGACAAAACTAAACTGCTTTTCCTGAACTGAGAAATGAGACAATTGAACTTCTCTCATATTTTATTCTTCTGTTGGAGTGTTTTAATATAAAGTTAAATATATGACAATGTGAACGTATCATTATGTATCAAAGTATCAAAATGCAAAGCACATATATTATAAAATTGGAAGTTTATTTTGTGTTTTAAGAAATTTATCTTAGAAACTTCATTTTTCTAAGTAAAAAAAAAATTTAGTATCACCTTTATGAAATTGAATTACTAGTTTTATAAAACATCTGCTGAATTTTATTCCTTATTTCTTTACCAGAGAAGGTTATCACCAGTTAAAAATAATGCCTATTAATGGCTTGAGTGCTGAGTACAGGATATATAATAAATTTCAGAGGAAAAAGATTCATAATTCTTCTTTTACTACAAAAGTCAGTGAAGGCATTTTTTAAAGACAGGGTCCACTCTGTCTCCTGAGCTAGAGCATAGTGGCATCTTCACAGCTCACAGCAACCTCAAACTCCTGGGCTCAAGTGATACTCCTGCCTCAGGTCCCAAGTAGCTGAGACTACAGGTGCACACCACCACATTCCACTAAATTTTCTATTTTTTGTAGAGATGAAGTCTCACTCTTGCTTAGGCTGGTCTTGAACTCCTGGCTTCAGGAGATCCTTCCATCTCAGACTCCCCACGTGCCAGGATAATAGACCTGAACTACTAAACCAAACCTATATAAGCAATTACCTTTTTTTAAGAAAACAATAAGCATTCAGTCTTTAAATAAAACATGTAAGATTCTGAAAACAAATGAATCTATAGTTCATGTCTATAAATCATATATTTTATGAATTTACTAAGTATTTTCCTTATGAAATACAACTCCAAAACATATATTTACGAATGTGACAAGCCTTTCCAAATTACACACGAGTGGAAACTTACATTTCTTTTCAGCAATTGCCATTAACATTAAATATGATATTCATAATAGCCCTTTAAGCCACAAATAGAGTCCATATTGACATTGAAAAAACTGACAGGCAAACAAACCCACTAAAATTTTTATTAAAAAATTCCTTAAATCCCTCCACTATAATTTTATGAAAGTGAAATATGTTTCTAGGGATTATGCTTTTTAAAAAATATAGACTGTATAGACCAAGCATCTCTGCTTCTTTCCTTCTATGTCGGATAAGCACAATTCAAAACATTTTATGCTAAATACTTTCCTATCTATGTACCAGTATTCCACTCCACCGTGTCCCAAAAGTCACCACTCCTGAAGTTACCATACATAGACAGGGAAAATGGGAAATGGTAGCTCGATGTATCTTTATTTACAAAATGTTCATTATAAAACTTTACAAAGAGGTGGCCAACACATAGACAATATTCTGTAAATATTTTGTAAAATTTTATAATGAACACTTCATAAGGATACATTAGCTACCATTTCCCCTTTTCCCTATTTTTATATGGTGACTGTAAGGACATCCTGGAGTTCCTAAGAATTTAAGAAGAAATAAAAATAAAACAAAAGCGCAACAGTTCTGATCTCCTTGTGTGAGAAATCTTTTGGGGATTTTTTGTTTTGTTTTGCTTTTGCCTTTTTTCAGTAAAACTTAATTTTCAAAAACAGGCAGTTGGATTTAGTTTGTCTGCCCTTTGGACCTTTTTTTTTTTTTTTTGTAGAGACAGAGTCTCACTGTACCGCCCTCGGGTAGAGTGCCGTGGCGTCACACGGCTCACAGCAACCTCTTAACTCTTGGGCTTACGCGATTCTCTTGCCTCAGCCTCCCGAGCAGCTGGGACTACAGGCGCCCGCCACAACGCCCGGCTATTTTTTGGTTGCAGTTTGGCCGGGGCTGGGTTTGAACCCGCCACCCTCGGCATATGGGGCTGGCGCCCTACTCACTGAGCCACAGGCGCCGCCCCCTTTGGACCTTTTTTAAAATGAAACTAATACTATAGCAATGAATGCTAGTGTCTAAAACTCTCAAAAGTAAAATGCATGACAACAATACCATCAAATCCAGGAGGGGAGAAATAGGTGTATAATTCATTGTTTTTAAAGGTTCTTTTTTGTTTTGTTTTGTTTTGAGACAGGGTCTCATTCTGATGCCCTTGCATTCTGGGCTACAGTGCAAGGGCATCATCACGGCTCACTATAACATCACACTCCTGTGATCAAGCAATCCTCCTGCCTCATTTTCCCAAGTAGCTGACACTCTAGGTATACACCATCGTGCTCAGCTAATTTTGTTTTATTGTAGAGACAGTGTTGCACTTGCTCAGGTTTGTCTGGAATTCCTGGCCTCAAGTGTTCCTCCTGCCTCAGCTTCCCAAAGTCCAAGGATTATAAGCAAGAACCACCACATCTGGCCAAAAGTTTCATTTTTTTTTTTTTTTTTTTGAGACAGAGTCTCACTCTGTTGCCCTTGGTAGAGTGTAGTGGCGTGGCGTCACAGCTCACAGCAACCTGAAACTCTTGGGCTTAAGCAATTCTCTTGCCTCAACCTCCTAAGTAGCTGGGACTACAGGTGCCTGCTACAACGCCTGGCTTTTTTGGTTGTAGTTGTCATTGTTCAGCAGGCCTGGGCCAGGCTCGAACCCACCACCCTCGGTGTATGTGGCTGGCGCCCTTACTCACTGAGCTATGGGAACTGAGCCTCATTTTTTTTTTTTAATAATATTTTTTTCGGTGTATATTCGAGCTTTAGAACATGATGTTATGGGATACATATAAATAGCAAAATGGTTACCATAGTGAAGCAAATTAATATCTATATCTCATGCAGTTGTTTTTTTTTGTGATAAGAGTAGCTAAAATATACTTATTTAATAGACATTGCCAATATGATACAATTTTATTGACTCTAAACTGCTCTAGACCAGCGGTTCTCAATCTGTGGGTCCCGACCCCTTTGGGGGCTGAACGACCCTTTCACAGGGGTCACCTAAATACCTCCTGCATATCAGATATTTACATTACGATTCATAACGTAGCAAAATTACAGTTATGAAATAGCAACGAAAATAATTTTATGGCTGGGGGTCACCACCACATGAGGAACTGTATTAAAGGGTGGCGGCATTAGGAAGGTTGAGAACCACTGCTCTAGAATCTTTCATCCGCTACTTTGTGTCCTTTGACCTACATCTCCACATCTCCCCCATCTTTCTCTTTAAAGTTCTCTCATGAACTAAAGTAAACCAGGAAATCAGATGTCATTAAAATATTATCTAGTTTGTTATTTTTATTTTATTTTATTATTTATTTATCTTTTTTTTTTTTTTTTTGTAGAGACAGAGTCTCACTTTACTGCCCTCAGTAGAGTGCCATGGCGTCACACGGCTCACAGCAACCTCCAGCTCTTGGGCTTACATGATTCTCTTGCCTCAGCCTCCTGAGCAGCTGGGACTACAGGCACCCGCCACAATGCCCGGCTATTCTTTTGTTGCAGTTTGGCTGGGGCTGGGCTTGAACCCGCCACCCTCGGCATATGGGGCCGGCGCCCTACTCAATGAGCCATAGGCGCCGCCCTGTTTTTTTTTTTTGCAGTTTTTGGCCATGGCCAGGTTTGAACCCGCCACCTCTGGTATATGGGGCCAGCACCCTACTCCTTGAGCCACAGGTGCTACCTTAGTGTGTTATTTTTATAGCAGTATATTTTCCTATAGTTTTCTCCAGACATACCACATATTACATTTTACTCTTTACAGAGGCAGCATCTGGATCAAATGGAAAACATGCTTTCAGTCAATAACATTACCAAATCCAGGGCTTTTAAAATTGGGTTATACTAGATTACCTACAATTAATGTCTATTTTAACACAAAATTATGGTGACTAGTTTTAAACAGAAAATTATTCATGGTACTACTCCAATGTTCTGTGACAATGGCAAATTTCATTTCAGTTTGTCCTCTGAAACAATACAAGAATATTATCAAAGGAAACCAATAAGATAGGAGCTTAAACAATCTATTGCAAAACTGACATAAATTGTGATGATTAACCTATGGACTAACTACAGATGTGGGACATGGTAATTGAGGATACTGGTAGGGTTTCTATGGCAACGATCTGATACATGCTCCAGCGTCTTTAGGTAGCACTGTCACCAGGTGTGCTAACAGTAGATGGAATAAAACCCAAGTGAAGAATGATTACTATGTATTATGGGTTTCAGAAGTTATAGAGGCTTTATTTAATAACCTGAAACCTAATAACCTAAAAATTTTTAATATTTATTAGGATAATAGCTGTTGCAAGGCAAGGTAAAAGGATAAGTTAGCTGACAGTATCCATTTAAATGGTTAACACTGACTTGAAAATAGCACAGAGAACACTGTGAGAACTACCAGCCAGCTGGGAGACCCCACTGGGGGGTAGGGTATTTGGTGGGCACTGCCCATAACCAGCCTCAGAGTGTGCAAAAATACAATTTCCAGGAAAGTCAGTTAAGTCAGACTGGTGACTTAACTGAGCAAAGTATTTTGGTCCGAGAGAGCAGAAAAAGATAGATTAATCAAAGAAATGTTTGGCAGTCTGGCAAAGGCAGCACATGATGTTTGTTTAAACGTGTGCAAATTGTTTAACAGTACAACTCCCACTGCTCTGGATTATTTTACACCCTTAGAATTTCTACGTATCCTGAGAGTCAAAGAAAAAGGGAGGGAAGTAGAATAGATTCTTTTATTAGAGAAGTTTACAAATATATATTATTTATAGACTAAAATAGTGCCATCTTCTAATAAGCTATATTTCATAAATTTATTAATTTGTTTTGATTATTCTTAAATATTCAGTACGCCTAATTTTAAAAATAAGATTTTCTTTAGTTATAAAATACACACTTCAAAGAAAATTCAGAAAATAGAGGAAATAAAGTGGTAATTAATCGTCCAATTAAACTTATGCATCATGAATATTTTGGGCATGATTTTACCTATACTTTTGGGTTTTTTTAATCGGGCATTTTTAATATAGTGAAAATAATACCACATGTATAATTTAGCATTTCTTCCACTTACCATTCATTGACCATTTTTTACATGATAATACCTTTGTGACTACACGAACGGTAGATATTAGGTTGTTTCTACTTTTCACTGGTAATAAGAAGACATTTTTACTTAATAGATGCTTAAACTAATCTAGATATTCTGGGCTTAGCTAGTAAGTAGGAGACTGTAAACAAAATCATGGCATTCATCAAACATCACATCATCACAAAAATTTTAATACATTTAAGCAAAAGGAAATCATGAAAATACTTACCTTTACCAGCTACAGGTCAGCCAGAAAGTGAGAAACAAAGTATATTTAAATGGTTAAGAATACATACATTGACATAAGGAGTCATTTTAATTTTTATGTTTATTTTCTCAATTTCTACTCATGACTACAAAAGTCTTCTAAAATATAGTCAGAAAACAAGAAAAATAAATATGGAGGTCAAGAAACAGAGAAAAATACTAAGGCTAAAATTGCTCTCTGGAAAATACTAAGGCTAGATTGCGCCCTGGAGCAATTCAACGTCATCTCTCTGACATAGGTCAGGGTCAACATTCTCATTCTGATGAGGTAGCAATTTATTTTCTTCTTGTCTTTCTTTTGGTTTTTGTTTCTTTCCTTTTCTCTTCTTTCTGCTTTTTGTTTTTATTTTTTAAGAAATAAAAAAAAATCCGCTTTGATTGAAAACTTTACTAGCAGGCTGAAATACAAGAGAGCTGTTGTTAACATAACCGTAAGTTCGACTTTTTAGTTATACCAATTCAGTTGCCACATGTAGCCTGACCAACACTCACTTGACAATAAATTGGTATCAAATACTGAAGTAGAAAGGGTTTGTTAGAAATAGATTACAAGGCTCTCCAAATGAACTGATTATGTAAATCTTTCATTCATTAATTCTGTATTGGCTCGCCATGGTCTAAATGTTCTGGGCTAGCAGGTCCCACAACTTTTCTCGCCACTGTGTGCAAGATGGATGATATCCAGGAACTCAGCATACTCCTTGGGCATTCTCTGCGCCCTACATGTAAAGAAAAAGTACTGGAAGACAGGTGAATGAGGGTGACAATTTCACAGAAGTAACTATCAAGTCACTGTATTCAGTGGTTCTTAACTGGGGCTGATTTTGCCCCAATTTCAGCACTGCCCTCTAGGACTTTTGGCAACATCTGGAGATAATTTTGGTTGTCACACTTGGGAGTGGAGTCTTTTGGCATCTAGTATGCAGAGGCCAGGTTTGCTGCTAAACATCCTATACGCACAGGACAGTCCTGCACTCTGCCTCATATCTCAAAATAAAGGTCCAATTATCTGGCCCAAAATGTCAGTGGTGCTGAGGTTGAGAAATTCTGCTTTAAGTTATGAAAAAAAAAAAAAATCACTCTGCTCCCATCACAATGGTGTCATTGAGAACAGATTTACCCTTCTATCTGAAATAACTGAAAATTTGTGAAGCAAATATGAATTGAGACAAGGAGGAGGCAGATACCTGGCCCTCTTTGCCAGGTGTCATGGCAGGTACGCAGTTATGAGTAATGCACACCAGCAAACATTTAACGGAACCAGTGAGATAAGTTACGTCTTAGGCCATTGTAGACAGAGAACAATCCTGGATTGGATACTACATTCGATGATACTTCAGTGTTATGTACTCCCTCTGGAACTTAATTTACTCTGGATGAAACGAAAGGAGAAGAGGGAGAGGAAGAATGTAGAATTGGTTGACTTTAAATCTGTCACTAAGTTACTCTGAAATGATGAGTTTAAGTTTTTTGGCAACATTAGAAATAAGAATTTAAAATACGTTCGATCGCAGAGAAATAAAGTTAGATTTCTTTAAACCTTGGTTCTGATGAAATTTCTTATCTGCTGTACCATATTCAACGTGCATTACCAGGGGTAAGAGGAAGAGAGTTAAAATTTTAAATAAAGTGGAAATATATACCACAATATGCTCTTTTTAAAATTTATTTTTAAAAAGAGCAACTAAAAGACAACTAATTTTAAGTGAGAATAAATAAGATGCTTCCGAATCAATTTTTAATACATAATATTCCAAAATAGTTTTCATTATAATTTTTAAAATGTGCCCCTAATCAATTAAGATAACTTATGAAAATGGTCTGAGGTTTCTGAAATAACATAAAGGAAAAAAAAAACCTTCTGTTCCACCTTTAATTATTTGGGCGTAAGTGCTTTTGTTTAAGATGCCAGTGACCGGACGTGGTATTGAAGGGTGTCTAAAAGGAAGGCAGAGTAGTTATTTGATGGATGAAAAGAAGAGGAAGAAAATAATGCATTTCAAGATGTTATTCCCTTGGAGAAGAATCTGGAGAATAAAAAGCCACAATTTCAGCCTAAAGACAAACAGTTGCAGATGAAAACAGAGAAGTTTTGCTAAGGAGTCTAATGAATTAAAACATTTGGTTCAGTGATTATTATAGCTATGTTTGAATCATCAGTAAATTAAAATGAAAAAAAATAGCTCTTAATGATTTAAATCGGCATTCAAAAATGACTTTTTTTAGCATTTGGAAAAATAAAGTTGGCTTTATAATTTATTCTTTTTTATCACCCTACAAGAGAAAAAAGCTCTATTATTCTTGTAGGTTAAGAACAGCTCAAAAAATGAAGGTCCATCATTTTGATGTGCTGGAATCTTATCAATGCAAATTTTATTTTGCAATCCTTTTCCTGTTTCTACAGGACACCTAATTAAAATCCTGGTAAACAAAAATAAACTTTCCCTTGAGAAGTTTTAGTGAACTGTCTTATGTGCTCTTGGGACATAAGAAATATACCAATGTTTGGCAACCGCATGAATCATTTATTCCAGATTTGTGTGAAATTAGATAACTGATTCTCTGACTACTAATATGAACTATTTTTATTTAATTAGGAATCAGTTAATGATGTAAACTATAACAGTGAACAAATTTGCCTCTGGCAATTTTATACCTTATTAGGGTTATTAATTGATAATCTAATTATTTCTTAACAAAACTTACAAAGCTGAGCATCTGCCTGGAGAGTTCCTCCTTTAGGATTCAGCTTCTGAGTTTGAATCGCAGGAATTGGTTTATATGATTGACCTGTGGCTCTGTACATGGCTTGGACCCATAATATTCTGTCTTGTTCATCATCACTGGCAAATATTACCGTATCTCCTTCTTTAACAGCATTGAAGAACATGTGACCACCCTGGAGACCTGTGGAGGGAGAAAAACATCATTAAACATCCTTTGGGCTGGTAGAGTTCAGTCTTATTCACTAACGGGCCTCATGGAAAAGAATGAATTTGATATTAGCAGATCAATGCTTCACAGGATTTTTAGTTGAAGATCAAATCCAAAGTCCAAGATTTGAAGGGAAACAATAATAAAAAGGTTTAAACTTCCTTATCACTTTGGAAATTAAAACAACTCAGGGAAACAAACAGTCCCTGGCACACTAGCATCTTGCAGCATGTGCAAACATATCCCAGGAAAACGTAGAGCAAAATATGATACTTTATGCCAGACAAGGAAGTCTTATCTGTTCATACATTTATTATTCCAGGAAAAATATATGAGTATAGCAGGAAAAATATATAGGTAAAGCAAAAATGGCACTTTCTATTGTATGGTATTTTTATCTTTGGTAAAATTCTTTCACAGAGAAGATAATATTTTGCATTTCCATATGACCAATTAGTGAATCTGATCACAGATTTCTATTTCTTAATCTCTATTCACTCATTTTTAATCTGTAAGTTATTAATATGTACAAATTGAAATCTTGCCACATTAATGTCATTAATATTCATATATTCATTCATTTACTCACTATTCTTAGATACGAGGGACCTAATACCACTCCTATTTAGAAAGAGAGAGAGTACAATAAGGTGTCATGGGGAAGAGTTAGTAGAATATTTAATCATGCATTTTCCACTTCTTTCTCTTTTTCTGTTGTGATTTTGGCTTTCCAGCTCTCCAGTGAAGAAGTTTACGTAAGTGCTATTAATTTCTCACCTAATTGTTCTATTACAGTAAAATTTATGGACTTCATCCTTGTACTAAAATAACAAAGATGATGAATTATGGCTAAAAATAAAAACCCTCAAAAAGACATAATTGGACTCTGCTAAAGTCATGACCCTGTATGTAAGTGAAACACATGGTATGTACCCTATTAATTGTGCGGAGTTTGACATGCAGAACAGACAGAATATTTATAAGAATTTCATGAACACACGCACGGCTGGAAAGGTAAGTTGACTTAGAATTACCTGGGTGGGGATCTGTATAGTCCACAGTGTATCCTTCAAGTTGCATTAATTCTTGTGGTTCCGACTTTTTTTCTCTGTAACTGCACATAGCAAAGGTGTACTGGCTAACCTGATCGAGGAAAAGAGTTTGCTGGTTGGTAATAAATTTACAAAATATAATTTTAAACATTTTCTTTCTCAGAAGACATTTTGTTCAAATAAAAGTAAAACATAATTTACATATAAATTTTCAAACGTAGCCCCAGAATCAAAGCACGTTACATTTATTAGGTCTTTCGCGCCCAGGGTCCAGCATTTCCCAATTTGTATGGGATATTAACACAGCACCATAGATAAGTAGTCATGTCGCCCAGTTTGGAGTCACTAGGTTAAATAAAGATAAACTAATCCTTTACTTCAGGATTTCACATGGCATTTAATATGCTAACATAGATTGTAAATCTCTAAAATGAGATTAGGAGTAGTCCCAAACTTACCTAATTATGGGACCACATTTTCGAGCATACTTATTTCAAGACCTTTAACCAAGATTAAAAAAAAAAAAAAATCTCAATAAGCGTTGAGAATTTACTTTCCACATAACCAAACCCACAGGAAGTGCCAGGGTGAAGTCGGATTTGGGCAGTGGCAACACTGCCACAGTCCGCTCTGCCCCTCAATTCTTCTCTTTCACAACAGGCTTTATTTTCGTGTGCTGGAAGCTCACTTGGCTAGCACCATAGCTGCGGCTAAAGTCTTAAAGACACCTGTCTGATTGTCTCAGCTTGGGTCATAAGGCCATATTTGGACCAAATATTGTGGCTAGGGGGAGAAAGTTTCAGTAGCCCAGTTTGGGTCAATAGTTCACATAGGTGGCCAATAGGCAGGGTTTTAAAACTTCCCCCAAGATAGCATGTAATGCTGTTCCCAGAAGCAGGAAAGGATGTCTTGGCAGATAATAAATATCTAAATCACAAAATACCCTACAAAACAGGTGGAAATAGTTGGTTAATGTGAATTATTTCTCGTTTCCATTTTTAAATATAAAATGAAACTAAGGAAAAGCACCACCCATCGTAGACAATGATTACCTCAAAAGGACCCCAAGAGGAACTAATTATACAAAAAACAAAACAAACAAAATGGCATGAACTACAATAAAATTAGGAAATTCTTTTTGTTAAAGGTACCACGAAGTACAAAAAGCAAAGCCACAGACTACGAGAAGATGTACGAAAAACATACATTCAGCAAAGAACTCACATGGGAAATACACAGAAGGAATACAGACATCCACTGAGAAAACCCAAAACATGAGGTAAAAAAGTGGGTGAAAGATGACTGTTCTTTTACTTTTTCTGTTGCTAGAACAGAGGTGCTCACTCTGCTCTTCTACAAAGTAAAAGGCACAGGTGTTTTGTGAAAATTATATTAAAAATATAAAAGAGTAGCGCACTGGCCCCATATGCTGGAGGTGGCGGGTTCAAACCCAGCCCTGGCCCAAAACTGCAAAAAAAAAAAAAATATATATATATATATATAAATATTTTATTATATATTTCTTATAAATATATATATTTTTTCTAATACATTCTTATATATATAAATATATATAAGAAATTACATTAAAATTTAAAATAAAAAAATTAAAACAATTTTTTTATATATATAAAAGAAATTGTATTAGAGCCAGCCATACTGCACTACACATTTTAGCTTTAAAACTTAAATGATACATCTATTCATTATTTTTAATTCAATAGATTCAGGGAGGACAAGTGGTTTTCTTGTTATGTGGATGAATTGCATAGTGGTGAAGTCGGGCTTTTAGTGGCCTCATTACCCAAATAGTGTATGCCATGCCTGACAGGTAGTTTTTGCTACCTCATTGCTGTCCTATCCTTTTCCACTTAAAATTTAAGATTAACATGACTGTAACGTACCATAAGAAATAATACTGCTTAGATTAGCAAAAATGAAACAGGTGCCAACTGTTACAATGTTGGTAACTACATAGAGAAAAGGACATTTTTATAGACTTGTGGGAATGGAAGCTGCTTCAGACTTTCTGGAAGGTCATTATTTAGGTCATTTATGACCTATAATGTTCTTAAGCTTTATGTATCAACTTGGCCAGGCTCTGGTATCCAGTTATTTCATCAATACTAATCTAGGTCTGATTGTGAAAGCATTTTTGTAGATATGGTTAACATCTATGATCAGTGACGTTGAGTAAAAAATATTATCCTTAATATATAGATGAATCTCATACAAACCAGATCTTAAGAGGAACAACTGAGGTTTCTTGAAAAAGAAAAGAGATTTGCTTCAAGACTACACACCGTATCAACTCCTGAGTGCCGGCCTGCTGCCCTCTCTGGAGAACTTTCACAGACCCACTACCAAATGCCTCACTATTTATTACACACTTTCTTTGATAAAGCAGATTTCCAGCCAGGAACTTAACTCAAGGAAACACATGAAACAATACCAAAAGAGGTGTGTGCAACTTGTTCACTGCAGTGTTGCGCACAAGCAAAAACTGGTGAAACGATCAGATGGTTTGCTGAAATACATTACAGCATAACCACACAATAGAACAGTACGAGACATTAAAAGAGGTGACAGATTTTTTTTCCAAACATGGGAACCACTTCTAAGATACATTATAATATATAAAGAGCAAGTAAAAACCAAAAGTGTAGAGAATGATTTTTTATTTTTAAAGATGGGATCTCATTCTGTTACCTGGGGCATCATAGCTAATTACATCTTCCAATTCCCAGATTCTAGTGATTCTACCTCAGCCTCCTAAGTATCACTACAGGTGTGTACCACCATGCCCAGCGAATTTTTCTCACTTTTATTTTTTGTGAAGACAGGGATTGGCTATCCTGCCTAGGCTTGTCTTAAACTTCTGGCCACAAGTGATCCCCCCATCTCCAAGTTCTACGATTACATGTATGAGCCACCACGCCTGGCCTAAAATGTGATTTTATGAGTCAACATTATATATGAAGAGGAAGATGCATAGTAAAATACTTACAGCGACTATAACAGGGTGGTGAAATTATAGATTATTTTAAACAATCTCTTCAGTGTTTTTTGAGGTTTCCTTTTCAAAGACTATAAATTATTTTTAATGAGAAAAAAGAACAAAGGTATTTCTAGTCTGAAAAATGTAAGCCATCACAGACTTACTGGGGGAGAGTGAGGCCAAAAGGTTGTCTCTCTTCTGGTTCCTGCTATGCTAAGTTTTCCTTTTCTGTTTTTTTTCATCTTACAGACTGTAATGAATTTACTCTTTGCGGTGCACATGTCTAAGGCTTATCAACGAAAGCCTGGGGCTGCCATAAGAGGTTTGTTATTACAACTCAAAGGGTTCAGTTTCCTGTGTGAAAGGTATGACTATATGTGTTTTGAGGGGGAGGAATAAGGAGGGTGGTGGAGTGGTGAGCGATATACAAAGAGTACACTTCTATTGTTCAAAAAAGCAGTCCATCCTCTTACTTCAGGACAATAACTTAATGCAAAATCTCACTGCTTTTACATAAAGCTATTTCACACATGCATTATTTAAAAAATATTGCGAAATATCTCAAACATAAAGAAAAGTACAACAATATATTAACAAGTAAACACTCACCATCTAGCTTTGTGGAATAACATCATATATATATGCTATTTGTGTGTGTGTGTGTGTGTATATATATATATATATACAGTATTTGCATAGATATATATGCCTTAAGGATTTTCTTAAGAAGAGATATAATTGATGCCTACACATGTATTTATATATATATATGTGTGTGTGTGGGGTTTACTTGTGTGTGTATCTATACACACACACATACATACAACCCAAGTCCATTTCCTTTCATTTCTCAGAGGCAACCACTATGCTGAATTTCCACGTTTTAAAACTTTTATTACAGATAAATAAATTGACAAATAAAATGAAGGATTTGTGCATGTTTTCAAACTTTCTATGAGTGGATCATATTCTTCTGCAACGCTTCCCCTCCCAAAGTTTAACGTTTATGATGCTGAACCATCTTGATACATGCATTTATTGCATTGCTTAAATTGCCACACTTCACCTACCATCCTAGTGATGACTGACCTTCCCTGTTTTTCGTTTCTTGCCCAGGCACACAATGCCACAATAGACCTCTTGTACACATCTTCCTGCCTCTGTGTTTGAGAACTGCGCTAGGATTACACCCAGGAGTGGCACTGCCGGGTTGTAGGGCATGCAATCTTCATCTGTGCAGGATGTTGCCAGGTTTCTTTGTACCCTTATCCGGTCATCTGGTGGTATGGAAGAGCTGCAGATGTAACACATCTCTGCCAACTTTGGTATTTTGAATCTTTTCATTTTCTGCCAATTTTGACAGGTTGGAAATACTATTCCACTGTTGAGTTTACAACTCCTATTACCAATAGAGCTGAGAATTTTAATTCCCCTGAGTCTCCCACAAGATCACTGTAAGCACCCACCTCTTCAGTCTTAAGCTGGAGCATAAGTGGAAACAAACAACCTCTAACCCAGTTTTCACTCTCTGGAAGACGTTTACTTAGTGAGGTTGAAATGGGAATTCTTCCTGTCACCACTGTATGTGTCAGAGGTAAATAATTTATTTTGAAAATCAGACAGTCCTCAAAAAACATTTATTTCTGGTTTTGCTTTCAGAAAATATTATAGAAAATGTTAATTTAGTTATAACATGAAAGATATTAATAATAATTTTCATGATATATCACGATGTGTTTGGGCCATTTAACTCAGGGGTTAAAAAAGCAATTTGAGAAACAGTGTTTCTATTATGAAAATATTTCTGTTCCAATCTACATACTTAAGTGAGCCAAGCTTCTGCCTGCTTACAACCTTGAAGATAATAAAAACAAAAAAGTAATTTCTCATTCTAGAATAAATAATATTAATTCACAGACAAATTAGGAAAGGAAGCCATAACCAGCTCATTAAGAAAGGTATTTCCAATAAAATTTAACTTTCTATGTTTAATAATTCTTCAAAATTGGTCATAGATTTCTGTTTTAATTTGTTACATAGTACTCATAATTGCAATCCTACTTCAAAGTAAAAAAAGTTTACCAGAAAAAACCACCAAATAGCCAATACAATGTTAAGAAATAAAAATAAATCTGGAGGCATCACAGCATATTACCAGACTTCAGGTTATACTACAAGTCTACAGTGATTAAAGCAGCATGGTACTGGCACAAAAACAGAGATATAGATGTATGGAATAGAATAGAGAATCTAGAGATGAACTCAGACACTGTTCACTATTTGATCTTTGATAGACCAAACAAAAGCATGCACTGGGGAAAAGAATCCCTGGGTTAAGAAATGGTGTCGGAAGAAAAGGTTAGCCACATGCAGAAGACTGAAGTTGGATCCACAACTTCCACCACTTAGCAAAATTGACTCTCACAGCATAAAAGATTTAAATTTCAGACATGAAATAATAAAAATTCTAGAAGAAATTGTGGGGAAAACTCTTGACGAAATTGGCCTGGGTAAAGATTGTATGAAGAAGACCCCCCTTGGCAATTACAACAACACCAAAAATAAATAAACAAACAAGATCAAGCTAAAAAGCTTCTGCACAGTGAAGGGTAACCACAACTAAAGCAAACAGACAGACTTCAGAATGCAAGAAGATACCTGCATGCAACAGATTTGACAAAGAATCTGTAGAGAAGTCAAATTAATCAACAAGAAAAAAGCAAAGTATCTGCAAACTCTTCATCTGACAGGGAACTAATACCCTGAATATCAAGGAACTCAAACAATTCAACTAAACACAAACAAATAATCCCATTAAAAAGTGGGCAAAGGACATGGATGCTTTTCAAAAAGAAGACACAAAAATAGCCAACATGTATATTTTAAAAATGCTCAACATCACTAATCATCAGAAAAATGCAAATCAAGATCACAATAAGGTATCTCACTTGAGTCAGAATGGCTATTTTTTTTTTTTTTTTTTTTTTTGTAGAGACAGGGTCTCACTTTATGGCCCTCGGTAGAGTGCCGTGGCCTCACACAGCTCACAGCAACCTCCAACTCCTGGGCTTAAGTGATTCTCTTGCCTCAGCCTCCTGAGTAGCTGGGACTACAGGTGCCCGCCACAACGCCCGGCTATTTTTTGGTTGCAGTTTGGCCAGGGCCAGGTTTGAACCCGTCACCCTCGGTATATGGGGCTGGCACTCTACTCACTGAGCCACAGGTGCCGCCCTAATATTATTAAAAAGACAAAAAAATAGCAGAGTTGGCTACGGTGTGGAGAAAAGGGAACTGTTACATAAGGTTGATACAAGTGTAAACTATACAAACATTAGTGTGGACATTTATAAAACAACTAAAAATAGAACTACCATTCAATCCAGCAATCTCATTACTGGCTATTAACCCCCGCAAAAAGGACATGGGTATATAAAAAAGATAGTTGCATTTGTACATTTATCAGAGCTCTATTCACAACATCAAAGATATAGCATCAACCCTAATGTCCATCAACAGATAAATGGATAAAGAAAATGTGGTGTGTACGTGTGTGTGTATACTAAATATTACTCAGCTGTAAAAAAGGATGAATATTTTAGCAATATGGATATGGATGGAGTTGAAGGTTATTACTACAGATGGTGAAAAGAGCCGAATGATAGAAGAGGTGGTATGGGGAAGATGGTGAGAAATTAGTTGATGGGTACAACATACATTATACCCTAAAAGCCCTGACTTGACCATCACACAGTCAATACATATAACAAAATGGCACATGTATTGCATAAATTTGAACAAAAATAAATAAAGACAATCTAAGCATGCTTTCTCAAAAAAAACAAAGATAAAAAATAACTGATATTTTATAACAAAACAAAACTGTGTTGAGGAGACAGATATTAAAGGTGGTCTCATTTTTGATGGTCTGGTCTGAAAAGGCCTCTCTGAAAACAATCATATTAGAGCATTTCAGTTAGAAATGAAGAGGGGATGAACCAGGCTTGACAAATGAGTTTGCCATTTCAAATGTAAGTTCCAATTTCACGTTTTCCCTTGAATTATTTACATGTGTGTGTATACACACACACACACACACACACACCCCTACACAATGAAATACTATTCAGCCATAAAAAAGGATTAAAAGACACACCTTTTGTCAAGACCTCAGGCAAATCACGTTAATCCTCATATGGGTCATTTGATTTTTTTAAATACATAAACAACAACAACACACCTAACACACCTAATTCTTTTGAGGGAATTAGAGATCAAGGCAGGGCACCTAGCAAGATGCTTGCTTGCTATGCAGTAGTCTGCCTATGCATCTAATCCAGTCACCAGGAAACACTATCCTTCCCTCACTTTATTCTCTTTGTGTCTTACAAGAGTCCTTTTGAGTTCAGATGCAGTTTGTTACGGCGACCCAGGGCAGGTACCCAACTGACCTGGGGACTCAACTGCTTTTTGAACCCTAGGCTTACACCGTCTGAGTGAAGTGGGGACCATTGACTCTCTGTGTCTCAGCACTCTGTCTCCTAGTCTCATTTGGCTCTCCCCTCTTCCCACTCTCATGGGCTTTTTCCTTTCATATTTTAATGAAAGAACATAGTGATGGTGTTGAAGACGTTTGTTGAATGAATACACAATTGAATAAGAAATTGAGAAAGAGAGGTTAAAATGGTGAAGTATCTAAATGTAGTTTCAGGTACATTTGCCTATTTCTAATGGATTTTATCCTGAATATTTATTATAATGTATGTTTTAAAGATTAATGTTGTCTTAAAAACAAGAAAATATTGATTATTCTCCAAAACTTTTTACATAAATGATTAATATAGTCAAGTTGTCACGTGTTAAAAATCCAGACTTGATGTGTTTAATCCACCTAAAATGCTAAAAGCTTACTTGCCATTTAAAACCTAGCCCTAAAAATTATCTGTCAAAAGGCATGTAATGTAAAATGCTTACAATATTGCTTTTTCCTTTATATAACTTGAGATACTATTCTAGTTGTTTGATGTATTTCTAGCTAACTTGAAATGATACATTTATTTTTTAACATGATTAATATGTAAAATTTTAAGTGCCAATTTAAAGAGTCTTTAAGGGAACTATAAAACTATAAAAGAAACACAAAAATCTCTAGCTTTAAATGAATCATCCCATTTCTAATGGTCATTCAAATGATAAAGTGTGAAGATATTTGTTTTAGTTTGTACTTCTTTTAATATTGCTTATTTTAATATCTCAAAACTGAGCCAGAATCTGTCAGAGATAATCGTTCCTAGAATTATAACAAAGAGTACAGATGGAAGAGTAATCAAATACCAACGACTAACAAAGCTGTGGCCGAAAATTAGGAAATCTGATCCGCCAGACAAATAAAAAAAAAAAAGGAATTTGGCTTTTGGAACACATCGGCTTCAGAAGAACCAAACTATTTATGCGATCCTTTGACTCACTGAATGGAGGTTCTATTTCCATAAAATGAGGCATATTTCATACTTCTTTTGTTTCCTCTACTACCGTCAGTAGCTCTCACATCCACCCATCCCTTTTGCAGGGTCATACTTAATTATATTCCCAAGGCCAGATGTACAACAAATACACAGTGTAAATTCAGGTGAATCCTTCCATATCAAGGGGAATCTGTTCTCTGAAAGAACTGTCAGTATCAGTTAGCACTAATAGTTAAAATACGCTGCTGAAAGATTACCTAGAGACACCAGGGGGTCGCCCTGCTCCCTGTGCTCAGGGTTAGTGAGAGACAGTGGTTCAGCCTTCACTCAGCCCCAGCACCACACACCAGGGATTTAGAGAAAAACCAGTGCTCTGACCTATTCTAATCTACTATTTGTCTGTGCTTATAATCTTACTTGTGTATTACCGAACAAAGCTTATATAATTTACTATGTGGAAATTGAAAATCCCTTCAATGGGAGAGCAGCAGTGATAAACATTCAATCTCTTTAACCCAATCCATTGTTAATAACTACACGAAGAATGGATTTGTTGAGAATTGGGGGATATAAACAGACTTAAATCTGCAGAGAGTATTAAACAAGGCTTCAGCATCACTACTTTGGATAGGGCACCTTCACTTTAAGTGGCTGTGGTACCATGAGGTACCTGCATCTGGTACAGAAAACCTCCCATTTCGTTCTCAATTGCCAACCTGTTCAACACCTGTTCGTGTCCTAGCACATGTAAGTGCCAACGATCAGATTTTAGAGACTACGGCATTCAAGTTTTTATGTGACGTTCCTACTGCAGGGATCATGTTAACAGCTGGCAGCTTAGCAACTGCCACCATCTAATTTCAGTAAAGATTAAAGCTTTCAAAATCTTTAGCTGGAAACGCTCTTGGCAGAGGCCAAAGGTGCTGCTAAAGATATATATGTATATTATAAATCCCAGAGCTTAGGTTAATAAAAAAAAAAAATGAATGTATGTTCCAGATCCTGATAAACTTGAGGGGACTATATATATAATATATATTACCAAATGGTATAAAAGGATTCAGCAATCAGTGTGCAAATTAGAGAAAAGAAAGGCAGTCTTTTTATAACTAGGTTAAAAGTGATTTGCATATATTAATTTATTTAAGAAATAGTTTCTACTTATGTACCGGGTAGTGTTTAAAGTTCCATAGATCAGTAGACTAAAGGATAGTTAAGGTCCTTATTTTCATGGAGCATACATTCCAATAGGGGTAAAGAAATTAATTAAATGTACAAATAAAAAATGATAATTTGAAAAGGAGATAAATGCTTTGAAAAATATGAAACAAAATAATGTGAAAGGGAACGAGTTGAGAGTGTTTTAAATTGAGCAGGTGGAAAAGTCACATTTGTGAAGGGGACATGTGAAACGATACTTGAAAAGTTGTTAGAACGAGCCAGCCATGGGGAAAATAAAAGATGTAGGATGTTCAGAATTTTTATAGATAGGATTAGGAGGGTTAGCCTAACAATCTGGATGGAAAAAAGGGACTTAACCAAAGGCACATTTGCATAGAAATCACACTTAAAAACAAACCCACATTATTTATTTCTTTGAGGTACCTTTGTGGCACAAGGGCTGTTGACCTGAGGGTGCTAAACTCCTATTCTGGGCACTGGAATTTATCTGGGGACAGAATGTTAGACGTCAAGACATTGCTCAATGACAGGGAAGGATTAAAGAAAAAGGAAGCTTAAGGTAAGAATATGTAGGATACATATTCTCTACATCACAGTTACAGGATATTCAAGGGCAAAGACAAGTCATGGGAAAGACTTAAACATGTAAAAATGGGACTTATATTTCAAATAGACTATTCTTGTATGTGAAGAATAGTTTGTAAGGGGAATTGTAGAAGTGGAATCAGAGAGAATAGCTAGGTTGCTATACTGTAGGAGTCTGTGAAAACGGTGGTGTATCAACTAGTATGGTAGCAGAGGAGAGGTAAATGGAATACTGTTTTGGACATGAAATAACAATATTTTCTGATTAACATGGGATTAAGGAAAAGAGAGATCAAAGATGACACCTAGGTTTTGGTTTAAATATGTTCAAATATAAGAGCATTTTATGTTCCATACAGAGGTTTGAGATGGAACCTAAATGAAAGGACAGATATTCATTTAATAAATATTTCCTGAGTTTCTACTATGCAGCAGGCAGACCATTTGTATTAAACATTTTATAAACATACTTGTATATAATATATGGACACACATATAAAGATATATATGCATATGAACACATAAATATACACAAAGATAAACAGAAACTCACAGCATTTTGAAATGGAGTCTTATAAAGAAATTTTCAGAAAATATTAAGTTTACCAAAGTTTAATTTAGTCTCAATAATATAGAATTCTTACTCATAGGTCCCCTGTTCTTTCATGCAGCTATAAGCTATAAAACAAATGAAATAAGACATTGCCATGAAATTTAAACAAGAAAATAACCAAAAAAATATTTTTTTTCTCAGATATGGGCTCTCACTCTGTTATCCAGGAGCAGTGAAGTGGTATGATTATAGCTTACCACAGCCTTGAACTCCTGGGCTCCAGCAATCCTCCCACCTCAGCGTTTCGAGAATCTGAGCCAGGCATGCATCACCATGCCCAGCTAATTTTTTGTATTTTTTGTATTGCTGAAGTCTCACTATGCTGGTCTCAAACTCTGGCCTCAAGTCATCCTCTCATCATTGCTCCCAAAACACTGGAATCACAGGCATGAGCCACCATGCCTGGCCAACAATATTTTTTTACAGGAACACAGGGTATATGTAAAAGAGAGGAATTTTCAAGTTGGGAACACTGCCTGACCCATTCAAGATTCTCCTTACTAAAGCTAGCCCTGTTTCTACTCCAACTTCTCTGTCTCCTTTTAGAATTTTAGCTCGGATCGTACTTAATATGGGTAAATGCTCATTTTAACATGTATTCACTTTTAGAACTGTTTTAGACAATAAATGCATTAATATTTTTAAAGACAAAGGCAGATCATATAAATTAATATGGCCATTACCATCTTTTATTTTGCCATGAAAACAATATTTCTCTTAAAAATGAAACCTAAAATAAAAAATTATTTTCTGGTGACATTTTGGTCCAAATAAACCCAACAAACAAAAAAATTTTCAATTTGATTTCATATTGAAGATGTACATTTTATTTTATTTTATTTTATTTTATTTTTTCAGACAGAGTGCTGTGGTGTCACAGCTCATAGCAACATCTAACACTTGGGCTAAAGCAACTCTCTTGCCTCAGCTTCCCAAGTAGCTGGGACTACAGGTGCCCGCCACAATGCCTGGCTAGTTTTTTGTTGCAGTTGTCATTGTTGTTTAGTGGGCCCTGGCTGGGTTCCAACTCACCAACCTCAGTGTATGTGGCTGGCACCCTACTCACTGAGCTCCAGGTGCCAAGCAAGATGTACATTTTTAAAAGATAAATAAGTTAAAAACGTAAAAAAGAGAAAAGACAAATAAATAAGTAAGATAAAATAGTATGCAATGAACACATGATGAGTATTTATGAACTATAAAAAGGTGATTTAAATTAAAGAAAAAAAGCAAGCCAAAGTTTTGGTGGATATTTAAGTACACATAAGTCATCTAAATCTAAAGCTTTTATACTCTTCCTAATATTTCGAATATCTATGCCTGGCAATTTTATTTCTATAGGAATACACTTACATATACATGAATATTAATATCTAAGAATTATATATATTGATGGAGGCATTGTTTATTGATTTTAAAAAGTTCAACATCCAAACATGGGGAACCATTAAATAAATTATGTTAATCTAATCATTATGAAATCCAATCACGTTCTTTAATAAAAGAATAAGTTTTTATATGTTAACATGGCAACTTTTCTTTAATATATATTTTTATAAGGGGAACAAAGCAATTCACAGAACAAAAATATGTGGAAAGATTCCATTAGGGATGGACGGACATGTGTACATAACGTAACGATTCAAGTTCAGAAGTTAACACGACTACTCAGCAACGGCTGCCTGGCTACTTTTGAGAAGGAGAATAGAAGAAGGTGGCAGAGGTGATAGTAATAATTTTGTTGGGTTTTTTTTTTGCAACTGTAAAAACTGCCTACTCTGATTTCATCCTACACTGAGCATGCCTTGAGTTTGTAAATTTTAAAGTACTTTACAATGTAAAGCTACAAAGCTTCTATCCTTTGACTTTCTTAATCTAGCAGCAGATTCACTCACTTCACATTGCCTTTTTGCCACAAGCAAACAGCAGCTGATGTCCCAGACAAAACCTGTATCACTCAACTGAACCCCAGGTCCCTCAGGGAGCAGTGAGAGGAGCCTGCTGCAGTGGGTCCCATGTGGGCAGAATACTTCAGAAGTCCACAGGCTGGGGAAGCCACTTCATATTTAAAGCAGATCCTGGCGGCATCTGACTAAGTGCGTCATGCATGTGTGCAGCGTGTATGAATCACTCGGTGGCATGGCTGACTGTTTACATCCTGTGCCAGCTCAGCTGATATGTAATTAACATTACGTCTTGATAGCCTGCTGTTGTTTGCAGCAACTTCAAGTCATGATGCTGACACATTGACAACAAGTAGGGAACACTTTGATACGGGGCCAAAACAACATAGGTGTCTACTGTAGTTCCAGTGAGGCCACACAGGCAGTGGTCTTCATGAGCCCAGACTGTTTCTACCATCCCCCCTCGGCCATTTCTTTAATGTGGTAACACTCTTGTACTTCATGAAATTAATGGAGTGATTATTCATGTATCTGTTTGTCTTCAGATCAACTGTACTTGTGTGCATCAAATTAACCACAATAGCATGGCAGAGGAAATAAAGGCTTAGTCTCTACAGTTTGATAGAAATGGATTTGCTTGACTCTATCACACACTAAACTACAAAGTCCTATATTCTACAGCCCCTCTGTACACCAATTTTCTTATCTGTACAATGAGGATAAAATAATACTCACCCTCATAGGCTTATTCTGAGGAATAAATAAAGTATTGTAAGTACTTTACCCAAATGCTTTCCTCAAAGTAATTGCTTAATAAATGTTAGGTATAACAATAATTACATTAATATAGTAGGTAAGTACTTCAGGAATTTTTGGATTTACCACATATTATGCAATACCTGGGACTTACAGTTATTTAAATAGACCTTAACAGATTATGGAATAACAAATAACTCAGTCGGTTAAATCACAATTTTAAAGCTATTAAATGAGTTTATTATAAAGAGCTATAATAAAATATAAGTATCATAATATCCTCCAAATTTAATACCAAAACATGGAACAATCATAAGAAAAATAATATATATATTTAATTTTGGTAAGATTTCAAGGATATTCTTCAAATTACTGTCCCTTCAATTTGGTTTGAACCAAAATTTACCTTCATTATAAAAATGCAGCCTCTCAGAAAGCCATAAGATCTACATATATTCATTGCTATAACCATATCAACATCAGACTCTAAACAAGGACAAAAGCAAATTTTACTTAGAGGCTAAATACTCAATATCAACAAATATTTACATGCTAAATAAGCACTCAATATTAGCAAATAATTTATTTTCCCATTTTTCAGCTACAATTTAAATATTTACATGAGAATCTTTGAAAAGCCTTTTTTCCTCACTGGCTCCACAAGTGTTCACTTTGAACGACTTTGCAGCTGGTCAAACCTGACTCTCAATCAATTTTTATGAGCACAAATTCTTGAGCTGATGGCTGGATCTCCAGCTATATCACTCATATAATACACACTCTCATGCGGTGATGAGATTCACATTATCACCAGAGCCCCATTCTGCTGATAGCAGCAGAAGAAACACAGCAGGGGTCTACTGTCCTCCCTAAGAAAACGATTCCTTCACCTTTCAATAATGTAGCCTGCAGGTATGGACCTACAAGCTGTGTGCAGATAGAATAAGAGCTGTCTTTAAAAATACTAATAGAAACTACCTAGTTCCTCTAAATGGGTCAGTCTCACTGAATCTCCATACATATCCATTCTGATTTTGAAGTATGTGCCTTCAATTTGTCTTTTCATTACAGTGGAATTGAGTGACAGATTCAATTGTGTTTAAAACTTCAAAAAGTTGTCAGAGTATGTATATATATACTGCATGTATATCTCAATACATTCGGGCATGGGATTCTCTGTGTGAATGCATGTGTGTTATGTACATACATGTATATACATTTATAATGCTTAAACATGTTTTAAGATGTGCTTAGGTGTGCTTAAACAAGTTTTAAGATGATACCTAGGTAGAATAAATCCAAATTCATTATAGGTTTGTATTGTTTTCCTAAATTTCAATTATGGAATGCGTGGGTTTGCCTACTTTGATTTAAGTTAAGATTCTGCCTTTTAAAATGGAAAACATTGAGAGAACTTTTAGCTCCTCCAAGGCATAATTAATCTTCCCCAAAGACATACCAATTAACAATATCAAAGTATTCTTTTCACTTCTAAATGCTCTTATGGGTGATAGAGTATACATGTTTGTCCCATAACATTTGATTCTTCTAGAAAATAAGATAAAGGGCAAAGGATTACCTTGAACCGTACCTGGCCAAAAGCATAGGGTGACCATTTGTCCTCTTAAAACTGGTCTACAAAAGCCTATTTAATATGAAAACTATTACTATATTAAAAATTGTTTTGGCCTACTGTCATTTAATCAGGTTTCCGGACAAACACTCTTTAAAACATAGTGACTAATATGAATGACATGTTGAACATTTGTGGGTATTGAGTTCCCATACTGGTGTGTTTCTACTAGTTAAACTCTACATCATCTAGGTTTTTTTCCGAACTAGTATATGCCAATAACATCAGCTGCTGAAATTATGGAATAAATGAGATTCTATATAAATGCATAAAATATAATTGGAAAATAAGCTGCTATTTCTATGAAAATCAGTTGACTGATTTAGAAAAATTCGATAAAGAAAAATCACTAATAAAATTTTGTCAAATTAGATGTGGATGAGACATTTTATAAGATATGAATAAAATTTAAACGTCCAGAAAGATCTACACTCAAGATCTACATTTACTTAGCAAATGCATATGCCAATGTAAAGAAACCAAATCTAGAAACTATTGTAGATAACTTTCTGGGTATTTCAGAGGACAGATCACACAGAACCCTAAACAAGTGACTTCCACTCTAACAAATGCTTGGGTTCCATATCAAAAAATTGAGAGAGTGTGTTTCTTTTATTAAATTAATCCAAATATTAGTCCTAATAACATGAGGTTACCCTTTAGGCGGAAAACAACACATTGCAGTTTGCCATGTAGATAACACTACTTTTGACTGAATTTTCACACTTTTCATGAAGTTACCATGCTGTCAGGGGACATCAATAAAGTAATTTTAATCCAGCAATTGATGGATGGCTGTGCGTATTTCTGGAAGACAGCAAATGATAATTTTCCTTCCTTGGCATTTCACCATGTTGTTCTGATGTAGCCCAGATAAGCTTGCTTAGATGTGTGATAGCAATCACTGAAATTTTACAGACTGTTTTATGTTAAGAGTTCCAAGGATCGTTCTTATTTCATCTATTTCCACTGGGAATAAAATAGCTTAGATTTATAATGTGATAGAATGACTCTTACTTTGAAATGAGCATATTCTATGAGCAAAGGTTATTGATGATTTACCAAAAAAATATCAGTCAAATCTGTTTATGTTCAGAAGCCAATCATAAACAAATTACATGCCAGTCGAGGTGATGTAAAAGCACATTTAGGTGATGAAGTGATTTGCTGGCTTATTTGTATTAATATGCCTAAAATATATGGCGAAAATTTTATTAAATATGGCCTAAAAGGCAGCATATTTACATTAAATATGCCATTTAGTACAGATATGATGCCCTTATATAAAAATGAGTGATTACATGTATTATGGTTTATCTATAAATGGTGCGGTGGTTCTCAAGGTACAGTCCTGCAATCCCATGTATCAAGATTCTTTCAAAGAGTCTGCAAGGTCAACGCTGTTTTATAACAATAGTCAGACTTTATTTACTTTTGAAAATTTACTCTCCCATGAGTGTATGGTGGAGTTTTCCAGAAGCTACATTTTATCTGATAATACAGCAAATTAATGCAGAAGTTGATACAAGAATACAGTTATAGTCTATCAATCCAGACAGTAAAAAGATACGGAAAAGCATGAAACAATGCCACATGTCACAAAATCATTTAGCTTGGAAAATAGTTATTTTACATAAAAATGTCATCTGTATTAGTATGTAATAAATTTACTTTAAAATAAATATTTTAAAAACTTTTTCAGTTTTCACTTCTAAAATAGTAAATATTAATAGATAAAACACAAACAAATATTTCTTGTCTGAGAGGGACTATGTAATAGGAAAAAAAAAAATCACTCACCTGAACAAGAACAAAGTAGCGTTTTTTCCATCTTTTCCAAACCTTCTGTCCAAGGGCATACAGATATCTGGTAAGAAAAACAAACAAGCAAAAGAACATTTTACATGAATGATGCTGTGGCTCGGAGGAATCCTATTTCTTCTATAGGTATTTATTCTTGAGACCAGCCTGCTAACGGCAAAGTTGAGCTCATTTGGAATCTGAGACAACATGCAGTTTCTGTGTTACAAAATGAGTGAGCTTATTCTAGGTTCTTGAAAGGAAATTGATTTATGTGGCTTATCAATTTGTCAGTCTTTACCATAAATTGAACGAAGTAGGAGTTTAGAAAGGATAATCAAAGAACCAGTCGGAATTTTATTCTTGCACACACTTCTAAGGAGAAACAAAAGGATGTGAATTGAAGACCTGGTTCTCTATGCTTCAGTTCTCAGATGACCACAGCTGTGTGCCCTGAGAAGGAGCTGGTCGTACAGTCAAGAACTCTGGGTTAAGGGTCACTGTCCAGCTGGGTGACCACACAATGTGCCTGTACCAATCCCAGTTTCCATTTCCTTGTCTGTTAAATGAAAGGATGGACTTGCTGATTTATTTTTTATTTCTTTTCCTTTTTTTCCTTTCTTTTTTTTTTTTTTGAGACAGTCTCACTATGTCGCCCTCGGTAGAGTGCTGTGACGTCACAGCTCACAGCAATCTCAAAGTCTTGGGCTTAACAAATTCTCTTGCCTCAGCCTCCCAAGTAGCTGGGACTAAAGGCTCCCAGCACAACGCCCGGCAGTTTTTTATTGCAGTTGTCATTGTTGTTTAGCTGGCTGGGGCTGGAGTTTGAACCCACCAGCCTTGGTGTATGTGGCTGATGCCATAAGCACTGTGGGACAGGCGCCTACCAGGACTTGCTGATTTCTAAGGTCTCTGCTAGCTCCATCATTTGGAATTTATTTGGCTTATAATCATACCTCACTGAAAATTTTTTAGCTATAAAATTCAGACAATAATGAAGATGACAATGTGCAGTTTAACATAGCTTCAACCATGGCTTCCGTTTAAGTTTTTATTGACCTGAATAAACAAAACTGAAATGTTCGAAGTAGTCAATCATTTGAGAATATTGTCCTTACTGAAGATGTACTGAAGTACCAGAAAAAAGAAGAAATTAATCAATTCATCAATTTAGTGAACTTGTTTTAGAGAGCTATTTTATAATCATGCCGCAAAACTAGACACAAACTTCCTACAAAAGTAGAAAATATTGTTATGAGTTTAAAATACAACAGACGGAAGCCCAATTCTAAAAGTGAGGAAAGATTTTTCAAAATCTGTACAATTCCCTTTTCTGAAGTGAAGGTTTAACAGCACAGAGGCTATGCAAACTAAAAATTAATGCATAATGCTAAATGACTGAAAAAGAACATTATGGCTAACATAGTTTATTTAGGGGCTTCAGATCTGTAGACTTCCACAATTTTAAAGCTAAAATCATAGTTTGAATTTTCAGTTTTTTTCTTATTAAAATAATTCTCTTTTGCAAAACAAAGCAAGCATACTATTTGCCTCCTTTAAAAATAGTATCATGGAATATTGACTAAGGTGTGGTGAAATGAATAGGCCCTGTTACTACTTGTGAGAGTGTAACAAAAGAACGCGTTCTGTAGGATAACATGGCAATATGTAGAAATAGTCCTATCCTTTATTTCTGCAATTTATTAAGATAAAAATTAGAGATGACATAAGGATGTGTTTACTCCATGGATTCACATAACAGTGTTATTTATATTGTTAAAAATTATTATATGTAGTAATAACAACTTAAACGTCCAACAGTAGGGGATTTAATTAGTAAATGCTGATATATTTACAGAGATACTTTGCTGTCACTGAAACTTAAACTGTGAAATTGCTTTAGATAAAATCAATAACATAGAAAGTATCTCACTACATAATGTATTTTTTCTTTTTTGAGACAGAGTTTCACGAAAAGAGCACAATTCAAAACTATACGCATACTTAATGGTTTAGAATTTGTAATAAAAAATAAATATTCTAAAATATTATAAAGGCTTTGAGTAGTTAAAATTATGACAGATTTGGGCGGCGCCTGTGGCTCAAGGAGTAGGGCACCGGTCCCATATGCCAGAGGTAGCGGGTTCAAACCCAGCCCCGGCCAAAAGAAAAAATTATGACAGATTTAAGTTTCCTTCTTTATTTCCTGTGTTTTGTAAATTTTCAGAATCAAAAAGAAAACATGGAATTACTAAAAGCCAAAACATAAACAAACTTCTTGCATTGGAAAATATTTCCCAAATGTCCCACATCAATTATATATTTTTCACCTGACACATGAGCTAGCTGACATGCTTGGTGAACTACTTGGCTCTCAGAATGCCCTAACACCTTCCTCTGTGTTTGTGGACATAAGGTGAATTCATTTCATGACTGGCCAAGAAGTTGACGGCTCTTGTTCTCACCTGTTTGCTATTTCTTCTCGAGGTCCCCCTAAAAATCCTCTGCCCCACCTTTGCTCTAACCTCTAATTTCTCTTCCATGGTTCTAAGTGATAGGTGTCCAGCTGCTCTCTTTCTGTATTTGCTATGTAATTTCCCTCTCTTTAATTGAACACACCCATGCTCCTATTATAAGGTTAACAGCAATGACCCCAGGAACTAGATACTGTGGACATGACAGATGCCCTCAATGAATGTGCATGAGCAGGATGTGCACCACATAGCTGTCCAGGAGCCACAGGGGGCATTTGGAATAACCTTTGCCTAGGACCACAGGGACATGTTTTTTTTAGCTCTTTCAAAGTGTCTCACTTTGCAGACTTGCTTATACACAAGTGAAAATGAATAGTGATAGGCATCACAAGTCACTCAGAGACAGTCTTACTGACAGCGAAGGTCTTGCACAAGGCATAAAAGTCACCTGTAACACTGTTAAAAATAATGGGCTAACAGATTTGGAATAAAAATGTCTGGTTTCTCTGAACTAGAAAGCAGAGGGCTGGGTGAATAGGCAAACTTTTGATGCAAAAGAATAGGCATGAGCAAAATACATCAGAAAACATAACCATACTGAATAATAATTCAACAAATTTGGCTATTTTCACCATAAGGATGAGTTCTGAGTTTAGGTGTCAAATACAATTTCTAGCTGCTTCTTCATTGGCAGAAAAGCAGACTTTTGGCATAAGAAATGCCTTTAAAAATGAAAGGAGAGGGCGGCACCTGTGGCTCAGTGAGTAGGGCGCCGGCCCCATATGCCGAGGGTGGCGGGTTCAAGCCCAGCCCCGGCCAAACTGCAACAAAAAATAGCTGGGCGTTGTGGCGGGCGCCTGTAGTCCCAGCTGCTCGGGAGGCTGAGGCAAGAGAATCGCTTAAGCCCAGGAGTTAGAGGTTGCTGCGAGCCGTGTGACGCCACGGCACTCTACCCAAGGGTGGTACAGTGAGACTCTGTCTCTACAAAAAAAAATAAATAAATAAAAAAAAAAAAAAAAAATGAAAGGAGAGAAAAGGAAAAAAGAATTCATCAATGTTGTTTAAGAATAAATACTCAAAGAACAAGAGTGAAACAGTATGGAATGAATAACTTGCTATTAAAAATGATGTAAAAAATAATTACTAATGATGTGGAAAAATTCTTTTTTTTTTTTTTTTTTTTTTGTGGTTTTTGGCCAGGGCTAGGTTTGAACCCGCCACCTTCGGCATATGGGACTGGCGCCCTACTCCTTGAGCCACAGGCGCCACCCGATGTGGAAAAATTCTTATAATATCCATGGAAAAAACTAGAAAAATGTAACAAAGTGTCAAACTTATAGTTAATATCTTATTGTCGAGATTAAAGATGGAATTTTATATTTTTCGTTATGCCTTTCTGTGTTTTTATAATTTCTACATTGATGTCTTCCTTATTAGTTTTAGTAAAAGTTTACTGGTATAGTTTACATAAAGTACAATTCACCTCTTTTAGGTGCCCATTTGACCAGTGTTGACAGAGTTGTGCGGCCATCACCACGCTAACTTATAAAACATTTCCATTTCTCCAAAAGTTCTCTCACGCCTTTTATACCAGTCCCATCCTCACATCTGGCTACCAATAATTTGATTTCTGATCTTATAGTTTTTCATTTTCTAGAATGTCATACAACTAGAACTTACATAGTCTAAAGCCTTTGTGTTTGATTTCTTTGATCTGGTAGAAGGATTCTGAGATTCATATGTGTTTTTGCAAGTATCAGAAGTCCATTGCTTTTTCTTGCTAAGCAATATATTTAATTGCATGAATTTGCCTCAACGTGTTTTTCATTCACCAGTTAGTGGACATGAGTTGTTTCTACATTTTTGGATATCATTGACAAAACTACTCTAAACATTTTTGTGTCAGTCTACATGTAGGCATATGTTTTCATTTTTCCTTGGTAAATATCTCAGAGTAGGACTCCTGGGTCATATTGAAAGTGCATATTTAACTCTACATGAAACTGCCAAATCATTTTCCAAAGTGGCTATACTATTTTGCATCATGACTAACATGTAAGAGAGTATATCCTCTGTCTATAATCATTAAAAATTACTATTATTAAATATTTGTGGGATGAGGTCATTATGACTCTACAAATACGTATTTCTGGTATGACTAATTTGAATACCTAGAGAACCGTAGTAAGGGCTTTATCTCTTTATTTTGAGAACAGAAGAGAAATCTTATAAGCTTTCATGGTTAAATCGGTTTTTCAGTTTTCCAGGCTAGTCTCAAGTTTTGAAATTTATAGATGGATAGTCCTATGACCTTTGGAAGGGTTGGAGTGTGGAAGGGATGAGGAAAAAGAAGACCAAATCCTTTGAATATTTGGTAACTATCAGATAATACATTTACTAGAAATCTGCAAAAATCAAATTGCATTTTGTCCTAACCCATCTTTATGTTTAGCATTGCTGTTGAATCACTGTTCTCTGTGTGTGTGTGTTTTAATGCTCAATATTTGGTTTTATGATACTTAATCTCCAAAAGATTTTTATTTTAGAAAAACATATGGAAGTTATATTTAACCCTTATTATATACTACTAGGCAAATATATTCTGTTCATTATGCTTACCAGCAATGTTGAAGTATCCTTCATTACTGAAAAATGAATTACTCTGTATACAGAGAATCCATAAGCAATTTTTCAAAAAATAATTTTATACAATAAATTGATCTGACTTCAAATTATCATAAAATATAACTTGATCTGTCTTTAATGATTTAGAAAGAGACTTGTAGCATCTCAGAGTCATTATTATTACAATCACTTATATGCATAATGCTGAGAAAGAAAAGGTACAGCCGCTAGGACTAAATCTATCTGGAATACACTTTCATTAAACAAATTCTTGATAGCTATTTACTTATCTCCAAGAAAATGTAGTTTTAACATTTTACTGTCATGTGAATCCTGCACAAATTGATATTCTACTGTTTTATAAAATATAATTCTACCAAATAACACAGGGAAGAATTTCATCCAAGAAATGTGTCAGTCATCGGGAGAGAGAGTATCTTGGCTAGTGTACTGTGATCTGCTAGTGGGTCTGCTCTGCAGCCGAACTCTTTTTTTTTTTTTTTTAATTTATTTTTTTATTGTTAAATCATAGCTGTGTGCAATCAAGGGGTACAATGTGCTGGTTTCATATATAATCTGAAATATTCTCATCAAACTGTTCAACGTAGCCTTCATGGCATTTTCTTAGTTATTGTATGTAGACATTTGTATTCTGCCTTTACTAGGTTTTGCCTGTACCCATTCTAAGATGCACCATAGGTATGGCCCCACCCATTACCCTCCCTTTATCCTAACCTCCCCCCTCCCTTCCCCTTCCTTGGCCCTTTCCTCATAGTCTTGTGCTATAGTTGGGTTATAGCCTTCATGTGAAAGCTATAATTTAGCTTCATAGTAGGGCTGAGTACATTGGATACTTTTCCTTCCATTACTGAGATATTTTGCTAAGAAGAATATGTTCCAGCTCCACCCATGTAAACATGAAAGAGGTAAAGTCTCCATCTTTCTTTAAGGCTGCATAATATTCCATGGTGTACATGTACCACAATTTGTTAGTCCATTCGTGAGTCGATGGGCACTTGGGCTTCTTCCATGACTTAGCAATTATGAATTGGGCTGCAATAAACATTCTGATACAGATGTCTTTGTTATATTGTGATTTTTTGGTCTTCTGGGTATAAACCTAGTAAAGGAATTATAGGATCGAATGGTAGGTCTATTTTTAGGTCTCTAAGTTTCTCCAAACATCCTTCCAGAAGGAATGTATTAGTGTACATTCCCACCAGCAGTGTAGAAGTGTGCCCTTTTCTCCACATCCACGCCAACATCTCTGGTTTTGGGATTTTGTTATGTGGGCTACTCTTATCAGGGTTAGGTGATATCTCAAAGTAGTTTTGATTTGCATTTCTGTGATGATTAAGGATGATGAGCTTTTTTTCATGTGTTTGTAGATGATGCGTCTGTCTTCTTTAGAGAAGTTTATCTTCAAGTCCCTTGCCCACCCTGAGATGGGATCACATGTTCTTTTTTTGCTAATACTTTTGAGTTCTCTGTGGATTTTTGTTATTAGACCTTTATCGGAGGTATAACCTACAAATATTTTCTCCCATTCTGAGGGCCGTCTGCTTGCTTTACTTACTATGTCCTTGGCTGTGCAGAAGCTTTTTAGTTTGATCATGTCCTAGTAGTGTATTTTTGATACTGCTTCAATTGCCTGGGGAGTCCTCCTCATAGAATATTCACCCAAGCTGATTCCTTCAAGAGTTTCCCCTGCACTTTCTTCAAGTATTTTTATAGTTTCAAGTCTTAAGTTTAAATCTTTTATCCAGTGACAGTCTATCTTAGTTAATGGTGAAAGGTGTGGGTCCAGTTTTAATCTTCTACAGGTTGCCAGCCAGTTCACCCAGCACCATTTGTTAAATAGGGAATCTTTTCCCCACTGAATGTTTTTAATTGGCTTGTCAAAGATCAAATAACGGTAAGTAGCTGGGTTCATCTCTTGGTTCCCTATGCTGTTCCAGACATCTACTTTTCTGTTTTTGTGCCAATACCATGCTGTTTTGATCACTATCGATTTATAGTACAGTCTCAGGTCTGGTAGCATGATTCCTCCTGCTGTGTTTTTATTGCTGAGAAATGTTTTGGCTATTCGAGGTTTTTTCTGATTCCATATAAAATGAAGTATTATTTTTTCAAGATCTTTAAAATATGACAATGGAGCTTTAATAGGAATTGCATTAAAATTATATATTGCTTTGGGTAGTAGAGACATTTTAACAAAGTTGATTCTTCCCACCCATGAGCATGGTGTGTTTTTCCATTTTTAACATCTTCATCTATTTCTTTTCTTAAAGTTTCATAGTTCTCTTTGTAGAGATCTTTCACGTCCTTTGTTAGGTGTACTGCCAAATATTTCATCTTCTTTGGCACTACTGTGAATGGAATAGAGTCCTTGACTGTTTTTTCAGCTTGGTTATTGTTGGTATATATAAAGGCTACAGATTTATGGGTGTTGATTTTGTAGCCTGAGACATTACTGTATTCCTTGATCACTTCTAAAAGTTTTGTAGTAGAATCCCTAGTGTTTTCCAGATATACGATCATATCATCTGCGAAGAGTGAAAGTTTGATCTCTTCTGACCCTATGTGGATACCCTTGATCGCCTTTTCTTCTCTAATTGCAATGGCAAAACTTCCATTACAATGTTAAAGAGCAATGGAGACAATGGGCAACCTTGCCTGGTTCCCGTTCTAAGTGGAAATGATTTCAATTTAACTCCATTCAATATGATATTGGCTGTGGGTTTGCTGTAGATGACCTCTATTAGTTTAAGAAATGTCCCTTCTATACCAATTTTCTTAAGTGTTCTGATCATGAAGGGATGCTGGATATTATCAAAAGCTTTTCTGCATCAATTGAAAGAATCAAATGGTCCTTATTTTTTAGTTTGTTTATGTGCTGAATTACATTTATATATTTACATATATTGAACCAGCCTTTTGAGACCATGGGATAAATCCCACTTGGTCGTGGTGTATAAATTTTTTGATGTGTTGTTGGATTCTGTTAGGATCTTATTGAGTATTTTAGCATCAATATTCATTAGTGATATTGGTCTATAATTTTCCTTCCTTGTTGGGTCTTTCCCTGGTTTGGGGATCAAGGTGATGTTTGCTTCGTAGAATGTGTTGGGTAATATTCCTTCTTTTTCTATATTTTGGAAGAGGTTTAGTAATATAGGTACTAGTTCTTCTTTAAAGGTTTGGTAGAATTCTGATGTAAAGTCATCTGGTCTTGTGCTTTTCTTCTTAGGGAGATTTTGTATAGTTGATGCTATTTCAGAACTTGATAACATTTCCACTTCGTTTTGGCTAAGTCTTGGTAGGTGGCGTACTTCCAGGTATTGGTCGATTTCTTTCAGATTTTCATATTTCTGAGAGTAGAATTTCTTGTAGTATTCATTAAGGATTTTTTGAATTTCTGAGGGGTTTGTTGTTATTTCATCGTTACCATTTCTGATTGATAAAATTAGAGATTTTACTCTTTTTTTTCCTGGTTAGGTTGGCCAAAGGTTTATCTATTTTATTGATCTTTTCAAAAACCAACTTGTGGATTTATTGATCTGTTGCATAATTCTTTTGTTTTCAATTTCATTTAATTCTGCTCTGCTTTTGGTTATTTCTTTTCTTCTGCTGGGTTTGGGGTTGGAGTGTTCTTCCTTCTCCAATTGCTTGAGATGTCTCATTAAGTTATTAACTTCCTCTCTTTCTGTTTTCTTGAGAAGGCTTGCAGTGCTATAAATTACCCTCTTAGGACTGCCTTTGCAGTATCCCAGAGGTTCTGGTAATTTGTGTCTTGATTGTTGTTTTGTTCCAAAAATTTGGTGATTTCCTTCTTAATCTCATCTATAACCCATCTATTCTTCAGCATAAGGTTGTTTAGCTTCCATGTTTTTGTATGGGTATGCAGGTTCCTGTTGTTATTGACTTCAACTTTTATTCCATGATGGTCTGAGAAGATGCAAGGAATAATTTCTATTTTTTTAAATTTTCTGAGGTTAGATTTGTGGCCTAGGATGTGGTCGATTTTGGAGTATGTTCCATGGGCTGATGAGAAGAATCTGTATTCAGTTTTGTTGGGATGAAATATTCTGTAGATGTTTGTTAGGTTCAAATGTTGAATGGTTAAGTTTAATTCTACAATTTCTTTGCTTAGCTTCTTTTTGGAGGATCTATCCAGCACTGCTAAAGGGGTGTTAAAATCTCTAAATACTATGGAACTGGAGGAAATCAAGTTGCTCATGTCTGTTAGAGTTTCTCTTATAAATTGAGGTGCGTTCTGGTTGGGTGCATAAATATTAATAATTGAAATCTCATCATATTGATTATTACCTCAAAAAATATGAAGTGTCCATCCTTATCCTTATTTCGGTTGGTTTAAAGCCTATTGAGTCTGCGAATAGGATTACAACACCTGCTTTTTTTCTGCTTTCCATTTGCCTGAAGTATAGATGACCATCCCTTCACTTTGAGTCTATATTTGTCTTTTAATGTAAGATGTAATTCTTGTATGCAGCAGATATATGGCTTGAGTTCTTGTATCCAGTCAGCCAACCTGTGCCTCTTTAGAGGACAGTTTAAACCATTCACATTAATTGAGAATATTGATAAGCCTTTTGAGAGTCCAATGGACATTTTTAATCCTTTTGTGACTGTGGAAGTTGGAATTTGATCAAAATTTTCTGGGTGGGTTTACTGTTGCGGAGGATTACGCTGGTCTTTATGGAGGATAGGTCTGAGAATATTCTGGAGAGCTGGTTTAGTTATGGCAAATTTCTTCAACATGTGAATGTCATTAAAGTATTGAATTTCTCTGTCATAAATGAAACTCAGTTTAGCTGGGTACAGTATCCTGGGTTGAAAGTTATTTTGTTTTAGGAGATTAAAAGTCGATGACCATCCTCTTCTAGCTTGAAAGGTTTCAACAGAGAGATCTGCAGTTATTCTAATATTCTTCCCCTTGTAGGTGATGGTTTTCTTTCATCTGGCTGCTTTCAGAATTTTCTCCTTCATATTAACTTTAGTGAAATTGATGATCATGTGTCGGGGGGATGTCTTATTTGGGTTGAGTCATGCTGGAGTTCTGAAACTGCTATCTGAATTTCAGAATCTCTTGGCATGTCTGGAAAGTTCTCCTTCATAATCTCATGGAGAAGAGACTCTGTCCCTTGTGAAGCCACTTCGTCACTTTTGGGGATCCCTATAAGATGAATATTGGTTTCCTTCAAATTATCCCAGAGCTCTCTGAGAGAGTGATCTATTTTTGCCCTCCATTTCTCTTCCTCTTTGAGGGTTTGGGAGCATTTGAAAGCTTTGTCTTCAGTGTCAGAAATCCTTTCTTCTGCTTGTTCCATTCTGTTACTGAGGGATTCTACTGTGTTTCGCAGATCTTTGAGGGCTGCAACTTCTTGTCTCAATGTGTCAAAATCTTTGGTTATTTGGTCTTTGAATTCGTTGATATATCTTCTTGATATATCTTTTGGGTTACTGCTTGGAATTCTAATTCAATCTTATTTGCTAACCAGATTCTGAATTTGATTTCTGACATCTCAGCTATTTGTTTGTGCATGGGATCTTGTGCTGTGTCTTCCCCATTGATCCTTGGGGGAGTTGATCTATACTGATTATTCATATTACCAGAGTTTTTCTGTTGATTTCGCCTCATGATTGTTTTTCACTGTTGCCTCTGGCTGTCCTCAGAGTTGGGGATGTGTTTCTCCAAGATTAGACCCCAGTGGGATCACTCTATTGTTGCTGGATCTTTGTAGGGAGTGACCCTGTATAGTTCTTCTGGGGCTGTCCCAGTCAGGGAGTTCTGGTTGTGGAAGCAGCTCCGGAGTGTGACACACCCGGATCCAGCAACATGGCGGCAGGTGGTGCGCATGGTTCTGGGAGTGCCTGGTGCCCAGTGACTTTGGCACAAACAGCCCAAGGCTTCAGCAGTCTCTGGCCGGGAGAAGGGCTCTGTGCAGAGGCAGGGAGGGCTCTGGAGGGCACGCGGCTATCAGAGTCCCTGGCCAGATCAGAGGGCCGGGGTGGAGGCAGGGAGGGTACACGAGGGAGGACGCAGGGTAGCGCGGCTCCCGCAGCTCCTTGTCAGGGCATGCAGAGGCCCGGCAGGCATGGGTTGTGGGTCGGGGGTTGCAGTACAGCTCTTATGGAGGTCCTGGTGGCGCCAAGCCTAGGAGTTTGAGGTTGCTATGAGCTGTGACGCCACAGCACTCTATCCAGGGCAATAGCCCGAGGCTCCAGTGTGCCAAAACTGGTCTCACTCTTCCCCTGAGGTTTAAGGCTGTAAGGCATCTCAGTCCCTGCCTTTAGGCTGCTCAGTCACTAGGTTACTAGCTCCTGCCTGATCCTTGCTCTGCGATCCCGAGGGCGGAGCTTGCCAGGGCAGTTCTCTTGCAATGGCTCCCTGTGGCCCAGAGCCGAACACTATTAGCTCCGTCCGGCCCAGTGGCTCAGTTTGGGGCCCTAGACAATGCCCAAAGTTCTCCACACTCTTGCTCAAGCTCCCTCCAAGGCTGTTCAACTGAGTGCCAAGTCCAAAAAACACCAAAACAGTTCACAGGTAAGACCTTTCCAGTTTGCAATCTCACTGCTGCTTGTCCTTATGGCTGCCGGCAGGATTAGGTCGATAGAACACACGCAACCACTTGCCAGTTTTCCACTGTTTTTGTCCTCCTCTTGGGGTCCAGAAGTCCTTTGCTGACTCCCTGTATCCTCAAAGGGATGGTTATAGGCAGATCCCACCAGCCAGAGATGCCTGGAATTTTACCTCCCCAGACTCACCATGCCTAGTTGCAGGGAAGCTGTTACTTGGCCACCATCTTGAATATTCTTTCATGCAGCCGAACTCTTACTGAAAATTTTGTAACCTGCTGAGTCATGACTAGCTTCCTCTTGATTGTATGATTAACTCAAATACAAAAGTTTTAAGGGAATGTAAATCAGGCCTACCAAAAACCAGTCAAACTGAGAAGGCACATTTAACTGGGTTTTATGTGACAATTTATAATGTTACCCAATAAAATAAGTTTATATCACACAGCGTGATAGAGGCATTCTCTACTGGGCTCTCTAGAGGTTTTCTTTTCACCTGATTTTAAAAAAGAAAGCAGTCCTATTTTTTTTTGGTTGGGTTTGAGCCCCCCTTATCTGTGTTAAATTATTTTAGTTAAATCAGAAATGAATAGAGAATGGAAGAACACAAATACCAGCAGTTTTCATGGCCATGCCATGTTCCCTAGTATTCTATTAGCATACAGCCCTAGAAAAAAGTCCCTAAACAGAGTTAAATTTGATCCAAGCATTTAGCTGAATGGGAATATAAAAGAGATATTCTTTTGTATATAACATATTTCATAAGCACATATTTCCAATGCTAATTTATACTAAATATAATACTTTTTCTGTTGAAATATTTCCAATGCAGCACAACACTCAGATAACTAGAGCATTTTGGATTATTTAAAAATATAACCGCTCAGATACTATTTAAAAGAGTGTACTTTCATCAATACATTCAACTTAAGCATGGTATTAAAAAGTTGTTCCCTTTGAACAAAAAAATCGCCTGCTTAACTTTAAAATCTTCTCTTCTTACATAGGATTAGGTAACAAAGAAATAGTAGCACTGATGCAAAGCTCGGATTTAACAATGTAAGAGGAAGGCCTTGAAGCATTTGGTTTATAAATCAGTACAAATACAGTAATAATTGTAAAGTATTAATCTTTCTTCTAGGGCTATTTCTAATGAAGAGCACTGTGTGCTCCAAAGAACCATATGAATTATTGCTAGGAAACAAAGCACAAAAACAACCAAATGTATATGCCAATCAATGTTTCATTCATCTATGCATTTGCTCATTTGGATTCCTAACTAATCTTAGGTCTTATTTATCCCTAAATAACAGAGATATGAGAAACTGAACTGTCAGATTTTTGATTGTATATTTAAAATACGATTTGGATGTGTAGAATATGTACACATATTTCCTATGCTGTTAGGAAAAAAAGTCAAGACAAGGGAAAATTAAAAAAAAATTGATATTTGCTTACTTTATTGATTTTTTTTTTTTTTAGGAAATAACTAGTCCTTAAGACAAAATAGTCACTACCAACAAGGCATACAGTATATTTTTCTATTTTCTACATTCAAAGTTGTACATGGTCATTAGAGTATCTCAATATTTACATCGAAAATTATTCAGCCTTTCCGGTGTCATCATGATCCCTAAGAGAGTCACCTGTTAATGAGCCAGCTGGAAGACATACTACAGTTACTCCTACAAGCTTTCATTTGTGGACAAAAATGGTGTTTATGAAATTTATCACAATGTTCTGTGACAGCAGGAATAAAAACTTCGCTATAGAGAACCATGCGGGTCATTAATAATTTCTAGTACTGATAAAATGGCTCTCAATAGATAGATCAAGCAAAATGAAGTTTAGTAAAAAGAATTTCAAGCAAAACAAAAATCAGCATAATTACTAGGCTTTTTTGTTGTGAAATTTCAAATAGATAATTTACATTTTTTCTCAACATTGCAATGCTTATAAAATAAAACTATTTTAAATGCTTGTTTTTACCCACATTTTTGAGTGTTTTAAAAAATTAGATTTGTAAGTAATATTCTGTGATTTGTCTTTGTTTACCCAAATGTCTCAGAAACAAGTTTTACTAATAAATTAAGGTTTTCTCTATACATATTGTATATTATATAATTACTAACGTTGATAAAATTTTTAGAATTCATTTTCTGATTAGCTTTTAAAATTAATAATATTTAACTTATCTCCATAACACAATGTTTGAACAATATTATGTCCTATCTACTTTAGTAATAGTAAAGACATGGCTAATATTCTTTCACTATATCATATGTGAAAGAGAAAATGATTAACATGAAATAAAGAACTCATTTATCCAAACCCTTTAAAAGACTTTATATACCTTTCTAACTTGAAGACTGTTCAAACAATACTTCAACACGCAACAATTCTCCAAACACATTACTAAGTATTGTAGTATAGTTTCAATTAGATTGGTGATGTATAGTTCTAATAAAAAAGGAGAATATGATAATTTATTTGTACTGAGTCCATGCTGTGAGAGTTCATGGTTTTACTTTATGATGAAAAATCATCACTAATGAATATTTAAAAAACATAATTGTATACAGAAGATGGGAACTATTCGGTGCTTGAGGAAAAGGATGATTATTTTTAGTGGATCATTTATGAGTCCTACATTTTATTCAAAGATATGCAACAATTGATCTATATGTTTCTTTTACAAGCCTTCATTTTTCAAGGAAAAATACAGAATGAAAAAAAAAATCAATATATAGAATGGTTTAGTCCAGGAAGGTGCTTTCATAAGAGAAACCTCAGTCAAGGTTGAAAGAGCAATTAATGCAGGCTCAAAAATCTGGGCCATTCTGATGGAGTTCGGTTAACATGTGGCAGAAGTAATCATCCACTTGTGAAAATGATTTTCGGTTCATTCTCAAACACCTTTCAGACACTCATGATCCCATTTAACTGACAACAATACAGGCTATCTGTGGGCGCCATTGCATCTGAAGTGAAAACCAAGAGGGACCAAGTGCCCTCAGGCACTTGCAGTCATCCCTACAAGGGCTCCAGCTTGCATAAAGAGATCTTCCCTTCGCTGCTACATTCCTTTTTTTACTTAACCCCATAAGATTGGGGACCCCCAACCCTATTTTTAAATTTTATTTCAGCCTAAAGATGAAAAAAGAAACTGATTCAAGACAACATTGTGACCTAGGCATTAAAAAGCCTGGAAGAAAACACTTTGCATTTGGTTTTTATAGTTCCTGAATTCTTATGGGAAAGAGTACAAGAGAGGTGGGGATTTGCAGAAAGGATCCTCGTCAAACAAAATGACACAACATTTTGAGAGAAATTCTAACTGAAGAAAACCCTAAACTCTTACTAGTGAGCAAGAACTTAAAATTTCTGTGCTATACGAACAGACTTTTAACAGCAAACTTAAAGAAAATGCAGAGTTCTTCACTTATTCCAGGTATCACATTTTATAGAATTGGCAATGTAAAAATGGTCACTCTTCCTTTCCCTGAAAAGTTCTGCCTCCTGCTAGTTAAATCTCAGCTAAATCTGAGCTCAGTCTCAGCTCATATCGCCATTACCAAATAAGTATAGCAGTTTAAGGTATAAAAACTATCTTAAATTTGGCTGTCATAGCATAATCTAGAAAATGAATAGAGGCAAACTGCCAAGATAAAAAGACCATGAAATCCTACTCCACTCCTCAAATAAAACATTGGTGAAGGACTACAACTTATGTTTTTTTTTTTTTTTTTTTTAGTGAAGGATTCCTCTTATTTAAAAAAACTATTGGGCGGTGCCTGTGGCTCAAGGAGTAGGGCGCCGGTCCCATATGCCAGAGGTGGCGGGTTCAAACCTGTCCCCGGCCAAAAAAAAAAAACTATTAATACATAATATTTGTACACAGCATGGGGTACATGTGATATTACAATACATGCATATAGTATGTAAGATAAAATCAGGTTTTTTTAGGAAATCCAGCACCTCAAATATTTACCATTGCTTTGTGTTGGGGACACTTCTAATCTATTTGGAAATAATACAATCAACTACTGTTCGCTATTGTCAGCCTATTGTGCCATTTAAGACTAGAACTTTCTCCTCTATCAAATGGTATCTTTGTACCCATTAACCGACCTTTCTTCACGCTTTTCTCAAACCCTTCCTAGCCTCTGGTAACCTGCTTGAGGTCTACTTTTTAACCTCTCATAGGAGGGAAAGCAAGAGGTATCTGTCTTGCTGTGCCTGGCTTATTTCATTTTACATAATGACCTCTAGTTCAATCCACGTTGCTGCAAATGACAAGATTTCATTCCTTTTTTTTTTATATACTAAATAGTATTCTATTATGTATATATACCACATTTGGTTTCTCCATTCGCCCACTGATGTGAACTGAGGTTGATTCTGGATCATGGCTATTGAGAATAGCTCCCCTATAAACATGAGGGTACAGGTGTCCCTCTGATATGTTGATTTTCTTTCTTTTGGATAAATACCCAGTAATGTGATTGCTAGATCTCACAGTAGCTTTATTTTTAATTTTTTCTGAAAAATTTCCATGCTGTTTTCCATAATGGCTGTACTAGTTTGCATTTCCAACAATAGTATCTAAGAGTTCCCTGTTCTCTGCATCCTCACCAGCGTTTTACAACTGATCAGTCTTAAAGGATATGCTATAAAATAAATATCAATGTACCTAGAAGCAATACTGAGCTAGGAAAAGATAACTTTTAATTAGTTTTATGGGAAATAGTTTTAAATACATAAATATAAGCCAAATAACCCAACTAAATCAAACTGTACAGAGATATCTTTCATTAAAATGCAGTTAATGAAAGATATTTATTATTGATAACTGGTCATCATCCTTTAATACCTCAACTAGCATAAATAAGTACTTGATATGTATTTTTTAATAATTCATCATCTCTCCAATATTGATATTTATAAAATTACATAAATGGTTTTTTTTTATAAATTGAAATTGCAAAATGTATATATTTGTCGAGTACATGTTTTGAAATATATATATACTTTGGAAAGGCTACATTAAGTTATTTAACATATATAGGGCGGCGCCTGTGGCTCAGTTGGTAAGGCGCCGGCCCCATATTCCGAGGGTGGCGGGTTCAAACCCGGCCCCGGCCAAACTGCAACCAAAAAATAGCCGGGCGTTGTGGTGGGCGCCTGTAGTCCCAGCTGCTCAGGAGGCTGAGGCAAGAGAATCGCTTAAGCCCAAGATTTGGAGGTTGCTGTGAGCTGTGTGAGGCCACGGCACTCTACCAAGGGCCATAAAGTGAGACTCTGTCTCTACAAAAAAAAGGAAAAAAAAAAAAAAAACATATATATTATCTCAACACAGTCTACCACAAAAGGAATACTTTGTAAAGCATGGTTTTAGGTTTTCCCTCAAAGTCAGTGGGATTTCCACGCTAATTATAAAATGTGAATAAAAGGGAAAAATGGAAGTGAATAAAAGGGAAAAAAGAATTCCAAAGGGTATTGTGCAGCCTCTTCTACCCCAACTAGGCAAACTTGCGGAATCGAGTTTATGACTCCCTCCCTTGTGAAGAGTACAGAGGCCGGGAAAATCTGAATGTATCTGGGGGTAAGACTATGACACATTCCAAAGAGAAGGACATTGTGCACCACAGGGTAAAAGGGCTTGGGGGCAGTCAACAATGAAAAGGAAATCATTCACTAATGCAACCCTAGACATTTTTCTGAGATACTCCATTAAGCTTTTCTCTGTTTAAAAATGCAGATGGGGCTTTGTGCCTATAGCTCAGTGGTTACGACATCAGCCACATACACTGAGAGTGGTGGGTTGGAACCCGGCCTGGGTCAGCTAAACAACTGCAATAACAACAACAAAAAAAGCTGGGTGCTGTGGTAGGTGCCTGTAATCCCAGTTACTTGGGAGGCTGAGGCAAGTGAATCACTTAAGCCCAAGAGTTTGAGGTTTGTTGTGAGCTATGATGCTACAGCACTCTACAGAGGACATAGTGAGACTCTGTCTCAAAAAAAAAAAAAGTAAACAATAATAAAAATGCAAATGGGTTGGCAAGAACAAGTAGTTTTAATGGAGGCTTTCATGCATATATTAAAGTGTATTATAGTGAGTATTGAAAAATACCCTGTCTTTTAGGGCACAATATTCCCAAAGCAAAGCACAATGATCACACATGGTTTAATGTTATGTGCATAGTGTAATACAAGTAAGCCTGAATTAACAAAAACACTTTAGGGTTTAGTTTCCTTTTCTGTAAATGGAGAATTTTAACTGAAATATGCACATAAAATATCCATTGTATAAACCATAGACACTCTAAAAAAAATAATTGAGCAGATAGTTTGGGATTTTGTGTTTTTCACAGTGTGTGTCTTGGAACATTTTTGGATATAAGAAATTATGAAGCAGCAGAGTGGGTTTGGTAGACAAAAGTGAGTTAAATAAAGCTAAACAAGTTCTATATGTAAGGACTTCCAAGAATCTGTGGCAGACACATGGATTGATGTACTGAAGGGTGGCGAGGTAGGGGAGAATGGCGTATATAACGTCTCCAAAGGTACAGAATGTTTTTCCTAGAACATATTGCAGGAGTCAGAGTCCCTAGCACACACTTTGGAAAATTAGCTGGACTAGCTTACTGTTAATGAGTCTTTAAGCCTAATTAGTTAATTAGTCTTTAAGTAATATCCTAGTTGTAATTATACTATCATCTTCACTTCTAAAATATACTTTTACCAGAAATTGTTAGAGAATTATTTGAAAAGAAGAAAGTCATCTTTAAATTTTGGATCACAATCTCTGTGAATCATGATTGATTCCTGAAAGCCCTCTTTTACTGTAATATTGCTCTCTGGTCTTAATGAAGACATTTTTGGAGAGATCTGATATTTAGAAAACAAATTATGTCCATCGTTTGACTAACATCTCCACGTGGCTTATGTACAAAGGTATTTAAATTCCTCCTGATACTCAGAAGGTTTCACTAATTTCCTGTCTCAACAACCTTATTCTACCTAAACTATGTCACTTCAACTTCAATTTTACCCTCTATAACCAATCTTGCCTATAGCTAAGGAGGATCACGGAGTTCTGATTCCAGACTAAGCAGTAAGATACCCTTGCTGTTCTCCCAGCTCTGACCTTATACCTCAGCTCCAGGGTCTCCATCCCTGCCCTGCTTCCTTGTACACATTCTGAGAAGTGCATTGTCAGGCATTTTTATTGCTGTGTGAACATCACAGTGTCCCCACATCAACTTAGATGCCCCAGCTTGCTACTCACTAGGCTGTATGGTATAGTCTATTTTAGCTACAAACCTGAATATCACGTTACCCCCATGAATACTATACACACCTGTAACATAATGCTAAGCATATGCATATTAAAACATAGAAAAGGCACAGCAAACGTACAGCTATTACAGTCTCATGGGACCACTGTTGTACAGATATGTGGTCTGTCTTTGACCTAAACCATCATTATGTGACATGTAACAGTTGTTTTGCTAAGCTGTCCCACACCCCAGGCTGAGGACCCAGCTTTGCTCTTGCTCCTGCTAATCTTCACCTGACACTCTGCTCTTGGATTCTGGCTGTGTTGGTTGGTTGCAGCCATTTCTGTGCTGACATCTGTAAACACTGTCTGGGCCAACCCCTATTGCACTTGTATTGGCTACACTGACACCAAAAACACTGTCTGCGTCCTCACCGGTCCTCCAATTGTTCGCACAGAGCCCACCAGTCCCACGCATCTTATAATTCTTCCCAACACGTATTTTAAACCGATTTAGCTTTTGAATCTCACATTTCATATTTGTTCCCATCCCCACTTCCAGTTCCACTATCTTTTTCTCAGAGCAAACTCCCTGACCTCCCGAATTAAGTCACATCCCCATGTATGTAATTGGTCTCCACAGTCCTGTCATAGCTTGAGGCTTATTGGACTAATGCCCATTTCCAGCACAAAACTGCAAACTCCATGAGGGTCTCGACCTCAGAAGCTGTGATCCACCACTTGGTTCTCATTGCAAGCACGGTGCCTTGAAACAACGGACACTCTATAAACATTGTTAGAATGACTAAATTGTTCCCCCAGTTTTGCTATTAGGAAAAATTACAATAAAAACATATGGAACAAAGTAAATCGTTAGCAAACATTATAGTATATCAAGTATAAAGTCTTGGATAGCTTTTAAATTTCCCACAAAATTTTTATTTTAATACCTATTTGGATCAAAAGTACTCAAATAATTTTAATAATAGAATTTTATCTTAAAATGTAACTTAATATGAAAGATTAAAACATAAGGGAAGCATGGGACAGCTGCTATAGACAAGCAGAGAGGTCCAGGACCCTAGTGACCCCAATAACATTTTGCCCCAACAAGGGCCTTCCAGGGCTTTAGAACCACTGCTGAAAATGGCCCTAAATTCACAGTATTGCAAGGCCTTTCAGAAAAATTGAAGAAAAATATACGGAGTTGTGTGTAAAGATTGCAAAATGCTACCAGATTTATTACTCCCACTAATTGGGTTTCTGAAAGACTTTCTCATCAGGCACAGTGGCTCTGTGAGTATTCCTAGCACTGGGAGGCCAAGGTGGGAGCATCACTTGAGCTCAGGAGTTGGAGCCCAGACTGAGCAGAGTGACATGCTGTCTCTACTAAAAACAGAAAAAAATTAGCTGGGCATTGTGGAGAGTATGTCTAGTCCCAACTACATAGGAAAACTGAGGCAGGAGGATTGCTTGAGCCCAGGAGTTTGAGGTTGCTGTGAGTTAGGCTGCCACAAGGGCACTACGGCTTGAGCAACTAAGTGAGAATCTATCTCAAAAGAAACAAACAAAAAACCTCCAAAACTTTCTGATATATGAACGTGGTTGGAAACTATAAAGGGGCCAAATAATTCTCTACCTCTTTCTTTGCCTGAGTTCTGAACAAATTAAAGACATCAGAGTTGGCAGAGGATGGAAAACACTGCCTTTAATACTGACAAAGATAATGCTGAATTGTGTGGTTTATCTCTGCCAGAGGTGGCTTCCTTATGAAGTTCAGTATTATTCTGAGGGATACTTTCCCCACTGCAGGTGCAGACAGTGCTAGACAAGGACGGGCCTATCCATGGGAAGACCCTGACCATGACAGACTTATGCAGGGAGAATCAGAACAGGTACCCCATCTGGAAAGGTAAGCCTTTCAAGGGAGAAACGGAATACAAAGGGCCAACCTATCCACGTCCAGTTTCTACCCTCAAGATAACTCTCAAGGCAAGGAACCAAACAAAACGAAACCCCAAAATAATGGATATCCCTTTCACATGGAACTGTTTGGCATACAAAATAAATGTGTCTTTTTCCCCCAAAAGAGAAAGAAAAGAGTGAAAGTAATTAGAGATATAAAGAGAGTGAGGGAGAGAGAGACAGAGGGAAAGAGAGAGGGACAGAGAGAGAGAATGGGGAAAGGGAGACAGAAAGACCCAGAAAGAAGAACACGCATGATTGTCTTAAGTCTAACATCCCTTTAGCTTTAATCTGCTATGGGCCAGGCATGCGTTCCACTTTGCTCATGCAGAAAATAGGAAGAGCAATCCTTAGCCTGACTATAACAAGTGGCACTAGAATGATTTATATAAAACAGCCTTTTATTTTTTCTTTCTTTCTTTCTTTTTTTTGAGACAGAGTCTCACTTTGTCACCCTGGGTAGAATGCTGTGGCATCATAGCTCACAGCAACCTCAAATTCTTGGGCTCAAGCCATCCCTTTGCCTCAGTCTCCCAAGTAGCTGGGACTAAATGCACCTACCACAACATTGGGCTATTTTTACAGACAGGGTCTCACTCTTGCTCAGGTTGAGCTCAAGCAGTCTACTGGCCACCGCCTCCCAGAGTGCTAGGATTACAGGGATGAGCCACTGTGTCTGATCCTAAAAGAACCTTTTAAACTCTAAAGTACAATGAAAATCAAGGCATTTGTAATAGCACTATCAGCAGTAAGTTGAACACACAGAAAAATACTCCAACCTAATTTTTTGAAGAATTCTTTGGAAAACTTGGGATGAAATAGTGGCAATTAATTTTTCTATTTTTCCTAATCTGTCTCATGTAAGGAAAAAAGCTTTCAAAGAATGGTGTAAAAACATTAACTATATCCTTTAAAAAGTGAAATATACCTATGATGTCATACAAGTTACGACAACAATAAAAACTAGCTTTTCTTATTCATCAGATAGAAACAATATATCCATAGATTACCTGTGTTAGGTTTCTTTCTTTCTTTCTTTCTTTCTTTTTTTTTTTTTTGAGATAGAGTCTATGTCGACCTGGGTAAAGTGTAGAGTGCTATTGCATCACAGCTCACAGCAACCTCAGACTCCTGGGCTTAAGTGATTCTTTTGCCTCAGCTTCACAAGTAGCTGGGACCACAGGCACCCGCCCGCCAAAACGCCCGGCTATTTTTTGGTTGCAGTTGTCATTGTTGTTTAGCTGGTCTGGGCCAGTTTGAAACTGCCAGCCTTGGTGTCTGTGGCTGGCACCATAACACTGTGCCACCAGTGCTGAGCTGTGTTAGGTTTCTAAGCTACTGAATTCCTTAAATTAGTAAGAAAATGCTACTTATTAACTAGCTAACAAATTCTAGATTACTACAGAAAGGTATACTTTGATGTTGGGGAATGAATAAGAAAGCCGACAGTAATAAGGAGCTCATGTACAGCAAAGTTGGGATTTGTTGAACTAGATAAATGTTCCCTTTCTCCTTTAACTTAAAGCTTAAGAATTTATTTATACAAAGAAAAAGGAAAGCAACACAGTCAATAGAAAAAATACTTTGACATTTACACAACATATTCAGAATTTTAAGGATCACTTATTTTTGGTTGAAATTCATCTTTGATACTTTTTATTATGCATATAATATTAAACATTAAATTTTTTCTAGATTAACTCCATAAAGCGTGTTGACAAGTTTGACATGTCCAAAATGAAATATCTTCTAACCTTTTCTTTTGACATTGTCTTTTAGAAAGAAAGTGTTGTGAAGACTATTTAATTCTACTTAAATAGCAACACATTTATTCTCAAGTTTTCTACTTTATTGAATAGACAGTATTTTCTATTTGGGAGGATTGCTTGCGCCATCTACTGGAAAAATACACACTATGACTTTTTTTAAACAACTACAACAGTATACCCAAAGATACTTGTGAAATTGTTCCCTCTAAAATGCAACTTTGGTACAAAAGCGGCTTCTTTTCTTTCTTTCATATTAAGGTACAAGTCAGTTCAGGAAATCAGTACCTTTTCCTTAAGGCGACACTAACATATATTAGCTCAAATAATTCAACATTTCTATTTTGATGGAACCCTTTCACTGTCACATGTTCACAGGCTAACATACAAATGAGGGAGGTAAAAGACACACCTGGTGGGAAGGAGATAGGTGAAGCAATTATTTCACCATCTATTTAAAAAAGTATACCTGTACCTCACTTTGCAATTAATATAGGCAGAAGTCTTTTCTTTAGCTATAAAACTAGGAATTAAGACTAGAAACCTATTGCACAAATTTGTAGGAGATCGAGATTATTTCACAGAAAGGAATCCAAGAGTTAAAAGCAATCTGGTAGCATCTCTGAACTTTTCTGAACAAATAACATCAACAACAAAAATACTGGAGTTAAGAAAACCATGGAAGACACCTCCAAAGACCTTTTTCCTCCCTTACTTTATGTGGCACAATCTAAATACAATTGAAAAGAAACTTGAGAACTGTTCAATTTCAATTAAAGAATGCTATTTTTCACTAGGAAAATAAAATGGCACTCTTGCTTGAAGATCCAAAAATACGTCTGTGGGTGTAAAATTTGGTTCATTTGCTAGAACATTTATATTTGCTTTTCAGAGGGAAACATAAATAATTAGAAAGTTAAGAAGAATTACAATCTAATTGTAATTGTCTAGATTCTTAATAATCTTAAACTCCTCAGAGGGTTTCTTTTTTTCTTCTTCCTTTGCTCTACAATTAGAAGACAAACTTATTAAAAATACAGACAGAAAACAAACTTATTGAAAATACTATAAAATATACCCTGGAGTTAGCGCTCCCTAGTGATAATGGATTCATTTAGTATTTGCTTTGTGCAGTTGAGAACAGAAGATACGTTTATCATTAGCATCAACGTAAGGCAGCAGGTATTATGAAAGGTAAAGATAAATGACCATGGAAGGGGCTGTGATCTTCAGACTGATGAACACAGGTGAGTAAATGACACTTAGTAATCAAGTAAAAATAAAATGTTTCTCAACTCAATAAAAGTAATACAGAATTTTAGTACATTTCAAAATAATTTTTAACAATAAACTTTGGGGGGGAAAGGCTCCCAGTGAGGCTTAAGTTATTTTACAAAAATAGTAAATTAAGTTTTACTGCATGTGACAGTAAAAGCAAATATTAAAAGAAGAAAATGATAGGCCATGTTACATTATAACATATTCTATATAATATAGAATAGTATACAAACTCTACCGATATTGTTGAAATAATTATTCTCATTATTCAGAAAATAATGGTAGTTCATCACCATTATTTCCCTTATAACAAGCAACCTTTAAAAAAAAAAATCGATGTGCTCAAGTCCATGCATTGTGCTTGGCACTATATATCTCAGTCAGCACTAAAAACCTCACAAAGTAGGGACAATTACAACTGCAGACAACTTGATAAAAATACATTTTATAACCAACTTCTGTTACTTTCAATACTACCAAATCTATGCTAAGAACTTCATTTTTACAACCCATACTTAAAAGCAAAAAGAAAAAGAGCTATATTTAAGTATTAATTCACCAGAGTCAATACATATTTACACTTTTTGACTTTGTTACAAGATTCACTTTAGCATTACAGTTAATTTTGGAATTATGGCCTCATGCATATTAAAACTTCATATAAAGCTTTTATCTCTTATATAAACAGGAGAAGTCTTGATCTCAGCACAAGATCAAGACCAGGCTTTGTATCCTGGGGTGGGGGGGTGGGGGTGGGAACATCCTATGCCCCCTGCTGGCTGGCTGTGAGCAGCCAGGTATTCACCTACACAGAATGTCCTTCCCTGGTGTTGAGTGTTAACTAGGGGATTTCATTTGGAAAAACCAAACAAACACAAACAAAACCAGAAAGTAAAATAGTAGGGGCGTCTCATATAACATGAGGTGCTGTTTAAGATGAGCAGTCCCGAGGAGAGCGCGCAGTACTGCAGACAACAGGCAATGCCGACAGCAACATGACGGCTCATTTTACCAGCGGCTTCCCATCTTCTCTGTGATGACTTTCTCATCTGTTCTCCCTCAGCATAAAGACGCTCCACACTGTAACTGGCCAAAGAGAATCAAGGAAAGGAGTATCCACAGTGGAAGAGAAAGAAAAAGTATTAAGGAAGGATGTGAGAGAACTCCTCACGAAGGGAAAACTCGGAATTCGAGTTCCAGCCTTACAGTCTATCATCTCTACCTCCAAAAGATTGTCCTTTCTAAAATCAGAGACTTGAAGTTCTTCTTTTAAGGGAAATAGTATTCTCTTTTAGTAGTTCCCACTAACTCTCAAGAATGAGCGATAAAATAAGGCACCCCATGAACAGAGAGCCAGTATAATGCTTATGCTGATACTACACTTACAGGTGAGAAGGCTAGAGCTGGTCTCAGGGGAGTCTCACTGTTTTCAAATTGTAAATGGAAGTAATAATTAGTTTTGTGATTGCTTTAAAGGATTATTCAGAGGAGTAAATGACCCGATATATATATATATATATTAGCCCTCTTAATAACTGTAAAGATACTATAGAGATGCAAAGAATCAGTGTGAGCAGCCTTATCTTGAGATCTAGGCCATGTCTCTGATGTCATCACAAGAACTTAAATTTGAGAAATTCCAGCAAGTCACTGATTTATCTACCTAATACAAAATAAATAATTTATTAAAAATTTTCACTGGATTAAAATTACTCTTTGTTGTGGGGGAGATAAAAGTGACTATTAAAATAAATGTTCTGACTCACACCGACCTGGTTGTACAATCATGGACAAAAAAGTTAGCTGAAGTCTTTAGACTCATTTATTTACTGTTAATTTATGAAGATTTTCAAAGAAACATAACATTCCAAACATATTGGATAAGGTAATTGCTAACCTAGCAGTTTTTCAAAATTAATAATAAAAAAGTATTCCAAAATTTACATATTCGAATTCAATGGTTCTCAGGTGTTGGTAAAGCAACAAAATCTTCCATGGAAAGCTTTTGAAAATACAGATTGCTGGACCTCACTCCCGGAGTTTCTGATTCAGTAGATCAGTCCTGAGAATTCGAGTGTTTAATAAAAGTTCTTAGGCGATACAGAGACTTCTTGTTAAGTGAATACTGTTTTAATCTGTAACTATTCTGAAATTTAAACCAACAAAATTGAATATATTTAAAAGGCATTTTATCTCAAAGTATATAGTTAGATTTCCCAATAGCACAATTTTTCTAACTGAAATAAGCTAAACGAAAACCATTTAACTATTTTCTTCTTAAATTTGATCACAGTGCCCCCAAGTGGATAAAAACATTACCAACAGGGAAGAAATACCGAACACATTCTAACTGGAGTGGGTCATACACGTATACATTTTATCTTTGTATTTGCCAGATTGTCCACCCTAGTGCTTGCCCACAATATATTCAGTACAGATTAAATAAATATGCATTCGCTTACACAAACTCCTTTAGAAAAACCTATCTTTCTTACTCTCAGTGTTTTATTTATAAAAACTGACTATAGGGCTGAGTAACCCCGAAATCTCCTGTAGTACTTAAATTCTACACTGGTATGAAGTAATCACAAATCCTATTTAGAATAAAGTAAAATGTAAAGAAATAGGTAACAAGGAAACCAATGCTATTCTATGCTCTCTCATTTTCTCTATCACATAGTTCCTCAAAGCTGTGATGGTCTTGTAATAACTCATTTAGGGTTCAAGAGAAAAACAATTCATAGTTAAATGATTAAATATATGCCAGGTGGTGAGTTGACCTGCAGGCAGATACCCACCTCCCCAACACAGGATACTGGTAGTTGTCTGATTGTGCCAGATTCTAGAGAAATTCTTTGGAAGAAAATTCATTTTTCTTTCTAGGGATAATCAACATGATATCCTTATTGACATGTAAAAATTATTTATAATATAAAACACTTGCAAAGGGAACCTGGCGATTCAAGGTTTAATACTGACTAAATATTTTTCTCAATGGTAATATTCTTACCTGCTTTATTCGTGTCTCTCTGCCTCTCTCTCTTCCACCAACTAGCATTTTTATAACCACTTTTCATTTTCATCATTCTGTTAATTTCAGAAAAGACTCTTCCATTTTAAACATATACCCATGCTCTCAAAATTCTGTAATTTTAATTTGCTCTCAAATTAAAAAATTCCTTCTGCCAAATAGAAGCACAGAAACTCAAAGGGTGGAATCACATAGTTGGGTAGCACCAGGCGGTGGCCCTGGGAAATGCTGTAAGGGGGCTAACGAACACATTTACCTTTTTGTGTCTTCCGGAGCTTCCTTAAGCACATGTATTTATCATACAAAGTACCCAGAAAAGTCTCATGTTATTTTCTGCCAATTAACAAATTGCTAACATGTCATGTTAATAAAAAAAGCAATTGACCTAAGTAGAAGAGCTAATTACACGGAGTAAGATAATTAAACGATTCTCAATATGTAATCAAAAATTATGGCTGAAAGTGTTTCACAATGTTGTCTTTTTGTTTTCAAGTATCTGCCTATCTGCAAAATTCTAATCAGTGTATCCGTATGCACAAAAGACAGATCCAGTGCAGATGTTAATTTGTTGCATGATAGAAATCAGGTGTTCAATTACAAATAATGGGGTGTTATGAGAGAACGTTCAAGATTTCCATTTAGCTGAACACATGCTTCTCAGCCGACAAATGATTGCAAAGCATTCATATTGGAATTAGCTACTAACATGCACCCAAGGCATAGCACATTCAACTCCTTTATTATCCTCATTATATAATATTCACATCTCCAGCCCTGTGTGTTTCTTAATTTGCCACTGATTTAGGAGTTTGAACATTTGCAGACCTCAATTCTATTTATTGTACCTGAATTCTTTTAAAAGGATAATTTTGATTTTTATCTAAACTCCAGAGTACTTTAACACCAGGGATTTTATTTTTTCCTAATCTTACATTTAAACAATCAAAACCATTTGCTTTTGTAGTAAGGTAAATTCCTTGAAGTGGTTACATCAAAATATTCTAGGCTTCTAACACATCAAGCCTATTTCAATAACATCTGGCAAAATACTACCTAAATGATATTTTAGCAAAGTAACTACACAGAGTAGATTAATTATATTTACTTGCTAAAAGATATTATGCAGATTTGCTTTTTATATAATTCACTATAAAGTCACAGGTTTAAAACATAGTTATAAATTGAGCTATTCCCATGCCAAACCTAGAGACCAATACAATTTTGTGACAGGAATAAACATCGGATTGATGTAGAATTCTATGTCCTAAATTAACATCCTATTGCTTAGAGTTTGTGAATTAGATATTGAATAAGTGATAGGGCGATGCCTCAAAAACCTCATTGTCAGATAATCACAGAAGAGACAACAGAAAGATCATTTGATTAGGTAGCAGAGTAACAGCAGTGTACATCAATAAGGATTTCATTATTTTAATTCAGAACATACGACTTTTTTAAAAGTACATGAATTTTTAAATTTTATTCTCTTATTTAAAAAAAATCAATTCCAAAATATATAACTATCTAAGATGTCTTAGTCATTAAGAAAATAAACAAATGTGTTTCTGAGTAAGTAGCATTAGCAGAGCCTCAAAAATTATTCAGAAGTAATAATGGGCTAAAATTACTTCTGCAGACCCAGAAATACAAAGTTATTTCTTATGGCCCAAATCCGGCTTGCAGAGATGGTTTGAAAGGAGAGCATTTTGGAAAATATACATTGAAGTTCGTTTTTCAGGACATGTTCTCTTGATTCTTACAACCCTGTTCATTCTATTCCTCATGACCGCAGGTCAGAGCACTTCACACACATATCTGGCCTGCCTGGCCTTTGGAGGCATTTGAGTGTTGTGAAATCCTGGTTAGTGGGATCACTTGAGGAGCAAAGTACACAGTATCCTTAGCAGTGTTGCCTAGTGGCTTACAGAAAAACTCTGAAATCAGACACACCAAATCACAGAAATTTACTAGCTGTAAGACTTTGGGAAATTTTTAACCATTTTATGCCTCAGTAATTTCATCTCTATTTGATATTGTATCTACACTATAGAGTGGTAAAAAGTAATTGAGAACACAATTTAATGGGCTAGGTATCTCAAATCTAAATCACTCTGCTTTATTTGGATGTCACAGATAGATGAAGTCATACGTTGCACCGTATTTACAAAACAGTGTGTTAGGGATTAAAATGAGGAATTAAGGATGAAATGGACACAGATCAGAGTCAGAGGAAACTTGCAGGTAGGGGAACTAAGAAAAACATCTTCAGCTAGAATTAAAATATATAGTGCAAATTATCCTAGGTATGTGATTCTTGAGATGAAAGTTTTCTACTGAGTGAAAAATCGAATCTATCAAAAATCAAGGTGTCTTCATACTGTAAGCAGAAATCATACCTAGGAGGATTAATAAGATGAAAAGGTCCTCAACTCATTGCATTGCTAAACTGGATGCTTAATGAGAGAGAAAAATAATCACAATTAATCAGGTGTGGCATTTACTGATGAGTGCCCAAACAGGTTGAAATTTTTACACAGGCGGGTCTTATGGAAAACAATCACTTTTTTTTTTTTTTTTTTTTTTTTGCAGTTTTTGGCTGGGGCTGGGTTTTGACCCGCCACCTCCAGCAAATGGGGCTGATGCCCTACTCCTTTGAGCCACGGGCACCGCCCCAAACCATCTTTTTACATAAAGGGGATGTTGGAACAAAGAAGGGGCCCGACAGGGCTTTTTCCCCAGTTGAGTTTTCATATAGGACTTTAAGAGTCAGACAACCTCAGCTCCCCCATCAAAGATCTGGAAAAGTGCTAACAAAGATAAAGGGAAACAGAGACCAAGCCTCCCAGGCAACCACAGACTCATTCATTAGTCAAAAACAAATAATTCACTGATGAGAGTAATGAAAAGCTGACATGGATGAGATTAAGGAAAGTCAACATCTGAGGCTTTCAAGAAGCACATACTCTCCGTAGGTTGTTTAGACAAGCGTCTGTAAATGGTAATATGTGCAAAGATAAGGAACCAAAAGGTATGCTCAGAGAAGACAGAAGCACCATGTAACAGAGGAAAAATTCTAATGGAAAATTGTGAAGGAGAAAAACATGAATATTCAAAATTTCATTAACTTTTCAATGTATGAGGCATGACTTTTATTTTAGGCATTAATTATGTAAAGGAAAAAGTTTTGTCATCTTTGTTTTTTTTTTTTTCTCACTGTTTTCTTTTTGTCTTGTCTTTTCTCATTTTCTCTAATATATCCTGAATCTTGACGGAACTTGAACTGGTGCTTTGAGCTAATCATTATGGCCAAAATGTTTCAAGTCACATTTCATATCTGATTTCACTTTTTTTGTTGTTGTTTTGGCCAGGGCGGGGTTCCCAGATATGGGGCCAGCACCCTACTACTTGAGCCACAGGTGCCACCCTGATTTAACTTTTTTTGTGGTACACTTATTGTTTAAATTCCTTTCAAGTATATGTCCTTTAGATTAACCAAATGTTTGATTTTTAATCTAGAATTTTAAAAGTCCATGAAATCACAACGATATTTGCAAGTTGCTATGTAGTGTTAAGAGGATTTGTAATTCATATATTATACTATAACCTTATCTTTATATCAATATTTGTTTAAAAAGTAGACATTTCCTAAATCATGATAAATACTGAAAGAAAAGAATAAATCAAACAATACCCTAGAAATCTGAAAGCAATTTATGAATTTAACTTAGTGTTCATAGCAATTTAAAAAACACACTGTTTAAAAATACTATAAATTCCATTCTCTGAAGTTCAATGATCCAATAAAAAATTAAATTGTACCAAATTAAAGAAACATTTAAAGTTTTATGATTGTTAACCTTTCTTAACCATAGATTATTTTAACAGAGTCTACTGTGGGTATGCTCTTGAATTTGGAACTAAATTTATAGCTCAGCTCCTACAAACATTCAAGCTAATTATTTCAGAATGAATGTAGAATGACACTTTAATTAGTAATGCGTCTCCTGGCAATTAAGATTCTCTTGCTTCTCTCAGCAATTAAAATGGCAAGGCATATTATTAAGGTCTCACAATTCTTTATACCTCTTTCTGACAATTACCAAGGGAAACATTAAAGGCAAGATCGTGGCTATAATCCATTCACTGACTATTTGGTAGCAGGATAAACACTTTCTTCTCCTTGTTTAGTAATTTTCATTTCACTCACATTACCTATCAATCATTAGTGCAATTTGTGCTCTGGAACACAAAGATCCATTTTCCATTTTATATGACTTATTACAACCAATTGATTTTGCAGAAATTCAAGTTATTGGGATGATTTTAATTAAGACATAATTTTTAACCATTTATTCATGCTATAACTTTAATGGTCAGAAAATTATGGGTACATAGAGAATGCTTAATGCTGGCATAAAATACCAGCAATGAAGTTATTAGGTGCCTAAAATTACCGTAAATTGAATCTATTCATATAACAAAGAGATATGCAGAGAAACAAAAATATATACACAAAACTTTTGATACTGTAGGTAGGAATGGAAGAGAAAAACATTTTTATTTTTAACTTCTATACACCTAAGAACATTTTTCTAAGTAGTATTATTAGATGACTTTTGTTCTTTCTAAAGATTCTAATTTCAATTTTTTATAATGAATATATATACACGTCACTACTGTATAGGATATTTCCAAGTTTAATGATATATATGATTTAATGATGATATATGAAATAAGATCAAAACATTACAATTTGTAAATCATGGTTTAAATTATCTATATTGAGAATAGTTAAAATTGAGTATTAATCATGTGCCAAGGTCTTAGCCACTTTATCAATATTAACTCATTTAACCCTTTGAAATAGTTAGTTATCATATTCCATTTAACACACAAAGAAGTGAGCCAGAGACGAGTTAAGTAACTTGCCCCTGGATTACAGGGCTGTAATTAGGTACTTGCTGTGCACTTCAGGTACACCAACTAAGCTGTACTGCCATGGTACACGTATTACTGCACATTAGTTAAGTTTTAATCACATCCTAAAATATTTCATCAATTACTTATACATTTTGCTATAAACACACCTAATACTCTCATTCTCTCAAATGGCATACTTCCTATATCTTTGAGTGAATAACATACGGCTGTCTAAAACTAAGGGCAAGCTTTGGAAAGCAAATTCTATCAAATATCCATAGCTGTCTTAATTAAGGGCAAATGCTAAACAAATGAGCACTTGTCTTTCTGTAAACAACAACAACAAAAACATAGTTGTGTCTGACAGAAGTATTTGGGGCATGATAACTTTATTCATATTCTTTGCAGTTTTTTTTTTTTTAACAGTAACATTACTTTCCTGTTTCATTGTAGCTGTTTCATTTTAAAGGGTTTCTTCTAGTCCAATACATTTTATTTATTTTATATTTATTTATTTATTTTTGTTATTGTTTCAGGTTAATTGAAGGTACACAGAATTAGGTTACACTGTTTGCATTTGTTAGGTAAAGTCCATCTTATAGTGTGTCCCGCCCCCAAGAGGTGTGCAATACACGGTACCCCCATCTCCTCTCTCCTTCCCTCTCCCCACTCCCTCGTTCTCTGGATCCTCACCTTGAATTGATTTGAATTTTCCTCTTATGTGGGTATTAGATCATCTATTGGCTTAATATTAGAATTGAGTATATTAGATTTTTGCTTCTCCATTCTTGTGATACTTTACCAAGAAGAATGTGTTCCAACTCTATCCAGGTTAAGACAAAAGATGTAAAGTCTCCATTTTTTAAAATAGCTGAACAGTATTCCATGGTGTACATACACCACAGCTTGTTAATCCATTCCTGGATTGGTGGGCATTTAGGTTGTTTCCACATTTTGGTGATTGTAAATTGAGTTGTGATAAACATTCCAGTACAACTATCCTTATGATAAAAGGATTTTTTTTTTCCCTTCTGGGTAGATAACTAGTAATGGGATTGCAGGATCAAATGGGAGGTTTAATTTGAGTTCTTTGAGGATTCTCTATATTTCCTTCCAAAAACGTTGTAATAACACCAACAGTGTGAAAGTATTCCCTTTTCTCCACATCCATGCAGCTTTGAGACTTTGTGATAGGCCTACTGTCACTGGGGTTAGGTGATACCTCAAGGTAGTTTTGATTTGCATTTCTCTGATGATCAGGGACCACTAATATTTTTTCAAATGCTTGTTAGCCATTCATCTGTCTTCATCAGAAAAGATCCATATCTCTTGTCCAATGGTAGATGGGATTGTTTGCTCTTTTTTTTGTTGATTAGGTTGAGCTCTCTGTAGATTCTAGTTATCAATCCTTTATCAGATTAATACCCTGAAAATAGCTTTTCCTATACTGAAGGGTTTCTTTCTGCTTTACTTGTGTCCTTAGCTATGCAGAGCTTTGCAGCTTAATTCTCATTTGTTGTGATAACCATTGAAGTTTCTCATAAAACCTTTCCCCAATCCAGTATCGAGAGTCGTTACCACACTTTCTTCTATGATTTTTATCATGTCATGTCTTAGATTTAAATCTTTTATCTATGTTGAGTCAATTCTTATAAGTGGCGAAAGGTGAGGATCCAGTTTCGATCTTTAACTTGTGGTCATCCAGTTCTCCCAGCATCACTTGTGGAATAGGGATTCTTTTCTCCACTATATGCTTTTGTTTGGTTTCTCACTGATCAGATGGCAAGTAGAGACTAGTTGCATCTCTTGCTTTTCTATTCTGTTCTGTATGTCCATGCCTCTATTTTTGTGCAAATACCATGCTGTTTTGAATACTGTGGACTTGTAATATAGCCTGGAATCTGGTAGGGTGATACCTCCAATTTTGTTTTTATTACTAAAAATGGCCTTTGCTATATGAGATTTTTAATGGTTCTATATATGGTCTTTATTTTTGCTTCTATTGATATAGTGTATTACATTTATGGATCAGCATATGTTAAACCAGCCTTACATCCCCTGGATGAAGCCTACATGATTGTGACATATAATTTTTTTAATGCATAGATGCAATCTATTAACTAAGATTCTGTTCAGTATTTTTGCATTAATATTCATTATAAATTGGTCTTTAGTTCTCCTTTTTATTTGGTTCCATTCCTGGTTTTGGAATCAAAGTGATATTTGCTTCCTAGAATGTGTTAGGGAAGGTTTCTTCCTTCTCAATGTTTTGGAATAGGTTCTGCAGGATAGATATGAGCTCATTTTTGAAGGTGTGATAGAATTCTGATGTGAAACCATCTATTCCCTGTTTTTTTTTTGTTGTTGTTGTTGGAAGCAATTTTATTGTTTCTGCTTGATACTGGTCTGTTCAAGAGATCTATTTCTTCCTGGGTTCTAGGGAGCTGCTGTGATTCCAGGTATTGGTCCATTTCCTTCACATTGCCAAATTTCTTGGCATAGAGTTTTGTGTAGTGGTCAGAAACAATCTCTAGTATCTCTATGGTATTAATTTCATTTCTGATTGAGGTTATTAAAGATTTCATTTTTCTGTTTCTGGTTAATTTGGCCAACGGTTTATTGATTTTATTTATCTTATAAAAGAACAAACATTTTTCATTAATTTTCTAAGTGATTCTTTTATTTTTGATTTCATTTATTTCTGATTTTTAATTTAATTTTAGTTATTTCTTTATTGTGCTAGGTTTGGGATTGGATTACTTTTCCTTTTCTATTTCTTTAAGATGATTCATTAGATTGCTGATGTGCTCTGGGATTGGATTACTTTTCCTTTTCTATTTCTTTAAGATGATTCATTAGATTGCTGATGTGCTCTCTTTCTGTTTTTTTGCATGTGGGCATCTAATGCAATAAATTTCCCTCTTAGGACTACTTTTGCAGTGTCCCACAGATTTTGGTAGCTTGTGTCTTCATTGTAGTTATGCTGAAAAATGTAATAATTTCCTTTTTTATCTTTTCTTAACACAACTGTCATTTAGAATAAGGCTGTTTAGTTTCCATGCCTATGTGTGAGGATGAAAACTTTTGTTGGAGTTTAGTTCCACTTTTATTGCTTTGTGGTCTGAGAAGATACAAGGTATAAGCAAATGACTTATTTATTCCAAAAAGATAATACGAACAAAATTCAAATCTAGAGTATTTTTTATTTTTGCCTTTAATTTTTGATAAGTATTGGTTATATAATACAACATTCTTCTTAAAAATATTAACTCTCAGGCTGGGCATCTGTAGCACAATGATTACAGCATCAGCCACATACACCAAGGCTGGCAGGTTCAAACCCTGCCTAGGCCAAATAAGTAATAATGACAACTGCAACAGAAAAATAGCCATGCATTGTGGCAGGCACCTGAAGTCACAGCTACTACATTGCTTAAGCCCAAGAGTTTGAGGTTGCTGTAAGCTGTGACACCATGGCATTCTACCTAGGATGACATAATGAGACACTGTCTCAAAAAAAAAACAAAAAAAAAACTAACTCTGGGGTATATTCCTACCCATAGGAAATATTGCTGAAACTTCCTCCCATAGATCAACCACACATCACAGGAATGGTTTAAGTATAAATGTTGAAATAGGAACTTTACTTTCTCCATCACGATTAGGCAACAACTCATTAAGGAAAATAAAAACCCTCACTGTAGAAAACAATAACTTTGAATTTTTAGTTTTTTGAGAAAGAATATATTTTTTATAACATAGTCTTTAAGTTCACATAGACATCTGTAGACAAAAGGAATTTCCTATAATTCTTCTGAGGTGGTATGATTTTTGGTACAGTGGTACCAATTAGAAAGTATTATAATTTGAAGTTTATATCCAAATAAGCAGTCCCACACTTAACTTTGAATGTAAAAGAATTGTGAGCATAATTTCTGTAATCTATTCTTTCTTTGGAAAAGAAATCATCCATTCATTCAACTCATATTTATTTAGCTTCTACCAAGTGCTAAGCAATACTCTAAAAATTGGGTTGAACTCTAAGATATCACCTAACTCCAGTAAGATTAGCCCACCTCACAAAGTCCCAAAACTGCAGAAGCTGGCGTGGATGTGGACAGAAGGGAACACTTGTACTGTGGGACTGCAAACTCATACAACCTTTTTGGAAAGAATTATGGAGAATTCTTAAAGAACTAAAGTCAATCTTCCATGTGATCATGCAATCCCATTAATAGGTATCTACCCAAAAGAACAAAAATCATTTTACCACAAAGACATTTGCACCAGAATATTTATTGCAACTCGATTCATAATTGCCAAGTGTAGAAGCAACATAAATGTCCATCATCTCTTGAATTGATCAACAAACTGTGGCACATGTATACCATGGAGTACTATTCAGCCATATGAAAAACTGAAGACTTTGCATCTTTTATGTTTACCTAGATGAATTTGAAACACATTGCTCTGAGTAAAGTACCTCAAGAATGGGAAAAAAAAAATCCAATGTATTCAATACTAATGTGAAACCAATATATAAATAATTGCACATTCACATGAATGATAAAACAGTATAGTCTAGTGGGTGGGGGAAGGATGGATGAGGGCGATTGGAAGGAGAAGGGAGAGAAGGAATCTCACCTAATGTGCACAATGTGAGGGTGTTCAGCACGCCGCCTGGGTGAAGGGTTCAAGGTAGCTTGAACTTTACCTTGGAAGTGAGAACAATGTAACCTAAATATTTGTATCCTCATATTAATTTAAAATAAAAAATGATCTGTGAACAGTTAAAAAAATGGGTTTAAAAATAGTAGCAGACAAGGTTCCTACCCTATGGAAGATAAACTTTGCTGGGGAGCTAGATAGTTAACAAATCATGTTATGGAGATAACACCGTAGTTGGAGGGGTAGCCAATAAATAATAGTCAATAAATATGACATCAAGGTAATGATAAAAGCTTGAAAAAAGAATGAAACAATTTAAAAGGATAGAGAGCTGACAGCAGAGTGAGGAGGAGACTTTGTAGGGTGGACAGGATGGGCCCTCTGGAAATGGCATCTGAGCAGGGACCTCAGACAGGAGAGGAAGCAGGTAGGTGCTAAGAGCATTCTGTATTAGAGAGAGCGATAGCAAAGGTCTTCAGAACCCCAATCTCAATGGCGCTAACCTCTGCCAGCAATTATTTTATCAATCATTACCATATATAATTAGGCCAATTGTTTAATCACATGAGTGATATGGTAACTTAAAAATAAAGTCATTTAGTCCTTAAGTACTGAGCAAGCTGTTCAGGTTTATCAATCCCTCCTCAAATGAAGCACATATAAAACTATAATTTAAAATACACATAAAATACATGAGATGAAATTGAAATTAACTTGATATATAGAAACTAGTGAGATCAACAATGTATCATAAAACTGGACACATTTTTATACCACAATTGGCAAGACCTGATAGACTGTTTAGAGAAAAACAGAGCAAGTCATACTTGTTTAGTGACTTTAAGAAATCAAATGTTAAACTAGCAATTGTGCTAAAACATAAAAAAGTATCAGTAATTGAACGGCGCCTGTGGCTCAAAGGAGTAGGGCGCCAGCCCCATACACTGGAGGTGGTGGGTTCAAACCTCACCCTGGCCAAAAACTGCAAAAAAAAAAGAAAAAAAGAAAAAGAAGTACCAGTAATTTAAAATAAGTTCGAAAATATCTGTAATTTTATAAATAAGTTACATGTCATTAGGCTGAAATAAAGGGGAAAGTGCTATCTCAGGCCTGTCACTTGTCATGGAATAATCTCCAGCTGTTCTTTTTTAGAACCTGAACTATATCTTAGATAAATCATTCAAATTAATTACTCATGGTTAAAGCTTTTATCTAGTATTTTTATCTTTCTCCTTTGGACACAGAGAGAAGACCATATAAAGTTAGCAGCAAAATAAACACACAGAGAAAAACAAACAGCCATAACAGCTGTCAAAGAAAAATGTAAACTGAAGCCTGACATTTAAGCAAAAAGTCCTAATAGGGGACATAACTTTTAGATTCTCAAGGAATTAGTGATGACTTGTATACTTCTATTTTCTCTCAAGCACATCCTTTTGAACAAAGTCAAATGATGTGGTTTAAAAAAGGATATTATTATAATTGAAGACACTAATATAGGATTTCTACGAAATCAGGATTAGAGAGAGAGCATGTTCAGCCCGGCCATATGAAGAGACTGATATAGTTCAGGCAAAGGTAAGATGTCAAAACAATTATTTTAGTTAAGAACATATAGTCAAGTCATTCTCGAAGATAGGATTAGAATGAGAAATCAGTTTCCTCTGGGAAAGAACAGACTTGTTTGTCCTAAGCAAATTCCACCTTGACATAAAAAAGATTTCCCTCCCTTTGCTCATATGACTGTCCCCTAAATTAGTTGGAAATCCTAAATCATAAGCTAAAGAATGCAACTTTATTAGAGTGCAGTCATTTCACTTTATGAGCAAATACAATGTTTGAATGTTAAATGTATGGATAAAGTTTACATAGGGATGATGCCCTAGCTCCTCAATGCCCAGCTGGTCTGTTCTCTCGGACATCATGGAGTCGCAAAGCATGGCCACTTTGGTGGTCATCTTGTTCTTCCTGCTAGATGCTGAACTGCCTTCTCTCCCCTACAGCAATAGAGAGGCCGAATGTCTCTTATGGCTTTATGACATAAACCTTACTGGCTTTATGACAATGTCAAAAATTTTCGGTCTTTCAATCCATCCATTCATTCAACAAACATTGCACAGGCAAGCGTGTCTCTATATGAAGAGAAATACAGGATTTGTACGGCAGTGGTTTTGCTGAGACACTATCTTACACACTCTTAGCTATGGAAAAACTCTTCTATAGTTATATAACTATAAAATCTTTATTCATTATTTACTATAAAAGTAATCAGTTGCTTGCAAACTTCTGATAGATCTAGATAAGGGTCATAACGCTTCCACATAGTAGTGACAGCAAATTTAATTTTCTTTAACATTTTTCTTTCTCCTTTTCAGTTATAGAGTTTATTGTCATAATAGCCATTTGTCTTATTAGTTACATTTTATTTTGCCTTTCTTTTGGTGGAGAAAATAACCTTTGGATTAGGAAATAATTTTATTTAATAAAAACAGGAATAGTATTTCTGAGCTTTAAGTTAATACTGCTACCTAGCCACTAGGCTATGCTAAAGTATAGTACAAAATACTTCTATCTGGATGATACACAAAAAAACGCAGGAAAATAAATTTAAAAGCTGGATACGAATCATTCAACTGTTCAAAATCTAGCTGGTACTTCTTTTCACAGATTTATCTAATAGCTGGTTCCTGTAATTAGTTTATATGACATACCCCAAAGCAATAAACCAAGCTTTTGCTAAGTATATGTCTTATGATAATGCCCAGTTTGATTTTAAAGTGATAGAATCATCATTACTCTTATTTTATCCAAATTAAACATGTATTTTCATTTGCATATAGTTAATCCCACTTAAAAAAACTTTAATGTACAGTCATGGACTAATTTCATAAATATGAGCTTTAGATCAAATTTATAAAATTGTACTTCCTGATCCAAAAAATAGGTCATTTTAAAATTCAACAGTTGAGAAACAGACTCCAGTTATTTCATTTATTTGAGCACTTTTTTATATTACTACCACACTCTATTCCCTGTAACTTGTATTTAGGACCCTTTAAAATTTTCAGTTTGTGAATGCAGCTTGCTCTCATTTTTATTATTTTTTCTTCAGACTCTAAGGGGTACATTATTATCTTTTTCATTATTATTCATGTTAATAGCTATCTTTGGTGATATATTATAAGAGGCACTAGGAATCTAAACAGGTCTAAGAAACTTACAGCACAGTTGGGAACACATACCAAAATATAGATAACATTGATAAAAATATTTATTCAGGGGAAATACAAAGTCTATAGATAAGTGATAATTATAAAATAGGTAATATATGTTAAAATAGTTTACATAAGATATATTTGATACTTACATTATTAAAACAGAGGATAAGTTTTTACTACTAAAATCCCCAAAGACTGCAAAATCTACAGTGCTCTAAAGATAAAAATCCATAACCCTCCAAGTTACTGTTTAATCCACTTGGCAATTGTATCTGTAAACAAGTTTGCCATATTTTAAAGATAAATTAATCTTTAAAAAAAAAAACTTGGATTGTCCCTTTTAAAATTAATTCTACATCTGTTAATTACTCATTACAGAATGAATTATTTATAGAACACAGTCCAGCCTCCAAACAAACTTATATTCCTGTTATGTTACTGCTTTGATGTATGATAGAATACTCAGAAGAAGGAAGGCAGTTGATTTTTTCTTCTTAAAAGTAATTAAGTGCAGTAAAATCCATTTGTGAAACACCTCAGAATACTACACATATAGTTACACTGTAGGTGAAATCATGTTTTCCCATGTACATCTATACACAGAGGCAGTATTCAAAATGTTAAAAATTATTAACACAGGCACTCGGAAACCAGAACGGATGCTATGGTAACGTTCCTTTACCTGGCCCCACCCACAGGGATCAGCTGCTGTTCTAGCAACATTGAAAACGTTTAATTCTGTTAGATCATGTTGAATGTAAGCATTAAAATAGTTTTTGTTGAATAACTATTATGGAATATGTTCTTAATTTAATTCTGCTACATAACACACTAACTCAGTAGCACAACATCACAGAAATCTTCACTTTTGACACTGCAGATACTATCTGGAAATGCCTGTTAGTACCTCTTTGTAGTGGTAGATAACAATTGATGTGACTGAGATACAAAGCATTCCTGGTCTGAATCCTTCAGTCAATTCTTGAACTTTATGGATTAAATTGAGAGACTATCATATCCCATCTTTAGTTTTTCCCTTCACCTATAGTCTTAAGCATAAACCAACTGTGTAGCCATTGCGGGTGGGGGGGTTTCAATTTAGTCAAAGAGATGTGAAAAAACATTTTCTAATGTTTAGTGCAAAGGAATGAAACCCGCCCTGCCCAAATCAAGTCTTATAAGGGGTTAGATTGTCTCACCCACCTGGGAGCATTCTAAACCAATAAACTGCCACATTAGAGCAGGAATTTTGTCTCACTTAAAGCCTTAGAACTTGGCCAATGCTAACTTCATTTCAGTCTTTGATCCTGGGATAAGCTGAAGACCCTGGGGGTATTATTCACCATGGTGCTGGCCATGGCTGTCTTGTTCTTATGATAAATAGGCTCTTGTTTCTTTTTGTGCCATTTGTCAGAAAAAAAGAAAAAAAAGGACTGAGTAAAAAACAGTAGAGAGATAGCTGCAGTTCCTGTGTTCTTGAGAGCATTAGTACTTATGCTCTCAAAACATAAGACACTCCATGACAGGGACACTGAACCTGCGATAATTAGCTAACAGCTTTTCCAGCACTATTGCCTTGTGTATATGCTGTCATGTGACCAGAATGCCATTTCTCCCACCTGTCCACCTGCTCCATTCTTCCTTCAAGTCTAGTTTCACCTCAGAAACCAGGTCTCTCATGAGATTTTCATTGCCCTTCTGCAGCAAAAATTGGGAATTATTTCTGCTAGGTTCCCATTCTTAACACATATATCAGACACTATCATAATTATTATACATGTCAAAATTATATTATTTATAATATAAATGATAAAATTATATTATGCACGTAAAATTATATTATACACGTCAAAATCCCTGACCAATCAGTTCCTATAGGCCTGCAATGCTATCTTGTTGAGGTTTGTCCTCAACAAGACATTGTTGCCCTGATTGGAAGAGAGTAAGTACACTCCGTACACACCTGCTGCATAATAACATGACGGGCAAGCAGGTGGAGGCACAGCCTCTGTATGAAACCCCAGGAGCTCCATCTGCATCATGAGCTGAGCACAGCTTCCCTTTACTTTGCATTAATGCATTGAACACACCTAAGGTACACTCTCCAAATTACTGTTTCCTTTTCTCCCTCCATGAGGCTTATTCTGACATTGCATCTGCTGCCCTCTGAAACCAAGAAAGAAATTTAATCCTTAGTCTCATCCCACTGTAATATACACCCTTGGGCTGCCACTTGCCCAGAGCCTCATGCTGGTTTCCATAAGGGTCATCCAAAGAATCTTCTTTATCTGTGGAATAGATCTAATCTATCTGCTCTAATGTTGGTGATTTGGCTGTGAAGCCAGCAGAGCCCTCTCTTCACAAGAACACACTTTCCCTAGACTGTTTGTAGCTAAACCCTGGGTGAGTCACTTTAGCAACTATTTCTCTCCACAGCAAGAAAAATGGTCACATTCCTTTCCTAATGGCTGATACCCCTTATGCTGGGACTTGGTTGTGGTAAATTCCAATGTGTAACTCCGAGAAAGACCTATGTTTTTGGAAACTCATTTTGTTGTATTCAAGAGTTCAGATCAGTTTCCTCACCAGCTCAAGAGATGAAGAGCCTTGGCAGAGAATAACATTGACTCTGACCCAGGACCATCCCCAGGAGACAGCCCCGGCCTGTCTTATTTGTCTGTCAGCAGCAGTTGCCTCAAACATCGATTTAGTTTTCACTTACACACTGACGAACATGCACATACCTCCTGTTAAATTTTATATAGCCTTCTGGATTAGATCTAAACCATCCTTAGCTTTTATAGATACTATGTACGTTTAATTGCTATATTTTGAAGCTATATTATGTATATATACTATGTACGTTTATATATACTTTTCTATATACTATGTACATTTAACTAACTGTATTTTGAAGCTATTTCTTAGAGTTCACCTCCATACATTGGTGCTATTTATCAATATGACTGGTGTTTAATACCAATACAATCAAGTATCAATATTGTGCTAGCAGGCAACAGTTATACTGCCTATATCTTTTGCTATAAAGATGTTTTTGGATTAAAATATTAGGTAAAACCATCGATGTAGGTGAGCTCTTTGGAAAACTCCATGTGAAAGCCTGATATACCGGGTCTCCCACTAAATGGACAAAAACAATACACTGAAATGAGATTCAATATTTTAGGGGGAAACACCCCATGAACTCACTCACCCACTATGCTTCATATGTGGTGGTTTATCCATCCGCACTGCCAGTTTGATTTTTAAGTCAGAGTCCTGGCTGTTTTTTGGAACTATCATTCGATGTAATTCAGCTGACTTGGGACTATTAGAAGTCGGGTATAATATCACCTGAAAAAAAAAAACACAAACATTTAAATGCCTGATACAGAGTATCTGTTGTTTAGAACTGAAAATTTTCTATGTGTTTTCCTGTTTGAGGAAAAGGTATCAATGCCCAAATGTATCTAATAAACCATTCAACTCCTTCCCATCACACCAGATGGATTTTCAATACAGACGTGTTTATTTTTTGACAAATAATGTGTTTTCACAGTATCATATAATGAGTTTTCTTCCTGTGTTACTTCCTAATGAATGAATACCACAACAAACTACAGCTGAACTGGTGCCGAAAAGTACTTCATGGACACCTACAATTTTAAGAATACTCTAAAATCTTTGGGCAAAGCAGTTCTGAAAGAAATATTCTTTTGAAATTACAGGTAACATGCTTCAAAGGCAAATTCAATTATTTGAAGCAGCACAAACATGCCTCATGTCTGCACATTTTTATTATAAAAGAGCATTAAATGAAATCAACTCAGAGATTCAAAAGACTAACCGTAGCGCAGGCAGGGGTCCTCAAACTGCAGCCCGCGGGCCACATGCGGCGGTGTGATTGTATTTGTTTCCGTTTTGCTTTTTTACTTCAAAATAAGATATGTGCAATGTGCACAGGAATTTGTTCATAGTTTTCTTTTTTTTTAAACTATAGTCCTGCCCTCCAACGGTCAGAGGGACAGTGAACTGGCCCCCTGTTTAAAAAGTTTGAGGACCCTTGCCAGTGTAGAGCATACCAAAGAAGGATTTTCATCCTGACTATATGTTTTCAAAACTTCGAGGATGATAGGACTGAAACAAAATAATCACTTTCAGTAGAACTGCCGAATTACCAAATGATTGTTTTATAGTCGTTCACTTCCCAAAGCTAACTCAGGAAAGAAAACCCCACTCTTCAGATGTTAAGTGCCAGATAAATAAAATAATGTATTTCCCCCCTTTTTAGTCAGTGATGACATCTTTTAAACAAATGGGGTGGGGAACCTGTGGCCTCAATGCTACACGTGGCCTTCCAGGCCCCCAAGTGCTGCCCCCGACCCAATTCAAACCTCACTGAACAAACCCTTTTGGATTTGTTTCATGAAATTTAGAGTCAGTTAAAGGGCCAGATTGAAAGATCCACATGTGGCCCGAAGGCTGAGGAGAAGCCTTCATGGTTATTTAAAAATGTGATTCCTATAGCCAGAAAGACCACACAAAGATAGGAAGTGGTGCAGTGCATTTTAAGCCACTCTTACTTTAAACACATGTGCAAGTAAATAAGCCTAAAGTTTATGTGAATGGTAGAGGAATGCTAAAATTTATTCCTCCCCACAAACAAATGGACACTTTTGTTAAAACTGTATCTCAACATATGCTTTTGTGCATAAACCCCAGGGAGGCCAAAGCAGCAACTGATGACACTGAAAATTATTTCTCTGTAATATTTTGATTACTATTTAACATTAATGTAACAAAGCCCAGGTAGTCTAATCAGTTTAAGGAGGTTGCCTTCTACTGTCCGACTCTGGTGGTAAAGTGTTTTTAAAGCATACATGAATGTGTCGTGCCCACCCTCAGCTTCATTTCCATGTTATAAGTGGAAATATTCGCTAAAAAACCTTCAGGCAAGGCTCTTTCTCTCTAGGAAAAACAACACAGTCATACAAGCTTCCAAACTAGTCTCAGTTTGAAAGTTGTTAAATGTATCTACTATTTTGAGACTTTTCCCAAGCCCATCCTAAAAGACAGGGTGATGTTAAGACCAACGCATCTAGACACTGAAGCATAGAAAGGACACCCAAGAAAAGATTCAAATGGCATTCACGATGTTTTCAAAATTATGATCACACTCTAGAATGAATTCATTTTGACTGTTAAAATATCCAGTATAACATTTTATATATTCTTTCCTAAATGACAGTACAAAAAAAAAGTCGATACTTTTTGGCTCAAATCAGTAGACAAAGGAAAGTCATTATCAACTTAAAAAAATTATTCTGAAAAAGAACCCAAGACAAAGATAGAGATATATGTCCTCTGCAGCTAAAGCTGCTGTTTTCATGGTAGGTCTGGAAAACTTTTTCTTTCTCTTTTTCCCCACCCATCTACCCACTCCTCACTTAAAAATTTTTTTTTGGTATGAGCCAACTACACACTTTATTGCTTTTTAATTCTTTCTATGTTTCTATAATAATTGGTATTGCTCCAAATTCTAAGAAGTCTTATACAGGAGGAGAATATTTAATATTCTAACAATTTCTCATTCTGCAAATGCTGATGATAGGTTACTAAAAGAGGTCCCCATAATCACTAAGTAGAGCTGATACACAGATTAAAGGCCATTCCAGTGTTGAATACCATCATTTTTGCCTCATTTTCTTTTTTAGCCGGGTATTTGTAACTGAGACCGTGGAAGGATTCATGGCTCAGCTCATGACATGAGAACACAAACATGAAAGACACAAATGGCTCGGATCCTCCGAGGAGCTCACAGTCCTCGCTACCGGCACTCTGCTCTCTGCTCACATCACTTTTCCCTCTGTCTTTCCATCCTTAGGACACGCAGGGGTTTCCTGACTTTGACAGTGGCTGGGCTTATTCACCACCTTTTGTTTGGCTTCTCCGTCCACCTCCACAGACCTTAGATCATGCTCAGAGAGGTGTGTCTGATGTTGCCGGTAATAGTAATGAACAGATTTAACAGACATTCAAACATTTACTAAGAATCCTCCTGTACCTAGGTTCACATCTAAATTACAATATAGACCTGTACCAAGGTTAGCTTCTTATATCATTTAGCAAACTATTCTGCTCTTTGCCATTCATTTATCTTGACTTTTCTCGACGTATTGCTGCTGCTTTTAGTTTGCGTTTCTTGCCAACACTTTAAATGTCTTGTGAGGTAGAATGACACAAAAATGTTTATGATTCCTTATCTTAAATGTAAAGCCGCTGTAACTTATGATAAAATGTTAACAATCCTTGTCATCTTTGCTAAGGTGTAATGAAAAACAAAATGATTTTTCTAGGTTTTGTTTAAAAGTCTGTCAAATTTCATCCACAGGAAGATCTCTCTTTTAAATTACACGTAGATAAGCTGGCGTCTCTATGCCATTCCTCTTCTGTTGAGATGCCTTAATTAAAGGCAAGCCATGTGCATTTAAGCACATATCACATTAATTAAACCTTGTGAACTATAAAGTCAAGGCCATCTAAATTTCTAATTCTATTTCAACAAACATCTGAAAAACTAAAAACTAAAATACAAAACAGAAAACACTAGGGGTGAAGCTAGAAAAACAGGAGGGCTAAATAAGCCTTCTGGCTGAACAATTCCCTACCTTTTCCTGAAAGTATCTCTTAGCATAAAGGAAGAAAAAAGACCCTGTAACCACAATTATTTTAGGATATCTTATAATGAAATAATAGAAATACCTATTTGCTACAATTCTAGCTCCTAAGTGGGTGCCGTCAGCAATTTTTGAACACATTGGGACAATCTACATAGAGGAGTTGATGTTTCCTTTGGGAGTTTAAAACAATGCAGAAGATTTACAAGGTGGACACAGAGAAAAATGAAAAATAAACACCTGGGAGATGTTGGAACCAAGTCCTTTATCAGTAGCATTCTATCAAAAGGCACCCAATTCTGATGCTGACATTCTTATTGTCACCCTGGTTTCTCAAGCTCTTCCGGACATGTTCTATGTCTATTCCCTGGACTCCCTCAGTCAGATTCCATTACTTGCCATCAAAAGAACATTAAATGATACCAGCACTTATTACATTTTCTGCCATGGCAATCCTCTTTATGCCCTCAAAAGCTAAGCAGAAGACCCTGTGAGCACCAAATTGTAAGAGTTAGGAAAAGAAAGAGGACTCTGTCACTGAGACCAGAGGACAAGGAGGTAGAAGAAAAATCAAAGGATGGAATGCGTAAGATTGAAGGGGGAGGGTGGTTCAGGGAACAGGAAGTGGTCATTGGTGTCAAATGATGACTAAGAGGTTAAGCCAGGTAGGGCCTGAAACGCAATTGCTTTGTTGAAAACCAGAGGTTAACAGAGTTCAGCAAGAGAAAGTTTAGGTGAACAACAGTCTGAGGGACAAATTCTGTGTGAGGAATGGAGGAAGACTTCACATAAGGGTTGGTTAACCAAGATCAGCTACATTGGGCAGGGTCGTTTTGCCTGAAAAGGTCACTGCGTGCAAAGGCCAGGAGGATGAAGATACTGCCAAGTGGGTTAAGGAGAAAACAAGAAGGTTGTGTTTATGCATGAGACCTGAAAGACAGACTAGGGACAAACTGCAAAATGTGTTTTGCTAAGTGTATACCTCATCATATAGGCAATATGCAGTCAAAAGATGTTTATAAGCTAGAACGGTGACTTTCCACCAGTGTGCTGGGAGAGGATCTTCAGTGTACTGCAAAAAGTTTTAAAGATCTTTAATTAAATTATTTTCCAAAGAAGTTCAAAGCACAATAAGTATATTCATTTTTTACTCTTTTTTTTTTTATCAACATATTTTAAGTGTGCCACGAGGTAAAAAAAGATGGAAAAACACTGAGCTAGAGAATGGCAATCAGATGTTCATCCTCAGCTGTTTGCTATCTTAAAGAAGAGTCGTGTGTGGGCGGTGCCTGTGGCTCAAAGGAGTAGGGCGCTGGCCCCATATACCAGAGGTGTTGGGTTCAAACCCAGCCCCGGCCAAAAACTGCAAAAAAAAAAAAAAAAAAGAGTCATGGGACGCAACATGCAGCTGGGTGTTCTCACAGCCGACTACACGAACTGGCCTTAAAAATCCACATTTAAAACAAAGAAAGGAAGGAAAACTATTCGCTGAAGTACTATTTCAAGGTTTTATTCAAAATACTTTTTTGCTGACAGACAGATGACCTTGAGACAAAGGATCTTTTAAGTAAATGCCTGAGGAGGGAACATCTCTCCGAGGAAGTAGGCACCTATGTCTATGAGAAACCTTGAATTTTTAGTTTCAGTTAACATTTCTCTTTCTCATCCCATTGAAAGAAATTTCATAGTTCAGCAAAGATTCATAATGACTGTTCCTTGTGAACCCTTCAAGTATCTTCTTGAGAAGACCTGGAGATAGTATATGTTGTGAAAGGACTACTTGAATTTCCTTCATTTCAATAAATATTTATTTAGTAGCTGTAAATAATTAGCATGTATTTGCTGAAGTATCAAAACCACTATATGGTGTGAAGACAATGATTCAGGTGATCGTTCTGAGAGAAATCTACATCCTTCCATAGTAACATTTCCCAGTGTTTTAAGACCTTTGCAGTCGCTGAGTCTAAAGTGTTTTCTCTCTGTTTTAATATCACGCTCCCCTGTTCCACTTAGTTGAAACAAAGCACACCTGTCTGCTCTCACTCACATAACACTCTTTTGTAGACTGAAAGATCAGCATTAAGTCTTCTGTCAACCTTATTGTCTACGAGACAAATACAGTTCCCTTTATTTTTAAAACCGGAAAGCATCATGGAATTTACATATGGAACTGATCAAACTTCCAACCTCTTACAAAAAATGTGAACTTGGACAAACAGAGAACCACGCTTCTCCTTGCACATCTTTTCATCAAATGGCCTTTATTGAAATAACAAATAAAATGAAATAAAAGAAGAAAAAAGGAAAGTATATCTTAAGCATATATATTTTCCTTGATTTGAGCTTATTAAATGATAGATGAGAATTTTTTATTTGTATGATGGAGGGTTGAGGATAAAGAAAAGGAAGTGAACACATGTAAATTATTCCTAATTTTTTACTGACATCTCTACTCAGTAATAAACTATTGCATGAAGAAGCATTTGGATACACTTCGCAGGGTGCATTCCTGTGAACAAGCGCTGTTGTACAGTAAATATGATAATCGCTTCATGGTACATAAGGTAATTAAGCCACTATTTTTTTTCTTGCTTTTTTCCCCCATTTTTTATTGAAATTGTATATATTTATGTTATACAGCATGATGTTTTTATATACATCTACCTAGTGGACCGATCACCACAGTCAAGGAATTAACATATCTCTCTCTACACACTGTTACCATTTGTTTTTGTAAAATCTCTTAAAACCATAGTTCCCTTCAAATTCTATTGTAGACCTTCACCAAGTTTTGGTTGGTTGATTGCTTGAAAAGATGGGATGGTTGGATTAATGAATAGATGATTAGAAAAATTAAAATTAAAAAGACAAACGTAAAATTGATACTTCACTGAGGTGAAAAGAGAGTAAGTCTTTCTAACTAAAGTACTGCCAAAATTTGATAAAACAAAATGATGGTAGTAAGGTCCAAAATTTGAATGCCATTTACTTACCAGTGTTTAAAAATTCATTTCTTCCGTTTCTGGAATGTCATGATAGGTAGAGGACTGCCCTCCCAAAGATGCCCATATCCTAATGCGCAGCACCTGTGAATGTCACCTTAAGTGGCAATGGGGAACTGGGTGGCTAATCAGATTATCCACCTATTCCAGTGGGCCCCATATAATCACAAAGCTTCTAAACTCTGGAAGGGGAATGTAGAAGAGCCAGTGTTGGGGCGATGTGATGTGAAAAACACTCAAACAGCCAATACTGGCTTAGAAAGTAAAAGGGGGCTGTGAGCTAGAGAAGGCAAACAGCTTCCAAAAGCTGGAAAAGGCATAAAAAATAAAATTAAATTAAAAACAAAAAAGGAATTCTCTTCTAGAGTTTCTAGAAAGGAACGCAATACTGCCAACATCTTGATTTTTAACCCAGAGATCTAAACTTCTAACCTTCAGAACAGTAAAATAATCAATTTACATGGTTTTAAGTCACTATGTTTTTGGTAATTTGTTGCAACAGCAACAAGAAACTAGCACATAGACCATAAAAGCTGAGATTTGTTCATAAAAGAAAATTAAAGTTACCTTTTAAATTTCTTCAGTCAAGTGTGTGATTCAAAGATACTTTTACATACAGATTTCTACCCCTCACTTTGTTTGCTTAATTTGTGTGTGTGAACTTACTTCTCTCACATTCCTGAAGCATTCTGCCTGTAGCAAATCTTTTGAAACATATAACTTTTTTCTCACTTTGTATTAATTAATGTAGTTATATCAAGGTTTGACTTTTATTACGATAAATCAAAAAATATTTAAAGGTTTAACAATGAGGCTGATTATTCTGGTGACTGGAATGATGACCACCAGGCTCACACTTCTAACAAACTTCAAGTTCCCTGCACCCAAATGAATGAGGATCATTTCTTCCATTTCAAAGCCTTCCTTAAAGAGTTTGAAAGAAATAGAGTTTGTCAGTCACTATAATTCTCATGATTCAGTTTAGGACAATATCCTTCATTCATCTCTGTGTATCATTTTTATTGCTTGTAAGTATCAAGTTCATATGTCTCCTTGGATGGAGAAACATACTCCAATACAGCTACATCTGTGTTTTTAAAGCCTTATCTATACAGGAAAGCATCATTATTATGCTTGATCTAGTCCCCTCAGCCATAAATTATGAATAGCAGTGACCTTTATTTTTTCTTACCTGCATAGTTTGGATTAGAGGACAGAGCATGATGGCTTTATCAAGTTTCTTTTTACTAGTCTGGTTTAATGACGTCTGCCATTTACAGAGAACCTTCTGAGTGTTTCAGAGTGCTTTCTGAAATTTAAATTAATTCTCACATCACCCTTAAAAGGTAGGCATAATCTTATGAAGTAAATAACTTGACACTGAATTTAACACCTATGGAATATTCCTTCATGATGACAATAAATGCTTCCAATTCTACACATCCTTCTCAATCCAAAACCTTAGGGAACTTAATTATTTATCAAACATTATAATATAAAATTTATCTTTGTTCTCACCCTTTGGTTATTAAATGCTATTAAGAATTCATAGACCCAAGTCAATTTCTGTCAGTCCGTAATGTGTCATGGTAGAATGGAAAGGAGTAGGGTACAAATAACGTCTAAACTTACATAATTCAGCTGTATCCTTAAATTGAAGAGCATGGAATGAAAAATTACACCAAAATGTTTTGAGACTAATTAGCTAATTTATGGATTATAGGCAATCAAGTACAGGTTGGCTGAGCATTCCTAATCCACAAGTCCAAAATGAGGAATGTTGCAAAATCCAAAACTTTCTGAGCATTAATGGAAAGGAAATGGTTACTGGAGCACTTTGGATATCAGGTTTCCAGATTAGGGATGCTAAACTGGCAAATCTTTTTTCTTTTGGGAGACAGAGTCTCGGTTCATTGCTCTCAGTAGAGTGCTGTGGCATCACAGCTCACAGCAACCTCCAGCTTTTGGGCTTCTGCAATTCTCTTGCCTCAGCCTCCTGAGTACCTGGGACTACAGGTGCCCACCACAATGCCTGGCTATCAACTGGTAAATCTTATGCAAATATTCCAAATTCCAAAAGGGGGAAAAATGTGAAGGCTATAATACTTTTGTATCCCAAGCATTTTAGATAAGGGATACTCAACCTGTACCACCTTGAAGAATGAAGGGAAATTCTTAGTCTCTTTTTGAATCAGAAACCGATGTAAAGTCTAACAATCACAACCTAACAATTTGCAAATGTGTAAGACTAATAAAAACCTTCCTAATTTGTCATTTTATATGTGTGCAAACTAGTCAGTAGTCCCTTTAAACAATAGGAAAGGAAGACAGGGGAGTATGAAGTTGAGAATTCTCTATGACAAATTTTCATATGGCCTGAAAAACTGAATAAATTCATCAAAGTATGTAATAAGATGGGAGGCCGGTGGGGAACAAAACTCAGAGCATAAAGTATATGGCAGAGGAAGAGAGGTTAAGTAGCTTGTCCATGACCTCATGACTACTGCCCGTACCAGAGCTGATGTCTTCTTGAAGCAGGTTTCAAATTTTTCAGTGTGTCATGCTGAACAACCGACTAATTTAAATCTTGTGTCTTTGACCTTAGGAGTTTTTACTCACACAATTTGTACAGGACAACCTAGCAGGGAACAGAAGAACTCAGCTTTCCACTACCACTGATAAAGTCCATAGAAGTGGATATTTTTTCCAGTTCTTTTGAGATACAGTTGACAAAAATTTATATACAGGGTGGCCATGAAGTTTGTGTGCAGTTTAAAATAGCATGCAATTTAGAACTGCACACGGACTTTCTGGCCATTCTGTATTTACAGAATACAACATGTTTTCATATTCAGGAAACATAGTTTTGTGTGTGTGCTGGGAATATTTACCATCTACTCTCAGCAAATTTTTCAAGTACGTAATATGTTATTATTAACTATAGTCACCATGTCATACAGGAAAACAACCTGTGGTCCTTAGGTGAATTATTTGAAGCTTGTTTTGCTTATCTGAGGTGTCAGATGAAAATTATGCTTGAATTGTTATTTATTTATTTTTTTTGCTCATCAAGTTTTATTAGTTTTTGTGTATTTAGTGTGTGGCCCAAGACAACTCTTCTAATGGGTGGACGGAAAAAAAAAAAAAGGTTGGATACCTCTACCTGAAGATAGTGTCAGGTCTCACAGATTGAGAGGTCAGTTTCCAAGAATATCCCAACTGCCAGACACCAGTTACAAGACCAGGCCTCAGGAAGTTCTGAATGACTAGCTTCAACGTGGGGTTTCCATGACCCGCTCTGTGGGTTTGACTAATTTTCTAAAGTGGCTCATAGAACTCAGGGAAACACATTTGCCCGTTTATTATAAAGGACACAGATGAAGAGACACTCTGGGCAAGGCATGTGAGAAGGGGCGCGCCACTCTCCAGGAACCTGCACTGGTTTTGCTATTTGGAAGTGCTCTGAAGCCAGTCTTCTTGGGTTTTTATGGACAATCTTGTAGAAATATGTATAAACTAGCAGAAAATAGAGGAACTTATCTTTCTGACATCACTGCTAAAGGCAACAGAAATGGATTTTTCCAGGGTGTGGAGTGGATTCTCTCTGGAATGAGAGTCTTACGACTTATAATGGGAAATGTAGGAGAAGGTAAGAGACCTGCCTTGGGGCAGGTGAGAGTCAGTGAGATTCTGTTTTCTGAGGCCTGTTCCTGAGACCTAACACACTCAACATCATAACAAAAGACTGTGACAGTGGATATGGGAGTTAGCGGAAAAAAGCCAATATAGATGTATGCATCCTAAAACCACAGACAGCCATTACAGAAAACAGTATGAAGGTTCTTCAAAGGATTAAAAACAGAACTATCATATTATCCAGCAATCACATGCTCTGTCTGGGTCTACGCCCAAAGGGAATAAAATTGGCATATCAATCTAAGTATCTATCAATGAATAAAATATGGTAGATATTCATAAAGTAGCTTTGGATAGCTCCAAGATACACAAGGATTTCTTTTACTAATGTGTTAACTAGAAGAAGATCTTAGTAATAGACCTGAGGATGTTCTATTCTGCTTTTGTTATAAGTGAGAGATGAACCAAACACACTAGATCCTCACTGCTGCTGTGGGACCTAAATTATACAATAATTGTTCCAGTGTATTACTTGGTTGGGAACCTTAGGTACTGAAACAAAAGTGACTCATTCTACTTTCCACTATAACTTTGCACAGGAGAAATGAAACTGGATTATGCAAACTCTGGAGATCTATTCATTTGTTTATCTATCCTTCAAACATTAATTGGACATGTGCTGTGAGTCATAAACTGGGAGATAGCTGCTGTTGCTAAAATGTATAATATATCCTTAGCGTTATCCTAAAAGGGATAACAACACAGTAGATGCCACCATGAATCTGAATGATTTATAAATTATTTTTGTTATCTCTGGACACATTTCTTCTGGAAAATAAAGAGAATGATTGGGCTAAAGGGGCTCCAGTAACCTTTTTAACCCCAATTTCCACTAATAGAAATGGCCTAAAACAACAATTATTCTTATTTCTTAAATTACAGATAAAATATAGCAATTATGTAAAAACTAAATCAGCAGCGCCTGTGGCTAAAAGTAGTAGGGTGCTGGCCCCATATACTGGAGGTGGTGGGTTCAAACCCAGCCCTGGCCAAAAACTGCAAAAAAGAAAAGAAAAGAAAAACTAAATAATTTATTAGGTTTTCTTCAAAATTTAGCTGAAAATAAAAATTTAGGTTTCATTTACTTAGAAAGCACATGTCGCCGCTAACCCATCCCTTCAGTACCTCAAATTATAATCGGCTCTATGGACAAACACCAAATGACTGCTTCCCATTAGGTATTTACCTGTAGCTGTCTTATGTTTTATATTTGCAGTCCAGTAGGGACTGATGAACAGGACATTATAAACTTTCTGTTTAGCTAACATTTCTTTATCTTTTGAATTGTGCCCCAGAAGTGTGGATTCTTCGCAGGACAACACTGTGAATGGCCACCCATCACTGACCTGTGACTCCTGAGTCAGAACTCCTGACATGCTGCTATCAACACAGCCTTCCCCCTACATGCAGCCACCTCCGGAGCTCCTTTAAAAACCCCACTCTCACTTGGTCGGGGAGATGGATTTATACAGCCTGCCCACTACATGCAGCCACCATCTTGAACCCTTTAAAAATCCTACTCTCACTTGGTCAGGAAGATGAATTTAAGGTAGTTCTTCCATATCCCAGACAATGTTATCCATAATAAACTCCGTTTTTTCACCTGGCAATCCTTGCTGTCTTAGTAATTGGCTTTCTGTATAGTGAGAAACTGGACCTAGGACAGAACTTCCCGGTGGGTTTGGTAACAAAATTATCTACTATCCCACCCAGAAATCCTTAGCTCTTATTTTACCCATAAATATTCTTCTGGCTCAGTTATTTGTTTTATTTGTATTCCTAAGCCTTACAAAAGTATTGACTTGAATGTCAATTCAAGATACTCCCATGAGCTTACTCAACATCCCCTTTTTCTTTCCTGAAATAATTCTGATTTCGTTCAAAGCAATCATTAATTAAGATAAAGATACAATCTCCCCAAGCCTTTCTTGTGATACTAATTCAAAAGATGACAAGTCATTTAAAAAAGGTAAAAACAGTGTAGTGTGGGTTTATAACATGTGTAAAAGTAAAACTTAGGACAACTGTCCCCAACTCCATGAAGGGAGGAGAAAAATAAAGGTATGATATTGTAAGGTTCTTAAACTATACCTTAAGTACTATCATATTACTTGAGGTTAGACCATGATGAGCTAAAGCAACAGCTAAAATAATGAGATAGTTGTCAATAATAAGCCAACATTGAATCTTAAAAAATAATGTAAAATGATCAGAAAAAGAGGAAAAACAGTTAAATGACAGATTAAAGCTCAACCATATCAATAATGACAATTAAGTATAAATAACCTAAATACCCCAATTAAAAGGCAGAGGTTTTCAGATTGAATAAAAATGAAAGACAAAGAAAAAAAAAGATAAAATAATATGCTGCTTCAAGAAACAAAATTCAATTTTAAAGAAACAACTAGACTCAAAGATGGAAAAAGATATACATGCTAACATTAGTCCTAAGAAAGCTAGGGTAGCTAGGGAAAAGTCAATTTTTAAAGCAAAGTACATTACTAGTGAAAAAGCAGGTCATTTCACAATGATACAGGGGTCAATTAGCAATGATTGAGAGTCATTGAAGTAGTGATTGAAGTAGTGATTCTCATTGAAGTAGTGATTCTCTATGTCCCTCATAACAGATCACTAAGAAATATAGAGCAAAAAAGTGACAAAATTAGAGTCAGAGATTTCAATACAAATCCCTCAAAAAATGATTTCAAAGTATAAATAGAAAATATGTAGAGATACTGAAGATCCAGACAACTTTAACTATCTGACATTTGTAAAACACTCTACTGAACAACAGAAAAAATATACTCTTTTCAAATGCAGAAGGAATATTCACCTATTGGGTCATATTCTGGGCTACGAATCAAGCTTTCCTACGTTTCCAAAGGATTAAAGTCCTATCTGAATATAATAGAATTCAATTAGAAATCAAGACAGAAAGAAATCTGGAAAACCCTTAAATATTTGGACACTAAATAACACATTTCTAAGAACTCATGGGCCAACAAACAAAGCAAAGTAAAAGTTAGAGGGTATTTTTGAACAAAAATGGATATGAGTAAAAAAAATTGTGGGATGTAACTAAAGCAATATTTGTACATAGGGGCAAGAACTTACAGTACTAAATATCTATATTAGAAAAAAATTTGTTTCTCAATGATTTTAGTTTTTACTTTGAGAAACAGAAAAGTTATCAAAAACTAAAATCCAAGCAAATAAAAGAAATACTAAAGATACAAGCCAAAAGAGATTAAATAAAAAAAAGCAGAAGACATTTTTAACAATCTGATAGAAAGGACGTACCAAAAGCTTCTGACAAATGCCTTCTAACTGAACACTTTCCCTATGAGATCAAGACCAGAATGAACGCCTTCTAACTGAACACGTACCCTGTAAGATCAAGACCAGGATGAGGATGTTTATTTTTCACTACTTCTGTAACCCTAATTTAGAGGGGTTCTAGCCAGTACAGGAAGGAAGGAAGGAAGGAGAAAGAAAGGGCAAGGGAATGGAGAAAGAGGAGGGGAAGTGGAAGAGAGAGGAGGCGAAGGGGGAAAGAAGAAAAAAGGAAAAGAAAAGAAAGGAAGGAAGAAGGGAGGAAAGAAGACATAGAAGGGAAAAGAAAGCAATCTACCAAGGAAAAAACAAAACTGTATTTATTTATAGACTAATAAATACTGTATATAGAGAAAATACATCTATAACAGCAGTTCTCAACCTGTCGGTCGCAACCCCTTTGTGACAATGAAAATACATCGTGGCATTAGGAAGGTTGAGAACCACTGATCTATAAAATGCTACTAGAGCAGTGGGTCTCAACCTGTGGGTCATGACCCCTTTGGGGGTTTCCTGCACATCTTTCCTGCACATCTGATATTTACATTACAATTCATAACAGTAGCAAAATTACAGTTATGAAGTAGCAACAAAAAAAATTTTATGGTTGGGGATCACCGCAACACGAGGAACTGTATTAAATGGTCGTGGCATCAGGAAGGTTGGGAACCAGTGTACTAGAGCTAATAGATCTAGTGAGTTTGGTAGGGCTCCAGGATATAAATTCAATTTGAGGTGGGCATGGTGGGTTATACCTATAATCCTAACTACTTGTGAGGCTAAGGGGGGAGGACTGGTAGAGCCCAGGAATTTGAAACCTGCCTGGGCAACATAGTAAGATATTGTTTAAGTTAAAAAAAAAATCAGGGCCTGTGAGCCGAGGCTCATCCTGTAATCCTAGTACTCTGGGAGGCTGAGGCTGGTGGATTGCTTGAGTTCAGGAGTTCAAGACCATCCTGAGCAGGATGGAGACCCTATCTCTAGAAATAGCCAGGCATTTTAGCAGGCACCTATAGTCCCAGCTACTTGGGAGGCTGAGGTAAGAAGATCACTTGAGCTCAAGATTTTGAGGTTGTTGTGAGCTATGACATTACAGCACTCTACAGAGGGTGACAGTGAGATTCTATCTTTAAAAAAATCACTGCAGAAAAGTAATTATAATTTAATATATATGTATTAGCAATATTTAAATTAATAATAAATTAATACCATTTAGAATAGCATAAAAATATGAAATAATCAATAATATATCTGACAAAAAATATTTGAAACCTGTACATTAAAAACTGTGAGACACTACTAGAAGAAATAGATTGAACTAAATGAAGAGATATACCGTGTTCATGAATCAGAAGACTCAATATTGTTAAGATGTCTACTCTTTATTCCCAAATTGAGCTACAGATCAAGTCAATTGGAATCAAAATCACATTGGTATTCTTTTTTAATAGAAATTCAGAGATTCTAAAATAAGGCAAAACAAAAAATCCTAAAAAGTAGCCAAATGACTCTGGGGGGAAGAAATGAACAAAGTTAGAAGGGAATCACTACTCGATTTCAAGACTTGTTATGAAGCTATAGTAATCATGGTAGTGTGGCATTGGCATCAAGACAAAATAGAGAGTCCAAAAATAGACCTACAGAAAAATAAACAATGGATTTTCAACAAAGGTGCTAAATAAATTCTGTGGAAAAAGTATTTTCAACAAATTTGGCCAGAACAATTGGCTATTCATATATCAAAAAATAATAATAACTTTGATTTATACATAGCTCTAGATACAAAAGTTGACTAAAAGTAAGTCAAAGAGTAAATGCAAAAATTGAATACTATACAGCTTATAGAAGAAAACACAGGAAAATTCTGGCTTTTAGATTGGCTAATATTTTTTAGATCCATATGGTACCAAGAGCATTAGCCAACTTAAGAACAAAATCATAGATTGGACTTCAAAATTAAAATCTTCTGTTCTTTGAAAAATATTGTTAAGAGGATAAAAAGATAAGCCAAAGACTTGGAGAACAATATTTATATCACATAATCTGATACAGGAGGTCTAAACAGCACATTATGATATTTCCAAACTCAAAAATAAGACAAGCAACCGTTTTAAAAATTTGGGAAATTATCTGAACAGAATCTTTGTCACAGAAAAGGTACAGATGGCAAGTAACCACCCAAAATGATGCTCAGTATCTTTAGTATAAGTTGTCAGTAAGTGCAAATTGAAACCACATGAGAAATAATATATCCCTACATGAAATAGGGATTTGTAAATGCGTCTACTATTTGCTCTATCTGGATCAGAGGAAGGCCTCCATTGTTCTGAGGAAACAGTGAAACATCAGCTTCTGATACTATAATCACCCACACGAAACTCCAGGAGGATGCCTACAGGTAACTAGCTGTCTCCTTTCAGTGGTGAGAAGGTTAGAGAAGCTTCCGCATTTTACTTCTGAAGTGAAGAACCTGACCAGCCCCTCCGGGGACTGAGGAACAACTAACTGATGCATGTTATCCAGTCTTCTTCCGCTCAAAATCAGACCAAGAATGACAAGTCATCGCTTATGACACTTCACAGCACAAGATTTATAAGCCACACATAATTAACTGCTGCTAGAAAAAAAATATTTATAAAGGATTTGCATCTTCTACGAGTTACCTCTGGCTCTTCACCTGTCTGTGACACTGCTCCTCTCACTGGCACGGTGACTTAGATTAGACTAGAAAGTCTCATGTGGAATCACTAAACGATTAGGTGATTAAGCAGCAAGGAGAACATTTCTGTGATTTTTGCATTTCAGAAAAGCTGTATCACTTGATACAACAACAAAAATAAAAGTCTCCCACGTATGGTGCGTTGAAATAGACACGTATGAAATGCAATAGGGTTGTTTGAGCACATGGTATTGATTTGTTAGCTATAGCAGCAGTATCCAGGGCTATTTCAATAAAACTGAATATTCAATTTTGCTTTCAAATTAAAGAAAAATACTTATAATTATGATCTCACTAGCAATATCGATAGTGCTGTTTGACTCATACAGAGATATATAATGCTGGAAATTCTTTTTCGATCCTTAATATAAATTTTGTCTGAGTTAAGGAAAAGCCTTAATTGATTTTTGTTAATTTAACCTTATAATTACTTGTGAAAAATTAATATAGTTAATTACTCAATGAAGTATATCTATTATTTTGTGGGTTGAAATTAGAAATTCTATGATGACTACCTATAAACTAGGCAATTAATGAAATGTTTTTAACTCTATAGCTCAGTTATACGCATGGGGTCCCCAGCTAAGTACGCTTAGCTTACTACGTGGCTTAAATAATTAATGTAGCTCCTAAAAATTTTAACATAAATGAAAAACACATACATAATTCAACTTAACCAGAACTATATAAATGGGAAAAAAGGATATATCCAGTACAATAAGAAAGACATAAAAAGGTAAAAAAAAAAAAATAATAATATAAATGAAAAACTCATAAAGAATTCAACTTAACTAGAACTACATAAATAGGGAAAAAATGATATATCCAGTACAAGAAGAAAGACAAGAAAAGGTAAAAAGAAAAAAAACAGACTTCCCGGTGAATTACAATTCCTAGGACAGTATCTTTCTCCCAAGAAAACAGCTGTCTGAAATGTCATTACATAGTTTCTCTTGTCAGGTTTCAGAAACAAACCAAAATGATACATCTCTTAACTCCTCAGACAGGTCTCCTTCTATGCTTAATAAAGCAAACAGAAGAGGTAAGACAGAAAAGACAAATATCCAAGCTAATTTTTACTTGCTATCTTAAAATGTGATAAGCTGCTTGAAAGATAATAGTTTGTGTCAAAGGAATAATCACTTCAGCAAGGCTAATTTATCTTAATATATTAAAGTGTATATGAAATTAAACATCACCTGGTGTTTTCAAATAGTATTTACATTTGTAAAACAAATATGAAGAGTTTTGTTTTGAGTTGTTAGGTAGGAACATCTCTGCTGGGGGCCCACCTTAGGGGCAGGGTCCTTTAAGACCTGTGGAGCTGGGGACAATCAAATGAAGAAAAATAAAGTTAAAAGTGGCAAGAGATAAAGAGACTGGACACGCAGAATAGAGCTTTGCAAGGTGCAAAGCACAGGGGACCATCACAGTGAATGACCTTCCCTGGGTGTTTGTTCCACTCAGCTTTTATTGAAGGCTATGTGCTCACTTAGAAGTTTCTCTGAGTAAGCATGTTAGTTCTTATTCTTTATATAAACACTAATTTTAAGGGTCTGAGCAGCCTTGAGAAATCTGAAACCTGAGCCTGGGTGGGGCCAGCCTCCCCACAGGTTCCTTGGGGGAGGGCAACCCTCACTAACTCACTGTGGGGCAGACAACCTGATGGTGTGTACTGACAGCAACTGTTTTTATTCCACCTTGCTCAGCTTATTTCTGTTTTTCCCTTTTTCTGGGGGTGTTTTCCCTTGCCAAGAATGGAATCTTGGGTCCCCATTCCGCCTGCACAGGTCCATATTAAAAAATGTTGCATTGATGTACACATAGAAAAAAAGAGAAATATGTAAAATGAAAAACCAAATTTTTGGAATGTTATTGCTCTCAAAATGTGAGCACACTTTTACCTTTTTGCTATCTTGAATGTTATTTAATCAAATTAGAAAAAAAGGATGCTGTGGCCCCACCACTCTGAGAAGGAAAATAAGATTCTCTGATTTGTATGCTCTCCTCATCCCCATAGAAGCAGAGGAATCAGCACCCTCTTATATACACTGAAATGCAGTACCAAGGTCATAAACTCAGAGTGTATGAATGGACAATAGGTTATTTGTCCAACAACTTTCAGAAAGAACATCTTTGTAGAAACGCTTCTAAAAATAAAAAGTGATCTTGGTCACCCCCCACCCCCAATTTTTCTTTTGTCCTCAAGAATGCCACTTGGCAACTTCGATACTCACCCAAGAGTGTATTATACAATAATTCATTCTGAAGGATGCAATGGAAAATGCATGGTCCACAAATAGGTGTCTCGTGGGATTATTAGATTTTTATGAGTATTGAGCTATGTTAAGTAAGCCTTGCTTTTTAAGTTTTCCAGGACAAAAACATCTTACTTATGACAAACTGTATACTTTAGGGTGCTTGACTGGTCAGCTATTTATCTGCTAGGATATACTCATAATTGCTTCCTGAGAAAAATCTCAGTTCTACAACTCCAGATATTCCCTTAGCACCAGGTGGAAGGTTGGCCACCAATTCAGATGAAAAATCTCCATATGCCACCTTCACTTCCATAAATAGGTATTTGCATCTGCCATCCAAAAACAAAATTTGCATGCCAAGCACTTGCCAAAGAACATAACCTTCAACTGCCCAATGCCTATGTAAATAAGAGCTATCATTTCACAAATCTGTGTGCTTGATACCTTTTCTCCCTCTCATCCTATTTAGTCACTGGCTCTGAACATGCCTGCACATCAGTAGCAATGATTCTATTTGTACCAGTGCTTATCAACTGTACATACACATTATTATCTCCTGGGAAGAGTTTAAAACACTCCTTCCTACAATGTGCGCACTGCAAACTAACTAAACGAAAAACTTGGGCCCAGAACATGAATGTTTTGAAAAATCTCCCTCAGGCAATTCTTTTTATAACAACTGCTAGAGATAATATTTTTATAGCAACACTTCTAAAATGAAAACATTATTTTGGTGAAACCTCCAAAACATATTTTGTACTCAATAATACCATTCAACAAGTTAATTAGTTACCAGGAGTATATCTTACAGTAATTCATTCACAAATAAATGTATACCAGCAGCTACAGGGTACCCTAAAAAGATTCAGATCATTGTATAAAATGATATAAAATGTACATGATGTATAAAATGACTTAGCTTTAATACTTGATTCCTGCTTAAAGTCATAAAATTAAATTTTCCTGTATCATAATCTGCAAAACACTAACAAATATCCTCATCTTATCAGGTGTAGCCGCTTAATGATGGTTTAGGGCAATGACTCTCAACTGGTGTGCCATGAGAAGATCTTAGTGTGCCATGAAAATTTTTTTTTAATATTGGATTAAATTATTTTCAAAAGACATTCATAGTACTTTAAGTATATATATCTTTTTACTTTTTTTGGATCAACATAATTTAAGTGTGTCAGGGAAGTTTAACTATAGGTTCAAGTGTCCTGTGAGATAAAAAAAAAAAAAAGTTGAAAACCATTGGTTTAGGGAACAGACTCTGGAGTTAAAAAACCTGAGTTCAAATCCTAACTCTTACACTTGCTGAGAGGTCTTTAACCATTCGGACTCATAATTTCCCTATCTAAAAATGGAACTTTGCTATCATCCTCAGAGTGAATTAAATGGGATTATATTTGAATAGTAAGAGGTAACAGTAACCATTAAACCAATAACATGACAGAACTAGAAAAGAAAACAGAACTTTTATTTTACCTTGCTGTATTGATAGGGGAGAGTCTGGGATTGAGGACATAAACACCTCCAGCTCATAAAGCTGCTTAAGGAGTGAGCGTAGTCAATCTCAGGCAGTTTGACAAAACCAATCAATGAGACTTTTAGTTAGCTGCTTCAACAAAAACTATTATCTGATAGACATGTTGATGAAAATCCTTGTAATGACTAAACCTGCAGTTTCTTCAGTGATTTTCCCTATTGGAATAACAATAAGAAACTTCATCTTCTATTGCACTGGGTTACTTTTTGAACACAGTAGTTAGACATGAACACTTATTGGAATATATTCTAAAGAGAAAAAGAACGGCAAAGAAATACTGAACTTTTCCGTGTAAGTTCATTGTCACTAATGGTACTGATATTGCTGAAACTACCGTAGAATCTTTATAGTTGACCACCTCCTTAAGTTGACCTCATTTTCATAGAGCAGAATACATACCACAGGTACATATCTATACAATAAACCTAGTTCCTTATGCTGACCACCTCTGTATACTGACCAGGTTGTTACAGTCCCTTTGATGCAACTTACAAAGGTTCTACTATATTTTGTATGTATTTGGAGATAGGAAATGAGGAAATATATTGATGTGGGGAACCAGTAAACTCATGACTTTAAAAAATATATATATTTCTTAACTAGGAAGTGATAATACACAGGATATTGGCTTCTAAATTATATTATCACTAAAAAAGAAAAAAAAAGACCCAAAACAACAACAACCAGTGTTGATTATAAGCCTGAGATAGGAGGAATATAACTGAGCCTGTAACATCTCATGCCCCAGAGAGCAAAGACTGATAGGTCCACAATTAAAAAGAAAAAGGTACAAAAGAAAAAGGAAAAGGAACACTACCACCACAACACACATACAGGGACACCTCTGCCACAATCTGATCACAAAAAAAAGACAGAAACTGAATTTTTATTTTATTTACTTATTTATTTATTTAGAAAGAAACTCAAGCTATCACCCTGGGTAGAGTGCCTTGGCGCCATAGCTCACAGCAACCTCCAACTCAGGCTCAAGCGAGCCTGTGCCTCAGTTTTTCTATTTTAAGTAGAGACGGGGTCTTATTTTTTTCTCAGGCTGGTCTCGAACTAATGAGCTCAAGCAATCCACCTGCCTCGGCCTCCCAGAGTGCTAGGATTACAGGCGTGAGAGACCGCACCTAGCCACACTGAATTTTTAAAAATCCATGAATCTGTAGCTAAAACACTGGGTGAAGAATGGTTGTAAAAACTTTCTCAAATTAGTAGCCCATAGTTTATTAAAATAAAAATGAAAAAAGCTACCTTTATAATGGAGAGAACTAGTAGACCAAGTGTTCATACTGAATTAATACCACCAACACTGGGAAAAACTGTCACTATATGGTTTTTGATATAACACACAACATCCAATAGGTGGTATTATTGCAAAAGACATTATCTGACTCCAGTCGTGAAAAAAACAAGACAAATCTAGAAGGAAGAACGTTTTATAGAACTAGTTTGGACTCTTCAAAAATGTGATTATAAACGCGATTGGCGCCGGCCGTACCCCAGTAAGAGCTGCAACGCAACCTGTGACCCCCGATCGGCACCCGCCCAGACCATGTACAAGCTGCAACGTGACCTGCGATCGGCACCCGCGGGACCCCCGGAAGAGCTGTACCGCAGGTGTCTACCTGGACTTCCATAGGAGTGGTCCCATGATCTGCGACCCACCCCCTCTGGGCCTCTGCAGACCCTGACCAGGAACTCCAGGAGCCGCGCACCCCCACATCCTCCCTCCTGTTCCCTCCCTGCCTCCCCCTGGCACACTGGTCTGGCCAGGACTCTGGTAGTCGGAGGCCCTCGGGAGCCCTCGCTGCCTCTGCGCGGAGCCCTTCTCCTGGCCAGAGATTGCTAGAGCCTTGGGCCCCCTGTGTCAAAGTCACTGGGTGCCAGGCACTCCCAGAACTGTGTGCACCATCCCCCGCCCTGTTGCTGGATCTGGGTGTGTCACACTCCAAAGCTGCTCCCACAACCAGAACTCCCTGGCTGGGGCAGCCCCAGAGGAGCTACACAGGGTCACTCCCTACAAAGATCTAGCAACAATAGAGTGATCCCGCTGGGGTCCAATCTTGGAGAGACACCTCCCCAAATCTGAGGACAGCCAGAGGCAATGGAGAAAAACAATCATGAGGCGAAATCAATGGAAATACTCTGGCAATATGAATAATCCGAGTAGATCAACTCCCCCAAGGAAAAATAGGGCAGACACAGCACAAGATCCCATGCACAAACAAATAGCTGAGATGTCAGAAATCTAATTCAGAATGTGGATAGCAAATAAGATCGCATTAGAATTCCAAGCAGTAACCCAAAAGATGTCTCAAGAATTCAACGAATTCAAAGACCAAATGACCAAAGATTTTGACACATTGAGACAAGAAATTGCAGCCCTCAAAGATCTGAGAAATACAGTAGAATCCCTCAGTAACAGAATGGAGCAAGCAGAAGAAAGGATTTATGACATTGAAGACAAAGCTTTCGAATGCTCCCAAATTCTCAAAGAGGAAGAGAAATGGAGGGCAAAAACAGATCACTCTCTCAGAGAGCTCTGGGATAATCTGAAGAAAATCAATATTCGTCTTATGGGGATCCCCAAAAGCAACGAAGTGGCTTCACAAGGCAAAGAGATTATGAAAGAGAACATTCCAGACATGCCAAGAGATTCTGAAATTCAGATAGCAGACAGTTTCAGAGCTCCAGCATGTCTCAACCCGAGTAAGACATCCCCCAGACACATCATAATCAATTTCACTAAAGTTAATATGAAGGAGAAAATTCTGAAAGCAGTCAGAAGAAAGAAAACCATTACCTACAAGGGGAAGAATGTCAGAATAACTGCAGATCTCTCTGCTGAAACCTTTCAAGCTAGAAGAGGATGGTCATCGACTTCTAATCTCCTAAAACAAAATAACTTTCAACACAGGATCCTGTACCCAGCTAAACTGAGTTTCATTTATGATGGAGAAATTAAATACTTTAATGAAATTCACATGTTGAAGAAATTTGCCATAACTAAACCAGCTCTCCAGGATATTCTCAGACCTAGCCTCCATAAAGACCAGCGTAATCCTCCACCACAAAAGTAAACTCTCCCAGAAAATTTTGATCAAATTCCAACTTCCACAGTCGCAAAAGGATTAAAAATGTCCATTGGACTCTCAAAAGGCTTATCAATATTCTCAATTAATGTGAAGAGTTTAAATTGTCCTCTAAAGAGGCACAGGTTGGCTGACTAGATACAAAAACTCAAGCCAGATATCTGCTGCATACAAGAATCTCACCTTACATTAAAAGACAAATATAGACTCTAGGTGAAGGGATGGTCATCTATACTCCAGGCAAATGGAAAGTAGAAAAAAGCAGGTGTTGCAATCCTATTTGTAGATGCAATAGGCTTTAACCCAAACAAAATAAGGACAGATAAAAATGGACACTTCATATTTGTTAAAGGGAATACTCAATATGATGAGATTTCAATTATTAATATTTATGCACCCAACCACAACGCACCTCAATTTATAAGAGAAACTCTAACAGACATGAGCAACTTGATTTCCTCCAGCTCCATTGTAGTTGGAGATTTTAATACCCCTTTACAAGTGCTGGATAGATCCTCCAAAAAGAAGCTAGGCAAGGAAATTTAAACTTAACCATTCAACATCTGGACTTAACAGACATCTACAGAACATTTCATCCCAACAAAACTGAATACACATTCTTCTCATCAGCCCATGGAACATACTCCAAAATTGACCACATCCTAGGCCACAAATCTAACCTCAGCAAATTTAAAAAAATAGAAATTATTCCTTGCATCTTCTCAGACCATCATGGAATAAAAGTTGAACTCAATAACAATAGGAATCTGCATACCTGTACAAAAACATGGAAGCTAAACAACCTTATGCTGAAGGATAGATGGGTTATAGATGAGATTAAGAAGGAAATCACCAAATTTTTGGAACAAAACAACAATCAAGACACGAATTACCAGAACCTCTGGGATACTGCAAAGGCAGTCCTAAGAGGGAAATTTATAGCACTGGAAGCCTTCCTTAAGAAAATAGAAAGAGAAGAAATTAATAACTTAATGGGACATCTCAAGCAATTGGAGAAGGAAGAACATTCCAACCCCAAACCCAGCAGAAGAAAAGAAATAACCAAAATCAGAGCAGAATTAAATCAATTTGAAAACAAAAGAATTATACAACAGATCAATAAATCCAAAAGTTGGTTTTTTGAAAAGATCAATAAAATAGATAAACCTTTGGCCAACCTAACCAGGAAAAAAAGAGTAAAATCTCGAATTTCATCAATCAGAAATGATAAAGATGAAATAACAACAGACCCCTCAGAAATTAAAAAAATCCTTAACGAATACTATAAGAAACTTTACTCTCAGAAATTTGAAAATCTAAAAAAAAAAAAAAAAAAGAAATTTGAAAATCTGAAAGAAATCGACCAATACTTGTAAGTATGCCCCTACTAAGACTTAGCCAGAACGAAGTGTAAATGTTGAACAGGTCTATATCAAGTTCTGAAATATCATTAACTATACAAAATCTCCCTAAAAAGAAAAGCCCAGGACCAGATGGCTTTACGTCAGAATTCTACCAAACCTTTAAAGAAGAACTACCCTGTTTTCCCGAAAATAAGACATCCTCCGAAAATAAGACCTACTTACAGGAAAGATAAGACATCCCCCGAAAATAAGATCTAGTGCATCTTTGGGAGCACACCTTAAAATAAGACACTGTCTTATTTTCGGGGAAACAGGGTAGTACCTATATTACTAAACCTCTTCCAAAATATAGAAAAAGAAGAAAAATACCCAACACATTCTACAAAACAAACATCACCTTGATCCTTAAACCAGGGAAAGACCCAACAAGAAAAGAAAATTATAGACCAATATCACTAATGAATATAGATGCAAAAATACTCATTAAGATCCTAACAAACAGAATCCAACAACACATCAAAAAAATTATACACCATGACCAAGTGGGATTTATCCCAGGGTCTCAAGGCTGGTTCAATATATGTAAATCTATAAATATAATTCAACACATAAACAAACTAAAAAATAAAGACCATATGATTCTCTCAATTGATGCAGAAAAAGTTTTTGATAATATCCAGTATCCCCTCATGATCACAACACTTAAGAAAATTGGTGTAGAAGGGACATTTCTTAAACTGATAGAGGCCATCTACAGCCAACCCACACCCAATATAGTATTGAATGGAGTTAAATTGAAATCATTTCCATTTAGATCAGGAACCAGGCAAGGTTGCCCATTGTCTCCATTGCTCTTTAACATTGTAATAAAAGTTTTAGCCATTGCAATTAGGGAAGAAAAGGTGATCAAGGGTATCCACATAGGGTCAGAAGAGATCAAACTTTCACTCTTCGCAGATGACATGATCGTATATCTGGAAAACACTAGGGATTCTACTACAAAACTTTTAGAAGTGATCAAGGAATACAGCAATGTCTTAGGCTACAAAATCAACACCCATAAATCTGTAGCCTTTATATATACCAACAACAGCCAAGCTGAGAAAACAGTCAAGGACTCTATTCCTTTCACAGTAGTGCCAAAGAAGATGAAATATTTGGGAGTTTATCTAACAAAGGATGTGAAAGATCTCTATAAAGAGAACTATGAAACTCTAAGAAAAGAAAAGAAATAGCTGAAGATGTTAACAAATGGAAAAACATACCATGCTCATGCCTGGGAAGAATCAACACAGGCGAAACCTACCAAATGCAGAATACAAATGTCTATATAAAATAACTAAGAAAACGCCATGAAGGCTACATTGAACAGTTTGATGAGAATATTTCAGATTGTATATGAAACCAGCACATTATACTCTTTGATTGCACTAATGTACACAGCTATGATTTAACAATAAAAAAATTTTTTAAAAAGTGATTATAATGAAAGTTCCCTAAAAAGCCATTTAAAATAACCTTTAGAAGGTTTATAAGACGGAAGAGTCATAACAATCCCATGCAATGCATGACCCTAGATTTAATTCTGAATTACATCATGGATGGAGGGGGCAGCTTTTATAGACATGCTGGGATAATCAGGCCCCTCTGAATATTGACCATATGGCACTTACTTCTGAATCATTATTAAATGTCTTAGGTATAATAATGAAGTGATATAAGAAAATGTTATTTGTTGAAAATTATATGATAAAGTATTTCAAAAATTCAAAGGCTTTTATCATAAATCTTTTCAAGACTAAGATTTATATTTTAGAATAAGAAAAGTTGCAAAGATGGTATAGAGTTCCTATATTCCTCTCATCTAGTTTCTCCCAGAATTAACTGCATGTATTACCATGATACATTTGCTAAAACCGAGAAACTTACAATGCTTTTATTTTTTTTAAATTAAATCATAGCTGTGTACATTAATGTGATCATGGGGCACCATACACTAGTTTTATATACCATTTGACATATTTTCATCACACCGGTTAACATAGTCTTCCTGGCATTTTCTTAGTCATTGTGTTAAGACATTTATATTCTACATTTAGTAAGTTTCACATGTACCCGTATAAGATGCACTGCAGGTGTAATCCCACCAATCACGCTCCCTCTGCCCATCCTCTCCCCTCACTCCCCTCGCTATCCCTCTTCCCCATATTCTTAGGTTATAACTGGGTTATAGCTTTCATGTGAAAGCCATAAATTAGTTTCATAGTAGGGCTGAGTACACTGGATACTTTTTCTTCCATTCCTGAGATACTTTGCTAAGAAGAATATGTTCCAGCTCCATCCATGTAAACATGAAAGAGGTAAAGTCTCCATCTTTCTTTAAGGCTGCATAATATTCCATGGTGTACATATACCACAATTTCTTTGTCCATTCGTGGATCGATGGGCACTTGGGCTTTTTCCATGACTTAGCAATTATGAATTGGGCTGCAATAAACATTCTGGTACAAATATCTTTGTTATAATGTGATTTTTGGTCTTCTGGGTATATACCTAGTAGAGGAATTATAGGAGACACTTACACTGGTATATCACCATTAACTAAATGCCATATGTTATTTGGATTTGACAAGTTTTTTCATTAACGTCCTCTTTCTGTTTCAGCATCCAACCTGGGACAGCACATTGCATTTAGCTGTCATGTCTCCTTAGTCTCCTCCGATCTGCAACACTGTCTCAGTCTTGTTTTTCATGACCTTGACAGTCTTGAAGAACACTGGCCAATTACCCAGTACAAAGTCACCACTCTGGCTTAGTTTCATGTTTTTCACATGATTAGACTGAGTTTATGTTGGAGTTTGGGGAAAGAATATAACAGAGGTAAAGTGTGCCTTTCTCATAACATTATATTAGGAAGTGCATGATATCCACATGACATCATGGGAGTGTTACTCTTCATCTCTTGGGAAAGGCAGTATTTGTAGATTACATTTTTCCCTTAGGTAACTTAGGTCTGTTTCTTTTCTCATCACCTCTTTCAGTGCTCACTTTTGCAATATAATTAATTTCATGTCTCAGTCTGCATTCCATGCTGGGATCCCCATGATGCTGCTGGGAGCTATGTGCATTAGTGAGTGTATGTATATATGTACATGTGCTTTTATTGGTCACACCCTTTGTAATGTACAGATCTATGGGCTTTGGCAAATACAAACAAGTATGTATCTAACACCCAGTACAATACAGAATGGTTCCTTGATGCTAAAAGTGCTCTGTGCATCTATTTGTGACCCCCCTCTCCCTGACTCTTGCTCAAACCTTGGCAAACCTCCAATGTTGCATTCCTATAGTTTTCAAGAATGAATGGAATCATACAATACATAGTCTTTGGGGTCTGACTTCTTTCATTTGCTTTTAAGCTTAACCTATGTTGTTGTATGAATTAACAGCTTGTTTCTTTTTATCCCTGAATAGTGTTCCGTTGTATGGATGCAGCAGTTTGTTTATTCTAATATGGAAGAACACCTTGATTGCTTCCAACTTTCAGTGATTATGAATAAAGCTGTTATAAACATTCACACATGGGCGGCGCCTGTGGCTCAAGGAGTAGGGCGCCAGTCCCATATGCCAGAGGTGGTGGGTTCAAACCTAGCCCTGGCAAAAAAAAAAAAAAAAAAACCATTCACACAAAGACTTTTGTATGGACACAAATTTTGTAAACCTTCAGATAAGTACCTAGCAATGCAGTATTGGAGTGATAAAGTACATCTACACTTAACTTTACACAAAAATTGGCAAGTTGTCTTCCACGGTGGCTGCCTAATTTTGTGGTTTTTCTTTTTTTTAATCTTTGATCCAGAAATCCAATTTCTAAATATTTATGCTAAGAAATAAAACAGTAAATATACAAAGATATACAAGTGCATTTTGAAGCGCATTATCATTCCTTTTTTTTTCAGACTATACCATTTGCCTGAAATATCTTCCTGCCACTTACGCCCTTCTTCACCCAGTAAAACTAGAACTCATCCTTGAGTTCAGAGATCAGTCACTCCACCCTGTCTCAACAGCAATGTAGTCAGATGTGTGTATCATACTGCAACCTTTCCCTCTCACAGAAGACTGTAAATCCTCCAGGGACGATGGTTTGATGTATGTATGTATTTAGCACATATCCATATCTGTACTACCTACACATCAGATGCACAGGAAGGGTCCAAGAAACATGTGTCAAATGAAGGTGTTTTCTTCCTCTTTCCATAAAAATTCTTTGATTTTCAAACAATGAGAACTTTTAAAAGGTATTTCCTAAAATGCTGGTAGACTCCAATATATGTTATAATTCATTCCTGCCTTAAAACATTTAATCAAAGCAAATAGTTCTGTACATTTATAAATATAAATAGTCTCTGAGTCTTTACTTATTATATAAATATATTTACTTATATAAATAGTCTCTGAGTCTTTACTTATTTGTACCTCTTTAAGGTATAAAAAATTCCACACTCGGTCAGAATGGTGGTCTATCTAACCTAGAATTTGATCTCTGAAAATGGTACCAAGAAATATGTTGTAAGAAGATACAGCTGTCCTCCCAGATGCTAAGACATTTAGAAGTGTATTCTAAACAATTTACTTTTCTTCAATAATCTAATGAGAAGCCATCATACTTGAAATCATGTTTAAAATCATGCTTCAATTCTATGCCAGGGCTCTTTTTCATGTGCTCTATTATATAAATAATATTTTACATATTAAATATTTACATATTACATAATCATTTCCGTGCACCCATATATAAGAATTTAAGTAGCTTGGTTATACATTTTCTTTCCAAGTTGAATTGTTTCCAAGTTTCAAAGATGGTTTGTAACAACCTAATCATATCCTCATATCCTTCAGGATTTTGCAAAGTTCAGTTCTATTCCTTTTGGCCTTTGTCTTTCTTTCTTTTTTTTTTTTTTTGGTTTTTGGCCGGGGCTAGGTTTGAACCTGCCACCTCCGGCATATGGGACGGGCGCCCTACTCCCTGAGCCACAGGCACCACCTGGCCTTTGTCTTTCTAAACTGAAGAAATCTCATCTTCCTATTGTATCCTTATATAAAATAACTCTTTATTCTGCACCATTTCACTTTTCTTAATTTTTAGTTATCATATGGGCTTCTAACTGAAACAACAATTCAAGTAGTTCTAAGAAATTTATTTTCATTTTATAAACGTTTACAAAAATTTCACCCCTGATGCAAGTTAGCAAAGGAAGTCTTCAAAAACAGCTGTGCATATTATGAATTGGACGAAAGCTTGATAATTAGGATCTACAGAGAACTCAGATTAATTGACATAAAAAAGGCCAATAATCCTCATATCACTGAGCAAGAGAGATGGACAGAACCTTCTCTAAAGAAGATAGATGAATGGTTAACAAACATATGAAAAAAATGCTCATCATACCTAATCATCAGAGATTTGCAAATCAAAACCACCCTAGGATATCACCTATCCCCAGTGAGAATGACCCACATCACAAAATCTCAAAGCTGCAGATGCTGGTGTGGATGAGGAGAGAAGGGAACACTTTTACATTGCTGGTGGGACTGCAAGCTAATATAATCCTTTTGGAAGGAAGTATGGAGAATCCTGAAAGAACTCAAACTAGACCTCCCATTTTATCCTGCAATCCCAGAAGAAAAAAAAAAAAATCATTCTATCAGAAGGACATTTGCTCTAGACTTTTTATCACAGTTCAATTTACAGTTACCAAACTGTGGAAACAACCTAAAAGCCCACCAATCCAGAAATGGATTAACAAGCTGTGGTCTTCGTATACCATGGAATACTACTTAGCCACTAAAAAAAATGGAGACTTTACGATGAAGAGTGCATGTGGGAATAATTAAGGGAAGAGTGGTATCTTGATGTGCTTGCATTACTGGTAATAATGATTTTATAAGCTTGAAATCAATATTCAATTATTATTGTAAGTAAATTAGAAATTAAATTAGGAATAGGATTGCAGAGAATGGACAAAGGGAAAACAGAGAAAGTAGAAATTGATAGGGGAGAATTCCTGGCTTTGAGTGCAAAGCATGGAGACCCTGTCGCTTTAAATTCTGACAGCTGTCTTGCTGGAGAATTCCCTCTCCGCCCACAGCACTTCCCTGCCACTGGGGCTACGGGCTTCTGTAGCCCTTCTCTGCGAGGGTGGGGCTGCTTGCTCCCGGAGAGTGCTTTTCAGGGAGTTAAGAATGTTTAAACTTTGTTGAACACAGCCAGAATTGCTGTGGACCAGATAAGGAGATGAAATATCTCTTTTCTTCTGTCACCTTAGTTTGGCCAGAGGAGTCTATCTGTCTGGACACAAGGTTTTTAGGGTATTAAAAAAATCACATCTGTGATTTGTGACTGTGGGTCAGATGGGGTATTTGTGACCATGGGTCAGATGCAGTATTTTCCCTGATACTATGCTCCTATTTACCTATCCAAACTCTGTTTCTGTTAAGATTGTAAATAAGAAGTAAATCCATATAATTAACATAGTTGATTGAAGAATTCGTATAGTTAATAGAAATGTAAGCACAGTAAGAACCATGACAGAATTATTTGCCTTGCCTTCACGAGATTTGTGATTGGAAGACTGATGTATGAGATAAACACAGAGCTAGCCTGATATTCGGGGCAGCATACTGGAAGCTTCACGAAGAAGGATGTACTGCCTCCCGAATCCTTGCTGCTCTTCACACTTTCTCCTTTGTGTCTAGTCTATTATTTCTTAATTTTCCTAATAATTTCAATTGGTTTCTCTATTCCACCAGGGCACTAGAAGGAAACCCATAGTGTGTTTGGGGCTGGCTCCCGACATCACATCTTTTGTATTAACCTAGATGGAGTTGAAACACATTCTTCTCAGTAAAGCATCACAAGAATGGAGAAGCAAGAATCCAATGTACTCAATTCTGATATGAGGACAATTGATAACCTAGTACATGGTGGGGAGAAAGGGGGAGTCAAGAGACGGAAGGAGGGAGGGGCTGGGGAGTCACAGTGTGTGACACACCTCTTGGAGGTGGGACACAATTATAAGAGGGACTTTACCTAACAAATGCAATCGGTGTAACTTGGTTCTCTGTACCCTCAATGAATCCTCAAAAATGAAATTAAAAAAAAACAAAAGAAACAAAAAACTATAAACATTAAAAAAAAAAAAAGATTTGACAATCACTGTATCCCAAGACTTATAAGAAGTCATAAAGCAGCCCTCACAGTTGCCTTTGTCATCATCTTGCTGAACACAGGGATCCCGCTAGCATCTGTGATAGCTTAGAGGCACAATCTGCTACCAATACTTCTGAAACTACATCAGAGCTCAGAGGATCAGTGACAATTTCTGCTTCCATTATACTATTGTGGACCACATGTTCAACATGCCCAACATCAGACATGGGTACAGATTCACTTGTCAAGACATGTTCTGGCATAGACACTGAGACTGACGTGATGTCAGAAACTAAAACATCATCTGGGACCCAGCCATGAGCAAAAGACACTTCTTCAGTTACATCTGAGTCCAGCACTTGCTCAGGAATGATGACCGTTTCCGTTATATCTGCTTCTTCCATGATATCTGGGCACTGAACATCTTCTGTAACAAGGTGTTCAATAACATCTTGGATTATAACTAAGTCTGGGTCATCGGGAACAAAATGATGCACAGGTGTGTCTGAATCCACAACATCTGAAACAAAACAGCTTTTTGCACTTCCGTAACACACTGATCACCATCCATGTGCAGGGTCAACTCCTCCCAGGACTGCAGTGAGGTCACATGGGAATGTATAGAAAGTGTTCTGAAAAAATGCTGCATCGAAAAATGAGTTTGGCTCTTGTGATTGTAATTCAAGTACATCTTCATCCGTGGCCTTCAATTATCATCAGTCACAGCTTACAGTGAAAATCGGCAGCCTTCCCCACCTCGCCCCCCACGCGGTGCCCCAGTCCTGGCTGTATAATTTTGTATTCCCACTAGCAATCAATAAGAGTTTCTGTTCTGTATCCTCACCAGTTTTTGTTATAATAGTTACTGTCACTTTTTCTGTATTTTATCTGTTGTAATAGGTCTACAGTAGTACCTTGTAAAATAAACCTATATTATTTCTCTTTTTTCAGATTAATATGAGGGTAAAAATGTTTAGGTGACATTGTTTTCATTTCTAAGGTACAGTTCAAACTGTAATTGAGCCGTTCACCCACAATAAACCTATTTTAAGTGCCCTGTTGCTAGTTTTTCAAATTGAAATGCTACACAAATTTTTAATTAAAAAAAAACTCCCTTTAAAAACCAGGCTCCCCAAATGCACATTCATAAGATTGTAAATCATAAATTTCAGGTCACATAAAGCCTTTTTCTTTGAATTAAAAACATTTTTTCTAATTATAAAAGTAGATAAGACACTGCCGCGAACCCTAATATCCAAAGATGACCAACAGTGTCCTCCAACAGAGGGTGAATTCGGAGACAGTTCAAGTAGATCAGAGGTTCTTTAACTTCACCAAGAGGGCTTATTAAAACAGACTGTGGCCCTCCAGCCCCAGAGTTCCTGATGCAGCTGACTGAGGATGATGCCTGACAATCTGCATGTCTAACAATCTTCCAGGTGCTGCTGGTCCAGGGCCATACCCTGAGAGCTCCTGGCAGGTCTCTTACACTGTGAAGAGGAGTCTGATTTTTATTCCAAATGAATGGGAAGTTACCGGAAGATTTTAAGAACAGAATGCTGTGATTTATTTTGAACTTTGAACAGAGAATAGTGGCAGAGGTGTGAAGGTTGGATCAGAGGGAACAAGGCGGCAACAGGGGAAGTAGTAAATAGAATACCAGACTACATGGGAGAAAGGACCGTGCCTTGGATGTGGGTAGTTGAGTTGTTGAGATGTGGACGGATTCAGAAAAAGCTGACAGAACTTGTGAGTATATTGAATATAAGGGACAGAAAAGGAGAACAAGGGGGATGTCTAGGTCATTGGCTTAACAACTGCCTCCATAGCCGACTTACAAAGAGCACGAATCATAAATTCTCCTTTAAAAATATTTAGTTATACACTTGGAAATACCAAGTTCTCAGGTTAGATATGCAAATCTGAATCTCCACAGGAGAAAAATAATAAGACTTTGGAAGCATTAGCATATAAATGATATTTATAATCCTGGACCCTATTGAGGTCATTAGTATAGATCCGTGGTTCTCAAGCAGGGTTGATTTTGCAAGGCCCTTCAGGGCACATCCAACAATGTCGAGAGACATTTTTGATTGTCTTTCCTCTGGTGGAGGTCAGAGGAAACTACTGACGCTGATAGGCTGATAGTCTAGAGCAGGGGTCCTCAAACTTTTTAAACAGGGGGCCAGTTCACTGTCCCTCAGACCGTTGGAGGGCCAGACTATAGTTTAAAAAAAAAAAAAAACTATGAACACATTCCTATGCACACTGCACATATCTTATTTTGAAGTAAAAAAACAAAACAGGAGCAAATACAATCACACCACCTCATGTGGTCTGCAGGCCGTAGTTTGAGGACCCCTGGTAGAGACTAAAGATGGTGCTAAATATCATAAAATAACACAGGATAACACTCAACACCAAAGACTTGTCTTGTTCAAAATATCATCAGCGCTATGGCTGCAAAACCCTGAGATAGATAGAAAAGTTGTCTTTTTTTTGTATGAAGAGAACAAGGAAACATGAGCCTTTCTCAGATACACAATTTTGTAGAATATATATCATTTATACATCCAATTTAAAAACTGTTTAACTGTTATTTGACTGGCAGAGAAATAAACTGAAAGAAAATAGCTCAAGACTTACTCACAGCAGTAGATTTAAAATGGCTGCTGTTAAATACTGAGAAAAAGTTATGGTAAGGAAATAAGGTAAAATTAATGTAAGAACAGTTCAAAATGAAAAACCTTGACTCATAAACCCAAGAAGATCACAAAGCCTCTCTAAGGGTCTTGCGTTAGATTAGTTTATCTGCACACTTCTGTCGAATAAAAGAAGTACCAGTATATAAGCATATGAATGAATGAACCATACAGCATAGCTCTCTTAGGTATTGATAAATACATGTACCAAGAAAACAGAGCAGAAAATCTGCATTGTGACTGTAGACTCATAACCTCTGCAGTGTTGGTACAGATTTACAACATCCCTAGAAATGGAAGAATTTCAATAGTGTAAAGGAGGTAGGAGAAGAGGATTTGAAATGAATAGAAATCCTGACTTCAGTTTTTAAAAATTTCCATTATACAGAACAATCCTAGCATTCTTCAGTATCTAGCACTGCACAAGCAACTCGTTTATACCAGAAAATGTCAAGTAAGATTTCTAAAGAGTTTATTCTTTGGGAAATATCTGTGAATACAGTTCTTCGGGTCTGGGTAACATAGATTGGCATTACAAAAGACAACTTAGAACCAGCCCTCGGAACACATCCACTCCATGAGTAAAACGACTAATAACCTTTCACACAGAGAAGTGTTGAGATCACAAATCTACCTAATGTTAATGCTTTTACTGCCAGCAGAATCTGGCTACAGTGGGGATATAATATAGGAAAAAATAATTTAATGTTAAAAGGAGACCTTCTCACAGGGAAAATGGAAGAGGGAAGAGAGATAAAGGACTTAGGAGCTATTCTGCAATTACTCAAATCAACTTCAAATATAAAGATGAGATGAGCCTTTTAACCCATGGACGGAAATCACTGGTTACCTTCTCTGAATACAAAGAAGTTAAAACTGTGTTACCTTAGACACTCAGAGCTGAGCATAACTCACCCTTCCCAGTTCTTTATCTTCAAGGGCCAGGACCCCGGTGCTTTCTGTGAAGAGTTTGACTTTGACCACAGGCCGAGGATAGGTGGTGGTGAAATCTCCTTGAGTCCCCCATCTGTAATGAAGTAATGCAGACTTTCTTTAGAAGGCAGCTTTTCTTTCTCCCCGAGAGAGAGTTGTCTCCACATAATATACATTAAGCAATAAGGAATCTTTTGTGTGCAATGAGATTTTAATCTTTGCTTTTGTCTCTAACAGATGGCACAGTCAAGAAGGAAAATAACAATAAGCTTTACAGTTTGTAATAGCTACTCAGCTGTTCAAAAAAGTATCCTGTTGGACTATCGAATGGAGTGTGTTATAAGAATGTAGGCATAGGGAGAGCACCGTGAATGTCACTATTGAAACCTACCATTTCATTAATTCAAATGCACATCATAGCACTATTTTATGGACAGCTGAGAAAAATTGCTCAGAGTTTGTTTATGTAAGAGACAGTTTCTTAGAAAACTATTTTTGCATGCTAAAAACTTTACCCCATCTCTTCTTGGAAAGTCTTTACCAAACCATTTTTTGTTTGTTTTTTGCTTAAGAAAAATGAGGGTAATTATTTCAGATTTATTACTTTATATGACTTTTAAAGCTCCTGTCAAAAAGAAATAAATATGCATCATGAAAATATGAGTGTTTTGCTGTTAATTCCTCATTACATTCTCTTGGGAATGAAATAAGTCTGTCGACATCTGGCTTTTCAAGTCCTCAGAACACAGTAACATGTTTTCTTGGATTATCTTTTAATTAATAGCATCTCGTCTTTCACACATACCAATTCATTCTAGCTCATTTAAAAACTTTACTGGCACACATCTGATGTTAAACAAAGTCTTAGCAATATTTCTCATAACTGAGAGAATACAGGCGATGAGATAGCACAGCATGAAGAAATCACATTGAGCAAAATATCACAAGCAGGGGGAAAGATATGAGATTGAACAAAAAAAATCAAGTTAAAAATTAATACCAAGTAAAAATACCAATATTTTTCTATTGTTGTAAAAAATACCAATTTACCATTTTCATGGAAATGTCTGTATTTTGTAAAGCTCACTGATAAAGCTGTGATGTACAGAAAGCTAAGGAAAGCAAACATAATAAAAATTTCACAATTCTGATCACACTTTCTTCTATCGTAGCGTTCATGATAACATAGTATGTATACAGCAAAGCAGAGCCCATTTCAATGACTGAGGAAAACTAGCATTTAGTTGGAACCTATTCTTTTGAAACTAAAGCCATATGCCAGAGGGAAGAAAAAGATCCAATTAAGGAAAAGCAGCTTAATGTCTAATTTAGACTTCTAGAAATGAGTTAACAAAAAGTCTTTTTGCCATTTCATAGAAATAAGATGGTCTGATATAAAGCCCTGGTGAAACGGGAATAAAAACAAAAACAGATTTATCATCAACATAAGGGAATAGAGAAAAATTTTCTTTTTACTGGGTAGAATCTTAAGCCTTGTATACACTCAGGTAATCTGGTTGACAACCCTGGATCAAATCCCCCTGGCATATTATTTCATATCATGTGGTTAAATTTGGAAGATAACCCTCCGAGATATTTTCTTATAATTAAAATAAAAAGTTTTTGGTAGTCATATAAGAATGGTCTACTACTTTTGCACAGAATTTGCAGATCTTTTAAACTAAGTTCTTTTCTAAAAATTTCCTTTGGGTTATTATATTGATTTTGGGTGTCTCCTTTAATTTCAAAATCCTTTGGAAGTTTTTATACTGCTTGCTATGGTCATTTGAAATGCCCAAAGTACTGCACTAAGAATCTTCAAAGAGAAATATGAGTCCCAGTCCTTCTGGCATCCTACATGAAGGGAAATAGTGTTGCCAATTCCACTTTGCTAGATGGAATAAGGTAACTAAGAATACACAAGCAAAAACTGGGCTCACTCATGGTTCCATGAACTTCAAGAAAAACTGTCTTTCTGTCTCCGAATGGTAACTCATGTCTCTAATCCTTGCTCTTGGGGAGGCTGAAGCAGGAGTATCTCACTTGAAGACAGCAGTTCGAGACCAGCCTGAGCAACAAGGAGAGACCCCCCCCCATCCCTACAAAACTTTAAAAAATTAGCCAGGTGTGGTGGCATATGCCTGTAGTCCCCGCTACTCAGGAGGCTGAGGCGGGAGGTTCATGTGAGCCCAGAGTTTGAGGTTTTAGTGATCTACAGCGATGCCACTGCACTCCAGCCTGGGTGACAGAGCCAGACCTTGTCTCAGGAAAAAAAAAAAAATGCCTTTTACCATTGCTTCTTTCTAGATAAGTATCCTTAAAAGCTATTCTATACTTTTTTTCACTATAGCACATTTATTTGACTCATTAAAATATTTTTGTGCAGTGATACAAAGTTGGACAATTTAGTTCACGAGATCATCCTAGAAAAAGTATTATCTGCCTCGTTGCTGAATATCATGGTCACCAGATGCCCCAGGGCAGTACTGCAAAGGGAACCATGGCGATACTCAGCCAAGAGGGATGTAGCACTTTCTCTAGGAAAAGTTCACAAACTTTATTGTCCGACTTCATATATTTTTAAAAGTGTTCATAAAATGAAGTCCTGGTAAAAATCAAAAATAAAATGAAAGCCAGCCTTCCCATGACTCAGGCTGAGATGGAGAATGCGCCAGCACGTTAAGAGAGTCCCTCTGGGTCCTGCCTTTGACCTTGGCTTCCTCTTCTCTCCTCCCTCCCGACTCTGAAGTAGGTAGAATCCTAAATTTTATGTTTCTAATTCCCTTGAATTTCTTCTTAAAGAGAATATTGTTAGTATTTTACTTCTAAGTGTGATCATTGCTCTGGGTTTTTGGTAGATGACCTTTAATAAGTAAAAGAAATTTCCTTCTTTATGAAAATAGACACACACGTGTAAATAGGATAAACGTGTGTGTGTAAGCACATCATACACATATACATGGCATGTAGAGGATCTATATTGTATATAATAAATACATCATATAGATGATATATGATGAAGCTATGTGTGTATATATATTTATAGAGAGAGAGACAGAAATAAAAAAGACAGAATGTATATCCAGAAATGAATGGATGAACATACTACCATTTTGTTTCGTCTTTTATATCAATGTTCCTTTTTGCAGCTGGCCTGTGGATTTACTTTCTTATATTTTCCTTGGTTTGTTTTATTTATGCTGACTGTGTAAGTTGAAAAATACTGCCTTTAAGGCTATTCGGGCCTTTTCTTTCTCTTTCAGCCAATTTTGATAAGTACCAGTTTTCTAGGAATACATTTATTTCATCTAAGGTTTTTAAAAGTATTTGTAACAACTTGTAAACATCCTTTTATCTGTTGAATCCCTACAATCTCTGTAGTTATTCCTCTTTTTTCATTTATAATATTGTTTTTCTTTTTTTCCCATTGTTACGTTGAATAGTTGCCTCTCCTATTATTCTTTTTAAACAACCATTATCTGACTTGGAGGATCCTCTCTATTACATGTTTATTTCCTTTTCTTTTTCTTTTTTTTTTTTAGCTTGACTTTAGTTTTTCGTTTTTAATTTTTTTTTAATTTTAGAATATCATAGGGGTACAAATATTTTGGCTACATGAATTTCTTTTTTTACACATTGAGTCAAAGTTATAAGTGTGCCCATCACCCAGACAGTACCCAGTAAGTGTGATTTTACCTGTCCTGTCCACCCCACCACCTGCTTGACTTCCATTGAGTTTTACTTCCATATTTACACTGAAAAAACATTGAAGAAATGCACAAATTCTTGGAAACAATCTCCCTAGGCCCAGTCAGGAGGAAACAGAACTCTTGAACAGACCAATATTGAGTAACGAGATTGAAGCAGCAATTAAAATCTTCCAACATGTTTATTTTTTATCCCATTACATTCTAGTCTTCATTATTTTATTCTATTTCATAGGTGTTAATCTTGCTGTTTTGTAATTTTAAATTGAATGAATACATCATTAATTTTAAGCCTTTGTTCTGGTCTATGAAAGCATTTAGAACTATAAGTTTCTTTTAGTCAACTTAACTAAAACAGCCAATAAATTTATAATGTACTATTTTTATTATCACTCAGCTGTTTAGAGGTGATTTTAAGTTTCTATAAATATACATTTTTCTTTTTTTATACTAAGTTCTACCCTTACATCAGTGTAGATGACATCACATATATAATACTAATCATTTGAAATAACTGAAATTGACTCTATATTCCAGAGTTTGTGTGAATATGCATGTATATAACCCTTCCATAGTGTTCAAAAAGAAAAATGTGTTCATTTTGTGTGCATTGTTGTACATATGGCCAAAAGATCATGCTTGTTAGCCATGCTATTTAAATCTTTACTAAGTTTTCATATTCTTTCCATGGTAAGATGGAAGTATTAAGATTTCTCATCAAAACTGAGATGTTATTAATCACCCTTTATATTTTTCTCAATTTCCAATGTCCCATTTGGTGACATAAAAATGAGCAATAGCAATGATATCTATTGATTATAAATAGTTTATTATTAATGATGACCCCAAGACCACAATTACTTTTTCACCATTAGACTTGTATAAAATTAGAAAAATAGCACTATGCTAAGAATGGTGACAAGGGACAGACAAGTTTACACGAGTCACATAAGCAACCTGTATTTCAGTATATACTATCATTATTAGAAAAGGAAGCGTTAACTAAAATATACAGGAAAGCATGAGTAATCTAAGAGCAGGAAAGGAATCCAGAATATCTGTTCCTGAAACTAGCATGCCAATTAAGGCATGGTCTGGTAGGCCATCCACAAGAATCAGTCTACTACCTATGAGGTCTGGAATTTCTAGGTTAATAGCAAGGAATGCTAATGACCATTTGCTATGAAATGAGAAAGGTTTAAATAATGTGTTTTCAGGCAAGGAGAAGCTGAGTACAAGGATACCAGAAGATTCTAATTATAACAGGCCAGAGGACAAAGTTTTTATGGACATTCAACAAAAATATGCCATTTTAAGGAGGTCCATAAATATAAAAGGGCACTGGCATGCACCAAGGCTGGCCAGTTCGAGCCTGGCCTAGGCCTGCCTAATGACAATGACAACTACAACCAAAAACTAGCCAGGCATTGTGGTGGGTGTCTGTAGTCCCAGATACTTGTGAGGCCGAGGCAAGAGAATTGCTTAGGCCTAAGAGTTTGAGGTTGCTGTGAGCTGTGATGCCATGGCACTCTAGCAAGGGTGACATAGTGAGACTCTGTCTCAAAAAAAAAAAAAATGGTAGCACTTAATAGTTCTTATAAATGCCAACAATACAGGATACAAGCATAAATTGGCACCATTTTGATAATTCTTCTGTGAAAAATAAACATTAACTGCCTTGAGCAAGGGCTGATAGCTGTAATCCTAGCACTCTGGGACGCTGAAGTGGGAAGCTCAGGAGTTCAAGATCAGCCTCGCAAGAGCGACACTCTAGTTCTGCTAAATAAGTAGAAAAATTAGTATGTTGTCATGGAAGGTGCCTGTAGTCTCAGCTACTTGGGAGGTTGAGGCAAGAGGGTCACTTGAGCCCAAGAGTTTGAGATTGCTATGAGCTGTGATGCCACAGCACTCTACCCAGGGAACAGAGTGAGACTCTATGGGAGAGAGAGAGAGAGAGAGAGAGAGAGAGAGAGAGAGAGAGAGAGAGAGAGAGAAGGAAACATTAAAAAACATGTACAGTGAGCATTATTAATTCTAGAATGAATGAGTTAAAAAACCCAAGCCTTCCTCTCACTCCCGGAAGGGGATGAGGAGAAAAGAAGATAACTTCCTTGTTTCTTACATAATTGGCACATTTGAACACTTTCAGCAATTTATACTAGTTATTATCTTCCTAATTCTTCAATATTGCAAGATAAAAAAATACATTATCTTGCTGCCAATTTGCTTAGACTCAAAATACATTGCCTTGCTCTATTTTTATGAATGTATTATTTATGAGGATTCAGACTTACAAAGTAAATGTTAAAATGAATAAAATATCTACACAGCCCCTTGATGAGGACAGCAGGACTTCCTGGCTATGAAAATACAGAACAGTTCATACACCAACTGAAATAACATTAATTATGTATTTGCTATTAAATAAAGTATATTGGAAATTTTTATCTAGAAATGTTCACATATTTTAAATCCGTTAGGCTACTTCTGGTAGAATTCAACCTAATGAAATAATTTTAAGTACTAAAAAGAGCATAAGCAAGGACATATTCGTGACAGCATCGTATATAGAAGCAAAAACTTAAGCAACCTAAACATCTACTATTAAGGAAGTCATTATGTAAATTATAGACATATGATGGATTATTTTACTGCCACAGATAATGATAATTATAAGTACAATGTAAAACCATGCATGACCAAGTGAAAAAAGAGGTGAGGATATAAAACAGAATGTGTGACTTTCACACATTCAAAAAAATTCCTGTACTTTGTATGTGGTAGACAATATTCTAGGGTTAGCAACTAAAGTCCTTTTCTCTTTGAGACTTATATCCTAATAGGAAACTCTATATAATAAATAATTTTATTATTATATATTGTAAGATATATTTCTCTACCCTGTCTTCTTAACTGGATACATTCACAGTCCCTTATAGTAGACAGAAAACGAGGTTTATAACTGGGATCTGAAGAATTCTCTAAAATTATGAGCATTTGTGTTTTAGAGTATACTGAAAGTCATGAATAGTAAAACAGTTATGTGAAAACCATTCAAATTCCCTCAAGCCAAAACTCATAATGACACCACACATAATATATACATAATATATCTGTTCTAAAATTTATTAGTAGACTCTATTATGAGAGAAGCTAAATACTTAAAAGTAGACTCAACCCACATTCCTGATCTATAATCAGCATTACAGAATTAAAGTATATATAACTTCAATAATTATTTCATGCGTTATTTTCTATTTAACTCTTATTTATGGAATTTTTAAATGTACAGTTTAAAAACATGAGACAACTGGTTCAATTGATTTGACTTATAGTTTGATTTTGACATCTTCTTTAACCAAAGATTATATGACTGTTAACCTAGATTTCTTCTGAATGTTTTGATTGCTTAAGTCTTCAAGCTGTCTGAAATTTAATTGTGATATGAAATGGCACTTTTACTTAATTTTTCATTTATCTAAATCTCATTTGGTTAAGAAGTTAAATAAATTCATAAAATCATATAAGCTTGTGTGACTTGGCGTCTGTAGCTCAGTGGCTAGGGTGCCAGCCACATACACCGGAGCTGGTGGGTTCGAACCCAGCTGGGCCTGCCAAACAACAATGACAACCACAACCAAAAAAAAGCTGGGCATTGTGGCGGGTGCCTGTAGTCCCAGCTACTTGGGAGGCTGAGACAAGAGAATCACTTAAGATCAAGAGTTTGAGGTTGCTCTGAGCTGTGATGCCACGGCACTCTACCGAGGGTGTCAGCTTGAGACTTTGTCTCAAAAAAAAAAAAAAATCATATAAACTTGTGTTTGGTTTTAAATTTTATGTCCTACAGATTTCTCCTGAGTGGTGCCGCACCTTTTCAATTATTGTAGCTTTATAAGATGTTTATACCTGTGAGAACACAAAGGAAAGTGTCATTTTTAACTTCTTACATTTCTATACAAGAAAAAGAGAAGCCTCTTCATTTATTAAAATATGTTCCCGTATTTATTAGTGGGATCTTAAACTTTTCCTTCTTTTATATAGTTCTACATTCTTTCATTCATTTCACAGTATTCGATATATGGGAGTTCTAAAGTATTTATTTCCTTTATATTGTCTGACTATTGCTGGTATATAAAAAATTTATGGCTAAACTCTAGTCATTTTTCAAATGATAGTTTTTTTTTCTTTTTATTTCCAAAACGTTCTAGTGAATGCTTTTTTAAAATGATGTATTCTTCACTAAATTACTATTAAAACCTGTTACAAAGACTATTATTAAAACTATCAAAAAACAGTAACATATACTTCCCAATGCATCAACTTTATAAATGAAACATTAAATTAAGACCTAGCTACAGGGGTATAAATGAAAGGCTATAAAGAATTATAAATAATTCTTAAGATTTTTCATTTGACATTTTTTAAAAAAAAATCCATCGATAGCTAAATCATTCTCATATCATTCAGGCATTTTAAGATTAAAATGATAGTTTGTATCCTGAAATTAACCTGAAATTAAACCAAAAATTTGGCAGATTGAAGAAAAAAAAAGATTCAAATGGTATAACACATTCATCCAAGAAAAGAATAAAAGTTTTGGTTCTTAATTCAAACATCCAAATACCAGAAATTTGATAGTACTAATACCTATATATTCTCTTGGGAAATAAAATTTTTTTCCAAAAGTTTCCTATACTATACTTCAACTTGGTCTCAGATCCTTCTCCTCTCCAATTGGAGATTTGCTCAAGAAATGACTTGGATTTGCCCAATTTGTGAAACACAATCAGGATTACCTTATTTTAGAATTTGATGAGAAGGTAGAAGGGCACTCTCCCCAAACTCATTAATAGGAAGCAAGACTATAAAGATGCACACTATTATATACCAAGAATAATTAAAAATAAAAATAAATTATGTTCTAAAACAAAAAAAAAGAAAGAATAAAAATCCTTGAGAATGGGATGCAATATGTTGATCAGAAAGGCCTGATAATATTCCTGCAGGGTCAAGCAATATCATCTGTAATTCTGTGCCTCACTGGAGTCTGGAACATAGAAAACTTGCTAGGTTGACTGAGGACATTCATCTATGTCCCTGCTCTGTGTTGCTATGTTTGTGCAGGTCGGCTCTAGGATCCTTTAGTTATATTAAACAATCTTGTATCTGTTAGTGTCTTTCTATTAGTCACTGTCCTGCTCATGATGGCCACATGGACTCTAAAGCCATTCTGAAGCTTCTGGGAAGGAATGTACCTAAAATAGGTACATTAACAGGACATGTAAAACATACCAAGTAGATGCCATCCCTCACTATGACAAATGAACAGTACAATCTCTTTTTACCCAAATAATGTAATACTCTGAAAACTGGGAATTAGGCTTAGTAAGACATTTACTAAGAGCTTGGACATTAATTATATAAATAGAAATTAAATGATAAAAGATTGAAATAATTTACAAAACAAAGCTAAATACTGTACAAATACCTTTTAAAGACAGTATTCTTGGGTGGTGCCTGTGGCTCAGTGAGTAGAGCACTGGCCCCCTATACCAGGCCAAACTGCAACTAAAAAATAGCCAGGCATTGTCGTGGGTGCCTGTAGTCCCCACTACTATGGAGGCTGAGGCAAGAGAATCGCCTAAGCCCAAGAGCTGGAGGTTGCCGTGAGCTGTGAAGCCACAGCACTCTACTGAGAGCGACAAAGTGAGACTCTGTCTCTCTCTCTAAAAAAAAAATAATAAATAATAATCTGAATGTAAGCAATTAAAGCAGTTTTGTGCAAAATGGGGGAAAGGGGGGTGGGTAGACGGAAGGGGATTGGTGGGATTACACCAGCGGTGTACCTTACAAGGGTATATGTGAAACTTGGTAAACAGTCTGTGAAGCTAGTGAATGATGCCCCATGAATATATCAATGTACACAGCTATAATTTAATAAAAAATAAATAAATAAATAAATAAATAAATAAAAGAAAACTCTATGAAGAAGGTGATACTTGTGAAAGAGCTGCTTTTGATATTTAAAAAGTTCAACATTTCTAAATTATTTCACAGGGCCCAACTGTATCAAAGGCATATACAATATTGATGTAATTAAGCCACAGCTTAAGGGAAGAATGGAAAGCTAACTTAGTTTTCATGGGAACATGGATGGCAGGCGACACATCATTTACCCTGCTCCAAACTACAAAAGGTAAAGGAATTTATTCTGGAAAATTCAAGTGTTTGAGTTCAAAATGTTGCTGCACATCAAAATACAGATTTGGGAGTGACTAATACAGAAATGGTAATAAAAGCTATGAGAATGAATGAGCTTACCCAGGTACCCACTAAGACATCAGGATGGTAGGGAATTGCACCTTACAGGTCCAGGCCTATATATGCATCCATAATACTTGTATTACTTAAGTGCATATATATTTTAAGTTTTTAATAAATTTATTGAAGTATAGTTTAAATGCAATAAAATGTACTCATTTCAAGTATATAATCCAATAAATTTTAAAAATACATATAATCATGTAACTATCATCACAAGATATAGAACCTTCCCATCATCAAATAGAGTCCTTTTTGTTAACCCTTCCCTAAGTGATCTATAGATTCAATATGGTCCCCATTAAAATCCTAATAAGATTCTGCAGGAATATAAAAATCCATCCTAAAACCCACAAGGAATCTCCGGGGTCCCCAAATAGCCAAAGCAATCTTGAAAAAAGAAGAAAAACGTTACAGGTCTCACACTTCCTAATTTCCAAACTTACCACATGAAGCCATAGCAATAAAAATAGTATGAGGCTGGCACAAAGGCAGGTGTACAGACCAGTGGACTAGCACAGAGAGCCCAGAAACAAACCCACAGATACACGGTCAAATGTAAATGAATATTTATCATTCATTTAAAAACAGGCTATCCAAACTATTCCATAACTTGGTTTTTTCTTATGCAATAGAGTATCTTGAACTTTATGTATCAGTACATGGATTGACATAATTCTTGTAAAGACTGTAAGTCATTTCCCTTGTGAGGTTGTGCCGTACTTCATTCTGTTCTCTACTTCACTACTGTTCTCACGATGGACTATGTTTCCGTACTTACCTACTGCAGGCAGTGCTGTGACAGACATCTTTGTATATATTCAACTGCTTTTAACTAAATGTTGAAAAGAACAAAATGACAGACTTTTAAGGGAGCCCAAGATTTTAAACTATTCTTAAATGTAAAAGATTATCCTAATAGATAGATTCAGAAAAAATTCACATATCTAAATAATAATGAACATTTACTACAAATTTCTCTGTTAACCACAAGTCAAAAGTTTCAAATAATTCACTGCGATCTAAAATCTAAAATTATTTGGTATAATTTCAAAATTTTATTATAAACAAATATCATCTTCAACTTTAATTGTTAATCTGCAGAACAGGTTTTAAACTTTCATATAGTAAATATGTTTTTCAACACTCTTTAAAACACTAATGTACTTTTCTACCTATCTAATGACTTTAAACTGGGTGATCAATAGCTTTTATAAAAATTGTCCTATCACCATTACTGCTTTTGACAGACTATGAAATTATTTGAAATTTCAATTTGAGAGGTCTACATTGAGCTACATAGAGGTTAATAATGTATCAAATACAATATAGCTATGCCAATAAATGGAATTACAGCATGAATTTCTAGGCAATGAGAAGAACATTTAACTTGTAAATCACACAGTCACTTAAGATATTAGAGTATACGATGCTATCCTTTCAATTAAATAACAGGAATTATTCTGCATGGTAACATATCAGAGATAAGGACCTTAATGAAATGAATGACAAAAATACCATGGTATTGTTTAGTTTCACATAAACATTTGTGAAGAAAAGTCAGATCAAAAGATCTGAGCCAGCCAGTGCCTGAGCCCTGGCCCATGGCAGAGTTCACAGCACTATGCTAGGGAGAAAGACCACAGATGTCAGAGATCGTTTCCAATATGCAAAAAGGACTCCTGGCAAGCAACTGCACCACAACTTAATAACACTCTCCTCATCATACCATTGAAGTGTAAATTAAGATGAGTAGTGTTAACACCTGTAAGAGCACATCACCCGTGACTTAGAACATGCACACCGAATGTTATTTATTCCTATTAGTATTTATATAAACAAGAGTATTAGTATAGCTCTACTGCCTAAGCAAAATGATGCTACCTATAAAAAATGGATAGGTTTGAATGTTGTTTTAATCAGTTCCATAATATCAAATGTTAACCCTAAATTCAAACAAGATAGAAAAACTACAAAGAGAGAAAGAGAGACATTGACTAACAGCAAAACGTGGCAAAGTAGAAAAATAGAAAGACAGAGGAAAAGAAAGAAAGGAAATGAGGGTAGGAATTCAAAAAGAAGAGAGGGAAAGAGAAAGGGCAGAAGAGAAGGGAGGATTCATAAAAACCCAACAGAGTTTAAATTAAGAGTGATTTTACTCTTAAGGCATTTTTGCATGCTGTCTTTTCAACCTTCCTTTAAAAAATAATTTATGGTCTAAAATACAGACATGCTGCAAATATTAATGGAATAACTAAAACAATATCCTGTAAAGTAACTAAGTTACCAGCTAGGCTTTTGGGGACGATCTTTCTAAAACAATGAATATGGGTTTTTATGACACAAGAAGCAGAGAGGAAATCTTGGGATGACATCTTGCACTTTAACGCAGAAAAATATTTGGGGATGAGCTAGGGTGGGTAATAGTAACTTTCGTAATAGGAGAAAAACACTATGGGCTTCACCATCATTCCCTCCCCTATTGTCTCCTAGATATTTCCTTTGAAAGAGATAACTCTCATTTTTTCCTTTTTTTTTTTTTGCTGCACACATTGTGAAAAGCTCAAGAATAACAGGATAAAATTGCCGTTTAAAGGCTTTATTTCTTTTTATGAAGTATTTATGCCATTAAACCTCCATGTACAGAGTAGAAAGAAATCATATTACACTTATACCATTTTCTTCTGGGAAAGTCTAGCAAGCATGTTAGCACAAAATCGGGTTTTAGACATAAAAGGAGCCGTAATCTCTCACAAGCTTTTCCCTTTCTCTTCCTCATAGCAGGATAGTTCAAAGACATTAGCTTGAAGCACCAAATTTTAAAGAGAACAATTTGTCACATCTTGCATTACAATTTTTCTTGGTCAAGACACTACAAAAAAGTGTAACTTTGTAAGATGAAAACCAAGATAAAAAAACATATATAAGAAAACAGGCTAAACAATTGGTATACCACATATAAGTTAATTTAATTTCAAAGCATAAAGTTTGTTATAGACACACAAAATCCCCAGAATGAAGGGGATTTTAAATAATAAAATCCAACGATGTGGAAATGATCACAATACTGTATACAATTAGTTATCTGTCAAAATTTAGCAATATGTTATGCTTGTATGGTTTCTATACCCTCAACTTTGAAGCTTACATGAGAGCCTACTTTCTCCTGTTTTTGACATGAAAATAAAAAAGCTGGATGTGTTATATGAACTGGAAAAAAACCTTTTCAAATGCAATAGAATTAATGCATTATCCTTTAAAAAGTAGTACAGAAATTTAAAATACAGGGTTTCAAATTGTGAGATTATACGTGGTAATTATCCCTAGGTATTCTGTTCAGTATATTACTCCTAGCAAGTTGGGATGTCCATCAGTAACTATTATAGTACTTGCCTTATCAGATTATCTTCCAACAATTAACGCCTAATTTGATAACATTTAAAGGGGTGCCGGAGTTTAATGTTCTTTATGGCCAGTCATATCAGAGTGTGAAAATGTTTTATTAATATTTTTTTGAAGGCCTTGGAGTTGTCAAGTACTATAATATATAGTATCAGCACGTCTTATTCTTAACTACTTACATTTAAATGGTAAAAGCCAAAGCTACTCAGTTGTTCCTAAGTGCTCCAAGGGGAAAACAATGTCTTGGTCCTGCCTTAGAGTCGTATCATGGAGCAATTTAAGGGGAAAGACCAGGCTGAAATATCCATGTGGGTTTATTGCATTTTTCCTAAAAATGGTTCTCCTGGAATCTCTCTGCAGATAAAACAACTTTTTTTTGTCTTTTCTAAATGACAGTTTCTTTATTTGCTATAAAAAAAATTTCCCACTGCACATAAGCTGTAGAGAGGCAGTAGGACCAGTCCCTGTGTTACAGAAACATCCTGGATTCCAGGGAGCATAGACTGGCCTGAGAGGATTTTCGAAAACACCAGGCACTCGACAAGGGCAGGTGAGGCAAGAAGCAGAGACTTTAGCAGGTGCTAAAGTCTATGGTGAAGGCCCCAACCCCACAGGAACATCCAGTGGGCACCAGGAATATGGTCCACTGCAGAAAGGTGGCGTGTCTCACGCAGCCTTGGGGAGTGTGATCTAGTGGTGTGACCTGGCAGTCTTCACCGAGGGGACCGTCACAGGGGGGAGTGCGATCCAGCAGTGTGACCTGCAGTCTTCACCGAGGGGACCGTCACAGGGGGGAGTGTGATCCAGCAGTGTGACCTGCAGTCTTCACCGAGGGGACCGTCACGGGGGGAGTGTGATCCAGCAGTGTGACCTGCAGTCTTCACCGAGGGGACTGTCACGGGGGGAGTGCGATCCAGCAGTGTGACCTGCAGTCTTGACCGAGGGGACCGTCACAGGGGGGAGTGCGATCCAGCAGTGTGACCTGCAGTCTTCACCGAGGGGACCGTCACAAGGGGGAGTGCGATCCAGCAGTGTGACCTGCAGTCTTCACCGAGGGGACCGTCACAGGGGGGAGTGCGATCCAGCAGTGTGACCTGCAGTCTTCACCGAGGGGACCGTCACAGGGGGGAGTGCGATCCAGCAGTGTGACCTGCAGTCTTCACCGAGGGGACCGTCACGGGGGGGTGTGATCCAGCAGTGTGACCTGCAGTCTTCACCGAGGGGACCGTCACGGGGGGGTGTGATCCAGCAGTGTGACCTGCAGTCTTCACCGAGGGGACCGTCACGGGGGGGAGTGTGATCCAGCAGTGTGACCTGCAGTCTTCACCGAGGGGACCGTCACGGGGGGGAGTGATCCAGCAGTGTGACCTGCAGTCTTCACCGAGGGGACCGTCATGGGGGGGTGCGATCCAGCAGTGTGACCTGCAGTCTTCACCGAGGGGACCGTCACGGCGGGGAGTGCGATCCAGCAGTGTGACCTGCAGTCTTCACCAAGGGGACCGTCATGGGGGGGTGTGCGATCCAGCAGTGTGACCTGCAGTCTTCACCGAGGGGACCGTCACGGGGGGGAGTGCGATCCAGCAGTGTGACCGCAGTCTTCACCGACGGGACCGTCACGGGGGGGTGTGATCCAGCAGTGTGACCTGCAGTCTTCACCGAGGGGACCGTCACGGGGGGGAGTGATTCAGCAGTGTGACCTGCAGTCTTCACCGAGGGGACCGTCACGGGGGGGTGTGATCCAGCAGTGTGACCTGCAGTCTTCACCGAGGGGACCGTCACGGGGGGGGGTGTGATCCAGCAGTGTGACCTGCAGTCTTCACCGAGGGGACCGTCACGGGGGGGAGTGATCCAGCAGTGTGACCTGCAGTCTTCACCGAGGGGACCGTCATGGGGGGGAGTGTGATCCAGCAGTGTGACCTGCAGTCTTCACCGACGGGACCGTCACGGGGGGGTGTGATCCAGCAGTGTGACCTGCAGTCTTCACCGAGGGGACCGTCACGGCGGGGAGTGTGATCCAGCAGTGTGACCTGCAGTCTTCACCGAGGGGACCGTCACGGCGGGGAGTGTGATCCAGCAGTGTGACCTGCAGTCTTCACCGAGGGGACCGTCACGGGGGGGTGTGATCCAGCAGTGTGACCTGCAGTCTTCACCGAGGGTACCGTCACGGCGGGGAGTGTGATCCAGCAGTGTGACCTGCAGTCTTCACCGAGGGGACCATCACGGGGGGGAGTGTGATCCAGCAGTGTGACCTGCAGTCTTCACTGAGGGGACTGTCACTGCCAGTATCTAGCTGCTTCCTCTTCCTGTGGTGTCCATTGCTCAGCAAAGAAAATCCTAACCTGATGGCTAGTGACACCTAAATTTTAAGATACACTGGAACAAAAATGCTATGCATGTAAACTTTTAAACCTGGGGCATTGAAATGGATTTTGGGGGGAAGAGTGAAAATAGACACTCAGAACAGTAGCTCTGTGAAGATACAAGAAGGGTGGAAATCGCTGTTATGATCTATCTTTTTACTTACCTTGCACTTGAAGGAACATTTAAATAATTACATTTTCAGTAATTACAGTTCTCATTTGTGTGTACTCTAAAAAGATATCTAATAAAGCACCTATTATGTGCTATCACTGGTATGGATGATGAAAATACAAAGATGAAGAAAAACAGACTCTGGAATCCAGACACTCGGGCTTGTGGCTAAAGGACAAGAGTGACGTGTAAGCAGATAGGACAACAGTGAGAAAAGCTGCACGGTGGCCTTTGTCATGAGGCAGACGCCCACTGCATCACCTTGCTATGTTATTATAATCTCTTAGCAACTACAGCATTCCCCCTACCCCCTACTGCAACCAACACTGTGCTCTAGGCATAAAATGTACACGTGACGTATTCCAGGGAGAAGACAATGATGCGTAGAAAGACTACGGTGTTGGGAATCTTAGAGGACTGGACTGGAATACGGGTTTCACTGCTCAAGAACTGAGTTAATTTAGGTATGTAAGTTAATTTTTTTTTGAGGATCTATTTTATTATCTACAGATAGGAAAACTAACAAGCCCTGCCTCACATAATTATTCAGAAAAAATAAATCAGTAAGTCAATACATACCACCTCTGACAAATCGAAGGCTTACAAAATAAATATTTGCTGTTACACACCCCTTCCGATTGAGCCACACTGCAGTCAAGTCAAAACGCATCACTGTAACTACAGCTTCCTTTTAGACATGTAAACAAACTACAGAACTGTTTGCTACATAATATATTTTTGAAAGACTTGCTTGTATGTGTTATTATTTCTAAGATTTGGAGAATCTGGCAGAAATGGCATTTTTAAAAGGACAGAGACAAGGGGAAAATTCTTACGTCCAAAGCTAAAACACAAATGTTGTTTTAAAACTGAGCACAATTTGTTTTTCTTATTACTTTTTAAAAATTTCAGATTAATATGAGGGTACAAATAATTTGGTTACATTGTTTGTGTTTCCTAGGTAGTTGAGTCCTTTCCCTGGGGGGTGAACCTACATTGTCCACCTTAGGTGACAGCTGGCCAATCACCCTCCCAACTCCTCCCCTTTCCCGCCTCCCCCTCCATTGGAATGCAGGTGTGTTTTTCTCTCTTGTCAGCCTATAGTTGTTTCCCATTGGTTTCGTATTAGCATTGAGTACACTGGATACTTGCTTTTCCATTCTTGTGATACTTTACCAAGAAGTATGTGTTTCAACTCCATCCCCATAAATACAAAAGATGTAAAGTCTCTAGCTTTTTTATGGCCAAATAGTACTCCATGGTGTGTGTGTATATATATACCAAAGTTTATTAATATATATATATATACCAAAGTTTATATATATATATAATATATATATATATATATATATATACCAAAGTTTATTAATCCATTCATGAGTTGATGGGCACTAGAGTTGATCCCACATCTTGGTGATTGTGAACTGGGCTGCAATGGACATTCTAGTGCAAAAGTCCTATGTTAAGATGATTTTTTTCTTCTGGGTAGATACCTGTAATGGGATTGCAGATCCATGGGAGGTCTACTTTCAGCTCTTTGAGGACTCTGCAGAGTTTTTTCCATAGAGGTTGTATTAATTTAAAATCCCGCCAGCACTGCAAAAGTATTTCCTTCTCTTCACACCCTTGCTACCATCTGCATCTCTGGACTTTGTGATGTGGATCATTCTTACTGGGGTTAGATGAGACCTCAGAGTGGTTTTGATTTGCATTTCTTTGATGGTCAGGGACGATCAGCATTGTTTCATGTATTTGCCAGCCATTCGTCTATCTTTCTCAGAGCAGTTTCTGTTCAAGTCTCTTCAAATGGGATTGTTTGCTCATTTCTTATTCACTAGTTAGCCCTTTATCAGATTTATAGCATGCAAATATCTTCTCCCATTCTAAAGATTGTCTGTTTGCTTTAGTTGTGGTACCCTTAGCTGTGTGGAAGTTTTTTAGCTTGATCATGTCCCATTTATTTATTTTTGGTGTTGCTGCAATTGCCAAGGTCTTATTATAAAATCTCTTCCCAGGGCAATTGAAGAATTTCCCCACACTTTCTTCCAAAATTTTTATTATTGGGGTGGCACCTGTGGCTCAAGGAGTAGGGCACCGGCCCCATATACTGGGGGTGGTGGGTTCAAGCCCAGCCCAGGCCAAAACTGCAAAATTAATTAATTAAAATAAAATAAAATAAAATTGTAAAATTAAAAAATATTTTTAAAAAATTTTATTATTTCCTATCTTAAATTTAAATCTTTTATCCAGAGAGGGTCAATTTTTGTATGTGGTAATAGGTGGGGGTTCGCAATAGGAGTTCATTCATATGAGCATCTCCCCCCACAACCTGATATCCTGATAGCTCAGCACCTGCTCAACACCATTGGTGAGCCAGGACTCCCTCAACTGTAAGCTAGGGATGTGGGAATAAAGAGCTGTTTCATCCTTCAACATTCTTTGTCCAGATATGCTAAATTAAGGCTAAAACTTTCCGCTTGACCATGAAGAAGACTTGAGGACCACATCATTCTTCACAAGAAGTTGCCTGGAAAAAGAATTTATTTTCTGCAACTTTGTAAAGGTCTAGAAACAAATAGGTTGTAAAGAACATTAACAATTTAGAGTTACAGTATTTCTAAAATTCTTCAATGTACATGTCCATTGAAGGAGAATTTACCTTACAAAAATAAAAGTATCAGTATATAAGGATACATTCACAAAGATATGTTTATTTCAGCATTGTTTGTAGTGGGGGGAGAAAGGCCCTGAATGTTCATGAGGAGAGGAGAGGGTGAATAAATTCTGGTGCATTTGTACTATGAATTATTATGTTTCTGTTTAAAGGAAGAGTATCTCTGTATATACTGACCTGAAAGGATGTCCACATAAATTCTTGTATTTTAAAACCCACTGACAAAAGACATATATGGTATAAACACCTTTGTATAAAAATAAGAAAAAAAAATGTTTGCTCATAATTTACCTGAGCTTAGCTGCTATGGTCTAAATGTGTGTGGATCCCTAAAATTCATATGCTGAAATCCTAACCTCCAAAGGGGAGTATTAGTGTGTGGGGCCCATGGAAGGTGATGGGTCACCACTGCATCTGCACTCTGCCTGAGAGGAGAATTATTCAGTATACCTGACAATAGTTAAATGCTACACAACTAAGTATTAACCATTATTTTGTCTCTAAGATGAATCTCTGATCATTTTTTTATTCACTAAAAATTCTCTGAAATAAATAACAAAATCCTGAGGCAAAGTCCACTTGTATGTATTGTAAAACCAAATGCTCTTCAAAAGTTACAGAATAGTTTACCTCCAACTTCCCTTCAAATTCCTCACAGACATTAATCAATCAAATAATGTGTCTAAAATGTTCATAACTTTGGGAAAATAAAAAATGTACTTGTGGATTATATTCCAATTTACTGAGGTAGAAGTCTATACAGGCTATTTTTTCAATGAAAGCATACAGAACTTGTGGCAAAAGAAGACTGGGCACAGTTTTTTTTTTACAATTTTGAAAAGGGAATAACATAAAAAAGCACCATTCTAATAAAATATGATCTGCATCCTTTGAACATAAAAATCATATCTGTTTACAAAACTGATGGAATTTAGTTGCCTGCTTAGACAGTTAATTATTTGAAACTATAATTGCCTTTTTCTTAGATTACCTATATGAAAATATTTCTAGTTATTGCTTTGTTAGTCTTTATTAACATATGCAAAAGCCAGTACCAAGAAATGTGGGTGGAAAATTTTTTAGCAAAGCAAGCACAGTTGTGTGTTTGGTTAAATAAAATTATTCTGCCTTTACACTACAAAGACATCTTTTTAAAAGTACCTTCATGCTTTTTAAATTAGAACATTATAATAGGTTTGGGAGCATTAAAATTCCAGCTTACATTTAAGGAGTATTTTCTCCAAAAATTTCCATGTGACTTATTAAGGAGATTTTAGTAAAATATACTGATTTTGTAGCTGCAAAAATGTCCTGGATGTGTAAGATGGAATGCTAATGTTGTATTATTTGCAATTTGTGAAGGAAGGTTCGGCCACAGAAAATGATTTGTACAATGCCACTTAGCAGATCGTACTTAATTGTGTAGTAGGTGGAAACTGGGGTGATGACGGCCTCTCAGCTGCTATCAATTCCATTCAGATTCATGTTTAACTTCCCCACGCATGAATACCAGAAGGCTAGTGAGTACATAGTTCTATGTGCACATTTAATTAGTATCTTTCCTCTAGATGAATTATTCCCACTGATACTTCATTAATATTAATAGATTCAAGATAATACTTTTGGCAGTTATGGGAGGTCAAATGATTCATCAAATAGTGGTTAGTCACTGAGCCAGAGTGTGGAGATACGCTGCTAAATGAGACTGAACTTCTGTCTTTGGGGACCTTACAGTTTTCGAGGGGCAGAATATGGAGACCCCAGAACCTACAGTGAGAGTTCTGGGGACTGAGAACACACAGGTGTTGGGAAGCTCTCCATGGGAGGACGTGAACAGGAGCCCGAGAAAGCCCCACTGAGAAGAACACTCTAAATTCAGCCTTTGAGAAAAATGGGTAGGTAAGTGGGTGCAGAACGAAGGCAGGCAGGCCACCTAGAGGACAGACAGTGCTCTTCCCAGAGATGGTATCTGCTGTTCATGGGGGCACTAAAATGTGTGTGAACAGAAGCCAAGGAGGCTAAATAACCAAGAGGCAGAGGACTCTGATCAAAAAACAACTCCCGCCAAAAGGCAACAGTGCTCCTGCTTAGAAAGTGTAGGTAGGACATAGAATCTAAGCTGGAGAGACGCACTGGTACAGAGCTGGGAGGAAGGCAGATCAAATATAAGCTCCTGAAATAAAACTAGCAGGGGCCCGAACCAAGGCACTGGTGATGATGGTGCAGGAGGATACAGAGTTGTTGGGTTCTAAGGAAACAGCATCAGAATTTAGATGTGGGAATCAGAAAATGGGAGAAATAATAAATGCCCAATTTCTGGCACCTCTGTAGATAGAAATACCACACACACTGAGATGGTAAAACAGAAAAGGAAGAGTGGGTTTAAAGGTGAAAAATAAGTGCTTCTATTTTGAATGTGTTGCATTTCAGAAGTCTGTAAGATATCCAGACAGAAGAAAGATAAGCCACCCAATGTTAATCTGGATAATTAAAAAGCAATTTCTGTTGATTGTAGAATTTCTTATAGTAACAGCTTTCTTTCTGAACTTGAAAACTATTTCTTCATATCCTTTCATAGGTATAGACCCCTTTGTAGAAGATTCTTTCAGATGGACAATACTGCCTACGATATTACACATAATACTTACATATTAAAGTAACACGGACTACACTGCAGCTGTCTCCTATCTAATTCCAGAGAGTGATTACATTTTACTGTGAAATTCTTGCTCATCCATACCATATGGATAAATATTCCTAGATCAGATTAGTTACCTTCCTTGTAATATATCTTCATTCACAGAAGGGGTGCTATAAAACTGTGAATCGTTTTGACCAATTTATAAGAATCTGCTGTTTGATTATTACATCTTTAGATAGATTTTAAAGAAAGGATGATTACAAAATGGATGGATACTTTTGGGCCACCAGAAGCCACACGATGGAAGGAAAACAAAGCACAATAACGCATGCAAGCTAAGTGAAGGAATTAGCCTCTTTGTGACCAGGAAGAGCAGCAGCAGGCAGTCAAAGCCACAAAGCCAAACTCAGCTCGGTGTAAACAAGCTTTCTCTTTCTAAAGAGCCCACCAACTGTGAGAAAACAGCAAAGGTCACTGGCTAGGTTGGGGACCTTCTCTGAAAAACTAAGCCATGAAACATGAACACATATGCCCAAGAAAATATTAATGATGAAATTTTAATGTAATCACCAATCTGTGTGATTATGCAGGAAACAAGTCCATCTGTAAGTGTCATCATAAAAGTGACTAACAGCATTAAGACCATAAACTTACTGCCAGAAATACTGTTAGCTGTGCAATTTTAATGAGTTTGCAGCAGCAGAAATAAGGACCCTTATTCTAAGTTGTTTGTAACTCTAGTCCCACTATCAGTATCATTGTGTGCTTAGCCAAGAATTCAAATAAATAGTAAAGTCCAATAAGATTTTGCCATGACACGAGTTGTTCAGGGCTGAACTCAGAATAACTCACATTTGTTTTGGTCCTGTTTACCAAATGTTTCATTGACCATAGAACTAATGAGTCTCTCTCTCAGAAGCTGGTTCAGTAGCCTTCACCTACAGTCCAGTATTTTCAGAGAGGGAATGTGAGAAAACATGGAACCCTGCTCCCAGGTAAAACAAAAAATTGGACGTGAGCATTTTGAGTTTTCAAAGGCAACCCCTACAGGTAAAGTTATTTAATATTCATGTAGACATTGACCCTTAGATGCTGATTTTAATAAAAATAATACATTAAGATAGCTTTTTAATGAGGATGATGATAGGTTAAATTTTATATTCATAGTGAATAAATACTGCTTCACTTTTTTTTCCTAGACATTCACCTTACTTGAAAGTGAAATAATCAGGACATAAATATAAGGAAAATGTAGAAGATATCCTCACTATCATTTTTGTAGAGTTATATAAAATTTGTGATTTTTTTCACATGCAAATATTAAAATTTTTGAAGATTCTTGTGAGAATTTGCCAAATTCAATATGATCCAAAAGCTGCCATCTGCCAGCAAAGCTATATTATGGCAAAAAAAAAAAAAAAAATAGAAAAGAAAATTAAACATTAGAACACAATGAGAATTTCACAGATTTACTCCAGGTAAAATTTTGCTATTTTATAAGGCAAAAAAGACTTCAAATATTTGCCAACCATATCCATCTTGCATTTTATGTAATAAGGAAATAAGAGCCAGGAAAACAAAAGTGTGACTTGTCTAAAAATTGACCAATTCTTTCCTTTCATTGCTTTTGCACTTTTAACTACTATTGTGATTTCTTTGGGAGTCTTAAGTCAATGAAGTTCTTTCTGAAAGGAAAATAAATTAAAAATGGGCTTGTTTTTCCACCTTTAAAAATGTCTTTTTAAATACTACCATAGAAATATCTTTGTAGGAATGCTTCTAGAGCCTGTAGTTTTAATGTGGAAAATACATAAGTATAAAAAGTAAAAACAAAATAACCCACTGAAATCTACATGGACCTATTCATTTCTAAAACCAAAATAAAACATAAGGAAAAATACTGTTATATCTCCCATGTAATAATATACTTAAAACATTTTCTTCCAATTTCAAAGGGATGGAGAAAATACTATGAACAATGGGCTCCATGTTGCAAAAGTTACCTGATACTTATCAATATTTTAGAAGAATTAAATCTTCTTTTTAAACAAGAAGGCTTAGAAACTATAATTTTTTAAAAACAACTATATTAAGTTAAAAACAATTATCTAGCCGTTAACCTTACTAAACAATGTAGTGACAAAAAAATCTTATAAATATTAATAAAATATGAGGAGGAAAATCGCTGTTATGGATATATTAATAATAGTGTCTCAGTAAGGAAAAAATGTTACTCAGATTAGTTGACCTGAAAGTTTCCTTTAAAGCAGCAGAACTTGTAGCGAACTCGTATACATGTCAAATAATTAATACGATAGATGAATCAATTGTGAATTGGGCTGCAATAATGTTATAATGTGATTTTTGGTCTTCTGGGTATATACCTAGTAGAGGAATTATAGGATTGAATGGCAGATCTATTTTTAGATCTCTAAGTGTTCTCCAAACATCTTTCCAAAAGGAATGTATTAATTTGTATTCCCACCAGCAGTGTAGAAGTGTTCCCTTTTCTCCTTTATTGCAGCCCAATTCACAATTGCTAAGTCATGGAAAAAGCCCAGGTGCCCATCGATCCACAAATGGATCAATAAATTGTGGTATATGTACACCATGGAATATTACACAGCTTTAAAGAAAGATGGAGACTTTACCTCTTTCATGTTCACATGGATGGAGCTGGAACATATTCTTCTTAGTAAAGTATCTCAAGAATGGAAGAAAAGGTATCCAATGTACTCAGCCCTACTATGAAACTAATTTATGGCTTTCATAGGAAAGCTATAACCCAGTTATAACCTAAGAATATGGGGTAGGAGGAGAGGGAGGGGAGGGAGGGAGGAGGTTGGGCAGAGGGAGGGTGATTGGTGGGATTAAACCTGAGGTGCATCTTACAAGGGTACATGTGAAACTTAGTGAATGCAGAATATGATTGTCTTAACACAATAACTAAGAAAATGCCAGGAATGCTATGTTAACCAGTGTGATGAAAATGTGTCGAACTGTTTATAAAACCAGTGCATGGTGCCCCATGATTGCATTAATGTACACAGCTATGATCTAATACTAAAAAAAAGTAATTGAGTGTTGTTATCTAAGTCTTTGGTCACTGCAGTTGAATCAGCACTGGGAGTGCCCCAAGACTAGTAACATTGTGACTCTTGCAGGCTTTGCAATAGGAGGTGTATAAAATATATGTAAACTAAATTTACTGGCAAAGAATGTCAATCTTCATCTTACAACGATTGCAATCACATGGCACACAACCATCTGAAAACATCTCTATGTAATAGTGTGCATATACATAAACTTTTTTCTATGAAGCCCTACAGAAGTCACTAGAGTTAATATAAAAAGTGAAATACATTATAATATACTGTATCAACATCACATCATGTTTAAGTTTAAAACAGCGCTAATAAGAAAGTGCTCTGAGATCAACCTGAGTGCAACTTTCCCAAGCTGAACAGGTCTAGAAATACTAACCAGACCTCCAGGCAGCAGCAGGCCAGGGGAGGCCCGTGTGTACACCTCCAGAAGTGTGCAAGACCTCCAGGCAGCAGCAGGCCAGGGGAAGCCCATGTGTACACCTCCAGAAGTGTGCAAGACCTCCAGGGAGCAGCAGGCCAGGGAAAGCCCGTGTGTACACCTCCAGAGGTGTGCAAGACCTCCAAGCATCAGCAGGCCAGGGGAAGCCCGTGTGTACACCTCCAGACATGTGCAAGACCTCCAGGGAGCAGCAGGCCAGGGGAAGCCCGTGTGTACACCTCCAGACATGTGCAAGACCTCCAGGGGGCAGCAGGCCAGGGGAAGCCCATGTGTACACCCCCAGACGTGTGCATTTTTCTCGTTCACTCTGCTAGATCACCAGGTCATCTGAATACTCTGATTTCCAGAAACGAACTTCTCTATTCTCTTCTCACCAACAAAGGTCTGCAAAGAGTTCCAAGATATTTTTTTGGACTCTTTCAGACTTCCCTATATCTGAAAGAATACCATAAGGTTGCATTCAATTTAGGATTATAAGGTTGCATTCAATTTAGGATTATCTTTTCTTTGCTGATTCACCTATCAGTGATAGTGGGAGTGGAGCTGCATTTTAATTCCTCAGCTCCAGAACAGGTAGCAGTTGGGTGCTCTCACTATAATGCATTAACGTGGGGCCCACATGGAAGACAGGGCCGCGATGTTACTCAACAATGGTGGGAGTATAGCAAGAGAGCGTAATGCATAGTGAGAGAGACCTTTCGATGGCTGCAACTTATCAGAGCAGATACAGACCTTCACTGACATCAAGTGAGAAACAAAACTGATGTTGATATCGAATATATGACAACCAAAGAATGTTCCCTTCATTCTAACATAGGGCATTATTCATTGACTACTGTCTGCTTTTGATTGAAACCAATTCTCAAATCTTTCCAAAAATGACTAAGGGATGCTTATCAGGTACATATTAGATGACAATAAAACACCCAAGATGACAATAAAACACCCAAGCCAAAAATCTCAGGCAGGACTCAGAGACGAAAGCACATTCTGCTTCATAAAGTAATGTTGTTGATGTTGCTAAGACTACTCAATCATTCATTCAATGCTGGGCCCCTCCTGGGAATTTCTAAAAATAGAATGCTAAGAAAAAAAGGTTTAAATGAAGCAATGCACACATGAGTAAAGAAATACAAAAGTAAGGATACTAAACAAAGGCTAAAAGAAAAACAGTGCATGGAGAGGTACAAGCAGATCATGACCAAGGGTTCTTACATTCATCATCCCAGTTAATTCATGACCTAATCTGCGAAGTAAGTCCTGTTATCCCCATTTTACCATGAAGAGAGCAGATTCAAATAGCCTTAAGCAATAAATGGTCACCGGCTAATGCGTGGCAAAGCTAGGATTTATACACCAGCATGTCTCCTCTTTTCTCTTAAAACTATGTTATCCTGCTAAATACCCACTGTAATCACCCTATACTCAACGTTCTAAAATCCTGACATTTTGAATTTTTTAAAATTCTACTACTTGCTTATATGCGGAATCTAATAAAGCCAAATTCACAGACATGAAGAATACAACAGTGCTTGCCAGAGGGCGGTGGTGGGGAAATGCTGATGAAAGGGTACAGATTTTCAGTTGTAAGATAAACAATTTCCAGGAGACAAACAAGTTTATAGCATGGGTTGTGATGGATGTGTTAACTAATTTGATGATAATAGTCAGGACACCATGTATGTGTATTCCGCATAATCATGTCGGATGCCTTAAATATACGCAATTTTTGTCAATTAAATAATTTAAAAGTTTAAAAAAAGAAAAAAAATCTATTTCTTTAACTTCCACCCAATGTATTTCTTCCTATTTTTAAATGCTGGAGATTCTTGTATCAATATTCAAATAGGCCTCTTAAAATGCCTTTCTTAATCTTGAATAGTCTTCTTTTCTTCCATTCATTGATTATTCTGAGAATGCTGATAAATCCTTCATATGTGCTACCTCCACGTCCTCCTCATGGCTATATTCTAAGTAGTTTTTACTGTGCTTGTGTCTCAAAAAAATATTAATGCTTTACTGCCCCCTTGGGAGCCCTGCGATGGGTAAAGATCTGCATCGACTGCACTGCAGGAAGGGAGACCCAGGCCTGTCCCGCAGACTGCTGGCCTGACCTCTGCATGTAAAATAGAAGCATCGAGGAACCAAAGCACTTCTGACTACGTGGGTTCAGAAGTCTGCACGTGAAGCCTGGTAACAGGAAAGTCTTTGGACCTCAGGACTTGTTCGGGCTCCAATACGTGACAGGGCACAACCTAAAAAAGCAGCCTTCAATTTTTTTCTCATGCACATCCTAAACTAATTTTGAAAAGTCATATATCCTCTTTACACTATTTCTTTTTTTAAAGGTAGGATATTGCTCTGCTCCTTGGGTTGAAATGCAATGGCAAGATTACAGCTCGGTGCAGCCTCAAACTACTTGCCCCAGTCTCTTCAGTAGCTGGACTACCGGCATGGGCCACCGTACCCACCTGACTTTTCACACATTTTTAAGTAGACATCTAGAAAATTTTAAAATACAGGGTTTATAATTATAATTTCTGGTGCATTCTAAACATCAACATTTAACATACAATTGTGATGTCATTCTTGAGTAAATCTAATGGAATCTAACTACAGCCATGCATCCCTTAATAATAGGGACGTGTTCAAAAAAATGCATTGTTAGGGGCAGTGCCTGTGGCTCAAAGGATAGGGCACCAGCCCCATATGCTGGAGGCGGCGGGTTCAAACTCAGCCCTGGCCCAAAAAAAAATGCATTGATAGGCAATTTTGTGGTTGTGTTGTGTAGAACATATTTACATAAACTCAGACGGCATGTACTATACACCAAGGCTATGTGGTATAGCCAACTGTTCCTGAACTACAATTTGCACAGAATGTCACTGTCCTGAACACTGTAGGCAATTGTAACACAGTGATACACATGGCCACGAATGGATCAATAAATTGTGGTATATGTACACCATGGAATATTATGCAGCCTTAAAGAAAGATGGAGACTTTACCTCTTTCATGTTTACATGGATGGAGCTGGAACATATTCTTCTTAGTACAGTATCTCAAGAATGGAAGAAAAAGTATCCAATGTACTCAGCCCTACTATGAAACTAATTTATAGCTTTCATATGAAAGCTATAATCCAATTATAGCCCAAGAATATGGGGAAAGGGGAAAGGAAGGGGAGGGAAGTGAGGAGAATGAGTGGCGGGAGGGTACTTGGTGGGATCACACCTACGGTGCATCTTACAAGGGTACATGTGAAACTTACTAAATGTAGAATATAAATGTTTTAAAACAATAACTAAGAAAAAGCCAGAAAGGCTGTGTTAACCAGTGTGATGAAAATATTTCAAATTGTATATAAAACCAGCGCATGGTACCCCATGATTGCATTAATGTACACAGCTATGATTTAATAATAAATAAAATAAACATACCTAGACCTATAAAAGGTACAGTAAAAGATGTTTTCAAAAGGCACTTATATGGGACATGTGCCATAAATGGAGCACACAGGGCTGGGAAGTGAGTCAGAGAGTGGTGGACAGACCTGAAGATCTTTGGGACATCTCTGCATACTACTGTAGACTTTAAAAAACACTCTATTTTTAGGCTACAAGAAATGCATTAAAAATCATTGCACGCTGACATTAGGATGGCTAGGAGGTCACAGTAGGAGATGGGCATTGTTCAGCTCCATTATAATCTTACAGCATCACTGTCCTATATGCCGTGTATTGTTGACCAAAACATCGTTATGTAACACGTGCCTGTATTATATCAATACTACCCCACCATCATTCATTTAAAAAAATACCTGCACAACTCTTTTTAAGCAGAAATTTATATGATTTTCCTAAAATGCCTTGATTCTGTTTTCCCCTCAGAAACTTAGAATTTCGGTCTATTGTAATAAATGTTAATGCCTGAAAGTTAATGACTCTATCGTCATTATTTGCACCGAATTTATAATAATATTAAAATATTTCTTTTCTTTGATCATAAGGTTCTGGTACTAAAAATTCCTAAATTAAGCTTTTATTAGAATTATGAGTAGGACTTATCTACTCAAAATTGATGTGATCTAAAACAAACATATCACAAACATTATTAATGCATGAATAGTGCATGAATAATAAATATAAATAGTAAGTTTGTTTACTAGACATGCATCTAATGAAATGGAGAGTGCCTCTTCTTCCAATCAGTTGATGTATTCATAACTTAATTCTACACTGAGACAGAGTTCAGCATCAATTTTAATCCAGTTTTTGTTTTGTTTTTCTGGTGTAAGCTTTAAGAAAGTAAGTAGATGAGAATGTTATTGCAGTGATTTCCATCAATTTGTTCAATTCCTGCCTATTTAAATGTCCCCAAACCATGCAGTGATTAATAAGGAAAAACTCTTTTTCAATTATTTAGCAGGTGAACACTTGCACAAATCCATCAACTTTATTGAAAGCAAAGTAGAAGCCACCTAATTTGCAGAAGGATTTATTGTATCATCAGTCAACCACTTTCTCAAAACTAAGAGTAATATGCATTTTCCTTTCAAATGGTGCCCTGGACATTTCTCTACTCTGGACAAGAACCAGCACTGTAAAACTTAGGCTAGGTGAAAGGTGTACCTTCTTTTGTAAAATAGGAGAAGAGTGACTTCAAAGGAAGGCTGAAAATGATAATTTGCACGCAGCAGGCCCTTTCCCAGACAGAAAAGCTTTTGGAAAGAGGACTTGTGGGCCTAGAAGATTCACATGACAATCCTATTAAAGTATGCTTGTTCCTATAGATCCCTTGTGAAGTTTTTTTTTTTTTCCTCCAGGTATCCTCACAGTTTGAAAAACACTGTCCCAGCCTAAAGTAAACATACTCAAGAAAAAGACCTGGCCCTTTCAAGTCAATATGATTTCTATGGAACTTCTAGAAAAAGAGGCAGTTGGAATGGGAGAACAAAGACTGGACTCCCTGTTAATCTGGGCAGGTGCTGGCCTATGAGTCATACCCTCAAACCTACTGGGATCCTATGTTTGATGTTCTAACTAGTAGTTAAACACTTTAGCTAGACTACCGAGTGTCTACTGAGCCATATGACTGTGACTTCATGGTAATCAGGGCCAGGAGGTATTAATACACAGCCTTTGCCATTACGGAGCTTAGCAATTTGAGCCCTTGCTAAGGAAATTAAATAAAAACAAGAAGAGAATACATAAGTTTTCTTACTAAACCAGTTGCTCAGGGGAAGAGGAAAAAGGACAGCTATAAGATGTATTATCATCCTTTGAGGAAATGGGGTATGATCAGAACTCCTAACGATGCACCAGAAGAAAGTTCTAAGTGGACACGGGCCTGTGCACAGGGAGACAGAACCAACAAAGAGCAAGTACACACAGATGTCCTGACCCTTCTTCTCTCTTCCTCCTACCAAGCCCAACCCTGACCAAAAGTTGTAGAAAGAAGAGAGAGCAGGTAAAAGAACAAAAAGGGTGGGGGGTAATGAACTGAGTGAAATGAGTGGGCTGGAAGGAAAGGAACAAGCCGTGAACTGGATACGTTTTTATTTAAGCTGGTCTCAGAATGTTAATACTTGAACATGGTCTTTAATGCCCGAAAGGGATGAGAAAAGGTATAATACCTATTATGACATCTTTACGATATGAGAGAGAAAAAAAGAGAAAGAGAGAGAGAAGGGGAAGGAGGAAGGAAGAGAAAGAGAGAATCTTGATCCTAGAGGGTCTGCAGATCGTACTGGGATGAGAATTGCCAGTTAAACTTTGCCAACTTTTTGTAGATGTTACTTTTATCTCATTTGATTACACAGCTATGATTTAATGAAAAAATAAAATAAAATTGATAAATGAGATAAAAAATAAAATAAATTTAATAAATGAGATAAAAGTAACATCTACAAAAAGTTGCTCTGAAGAAAAAGTCATGGAATACATAGGGAGGTTTTCACAAGCTGTAAATCTACCACAGAAACGTTAATAATCATAATTACATAAACTTTCTCTCACATTTCCTGCTGTTTTTCACTGGAGCTCATGCATGCTCTTCAGGCAGCATCTGGAACCTAAGTCCAGCACATTTGCTCATGACTTCAGAGGCTACAATCATGAGGACCCCCAGATGAGCATCCTTTACTTGCAAATAAATCCTCAGTGAATGTGATCTTGGTATTTGGCCAATGGTTGCTCTTCAGGTTTCATTTTGTTCTACTCCAGCAGTATTAGTCTTAAAAAATGTTACTTCTAGTGAATTTATTTATATAAGAGGAAACAATCTGCACAGTTTTAAAGATGGAAATGAGAAGAGGCAAAACTATTGCAGTTTGAATGTTTTCTCATTGATTCATGAAAACAGGCACTTTTTAATAGATCATATAACAAATGTAGCATATTTCATCTCTATAAGAAAAGCTGATTAATGAATTATACTTCAAAAATAATTCTGACATTTTAAATTAAAATAGAAACTAACATACTTTTTAAAAGTGTGGTTAGGTTCTCCTGGTGTGTATGCGGTCTGTATTTAATCTCTTTTAAACACTGTCACAGTACCTGGTCATCCAGATAAGCTTTCCATTTGTAGCTGTAATATTCTTTCCAATAGACTGACAGTGTATCACAATTATGCTTAAGAATTTAAGTTTCCAGAAACGAATACTAAAGACTGTATTTCCTATCATTTTCATGAAGTAAGAGAGTGTTCTACCATAATATCCATAAATATACTTACCTAATGGTGCACAACTCATCAGTTTTTCTTATTGCTTTTTGCCTTTTTATTTTATTACATTCGGGAGTGTGGGGAGGCAAGATCCATTAGTCTACAAAGGCTTTTCATAAAACACCATAATGGGATAAAGAGAGTCAGAGGGCATGACAAAAACAAAGCTGTTTTCTGGTGTTTTTAAAAATGTAACCAATACTTAATTCACTATTCTGATTATCAGGACACTTTTATTTTATAGTAGTACTGTATCACACACTTAAAAATTTATTAGAGGTTGGATCTCATGCTATATGTTCTTCCCTCTGTGTATTTAATAATTACTTTCCTTGATTTTATTTCCCCAGTCCCCTCTGTAAGGTATGTTTGTATAGGCACTCAAAGGATGCTCACCACTTGTAGGGTATAAACGATCAGTACATATTAGGAAACTTATGACTTGTACAGGACCAGAACAAATTGTTTCCCCTCACACACAGCTGTTCATATCCCTTACGATCCCTCCACTTCTTTTTTGGTGGTACCATTAAGGGTATAGACTAAAACTGAAATAAGTGAAATGTCTGCTTATGATCAAATGCTCTAAAAGCACAGCAATGATTGTTCTGTACCTCATGCATAGAGAACAAAACCTTTTCTGGTTCACAAGAGACTATGAGACAATGACTTAAAAAACTATAAATAATAGTGTTTTCTCTGTAATTGAAAAATATCCTTTCCCCACATTCCCTTACCCATTTGAAAAAATAAAAATTAAGAACAAAACTTTCACAAATCAGAGTGCCTCACTGCTACTCTGTAAATCAAACGTGCCCATCAACACCACTTTCATGAGACCCCAGATCCTGTATTCTGAGTTATGTACCAATTTCACATGCTGTTTCCACCTAGTTACTGGCAGGAAATCTGAACTACAGGAATGAAATAGGCAATGGCTAAAAATCTTGATTAAGTTTATTGAAAATATGGACTAAACACGGCACTTTAATTGGCATCAGATAGAAGGATGAACTGATCTCCAACAAAGCGCAAACTATTGAAGCAATAAAATTTAGAAAACGTGTCTGAGGCGTAGTTCTCTGTGATGATGGAGGACACGAAGCTCTTTCCTGTTGTGCAAGATGAGTGCAGGATGAAAGTAATGATACTGCTGAAAAGCCACAGTCGGTCAGCATCGGTGAGATACATTTTTAACATAATCTGCCCTGGGAAACCGTGATAAATACAAATCTTTTAATTCATTTTAAAAGTTAACTCTGTGTTCACACAGAAACCCAGTAAGGCTATTTTAGCCAAATTTCCTTGTAGAGAATAATAGAATAATAATAAAAGCACTGGAGGTTTATTATAATATTTTTTGTCTGATTTCTAAGTATTTTAATTTGTTTAAATTGTTCACTTATATGTTCCCTATAATCAGAATCTTTTTTTTTTTTTTTTTTTGTGGTTTTTGGCCAGGGCTGGGTTTGAACCCGCCACCTCTGGCATATGGGACTGGCACCCTACTCCTTGAGCCACAGGCGCCACCCAATCAGAATCTTTTTTGAGAATATTATGAGTATGTTAGAAATTAAATGAACAATATCCTATGTGAACTTTTACTACTTGTGAAAAAGTGTTAACGTAACTATTCAGAAAGAAGTTAAGGCATTTCATTAACCAAATATTTAAGTATTAATTAAAGATTTCATAAAAATTATGCTAAGTGCAAAAATCCACATACAAAGACTACATATTGCATGATTCCATTTATAGAAAATATCCAGGAAAAGGAAAACTGTAGACCTTGAAAACAGATGAGTGGTTTTTTAAAAATGGGAGTGGCCTGCAAATGGCCAAGACAGAACTTTTCAGTGATGTGTTTTAAAGCTGAATTGTGATGAGAGTTGCATACAATGATGATTACTAAAAATCATCTAACTTGCCCTAGATGGATTTTATGATATATATGTTATACTTAAATAAAACAGAAAAGATGCTAAAAAAAAAAAAAACCCACATGATACTGAGATTCTAAGAGCAGCTGTACTCCCTCAAGCTTTCGTGGACTAGTAAGGTAGGTTAAACAAACTAAGTGCCATAAAAGAGCATCCCCCAACGTTGAGAGGGCGCCCACTGGTGTGCTGCCGATGGGTTTCAGGAGTAACAAGGGCTCAATTTTCTCCAAGCCCTCAACTTTTTCTATTGACTCTATTTACTATACAAATAGCATAGAGTATTTTGCTGGTCAAAGGCACCTCAATGCATGAAAATGAAGACAGACAAAATCAATACTCAACAGATGCAACTAAATCAATGCTTAAGAGTGAAATGTATACTGCAGTTGCCTATATCAAGAAATAAGACAGATTTCAAATCTTTTCATCTTAACATACTGTAAATAGAAAAACAAAGGAAAAGAAGGAAATAAATAATGCAGGGTGGACATTAATGAAATAGGGAATAGAAAAATAAGAGGAGGAGTACAAGAAACCAAAAGCTGCTGCTGTTGTTGTTTATATATTTTAAAAATATAGACAGACTTTTACCTGGCTAAGGAAAAGCTTAGCAAGGTAAAGGTTAGCATATGAGCTAAGAAAAAGGAGAGGACAGTCAAATTGCTAGAATCAGAAATGAAAGAGAGAACATTATTACTTATAGAAATAAAAAAGCTTGCAGATACTATAAATAACTGTCTGACAATAAATTAAATAATTCAGATAAATTGAAAAATTCCCGGAAAAACACAAAATACTGGAACTGATTCAAGAAGAAAGACAATGTGAATATATTTATAATAAGCAAAAAGATCAAATTAGTAATCAAAGAAATGCTCCCAAAGACAAGCTCAGCTCCCAATGGCTTCCCTGGTGAAGTCTACTAAATAAAGAACAATACATACATTTTTTCCATACTCATCCAAAAAATGGAAGAGAAGGGACCATTTGCAATGTCATTTACAAGGTCACTGTTACTCTAATTTCAAAATCAGACAGAGACATTACATATGGATATTACAAGGACAGTATCTCTTAAGGATAGAAAGACAAAAATCCCTAACAAAATACTAGAAAACCAAATCCAGTAACAAATGAAAATTATTCTATATTAAGACCATGTAGAAATTATTCAAGGAATGCCAGGATTGTTTAACACCTGAAAATCAAATAACATAATACATTGTACCATCTCAATAGATTCAGAAAAACATTTCTGAATATCCAGCACCCTTTAATTATAAAGACACTCAACAAACTAGGAAAAGAAAGGAATTTCTTCAAACTGATAAAAGCTTCTATGAAAAACCCACGACTAAAACCATACCTTGCTATAACAGGTTATATGCTTTCCCCCTATGATCAAGAACAGCATTACGTGTTTCTCCTTGACACTTCTATTGAACATTGCACTGGAGGGAAATTAGTTAAAAAAAAAAAAAAGTGAAATAACAGGCATTTAGATAGGACACAAAGAAGTTAAACTATCACTGTTTACAGATAACATGTTCTTGTACATAGAAAAGCCTACAAAATCCACTAAAAATGTTAGATTTAATAAGCAAATTCCACAAAGTTGAAACATAAAATCAATACACAAAATTCAATTCTATTTTCTGTATAAATGAAAGGAATGATCCAAAAATGAAATTAAGGAACGATAACATCACAAACAATAAAATACTTATGTAATAAAAGATGTACAAAACTTATAATTTGAAAGCTACCAGACATTGTTGAAAGAAATAAAAGATCTAAATAATGGAATGACATTCCATGTCCATCAATTGGAAGACTTAATATTAAGGGGGCAATATTCTCCAAATTGACCTATAGACTCAACATAATCCCTATGAGAATCTCAGATGAAGATCTTTCAATTCCTTGAAGAAATTGATAAGCTGATCCTAAAATTCTTATGGAAATTAAGAGTAGCCAAAACAACCTTGGGAAAAATACATTGAGGACATGCACTCTTCATTTCTAAACCCGCTACAGAGTAATAGAAAGCAAGACAATGTCGGACAGGCATAAAGAGAGATATACAGGTTCATGTAAAAAAATAAAGAGAATCACACACCTATGGTTAATTGATTTTCAAAAAGGATGTGAAGAACTTTTAATGGGGAAAGAATAGCTTCTTCAACAAATGGTGCTGAGACAACTAGATGGTCACATGCAAAAGAAGGAAGTCAGGGATGGCACCTGTGGCTCAAAGGAGTAGGGTGCTGGTCCCATAAGACAGAGGTGGCGGGTTCAAACCTGACTCCGGCCAAAAACTGCAAAAAAAAAAAGAAGGAAGTCCGGCCTTCATGTTAAAACCACACACAAAAGTCAACTTAGAATAGATCCTAGATCTAAATGTGAGAGTTAAAACTATTAAAGTCTTAGTAGAAAACATAGGAACGAATCTTTGTGACCTCAGAGCTCACAATACAGTCTTAGATATGACACCAAAATCACAACCAACAAGGAAAAACTAAATTGGCCTTCATCAAAATTTTGTGCTGCAAAAGACAATTCAAGAAAGTGAAAAAAAACCCACAGAATGAGAGAGAACATACTTAGAATCATACATTTGATAAGGGCCTAAAATCAATAACACTTGCAACTTACAACTGGACTCCTATAACCAAACAAGCACAAAACAAATAGCTCGATTAAGAAATGCACAAAGGACATCAAAAGATACTCCTCTTAAGAAGATTTTCAGAGCTCATACAGCACATGGAAAGATGCTCAACATCTTTATTCATAAGGGAAATGCAGATCAAAACCACAGTGAGATCCCACATCATACCTGCTAAGAAAGCTATAAAACATATACGTAGTCACACAATGAAAAATAACAAGTATTGGTGAAAATGTGGAGAAACTGGAACTCTTATATATTGCTGGTGGGAATGTAAATGGTGCAGCAACAGTGCAAAGCAGTTTGGAGGCTCTTCAAAAAGCTAAACATAGAATTACCATATGTCCCAGCAATTCCACTTTCAGGTACATACCCAAAACAACTGAAACAAGGACTCGGACAGATTGTACACTAGTGTTTGTTGTACCGTTTTTCCTAACAGCCAGAAGGTGGAAACAATCCAAGTTTCCATTAAGCCAGGTGAAGGAATAAACTATATATGTATATATGTGAATGCCATGTGGCATGTACCTATAACATGCCTGCATGTGGTATATACATATAATGGAATATTATTAATGTTAATATTAATATTTCCATTAAGCCAGGTGAAGGAATAAACTATATATATATACACACATATCTGAACACCATATGGTATATACGTTCAACATGCATGCATGTGGTATATACATATAATGGAATATTATCCAGTTATATAAATAAAGTCCTGATACATGCTACAAGATGAATGAATCTTGAAAACAGCACTGAGAGAAATCAGTCGCAGAAGGGCACATACCACAGACATTCACTGGATAATGACACTTCGGTCAACAACAGACTGTGTATACATTGGTGGTCCCATAAAATATAATGGAATATATATTAAAAACCTGATATATGGCACTCAATAGTGGTATTGCAGATCAAGTAGGGGAAATGACTGATAGCCAATAATGGAATATTGGGACATTTATTTTCCCATATGAAAAAGAAAATAAAGACAGCATCTAGGTTGATGTGAGGTTGATGTGAGTCCACTCTAGGATGTTCAACAAAATCACCTAACACTTTTCTCAAGTTGTATCCCCGTTGTTAAGCAACATATGACTGCATATAATTCTACTTATATGAAACATCCATAATAGACAAGTCCATAGAGACAGCAAGTACATTAGGGGCTGCTGAGGGCTGGAGAGATTGGGAGTTGAAAGCTAAAGGGATCAGAGTTTCTTTATGAGGTGATGGATATGTTCTAAAATTGATAGTGGTGATGGTTGCACAATTCTTGGAATGTACTAATATGTTACCCTAAAATATTTACTGTGACTAAGTCATAAAAATAAGTTAAATCAACTGACTTAATAAATTCTGACCAAGTACCAACTAGGTCTTAAGATATAAGACTAAACAGGATAAGGTTTGTTTACCCTTTCCTCAAGAGGAATATAATTCAAAATGAATAGATGGGAAACACATCCGTCAAAAAATTAAAAGGTATGCATCTTGAATGAATTTTTGTGAGTGGAGAGAGGTGCAGGTCTAGTTTCAGTCTTTTACATGTGGATAGCCAGTTCTCCCAGCACCATTTATCGAATAGGGAGTCTTTCCCCCAGTGTAGGTTCTTGTTTGGTTTATCAAAGATTAGGTGGCTGATCTAGGTGGTAAGATGTTAGTTTCATTTCCTTGTTTTCTATTCAATTCCAAATGTCTATGTCTCTATTTTTGTGCCAGTACCATGCTGTTTTGATCACTATGGCATTGTAGTATACCCTAAAATCCGTTATACTGATGCCCCCAGCTTTGTTTTTATTGCTAAGAACTGCCTTAGCTATAAGTGTTTTTTTCTGGTTCCATACAAAAGGAAGAATTATTTTTTCCAAGTCTTGAAAGTACAATGTTGGTATTTTAATACAGATGGCTTTGAATCAGCAGATTGCTTTGGAAAGTATAGACATTTTAACAAAGTTGATTCTTCCTAGCCATGGGGATGGTATGTTCTTCCATTTGTTAATATCCTCTGCTATTTCTTTTCTTGGGGGTTCATAATTTTCTTTATAGAGGTCCTTCACCTCCTTTGTTAAGTATATTCCTAAGTATATTCATTTTCTTTGAAACTACGGTGAAGGGAGTTGTGTCCTTAATTAGCTTCTCATCTTAACTGTTATTGGTGTATACAAAGGCTACTGACTTGTGGACATGATTTTATATCCGGAGACATTACTGTATTGTTTGATGACTTCCAGGAGTCTTGTGGTTGAGTCTTTGGGGTTCTGTAAGTATAAGATCATGTCGTCAGCAAAGAGGCAGAGTTTGACCTCCTCTGCTCCCATTTGGATGCCCTTTATTTCCTTCTCTTGCCTGATTACACTGGCTAGAACTTCCAGCACTATGTTGAATAGTAGTAGCGATAAAGGACAACTTTGGCTCCAGTTCTAAGAGGAAACCAGACAGTTTTACTCCATTCAGTAAAATATTAGCTGTGGGTTTGTCATAGATAGCTTTGATCAGTTTATGAAATGTGCCACCTATGCCTATACTCTTCAGTGTTTTAATTAGAAAAGGATGCTGGATATTATCGAATGCTTTTTCTGCATCTATTGAGAGGATCTTATGGTCTTTGTTTTTGCTCATGTTAATATTGTGAATAACGTTTATGGACTTGTGTATGTTAAACCAGTCTTGCATCTCTGGGATGAAGCTTACTTGATCAGGACGTATGACTTTTTTGATGATAAGCTGTAATCTACTGGCTGGGATTTTGTTGAGAATTTTTGCATCTATATTCATTAGTGAAATTGGTCTGAAGTTTTCCTTTTAGTTGGGTCTTTTCCTGGTTTTGGAATCAGGGTGATGTTTGCTTCATAGAACTTGTTAGGGAAGATTACTTCCTCCTCAATTTTTTGGAACAATTTTTGTAGTATGGGAATAAGCTCGTCTTTGAAGGTTTAATAGAATTCTGGTATGAAGCCATCCAGACCAGGGCATTTTTTTTGTTGGGAGATTTTTCATTGTTTCTTTGATCTCAGTGCTTGAAATTGCTCTGTTCAGGAGATATATTTCTTCCTGGCTAAGTCTAGGGAGAGGGTGTCATTCTAAACATAAATCCATTTCTTTAACATTGTCAAATTTCTGGGGATAGAGTGCCTTGTAATATTCAGAGATAATCTCTTGTATCTCTATGGCATCTGTTTTATTTCCCCTTTATCATTTCTGATTGAAGTTACTAGAGATTTTATTTTTCTATTTCTAGTCAGTCTGGCCAAAGGTTTATCTATTTCATTTATTTTTTCAAAATATCAACTCCTTGCTTTATTAATTTTCTGAATGATTCTTTTGTTTTCAATTTCATTAATCTCTGACTTAATTTTTGATATTTCTTTTCTACTGCTGGGTTTAGTCTTAGATTGGTCTTCTTTTTCCAATTCTATAAGATGGTCAGTGTGTTTGTTGATGTGTTCTCTGTTTTTCAGATGTAGGCATCTAAAGTGATAAATTTTCCTCTCAGGACAGCTTTTGCAGTATCCCACAGGTTTTGGTAGCTTTTGTCTTCATTGTTGTTATGCTCAAGGAAGTTAATAATTTCCTCTTTTATAGCTAAGACAGTTCTTAGTAATAAAAACAAAGCTGGGCGCATCAGTATACTAGACCTTAGGCCGTACTACAAGACCATAGAGGTCAAAACAGCATGGTACTGGCACAAAAATAGAGACATAGACATTTGGAATCAAATAGAAAACCAGGAAATGAAACTAACATCTTACAGCCACCTAATCTTTGATAAACTAAACAAGAACCTACACTGGGGGAAAGAATCCCTATTCAATAAATGGGGCTGGGAGAACTGGCTATCCACATGTAAAAGACTGAAACTAGACCTGCACATTTCTCCACTCACAAAAATTGATTCAGATGGGTAAAAAGACCTAAATTTAAGGCATAAAATGATAAAAGTCCTCAAAGAAAGTATAGGAAAAATACTTAAAGATATCGGCCTGGGGAAAGACTTTGTGAAGAAGATTTCCATGGCAATTGGAACAACAAGAAAAGTAAACAAATGGAACTTAATTAAACTGAGAAGCTTCTGTACAGCTAAGGAGACAACAACCAAAGCAAATAAACAACCTACACAATGGGAAAGGATATTTGCATTTTTTGAATCATACCAAAACTTGACAACTAGCATCTGTAGAGACTTCAAATTAGTCAACATGAAAAAAGCCAACAATTTCATACATCAATGGGCAAGAGAGATGAATAGAACCTTCTCTAAAGAAGACAGATGAATGGCTAACAAACATATGAAAAAATGCTCATCGTCCCTAATTATTAGAGAAATCCAAATCAAGATCACCTTGAGATATCATCTAACCCCAGCAAGAATGTCCCTCATCACAAAATCTCAAAACTGCAGATGCTGGTGTGGATATGGAGAGAAGGGAATACTTGTATACCGCTGGTGGGACTATAACTAACCATAGCAACCTTTTTGGAAGGAAGTATGGAGAACCCTCAAAGAACTCAAGCTAGACCTCCTATTTGATCCTGCAATCCCATTACTGGGCATCTACCCAGAAGGAAAAAAAAATCCTTTTATCATAAGGATACTTGCATTAGATTATTTATCACAGCTCAACTTACAATCTCCAAAATGTGGAAACAGCCTAAATGCCCACCAACCCAGAAATGGATCAACAAGCTGTGGTATTTGTATACCATGGAAAACTATTCAGCCATTAAAAAATGATGGAGACTTTACATCTTTTGTATTAACCTGGATGGAAGTGGAAGACATTATTCTTAGTAAAGCATCACAAGAATGGAGAAGCAAGAATCCTATGTACTCAATTCTCATATGAAGACAGTTGATGACCTAGTACATGGAGGGAGGTGGGGGAAGGGGAGAGCAGAGGGAGGGAAAAAGGGAGGGGGTGGGGGAAAGGAAGAGCAGAGAGAAGAAAGGAGGAAGGAGGTGGTGGGGGGTGAGTCATGATCTGTGACACGCCTTTTGAGGGTGGGACACAATTATAAGAGGGACTTAACCTAACAAATGCAATCAATGTAACCTGGTTCTTTGTACCCTGAATGAATCCCCACCAATAAAAAAAAAAAAATTAAAAATTATGAACCAGAAAAATATCTGTTTTCCACTGGGTTATCTAAAGAGAAGTGTTATTCTCAGGAATTGATGTTGAAGTTGAAATTCTCTCAATGCCAAGGAACCAGGTATACAAGCACAGAGGGAAGATGACTGCAGTCAGAGGAAAGGAAATTCAGCAATGAGAAAAGGTTCGTATGTGTTTTGAGGGACCATGTGAAGGCCAGTAGATAGATAGTGGCAGATTAGGGGAAGCGAGAGAACAGATGAGGTCTCCAAAGTAATGAATGAGAAACTGGTCAGAGGCAGACCTGTAGGGCTCTGTTAGGTGGGGTGAGAAGGTCTGACGTGCTTCTTCTCAACCCCATCAACAGGCCCATCTGTTCTAAAGAAAATTAAAGTTCTTTGTTTTATTGTCCATCCTCAGTGCCCAACCAGGGCCTGGCCAGGATCTCGACAGAGGTTTCATAATTCTCATAACTGAGATAGGATCATGTGCTACCTTTTAAGGGAGACATTATGATCAAACATACTTTCCTTAGAAATGATTTACAATCGTTTCATTGCCTGATGATTCGTCTCTTATTTGCATGTTGCATTTTCTGTTTGCACCACACAGGGAATTTGTCACAGTTCTAATGATCACATCATTATCCAGAAAGGTGCACCCTGATTCTAACACAACTGAGACAGAGCTGGCCAAAAAGCAGTTTCAGAGTGTAATACCATATAATACCAAAAATAAATACAGCACATTTCCTTGGGAAAATAAAAACAAAGTCTGTTTTTATTTTTTCAACTAGCTTACTGTGGCCTTGAGGCTTCAGCCTGGTCTGTCTGCAGTTTTTCTCCTCCTTCCACTTCCATCGTACAGTAAACAATTCGATTGGGAGCAACTGACTTCAAACCTTGAACTTCCATGATGACAATCTAAAGATAAAATGATTTAAAAATAATAAGTCAAGGTGACAGCATTTGGCAGCAAACAGAAATCAAGGCACGAACTGAAATGAGGAAGATTAATTTAATAAAACTGGAAGAAAATAGTTTTGTTATCTGTTAACCTCACTGGCATTTTATCTTTTTTATAATGGTACATAATATTTTGAGGAAGTCTGGTAGCTGAAGAAATATCTCCTGCCAGCTATTAAATAAAAGTAAGGTTAAAGGCATAAATAAAAGCCTTTGTAAATTTAATGAATTTAAACTCAGTTCCTTAGCAAATAAAGGCAAGTCTATATGAAGAAAGGGAGAATCATAAATGAAAATTCAGGGAAAACAACAACAGCAGTACATATTGTGTTCTGTATAAAGTGATACAATATTTGTTACTGGTAGATACTGTCATCCTCATACCAGTTCACTGTATCAATATGCGATATCAGAGATTTTTTATGATCACTTATTTTAGATAACTATTACTATTTATAAAATTTTTTTCTTTCTGGTCACCATGTCTTACTATCAAAATAATATGTGAGCTATAATTTGTCACTGAACATCTTAATATTAACTTGGTAAGAAAAAAATTGTATCTATTAAATAAATGTCATAATTTAATGTAGAAAAAGATTAAAAAACTGAAATTGTTTTATGTGTTTATAAATCCTGGGAGAGAGGAAAACATATGTATATTTTCATAACATGTAGATAAAAATATATGTATTTTTTGGTTGCTTGTTTGTTTCATTCTCATTTTTAAAAAATTTCTTAAAATGCATGATTTTTTTACTTTTTTTGTTTCAGGTTAATTGAAGTTACAAAGAATTAGGTTATACTGTTTGCATTTGTTAGGTTAAGTCCCTCTTACAATTGTGTCCCGCCTCCGAGAGGTGTGCGATACACCTTAACTTACGCCCCTTAAGTGAGGGCACCCCCATCCCTTAAGTATCATTTTAATGTTTATTAAAAAGGCTTCCACGCTTAAAATACTGTCACTTATCATTCTCATTGAATGTATAAAATATGGACGTTATTTGTTATAGTTTCTTCCAACCAAAACTTGTATCAACTTTCATAAATTCACATTTACAAAATGTATTCAAATGACTTATATATAGGGTGACCATAAATTTTAAATAATCTATTTTAAATTTCAAGTTGCACATGAACTTTATGACCACCCGTATGTTCCGTAATTTCTTTAATGATATTACTTTGAATTTTTAAAAGCAAGAATAGTGTCATTCTTGCTCCATAGCTATCAAAATATCTGCCACAAATAATATCTGTATCATTTATTGATTATTTAATACCTTGCTAGAATCATTATACTTTTCATAGAGTTGTGATATGAATCTTGATCCAAAAGGTCTCAAAGACCAAACCATTAGAAAAATTTTGTTCTTTCTTTCAACTCTGTGAGAGAATGGTTATGTTTGTAAGTACAGTACATATATCTGGTTTTTGTTTGTTTCTTTTCATAAAAAATATGGAAAACTAATTTCTTAGTTACTTAGTGATAAAAGATCAAACTCATAGCAACTTTCCTTTCTCAACCAAGGCTTTTGCCATTTTGTTGTACTGAAATGCATACCAACATACAAATAAAAATAAAGTTTTAGCTGAAAATAGACTAAGAGAATTACTAGAGAATAGACAAATAAAAGTAACACCTTTCAGGCGGCACCTGTGGCTCAAAGGAGTAGGGTGCCAGACCCATATGCCGGAGGGGGCGAGTTTAAACCCAGCCCCGGCCAAAAACTACAAAAACTAAAAAAAAAAAAAAAAAAAATGGTAACACCTTTCACGGTTGCTTTAATACTCAGGGAAATTGGGGTGAGGTACCAAATCTTGATTAAGGAAAATAAGCAAAAAAGTTGTGCATTTATAATGACTCAAATTTATTGTTGTTAATATTGGAATTTGTTAGATCTTTACACAAATAAAAGTAACAGGAAGCTGAAACAAAAGAAGTATGCAACCATATCAACTGAAAGTCAACCACATTGGGACTCACCACCACAACTCTAATAACTTAGTTCAATAATAGAAATTGCTGATGATCACTTAAAAGATACGAAACAACAGAATTTTGCGTCCCAGAATAAGTGCAGGGATCCTAACAGCATGGGTTCATATCCCAGGAATATTACTGTTTACGCCGCATCTCTTTCTGCTGTCCGTTTAAATAGCCAGAGTGAAAAGACAAGAAAAGAAGCCTCCGCCTGATGTCATTTTTGTCACTTCTACCACACGCTACTATAGACAGGACCTCCTAGAACACAGGACTTGTGAAACAGCACTCTGCTTTCACAACAATACCCCCAACTATGTCAGGAATATTTTATCCTGCAGAATTGCCACTTGCAAAAGATAGAATGTCTGTGATGAACGTATACATATTAATAAAACAACAGCCCAATTCTAGAGACCTGATTTCCAAAAAGAAAACAAAACATCTCTAGTCTCAATCATTAGTCATAAAGATAGCCAAGAATTCCACGAATCATCAATTACCCTTCTTTTCAATAAGTGTTTGGGTTCCCAGCAAAACTTGCTAATGGACCTATAGAATCTAGAACTGTGTTTCATCCTTTCTTTCCCCTGTATCTATCTCTGTGGTTGATGTCTCAAGTATAAATAGACAAAGTCGTCTTAGATGCAAAAAAAGAAAAAAAAATGAGGAGACAGAAGAAGATGGAAGAGGAGGGAAGAGGAGGAGGGAGAAGAGGAGCAGAAAACATAGGCACAATATGAAAACTAGATAATGTGCTTCTGAGTGACACAGTGACCAACTGATCAGAGTTAGATGACACTTTTGTGGGAAATAAATCTACACAGTATAGTGAAATGGAAATTGGGACTCATACAGGGTGGCCATAAAGTTCGTATGCAATTGAAATATACACACACACACACACACACACCTATAACTATTTAAATTGCACATGAACTTTATGTCCACCCCATACAGGGAGGTCATGAGGTCTGCTGCCAGCCTAACAGCAGTGAAAAAACTCAGTGTGAAAAGTCAACTATATTCATGCCACTCACACCATTCCCCATACAACACAGACTTTTCACTTCACAGATGAACATTTGTTTATTTAGGCTCACTTGAAAATTAATACTACACATCATTGAATGGCTTAGTGTATTGAGGGTTTACTTATCTCGCCAGATGCTCAAGGGGAGTGAGCACCTTGACAGTGACCATATTGATACTCAGCAGTGAGATACATAGCACTTTTTCTAGGATGAGTATGTAAACTTAATTGTCCCATTTCCTATGTTAGGTGATAAATGTTTTGGCAAAAATTGAGCTTGATAAGGGAAGAAGATAAGGTATGAGAAGGAAGAAGTGAGAGCAATTTCAAAAAGAAGGTGACATTTGAGTAGAGTTTTCAAATCTGTATTTTATTCTTTAGATTCAGTATACAGTTCTTAGAAAAGATTCCTCCACTAAAGATAGGCACATTGGCTCGGGCCTGCAATCCTAGCACTCTGGGAGGCCGAGGTGGGAAGATCCCTTGAGTTCAGAAGTTTGAGACCAGTCTGAGCAATAGAAAGACCCTGTCTCTTCTAAAAATAGAAAAAATGAGCTGGACATTAAACAGGCACTTGTAGTCCCAGCCACTCAGGAGGCCAAATCAGGAGGATTGCTTGAACCAAGAATTTGAGGTTGATGTGAGCGAGGCTGATGTCATGGCACTCTAGAACACTCTAGCCTGAGTGACAGAGTGAGATTCTGCGTCAAAAAAAAAAAAAAATACTCCACTGGGCCAATTCTAAGCCTAACTAATGAAATATGAAAGCTTAAAATCAGATTAACTGCTTTCCTTTCAGAGTTTTCTCAGGCTGAAATCTGAGGTCTGAGGAGCAAGGCTTGCTTAATGGGGTAGGGATAATCATTCATCTCAGCTTGGCTGATGTCAGAGGCCTTGTGGCAGAGAAGTCTATTCTCTCCAGGGTCCGACAGACAAGCTCTGGACAGTCCTCGCTTAACATTTCATTTTGTTGCTTGACATTACTACTACTTAAAATACTGGGCACATGAGAACAAATTTGTATTACATTATGGTAGAAAAAATATCTGCCTTAAATCAACATAACAACAGAGTATATTAAACACTTTTATACACATGCAAGCTTCTCTGACTTACAAATGAAGTTTTAGCTCATTTTCTCCTCCTAACATTATACTGTATTGCCAAGTGAATAGCCCTTTTTAACATTCTGACAATAGAGCACAGAATAACACTTTATAGATCCACTTAAACATTGACTCATCGCTTAATTTTATTTTTAAAAGACAAAATAGAATTCATAAGTTATTTACAATTGATTAAGAGTTTTGAACAACCAAGGAAAGAAAATGTTCTGAACTGGTTTCACTTCTGCATGTTTAAATATAAAGATAATGATAGATTTGTACATCATAGAAATTATTTGCTCTACAAATTATTTTTTCCATCAATGAATTTAAATGCCAAACTCTTCTTTATAAAAAGTAATTAAATGGCTGATTTTCTTTTGTACAAAGCCTTAGTAAAAAGTAGGCCCACTGCATTTCAGTCAGCAGGTGATCTGAGGCAGGAAGGATGAGAAAAGTCCACATGTAACAAGGCAGGAGAGATTGAGGAAGAAACCCGGTAGCAAAACTATCTGGCAAAGTCATCAGATAAACCCAGAATTAAATCTTGAGTCAGAAGAAAGCCACATATTTCTACTTGGACAGTAAATTTCATCTGTTAACTTACAAAGAAATTATTAGCCTGAAGATAACAAAGGGAGAGGCAGTTGTCTTATCCTTGAGCTTAAATTTATCTTAGAATTCAATAAAATGGAGAAAAAAGACCAGAAGTAGATATTTTTTTTTCTGCCACAAACTAAACAAGTATCAACAAAGAAATTTAAAACTGTTCCCCATAAGACTGTATATGCTTTACTTTGTCAGTTGGAAAATGTGAACTGCAGTCCTGGGAACCAGCAAAGGAAGAATATAACAATATAAGGAAGAAGCCGTAAGCTTCAGTGTAATGTTTTCAGAGAGCTAACAAATTAAAGTTTCACATTGTTAGTATTTATTCATCCAACAAAATCTATGCGTGAAGGAAGAGCTGCTGTTCAAGACAAATAGTAACTTCATCCTCCCAATTATTACAATATAACCTTCTATCTTGTGTTTCATGCACGTGGGTGCTTGTGTGTACTGTTGTGGTGTATCACCCACAGGCAGACTAGATTAGCCCATGTCCATAGATTAGTGATGAAGACGGATAATCATGAAAAACATCGAGGTAGCTGCACTAAGAGCATCTGCCCTCGGTTTCCAGTGATTTGTACAAAAGGGATGAAACTCTGAAGTCTTAGGGAGCACAACTGTAAATGCGGGACACAAGTTCTTGTAAACATTAGGAAGATATTTATGGTGCCTATAATGAAGTCCTAGAGAGGAGGAAATCTCTACTTCTTATTATCTGTGCATTACACCTGATAATGAGTCTAGAAGATGATCCCACAGGTGAACTAAATAGAAAAAAAGAAAAAAAAAGGCAAGGTTAACTAAAAGCCTAAAAGAAGTTCCCAAATTAAATAATTCAATTACGTGTTTAAACCCAATTCCGACCAAGTGTGTTTTGATGCTTATTTTAGCAGTGAACTTCTACTGGCCTTGCTGCATAAAACAGACTTGTCTCAATGCTTTTATTACTTAATCTTAATACTGCTTCCATGGTTAAAAAATATGCATGTTTGCACATGCAACAACCAGAGAGTCCAGCAAATGAAGAATAATTTAACATTTCTGAAATACACTATTGTTTAAGTTGTAGAATTTACCACACAGGTCAGTGGGAATCACTGTGCTCCTTCATCTGTGTTGGCAGAGGAGAGTGGGGGACAAAGCCACTTACCTCTAAGGTGAAGGACAGCACCACGTCAGACTTTGACAGTTGAATCTCACTCTCATCTCCCATGTCCAGAAATGCAGAATTCTGTGAACGCTTTAATTTTTGTAATTTAAATTCTGGGCCACCTTTTGAAACTGGAAGACTTTCCAAATTGGCCATGAGCAGGTTCACTGAAGACCGCAACTCTTCTATATACATAGTCTCCATGTCTTTTGCTATAAATTTCGGAAATTTTCTTTCCTTAAAAATAATTTTTAAAATAACAGTGTTACATAAGTCATATTTCATCAGAGAGATTATATGATGCACCACACTTCACTGTCTTAGAAATTATAACACTGCAATACATGTACAATACGTCTACCCTACTTAAGTTTCTAGGCTTTAAAATCCTCAAGCTTTGGCAATTTTGATTATACCCAAAGGCACCTTGTCAATCTTACTGAGGATCATTGTGTAGAAAACGAAAAATAAATATTATCAAATTAACCTTTCAAAATAGGATTTGCTTAAGGGAAAACCAACTCTGAAAACATACATGTTAGATATTTTAGTATCTAGATAAAAGTATCCTAGTATCTAGGAAAAGCCATTGTCAGGTTTAAATGCTTGGGGAAACTTATCTAGAAGAAAATGTTAGGTCAGGTTTGGTGGCTTATGCCTATAATTCTACCACTCTGGGAAGCCAAGGCAGGAAGACTGCTTGAGCTCAGGAATTCGAGGCCAGCCTGAGCAAGAAGAGCAAGACCTGGTCTTTACTAAAACAGAAAAAAATGATCTAGGTGTGCTGGTTCATGATTGAAGTCACAGCTACTCGGGAAGCAGAGGCAGGAGCATCATTTGAACCCAGGAGTTGGAGGTTGTCATGAGCTATAATGATGCCACTATGCTCTAACCCAGGTAACAGAGTGAGACTCTGTCTTAAAAAAGAGCGGCAGAAGGGGGGGGGAGGGAAAGAGAAAAAGGAAAGAAAGAGAGAAAGAAAGGAAAGGAAGAGAGGAAGAGAGGGAAAGGAAGGGAAGGGAAGGGAAGGGAAGGGAAGGGGAGGGAAGGGAAGGGAAAGCAAGGGAAGGGAAGGGACGGGAAAGCAAGGGAAGGGAAGGGGAGGGAAGGGAAAGCAAGGGAAGGGAAGGGAAAGCAAGGGAAGGGAAGGGAAGGGAAGGGAAGGGAAGGGAAAGCAAGGGAAGGGACGGGAAAGCAAGGGAAGGGAAGGGAAGGGAAGGGAAGGGAAGGGAAGGGGAGGGAAGGGAAAGCAAGGGAAGGGAAGGGAAGGGACGGGATGGGACGGGAAGGGAAGGGAAGGGAAGGGAAGGGAAGGGAAAGGAAGGGGGAGAAGGAGGGAGAGGGAAAGAAAAAGTTTAGGATGACCTGATAGGGAAGGGAAGGGAAGGGAAGGGAAGGGAAGGGAAGGGGAGGCGAGGGGAGGGGAGGGAAGGGAAGGGAAGGGAAGGGAAGGGAAGGGGAGGCGAGGGAAGGGAAGGGAAGGGAAGGGAAAGGAAGGGGGAGAAGGAGGGAGAGGGAAAGAAAAAGTTTAGGATGACCTGATAGGGAAGGGAAGGGAAGGGAAGGGCAGCGAAGGGAAGGGAAGGGAAGGGAAGGGAAGAGAAGAGAAAAGAGAAGGGAAAAGAAGGGAAGAGAGGGAGGAGGAGGAGGAGAAGGAGGGAGAGGGAAAGAAAAAGTTCAGGATGACCTGATAACTTGCTTCACCAGTTAGAAAACAAACTTTTTAACAATATCTCTCTTTCTTACTACAGATGTGGCTTGGTGGAAAGGTATGCTTTTTATAAAGAAGCATTATGTTTCTAAACCATTAGTAAAAACTGAATTTATGGTCAAAAGAGATCTTTGAATTTTGTGTGAGGTGAAAATTCACTAATGTTGAAAAGTCATATGGTCATATTCTAAAATTAGTGAATTTTCACCTCACACAAACATGCCAAGGTTTCTTATCACCCTAAATTCAGTTTTTTACTGCAGGTTTAGGGAAAAATTAAGTTTAAAGGAAAAGGTAAATTTATATACGTGTAAAAGTTGTTACATGAAAAAGTAACTATCAGTTAGGAAGATTCTATTTTCTTGCTGAACTACATGAGCATTGTCATTCAACCCTTTTCTCTCTGCAATCATATTTCTGTTCTTTCTTTCAATTAAAAGGACATTCCAAATATTGATATTTATATACTAACAAATTGTTCTAAGGGAAGATTCTATCAATTTATATACCACTAGAGAGCAGATAAAAGCACTCTGGGGCCTCATACTCTTGGCTCTTATTTTAATCTTTGCCAACTTGGCACTTAGTCCTGCCTCTCTTAAAAGCATAGGTAGATGGGTTTATATCATGAAGCTCAGTGAGATGTGGCCATCCCCACACAGAGATGAAAGCCATCCTCCAAATGACTGGTGCTCTAGAAAATCACTGTCTGTACTGAGGTTTCTCTTGGTATCATTCAAAATTTAACCAAGAGGCTCAGTGCCTGTAGCTCAGGGGCTAGGGTATCAGCCACATACACTGGAGCCTGCAGGTTCGAATCCAGCCCAGGCCTGCCAAACAACAATGACAACTACAACCAAAAAATACCCGGGCATTGTGGCAGGTGCCTGTAGTCCCAGCTACTTAGGAGGCTGAGGCAAGAGAATCGCTTAAGACCAAGCGTTTGCGGTTGCTGTGATCTGTGATGCCACGGCACTCTACCCAGGGTAACAGCTTGAGACCCTGTCTCAAAAAAAAAAAAAAAAAAATTTAACCGAGAAATCTTCCTCTCTTTTACAACTAGAATGAGTCCAGGGTGCTCTTGTCGATCTGCACCAGGTCTCCAGCCCACTTACTGCATTTCCTTCATGGGGTGGGAAGGAACATCTGGCACCATGTCACAGATCTATCCCCAGGCCTCAGACCACCTGTTCTCTTTCCCCCCATATAACCTTCACATATTTCTTTTTTAAAAAATTTGCATACAAAAATATTAAAATTTAATATTATCACAGAGAGGTTAAATACCTAAATTACAATTAATTTTCTTGAAAAAGTTTCCTAAGTATCCTTTTAACACTTCTCTACAGTTTGAAGCAGCATTCTAAAATAGGACATTTGGATCCTCAGGTAAAACATACAACAACCCAGCTATAAAATACCTTGGTTTTCTTTGGGTGGGAGGAACTGTTTTAAAATGGTTTTTTAAAACAAGCAAAGGGGGAACAGCAAATCATACAAAGTGTATTTTTATATTTTTGGATTAACTTTAAAAGCTATCAGGAGAAACATTCCAAACTCAGAGTAAGGCAAAAAGATGAGGGGGCAGGTCCTTTAACACACAGGCAAAGGCCACCCAAGGGCCAGCTGGGGAAATGTACCTAGGACATGTTTCTGTGAGGTTTCATGTTACCTTGTAGGAGTTTGGTTGGAAAAGATGCACATGTTTGTCTGATAGGTAAGATTATCCAATGGTTACGGTTTAAATTTGTTTGAGAAACTAACCACTTTTGCTTGTAATCCATAAATTTTAGCATGCCCCAGAACACCTAATTTCTCAAATACTCTCTGGATTTGTTTTAACATCAAATTGGTTCACTTAACTAATTATTCATTGAACAAAATCTTTGCATCCATTCCATATTTGTATGAAAGTAATAATTTTTCCTTTCTACAAGTTATAATTCAACAAAGAAAAAGGCAAATATATATTTGAAGGTTTCAAAGCATTTTTTTCATTAAATTTTCAACATGTTATTTAATGAAAACTCTAGCATCGGCACATATTTTGAGATCTATCTCTATGTGTCTAGATACACATCTAGACGTTCAGAAGACCTCACGTTGGTTCTCTTTCTCTGGAGACCTGACTACTACAGGAAGCAAGGCCTGGAACAGAAGTGGAAGATCACTGCCGGCAGGGAGAACAGGCAGGGCAAATACCTTGTAGTAGGAGGAACAAGGAGGCCACCCAAGGTGAAGCGAATTGGGCAAGGGAAAGAGGTGACTGGAGGATAAGGTCATAGGGGTAAAACACACCAGATCATTGGAGCCTTTGCAGGCCATTGTAGGAACTTTTATTCTACTCTGAGCAACATGGGGACCCCTGCGTAAGGTTTTGTGCCGAAAATCACTCTCTGCTGTGTTGACCGGGGTGGCATCTGGTAGAGGAGCCACAAGGACAGAATGATTATCCAGGTGAGACGCAATGACTGTCCTACATGAAGGAAGATGGCAACAACTATCACATTCTAGAACTACTTTGGAGGTAGAGGCAAGAGGATTTCCTGATAAATCTTGCATGAGGTATCAGAAAAGGAAAAGAGTCAAAGATGATTCCAAGTCTTTGGGAATTTGTAATCAGAAAGATTGTGCTGCCAAGAACTGGCCTGCCCTGATCACCTGACTGGAAACTGCATCCACCCACCTCTCCCACCTATGCTCCTGAGCCCACGTGCTCTGATCTGTTTTCTAAGTAGCAATGACCACCTCTCACAGTTCAGTTGAAAGGCATGTTTACTGCTTTTCACAGGGCCTCCCAAAATCAAATATGAGCTCCATCAGGGCCTGGCAGGAATATTTTTTGTTTGGTTTTATCCCAATAATCCAAGTACCTACGACAATGGCTGGCTGTTCAAATAAACATTTGCCCTTAAATGTATGGATAGTAAAAAAAATGAGACTCAAAACTGTTAAATCACATACCTATTAATATAACTCTAGGAAACAGCAATCACAGAGTTGACCACAGGTCTTTCTGCCCCTATCCATATTCTTTCCTTCTGTTTTCTAATGATCCCTTGGCTAAATACTAAAGTCAATATTTCTCTCTCTTGAAACAGAGATTTCTGTCCTGTGGCTTTACTGTTATTTGTATTGTGTTATTTTGTAAAGCATGGAAGTGGGCAGTCCTGGTTGCCAACTAATACCTATTAATAGACCACACTTCTAGATCCATCGCCCTGAAGAGGCAGCAGGAGAAAGGAGCCAGCCCAGGCCCTACATACGGCAAGGCCAGGGTTTGAAGCTGCTTCAGCTCAAGTTAAGTTGTTATGCAACCTTGGTGAAGTCAGTCATCTTCCCTAAGCCTCAATTTCCTCTTCTACAAAATTAAATTCATGATATCATCTGTCTTTGTGGGTTCCCAGGATTACTGTAGGAATTTAATGCAACACAGTAGACTGCCATTAGCCTTATAAGTGTTTCATTAAAATGAAATATTCCATTTGGTCACATTGAAGTGGAAAGCAATGAAACCTGCTTGATCTGTTATGTACATATTTTACCGAAAGGTGTCCTGTCTTCAGAGGTATATTTTTCCTTCCAACCCCACTTCTTCCTCCACAGTTTTCCCACTTCACTAACACCTCTAATAAAACCACTGGGGTCCCCTCCAGGAGAAGCCTTCATGGGTTCATCCCCGACCAGTCCTTCTGACGCAGCCCAGGGTTCGCACATGCTCCTTCTTAGACGTGACTTGGGAACATGTTTGAGGCTTTCCTCCTTGTCTCCTAACTTCAGAAAATCAATTAAACTTTTTTCTAAAGCACTGCCTATGCACTCAGGCCCTCAGAGGGATCAGTGCGATTTATGACATTTCCCCATCTTAGCTACAATCTATATCTAAGTAGGCAACTTACAAATGCTGAGTAAAGATTCAGTGCCCCCCACCCACCCACCCCCGCCCATGCTGTCAGGCACAGCCACGCTGCCCCCTCCACCCCCACCCATTCTCTCCTAGCCTCAGGTCTACGAAAAACAAATGCTCTTCCAGCCAGATTAAATACTATTTACCGCTAAAGCTTATAACTGCATCAAATTACTTTATTTCTATCCTATGAAGTTCACATTCAAATTAACAATCCAGCATCTCCCTACATATTCCGAGGACAAAAATACGTGTGTTACTCTTTCTGCCACTGCCCCTTACTCATAGCATCTTCTCTCTTCATTCATCTGGGGATTCTTCCTCATATATCTCTGGCTTGGGTCTCATAACTTACTGTCATTCTTAGTACCTAATTTCTCCCAATTTTTTTCTATTTAATTATTTATCTCTAATTTATCATTTTTCTACTTTTTAATTTAATAAACATTAGAAAAACATAGTATTTGTATTTTAAAAACTAACAGATAGTTGTAAATCTGTATTTTTTTCAGACATCCCAAAATAATTTGATTGTTAAAATTAGTAGGAGATGCATCTTCATTCATGCTGGAAGCGATTACTGTCTTGATTTGGGAATGGTTACACAGGGTCCATATACACATATATTTGTGAAACTGTAAATAAAGATGCATGTATTTATACATGTTATATGAAGTGGGGAAAGCAAGAGAGATAAACTACCCATCAAATACTCAAAGCTTTTGCTTGGCAGTAAGAAAAGGGAGAAAATCTTAACGCTCAGGGCAATTCCACTGGAAAGAACGAATACTTTCATAACACTGAAGTAGATCAACCCATCAATCCACTAAACGATTTAGACAATTAGGTTCCATTCACTCTAAAAACCTAAAGTATTAAAAAGAAAGTCATGGCTTTCATTTGAAATCTATTTCTCTTTGCAAAAACACATGATGGCAAAAATTAAAATCTGTAATATTATACTGAATATATTTTATCTGCCAGACTCTGCACTACTTAACATTTTCCTGTATTGAATCATTCAGTCAAATAATAGTTGTCATAAATATGAGCCAAAAAACCATGCTGGATACTTTAGAATGTATCATATGATTTTGCGGGGAGGAGATTTTTCTTTTTTATTATTTTACTTAGTGCCAATATCAAAACTCTTCTAAATCTAGCAGTTTGAGAGATTCAGGCATTGCTTTCAGAAATCCTATAAAAGTCATCATTGAATTTAATCAGTTGATATTTGGGGATGGATATGCAATGTGGGTAATAATGTTCCATTTATGTAACATGCATTCAGATACTTGGGATTAAGAGGTATACATATAGAAGAGAAAATTATGCTGGAGATATATGTACATATATATATTTGTGTGTGTGAGAGACAAGGTCTTGCTGTGTTATCCAGCTTGAAATACAGAGGCTATTCACAGTGTTCACAGGCACAGTCATAGCACACTGGGACCTCAAACTCCTGGGTTCATGGAATCCTACTGCCTCAACCTTCCGAGTCAATGGGACAACAGGTATGCACCATTGCGCATGGCTTTTCTACTGGCTTTGCTTATACAAAACACCCTTTCAGCCCACAGATATCTAGGTACAGGAAGAAATGGGGTACCATCCATCAAAGTTAATAATTTACCTTTGCCATTTTCTCTGCCAACTGCAGTCGACCATCCAGTTCCCTTCTGATCTGGGCTGCCTGTTCATCCGCATTATCCAGCTTAAAAAGTAAAACAGAAATTACACATAGGTGATTACTTAAGGGCCCTGACCTACAGAGTAACACAAAGATGAAATGACTCAAAAATGTTTTATAATTCTCTCAGCTACCCATTGAGAGGAGAATGGAGAGGTTGTTTAATTACATAGGTAGTCCAGTTGCATTCCCTGGGTAGAAGAAGTACCCCTTCCTCTTTGTGATTTTAATCACAAAAACGTGAGTAAATCTAGGGTTCAAGAGCTTGGTTTAAGGAATCTAATTATAATAATTCTCTGCCCAAATTGTCTCAACAACCCTAAAAAGCAAGAAGTCCTTATTTCCCCGAGGTTACATTAAATTGCATTAAGTGTATTCCATCCAGCCTTCTGTCTTCATGAAGACAGATGAATCTCTTGTTTTGATCTTGCAAATTCCCGTCAGGCACTTCTGGATGATGAGATACTGAGTAATGTTTCACTTCCCTCTTTGTCCTCTTTAAAAACATCCCCTCTAGTGTAGTAAGTTTGTACTAGTGCTAAATTATAAAGGTACCATGTGTTGAGCGGTGTAATTTTCTACCATGTCAGTCTTCATAAAGTCTACATGTCAGTTCCAAAAGTTTCAGACTACCAAGAAGACCTTTCTCTCTTTTACAGACTGGTACTACATGAGGATTCCAGTCTTTTGTTCTCAGTTTGATTGAAAGCAAAAAAAGCATGCTTTCTTTTGTTGTCGTTTTTTGGAAATCCTCTGTTTACATGGAAAATTACTTTCATTTCGCTGAAATAACCCTGAAATTTTTCAATAGCTTCTTTCCAAACTTTCCTACGATACCTTTCCCCCCATTATGCGTTCATTTTTCCCTTATTGTTTTTATTATAAAACATGTTACATTGAGGATGTTAAAAATGTTGAATTTCTCTTCACTCTAAAGCCTTCCTCTCTTCTTCTGTCCTTAAGGTTGGACTACACAATATAATCACACTTTAGTAAAGGTCCATCTAAAGACTATATTAGTACTGAATATAATGTTAAAAACACAGGAAAACATAGTTATACTGTCCCTTTGCCAATGAACAACAAATAAACCAGGTTACATTGTTACATTTTTTAAATAGCCTCAAAAAGAAAACAAAATACAACATTGGGCCTGAAATAGATGCGTAGAAGTGACCCAGATTAACAGGATGTTGGTATGGAAATTTATATGAGGAGTCAAGAGAAGAGGGGGATATTCTGGTAAAAGGACGCCAAAAGTCACGAGGAGGTGAGACCAGACAAGTATGGTGGTTTGGGGAAATGGATACTAGAAACACAGAGGCTGGAGATGGGACAGAGAGAGAAGTGGGCTGCTTCATAAGCTACTCTGCCCAAGCTGTGCTATGGAGTTCCCAGTCAGTTACCACAGCGATGGGACTTCATTGAAAAGTTTCTCTTTTTGCTTTATTTCAGAATATTCCAGGGATACACATGTATGGATAAGTAATTTACTTTTGTACATTTTTAAAGCAAGGTTATAAGTATGCCCTTCACCCAGAAAGTGTACATTGATGCACTGTACCTGTTAGGTATGAGTTAATCCGTCCCTTCCTCCTCCTCCCCCCACTTGATTCCCACTGAGTTTTTTCGTAGAGAGTTAAAAACAGTCAAGATTTTCATAAAGTAAATCCTTGTTAAAAAGTAATTTCTCTGTCATCTCAAAAAGGATAAACTTTTTATTTTAATGGATTAATATCACTCAAAATCAAACAGAGTATGGTCCCCCATGATTGCAAAAAAAAAAAAAATCAAACAGAAAAAGTTTCCTTTCACTGTTAAAACTAAAGTGATTTAAGTTAAATTACTTAAGCATAATTACTAACGTAATTATAAAGGAAAAATCAATGTAACAACTACCTGTTCCAAGTAACCGAAATCTCTCATTAAAAGCTTCAAAAAAATTATGTATAGGAACACTGTAACTACAATACCCCAAACATACTACATACATATGGAATTTCTTCTGCTCTTTGCTTATAAGCTGATGCATATTTTTTCCAGAGAATTAAAAAGTTACTTGTATCTGACAGAATTATAGTTTCCCTTTCAGACCCATCAAAAAATGCATTAGCTATCTTAAAACAAATGGCCACAGTTTTTCAAACTTCACCAAATATTATTATTTAACATCTTCAAAATATTTGCAACTTCATTTTAACAGCTCTTACTTAATTTTAAGTGGAACTGTTTTTGTGATTTCTGGGAGATACTAATATTTTCTTTATGAGACAATTTATGATTATTTTAAAAAAATCTAAATGTCTTAACTGTATTTGTCTGAAAAATATAAGCAAAAATATATACCAATGATGTGCTAAATTTTTTTTTTTTTTTTTTGGCCGGGGCTAGGTTTGAACCCGCCACCTCCGGCATATGGGACCGGCGCCCTACTCCTTGAGCCACAGGCGCCGCCCAACATGCCAAATTTTTTTAATAAACTTATCTTTACATGCTAAATTTTCAGAGGTCTATAGAACACTAACTTCGGTGACTCTTGGTGTCTTTTTAAGAAACTGGAAAAGCATGCTTCCAAAATGACGGTCAAAAAAGGAAAGAAAAAAAAGGAAAAACTAATGACATGAAGACAACAGATAACATTTTAATTGGTTATTCTTGTTTTATGTGATGTGGAATTGAAGGGGATAAATCAGTTGGTTAAAATTATTTAACATGTAAAACTCTTAGTTTAAAATACCATGTTTTGTTTTCTTTTGAGTTTTGAATATTTATTATCTGTGTTTTCAATATAATTTATTTAATTGAAAATATACAACTTTTAGGAACCCTTTCTTTTTTTTTTTTTTTGGCCAGGGCTGGGTTTGAACCCACCACCTCCAGCATATGGGACCGGCGCCCTACTCCTTGAGCCACAGGTGCCGCCCTAGGAACCCTTTCTTAATAGTTAGATAATAATTTTCTTCTCAACGGGATAATGGGAGAAGTTGTAAGAAATAACTGTTATTTATTTTTCTCAGTTTTCCCCAGTGGCAACATTTTATAAAATAGTAATATCCTAGCACAATCAGGGATAGAATGACTTTGCTATCATCACCTATCTTATTCAGATTTCTTGTGTGTTATATACCCTCATGCATGTGTGCGTGGCAAGTTCTCTACCATTTATAACCTACACAGGTCCTTACGTCTACTTACCATAGTCAAGACACTCAACAGTTCTAAACTCATAACAATCTCTCACGATGCCCTTTTATATCACACCTACCTTCCTCTAGCCAGTCTCCAGTGGGTTAGTTTAAATGACGTGTCTCATTTTACGCAATGTTTAAAAATACATTCTATAAAGCCGAATAGGATTTTCTTTTAATTTCCATTAGGAAACTGAAGATGTGCTTCAAGTCTGGGGCCTCTGACCTTTTCTCAATCTGAACACTGACAGATCAATTGTTCTCCTCCAAGTCCGGCGTGATAAAGACCATCTAGTCCCTAAGAACTCTCAAGTGTATTACCTATGCTGCTCTAATCTCTTGCAGGAGTTCTTGACTTGTATTTCCCACTGCCTACTTACCATTTCAGCTTGCATGAAAGAAAGGCACGTTGCACTTAAGGTCAGAATGGAATCTTGATTTTCAGCTCCCGACCCCAATCACTTACGAGTAATGTCACGTCATAAATGGCACTACCCTCTACCCAGTGGCTGACACCCAAAACCTAGGTGTCATCTTTGACCCTTCTCTGTCCCTCACCCCATATCCAGTCCACCTACAGTCATGGACAGCAAAACCTAGAACCACACAGTTAAGGCCGAGGCCAACTAAAATTCAGGCCCTGAGAGACCTTGGCCAGGGCTTCTTCTTAAGAGTGTATGTATATGTGTGTGTGTGTGTGTGTGTGTGTGTATCAAGAGTATTGCTCTAGCTACTTCAAGCACATTTCATTTTTCCAGTATGATCAACAGACACCGTTAAGGTGAAAAAAATTCTCCTTCTTGCCTGAACCCTACAGAGATCTTAAGTAAGTGGCTATATACATGTAAGAGAGAGAGAGAGAAAGAAAGAGAAGAAAGGGGAGAAGAAAGAAAACGTGAATGGATGAATTAGAGATGTGGGGCATTACACTTTAAAATTGTGTTGACACACCAGACCATAGTGTAGATTTGAGCTATGAGAGAAATACAAGTGTAGACTCTCATTTTCATAGAAGGGGTCAAAGGCAAGGCTTCACCCACCAGGGCAACTTCATCTTTTGATCTCATTTTATTTTAATTCCTCATTTCAACATTCTATGTGATGGCAGATCATTCACCTCACCTGTGTACTTTTTACTGACACAGAATATTTTACAGGTCTTTTAAAAAGAGTCATTCAACCTTGACCATAACAGATACTCATGCTCTGTTCTTTAGATCTTTATTCTCTGTAATGCCTCTAGTTTGCATTACACTGAGCATTTTTCTCTTTAATTATCAAAATATTTCACTGACTCAACAAATACAGAAAATATACTTTTATTTGCCTCTTGTTAATTATACAGGGATTGGTGTTTCCACATTCAGAATTCTCCAGGCTAAGGAAGTCTTGCACTTTCAGGAGTCTATGGATCTCTTTTAGTTGTGAGTAAAATTGTGTAGAGATTTGCATTTTTTCCCTTGGGGACTTGTTTGATTTTCAAAGCTTACTCAAGATTCTCCAAAGGGTGGTGAACTCAAAAGAGGTAAAAGGCTTCTTTCTCTATGGAAGTTTCTACTTTTTCATTCTAGGAGAGGCCTATATGACTTTTGAAACATAAAATATGGAAAACAGCCCATCAGTCCTATACATCATCAACTCTATAAAGATTTTCTAAATTCTTCATAAAGGAACTTCAAGACATAGCTCTTAACAATGTTGGCCTTAACAGCCCATGATCACCGTATTAACTTCATTTCCATTTTATCTGCACCTTACTATACAGCAAGCCCTATTACAGGCTCTTTAGTAACTACAAAAGTGCGGCCCTTTAAGAGTTCACATTTTATATGAAAAAAAGTCAAAAAAAATAGTATGTAATAAAGGGCAAAATTGTTACAAGTAAGTGCCTGACCAAATATGTGGGTATTCAGTGATGAAAAAATGTTTTTCTTGATTAGCAGTATCAGAACAGATGTGCAAAAGTGGAAATGTTATGTTAAAAATGGAATGGAAAAAATGCTAACCTCATGCAGAAGTCTATACGTCTTGATTTACAAATCTCAAACCCTATGCTCTTTCTTTACTCTTCTATGGGAGTAGGTCTGGGAAAAAAATAAAAAGATCTTGGAGATTAGCAAAATCTCCCTCTGCAGAAAGAGAGATTTACAGTTGAGGAAATGATAAATAGAGAATAAAAATAACATTCCTAAGTTTTCCCAACAGGTCACTTTTTGTAACTTGTGGAATCACTTTTCTAATAAATACAACATCTAATACTTGAACTCATTAAAATTTGCTAACATCTTTAAAAATCATTTAAAAAATATTTTCCTCAGCATTGTTTAGCATCACTGCCCTCTCTGTTTAAAGTATTTTCTAGAACCAGGATTTAAATGTCTTCATATTAATATAGTTGATCACTAAAAGGGGGAATAAACAGCAGTATTTTTCCATAACAGTGGCTTTATATATGATAACTCTAGTTAATCAAGCTCTTCTTTCTCCCACTGAAAAAAGTCAATTAGTTTTTCCTCTAAATCCTTACTTCAGTTATGGCATACTTTTCTTGCATGAATTGCATTGCTATTTCCTTGTGATATTTATCATTATCGTTTATTATAAAAAATACAAGCAGACTAAGGTGTTACATAAATATAGTGTCTCCCCTGGGATTAACTCATAGTGGTGCTGTTGTACTTGTATTACCTGTAAATCTGGTACAGATAATACATCATGAGACACAACTGGTATAAATCTAATGCTGATTCCAAAAGAAAACTCTTTCTGACACTTTACTGTTCATCATGGAGTTTTCTGGCTGCCCACTGTTTGACCTGATGGCGCCAAGTATGCATGCCTTTTGCAACACGGCCTCAACACACCGGCCAATAACTTTATTACGTACCAGCAAATTAAAATGCCTCATCATTAAGTGTTAATTCTTCACTATCACTTGAAATGTAAATTACTTATCATAAAGGCAGAGCATAACTCTACCCAACTGACTGTGATTGTTTCTGCTATTTGCTCTGCTGGCCCCCCCACTCTCTCAGCCCACAAACATGCCTTGCTCGGTCCTGCACTGGTCTTGGCTTCAAGAGTGATGCAACGGTCTAAGTCAGCACACAGCTTTGGCCTCTCTCCTGAGTTCAAGCTCTGCGATTCCAGTTATAGGCAAAGCTTTTCCTTTTAAGGATCTCACCATGACCTCAAACTAAAACTGAACTCATCCCTTTTACCACCCATTCCTCAACACGGTTCTTCTATTTCTATATGTGAGTCACAGTACCCTTGATCAGACCAAAATCTCAGCTGGGGGATGCAGAGGAGGAGAAGAAAGATGGGGAGATGGAGAGAGGAGGGAGAGAGGAGAGGAGGGAATGAGGAGGGAGGCAGCAAATGAATAAGAATGAATATGACTAAGAGAGAAGGATGCCCAAACACCTCAGCTTAGCATTCAGGCCCTTCCATGTTTTGTATTCATCTACTTTCCTACCTCTCAGATAATTGCACTGTCGGCCCAAACTGATTTATTCATTGTTTATAAACAGATTTTTTTTCTGAGTCATGTATTTCTCCGGCCTGGGATGCTCTACCTCCCTACCTTCATTATCAGATCAAGCTCTAAATCTTCTGAGAATACTGTCTACACCAGTTACTCAGCAACAAAAATAGGTATCTTCATAGCTCTCTTATTGTTGAATTTCTCAGGTATTTATGACTTTTAACTTCAATGTATATCCCTTTTTTAATTTCACCTTACCCTAATGAAAAGAATAAAACAAATGCATCTCCATTAGTTGGATTCAAACAGCTTGTCTTACCTTTAATGGAAATACAAAGAATAATTACACCTGCATCTGCAAGGTTCTTGGCCCCTAACATCCCCCCTATGTTGACCCATCTTCAATGAGGCAATCCCCCCAAAAAACAAAAAGCCCTCTTTTCCTGATCACTGAAAGAGAATTAGCTAACAACTGCAAGGTAACTTATGTTCTTTGTTTTAGTAATTTCATACAACAAAAAGAACATAAGAAAATGAAGTTGTTGCCAAACTCTCAAGAGCAACACATTCCTTACATGACATTATGCATGAAAGAATCAGGTAGCATTCTGTCCACCAGAGTAAAGCTTTTAAAGAACTCTCTTATATCTACATTCTAAATTATGCATATAAAAATCTGACTCCGAAATAGCAGTTCTGCCATGGATTACTGTAGAACAGTTCTAAGAGTCTTAAAAATGCATTTCCCAAACCACAGTTTCCTTTGAAAACTTAAAATAGGGAAAAGATGAATGAGTTAATTAGATACAAAATTACCCTATGTGAACTGAACTAAACTATATTAAATAATGGATCAAAATGTTCAAAGGCAAGAACATATTAAATTTAACCTCGAACATAAAATCCATGGGACATCTATAGCCTACAGTATGTGCATATATATTCTCCAGGTATATACATATGCATATATGTATATATATCTAAAATGGTAAATAGAACATGGCACACTTTTGCACATCACAAAATTTTCTTGAGTATTTTATTTGGTATTAACATTTCATCTTCTGTACAAAAGTAATGAGCTAGAGTATTTTTTAATAGGTACAAGAAAAAGGCTTTAATGATACTTGAAGAAAATTATATCTTTCCTAGAAGTACAACAGTTTCAGATTTTCTAACCAATTAATAAGTTGGTCATTAACTCCATTTCTAAACAATGCACACTTGAAGCTAATATCTGCCCACTGGAATATTCTATCTATAGTGCTTCATTTTTTGGAAGGGTACCGTGGTTTTACCAATCATACTTTTTTTAAATTAGGAAAACGGAAGTTTACCTTCCCATAGTAATATTTCATCGTGAAAATAAAAGAAGGTTTAATTTCATTCCTTGGGAAGGAAATGAGGTTTCAAAATAATGGTTATATTATAATTGGCAGTTCACATTTCAGGTCTTCAGCATTTCAAGGATAAATATATTTATACATATGTATGTATGTGTATATATAGTATATATATTATATATGTGCATATATAATACACACATACACACATATATATGAGAAAATCATTTTTCAGGTAATCAAATGTAACTAGCAGCAGAATGCACTTTTATTTCTGCTGAGTGCACAAACAACTCTGTGTTAAACAAAACATTCTATCACAGGCTACCAGTTGAGAAAAAAGATGACCCCAGTTTCCATGGAGGACTCACATTTTTCCCCAATCTATTGTCCTTTTACACACCTTGAACGGAGGTGTTCAGAACAGTTAATGTCTCGTGGCTCCTGGATTTCTAGGGGAACACGGCCACAACAAAAGGGACAAGAAACACAGCAAATTTATGCATTTTTTTAAGTTCCTGGAGCCAAAATACTTAATCTCAAAAGCTAAAACTTTTAGGGATAGAAGTCATAAACTTGAATTTTATTTTTTAACCATTCATAAGTATCCTTTTTTATCCCTTACAAATTTGCAGATAGTCCTGTGATGTTGCTCAGCACAGTTCTTGTAGTCTTCACATGTAAGGAATTTGGGGGTGGGGGATGTGAAGAGAGCAAAATCTCAGTTAACTTTGACACGTGGTAAATCTGGGTGAGTCTCTTTCTTTAGTTAATGGAATGAGATTATAAAAGATTAATGAAGGTTGCTTCTGGCAGAAAATATCAGGATCTAGGTAACTGTTAAATTCAGTTATTTAATCCTCTTAAAATACAAATATAGATGTAAAAGGACGAGAATTACAGGAGTAGATAATGGTACTACTCACCCATGGAACTCTGGTCGTGGAGGAGTGAATGTTTCTCTACAGTCTATTAATTACCTGCCTCTGCTCCTCCATATGTGCCAGCGGGACTAAAGACTTACAGCTCCCCCAGAAGCCACATTCTCTCACTCCTCCCTAATTCATACATGGTAGTTTCTCTGCCCAACTACCTGAGAATCTTCTTGTTTTGGTGAATTTCTTCATGACACAAAGATGACACTATCTGTCCCAACTCCAAGAAAACAGAACCACACCACTGTAGCATTTACAACAATATATTTTTTTCTATAAACCTAGTAAACACCTTAGTCTTATCCATCTCTAGGTTCCTACATCCTTTAATACAATACTTGGACCATACTGTCTGTATCCCCTACATTATTATACATAAGGGATTAACTAATATTTGAACATACTGCATTCCCTTATGTCGTATTTAAAAATAATCCTTAATAAACACATTTAATTTCTGTTTTAGAAACTGCAGATGATTAACTGGTACCACCACAGTAACAACATTTTCATTAAAAATGTGAAATAAAATTATTTTTATTGTTACTTAATACCATAAAATACACAGCTATAATATCATCTAACATTGTCCCTCTGAAGGACTACCTATATTCACTTAAAATTCACTGTATTTCCTTACAATTTTTTCTGACGTTAAACTTTCCACTGATCGATTATTTTTCCTTCACTCCGTTTTCTTTATTGCACTTGGAATATAGTAATTCAACTAAATCTTCTACCAATTTTAGATTGTTGTATTTTTATGCTGTTCATTTTAGATTGCACACAAACTTCTTCACTGTGTTTTTATCCTAATAGAGTAGAACCTCCATAGTTGACCTAATTTTCACAGACTAGACATGCACCACATGTACATATCAGCAGAGTCGGCCTCATTCCTTACGTTGACCACCCCCATGGGCGGACCAGTTTGTTACAGTCCCTCGCATGGTCAGCTTACAGAGATTTTACTGTTCTCCTGTATTTTGTTCTATGAATGTACGCCACTGCAGATACATTACTCTTAAACCATTGAATCCAAAACGTAGTAATTCATTTTAACGGTACAATAGTCAATCTACAACATACTTATTCTTATTCTTTTTTGTGCTTTTCTAAAATAACAAATAAATAACCTTTTTCCCCCAATTATCGCTGATTTCACATCTTAATTATGGTATGTGCTATCTTCTGACTTAGTGTTTTAGAGGTTTATACCTCAATTTTGTCAATTAACAAGTTACTAGCTCTGAGCAGAGCTATGAAAACTACCCATTTTTAGAAGGCAGCTTGCTGTGATCTCCATTCCTGCCTCCAATCCTGCTGCTCTGGTCAAAAGATAGGACCAAATAATGCTCCTGTTGGTGTCACACAGTAGCCCTGGCATGACTCGGGCATCATTCATGTTCTTCTCTTCTGGAGTCCCCGGGGACCGCTTGGCTGTTACCATCCCGCACAGCTCACCAGAACAGCTCTCTATCCTGAGCTCTGACCCTCAAGCAAGCGACACTCTACACCTCTTTGAGATTCTTCTAGAGCAGCGGTTCTCAACCTTCCTAATGCTGGGATGCATTTTCATTGTTACAAAGGGGTCGCGACCCATAGGTTGAGAACCACTGTTCTAGAGAATTTGCTGGCAAAAACGAGGGACCAGACAAGGGTAAACAAATACAGAAGTTTGTTGCGGTTAGCAGGTGTCTCAAGCCTTTCTTGAAACACAGGGAAGGTGAAGTTCATCTCACAGACAACCCCGAGCCGGGTTCCAGGAGCTCCAGTAGCTTCGGCTTCTCTCTCGCTCCCTCAGGGCCTACTCCACTGTGTCTCTTCTTAAACCACACCTGAAGGGCAGGCTATCTTTGTAATTTCTATTACCATTTCTTCCCTTTCTTCTTTAAACTTTGTTGGAAGACAATAAAAGAACAAATAAAATAAGGGTGTGTGACAAACCTATGTCATGCAAATCGACCAGGGCCATCTTCCTAATGGCATGTGCTTACTTCTTGGTTCTATGTCACATTTTGAAACTTCTTGGATATTTCAAAGTTTTTCATTATTATTATATGTGTTATGATGATCTGTGATCAGTGATCCTTGATGTTACTATTGCAATTCTTGCAGGGCACCATTAACTCCTCCCATGTAAGACAATGAACTTAATGGATACAAGTTACGTGGCCATTCCCTCATCTCTTTCCCTCTGTTTAGGTCTCCCTATCCCCTAAGACACAACAATATTGAAACTAGACCAAATAATAATCCTAAAGTGGGCACTACATGTTCAGGTGCAAAGAAGAACTGCAAACCTCTCACTTTAAATCAGAAGTTAGAAATTTCCACGCTTACTGAGGGAGGTACGTCCAATGCCCAAATAGGCCAAATGCGAGGCCTCTGGCACCAAAGAGTGAGTCCGCCAAGTTGTGAATGCAAAGGAAAAGTTCTTAAAGAAAATAAAACAGTCTACTACAGTGAACACGTAAATGATAACAGAGCAACATAAAAAACGCCTGCTGCTGATAGGAAGAAATTAAGCCAAAGCCTAACCTAGAGCAAGGCCCTAACTCCTCTTCAGTTCTGTGAAGGCTGAGAGAGGTAAGGCAGCTGCAGAAGTAAAGAGCTAGCAGAGGTTGGTTCCTCAGGATTAAGGAAAAAGCCACCTCCATATCATAAAAGTGCAAGGTGAAAAGCAGGCGCTGACGGAAAAGACGCAGCAAGCATTCTATAAAATGCAGCTAAGATCATTGACAACAGTGGCTGCACGGAACAACAGATTTTTAATATAGACGGTACAGCCTTTCCCAGAAGGAAAGGGAGGGAGAAGTCATAGGTAGGGAGAAGTCAATGCCTGGCTTCCAAGTGTCAAAGGAGAGGCTGTCCCACTTGTTAGGGGCCAACACAGCTGGTGACTTTAAGTTGAGGTCAATGATCTTTTACAATTGTGAAAATGCCAGTCTTTAAGAATTATGCTAAATCTACTCTGCCTGTGCTGTATAAATGCAACCACAAAGCCTGCATGACAGCACATCTGTTTGCAATATAATTAAGTGAATGCTGAGACCTACTGCTCAGAAAAGAAGATTCAAAATATTACTGCTCTTTAACAATGCACTGGTCATCTAAGAGTTCTGATGGAGATGTAAAGAAAATTAATGTTTTTTTTTCATGCCTGCTAATACAACATCCATTCTGTAGCCCACAGATCAAGGAGAAATTTGTATTTTCAAGCCTTATTATTACAAATTTTGTAAGGCTCTAGCCTCCACAGATAGTGATTCCTCTAATGGATCTGGACTAAGTAAATGGAAAGCCTTCTGGGAAGGATTCACTATTCTAAGTGTCATTCAGAATATTCATAGTGTTTTATGAGAGGAGATCAAATTATGAATGTTAACAGGTGTTTGGAAGAAGCTAACCCCAACCCTCATGGAAGACTTTGAGAGGTTTAAGACTTCGGTGGAGGAAGTCATAGCCGATGTTCTGGAAATAGCAAGAAAAATAGAATTGGAGGTGAAGCCGGCCACAGTGGCTGACAGCTATAATCCTAGTACTCTGGGAAGCCAAGGTGGGAGGATCTGTTGAGCTCAGGAGTTTGAGACCAGTCTGAGTGAGACCCTACCTCTACCAAAAATAGAAAAAATTATCCAGGTGTGCTGGCACATGCCTGCAGTATCAGCTACTCAGGAGGCTGAGGCAGAAGGATTGCTTGAGCCAAGAGTTTGAGGTCCCAATGAGCTATAGTGATGTCACTGTGCTCTCCCCAAGGTGAAAAAGAGTGAGACTCTGTCTCAAAAGAAAAAAAATAGATTTAGAAGTAAAACCTGGAGATGTCACTGAATTGCTGTAATCTCATGATAAAAACTGAATGGATGAGGAGCTGCTTCTTACAGATAGTAAAGAAAGTCTTTTCTTGAAATGGACGATGGAATCTACTTCTGGTAACAATGGTGTGAATATTGTTGCAATGACAACAATCTAGAATATTATGGAAACTTAGCTGATATTCCAACAGCAGAATCAAAGGATTAATTCTGATTTTGAAAGAAGTTATACTGTGGGTAAAAGCTATTAAACAGTATCACATGGTACCAAGCAATCTTTAATGAAAGGAATAATTAATCACTGACACAAACTTCATTGTTGTCTCATTTTAATAAATTGCCATAGCCACCCTAACCTTCAGCAACCACCAAACTCATCAGTCAGCAGCCACCACCATCAAGGAAAGACTATCCACTGGTAATAAGATTGACTCAGTAAAGCAGTGGTTCTCAACCTTCCTGCTGCCGTGACCCTTTAATACAGTTCCTCATGTTGTGGTTTCGTGCTTCACAACGAAAATAATTTTATGGTTGGGGGTCACCACAACATGAGGAACTGTATTAAAGGGCCGTGGCATTAGGAAGGTTGAGAACCACTGCACTAAAGGCTCAGATGATCGGTACCATTTTTTAGCAATTAAATATTCTTAAATTGTGTAAGTTATTTTTCCCAGATATAAGGCTATTATACACTTAATAGACTACACTATGGTGTTAACATAAGTTTTACATGCACCAAGAAACCAAAACATTTGTGTGACTCATTTTCTTGCAATATTCACTTTATGGCAGTGGTCTGAAACAGAACCTTCAATATCTCCAAAGTAGGCCTGTATGCATTTCAGCAAAAAGTATCATCTATTAATTTAATTTCATAATTTTTGCAAAATAATTGTTATTCCCAAGAAAAACTTTTCACCTATTCATAGAGGTATTTCTTGTAATTTCTTCTGGTTTTAAGATCTATCCAAAATGTAATCCTTAAACTTTTCTTCCAAATCTCAGAACTGAAAGGAATTCCAGCTTCAGTTGAGTTATGCAAAGAGATTAGAAATCGTCACCCCCATCCTTTCAAAAAAAATAAAACTTGGACAAACTGCAAATCAATGACTTTTCTCAAATTTATTAGAGAACTGATGACACAGGGTGAACCACTAGCCCCAAATTTAGAAAGAGAGGCAAATCCAGAAAGACACAGGCCTTGCAACAGAAGTTGCTGAATGCCATCTATGGTAGCAACACGTGCTTGTCTAGTAATTTTGACAAATTACTTATGAGCTGAAGGGTACAGCTCTGAGACAGAGATCCGCTAATAGACTGAGATTGAATCAGATTACAGGATACTCCCTCTCCACTACCTTACTAGGACACAAACACACCTCCAGCAGGACAACAGTAGACAGATCACAGCTAAAAGAGCCTCAAGGCACAGATTTTTCTCTGTGGAGGATACTTAGGGAAGGCAGAACGGGCAAGGAAATGGCACTGGGTACAGAGATGGTAGGATTTAATCCAACTATGAAAGTAATCATTTTAAATGTTAATGGCCTAAACAGAGCCACTGAAGTACAAAGATGGTTAGACTGAATTTAAAAAGGCCCATTATGTGTTGTCTACAAAAAAAGATTATCAGGGACAAAAAGGACCATTATTCCAAGATTAAGGAGCCAATTCTACAAGAAGACATAACAATCCTAATATCAATGTATGTGCCTAACAGAGTATCCAAATATAAGAGGCAAATACTACTAGAATGAAAAAGAAAAATAAATCCACTAAATCTCCATGATCGTTGGAGATCAGAATTAGAAGTATATAGGAGTCTAAAATCAGGGGATCCATACCCCCATCTGATACTCCAGTAAGCAGAGAATTAATTTTAAAACATTTTAATAAACATAAATGAATAGAACACATTTTATTGACTCTATAAAATCCTGTATACTCCAATGCATAAGCAATGGCTCATTTAGTAGCCATTAGAAATGGCTCCACCTGCTCTATTAGACTTTAGCAGGTGGAAGACATTTTATTTTGCTCAACTTGGTTTCCCTAATACCTGCTGAGGTTTTTTACTTGAATGAACATTCAAGTAAATATCTACTGAATGTCTGAATCTGACTTTTATCACTAAAATATGAATACATTCCTTTTGGAAAGATGTTTGGAGAACACTTAGAGATCTAAAAATAGATCTGCCATTCAATCCTATAATTCCTCTGCTAGGTATATACCCAGAAGACCAAAAATCACATATAACAAAGATATTTGTACCAGAATGTTTATTGCAGCCCAATTCATAAATGCTAAGTCATGGAAAAAGCCCAAGTGCCCATCGATCCATGAATGGATTAATAAATTGTGGTATTTGTATACCATGGAATATTATGCAGCCTTAAAGAAAGATGGAGACTTTACCTCTTTCATGTTTACATGGATGGAGCTGGAACATATTCTTCTTAGTAAAGTATCTCAAGAATGGAAGAAAATGTATCCAATGTACTCAGCCCTACTACGAAACTAATTTATGGCTTTCACATGAAAGCTATAACCCAGTTATAACCTAAGAACATGGGGAAGGGGGAGAAGGAGGGGAGGGAGGGGGGAGAATGGACAGAGGGAGGGAGATTGGTGGGATTACACCTGTGGTGCATCTTACAAGGGTACATGTGAAACTTAGTAAATGTAGAAGATAAATGTCTTAACATAGTAACTAAGAAAATGCCAGGAAGGCTATGTTAACCAGTGTGATGAAAATGTGTCAAACGGTGTATAAAACCAGTGTATGGTGCCCCATGATCGCATTAATGTACACAGCTATGATTTAATAAAAAAATAAAATATGTTCATCAACATTTAACTGTACAAGTGAGCTACAGTTTCCTTACAAAACAAAATCCCAGTTTTATTTATCTTAATAATAGAAGATTTGGGTTTTATAGTTATTATCCACTATTACCAAATGACCACCTGCTTCAAAAACACAGTAAAAACAGTTTAGGTGAATATATGAGCTATTAACAGTGTTAAAGTGCCACACTGATTTACTATTAATTAAGTCTGTTAATATATTCTTCTGAAATAATCCACAAATTAGTAACATAAAGTAAGTGCTAGGACTAAAACATAGAAATTAAGAGAAGCAGATTTGCAAAAAGATTAAAAATAAATGTATGTACATTCGAAATGTATGACTGTTCAGGAACACATGAATTTTAAAATACCAGAATTTTATCAATTTAAATTGTATATCAGGGCACAGTTAAATAAATTATACTTCCTAAATAAGCAAACAAAATGCAAATATAGGAGGAATACATTATTAGACAAATCACAGGGTCTTAAAAAAAGGGAGATGTGGTACATGTGATTTTATTCAATTTTTCATATGCATAACTAGAATAACAACTGAAGAGAAAATACATTCATTATTAACTCCATCAAATCTTTAAATTACATAGCTTAGCAATCATATTAAATTCATTTCTATCTGGGTGTGTTAAAGAAAAAATAGAAATTTCATTACTTCCATAAAACTCAGAAGACTATAAAAATTATTTTACACTGAGGCCTGTTTATTATAAATTGCCAAACTTCTTCAGGTAACAGCTGATTTTCCTTCCCCTATTCAGGGCATGACCCATATAGACCTAATAGACACAAATCTGATGTCCTAAAAATAGGGCACACATGAACAGTTACTTACTAGATAAAAAGTATTGATATTCTTTTTCCTCTGTCAAAGCTCCTTTCAAGTGTCACTATATTATTTATTAAAATCCAATTTCACTCAACTTTTCAAGCAAAATGATCACCGGAAAGTAAAGAACGTCTTCCCAGGTGTATCAACACTTGACGTTCATTCCATGAGTCAGACTGGGAATGGAAAATATCATAGACCACTTACCTGACATGCATTATAAAGAAGCTGGTGTTCTAGTTTTTTAATACCCAAAATCTGCTGAAACATTTCATAGAGTTGTTCCTTGCTCAAAATAAGTTCAGACACAGCACTTAGGGCCATTCTGTTTGGCTGTTTGCACAAGTCCTCTTCCCCCCTGTAAATGGCATCGTACTTGGCTATCCATGAGCTCAACACTGTCTCTTTGCTCAGGCCATCTATTTCCGGCAGACTCCTCACACGTTTCTCTATGTTTTTTTTAAACACTTCTCTGAAGTCATTAGCAGAGCACCCTCCACTCTGAACCATTCTGGCCACTCGGTCACTCTTTAGAAAAACCTGAAAAACAAAACAAAACCCATTTACTATTAGGCTCAGACACAAACATGCTTTTAGCCATCCAGACAGAGTTACTGACACCAAATATTCCACAGTGATCCAGAATATTTTACAATATAAGGTATCGAAGGACATGGAAGTAGCCCCAGATCTCTCTAAAATGTTGAACGGTTGAGGAGACACAGTATATAGTGTGAGGAACCTGTAAGGTGATTTGACCTGAGCTACTGCAGCCCTCCGAGGTCAAAGGCACCTCTACAACTGAATCCTTTAAGGCAGAGTCCTCATGAATGGGATTGGTGGCCCAGTGGGGTACCGCAGAGAGCTCGGCACCCCTTGAACCACGTCAGGACAGTGAAAAGACAGTTGACTGTGAATCAGGAAATGGGCCTCTCCAGATTCCAAACCTGCCAACAGCCTCAAGGACTGTCAGAAATAAATTGATGTTGTTTATAAGCCAAAAAACCACAAAACAAATGGCTAAGAAAGTGATTAGAGACATGAACCCGATGTCCCCGCCTGTGTGAGCTCTGGCTTGTTCTTCAGCAGGGAGAAGGGCCATTATCACTGGAGTGAGGATTGAAGGGCAGCAGTATGGTAAGTCCCGTGCCGAGTCAATACCATTCTAGCAGAATGACATTCACCCCCTCAGAACTCACGGATCTGTCTCCATCTCCTTCCTCAAACCCCTCCAATATGACTCCTCTCACTGTGCAGTGGCACTGAAATCAATTACGTATTTATAAACGATAGAAAGTTTATTCACAAGAGATTATATATAAAATAATATATGCAGAAAATATTGACATCTTTATAGATATTCTTATATATTATGTATGTCAATTGTATATATTTATACTCTAATTTCCCCAATAGCTGTAATTTGTTAAGTTGGAACTATGGAAACGTGGTAAAGGAGTGTGCTGTGCCAGCTGCCCAACATGTTGCTTTCCAGCCCCAAATCACCCTCTGCAACCCTCTGGCTGTGTCAGCCAACACAATTTGAAGCAAGTTAGCAGAGGGTGCTGGAGGAGGCATACTGGAGCAAGGTGGGCTCTTCACTTCACCTGATGCCACATGGCACTAACCTGAAGGCAGCTTTTCTCCAGTCCTCCTGGGGTGGCTTCCAAGCGCACCATCCCCACTGGCAGATCTCCAGTGAGTTCTGCAGAATGGACCTGCCTGTGGCCGACTACCCCAGGACCCTGGAAGGTAGCTCCCTTGTAAGTTCCACCAGGGCAGCTCTTCACTGAGCCCCTCTGCCATCTCTGCTATGCAGCACAACAGACCTTTTCTACTAGGCACTGGATCCCAGGCCTGGGAGAGGGCAATGGGAGGGACCCTTTTCCAGATTACTTCCTTTCCTGGGAGCTCTGCTCCCTATTTATATTACTCCTATATTCCTTAGAGTTTTCTTCAAAGTAGACAATTCTTTATTGTTTATATTAAATTTATATTAGTGTACGTTGTGGTCTCTATCTCCATAGCACATCTTATCTCAGACGAATGTACTAAAATTCTACAACATTGTTTCTATGGGAAAACATTGCAGTTGAAACAACCAACTCTAGAAATTTGGTAATATGTCCAAAGTTGAACCAGTAAGATATTTTTTAAATGCCATAAAAATGTCTTAAGACTAACTTAAGAAAAACTTTTAATTGCCTATTTTCTAATACTCCTAAGTGAGGAGGCATTTCATTTTCCCACTTCTTCTGCCTAACAGTCAGAGCTAGATTTCACCCAGTAAACAAACCACATTTTGAAGCCAAAGCACTAATGAACTTTTATTTTTGGATTCTTAATTTCCCCTACAAAACCATACTCAACATCATTCCATTTCAGTCCAACTACATGCAACCTAATTGACGCTTGCTAAGTGGTGGCAGCTTTCCAGGGGTTCTACTACATGTTGGCAGCGCAAAAAGGAATGAGTCCCCCCCCCACACACACACACACTGTTACCTAGCCCATCCTACCTGGGAGATACAGGGTAAGCAAAAAATAGGGTAGGAACAAAAGCAGGAAGCCACACAAAGAAAAGAAAAAAAAGAAGGTATTAATTTCATAGGGGCCAGAGTTAGAAAGGACAGAGAAAAGACCTATGTCTTGAACAATCTGAGAGTTGTGTGAAAGTAAGAGGGGAAATATAAGACATTTCAGGAAAAAAAAAAGAACGGGGGTGGGGATGGGGGAAGCACAGAAGAATAAAGCAGCCAGGCCATTTAAGTGAAATGTAAGAACGTCCACACGGCCGAGGTGTTGCCTATAAGGGCAAGGGCAGCAGAAGCTGAGCCAGGCAGAGACCAGATGGCAAATGCCAACTGCCACTGGAGGGCTCTCTGAGGTTGTGACATTGGTGACGGGTGGGTGGCCTGGGCACTAACATGGGGAGAAGCACCTTTCAGACAAATAACTGGTGGTGGCCCTGAGGGTAGACAAGAAATAACCAGAGCACAGACTGGGGCCGGTTACCAGGTGAGGACAGCAGACCTGACTAGGGCTGGGCTACAGAAGAAGCAGGAGGCAAGACGCAGTGGGAGATGGAAGGAGCACATCCTGGTGACTTACGGAACGTGGGAACGAAAGGAGGAAAAGCTTGATGACTCACAGATTTTTACTGGGTTGTCTGGATTCCACTAACCAAAAATAAAGAACACAGTCTGTGACCTCATCAGAGACCTTAAGCAGAAACACCCAGCTAAGCATTCCCAGATTCCTCATCCTGAGAGATGGCCAGGTAATGCATGCAGTTGTTCAAGCCCCAAGGTTTTGGGATAATTTGTTACAAAGCAGTAAATAATACAACTCATACATTCACGGGATTTTATCTCTTATTCATGGGGTCTCAGTGCAGGCAGCTGAGAGGAAGCTCTGTCCTCCTCCTACCACCTCATTATCATCCTTTCCCTCTTATCTTGCTCTATTTTCCTTTTTAGCACATAACATCATCTGATCTGGATTTATTGTCTTTCTCCCCAAAATAGAAGGTAAGCGCCCCAGAGGAGAGACTTTCTTTTGTTTGCTAATGAATGCAGCCCTTTAACACACAGCCTGGCCCACAGGAAGGGCTCTATAAAGACTTGCTTAAGAAAAGTAATAACTATCTCTAGACACTGAAACCCCAAGGCTATAAAGAAGAGGATTAGATGGGCTTCTTGCTCACAGACTTCCTAAGTTATGGATGGCTGTGGGAAAGCAACCAGAGGATGGGTGAACATCCAGGACCTCAAAGTCAGCAAGTGGTAGAGCTGAAAGGCATGAACTCCATTCAGAAGGAAAAAGAGTTTTTAGAGAGGGAGGAAGAGTAATTATCTAAAGCAGGAATAAAGAACAGGTCTCGTGCCCCTATGCACCAAGGACAGAGGAAGGCCTATATCCCAAGGAGGATGCGTTTCCTCTCTGTCCTTCGTTCCCCAGCTAGGTCAGGCCACTTACCTGTGCTCCCAACCCAGTGACAGAGTGTGATCCACCAGCCTTGACATCCTAATACTTGAGCTCCAGACTCAACCTCCCAGATGCCCTAACATACCTCCTCAGATGTCTCACAGGCATCCTACACTCAACAAGTCTCAATTCATGAGTTCATAATTTCCCCCACAAAGTTTCTCCACCTTCTGCCTGCCTCTGTGAGCCTTAGTCACCCATTCCATTCTTTGAGGGACCTGGAAGCCATTCCTGACACCTCCATATCCTCCATGTTTAGATTGCCCAACACACACTGTTATGACCCTGTACAGATTCTGCTCCTAAGACCCTGTCCATCCTTCCTCACTCCCCATCTTCCCACAGCAGTTCTCCAAGCCCCACCCTGGGACTCCACATGACAACAGCAAGCAGCCTCCTCACTGGGCTCCCAGCCTCAGAAGTGTTTCTGGCAGCCACCCTGTTCCTACCATCATTTCTTCCCAACTTATACTCTTCATTGGCAGCAAATAATATGTTTTTAAAATTCTGGTCATTCTAATCCTTTTCCAGCTTAAAATTCTTCCCTAGTGTTCCATTAAAATCATCCCTGAGGCTCCCTTTAAAAATGTCCCATGCTATCTCTCTGGCTTTGTTCTGTCTCTCAACAAATTGTTCTTTCTTCCCAGATCTTCCTGCTCCACTTCCGCCAGCCATTTAAAGCCTCCCCTTGTCCATCTCACCCTCTCCCGACTACCTTAGTCACCTCTCAGACCTCCACTCAGTGGACCCTTCCTCAGAGATTTCTTTCCCAGTCACCCTGGCTTAGCTATATCCCGTGTTGTATGTGCTTATAGCACCTCTCTTTTTTCCCCCTTTAAAGTACTTATCACATTGAAACTATAAAATTTAAGTAAACAGTTTAATTCATATCTGTTTTAATCACAACTCAGTACATTCCAGGATTACAAAAACTGTTTCACTCACTACTCTATATGTAGCACCTAGCAATATAGCAAGTCCCTAGGAAATGCTCCCAGGATGAGTGAGTGGACAGTGAATAAGTTGTTTGGCTGGTGAAAGATTTGATTTCATTCCCCTGCACAATTTAAATAATTAACAAACCAGAGTTAAGGTGGACTGATTAAGAAACAGGCATAATACTACAGAAGGAAAGGATCACAATGAAAAATGTCACAGAGGAAAGAATGAGCCTGGTTTTGTAGGGAGAAGCACCTGATCACCAGCTTGGAGGGCAGGGCTCACCCATGGAGAATGGTGAGGGACAGTGCTCATCCAGCAAAGGAGGAGAGTTCAGAGATGCCATCTCACACAGGAAGCAACAGGGAGCACTGGAGTGAAGCAGGAAGGAAGTGACATGTCGAAAAAATATATATATTTTGGAGGAAAGCAAATGTTTGAGCACAACTACAGCAGCCTTTAAAGTTGTGAAATGCGAATGTACATTTGCATGATTTAAATCATTATAGAACCAGTAAGGTTTATTGATTTCCTGTTATACGCTCATGTAAGGAAGAAGCGTAAGATATGCACCTTATCCATGTGAAAAGGCAGAAGAAAAGACTCACTAGAACAGCGGTTCTCAACCTGTGGTCGTGACCCACAGGAACTGCATTAAACGGTCGTGGCATTAGGAAGGTTGAGAACCACTGCACTAGAGGGAGGCAAGCACGGTGAGTGATATCAGAGAGGAAGGAGACGGGTTTCATGAGAAAAATAAGATTTTATGTTGTCTAATAAATATCACTTAGTAATTCCCCAAATCTGTGCTGGTCTTGAAGAAATAATGATACATAATTCTTTCCCAAATACTTTTTCAAGTGACTGCAGTTATGAAACTGTGACAGTGACGAATTTAAGCTCAGCAAATACAAATCTCTTAAATTTGTATCTTGTCTCAATAGTCACCAAGTTAAAGGCATTGAGGTGTGGCTACATGCAAGGACTTGTCGCAGAATTGGTGTCAGGCCAGGAGTGGATGCATACAGCTTTCTGCTCTGGGCCCCAGGATTCGCCATGAAAGTCTATCTGGAGCTCCACTAGTGGGTGCTATGTTGGTGTTGAAGCACCACAGGGACTATGTATATCAGCAAACCCACTGAGGAGCAGACATTCTGTCTCCCTAGAGCTTTCACACATTATATCCTTTAATGCTCACAACCAGCCTGTGCCTTTTCTAGTATCATTCTCTTTGACAGGGTAAGTGGCTTAAGCTGAGGAGATAATTATTGACCCAAGGTCACAGTTATTGGGAAAATAGAGATTGACTCCTGGCCTTTGGACTCCAAAAACACTACTTCTCGACCCCTTCGTGGTGCACTGCTGGCAGCTGGATGACCTGTTGGCCAACACTTATGGAATTATCAGTCAGTGATCTTCCTGTGAAAATGCCACTGAACACACAACCAAGTCAGCAAGTGGGTTGGAACCTCATATCAGAACACTTTAAACATAGTACATATGTTCCACTGATCCACAGGTCAGTGAATTTTGACTGTTGACATTGCCTTCCATCTGAGCCCCTACCAACTGCCACAATCCCCTTCACCTGGTCAGCTTCTACACAGAAGAAGTCATCTTAGCAAAGTCATGGTCTGTGAACTAAGCTGAAATGTGATGACTACCTCAAGAAACCCTATCCATGAAGGCTACGTCTGCTCAGCTGTCCCAACAAGCCTTCAAATATACTTCTCCGCAAAGCCCTTATTGTTCACACACGGCTGTTGGTCTGAACCAGCAATGCTTCTTTGATTCAAAAGGATTTTATAATGACAAGAGAAACATTATTTGCTTGCCAAATCATTGTGGCTATCTATGAGATGGTTCCGGGAAGACTGCCAACACATGCTCAGCCAGGGAAACGTTGAGAAAGTACAAGAGCCCCACTTATGAGAAATGCCTTCTTCTCCTTAATAATGCCAAGTAAATACTGTCTCACAATTCCAATAATCTATGCTGTCCTGGGAAAATCAGTGAGACAGTTTCTAAAACTAATTTGTATTTGTTAGCAACTCCAGTGAGTTTAGTGTCGCAGGAAATTAAATAACTTTAAGTGTCCCAGCACATAAACATCAGTATCTTTTTAGGTCACTTTGTATCAAAGTCAGTCAATGTATTCCTTCATTGGTGCTGTACCCTGCCGGTGTCTCCACCCACCCAAGTCTTCCTCAACCTGCCTTTCCAGGTTTCTCTTCCACTGCTCCTGAGAACACATTCTCTATTCCAATAAAGAGGAAGACTTGGGTAGCCCGCCACAGTCTCCATATGTTCCCTCTCCCATACCTCATCTGTTTGTTTGATAAATATTTACCAAGACAAACTAAGGACTGGGCAATGTGATCAGTGCTGGGAATAAACTCACAGGCAAAACGAGCTGGAGCTGAGAGTGGGGAAACAAATGGCTCCACAAACTGATATGCCTGTGGCTTCACAAATACTAGTAAGAGTTTCTACTGCCAGGGGAGCTCACAACAAAGTTTGAAACGTAGTTGGAGAAGTTACAGAGGCTTTCCTGAGGAGAAGAGATCTGCAGATGGAAAGAAATTACCTTGGAAATGAAGTGGGGACCAATAGCCAGTGGGTGGAGGGAACACAGACAGACTGGGTGGGCCCTGGAAAGGCCTGCTGGGCTGCAGTGAAGTGACCGAGAGTGGAGTGCTGTGGCCGGAGGCTGGACAGGGGGGTGGGGGTGGGGGTGGGGCTTTGTCAGACCTAGAAAGGCTGCCAGGCTTTGTCCCAAGAGTACAAAATGCCATCCAGACATTTATGACAGATAGTCACAAGATAAAACATACACTTTGAAAACAGATAAATTTGTTTGGGGGGCATGATAAAAATTAACCTTCATGACCACATAAGGAAGGAGCTAAGTATCTATCTTAAAGAAGAGGAGAGGAGGGGAGGGGAGGGAGAGGGGAGGAGGGGAAGAAAAAGTCAAAAGCATGGAGAGTTAAGGAGACATGGCAACGATTACTCAACCAGAATGTGGAAGAGTCAACATTTAAGCCCATTCTTGCTTTAGAGCATCCGTTGTCACCACTTTGGTTTTTAAGCAAACAATTTTGGTTTTTAGGCAACCAAAATTGGTGACTTATCAATTTATGGCTCATTTAACTGAGATGGAAAGGTGAAGGAGTGGATGGACTGGTGAGGATTAGAAGACTGGCAAGGGTTTGGAGAATAATATGCTCTTGTTAGTCTCTGCCTCCTTGGTGAAGTGTCCCGCAGCTTGATATGATTTCCTTACATGAACTTCATGAGAGCTGCATTCTTAAGCTTGTGTAGTGTCAGGTACCATTATATTACTTCAATTTTAATGGAAAAAAATCAGGTCCTTGTAATAATGGATTTTGGAACGTTGCTGATTCCGAGGGCTGGCTGGTGTTTTGACCAGTACGAGATAAAGTTTTCATGGATTCAAACACAAGGATACAAAGAACATTTTAATAAATCTGAATTTACTCAAATATTCTACTAGTTGAAACTATGTACAACAAAGTCTTCTTCTGTAATACGATGTTATTAATCGTAAATGGTGGCATTTTTGTTGGTGCTGTTGTAAGGGCTAATGATCTTTCTAGGCAAAAACAGAAAACGAAGCTATAGTTGACCTCTGTTTTTGTTTATTGATCCATGAATTTCAAAGGTTTAGAAACCACTGACATAACCAATCCTATTCCTTTATGTATTAAATTTGAAGAAATCACAACTTAAAACTGTTATCAAGTAATCTACTTTGTTTAAAAAATAAACTAAGGTAAGAAATGCCTCTAGAGTCTAGACCTCTGCCTATATACCAATAAATAGTTGCTCTCATAGAACCCTTCCTTGTAAATAATCTAAATTCCTTACAAAGTTCTCAGCTGCCAATGCCTCCTCACGTTCTGCTCTAGGAACTGAAATGTGTCTGTCCACAAATGAGTATCAATGGGATCTGAAAAGCATCAGGCTTTGGGGGGAAAATACCTATGTGTGACATTCTCATCATTTTATCAATATTATGACGTTGTTTGAAAGTTTTCTTCTAATATCAGCTAGTAGAAAATCCTTTAGTCTTCCTTTTTGTGTATTTTATTTATAAACTAAGTGATTAGTTTAAACTTCTGTCAGCCAATGACAAACTCTCTGTAACTGTAGAGACCACAACTGGAGAACTTTCCAAAGCTCTTGCTACAAGCACAAATGTGAAAGATGATCTCTGGGCACTACCTGGGCTGAAAATCCATGTGACATGGCAACAAAGACCCAGAGCCTGAAGGAGAAGAAAAATCACGTTCCTCACAGTTGAAAAGGGGAGCAATGACACGGGAAATATGAACTTCTAAAGAAATGCCTTTATATGTGGACACAAAGTTAAAGAAGATACTACACCTTCCAGGCCATCTCTTCATCCTTCTCTTATTTTATTCAGTGTTTCATGAAATGAAGGAAAAGTCTGAAAATTCCTTGTTCGGCTGCCTCCTTTTGATTATTCTGAGAAGAATTTTTGAGGGGTGGGGGAGGGGTCTTCATGATAACGTTACAGAAAATGCATTTTTATAATTTAGTGTATTATTTTCGGAACCTCATAAATTATCTAACATTCAATAAATTCTTAAAATTCATTGTCTTTATTACATACAACAAATAAAACATGTTTCCCTCTGCCTTAGAGTTCTATAATATTCTAACTTTAATGGTATAATTCTGTTCACCTCATTCACACTTCTGCTGTGTCACTCTCCTCTGTCAGCTGGGAAAACAATGTAACAAAATGTAGAAGGGCGTCAGAAGCCCTGAGAGTTCAAGAGGGACACAAGCTAAGAGACTCTGAACCATTCGGCATCAGTTTCCTCACCTGTGGATTAAAGACAACATAACTTTTTAAAAAGAAAATTATGCTCAGTTGATAAATAATAATTGTATATATTTATGGAGTACACTGTGATGTCTTGATATATGGTTACACTGTAGAAGGAAACTTTTCTCAACACATTTCTTTTTAATGTTACATGAGATTATACAATGAAATAAACTCTAAAATCAATGCTACTCAAAGTGTGATTTGTGGACCAACGCCAGTAACTGAACCGTCATCTGCCCCTCAGCAAGTACAGCAGGTCTTTGAATAATGCCCTTTCATTATAATGTTAACGCAGGAAAAGAAAGAAGAATTTGATTTCAGGTTGGGGTCACTGTCTGTGGAGACGGCTTGTGCATTCCACCCCTGCCTGGGTTTTCTAGGGGTGCTCCAGTTCCCTCCTCAGCCCAAAGCAGTTTCCATTAGGTTCACTGGTGTGTGTACATTGTCCTAGGATGAGTGTGTGTGTGTGTGAGTGTGTGTGTGTGCGCTTGCGCACACATGCGCGTATCCTGTCCAAATCTGGTTGCTGTCCTGTGCCCAGTACTCCTGGGACAGGCTCCAGCCACCCTGCCACACTGAATTAGAATCACTGGGTAAACATTTACCTTACTTACTGCTATTATTTGTACATGTATGTATATGAGTAGTTCACATTTTTTCCATGTTTAACATCAGAAGTGTTCTGGTCTTTATTGAGAATAAATAAATAAATATTTGGTGAAGTTTTTGTGACCAAAAATATGCTGTTAAGAAGTCAACTTTTGTTTATATGAATTAGCATGTGATAAAATAGATTTCATCATGTAAGTTGTTTGACTTAAAGTAATAGTTTTCAAAAACCTATCAACTATGTTAAGTTTTTAGAAGCTTCTGAAATTATATGATAATGCCAAAGCATCCAAAAGCGTGATTTCTCCAACATTTTATAAAACTGTTTAAACATATAGAAAAGTTGAAAAAAGTTTGTAGGGAGCACATATATACCTACTACCTAATCCTACAATTAACATTTCACTCTATTTGTTCTTTTACATGTCTGTCCAACCCTCCGCCAATTCAGATTAGTTTTGTTGGGCATTTCAGAGTAAGTCAAATGTGTGATTTTGTATTTTATAAAATATTCAATAATGTATTAGAAATCAATAAATACCTGTCCTTTGCTGCAGACATAATGTCTCAACTAACTTTTCTTTGTGAAGATGAGTGATGTACCAATGTTGACATGGAAGTTGAGGGAAAAGATTTGTCTAAAAACCAAAACATATTTTCCACAATACTACCAAGACACCAGAGAATGAGTTGCTGCCTTCTCAAATCCTAGGTTTATAAAACATAAATCTTGAGAATAGCAAATTATTTACTTTTGATAATCCAAGAGCCTACAGCAGAGAAACCAAGCTCCCAAATAAAAATGGAAAAAGAAAGAAAGAAAATTTCTGGAAAGTAAATCAATTTCAAAAGCAAACATTCTGATAAGTTGATGAAAAATGAACCCAAAACTTCCATGACATATAGTGGCTTTCAGTAAATACTTGTTGAATAGATTTTATAGTTTATGCCTTGTAGTTATTTTTTTCACCAGATGGCAACTATGCGTAGAAGAATAACAATGTTATTGCTTTTTAAACCCAGAATCTGATTCTCAGGATTCTAAGGGACTGCAAAGGTATAAATCCAATCACACTTCCAAGTCTGAATTCCCTCACCATCATCACCATAAAACAATATCGAATTTATTTCAGAAAAAGAGTATCTGCTCTCTAAAGGCAATTACCTGTCTACTGGCAGGACTCATTTCTGGAAAGTTCTTTTCTGGCAAGGCTCTTCCTGTACCTGTCATTCTCTCACCTAGTTCTAAAACCTGGAACAATAAAGAAAATCCACATTCTTCCCATCAATTTCTTCAAGTGTTTGAGGTCAGCTAACACTGTCTTCTGCCTTCCAGGTGAAAGGTTCCTCAGATATGGCTCAGACAACTAGACCACTTACTCCCCTGAAGGCTCTCCTTGGACCTCACCTCCCTCTCTCCATCTGGGCAGACTAGAGCACTTACCCCCCTGTAGGCTCACTTTGGACCACACCCTACTCTCTGCATCTGGATCCTGGAGCAGACTAGATCAGTTACCTCCCTGAAGGCTCTCCTTGGATCTCACCTCCCTCTCTCCATCAGGGTCCTGGAGCAGACTAGATCAGTTACCTCCCTGAAGGCTCTCCTTGGATCTCACCTCACTCTCTCCATCTGGGTCCTGGAGCAGACTAGACCACTTACCTCCCTGAAGGCTTTCCTTGGACCACACCTCTCTCTCTCCATCTGGGTCCTGGAGCAGACTAGAGCAGTTACCCCCGTGAAGGCTCTCCTTGGACCTCACCTCCCTCTCTCCATCTGGGTCCTTGAGCAGACTAGACCACTTACCCCCCTGAAGGCTCTCCTTGGACCACACCTCCCTCTCTCCATCTGGGTCCTGGAGCAGACTAGACCACTTACCCCCCTGAAGGCTCTCCTTGGACCACACCTCCCTCTCTCCATCTGGGTCCTGGAGCAGACTAGACCACTTACCCCCCTGAAGGCTCTCCTTGGACCACACCTCCCTCTCTCCATCTGGGTCCTGGAGCAGACTAGACCACTTACCCCCCTGAAGGCTCTCCTTGGACCTCACCTCCCTCTCTCCATCTGGATCCTGGAGCAGACTAGAGCACTTACCCCCCTTGAAGGCTCTCCTTGGACCTCACCTCCCTCTCTCCATCTGGATCCTGGAGCAGACTAGAGCACTTACCCCCCTTGAAGGCTCTCCTTGGACCTCACCTCCCTCTCTCCATCTGGGTCCTGGAGCAGACTAGAGCACTTACCCCCCTGAAGGCTCTCCTTGGACCACACCTCCCTCTCTCCATCTGGGTCCTGGAGCAGACTAGACCACTTATCCCCCTGAAGGATCTCCTTGGACCACACCTCCCTCTCTCCATCTGGGTCCTGGAGCAGACTAGAGCACTTACCCCCCTGAAGGCTCTCCTTGGACCACACCTCCCTCTCTCCATCTGGGTCCTGGAGCAGACTAGACCACTTATCCCCCTGAAGGCTCTCCTTGGACCACACCTTCCTCTCTCCATCTGGGTCCTGGAGCAGACTAGACCACTTACCCCCCTGAAGGCTCTCCTTGGACCACACCTCCCTCTCTCCATCTGGGTCCTGGAGCAGACTAGAGCAGTTACCCCCTGAAGGCTCTCCTTGGACCACACCTCCCTCTCTCCATCTGGGTCCTGGAGCAGACTAGAGCAGTTACCCCCCTGAAGGCTCTCCTTAGACCTCACCTCCCTCTCTCCATCTGGGTCCTGGAGCAGACTAGAGCAGTTACCCCCCTGAAGGCTCTCCTTGGACCTCACCTCCCTCTCTCCATCTGGGTCCTGGAGCAGGCCCTCATTCCTTCCAGGTCTTTCTTCAGCTGTTTATCTTTTTAGTGACATCTCTTCTTTTTAAACTTTGTCTTCCACACCTCTCTACTGTTTTTTCTGTTTTTTCGTTCTCTTACAACTGCTCAGCACATGATATTTATTTCCTTCCCACTATTAAGTAAGCTCCATGAAAATAAGGAGCTTTGTATGGTTTACCACTGTACTTCCAGGACAGTCAATAGTTTTTGAAGGAATAAATGAATTAATGAAACTGCCATCTGGGTAAGATCTTATAATCAAGGAGAAGGAAGGACAGTGATTACATCTAGATATAGAAGTCATGCTACTATTAATGCCCAAAATGCCATGTTCCCTTAGAGGGCCCACTTACATGCCTGGTGGTTCCTCCTGAACTTATTGTCAGCTACATTTTTGTATGGAAGCAAAATTGAATCTCCCTCTAGTCTCTGTGATACTGGTTTATATACTCAAACCTAGGAATTTACACGACTCCCTTCATCTTTGCCCCCCTGTTTTAATATGCTGACACCTTCTCAGACCTTTAATGAACAGGTGGAATTAAAAATTATCCTCTTCCACTGTGGGCTGCCCAGTCAAGTGTATGAACTTGCTCTTCGGAACAGCCCCCTGGCAGTGGTTCTCAATCAGGTGCACACATTGGAATTACCTGGGCAATTAAAAAAATTATTGTTGCCTGGGTCCCATCCCAGAGGTCTTGAGTGTAACCTGGTCATTGAGAGTTTTAAAAGCATCCCAGATAGGGCGGCGCCTGTGGCTCAGTCGGTAAGGCGCCGGCCCCATATACTGAGGGTGGCGGGTTCAAACCCGGCCCCGGCCGAACTGCAACCAAAAAAATAGCCGGGCGTTGTGGCGGGTGCCTGTAGTCCCAGCTACTCGGGAGGCTGAGGAAAGAGAATCACTTAAGCCCAGGAGTTGGAGGTTGCTGTGAGCAGTGTGATGCCACGGCACTCTACCCAGGGCCATAAAGTGAGACTCTGTCTCTACAAAAAAAAAAGAAAAAGAAAAAGCAACCCAGATAATTCTGATGCACAGCCAAGGCTTAGAAGTATGCTCTGTGAGGTACATAAAAGGGAGTTAAGAGAATAGAGGATATTAAATAGAAGCAAATATCTGGTTAAAATCAGAAAATAAACACTCCAACTTGAGTAAAAGTGGCTGCTATGAAAAATAAGTATCAAAAGCAGACAGTAGGGATGATTCAGGGTAGCCACATGATCCTACAGAAAACACGCAGGAGGTGAATGACTGCGCAGCATTTAGTAACGCAAAACTAAAATGACTTAAATGGGCTCTAGGCTTAAATTGGAAAAGAAGAGATGGACCACTAAGGGAAACTCTGGAATGAGAACCCAGAAAAAGTCTGAAGAAGTGATGGGGGTGAGAGGTCAGTTAAGTTCAAAGAGAGAATTCTGAAAAAGAGAATCTAGGTTGGGAAGATTCCGAGACAAAAGAACCTGTGTGTGGCAACAACAGTGTTGCCAAATTGTAGAAGGCTCCATATGTAGAGAAGCTTTGGAATAAGGGTTACCTTGGCCATTAAGAGTAATGAAACATATTCATGGCAATCATGGCACACAGTGATGGGGAAGTCTGACAGTGATGACGCCGTAATTGTGGAGAGGGTGGTAGAATAATCACTTGTGCATAGGGAGCAACTTTTTCTAAAGTTAAAATGCATTACCCCTCCCAAAGTTCTTGCCCTTTAGAAAAACAGGTTGGGGTGGAGGGAGGGTAATTGGAGGGTAATTCTACGGTGCGTCTTAGAATGGGTACAGGCGAAACTTACTAAATGCAGAATACAAATGTCTTCATACAATAACTAAGAAAATGCCATGAAGGCTATGTTAAACAGTTTGATGAAAATATTTCAGATAGTATATGAAACCAGGACATTGTACCCCTTGACTGCACTAATGTACACAGCTATGACTTAATAATAATAAAAAAAAAAACAGGTGGGCATTTTAAGATATTTCTATGCTCATAAATGTACTAACCTATAATCTTTATTTTTCATCATTAAGACGGAACATTAAAGGAAAATGCAGTAAATACCAAACCAAAGAAACAAATTTATTAAAAAAAAATACAAAAACAGGTGTTCGTAGTGAACAAAGAACAGGAGGGTGGAACTGACACGCTCAGTGTCAGCCTGTGAAGACGTCCTCTGTGCGCTCCAATGCTTCCTCAAACTCTGGTTGTTCCCCTACTTGTTTCCTCCACACTGCTTCAAAACCCAGTGCATGTGGGGAAGAGAATTTGCCAAATGTACACTTAGTTTAAATCCCATCAGAAAACTCCAATCCCTGGTTCACTAAATCCTTCAAAGGGCTCACAACAACGCAAACAATGGCTAACCAAAATTCATTACAGGTAATTCTGTGGCAAGAGAGGAGCACTATCAATGCAGTATACCTCTTAATAAGAGGTACTCTTCAAATGGGAGTAATTTCACCCATAGGATCACCCAATTAGAGGCACAGTCCTACAGAATATTTTTCATGTTAGTGAAATATTAAACCTAATGTATCCAAGCAATGATGAAAAAATCAAGCTTAATTTTTAGGAGGAATATCAAACCCCTACTGGATAGGGAGTAAGGAATCAAAACTTTATTATTAGAGAATGCAAAAACATAAAAAGGAGGAATACAAGGAAACCCATTATGACACTAGTATTAGGAGCAAAATAATCCGCATTGCATTCCCATGTCATTACGGCAAAGCACATTTGCATCCCTAAATAAAAGAGAAAATTGTGTGTCCCCTTAGATAGGGTGAAAATCTACTACAATGAATAATAAATAATATTTGACAGAGCAGTGCTATTTCTAGGTCACAGTTATTAATCCCAAAGTGAAAGTGGTTCATTCATCTATTTACAACATTCTAAAGACAAAGATTAAAACTACTGCTTTATTCTGACATGCAAGAAACAGCTACATAAAGCATTCAGCCCACTGCCTGGTAAGCACCCAGCAGACAGTTCCCAAGTTCACTGACTGGACCCTTCCTCTCTAACCACAAGTACAGAGCTTAACCACCCTTTCACAAAAATCCACTGGAAACTCTCAGATTAAGCAGGGACATTGTGTTAAACATTAAATGTCCATATTTTAAAAAGCCATCTTATAAAAGTGTGCATATGCTAATTTATTACAAATGGGATAAGTCAGAGAATGAAGAACAAAAGGGGGAAAAAAGAAGAAAAAGGGAAGGGAAGGAGTAAGGAATGAGAATGCAGAGAGAGGAAGGAGACCACAAGGGCAATGTTAGTGTGAAGAGCAAATTCCTCAAGTGCCAGGTTCTCTCCTGGAAGATCCCACACGTATGGCTAAGAGTTATGTAGAGCTGTGAAGCTCTTAGATCTCTGGATTCAGGGACTTCCAGAACTACAAGTACATTCATTCTCATAGCTCCTGCGATTTTCTTGGCAAGCAGCGGAAATGACTCTAGCCGCCCCGTCTCTTCCATTAGTTGCCAGCCTCTAATGGCAGCAATAGTAGCCAATTTCAGATGAAAACTTATCCTGGCTTAGGAGCTGATCCTTTCCGGGATGGCTCTGGGGGTGGGGTGGGGGAGGGGGTCTTTAGTGTCCTCTCTCTTAAGTATGGTGCTTGGTCCCTCAGGCAATGACTCTACTCTCTCAGGGTAAATTCAAAATGTCACTCAAAAGGAGTGGCCCTGCTAAGTTCTCCAGCAGCCCTGGTGCTAGGCAGTTCTTTTAAAAAATAGCTCTGGTGATTGACAAAGGTTGGGTATAAAACGGCCTGTGCTTGCCAAGCAAGGCGTTGTTCCCATCTGGGCATCTGCCCAGTGTTTACTGTGTTCTGATTCTTCCTGGCCTTAGACGAGTGCCTCTCCTCCTTTTAACTCGTCTTCCTTGGGTTTGCAGTTGCAGCCAGTAATGACCATTCTGCCTGTGTCTCGATTCCAGTATTGCTAGCCGTTAGAAACCCACAAAATTCCTTTCTGCTAGGTCTCTCTCCAGGATTGAGAGACATTCAAGTCCATGTGTCAGCCTTAGATAATTCAAAGCTACTCATTTAAAGTTATCCATGCTACATTGTAATAATGAATTCTGGATAATATAATAATTTAACATTTTTTCAAAGTATTTAGAATGAAACTAAGCATCCCCCCTTATTTTGTGTGATTGGAATAAACAGCTCAGTTTTCATATTAACAAATACTTGAATTATGAAAAAGAAGTTGATTGTTTTCATTCATTTATTCAGAAACACTTGAGTGTCAGGGACTGTACTAGACCTTAGGTAAACTAAACAAACATGAATACAGTGAACTAAACAAATGTGATCCCAAGATGGGATTTCAAAAATAACTTCTACATTGCTCTACTTGTCTCCAAAATAATTTGGCATATTTTAAACCTTTTCTTTAATGGAAATGGAAAAAATAAATTGTGGAATAGGGACGAGGAACACATAGAAGTAAAGATGTTATGACTAAATATCATTAAGAATTCTTTCTCATTCAATTTATGTTTAGGAATACATAACAATTATGGTAAGTTACACTGGGCACCGAAATACTCGCTGTTCACTGAAAGGATGCTAATATTTTATTTTTACAGTTGCTCTCATTATTCAGATCACATAAAATGTTACTAATTGCTTGAACAGAACTGTTTATCAAAAGTAAGAGTAAAATTCGGTACAAAAAAAAATTGTCATTCCAAGAATGAAAAAAACACAGCACAATGACTTCAAAACTAATATATTATACTATAAGTATACTGTCAGATGGTAAGTTTTACTCTTGTTAACACATAAAAGAAATTCATGGTTTTCAAATTTAATTGATAGTTCCTGTAGTATACATGAACATGCAAATATATTAACAATTTTCTTACCAAAATAAGCCAAATATATTAACAATTTTCTTACCAAAATATATACATACAGAAAATATTTAGGAAAAAAGAAGTTTGCACTTGATTTTAACATGCACATGAACATAAAAATAAATACATGTTTTTTATACTCACAGGAGTCACATACGTTAGCAAAAAGTTATATATAGAAAAGGTCAAAAATTAAGGAAAAAAAATTCTGCTAGGCCTTTTTTTCCTTTTTTCTGTCTTTGAGGCTTCACAAGAACATAGAAAATCACCAAAGAACCAAAATAGGACACAAAAACCACACTTCAAACAGACAAACTGCTTGTCAGTATTTAGACCTGATTTGACAAACAGGTTTAATCCACTTCCTCAAAGGTCGTGCCGTCAAGGTGAAGGATGAACATCTTCCACTTCTGAGTTAGGCCGATTGTCATTATTCTGCGAAGGAAGGTTCTCTTCTACATGCAGTACTTTATTTGACCTTCTTTCAGGAGGACGATCAGTATTTGTCTCCTCCATAACAGGTGATAAGGTTTCAGGCAATTCATTGGACATTAGAACTTGCAAAGATTCTGTTCCGTCTTCAACATCCACTTGAATCCCTAAAGCTTTAAGAATGTCACACTTGCACATGGGGCACGTTCCATGGGCTAAAATCCAGGGGTCAATGCAATTCTTGTGGAAAAAATGTTTACAAGTCAGAATACGAATTGTATCATTAGCCTTATAAGGTTCAAAGCAAACTACACAGCTATCTCCATTTGGATTTATTTCCTCATCTCCTTCTTTTAATACCCTAACTTGGAGCTGGCCAAATGCTTTCTTGAGATCTGCTGTTATTCGTCGCCATCTCCTGTTCTGAATCCTTGCTACCCAAAGTCTTCGGATATGGTAAAAGATGAAATATGCTAAGGTAGCAGTTGTGACAATCACAAAAGACACAAAATAGTGATTCATCCAGATGATGTGTTTTCTCCCCACCTCCACCATGACTGTAATGTGAACTCCCTTCTGAATTAACTGGAAAATTTCCATGCCTTTTAAGTTACCAATCATAACCACGACGATGCCTTCAAATGCCTGATGAGACATGGGAAACACCTGGTTGCCAGTTCCTGGAAAGTTATAGATGATCACTCCACTGGCTCCTTTCTCTGTTGCCACCTTAATTTTCTGCGTGAAGGTACAACCTCCCCGTTCAATAAGTGCAAGCCAGGTGTTTGAGTTCCTTGCTGGGCTAAAACTGGTATTGGGATTACATGCATATTGGATTTTTCCCTCTGGTGGTACTATAACTCCTGTCACCCTCTTCAAAGCGGAGTTTCTTCCAAATACTCCAGTCTCCCCTAACTCTGACAACATGCGATTCCCAACGTGAAAGGATATGTTCATGAAAGCAGTCCAAACAGCACTTGCTCTGCAACAATTGTGACTAAACAGACAAAGAAAACTGAATTTGATAAGCAAGGAAGACGCACTGTTGTTTCTCCAAGTGTCAGTCCTGAGTAGATTCATCTCTCTCTTCACCTAGTGGCTTAAGAACCAACCCAACAGATGTGGTTTCCACATCTGTTGAAAATCAATTTAAAATAATGAAGAGAAAAAAAGGTTCCAGATGAAAACAAGATCCACGGTCTTCCAACATGATTTCTTAAGCAATTCTTACAGATGTATTCTGAGTTTCAGATGTTTTATTTGAGAGAGAAAGAGAAAAACTTTAGATTGAAAAATAAACCCCTGTCTCACTACTGTAACTCTAGATCGCACTTACTGTGGTGTAATGTGATTATGACATATGAAACAAAGCAGCCAATTAGAGAAAAGTTTAGAGCAAACTGCAAACCTATTGGCTTAAATGTTTCCAATATTGTTATGAGTGATTTCTAGGTTTTTACAGGATGGCTTCGATAACTGAGCAACACATAATGATAGCAGGCAGCATACTAAAGTAAAAATACAATTAAAAAATGTATACAGTACTTGCTCTTTAAAACCTGAAAGCATATGCAAGAATGCCATGTGATTATTATTGCTCTTTACAAGTGAATAAAATACTTCCAACTAAATGGAAAGTTTTAAAAAAAAAAAAGAATGACAATTAAAAATCAAGACTAGCCAAACGTGAGGTCAAAGTGGCAAGCTCAGTGACATTACTTTTACATCACATTTGGTCATAATGCTAATTTTTGATATATCATGTAAACCATCATATTATATTTATTTAATTCAAGCTTGCTTAGAAGTTGGTTGATACAACTACATACCCACACAAGGAATAAACACAACTAAATTCAAGTGGGGAGGAGGAGGAGAGAGAGAGGGGAGGAGGTTTGGTAAGTGTCACATGCTGGGTACAATGTAGGGGTTTACGGCACCTCCTGGGTGAAGGGCTCCACTATAACTTGGACCTTATCTAAATAAGTGCAAACAATGAAACCTAATCACAGGTACCCATATATTAACCTGAAAATTTAAAAAGGACATGATAATAGTAACTAAATTTAAAAACAAAAAACGAATGGGTTGGTTTTGTTTTGTTGTTTTTATTTTTAAAAGCAGAGGATTCCACTCAATCTATTTATACTTCACATTTTCTCACTCTTACTATGACCAGGACCTATGGACTGTGTCTGACAGGAGTAAAAAAAGAAAAGACTAATATTTAGGGACACACACCCTGACATCTATTCTTAATCAAATAATATTGTGAGGGAAGAGTAGAAAGGGTATAGTAAATATAGGAGCATTAGTTTAGCAAAATTCATTTCCTTAAAATGTAACTACTGAGTTTAAAAAGAAAAAGTTCAAGGTCCCCAAAGTTAACCAATGACAGCGTCAACAGTAAAAGGTCATATGCAGAGGCCTTTAACAAAACTTTCTGCCAAACTCAGCCATCGTCCCTGCTGAAAGATGTCCCCAGGCACTGCCTATAATTTTGCTACCCTCGTATCTGTGGCACAACATGACTTGTAAGCTAAAGGACGCGTGTGAACTAACCAAACATGGGCAGCTACTACGGCTGCGGACACACTTTTGGGGGGTGTATCTCAGTGGGTTTTTTCATACGCTGGGAAATCAAAGCCAAGCATTTCAATCTAGAACATAAATGTCTCCGACCTCTATATATTGCATGCTAGGAGACATTTTTGGTCGGGTCTCACCAGGACTAGGGGTGCTGGTACTTCTTATGAAATGTGAATTTTCAACATTCTAATTTGCTAGAAGAGGAGGAAGAAGCAAGGGACCCTGTGGGTCCAACAAAAAGTGGCATAAAAAGAAAATAATACTGATGTGAAACCTTCAGTGCACACTGGATAATTTGCTTTCCCTAAAATCATTAATCTGATTTTGTTCGCACATAATCCCCCACCTTTGTTTTTTCAAGAAAAGTGTAGTACACAGTGGACAGGCTCAGAAAATGCCCTCTGAGTTGGACATCAAAGGTTTAACATATCATCCAGAAAGAGAGTTTCTTCAGTACAACAAAACACAAATCTTTCTGCCTTTCAATGTTACATAGGTGTTTATTCTTCTCTAGAAAAGAGAAAGATGTAAAAAATAAGGCAAAAGATACAATAAGGAAAGGCAATTGCCCCAAATTTCCCAGCTCTGGTCTGTTATCACAATGTCCCAAAGAAACACTCATTTCTGTCTGGAGAAGAAAAGAGAAGCATTTACTAGAGATAATTCCAGAATGGAAATCTGCTACCATAGCCTGATGTATTATACTAGGATTTAAAGAGCTCTGGAAAACAGAGGTGAATGTTTGCAAGGCTGTCCTAAATAAGACTTATAATAATTTAGAACACTTTTAGTTATATAACCCAAAGTACTATCATCTAAAATATTACGTAGAATCCATTACCCATCCAAACAATAGCTTTGCAAACCATATTTCCTGGGTTCTAATGAAATTAATCAACCATGGAAATCAGAGATACAAATTATTAGATACCAAAATCAAAACATGGAAACAAAGTATAAAAATTAGGATTAACTTTCCGTGGCAATGTCATAATCATAATTTGAAGACAAAATTGTTTTTAACACATACTAATGTCCTTATTTGGATAAAGGCAAAAATGACTAATAATTAAAACTGACTAGAAAGACAAGTTCAAATAGCTGGGTGTGATACAGAGTTTTATTTTTAAAACACACGAATTTCACCCTCTTTAGTACTTGAATAGGGAAGGTGAAATTTTCTCTTTATGTGAAATGCAATGAGAGAATTCACGTAATCTTAAAATTTAGGAAGATCTGGTTACATCTGCAGGAGATTCTCTGGATTGCTTAAGTTTTCAGAATGTCATACTTGCACATGGGGCATGTCCTATGGGCTAAAAGCCAGGGATCAATGCATGCCTTATGGAAAAAATGTTTGCAAGTTAAAATACGTACTACATCTTGGGGCTTGTATATGTCAAAGCAAACAACACAATTGTCTTCATCTGGATCTAGTTCCTTGTCTCCTTCTGTGAGCACTCGCAGTTGAAGCTGACCAATGGCTTTCTTCACATCTGCCTTTGTCTGTCTTCGCCTCCTGGTGGAAGAATTGGGCACTCTAGGTCTCCAGGCACAGTACAGGAACAGGTAGGCAATGGTGGCCGCCAGGAAGGTGAATAGAGACACGACATAATGGCTGAGCCAGGGCATGTGCATTCTCCCCACTTCAATGATGATCGTCACGAAGACTCCTTTCTGAATCAAGTGCAAAAGTTCCATGCCTTTCAGGTTGCCTATCATCACAGCGACTATATTTTCTGTCCCCTGGTGAGACATGGGAAAGACCTTGTTGCCTGTCCCTGGATAATTATAGATGATCACCCCATTCGCTCCCTTCTCTGCTGCTACGTTGATCTTATGTGTAAAGGTACAGCCTCCCCGTTCAATGAGTGCCAGCCACGAGTCTGCATGTTCAGGCCTGCTGAAATTGGTCAAAGGATTACATGCATTCTGATTCCATCCTTCAGGAAGTACCAGCGCACCGGACACCCTTTCCAGAGGAGAATGATTCCCGAACACTCCACTCTCTCCTAATTCTGATATAATCCGATTTCCCACCTGAAATGTTATATTCAGGTGAGCGGTCCAAATGGCTTTTCCTTTTGAGTCAGGAAGGCTAAGCAGTAGAAAGATGCTAAGCCTTAATAGTTGAGATGAAACACAACTGTGAGTTGACGGAGTGATTCTAAGTAGGTTCATCCCTCCATTTGCCTATTAACTGACAAACATGAAAAACAAAACATCAGTTGTAAATGAAAGTAAAGGTGCCAGCTCCAAGTGCTAGCAGCAGATGACTACGGTACATACATGGAAAAGATCTGCATGGATCAAAGACATCCTGTTCCTTCCAGCATTTTTATTTTTGGTAGTTTATCTTTCTTACAATGAAACAAAATAACAAGAGTTGTTATTAGTGCAGTGTATTTCAAGAAAATTATGACTTCCTCATAGGGAAATTGTGACATCAGAGATAGTTAAGCCAATCCAAGAGTTTATATTAGTACACTGCATACTAAAGTCCTATTGGCCAAAAAGCTACTAAGCTATAAGACAAGATGTGTAATAATCTGAATAAACTCCAAAGCAATAAATAACTAGGTAAGACTTTAAAAACAAACAAACAAACAAAAAAACCCTTGTGTTTCTCCGCTAGTTCTGAACAGATGGAAAATCTATGTAACCACTTAACACTGTTCGTTTTTCTATCTGCAAGGCAAAGACAAAATCAGCCCTGGCCTGGGTCAGCACAGGTACTGACCAGTAGCCAGTTCTCATCTCTAGTTCTACCCTCTCTACGATGGCATTTTCTGGGAATTAGGAGCAAATCATTACCACTTACTTCCAACATGAAATGCTTATCCCAGGTTTAACTAGTCCACATGCAGAAGACAGAATATGCATTTATGTTGTTGGCCTGGTAAAGTCCCACCTTTGAGGTAAATTCAACTTTGTTCACCGGCATAGCTGCTGAAAACTATGTGCTAGGCAAACACTGAGTAAGGTGCACATATTGGGGGAAGAAAACAAACCTGCTTCTATTCTTGTAGAGATTAAGATTTTAGATGACATCCCAAGGACAAGAGAAGCATGCTGTGGAGCTCTAAGCCTTAGAAGTGACTTAAACATGTTTCAAAATGTTCACTTTTTAAAAAGTACATTTTGGCTGCTTTCTGGGGGAAATGGATAGGAGGAGGGAAAGTATAATGTGGAAATGAGCTTAGGCAAAAAAAGATAGTGGCTTGGACTCCTGAAGAAGCAGAAAAGATGCAGAGATATGGAGAAGTCTAAGAGTGATTCTAAAGGCAGAATTAACAGACTCAGTAGCTGGAAAGGTAGCAGTGGGTAGAGGAGAGGAGGAAAACAACCATCTCAAATCACTACATGACTTCATTTTTGCAAACTACACAGTTTTTACCGTTTTAAGATACTTTATATGTTTGCTTTTATTTTAAATCTTTACTTGAAGCCTTTTTGCAGAAATTCAATAAATTGGCAACATCCACTCAAATATTTATTATCTGCCATGTATAGGACATCCCCTATGGACCTAGCATGTTGCAACGTCCCAACCACACAAATAGAAAAGACTCTGCCTTGTAGGTGAAATGGACACACACGTTTAAATCACAGGCATGGGGAGTTTTGTCATTTTGACAATAGCATTTATTATACCCCTGACTCATAATATCTTAACATTTCCTTTTAAAAAATAAAGTGGGCCCCATGCATATAAAGTTCTGAACTGGCCTTACAGGTCAGCTTTTCTCAAGTTCAAATGGAGTGTGAACTGCTGCATGAGTCTATTAACAGTGGCAAACTCATCCTCCCTAAGAAGTCAGGTTCACATCTTTTTATTAGAGGCTATTTGTTAAACTGGTGGTTATTCAACCTTTGGGGGTAAGATTAAAAATGATGTAATTCTCACTTTTTTATTCTACTGATGTTTTTAAAGGTAAAGAATTTAAGCAGTGACTATATTTGAGCTCAAAACATAACTCAAAAGACTCTTTCTATGGTTGAAAGGACTGATTCAAACAACCTACTAATTCATTCTATTTTTTTCACTATAATATAATGTGGTTAAGTCAATGACAGAACTCTTGTCTCTTCTTCCCCAGTCTTAGGGTAAAATGGACCCATAAAAAATAATCCTCTGTCTCTAACACAATGGTTCTCCAATAGGGGACAATGTGGCCTCCCATGGGACATGGAGCTAATTCTGGAGACATTTCTTATTGTCACAACTTGAGAGTGATACTGACATCTAGTAAGTAGAGGCCAGGACTGCTGCTAAGCATCCTAAAATGCACAGAGCAGCCCTATAATAAGGACTTATTGGCCCAAAATGTTAACAGTAAAATTAAAGACCCCAGTGTAATGGAACAGCCTTGGGAGTGAGCAACCACCCCCAAAGTCATGCATCTCTGGTGGCTGCTCAGGTCGGAGTTCTTCAACACGAGTCTGCGTCTGTAACTGGCAATGCTGCCCTCAAGGATGATGCCCTTACTGCAACTCCATGTTTACAGTTTTCCAGGACTAGAAACAGCAGAGATCTGCACAGGTGACCAACTAGTCCATGAAGTGTAATTATGAACTGCACTTGTTTTATCAGAACCAGATCCTGGAATCTTCCTGGGCCAGAATAGTTGAAGAGACAGAGGGACCGTATGGAAGTATGCTGGAATGCCTCCTATGTCGGGTTCCCTTCACGATCCTCCAAGATCGCTTAAAGTATCAAGAGACAGACAATATCCTGAAGCAGAAAGAGATGCTTCTCTCTCCATAACTCTCAAGGAATAATTTTTTCCAAAAACTTATCAAATTTCCCTCAATGTTTTCTTGGCTAGAATTACTTCACAAACCCATGTCTAAGAGGACCCCTGGAAATGTGAGTGGAATAGTCACGCTTTATCCTGCTGGGGAGAGCTCCTTTCCTGGCTGAGCACGTGGCCAGGGGCAGGGTGAAGATTTTAGTGTTCTACCACCAACGGGAGGAGGCTGAACTGGAAGGAAAGTAGGTAAACAAAAGGCAGTTACAGGCCCTAAAAAGGAATAATACCTATGTAACTATGACAACAAATATGCAATATGCATTTTATACGAGGTGCTGAAATGAGCCAGGGTCTAAAAGGGACCCAGCATGGTTCTGTTCCTAAGGAGGGAATCATCCAGCTGGGATAAAAGAGTTACATGCAAATTGGGTGTATATGCATATGTGTCCTATAACTTCCAGGTTCCAATTAAAATGTTGAGAAAGTTATAATTAAGTAAGGGGGAAAAAAATCAACTGATCTCTACCCTTCTGCTATTCTTTGATTTCTACTTGTAAGAAAAGTCACACTTCCAGACACCTCTACTCTGATAAAGAAAAGCAGCCAAATATAATCACATTGCACTGCCCAGATAGCATCCCTAAGATGTAGGGAAAACCAATGAGCCTTCAATAAATCATCCAGCAAGCCACAGTTTACAGGACTATGGAATTGTTAAAGATCTCTAGGAATCCACAAAACAAACTTATTTTGCTTCTAAACTCAAAATCAACTGTATAGATTTTCTGCAAGGAATTGAATGCATCATAACAGGGCACGGGGGAACAGAACTGCTAATGATAGGTTTTTTTCTGAAATCAAAATCTTTATTTTTACAAAATTTTTAGCATTATATATATATTTTAGATTTTAAATATAACATTTTATATTATATTTATAATATAAAAGATTAGAATATACAATATAATAAAAATACATATTTATAATTGTATATATTATATAAATAATATATAATTTTATAATATATAAATATAAAATATGAATAAAATATAAAAATATATTTTTTTAGATTTTAAATATTAAATTTTTAGCATTATATATAATTTTTAGTATTTTATATAAAATGCTAAAAATTTTGTATATATACATAGATTATTTTGACAAGCATTCCCTCTAATTACAGCTAACAGTTCAGTAGTTTTAAAAAACAAAAACATAACCTGCAAATATCCTCTCCCATTCTGAGGGCTGTCCGCTAGCTTTACTTACTGTGTCCTTGGCTGTGCAGAAGCTTTGTAATTTGATCAGATCCTAGTAATATATTTTTGGTGTTGCTTCAATTGCCTGGGGGGTCCTCCTCGTAAAGTATTTTTCCAAGCCAATTTCCTCAAGTGTTTCCCCTGCACTCTGTCCAAGTATCTTTATAGTTTCATGTCTTAAGTTTAAATCTTTTATCCAGTAAGAATTAATTTTTGTTAATGATGAAAGGTGTGGGTCCAGTTTCAGTCTTCTACAAGTCGCCAGTCAATTCACCCAGCACCATTTGTTAAATAGGGAATCTTTCCCCCAATTTATGTTTTTGATAGGCTTATCAAAGATCAAATGATGGTAAGTGGCTGGGTTCATCTCTTGGCTCTATTCTGTTCCATGTATCTACTTCTCTATTTTTGTGCCAGTACTAGGCTGTTTTGATCACTATTGATTTATAGTATAGCCTGAAGTCTGGTAGCATGATTCCTCCTGATTTGTTTTTATTTCTGAGTAATGTCTTGGCTATTCAAGGTTTTTTCTGATTCCATATAAAACAAAGTATCTTTAAAGTCTTTTTAAAGTATGACAGCGGTGCTTTAATAGGAATTGCATTAAATTTGTATATTGCTTTGGGTAGCATGGGTAGGTTATGTTTCTGACAAAGGTTTGATAACTAGAATCCACAGAGAACTCAAACTAATTAATAAGAACAAGCGATTCCATTTTATTGTGGGCAAGAGACTTGAACAGAAGCTTCTCTGAAGACAGGCTCATGACCTACAGACACATGAAAAAATGCTCATCATCTTTAATTATAAGAGAAATGCAAATCAAAACCACTTTTAGATATCATCTAACTCCAGTAAGAATAGCCCATATCACAAAATCCCAAAACTACAGATGTTGGCGTGGATGTGAAGGAAAGGGAACACTTCTGCACTGCTGGTGGGAATGTAGCTAATACGTTCCTTTTGCAAAGAAGTTTGGAGAACTCTTTAGGGAACTAAAAGTAGACCTGCTGTTCCATCCTGCAATTCCTCTACTAGGTATATATACAGAAGACCAAAAATCATTTTACAACAAAGATATTTGCACCAGAATGTTTATTGCAGCCCAATTCATAATAGCCAAGTCATGGAAGAAGCCCAAGTGTCCATCGACCCAAGAATGGACTAATTAACTGTAGTATATGTATACCATGGAATATCATGCAGCCTTAAAAAACAAGGAGACTTTACCTCTTTTATGTTTACATGGATAGAGCTGGATCATATTCTTCTTAGTAAAGTATCTCAAGAATGGAAAAAATATCCAATGTACTCAATACTATTATGAAATCAATATACAATCACCTACACTTTCATATGAAAGATATAACACAATTATAACCCAGAAAGAAGGAGAGAAGGTGAGGGGCGGGGAGGGGATGGAAGAGGGTAGATGGGTGGTAGGAGGGTAATTGGTGGAACCTCACCTACGGTGTATACTGCAAGGGTACGTGTCAAATCTAGTAACAGTACAGTACAAATGTATTAACACAATAATTAGGCAAGTGGGGTGAGGGCTATGTCAATCAGTTTGATGTAAGCATTCCAAATTATATATAAAATCAGCACATTGTACCCCATAAAGGCATTAATGTACATAGTTATGATTTAATTAAAAAAAAATTGAGAAAAAAACAACTTCATAGTTTCATGTAATAAAAATATCTTCTATAAAAGGCATTTTGGGATAGTAGCAACTATAATTCTAACCTCCATATGTATTTTTTAATCAATTTTGTTGTGTATATATTTAGGGTATATAACATGAAGTTATAAGACACACACACGTATATATAAAGTGGAACAAACCAACATATTCATTATCTCACATGGTTTCCCATTTCTCCCCTACAGCAAATACAGCTATAATCCACCCATTTAGCAAAAATCCTTAATACATTGATATAGTTACCTCTACAAAGTCATCTATTCTATTAATCTCCATGAGAGGTGGAATTAAATCTTACTCTCATCTTTCTAAATCCAGCTTCTAACACATTATCTAGGACATTACAGGTCCTCAATAAAAGCTGAGTTAAATTGGTAGTGTCATTATTTTCTGTATTCTAACCTATAATATTCCTTATGCAATAACATATCTATAATATTTAGTTTGACCTTCAGAAGGGTGACCATTTCAGTAAAAGTAAAGAATAATTCAAATAAGCATAATGAGTTCAACAACCTTTAATTCTTCTACAGATTTCATACTCATGAAACCTGACTTCTTTGGCATAAGTTAATGCAAAGATAAATGAGCACTAGGGATAAGAACAAATCCCTTTAACTTGTAATGGGGAGAAATCAAACAACATAAATTATAATCTCTGCTTCATGTTAAATTCAACTCAAAGTCTATATAATTTTAACAATAAATTAAAAACAATTTTCCCTCATTCAGTCTACCAAGTTAGGAGACTCATTATTACTCTGGGACGCAGTGAGGGGGAACAAAGAACTCCCACCGTCCTCTTTGTACGAGGAGGAGGAAGGAGGATTCTTAAGTGGACACAAAATTAAGGATTAGAATGAACAAGTGGTAGTACACATACTTTTGCTTGAGATTAGAATAAAATGTGTCTTAGTATCAAAGCAGCTCTTTAGACTGTATTTTTTGCTCGAGAGATTAAAGAATCGGCACCATCCTCAAAAGAGGAAAAAAATATACCCAAGCAGAATCCTTTGAATAATTGCCAAAACTCATTCTATTCTCTTAACTGACTACTCTGTTTCTGTCATTAACAAGACTCAAGAATGGAAACCAAATGGGTGTGGAAGCTGCTTTAGGGCTGTGCTATTTCATAATTGTCCAAAAACTTTAAAACAGATTCTTCCTAAGCTACAATCAGTCGTGGAAGGTTTGCATAAGCTTTGCCTGCTGGAGACAAGTCAGTGGATCGTGATTAACTCTGAGTGAGCTCGCAGCAGACAGACAGAGCAGGGCAGAGGTGACGAAGGAGATTTTCCCATTTAGATCCCTTATGTTTTTCTAATCCACAGATGACAAAACCCTTTCTCATTTATTATGCAATTTAATCCCTGATCGGAGGGAAAAAAAAACACATAAGTATGGCGTCATATACAGCAGAAACAGTATACCAAAGCACCAGGTTAGGGACAGACCTGATCAAACCAGTCTCCACTACATGTTAGCCAGGTCAGCTGAGCTACACTCAGTTTTCTCATCTGTGGGATGAAAGGTAAGCCGTGCCTCTGGGAGCCATGGGAAGAATCCGATGACATATTTCACATCCATCTGTAAATCACCAAGCGTGCTGCTAGCTTGGTAGTGGTTCATTAAGTGAGTCTTTCTTCTCCTTCCCAATCTTAAAAAGCCCCCTTCTTCTGTTTCAAAATTATTAAAATGTACCTTATCCTTCAACACCCATCTCAATCTCCCTTTTGTGAGCTCCCTAGTTGACATAACCTGTTTCTGTAAAAGTCATTGAATTTTGCCTTACATACAGTTAGAGGTACGTACGTCTGTCTGTACTTTCACTTGTTTTAGAATATCTTGTAAGGAGCAGTTCTGCCCTAATCATTTTATAAATGCTCTTTCTTCCCTCTTGTCCCTAGACTAGCAAAAGAAAATTTGCTCAAAGTCCCTGACAAACGTTTGATTTTTAAGCACTTAGACTTCAAAATATTAAGACATATCAGCTGCTTTTGCAACCTATGCTTTATGCAATCACCCATTAAAAAAAGAGAACAAGCTATGATTTGACAAGTCTTCCCTCAGCTAAAAGTTATGTTGACAACAGTTGTCTGGAAAAAGACTTATTTAATATCATAGGATCAGAGGCCACCTGTCTTACATTTTCTCTCCAAAAGTCAAGAATAAATTTTACCCACATCAGGTACAATAAATTGTACCTGAAAAATGGAATAAATATGCAATAATGTGCAGCCATAAAGTAACAACTATTTCTAATATACAAGCAAACAGTCTTAATTGGATTAAAAAAATCCTCCTTTAATTATTTTATATAAATGAATTTATAGCTGTTTTCTCAAGATATGTTAATATAAACTCATAAGCCCCAAATGGAAATTATCAAGAGAAAATTATACAATATTATATACCTTGGTACCTCAAAGAAAGCTTGAATATCATATCATTAGTTATAATTAAGGCAATAATTTCTAACTGCAACAAAATTTCTCTCTAACCCAGAGTGCCTTCTAATCCCACCCCAAGATGCAGTCAAATCCTGCAATGCCTACAAAACTTCCCTGATTAATCTACTCAAAATTGAGCTTTCTACTATGAACTATTACATTTTCAAACATTTTTGTATTTATAATATATCTTCCAGTAAAACTGTACATAAAGATACATGTGCATTTTTACGTAAAACACTCATATAAGACATAAGTACTATTCTATTTTTTTTTCATTTTTCTACATTCTTCCTTAGGAAATTGTTTACTGACTTCTGATGTTATTTGTAGGCACTAAAAAAAAATGTTAATTTACTTTTCTCTTCCTTTCTCAAATTGTAAGATTTTGAGGGTAGGACTTAGCCGTTTTCCTTTGTATTCCTACGGGATCTAGTTCACTGATTTATATAAAATCAATTCCGTATTTGATTTGATGTAATAAAGATGGTTCCCTGGCATGGTTAAGGACCTGCCGTGTCCTAATGCCTTTCATACTCCCTTTAGTGCAATCCAAAAACCATCTTCTCAATAGATTCTTTCCTTCATTCATTCAACTATTTTTCAAGAACCTACTCTGTGCACAATACTGGGTTCTGGGGTTAGAGAAATGATGAAAAGAGAACAATTCCCTTTCTTAACGCATCTCTCACGTACCCAGGGATTCAAAGATGGAGTTACGGTTGCATCTTATCCAAGAAGCTGATATTCTCACGTGATCAATAAGGTCTGGATAAGGTATGATGTGCCAGAAAAGCATGCTGTCTTGTCTTCATCTGGGCTACTATAGAAAAATACCATAAACTGGGTACCTTATGAACAACAGAAATTTATTTTGTGCAGTTCCGGAGGCTGAATTCCACGATCAAGGCAGATATGGTGTCTGGTGAGGGCCCATCATCTGGCCCACAGACAGCACCTTTTTGCTGTGTTCTCCCATGGAAGAGCCCCTATGCTAAGGGTCTCTCTCGGTCTCTTCTACGCCACTCAAGAAGGCTCGCTTCTAATCACTTCCCCCGTTCCTAATACCGTCACCTTGGTAGTTGGGATTTCAGCATACCAAGGGGGACATCCATACAATGGCATACAAAATGATAAATCCTGCCCCAAGATGGTACAATTTATTCAACACACAGTTCTGATATCCTAATGTTTAACTTTCCCTAGTAGATCTCATTCAATTAAAAACAAAGCAGTCTGTTACAACATAGTCGTTCACAAAGTCTCCTGGATTCAAACCTCATGGAGCTTCAAAATTTTATATTTAAAAACAAATCTTCATTTTATATAATTTTTCATAGTTGGCCTCCTTAGTAGGTCTCCTTAGTACCAGAGATAACAAATGATAAATTTCACAGGTTTAATTAATTCTTAAGCCAGACTTCCTGGTTTTAAATCCTCTGTCTATCTACACTAGCTTTGCCACCTTGGGCAGGATATCTCAACTATGTGCCTCAGTTTCCTTACCTACAAAACAGAGATAAGAAGGGTACCAATTTTTAGGATTCTAATGAGGTTTAAATGAGACAATACACAGTATTTAAAGGACTTAGTACACTGCTTTAGAATAATAAGCAAAGCCCTAGGTAAAAACAATTATTGAAAGAATCCATGGTAAACTAGAAAGATCAAGCTACACAAAATTTGCTTTTGCTTTTTTTTTCTTTTTTACATTTATGTCTCAACAAAACTACATGTATACAAGATGGGCTACTGCGGGTAAAGACGAGATAATCTTTAGCACAAAATTAGCCTAGCACAAAATCCGCTGCTGTGCATAGGAAATTGCCTATATACTCTCCAGGTGTTAGGTTCAATGTGCTCACAAACCATACTAGCTAATATTTCAGGTATAGCACATATAATTGCTGAATAATAGTAAACCGCCATGCTATTGTTATGAATAATTACAACAAGGTTCAATTTGAGTCTTGACTGAATACTTGTAGTTTGGTCCTCTATTTCTTATCTCACTTAAAGTTCACAACAATGCAATGAAGTAGATACTATTGGAATCTCATTTTGCAAATCAGAAAAATGAAACCAAGCAAATAATCTGTTAAAGACTGCACAGCTCGTTAAGTAGATGGACCAGGATTTGACTCCAGTGTCTATGTGAATATGTTATAACCCAGTTACCTTTGTTTTGTTTTTTATAACCAGGTCCAGATGCATAATTATTTCCCATGTTGGATCCTGGCCAATAGCAATGTTTGATGCTGAGTTAATCCTCCGCTTTTTTTCTAAATTTAACTCATTACAGGAAGTGCACTGTCGGGTTCTCTAACAAGCACCAGCTATGATTCCATCTGTAATATTTAAAGCACTGTTCATTTTGTCAATTATACATACATCAATTTTATTCTTTATGTTCACCATAAAGTTTAATTACAGAATAGTCAACAAAATTAATGGGGACTTATTTGACTTAAATTATTTTTATGATGCAATTAAAAAAAAGAAATTAAGGGCAGCTCCTGTGGCTCAAAGGAGTAGGGCGCTGGCCCCATATGCCAGAGGTAGTGGGTTCAAACCCAGCCGTGGTCAAAAACTGCAAAAAAAAAAAAAAAAAAGGTTAGCAAAAAAAAAAGAAAGAAATTAAAAAGAGAAATACATAAAGAATTACGAAATGCTCATGTATTCATCGACCAGCTTTAATATACCCGACTTTTTGGACAGATACTCATTTTGTACAGCTGCTATAACAAAGCACCACAGAAATGACATCTTTATACAATAGTAGGTTATTTTGTTACAGTTCTGGAGATTGGAGTTCTACAATCCAGGTGTGGGTAGGACTGGTTTCTACTTGAGGCTCTGAGCCGAATCTGCTCCCTGCCTCTTCCTTAGCTTCTGGGGGTTGCCAGTAATCCTTGTTGTCCCTTGGTTTGCAGACACATCCCTCTAATCTCTGCTATAAACCAAGGAAATCAAAGAATGTCAACAGCCACCAAGAGCTGGAAGAAGACCTCTCCCCTGGAGCTTCTGGAGAGAGTAAAGCCCCCTTGACACTTTGATCTCAGACTTCTGTCCTCCACACTATAGGAGAATAAATTCTTGTTATTTTCAGCAATGCAGTTTGTGGCAATTGCTTACAATAACTACATCAAACTAATACAGCATATGGCCATTTAGGTTTCTTATTCTCTGAATTGTTAGTAATATCTCTTCTTCATATTGTTCAAGATGCCTTTGCCTTTTTGCCTTTGCCTTTCATACTGAGATACAGAAGTTTTGCATACATCTTAGATATTAATCCTCTGTTGATTGTAAGGATTACCATATCTTTCTCAGTCTCTGGCAGCTGCTGTCCCTAGTTGGGATTGGTCAGGCCTTATCACCCTGTGTCCTAGGTTAGGGTTCTCCTTCCCTAAGGAACCCAGCTGGGCAAAGTGATAACTTGAACCTGGGATACTTATTCTTCTATAACCCATATGAGATTTCTGTGCCTTACAATTTAAAAGCAGCAAATAATGTTCTGTCTATGCCTCAAAAACATGAAAAGATCCTCTCTTCTGGCTCAACGCCTGTGGCTCAGTGGCTAGAGCTCCAGCCGCATACATTGGAGCTGGCAGGTTCGAATCCAGCCCAGGGCCTGCTGAACAACAACAACAACTACAACCAAAAAATATCCAGGCATTGTGGCAGGTGCCTGTAGTTCCAGCTACTTTAGAGGCTGAGGCAAGAGAATGATTTAAGCCCAAGATTTGGAGGTTGCTGTGAGCTGTGACGCCACAGCACTCTACCCAGGGTGACATAGTGAGATTCTGTCTCCAAAACAATAAAAATAAAAAAATAAAAGGATCCTGTTTTCTATATGCAACCCAAACTGAGGTCGTGCTCCTTTGAATGAGGCCTGGAATATATATAATTCTGCCTCTAAATAGAAAACTGCTTTCCCCTGGACAAAGAGAGTGGCACTCATTTCCCATGGTCAAAATTCACCCTGCCATAAGGCTTAAAACCTCTCAATATAACGTATTGCAAAGAAAAAGAAAAAACAAAATTGTACAAGTATTAAAAACCCTGGCAAGGTTAATAGTCTGGAAGAACAGAGGGTGAAGAAGGGACTCTGAGCCAGCAGAAAGCTCCACACACAAAGGCAGGCTTCCCTGGTTTCTCCTTCCAGTAGGTAAATCCCTGGGGGAGGTAGTCCAAGGTGGGGAGGGACCAGGGGCACTCACTGTACTAATGTGATGGTTCTTGGGAGGGGCTGGGGATGGAAGCAGGCCCATAAAGGAAACTGATTTATAGACAAGAAAATAGAATACAAAGGAAATAATGCAGCTTAATTTCTACTTGGAATGTGGACATGTCTTTGCTCTATTGCAACACAAGATGAAATTTCAAGGACTAAAAATCTCTGCAACACACGCACATTATATGTGATTTTCAATATTGCCACAAAGTTTACCACTTAACATAACTTTATAATGAACTAAATGGCAAAATGAAGATTCCTTTTTGTAGTGTGAATAATACATCGTAATACATCTGTTCTTCATATTCATACTTTTGAAGTGAGGAGATGATTTGTCCCACAGCTTGTTTTCAACATATTTGGTATTATTCATCCCTTTTTATCATTTTGAGTTAATTTCTCAAATAGGCTTGTCAAAACCCAATTCAGAAGTTATCTCTTCTTGTCAGGCTGGACCCACCAAGCAAGTAAAGATGACAGATCTTTAGGAGCAATGCCTGAGGAGTCTGGCACTTCAAAATGTGTAAATTGAGGGTAAAAAAACACATAAAAACACAGACTATAAGTAATTCTTGTTGCATTAAAAAATCAAAAAAAAACAAGAACATTAAACTGATAAGGCCACATAAAAATGTTTACAGAAAGTATAAGCTACTGACTTAAGACACTTAACTTACAAATGATGCAGTTTAGATTTTTCTATCTGGAAGTTATGTTGGAATGAAAAAGGTAATAAGTTTCATATGCAAAAGTAAATAGTAAAAATGAAGCAGCTTCAAGATTAAGCTGAGTAAACAATACTTTAATATTGAAAATCTTAACAACATTCAGCAACTGAAATCTTTCCATACCTTTCACCTTTTAGCTAATGGGCCTGAAATTTAAGAATGGATCTTGGTGGGGGAGGTGGGGAGAAATAAGGATTTCCTTCATTCAGTAAAATTATTGGACAGAAAATATTTAAGTACTACTTAATTATTATCTCTTAGCCTTACAGCAATATAGCCCACATGCCTTGCTTTAAAAAAAAAAATTAAAAACAACGGAAAGTTTACAAAGGAGGAAACTTTGTATGTGTATTTTACACAATTCAACCATTACCCCTTAATATGACTATTCAAAGAATTTCATGTCCACATCCTCCATTATATTCCTAAATATTTGAAGTGCTTTAACATGGATGATTGATGAGTTGGGGTACAAAGGTAAGGAAGGGGCAGAAAAAAAGCAGGTTAAGGGGGAAAGAGAAGGAATGGACAGGGCAGAGAAGAGGATGGGAGACGAGGTGGAAGGTCAGGGCGAGTCCCTGGAGGACGTGTCCAGGGAGCTGGGGCGCACAGGACAGGTGGAGTCTCCAGGTACACAAGAGTGGCCAGGGTCCTCTAAATAGGAAAGAGAGTAATGAAAAAAATAAAAAATAAAAAAATGACACACAGCATATTCAGGTTACCATAGGCTGTCCTCCATTGCACAAACATCGAGTGGGTACAAGCCTGGTAAAATGAGGGGATACGAATCGACAGGGAAGGGACTAAACAGGGCCATGTTATGGATTTTATTATTCAAGTATTACTACACAAGGCTTAAAGGATGAACCAAATACTGTGAAGCGCGGAGGAGCTGAAGCCCTGACCACCAACAACCTCTTGGAGGACAACATTACGGTCTCAGGACCCTATCAGCTGAGATAACAGAGAGCAGGAAAGATACAGATTGAACCTGTGACTCAGAGAGAATCTGCCAGGGCTCATGGTGGACTCTCTCCTCCAGCCTGGCTTTTGTGGAATCTGCAATGCTTTTATTTGCCAATTACTGTTTTTAAGATAAACTTTCAATGATTGCCATCCTGGGCAAGCAGGATCTTCCCACATGGGAGGAGGCAACCACAGCCGCCAGTCACCACAGAGGCTTTGGGGGCCGGCCTGACTAATGCACAGACTTCTGCAAAGACGGGGAAAGAAGCAGGGGAAGGGAAGAAAATAAGAGGTGGAAGGGATGTGAGATAAAAGGAGCTGGTGGCTTCATGCAGGGAATTCTGCATGAGGAGAGCAAGCTAGAAGCCCCCAAACACAGCCCTTCCTCTCTGCTCTGAACTTGCTCAAATTATCCTCTTCCCTTGACGATCCCCTTAAAGAAAGTAGGGGGCCAGGTTCACACCAGGACTTCTACCTGTGAATGCAGGAGAGCATACAATAAAGCCAATTTAATACACAAAGACACACTGGGCAGAAAGGGAAGAGAAAAGGCTGGTCTCCTGTTTTTAACACATCATGCATGAACATTCATTCAAGACGAATTCCTTTCCTCTTTAAGGGTCCTTCACACCCATCTGTAATAATCACTGGTTTAACACCTCTGTCCATGCTATACCATCAAATGTGCACACAATTTTATAAGAAAAATGGATAGAAGATTGCCTAAATTCTTCTAGGTGACATAGAAGTTTTTAGAGCAGAGAACTCAATAGTCAAGCTAAAGTAATAGCATATAAAAGGATTAAATATATTTCAAGGTGATTGAAAAAATCACAAAAGGAGAGATTATCATTTATAACTTCATCAAAACATGTACAGGTTAAAGTTCATTGAGGAAAAAAACTAAACTCTGCAACTATTTATTGTAACTTAGAAAGCAAAGACCATATAAACCATCTCAAAGAGGAAAACAATTGCTCAAAATAGGAGAATTCTTACAATAGAAAACAATCATTACTAAAATAATGTTTTCTAAATATTATGCTTGAATTAAACACTGTGGTCTCCTCGTAATTTTGGAGCACTGGACTATTTCAATTCCAAATAATCAGTGGACACTGAAATATTAACTGAGCAGACTTAAAATAAATGTGATTATCATGCTAAGGGTCCATCAGAACTAATGAGTAATTTTAAACTATTTTAAAGTCAATAAATGTATGTCATAGTAAAAACAACGTCATTAAATACAACTATTAATTATAATTTCTAAATGTGGTCTGAGAGGACATGCCAAACATTTAGAAGCCAAATTAAAAACACGCACAACATTATTAATGCTGTTATAAATATATATTCTTAAATATAATTTGATAGTAACGTTTAAGGTATTGTCAAAGTGTAAAATGTAACTTCATAGAGGTATAAATATGAGGACCTTCTGGAGTCTCCAAATACTCCCATAGAGATAAAATATCTCCTATGATGTTCCTGAAAGTAAATCACCTGGAGTCTTAACTGAAACTAGATAATTCGTAAGATTACTGCCACACATGAGGCTACCCATTAGAGATAACAGGTTTTGCTGTTTTGAATACTGTTAAATTTAGTCATACGAAGCTGCCTTTTTTGATACATCAAAAATGGCCAAATACTTGCAGTTTCATCAGTTCGAACTAAAATTATACTTGGAACATAATATGATCCAGGCCTTGTGCTAAGTATCTTAACATCCCTAATCCTACTTAATGTTCACAGCCTCATGAGCAATTCATACAATATCCATTTCTACGTGCATAACATTTTTATTGTGAGGTAGATGCCAGCACATTCATGTCTTCTAGTTTTGCTCAACTCAAAAAGGAAAGCATTAAAAGAGAGATATGGTCTCTGTTGGTAACCTTCTCCAAGCTGGCGACGTGGGCCAGGATGATTTTAATAATTAACTGCTGCTCAGCCATGGGTCCCTGCCAATAGACTCAGGGCTCTCTGAAGTAAAAGAATTGCCTTGTTCATCCTTACATTTCCAGCACATATGGCTGTCCATGACTAGCACTTCAATAGATCTTTGTTTAATTAGGTGAATTCTTTAATTCAGACAAATTGATTACTTAATTTAATATCTATTATATGCTCAATACTGCATAAACCATGGTGTCCTGCTCTGAAAGAGCTTATAATTATGAGAAAACAGTATACATGATAATATAAATTATGTCCTGAATTGTGCAAAACCATGGCAGATACTTGTGGGAAAGCAGTGTTCTAGGTAATGACAATGATATAACTCAAGCCCTGTGCACAGCAATCTCGATTCCTTAATTGTTTTAATCATCAACCATTCTGGGAGGCAAGTGCATTATTATCTGTGTTTTACAGATGAAGAAACTCTAGTACAGGAGGATTACATAAACTACCACAGCCACACAGATCTGGAATTGCAACCTAGATAGAAACAAAACTCCCAATGTTTTTCACCTTTTTCTTTTCTTTTTTTTTTTTTTAGAGACAGAGTCTCACTTTTATGGCCCTTGGTAGAGTGCCGTGGCCTCACACAGCTCACAGCAACCTCCAACTCCTGGGCTTAAGCGAGTCTCTTCCTCAGCCTCCCAAGTAGCTGGGACTACAGGTGCCCGCCACAACGCCCAGCTATTTTTTGGTTGCAGTTCGGCCGGGGCCGGGTTTGAACCCGCCACCCTCGGTACATGGGGCCGGCGCCTTACTGACTGAACCACAGGCGCAATTTCCTCTATGATGAAGCCTTTTGAAGTCCTGTAAGTCAGAGGTTTCTCAGCATTTTTGTAACATGAAACTTTTGGCAGTCTGGTATAGCCCACAGGTCCCTTCTCGGGATAATGCTTTTAAAAGCACAAAATTAAGTATGTGGGGGAAAGCAGTCATAATAAAATAGTTACAGAAATTTTTTAAAAACAAATTTTTGCAGAAGTACTATATGTGTTTCTTTAATAACTCATTAAATAACAAAATGTAACGGAATTTAAGTGTAATTTCAGTGCAGTTCATGAAGGTGAACAATGGAGAGGTGCAGTCAAATATAACGTGATGTGAGAATATATGTGTTCCTATTGGTGATGGAGCCACAGGTACAGTGAGCACTTCTGAGACTTGCCGTTTACATTCGTAACGTAAGTCAATGCTGAATTGCAGTTGGAGCTTACTGGAAATATAGAGTCAATGTTTTTCTGAGTTCACGGGCCCCATGAATTCTATCCAAATTAAAAAATACTCACTGCAAACTGCAACTCATCCTTTGCTCTATGAAACCATCATTTTTATTCTTCTAGTACGTGCCATAGTCCTCGCTCACATCTTATCTGAGAACGTCAGAAATGGACCTTAACTCTGCACAAAGTATTAAAGTACCTAAGAACAAGCTGGAACCATGAGCCCTGGAGGGCTCCTGCAAAGGCACCTCACGGTACCTGTTCACGGGATAAATGCATCTCAATCTCATATTCTCCCCTTGCCCGTACAAATAGTAAGTACTGTTTTTTTTTTTTTCAAGAAGAGCCTTTATTCAAGACACCAAATCTTACCTTACCAAGTCAACCATTGAAACTAAAACTCCCATCACAAAGCTAGATTCAGATTAAAAAAAAAAAAGTGCTCTTTCCAATGATCTTATGAAAATAAGATTCTCTGTCCTGTCCTAGAGGAATGTTCAGTGACAAAAATGAATATCATTTAAAATGGTAAGGCGACTGTGTCTTTACTGTTTTATGTTGTGCCAAATGAAAACAGTCCTTTCAATAATAAGTATTTTTGTAGCAACTAATATAAAAATAGTTAAATGTTATAAATGAAGGCAATAATGTACTAGGAAACAGATGAGCAATGACTACCTTAGCTAGTGACAGTCTTGCATATTTAAGTTGAATGCTTTATGCTCCAAGACTTCAATCTTACCCATTTTTATGACAATAGGAGAGAAAAGCTTTAAATATATCAAGGTGAGACCAGCGCCCATGGTGACTGTACAGACAAGGTTACACATGTTTTCTCTCAAAATACCATCCCTGAAGCCACAGAAAAGAGAGAAATCTTTAAAAATAGAAGCTTAATGATTTAAAAAAAAAAAAAAGGGACTATGTAGTAAATCTGATGGACAATGAGCAAAGGAAATATATTTAATTGGCATAAAAGTAGGAACAAAATCTCATGTTTTCAGGGTCAGAGTCAGGGGAATGGAATCATTTACCCCTGAAAACATTTAGAAATAGAACTTAAAGCAAATTTTAACTCTAAAATTAGAAAGAACTTTCGGATACAAAGTAACCATCCCCCTAAGATGGCACTGGGCTGAAAAGGTAGATCACTGTAGATGTTCAAAGAAATGTTACTTAGGATAACAAGACAATTTAAAGTGAAAAAGGTGCAACTAAACAGCTTCGCAGAAAGGCATTTACAGTTAAAGAGCATTTCCCTGATTAATGAAGGAGTGATCTTAGAACATGGAATCTACAATCAGCAGGGCTTCCCCTCAGGAAGCTGCAGCAGGGTCACTGTTCACAGCTCCAACATGGAATTTGCCCTCAGGAAGGATGGTGGTTTTGCTAGCACTGAGTTTAGTTAAGGAACCAAGAATATCAGAGAGCTTAATAGTTACACACTCCCTTAAAACGGTTTATAAATGGATACGAGTGTAAACGTTTTCTGAACCGGGGGTCCAATTTAAAACCTTAAAAAGACTATGGTATAGCTAGCACAAAATTAAGCATCTCTGATTTGTCAAGCACTCTGCCTCCTTGGGTCTGGAAAGTAGAGAATACTACAAGAAAGTACGTCGTTTTTGCCCTCCATTTCTGTTCCTCTTTGAGAGTTTGGGAGCGTTCAAAGGCTTTGTCTTCAATGTCAGAAATCCTTTCTTCTGCTTGCTCCACTCTGTTATTGAGGGATTCTACTGTATTTTTCAGATCTTTGAGGACTGCAAATTCTTGCTTCGATGTGTCAAAATCTTTGGTGGTTTTGTCTTTAAATTTGTTGAATTCTTAAGACAACTTTTGAATTTTACCTCTTGCATGTTTACATGGATGGAGCTGGAACATATTCTTCTTAGTAAAGTATCTCAAGAATGGAAGAAAAACTATGCAATGTACTCAGCCCTACTATGAAACTAATTTATGGCTTTCACATGAAAGCTATAACCCAGTTATAACCTAAGAATAGGGGAAAGGGGGAGAGGGAGGAAAGGGAAGGGGGAGGATAGACGGAGAGAGGGTGATTAGTGGGCTTACACCTACAGTGCATTTTACAAGGGTACATGTGAAACTTGGTAAATGCAGAATATAAATGTCTTAACCTAATAACTAAGAAAATGCCGGGAAGGCTATGTTAACCAGTGTGATGAAAATATGTTAAATGGTCTATGAAACCAGTGTGTGGTGCCCCATGATTGCATTAATGTACACAGCTATGATTTAATAAAAAAATAAAATTATGAAAAAAAAAAGAAAGTACGTCGCATGTGCTCTAACGGCTACCTAGCTTGGGTTGAATTTTTCTAGACCAGTGGTTTTTCAATTGGTGTGCCGTAAGAGTATCTTAGGTGAACCACAAACATTTTTAAAGATCACTAAATTATTTCTGAATGACGTTCAAAGCACAGTAAGGATAGTCTTTTTTACTCTTTTTTTTTTTTTTTGGATCAACATAGTTTAAGTGTGCCGTGAAAGGTTAACTATAGGTTCAAGTGTTCCATGAGATAAAAAGAGTTGAGAAACAGTTCTGTAGATCATTGACTAAATGGAGAATGTATGCTAGGTTTACTCACCCACAGCCTACCTGTAAAGACACAGTGTCCTTTTTATAGGACTATAGAAGCAGAAGGAAGCACAAAGACAGAGAGTTAACAAAGATGTCCAGTCCTGCCCTCTGCCACAAATTTGGTAACTGAGCGTGAAAAATTCACACTCTAAAGGTTTCCCTAAAACAGCATGAGAAAAGAGGAGGAAAATGCTCCAACATGATGATTTCCTCAGCTATCGTCAAGCAAGAAAAGTTTATAACATCTGCATTATCCTGTCTCTGTAACAACATGGATGCCGTCAGGAACGCAGGCAGCTCTGCAGAGCACAGACAGGCCGCAGAAGCCCGGACACTGAATAGAAATGGGAATCTCACACATGAAAAGACATTTTCCAGGTTCTTACAAAACACTTAATTTAAAATGCCAGCCTTAGAATCGATGAAAATATGATGTGAAATAAAACGGCAAATATCAACAGCAACAAATACAATGTGATCTGCAGAACTCAGTGCAAATTTAAAACCTCACTTCTCATTACTGGTTACGGATTTCATCTATGAATACACTGACCTTTTTTTATCCCCTCCTGACACAGGCTGCCAATCTTGGTTTACTTAGCAATCACCAATTCACTATGAAAAATAGGCCTTTCCATGGCATTACTGCAAAGTTTAAAAGATATTTTGACAGGGCCAACATCCCTTGGAATATGAAAAGTAAATCTTTCTATTCCAAAGTAAAAATGACAAAAAAACTTTCACAGAAATACTTGAACGCTGATCTTCCCAGCTCCTTTCTCTCTAGCTTGTACATGTAAGACAGAGAAATAGTGTACATATCAACTCTCAAAAAGTAAGGTACTTATCTAAAACAAAATGCCTTAAGATTTAACTCTCCGTTTTCAAAAAACCAATAATTAAATAATTGCACTTAATTTTCAAATAAATATCAAGAGTTGGGGTATAATGTCAGGTAAGAAGGTTGATAAATGAAAAGGAGGGATACCAACGGGATGGCTAGATTTGTGAAATTAGAGCAGGTAGTCCCAAATTTCTTGGGAAGAATTTGGCTGCTGAGATCAAGTTCCTTGGTATTGACGTAAGAATGTGCATAAAGTTTTAAAAGTCAGAGCTTAATGATTCATCCTATAGGTAAGTAATATCAAGCCATCCTCCTTTTTGGCTCTTCACATTTGGGGGGATGCAAAAGCACACAGGACAAAGAACAGAAGAGACAAGGTAACATTTGGAGACCTACACAATTAGAATGAGGGTTTTCTTTTTTCACTTTATAGTTTTTTAAATTATTTTTAGACACATTATATTTATATGTATTTATGGAATACATATATTTTGTTACATGCATAGAATTCAGGTCAGGGTTTTTAGGGTATCTATCACCAAAGTATTTGTCATTTATATGTGTTGGGTACATTTCAAGCCCTTTCTTCTAGCTATTTTGAAATTTATATGTTATTAATTCAGTAACCTTCCTCTTATTAAACATTAATTCCTTCTGTCTAACTGTTCCAACTTCTCTTCCTTCTCCACCCCATACACACACCCTTCCCAGCCTCTGGCATCTACCATTCCACTCTCTCTCCATGTAATCAACTTTTGTGGCTTTCACATATAAGAACATGTGATATTTGTGGTTTTGTGCCTGGCTCATTTCACATAACACAATGACCTCTAGTTCCATCCGTATTGCTGCAAATGACATGATTTCATTCTTTTTGTATGACCAGAGAGTATTCCATTCTGTAAATATGCAACTTATTTATTGATTGATTTATTCACCCACTTATGTATGTTTAAGTTGAACCTTTGCTATTACAAATGCTTCTGCAATGACCATGTGAACACAGGTATCTCTTTGATATATTGAAGTACCCTGCAGTGGGACTGTTGGGTCACACAGTAGTTCTACTTTTAGTTTTCTGTGAAATCTCCATACTATTTTCCGCAGTGGCCATACCAATTCACATTCCTACCAACAGTGTTTAAGAGTTCCCTTTCATCTACATCCTCAAAAAAATATTTTATTTTTTTCCTGAGTCATTCTAACTGGTAAGATGATATCTTATTGTACTTTTAATGTGCATTTCCCTGACTAGTTATGTTGAGCATGTTTTTTGTTCTGCAATTTTTTTTCATTCAACCACATAATATAAGCAGCTTTCCATGTCATTATATATATATATTTTTTTTTTTAAATTAAATCATAACTTTGTACATTGACACACTTATGGGGTTCAGTGTTCTACTTTGATACACAATGTGAAATGCTTACATGGAACTAAGTAACACATCCATCACAATTACACTCGTTTTTTTTTTTTCTTGTAGAGACAGAGTCTCACTTTATCGCCCTCGGTAGAGTGCCATGGCATCACACAGCGCACAGCAACCTCCAACTCCTGGGCTGAAGCGATTCTCTTGCCTCAGCCTCCCGAGTAGCTGGGACTACAGGTGCCCGCCACAACGCCCAGCTATTTTTTGGTTTGCAGTTCAGCCAGGGCTGGGTTTGAACCCACCACCCTCGGTATATGGGGCCCGTGCCTTACCGACTGAGCCACAGGCGCTGCCCTACACTCGTTTTGGAATGTACCATTGCATCATGCACATTAGGTGAAGTTCCCCCCAAATACCCTTCCTCCTCCCATATCCTTATCTTATTAAGTGCCTTCCACTTATTCCTTAATATGTGTATCTCTTAATTTATTTAACCGATATCCTACCGTTAAACATTATGGTTGAGCATTTTTTTCACATGTCTGTTGGTCATATGAATATCTTCTTTTCAGAAATACCTATTCATGTCCTTGGCTCATATTTTAATGAAAGTATTTTGATTTTTTTACTGTTGTTTGAGTCCCTTGTATATTCTGGATATTAGTCCCCTCATCTTACCCTTTCTACACAAGGGGAAAGAGGTCCATAGCAATGGCAGGAGTTACACCAGCATAGTCAACTATTGAGTAGAACCTAACTATTGAGTAGAACACACAGCTACTAAAGCCAAAAGGGGTAGTAACTAGAATGAAGAGGAGGCAGGGGAGAGAGACGTATGGTGGAAATCACCATCAGCAATGATTTCTGAATCCAAAGAAAAAAAATGAGGTGTAGCCTCTACCTGGACTGTGAATGTATTTTTCATTTGACTAGAAAAGGAAATGAGTTAATATCAGAGTTAAGAAACTTATACAAATTAAATGCAAAAGACATAAAAACAAACTGAAGAAAATAAATGCAGCCTAACAAAAGGTATTTATACAGTATTATACAGTATTTAAAACGTGACCATTTTGATGAAAAAAACCCAAAGGACATGGGTAATTTACAAAGAAGAAATATGAATAAAAAATACAGAAATGCTAAACTTCACTAACAGTAAAATAAGTGAAACAGCTCACATTTATTCATGATAATATCAAGTATCCAGAAAAGATAGCACTCATATATTGTTGTGACAGAATAAACTGTCACTGCTTTTCTTTAGGGCAGTTTGGTAATTTATGTAACGAACTTAGAGAACTTATCACTTATCACCAGTAATTTCACTTGCAGAAATTCATCAAAGATAATCAATTTAAGAATATTAATAATCACCTAACCATTTTTTCATAGTAAAAATTAAAAAAAAGTCTAACAATAAGAAAATTAAATAATATTTAGAGATGTCCATTGTACATCACATTAATAATTTGTTATTTTTGGATTAAGTCCACCTGAATTCAGTGAAACAGAAGCAGATTATCTGATGGGAAGAACAGCTTGGAAAGTAACAAATTTCAATAAACCTATGTTTACCCATCTGCAGAGTCAGCTGAAGTTTCCTAAATTGAAAAACAAACAAATGACAATAATGTAACCAGAAACAAAAAGCAAATACTCATAAAATTAGTGTCCATCTTATGCCTTCCAATGCTTAAAGAAAAATATCAAAAACTTAAACAGGAAAAAAAATGATTTTAACAAAAAAATACAAAAATATGAAAGTATATCAGAATCTCACAACAACTAGCATCCATAAAATTATCAAGATTATAAATGCTAACTTTTATTAAGTAGTTAGGTATGGTACTTGCCACATTTCTTTCTTCCTCTTTTTATTTATTTATTTTTTTTTCTGGTCTTTCTCTATCATAGTGACTGCCTAATTGGATGGTTTAGATATTTGGGTCCTTTTCTTGGTAATTATGTCAACTTTGTGAGAAAAAGTATTGATGCAGAGGAGAGCAAGATGGCGGCCAAGTAACAGCTTCCTTGCATCCGGGAGTCTGGGGAGATAGGACTCCAGGCATCTCTGGCTGGTGGGATCTGCCTATCATCACTCCTGTGAGGATACAGAAAGTCAGCGAGAGACTTCTGGACCCCAAGAAGAGGACTAAAACAGTGGAAAACTGGCAAGTGGTCGCATGTGTTCAATTGGTCTAAACCCGCCTTCAACTGTAAGTTCAGTAGCAGCGAGACTGCAAACGGGAAAGGCCTTAGTGAACTGTTTTGGTGTCTTTGGACTTGGCACTCAGTTGAACTGCCTTGGGGAGAGCCTGAGCAGGAATGTGGAGAATTTTGGCCATTGTCTAGGGCACCAGTCTGAGCCACTGAGCCAGACAGAGCTAATAGTGTTTGGCTGTGGGCCACAGGGAGCCATTGTGAACGATCTGCCCCGGCAAGCTCCACCCTCAGGGTCGCAGAGCTAGATTCGGGTGGGAGCCAGTAACCCAGCAACCGAGTAGCCTAAGGGTGGGGTCTGAGCCACCTTGCAGCCCTAACCCTCAGGGGCAGAGTGAGACCAGTTTTGGCACACTGGGTAAGTGGATAGCCACTTCAGCAGTGATTCCAGCGACAAGCACTTTCCTGGGAAAGCTTCTGCTCAGCAAGTTTACAAGTTCAAAGTGCCTTTTAAGTGGGCTGAAGAGAGACTTAGGGTGTCTACCTGCTGGGGTTTGAGAAATCAGCAGCCTCCAGTCATATCAGAACTGTGATTAACATCTCATACCCCAGAAGACCATGTGTTGCCCAGGCAATATTGAACAACATATACATACTGCTTTGTTTTTGGTTGTGTTTTGTTTTTTTTGTTTTTTTGTTTTTTTTTTGTTTGTTTGTTTTTGGTTTGTTTCTTTTTTGTTTATTTTGACGTTGTTGATGTTGTTTTGTTTTTTAATTTCAACCTTTTCCATACAGATCTTTTTTCTTTCTCAATTTTTCTAGTTTAATTATAATTTCCCATTGCTGCCTTTTTTAATAACTAGAACTTCATTTCTGCTAGTGTTTCTACCGCTATTATTTGGTTTTTCACCTGATTTTATCCCATAAAGTTTTCTGTTTGCTTGTTTTGGTTTGATTTATACCATTTTTGTCTTTCCTTTCTACTTGGTGGAGGTGGGGTATTGTGTTTGATCAGGTTAGCAAAGAGCTGCTGACCTCAAGGGACCCACCCAACTAGGCACCCCCAGAAGGTGGGTTTTTTTTAAAAGGTTGTGTCAAAGTACCCTACTGTACACCTATATTGCTCTGTCTCCCTCTTTCTGTGCCTCTCTTCTTTCTGTCAATATTCCTTTTACCCACCCCCTCTCCTTTCTCTATTTTTTTTTTTCTTTTCACTCAGTCCTCCTTTCTTTCATTCCTTTCTTGCTCTTCAACCTTCTCACCCTTCTGGTCCTATACCAAAAGGACTCATCTAACCCTTAGTCCACAGGCACGAGAATTTAAAGAGCAAGAGGAAGTGAAAGGAAAATTAGGGCAAGGAAACAGATAAAAGAAATCACTCATGAGGAAGAATCAGCAGAAAACTCCAGGCAACATGAAGAACCAGTCTGGAACAACCCCGCCAAGGGACCATGAGGTACCTACTGCAGAGGATTCCACCTATAAAGAAATGTTAGTAATGACAGAAAGGGAATTTAGAATACACATGATGAAAACAATGAAGTAAATGATGGAAACAAGGAAGGAAACTGCTAATAAAGTGGAAAATAACCAAAAGGAAATCCAAAAACAGAATCAAATAAGAGATGAACGATATGAAGAATATAAAAAGGATATAGCAGAGCTGAAGGAACTGAAACAGTCAATTAGGGAACTTAAAGATGCAATGGAAAGTATCAGCAACAGGTTAGACCATGCAGAAGAAAGAATTTCAGAGGTAGAAGACAAAGTTCTTGAGATAACTCAGATAGTAAAAGAGGCAGAAAAGAAGAGAGAGAAAGCAGAATGTTCACTGTCAGAATTATGGGACTCTATGAAGCGTTCCAACATACGAGTTATAGGAATTCCAGAAGGGGAAGAAGAATGCCCCAGAGGAATGGAAGCCATACTAGAGAATATTATAAAAGAAAATTTCCCAAATATCACCAAAGATTCTGACACACTGCTTTCAGAGGGCTATCGGACCCCAGGTCGCCTCAACTCTAACCGAGCTTCTCCAAGACACATTGTGATGAACCTGTCCAAAGTCAAGATAAAAGAAAAGATTCTGCAAGCTGCCAGGAGTAAGCACCAGTTGACCTACAGGGGCAAATCCATCAGAGTGACCGCAGACTTCTCTAATGAAACTTTCCAAGCAAGAAGACAATGGTCATCTACCTTTAATCTACTTAAACAGAACAATTTCCAGCCCAGAATTCTGTACCCTGCTAAGCTAAGCTTCAAAATTCATGGAGAAATCAAATCATTTACGGATATACAAACATTGAGGAAATTCTCCACAACAAGACCAGCTCTACAGGAAATACTTCAACCTGTTCTGCACACTGACCACCACAATGGATCAGCAGCAAAGTAAGAACTCAGAAAGGACACAACCTAACTTCACACTGATGCAAAAGATAAAATTAAGCAATGGACTCTCACAAAATAAGATGAATAGAATACTACCACACTTATCAATTATCTCAATAAATGTTAATGGCTTGAATTCCCCACTGAAGAGACATAGATTGGCTGACTGGATTAAAAAACAAAACCATCCATTTGCTGTCTGCAAGAAACACACCTGGCTTCAAAAGATAAATTAAAGCTCCGAGTCAAGGGTTGGAAGACAATTTTTCAGGCAAATGGCATTCAGAAGAAAAGAGGAGTTGCAATCTTATTTTCAGGTTCATGTGGATTTAAAGCAACTAAAGTCAAAAAAGACAAAGATGGTCACTTTATATTGGTCAAGGGAAAAATATAACAAGAAGATGTTTCAATTCTAAATATTTATGCACCCAATTTAAATGCTCCCAGATTCTTGAAACAGAACTTACTCAGTCTGAGCAATATGATATCTGATAATACCATAATGACAGGGGACTTTAACACTCCTCTTACAAAGCTGGACAGATCCTCTAAACAGAAATTAAACAAAGATATAAGAGATTTAAATGAGACCCTAGAACAACTGAGCTTCATAGACGCATATAGAACACACCATCGCAAAGATAAAGAATATACATTCTTCTCATCACCCCATGGGACATTCTCCAAAATTGATCATATCCTGGGACAAAAAACAAATATCAACAGAATCAAAAGAACTGAAATTTTACCTTGTATCTTCTCAGACCATAAGGCATTAAAGGTGGAACTCAACTCTAACAAAAACGCTCCACCCCACACAAAGGCATGGAAATTAAACAATCTTCTGTTGAATAACAGATGGGTGCAGGAAGAAATAAAACAGGAAATCATTAACTTCCTTGAGCATAACAACAAAACCTGTGGGATACTGGAAAAGCAGTTTTGAGAGGAAAATTCATCGCTTTAGATGCCTACATTCGAAAAACAGAAAGAGAGCACATCAACAATCTCACAAGCCATCTTATGGAATTGGAAAAAGAAGAACAATCGAAGCCTAAACTCAGTAGAAGAAAAGAAATATCCAAAATCAAATCAGAGATCAATGAAATTGAAAACAAAAGAATCATTCAGAAAATTAATGAAACAAGGAGTTGGTTTTTTGAAAAAATAAATAAAATACATAAACCATTGGCCAGACTAACGAGAAATAGAAAAGTAAAATCTCTAGTAACCTCAATCAAAAATGATAAAGGGGAAATAACAACTGATCCCACAGAGATACAAGACATTATCTCTGAATACTATAATACACTCTATGCCAAGAAATTTGACAATGGGAAGGAAATGGATCAATATTTGGAATCACATCCTCTCCCTAGACTTACCCAGGAAGAAATAGAGCTCCTGAACAGACCAATTTCAAGCACTAAGATCAAAGAAACAATAAAAAAGCTTCCAACTAAAAAATGCCCTGGCTTCACACAGAATTCTATCAAACCTTCAAGGAAGAGCTTATTCCTGTACTGCAGAAATTATTCCAAAAAATTGAGGAAGAAGGAATCCTCCCCAACACATTCTATGAAGTAAACATCACCCTGATACCAAAACCAGGAAAAGACGCAAACAAAAAGGAGAATTTCAGACCAATCTCACTCATGAATATACATGCAAAAATTCTCAACAAAATCCCAGCCAATAGATTACAGCTTATCATCAAAAAAGTCATTCATCATGATCAAGTAGGCTTCATCCCAGGGATGCAAGGCTGGTTTAACATGCGCAAGTCCATAAACGTTATCCACCATATTAACAGAGGCAAAAATAAAGATCACATGATCCTCTCAATAGATGAAGAAAAAGCATTTGATAAAATCCAGCATCCTTTTCTAATTAGAACACTGAAGAGTATAGGCATAGGTGGCATATTTCTAAAACTGATTGAAGCTATCTATGACAAACCCACAGCTAATATTTTACTGAATGGAGTAAAACTGAAAGCTTTTCCTCTTAGAACAGGAACCGGACAAGGTTGTCCTTTGTCACCTTTACTATTCAACATAGTGCTGGAAGTTCTAGCCAATACAATTAGGCAAGACAAGGAAATAAAGGGCATCCAAATGGGAGCAGAGGAGGTCAAACTCTCCCTCTTTGCTGACGACATGATCTTACACTTAAAGAATCCCAAAGACTCAACCACAAGACTCCTAGAAGTCATCAAAAAATACAGTAATGTTTCAGGATACAAAATCAATGTCCACAAGTCAGTAGACTTTGTATACACCAATAACAGTCAAGATGAGAAGCTAATTAAGGACACAACTCCCTTCACCATAGTTTCAAAGAAAATAAAATACCTAGGAATATACCTAACAAAGGAGACGAAGGACCTCTATAAAGAAAATTATGAAATCCTCAGAAAGGAAATAGCAGAGGATATTTACAAATGGAAGAACATACCATGCTCATGGATTGGAAGAATCAACATTGTTAAAATGTCTATACGTCCCAAAGCAATCTACCTATTCAATGCCATTCCTATCAAAATACCAACATTGTACTTTCAAGATTTGGAGAAAATGATTTGGCATTTTGTATGGAATCGGAAAAAAACCCGTACAGCTAAGGCAGTACTTAGTAATAAAAATAAAGCTGGGGGCATAAGCATACCAGATCTTAGTCTGTACTACAAAGCCATAGTGGTCAAGACAGCATGGTACTGGCACAAAAACAGAGACATAGACACTTGGAATCAAATTGAAAGCCAAGAAATGAAACTAACATCTTACAACCACCTAATCTTCGATAAACCAAACAAGAACATACCTTGGGGGAAAGATTCCCTATTCAATAAATGGTGTTGGGAGAACTGGATGTCTCCATGTAAAAGACTGAAACTGGACCCACACCTTTCCCCACTCACAAAAATTGATTCAACATGGATAAAGGACTTAAATTTAAGGCATGAAACAATAAAAATCCTCCAAGAAAGCATAGGAAAAACACTGGAAGATATTGGCCTGGGGAAAGACTTCTTGAAGAAGACTGCCATGGCAATTGCAACAACAACAAAAATAAACAAATGGGACTTCATTGAACTGAAAAGCTTCTGTACAGCTAAGGAGACAATAACCAAAGCAAAGAGACAACCTACACAATGGGAAAGGATATTTGCACATTTTCAATCAGATAAAAGCTTGATAACTAGGATCTATAGAGAACTCAAATTAATCCACATGAAATAAGCCAACAATCCCATATATCAATGGGCGAGGGACATGAATAGAACCTTCTCTAAAGATGACAGATGAATGGCTAACAAACACATGAAAAAATGTTCATCATCTCTATATATTAGAGAAATGCAAATCAAAACAACCCTGAGATATCATCTAACCCCAGTGAGAATGACCCACATCACAAAATCTCAAAACTGCAGATGCTGGAGTGGATGTGGAGAGAAGGGAACACTTTTACACTGCTGGTGGGACTACAAACTAGTACAACCTTTCTGCAAGGAAGTATGGAGAAACCTCGAAGCACTCAACCTAGACCTCCCATTTGATCCTGCAATCCCATTACTGGGCATCTACCCAGAAGGAAAAAAATCCTTTTATCATAAGGACACTTGTACTAGACTGTTTATTGCAGCTGAATTTACAATCGCCAAAATGTAGAAACAGCCTAAATGCTCACCAACCCAGGAATGGATTAACAAGCTGTGGTATATGTATACCATGGAATACTATTCAGCTATTAAAAAAATGGAGACTTCACATCCTTCGTATTAACCTGGATGGAAGTGGAAGACATTACTCTTAGTAAAGCATCACAAGAATGGAGAAGCATGAATCCTAAGTACTCAATTTTGATATGAGGACAATTAATGACAATTAAGGTTATGGGGGGGGAGTAGAAAGAGGGATGGAGGGAGGGGGTGGGGCCTTGGTGTGTGTCACACTTTATGGGGGCAAGACATGATTGCAAGAGGGACATTGCCTAACAATTGCAATCAATGTAACCTGGCTTATTGTACCCTCAGTGAATCCTCAACAATAAAAAAAAAAAAAGAAAAAGTATTGATCGATTTTAAAAAAGATTTTTTCTTTGTTATTCTTATTACTTTATAGTACTTAAGACATCACTTAAACAAGACTTGACAGAAATTATATTGCCATATAAAATTCATTATTACCTCCTCACTATAAGCTTTTATGTAAAATATTAAAGAGTATCCACAGTAAATACTAATTAAAATTGACACATAGACACACCAAGCCAACCCCTCCCAAGAGAATACCACATGGAAATACCCAGAAAAATTGACTCTTATCATGATCTAGTTATTAATAGTTGAAAGAAATTGTTTACTTTTTTTTTTAAAGAATATACTATTATGACATGTTTTTGGTCAAGTTACGTAGAGACAAAGAAACATATCTTGGGTTTCATACTAAATTACATGTATTAAAGATAGCTAAAGCAAACCAAATACCTGAAGGTATAACCACTATAAGAACAGACAGGTAATTCTTAATTGCCCATAGAAAATACAGACCTACAATCAAGATGGAAAAAGCTATTATAAAATCATTTAGGAAAGAGCATTCATTAATCTGAGAGAGAGGAAAACAATATAATAACAGCAACCAATAGCAAATTGAGAGAACTTATATCTAAAGAATATAAAGACAAATTTTCAATTTAATTGATAATACTATTTATTAATCTGATGCAAGTGCACATATAGGGCATTACATTTCTTTCTGTTAAGAGTCACGGTAGGGCTGGGTGCTGTGGCTCACACCTGCAATCCTAGCAGTCTTGGAGGCTGAGGCAGGTGGATTGCCTGAGCTCAGAAGTTCAAGACTAGTCTGAACAAGAGCAAGACACTGTCATTACTAAAAACAGAAAAACTAGCTGGTCATTGTGGCAGGAGCCTGTACTCTCACTACCCGAAAGTCTAAGGCAAGAGGACTGCTCTAGCCCAAGAGTTTGAGGTTGCTGTGAGTTATGCTGCCACAGTAACTCAACCCGGGGCAATGGAGTGAGACTCTAGCTCAAAAAAAAGAAAAAAAGAGTCGAGGTAAGATTTTCATAGTTTAAGTCTTGGGCTTTATAAGAAGAAATAGTAAACTCTTGTACTGGTTAAGATTCTTGAGCTTTAAGATATTCTAAGTCAAAGTCCAGTAAGACAACATACTTACTATTGCCAATACATTTATGTCACACACATAATCTGGTAAATATGTCCATACTTTCATCTCATTCAATAGGCAAAGGCTTGGGGTAATGTAAACTTCCCTGCAGTTTCATAAAGTGCCCTCGCTGAATGCATACCAACCCTAAATTACAAATCCAATCAGTTATCTGTAAATCCAGTTATGTAATTTTTGACACAAAATTATTCCCTGCCTCAGGGAAGCTCAGACTGCGTGTGTCTCCACCTTTGCCTTTCTTCACCGGTCTAATACTCATTTGAATGCTATGCTTCTTCAGCTACGGGTTTAGAGCAGCGGTGGGAATTCTGCAGCCTTCAGGCCATGTGTGGCCTTCAAGATCCTTACGTGCAGCCTTTTGACCAAATCCAAATTCAATTCAGAGTATCTGTGAAATAGAAGGAATCCATCCCCCTGATGACTCTGAAATCCTTAGGAAAAAATCCTAAACTTAGCATGTACTGGCAACTCACTCAAGCAGTTAATGACCATGTGTGAAAACTGGTGCTCACAGGAAATCCATAGAGAATTCCTGATGAGTCACGAGCCAAAACCAGAAAAACAGCAACGTGGCAGTGGTAGTGTTATTTCTTCAGGACGAAGAGAGAATTCAATTTATCCTCTTGAATTTAGTTACGGGCTTTAATTATTATAAAACTTAGAGAACAAAATGGCAAAAGATATCAATTTAATATTGAAATCCTGATTAAAAAGGATAATTTAGGCATATGGACCTAAAGATAACTCCACTTAGTTGTATCAATCACGGCCAGAAGATTTTTCTCAACAGTTTATTTCTCCTCAAAAGATACTAATTTCTAATTCTGTTTATCTCTTAAAACCAGGCTGTGGAATTAGTGTGTGTTTTTTTAAATTGTGAAACAAAATTGACAATACTTTCAAGAAGGTTGCAAACTCACAGCCTTCCTGTCATACATACACCAGTGGGCTTCTTAAAATGGGAACTCCATTTAAAAAAAAAAAAGGTTCTAAGTGAGAAATCCATTTAAAAAGCACCAAAGTGCCAAAAAAACAAAGCTCTTTAAACATACCTCATAGTAGCTCCGAACTGCATTGCAAAATGCTTCATCGGCTACAATTTGAGTTTCCCCGTTGAGGAAGGCCTGGAACCGTTCTTTCAGTAACTGCAACTGCTGTTTGTTAAGCTACAGGAAAAACAGAAAATAAGCTGATAAATGAGCCAATGAATAAAACGTCATGATTACTAAAAGTTACATTTGCTGTATGTGTATCTAATGATCTGACATTTAGAATTAACTTTATGGTAAAGAAAAATGAAAAGGTAAAATATCCTAGGACTTGTACTAACTGCTAGATTTTACAACCTTGCCAAGTCAATTCCTCACGTGCTCCATAATTCTGATATGAAAAGACAGACATCTAAATTTCTACTCCAGACACAATTCCTGTGCCTACCACCGCCATACTATCTCTGAAGACACAGGGAAAATCTAAAACACGGATAGTAAATTAACTATTGTACAAAATTCCCAGCTGTCCTAAATAGGGGAAGCAGGGAAGATAAGAACCTGGAGATGAAGGGATGATGTTGTGAACAAGAAGTAACAGGAAGAGAGGCTGTAGAGGACAAAGGGACCCTAGGAGAAAGAATCCGCTGGAAAGGATAACTATTAGGTGCCAGAAGTCTGGATTTCATGAACAAATAGACATCAATGCCTGGGTTGAGATAAAGGAAGGATTAATAGGTAGGAGACAAATCCAAAAAGAAAACAGAGACTCTGTAACAGGTGGACAGTGAATGCATCCTCAAGCACTTAGGGGAAAGAGCTGTGACCCAGGGAGGGGAATGCAAGTTTACAGCCAGATTTCCTAACCCTGGGTCTAGCCAGCGTAGTTATTACTGAAGGTAGGGTTGACACAGACTATGACTCACCAACCAGGTCTTCTACTTATCAGCACAGTCAGGGTCAGGGTCTTAACTTTTAGTGCCCAATGAAAAACGAAGATCTTTTAACCAAAAATTAAGAATTTCATGACAGCAGGAACAGAGCATTAAACCAAATATGGACCCCTTCTAAACTGGCTTACAAGTAATCTGTAACCCCAAGGTGCATGCCCATGAAGCTGGTCCTGGCTACAGGACTATTAGGAAAAGCATATTAAGTTACATAGAAGCATTGTTTTTCTTATGTATAACTGGAGAGAGAACAACATAGTCCTAGAAATAAAACAACAAATCCACAAATACATCAGGAATAGCAAAGGAGTGATCCTTTCACTTCATTCGATCCTCATCAGACTTTATTAAAGGCCTCAGTACAGTTGTGGAATCCACAGAGAGATACGAAGAATTGTGAAATACGCCGTGGATAGAATGCTTAAAAGATTAAAAAGACTAAACAAATTGGAGTGATTTGGCTTCGAAAAGAAGGCTGATGAAAAATAAGTTTGAAAGGCTTCTTAAAATGCCGTTTAAATATAAGGAAAACAAGCTCTTTTTTTAAAAACATGTGTTTTATTTGGGAGTCTAACAAACAACAGTTTGTAAGAAAACTTCTGCTGTGAGTAACAGACTTATAAAGAAGTGTCCAGTTGTACCCAGGTGGAAAAGAAACCCTCTTGCCCTGAGCGGTGAGGAGAGAAGACCAATCCATTTCTTTACTAATATCACCTTCATTTTAGGAGAAGCTAAACCAAGCTGAAATGCAGGAACATGGCCATTATATTACAATCTCCACTTCAATAATAGGAAGAAAAGGGAAGCAGGGGCATTTTGTGTATTTCTTTGTGAGTATGTACCGGCAAGGCAAATTAAGTCTATGACTTGAGCTCTTTAAACATGATTCACAATAGATAGAAATAAGACAGCGATTGCTCAGAGTGAGACGGCTGAGAGCATCGTAGTTGTCAAGCCCTGGGAATCACCTTGCAAACCAAGTGAAATAGCCAAAAGGGAAAACGCAGGGGAGACCAACCAAGAGCTGCAGGGGACCTTAATGAGTATTTGTTCCAACTCCTCCATTTGATAAATAATAAATATATACTATTCAAAAACTAGAACTTTTGTATTTTTTCTTTCAACTTTATTTTATCAAAGGCATCTTTTAAAAAATGTTTGAGAGACGAGGTCTCACTCTGTTACTCAGTCCAGAGTACAATGTGACACAATGATAGCTCACTGCAAAGTAAAACTCCTGGGTGCAAGAGATCTTCCTGCCTCAGCCTCCCCAATGGCTAGGACTACAAGCATGCACCATCATGCTTGATTAATTTTTTATTTTTTGAAGAGATGAGGTCTTGCTTTGTTTCCCAGCTGGGATCAAATTCCTGGCCTCAAGCCTTCCTCTATCCTTGCTCCCCTGCCTCAAATTCTGGGATTACCAGTATGAAAACTACCTGCCATGTCCAGCTTCAATGGCATTTTTTGTTCTTTACAAATTATTCTAAAGTGCTATATTTGCATTATTTAGTTTAATTGGCATATAAGTACAACTATTACAACCATGAGTCACTTTGTGGAGATTATAGTGTGAAAAATTCATGGATATAAATCAAAACAAGGAGATTTGACCAAATCACCTCCTTGGAAACTCCAACAAAGTTAAAACAGTTCACAAAATATGCCAGAGGTACCTAGCTAAATTATCAGTCCTCAACTTTTTGATGAATAAATGATAGTATAGTTATACTTAAGACATAAAATGGCATCAAATATTACAACGAAATACAAAAAGCTAGCAAATGGACACTTCATTAGTACAGAGAAGGGTCTACATTTTCACACAGACAAGACAGGAAAAGAAAAAGGAAATTAAACTTAAAATCTAACACTGGGGATAGCTATCAGAAAGTATAATTTCCTAAATGCTAGATGCCTTACCAAAATAAACTGTATCAGACACCCGTAGAGAGACTGCTGGAGCAGACCCCAGAAATAGACCCCAATACAATCAGCACATACCACAAAACACTATCTCAAAACAGGATCTTCACTGATTTGAGATGCTATACACTAAATGTTCATCTATTCACTAAGTGGTGATAGAATAACTTGGGTAGTCATCTGAAAAAAAATTCAATTGCACCATGCTGTGGTCCAAATGGATAAAAGCTTTTACTTTATAAAATTGAAGTCATGAAGGCACCAGAAAAAGAAAAAAAAACATAAAAAACATGGCAGATTCTTTTAAACATTGATATGAGGAAATTGTTTCTAACTATGGATCAAAATCCGTAAGACCAGTACAAGAAAGAAAGCTATAGACCAGTATTTTTCATGAGCATTAATATGAAATTGTCAACACAATATCAACAAATTAAATCCAATGATGTATAAAAAGGTATACAAAAAAAGGTAAAATGACCCACTTTCACCAAGATTTATCCTAGGTAAGCAAGGCTACTTCAACAGTCAAGAATCAGGTATGTAATCTATGAGACCAGTAGGTTAAAGAAGAAAAATCACAGGCGGTGTCTGTGGCCAAGGAGTAGGGCGCTGGCCCCATATACCGGGTGGCAGGTTCAAGCCCGGCCCCAGCCTAAACTGCAAAAAAAAAGAAGAAGAAAAATCACATGATCCTTGATGCAGAAAAAGAAGTAAACAAAATCCAGCCCAGCCATTCATGATAAAAAAACACGCAATATCCTAAGATGAGAGGGTAACTTCCTCTACTTGATAAAGAACATGTACACCCACACACTCTTGTATTACCTCTGTAAGCCTATTCTAATTTGGGGCAGCTATAAAAAATTTAAAATCTGCTTTTATACGGCTTCCACACAACTCTAGTCATGTACTATCTAGTACCCCAAAAATGCATAAATGTATTCATGATCTATGTGCATATGACTTAATAAAAGGAAAAAAAATACAAAAACACAGTAAATGATGAAACATCAGATAAAATAAATAAAAATTAAAGAAGTACCAAAAGAACAAATAAAACAAAGTCAACTAAGTGTTAATTTCATTCTTCAACATAGCAGACCAAGAATTTGAAGACAGGCACTGCATTATTTGGGAGTCTTCCCTTTTTTTAGGATAAATTTTTCCAGTTTTCCCCCAATATTCTGGGTATTCATTCTCCTAAGGATTTACTCCAGTTTGCCTTAAAATAAGCGTGTTAAATAAAATTAAGTACAATACTTGGATCCAATGGATCATAACTGTTCTAAGTTTAAAGATGTACAATGTTGGTATTAAAGCTTATTTTAAATCTAAATTAATTAAAATTTGTAGATAATAAGGTCCTTTGATATAAAAACCCCAAATGAGAGCACTTTGAAAGCTGTCAGATTAAGCAGATGAAACATACTGTGACAGCAATGCCCCTTTTAAAATGTCCTGAATAGATTGATCAACGTTCTCCTAGGACAGTGTGGCCGACACAGACCTGTGGGAGGACCACTTCCCACATTTTAAGCACTTTTTGTCTATTAATTCAGCCTAAAAACCAATTAACTCCTCTTGGCAGTCACATCGACTGACTCACACAGTGCTTATCATCCACAAAATCTAAAACATCCTTACATGGGCTCCACTAAGCCATGCTTCAGCTGGCTATATTTATTTGGTCCTACTGTTTCAGTTGATTTTATTTTTAGAATTCTGATTCCTTTATCCAATGGTCACAGAGATCTCATAGCTTTCTTATATCAACTAACATAACAAAGTAGTAACCATAGTCTTCATCCACGTCATTATAAAAATATTTACCAGTTGAGAATTAAGAAATGAATCCTAAATCTTGTCATTACATATACTCTTCCTGTTTGATAAAATTTATCATTTGTTATTTTTGGGGGAAGTTGATACTTTTTAGCCTATGTTTTGATTTTGTCCATATTTAGTCTTCTGACTATTATTATGTATTTGCCAATGAATGAATGACATTACTTTTTAAATAAAAAGAAAAATTTAACCAGCAGAAATCATCTAATGGGAATGTTTTAAAATGAGGGGCCAGGGAGAGGGGAGTAGGGAGGTAGAAGAGGTGTCCTTGGGGGCGGGATACAATTACAAGAGGGACTTTACCTAACAACTGCAATCAGCATAACCTAATTCTTTGTACCCTCAATGAATTCCAAACAAAAAAATAAAATTTTACAGAGCTTCTCATATAAAACCAAATTACAGAAACTTAACTAAAACACAAATATCATCACAAATATCTAAATACAACCAAAGAGATTAGCTTTAGAAAATACTTTGACAGTAAAGCTAAATTTTATAAATTGTGGCTGGCTGTGATACTTTATCCATAATAATAACTGCCACAGGAAAAACACTTCAGATTATAGAATTTGGCAATGTTTCATGTTTCTTAGGTATGTGTTGTGTATTTGTTTTTCCTTTTCCTTTTTTTTATTATTTGGGATTCATTGAGGGTACAAAGAATTAGGTTACAGAGATTGTATTTGTTAAAGTCCCTCTTTTAATTGTGTCCCGCCCCCAAGAGGTGTGCCATAAACCGTGACCCTCCATTCTCCTCCTTCTCCCCTCACCCCAATGCCTCATTCCCCTACCCCACCCTTTGTATTAGCTCATCTACTGCCTTCAGATTAGAATTGAGTACATTAAATTCTTGCTTCTCCTTTCTTGTGATGCTTTACTAAGAAGAATGTGTTCCACCTCCATCCAGGTCAATACAAAAGATGTAAAGCCTCCATCTTTTTTTATGGCTGAAGAATATTCCATGGTGTACATATACCACAGCTTGTTAATCCATTCCTGGGTTGGTGGGCATTTAGGTTGTTTCCACATTTTGGCAATTATAATTTGAACTGCAAAAAACAATTTAGTACAAATGTACTTATGATAAAATGATTAATGAAATTGAAAACAAAAGAATCATTCAGAAAATTAATGAAAAGTTGGTTTTTCAAAAAAAATAAATAAAATCAATAAGCATTTGGACAGATTAACTAGAAACAGAAAAGCAAAATCTCTAATAACATCAATCAGAAATGATAAAGGGGAAATAATAACAGACAACACAGAGATACAAGATTATCTCTGAATACTACAAGAAACTACATCCAGAAATCTGACAATGTAGAGGCAATGGACCAATACCTGGAATACCTCTCCCTAGACTTTACCAGGAAGAAAATAGATATCTTGAACAGACTGATTTCAAGAACTGAGATCAAAGAAACAATAAAAATCTCCCAAACAAAAAAATACCCTCGTCTGGATGGCTTCACATCAGAATTCTATCAAACCTTCAAAGAAGACCTTATACCCATGCTGCAGAAATTATTCCAAAAAATTGAGGATGAAGGAATCTTCCCCAACATGTTCTATGAAGCAAATACCACATTGATACCAAAAACAGGAAAAGACCTAACTAAAAAAGAGAATTTCAGACCAATTTCACTAATGAATATAGATGCAAAAATTCTGAACAAAATCCTAGCCAATAGATTACAGCTACACACTAAAAAAATCATTCATCACAATCAAGTAGCTTTCACCCCAGGGATGCAAGGCTGTTTTTACATATGAAAATCCATAAACATGGTTCACCATATCAACAGAAGGAAAAACAAAGACCATGTGATCCTCTCAAGAAATTCAGAAAATATATTCTATAAAATTCAGCATCCTTTTCTAATTAGAACATTTAAGAATATGGGCATAGGTGGTATAATTATTTTTTAATGTTCAAGTTAGATTCTAGCCTTTTCATTCTAAATTGTGGATCAACTGAAGATTTATGCCAGGGCCTTTATTACAGCTGCAGACCAGCCAACATGGTACTCAGGATCCCAGCAACCACCACTGTGCAGAGCCTGCCCTGACCTGCAGTTCCCATTGTGAATCTTAATACTCACAGTGGAGGCTGCATGACACCCTGGTGAGGAAAGGAGGTCACAGTCAAATTCCAGAGCAAAGTGGCCGGTGACCAGTGGGTGCCATATTTCTATGACTGGTGGGTGGGGAGGGGTGGGGTATGTGTATTTACCTCATACAGGTCAAAGAGCGGCAGGAAAAGAAGGGTGTTTCGTTTTTTTTTTTTTTTTTTTCCAAAAAGGTAAAAGGCTTTACTCCAGGAACAAATGTGGCTGAAAATGCACAAAGGCATAGATTTAAATAAAGACTGTCAATTAGATAGAGTGAAAGATATTAACAAGAAAAAACTAAAGGATAGATGTTATTTTTTTCCTCCCTCTCTGTTAACACTCTGGCAAAAACATCTGCAATCGAGGTGTCCAAATTTTTTTTTCTCTGCTGCACATTGAAAAAAGAGTTGTCCTGGGCCACACGTTAAAAACACAAACACTAGGGCGGCACCTGTGGCTCAAAGAGTAGGGCACTGGCCCCATATACCCACAAACACTAACAAAACCTGGTCCGTGTATAAATTTTTGTGATATCTGACACCACAGATAAACAAAAAAGGTCCTCAAAAACTCAGCATGTGGTCCTCAGGGCACGGTCTACGTCAAACCGCGGAGGCAACATCATCAGTGCCTCCCATGTTTCTGATGCAATGGAGCTCCCCACACTGCATATCAAAACAGAATAACAGAGGGGATCCATCCGCATCTTTTACATTATCAATCCTATCAGAGGCACTGATAATACATGTCCTATCTGAATAACTTTTCTTGCCCTCTTCCATAAGCAAGATAGTTGAGATAGTGACTACTCCCACCTAAGACTGTACCAGGTCAGATAGTAGATACAGCCACCCTCAAGTGACTAAGTTGAAGCCAATGAAATATAAGAAAATGGGAGCATGAGTTCCAGCCTCCTTCCACTAAAAGAGGCTAAAACCTCTTTCTCTCTTCCTGCTGGCTTGAATTTGATGTGCTGGTTGTAATGGTCACCATGACCCATGAAAATGGGTCAAAGGAAAATAAAGATTCTGAGACGCAGAATGTGGGACAGTGTTGCATCCTTGACTGCTATCTTCCAATTTCCCTGATGTGAGAGAGAAACATTCATGTGCACACACCCCTCTTATCTGGGCGTTATGGGTAACATTCAGTAAGTGGGAATATGGTACTAAATCCTATCTGTAAAGAGCCCAGTGAGGAACCCAGCAAGAAGGAAACTCTCATGCACTGTCCTTCCTTACGGGCAAGCTTTACCTTCATTTATTCTAAGAATTGTCTTTCCATCTGTTATTTCGCATGAAAAACTCTTTATCCAATGAAGTTGTCCCAGTGAACAGTTAAACCCAAGTCTAAGTGTCTGAGGTAGAATGAAAATAAAGTTATTTTGGTAAAAGAAAAAAAAACCTTTGGCCTCACAGTACTGAGAGAATTTAAGTCTCAAACTTACAAATATTGCTTCAGCATATTTTGCAATAAAATGTCTATTAACTGATGAGTACAAAATAACTAAATCCTTCTGCTATGTTGACAGCTGGGCCCCAGGCCAGGCTCAGTCCACTGCTAAGTGAATGACTTCTGCTTATATTTTCATTGCCTCTGAGGTGAACTCAAACCTCAGCAAACTACATGCCATTAGGTATTGGGTGGCAGGTGGGTGTGGGGGCAAGGGGTCTGGTGATACTAAACTCCAAACATTAAATCCATTAAATCCACGTGTTTTCCTGCCAGGCTGTACTGAGCACATTCCATGCATACCTCATTTTTCTTTTTTTAATTTATTGAGCTACAACTGACAGAAACTGTACATTTCTAAGGTGTATACATAACATTTCATGATATCCACCATGAAATAATTATCACAATTAAGCTAATTAACATAGTCATCACCCCACAGTCATCTTTTGTGTGTGTGTGTGTGTGGGAATCAGTAAGGTTATGTGTAACTTATGGGACAGTGGGATAAGTAATTAAGAGCTCTGGAGTCAGACTAATTCTGTTTATATCCAGAATCCTAAACAAGTGATAGGGTATTAAGAAGATCCTTTCATCTCAGTGCCTCAAGTTCTTCATATACTAGGAGGCTAGTAATAACTCATATCTACCAGGGCTATTGTGTTAAATGAGAGAACAAAACTACTTAAAATATATTGAATGCTTTAAAAGTGCTATTATAAGTGTATTATTAAATACATATTAATTTTATTTCAGCAATTGCAGAAGCCACAGATAAAAATGTCAAGATAAATGCTGATGAATAACAAACAACAGACGGATCCAGAACTGTGTTGTCCAGTACCAGGGTCACTAACCACGCATGCCTACTGAGCACTTCCAATGTGGCCAGTCCAAGTTGACATATGTTCTATGTTATAAAATACATACCAGATTTCAAATGCTCATTTCAACAAAAAGAAGAACATAAAACCTATTGCTAATACCTGTATATTGGTTATATGTTGAAAAACATTTGGGATATATGCGGTAAAATAAATTATTAAAATATTCTTTATCTGTTTATTTTTATGTGTCTTTAAAGCATTAAAGATACACATGTGGCTCACATGATGTCAACTGGACAGCAATGACGGAAATGTCTATGACGGTCATGTGTCCTTGGAAGACACAGTGAACAGGACTATGCTTCACCAAGCACAGGCATGAGCTCATTCACAGAGGCAGGCTCCACTGTATGTAAGCTCGGAGCAAGGTCTAGTACTATGACTGATTAAAGAAAAACTGAACAAAAGCCAAAAAGCAATGCCTCGGTTATACCAGGTGTTGTTCATTGTCAGAGAGTAAAGTAGGTGTTATTACCCCCCACCTCCCCCCAGTAATGCACACACTCTCTGGATGAGAAAACAGACTTGAAAGCTTAAGGTATCAAACCTGTTAGGTCATAGAAGTGGGACCCTAACTATCCTGAACACAAGGCCTCAGTTTTCACTCCCATCACATTCTCCCCACCCCACTGGCCTTTAATCGTCTGTCCCCACTAACAATACAAGCTTATCCAGAGAGAATGCAAAGCAATTATCACAAATAGTGAGCTCTTGAGCAACCACAATTCAAAGATGCATGCAGAGGTAGAGCGCTGAAAGAGAAACAGGAAATTATCAGTCATTCTGAGAAGTCCTTAGGGAAATCCAAAGTCATCCCTCCCTCTTGCCCAGCCACCTCTTAAGATCTGACAAAATGAAAGAGGCTGCACAAACAAGTCTTCCTGGAGGTGAACTACAGAGTAAAGGCAGGAAACGGGAAGAAGGCCAGCACACACTGTGCCACCTTATGGTCCTGCAAAATCGAAAACGTCTGTCTTCAGCTGTCAGAGAAAGTTTCTAGCCAATGCTCTCCTAAAAATAATTCTAGTGGACTATATCAAAGTGGATCATGAGGTGAATACCCTCTGGAAGCAATCTGATTTCCCTTTGACTACCCTTATTGTGTATATCTCTTAACAACTAGTAACAACAGCTGACTTTTATTGACCCCTTACAATATGCAACGCATAACTCTAACCTCTTTAGGTGGATTATTTGAAAGTCAGTTCTCTATGAGGTGGTGTCCTTGTTTCCCAAATGAAGAAGCCAGAGCCCAGAGAGGTTAAGAAAAGTGGCTCAGGTGGTAAAATATGGGGAGAGAGTCACCTGAGGGTCATGAGCTTGGGCACTGGCTTGAACTCTCCAAGTCACATTCTCTAGACTCCAGTCAAGACACAGGACGACCAGAGCCTCACAATGCCAATTATGTAATTTAATCAGCCTATGGACACGAGTAAAATCTCCCATCCTTCTCAGCTACCTTTGAAACTCTTACCATGCCTGTTCATGCCATTGTGCCTTTGTACAAAATGTTTGTTCCCTCTGGCTGAAATACCCTTCCTTTCACCTTATTCAGATGAAACGCCAGGAAATCTTCCTCTTGCCACTCCCCCAAATTAGGTCATCTTATCCTTTTTGTGTCCCTCCTATACCTCATACACACATCTGTCCCTTGCTATGTGTCCTTGCCCTTACTGGGGTACAGATTCCTGAAACATGGAAGTCAGTAAGTGCAATGCTTGCTGGTATGAATTCATCCCAGAAGAAAATCCACCATTCACCATTACTTTTCCCGACATATATCTTATTATAACCAGTGAACAAACGCTTGAGCAGTGAAGTGAGTGAAGAAAAGCAAACAAAGTCTTAGAAAAGAATTCCACGATAGCATTTGTGTTGTCCAAATAAGTTCGCGGCCAGACTGAGCGAGGCCCAAGAAGCAGCATTGGATTTCTGTGAGAGGCTGCAGCGCGAGGAGCTCGCTTTTGCAGACAATATTGTTCTCAGGCAGGAAGGACTTTGCGCCTCGGTACCATCTGGTATTTCATGGCAATGTTCCACAGGCTGAAGCTATGTTTGTAAGAAATTGGTGATTTTTATCTTCATCACAAGGATTGGGACAGACTCGGCAGCAGACAAGCATGTGCCAATCTAAAAGTTTAAAAATGTCCACCAGCTCATCACGCCAATGGCCCTTTCCAGTAGCAGATAAGTGGTTTGACAGAGCTGCTTTAAAAGCAGGAAATATAACTTAAAATTACTTTCCTCAGAAATGTTAGAAATTTTTGCTGTGTTTCTAAATTAGGTGTGTTATGGATGAAAAAATGGTTTATTTGCAAAGGAAGAGAAAAAGAGGAGGAAGGCCAGGGATTCTCAGCCCTCCATCCCTGTGGACCAGCTTCCTGACATAAGTAATGGTAGAATCTCCATAAGATGAACATGAGGTTTCATTCCTTCAATTTAATTTGAATACTTTTGAATAAAAGTAACAGAACCCCCTAAAAATGTCCTATTGAATAAAGAATGACAGGAGGTTATTATCACACATCTCAGTATGTCGGAAAGTAAGAGGGCTCCAGTTGGTTAACTGGGCTGCTCGGCAAAGTTTTCTTATCCATTCATTGGGGATGTCCAATCTTTTTTTTTTTTTCCTGACACATACTGGAAGAATAAGAGTTGTCTTGGCCCACACATTAAATACACAAATGCTAAGGAAAGCTGATGAACAAAAGATCCACGCAGACTTTTCATGGTGCCTGACACCAGACAAGCAAAGCAGCCCTCAATCTACCTGCAGCCCCTGGGCCACAGGGTGGTTGTGTGGGCCCCAAAGAGGCTATGAACTCTGTGAAAAGCTTCCTTACACAAAACTGAAGAAGAAAAAAATTTTATTCTGAGAAAAAAGTAAAAGAGGAGGAAACATTGCCAGTAGCAGCACGCTTTCTCTGTGCATGCCCCCCACGTGTCACTGGCCGTAATTAGTTCATGTGTTTACCCCTAAAGAAATCACAGCGGTGGCGGCGCCTGTGGCTCAGTGAGTAGGGCGCCGGCCCCATATGCCGAGGGTGGCGGGTTCAAACCCAGCCCCGGCCAAACTGCAACAACAAAAAAAAATAGCCGGGCGTTGTGGCAGGCACCTGTAGTCCCAGCTGCTCGGGAGGCTGAGACAAGAGAATCACGTAAGCCCAAGAGTTAGAGGTTGCTGTGAGCCATGTGACGCCACGGCACTCTACCCGAGGGCGGTACAGTGAGACTCTGTCTCTACAAAAAAAAAAAAAAAAAAGAAATCACAGTGATAAGGGAAATAGAATGTCATGACTAAGCATCTTAGACTCACCATGGGGACTAAGGACACATCCAGCCACCTCCCTATAATAGTGTGAGCCTGATATCTGAATAAACCCAAGGGTCTGTTAAGGAAAAAGCAAGAAGAAGGGTAACTAGAAAACAGTTAGGCTCCTAGCCCTGCTGCTCTGTCCTGGCCTTCCCAGAAAGGAAGCCTGAACTGGAAAAACGCGTACAAAAGACCAAGACTAATAGCTTCTACCTCCTATTTGAGTATTTCTCTAACAAATAATGAAATCCTATTCAGCACATAAAACAGATAGCTGCAACAACTTTAAAAATAACTTATTTGAAATAAGTGCAATCATATTTATTATTGCATTTATATGCATGCATTTAGGGACTCAAAATGCAAGGGTCAGACTACTCTCTTAATAATGAATACCAACTTATACCAATTCCTTTTTTCAATATTACAAAATTTAGCTGGCAAAAAATGCCATGATCCCTCCAACAGGTCATTACAAACATTTACATTAGCAAACTCAAGGATTTGTGAAGATTAAAGAGACAAAAGCCCTCTGCAATGCCTTTTACTGGCATTAAAAGACCTGAATACCTGTGCTGAGGTGACATAAATATTTGCTTTAGATTTTCCGATTATAAAAGCAATTCTGAATTTACATATAGAATACTACTGATAAGACAGACAAATTTTTAGCACATTTGGAAGGTTAAAAAAAAAGAATATGTAATCATTGTCCTAGTAATAGAGATAAGCAAATAAAAGTTTAATCTATCAGTTATAAGTAATTAACAAGGAAACAATAAACAAACCAAAACTAAAAGTACTTTAAAAAGAAGGCTGCCTCTAGGCCTAGTTTTAATTGAACAGCTATTTTCTACTTCACTGCTGAATTTAGCAAGCTGTCACATGCTTCTTTCACATCAGGTAGAGTTGCCAAGCTAAATCTAGGATCCCTATTTAAATTGAAATTCCAGGCAAACAATGGATAATTTAAATTTGTGTATTTTATTGTTATCTGAAATGCATTCTTAATATAACTATGTGCCATGTAATGTTTGGGATAGACACTGTAAAGTATCTATTATTTATCTAAAATCCTAATTCAAATGTAACTGGTTGTCCTACATTTCTACCTATATTGTATATTCTGACCCCCAACTCTAAGTCTTTGACAACTTCTTCCCTTTGTTCTTGGGATTGTCTAGTTTCTCTGCCCAGTTACCTTCATGTCTTTGGACTTAATAATGTCTCTTGGCTCCAGTCAGCTCCAAATCCTTAATCTTTTTAGTGCTGTCTGAAAAAGAAGCTCAAAGGAAACTGCCACAGAACTCAACACGCTGTGCAAAACTATAGCCAGACAAATAGATGAGATGCCACTGAGAGGCATGTGGATCACTTTTAAAGAATGAAGAACAAGTGAGCAAGTCCCAAGGACGGGTAGATGCCATCTCCTATAAAGTGTTGTTTGCTTTGTTTCAATGCAGGTACTGAAGAGCTACACAATACCTATTTTTTTTCTGAATTTTGGAAAGCAATACAGTTATATACTCCCTGGGGGAGTGTGGTGTTTAGCTAGGTTTGGGATTTGCTAGAGATAGCAATGAAGAGCTAAGAAATATACCCAAAGGTAAGGAGGGGTCAGTAAGTATATTTAGACTTACTTACGCAGCAGGCTGCTTTGCTGTAACTTCTAGTTTTGTTTGACTGACATAAATGGAAAGATATATACAGGATACACAGGATAAGATTCAAACCAATTTTTATATCAGGCTTTCCCTAACAAAGAAATAGGAGCAGAATCACTGCCTGGTTTGTGTAATTATGAATCATATTTTAAGATACAGGCACTTCTTATAACTCTTAACCTTTTGTCTACTTAGAAAACATGGCACATAAAGACAATTTCTCACTGGACATGATATAGGGTGGAACTGAAATAATGGGTCCCTAAGATTCATCCATCTAGAGAGGGGAAGCCTGGCCAAAATGCAGTGGAAACTAACAACTTGTTCTCCTTTACCTGGTGCCCAGGAAAATTTTTCCTCAGTCACAACCTAACCTTAATCTGCCTGAATCTTGTAGAAGGTGGATGACAATCTTTTGTGGTGACTTTACACCAAACCTACAAGAAAAGTTTTTTTGTAAGACAAAACCTGCCATATTGTAGTAAGTAAACATGGAAAGGGCTCCCACGGTAGACACAGTACAAACAAGCCTCCAAAGTCAGCAGAAACCACAAGGTGGAGATGGGTCACCTCATACTGAACTCCTTGGTGACCAAGTGCCCCACACACTGCCACATGATACACTGGTCCAAAGACAAGACCTACATGATACCAAACACATCAAGAAGGCCACTATGTAGTGAAATGCTACGTAACAAGCTATGGGATGTGCATTTTGGTCCTACACCCTGGTCTCTTGGTAAGAGGCAGGTGTCTCTTTGGCCCCACCCCATCTGCTGCCCACCTATGGACAGACAAGAGGGCCAAGTCAACTTGGAAAAGGGCAAGTCCTTAGCAACTCTCCATTAGCGTTAGAAGTATTATCAACTCCACCTTGTAGGATAAACTTAAATTCACAAAACAGATGTCCAAGAAAACTCAAAAAAGGAATTCAGGAAGCTAAAAACTGAAAGACATAATCTAGGATGTGAATAAATAGAACAGAAAAACTTAAATATTTTTGTGCTAAAATGGATCTGAATTTTTTCATACTGGAAGACATTATTCTAACATTAGTTTCTTTCTTAGTTAATTTCTCTTGCACAAAATTCTATTAACAAACACCATTTACCCTCTAAAGGCATCTATGTTATTAAATTATAGAATCACTGAAAATTATTTTCACAGCAAAGAATGGATAGCACACTCCCTTGCTTTCTGGAAGAGAATTCTAAACTCCTGAGTGTTGTAAATCCCTGAAATGTACCTGCACATAAGTGTAGAATTTGGCTAATAGGTAAGGTGGAAAAAGAATTATAATATCACACAGAAATTAAAGGATTACATGAAAAATTACAAATATAATTTATCACCAAAACTGTTAGTATATTATAAATAATTATGTGAAGTAGATTAAATGTCAAAACTTAAGACAAATTTTGCACAATCCAAAGACCTCCGTGTGACAGTCTGAGATTCATCACCTTTTCCCAAACATTAATCACACACCCTCCCTTTGCCTGTCGAAATGCCTGGTATTCTACAATGACAAATCTTAATAAGTTACAGTATTGTTTTCAAGGCCTCTTCCTTGAAAAACTGCCTGCAATAGGTTAAAATGTAAACCCATCAGTTTACATTTATACTAAAAGCATAACTGCTCACCGTAAGCTCACTAGGCTAACAACCTGCTCCTAAAGGAATAGGGTATGTCAAATCATAATTTTCCCCACTGTTTGGGAATTGGGAAAGGCAGATGAAAAGATGAGAGGGGACAACCAGATGATTGTAGAAGGAAAGGAAGAGGAAGCAAGGAGACACATGGGAGTGTATATAATCTGATACTGAGACTGGAACCTCTACACCCCAAAGGAGACATCCCAAGCAAGTAATCCGTGGACATTTTGGCATACGGCAACTTACTGCCCAGTCCCAGGGTAAAAGGATTACTTATTCCTGAAAATGATGGGTACCTATAAATTAGTTTCCTAATAGTGCTCACATCCTGCAAGCATGTTTTTGAATCAAAATCTGGTAGGATATAAATAACTAAGTCAAAGATAAATTCTCTAGGAAAAAGAGATGCATTTTTTCTGCTACATATACATGAAGCACAGAAATTTATTCTTACATTATTCCCTGTTTAAGCCTAAAGCTTTTTGCATCACTTCTCTTTTACTGCACCACCCTCCAGTTCCCTAACTGCATGCAAACAGGAAGATTTAAACTTTAAAGCAATTAACTGACTCACTTTGTAGTTAGAAGGACTCTGTTATCATTTATTATTTATTTAAACAGCCAGTAACTCAAACATTCAGCCACTATTTCATGAGAACCTATGACATAACAAATACTCTGACAGAAACGGAAGAGGTAAAAACAAAATAAGCCTAATGTTAAAAAACGGTATAGTTACATGGTGGGAAAAATACACCCTCATTTTCTAATCCTTTGTGAAATAAACAAAGGTACTTCAAAAGGAGTGTTCAAATATAGTTCTGATTGAATAAAGGAAAAGTTTCTCTTCCTAGGATCTTGGTTTGTAAAATAGTAGAGTTTAGCCAACAGCTATGGCTGCCAAAATTAGATGACTCATGTAAAGCAAGCTCAATTCTACATAGTACATAAACACACAAATGATGCAAGGGATTGCATGCTCTTAAGGACACATACAGACTCCACCCACCGGGGGAGGGGGTACCTATTTCCCTGAGTGAGTGTACAGCTTTCCCAATCAATATGCTGCAGGTCACGAAAGAGACCTTTTATATTTTATTTTTGCTTTACCCTTTTAAGCAACCATTCAAAAATTTAAAGCAGTTGAATTTTAACAATACAATACAATAAACATTTTCCCCCATAAACATTTTTAATTCAGCAATTTGTCATTTAGCAAGTAAGGCGTGGTACTCCCCACCAAAAAGAGGCTAGCTGTCCTTCCAAAAATCACTTCTCTCTTTCTCTCTCTCTCAACCTCTTGCTAAATCATTCAGTCAGTAGGATTAATTTAGTCACAATTTATCATCAAAAAAAAATTTTATTTTGCGAGAAAGCAGGAGGGGCTTTTCTGGGGGAGGGGCTTTCTCTGGGGCAATTACCTAACATTCCTCCCTTCTTATTAAAAATATGGGGTTGGCCTTGGGATAGGGGACGTAGAGTTCTCTCTTCTCTATTTCTACCTGCTAAGAGGGGCTCCTAGTTTTTAACTGGTCAACTAGAGGACGATTATGATCTTTTTTGTTGGGAGGATGTATGTGTGTGAAATCAAGTTGCCAGTTTGTTTCAGGAAGAAGTCCCCTAGCCTGAGCTTAGAGTATTGGTTAAAATAATAAAAACATTATGCCAGGGTCGGACAGAGACCAGCTGAAAACAAGACAGAGACACTTTGCCCCACCACACCAAACACGTCCCTAGTTTCTCAGGGCGTAGCACTATACGGGTCGTCAGCAAAGCTCCAGGGGAAAAGTCAAATGGTGTAAAATAATCATGGGCCAGAATCAGCAGAAAACTCTGGTAACACGAATAACCAGAGTAGATCAACCCCTCCAAGGAAAGATATGGCAGATGTAACTGAAGATCCCATTCATTAAACAGATAGCCAAGATGTCAGAAATTGATCTCAGAATTTGGATTGCAAACAAGATTAATAGAATGGAGGAAAATTTGGAATTAGAAATTTGAGGAGCAATTCAAAAGTTGGAATTAGAAATTCAAGGAAAAATTCAAAAGTTGTCTCAAGAATTCAATGAATTTAAAGACAAAACCACCAAAGATTTTGACACATTGAAGCAAGAATTTGCAGTCCTCAAAGATCTGAAAAATACAGTAGAATCCCTCAGTAACAGAGTGGAGCAAGCAGAAGAAAGTATTTCTGACATTGAAGACAAAGTCTTTGAACACTCCCAAACTCTCAAAGAGGAAGAAAAATGGAGAGCAAAAACGGATCATTCTCTCAGAGAGCTCTGGGATAATATGAAGAAGGCTAATATCCGCCTCATTGGAAATCCTGAAAGAGATGAAGTGGCTTCACAAAGCACAGAGGCCCTTCTCCATGAAATTATGAAAGAGAATTTTACAGACATGCCAAGAGATTCTGAAATTCTGATAGCAGACAGTTTCAGAACCCCAGCACGACTTAACCCAAATTAGACATCCCCCAGGCACATCATAATTAACTTCACTAAAGTTAATATGAAGGAGAAAATTCTGAAAGTAGCCAGACGTAAGAAAACCATTACCTACAAAGGGAAGAATATTAGAATGACTGCAGATCTCTCTGCTGAAACTTTTCAAGCCAGAAGAGGGTGGTCATCGACTTTTAATCTCCTAAAACAAAATAACTTTCAACCCTGGATCCTGTATCCAGCTAAACTGAGTTTCATTTATGATAGAGAAATTAAATACTTTAATGACATTCACATGTTGAAGAAATTTGCCATAACCAAACCAGCTCTTCAGGATATTCTCAGACCTATCCTCCATAATGACCAGCCCAATCCTCTACCACAAAAGTAAACTCACTCAGAAACCTTTGATCAAACTCCAACTTCCACAGTGGCGAAAGCATTAAAAATGTCCACTGGACTTTCGAAAAACTCGATACCCAAAATTTTACCAGAGTTATCTATATTCTCCATTAATGTGAATGGCTTAAACTGTCCTCTAAAGAGGCACAGGTTCTGACTGGATACAAAAACTCACATCCTACCTTAAAAGATAAATATAGACTCAGGGTGAAAGGATGGTCGTCCATATTTCAGGCAAATGGTAATCAGAAAAAGCAGGTGTTGCAATTCTATTTGCAGATACAATAGGCTTTAAACCAACAAAAGTAAGGAAGGATAAGAGTGGTCACTTCATATTTGCTAAGGGTAATACTCAATATGATGAGATTTCAATTATTAATATTTATGCACCCAACCAGAATGTGCCTCAATTTATAAGAGAAACTGTAACAGACATGAGCAACTTGATTTCCTCGAGCTCCATAATAGTCAGAGATTTCAACACTCCTTTGGCAGTGTTGGATAGATCCTCCAATAAGAAGCTGAGCAAAAAAATCTTAGATTTAAACCTAACCATCCAACATTTGGATTTAGCAGACATATACACAACATTTCATCCCAACAAAACTGAATACACACACTTTTCATCAGTCCACGGAACATACTCCAAAATCGATGACATCTTAGGTCACAAGTCTAACCTCAGTAAATTTAAAGGAACAGAAATTATTCCTTGCATCTTCTCGGACCACCATTGAATAAAAGTTGAACTCAGTAACAACAGAAATCTGAATACTCATACAAAAACATGGATGTTAAATAACCTTATGCTGAATGATACCTGGCTCATAGACGAGATTAAGAAGGAAATTGCCAAAATTTTTGGAACAACAATGAAGGCACGAATTATCAGAACCTCTGGGATACCACAAAGGCAGTTCTAAGAGGGAAATTTATAGCCCTGCAAGCCTTCCTCGAGAGAACGGAAAGAGAGGAAGTGAACAACTTAATGGGACATCTCAAGCAACTGGAAAAGAAAGAACATTCCAACCCCAAACCCAGTAGAAGAAAAGAAATAACCAAAATTAGAGCAGAATTAAATGAAATTGAAAACAACAGATCACTAAATCAAAAAGTTGGTTTTTTGAAAAGGTCAATAAAATAGATAAACCTTTGGCTAACCTAATCAGGAAAAAAAGAGTAAAATCTCTAATTTCATCAATCAGAAATGACAAAGATGAAATAACAACAGACTCCTCAGAAATTCAAAAAATCCTTAATGAATATTACAAGAAACTTTATTCTCAGAAATATGAAAATCTGAAGGAAACTGACCAATACTTGGAAGCACGTCACCTTCCAAGACTTAGCCAGAATCAAGTGGAAATGTTGAACAGGCCTATATCAAGTTCTGAAATAGCATCAACCATACAAAATCTCCCTAAAAAGAAAAGACTGGGACCAGATAGCTTCACAACAGAATTCTACCAAACTTTTAAAGAGGAATCAGTACCTATATTACTCAACCTGTTCCAAAATATAGAAAAAGAAGGAAGACTACACAACACGTTCTATGAAGCAAACATCACCCTGATCTCCAAACCAGGAAAAGACCCAACAAGAAAAGAAAATTATAGACCAATATCACTAATGAATATAGATGCAAAAATATTCAACAAGATCCTAACAAACAGAATCCAGCAACACATCAAACAAATTATACATCATGACCAAGTCGGTTTTATCCCAGGGTCTCAAGGCTGGTTCCATATACATAAATCTGTAAGTATAATTCAGCACATAAACAAATTAAAAAACAAAGACCATATGATTCTCTCATTTGATGCAGAAAAAGCTTTTGATAATATCCAGCATCCCTTCTCAGAACACTTAAGAAAACTTAAGTATAGAAGGGACATTTCTTAAACTGATAGAGGCCATCTACAGCAAACCCCTGGCTAATATCGTATTGAATTGAATTAAATTGAAATCATTTCCACTCAGATCAGGAACCAGACAAGGTTGCCCATTATGTCCACTGCTCTTTAACATTGTAATGGAAGTTTTATCCATTGCAATTAGGGAAGAAAAGGCGATCAAGGGTATCCATATAGGGTCAGAAGAGATCAAACTTTCCTCTTCACAGATGATATGTGATTGTATATCTGGAAAACACCAGGGATTCTACTACAAAACTCTTAGAAGTAATCAAGGAATACAGCAGCGTCTCAGGTTACAAAATCAACATTCATAAATCCGTAGCCTTTATATATACCAACAACAGTCAAGCTGAAAGAACAGTTAAGGACTCTATTCCATTCACAGTAGTGCCAAAGAAGATGAAATATTTGGGAGTTTATCTAACAAAGGATGTGAAAGATCTCTATAAAGAGAACTATGAAACTCTAAGAAAATAAATAGCTGAAAATGTTAACAAATGGAAAACATACCATGCTCATGGCTGGGAAGAATCAACATTGTTAAAATGTTCATATTACCCAAAGCAATATACAATTTTAATGCAATCCCTATTAAAGCTCCATTGTCATACTTTAAAGATTTTGAAAAAATAATACTTCATTTTATGTGCAATCAGAAAAAACCTGAATAGCCAAGACATTACTCAGAAATAAAAACAAAGCAGGAGGAATCATGCTACCAAACCTCAGACTATACTATAAATCGATAGTGATCAAAACATCATGGTACTGACACAAAAACAGAGAGGTAGATGTATGGAACAGAATAGAGAACCAAGAGATGAACCCAGCTACCTACCGTTATTTAATCTTTGACAAGCCAATTAAAAACATTCAGTGGGGAAAAGATTCCCTATTTAACAAATGGTGCTGGGTGAATTGGCTGGCAACCTGTAGAAGACTGAAACTGGACCCACACCTTTCACCATTAACTAAGATAGTCTCTCACTGGATTAAAGATTTAAACTTAGACACGCAACTATAAAAATACTAGAAGAGAGTGCAGTGAAAACTCTTGAAGAAATCGGTCTGGGGTAGTATTTTATGAGGAGGACCCCCCGGGCAATTGAAGCAGCTTCAAAAATACACTACTGGGACCTGATCAAACTAAAAAGCTTCTGCACAGCCGAGAACACACTAAGTAAAGCAAGCAGACAGCCCTCAGAATGGGAGAAGATATTTGCAGGTTATGTCTCTGACAAAGGTTTAATAACCAGAATCCACAGAGAACTCAAACATATAAGCAAGGGAAGAACAAGTGATCCCATCGCAGGCTGTGCAAAGGATTTGAAGAGAAACTTCTCTGAAGGCGCGCAGCCTACAGACATATGAAAAAATGCTCATCATCCTTAATCATCAGAGAAATGCAAATCAAAACTACTTTGAGATATCATCTAACTCCAGTAAGATTAGCCCATATCACAAAATCCCAAGACCAGAGATGTTGGCGTGGATGTGGAGAAAAGGGAACACTTCTACTCTGCTGGTGGGAATGCAAATTAATACATTCCTTTTGGAAAGATGTTTGGAGAACACTTAGAGATCTAAAAATAGATCTGCCATTCAATCCTATAATTTCTCTACTAGGCATATACTCAGAAGACCAAAAATTACATTATAGCAAAGATATCTGTACCAGAATGTTTATTGCAGCCCAATTCATAATTGCTAAGTCATGGAAAAAGCCCCAGTGCCCATCGATCCACAAATGGATTAATAAATTGTGGTATATGTACACCATGGAATATTATGCGACATGTAAGAAAGATGTAGACTTTACCTCTTTCATGTTCACATGGATGGAGCTGGAACATATTCTTCTTAGTAAAGTATCTCAAGAATGGAAGAAAATGTATCCAATGTACTCAGCCCTACTATGAAACTAATTTATGGCTTTCACATGACCCAGTTATAACCTAAGAATATGGGGAAGGAGGAGAGGGAGGGGAGGATGGTCAAAGGGAGGGTAATTGGTGGGATTACACCTACAGTGCATCTTACAAGGGTACCTGTGAAACTTAGTAAATGTAAATGTCCTAACACAATAAAAAAAAGTTTTATTTTGCATACACATGTATTTAGTTTTCATTGTAATTAATTGTTCCTGCTTTTCACAATTTTCCTTATTAGCATACAAAGTAGTTCATTTTTACATTCTTCAATTAATATTCCTAAGTTGAATTTAATTGTGTATTTATTGATATTTCTTTATCTACTATAACTTTTGTTTTATCAGTTAACTATAATATGACTTTTGAAGAAATTCGATAAATAAGTAGAAAAGTTTCCTTATAAAATAGTAATAATTAATGCAATTTAATTCAGATGATTTACTGAAGGGCCTTCAGAATATGTATTTTTCAAACTTTGTACCTTATGAATTTAATATCTATATAGTATGAATTTCCAAATTTTAATTATTAGATTAAATAAAAATTTATATTTCAGTATCTCCTAAACTGCTTTTATAATTTTTTGTGCAGTTTGTTTTAAAACATTCTTAAGAACATAGGCAAACTTGATTTTTTGGTTCATAGTGTCCTTTAGAACTTACTATCTACATAGATTAATCTTTTACAGATCTCTTTTCCTATTAAAACAGCCAACTTGCTTTTTCTTTTTAATCGAAAATGTCTTTAGATAACAGTAATGACGAAAAGAAAGTTTGCTATTAGTCAAGCAACACGATGGGGATAAGATCTTGAAAATTATCTAATGAACTAGGGTGTAAAAGTAGCATTTTGAAGTCAAGGTCATGAAATACATACCTAAAACCAAAATGTCTCACAAAAACTGTAAAATCACTTATCAGTTACATATTTCAAAATTATATTGTATTTGGGACCAAAGAAGCAAAGGATATTGAAAAGATAACCATTGTCAAATTTTTTAGAAAAGACAAAGGTATCACATGACAGAGACAACACTAATTCAAAAGATTATTTAATGAAATGAATTTCCATTACATATTAATGAATACCCAAATGTTAAAAATGATATTCTAGTTTAAAGAAAAATGAAAATCTCTGAAAAGGAATGCTTGGAAGAGTACTATTTGTTTTGCAACGGAACACCCAAATAAACTCCTGAGGATAAAATTCAGAGTGGCAAAAGAAAACTGGGAAGTGTAATCAGACATTATACAAACAGGGCCTATGTCTGTAGTCTGCACTGATAGGAATATGCAAAGGCTTCTACATCAAGAGCTTATTCTGAAAACATTGCGATTCAAGTAACACATAGTTCTCTTCCAAAGAAGAAGTTTCCCTAGATTCCACATTAAATTATGTTAACATAATAGTGAATATAATAAAATCCAAGCTGCTCCTGTCCCATCTGTTTTCGGCTTTTATGTGAAGAAATGAGATCAGAGCAGCATTTTTGGTGATTGTTCCCTACCACAGCATTCTAATGGTCCAGAAAGGGGTTTAAGTTTAATCAAGAGTTTATGAGTTATGAGTTTTTTGAAATTTTTTTGTTTAAGAGAATTGAAACACCCTTTTTTTTACATTTCAAATTCATTGGGTAATTATTACTTTCAAAGGTAACTAATTTAACTGAGGGAAGGAAAAGTGAAAGCACTAAGTAAAAATTACAAGAACTGCATGAATATACATCAACATGTACAAAATTCATAGATTCAAAACAAAAATTTGGCTTAGAAAAAGTAAGGTTAAACAAGTCACAAGTTGCTTTAGTTATCATTCGTATCCTAATACTATAGAGCGACATCTAAATATGGCTATATAATCATCACTATTTTCAAATTTTTGATATGAGAATGTTTAAATCATTTGACATTCATTTATCACATATATATCATTATCGAATATATATAATCACATTTGTTAGAAGAGATATCAGACTTAAAGAATAAGAAGTTAGATTTAAAAGAAAAAAAAAGGAAGAGATGTTAAAGAATATTTGGACCCTCGATATGTAATTGAATTCCCAAATATTTTTATGTTTTCCATGTTATCATCACGTATTATAAAGAAAATGGCATGAATTCTTTCTTCCAGCAGTCCCAGTCTCCTTAAATTTATGAATTAAGATAGAGAAGGTACCATCACACTGAGCAACTTGAGGGGGGCTTTTTTCAGTGAGCGACATTTGTTGGGCAAGCCTTGTATCTGCACATGTGTGGGGGAAAGCTCTGAAACAGGGCCCAAAGACAAACTTTTCAAATACTGGTCAGCTTCTGCTAACATAAGTTAGGCCTATTGTTTAAGGGCTCTATATTTTAACAAATTTAGCATCTCTAACTCCTCTATGACAACACAGGGAATGATAATGTCTTTAGTTGGGAGTCACTAGGCCAAACTCAGAACTCTAGTTTCCAGTCCAGATGCTTTATGATAATTTATGTTCCAATTGTAAGCAGCCCTCACATATGTATGTATCTCAAAAATGAGCTGAATTTGAAAAATTGACTAACACCCTAGTGTCCAAACTCTTGTTTGGACATGCAAATCTCTAGTTGAATTTTTTTTTTTAACCAAAACAACCCACTAGCAACTACTACATACTTGCAGACTAGAAGTACCTGCCTAAAAATTAGAATCCAGTGATGTAATACCATTTATTATGTCCCTGAGAAGCAGTATTTCATTGAAAAGACATGCATTCTTAAGAACGATGTAGCAGATTCAGCTTGCCAAACACATGATGAAAGATGTGGATTAAAATGTAAAAATTAGAAAAAAATCAAAATGCTATTTTAATAACCTAACTTTTTTTTTTTTGATCCAGGATCTCACTCTGCTGGCTGCGATAGCATGTAATGATGTCATCGTAGCTCACTGCAACCTCAAACTCCCAAGCTCAAGAGATCCTCCAGGCTGACTCACAAGTAGCTAGGACCGTGGGTGCCCACCACTACACCTGGCTAATATTTCTATTTTCCATAGAGTTGGTATCTTGCTTTGTATCTCAGGCTAGTCTCAAACTCTAGCTTCAAACGATTCTCTTGTCGTCAGCCTACCAAAGTGCTAGGATTACGGGTGTGAGCCACAGCATCCAGCTAGAGTTACATTTCTTTTCTGATTTTCAAAAGTACAAGCAGAAAAAGATTACCAGCACATTTTATCGTGGAAATCACATTGTAAATGGAAGTAGATAGTAGGGGTAGTGTTTCCGAATGGTCAGAAATTACTTTGGGTTTTACATAAAAGGCTATTGAAACTTCTGAAAATTATGTAGAAGAGCTAATTTCATCAGACTACATAGCCATTATACTGATTTATAGAGGACTTTAATGATTTTAATGGATTAACAGGGTGATATTCAGAAATGAGACTACAGGAATACAGAATTCTTTCTTGTCCAGACTTCTGCTATTAATCCAATTGTCACCACTTCTGAAGAAAGCCACTTATCATCATAATTTGATTTTAATATTACATTGCCTAATTCTATTCAAATTATATGGTAAACGTTTGAAGCTAGCTAAGGAAGAATCACAGTCTAAATAGGTGAGAATATAAGTCCTAAGTGAGAATATAAAATAGAAGCCAACTACAGCTCACATAAACTCTTTATTAACTAATTTAGTCATAAGTTTATATTCATGTGGGTGTAATTTGTATACGTAGACCCACAGCATGCACATATATATATATATATATATATATATATATGGACATAGGCATAGAGTACAATGAATAATACTACATAAAGAATATAATAATCAATTACACATTACACATAAACATATATTGGTACATCCACATTTTATAATTACTAAGTAAACTGTATAATTACCCAATCAACTGGGCACATAAAAATACATTAAGCACTGTATGTGCTAAGCAAACAAACAAGTCTTAGGTTTGGGGAATACAAAGGAAAGGATGGAAATATAATCATATTGTAAAACAATCTTCAGTTATGAAAATATAAAAATATAAAACTCTGCATGTGTATGTACTTAGGTGATGCATATTTATAAATATCTTCAATTACTAATTTGTTTTTCATGTTTAGTAGCAATAAATTAGCATTCAATTGTATATATTCCTAATAAATCTCGCTAAAAGCATATTTTCAAGACAAACTATAAGGATGAAAGCAATAAGAGTCAATGGCACCAAAGTTTGGGAAACTAGAAAAAGTATGGATAACCATTAACTGAACTAGCAGAATCCAGAAAGCTAAATTCTAACCTGATAATGGAAAGAGTCAACCGTGATCGATAGGATCCCCGAAAAAAATCTCAAACACTGTCAGCATCAAATACCTCTGGCACTGTACGGGTAAAAGTAGGTTTAGAAGGTGAATAAAACTCAAAGCCTTGTTGAAAGCAGTTTATGAAACATCCTTACATCTCCTGCCCAGTTCTACACTGCTGGGCAACAACCCCTCACCATCTAATAAAAAGACTGAATGTTTTATTTCTGCTCTGGAAAAAAGAGGGTCTCTAGCCTAGAAGATTCAGACATAACTGAAGGTGAATACAATACTGAAAACAAAGGAATTAAGTGAATATTAACATAAATATGTTAAGCACCAAGCTTTTTTCTCCACTCCCACCTGGAACATTGTCAGCCAGGCCAATATTCATCTCTGAGGAATTAGCCTAAAGCCAAGCTAAAAATAAATAAATAAATAAATAAAAAATAAACAAACAAACGTAACTGATGGCCAGGGTTCCTCCAAAATAATTAAGCCAGATCACAAATTAGTAAGTTTCACCTATATGCTGACAGCTTACAAATAGTTTTTGAATAACCTTAACTCTTGCCCAAGAGGTAAGAAAAGCTTTTAATACAAAAGCTAAAAAAATCAAAACAAGTAGTAAAAGGTAACTTAGAAGAACAGACCGGAAAAAGGTCAAAAATATCAACCACCACCCTACTCTAACTACTTATATGAAAAATAAAGGTAAACAACATGAAACAGGAATATGAAGCCATGAAAAAGTATTCAGAGTTAACAAGAAGGAATTGGAAATTAAAAATACAACAAAAGAAATGAAGTACTCAACAGAGGGGTTGGAAAATAAAGTTCAAGAAATCTCCCAAAGGTAGTGGGAAAAGAAGGATTTAGAAAATAAAAGTAAAAACATAAATCAGTGAATGAGCAAGGAAGTCCAACAGCTCAGTGGAATTCCAGAAAGAGCAGAGAGAACTGAAAAGCAAATCATCAACAAACAATTCAAGAAAATCTCCAACAAGGAAAACACATAAATTCAGAAGGCTGGGTTCCTAGGGCAAAGGATGGAAATTAACATGAATCAAAGCACATCATTGAAATTAGAAGATGAGAATTAGAATGGCTTCAGTCACCTCACCAGAAACTAAGGCAACGGGCAAAGGCTTCAAAAGTGAAGGAAACAGATTTTTACTTAAAATTCTTACCTGGTTTTTAAACTATCAGTTGAGTGTGTGAGAAAAAAAAAAAGACATGTTTCAAAATCAAGAACTTTAAAAATATTTCTCCATGCACGTCTCTCGGGATGCTGTTAGAGAAAGTATTTCATCAAAATGAGATACTTTTCCAAGAAAGAGAAGGATAAAGTTATAGAAAACAAAAACTTCAACTAAGGACAGAGGAATAGGGAATTCTCAAGATGTTGGTGAGGATCTTAAGGGTGATCTAGAAGCACCAGCCACAGAGGTCCCCAGTCCAGATGACAGCAGTTGTCTCTCATGGCAGGTTTGATGAAGGCTGTCGTCATGGTGCACACTCAGCTGTAGTTCATTGCCTTCAACCTTATGGAGCTATCAAAGAATGTGGGCCACCAAAACAAGGGAAAGGCCAAGAAAGAGAAAGATAGGAGGATTTCGGTAACAAGGAAAACGGCTCAGAGAAAGGACAAAAGGAATACCCCAAACAAGAACAAAGGAAAATTCAGAAACATCTAACAGGGTGTCCAACCTTTTCAATTCTCTGCTGCAAACTAGAATAATGAGTTGCCTTGGGCCACATATTAAATACACAAACACTATCAAAAACTGATAAGCAAAAAAAAGAGAAAGTCTGTGCATATTTTTCAGGATATCCAATACCATAGATTAGCAAACCAGGCCTCAACTAATCAGCAGGGCTGCAAGTTGGACACCCTGAAAGGTGACCCACAAAGCAAATAGCCCAGATAGTAGATAGAGATCTAGGAAAATACAGAACCACAGAAAAGAAAGAAAGAAAAAAAGGAAGGGAGGGAGGGAAGGAAGGAGGGAAGTAGGGAAGGAGGGAGGGAGGGAAGGAGGGAGGAAGGTTGGTTCAGTCAAGAGCTGTGGTTCATGCCTATAACCCCAGATACTCAGGAGGCTGAGGCAGGAAGATGGCTTGAGGCCAGGAGTTTGAGACTGCAATGAACTATGATTGCAACACTGCACTTCAGTTTGGGCAACAGAGATTTTGTCTCAAAAATAAAATAAAAATTAGAAAAGATGTGTTCCTGAATGTGACCAAATTTTTGGAGGGCTGTATTGAGAGGCATTCGGATATGATGGGAAAATTAGCAACTGATAGAGAAAATTAAGCACACATACAAGTCATCATTTGCTTTAGAAAAACAAAAGGAAAGAAATATAATCATATAGCACAATGATGCTCGGTTGCCAATAATATTTGGATATGTACAGTATTAATATGAATAGTAATCTGAGTCAAAAAATTAATACAACACTATGGAAGTAAAGAGAAACAATAGCAAAGGGGCTAGTGGGATGAGAGTACTAGATACTAACGCAAGATGACAGGAAATCTGCAGGTAATGGTTAAAGTTGACAAACTCAGCTACAGCAGTATATTAACATTACAGTAGAACCTCCGTAAATTAATCACCCAGGGACTGTAACAAACTTGTCAACACACAGAGGCGATCAACATAAGGAACTAGGTCTTTTGTACTCATCTGTACATGTGGTGCATGTGTGGTCTATGAGAATTAGGTCAGCTTAACAAAGTGGTCAGTGTAGGGAGGTGGCAAACTATGGAGGTTCTTCTATGTGTAGAAAATTTAGGAGCAATGTTATACAATTTGTATACAATTGTATAACGTTATACAAATTGATATATATAGGGACATCAGTAATATGAGCATGTCCATATTCAAAAAGGACTATATCACAAACATCCAAAATGTTTGAGTATAAAGAGTTCTTATCCATCTTAGTTCCTTATGCCTGGCACAAATAATAACAATGGTTATTACTGAAGGAATGAATGCGCCTCCCAACACAACTCAGCTTGGTACAATTTCACTGTTCCTCCTGAGATACAGAGTTACTCCCTGATTTGTCTCTTATAAATTTATTACAAACAAAGGGGCTCATTTGACACTTTGATGGATTATACAATTGGACTATACATGATCTAGCATGTAACAGAGTTCGGGAACTACAAAACAGTGTGTTGGCCAGATCAAGATTTAGAAGGCTCATGGTTGTATACTCCAGAGAAAGTCAGGGCTCAAGTTACAATTCCATTAAGTAGAGTCTCAAGAGCTCTAATTCAAGGTTTTAAAAAAATCCCATTTGAAAGCACATATAATTACATATATATTTCCTCCTACTAGAAGATGATTTATTACAATGGTCATGGAGAATTCTGGTAAGCTTATACTGCCTACTGTTGGCCTGTATTAAAATATGATACATTAATAAATCCATTCTGGAAGCTAAAGGTAGACAGTCATCATCCAGAACCATGACCAGAACATGGTCGAAATCTAAACAAATGCTTGATGAGTACCTGGAAGAATGACACTTCAGTTAGTCCCTGAGAGATGGCAGAGGCACCTAGGAACTCATGTCACAAGCCCCCAGACTCCACGTCTGGACGAGCATGTCATCAGCTGCATCTGGGATACTGATCTTCCCATAGCACCTGCTCCAGTAATAATGCTACAATGTCTATTTAAAATAAAGCTGTCTACAATATTTCTTCAACTAGAGCAAGCTCCATTCATTAGGGACACGGTATCTCCTGGGTACAGAGGAACATACAGAATAACTGTAACAATTCTAGCAGTTGAAGTAGTAGCTAGCAATAATTGAAAACCTGGTGTGTACATGCAATATGCTAGCTGAAATGCAAATTCACTTAACCTTCAAATACAAACCTATATGGTGAACTTTTTTTTTTTTTTTTTTGCAGTTTTTGGCCAGGGCCAGGTTTGAACCCTCCACCTCCAGTATATTGGGCCGGGGCCCTATTCCTTGAACCATAGTCGCCACCCTAAATGGTGAATTTTTGATCTCTATTTTATAGTTGATGAGACATACTTGTCAGGTGATAGTCCCAAGGTCACACAGCTGCTGGCTGTGGAGCTATTATACAAATCCCAGGTTTGTTTGATTTTTCACTTAAATTCCTCTGTCCCTTATGAAAGTAAATAGATAATGTCTTGGTCTGATTTGTGTTTCCATCACAGAATACCTGAGATTAGGAAAGACATAAAGAAAATTATATTTGGTTCACAATTCTGGAGGTTAGAAAGTCTATCTTCGGGCAGCCTATCTGGGGAGGGTCTCATGCAACTTTAATTCATGGCAGAAAACGGAAGGCGGGTTGAGTGTGTGCAGAGACCAAACACGAGATGGAGCAAGCAGCTCTCGTGCTAACTAATGCAGTCCAATGAGAGTAAAAACTTACTCCAAGGAGATGGCATTAATACATTCATGAGGGAGCTGACCCCACAACCAAATCCACCCACTAGCCCTCTCTCTCAATGCTACCAAACATAATCAAAGTTCAACATTAGGTTTGGAGAGGGAAAACCACAATTGAGCTATAGCAGACAATACGTAGAAAATTTCTGAATTATTTGAACCAAGGTCATGCAAAAGCAATAAAGTGACTGCTAGCCAGGAAAATAATTCAGAAATATTTTATATCAATTTAAGAATATTTCTACATCTCTAATCATGTTACCAATATGCTAGTTTACCACCCTCAACCAAACCTAATGATTGCTGTTATCCAGCCTTAAAGACCATGTTGTTGGACCCTGGGGCAGAAAAATGAAAAGAACCGTCATTCCTTTCACCATTTTTATAAGGACAGATTCTTCGACAGAAAAACATGCCCTTTAACACCAATACAGTTTTGAAAAGCCATCTTGCTGACACCTGGGGAAAGGTGTTAGTAAGGGTTGATACCACTATAAAAGACACTAAATCTCAAACAAATAAGGACTATTTTAAAAGCTGAATAAAAATACTTTATGCAGAGATATGGAAAAATGCATGCCTGGAGACCTTGACATCCTAGCTGAGGGGAAGAGGGGTGGCAGGTAAAAATTCAAGCCCTATAGCAGAACTGATGTTAAACCCCAGCTCTAGAATTTGCTCACTGCCTTTACTGGAAAAGTAACTCACATCCTCATATTCTCTAAAGCTCTGCTTCCTATATATGAAGTGGGAATAACAATAGTTTCTACTTTGCAGGACGGATGTAAGAATGAAATTAACTAATAAATATAAAGAACCAAGACAAATATTTTAAAAAGTCTAGCATTTAGAAACTACTTAAATTTTAAAAATCATTATTCCCTAGAACAATTTAAAAATGGATTCAGGAGAAAGCTGCTTTCCGAAGTAGGTTTCAATGCACACTCTTCTGAAGCAGATACTTTCAGAATTTTTATTTAATTACTTTTTAAATACATAGTTAACGTCCTTGTGATTTTTTTCTCCCCTCAATAGCTAAAGGATCTTCATTTATTGAATGCTTCCTAGGTTTCAGATGCTAAACTGAAAATCCTTTTTTTCATCTAATCCTTACAACTCTGTGAGGCTGATGTTATTACTCTCATTTTATTTTTTTCTTATTTTTTGAGACAGAGTCTCAAGCTGTCATCCTGGGTAAGAATGCCATAGTGTCAAAGCGCACATCAATCTCCAACTCTTGCCTCAGTTTTTCTATTTTTAGTAGAGGCGGGGGTCTCACTTTTGCTCAGGCTGGTCTCAAACTCATAAACTCAGGTAATCCACCCACATCAGCCTCCCAGAATGCTGGGATTACAGGTGTGAGCCATCGCCCGCCCTTTTAAAAGTAAGAAAACATGGACTCGGAACTTAAGGAAACTTCCCGTGCAGATAAACATTGGAGCTGGGATTCAAAACCCAGGTCTGTTTGATTCCAAAGTCTAGGCTTTGAAATATTGTGCTACCTAACCCCTTATTTCCTCAGAGACCACGGTTGTGCCAACCATAGTTTTTTTTTTTCAGGAAAGTTAAGCTTCTCAGTTGGAGAGAGATTACTGTATGATTATTTCTAAAAGGAAAAGTCAATAGTTGAGAGAGGCATTCAAAAGCACTCAGGGACACCCACAAAGGCCTAATTCTGTGCAGCTGGCACACTCTTGCCCCTTTCTCTTATTCCCTTTGACCTTCTCCTAGGCGGTGTGTAAATGGTTTTAGTAACTGTAAATTAGTCATTTATTGATATTCCAAATAATATAATCCCAAGCACCTTTAGTAAAATGTGATAGTGGAAGCTATCACTAATGTGAAAAGCTTTCAAATTTTAAGTCTATTCATTAGATTGCAGTTAGAATAAAGAAATCATTTCCTAGAACTTAGATAATCACTCCATTGAAAAATTCAGTTTCTAGAACTCTGGGTTCCTTCCTGTAACTGACCTGCTGCCTCTCATCTGTTATTTCACTAGGGAGACAATAAGCTTGCATTCCTTTTTGTTCACAATTCTAGAAAAATACAGATGGCTAAAATGAGTGTCTGGCCTTACGTGCAGCTTCTATCACAGTTTGCAGCCTGTTGCCAATCACAAAATAACAAAGGGAAATGCGGTAATTAAAGCTAAACCTCTTCCTTAATAAAGTAGGGTTTAAAGCAGAAACCTTCAAGTTCCTTTAATTGCTGACTTGGCTGAGGGAGATAAACACCTGGCATGTATTAGTCAGAGAAAAACAGTTGATCTTGGGAAGCCCAGATCCAGGGCTACGGCCTTCATTTCCTCTTCACTGTTAGTAATGCTACTGTAGCAAAGGTGAAGATAATATAGAGATTTAAGTTAGCCATGTCAGAAATATACAACAAAGCCATATATACAATCTAAGCAAAATCATCCAGTTAGAAAAGTAAGGATTAAAAAATATATATTCCTCTTTGTTCCAAAACTGATTTAAAATATTTCTAAAACCAAACACAGGAAGCTGATAGATGATTACTTAATCTTAAGGTCCAAGAAAAGAGGAACCCAAAGGCTTTAGAAATGCTATGCTACTTTACCCACTGATCATTCAGTAGTGATATTTAAAACAGTATCAGACTAGTATTCTGATTTTTTTAAAGCTGAAAACAAAATGCCTACAAAAAAGGACACAACATTGTTTTCAATTTTGCAGAAATAAAATGAATGCTATTTTTAAAATTTCCTCTTAGATGTGAAGAAAATCATATTTCAGATAATTATGTAAGTAATAATTCCTCTGCAAGCCATAGGTATAGGCTTATAAGGAAATATTTTCCCTTTTATGTCCTGTATTTCAGCACTGAATAGCTCAGAGATCCCACGTAGTACATAAAGTCACAAGCAAGCAGAGAAGATACGTGTTTATTCTGAGAAGAAAACCCAAATGAGGAATGACAACCAAATGGCAAAGCACAGAGTTGGTGGTGGCAAATGGAGACATCTGAAAGACAGCACCTGCTGGTGAGTGCCACTATCAAAAAGAAGTCACAGGGGCCCCAGTGTGGGGGTCTAGATCACAGCAAGACGCCATTCAAACTGCACTGTCAAATTGGGTCTACGCTTAACGTGAGACACATCGACACATCTCCCAAGAGTTTTAGGGACTCAAGGGAGTAACTGAGTGAGACAACTATAACTAATGTAACTTTCTGCTCTCAAGACAACACAGCTTAGTTTTACACATATTGGATAAGAGAACACTTAGTTCTTATTTTTCTGTCAACACATGGTTTTAAAATTCATAGCTGAAAGTGAAGAGTCCATATCTCCTTCTCTCTGTTCACTCCAAATTCGTAAGAGGCCGGAGGTTTCTATACTTTGGAAAGGGCACACTTGGACCCACAGCTCATCCTGGCACAACTGTGAGGACTCACTGAGGCCTTCAGGCCACAGAATCTCTGCTATTCTTTAACTCTACCTCTTTTTGTTCACTGCAGAACTTTAGACAATGATTCACTGGAGGCTGCACAGGGAACAGAATAGGGAAGCTGAGACAGAGAGGTGTCCAACAACACCAGCTATAATTAAAGGAACACAACCTAGAACCAGGTCTGTCTGAAGAACTTTTAACCCTCAGGACACTTTGAATCACAATTAATGTGAATGCTGGCAGGGCCTGATGGCTCACACCTAGAATCCTAGCACTCGGGGAGGCTGAGGCAGCTGGATTGCTTGAACCTGGGAGTTTGAGATCACCCTAAGCAAGAGTGAGACTCTGTTTCTACCAAAAATAGAAAAATTATCCAGGTGTTATGGGAGGCACTTGTAGTCCCATTTACTTGGGAGGCTGGGGCAGGAGGACTGCTTCAGCCCAACAACTGGAGGTTGCTGTGAGCTGTGATGCCATAGCCCTCTACTGAGGGCAACAAGGTAAGACTTTGTCTTCAAAAGTAAGTAGGTAAATAAATTAATTAATTCTTAATTAATTAATAAGAATGTTGTATATATGATCAGTTCACACACTGCCAGCCACACAAATAAATGTTCATTTCTTTTTCTTCTTTCCTATCCCAATTATCACCTCCCCCACCATGAAATAAGTGGGAAAAGAACACAACACTATTACGTGTCTAGTGAAAGGTACTGAAAATATGAGGGATCAAGAGGAGCTCCTAGATTAAAACCTAAAGGAAACCCGTCACTTTAAAGAGTCAGAAGAACCATCTTCCAACTTATTCAGTGACAAAGTGACTTCCTTAGAGAGGAATCTACACAGAACACAGTATCCTCTGCAGGTCACAACAGTCACATAGAGTCACAAACTCTAACTCTCAGGCTCCCAGGCTCACTCCCCCTGAGTTCAGTTCCTACTGGAGAATAAGGTACTTTTGTTTCATCTGATGGTCATTTAACAGAATAAACACAAAAACACGAGAAAGACTTTACTGCCTCTTCAACCTAATGCCCTGAATAGCTTGAAAGAGCAAACACAGAGATCAAGTATCTCTAAAACTCTCCAAAGAACATGACCTGGCTTCTGGCCACTGCGGATCCAAGAGTGTCCGCAGTGTGCACGGGACACACTGGGCAGCCCTGAGGAGCCCACAGGATGCATGGGGCACCAGTGGGCAGTCCTGAGGAGCCCCACGGTGTGCACGGGGCACCACTGGGCAGTCCTGAGGAGCCCCACGGTGTGCACGGGGCACCATTGGGCAGTCCTGAGTAGCAACCATCCCGTCACATGGCAGAAGCACCAGCAGCTGCAGCACGAGCTGACACAGGGCACTCGGCAGGTTCCCGGGCCTGAAGGAGTGAAGGACCTCAGAGTGTGAAGCGCAGGTCCGCAGGAAGATAGGCAGCACCCCCAAGGCTTCATCAGCCTTTATTCAGGCATTTCCAGATATACTGAGTGACGGGAAGCTGAAGGAAATTCTGAAGCTGCAGACATGGCGAGTTTAATCTTGCTGCACACTAGAATCAAGGAGGTTTCTGAAAATGCCCGTGCTGAGCTCCACTCAGGGAATGATTTAATTGGTCTAGGGCAGGGCCTAGATGATCCTGGAATTTCTAAAGCTGTCCAGGGGACCCCAACCTGCAGTAGGAGCTGAGAGCCACACACAGCCTTGGGCTGTTCACGTGTGGAGATAGGCTGCTTAGAGTACTTTATCATGTAGGTGTTGTGAGTCATTAAAGGATTTGCAATGCTGTTGTAAAAGGATTGGATTTATCTTTTAGGAAAAACAGGCTAGTAGCTGTGAGGAGAGGAAAAGACCAGGCTACAGACACTACACACTATAACGTAGGCTGCGGGCAGTCTGTCCACCCCCGCCCTAGGCAACCACCCAATAAATACATATTGAATCTCTGTTATTAAGGAGGCACAGTGAATAAGATAAAGAAAGCACACAACTGGCTCTCGAGGAGCTCCCAATGGAGAAAGAGGCAAAAAAACAATTAAAATGCTGGGCAGTCAGAAGAATAGAATGGGACAACACCTAAAATCAGCGTGAATGGCCAAGATGTTATAAAACATGTCCAAGATGAAGTGGATTCCAAGCCAAATAGGAAGCTGTCGTGGCCAAGCAAACAAGGCAGCAGATCGTTCTGCGCTATGGGAGCCCCGTATCATCTCTCTGTAAATCAAGTGATGTCACAAGGCTAAAACAAGGGAAGCTATGGAGCCCGAAGACAATCCAGGAGATGACTCAGTGAAAGAGTTTCACCTTCACAGCAAAGGTGATGGCACGTCACTGCTCAACTTTAAAAACTGAACTGGCATCATCTGCTTTGTGTTTAGAGAGAAAAATAAGTCTGACAGAAAAATGGAAGAGAGACGAGAAGGAAAAGTACTATGCAAAGACATTCTAAAAACCCAGGTGAAGATGGTGAGAAATAGTGAGGAGATGAGTAGGGGCGGAGATTTCTATTTACTTAGTGGCAGGACTGGTTTCGAACTGATACACTCCATATGGAGGAAGGTTTAGAATTAAGTTAGAATGACGAAGTAAAACCTCGAAGATGGGACTAAAGAACACAGGCAGAATGTGGGATGTGAAAACTCGAGAAAATTGTTCTTATACTAAATATTTAAGAGAAAAAAAGTGAATCAATTACATTATTTACTAAGACTAGGTCGTATTTCCTTAAGAATGGTGTGTTAAAGTAAATATTTGATTAATATATCACTTTGATAAGCTAAACTTTTTGAAAACAAACTGATCTTAATACATGCCCAAAAGTTATTGCTCAAACTCAGTATCTGTTCCTTTTATTTCTTTTTTTTCAGTTTTTGGCCGGGGCTGGGTTTGAACCCACCACCTCTGGCATATGGGGCCAGCGCCCCACTCTGTTGAGCCACAGGCACCACCCTGTTCCTTTTTTTTTTTTTAAGCAAATAAATCAATATTGAGGATAATAAATAAATATTAAGGTAACTCTCAAAATAAATAGCTTTCTAATAATGAGTGAAAATTAATGAGTCCCATTAAAAGCCAGAACAAAATAATGCACTTTCATTTAGATGTAACTTTCTGTCAAGAAAATCAGAATTAACAAAGTAGCTACTGGAGAATGAGTAGCTACTGGTAAAATCAAGGGCTATAGTTCATTTCTCCCCAAACCAAGAGCTTTCCCATATAGTAAAAACAATTATTTAATGTAATAGAAAAATCCACTGCAAAAGAAATCACAAACTAAAATTAAAAAAAAAAAGGCTCAAAGATTCTATATAAAGAAAACAAATCTTTACTGAGAGATTTAAAGAAGGCTTAAAAATTGGAGAGACATACCATATGTTTCTAGATGGAAAGCTTATGTGAGTTCTTTCCAAATCCATATGCATAATTATAGCAAATCCAATAAACACAATGAACTCCTTTTACACCTGGATGAAATAAACCATACAAAGCCACATACACAAAAAAATAAAGGTAAAAATTCTAGGCTCTTGACAGGAAAGGACTTACCAGGCAAAGGAGATGACAAGGGACCAATGAGTGTAAATATGCAAAACTTGCTTATCAAAATAGATACTAAGGAAAACTGAAAAGCAAACAAATGACTAAAACAGGACCATATAAAATGGGTACAATGTTAATAACTTTATCACAGTTATATCTCAATAAAATGAAGGACAGAAGACACGCACCCTTCATGAGTTAACAAACTTTTTAAAGTTAAGTCCAATCGCTCTATAATGAAAAGAAAGCACACTAAAGTAGAGTGTTTCTATTGATCAAATTAACAAAGATTTTAATATCATGATGTTCAACGTTGGAGAAGATGTGGTGATGCAGGAATTTTCAAATCTTGATGAGCATAAAAACAGCGCATTTCTGAAAAGCCTGTTGCCTTACAGCCTAACGACTGCTTTATACTACTTGAACATGTAACTCCTTTCTATAATAAATCAATCTCAGCAAGATAATTGATTCAAAATACCAGTGTTCATCTTATTACTTAGTGCTGATAATTATGGCACCAAAGGAACAGCAATGAATTGCTAATGATATAAAAATGGCAACATTGACTTTAAGGGTATCTAGTCTAGTAAGAAAGATAAAAAGAGATAACTTTAATATTGTGCATTAAACACTCTGAAGAATGTAAAGGGTGTCTTGGCACAAAAGGAATACAACTCAGACAAGAAGTTCAAAAGAGGCATCCTAAAGGAAGTGCAGGATTCATACAGACTATGTTCACGTGTAAACACTCATCCTATGTGCTGTGCAATAAGCAAGTATGACTTAGCAGGCCTTGCTTTAAGCTCAGAAAAAGGTTGGCATATAAAATACTTTTTAAAACCCTCTTTTGTAGTTGTACTGAACTACTTTTCTGTAGCTGTATTTCAAATTCTCACTCCAGTTTTCTTGCAAAGCTTTCCTTAAATCACCTTTCACATTTTCAAAGAATGGAGGCAGCTTGTGCTCACTCGTTTTGCTCTCTGAGGTCTGGCGTTCATGCTTTCCTTCAGCCTATTTGTTCTGATGTTACAAATTTGCTTGGTTTTCTGTCTTGCATGAGCTTTGTATATTACAGGTAAAGTTTTTATTAATAGGCTGAAGAAAAACAATGCAGTTAGAGATACCAAATTACAGTCTTGTAAGCACTTTCGATGTTAAAAAGGACAAAGAAAACTTTTCCATTTAATTTTCTGTTTCAACCACTGGCTACCGCTGGGTATATTCATCTCTGTCTAAATTATTAAAAGTTGATTTTTAAGTTAAAGAAAATCAATGTTAAAATTTACTCAAGTCTTTTCTACAAAAACAAAACACACACACACTCTGGAAACATACTAACTGACAAAAAATCATCTCAAGCCAATTTATTTCCTTTAAAGTGTAAAAAGCTGTATTTTTTTCTTTTCTAAAAATGGAACAATGTGTTAACACAGGCTTATATTTAGCTATAAGAATCAGAACCATTTCCAAGGAAAAGTTAGTTAAGACTAGTTTCTAAGCCTGAACTCATTTATTTTGAGATCACTAATAGAAGCATAGGTTAGAAATTCACTACCAAGTATGATTTCTCCACTTACATAACCTTTCCTATTATAGAGTTTGTCTCTTATCAACCCTAAAGCCTAATTTCACATTTGATATCCTCATTGATCCCAAAATTATTTAGAAGAACGCTTCATTTCTGTTAGGTTAGCATTTTTAGTCATTATAAATTTCAAGTTTAAATGGATTTTGGCAAATAAAGACAATTATGTCTACTCTTGAATATTTATTGAAACTTCCTTGAGGCCTAAAATATACATTCAGTGTTTTTAACTGTTTCATGGGCATTTAATTTATATTACCTTTTTAAATCAATGATATGTGTCTGTGCATATATATATATATATCCACAAATATTCAATGTGCACCCACTCTAGATTTTGAGGGTAATAGTCAAATCTGCTAAAATTATTTATATTTGCTTCTTTGATCTATCAAATTCTGGAAGAATTATGTTAAAAGTCTCTCAACTATTAATCCTTTTTTAAAATACAAAATAACCTATCTAGAAGTTTTAGTCTTATTTATTAGCTGTCATGTTGTTCTAGATTATAAAAGTTTTATGTAATTATACTCATTCTGGGTATAATGTGCCTTTTATCTGGGAGTGATATTAAAAACATTTAAGGAAGAGTTAAACAAAATGTTTGTGTAAAGTCTGAGGTTTTACTGTATTTGCAAGATAATAAATTAGCCTACCATGGTTTCATAGATACTGGTATAAGTCATGACACTCCTGGGTCACAGAGAAAGGACGTTGTCACCCACAAAACAGAAGGCAGCCTCAGCTTCCCACTCCCATGGGCTCTCTGCTCTGCCAGGTCCCACAGGGGTGATCTGAGGTGGCCCAAGTGGATATTACATAGAAAGTGGGTTTGTGTCACAGAAATGCCAGAAGTTCAAGAAAGGCCAATTTTTTTTAAGGGGCTACTAGCAAATCTATCTAAACTTGGCCTGAGAGGAAATATATTTAACACCCTGATTAGGAAACAAATTAGCCCACTGCACCAGGGGAAGAGTTTTATGTGCATACACCCACATGTGTGGCTATACATATATTAATATTGCATTTCTTTATTAGTGGTTACCTTTAAATTAGCCTATTTAAAAATGTATTTACTTATCCAAATTAAGACTTTATATGATCATTTCTCCTAACAAAATATGATCACAAACATGGTTTTAATTTCCCTTATATACCAACTTCCTGAATTTTATTCACATTAGATTTCTAATTTTTTTTATTAGCAGTGAAGTTCTTGAATTCTGCCAATCTTTTCCTAACAATTGCGTTAAACTTCATAGCTTTCTTATGAAGTCATTTAAATGTAATCCTCAGTTTTACTAGTTTCAGTATTTACTGGTATTTCTTCTATTCCACTTTTTTCTTATATTCCTTATTACGATTCTCTTTAATTTGACACAATACTTTTTCAGGTTCTAAATTTTTTCTAGTAAAGTTAGATGAGTATAAACTTTCCTAGGCCTGCATGATAGCAACAAAAGATGTATAAACAGGTGTATGTGTATACAGTGTCTGTGTGTATGTATATGTGTGTTATGTATATAAGGTTCCTAGGCCTGTATAATAATAAAAAAGGGTGTGAGTGCATGTGTGTGTGTAATTATGAGTTGATCTTAGTGACCCCCTCTTTACGACTGAGTCTTCTACTCATAACCATCCCACAGCAACATCTTCCGTCTCTGTGAGTGCTAACAATTGATAATACAACTTTGCATATTTTTCTCCACGATCATAAATTCTATAGATAAAAATATGCACACAACTATATATAGGCCTAGCAAAGTTTATGCTCATCTATATATTTTATATATATATACACATATAAAATATATATTTATATTTATATATATTTATATAAATGAGTATAAACTTTCATAGGCCTGGATGATAGCAATATATTTATACTTACATATTTATATTTATATATTTATATTCATATATATTTATATATTATATTTATATATACTTATATATGTTTATATGTTTATATTTATATATTTATATATTATATTTATATATATTTATGTTATATTTATATTTATATATATTTATATATGTTATAATTATATATAATACTAATATATACATATATAAATATAATATAAATATATAATATAATATATAATAATATAATGTATATACATTATTTTCATATACCAACCAACCACAGAATCACAGTGCAAACACTAAGCCTTTGTTTCACATTTGAGCTGGTACAGTTCTGCTTACCGGTCAACTAAGGTGACTATTCCACTGGTTTCATTCTGAATTGGGTGCAAGGAACAAAAGGCACCAAAACATGTTAACATGTTCTGTATGTGGTAGAGGTCAGCAGCAGTCAGGGAACAAAGCCCAGACCTACAGCACATTTCAAGCCTCTGCTCACATCATTTCCACTAACATTCCATTGGATAAAGCAAGTCAGAAGGCCAAGCTCAAATCCAGAGGACAAAAAAGTAGATTCTGCCCAGAGTGGACAAGATGGAGAATGGGCATTTGCTGAACAATGATCTTCTAAAGTGTGATACTCATCCACAATATAGTACTGAACATAGACTTCTTGGTTCATGATTTCCCCCTCTCCCATAAATATTCGCTCAATGTCTTCAAGATTTAAATCCTACAGGAAAAGCAGGAGTTTCCCATGTAGAACCCACTGATGTATGCTCCAAGGGCCTTCATTTTTTATACCCTGTAAACTGCCTTCCCTCCCCCCACCCCACATTGTACTCCAGGATCTTGCCACTTTGAACCTGTGGACTTGCTTCTGGGTGAATCCTATTCACCGGCTTCATTGGTTCCTTCCCAGGCAAGCCCATTTCTTGTCTGTATGGGATCAAACACCAGTCAACACGGATAAGCTTTCTTTTTCTGATCCTGACAGTTGAAGCATTGCTAAAAATTCCTCCAAATCTTAGTTCCTTGCTGGCATCCTTCCATGTTTTCCAACATTGAAGTTGTTTTCTAATTTTTATATATTTTTTGGTCCTTTCAATATTTGTAGGAAAAATGAGGTAAACCTGGAGGCTCAACTTATCTTGAAATCAGAAATCCAGAAGAGAGACTATAATAGTTTTTAAAATACTATTTCTATATACACATATACACGTTTACATAAATACATAAATATAATCACAATCACAATTGTTTTTAATATACATCTATTTTCTTTTCTGCTTGTCTCCGTTAAAGGAGCTCAGGAAAATTCACTGCAAAATACTGATTCTTTGGTATAAAGAGGATTTTGAATGAAAGGCCCTCAGAGATCAATAGACCCTTGGAAAGCACTTTCCCTCTGTCTGCATAAGCCAGACTGACCCATCAAAAAGAACGACTGACTTTCCTTCCCCTCCCTGTTATTTCAATACATTGCAGGAAGGAAAATCAAGAATGCAACTAGACCTGGCCCAAATAATTTTAAACATTTAATACCTATGTCTCAGGTTAATTTACAAGTCAATCTGTTTCTCTCATCCTTTCATCCTCCCTAGAATTCATTGCCCCAAAACAGAATTACTTATATTCCTCATAGCCCCTTCTCCTCTTAAAAGGATATTTTTATAAATATCTGGATCCCACTGGGATATTGATTGGGTAATCACTCTGTATTCTCCCCTTGTGCATGGTAAATAAAACTCTTCCTTTTATTAACGGGCCTTAATTATGAGTTGATCTTTAGTGACCCCCTCTCTACGACTGAGTCTTCTACTCATAACCATCCCATAGCAACATCTTCCGTCTCTGTGAGTGCTAACAATTGATAATACAACTTTGAATATTTTTCTCCACGATCTTAAATTCTACAGATAAAAATATGCACACAACTACATAAACTACATACAGAAGGATTTTTAATCATGGCCATTGCTCATGTTTTTTAAAAATGGGAACAAAGGGATAGCCTTGCCAATGAAATAACAGAAGAAAAGTTGTCTGATCCACAGTCTGTAGGTAAGGCTAAGATCAATCAGATGATCTCTCATTAGTTGGCTCCCCATGAGGTTCTGTTTTCACAATCATGTCACATTGAGATGTGAAAAAAAGCATGGGGAGACAAGGGAAATGTAAATTATCCTCTTACATTCACCAGCCCTATAGAGTAAAATGCTTTCAAGAGTATTGTTAAACAGCCTTGAAGGGCTCCTGGGTGGATAGTGCCCAGCCCAAAACCGTTGGTTCAAGGGAAAAATCACTGACAAGTTCACATTCCCAGTGATAATCCTGTCTCCAAGGGAAAGAAAAAGTAGAGAGAGTAGAGAGGCCAACACTTCTACATCTCACACTGCTTCTGTTATCAGCCTGCCGCTAAGAAAAAGAACCAAGTGGGTCCGTCGGTTTAACAGCTGTACGCTACCACTGGAGCTATAGCCATAACTCTTCTGCCTCCCCTTTATAGCTCCTAATAGCCCCAGTGGCTGCTTTTCTATGCTTACACCCCTCCCCCTTTCACAGCCTTGCTGGCCCATTTTCAGTTTAGAAAAAGTAAAATAAACTTCTCCTTCTTTCTATCCTAACCTTGGTTTGGAGAAATCTTTTTCAAAGTCTGCGTTCACTAGATTGCACCCTAACAGGAACATCACATTTTTTTCATAGACTGTGTTTCTTTCACAACTATACCGCCAAATATCTCCCACCTAACCCCACCCCCCTGTACCAGGATTTAAATCTAAGCCATTCTTATAAGGGCTGTATAATATAAACTGTGGTGCAGCCATGTACCATGTACTATTATTATATAAAAACAGCATCTATACTGGTTTCAGTTTTACGTCACTACAGATAATGCGCCCACAACTACTCTTACACATGTCCTTACTTAAGGTTGTTTTTTCATTCTATGGGATTGAATCTCATATGTGGTAAGGCTGGCCCCCAAAAGTAGATACATTTAATTTTAATAGATTTTGACAAATTGCTTTATGAAAAATCATGTACGAGAGTATTTCCTTACCACATCCATGATAGACAAAGTCTGATGGGTAGAAAGCAAACTTTTTTGTTACTTTGTTGATAAATTTGTTGATCATTTACATTTGCTCTCCACTTAACTATTTATTTCTTACCTTTTATCCTACTGTCTCTTTCTTGTCTATTACAAAGAAGTTTTCCCATATAATCACTACAAATACACTGTCATCTACACTACATTTGCAGGGGGTGGGGTATCATCATCGTAGTCCATCAACCTTGGTATATGCTTTTCTGCCATTCAAAAGATGTTTACTTCTCAAATATTTTCTCTTCTTTAATAGTTTCTCTGTTTCTAGCCTCTATAACAAGGTTTTTATTTCTCCATTTATCTCTTATCCCATTTTTACTTTATTTTATTCTGACACATAAGAGAATTCATGTTTATTTACTTAACCTGTGTCAGCATCACTCACAAGGAATCTATCCTTTCCCAATCTATCACTTTCCTAATCAATTATCAACATTATCATGTTCAATTTTCTTCCATTTGAAAATATACTTCTAGATTTGTTTTACTGACCAACTTATATATAATAATACATTGATCATATTTAATTTATAGTATTTTATTCAAAGAATATTCTAATTTGAGTAACCAATTTCCCTTTTAGTAACTTTTCTTTAACAGGCATTTTTCCCCCACAAAAATTTTAATTTTTTCATCCACTATTTGCATGAATGAAATCATGGATGAAATGAATACAAAGGCTTTACATCTGTGTATTTATTTCGGTTGATTTGACATTCACATGCTATTACATCTTTCATCTAAGAACAAGAAATGGCAATCCATTTGTCAGATTTAATTGTATGTCAAAAAATTTACTTTCTTAAGTCTTATCTTGTTAAATGTGCCATTAAGTCTTTTATAATTGTATCTTTATCCTAAGTAGAATTATTTGCACTTTCGTTTTTTAGATGCTTAGGGTCAGAATAAAGAAAAGCTATTGATTTTGTATATTTTTATTACATCTAGCAACTTTATCAAATTCTCACAATTCTACTTTTTTTCTTTCCTAAATTCCTATGGAAGTGACATCGATTAGCAAAAAGGATATTCTCCTCTTACAATGCTTTTGCAGTACAATGACTATTCCATTTGCCTAAATCTTCAAAGAAATGTAAAAATAACTGGGCAGTTCAATGTACTGGCTGTTACTGAAACAAATATTTATTCAAAATTTTGAAGACTGGTTTAAAATTTCTTTATATTCCTATTTTACTTAATTTTTATTGGAAATATATGAAGTATATTAGTATATTGATGAAGTATATCAATATATTCTAAAAATGTATTTGGCCATCTGCATCAAGTGTACTGGATGTTATAAATTATGTGCATGAATTTTTCTATTCTAATTACATTTTTTGCTTAAATTTTATCTAATATATTGTTTGGTACCCCCATATTTTTCACTCATCTTCAAAATAAACTTGCCTTTTATAGTCACTTAATATTTTTTACCCTACTTTTTCTTTCCTTATGTTTACTTTATCAACTTATTTTGCATATCCCTGTATCATTTGTATATATTTCTGTATAAACACACTAAAGACAACGCAATAAATAGCAAATAGCTAGGTTTACTTTTATAATAGAGTTTGGCATCTGGCTTTTATTTTTACAATCCAACCTATTCATATTTAGTATAATATTAACTCATGTGGTTGATTTTATTCCTTCCCTCGCACACTGTGTGTATCATGTTATATGGCTGTTGTTGCCTTTCCTTATGTTCCAGGGGCTGATCAAGTTCTTATTTTTCCCTCGTTAACTTGAAAATTCTGCTTTATTCTTTCATTCCCTTAGTGGTCACCTCATTTCACTCATTCTCATAATTAGATGGTGTGACTCTATTCTTTGAAAATAACATGACCACATCCATTTAAATACAATGTACTTTTCCCCACCATGACTCATATTTATACCCTATAGCCTCTGGCAAGCTCAGTTTTTTTAGAATAGTTTTATTTCCACTCTCTCATCCTCCTAAGATCTTTTTAGAATGCATCTATTTTTCTGTTCACCATTCCTAACTTTTTGGTTGAAGGGTATAGTTTGCTCTTAGGTTGTCTAAGAAGTTCAATATGGCTTTATTTTGCATTTAAATTACGAATCCCCTAACATCCATTTAAGTTGAATTTCTAAATATCCTTGCACTCACGTGTTAAATTTTGCTGTGACTGAAGACAAAGTAAGAGTACACAGCTATGATTTAATATTAATAAAAAAAGAACAAGAAAAGAAAAATTTATTGTGACTATTTCCTCTTCACGTTTTCCCATTTTCAAGTCTCTGCTCTGGTTCATTTAACAACTACCCTGAAAGGGGATATGTGGGTGATCCTCTGAATTATAACATATCTCCAAACTCCTTTCTTCACCTAGGCAGGTAAATGACCTAAGTTGATAGCAGAACTTTTAGATTGGGGTTCATTTCTCTTAGTTACGTCCTCTCCTCTTTTCCTAACTTGTAGAGAGAAAAATCAACGCCAGGCTGGTTCCCACCCTTCATCTTTTCCTTCGGGTAACTTGATTCTTTTTCCTGGAACCATCTATATTATTAGAAAACTTAAGAATTTTACTACAATATGTCTAGACATTGGTCTCTTCTCATGAGGTGAGCCTAGACCTTACCAAGCCCCTTTAATTTGCAGGTCAAAATCTTTCTTTAGCTTAGGTCAGGAATATTGTCTATTACCTAATTATCTTCTTTCCTATTTATGTTCCTTTTTTCACCTTACTGAACTCTGATTATTTTCAAGTCTCTGGGATCAATACTTTATGGCTCCTATCCCTCCCACCCCCTGAGATTTCTCTTAATCATCTTTCATATTTTTCCTCTGTGACTCAGGACATTTTTTATACTTGATCAACCAGGAAAATAAATCAGGTCTCGGCAGTAATTAGCCTTCTTCTCTTTAACTTATGAACGGTATCATTTCACTAGGAACCATTCTTAAGATTTTTTAGGTGTTGCAAATGAATCTCCCTAGGTATTTTATCTGTTTCAAATGTTCATGTCTCTTCCAACATTGCTACTTCGTTTTACAATTTTTTCTATTTGGTTTTCCTCTCTTTGCTTGCAGGTCATCTTCAATAGACTGTCACGTTTGGTGGCTCAGTTCTGATTGTCTGCTGTCTAATTTGGCTGCACATTAGAATCACTTGGGGAGTTTTGTTTGTTTGTCATTGACAATCTCTGAAAGAGGTAATGGAGGGGGAGGCATTATTACTTACGTAAAAACCCCTGGTGAATGTCAAAGGCGAACCACAGTCCTAAAGGGTCTAAGTCTTACTTGGTGAGATGAGTACAGAGGAGACTTGGTGAGATGTATACAGAGAACCCTGCAGAGACAGCAGGAAAAGTCCTTTAATTCTCAGGCCTCCCTGTTTCTTGGGCTACGAGGTTTGAGAACCCAATGCATCTAGTCAGCTCTTCTTAGGTTGTTGGAGAGTCAGGGAGACCCAGCACACTCTTATAGCCCCTTTTCCAATAATTTTCTAACCTTTAAAGACCAGATTCTAGGATCTGCCTCTCTGAATCTCTTTATCCTAGGTGCCAACGCTATTCTCTCAGCAAGGCACAGATCATTTAGAGAAAGCACTCTACCACCACCATTTTCCTTTCCTAAAGCCCTACCCAGCACACAGTCTCCAATAAATCAGTGGCCTATGAGTCTTTCTGGCTCATATGATGCAGTAACATGGTTCTAGAAATAAACCACATTCAGATCTTTGAATTATAACTCCTAGGAGGGATCATATGGGTTTTTGCATTTTTAGGCTCCCAATGTTTATAGTCAACATCCAAATACAGGTTTTGTTCTTGTAAGTAGAAAATTAGCATCACTGGAAAGATTGGTGAGAGGCCAGGGAAGATGGTAGGTCTGCTAATAATGAGCACAAGAATACAAATGGCAAATTTCCAAGGAGAGGACAGAGGATTAAACAGGCAAGAAACTGGGAGAAAGGACGATGAGATAATGCCTATAGCAAAGCTGAAATAATTTATAGGTATCGCGAACAGACAAGCACTACATTTATAGAGTAACATTTCTACAACAAAGACGTTCAGCTGGAGGAGGGTAAATAGGGAGTGACTTTCTTCTACCTCTTCTATGTATCAATGTGGGGTAATCTTACTTGTAAGAATTCATCAAGAACTTTGATATTTGTGGATTTAACACTGAGCATATGGTACCCACCAATGAGATAAATCTACGATACAACTTTTGAGGTGTAAACATTTTTTTTTACTCATGTGAGTTCCATGTTTAAGACAGGATTATAAATACTACCTTCAGAATCCTCTCCTTTACATGAGAATTGAGTAAAGGGCAATAAAACATCACCAAATTCCTGTCATTTTTTTTTCTATAAGAGTGGTTTTCAACTTTGTTTTGGCCATTCTTTGTTTAAAAGAAAACAACTAAAAGCTCACGCCAAAAAAAAAAAAAAAAGATTATTGTGTAACCAAGCCTGTTTGTGACCCCATCAGTAAAGCAGCTCTAAGCATTCTCCCCTCTTGAAACCAGGTTTGATGAGAATAGGTCTTTGTGCTTTTTATGCTTACATCTCCAATATTAGAAAATGCCAGGTATGTTTAGGCCCTGCTAAATATTTAAGAAATGAATTCTGTAAGGGTGTACAGGACTGTCTGAAAACCATTACTCTCAACCATCTTATCTAAATATTGTCTGGGGAAGCTATTCCAGAAAGGATAAAAATTTTAAGCTTCAGGAACAGGTGGTGCTCCTATCCCCTGAGTAATCATTTGAGATGAGACATCCCTGCACCTCAATCTAATGAGGGTTTTATGAGATGCCTTCATACCTCAAAAAAAAAAAAAAAAAGCTAAAGGCTTAACCACTTGTGCTTTATTCCATTCAATAGCAGTGTAAAAGGACCATGAACATGTACATATATATACTTCCCTTGGAGAATTACAGACAAGAGTACAGAAACCACAGGCCTACCAGATAATTACTTGTTATCAATTACAAATTTTCTGGACGATGTGTGCTCTCTCTCACACTCTTTCTAAACTTAAAATCTGACTTGCCTTGAAGCCTAGACACATTCCAATGCAAAGCCCAAATCCCAGATGACTGAAAAATTATTAAACTTCAAGGGGGACTTAGGAATGAATAGGCAGTCAGCCATCATCAGCTTTGTGTTCTCAACACATTTTATTTACCTTTATTCTACTACAATAGTGTACTGTAAAAATTTCTTCTATATCCACCTCCCCTGATAGTGGGCTCCTTGAAGAAGAAAACCACATTGTATCCACCTTCAGTGGTTCTCAACCTTCCTAATGCCACAACCCTTTAATACAGTTCCTCATGTTGTGGTGACCCCCCCCACCATAAAATTATTTTCATTGCTGCTGCATAACTGTAATTTTGCTTCATAACTGTAATCATAATGTAAATATCTGATATGCAGGATGTGTTTTCTGATGGTCCAAAGGGATCGTGACCCACAGGTTGAGAACTGCTGACCTAAGTAATCAATCTAAGTGTCTAGTGCATTTGAGATGAGGATCTTTTGCCTCGAGGATCTAAGTTACTCTGACACTGAGAAATAGCCTTGATTTACAAACCAGATGTAGAGCTTCAGAAAAGGGGTTTCTGGATGTAACATTTCAGGTTACTTTTAATTTTGTGGTTTCTTTTTTTTTTTTTTTATTGTTGGGGATTCATTGAGGGTACAATAAGTCAGGTTACACTGATTGCAATTGTTAGGCAAAGTCCCTCTTGCAATCACTAAGGAGACAAGACCCTGATTCATTTGTAAGCGATATTGACCCAAATAGTGAGATCCAAAGATACACAGCCCTGCCTTGCTTTGAAGCTATCAAAATGTTTTTTCATTTAGATTTCACTAAAACTCTGCCCTTCTCCTAACTCCCGTACACACTCTTTTCTTTTGACTGGTGATCATCTCTATGAGTGGTTCCTCTGGGCTGTGCTGTCTCTCATTATAATAAGTCAACAAACCTGCTCTTGTTGGACTAGAACTTTGCCCCCCTGGTGGTCTTAGGCTGGTTGAGCTATGGAAAGACTCAAACATATTTTTTGGTAGCCACCTCTCCATAATTGAGTTGAGATTCAAGCAAAGCCTTACATGATAAAACTGGTCCCCTGATGGTCACAGGGCTCCACTTTGCCCCCTGTGTTCATTCAAGCTGCAGTGACCTACTTTGCCCCCTATGTTCATTCAAGCTGCAGCGACCTGGTCCTCTACAGGACCTATGTCCCCAATCAAGATTGTCACCAAGATTGAGGAAAGTCCTGCTTCAGCAGTAGAAAGGTTATCATTTCCCTTTCATTAAGCCTTGATTTCAACATTTAGCACACCTTGATTCTTCTTGCTGGACACTAACCACAAGGAAGAGGCTGCACTCACTCTCATCTCTAATGGTTGGCCCCAGAATGTAAGAAGCTCAGAGTGCACAAGCCCTCAGTGATGACGGAAAGGGCCAGATGGCAGAGGCAGTGGTAATGGTTTCTCTTCATCCTCAGCTTTGCTATGCTGGCCACTCCTGGGAATCAGGCAGATGAAGGTGTGAGGGGAGTACCAGCAGAGGAGTAGATTTCAATTATCCACAAATCATTGGAAGTGGAAGGATGCAGAATGCAAACTAGAGCAGCCTAGAGTGGTCTAGTCAGGGTTTACAGCTTCTATAACACCTTTCTTATCTGTCTCCCCCACAGCAAGAAGGGTTAGATTCTAATTGGTTCATTTACTCCAGAGGTCCATTAATTAGTAGTGAGAACTCTTAGTTAATTGCCTCGACCACTTTGTCTTGCTTTGGGAAGCAATCAAAAAGGAAAAGGGTCTTGCAAGGGATATCTGCTATGGAAAACAAAAAGCTCAGCCATTTCCTATAAGCACTGTATCCTAATCCCAAACCTAGAGGATATTAATAAAAATATTAATAAAAAATATTAATAAAAATATTTCCCCACACACAGTCACAGAACAAAATAATGACAACGATATGCTTTACAAAATTAACTTGCAACTTAAAATATCTATAGACAAATGTGTACCTTTGACAAATACTTTCAAAAGTTATTCACAGATGCCAAAAGGAAAACACAGATAATTTGACTACATAAAACTCTTAATGTTGTTAATGAAAACAAACAAATAAAAAAGGACATAAAATACCACGTAGAAAGGCAAAAAATTATATGGGGGAAATATGTGACATGCTGAGAGATAAAGACCTCATTTCCTACACAAGTAGTCTAATCATGAATAGGAATGAACAGGTCATAGAAAATGAAATAAAAATGGCCCTCATCCATTTTCTTAGACAAAAAAGCTATAGTTAAAGATAGAATGCTGAAGGAAAGAAACAAGAAATTCTACATGTTTCCAATAAAGAATCAAACACTGGGTAAATTTTCTTGAAAAGAGAAATACAGGTCCCTGTATCAAAGTTTGAAAAGATAAGTTTATGTGTTCAACATAGAAAAAAGTTTTCTGAGTGGATGGATTTTTCCTCCAGTAGGCTTTTATTAATATTCTTACAACCCAAGAAAATGTTCGCAACTTTCACCACCCTAGTACAATTTAATTGTTGAAAATAAAGACTTTGTATAGTATAGCAGTGAACTGAAAAAAAAAAAAAAACCCAGGAACTATAGGGCTTAAAAATACTAAGGCATATAAAGATCAAACTAGCTCTTCTTATGAATAAAACTTAATCCATATGAAATTTTCTTTAAAGTGCCTAAATCTAATACTAATATCCCTCAGTCATTCTTCAAATTATAGCTTGTGAACACCATCCAAGTCTGAAATTTGTTTCAAGATAGCTCTTAAAGATACTGCAAGGCATGACTAGCTCTGCCCAATTGATCTACCACTTGAAAATTCACACATGAAATCCAAGCCTTCTTGTATAGCCGAGCTCTCCCAAGAGCCCCGTGTTTATAATTTTCCTAGCCGTCGATTCTTAACACTACTGAATTTAGGAACATTAACTATGAGGAGGTATATAAGGACAAGGTAGCACCCAGAAGAAAGCAAAGGAAAAAGGTACAAATCATTTGAAATTCGGACTTCAATATGCAATATGTCCATAGAACCTGCTCAGGCACTTCAATGCCCCCAGCCGTCTGAATGTCTGTTCTTAAACACTGTCCATGCTGAGCACCAGAGCAAAGTAAAATAAAACAAGTTACACTACACTGTGCCAACAGGGTGAGAGAGAAAACTGTTAACCAATTTGTAATGTATGAGGTTCAGATGCTGAAGTTCTTAGTTTGACATCACACTCTTACATGAGAAATTATTCTTCCTCTTGGGTATAAGGTAATATTGTCTAACTCTCAGATTTCATATGACAGAAAAAAAAAAACCTTAGGGAAACGACAGATGAAATGAGATGGGGTTATTTTCAGAAAGACACAAATACACAAATAAATTATTAAATCTTGGTTTTCTTCTTTCAAAAGTTCTAATCTTCCTTTGGTCTGAGTTTTTCCCCAGCTGAGCAAAGGATACGAGAGTCAACCACACTGTGAGATATACAGACACAGCAACTAATGTAGCTGCCAGATTAACAATAATTTTTCAAACATATTCTAAATAAAGATTATACAGGATGCCATTAACAAGTACATTGTGATTTAATGACTTTATTAACCTGATTTCATTGCTACTTAATAATTCTAACTATAGTAACACAGGATGAAATAATTTTCACTCAAAAAAAACCTTTCTTAGAAGTTTTACGATTTCAGAGTAAATTTTTTTTCTTTTTTTTTTTTGAGTCTCAAGCTGTCACCCTGGGTAGAGTGCTGTGTCATCACAGCTCACAGTAAACACCAACTCTGGAGCTCAGGCAATCTTCTTACCTGTTTTCTATTTTTAATAGAGACAGGGTCTTGCTTTTGCTCTGGCTGGTCTCCAACTCATGAGCTCAAGCAATCCACCCGCCTCGGCCACCCACAGTGCTAGGATTACAGGCGTGAGCCATCGTGTCCAGCCTCAGAGTAAATTTTAGAGTCTTTTAAAAAATGAACTCAGATCTGCCATTCAATCCTATAATTACTCTACTAGGTATATACCCAGAAGACCAAAAATCACATTATAACAAAGATATTTGTACCAGAATGTTTACTGCAGCCCAATTCATAATTGCTAAGTCATGGAAAAAGCCCAGGTACCCATCGATCCATGAATGGATTAATAAATTGTGGTACATGTATACCATGGAATATTATGCAGCCTTAAAGAAAGATGGAGACTTTACCCTTTCATGTTTACATGGATGGAGCTGGAACATATTTTTCTTAGTAAAGTATCTCAAGAATGGAAGAAAAAGTATCCCATGTACTCAGCCCTACTATGAAACTAATTTATGGCTTTCATATGACAACTATAACCCAGTTATAACCTAAGAATAGGGGGAAGGGAGGGGGATTGGTGGAATTACACCTGCAGTGCATCTTACAAGGGTACATGTGAAACTTAGTAAATGTCTTAACACAATAACTAAGAAAATGCCAGGAAGGCTATGTTAACCAGTATGATGAAAATGTGTCAAACGGTCTATAAAGCCAGTGTATGGTGCCCCATGATCGCATTAATGTACACAGCTATGATTTAATAATAAAAATATAACTCAATCTAATTATAAAACACAATATAAAATGTTCAAAATTAAAGGTGTAAGTATCAGAATTTACCAATAAAAAGAGTTGATTAAAACATAAATGCATTTTATTTATATCCCTTATATAACGATTAAAAATAGCCTGATTAAGTACACCTAATTATTTTAACAAATCATCATTGCTAAAGAAAATATATTTTATACTAATGTTTGAGCCTTAAGGGAACTAAATCAAATGGCTAAATCAGTCTCCAAACAACAGACCAACTCCCACAAACCACATTTTCTAGTGGTAAATACTGAAAAGGATGTAACATCAAAACAAAAGCAAACTCTGTGCCTGACCATCAAGCCATTACCTGGTACCAAGCAGGAGGCACTGAAAAGCACACCCTTTGGTGAACAGAGGATATCATTATTGTTCTGATAACATGCTGATAAAAACGTGTCCAAAAAAAATTTCATTTCAAACTGACGTGGTATGAGTGTTTGTGTCCCCACAAATTCAAATGTTGAAATGTTCACCCCCAAGGTGATATTTGGGGATGGGGCTTTTGAGATGTGATTAGTTCATGAGGAATTACTTCTCTTATAAAAGAAGCAAGAGAGAGAGATCATTCAACATGTGAGGTCATACTGGAAATAACATCTGTTTATGAACCAGGACATGGGCCCTCATCAGACACTAAATCTTTCCAGCCTCCAGAATAGTATGAAATAAACGCATGTATCTGTCGTTTATAAGCCACGCAGTTTATGGTATCTTGTTGCAGCTTGAAAAGACTAAGACACTATAAAGACTAAGACAACAAACTAGAGAGAAGTGCTGTAAGATTCTCAGAGGTATTTTATAGTATGACATCATAGATCTCGAGTAAATTAGATTTGGTGGTCCTTTAAACAGCTATTTTCTTTATAAGCAAAGCCAAGAAATTGAGCCAATTACAAGATGTTCACTTTTAAACATACATTAAATAAACAAACAAAAGTAGACTGCTCACCCCAGGCCAAGAAACAAGTTAGAGTAAAACATCTGGTCTTCCCAGAGCAACTGCTCACCTAGTAGCACCACACTTTCAGCAACTTGTAGTTCCATACATCACAAATAGCATTTGTGCAATTCTAACTTGAGTCAAGACAGACTATATATTTCTACAAATTAAAGCAATCATATTGAATCTTTGTTCACAAAGTTCTGAATGCAAATGAAAAGATATAAATGCCATACCTTTTATACATCATTATATGCTGTAAAAGACCCTCTAGAAGAAACAATGATTTGTTATGCCAAACACATAAAAGGACCATTCAGGCCCTCCTTTAACTTTTCTCTCATTTTTCTTTCTATTTCCATTGCTTAAAACTCCTTTTAGTCCATCTCTCCAACTCCTGTGTCTTTGAATATTATTCTATTCCTGAATCTCAGACCAAGAATTTTCATCTTTATAGTATCTTTTTAAAAAGAGCACAGAAGTGCTCTAACACCATGATAAAGCTTTAACCAAGGAGGTTTTCCTTTCTTCCCTCAATCCCTTATTCTAATTAACAAGAGGAAGAAACAGGGAGACAAAGGAGCTGTGATCCTCCTAAAAACGCTCCTTCCTCCTAGAAACAACATTCAATGTCTGCCCAGGGCTACAGCTTACCCAGATCCAGATCAAGGAAAAACACCATTCTTCCTGAATAAGAGTCAAAATAAAACACACAACCTTCATCATAAATTAACTATTTAAACTGGAACAGCAACTACCCAGAAGATATTTGTTTATAGCCTCTATATCTAAATCAACATACACAGATGCCCTATATTACCCAACACTGCAAAGCCGATCAAAAGTTAATCTTCACAATTCTTACTTTTATTTTACTCTTAATGTGTAATATTACAGGGAAATGTTTCTGACAAAAGTCTTACTGACGGCCTCTTACTTAAATCACTATAGGAAACTACCACTGCCTCCATTATAAACACGCTCATTTTTTGTAGATTCAATTATATTGAAACTGTAGAGGCTTTTATTATTATTTATTATAAACTGTACTTTATCAAGTATTTGCTCCAGGAGGAAACTAAGAGAGCTAAACTATGGGAAGGATGTTTGAGGTTCCCTGAGCTCAGAGAAAGTATTTATGCAGATTTGCCTGATCTTTTGCTTAATTTTTCCAAGATAGGGCCTAAGTAAGGGGAAGAAGTCGCCTTTTCCAGAAGGCACTTGTTAACACAGCTACTTTGGGCAGGTAAGTGGTTGCCCAATGAAAAGACAGCTTCTTTTCCATGGCAAGGAGGCCGAGTGCAATCATTTCTTCAGGTGTGCCTCACATTTACAGAAATGACATTCCCACTGGGAAAATGATGTCACATTTTGATACATTCACAGAATAAATAAGAACTGCCTTGTAAACAAAATCTTAAATAAATTCAAATGTTTAATCTTTCTAAAGATTCAAAAATACTGTCATTGCCTTAAATATCAGCTCTGAGATATTGCCAACTTACTTGAAAATACGACCTAAAAATGTGGGACGTAAGAATGCTGTGAATAAATCATGAAGAAACAACGGAACGCAACCAGTACTATTCTTTACCATTTAGATTAAGAGAAAAGAATATTTTAATAGGTACAGCTATATAAACTAAATATACAATATATAATCAACCTAAAGAATTTAAATGGAATTAAATGAAAGACTATTATATTCTTTTTTTTTTTTAATTAAATCATAGCTGTGTACATTGATATGATCATGGGGCATCATACACTCGCTTCATAGACCATTTGACACATTTTCATCACACTGGTTAACATAGCCTTCCTGGCATTATCTCAGTTACTGTGCCAAGACATTTACATTCTACATTTACCAAGTTTCGCAAATACCCCTGTAAGATGTGAACACTGGCACTTAAATGATTCAGTGTACACCTAACAAAACATTTTTTAATATTCAATTTTTCACTTTCTCGCATAGAGAATCTGGTCAATTCCTCATATTCACATGTTTTTTCAGCCGTGTTTATTGTTATATGGGAAAAGCCACTAAAACTCAAATTGGAGGTATGAATTTGCATCATTGCTCTGCCACTTTTAAGTTCTGTGACTGCAGAAAGTCTGCCTCTGGCTACTGCTCAGAAAAAAAGACGTGCAACCACAACCACCCAGTTATCCTGTGAAGAAAACAACTCCATCTGCAAATATCACTCTGTAAATGGCATTTAAGAAGTGGCATTTACATAAAAAAAGAGACTATTTTACTATTATCTAGTACAGTGCCTACATTATCTTATACATTCAATAAAATCACATTAATAAAATATTTGGAGTTATAATATTTTTATTCATGCTAAACATTTATTGATTCACGATATAAAACTTATGAGAAAGATTTTGATTAATATATAATTACGTTGGAAAACTCAACGGCTCTCTAAGAATTCTCAAACTAAACAGCACATACAGTGTTCAACACAACTTGTCAAAATAAATTATTAGAGCAAAATTTCTGACTTGTAAAGCACTTATGTGACCTTTATAAAAACTAAGTTCCTAAGGCTGGACATGGTGGTTCAAGCCCATAATCCTAGCATTCTGGAAGGCTGAGGCAGGAGGATACTTTGGCCTAAGGAGTTCGAGACCAGCCTGAGCTAGAGCAAGGCCCCCTCTCTACTGAAAATAGAAAAATTAGCAGAGCATTGTGGCAGGTGCCCATAGTCCCAGCTATTTGGAAGGCTGACGCAGGAGTACTGCTTGAGCCCAGGAGTTTGAGGTTGCTGTGAGCTATGATGAAGTCACTGCACTCTAACCCTGGATGGCAGAGTGAGATACTGTCTCAAAAAAATAAATAAAATAAATAAAATCTAAGTTCCAGAACAGTAATGGCTTTTTAACTTCAGTGTTCAAATGAATCATTTGAGAGTCCTTCAAACACACATTCTAATTTAGTAGATAAAGAAATGTGGCCTGGGAATCAAAGCTCCGAGATGACCATGATGCTGCCTTTCTGGGGACCATGTTTTGAACAGCAGTGTTCTAGACCACAAAGAAAAACATCAAAGTGTAGGAGAATTTAATCATAGACCCAGGACAGTAAAATAAGCATTTATAACAACAACAACAAAAAAAAAAAAAATCAAGTGAACCTCCCACCTTGGTAATTAGGAAAGACATTATCTATTTGGACTAGGGAAAAAATTAAAATGAAGACTAAATTTTTTTTTTTAAAACTATAAAAGATATGGGTGGCTCCTGTGGCTCAGTGAGTAGGGCGCTGGCCCCATATGCCTAGGGTGGCGGGTTCAAACCCAGCCCCGGCCAAATTGCAACCAAAAAAAAATAGCCGGGCGTTGTGGCTGGTGCCTGTAGTCCCAGCTGCTCGGGAGGCTGAGGCAAGAGAATCGCTTAAGCCCAGGAGCTGGAGGTTGCTGTGAGCTGTGTGATGCCATGGCACTCTACCAAGGGCCATAAAGTGAGACTCTGTCTCTACAAAAAAAAAAAAAAAAAACTATAAAAGATAGCACTTTATTTCAAACTAGGAATGCCACCAGCCAAAGCAGCACTCAAAATATATAGGAATATATAAAGAGAAACTGAAAACAGAATAAATACTAAAGTATAAAACTAATTCAATCCAGTAGCCAAAACCAGACTAGTGTAGCACCAAAAGCCAATAGAAGTTATGAGGAATCATGCAAAGGCCCTTAGCCCACTGAAGTTTATACCAGAAATGCATACGTGGTCCAATGTGAAAAAGACAGGCACAGGGATCTGTTACACCAACAGGTCAAAGGCCAAGACCCATGTGATCATATGATCATGTGATCAGTAAGTGCTTAGAAGGATTTTATCTGAGTTATTAATGACTATTTGATAACAAAATGTGTTATTAAGGAATAGTATTCAAGGATTTAATAAAGGGTACTAAAAATACACACTTTCTGAGATTTCCTAGGTACTGCCTTCAAGTCAACTATTATTTCTCATTCAAATTCACCAGGCTGCCTATAGAAGTTCTAACCCTCCTATGTTTGCTATTTCCATTACCTATACTTAAAAACTAGATAAGTAAATTTACCAAAATTGTACAAGCAACAATAAATTAACTCTGAGAATTGATAGGAATTATTCTTATCAATCACGAGCCTGTGTTCTTCAGTGGGAGGGTTTTGTCCCATCTATTTAGAGATATGCCACCTGTTTAATATTACTTGTGTTTGTTTCCTGTCTTCCTTTATTAACAGCTAGATTCTTACGAACAAAAGCCACCTGGATCTTCTTTGTATTTCCATAGCTAACCCCTAGAGCAGTGCCTTAATAAATATTGAATGAATTTTGAAGTTTTATTTGAATTTCATTTTTTACTTCCTTTAATTATATTTTAGATAGTTTTAAGTTCAGATGAATAATGTTTTTGCTAAGTTTAACATTTGAACTAAAACCTGAAATGTTTTATAGTTAAATGGAATTAACTTACAGTCTAAGTTGTAGTTCATCCAAAATTAGCATCTCTTTTACTCTGACATGTCACATAAGCATCTTTCCTAGCCATGATCCAAGTAACTACCTGACAACCAGGAGAGGTATGAGAAGGAGCCACTGTGGAGGGTGTCTGAACTGTGAAGGGCTCGTGAAGGGCTCACACTGACAATGGTATCGTTACACATGCACCACTTACTTACCATGAAATATGTTTCCCATCACCCACAAGAGAAACTCCTCCCCCAACAAAAAAAGAAAAAGAAAAATGCACATGGATACTACTAATCTGCTACAGGCCTCTGCGTGAGTAAACTTGAATAGGGTGATAAAAAAAGGTATGATGATGACCTACGCCTTCATGGACGTTCTGTGTCTTTAAACTTGAACCCTCCAACAAAATAGTGTTTTCTTTTTTAAAAGGAATGCCTTTTTATCTGTATTAACATTTATATTAAACCACTATACATACAAAATTTTATTGTATGATCTTCTCTGAATGTAGAAAAAAGGGTACTAACTTTACTTCTAGTTTATGGATAGTCTTACTGTGCCAGAGCCAGGATAGATGACACTCCCATTGTCAGAAACTGTCCCTTATGTAAATAACTTACGAAACCAAAAAGTTGCTAAAACTGACTCCACAGAAATGTTTTCTTATTTCTGAGAATGTATTAGTGTGCACTTGTCAATGAATAAATCACCTTTATGATGATCTCAGTTCTACACTAAAATAAACGTGCTTAGAATTAGTAATAAAAAATAATTTGACTTTGTCACTTTTGTTTTTGATCACTGCATCTATAGAACTCAAATAAAATATAATAAAATGTTCTGATTAGGAAATAAGGGCCAGATTCTAGAATTTATTGCCAAATTAATTCCCTCTCTTTTTTTTTTGAGACAGAGTCCCACTTTCTTGTCCCGGGTAGAGTGCTGTTGACATCATAGCTCACAACAACCTCACACTCCGGAGCTCAAGTGATCCTCTTGGCTCAGCGTCCCAAGTAGCTGGGACTACAGGCACTTACCACAACATCCCACTATTTTTTTTTTTTTTTTCAGAAAGGAGGTCTTGCTCTTCCTCAGGCTGCTCTCACTCTTGCTCAGGCTAGTTTAGAACTCCTGAGCGCAAGCATCCACCTGCCTCGGACTCCCAGAGTGCTAGGATTACAGGTGTGAGCCACAGCACCCAGCCCTTTAATTCCCTCTTTAGTAACTTCACTATTTTGGCAAGGACAATTAATGGATTTATAATACCTTAAGGTGCTTAGATAAACATATTGATCATCAGAGTCCTACTATCTATTAACAGCAACCCTAATGATTTTGTCTTTCACTCACAGTTTACTATTAATGTAGTCTGAAATATTCTAAGATAGCAATCTTGGCAAATAATGTAGATTATTTAAACCATGAGTGATTTAGGTTAATGCCAAAAATTTTTACCAGAACTACTACATGTGTAATCTTTTCTTCTTGATTTTTTAATTGTATTCAAGTCTAGAAATCTTTTAGTTTAGCCTACCGTCTAAGGATGGGTGATTTTTAAACCAGAATAAGTCAGTCAGAAGGTTTTTTCTGTTGTTTTCTTGTTCTTATGATTCTCCCCCCAAAACTTTAAAGAATTGTGTTAATTTACAGGATATGGCACCAATATATGTGACAGCTATCGATCTATTATTACCTCTTGGGTCCAAATCACCCTTCATTGCCTGCTTTTAGATAAGAGAGTTGAACGTTGGAAGTTAAATATTCCTCCTTTGTAGTGACTGTAATGTTAATCTTTGTCAGTAGAGGATGCCGAAGAGACATTACAGCGGGAGTGGGCTTTCTTTCCTGGTTCTAATGTACTTGACATTTGCTTCTTTTTGGTCTTGCCACCCAGTTACATACAGTGCACTTCCGGACTATCCTCCCAGAGACTTACTGAGCCTATAGCCCTACCTGGCCCAGTGAACCTCCCAACACAGATTCTGCACACTCCACAATTCCCATCACTTGGCCAGTGAGTAAGTTCTCATTGCCTGAATGCCTGTGTGTCCAGCTACTAGCCTGCCCAACCTGAACCCTTGAAGAGTGGTCCCTGCCTGCCAGACTCAAGTTGCCTATAGTCTGGAGAGAGATTTTTTGCTCTGCTGTGGACAACTCAGCAAACTTTTCTGACCCAGGAGGCTATAAACATGCTTTCTGCAATCCCTATATTAGAAAGGGGCTGCCCGTCTAATTTTGTGCCTTCCTTGGTATATTAGTTTTCTAGAGCTGCTATAATAAAATACTGTGTCCTACTCACAGTTTCTTCACAGTTCTAGGGGCTAGAAGTCCAAGAGCAAAGTGTAGGTTCAGTTTCTCCAGAGGCTTCCCCACTGACTTGCAGAGGGCTGCCTGTTTGCTACGTCTTCACATGATCTCTCCTTTGTGCACATACATTTCCGAGGTTCTGTTTTTCCAAATATCCTCCTCTTAGAATGTCACCAATGAGATCAGATTAGGGATCATCCTAAAGGCCTCAGTTTTATTTAATCACCTCTATAAAGACCTTATTTCCAAATACAGTTATATTCTGAGGTACTGGAGGTACCAAATGGCCCCTATTTTGTTTGGGGGCAATTAAATTTTGTAGAGAACACAATTCGGCTCACAACACTTCTGCACACTCAGTCAACTTATTAAGACATTGTGTAACGTTCTTTTTAGCATTTTGATTAATTATCTCTTATACTTAACTTTTTAGTAAACATTTCTTGTTCAGATTGCTGTGTGGCTTCTGCTTCCTGACTGGTCTTTCTGACATGCCTACTGGTGCAGTCATGTTGTTTAACTGCCCCTCGTCCACATTCTATGTCCATGTTTTTAATGACTTCAGTACCATTTCTATAGTTTTGGACCTTTCTCATTTAGAATGAAGAAAGTAAAATGTGACTTTGCAATATAAAAGTATATCCTGTTGAACTCTCTTCCACTTATTACTCTCAACCACTATGACAACTTTATTGATCAAGTACATAAGGTCCTGTGGTACAGCATTAAGAAATAACAGTGCCTTTACCTACTGCTAAACTGATGAAATACACACAATCACCTGCTTGATATGGGAGCAAACCCTTGAAGACACTTAAAAGTGTTGCTTTGGGGCACATGAAGAGTTAGATGTCAAGCTGTTTCTTAGATCTAAACTGAAGTTTTCGTTGTAAATGTAAAACAAACCAAATTCACACAGTTCTAAACAGAAGCATAGCATACTTCTAACATTTTTTGAAACCCCAGCATTTGCCAGAATAATGTTCTGCTTCAATATAACTAAGAGATTGGATGAATTTATGGAAAGCAGTACTTGAGGAGCTCAGCATTAGCAGTAAGAATGCTACTACTAGATTGGTTACTGTACTGTATTTTTACATTAGAATGAGGAAAGAACTAGAAAAATAGGGATTTGTCACTAATTTTATATGTATATATACATACATATATATACACACATATACCACAGATGAGTTAAACCTTGTGTGTATGGTGCATATGTGTATATATATGTATTTTATATATTTATATATATATATAATAAGCATGATGTAGATGTGTGTATATATGTGAAAACTCATACCATCACACTGATAATCCCAATGTAAATTTAGGACTACAGGTTACTTTACCATCTTCTTAATAGGAGAGGACACTAGCAGGCCTGTAGGTACTTGGCAAGGCTCTATAACATGTTGTCACCAAAATGAGGGTATTTGCCTTTAATAGTTCATTAAGGTACATATTTCATGTGGTTTTCTGTACATATATTATGTGTATGTGTGTATATATTTTGTATAACAAAGTTTTAAGATAACTGAAATGGCAAAGTCAAAATATAGAAAGAGTCCAAGACAAAAATATGTTCACTCACATCCTAGTACGAAGCAACTTTGTGATAAACTTTCTAAAATTATTATTCACTTTTACGATCATTAATTTAAGAGATTGCTTCATGCTAGGAGTTCGAGATGATGTTCCTCAATTAAACATCTTGGTCTACTTGGCAATTTTATAGTAGATCAAGGAAGCACTAATTATAAGAAGTCATATAGCGACAAGCCATTCTCAGGGAAATCAGTTGCCTCCTGCTACTGTGAGGATAGATGGAAGCTGGAATAGATAAATTCATGTCCTCCCCTCAAAAAGGAAGAGAGTATTTCCTATATCATACATGTACAACTCTAAAGATGAACAGAGTCTACCCTTTGGTTTTGTTCTTCCACTTGTCAACCACTAAGCCAGAATTTCCAAAACTATAATTACCAGAAGATGCTAACAGGACCAGGTCTCCCACACACAGAGGCACACGTATGTGCACGTGCATGAGTTCTACGTCAAACAAGTTAGGAAACATTGCATAGTATTGCCTACTTGGAGACCCAAGGCTCTGGAATTTCCTCTGTACCTTCAGTAGAGGAAACTGATTGAATTCATTTAGTCTAGCTTCTCCCCAATATATCTGCACCTAGAATCCTTCTGCCCCCACCCCCCCGCTCCAGAATTAGATTTGCAAATACTAGTTGTATTAAGTAATGACTTTGCTTCACTTCTAGAAATAATTTAGGAAGAAGCAAATTGTTTCTTCCCGTCTGCCTTGGAACTCTTCATACCCACAATCAGTAGGAACAAGGAAATTTATTCCTCTTGCTGACCTATCTCATCCACACTGAAGACCCATTCACATTTTGCACACAGCCTTTGTTCCAGACACAGACCTAAATGTGAACTCAGTTTTTGCCTTGCAGATCATCTGCATAATTTTTATATTGCTCATAGCACAATCTGTTGTTTCTCTAAGAAAACCTTGATAAACTGGTTGTTTCTAAGTTGAAGAATTTTAAAGACCATAATGACCAGGAGTCACAGGCTTCAAAGTAAAAAGAATCTCCTGGAGTTCTATTTAAAATGCAGATTCTAAGAGCTGATTCCAAGCAGGCTAGGTAGGTTTAAGAAAGTAATTTAATCATTTGTATGTAGGGAAATAAAATATAAATATAAATATAAATGTTACTAGGTAGGTCTGGTGTGGGCCTGAGGAATCTTCCTTTTTAGCCAGCATCCCAAGAGATTCTAAGCAAGTGGACTATAGGTCATGCTCTGAAAAACACTGCGTTAGACTAAATTAGCTGTCCCTATCCATCTTGCCTCTGACTTTTGTTAATGTGCTAGATGTTAGCAATTAACACATTCTAGTGCTTATATAAACTACGTATGAAGGGCAAATCCCTTTGGCATGCTAGAAAGATGCCAGAGTATGTCACATTCTGATAAACAAGGATAAGGGAAGAAAAGCATTTTCTAGTAAATACCAGCTATTTCCAACTCTGACAAGATAGACAAATGCACCGTCCTTTCCTGAGTACATGCTGTGCACAGACAGTGTGCTACCCACATAATCTCATTCAATTCTCCCACTAACACCCTGATATTCTATTTAGCTGATTAAAAAAAAAAAAAAAACTAAGGGCAAATAAATTACAAAGGCCCTTTAGCTAGTAAGTTGCATACTGCTACCTTCTAAATTACTCAATCTCTTTTCAACCCCTATTTCCTTATCAGTAAAATAACATGGCTATAAAGTCATGTTTGGATATTTTGATGCATACCTAGTATGATTTTCGAGAATTAAAAATGTAGATGGTACTAGTAAGTTCAACACTTGGATAATTTTGAACTTCCAAAATAAGTTTTCATGTCTTTACATATTATAGTGCCATTGATTTGTAAAGAAATTTAAACTGCTTGCATTTTAGGGCTTAACTTTAAGATAATAATGAACTTGACAGTAGAAAATTTATTTAAGTCAGTCATTTTTAAAAATCCATATACCTATAAGACAGCATTTAAGTATAAATATTTTCAAACTAACATGAACAGGGATAACATATTTATAATGATTTAAAAATCTGCTTTCTATAATTTTAAAATTCAAAATGATGCTTCTTGGTGCACATTATATAAAATTACAGAGTTGTTTTATGTCATAATTACCTAAGCACATCAACATGTTTCTTTGATAACTTCACTAGACCAAAGTGGTCTTGCATATGGAGATAAAAGAATCAATGTGTTCAAGGACATTTTATTATATCACACTGTGCTAAGCAGAACTGTTGATCAGCCAGATAATTTACAAAAGGGAGAAAACTCTTCTTTCACTTAATTATACACTCAGCTACTTAAATCATTTACTGTTGCTTTTTCCTCTTTTAATTTTAATATTTCAGTCTTCTCAGTCCTCAGTTAATCTGGGATTTCACTTATGTTTTCCCTTCGATGTATTTCTGTTCACAGAACTTGGTTGACAAGGTCTAAAAAAACTAGGATTCTATTTTCCCAATGTCTTATTCAGACATATCTGAAGCAAATCAATTCCCCCTTAATAAGATGGAAACCTGGTATATTCATGGAAGTTACACATGTTGATAAAAATTGTTTTAAAAGTTCTTCATGACATATTAATTTAAAAAAAAATTGAACTCAGAAGACATAAGTAGCATTTAGTTCTTCTAGTTGGCAAAAGTGTTCTAAAATTTTGAACTAAAAAATCATAGAAGGTAAAAAGTGTATTAGGTGATAAGCATTGTGGAAAACAAAAAAGAAAACTACTTCCTAAAAAAACTGCTTTCTAAAGTGAAAATACTAAGGAAGGGAGGCAAGGGGAGGCCAGAGGGCAGGGAAGGGGAGGGAGAGAGTGGGGAGGGGAGTGAAGGGAGGAGGGGAAGGGAGGGAAAAAAGAAAGAAAAGTAGAAGCTCTGGCCCAGCAGCTAGCCTGGGACCTGTCATGAACGAGGTGGGAGTCATTGTAGAACTGAACAGAATTCCTAGGTAATGGCTAGAATTTTGATTTCAAAGACAAATACTGGCATTCACTTTCTAATAATAAATAGTCTATTTTTTCTCCTCCAAATCAAAACACATATGTAGATGTGTATTTTGGTAGTAGAGGGAGTCGTCTTTCTTTACAATAGGGCCAAGATGTTATTTACTTCAGACTGTCTACAGTGCTCAGCACACAGTATTTATTTATGCATTCAAAAGGATACTACAGTCCCTGCTATCTCTCAGGCATTATGGGAGACTAGACGGCAAAGATAAAACCTAGTCATCTTAGTACCAGTAAGCCATTTTTGAAGTACATGCAGTGTCCTACTATAAGCTTACCCGACAGAGCCACTGTTATTGTTTAACACACACTGAAAACATACTGGACATTAACAGTTGGTGCTGCCTGTTAATTGTTCTTTGGACCCCAGAAGCTCAGAATCAGATTATTTTCATGTTATATCCAATATGGAACGCAGCTGGAAAAGTAATAATAAAAGGGCCAAGGACCTATCAATTCTCATTGCTCTTCCTCCACTCAATCAGATTTCAAAGCAGCACAGGCAGGGAGTAAAAATTAAAACGAGAAACAAAAAAACTCTACATTATTATCCTAGAGAAAAGTGCAAGCTGATTTTTACCAAGTTTCTTTTGACCCTGCTTGCAAAATGTAAACCAATACCTACATTTATATATTTTCCTTCGCTTCCCACTCCCAATTAAAAACATATTTATACCAAAATCATGAAAAGGAACACTTTAATTTTCTATACAAGTTCAATTTTTAGAAGATTTAATTACAAGAACCTACTGTAGTTATATTGCTTAATTATGCTAATTTGAAATAATTATATTTAAGTCTTTTTGCTCACGTTATTGTGAAATTATGTAACACATCATTCCAAACGGTTGATTCCCATAAATAAATAGTTCCCTAGTCAAAAAACACTTAAGACCCTTGTCACTTGTCCATTACCTCACTTATTTATGCAGAAACGTTCTTAAAAACTGAACTTTATCATCAAGTTGGACTTCAGTAAATGCCTGAAAATTCTGGACACTGCAAAGGGACATTCTGACAATTTCACTGCATAAAAATCATAATTATGTTTGATAAAATGACTTTTCCTCAAAAAAATAAAAACTGTAATTCTGAAGAACTGCCTTATCACAATTTTTTTTAAGGCTTTATTTGATAACTCAGTTTTTAGGAGAATAAAAGACAGTAGATATTGTAAAATACTTCTTAGTGAATACATGGTGTTTCTTTTTAAACTACGTATGTACTCGCTTCCCATTATTTTCAAATACTTCCCCTTACATTAATGCTGAGCAAATGAATATGTCCCATAAAAATGTTAACAAGAAAGAAATAAGGTATAAGTGGGATTTTGAAGCAATAATTACTATCCATGCTAGCTTTTATTTTTTTGATTTGACAATTACTTCACTGATGCGTGTGTAGGGATGTGTGAAGGCAAAGTTTGTCCTGTTATTCCCATTTTACAGCTGAATACACTGAGGCCAAGGAAAAGTTCAGCGACTCAGTTCAGATCACACAGCTGGGCATGTGGAATCTGACTTCAAAGTCTTTAACTACATAAAGCTATTCTGCTTCCCAACTGACATCTTGCTGAGAAGTCTGAAAAACAAGAAAGGAAAAAAAATTAAGCAAAGCATTTTTGATGGTAATAAAATGCAGAATCTTTAGTGATATAAATAAATAAGGAGAGTTGTACTAGTAGACCACATAAGGAAAATGATGACATGGTATTCTCTTCTTGGTAAAGTCGGAAACAAATTTTTGAAAATCAAATGTTTCAAATTACTCCAAGAAGCGTCTTAATCACAACACTAGAACTCTAACAGGGTTGGTAAAAATCGTGATCTTGGTAATCTGGGAGTCTCCAAACTGTTTTTCTGTGTCTTGTAAGCTAAGAAGATCTGCGCATGTTTAAAAGGCTGGAAATAAATAAGAAGACATGTCAAAATTACATGGAATTAAAATTTTAGGATCCATAAACACAGTTTTACTGGGACACAGCTGCACCCATTCATTTGTGTACTATACTAGTGAACTGAACCTGTTAGACAATATGGTCCACAAGGCATGAAATATTTACTATGAGGTCCTTTACAGAAAATGTTTGCTGACTTCTGCTTGAAGGAACACATCCAATTGAATCCACTATGTTCTCATTGAATCCCTTAAGTTTTCATAATATGGTTTTAAAAATAGCCAGCATTTCATTATTATTTTTACTATAATGAAACCACCATGAATCAAGAAACTATGGTGTCAACCATCAAATGGAATTGAAGTTCCTTAATTAAAATCATCATAGTTTGAGTAAATAGAAACTTCCTACATACACTTTTGATACAGGGTCTGCTTACTCTAACAGCCTGTGCAGAACTTTTTCCTAGCTCAGTCCTGGAGTCCTTGTACAAAGTTTAGACAGCATGAAGGAAACAAACAAACAAACAAACGAAGCAGGTAGTTTTACAGGGAAAAGTCCAGGAGAAGTTAAGATGTAAAGGAGGCTTAAAAAGAAGAGAAGAAGAGAGACTGTTCTGCATAGACTTTGCAACACAGCTACAAAAAATTACAGTAGTTTGGATGTTATGCTTGCAATTCATTAAACTGTCATTCTACACGTAATGTCCTACTTTTTTACATATACATATAATTTTTGAGACAGTCTTGCTGTATTGCCCAGGTTACTATCCTATGGCTTCAGCCTACCTCACAGCAACCTCAAACTCCTGAGCTCAAGCAAACCTCCTGCCTCAGCCTCCCAAGTAGCTGGGACTATAGACACTTACCACTACTCTCAGCTAATATTTCTATTCTTAGTAGAGCCAGGGTCTCACTCTTGCTCATAATAGAGTCAATCTGTATAGCTCATCTACTAGAGATACATTCTTAACTTATAACCAAAAATGTGAGCTAATTTGCTTTTGGCAAGAAATGTGCTAAAGGTCCCAAGTAATACTCAAGCATTAGAAAGTTGTTCAACTGATAATGCATTTACCTTATATCTGGAAAAAATGAACTAATTTTTGTTCATGCAAAAATTGCATGAAAAATTCATGCTCAATTTGTAACAATTTGACCTTATGGTCAAAACATTAGTCCTTGTTTAGAAGTCAGTGAAAATAAGTAAATCTGAAAGTTTTCTGTCTCACTTAAGACTAAGCAGTAGTCCAAGGTGGGAAACATGAAGAAACTCAATAGAAATAGATTTGAAGTAAGAAACACTCACAGCTAATAATGAAAAGTATTAGAAAAATTCATAGCACATCCAGAGAATCATTACACCTTGGCAAAACTAATATAGCAATAAATCCATGTGAATTCCCATATTATTATAAAACTGCATTATTATAACATCTAGACTAGCAGACACTCATAAAAAAAAAAAAAGTCCTTTCCTTTTTACTTGAAGAGCAGCTCCAACTGAAATAATTTTACCAAAGAATGAATCAACTGAGTTACCATGAAAAAACAAAAGAAAGATGAAGTTGCACTTCCTCTCAAAGATAAAATTTTATTTAAATTTTAAAGGAATTATTTTGTATCAAGGAGTACCCCCAAATTCAATGCTTATCACCAGGGAAACGTCTTATGGTCATTTCATAGTTTATCCTTAATTTCACAATGCCATGCAATTTTAGGGGCAGGGTGGAGAAAGACTTCACTGTGCCTCAGTTTCCTCCTCTGTAAAAGTGGTAGATTAGAAACTATTTCCCTAAATTTAAGATATTAAGTGACATAATATGTACATGTAACACAAATAAATCTCAATCTCTCCTTCCCTTTCATCTCCTATCCTACCAAGCACCTCTCACATTTTAATGTGCGTAGAAGTGCTCTGGAGATCGACCATGTTTACCTACAGGAGGAGGGAGGGAACAGGAAGAGGAAGCAGGGTCAGACGAAAGATTTCTATGAACTCTGTTTTGACTTTTAAAATAATTATTTTTTCTTCAATTTTATCTTTAAACTCTTTAACTTTTACTATTAGTATCATTATTATTATTATTATTACTATTTTGAAATGGTACCTTGCTTTGTTGCCTGGACATGAGGGCTTTGTTGCATGATTACACCTCACAGCAACCTCAAACTCCTGGGCTCAAGTGATCCTCCTGCCTCATCCTCATGAGTAGCTGGGACTACAGGTAAGTACCACATAGCCCAGCTAATTTTTCTATATATATATATATATAAAATGTATATATATAAATATATATATTTTATGTATATATATAAATATATATATTTATATAAAATATATATATATATTTTTTTTCCTTTTTTATAGAGGTGGGGGATCTCACTGTGTTGCTTAGGCTGGTCATGAACTCTTGACCTCAAGCGAAACTCTTCCCTCAGCTTCCCAAAGTACTAGACTTATAGGCATGGGCCACTGTGCCTAACTTATTATTTTTAATTGAAACTTTTACAGATATAATTTCATAATTACATACAGTTGTAAGAAAAAAAAATTGACAAATACACAGAGGTCCTCAAGACCCACAGACTCCTGGTCTGAGCCCAATAAAGACTTTATTCCTTAAAAAAAAAAAAAAAAAAAGGAAGAAAGAAAAAAAGAAATAACATAGTCATCCAACAATACTTTGCCAATTTGCCCCAATGGTAACATTTTGTAAAATTATAGCATATTACAATAAGTATAGTGACATCAACACAATCTACCTGTCTTATTAAAATCTGTTCCATCCCCACTCGTGTCAGCAAAGATTCAGTGGAAGTCCAGGATTCCACTCCCTGGAAAGAATTTAACAAGATGCCAACACTTCCACCAGAGCAGTGTAAGAGAAGCCCAAGCCACGGGCCAGTACCATCATGCCCACTGGGTGGTAAGAAAGCCCATGGTCTGTGTTAACTTCAGCACCCCCCAAGACAGTAAGATGGCACCCCTCCAACTCCCTCTGAAGTAGTGACAGAGGTGGCCTAGGGAAGAGCAAGGACTTCTATCATTACCCAATGGGAACACCATGCTGTATGTAGAAGGGGATGGGCAGAAATTCCATCCCCAGCCGGTACTGATGAAGACCCCCGGCCCCAATACCACTCGAAGCTGAGTAAGGAACTTTTTTACCTCCACCCGGCAATAATAAAGCAGTCCTCTCTTTCTCCTGAACAACACTGCTGAAGCAGTATGCAAAGCAACTACTTAAAGTACAAGGTTTAAATAATATCCAGAGTCCCACGATATGAAAATGTCTAGGTTTCAACATTAAAATGCAAAAACTAGGAAGATCTCAACCTAAAAGCCAAGGGGTAATATATACCAACACCGAAATGCCTCAGATATTAGATTTACCTCAGAAAGACATTTTAAACCAGCCATTATTAAAAATGAACAATTAAAAATGAATAAAAAAAAACAGAAAGCCTCAGCAAAGAAACAAAAAGTTTCAGCAAGGAAACAGATATATATATATATATAAATAAAAATAGGTTGATTTTTGTAAGTCATAAACTCTAATCTATCGTGTATACACATATTTCTTAAAGTTCTTTGCTCCCTATTTCTTCCTGATTCTCCAAGGTTTCTTTTCTTTTCTTTTTTTTTTGTTTGCAGTTTTTGGCAGGGGCTGGGTATGAACCCGCCACCTCTGGCATATGGGGCCAGCACCCTACCCCTTTGAGCCACAGGCGCTGCCCCTCCAAAGTTTCTTCTTTTATCATTTCCTTTCTGTTTAAAGAACTTTAACCAACCTTTCAACAAAAGTCTCTTAGCAATGGGTTGTTTACCTTTATCTGAGAATCTTTTTATTTTCCTTTTTTCCCTCTGAATGATAGTTTCATTGGATACAAAACTTGGAGTTGATAGTTCCATTCTATTAACACATTGAAAATGTTCCAGGTTATCGGACAAGAAATGTTATGTCTAGACAGCCATCTAGATGTAAAGTCTAAAAATATTTTAAATAATTTAAAAATGAATATTATATTTTTAAAATTCTCTTCATCTCTAAATGAGTGTCATAAAAAATATAAAGTCAGACATCGAAAATACGATTATTCTGTTCTTACTCATCAGTACCTGGGTGTGCTCAGCCAAAGGCCAGTATTAGTAATACCCAGGTATTCTCTTGATTATCTAAGAGCACTCTCCTCTACTCCTCTCAAACCTGATCAGTTCTACCCACTACATTTTAAGATGGTATGAAATTTATACCATTGGCACTAATCAATTCTAACAAGCTATATTTTTCCATTGACACAAAGATGAAGCAAAGAATCTAAAAAAACTACTCAGAAATATTCTCCCCTCACACTTTGAAGGAGGAGCTATTATATCAATTTTATTCACAAACGTGTTTTAGAAGAAGAAAAAAAATCTTACAGATAGCATTATAAAATCAACCTCCCAGATAGCTACCTGTTCGTACAAAGCCACACTCAAATAAATCAACTTTTTCTCTATTCTATGGTAAGAAATTGTAATAGATTCATCCGACAGCTTTATAACATATTACATGAAAAAGGCATTACATAAAAGTTTTGTAAGAAAACCTTATAATACAGTTCAACAGTTATGTAAATAGTCTCCTTCACTCCTTCACTCTTAAATAACTTTAAGTCATCAGCTCCCATCATTTCATGTATTAAATGTATTTTTAAATTACTGTAAAATATAACTTGACAGGATACTTTTCAAGAACACAGTGAGCTCAGAAGTAAAGCTAAGACTCATATTTTACAATTTGTTTTAAGAGTCTTCAATAACAATAATCTTCTATGGTACCTCAAAGATGGCATTATACTATAATCCCTCAAAATTCACCAATCAAATGATTATGATTCATTTAGACCAAGATCATTCAAAACAGCACAAGAGCAGCCACCTTTCCAAACTATAGTAAGAAGAGCCTGAGGAACAAAACAAATTCATACACGCCAGGTGAGGTGGCTCACGCCTGTGATTCTAGCACTCTGAGAGGCCGAGGCAGGTGGATGGCCTGAGCTCAGGAGGTCGAGACCAGTCTGAGCAAAGGCGAAAACTTGTCTCTACTAAAAATAGAAAAACTAGCTGGGTGTCATGGCAGGTGTCTGTAGTCCCAGCTTTTCGGAGGCTGAGGCAAAAGGATCACTTGAGCACAAGAGACTGAGGTTGCTGTGAGCTATGATGACGCCATGGCTCTCTAGCCAGGGTGACAGAGGGACACTATGTCTCAAAAAAAGTAATAAATAAATAAAACAAATACATATAAATTAAAAAATGAGATATACTATTCATCTATTCATTATATTTCATAGCGATGATCATAGTATTAAAAAAATAGCCCAGTTAGGAACCATTACTCCCATTTCAAGGTAAGAACTATTTAGACACAGAAAAGTTAACTAGCTTGACCAAGCTAGGTAAGTTAAGAGGCAAAACCACCATTCCAACCCAAGCTGTGCATCTCCAGGATCTCAGACCTTAACCAACACACACACACACACACACACACACACACACACTGCAGAAAGACTTTTGATCTTAGAAATACCGCTAAAGGAGTGCAGGTATTCTACTTCACAATGAAAGGGAAATAAATGTAAAATCTACAAAGACTTGAAGGGAGGACAAGGACAAACAGCATTCCTTTCACTGACACTGCAACAAAAATAGTATGAAATCAATTAGACCTCCTTATTATGATACTGCTAAAAATCAAAGAAGGCAAATCTCACGGATCTCAAAAATTCTGCAAAAATGTAAGATAACCCTGAATAATAATATGCAACAATTTAAAAATAAGTACACAGGATGTACTAAAATAAAATGAAAAGAAATTTAATTCCTCCCATACACAGTGCATTAGCAAAGGATAAATACAAAAGATAGGCTCAATGAATATTTTTTCAATAATTTGCATTTTCAACTTGTAATAACTGCAAACAAATTTGCATCTGGACACTGGGGTATGTTAAATTTCTATATTGTAGGTTATACCGAAAACAATGAGAAAAGCCAAAAGATTAGTCAGAAAGCGAACAATCTATAGACTACAAACGTAAAAGAAGGTTAAAAATAGTTTCAAGTCCAGTAACAAAATACTTCTTTTAGCTTATTACTTATTTTTGTTATTGTTGCTGTTGTTCTTGTTGTTGTTGAGACAGGGTGTTATTCTGTCATCCAGGCCAGAGTAACTCAGTCATAGCTCACTACAACTTTGAACTTCTGGGCTAAAGCATTCTTCCTACCCTAGCCTCCCTAGTAGCTGGGACCACAGGTCTGGCTAATTTTTCTATTTTTTGTAGAGATGAGATCTTGCTCTTGCTCAGGCTGATTTCAAACTCCTAACACCAATAGATTCTCTCACCTTGGCCTCCCAAAGTGCTGAGTTTATAGCTACGAGCCACAGAACCTTTTTTACAGCTTAAAAAAAATAATAATCATTCTAATTAAAACAACAATTTGAGATTTCCATATGTAAATCCCAAGTATACAATAATAAAACTTCAAATAAGGTACTTATAAAGTGTTATCATTAAAAGAAAATAATCAGAACTTCCACTGGACAGAAGTTACAATGAAAACAAATAGAAGAAACAGAGAATTTAAGTGGAAAGGAGAAGTCCAAGATCAGAATTTTTTTTTAACGAAAAAAATTAAAATTTGGGTGCCCTACTGTTAGTCTATTAAAAGGGAAAGAAAAATTTGGAAGATGTGCTGGAAGAAGTATTATCATGCAAAACTCAATGAGCTATTAGAAAGCTGGCCTCTATTCCTTCTCTCCCCTGAATAGGATCAATTGAGACTATTAATATTCAGCTCCTGCCCTTATTACAAAAGGCAAACCAAGTTCAACATCACACCATCAAGGTTTAAGCAACTAGTCCAATAATACACCATTACCTCAAGCAACAAAAATGATTGTTCATTACTGATGGTGTCATTTTGGGTTTTCCTCTATCTCTGATAAAATGGATGTAAGCCTATGTCATTTGTACCGTGAAAAAGAGAAACATTCTGGTCTTTAAAAGCAATCAGTATCTTCAACTATGGAGATTTTCATCAGCGCTTATAATCACTTTTATATTTCAATAAGAGACATATAAATAAAACTGAGTTATATGCCCAAACAGGGAAGTACTTCAACAATTCCTCTTGAAGGAGGGAGGGGGATGTGGTTTAACATGAAGGCCTTAGAATTAGTGTCAATAAAATTTCAATCACATGAACCTCACTCCTAACTGTTCCCTCCAACAGGGGCCAAAGCCTCAACATGTGAAGAAATGCATTACTCTCCCACTATAGCAATATTGATTACAGGTCCCTTTTTACTATGAGTGCTGGAAAAAGAGGTCGATAAGAGGGTACCACAGGGAAGTTTATAATAAACTGAAGTTTATAATAAATTAAGATGCCTCCCCCTCCTCAGAAAACTAATGAAAGTCTATATTGCAAAATGCAAATGCCAATTTAGAGTGAAAGGAAAATTATATTTCAATGTTCCAAAAAGGAGGTGAGAATGGTCCCATCCTACTGGAAAACATGAATACAACACAAATGACATTATAAAATACTCTAACTTTATGTGGTCCAGGTATGTTTGTGCACATGTGTGTTTATTCACTTTAAAATCATTCAAAAATTTCCAGTGAGTACCAACTGTGTATCAAGCATTATTAAAATATATGGATATCAGTTCTGTCCTTTATGGAATTACGGTCTCATGGTGGAGAATAACATGTAAACAACCTTAAAACCAAAGTATTTTCTTAAAATATTTTTGGCAAGGTCACAGTTTTCAACATCACAGTCTTAAGTAAAACAGATTTAGGAAAATAATTAGAGATAGAAAAATGTAAAAAGCATATATGCACACACACATTAGTAAATAAGAAGCCTAAAATTGTGAGCTTACAGGCTGAGTATGGTGGCTCACACCTGTAATTCCAACACTCTGGAGGTTGAAGCAGGTGGATTGCTCGAGCTCATGAGTTTGAGACCAGCCTGAGCAAAAGGAAGACCCTGTCTCTACTAAAAATAGAAAAACTGATGCAAAAGGATCGCTTGAGCTCAAGAGTTGGAGGTCGCTGTTATACATGACACCACGGCACTCTACCCAGGTTGACAGCTTGAGACTCTGTCACAAAAAAAATAAAACAACTGTGAGCTTACAAGATAGTTTAGTATCATGAGCATTTAGAAATTTGGTCTTGTAGGTGGCCCTTTGGTTATACTAACCGTGCAAGAAGTCTTGGTATCCAGACTACCAAAGCCTATTTATCCTAAGTTCATCATATACAACCATCCCTTCCAGAAGTTGTCTGGAGATTTACAGGCATATTTCCCCCAGGTCTAGTCTTTCATCTGCATTGAGTGGGGGTGGAATGCAAGTAAACCTTCTTTACCTGACACCACAGACCCACCAGCACATCTGTGGAAGGAGACAGCAGTATTATTGTTTCATTCCACCATTTAAAGGTGACAAAGGTAAATACTGCATATGTAAAAATGAACAAATGTTAAAATTCTGGTAGACACGGGCGGCGCCTGTGGCTCAGTGAGTAGGGCACCAGCCCCATATGCCGAGGGTGGCGGGTTCAAACCCAGCCCCGGCCAAACTGCAACAAAAAATAGCTGGGTGTTGTGGTGGGCGCCTGTAGTCCCAGCTGCTCGGGAGGCTGAGGCAAGAGAATCGCGTAAGCCCAAGAGTTAGAGGCTGCTGTAAGCCGTGTGATGCCACGGCACTCTACCCGAGGGCAGTACAGTGAGACTCTGTCTCTACAAAAAAAAAAAAAAAATTCTGGTAGACACATATAAACTGAAATAATTCAAAACCACAGCTGGTGAAACTGTAATAGACAGGAAGTTAGAGTACAATGCCTAATACAAACTGCCAGAAGACAGTGAGATTTACAATCACCCAAGTTCTCATTTTCCATGAAAGTAAACAATGTTAATATTGAAAAATAAGAGACCATTGGCTCTTTTCAAAATACAGTTTAATGATAATGAAACAATTCATTTCTTTTCACTTCTGTTCCCCTTTCCAGCTGATGTGAACATGTTCCTCCTCTTCAATTTTAGAATGGCAATAAAATAGGTCACAACACCTATTTCCTACCAAAAAAAAAAAATGTGGGAAACAAGCTAGGGAGGGGGAAAGATAGGTTCCCTATCCATACACAACCACTGCTAACATTTTCATATTTCCTTCCAGATAATGCTCTGTCCATAACATTTTTATTTTTGTTTTATCTAATTGTGATCATATAAGATAATTTTTAGTGGCAAGATGACAGGCCATAACAGGATTCAAAATGTTTAATAATTTAATAGATGAAAAAGGTATCTAGCTGTTTGCACTGTTCTAAGCACTGCTGAAGTTGACTATTTATATCGCACCTTGCTAAATTACATGTTATTATGATTCAGTTCAGGAAAGAATTAAGAAATTGATATGTACCATCTTTAAATATTAAAGAATTTAAATACTAAACATATGAGTGTGTTTAAATATTAAAGTTGAAAAAAGATAAATGGTTAAGTAACAAAATGTTCTTTAAAAGTATATTTTCACTTCTCAACATTCAATTTGTACCCAAAGATAGTTCCCCCGAAAATTCAGTTCAGCAGCACTAAGCAGGGGTTTTAAACCATAGTTTAGGTTAACAATAAAAGTCCTTGACTAATTGGAACATGACTTACAACAATTGCTGTAAGAATTTTAAAAATAGTATATATTATCAGATTGAAGTGTTCTGGAAAGGTTTCAGATGAGAAACAGATTTCACCTCATTATTAAGGCTTTAGCTGCTACAGAGAAAGACAATATCCAAGAACAAGAGAATAACTTAATAAACAGGCTTGACTAAGTAAACTCATAAAAATTGAGGAAGGTGTGTCCTTCAAATTAACAACCAAGACAGAACTGGAAGAGCAGGGATGACAGGTAATATGATGATAGTACGTAAGATAATTCAAGTAGAAAGGCTCAATAAAAATAACCACAAATGAAACCCTCACCTTTGAGAAATTACCCCCAAATAAGGAGCTGAAGGCATCTGAGTTGCTAAAAAACAGAAGTTTCAAGAATCAAGAGTATCCCATATTCCAGAAGTGCTGGAATATGCCACCTGGGAAGAGGCCAATGGATTCTGAGTAAAGCCATTCGACAATTCAATCTCAGCAGAAAGGACAGGCTAAGGCAGCCTACAGATTTTGCAGTTTATCTTTTTCCAAAAATGACCAGCACAGACCTAAGCCCCCCTAATACCTAACTTGATGATATACAGGCAAATTGAAAATCAGCAAGTCAAGTTATCAAGAATTGTCAGGGTTGGTCTCATAGAGAAGGTTCCACCTGAGACAGACCTTGAAGATGGTAAAGGAGTGAGCCACGCACATGTTTAGGGAAGAGCCTTCCAGGAATGGGAAACTGGAACGCTGAGAGGAACAGGCCTGGCATGTGCAAGGACCTGCAGAGAGACCAGGGTGGGGTGAGGGTGGGGGGACGGGGGTGGACAAGAACACAGGGGCAGGGACAGACAAGACCTGAAGTCAGAGGGCTGATGGGACTTAAGACAGAAGGACTCTAGCTTTTCAGAACTATTCGGATTGTTTCGGCAGAAGAGTGAAAAAACACATGTGCAGAGTCCTGAGCTACAAAACAGCATAATTCAATGACTGAAGCGGATCCTCTAGTACTTTCTGTGATCAACATCAACAGTGTTGGAAACTTGTGTTAATAGGTCACACCTGTAATCCGAGCACTTGAGAGGCCAAGGCCGGTAAACTGCTTGACCTCAGGAGTGAAAGATCAGCCTGAGCAAGAGCAAGACCCGGTCTCTACTAAAAATAGAAAAATTAACTGGGCATTGTGGCAGGCGACTGCAGTCCCAGCTACGTGGGAGGATGAGGCAAGAGGACTGCTTGAGCTCAAGAGTTTGAGGTTGCCATGAGCTGTGATGATGCCAGGGCACTAAACCCTGGGCATCCGAGTGGCAAAACAAAACAAAACAAAAGAAAACATGTTATTTGCTGGCTAGATTTGCAATGAGTGCTACACTGGAGCTGTAAAGCAGCAAGCAGGCTGGGCCCAGGGCAGCAAGAATGACCCAACATCGTCAGCTCCAAGAGAGGGTACAGCCTTCCCACTTACCCAAAGGCAACAAGCAAATATCACTTTCATTGCCATTAGATAGCACTTTACTTGTTCTATAACATGGGAAAGATTAGAAAGCATTTTCAACAGGTAGGCAAGCCTTGATTACCTGTTAACTAAGCATTTCAGTTATAATTTTATAGGAAAAAGAACTAAGAAATATCCTGGAATTATATTATTTTCATAAATCTTAGATTATTATAGAAAAAAATCTCAAGTATTAGAGTGCAAGTTACTTTTGTTTTTACATTTTGGCAAAGCCAAATATAATTGTAAGAAGTGATAATCTCTTAGTACTTCCAATTCTTTATCTAGCCAACCATAGTAGCTTTCAGCCTAAGTCATTTTTAAGTAGTAAATATCACATGTAAAATGAATTTTATATGTATAACTATAATATAGAATTTATCTTCAGTGAAATAATTCAGGCCATTCTATTTTTCAGTTGTAGTTGAAGGTGATTATAGGTATCCAACAGCTTATAAAAGTACCAATAAATTTTAAATTAAACACTAATTTTTGGTTTTATAATTGACTTACAATAAAGATTACAATGCTTTATTAGCAGAGAGTGTAAACATATTTACCCCATGTATACATGGGTATACGTGAACCATACAAGTCTTATCTGTGTACTAAACACACAATACCATAATTGTATGTCCGCTTTCTAATTATAATATGAACCATCACCACACATGCTCTCCAACCATCACTAATAAATAATTTAAAGTAATACCAGCATGAGCATCAAAAGGAATTCTTCATTTATTTTATTCTGGAAAAAAGACAGTTAAACGATGATCTTATACCACTGCATATAGCGTCTAATATGGCATCTACAAAACAACACTGAAAAGAATGACGACAATGAAAATGAGAAGAGCACATCATCACCAACTCCAGCCTCCTTTTGGTTTTCTTGCTTCACCTCTTCTGTGCCACTGTATATACAGCTAAATAGGTAGGCTCAAGCCTCTTTCAGGGAGATACTGGCAAAGGGCATACATTCATCATATTGCCTGTGTCAAAAACCTAATACTAGTGCACCTAAAACTAATCAAAGGTTTACCCCAAAAGAATTACATACCACAGATTAAGAAGGACAAATAATAGCAGACTCTAACTTAACAAAAAGATTTTGTTAGCTCGATGCCCATAGCACAATGGTTACCATGCCAACCACATACACTGAGGCTGGCAGGTTCGAACCCAGCCCAGGCCAGCTAAACAACAATGACAACTGCAACAACAATAACAAAAAATAGCTGGGCATTGTGGTGGGCATCTGTAGTCCCAGCTGTTTGGGAGGCTGAGGCAAGAGAATTTCTTAAGCCCAAGAGTTTGAGTTTGCTGTGAGCTGTGACACCACGGCACTCTACCCAGGGCGACATAGTGAGACTGTGTCCCCACTCCCCTCAAAATAATAAAAATACTTTGCTACTATGTTTACTCTCTGAAAATCACAAAACTATTTTCCATTATTTTTCTGAATTAAAACATTAAAAAAATAAGAATAGTGGGAAGTTAATACACATAATAAAATATATCATTGTAAACAAAGAGCCAAAATATGTTTGATCAAGGAAAACTGGGGAACTTCTCTTCAAATATATCAGCTCCCAAAAGAAGCTCACTAGCACCATTATTAAAATTCTTTTAAAAATTCTTAATGTGGGAAGCCAATTCCTGGGCCAAGGCTTCTCTTCCCTTTCCTTCCAGCTCTCTTTACATCCTTAACTCTAGCCTGTTGCCTACCCACCTACCACTGCTTTCTCCATGGCTCTCAGCAATGCCGAGGTGCAGAAGCAGATTAAGCATAGGATGGCTTTCATTGAACAAGAAGCCAATGAAAAAGCAGAAGAATTAGATGCAAAGGCAGGAGAAGAGTTCAACATTGAAAAAGGTCAGCTTGTGCAAACCCAAAGACTAAAGATTACGGAATACTATGAGAAGAAAGAGAAGCAGATTGAGCAGAAGAAAATCCAGATGTCCAATTTGATGAATCAAGCAAGGCTCAAAGTGCTAAGAGCAAGAGATAACCTTATCACAGACCTACTAAATGAAGCAAAACATAGACTCAGCAAAGTGGTAGAAGATACAACCAGGTACCAAGTGCTGCTGGATGGACTGGTCCTCCAGGGTTTGTACCAATTTCTGGAGCCCTGAATGACTGTTCATTGTAGGAAACAAGATTTACCTCTGGTAAAGGCTGCAGTGCAAAAGGCAATCCCTACGTACAAAACTGCCACTAAAAACGCTATTGGTGTCCAAATTGATGAGGAGTCCTACCGGCCTGAGGAAACAGCTGGTGGTGTTGAAATCTATAATGGGGATCGTAAAATAAAGGTTCCAATACCCTAGAAAGCTGGCTGGACCTCATAGCCCAGCAGATGATGCCAGAAGTACGGGGAGCCTTGTTTGGTGCAAATGCCAACAGGAAGTTTTTGGACTAGGCCTTTGGGAGAGAGAGTCCATCCACTGCGCTACTGCTATGATGTGGAAGCTTCTGATGTTTAAAGAAACAAGAGTGTCTGTGTTGCTTCCTCTTTGCTGTCCTAATATTGGTCTGTATTTATCAGTGGAAACCCTTCTGTGTCTAATGCCCTTGGCCTAACTGTTAACAGTGGGAGAATGTTTCATTTGCTTTGATCAGGAACCCACCCCTAGTTCATCTCAAAGTAACACAGCGCTAGGCTGGTCCTACATCGTTAGGCGGTGGCTGCATGAACTTCACCGAGCTTCCTGCTCTTTCTCCACCTCCCTGTTAACTAGTCTAGAGGGTGATGTTTATGGTGTTCTTGGCCTTGAGGTCTCTGCTCTTTAGGTTTCAAATGCATGTGGCACATGCGTTCCTCCCAGCAGTAGGAGCTTCACTGTTACCTACTGGGGCCTACAAGTTTTCCTCATCTGTAAATGTGATTTGAAACCTAAACCATGAATATGCTTTATTTACTAAAGTAAAAAATGTATGTGGAAAAAAAATGCTTAATGTGGTGAAACAAAGTAACAAATACTATAAATGACGATGATATTGCAGCAATATCTACTGAAACTCTATTAACAATGTTTAGTAAAGAAGCAATGTAAATAATAAACACTGTGTTCTTTTATACTAATAACTAGGTAATCACTACACAAGAAGAAAGTCCACGAGACCAAAAAAAAATTATAAAATGCTAAAACTAAGCAAGATCTTATGTAACTTACAAAAAAATATTATGTAACAGTACTGTAAGACATTATTCAATGTAAGTAATAACTCAAATGAAGAAAAAATGTGGTTCTTTATGAAAAAGGCAAATATTGCAAAAATGTCAATTTTATTTTAGTTAATTCCTGTATTTCCTAACATATTAAACTATCAAGTTCATAAATCAAAACTTAATGGATGACAGGCACACTATGAGCATGACTCTGACTCAACTCTTATTCAAGCAATCCATGTAACCAAATATATTTGTACCCCTGTCATACTTTGAAATAAAACAATACAAAAAATAAAAAAGAAGAAAAAAGAAAAGTTAATTTGAAAGAAAAAAATACACTGTCAAATACCCTAAAAGAAAATATGGACAGGAAAAAGCATCAGTCTTCCTTGATAAATTCTTTACAACATAACAATCATTAAAACCCTCACATACTACCATAAAATAAGAAAAGTAGATTGATGTAAAAATCAGAAGTCCTAGAAAAGATCTAATTACCTAGAATTTAATATATAATAAATAAGAACTCACCAAACTAAAGGATTAGGAAGAATTACTTGATAAATAAATAATGTATCACAGAAAATTTTTAAAACTTAAATCTATACTTACAGCATAAAATGTTATAGTTATAATAAGTACATTCTGAAACCAACCTATGAAAGTACAGATAGAAAAGAAAACTGAATATTAAGTTTCTTGTAGGGATATTAATTTCCCTCAAGCTTTGTTGCAAGAGGAGGAGAAAATACCAAGCCACCAAAGAAAAAAAATCCAAACATCTGATTATGATTTAAAAAAAAGTAGAAATTCTCTACACACCATTAAATGATATCCAAAGAAAAGGGAAAGCTGCCTTAGATTCTTAGCTATACCTTCTACAACCATTCAATGAAGGAAAAATGGAAAACCTTCAGCATGAGCTAAGATGACCCAAGATTAGTGGTATATTTAAGAGCCTAATTCCTACTATGGGGAGTCTCTGAAATTTTCCGCTCTAAGCAAAATATCTGGTATGACCAAAGTCGCAAAAGGGATGAAACACTCAAAATGGGATAATGTGGAGGGTTTACTTACAAAAGGGTGATTTACAACGTGTGTGCAGGAGACCAGTAGGGATGGTACACTGACCTGGGCTCGCAGAAGCTGAGCTTTTCACTGTCACTAGAAAGGAAGTGATGAGGACAGTTATGGAAATCTCAGGACAGTCACACAGTTGGTTGCTTAGTGGGGAGCATGAGGGACGGAGCCCACCCAGGTGCCCTTGCAAAGAGAGAGCCAGGGCATCAAAACTTGGATTTCCCTTTCCTTCCTCTCTCTAGCTTCCACCAGCTTCCATATGGGTCAAACTCAACCAGAAGACAAAGGGCAAGTATCTCCACAGGTCAGCCTCCGGAGCAGAAAGCAGGATGAAGACAGATGGGAGATGTGTCAAAAAACGCGAGTGAGAGAAATCTGGTACCACAGGGTAAGCCTATTGTGTCCATTCTCATAACATCTCTTCTGCTTCATGTTCTGGTTTGCTGCTTTATTCTTGCCAATTTTAACTCTGCCACAAAATCCAGTAACAGTGCCTTGACGATGTGAAAACCTTCCATAATTCCCCTTTAACCACCACAAAGACTCGATGCTTAGTATCAAAACCCAAAAATTCAACATAATCCAAATGACCAACAGATGTGACAATGTATTTAGAAATGATAACTGAGCTCACCATTAAGAAATCTAATGTCAAATGTGCTTATAGAATGATATATGAAAAACAGATTATTTATGTGTTAAAGTTATAAGCACGTGAACAATGTATGGATTCAATGAAAAATGGAAAGTTGGTATTAAAATGGTGTATTTTAATATATCCTAGAAATTGAAAGATGATATGCCAGAAGGCATATTGAGGGGGGAAGGAAATAAGAAAGGAAAAGAAAATTTTCTGACACTATCCAATAAGGGCCAGGCAATGGTTAGGGTGAGAACAATCATGATTTTCCTCTAAAGACAATTACAGGAAACAGCCGGGGAGCCTGCTAAGCCTTTCAGTGACCACAGTACCACAGAAGTGTTTCAAAAACAGAACTATAATCAGGACAGAAATCAAAACACAACTATCCTTTTTGAATGTGGAAGATGACACAAAGGAAAACAATGCTTTAATCTCACATGATTAAGGTACTTAAGACGCTGTGTTGATTTTCAAAATTAGCTAAGGATATCTAAGTTGGAAAAGCAAAAAGCTCCATCAAAGGAGCAGTGCTTTCTGTGAATACCAGATAACTCATCTCGAATGGATGTTAGACAAAAGCCCGTACATGTGATATTTTTTCTTCCCCAGCATAAGGTCATAGTGGAAGAAATTTCTCCTCAACCATACATGAGGATGGAGAATGAAAGCTGCAGAACTTAATCACACACATTTGCCATATGGAAAAAAGATTTCAAAATAACACCGAATGGTAAATCTAGAACGGCGGTTCTCAACCTGTGGGTCGCGACCTCTTCGTAACAAGGAAAATACATCCTGTATATCAGATATTTACATTACGATTCATAACAGTAGCAAAATTACAGTTATGAAATAGCAAGGAAAGTAATTTTATGGTTGGGGGTCACCACAACTTGAGGAACTGTATTAAAGGGTTGCGGCATTAGGAGACATAGGAAGGTTGAGAACCACTGTTCTAGGACTAGACCACTCCTGTGCCCCATGAGGTATCACTGCTACTGTAGAAAAGCTCCAAACAGTGTTTGGCATGACGGCATACTTAACACAAATAACAGGATTGCAAAGCCAGACGTACAAGAGTTCCAGGACAGTGTTCAGCAGCCCCAGCACAGTAAAGAATGTGCGTGTGATTTCCCTAAGAAGTCAGGATATTTTCAGGCTGGATTATGACACTTGACAAAAGATTATTTCACCATAAATCTGTATCATCTGACAAGAGAGACTAGAGAAGATTAGACTTGAAATTTCACACTGATCAGAAAAGAAAACAAGAGCAAGAAAAAAGGAGAAACAGTGAATGAAGAGTTGGTAAAGAGGGTGTGGGTCTAACAGCAGAGCCAAGCTGAACAGGTGAGTCTGCAAGCTGAAAGCAGGTTGGGGGGTGAGGGGGCAGTGTCATCACAAGGTAAAAGTTCAAAGAGAAAACAGGATCAAGGTGAGGGCTGTCAGCTTAGAAGGCATTTGAGAGGAGCGGCCTGACAAAAAGGCAAGCAAAGAATTCAAAATGAGCGCAAAATGAGCGCCCTGAGTCTGAAAGCAAATGGAGACACCCAGCAGTGGAGTGAGTACAGATGAGCAAGGCAGGAACCCAGCTTTCAGGCAACTGGGCACCAGGATGAGCGAACACCAAACGCAGACCCAACCCCTGGTGAACTTTTTTTTTAAGACAGAGTCTTAAGCTGTTGTCCTGGGTAGAGTGCTGTCACATCACAGCTCACAGCAACCTCCAACTCCTGGGCTCAAGCAATTCTCCTGCCTCCACCTCCCAAGTAGCTGGGACTACAGGTGCCTGCCACAACGCCCAGCCATTTTTTGGTTGCAGCTGTCATTGTTGCTTGGCAGCCCGGGCTGGGTGCCCGCCAGCTCAGGTGCATGTGGCTGGCACCCTAGCCGCTTGAGCCACAGGCGCCGAGCCTAGAAGCTTCTTAAATGGCCCCAGCAGAGATAGATGAGTCCCGCCTGTAGGGTGAGGCTAAAGGTGCACATCGGGGTTTAATGTCACAAAGGCAAGAACAGGAGAAAAGGAGGAAAAGAACACAATCCAGAGATAATGAAGTTAGTTTCACATTCATATGAAAATTTGCGTCTTTTAAAATTGGTAATAAACATTTCCTTTCAGTTTTTGAGTTAAAAAACATCCTGCTTGCCCTTAATTCCAAAAAGGATATTCAATCATGCACTAAAAATTGGGATTCTTTATAACAAACTCCTTATTTCCAATAGATCAATCACGTAAAGGACATAATTCCAATCACTTTCTCAGAGTTTCCTTCTCAAACGCCACCTAGGATGCTCAATACTCAAAGGCATTAAAACTACCATCGGCTATCCTGCATTACCACATTAACGCATGGGAAACATCCTAGGATGCTGAGTCTCAAATATTAACATAAAAAGCAATATTAACAAACTAAATATAAACGTATTTTTTTGTAAACTGTGTTCTAAGTTACACAGTTATGTCCAGGGACGCAAGTATAACGTCTGCAATCAAGAGTTTATCAAAAGTCACATCAGATATTGAACACAATAATTAAGAAAATGCCAGGCTATGTTAACCAATTCAGTGAAAATATTTCAGACTGTATATGGAATCAGCACATTGTACCTCATGATTGCATTATTATACACAGCTACAATTTAATAAAAAAAAAAATAGAAAAAAAAAAAGAATTTGAAATCCAGGGAATCTGACGTGATTTAAAAGGTCAGACATATTTAAGTTTAAGGGGGAAAAAAAGTGAGGGGGTTTGATTTATATAAGGCAAAATTCAGAGGCAAAGAAAGACATCATATGGCCTAAAATGGCATCATCAAAAAGAAAAGTGGTAAAAATAATCATCTTATTATTTTTTGTTTCATTTTTCTAGACTTTCTTACCTCGTAAGCTCAAACTAAGGGCATTATCAAGGTGCTTTTGAGAGACTTAACATTTAAAAAATAAAGCTTCCCAGTCACTGTTCTCTGCTGATAAAATAAATATTAGCCAAATAACTATCTTACATTCTCTATCACAAGTCCCAGGAATGAGGGAGAAGAGGGGTTATCACCATCAGTCAGAAGCAGGATACGGAACATAGAAGATTTGGGGTGATAAGTGTCACTCTCACACATCCTTTGACTGGCTGGCTGTGCAGACAGCTCCTACCCATTCTTGGGTCCACCTGTGCTAAGGACAGATGTGAACCTTGAAATGGGGAGTTGTTCACAGACCTCACACAGGCAACCTCTTGCCTAGCAAGAGATCTCAAAAGAAAGTGGATAAGCTCTATTGTCAAAGAGCAAGCTATCAGAAGAGAGGCACAGACAGCCAGAGCCAGATGCTCCCAGGAGGAAATCTTTAAAAAGCAAGGGTGAAGAAAACCAGAGGGCATCCATAGGGAGCTAACTCTAAACTCTTGCCAAGCCCAGAGTAGGCCAATGACACATGGCACCCGTCCTCCTTGGCTGGCACTGCCCCCTCTCCATGGAGACAGACACCAGGCCAGCAAGCTGGGGCTGAGAAGACACCCACTGCCTGAGGCTCCCCAGCAGGGAGCAGGCTCTCCCAGACACTGGGGAGAATCGTCAATTATAAATGAAGCTTAGGTTTTTGACTGCGACACAGGACTGAACATTAATTAATGAAATGAGACTTTACAGGCTATAAGCAACAGGAGAAGTGGATAAAGTATTCATGTTATTACTTGGGAAGAGTTATAGCACCCAGGTCAGATTCTATCCAAGGATAAAGATTAAAAAATAGCATCAAAAGTGTTTGAGAGGATAGAGAGGAAAACACAAAGTCACATTATGAGCCCGTATCAATACTATCATGTTCCCTTATTTAACACAATCATTAAAAGAACATCAAAGGAGAAAACTGGAGCATCTATATATTCTAAAAAGTCAAGAGCAATGAAATGCGATGGGTTCTGCCAGTTTATGTGTAGGGATTTCACAGTTACGTTTTTGAATCATTTATTATAATGCAAGGTACTAAATGGCGAGCATTACATCTTACATCCTCCATTTAGCCATACTAAAATTAAAGTGTTAAGAATATTCAAATATTAGGTGGTAAAGTACTATAAAATCTGGTAAGCAAAGTGTATCCATCTTTACTCCAAGGAGTAAAAAGGTGTAAATCTGATTTAACAGCCCACTGCCTGTTAAAGAAAAATTGCTGGAAAGATTGTATACTAAATTGCAGCCTAAAGCGAAAAGTATAAATCTCTGAAATGCCAAAAAAAAAATCACTGTAAACATTTTACAAATGTTGAGAATCTTGATAGGTGTGCTTGGTCGAAAGTAATCTTTAGGTTGAGCTCAGTTAGATGCAAAAGTGGCCTGACACAGAAAAAGGAAAGCCAAGAGTGACGCAGTTGAAATTCTACCTCAGAATATTTAAAGGAACTATATAGATTCAGATTCAGCATGAAAAGTTAATACAGAAATACAAAGATAAAAGAATTGTGATATAAGCTTGAAAATGAAGACTATGTTGGCAACTCTCTAAATATGGGAGGCAATAATTTCAAAGAGGCAGACCGATATTTTTACATCTTGATAAGGAGCAAGCAAGAATGAATAGGCTGGGCAGGGCCAAAAATGAGATCCTAGGAAACCAAACACAAAATACTAAAGGTGATTATATGGCAAAGACAACGAAATCTCTCTTTTGCTTCCTGAGACCGACCGTCCTCAAGTCGGTACCCACCCCCTTACAGAGTTTGCCACGCTATGTATGATCTTGCAGCAAACATCTAGTAAAGTTTCCTAGTATGGCCAGGAACCAAAGCAGAGCGTTTATTAAGATGCAGTTAGTGACATTGTGGCCCACACACTACATGCCTGGAGCAGGCCCAGGAACATGGATGTTATAGCTGTGGCCTCCAACCCATGGCTGGGAGCCCATTAGGAACAGGGCCACACAGCAGGAGGTGAGCAAGCCCTGCTTCATCTGTATGTAAGGTTTACAGCGGTGCATCACCTGCATCGCAATTTGAGCTCCACCTCCTCCTGTCAGATCAGTGGAGGCAACAGATTCCAGAAGGAGCAGGAACCCTGCTGTAACCTGCGCCTGGGAGGGATCTAGGTTGAGCACCCCTTATAAGACACTGGGAACCATCAAGTTGCAAGAAAGCAAGCTCAGGGCTCCCACTGATTGTTCATGATGGTGAGTTGCGTAATTATTTCATTATATATTACAATGTAATAATGATAGAAATTGCACAATAAATGCAATGTACTTGAATCATCCCGAAACCATCCTCTATCCCTGTCCCTAGTCCATGGAAAAATTGTCTTCCTAGTACCAAAAAGGTTGCAGATCACTGTGTTAAAGGACTCCTCAGGGGACTGGAGTGCATGCTGGAGTTGAGAGCCACTGCTCTAATCACCTGAGTTAAGTCTCTCTTCTCCATTATCCCTCATACCCATCCCTTCCAGTCTAGTTGAACATTCACCTACTGTCAGAAGTCTTCTGTGATAAACTCCATTCGCTGCTGATGAATCTTTGGCTTTCTTGAATAATTATGCCTTCAGCTCTGTATCTTTTTGAAACCATTTTATTTGTTGCTTTTTTTCATTCCACTTGTTTGTTCCATAAAAACAGCCAACACACATTAAATGTTTGCTGTATCTACTTAACTCAGATCAAAAGAGTTAAGTAGAAATTTGTATTTCTTTTATGCCCCAAAACAAGGGAAAACCAAGGTTTTTCAAAGGAAGTTTGCCTCAGCTCACACCGCTAGAAAATAGGAAAGCTACAATTCAAAGCCAGATAGTCTTATCAGTAATTACTCTGAATTATTAATTACTTGAACTTTAATCTCCTTAAAGCAAATTTTGTTTCACAATATAAAAAGGAAACAAGAAAAAAATAACAGGTGGCACAGAACAGAAGTAGTGGTTAGAGTGGTGAAGGTATTAAAGCAGAGGTTCTCAACCTGTGGGTCGCGACCCACAGGAACTATATTAAAGAGTTGCAGCATTAGGAGGTTGAGAACCACTGTATTAAAGGGATCAAAGCACGTGACCGAAAGCAGTCTAGCAAAGCCAGTGGACGAAAACATAAATGTCTAGGTGAAAACAGCAGTACTAGGTGGGAATGGAAGAAAACTATTGTTCCAGAATAACTACCTGGTAATTTGCCAGGACAGAAGATTTAAACTTTCCATCCTGATCTCATTAGAATACTCAACACTTGGTCGGTGGCTAAATCTCATTAGACTACTCAACACTTTGCCTGTAGCTAAGGTCTTGATCTCATTAGAATACTCAACACTTTGCCTTTAGCTAAGGTCACCTCCTTTTATAAATGTTCCTGATAAAAGCAACCTCCTTACTGTTAAGCCCAGCAACCAGTATGCCTAAGAGAAGTACCCAGGGAGGGAGGCAATGATATGGGAAGATGAGCTCATCCTCTGAGACAACCCTCAGAGTTCACTGCTGGGACAGTGGGGAAACAGGAATCTGAATCTCTCCTCAACTTCAACAGAAAGATTTAAGAGGAAAAATTCCCCCTTACATTGGTAAACACTGCACACTTCCTAGAGAAAAGACCACTTATCTACATGTTACCATGAGCCAGGTCTATGCTAAGTGTTCTCCTCGGAGAGGAGGAGCCAGGGTCCCCAAAGGATCTAACATGTTCAAGAACAGATGCTAGAAAGTGGCAAAGCTGTGATTCCAACAGATGCCACAGCTTCACACATCCATATTTTTCTCCCCTCAATACACATTTTGTTTCATTCTTTCAGAAGTCCCCACAGGTTAGAATAAATATTTCCAAGTTAATGGACTGTATTAATATTTTGCATCTGTATGTAAAATGCAATAAACTAACTCTTTTCCTAAGGAGTTTCAGACACCAAAGCAGCTTCAAGCAACTCATGCAGATAAGGACAGTGGGACACCACTTCTAAGAAACCTAGAGATTTACACAGAAAAGTGAAACTAGGCTTTAATTTGATCAAGTCTCCTGCTTTTCACTATTTTTCTTTTTCCATGAAACTGAAGGCCACAACCCTAAGTGCTGACACTTAACCTTCACTAGCTCCTTTGCAGATAAAATCCCCAAGTCGTCATTGCAATGATCGCTTCAGTTGTTTTTTAGGAACTTGGGGCAGCTCTTGTCCATTTCAAACCAGTTAAGACCACTTATCCTTCAACTGGGCCTGCACAAGTGCCCAGGAGATGGCCTTCTGAACTTGGAAGACAAAAACTCCACTCTCAGATCATGCTAACAAGGCCATTTTCTATACATATGTCCTATGAAATGCTTGTGCAGAATCAACTGTTACTTTATTTTTCACCACTGCCAATCACTTTTTCCCATGCCTTAGACTCCCCTCCTTGCTATATGCCTAACCCTTATCTTCAGGGACGCAGATTTGAGAACTGTTCTGCCTCCTCGTTCAGCACCCTGGCGATTAAATCTTTTAACTTTTACAAAACCTGTGTCACAGTGATTACTTTACTACACAGGCAGAATGGACCTGGACCTAGTAGTAATAAAAACTATTTTTCTGAAGACTTCACTCCCCCCCCCACCGCAAGAAAAATCCTCCAAAAGTATCCTGAAACTGCTTTTCATTTCTATTAAGAGTTTCAATGCAAAAGCATGAAACCTGCTTTTCAAAGTCCAAGGCAGGTTAACAAATAATTACCAAACCATTCAACCCTCTGCATCTGCAGTTTTCAGTTGAAGGCTAACAGGGGAATTCAGTTTAAGCTTAGTCTCCTTTCTCAGCTATACAAAAACAACTCAGAAATTTGTGCTTCTATCAGTGATTCATGTAAACATTTTAGTTGCCGGCTATTTTTCACAAATACAAATCTTGTCGACAAAAAAATCCACTTATCAAATTTTTTAAAGCTTTTTTTCCAAAGAATGTTGGAGCACTCTGAAAAGCTCCTTAGTCTGTAAATATATATGGAATAAACCATTATTTTTTCACTATATTTAATCTGCTTAGTCAAAAACCATGAAAACCATTTTAATTTGCATTTTACCAAGCCACTTTTAAAATATTTCTACATCATAGAAGAATTCTGAAAGCTTATTATTTGTACTCAACATGCTGGAAATGCCATTGCATAGATTTCCAGGGATGTTCCTTTGGTAAAACTGCGAAGTTAATAAAGTCTAGAGTCCTCAGTTGTCAGCAATATCTTTATCACCCACTCATACTTACGAAGCAAAGTGAAATGGATTCCATAGATTAAGGAATGTTAATTTAACAATTTGTTCATTAAGCATTTATATGTTCACAACTATACACAGCTGCTGTGGCAGATTTAAAAAAGCATTCAATTGCTTCTTTGCCTACAAGGACCTTTCAATTCAAAAAGCTACTGATGTCTCTCAGTAGAAATGCCAACAACGGCCAGTGAAGGCACTCACAAGTTTAACAGATGCTCTCTGTCTAACATGGCAACTCTGTCCAGGATATGGCAGTTAGTGAGGTCTTCCCTGGCCACCCAAATGCTCTCACTAGGACCAGTTAACTGGTATTTCTCAACTCACTACGTCAGTTTTATTCATTGTTGTAAACAATTGTAATTATTTCATGTGCATTAGTTTGGGTCACCGAGGAGCAGAAATCAAGACAAGAATAGACATCCAAAAGACATATTGGTGTAGAGATCAGAAGGAGGGAGGGACATGCCTAGCAGGTTCCATGAACAAGGTGCAGGTCAAACACCTGCAGAAGGAAAGAGGGAAGGAAAAAGGAAAGGAAAGAGGGAACACAAGAGGGAAGGAAAAGAGGAAGGAAAGAGGGAAGGCTGGGGACTATAGTATAGAATACAATGCATGGATACAATCACTGGAACCACAGTTAAGGAAAAGACCTTGCCCTTCACGCCAGTCCTTGGCCTGTTTGGTCTCCCAAGCCTTCCCCTGCCTTCCACGTCACATGACTAAGTCCCGCCTGCAAACAGCGGGACTTGACAGCTGGCTTCCAAACCAAGCAGCCAGTGAGAGACCAGGAGGAGAATGGCGTGGCTTCTCTCCCTCCCTCCATCTCATGTGGCATCTCCAGAAGCAGCCACACTTCTCCACTACTCCAGCTCCCTGTAGACAGCCCCTCCCTGGTTCCAGCCACCAGCAGGTGGCTCAGGGTCTGGATTCTGCTCCCACCAGGCAGCACTTCAGCTGCAGTTAGGTTCCCACCAGGCAGCTCCCCGCATCACATCAATTGATCCCATCAATTCTTTCCTTTGTGCCTCTGGCCCAATGGCTTGCTGCAGTTGGTAACCTCTGCATTACAGCATGATCCCTATTTGAAATTGCAGCTCTTTCAGTAACTTTGTAATTAGTTCCCTAGATTAAATTCCCTCTATTGAACCATTTGGTGATGGTTGTTTTCCTTACTAGATCCTGATGAACACACCCCTGCACAAATGAATGTCCACGTACATAACTGTAATTAAAATCTTAAATCTCATATTGTTCTGTGTGATCCCCACTACTCATATCAAGGCCTTCTCAGACAAATTAGAAGATAGGGCTGGGTGGGGGGAGATGGGAGAGCAGAGGGGAGGCAGGAGGAAAAAAAAAGGATGTGGTAGGAGGGAGGGCAGGTTAAGAGTTGGAAAGCATGTACCAAACTATGCCAAGGTTTCAGTGTTTTACTAATATTTCCTTTCTGGAACCCAAGGCAAAGGCCCAGAGGCTTCTTGTACTGTGGGGAGTCACAGTGAAAACCCCAGCCCCATCCTTTCTTCAGAGAGCCTGCTCCCATCTGTCAACACCAACAGGCTGGCGCTACAGTAACTCCTGGGACAAAGTCCTAGGAGCTGCCAGAAATAAAGGTCTTGCTTTCATCTGCCCTCTACTCACAGCACATAATAAGAAAAAGCCAGAGGAGACGAGGAACATGAACTGAAAAGCAATAGAAAGCAACTTGCACCACGGAGGTGTCAAGACAAAGATACCACCCACGTGTAGTGTAGAAATCATCAAACAGCACACCACGTGCCATGCAGGTCAGCTGTGTCTTAACAAGGTGCGCCGCACACAGGCAAGGCCGGGGAGACTCCAGGAGCAGGTCAGCTGTGCCAGAACAAGGCATGCTGCACACAGGCAAGGCCAAGGAGACTCCAGGAGTAACCCCAGAACTAACGCTTACTGTCACCGATGAAGGGTAAGCATAAACAATGACACACAATTTCACTTTAAGGACCTGCTCTCTCGCAGAGAGAAAAGCACTTAAGGTTATTGTGCTTCATAAGTGTTTGGTAGAAAGAGAACACGGACCTGACCCCGGGCAACAGGTCCTCTCACTATCATGAAAACACTGCTTCAGCGCACTGGCTGTTACACACCACTTAGTGTAATTCAAGAAGGGACCATGTCCTTGAAAATCATAGTATAAATGGTATCACTCCATCTGTGTAAGACCTAAAAGATTAGATAATGTTTACTGACCTGTTTTATATAAAAATATAATCCCTACAAATATAACTTATACCAGGTTTCAAATTGCTTAAAAAGCCTTCTTCCCTGGAGAGGAAGTAGCTGGCAATGGAGTCTGTAAGCTTCTGAAGTGTGACTCTGAGCCCCATCTGCTGTTGTCACTGATGGGAGAAAAAGCAAGACCTTAGAGAAAGGGGTTGCCAAATTCCCGGAGGGACCATCTCCTTAGTATCAGGGGTAGTATTCCTGAGCAGTCAGTATTCTGTGTGGAAGCCAGCTCCTCCTGCATCAAATCACAGAGAGGGAGAACCAAAGGTAGGAGCCACTGAAAATGAGAGGTTCTATTCACACATAAACTTGTTTACTCCCATTACCAATCCATTCCCTTATATGTGAAAAGGTATACAGAGTAGAGTCGAAAAATCCCATACTGCTAATAAACGAAGTTTGGAATTCAATTTCCAAACATGGCTGAAGGGCCCTCCCATTCATACTATAAGCACACATACCTCAGGAAAAGTTTTGAGGGAAATTAATAAAATAATAGTGGCAAATTGGACCAGAATGATGGCATGTCACAGGGAAGCTGACCTTGGGGCTAGAACGTGTTGGGGTGTGAATTTGATACAAGAAAATGACCTGAGATGGAATTAATGGAATTTAAGATACAGGGGAAGCTATGGAAACAGGAGGAAAAAAATCCTGAAGAGTTTTGAAGTCCTTCAGATATAAGACTGAATATGAAACAAATGCAGACGACTCTACATCTTTCAACCCTTGACAACGTCCCCTAAATTCTAGGCACCTATTTTCCATTACGTAAACATCTTCTCCACAAACAAGGCCAAAATTAAATTTATCATCTGCCCCTTTATTTGCATAATGCTAGTAGTTTAACTCTTTTTCTCGAAGGCAGAGATTGGTAAGAAAAATACTAATATCCCAGTCTTCCTTACAGCTGTGGTTTGCCTGTAAGATGTGGAAAGAAGCTGAGGTGGGGAAAAAACACTTAACAGGAAAAAAAAAAAAAAAAAAAAAGAGTCTCTAGCACAGAGCTGAGGACCCCTGTCCCCTTTCTTTCTGCCTGGAACACACACACTTCACCCGCAGGCACTTACCACTACGAAGGCAAAGGCTAGGGAGGGAAGAGTAATAATGCAGGCGTGTCTCTGGGCAGTAACCATTCCAGGCCCTGCGTTCTTGTTTAAAAAAAAAAAAAGCCCAAGTGGTTTCAGCTACAATTAGACGTGCTTTCTGTTCAGAGCCAACTCTCGCTGGGATATCCCCAAATTCTTTTCTTCTCAGGTTGTTTCACATCCTGGTAATGATACCCTCATCCCACCAGTGGCACCAGCAGGATTCTGAGAATAATCTTAAAACTTCCTAATCCAGTCCTATTTGCTTCTCATTCTATTTCTGCTTTCTTCTCTATCTTTTCCATTTTTATCTACATTATTTCATTCATGCCCTCCTTCCTTACATTTCGAAAATGCCACCAAACTCTGCTTCCCACCACCAATTCGCTAATCTTCCTACATGCACAAACCTCCACAGAGAAGTTTTTCACACACCTTGAAGTCTTGGCTCCCAGCTTGTTTCATAAGAGCACTCACAATACGAGGGTCCAATGATGGCCAAAAAACATGTGCAAAGTACACACTGCAACATAAAAGAACAAATAAATAGGTCTGGCACAGTGGCTCATAGCTGTAATGCTAGCACTTTGGGAGGCTGAGGTAGGAGAATTGCTTCTGGGCAGGAATTCAAGACCAGACTGGTTTTAAAATTAGCAGGGTATAGTGGTAAGTGCCTGCTAGTTCCAGCTATTCGGGAGGCTAAGGCAGGAAGATTGCTTGAGCCCAGGAGTTCAAAGCTGCACTGAGGTATGATCATGCCACTCTCTCCAGCCTGGGTGACAAGGCAAGACCTTATTTCTTTAAAGAAAAAAAAAAGATGAAAAACAAAGTAAAACAACAAGATAACAATTTGTGTTCATAAGCTATACAAAGAAGTCTAATAAACTCTCCATAAAGCATAGTAAACACTATATAAATTTTTGTTAATAAAGGAAGTCAACTTTATGAAGACATATTTAATATAACATTCAAGATTAGCAAGCCTACAGTGAGATCTCTATTCTTCCAAACTATTCATAGTAGTATATATATTAGCACACATTTTAGAGAAGTATTCAGTATATATTAAAAGTATATTTATATACACACATAAATCAGCACATTCATTTTTGAATTATTCAATATATACATTATTAAAAAAATCTCAAAATATGTATACTCTTCCAACTCATTATTCCTAGTCTAGAAATATTCTGAAATCCACCCTTCTCCCTATAAGGTATGGCAGGTGATCATGATGGCATAAATGTTAATTATATGTATATAGGAAGAAATAATATATCATCATTAAAAATATTAACAAAAATTTTTGATAAGAAAATATTCAGGATGCAATGCTAAGGTGGGGAACAGGATATAAAATTGTGTCTATGGCATCATTAATGGAGGAAAACAGAGATACAAACCATAATGATAAGGATGAATTACTCAGAACTAATTGTTACCTGAGGTCAGATGAGAAGTGCTTTCCCCCCTATTTTTTTTTATTAACATGTTTCCCTATTTTTCCAAATACTTTATAACAAGCATATGTGATTTTTATATTCAGGAAAATATATGACAATCCTAGAGATTTATAAATAATAAATTAAAAAGTACAAACTATAAAAACAAAATAGAAATTGAGGTTGAGATATTTATTAAATTATGATAACTTTCATAATGAAATTTAATGTTACTTTGAGGAGGGGAGCAGGAAGCTCCAAGTACATGGGTCGTGAGAAAAATCATTCACAGTCAAGATCAATAACCCTCTTAGCACTTAAACAGACTCTATTAAAGTTTGTGAAAATTCACAATTCCAATTATGAGGTCCTGACATCTTAAAATTTTCTACTCAATCTCCCAAACAATCCTGAACAAAGTCACTGCTGAAGATGAAAATACTCAAATCACCTCACGTCCAGCTTTAGCCGTACGTAGCAGTGCTTTAGGGGCACGTGATTTGTCCTGTAATACACACAGGTATTTCTGAATTCAGTGCAGTCTAATAAAAGTTTTAAATAAGACCTTCTACACTAGGATCAAAATAGTCCTTATTTTGCAAGAAAAAAGAAAGACACCTTGAGAAACACCTGAGGTAAAGATCCAAGCATTTGGAGGCACAGAAACCCAAGAAGTTCAAATTCAAAGACCATCAAACTGTATGACCTGTCAGATTGTTTATGTTCTCTGAACAAATACAGAAATGGAAAAAGATGAGCTCAGACTTCTAAGACTTAAACATGTCATTTAATCCCACCTATTTCTTTTACATGTGTGTTTTATCACTTGCTTTTTAACCTTCATCCTCCAAGGAACATCCTCTCACAACCTGATAAGCACTAGTATTTCAGTATTGTGTATAGGTGACATTTTAAACTATATTTTTTCGTAATAATATGGAGACTATACTGCTATGTGGACATGAAATATGTGATTCTAAAATAAATGAAAACATCGGGGTCTTTGTGGGATCACTGGTACAAGAAAAAAGTAAAAAGTGTCATATTTAGGCACATATGCTGAATAAAGCTGTCTTTAATGAAAACAGAAGAAACTGCTTTCTAAAATGTTAAAATGTTCTCATTGTCACGCGTTTGGCCCTTAGGGGAAAAAATACACAGATCGTACTACCTTCTGAAACCATTACATATTGATATGGTCAGGGAACAGGGCCTGAGGGCCTGAGGGCCATGCAAATAAAAAGAATCAGGCGACTTCTGCCAAAAGTTTCTAACGGAATTCAGGTGTCCCAACCTTAGCACGTAGCTCAGAAGCTGTTTTTCAGAACATACTCCTGATTTCCTCCCTATCCTTCCCTCATTGTTTTACTCCTAAAATGGCTTTACATTTTCAATTTGATTGGATTTTGGTTAAATGAAAATTTACATTAGTTTACAATTTTAAAAAAATCCCCCAGGGCAGCACCTGTGGCTCAAAGGAGTAGGGCGCTGGCCCCATATGCTGGAGGTGGTGGGTTCAAACCCAGCCCCGGCCAAAAAAAAAACTGCAAAAAAAAAAAAAAATTCCCTGAACCCTTATAAATGATTGACTGAACATGGAGCCTTATGTTGAAATAGCTAGATGATTAATTAGATGAGAATCTTTTAATTTTTATTCTAACGAATGAATGAATACCAAAACTTAGTTATTCTTCCTATCTGTAACTTTATACCTGTTGTCCAAATACTACCTAGTTCCCCTGTCCCATCACCTCCACACTACTTACCTTTTGGTAACAACTATTCTACTTTTTACTTTAGATCATCAACATTTTAGATCACACATGAGTGATATGATACAGTATTTGTCATCGTGTACATGGTTTTTTTGACTTAGCGTAATATCCTGGGTTTATCCATGTTATTGCAAATAACAGGATTTCGTTCTTTTACGACTAACTAGCATTCCATTGTATGTATGTACCACATTGTAGGCATTCATCCTTTGACTGACTTAGGTTGACTCCCTATTTTGGTATTGTGAATAGTGCTGAAATAAAAACAGGAGTGCAAATATTTCTTCAACCTCCTGATTTCATTTCCTTTGAATAAATACTCAACGGTGGGACTGTTGGATCATATAATAGTTCTCATTTTAGTTTGTTGAGAAATTTCCATACTGTTGTCCATATGACTGTTCTGATTTACATTTCCAGAGTTCACTTTCTTCACTTTCTTTTGCCATCACTTGTTATATTTTGTCATTTTGATAAGAGTGATTCTAATAGGAATTAAATGATATCTCACCGTAGTTTTGATTTATATTTCTCTGATGATTAGTGACAGTCAACATTTTTTCATATACCTGTTAGCCATTTGTAAATCATCTTTTGAGAAATGTCTATTCAGAACTTTTGCCCAATTTATAACTTGATTATTTGTTTTTGCTATTGAGTTCTTTATATATCCTGAATATTAACAGTTAAATGCATACATAGCAAATATTTTCTTCCTCTTTTGAGGTGACAGATATGCTAATTATCCTGATTGGATCATTAAACAATTTATCAAAATATCACAATGTACCCAGTAAATATGTACAATGATGTATCAATTAAAAACAAAATAAAACTTATAAAAAAAGAATGAAACCAGATTTTAAACTTTTCATTAGGGACACTAGAATCCAGAAGATAGTAATGCCTTAAGTTTTCTGAGCGAGAATGATTTCCACTCAGAATTCTATGCCCAGCCAATTTTCCCATTAAATAAAGAAAATTTCAGACCTGCATGGAATGAGAAAATTTATCACACACACTTTCTTTCAAAGATGAAGGTATCAAAAAACAGTGGCTCCAATTTAAAAGAATTATGAAGAGATAATGAGATAATGGCAATTCTCAGCCTGCTGTCCAAACACTAGCTCAGATTAGAGCAAGCCAGAAAGCAGCTATAGGAAGGACATACCTGGGGAGAAAAGCAACAATAGAAAGATTAAGGCCATCCTTTGAAATAGAGATTCTTAAACCTAAACAGGAACAACACCTTGTCCTGGATATCTACCCCCGCCCCCACCTGTCCTCTAAATTCTCTTTCTCCTAGTCTCTACCCTGCTCTGTGCCGTGGGAGGCTAATGAACCATAACAGCCAGGCATTTTTGGTTTTCCGATTCTCTTTGGGTTTCCCTTTGGTAAAGTGCAAGCACAAAATCAGAGAAGAGAAAGATGATGGGGGATTTGCTACCTTGGCTTCTTCCCTGCCACACAGGGTTGGAAAGTGATGAGACTCTTTGCTGCAGACCACAGGTTCTTTTAAACGGCCTCTGTCCCATGGTGTTAGCTCCCCCCATCCAGTTCTAGCCAGGTTCCCTTGTTTTGCCCATTTTAAGCCCAGGGGCTCTCCTACTCCCCACCCCCCACTCCCACACAGCTAATCTCCAAATGTTTCACCAACTCTCCCTAGTTCTATATATTGTGCCCAATTCTCTATAATTTGTGAACTGCCCCTTAAAGTGTCATAATTATTTTTTGCTGGGTCCTAACCAATAAGCCCCCTTTCAATTAAAAAAAAATAATAATCTTTTTTGTGTTATCCATAAATAACATAAATATCAAGACATAACTAGTCTAAAAAGATAAAACTAGATATGTTGTATACCCAATTATACAATGAAGAAGTCTAGGTTTAGCAGAAGTTAGGCAATATTTAACTGAATATTGTCAACACTATTCTCTTTTTTGACGCATTTGAAATAAGGGCTTGCTAGTTTTTGTATAATTTTGTATGATATACCCATAAAATCAAAGAGAATGTGACAACTGAAAATGAAGGCTCAGACAAGCATCCAGTGTCAGTAAAACAAACATCACAAGCATCATTGCTGTTGGTGACACTGTTTTCCGAGATAGTGAGCAATTCTCTGTAAAGTTCCTAACAAGAAAAATTTACTCTTCCCTCAATTTACCTGAGTGTTTTCTACATATTTACAAAAACGTGCCACATATTAAAATTACATGTGTATACAAAAGATATTTTGCATTTTAAAATAAAGAGTTCTAGGCTAAAACAAACAGGACACTGGGATGTCATGTAGCATGAAGAACAGTTCTGCAGCATTTATGTCAGGATCTCCATAAGCCCTAGACATTTCCTACTAAATACCAGTAGCAACCTCCAATCAGTGAGAAAAAACCAAAACATCCCCACAGACAATCTTTGAAACGTCTGCTGGGGAGTACTGCTGTCCCCACTGAGAACCAGGGTTTATAATTTATAACAACATAAGGGGGCACTGAAAGGGGTAAAGCAGAAAACACAAAACTATAAGAAAACCTGAATGAATAGAAATATCATCAAAGCACAGTACACGGCTGTGCAGTGAAACATAGTTAATCTTCCTGATAATGTAGTAGTTTTCAATTTGTATAATAAAGAGATTTTAATGATGGTTACAGAGCAAAAAATAATCAACCTTGGAAGGGATGTCCTCACAGAAAAATGTCTGAATGCAGCTGCTGCTGGCAATTGTTTGGGACTCACTTATGTCTGAACCAGCACTTGTGAAATTCCCTTAGTATTATCCTCAGAGTCACAAGGTGATAATGACGGGGTGGAGCCACGCTGACAACGCTAACAACGTGCTTCCCGTCTCATACAACAAAACGTATGTCTCACGGCCACCTGTAGCTTCCAGGAAAGCTAGAAAAACAGCTATCTTACCTAGGGTTGGAAACACGGCAGCAAGAAAGGAGGAGGGAAAATGACTATCAGGCAGGCAATTAACGCTGTCAGCAGGAAAAAGTATGTGCATAATTTGACGGTTAAAGGAATAAGAAATAAATGGACGGGTATCATATTTAAATTGAAAGGCAAAGGGCATAATAGAGCATGTATATAACAGAGACCTACCAGAACCATGCCTTAAGTTAAATAAATTAATATAAACAAATTTGCTTACACATGACAGACATTCACTCTTCTCTCATGTGCAAGTCTGAAATAAGGTGAAGGCATTCCTCTGCAAAGCTGTGGGCATCCCATCCTTCTAACTTGTAGCTCTCCTCTTGCCAACAAATAGAAACCACCGACTCATCCAAATGAGTGCTCTAACTCCTACTACAATGACAGTAATATTCCAGCCAGTAGAAAGGGGAGAGACCAGGGAGAACCTGTTCTTCCTTCTGAGGGGAATTTCCTCTGCAATTCCTCATTAAGACTGATGCTAAGGGATCTGGTCCTATTTTCACATGGGAAAAAGAAAGCAGGTGTTCCCCAGGGCTGTGTTCTCAAGCCACATTCTCTGTGGACAATCATGCTCAATCCCACCGCACAGGGGAAGAGGAGAAGATGAGAAATGGCATTTTCAGCTGGGCAGCCATGTACCCAATTCAAAATTCTACTGCATGTAAGAAGGGGAGAACATATCAAAAGTCTACTAGCCGAAGACAATAATGGTAAATAACCATATTCCCAGTACAAGAAAGAGGAGCCAGATGCTCATGTGAGTGAGCTAATCCCTCGTAGTGAGCTAAATTCCTATGCAAGAAGTTCTGCTATCATTCAAGTCTGATAAATAGGTGAATGAGGAAGAGTGGGGCAGCCCTCTTGTTTTGATTTTTGAAGCATTTTTTCAGAAAACTTAATATAATTAATAATTAAGAGTTCAAAGGTCACTCTCTGGGAACTTGCCTGGGAATGAGGAAAAGTGAGGCTGGGAACTATCGCTTTCTTCTGTAAATTCTGCAAGGCTCAGATTTTTAACCATACAAAAATGTTTATGATTTTAATAAATATTTATTTATTATTAAATTATTTTTAGCTATGCAGCAAACTCAAAATAGCACAGTTTAACCCAATCGCTCATTTTTATGTATTTATGAACTTAAATAATATTGGGTAAATATTTTCTACCTAAATTGTGTATTACTTTTCAAGCCACCAACCATTCAAACAATATCCCCTGCCAAAGCCTCCCAACTGGTCTTCCTGCTTCCATTCTTGTCCCTGGAGTCTACTCTCAAGGCTGTGCAACTAGAAGCGGGTAGCTAAAATTCCACGCAAACAGTGTTTCCAGGGTTGAGTCATGTGGTGGTACTGTCCATTCTCAGATCACACAAAGAGATCTTCTAGAATCCGAATCAGATCATTTGTGAACCCATCCAAAACTTTCAATGGCTTTCTATCACACAAATTCTAAATATCTTGCCACAGCCTATCTACATAAGTCAGCCTCTACCTACCTCTCCATATTCATTCCTTCCACTTTCCTCTAGTCACATCACTCTAGACAACATGCACTGCTGTGCTCTTATAAGAAATGCTTGTTTTATTCCATAACACGGCTTTTTGCACTTGCTTTTAGTGACATCTTAAATACTCTTTCCTCTTCCATGTCCAAGTGGCTTAATCCTTCACTTGATTCAAGTCTTGCTCAACAACCACCTGCTTCAGAGGCTTTCTAGGACCACCCTGTCTCCAACAGCTACGGACATCAGAACACATTCCATGACTCCTCTCCCTTAATAGGAATGTACATGTCTATAGCTGTTGCATCTCTCTCTCTTCAACTAAAATATATTATTTCAAAAGCTCTATCTTGAGCAACCTGATAGAAGAGAAGGTTCTTGACTATCCTTCCTCCCAAAGACGCACCAAGGAATCAATTCTCTCCAAGAGAAAGAATCCGGTTGAAAGACTCCTACACACAAGATACTGAGAAAATTCTTACATAAAATCAGGTACAAAAAGCTGAGATACACTGGCACACTAACCCTACCCTGAACACAGTGTCTTATGATCAGGAAGAAAAGTTCAACTCCCAAAGGGAGAGGGGCTTGTACCACATACACAGTGTTCAGTCTCTGCTGAGGGCTTGGCTTGTAAATCACCATACTTGAGTGTCAGAGAGAGGGTAACAGAGGATCTCCCTCAAGCACAAACAACAAAAGCGGGTTTTGAACTACATGAGCATTCCCAGCTGCTGTAGCCCCAAGGATCAACCTAAACCCATCTTTGCCCTGAAAGGACTTTGGGCTGCATGCTTTTCCAGCAAATCTCTGCAGTTTTGCCCTTCAATGAGCACATATCTGCAAGCCAAAATCACAAATAAAAAATAAACTTCTTTGAGCTTAACCAGGATGCATGGCACCTCCATTGCTCTAAGAACAATTCTGCCCCCATGGAAAATATCTCCATGTAAAGAGGTTGGAGGCCTCTGACAGTAAGAACAGAAGAACAATATTCCTTGAGCCTTCTTCCCTGGCTTGCTCCTGACATAAATGTTTTCAATGTCTCATTGTAAGGAGGCCCTCGCCTACTTAGGTACCTCCTAAGGTACCTCCTCCTACTCCCGAAAGTGGGGAGTGGGCACTCCCTGCCCCAACCTCTCTGGCTTACTTCAATGGAAACTCCTGTTGCCCAGAGGATGTGAGAATTCTGCTTGTTTGAACAGAAGAGTGGGAACTCCTGGAGCCATCTTCCCTGCCTTGCTAGAGGAATAAATTCATCTTGGTGGACACTCCCTGAAAGTAGTTTCTGCATGCGTTAAATGCCCCAACTTTTACAGCTTTCACCTGAATGACTGGCTCCTAAATAAACCAGCCTGGGGAGCTGATGGAAAGCTGTACTGCTGAGAATAAAAAGGTGCCTTTAAACTTACAAACATCTAGAAGTTATCTTCGCAGCTTAAAAGTGACCCAACCAATCAAGAGCACAGCCATCTGTCTTGGACTCTCTTCTTGATGTAGTGCAGACTGAGTAGGAGATACACTCTGGCTCTCAGTTTCTCCACAAAGAAAGGAGAAACTGGAACACACGTGTAATACTCCAGCCTCTCCACCTGTATCCCCAGGGAGCTCCTTCTATCCACCCTTCTCATATCATCAATACAACTGGACAATCTAATTTGGAGAAAGGGATCACTAAGAACAAAGCAGCTTGGTCAAACACAAATAGCTTAGACCCTAGAATCTCTTAATAGACTGCTTGGAAAGAAACATCTTTTATGCAAGATCAACATAACAAGACAGAAAACGGTGGTTTTCTTATCCAATGTGCAGAAACCAACAGAAAGAATCAAGGAAAACAAAGAAATAGGGAAATATACTCCAAATTAAAAAACAAGATAAACATCCAGAAACTGATCCTAATGAAATGGGAGATGTATGACTTTCCTGACAGGGCATTAAAAAAAAAATAGTCCTAAAGATGCTTACCAAGATAAGAACAAAGAATAAACTCAGAATTTCAGCAAAGAAAGAATATTAAAAAGTTCTAAACAAAATCATTGAGCTGAAGAATAACTGAACTCAAAAATTCAAAAGAGGAGCTCACATAAGACTAAATCAAGCAAAAAAACAAGATTAGAAAACTTGAAGACAGGTCGCTAGGAATCACCAAATCTGAGAAGCAAAAATAAATGAGAGTGAAAAAGATTGTAGCCAGCCTGAGGGACTCACAGGACGCCATCAAGCTGAGTAACGTATGCATTAACAGAGTACCAGAAGGAGAAAAAAGAGAGAGAAGGACACAGAATATATTCAAAGAAATAATAGCTGAAAACTTCTCAAGACTTGAAAAGGAATAAGAAATCTAAATTCAGAAACCTCAACGAATAACTAAATCTGACAAATCCAAAGAAATCTATAACAAGACATGTTATAATCAAACCGTAAACTAAAATAAAAATTTAAAGTAAAACACAAAGAGAATATTAGAAAAGCTGCAAGAGAAAGTGACTTGTTACATAAAAAGGTACCTTCAGGGCGGCGCCTGTGGCTCAGTCGGTAGGGCGCCGGCCCCATATACCGAGGGTGGCGGGTTCAAACCCGGCCTCGGCCGAACTGCAACCAAAAAATAGCCGGGCGTTGTGGCGGGCGCCTGTAGTCCCAGCTACTCGGGAGGCTGAGGCAAGAGAATCGCTTAAGCCCAGGAGTTGGAGGTTGCTGTGAGCTGTGTGAGGCCACGGCACTCTACCGAGGGCCATAAAGTGAGACTCTGTCTCTACAAAAAAAAAAAAAAAAAAAAAAAGGTACCTTCATAAGACTATCAGTAGATTTTTTTCAACAGAAACCCTGAAAGCCAGAAGGGGATGGGATGATACAGTCAAAAACCTGAAAGGAAACAAAGCTGCCAACCAAGGATATTATACCCAGAAATCTTGTCTTTCCAAAATGAAGGGGATACAAAAATTTTCTCAGACAAACAAAAGCTGAGGGAATTTATCACTACTAGACCTGCCTTACAGAAAATGTTTTTAAAAAGCCCTTTAAGCTGAAGGAAAATATTGACAAGCAACAACATAAAAATATAAAACTTACTGGGCAGCACCTGTGGCTCAAAGGAGTAGGGCGCTGGCTCCATATAATGGAGGTGGAAGGTTCAAACCCTGCCACAGCCAAAAATTGCAAAAAAAAATTAAACACACACACACACACATATGAAACTTACTAGTAAAAGTATGTAATAAATCTCACAACATTCTCATACTGTCCCAGTAGTGTGAAAACAAATTATATCTCCAGTATGAAGGTTAAAAGACAAAACTATTCAAAATAAGTAGCGCTACAATCATTTGTTTAAGGGATACAAACAATAAAGGATACAAGATGTACCATCAGAAATAAAATGTTGGGAGGAGTAAAAGTATAGAGTCAAAGTATAGAGTCTGCGCAAGTGATCAAAGTTACCATTAACTTAAAACATCCTGTTATTAGTATAAGATTATGTAAGCCTCATGGTAACCACAAAGCAAACACCCTTAGTAGATACACAAAAGGTTAAAAGAGAGCATGTAAAGCACACTACTACAGAAATTAAAATATCAAACCACCAAAGAAGACAGAAAGAGGAACAGAGGGACAACGCATCTGCAAATGAACCAGAAAACAAATAACTAAATGAAATAGTGAAGTCCGTACCTATCAATAATTTGAATGTAAATAGATTAAATTACCCAATCAAAAGACATCAGGCGCCTGAATGAATTAAAAAACACCCGACTAAATGCTGCCTCAAAGAGACTAATTTCTTCTCTAAGGATACACACAAATTGAAAGTGAAAGAAAAAGATAATCCATGCAAATACAAATAAAAAGAGAGTAAGGTAGCTATATTTTAGCAGATAAAATGCACTTTAAGTTGCAGACTGTAAAAACAAAGGCCTCTGTATAACATGAAGGGGTCAATTCATAAAGAAGTTAAAACAATTGTAAATATGCACGCATAGAAACAGAGTAGAAAGAGGATTACCAGAGCTGGGGGAAAGGGAGGATGGAGAAAGAGGAAAGGTTGATCAAAAATTGCAAAGTTTCAGTTAGACTGGAGGAATAATTTTAGTGACCTATTCCACCACAGGGTGACTAAAGTTAATAATAATGTATTGTATACTTCCAAACTGCTAAAATAATAGATTTTTTTAATCTCCTCACCCCAAAAGTAGGTTTGTGAGGTGATGGATATGTTAATTATCATAACTGAATCTTTCTGCAGTCTACGCATAGATCAAAACATCACCTTGTACCCCATAACTAAACACAATTATTTTTCAAATAAAAATTAATTTCAAAAGGGTATCTTGTCCACAGCTATATTCAAGGGCCCAAAAGAGTGCCTCCCACACAACATCTGTGCAAATAGTGCCTCAATATTTTTCGACTAAATGCAATATGCTTTATAATACAACTTTCCCCAGATATAAATTATTAGGAAAATTTAAAAGGTCACTCTTCAGAGATGTACTCCATACCAGGGACTATACTAGATGATTTTCAGAAATTATTTTACAAATCATGATAGCAGCTCACTTGAGTATGAATCATTTCACAGATGAAGAGACATCAATTTAGAAAGAACAAGGAAGGAAAGACTCCAACTCTACTACAGATAGGGTTATCCTAACAAGATAGAAAATTAAAGACAAAGTCTAAGAAAGAAGAGAATGGAGGAGGGGAGAGAAAGATTATCATTGAGCTAAAAAAAAAAAAAAGTATTACAAATAACCTGGTTTCATTCTACTTTTTATGTATTCCAGCATTTGCACAATTCTTTGAGTTTGCTCTTTTCATTCACAATTGAAATGAAAACCAACTAAACCTAATAGTACCCAATTAATGTCAGAGATGTGCTATTTGCAGTATTCTTCCTGATCTTTGTCTCAGCTGAGCCACATTTGAAACCTATGCTTATCAGTTTTAAATTTGCTTTGATAAAACAAAAGCACAACAAATACATATGTATGTACACACATTTTTATATAGTTTCTCCCCCACAGATAAGCACAGAGAAGGGCAATTCTGCTGAAGCTTAATTGTTGAGCACCAAAGCACCAAGTTATAACTCAAGCTGTTCAACAGCTAAAGAAAGAAAAAGGCTGAATTCAGCATACAAAATACAGCTTAGGAATGTGAATGTTATGAAAAAATGGCTTGTGTGAAATTAAGCCCAAAACGAGTTCCTAGAGTCACCAATGTTGGGGTCATCTCCACATCGCTATGTCCAATTAACATTTCAATTCCTGTCTTACTTGACCTCAGTAGCACTTGACATTATTTTCTACTCCCTCAACAGCTATTTATTTCCTTAGTTTCTGTGATACTGATCATCTCAGCTTTCTTTTTATACATCTGGCTCTTCCTTCTCCATTTTCTTTTCCAGGTCAGCCTTCAAATACTGAAGTTCGTTAAGGGCAGTCCTTAAAATCTTCTTACTAAATTTCCTTTTTCTAGGACTCATAATCCAACCCATGGCTTCAATCACTATCCATGAGACAACTCTCCAGTTTGACTCCTGTGCCCAAATCCCTTCCCTGAGCTCCAGACAATTGACTTTCTAATCCATTCTTATTTGCAGGATTACAAACTCAACATCTCACTTATTAGATGCCAATTTCTTACAGCAAGATCTATGGTGGATTAACTTGTATATCACTTAGCTCTTCAATAGTTTTAAGGGACAAAAAGGAAAGGGAAAAACATTCAAAGCCTAGGATTCTAAGATTTGGCAATCGGTCTTCACAGGAATTCTTGTAGTATTGCACACTTGAATCACAGAACTTTAATTTTTCATACTTATTTGACATTTTGGCACCTCTCTGTCGTTTTAGGTATATTGGGCTAAAACTATAAATAGAAACATTTATTTATTCACATGGAAATTTATATAGCAGCTTATTATAAAAAGATGTAAGCGGAGTGAACCTAATTGAAGCAAGGAGGAGAGAAGAAGAATGAGCTTTATCTCAATTTTCCTACTTACTACTGCTCAAGAATATATGCAATTCTTCTGGTTAAGAAAACAAGAGCTTCCCAAGCGTAGGCTAGAGTTGTCTTGTTATATTTCAGAATTTTTTTCTGATGATATTCAGCATTTTGTAAGCCTTTTTAGCTAAAGCAGTATTTTTAGTCTTAGCATTTTTTTCCCTAAAGAACCAAATTAAGACTCTCATCTCTTTAAATAAAATTTGGAATATATTTCCCTAAATATGTTAAAGTAGTAAGAATATAGTCTTCCTGGTAACAGAACTTATTTTTCCCCATCTTCTAATAAAATATTCCATGCAGATCCAGAAATATATATATTTTTAAAATAGGGTAACAACACTGTAGACTAAATATAAAACTATAAACCAACTGCCAGAGGCATGTCCGCTAATTTTATAACCCATGGATAAAATTGGAGATGAACATCAACACAGGTGTTCTCCCTGTTGAATCAGAATAGCAAGACTCATAATGAGGATGACCTACCCTACCCTCCAGGATAAGACAGCTAAAATGCCCTAAAATAAAGGTAGTCGAATGCCACCCCAAGGACCATATTTGGAGAAAGCATCCTCTCCCACTATGTAACACTCCATTTCCAGATATATTAAAAAGACAGTGTCTATATAGCAAAAGATATAAAACAAAAATCAAAGGAAACAGAACACACTGAACAAAATGGAAAACAGTAAGATTAAATACATCAATAAGGACTTATAAAACGTTTCAAACTCTATTATTAAAGACTAGGCAAAAATCATATGCAATAATTTTCCTCAGTTACACAATAATCCAGAAATGTGCATGTGTACACCTATGCAGATTTACAGGTGTACATGTTTATACTGTATGTACACGTAGGTGAATCTATGCATGGGGTGTGTCTGTAATATAGATACTAACCAATCTCTGACAAACTCCACTAAAAGAAAGTAGTTTCAATGTTAAATCTGGACAAAATAGAATCCTTATCCAACACACATACTAAACAGACCAAAGAAAGTTACATTTCACTGACTCTAAGAATATTCTTACAAATCTTTATACTACTATGAGTCCGGTATCAAAACATATCAATTAAACATGGTTATAAAGGCAAAAATACAATTTCAGTAGGATAATTTACTCAAAGAAGATATAAGATAGAAATTATTACTATAATAATGTTAATTATTAGATACAGCAAACTTGTAATCTTAAAAGTCAAGTTTATGATGGAAAACATAACAAAACTAAAAATAATAACACCAAGAATAGTTCAGTCAACTACATTCTCTGTCAACATAAAATTATATGTCTATTATTAAACAGAAAACAAACTCAACAGTTGAAATTTTAAAATCATTCTAATTATTTTATTTATTTATTTTTTTTTTTGTAGAGACAGAGTCTCATTGTACCGCCCTCGGTAGAGTGCCGTGGCGTCACACGGCTCACAGCAACCTCTAACTCTTGGGCTTACGCGATTCTCTTGCCTCAGCCTCCAGAGCAGCTCCCGGGACTACAGGCGCCCGCCACAACGCCCGGCTAAAAATCATTCTAATTAATTATGTCAATACTGGTTCAAGAAAAAACATCTGAAATAAGATTAAATATTTACATAAAAATAAGTTTTTAATGTAACATGTACTGAGGTCAAAATGTACTCAGAGGTAAATTCATAGCTTTGTATATTTTCATTATGTTACTATGAAAAGCAGAAAATAAAGTAAGCATCCTAACCAAGAAGTCAGATTAAAGAACCACTTTCTTACTATAGGTACCCTTCCCTTAGCTGTCTTTTTTAAAAAACTCTAAGGGAAACACAAAGGAAGGACAGAAACTACTGATTTATAAAACAGCAGAATTTATAAAGTTAACAAGTATATCTGTGAAACCCAGATAATTTGGCAGATCTAATAAATACTTTTTAAAACAGAGAATGCGAGGCCGGGCGTGGTAGCTTACACTTATAATCCTAGCACTCTGGGAGGCTGAGGTGGGTGGACTGTTTGAGCTCAGGAGTTCAAGACAGCAGCCTAAGCAACAGCAAGACCCTATCTCTAGAAAAATAGCCAGGTGCCTGTAGTCTCATGTATGCAGGAGGCTGAGGCAAGAGAATCACTTGAGCCCAAGAATTTGAGGTTGCTGTGAGCTATTATGCTATGGCACTCTACTGAGGGTGACTGAGACACTGTCTCAAATGAAAGAGAAAAGAGGGGACAGGAGGGTAGGGGAGAGGAGAGGAGAAGGGAGGAGAGGGGAGGGGAGGGAGAGAGAAAAAGAGAAAGAAAGAGAGGGAGGGAGGAAGGAAGGAAGAAAGGCAGGCAGGCAATAGTCACATACTCCACAAAAGAATACGCCACCCTTCATATGATACCCTTCATACATATATGCTTCCTTCACATCAGTTAATAAAATCAAAATTTCACTAGAAAAATGGGAAAAGGATACTAGACTACAAAAACAAAAATTCACCCTCACAACCAATCACAAAGGAATGAACTCAGTAGCTCAGCTATCTGACTGACAAATACAGCCTCTAAATTGTTCAGGCCCTTTGCCCAGTCACATTTCCATGATAAAAATTCATCACCAACTTGAAAGTTATAAAATGAAAATATTCAAACCATAAAGTTTACAAAGTAATGTGTAACGTTTCAAGACGCAAAGCAGAGCATCGATAATGCTGTATAAATTACAGGCTCCCAAACACAAACCAATAGTTATTTAATTTTTTAAAGCAATTTGAAGAAAAGAAAGACTTTTCCTTACTATTCACCTAATATTAGAATTTTGGAGCTAGCAGAACTTAGATCAATTCTTGTTTAATAGTTTTAATTATTTAATGAGACAATTACATGAGAACACCTTTTAAAGCTTACCTTTTTTTTTTTTTGGCTGGGGCTGAACCCACCACCCCCAGTATATGGGGCCAGCACCCTACCACTTTGAGCCACAGGCACTGCCCATTAAAGCTTACTTTTTGAAACGCCTATATGCATATGCTGAGCAAACACTCCGCCTGTTAAAGATCTGGTAACACCACTGTGAAATATACTGTTAGTTAGGAACTACTCAGTGTCAGCTCCAACTTTGAGATTTTTCTATATTCTCCTTCCAAGTTCATTCTGGAATGGAAAGCAACACTCATGCTCAGCGTCCAATATTTATTTTCTGTTGCTAATGTGGTGATTTATCTGTGGTTTTATAATGAATAAATTACACAACTGCCAATGTAATTTAAAAGCCTCCAGCACATCACCTAATTAAAGACTATTTAAAAGTCTAAATAAACATGCACTGGCCTTTCCACTGTATTGGCCTGACAAACTTATAGCGTATTACTCAGTTGTGCTTTTTGTTCCTTAATCTAGACTATCATTTTAATTACTCAGTCATCTCACTCATTACTGAAAATAGTTTCACCATTTCTAGGTGAAAATAAGCCATTTTTCTGTAGTTCTCTTTAGAACAGTAGTTTTCCATCTCGGCTATACACTGAAACCACCTGAGAAGCTTTAAGACTACATCCCCTGAGACTAATTTAATTAGTGGAGGGTACAACCTGAATAATGAGATTTTTTTAAAAGCTCTCCGGGTGATTCTAACATGCAGCCAAGGTAAGAATCACCACTTTTTTTTTTTTTTCTTAAGAAAGGAAATCATATCAAAGTCTTTAAGTAATTTAAAACATAGTGGACATAAAATGACATTTTTGAACAACAGTTCCATAATGTGATGCTTGCATATTATTCAAATTCTAAGAAATAACATCATTTGCCCCATTGATATGTCTACTATTTACAATCTTAGACCTATCCTAGCCTAAAACTTGAAATAGCAATATTACGACACTGTGAAACCCACCTCTTCTTCCCCAAAGAAAGATCTCAATTAATTTGAAATGCTATAAAGTAACAAAAGCGGCCTGCCTCACTAGCAAATGACAATTGGAAAGATTTCCCACTCAGAATTCCCATACTTTATTTTTTGGCAGTCTGCCTTTTGAATTTCATTTTGAAAGATCTCACGAACTATATTGTTTATCTTGTCAGAGTACAAATGAAGAGAGCTGTTTCCATTATAAACAAAACAAAACAAAACCTGACAGGGGGAAAAATATTCAAAATATCTTAGTTCACTTTATAAGTAGCCATTACATATCAAAATCAGCTGATTTTGTTTTTGAAAGAAAGCGGCAAACGCCACTATTGCTTACTCGATTTGAGTTGTCATTAACGCAACTCATCACTTCCATTTAAGTGCTGTGATCTCAGGATACCCTGTGGAGGGTGAGAAGAATCGGTGGGAGCAACAAGCATTTTTTTCTCTGAGATACTGTATTAAGTCCAGTCTCAGGTTTTACTTAATGTGTGGTTTTCCACTCGCTCCCCACAGGACAAGGCCTTTCCTATTATTACCAGCAGCAAACCCTATAATCCATCTTTTCTGTATTTGCACCATAATGTATCAAAACCCAAGGAGCACACAGGATAAATGATGGTAGCTCCATTAAGAGTATGGCATTTGAGACTATCACTAGATCTGCTGGGAACCCGCCAGCAAGAAAACAAGGCACACTGTGAGATCCGATGCTGCTTACTTGTCTCTGGGGTTTGGTAGTGGCCCTAGGAAAGTGTCACTTCAAAGTCACCAGTTCTATACCAACAGGTTTTATCATTTTTACAGCCTTCTTTAGAAAGATGAGGTGAACTCTGGCATTCTCAGAATATGCTCAACAACACTAGTCTCCACAGAAAAGTAGAAGCTCCTTTCATTTTGCCTTTATATTAGCTTTCCTCTGTCTTAGACCTCACTAATTCTTTAAGGCATGGACTGAATCAGAGTCTTACCTGTATGCAACAGACACTTGCTAAGTTCTTATATGTCATGCACGCATGTGCTCAGAACACATCAGACATCGATTGATAGTGTTATAAAAGTCCCAGAGAGCAACACAATGTTAAGGTATAAGGCACCTGTCACAAGAAAAGGATTCTCAGCCTTTGTAGAGCCATAGCTCAAATTTAATAAATCTGGTTCTTTTCCTGAGCTTGGGGATCACCTCAGTAACCGTAGGATTAAAAACAAACAAATAAATGAATAAATAAAAATGGAACTACTGCTTACAAAGGGAGATAGAGGTGGCCGTTTTATTGCACAACGTTCAGATAAGAGTTGGAGGCAAAAAGCCCACTGTGTATTATTTCTCCACAATGCTCTCTTCCAGATCAATTTTACTCAAGTTTACCTCCCCACCATCTGCAACCCCACAGCATTATTTATATACATTCTCAAACTTAAGATTCTATCATGGAAAATCATACAAAGTGGTGGGAGTGGTGATGACACAAAAAGGTTTAATAAGGTACCACTGAGTGTGCTTCAAGCGGCAATGCACGCTGAACCATAAAGAACATGGGCATGTGAACCATAAGGAAAGTTACTAGGTACCATTTTAATGTTTTTAATTCCCTCCTCACTATTTCTAGTTAAAAAATTAGTAGCTGGCTTCTTTTCAGCATCTGACTTCTACCAAATTTAATAACAAAAACAAAAATAATGAACAGAGCAATTACTGAGTAGAAACCCATAGAATCTGGCTAATCAAAACTATCAGTTCTTTAAGTCATATGCATTTAAATGGAGTTATGAATTTAGAGCTGAAGTTTGTGAACTCACATCTACATCCGAGTGAAGGTCCTTAACCTCTTCTGTGCTGGTCATTATCTTTGCCAGGCTCTCCCTACCTTCTAATCATCAAGCTCTTCTATTATTTTTTCCTCCAATATTTCAATGCTTTCCAGAAATATGATGAATTTCCTTTATTTATACCTTATTTGCTAGCTTATTGTTTTTCTGGTTTCCATACTGATGTCACCTTTAATCAAAGAGCTAAAATCATCCAAAGTTCATGATCAGGGTCATTGGACTGCAAAAGTAATCACAATAAATAAGTATTACGGGCTTAACCACCATTCACTCTCGAAGTCATTTTTCAGTGGCTCTTTGTCACCTCATACTCCTGTCACGTGCACCCCCCTTGGATGTGTTCATTTAGGTGTGATCACATGGCATCTAGCATTCTGTCCGTGTCTAGCCCATACTCACCCTCAGAATTTTCTGTAAAGCTGTCAGTAGTCAATTGGAGGGCCTACTATTATTCCTCTCAGTTGAAATAATCCAGCCAAAAGCAAATAAATACATGTTTGTTAACTGTGCATTTAACTCTACTAAGCTTTCTCCAGTAGCTCATGGATACGACCTCTTACTAGCTTTGTGGGCCACTTTAGGCAGGTGAAAAACAAAACAACAAAAAACAGTGCTGCTCAGCTCTGGTTCACCAGTCCTACAGAGTGAAAGAATTTTGACAGAGGAGAAACCTGAGTTCTGGCCTCCAGAGTAAAGCTCTCATCTCTGTGATTAATTTTCTTCATTTGTAAAAGGAGGACCCTTTCAGATCCCAACTTCTGAGTCTTTAAATTCCCAAAGTTGAAAGAAGTGAGTAAGCAGCAATATGCATTACAATGACAACAATTTAAGCTACTAAATCTTTTTACTGAATGTCTGACTAGTTGAAGGTACAGAATAAAAATATACAATGGATTAGTGATTTTGCAATTATCCTGTTACTTCTTTTATATAACCCAACTGTATAATTCAAGACTTACAGTAAGTTTTTGGCATTAATTATTGGCTTGTGCATCAAATTCACATGAACATAGTTAAATTCTCATTTCGTTTTGCCCTAGGAGGAAACCAGCCTGCCAAGAATTGTTTCTGCTGCCTTTAGTAAGCAGCATGTTACTATAAGGAATGAGGCTTTTGAATAAGGTAAACACTTAGGTTGTCATGGGGCATCCATCTTAATAAAAAAAAAAAAAAATTCCTAAAATTTAATTTATACTCAATGCTCTAAGCACTTAGAAAATACAAATTTCTAACCATTCCAACTATTTTGTCATAGAATATATGTAGTGTTTTGCTGCTTTTTTTTTTTTGTAGTTTAAAATGATTTTTGGTAATGTCTGGATAAGGTTACACTAATAGTCTCCTCAGGGGTATTGTGAATGTACTTGTTTGCCAATTCAAATAATTTTGAACAAACATTCTATTTAAACAGGTGGAGTCAGGGAAAACTGTGCTATTTGAACAACCAAACAACCAAGGGAGAGTCTGCTTCATAAACAAAACGCAACAAGTATTCACAGCAAAGTCAACTAGTAAATGACTTTTTGTAAAAGGCATCGTCAAGGATAATAGCACAAGGAGCAATAGCCTCTTAATTGGACTAAACATTATTTTTATATTTAGTATACTAAGTACAAGCTTAAATGCAACTTGAATGATAAAATTGGAGACTGGATGATATATACTTTATTATGAATTCATACTACAAAATAGATATCAAAAATTGTGCTGAGCTTAAGAATGACTACTAAAGTTGACATTCACTTGAACTGAGCTGAGAAGAGTACATGGATAACTGCCTCAGAAAAGACTTAACACAAGCAACTGGTTAGGCAGGCTGGGATGCATGCTGGAGTGGAGTGCAGCACTCATCACAACACTGCAAGGCACTCAGAACTGACCTTAGGGAAGGTGGCTTTAATCAAGACAACCCGTTTGGGCATGGGGAATGATACCACCATTTATTTCTCTTCTCCAACATGAGGCACTGGCTAGAGGATATGGAATTCCCTTCCAGCTCTAACTTTCTGTGACTCTAAACTACCTGGAGGGTTAGGTTACCAGAACTGCAGGGAAATATGCCATAAGCACTCCCAGAGTATAAATGATTCCAAAACTGCTGCTCAGTTGGTGCCTGTTTTTAAAGGTTGAGTGAGCACACTTATAAAACTTTCTAAGAGGGTAGATCCTAAGTATATAATACAGTATTGATAACTATATGCAGTTTCATAGGTGTACAATTACTCCCAAACTCACGGAGTTGTATACATTATATATGCGCAGCTTTTTACACATCAAGCATACCTCAAAAAAATTAACCTCAAAGGTGAAATGGGAGTAGGAGGGTGTTGAGAGGGTTTAGGGAGGTTAGGGAGACTGCATTTATTCTGAATTACGGTTATATTTCAAGTCAATTCAAAACCTCTCCAAATTTCTAAAAATGCCTCATTTTCTGAAGTTAAGACCTCAGAAAACTAATAAATGTCTGTAAATCTAGGTATGCCTTTAGCAAACTACAATCTCTCTAGATCTCTTGTCACAGACCAAGGGAATTCTTAGATTTCTACAGAACCTTCGAGGTCCTACATTCTATTAACTAAATTTCTTAGACAGTTTCTATTGTAAACATTTACCCATTTAGGCAATGTGAATCATTACCTTCGTCTGCCACAGAACATCAGACTCCTGGAGTCTCGTTTTAAAACTAAAGTTAGTAGACATTCCACCCGAGAAACAAACCCCTTACCTCTTTGGGGAGTAAGCAAAAAACAAAACAAAGCCTTCTGAAAGCATTTTGTTATGTAGTAATCATCAACAGTGCGTTTCATTAGGCCTGCCCAGACCAAGACTATTTTACAAAACTGCATACCTTCTTCAGTGTTTGTTTATTTGACGTCCTGGTCGTATGGCAGTAGAGGAAACTTTGGTTTTTAGTCATTGAGAAAATTTTCTACACCTCTCCCTAGTGAAGATTTCTCTCTAACAGAAGAAAAGTGCTCAGACTTCACCTGTTTCACCTGGCTAGACACTCATTCAGACCCAGGGCAAAGCCCAGCTCTAGCAATAGCGCGCCACGCCGGGCTGGGGTGCAGTGGGGAGTGGGGGTAGGGGCGGGTGGGGAGGTACAGGAATGCATCACTGCTGTTAGAAATTAAAGTTGATGGGAGTTGCATTCTTATCCGGCCAGAGCTGCGCCTGCCCGGTGCGACCACAGCACGGCGGGCGCTGTGGGTCGAGCTGGGTCTCACGGATGGTGAGCTGACAGCTCCCGCCAGCCCGCGCTGAGGGGAGAAGAGGAGTCCGCCGCTACCCCACACCCGGCGTGCGAAAACACCGTCTTGTCCTCAAAGATTATTTCACAGAAGAGCGGAAGGCAGGGACCCCAGAGGTCTCCCAGGAGAAAACCCCAGGGAGAAGTGGTGACAGGAGGCTCCGGTCCCGCCACTCACCTTCTGCTGCCTCCGGGCCATGTCGGTGGGCTGCTTGGCGTTGAAGGGGTACGCGATGCACCTCACCACGAAGACGTAGAGCTGCAAGCGGATCCTCCGCTCCTGCTCTTCGTCCAGCTGCCGTTCCGGCTCGTCTCGTCCCTCGCTGAGCACCGAGGGGCTCGGGCTCACCGGTCTGGCCGCGCCGCCGCCGCCCGAGCGTCCCAGCGCGTCCCGCCGCCCTTCCCGAGCCGCGGCCGGCGGAGCTCGCTGCGAGCCTCCCGCCGCCACCAGCACATCGCGGCTTTCCTCTTCCAGCCCCTCGTCCGACTCCTCTTCGCTGGAAGACGGGTCCAGCATGGTGCTCGGGGGACCCTGCCGCTCGGCTCGCTGCCCCCAGGCGCCTCACCCCGGCGGCGGCACCTGCAGGTCCGGAGGAGTCGCTGGACCGGCAGTAGCGGCCGCAGAACGAAAGGGAAACTGGCCAGGGCTTTCCGGACACGTCGAGTTAGACACAGGAATGTTTCCTACCACCGGGCGAAAGGGGCGGGCAGGAGCGAGGAGGAGGGCTGGGAGGGGGGAGCGGGAGCCGCCGGAGGGAATAGGCGGAGCGCGGGGGACGAGCCTGAGCGCCCGGGGAGCTGCTCCGCCAGCCCCCGGCGCGCCGGCCCTGCGGTCGGGCAGAACCCGCCCACCGGCGGAGCGGAGTGGCCGGAGCGCTCGGACGCAGGTGGGGAACCTGTGGCGCCTACAACTAGCAACACGTGGAGTGGAAGGTGGCGGCGCTGGGCGGCCGAGTGCGCGTGCGCGCGCCGCGGCCGGGCCCGGGCGCCGGGGCTCCCGGAGCGCGTAGTCTGCTAAAGCAAGGGGGTCCCCACCCGGGGCTGCTTGGACTGCCCTGAGCCCACCACACATCATCTTCTCCTCCCTGAGGCTTCCTGGGGAGATGCGAATGGGCTAGGGGGACGGGGAGGGTTGGCCTCAGCGCCTGGGACTTCTCTCAGGCGCGAACCTGATGCCCAGGGTTGAATCCAAGCGCGGAAAAGTGGGACTGGAGCCGATCATCTCCAAACGTCGTTGCGAGGAGACTTTGAAAAGTCTCTCGGCTTGCTCTGCTGCTGTTTGATTTTTATGCTGAAGTCCAATTTATAAAAGTTGGCACGTAATGGAAAGAAAAAAAAAACACGAGGTTTACTTTTTGAACTCTTTCATCCCTGCAGACGCAAGAACAAGATAGGTTTGATATTTGTAAAATGACACTTGGATTCTGTTCAAACATAGCTCGATTATTTTCTGGGTTGGGGTGAGATTTACTCAAAACAGGCTGTATATTGCAGACATTTATTCAGTAACGTGTGAGCGACCGCCGGGTATGCATCACTGTAGTTAGCCTTTTCCGAGCCCGCGGTACACCGAAGCTTTCAACACTTGGTCTCTGCTGGTTTTGGCCTCAAGTGGGCGTCTCATAGCTGTACAGGAGCCCTACCTTTTCTGACCACATCGGCTCAGTCGTGATGCCAGAACCTCGTAGGCGTTTCTTTTTGTGATTCTGTGTCCTTGGTCCTGACAGAGGGGAGACATGGGCAAAACAGTGCGTTCAACACAAGTGTCGTAGTGTGCAGGGGCCAGGCTGTCAGGGGGGTGACGAAGCTCAGTGGAAGTAACACGGGGCAAATGAAACTACTACCAGCTCTGAGCTTGTCTAATGCATAGCCAAATAGCAGTGTTAGCTTTTACAGGCCACTTCCGTGGTGAGGTACACAGAGATCTTTTGTACATTTACTGCCATTCTCCTTAAATGGGGTAAAAGACAGGAGGCATTTACTCTTGGGGAAAACTTGCTTATTTATCAATCCTTAACAGAGCCCATAGTGATAGAAGTTATTTTACTAAGGGCATGGCTGTGGGCTGTGGGATGTGGTCTAATGGCCAACTGCCAAGAAATAGGAAATCTCAAAAACTGATGACTGTAAAGACAGGGCTTTATTTTTGACAAGGCAAACGATAAATCACAATTTTATTCATTTAAGTCGTAATTATCTAATAATTTGCAGTCTGCAAAACTCTATGAAACTGTTTATCTAATAACGCCATAGAAATAACCTTCTGAGGCAGATGATATTATTATTGATTGCCTTTTGTACCAGATATTTTGCACTAAGCTCTTTACATACATTGTCTCACTATCTTTACTTCCAGAACATTGGTAAGGAACCTGAGACTTAGAAAATCGTCTTTTGTTAGGTAACAGAACTAGCAACCAGTGCAATAGAACTCAACACCATTTTGTATTTTCAAATATTGCCATTTTCTACTGTAGTTTGCCTTCATAATCATTACATTAAATGTATGATGTTTATTAAAATGATAAATAAGAATTTAATTTCTAGGGAAATCAAAGTAAAATTTAAATAAAGCAGCTTTATTGCCTTTTTCTTGCCAGCCAACCAAAGGTATATTTTTCAGTTTCTTTTATTAATTAATACTACTTGATATGATCACTTATTTTCTTATTAAAAATGGTTATCAAATAAAAGATCTTCAAGCCTAGGGGATCCCAATGGAAAATATGTAATAATTTTTACAACTTCTTATACAGTACATTCTCCATGAAAATGAAGATAGTTAAGAGGTATAAAGTAGAGAAATATCCAAATGACAACGAAGAGAATATTTAAGGATTTTACTAATTAAACATACATTGATTAAGAAACTAACACATGTTAAAGCTATCCTGGATGTATTTGGAAAAAGACAGTGCTTAAGAAGTTTATCAGTTAAGGAATATCAAATGAAAAAACAATTTATTAAAAAAGGATATCAATGGAGTGGAGAGGGGTGGGGCTCATGGTGTATGACACTCCTCTTGGAGGCTGGACATAATTATAATAGGGACTTTACCTGACAAATGAGATCAGTGGAACCTGGTTCTCTGTACCCTCAATGATCCCCAAAAATTAAAAAAAGTGGATAATAAATAAAAAACAAACTAAACAAAAAAAGGAAATCAATATTGGGATTGAAGTCCCATAATTGTTCCATTGACCTGGAAAATAATGGCAATACAGAAAAAAAAAAAAAAAAACTCATTCAGGAAATAGTAAGAGAAGGTTCCAAGGATGCCTGACATAGTTCTTGAAGAATGGTTCAGAGTCCTCAAGGTGAGAGCCCTGCAGACAGGAAGAACAGCATGTGCAAGGGCATAAAATTGTCTGTCACATTTGGAGAAATGCAAGTAAACTGCTATGACGGAAGTGAAAGTCATATTTGAAGATGTGGGAGGTAAGACTAGAGAACAGGCAAGAGTAAATTCAGGATTGGTCTCGATTCCATGCTTTGAATTTTAAACTATATTCTAAAGAAAATGGTTATATATGTATATATACACACATATGTTTTAAGTAAGGTAGAATGATTCCTAAGAATCATTCTGGAGCAATATAAAGTCAATAAACAAAAGCCAAGATACCAAGAAGAGATTACTAAGACAATCTGGGAAAGAAACAACAGGGCCTTGAATATAAAAGAGAGGACAAGAAGAGAAGGAAAGTTTAAGAGATGGACAAAGGAATTAATAGCTCTTAATGCATGAAGAGCTGAGGAAGTGGGCAAAAGATGGAACACACTCTTCAGACTCGGGCAACTTGATTAATGGTAGATGAAATATGGTCTTCTAGAAGACAAGTTGGTTTGGAGAAGCAGCAATTCTTTGTGGAGCTTATATAACATAAGACGGTGATTCTAGACATAGCTGCAAGTGCACACTTGTTACTCAAATCTGGATTAGACAATGATCAGCATATTGGTGGGGGCCGAAGTTATAGATACAAATGATAAAGTCCAGAAATTATATGTTTAGAGTGAGAAGAGGGCGAATAATGGGTCTCAGGGGAAATGTTTTTGCTTATCCTCAAATTAAAGGCTGGTTTAAAACCTGGAAAGAAGACCTGATAATTAATAATCGTACCTGAATAATTTTAATTCAAGTTTTCAATTTTGTGCTTACTCTAAAGTTCTTGCCAAAAATCTACCTTACATTTTAACTTTTCAGGTCATTATAATGTTTGGTTGATAAACATTGATGTTTGGTTGACATAAATATAAACTATATTTAAACTTATGCAGTGATTCATTTTTACTTTTGTCAAGGTGAACATAAAAACAAATTGAACTTATACTGCTTTTTAATGAAACACCTCTAGTGCTAAGGAAAGATGGATACACAGTAATAAAATGGAATATAAAATGTGTTTTGGCAATAATATTTAAGGGAAAAGGTGTGTGGCCTGAATACCTATAAGTGGGCTGTTTTCTGATTGAGAGTAGATTTATGCATTTGGCATGAAAGGAAACTATGAACTCTTTGCAAATCACAGATGAAGTCATTCTTTCACTGGTCACATTTTGGGGTACTCCCTTTAGACCAGGCATCCTCAAACTTTTTCAACAGGGGGCCAATTCACTGTCCCTCAGACTGTTGGAGGGCCAGACTATAGTTAAAAAAAAAACAACTATGAACAAATTCCTATGCACACTGCACATATCTTATTTTGAAGTAAAAAACAAAACAGGAACAAATACAATTCAAACCGCTTAATGTGGCCCACGGGCCGCAGTTTGAGGACGCCTGCTTTAGACTATGTACTAGTCTGAACACATAAAAACAATAAAAATTTAGTCCCTAAGAAGATGCTTATAAAACAGACATGAGAACAAAATAAACATTCATGGTAATATAGGCTCTTATGCTAGAGAAAAATTCTCAAAACATCCCTGAAGTGTTTTGAAAGTGGGCAGTCCATTATATTTTGTAGTATAGCTAAAATGATTTTACAACAGAGAAAAGAATCTTTCAGGTCAAATGGAAGGACAAGTTTGGCAATGTCTACAGGAAAACTGTCAACTCACAAACGCAGCTAATAGAAGGAATATAAATTTACAGAAGTAAGATAAAATTAAGATTATTTTAAAACTTTAGGGTAACTATATGTTAAGAGGCAATAATCTTCCTGAAAATAATCTACCTAAAAACCAACTTTTCTCCTTTTACTCATCTTTGTCCTTTTTTCCCTCTCCAGTTGGAATCTGAGTCCTGGCAGAGAACTATTCTGGGAGGGCACATTTTACAGTTAATTGGCAAAACTACATGCCGATGATAAGCACACATTGACCAGTAAATGAGTAGTCCACACACACATGTATACCTGCACACACGTATACATACACACGCATGTATACACACAATGTATACGCAAAGGATTTTTGTGAAGAATAACTTAGATATCCATGAAAAGTACTTAACAGACTGTCTGGTTTACAGTAAATTCTCATTTTATGCCAAGCATTTTACTGTACGGTGATCACTATATCATTGGTAATGGTTGGTAATCATTTACTACATGGTAATCACTTGATTACTAAGCTCGTTTCTAGCCACAAAACTTTAGAAATAAAATGAAAAGTTGAAAATCATTCTATATTTTTATTTATTGCATTTTACACAGCTCATAATCTGTATTTCTAAATTATTAGCCTGGAAACAATCAGACTAAACTTCCAGATGTACATTGCAATATTTTATTAAGATCACAGAGATTATCTGATTTTTACAAGAAAGCTTGACCCCCAACTCAGAAGCTACCATCCTTCTGCTCCCATTCAATCTGTGGGAATTCATTAGTGATTAATTATAGTTCTGTTGTTCTTTAATATTTTATGTTAAATTTGAATGAATTTGAAGCACAGAAGTAAGTTGGATTGGGAAGTGCAATGAGGATGGAAATGTAGATGCCCATTGTGGCTTATGTATTTGAAGTGTCACAAGAAAAGTCTTGCATTCATTTAAGATACATATATCTGTATGAAGAGTATTATGATCTCCAGAAAAGCAGATATTTAGCCTGGAAGAGGATGTTTGGGTTTTACACATTAATAAAGCCACAAACTATGTGAGATTTTTGTGGCAATATATGCAATCTAGGGATTATGTTCATACATGGATAAAGCAATAAATAGAGCCTTTTACCCACCAGCTTTCATACTTTTTGTACTTAACATTGACTTTGTTGTTAGACCCATTTCTGCCACTCAATATCATATATATCGAGTGCCTGGTCTATATTAAACACCACACTAGGAAACAAAAGAGAAGATTGCATTGATTGACTAAAAATTCAACCAATTTTTCACCCAAGAGGAGAATTCTACTATTGTATAGCACTGACATCATTTCAACAGTAATGATCAAGAAAATGAAGTTAGCATTTTTACTACAGAAAAATTATAAGCCTAGTAAAAATGACATCAAGTGGGAAAAATATAGATGTGTCTTTATTAACCATTTGCTATTAGTTTGGGCTACAACCAAAAAAAATGTTATCAAACTTTTATTCTCAGGACTCATTTTCACTTTTAAAAATTATTGATGACCCCAAAGAACTTTTTTTGGTGTGGTTATATTTATAAGTATTTCTCATATTAAAAATATAACAAAGAAAATTTAGAAGTAACTATTAATTCATTTAAATAAAAAATCTTTCTTAACAAATTGCATATTTTAATGAAAAAATCTACTATATTTCCAAAATAAATAGTTGAGTGACAATAATGTTACTACTGTACATTCTAGAAATCTCTGTCGTGTTTGGTTTAATATAATTCATCTGGATTCTCCTATCTTCTTCTGCTTCAGTCTGTTGGAACACATTGTTTTGGTTGAAAATCTGACTTCATATAGCTATGTAGTTGAAAAAGGAAGGTGTAGGTTAATAGCCTTTTTATGTAATTGTGGATATTCTTTGATATTACACCAAAAGTCAACAAGTAGTAGCTTCTTAAAGGTTAGGCATGGTATGGAAAACCATATCAATAAACATTTCTTACCCCATGAAATTAAAAAATCTACTAGTCTATCTTGTAATACGAATGAGTCTATTACCTAAGCATGATTTTGTAACATTTATTGGTCCTGCAGAAAATGTTGGCTCACTGACTTATACAGCAATTGCAAAGATTGACACATTTTATTAAACAGGATCAAAAAGATCATATTTGTCAATAACTACCAATCACATAAAAAAAGTCTTTACTAGAATACCGTTAAGCTCACAGTGGCAGATATAAGTTTTACAATATTCTACTTTTTGATTAAAAGCTTGAATTGTATTGCTGCCAACAGTCCTGTCAGCTGTTTTCCTTAAAATGACAAGCTTGCTTTCCTCACTTTTAAGAAGATGTCAGCAAAATAGCCAAGTCTGAATAATTGTAATTTGTCTGTCAGTTGTTTTTCTCAAGTAAAAATGGGGTTCCATGAAAAAGCAGCTAGTTCAGCTTGCAACTCAAACCATTGCTTCTCCTCCTGGAAACAACCATTGCATTCATTAAGTTACAGAAGTGCTTGATGTGTACTTCCCATTTTGCCCCATAGAATATATTTAAAAATACACCCAGGCATTGAGGTTTAACCAAATTAATGATCTTTATTGCTTAACTAGAAGCATTCCTAAGTGAAATTGGCTTTTCCCCCATGGGAGTGTATAATACTGAAGAACGCACAATAACTAGCACATTTTAGAGCCACTGCCTTGATTCTTGCTAAAACCAGCAGTTTTACCACCACTGCTTCTCTACCCTCTATGCAATGTCAATACGGTGAAAAAGACAAATAAAGTCTTAGTATTCTTATGAAAATAGTCTCAGCAACTCCCAGGGGTTTGAGGACCACATTTTAAGAATCCTTAGTCTAGGGTTATGTCTTTAATGTCACTATTGCACAACTAACATATTGTTAAAACTCAGCAAATACTTTCAAATATTCCTCTCTCTGCCTGACTTGAGGATAAAGTATGTGTTGAGTAAAAAGACACAGATCTTTTTTTGCACTTATAAACTCTGAAAATGTTTTAATTCCTAGATTAAATAATCAGGTATCTAATTTTTCATGAATTTTTGTGTTATATGCCCTCTTTTATGAAAGTATTGTATTCAGTTAGCGAGATAACTGTATAACATTAATGTATAAAATCAAATTTTTAAGTAAACATCATTCTGCATTTGATAACTTGAAATTTTTTCTTTTAACATCTAATATAATGCCTTGGATCTGAATTTAAACATCATGCCCTATTATAAATCTGAACATTTCCCAAGTTTCTCATTAAGCTAACAAATGCCTTTCCACATCTCAGAAGTAAACACAAAAATATATATATGATATGGTTAGAATTTTTCAACCTTATTTTTTTCTATTAGCATGGACATCTCAAATGTGGACATTATTAAATTCGTGACAAGTTAACATTTGAAACAAAATTTTAAGTCAAGAGCCTATCCTATATAGAATAGATTCCTAATGAGATGTTATTAGAACAACTACTATCACGTGAGGATAAAGTCAAGGGTTCTACATTGTTGTTGGTAGTAAACATTACATTGTTACATCTCACCTTAAAGAAAGAAACACGAAAATGCGCTAATAAAAAGAAGCACATAAGAGCCCTTTTATTACACTGTTCTTTTCATATAATTTAGCTGTGGGGGGAAATGAGTCAAAATCGAATAGGACTATGTATATGTTTGTGTATGTGTGTGAGGGAGAGGAAGGGGCAGAGAGAGAGAGGTAGGGAGAGGGAATGCATTACAAATGCTCTCTACCGCAAGAAGACTGTTCCTAGCTTTATAATTCACCTCCTGTATTTTATTCATCAAAATTATGACCCCAAAGAAATATGTGTTAAAGCAAGAATACTATTTAAAACCATAACACATGAATGAACTCTAGAGAGCCCAGAAATACTGAAAATTGTATTATACTCGTGGACTTTTTTCTAAAAAGAGGACCCAAAATTCGTATCATAGGGTCTTAAGATACGAAAAAGCTAAGAACTGCTGTATCTGTGTCTTGGTTAGAGGGCATAATTCTGCACTATTTGACCTGGATAAATCATAAAATGCCTCGGGTCCATATTTGGTAACTAAGGTGAACTAAAGATAAAGGCTATGAACTAGACACACATAACCATGCCTCAGTAATGCATTGGGAGAGTTTTGTCCATCAATTCTTTTTATAACATCCTTAGACTGGCTGTATGTTTTACATTAAAATAACAAAAAATGGTATTAGGATGTGTTTATTTTAAAATAGCTCCATATAAAATCTGAACAAAAATAATGAGCATAAATTACTTATAAAAATAAAGTGCGAGATTAAATATAAGGACACTTTATTACTAGTTACACAGTTTCAGAAGACAGTTAAATAGGTTTATTATCATATCTAAGTGTCTCAGCACTCTTTAGAAAGTGTGGCCCATGCCTAGTAAAAACATTTCTACTTCCCGCTGGTTCCCTGAGTGTCCTCGAAGGGTGATACTCAGTGATGTCCCATGTCCTTTAAAGACTGAAAATATTCTTGGCCAAATGTCTTGCTTCACAAAGTTATGATTTGCATTGTAATAACAGTTATTTGATTTTTTTCTTAGTAGAATTAATGATTTTTAAATGAGGAAAAAAATATACTTTTTCTGTGCCTTTATTTAACATGCCATCACAAATACACCTGTATACACACGAGAAGCTATACATACACTGGGTTTATTCAATACCATATCATTTTTCCTTGATATTAAAATGTTCTCTTCCCACAGTATTTTTATTGACAAAGTTTTTTATTCCTAAACTAAAAAATATGTTTTGCATTTCTAAATTTTACAAATATAGAAATATCCATAAGATGGTGCTATGTCTTTAATTTAATCTGGTCAGATACTTGAATGCAAAGTACGTCCATTACAAATGTGGTTAAAAGATTGGGTTAAGAGTTTAATCTTCAATAAATCTTATGCTGAGCAACCGACCGTGTAAGTGTAATCAGAATCTTTTAAGTAACACATTTTTCACATATCATATAATTGCTAAAGTATCTTATTCCTGATCTAGTTGTCAACTATAGGTGAAAAAAATTGAAATTCTCATTTCAACTGACATTTTCTGAATAATAGACACTTTTCACACCTCACATTAGATAAATGACACAGTTTAATTATATACAGTATGATTTTCTACCAAGGCCCATAGTAGTCTTTTAAAGTCCTTTGAAACATAAAATTTTATGGAAATTAGAAATGACATTGCACACAGTACTTCCTTTCAAATATCTAAGACTTAAAGAAATTAATTCAATTCCTCTAGTAAAATTATTAATATTTATCAAGTGAGGAAAGGTAATTTAGAATATAATGCTTACATAATGTATTTCTAATTTACGGTGATTCAGTCAGGATAAGTAATATTTCATTTCCTACTGAATCATTGCTCAGAAACACATTTAATGTATATAGTGGTTACAATCTCGTTATATAATCCATTATTTTTAAGATAAACAATCTTAGGCCAAAGGAATAGAGATCTCTTATGATGGAGGTGACAGTGGAAAGCATGCTCATGAAGGAAAATATTTAATGTCATGAATAGCAATTGTGTGTGTGTGTGTGAGTGTGTGTGGCCAAGACCGGAGCCTAATCTCCATCGCAGAATCACATGGAAATCTCAAATGAAATATTTACTGCTATAATTCAGGGGCATATTTGATTTGATAGATTTGCCTTTTTTCTTGTTTTCCTTTTTTTTTTTTTTTTTTTTGCAGTTTTTGGCTGGGGCTGGGTTTGAACCTGCTACCTCCGGCATATGGGACCGGCACCCTACTCCTTTGAGCCACAGGTGCCACCCCAATATTTTGTTGTTGTTGTTGTTGTTGTTGCAGTTTGCCGGAGGCCAGGTTCAATCCCGCCACCCTCAGTATATGGGACCGGCACCCTACTCATTGAGCCACAGGCACCGCCCAGATTTGCCTTTTTTCAATTGCTCAGAATTTTGTCTTCCTTTGAATAGTGCCACCTTCTGAATGACACCTTCATGATACCTCTTAATCCGAAATGATGCTATATAATACTATGGACAAAAGTGAACAGATTAGTAGACACCACGAGAGAATCCTATTTAGCATTATTTTGCAAAACAATAAAACCTAATAAATACTTATGGTTAAGAACTTATACATTTAAGCTAGATATAAAATAATTTCAAGAAAGATGTGACATTATATTTATGAAGTCTCTTTTAGTTCCTCAAAATTTTTCCAGAATTTAAATTTCTTCATTTTTCTTTATGTACATTTTCTTATTCCTATTTAAATAGGAAGTTTATGTATCATTGGAGTGCATGTAAATAAATGACTCTGTAAAAATTAGACTTCTTTAATTTAGAATAAATATTAAAATGAAGAAGCTAAAGTCAAGTAACATTGTTGACAATCATTCTCACTAAGGTAATTCATCCACCTTTTGACTAATTATTAGTCTACTCTTTTGATCCTAGCGTTGGTGTACCATAAAGAGTAACAATGTCAATGGCACCTTTCCCCAGACTGCTTCCTTTTCTTAATGCTGTTCTATATTCAGTAGAAAGTGGTTTTATGAATAAGAAATATCTAATGAGCATTAAAAAGCTTAAGAAAATAAACATTACTTGTATGTTTTGTTTGTGAATTCATTTTAAAAATAGACCAACTGCATCTGTTGGAAAATCATAATTTATCAGGTGCTTCAGAAGAAATCAAAGAGAAAATAAAAGGCTATATTGGGAGAGACTAAAGGCACCACAGGGCAGGTGCTGTGTTCATCGATCAAAAGACCATGGAGAGTGCTAAGAAAGCAGCAACAGATGGGGGTTCCATTATGGAAAACCCTCACTGCTTAATTCACCAGATATTTATTAAGAATTCACTTTGGTCATATACTCTGATGAGTGAAGGAGATGGAATGATGAGCAAAATAGATAAAATTTCTCTCTTTTGTGGAATAAAGTTGAGAGGGGTAGAGAGACAGTAATTCAAAACCACACAAGTGAAGGCATAATACATGTTGAAATAATTATTATAAAGTAATAGTGCTTGGTGCCAATATGATGTAGTTTGGCAAAGGGATGTGGGAAGCAGATGGCACTTGAGCAGACATCTGAAGAATAAGCATGGGGTAGAGAATATTTCATAATATGTCTGGGATTTGCTTCTAAATTATTTGGAGTGGGGGTGGGGTGGGTGATGCTCTGGATAAAATTAGACACATATTGTTATGTTTGATAATTTCAATAATAAATACTATACACACATAAATGTATAGTATTTTAGGCAGAAAGTGGGACATACTATATTTGAAGGCCTGGAGGCAAGAAATAACTTGTTTTTTTTAAGTTCCTAAAAGAAAGTCAGGTTGGCTAGAAAGCAGAGGACTGAAGGTAGATACTGTAAGGCCCTGTAGTTCATACTGAATGTTTCAGTCTTTATCCTAAGAGCAATGACAGGTGTTAGACATCAGAGTTACAATCATATGTTTTGTTTTCATAGCAAAAATCAATCAGGTTGTACCCTAGACATTCGAAGAAAGCAAGAATAGGGGAAGGCAATGGAAATGGAGGAAATGAAAATGGAAAGAATACAGGCCATATGGGCAGTGCCTGTGGCTCAAAGGAGTAGGGTGCTGGCCCCATATACTGGAGGCGGCAGGTTCAAACCCAGCCCTGGCCAAAAACTGCAAAAAAAATACAGGCCATACAGTTGAAATAACTTGATGCTAAGAATGTATCCTAAATTTTTGAGTTTGTGCAACTTTGGGCTTAAGAAATTCTTTTAACATTTCTTATTAGATTTCAATAATAGCACTTTCGTCTTGCTATCTGCTAAGAAATCCAGGGTACTAATTATATACGTGTTTCTACATTTTATTTCCCTTCTAAGATCTTATAGATTTCCTTATTCTTCTTAGCAAAGTATCTCAAGAATAGAAGAGAAAGTATCCAATGTATTCAGCCCTACCATGGAACCAATTTACAGCTTTCATATGAAATCTATAACACAATTAAAGCCCAAGAATATGGGGAAAGGGGAAGGGGAGGGGAGGGGAGAGGGGAGGATGGGTGGAGGGAGGGTAATCGGTGGGACCACACCTATTACAGCTGTGCATCTTACAAGGGTACATGTGAAACTTACTAAATGTAGAATATAAATGTCTTAACACAATAATTAAGAAAATGCCGCGAAGGCTATGTTAACCAGTTTGACGAAAATATTTCAAATTGCATATAAAAGCAGCACATTGTACCCCATGATTGCATTGATGTACACAGCTATGATTTAATTTAAAAAAAAAAAAAGAATTACAAACATGTTGTCACTGGATAGATAAAGAAAGATACTCAAGAAATAAAGAAATCATTATGATGAAAATCTACAGGAAAAATAATTAGGAGATTGTTTTTTTCCTTTCTTTCAATGCGATAGTCTATAACTCTTAATATGCTAATGACAATGATAGATTAAATTACGTTCCTGGTACCTATTAACTAGAGGCCAGAAATGGTTCAGGATTAGGGATAGCTATTAAAAGATGTTAGCCGAGACAGAAGGAGATCTGCTCAAAACGCTCACTGGAGAATATCTGTCACAGGATGAAGCACTCATGACAATGAAGGCTACTTAAGTAAAATTTATTGCTTCCAAATTGTTAGTTTCATGTCAGCAATGCAATACTGTTCAAATGTTCTACTTTGATATTTTAACAGCAAAGTTTGGAGCAGAAAGAACCCTTTAATTACACCCGTAAGGATGTTCTCCAAAAATTATCAGGAAGGTTTCAAGATAAAAAGGCAGCACACATTATAGTAGAAAGCAGAACAAGTTGAATAACATCCTTTGGTTGAATTTCTCTGTAACTTGATGTGAAGACCCTGTCCATGTAACCCACACCCAAACTCTAACGAGCCCCCCAATCTGAACCTTTAGTGAATAAAATGCAAATGTCTTAAAAGTAAGACATCTCATTAGGTTATGTTTTGCTTTACAGTAAACAAAGAAGGAAAACTACCAAATGCACATTTCTTGCTAACCCGGTGACCTAACTTTCCAATTCAGATGTTCATTTGGCTTTCTAAACTATCTGTATTTTATAAATAAAGCTCAATTTTTTTTAGCTGCAGGACAGTTAATAAATTTAAATAGATGCCCACTAATAAAACACTCTGCACACTAACATAAGACTGAAACAATACTCTCATTTAATCTTGAGATTTACAGAACATTAGTTTTGTGGGTAGGGTAACTAACACAAGTACTCTGCTGTAAAAGAAAGTGATTTTCTCGACCTTTATTTCCCAAATTCTTGCCCGTAATAGAAGTTAATTACTTCCTTCATTGCAAATATATTTTTCGTTTTTGCTATTTATGAACTGAGGATTTTTTTTCACTGTTTAATAGACTGGGTCTTGTTGTGCTGCCCAGGTTGGGGTGCAGTGGCATAATCATAGCTCAGTGCAGCTTTGAACTCCTGGGCTCAAGCAAAACTCCTAACCTCAGCCTCCCATGAGGATACCATTGAAAAATAATTCATTTCAATTTAGTTTAACAAATATTTACCGAGTACCTTCTTCACACTAGCCACTGTTCTAAACACAGAATACAGCGGGAAAGAAAATGGATTTTTTTTTTTTTTAACTTGCACTTCTGTAAGAGTTTTAACATTTTCAAAGAACTTAGATGGGCATTTTATCCAATAGCCTCAGAAGAAAATCAGAGAGGTTAAAATGATTTTCTAAGATTTGGTTTGTTAATTGATACCCTGTTTTCCCGAAAATAAGACAGTGTCTTATTTTAAGGTGTGCTCCCAAAGATGCACTAGGTCTTATTTTCAGGCAACGTCTTATCTTTCCTGTAAGTAGGTCTTATTTTCGGAGGATGTCTTATTTTCGGGGAAATGGGGTAGTATAGTCTCTTAATTCCAGACCCATATTTTCCTCCTAAATTGTAGACTTGTACTTAATTTGCCAACTGATTGGCTTTACCTGGATGTCTGAAGATAGCTCACTATTTCTTGTATGAGTATCAGGGTGATGTAAACTCTGTACCTGTACTGTCAGGGTTCAAATCCTTTCTGCCAGGGTGGCGCCTATGGCTCAAAGGAGTAAGGCGCTGGCCCCACATGCCAGAGGTGGCGGGTTCAAACCCAGCCCCGGCCAAAAACCACACACACACACACACACACACAAATCCTTTCTGTCACCTAGGTGCCTGAATAACAAACCACCCTAAAACTCTGTGAAATGAATAACAACCAACTATGCCTTCTCTCACACACACCTGTTTGTGGGTTACCTGAATGACGCTGTGCTGTGCTCCAAGTTTACAAGTTGTTTCCAGGTCTGCTCCTCCCCTTTGTCCTCTTTGGACCATCCAGGGCATATGCTCACAGTGATGGCAGAGGTCTACGAGGAGAGCCCACCTCTGCACACCTATTTCAAACCTCTAATTGTGTCATGTCCGCTATCATCCTATTGGCCAAAGTAAGTTACATGGTCAAGCCCAGAGTCTTTCTATATAAAGGAAGAATAAAGTGCAATCTGTTCAGACATATCAATGAGATGGGGAAATGAGGATAGGATAGAGTAAATACTTTTAAAGAGTAATATACTATGGAAGACTTGACATCTCTTGTCTCAGTTTCTCTCTGTGTAAAACCCCCATAAAGTTGCTGTGACAATTCAAAAAAGCACTTAAGAAGCTTGGTGTGTGATGAGTGGTAGGTATATGTGGGCAGTATGTCTGTCTGTATGTATGTATGTCTGTATGTCTCTGCTCGTCAAATGGATCCCCACCTCCATCCAGGGTGCTCAGATCCATCCTCTTTTCTCTCATACCTCTTTTTCCTAGGACGTATGTTTGGCCCAAGACCAAATGTTTACACTCAAGTGAGGCCACCTGTGGTAACCATGTCACTAAAATGACTCATCAGTAGGGAAAATCTATCAGGTAAAACCAGTGTATGGTGCCCCACGATCGCATTAATGTACACAGCTATGATTTAATAATAAAAAAATAATCATGCAGATTTGCCTTTTTTACTTAAAGCCCATCTCTTCAATTGTACTTTCAAGAGATTGCAAGATTAAAGAAAGTTCAGCTTAGGCTTGGTGCCTGTGCCACAGTGGTTACGGTGCAGCCACATACACTGAAGGTGGCAGGTTCAAACCTGGCCCAGGCCAGCTAAACAACTGCAATAAAAATATAGCCAGGCATTAGGGCGGGTACCTGTAGTCCCAGCTACTTAGGAGGCTGAGGCAAGAGAATTGCTTAAGCCCAAGAGTTTGAGGTTGCTGTGAGCTGTGACACCACAGCACACTACTGAGGGTGACATAGTGAGACTCTGTCTCTGAAAAAAAAAAAAAAGAAGAAGATCCAGATTAAAAAAGCAAAATAATCACTGAAATACTTACAGAAGGTGATGACATATGCCACACAAAGATCTTATGATCTAACTGTTCAGTGATATTAGAAATATATGTGACATACACAGAAATCAATTACAGCTACTCAGCAGAGACCTCTTGAATTTTCAATCCCAAAGTTTCCTTAAGGAAGCTTTTTGTTATATCTTATGTAAAAGGCAATTTTTAATACTTGTCAAAAACACTCTCATGAGATCAGATAACTCTAAAGCCAGAAAATAGATCCTATCATAGCTAATGAAAAAGGTCCCTGGAGTAAAGAAAGAGTAGTACAAGGAAGCTCATTTATGAAGAAACAATATATTAAAAAGCATGTGGCAAGGGAGAAAGAGGTTCAGGAGGTGCCCACCACATACACATAACCTACCTGCCAGCAATTTGTTTCTCTGACCAAAAGCTGAAAGAAGAGTTATATATGCCTGTATATACCTTTTCTAAATTCTATATATATATAGAGGTAAATACAGGCATATATGTGTATATATATATATACACATTCTATATATTCTATATACATTCTAATTCTATATATATATATATATATATATATATATAGAATTTAGGCTTGGTGCCTGTGCCACAGTGAATTATATATATATTAGAATATAGAATATATATATATATGCCTGTATTTACCTTTTCTAAATTATCTGTAATGAATGTGTTTCTTTTTGGAAAAAAGGCAAAAAGCTATTATAATAAAGATAACCTAGTTCAAGTGCTACCACCTCTGTGATGTTTTTTCCAACTTTCCTAGTAAGTTAACTTCCTTCCTCTGCAATGATTGATATATCTTTTCAAAACCTTTTTTACAGCAGGGACCAGATTATATGCAGCATGATTTTATGTGTATGCCTGCCCCTCTCAATGAGAGAATTTCTAAGAAATGATTTCTTATTCTTATCACAAGCGCATGATACAAAATAAAAAGTGACCAATAATATATTTATTGGATAGAATTAGGAGTAAAACAGAAATGGAACCTGGCAAAAGATCATTGGATTTTGCTGCAGCCCTACTTTGAAAAGTGGTATTCATGAAAAAAATAAAGTTCACTGTTTGTTAAATATACCTCAATAAAATTATTTAAAAAATAATTTTGGATTATTACCCTTTTACCAACAGAATGTGATATCTACTGCATGATAGGTATTAATATTTCTGAACACTTTAAAAGTGAACTTTTGCTAGTATTAGAATTAACATTAAACAGAATATGGAGGGTAGCCTAAAAATAGTCTTTTCAGCAAATGGTGCTAGATCAACTGAATGCTCACACAAAAAATAAGCAACCCTTTTCTCACATCATATGTAAAAAATAATGTAAAATAGATGATAGACCCATGACAAAGCTAAATCTATGAACTTTCCAGAAGAAAACATAGGAGAAAAATCTTTCTGACCTTGAGTTATGCAAAGATTCCTTAGATAAATGCAAAAACATGAAACATAAAATAGAAAATGAATAAATGTCTTTATCAAAATTAAAAACTTGTTTTCTTAAAAAGACACCATGATGGAACAAAAAGACTCCAGGATGAAAGAAAATATTCATAATATATAAATCTGACAAAGGGCTTATTTCCATAAGCCCTTTAATGGACTATTAAATATAATGGACCATTATAATTCACTAAGAAAAAAATCAAACAACACAACTTAAATATAGGCAGAAGAGTTATTTAAACAGTTATTTCATAAAAGAAAATATTCAAATGGTGAATGTGCACATGGTAAGATGCTCAGCATCATTAATCATTAGAGAAAATGGAGATTAAAACCACAGTGAGGGGCGGCGCCTGTGGCTCAAGGAGTAGGGCGCCGGTCCCATATGCCAGAGGTGGCAGGTTCAAACCTAGCCCTGGCCAAAATAAAAAAAAAAAAAAAAAAAAAAACACAGTGAGACAGTACTTACATATCTGCTTGACTTAAAATTTTAAAGAGATTAAAAATACGAAATATTGGTGAGGATGAGGGAGCAACTGAAACTTACCTTGTGCTGGTAGGAATGTAAAATGATATAATCACTTTGGAAAACTATTTGGCAGTTTCTTATATAGTTATATGGATAATTACCAGGTGACCCAGCAATTCCACTCCTGTGTATGAAACCCTGCGTTCATACACAAATTTGAACATGAATGCTTAGATCAACGTTATTTATTTTTAGCTAAAAGTTAGAAGCTATCCAATGTTCATCAAAAGATGAATGGATAAAAAGAAGTGGTAAATCGATACAGCAGAACAGTACTCAGCAATGAAAAGGAAAAGACAACTGATGTGTTCAACACGCAGGGCTCTCAGAAAGGGCTGTGGTGTGTGAAAGAAGCCAGACGCAGGAAGTGAATATGTATATTTTCTTTCTAGAAATGGAAAACTAGCCTATCATGATAAAAGGCAGGTCAGGGTTTGGCTGGGGCCAAGAGCAGAGGAGGAAATGGCTAGCGGGCAATGAGAACATTCTCTATTTTGATTTGTAACAGGGGTTTTCTAGGTGCACACACCTGCCAAAACTCAACAAATTGTGTAGTTTACGTGGACGCAGTTCACCATTGTAAATCCGATTTTCCAAATACGAAGAGAATTAACATTTTATTAGCAGATAAAATATATTACAAGATGTAGAAGAGTAACACGGTTGAACACACAAAAAATATACTTTAGTTAGTGCTAAAAAACCAACACTGTACAAAGATTGAGGGCAGCATAATCAAATACAATTTAATTGCACATGAACTTTATGGCCACCCTGTATAATTTGTTTTAATCTTTACTTTCTAGTTGTATGAAATCTTTACCCTCGCGTTACCTCTCCTTCCCCACTTCCTTTTAAGAACAGAAGGACATTATTGCTTTCTCTTCCTCCCTTCCCGGCTCTCCTTACTACCCTCCCCTCCACGCTGAAAACAAAATCTATTCTTTTAGGTACTACTGATTACACAAAAACAGTGATCTTTTTAACTTGGGAAAGAATTTCCAACTGCAAATAAAAATAGTGGGGGTAGTATGTTGTTAAAGCAATTTAAGTACTGACAATAAAATGCATTAAACATTTCCTACATTGTCCCCCAAATTCAGAGAAAGTGTTCCCTCGGTCATGGTAACATACACATGCTCATGATCTTCAGACCTAATTTAGCGCATCTCGGAGGAGACCACTGTCACACTTGACTCTGCAAGTTGATCTTACATTTTTTTCTTTTCTTATTTTAAAATTTCCTATTTAAAAAGTTTATAAAGAACAGAATAGAGTAAATGCATATACTTGTTTACTAGTAGGGTGTACACATTCTTCCTAATAGTATTAAAGAAACACAAGTGTATCTTACTTTTTTACTATATTCTTTTAGAATTCACATTTACTCTGTCACACTAGCTACAACATGATTATTGTTTCCCTGTTGCCACAATAAGGTATCACATGCTTAATGGATTAAAACAATACAAGTGTATCTTATAGCTTTGTAGGTCAGAAGGTCTAAATGCACCTCCATGAGCTAAAATCAAGGTGTCAGCAAAGCTGCATTCCTTCCTGGAGGCCTCAGGAGGGAAGGATTTTCCTGCCTTTTGTAGTTTCCAGAGATGAATTGTATTCCTCTGCGCTTAAAGCAGGTGAGGATGGCCTGTTGATCTTTCTCACATTATGTCACTCTGACACTCACCCTTCTGCTCCTCGCTTCCTCATTTTTGGAACTTTTTTATTATATTGGGCCTAATGGATAATCTGGGATAATATCCCTATTTTAAAGTCATCTGATGGGCAACCTAAATTCCCTCTTCTATCTTAATTCCTTTTGCCATGTAACGTAACATGGATATGAAATCTAAGGGTTAGGATATAGGTACTGTTGGGAGGCCGTTATTCTGTCTACCACATTGTTAAGATGTTAATGAGATATATATATATATGTATATATATATATGTATATATATATGTATATATATATATGTATATATATATGTATATATATGTGTGTGTATATATATATATATATATATATATATATATACCTAATGTGTGTATACATTTAATCTTTACAGAGGTTAATACCCTGCCCAAGGGGACATAGGCAGCTGAATAACAGAGCTAGGATGCAAATCTAAGCCATCAGATTTTAGACGCTGTGCTCTTTTCCAAAGGATGCCTTACTGACTCAAGTAATACTTTTCTCCTTACCCTAGAAGTATTTTCCTCTCTCTGGCCACTCTTTCGTTTCCTCGTACTTCTAGGATTTATTCTGTTGTCCTCATGTTCCCTGCCTCTTGCAGTGAGCTCTCCAAAGATCTCTTGACCACAGGACAGATTCCCATTGGCTTTCTATTATTCAAGGTCTCTTTACCTTCTATTTTAATCTGCCCATTGTAAAAGTCTATAACTGTTCTTTCAAAATGTCCTCCTATTTGGGAGGGTTTTTATTACTGCTTCTATCTTGTTACTTGTGGTTGGTCTCTTCAGCTTTTGGATTCCTTTCTGGTTTCTATTTGGTAAGGTGTATGCTTCTAGAAATGTATCCATTTCTTTCAGGTTTTCCAATTTATTGGCACATAGTTGCTCATCATAGTCTCTAATGATCTTCTGAGTTTCTGGAGTATCAGTTGTAATGTCTTCTTTTTCATTTCTGCTTTTATTTATTGGAGTTTTCTCTCTTGTTCTTAGTGAATCTGGCTAAAGACTTGTCAATTTTATCTTTAAAAAAAACCAACTTTTTGTTTCATTGATCTATTATAGTTTTTTGTTTTGATTTCATTTATTTCTATTCTGATATGTATTATTTCTTTTCTTCTACTAATTTTAATTTTGGTTTGCTTTTGTTTTTCTAGTTCTTTGAGATGCATAATTAGATTGTTTATTTGAAGTTTTTCTACTTTTTGAAGTAGGTGGTTATTGCTATAAACTTTCCTTATAGTACTGTTTTTACTGTATCCTGTAGGTTTGGGTATGTCATGTTTCCATTTTCATTAGTTTAAGAAATTTTTCAATTTTCTTATTAATTTTTTCACTGACCCACTGGTCATTCAGGAGCATATTGTTTAATTTCCACATGTTTGTGTAATTTCCCCCGGCCATTGATCCCAAGTTTTATTTCATTGGTCAGAGAAAACACTTGACTTGATTTCAATTAGTTTTGAATTTTTAAAGACTTGTTTTGTGTTCCATCATATTGTCTATTGTTGAGAATGATCTTTCTACTGACTAAAAGACTGTGTAGCTATTAAATAAAATGTTCTATAAATATCTGTTAAGTCCATTGGTATATACTCCAGATTAAGTCAATTTTTATTGTTGATTTTCTGTCTAGATGATCTGTCCATTAATGAAAGTAGGGTGTTGAGGTCTCCAGTTATTACAGTATTGGGGTCTATCTCTCTATTTAGGTCTTATAATGTTTGCTTTATATATCTGGATTCTCCAGACTTGAGTGTAGATATATATTTAGAGTTGTTATATCCTTTGACTGATTTTACCTCTTTAATATTACACATTGACCTTCTTTGTCTGTTTTTATAATTTTTGTCTTGAAACCTATTTGTTCTGAGAGAAGTATAGCTACTCCTGCCCTTCTTTCGTTTCTATTAACATGGGGTATCTTTTTCTATTCCTTCCTTTTTAGTTGACGTGTGTCTTTATACATGAAGTGAGTTTCTTGTAGACAACATATATTAGTGTTTTGTTGTTTTTATATGCCATCTATGCATTTTGATTGGAGAATTAGTCCATTTACATTCAATATTATTATTGATCAGTAAGAATGATTGATGATGTTATGTGATTTCTGGTTGTTTTGCAGTTCTCTCTTTCTTTGTTCCTTCCTTCCTGTCTTCCTTGGTGTGAAAGTGATTTACTTTGGCAGTGTGTTTTAATTTCTTGCTTTTTATTTTTTGTGTATCTAATTGTAGGTTTTTAATTTAAGATTACTATGAGGCTTTTTAAAAAATCGTGTAATCAATTGTTTTAAACTCACGATAACTGTGATTATAACAAACAAGCAAAGAGAAAGCTGAAAAAATTCTCTATACTTTAACACTAGTCTGCCTGCTTTTTATACTTTCTATTTGTGTGTTTTTCTACTATCTATCTCTTAAAAGTTGTTGCACTTATCTGTTTGTTTTTTAGTCTTCTTAGTCAAAATACAGGTGGCTTCCACATCCGTTATTATACCGTTATTACAGCAACAGAGTATTACGTATGTATTGGTTTACTTACTGTTATCAGTGAATTTTTTACCTTCAAATGATTTTTTATTATTTGTTAACATCCTTTGCTTTCAGATTAAAGAACTCCTTATAGAATTTCTAATAGGAAATTTCAGAGTGTTGAGGAAATCCCTCAGCTATTGTTTGTCTGGAAATGTCTTTAGTTCTCATTCATGTTTGAAGAATATTTTTGCTAGATATAGTATTCTAGGATTAAAGTCTTTTTCCTTCAACACCTTGAATATGTCATGCTACTCTCTCCAGACCTATAAGTGTTCCACTGAGAAATCTGCTGCTGAACATATTGGGTGTATATCTTCTTGATGTATATATTTTTTTCTCTTGATGCTCTAAGGAGCATTTCTTTATTCCTGACCTCTGGGAATTTGGTTATTAAATGCCTTAAGGTACTATTATTTGGATTAAATCTACTTTATGTTCTTTTACCTTCTTATACCTACTATCTTTCTCTAGGTTTGGAAAGTTCTCTGTTATTATTTCTTTAAATAAACTTTTTACCTTGATTTCTCTCTCTACCTCCTCTTTTAGAGTAATAACTCTTGCATTTGCTCTTTTGAGGTTATTTCCGGATCCTACAGTCATGCTTAATTCTTTCTTATTCTTTTCTTCTTCTGATTGTGTATTTTCATGTATACCCCTTTGAAACTTATTAATTATTTCTTTTGCTTGATCAATTCTGCTGTTCAGAGACTATTCTCCATTATTTTAGTTTGTCAGTTGGGTTTTTCAACTCTAGAATTCCTGCTTGACTTTATTATTATTTAAATCCTTTTGTGAAACTTCTCTGATAGGACTCTGAATTCTTCTCTGTTTTGTCTTGAAGTTTGTTTATCTTCAAAACAGCTATTTTGAATTCTATGCCTGAAAGGTTAAATATAGATAGAGACATCACTCTGGGGTTGGTCATTGGCATCTTATTTAGTTTGTTTGATGAGGTCATGTTTTCCTAAATGTTCTTTGTGCTTTTTGATGTTTGTTGATGTGTAGGCATTAAATGGTTACATATGTATTCTAATCTTTGTAGTTTGGGCTTGTTTGTACAGATCCCTCTTGAGAAGCCTCTTCAGGTGTTAGAAAGGAATTGAGTATTGTAGTCTAAGTTTTATCATTGCAACTGTATTAGCACTAGGGGGCACCCCAACCCCAGTAACACTGAGACTTTTGCAGACTCCTGGTGGTACCACCTTTTGGGTTTTGGTAAGTTATGGGAGAATTCCCTGGATCACCAAGCAAAGTCTTTCACTCTCTTCTCTCATTCTCCCCGCCCCCACCCAAAGGAGTTTCACTTTCCATGCTGGACTGCCTAGAGTTGGGGGATGGGTGGCACAAGCACGCCTCTGTAGTCACCACAGTTCAGACTGCGCTGGATAGTATCTGAAGTCAGCACAGTCTTCCCCAATGCCTGTGACAACTATTACCTGACTACTACTGATGTTTGCTCAAGGTCCAAGGGATCTTTAGTCAGCAGATGGTGAGTTTGCCAGGACTGGGTCCTCACCTTCAGGTCAACAGATACTCTTCTGGCCCAGGACAGGTCTAGGAATGCTGTGCAGGAACTAAGGCCTATGGTCAGGGGCTTCAGGAATCTGCTTTGTGCTTTATTTTTCTATGGGCCGAGTTAGTGCCCAAGTTGCAAGACAAAGACCTCTGTATTCTTCCCTTTTTCTCCCCCAGTGGAAGCAGTCAATACTGCCTGGAGTTGAGAGGGATTTGACACAGGCACTCCCTTGGCTGCACAGCTGGTGTCCCATTGGGTCATGTGACTCCCAAGTTGCTGGCTCTGAGCCCATTGCAGCACAGGACTTGCCAAAGGACTGCAGTCATTGTAGCCAGTCTGCCTTTCAAATTTGCTCTGGGCCTCAGGCTACTTTAGTCAGCTGATATTGGACCTAGCTAGAACTCAGATTCCTGGCACTAGGATAGAGGATTCCCCTCCACCAGGGCTGGTCTAAATGGTACTCCATGGGCTCCAGTAGAATTCACACGTGTATTGTATTTCCCTATGACAGAGCTGCCCTGAGTTCCATTGCTAAGTCTTACCATCACTTCCTTTTTCAGTGTTCTTCCCCTTGATATTATGTTAACATCAGGTACATACTGTGACCACTTGCCTGATTTTTGGTGCTCATGGAGGTATTTTCGTGAGTGTATAGTCATTCAATCTGGTGTTCCTGCAGGGGTGGGAGAATGATTGTTGGAGGGTTCTATTTGGCTATCTTGTTCAGCTTCCCTACAATTCTATTTAACATTCAATAGGCAAGTACATACTCTGTAATATTCTTAAATATTTCAGTGTACCATTATTTTTCTGGTTGCACTTGTTTTCACTTTATTTCTCATACTACTTTTTAAATATATAGCTCATTTAAAAACTTTCCAGTATTTTGCATAATTGTATTTCATTTAATATTATGATGTTCACTGTACAAGAACTATTGACTATAACAGGGAAAACCAATAATAAATTCATTAGATTTTTACTTGTTTTTTTCTATAGAAGCTGGCATTATTTTATTATTTTATTTCAAAATATCCTCATTGATTTCACTATTTTTTGAGGGAATATAATTTTTGAATTTCTACACTATTTTACTACTAGTAGAGATTTAACTGAAGCTGCAATCTAGTCATGTAGAGAAGCCATCTTACTGTATTGTCATCTTTTTAATAACGTAACTAGAATCTGAATCTAGCCCTGTTATAACCTGAATGGTGTTTTTGTTCATATTAGGAGAAAATCTCCTTTCCTTAAGTCATATACACCTGCCTGATAAACAATAATTATCAATAAATACACAAATCCAGGGCAACTGTGAATATGAATGGCATCCCTAGATCTGTACATAACCAGCCATCTTCCTTGGCTCTCAGAAAAACCATATCATACTCCATTTTTTTTTTCAGCAAACTTTTGCTGACAAAACTCCTCCAGCACAAAAATAACCTGAAGTAATTAGATATAAGTAATTTAATTCTTTGCAACTGAGCCTCAGGTATACTAAGATAAAATAAAAAAAAAATTGACCTTTTAGTTTTCATGGCACTTTAGATACTACTGAGTTCCAATGAATCTTACTATTTATCAGAATTCACTTTAATCTCAAATTTCTTTTCTAGTAGTGAAGATTGAATGCAGCATTCTAATACGCTTTCGAACAATCAGACATGAAATGGCATTCTACCACCCATTATAATTTAGTTACTTAAATCTCAAAATTGTGTTACACCTTTTTAAAGAAATCATATCCTTATGATGTAATAATGTAATAATGTCATGGTAATATTTTAATTGTAACAGCCACATTTTCCATGTATAATTTGTTTGATTAGCATTGAAAAGGATTAGACAAAAAAATTAAGGGTAATAGTAAAAGTTCCTACAATTCAAGAGTTACTAAAATCAGGTGGGTTTTTGGGAAGTGGAGATGGTAATACACATTTTTTTTTATTATTTTAAATGAGATTTGTGACCTTTTACAGTGAAGCAAAAGGCCACTTAGTAACCAACTATATGTAACATATGATAAAATAGGACATTTTAAAACAAGCTTTTATAAAGATTATTAAAAATTTTATAAAAGCTATGGGAAGAAAACTTCCAATATACATTTCACCCATAAGCAAAGCACAAAATATTATCAGGAATTAGAAAAAAAAGGACTTGTGTGTATATATATATTTTTATATATTGTGTGTATTTACATGTGATTGATAGATAGGTAGATACATAGATACTGTGGTGAAGTTCAGAAGTAGTATTTAGGTTGGCTCTTAAAGTATAGATTGGTTCAACATTCTCATTCATTCTCTCTTCTGTCAAATTCCCATTTTAAAATTACATGGGAGACTTTGAAGGAAGTCTATAAAATATTCTTTCCATTGTCAAATGACCGTTTTTTTCTACATGCTGGTTTTCATCATTGGTAAGTATGATGGACAATGATTGCATATTTTATGCATTTAGGGGCACAGTCTTTGAGGTAAGTCTTGGAGATTATTAGCCTACTCATCTATTACTTTCTAAACAACAAAAAAAAACAAAGCAGTGAAACTAGGGAGGCAACTAAAATGAAACCAGCCGCTATTTTCATACACATTTTTAGTTTCCAGATGAGGTTAATGTGAATAACAATTTTTAAAATACATCTTAGTCCATGGCACAGCACCAAAATGTTTCATAACCAAAACTCAACCTAATCTCAAAACCAAAAATTGGCAAGCTAAAAGATTTCTTCATAAATAAACAGTAGCTAGAAAGCTACAGAGTAAGATACTCATACATCAAGTAATCCAAAATTTAAATGAATATAATCCCAGTGGCTTTGTTTCTTAAGCAATATATAGGTGTTCAGACTGTGTGTCTAGGTGAGGTTTTATATAGGTCATTACAAAAGTGTTGAGATATACAAAACTCAAGAGACATAAAATCCACACACAGAGAGACAAATGAAGCCCTCCGAGCAACACCAATAAGCCAAGCAAGCTGAAACTTGGATGGGTGAATCAGAAAGGACATCCTATTCCTTGGAAGTGAAATAATAGACCATAACACAGTCTGTCTCAAAACTTTTGTACTGACTCATGTATCCATGGATTTAGGTTATATATAATATAGGCTAGAGAAAAACTGAAAGATTAAGGAATGACTACTCTGAGCAAAAAAAGCCAACTCCAAAATCAGGGGTATGGAATGAGCATAGAATCAGAGCAAAGGCAGCCGTGTTATGGAAATATAATAAGAAACAAAACCTCCTTCTAACCCAGAAAACTTCACTGCAAAGGCAGCAGAGAAAGAAAACAACTTTATTATTTAAAAAAGCTTTAAACCACAATGTAATGCGAATCACAGGCAATTCACTAAAACTGCAAAGACAGGAGGCAGTTTGGCAACTTGGGATGAAGCGGCCCACCTAAGTTAGGCTACTACCCGTAACAGAAAATGGGAGGCCGGGTGCTATCTTCCTTAAAGATTGCATTTCAAAGAGATGGTCAGTTGGTCCTCAGAAAGACATTCACGTGTCATTAAACAGGTGAGAAGCACACTTACACTTTTAGAAAGATTTTTTAACATACACATTTCAATAAGAAAAGAAAGAATTTACTAGCTTTTTAAAGTAAATGCTCCAAGAAAAGAGAAAGTGTTTCTTCTCTTATTTTCAACGGGGAGAATACAGTCTCTTATGAATTTGCATTTGCCCTTAGAGTTGAAATAGTCCATTGTTTAATTTACATCAGACGTGCTTTGGCTGGATTCCCCTCTGGATGGTTGGATTTGTCCCTCTGCTTTGCAGTCTCAGTTTCTCTCCTCCTTTCTGCCCTCCCAGCCCCCAGCACACTCTTTTCTTCATTCATTAGCACGTTCTTCCTTGTGAATGTGTTGCTATGCCATTCAATCAGGTCACAATTAGCCAGGGGAGCCATTCAATCTCTTTGAGGCAAATTTGCTTACTGATGCTTTATACATTGATTTCAAAGTTTGTCTCTTAGCGCAAACTCATTTCCTCTTCTTCCAAGTTCTTGAGAGGCACTCGTTGTAGCTCTACATAAAAAAAATCTAACGACACAGAGTTTACCTGGAGTAGTGCACCCCCAGAACAGGCATTCAGCAAATATTGCCCATCGATTGAGAAACCTCATTAACTGAAAGCCTGGCATAGCTTCCATTCCAGTTCAACTGGATTCTGTGTAAAGTTGCATATCGGCAATTACAGAAACGGTTTCCATTTCCCTTTGTTAAAGAAACTAGCAGACTTCAGCAATCAATGACATTACCAAAATAATGACTGCATCTAAAATGGAAACATTCTGATTGGCTTGGGAATCATTATTCAACCTCTGGAGAACTTCTTGAGATTTACCTGAGCTTGTACAATCACTTTGCTGTAAAAATTTAAAATAAACAGAAATCTTGTGGCTGAACTAAGACTAGAGACCTACTCAGCGCCCAGAGCATTCATCTACTTTATTAGCATGTTCATTGCTGTGGGTTCTGTTACTGCCTTTGGCATTAGGAGACACTCAAATTAACATGCATATGGGATACCTTTACCTTGATTCCGTAGGGCTTGATTTATCTAAAATTACCTTTGGAAGCAGCTCTGCTGATCTGTGTTCACTGATGTCATAAGAAACAATCACCATTTTTAAGAATAAGAAACCTTGAGCTGCTAAGTTAGTTTGTGCTTCCTGCTTCAGAGGCATCTTCCTCTGAACAAGATTGCTTGCTGTGGATAACACAAACAACGACGAGAAGAAATTAATACTGCTTTCTTTAAATAGCACCTAAAAATTAGCAACCAAATGTCATATTTCTACAGGACATTTTAGTAACACAGTTTCTGCAAGACCACTACTAACCCATTTATGTATTTAGAAATAAAAGCAAACTGGCTCCTGTTTTAATGTCAAGATTTTGTATCTCCATCAGATAATAAATAATTTATAAAAAGCCACAACTCCTCAATATTATTTCTATATCATTATAAACTGTCTCTCATTTGGTATCAATGTGCTTGAAATTCAAATCTGGCAAAGATGTTTCATAGGGAACAATTTTCCAGATACAAGGCAGGAAAGCAAGGCACTCCCTCTTTGAAGATAACAAAAAGGCCTGGTCTCAAAGTGAGTTTATAAGACAGAAGAGACCTGAAAACAGACCCATCTCTGCAAAATACTAGATCTGTGGGCGTGGGTAAGTGGTTCATCTCCATGAGCCCTAATTTTCTCACACATGTATTTTTACCTTATAGTTGCTGTACAGAATACTGTAATATGGTTTATAACAGAGTGTTAAAGGAAAACACATAAAAGAACTGGCAGATGTTCAATAAAAGATAGCTATTACTGTTTTCCTATCAGAAGTTCTGTAGTATCCTGTTTAGAGATCACTGGAAAATGACAACTATAATTTGCTTGGCGCTCCTCCCCTGGACTCTGATGGCATAATTTCTGTACCTGGTATATTAGTGCATGCTTTCATAACGAGCTCTAATTTGTTCCTAACACATTATTCTTTTTCTGCAAAAACACCCAAATCGTGTGTTAGTCAGATCTGAAAAAAACATTCCATTAAAATACGTATTCATGCTTATCGGAAATGTACCTTACATATTCATCATAAGGTAGCACCATTTTGTTTTTACTCAAAGCATAATACCAAATAATAGGAAAATTTCCATGGTGTATATATGTATAAAAATAACACTTTCTAAAAGGGAAAAAGCAAAATGAGATTTTGTCTAACAAAGAATTTTAAAACATCAATAAGTGTTGAATTTTGCTACTGATAGGGACCTGGAGCCCTCTTACTCACTTCCCTCACTCCTCTTCCACCTCCCCATGTCTTTCACACGAGAAAACTAATATTCAGAAACATTAAATAATCTTACCTTGATATTGTTAACAGCAAAGTTCAGAATTTCCTGACATTCTATTACAGCATGGTGGTAACTTTCTTCATTATTTGTTTGCATACAGAGCTTCCAGAAAAGATGAGAACTGGCAAGTTTTCAAACTTCAATTCTATAGATGATACAAGTGATTATAAATATAAAGACTATAAAGATACGTATTTGCTAGTTTTGCCTGCTTGGAATGGATTGCCCTTCTTCTGGTAATAGAACGAATATTTACTATGTTATCCACTCCACCCTTCTTTGGTCCACATGATGGCATGGACTGACGTGTTCACTTCTTGCCCCAGATGAGTGACGCTGGCGTGGCCAGTCAGAATCCATTGGTCAAGAGTGATTCGTTCATAAATGGACACATCACACATTCTCCAAAAAGACTTAATTGGGACTGTGAATTGTTGAAAACAAAAATATCTTTGATGTTGCATTTAATCACAAACATGTAGATTTGGAGCCTTTGGAGGGCATCAGTAAGAGAGCTTTTACGAGTATAAAACCAAATCAGAGGAAGACAGAATGTAGTGATATTGAATTCTGAAGATAATATCTAAACACCATGCATGAAGTTACTTCTACCTTTGGACTTTTCTATGAATGAAATTTATAAATCCCTACCCTCCCCCACTTTTTATTTTTGCTTAAGGGTATCTGGGCTGAGTGTATCGTGAGTTGCAAATGAAACTTAATACAAAAAGAAGAAATAAAAGTTAAAGAAATAAAAAGGGGCTATCGTGAATTATATTCTAATTTTGTCAGCCATAACCAGGGTACAAGGGTAGAATTAAATCTTCCACAAGACTTATTCATCTCCCCCCTTAACTCAGGACTTGCTAAGTCACAAACAAATCAAGTAGCTGCTTCAGGTTAACTTCTTTTTCTGTATTGAAGCCTCAGGTCTTATTTGGGTGAAACAAACTCAAATTTATTATTTCTTTTGGTCTTTAAATTTATTTAACATTTTTCATAAGTTTTTGAATTAAGTAATTGAAATTTAAAATCAAGATATATGCCTTTCAAAATATTTTTGATTGACAAATTAATACCTTAGTATTCTGAAATATTTGAAGAATTAGCAAAAAGAGGATAAAAATTAATAACATCATCTCCCAGAAAAATTATTTTTTATATATATTTATAATGTTTTCTATATAAATGTATTGATGTCTTTTGAACATTGTGATTTTGCAAGTTTCACTGAGTAAGTTGTTCTAAATCTTTTTCTGGTCAAAAAGATTTCAAATATTCTTCCAAAACCTAATTTTATCACTCAGGATTGTGTTTGCAATCCTGAGTGCAGGATTGGCTGCACTGGCTCTAGTTATCCTAAACAAAAAAGCAGAAAAGGAATATATATGAATACATGGAGACATATAAAATTCAAGGAAATCTTAAGAACAGTCATAAAGAATCATCTTCCCTTGTGAATTGAAAGAGAAGAATACAGTGCATAATTTCTTCAAGGTAGGATGAATAAATATCAACTTCAGAACTCTTATCTTCCAAATTCCATGCTTATAACATCTGTCCAATCTTGTCTCATACGCTCACTATGGTGGATACATACCATCAAGACAATAGCTGGTGTTGGCAGAGATATTATCCCAAAGAAAAATTGGGATGCTACTATTAAAAGAAGGGATATGAATGTCAAGAGAAGTCCACTATGATAAGTTTTAATAATTAGATAGCATTCATTGTATAAGATAATATATGAAAATGTATTTCATAATATATGAAAATGTATTAAACTAGTCTGCCACTATTAAACACTTAGGATGTTTATAATGTGTTATTATTGTAGGTAATAATGTGATTAATGTGATAAAAGACCTTATATATTTAAATACTCTTTTTTTTTCTGAGACAGTCTCACTTTGTCATCCTCTGTAGAGTGCTATAGCATCACAGCTCACAGCAACCTCAAAATCTTGGGCTTAAGCAATTCTGTTCCCTCAGCCTCCCAAGTAGCTAGGGAGTCCACCACAATGCCCGGCTTTTTTTTTTTTTTTTTTTTTTTTAGGAGATGAGGTCTTGCTCAGGCCCAGGCTGGTCTCAAACTCATGAGCTCAGGCAATCCACCTCTCTCAACCTCCCAGAGTACTAGGATTACAGGCGTGAGCCATTGTGTCCAGCCTAGTTTTAAATACTTTTTGAAAAAATGCAAAGAATATTTATGGGGGTAATTGAAGGAATAATTTGGAGGAAAAAGTAAAATCTCCATATTTTAGAGTGGCTTATGCTGCAATACTGACAAATCTGACCTAGCTCTTTCGTCTCACTCTTTGTACAAACAAGTGTTAAGAATGTATTATGGACCTGCTTTTATTGTTAGAACTACATTAGACACCGAAGGGAAAAATACATTTTCTCTCTCTCTCTCTTTTTTTTTTTTTTTTTGAGACAGAGTCTCATTATGTTGCCCTCGGTAGAGTGCCGTGGCATCACAAGCTCACAGCGACCTCAAACTCTTGGGCTTAAGTGATTCTCTTGCCTCAGTCTTCCAAGTAGCTGGGACTACAGGTGCCCACCACAACGCCCAGCTATTTTTTGGTTGTAATTGTCATTGTTGTTTTGGCAGGCCCAGGCTGGGTTCGAACCTGCCAGCCCTGGTGTACATGGCTGGCCCCCTAGCCACTGAGCTAAGGCACCGAGCTGGGGAAAAAATATTTTCTGTTTTTATGAAGTACACAAAATATATGTATGTATAGATAGATAGATAAAGTAGCCTCAAAAAAAGAATCTGGAACTATCTTCTGGAAAGGTGAAAAATGTGCATACTACTGGCATGAACTGTTCTTTCATCACTCACTTCTGAAAGAAACAGTACTGGATGCTATCAATTATGATTACCCAACTTCTTAGAATACCTTCCTTCCATTTTTTTTTTTTTTTTTTTTGCAGTTTTTGGCCAGGGCTGGGTTTGAACTCTGCACCTCCGGTATATGAGGCCAGTGCCCTGCTCCTTTGAGCCACAGGCACTGCCCTGCCTTCCTTCCATTTTGATAATGAGTTGAGTTTTCTCAAAATACAAGTCAGAAAACTCATACTCTTAGACCCCCTTACAAAAAGGTACTGAATTTTTAGTCTGATTGATTCTGTGATTAGACTATCCACGTGAACAATGTGAGGAAGTGACCATCCATGGGGAAAATTACTCTACAGGGTGGCATCAGCTGCTGAACTTCACAGGGTCCAAGCCCGAGTAGCCTGCATAGGGCAAGTACATTGTTCCAAGCTATGTGTGTGTGGCGTCAAGGTGTGGCTCTCCAGGCCTTCTGGTGAGCTTGTGAATTAGCTTATATTTTTTGATAAAGTCATTTTTAACTTAAATTCACCTAGGAACCTTGACTGATACATTTACTGGTACCAGAAGCAGGGAGAAATTGATACAATATCTCTTACATGACTAAATGTTAGCATAGTGAGGACCCAGCAACCAAGAAGAACCTCTAGGACCTTTAGTTGTAAGATGACTTGTGTCAGCACATGTTTTTAGCAGAAAGCATGCCTACTAAAGGCAAAGTTTTACAGACAGAAGTGTCTGTGGCTGTCAACCATTATAAAGCACAAGGGGAATATATGGCAGCTTCTAATTATATTGGAGAAAGAAAACAAGTCACATTTTAAGTTCTTTACTGAAGTCTATCTGGTCAGAGAATCGGGGAATTCCTATGACTGTTCTATAAGGATTTCTAATTAAATTGATGTAGTAGAAAATCTAATATACAATCTGATCCTAAAAAGCTATTGCAATTGTGATAATTTTCATTTATAGTTTCATTAAGTTTCTCCTGTGAAGGTTATAGGATCATACATGAAAGAGAATTGACATTTCTTCAATCTAAGATAATGGAGATAATCAGCATTATTTGACACATAGAGTTTTTAGACCAAATTGGATGGGCATTTCATTAAGGTTTTGTTTGAACTATGTAATATCAACAAAAACAACACACTAAGTCTGGTAATAAGAGACCTGAATTGAGAAACCATGATGAAAGAACCATGGTCTTATTCCATATAAGGTGAGGGAGTTCCGGAGGCTTCCTACAATGATCATCACTTCCAGAGATAGGAAGCCACTGCAGCATTTCGCCAGGTGATAAATATACCTATTTGAATAGTACATATATATGCACCTCTTTTCTTGGTTCAAAAATGGTCCTTTTCTTGTCTGGGCTCACCTGGTGAAAAGGATGAAAGTCTTCCTGAGGCCTCTTTTAGAAGGGAAATAATTTCATTTGTGAGAGTTCCAGCCTGATGACCTAATCACCTTCCAAAGGCCTCACTTCCTAATAGCATCACCTTGGTGCTTACGATTTCAACAAAAGAATTTAGCAGGGACACACTCAAACCATAGCAACTATTGTCCATTATAAAGCTGAGACTAGGCAAGTAAAACCGAGGATACAAGGATTGTGCAAATGCAGCGGCAGCACTCGCGTGAGGCAGGGAGTGAGTGCCTTTTTACCTTTTGTGTTCTAGGTACTTCATTTGCCTCACCAAAGGCCCACCCTGGTTGCTCATCTGATTACTGATTAGTGGTAGTTCACAGACCCAATGCATTTTGTAGACCTAAAATACTTTGACCAAAGGGGAGGTAATGATGTTACAAACATAACAGAAAATTTCCTCAGCCTCCTCCAAAGGAATCAAGACATTTATTATACTAAAAAAAAAAAAATGCATGGGTAAAGAGAAATACATGAACTTTGTTGAGAGAAATTATTAGACACTAACTCTGAGCCAGTGTCAATCCTTGGGGACCCAGAATGCTTTTCTAGTCATCCGGGTCACAGAGTAAAAAGAGAAATTTTGATCCAAAATTATTTCACAGTGGGCCCCGAGGTTCTCCAAATAATCCTGAGTTTCCCCCCAAGTGCTTACACATGTACTATATCAAATAGATACACTTCAAACCTGGCAAACCTGCTGCGTTGGCTTCCTATAATGTGAAGTCATGGTTATTGCAGGAAGGACCAAATAGAAGCCTCTGGAACTCCCTCATCTTGAAGTGATTGTGGAAAAGTTATGAACTCTACTAGCAAACCCTGATAGGACAATCATGCCAAAAGCTCTAGGTTTTTACAGCTCTTTTGCTGTAAAACAAACTGCATTATTTTATGTTGCCACTAGAAAATAGCCACACTTCTGCTGAGAAACAGTCTCCCTCTTGTTTCTGGCTTCTGATAAGACCAACTTTCCGATCCCTGGCCTCCAGGAGCACCCTTCTCATAGGTCTCAGCAAGTAGGAATCGGGTTCTGGGCCCAGAACTGCAGGGGGTCAGACTTTCGAGGGCTTTCTTTGAAATTTTTGAAATGCCCCTGTGTTGTTGACAACTAGTCAGAGCTTTCAGTGCAAACGGGGTGGTATATGGTTTACGTCAGGACTGAGCTCTCAGTGCCCCATTTCCTGTTTCTCTACTTCCGTGGCCCCTCCCCACTGCCACACACGGACCAGGTGGCCTGCAGAGCTCCAAATGCTCACTGTGGTTCCGTAGCCAGGTGCTATTTATAGGAAAGTGGCTGTGTGAACAGATCACTTCTACTAGCTGATGTATTATTGCTTTCATGGGATCCCTTGAGGTGGGATTGCCAAAACAATCCTGACATGCTGATTTCAGGTGACCTTCATTTAAGACAGATGACAAGTGCAGGGGTCTGGGCTATTGGCAGTTCACTGCTGATTCTTCAGCTGCCCATATGTTGGCTCCGCCTGTTGGTGTTCTGACAGCGGTGCTGCTCCTGGTGTATTGCACCCCCCATCGGCTCCCTTTGCAGCCTCCCCTTTCTCCTCACCACTGGCACCTGGACAGCCACCCAATTCCTTGTAGGTCTCTGTACTCTGTGGGGAGTCTGTGTTCAGGGATAGCAAAAGGAATAATACAATGTCATAAGTAATAATGTAACCATTTTTAAGAAGAGGTATTAGGAGATTGCAAGGGCATATGTATCTATATTATTTCAGTGTCATAAATTCTAAAGTGACCTGTCCTGCCTTAGGAATAATGAAATGTTGCTACTCTTACTTCATGGTGGGAGATGTGACATGGGACAGAATTGATAAATGTGACAAAAACAAGCATTCAAAGGGTCTGTTGAAAATAGTACATAGACAGGATCAGGAAAAGACTGCCTGAAAACTACTTCCTAAATAACGAAGAACCTCTCCTTTGCTATGTCACTCTACCACACGTGGACCCATGAATTTTGTAATGTATTTTTTAATTAAATTGTTTACATAGAGGGAATTCCTACCAAAAAAAAAAAAAAAAAAGCATTTTCCCATATTGTTTGTTCTACCCAGTCATTCATCTGGCACATACAGCAATGTGATTGGGCTGGGGCAGGTCCTGAAGGCTGTGCAAGTGGATTGCACTCCCATGTGCCCTCTCTCACACTGCCCACTCCCTCTCTGTCACTCTAGGGAGTGACAAGCACACAAGACAAGGCTGAATCAAGAATGATGGTCGTGGCCCATCAAGTACCAGTAAGCTCTTTTTGATTGGACAGATTATCACTTACATAGACAGCAAAAGCAAGAGTAGCCAAATATGACGGCTACCTGTAGTCCTTGTTCCACTCCCCCAAAAGGACAATTCCAGTACAAAAGGGGTCACATGACTTGAATAGGAGCTTTAGGATACCATACTGCTAAAGGACTCATTCTCAACCACCACCGAGGGGTTTTATAGCCAGCAACTAAACCCAGAGAGGGGCTTAGACGAAAAACCTCTTTCCTTATCAGAACCCAGAAGGGATGATGAGACACTGTCTCATGTCAGTCTAGACTAGAGAGGAAAATAAGTGACGGGGAAATAAGAAGTAGGTAGGGAAATGAGAGAGAAAAATGGTCGTATAGCAGCTCCTCATGAGGTTTCCAAAAGCTCCTGTTCCAGGAGGATCCATCATAAGGAGTTCTGCCAAGACTCAGATTAGCTGCAGTTCCCTCCACGCTCATGTGCCCTGTGTGGATGAATGTTAAGGTTGTGAGGTCCCCTCCGCAGGGAGCCATCTCATGGCAAGTTCATTACTGTGGATCCTTTTCATCATTGGGAGAAGTCCTGTGTCCTCCATGGAGGCCATGTTCATTCTGGATTTAGATTTGCCTTCCTTGCCCCCCTGCTCCTGTCAGCAACATTATGCGTAGATCACCTACTTTGTGGCAGTCTGCGCAGAAGAGTTTCTGTCCAAGAAATTCATCTCCCACTGCAAGAAGCAAAGCAAGGGGCTATGCTTGCGGTGCTCACTGCTGACTCCTTGTCCCACATCATTATGGAGAGCCCCCAGGGGTTTTCAGAAATGCTAGTCAGGCTTCCAGCCAAGGCCTTTGCATCTGCTTTTCCCCTTTTCTAGCGTACACTTTACCCAGGCAACTGCAGTGGCTCGCTTTTACCTCTTCCTCAAGTCTTTGCTAAAATGTCATCTTCTCAGCAAGGTATTTCTTGGATGCCTTATTTAAAACTGAAACCATCTCTTGGCCCTCCCCACTTACCTTTCGTGTTTTATGTTTCTCCATATCATTGTCGGCATCCAGTATAGTATAAATGTCATTTTTATAATTTTGTTTGTGGTCATATTTTTGTGTATATGTACGCTGCTGAAACAGCAGTGCCTGCAACAGCCATCTGTGACATGTTCATTTTAATGGACACTTCTTATGTGAATGAAATAATGAGATAAGCTGCATTTTATTAACCAGAAGTGGATCTATACATTAAAAAAAATAATATATAGTGGTAAAGGATGTTATTTATGATGTCTAAAGACAACTTGGGGTATATTTATGTATCTTTCATCACAAGTTACTCAAATTTCTCAGCTTCGATGCCATAAAAACAATAGTTCTCAAGATTATAAAAAGCAGCAGAAGGTGCTTTGCAACATATTTTTTAACAAAGCTCAGAACATGGGCTGGGAGGAGTATAGACAGAACCTGGGGACTACCTCATATCCTCTGGTATGGTCATGTTCCCTAGAACTAATGGCACTAGGGAAAATCTATTCATTCAGGACCATTCAGGATTCACTCCTCTAAGGAATAAAGTTTGGGTCTCCATCCCAATTAATCAGACCTTAATTAGCTGAAGTGGTCACTGAGGGCAAATGTTGCACAGATAAAGAAGGAAGGAAGCCATAAAAGCCAGCTATGGCCTGGTAATTATTTGGAGAAAAGAAGGCAGTATTTAAAGTCAGCCCTCCATATCCATATTGAGAGTTTTCAGTTCCCTGGAGTCAACCAACCACAGATTGAAAATGTGAATTAAAAAAAAAATTAAAAATACAAAAGTAGGGGCCTCAAGCTGGCTGACTAGCAGAGCAAAAGTAACGAATACAGAATCACACTTGGAATCTGTCATCTAGGAGAGAACACTGGAATCAACAGAGAAGAACAGGAAACACCTCAGGCCAGCCAGGAGAGGGAAAGGAGGCAGCCTGCTCAGCCTGTATGAGCTGTGAGTCCAGAGACTCCCCTGCGGGCAAAAGTGTAAGTGGGATTCCTGCAAACCTAGCCAGAGGCCAGCCCCTTCACCCTATGGGCCCTGAAACTAACACAGGGTGCTGCCAGAAAAGGCGACATTAGCATCACTCCAGATAGGGAGCATATGTGGAGTGTCACACACCTCCTGAGTCCTAAGGGCTTCAGTACAGTGCTATTTTGAAAGGACAATCCCTGAAGCCTCATGCCCTGGAGCCCAATAGCTCTTGCATCTCAATGTTCCTGGAACCCTGTTTATAACCCCTAGCTGCTGTTGCTCCTGCTGGATGATGCTTCCAGAGCCAAAGAAATTGCCACTGGTAATTGTCACTGCTGAGGGTAGCAAGTGTGCCCTCCTCGGCAGCAGGCTCAGTGCAGCCACTGCCACTCCCAACTGGGCATTCCGTCAGGAATCACTGTTGACAGAAATTTAAATTCTATACGTATATTTTAAACCCCAGAGACATTACTAACGTTGTTGTATAAAGGAGAAATTTATACTATGGCTTACCTCTCAATTTATACTACTGTTACCTTTTAAGCTTTCCTTTAACACCACAGTTCTCTGTAGGATCATTTTTCTTCTGTCTAAATAGATATTTCCTTTATAAACTGGCTTACTTTATTTTCTTTTCTTTTTTTTTTTTTTTTTTTTTGTAGAGACCGAGTCTCACTGTACCGCCCTCAGGTAGAGTGCCGTGGCATCACACGGCTCACAGCAACCTCTTAACTCTTGGGCTTACGTGATTCTCTTGCCTCAGCCTCCCAAGCAGCTGGGACTACAGGCGCCCGCCACAACGCCCGGCTATTTTTTGGTTGCAGTTTGGCCGGGGCTGGGTTTGAACCTGCCACCCTTGGCATATGGGGCTGGCGCCCTACTCACTGAGCCACAGGCGCCGCCCGGCTTACTTTATTTTCATTTTTGAAAAGTATTTAAGTATTATTTTTTGTTGCATATAGAATTCTAGTTTGATTGCCCCTCTCCATAAACACACGTTTAAAGATTATGTTCCAATGTCATTTGACTGCTATCTTTCAGGTAAGATGTATACTGTCAGCCTCATTGTTGTACTTTTAAATCTACTGCAATTTTTAAATTAAAAATTTCAGATTTTCTCTTTTTCTTTTTGTGTCCTGTGCAGATGAGCTCTTCTTTGTATTTATTCTACTTACAACTCAATCTTGAATCTGTGGGTCCTTTTATTTTTTCTGTTTTGGGAAATGTTTTATATCTCTAAATTTTGCTTCTCTTTTTCCATCTACACTCCCACAGGGAATTGAGTTGCATGCAACTCAATACAACTGTTTCCCAATTATTATACATTTCTCTGTCTTTTTTATTATGTTATTTTTCTGTGCTATAGGTTATCCAGTTTTTTGGTTCTGATTTTAGGTTTATTAATAAATAACTCATGTTGTTTCTAATCTTCTATGAAAGTTTGAAAACAAATTTTTGATTTTGGATACTCCATTGTTTTCAGTTTTATAATGTTTACTTTATATTTACAACTGTTTTCCTTTGGCAGTTTAAAGATGACTTTTGGCTTCTGGCTTTCTGAAATTACGCTGAAAAGCCAATCATCATTCTTATTATTTTTCTGAAAGAAATAAAAATTTTTCTCTAGTTTGATTATATATTTTCCCCTTATCTTTTATTTTTTAGTACTTTAATTATTATGTGCCTATATGTGGGTTTTAAAAAATATTCCACACAGGTTTGCAATTGGTTTCACATTCTTCATCAGTTTTGTAAAATTTCCATTGATTATATATATATATATATTTTATTCTTTGGGATTCATTGAGGGTACGAAGAATTAGGTTACATTGATTGTAGTTGTTAAGTAAAGTTCTTATAATTGTGTCTGCCCCCAAGAGGTGTGCCATACCCTGTAACCCCCATCCCCTTCCCTCCTCCCCTTTTCCCACTCCCTCATTTCCCTACCCACCACCTTGTATTAGCTCATCTACTGCCTTCATATTAGAATTGAGTACATTGGATTCTTGCTTCTCTGTTCTTATGATGCTCTACTAAGAAGAATATGTTCCACTTCAATCCAGGGTAATACAAAATATGTCAAGTCTCCATCTTTTTTAATGGCTGAATAGTATTCTATGGTATACATATACCACAGCTTGTTAATTCATTCCTGGCTTAGTGGACATTTAGGCTGTTTCCACATTTTGGTGATTATAAATTGAGCTGTGATAAACAGTCTAGTGCAAATGTCCTTATGATAAAAGGTTTTTGTTCTTCTGGGTATATGCCTAGTAATGGGATTGCAGGATCAAATGAGATGTCTAATTTGAGTTCTTTGAGGATTCTCCATACTTCCTTCCAAAAAGGTTGTATTAGTTTGCAGTCCCACTACAGTGTGAAAGTGTTCCCTTCTCTACGCATCCATGCCAGGATCTGCAGCTTTGAGACTTTGTGATGTGGGCTATTCTCACTAGTGTTAGTTAATATGTCAGGGTAGTTTTGATTTGCATTTCTCTGAAGAGTAGGCACAATGAGCATTTTTTCATATGTTTTTCATATGTTGTTTGTTAGCCATTCGCCTGTCTTCTTTAGAGAAGATTCTATTCATGTCTCTTACCCAGTGATACATGGGATTGTTTGGTGTTTTTTTGTTAATGAATTTGGGTTCTCTATTAATCCTAGTTATCAAGCATTTGTCTGATTCATAATATGCAAATGTCTTTTTCCATTCTGAAGGTTGTCTGTTTGCTTTGGTTGTTTCCTTAGACATACAGAAGCTTTTCAGTTTAATTAAGTCTCATTTGTTTATTTTGTTGTTACAGTTGTTATGGAAGTCTTCCTCATAAAATATTTCCCCAGGCTGATATCTTCAAGTGTTTTCCCCACACTTTCTTTAAGGGTTTTTATTGTTTCATGCCTTAGATTAAAATCTTTTATCCATCTTGAATCAAATTTTGTAAGTGGTGAGAGGTGTGGGTCCAGCTTCAGTCTTTTACATGTGGTTATCTAGTTCTCCCAACACCATTTCCTGAATAGGAGTTCTTTTCCCCAGTATACGTTCTCGTTTGGTTTATTAAAGATTAGGTGGCTTAGGATGTTAGTTTCATCTTACAGTTTCTATTCAATTCCAAATGTCAGTGTCTCTATTTTTGTGTCAATATCATGCTGTTTTGATCACTATGGCCTTCTAGTATAACCAAAAGCTAGTGAAGGGGCACAGTCCCCTGCACCCTTGTAAGGTGAATCAATCTCATTTGTACTCCTTGAGGTATGAGGCCCTGAGAAGGAACATTTCCAGTACTTGGGCTAGATGTGAATTTTGGGGAATATTCTCCCCCCAGCTCGCATAAGCGGCTTTGCTGAAAAATGCAGGCAGTCATGCTTAAAGGAAAGAATATGCCAGAGGGCCCTCGCCAAGTCCTAGCTGGAGACAGATCATCTGCCTGGGGCAATGGATCATTGTACTTAATCCCCTACCTCTATTTACACAATAACTTTCAGTTAGTCATATAGGAAAGTGGGCAAACAAAACAGACAACCCAGCACTTTTGTGGTTTATCTCCATTGTTGTTTATCTCCAAACAAGATATTCTTAGTTTAGAAAGGTGTGTATGTACTTTGCTGTAATAAGGCTGATAAGTAATCTTAATGACAGTTTTGTTACCTTTTGTCTTCCTTATTCTTAGATTATTTTTATCTGATGAGTTTAGGTATATAAGAAAGTGAATAAAGACAAGTGATTGCTCTTGTGCCTGAGCGAGCACCAGCCATCCCTTTTAAAATCATTAATTTCATCTGTGGTGGGGCCTCTGCATCATTGACTAGAAGCCCAGTGGACAGCAACAGCCTGGTTTTGTTTTTATTACTGAGAATTGCCTTGCACGTACAGGTTTCTTCTGGTTCCATACAAAATGAAGAATTATTTTTTCAAAAGTATGATGATGGTATTTTAATGGGGACTGCATTGAATCTGTAAATTGCTTTGGGTAGTATAGACATTTTAACAATGTTGATTCTTCCAAGCCATTAGCATGGTATGTTCTTCCATTTGTTAATATCTTCTGCTATTTCTTTTCTTAAGGTTTCATAATTTTCTTTGTAGCGTTCTTTCACCTCTTTTGTTATGTATATCCTGGATATTACATTTTTTTTTTTTTTGAAGCTCCTGTGAAGAGAATTGTGTACTTGATTAGCCTCTCATCTTGGCTTTTTGGCATGTAAAAGGGCTACTGATTTGGGACATTGATTTTGTATCCTGAAACACTGCTGTATTTTTGATCACTTCCAGGAGTCTTGTGCTTGAGTCTTTGGGGTTCTCTAAGTATAAGATCATATTGTCAGCAAAGAGCAAGAGTTTGACCTCCTCTACAGCAATTTGCATGCCCTTTATTTCCTTTTCTTTCCTGATTGTATTGACTAGAACTTCCAGCACTGTGTTGAATAGTAGTGGTAATAGAGGACAACCTTGTCTTGTTCCAGTTCTAAGTGGAAAAGTTTTTAGTTTTACTCCATTCAGTATAATATCAGCTGTGGATTTGTCATAGATGGCTTTGATCAGATTAAGAAATGTGCCACCTATGCCTATATTCTTAAGTGTTCTAATAAGAAAATGATGCTGAATTTTATGGCTGTGCCTCTGTAGGTCAGATGGTGCTTACTTCTGGCTGCTTGCAGAATTTTTTATTTCATCTTGACTTTGGACAGGTTCACTACAATGTGTCTTGGAGAGGCTCTGTTTGAGTTGAGACAAGCTAGGGTTCAATATGCTTCTGAAAAGAGTGTGTCAGGGTCTTTAATAAAACCTGGGAAGTTTTCATTTATGGTAGTGTCCAGTAGGGCATCCATTCTTTGGGAAAATCTTCTTCCCCTTCAGAAATCTTTATTATTTGTATGTTTGAACAATTCATGGAGTCCCATAGTTCTCTAAGCACCTGTTCTGTCTTCTCTCCTTTCTTTTCTCCCTCTTTAACTACCTGGATTAATTTGAAAACTTTGTCCTCTATCTCTGAGGTTATTTCTTCTGCATGGTCTAACTTATTTTTGATATTTTCTACTGCATCTTTATAGTCCCTGATTGTCTCCTTCATTTCCTTAAGCTCTGTCATCTCCTTTCTACATTCTATACATCTCTTATCTGACTTTTGGTTCTATCTTTCCATTTTCTTGTCTGTTCCTTTTATTGTCCATATCATCGATATTTTAAATCCCCTTTCTGTCAAGTCCATTAATTCTTTATAGGTGGAGTCTTCAGTAGTAGCTGCCTCATGGTCCCTTGGGGGAGTTCTTCTGTTTTGGTTTTTCATGTGGCCCAAATTTTTCTGTTGGTTCCTCCTCATAGGTTCTTTCTTCTTCTTCACCTCCTAATCCTTTTTCCTTCTCACTGCCTGTTTTGCTTCAAATCCCTGGTCTCAGAGCTTAGGTCTTGAAGTGGCTTCAGCCTAAGTAAAGCCAAAATCTTCCTTCTGGCCAAATAAACACAAGTTCTTGCTCTTGATGACAATATTTTGCAATGTGTCACCAGGGCACCAGATGGTGCTGTGGTTTCTTTTAGAAGATGGAGAGTACTGCCAGCAACCTCTATGGTCCTTATTTCAAACTCAGTTCCCTTCAGTGATTGCTTGATTATTTTCCTAGCATTAAGGACCCCTGGGGTTGGGATCTTAAAGCTCACAAGAATCCTTCAATGGTAGGTCTCACAGTGTTCCCTGACTCCAGTTTCCATGGGGTGAGGGAGTCCCTCAGCCTGTCTCAAGAGTGGCGTTCTGATCCTGGCAGGTGGAATTAAGATAGCTGTGCTTTAGGTCCCTGCTAAGACCTTCTCATGATCTTTCCACAATGGAAGCCCCCTGTTAGGCAAGACATTCTCAGTCTGGCTGTCTCACCAGCTGCCAAACCAATTGCAAATCCACTCCACCTGGGATTCAAATCTGGTTGTTGTATACTATTCAAGTCTGCCCACTCTTCCAAGCTTTCCACTTAATGTGCAGCTTTCCCCAACAACTGAAAACTCTGGAAAGGCTTCCTCCCATCTTGAATCTCTGTAGGGGGCCACCTCAATCCCAGTTGGTCACCATCATTTGCCTAATTCATCAGATTTCCACTGCTATGGATCACACACTGATCTAACTCACCACCACCTCACTGTGCTCCCTGAGTACACTCTGGGTAAGATCCCCATGCCAGGTATGGCTGGGTTCTCTTTTTTTCCCCAGTTGTTCTTGGAGAGCTCACCTGAAGGATCCTTCTGGTTCACCATCTTGCTCTGTCCCTCTCTTCATTCATTATATTTAAAAAAATTTCTTCATCTTCATTTTCTCCTATCCTTCTTAGACTCCACTTGCTTAGATTTAATTAGATGTAAAGTCTACTTTTTATTCTCTTCTCTTTGTATTTCTGTTTTTGTTTTTTTTTTGTCCTTATAGAACCTATGCTACATCCAGTTTACAACTAGTAAATTCTTAATGGTAGATACTATATTTTACTGTCCTAAAATGTTCCTTTAATTCATTTTGTGAATTTCAATTCTCTTTTGAAAAATTTCTAACTTTTTGTCCATTATACTGGACATTTTCTTTGATATAATTACTTTAGAATTAGTTGCTAGCTTCAATATTTAGATTAGGTCTTCATTATTTAGATTATCTTAGGTCTACCCCATTGTCTATTGAATTCTCTTTATTATTGGTCTCACTATTATGGCTCTTTGCGTGTCTTGTAATTCTTTATTTTGCATTTGACCCTGTGTATAAAATAATTATAGACACTGCATTCAATATTATTTTTTTTCCCCAGGGAAGTTTTGTCATTTCTTTCATTAGGTAAAAGAAGCAAGAGACCAATAACTTCAATCTACTCAAACATTAAACTGAGCTCCTCTTTATATAGCTTCAGTTCACTTATTATTTTTCTTTTTTATTAAGTAGGAGGCTTCTGGGTTTTTAATTAAAGCCTGCCAGCTCCCTGTGACCTCAGACATGAAACATAGGGAGAGGCATCTTGGCCTTCAGAAGTTTAAGTTTAGGTTTGTGTTTTTCCACTTTATGTAACTTTCTTCAAAATCTGACAGTTCTTTTGAGTATGATACTTTATATGGTTTTGGTGCAAACTCCCTCCCATTGCTAAGACTTAATTTCCAAAGCACTGCAAGATGTGAGTATTGCCTTTCCACTTCCTGGAATTTTCTGGCTTAGCCACACTCACATTCCTATTTCACCCTGCCCCTGAGCAAATGCTCTTAAAAAACAAACAAACAAACAAACAAACAAAAAAAAAAAAACAATTGGAAATAGACTTGGGAGATCTTCTATATTTGAATCCATCATGCCAGCCCTTATGGACATCAAAAGCTATATTTGTTGCTCTTTTTTCCAGTAACTGAGTCCCTGTGCCCAGGTCATGAACAATTTTATTAGTTATCTAGTACTGTGTAACAACCCACATCACTTATTCGTTTGATTGTAATTCTGTAGGTCAGCAATTTGGGCTGGCCTTGCCTAACGTCCTCATGCAGCGTTAATAATCTCTCAGATCAATTGAGAATGGATGGTTTAAGAGGGACTCATTCACATATTGGTACACGGTGCTGCCTATAAACTTAAGCATCTCCATTCTCTTCTACTTGGACTATCACAGTCTAGTATATTCAACTAGACATCTCACAAGTAGTGTCAGGTAATTGTCCTGAGAGAGAGGGAAAAAGACATCTTGAGGCTTAGACTTCAGAACTCACTTCAATTCTGCCCCAGATATTGGTCAATACAAGTCACAATGCTAGCCTATATTCAAGAGATGGGGAAATATTTTCTACCTCTTGATAGGAGCAGGGCCAATATCACATGGCAAAGAGTACTCTTACATGTATGGGTTGAATTATCACAGCTATCTTTACAAACAATCTAAAACTCATTGCTAAAATTGGCAAATATTTTTGGGGATATAAATGTCTGGTATTAGTTTACCAAGGGAAGAGAGGGTTCTTTTCTGCTGTTTTAACTCAAGTGATCTTCATACATCCCAGAGTATTCTTAAAAGTATGTTCTTAAAAATATAATTTTGTAATTCTTCTTCCTGTTTTATTTAGGTGTTTCAGTGGCTGCTGGGACTACTATTATCTACAATAACTTTGTAGATAATACAAGACTGCTTCTGTAGCAAGAACTGTTTTCACAAATTATGTCTGTAATACTATTTAAGTCTTATTGTATCTTTTGAATTTAATAGGATGAATAAAATAATTGATTTAAATTTTGATAGACAAAAGATACTAATATGCAAATATTGTCAAAATTCAATATATTTGAACAAAAATGAACTAACTTAATTTTTCATTTTTTGTTCAACCAAAACATAAAATTGCTTCTAAACTCATAAACTTAATTATATTTAGGACTAAAGAAAGCTAATTAAAATACTTTTGCAGTACAACACAGACTTTCAAAATAGCACATTTCCCTTGAATTTAACTTATCTGTTTAGTGGTTTCTATGGTTTCTCTGCAATGTTATCCATTCATTTTGCAACTACTTTTCACAGTGTATTTAATACAAAACATGAACTTAAGAAGTAAAATAAAATTTACTTTTAGTGTATTTTATTTTTGTTAAGCCATTTTCTCTCAATTTCAAACCTACCCCTTTCTGCCATATCTTTCTGGGGTTAGGACTCTGCTAACCACACTTCTGCTTTACTAGCTGCCTATCTGTTTGACTTTGACAGTAGTGAATTCTAAAGAAGGGCTGGAGGCCTAGAGTAGAAAAAGGGGACATGCCTTTTCCTGTCAACATCACCTGAGCAATGGTTTTTCACCCTGGAAATGGTACTGGGTAACCGTAGCAACTGATTTCAGTTTTTAGTTTTTCCACCAAACTCCTATAACCCAGCCTTATCACAGAGATCAGCTCCAGTTCTCTGACATCTTATCTTTAGACATCTATTTACCCTTAAATATTCATATTTTTAAAATTTTTTTTACAAAAATATCTTCCCTTTAGGGATAATTTTTAATAACTTTACATGTCAACAGACATGTTTCAAGAACATTGTCTTAAAATACTACGCAATAATTTATGTGACACAATTACTTATTTAACCAATCCTAGGTTACTGGAAATTTTCTGACTTTAATAATGCAAGTATATTTTTGCAGATTTCATTATTTCCTCAGAGAAATTTTTTTAGGAGAGAAATTTCTAAGTCATTAAATGTATATTTCAGGTATTTGGTACAGACATTTTAATTATCAGAAAGTTTATTATGTATCACCCAATTGCCAAGAAGTCAATATCAATTAACATTGACTTCATCAATATAAAAGATTATTTATTATTTGTTTTTGGTTTTAGTTTCAACATATTTATTGTTATCATCTTTAATATACAATAATTTTGGAGTATTATATTATTATTTTAATAAAGATTTTACAATTTGTTAGCTATGATTTTTCTTTTGTGAATTGATCTATTTCTATGAGTTATTCTTTATCTGTATAATTTGGAACAGCTGAAAGGAAGTTATTCAATTTCCTTTTTAGGTTTTAGTGTTTGATCTTTGAACCCATCAACTTTGAAAGTTCATATTATATTAATTTTGTAAGTACCACTGAGGTTTAAGCCAATTTCTCTGTCTTCTCATCTCAATCTCTATTTTATTAAAAAAAAATTTCATCACAGAAATAAGTGTTCATTACCTTATCAGGAATTGCATATTAACCTGCTATAACTCTGGTCAAAAGCTAAAATACAGATATCTTAATAAATAGCACTCAAGAATAATAAATCCACAAGGAGAGGGATTGAATTAGTTATAAAGCTTATCTACTTAAGGCTCATGAACTTTGTATATTAACTAATTTGATTACAAGATATATTAATGAGAGTTAATGGCTTAAAATATTATTTACTTCAAGTATCACATTTGAATTTCAACAGAAGATTTATGGAGACTAAATATTTTAATTTTAAAAATGTGAAAAGTTTACAAGAATAAGAAATATTTGGGGCAGCTGTACATTCTTCACAGTTCAAATGTCATCAGTGTCATTTATAACCTCACCTGGAGATGACCAGTCAGTAGGGAACTGGCTAAATTTTAAATACAAAAGATGAAAACAAACATGAGTAAAGGGAAGTTAAAATCTTATAGAACATGAAATATAAAAATAAGTGTATTACTTAAAAGAATGCAAAGTGCAAGTGAAACAATTTAAGTCCTTGCCATTACTGGAAGATTATTTCAAAACTGTAATTCATATAGTTTGTAGTCAGTGGATTATAGTTTTTAGCTTCACATTGCCTGATTTCTGGTAATTTCCCAAGTATATATGGTATAGGTGTTACCAGCGACAAAACAATTAAAAATATGTTATGATTCTTGGGAAAACATCACCCTGAAACATTCTGATTTTCTTTTTTTATATATCTTCCGATTCTGTCTGTGGAAAATAACAAAATAATCACACATATTAATGCTCAAGATGTAAGATATTTCCATATTGTATGTCTGTATCAAAACATTACATGCATCTCAAAAATGTACATTGTTATGTACCCATAGTAATTAAAAAATTAAAAATTAAAATGAACATATCCTGGTGCTGTTTGAAAGGAAGAACTTTTGGTATTGTCAAAGTCTCTAATTCATTTCTTACAGGGAACAGAGTTGTCAACCTCAAGGCTTAATGAGAATGCAAAGAAGTCTGGAAAGACCTGAGAATGGTATTGGCTCAATGGAGATAGGTGAGGATAGAACACAGGGAACAAAGTGCATTTCTCAATAAGGAAAGGATTTTTATCACTGAAGAATTTATGTTCAGTTGTTTCACAAGTCATTAAGAATTGAGGATCTATCTTCACGCTCTGTGTTGGTTTCTTATGCTTCCTACCTCATGTTATAAACATCTCTGGCAGCTCAAGGTACTATTTCTGTTCTAGGAAGCAAGTGCAAAGGATGAACATCACCAGCTCTATCTATCTGCCACTTTTCTCAAGAAAGCATAAACTTCCCTAGACTGCCCCTCTTTATCCCAGTACCAGCTGATTTCTGCTTTCACCTCATTGGTTAGGACCAAGTCACATGAACACAATGAGATGCAAAGGAATATGGAAAGTTCACTGGCACACATTGTCCTCACTAATAATATGAGGTACCCACCTGCTGGCAAAGGAAAAGAGGGAAAGGATAAGTAGTCAGCTGGTGACTATTGGTGTTGCTTTCATATTCTGAGGTATTTAGAAAAATTAAGTCATTAGTAGCGGTCATATGACTAATAGAGGTTTTTCTTTTTAGTTTCTACTAGTCAAATGTAACTACTAAAGCTTAAAAATTTCACAAAAATCACAAAATAGTTTGATTTTTTAAAAGAAAAACCATTTTCTTAAGATAAAGTTAACATTTTAAATATGTGGTAAGCTTAAAATGAAAGAAAAACTTGACATAGATCTGAACACTTAAAGGTATTTACATTTTTATAATGAGGTCTAAAAGTATAATTACTAGAATTTTAAGAACATGTTTTATTCATAGAAAGATGGGGCCTTTGAAGCAGATATATTAAACACACGTATTCTGAAACATTTTTAAAGAAGTTAAAGTCTATGAAGTTTTTAGAGCTTTTTTAGTACTTTACGTGTAAAATTTCTAATGTAGTTACTTTGGACAAAATTTCAAATATATTGAAGAATATATTGAAGTATATCTATATATACTTAAGAAGCAAAGTTTCCTTGATAGTACATATTTTTAATGCAGAAAGCTGAACTATTGTTTTTTAGGTGTGGATACAAATGGAAATTTTCTCCTGGGTAAATTTGCAAATTATTTAATCTAACATGTTTATAATGGCTAATTGAAGGTTTCTTACCAAATGCTTTAACAAAAACCCTGAGTTTATGGTCACCCAAAAGTATAGTATCTAAATTTACATTATTTACTTTTTTAAAAAAATTATTGAAGAAACTTTAGAAATTGTGTACAAGCAGAGGGAAAATAAAATCACCCCAATCCAATATATATGTAATTTTTTTGCTGTTTTTGCTTGTATTTTCAAAGATAATTCTGATAGCAATACCATTTATTGAATGCTTACTATGTTCTAGGCCCTGTGGTAAGCACTTTGAATATATTATTTCTTTTAATCTTTAAAAATCTCAGTTATGTAAATAGAATTACCCTTATTTTTATATGATCAATCTAAAAAGTAAAGAAATTAAGTAAACTACTATGTCAGTTTTGGTCCTTTGGGATGGGATTAGACATGCAAAAGTTTTATTGGAGGAAATTATTGTGAAGGATAAAAAGGAGAATGTGAAGGCAGGGAGAGACTTCAGACACTTGAGGAAAGAGAGATGAAGGATAAGTGGTGTCAGAAGTGGGATAGTAAACGCCACTGACACATATAATTCTAAAATAATTTACATTAATTTTTATATAATCCAGGGAAGATATATTTAAAGATAGTTTCAAAATACGTTCTGAATTTAATACAAATTTGATCATATATATTTGTGAACTTGCTAATATAAATGACTGTTAAATTGATTAATGATGTATGTATAATAATGAAGTATATATCTAACAACTCAAAATAATGTCCTACAATTCTTTAAGAGATAAGTATTGTCATACAGATGATAAATATAAAATGATTTCTTGAAGACAATTTGATTATCTGTATGAAAGCCTATATGTATGTATTAAAATGCATAGATTTGACCTACCAATTTATGTGCATTTATGACAAAGAAATATGTCTTTTAATAAATAGCATGTAATGAGAAACATATCTAAAGCTTTATTTACAATAGCAATCATAAAAGTAGAAAGTCAGAGGCTACCTAAATATAAATAACTAGTGTATTTGGTAAATAAACTATGGCATAGCCATATGATAATGACATACTATTATACTTGCTGGTTTTTTTTTTTAATGATTGGGGATTCATTGAGGGTACAAAGAACAAAGTTACATTGATTGCATTTGTTAGGTAAAGTCCCTCTTATATTGTTTGTGTTTGGTGTTCAGAAGTTTCACTAAGCATCTCCTCCCTTTCTCTCTCTGTTTTGTATTAAAAGAAAAACTTACCTAGATTTTTGAGGCATAATCACCCAACATCCAACTAAGGTGTGTTAGTTAAGATGAAAATCATGCTTTATAAATATATGTAAGGACAGTTTCATTCCTTTTATTTTGAAAAACAATTTTGTTGTAGTGTAACTCAGATAGTCCAAGAGCACAGGCTCATACGTAGACAAGATGAGACAGTCTTACCTGTACTGTGTTCTAGAAAAACTCTGGGAGCTGGATTCAACTGTAGAAGTATATTTATTCAGGAGCAGGGCCAGGGAAGAATGGGAAAGGATGCTTGACTTAACCTTCCTTCCTAACCTCTCTGTTTCCACTCTGGGACAGGCCAACAACAATTCACAACTCCTAAGTTGTCCATAACCAGATCTTTTACTTGCCATTTAGTTCTTGGCCTTCCCTGCTCTAACATGTCTGGGACAACAGAAATACTGGAGAGCAAGTCTGAACATGAGTGCTAAATAAGGGCATTTTGTAGGAGTTTTAAACATACCACAGTCAACTAGTTTCATATAACTTTTCCCCACAAGAGGATTAATTTGCATTGGGGTTAAAATGCTTATAATCAAACTTTTGAATATGGCTTAAAAATGATTTCAGAAAACACTCCTTAAAATGTTACCACTTAAAATATAGACGAGAAAATAATTTCTTAAATCATATCATGAATACTGATTTTCATTTTAGAAAATGTTAACTATATTTTTAAGCTAGAGAAGAAGGTAACAGACATCAAATTTTTAGTTTTTAAAATTCCTGTAAAATAACATTAAAGAAAATGAGGTTTACATTTCATTTACTATTTGTTAACACTGAAAAAACATATATTTATTGGACGTTTATACATGTACTAGTATATGATAATTGCTAATTGTCACAATTGTCAATAAACATTCAGAAATTATTGTTACTTCTTAAATTTCTTATTTGACCACAATTTACTCATTGAGGGATAATGTTTAATAAATACCTGCAAGAGGTGAAATGTTTGCTTGCTTTTATAAAAATCTGAATACATATAGGTGGTGTCTCTGCCATTGAGATGCTATTAAGAATTAAACCAAGTTTAGCATAAACTAAATGTGTTATATATAAAACTCAAAATTTAAAATAAGTGCCCTGATATCCTAATGTAAAAACAGACCCTAAATTATTCTGATTTAGTAGATCAGAGCCTTCCCTAATCTTTGATTGTAGCCTTGAAACACAGTAAGAAGTATAGATGTAAAAAATCCTTTCCTACATGTCTTTTAGATGTTAGTGATTCTCCATGCCTGCTGGACTAAAGGGGGATGAAAAGACTTTCTCTGAAGTGTGTTGAATTGGAGTAACCTCAGTGTTTCTTTTCTGGCATTACTTTGTGAAACTAGATTGGGACACTCTTTTCCCTGAAGAGCTTTACATTCACAAATGTTTCCGATTACATGAAATCCTTCAGAGTGTGAAGGGTCATCACACAGACGAGAGTGTCCAACTTTCCCCTGTTGCCTTGAATGACAGAATAAGAGAATATGAGTTTAAATTGAAAGAGAAGAAAGGATGTGGCTTACCTATGGGGAAGGTTTATTATTTAAAACCTTCTGTCTGAGTAGCACGGGCTTCCTGCAGTGTATAAGATCTAAGAGCTACTTGGAACTTACTGTGTGTCAGGCATTATCTTAAGCCTTTTACCTCTGTTAACTCACTACTTATTGAAACAGTCTTGCAAAGCAGATATGGTATTCTCCCCTTATCTGCTGGTGATGTATTCCAGGACCCCCAGAGGATGCCTGAAACTGCGGATAGTACAGAACCCTACATGTACTACATCTTTTTCTACATCTACATGCCTATGACAAAGTTTAACTTATAAATTAGGCATGATAAATAATTACCAACAGTAAGTAATGATAAAATAGAAAAATTATTAAACTATGCTATGATAAAAATGTGGACTTTTTCACTATCTCAAAATATTTCATCTGTATTCAACTTTCTTATTGTGATCTGTTGATTTGATAACCCAGGCAGCTACAAAATGACTCGCAGGCAGGTGGCATGGAGTGTGGACACTCTGAATGAAAGGATAAATCATGGCCCTGGGACAGAATGGGATGGCATGAGATTTCATCACTCTACTCAGGAAGGAATACAATTAAAAACTTATGAATTTTTTAGTTCTAGAACTTTCCATTTAATATTTTTGGAGCATGGTTGACTACCTTAACTGATACTGAGGAAAAGTGAAATGACAGATAACTGGTACTGCTGTATTATCATTACCGCTACTTTACAGATGAAGAGGCCGAGGCACAAGTTAAGCCCCAAACCTTAAATAGAAGAGTTAGAATTATAAACCCTGACACAAGAGAGAAAGAAAAAGTTCCATGCCCTCAACTGCCAGATTATTTGGCCCCTCACCTGTGTTGTCTTGGTTCTCCACCTGTCTCAACTTCTTTCATGTTTAACCTTTCTGATCTTTCCAATAGGGCCCACCTTCTGATGGTTGCTTATTGGCACTGCTTCTCCAAATCCCATCGACAGAATCATGTAGTTTTAATTAAATCTCCCGTAATAATTTTACAGGTATCTTATTGCCCATTTAATCTTTTCAAGGTTGTTACAGGCTGGGGAGAGTTCATCTCCACTGCTTCTAATAAAGTAGTTCATATGTTTCACATTGTCACGTAGCAATACAATTTTCCAGTGATACTTTATGTATTTTTCTAATCATATTTATAGACGCCTATTAATCCAGAAGTAGTCAATTAAAAGGTATTTCAAGAAATATTTGAGTATGAGAATATCTAACAAACAATATAAGAAGATAATGGTTACGTTTATCTTTTCTAAAAAAAAAAAATGTTCTGTTCTTGGTGGCAAAGTTTTATTGTTGTTTTTTTTTTCCCCTGAAATCTCACATTACATTTGCCCCTTGAACAGCATGGTGGTTAGGGGTGCTTGAATTTATTCAGGACAGTTGAAAATCCATATGTAACCTTGACTCCCCCAACCATGACTACTAATAGGCTACTGTTGACCAGAAGCCTTACCAATAGTATAGTCAATTAATACATATTTTCTCTGTTATAAGTACATATACTATATTCTTAACAATGAAATAAGCTAGAAAAAATGAAAATATTGTTAAGAAAATCATATAGTAGAGAAAATACTTTTACTACTCATTAAGTAGAAATAAATCATCACAAAGGTCTTCATTTTTGTCATCTTCAGTAGGCTGTAGAGGAGGAGGAAGAGGAGAGGAGGAAGAGGACCATATGATGGTCTTGCTGTCATAGGGGTGTGTGGCAGGAGAAGAGGTGGTGGAGGTGGAAGGAGGCAGAGAAGCAGACTCACGTGATGTTAGTTTTATTGAAAAGAATCTGCATCCAACTGGACCATGCATTTCAGAACCTTCTTGTTCAAGGGTTAACCTAATAAAATACTGAAAGCTAAGTTAACTAAACTTAATTTCTCATTGGTCAAAGATTATGCTTTGCTCCCTCCCAATATGAATCAGCATTTCCTGCTATCATTAGTTGTTCTTTGCTCCATTTTTCCTGCTACCATCTCCACTGGGCTATGATCTAGTCTGGTTTCCAAGCCCAGCTGAGCTGGGTCTTCTTCTAATAGCCTTTATTCCGACCATGCCTGACAGTATACAAGTGAGGATGGTAGTGAATTATAGCCGCTTTGCATCAACTCATCTCTGATACACCATTTCTTCTTATTTTGATGTGATAAATAACATCTTAAATGTTCTTTTTCTCTCTAATAAGTTTTCTTTTCATTCTGTGGGTGTCTTTGTCCTATACTGAAACAAACTTTATTTATTTATTTATAGAGACAGAGTCTCACTTTGTCGCCCTTCAGTAGAGTCCCTGGAGTCACGCAGCTCACAGCAACCTCCAGCTCTTGGGCTTAGGTGATTCGCTAGCCTCAGCCTCCTGACTAGCTGGGACTACAGGTGCCCACCACAATGCCCGGCTATTTTTTGTTGCAGTTTGGTCAGGGCCTGGTTTGAACCAGCCACCCTAGGTATATGGGGCCGGCACCCTACTCACTGAGCCAGAGGCTCCACCCCTGAAAAAAACTTTAAACAACATTAATTCCAGATTCTGTGGCCAGGTAAATAGATTAATGTGACTTCGGACAAAGCAGAGAACAGTGATAAAACATCAATTTATTAATGTCTTCTATACAAAACATCCCAGTGAGTGATTCTTTGCCACTTTCATCAGAACACTGAAGGTGGTTTCCAAAAATGGAGACAATGGTTTCCTTATTCGACCAAAACATCTAGGTACTGTGTACTGAAACCTTCATTTGAAATAAGCATCCAGGTTAATGTTGTAAACCTGTGTTTGAGAACTGGTGTTTTATTTAGACAGTACTTACCTACAGAAGCAGGGACATGAGACAGAAACTGTGGATAAGTGCATCCTTCAGACTCTTTCTAAGGAAATGATCTTATATTTTAGTTATTATGGTATATTCCAGATGCAAAAACTAAACCATTATAGATACTCATGGATGCAGCTATGGATAGGTACCCTGCATAAAGCAAACATGTAAGGTATATTACTGAGATGGCTTAGTGCAAAATTTGTTCTAATCGGGATGTTTCATGGGTCCATGGGCACTTAGGTTGCTCCCACAACTTGGTAATTATGAATTGAGCTGCAATAAACTTTCTGGTGCTAATGCCCATCAACCCATGAATGGATCAACAAACTGTGGTGTATGTATACCATGTAATACTATTCAGCCATTGAAAAAGATGGAGACTTTACATCTTCTACATGTAAAGAATGTAGAAGAATGTAACTGAATGAAGTTGAAATATATTCTTAGTAAAGTATCCCAAGAATGGAAAAACAAATATACCCCATACTAATATGAAACCCATATATAAACAATTACATGTTCATATGAACAATAAAACCCAAATATAGTCTAGTATGGAGGTAGTAGAAGACAGGAGGGGGCCTGGGGGGAGGATAACTGGCAAAAGGAGGGAGGACATGAGGTGAGGTCTCACCTAATGTGCACATTGTGAGGGTGTATAACACGCCCCTAGGTGAGGGACTCTTTTACAACTGGAACTTTACCCTGGAAGTAACAATGTAATCTAAAAATTTGTACCCTCGTATTAATCTGAAATAAAAAAAATAATTGGGGTATTTCATAATGGATGATCTCTTCAATGTAAAGCTGCCCCCAATAAGAAGCAGCTGCCTAGGCCATATTCTAAAATATTTTGGCTGAAAATCTGTTTGTTACAGGTCTTTGAGGAGCTCAATGTGATCCCAGTCCTGGAGATGATTCACTTTTCATCAGAAGTATAGCTGCTGAGATGGATTTTCATGCATCTTTGCTTTGCACAGATTCCTTACAATATCCCATTTGGTTTGTGTTTTCCTTGCAACCTCAGAGGATTTAGTGAAGAATTAGTATAGAAACTGAATTTAATAAGTTTTAAAGAATTGCTATTAAGGAGTGGCAAAGGGAGAAAGGCCATCAGTAATAGAAACACAGCAATTTTCACTTTATAAAAAAATCTAAGTCTCTACTGACCAGTTATATTTATGTCTGCTCTCTTTTATTAGTAACAGAGGAAAACTGCAAAACCAGAATTCTAATTTTGTGAAAAATAATAGTCTTGAAAATCAGCGCTTGGACATCTTACACAGAGTATGTTATGGAACATTTCTTTATAGTTTTAAAGCTTTTAATTTTTCATTTTTCATCAGGAGGCTGCACATAGGTATGTGTCTCAGGTGCTAATTAGTTAAATGTGATTCAACAAAAGTAGCATTAGTGCAGAGTGTGGAGAGTAATCCTCTTCTTCTAACTCTCTTTTGAAATTCTTAAACAAGATAAGTGATATTAATAAATACTAGGACGTTAAGTATATATTGAGCTTTTTCTTTGCAAAAAATAGTGAAGTGGAAGGAAAACATTCAAGAAATATAAGCTCACTTCAATGGGAAGTCTCTCAGGTCGTCGTTCCTTCCTGGCTATTGGCCAGGCAGCCTCCTTTCAACTCCTTAATCCACTCTCTCTCTTGAATGTGGCTCCCTCCATATTCAAACCAGCACATCAGTCCTTTCTCATCCTTCAAGTCTTTTTGTCTTCCTTTTCTGCTTCCTCTTTGGCTTGCAAAAGGTTGATATGATCAGGCCCAGCTGGATAATCCACAGACACTCTCCCTATCTTAAGAAAAATGAATTAGTAACCTAGGACCCAGTAATTAGTAACCTTCCTGACATCTGTAAAGTCCTTTTTGCCATGCAATGCAACATATTCTTTTTTTCTTTTCTTTTTTTTTTTTTTTTAGAGACAGAGTGTCACTAAGTCACCCTTGGTAGAGTGCTATGGCATCACAGCTCACAGCAACCTCCAGCTCTTGGGCTTAGGCAATTCTCTTGCCTCAGCTTCCCGAGTAGCTGGGACTCCAGGTGCCCACCACACCACCTGGCTATTTTTTTGTTGCAGTTTGGCTGGGGCCAGGTTTGAACCCGCCACCCTCAGTATAAGAGGCTGGTGCCCTACTCATGGAGCCACAGGCACTGCCCGCAATGTAACATATTCTTAAGCATGATATTTCATTATACTCACAGTTTCTGGAATTAGGCCAAAATAATCCTGGGGAATTTTTTTTTTTTTTAGAATTCTGCCTACTGTAGCCCCTTTAGAATGAGTGAACCCTCAGATTCAGAAGAGTGAAGGCCCAGAGAGAAAGAGAATGGACTTGCCAACCTGGACATGTGGGAACTTCAGTGGTTGATTTCAATATTAAAAGGTGATCATTGACTCAATTCATTAATCGAAAAGTAATTATTATCCATTTCATGCCAGCCCTCTTCTAGAGATTAAGTACTAGACATTGAATAAGGAGGAAAATGTTAGCCAAAGAGGTAGCTAATTCACATAGGACCTTGTTGGCCATTGTCAGCACTTTGGTTCTTCTCAGATATCAAGGTAAATCATTAGAGTTTAATGCGTAGAATGCAATGTGATAGAGTTATATTAAAACACACACACACGCAAACTGGACTTTCTCTTCCAGAAATATGGAGCAGATGTACCTTTCTCTATTCCTCTCACTAAATATATTCCTCAGGCAACTCAAAGTTCTGAATGTTATGCATAAAACAAACACAAGACTCTGAAAGATGAGGAAGTTGACTGTCTAGGAATCTTGGGACTCAAGAAATGACATAGTGGGGAATTGTATGGGTTTTATGTTTGCACGTATATCCCAGACTCAGTTAAAGAACTCAGCAACATGGGGCGGCGCCTGTGGCTCAGTGAGTAGGGCGCCAGCCCCGTATGCCGAGGGTGGTGGGTTCAAGCCCAGCCCCGGCCAAACTGCAACAAAAAAATAGCCGGGCGTTGTGGCGGGCGCCTGTAGTCCCAGCTGCTCGGGAGGCTGAGGCAAGAGAATCGCATAAGCCCAAGAGTTAGAGGTTGCTGTGAGCCGTGTGACGCCACGGCACTCTACCCGAGGGCGGTACAGTGAGACTCTGTCTCTACAAAAAAAAAAAAAAAAAAGAACTCAGCAACATGAATATACTAATAGGCACAGACAAAAATAGTTCCCCCCCAAATCTACTCTGTCTAGCCAAAGAACCAGTAAATGGGCATCTCAGCAAGACAGAAAATGTTTAGACAATAGCTACTTCCACCAAACACCATAGAAAAAGACTGTGGTTCTTTCCCCCACCTCCCACACTAGCAAAGGCCTGGACTTTCAGCATTGCTGAGATATAACAATATGTTCCAACTCCCCTGCTGGGATAGGGCCAAAGAAGGATAACTAGGGAGTGAGAACTTCCATTCCCATCAGGAGTAATGAGGCCCCCACCAGCAAGAGCACATAGATTCTTCATCATATAGCTAAACAGAGCATCTCTTCATTTCACTGCTGAGTGGTGCCAGAGAGAGCTGGTGGACAGTAATGACTTTTACCACTTCCCTTTCACGGTGTCAGTGGAGGCCCCGTGGGGACCAGTAATGAAGCACTCCTGCATCTTCCAGCCAGAAGTGTTGACTACATGTAGACCCTGAAGAACAGCACATTGATTTGCTACATTGATAGCATCATGGTGATTGGGCAGAATAAGCAAGAAGGGGTTACCATTCTGGAAGCCTTAATGAGACACATATGCTCTGGATGGAAGACATATCCTATGAACATTAAGGAAGCTGATGCATCATAAAGCATTTAGGCGTCCAATTACTAATTATATCCTGTTGGTATGGGAGTTCAGTAAGAAGAATATATAGGTCTGGTAACCAAGGGATGGATGCAAGTCTCAGTTACTCTGACTCATAATGACCTGCTGAGAGACGTTGTGCTTGCTGTTTCCACAACCCTGGGTTCTTCCTACAAGGTTAAAAGCCCTGGTATCCAAATGATGCTCACTTTTTGTAAGAGACATAACAAAGGCACCATTGAACTATAACCATGGCTACTAACTATCTGAGGACTTTGGATTCCTTGTATCTATGAACAAGTTGGAAAGAAAAGTAGTTAACATCTCAGGGATAATTGACACCAATCAGAAGGAAGTAGAGCTTCAGCTAAGCATTCGCAGCAGGTAAGAATAATTGTAAAGCTCTGGTAATCTAGTTAGATACCTCTTGCCTGACTGTATTGTGAATGGACAAGTGAAGCAATCGATGCCTGAAAAGTGTATGATGATTACAGGGTCAGTCAGAGGTCCTCAAACTTGTTAAACAGGGGGCCAGTTCACTGTCCCTCAGACTGTTGGAGGGCTGGACTATAGTTTAAAAAAAAAACAAAACTATGAACAAATTCCATTGCACACTGCACATATTTTATTTTGAAATAAAAAAAAAAACGAGAACAAATACAATCACACCACCGCATGTGGCCCGTGGGTCGCAGTTTGAGGACCCCTGTATCAGGTAAGTCAGGAAGAACAGTTGGGGTGATGACTAAGAGTGTAAAGAATTTAGGATACATAGTGGAGGGAAAGACAATAAATCACAGTTGCAGACCCAAGACCAACTGCAGTGATGAGGATTATGGTTTATTCCACTAAGAAGTTTCCTCTGGGGGATAGAGGCCTGAAAGGACTGTGAAGGAGCTTCTCCAAGAGGATTCGCGCAGGGTAGAGGACTGCTGTAGCCATAAGGGTGTCCCACTCTGATTTCCTTCAAGAGACAACCTGCCAAAAAGAGTATCATTAGCTGACAGCCTCCAGTTGAGGTACCTTTAGGATTTGCTTCAATATTCAAACTAAGGTCATATTCTTCCCAGGAATCCCCAGACACTGACTAAGCCTGCTGGGAATACTTGGGCCTGACTATTTTGGCATAATATGGCACTGCTCTATGGGGAATCTTTGGCTGAAGATGCGTTTGGGGCTGACTTAGACTTTTTCAAGCTACCACATAGTCCAAGACTTGACCTACCAAGATTCCTTTATTGCCCCTCCTTTCAAAGGTGTCTGAACTGCACTGTGGTCTGATGGCTTTCCCTGCCTACTCCTGCTCCCCCACCCTTGATTTTCCTCAAGCAATGCCCTCATTGATTCTTTTGTACTTCTGTGTATTGGCATTTTCTTTCTGAATGCGCATTCCTACTATTCCATTATATAATAAAAACTCAAATTTCCTTTGAGAGATGGGATTAATAATTTTGGTTGATGCTGCAACCTTCCCCGCCTCCTCCACCTGTTGGTTCAGTTGTATAAGTAGTCCAAAATAGCTAGGTGGCACTCTCAGCTTCGAGATTAAAGGAACAATTGCTGTATTCCCTCATGGAAGAATTCATCTCTTGAGAACTGGGACCACTAAACCAGCAGAGTCCAAAGTTGTGATAACAGCAAGCAAAACCCTTGCAAGGGGATTATTAGGAGTAATAGTGGGAGAACCACTCATTTTCACCAGTGACTTCTGAACCCAGTAATCCTTTACTACAAGAAAATCACCACTGTATGCATGCATTAATTGCTTGTTTAGAGCATACAAGTTCAGATATGACGTTCATAAACTCATTCCAGAAAAAGTGCTGTATACCCTATTACTAAATATCAAGATGGTCACCGTTGAAGTGCCCCTTTGGCTGTCTGGTGGTTGTAGTGATATTCAGCAATGAGGTATGTAGCACTTTTTGTAGGATGGGTTTGTAATCCTAATTGCAATTAATTAACCTTGTCTGACCCCATATGCCCCATATTAGAGGATATTAGCTATCTCCACCATGTGTTGTCCACTAGTTGACACTGTGACTGAGTCTTCAAAAGTACATTATGCCATAGTACATGTATCAGGCCGGTTCAGTGGGTTCCACTATGATATATCTAGTGAAGATGTTTCCTCTGAAATGAATTTCTTGGTCAAGAGCAATGCTGTGTAGAATATCTTAAAGATTAATAGGTTTTATGTAAATAATAAGATGGTGGTTTTTCATGTCTCTTGCCCATTGATATATGGGATTGTTGGCTTTTTTCATGTGGATTAATTTGAGTTCTCTACAGATCCTAGTTATCAAGCTTTTGTCTGATTGAAAATATGCAAATATCCTTTCCCATTGTGTAGGTTGTCTCTTTGCTTTGGTTATTGTCTCCTTAGCTGTACAGAAGCTTTTCAGTTTAATGAAGTCCCATTTGTTTATTTTTGTTGTTGTTACAATTGCTATGGCAGTCTTCTTCATGAAGTCTTTCCCCAGGCCAATATCTTCCAGTGTTTTTCCTATGCTTTCTTGGAGGATTTTTATTGTTTCATGCCTTAAATTTAAGTCCTTTATCCATCTTGAATCAATTTCTGTGAGTGGGGAAAGGTGTGGGTCCAGTTTCAGTCTTTCACATGTAGACATCCAGTTCTCCCAACACCATTTATTGAATAGGGAGTCTTTCCCCCAAGGTATGTTCTTGTTTGGTTTATTGAAGATTAGGTGGTTGTAAGATGTTAGTTTCATTTCTTGGTTTTCAATTCGATTCCAAGTGTCTATGTCTCAGTTTTTGTGCCAGTACCATGCTGTCTTGAGCACTATGGCTTTGTAGTACAGACTAAGATGTGGTATGCTGATGCCCCCAGCTTTATTTTTATTACTAAGAACTGCCTTAGCTATACGGGGTTTTTTCCGGTTCCATACAAAACGCAGAATCATTTTTTCCAAATCTTGAAAGTACGATGTTGATATTTTGATAGGAATGGCATTGAATAGGTAGATTGCTTTGGGAAGTATAGACATTTTAACAATGTTGATTCTTCCCGTCCATGAGCATGGTATGTTCTTCCATTTGTTGATATCCTCTGCTATTTCCTTTCTGAGGATTTCATAGTTTTCTTTATAGAGGTCCTTCACCTCCTTCGTTAGGTATATTCCTAGGTATTTCATTTTCTTTGAAACTTTGGTGAAGGGAGTTGTGTCCATAATTAGCTTCTCATCTTGACCGTTATTGGTGTATACAAAGGCTACTGACTTGTGGACATTGATTTTATATCCCGAAATATTACTGTATTTTTTGATGACTTCTAGGAGTCTTGTGGTTGAGTCTTTGGGGTTCTTTAAGTATAAGATCATGTCGTCAGCAAAGAGAGAGAGTTTGACCTCCTCTGCTCCCATTTGGATTCCCTTTATTTCCTTGTCTTGCCTAATTGTATTGGCTAGAACTTCCAGCACTATGTTGAATAGTAAAGGTGACAGAGGACAACATTGTCTGGTTCCAGTTCTAAGAGGAAAAGCTTTCAGTTTTACTCCATTCAGTAAAATATTGGCTGTGGGTTTGTACTAGACTGTTTATTGCAGCTCAATTTACAATCGCCAAAATGTGGAAACAGCCTAAAGGCCCACCAACCCAGGAATGGATTAACAAGCTGTGGTATATGTATACCATTAAATACTGTTCAGCCATTAAAAAAAATGGAGACTTTACATCCTTCGTATTAACCTGGATGGACGTGGAAGACATTATTCTTAGTAAAGCATCACAAGAATGGAGAAGCATGAATCCTATGTACTCAATTTTGATATGAGGACAATTAATGACAATTAAGGTTATGGGGGGGAGCAGAAAGATGGACGGAGGGAGGGGGTTGGGGCCTTTGTGTGTGTCACACTTTATGGGGGCAAGACATGATTGCAAGAGGGACTTTACCTAACAATTGCAATCAGTGTAACCTGGCTTATTGTACCCTCAATGAATCCCCAACAATAAAAAAAAAAAAAAAAAAAAGATGGTGGTTTTGTCAGGAGCATTGATGGTAAGGAAGGTAAACACATATCCAGAATAAGTGTCTATTTCAATGAGAAATAAATAGTTTCTTTTCCAGAGGAGAGTGGTCCCATTATCTCCAGAGAATTATATTATTTCAGAGAATCAGTGTTGATCTCTGGTGTTGGCAGTCTGGTCACTCAGTAGTAAAGGCTTGGTGAGTGGAAGTCATGATACTGGGTGTAAGCAAAGCCTCCTTCCCTGCCACTATGACTCCTTTGTACACAAATACATTGCCAAGGATAGAGTAGCTGGGGAAAGAGGGTGACTAACAGAATGAGTTATTTGGTACTCTTTTACAGAGATTGTTATACTCTGTGCTCTTTCAGAGAGTCACAGATCTAATCTGCAGACCTTCTAGTCATTAATTTTCAAAATGTGTTCCTTCCAAATTTTTGACATCTAGCAGAACCATTGTCATTACCCATGAACCTGTATAGACCCACACACTGGAACATATATTCTTACAGGAAAAATAAAAAGTCAGGAGTACTGTTCTAAATTCTCCCTGCTGGGAGGATTTCCTTTCACCTTTCAGGATCACCCCTGAAGTGGGGCTCTTCACTGTGGGTGGGGCCATAGTATTGTACAGAATCATCTGAATATTTTCTTCATCTTTCAACTGGTTGTAGTGAATTTCCCATGAGACGATCAGTGTAGGCTGAGAGAGAGGAGATGCAGCTGGCATAGGAGCTGTGGCAATCTGAGCCACTTACATTGTACTTGTGCTTCTGGACCTGCTCAATCCTGACCTCATTATCTTTCCCTTATGTGGAAGTATTGCTGTGCGCACTCAAATTATGGGTAGCTCATAAAATATGTCAACTTGAGGACAAATAATCAATAATTCAGTCTCTCTTTGGCCTTGTTGATAGGCCATAGCTGTTTTTCAAAAGGAAAATAGTTACCTGCAGAGGATGGCATATCTTTCCCCTATAATCTTAAAGGTTTATTCTGTATTTCATCTATAGGTGCTGGCTGAAGAGATCCATCCAGCATCCCTGTCTGCCACATACACTTCAAACACGGCTGGATCTGCTAGGCCACATGACCCAAGTGGCAAAACAACTGCATCCAAGCCTGGAACTGCTGCAGAGCTGTCTTGACTTGGGGTCTGCTCATGTTTGCAGCCTTTCACATTTCTCACTAAACGGTTTGGAGCAGCACCAAGCTTACAGTGAAGCCATTGGGTCTTTTTTTTAGTGGTATGAGAGGCTTTTCAATATAAGGGCTATTTTAATGAGCTCCAGATCACGGGACTCCTAGAAATTTCATGGGAGTGTCAGATTCCTGGATTTTCATGGGAATTCTTTCTCACCATCTGGCCCAAATGTTATCCTATCAAGGTTTTCATTTCCTGACCACCGGGAAGGTCCAGTCAGTGTGAGATCATCGTACAAGACCAGCATTATCATGTCCTACGGGATGGAGAGATGACCAGTGTCTGAAAACTAAATATGACAGAGGGATGGAGAGTTGAAAGCAAAAGCAAACTATTCCTAGTGGTCTTTATAAACAAGTAAAGAGGAAAAAAGTTCACCCACTCAATAGCTATATACCAGGTAACCATAACTATGTTGATTTGTTTTAGCCGGAATAGTCATTGCAGCTGGAGTTGCTGTCTGATTTTTATCATAATTCAACACCTTCGCAGTTCTAGAGGCTTCCTGTTGGCCTCCCCTGCTATAATAGCCCTCACTTCTTGGATCAGGAGACTGCTTTAAGGATTAGGGATTCTGTCAATTGTTAAATATGTCTATTGTAAATCTGCTTTTAAGACTGAGAAATTAATAAGGGTGGGTAGAATACCTCCTGGAGCCTGATATGAACCAAAACTTTATCATTTGACTTCTGCTAGCCCGTCTTGACTGTGGATAAGAGCTGGAGTTTTATCTCCCAAATTAGATTTAGTTTAGAGTTAGGGTCCAATAAGTCTCTCAAACTCTGGGTGTTTCCTTTTGCTCAATACATGGTCACTTTGGTAAATATCCATAGCCCCTTTGAGGAAGGCGAGGAAGAAATATTACAAGATAAATTATGGCAATGTAGGAAGGCCCCCTTAAGTTAACCCAGCAGCATTTCTCCACATTGAGGAGGCGTGGTGTCTGTAAAATGGCCCAAGTCTGAGAATTAGTTGAGCAGCCAGGACTTTGTATAAAGGTGATTTAAGTTAGATTTCTGTTCACTATAACAAGCGTTATTTTGATTATTCAAATGAAGTACAACTTTTCCAGTCTGCCTATGTATTTCACACCCAGGACACCTATAATCAATATGCCAGGACCAGAGATCACTGCTGTTCATAACCTGCTTTGCTATAGTAACTGTATTTATTTTGACCCTAGAAATTAAGACCTGCAACTTGGCTCTCAGTACACTGTAATTGCATCATCCCACATTGAATCCAGATAACTCACTTAAGAGCAACATTTCCCACTGCTACCCCTGGCCTGTAGGGAATAGCTGTTTGAGAGCCATTCAGGAACCTTAGTGTTTCCCTCCCCATGCACTCCTCAAAGCCTTTATAAAGCAAATGTCCTCTGGTCTTCCCTGGGGAACATAATTAGAAGATGAATAAGAAGGTCACACGGAGTAAAGTTATCACTCCACTCCATTTTCCTAAATATTTCCTAACTTTTTCTACAGAATACCAAGGTAATTCTAGTCTCTTGAGAACCACCTTTAGTTCTTAATTTTAGTCAAGCAATCAAGCTGACATAGCCATTCCAAGGTACTTTACATAATAAATAAAGAATTTCTGGTTGATTACACTGTTTCAGTAAATTCAGCCTCTTTTTACCGTTCTTCTACCTGATCCAAACACATAGAATGCATTCTGATAAATATTCCCTGGGTTTTAATTAATGTACATTGGCAAAATCTTGCTATTAGCGCATATACTGCTTCCTCACAGATTATATTTTGTGCCCAAAGCCTTGGATTTTAATATAGTTATAGGTCAGAAGTAATCATAATAAGATTAGAGAAGAAGAAGATTTAGATTTTCCTGCAAGGCAACGTTATTGGAAAGGTTATTACAGGTTCTTTGGGCAAGAGGAGTCTAATCTTCCTCGTCTATGAGAAGGAATTGCTTCTATGGCGAAGGAGGCACAGTAGAATTTGGGTACTCAAGGTCTCTAGGTTCTCTGGAACGTGTCCAGATGGTCTCATTAAAATATTCATAGCTCTCATTTTTTCCCAACTAATGCTGTGACTTTAATATAAGAGAATATGTGACTGTGAGTTCTATGTACATTATAATTTAGCCATGTGTAGGATTAGACTTTGGGCTTGTTTTCAGAAATCTCAATCCTTCAACTATATGAGATAAGTAATGATTTTTTGAGGGAAAACATGGAAGATTTCTGGTTCATAGCCTAGACCTTGAACTGAGAATTCAAGATTCTAAGCTCATTATTTTCTTTTCCCCAGTTTTTGTGTGGGTGTGTGTATAACCAACAACCAACTTCACAGTCCTTATACTCTTTCTTTCCTCTAAAAATCTGGCCTTCGATAAGCACTTAACTCCAGATGACAAAAATTTATCTCATGGCGCATCCCCACAACTGCGAATGAGGTTTGTCCAACCCAAATAACATGACCAAGAAGGAGTGGGAATGGAACCCTTTCATGGGACACCAGGTGTTGTTGGTGGAAGGTGACAAATGAGAACACAAGCGAAACATCCAGCCACCCTGTCCACAGTCAGTCTTCTTTGCAAAGTTCAGTATAAAATGTAGTGTACTATTGCCATTATTTATAAGCTCCTTCCCTGAGAGTGAGGCTAATAAGGAGTGGGTCAGAGGTTAGGACAGGGAAAGAGGTAAAGAGGTAGAAGAGAATATAAAGGTACAAAGTACTTGACTGATTTGGAGAAGAGCTCAACAAGAAGATGAAAGCAGAACAACTAGGCAGGAAGTGAAGACAGAGGCTCTGCCTACCCTGCAATTTTCTTTAGAACTATAACTAATAATAGTTGAGCCGATGTCATCACATCCACCATTAAGTTTTGAAAATAAATAGAAAAACTTTTCACATTAAAAATACCCTACAATCTGAAAGAGAAATCATGTTAGGTCACGTATGTGTGAATGATAATAAGTTCTGTCCTGAAATAAATGCGAATTCTTATATTCTGGCATTATTTTAGTAATAAACACTGTTACTTTAATGATTTTTGTTCCTTATTTTCACCCTATTTTCATGTTTTTGTCAGAATGGGATCTCGTATGCTACTTTCTAAAGGGAGTATCACTAAACTTTTTCTTCTCACACACCACAATCATTTCTAGGGTATTGAAAGTTGTGAAGTTATTTTCCCAATGGCAGTATCTTGATGAATATTATTTATGATTCATATGTCAATGGCATATTTTAGGGACTTCACATAACTCAAGTTATATAATTTTGGGTACTACCTATAAAATGCTCCAGCATCGGCAAATATTAATCAAGGCTCTTGTGAGTCCCAAAACCTTAACCAGTTGCTATGAAATCTCAAAATAGAGCTTTATCAATTCTTGAGTAGACTCAAATTGGATGAGCTGGGTAATGGAAGCATCTGGCTTTAACTTCTGTTTTTCTGAAGTTTTACCATAGGGATTTTTATAATGACTCTGCTTAACCTGATTTTCATTTGTCAGTGTCAGCCTCTTCTGTGGGAGTCTTTAGTTTATCTTCTGTGACCTGCTGGTCATTGAGCAGAGCTAAAAATATGAGAATACCTTTTGAGGCTTTAGTGTCAGGTAAGATCTTCAAGAAATAAACCTTAAACATCTGCTCTTAAATTCTCAAATTCCCATCTTGCTTAACTATCAGACTCATATGGATCAATTCAGTGACACCATGCAATTTTTTTTAAAAGAAGCAGCTCTGACATATTATTATATATTGTCCTTTCAAACTGACTTTGCAGCTTAATACTATATTTTTATATTGCAGACAACTGTGAAGAGACTTGAACATTAGGCCTAAAAGTTTGTATTTAATTTGGTGAGCAATGGAACAGTAAGATCATAAAAGGTTGCCATGACAAAATTTTTGTAAATACAATTTCATCTTTTCTCTGGATTAAGAAATCACCTGGAACTTTAAGCAGACTGCTGTTTGTCTATTGATATCCATTTTAGGCTTCCTTTATAGTAATGGGATATTCAGTGAACCATTTGACCAACCAGCCTCCATCATATTTAAATGTGACCATGTGAAGTAGTCTTTACCAAAATACAGTAGACCCTCCATAGTTGACCACCTCCCTACACTGACCACCTCAAGTTGACTTAATTTTCATAGACCAGACATGTACTATGTGTACATGTCAGTACAATAGACCTATTTCTTTATGTTGACCGTCTCCCTACGTTGTTCAGTTAGGTACAGCTCCTTGGGTGGTGGACTTAACAAAGGTTCTATTATATATCACTTAAAGAGAAAGAACTTTCTCTCTTTTGGTTTCTTCCTTTATCCTGCTACCTGGGAAATAGTAGACAGGTGCAGAGATAGCTTTGAATCTATAGCTGCTCCAATGATCAGAGAGAAACAACAAGAAAAATGCGAACTTTCTAGACAATTTGCAATATGACTATTGTAAGAAAAAGAAATAAACTTCTATCACATCTGAGCCATTTTTAAATTTAGTTATCAGTAAAAGCAGCTCAACCTGTATCCTAACTAATTTAATCTAGCTTTATGCATGCAAGTAACTGTTCTCTAGTATGAAATGTTCTCTGTGAAGAACAATACAAAGTATAAATATGATAGCTTTAGTAAAAAAAGACCTCTTATGGTATTTATTCTTTCTGCATATGATTTATGACAATGACAATAGCAGATAAGGTGAGTGGGTCTATACTGCATGATTTTTTTCATACATTGTTTCCTGAAGTTCGTACAGTCTTTTACTATTATTATAACACTCTCCATGTTCATGTCCACTCTTAATATAATTTATTTAATATTTACTTTAAGTTGACTTTATATAACTAATTTAAACAAAAATGGATACAATTTGGAGTAGACAACATTTATAAAAATAAATGCATTAACCTAACACACAAAAATTAAATTAAGGCAAAATGCTACTGCCTGCCAAAGCCCTGGGCCTGAGGCATTATCTCTATTTATTTAAAGAGATTGGTTAGATTTAGAGGCACATTTAAGACACTCTAGCAAGAAGTTGAAACTTTCCTTTTGGTATAATCAGTAGAAAGGTAATTGAAAGGGAAAAATCTTTATTTCAGGGAAATTAAATTTTATATAATGCTATTGGAGTAGCATTCAGGAGTACTCACTGCACACTTTACAGAACTCTGTCCTTTCCTTTTTTCATAAATAAATGAGAGATAGTAATAATCAGAAAAAATATTGGGGTGTGGAGTGTCAGCCGTGTTTTAGCCCTAGTGGATAGTATCCTTTCAGTCTATACCTACTATTGTTTTGAAAAATCAATGGAAAGATAGTCAACTAAGTGGTAGTAGTCCCTGCTACTTGTTACATTTTCTCAAAGTTTCGCTTTTGAATTAGACATTAAATAATTTTTAAAAGTAACTCCAGCCAGCTAATGTATGATACCAAGAGTAAAATCATGATTTTTATGTAACATAATTGTGGACTGAGCCTGAAATAGATGTCAGGAGCAAACTAGCCAAGCTTGAATGGACATTTAATCTTGGACATGAAAATAATATGCATCATTAAAGAACCAGATGAAAAGAGACTGGGTCAATAACAGGCAAATACCGATTTGTTTAATTTGAATGGTTTCTGATTACAGAGCATTTTACAAACCTTTGAGTAGTATTTGTTTGGAAACTGTGAGAATATGATGATGTGTGTGTAAATGTGTTGCCTGCAAAAGTGGAGGAGTAAAAGTGCTGCCTATGAAGAACAACATGGTGTGGGCAGATGTTATAGGAGCCTCCCAATGGGGCATCTCTTATACACTGGGTCATCGAGAAAGGATTGATTATTTTATTGGCATAGATTTGTCATTAACAGGAACAGCCATAGTACATCATATGAATGTTTCTAATTGTAATTTATAGTTCTGGATTTACACTCACAAAAATCCTTTTTTCCATAGTGCTTCCTAAACAAGTGTGAATTTCATTATTTCAGGTTCTTCATTTAGCATTTGATATTATAAATCCCTCACAGAGGAAAAACTTTAAAGAAACTTAAGAAAAATTTTATTCTCTGTTTTTATTCTAAAATTCGTCTGGATTTTCATAACACCACAATGCTTCCCTAATTTAAACATTAGATGTGTGCCAGATAGCTGCATATTCACGTATTCATCATAATCTATTTTCTTAGACTTCATTACCTACCCTTGAGTGCTGCTCTGTAATTAGTTTCTAGCCAATGGAACGCAGGAGAAGGGTTATATGCCACTTTCAGTGTAATCCATAGGAGTAATTGCATCATCTTCCCTGACTTCTCTCTCTTCCCATATCAGCCAACTGGGTTTCTGGAGCTCAGTTGAGAGCTAAAGAGTTCTGAGGAGATGGTGGAAATATGGAACACAAGGAGCCCTCTCCCACCACTGACTGGAATTCATGAGAGCAAGAAATAAGCCTTCATTGTGTTAATGCACTGTTGTTTTGAGGTTGTCCCTAATCCAATGCTGCTTGTTATGATCAAAAGTACCAGATGACAGATGATAATTTTAAAGCTGAAGCAGAACTGGAGGCTGTGATTTAAACCAGGACTTTACCTGACAGATCTCCATGCAAGCCTACACAACACACAACCACCATATGGTGCAAACAGGAAGGAGAGTAACGCCCTTTCCACACTCTTTTCCAAGACTTTAGGATCAAGCTCTTCATTCCAGGCTAAAATCTCAAGATCAAGAGAAAAAAGATAAATGTCTCTAAATAAAATAATCTAACATCTACTTTGAGACAGACTTTAAATTATTTATCCAAGATCATTGATTTTTACTCAGTAATTAAATTGGGACTATAACCTAAGTCTCCTAAATTTCAGGCCTGGTGATTCATTTTTATAGGTCATTAAAATCAGCTCTATTCTGAAGTATTTAAGAATAATTATGAAGTATAAATTGTCAAGGAACTTATTTATTTCTAAGATATCTCTGGTAGATTATAAATGACCTCACATTCTTAGCTATTCCACCATTGAGACATAGAATCTAAATCCCCTCTCTTTGAATTGGTCTAACCCTTCCTGCTTGATCAAGACTACAGAAAAAAAGGGCTTCCAAGTTTAAGGAATAATAATCCAGAGAACCTTCCACTTGGTTCTCTGGGAGAATCTCTTTATGAGAGCTCTGAGTTGCCTTCTAAGTATAAAAGTTTGATTTCCCCAAGCCTGTTGGCCAGATGGTCATGTGTAGAACCTTAAGTCAACTGTTCCAGCCAAGCCCAGCTTTCCATCCATCTTTGCCAATGTGCCAGCCTATTGCAAGTGAAGACATTTTGGACTCTTCAGCTCAGCTCATTAGATCACCTGAAAACCACAAATTGACCTCAGTTGATATTACATGGAACAGAAGAATTGCCCGTCTGAGCCCTGTTTGTCCTCCTGACCCAAGAAATTATGAGATATGACAAAAATGGTACTTGGTTTAAGAAGCTAAGTTTTGGGGAAATTTTTTTTGATACTGACAGACACCTTGTGACTGAGATATTCTCTACTGTATGGTGTACTGATTAAAAGCATGCAATGGAGCCAGTCTGCCCAGGTGCAAATCCTGACTCCACCATTAGCTAGTTGTATGAGTGAGAACAAATTACTTAACTTTATGTATCTCAGTTGCCCAACTGTAAAATCTGGATAAAAATAGGGTCTACCTTATAATGGGGATTAAACAAATTAATAAATCATTAGAACATTGAAAATAATATATGAGGATTAGTTTTAGTCTGCTTGTTTTATTTCCTCACCGTAATACAATTCTTCTTTTCTCTGGTTGCCTCAGTAGGATACTGATGTATTAGTTTATCAATCCTAACAATTTGGAAATCCCCCCTGACCACAGAATTGGACATTTGGGCAGCAAAAATGAAGCAGCAACCAGAGAGGTCCGTATTAGTTTCCTGAGGTTGCTGTGACAAATTAGCACCAACACAGTGACTTAAAACACTAGAATTTTTTTTTTTTTCTCACAGTCTGGATGTTAGAAGTCCAAACTCCATTTCACTGAACCAAGATCAAGGTGTGGGTAGGACTGTGCTTCCTCTGGAGGCTCTGGTGAGCATCTGACTTGCCTATTCCAACTTCTGAAATCGGCAGTCATTTCTCTTTGAAGATCATCTTAGTGAGGCAGAAATGACAGACAGAGAGGTCATAGTGGGTTCTAGACTTTCCTTGCTTTCCAGTAATAGCTTAAACAGAAGCAAACCTCAAAATCTTAGGTCTTGTTAGGCCACAATTTTAGAACTAGAGGACCTACAATAATATAGATGATAATTGTGTCCTATTTTTGGTAGGTTAGATCTCAAGTGCTATCATTTATTTTGAAGGTGCATACTAATTTAAAAATATTCAATACAGGGAAGTACAAAGAAAAAAACAAAAAGATTACTTTTACCATTTTAACCTTAGATGAATGTCATTCCAAACAATAAATAGGTAAACAGAAAGAAGATGAATGAAGGAAAGGATAAATTTACAGATAGATATGTAAAAGTAATTTCATAAATAAATAAATATTTGGCAGTAATATAGCCCTTAGATTTTTTGTGTTCCAAAAGAATTCAAATCTCATTTTTGCTTAAACAGAGAGGATTTTAACATTCAGTATAAGAACGTATTAAAAGAAACCAACTTGAATGCCTTCCCAGCCATTTCTAATCTTCATAATTAATGAAGTTTTTCATTATTTAAATAAAGAACTGTGATGAAACCATTTATGTGAAGTAGCAGTTACATATTAAACTGAATTGTTACTAGGAGTGGGCAGTATTTAAGAATTTATGTACACTATAACATTAAATGTTAATGAACGTGTTTTTTAAATAATGCACTTAGCCATGATTTTGCTTCCTAATTAGTATGCCATTTGATAGTGCTGGGGGAAAAAACGCTTTACAATACATTATCATGCTTTTGCTTTCACCACTAAAAGCATTAATGTATATGTTAACAATCCAATTTATACACTTTCCTGTTTGTTTTACACTCACCGGTAACACCATTCTCCGTCCTGGTTGTGTCCTCATCACAGGCTTCTTCCTTGATCCCTCACCTTTTGGCTTGGTTACTCCTTAGTGCCTCAAGCTCAAGTCCAATTCCCTGTAAGGAGGTCACCGAATATGTGGATATACCTTTCTTCATCCTCCTCTTTTTCCTTCCTTTCTTTTTCTTTCCTTCTCTATTGCCTCTTCTCCTTTTCCTCTTCTCTTTCTTCCGGGTTCTGCTTTTCCAGAGGAGTGGAAATGAGCTGAACAGATACCCCAAAGGTTCTGCCATGTTGCTGTAAAATTTTTGTCATTGTATTTAAAAAACACCCCTTCCATTTTGTTCTGTAGGTTGCACACCTCTTGCTGGCAGGGGGGAAAAACACTGGAAGAAGAAAGGCAAGGAAGAAGTAGAGGGCAGTAAGAAGACGGGAGAGATAAGTATGGGAAATTGGGAGGAAAATAAAAATTTGGAATGGGCTTGCAAGAAAAAGACAAAGGTCGTGGTTAAAGTGAGATCCAAGAACTCTGATAAAACATAGGTGAAAGAATAAGAATGGATATTGATACTAATGCCCCATCCCGCCCCTAGTGTTTGTGTATTTTGTTTTAGCATGTTCATCTCCGTCACATTCAGTTTGCTTTCTCTGACTTTTTCTTTATTTTATAAAATTAAATTGTTAATAGACTCCAGCAAATGAAAAACAAAAAACCAAACCAAACATAAATAAATAAATAAACAAATAAATAAATGAATAAACCAGATCACCATCTTTCAAAAGCTCTCTAAATCCAGAGATTGTGACCCAGACCTCCCATGATTATTTCAGCATCCATCCACTCCAAACCTCGCTGCACCATGTGCTGTGAGCTATGTCCAGGGACTCAGGGAGATACAATATGCACTTGACTTTCTTTTCAGTCTTGTCGTTTTCTTTTGTGCCTTAAATATTTCTTACTTACAGATTGTGACTACTCACAGCTTAGTAAGGTAGAATATTCCTTTTTATTCGTTGTGACTAGATATGTAACATTTGCTTTTCCCCTCTCTGAATAAAATGCTCTTCTTAATATGTCACTATTTCTCAAAAATTCCTGTGGTGCAGAGTTAGTTAATCCATTTTAAATTAGTAGCCCGCCTGCCCGCCTTTGGCCCTTCCCTCTTCGCCCTCCCTCACCTTTTTCTTTCTTTTTTTCCTTACTTCCCTTGGGTGATTTTTCTCTGACACAGTATAGAGCTTCCTAGTCCCTCAGCACAAAGGAAGTAGGTGTTATTTCCTGAGGGAGAGACTTATCAACTTTTAGTGTTTGCACATCAAGATCTTATACTGTATATAAATACAAGCTGTGCTCTATGTAAATACAAGGACCTTTTAATGTTCTTAGAGCTGTTTATCCAACTGAATGAAATATACATTTCTGACGGAAATGAACGCTTTACTCATAACCCTGACTTTAGCTTATAATATTTTTCTCACTCCCTCCCCACATGTTGGTGGGGAAAGAGGATGAGCGAGCCTTTTATTCCACTAAGAATGCAAATATGGAAAATAATTTATAAAGCATACATCATAAATATTAATAATGGCTATATGTGCAGCAAAATTTAAACATTTAAAGAGATGAAGTATGATGGTTGAGGGAGATGTGGAGCAATATTAGGAAATGCTATTGTATTATAATATTCTTTCTGTAATTTGAAAAAGCAAATTCTAGCTGGATAATGAAGTCCCAGCATCAGAGAAGAAGCTGATCTAAGTTTTCACATATCAAATATTTATGTTTTAGCGAAAAGCATAGCCTTCCCTTCTTGTTTTGCTTGTCTCCACAAGATTGAAATTTTGAAATTAGCCTTTCTTCTAAGAGTGAAATTACTAACACTCTATGAAAATCTCTCTTCTTATATGGTCTGTCTCTTAAAATGAGTGCCTCTGTGGGATCCTTAGTTTCTTAGAGATATCTTTCATGCACATCATCACCCTGTAACCTGGGCAACAGCAGTAGAGAACCCAGGTTGTGCTACTGCAGAAAGAACAATGACATGCAATGTCACACTCGCCTTAACCAGAGACAATGAGAGTCCTGTCACTCCTGTGGCTGAGGTCAGCTCAGACTGTGAGAACAGCCTGGAAAAGTGGGCTGTAATTCCACACAAATATGTTGTTTCATTACTTGCCTTGTTACTCAAATCATGAACACTGAGGATCTGAGGTTTGTATCTCCTGGTAGGGGAGGAGGAGCCTAGGATATGCAGGCAAGCCAGGTAGCCAGAGAGGCAAGGATGGGGGTTGGGGAGGAAAAGTTATGGAAAAGCACAGAAAGTTTTAGAAATCAAAAAAAGCTGAAATACGCAGGTGAATTCATCTTCCAGAGAGGCCTTGTGTTCAGTGATAACTGAGATCCTAGAATAATAGAACTATTGTAGAGGGGCTCATTGTGTTGTCTCGTTATGTCTGAGAGCAGGACAGGCATTAAAACATTCAGAAAACTATAAATGAATGGGAAAGGATGTGGGGCATGAGAAAGCCTGGAAATTAAAATTAGTCAAGCTAACTTTCTTTCTTTTTCTCTTATTTTTCTCCATGTTCTTTTTCTAAATCCTTCTGATTATGTAAGATATTTATTCATTGCAGAAAATCTGTAAAGTGCAGAAATGTACAGTAAGAAAGAAAATGAATTGCAATCTACCATTAAGACAACCAATAATACCAAGAACATTTTGGTGCATTTACTTCTTAATCATTTCTATTTGGCTTTTATATCTTGAAATGTCGTTTAGTTTTAGTTTTTATCCAAGTCATGCGTACACAGGGCTTTAAGAGAATAGGAGTTTTGCAAAATTTGTTATGAAAAATGGTATTTCAAGTTTTAATGGATTCTTTTGATATTAACTACCTTTAAATAACATGTTTGACTTAAAAAAAACCCTCAGTTTTAGGCATTATCTCTTTTTTATTTGTACAAATTGGTGGTACATGTGAAATTAATGATCAAGCCAATGTGTTCAGGGTGTGCCTTATCTGAGCACTACATATTTTTGTTAATAGTCACCCAAACTCTCCTATGAAAAGTAAAATTTGTTCCATTTCCCTTAAAGCTTGTTTGACCCCTTTAACCTATTTCTCTTCTTCTTCCCATTCCTCCACTACCCTCCCCAGTTTCTACTACCTGTTTTTCCACTCTTTACCTCCATGTTATCAAATTTTTATTTCCCACATATAGGTGAGACAAGGAATACGTATCTTTTTGTGCCTAGGTTATTTCACTTAAGACAATGACCTCCATTTCCATTCATATTGTCGCAAATAACATGATTTCACTCTACTAATGTATCTTTGCTATTGGGAATAGTTCTGCAGAATCATAATCACTTTAATATGTTGATCTCTTCTCTTTGGGTAGATAACTAATAGTGGGATTATTGGATCACCTGGTAGCTCTATTTCTAGATTTTTCAGAAATACCCATACTGTTTTTCATAATGGCTATACTAATTTACATTCCTACCAACGGTGTGTAAGAGTTCCCTTTTATCCACAGCCTCACCAACATCTATTATTTTTGGTCTTTTTAGTATTAGCCATTCAGACTGGGGTAAGAGAATATCCCATGTGGTTTTGATTTGAATTTCTGGGATAATTAGTAATGTTGAACATTTTTTCATATACCTACTGGCTATGTGCCTTCTTTCCAACAATTTCTGTTCTGTCCTTTGCCCACTTTATTTTTATTTTTTATTTGTTTGGAGACAGAGTCTCACTCTGGTACCCTGAGTAGAGTGCTGTAACATCATAGCTCACAACAACCTCAAGCTCTTGGGCTCAAGAGATCCTCTTGCCTCACTTCTTCCATTTTTAGTAGAGCTGGGTGTCACTCTTGCTCAGGCTGGTGTCAAACTCCCGAGTTCAAGAAATCCACCTTCCTCAGCCTCCCAGAATGCTAGGATTACAGACTTGAGCCACCGTGCCTGGCTTATCCTTTGCCCACTTTTTAATGAGATTATTTGTTTTTTGATGGTGAGTTGTTTGAGCTCCTAATATTTTCTGGATATTTGTCCTCTGTTAGATGAATAGTTTGCATGTATTTTATCCCAGCCAACTCTCTCTATAGACTCTGTTTCTTTTGCAGCAGAGAAACTTTTTAGTTTAAGTCCATTAAAATAGTTTCTCCATTTTTACTTTTGTTGCCTCTGCTTTTGAGGTCTTAGTCACAAATGCTTTGCTTAGATCAATGTCTAGGAGAGTTTACCCTAGGATTTCTTCTGGTATTTTTATAGTTTGGGATCTTACGTTTAAGTCCTTAATCCATTTTAGTTGATGTTTGTATATTGTGACAGATAGGGACCAGGTTCACTCTTCTGCTTGTGGCTCTCCAGTTTCCCTAACATCATTCTTTGAGGAGGGGAATGCCATCAGGAGCTCCTGCAAGGTGGAAATATGGGAGCTACTGTTTCCAGGGCAGATTGTTCATGCTCACACACAAGCAAGGCTGCCTCTTTGGGCTTGTTCTAGAGAAAAAGAACTCAGTAAGGAGTAAGGTCCAGGAAATGCAGACCTACGTGGGCACACCTGCCTCCACCTAGAAGCTCTGAGGAATGATGGGAGGAGATTGGGGTCTCCTGTTTCTTCTCTCTGTTTTCTGAGCCACAGACTGTATGCTTCCCTTTTCTCCAATCAAGCCAATTTCTTTACCCCTACTCTGTGACTTTGTGAACTTTTTCCCAAAACCTGGTTCATGTTGGAGTTGGGGCAGGGTACAGAAGGGGCCTACTTTGTGTAACAGTGGTCACACACACACAAAAAAAAATCATAATTTTTAGTCTTTTTATGGCATTAGAAAGTACTCGCAATGTTACATACCATAAAAACCATGCAAAATTATAAAACTTTATATTTAGCATATAATAGTGATTTTTTTAAAACATAAAGGTACATGTATTTATTTCCCACTTAACGCTCAAGGCGGAGGTGAAGAGGCATAGTCCCAAAGGCACGTGGTGGGGATTTCAATGGGCAATATTGTAATTTGTCATGAGAACTTTAAAAGTCATAGGTATTTTCTGAAAAAACTAAAAATAAAGTAAGCATTTAATTATAACTAAACTTTCTGGATTTTCTTATTAAAATGAAATTAGAGTAGTTAAGGGTTTCGTTAAAGGTAAACAACACAAAAATGTTCCGTATGAGAGTACAGTTCTGTTTATCCCTCTAGCTAAATACATTCTAAATGTAAATTTTCTCTAACTGCAAAAGGCAGCAAAAAAGAAAATGCTCCAACTGTGTGTTTCTCACTAGCACTCTCTAAACACTCTCATCCATTCCAAAGCTACCAAGAGCCAACGCAGTTCAGTTCTGGCAACCTGCACTTACTATTCTGTGAGAGAGATTGAGTGGTGGGCTGAGGTTGGATGGGGTAGAAAGTTAGTTCTCATGACAACGCAAGAAAGAAGGCAGAGGGAAAGGAAGTGGAGAGGAGATGGATTCTTGCCACTCCTGAGTCATACATTTGTGCCCCACGCTCTACTCCTGATCCTGGAGGTGTCTCACGGGATATGTAGACGTGTAAATGGCTTATATCCCAGAGCTGTTGAGAGTGAGGACTGGGGCTTGCTGACTGGAGCAGGTGATGAGCTTTTAGAATGGCTCGGAGGCAGCACCTCACAAACAGTGTCTCTTTTCCCAAGCACACTTCTTAATGGATCTTGCTGCAGGAAGTCTCACAAAGGAGAAATGCAAGCTCCATGTTTTCTCTGAGATAGGACTTTTGCCTGGTGAGCAATATCCATCCAGTAAAGGTTCTCTCTCTTTGAACTTTATGAAATTATTTTTTAATTGTGAGAGGGTAAAAGCATACATACCTTAAAAGTACTATTTTTAAAAAGAAAAAACTTATATAAGTACTTACCGAGGAAGAGATTCCTGTTTGTGTGTGCATACACACACACACAGACATACACTCACACACACAGAGAACCCTTACCTTAAATAAATCATTAGTTGCAGGGTTCCACATGGCTCAGTCTGTATAGTGAGTCATTTTTAAAGAAGAACGACCAAGGACCTCTAACTCGTTAAAAAGGAAACACAAATCATTTCTCGAAGGGTATATGAGGTCGGACAAGTAAGGGAGAATACTCATTCTAGAAAAAGTGCTACACACCTCACTGTTGAATATCAGTGCGGTCACCTTAGAAGTCCTCCCCTTGGGAAGCTATGCACCGACGCCAGTGCCTATTTCACCCTTCAGAGTACGTTTGAAACTCTTTTTCTGGTAAAGACCTTCAGAGGTGTCATCATACGAGGTCTGATAATTACGTTTGCGAACTCATCCTAGAAAAAAGTATTATATGCCTCATGGCTGAATATCACTATAGTCAGCAGATGGCAGAGGGGAGTGCTTCAAAGGTGACCATATAGCACATAAACATACTATAGATTGTGTCTTTTTAAATTTTGTATTATTTACACACACCATTCTCAAATTTAAAGTAAATTACAAAAAGGAGAATCATACCTATTCATTTTAGAAAATTATGAAAATATTAAAACGTTAAAAATTAAAACTAAATTAATCGTAATCCCACCATTGGGAGTTACTGGCTATAAGGATTTTCATTTGTTTCTCTACACTCTTTGTGTATGTGTAATTAATAGAAGCAATAGTTATGAATATGTGTGCCAAAGAGGGAAGAGATAAGAATTGAGAACATGTATCTCTGTAAAATAAACTGCTAGGAAAGAAGGAGAATGAGAGGGGAAAAAAGTGGCTGTGGTTAAGACTTGAGAAATCTGAAGGTTTTAGTGTATGTGATGCTTCAGAGGCGCTCATAAAAGTAAACCGCCTCAGCCCAGTCCCTTAATCCTCCATTTCCTTCCCAGAAACAACCCATATCAAGTTGGTTCTTCATAATCAAATGTAAAGCCTTACATTTGTTAGACACAAGAGAATATGTTGTAAATACTCATTGAAGTAGAATTTTATCCCTTAAATGATCTTGGAGGTCATTCTGAATCTCATACGCATGCACTAGTATCACTATTTTTATTATTATAGCTTTGTCAAGGATTTTCTTATCTGGAGGACTATCGCCTCTTTTTACCCCCACCCATCCACAAAATTTTAGAACCTATGCTTACGTATTCATTTCCCATATAAATTTTAGAAAATGTTTATTTGATTTTAAAAAGTGTTGAGAACATTTTAATGGAAAAATCATTAACCTGTATTGATTTTCGAATGGATATCCGTCTGAGTCATTTTGTCCTTGCCTTCTTTCAAGTTTTCCCTTGTGCTCTTCCGTAGCATTTTAAAGGTTGCTCATACTTATGTCACACATTTCCTGTCAAAGCTATTCCTAGAAATGTTCAACTTTGTTACTGCTCTCATCTATGGGTAATTTTCTCCCATTAAATTTTCCGACTATTTTGGCTGGGTATAGTGGCTCACGCCTGTAATCCCGGCACTCTGGGAGGTCAAGGGGGATGATCCCTTGAGCTCAGGAGTTCCAGACCGGTTTGAGCAAGAGTGACCACGAGTCTACTAAAAACAGAAAATATGAGCTGGGCGTTGTGGTGGGCGTCTGTAGTCTCAGCTGCTGGGGAGACTGAGGCAGGAAGATCACTTGAACTCAGGAGTTCGAGGTTGCTGTGAGCTAGGCTGATCCCAAGTGAGACTGTCTCAAAAAAATAAAAAAAATCTGTTTTGAGAAACTTTTCCTTTTAGTAGACATGTACTTAAATTTGTTGATGTAACAGACATGTTTGGCTTTATTTGTGATATACTTTGGTGTATGTGTCTTCTGCTTTTCACCCTTTGTATATGACCTGTGTTTGCTTGATTTGGTATATGTATTTATAATATGTAATGATATGTATATGTCTGATAATATGAAATGTTTGCAATCTGTACATAGTTATCTAGTGGTTACTATGGTAACTAACTTTTATGTAATATAATCTTCTTCCTACATCGTTAGCTCTAGAAATGCTAGTTATAGTATTGTTTTTATATTATCATAGTACAAAAGTTGCATGCCCCTGTTTAACCCTCATTCCTGGGGTTATTTTGATTTTAGACCAACATTGTAGGGTATTCAATGCTCTGCCAGTTATTTTCTTTTTATATACAATTTATTAATTTTATAAGAATATGACTCATTGTTCAAAATTTTATGTTCATTTCCCTAGAAATTTGCGTATGTTTTCATTCTGTAGTTTCAGATCTCTCATAATGTCAGAAAAACATTCTTAAAGCTTTTTCAAAAAGCAATTTTTCTCTTCTTCATAAGTCACCAATAATGCATGTTAGGGGTCCTTGCCTATTTAATTGTTATTTCTATTTTTTAATGCAATTTTTTTTCTAGAAATACAGCATACGTACATAAAAGTGAGCAAATTATGAATGCATGCTCCATGAATAATGAGTAACGTATCTGTGTAATTACCATCTACAATTTCTTAGTTTGTATTCAGCAGTTTTTTAAAATTTTCTTTCAGCTGCTTCTTTCATGTGTAATGATTTTACTATCTTCTTTCACACCACAAGTTTATTTTTTTCTCATTTCTTATAAGAAAATAAGAAATGAGAATTTCTCACGTGTCATATTTCTTACTTAGTTTAGTTTTATAGAGGGCGTATTTTCATTACTTTCTTTTGAGCTTTTGGAAATATGTTTGATGGCAATTTTAATCTTCTACCTTGAGACATTTTCAGTAATATAATCTTCATCTGTATTATTTGTTCTTCATTTTGTTTTGTGTATTTTGCATGAGTTAGATATTGGTTTCTGTAGGATTATTATTAATTATCAAATACGATGAGTTCTACCTGGATGAATTATTCATACAGAGATTTATATGTGAGAAGAGCAAGTTCAGTGCTCTGGGCTGGCAAGTTTTGTCTAGTTCAAACAGTAGATTTCATGTCATCGATTTTGAGACTATCTGTATATATGAGCTTGTTTAGTTTTTTCTTTGGACTAAATTGAAAAATATTAGATAGATATAGATATGTATCAGTGAGGCTTCTACAGATAGCCCATAAGTTCCAGTTGTGTTGTCACAACTATTTTGTAAGATACCACACTCTGAAGTTGTGAGCTTTTCTGAGAAACACGTAATATCTCTTGATATCCAATCTGAACTTGATCAAGTTTTCATTGCACTTTTCAACCCTTTAAAAAACATATATATATATATATATGTATAGCATGATAGCTGTACCCTAATTTCATCAAATGTGGAAATTCAGTTTCAGCTTCACATCCTCCCTGACGTTTTGGAGTAATGGAGAAGTACTCAGATATACTCTATCTTCCTAAAAACTGACCTTTGGAATTGTTTTTTATTCCCCTTGAGAAATTAAACAGAAAACTAACTTTAGTTATGTTATTTTGATCATTATTTATATTTATAGATCTTTGGAGATGATAGCTTGCATCTAGTTCCTTTGTCTTCTGGTTTCTGCTGCTTTGGAAGACAGGAAATAGGCGGAGAATGCTAAGCATAATTGTTTTCTGATTATAAAAAAAAAAAAAAACAAATTAGAGCTGATTGTATCCATAATCAAGACCCTCTCCACTGGTCACACACACCAGAAGCAGATCTTATTCAAAGTGCTTAAGAAAGGAAGAGAAAGGGATTATACGGGTTCATTTCTCCCATTCCTTCAACAACCCCAACCGATATCTCTCTCTTGGCTTTTCCTTTTATCATTCTTTGGTGTGAGAAAGAGCAAACATTCACCCTTCAGTGACGGGGTTGGCAAACTATGATAAATAACCCAAATACAGTGGGGTGCTTGATTTTGTAAATAGTTTTCCTGGCACAGAGACTTTTTTGTTGGTTCTCACGACACTTTCTTTTTCTTCTTTCTTTTTTTTCTTTTCTTTTCTTTTTTTGCAGTTTTGTGGCCGGGGCTGGATTTGAACCCTCCACCTCTGGTATATGGGGCGGGTGCCCTACTCCTTTGAGCCACAGGCACCGCCCAACACAACACTTTCTTTATTGTGCATGGTTGCTGTTGTGCTGCGTCAGATTTCCATAGTTGTGCCTAAGACTGGCCATTTCTAGTACTAAGTATTTGACCTTCTCCAGAAAAAGTTTACTTAATTCTGTTTTATGGCATTAATTTTTCAATGTAATCTAAATCATTCTGGATGCTTTTTAAAAAATGCAGTTTCCTGGGTTCCACTCTTAAAATATTAATTTCAGTAAGTCTATGGAGGCCTAGGATTTAGCCACTTTGAACACATCATTCAAGTACTTCTGGCTCAGATAACCTTAATCCAAATATTGAGAAACACAGCTTCATGGTCAACAAGGAAACTCAAGAGGTAGGTAGTTTTTAGGGCACAAAAACTCAAGAGGTAGGTAGTTTTTAGGGCTTATAGTATGTCTATTCCTTTTCCCCAAATTAAAACCAAACCTCAGATGCCCCTTGTCTTTTGGACAAAAGGTAAAGTTCTTGTCTTTAGAAACTTTCCCTTTTATTGAGACAAATATATTTTCAGAAATTTCACAAAGAGACTCTCAAACTAGAGATTAAGACATACTTGCAAGAGATTTGGAGCAGTGATTCTGCAACTCATCAGTCATGTGTTCAGGAATAAATTTGGGTTTGTTCCTGCTCATATAATTTTACAGGCACTAGACTAATTTGTTTTCAAAGTTTATATCTTGTTATTGAATAGTTTTTAAAGAAAATTTCCAGCAAAATAAATAGAATAATTTGATTAGTTTTCTTTTTTTTTTTGTAGAGACAGAGTCTCACTTTATGGCCATCGGTAGAGTGCCGTGGCCTCACACAGCTCACAGCAACCTCCAACTCCTGGGCTCAATTTTGATTAGTTTTCTATCAACTTTTCACTAAAATTTACTTACTATGACATGAATTCAATATTGAGTTTCTTCTGTTCATACCTCCAGAAAGGAAATTATTGTTTAACAAGAACATACACAGTTCCTAGTATTTAAGACTTTGGTTTTAAGTGTAATTTTGCCTTGATCATCAGCTAGTATACAAAAGTGTTGTTTACAGCAAAAGTTCTGAAGATACTGTGTTATAAGACTTTTCGCCAAACAATTCTGGAGAAAAAAGGAATCCCACAGGCCTTGTTTTAAAATGCACATTCTGAGAAAATTCTCCTAGAGAATTCTGACTTGTTAATCTGGAATAGGTTTCAAAATCTATATTTTTAACAAAAACTACATGATTCTTACAATAAGGAAAGTTTAGGAAATGTTGCAAGGTTAGATTTTACAAGTCAAAAGTGATCATTATAGACTTTTTTTTTTTTCATTTAGGAATTACCAGAAAAATAAAGTGGGCTATTCTCAGGTATCTTGTGGAAAGATTCTCCTTATTTCTTCTCATACAGATTTCTGCAGCTGGTGAGAGAATAGAGATGTTTAATTTGGGTCTGTGCCATCATTTCAGCTCTTTGGCTGTTTGGTGCTTGCAACATTTTGCTCTGACACGCTGTTTTTAGAAGGGCTAGTTCTGTTACATACAATTTAATCCATCTTTTAACCTTCTCCTTAAAAAAAAGCTGAAATGTAACCTTCCCCCCTCTGCCCTTTTTATGTATTTCATTCTTGTGACTACTATATTGATATGTAACACCTATATAAATAATTTTATGCATAACTTCTCTTTATAGGCATATGTATAGACAAAAATATCTGTTTGGTGGGTGTTTGGAATAAGTGAAACATTTTCAAATTGAGGAGGGAGAAGATTCCATATGGTGTTTTAACCAGAAGCAGGAAAGGCATGTATAGTTTGAAAACATTCTAAATATTACATATTTTTATTAGTAAAACAAAAAAAAAATTCTATCCTTTTCATGAGTTCAGCTAAAAAGGTACAACAGACTTTTCTTATTACTGGTGATAAGTGGAAGACACAATTTTATTTTTTATTTATTTTTATTTTATAGATTTAGGGACCTAAATCAGTTTCTTTACATGGGTATATTGTGTAGTGGAGAAGTCGGGGTTTTTTGTATACTTCACCCAAATCGTGTACATTACACTCAATAGATAAATTTCATCCCTCACCAATCTCCCACCTTTTGGAATCGCCAACATCTATCATTCTACTCTGACACACTGATATTTAACTGGAATCAGCTGCTTCTTGAAGGAAATATGAGGAGGAAAATTTAATTTTAACAAAATAAGATATGGTTTAAATCTTTTGAAACTAAGATACGTGTCTTCTAATGTTCTTTCCAAAATTATTTCTGTGAGTTTTAAAACATTCAAATGTCTTATTATAAAATACATTATTCTAATTATTTCTTTTTTATTTTTCTTCCTTCTATGTGCAAGTTTTATCATTGTATACATAATTAATAATTTAATAATACAATATTATTATTATACATTTAATAATACAATATTAAAGTGAAATTTTTTAAAAGTTCTGCTTACTGCTAGGACAAAGAAAGCTGAAAAGAATGGGGCTTTCATCTCTAAATTGGAAATAAATGAATAACAAATGACAATCATTATAATTTTTCTTGAACTAATCAGAGAAATAAAGACAGAAGACACCAAGCAGTCTGAAATCCACAGAGGGACAACCTCCCTCAAGAAAACAAAGGTGTGTCAACCTGATCACCTCTGGCAGAGCAGGGGAGGAAGAGGTGTCGGCCATTCTACTTACACACTGACAGAAGAAATGGCATGTTGACTTATCTCAGCCCGTACTATTCTACCTAAGTGTCTGACATTCAGCCAAAGATTATGATACACAGAAGTGAGAAACATAAAGTCACTCTCAAGATTAAAAAAAATACCCACATGTTGGGAAGAATTAGGAAATTTAATTGTTCTTTCTTATAAAGAGCTTTGGATTTTAGAATAAATAGTTTGGGATTTACAGAAGAGTTTTGAAGATAACACAGAAAGTAATAATGCCTGGTTCTCTTATTGTTACTCAGACCACACACAGCACATATGATACATTGACATGACTAAGACCCCCACTTGGTACATGACTGTGAACTAACCTGATTTTTTTTTTTTTCATGTCCTTTTTCTCTTCCAGGAAGCTTCCTATTTGGTTAGCATTATTCTTCGATCTGTGATGGTTGCTCAGACTTTCTAATAAACAGCAGTTTTGTGGAGGACTGGTCAGATATTTTGTAGAACACCCTTCACTTTGGGTTTTTCTTCTATTTATCTTACAATTAGACTAGGAAGAAGATCACAGAAGTGTCATTCTTGTTACTTCCCACCAAGGGTACCTGGTGGTAACATGACATATTACTGATGGGGTTAACCTTGATCACCTGGCCTAGGTAATATTTTCCAAACTTTTTCCACTGTTAAAGTTAGTGTTTTCTCCCTTTTTATATTCTTCTCTTTGGAAGAAAGTCTCTAAGTATAGTCACAGTGATGGAGTAGAGATTTGATCTCCACATCCTTGAGGGGAGAGTGCCTATATACATTTTTTTCTTCGTTATTTCTACCTATTTTCCATTACAACAATATTGAAATTCTAGGTTTTCATTAATATTCCCTGGAAACAAATGAGCAGATTTTTGTTCAAGTGATGTATTGCGGGAATGTTCTCAGGAGAAAGTGAGTGAGGTATGCCGGGTGAAGCAAGGGGGAAAGCTCTGGAAGACTGTGGGCTGAGCTGCAGACCAGCTTTAAATTGAGCCCAAGGGGCATTCTGAGCATAGTTGCACTATTGAGTTAGTCTGCCTCCCAGGGGTGGACTTTATACCCCCAGATCATTTAGTCATTACCTGAAGGCTGCAGTGTTGTGAGTTGGGAATAATCTCCCAAGTGAGGCTGCTCTTGCTGTGGGTTGTTGGCAGCCGGCACTGACAACAGCTGGAGGGGACATGCACTTGACCTGGTCAAGTGGATGAGGGAGGGAAACGAAGAGCATGTAAGTCATAACCTCTTCTTCTCCTTTCTTACTATGAAATTTAAGTCTCTTTCCCCACCGAAACAGAGTGCAAATGGTATCGCGAGTGGTGGTGGGGCAGTATGTACTGTCAAGGGACTAAAGTCTTATGAGTGCTGTACATATTCCTAGTACATCCTTGACATTGTTAGAATCTGGGACCTTTGATTTCAACAAATGTGAAGTAGACATATTAGATTATTTTGTTTCTTTATTTTCCCAGTATTGATTGAGAACTTCCATGATTTATTTTCATATCTACGATAGGTGCAAAAACATTTTTTATGATGTCTAATTTTAAACTTCTTGAACAATGGAGATAGATGTGTGAGCCATACTGGAGCCTGTAATTTACAGAATTTTGGTACTTAAGGAAGAATGAAGAACAGCTCTTTGTCTCCCTCTCCTGCCTTATGCTCCATTTCTGTGACCCTTCAGTGGAGGCCGGATAGCTAAACATGATGCAGAGTGGATTAGGCTCTATGCATGATCCAGGTTCAGCCAAGCAGAGGCCCCCACGGAGCCACAGCAAGAGAAAAGAAGCATCATTTGGTGGCGGCTGCAAAGGTGAGATATGATCCTGGGTCAGAGGCACTTGACTTCCCTGGGGCAGCTGTGCTGCAAGTTTGTTGCCTTTTCCCTAACACCATAAGTGCCAAGTGGTAGGGGGTGTTGCTGGGACAATCGGTGATGTGACTGGGCATTTCTTATGGTTGCCCTGCATCTACCTTCTTTCCTAGCACTCCCTGGAACTTTACATGGGGCCTGAAAACTTGTAGTAGACTCTCTCTCCTCAAACCATCTACACTGGATTTCACTGGTTATAACTAAGACCACTGACTTAGACAGTGACAGTATCATCCTAAGTACTGGCAAGGCTATTCTCAAAGTGACATCTCAATGAGGTTGCCACACTCTGGATTTTGGTCCTTTGCTTTCGGGTCCAGAAATCCATTCTCGTCATTTCTCCAGGATGAGCAGTTTGACAAACTCATACTATTGAAACTAAAGCTGAAAAAAAATGAGACTGAGGTGGGCACAAGCATGGATTAATTAAATGATTAAGGTATCAGGGAAATGTGTGCCTAAACTGAGGATACATAATCTTAAGCCTCAGTCAAGAAAACTGGAACTGAGTGCGAAGGTTATGGAAATGAACCTTGCAGACACCAAAATATCAATGTTTATGAAGTATCAAAAACAGTAACTGAGGAGGCACAGGGGGAGAGCCAGTTTGTAGCCCTGCCTTTCTGTTTTTCACAGGTGTCCTCAGGGTGAGGGTAAAGGTAAAAGGGCAACTTGAGTGGGATGTCAGCTACCCATCCTAGGATCCTGGACCTGTGTCCTGAAAGTCTGGCTGAGCCCTCCTCACGTATGCCTGTATGTTCTGCATCCTCCATTTGCCTGTACTCATACTTTGGGACTTAGGAATTGCCCCCTTTTGTCTACTTAGAGGTACAGGCATAGCCAATTACAACATGAAATGTCAAATCATAATCAGATGAGTAAATAAAGAGTAAAAGATAAGGACATTTTTATGATCTTGTGACAAATGCCTCAGGTAGCACATTGAAGGACTTGTCAATAGAATTAGAAAGCTTCCAGTTGATTGATCAAACAACATCCCTCAACCTCAGGCAGACATGGATGAACATAATGAAGGTCACATTCATTACCTTTTGTTTGCTAAAGTTTGTACTCCCTTCCTGTGGAGTACAGTACAATCTTGAATCTGCCTCCATCTAAATCTGGAGGGTTGATCAAAGAACCTTCGAGCCACTCATTTTTCCTGGTTAATTCTTAGGTTGTTTTATATGTGGCAGAAGTAGGAAGAGAAGTTCCTTCTTCATTTTTCCCATCAGAAGACCATCTTATTTTCGAGTTCTTGGAGTGAGCCTCATTCAATCCCTCAAGTACTGACAAACAGTAACCTGCCAAGATTCTCAAGAAATATCTACCTACACAGTCTATCTTTAGGCCTTAAGAATGAAGGCTTGTAAAATTTGTCTTTCCTCTAATTTTAAACTTAAATTTTAAGATCTACTTTCCCCCAGCAAATATGAGGGATTATTCTTAGTCATTTTGACTGCACTGTAGCTGGGTTTCAGTTACTTACATCCAGCACATTTTGAAAATAAAATTTCATTTAAAAAAAATATGTCATTTAGATAAAAATATAAAGAAAAACCTAATTCATGGTAAAGAATTTATCTCTTATCCAACCAGTATAGTCTGCCATTTTTAATAAATTTTACTCTAAAAATGATTTGAAGAAACTTGGCATAGTAATAGAGTTTATCCAAATAAATCCTTGCCATCAAGTTTAGCAAAAAGCCAGTTTACACTTAGGATCAGTTTTGTAACTTTTTTTTTTTTTCTAAATAGAAGAAATCACCTCAAAGAAATGTTGCTTTGGGAGTTTGAGACATAGCTAATGGATAGAAAATGAATCTCAAGAATTCCATTGAAAGCTCTGTGTAGAGAGGCCATGGAAGATGCATTTTCCATTCCCATTAGAAAGCCTTTGGCATTGTTAATAGTAACAGGAATAAGTTGTGTTATACTGATTAGAAGTGCATGCTCCTCTAGACTTTATTGAAAAAGAGTTTCCAAAATTTCCTTCCATGATATGCATTTCTGGAACAAAGGTAAATGTAGATAATTTTTAAAGATTGGTTTATAATTGCAATTATGTCATCATTGCTTTATTGTTGCAGAGCTATTCCTCCATTACCCTTGGTAGTCTTTCTTTCTCTTCTTTTGTTCTTTATTTCCTTTTTAAGAAAGCAAGATCAATTTCAGAAAGAACTTGCATAATTTATAATAGAAATACAACAGCAATAGGGAAAAACATCGTTAACAAAATATAAACAATCGCACCAGAATGGAAGAGGAGCAGACGTTTATGTCATAAGTTCTTAGATACAAAAAGTATTGCAATCAAGCAAAAATGTAGTGGTGCTTTATCTAATTCAGGTGAAAGGAAATGCGATGGCGGCAGAGATGGGCCTTTGCCTTGGTGTTTGGTTTATCTCCTTCTGAGAAAGGAACTTACTGTGTCTTTTTTGCAATTGGCACGCAGTACGCAACACCTGATGAGGAATCTCGGAGCCTACGCAGAGACCGGAGAGACCGTTCACATGGTCCTGACCTTGGCTGTCTCCTGTAACAATTGTGTTGAATAGACTGAGCTCCAAAGAAAAACGTTTTTCTTTGACCTCCTCTTCCAAACGTGTTCGTAAGATCGCCCTTTCCCAATCCTTAATGACATTATAGATTCCATGGCTTCAAAGAATGGTCTCATTCTCAACCTTTAAAGAATCTAAATCAGACGTTAATCTCGTAAGCCATTAAAATCTTCTCTTCCTCTGCCTTTGGCCTGATACCGAGGTTGGGGACTCCCAGGGAAGAAAGTTAAGGTCAGTTGTTTCAGTTCCCCGCCACGTCCTCTTTGGTCTCCCCAAGGCCAACATCGCGTTTGGTGCTGTTGTCGTCTGGCCCTCCCTGCCCTCTTTCTGGGAAGGAGTCCAGGCACAGGCTGCGGTTGTCATCTGGCTGTCCCTGCCCCCTGTCAGGGAGCAAGTCCAGGTGCAGGCGGTATTCTGTTCTTCTGAATCCGGGGACGATTTCTGTGCTCTGTCCTTCCTTGGGAAGGGCGCGGCCCTGAACTGCTGAGCAGCCCTCAGTTCTCGCCCCACCGTGGAACACCCACAGCCTCTTCCAACTCTTCTCAAAACCAGAACTGTCAGGGCTGATGTAAGCCGACCCACCGCAGAGAACGTAACCGGTAGGTGAAACTCTGGAGAAAGGGCCCTGGTTTCTCAGGAGAAGCTCACGTTGCTCAAGCAGCCAGCCCGTCTTTGCATTTCCAGCAGTGCCCCGTCGATTGGCGGTAAACACCGAATGAATGACACCACCTGTAATTTCAAATTCCAGAATTCAGGGTTACTACTCATCATCCCATTTCACAATCATCATCACCATTTAGTAGTAATTGAATTTTCCGTGTGTTGAAAACTGTATTGTAAAGGCAGAGGGAAAAGACAGATTTAATAATGGGAAATAACTGACATCCGGTGCCAAGTAAGCGATAGAGACAGCAGCTGTAACATGAGGAGGAGCCACCTAGGGGACAGAAGGCAACCGCCAGGTTTGGCGTTCCTGCACGCACTGGGCTGGCGCCAGGTCAGGAAGGGAGGACAGAACTTAGTTAATGGTCACGAAGGAGGGAAAACAGAGAAAGAAAGGCAAATGGCATCAACAAATGAGGGAAGCACTTGTCCTATGCACAGATGCAAATGCAAATATCCCATGCGTGGATATTCAGGGAACAATAGGAGGAGATGTGTCTAGTGCAAATAGTTGGGTTTCTGTTGGAGAGTACTGAGAGTTAAAACCGGGAGGCCGGCTCTCACATGGTAGGAATGGGGAAGGGAAAATACCATTCAGTGAATAAATTCTTTGGAGTGTCTGATTAGGAATAGACTCCATCTCACGTGCAGGCAGGAATTTCCCACTGTTGCCAGCTTCCTCTGCATCACAAGGCCTTCATTAATTCATAGGACATCATCTGAAGGGTGGAGGATCTACTTTACAGTTTGGGATGGTTTGGGGTACATGTGTGTGTGTACAGGCACCAGGCTACAGCACCTACAGGCTCCTCTGAAATGTATTGCCACCACCTATGGGCTTCTAAACATTTGCTCCTAAAACCCAGGGACACAGCTTTCTTATTCTTCTGCTCTTTTATTTTTGGTGAGTTATCATGTAATGTATTCCTGCTTTGGATAAAGAACATGACAGAGGGTTGTATAGATTGGACAAAACAGGTACATTAGCCTCTTGGTGCCTTAATTTCATATCTAGCTAAATGAAACTATCCAAAACATTTTCTTTCATCTTGGTCATAGTCTTCATGTTATTCTTTCTAAAGTATCTCCCTTTTAAATCCTATCTTGTTCCAAATTAAAATTCTTTGTTCCATTAAAATTTATCCCTTGGTTTCCTGTCCCTTTTCACTGACCTTAGGTTTGGAATTAACCAGTAATGGGAATTTAGGTAAATAAATCCAATAAATAATTTGATTTTATTAGGTCTGTTTTCTAGCCAGTTTGGAGTGAGTAATCTTGATCTGTTCTTTCAGTTAACACCGAAAAAAAAGAAAGTATGTAAAAATCTCTTTGCAAACTATTAGGTACTGTAACTATAAAGGGGGTTTATTATTTATGTTTTATATTTTATTTTTTCTAACTTTGATATGCCCTCAACTTCTTCTAACACCCCCACTTTATGCATATATTTTATTTCCTGGATAAGATTTGGATAAGATTTCCATTGCACTTTACTCTAAAGAAGACAGTAAGAGCACTAAAAATATTTAGCAGCTTCTGGAGTAGTGTCCGTAAGATAGCAGAGGTGGGTGTTCTTTTTTTCTTGTTCTCTATTTCTACACACATGAGGGAAATGGCTTCTATATCTTTCAGCTCTCTGAAATTTTAAAACAGACAAGACCTCATCTGGATGTGGATACGTATGACAAATTACATTATAATCCAAATCTCATGGGCTCCTGTCCAACCTTTTCCAGGAGGATCCCAAACCCTTTTGCAATTTACCCCCTAAGAATCCCTGGGAATCTAGTCAGATAGAACAATACCAATATTTACCTTTTCTTCTTCCTTTTACTGCCCAGTCCCAGATTAATAGGGCTCTTTTTCCCGGACATTCCAAGTTCCATCCTTGCTTCTACTGTAGTTGAACCACTGGAGCTTGGGAGATGCCAAGGCTGCTCAGCATGCTGCTGTGGAGGGGCACAGAGTGCTTCCCTCCCCTTTCTGCCCAGCAGCAGGAATGCTGCTGAGAGCTCACTGATGCAGAGTCTTGGTGAAAGTAGTTTTTAAGTTTTTACTTGTGTATTACACCTCGGTTTCAAATATGACTTTGACTTGGAGACAAATCAGAGTGATAGACCTAAGACCAGATCAGAATTTCCATTCCTTTCCAGGGACTAAGGCTTCCTTCCACAGTCAAGCTTGAGATCTTTGCATTTTTACCCATAAGATGGTCTCTTTCAGATGGTGTTTTGATCTGCTGATGGCAGAACCAGAGTTTCAGTCCATCAGGCATGCCCAGTAGATAGTCTCAAGGTTGGAAAACATTATATTCTTAACCCCTGGCATCGGAATGCTGTAAGAGATGAACCTAGCTTTGGGAAAAATATCTTGATAAGTGCCTGGTAGACAGTGACCTGGGGTAGACACAAAGGCCTTGGAGTTGGCCATTACCAAAATACTTGGTTGCTAATGGGTGCTGATGAAGAGGAGGGAAATGAGAGGGAAGAAGAAAGAAAAGAGACAGGGTGAGATGGGGCTCTGCAAAGGAGTCTGTCAGATGAGGAGGTAGAAAGGATATCTAGAGAATGAGAGGGTGGCGCCTGTGGCTCAAGGAGTAGGGCGCCGGCCCCATATACCAGAGGTGGTGGGTTCAAACCCTGCCTTGGCCAAAAACAACAACAACAAAATAAATAAATAAAAAAAGAGAATGAGAGCAACTTATAGGTAATTTTAAATTGATTACTGTTTGTTTTTGTGTTCTTATTTGGGGAGGGGTTTGGACTATTACAGTGCACAGACTAAAAGAATATAGAAAATTTAAGCCAATATCATTCAGATTTTATGAATTAAGAGGGTTTTCCAGCTGACATTTGGGTTATATATCACCAAAACCTAGCTATGCCTCAATATCGGAACCTGTCCAGAAAGTTTGCTTCAACTTACAGTTCAATAAAAGGCAAGAATAGAGCCAGTGGAAACCGTGTGTAGTTGACACAATTAAATCACCAATATTTGGAGAATATTAAGGATAGACTTCGATTGGGTAAGTGGCACTACTATTCTGGGGAAAAGTATAATATTTTGGCAAATGAAAATGAAAGAAGAGTTAAATGTCAATTTGGGGTTTGAAGGGAGAAAGACTGTATTTGGAGGAGAATGAAATAAGAACATTGTATTACAGGGTAAAAATCTAGAGGAAAGAAGCAGCAGCTGGAAAGAGAGAAAGAGAGAGGTGGTTAGACTTTTTCTTTTTTTTTTTGAGACAGAGCCTCAAGCTGTCACCCTGGGTAGAGTGCCGGGGCGTCACAGCTCACAGCAACCTCCAACTCTTGGGCTTAAGCGATTCTCTTGCCTCAGGCTCCCAAGTAGCTGGGACCACAGGCGCCCACCACAATACCTGGCTATTTTTTTATTGTACTTGTCATTGTTGTTTGGCAGGCCTGGGCTGTATGCGAACCTGCCAGGTCTGGGGTGTGTCACTGGTGCCTTAGCCGCTTGAGCTACAGCGCCAAGCCTAGACTTTTTCTTGATTAAAGTTAAAGAAGTGAATTGGTGGCTTGGCATGGGGAGTGTTCAGTGAATGAGCAATGAGTTCTTGTGGAAGGAGATCCATGTGAATGGATGATGTAACTGGTGGTCACAAGAAGGTGAAAGTACCGAGTGGACCCCATGATGCTGACGGTCTTGTACAAAATATACTGGGAGTAAGTTCCAGAGGTGGTAAGGACTAAGAAAAGACAGGAAATTGTTAAAAGGTCAAAAAGTAGGAAACCTGAGGATTATGGAAGGGAAAGGAAAGTAGTGCAGCAGAATAGAAAAAGTACTGATTATTCAAAGTAGATGGCTGTGGGAATGAACGAGAATGAGGCTTGCTTTCCTAGCAATTCACTACCACCTAGGAGACTGATAAGAGCAATGCGTATTATTGGTATTCATTGCATCATTGTGGAGTCCCATTTGCCCTGGGGTCTTATTGTGCCCCGGGTTCTTGTTGCACCCTGTGCTTTAGGCAGCCTCTAGGCCCCAGCACTTTACCTTCAGGGCCCTTTTCAGTGTAGGGCTGCTCGACATCAGTGAAGTGGAGTTAATAGACACTACTCCATAGATGACTGCTTCCCAGACCCAGTACCAAAATCCATTAAGGGACTGATTGTGTGTAAAGGAAACGAGTATGGTCAGGAAGTAAGAGGTGAAGAAGATAAATAAGGTGGCAAGAGACCTCAGGGCAGCAGCGTGAGCTTTCAGGCTGGTGTTGCCCTGGCTGGTGGTGTGACGTTGCATCCGCTGCACGTGCTGGGTCAGTGAGGCTATGAGTGCAATGATGGAGGTCAGGAACAGGAGGAAAGGAAAACCAATGGCAAGCAGTTTATGAGCTCTGATCAAGTGCTGCCGAAGCATCTCAAGCCTCACAATCACAGTGCTGTTCCTTGGTAAATGCTCTGTGGTGGTTAACTGGATCCGGATGAGATTATTAATAACTGAAGGGATGATTGCCACACAAGAAATCATCACAGAACCCAGTAACAACCAGGGAACCAACCTCACAATTCTCCACCTCAGCCAGAGGAAGGTGGAGTGGGTGAATGAAAAGACTTTGACGCAGTAGACGACAGTAAGCAAGCCAGTTAACCAGAATATAAGAATATTACTATATTCCCAGATGATTGATATGTACCAAAACACATGATCTGGGTTAAAATAGGAGCAGAAATTGAACAGTATTGATGCCCACTGTAGACAGAAGCGACAGATGCCCAGGCTGATGAGAATCATGTCCACAGGTGACAACTTTCGGACCTGCAGCCATTCTCTTCCCAGCACTGCAACAACTAAGCTGCTCTGTACAATAATTGTCAAGGACTCAAGCACATAGATGATCAAGATGAAGATAACAAGTTGGGAGGGTATCATCCTTGCACTTCGGAGTATGTTCCTGGACAAACACTCAGAATCTCTGCACCAGTTTCCAGATAGGGAAGCGGGTCCCGAGGCCACCACGGTCTGTTGCGAGTTTCCCTTGGGATGAAAATTTTCCCCAGCTCATTTTTAATTTTTCTGTTTTCCCATCCATGAGATTTGTTTATGCTTTGCTTTCTGCTTTGTTATCACATCTGAATGTAGGGAAATGTTGTTGATTGTGGATTCCTGCTCCAGAGGTGATTTGATTATTCCCAGAATGGCACTAGGCTATTTATTTCCTCTTTATCTGTCTAAAGTGGACTTAGCTCATTTCTCCATCTTTTCTTTGTGACTGATACCTTCACACTTTTAACCTAAAATTTGAGCCATAGGAAAGACAGATCCTTCACTGTCCACTCATATTCTGGGTAACGTTTCTATTCTGCTGAAAGCTGTACCAACAACACTAAGTCCAGAAGCCCTGTCTTCCCAGTTTCCACAATGGCTGGCAGTGGATGCAAATCAAGAGTGAGGGTAAATAGAAATGAAAATAAAAAGTGTTTCCTCTGATATTCCACCTAAACATCATTGGAACCCAGCCAACACAGGCCACCCTCCTAACTGCCCTTGAATCCCCCAATGCTGAGAAATCAGACTGCAGAGAAATCCCTGCACATAACCCCTCGGACTCCCTCCAGTGGAGACACAGTATTGCAACCAATTGTTCTTCCATCAGTTCCAATGCCTTGAGCATATGCTTTACGTATTTTGAAAATTGTTCTTGTCCTATTAAACATGACTATTTCCCCCTCCTTTCATGGCTATGTTCTTTTCCTCACTGGTCTGTTGCCCAAGATGAATTGAAAGAAGACCATCAGGGCGTTGGCTGTGGCTCAAAGGAGTAGGGCGTCGGCCCCATATGCTGGAGGTGGTGGGTTCAAACCCAGCCCTGGCCAAAAACTTCTAAAAAAAAAGTAAAACATACTGCTTCTAATTATGCAGGGAATACTTACTTCATAGCTATACAAGCAGGTTAGAGAAGGAGCACATTAACTGTTGTCCTCAGTTAAGGACAACAATAGATGCCAAATATTTAATTAGTGGCTCTCGAAATGAGAGGTGAGTTACAATAATTGCTAGTTGGTGAGGAAGACAAAGTAGAATTTGCTAACTCTCTGTATGATAAACTCAAAGTCCACATGGATTTGATTCATTCAAGGAAGAGAAAACAGAAGCAAGCCAACACGGCTTTTAGGGTTCTTAAACATAAAACAGGAAACTACTGAACTCTTGATGCCAAGGTCAGCCTTATCTTAAAAAATTAGACTTAAAAACAGAATTAAATATTAAGAAGTGTTTGCTTTGTGTTCTCAATAAAATGCAAGAAATGGGCAATTAAAAAAAAAGAAATGATAAAACAGGGCAGTACCTGTGGCTCAAAGGAGTAGGGTGCTGGCCCTATTTGCCAGAGGTGGCGGGTTCAAACCCAGCCCTGGCCAAAAACTGCCAAAAAAAAAAAAAAAAAGAAAGAAATGATAAAACATTCAATTGAAATGTACTCAATTAAAAGATGGATTTTTTGAGGCACATCCAGGCAAAGGAGGGGAGAAGGATGAAATAAGAAATATTTGTTTGTGAAATATGCAATAATAGCACGAGCATTTGACTTTATGTCCTGGCTACACCAAGTGAGTTGCCTCCCATACATACTAACTCATTCTGAGTAAACTTAGAAGGACTGTGATGCTCTAAACCTCTGTCTGAGGGGTTCTTGAAGTGCAGTCACCATCTTACACCTCTCATGGTTGGACACCAGCCACAGCAACTTGTCCTGAAATAAGTATCTATCCAAAGCAACCCTTCACTGGCTGGCCTGCAGCGTGAGAAATGGCCTGGCACTGTTCTGCTTTCCAGGTGCATTTTCTATATGATGACGGGAAATTAAATAACCCAGATACTCTTTGTGGGAAAGTTTAAACGTGGGACTTAAGTAGAGAGTCCATAAACTGGTGATTGATGTTCCCTGGGGTTAGGAGTTCCAAGGCTGGCTCTTTCATTATGTGTGCATGTTAGTCCCTCCAGGGTATTAATTCACATCTTGGGGGTGTCTGCACTGTGCTGGTCCCCACTCTGACTCTGCCTGGCCCTCGTCCAGGGTCCTTCAGCTCACACCCTCAGCCCTTTTCCTTATTAGGCTGGGAATTGCTGCCCGTGAACTATCTCTGGTTGGGCAGGTGCTAGCAAGGTGACTAAAGTCCAGCGGCCTTCTGCAGTGTGCACTTTGAGCCAGACTCAGTCATTTCTTGCCAAAGTGATGGAAGACGTTCTGGCCCATGCTGTGTTCTCTCTCCACTCCATCATCTCTCCAATTCTCTTCCTCCCTTTTCAGACAAATAGGAGAGAAGGCCAACCGTTTGTTTCCTAATCTATTGTCCAACTGGGGAAAGGAATGCCAATTCTCCTTACAGGCATCTAAACCTTCACTGTTAGAGATTTTATCTTTTCTTCACACCTGGTTTTCCTGAGCAGATTCATAGTCTCCCCTGGAGGAGGAAGATTATTTTCTCTCTTTTTTTTTTTTTTTTTTTGTGATTTTTGGCCGGGGCTGGGTTTGAACCCTCCACCTCCGGCATATGGGACCGGCACCCTATTCCTTGAGCCACAGGCGCCGCCCGAGATTATTTTCTCTTATTTGAAAATTTGGTAAAATAATTTATCCAATCTTAAAATTTACTATTACTAAATATGTTATGTAAATTAACATAAATAAATTAAATATATAATATTCTAGAGACAAATCTTTTTGATATATATGTGTTCATATATATACATTTCATAATAAACATTAAAACAGAAAGATAAAACAACAGGCAAATCTCCAAAGGTTAACAATAATAGCCAACAAATTCACTGAGTTGCTTAATCTCACTTATAATCAGAAAAAAAAAAATGATGCTGAGGAAACACTTTTCATCCTTCACATTGCAAGAACAAAATAAAATTCAGATAATATGAGAGAAGACATGAAAAAAATGGCTGGAAGGAGTGTAAATTTATACAGTTAAACTGGAAAGCAATTTGCTTATTTGTATTTAATAGAAAATTTACAGACCCTATGGTCATTCTACTTCTAGGTGAACATAATATATTGTGTAGAGAAATCCTTATGCACATATTTGTTGTATGTGGAAAATTTACGGATATTTTCAGAGTTGTCCACAATACCAAAAACATGGAAACTAAATAAATAACTCTCGGTTGAGTAATAGATAAAACTTGGTATCATCATATGATGAATTAAGCCACAAAGACATTGTTTGCCATCCCAAAAGCTAGTTTGCTGCATTTTTCTCCTACTAGCAGAACTCGTCTCTTTCTGAAGAAGCTTTAAATGTCAGAGTCTTACTTTAATGTTTCCTTAGCATGCTTAGTTGGGCATGAGAATCAATACTGGGCTCTTAGAATAGAGGAGAATCTTGTGGATGCCTTTGAAAAACATTCCTTTCTAATCATAATAGAGAGATTCACGAGGAAAAACTATTTTCTCTTTTGAACCTGTGTTGGATGTTATTCTGTAATGTGTGATACTGGGAGCTGCTGCAGCCATCTTGTGACCCTGAGGAGAAAGCAGGAGGACATTCCAAAGAAACCGACACAGAGACTGATATTGTTGAATGCTTATTAATACTGGACTGAGCTACCTCTGAAATACTGCTTTGTGAGCAGAATACACCCTGAGTTCTGGAGTTCCAGAAGTAAAACATAAAGAATGATAATAATGATCACCAAGATTCAGTAAAAACACACAGGTTACAACATGGAGATAACAGAGTAAATGTGTCCACATGTTCACATAAAAATCATGTATTCAATCAAACAAAAATATATAGATTTATAACAATATGCAGAGAAGTCTATTCTGCAGAGTTCTAATTTAAAAGAAAGCAGGTCAATGTGTGTGGTTGTCCTCAGCAAGTGAAGCAACCTGAGCCAGGAACAGGGCAGCACTCTACACAACTGCCTGTGGAGAGGGAACATCACAGAGGCAACCCTGGGTATTGGGGAGAGAGGCCAGAGTAAGGTTTGCCAACAAGAGGCAGATATGGGCCTTCTATCATGTGATTCGGCTAGTCAACTCAAGACATTTTTGAGAATAATGCTGACTAATGAAAAGATGAGTACGTTGGAATTATAAAGGGAAGAAACTCGACATCCAGTCCCGATGAGAGGAGCAGTTGAAAAATGCTTGTGGCCTCAAAAGCACGGAAGCAGGAAGCTGACCAAGGAGGGTGTGGGCCCTGTCGGGAAAGCTCCAATTGCTCCAAGTCCAGAATTGGGATCCCCATCAAACTCTACCTGGATCTCAAAGGCTCAAAAGCTCAATTGAGCTACAGTTTTAGGTTTCTTTACTAGAGAAACGGATAATATCTGGGGTGAATGACAAAGATTGCAACTTAGGTATTTCTGATTTCCGACAAACGAGCACAGAGGAGTGGGAGCGGAGCTGACTCACACCAGAACGTTTCCTAGACGTCTGTCCCAGAGTCAGAAGAAAACAACCAGACACGCTGAGGCAGTGTTAGGATTAGAGAGAGGCATTGTTTGAGGTGGTCAGGGTACTTCAGACAAAGTTGGATATACTTAGTCTCAGGGAATGTTTTTTCATGTTTGATTTCATCTTTAATTGACAAATAATAATCGTATATATTTATGAAATATAATGTAATATTTTAATTCATGCATATACTGTGAAATGATCAAGTCAGGCTAATTATAAAGTAACATATCCATCTCCTCAAATGCTTATCATTTCTTTGTGATAAGAACACATAAAATCTGCTTTTTAGCTATTTTGAAATACACAGTACATTATTATTAACTATAGGCACCATGCTGTGTAATAAATCACCAGGTCTGCTTACTCCCATCTCACTGAAACTGAGGACCCTTTGACCAATGTCTCCCTCCCGTCCCCATCACCCTGACCCCTTCCCCAGCCTCTAGGACCACCATTCTACTCTCCATTTCTGTGAGCTCAACTTCTTTAGATTTCACAGAGAAGCAAGATCGCAGGGTGATTGTATTCCTCTGCCTGGCTTATTTCACTTAGAAAATGTCCTGTATGTTCAGCTGCATCATCATGAATGACAAAACTTCTTATGTTCTAAGGCCTGAATCAGATTCCATTGTATATGTACCACACATTTTTTACCCACTCCTCTGCTGATGGGAATTTTGGTTGTTTCTGTCACTTGGCTATTGTGAATAATGTTGTAATGAACACATACATCTATCTCTTTGACATACTGAATTCAGTTCCTTTGGATAATACCCACAAGTAGGATTGCTGGATCATACAGCAATTCTATTTTTATGTTTTTTGAGGAAACTCCATGCCACCAATAGTGGCGTTGTTTTCCTGTAAATCTATGGGAATTTATCAGAGTCTCAAATATTCTCTCTTTAAACCACAGGGTAAAAGTTGCTGTTCAACTAGTCTGTGTTGGCATGTCAGTTTTTAAAAAGCACATGGACCCTTCCCTTAGGGAATTGAGCTACTTTTTGTACTAGAAGTGAGTGTCACACTCATGGAATGGAGTTCCAGAGATTGGAGAGGTAAATTCTGAGTTGGGATAGAGCACACCACTGAAATGGTGCAGGAGAATGGGAGGGGAAGGAAATACTGGGAGCAATTCTAGTTTTCTGTGGCCTCATGGCTATAAAGGTTTCCCTGTGTGGTCTCCACAGATGAGTGACTAATGGTATTCCAACAGCTTACATACTAAGCTCCTGACCACAGCTAGAAGAAAAAGAGCTCTTTTCTCCATGTGTTAGCCTGTTACAGAGATTGAAAAAAAAATTCCATGAGTATCATGGAGTAAAAATTTTGAAGATCAGTCCCCATTCAAGCAAATCATAAGGAGAAGAATTTCTATCAAAACAGTACATTAAAATACGGACTTTCACAGAAACATAAGGAGCTTTATTTTTCACTAGCTCCCCCCAAAATCCATTTCTCAATGGAGGGAGGGAACAGGAGGAAATTGAAACATTGGCAGTTTTCAGGGAGCAAGAAGAACAGAGTTAGAAGGGGAGTCATCAGTTTAGACTTGGGGAGAACGGAAGATGATTCAATTTCACACTCCCCTGTGTTGGAATCCTGAACAAGGAAGATCTGGGAAGTGGAAGTAAGTAGGTCCTTCCCTCTGGACAAAAGAGTCTTCAGGCAAAAGAGGTTCTGGCCAACAATTTTTTTTCTGTTTGCAAATAATGGGGTTTGACATACATACTGAGTGGTATCAAATAAGACACAGTATGAGAGAGATTATAGAAATAAAAATTTTATAAAATTCTATGAAGTGAAAATACTCTATTTTTTTTCCAGATTCAGGAAGTTTGGGAAATGAATGACAAACCAGTGTGATAAACACTTCCATAACTATGAGGAATACGATTAGTAGACAGTCCATTTCAGCTTTCCTTTTAGGAGCAGAGAACTCAGGTGGGGGTGCTGAAATAGGGGTCTACCTGTCTGAAAATGCTACTTACTCATGGGCAGGCATGAGATTCTTGGGGGAGGAATTCTGATTAGGAAAGGCAGGGTATCTTTGGAAAAAACCTAACTTGGAATTTCCACCCATTTCCTCAACTATCTTTTTTTTTTTTTTTCAATTTAAAAATAATTCAATTTATTTCAATTCAATTCAATTTAAAAAATAAATTCTACAACACAATCAACAGTAACGTTTTTCTGGGACATTTTCAGGAGAGAAGCCAAAGCATTAGAACCATGGTAGCTTGTACTGATCCCTTTGGTTGATCTTCCAAGGGCACACCTTACTAAGAGGCAGAGATTCTCTTCCCTATTTTTGCAATTTTGAAACTAATAAAACTTTTCTTATCCATTTTTTGTTAGGGAATATGCATATATCCACCAAGGTAATCAGTAATACGTTAGCCAACTAAATGAAAGTTACAGCTCTTAAATTATAAATGATGAATGCAGTCTTATTTAATTTATAGGACCAAGCTTGGGATGTATGGGTAAACGTCATGCCTATTTAATGTAATTCTTGCTCTCTAAACATGTATGTAAATATGTATACATCTGTATATATCCACATATCCACACACATTTTAATTGTAAGCTGTCTTAGTTAGTTGAAGCTGTTACAACAAATTTCCATAGAGTATGTTGTTTAAACGATTAACTTATCTCATGGTTATGGAGGTTAGAAGACTAGGATCTAAGTGTCCGTGTGGTCCTGGTCTGGAGAAGACCTGCTCTTAGAAAGCAGACTGCTAACTCCTCCTTGTATTTCCCCACGGCAGAAGGAGGGCTAGTTAACTCTCTGACCTCTTCCTGTAAGAACATTAATCCCATGTCTGAGGTCTCTGGCCTCATAACCTAGTCACCTCCTCACACCATCTCTTTGGGACTGAAGTTTTAGCCCATGAATTTTGGATGACACAGCCATCCAGTCCATTGTACAAATTAGAAAACTTTCTGACTATGAGGAGACAGTGGGTCAAGGTAAACATGGTTCATTTTAGAGAAGATCTGAAGTTGGCAGTGGAAAGAAGAATGACCAAATATGTAAAATGCAAAGAAGACATTCTGCAGACATTTTCTGCAGTAGAAAAATGATATGCCAAAACCACTTGATACATTAGAGCAATGGTTATAAAATAATTTTAGACATAACTCTATCAAATGGGAACCTGATACCATATGTATACTGATGTCACATACACATAAACAGATTAAAGGAGAAATATCAAGGTTAATGTTAGGCAATGATCCTAGGATTTGTATATTCTAACTACTTCATTCCTCCATCCCTGGAAATACCTCCTGAGAACTAAGCACAGTTTGAAAAATTTATAAAACTCACTTCCTCAACTATCTTTAAATTCCTAATATTACTTAGGAATATTCCTTTGGCCCCACATCCTGCCCCTACATTTACCTGGTAACCCAGGGATATACCTGAATTATCGCACTAGGAAAAAGGAGGTCTAATCTGGACAACTATGATTTCATAGGAGAAGGTGACAAACGTTCCCTATATTTAACTCCATTTAGCCCTTTTATGTAGATGGGGGGAGGCAGAAAAAACCCTTGAGGTTAGCAAAAAATGAAATAAAAACATGCACATACACCTTTACTTTGAACTAATTCTTAGCCCAGATACATTTACTTTCATTACTTACATAGCAATCAAAATATTTGCTTAAGTGCAATCAATAATAAGAGCAATGGCTTTCAGTGTGGACACTAACCATCAGGCTTATTTTGTGGATTGAAGGATTTTAAAGTGCTGCACAAAACAGGTTTTCATAGGTCCCTTAGTCAGCAACTAGGTCACTAGTACTTAGAAAATATCAGTTGAATGATTGATGTGGACAGGGAGAACAGGTCAGAGAATTCTACGTTACTAATGCAAGGGCCTTGGAAATCGTAAAACCAGCGTCCTGACAGATTAGAGAAATATGCCTTGTTATGACGTGATTGTATTCCTACGCCTTTCAAACAACTGAATTTGGCAAAGATGACAAAACATGGTGTACCCAAATTGGCAGCTGGTTTTTAGGAAGAAACATGCCTTTGGGGGCATTTCATTTGAATGAATGCATTGAAACTGAATGAGACAATTGGTGGTTGTAAATTCCCAGAAATCAGCTATGACATTGTGGTAAGAGTGGTTCCCAGATCTGCCCTGCTGTGAGTGTGCACCACTGACCCTTGTTTAGACTAACAGGCCTGGCGCAGGGGGCCCCATGTGAATACAGTCTGAAGGCAGCAATGCTCTGGTGTGGCCCCCATCTCCTGTTAGTTTACTATCACTGCTGTAGGTAGAATAATGGCTCCTCAAAATGTCCAAATCCTAATCTCCCAAGCCTGTGAATATGTCAGTTTATATGGCACAAGGGACTTTGCTGGTGTGGACTGTGAAGTAACTCTGCATGATTTTAAGCCATTAAGTCGATAGTAATTTGTTACAGCAGCGGTAGGAAATGAACACATACCAACTGTAAGAACTAGATCACCAAACCTTAGTTGCCATATTTTTAATCTGTAGGTACATATATATTTACTACTAAAATAGTGAGTTTTTATGCTGGGAAAATGTCAATAGATAAAACAGAATAAGCCGAGTGTTGAAAATCAGGTTAAACAAAAAGACAGAAGAGGGCTACTTACTACATACCTGACTTTTGCCAGAAATGCCTTTGGACTCACCTGAGGAGCTTTGAAAACAATAGAGGAGCCGTGAGTCCTCTGGCTAATATTCTTACTTGAGTGTAGCTGGGTATCAAGATTTAACCAATCACCCCGCCTGATTCTGAAGTGCAGCTCAGGTTGCGATCTCCTGCTTTAAAGCCACATCTGTGTTACTCTTATCACCATCCACATGGGTGGTGAGAATAACTGCCTCCTATGCTTCTACCTTGAAAATCATGGGTAAGGCAAAGGGACCTCTTAATTTTCGAATTCCTTAGTAGTTGAAAGAACTTCAGGAGTGTCCAGCTCTCCAGGAAATATTCCTTGTTGATCCACATTGTGAAGATGATCCTCTTAAATACAATACTATCCCTAAGTCCGTACATACATTGTCAATCTTGCCGGAGCTTATCCAGTTTCCAATTTTGTGAATACGCAACACATCCTTCTGATATAAACCCCAAATCTGGCACATTTATTATGCCAGAAAAGCTACCACTTTTCTGTGACTATACACCTAATGTTGAATGCTTTTTGCTGTCCTCTAGCTATGTGTGTTTTAATTATCTAAGAGCATTGGAACCTGCAGGGTATGCAGATGTGGGGCCATGGCTTCCAGATAAAGTATCCTTCTCTGAAGATTTTATGAAAATGTATATACCCATGTCATATAAATCTGGAGATAATTCCGTTTTAAGGGTACCTTAAATCTGCGCCTGCTCTTAATATACTAGGGGATATTCTTCTTGTCAGCCTGTGACTCAATCACGTTTTTCTTGGTATGTATTTCTGTTCTATGGAAGAAGTTTGCAAGACTTGCAAGACCTTGCAAGACTGTGGAGGACACTATTTCATCCCCACTCCTGATGAACAGCACACTTTATCTGTCTTCCTTTTTATTACATTCCTTTCCTAAAAATTGGAGTTCCTTTTCCCACAGGTCTGTCTTGACTGAAGTATTCTGCCTTTGACCCTTGGTAAAGTAGTCCAGATTTTAACCAAACCAACACAAAACAGACAAAACAGTGGATTCAGAAGTTTCCCAATTAGCCAAACACATTCTGTTCCTTGTGTTGCCAGCTTTCAATAACAATTAGGCATGATGTTTTTCATGGGGCAATGGCTCAGAAATGGTCTGCATTTTAAATGCATATCTAATAGTAACCCAAAGGTAAGGTTGTCCAAGCAAAGAGTTAGGGAAGCATTCTCTCTACTGTTTCTAATGTTGCCACCAACCTGTGTAGCCTGAAGCAAGTAGTTTTTTTCTTTGCTTTTTATCTCCTTCCTTCAATAAGAATCATAGCACTAATTTGTTTAGCTTCCAATTTATTGAATGTACACATTACTGAAACCCTGGGAGCATGTACTCAGTCAACTGGCAAATTGCAAATTATAGAAAATACAAGAACTGTAACTTAATACTAAAATGAAGCCACCCAAAGGCCTTGGATAAATTTATGACCAGAAGGAGCTAAAGACCACCACTATCACCATCACGAACAACAAAACCATAATGATTCAGGTGACATTCGTACCCCCTGTCCCCCACCCCAGGCACTGCCTGCACTATTCTTACTGGGCACTAACCCTTACGCCCTGTACCATTTGGACATTCAAGGTGCAGAGCTTTCAGTGATCTGCGGTAAGGTGGAGGAGGATAATTCCTCTCTCTCCTGTTATATTCAGTTAGAGGGGTGCCTAACATGCACTCCCATGCTGCAGAGATGTTTCCCTCACGTTGTCTTTCTCTCCATGGGACATAATATAAGTCTATGATGCCAGGAAGAGTCAGGGCAGAATGATAAACACCACCCTCAGAGATATCTCTCTCTCATAATTTCCAAAGCAGTGGTTCACAGCATCACATGGAAAATGGTTAGAAATGCAGCCTTGGGCTCTTTCTCAGACCCGCTGATTCAGAAGTTCCGAGGATGGATCCCACAATCTGAATTTTAATAAGCCTTTTAGGTGATTTGTATGCTCAATAGAATAAAGTTTGAGAATCGTAAGTACATCATGCCTAGTCTTGGGATGACTCAGTCTTTGCACTTTCAGGACGCTCCAGTTATAAATAGATTTGTTTGACTGATGGAAGATACAACTGGCCCAAGCTGAGACTCCATCTGACATATAAAAGAAGTGAGGCTTTTCTTAATTATAATAAAAAATTTGCAATCACGTCTTGCCCACCTGGCTTATTGTACCCTCAATGAATCCCCAACAATAAAAAAAAAAATGTGAAAATTGTCTTGTTCTTAGATTGAAGGAATATAATATTTTCAGAGATAACCTATCTTAGAGGTTTTAGAATAAATCCCTACTCTATAATATGTGGTAAAAGAAAATGAGAGGTAGCTGGGGTGCTAAAGAGCTGCAAGGAACCATTGGTTGGTTATCTCCCTCAAATACCAGGAGTGAGTTATCAGCCCTCATGGATGCCTGGGATACCTCTGTGCCAACTAAAGAAGGTGCAGAGGGAAAAAAGGAACAGGACATTGAATGGGAAGTAGTTAAGAAATGAGGGAGTGAAAGAGGACAAGATTTCCCAAGCCTCCTGGTTTTTATTTCATCCCAGCATTCAGAGTGGCTCGAGGCTGTCTCAAACCTCTTTATTTTTATTTATTTATTTATTTTTAAATTTCAGATTAATATATGGGTACAAATTATTAGGTTACATTGTTTGCATTTGTTAAGTCCAAGTTGTAGTTGAGCCCTTCACCCAGGAGGTGTGCCATATACCCCTACATTGCACCCCTTAGGAGAAACTTACCGACCCTTGAATTTAACTGTGCTTTATTTTTTCTTGAGTGGGCTTGTCACTCAAGATCATCTACTAATTTCATATTAGTAATGAGTACAGCAGATGCTTGTTTTTCCATTCTTGTGATACTTAGGAGGATGTTCTCCAAATTTATCCAGGTAAACACAAAAGTCGTAAAGTCCCCATCTTTCTTTCATAGTATTCCATGATAGACACACACCATAGTTTATCTATCTGTGAGTTGATGGGCACTTGCATTGTTTCTACATGGACAATTGCGAATTGAGCTGCAATAATCAACTCTTTTTGGAGAGGCAAGGAAGTATTGGCTGGGACCATGTCTCTGGAAGTGATATAGTGTGAAAAAAGTCATTTCTCATGGATAAAGATGCCACTGTTCTGCTAGAACCAGCCTCTATCCCTCAAACCTTAATACCCAAACACATAAAGAAAATAATAAAAGCTGTTAATTAATTCATAGAAGAAGAAAAGGGTGTCAGTGCTATAAAACAACTTTAACCAAATCATACCTGATGAATATTTGTTGTTTCTTTTCTCAAAATTTTTAAGGCTGGAAATTATCAACTGAGTGTCTAGTCGGACTCAATATTTTAAAATTGTCACCCCACCCCGTGCATGGTTTAAATAAATAAAAAGCAACAATTAAAAGATAACAAATGTTTGTGTTACATGAAGACATACTCTAATGCTGAAGTCAGGGCCTTCAGTGGGCCCATCACCAGGATAGTTTTCATTGCACGCTACAGGAAAGCTTTCATCCCTCACCCCCTCCCACTGTCCTGCTTCCTCAGCTTCCAGTGTCCTTTGTGTCTCTGTAACCATTTGTACCCATTGTTAGCTCCCACTTATTCGTGAAAACATGTGGTGTTTAGTTTTCCATTCCTGAGACATGTGTACTTTGCTAAGGATAATAATGGTCTCCAGTTCCATCAAAGCTGCTGCAAAAGACATTATTTTATTTCTTTTTATGGCTTCAGAGTACTCTATTGTGTATATTTATATATACATATCTTATATATACACCGTATTTTCTCTATACACTTGTGAATTGATGGGCACTTAAGTTGATTCCACATCTTTGCAATTGTGTTGTGGTAAACATTCGAGTGTAATAGACGAGTCATATTGAATATGCATTACTTTGGAATAGAAACGAAAATAGACAACATAATAACTGTGAGGCTTATTAAAGAATCCAGAAGCACACTGACGGAGAACTGGAAGCGAGCCAGCTTTCATTTGCTACTAATTAGTTATGGTAGTCATTCCTTTTTCTGCGGACCCTATGATCACATGTGTATTTTCCATTAAAAAAGTCGATTTAAATAAAACTATTAAATTATTAAAAGACATGAAATAAAAATAAATTTAAAACAATTAAAATAAGAAAATACAGATAAATTATATATGTACTAGTCACAAAATACAATTTTTTTTTTTTTTATTGTTGGGGATTCATTGAGGGTACAATAAGCCAAGTTACACTGATTGCAATTCTTAGGTAAAGTCCCTCTTGCAATCATGTCTTGCCCCCATAAAGTGTGACACACACCAAGGCCCACCCCCTCCCTCCTTCCCTCTTTCTGTTTCCCCCCCCATAACCATAATTGTCATAAATTGTCCTCATATCAAAATTGAGTACATAGGATTCATGCTTCTCCATTCTTGTGATGCTTTACTAAGAATAATGTCTTCCACGTCCATCCAGGTTAATACAAAGGATGTAAAGTCTCCATTTTTTTTAATGGCTGAATAGTATTCCATGGTATACATATACCACAGCTTGTTAATCCATTCCTGGGTCGGTGGGCATTTAGGCTGTTTCCACATTTTGGCGATTGTAAATTGAGCTGCAATAAACAGTCTAGTACAAGTATCCTTCTGATAAAAGGATTTTTTTCCTTCTGGGTAGATGCCCAGTAGTGGGATTGCAGGATCAAATGGGAGGTCTAGGTTGAGTGCTTTGAGGTTTCTCCATACTTCCTTCCAGAAAGGTTGTACTAGTTTGCAGTCCCACCAGCAGTGTAAAAGTGTTCCCTTCTCTCCACATCCACGCCAGCATCTGCAGTTTTGAGATTTTGTGATGTGGGCCATTCTCACTGGGGTTAGATGATATCTCAGGATTGTTTTGATTTGCATTTCTCTAATATATAGGGATGATGAACATTTTTTCATGTGTTTGTTAGCCATTCGTCTGTCGTCTTTAGAGAAAGTTCTATTCATGTCTCTTGCCCATTGATATATGGGATTGTTGGCTTTTTTCATGTGGATTAATTTAAGTTCTCTATAGATCCTAGTTATCAAGCTTTTGTCTGATTGAAAATATGCAAATATCCTTTCCCATTGTGTAGGTTGTCTCTTTGCTTTGGTTATTGTCTCCTTAGCTGTACAGAAGCTTTTCAGTTCAATGAAGTCCCATTTGTTTATTTTTGTTGTTGTTGCAATTGCCATGGCAGTCTTCTTCATGAAGTCTTTCCCCAGGCCAATATCTTCCAGTGTTTTTCCTATGCTTTCTTGGAGGATTTTTATTGTTTCATGCCTTAAATTTAAGTCCTTTATCCATCTTGAATCAATTTTTGTGAGTGGGGAAAGGTGTGGGTCCAGTTTCAGTCTTTTACATGTAGACATCCAGTTCTCCCAACACCATTTGTTGAATAGGGAGTCTTTCCCCCAAGGTATGTTCTTGTTTGGTTTATCGAAGATTAGGTGATTGTAAGATGTTAGTTTCATTTCTTGATTTTCAATTTGATTCCAAGTGTCTATGTCTCTGTTTTTGTGCCAACAAAATATAAATTTTTTAAAGTACAAATATGTTTATAATAAAATTTTAGCTTAATTTTTACCTGATAAGAATAAAAATGGTATTTAAATATGAATTCCATTATAAAAAAGGTGGATGTAATAAAGTATATTTAGTTATAAAAAATAAAGAAACACTCCAGCAAATTGACAGGGAAATATGCATTAGAAGATGCTTGTAAATAGGTTAATAGGTTTGGAACTTCCCTGCAAAAGCTTTTCCATGAACACAGTAATGAGAAAATTGTAAAATGCAAATAGAAGGGACATAATTTTTTAAAAGTTTGTTCTTAGACAAAGACTAATTCTAAGTTTAACCATGGCATTCATACAAACTCCCTTGCTGGTAGCAAAGAGCTTCCTGTTCCATCCTATTATTTTAATTTCACAAACTAGCTAAAGAAACAAACATTAATTACGCAACCATAGTTTAATTCACAAGTGTGAGAGTTTTCTCCATAGACATAAATGATGCTTGTTGTAATTGTGTTCACTCATTCATTCAGCAAATATTTATTTAGCATCTATTATTGACTTGGCTCCCTCTGGGCCCTGAGAAAGGGAAGAAGTAGAAGAGAAGGAGTTTGTGCATGTTAAGTTAGAGATGCTTGTTTTAGATATTGTTTCAGAGATGAGTGAACCATTGAGTATAAAAATGTAGAGTTCAAGGGTAAGGTTTGGGCTGGAGATACAAATCTGGGACTCCTCAGCATATCTGGATGCTATTTTTTTCTTTTAGCAAAAGGCTAATTTCAATACATGAACATCTTTTATAAATCTATTAGAAAAAGACTAAAATATGCATTAACACAAGACTTGAACAGTCATTCCATATAAAAGAAAATATAAATGGATTTTTAAAATATGAAAGATTAAATTGCTTAATTTAAGAAATGAAAATGATGGGGAGAAGAAGGAAATACAATTCTTCCCTTACAACGTTTGAAAAGATCTAAAAGTTGGGAACAGAGGTGTTCAACAGGGAAATATAATGTTTGTGGCATTGTGAAGTGTGACCTCATTCAAGAATGATTATGTGTGTGTGTGTATATATATAATTATTTCAGGCCTACATATGTAAATATATGTAAATAATTGCATGGATCACTTTTGTAATGTTTGGGTAAGGGTAAAAGGTGTGCCCATCACTTGGATTATGCTCATTGTACCTGTTACATAGGTTTTCCCATTCCCTATTCCCTCCTCCCCCTGATTGATTTCCAGAGTTTTGCTCCCCTCTGTGCACAGGTGTGCTCCTCTGTTAGTTCCAGTTTAATAGTGAGTACATGTTGTATTTGTTTTTTCATTCTTTAGATACCATACTTAGGATAATGATCCCTACTCCAAACTGTTGCAAAAGGCATTAATTCATCCTTCTTCATGGCTGATTAGTATTTCTTGATATATGCTAGGGGTCAGGGGACCTGATTCCCCAAATCTAGTTGACCTGGTTTGATTACTCAGCTGAGCTAGAAAGTTCAACCAAGGCGCAGCAGTAATCAAAAGCAAAAGTGAGTGGAAACTGAAAATAAAATTGGAACAGTATAGGTAGTGTGGATAGAAAGTAAAAGTAACTTACATAAGTTTCAGGATAACAAAGAGAGATTTTATTTAGGAAGAACAAAGAGAAAGTTTAGAGCACTTCCAAAGAAAGTTGGAAGTGAGTCCCTCTCATGAAGGAGAGTGACTGAGACAGAGGCCTGCAGGGGTATTAAATACTTCATTTGAAATTGGCTGCAAGTCTTTTATTGGCCTCTCTGCCTATCCAGGCATATTTCCCTTTGCTATTGGTCACCTTGATGGTCTTTTTCCGTTGGTCATTGGTTACCCAGGTTATTTCATACCCACATTCTTATGGGTCCCCTAGACTTCCTGGTTCAGCAGGGAGGTTTTCCTTTCCTCTTCCTCCCTTTCTCAGTGTCCCTTCTCATTCTCCTCTGAAGAGATATAGTCCTGAAATCATGAAGGCAAAAATGGACTATTACCATTCTTAACTACTTCCTGCTGTTGGAAAGGGGCATTGGCCTACCTATCAGGGACCCTCCTTACTTCCCTACTCTACAGGAATTTCAGGGGTTGGAAGTTTCTGACCACTTGGTCAACAGGTTCCATCAGTATTTGCTGGAATCCCTGAATCACCATCATCTTAATGTGAAACTGCTGGAGCCTAAAAGACAAAACTTAATAATGAGATTGAACACGCAGGGTCTAAACATTTGGAAGAGGATGATCATAATTTTAGACCCAAGGAAAGGATATAGACATAAAGGTTTCTTTAAGTTAGGTATTTTTAAAAGAGCCGGTTGCAAAGCTTGGAAGGTTTTTTCATTTGTTTGTTTTTTGTTTGTTTGTTTCCTACTCCACGTTAGTCTTCATCTTTTTCTCTGGAAGTGGCTCCTTCTCATGGAGTAGAGGTGAGACAAACAGACACAAAGGCTTTCAAGGCTATTAAATAATCCATTTGAAATTGGCTGCAAGTCTTTCATTGGTCTCTATGCGCCTCCAGGCAGTATTGGTCATTGATGGTCTCTTTCTATTGGTCATTAATTACTTAGTTTACTTCATACCCACATTCTTACAGGTCTTCCAGATGTCCTGTTCAGCAGGCCAGGTTTTCTTTTCATGCCCCTTGAAGCCCCTTTCTCAATATATGTATGCCACATTTTGCTAATATACTTGGGTCAATTCCGTGTCTTTACAATTGTGAATTGTGCTGCAGTAAACATTCCAGTGCACTTTTTTTGATAAAATGCTTCTTTTCATTTGGGTAAATACCCAGTAGTGGGGTTCCTGGGTCATATGGTAGGTCTACTTTTAGCTCTTTGGGGAATTTCCACATTATTTTCCATAGAGGTTGTACTAATTTGCAGTTCTACAAACAGTGTATAAGCATTCCTTTCTCTCTGAATCCACACCAGAAACTATTATTTTTGAACTTTTAAATAAAAGCCATTCAGTCTAGGTTAAGGTGGTATCTCACTGTGTTTTTAATTTGCATATCTTATTCTGCTGAATAAGAATACTGAACATTTTTTATATGTTTACGTGCCATTTGCCTATCTTCTTAAGGAAATCTTCTGTTCATGTCTTTTGCTCATTTTTAAATGGGGTTGTTTGTTTTATTCTTGCTGATTTGCTTGAGTTCTTTGTAAATTATGGTTATTAGCCTTTTAGTGGATATTTAGCTTGCAAATATTTTCTCCCATTCTGTAGGTTGTCTATATGCTCTGTTGAGTATTCCTTTAGTTGTGCAGAAGCTTTTTAATTTAATAAAGTCACATTTATTTATTTTTGTTGTTGCCATAATTGACATTGGCATCTTTTTCATAAATTCTTTACCTAGGCTGATATCTAGAAGAGTTTTTCCAACTTTTTCTTCTACAGTTCTTATGGCTTCATGCTTTTCATTTAAATGTTTATCCATCTTGAATTATTTTTTGTGAATTTTGAGAGATATGGACCTTATTTTGGTCTCCTATATGTGGCTATTCAATTTTCCCAACACCATTTATTGAAGAGGGTTGCTTTTCCCCAGTGTATATTGTTGTACACTTTGTCAAAGATTAGTTAGCTGTATGTGGATGGTCTTATATCTGAGTCTCTGTTCTGTTTCCTTGGTTTATGTCTCTATTTTTGTGCCAATATCATGTTGTTTTGGTTACTATAGTCTTGTAGTATAATTTTAAGTCTGAGTTATTAACTGTACAAAATGTGATTGATTAAGAAAGGTAATTGTTGAGAATTGACATTGGATTTTGGAAACATAAGATTATTGGTAATCATGTGGTATAAACTGAATTGTGTTGTCCTAAAATTCATAAGGTCAGGTCCTAACTGCACAGTACCTCATAATATAACTGCACTTATAGATAAGGCCTTTAAAGAGGTAATTCATTTAAAATGTACCATTATGATTATATCTAATCCAGTATGACTAGTTTCCCTATAAAAAGAGGCAATTGGGACAGAAACATGTGCCCACTGAAGGAAAGCCACCAGAAGATAGCCATCTACAAGCCAAGGAGAGAGAGGCCTTAGAAGAAACCAGTCCTAATGACATCTTGATTGCAGACTTCTAGCCTCAAGAACCATGAGAAAATAAATTCCTATTTTTAAGCCACCCAGTCTGTAGTACTTTGTTAAGGTAGCTCCAGCAAGTGAATATATCATTGAAGACCAGTCTTGGCTTGAGAGGATAGAAATGAAAATAAGGAGAGAGAAACAGATATATTGATTAGTTTCTGGAAGGGATGAGTCTCAGTATTTTTTAAAAGTTAAATAATAGTGTATTTGTATATGATGACAGTGTTCCACATTTAGTGGGGATTTATAAACAAGAGAACGAGAAAGAGAGGAAGAGAGAAAGAGAGAGAGAGACTGACTTTGAGATTGAGTATGCAAGAAGAGGTTGAATCCAGTCAAAGGGAGGAGTTTAGTTTTGTTGTATTATAGTAAGAAAAAGAAGTGCATACATGGTGATAGCACATAGAAGCTCCTTTCTTGTGTTTATTTTATCAGGAAAATAGGAAGTAAGGTCTAATTAGCAAGAATGATGAAGGGATGAAAATGCCAATGTTTTGAAAAAAATATGAATTTGTGCAGTTGATATTTAGAGGTCAGAGACATCTAGGGGTTGTGCCTTGGAGAACTCCAGAAGGCAACATTTGCATGGACAAATCATCCAGGAAAAAGTGTCAGCTCTGCCTATGAAAATGTACTGCTTCGATTCTCTGCTGTTGGAAACTTGACTACACCCCAGTTTCAGCCTTCCTAGGATCACAACCACATTTGCACCAAAAGTCAATGAGTAGAAGGAGAAATCATATAGGTCTATTCCTGGGAGATGAGGGAATCCTCAATTATGTGATTTTTGGCTCTGGGATATTGTTATCAGTCTGGTCAAACTTTCTTGGAAGTACACTGTTGTCTAAGAATCTTTCTACCAATTCTTCTTTCCTCCCTCTTTCCCTTTATAGAAGTCAGGTCAGCATCTTAGTGTCTAGAATTTATCTCTGTATTCTATAGATTCATCTCCTTTTTGTTCCCCATTAAATGTCTTGTACATTGACTACTGTTTCAGTGTCTGCTTCCTGGAAGTCTGAACTAAGTAGCATCTACCAGGAATGGTCTGAGAAACAGATGATAAAATGGGGTTAGAAACTGGCTCATTCATATTCAAGCAGGCACAGAGGACGTCAATCTGTGTATTATTTGGTGCAGAAATAGTCCCTGATATAATTATATGGTGGCCTGGTTGCTACAGATTCCACCAGTGGTGACCTTGGAAAGCATCTCAGTGGAATAAATGCTCCATGCAGTAATAATGATTCAGTCATTTCAAAGAGACAGAAATAACAATACCTACAGAGACAAAGAGATGGCTGTGGTGCATTCATATAGTGAAATATTCAACACTAAATAGAAGTGAACTATTGAGCAATACAAAGACACGGAGGAACCCTAAATGCATTTCTAAGTGAAGAAAGATAATCTGAAAAGGCTATACATGCCATGATTCCAACTAAATGACATTCTCATAAAGGAAAATTATGGATACAATAAAAATATCAATGGTTATCAGGAGCTAGGGAGAATACAGAGGATTTTTCAAGTGTTCCATATTATACTATAATAGTTGATTCATGTTATTATATATATTTGCCAAAATCCGTAAGTTATATCAGACCAAAAGGTCAAAAGTAATGTGATTTATAGACTTTGGATGATGATCACGTGCCAATATAAATTCATTAATTGTAACAACTGTATCCTGCTGAGGCAGAATGTAGATAGTAGGTTGGCTGTGCATGTGAAGGGGCAGGAAGCATATGGGACCCTTCTCTAATTCATGTTCAATTTTGCTGTGAAATTAAAATGCTATAAAAAAATGTATTTAAAAATTCAAGTAGGAAAAATCTCCAAATTTTATGAAAATTATAAATTCACCATGGGGTCTACTGATCACGTATTAATTATTTAGAAGGAATAGTGTCATGTACTGGCATGGGAGAGGGACCTCTCATGACCCAGTGTGAGAAGAGAGAGTGGAGCTGAGTGGAACGGTGGGAAATGAAGAAGAGGAACACACCAGAACAAAACACACATAAGAGGAGAGTTAGGTTGGTGTCGGGAGGACTGATGCAGCTGATGGCTGCAGCCAGCACCTGAACTGTGGAAACAGCTTTATTTATACAGTATCTTAACAAGATTGCATAAATGTTATACATGGGTTAGAGATCATCCTTAAAGAGGAAAAACTATGTGCTTGATGATAACAAGGAAAGTCTGTGTGGGCTACGTGACTTTTGGCTGGTGAAAAGAATGTTGTTAAAGGAGAAGCAGCTGGTGATTGTTCCCTGAATGCCACCCCAGGCTGTGGGGACCCTACCACCCACAGCCCGCTCCCCACAGAATAGGCTTCTAAAAACACAGGTGCAGTGTCAACTCAGAGGCAAGAATTTGAAAGGATGGAATGTCTTGGGAAATACTTACCATATGTATAAAATTAGAGACTTCTATATAGCATTGTTGCACAGATAGGAAGAATACATGGATATGGAAGCTTACATTTAAGCAAAAGTGGTTTCCCTCACATCTACTGAAGATTCTGTGCTTTGCATACCTGCAGCTCTGGGTTCATCAGGGTTGAAGTTTGTGCTTTCAATAAGGGCATATTCTGTTAAGAGGCTTATCAGGGTCCCTTTAAATTATAATATATGGCTACCACCAGGATACCTTAGACCCCTTGTGCTGAGAACTCACAGCTAAAGCATCACAATATAGGCAGAGTATTTGACTCTAATAAACAGGAGGTGGTAAGGATAAATTTGGAGATGATATGCAGAGAATCTCAGTTGCAGGTTAGAGTTCCTAATTGTAATTAAGAGTCTAAAATGAGCCCAGATGCCAGCATAACAAGAGTAAGAAAATATTTGAGATATTTAAGGTTACTTAATATTTTTTTGTGAAGTGGGGAGCAAAGAAACAGGAAATCGTTTAGTAAACTCACCTCGTAGGGAAAGACATTGTCAGCAAAGAAAAGATGTTCTCCAACTATAATCTTAAGTATTAGATCAACCAAAGAAAGAATGAAGAACTTTCTATTAATTATAACTCAGCTCCACGTGTCTAGAGAATACTAATTTGTTGATATACCACTAACAACTGTTGGGTAAAAAAAGATTTACTGATGCCAGGCACAGTAGGTCACACCTGTATTCCTGGCACTTTGAGAAGCTGAAGGCAGTGGATTGTCTGAGCTCAGGAGTTTGAGACCAGCCTGAGCAAGAGCAAGACCCTGTTTTTACTAAAAATAGAAAAACTAGCTGAGAGTGGTGGTGAGTACCTGTAGTCCCAGCTACTTGGGAGGCTGAGGCAGGAGGAGCCCTTGAAACCAGTAGTTTGAGGTTGCTGTGAGCTATGATGCTATGGCACTCTACTCAGGGCACAGAGTGAAACTATCTTAAAAAAAAATTACTTGTAACGGATGAGCTTTCTTTGTCTTTTTAATGTTTTTAGGAATGTAATTCTTTCCTCTTGGTTTAGCCTAGAGTAAAATGAGATAGAAGATTTCATTTAAAAAAAATATTTAAAATTTCTTTTTATTATTAAAAAGAAAATAATGTTTCAATAATAAGTTGAAGTGGACGCAAAGTTTTAATATTTGCCTATCTTGATAAAACATATTTCCTTAGTTTTCTACTTCCTACTCCAGGATATGCTCGTTTGATGGATTTTGATATTTTCTATTTTGTGTGAAAATCTAGCCATAATTGCTTTCCTTTCTAGTGGTCTTCTCCAGGCCATTTGTCTGAAAGTGCTTGTCTACCTTATTATCACAACTCAAAGATTTAAGAAATGATATGATTTTAATATTTTATACATTCGAGGCAGAACCATTATTCAATCTGCTCAACATAATTAGTTGTGGTCTGTCTAATTTGTCTGGAAGAGACAGAAATCTTTATTACTCTGTGTAAATAAAATAAAGCATCAACAATGATAATAAAATCTAATAAATGCTTGTATGGGCCAGGTACTCTTTTAAGTGCTTTATAATTTCCCTTTATTTTCAAACAATCCTATGAGGTAGGTACTGTTGTTATCTCCACATTGCCAGTGAGGAAGTGGTGACATAGCTGGTGCAGGTGGAAGGGTTCTGGCTACAGAGCATCTGCCCTTTTTCATCATGTGCCATGATACACATATTGGGCATTATGGCTAAAAGTTATTAAAGTTATTGGAATACCCAGTCTTCTGCCAAAATATTCTCTTGGAAAGTAAATATGAGGTATAACAGAAAGGAAAATAAAAATAATTGAATCTTACAAATGTGAAATCCTTTTTGTGGTTTTTCAATTTCAAATTTAAGAGTGCTTCTTTCCTGTACAAAGTGTTGTTAGAAAATGCACCTGGTAAAAATGAAATAAAAAGCAAATGCTATGTTTTACCCAATTAGTAAAAGCAAGGACTTTATAGAACCTGTAATCAAATAAATATCCTAAGTGTAATTTTCAATCTTTAGTTTGCTTGTAAATACTATAATATTTCTATTAACAAAGAGAAAACTAAGCAAGAAGAGCGCCTAGTTTTTGGAGACTATATCAAACTAATGACATACGTTGGCTATCAGTCAGGGTGCATCTTGGCTTACTTTGCATTCCCACTTGTTTCATATATATGTATATTTGTAACCTAATCATTCTTACTTTCCTTTAATCTCCTTCTGGAGAAAGATATTAGGTGAAAAAAGATTCAAATTAATTCAAATATTATCATATATATGTGATATTGTCACATTATGTTAAAACATACAGCATGTCAGTTTCAATATTCCTTCCCAGTTTTTTGCAGCGTAATCTGTTGTTTTGGGTATGATTTGTCAGCTTGTTTTTTTTTTCAATTTCATTTTAGGTAAACAGGAGAAAGACCACCTCTAAGACCACAAGGAATAAGGATACATAACTTAGATGAATTAGCTGGTCATTTAATAGCTTACAAATGAAATTTCATTCCCGTAGTAGTATACACAGGGTTTCACTATTCACATCGGAGCCTTCAGGTTCTTACTGACCCATACTCTCTGCCCTTACAATGTTCCACAACTTCAAGTCAAAGGTGAGAAAAAAGGAAATAAAACAGAGACAGTGGGCATAAAGGCTGAGCATTCCTAATGTCAGAGTTTTTTTTTTTTTTTGATACAATATATTAAAGACTGTTTTGGAGAAGGGGGGAAATAGAACAGACAGAAGTTGAAGTTGGTAATATAGAATTCGAGATAAAGAAAAATATATACCCATTTTAGGCAACATTGGGTGTTTTACTTTTTGTTGTTGTTGTTGTTGGGGATTCATTGAGGGTACAATAGACCAGATTACACTGATTGCATTTGTTAGGCAAAGTCCCTCTTGCAATCGTTTCTTGTCCCCAAGAGCAGAGAGAGGGAAGGAGGGAGTGGGGTGGGGCCTTGGTGTGTGCCACACCTTTGGGGAGTTTTACTTTTATCATTGAACTTTGCTTCATTAGGTCAGTCAATTCATCCCAAAAGAAAAAGATATCCATTAGTATTGTATTTTTTAAGATTTTTTTTATCATGGTAAAATACATACAACTTAAAATTTATCATATTACTCATTTTTAAGTGTACAGTTCAATAGTATTAGACATCCATTATGTTGTGCAATCATCACCACCACCCATCTTTCTCTTTTTAGCTTATTAAACTGAAACTCTATTCCCATTAAACATTGGTTCCCCATTTCCCTCTCTCCCTATCCCCTGGAACCCAACCTTCTATCTTTTATCTCTGTGATTTTGACTACGCGTGGTAGTAGCTTGTTTGAGTGGTATCATACAGTATTTGTGTTTTTGTGATGATTATTTCACTTAGCCTAATGTCCTCCAGGGTAATCCATGTTGTAGCACATGTCAGAATTTACTTTCTTTTTAAGGCTAAGTACTAGTCAATTGTATATATACCACATTTTATCAGTCCGTGGACAAGGAGGGTGGCTGTAACTGTTAATAACGCTGCTACGCACATGGGTTTACAAATATCTGTTTGCCATTCTACTTTCAACTCTTTTGGGTATGTGTCTGGAAAATGGAATTGCTAGATTCTGTGGTAATTCCATTTTGTGAGGAACTGCCATGCTGTTTTCCATAGTAAACCATTTTACACTCTCACCAACAGGGTGCAAAGGTACCAATTTCTCCACTTTCTTGCACACATTTGCTATTTTGTCTTTTTTAATAGTGGCCATCATAATTGGCATAAGGCAATATTATATACCTCATTGTAGTTTAGATTTACATTTCCCTAGTAATTAGTCCTGTTGAGCGTATTTGTGCGTGCTTATTGGCCACTTATACATCTTTTCTATAGAAATGTCTGTTCAAGCCCTTTGCCCATTTTTTAAAAATTTATGTTGTTTTGTTGTTGAGTTAGGTGCTCTCCATGTCTTTCATTATCAGATGCTTATTTACAAATATTTTCTCTAATTCTGTGTGTTGATTTTTTACTCTGTTGATACTATCCTTTTAAAAAAATTTTTAAAAATTTTTTTGAAGTTCAATTTTCCTAATTTTTCTCTTGTTACCTCTGTCTTTTATGAGATATCCAAGAAATCATTGCCAAAATCTAATGAAGCTTTTGTCCTATAGTTTCCTACCTGTAGTTTTACACTTAGAACTTTGATCGATTTTGAGTTAATTTATGATGTTAGGTTTCACTCTTTTGCATGGGGATTTCCAGTTTTCCCAGCACTATTTGGAACAAACTGTCCTTTTCCCTTGAATAATCTTGTCATTCTTTTCAAAAATCATTTGACCATATTATGGGAGGGTTTACTTCTAGCTGTTTCTTCTATTTCTTTGATTTATATACCTGTCATTATGTTAGTACCACAATTTGGATAACTGTAGGTTTGGAGTAAGTATTGAAATCAGTAACTCTGAAACCTCTAGTTTTAGTCTTCCTTTTCAAGATTGCTTTAACTATTTGGAGATTTTATATAAATTTTAAGATGCATTTTTCTATTTCTGCAAGAAACATCATTGTGATTTTAATAGGTATTGCACTAAATATGTAGATCACTCTGGTTAGTGCTGACGTCTTAATACTAAGCCATCCAACCCATAACCATGGAATGCGTTTCCATTTATTTATGTCTTCTTTACTTCCTTTCAGCAATGTGTTGTAGGTTTTATTGTGCAAGTCTTTCATCTCCTTGGTTAAGCCAAGTATTTTATTATTTAATGCGATAGTAAATGAAAATTTTTTCATCATTCCCTTTCCAGACTGTCATTGTTAGTGTATTAAAATGGAATTGATTTTTGTATATTGCATATTGACTTTTTTATTTTGCCACTTTGCTGTTTTATCTATTGGCTATAAGTTTTGGGGGATGGAATCTTTAATTTTTTTACATATAAAATTATAACATTTGTGAACAGAAATTATTTTACTTCTTCCTTTCCAATTTGAATATCCTTTAATACTTTTTCTAGTCTAATCTTCTGGATGGAACTTTTAGTACTATAACAAATATAAGTGGTGAAAGTGCGCATCCTTTTCCTGTACCTGACTTTAGAGGAGCTTTCAGCCTTTCAGCATTGAGTTTGCTATTTGCCGTGAGTGTTTAGTATATGCCTTGTATTAGGCCATGATAGAGTCCTTCTATTCTTAGTTCATTGAATGCTTTTATCATAAAAGGCAGGTGGCTTACTTGAGGTCAGGAGTTTAAGACCAGCCTGAAGAAGAGCAAGACCCCATCTCTAAAAACTAGCTGGATGTTGTAGTGGGCGCCTGCAGTCTCAGCTCCTCAGAAAAGCAACAAGTTTGCTCCTCCTGCAGTCAGCTCTGTTGCTTCAAAAGGCAACTCCAACTTTTCAGTTGCTAATGTCAAAACTTTGGTGTAACTTACGACTCCTCTTTTTCATATTTCATGTTACATTCATTAGCAAATTAGTAAAAATGTACTCAGAAACTTATCACTTCTGACCTTTTCTGTTGCTACTATCTTAGATCAAGCTTCCATCATCTCTCACCTCAAGCGTATTGCAACAGCCTTTTTGAAATCCCTCTGATTCCACTATTGCCCATCCACTGTATATTCTCAACACAGTGTCCAGAGTCATCTTTTAAAAATATAATTCAGCCATTTTATTTCTCTGTACAAAATCCTCCAATGATTTTCCATCTTACGATCTTCCTCTCTCTGGTCCCATAATTTCTCTGACCATACATACTCCAACTTTAGAGTCTCTTAGAGTCTTTAAATTTGCTGTTCATAGTCCTGCTTAACTTAATCCCCCAAATATCCAGTTTATTATCTCAAGTCCTGATATTTATTCAAATATCACCTTCACCAAGAGGCCTTCTCTGGTCTTCTTATTTAAGATCGCATTTTCTTTCTCCTCACCGTCCACTTCACCTGAACTATCTTTCTCTTCTTCCTTTCTCATGACACCTATTATCATCTGACATATTATATATTAAGATTTGTTTAGGGTCTGTTCTTTGCACTGTAGTGAAAGTGTCATAAAGGCAGAAACTTTGTTTTATACACTATGCTATCTTCATTACCCACAGGATCATAATAAGATCCTGGTGACATTTTATTGAATGATTTATTGAATTTTATTAACAACATCTCAATCATTTCTATGGCTAAGTTCTTGAAAGTGTTTGCTCATTACTGTAAGGGGTACAATATGAGGGACTATGGATAGATGATGAAAAATCATCCATGTTGGGGAAATGATTCAGGAAGAGTGCTACCGTGGCACTAAAAACAGGGGGATCTCTTCCAGGAGAAATGCAGCACCTGCATTAACACAGTTAAAAGTTATCACTGGTGGCAGTTTGGCCCTGTGTTGGGAGAACATATACGTGCATATGCTGATTTGTTAATTATTTCTTGGACCGATAGTTCAAGATTTAATTTAAGCAAAGAGATAAGTTTGTAAATAGTGTCATGGAAATGGAATGTGGTGGTGGTGGGGAAAATGGAAGGAGTACTTGAGAAAAATGTCAGTTTAGTATAATGACTCTGTGATTATGAAATATGATAATAAACAATATGCCATTGCCTTGAATATCTCCAAAGATTAAATCTGTACAGGATGTTCTTCTTTTCCTTTTCTGTTGTCATGTGCTAAAATAGCACATTTTTAAAAATTACCTTGGAATGCAACGACCTGATTAGGGAACACTTAGCAGAGAAAAAGTCTACTCACCTCTCAATGCCCCTGCTCACCCCAGTCTTCTTCTCTAGGTACCCAGACCCTGTTCCCAGCAACCTTTATCTCTATCTGTTTTACTTGCTCCCTTACCTTAGTGAAAGCTTTGCTTTCCCATTGTGATTTTTTAATTAGCTCCTTCAGGGTTACCTTTGCTACCATCCTGACTTGCCCATCTGAAGAAATATTCTCCTACAGTTTTTCTCCAGATTGTTTCTAAGGAGAAAAGCTAGATTATTAACTTAATGTTGGCTAGAAAATGGGTATAAAGAATACAAATAGGGAGGCGCCTGTTGCTCAAAGGGGTAGGGCGCTGGCCTCATATGCCAGAGGTGGCAGGTTCAAACTCAGCCCTGGCCAAAAGCTGCAAAAAAAAAAAAACGAAGAAAGAAAGAATATAAATGGATGTAAAATACATAAGGTAAGAGAATAAGTATGGATTTAAAAACAGCACATGAGGGCGGCGCCTGTGGCTCAGTGAGAAGGGTGCCGGCCCCATATACCGAGGGTGGCGGGTTCAGACCCAGCCCCGGCCAAACTGCAACCAAAAAATAGCCGGGCACTGTGGCGGGCACCTGTAGTCCCAGCTGCTCGGGAGGCTGAGGCAAGAGAATCACCTAAGCCCAAGAGCTAAAGGTTGCTGTGAATCCTGTGATGTCATGGCAATCTACTAAGGGCGATAAAGTGAGACTCTGTCTCTACAAAAAAAAAAAACCAGCACATGAGACAAGTACAGAAGTAAGAACAGAAACTCACTGATCCGACTGGGTTAGATCCTGGAGTCACCACTTCATTGTTCCATGATTTTGGTCAAATTACTTACCTCATTAAGTTGCTTTTCTGTAAAATGGGCATATAATTATAACCACTTCAAAGGTTAGCTTGAGAGTTTTAAAAAAATCTATGTAAATAATTTGGCTCATTGCCTAATTTTGCCCAAACTCTTAATAAATGTCAATTATCTTTATTATCAAATTGACCACAAAAATACAAGTAATACTGTAAAGAATAAGATGGAGGAAGATATCAAACCTTGATTTGTCAAATAGTTCTTAAAGAAATATTGCAAATAAAAATATACGCAATAGTTTTTGCATATGCGTGAGGTATAGCACGTATTTTGTCTGTAATGACTATTATTCCCTCATTCTTTATTTCGTGTCTTTTGGAGTTTGTGGGAGAGACTGCTAATTGCTCTCCATGTCTGTTTTTCCCATCTTCTGTAATAACAGAACTTTGATTTTTTTAGTTGGCCACCTTGTGGCCTCTATTTAAGAGACTACATTTTCCAGACTCCTTTGCAACTATGTTATGATCACAAACTAAGTTCTGGCAAAGGAGATGGAAGCACACATAATGAATGGAGTTTCAAGGAGTCCTTCCCTTATCGCTTCTTGCTTGGAATGGGAATACGAGATTGAGGGCCGAGCAGCCATATTGGATCATAAGTCAGCCTGCTAAGGATTCAATGACAGCAAGGTACGAAAAGCCTAATGACAGGGAGACTGCACCCCTTTTCTGGACTGCCTACACGTAGATTCCTTTTATGAGAAAAACAAACTATTTTATTTATGACATTGTTCTTGTTCTTGTTGCTGTCGTTGCTACATGTTGTGGTGTCTGATCCTACCTGACATGGAATACTTTTCAATTGCCTTCCTTTGATATTTTACTTCAATTACCTCTATTTCACTCATCTATTGCTTTATGGTTTTCCAAGTTTTACTCACAAAGAGCAGCAGGCACTCCAAATGAGTCGAACCACATTTTTATTTTCAAAATATTTTCCATTTATTAGTATTGCAATATTCGATTGAATTGGCAACACAAGCTGATTGTTTTATTTATTATATTAATATGTTTATTCTCCCGATGTTAGAATAAACAAAGAATAATTTTGCTAGATGGAAGATAGAAAAGTGAATGATTAATCAAACATTGTAAGGAAAAAACTTTGGTAAAAGAAGTTAAAAAAAAATATTGCTTTCCTCAAAGAATGACTTTAAAAGGAGCCAGTTATTTTAGGGTGGACTGTGCCATGAGAAATGACAAATATTTAAAAAGAAGTGTTTGTTTTCAAATGCTTCAATCCCAATAGAGGAAGACTGCCTCCTTTAGAAGTGATTGTAGTGTGTAAGTAAGAGGCCAAAACAGATGGAACATAGTAATCAAGATTTAATAAGAATGGGTCACAAAGGCAGGGTAAGTCACTGAGGCTGAATTCCGGAGATGAACAGCACAGACCTGTAACCATGGAAACACAATAGGCCAAGGATAATGCTAAATCTCTGATCAGTTTTTGCTTAGTATTAAATGCCGCTTAGAAAAGAAGGAAAATGAAGTGAAGTGCTGACAATAGCCAGATGGACACTTCACAAACCTTTTTAAAGCTGAATAAGCAGGGAGATATTGAAGGTTTGCCATGACGACTGGCAAGTTCATATGCTGATGCTTATCAAAGCAGATACAGAAATGGGTCCTCACAGAGGAAGTAACAGGACTAGCAACACTTTTCATTCTTCTGTTGGTAGAGGAAATCAAAGTCATTAGAGACAAGTGATCAGTCTTGGGATGTGATTGAGAGAAATAAAATAGTGCAGATATTTGTAGATCTTTCAGTTTATATTACACCAAAAAGAGAAGTCACAGTACTATTTAAATTCAACATATTTCCATTTCATTCAATTACCAAACATTTATTGGCATCTTCTGTGTACATAGAACTGACTGTGATTAGCAACTGCAACCCAGCTAAGACGTGTCCCTGTGACAGAGTATTACCGCCTCAGGAAGCAGGTGAAAAGGCCCTACGCACAGTGAAATGCACTTCCTACAAGTCTCAGGATTACCTATCTGCGTAAAGAAAATCTTTCAGATCCTCATTTGCAATACATTTATTCTTGGTTTTTATACAATTTTGTTAAATGTAAATTTCTGGTTTATAAGGAGGTTAGATGCCAAATCTAAGAAAGGAATGAAGTCACAGCAAAAGGAACCTTGACAAGTGTGACTATTGCATACATGGGTGATGAAAAACAAGAAAGAGAACTGAATGACATAGTTTTAAAACATGAAGGAAAAACACAAGTATATTCAAGCGAGAGGGAGGGTGGAGGAGGGAAAGGGAAAGGGGGAGGAGGGAGGATGGCTGACAAGTTCTCACCTTGTGCACAATGTGAGGGTATATAGTGCACCCCCTGGGTGTGGGCTCAACTACAACTTGAACTTTTCCTTACAAACGAAAACAATGTAACCTAAACATTTGTACACGCATATTAATCTGAAAAAAAAAAAATGAAAACTTGGGGGATAATAATTTGCAGTTATTTATTTGAGGCATTTGATGGCCCTGCTTACCTTATAAACCACAAAGACATCATATTATATAATAAAGAACAACAATTGACATTAACTAATATGTGTTAACAATAACTTACTAAGTGCTAGCGACTGGGTAGGTATTTGAATATACGTGTTATCTTATTTAATCTTGAAACAACCATGTGATAAAGACATTATTACTTTTATTTTATAGGTGAGGGAAGGATCAGTTAATTTAATTAATTTGCTCTACATCAAGAAACTGTGGACAGCTAAAATGTGATTCAAACTCTAACCTTTAGGCCAGGTGCGGTGGCTCACGCCTGTAATCCCAGTACTTGGGAGGCCAAGGCAGGTGGATTGCCTGAGCTCACGAGTTCGAGACCAGACTGAGCTAGAACGAGACCTTGTTTTGAAAAATAGCTGGGCATTGTGGTGGGTGCCTGTAGTCCCAGCTACTTGGGAGGCTGAGGCAAGAGAATTGCTTGATCCCAAGAGTTTGAGGTTGCTGTGAGCTATGTTGCCACAGTACTCTACTCAAGGGTGACAAAGTGAGACTCTGTCTAAAAACAACAACAAAAACAAACAAATAAACAAACATAAAACAACCTCTGCTCTTTAAAACTGCAAAGCTCTTGCTTTTTAAATATCTTTGTGACATTCTTCATTACCTTACTTTGCATCTTAAAAGAAAAATGTTGTTTATCAATGCATTTTCTTTTTAACTAGAAGGGAAGTGAGCTAATCATGTTCTATTTACTCTAGAATTTAATTCCAGAATAAGGATTGTATAGTGGGAGAGGAGTATATGCCAGACACTAAGCTAGACTTAGATGAATTATTTCATTTTCATTTTCTAGTTTAGCCATATCAGAGAAATACTATTAGTATCCACATTCAGCTACCAAAGAAACTAAATTATAGAGAAGTTTTACTCTTCAATTGTCACGCAAAATTTAAATGGCAGAGTGGAGTTGGAGTTAAAAGAGCTATTTCTATTTCCATCTGGCTGGATGGAGGAACCTGGGCTGCAATATTGGGATATGTTCTTGGAAATCCTTGGACAAATTCTGTTTAATAGACCTAAAAAGACTCTTTGATATTTATAACATAATTAATAGCTCTTTTTCCTTCCCCTTGGAAAAACAGAGTTAACAATAATGCTAATTAGAGCAGTTCTCTCAAGGTCTATGTACAGGTTTCTGAGAGTTATAAAATACAACACAGTTCATGAAGGGACTGTGTAATCTTTGCTGAGAACCCAACGTGTGTTCTGGAAATTATCCTTACTTAAGGCTGCTTATCAAGATGACAAGAGGCAAAGGGACCTGCCAATGAACCCGCTTTTCAGTGCGTCAAATGAGGAAGTGAGATTTTGATGGGCCGTGTCACTGAAAACTATGTCTCTCTTAGTAGATGCAACATTTTCCCCTTTTAAGCAGTTGCGTAACTGTGTCCACAGTGCTGTATGGGGCCCACTGTGACACCCAGATGATGGCATCAAGACTTCCTGCCACAGGAATAATGATTGTCTGAATACCCCAGGTGCTGCTACGTGTTAAAATCTATCATTGCACCTGCGCCTTGCCCACACCTATGACCTAGTGAGGTGGGGATACTGAGGCAGGCCTACTTCTGGGAGAAATGTGACTCCTTTTTAGCCAGCTTTGGATTGACAAATTCACGAATGGTGCCGAAACTACAGCCTCTTAATCCGTCTCTTCTACACTCAGGGTCCGATTTGCCTCATGATCTGGCCACTCTCACATTCCGTTTCTCTCCTTCCCTATTTCCCATCCCATGAATGTTCCCCCGAGCCCCAAATCCCATGTGTATCCTCTCCCAGTTTGGTGTCTTCTTCTCTGGGAACTAGTACAGGTGAAACAAAGAGTGCTCCGAAAAAAATGCACGGTAAGGTAGGAATTTGATATCTTACCCACCACCCAGCAGGTAACGAGGATCATGAGACTGGTAGATGGGGCCTGGGTAATCTCTAGTATAGGGTGGCAGTTCAGCTCCTAAATTTTTACTGGTGGTGACTTAGACAGATGTACTGATGGAAAGCTGTGGCAGCTAGTAGGATGCAGGCATTTTGAAAACGTGGGGAGAATAATTCCCACAGAGACAGCAGAGTTGAGTGATTATTACTAAGTTGTATGAACACTGGTATAAGGGCTAAAAGCTATTGCCAGGCAGTTAACTAGCTAAGGGTGAGAACCAGTGAGCTGTGGTGGTAGTGTGAAAAGAGGCACTCATCACCTGTGCTGGGATGAAATGGAGATGCAATCGACTGGCAGGGTGAAGACCTATTTGTGACAGTAGAAGAGCTCTATTTCAGTTATGTGAAACTCAGGGACCTGCAAGGAGAAAGTGAGGACCTGAAAACTGGGACAGGTGCTAGTTAGATGGATGTTGCTGAGGTGGGAGAGGTGCTAGTTAGACGGATGCTGCTGAGGTGGGACAGGGGCTAGGTAGACGGATGCTGCTGAGGTGAGACAGGGGCTAGCTAGACGGATGCTGCTGAGGTGGGACAGGGGCTAGGTAGACGGATGCTGCTGAGGTGGGACAGGGGCTAGGTAGACGGATGCTGCTGAGGTGGGACAGGGGCTAGCTAGACGGATGCTGCTGAGGTGGGACAGGGGCTAGCTAGACGGATGCTGCTGAGGTGGGACAGGGGCTAGGTAGACGGATGCTGCTGAGGTGGGACGGGGCTAGCTAGACGGATGCTGCTGAGGTGGGACAGGTGTTAGCTAGACGGATGCTGCTGAGGTGGGACAGGGGCTAAGTAGACGGATGCTGCTGAGGTGGGACAGGGGCTAAGTAGACGGATGCTGCTGAGGTGGGACAGGTGTTAGCTAGACGGATGCTGCTGAGGTGGGACAGGGGCTAGCTAGACGGATGCTGCTGAGGTGGGACTGGGGCTAAGTAGACGGATGCTACTGTGGTGGGACAGGTGCTAGCTAAATGGATGCTGCTGAGGTGGGACAGGTGTTAGCTAGATGGATGCTGCTGAGGTGGGACATGGGCTAAGTAGATGGATGCTGCTGAGGTGGGACAGGGGCTAGCTAGACGGACGCTGCTGAGGTGGGACAGGGGCTAAGTAGACGGATGCTGCTGAGGTGGGACTGGGGCTAAGTAGATGGATGCTACTGTGGTGGGACAGGTGCTAGCTAGACGGATGCTGCTGAGGTGGGACAGGTATTAGCTAGATGGATGCTGCTGAGGTGGGACAGGGGCTAAGTAGACGGATGTTGCTGAGGTGGGACGGGGCTAAGTAGATAGATGCTGCTGAGGTGGGACTGGGGCTAAGTAGACGGATGCTACTGTGGTGGGACAGGTGCTAGCTAGACGGATGCTGCTGAGGTTACTATGTCAACGAATCTCCCTGTGACATGTAGATTTTCAGAGGTTGCCATTCCCCTGTAAGGATTATCACTTCTGCTTTATTGGAAGATGCTGCAAACACCTTTTGCTCCTTCCTTGACACAAGGTATTAACTCCAAAGATTCCCTCATTTCCTCTCCTGACTGCCTGCCTGCCTGCCTGGGACAGGCACATCTAAGGAGAGAGGGAAAAGACTACACATTCTAAAGCCAGGCTTCTCTACCACGGCACTGTTGACAATTTAGGCTGGTTATTATTTTTTTCTTGTGGAGTCTGTCCTGTGTCTTGTGGGATGTTTAGTCTCATCCTTGGCCTCTCCCCACTAGATGCCAGTCATACTCTCCCTAGTTGTGACACACGGAAATAACTCCAGATGGTGTGAAACGTCCCCTGGGGGAAAAGGCTGCAGATGAGAACAACCCAAAGAATAACAAAAAGTAGTTGACCTCCTTTTTTATCAGTGCCCTGATGTTTGCAGAAAAGCAAGAGATAAAGGGGGTACTTTGGGGTAGATTTTGACTGCATTCTGTTGGAGCCTGGTTTTCAAAGCAAGATTAGCAAGAATTCATTTCTTGGGACATGAAATTGAACATGCTACATGGCAGATGGGCGAGGAAAGAACAAAAAGACTGAAGGAAGTGGGTGTAGTAGAATGGATTTATTTTATATGGCCAGAAGACCACCAGAGTGTTTTGCTCTGAGAGAGCTCAGAGAATGCATGTGTTATCATCATGGAATATGCTGGTGAGACGGGCACCAGTATCACCAAGCAATGTTACACAGGCCAGTGGTAACAGTAGGAGAGAGGGCCTCAGAGTGGGACTTACTGACATCTATGGGAAGGAGGGGTGTCTACAGTAGAAAGCCAGGTGGTGTTGCTTAACTGTGAGAAGCCAGGAAGCTGTAACAATGGTTATGATCAGCTGAGTCATTATAGATATGGCTAATAGAGCCTGTTCCTAAAAGCAAAAAATGGAAAGCAAACAAGAGTGCTATAAAGACAGTGCACTCTACACTTGGAATGATCTACCTGGTAACATAGAAGGCTGCTATCTCTGATTGAAGCCAAGGGTAGAAAAAAGTCCTGTGTCACGGCCAGGTTGTGGTGGAATCAGCTCTGCTGCTTGACCATATATTCTAACAGACCTTATGGTGGTGGAAGTATCAGCAGTAGGAAAAGAGGCCACATAAAACTAATAAAATGATCCAACGTGAAAGAAAATCATATTGAAGACCCCTGAGATTTTGAGGTTAAAGTCATGCCTTCCACAACAGAGATTTTCATGCCTTTGGAAGAAGAGCTCTTGCAGGTTACCAGACCCTGCTGGACACGGAATGCTTAAGCAAGTCAATGACCATGTGATACGGTTTGAGTGTTTGTTCCCTCCAAATCTCATGTTGAAATCTGATCCCGAGTGTTGGATATGGGGCCTGGTGGGAGCTGTTTAGATCACAGGGTCAGATAGAGCGTCCTTCCCACAATTTTGGGTTCTCACTTGATTAGTTCACGGGACAGCCAGTTGTTTAAAAGATCTGGCCCTAGCTCATCCCTCTTGTTCCTTCTCTCACCACATGACACCCTTGCTCCCCTTTTGTCTTCTGCCTTGACTGGAAAATCCGTGAGGCCCTTACCAGAAGTAGATGCTGGTGTGCGGCTTCTTGGACAGCCTGGAGAGCTGTGAGCCAAATTTTCTTTGTAAATCACCCAGTCTCAGGTATTCCTTTATACACATAGCAGTGCAAAAGAAACTAACACGCCACGTGTCTGGAACTTCCCATTGTGAGATGGGCCCTGTTGGATGAGCCCAGTGGTAGGTAAGAGGGAAATAAATGGTGTATATAAGATCAAACCCGAGTGGATCCTGAGGCATGAGTGATCTGCATGAGCAGATGACCCAGACCTTCCCGACAACCACCACTGTTGCATAAATGACCTTTCCCCAGCTTGTATCAATGATCATTTGTGAGGTACCATCTCATCGCCAGAAGAGGGTAGAAAAATTCCAAGTTTGAGTTATAGATGAGTTGATTTGGTCTATAGTCACAAAGTAAGTATGGATGGTGTCTGCATTATAGTCTCATATAGAGCTGCATTCTTTCTGGGAGCTTTCGGTGAGAATGTACTTTCTTGCCTTCTTGAACTTCTTAGAGGCCACCTGCATTTCTTGATTTGAGGCCCCTATATCCATGTGCAAGGCCAAAAGTATGGTGTTGTCAAATCTTTCTCTTTCTCTCCGGTCTTCAGTCACAACATCTTCTTCTTGGACTCTGCTTCTTTGCTTCTGTTATCACATTGCCTTCTCTCAACCTGACCCTTAAGAACCTTATAATTGACCTGGATAACCTATGACAATTTTCCTTTCTCGAGATCCTTAATTTGATCATATTTGCAAATGTAACACATTTATAGGTTTTGGAGATCAGGACAAGGACATGAGTGGGGGATTATTATCCTACCTACGACAATAGTTTTACTAGTAACAACAGAGTCAATACGAGTTAAGAAAAATACAGGTTCTCTGTATTTGGTCTATGGGAGTATAACCTAAAAAAATTCTGTAAGGCATTTTATTTATATATACCAAAGGGTCTGAAATAACTATATTCTTTTGCTTTTGTCCCTGTGTTTCTGTGTATAGATAACAATATTGTTTATCAGAAAGAATTTCACTTGTAATAAGTAGAAAAACTTAATGTTCAATGCAGGAGTTAGTTAAATACATTTTGATGTATCTGTAATGATGTGTCAATATGTTTCATCATCCTTAGTAAAATTACTTTACAAATTTATTCAGTAATATAGAAAACAAAAAGCCTTTATGGTTATTTTCCTAAGTGAGCAAAAAGTTACGCCACATTATCTACCCTAATTTTTCCATATGATCCCAGTTTTTCAAATGTACCTATTATTATGTATAGGCATATATGAAAAATGAAAGGATACATATTAATAGGAAGATGCTCACTCTTCATATGTGAACAATGGAGTTTGAGTAATTTGATTTTTATGTATGTGTTTTCCTATGCTTCTTAGTTTTCTAAGTTGAATATATATTGTTACTATAAAAAAAAGAATAAATAATTTTTAGTATTTTAATGATCTTAATCCATTGGGGATAAACATGTTTTAGAAAAGTGCTTTTATAATGTAAGCATACTAATTATAGCTTCTCAGGTCATAGAAAAAGCATGGATGGGCTATAGCATTTTAATTGAAGTCATCAAAAATGCTTTCCAAACATCTGCTGTTTCTCATAAATATCTCAGATTTTGTATTGCTTTGTTTTTTATTTTATTATTAATTACTTAAGTGTTTTGCTTATGGAGAAATTGAAGGAATTATTTTTCTTGTTTACCTACTTAATTAAATTCCTTGTAAACTGTATTAATATTGTTATTAGTTATCTTGTCAGATTTTAGTTTGTGTAATTACCATACTTCTAAAAATACATTGTTTAAAAATGAAACCATGCAATTGTACACATATAAAAAAATTTCTGTGGCAAATCTTTGCATTGCCCCAGCAATTTTATTATATAAGGTGATGAATGCTTAATAAGCCAGAAAGTTTGAGGAGTAATCAAAACAATTTACTCTTCTGTTATACCAGTTAAATAAATATTTGCATATTTAACACTACTTTGTACCAATACCTTAGAAATATACTGTAAATTTGTGGGGTGTTACAGTTGTAATAATCTTGGAGGTGATTTGCTATCGAGAGCTGGGATTAGCCTCAAGAAGTTAATACGTCAAATAACTGATTTGCTTTACTTACAGAATCAACCAGGCACTTTCTTTCAGTAATTGTTAACATTCTAGGGACTTTTCATCATTTCACATTTGCAGATTTAAGACAAATCATTAGCATAATGCTAATAATAGGATATTTATTTGCTGGTAGCCATCTAGGAGTCCTGTGTCATGACATAGACAAGTCACCCTCTGGGCTTCAGTTTTCTCGTCCTTTGATAGAGAACAGAAGAGAGATATGGAGGCTTCAAATGTCTAAGTGACTCTTCAAGTGTCTTAGAGAGGGGATGTTAAATGCTAGTAACCACATAACTCTCTCATACGGATTTTAGGAAATTTCTTGGAGATCAGAGGAAACCAAAGGGAAATCTATTTGAAAATACATGCAGAGCCATCACTGAGCTGTGTTACCCAGTGGGCCAGAAGGGTCAGAGGTCTGGAGAATATAACCAAGAGTCAGGCTGGGTGCTGTTCACAGAGAGAGCAAACGGGAGAGGTGCTTCAGGGCTAACGGAATGAAAGTATTGATTCTATAGGAACTATGATGACTCAGACTAACAGTAGACCAGGCTGTCACATACAGAGTGGAATGTGACCTGACACTGGAATTTAGGAGGAAGCCAGGGAACCTTCTGATGCATTGTAGGAAAGATCTTTAGATGGCGTGAGAGACTGGGATATAAGACTTCTCTGATTTTAAACGTCTATTTTTCAATGACCTAAACAATAGGTCAAACAGCAATGAAGATAAAAGTATGTAAGTAAAAATTATTTTATTTAATTTTTATTTTTAATTCATGGAGTGGCCTTTGGGGAGTGGAGTCAGATGACTGTTTCAGTCAAAGTTCTAATTCCTCCTTAGTGTGTGGCCCTGACTAAGTCACTTAAAGTCTCTAAGTTTCCCCGACTGTACCACCACATTATCAACGAGCTATATCTTTCTTGAGTTTGTGGTGATATCAAATTAGAAAACAAACGTGTATAATATCTGCATGGAAGGCAGAGGGAAGAGATAAACCCTTTTGCATCACTTGAAGTCCTAAACAACCATTCACTAGCTGCTGTTATTCTTCTTCCTGTTATAACCTCTTCTACGGATCATGTATAGGAACTTTCTCCATTCTCTTATCTATCTAAAAGTATTTTTCATCTCTATTTTACAGTTTAAAAATGCAACTGACTGCAGCTTAAATTATTAGTCATAACTAAGCCCAGAATAGGAAAGATTTTCTTCTCAGCAGAGAAATGAAGATGCTCTTTTTCAGGAAGAGGAGACAATGCAATGAGCGCCTTCATTTCAATTTACCATGCTTGAAATTGGTGCTCATAGTTACTGGTGTCTGATGTGTAATTTGATCAGCTAATGGATGAAAGCTGGAAAATGACAGAAAGAAGTAGTGGGGCTGAAACTAAGGGGTATACTTCCCAGGAACAAAGGAAAGAGTATTTGTAAATTGCACAAGGTAGGCCGGCTCCTGAGGCAGCCTGAGTGCACCAACAGCCATGAGTACTTATGAGGTGGGAATCACTTAATTTGACATAGATTTTATCAGACTTTAAGCTGTCTCTCAATATGTCTCTTGGAAAGGTCATATTTTCAATTTTCCCAGTGGGTGAGGGAAAAATTGCCTTTCATTAACACCAGACATTTTTCTCTTTACTTTTTGTGAAAGACTGAAAGTACAAGAATGGAAGTTAAAGTCATTCTATATTTCCTGGCTGGTTGAAGTAGAAGGAAATAGAAGGCCTAAGGAACAGATAAACCTAAAAAAGATGGTCCAAGTCTTGCCAAGAGAAACAAAACAAAATATGAAAAGTTACCTGCCTGCCAATATTCACCACTTGAAAAATGCAATTGTTCTTATTAAAGAATTATGGAAAGCTATAGGGAATGAGACACCCAGCTGTGATCAGCTCAGGGGGGTGTGTGTTATGTTGTCTCGGAGCTGAGAGAATACACACGAATATGAGGAATGGCTCTAGTTCCTAAACTGCTGTGATTTGGGGGTTGATAAATTTGCCTTTCTCAAGAAATGAAAACAACCTTCATGATGGAGTTAATGGAAAATAAAATTCTTAAAGGTTTTGTGTGGGATTATTTTCATAACATTGACATAGCACTTACACTTTTCACTATGTATTAATTTAAAAGGTAAATTGGATGGTAATTGGAAAGGAAACACAGGAGTAATGAAAGGAGTAGAGTGATCAATCAGAATGATATTTTTAAAGCAGAAATGTCAAAAGTTCATCAGTTTTATATAATAAGCATGGTTGTAATAATGACTTTTATGTAACAGACGATTGCTTCAGCAAGGAATATTAAAAGGTTTTCTGGAAGGAAATATGTGGCAAATTCTGTCATTGTACTAACCTTTGGCAGTGAGAATGTCAAAGTACAAACCAATATATTAATAATTTACTTACAAAGCCTGTTTATCGGCAAGCAAAAGGAAAGAAAAGGTTCACTAGGAAAGATGTCACATATTTTTTTTCTAGAATCAAAAGGTTCTCACGTGATAGTTCTCTATTCTATTTTTCTTAACTTTCTCTGATCTCTTCTATAAACACAGGCAAGCTTCTAAAATTTTTTAGAGATAACTAAAAAATCCATGGAACTCTAATCTGATCAAGACAACAGAGAATGTTCTAATTTAGCTTCTCAGCTTGTCTCCTTCTGTTGTCACAAGTTCAAGCCCTGATTTGCTTAAAATACTTTCCCAGCTATACAAGGATATTTTAATTAATTATCAGCTGGAAAAGACCTCTGATCTCCCAGGTGCATGACAATGTGGCTATAACCATAGACCTGGAGATTAATGCTGCTACAATGAAGCAAACCAAGAAGTACCCAGGCCCTACGGTCTGAGAAGAAGATAAAATATTTCAACATATTTTTCTTCCCTCCTTCAACTGAAATTTGTACTTGTAAAACTTTCCCTCACTCTCTCTTTCTCAGTATACCTATATATTTGGTTTGGCTATCTCAATACTTGTATTTTCTTATGATGTATTATGGAACTATGAAAAGAAGGCATTCATACATAGGATGACCACCAGTGCAAATTTCATGACTCGGTATTTGGAAATGACTTTATTTTGATGAATGCATTTATTCCTGTTCACAATATCTAGAAATGAATTTGGGTACGGTTCATTATGAGAAAGAAAACAAATTCACGAGTAGCTGATTCAGATGCAAATGGAGCTCTGTGGTTGGGTAAGACTTGACCCGCTAACATCAAGTTCCTTTTCTGTGAGGTACATACAGAGTCAGTATCTTATAGAAATGCCTTCCTTCTCTAGTCTCTGTCCTCCTAGCCTTCCCCTGTGGGGTCCAGCTCCATTCTCTCAGGCCTCCGTGGTCAGGGTGACTAACATTTCCCATGGCCCTATAGTGATAGGTCATTACCATTCCTCAGAGCAAGAGGCTTTTTATTTCAATCTCTTCAGAAGGGACCTTCTATACTACACATGTTCAATTATGCTTCATGGCAACATCTTACGAAGCAAATGAAGACTCTGTCTTACCAAAGGACTCTCCTCACAACGAGGAGGAGTATATGGAAGAGGCGTGAGAGGAAACAGAGAAACTGTGTGACCACCATTTTCCTGCGGTCCCCTTACTCCAAAACACATTTGACCAGCACCTGCTTGGAGGGACTTTGTGTTAGCTTCCTAATATTTACCTTTGAATTATTTAGGCAAATGTGTAGACTCTTTTTGATATCAACTTGGAAGTAAACTGCCATCATTTCCTCAACTTTCTGAAGGGTGAAGAAACTGGGCTTATGTAATAGTAACAACATCCTGTCAATTTAGTTAAAAATCAGTCTGCTCCCTATTCCCTTCACAAAGAGCCCCTAATCTTACAAAATTGGGCTTCTAGTTTTATTTTCACTCCTTACCATCCACGGCTTTTCTGTTTCTTCTTGAAGATAATGGGGAGAGTATTACAGTCCACCGATTTCACTGGGTTATTGTGATGAGTAAATGAAACTATATGGGAAAAAAGGGCTTTGAATTGTGCACAAAAAATTATATAACTGAGGAATAGCATGTCCCCAAAGCCTTCAAATGAGTTTTCCCATTTTCAAGCTACGTAGCTTGAGCACAGGGGCCTATGTGAGGTGATAAAGATAGTATTTAATCTCTCCTTTTTGTCTCTCACAGAACTTTGATTTAGTGAGGACAGCCATATGCCTGACCAGGGGACCTTCGTGACCATAGGCAGCCATGTTTCAGAGCTTGCCCACTGAGGTGTGGATAGATGAAATCCCACTAGGACTAAATTCCACTGTCATATGACTTTCGTTCTGCCTTCTTTTCTTCCTTCCTTCATGGAATATGCATGTTTTGGCTCAAACTGTGGCAGGCATTTTATGAGCTTACGGTGGGTGACCTTAAGACTGGAAACCAACAGAAAGTAAAGAGGAAAGAGGAAAGGCCCGGGTGGCCAGGGTCACTGATGAAATGCTGCAGCTGAAGCATCGGCCCCTAGAATATCCGACTCCAGATTTGTCACATTACATGGAAAAATCCCTATCTTTAAAATCTACTGTTTCATATATTTATTATTCACAGTTAGGGAAATTTCTAGCTGAACCGGGATAATTACCGATAATTCCTACCACTTGATTTTAAGGACTTGTATGTCCAAAGGTGATATCTGATATTCCTACTCGGATCTTATATGCATCTTATAGGTCCCACTGGCATTTCATATGAAGGGGCTCTTCAATTAATCCTCACAAAAGTTATTTCTTATCTTTTATTATTAAATTCCATGAAAGGTATCATTATTCTATTAGTCAATAAAGCAAAAATGTGGGTGTTTCACTTTTAATCCTCTTGAAGGTATTAATTCTATCTTCTTGTCATCAAGTTTCAACTCAGTATCTTCAAAATCTTCGTGCTGACCTTTGCAATATTTTTAGTTCCTGGTGTTCCTTTTATCCTGCATGTAATTCACTAGCTTAAGTCTTAGAAAGCTCATTACTATTTCTGAGAGTCTATCTCTATCCTTTGTCATGTCACATGTGAAAATGACTTGTATGTGGAGGGAAACTGATGAGACTTTGTGACCAGAGCGGCCACCCTGGAAACTTTGATTATCTCCTCAGCCACCCCTGGGATGAGTTGCTCATGACATGTGTACCTGTAACAGATTCAGCACATCACTTGGATGTGATTCACTGTTTGGGAAAGTTTAGATGACAGCAACAAAGTTAAAATATCTCAATCCATCATGTAAAGCTCTTTGCCTTTCCTTCCAACCTTATTTCAAGATGCATTTCTTTTCTTCTCCTTTCCTCACCCTGTCCAGCCCATGATCATATATATGACAGGGCTGTGCAGAAAGTATCCATAGAGTATGATGAATATATGCTAAAGTATCCATATAGTATATGAATATATACATATATAAAAATAGTTATGCATATATGTATATATAAGTATATACAAATGTGCACATACAAATATTTTTTGCAAAATAGCATATGTGATTGGACAGATCAATGTACATTGTTCTAGCTATTTTAGGAATTTTTATCATGGAATATACTGAATTTTTCCATCTTGCTCATGTCATTTCATCTCTGATGTACATGTTCAATATTAATTCATCTCTTCAAACTCAATTCAAGGGTTATCTCTGCTAAGAAATCTTTCCTTCTCCATCTGGTAAACTTGACTTTTTCCTTTTGTGCACTCACTGGCCCCACTAACAATTCTGTAGCACTTCACTGCCGTTTTATTAATGTGGTGTTCTCTCAGTCCCAAGTTATAGACTACTGACAGCCAGGGACCACAGATTATTCATCATTGTACCCCAGAGTGAATTTACAGCATTGCCTGACTTATTATACTCAATAATACTCAAGAAATATTTGTAAAAATTTTGCATTATTACCTAAAAAATAAAGTGCTTTGGGAAAATAATTAGAAACATTATGCTAAATCTGTTGATCCTACAGAAAATTTCCATATTCACCCTGCGTAAGACCTTAGTGCTTGTTAAAAACAAAGCCTAGAAGTTTGTCCCCTGGCAATTGCACTCTATGAATTGTGGCTAATCTGTAATACAAAATGCTACATTTTTAATAGTTCTTTTATCATTACCACACTGGTTATGGTCTTGCAGCATAATATAAGGGTTTAAAACACTTAGCTCTTACTAAAACAAACAAACAAACAAACAAAAAACAAAACAACAACCAAACAAGCAGATGTTTAGCTTGCTTGAAGATTTACATGTGCATGGTATATGGTATCTGTCAATGATCATGAACTTTACTACTGATGCTTTTCAAAATCATTTGGCAATGCTCTAAAGCCTTTAGTCCATCCAAAGAACTACAGTGACTTGGAATCAGTGTAAAAATAGGAAGGATTTGACAAATGACAGAAACATCTACACATTGGGTTAGTTAATTTTCATGGATTAGATAGGAATAGTAACATTCTTTACTGCCCCATCTGTATTATTAAAAATAATTTCCAAGGAATCTATTGCATCCTAAATGCTACTTCTTATTAAGATAAGGATGTTCATATCTCCAAAATACAAAAAGGTTGATTATATCAAGGTAGATGTATCTTCCATGGATTTGCTATTCTCATCAGTGATTTTCCATTAAAAAATTTATTGCTGAAAGACCAATTGATAGCATCTATCAAAATTTAAAATGTATGTTTTTTTAATCCAGAAATTCTGCTTCATGTGTGAAATAATGTACATACAAGGATATTGGCTAAAACCTTACTTGTACTAGCAAAATTTGGAAAATAACTAAATGCCCTTCAGTAAGTGATTGATTAAATGCATTATGGTATATTCACTTTTATATGTTTTAATCTGAATGGATTTTTAATACGAGGTCTGACAAGTTCGCAAAGTTATCCTAAAAAAAGTGCTACTTACCTCATTGCTGAATATCACTATGGCCACTTCCCAAGTCCTCCTCTTGGGAAGCTATGCACTAACTCCAGGGCCTAGCCCACCCTTCAAAGAACTTTTTCTAGGATGAGTTTGTGAACTAAATTGTTAGACCTCATATATGGTAGTTAGCAAATAAAACAGAGACAAAAGAGTGTATATACTATGCTGTCCTCTATATTAAAAAGCAGAATATACATATCTAGTGTGAAAAGCACAGTATCTCTTGAGAAAAATATATAGGAAACTGGTAAAAGTATTGGTTTGGAGGATAGGGCCTGGTCATATAGGAAGGGAAATGGGATGGAGATTTACCTTTCATTGTTTGTAGATTTCACCTTTTAAATAATCTACTGGGTGGCACCTGTGGCTCAAGGAGTAGGGTGCCGACCCCATACACTAGAGGTGGTGGGTTCAAGCCCAGCCCCGGCCAAAAACTGCAACAACAAATAAATAATCAACCAAGAATATATATTACCTATTAATCAGATGAGTGTATTTCAAAAAATCATGTTATTATTTCAAAAAGAATGAAATTCATATGTTAAGGTATCATAAGATAAAGGTGAAACTAGGTTTAGACCCCAGTTTTGCTAGGTTACATAAAAATTATATGGCAAAAGATTAAGTCCACAAAACTTACTTCTGAATAATTTGTAGTTGGCAGGCTATCCTCTTGAATAAACAGGATGTACAGTTTTTTAAAAAATTCTAAATGTCTATAACTTTATCAAGGCAAGCATGAAACAAAGTTTATTGAGTAAGGGAAAGACAGGCTCATGGAGTAAGAAAGTTTACAAAGCAGGATACACTGGCCATAGACAGCAAGGAGCCTCCATTGCCTGGGTAAACAAGCGGAGAGGACATCAGTTTTACTAATTTAGAATATAACATATGGACTCCTTCTTGAAATTGGATAATAAGTATCACTAGGTCAGTGACTATTTTTATTTTTCTAATGCATCAAAATACCGCCATATAGTCCCAAACTACTTGGGAGGCTGAGGCAAGAGAATCACCTAAGCCCATGAGTTGGAGGTTGCTGTGAACTGTGATGCCACAGCACTCTACGGAGGGCGACAAAGTGAGACTCTGTCTCTAAAAAAAAAAAAAAAAAAAATACCCACCATAGTATCTTAGGCAGTAGGAGGTCAATTTTTTTATTGATTATGTAAGAAATAAATTAGTGATGGGTTTTAGCATCTTTAGTAATCTCTGCTTCTAGCGGTGTGGAATCAAAATGTAGTCATTTCTGTGCCTATGAATAAAAACTTAGCATGTGCCACCTTCTTTAGTAGTTGAGTGATCTTAGAGAGTTATTAGTTATTAGCTGGATTTATTGAGTGTACTCTTCAAATAGGCCTCTAGATATATTCATAAAACTATGAAATAAAATATGGAACTGTTGGTGTTAGGCTTATAATAAAATTCATCTACAGACAATTCATAAAAGAAAGTATTGTTATACTTGTATACCCTATGACTAGATAAGGAACACACTCAGTTTGGGGAGAGGAATGAGATTCATGTTCTCCTTAACTATAGTGTGCTTACCTTCCTTAATATCCAGCATTACTTTTCTTCCTGTATAGCTATTTTAATGACACATTGGAAATCTTGAAAGGTCTCAAAAAATGCCCATTGAAGGAAAAAATATATTGGGGCGACCCTTCCTTGTGACTTAAGATTCAAATGAACCCTTTGGGGTATCCCTTAAAGGGATTGATTTGGAGCTGATGGAGTCATATATGTTGCTAGCCAAATCTTTTATGGGAGAAGGGATACGCACAAAAAAAAAAAAAAAAGAAAGAAAGAAAGAGCTGCTCTGGTACAGCCCCAGATCTGTGAGAATGTGCACGTCCTGGTCTTAGTGGTGCTTTCTAGGTAAGATCCTAACAGCAAGAAATGTGATGGAGCAGCAATGATGTCTTGCAGAATCGGAATTGTTTGAGAATGCAATGGGGATTCATGAGATTCCCAGAAACCGCAGGGGCTGAGGTTTTAGTTGAGGAAAGGGACAGGAAATGAAATGAGCTATTATCATTACACTGTTCTCTAACTTACGTAAATGAATTCAGTAAAGAAATATAACCATGAGTATATATTCATATCATGTCGGGTAACTAATTTTTTCTGAATCAAAAAATATTAACTTGCTATTTAGGCATAAAATCAGAATAGGCATGCTGTTGTTTAATCAAGTGTTAAAGCTCACAATTAATAAATAGCATCTCTGCAACTAAACTCCACACATTTTGCTACTAAGAATGTTTTTGTACTTACAAGAACAGATGTAGTGATAAGAGAATTCTGACTTTCTCTATTAAAGAATTCTAAATTTATAGTATAACTATGCACATATAATATTTTTGTGTGTTTGTGTGTGTTCCTGCCCCTACAAAATGGGAATATGTAACATTTATAATACATCTTGAGTTCTTGGGTAAAATCTTCTTCACCATGTAAAGGGAGTTGCTTTCAAAGCAATGCTGTATTTTTTGTGTTTATCTTATTTAATCATCAGAAATTCAATGTTTACTTGAATCATCCGAAAAATTATTTCAGATGACAACTGACATTTTCTCATATTAAAAACGTGAATCCTTGAGATGACAGACATCCAGCAGTAGGAGGTAAAGCTTGAGCTGACAGTTGCTTCCTTGCACAGACGTTTAATTACAGAGTCAGCATGCCGGCTTCAGAAGCCCCCAGGAGTCATAGCTAACATTAACATTCTTCAACCCATCCCTAGAACCGTCACAGGAAGAAGTGTGGCAATTAAGTGTGGGTTTCCGTGAGAACATGCAGGGTATATAATCTGTTCTAGGACCATGAGCATTAATTTGATATCATTTCATCTATCTTAACTCTATCAGAAAATGGAGCGCATCCATAATTAAAATGTTACAGAACCAAGGCTTCGAATTTATTCACTGAAATACTGAAGCCCTTTAGATTCCTAAACCACATCTTTGTAATGTCTATTGTATTAAATATTTCCTATCTCTTAAGAACAATTTTCTGAATAAAATATCAACTTTTCCCATGCAACCAAGTCCCAGTGATAAATTTCAGTCTTATATCAGCTACTCTTTTTCAACACCCACTTTTAGCACAGCACTCCTTCTAGACTACCTAAAAGGCTGTTTTATGTAATCAAGGTGTATAGGTGACCAAGTTGATTGGATTAAAATTTTTTTTATCATTATTTTAAATCAATAGGTTTTAATTGGAAGTTCAAAAGAAGGCTTCTCCCTTCCCATGAACTCCGCATTTTATTATTGCTACTTTTCTAATCAACTCCCCAAATATTTTCAGAGTATCTATTATATGCCACGCATGAAGGAAGTTGCCAAAAAGGTGCTATTTTGATGAGCAAAAATGCCACTGATCTAAAGTGCTTCCGAAAGCACTGGCTACAGGTTTTGATATTTCTCCCTGGGCGTCCACAATCCCCAGGCATGGTCAAGAACTCTTGTTTTTTAACATTTTCTGCATCAGCAGAGGATCACACTTCACCTCTCCAGATTTGTAATTTTAGAATCAGGATTACAGTGTTTGCTGCAGTTATGTCACCCTTTACAACCCCCCACCCCTAGTAAAGTTCTGAGCTGAGTGTCTAAAAAAGCCCCCTCATCTCTGTAAAGTGTGTCTCCCCCACATGCTTGCTCGAAAATAAAGGTTCTATGGAAATTTGTGTAGACCCAATTGAAGAAAATATATAGAGATAGCAAACAGGAAAGGAGATAAGGGAACTTTGCACTATTGGTTAGCTTTAAATCCTTCATGGAATAAAATAATATAAACTAACATACAAACTCACTTTGCTGGCTTTACAGTTTCTGCGACTCTTCAACTTTCCCTTTTAAGAAGAATCAGTGTTTTATTTTTATTATTTTATCTTTTTTTTGTTTGAGACAGAGTCTCACTATGTTGCCCTCGGTAGAGTGCCATGGCATCACAGCTTACAGTAATGTCAAACTCCTGGGCTTAAACGATTCTCTTGCCTCAGTCTCCCAAGTAGCTGAGACTATAGGTGCCCGCCACAAGGCTCAGCTATTTTTGGTTGCAGTTGCATTGATGTTTAGCTGGCCAAGGCTGGGTTCAAATCTGCCAGCCTCAGCGCATGTGGCCGGTGCCGTAACCATTGTGCTATGGGCACTGAGCCAAGAATCAGTGTTTGAAACAACATGGACTCTTTTAAAAAAATCCACTTCAGCTCAACTAAATTCAAAATTTCTAAGCTTTTCCCTTACTATTAAAAAAAAAATTAAGGCTGGATGCAGTGGCTCATGCCTGTAATCCCAACAATCTGGGAGGTTGAGGTAGGTGGATTGCTTGAGCTTAGGAGTTGGAGACCAGATTGAGCAAGAGCGAGATGTGGTCTCTAAAACTAGCCAGGTGTTGTGGCGGGCACCTGTAGTCCCAGCTACTTGGGAAGCTGAGGCAAGGGGATCACTTGAGCCCAAGAATCTGAGGTTGCTGTGAGCTATGATGCCACATACTACTGAAGTGACAAAGTGAGACTCTGTATCAAAAACAAAACAAAACAAACAAACAAAAAAAAACTTAAGCCTTCCCAGGTGACCATCTAATGTATGATTGAGGCTGACACTACTGAATTAGATCAATTGAAAATGGACAATGAATAGACACTGCTTTTGCAAAGGCCCGTTCTGAACATCCATCTATCTTACTTAATCTAATTTCTAAGATAGTATCACTTAAATAGAAAGTTTGAACAAAAATTATTGTAAATAATCATTAGAAAATTTGTAAAAGAAAGGCAACATATCAGGTATCCATTTTTCCACCAGAGGACATAATCATAGACTATAGAATGTGAAAAGAATGTTTCATATTTTGACATTTCAGTAATGGTTATTAATTATAACTTTCCATTTTACTATTGAAAATTTTCCATTTAAATACCATTTGTTAATTATAATATTTTTTGGAAATCTATTCACATGTGGTCTAAGAGTAGAAATAGTTTATAAACTTATCTTGAATTATATATCAAATTGAAACACCTTCTGCTAAAAATAACCTGGAATAGAAAGGACATTGTGCAGGTCACTAAAAACGTATGCTCTGGAGAGAGAAGTAGGTGAGCTAGTTTTTACCTACTTTGACTTTTTTTCTTTACAAAGTATTCATATGATAAAAGGTAATTTGTAAAAAAGTTCAGGAAATAAGAAAGTTACATTAGTTTCTTTTGACTCATATGAAAACTTTAAATAAAAGTCTTATAACTTTCTCCTCCAGGATGCCTAGAATTCCTCAAAGAATAAAATGTCAAAACTGTTGGAATTAAAGGAAAATCTCTTTCTACCTTTTTACAGGGATGTCTATGTTATATTTATCCCTAAATTAAAAAGATCACATTTTGAAACATCAGGATTATTCATTTACTTTTTGATCCATCTGTTAGAATTGTTCTGGACAAAATTAAGGGATCTTAACACCTTAAAAAATAACTAAAGGCTGAAAGCACTCAGACTTTTTTCATGCAATCAATAGTGTCTTAGAATTTTTAAGACTGCAAGGAAGAGAAGTGCTCAGGTGAACTTGGCAGTGAGGCTTTATCTCAGAGACAAATGGCAATGCAGGGATCTTAGGATGCATCACAGGCGGCTGAGCCGCTATGCTGCTGTCAGTACCTCCAGCTGATCATCATCTGTCATACGGAAATGGGCTCCAGGATGGATAAATAATCCACCAGGGAGTCTGGAAACCAGAGTCTCAGAACTTGCCCTCATAACCACTGAACTGCACTGCATCCCTGAGAACCTGAATCAGATAAAGCAGAGGATCCCGGGAGCCTGGAAAGCCCAAGTTAGGAGATGAACTTTGTAATTTACTTAGGAGCAGGGGATGCCAACTGTGAAACTTTAGAATTTAATTTATTTAGTAATTAAATGATAATTTTTCAATAGTAAAATAGAAGTCTGTTATTAATGACAAGACTTATTTATCCTAAAGTCCTGAAATTATTAACTGTAAAAAAAAGAAAAACAAAAGAGAAATAGGTCACATTACAAATTCACTATTACAAAATACAGTTGAGTGAGGAGGAAATACTTCCAATTATGACCATTCAGACTGTCCTGGAGGCAAAGGAAGTGATTCCGTTTCTCCATAATGCCTAAGAGGTAAGTAAGAAGCACCTTTGAGGGTGACTCAGGCTGGCCAAAGTCTAAACTCCTCTTCATACATTCAAGTTGGGGAATTCCAAAAAGGTTGTTTCTAGTTTGTTTTAGCTTGATTTAAAAAAAAAAAACAAAAAAACAAAAAAACAGCACAATGTTTTACCAACTATGTCTAAGAGTAGAAATGTAAGGAGAAAGAGAAATATCTAAACCTATCTTGAGGTGTAGATGTGTGTCTTTCTGATGCATCCCCAAGTGACCCAGTTTTATCGTGTTCATATTAAGATTTAAGATGTAAGATTTGAGTTGCCCACCTACAACTCTGATTGAGTTGGTACCCTATGACATCACATTGCCAAGCATGCTTGATTTATGGTTTTAAAAGAATAGATGACAACTACTTTAGGATAAGGAGGATTATAACCTAGTCTAAAACAGGAATTAGAACTATTGTGAGAATATAACACCGGGAACTTGATACAGTAGTCAAAGAATGGAAGAGGAAGTCAAGCCTCCTGTAATCAATAGAACTTTTCACACTTTCTGTAAAAGTTAAAAAACACAATTTTAAAGTATCCTTAATGGTTTACTCTCTTAAATATGTTTCAAAACCTGTTCATAGACCTTCAGTGTGGCTTTCATCTGTGTTCTCCTGATTTTGTTAGATAATGGAATCAGGGTTGAACTGACTGCTCATTTATCAAGAAATGAGATTTTCCTCGGTCTCGGGCTGATGAACTCATTCTTTTCAGAATACATATAAAAGCCATATTTCGAATTTCCCAGTATAAGTTTTCATTATTTTTTTCCCACACAGAAGAATTAGATTTTGGCACTGTTATAGGAGATACCCAGAATGAAAGAGTGTAAGAAACTCTAGTTCATAGTTGGAGGCTTGACATGAGTTTTCATCTTGCTTCCTCGGACAATCAATGTATTTAAGAATTAGAGAACTTCCTGGGAAAGAAGCCAAGATATCTGACACTCGTAGTTTGATTGGGGACTTGGTAATAGCTGAAACCAGCTCTCGTGAAGACTGGGATGCTAAAATCAAGTATGTCTGGATGACACTTTTTGTCACGTGTAAGATACCAGTCATGAGGAATTTCACAGGTTATCACTGTGTCAGGGATGAGGGAGGAACTCCTAACAGGCTTCAGTGAGAAAGGACAACTGATGGCAGAGTGTGTCTCTACAAAAACAAACAAATAAACAAAAATACAAATACCCTATTATTCTTCTTTGGAAGGGGGCAAGATCCCTGGAACAAGAGGGAGAGGTAATTTAATTCTGATGTTGCAGTGTTGGTTTTTTGAATAGTTACCGGTTTTCCAGTATCAAGCTAAGCTCGTTTTCATGCTTGTTCTCAACTCACACATACATACATCCCATGTATTTATACAGGACGGCCATAACGTTTGTGTGTAATTTAAAGTGGTATGTAGTTAAAATTGCACATGAACTTTATGTTCACCCTGTATGTTCATACTCACATGTCTGTAGTGATATCTTCACTGTAAAAAAAAAAAAGTATTCTTAGCTACTTATAATATTATAGGATATTTCTTCAAAGTATGGGTGATTTTCAAGTTTAAAAAAAGGACATTTGTTTATTTATTTGGCAAACATACACTGAATACTCACAACAATTCAAATATTGTTTGGGATGCTAGGAATGTAAAACAGACAAGGTCCCTATTCTTGTGACATCTGCATTTAAGGTTGAGAAGATACAAAATAAACAAATACATAATCAAATCAATCCCCCATAGTAATAATTGCTATAAAGAAATTAAAGCGGGGGAAAGTATTTGAGAATGCATGAGATGAGCGTGGGCACATTAGGCAAGACCTCGTAGACAACATTGAAGTGGAAAAACCTGAAATGATAAGAGTTCAACCACACAAATGTCTGGAGGATAGAGATGTGAACGTTTTAGATTTTTCTTTTGAGAAAACTAGTCCAACTTTTGACCAGCTGTGTCCAAGAGTAGAAATTTAAGGAGAAAGAGAAAAATAGATATCTGAGGTGGATACCTATGTTTTTCTGTTAAATCATCATTTTGAGTCCCCAAGTGACCTAGTGGGGCCCAATGTGGTCCTATTAAGGTTGTGGCCATAGCAAGCAACACTGATCTTGGCCTTTTGGAAGAACTGAAAGAAAGCACTGGAAGAAGGAAATGAGTAAGAGCGTGTAAGGCTGATGTTGAAGATATAGAAGACAAATCACTCAAAATTTACAGGCCATAATGGATGGGTTCTAATCTCACAGCTAGTAGAAGATACTGGAGTTTTAAGCAGGAGAGTGATACGAACTCGTTTGTATTTTAACAAGTATGTCCTTCTCGTTGCTCCACAGAAATGCCGCATAGGGTAGAAAGAGTGGAATCAGGGAAGTAGCCTTTGAAGTTTCAGACCTATCAAATTAGAAGGGTGTGGGAGACACTTTGGGCATTCTACATCTATGCCAAGCAAAATGTGTAAGCAAGCCTAATCAAATTCAAGTCAATTGACTTATAATTAAACTACCTGCTTAAAAAAAAAAAGCACAGAACTATTCATAGGAATACTACAGAATTCAGAGTCTGAACAATGACTCATCCATAAAGCCCAGTGTATAATCAAAAGCCACTGGGAATGCAAAAACAAAAACAGGAAACTATAATTCATAACCAAGAAAAAAAGCCACCAACTCCCCCAGCACTGTCCCAGACAAGATAAGTCACATGTGGATTAACAGACACATATTTGAAAGCAATATTACACAAATATTTTAAAATTTATGGAAAATATAAACAAATAGCTGGAGAAAAATATTTTCTTAACAAAGGAACAAGTAAATATAGATAAGGAAGCGGAATTGTAAAATGTAAATCCTATAACAGAAAAGTGTAGTAACTGAAATTAAAAAAAACAAACCACTTTACAGTATAGGCTTAGAAGAAGTTTTAAGATGGTAGAAGATTAAATCAGTGATCTTTAAGATATAACAGACATTTTCCAGTCAGAAGAATACAAAAAAAAAAAAATGGGGAAAACTGAACTATTATTCGGAAATACAAGTGATACTATCAAATAAATAGTCTAAAATGGACGTGTCCAACCTTTTTTCTTTTCTGCCACACATTCGCAGAGTAGGAGTTGTCTTGGGTCACATATTAAACACATGAACACTGAAGAAAGCTGATTAGTAAAAAAAAAAAGTCCTTGAATACTTTTCATGATATCTGACACCATAGATAAGCAAAAATGTCCTCACTAAGTCAGCATGTGGCCCCACAGGCCGCAGGTTGGATACCCCTGGACTTTCACATATGTGTTGTTAAAGTCCCAGGATAAGAAAAGAATGAGAATGAGTTAAACAAAATATTTGGAGACAATGGCCAAAAATTTCTCAAACTTAATGAAAACTTAAATAACTGAGAAGCCCAGTGACCTCAAGCAAGGTATTCTTCCATCTACCAATTGCACACTGCACAGTTTCTGTCATATCTGACAATTTAAATCTATAGCATCCAATATGGTAACCACTGGTCCCTTGTGCTCACTGAGCTTTTGAAATGTGGCTAAAACAATATGGTAGAATGATATGCTGGATTAAATAAAGATATACTATTGAAATTAACTTCTATCTATTGTTTGTTTTTGTTTCTTTAAATTATGCTGATAGACTAGGAAAACATAACCTAGTTGATCAGATATGGCCTGTGCATAAAAATAATGATCAAATAACTAAATCTGAAATCAGGAAGATTAGAACTACATATTTGTTGTGAGTGTTTTTAAAAAATTGATATTTCTTACCACTTAGTTTAGTTTTGGTTGTTTATTTTGAACTTGCTTTAATTTGAGTTTCTAGAAAGAAACCAGAAACACAGTGGGTATCAGAAAATATCTGTCATTAGTAATTAACAATATGCAATTCTGAATTCATTATAACAGACTTAGGAATTTTAAGGTTATCAGTTTGGACTAATTTAACTCTATTTCATGATCCACAATAGTGAAGGGGTATGACTTGGTCTGTTTATTTCTACATTTCTTTCAACTGTTTCAAAAACTCAAATGTTATGTGTAATGAAACCTATGTAACATACCACTTGAAATACAGTAGAAATGTTTTATTTTTATCTTTCATTCTTTGGACACCTTTATTTTACTTTTATCTGATAAACATTAAGTTAAGAGAACAAATACTACCTGTAGTAGTTATTAAAAATTCTTTCCAAATTATTATTTACTAAGTTAAGTTTTGTAGGCTTAATGTGAACTATTAAAAGGAAAATATTGAAGTGGTTTATTCATTTACTGGAGCACCCACTATGTGCCAAGCAATACTTTAGATGCTGGAACACAACAGTTTACACAATCTATGTGATTCTTTCCCTCAAAGAACTAATTGTCCTATGTATGGAAATTTACTTTCCAGAGTTTGCTTCCCCCCAAATGTTCTGTTCGAGTTTTGTCTTTGATCTCACAGACTTCAACTTCTAAAAAGCAAGTAGCATGAAGTTTTCTCTTTATGAGCTCCCTCTGTTGACACTCAAATTCCAGTTTCCCTCTTCAGATGCAGCTGTAAGCTTGCAAGAGGGCATGAGGGTTACTGAAATGGCTCAGACAAATACAATTCCTACAATCTATTAGATATCATGAGGCCAAAAAGTTCAAATTGAGGGTTTTCATAATTACTAGAATTTCCTAAAGTTAGTAGTTTGCCAACTGTGAGATATCAAGAAATCACCATTGCAAATCTTTCTGTCTCTGGCAAGAAGACAAAGTCATACTTTTACTTGGATAAACTCTGTATGAATAATTTTGCTGGAAATATTTTGTTCAAACAGATTTTCTGTTTCTGTCACCACAGTATGCCTTGGCCTGAACAGTGTCTATTTCCAGCAGTACGTATATTTATAAAGGGCATTGCAAATCTGTTGCCGTAGTACTGAGAACTGTAAGGTGTTCTAACAAAGGGAACAAAGGTGAGAAAAATCTGTAATAAAAGTGCCTAAATACATAGGATTAGAATCTGAGTTACTGTAGGGATTCAAATTTAAGTGTGCGTGTGAATATATATATATATATCTCAATAATTTCTAGAAAACAATGAAAGTTACCTTTGCTGTGTCTTTTAAAATTTTATTTAAAAAAATAGAAAAGTGAATTCCAAGGCTTCTGTATAAACATGGATGGGAGAAGTTAGCAAAGGCATCTTTCTCATATATTCTCAACTAAAAAAAAAAAAAAAATACAAGGTGACATAAAATAGTATTAAAACTTGCAACTGTGTCAGAAACTAGTTAGAGAATTGTCCATGTGGCAGAAAGGTCAAAGGAATTCTGCTACATGTACGTACTAAATCTGCCTGGATATTCTGAGAAACAGCAGCATCCTGGGAAGGACAATCCCAGGAACCCTGTAGGAAGTTCCTTCCCCTTCCTAAGAGTAGACAGCATTTGGACCTAATTATCTATCATCACACACTAACTAGTGTACTCAACAGTAACATTCCACCAAAGGCCCACGTTTACTTATACCAAGTAGGAAGTTTCAGTAGTAGTAGTACTATGAGAACAGTTAACATGGGATAAGGGCTGAATAAACAAGAGGAGAAAAAATTCTGTTGAGCAAAGGCAACATTATATTCATATAGTGAAAAAAATATATTCTCAGGAAAAAACCCAAGAAACAGAAGGAAACTGTAGAAAACACCTGCTTTGCGTTCTCAAAATAAAACAATACCTTCCTAAACTTTACAAAATGATACATTTAAAAGTGATGATAAGACAAAAAATTGAGAGGAAAATGTTTGATGAGAGGGGAGCAAAAATAAAAATTCTTCACCTTCCAGGTTGCCAACTCAAATAGCTTCAAACATATGCTCTGCAGAGGTCAGCTGAATTATTTCCTTCTTGTTAGATGTCCATTATTGGAATTATTATAGAAATGTTGAAACTTCAGTTAAGGGTGAATGTGAACACAATTTTTTAAGAAGTCGAAATTTGTGGCCACTAACTCAATTCAGTAGCCAGACATACACTAAAAGAACAGAATTTCCTCTCAAGAAAACACATGGGAAGACTAAGGAGCCACTGTGGGTGGTTAGAGTCCAGCGTTTCATAGAAAAGTAACAATTAAGGCCACATTATAGGCCAGAGATTGGATAGTTTTTGATGGCTGCTGGTAGAAGAAAAATGCTATGGGGAACAATTTTTGCAGTTATAGGTGATTCATTTCAACTAAGGCCAAGGGGATGAATGTTAGGAAATGAAGATCATACTTTTGCTAAGTAAGCTTCTTTCTAATTTATTTTGTTGCTTGTATGTAGGATCAGAAATATGCAAAGAAATTTATACACAGAAAATTGTTCTTTAAATAATAGCTCTTTTATTAGTTAGAGCAAGTGTTACAATTATAAGGATGAGAATTGATTTCCATTTAGAAGCAATTCATTGTTGTTTCCATTAACCATCTTACAGATTGACTTAAAATACAGTGAATTTTATTTATATGATGCCTGCAGGCTTCTGGGTGCCTAAAGAAATATAATTTGAACCATGAATTAAGATTGAGTTGTTAAAGAAGTGTCTTAGCTCCCCCCAAAATAACATAGATAAAATAAAATAAAATAAAATAGTGCCAGGACTGGAAGTGAGGGAAGTTTTGGGATGGGAATGAAAGATAAAGTCATTGATTCTTTTTTTTTTTTTTTTTTGCAGTTTTCTAAGTAGTTCACTTAATGCTTATGGAGTCCATAAGAATCCTTCTGTGCTGTTGACCTAAGTCAGTAATTAGGCTCATATCTAGAAAATGTTAACAATATTATGCTTTGAAATACTTTACTTTTTGACAATAACTTATGACTCTGTAGCTGTTAACAATCCACTTATCCTTTATTTGGGAGGGGGAGGAGACGAGTTCTTGCTCTGTTGCCCAGGCTAGAATACAGTGCTGCATCATAGCACACTGAAGCATCATACTCTTGAACTTAAGTGATTCTCCCACCTCACCCACCCAAGTAGCTAGAACTTCAGATATACACCACCGTGTCCAGCTCACTTTAACATTTTTTTTTTTTTTTTTTGGAGAGATGTGTCTTGCTTTGTTGCCCAGGCTGGTCTCAAACTCCTGGCCTCAAGCAGTTCTCCCATCTCAGCCTCCCAACGTGCTGGGATTACAGATGTAAGCCACCACACTCAGCACATATTTGTATTTAATCAATCAACATATACTTTTGAGTTAGTATTAAGTCCCAGACACAATCATGTGAGTTACATGTGTATAAATTCATTTGTGGGTTGAGAAAGCGAGGGTAATGGAAATTGAACGACTTGTTCAATATCACAAAGCTAGTAATTTTTAGATCTGGGGCTTGTACCCAGAAAGTAAAACAAATGCAGTACTTTTCTCATTACTTTTAGATTTGGGAGTGGAAATTACTTTGGCGGGGCAAATCACTAATATCTAGAGCTTGCTGCTGGTAGGTGAAATTTGAACTTTAAAGTGTAAGTGTGTGTGTCTTTTTTCCCCTAAGATTTAATTCTTCCTCCATGTGTTGTGAGGCTAGCTTAGGAACGAATGAAATACTATGATACCATACCTCTGTATTTCATCATTTCTAGAAGGAAAGGAAGTACATCTAGTTTAGGTACATAATGTCACTTTACATCACCTATGCTACGCTCATGGATCTAACACTATGTAACTACTACTCTTTGATTTGTGTATGTCTTAGAACATTATCAGCAAATAAACTTTGTACGATTATTTAAGGACATTTTCTGAGAAGCTTGCCATGTTCTAAGATTAGTCATTTTCCTAAATTTTCTAGCCTTATTCTGGCAAGGCAATGGTGGCACAGGGAATTTAAATGAACTGAACAATGTTTGTATACATGAAGTGAGTAACAAATTTGAATTAAAAGTACAGACAATTGTGGTTGTGTTTATATTAGAACTCATATTAATTGTATATTTGACTTATTCTTTTAGAAATGACAGCCATGTTTCCTAAGAATATAGCTGCAATCAAATTTTCTTCCAGTATTTATGCAGTGTCATCAAGGAAGCATCGCCATGTATACAAGTCAGTATAAACCTGATTATGCTGTGTTGAATTATTAACCGCTAACTCCAGTGGTTTACTCTGTATCATGTCCTGTTATCAAGTCAGGGCAGATGAGGCCCTGCTTTACAGAGTCACTCAAGAATCCGACATATTCACATGAGGATTCAGGGTTTACCGCAGTAGCAAAAGGGAGAGACTGGAGAACTGCGTAAGATTTTTTTCCCTGCCTTAGCCTGGAGGTGACATGTCCTTTCTACTCACATTTCTTTGGCTGGGACTAGTAGCATTGGCCTGTCTCATGAAAATAATTCCTTAGGAACCTTAGGAATATGTTGTATTTATCTCACCGTGTACATCATATGTATCGGATGTGTCATATTTATCTCAACATGCTTGTGATGCTGACAGCGCCTATACGGGCTCTGACAGTAGAGAAGATGGAAAAGTGTGTGAACCAGTTACCTGGGTGCAGGAGAATGAATCTGGCTACTCAGTACTGTAGATAACCCCTTTTAGGTCAGGATGTGTATTTATTTTCTACACATTGTTGATACATGATCAACAAATCATTTCTTTACCCACTCAAGTGTCATAACTCTACCAGCTCTGAGAGCAAGGAAGATGGGCTTTCCCTGGGAGCAATGCTTGATGATTAAATATTCTATTCTAGGCTCATCCAGATTTATGATTTCTTAAAAATAAATGACTTTAGTAATAATATTTTCAGAATTATTGAAAAGTAGTTTGTTTTAACTCTAAGACCTCGTGGCGTTGTTTAGTCCTGATCAGTAAATTCCTTCACAAATTTCATTTTTGTGGGTGATTCTAAACCACTAAACCATTACAATCGTTTATACAAATTTTTCATGTCGTTTACGTCAAGTAGGGCAACATTTCTACCATACAGTACTTGAAATGTGTATTAAAATTCTTTCTATGCTAAGAATTGGATAATTAGAATACAATAGCAACATAAAAAGTTGAAAATGAATTGCTGCCTTAAAAAGAGTTACTCAAGTCTTAAAAGCAGAAGAAAGGAAGAAATTATCAAGAGTTAGAAGACTTCATGAATTCACTTCTCACTAGTGTTTCTTTTGTAAAGAACACATCTGAAGCACTTATTCTGTGTCTCTGAATTAATAAAATGAGAGTAATCATGTTGTCACCAATTTCTAGAGCACTGGACCAAGATTAACAAGGTAATGTAAGTAAATTGCTGTAGAATTTCAGATAAAGGGCATTCAGTAAGAAAGTAATTAGCTAAACAGTGATCACAATATAACCACAAACATGCAAGGATGTGCGCGCGTGCACACACACACACTTATGTGGAGATGTACATAAGGGATCCACATGTCCCTGTGTTATTGGAACAGGATTTCTCAACATCACGACTGTTGACATCTGGGGTCAGACAGTTCCTTGTTGTAAGGGCTGTCCTGCATGCTGTAGGTTGTTTAATAGCATCCCAGGTCTCCACTCACTAGATATTGTCTCCACTCACCTCCTCAACCAGAGGTGCCGCTCCCTTCAGTTGTGATAAGCAGAAAGGTCTTCAGACATCGTCAGATGTCCTCTGGTCGGCAAAACCACCTCTGTTTTAGAACCACTGATTTAGAGGCTAGCATAGAACCACTGCGAGGAATTTAGAATACGAAATTTATTATTTAAAAATGGTTTTGTTGAAAGACATCTGAGAAGTATCTGTCAATGAGAAAATAATAAATATGCTCAGTAATTCCATTGTTGTAAAAAAAAAGGAGAGAAAAATTCATAGATTTGGTCAAAAGAAAGGTTTTAAATTAAAAAGAGAATGAAATGGTTATTTCATTATTTAAAAGTGATAGTTAAAAGGAATCACCTTTAGGGAACTTGACAGGCTTTCCCCTAAATTTATAATGAACAAAAAGGACAAGAATACCTAAGGTAATTGTGAACAAAATTGGTAGGAGAATTATTATCCTTTTGATTGGTTGTTATATTAATTCAGGAAGCGTAATATTGGTATAGAAATGGATAAATCAACAAATGAAATATGATAGAGAACACAGAAATATACACAAAGACAAGAAACGCCTAACATTTGTGGGATTGGGGTAAGTAGACCTCTGATTCTCACTCTGAGACTCAGCTCAACACACTTAGATTCTCACTCCCAAGAGTGTTAGGCACATCTATGTGTGGACACCAGAGTCCTTGCCCTCTTTTTACACACCCTAAAACAAGCTCCATTTGGCCAGCCCTCAAACTTAGAAGTGTGCCTGTTAGTGATGTGGGCTGTCCTCAGGGGAAGCATGTTTACAGGTCGTGTGAGTAGGCTGAGTTTTGCAACAGGGAATTCTAGGATCCAGGGTATTACCAGGTAAATTTAAAACTGGGGCATGGGCTCTAGTTTGGAATATCTCTTGCCTTACAACCTCTTTTTACCACAGGCAGGGATGAGGAAGGAGGAAGAGCAGTTTGGACCCTTCGAATCTTGCATCCTCAACTAGAGGGTCCCTTTCTGGGTTCTATGGGTGGCATTGTACAGACGTACATGAAGATCCTGTGATAGGATAGAGACTTTCAAACCAGGTAGGAAAGGCTAGAGTATTCAACAAACAAGAGTGGTAAACCTGGTTATCCATAAAGAAAAAATAAAATTATATCCTTTTCTGATAGCAGCACAACATAAATTCAAGATATTTTGAATATAAAAATATGAAAAACAAAGTATTAAAGCTTTTAATAAATAATTATAGGATAATAACGATGATACCGGGGAAAGTAACGTAATAGACACAGGAAAAAGTCAGACAAACACAACACAGAGACTATCACCCCAGGTTAAAGTGACACCTGCAGAGAACTTTAAACGAACAGTCAGTCTGTGATTATGCATTCGTAAGGACACAGGTTAGCACCTGGATTCAAAGAATTCTAAATTTGTTCCAATGTACAATGTTATTGTTATGATTACCCTACTGAGACAGGATTGACACCTTCCTCTTTTAAAAAATTTGGTTCAAGTGAAATATGTTTGTAATTTCCCTTTATAATAATATTTTTTTTCCAATTTTAATATCGGGTATATCTAGATGAAGTAGAATGATTTTGAAGTATTTCTTCTTTTTCTGTTGTCTATAAGAGTTGGCATTTGGCATGATCTGTTTTTCTAAATTATCTTTTATTTTTCTTTATAAATATTAGTTGTCTATTTTATGAGACTTTGGAAAAAACATAATAAGAAGAAGTTAACTGATGACTCCATACTGAACCTCAGAGTCAAAGCATTCTATAATAGACATTCTCTTATTTGACAATGTGAATGTTACTTTTTTTACATTATTATTATTGCTCAATATTTCATTGCAGCAATCGTCTTATTTCTTTTCTGAATGTATTTATCTTCGTTCAGTCTTTACGAGGTTTTTGTTTATAGTCCTTATCTTAAACATTGTTATTGTTATTAAATTTTAAGCTTTTTTGATTTTGTGAAGGCAAAACATGGAAACCAAATAAACACATGTACATGTAAAAAAAATTCTTTTTTATTGTTGGGGATTCATTGAGGGTACAAGAAACCAGGTTACACTGATTGCATAAAAAAATTTTAAAAAAAGGAAAAAAGAAAACAAAAATTGGTTCCGATGTCAGTCTGATAACATCATGCATACACCAAGAAGGTGTATAAAATTTTATTATTTACATAATGAATTTTCTTGGCACTCGACTGGGTCTAAAAACACAGAACCCCATTCTGATCATGAGAAAAACATCAGACAAATCCAAATACAGTGACTTTCTATCAAATAAATGACCAACATTTATCAAAACTGTCAGGTTCATCAAAAGTAAGGGAAGTCTGGCAAACTGTTAATTGAGAGGAGCTTAAATGTAATGTGGTCTTCTAGATAAGGGTGGAACAGAAAAAGACATTAGGTAAAAACTAAAAAACATCACTAAAGAATGGACTTGAATTAATAATAATGTGCCAGTTTTACATTATGATACTAATGTAATAAATTAATATGAGGGAATTGGGTGCAAAATATATGGAAACTCTGTATTATCTTTACAATTTTCTGAAAATCCAAATTCTCCTAAAAATTAAAACTTATAAAAAATTTATTTTAAGAAACCTGGGCCAATCCTTCAATGAAAGAGGATATAATATACACACAAAGATTATTCTTAGAAGGGAATTTGGCATATGAAAATGATAGTTTCATAAATAAGTAGGAAAACAGTATAGTTATCAAATATGTTGCTGGTGTTCTTTATACTTAAAAAGTAAAAAATAGATCACTATTTTCAGTATTTATAAAAGCATTAAAAAGTAATATGGAAAGAAACACTTTAAATATTTAAAATTAATTACAGGGAATAATGCTGTTACAGTGGAGTAAGGAATACTTTTCTTTTTTTTTTTTTTTTTTTTTTGTAGAGACAGAGTTTCACTTTATGGCCCTCGGTAGAGTGCCGTGGCCTCACACAGCTCACAGCAACCTCCAACTCCTGGGCTTAAGCGATTCTCCTGCCTCAGCCTCCCGAGTAGCTGGGACTACAGGCACCCACCACAACGCCCGGCTATTTTTTGATTGCAGTTTAGCCGGGGCCGGGTTTGAACCCGCCACCCTCGGTATATGGGGCCGGCGCCCTACTCACTGAGCCACAGGCGCCGCCCCAGGAATACTTTTCTTAAAGACGCACATGGAATAAAACACAGGGGAAATATTAGGTTAACTGGGTAAAAATTACTAAGAATCTAAAGCTAGTTTGATGAGGGTTTAAAAATAAGAACTATGAAACAAAGGGAAAAGGCAGTTTTTCACTAACATGAGCTATATGTAAATAAAACAAGTGACAAAGAACTATGGGCAAGAATACTAAAGAATTGTTTAGTAAATTGAAGTCCAACAGTTTTATAGAAAAATAAATGGAAAGGAGATAAAAGCAGGCAATTTGGGGAAGAAGAAATGAAAACATTCACCTTTATGAATAATCAAGGAAGGAGAAACACTAATTACCTAGACATCAGATTGACCAAGACAAGAAATTGCTAAAATCAACTGTAGAGAAGAATGATGGTAAAATGAAAATTATCAGTAATTTTGGTGGAGTGGAAATTGGGATAACTAATTTCCAGGGCTACTTGGCAAAATGCAATGTAGATTTGCACATACCACTAGACAGCTACTGGACAGAAACTCTTACAGAGGTGTGCACAGAAGTCACAGTTAAGATTTTTGATTGCGATATATTTGCAATATGGAACAGCTGTAAATGATCTCAATGCATGGTAGTGGGTACTATGGTTTTGAATGCGTCTCCCTAAAAGCCTGTGTTAGAAAATTAATCATTGATACAACATTGTTGGGAGGTGGAGCCTAATGAGAGGTGATTAGGACACAAGGGCTCTGACCTCATCAATGAATTAATGCCAGTCATGGGACTGTGGGAGTGTGGGAGTAGGTTTCTTATGGAAGAAGTGGGTTAACTATAAGAGAATAATTTTGGTCCCTTTTTGTTCTCTTTCTCTCCTTTGTACCGTTTTGCCATAGGATTATGTAGCAAAAAGGTCCTCACAAGATACCACCTCCTCAATCTTGAATTTCCCAGCCTCCAAAACTATAAACCAATACATTTCTGTTCATTATAGATACCCTAGTATTCTGTTATGCAGTGAAAACCAGACCATGACATCAAAGAAAGGGCAATTACTTCAAGGTATAGCCTTACTATGAAACCTTCTACATTTATTATAAATGACTAAAATATGTATAGCGTTATGACATATGAGAAGTATTCAAAAAGTTCACAGAAAATGCAGATGTGAAAAAACTGTGCATGAATTTCAAAACTTTTTTGCACCAAAATAAACTAATAATAATTTTTTTTTTTACTTTGTGGGTTTCATGTTCAATTTGCATATTTTATTCCTTTGGAATTAATCCTTTTTTTATTAAATCATAGCTGTGTACATTAATGCAGTCGTGGGGTACAATGTGCTGGTTTTATATACAATTTGAAATATTTTCATCAAACTGGTTAACATAGCCTTCACGGCAGTTTCTTAGTCATTGTGTTAAGACATTTATATTCTACATTTAGTAAATTTCACATGTACCCTTATAAGATGCACCGTAGGTGTGGTCCCACCAATTACCCTCCCTCCATCCATCCTCCCCTTCCCCTCCCTTCCCCCTCCCCTTTTCCCATGTTCTTGGGCTATAATTGGATTATAGGTTTCATATGAAAGCTATAAATTAGTTTCATAGTAGGGCTGAGTACATTGGATACTTTTTCTTCCATTCTTGAGATACTTTGCTAAGAAGAATATAATTTTTTATAACATATCTTAACAAGATCTAGTTTGAGGCACTAAGAAGGGTGAGACATCAGTTTGAAAAAAAGCCCCTATCAGAGCAACATGAATTCTGCTAAAATTCAATCAAGAACAAACACCAAATTTATGGTGGAGCTCGAGTGGAAGAATGATGAAAGCATTTACGTATTATGAAAAATTTATGGGGACAATGCCCCAAGGAAATCAGCAGTTTACAAATGAGTAACTCATTTTAAGAAGGGATGAGATTATGCTGACAATGAAGACCATAGCAGCAGACCTTTCATATCAATTTGGGAGGTAAAAATTCATCTGCTAGATGCCCACATTGAGGAAGACTGATGACTAACAGCTGATGATTAACAGCAGAAACTATGGCTAACATCACAGACATCTCCATGGGGTCAGCTTACATAATTCTGACTAAAAACTTAAAGTTGAGCAAACTTTCCCTTTGATGGATCCCAAAACCATTGTACCCAGATCAGCTGCAGACAAAAGTTGTTTCGATGGAAATTTTAAGTAAGTGGCATCAAGTTCCTGAAGCAATTATGTGAAAAATTGCAACAGGAGATGAAACACGGCTTTAACAGCAGGATCCTGAAGACACAGCACAATTAAACAATGGCTACCAAGAGGTAAAAGTAGTCCAGCCAAAGCAAAAGCAGATCCCACAAGAGCAAAGGTCACGGGAGCAGGTTTTTTTGGATGCTTGAAGCATTTGCTTGTTGACTGGATGGCCAAACAATGAAAACATCTGCTTATTATGAACATGTTTTGAAAAAGTTAGCCAGAACATTAGCAGAAAAATGCCCAGCAAAGCTTTACCAGAAAGATCTCCACCCTGACAATGCTCCTGTTTGTTCCTCCCTTTGAACTAGGGCAATTCTGTGAGAGTTTGCATGGGAAGTCACTAGGCATCTGCCTAACAGCCCTGTTTGGCTCATTCTAATTTATTTTTTTGCAATCTTAAAAATATCTGTAAAGGACATCCATTAGTTAATACTGTATAAAAGACTGCCCTGACAAGGTTACATAACCAGGGATTTAAATGGCTGGTATCATAGCTTACAAAAGTGTCTTGAACCTGATGAAGCTTATGTCGAGAAAGAAAGTTTCCATTTTTTTATTTTTGTCTTTCAATTTCATTTTCCATAAACTTTTTGAAGTCCCCGTGTACCTTGGATACATATTGTAAAGGGAAATATACAAATTGAAGAAACCCATGTACAAACATGAACGAATTTTATCTAGTCCCCAAAACAGATCCTAAAATTGTTAATTTGGCAATGTTTTTATTAACATTGAATTGAACATTACTATTGAATAACAATAGTAAGGTATTTGTTTGAATAACAATAGTAAGGTAAAAAACTAGTTCATAAAATAATTTTTGATAACTTGTAATAATCCTCCACTGACTAAAATTAGTAAAATTTTACTTTTTTTTTGACAACTGCAAAAGTACACAGTAGTTTGGCAAAATATTAAAATAATGAAAATATTTAGAATTAAACTTTTATTCAATATCTACTTCATACATACTAGCTCTATATTCCTGAAGTTATATAAATTATTATCTTCAGAAAAACTATTTTCATGCATTTTAGCTGAAGGCAATGACTGTTTTTTTCTGTATCTCTTGCTCTGTGAAGAGTTTCTGGGGGAGAGTAATCATTTCAAAGTTGCTGTATTAATGAATAGTGGGCATTGGTCTCTAGGATACAAAATGCCCAACAGCTAGCTTCCAGGCCCTGGTAGCTATAATGCAATTTTCTTGGTTAACATTTTCCCCATGTTCTGGATTATTTAATATTTTACACAATCTAATCAATTTTTAAAAATATTCCATTTGCTTTTAAATATCAAATTTCAAAACATTTTCTTATACTAGCCACCCTTGATGTCTATAATTATTCATTTTTTGAATATTAGACTAATATTATCTATAATTTTAACTAAATATATGTATAATGAAACATCAGTGGTCCTCAACTTGGGGTACTTTTGCCTCCCGGGGATATTTGGCAATGTCCTGAGATATTTTTGGTTGTCATACCTGGAGGGTAGTTGCTACTGGCATCTGGTAAGGAGAAGGAATTCTGCAAAACAGTCTGCAATGCAAAGGGTGGGCTGCTCACCACAGAGGCTTATTCTGGCTGAAATGTTGGCAGGGCTACTGTGGGAAAATGACTTATTCTGAAATGAGAGGGAAAATGAACCACCCAGACGCTAGCCAGTATGCTAGTTCTCCAACGTGAGAACTCAGAGAACACAGAGGAATCAGAATCCCCTGGAATCAGAAATTTCAATGCATATCCAAGGCTTGTATGTTTTGTTTGCTTGATTTGATTTAATTCTTTTCCTCAGCAAGAATTGGTAGGTGTTCCCCATCCTCTTTCCTATACTCAAAGGGACCGGAAGCGGGGCAGATCCTGACTGATGGCAGATTAGAAAGAAGAATTTTTTGCTCAGAGTAAAAAGACTGGGGACAAATCTAAAGAAGTTGAGTCAAAAGAAAGTTAAAACCTGACTCAGTTGGCTCTGTGAGTTACATTATGGAGCTAAAAAAGGAAACGCCAGGGCATAGGTAGTGATGTTTGGAAACAATCGTCTGTTAGAGACCTGGGTTCGTAGGAAAACATAATGAAGCCAGATCTTGTCTCCATAGAGTATATGAGAAATATTTATGTACTTTTCCCTCATCTATGTAAACATTAGTGAAAACTATTAAATAAGCATGCAAAGGCAGTGAATATAGCTTTCATAAATAGCACCAAATGAATGGAGAAGAGAAATTTTAAAAATTTGCAGGGATCATTTATATTATACTATAATCAATGGCAAGAGTTTAAGTGTATTAAAGACCACAATAATAAATTACACTGGGCTGACTTTGCATGTTTTCCATAGCCTATGCAAATAATAATGGAAATTATGCTAATCTAATGTGTTGTGGCAATCTTAACTTAATCTTAACCATGAGGCAAGAAGAAAATGCTGAAAATTATTTATCACTAACCCTGCTAACACGATATGAACTAAATTAATTTTCCTACCTTGAACAAATTGGTGAGATAAACAGCAAATACATCTAACTCTAGGAAGAAGGTTAAAATGCTATTTATGACTACCTTTGAAATAAATAATCCACATCCAAATTGTGAGAGTAAATTCATATAAATCCCCTAGAACCATGTCTGCTACACAATGAGCACTCAATATATGTGTGCTACTTTTTAAAAGCGACATTTTGAAAGCTTGGTCCCAATACAGCTTTAAATCTAACAAGTATCTTATAACCAACAAATTGAAGAACGCGTTAAGTGTTCCTAGTTTAGAAGTCTTTATGTTGCTGATTCTGAACATCCGGGGGAAAAAATATCTGGGGGGAAAACTTCCAATTATAAGAAGACTATAGTCTTCCAAGATAGCAATACCAGTTACAGCAATGAACTATTGTCATTCTATGTGCCCCAAAGTAACCACTTTTCAGAGTCAGAAAAAGAACAAGTAATCCGAATAGGAATAGAAATATGAGTAATAAAAATCATTGGCATATGCTTCTCATTGCAAGAACAGATGGGATGACAGTTTTTAGACATGTTGAAACAAGCAAAGGGAGGCACTTACCGAGCATAGCAAATTAATGGAACTCTGTATGGAATCCCATGTAAAGAGAAGCTTGGTTGAAAAGCATTTGTTCTGCTGATGATAACATTAGTAACATAAGATAAGCGTGAGACCTATAAAAATAAAACTGCGGCTCCTTATTAAAGGAGAGAAAATGAAATTTGAACAAATACAGGACAAAAGAAAAATGCATATTGACTATAACCACATATCACTTGGTAGCAATAAATTCTGTAAGCACAGTTGATGTTACGGGCAAGTAACATATATAAAATAATGTAGCATACACAATAGCATAACTCAAATACAAGTCACATTGTGTTACAATTTATTAGAAATTGTTTGTTAAATCTGCAAACCCACAGGGGTATTTTGAACTATCATTTATCCATGAACTACCAATTTTGTTGCATTGCGGTCAGAAGATATTGTCTAAAATTATTTTTTTTGTAATTTGTTCAGACTCTTTTTGTGGCCTGGGTCAATTAATTTGTAATAAAAGGAGACATAGCACATAGTTACAGACACAGTGGCCAGTTAAGATAGCAAGGATCACATTATAATTTTTATTCTAATAATTATGAAAACTAAAGTGAGAGTCTCTCATAACAAAATTAAAACTTTGAGTTATTGTAAAACATTAATGAATCAGAATTAATGGGTAAAATCTACTTACTACTCAAAAGTACTAGTTGGATCGAGGGATTGAAGGATGAACAGACATGTGATAAACAAGTGGAGCAAAATCAGTAGAACCGAGGTGGTAGCTGTAGGTATATTCACTAAAATTCTTCCAACTTTGCTGTGTGTTTGTGTTTGGGAATTTTCATAAGAAAATGCTGGGGAAAAATTCTCAATATTAATATAGTCAAAACTTCTAACAAGCCATAAAAGAAAAATAATTCCTATATAATGTAAATGATTCTAGAGAATAGAAAATGTGGGCATGACACTCTACTCACATAAAATTTCTAGACAATAAATTTAACCTTGACAGTAAAATTGGACAAGAGCAACAAAAAGAAGAAAAATTATAGGTTAATTTTATATACAGAGATTTATACAAAACATAAGAAAATAGCTCTATGACCTTGGGCATACGGAAGTGTTTTTTAAACAAGTTGCATAGAATATATCCACCAAGGAGAAAAAAGGCAAAAACTCAGAGGCTAAAAGAAAAGATGCATGTATTTTACAATTTTGAAATACAAAATGTTTTTAAAAGAAAATATACTACACACCATTAAAAAAATACAAAACAAGCTGCCAACCAGAGAAAAGATTATTATCTAAAGAAAAAAACCATGAAGCAATAAAAATAAATAGTAGAAAATTAGGGAAATATATATACAGACAATTCAAACAAGATCAAACTCTAAAGACTAATAAATATGCAAAAAATGTACAACCTCATGACTAATCAGGGAAATGTTAAGTAAAGTAATATCAAGATAAAATTTCTATAAGAAAGCCAATAAATATATTTGTAATAGTAACCATTGGAGAAGGCGGCTGTGGCCAACTGGAAACTTTTATTTATTTGTGTCAGGCGTATAAATGGGTACAAATACTACAAAAAACAATGGCTCAATACCTAATGTTAATATTGGAGATGTCCCTGCTGCAGAAATGAGCAATTGAACAGCATTGATCTTCCCTCTTACGTGTACACAAGGAGTCATGCACAAAGGTGTTACAAGGAAAATACAGGAAAAAGTCAATCACCAATTACTGGGAAATAGATAAAAATGGTCTTTTAAAATAAAATCTGATAGTGAAAATGAATAAACTACATATTTTATGGTTAATAAAAATAAATTGTAAAAATATGCACATAGAGTAATATGTTATGCAAAATGTTTAAAACATGTTAGAAACAGCACTGTAAATTGTTTGTGCATAATTACAAACATAGAAAAAGTAAGAAAATATGGTTGGTTGGGAATAATACAAACAAAATTTGGGCTGGTAGGGCGCCGGCTCCATATGACGGAGATGGCGGGTTCAAACCCAGCTCTGGCCAAAAATGGCAAAATAAATAAATAAATAAATGAATAAAAAATAAAAAATTGGGGCTGGTGATTACCTCTAGGAAAGGAGGTGGTAGTAATGAATCAAGGGGCTTGAATTGTCATGTAGAATATTTATTCCTTTGGGAAAACATATTAAACAAATGGTGTAAATTATTATTTTTTTAAATCTGCATGGTTGGTAGATGGGGATAGTAGATGTGTTAGTGTTGGTTTTGAAATTTTTCTGTATGTTTAAAGTACTTCATTATTAAACATTTTAAAAATATAAAAAGTATTGATATAACGTGTAATATAGTTTGATGACGATAATGGTCATTCTTTAGATATAATCTTTAAAATCAAGCCAGTCTATACGCTGCCTCACTCTATAGAACCTTACGCCCCTCCAGTCCACCTCTACCCTGGGGCATTGCAAGAGTTGCTCTTCTTTAGTGATGTTTTCTCATTATTCTATGGGATTTCATTATAGAAAATCATAAGAAGCATCTCAGGAACTTAATTGTTATAGTAATTTCATTACGATTCCATTAATGAAATCTTCACCTTTCATTAAGGTTTCTAAATCCTATATCACCACAGCAGAAAGGTACATGACTATATGGAATGTGTGTTGAATGTTCTGTATTATGTTTAGCTTCAACTGATTATCTTCTATTTATTTTCCCTATACTCTTTCTTCCTCGATTTTTAAATTCTTGTTTGATTCTAATATCTACAGTATGATTAGAACCTTTCCTGGAAGAAAAGGAAGTCCAGGTTAAACATTAAAAATATACAGATTTAAAAAATTGCCGTTCCTTTTCTAAAAGAAGTGAGAAATATTTTCTCCTATTCTATGGTTGCCTTCTCATGTTGTTTCCTTTGCTATCAAGAAGTTTTCTGCTTTTATATAGTATTTAAAAAAAAATTTTCTTTTTGCTTTTATTGCCTGTGATTGTGGTGTCTTATCCAAAAAAAAAAAAAAAAAAAAAATCCTTTGTCAAGGCCAATATTGAGGACCTTGATCCTGGTTTTCTTTTAGGAGTTTTAAAGTTTCAGAGATTACATTTCAGGCTTTAATCCATTTTTAGTTAACTTTTGTACATAGTATAAGACAGCATTCAATTTCATTTTTCGTATGTGGATATCCAATTTCCCTGACACCATTTATTGAATAACTTTTCTTTCTTTATGTTCTATTCTTAGAACCCTGTCAAAGATTAGCTGACTATGTATGTGAGGGGTTTTCTATTTCATAACATTGGTCTATGTGTCTGCTTTTATGCCAGTATCCTGTTGTTTCAATTACTCCAGCTTTGTATTCAAATGGGAAGTCAGGGAGTGTGATGCCTTCAGCTTTCATCTTTTGCAAGCTTATGATTTTTAAGATAGTATATTAGGGGGGCGAGCAAGATGGTGGACTAGAGGTATCAGAACTCCACTCTTGAGAGAGCCTGAGGGGCTTCCACCCCCCGTGGGAACTGGAGTCAGGGGGGCACTATGAGAACTTCATGGGTGGTGATGGATGTTTGAAGTAACTTGATTATGGTAATCATTACACAATGCATATATATTTTAAACCATCACATTGTACATTTCGAATGCATACAATTTTCATTTGTCAATTAAACATTAAAAATTCAATAAAATAAATTATCCAGGGGTAAGATTGAACATTTTGGAGGTTAAAAACAACATTTAGTGAGATAAAGAAAATATTGGGGGAGCAGTTTTCCATTCAATTATACAGTTGGGAGCAGAATTCCGAATTTTGAAAAGTTTGAAAGAAAGGTTAGACTCCTGCTGATTCCTGTACTTTCTTTTCTTTCTTTTAAAATTTATTTGAGATGAACGTGAGGTTAAAAACAATTAGGTTATACTGCTTGTGTTTGTTAAGTACAGTTCAAGTTGTAGTGAAGCCTTTCACCCAGGGGGTGTACCGTATACCCTTACCTTATGCCCATAGGCGAGAGCTTATCAATCCCCTTTACTCCTCCCCTGCCCCTTCCCTCTTTTTCCCTCCCTTCCACTTGAATTTAATTGTGTTTTTCTTTTACGTAGGGGTGTAGTTGTTTATCTATCAGTTTCATATTAGTATTGTGTACATTGGATACTTGCTTTTCCAGTCTTATGATACTTTACTAAGAAGAATGTTCTTCAAATCCATCCAGGTGAATACAAAAGATGTAAAGTCTCCATCTTTTTTAATGGTTGAATAGTATTCCATGGTATACCTATACCATAGTTTATTAATCCATTCATGAGTTGATGGGCACGTGGGTCGATTCCAAGTCTTGGGAATTCTGAATTGAATCGTGATAAACATTCTAGAGGAAATACCCTTATGGTAAAATGATTTTATTTTCTTCTGGGTAGATACCTAGAAATGGGATTGCAGAATCAAATGGAAGATTTACTTTTACCTCTAGAGAATTCTCCATACTTGTTTTCATTGAGGATGTAGTAGTTTGCAATCCCACCAACAGTGTGAACGTGTCCCCTTCTCTCCACGTCCATGCCTGTACCTGTAGCTTTGGTACTTTGTGATGTGAGCTATTCTCACTGGGGTTAGGTGATAGCTCAGGTGCTTTTGATCTGTATTTCTCTTCTGTTCAGGGACAATGAACATTTTTCTTTTATGTGTTTGTTGGCCATTCACCTGTCTTCTTCAGAGAAAGTTCTGTTCAAGTCTCTTGCCCACATATAAATGGAGTTTTTTGCTCATTTCTTGTTTGGATTCTGTGCAGATTCCAGTTATCTGTCCTTTGTCAGGTTCACAGTATGCAAATATCTTCTCACATTCTGAAGGCTGTTTGTTTGCTTTTCTGGTTTGTACCCTTAGCCGTGCAGAAACTTTTTAGTCTGATCATGTCCATTCGTTTATTTTTAGTGTTGTTGCAATTTCCAAGAAGGTCTTCTTCATAAAATATTTTACCAGGCCAATGTTGTTAAGAGTTTTTCCCACGCTTTATTCTAGGGTTTTTATCATTTCATGTCTTAAATTTGAATCCTGTATCTAGTGAGAGTCGATTTTTGTAACTAGTGACAGGTCAGGGTCCAGGTGCAGTCTTCTCCATGTGGCAATCAATTTTCCCAGGACCATTTATTAAATACAAATTCTTTTCCCCAGTGTATGCTTTTGTTTGGTTTATTGAAGATCAGATGTTGATATGTGACCGGGTTCCTCTCTAGGTTCTCCATTCTGTTTCATAGATCTATATCTCTATTTTTGTGCCAGTACCATGCTGTTTTGATCAATGTAGACTTGTAGAATAACCTGAAGTCTGGTAACATCATGCCCCCAGATTTGTTTTTAATTCTTAGAATTGCATTAGCTATTTGGGATTTTTCTAGTTCCATATGAAACAGAAAAGTGTTTTTTCAAGTTCTTCAAAGTGGATGTTGGTACTTTCATGGAGATTGCATTAAATCTGTAAATTGCTTTGGATAGTATGAACATTTTAACAATGTTGATTCTTCTCAGCCATAAGCATGGTGTGTTCTTCCATTTGTTTATGTCTTCTCCTATTTCTTTTCTCAGGGTTTCGTAATTCTCTCTGTAAAGATCCTTCGCGTCCTTTGTTAGATATATTTCCAGGTATTTCGTTTTCTTTGAAGCTACTGTGAAGGGTGTTGTGTCTTTGATTTGATTTTCAGCGTGACTGTTATTGGCATATATAAAGGCTGCTGATTTGTACCTTAAGATGTTACTGTATTCCTCCATTCCTTCCAGGAGCCTTGTGGTGGAGTTCCTGGGGTTTTCTAAGTACAAGATCATATAATAGCAAAGAGTGAGAGTTTCACATCCTCTGTTCCCTTTTCTAAACTTTCTTTTCTTTTTCTCATTCTGGGAAATGATTTTTCCCCAGAATATTTCTTTGACTAAAGAATCAGGTTAATAAGTCACCTCATGATTGAACCCCGGCATAATACATATATAATCTACTATTTTAAGACAAAAAGGAAAACAGATCTGCCATACAGTCACTAAGCACATATCTCAAAGCCAAATGAAACTATGCCATTTTAACTAGCATCTAAGATAGTGATTTTGCAGCCTCTAAAAAAAAAAAAAATCAAAAGAATTCAAAAAGGAGTTGGATCCTTAATCATTCTATGGCAAGAAAAGCAGGGATTTATGTAGGCAAATACTTATCATTTTCAAAAACAATAATAAAATAGCAGGTAATTTTTAAAAATGATTCCTAAACCTAGCACATGCTTTATATCTTATAATCTTAATGAGGTAGCATCCTAATGCCATTATCATGGCATTTTACAGACAGGGAAACTGGAACATTTAGAGTTAAATAATGCCAAAGTAATGCAATTAGAAAATGACAATAGCCAGCCTCTGAGCACTTATTTTTGACTTTCTTAATCTTTTACTAGATAACAGTATTCTGGCAAATAAACTAAATATCATGTAATTTTAGATAATATTGTACAAAATATTTCCTACTCTACCCTTTTAAGAAATTTCTCTTCACCTTATCCTCCCACCCCTGGGCTTTTACAACTTCACTCAAACATTGAAAACAAATTGTTCACATATTCTTTAGAAATCAACTGATCAATGAGCTTTTTATAAAGACAGATCTTTATGCACTTGTATTTATCTATAAAGTAAAAATGAGGGGTAAATGGTTCTTGTCTAGAAGACCATGGTCGGTTTTGATTTGATTTTTCCTTAGAGTGACTGGAATATGTGTTACAGTGGTGCATTTGCATGAATAACTAGAGCCCGTCAGAGAATATTGCTTTTACATAATGCTTTGCACCGTGAGTGGCATCAACCCATGATTTATTCTAACCTCTGAATGAGTATGAATGCTGATTATCCAACTTTCCTGAGAATTCTTATACATATTCATTGGAATTTGGAATAACTGTGATCCAACACTATTAAATTATTATTTTTTTGTCAAATCAATAGAAGAATTAGAAATGTCAATAATTTGTGGAAAATCTAATTCACAAGTTGACTTTTTTCATGCAGATGTGTTAGAAGTAATTCTGGCAGACTACTTTGCCCTAATTTAGATATCATTGCTTTGTCTCTTACAAGGCACAAAATCAGGCTCTAATAAAAATGAAAAATATAAAAATTCTTAGAGTACATGCAATTATGGTATGATACATCTTTCAGTTGCACACACTGACATTCTGAGTGTTTTAAAAAGGTACTCCACCAGCCATTCAGATAATAGGAATGAAGAACAGATGGGTTGTGAAGGATAAAAATAGGGACAGAAAAATAGGCTCCCTGTCACGGCTGTGTGTGCAGAGTGATGCATTTCCAAAGTTCGGGCCTCGCTGGAAAGTTGCCATTCTGTGCCTTTAAAGCCCATCTGTCAGCAGCACTACCCCTTGGACATCTTTGTCCTATGTCTTTTTTTTTAAAGTCATAATTACAATATGTAGTGTGAAAGCTTAGCATAGATAAGGAATAAATATTTACAGCTACTCCCACAAAACTCTTGTCATTTCAATAATGCAAAACATCACTGACACTGAAGGGATGCTAAAGATACACCTGGTCAGTGCATGTGGCCAGAAACAGCCCTCTTGAAAAACCCCTCTGGGGAGCTGGGAATGGGGGTAAAGTCTGTGGGCTCAGCTACTTGAGAGGCTAATGCAGGAGCATCACTTGAGCCCAGGAGTTCAAGGTCGTAGAGTGCTATGATTGCACCTGTGAAAAGCCGTTAGACTCCAGTCTGGACAATTTAGTGTGACACTGCTTCAAAATTAAAATTCTGTTAGAGAGATTTGTTAAAGCATACAAAATCACAGGTAGATAGGAGGAATAAGTTTTAGTGTTCTATAGCCCTGTAGGATGACTATAGTTTACAGTCATATATACTTTCAAATAGCTAGCGTGGATATTGACTGTTCCCAACACAAAGAAATGGTAACTATGTGAGGTTGTAGATATGCTAATGGACTGATCTGATCACTGTGCATCATACGCACTGAAACATCACTATGCTGATCTGATCACCGTGCATCATACGCACTGAAACATCACTATGCTGATCTGATCACCGTGCATCATACGCACTGAAACATCACTATGCTGACCTGATCACCGTGCATCATACGCACTGAAACATCACTATGCTGACCTGATCACCGTGCATCATACGCACTGAAACATCACTATGCTGACCTGATCACTGTGCATCATACGCACTGAAACATCACTACGCAACATCAATACATACAATTATTATATGCCAATTATAAATAAAATAAAATAAATCCTGAGCTATTAAGAGTATCCACCTCAGTGAAAAGCAAAGGCAAAGCGTTCTCATTTGTTCCCACCTTCCCCCCTACTTACACTCGGCCACACTGAGTAGAAAGTGGGGATAGAGCGTAAGTAGGTGTGGCTAAGAAGGGCAGTATCAGAGACAGTTCCTGTGGTAGAACTAGTCTGAATCTTCAATGTTTAAATACTGCTTGTAATATTTTTCTTCCAACTACTGATCTGTATTCATTTCAATAATCTCTTACATTAGAAATGTTTATGAATGGAATTACATGGTATATAAGTTTGTGAGACTGGATTTTTTAAATTCAATCTTAATTCTCTGGAAAGTCATCTTACTTTTAATGTACATCAATAGTTTGTCCTTTTTTAATGCTGAGTATTGTTCCATAGTATAGATGTACCACAGTTTGCTTCATCATTATGAACATGTTGAAGGACATCTAGGTTGTTCCTAATTTTTGACTTAAGCTGTTGTAAATATTTTTATGTAAGTTCTTATGTAACCATGATTTTCACTTCTCAGGAATAATTTCCTAGGAATGCAATTGCTTGGTCACATGGTAGTTTCACATTTAGTTTTCTGTAAAGAAACTGCCAATCTGTTTTCCAAATTGACTGTACCTTTTATATTACTGCCAGAACTATGTGAATGATTGAGTTTTTCCACATCCTTTCCAGCACTTGGTATTGTCATTATTCCTTATTTTAGTCAGTCTGACAGGGGTCCAGTAATATCTCATGGTGATTTTTATTCACATCTTTCTAGTGGATCATGGTGTTAGTGTTGAAAGGGCTTTTCATGTGTTTATTTGACATGTATATTTCCTCCTCTGTGAAGTGTCACTTCATATATTTTGCTCATTTTCTAGATTATGTGTTTGTTGTTTCTTTACTGAGGGCTGAGTTCTTTATATATTCTACATATTAGTCATCGTAGAATACGTGGTTTTCACATATTTTCTCCCCTTCTATAGCTTGTCTTCATCTTCTTGATGGGGGTCTTTTACTGAGAAAAAATTTTTAAATTAGATGAACTTCTTTATAACCATCACAGTTCTGGCTTTGAGAAAAACAGGGAAGCCAACACAAGTAACCCCAGTCTTCAGAAATATATTAACTAGTTAAGTGGCTTTAACCCAAAGCATAAATTATCTAGCACGTGAAAATTGCACACGTAATCCTGGTCAAAGGTGCAAGAGTGAAAGAATTTCAAATTCTTGCTTTGACAATAGCTTTTGGCCCTTTTTAAAATCTAGAGAGGGCCTGTGGGTCAATTCAATTTGAAATAGGGAGAGGGTGTCACTGAGAAACCTACCAGGTTCCTAGAGGACAGGACTGATCATTTCTAGTGGGCCCCCAACTCTGACCCAAAACAATTATTTTCACAACTGACATGGAGAACAGAAAAACAAAGACAAAACAAAGAAGTACAAGGAAACTTTTGGAGGTTCTGCATGTATTTACTATCGGAATTGTGGTGATAGTAACGTGGTGCATAGGGACACTCAGCATCTTATATACATTAAGTATTGCAGGTTTTCTGTATCAATTATACCTCCATAAATCTGGCAAAACTGAATAAATAAAATGTTCTAGAACATAAATATTAGTTATCTAAAATAATACTGGAGTTTCAGACATAATAATGGAGTTTTCTTAAGCATTTTGGTACATGCTAGACTTACTTCGTCTTGCATAAGCATCATATTTTAAACTGGAAATGTAGGTATGCCCACTCTCCTCAGCTTCCCATTTGGATTATTAAAATGCCCATTAGTCGTCTGCACACATGGGCCTAAGATCTCCCAAGGCAGTTCAACGGGGCGCCCAAGTCCAAGAAAACCAAAACAGCCCATAGGTAAGACTTTTCCTGCTTGCAGTCTCGCTGTTGCTATGGGTACAGCTGCAGGCAGCCTCCAACCGAACAAAGGCACCTACCACTTGCCAGTTTTCCACTGCTTCTGTCCTCCTCATGAGGTCCAGAAGTCTCTCACAAGCTTTCTGTGTCACCAAAGGGAGGCCTCTGGGCAAAACCCACCTGCCAGAGATGCCTGGAGTGTTCTTTTGCCACTCTCACTGCACCCAGCTGCACAGAAGCTGTTGACTTTGGGCATTGTCTGGGGCCCCAGCCTGAGCCACTGAGCTGGAAAGCAGCTAATATTGTTCAGCTGTGGGCTGCCCTTGCATGTTGCAGTGCAGAGATCAGCCAGGAGACCTTGGGCGAGCAATCTAGTGACTGAGCTGCCCAAAGGCAAGCACTCAGATGCTGGGGAAGTGCAGAGATCCAAGTGTGGCAGATTAACAGCCGTGACCCTCAGGGGCATAGTGGGAGTCTGGACTTGGTGCACTGGATAAGCAGACAGGAGAGATCCCAGGGCTAAGTGCTTTCTTTGGCCAAGGTTCATAGTTTGGAGTGTCTTTTAAGTGGGCTGAGGAGACTTTTGGGCTCCCAAGCCTGTGGGGTCTGAGAGATCAGCAGATGCCTCCAGTCTCCATCTCATACAGCTGTATCAACATTGTGATTAACATCTTATTCCTCAGAAGATCACCTGTTGCCCAGACAATATTCAGCAAGATATGTGTGTGTGTGTGTGTGTGTGTGTATATATATATATACTGTTTGGTTCTTTGATTTTGGGGTTTGGGTTTTCTTTTTTTTAATTTGTTTGCTTGTTTTTTCTTAATTTCAACATTTTTCCTTGGAATTTTCTTTTCTTTTCTTTTCTTTTTTCCCCCTTTATTTCTTCATTATTCTAGCTTAAATACAATCTTCTATTTTTGCTTTCTTTAACAATTAGAATTTCATTTTTGCCAGTGTTTCTGCCCCTATTATTTGTTTTTTTCCCCCTCAATATCTCATAAGGGTTCTTGCTTGTTTGTTTTGGTTTGATTTATAGTATTTTGGGCTTTCCTCTCTACCTGGTGGATGTGGGGCACTGTGTCTGATCCAGCTGGCAAAGAGCTGTTGACATCAAGGGAATCACCCAACCCAGCATGCCCAGAGGTTGGGGGTCTTCAAGGTTGGGTCATAGTACCCTACTATACACCTATATTACTCCTGTTTCTTTCTTTCGGTGTCTTTCTTCTTTTTTGTAATATTTCCTTTTACTCACCCTCTCTTCTTAATCTTTTTTCTTTCTTTTTTGAATCTTTTTTTCCTTACTGCTCTTCAATTTTCTCATCTTTCTTGTCCCGTACCAAAAGAACTTATTAAAACTTTAAAGAGCAAGAAGAAGTGAAAGGAGAATTAGGGTAAGAAAACAGATAAAAGAAAGCACTCATGAAGAAGAATCGGCAGAAAAATACTGGTAACATGAAGTACCAGTCCAGAGTAACCCCTTCTAGGGATTGCAAGGTAGCTACAGCAGAGGACTCCTCCTATAAAGAAATGTTAAAAATGACAGAAGGGGAATTTAAAATACAGATGATGAAAACAATGAAGGAAATTGCTGAGAAAGTGGAGAATAACCAAAAGGAAATCCAAAAACAGAATCAAATAAGAGATGAATGATACAAAAATTATAGAAAGGATATAGCAGAACTGAAGGAACTGAAGCAGTCAATTAGGGAATTTAAGGATGCATTAGAAAGTATCAACAACAGATTAGATCATGCAGAAGAAAGAATCTCAGAGGTAAAGGATAAAGCTGTTGAGATAACTCAGATAGTTAAAGAGGCAGAAAAGAAGAGAGAGAAAGCAGAATATTCACTGACAGAATTATGGGACTCTATGAAGCGTTCAAACAAACGACTGATAGGTGTCCCAGAAGGGGAAGAAGAATGCCCCAGAGGAATGGAAGCCATTCTAGAGAATATTATAAATGAAAATTTCCCAAATATCACCAAAGATTCTGACTACTCCTTTCAGAGGGATATCAGTCTCCTGGTTGCCTCAATTCAAATAGAGCTTCTCCAAGGCACATTGTGATGAATCTATATAAAATCAAGACAAAAGTAAAGATTTTGCAAGCTGCCAGAAGCAAGCGCCAACTGACCCACAGGGGAAAATCCATCAGGATAACCACAGACTTCTCTAATGAAACTTTGATGGTCATTAGACATTAGTTGATGGTCAAAGACAATGGTCATCTATCTTTAATCTACTTAAACAGAACAACTTTCAACCCAGAATTCTATATCCTGCTAAGCTAAGCTTCAAAATTGATGGAGAAATCAAATCTTTTATTGATATGCAAACATTGAGGAAATTTGCCACAACAAGAACAGCTCTACAGGAAATATTTTAACCTGTCCTACACACTGACCATCACAATGGACCTTCAGCAAAGTAAACACCCAGAAATTAAAGGACAGAACCTAGTTTCCATGAAGATGCAAAAGACAAAACTAAGCAATGGACTTTCACAAAATAAGTTGAATAGAACGCTACCACACTTATCAATTATCTCAACAAATGTCAATGGCTTGAATTCCCCACTGAAGAGGGTGATTGGATTAAAAAACACAAGCCATCTATTTGCTGTCTGCAGGAAACACACCTCACATCAGAAGACAAATTAAAACTTAGAGTTAAAGGTTGGAAGTCAATTTTTCAGGCAAACAGAATTCAGAAGAAAAGAGGGGTTGCAATCTTGTTTTCAGATACATGTGGATTTAAAGCAACTAAAGTCAAAAAAGACAATGATGGTCACTTCATGTTGGTCAAGGGAAAAATACAACAATAAGACGTCTCAATTCTAAATATTTATGCACCCAATTTAAATGCACCCAGATTCTTGAAACAGACCTTGCTTAGTTTTAGCAATATGATATCCTATAACACCATAATAACAGGGGACTTCAACACCCCTGTCCCAGAGCTGGACAGGTCCTCTAAACAGAAATTTAAAAAGGATGTTAGAGATTTAAATGAGACCCTAGAACAACTGTGCTTGATAGACATATATAGACTTCATCCCAAAGATAAAGAATGTACATTCTTCTCATCATCCCATGGAACTTTCTCCAAAATTGATCATATCCCAGGACACAAAACAAACCTCAACAGAATCAAAAGAATTAAAATTTTACCTCGCAGCTTCTCAAACCACAAGGCACTAAAAGTGGAACTCAACTCCAACAATAATGCTCAACCTCACACAAAGTCATGGAAGTTAAACAACCTTATGCTGAATGACTGTTGGGTGTGGGAAGAAATAAAAAAGGAAATCATTAACTTCCTTGAATATAACAATGAAGACACAAGTTACCAAAATCTATGGGATACAGCAAAAGCAGTCCTCAGAGGAAAATTTATCTCTTTAGAAGCCTACATTCGAAAAACAGAAAGAGAGCACATCAACAAACTCACAAGCCATCTGATGGAATTGGAAAAAGAACAATCTAAGCCTAAACCCAGAAGAAGAAGAAAAGAAATATCCAAAATTGGGCGGCGCCTGTGGCTCAGTCAGTAAGGTGCTGGCCCCATATACCAAGGGTGGCGGGTTCAAACCCGGCCCCGGCCAAACTGCAACCAAAAAATAGCAGGCATTGTGGCGGATGCCTGTGGTCCCAGCTACTCGGGAGGCTGAGGCAAGAGAATTGCTTAAGCCCAGGAGTTGGAGGTTGCTGTGAGCTGTGTGAGGCCACGGCACTCTACCGAGGACCATAAAGTGAGACTCTGTCTCTACAAAAAAAAAAAAAAAAAAAAGAAGAAATATCCAAAATTAAATCAGGGATTAATGAAATTAAAAATAAAAGAATCATTCAGAAAATGAATGAAACAAGGAGTTGGTTTTTTTGAAAAAATAAATAAAATAGATAAACCTTTGGTTAGACTAACTAAAAATAAAAAAGTAAAATCTCTAATAACCTCAATCAGAAATGACTGAGGGATTGATCCCTGTGAATCGAATAGTGACTAATTCTCACATAAATTGGATTTAATTTTGACCAAAGTACATTATTTAAACATTAATTTTTAATTCAACTTGTTAATATGTTATTTAGGATATTACATCCTTATTTATGAGTGACATATGTTTGTAATTTCCCCTTTATAATAATATATTTTCTTCAATTTTAATATCAGGTGTACCCAGATCAAGTAGAATGATTTTGAAGTATTTCTTCTTTTTCTATTGTCTATAAGATTTGGCATGATCTGTTTTTTGAAATTATCTATTACTTTTATTTATAAATATTAGTTGTTTATTTTTTTGAGGCTTAAAAACCATAATAAGAAGAGATTACCTAATGACTCCATGCTGAACCTCAGAGTCAAAGCATTCTATAACAGACATACTCTTATTTGACAATGTAAATGTTACTTTCTTTGCATGATGATGATGATTATTATTATTGCTTAATATTTCGATGTAGCAATTGTCTGATTATTTTTCTGAATGTATTTATGTTTGTTTGTCTTTACAAGGTTTTTGTTTCTAGTCCTTATTTTAAAAATTGTTATTGTTATTAAAATTTAAACCTTTTTAATTTTGTGAAGGCAAAATTAATGGAAACCTAATAAACACATGTATATGTAAAAATAAAAAAATTTTAAAGAAAAAAAAAATTCCCATTAGTTACTTCCTCCTGATTATTGCACAGGTGCTGAATGAATCCCAAACTCAACAAATTTCAAATTGCACTGAAGAAGTACCTCCAAACCCACATCCCAATACTAGAGGCTCCTTATCAAGTATTTATCCTTTCATTTAATACCTTCATTCTACATTTGCAATTAGAGTTGGAGATTTAACAGCTATGCCATAAACTCAATTTGTCCTGATTCTGAGTTTGCTGGGAAAATAAAAGAGTTCAAAATCAAATTAAAAACGATCGAATTATTAAGCTCTTCTAGAGACTTCCACTTTTGACAAGGCAGCATTAGGGACAGGTTTACTTTTTTGCCTGAAACAACTACAAAACACATTATATAAAAATAGTTTTCAAACAAACATTGAGCATCAGGTAACACAGTACAGTGGTTTCTGAAAGGGGAGAAATAAATTCGTGGAGACTATGATTACTCCAGGTAATAGCATTGGACAAATTTTCAGGATAGCACTCAGAAATCACCCAGGTAGTTTCTGGTGATCATCTTGAACTAAATTGAGGGAGCTAGGAGTCTGATGAGGACAAGATAGCTAGAGTTTGTAGAGAAGAGCACCAGAGATGAGAGAAATACACAGAGCTCCAGAAACTAGAAGAGTCCTTAGACCTCTCCTGTTTTCTATTCTGCTGAATACTGTCATCAAATGTGTATTAGGGAACTACCTGAGTGAAGGAAAGAAATCACTCAAAATTACCATATGGGGCAATTCTAAAGGCTCAGACAGAGCTGAGAATAATTCATGTTCCCATCAGCCAGGGTGAAAAAACCCTCAAAATTAGTGGCCATCAGGAACACTAATCAGACATTGCCTTAGTAGAAGGAAAAATGTAGCCCAGATTAAAAGTTGTTTTGGTTCTACCCCCCAAATTTTAAGAGCAAGCTTTGAAAGGATAAAATCATTTCTAAATAACTTAATGGTGCCTCTAGAATAACACTCAATAATATTTACAGGAATTTTTAAAAATCGAGTACCAAAGAATCTGAAATTGGCAATATGTGGTTCTCATTTAAAAAAAGAATGACCAAACAGGTGTCTTTATTATTATTTTTTTAAAAAATAAAATATCTGTTTTTCCCTTTCGTTAAATGCCTAATAGTGGGATTGCTGGATCAAATGGTAAAGCGACATTTAGTTCTTTCAGGTGTCTCCATACTACTTTCCATAGAGGTTGTACCAGACCGCTGTCCCACCAGCAGTGTATGAGTGCTCCTTCTCTTTGCATCCACACTAGCACTTGCTGTGTTGGGACTTCTTGATAACAGCATTCTTGCTGGAGTCCCATGATATCTCATTGTGGTTTTGATCCACATTTCCCTCCTGATTACAGATGCAGAGCATTTTTTATGTGTTTGTTAGCCATTACTATATCTTCTTTTGAAAAGTTTCTATTAATGTCTTTTGCCCACTTTTTCATGGAGTTGTGCAGTTTTTTTTTTGTTGTTTTTTTTTTTGTGTGTGTGTGTGCAAAATTGCTTGAATTCTTTGTATATTCTGGTGATCAGCCCTTTATCAGATATAGAGCATGCAAATATTTTCTCCTATTCCGTTGGTTACCTGTTTGCTCTATTGATTGTGTTCTTGGCTCTGCAGAAGCTTTTTAATTTGATCAGGTCTTATTTATTTTTGTTGTTGCTGTAATTGTGTTGGGATCTTCTTCATAAATTCTTTGCTTAGGTGAATATCTATGAGTGTTTCCAGCATTTTCTTCCAGAATCCCTATAGTTTCATGTCTATTTCTATGTGAGTAGGAATTGTTTATTTTTGCTTTTTATTTACTTTTCTTGTTTTTCTCCATTATCTAGGGTTTCTGGTTAAGTGTGTAGCTGAACTGGTGTTAAAAGGAATTTTTGTTTTAATTTCCATTAAAAAGGGTAAGTTTTAACCTTAACCCTAATTCTAAACGTTAATCTTATTCCTAACTGGATACTGAATATTGTATTCTAGGTCTTAACTCTTTGTTGTTGTTAAGTCTTTGAAAATTTCCTTTATCACTAATGACAAATTACTTTACAATCACAAATGGATTTTGAAATTTGTTAAAAATTTTACCCCACAGAGAGAGTTAATTATATGGTTTTCTTGCTCAATCTGTTAATGTGGTAAATTTCATTAACTTGTTTTTAATATTAAATTTGAAATTAATGACATAATACACATGAAATTTATGACATGTCAATATTGAACTCAAAATTAACTCACACACACACATAAGATGATGGTGTTTGTTTTTTAAGATTTTTAAAATTTATATTTGAGAGTGAAATTAATCTATGATTTTTCTTTCTTTTACCATTTTTGTCTGGTTTTAGTGTCAAGGTGATACTAGCTTCATCAAATTAATTGGGCAGTGTTCTCTTTTTCTTAATTCTCCAAATTTTTTAAAACAAATCTTCCAGAAGATTTGCTAAATTTGCTGTTAAATTTGTTCAAGTCTAGCATTTTCTTTGTGGGAAGAAATTTTATTGAAATTTTGTAATGTTTACAAGATCATACATTTATCATTATTTATCATTTTTATGTTTTTTAAAATATCAGACTATTACCACAGTACACACATTTCTGTTACTAAATTTGTTTTTGTACATTTTAAGTCAAAGTTATGAGTGTGTCCTTCACCCAAAATCTGTGCCTTGTACCAGTTAGGTGTGAATTTACCATCCCCCTCATCCCCCTCCCCACCTACTTGGTAAAACTTGCACACAGTAGAAAGTTTATAGCAGCACAAGTCACAATTGCAAACATGCAACAAAAAACCCAAGTTCCCACCAGTACATGAGTGGATTATCATTTATTGTTGCATCAGTTCCAGAAGTTACACATTTGTCCACTTTATCCAATTTTTAACTTTTATTAGAATAACATTATTCATTATATTTTATATCTTATTATTTTTTTCATCCTTGTTTTTTTTTCTCATTCTCAATGTTCATTTTTACTTTCTTGCTTACCTATCCTATCAGTCTTGCTAGGAGTTTTTCAGTTTTGTTAGTTTTTCTCAAGGGTAAACATTTGGCTTTTTTGAACTTCTCTGTGAATCTTTTCAATTTTATTAGTTTCTGCACCTTAATAATTCCATACCTTCTATGATTTATTTAGTTGTTCTTTTAAAACTTAATTACAAGGAATATCTCATTAATTTTGACTTATGTTTCTTAATGCTATATGAGCACTGAAGCCCATAATATTGTTTCTAACATATGCTTTTAGTCACAAATTTCGTATTTGGCATCTTCATTTTCACCCAGTTCTAAGTTTTTCAAACCTTTGATGTGATTATTTCTTTGGTTTCTGAATATATAAAAAAGATTAAAAATTTTCAAGCATGTGGAGGTTTTCAATTTATTATTATTAATTGTTAATTGCTTTGTAATTCAGTAAGTAGATTTTGTGACTAATATTTACAGGTCTCTTGAGACTTATGTGTATATATGGACTATGTGTGGTCAATTTTTATAAGAGACAATGCATACTTGAATATGCTTCCAGAGGCTGCCTGAAACATTTTAATGTATAAAGTGTATTATTCAAATTTTGAGTACTTATATTGAATTTGTTTTTGATAACTCAATTATTGAAAGAGGTATTTTAAATTCTTTTTTGTTGATAGTTGTTTTCTCTAGTTCTGACAATTTTCCTTTATATAATTTGAGTATAGATTATTAGATGTATATAATTTTGAACATTTATAGCTTCCTAGTGATTTTTTCCTTTGTTACATTATTTAATAATTTGCTTTATTTGTATTCAAGTTTTGCCCTCAATTTTTTTTTGTCTAATTTCAATATTTTATCTGTTATACCAAGTATATTTTGATTGGTACTTATTTAGAATATTTTCTCTCTGCTCTTTCTTTTAGATTTTATTTTATTTATTTATTTATTTATTTTTGTGGTTTTTGGCCGGGGCTGGGTTTGAACTCACCACCTCCAACATATGGGACCGGTGCCCTTCCCCTTTGAGCCACAGGTGCCGCCCTCTCTCTGCTCTTTCTTTTAACTGTTATTTATCTTTATGTTTTAGGAATATTTCATGTAAACAATACCAAATTTAAATAACAATATTTAATTTTTATTTGGTTATTTTAACCTGATAATTGGTATTTTTAGAACTATTTCTCTATTTTATGCTTTCGTTCTTGCCCTAGTATTTCTAATTTCATTTTTTTTTCATTCCTGTTTTTACTAGGATTGATTTGATATTTTCCCCAAAAGTCCCTGGCTCCTACTGCTTATTTAAGAAATATTTATTTTTGTTTTTATAGTAGCTATCTCAAAAATGCTAAAGTGTATATCAACAAATTCCAATACCAGGAATATTTCTACCCATCTGAAAAAGGCCACAATTTGAGAATGCTTTGATTTCCCTTCAAACTGAAATACTATGCACTTCCAGTATTTTAATTTTAATACTAGCTTTTAGTAACCAATGTTTTTTCATCAATTTGCTTACTCACCATTTCTTGTTGTGTCACATATCTTCCTTCTTGAATTATTTTTCTTATTCCCTTGGTACATCCATTAAGAGTGACTTTGTGAACTCTGGTTGGTAGTAAATTCCTTCAGTTTTTGGTGGATTGTTATGTCTTTATTTTCCTTTCATTCTTGAAACAGGTATAGAAGTCCAGGTAGATAATCTTTTGTTTCAGCACTTGAAGTTGCTCAACAGTCTAAATCTAATTGTACTTTCCTATATTTAGTCTTTCTCTCTTTCGCTTTTTTTTTTTTTTTTTGGTATTCTATGATTTGTCATCATGTAGGTAAGTGAAAATTTCCTTTTAAAAATGTTTTAAAATCCTGCTTTGGTTCATAATGCTTCCTGGAAATCCTGCTTTTGATCAATATTAAAAATTCTTGGCAATTGTCTTTATAATGATTATATCTCCCTGATTCTCTTCATAATCTTCTTTTAGAATTCTGATTAAATAGGTATTACATTTCTCATTCCCCTTTGATTTTTTTAACTTCTGTTTCTGAGTTCCATTTCATTGTGTCTCTTTGTACTGTATTCTAATTAAATTTTTGGAATGTGTCTTCAAGTTTATACACTTTTTTTCTAGTTTGCATAATGTGCTATTTAGCCCCTTCACTAAATTTTTCATTAGAATTATACTTTTCATTTCTAAAATTTCTACTTGATATCTTGTCGGATTTGGGGGGTCACTTTCACAGTATCATGTTGCTTATTGTATTTGTTTTCTATTGTCGTAGCAATTACTACAAAAGAATACTTATTATTTCCTTACAGTTCTATTGATTCAAAGCCCAGAGTGAGTCTTGCAGAACTAAAGCCATAGTGCCTGTAGGGCTGCATTTCTTATTGGAAGCTCTTAGGGACAGTCCACTCCTAGACTGACGCAGATTGCTGGCAGAATCCAGTTCCATACAGCTGTATGTTTGAGGCCCCTGCTTCCTTGCTGGGTTTCTACTATAGGGAATTGTCTGCTTTTAGAGGAGGTCTGAATTCCCTGGCTTGTGACTTCTTTCCTCTTCAAAGCCATCAAGGCTGAGTTGAGTCCTTCTTATCCTTCAGATCTCTCTGGCTTCTCAGTGTTTCATCTCATCCACCTGACTCTTCTGTCTTCCTCTTCTGCGTTTAAGGGCTCATATGATATTTTAGGCATTTGTGAATACTCCAGGCTACTCTGCATATTTTAAAAGTCAGCTGATGAGCAACCTTAATTACATCTGCAAAGTCCCTTCACAGCAATACCTACATTAGTGTTTGCTTAAATAACCAGGAGACAAAAATCTTAGGGGAGCATTTTAGAATGGTGTTTATCATACTTATGTTTTCAACACCCTCTTTTACATTTGCAAACAACATACTTACCCATTTTATATTTGATAATTGTAATATCTGTTTTTCTTGTACTTTGTATTCTGTTTCTTTTGTTTATGTGGCTCTTGCATATTATGCTTCATGTATTGGTGGCATTTGTGAGTCTTGATTAAAATATGACATAAAATTTAGCCCTAGTGATTTTTTTGGGCTTTAAGTTGAAGAAGGTGTTTCCTTCTTTTGCTAGATCCTTGGGAATACCATTAACTCAGGATTGTTTAAAATGGAATTTTAGATTAGGTCCAATCCTTTCCTCTGCCCCACCCAACACACACGCGCGCGCGCGCGCGCGCACACACACACACACACACACACACACTGGTATGGAGCCTTTAGGTCCTCACTTGTATGGTAGATCTTTGCCCCTCCACCTCATGCATAGACCAAACACAAAAGTTCCCTTGCTTTTTCCCCTGTGGGATGATTTTTTAAATCTAGCAGGCATTTTCACTGAGGGTAGTCTTTTGTGATCTTAACTCTATATTGGTTTCCATTTAGCTCTAACTTAAGTGGGTTTAGGCTTGTCATCTCTCTCTTGTTCCCTGTGTAGCTATTAAGAGGGACTTTCAAGAGCTCTAGGGATTAGCAGAATCTCTGGATTTTTGCTTTCTTTTTTGAGGACTTTTATTGTTTTCTTGCAGACACAATGATGGATGCTATTCAATATTTTTTATTGTCTTCAAGAATATTTTTTTCTTCTGGTATCTATAGAACAATACTATCAGTGAGAAAAATCCTTTTTATTTCTTTTTAAAAATCCCTTGTCTTTTTCTTTCTAGACAAATGAAGATACCCACATTTTGAAAGCCTTTTAATTTCTGGCTCAGTAATATGTTATTTTTACTGTTTATTCCTGGACTATTCTGTTCTTGCCTCTACAATGGGGATCTGGGGTTTTGACATTTGCATTCCCAAAACTTTTCTAGCAAATACTACTGAATCATTTTTTCATTTGCACATAATGTGGTTAATACTGCCTTGGAGGAACAATTTTAACTATCTCCCCTTTTAGATAATTTTAGAATAATAAAACTAACACAGTTTGTTCGGTTTTACTTTGTGTTCTTAATACAATCCTTCCCCTACTAAAAATTAAAAAAAAAAAAAGCGTTTAATTTGATTGAAACCACATACTCAAGCAAAGATAAAATGCATTAATTAAACCAATACAAAGAGACACCAATTTTATAAAAAATTTAGCCATAGTAGAGATATAGTAAGATGTCCAACAATACTCTTTTACAAATAATAATACATGGCACATATATCAAGACACCATTAATGTGCTATGATATGGTTTGATCAGTTTTTGCTAATAATGTTCATTGGTAGCATTGGCTAAAAGTGTGTGCTTCCTCAACTCACAGGCTGACATGGAGAGAACAATGCCTTTGATACCAAAGTGAACACACTGCACACATTTGAGAGAAAGGAAGTCTGAATTCTAGAGATGCTATAATATACATAGCCGCAGTAGGGGTGAATGAAAGACACACATATGCCAGGGGGCCTTTCAAGTACTTGGAAGAACAGACAGTAAATAGGCACTTAGTGAAATTGCTACTATTATCTAGACAAGATTCCATCCTAAGTGAAATGCTGAAATTTAAAGTGACAAAGATTTCCAGTTAACCTTTAAGTAATGATAGGGGTAATAACAAAAACACTATCTACATAGAGTGAAAGGACAAAGATTTGTTTGATCATCTGTTTCAGGTTGGAAACTTTCAAAGACAATGTGCCACCCTCAAGCTAAAAGAACTTCAGGAATTTGATGTAAATGTGACAAATGTGAAGTGGATAAGTTGAGTCCTTTTTCATATATCAACCAAACATGAAGATGTAGCAAGAGAACTATATGGCTTAATTAAATATATTTTGACTGAATATTTTTTCTATATTCATCTGGTTGAAAATTATCTTAAAATTATTCAAACAGAAATGTTTATATTATTTTCTTTTCTTTTCTTTTTTTTTTTTGTAGAGACAGAGTCTCACTGTACCGCCCTCGGGTAGAGTGCCGTGGCGTCACACGGCTCACAGCAACCTCTAACTCTTGGGCTTACTCGATTCTCTTGCCTCAGCCTCCCGAGCAGCTGGGACTACAGGCGCCCGCCACAACGCCCGGCTATTTTTTTGTTGCAGTTTGGCCGGGGCTGGGTTTGAACCCACCACCCTCGGCATATGGGGCCGGCGCCCTACTCACTGAGCCACAGGTGCCTCCCTATACCAAAACATACTCATTATAATTTGAAAAGCCATTTTATTCTTTGAAATGAAAATGTATCCATCATACAATGTAATTCAGTAGTGACAAATTTAACAACTAGGAAAAAGGCATAAATGTAATAAATACTATGGATCATAAATAAATGTGTAAAATGCGATAAAGAAAGGAATAAGCGAATAGAATGAACATAGATGTTTACATAAAGCAGCAATATTAGCTTTTAAGCTTTAACTAGACAAATTTTTCTTTGAAAAAAATGATGAATTTTTCATTGACCAATTAATAAACCTAGACCAAATAATGAAGATGGGCAACTCATGTATATTTTAAAAAGAAATGTTATTTGTAAAAGCCCTATTTACTATATTTAATTTCAAGAATGTTTTAATAAATATTATTTATATTACACAAACTATACCAAATCTGTAACATCTAGAAAATGTGCCAATAAAGATTAAAAATAGCAAAGGTATTTTTTTTTTTGACACAGAGTGTCACTATGTCACCTTCAATACAGTTCCCTGGTGTCACAGCTCACAGCAACCTCCAACTCTTGGGTTTAAGAGATTCTCTTGCCTCAGACTCCCAAGTATCTGGGACTACAGGTGCCCACACAACACCTGGCTATTTTTCTGTTGCAGTTGTCATTGTTGCTTAGCTGGCCTTGCCCCAGTTCAAACCCACCAGCCTTGGTGTATGTGGCTGATGCCGTAACCACTGTGCTATGAGTGCTGGGCCATAAGGGTATTTTTTTTTTTTGACCTTATCTTCCATTTTATTTTTAGCATGAGAATTGCTATCCTCTAATATTTACATCTTTTTCTAATTGTGCATGTTATTTTGTTTTTGGTTGTCATTCTTTTTTCTTTAGTCTAATTTTGAAATGTCAAGAGACTTTGTTTTAAACTTTTATTTATTGATGTATAATAGTTGTATATATTTGGGGTGGACATGATATGTTCATACCTGTATACACTGTGTTGTGACCACACCAGGAAATTGGGACCTTGCTCTTTTTCTCATCCTGACTGCTATAAGGCCATTCTTATCCTACTTTTGTTTAAATATTCAGGTTGTTTTCTTTTTGGTTTGCTCATAAATGATTTATATTTGTCTTTCATATGTTTGTCAACAGTTTCAATTTTTATTCTGTATTTTCCTTCTGATATTTTCCTTCCATGTTAAGGTAATGGAGTTATGTGACCTTTCTATATCTGTATACACAGTGAAATTCATTAACCGCCTATGTCTCTTTTTTAAACATAAGAAATTATGTATTTTTGAAATAAGATAAATATAAGAAAATTATTATACATACACATAAATATATAGATGATGTTTAGCTTTTTTTTTCTTTTCCATACTGTGATAGTATTGCAAATCATAACAGGCCTTTTCCACAACTCTACAAAATACATTTTTCAGTGCATTGAGATCATAAAAATATGAATAATATTAATGTAACTGTAGGGTCAAGTAGAAACTAATCCTTATTTGTGAGTTTTTTGTAATTTAGTAGATTCAGCTATAATTTTTGAAATTATTACTTCCATTTAAATTGTTATACTATATGTATATATTAAGAATAATCCAATTGGATTTTTTTAATGAGGAAATGAACATTTCATTTAGATTAAACTTTTCTCTGTGTCACCAGATGACCATGCTTTTAGTTTCTCTGCAAATTCTCTTGAGCAACACTGTAGAAATGATAATACAAGTACCTAATTAACTTGTATATTTTATTTTCTATTTTTAGTTTCATGGGAAGTTTTTGAAATAATACATTGATGTTCAAAATGTTATACTGAATTCTAACTGTAAAGTGAAGCAAATGGGCTAATCTGTTTGAAGGTCAACTTATAAATTATTCTTATGATGAAACAAGATACAGATGGTCCATGAGAAAAGTCTCAACCATCAGCTTCCTGATGAAGGTGCTTAGATGTTCTTTGGTTGCATTTCAAAGGAAATGTGGACTCTGAGTTATGCCAGCAGGTTGTGGATGTTCACTGGGATTGTAGCAGCTATACCATAACTGATTTAAATGTGTCATCAGTTACTCAGAGCCACATTTCACAGTGAATTATTAATCGTTCCCAAAAGTCACCACGACATTTAGTCAGAACTTCTGTGCTTATCATGGCATAGTCTCATTTCTAATTGCAGGAGCCCAAGAAGGATAAGTGTTGAGGTCAAATATGGGTGTGATCCAGGTAGCCATGCCAAGCATCACCACAGCAACACCAATAATATTAACACCAAGTCCAGCTTTAACCTTGAATAGGAAAGAGCATATATGGCATTATTTCAAAGAGATTTAGAATACTATTGTAGAAAGTACATACCAGAATTACATGTATCCTGAATGATTAGTATAAACTGCTATCATTTCTCAAAATCAGGGGTTGTTCTCCACTCATGTCAGAATAAAATCTTTTAGATGAAGAGTCTCAGAGAGGTTCCTAGGAATATGCTTAAGACGTTCTCGTTAGAAAAAATCCCCTTCAAAACCTGCCATTTCATGTTAAATCAGAATTTGAGTTTTATAGATTTATATTTCAATGGGTAAGATTTAGTGCAGGCAGAATGGAGACTGAAGGCTATTATTTCATTTAGCCCAGAGGGTAGGCTGAGGAAGGGAACTTTAAGGATCTGAGCAGCCTTGAGTCTGAGCAGCATTCTTGGCATGGGAAAACACCCCCAGAAAAAGGGAAAAATGGAGAAATAAGCTGAACAAGGTCAGGTAAAAACAGTTTAGCTAGTTAACTTTTAAACCAGCAGCTAAATTACTTATCTGAGCAGTTCCTGCTTGTACTAGAAGCCTGACTGGCAAGGGATGCTTGCAAACACCCCTGGTGGGTCTGTAAACACTCTAAAGAAGTAATGGCCTTAGAAGGAAGCTGTGTTCAAGGCCTGGGGGGGAAACCAACCAAGTAGTCCCCTGTTGACAGTCAATAGTCAAAGCAAATACTCATTGTGGGGATTTGTATTATGGCCAGGGCAGAGATCAAGGGAATAGCTCAAGCCCTGAAATATGGGCAGGAGGGCTTGTACCCCCTTCTCACGGAGGAAGACACCTCTGAGTGGAGATCAGAGGAAAATTCTTCTGTTTCACTGATTCTTTAGAGGAGCCTGACACCATCATGTCTGCTCCACAGTGAACGAGTGGGGATTAACCTCCCCCAAGGAATTTGTGTGTGTAACCACAGACAGGAGGCTGTCCCCCACCCCCCACACAACACTCAGGTTTTGGACTTCTCAAGGCTGCTCAGACCCTTAAAATTAATGATTATAGTTGATTATAGATTGAATAAGAACTAACATGCTTACTCAGAGAAACTGCTGACATTTTTGTTCTCTTTGTCAGCTTACCCTCTGGGCAAAATGAGATAATAGCCTTCAATAAAAGCTACTGATGAAACAAACTCTCAGGGCCATTTGCTGGAACCCTACAAGCTCATGGTGGTCCCCTGTGTTCCCACCTTTGAAAACTATTCATTCTGTCCTGTCTTTTTATCTCTCGCCACTTTTAACTTTACTTTTCTTCAGTCCATCTCTGCCAGATCCACAGGTCTTAACGGACCCTGCCCGCGGGATGGGACTCCAGCAGCATCTAACTGTATCCTTCATATTCACTCAATTTTATTATTAATTTACCCTTTAATATTATCTTATTAAGATTTTATAATGCCACATCTATTCATCTTTCTTAGCATTCACATCTTTTTAGATTTTATATCGTCTTTCTAGTGTCCATTAAACAATCTCAAAATTGCTTTCTATTAAAACAGAGATTGTAAAACTGCCCTTGATCTGTTTTTTGTAAGTATAGTTTTATTAGACACTGCAACTATGCCTGTTTGTTTATGTTAATATATTGCCTTGACTGCCTTCATGATAGAAGGCTGAGTGGAGTAGTTGTGAGTGAGGCCATGTGGCCTATAGAACCTCAAATATTAACTGTATGTTCCTTTACAGAGAAAATTAGATTGTCCCTGCATTCTCTGCAATAAAACATGGAGTCCAAAAGTAAGAGGGAGATACCTAGTGATAATTATTATAGAGACTTTTTTCTGTATCCATGCAAGCCACTCATTAATACCAGAATCTTGTTATTCTTTTTAATACATGTACATTGGGGATTACTTATACGGTATCATGCATGTTTTTATTAGCAAATGAATATTATGAAATTACTGTATAAAAGAAGCTCCAGAATTTTCTGTTGCAAGGTTTAGGGACACCAATCTGTGTAGGAGAAAGGGAGCTGGAATTTACCCTGGAACTGCATTTGCCTAGGAAACTCACTGAATTTGGTTATATTCTTAATTGGCTTGGTTTGGAATTTGGTGATGAAGATTTGTGGATTGACTAGAATATTCTTAAGCCAGTTCTTACCGACCACCACTTTAGTAATTTGGTAAAAATGTGCATGTTTTACCACTTATATTCTCCATTATCACTTGTTTGGGTTTTCATGTCAGGTTCTATTCTTAGAGTCACAACAATACAGATGCCTTTTTATCAGTCAGGCACTGACCCAACGTCTTCTTCAAAGCAAATATTGATTGCATAAATATTTGTGATAGCAAAGCAGAGTTTTATTTTAATTGCTGGATTTCATCGACCCAATTCTTTTCTATGGCCTGTGTCAGGATAGATCCTGACCTTGACAAGTTAAGTTTAAGCTGATGTGTTGAGCATGTCACTGCTCTTTTCCTTCTTCCAGGGCATTACTAATGCACTGAAGTGTCTCTGCATATCTGATCATAAATTCTAATGGCATGTTCACTTTTGGTTATCCCTTATAAAAACAATTATATGACCAGTCATGCACACACCTTTATAAACAGATCTCAGGCCATGCTTTTCCTGGTGGTTGATTGGTGTGTAAAAAAGGAAGATAATTTAAGACATCACACACACAAAAACTGTGCATTGGATTTGATAGTACTGTTTCAGGTAACTCACCATGTCAATGACTTTCAGATGACCGTATGAAAAGACAATAGCATTGGGTGGATTTGCTACTGGTAGGAGGAACGCAAATGAGGTACACAGAGTACAAGGTATCAAGATTAAGAGAGGGTTCACTTCAATGGCCTCAGCCTGTTGTAAACGACAAAAGGAATCTAAGTCAAATTTTAAGGGTAGGTGCCAAACATTGAAATAAACAAATTTATTATAATAGGCTTTCCAAAAAATCAGGTTGAAATCTAATGCCATAAAATTATACACATAATTACAGTTATAACTTGAACAATATTTTTAAGAAAATATCTGTTCCTCTTGTTGTTTATATAGTTATTGATGCCTATTTCAACATTATAGTCCAGTTCATTTAAAAATAAACTATCACTTATTCCAAAAACTAAATAAAAATAGCAACCATATATAGTGCTAGGTGCTATGATAAATGTTTACATATACATATATATTCATACATTTATATAATTATATATTGTATGCAACATAACATAAATGACACATCTGCATTTATATACACATAGTAATTTTCACAATGATCTGCTGAGATGACTACTATAGGCTTAAGTCACAGATGAAGAAATGGAGACCCAAAGAGGCTAACATAACCAGCCCAAGCATGTAGCTGGTGAGTGAAGAACTTAGATAGTCTCAGGTCTCTCTGGCTTTAGCACTTCATTAACTTTACTGCCTCTGTGACATATATAATTTACAATTTTCTTAAAGGTCATTACAGAAAAGTTACTGCTATTCTTAATTCAACACATAATTTTTTAACTGTTCCATGTTGAGAAATAAAACCAAAAAAAGAAAAAAAGAGATAAAGATAAAAACGCAAATGATATTTCATCAATATTTTTTTTCCCATAATTTGAAGCAGCAGGTCAAGAACATGAGCATAAGGTCTTTGAGTTTGTGGCAGAACAATTCCACAAAGACAATCCTTCTTAATTTAAAGAGCTTTCTTTCCACCAGACTTGTCCATACCACTGAGATAAACATTTTACTTAAAGGTAACTCTTTCTTGTAATTGCTAGCTAGGTGGGGAGAAAAAAAAATTATAATCTTTCTCTCTCTTAGCAAACCTATTTCTTATTTTCCTTTTCCACCATTCTTCCTTTCGCAGTAGATAATCATGTAGAAAGTATTTAAGCCTGAAGCTTGAAAGTATAAGCCTCATTTTTCACTCATTTGCAAATCACTTAAATGAAGCACTTTTCAGAAATTTAGGAGCAATGTTCTGGAGGGAGAAGTGTCTGTGCTAGAGATTTAAGTACTAACATTGCCAGGAAACACTAAATTCTGCTCGAACATGAAAACTTGAAAATAGTTCTCTTGAGTCAAGGTCCCAGAACAGCATTAATACAAATAAAGACCACTATAGAAGTTGCTTTAAAGGTGGCACAGGTAGGCCCAAAAGGATTCCATATCAACAACATGAAAACCTGCATTCCAGAGTAGAACACTGCCTTGACAAATGAGATACTCACCAGTGGAGATAATATCGGGAGAAGGAGGGTAATGGTGGCTGGATTGCTGGCTACCTCTGTTAAAGTTGTGACCATCAAAGAAGTTATCAGAATTATTAGCCATATTGGTAATGAACCTAGAGGAGATAATTTATTTCCTATCCACTGAGATAGTCCTGACACCTAAAAAGCAAATTCACAATATTTGTGATTCACTAATAGCTCATTTTAATCAGACACAATTTAAATATATATAGGCATCATTTGCTCTGAAAATTAGTTTCTAAAATATCATTTTAATCTCTCATTTTTCTGTGGTTTGGTAGATCTGGGTGGCTTTGATAGGAAGGCTTTTTTAGTCTTTAGCATTGTCAGTATACTTCAGGAAGTTTGAAATGTCTTCCCACGTTTTTCAATTATACTTTAATTTTCTCTAATTAATATATGTGGGTTTAACAAGTCATATAGTACTGTGGGACTTTAAGGAAAGAGCAGTGCTTCTGTTCACCTCTCCTTACTCCTGAGTGGTCCTCCCCAGAAACAGTAACTTTCAGCCCTTCTCATGATCGTATGCTCAGGTATTTGTAGTTGTCTTTCAAGATAATATTCTAATTATATTTTTTTCTTGATTTTCAAGTTCAGATATTGTTTACTGACTTTCTAGTGTTACTTGTGGATTTATTTTTCTTACATATGTTTTTTAACTCTTCATTCCCCCACACTCATCTATAACATTTTTAGTTAAATAATGTTTAATATTTGCCACTATGATTATATAAACATTGCCCATAGTTGAGCTGCTTAGCATAGTATGATCATATTTACTTTCTTTGTTTTACTCTTTACTCCCTTCCCAAAATAGTGCCCTCATTCAGCTATCATTGATTCATCACATGTTCTAGTAAAACTGGAAAACTCTCCCACAAATGGACAATCATATCAGGTGATTGTTTCATTTTTTCATGTTTCCGCATGAAGATGTGTGGTCTGCAATATTCCTGGGCACTGTACCACCTGAGTTAGTTGCTCTTTATGTACTTAACTGTTGTTGTTCTGGAACATATCTGTATTATCATACTATAAATTTCCTTCTCCTTCCCCCTTCCTGGAAGGAAATTTATAGGGAATTTATATAGGGAATTTATTTCCTGGAAGGGGGAAGGAGAAGGAATCCTTTCCTTTTTACTTATTTACTGGAATCCTTTCCTTTTTACTTATTTGTATTGTGGGAACACATCCTTCTATAATTTTCTAAGAATTAGTGCAAGGAGGTAAAGTTTTTGCATCTCTGCATGTTTTGTTTCTTTTCTTTTCTTTTCTTTTTTGACAGAGTCTCACTTTGTCACCTTGGGTAGACTGCGGTGGCATCATAGCTCATAACCTCAAACTCTTGGGCTCAAGCGATTCTCTGGTCTCTGCTTCCTGAGTAGCTGGGACTACAGGTGCCCACAACAATGCCTGGCTATTTTTAGAGATGGGGTCTAGCTCTTACTCAAGCTGGTCTCAAACCTGTGAGCTCAGGAAATCACCCGCTTTGGCCTCCCAGAGTGCTGGGATGGGCCTAAGCCACCGTGCCTGGCCCCTGCATCTCTGCATATTTGAAAACACTTTTTTTTTTTTTTTTTTTTTGTAGAGACAGAGTCTCACTGTACCGCCCTCGGGTAGAGTGCCGTGGCGTCACATGGCTCACAGCAACCTCTAACTCTTGGGCTTCCGCGATTCTCTTGCCTCAGCCTCCCGAGCAGCTGGGACTACAGGCGCCCGCCACAACGCCCGGCTATTTTTTTTTTTTTTATTGCAGTTTGGCCGGGGCTGGGTTTGAACCCACCACCCTCGGCATATGGGGCCGGCGCCCTACTCACTGAGCCACAGGTGCCGCCCTGAAAACACTTTTTAAAATTTTCTTTTCACACTGTTTTGATAGTTTAGTCTTTGTGAAATTCAGGATTTCAAATAACTGCCTCTCAACAGTTTTGCATTATCACTCAATTCCCTGGCTTCTAGTCAGATTCTTTAGAAGCCTGGTCACATTTTGGTCTTTGGTTCATTGTATATCATGCAGAAGAATGGGCTGCACTCAGATTAGCAAGCACACTTTTCTTTTTTTCTCCCCCAAAATGAAAGGGAAAATCCTCTTTTGGTTAGAAGATTTAAATGTTCTGCTTACTGCATGTATGAATCTTTATGATCACAATAGTCAGACTTGGCATCAGAATGCTCTAACTATAAGCAGTAAACCTGCAGATCAAAAGTTGGCACAAAAAACCTCAGATGTTTTTTTGGTGGATACCAGATACCATATGTGTTATTTGTGGTTTTGGCTTATATTTTTTATTGTTTTTTCTTTTTTTAAATCTTTTCTTGGTAATGACTTTTAGATGAGGTAAGACTGTCTGCCACTGAAGTCACATTGTACACAAGTTCATCCTAGAATATGGATACCTCAAGAATGTTTAATTAGATGTGGAAAAGACTGTACTATATAATGTTCCCCCTCTCAGGAGGTCATTGGGATCACATCTTCATCTTCTATTTCAAAAATTAGCAAATTTATTATAATATTAAAAAATTCTGTATCTGAAGGGCTTTGGAAATGGGGACTCAGTAGCTTTCTCAGTCTTCAATCTCAGTCTTCAGTTCTGGGAAATTTCTGTGCATTATTTTTTTGGAATGTCTTCTTTTTTTATTTTTATCCTCTTTCTGAAATTCCTGCTAGTTGGCTATTGGCCATTTTGAATTGCTGATTTAATTTTCTTATCTTTTAAAAAATACTTACTTCTTGTAAATATTAACTGAATAATATCAATTGCTATTAAACATTTTTAGATCTGTTGTCATATGTATTTCTCATCTCGGGGGCTCTTTTCTTAAATGATTACTCTTTCTTTTGTAAAAAGCAACTCTATTGTAGTTCCTTATCTTTAACATTTCTAAGGTCTCTTTGTATTAGTGACGAATCTGCAAAATTTTCTTTTGCTTCACACATTTTCCTTGCTTTTTATGTGCTCCTTTTTTTTTTATTTTTTATTTTTGCGATTACTTTTTGTTACTGGATATTGTATCAGAGGCTTCCCTATCAGGTGACCCTGGACTACCTATTTATGTTAAGAAGGAAACAATTAAATGATGATTGGAAGGTCCTTTGCCTGAGCAATGATTGTCAAAGAAAGACTTTATTGTAAGTGACTGAGCCATGAGTCAGTGTCTCACTGGTTCAGTTTTGCTACAGAGAAAATATCAATTGTCTGCCAGGGAAAAGCAAGAACAACTTCTTGGCTATCCAGGGCTGGGGAAAGTATCTTGGTGGCCCATAGCTCCTTACACACTTTTTATACCATTCTCAATATTCAGTTCTGGTGTCTACCCAAGTTTCAGACTTATCTGCTGCCTCCAATTCCTCAGCTCTTCCAGGATCCCATGGATAAATTTGTTGGTTTCTTATGGGCTGTTCCTGTTGACAATCTATAGATTTCATTTTTCACTACTTTTCTACTTGCACAAAGTCAAGTCTTTCCATCTTGTACATTTTATCAGTCTGTCTTGTTTCTTACTGTAACTGTCATATAATCTCTATCTTTGGGGACTGATACTTTTTTATTCTGTTATTGCCACTTTACTGGAGATATGAAAAACTAGTATTAAATCCTATATGTTTAACCTAGGAGAAAAATTTTGAGAAATGTGTGAAAGGAGAAGAGGAGGAGTTAGTCACTGATAAGAATAAGAAGGTCATGAGAAATCAATCATGTTATAACAAAATCAGGGAGCATTTAGGAGAGAGTTAATAGCAGTGAGATGAAGGTGCTCTGTCTCACTGTCTCCAGCTGGAAGGGTTGTCTGGATTTGAACATTTGCCAGACTAATTATAATTTGGAACAACATTTTAAAAAATTAACTGTCTCCAAATATTTATAAAACCAATTTCTAGAGGAATACTTGTCCACAGCCATATTTTTGAAGCTCATGGCTTTAATCTGGCCACTTAGGGGTAGGATTATACTGAATATCCTGTAGAAGCCTGATTCTCTGTACTAAGATTTTTATTTTTATAGTAAATTAGACCTTTTTCAATGGTTCCTTAACTCTCCCACTGAGAGAACTAATGTATCAGACTAAGTCCATGCATTTTCATTTCCTCAGATTTTGCTATTCTATGGTCTAGCCATTGCTTTTAAAACCATTTTCAGTGTCTAAAGTCCGATCTAGATGGATATTCTGAGAAGGAGAGAGGAGCAAAGTTCATATCCACTACACATTTGATGATTCCAATTTCCTCACAATTATACTAGCAGAATAGGAATGGAAGTCACTTATTCTGAGAATTTAGAGTTTATAAATAGAGAAAAAAAGTGTATTTATCTCATATCTTTATCATTTCTATTTGGATAGTCTGTGAAGCCAGGCAAATCTACACATAACAATAACATCAGAAATGCACTCAGTCAATTTTCAAGACTTCCAGCCATTATGACATCCTCCTGCTAAAAGCTCAGTATCTAAACACTGAGTAGAGCGTCCTGCACTCAAGAGTTGTCATCCATCCTTATATAGTGCCTACTGGGATACAGCTACAGTAGATACAACTCTACCTAAGAAATGCAAACATTGTAACCTAATCATACCTCACATTATTCTGAAATAATAAATAAATAAATACTATGCAGAAAAATCGCCAATAAAGGTTTGGTGCCTGTAGCTCAATGAGTAGTGTGCTGGCCATATACACCAAAGCTGGCGGGTCTGAGCCCAGCCCGGGCCTGCAAAACAACAATGATAACTGCAATTAAAAAATAGCCAAGCATTGTGGCAGGTGCTTGTAATTCAGCTACTCAGGAAGCTGAGACAAGAGATTCACTTGAGCCCAAGAGTTTGAGGTTGCTGTGAGCTGTGATGCCACAGCCCTCTACCAAGGGTGGCATAGTGAGACTCTGTCTCAAAAAAAAATGCCAATAAAGTTAGAAGCAAATAATTGTCTTCCTGTTGGTTATCAAAAGACAAGAGACAGTTATTTGTCTTGAGAAGTATAAAAATGTAACTTCCTGGAAGCTGTATACAATATCTCTCTTACACTCTTTTCAAAATTTGATGAATGAGTAAGGAAATGGAGCAGCCATAAGCTTTGAGTATTTCATGAAATGTTATGAAATCCAGAAATGAGTGGTTTTTAATTTGTCTAAGAGACAAGGATTTTCATGAAACTTTCAGAGACAATAACTTCTCTTGCAGAAACCCTACAATGACTGGGATAATTACAAGACACAAGAGCCTCCTCCAAACTGAGACTGGATATCAGCTAGAGAGCTAGGCCAAGAAACAGCCAAGTGTATTTCTCATGGTGTTTTTATTTCTTCCTAGGATTAGATATAATCTTAGGCATTGTCATGTGAAATTTCCTCTGAACATTTATTAAGTATCCTTAACGCTAATATTATTTTTCATTCTCCTTCATCAGTAACAATATGGCCATGACATATCAAAGTCTGAGGGTTGTTCAAATTCATCATGCACTAAGTTAAAGGCATAAACAGAAAATATGCTCCACAGGCTGTCACTTTGCATTTTATTTATTTAGTTTTTACTAAACTTGCCCTTTAATACTATTCCATGGATTAAAAATTTTAATCTTTTTTGCATTATTTCTGTTGATATGATGAAGAACCATAAGAAATAATGTTTTCTGTTGGCAGCCTATACAAATTCTTAGACTCTGATCTTACTTCCTATATATGGTATACTCACTGCATAGCCATTAAGATTTATATCATTAAAATGATAAAATAGCTTGACTGTCTCTGTGTTCTTTGAACTGTCTAGTTGATTGGTAAATAGCTTATACACAGAGCATTACCTCACAGCCATCTGCCAGGGCAAACCCTCCACCAACGAGAATGGCTATATCCCAGGGCATGAATGACTGAAATTCTTTCCAAGTAATCAGTGGTGAGTAATCAAAAGCAACTGCAAAACAAAAGTCACACATTGCTTAGCATATGACAATAGGACACTTTGTTTTATCACCTTAAATAACCATCTCACAGGAAGTTTGTAATATTCCTATATTGTTTTTAAAGAGAGGATTTGATCTAAATTTTGAGGGATTTCCAGCTGGCCTAAGAGGGACATTATAGTATAAAATATGCTATAACTTAGAAAAATCCTTTGGATAATATTACAGAATGAGTTTGATAAATAATAACATTGTCATTTATAATGACATTCACTCATGCATTCATCCTGCTGACATCTTACTCTACTATGACTAACTACACTTACTTTAGACTATACTATTCTCTGCTATGTAAGATGTCTGTAATGTTCCATTGGTTCCAAGAGCATCGGTGTAGATTTTTAATTATTATTCACTAACATTTATTTATTTATTTTTTTTAAGTCATAAGAAGAGTCATGATAGGTTCATCAGGGTTCAGTTTCAAGGTAAGTCAAGGTTAAGATTAAATAATTTAAGTGTTATTTGTGAGACCCTTACAATGCTCATAAAGTCATTATAATGATTTGTCTTTGATATTTGCATTCTGATCTGTCCAATATTTTACTGATAAGTAAGTTCATTTATGGAAACAGCATATCCATTTAACATTTGTGCCTAACAGGAAACGCTCTACATGTGAGATTTTAAGGTCACTTATGAGCCTTCTTCCTATCACCTTTCCCCAAACCCAAACCAAACCAACCCTCACAGGTGACTGAAATGTTACTACTGGGTTTCTTACTTGGGTTAAGACCATATATCCTGTTAAAACACAAACTTCTCTGATAAATATTTCTTATTTAAAATTTAATATGTCTCATCTGTCATCTTTAAACCTAGTAGGAATATGTTCATCAGGGACAGGTGTTGAAGAATGAAGGGAGAGGGAGAGGTGGGCAGAAGCAAGGCTCTTTCTAAGGGAGGGGATTCAGACGTGGGAGCCAGGGAGCCTCAGGCTAACCACTGGGTCTTCCATATTTGCCATTGCAATGGTCAGAGTCCTCAGGGTCTCACAGATATCAATGCTCAATATTACAACATCTCCTTAACACACAGTGAGATATTCTACTCTCAAGGAAAAACAAAAGGCATCATTTCTATACTATGCTGTTCACAAATATCAGTGAATTTATTTGGAAATCTGACACATTTGTCATTCATGGATTCTGACTCAAAGAGTCAGGTGGACCAACTCAACCACATGAATCCTAGTTTCATCCTACTTTGTAAGAACAAAAAGCAAAACCACAACTCTACTAGCTTATTTTCGAACAATTGTAAATTATTTTTCCCATATTGACAATACAGGAATCTGACAACCCAAAACATGGTGTTGTTATAAAGCATAGCCAGGGATGAATCCTAAGCTTGAGAAGTGTACGTGTGTGTGTGTGTGTGTGTGTGTGTGTGTGTGTGTGGAGTACACGCATACGCATATGCACGCTTTTTTTGTCCATATGTCTAAACACAATGAGTGTTCCCACTGAATACCTTCCTGTCCATTATAACCTTAGGTTATGGCCATGTGAAGTTGGTTTGCTTTTTCTCTAGGACTACTTTGAAACTGTAAATGTTCTTTCTCTTGAAATTCCTCTCCTTTTAGATCCTCAGAATTTATTACCAAGGGCTCATCATGAAGCAATCATTTCCAAATTCTTGTTCTTACTTTTACAATAGTATGATTAATTCTGATTATGGCAGCAGGCTTATCCTGGCTCAAATAGTAGGTGGAAGTAGGTTTATCCTGGCTCAAATAGTTCCACTCAGTAGCAGACCCCGAAATCTACTTTTTACTTCTGCAAAGTGAGCTGATCCTGCTCATGGATGGAAGTTATGTGCTGGCTAATTATGAGTTTGTAGCGTGCGAAGAGGGTACGGGAAGCCAGGGGTTCTGCTGGCATAGCCATTCTTTCTGTTCTAAGTGATAACTAAAACTGATGGCATTTTATGTTTTACTCTTCTGTCACATTCATTCAGAATGATTAATGATACTCCACCAATTTCTCCTGTAGGTTTAGTTTTGGTCAATCTCTTAGCCGGGATAAGAAAAAATAGAAGTCCTACAAGTAAGGCAACAGTTGAGTCTGTGATAAAGCCAGAGTACCTGAAAAAGAACAAATATGTGTATTAAAAAATGGCATCAATCGATTATGATAATAGTATGTAAGCAGTAATGGTGGCATAACGTATTTTTTCTGGATAATCTGTTCTAAAGTCTATGAATTTCCAACTAAATGATGTAATTTACTGAGCCAATACTTTTAGATTACATTTCTATTATTCCCATATTTCTCCTTATTTTTAATACCACATACACACATGCTGACAAATTAGGTCAATGTGGTAAACTTTCCTTTTTGGGTAAACTTACAGATTTGTTAAATGATTTCTTCTTTGAATTATTTCTTTTAATCATGTTGGTAGAGAATAGAAGTTGAAACAGTTGCCAGGGTAGGCAAAGCCTCATATAATTGATATATAACATTCATTGATCAAATTGTAGCAAAGCATGATGTTTCTGGAGTCCCCAGAATCTCTTCTGTAATTGTGAAAATAAATTGATCTTTTTTCCAATGTATAACACCTGCTTCTGTGGTTATAGGCCTTAGCCATATAAAATAAATGGAATCAACCCATTTTATGCTTTGTACCCTATGAAACTCAATTAAGAATATAAATTATTGGAGTGGTTCATGCAATGCTCATAAATGATTGTTGTACAAATTAAAAGTGATTTGGGAACAGGTGGGTCTTAGAATCACTGAGCCATTCCAACAGCTAAGACAGGTTCCCAGAAGACTCAATAGATAAGACACACCTGGACACCAGATATAAATGAAATAGGCACAAATAATTAGATTCAATTTTAAAAGTCAGCAACATTGCCTTGTACATTTTTATAACCTGAGAAGAAATGTGTACATTCTAAAGATTATTTTGCTACCTTGTAACTCGGTAATGTATACAGTCTTAGAGAAGCTTTTTCTACGACTAATTTACTTGAAAAATCTAAATAACCAGGAAAATTAATTCCCTTTCTCAACCTAACAGTTTGTAAAGAAGTCTGCTTTTTAAAAATATACACTTATTTTCTCTAGTGATTGACTACCTACTTCAACATAATTTATTATATAAACTTGACCAATATTTGTAATTTTATTGTTTCTTATTTATTTTACTGCAGTTATAATTTTTGGCTGAATTTTCAGAAAATTGGGCTGGGCATCATGTAAATGGGCTTTGTTTTACGTGAAAAGACACATTGAAATCAATCCAAGTTCAAACAGATGAAATGAAAACATTAGTTAGTAGCTATAAATCTTGATATATAATTCTAGCTTTAGAAATTCAAAACACCTAGAACCTCTACATAACAAATATATTTTCCAGAATATATACCTTAAATACATAAAATCAGGGCATAAACACTGAAATAATTTATTTTCAAAAATGTCTTAAATGATGATTATTTCATTATAACATAGTTTTTGTTTATTATAGATTAAGTTTTCTTGGTATTACAAAATAGTAAGCTTATGCAAATTGTATTTGCTTTGGGTTTCCCAATTAGATCGATATTTTCCACTCTCATCATTTTTCAAACATTCTCTTCTTTCCTATTGTTTTCTCTCAGAATTTCGGGTGCTGCGAGCACCTTCCCAAGGCCAGTACACTATTTTCCCACTGCAAAAAAAAAATGTCGTGTATTACCGTTTCCTTCCGTAAGGAATAGTCAGTAGAAGTTGACTGTACTGAATTTCTGTTGGAATTTCTGCCAGGTTTTTATTATCTATTGTCTTATTTCATTCAGTTCTTACATACTGGTATTTACAGAAAAAAATCTTCCTTATCTAGGGGGGAAAGTTAGATACTAAAAAGAGGAATAATGATTTTTGATGTCTGTCCAGATCCTACCACAAAGTACTAGTCCGCTATTAAACAATAACTTGCTTTAAATATTTGCTTGGTACCTTCCTTGAGTACTTCTTAAAATAAAATTTTACTCCTAAAGGAAATTAAACGTTTGTATAGCTGAAACTGACCTTTCCAAACTTGCTACCACCCTGCATTGCTTGACTTGTGTAGTTGTTAGGAATTTGGATTCAGACTTTGCACTCTTTAAAAAATAAATATTGGCAGTGCCTGTAAATCCACAAGGTTCTAATTGAGGGAAGGAGGAATTTCTTTATTCCATGTGGGCAGAATATACTTGACACAAACAATTCTGGTCTCTGCTCCACAATGCATGGATTTTTGCTGGGGGATGTGAGACAGGAAGTCCAAGAAATCTGTTGAATTTAGCAATTGGAGTACTTTAGAAAAAGATAGATTGGGAACAAAAATCTCACAACCGAATTATTTATATTACATGTGGGATGGTCCTTAACTTAGAAAATTATGCTCTTCTCTTCCTCCTTACTTCCCATGACTCAGCAGTGACTGCTTCTATATAAGACACTGCGTGCTAAAATTAACTCTGACCTGGCTCCTACCATCACCTTCAAAAATCAGTCTTATTACTTATTCGAGAATTCCTTATCTATGAAATGGGGCTGGGCCAAATTTGTAGTGAACTGGTGCACAAATGTTCATAAAAAGAGAAAAAGACCAGATACTGAATCAAATAAGCTGTCCTTTATAGAAGTAAACAAAAAATTAAGATGACAAAAATTGCAGAATATGAATTTATATCAGTTTACTAAGGGGCATCGAGTGGCATTTACTTTACATAATAAATATTGATGTAGTTCTCTACTAGGTTGAAAGGCAACACTACCCTGAGCCTATGACCACTTTTATTTTCCAGATGAAGAAACTGAAAGTTAAGTGACTTGCCCAAAGTAAGTGGAAGAGTCAGGAATGAAGAATGTCTCCAAAATCTATGCTCCTAACCACCGCAGAACATACGCTTTCTGCAGATTATATTTCTAGTTTTGTAAGGACAGGAAGAGTCTCGTGCAATGGACTGTGGGTTTTACCCTGTTTCCCCGAAAATAAGACATCCCCCGAAAATAAGACCTAGCACATCTTTGGGAGCACACCTTAAAATAAGACACTGTCTTATTTACAGGGAAACAGGGTAGTTGCAGGGTATCACGATTACCCTTTGTGTGGTGTTCCCTTTGATATCATTCCTTATACTTTGTGGGGGGTTTTCTGTAAAGATTCCAAGGAAAAATATCTTTTCAAGAGAAGGGAAGAAAAAAAAATCTCACACACTCTTCCAAAGTTACAGGAATCACACAGGCAGGAAGCAGAGTATTAAATGGGAAAGGCTGACAAATGAAACAAGGACGCTTACTCTGAAAAAAGCGTGACCCAGCCAGGAGCAAACCCAGGGTCTCGGCTAAACCACAGCAGGGCCATGATGATGAAGAGGACTAAGGTCACAATTTCTTGATACCTGTGGAAAAATATCAATGCCATCATTTCCTATTTTCTTAGTCAGGACATTTGTAGAAAATCCCTGAGCTACTGTCTGGAGTAATCTCAGCAGAACTCTAAAGACTGGAGCAACTGGATGTGGCAATAATGTGAGAGTATCAGCACAGGTGGAAAAAGCCTTAGTCCTCTGTGGGGCCTCTCGGTTTCTTTTCATTCTATCTGGCAAGTTTTATTTAGACAACAATATATGTTTTGTCATGTTGAGTTATATCCACAATGCTTAGCAATCTGGGGCGGGGGGGGCAAATCAAGTATTATGAAGACTAAAGGTAAGAATTATACTGCATTTGGGATTCATGCTAAATGAATAGATTTTAGTTGTTCATGCCACACATTTAAAAACTGGTACCTATGTAAGGTGACGGATATGTTAATTTGCCTCAGTATTATAACCTTTGCGTTATCTATATGCATCTTGCAGCATGTTATATACTTTAAACATGCATAATAAAATTTATTTTAAAAATAACAAAACAAAACAAAAACACCTTGCAGGTATTTAAGTGCTTATTTTCTAATTAAACAGCTACTTGCAATATAAGCAGCACATATCTCTGTATGGATGTGCGTGCCCACACACGTGTGTGTGTGTGTGTGTGTGTGTGTCTGTTTATCTTACCTCATTGGCCCAAGTTTTTGGTATTCCTTCTTAATCACCTCAGCACAAGCTTTTTGTTGCAATGTTTTGGTTTTGCCACATTTGAACATCTCCTTGAAACTAAAAAAAAAAAAAAAAGAATTATTTCCTTGTCACCTTCCTTTAATGGAAAATATTTTTTTGGTAAAATCATCATAAAATATGAATCTCCCTGCGAATAACAGAAATCTGTGCTTTCCTTCATATTCCTATCTTCTTTTTTGAATATCCCCATTTTTCTATTTTTGCCTGGTTTGCTCACTTTCCGAAGCTTGATTTTCTTTGTCTATTTTCCACATCTTCCAATCTCTTTTTTTGTCAACTCTATTTGCACTAACACCTAATAGTGTTATAATAGTGATAATCTATTATCACTAACACTTTATTATATACTTGACCATTAAGTTATATTTTCAAAATATGTTTATTATATCTCTTGGTAGTTAATTGCTGCACACAGGTAATTGTTATCCCAGCAGTTGTAATAGATACATTATCCTGAGTACAGGATAGTGACGATGGTGCAGAAGTTTCCTTTGGCCCAGTATCTCTAAGCACTGGCATACACCGTAAATACTTAGCTCATTCACTCAGTAGTACTTCTGGCACATTTATAAGACAGTTGATGTCAGATTCCTCAATTGTCACAGGTATGCTAAACTTCAGTTAGACATGAGGGCAGGAGAGTCCCACAGACTGATCAAAGTCCACATCTGAACGAAGTCTATTCTCAGAAGTAAAACCAACTCGACTACATTTTTTCTTTAAGATTCTTCAGCCCTGTGTCCTAAAAGTATCTCCTATAAAATCTTTCAGTTTATCTCCAATGATAACTGCCACTCTCCATCACATTTCACTGTTGGTTTAGCGACCCCTTCCCCTGTGACGAATTTTTCTGTCCTGAAGTACAGGGTCTTCAAAACTTTGAACAGCTTTTATAACACACTTTTCTAGATATAGATTTGTAAAACTTTCTCCAGAGGAAAAAACAAATAGGAAAGTGTCTAGATTCTTATAGATTATCTCCTGTAACTTCTGTGAGTAGTTCCGTTAGTTTAATTATACATAGGAAATGAAAGCAGGGGCATTTTCTTTCCTAAATTTGTTGGACATTTCTGAGGGAGTGCATAGGAAGGCTGGGATGGTGGGAGAGTAGTTATTACTCAGAGACAGTTACAGTTGTTCCTGTAACTCTGCTGTTTATACATATTTGGACTGTGATTCTCTTTAAAGGAGAAGAATTTCTGGAACTCTTAAGCTACCCATCCTCTACATTCATAATCACCCTAACGCATGTACCCCAACACGGCACGTGAGTAGATGGACAACACTGCATTTATGATCAGTGAGTCAATAATTGCTTTTTACAACCTCAATTAAATTACTGATGAGTGCTAGTCTTGAAATTTTAACCGTTGTCACAACATAAATACTAAGCATTATAAGACATGAATCCATGGGCCACCCAGAGAACTATCAGTGGAAGATAAAATTATAGTCAAAGCAAGAGATAAGGATTCCCTTAGAAACTATTTCCCATCCAGTTCACTCCTCCACGTACTTTGCCACTTGGTGGCAGACAATAAATAGTTAAGCGAAAAGCCAGATTGGCTTTGCTACAGATGAAGGTTAATGCTTTCACAAAGGAACTGGAGAAGCGTATGACCATGTATCAGCCTCTCCATTTAAATAAATTCAGTGACACTGATGGATGAGCTTCTCTTCCCAAGTATGTTGAGGTCATTTATAATGGGTGAGTTAACTGTGTTAACAGTCAGCACACTAATCGCAACGTATGCCAGTCCTGCAGGGGAGTGGCTGGTGATCTGTGTTTGTCATCTAAAACCTTTGGAGGTGAACACCTGATAGACTGAAAAGGACGCCGAAAAACTAGCAGAAGCATGAAGGTACGTGGCGTCTCAACAATAGTGGACACCAAGGGGACTGTTTCAATATGCTATTGATCATGATTTATGGAGCTTGCCTAATGTATATACTTCAAAAAATTTTTTTTCTCATTAAAAACAAGTATAGTTGTCAGTATAGCTGACTGTTATCTTTCTAATATCTCCTTTTTAAGTGGTAGCCCATTTTAAAATAATGACAATGGTTGTATATATTGTATAATGTCAGTATGTGCAGCAAGCAACAAAGAATGAAACAATTGTGGGCCTGTGAGTCTACCGACCTGAGATTCCTGTCCCTCTGCCCCACGTTGCCACCTGTACAATTGAATAGGGCCTCAAAGGCTTAGCTTTCCTGGAAGAGGCACTGAGCATGCAGCTGGCCTGCACCCCGATGCCCACCTGCTGAATCCAGGGACATTCTACACGTTTCCTTCAGCAGGAGGACGGCCACATACTGCGCCCACAATCTGGATAGAATTTTTCCAAAAAACTCATAGTACCATCTTCTTACTACTAACAAATCTGTGCCAGTTCTGGAGCAAAAACAGAAATCAGAATCCAGAGGGGAGAATGTCAGCCCTCATCCTACAAGGCTTGGAAAACATGGGCACAGGCATCGAGCCGAACCCTATCACAGCACGCATGTCGTTTTGCAAAGGAAGAACAAATAGCTGACTTCAAGTTCACTGGCTTGGTCACTGAAATTAGTTAAGCAAAACCCTACAGAAATTGTTTGAATTGTTTTATTTTTCAGAAAAAGAAATTCCCACGGTTTGATATACAGCTATGTTACTTTTCTTTTTGGAGTATTGTTAAATGATTTGAAAACACACTGTTGCATTTCAGACTTTGCTCAGGAGCCTTTCACATTTGGTAAACACTACCTGTCATTTAAATCATTAACACACTAGTATTTATGAACTTTGGCATTTATGATCCCAGCCAATGCAATACACTGAAATTCTCTTCAATATTACACATTAGAAATTTTAGTGGCAGAAGTAGGTCTTTATTAATTGATAATTGTTTCTTCCACTATGTGTGTTCAACATGGATCTGTGTGTGTACGAATTATGGCTTTGGCAGCGACCTTCCTGATCTTCTGAGTCAGTTATATCATTTGGCATTTGAAGATACTGAGACCGAGAATGGGTCTGGACTTGCATTCATTTGGTCTTTGAAAAGCCACAGTTTTATGCCTGGTTTCACGATTCCTAATTCAATATTCTTCTCACAGAGAACATTCTCAGATTTTTATTTTACTTAATATTTTGGGGGTGATGTGAATTTTTGGTGCCAACATGAAGCAGGAAGCCCTGCATGCTATAGATTAAAGAAATTTGATAACCCAAGGAAATCTTCCATTAACCAAGTGAAGGGCAAACCTTCTTAGAATTCTGAGGGAGAGGAAAAGAAAGAAAAAAAATTATATTTATTGTCACTGATCTGGTAAAGATGGTAAATTACATATATATACATTTTACTTCAATAAAAATAGAAATAAATTTAAAAATTACTTTAACCAGTGGGATATCAAAGTAAGTTTCTTATGTCCTTCTGGCCTATTAATATGTTATCAGCTTAGGATTCAAGGTTCCCAGAATGGATTTGCTTTCTACTGACTCTTCCACAGCCAATGCTGTTTAAATGAGATCCTGATTTATTCTTAAAATACATGTTTTGTGAGTAGGAGAAATGCAGAAATACAGCGTGCTTGGTAATAAATAGGTAAAAGAGCATTTGAAACATAGACACTTTTATTTATCCTATTAACATGGAATATTTACTTACTTGAATCCTAGGAAAAGCCACTGAAGCCAGATCCAGGACAAGAGTAAAATAATAACAGTAGCCGGAAAGGATAATATAAACCACGATCCAAAGTTGATGCAACGGCAGTCAGGATAGCGTCTGTGTATAAATACGGAGAAGTGTTCAGGGAAGAAGGGACAGTGGAGACCTTTCTGCTGGTGACTGGGAAGCAGAAATCCACATCTATCCCTTTCTGCTGGCCAACAAGGAGGCCCTGGGATATACTCACCATTAAGTAGCACAGTTTTACTCCTTATCTCCTGTCTCGACTCTGTAACTGTGTGATTATTGCTTCATCCCACAAAAGCAAGAGTGGGCATGTTTGGATTTTGTTCCCCATGTTCCATCTTTAAGGAAGTGCTTATGAGAAAATCCAGTATAGTAGTTGATATTCACTGAATGTGCACAAGGGGAAGTGCTTTTTTTTTTTTTTTTTTTTTTTTGTGCAGTTTTTGGCTAGGACTGGATTTGAACCTGCCACCTCCAGCATATGGGGCCGGTGCCCTACCCCTTTGAGCCACAGGAGCCACCCCGGGAAGTGTGTTTTGTTGTTACTCTTATATTAGTACATGAGAGAGGAAAAGCTTATGAAATTAACAGGACTGAGAGTCTGGCACGGTGGCTCAGGCCTATAACCCCAGCACTCAGGGAGGCTGAGGGGGGGGTTCAAGACCAGCCTGAGGGAAGTAAGACCCTGTCTCTACTAATAGAAAAATTAGCCAAGCATGGTGGTGCCTCCCTATAGTCCCCAAAACTGAGGAAGCTGAGACAGGAGGATCACCTGGACCCAGGAGTTTGAGGTTGCTGTGCATGAGGCTAAGGCCATGAGACTCTAACCCAGGGGACACAGCAAAACTCTGCCTGTGGCTCAGTCTGTAAGGCGCTGACCCCATATACCGAGGGTGGCGGGTTCAAACCCGGCCTCGGCTGAACTGCAACCAAAAAATAGCTGGGCGTTGTGGCGCGCGCCTGTAGTCCCAGCTACTCGGGAGGCTGAGGCAAGAGAATCGCTTAAGCCCAGGAGTTGGAGGTTGCTGTGAGCTGTGTGATGCCACGGCACTCTACCGAGGGCCATAAAGTGAGACTCTGTCTCTATAAAAAAAAAAAAAAATTAGTAGGACTGAATGTTCCCATTTTACCTTGGTAGCTGGAACCCTTGGCACCCAAAAAGGGACTGAGTCAGTGATACAGCCCATCTCATCTCTCACGGCCGTTTCCCTCTCTGATTCTTCTGTCTCAAAGTACTACAACCATCTTACCAGGTATATGACGGCCCTTTTCTTCCCAGAACTAGATTGTGCCTTGGAGCTTGGTCAAATGGAATAACACTGAACCAGGTAAAAATAATTTAGAAGTTCTATGAAACATATTGACTTTTTTTTTTTTTTGCAGTTTTTGGCCGGGGCTGGGTTTGAACCCACCACCTCCAGCATATGGGGCCGGCGCCCTACTCCTTTGAGCCACAGGGGCTACCCCACATTAACTTTTCCTTTAACTTTTCTAGTTAATTTTAACTTCTAAATTCACATAACAGCACAATAGCAATGGAAAATAAAGGTCAGATACAAACACAGTTTCTTTTGTGATCTCACATTCATTGTTCTAAAACATAGTCTAAATACTAACTAAATTCTCATAAAGTCATTCATGTTATAACTATGGAAAAACAACATGAAATTCAAGGAACAGTTATCGTTAATTTTTTTGTTGAAGTGATAAGGCAGAGTTGGAAATTTAATTCAGCAAATGTATGAAAGTAATAAAAACATAATTAACATCTTAAATAATTTTAAAATTATTTTCAAATAATTTCAAGGCCTATATTTAAATCATACCTTATATTTTGTCATCTTGAAAAGATCATGTAAATAAATAAAATGTTTCATGCAACATCTGTGTAGCAAATTTATTAATATTTCAGAGCATTTTTTATTCTACTTTAAGATGGTCCCCAAGTGATGCAAAAATAGTTGTTCACATATCCTACAAGTGAAGTGACTGCAAACTTAAAAAAAATAGTTTCTCAAAACTCCAGATTTCTAATGTTTTCTACAATTTTCTTTGACTTTATGAAAAGTTACAGATTTCCCTGAGCCCCAGAGTTATCCCTATCAACTTGAGACTAATTTTTATCTACCTTGAAGAGATACAAGGATCGATTTACATACTAATGCAATTGGAAAGTGGCAAATAACAATGAGAAATGTTAGAAAGTACACAGAATCAGATGGGTGGAAAATACTTTAACACACAAGAGGATCTATTGAAAATTGCTCATATTTGAAAAATGTTTATTGTCTTTAATTGGAAAATAAAATGAGGAAAAGGCTTCAGCTGATTTCCTATCAGCTTACTAGAATTGGATGATAGGATGACCTGTGCTATTCTATTAAGCAAATATAACAACACCTGGAGATACTACTGGGATTAGGGTTAGAACAAGGCTCCCAAGTCTGGCTTCATTCTTCACCCTCTGTGGCTCACACCTTGAATTCTGGCTGCATGGCTCTGCCTACCCACTGTAGAGATTCCTGCAAAATGTGTTTAACTAAAGAGTTTTTCAGAATTTTTTACTTGGAGGGATAGTTTGTCAAAAAAAAAAAAAGAAGAAGAAGAAGAAAAGAGGCTAGGTGCCCCTAGCTCAGTGAGTAGGGCGTCAGCCACATATACTGAAGCTGGCAGGTTTGAGCCCCACCCAGGCCTGCTCAACAATAATGACAACTGCAACCAAAAAATAGTCGGGCACTGTGGCAGGCATCTGTAGTCCCAGCTACTTGAGAGGCTGAGGCAAGAGAATCGCTTAAGCCCAAGAGTTGGAGGTTGCTGTGATCTTTGACACCACGGCATTCTACGGAGGTTGACATAGACATAGTGAGACTCAAAAAAAAAAAAAAAAAAAGAGAGAGAGAAGAAAAAGAAAAGAAATCTTGAAAAACTTAAATTTTATTTATTTTTTTTTCTTCAATAGGTAACGAAGTATACAAATTTCCACATGAGACTGTGGCTCCTTCAATTATAACTTTTACCCTTAGATTTACAGTGAATATTGTAAATAAATAATGAAATTAATGGCACATTCTAAGGGATTAATTTTGCTGTCATGTCCCTTTTTTTCCCTTTGCCTCATATCCTACAAGTGAAGTGACTGCAAGTGTTTGCCTATAGCAAGCACAGATTTCTTCTATCATGAACTATGCTAAGATATTTAATTATGATACAAATCCTTTTCTTTCATCCGACCCTGTTGGGGTGTCTACCATGTAGGTGTTATTCCAGCTACTGGCAATGCAGGGGTGAATGAGATGGTTGTGGTCTAGGCTCTCATGAAGTTTACATGAAAATGAGACACACAGGCAAGGAAAGGTAAGCATATAATAAAATAAACAATAAAACAGAATAATGTAATAAAAAGTTATTATTTCACATAATGTGGTCAAGGCAGGTGATGTTTGAGATGATATTCAAATAGCAAGAAATTCTGTGAGTAATTGGGACACAGTGTTCCAGAGAGAAGAAAGAGCCAGTACAAAGGCCTTTATAATGGAATGAATTTGGTGTGTTTACGCACCAGACAGAAGCCCACTGTGGATGTGGGTAGAGAGCTAAGGTTACAATGACATGAAATAAAATGCAAGAAGTGGCCAATACGGGTCAGATCATAACCACGTAGGTTTTCAAAAAGAATTTGGATTGTATTACAAATGCAGTCGGAAGTAATTGGGACATAGTAAGTTAGTGATGACATCTAATTAGTGATTTGCATTAAACATGGTGGCTCCTGGGTACATTCTCAGGCTTGAAGATAACAAAAGTAGAAGCCAGGGTGTGGTGGGCAGAGTTCCAAGAAGGTGCTACAATTCCTTTTTCCTGGAGCATATGCCTTGTACAATCTCTTCCTCTTCTATACGGGTAGAACTTATAAACACCATCAGATCTCCTGTGATCAGGTTGTTTTATGGCAAAAAAATAAAGGGATTTTACTCAGGTCATCAAAGACCCTATCAATTGACTTCACATTAATCAAATGGGGATTAACCTGAATGGGCCTGACTTAATCAGGTAAGCCCTTATAAAAGCCTTTTCTGCTAGCCTGAGGAAGTAAACTTCCACATTGTCAGAGGAAAGGGCCACATAGCAAGAGCCTGGGGGTAACTGCTAGGAGGTGACAATGACCCCTTGACAATAGCCAAGGAGAAAAGGTAATACCTCAGTAATGAAACTGCAAGGAACTGAATTCTGCCCCCAACCTGAATGTGTTTGGAAGAATACCCTGAGCCCCTGTCTGAGTTACAAGCCTGGCTGATACCTTGATGTCAGCTTGGTGTGACCCTGAGCAAAAAATCCACTTAACCTGTGCCTGGACTTTGGGCCCTCAAAAATAAGGAGACAATAAGGTGTGCTATTTTAAGCCACTAAGATGTTTGCCATTGATAATGTAGTAATAGAAGATGAATATACTGGGAAGGCAAAGAAATAAAGAAATTTTCCAGGGGAAGCAGGGAGGAGTGGAGTGGATTTTAGTGTAAATTAGGTTAGTCCTGGTGACAATGAAAAAAAGGCAAGAGATGTAGATCTGTTGGGGATAAAAGTGAGGAATGGGGGGATGTGACATATATGGAAATGGTGAAGTCCGAGGCAAGAGCAAGGTGGCTGGAGGGCTGGGGAGGGGGCAGGCCCAGAATGCTGTCATAGGTATATTGACTTGAGACGTCCCTTAGTTTTCCAAGTGGTCGTGTTGAATAGGCTGCTGGATACATAAGTCTGGAATTCAGAGCACAGGGCAGGGGTAGCTTATAAAATTGGAGGTTACCAGCAGATAGGCAGCCTCTTGAACAGTGGAAATTGGTGCGATAACTGTGAGTGGAGACGTAGAAGTTGAGAGGAGCTGGCAGAACACCTGGGGGGCTTTCTAAGTTTTAAAGATCAGGCCAAGTTTATAGGAATGGATGATCTCAACACTTTTAATCCTGAGAGGAAAGCATGATATTCACTTTGCACAGGAAGTAAGAAACAGCTAAGGAGGTTCAGTGGGTTACTCAAGAACACAGATTATATAGTCAATTAAGCTGGGGGTTTTAACCCAGGAAACATTTAAAAGACTACCTTTTACCTCATTAAGCTCCTAGGCCCTCAACTTCAGCTCCCAGGTGAAAATAGAAAATGCCATATAGATTGCAAAACATCCATAAGCTAGAATGTAAACCTCCTGTATGTTTTAAGGGCATTTTTAAAACAACTATAGACATGATTGTACCACAGTGCAGAGACATGCTTCGACCTAAAGCATATGCAGGCGTCCCTGTTGACACTTAGGCAGATGATATTGTCATTGCAGCTCTTACGCCCAACTACAAAATGACAAATAACTTTAATACCCACGAAACACACGGAAATAGCTTCAAAAAGGTGGATGCAGTTGTGGTAATTCACAACCTTGTAATAGATTTTGGCCATTAAGAGTCACAATAAGCTAGTAGCCACACTAATGACAGTCTTTTTGATTACTTCTGAGACAAAACAACTTTTCAGTTTCGCATGTGTATATTTCCAGAAGTTGCTCCTCAAAATGTTAACTATTTGTTATTCATGATCCAGGCTTAGATTTCTAATAGCAACGGCAAAAATATAAGCATTGACAATAACAACAGCTTGAGTTTTTAAGAAGTTGCTGTGGGCCAGGCCCTCTGCTACAGCCACACCGTCCCTATGATGCCACTAAATTCTTATAATAGTGTTGTAAGTCCTGGTATTGTCTCTATTTTACAGATGAGGAAACTTACGTTCACAGAAGTCAAACTAATATATGGTAGACTTGAAATATGAATTAAAGTCTGAGTCCAAACTCTGTGATGTTCAAATTTCTTCTATCATATTTGCCAGAGAAATTATTACTGATAAATAGAAACTATTACTAAGAAATGTATGTGGCTGGTTTCTGCAGGGAAAAGTTGTAGTAGCCTTTGAGAGTGATTATTTCTAGGTACAGTTATCCCTTGGTATCTCCTGGGAAGTGGCTCCAGGGAACTTCACAGATGCCAAAACCCAGGCATAGTCCAGTCCCAGAGTGGGCTCAGCAAAGCTGTGTATATACATAGTATGTACACGAGCAATTGGCCCTGCTCATTCATAGGTTTCCTGTCCGTTGAACTATGTATTTTCTAACTGCATTGTTTACAGTGGCAGAACTCACCTGTTTGGAATCCATGGATAGTGGAGGGCCAACTATATTTACCAGAAAAAAAATAACAAAAAATAAAAACAACGTCTAAGCAGAATTGCACAGTTTGAATCTGTGCCTTTTAAGAGTCAGCTGTAATTAGTTTAACTTCTTCCTCTTCAATTAATAAAGGAGAGAGGCTAGGAAGATGAACTTTGGATATAAGACATCTACAAAGATATTTCTTTTACCATTCCTTGACTTGTGAGCCTTTGGTGGTTTTTAACACACAATTATCAACAATGACTGCGCTGATGATTGATAACCCAAGGCTTTTCCAAGCTGCTTTCTATACCTGTAGATTTCACAGCTGACACCTACAAACTAAATAATCAGCAAGCTATGAAATTTTACATGTAATAAATTATCTTCTACTTTTTATCCTGTAGATCTTTTGTGCTCTTAACTAATAGCTGTTGTATTATTTAGGTGATACTGATGAATCAAAATGGTTGCTCACCTGTGACAGCAGTAATTGCCCCTAATAATTTTTCTTTTCATAAATTAATTCTGATAGCAAAAGATTATTCAGTTATTTACATGATTTCCAAGAATAACTAGCATTTCATTAGGTCTTGATACCAATTCATCTCAACCAATGTTTATTAGTCCCCTACTGTGTCCCTTATGGGCTAAAAAGCATTAGGACAATGATTCCTTCATTACAAGCCTACAATCCTCAAGAGTGGTAGTTGTACATGTGTATGGATGAAACCAGTTTATGGATGTATGAATACAGATCATGATAAAAAGTGATATGAATGGTGATTAAGAAATAGCTGAGTAGAGTTTCAAATGATATAACATGTCTATGAGCAGAGAAAAATGGTGGAGGTGGCTGGGGTAGGGTCCCTCAGGTTCCCCTGCTTTCTTTCTGTGTTTGGATCAAAAGAGTGACTTGGCCTCTCTGTCACCCAACAAGACATAGGTTTTCCCCAGCATGCTTAAAACAAAGAGGAGCCTTGAATATTCACAGACACTGATAAAGATATCTAGGTATACTAGGAAGAAATTGGCCCTAGCCCTGAACCAATTTCTTGAGTGCCTGTGTGATAACCATTCCCTAACTCCCTCACTGAGGGCACAGCAGAGTATTCCTCCCCTCTCACTGCCCATGAGGAAGACTGCTGCAGTGTTCTGTAAGTAAGTTCCCTTGGTAAATACTTTGGACTGATCATTCTGGTATTTATCTTGTGCTTCTTTCTTTGGAATCACGATCAGATCCATTTCAGGACAATTTGGGACACTCTTTGTGGTAATTCCCCTTTTGTGGCTTTTGGGGTGACTCCACCTAAGTGTTGATTGAGGATGAAACAGCTGATCTTTGAAGAATCAGAGTAGGAAGTAAAAGGTTAAATGCAGAATAATATTTACTAGAATAGTGTTAGGGAAGGAGATCAAGTGGCAACTGGAAGGGTAAGGATATCAGTGGAGCAGAAGAAGAGAAGGGTCAAGTAGAAAAAGCAAACAGCCAAGGAAAACCTAATGAATCTCAAAGATTATAACAGGAGGTGGTAGAACAAAGAATACTTCCAGAATGCCCTGCTCTGAGGATTTGTCAAAGGCAATGGTGAAATAATAACATGGGAGAATAGGGTTTTCAGAATTTAGGTGCCATAGCTCCTAAATCCTAAGAATGAAAAAATATTTCATATTTCATAACTGAATTAGATAATTTGCTCAGTCTGGTTAGTATTATTCTGAAATTTTACTTTCCAAACCACACATTAGCACATGAGATTGGCAACAAAGGAAAAGTAGTCTAGTTGGTCACATAGTCAGCATCGCAGATCTTTTAAATAGTATTTATTATGTGTACATGTTTACATTTTATAAGAAGAAAATGCAACAAAAGAATGTGAATGCTCAGATAGTTCTTACTTATCTCTGGCAGCATAAAATTTGCTTTCTTTTAGAAAGAAAATGATCTGTGACCATAGGCCTGGCACCCTGCTCTATGAGCACAGACTTGTGAGGTAGTGAGGCTGCAGAATGGAAAGGGCCCTGGGACTCAGGCTACCTGCCTCCACCTCCCAGCTCCTTGGCTGACTATCATCACTTAAACTCTCTGGGCCTTAGTTTCCTCTTTTGTGAAATGAGGCATTTGTACACATGTTTTGAAATTTCTCTGTCTTCACTTGTCCTCTCCCTCCCTCCTGTTATCACCAAGAAGGACACATCCTTCTCTTTCAAGACCAACATCTCTGGCTGGGTGCAGTGGCTCAGGCCTATAATCCCAGCACTCTGGGAGGCTGAGATGGGCAGATCGCTTGAGCTCAGGAGTTCAAGACCAGCCTCAGCAAGAGAGAGATGCTGTCCTCAAAAATAGCTGCGTGTTGTTGTGGGCACCTGTAGGCCCAGCTACTTGGGAGGCTGAGACCAGAGAATCACTGGAGCCCAGGAGTTTGAAGTTGCTGTGAGCTATGACAGCCACAGCACTCTACCTAGGGCAACCAAGTGCAACAAAAAAACAAAACAAAACAAACCTAACATTTCCATTCTAGCTTGCAATTTCTCTTCTTTTAATTGTTGGGGATTCATTGAGGGTACAATAAGCCAGGTTACACAATTTGTTAGGTAAAGACCCTCTTGCAATCATGTCTTTCCCCCAGAAGCTTGCAATTTCATTCCTTTATTCTGTTTAATATTATTTTATTTCTTTTCAACATCTCATGTGTCTGTGTTTTTACTGTCTACTTTCCCTGACTATAAAGCCAAACAGACATTTCAACCTCATTCTAAAAGGAGGTTCTGCCTCTGACAATGTCAGGCTTGTTGTCTTCTTTTCTTTGTCAAACTTGAAAGAAACATTTCAACTTGCTGCCGTCCCTTCCCACTACGTACTCATTCCTTAATGTTTTTAGTGTGAAATCTACCCCAATCTTTGCTATTCCACTGAACCTGGCCTCTTGGAGAATGCTGATGAGGAACAAAGCCCTTTTCTTGGCCATCATCTGCCTTGACTGCTACACATGCCCTTGACTCATATTCCATTTTGAAGATGGTTTCCTGCTTTGGTTTTCCAGGCACCCACATGCATGATCCATCTCTTACCTTGATAACCTTTCCTCATCTTCTTTTCTGTCCATATCAACCAAGAGTGTATCCTTATCTTGATTCTTTTAATGTTTTTTTCCCTATGTGACCATTTCTGCACTCAAGAATTTAATTTTTGCTTATCAATATCTCTATCTCTCTATATATTTGGTTATCTACATATATCTAGATCCCCAGATGAATAACTAACTCAAATAACGCATTTGCAAACACCTGCTGAAAATTTCCTGTGGATACTCTCCACAGGCCATTACAATGGATTCAAATCCAAATGTATTACTTTTTCCAATGAACCTGAACTTCCCATGTCTTCTCAAGGAGTTCATGGTTGCCATCATCACCTATCCAGCTTTATGGAAAAAGTCACCTGAGTTGCCCTAACTCCTCTGTATCCTCAAATCCTCCCACTTAATTACTCACAACCTTTTGACGTCTCAATGTCTTGAGTCCAAATCCTCCTATTACTACAAAACTAGGCTGGATCCGCCTTTCATCATTTGTCAGCACTTTGATCACAGACTCCTAATTGGTATCCTGTCTCCAGATTCTGACAGCGCTGATCTGCACATTGCTATTGTAAACTGCAACATGCACGGATTATTCCACTCTTCCCTAAGAAAACCTGTTATGGACTTTGGAACTTTGACCTTATGAATTATTTTCAATCATTTTCTCCATAAATATGGCGTTTACCTCTCTTGAAATTGTTTCAAGTTGTGTAGACCAAGGGATATTGCACAAAGCTATAGCCCTCTTTTAGGACACACCTTGAGGTATGTTTGTAGGAAGGTAAATTTTTACCTTTGGGATCTGATTGACCTTGGTTTGCTCTTTAATCTGCCAAATTGAACTTCAGTTCTCTCAATGTTAGTAATAATAATAACTGGCATGTATTGAGCACATGCTTTGTGCTAGGCCCTAAGTGATATTTATTTTATATAAAACTCAAAACAGTCCTCTAAAGGAGAGATTGTTATTTTCATAATTTTTCTGGAAAGAAAAAAGGCTTAGAAAGCTTAAATAATTGTCCAAAGTTACCTAGCTGGTGAACGGAAGAGCTGGGATTTGAACACAGACATTCTATCTCCAAGGCCTATGTTTTTGATCGTCATTGTATACCACCTCCACAGCAAGGATATATAATGCATATGTAAGTTATCTGGCAATACCTATCACCACCTATCTGTCAAAAAGCAAATGATATGATGTTTACCAATTTTAATGGTTTTCATTACAAAAGTGATCATTGTAAATGAAAACGATTCTACCCCTGCAATATTTTGAAACTAAAAATTTTTTTATGTTTTTCCCATATGCATGTTTTGTTTAGATAATCAGATGGAGTCTTCCTCTCAGAATGTTTTATTTTTTGTATTCTCTAATAGAATTAAAAACAGTATACTGTCATTGTCAGTCCTCAAAAAATGTTTGTTGATTGAGTGAAAGAATGGAGGTCTGCTTTTGTGTGCACTGAATAACTTTTAGCCGACTCAGAAATCATTATTATTTTCTTGGTTTTAAAAAAGAGAACAAACAACATAAGGCCATTATTATTACAATATAGACATTTTCTATAAAGACATTTTATGTGTATGTGTATATATGAGGTATACCTATAAAAAGAATAGAGCTACAGAATATTTTATACCATCTCTCCCTCCAATAGTTTATTTGTAAGATGTAATTTTTATCTAATGTAAATTGTAGGATGCCATTAACTCTGAGGTCTTTAGAGCTGGGAGAGATCCAAAATGAAATCGTTCCAAACAACCATTGATACTGCTCAAAATGTGGCAGGTAGTGCCAATGTGGCATTATTGCAGTAGATATGTGGATAAAGGGTGATTTCTCTCTAGATCCAAACATATAAACAAATAATGTAATATTTTTTGAAGTTTTAAGCTTTTATAACATTTCCCAATGGAAGAGAATGCATTGCTTTTCGTTGTTGCTTTAGGATGTTATTGTATTTTAAAGTGCCAACATTTTTTTAAAAGTCATTAAATATCTAGCTCAGATAGGGGGATTTTTTCTCTTCTATTCTTGTACTTTATATCAAAAAATGATTCTTTGAGATTTTTTTCACTTTGCATATAATTCCTAATGTGAAGGCAACCTTTTTTTTTTTTAATTTTTTTATTAAATCATAACTGTATACAATGATATGATCATGGGGCATCATACACTCACTTCATAAACCATTTGACACATTTTTATCACAGTGGTTAACATAGCCTTTCCGGCGTTATCTCAGTTACTGTGCCAAAACATTTATATTCTACATCTACCAAGTTTCGCAAATACCCCTGTAACCTTTTGAAGAAAAAAAAACCACTAAATTTTTAGGCATTCTCTAAATTTACAAGACTTCTTAATGATGAGGAGAATTAGAAGGTCAGACAAGTAGGAAAAATAGCTACTGAAATATTTTGTTCAAAGTGCTAAAATGTTTTCAATCTGCCATTACAAATGGATAAATGAATTCAAAGAGTAAAGAAAAAGTTAAATAAAACAGAAAATTTGGTTGATACACTGTGCAAGACACAAAGATGTTTTGTACTCGGTACTAATTTCTTCAAACTCGGAACTAATTACTTCAACTGTCTCAAGTAATTTCACAGGAATGGTAGAAGCCATCGATTCTTAACATCAACAAAGATAAAACAATAAGAATTTTGGATAAATGGTAGAAAAAGAAACTCATGGAGGCGATTAAGATATGGAATCTTTTCCCTTGGGGAAATTATGAGAAAGTATATGAATCTCAGAAAGAAATGAGGTACATTTCCTCTCTTGAATTGGGTAATATATTGCATACATCCTCTCTGGCACTGTGAATTTCAGAAATCTCTCATTTATTTAAACCAAAAGTCTTTTAACAGTTTCTTTCTAAATTGGTTGTTGTAGTATTCATAATAGATGTGCATTCATAGAGATTATTACACATGGAGGTCTGTATAGTAGTGATACTAAAGCTTTATACTATTGTCCTTTGTACATAAGCTCACATTCTTTCTAGAATGAAGGTTGACATCCCTTGAGTCCTGGATTTCATGGAGAATATGTACATACAGAACATTTTTCAAATAATTTCAAAAACTTTGTAGAATCTGTGAATCTGTTTCTTGCCTCTGAGCTCTAATTTTTCTGTGAGCTGATGACCTGTTCCTAGGCTTCCTCAATGCTGCCCACCTTCTTGGAACTCTGACTATTATCTGTCTTGTTAGTAGAATCAGTCTTACATTTATGACATTTCTTATTACTAACTTATACAATCTTTCAAATCTTGTTTGAATTCAAACACGAAGTTTTCCATAGTTAGTACCTCAGTCCACCACTCATTATTTAGGTTCAAATACCAGTCCTCAAACACTAGATAAATTGTCTTATGAAAATAATTTCTCTTTATTTTAGCTAACTACCCTTTGCAGTATTATTTGTAATAAAGAAAAATGTCTTCCCTGTTGATTAGAGTGATTAATCTAAATGATCCCTTAACTCTTGGCTAAGAGTTACCTCCTCTGAGCTGACATAAGGTATCTGTAGGTGTAAGTTAATACCCTATGCCCTCACTATTTAAATCTCAGTCTGAAGAAAGATTTACAGACATAGATGTCCTGATGGGGGACAAAAGGAGAGTTAACATAACATCTCTGTCCTTGAATTTTCTTAATCAAGTAAGAATAATTTTATAATTTATGCATTTGTTAAATTGCCAATTCCTTGTTACTTACGTATTGAAATGCTCAGCAAAGATCAGGTTGGTGGAGGTACCAGTGATGGTTGACAGTCCACCAATGGTAGAAGAGTAAGTAATGCATAAACACAATAGTTTACACATCATGTGGTTCTTCTTTGTTCGATATTTGGTTCCTGTGCTTGAGTTCTATTCAACAACAAAAAATATATACCATGAGAACAGCTCTATTTGTGGTCATAACAAGTAGTTATGGACATTTGTTAAGGACTGAACATTTGTTATGGACTGAATGTTTTTGCCCTCTTTCAATTCATATGTTGAATCTCTAACTTCTGATGTGATAGTATTTGGAGACAGGGTCTTCAGAAGACAATCAGGGTTAGATAAAGTCATGAGGATGGAGTCCTGGTCTGTGGGATTAATATCCTTATAAGAGGAAATATCCAAGAGCTTAATGTCTCTCTCTCTCTGCCAAACAAGGATACAGTGAGAAGATGGGCATCTTCAGTCTTGGAGAAGGAGCCCTCACCATACATCAAATCCTACCAGACCTTAATCCAGTCTCCAGAATTATGAGAAACACATTTTTGTTATTTAACCCACCTAGTTTGTGGATTTTGTTAAGGTAGCCTGACTAGTATGGCACTTATCATTTCCATCAATAATTTTTTTCTTTTTTTATTTAGAGACAGGGTCTCGCTATGTTGCACAGGCTGGAGTGCAGTGGCTATTCACAGGTGTGATCCCACTACTGAACAGCAAGGGAGCTTTGACCTGCTCCATTTCTGACCTGGGATGGTACACCCTTCCTTAGGCAACCTGGTGCCCCCTGCTCCTGGGAGGTCACCTTATTGATGCTGAACTTAGTGCAAATACCCCATCGGCAAAGCACAGTACAGCCCAGTACTCTTGGACTCAATCTATCCTCCAGCCTCAGCCTCCTGAGTAGCTGGAACTACAGGTACATGCCACTGCCTTGGGAATCATCAACAGAAATTTTAAAAATAAAGGCCATTTAAATTGAAACCACTGAGATATTTTACAAACATAATTTCATTCATTCCCTCATGCTTCTGATCCATCCTTTCCCTCATGCCTTCCCCTCTGACCACTCTTCCCAAAGCTTTCTGTTGTTTTTCTGCTAATATTGGTGGTACATAGTAAGGGCCTCAACCTCTTTATGGAGGCTTTCCCCACCTTGGTACCTCACGGGATAGTTCCTAGAGGATACCATGCCTAATGTTGAATGTTTTCAACCCCGTATATATACCTCAGCATTGAGAGGTGAAGTTAGTGTCCTCCTTTTTCCCTACTATCTCTTCCAGAACATTAATCCTTAGTCATACAAAATGAACCAATTTTTCTCCAAAGGTTGTGTAATTTGGGTGTATCTTTCTTTTCCCATTCTTTTAACCATGACACTCTGATCTCCCCATCACCTACTAATGTCACTTCAGATAACATTTGCACTTGGCACACAATCATCGTCTCTATTCCAAATCATGTCAGTATCTAGATGTCTATACCATGTTCGTGAATAACTTTTTGACTATCCTGGCCTCACAGATTTTTGACCTCATTTCCAAACACCTTCAACTCTACTCCACCTCTGTACCCTTCCCCACCAGTTACATGTAGGATGGTGGCATAGACTCAAATGGTTCCATCTAGGAAATCAATATTCCAACTGTAAGTGTTTTCTTTAACAACAGGACTTTGTAGGGAGCAAGTCAAAAGCACCTTCATTTTTTTCTCTCACCCATATAAATACACTTTGTTGGTTTGATTCTTGCTGTTTTTACAGTGAAATTCAGGGCATTGACCTCTTCTCAATCTAGGAAGCAGATACTAAGATAGATAGCCTCAATATCTATCTTACCATGGCAGGTAGGAGACTCTTCCCTTCCCTCCTCATGGAAGCCAAAGTCCCTTCATCTTGGATACTAATCTAACATCTACCATACTTTAGTTCCAGGAATGCCTGTACGGTGACTACTTTATCTACTGTTCCTTATGTAAGAGGATGTACTTACCATAAATCCTGCCCTTAGGTCAAAACACCATGATATTATCACACAAATTCTAGGCTATGAGATACAGAACATTCTTGCTTTTTCCTGGAAGGGTTGGTTTTAATTGTCCTTCTGACAGTCATATACCTTTTTCCTATAGTACACAAACCTGGGTCTGGGAGGTAATAATGCAGAGATCTATCTGTCTTGCTATAACCCAGGAGCATACTTCTCTTTCTGAGTTTCCCAATAAACGTCCACATACCAATGAAGTGGATTCGTCTGCCTCATTTTTTATTTCTTTGCTAGTCTTCTGCTTTTGGAGGTTGCTCTACATATATATTCCTTTCATAAAACACTCCTTTATGGTGGTACAGGTGTCCGGGTGGGAAGGGGATTGGAGAAATACTCCAACTTTCTCCATAAGTAGACTATCTCTCAGCCTTTTCATTTTTACACTAAGTTTAAAAGTCTAAAATTGTTTTTGGTCACCTCACTTGCAAATCCTGTGTAAGTGGAATGTGGGAATACCTGTGGTATATAATGGGGGATAGAAAGAATCTAATTTTACCATCCTCCACACCAAGAAATTGACACACTTGCCAGTTTCTTCTTCCAACTTTGCTGTTGAGTTATTTCTATCTCTACTGTCCTTCAAGTCCATTGGCAAGTCTAGGTCTCTTATTCCCAGTGGATTGGTCCTCTCCTTTCCTCACTTACTTCTTTATTCAGTTTAGATTTCATAGTAAATCATTTAAATAATTTTCTTAACAAACCTCTATAAACTCTTTTTCTTTGAGTGGTATTTATTTATTAAAATTCCAACTTTTGATTAACCTAATTATTTTCTCCATGTCAGGTCTGCTTCTTAGTAGCCAACCACTGCTGGTAAGAATTACACACAGTAGAGCTCATTGGATTCCCTACATTCATGTTCACAGATGTCAACTGTTGTGTCATGCTGTTCTACCGTACTATATTTCTCTGACTAAATTACCTGTCTCTGCTAGAAAATTTAAAACCTCTTTTGATCTCTTTACACCTTTCTCTCAATGCTCCTTCACAGTAAAATGTAGAAACCTACTTAGATCTTCCTCACCTTCTCCTCTTTATCTGCATATGTATAACAGAGCCAACCTCTCTTCTCTAACTTCTTCTTTCTGAACTCTATCATCTCAGCCCTTCTCAGGAAACTTTCAGTATAGCCTATTGGAATTGTCATCAACATTTATTATTTTTAAGTCATCTTTACAGGAAGAAAGAAGGCTTTCTTAAACCTTTTCTCAATTAAACAATGGCCCATGTCATCTTCATTTTCATTGCCAAACTACCCAAAAGAGTTGTCTACATTTACTGACTCCATCCCCTTCTGGATCCTCATCTCATTCCTCCTAAAATATACTTGTTATGGTATTGACAACCTTCACACAGCTAAACACAATAGTTTCTTCGCAGTATCAACTTTATAGACCTCTAGCACCACCTAAAATAGTTACTCACTCTTCTTTACTGAACAAAGCTATGCCTTGAGCTCCTGTGATATCTCACTCTTCCAGACTTCCTTCAGTATCTCTGAATATTCCTCCATTTCCCTTGCCAGTCTTTTTGTCTTAACCCTTCCATAAAACTGTAATTTTTCGAAACTCTGCCATAGCCCTTGTGTCTTTTCACTCTAGTGTTTCTCCTTAGAAAATCTCATGTTTTCATTGATTTACTGAATATTCATATATTAGATCACCAGATTTCTGTGTCTGGCCCAGGCTCCCCTTAGATTGGAATATCTACTTGCTAATTTGAATGTCTTAACTAAAACTCTCACTTAAAAATGTTCAAAATCAATTCATTTCCTCCTTTCTCTAAGCTCACTTTCCAGGATCACCCATATAAGCTAGTGGCATCAGTGTCACTATGATAACAAAAACTTACAATGTGCTTAGTGTGTAATAAGCACCAGTCTAAGTTAAATTAAGATATACACTTTAGTTTATTTAAATTTTACCATGCAGTGAGGTAGATATTATGATAATGCCATTTTGCAGATGAAGGACATGAGAACAGAGAAGTTAAATGAATTGTCCAGGGGCCTGAAAATGGCAGATTTGGGTTTAGAAACCAGGCTGCCCTGCTTTAGAGCTCATACTCTAAGCCACTGTATATACTGTTTGTCTTCCTTAAAAACATTCTCTTCTGTATCACACCACACTCTGTCAATTTTACCCACTTGAATATGTCTGGATTCTGTTTTCTCCACCCTTACTGTTGTTGCCACCTTGGTCTATATCAGTATTGACCTAGGTTACTAAAATAGCACCTTTATAGATTTTTTTTGCACCAATTCTTACTTATTTCAGACCTGTTCTCTACATGGTAGACTTTAAACAAAAAAATCCAAATGTACTTAAAAACTATATGAACACTTCTTATCTTTTTTCTTTTTATGTTCATATGTTTCCAAAATACATTTGTATTTTTCCTTAAGGTTGCAGCAGTTAGGATAGGTCTGAAATAGGTAAGAATAGATACAAAGAGATACATAAGGAGGTTATTGCAGGAACTTATACTACAAGTTCTTTATCCACTCATCCATCAACGAAAACATGGGTTGTTTTCATATCTTGGCTATTGTGAATAATGCTGCAATTAACATGAGGGTGCAGATATCTCATTGACATACATATATCTACATATATCAGTACCCCCCCCAGAAGTGGGGTTACTGACATATCAATTTGTTTTCTAATTTTTTTAAGATCTGCAGTGTTTTCCAAAATAGCTGCACCGATTTCTATTCCCACCAACGGTGTACCCTTTTCTCTAGGATGAACAGAAATGTCCTTATGCACACAGATAAGCATGTTGTCTGAGACATTAGCACTGAAAGATCTTTTGGAGAAGTCATGATAAGAAAAAATTACTACTCACTGAAAGTCATCACGGATGGGGAAATGCATTTAGCATGGCAGGATCAGGTGCACTGGATTGTAACTTACCTTACACTTTCTAATATACTTAAAAGTCAGCCCCCAAAGGAATCTATGCCTCAAACAAAATAAATTCATTTGTAAATGTCCCCTTTTCCTTATGTTTTATACATGGAAATTATTTATATTTTCCATATGATAAAAATTTCCACTGAAAACGTCAAAATAAATAGTATGTAAATAAAATAGAAAAACAAGTTTAAAATTTCTTATGAGTGATGCAAAGTGACAAGTCAAATGTATGGCTGAAGTAATAAACATTTTATTATTGGGAAGATTTCAAACACAAATCAAAAAGTGATGCTATTTTTACTGAGGGCTCATGTTCACTGGGCTGAACTAGTGAAAAGGTAATAACGCTGAAGTAAGGAGCAAGGTTTGAAGACAAGGCAGGCAGTAGTAATATGTACTGAGCAGAAAAATATCTCCTAGGAAAGTCTCAAACGAGCCGCCAATTAAGACAACTAGTGGTACAGAAAGTATCAAAGGGTGGGGGGGTGTATTCCAGCAGATCAATCTTTAGTCTTTTGCCCAGATTGTAGCTTCAATGAGAGCAAGAGTTTGACTCTAGCCCAATAGGGAGTTGAAATAAGTTGTGCGAGGAGAAATTAAGACTCTGATCGTGAGGGCACACGTGTTTTCAGACAGCAAAACAACAAAATAATCACTTTTCTCTACAAGTAGAGGATGAATTTGGTGTGTGTGTGTGCACGCATGTGTGTGTGTCTGTGTATTTTAAGAGTGTGGGAGAGATAAAAAATTCCAAAGCAAAGAGTAAATGAAGGGCAAGCATCTAGCGAGGTGAGGATAGCAACTGCCATGGTTGAAGTGGCCAGGGTAAGTTTTTTGTGCTAAAGTGACCATAAGACATTATCACAAGTATTTTCTGTATGGAAAGTATCAAAAATTTGACTGTCTGAACAGGTCTCCCGAGCAACATTGGAAACTCAGTGATAATAGAAAAAGAAATGCCTTGAAAATACTGAGTAACACTTATTTCCAATCTAATATAATTATAATATATAAGAAAACTTGTATTATAATATGTAAGAAGACTTATGTAAAATTAAATATATAGAAAGATGTAATTTTTTAAATGGAAAAAATCCACATACTTGTATGTGACTAGAAATAAGGTTGAAATTGAATAAGTCAAAACATTAACAGTGGCTACTTCTTGATCTGCTACCTTCTTGATATTTCCAATATCTTCTACAATCACAAAGAAGTTTTTAACATATAAGATAATCATGGACTATTAAAGTAGACAGATATTTAGAGGTTATCTGATACAAAGCCCTACTATTTTGGAAGAGCAAAGTGAATCTGAAATGTGACTCAGCTGGTTAACCCAGAATTGAAAGCAGAACCCACGTATCTGGGTATCGTCCTTGTGATTTTCTTCTGTATCACATTCTTTTTATTTGCGTGAACTTTTAAAACTACATCTGAGACTTTACATTTAGTTCCACTTCATACTGCTTTTACCAGAATCATAGCCCGTTGTTTTATTCTAGTCCTATTCGGTCATAAATTAGTTACTCCACACAAATATACTACATTTAAGACCTTGTGAGTGTGCCTTCGTCATCTTCTTCCAAGTAACTGAAAAAATTTCTACTAGGACTTGACCAAATGCAGAATCCTATGACATCATCACAACGGACCTGTCCGTACAGAAATCCCAGCAGGTTCAGATATAACTCCCTATTGCCACCTAGTGGCAGTAATTCTAGATTTCTTTCACAGCTTCCTTCACTGAATATGCACATTTTTGTCCCCATTGTGGCTATATCATAACTTTGCTTACAGTACAGAATTCAGGTTTTCAACGTGTGGTCTAAAGCTCAATTAACAGCTGAGTAATATGATATATATTACTTTTTCTGTCCTCTTTTCCCTGTAAATTAGAAAATATCTTGCCCCAAACCTCTCCCTCCTGTGCTTACTTTCTTAAGTATATATGACTGAATCAGTCCCAAATATTCCCTGATTATTTATATCTTCTCTCAACGTAATCCAGAGAAAATATACCTAGACCACATCAATGTCATACCAATTTCATTGTCTTGGTGGCATCTCTTCCAAGGACTTCCTACCTGTCCTAGATCTAGTTACTTTTTTCTTTTAACTGCAAAGAGCTATCTAGACTGAAATCTACACTCTTATCAATACTTGAGCTGAATATTGACTCTAGATTGGAAATAAATGTTACTCAGTATTTTCAAGGCATTTTTTTTCTATTGTCACTGAGTTTCCAATGTTACTTGGGAGACATGTTCAGGCAGTCAAATTTTTGATCCTTTCTAAAGAATCAGTTTTTCTTCTTTGAAAATATTTAAGTCTTCTTATATATTTATTATTCTGAAATCAGGAAATTTAAAATATACCTTCCCTGTGTGCATTTATTTCATCCATTTTAATTGTACCTGGGGGCCTTGTAATCATAAAAATTGCATTCTTCCAGTATGGAAGTTTAAAAAAAATTTTTTTACATAGTCTTTTCTTTTTTCTCTCATTTTAGGGAACTTTAACTCTTTTGTGGGAGGTAGATAGGTTGACTTTTCAGTAAGGACCTCGCCTTACTCCAGGGATAGCCAGGGGAAAGCGCAGACCCGAGACCCTGGGCTGCAGACCCAAGATCCCCAGGGGCTTATCAAGACCACTGGAAGATGAAAAGAGCACAGAGGGACCTGGACAGGAGGGACTATCCCTGTGGCCTAGACTCAACAGGTGAGGCAGGGGGCGGGACTGAAGCAGAGCAGAATCCTTTGAACTCCTGATCTGCAGTTAGATTAGGGAACCTGGTTTACTTCCCCACAGGGAGGTGGTTTTCCCCTCCCTTTAGCCTCTCCCTGTCTAGTCTTCCTGCAGACTTGGGATTCTTTTAACCCTATCGTTTGGTATTTTGCACACGTGCTTTTGTTAGAAATCACTAAAAGCCTTCTGAAGAAGCCAGAGAATTGCTGCACTGTCCCCGTCTGCCACTGGACCTGAGATGATGTCTGCCTTTCTCTAGGCATTCACAGACTCTATGTCTTAAACTGGGGTAAATCGCTGTCATTGTCCTCAGTGAGGTTTCCCCGGGGGACTCTCAACCAGGTTGGGGTACCAGGCCATGACCCCAATATTCCTTCATCTTGGTCTTCCTATTTTGCCTATTGAACTTTTCATTTGTTTGTGTATCTTTTTGTGTTACATTTATACTTTATGCATTTATTTTATAGTTTACATTTATATATTTTATATTTTTGTATTCTTCCTCTTTTATAGAATGCTACTTATAGTTCATGAATACAACTTCTTAATTTCTTAATATAGTAATGATATTTTCTTTTCTCATTTGTTTTTCTTCTTGCCAAGTCTCTGTTTCTTACTAGTTGCTGTTTTCTTTTGTTTGTTTAACTAGAACCCTCTTTTTCATGCCTAAGGCTTTCTCTCTTCGGCTATCCAGGAACTTTTGGTTGTCTGCTCACATTTCCCGCAGTGAAAAGCTGCTTAGAAGCTTTGCACCTGTCTTTTGGGACGTGGTATTGAGCTTTGCTGTGGTATCCTCTGACTGGGCCTTTTTTTTGTTGTTGTTGTTGGTTTTTTAGAAAACTCTAATGCCAATGTGCTTTCATCTTTTCTCTTGTACTGATTGTGTTTACCAGGGCAGAATCCTCTGGCCGCCTACCTGCTGACACCTGGAAGGCACAGACCTAGCAGCCAGGCAGATGCTGCGGAAAGCAGAGTTCTCAACATTCAGCATATAAATATTCACTCAGCGCCCCTATTTCTGTTGTGACATCCTCCCCCCAGAAAAATCATGCCAGGTTCTTCTTAGTCTCTATTTAAACTTTAAAGATTATACTTCACTGGAGCAGAAGGGGTTGCATCTATGTGGAGGCAGTGGGGAGGCTTTAACTGCTTCAGAAGCAATATTTTCTTATACCCACATTTAAACATTTTAAAAAATTTAAAGGCTGCTGGTTGCAAATTGGATTGTTTATTGGGTTTCCCCACTACTGATTTAGGATTCAGCTTCTATGGAATTACTGGATATAACTGAATCAGTTTCTATCAGTCCTTTTACTTTCTAGCTTACCAAATGATTTTTGCTGTCATCCTTTCTGTTGGTATTTATACAACTGTGCTTACTGACACAGGGAACTGGCAGGTACTGCTTTAGGTAGTGCTTTGGACATTGCTGCAGGCACTGCCTTAGGCATATACTGGGAGTGGCAGGTTCAAGCCAAGCCCCAGCAAAAAAAAAAAAAAAAAAAAAAAAAAGAAAGAAAAAAGAAAGAAAGAAAGAAAATAATTTCCATAAAGAAATCAGAGAGTGAAAATATTACCTACATTGACTAGCAAGAAAACGTTAAGAGGGGATCCTTCCCTTACTTCTGGCGTGAACTCTTCATGAAGATCTAGTAAAGACCTAATTACTAATATCCCAAAGAATCCAGAGGAGTTGGCAATAAAATTGAAGTTATCACTAAGACTCTTAGAAATTGATTTATATCCACTGTAGTAAGTAATGAACTATTAGATATTATGAATCGGGATATAAGTTTATACAGTAAAAACTTATATTTATTGTGCCTGTGATGAACAGAAAGATAATTAAAATTTAGCACTCAGGACATGAGAACTGTTTAATTTTCAGCAGTGTTGAAAATCATGATTAAATCTAAGATTTACTTACGCAATTTTATTTTCCTAAATTTTTTTTACCATAATATTAAATTTATTTTATTAGATTATAAAAGCTAGTTAGAAACTTGGTAAGATACTTTTTTTTTTGTTTTTTGTTTTTTGTTTTGTTTTGTTTTTTGTGGCTTTTGGCCAGGGCTAGGTTTGAACCCGCCACCCTCGGCATATGGGACTGGCGCCCTGCTCCTTGAGCCACAGGTGCCGCCCCACTTTTTTTTTTTTTTAAATCATAGCTGTGTACATCCATATGATCATGGGGCATCATTCACTAGCTTCACAGACTGTTTACCAAGTTTCACATATACCCTTGTAAGATGCACTGCTGGTGTAATCCCACCAGTCACCTTTCCTCTACCCATCTCCCCCCTCCCTCCCCTCCCTTTCCCCCTTCCCCCTATTCTTAGGTTGTAACTGGGTTATAGCTTTCATGTGACTATTTAGCAACTTCCTTTGTAATTTCTTATCAAAGATCAAAAGTACCCAAACTACATGTGCCATTGAGAAAAATGTTTTCTCTATAGTGGTAAGAATGACTGTAACAAAATACAAATAACATAGCAGATTTGTGTATCCAGTAGCATGACGGATTGGATTCCCCGTTAAACAAAATGCTTCTCCAAATAATAAAAGTCACCTTTTAAAATGTATCATTATTTTAAAACAGAGTTTTAAGCAGGACTTCAGTTTATCTTGTTGCAAGGAAAGCCTGGAATGAAAGATAACACCTAAAATCAATTGTGTATGGAGAATCATACAGAAAAACACTCATAAAGCTAGTGTCCTTTGCAGAAGTAGATACCAAAGAAATGTCACACTGACTTAAGGGAAAGCATCACATTCCCTGAGCTATGTGCACTGTTTAAAGCATACATTGGTTGGTGTTACTTGTGTATTAAAAGAGAAATAGCAATGTAATTGAAAACTTACAGGCAGCTGCAAAACCCAGAACTTAAAGAATTTACATAGACATTTCAAAAGAAAGTAGCCTTTCTATGTTTAAAAGTGCAAGAAAATAAGGCAACAAAATTAGAACCAGCAGAAAAAAATAAGAAGCCAAATAGAGAGACCCACGAGGACATCAGATACTGCATCTATTAGATGTGCACACAGAATATAAGTAAATTTATTCATAACTAATAAACTTAGAGAAGGGATTGAAAATTTAAGTACGGAGAAAGATAGTATAAAAATTACCAGGTAAATCTTAAATGTGACAAATATAATTTATAGAAATTAAAATTGAAGTAACTGAATTTCAAAACTCAGTGGATGGGTCAATAATAAAGCAGACATAGCTGAAGAGAGAATTAACTGGAAGATAAATCAGAAGTTACTGCCCATAAAGCAGCTCAGAAAAAAAGTCCAGAAAAATAAAATAAAAAGAGATGTTAAGAAGCCTAGAAAATACAGTGAGAAAGCATAACTTGTACTTAATTGGAGACGTAGAAGGAGGGAATAAAGAGAACTAGTAGGAGGCATCCGAATATTGAGAAATAGCACCAGAGAATTCTCAAGAATTTTTGGAAAAGATAAATACACAAATGTAGGAGGAATATACACTTAGACATATTAAAATATAGCCCTAGAAAACACACACCCACCCCACACACAAACACACAAGTCTTTAAGCACCCAAAGAGAAAAGCTTGCTTACAAAGAAATGATTTGGCTGATTCCTAGCTGCCCTTTCAAAAGGACAAAAGAAAGCCAAAACACACTGAACTACATACCAACGTACAAAGAAAAAATAATAGTTTCTCTAAGCTGTCTATAACCACTAAAACTAGATTTCAAGAATTATATGGCTCGGCGGCTGTGGCTCAAGCGGCTAAGGCTCCAGCCACATACAACTGAGCTGGCGGGTTTGAATCCAGCCTGGGCCCACCGAACAACAATGAAGGCTGCAACCAAAAAATAGCCGGGCGTTGTGGCGGATGCCTGTGGTCCCAGCTACTTGGGAAGCGGAAGCAGGAGAATCGCTTGAGTCCAGGAGTTGGAGGTTGCTGTGAGCTGTGATGTCACAGCACTCTACCCAGGTTGAGAGCTTGAAGCTCTGTCTCAAAAAAAAAGAATCATAAAGACCTGTCTCTCAAACAAAAGCTGAGAGTTTGGGGTGGTGCCTGTGGCTCAAAGGAGAGGGGTGCCAGCCCCATCTGTCAGAGGTGGTGGATTCAAACCCAGTCCTGGACAGAAACTGCAAAAAAAAAAAAAAAAAAAAAAGCTGAGAGTTTCTATGGACAGGCATACTCCAATGGACATTCAAAAGATGTGTTCTTACACCATGGAATATTATGCAGCCTTAAGGAAAGATGGAGATTTTACCTCTTTCATGTTTACATGGATGGAGCTTGAACATATTCTTCTTAGTAAAGTATCTCAAGAATGGAAGAAAAAGTACCCAATGTACTCAGCCCTACTATGAAACTAATTTAGGGCTTTCACATGAAAGCTATAACCCAGTTACAACCTAAGAATAGGGGGAAGGGGGAAGAGGGGGTGGGTAGAGGGAAGGGGATTGGTGGGATTACACCAGCGGTGCATCTTACAAGGGTATATGTGAAACTTGGTAAATGGTCTGTGAAGCTAATGAATGATGCCCCATGAATATATCAATGTACACAGCTATTATTTAATAAAAAAAAAAAAGACGTGTTCAAGGCAGAGGGAGCATGACCCCCAGTGGTGGGTCTGAGAAGCGAGAAAACAACAGTGAACAAAATACTAATGAATATAAACATAATCCTCCAAATTATTGATCAAAAATAATAAAATTATATAATTTATAGAAGAATAGAGTGGAACTAAAAAAAATTAGAGAACAATAGCATGTACATAGAAAAGGATGGTCCAAAATAAAATGTACTAAGGTCTTTGCACTGTTCAGGAGGAAGAAAATAAATGGATTACTTTTAGATTTTTATATATTACATATATATGATATTATAGACGACTTATGTCCCTTGATACTCAGATGTTGCAGGACTAACCCTCAGTAGGACTATTTATCTCTAAACAAGGGCTTTTATGAGTCTCATTTTGTTGCCTTATTTTCTTACATGTTCTATACATTTTTTTTTTTTTGTAGAGACAGAGTCTCACTGTACTGCCCTCAGGTAGAGTGCCGTGGTGTCACATGGCTCACAGCAACCTCTAACTCTTGGGCTTACGCGATTCTCTTGCCTCAGCCTCCCGAGCAGCTGGGACTACAGGCGCGCGCCACAACACCCAGCTATTTTTTTTTTTGGTTGCAGTTTGGCCGGGGCTGGGCTTGAACCCGCCACCCTCGGCATATGGGGCTGGCGCCCTATTCACTGAGCCACAGGCACCGCCCCTCATGTTCTATACTTTTATAGAGATAATTAATGTTAAATGACAGTGGAGCTCTATGTGACAGGACTGGTGTCCTTATAAAAAGAGTAAATGAGAACAGGGATCTCTCTCTCTACCGGATGTGCACAGAGGAAAGGCCATGTGAAGACACAGTGAGTAGTGCCCGTGTCCACCACACATTAGCCCTGACAGCACCTTGATCTTGTACTTTTAATCCCCAAGACTGTGAGAAAATTAATTCTAAGGTTTACACCACCATTTGGTGGTGTTCTGTTACGTCAGCCCTTGCTGCCCAACAACATGGTAAAATGATCAGGACAACCACAACAGTAGACACTAAGTATAGACTAGAATGTCCGTGTGTGTGTGTGTGTGTGTGTGTGTGTGTGTGTGTGTGAGTGAGAGACAAGGTAAAAAAAAAAAAGGAAAAGAATGCAGAAAGACAGGGAAAGAATATTTGAGAAACATAGAAAGCTGGCAATATAAATAATTCTAAATAATATCATAAATAATTTAAATGAATAAAGCTTGTCAAGTAGAGACAAAAAATTTTCATCCTTAGTAAAAGCACAAAAACAAGCAATAGGGTTTTCATAAGATATTCACTTACAGTGTAATGACAGATATTTACAGCAAAAGGATAGAAAAAAATTCCAGGTAAATATTAGCCTAAAGAAACTTGTTTTACCACATTAGCAACAGAAAAATAAACTGTAAGATCAAAAATGTTTACTATAGATGAGGAGGTACATTGCAAAATGGTAAAAGGTTAATTAGCCAGAAATACATAAACATTATAAATGGATTCTAAATACCACATAATCTAACAATATATAAACACCAAAATTGGTGGTACTATCAGGAGAAATAGACATAAGAAGGGGAGATTTTGAAAGATGGTGGCCGAGTAACAGCTTCCCTGCAACTGGGCATGGTGAGTCTGGGGAGATAAGACTCCAGGCATCTCTGGCTGGTGGAATCTGCCTATAATCATCCCTTTGAGGATACAGGGAGTCAGCAAGGGACTTCCGGACCCCAAGAGGAAGACAAAAACAGTGGGAAACTGGCAAGAGGTCACGTGTGTTCTATCGACCTAATCACACCGGCAACCGTAAATACAAGCATCAGTGAGACTGCAAGCCGGAAAGGCCTTACCTGTGAACTGTTTTGGTGTTTTTGGACTTGGCACTCAGTTGAACTGCCTTGGGGAGAGCTTGAGCAGGAGTGCAGAGAACTTTGGTCATTGTCTGGGGCCACAGACAGAGCCACTGAGCTGGGCTGCAGGGAGCCATTGTGTGAGAGAACTGCCCCAGCAAGCTCCACCCTCAGGGTCCCAGAGCAAGGATCAGGCGGGACCTACCATGTTTTCCCCAAAATAAGACATCCTCTGAAAATAAGACCTACTTACAGGAAAGATAAGATGTCCCCTGAAAATAAGACCTAGTGCATCTTTGGGAACACACCTTAAAATAAGACACTGTCTTATTTTCAGGGAAACAGGGTAGTAACTAGTGACTGAGCAGCCTAAAGGCGGGGACTGAGCTGCCTTACAGCCTTAACCCTCAGGGGCAGAGTGAGACGGTTTTGGCACACTGGAAGCTCAGGCTGTTGCCCTGGGTAGAGTGCCGTGGTTTCACAGCTCATAGCAACCTCAAATTCCTGGGCTTGGTGCTGCTCAGACCTCCATAAGATCTGTGCCACGACCCCGTACCAACTGGGCCTCTGCATGCCCTGACCAGGAACTGCAAAAGCCATGCAACCATTCATCTTCCCTCCTGTGTCCTCCCAGCCTCCACACTGTCCTGCTTGTCTGGTCAGGGATACTGGTAGCCGTGTGCCCCCTGGAGCCCTCCTTGCCTCTGCGCAGAGCCCTTCTCCTGGCCAGAGACTGCTGGAGCCTTGGGCTCTCTGTGCCAAAGTCACTGGGTGCCAGGCACTCCCAGAACCATGCGCACCACCTCCCACCCTGTTGCTGGATCCGGGTGTGTGTCACACTCTGGGGCTGCTTCCACAACCAGAACTCCCTAGCTGGAGCAGCCCCAGAGGAACTACACAGGGTCACTCTCTACAAAGATCAAGCAACAATAGAGTGATCCCGTTGGGATCTAATCTTGGAGAGATACCTCCCCAACTCTGAGGACGGCCAGAGGCAACAGTGAAAAACAATCATGAGGCAAAATCAACAGAAAAACTTTGGCATACGAATAATCAGAGTAGATCAACTCTCCCAAGGATCAATGGGGCAGACACAGCACAAGATCCCATGCATAAACAAATAGTTGAGATGTCAGAAATCGAATTCAGAATCTGGATAGCAAATAAGATTGAATTAGAACTCCAAGCAGTAATCCAAAAGATATCTCAAGAATTCAACAAATTCAAAGACCAAATGACCAAAGATTTTGACACATTGAGACAAGAAGTTGCATCCCTCAGAGATTTGAGAAACACAGTAGAATCCCTCAGTAACAGAATGGAGCAAGCAGAAGAAAGAATTTCTGACATTGAAGACAAAGTTTTCAAACGCTCCCAAACTCTCAAAGAGGATGAGAAATGGAGGGCAAAAACAGATCACTCTCTCAGAGAGCTCTGGGATAATTCAAAGCAAACTAATATTCGTCTTATAGGGATCCCTGAAAGCAACGAAGTGGCTTCACAAGGCACAGAGTCTCTTCTGCATGAGATTATGAAAGAGAACTTTCCAGATATGCCAAGAGATTCTGAAATTCAGATAGCAGACAGTTTCAGAACTCCAGCATGACTCAACCCAAATAAGACATTCCCCAGACACATCATAATCAATTTCACTAAAGTTAATATGAAGGAGAAAATTCTGAAAGCTGCCAGATGAAAGAAAACCATTAACTACAAGGGGAAGAATATTAGAATAACTGCAGATCTCTCTGCTGAAAACTTTCAAGCTAGAAGAGGATGGTCATCGACTTTTAATCTCCTAAAACAAAATAACTTTCAACCCAGGATCCTATACCCGGCTAAACTGAGTTTCATTTATGACGGAGAAATTAAATACTTCAATGACATTCACATGTTGAAGAAATTTGCCATAACTAAATCAGCTCTCCAGGATATTCTCAGACCTATCCTCCATAAAGACCAGCGTAATCAAAAAAAAAAAAAAAAGACCAGCGTAATCCTCCACCACAAAAGTAAACTCACCCTGAAAATTTTGATCAAATTCGAACTTCCACTGTTGCAAAAGGATTAAAAAAAGTCCACTGGACTCTTGAAAGGCTTACCAATATTCTCAATTAATGTGAATGGTTTAAATTGTCCTCTAAAGAGGCACAGGTTGGCTGACTGAATACAAAAATTCAAGCCAGACATCTGCTGCATACAAGTATCACATCTTACATTAAAAGACAAATATAGACTCAAGGTGAAGGGATGGTCATCTATATTCCAGGCAAATGGAAAGTAGAAAAAGCAGGTGTTGCAATCCTGTTCGCAGACGCAATAGGCTTTAAACCAACCAAAATAATTAAGGATAAGGACGGACACTTCATATTTGTTAAAGGTAATACTCAATATGATGAGATCTCTATTATTAATATTTATGCACCCAACCACAACGCACCTCAATTTATAAGAGAAACTCTAACAGACATGAGCAACTTGATTTCCTCCACTTCCATAGTAGTTGGAGATTTTAACACCCCTTTAGCAGTGCTGGGTAGATCCTCCAAAAAGAAGCTAAGCAAAAAATCTTAGATTTAAACTCAACCATTCAACATCTGGACTTAACAGACATCTACAGAACATTTCATCCCAACAGAACTGAATACACATTCTTCTCCTCAGCCCATGGAACGTACTCCAAAATCAACCACATACTAGGCCACAAATCTAACCTCAGCAAATTTTAAAAAATGGAAATTATTCCTTGCATCTTCTCAGACCATCATGGAATAAAAGTTGAACTGAATAACAACAGGAACCTGCATACCCATACAAAAACATGGAAGCTAAACAACCTTATGCTGAAGGATAGATGGGTTATAGACGAGATTAAGAAGGAAATCACCAAATTTTTGGAACAAAACAACAATCAAGACACGAATTACCAGAACTTCTGGGATACTGCAAAGACAGTCCTAAAAGGGAAATTTATAGCACAACAAGCCTTCCTCAAGAAAACGGAAACAGAGGAAGTTAATAACTTAATGGGACATCTCAAGCAACTGGAGAAGGAAGAACACTCCAACCCCAAACCTAGCAGAAGAAAAGAAATAATCAAAATCAGAGCAGAACTAAATGAAATTGAAAACAAAAGAATTATACAACAGATCAATAAATCCAAAAGTTGGTTTTTTAAAAAGATTAATAAAATAGATAAACCTTTGGCCAACCTAACCAGGAAAAAAAGAGCAAAATCTCGAATTTCATTAATCAGAAATGGTAAAGGCAAAATAACAACAGACCCCTCAGAAATTCAAAAAATCCTTAACGAATACTACAAGAAACTCTACTCTCACAAATATGAAAATCTGAAAGAAATTGACCAATACCTGGAAGTATGCCACCTACCAAGAGTTAGCCAGAACGAAGTGGAAATGTTGAATAGTCCTATATCAAGTTCTTAAATAGCATCAACTATACAAAATCTCCCTAAAAAGAAAAGCCCAGGACCAGATGGCTTTACGTCAGAATTCTACCAAACATTTAAAGAAGAACTGCTACCTATACTACTAAACCTCATTCAAAATATAGAAAAAGAAGGAATATTACCCAACACATTCTATGAAGCAAACATCACCTTGATCCCCAAACCAGGGAAAGACCCAACAAGAAAAGAAAATTATAGACAAATATCACTAATGAATATTGATGCTACAGTACTCAATAAGATCCTAACAAACAGAATCCAACAACACATCAAAAAAATTATACACCACAACCAAGTGGAATTTATCCCAGAGTCTCAAGGCTGGTTCAATATACGTAAATCTATAAATGTAATTCAACACATAAACAAACTAAAAAATAAGGACCATATGATTCTTTCAATTGATGCAGAAAAAGCTATGATAATATCCAGCATCCCTTCATGATCAGAACACTTAAGAAAATTGGTATAAAAGGGACATTTCTTAAACTAATAGAGGCCATCTACAGCAAACCCACAGCCAATATCGTATTGAATGGAGTTAAATTGAAATCATTTCCACTTAGATCAGGAACCAGGCAAGGTTGCCCATTGTCTCCATTGCTCTTTGACATTGTAATGGAAGATTTAGCCATTGCAATTGGGGAAGAAAAGGCGATCAAGGGTATCCACATAGGGTCAGAAGAGATCAAACTTTCACTCTTCGCAGATGATATGATCGTATATCTGGAAAACACTAGGGATTCTAGTATAAAACTTTTAGAAGTTATCAAGGAATATAGCAATGTCTCAGGCTACAAAATCAACACCCTTAAATCTGTAGCCTTTATATATACCAACAATAACCAAGCTGAAAAAACAGTCAAGGACTCTATTCCATTCACAGTAGTGCCAAAGAAGATGAAATATTTGGGAGTATACCTAACAAAGGATGTGAAAGATCTCTACAAAGAGAACTATGAAACTTTAAGAAAAGAAATAGCTGAAGATGTTAACAGATGGAAAAACATACCATGCTCATGGCTGAGAAGAATCGACATTGTTAAAATGTCCATACTACCCAAAGCAATATATAATTTTAATGCAATTCCTATTAAAGCTCCATTGTCATATTTTAAAGATCTTGAAAAAGTAATACTTTGTAACCACTGTGGGTGGCAAGACCGAAAGGCAAACAAGAATGATTAACACAAAATTTTGGACTATGGCTACCTTGGCAAGAGGACAGCAGTGATTGTGTAAGGAAAAGGAACAGAATCAGAGAAAAGCTCGTGGATACTTTTGTTCCAGTCTATTTCTTAAGCAGGGGTGTGGTATATATCTTATTGTTTACAAGGTCCAGTTACACTTTTGAAATGTGTATAGGTTCAAAATATTTCACAATCAAAATATCTAAAAGATAATTTGAGGACAAAACAAATGTATTTCTTTGTTAGAAATATCACTAGAGGATACATAGAAAAACATTGATGAAGATTTAGAGAAAATACAGTATTCGAATAAGCCACACAGGGTGGGGGCTTTATCATACATTGAGATGCTGTCAATGTAGTTGAGCTTATATTTGCCAGATAATGTTTTGCTAACAAAATATGAAGGCCTGCCTATATTTTTGTAATTTATAAAATAAAAATATATAGAGGAAAAGGTATCAACCGTCAATTACTTCTTCAATAACATAATGTTTTACAGAAAAACAACTAAGTATGGCTATCAATGGAACTAGGACTTTGACTGCAATAAAGATTGAAATCTTTTGTAAGTTCAAGTTCATAGGTTGTGGCTGTAATTCCTAAAAGGCATGAGGTAGTCTTCTTCTCTTTCCCTACTCACCTCCTGTATAAATATTTTCTATAAACCATAGGATTTGCCTGGATGAGTAAAAGGAGACATGTAGGTTTTATCAGACAGGACAAAATAATTGCCTTTGACCCACTTTCACCCAGTCTAAGAACAGGAAAGCATAATCAAGGAGAATCAACTTTTGCTTGTAGGACCTATGTAATCTAAGCTAAAATACATTTTTCATATTTGATGTAGGGTCCGTATATTGTAGAGTTGATATCTCCTTATTTAGCAGAATTAATACCCTAGCTCCCGCTGTTATGAACCATGCTTACTACTGTCCTTACGGGGGTCTCTGCATTCTCAGCGAACATTAAAAGGTGTATCTTGCAGTGTTTGACTTTAAGTATTTTTACTCTTTGAGCTAAACAGCACCTAATTAAAAGCAAGATGCTATTTGTTCAAGATGCTATTTTCTTTGAACTCAACCCTTTGAGAAACCACAAATTCTATTAAATGAATGAAAAACAATTATCTCAAAACTTTTGTTAAAAGCATACTGATTTTCCAATTTTTTTAATTTGAAAATGGCCAGAGGTTTAGAAATTGAGCTAATCTAAACTGTGGGGTGTCTCTTGGAATAATACTAATGCTTATAGTGGAAGGAAAGCACCAGCAAGTTGATTCCTCCTTTGGTATTTACAAATGGATTTTTCAAGACCTGGAACTCATTTCTTATGGAAACTGAAAGAGTGATAGTTGGTCTCCAGTTGCACTGATGGATCCTGACAAACATACACAGGGTACACATTTCAGGCGAAAAAGCTATCCTGTTCATACCTGTCACGTGGTGATGCTGGCATTCATTTGATTAAGGCCGTCTTTTGGGTGAATGTCTGACTACGCTTTGCAATCATAATTCAATTCAACTTCAATAGGTAATACATAGATAATGTCTCTTAAAATATATATACATTTTTTGAAATCCCCAGTATACCTTCATATACTTTTGGGTATTTCTTTCTTCTCCCAATTCCTTCTCTTCTCTAAAAATATTTCAGCTGCTTTTAAGGGAAGCATGAGATTTATGGGCTAAGGACCTGCCTGTTGCATTTCTTCTGGGCAAGAAGGATGCCCTGTTAGTGTCTGAGTTGTGGCCTATGCAGAAGAGAACTTCATGGACGTGAAGTCATGGAAAACATTTCATTTTAGGTATGCAGCTTAGGAATAAGGACCTTAGATATGAATACTCCTAAATGAGATTCTGTACTCTGTGGACTACTAAGTATCTTTTTCTTTAATACTAACATATAATCATTATTATCACTATCACCACCACCGCCAGCAGCCTCTATAGCAGCACAATTATCATCATTATCATCTATATGAGAACTTTGTTGTTCTTTTAACAAGAATTTTAGAGCTGATAAATTAGAGTTTCAAGCCATTTTTTATCTTACTACCCGAAAGGAAACCAATCTGATCCGTAGTTTTATCTTTAAACCTTTATCCCCTTGCTTCTTTTCTTGTTATAGTTTACAGCATGAGATATTTTAATCTAGTTGTAATAATTAGGGAAACTATTACTGAATTTACTCAGCAAATATTTACTAAATACTTGCCCATACAGCAGTCAACGCTCTACATACCCGAGATACATATTAAATGGATAAAAATCTCTGACCCTGTGAATCTTACACTTACACAGTAAAAAACCCAAATAAAATTTAACTAATATTTGTGTCTTTTTTGCCTTATAGGTCAAATTCAAAGTCAAGTCCTACAGGAGTTATTTTAATTGAATACTCCACTCACTTCAAGAAGAAAGCATAAGACTGAAGTATTATTAATATAAACATTTCTTCTGTTTTATAGGGAGATGAAGTAGGTGTAGATTCTTCCATATTGTCAGTTAAATTCTTCCATATAGTCAGTGTTAAATTATCTAGGGTAAACATGGCAAAGAAGATGTGCGTTTGTTATAACTGCAAAACAGTATGTTTATTCTTAAAAAGCCATTTGTAATTATTAAAAACCAATTCACTGGGTGGCACCTGTGGCTCAATGAGTAGGGCACTGGTCCCATATGCCGGAGGTGGCGGGTTCAAACCTAGCCCCAGCCAAAAACCAAAAAAATAAAATAAAATAAAAACCAATTCACAATTTCATGCAATCTCTTATAAAGAACACTTTTGTACAGCAAAAAGTTGTCCCTTTTTATAAATACAAGGTTGAATTTTTATTCGTTGAGTCCTAGAAAGACCATAGGATCAGCCCTCAAGAAGGCCGTGGTCTCTTCTCTTAAACTCAGATATTAATCTGTATTGGCTAAAATGCACCCAAATCACTTTACTTTTCTCCATCGAGAAACTATTCCTCCCTCTGTGTTCTCCATCCCAATCAATGGCATCAAAATCTACCTTCATGTAGTTTAGAGCAGTGAATATATCATACTTTTCCCCCTCTGATCTCAGTCAAGTCCACACCTTATTGCCCTTCACACTGTTATCAGAGCAAGCTTCCCCAAAAGCAAAACTCACCATGCTGCCCCTCCACCCCCAGCTTCAAGGCTCCCTCATCCCATAAGACCCACTCTAAACTCCATGGCATTTCATGAAGAGCTAATTCTAACCTGGCCAAACTTATTCAACCATTTCACTCTTCACAAAAGCTCATCCCTAACACTGGTATTGCGACTTGTTGCATTGTATCTCTTGAATATCTACTGTGTCAGGCAGGTGGAATGTGCTAGAGTCTCAGCTGGCTATGAAGTGTAGACGTGTCCCTGCTGGTGGAATTCTTATTGCCTTGCTGTCCCTGCATGTGCTATCATCTCCCCAAACTCAAGTCTTCCACTCAAACCCCCTCCTCCCAATATGCCCAGATTGAACTAATGGCTCCTGCTTCTGGAACGCTTGGCCTTTGTTGTGGAATTTAAGTCAGACTTTTTTTTTTTTTTTTTTTTAAATACTCCATCTTCTCCATTCACCTCTGAGCTGCTTATAGTAAGGAGCAGATTTTTTTCAATCCAGAGACCTTCCTATAATGCCTAGGACAGTACTAGATATCAAGTGAATTTGAAAAGCTTTGATTCAATAGTTAGGCATTATGCTAGAAACCTTCGCTTCTGAAAAAGACCACAGGAAAATTACTGAGTGCATGTGTGTTCTTTATGTTTAGGCATGGCAGTTTTCATACACTTCTAACATATTATAATACACCTGGCACACTCTTGATGTTTTATGTTTTAAAAGAATTACTTCTATGGGTAAAGATAATACGGTTTTCATAAATATATATGAAATTCCTCTCTTTGAAAAGCTTTAATGTATACTATAGCTAATGCCTTAAAATTATCTTTGCATTCATTTTCTCTTTATATATAAATTGCTCTAGCCTTAAAGTTTTCTGTAATAAACTAGAGGTTTTTATTTTTTTCCATTGAGCTTCTTATTAATGCATTATATCCAGATGAGGAAACATACACCTCACTCTCTTATTCCTATGGCATGGTCACTGTAGGACTGTTTCTATTTATGATGATTTTCAGATCTTGAGGTACATTGCTTCCAAAGCAACCTAGTATAGTATTTTTACATTGATATATTTTTTGGGAAGGATTCTATAGGATAGCTTAGAAAGATCTCCTTTAAAATCTAGAATGGCTACAACAAGTCCTCTGCCTGCATTTGACAGAAGCAACTCATACATTCTGCATTGAATTTTTAGTGGCAATGGAAACACTAAAGGTAACTGGACTTATAATAGTATGAATCAGACTTGCTCTAAGTTCATAGCCTGGGGGAAATATAATGTTCCTAATGAAAATCAGGCTACTAGGACAGCAAGATTTTAATAAGAAAATGTACTAAATTTATATTTCTTTAAACTACATTGGCTGTCATCCTTATGATTCTAGTAAAGTGAGAAAATAATGATGCTAAATTTTCAGAGCCTAAAATGGTCCCTATCCAGATATCAGTTTCAGTCTGTCCATGAAGTCTTATCAAACCATTACACTATCCTTTGACTTAGTCAAGGAAAATAATTTATATAAAAGAAAGTAAGAAACAGGTTTTAAAATGCACACATATATAACTACAGCTCTAATATAATTTCATGTATAATTATTTAGAAAGAATAAAATTTAATGTACCTTTTCTAACTCCATCTTACTTGGACTTTTCCCTGTATCATTACTGTGCCTGAAAAATAAATTGGCCCAGTTTATAATTTCATTAAAATGTAATTTGGAACATCCTAATCAAAATGTCAATATTCTTTACCTGGGAACTTGTTTTGTTTTCTCTTTGCTCTCATTTACTTCATGTCCATTAACACTTTCTGCAAAACATTAAATAAAAAAAAAAATTTTAAACAGGGGTTATTATTTGGTTTGCATAAACATGTGTATGTGTGAGAAAACGGAAATACACTAGAAAGTTAAAATAAAAACTTCATCTTATACTGACATCTTGACAAAATATTTCATAAATACAAATATCCCTCCAACATTTGTTCACTGCATGAGAGGAGTTCATCAGAGCTAGAAATACCCACAGTGAAATTTGGTTCTGTATCCAAATAGAATGCAAAAATTCAAGTATTCCAATATTATTCAGGAAAGTCACTTCAGGACAGGAAAGAGAAACCTGGAGGTTTACAGATAAAGATATGAGAGAGTGTTTTATCAGACTGGCTGCAGGACAGAAAAGGTATTCTTCCTCTTTTTGCCAGAGATTATAAAGCCAACAATTTAAGGTAAAATATTTTTATAATTTCTTTTCATACATATTGGAAACTATAGAAAAAAGGTTAAATTCACACCCTGCATGTATGGCCAGTTAATTCAAACAACCCAGCATTCCTGAGTTTACACCTATTGCCCAAATAACTAGACCTCAATATGTGACTATCAACACATGATACCATCAATTTCCAGTGCATGGTTGGCAGCTCCAGTAAAATAAGTCATCTGTGTGGCCTCGACCTCTGCCTCGGCACTGATGATCTGCTGTGCCACAGCCTCCACGATGGGCATCACCATGGCAGCAGTAGAAGTGTTGCTAAGCCACATAGATAAGAAGGCGGTGCTGCTCATGAACCCCAAGGTCAGCCTGAAATGAGAAAGCCCTCTAGCTTAATTAGCTCTGTATTTAACTGTAAAGCATTTAAGTTTTTCAAAACATAGAAAGTTAAGGTTCTGCCCAGATGGTGAACTCCAAGTGCAGTTTATAGCCAGGTAGAAATCAAAATGGTGATTGTAAAAGTGGAGTTAAGAGATTTTTCTTCCAGGAAATTGTAAGAAGTTCCTCTCCACAAACAGAAATATGATTAAACTTATGATCAAACTGCAAACTGTTATGTCATATAACAGTTAGTAATAACACACCAATATTTGAAGTTCTTTATAGATGATTATTTACCTTCAAAGGCTAGAAGGTAAAAATACAACCAAAGTTTGAATGTTGAAAGAAGGGGCCCTTCTTTTTTTCTTTGATCTTTCAGCCATATCTGCTTTACCCAAGAAGGCACAGAGACAAGGAGATTAATATTTATAAAGCTTTCTTTTATTTGTTCACTATTCTAGTTCAATATATGGTGAGCGGAGAAAATAGCTAAGATCACTTCCTAGAAAGAGGTTTCAGAATTTTCTGCATGTTCTATTATTTCTGCTCTCCTGGCTCTGACATCATTCCTCTGTTTTGTCAAGAACTGGATGCACCGCACTGTCTTTCCTTATAAATAGAGTAGTTCTTCTCCCTTCAATACTGACATACGTAATTCCAGAGGACTTTAAACCATGTCTATAAACTTTCAGAACCACACTAGGGAAAAAAAGCCTGAAGGAAGAGGCCCTAGAAAATCCTTTAGGCACACATCTTTCCATATAGCCATATGTGAAATTCTCTGACTCCCTTTTAAAACGTTATCTATGAGAATAATTCCACACTGTAAGTTTGAAATTGAGATAAGATGAATATTTTTTATGCATAAAACAAAATAATAGAAAACTATTTAGAAATCTGATTAAATAAGAAATAATTCTTAATAGAAAGGTAACTAGAGACCCAACTCCTAAAAAAAAATGGAAAAACCCAGCCAGGTGCTGCAACGAGCACCTGTAATCCCAGCAGCTTCTGGAGGCTGAGCAGCAGGACTGCCCACAGCCTGAGTCTGAGGTTGCAGTGAGCTGTGACAACATTGCACTCTGCTCAGAGGCATAGGGTGGGACTCTGTCTCAACAACAACAGCAAAACAAACAACAACAACAACAAAAAACAAAGAAATAAAAAATAAGCAAGGAAATAAAAAAAAGAAAAAGGAAAACTAGAAACACTTTTAATTTAAGGCATTTGGTAAGACATGAAATCTTACTGTTAAAAATGTTAGGATCAGATAAAGCTTTTGTATGGTGAAAATGCCTTAAATTGAAAAGTCACTAAGTGGCACAGTGGATAGGACTCCTACCCCACTGTGCAGTGCATCATCCCGTCCCCTAAAGTCAGTGAGCAGATGCTCAGAAGAAAGAGATATATTCCATAGCACCCCAGGAGGCAGGGAGCACCATCAAGAGAAGCTTTAATCACACATATGCTATAACATTTTTAATTTTAAAAAATGGTTTAATTTTTTTCATCTGAGCAACTGACTTTCTTTTGTATTTAACAAAACAAATTTATGTCATAAGTGATGAACACAGAAGTGGCTTTGGCCTAGAATAAATTATGCAACAGAGGTCAATGCAACATTCTTATTGTCAAAGAAAGGTGAAAAGGGGAAAGAACCATCTAAGGCTTTAAAGCAAAATGACACCACGCAAATGATACAGCGCTGGAAATTTTCTTTAGCTTACATTCATGTTCTGAACAAGAGGTAGAATAAAACCAAAATAGCTGATTAATTTCATGAAAAAAAGAATTCATTTCAGGGGAAGCAAATTGGTCAAATGAGTAATTTCACATTCTATAGATCAAAAATCTTAACTGATGATTGTTTCACTTTGCAAAAGTTGATTGTTAAAAAGTGTTCACCTTGGACTCTTTCTCCACACAATTGCGATTTGTCGGTAATGTCTTTGCTTTGATTCTTAACATCCTCCCTGATGATAAAGGGTGGTCTTCAACAAGTTCTGAATGTGTAATCAGCCAAATAAACAAGATAGGCCTGAATCTACTCTGAAGTCTATCAATCTTATCTGTTGAGGTCCAAGGGTTCCCTCAGCTTTGACTTCTATGGTGTGTAAAAGGTGAGTGACTTGCATGCACTTATTCAAATCTCTCTGCAGGTAGACCTGCAGTGAAAGGAACAGTGGAGTTTTTTTTTCCTCCTATAACTCAAGTACACTTTATATCACTTTTGTATGTGCAAAGGATAAGAAAGTCATGAATTATACGGTGATGCAAACAATTCTTTGGACATGCATTTCTTATTTGGCTGTTTGCTCTGAACAAAACATGATCTGTTCAGAATGTCAACTGAAAGCAAGTGAATGCAGGACTCACCATGCAGGCTCCACACCCACCATCATCACCATTCTCAGGGCAATCCTTTTATGCAAATTCCATTTTTCTATTGATGTTGCTAAACAGATGACTCCAATCAGCAGTAGGTGAAAATCTTTGAAATAAGCAGATGCCACCTGTGATTTCAATTAAACTCATAGTTATTCACATGGAGTTGGGTGGGAGAACACTGCACAAGAAACACATTATTACGCTGCTCTTAAATTTGAACTTCAAGTACATAATCTGTCTATTTTGTTGAGAAAAATGTAGACGTGTTTGTATTCAAACACGTTCTGTATTCTTACCCAGAAATAGTGTTATGTAAAAATATACAGAAAATAGAGTACTTAGGGTAGTGGATTATTGAATAAGTGTGTAACATCAAACAAGCCTTCTGTGTCCTGGTTTTTCCAGATGTGAACTGGGGTCAATCTATTTATGATCCTGTGGTAGAATAACAATAACTGCGATTTGGAAAAGGCTTGAATCAAGATCCAACCTACCAATACCTTCTTCACCACCCATTATGCTGTAGCTATACAGTCTCTCCATTTATTAAATGGTTTTACCTTCAAATTATATATTATGAAACAAATATCTAAAATGAGGGCCAACTTGTTTAAGCTATTTTCAAAGACTAACCATTCAGAGATTAGTAAAGTGTCCAGTCACCTTTAAGCAATCATTTGCAGCAGTATTTCCCAAAGAAGGCTCTGAAATAGGTTAGGTATATAATCTTTTTTTTTTTTTTTTAATTACATTTAGAAAACATAGAATTTTGAAATGCTAATCTTTTTTTTTTTTTTTTTTTTTTTTTGCAGTTTTTGGCCGGGGCTGGGTTTGAACCCCCGACCTCTGGCATTTGGGGCTGGCGCCCTACTCCTTTGAGCCACAGGTGCCGCTTTTTTATTTATTTATTTTTTTTGCTGTAGCTTTTCTCAAAACCTTTATAATAGTGTATATTGTCATTCTCAAGGAGTGGGATATCACATATTGCATAGTTTTCCAAACTTATTTAATCATTACAAGTTTATTTCTATCTCTTTTTAGTTGGAACACTTCACAGAACTGCTTTTCGAGAGAACTTACTGTAGGAAATACTTGACTAAATCTAAACACAAAGCTGTGCTTTGAGGAAAGGCTCAGAGCAGGAAATATCCCCTTAAAAATCAAATAATGTCTAACAGAAGAAATGGAAGTGTTGGGTCAAAACCATCCTAATGTTAGGAAACCATGAAGGAAAATGAAAATAAATTCTATTTTTTGGTATAATATTTTAAATTGTGTCTGCATTTTAAATATAGTTTACAAAGCTTGGTTTCCATGAAAGGCAAAAAAAAATTAATAATTACCTGTTGAAATTAAAGGTAGACAAGTGGATAACTTACGTGTGTTTTTATACAAATGTAATTTATGATGTTTTCAAAGTTTTATTCATCTCTTTATATTTTGCAGTGATCGGGTAATAGAAAATACATGATTATTATCAATTTTTTATTATTTCATTCACATGAAAAAAAACATCTGCTATGCACCAAAAATGTTGTAAGGGCAAAGGAATAAATGTCTTATATATTTTTTCCTCTTTGCGTATCTTCAGTTCTCAAATATCAAGCCTTTCTAAATAGATCCCACTAATTTTCTGTATCATGGAGCCCTATTTTTTTAGTAGCATATCATGTTACACAGATTCTGGTCATTTACCTGCTGGTTATTGGTTTTCCCTATCGTACTACACATTCTGTGAGGACCAGGACCTGTTTTGTTCACCCCTGCATATTGGGCATATAGCACAGTCTTGCACAGAGTAAGAGAGCTCAGCAAATAGTACTGAATGAATGAGGGAGTGAGTGAGGGAGGGAATGAATAAGCTATGGTCTCTGAGCGTCTAAACCGCAGTTGCTTACACTGTGCCCCCACCTCCTGTTCTTCTAACTCTTTCAACCCTTACCCTAGGTATAAGTTATTTATCAATTGACTACTATTTACAGATTTCTGAGCCATTATTTTTTTCTCCCTGTTTCTATTCCTGAATTGAATTTTTCTTTTTTGCCTGCTTTGAAAATTAGTTTTTCCTCTGTTCTTCTAAAGCTGGTATTCTACAGGCTTCTGTCCATAGCCTTTTTGTTTTATACATCCAATGGCTGAATTTTAAGAATTCAACTTCTATTTCTAGAGGACCAAAATAATGTCTGGCATCTATATGGTAGCTACTAAATATGTATCTGTTAAATGAATGCTGACTACACCAGGATCTCTATATTCAGACAGATATGTCTTCTGAGTTTCAAACTGGTGTATCCAACTGGTCATTTCCATTTGAATATTCTACAACATACCCAAATAACACTCCTCATCTTCTTACTCTCCATCATTCTAACAAGCCCTTCCTCTTATACCCCTATTTGTGGTGAATGAAACTTCTGTATACTTAGTTGCCCGAGCCAGAAACCTAAGGGTCAGCTGTGATTCCTTTTTCTCTTTCAGCATGCATGTATTAGTCATTACGCTTTATTATTCTTATGTCTTTCGTAGCTTTATTAAGGGCTTCACTGTTCCTCACCTGGCTACTGTACGATCCGTCTTTATCTAATTCATCCTCTAACCGTCATAGTAACTTTTCTAAAGTATGAATTTGATCACGTAATGCCTTCATACATTCCTTTAGTGAATCTCATGTGCTAAAGAAAAATCCCAGTGTTCTTTCTTAACATGGTACACAAGATCCTTTGTCAACCGTCCCACTTCACCTCTCTAGTCATTTTACTGATCCATACTGCTTTTTCCTAGTTCCCCAAACACAGAAATGCTTTAACACTTGCTTGTAATTCAACCTAGAACGACCCTTTCCTCTTGCTTTGATTGCTCTTAATAGCCCCTCATGGAGTAACTCAGATGTCAGTTCTTCCAACATCCCTTCCCTAAGACCTTAAACTGCTATGAACGATATCCTCCTTTCTTATAGCACATTTAATCTATATAATCATCATTTCTTCATTTATCTGTCCCCTTTGGTACATTAGGCATATACTAAAAGCAGGCTGTGTCTTATTGACTGTCATATATACAGCCTTAGCCCTTACCTACACATATTGGCACTCAGTAGATGTTGGATTAATAACTGCCTAGACTCAATGAGTTTACAGGTTGTTAGATGAGCTGTTTCTGGTCCCTATCTTAAACATTGTTATTATTGTTAAATTTTAAGCCTTTTTAATTTCATGAAGGCAAAAAGTGGAAGCCTAATTTACACATGTATATGTGAAAATTAAAAAAAAAATCCAAAATAAGATGAGAAAAAACAAATTAACAAAGAGTATCATATGTGCATGAGAAATACCTCCGAAGGCAGGGTTGGGATTCAAAGAATAAGTGGAATAAGGGGTAATTTTTTTCTTCTAGGGATTAGGAAGGTTTTATTACAGGACCTTATACTTAAGTTTATTACTGAAAGATGAATGATATTTCAGGGTTTTTTTTTTTTTTTGGCCTTATCTCTTTTGCAATTTTCCTCATGGAAATACACCCCTGTGACTGATATAGTGAGAATGTTGGTATCCCCCACAAATTCATATCTTAGCACCTAATATGAACCTAAGATGTGGCTCCAGCCACATGCCTGGAATTAGTGTCCTTACAAAGTAGGCTTCATGGAGCTCCCTTACTCCTTCCACCACATGATGGTGATGGTATAACAAGGTGCCACCCATGGAGCAGAGAGTTTATATTATTAGTAAGTGATTAGCAAGTGATTAAACACAGAATGAAGTCCAGGACCATGAAATGTTCTTGTTGTAATCTATTCATGTTATCTGAGAAGTGAGTACTTTGTAGGGTCCAGACAGTAAATATTCTAGACTTTGTGAGCCATCTGGTCTCTATTGCAAATTATACAAATTCATTGTTGTGGCACAAAGAGCCAAAGGCAACATGTAAACGAATGGCTTTGGCTTTATTCCAATAAAAATTTATCTTAAAAATTAGGCAGCACACTGGATTTGACCTTCTAGACCCATAGTTTGCTAATTCCTCAAAAGACCATACAAACAAACATGGCCTTCACTCTAAATGAAATTAGTTGTTGAACCTAAGGAGGAATTTTCACATTCTCTATGTTTTCACTCTATTACCTATTCTCTGGTTTTCATGGATATTTACAGAAAAACATTAGTTACCTTTTTTGTCCAGGACATACTAGAAGAAGGTGCTACTGTAAATCACACTGATACATATAACTATTTTCAAGGTAAAATTGGTAAGTCAAGTAAAAGTTCTAAGGAAATTTGAAATCTATTTGCAAAATCAAGGTAAGTATCCTTCTGTCTCAAAGTGGGATTTCGTCAAAAAACATGGACTTCTGCAGCCATAGCACCCAGGTTTTCTCTTAGCTCTGTAATTTACCAGGTGAGCAACCTTTTTGCAATCAATAAAAAGTTGTAAAAATTAACTAGTAACTTTACATCAAGTTTATAAATTAAACAAGATAATTTTTTTTTTAGAAGTGCTTTGTTAGGTATAATGTTGTTTTGCTAAATCCAATGGCTTATATCTAGTTATCGTATTAACTGCCTTATCAGCAGATTTGATACACATGATCATTACCTCATCTTGAAAACACTGCTTCACCCTCCTGGTTTTCCTCCTATCTCAGTAACCTTCTCACTCTCTTTGGCTTGTACCTTCTCTTCTCACTAACTTCTTACCATGGCAGTTATGCAGAGCTCAGCTCATTTTCCTCTTTGCTTTTCTATCTTTACTCATTTCCTGAGTGATCTCATCAAATCTTAGGACTTTAAATAACATCTACATGCCGATGACTCTCAGGTCTATATCTCTGATCAACACTTTCTTTCATGGACTCTGGACTCATTTATAGTCTACTGCCTATTCAGCATCACACTTAGATGTCTGGTAGGTGTTTCAAATGTACATGTCCATCACTGAATCCCCCGTGGCAGACCTTGTCTATAGTAAAAACCAGCTCTGCCCAGAGTCTTTCCCATTTCAATTGATAACAGCTTCATTTTTTCCACTTGGCAGGTCATAAATCTGGGAGGCATCCTTGAATCTCTTCTTTCAATCATATGCCACATTCAATAATTTGGGGAAGTTTGTTGATTTTTACCTTCAAAGCTTATCAATAATATATTCAAGGTCTCTATTACTGTCCCTGGTCTGAATTACCATGTTTCTTTCACGGAGATTGCAATAACTTAGAATATGTATCTCTCTTTCTTCCTTATTTCTTATAAAACAGCCCCAGTAATCCTTTTAAGATCAAAGTCAGGTTGATAATGTCAGTCTTCTGTTAAAAATGCTTCAGAGAGGGGTGGCACCTGTGGCTCAAGGAGTAGGACTCTGGTCCCATATAGTGGAGGTGGCGGGTTCAAACTTGGCCCCAGTCAAAAAAAAAAAAAAAGAAAAAGTGCTTCAGAGGGTCCCGTTTCATTCTGAATTAAAATTGTATAGTGACCTGCTTTGTTCCTAGCCGATCCATTCCCTCCTCACGTTATCTCCATGACATAATCTATAATTCTTCACTTCACTCATTCTTCTTCAGTTGCACTGCAGACATGTGCCTTCACTGGGTATTCCCCTTCTGCAATGGTTATTCCCTCAGATATTCAAATGAAAAACTTCCTCGTTTCCTATAAATCTTTTTTTCAGTGACTCCATCTCAATGAGTCTAACCTGAATATCCTTTTTAAAACTTCCACCCTTTCTGATATCCACTAGTTTATTGCATTTTCCCCCCACCAAAAATTACATTTCTAACTCACTATCCTGTATAACTTATCTGTTTATCAGATATATTGTTTATTGCCTCTTTTTCCCAGTAAAGATAGAAAACTTTTATATGTTTTTATTCATTGATGTATATCTAAGTTCCAAGCAAAGTCCCACCACATAAATATTTATTGAATGACTGGGGATACATGGGATATAATATATATTATACATAAACATATATTTTCACATTCATATGTTTAAAATTTATATGTAAACATATTTTATTGTAATAACATTGATATCAAATTTTCCACGCTGTAAATGTCTTAGCATTTCAGGTTTACTTTGATAGATACAAGAGAAGTTCAATATTTGTTGACATTCTCCAAGTGCCATAATGTGTCCCAGCAAGATACAGGTTTTTAGCACTTGCTGAACTAAGGTTAAAACAATGATGAACAAAGACAGAAGTGTTTAGGGCTCTGAACTTAGCTGAGGTTATTAATGACACATTTGTGACTCAAAGATGCTGCAATAGGCTAGAACGACCATTTAAATCTCTCCAAACAAACCACTTGTGAATATTAAAACTCATAAGAATGTTTGAAATTTAGTTTGCATCACTGTTTAACAGAGATTATTTAGTTTGATTGTTATTACAACCCATGGGCTCTGTGTCATTATCATGTCCCATTACAGATGATAAATAAGAGTTATCAAGAAATGTGCCTAGGATCATAACAAGTAATTAGGGGTAAATAGCAGGTTTTGATCTCAGGCTGTTGGATTAAATCTCTAGATCTTTCCATAATAACCTTTATCTTTGGTCAGCTATTTGTGAATAAAAAAATAAGTTTCCCGCATGGAAAGAGGATCAGAAGACTAAAAAATCAGTTATTTCCACTAAAAGTCCTGAGTCTTTGATTTGCTAAAAGTGCCAATTCAGGTTACTAGGTGAAGAAAGGCACAGAAAGTTTAAAACAAATTCAAGCTGAAATGCTAGAAGGGAGATGACTCATTTACCTTTGCAACACTCAGAATGTTTCTAGAATACTCCATTCACTTTTGTCAATATACAAATAATATTAGGTTACATATATTGAGTGTTTGCTATGTAACAGACTTTGCATATATTAACTAATGTAGTTCTTAAGTATCATTGACAAACTAGAGTTAGTTTCATGGAGAGAAAAGAAGATGGTGATGGTGACAGAGCTGGAGGTGGTAGATTTGGGCATGGGAGTTCTGGACCAGAGAGACTCAAGGTGGAAAGAGATAAGAAAGTAATAATATTAATTTTCAAATCCAAGCAATACTATCATGCAAGAAAAAAGAGAAGGTCTAATTGTGGAATCCTAAATGTTAGAAAAATATTTAGTGTGTCAAAGTGACTGAGTTTTAGACTTAGGTTCAATAAAGGTGATTTGCTTAAGAGTTAAAACTATTCAAAAATGGTATGAATTTCTTTGAAGGATAATAGAAGCCCACAACCTAGAGAGTATTTAAGCATTTTCTGAATGATCCTGTCTATAAGAGACATTATGGAAGGGGTCCATGTCCTAGGTGAGAGTTGACCCAGTAAAACTCCTTTCCCAAGTTTGAGATTTAATGATTATTAAATTAGCCTGAGGCCAGCACTTTTGGGAATAAAAGAATTTTGGGCAGGTACCTTCAGCTGGAGTGATGCAACTTTTATTGGCACCTGTGATTTTGCTGCCTCTTGTTAGGCCTTTGTATACCAGGAAGAGGTAGAGAGATATATCTTTGTCAGCTCCCACCACGCCCGACCTTCCTAGGTACTTTTTTCTTTCTGTTTCCCTCTAGTGCTCCTATATGTGTGCCCTCTCACAAAGCTGCTTGCTACAGAAATGCTTCATTACTCCAGTGAACTTCATTCTACCTCAGCCTTTTTTTCCCCCCTTAAAGTTAATTTAATCAGTTTTTTGTTATTAAATCATGAGAGATAAAACTAACTGTTAAACTATCCCTGGAGACAGAACCATCTAAGACAGTAGCACTGGGATTAACAATTTGACATCCAATTTTTGAGAACTTGTCAATCATTTCTTTTTATATTCCCTTTATTTAAATGCACATAGCACACTGGTGCATTTAAGAAACATCATAGAGAACAGATCTCAGATTCCATGATGTGACAGCATGTCAGTCTGGGGACAGGAGGAAATGAAGGACAGCATGGGCCAAATGCTCTTCCAAATTGATGATGATAAGAAGAGGGTCAAGATAAAGATGAAAAGGAAAATGCAGTAAGAAAAGAGGAGCAGAGAGGATTAAAGATGCAAAAAGATGGCATGTGCTCCAAAACAGAGAAGAACAACACAAAAATAAAGAAGAGAATGGCCCCTCTAACAGGAAGAACTGTAATCAAGGGTAAGTTAGAGTGGAAATTCCCCACCCACATTAAAGGTGAGCCTCAAGATAACAATGCTGAACCCAGGCAAAAGGCAGAAGTCCAGAGGTCATAAATGGCAGTGACTGGGCATGTTGAACTCAACATCCTTCCTGATAAAGTTTCAGCTGTGGTTTGGTGGTTGGAGACTCCATGGACATGGATATTTCTGGTTTCAATACATTTCATGCTTTTAGTGAGAAAATAAATCCATTTTCTGCAGATGGGTACCCATAGATGGTATAAAGGTATGCCTTTCAGCATGACTGAACTCCTCTCAGCAAGAACAAAATGGAAATAAACATGAAAGTTACTGTGACTTTATATTTTAAATGGTTTTTCTGAAAAAGAGCATGACGAAGCTCTTTCTTCATTAAAAACAAAAAAATTTTTTCCATCACTATGAGGCCAAATTCTGCTGCACAGAAGAAGCATACACAGAAGGCAAAGAGGTTTCCTCACTTGTTGGGAGCGAGGCACTAGGTAGAGATGTCATGTCAGTGACAGAAGATGACGCATGTGACTCAAGAAGGTGCAGCCCAGAGGGTCTGTGTTCCCTGAATCTAGATGCATGTGCAGAATTCCTAAGTCAAGAAACAACTGGAAATTTGGGGGACTTATGTGGAAGCTTTATCAATGGGACCATTGCTTCCTTTAAACACAACTCTTTTTCCAGTGGAAATTTTTGCACAAATAAGGCATCTGCTTTTGATGAACATTTGCAGGAGAACTTACCTCCTTAGAAGACATGATCCCAAACATGGGGAATAATAAGCCAGGCAGCAAAGCTGTTACTGACAGAGGCAAAGATTCCGTGAGCCAAAGTATGGCCACAACGAAGAGAGTGTAGGCACATTCTGCTTCCTGGAAAGGACACAAGGTGAAATAATGAGACTTGGGAAGTCATCGTTCACATCATAGCTATGTTTGCTGGATGGAACCGTGCTGCAGAGAAAATGAGAAGCTCTGAAAACCTCTGCATCTTTGAGTAGCTAGAAAATAGTTATGTCTTAGGGGTTCTAAGGGCCAAAATGTAATAACATGGAAAATAAAAAACAGAAAAGAATTCCCACTCATAAATGCTTTTACACATTTCCTTCAAAACAGATAACATTATGTTGGGGTCCCGCCCGAGAGCAGCATCCACTGAGACCTGTGGAAACTGGCAGCAGTTGACTGAAGAAACACAGAGTTAGAAGCTACAGTAAAGACAGACAAGAGACATAGCTCAGGGTTCCATTGCTGTGGGATTCAGGAAATGGTCCAGAATATTTGCTCCACTCTGATTTTATTGAAGTCTGTTTGCTCAGAGGGTAAGACGAGGGAGGGAACAAAGACATCAGCAGTTTCTCAGATTGATGGTATCAGCTCTTATTATTATTATTAACCTTAAGGGTAGCCTTCAGAAATCTGAAATCTGAGCCTTATATTGGGAGAGCCTCCTGCTTAAGGTTTCTCACACACACAGATTTCTAGGGAGGTGTTAAGTTCTGCTAGTTCTCTGTGGAGTAAAATGCCACCGGCATTAATCTCCTCTGAGGGATCCGTGGGATGGGGGCATTTTCCTCCCATCACCACCACAGAGGATTTTCCTCTGCTATAAGGGATATTAGCTCTTCTGCCCATATCTCAGGGCTCGAGCTACTCCCTTAGTCTCTGCTCCAGGCAAATGCAAATCTCCACAATGGGTATCTGCTTTGCCTGTTTAATGGGCAGGAAACACCCAGAAGGTGTATCTTTTCCAGGACATTGTCATAGCCTCTTCTATGACCATTATTCTCCTCAGAATGCTCACAGACCCAGTAGGGGTGTTTGTAAGCTATGTCCCAACAGGCTAGAATTTTAGAAAAGGCAAGAAGCTTGCTAGCAATGGCTAGCTTAAATGTAAACTAGCTAACTTTTCTTTGTTCCGGCTCACCCAGCTTACTTTTTAGTTTTCCTCTTTTTCTGGGGATGCTTTCCCTTGCCAAGTTTGGGATCTTCAGTCCCCATTCCCCCAGCACATTATATAGTCAATTTTCTGTGCTCATGTCATGAGCGTGTACACTCTATGTGTATATTTATTTATACATGTATGTGCATATGGGTGTTTTCACTCATCTTCACTCAGCCTATACAATGTACTTCCAGAGCTACTAGAGTGCCGAAATAGTCAGGTTACAGCCTTTCCCCAGGGCAGGACACCTTCTTTCTAATTGCATTCCTTGATGGGAATGACCCAATTTCTGATTGGGTCTGACCCATGCACACTTGTCGTCCTCTGGTCCTTACTAAAAGGGAAAGGAAAAGTTTTCCCTAGGGATACTATGCCTAACACTCAGACTAATACTCTGTCTCAGAGAAAAGGCAATGATAAGGTACGTGAGCTGTGATTCCATAGCACTCTACTAAGAGCAACATCGTGAGACTCTGTCTTAAAAAAAAAAAAAAAAGTGTAGGTTTCTGTTTTAGGACACTGTTCAGTGGTTACATTTTATTATTATATTTGACTTACATAGACAAGATTATATGAAATCACTCAGAATGTGCCAAGTGATCGATAAAGGTTGGCAGCTATCACGTGCCTCTGCTTTGCTCTCACACTGCTTACTCTCTGAAAATTTTAAGTTGTGCCTGAAAAATTCACAACAACTCATTTGGGTTAAATGAGTTCTTTTACTTACAGTTTATACAATGCCTAGTTCTGCTTCCTCTGATTCACCTACCTCTGGACAGGTCCTCTGGGCTGGTGTCGCCCAACATCGCTGCACCTTCAGTGGGTTTCTAAGAAACCTTAACAAGCCGGCCTGATGCCATATCGTTATTGTGATATCTTTTGAAGAAGAAAGAATAAAGGCATTTTGATGTTGACAGTTTTATACAGAGTCTACATCTACAGTCTTGACAAACAATAAAACAGCAAAATATAGCTGAGCTTTGGCTGAATCTTCCTGAACTGCTCTAGAGAGAATTCGTGAATACGAGCTTCATTTAAAATGCCGATGTAAAAGAAAGGTTGTGCATTTTCTCTAAATGAGAACATATGGAGAACGCCAAAGTTTCTCCTTATGACTTGACGTTTTCTATCATCCTTGTAAGATCCTAGGTTTCCAAGACAAAAGGGACCCTTTTCTATCTTGCTCTCTAATTGGGAGGTCCTGTCTATTCCTCTCTCATTTTACTTCTCACATCCACTCCTCTGCCTCTATGCCACCCCACCACAGCAAGGCTGTTCCCAAACAAGATCACTTCCCCGAATCCATTTTGCTTTTATCATTCCCCTACATAAAGCTAGGTTAAGGGGCTAAGCCACCCCTTAAGCCCTTACTCCCCTACATAAAGGGGCATTCCCCTACATAAAGCTAGATTAAGGGGCTAAGCCACCCTGATGGAGCACCAACCTATAAAGATTAACTAAAACATCAGAAAAACAGGTACGATACTTGGCACTAGGTAATTTTGTTTGCCCCGTCGAACCCTTGCTGCACTGTTGAACATTCTCATTAAAGTGGGTCTACTTTAGCTAGAGAGTCATAGTTGCCTCAGATGGGGCAAATTTGAAGGCAAAACAAAGAGCAAAATTTCAAGTATTAAATTTTTAGCTTTCTTGGACTTCTTTCACATTTTAAGTAGGGCAACTCTGACTTAGAGCAATAAGAAGCTGGTGACTTTCATTTGCTTATTGAAAGCGATTTAAAGTCCTCATTTTGTATTCAAAGCCACCTATAATAAGTCTTAACTCAATACTTCCTGACATTAGCTCTCTGTTCCCAGAGTCGTCTTTACATGTCTTCTGCATATTTAAGTTCTAATCCTTGTTCCTCACCACGTATACTTTTTTAAAACTCTAATTCGTAAACTTCAGCCAAGCGTTATACTAGTAAGCCCCCACATACTCTCCTGTGCTAGTTTCTATTGTGCCCGTATTTTGGACCCTTTGACCTTGTTACATGGAGTGGATGAAGCAGTTACAAACTGATGGCCAGGACTATTGAGAAAATTCTATTTATTTGACTCATAATTTTGTGTGTGTGTGTGTGTATGTGTAATTTGAGACAGGATTTACAAACCAGAAGATTTAATATAAAAATAAAGTCCTAATTTCTGGCTTCTCTTAAAACCCTGAGGGATTTGGTAACATTGGGATCATGTTCTTCCACGGCAGCAATTCTCCAGCCTCTCCTTCAGTGGTCAGCTTGCGCTCGGCAGTGGTCCCCACCACCACAGAGGTACAACCATACCACTTCGCTCACCTTCCTACCTCCTCAGCTTTTGTCAGCATTTGAGTAAATCTCTGGTAGGAAGAAATACTGCCTGCCTGCTCTGCTGTTCAAGCCTTGCTTCACCATCCCAGAATCAACACTCAGATTGCTCATTTGTCCTTTGACCCCTTTCCCACCCTACCATGTGGCCCTTGAACCAGTTGCATCAGCAGGATCTGGAAGCTTGTGAGAAATGCACAGTGTCAGGCCCTTCTCCTGACACACCAAGTCAATCAGCACTGTCGAGTTTTCCAGATGATTCTTATCCTGGTTAAAGTTTGAAAAGTGCTAAGCTATACCCTTTTCCAGACCTTCCATCTCCTTTAACTCTGGGTCTAGAAACTTGCTTCCAAGTAGTATCCTTCTGCCCAAGCGGAATCCCTGGATTTATAACCTATTTGGAAAACCTGTCCATCCTTCCTTGTGCAGTTTAATTTTATGTCTCCTCCATGGATATTCCCCCAAACACATACATGCATTTCATATTTTTGCATATGAGTCCCAGGGGATTATAATTACAGCTGGCTGTAGAACTGTATCCCTATTGTCCCTGATGGCTGCCTTCTCTAAATTTGTGAAAATTGTCCCATTTTTCCATGTCTGAAGGAAAGCATCTCAAAAGGGCTATAAATGGAAGAAAACAGAATGACTCCAATAGGAGTGCTCCTTATTATTTTTGCTTTTTAGAATTTGACAGATAAAGTCATGTTTATTGTGTGCGGCCCTGAGCTATCTTCTAACCCCAGTGAGAATGGTCCATGTCACAAAGTCTCAAAGCTGCAGATGTCGGCTTCTCAACAACAGCGTGCAAGGTGTTTCTCCACATTTTTTCCAACACTTGATGTCTTTTATCTTTTTTGTATTAGCCATTCTAATGATGTGAGGTGATATCTCATTGTGGTTTTGATTTGCATTTCCTTCCTTCATTTTTTCGTATACCTGTCAGCCTGTATATCTTCTTTTAGAAATGTCTCTTCAGGTCCTGTTCTTATTTTTAAATTGAGTTATATTTTTTGTTAATATTGAGTTGTTTGAGTTCCTCCTACATTTTAGATATTAAGTATATAGTATACACATATTTCTCTTATTCTCTGGGTTGTCTCTTCCTTCTGTTTATGGTTTGATGTACGGAAGCATTTAAGTTCAAGGTAATTCTATTTGTCTATTTCTGCTTTTGGTTCGTAAGATTTGGAGGGCATCTCCAAAAAGTCAGCATCCACACCAATGTCATGGAGCTTTTCCCTTATGTTTTCTTCTAGTATTTTCATAGTTTGGGGTCCTATATTTAAGTATTTAATTTGTTTTGGGTTAATTTTTGTACATGTTGAGAGACAAGGGTCTAATTTCATGGTTCTGCACACGGCTATCCAGTGTTCCCAACGACATTTACTGAATAAACTGGCCTTTTCTCCATTGTGTGTTCTTGATGCTTTTATTGAAAATTAACTGATATAAAAGTGTAGATTTATTTCTGTGTCTTCTGTTCTATTTCATTAGTCTATGTGACTGTTTTTATGCTAGTATCCTGCTTTTTGGTACTATAGCCTTGTACTATATTTTGGAGGTATGATGCCTCCAGCTTTGTTCTTTTTGCTCAATGTGAATTTTAGAATCATCTGCATGCTCTCTAATGGGTAGGATTACCATCTGTCCTGGTTTTCTCAGGACTGAGCTGGTTTACACCTGTTGTACAGGTGTCCCTTCTTATTAGCAGCCCTCTTCATTCTAAAAGATGTGCCTCTTTGGCTGATAAATTATACAGACATCCTATTAATAGCCAGAATAGCTCCTTCCTTCAATTTCTGTTCTGTATTTTGTGATCTTTCTTAGTCAGGCTTGGAGTTGTGGGCAGAAAAGAATTCTTTCCATCAATAGTCCTTAGGCATTTAATAACAGAAGTTAAGCCCAGACACGATTCCTAGTATTTTCTTTTAAGGTTATCATATTAAAGTATGCAGGGTTATTTGTTTTGTTTGGAATCAAAGATCTGTGAATATTCTTGATAAAAAGAATAAAAATGCTTAATATAAAGAAAAACAAAAATTTTGTTCTTTCTTATTACATCTGTTTTTAAAAAAACTAATATGAGGGTAGTTTCAGTGAACAGATTATTCTGATGAGGAAGAAAACTCAGAACTTGCCTTTGTTACAATTCAAAAGGGAGCCTGGATACTTGATTTCTAGAAACAGTTTTGAGGTACAGAATAAAATAGTTTCATTTTGTCACTAAAAAATCATAGAGTGATACATTTTCTCAAGCGATAGCATTTGTCTCCTGTTAATCTCTTCCAAATTTTCTCTTCTCCCTCTCTTTATGAAGCTTCTTGACAGGACCCTTACTCTTCAAACATAACTGCCACCCTGTCACCATCATCACATACAACCAGCACAACAACAGAACGATGAGGTCAGTTGTCAAGTTAGAGTGTGGAATCTCTTGAATCTCATGAATCTCTTTCCCCCTTCAAACCACCCCAAAGTATTGTGAATGAATCTCTTTTCCCCCTCCAAACTACCCCAAAGTACAGTGGAAATTATTGATACATCTAATATTTTTATTAGATTTTAGTCAAATTAATATTTTAATCAAATTCTGTTCTAGAGATAGCAACATACTTGAGCATTATGAATTCTTAAACTGAAAGATAGCAACAAAAAATAATGTTTACTTTCACTTTATTTATTTATTGGGAAGGAAAATATAGAAAGAGAAAATAATATGGAATTATGACTACCATTGACCTCACACTTTTAAAAAAAATTATGATTCCTTCTCAAAATAAAGAAACAAAAATGAGAAACAAATCCCAGAAGGTATATATTAGATCGTCTACTAGCTTCTCATTAGAATTGATTACATTGGATTCTTGTTTCTCCATTCTTGTGGTACTTTACTAAGAAGAATATGTTCCAACTCTATCCAAGTTAGTACAAAGATGTAAAGTCTCCATCTTTTATTTATTTATTTATTTATTATTTTTTTTTATTGTTGGGGATTCATTGAGGGTACAATAAGCCAGGTTACACTGATAAGTCTCCATCTTTTTAAATGGGTGAATAGTATCCCATGGTATATATATCTATATGAGAGAAAAATTCAAATCAATTCAATGTGGGGGCCAGGAGAACTAGGGCATGGGGAGAGAGGAGGAAGCAGAGGGATGGGGGTCATGGTGTATGGCTTGGTGTATGGTGTATGTATGGTTATGGGCAGGACACAATTGTAAGAGGGACTTTAACAAATGCGTACCATGTGATCTAATTATTTGTACCTTCAATGAGTCTGAAGCAATTAAAAAAATATCCCAAAGGACTTCCTCAAAAATATTAGTTGTCTGCTCAAAAATTTCTATGCTTCTTGCCACTTTTAAACATTACGTCAAGAAATTCTGCCAACAAATCATATGCAGCCAGAGAGAGGCAGTTGTATAGAAAGCAGAGGGAATTCCAGAAGGTCAGATGAAGTGGAAAGTCACTTAACTCCAATCCGGCTCTGTGTGTCTATACCATGCCTGGCTGGCTCATGCATAGCTATCTCCATCTTTCCCACTGTGAGAAGTTTTTCTCACACTTCCAGAGTTACGAAACTATTATGGGCAGTTTTCATTACCCTACATTTAAAAACTAATTGAAAGTACTAGAAACATTTTAGCAATATAGTTGTTAAAAAAGTTTTCAAAATTATGAAATACTTAGAACACACTTGTACACTTTTTCACATTTAACAGATGTTGACATTTTCCCACAATTGGCTGAATTCTTTAAGTAAATAAAGTGTTCTGCATATAGTTCAGGACTGATAAGGACCACTCCTTCATTGCTTTTTCTGTCTGTCCCCAAAGTTAACCGCTGTCTACAATGCAGTGTGTATCCTTTCCAGCCCATTTTTGTGATTTTCCTGCATGTAGACATGAATACATTAGTAAACAACATGTGGCTTTAAAATTAAATAACATTTGCTCTATATCATTTTGCAACTTGTTTTCTCCAACAGGATTTTATGTATTTCAAATGCATTTATGTTCCTGCATGTAGAACTGTTATTACTTCCTTTTAATTGATATAGTATTATTTGTTATCAATGTGTTACTATTTATTTTATTTTAATCATCAGTATTTTCCTACTGATGATTGTTTGGACTTTTCCCTCTATGTTTCACTATTATAAGGCTGTAAAGCTACGAATATCTTTCTACCTATCACCACATACATGGATATGGAAAGGGGATTTTCTAAGCTAGAGTGAAAAATTAGCAGTGGAATTTCTGGGTGGAAAGTGTCTGTTTGGACATGACTAGGTATTACGTATTTACTATCCAAGATGGTTGTTCTAGTTTATGTTAGCACCAACAATGTCAATGGTTCCATTTCACCAAATTTAGTATATTGGATTACTTTTTTTACTTGACAATATGATGGTGTGAAAAGTTATTTAATTTGCATTTGCTTGAATACCAGTGAAGTATTTTTCATGGTTATAACATAATTATTTCTCTTTTGCAAATTACCGATTTAAAGTTATTTTCCATTTCTCTGTTGGGTTGTTTGCTGCTGCTTCTTCTTTTTTTTTTTTATTGTTGGGGATTCATTGAGGGTACAATAAGCCAGGTTACACTGATTGCATTTGTTAGGTAAAGTCCCTCTTGCAATCATGTCTTGCCCCCAGAAGGTGTGGCACGCACCAAGGCCCCGCCCCCTCCCGCCTCCCCTCTCTCTGCTTTTTCTCATAAATTATGGAGTTATTTTTAGATCCTTAATATTCTTTCCTTATAAATTACGTATTTGTAGACATTTATCTTAGTCTCTAGCTTGTCTATGAAATTTGCTTTATTATATCTTTGGTTGAAAAGAGGATTTTAATCTTAATGCAGTAACTTTTCTGTTATGTTTTATGTTTTTACTATCTTGCATGAGAAAATCTTCCTATTTTATACATTTTCACAGTTTTCTAAAGTTAAAAAATAATTTTAAGTGTTGGCCTTTAATTGACTTATATAGGGATCTGGTATGTAATTTTTTCTCTAAATAGACTAAGTTCTCTGGCTTTTTATATTGAATGGTTCATCTTCTACCTACTAATTCATGTTGTTAACGTATTTCCTATGCTGAATTTCCACAAATAAATTTCTACATAAATGCTTCTGTACCCTTATTTTCCCTCCCCATTTCCCACTACCACTTGCTAAAAATCAGTTCTTGCAGAATTATCATGCTCTTTCAATGTTTATACCTTTTATTTTTATTTTTTATTTTGGTAGTTTTCCTAATATTTACTTTTTTATTATTAACTCATAGCTGTGTACATTTAAATAAGCTTTACAATCTGTACAGCAAATCTCTTGTCTTACATTTTTCTCAAACTTGTCTTGAAAGTATTAGGCTTTTATTCTTCTTTTTGAATTTTCAAAAAGTACAGTTTAAGTTGGAAACTATTTAGATTTTAACTCGAATAGAATTTATAGAGTAATAAATAGCCTTAAGTATTTTCATCTATAAACTTCTCTATTCATTTGTATGTTCATTAAATGTCTTCCATAATATTTTGTGGGTTTCTCCACAAGGGTCTGTTAGATATCTACCTAACAAGATATCTGTTAGGTATCTTCATTATTGTTGAGAATGAGATATTTATTTAATTATTACCCTTTTGAAGAGATTTTTATTTCCTTTTGTGCTATGTAGCTTTAAAATTTCTCCTTATCTCTGATCTGAAGTTTAATTTATGATGTGTAAATATGGATTAAAATTTAATTAAATTGTTTGCATTTAGAAATGCATGAGACTCTTCTTTAATTATGGAGAATTCAGCCATTATTATTTTGAATATAGTCTCTCCTTAATTCTCTTTTTCAAGAATAGTTTTATGTGGTTGGTGACATTCTGATTCATTCTTCAGATTATTCTCTCACTTAAAAATATCTCTTAATTGGGCGGCGCCTGTGGCTCAGCGAGTAGGGCGCCGGCCCCATATGCCGAGGGTGGCGGGTTCAAGCCCAGCCCCGGCCAAACTGCAACAAAAAAATAGCCGGGAGTTGTGGCGGACGCCTGTAGTCCCAGCTACTCGGGAGGCTGAGGCAAGAGAATCACGGAAGCCCAGGAGTTAGAGGTTGCTGTGAGCTGTGTGACGCCACAGCACTCTACCCGAGGGCGGTACAGTGAGACTCTGTCTCTACAAAAAACAAAAAACAAAAAAAAAAAAAAAAAAATCTCTTAATTATTCTGTCTGATATGTCAGATGAATTCCTAGTGTTCTGTCTCAGTTCACTGATAATATCTTCACATATACTTGTTTAAAGTTTATTTCATCTTGTACTATACTACAACAGACAGAGTGTGGCTATAAGATTAATGATAGCTATAAAGCTCACTCAAAGCTTCTGCTTCCTAGAAGCTACATTAGTCTAGCTACTCACTGACACTAGATGTCACCTGGTATGTCACGCAGGAGGGTTGACATTATGTGTCACTTAGCAACGTGATGCACTTTGGCCCAGAGATTTTCAAGGCTGGCCTGAGGATTTCAAGGGGGACAAGACCACCTCAGCACAGATACAACTTTCATAAACGAACAAAAAGAGCTTACCCTTATAAGAATAGTTAAACACTTTTTATGGAAGAAACACTTGATAACTCACCAAAGCCAAATATGGGTGTAAAAAAGGGAGAACAACTTTTCAAATTCTGAGAATTGTCTTTGGATAGAAACCTTCTGGGCAGTGGTTCACCTAACTATATCTGGCCTGCTTCTGCTGTAAGTGCTGCGGGAATAAATAAATTGCTAGAGCATTATAGATGGTCTCTAAAACTCATCTCTGATTCCACCTGAGCCAAAGGGCAGAAGTGGTCCCTAGGGAAGCTGGCTAACAGGACCACCTGATACCTCCAAACCGAACATCTGTTGAAGTTTCTTGTTTTTTGTTGTTTTTCAAATTTTAGGGGCCAAATTTTTCATTGCCAGAGTATCTAACTCATTTTTATTTTCACCTGTTCTTGCTTTATATTTCTATTTTTAAAAATAATTTGGTTCTCTTTTTGTGGATTTTTTTCTTTCCTGACTTGCTAATTTCCCCAATATTTTTGTTTCATCTAAGTTTATTTTGTCAGTCTTTCTTAATTATTTTATTGTCTTTTGAAATCTTATTTTCAAAACCATCTGAGTGTCAGTTGTTTTACTTTCTTGTTTTCTCCTACACTCATTGTTCCTGATCTAGCAGTTTCACAGTCGCTTCCATTCAGCCCTTACTTCCCTGTCTGGGTGGGTTTCGTGTCAGCAGCCTGGAGTCCCTTTCCTGCCAGGATAATACAGATTCGGTGATCTAGCTGGGTCAGGTAGCTTGGCGGGAAGTCCTGGCTAGAGGCTGGAGAGCGTCTGCTTCCTAGAAGCTACATTAGTCTAGCTACTTTTTGTTTGTTTGTTTGGTCTTTTACAGCTTTGAAAAAAAACACTGTCCAGCTTTTAGTATCTGGCACTGAATTTGACTCTAGCCCCAGAAAAATGTAGGAGTACTTTAAACCACAAGTTCTCACTTTGAAGTCACTTATTTGCTTTTCTGACCCATTTTGACCTATAGAAATGTTCATTTTATTTGTGTTTAGAGTCGAGAAAGGGCTTCAGGAGGGGGAGACTTGGTTGTATAAAACCTTATCCAGATTGTTGATCATAGGCTTTATAGATAGAAAAACTTATTTAAAATGTAAGAATATTTTCCAGGGAATGAGATACATCTGTTTTCTGACTTATGATTAAGTCATTGGATGAGAAAATAACATTCACAAACGCTGTACATGCCAGATGCAATATTTGATGCCCCACACCACTTATTTCATACTCACCAAAATTCTATCGGGTAGATTTTGTAATTCCATATTGAACTAAGGTTCAATGATCACACTGCTAGTACATGATAGAGTTGGGATAAAATTCACATAAAAACTCCCAGGGATTCTATAATGTGTTTTTCAAATTTACAACCTATTCTTCATCCATGAACCAGTGCCCAACAAAAAGTATGTGCTCGATAATATTTGTTTAGTGAATGTCCTTCTTCTTCGTCTTCTTTCTACTGTTATTTTTATTCATATATCTTGATCCATATATAAACAGGCATAGGCATAAGATTCGTAGCTTAAGAGCTCCTTTCTCTTTCCTCATTCCCTTTTCTTTTTTCACCCCAGCACTGGATATCTTGATACTCACGCCAGTGGGTGACGTCTCTACATTTTTCCCAGATCCCTTATCTCTCTTGTTGATAATCAGTATCGGAACTAAAGTGTTTACCTGTCTAGGCTAATTCCCCATTTCTGACCTGCCCGCTTCTCCAGCTCCCATTGAACAATATCACAGTCTTATCAGGTCTTAACGACCTCAGCCAAGTGCAACCAGGGCACTTGCTGGCAGGGACAGAAAAAGCAAATAAAACTATGACTAGGAAATTTGGATATTTATTTTTGTTTTTCCCCTCACAAAGCTCTGACTGCCAAATTATCTTGGGGAATGTGGCTGATTATATTTAAAAATCACCTTGGTTCTCTTTTAAATTATAGCCCCACAAAGAAATGAAGTATAAATTCAGTTTTAAAATACTGGCTTTTTTTTTTTTTATCCCTTTCCCCTTTTTAAATGACACACTCACTGATATTAGGGAGTAATTTGGCTGATGAATTAGTACAGATGTGGGTATGATCTCCCAGCACAGCGTGAAGAAAGCAGGACCAATCACAGGCCTCACTCTCTGCAACTGATTTTCTAAGGACAACACAAAGCAATTAAGAAAGGAAAAAAAATCATGCATTCTCAATCTGTGTATGGCAAGAAAAACACTATTATTATTTGGCAGCACCTGTAAAGGGCTTTGCATGGTTCTTGATACTCCCATCCCCTTCACGAGCAGTGATTTCTCAAGACTCAGTCCATGTTAATTGCAAAGCCTAAAATGCTCTGAAATAGCCTCATCTTGGAAGATGGAATAAGAAGGCGATCAATTACAAATTCAAGGGGAAAAAAATCACTAGCATTTCTTGATAGTTTTTAGCCCAAACAGGTAGCAGTGAAAGGCAATTAGTAGCCCTAGAATGGAAACAACCAGGAAAAATTTTACTCCTCCCTTTCACTCATTCTCTCCAGCACCCACAACGTACTATTTCCACACACCATGCATACAGTGGAGCTGGGGCAAAAATAGAGATCACCTAGTTCTCAAATCTGACTGTGATAGAAATGCAGTCCATGAATTAACTGCTTCAGAACCACCCAGGGTGGCATCTCTTAAATGTATAGCATGTTTGGTGAACGTATAAAAGAAAAACTCAATGGAAATGGAGCAGGCGGGAGGGGCAGAAGAAGCTATGCACACACCAGGGACACAGTGCATACTATCTGGGCGATCAGCGCCCTCGTAACTTGACTCAAACTGCACAAAAGCAATTTATATAACTGAAACAGTTGTACCCCTGCAATATTGCAAAACAAACAAACAAACAAACAAACAAAAACCAGTAATGCCTCCTGTACTTTCCATGGTAAGAGGTTGTGATTTTATACAAGTATCAAAGTAAATCTGGGGCAACTGAGCTACAATCTTGAAAATTTTTGAAAATAATCTTGTTCATTTTATAGATGAGAAAATGAGTCAAGGGCAAGCATGCCAGAATCACTTGAGGAACTTTGTAGACGATGCTATGGAAGTCAAGGCAGCCTAGGCTGTGCTGTGGCAAAACTCCCCAAATCTTAGAAGCTTAAAATAACCACAGGTTATTTCTTACTCATACTATTTGTCTGTCATTGGTAGAGGTTACTCTGTAATCCAGGCTAAAAGAGGCCTCATCTCAATGCATGCGTTTGTGATTCCAAATGCAGAAACAGGGGAATAAGGCAAACACAGCACAGGTGTTATAGCATCTGATATAGATAGCATTAAAAGAGGCAATGACTTCTATGAACTTGGGAGTCAGATAGGTTTGTGTTCAAACCCTCTGGCTTCTTGGATGGACTGTGTGCCTTTAGGCACATTTCTTAACCTCTTTGAGTTTCTGTTCATCTACAAAATGGAAATAATATTGGCAATTTGTAATAGTAGTTATGAAGCTCAGCATTGGCACATTTATTAATATGACCAAATGATAAATAAAAATACAGCATGAAAGCAAAGAGGAGCTTTGTAGAAGAGACACCTTCCTGTTTCGCCCACACCTGTTGTGTTCCTTCATCGTTCTTTTCACGCTATTGACTTCCCGTCCATCTATCCAATACTTTCCCCTGTGTCCTGTCCTTCCCACCAGCTCCAGCTTTAGCCCTACATCCTTGTGCCTGGCAAGATCATTCATTCATCATCCATCCATCCATTCAGCAGTTATTGACTATCTGCTCTGTGACAAGCATTGTGTTTGGTGCTGGACGAGACAGAAACTAAGCAACATGCTCCATGTTCTTATTTACAGTACAGAGCGGGAGGCGAAGATAAAAGTGCAACATAGAATGTACACTGAAGGCCAATGTTTCTGTGCTGTGGTGAAAGCATTAAGAATGATTCTCAATTTGCATCATGGCCTGAGCCTCCCTTCCCAATAAGGTGGGGGCAAAAGGAGAAGGAATTCTAGGAAGAGGCCACAGTATGCACCATGGCAGAGAGGCAAGGTAGTCGCGTATCCTGGAGACTGCAGATAGCGAAGTATTGCTACCGTGGAACGTGTGAATATGGGTGATATGTTTTAGGGGCTTTGGGAACTCTTGTTAGGACAAAAAAAGGACAAAAGAGTAAATCCCATCAATGTACTCTTGCTTTATTTAGATATTTTTTTCCCTATAGTTAAAAGGGAGCCATTGAAGAAGTTTGACCAGCCGCACAATAGGACTGAGTTGGCATTTTACAAAGAGTACTTGGCAGGAGACTTTGGGAGATTAAGAGTGTGAAAAATGCTCTACGAAAGAATGAGGTGAAGACAGCCTTGATCAAAGCAGCACTAGCAGCAAAATGGACAGAAATAAGCAGAGGGGTGAAGAGAGGGGATTTGGGAGGATTTAGATTGTGGTGACACAGAATCCTTTGCATGATGAGGGCTTATGGATATTTGCAGCAGCTGCGATGACACGCAGGTTTCTGGCCTGGGAAGCAGTGAAGAGGAGCATTTTCTGGGATAAGGAAAATAGAAGGAGTATCAGGTGGTGAATAAGGGGCTTGGTGTGGGGTTGGGGGAATGGAGTGCCTGGAGGGTGATGAATCTTAGTGATTTATCCACCTTTAAATTACACGGCCGTGGCACAAATGTTTCATTTAAATCATTTCGCACAGGTTTACGTACAACTTTATTTTGTCACTAACCTGGTCATAGCATATACTGACTTTCCAGCAATTCTGCAATCTCCTTGAAGGCAGAAACACGAACTTAGACTCCTGCTCATTTCACACAATTCACCTGGCATGACACCTTGGACTTAGAAAGTTCTCATAACACATTTGTAAAACAAAAATACATCAAACTTGGATTTTCTGGTTTTGTTCATTTATCGCACTACCATTAACATGTTTCCCAATTTTTTTCTTGCCCTCCATCATTTCTGCACTCTGGTGTCTCAAACATTCACTTTCTTGGCATTTATAGCATCTTCTTCTGAATCTTAAATCCCTACAATATTTTTAAACCAAAGCTGAAGGCAATCTCCATTGCTTCCATTAGTATATTTAACTATTTGATTTGGCCATTTAAGAATTCTTTATGTTTTCTTGGAATTTCTCCCCTCCCTTTTCTTTCACTTACAGTCTTTTCACATTCTCTCCCACTCATCTGCATCGTCTTTGACAGACTTCTCAGCCTGCCACCTCCCTCTTCTAGTAGATGCTTTCTCACATTGAAGTTTACATTTCCTTCCAATCATTCTATTTCTCCCATCTGTTTACTTTATTTTTAGAAGTAGCACCACACGTCTCTCATTATGTATCATTTATTTATTATAATATCCATTCTAACTTGGAAAGTCATGATGCTTCACGTGAATATATTGACATCCAAAGTTAGAATACTAGGTATTTTCTAAGGAAAGCCAGAAATACCTGAGAGAAAATTGAAATCTGGTCTTTTTGTACAACCCAGCAGCAAGGGAGTGCTGCTCAACACCAATGTGGTTGTTTCTTTGTCTTCTCTCAAAAAGGGGATCCCCAATGAATGGGCAAATCAGAGCGAGCAAAGCCTCCCAGGAAGAAATGCGCTACACATACCGTGTGTTGTTGCTGAATTTTATCCTCTCACTACTCCTCAAACACACCTGGCCTTTCTGTCTTTTTGTTTTATGACTAGAAATACAAATAAAAAATAAGAACTGGAAAAATAAGGAAATAGTAGAGAAAACTGAAAAGAGTAAAAATGAACCAAATGCTAGACCCAGTCCTAAAAGAGCAGAGCTTCACAAAAGATACCACTAGGACTATGGCACATAGCCTAGGCCAGTCTTCAGTTTTATATCTTGACATATTTGAGAAATTTGTTTCTAAAATAGGAAAAATTCAGTGTGATTATTTCATTCAAATAAATAGTAATGGCATTAATTACATTACAGGCGTGTTTACTGATAATTACTAATTGGAAAAAGACGAAGATTACTTTTATGTTCAGGGGACAATTAAAAATAATTTCTGATGCTTCGGTGTGAATTAATAACAAAACAGAATCTCATTAGCAACGTAAGATTTACACAGTGTATTAGAGTATATTTACACTCATGATGGAAGGTATAAAGACATAGCTATCAGTTGTGGTTATAATCATGGGGTCTAGCATCAGACAGACGTTGGTTAAAACATCTGTGTAGCTAGATTTTGGCAAGCTACTTGTTCCTTTCTCTCTTTCTAATCTGCAAAACTTGAATAATAGTAGTCAATTTACAAAGATTAGAGCTGGGTGCTATGGCTCATGCCTGTAATCCTAGCCCTGGAGGAGGCCAACGCAAGAAGATACATTGAGCTCAGGAATTTGAGACCAGCCTGAGCAAGAGCAAGACCCTGTCTTACTGAAAATAGCGAAATAAGCTGGGCCTTATGGTGGGCGCCTATAGTCCCAGCTACTCGGGAGGCTGAGCCAGGAGGATCATTTGAACTCAGGATTTTGAGATTGCTGTGGGCTAGCCTGACACCACGTCACTCTAGCCTGGAGCAACAGAGTGAGACTCTGTCTCAAACAAAAAAGAGATCATGAAGATTCAATTTGAGCTTCTATTTTACTTAAATGCTCATGGGGTTCTAGGGTGAGATATATTCTCCTGCCTTGCTATAAAATACCACACCCATTAAAACACTGAAAAATCGGTCCCAAGGTCTCTTCCAAGGAGACACATTAAGATGCCATAGCAAGCATTTGGACTCAAGTATGAAGACAAAGTGCACCTTATCCCAACAAGCTGACTGTTGGATTTGCAAGGCTGGAATGCTGCAACACCCAGCAAATGACACTCTTGTACACAGTTCCTTGTGCTTCACTTCTCATAAGCTGATTAGTGGTTAGAAATGCACTTTCCTACCTTCAGGATACTGAGTAACACAAGGTCAAGTGAGGAAATGGCTAAAGTAGACTCTTCTATGATTTGATCTGTCTGGAGCACTTCCACGAAGAGAAATGCCTGAGTGGCTGATAAATGATTAACAAGGCTGAGAGAGAAAAGCCTCAGAAACACACAATATAGAAAGGACTAAAACATTTATCTTATCTAAAACCACTTTAAAGCACAAATTTTGAGTTCTGACAGGACCTGAGTTCAAATCCACTTTCTACAGTTTCTGGGTGGCTTTTGTTGAGTTACGCGTCTGTTAGCATCAGTTCTCTCAAATGTGTAATGACAAGCACATACGTGTTTATCAGTGGGTTTTTTTTTTCTTTTTTGTGTGAAACAGAGTCTCACTTCGTCACCCTTGGTAGAGTGCTATGACATCATAGCTCACAGCAACCTCAAACTCCTGAGCTCAAGTGATCGTCTTGCCTCAGCCTCTCAAGTTTTTAATAAAGGTTATATAAGGTAATTTGAGGAAAGTGGTTGGCAGAATACCTGTAAGAGATGAGTACTCCAGAAAGTGAGTCTGTTCTCCCTCCCTTTCAACACTACTTTGAAAAACCTGTTTGAGTCTCTTTTCACTGTAACTCTTTTTGATTTGAGATGGAATTAAGAAAAAAGTTAAGTCCAATCTATTGAAACAACTCAATAACCAGTAGGAAAATGAAGAAAAAAAAATAGTCAATAATTTGTTGCTTGTTGGTTCTACATTATGTAGATTTATTGTGCTTTTATAAAAGCAAACTCGGATTTTTGTTTTGATTGAATTATTTAGTTACCCTCTTACTGTGTCTTTAGAAGAAGTTGGTTCTCCAGTTTTTACACCTGAAAGTTACCCATCAGTTGATTTGCATACATGTTATATAAGGCTTTCCTTAAATTTCATACCTTCCAAAGCCCAGCATTCTCTGGAAAGAAGTCCTGCCTCTATTGTAAGCAACAGTTAAAATAGTATTCTGTGGGTTCAATTTGCAATTGATTGAATGATTAAATATGTGTTTAAAGTGGCCAAAAAATAAAATCATGTTATTATATCAGGAAAAATCCTCCCATGGACATTAATTGAGTTTTAACAAATGAGCTGATTAGAAGGGAAGGAAAGAGGGACACAGTTCACCAAATGCCAACTTGGTGCCAGGCACCTGCTTTCAGAACAGACCTAATGTACTTTTGTCATAGAAAAAATAAACAATGGCTACATTTCTTAACTATAGTCCACTTTCCAATTAATGAATCGTGCACAAAAACTGCTTTTATTTACTTGTTTTCTTTTTCAAAAAATTTATATTCATTTTCTCTGAAAATTATGGAGGGCAATCAAAGTGTCATGCATTTATATGTCAAAAAAGCAGCACAGATGAGATGTAATCATGGCCTAAGTTTGCTGTAACTAGTTTAATTTTCTGTTTTCTCTGCCATAAGTAAGGCCCTGTGTTGAGACTAACTCAGAAATAGTAAAATATGTAAGAGCAGAGCTCCAGGTATGAGCCAACGGGAGTTCATGATAGAATTCAGCTGGGTCTGGGAGACCCATGGGGCCAGGGGAGTTGAAAAGAAAAGGTCATTATACTTATTAACACAAAAAGAAAAACACAAGTATAGGCTAGTGAGGGGGAGGGGAAAAGAAAAGGGAGACAGGGAGAAAAGAAGACGATTGGCTGGATCTCACCTAATGTTCACAAATGTGAGGGTGTTCAGTATGTCTCCTGGGTGACAGGCTCAACTACAACTTGAACTTTACTTTAGAAATGAAAACAATGTAACCTAAACATTTGTACCCTCATATTCATCTAAAATAAAAAAATCAAAAGGTCATCTACTTATTAGATGGAATAAATATTAGATCATACTTATTAGATGGGGTGTGGGGTGAGAGCAGACTAGAGCTCTGTGTCTGGGACTCAAATTTGTCATCTGATGTGGCTGCCAGAGATTCACATGAGTCCTCAAAAGTAGCTGGGACAGGATGGGAGTGGCAAGGGGGAAGGAGAGGGTTAGTTACACAGAATTTGAAAGACAAAACCAACAAAGCAAAAAACCACTAGCTGCACCTGCTGTTTTCATCCCAAATTCTGTGAGAATTTGCGGGCACAGAACAATGTTAGACTGTGAGGGCTGAGGAGGTTTGCCCTCCCTCCACCAAGGCCTCCAGAGGCCCGAGTGCAAGGAGAGAGCCAGGCCCAGGATGCTGCAGCCAGTAGATGGCCCCTGGCAAGAAACAACCTGCCCACAGCAGGGCCCAGCCCAAAGCCTTGCAGGTGGAGGAGACCTTCACAGAGCCCCAAAAGGACTTTGTGTTAGCTCACAAGAGATTCCCAGATCATTGGCAGCCAAATCTGAGGGGGGCTGGAGGACCCACCAAATCATTAATAATGTGATTCTATTTTAACCCAGATGGGTATAATCTTAACTCTTGTGGGAGAACAAAGTTCTCTGCCACGAAGAGAAGGGGTTATGACCATGAGTGTTTGGAATTGCCTCAGCTGTGGAGACAACGTATCTAGGGAGACTTACCTCCTGTGTGTCAGGCTAGGCTGCAGGTAAGTCTTGATGAGAGTTTACTCATTTAATCCTCACTACAAGCGTGCATCTATCCCACCTTATATATAAGAAAACAGAAGCAGGCTCAGCCCATAGCACAGTGGTTATGGTGTCAACCATAAACAATGGAGCTGGCAGGTTCGAACCCAGCCTGGGCCTGCCAAACAACATGACAAGTACAACAAAAAAATAGCCGGGCGTTGTGGTGGGCACCTGTAGTCCCAGCTACTTGGGAGGCTGAGGCAAGAGAATCGCTTAAGCCCAGGAGTTGGAGGTTGCTGTGAGCTGTGACACCACAGCACTCTACCAAGGGTGATGTAGTGACTCTGTCTCAAGGAAAAAAAAGAAAGAAAGAAAGGAGGGAGGGAGGGAGGGAGGGAGGGAGGGAGGGAGGAAAGAAGGAAAGAAAGAAAGAAAGAAAGAAAGAAAGAAAGAAAGAAAGAAAGAAAGAAAGAAAGAAAGAAAGAAAGAAAGAAAGAAAGAAAGAAAGAAAGAAAGAAAGAAAGAAAGAAAGAAAGAAAGAAAGAAAGAAAGAAAGAAAGAAAGAAAGAAAGAAAGAAAGAAAGAAAGAAAGAAAGAAAGAAAGAAAGAAAGAAAGAAAGAAAGAAAGAAAGAAAGAAAGAAAGAAAGAAAGAAAGAAAGAAAGAAAGAAAGAGGAGGCAGTTCCTATGGCTCAGTGGGTAGGGTGCCAGCCCCATACACCAAAGGTGGCAGGTTCAAACCCAGCCCTGGCCAAATTGCAACAACAACAACAATAAACAAAAAAGAAAGAAAAGAAACAGAAGCACAGAGAGGTTAAGTAATTTGCCCATATCACATAGTTAATAAATACTGAATCTGGGATCTGAAGCAGAGAACCTGGCTCCAAAGCCTGTTCTTTTCTAAGTTACTAAGTAACTCTTGTGCCTGCACAGAGAAGGTGCTCACTGAATGTTGATTCAATCAACTTACTGAGGGATTGAAAATGCATTTAGTTTATTATTCTGGACTTAACAAATTGATTACTCTTAAAAGCTAATAGAAAAATAAATACAAGTACACCAAAATGAAATAAAATCTGAAATTATAAGAACATGATTTATTAGATTTTCTGATTAAACAAAGAAAATTACTGTATGTTTTTAGTGCCATCTTAGCCTGTGAAGAAATTACATTTCTAGGAAATTCTGCGACCAAGCTGCAGAGCTGACAAGTGAACTAGTCTTTGTCAGAACCCAGGACCCCCGTTCCTCTGCCTTTTCCCCCCAGGATCACATGATGGCTGCCTTTTTTCAGGGGAAGAGATTGTTCCACCCCAGCGTGCTCCCAGAGGTTGGCAACTTGCACTGCAAATCTCAAGAACTGTACTTCTGTTCTTCCTCTTGTCTAATGGACAGTCAAAGGAAAATTCTGATTGACTATTCTATATAACTATTTTTAGAAAAAATCAACCAACACTAACCATTAAAAAAAGACAACAGAAAAAAACATGATGTACAACCACCCTGACTTCAGGCACAAAGTATCAATGCTCATTCAGCTATGAGCCAGGCAGTTAAACAGGAAAAATAAAAGACCATTAAATTAATTGAAAATCAGAAAATCCTCCAGTCTGTCCTCCAGTTTCACTTACCTTGGTGTGGAGAACGATAGGCAGAGGCAGTAAAAGCAACAGAGCAAAAACCACGAGGAGAAGCCGGCGATAAACCAAAATATAACTGAGAAGTTTCATTGTCCCGAGAAGGCGTCTTTGATAGCGTCCTCCTCAACATTAGGTAGATGTTAAATAGCAACCTGGATTAATATTTTTCCAGCCCATCATCTTCATTCACTGCCCTAGACTAACATCAGTTAAAATTAAATCTAATTTTTTTTTATTGTTTTACTGTCACAATTAACATGGAGTGATAAGCCCAAGGCTGTTTAGGAGAAATCAAAACCATTTGCTCACGTGGTTTTTGAAAGGTAAATCCTTCTTTCCTGGACACGTCCAGGACAAGGCAGAATTGTGAGGTATTCATATGTCACCTTTGCTGACAGTGAGGGCCCTTTGCCCTTTGTGCTGTCCTCTTTTTTTTTAAAAAGCCAAAAATATTTATTGTAGTGGTCTCTGAACAGTGGAATTATGGATAAATTTCTTAAGTCTTAAAAAATTTATAGTACTTCACACTTTTTCCATAGTCTGTACTGAGTTTTATTTTGTTTTAATTTTTTGTATAGACAGGGTTTCACTATATTCCTCAGGCTGGTCTTGAACTCCTGTGCCCAGCCAAATTTTTTTTTTTTTTTTATTGTTGAGGATTCATTGAGGGAACAATAAGCCAGGTTACATTGATTGCAATTGTTAGGCAATGTCCCTCTTGCAATCATGTCTTGCCCCCATAAAGTGTGACACACACCAAAGCCCCACCCCCTCCCTCCGTCCCTCTTTCTGCTTTTCCTCCCCCCCATAACCTTAATTGTTGTTAATTGTCCTCATATCAAAATTGAGTACATAGGATTCATGCTTTTCCATTCTTGTGATGCTTTACTAAGAATAATGTCTTCCACTTCCATCCAGGTTAATACGAAGGATGTAAAATCAGAAAATCCTCCAGTCTGTCCTCCAGTTTCACTTACCTTGGTGTGGACAACTAGTTCACTTGTCATCTTTCTTCTTCTCAGTAGAAGAAAATAAATATCCAAAATCAAATCAGAGATCAATGAAATTGAAAACAAAAGAATCATTCAGAAAATTAATGAAACAAGGAGTCGGTTTTTTGAAAAAAATAAATAAAATAGATAAACCATTGGCCAGACTAATGAGAAATAGAAAAGTAAAATCTCTAGTAACCTCAATCAGAAATGATAAAGGGGAAATAACAACTGATCCCACAGAGATACAAGAGATCATCTCTGAATACTACCAGAAACTGTATGCCCAGAAATTTGACAATGTGAAGGAAATGGAAATATTTGGAATCACACCCTCTCCCTAGACTTACCCAGGAAGAAATAGAGCTCCTGAACAGAACAATTTCAAGCACTGAGATCAAAGAAACAATAAAAAATCTTCCAACCAAAAAATGCCCTGGTCCAGATGGCTTCACACCAGAATTCTATCAAACCTTCAAGGAAGAGCTTATTTCTGTACTGCAGAAATTATTCCAAAAAATTGAAGAAGGAATCTTCCCCAACACATTCTATGAAGCAAACATCACCCTGATACCAAAACTAGGAAAAGACCCAAACAAAAAGGAGAATTTCAGACCAATCTCACTCATGAATATAGATGCAAAAATTCTCAACAAAATCCTAGCCAATAGATTATAGCTTATCATCAAAAAAGTCATTCACCATGATCAAGTAGGCTTCATTCCAGGGATGCAAGGCTGGTTTAACATACGCAAGTCCATAAACATCATCCACCATATTAACAGAGGCAAAAATAAAGATCACATGATCCTCTCAATAGATGCAGAAAAAGCATTTGATAAAACCCAACATCCTTTTCTAATTAAAACACTGAAGAGTATAGGCATAGGTGGCAAATTTCTAAAATTGATCGAAGCTATCTATGACAAACCGCAGCTAGTATTTTACTGAATGGAGTAAAACTGAAAGCTTTTCCTCTTAGAACTGGAACCAGACAAGGTTGTCCTCTGTCACCTTTACTATTCAGCATGGTGCTGGAAGTTCTAGCCAATACAATTAGGCAAGACAAGGAAATAAAGGGAATCCAAATGTGCTGTCCTCTTAACAGGACACGTCTCCACTGGCTGCCTTCCCTTTCTAAGGAAGTACCTTTGCAGTGTGTAAATTAAAATAGCAACTTCCATAGGAGGGATTTCAGTGCATGGCAGTGTGAAAAGGAAAGGTTTTCTGATACAGTTGGATTTGGGGGAAGCTTCTCAGATAATATATTGAGGCAGGCCCCTGCAAAACTATCACAAATTATTTCTATTGTGTGAAAACAAAGTTCTGTGTACTTCTTGGACCTCACTGCCTCTTGCAATGGTAAACAAAAAGTCATCAGATAGTCTTGTATAAGCTCTCCACTTTATGACCTTTGCAGGCTGAAGTTGATACTATTGTGCTGATAGTGAATACATAATTATCAGGGAATCTGCAGATGGACGCATCATTGGCATCATCCAAGGGGAATGTGTGTGTGTGCATGTGAGCACCTGCATGTGTGTTCATGTGAAGATGGGGATTGGCCCGGCAGAGATGGAAGGTGTATTTTCAGATCCTCAGGGACAGGGATTCTCTGTTGTGTTTCACATTGCGTTGTGAATCAAACATCCAATAAACCTCAAGTAAGCAACTACTAAACACTCAGCCTTAGAATAAAAAAACTCCATAACTTCCAGGCACTGCCCTGGGAAGGGGGTACTTGTTAGTGACATATATGAGCTGAGCTCCCAAATGTCTTTAGATACTATTAAAACTAAGGTGATTTTTTTCCCCTCCAACTAGCATCTAGTAGTCATTTACTTTGGTGCATTTTATTTTATTTTATTTTATTTTTCAGGATCTAAATGTACAGGTTTGGGCAGTGCCTGTGGCTCAGCGGATAGGGCACTGGCCCCATATACCAAGGGTGGTGGGTTCGAACCTGACCCTGGCCAAACTACAACAAAAAATAGCCGGGCATTGTGGCGGGTACCTCTGGTCCCAACTTTTCAGGAGGCTGAAGCAAGAGAATCACCTAAGCCCCGGAGTTGGTGGTTGATGTGAGCTGTGACACCACGACACTTTACTGAGGGTGATAAAGTGAGACTCTGTCTCAAAAAATAAATAAATAATAAAATAAAATAAAATAAAAATACAGGTTTATTTCACCTTAGGAAGAGAGAAAAGGTGGGAGAGAGAAAAGTACAGGAGATGGCCTGGCAACCCAAAGAAAGAAAGGAAAAGAAAGTTGGTGCTTTCCAACATTTTCAATTTCTTCTGCTCACCTCTCTGTTCCTTCAGGCGATGAATCTTCTTGATTTACATAGATAATGTATGTAGTGAAATTTCCAGGTCCACATCAATTTAGGTCTATCAGGTTTACTTTCATTTCCTAAAATACAGAGTACAATATTTAACTAAGGTAGAATAATCTCCTCTAGAGACTAGATTCATTCTCAAATCTCTAAACACTCAAATTGGCATTGTTTATTATTAACCACAACTTTAATAATTATTCTTTCAGTATCCTGAAATAAATAACCAACTGACTAGATGGAGATTGAACGATGACCCACAAGGTGAGAACCTGAACTCCCAGGAACTAAGAAGCAAAACAAATTCTAAAAGAGAAAATCTCCTCTAGCAAAATCAGAGGTGCAAAAACAGTATCTCAGCACTGAGGCCAAGACTCAGTGGTCATGCCCTCCACCAAGTCCAGAGGAATGCTATTCTCCTGACCACGCCTCACCATATTTTTATTTTGGGTTCTCTGAGAGATGAAGGGGGAAAATTCAAGGATGGGAAGAGGAAAGTGGGGATGTAGGAAATAAGGGAAGAAAAGAGAAAACATTCCAGAACACTTAACATTATTTTGGAAAAGAGAAGTTGAGTTAAGCTACCCTCAAGTGTCTAGAACGCTGTGTGCTGTTGCCCCTTCTGTTTGGTCCTTACTCCCCTGCCTGACTGTTCTGTGTAACGGTCACTTTTCCAGCTTGACACAAGCATCAGTACTGCGATCCTGTGAGAACTTGGAGAGTGTGCAGAGGGCAATCCTGGACTTCTGGATCTGGCACTTATTAGGTCAGCACCTGGGTGGTGGGTGACTGCTGCGACTCTAGGAATCTTAGAAATGGAAATCCGCATAAATGGATCATGTATCACTACCCCATGATCCCAGCACAGCCAAGTGTTCCCTGTGCTTGTCAAGTCAGAAGGTTTCCATATCATTCAAACTAGTCATTCAGAAATTGCTTTGTATATAGCTTGAGACACTAAAGAAGCTAGTCAGGTAAACATTTCCCCCAATATCTCAGCCGTACTACAGATTTGCTATTGCTGGCAGTCAAATGTGTCCATTTTTCCCTCTCAGGAAAAAAAGAAAAAAATCTGATACTACTTCCACCATCTTTACTACCAAAAATATTATACCTTTGGAATATCTCCTGTTCCTAATAACAGTGAAAAAAGATAAAGTGTTAACATAGTTCCTAACGGTGAATTCATTTTGAGGATAGTAAGTGGCATTGACACAATCCAGCTTCCTGTCAAGCTGACCCACCATCTTTGGAAATTATTTTTTTACCTAAATGTAGAATATCTAACAATATGTTATTTACATGAGTATGGGAAGTTAGCCAGGCTGCCCTCTCACAGTAATTTGCTGTTGGCATAGCTACAGCATTCATTGCTCCTCACCACTTAGCTTCTTTTATTATTTGGAGTTGGTGGCTTTTGTTTCAAAACTGTTGCTTCTAAAGAAACTTCAGTGTTTAAAAGAAATTGTGCCTTACTATATGTGATTTGTGAAGAGACACACCATTTATTCTGACAAGTCCTTTATGCTTACATTTTTTGGTTCATTTTGTTTATCATAGATCCACAGAGATATATTTTGAGAACAATATGGTCTTATCAACACATATCATTGTGTAGATAAACCACATTAATCTACAGACCATGGGGAGAGGGGTGGAGCAAGATGGTGGCCAAGTAATAGCTTCTTTGCAACCAGGAGCAGTGAGATTGGAGAAAGAAGACTCCAGGCATATCTGGTTTGTGGGCTCTGCCCAGAAACATGTCTTTGGGGATGCAAGGAGATGGCACGAGACTTTTGGATGCCAGGAGGAGGACAAAAGAAGTGGAGAAGTGGCAAGTGGTTGTGATCCGGCTGCTGCTGCTGTAACTACAACAGTAGTGAGATTGCAGGCAGGGAAAACCTTCCCGGTGGGTTGTTTTCTTTGGACTTAGGCACTCTGTTGAATTACCTTGGGAGAACTTAGGTGAGAGTGTGGGTGACTTTAAGCATTATTCAGGGCACCATACTGAGTCCCAGGGTGGAACGAAGCTGACATTGTTTGGCTGTGAGCTGTGTGCACAGCCATTGTGGGAGAACTGCCCCTGCAGGCTTCTGCCCTCAGGGTTGCAGAGCAAGGCTCAGTCTGGGAAACCTTGGGCAAGTGACCTAGTAACCGTGAGTAGCACCAAAGGCCAGGACTGAGATGCTGCAGAAGAGTGGAGCTTCCAATATTTGGCAGTGGGAGGGAAGCCTTGCAGCCTGGGCCCTCTGGGACATACAGTGAGGCCAATTTTGGCACACTGGGTAAGCGGGCAGCCACTTCAGGAGAGATCCCAGCAACAAGTACTTTCCTGAGAAAGCTTCTGCTTAGCCAAGGTTAATGGTTTAAAGTGTCTTTTAAGTGGGCTAAGGAGAGATTTAAGCTCTCAATCCTGCTGGGTTTGAGGGCAAAGAAGTCAGCTGAAGCCTCCAATCTCTCTCTCATACAGCTGTATTAGCATTGTGATTAGCATCTCATACCTCAGAAGATAACCTGTTGCCCAGACAATATTCAGCAAGATACACATACTGCTTTGCTTTTTGAGTTTTTTCCCCTACTTCAACATTTTCTCCCTAGATTGCTCTTTTTTTCCCCCTTCCCTTTCTTCATTTTTCTAGTTTAAGTATAATTTTCCATTGCTGCCTTCTTTAATAATAATAACTTCATTTTTACTAGTGTTTCCACCCCTGTTATTTGGTTATTTCCCCAATTTTATCCTATAAGGTTTTCTGTTTGTCTTGATTTGATTTATAGTAATTTTATTTTTCCTCTCTATTTGGTGGAGGTGGGTACCATATCTGCTCAGACTGGCAAAGAGCTGCTGATCTCAAGGGAACCACCCAATCCTGCCCCCCCCAGAGGTTGGGAGTTTTTAAAGTGTGAGTCAAAATACCCTTCTCTACTCCTTTATTACTCCTGTCTACCCCTTTCTATGCCTCTCTTATTTTTGTCAGTATTCCCTTTTATTCACCCCCTCTCATTTCTCTTTTTTCTTTTTTTTTTTCCCCTTCTTGCTCTTCATTCTTCACATCCTTTTATTTCTGTACCAAAAGGACTCATTGAACCTTAGGCCAGAGGCAATGTAACTTCAAGAGGAAGAGGAAGTGAAAGTAAAATTAGGGCAAGGAAACAGATAGGAGAAAACAATCATGAGAAAGAATCAGCAGAAAAATCCTGGCAACTGAAAAACCAGTCCAGAGCAACCTCCACCCAACAAGGGACCTTGAGGTACCTACTGCAGAGGATTCCACCTATAAAGAAATGTTAGAAATGAAAAAAGGGGAATTTAAAATATGGATGATGAAAACAATGAAGGAAATTGCTGAGAAAGTAGAAAATAACCAAAAGGAAATCAAAAACAGAATCAAATAAGAGATGATGATATGAAGAATATAGAAAGGATATAGCAGAGCTGAAGGAATTGAAGCAGTCAATTACAGAACTTAATGCAGCAATGGAAAGTCAACAACAGATTAGACTATGCAGAAGAAAGAATCTCAAGAGGTAAAGGGCAAAGTTCTTGAGATAACTCAGATAGTTAAAGAGGCAAAAAAAAAAAAAAAAGAAAGAGAGAAAGCAGAACGTTCACTGACAGAATTATGGGACTTTATGAAATGTTCAAATATATGAGTTATAGATATCCCAGAAGGGGAAGAAGAATTCCCCAGAGGAATGGAAGCCATATTAGAGAATATTATAAATGAAAATTTCCCAAATATCATCAAAGATTCTGACACAGTGCTTTCAGAGGAATATCAGACCCCAGGTGGTCTCAACTCTAATAGAGCTTTTACAAGACACATAGTGATGAACTTGTCCAAAGTCAAGACAAAAGAAAAGATTCTTCAAGCTGCCAGGAGTAAGTGACAATTGACCTACAGGGGCAAATCCATTAGAGTGACTGCAAACTTCTCTAATGAAACTTTTCAAATCAGAAGACAATGGTCATCTACCTTTAATCTACTTAAACAAAACAATTTCCAGCCCAGAATTCTATGTCCTGCTAAGCTCAGTTTTAAAATTGACAGAGAAATCAAATCTTTTACTGATATGCAAATATTGAGGAAATTTGCCATAACAAGACCAGCTCTACAGGAAATACTTCAACCTGTTCTACACACTAACAATCACAATGACCACCTGCAAAGTAAGCACCCAGAAATTAAATGACAGAACCTAGATTCCACAATGATGCAAAAGATAAAACTAAGCAATGGACTTTTACAAAATAAGGTGAATAGAACACTACCACTTTATCAATTATCTCAATAAATGTTAATGACTTGAATTCTCCATCAAAGAGGCATAGACTGGCTGATTGGATTAAAAAACACAAACCATCCATCTGCTCAATTCAGGAAACACACTTAGCCTCAAAACATAAATTAAAACTGAGATTGAAGGGTTGGAAGACAATTTTCAAGGCAAATGGAATTCAGAAGAAAAGAGGGGTTGCAATCTTATTTTCAGAAACAAGTGGATTTAAAGAAACTAAAGTCAAAAAAGACAAAGATGGACACTTTCTATTGGTCAAGGAAAAATACAATAAGAAGACATTTCAATTCTAAATATTTATGCACCCAAATTAAATGCTCCCAGATTCTTGAAATAGACCTTAATTAGTCTGAGCAATATGATATCCTATAACACCATAATAATAGGGGACTTTAACAGAGTTGGACAAAATTTAAATTTAACAGAAATTAAACAAAGATATTAGGGACTTAAATGAGACCCTAAAACAATTGTGCTTTAAAGATGTATATAGAACACATCATCCCAATGCTAAGAATATATTAAGAAATATATAAAGAATAAAGAATATTCTTCTCATCGGTCCATAGAATATTCTCCGAAATTGATCATATCCTAGGACACAAAACAAACCTCAACAGAATAAAAAAAAAATTGAAATTTTACCTTGTATCTTCTCAGACCACAAAGTGTTAAAGATGGAACTCAACTCCAACAAAAGTGTTCAACCCCACATAAAGGCATGGAAATTAAACAACCTTATGTTGAATGACAGTTGGGTGTAGGAAGAAATAAAAGAGGAAATCATTTACTTCCTTGAGCATAACAACAATGAAGACAAAAGTTACCAAAACCTGTGGGACACAGCAAAAGCAGTCCTGAGAGGAAAATTTATCACTTTAGATGCCTACATCAGGAAAACAGACAAAGCACATGAACAAACTCACAAGCCATCTTATGGAATTGGAAAAAGAAGAACAATCTAAGCCTAAACCCAGTAGAAGAAAAGAAATATCCAAAATTAAATCAGAGATTAATGAAATTGAAAACAGAAGAATCATTCAGAAAATTAATGAAACAAGGAGTCAGTTTTTTGAAAACATAAATAAAATAGATAAACCTTTGACCAGACTAACTAGAAATAGAAAAGTAAAATATCTAGTAACCTCAATCAGAAATGATAAATGGGACATAACAACATGCCACAGAAATACAAGAGATTATCTCTGAATACTATAATACACTCTATGCCCAGAAATTTAACAATGTGAAGGAAATGGATCAATATTGGGAATCACACCCTCTCCCTAGACTTAGCCCATAAGAAATAGAGCTCCTGAAGAGACCAATTTCAAGCACTGAGATCAAAGAAACAATAAAAACTCTCCCAACAAAAAAATGCCCTGGTCCAGATGGCTTCACACCAGAATTCTATCAAATCTTCAAAGAAGAGCTTATTCCCATACTGCAAAAATTATTCCCAAAAATTGAGGAGAAAATAATCTACCCCAACATGTTCTATGAAACAAATATTACCTGATACCGAAACCCGGGAAAGACCCTACTAAAAAGGAGAACTTTAGACCAATTTCACTAATGAATATAGATGCAAAAATTCTCAACAAAATCCTAGCCAATAGATTATACAGCTTATCATCAAGAAAGTCATACATCATGATCAAGTAGGCTTCATCCCAGGGATGCAAGGCTGGTTTAACATACACAAGTCTATAAACGTTATTCACCGTATCAACAGAAGCAAAAACAAAGACCATAAGATCCTCCCAATAGATGCAGAAAAAGCATTCAATAAAATCCAGCATCCTTGTCTAATTAGAACACTGAAGAGTATAGGCATAGGTGACACATTTCTTAAACTGATCAAAACTATCTATGACAAATCGATAGCTAATATTTACTGAAAGCTTTTCCTCTTCGAACTGGAACCAGACAAGGTTGTCCTCTATTGCCACTTCTATTTAACATAGTGCTGGAAGTTCTAGCCAATGCAATTAGGCTAGAGAAGGAAATAAAGGGCATCCAAATGGGAGCAGAGGAGGTCAAACTCTCCCTCTTTACTGATGACATGATCTTATATTTAGAGAACCCCAAAGACTCAACCACAAGACTCCTGGAAGTCATCAAAAAATACAGTAATGTCTCAGGATACAAAATCAACATCCATAAGTCATTTGCCTTTGTATATGCCAATAACAGCCAAAATGAGAGGCTAGTTAAGGACAGAACTCCCTTCACCATAGCTTTAAAGAAAATGAAATATCTAGAAATAAACCTAACAAAAGAGATGAAGGACTTCTATAAAGAAAATTATGAAACCCTAAGAAAAAAAATAGCAGAAGATATTAACAAATGGAAGAACATACCATGCTCATGGCTTGGAAGAATCAACATTGTTAAAATGTCTATCCTTCCCAAAGCAATGTACCAATTCAATGCCATCCCTATTAAACTACTAACATTGTACTTTCAAGACTTGGAAAAAATAGTTCTTCATTTTGCATAGAACCAGAGAAAACCCACATAGGTAAGGCAGTTCTTAGTAATAAAAACAAAGCTGGGGGCATCAGCCTACCAAACTTTAGGTTGTACCACAAGGCCATAGTGGTCAAAACAGCATGGTACTGGCACAAAAATAGAGACATAGACATTTGGAATAGAATAGAAAACCAGGAAATGAAACTAACATCTTACGGCCACCTAATCTTTGGTATACCAAACAAGAACTGACACTGAGGGAAAGAATCCCTATTCAATAAATGGTGCTGGGAGAACCAGATATCCACATGTAAAAGACTGAAACTGGACCCACACCTTTCTCCACTCACAAAAACTGATTCAACATGGATAAAAGTACTTAATATAAGGTATGAAACAATTAAAATCCTCAAAGAAAGTGTGGGGAAAACGCTGGAAGCTATCGGCCTGGGGAAGGACTTTATGAGGAAGACTTCGGGGCAATCACAACAACAAAAATAAACAAATAATACTTAATGAAACTGAAAAGCTTCTATATAACTAAGGAAACAACAACCAAAGCAAATAGACAACCTATACAATGGGCAAGGATATTTGTATATTTTGAAACAGACAAAAGCTTTATTCTAGGATCTATAGAGAACTCAAATTAATCCACATGAAAAAAGCCAAATATCCCATATACCAGTGGACAAGAGACATGAATAGAATGTTCTCTAAAGAAGACAGACCAATAGCTAGCAAACATATGAAAAAAATGCTCATCATCCCTATTTATTAGAGAAATGCAAATCAAAACCACCCTGAGATACCATCTAACCCCAGTGAGAATGGCCCACATCACAAAATCTCGAAACTGCAGCTGCTGACATGGATGTGGAGAGAAAGGAACACTTTTAAACTGCTGGTGGGACTGCAAACTAATACAACCTTTTTGGAAGGAAGTATGGAGAACTTTCAAAGAACTCAAAGAACTCTCATTTGATCCTGCAATCCCATTAATGGGCATCTACCCAGAAGGAAAAACATCCTTTTATCACAAGAACACTTGTACTAGAATGTTTATAGCAGTTCAATTTACGATTGCCAAAATTTGGAAACAGCCTAAATGCTCACCAATCTAGGAATAAATTAACAAACTGTGGTATATGTACACCGTGGAATGCTATTCAGCCATTAAAAAGATAGAGACTGTTCATCCTTTGTATTAACCTGGATGGAAGCAGAACACATTATTATTAGTAAAGCACTGCAAGAATGGAGAAGCATGATTCCTATGTACTCAATTTTGATACGAGGACAATTAATGACCTAGTACACAGTGGGGGGGCAGGGCAAGGGGAGAGTACAGAGAAAGAGAGGGAGGGGGAAGGAAGAGCAGAGAGAAGGAAGGAGGTGGGGAGGGGTTCTCAGTGTGTGACACACCTTTTGCGGGCAAGACACAAGTATAAGAAGTACTTTACCGAACAAATGCAAACAGTGTAACCTGATTTCTTGTACCCTCAATGAATCCCAGACAATAAAAGAATAGTCTACAGACCATGAGGACCCAGCTTAGTTTATACTTTTGGCCTAGATAAACAAATGATAGTGGTAAAGAGTTGCTGGATCTCTGGGAGCTTTTAGAAGAAAAGAGTCTACTAAAATGGACCCAAATGTAAATTTTTCTACGGAAGTGAATTGATATAAGATACTGTTTCTTCACAAGGGGCAGATAGCCTGCCCACAGAAAATGAACTCCAAGTGACTTAGTAGAGCATAAGACAAATAAAATTGGAGGACAATTAATTCTAACTGCTCTGTTATTTGGAAGAAAATCTCCATTTTAATAACCCCATACAACAATTAATTATAAATTCTCATGGTAAGAGTCTTGATGTAATGTGTATTTCTGGATTTTTTGAGAATCATATTATTTCTGGTGTAGAAAACTGTTCTAGGGCTCCATGAAACATCCACACCAAATAGCCCATTCTTTTTCAGCCCATTATTGAATGTCTATAATGATGCTTGACCCATTTCTCATTCCATATTGAAATATCTCCTCTCCCCTCCAAAGACTTACTTTCTTCTTAACATTGAGACAAAATTTGTCTTTCTGAAGCTTTGTATACTGTTTTACTTCTGTTTCTTGGAACCACTGGAAAAAAGAACTCAAGCTCCTTTTCCATATGACAGCCTTTATGTATTTGAAGTCCTCTTTTTTCCACTTTCTTCAACTATTCCTGGTGTCTCAAATTTTAAGTCTCTGCACTGTCCTGGGCACTCATTTCTCTATCTGTGACCTGTTCCTAAATTAAATGTTATAGCTCAGACTCAGTTTGGCAGTGAGGAGCAGCACTAGACCATCACCAGCTTGGCTCTGGATGTGGTCCTTATAGCAATATGGGCTAAATTCCATACTTTTTTTGCAATGATCCAAAACATTTCAGAAACACTTCGAGCTTACTACCAATAAACTTTTAAAATCCTTTTTAATGTGCTACAGCTAAGTAATCTCTATCTTGTTATAGTAATAAATGTGGCAAATTTTTCCTATTTTCATCTTGTTAGATTAGTACATATGTTTAAAATTGCCATGACTTTGGCATTCATCACATAAACGCTATTTATACACAGTATTTGATAATAGTGACTTCCCTATTTTTATCTAAAATCATTGATTATATATGAAATAGGTTCCCTCCTTCAAATACCTTCCTTCAAGATGATATGCATTAGAAAGCAGCTTTTGGTACTATTGTTAACTTGGATCCACCAAACTGTCACCTATTAATAGCCCATTCTAGAATCTGGCCCAAGATTTATGTCTAACACTGATGTACAGTTAATAGCAGTGATATTTGCCTTACTTACAAGCAAGGTGGTATTACCTGTCTCCTGTTTAGAACAAAAAAAATCCATATTTTCTATAAAATATTTGAAATCTTCCATCTAGAAGTGTAGGTTATACATAGTATATCTGATCATTTCTAGCCTTCTAGTCCTCGACTAGCATAAGTGCAAAAAAAGGGCAACAGAGTTTTTTCTAAGTCATCAATTACTTTCAGCTTTAACAGCCAATTCTTTCTTTGAATTCAATACTTTGAAATAAGTATTTGTCCAGGGAAGAAGAGTAATTATACTCTTGTATAATTACTGTATTATTTATTTTTTATTATTATAAAAATAATAATATACATTATTATATTATATATTTTTATATAATAATAAATAATAAAGTAATAATAATTACTTTATTATTAGAAGAATTATACTTCAATAATTATTTAAATATTTAAAATGTTTATGTTTTCTAGGAAGGAAATGTTCTCAGCACTAAATGAGTGTGAGTGCCTGTGTGTGACTCTACAAACAGACATCCCGAAAAATACATGTAGCATTAGTGTAATGCTCATAATATTGGAAACTACTAACATATTTCTTCCTGGGATCTCTTCCTTCTCTTTTCTCCTGTAAGAATGTTATGTTCTGGAGGCGGAGCAAGATGGCAGCCGAATAACAGCTTCCTTGCATCTGGGCACCGTGAGTCTGGGGAGATAGGACTCCAGGCATCTCTGGCTGGTGGGAACTGCCTATCATCACTCCTATGAGGATACAGGGAGTCAGCGAGAGACTTCTGGACCCTAAGAGGAGGACTAAAACAGTGGAAAACCGGCAACTGGTCGCGTGTGTTCAATCCGTCTAAACCCGCCCACAACTGTAAGTTCAGTAGCAGTGAGACTGCAAACCAGAAAGGCCTTACCTGTGAACTGTTTTGATGTCCTTGGACTTGGCACTGAGTTGAACTGCCTTGGGGAAGGCCTGAGCGGGAGTGCGGAGAACTTTGGCCGTTGTCTAGGGCCCCAGTCTGAGCCACTGAGCCAGACGGAGCTAATAGTGTTTGGCGGTGGGTCACACGGAACCATTGTCAGTGATCTGCCCGGCAAGCTCCGCCCTCAGGGTCGCAGAGCTAGAAATGGGTGGGAGCTGGTAACCCAGCAACCAAGTAGCCTAAGGGTGGGGTCTGAGCCGCCTTGCAGCCCTACCCTCAGGAGCGGAGTGAGACCGGTTTTGGCACACTGGGTAAGTGGATAACCACTTCAGCAGTGATTCCAGCGAGAAAGCTGGGAAAGCTTCTGCTCAGCAAGTTTACAAGTTCAAAGTGCCTTTTAAGTGGGCTGAAGAGAGATTTAGGGTGTTTACCTGCTGGGGTTTGAGAAATCAGCAGCCTCCAGTCGTATCAGAACTGTGACTAACATCTCATACCCCAGAAGAACACGTGTTGCCCAGACAATATTCGATAACATATACAAATTGCTTTGTTTTTGGTTGTGTATTTTTTTCTTTTTTTTTTGTTTGTTTATTTTGATGTTGTTGATGTTCTTTTGTTTTTTAAATTCAATCTTTTCCATACAGATCCCTTTTTCTTTCTCAATTTTTCTAGTTTAATTATAATTTCCCATTGCTGCCTTTTTTAATAACTAGAACTTCATTTTTGCTAGTGTTTCTACCGCTATCATTTGGTTTTTCACCCAATTTTACCCCTGTAAAGTTTTCTGTTTGCTTGTTTTGGTTTGATTTATAGCATTTTTGTCTTTCCTCTCTACTTGGTGGAGGTGGGGTACTGTGTCTGATCAGGTTAGCAAAGAGCTGCTGACCTCAAGGGAACCACCCAACTGGGCACCCCCAGAAGGTGGGTTTTTTTAAGGTTGTGTCAAAGTACCCTACTGTACACCTATATTGCCCTGTCTCCCTCTTTCTGTGCCTCTCTTCTTTTTGTCAATATTCCTTATCCCCACCCCCTCACCTTTCTCTATCTTTCTTTTTTTTCTTATCACTCGGTCCCCCTTTCTTTCATCCCTTTTTTGCTCTTCAACCTTCTCACACTTCTGGTCCTGTAACCCTTAGTCCACAGGCACAAGAACTTAAAGAGCAAGAGGAAGTGAAAGGAAAATTAGGGCAAGGAAACAGATAAAAGAAATCACTCATGAGGAAGAATCAGCAGAAAACTCCAGGCAACATGAAGAACCAGTCCAGAACAACCCCGCCAAGGGACCATGAGGTAGCTACTGCAGAGGATTCCACCTATACAGAAATGTTAGGAATGACAGAAAGGGAATTTAGAATACACATGTTGAAAACAATGAAAGAAATGATGGAAACAGTGAAGGAAACTGCTAATAAAGTGGAAAATAACCAAAAGGAAATCCAAAAACAGAATCAAATCAGAGATGAACGATATGAAGAATATAAAAAGCATATAGCAGAGCTGAAGGAAATGAAACAGTCAATCAGGGAACTTAAAGATGCAATGGAAAGTATCAGCAACAGGTTACACCATGCAGAAGAAAGAATTTCAGAGGTAGAAGACAAAGTTTTTGAGATAACTCAGATAGTAAAAGAGGCAGAAAAGAAGAGAGAGAAAGCAGAACGTTCACTGTCAGAATTATGGGACTTTATGAAGTGTTCCAACATACGAGGTATAGGAATTCCAGAAGGGGAAGAAGAATGCCCCAGAGGAATGGAAGCCATACTAGAGAATATTATAAAAGAAAATTTCCCAAACATCACCAAAGATTCTGACACACTGCTTTCCGAGGGCTATCGGACCCCAGGTCGCCTCAACTCTAACCGAGCTTCTCCAAGACACATTGTGATGAACCTGTCCAAAGTCAAGACAAAAGAAAAGATTCTGCAAGCTGCCAGGAGTAAGCGCCAGTTGACCTACAGGGGCAAATCCATCAGAGTGACCGCAGACTTCTCTAATGAAACTTTCCAAGCAAGAAGACAATGGTCATCTACCTTTAATCTACTTAAACAGAACAATTTTCAGCCCAGAATTCTGTACCCTGCTAAGCTAAGCTTCAAAATTGATGGAGAAATCAAATCATTTACGGATATACAAACATTGAGGAAATTCGCCACAACAAGACCAGCTCTACAGGAAATACTTCAACCTGTTCTGCACACTGACCACCACAATGGATCAGCAGCAAAGTAAGAACTCAGAAATCAAAGGACAGAACCTAACCTCCACACTGATGCAAAAGATAAAACTAAGCAATGGACTCTCACCAAATAAGACGAATAGAATACTACCACACTTATCAATTATCTCAATAAATGTTAATGGCTTGAATTCCCCACAGAAGAGACATAGATTGGCTGACTGGATTAAAAAACACAAGCCATCCATTTGCTGTCTGCAAGAAACACACCTGGCTTCAAAAGACAAATTAAAGCTCCGAGTCAAGGGTTGGAAGACAATTTTTCAGGCAAATGGAATTCAGAAGAAAAGAGGAGTTGCAATCTTATTTTCAGATACATGTGGATTTAAAGCAACTAAAGTCAAAAAAGACAAAGATGGTCACTTTATATTGGTCAAGGGAAAACTACAACAAGAAGACATTTCAATTCTAAATATTTATGCACCCAATTTAAATGCTCCCAGATTCTTGAAGCAGACCTTACTCAGTCTGAGCAATATGATATCTGATAATACCATCATAACAGGGGACTTTAACACACCTCTTACAGAGCTGGACAGGTCCTCTAAACAGAAATTAAACAAAGATAAGAGATTTAAATGAGACCCTAGAACAACTATGCTTGATAGATGCATATAGAACACTCCACCCCAAAGATAAAGAATATACATTCTTCTCATCACCCCATGGAACATTCTCCAAAATTGATCATATCCTGGGACACAAAACAAATATCAACAGAATCAAAAGAATTGAAATTTTACCTTGTATCTTTTCAGACCATAAGGCACTAAAGGTGGAACTCAACTCTAACAAAAATGCTCGACCCCACCCAAAGGCATGGAAACTAAACAATCTTCTGTTCAATAACAGATGGGTGCAGGAAGAAATAAAAGAGGAAATCATTAACTTCATTGAGCATAACAACAATGAAGACACAAGCTACCAAAACCTGTGGGATACTGCAAAAGCAGTTTTGAGAGGAAAATTCATCGCTTTAGATGCCTACATTCGAAAAACAGAAAGCGAGCACATCAACAATCTCACAAGAGATCTTATGGAATTGGAAAAAGAAGAACAATCTAAGCCTAAACTCAGTAGAAGAAAAGAAATATCCAAAATCAAATCAGAGATCAATGAAATTGAAAACAAAAGAATCATTCAGAAAATTAATGAAACAAGGAGTTGGTTTTTTGAAAAAATAAATAAAATAGATAAACCATTGGCCAGACTAACGAGGAATAGAAAAGTAAAATCTCTAGTAACCTCAATCAGAAATGATAAAGGAGAAATAACAACTGATCCCACAGAGATACAAGAGATCATCTCTGAATACTACCAGAAACTCTATGCCCAGAAATTTGACAATGTGAAAGAAATGGATCAATATTTGGAATCACACCCTCTCCCTAGACTCAGCCAGGAAGAAATAGAGCTCCTGAACAGACCAATTTCAAGCACTGAGATCAAAGAAACAATAAAAAATCTTCCAACCAAAAAATGCCCTGGTCCAGATGGCTTCACTCCAGAATTCTATCAAACCTTCAAGGAAGACCTTATTCCTGTACTGCAGAAATTATTCCAAAAAATTGAGGAAGAAGGAATCTTCCCCAACACATTCTATGAAGCAAACATCACCCTGATACCAAAACCAGGAAAAGACCCAAACAAAAAGGAGAATTTCAGACCAATCTCACTCATGAACATAGACGCAAAAATTCTCAACAAAATCCTAGCCAATAGATTACAGCTTATCATCACAAAAGTCATTCATCATGATCAAGTAGGCTTCATCCCAGGGATGCAAGGCTGGTTTAACATACGCAAGTCCATAAACGTTATCCACCATATTAACAGAGGCAAAAATAAAGATCACATGATCCTCTCAATAGATGCAGAAAAAGCATTTGATAAAATCCAGCATCCTTTTCTATTTAGAACACTGAAGAGTATAGGCATAGGTGGCACATTTCTAAAACTAATTGAAGCTATCTATGACAAACCCACAGCCAATATTTTACTGAATGGAATAAAACTGAAAGCTTTTCCTCTTAGAACTGGAACCAGACAAGGTTGTCCTCTGTCACCTTTACTATTCAACATAGTGCTAGAAGTTCTAGCCAATACAATTAGGCAAGACAAGGAAATAAAGGGAATCCAAACGGGAGCAGAGGAGGTCAAACTCTCCCTCTTTGCTGACGACACGATCTTATACTTAGAGAACCCCAAAGACTCAACCACAAGACTCCTAGAAGTCATCAAAAAATACAGTAATGTTTCAGGATATAAAATCAATGTCCACAAGTCAGTAGCCTTTGTATACACCAATAACAATCAAGATGAGAAGCTAATTAAGGACACAACTCCCTTCACCATAGTTTCAAAGAAAATGAAATACCTAGGAGTATACTTCACGAAGGAGGTGAAGGACCTCTATAAAGAAAACTATGAACTCCTCAGAAAGGAAATAGCAGAGGATATTAACAAATGGAAGAACATACCATGCTCATGGATGGGAAGAATTAACATTGTTAAAATGTCTATACTTCCCAAAGCAATCTACCTATTCAATGCCATTCCTATCAAAGTACCTACATCGTACTTTCAAGATTTGGAAAAAATGATTCTGCGTTTTGTATGGAACCGGAAAAAACCCCGTATAGCTAAGGCAGTTCTCTGTAACAAAAATAAAGCTGGGGGCATCAGCATACCAGATTTTAGTCTGTACTACAAAGCCATAGTGCTCAAGACAGCATGGTACTGGCACAAAAACAGAGACATAGACACTTGGAATCGAATTCTACACCAAGAAATGAAACTAACATCTTACAACCACCTAATCTTCGATAAACCAAATAAGAACTTACGTTGGGGGAAAGACTCCCTATTCAATAAATGGTGTTGGGAGAATTGGATGTCTACATGTAAAAGACTGAAACTGGACCCACACCTTTCCCCACTCACAAAAATTGATTCAACATGGATAAAGGACTTAAATTTAAGGCATGGAAACAATAAAAATCCTCAAAGAAAGCATAGGAAAAACACTGGAAGATATTGGCCTGGGGAAAGACTTCATGAAGAAGACTGCCATGGCAATTGCAACAACAACAAAAATAAACAAATGGGACTTCATTAAACTGAAAAGCTTCTGTACAGCTAAGGAGACAATAACCAAAGCAAAGAGACAACCCACACAATGGGAAAGGATATTTGCATATTTTCAATCAGACAAAAGCTTGATAACTAGGATCTATAGAGAACTCAAATTAATCCACATGAAAAAAGCCAACAATCCCTTATATCAATGGGCAAGAGACATGAATAGAACTTTCTCTAAAGACGACAGATGAATGGCTAACAAACACATGAAAAAATGTTCATCATCTCTATATATTAGAGAAATGCAAATCAAAACAACCCTGAGATATCATCTAACCCCAGTGAGAATGGCCCACATCACAAAATCTCAAAACTGCAAATGCTGGCGTGGATGTGGAGAGAAGGGAACACTTTTACACTGCTGGTGGGACTGCAAACTAGTACAACCTTTCTGGAAGGAAGTATGGAGAAACCTCAAAGCACTCAACCTAGACCTCCCATTCGATCCTGCAATCCCATTACTGGGCATCTACCCAGAAGGAAAAAAATCCTTTTATCATAAGGACACTTGTACTAGACTGTTTATTGCAGCTCAATTTACAATCACCAAAATGTGGAAACAGCCTAAATGCCCACCAACCCAGGAATGGATTAACAAGCTGTGGTATATGTACACCATGGAATACTATTCAGCTATTAAAAAAAATGGAAACTTCACATCCTTTGTATTAACCTGAATGGAAGTGGAAGACATTATTCTTAGTAAAGCATCACAAGAATGGAGAAGCATGAATCCTATGTACTCAATCTTGATATGAGGACAATTAATGACAATTAAGGTTATGGGGGGGGAAGCAGAAAGAGGGATGGAGGGAAGGGGATGGGGCAAGACATGATTGCAAGAGGGACTTTACCTAACAATTGCAATCAGTGTAACTGGCTTATTGTACCCTCAATGAATCCCGAACAATAAAAAAAAAAAAAAAAAAAAAAAAGAATGTTATGTTCTGGACAGATTCAGCAGCCATTCATCAATCTCAGGAGAGGCCACTGAGGAAAGAGAAAGCCTGGATTGGGAAGGACCAAAGGTGAGAGAGTAGCTGAACTCAGACTCTGTGCTGAGGTGAAGGAGACATCATCTGAAATTGTCAAGACCCAAGGAAAGAAAGATCAAATGCTGATGGCTAGAATTTTATATCTGTCATATCACTGATGTCCAGCAACAATCTCACTTTCACAGATGAGAATTCAAGAGGGTAAGTACCTTGCATGAGGTCACTCATTCAAACAAAATCCAGATTACAGTCAGTTTGACTCCAGAGATATTTAGTGCTCTTCCCCCTCTAACTCCCTACCTATTCTAGCTTCCTATATGTACTGTAATCAAGTGCCACCTAGCGAGTGCCACCTAGGGCACAGAGCACAAGGGTCCAAAAATCAGAGAGACTGGAGTTGCTTCAGAGAAGCTGTCTTGCTGGATATTTCCGACCAGAGGCGGGAGACAGGATGCAGCCTCTGAGAGGAAGAGATAGAGATAGCTGCATAGATAGATTGCAACTTTAAAGACTGCACTTGGGTCAAGTAGTTGTCCAGCCCAGGTGGCCAATCTGTTCTTGAACTGAGAGTGGGTATAAATGCATTAATGTAGAAGACTTGGCAGAGATAGGGATAGGGGTGGCAGATTAGTGGCTCTGGAAGTGCTTGGTGGTGAACTCAGGGACCGGCATATCAGTTTCATCACCAGAGTGACAAATTGTACTAGTTTACCTGAAACTGAGTTTGCTGGGTCATTGGACACTCACTGTTAAAATTAAAATTAGGAGAGTTCCAGGCAAATTGGATTGTATGATCACCCCATCATAGTCTGGAGAAGAAGGTCTCTAGCCCAGGTCAACCTGACTCTTGCACTCACACTGCTTGTTCCATCTACCCTCAAGGCTCTTGTTTCTACTTCCTGCAATGTTTTCACACTTATTTTCACCCTTCCTGTTCTTGTTCAGGCTTCTGCCATCCCTCACTATTTCCAGGCCTCCTGACTGGTCTCAGTATCCATTCCTGACAACTTCCACAATGCTGCAAGCTCCACAGTGCCACCAAGGGGGATCATCTCAAACAAAACCTAACTTGTCTTCCTTTTCAGACAGTCAATGTATTCTCCTCCATGCTGGAAAAAAGAAAGTCCGATCTCCACAAATAGTTTAAAAGACCCTGCAGAATCTCATGTCAGCCTATATTCAGCCTCTGCTTCCCACACTATCCTGCTTCACACTGGATGCTTTTCCATAAGGCAGCCCTCACCCCGCAAACCCAACCCCAACCAAACCAAACCAGAACCTGTGCTGTCATGCCTCCAAGCTTCTGCATCTAATTTTCATTTTCCTTCTCCTAAGCCTCATCATATATACAATTCCTATTTATAATTCAAAATATTTTGTTAGGAGAGGAGAAGAATACCTATGAAAACATCTTTAGGGAGAATCCCCTGTGTGGCTGAAAAGAATTTGTTGATAAACTGCTTCGAGTTGGAGGTGACTTCTAAAATGTCAAATAGTATGATCTGATTTTTTGAAAGCAAACTGCATAGCTATATCAACAAGCCACATACTGTGCATCAGGACTGCCTTTTTCTTTTTTCCTTCAGTATGTGTCCTAATAAGATTGAACTGTAGGTATTTCTCAGAAAATGAAATTTTGCACTCACTGTCACTCAATGCTTAATTCCTCTAAGAAAATGATTGAAGATGAATGATAAAGGTTGTGGTCCTAGGATCAGCAGCACCAACATCACTTGAGAACTTCCTAGTAATATAAATCTCAGGACCGGTGAGGCTTATTGAATCAGAAACTAGAAGGAGTCAGGAGGGTAGGAATCTCTGATCTGACAAGATCTCCTGGTGATTCTAAATCATTCTAATTCTGGAGAACCATTGCTCTGGTTGTGTGGTTTTTAAGTTGTCTACCTGAATTAAAATCACCTGTGCAGCTTTGTTACATATGGAGATAATTCTTTTTTCTTTTTTTCATTTCAGAATATTACAGGGGTATACATATTTTGGTTACATAATTTGCTTTTGTACATCTTAAGTCAAAGTTATAAAGATGCCCTTTATCTAGAAAGTGTGTGTTGTACCGGTTAGGTGTGAATTTACAGAACTCCTGCTCTGTCTTCCCACCTACTTGATTTCCTTTGAGTTTTACTTCCACATGTGCACATATGTGTTGATCAACTAGTTCCGATTTAGTATTGAGTGCATGTAGGGCTTGTTATTCCATCTTGTAATACTTCACTAAGAACGGTCTTCAGTTCCAGCCAAGTTGTTATAAAAGATACTAGATCACCATTTTTTATGGCTAAGTAGTACTCCATGGTATAGATACACATTTTATTAATCCACTCATGCATTAATGAGCATATTTGTAATTGTGAATTGTGCTGCTATACACATTCGAATACAAGTGTCTTTTTGATAAAATGTCTTATTTTTTTCCTTAGGGTAAATACCTAGCAGTGGGAATGCTGGATCAAATGGTAAGTAGGTCTGCTTTTAATTCTTTGAGGAATCTCTATACTACTTCCCATAGAGGTACTAGTTTACAGTCCCACCAACAGTATATGAATGTTTCTTTCTCTTCCCATCTATGCCGGCACTTTTTGTTTTGGAACTTTTTTTTAATATAATTTTTTCTTTATTTCAGATGAATATGAGGGTACAAAAGTTTAGGTTACATTATTTTAATTTCTAAGGAATGATTCAAGTTGTAATTGAGCCCTTCATCCAAGGGGCATGCTGAATACTCTTACACTGTGCACATTAGGTGAGAATGTGCCAATCACCCTCCCCTTTCCCCTTTCACTCTTCTCTCCTCCCCCTCACTAGAGTACATTGGCTTTTTCCTTTTGTTTGGGCATGTATATATTGGTTTTGTATTAGTATTGAGTACAATGGAGATTTTTTTCCCCCATTTTCCATACTTTACTAAGAAGAATGTGTTTCAGCTTCACCCAGGTAAACATAAAAGGCGTGAAGTCTCCGTCTTTTCTTATGGTTAACTGGTACTCCATGGTATACATATACCACAGTTTGTTAATCCATTCATGGGTTGATGGGCCCTTGAGTTGCTTCCATGTCTTGGCAATTATGAATAGAGCTACAATAAACACACTAGTGCAAATGTATTTGTGGTAAAATCATTTTTTTTCTTCTGGTTAGATACCTAGAAATGGGATTGCCGGATCAAATGGAAAGACCACTTTTAGTTCTTTAAGAATTCTCTATACTTCTTTCCATAGAGATTGTATTCGTTTGCAATCCCACCAGCAGTGCAAAAATGTTCCCTTCTCTCCATGTCCACGTCAGTATCTGCAGCTTTGGGATTTTGTGATGTAGGCTATTCCCACTGGGCTTAGGTGATAGCTCAGAGTGGTTTTGATTTGCATTTCTCTGATGATCAGGGACAATGAACATTTTTTCGTGGGGTTGTCATTCATTTCATCTGTCATCTTCAGAGAAGTTTCTGTTCAAGTCTCTTGCCCACTTGTAAATGGGGTTGTTCACTCTTTTCTTGTTGATTGAGTTCTCTGTAGATTTTAGTTGTCAGCCCTTTGTCAGATTCATGACATCTTCTCCCATTCGAAAGGCTGTCCGTTTATATTAGTTGTTGCACCCTAAGCTGTGCAGATGCTTTTCAGCTCACTATGTCCTATTTATTTATTTTTGCTACAATTGCCAATGAGGTCATCTTCATAAAATCTTTCCCAGGCTGATTTTGTCAAGAGTTTTTCTTACACTTTCTTCTAGGATTTTTATTGCTTCGTGTCTTAAATTTAAATCTTTTATCCAGGGACAGTCAATTTTTGTACGAGGTGAGAGGTGCAGTTCCATTTTCAGTTTTCCACATGTGTTTTCAATATTCCTTCCACACCTGAAACTTTCACAACAGCTATCTACTATTCCCCTATCACGCATTTTCATAGAGGACTATTACTTAACATTTATCTCTTATGCTGATAGTGCCTTGGTTTGACAGCTTTTTGGTAATTCTTTTCCTCTTAACCTGGCTACCTAGTTTCTGTTGGTTTAGTTCATGTAGTCTTCTCATAGTGATAGGTCAACCCTTTCATATTAGGAGAAGTACTTTAGTTCTTTACTGCAAAGATAGTTTTTCCAAATATGTATGGTATCTGGATTATTACTACAAGTTTGAAAATTCTTCTATTTGTCAACTCTTTCAAAACCTTTGCTAAAGCCTTCCATTTTCCTAATGCCATGATTATTTTTCTGTAAAACAGGGGTTCAACTTTATTTATTTTTGTAAGTAAATATCCAGTTGTCTCAGAACCATTTGTTGAAATGGCTTAGTCTTTCCCTCATTGAATTATGTTGGTACTTTTTCCAGAGTAGCTTTGCTTTTGCCTCAATTTTTCTTGTTTTCCAGTTAGTCTTGACTAGTTGTGCCTTTGCCCAAGTTTAAAGTGCACTTTTCCAAACCAGATAATTAGAGAAAACATGTGTCATCCACTAGATAAATAACTTTACCTTTGCAGGCTTTGGTATTATCTCTTTAAAAATCAAGGATTTACATTATAAGATCTCACATCTTTTAGCTCTTATATTCTGTATTTTTGGGATTGAAATATAGTCAAAGAATTTCTTTTCAATACATACCTTAAATTTTCCCTTTAAATAAATTTAGAATTTTCAAAAATCTCAGAAGAGTTTTTAATCTTTGAGGCTATACTTGTTCTTAAAAAAAAAAAAAACTGTTAAAAATATAAAAGAAGCTACCTAAAGTCAATCAAAACAAGTAGTAAAAAAAAAAAAAAAAAGCTGCATAAAACATTTTGAGGTGCAACCTCCTGTTAAGACCTCAGTAAATCCAGTCTATATAGATAAGAGAAACTTTAAAATGTTTTTTACCTGGAATCTTCCATCTTCTGATAGAGCCAGCAGTTTGCTGTGATCACTTATCCTGGAAGATGTTTTCACAGACATTAAATTAAACTGTTTCCTAGAATTGACTTCATTACCACGTGTTTTCTCTAATTATCTGGCAGCTACTTCTTAGGGGAATGTGCACTTTACACCTGGGCAAAGACACAATTAGTCAAGGCTAACTGGAAAACAAGAAATATCGAAAACAAGAAAATGAAACTGATAAAGATACTAAGATAATTCAATGAGAGAAAGAATAGTCTTTTCAACAAATAGTTCTGGGATTACTGCATATTCCCATGCCAAACATAAATAAATAAATAAATGTGGAACATCTGCCTCAAACTATATATAAAGATTAACTTAAAATAGATCAAAGACTTAAAAATAAGAGAGTTAAAACTATAAAACTCATAGAGAAAAACAGGTTTAAAAATTAGTGACTTTGAATTTGGTATTTTTTAAAAGAGATAATCCCTGAACAAAAGAAAAACTAGAAAAATTGGACCTCATTAAAATTAAAAACTTTTGTGTTTCAAAGACTCAATCAAGAAAAGTGAAAGGCAACTATAGAATGGAGAAAATATATGCAAATTATATATCTCTTAAAGGTTTAGTATCTATAATATATACAGTTATTAAAACTTAACAATAAAAGATAAATAGCCCAATTTTTTTAACAATAGGCAACAAAATTGAATAAACATTTCAGTGAAGAAGACACAAATGGCCAGCAAACGTGAGAAAATTGTCAAGGTCCTTAGACATCAGGAAATGCAAACCAAAATCACAATGAGTTAGCACAAGGAGGATTACTATAATGAAAAAGAGACATTGACAAGTGTTAACAAGGATGTAGAAAAGTTGAATCCTCATACACTGTTAGTGGGAACAACAACAACAACAAAAAAACAAAACTGAGCAACCTTTTTGGAAAATAGTTTGGCGGTTCCTCAAAAAGTAAGAGATAGAATTATACCATGACCCAGCAATTCTATTCTTAGGTACATAACTGAAGGAGATGAAAACATATCTACACACAAAAATTTGTACCTGAATGTTCATAGCAGCAGTGTTAATGATAGCTTAAAAAAACAGAAACAGAGCGGTGCCTGTGGCTCAAAGGAGTAGGGTGCCGGCCCCATATACCAGAAGTGGCGGGTTCAAACCCAGCCCCGGCCAAAAAAAAAAAACAAAAACAAAAACCAGAAACAATGTCCACCAATTGATGAATGAATAAACAAAATGGGGTGGATATATATATATATACACACACACATATACACCACAATAGTATATTATTCAGTCATAAAATGGAATAAAGTTCTGAGTCATGCTATAATGTGGATGAACCTTGAAAATATAGTGCTAGTTTTTCAATTTAGCCCTGAGTGCCTGTGACACTTGTTTTCAATACTTGTGACACTTCTCTTAGGAGAATGTTCTCCAAATCCATCCAGGTTGTTACAAAAGCTACAAACAGGGTGGCATCTATGGTTCAGTGGGTAGGGCGCTGGCCCCACATACTGAGGGTGGCAGGTTCAAACCCGGCCCCAGCCAGCTAAAAACAGCAGTGGCAACTGCAACAAAAAATAGCCGGGCGTTGTGGTGGGTGCCTGTGTCCCAGCTACTCGGGAGGCTGAGGTGGGAGAATTGCTTAAGCCCAAGAGTTTGAGGTTGCTGTGAGCTGTGACGCCATGACACTCTACCACAGGTGACAAAGTGGTACTGTGTCTCAACTCCCTCCCCCCCAAAAAAACCAAAAGCTACAAACTCTCCATCTGTTTACAGCTGCATAACATTCTATGATATGTGTATACCACAATTTATTAAATCATTCATGTGCTTAAAAGCACTTATATCAGAGATGAATTTCTTGGATGAGAGATGACTTGAGCCATGACCACATTAAGACAATGTTTTTCTCACCTGTGCACCCACTGTATTTTAACATGCCTCTACAATAAAAGCATAAGGCACAAACATTTCAATAGTGTCTTCTCCACCAATTTCTTAGTTATAAATAATGCACATTGAAAGCATATTCAACAAAATAATCTACTGTTTGTAGGGAAAACATTGGTATGTGATCTTTACCTGCTATTTGCCATATTAATCATTTCTTCTAAATGATATAACACACAAAACACAATGTGCCTTTATAAAACCCTATTAAAGCACCTCTGTCATACTTTAAAGATCTGGAAAAACTAGTACTTCACTTTATATGGAAACAGAAAAAAACCTCAAATAGCCAAGACATTACTCATAAATAAAAACAAATCAGGTGCAATCACACTACCAGACTTAGGACTATACTATAAATCTATAGTAATCAAAACAACATGGTATTGGCACAAAAATAGAGAGGTAAATGTATGGAACAGAATTGAGAACCAAGAGATGAATACAGACACTTATCATCATTTGATATTTGATAAGCCTATCAAAAACTTAAATTGGGGGAAAGACTCCCTATTTAACAAATGGTGCTGGGCGAATTGGCTGGCAACTTGTAGAAGACTGAAACTGGACACACCTTTCACCTCTAACAAAAATTGACTCTCACTGGATAAAAGACTTAAACCTAAAACATGAAACCATAAAGATTCTTGGAAAGAGTGTAGGGGGAGCACTTGAAGAAATTGGCCTAGGAGAAAACTTTATGAGGAAGACCCCCAGGGCAATTGAAGCAATACCAAAAATACATTCCTGGGATCTGATCAAACTGAAAATCTTCTGTACTGCCAAGAACACAGTAAGTAAAGCAAGTAGACAGCACTCAGAATGGGAGAGGATATTTGCAGGCTATGTTTCTGACAAAGGTGTGATAACCAGAATCCACAGAGAACTCAAACTTATTAATAAGAAAAGAACAAGTGATACCATTTGACTATGGGCAAGAGACCTGAACAGAAGCTTCTCTGAAGAAGACAGGCTCATGGTAAACAGACACATTAAAAAATGTTCATCATCTTTAATCACCAGAGAAATGCAAATCAAAACCACTTTGAGATACCCTTAACTCAGTAAGAGTAACCCACATCACAAAATCCCTAAACCAGAGATATTGGTGTGGATCTGGAGAAAAGGGAACACTTCTCCACTGCTGGTGGGAATGCAAACTAAAACGTTCCTTTTGAAAAGAAGTTTGGAGAACTCTCAGGGATTTAAAAATTGACCTGCCGATGGATACTGCAATTCCTCTACTAGGAGTATACCCAAAAGACGAAAAATCACTTTGCAAAAAAGATATTTGCACCAGATTATTCATCGCAGCTCAATTCATAATTGCCAAGTCATGGAAGAAGCCCAAGTGCCCATCAACCCATTAATGGATTAATAAATTGTGGTGTATGTAATACTATGCAGCCTTAAGAAAAGATGGAGCCTTTACCTCTTTTATGTTTACATGGAGGGACCTGGAACATATTCTCCTGTGTAAAGTATCTCAAGAATGGAGGAAAAAGTATCCAATGTACTCAGTACTTCTATGAAACCAACTTATATTTACTCACACCTTCTTCTGAAAGATAGAACACAACTATAGCCCAGGATGAAGAAGAGAAATGGAGTGGGAAGGGTGGGGATGAGGGAGGTTTGAGAGAGGGAGGGTAAAAGGTGGGACCACACCAGTGGAGCATATTGCAAGGGTACAAGTCAAATCTGTAAAGTATAGAACATAAACATTTATAGAACATAAATGTCTTAACACAATAATCAAGGAAATGAGGCAAAAGCTATGTTGATTGGTTTGATATAAGCATGTCAGACTGTATAAAATAATTCAACACATTATACCCCACACATGCATAAATGTATTCATGATCTATGTGTATATGAGTTAATAAAAAAATAAAAAATATAGTGTCAATATTTATTAAAGTACCAGCAGGATTCTTACTTCAAGGGGTTAGACAAAATCAGATAGCCAGTGAATTGGATTGTAGATTGGAGTCAGTGCTTTGAAGATAGCCCTTAAAGAAGAATCAGAACGTGGTGATCTATGACATCCCCAAGCTACTAGCAACTTTAGAAAGAAGAAACACTGGTCCCCAAACCACTCAATTGAAGAGAAAAGAAGGAAAAGAGGAAAAGGGAGAAAACATTGAAATTTCGATGGTAGCATCATTTGACTAAAATGAATTTAGACTGAAATCTCTGAAAATGTCCAGATGAACCCTTTTGGAGCTTCCTTTAGAATGCTGGATAAAAATACTACTACATGTAAACATGAAAGAGGTAAAGTCCCATTTTTCTTTAAGGCGGCATAATATTCCATGGTATACATGTACCACAATTTGTTAATCCATTCGTGGGTCCATGGGCACTTGAGTTTCTTCCATGAATTAGCGACTATGAATTGGGCTGCAATAAACATTCTGGTACAGATGTTTTTGTTATATTGTGATTTTTGGTCTTCTGGGTATATACCTAGTAAAGGAATTATAGGATCGAATGGCAGGTCTATTTTTAGATCTCTAAGTATTCTCCAAACATCCTTCCAAAAGGAACGTATTAGTGTGCATTTCCACCAGCAGTGTAGAAGTGTGCCCTTTTCTCCACATCCATGCCAACATCTCTGGTTTTGGGATTTTGTTATGTGGGCTACTCTTACTGGGGTTAGGTGATATCTCAAAGTAATTTTGATTTGCATTTCCCTGATGATTAAGGATGATGAGCATTTTTTCATGTGTCTGTAGATCGTGCATCTGTCTTCTTTAAAGAAGTTTCTCTTCAAGTCCCTTGCCCTCCCTGAGATGGGATCATTTGTTCTTTTCTTGCTAATACGTTTGAGTTCTCTGTGGATTCTGGTTATTAAACCTTTATCAGAGGTATAACCTGCAAATATTTTCTCACATTCTGAGAGCTGTCTGCTTGCTATACTTACTATGTTCATGGCTGTGCAGAAGCTTTTTAGTTTGATCAGGTCCATGGATGGAGCTGGAACATATTCTTCTTAGCAAAGTATCTCAAGAATGGAAGAAAAAGTATCCATTGTACTCAGTCCTACTATGAAGCTAAATTATAGCTTTCACATGAAGACTATAACCCAACTATAGCACAAGACTATGAGGAAAGGGCCAAGAAAGGGGAAGGGAGGGGGGAGGTTATGGTGGAGGGAGGGTAATGGGTGGGGCCACACCTACTGTGAATCTTAGAATGGGCACAGGCGAAACTTACTAAAGGCAGAATACAAATGTCTACATACAATAACTAAGAAAATGCCATGAAGGCTACATTGAACAGTTTGATGAGAATATTTCAGATTGTATATGAAACCAGCACATTGTAACCCTTGATTGCACTAATGTACACAGCTATGATTTAACAATAAAAAAAAATTAATTAAAAAAAAAAGAAAAATAAATTGTCCAGAAATGAGAGGATGAGAAACTTACAGCCTGTTCGATGAGGCCACCGTCTAAATAATCAATTTCAGCAAGCAATAGGTGTTAAAATAGAGATTTTCAGGACACATTGTATAAATATAGAGGGGAAAAATACATAACTCTGCCAACCAATGAGGGCATGCAGATAATAAAAGTCAGGGATGAAGTAGATATGAAGGATGAGCAGGCATTTTCTGGGCAGAGAGGAGTGGAGATAGAAGTAATCCAGGCGAAGTGTGTAGTACTAAAGACAAAATGGTCTTACATATTTTGTGATGTGTCTGGATCATAATATGCATGTGGGAGAAGGTAGGCAAGAGACTGGAAAAGTCAATGTACCCAAAAGGGTAATGGGCCATAAATGTCAGATTAAAAAATGTATTTGATACAAAAAAAAAAAAGCTACGTTTAGGAATGACACTCCAATTCATGCTCAGAACTGACTCCATAGAACAAGACTATCTGGGTTGCTGCTCCACTGAGTGCTACCATGATTCTTGTGCCAGAACCAGACATCCTTGCACAATACTAGCCAACATCATGGAATCCATGGGGAGCTTCTGCCCCCTATCTACTCACTTCTGAATTCAAGTGTAGCTTGAGTGAGCCTAATTAACAAAGCCCAAGTTTCATAACTCCACCTTTGCTACTGAGAAGGCAGAGAAAGTAATTTCTGGGTTCTACCATAAGAAGGGGTGTCCACAGTATTGGAGATTCTCCAAGCATTCCATGCATGGCCCAGAGGTGCTGGGCTGTCCTGCAGATAGACAGATAGACAGCTTACCTTGTAACAGTGCTAATGGTGAGTTGGAAACAGACACCCCTATGGAAAATTAAAAACATTCTTCAATATTTCAGGTGATACATGAACACGGATGCTGACAATGGAAATTGGAAACAAGAACCAAAACTAAATACGTAAAGTTTTAAGTAGAACTACAGAACAAGACATATTAGATAAGGGATCTGAGCTAGAAGAGAGCCGTAAGAATACTAATCTTAACTAGAACTAGGGAAAAAGAAGAAATAGAGGTAATGATGATAAAAGTAGAAATAGAGGAATGTATATTTTTATATCTATAAGATTTGCTTTTAGTGGTCTAGAAGTTCACTTTATTTATATTTTTTTTCTAAAAAGTCTGACCAAATTGGAAAAATCATTTATTTATAAAGCCCTTGGTTGTGTTCAAGGAATTGAGATGCTCCCTCAAACTCAAAACTATTTGACTTCTATTCTCTGGAGTAGATATGCATTATAAGTTTTCAAATTATAGATAGAAACATTAGGGTTGACATTTTCAACATGTCATCAGATGGTACTTTTCTTGATACTTAGTTCTGTCTAGTTAGGGATTAACTAGTTAGTACTTTTAAATGCATTCTTTGCCTCCCTATGTGGTACCTACAGAGAACGTTTCTCTCTGCATCATTTTATGGTGATAGCTACCACAAGTGAACCAGTCCAGACCGTGAGGTAAGATGACAACAGGATGAATTGCTATTCATCCCATATGTACGTTGAATCTATTTAATTTAGGCAAGCCCCATGTAAATTTCTTGGGAGGGTCATTGGGGAGGTGGTATCCCTAATCTGCCCCCACCGGAAATGTGGGAGTCAATGTGCATGGCTAGGACCATGTGAAGGCAACTTTGAGTCAATGAGCATAGCTAGGACCATGTGAAGGCAGCTTTGAGTCAATGAGCACGGCTAGGACCATGTGAAGGCAGCTTTGAGTCAATGAGCACGGCTAGGACCATGTGAAGGCAGCTTTGAGTCAATGAGCACGGCTAGGACCATGTGAAGGCAGCTTTGAGTCAATGAGCATGGCTAGGACCATGTGAAGGCAGCTTTGAGTCAATGAGCACGGCTAGGACCATGTGAAGGCAGCTTTGAGTCAATGAGCACGGCTAGGACCATGTGAAGGCAGCTTTGAGTCAATGAGCATGGCTAGGACCATGTGAAGGCAGCTTTGATAGGCAGGTGGATTCTTCCCCCAGGGAGATACACAAATAAAGTAAGTCCCTGCAGCAATGCAAAGGCCTTCCACATGTTGGCTGCTTCCTAGAGCTCCCACAGGTTTCTTAGGACCTACATCTGTTTGACAAGGCAAAACTCTTTCCTTTTCATCAGTAGAATCTGTACAGAACCCTTTCTTTTCTTTACATTTGTGCCTAAAGATGGTAGGTATTCATATCCTCTGGGAAGCAGCCACTGAGTAAATAATATCCTCTGAACAAAGATCTATCTGCATAGATTCCTTTCATCTCGACAATCTTGACTAGCTTCTGTTATGTGGTTTGAAAAATCTGCCCTTCATCTTTTGATTCTATCATTCTTATAAAAACAACAAAACATAGAGTGCTTCTAACATCTTTGTACTGTCAAAAAACCTAGACAAGTGAGTCTAGCTTATCAAAACAATCTTTACTCAGCTGCATATAATATACATAATCTAATAAGCAAAAACACTACTGCAATGAGATGGAAAGAGGCTCAGGCTTGGAATCACCAGGCTTGGGTTCTAATCTTTACTCTGCAGATTGATTTTAAGCTGTGTAAACCTGGGGAAGTCGATTAGCATCTTTCAGCATCATCAAAAAGATAGGACTCTACTGAGGACAGTAAGGTAATACTGCATTAACCACCAAGAAATAAACAAAAAGATGTGTCACTGACACAACAGAGGAACAGAAGGGACGTGATATACTCAGTGCAACATACAAGGTCCTAGGCAATCTGCCCACCTTGAAGAAATACTTTCCTTCTCCCTCTACCACTCTCCCTGACTCATTGTGCTGCAGCCACCCACTGAGTGTGCATTCCACATCAGGACTTGGCAAGGCTATTGTCTTCGCCAACAGCTCTCCCCATTCCATTCTGCATTCTCACTACCTCTTGTTCATTCTTCAAATTTCAGCCTATTAGTTGTTCATATAAACCTTCCTGGCCCTCTAGAGTGAGTGGTGTTGACCCAACTAGACCTTCATAGTTCCTATGCTTCTTTATAGCATTTCTCAGAATTGTAATTTGAGCATTTCTACAATTAATGATATAATGCCAGTATTTACCGTTAGACTATAATGCCTGTAAAAGTGGGGTGGTTTTTATATGGTTATTGGTAACTAGCTCTTATGTCCTTATGCCTGGGATATAGAATATACTCAATAAGTATTTGTTTGGCTCCTGCATTCAGTAGGTATTCACAACCATCTGACTCACGGTGCAGAGGTGAAGGGTACCACAGGTGCACAGAAGTACTATGGATATTGTAGTGGTGAGTGAGGGTCCTTACTGTAAGCTTTCTTGGTTCACAGTCTCATTTCTCCACTTTTTACCTCAGTGAGTTGAGGCAGGTCACTTAATATTATTGTCAGAAATGAAGATAATGGTAGTCTTAACTTCCAGGCTTACTAGGAGAAGCAAATAAGTTAAAGTGCTTAGAATAGCATCTGGCTTATATTAAGATGAATATCATACAACTTATACAAAGAATTGTATTTATTTTTACTAATTTAATTAAATAATTGTTATATTATAGGCAAGGCAAATAATTTCAATGCCATTTCACAAAAAATGGCAAACATGTTAGTAGGACAATTTTTGTGTTTTCTTTTAGTCCCAAATGTTGAGAAGCTGAGCAGGATAGTATTTAGATTAAAAAAAAAAATGAAGAAAGTACAGTTTCCTCCAAAAAGAATTGTCAGAATCTAAGACACTTTAATCAGTGGGGACTTCTGAAGACAGTACAAGTAAATTGGTTAATGTATGGGGTATTCTGCTTGCCTACCAAAGTGAGAGTTTTCCATAGTTTAGAGGAAAATTTAATGAACTTCTTGAATTCATATCTATGTGAATATATACTTTCACCCTAGGAAAAGACATACATGCATTCATATGTCAGTCTCAGATATGCTGTATTCTTTAATTCAGACTCACAGGCTGTAGGCTGCTTTGTGTAAAATAAAGTGAAAAGAGACCTTGCTTCAGTGTTGGACCCCTTAGACAACCCAGATAACATATTCTCAGTAGATATTGACTATTATTATAATTCCCTAGAGGAAAATTTGACGCTTTCTAAGAGTCAACACCCTTAAATTAGTAGGACACCTGAATGACCAAGGGAAGTTCCACAGTTCTTGGAGATTTATACTGGGTTGCTAAAGATACATTGGAGAGTAAGACCTATCTAAAGATTCTCAGTCCAAAAAAGGACAGACTTTGAGGTTGAAACCAGACATGGATCTCCATTTGATGACTAGGTCTTATTTCCTTCATGTCCTGACAGCATCATAAACTTCCTACAAAGGTAATTTGCCAAAGTCCTTGATCTTTAGGTTGACTACACAAGTAAATCTGGTGCACATTCTGATCTTGAGTCATCTTGGTTCATTCATTCATGGCCAGCAGATATGTGTTGAGTATCTAATATGTATGCGTGCTAGAGACTGTACTGGGTACCGGACCATAGTGATGTCCAAGATGGGCATAGTTCCATTCTTATCAAAGTTGCTCAAAGAAGACATTCTAACATTCAGATATTGATGTATTTTCTATATATATTTCAAAGAATCTACCAATAGAACTATTATTTTCATACTCAAAACTTGCCTGCAATCAGCAGATCATATACCACTTTGTAACTTTATTTTTAAACTTAAAATTAGGACATTAAAAGTTAAAAACCATGGCTCTTCCTATTAATGCTCTTTTCACATTCAGTGGGCACAGAAGGATAATCATAAAGTTTTACATTATTCTCAACAGTGCCTCCATTATTTGTTGCCCCAGGTTTAAGAAATTTTCCTGTTATATGAGACTGTGATTTCTAAGAATCAAATCCTTAGGTTCAGATATTTCAGCTGCAAGTGCTGTTCGTTTTCTTAGGTTCTCTATAAGGTACAATTTTCCTGAAAGACTAAGCCTAGGTCTAGGATGTCTTTCCTCTCTTCTTTCCCTTTTCTTTTCCTCCCTCTCAGCACCATGGTACAAGATGTTTTGGGTTTCACTTTGCCTCTTCACAGTTTATAAATGGAGCATCCTTTCATTATAGGAAAGCACCTTACACAGATGTTAATTTCACAGCACATAATTTTTAAACTTTTTTTCCTAAGTTTAAGGATCATGACCTAATAGCTTGATCTGCTATTTCTGATATGGCCCCTGTTTGCGACAATCAAGCTTTCTAGTTATTTCCCTCAGTTTTTCAAGTTTTCCCTTAAGGCTTGGAAAAACCAAGCCTATATATTCTAACATTCTGTTGGCTCAAAAATACACTGATTCTTCCTATCTGAGAACACAAAAACAATGTCAAGTTAAGACATCAGTCACTTTTCTCAGAGCAATTGCAACTAAATAGAAAAAATGTAAACACCATGGCAATAATAATAATTGCTATGATAACTGCACATAACTTATGCAATAACAGAAAAAGTTTTATGAGAATTACATATGGGTGTTACATAATAATGTATGTGTATATATGCTTATATGCGTACATGTGTGCCAAAATCATACATATAGATATATACGTTAAAAATACGGTGCGAACAAATAGACAGTAAGCACTTTGAGAATTCAGAAAACTGAAAAATTAAGGATTAAGTTGCTTAGGAAGGATCTTAACAAAAATAATAAGTAAAGTGGGTTGAGGTAGATGAGAAGAACTTAGGAAAGAGAAGTAGACAGGACTCTTCAGGGGGAAGAATGACATAATCAGTGAGTTAGCAAACACAAAGCATTCCTTAGGGATATTAAAAAGGCCTTAAAAATTATTTTCCCAGGAATTGTACAGTCTATTGCAAAAAATGAGTAAGCCAAGAAGTTTGGGAAAGGAGAATTTTTCCAAAGTAGGCAAGTTGTATAGAGCCAGGAAGCTAGGCTCAGGAGTTTGCACTTAGATATGACACCTCGCCAGGGTAAGCGCAGCATGGAAGGTCATTTTATATCCCTGGTCATTGGTGATTTTCTGTTTTGTCACGATTATTAACATTTGCATAAACATTTTTTGTGGATATATTTTTTTCATTTCTTTTGAATAAATACTTAGGAGTGGGATTATTGAGTCATCTGGAAAGTGTGTGATAAAAAAACTACCATTCCACTTTCCAAATGACATTTTACATTCACAAGTAGAGTGTGAGCTCCAGTTTACCACATTCTCATTAGCATATAGTACTGGTAGTTTTTTGTTTGTTTGTTTGTTTTAATTTTAGATCTTCTGGTGGGTGTGCAGTGGTATTCAATATGGTTTAGGTTTTTATTTCTCTATTGTGTAGTGATGTTGATTATCTTTTCATGTGCTTATGAATAATTTATGTCTATTATTTGGTGACATCTGTTTAAATATTTTGCCTGGTTTTAAAAATCAGGATGCTTTTCTTCCTGCTATTTCTGTTATTGTCATTATTATTGAGTAATAAGTGTTCTATATGTACTGTCAATGCAAGTATTTTATCAGATACATGTTTTCTGACAAGTCACATTTTATATACTGGTGCCTAGCATTAAAGATACTTGTTCTATTATTTCAAATTCCTTTCTGTTATTTCAAATTCCTTACAAGAATTCTGCCTTACATGGACATGCACTGTATATTGTCATGGGTAAAGGCTTTCCAATTAATATTAATGGTGCTATGGTGAAAAATGTAAATAAAAAAGGCAGAATGGTAATGGAATTTCTGAGCATGTGAGTACTGCATTTGTGAATACATTAACCCTTTGTCTAGTGGGTAGGGAAAGCCTATCTAGGCAAGTTTTTGTCTCTGTATTTTATCCCGTCTCTTGCTTTTTCTTAGAATGATTTCCTTTTAGAAAACCATTGATCATTTCAGCATATTGATCATTCTTTCAATGTAAATTTTCACATCTGTAATATACCTGTACTCTACTCATGAAGAAGATAGGTTATACTGAACACAATAAACAGACACACACGCTTTTCTTACCATTTCTTACTGATTAGTAATCAATAATAAATAATAAGCAAACATGCTTATTTCACGTAATTTAATGATAGAAGATTCCAAACCTTAAATTTCCATTTCTGAATTGTTTAATAGAAAATGTTTCCCATAACAGATATTCATGATATGTTTCTAAGATCAAATTATGGTGGAAATGTTTCCAAAATGCCTTTCCCACCTATGATCCATATATATTAATAACATGAACAATTCTCCTGGCTTGTTGAAGTTGTCTATTGGCAGTGCCTTGGTCTCAAACAGATTGTAGCTTGACCACTGACTTCAAGCTTCATGCGAGGGTCTCCACGAAGAGAATTTAAGTATTTTCTTTTAGAAATGGCTGGCACCCTGTGTATCTTCCCCAGTAGATCCGAGTGTGTGTGTGTGTGTATTTATGTATATATACATGTGTACATACATGAATATATATGCCCAGATGGAGATTTTTCCATGATTTTATCCAAAGCACCTCATCTAAAGCCATAATCTTTCCACCCAAACATGGTACCCTCAGATAATGCACCATAATCCATCCCGTTGTGCAGATAACATCTAGATGTTTCTCTTACCATCTTCTCTTTCTTACTGCTCTATTTAATCCACTGTCAAGTCTTTCTGTTTTGTCTCCTAAATACCTTTTGTTTTGTTTCTTTACATCTCTCCTCTATCAACACAAGCCTAATTTAAGTACTGTCACATTGGGCCTACTGATGGATCTCTCTGAATTCATCCCTACTGCCTTTCAATACTTTCTTGGCATTGTTGCAAACTGATGCATCACTGCCATCTCTGCCTCTTTACTGATTTCCCCGTGTCCACTAGTCTACAAATCTTTACTAGATCTTCCTCTAACTCTCTCCCCAGCCTCCTCACACATCGTGGTCCCTGTCACTCCCTATGCTTCAGCAGCTCTGGTCTGTAGTTCTTCACAGGTACTAAGCTTCTACCATAAACATAGCATTTTTGCCTGTGATAAAAATATTTTCATCTTTCTATGTCTAATTTATAATTCCTATTTGTTCCTCAATCTCAATTTATTTTCTCAGGGACGTCTTCACTGGCTTTGCGATTTTACATTCATTTGGGAACTCATCTTATTTAATGTCTGTCATTTACCCACATATAAATTTTATGATGAATCTCTATCCACCTTCAATAGCTAGCATAGAGCATGTACTAAAAAAAAATAGTTACTGAAGGAATAAAAGACTAAATTATTACTTTAAGCCTTTAAACCCCACAGAATGCATAAGCATTCCTTGTAAGGTCTTCTCTCCTTCCACATTCTCTGGATTTTCATATATTCTAATAATCCCAGCTCAAGTCCTTCCCGTCTAAACTTCAGGCAACTCCTTAAGGGAAAGAATTCTGCCTTTTTAATCTCTATAATTCCCACAGTGCCAAATGTGCTGTTTTAAATCATGAGTGATTATCTATCATGAATGAATAAAGAGGGAGTGTGAGTGAATACATGCCCTACCCTGCCTCGTCTCGTTCCATTTCTCTGGTCTTGTGTAATTGAACCTATTGCCCATCTGATTTGATGGAAAGATTTTACTAGCTAATATTACTCCAATTTCTTGAATAGTACCATTTATCACATACAGCACTCTGCAATAGATTCACAGCTTCCCACTCCACACCTTGACTCATGCAGATTCACAGCACACAGCTATGCAACATGGACATATCCAGCTTTTACATTTCTCCAAAGCACAAACTTACTGCACTGGACCTGCCTTTTCCTCTTCTCCTCACAGATATGATGCTCTTTCCTGGCTCTAAGTATGTGTCTACACTGTTATATTTCTCCTTTTCAAAACGGTTTTTCTCTTCTCCCTTGTGTATTGAAATCCACATCAATTTTCTAAAGACCGATTTCATTTATTATAGCCTACTACAAAGTATATTTCCGTAGAGTACTGATTGGGAGTCAGATAAACTTGCTTCAAGTATGACTTCTGGCATTGCTAGCTCTGTGACCATGGTAGAATTACATAACCACATTAAGACTCAGTATCCTCATTTATAAAATGGAAATAATAAGATTATGTTGTTTCCTCTTTTTAAGTAGGAAGCATAAAAGTGTTTTTTTAAGGATTAAAACAGAGAAGGCACACAAAGTGGTTTGTACAGTACCTGGCTTGTGGTGAGCACTTAATCTTTAATAAATGCTAGCCATTGTTGTTATAATGATAGTAATTGATAATAATAATTTTAAAGCCTTTGTCTATTTAGCCCACACTGATCTCTCCTTTCTCTGAATTTTTATTGTGTGAGAGTCAACTCTACCCAGCTTGACTGTCATTATTCTTTTACAATTTTCACACGTGGAGATTTTGCCTCCTCAATTCTATTGCCAGCTCCCAGAGAGCCCCTGACAAAAAGCCGATCACATAGTAGGGACACTGTGTGACTTGCTGATTGGTTGATGACTTTTACCTCCAGCCTCCTAAAATAAAACCTAATAATGTCACCAAGGAAAGCAATTCAGATCAGGAATGGGCCTTTTCTGATCCTCTGAAATCTAATCAAGGGGGCAAGGTTTGTGCTATAGCATCAGATACAAGGCAAGGAAACAATTAGTGTTCTTGTCTGAACCAGAATGGTTCCCTACATAAAATGCCCTGAATCTGGGCTCCAGAGCATCACATACGCAGTTCTCTCTAATAAATGCAGTTTGTATTCTGCTTTCGTAAACATTCATTTGTCTTCAGACTGGAACATCTTTTTCTGAAGCCACAGATTTGTTTGCTATCAACACCTGTGATATGAAATTCTTTCATCATTCTGGCAATGATAATTAAGAACATGGCCAGTGGAGTAGAGCATGATCACAAACATCAGGAAAACAATGAATAACATAAATGAAAAAAAATAAAAACCACTTCATTCATTTGTTCTTTGGAGGGTTTTGCTCTCATTTTCAAGCAATCGCTTCTTTAAATTTTCCTTTCCTAATCACTGCTACCACCACCCTCTACCATCTCCTGCCTGCTCTGCTGTCCTGTTCTGCTAAAGCCACTTTTGTCTCCTACATGTCTTCAACAACTTGTTTCATTTATTCTCTTTACCTTTCCAACCTTGTCCTGGCATCTCTAAATTCCATGTTGTGTTAATCAGGGTTTTCCAGAAAAACAAAACCAATAAGAGATTATATAAATATAGATACAGATAAAGAAATAGAAATATATGAGGAAAGATTTATTATAGGAAGTTGCTCTTGTGATTATGGAGGCTGAGAGCTCCCAATATATGCCATCCAGAAGCTATAGAATCACAAAAAGCCAGTATTATAATTCAGTTGGAATCAAAAAACTTGAGAACCAGGGGAACCAATGTTGCAACTCCCAGTCAAGGGCCTGAGAATGACTGGAGTCTGGTCTGGCTGCTAAAGTCTCCGAGTCCAAAGAACCAGGGACTCTAATATCCAAAAGCTAAAGAAGATGACTATCTCAGCATAAGAAGAAACGGAAAATTTGTTCTGTCTTTGCCATTTTGTTCTGTTTAGACTCTCAATGGACTGGTTGGTGCAGCCTACACTGGAGAGGGCATATCTCTTTTACTCGGTCTATTGATTCAAATGTTTTTTTTTGTAGAGACAGAGTCTCACTTTATGGCCCTCGGTAGAGTGCCATGGCATCACACAGCTCACAGCAACCTCCAGCTCCTGGGCTTAAGCGATTCTCCTGCCTCAGCCTCCCGAGCAGCTGGGACTACAGGCGCCCGCCACAACGCCCGGCTATTTTTTGGTTGCAGTTTGGCCGGGGCCGGGTTTGAACCCGCCACCCTCAGTATATGGGGCCAGCGCCTTACCGACTGAACCACAGGCGCTGCCCCTATTGATTCAAATGTTAATCCCTTCCATGTACACCCTCACAGACATACCAGGAATGATTTATTTACCAGCTCTCTGAGCATCTCTTAACTCGGTCAAGTTAACACATAAAATTAACCACCATAAGTTCATCCCTTGTCAGCTTGCCATATATAGGCATCTCATTAAACCATATTTAATCTCCAAATAAAGATAATCATAAAGTCATAATTCTGCCTAATATAATACAATTATACTGAATACAACTGAAATGCACTTACTTTTTCCCGAGAAGAGTAAATAAAGACTTTTAGTCATATTGACTTTTCTCCTGATACCCTGTGACTTAAATACTATGATAAAAATTAATAATTCTTAAATACTGTAATATAAAATCAATACAACTCAAAAATCAAGATAAAATCAGCACAACTTATGTTACATGATAAAAGAACGAGAGGAAAGAAAAATACATTTGCTTAATATGTATTTATAAATATATTTATAAAAAATAAGAGAAAGTACTCATGATAATTACAGCCCTTGTTTCTGGAACTGGTCACATGGTCATAGCTAGTATTTATAACGACCTTGTTCTACTTCCCTTTCTGTATTCCCCTTGTCTTTAGCAAGAACCTCAGATGGTTGTGATTCTTTACCTGACAGGTGAACCAAACTTTCATTCCTTTGAAGCAGTGGTTCTAAACCTGTGGGTCGAGACCGCTTTTTAACAGTGAAAATACATTGCAGCATTAGGAATGTTGAGAACCACTGCCTTAAAGAGATGGATCATTTGTAGTTTTGCCTAGATTGTAGTTTTCCATTGACAGTGTTCACAGGGAACAATAATATTGAGAGATACTCTAAATTATCTCTTGTATTTCAGACATGCTCTTCCTGACCTCTTTTATGGGGTAGTAATCCAATTTCCCCTTAGCAGTCCATATCCGTCACCCCAGCCAACACTGTGATTCCCTTCTTGGCCTGTTGACTCAGAGGCATTAAAAATTCATAGTGGCTGAATGGCAGTCTTAACTTCCAGTTCAAAGGAACCATTGTTGTGTTTACTGGTGAAAATATTTCTCTCCCTGGAGAGAGTTCCCAGCGAACTTCTATCGTGCTAAAAATCCATAAGTTCATTTGAAGAAGGCTTAAGGAAAGATTAACAGTGAAATTTTCAATAGTGTACCAGGATCCTTCCTCAAGAGAACATTCATTCAAGAGGTTGTCAGTCTATAAACTGGCTGAAGTCTGGAAATTTATTGATGGGTTGTGTCTATTTTTATTATTTGAGTTAAATTTATTAAGTTCACTTTGAAATTTTATGCTTATACAGATTAAGAAATTAGTAGGTTTCCTATCTATTTCACCCCTAAGAACACCATAATTAACTAATCAACTTCATAGATCTGCATGAGTCAGATTCTTTTTATTACTTACTTGACTCTGTTATACATGATGATAACTATATTCACCTTTCCATTGGTCACTGGGTGCCACCACCTGGCCCTTGACACCCCATAATCCAATTACTCCCATTGCATTTAGGTTTTTCCATTGAGTGGCTGAAGTTGCCATTGTAAAGTTGGTCCTGCAGAGAAGAGCCATCCTGGAGCTTTTCAAGAATCTTGGAGCTCCCCTCAAAAATTTATTTCTCAAGCGGTGGTAAAAGACATGTCTTCCGGACCATCCCAGGGCAGATAAGTAGGTCTTAAATAACAAATGCATTTTAACATCCCAACTCCCTAATCCGTTGAATCCTTTTTTCCACATTAAACCAAGGAAGATTAGACATTTCCAATTTCTTCATGGTAGGCCATCTTTTGATTCATGTTTCAGTCAACCAACCAACCAAATGAACACTGTCCTTTCTAACTCTATGAGCTGCAATATTTAATGCAGAATGTCTGCTTAGTTGTCTCATGTCAATAAATTTAGCTTTTTTTTCCTTCTGCAATTATATTATACCCTTATTATTCATTACCACTCATGTTCTCTGGAACATGCCAGAAAATTCAAGTATTTCTCTTCAAATATAATGGATTTATTCATAGGTTACACATCATGGGACATCTCAGCCCTGCAAATCATGTTTGACAATTCACTTGATCAATTTCCTCTTAGATATCTGTATACAATCTATTAGTTCTTATTCCTTGGGGGACTCTGACTAATACAGATTTTGGTGCTAAGAGGGGTTCTAGAGAAAAATTTTTAGGATAAGTTTTCTGAAATTGACTCTCTGATCTGATTAAATTTAAAGGTGCTAATGATATGAGAAAGAGGTGGGCGAAGGATCACTATTGTAAGTTCTGGACTCCAAAGGCCCGAGAACCACATCCAAGGGCTGGAGAAGAAGGATGTCCCAGATCCTAGAAAAGGGAGGGAATTTTCCTGCCCTCTGCCTTTTTGTTTTATTTGATCCTTCAGTAGATTAAATGATGCCTGCCCACGCTGGTGTGGGCAGATCATCTTTACTCTGTTTACTGATTCAAATGTTAATGTCTCCGGGAAACATCCTCACACACCCCCAGAGATAATGTTTTACCAACAGTGTTGGCATTACTTAGCCCTATCAAGTAAAGACATAAAATTAATCATGACACATGCTAATCTGACACCCTGATAGCAACATGTACCACGTTTCTCAGTAGAATTTGTTGAATAATCACTTACTGAGTATTAAGTATGTATCTGATACTGTGCTAAACACCTATGAACATAACCCATGTGAAGGGCCTATTTAGCCCTGAAGTAACCATTCTTATTTTCTCTGAACAGAATGAAGTTGTTCACCAAGTTCCGTATCAGTCATTTGCCACTCCAGCTAAATGTCATATCCTACCATGGAAGGCACTGTTTTATCTCCAGCATCTTGAATTTGATACTTACTCAACTTCTTGGGCTGCCTTCAACTCCTTAACTAGTTTTTACTTAACATCCACTCACACTTGGTGAGTCTGCTTTTCATCCTCCATTCTCTGTCACTTCCTCTGTTTTTATTCTACCCACACAGTTTGAGTGATACGATACTTGACAAGTTGCCTCCTCTAAAGTTGTTCTCGCCACTATCACACACGCACTACTCTTGATATTCTGGCATTCCAACCTGTAATAATGCATCAGTAGCCTTTGGGCTCTCATTTTCCCGCCCTGAGTGCTTCTTAAAAATCATTTATCAGTTGGGAAGCTTGAATCCCTACACAGAATAATATATACATTTGCTCAGTTCTTTCTCACCTCAGCTGGGCTCTTGCTGCTATTTGGCAATTCATTTATCCAGTTTTTATTGATTTGTTGGTATCCTCTTTGCCCCTGACTACCCGTAAACTTGAAAGTAATGGAGTTGTAAGAAAAAATATCTCCGGCTTGAGAAAACAAACTATTTTGAGTTTATACTCCTTGATTTAAGTCATAACTTGTTAATACAAAAGTAAATTATGATATATGAGGCATATAATTTATTCAACCAATAAACAATGCTGAATATTTTTTATAACTTTTTAAGGTCCTTGTAATAACTCCGTGTTCTACAGGTGGATCTTATTGGGAAATAGGCAATACAGCCCACTTTATCTCTCATTAATTACTTCATGGTATCTATTTCATGTGCTTATGTCATATTTCCTCACTATTACGTAAAATTCTTGATCCTATGTTTTTTCTTTGAAAAACAAATCTATATAATGGCAATACTAAGAGTATTTGCCCCATAAGGTTGTTGTGAAAATTAAACGATCTAAAGCACATAAATTGCCCTATATATTACCCAACACATAGAAATCACAAAATAAATATTACGTGCTGAAATTACTAATATTATTATTATGAGTTGATAGTGGTTGCTCAATAAATACAGCTCAGTCGGAATGCAAAATGTTCCATTTCCCTCAAGTCAAGTCGACTTCATGATTGTCACGATGACCCATGAGTAGATACAATTTTTCATCCAAATTGGAACACTGTTGAGAGTTAAATGGAGTCTTTTAGTATTTATGCTGGGACGGAATTATGGTCGCCCTACCATGAGAAATGTCTTTAGGGAGCCATTTTCCAATAGTTCAATTTAATAGCTCTGTGCCTCTTTCTTTTTCAGGTTGGCTTTAAAGATATAATCTCTTAACAGCTGGCCACATTGCCTATACTATTATCAATTACAATGTCAAAATTTTAAACCCTAAAATCACTAATTATTAACTGTTATTTACTCATTGCTGTTCCTATAATGAGTTGTTTATGCATATTAATTTATAAGTGAAACCCTTGCCCAAAACATTTGGAACAAATGGTAAATTCCCTAGCCAGTACTGGGAGGTCCAGATTTCTGGCATTATCCCTATCACTATTGTCCGAAAGCATTTATGCGTATATATCTTGCCTTTAAATTTCTCCTGCATATTTTTCATCATTATTTCTTTTTGGATTAAATATCTCCTTGATGATAAAGAGGAGCAGATCCTGAAAAAAAGACATTGCCATGTGCTCTCCAGGTAATGCAGAAACACAGGGTAGGTTCACACCAATTGGGATACTATTAATTCTATTTTATTCTAACCTCTTCTCCTCTACCTTCCCATTTCATTGCTTTAAGCAATGAAGACTTAATACATACCTGTTACATACTTAACACTGAGTTAGCCCTGGAAAATAATTTTCTTTTATGAGCATTAAAAAATATAATTGACTCATACCACCTTGTTTTCTGTAGAATCATTTTTATTCCTGTCACATGGAATGAATGAAGCAATAAATTCTGTGAGTCTCTATGTATAATTTTTCTAAGGGGTTATTCATTTACAGTGCCAAAAATAAGAGGAAGACAATTTACCTTTTCTTTGATAATAGCCTACTTCATACAGGGCCAAAAGGCCATTTCATTTAACCAGTAATTTGTAAAATTTGAAAAATGCCTTCCATCCCCCACACCTTGATTCTGTCCTGACACCAACCCCAATAACATTAAAAAACAACAAAAAGGAGAGAAAATGAGCACCAGCCTTTGTCACAGCCCCAGATTTTATCCTTGCCATCATTGCTAAAATACGAGGAGAAGCATAATTTTCTTCCTCACAACCAGTGTGGCCCTGGTCCTGGTGGTTAGGTAAAGTTTTCTATAAAGAAACAAAAAGTTTGAAGACCCATCATAAGAAAATCAGAGATGAAGCGACTTGTCTTTTCTTACTAACTTCTTGCAGACATAGATCCAGTTTCTGCTACTAATGTAAAGGACTGTGATCTAAACCAAAATGTAGATGTTCAGATTTTTTCTGTTGATACCAAAATGTTTTTCCCTGTGTTTGTAGATGAATCTACTGATCCCACTGATAAAAAGCCATGCTCTTGGAGTTGTTTTTAGTTATAATACAGTTGAAATTATGGTCTTCCACCAAGAGCCTCTCTTTGGGTTTCCCTTGTGTCCAACTGCAGAGCTTCCAAGGATAATGGCTGGTTTTAAGGCCTCTCTGCATACAGCCATTCACGTTGTGAGAGGTACAGCTCATAACATATTATACTCACAGTAGCAACTCATCACTTGAACATGTCAATGCTGTAATAATTTGTTAAGAACAGAACATCCAAGCAGTTAATACCGAGACCAACTGACAAATTCAAAATACACAATTAAACAATCTAAATAGCCACTGATATCCCCTGAATTTATGCCTTGAACATTATATGTTTTTTATGTAGAAATGATGTCTTGATGAGAAGAAAAACTTATTCTTTACCTTTGTGCAGTCAACTAATTTTTCAAATAGATTACAGTATACGCTATACAGTATACAGTATACAACGAAGCCCAGAAGATTGCATGGTGAAAGGATATAAGAACTCGCTCCCTCCACATTTCCACTCTACTTCTGAGCACTCTAGTTCATTTGGCTCATGCTAAAATGTTCCCTCTTTCAGAAGTCTCTTCTGTACCCCTCAACCAGATAGGCATTCCCACTATATGCTTTGAAATGTTGCCTGCTGTCCTTGTGTGTAACTACTTGTGGAACCAGGGCTGTTATAGTTTAGATATCCAAGACTTATTCAGTCTGTCCTTCCCCAGGGTTTGGGAATGTTGTCCTCTATCTGCCAGTCCCCAACCTCCTCAGAGGCATGAATCTCTCTTCTGTCCCTTCTAGGGTTTGCAGCATAATCTCCTCCATAAAATTAGGCCATACAAAAATGTTAGAGAGAAAATTAAAGAAAACAAAATGCTCTTTAAATATTCTTTAATAACCTCATTAGGTGGATTGTCCTATACCAGCAAGAACAAAACATGAATTAATATCTCAATAGATCATCCTGCCACAATATGCAAGAATAGCAAGGTGGATTCTATAATATAAGAGGTCTGGCAAGGCCTACCTGAAGGCTGAAAGAGGCAAAGACACCACCTGTGAACAGAGCAGGGTTGGGGAACACACTGGCAGGAAAGCTACCATGAGGATAGGCCTGCAGGTGGACCACAGCCCAGAGGGCTCCCAGACTGAAAGACCAGTTTGAATGGAGCTTATTCGATGATGCAGAGAGTGTTATGGAATCATCTTGGAGAGATTTAAAACAGGAATCTTTCCAAACACCAATCACTTATTTATATCCTTAAGTATAACATCTCATCTTCACGACTGGTCTTTCCTAAGAACTGTCTTTGTAACTAGCACAAACACATCATTCCACCTTTGAGATACACATATTCTGGAGAAGAGATGCAAGCAAATAAGAAATAACAACATCGTGGGTGGTGCCTGTGGCTCATTGGGTAGGGTGCCGGCCCCATAAAATGAGGATGGCAGGTTCGAACCCAGCCAGAGCCAAACTGCAACAACAACAACAAAAATAGGTGGGTGTTTTGGCGGGTGCCTGTAGTCCCCAGCTACTTGGGAGGTTGAGGCAAGAAAATCGCCTAAGCCCAAGAGCTGGGGGTTGCTGTGAGCTGTGACGCCATAGTACTCTACTCTACTGAGGGTGATAAAGTGAGACTCTACCTCTTAAAAAAAAAAAAAAAAGAAAGAAAGAAAAGAAATAACAATATCGTATTGAAGGTAAACAAGCACGTGGAAGAACAGCACTTTTCCAGAACAGTGGAGACCAAAGAGACTTTTGGGAAGCTGTATATGTGGGGTGAAGCTGAAGGGACAGCGAGGTGTCCCATTCCGTGGGATTCCCATGTATAGAAGATTGAGGGACGAGAGTTCCAGGTGCATATGAAAATCACTGGAAGCTCTCTCCCAAATGTCAACAACTCTGTTGCTCAGAATTCAGTCAACTCCTGCTTGGTGCAGCACAGACACTGGAGCCAGTCTTCTTGGGTTGGAGTCTTGCAGCTTCCGTTTATTAGCTAGTAACAGTGGCAGTTTCCTGAATGCCTGTGTCTCGTTTCTTCATCAGCACTCCCCATGCTTAAAAATAGGCATAAGCAGATCCCAAAATATTCTTTTTTCTTCTTTTTAAATTTCTTTTTAAACTGACTTACTCTATACTTGCATTGCATCATATTACTGAGGTTTTAAAATTACTCTCACTGGAGAACACAGTGAAATACTCTAGGAAGGATTAGTTTGAGTTATAATACTTGAGTCTCCATTTTTACATCATTACACAGTCAGATTTAGAAGTCTATCTACCATGAAACCTAATCTCTCAAAACCTAGGCACACTTCATCTTATCAAGGCCTCTTCCCATTTCTCAGCTATGTATTATATTTGTCATTTTTACTCCATGGAAAATCCCCAATGAGACTCATCAATGCCCCAGCCTGCAGTCTGACCTCCTCTCCCCAAACACAGCAGATCCTGTGCAAAGGTGGCACCCAGAGAAGGCCGTGGAGGTCTTATTTGTTGGTATAACCCCTTTGTTCCATTTGCCTGGACCACTGTGAGATTTTTCATTCTTGCTTCTTGTGTTAACCTTTTTTTTTAAAATAACTCTAAAAATAGAAAAGATATATTTGAAATCAAAAAGTAAGGCATCAGACCTGGACTAGTACATGTTTTTTATAGCATATATTTTAGTTTGATATTTCTTAAGTAAAAAGACTAGTAAACTAAGCAAGCTCCATATATAGTTGTGAAGTGGGAAAGGTTCACTTCTGACATTGTGCCCTTTTGTGGACAGCCCTTCCAATGTCCTGTGGCCTCCACAAACCTCTGCTCTAACTTTAGCTATTCAGGTTCCCAGCCACAGTGTCCAGTGTAGGTTTACAGTTCCCTTTCACCAGCCTGTTCTCTACATCCTTATCTTACTCATCCATCTGTTCATTTATCCATTCTACGAATATTTATGCAGAATCTACTGTGTCCTAGATGCTGTGTTTGATGTTCAGGTTACAACAGTAAGCCAGACAAGCTTGCCACTCCCTTAGTGGAATTGCATTTGATAAGGGAGACATTACCAAATATCATGTAAATAAAATAATTACAAGTTCTACTAGTTCTCTGAATTAACTAACAAGGAAGTGAGAAAAGAAAAGGGAGAGGAGGCTACTTTAAGGTGGTCATATAGACCTTTCTGAAATCCAAATGACGAGAAGCATTCAGTCATGAGAACGGGGGCCAGCCATTTCCAAATTCATTATTAATTTGGGTGAACAATTTTGTTCTAAAAACATGCTCTTAAAATGCTTTAAGAACATTGGCCTTGGAATTGTATAAAGTCTTGGTTTGTATCTTTTCTCTAACACTAAGTATAACTTCTTTAAAAATTTGGATAAAAATATCTAGCCTAGAGGAGTGGGGTAAGAATTAAATGAGATGGGAGAACCTTTAACCAGTAAGTGTTCATTCTATTAGTTAGTTATCACTGCATAACAAACCACTCAGAAACATATTAACTTAAAATTACAGAGACTCATGTGTATAAAGGCCAGCTGACGGTCAACTGGTCCAGACTAGACTGCCCTGCTGCTTGACCTCTGGTTTTCTATGTCATGCTGGAGCCCATACTGAAGGGACAACAGCTTCCTCAGGGAAGTATGGCAACCTAAGACATCGAGATCAATCATGCAACCTCATTTCAAGTTTACTAACTTCCCTCTGGCCAAAGCAGGGCACACAGCTGAGCCCAAAGAACACAGAATTATATTCTGCCCCTTCTAAGTCGCAAGCAAATCATATGCCAAGCCTAATATATAATTATTTTTGAAAAATAATTTAATCTACCATAATTATGGTGCTTGAAAATAACAACCTAATAGGTTACCTAACCCGAGAATATTTACATTATCATGAGACTGTTATTAACACATAAATAAATAAATAAATGAAATCTACAGCAAACAATTGCTATAGAGTAAGAAATAGTTCCTTCTTATTCAGGAATTGACTGACTATGCACCACAATTCGTCTTGTACCTTTGGAAATTAGTACTATGTGGTGTTTCTACCTAAAGGCCACACTTGTATTTTCCTTTTAAATTCATTATGATAGAACCACTGAGATTGAAAAGTATTTCACTGATTGATCCTAATGTCAGACTTGCCATTTTGTAGCAGTGTTGGAGTAACAAAATCAATTTCATTGTCCTTCTGGACAAAATAAGAGAGCTGGATGGTCAGGAAACGTATGCCTGTAACTACAAGGCAACTACCAGATTCATTTTACAAAAGAGGGAATAAAAAATGTGAAGAGTCATACGTGTAAATAATAACCATTAGGGGCTGGGACACTGTCCTACTCCCACAGAGGGGTGAGAATACTGAAATACATTACAGCCTAATTCCTGATGAAATCAGTCCAGCCAAATTGCCTTAGTTTGGTGCCATGATGGCTCATGGAGAAAGGTATGAGAGTAGCCGGCATGAGAGTAGCTTCCCAGGGCTCTCTTCACAGATGCACCAGAGCTTTAGAATCACAGAGAAAGCTGAAAAGGTTGTCTAGAGACTAAATAATTACCTGTCCCATACTGTGCTTGGTTTTATAAAAGAGCAAATAGGACCTAAAGTGAACCAAATTGCCAAAGATCATATTGAGTTTTCATTCACAGACCTTTGAGGGCCTTTTTATCCCCAGGATGGAAATTAACTTGATTTTATAAGGTACTAAGCTGGAATCATTTTATGTTTGATCTCGGTAAAGATGCTGTTAATTTTCATTATTTCTCAACCATGAGAGTGAGAAGAGAAATCAGTATCATGCTGTTTAAATTCTAATTATGCTCAAGGAAATAACTTGAACTATTTAAAAATCTCCCTGTCTCCATATCCCCCTCACATCCTCTTTCCCCCTCATCCTTGTTCCAGAAATGTTTTAAAAATACAAAGCAAAACTTATTTTATACAGAAAAAAATAAAGCCAAACCCAAATAGGATATTTTTGGAATATCTGAGGTTTTAATAACTATTTTCTGAGAGAACTAATGGGTAGTTTCTGTTTTGGTCCATTGCAATACTTTGTTCTCTTTTTCTGGATCACAAAATATGCACTTGGGTTGTTATATTAACCTGGAAACTATACCTAATAAGGTTACAGCACTTTATGAAGGTAATATTTTAATGTGTGCAGTTGTGCATGTGTGTTTGGTACCTGGTGCAGAGGGAAAGTCCAGCCAGAAATACAACTGCAGAGAACACTCATCACCAAATGAAGAAGAGGCTGGGGAGCCATCTCAAGGGGTTTGAATTTTCTCCTTAGGGCACTATGAAGTCACTGCGTAAAAAGCCTGGGAAACTTCTCAGAGTATAGTAGGAAAGTACTATGAATTGAACTAAGATGTTTGTTCTAATATTAAATACACATTTCACAAGACAAAGGGGTATTTGAATGAACTGTTGGGAAGGCTGGACAGGTGGCTCACACCTATAATCCCAGCATTTGGAAGCTCAAAGTGGGTGGATTGCCTGAGCTCATAGGTTCAAGACCAGCCTGAGCCAGAGAGAGACTCCATCTCTAAAAAGTAGCTGGGTGTTGGGGCGGATGCCTGTAGTCCCAGCTACTTGGGAGGCTGAGGCAAGAGGATCACTTGAACCTTAGAATTTGAGGCTGCTGTGAGCTAAGACACCACAGCAATCTACTGAGGGTGACCAAGTGACTCTGTCTCAATGAAGAAAAAAAAAAAAAAAAAGAACTATTGGGGAGAGAGACTCCTATAGGAAGCAGTTGGGAATAAAAGCACCCAGGTTTGAGGATCCCTCCACCACCTTGTTGAGGCAGTTAGACCTTGCACCCATAATAATGCTCAGATCATCAAGTCTTCCTCTTAGGAACCAATTCTCCCTCTAGTTGAGAGTGTTATAAAAAGCAGTATACTGGCTTGGCGCCTGTAGCATAGTGGTTACAGAGCCAGCCACATACACCAAGGCTGGCTGGTTTGAACCCAGCCAGGCCAGTGAAACAACAATGACAATTACAACAAAAAATAGCCAGGCAGTGTGGCAGGCACCTGTAGTCCCAGCTACTTGAGGTTGCTGTGAACTGTGACGCCATGGCACTCTACCGAGGGTGACATAATGAGACTCTGTCTAAAAAAAAAAACAAAAAACAAGCAATGTACTAAATCTTCATGAGGTCTGACAATTAAGTTGGCAAATTTACTGCCATGAACTTAACATTGGCTGCGCCATACATACAACCAAAGAGGATTCCGTAGCCTTAGTATATTGGTGTTCCGCAGCTGCATTCCTATCGATGTGTGGCAGTGTCTTGGTGAGTGGTATTCATAATTATTGTGTGTTTTTTGTTTGTTTGTTTTGCAGTTTTTGGCTTGGGCTGGCCACCTTTGATATATGGGGCTGGCGCCCTACTCCTTTGAGCCGTAGGTGCTGCCCTTATTGAGTGTTTCTGTACAGTATCTGAGTTTAAATAAGAGCAATGAACAAACATTAAATTTCTTATTCAACTTGGCAAGAGTGGAAGTTTAGTCCAAGTTTATGGAGATAATCCCATGAAGAAAATAGCAGTGTATGGATGGATGAATTAATGTTTTTTCTGAGAGGAGAGAAAGTTCATTGATGAAGAGAAGTCAGGGCAACCAGTAATGAGCAGAACTGCAAAAACATTACAAAAATACATTGTATTGTGTGTCAAAATTGTCAGATGACTGTGAGAAGCATAGAAGACCAAGGAAACATCAATAGAGAAACAATTAGGTAAATCTTGGCATGAGAAAGGTGTGGCTTCTGCATCACAACAATGCACCACACAGTAGTGTTTGTGAGAAAGTTCTTGGCTGGTAAACAAATAATGTATTGGAACACCCTCTCTATTCACCTCATCTGGCTCCAATGACTTTTTCTTTACCCCAAGATAGAGAAAATATTGAAAGAAAGACATTTTGATGACATCCGGGACATCAAGTCTATTATGACATATGATGACAGCTCTGACAGCCATTTCAGAAAAAGAGTTTCAAAAATTGCTCTGAAGGCTAGACCAGGCATGGAATTGGTGCATAGCTTCTGAAGGGGAGTTTTTCAATGATGACCATAGTGATATTCAGCAATGAGGTATGTGGCACTTTTTCCAGAATGAATTTGCAAACTCAATTGTTAGACCTCGTATATCCAGACTCTGACCACTTATCACCACTTCCACACCCTTCAAGATGTCCAAGCCACCTTCAGTGTAAACGGAATTCCTGCCATTACCTCCTAAGAAGCTCCCTACTTCCACTCTCGCCTCTACCTCAAACACTCTTCAGTCTACTCTTCACAGAGTGGCTTGGCTAGAGAAAGATTTATATGACATTAGTCATACCACTTAATAACTGCTTATTGGCTTCCCACTTTTTCACTCAAAGCCAAAGTGTTTAAATAAATCTAAAAATCCTGTGTGTTCGGTCCACCACCAACCCCCACTTCTCTGACTTCCTCTCTTTCGTAGGCCTTATTGCTGTTCATCAAACAATCTAAGTGCTTTGCACTTGCTGCTCCCTCTGCCTGGAATTCTCTCCCCGCAGATGTCTTCATTGCTCTCGGCCCTGTTTCCTCCTCATCGGATATCTGGCTATAGCTTATTGTGTGAAAATTTAATCCCCAATGTTGCAGTACTGAGAGGTGGGGACTTTAAGAGTCAGCGCTCTTGTGAATAGATTATTCCATTTATGGCTTCCTTGATTAAAAATTTAACTGACTAAGGAGTTATCATGGCAGTAGAACCTGCTTTATAAAAAGAGGAAGAGAGGCCTGAGCTAGCTTGTTTGCATGTCCAGCCTCTCCCCATGTGATACCCTGTGCCACCTTGGAACTCTGCAGAGTTCCCACCAGCAAAAAATCTCTCACCAGATGTAGCACCTTCACAACCATAACCATAAAAAATAATTCTTTTTGTTTTTTAATAAATTACCCAATTTCAGGTGTTCTGATCAACAAAAAACAGACTAAGATATAAAATTGGTACCAGAAATGAATGTTGCTGATCACGAATACCAAAAAAAGTAGAAGTGGCCTTGGAACTGAGCAATGGGCAGAGGCTAGGAGAACTGGAAGGCATAATCTAGAAAAAGGCTAGATACTGGTGAGGGCAAGAAAATAGGAAAGTTTAGAACTTTTTAGAGATTGGTTAAATGGTCATGACCAGAATGCTTATAGTAATATGATCAATATGGGTCATTCTAGGGAGGTTTCAGATGGAATGGGGAGTGGAGGAAAACATTGGAAACTGGAATAAAGCCCATCCTTGATGTAAATTGGCAAAGAACTTGGCTGAACCGTGCCCATGGCTGCTAAAGTGATGGAGCAGGGTAGAAGGAAGCCAGGTGCTATTCCTCAAAATAATGAAAGAAAGACCACAAAGACCACAAAGTATTCAGAAATCGTCAAGACTGCCCCTCCCATTACAGGTCCAGAGGTCTACAGCAGAAGAGTGATTTCAGACAACAGACCTGGTGTGCTGTCAGTGGGCTCATTGCCCGGGGCCACCTGAAGACTGTGCTCAGTGACCCCTGGCACACCACTCTCTAGCCACCCCAGCCACGGCTCAGTGGGCCAAGGGGCAGCTCCAGAAGGTATAAGTCATCGACCTTGGCAGTGTCCACACCGTGTCTATTCTGCAGGCTTGCAGAAAGCAAGAGATGAGGAGGCTTGGTAGCCTTCCCCTAAATTTCAGGGAATTTAATGGAAATCCCTGAGGCCTAAGCCCAGTCTTGTTGCAGGGGTAGAACCATCACAGAGAAGCCCCCAAGAGCAGTACTGAGCAGAAATGTGGGGTTCGGACTGCCACAGAGAGTCCCCACCAGAGCAATTCCCAGTGGAGCTGTGAAAGCCACTGCAGAGAATCCCCACAAGGGGGAAGCCTGGCAGAGCTGTGGGAGGAGGTCTGCGACTGGAACCACAGAACAATGGCATCCCTGCAGCATGCAACACCTTTCTGAAAAAGCTTCAGGCATCAAACTCCAACCCACAGAAGCAGCCATGTGGGCTGTACCCAGCAAAGCCATAGGGGTGTCCAGAGAGAGTCAAAGAGATTATTCTCCAGCTTTAAGATGTAATGTTCCTCCTGCTGGGTTTTGACTTGCTTGTTACCTCTTTCTGTTGGTATATTTCTCCTTTTTTGAGTGGGAATGTCTACTTTATGCCTGGATATCACTACTGTATCTTGAAAATAGATAACTTATTTTTATTTCACAGGCTCACAATGAGACTTCCTTGGAGTTTTGAGTTTGTGCTGAAATGAGTTAAGACTTTGTGGGAATGGAGATGGAAGGAATGTATTTGTATAAGGACATTAGCTTGGGGAGTCCATGGGCAGAATGCTATGATTTGAATGTCCCTCTAAAACTCATGTTGATACTTAATCCCCAGTAAGACATTACTGAAAGGTGGGAACTTTAAGAAGTGGTTGATCATGAGGGCGTTGCCTTCTTTAATAGATTAATCCATCCATGGATTAATAGGTTATCATAAAGGGAAACTAGCAGCTTTATAAGAGGAAGAAAGACCTGGGTTAGAAGGTTAGCCTGATCAGTACCTGCCAAGTAATGTCCTGAATCACTGGGGGACTGAGTGGAGAGTCCCTACCAGCAGGAAGGTTCTCTCCAGATTCAGCCTCCACAATTATAAGAAATAAATTGCTTTTCTTTATAAAATACACAATTTCAGGCATTCTGTTTTAAGCAACAGAAAATAGATTCAGACACAACTTAAGAAAACTTCTTCAGATCACTCTAAGTAAAATCCAGGAATTTTCTTATAAGTAACCAATGCAATTCTTAAGTCTGTTATGATGCAAACTTAAAGTTGCCATTCCTTTATTCTGTCTTTGCAAATCTTCATGTTGGAAAAGTAACTTTGTGTTAGGAAATCTTTGGTTACATTATTCGATTTAAGTCTCTAAATTATTTTCTAGCTCTAGCTTTTTTTATTACTCTTTAGTGCCCTTCCATGTTACATCAGAGCAGTGCTATATCCTCAGAATTTTCTCATGAAAACGACTGTGGTTTCTGCTGTGTCCCATCTGACAGCCTCAGCCTTATTCTATCCCCATTCCAGCTGATTATATTGAGATATGCAAATTATTTACAGGATAATCTAATATTCTTAGAACTAATGAAGGTCAGCCAGGCAGAAGAGCCACAATATTCACAAAATAATGATGATAACAAATTCCTCACTCCCCATGCCTCCATCCTGCTTTATTTTTCTCTATTACACTTATACCTGCTGGCTCATTCATTTCTCATCTCCCTCCCCATGTATATAGTTCAGGAAGGGAATTTAGCTTTGTTCACTGAAGCACTTCAGCAGATGTAATAAACACACCATAAATATGTATTAAATATATTTAAAGTAAATGAATAAATATATTCTATGAATGGAATTTTTCAAGAAGCCTTTGTAATAGCAATTTAGATTTTATAAGCCCTTGCAAGTATACACCCTAACCCTTTAAGAATACATGTCTCCTCTTCTGTTTCATCTTTTCTTTGCAATTGATCTGGAGATAAACTTTGAAGGGGAAATTCAAGTACACACGTGTACACACACACACACACCCCACCCCAGGACACACAGAACAGTTTCAGTCACAAGACACTGAAACTGTAACAACTACAGTGCTAAGCATGTTACATGGGTGCTCTGATGGCCTCTCCAGCGAAGAGTGAGAAACTTCCCCCAGAGATGCCCAGAGAACAGATTTGAATGAAGTAATCTGACCCTGCAATCCAGTCTTCTGACTGCCATGCCATCTACTTAGTCTTCATTATTCTTGCAGAATCTTCTTAAATATATAGCAATACCCCACTGTGTTTTTTTCATGCCGGCCTAGTACATGTTACTGTGATAGCTCCCAGATAATTCAAGAATTACTGGCAGCTTGGGCTTCCCGATATATACATGGCTTACTCTTCTAGGTTTGTATGAAACCAAAGAGTTTAACTGCACATAGCACATTTAACCAGGAAGCAGAACATTAATAACCTTGGAATTCAGTAAAACAGTGCTCAAAACATGATTTAACAAATTCCTTCCTGTGCTAGGATTTTATTTTTCAGGCATCCTGTAATGGGAGGAAAGGCTTTCTATGGACTGAGACTGAGAAGGCAACTGTGTTGGGAAAGGGAATGAGATCTTCAGCCAGAAAGGTGAGTGGTTGGGCCAGCAGAATGGGAGAAGGGCAGAGACCTGAGGCAGAGGCAAATGTGACACTGGCTGGAAAGGAGGATGGAGAAGAAGAAAGGCTGGAGATGTTTTGGTGCAACCAAGGAAATATCCTGGGTTAACGGCTAGAGGAGAGTGGTGAAGGAGTGGGAAGAATCATGGAGGGGCAGAGAGACTTCTACCAGTATGTCTAGGTGGGCAGGTGGATGTGGTAGTTGAGCTGAAGCAGATCCTGTCCAGTAACTTCAATTCCACTGTGTTCACTTGTTATCTAAGAGTTAATCAACCAGTTATAAGTTAACCATGCTGAACTATCATCTCACAGATTTTGGTCTCTTCACATGAATATAATTAAATTATCGGCCAATGTTAGTTAAAATCTAGATAGCCTCTATTTCCTCATCTCTTATCTATCAGTCTTATGACTGGAAATAAAGTTACTTTGTACCATAACAATAGAATATCATACAATAAAATATAATATAATACGTAATAATTCCTGCTATTAATAGAGAACCAGTAGTAAGCACCAACTATGTGCCAGACACCTGGTCTACTCCCATTCTCACAACAAACAGAATGAGTTAGCAGGAATGAAGCAAGGCTTCGAAGGGCTGAGTAACTTGCCAAATTCATGTATATGTGGCTGAGCCAAGGTTTAAACTGATATTATTTGAGTCTAGACCCCCAATCCCTAACAGGTAACGACCTTGCTTTTTCACTTGCTTTCTTTTCTAAGTCTCCCCAAATCATTTTTAAAATTACTAAAGACATTTCCTTACCTATAAATATTTTTCCTATAATTACTACTAATTATACTTCCCTCAATATACATGCAGACAAAACATAATTTTTAGATACATAAAATCAATGCATTTTTAATTTTTAATGCATTCAAAAGAATCAGAACTATATGGATTAACAATTTAGTACAACGAAATATTTCTTTTTATTCTTCTCTTATAAATTATGTTTACTTTTTTCTTATTATTTTTATGATTGAAATGTTCACACTTAAACATTTGCCTCAATACACATAATTAAATTCAGAACAATTTCAGCTTAAATGGCTAAATCTTAGCAATACTAGACTTAATGCATAAAATATAGGATGAGCTAAGATGGCATAACATTTTCTGAATATAATTACTGAAATTTCACTCTCACTGCCTGAGCCTTCAATACTAATTTAATCTATTTAAAAAGAAAAAACTCTTTGATTTGAAAAGATGCAGCAGAAAATTGATGGGCATGAGTCTGGCATTTTGTCACTCAAGTGAATATTGGTAATTATGGTATCATTAGGCGAAATAATAATGTGACAGTTTCATATAATGAAGGAACACTTCTGTGCCAGAGAATTTAAATGTCAAGCACCTGGATTTCCAGATGTTTACCAGTTTCCATCACACAGAACCCTCTGCTAACCTGTGCTCTCTGAATATAACCTTGAAAGGTGTTGGGCAGTGATAGAACAGAGGCCGAAAAAATATAATAATTGCTTGTAGCAGGGGAAGTGACGTTCCTTTGTAAAAATCAATCTGTATTTACTCAATTAGCATATCATAATTTAGATTACTGCAGAAAGACAGAAAATAGAGTTCAGCTGTGATCTTTAGTCTCATATACTTTTAAAGTATTCCTTTGGAAAGGACAGTTTTATGTCTTATCCATATTAATTTCTTCAGATGTAAACAGGAGAAGGAGAGACAGTGCTGGGGTGGGAGTATCTTCCTAGTGGAATCGGATTGCCCCTCATTTAGAAACCAATCTAACCTCCTCCATTGTCCTATGATTACTGGTTCACAGAAGCCCTGGGATTTGTGTGGAAGCCAAGTTCCTGAGTGGCTGCTGTTTACTCAGCCACTTCCTGTGATTCATAGGTGTCTTGGCATCTAGAGGAACAGGTAAATAATTACTAAGCTTCCTCCTTCATTGTCCTTCCAAGGACAATGTCCTGCCTTCTTTATAGTTAAGAAACACAATATAATAACCTGAGCAATTATTACCTACTGCGAAAACAGCCTTGTTCAGGTGGTGGTGAATTATTTTTGTTCAATTCTCCAAAGCAATCATGTGGTATACACCTGCTCACTAAAACTAGACAGTGAAGGGTACAAATTTCTTGTACAAATTACTTTACTCAATGACCTTCGCACATACAAAGTTATACATTTCAGTAATCTAAGTTTTATGTGAGGTCAGAGAAAAACACCTAAGTAATCCTGATGTGCTTAGAGGTTAAAAAAAAAAAAAAAACATTGTGCAAACAGCGGTAGTTCAATCTTGCCTTGTACACTTCAGGAGTACTTGGAGGGACTCAAAAACAATGATTACTGGTCTCTTCTCCAAAGATTCTGCTGTAATTGTTCTGGGCTATGGTCTGGGACTCAGCCAGCATGTTCTGAAGATCCCCGGTTGATTCTAATGTGCAGCTAATGCTGAGCTTCTCTGGTCAAGAGGCTTGGTAACCACTCAGTCAACAGGTGCTCAGTATTTGGATCCCCTTCTGGACACTGGTTCTTTTTTTCCACATGTATCCTGACTTACTTCACTGAGTTAATTAATTACTTACTTAAAATTCTCAGAACAAGCAAAGCACTCTTTGTGAATGTCAATTTATTGAAGGGTACGGCTATAGGGCACAAGGTTTGATTTTTGTTTACATTTGAAAGATCAACCTAAGCTTATTTAAGAGATTTAGAAGGGATATCCAAGTTTATTTCCTGTGACCACTCTCTTATTATCATTCTTAGAAGTGAATAAAAAAAGCTATTCTGCTTTTTCTGGCTATTAGTTATAATATTTTTAACCTAGAAAAATAATGAATCCTACCAATTGGTTTAGTGTTCTTACTCTTTTTTTTTTTTATTGTTGGGGATTCATTGAGGGTACAATAAGCCAGGTTACACTGATTGCAGTTGTTAGGCAATGTCCCTCTTGCAATCATGTCTTGCCCCCATAAAGTGTGACACACACCAAAGCCCCACCCCCCTCCCTCCGTCCCTCTTTCTGCTTTTCCTCCCCCCCATAACCTTAATTGTCATTAATTGTCCTCATATCAAAATTGAGTACATAGGATTCATGCTTCTCCATTCTTGTGATGCTTTACTAAGAATAATGTCTTCCACTTCCATCCAGGTTAACTGTGGTATATGTATACCGTGGAATACTATTCAGCTATTAAAAAAAAATGGAGACTTTACATCCTTCGTAATGTTCTTATTCTTAACACAGTGGGAAAAGGGTGGCTTATCTGTCTCAATCAGGTCCCTTATTCTACAGCAGTGATTTTCACATTGTGTGCTGCAAAAACCTTTTAAAGATCATTAATTAAATTATTTTTGAAAGATGTTCAAATCACAGTAAGTATATTCTTTTTTGTTTTACTCTTTTTAAAAAATTAACACAATTGAAGTGTGCCCTGGAAGTTTAACTACAAGTTCAAGTGTGCCATGAGATAAAAATGTTTGAAAATCACTGTTCTAGAGGGCGGCCCTTGAACTGTGATATTTGGAGGAATCTTTTTTGTTTGTTTGTTTTGGGATTTTTTTTGAGACAGAGTCTTACTTTGTAAGTAAGTCTCTTACAGAGTCTTACTTTGTAGAGTGCTGTGGAAGCATAGATCATGGCAACCTCAAACTTGGGCTTGAGCAATTCTCTTGCCTCAGCCTCCAGAGTGGGTTGGGACTACAGGCACCTGCCACAATGCCTGGCTATTTTTCAAGGAGAAGTCTCGCCCTGGCTCGGGCTAGTCTTGAACCTGTGAGCTCAGGCAATCCACTGGCTTGGGCCTCCCAGAGTGCTAGGGTTATAGGCGTGAGCCATGGCACCTGGCCTAGGGAATCAGAACTTTATATAGAACTCTAGGAATTTATGCCTGGCTGTAGAGTTTATGGCCTACCAAAAAATCAGGCTTTATCTATAGGTATTCCTATAAAGAAACAAAAATTATATTTGAATGATAAATGTTAGTGTTTGCTATAAAAAGGTCATTTTAATTTGAAAATCTTGGCACGTGATAGTCGTAGCCATATATCTAGGTCAAATAATGTTATATTTTTTGATATTAAGATATTATATCCCTTTCTTGATTCAAATAATTAAAAACCTCTCAAATAAATTGAAATTCAATATATGACATATTTTGCTTAGCTGAATGATTTTTTATATCTATTTTTGATATTTTCTGAGACTTAAGATAGCATCATTTCAAATCTTTGAGATGGGGATAAATTAAATTGGAAATTGAATTTTCGACAAGTCAAAATTCAGTTATAAACCATCCCATCAGCTTCCCAGGTTTTTCTAGAAAAATTCACAAGTTATGGGTATATGTGGCTGAGCCTAGAGCAGGCAAACATGTTTGTTAGTCTGGCCTGCCCAAAGGGTCACTCCAGAGTCAGAGGCTAGTACTCAAGATGAGAGTAAAAAGCATATCCTGAGAAACTGAATAACCTGAAAATTGAGATTCCTCCAGCTTTGTTGAGGCCCCAGTTTAAAGCTTCTTACACAGAGATCGGGCAATCAGTCTTGGTTCAAACGTTGCCAGGATTAGAAAAGTTTCATGTTTCTATACCGCCTGCTTCTGCAATAACATTAGGGCTGTCTGCCTTATGCCAGTGTGATTTGGGTCAGGTTAACCGATCCCCTGTTAGATTGAATAATCTGAAGTTAGCCAATATAGTATCATTCCCTCTCTTTTAATATCTGAGTCAAATGTTCTTCCTGCCAAGTATGTCATGATTCCGTCCCTGCACTCCAGGCCCTCTGCTGCACCCTCAGGTCAGCCCAGCACCCTGCCAGCTGCACTGCAGCTTCCTTTCTGATGACGTCCTCTTCTCTCCTCCTCCCAATTTTACACACATTAGTTAAGTCGTCATTGGCCTTTGACCATATTTATTCTCCCCTTAATTTTCTCTACTCTATCCTTTTATAATAAAACCCAGATTCTTTACCACAGGCCTACTTTTCTCCCCAACCTGATCTATCCTCTTCTCTTCCACCATTCAGACCTTTCAATGTCTCAAACTTGCCAAGCCTGCAACCGTCTGAGAGCCTTTGAAGTTCCTTTACTCACGCTGGTAAATGTGGGGAGTTTGTCCATGTATTCAACAATCATTATAAAGGTATCTATTACTGTGTAACAAATGATCTCAGAACCTTGTAGCTTAACACAACAATTTTTTTTTTTTTTTTGTATTTTGGCAGGGGTAGGTCAGAAATTTGGGAACAACTTCTTTGAAGGACTGTGACTTGGAGTCTCTTACGAAGTTGCAATCAAGATGTTTAGCAGAATCAACTGGTAAGCTCTCAGTCAGTATAAAGTAGGGGTAAGTAACACACCTCCTGGTTGAAGGGCTCAGCTACAACTTGGACTTCACCTAACAAATGCAGATAATGTAACCTAATATTTTTACCCATATATTAAACTGAAACAAACAAACAAAAAAATCAAAAAAAAAAAAGCAAGTGTCAAACAGGGTTGCAAGCATCTCCAGGTTTGACTGGAGCTGGAAGTTCTGCTTCCAAGACGGCTCACTCCCATAGCTGTTGAATTCAGGTGTCAGGTCCTTGCTGAATTTTTGCAGAAAAGTCTTAGTTCCTCACCACAAAGGCTTCTCCTCAGAGTTTCCTGAGTGTCCTCACAACATGGCGGGGGAGTTTCCTTCAGAGTGAGTGATCAGGGAGAGGAAACACATCCCTTTAATGATCTATGCACACACTCTTCCTATGTTCTGTTTTTTATAAGTGAAGTCCATGCCACATTCAAAGAGAAGAGAATTTGGTTTCACTTTTTGGAATGAGAAATATAGAAAATATATCTTAAAACTCTGGTCAATATCATCAAAGTTTCAAATTAGATGTTATTCCTTTACAGAAGGGGCACAGTCCCCTGCACCCTTGTAAGGTGAATCAGTCTCATTTGGGCTCCTTGATGTACGAGGCCCTGAGAAGGAACATTTCCAGTACTTGGGCTAGAAGTGAGTTTTGGGGGATATTCTCCCCCAGCTCACATAAGCAGCTTTGCTGATAAATGCAGGCAGTCACACCTTAAAGGAAAGAATATGCCAGAGGGCCCTCCCCAAGTCATAGCTGGAGACAGATCATCTGCCTGGGGCAATGGACCGTTGCACTTAATCCCCTACCTCTATTTACACAATAACTTTCAGTTAGTCATATAGGGAAGTAGGCAAACAGAACAGACAACCCAGCCCTTTGTGGTTCATCTCCATTGTTGTTTATCTCCAAACAAGATATTCTTGGTTTAGAAAGGTGTGTACATACTTTGCTGTATTAACGCTGATAAGGAATCTTTACCTTTTGTCTTCCTTGTTCTTGGATTATTTTTATCTGATGAGTTTGGGTATATAAGAAAGTGAATAAAGACAGCTGATGGCTGTTGTGCCTGAGCGAGCACCAGCTATCCCTTTTAAAATCGTTCATTTCATCTGCAGTGTCTGCCTCCGTGTTTCTGACTAACCCAGTGGACAGCAACACTTTACTCAACCCCATTAGGCAGAAAACTTTCCCAGTCACATTCACTTTGTTCTGTTTATCATTCTATTAAATTATCCTGTTTACTTCTTGTGTGTCTCCATCCATTAGAATGTAAGCCTTGTGGGGGAAGACTCCTGTCTGCCTCCTCCACTACGGAATTTCCAGAGCCTGGGAACATGCGTGGCACAGATAGGTGCTTCATTAATATTCCTCATCTGAGTGAAAGTGACCCTATCACCCACTTCATTGACGTGAAAAGCCTAGTGCCCTCTGCCACATTTCTGAGAAACTTCCATTCTTTACTCCTAAACATTACAGCTTAAAATAAATCCAGAGAGTCAAATAGCTTCCTATGCTTGGGCCATCTCAGTTAGGAAAGAGAGACTGCTCAATATCTTCTGGTTTTTCTCTTCACACATACTTTAGAGAATTCTGAGAAAGAAAATTATTTCTGTAAACTCCAATTTTGCCAGATTTAACAAAGCAACAAGGCCAGAAATTAGCTTGATATCAGTGTTTTTGAAACTTGGAGATAGGAGAACATTGTATAGATAGAGATATCTCTATTGTAGAGACAGAGGAGTAATGTTTTAAACTAAGCATTATATTTAATTTGGCTATACGTTTTGATCTTAGAATTTTAAGGAATCCAAATGGAAAATTATATCTGTACAAGGTGCTTCTCCATACCTTCAAAGTCTAGATTTTATTCCCATTGCAACCGCATAGTCACTTACAATGTTGGGCAATATTTTTGGGTTAATGTCACCAATTTTAAAAAGATAGACTCACATCTCTGAGTCTCTCTTTCAATAAAGAAAGTGTGAATGAAATTTTGCATATTACATTTGGTCTCGGCAAAGCTTAAAACACTTATGAAGGGAAAGATGACCCAAGAATTATGTGGAAAGATGTTGCCTTTGGTGGAGATGATACCCCGTTGGATGCTTCCCCTTTTCCTAACAGTGAAGATCCCATATGTCCTCTTGCCTAATTCCCCAACTCCCCACCTATCTACTGCCAAATATTTGTATTGACAAGATGGCAAGTCGAGGTTCAGGATGCATTCTGCTTGGGTTGGCCATCAAAAGAATTGAGTGCAACAATGTTAGCAATGAAAGTGATGTGCAAATGAGCTGTGAGGACTCATGGAACACAAGAACTTCGTAAAGGAAGGTTTGAGTAAAACACCATTAAGTTAGACTATAACTCTTATTCTGACAGATTTTTGATAACTTCTCTCTCATAGAAAGAACCCAGCTGAAAAATCTTTAACATTAAAAAATTGTTGAGAAGATAGGATACTACCAGTCATAAAATCTATGTACCTTATGACTGAGAGGACCACCTGTCAGGCCTCACCTCAAGCCTATTCATTTAAAATATAGTATTTACTCCTTTAGCTCAGATAGAAAGATGAGCTATGGAAATTATGCATTTATTAGTCTCCCATTTATCTCATAAGATCTTCGTGAATATCAAATATATACTTAAATACTAACCAGGTTGCATTGAATTACATCCTCTCAAAAGCCAGCATATTTTTTTTTTAAAAAGCCTAAGAGACTCAGAACATATTTTCTCAATTCAAATAAAGGCAATTTTTAAATCTACTTTTTAGCAAATTTGGTTAAAAACAGATTATCAAAAGCAGTAGGAGGTGACTGGTAGAAACTTATCAACAGCTAGTAGCAAGAATAGCAAGGAGGAAAAAGACTCAAGAACTTATAAAAGAGAGAGAGAGAGATACTGGGCTTATTTGGTTTAATGGTTAACAGTTGTTGCTACCTCAAAAGCTTATCTGTGTTATTACGACCCAAACCTCCATGTTCATAACAGTGTTCTTAATTATTAGGAAAGACAAATTGTAATTAGCATGTTCTGCTTGTTGTGATAGAGAAATGCAAAACATATTTAAAACAAGTTTCTTTCTAAAAATTAATGTTGGCAAACAAAACATAACTTTATTTTTTGCAATTTTTTGCCAGGGCCAGCGCCCTACTCCTTGAGCCACAGGCGCCACCCAAAACATAAGATTTTGATAGCTTAGACAATTGACTTGCATGGAAATCTAATTCTTAGTTTTCTCTGATTTAGTGGTTTAGGACAAATTTTTTACCCTATAATTTTATAGGTTGGAGTCCAACACATATCTCACTGAGTGAAATTAAAGACATCAGCAGAACTGTTTCCTTCTAAGGGTATTTGGGAAGAATCTATTCCTTCCTTTTTCCAGCTTCTAGAGGCTTCCCACATTCTTTGGCTTTTGGTGTCATTCCTTCATCCTCAATGCCAAGCAACATCAGTCCAATCTTTCTCACATAGCATTGACTCGGACCTTCTCTGCCTCACTCTTCCACTTTGAAGGACTTTTACCTTTACAGGGATCCTATTGGGATAATACAGAATAAACTCTCTAAGGGATTAATATCTGATTATAAATCTTAATGTTGTCTACAATCTTAACTCCATTTCACCATGAAACCTTTACACATTCAGTTTCCAGGAATTAAGATAGTGACATCATTGTTCTGCTGACTACATTTGTTATATATTTAGGTAAAGTTTGTTTACTAACACAAACCATAGGAAAAATTTTTGATGTCATCAAAATAATAAAATAATAGTTAATATAATATTATCCAGCTCAGAGGATTATTAGGAAAATTAAATGAGGAAACATTCATGAAAAACTCTTGGGAAACTACCCATTCCCTTCCACCTGCAGTCTTGGCCAAGATGTTAGATTTGCCAAGATGCCGGCACTTACTGTTGGGTTCAATGACAAAAGACTCTATAACCACAACATAACCATTGCTTTTATCACCTACTCAGACTGTGTAACTACTATTACCACTTCTTTCAGAGAAGAAAGATGCTGACACCAGGTTTACGTCACAAAAGAATTTTCCTGCTGAAGGCTTCCCAGTTGAGTGAGTTCACATCTAATGTCTGCCTAGTTCCTACTGACCTATAGCAGGGGTGGTCCAGCACAATAAGCAGCCACACTTTAGAAACCATGTATCATCTGTCTAAAGTAAAACTTCTCATGATTTGTCCTAAGTGCAGAGGTTTCTCCACAATATGCAACAGCACATGTGCTACAGGTTGCTAAAATATTGATCTCTACAATCCCAGTGTGATCTTCATCCATGATCAATTTCTACATGGACTATGATGACAAAAATAGGTAGGTAATATATGCAAGATCAGATAGAAATGTTGGTGCCCTGCCCTTGACCCCCTTTAAGCAACCTTAGTAGTTCTCCAGGGCCCCTCTGTGGCCTTCCAGTATCTCAGGTGGAAACTTTGCTCTTGTCTCTCCCCTCCTCTTTTCATAGCTATTGTACGTACCATATTCTTTTACATCAGATGTCCTACTAGGAAACATACAAAGTATCTCGTACTACGGAGCTCACTTTGATAATGATTCAGTATATTTCCACCACTCCAAACAAGAATTGCAACCCCTGCGTTAGGAATCTTAAAGCAATTAATGATGCTTGTAATGGAATCTGTAATGGAAAGCAGGGATGAGGGGTGTGTGTGTGTGTGTAAAACTCTACCACAACTTCTTCCCTGTTTCACCTCAAGCCTACCCTGGATTTTCACTGACATAAAGAATGGAACATAAAGAAAAGAAGTTAGAAATTGCTTAATCAATGAGGCCCATTTTTATTATTGTTTGTGAGGATCAGTTATTTAGAAAATCTTGCCTTCAGGTCCAGATTTCATAATCTCCATGAAAAAAAAAAAAACAACTCCGAATGAAAGTGAAGTGCATAATGAAGATATATACGTTCTATATATATTCTGCCTCTAAACCCTAGTGAGTAGTTTGCCATTAAGAAATGCAGGATTATCTGTCACCTAGTACCTTATCTTACGATGTAAAATAGCTAACACCTTCACTCTCAAAACCGATTTCTGCATAAAGGCAGTAAATTACAAGCTGACTGTATGATTACTCAGGGGCATATGGATGTACATTTATACATATGTATTATACTATTATACATCTAGTGAACATTGGGAAAATATTAAAACCAAATTAACAGATACCTGTTGCTCAGCCCCGCCTCCTTCAATGTGACTAGATGAATGCGTTTCAGTTTGTTTCGTGAGTCCCAGGTGCATGTTAATATCCTCAGATGCATTCCTGGGGCACATCCCAAAAGGTGAGGCTACATTCAGTCCATGCCCTGTTTACCTTAGCAGCAGGCAACCTCCCAAACTTAAAATTGAGTTTCTCCCCTGCACTCTATCTTCTACCTTTCTGTTCCCACTGCAACTATTATGTAGAATTAGGTATGAGACTCATTTTTTTTTCCTGCATCCTCCCATGAAATATTGTACCATGGATTCTGAAGTAGTAGCCCAAATCCCTTATCACTGCTCAAATACCAGGAATGAGATTCTATACCTAAGGGAAATTACTGTGGAGGACAGCAAGTACATTTCCCTGTTCTATAGCCACTCTGAAGAAGGCTTAAAGTTTCAGGAAGGGGAATTGCAGAAGAAAAGAATTCAACTTTCACATCTCAGAGACAGCAAGGGTAACAAGTGAGGTCTGGAAATAAATGAATAACCTAAGTAACCTACCATAAGGCCATTATATTCCCCAGGGAAGAATATAGTTAACATTCTCATTACCAATGTTTGGCACTCAAGAGGGCTTAATTTTGTCTTTTGGGAGGGAGGGGGAACTCATTATTGTAAAAGAAGCTAAAGGAAATGCTCTCAAATTTTTGGTATAATTGACAGGATTTGAAATGGAAAAATAAGTGCATACATCAACAAATGACAAGGATTTGCTTTGGGGCTATGATTAGGTCAATTTTGTCACATAGAATTCACTTTTTGAGCCTCTGTGTCAAAGGGTCTTGGTGTTTCTTAGGGTAAAGGTAAGTTTCTTTTAAAGTCTCTCTGTTTCCTGCAAAGTTCTGCAACAAGTATATTTCCTATAGAGAAATCAGAAACATGCTTTAAATTAATGGTAGTGATAAAAAAAAAGTCACTAGTTTTAGAGAAGTAAAAAATGCTTTTTAAATAACCTTAAATAAAAGTTGTAGGAGGAAATTTTGGTCTGAATTTCTACAAGAAGCCCAGCAGACCAAACCAAAATGGAATCACTCATGGTAAAGTTCCACACTACCAAGTTTAACTGAGTTGTTTATTTGGCCTTCAAAAAAAAAAAAAAAAAAAATCATGAGGGAGGGAGATAGTAACCAAATCTCCAAACAGGCCAGTTTAAACTTGCATGATGAGAATGCCCCTTCTTCTTTGACTTTTAATTTTGAAACCATCGATCTACTTCCCTCAGGCAATTTCTACTTGTAAAGCCAACTTCCTTTGCTCAGTATGTTAGAACTGTTTGTCAGTATGTTTATTTTATAGAATAAGGTATTTCACAATTCCAAAATCACAAATAAAAGTCAATTAAATATTTAAATGTTATTTTGTGAATTGGATTAAAAATGTGGACTATATATGTAATCAAATACTATTCAGTCATAAAAAAGAACAAAATCATGTCTTTTGCAGCAAAATGGATGGAATTGGAGGCCATTATCTTAAGTAAAACAATTCAGAAAATGAAAGTCAAATACCATATGTTTTTGTTTGAAAGTGGGAGTTAAGTAATACTTACACGTGGACATAGAGAATGGAATAATGGTCACTGGAGATTCATAAGTGTTGGAGGATGGGAAGGAATGAGGGACAAGAAATAATTTAAGGGGTAACAATGTGTATTGTTTGAGTGTTGGTTACACTGGTTACACCAGACTTCACCACTACATAAGATATCCATATATCAAAACTGAGCTAGTGTACCTTAAATTTATACAACTAAAAAAGTTGTAATTTTGTCTTTTGACATTTTCCATGTAGTAATATCTCAAAATCTAATCATTCTCTTTCCCATGGTTAAAATCAGCTCCCCAATCCAGACTTCCTGAAAAAATTTAATTTGTCCTTCAATAATGTTTAGATACCACTTCCTCTATGACATTTCTTCTCTGATCATTCCAAAAGCCACTAAAAGAGAGATTTGTCTTACATGTCCACTTCCATCATTATTTGTTTATAATCTCACCTACTCAACCATGGGCAACTTGAAGCCAGGGAAGATACTCTGCTCATCTCTGTACCTTTGTTATGCAGCACGGTGTGTGCTCCATAAGGATCTTCAATAAGGTTGGTGTGTAGGTGATGACGCTAATGATTGTGGTAATGATGACAATGAAGGCAATGACTACTGTTATCTCCTCCCGAAGCTCAGAAAATACATTATTGAATTGTGTTTGTTTCCTAGGACCAATTCTAATATTTACTTATAATCTTAAAAGCCTGCTTTGGAAAAATCAGGTTTTAGTTAACTGGTGGCTGAGTAGACTCCCCATCTCTAAAGAAGTCAGAATTTCTGCAGTGTTGGTGCTCCATAAGGATCTTCAATAAATGAATAATAATAAAACATGCGCATATTTTCCATTTTGTGAATTCCGAGACTTTGATACAGCAAAACACACAAAGCATCTACTGGACTCTAGTGCTAAGTGTGGGTTGCAACCCCTAAACCCATCAGAAAACACATCCTGCACATCAGATATTTACATTACAATTCATAACAGTAGCAAAATTACAGTTATGAAGTAGCAATGAAAATAATTTTACGGTTGGGGGTCACCACAACATGAGGAACTGTATTAAAGGGTCACAGCATTAGGAAGGTTGAGAACCACTAACTAGAAGCAGGACAAGAATCACATGTGATAAGTTTTTAACTCCACCCATCCTCTCCATTTACTTTATGAAATATGCTCACCATCGGTAATCATCAGGGAAATGCAAATCTGAACCACAATGAGATATGTACTACCACCTAACTCTAGTGAGAATGGCTTTTTATCAAAAAGTTTCCAAAAAAACCAATGCTGATATGAATGTGGAGAGAAAGCAACACTTATACACTTGGAAGGACTGCAAACTAATACAACCTATATGGAAATTAGTATAGAGGTATCTCAAAGAGGTAAAGTTAGACCCTCATTTATTCCAGCAATCCCACTACTGGGTCTTTACCCAGAGGATACAAAGTCATTTTATCAAAAAGACACCTGCACTTGAATGTTCATAGCAGCACAATTCACAATCACAAAGATGTGGTATCAACCCAAGTGCCCATTCATACATGAATAGATTAATAATATGTGGTATATGTATACCATGGAGTACTACTCTGCCATGAACAGTTGGGGTATTAATATCTTTTGTAACAACCTAGATGGAATTGGAGAACATTCTTCTAAGTGAAGTAGATTGGAAAAACAAACACCACATGTGCCTGCTATTAAATTATAAGTAATCAATCACCACTCTGCACATTTGATAGTAAAACTCAATGGAATGAAAACAGGTGGGATGAGTAAATTCACACTTACCAAGTACAATGCACACTATTTAGATAATGGCCATACTTATAGCTTTGACACAAACTGTACAAAAGCAATCCCTGTAACCAAAACATTTGCATGCTATAATATTGTGAATTTTTTTTAAATCAAGAGAAGTTTTAGGTAGTTAATTGTGTTCCTTGCAATACAAATCTTTTCTATAAGGCACTTAATTATAGTCATCATCTCAGTAATCTCCAACATCGTTCTCAAAGATCTATTCACGCGTAGAAGTGTACAAACAGGTATAGATTTTAATGTCACTCAATATGAGAAATCAAATCACTATATTGCATGTATTTTAAAATCTCACAATTGTAACTTTCAGTATTTTAAGCTAGAACTTCATTCTCACTCTTAGGGAAAATCTCTGCTTTTATCAATTTCATTATTACATTTAAATGTTGAGACTTTTCACTTTCTCTGGCCGATAGGAGCCTAGTCTGGTTCTGTGGGAACACCTGCAGATGCAAATATGTTGCTGTCCACTGGCTTAGTCAGAGACATGAAGGCAAGCACTGTAGACGAAATGAATGATTTACTAAGGGATGGCTGGTGCTTGCTCAGGCAGAGCAGCAATCAGCCATCTTTATTCACTTTCTTATATACCCAAACTCATCAGATAAAAATAATCCAAGAACTAGGAAGACAAAAGGTAAAGATTCCTTATGAGCATTAATACAGCAAAGTACGTACACACCTTTCTAAACCAAGAATATCTGATTTGGAGATAAACAACAATGGAAATGAACCACAAAGGGCTGGGTTGTCTGTTCTGTTTGCCTACTTCCCTATATGACTAACTGAAAGTTATTGTGTAAATAGAGGTAGGGGATTAAGTGCAATGATCCATTGCCCCAGGCAAATGATCTGTCTCCAGCTACGACTTGGTGAGGGTCTCCAGCACATTCTTTCCTTTAAGGTGTGACTGCAGCCCAAGTACTGGAAATGTTCCTTCTCAGAGCCTTATGCCTCAAGGAGCACAAATGAGACTGATTCACCTTACAAGGGTGCAGTGGACTGTGCCCCTTCACAAATTAGTATGAATTGTATCTAAATGTGGTGACTGTTAACTTTTTTAACCAACTCCATATATTTTCATACAATAATTCAAATTCATGAAACGTCAAGAATGGGAGAGATGTTGGAGAGGCTTTAGTTTAATTCTATTTAATGGTAAAGTGTTATATAAACATGAAAAACTTTTAAAGAATGAAACTGAGATGCAGAGGAATAGTATAACAGCAGAGATAACACGAGGTTGTGCCAGAAGAAAAGCTAACATTTCTCTCTCTTTTTTTTTTTTTTGTAGAGACAGAGTCTCACTTTATCACCCTTGGTAGAGTGCCGTGGCGTCACACAGCTCACAGCAACCTCCAACTCCTAGGCTTAGGCGATTCTCTTGCCTCAGCCTCCCAGGTAGCTGGGATTATAGGCGCCCACCACAACACCCGGCTATTTTTTTTTTGTTGCAGTTTGGCCGGGGCCGGGTTTGAACCCACCACCCTCGGCATGTGGGGCTGGCGCCCTACCCGCTGAGCCACAGACATCCAATTTTTTTTTATTTTTTTTTGTAGAGACAGAGTCTCACTTTATGGCCCTCAGTAAAGTGCTGTGGCATCACAGCTCACAGCAACCTCCAACTCCTGGGCTTAAGCGATTCTCTTGCCTCAGCCTCCCGAGTAGCTGGGACTACAGGTGCCCGCCACAACACCCAGTTATTTTTTGGTTGCAGTTCAGCCGGGGCCAGGTTTGAACCTGCCACCCAATTTGTGCGTGTTGCCATCTAGGTGAAAAACTACATCACTCAGGATCCTGTGCAGTTAGGTGTAAGCATGGGCCCAATCATGTGGCTAACTAAAGAATATTTTGTACAGTTTCTTTAAAAGTGCAAGCAAGGGGGAATTCTGCTTTCAGGAATAATGATAGTTCACAATAACCCTGTCACTAAAAGCAATTAGAAAAGAAGAATATATTTTTAAAAACAAAGCAAGTGGAGACATGAGAGGTTCAGTGAGGTAAAGCATTATATGGCTGGGGTATAGGTGAAGTGAGCATAGAACTTACAGTTTCCTCATGGGCATGTTCTCATCAAGGTGTGTCCAGAAATATACTGCACACTTAAAGGTGTAATTGAAGTGTGCTTAATGGTGGGAGTATTTACAGATTCAGGGGATGATTGAGGAAAAACACTAATGAAACAATGGCAAAGTCCCTAATATTAGAAACAAATTAGAAACAAGAGGAACAATCAGTGCCACTGGGATGGAAGGAACAAGAGGGAGAACGATCATTTAAATTTGGAAATTAGCTCTACTGTAGAAAAGTAAAATAGTGGGAAGCAGGTTAGCCTAGGGTGAATACATGAAATATAGAGCATAACAGCTTAGGACATATGAGGTCCTAAAATGTTCTCTGAGAAGCTGATCAGAGGCTTTGACACATTTATTGAGCTAAAGAAATAAAAATTTGAGTTCAATAACCTCCAAAGAGGAAGTTCTGAGACTAAGACTAATCTAAGACTTTAGATTGGTGCTGTGAAAAACTGAAACTTAAGGGGGGGGGGGGCAGAAAGAGATCAATCCTTGCAGGAAGTTACAGAAACTTAGGCTTCAACTTATCTTAATTCTTCATTGGATTAAAATAATTTAGGATAGCTAGTGATCCGAGATGCCTGTCAGAAGGAAATATGCCTCCCAGGGAAAATAGCATCATCTTATTCCTTAAATTATATCAACAAATTAATTATGTTTAATATGTTGAAATAAAAGGTAAATTGAGAATATCAGCAAAAATGTTGATAATAATAATAAAAATGTTAACACTAAAAGTAAAATAACTGATACTAACATCTCAACTAATGGGTTAACAGCATATTGTACAAAACTGAAAAGCAAAAGAGCAAAGTAGAATTTAGGTCAGAAGGTAATACCAATAATACAGACAAAAATGATGGAAATAGAGAAAACATCTGAGACACAGGCATATACTTTAACTTACGTACAACTGAAATCCAAAAAAGAAGGAAAAGAGAAAATAGGTGGCACCAGAATGGGGCAGGAAAAAAAATTGTTGAGATAAGAACTCTTGAAAAGATTAGAACTTTTAAACAAATAAAGACTCATGGTTTCCAAAACTGATGAAAGATATCAGTTCATATAAGGTCTAACAGTTAAGTTTGCAATTCCCATGCACTCACATTGGCAGCACTGTGCAAACAACTCAGTAAAGTTTCACAACTTTGGTATAACACTGTCTTATGGCTGTTTCATGTTGATGTGTAGAGGTGCCTTGCTGATCGACATTCATCATTGTTGTTGCATGTTTTTGTGTGCCATCATGAGAATGATGGAGCTTGAATTAGAACAATGAACAAACATTACATTTCTTGTTAAACTTGGCAAGAGTGGAAGTGTAATGAAGGACATGTTAGTCCAAGCTTATGGAGATAATTTCATGAGGAAAATGGCAGTGGACAAACGGATTAAACATTTTTCTGAAGGGTTGGAAAGTGTTGCTGATGAAGAGAGGTCAAGGCAGCCAGTAATGAACAGGACCAATGAAAACATTGCAAAAAATTTATTTAATTATGTGTCAAAATCATCAGTTGACTCTGAGAAGCATAGCAGTCCGAGTAAACATCAATAGAGGAACAGTTAGGAAATTCTTGACTGAAAATCTTTGCACGAGAAAGGTGTGACTTTTGCATCACAACAATGTGCTAGCTCACACAACACTGTCTTTGAGGAAGTTTTTAGCCGGTAAACAAATAACCATATTGGAACACCCTCTGTATTCACTTGATCTAACTCCAAGAACTTTTTTCTTTACCCAAAGTTAAAGGAAATATTGAAAGGAAAACATTTTGATAGCACTCAGGATATCAAGGGCAATATGATGACATATCTGATGGTCATTCCAGAGAAAGAGTTCCAAAATTGCTTTGGAGAGTGGAGTAGGCACTGATTCATGGCTTCCCAGGGGCAGTACTTTGAAGAAGACCATAGTGATGTTCAAAAATGTGGTACATAGCTCTTTTTCTAGGATGAGTTCGTGAACTTAATAGTCAGACCTTGTAGACTCAAGAATCACTAAAAACACCAAGCAAGACAAATTCAAAGAAAAACAGACCTAAGGGTGTCATAGCAAAAGTGCTGGACAGAAAAGACAAAGAGAAATTGGACGGTATGCCTTTAAAATTGCAACAAAAGATTTACAGGTGAGTTTTCTGTTCTGTTAAACAACAGAATCTAGAGGAACATCAAATGATATTTTCAAAGTACATTGGCCTTTGAACAACATGAGTTTAAACTGTGTGGATGCAACTTATATACAGATTTTCTCTAATAAATACCTTAGGAAATAGTTGGAGATTTTCAACAATTTGGAAAAACTTGCAGATGACCTGCCTTCCTGGAGACAAGAGCAATCCTTCCTCTTTCTCCTTCTTCTCTTCAGTCTACTCAACTTGAAGAGGAGGATGAAGACCCTTATGATGATTCTCTTTCTCTTCTACTTAGTGAATAGTATATACATATTCTTTTTTTGTCTTACTAATAACATTTTTTCTGTTACATTATTACAGTGATACAGTATATAATATATATACAAAATATGTGTTAGTCAAGTGTTTATGTTGTTAGTAAAGCTTATGGTCAACAGTAGGCTATTGGTAGTAAAATTTTTGGGAAGTCAAAAGTTATATGTAGATTTCCAACAGTAAAAAATATCAATGTTATTTAAGGGTCAACTGTGCTTCAATAGAATGTAACCACATAAAATAACAGGGTTAATCCACTAAAATAAGGTGGCATGAGGGAATCCAAACTCAAAAGAATATAATTCTGTATGTTTTATTTGTAGAAAATGTAATAATAATAAAAGTTGATCTAGAATGATACAAGTGAAAATGGTTACTATCGTTGGGGGCAGGAGGAGGCTCTGGGGATTGGTGGGACAAAAGAAGAGCTTCTATGATGCGGGTAATATTCTATACCTTGACCTTGATTGAGTCTACTTAGGTGAATTTGCTTTGTGATTATTTATTGATCTGTACTCATGATTTGAACATATTTTTGTATGAGTGTTATATTCAATTATGAAATTATAAAGTAGAAAAATATTCTTTTTCTCTTCATACAATGAAACACAGATGTCATGGACAGATCTCCAGCAGCCACTTTGAACTCCAGGGTGAAGAAGAGATTTTTGAGTCCCTGACTTCTTGGTGGGAATTCCATATTGGTTCTGGGCAGTCTATCTCCTAAATTAATTTACCAAATTAATTTACCTGAAAGAAAATAAGCCTGTAGTTTAAGACAGTCTTCTTTTGTGTTTTTATTTTATATGTAGGCAAACTTAATCCCAACAGACACAACTGATATGGCACATTTGCATCATGACCCCCACTGCCCTTTCCCGATCTTCTCAATTTAATGACACTTCAAATTTTCATTAACTCCTTATCAGAATTTACATTATCGTAACTGTAGAGATACGAAAAGAAAATGCACTTATTTCTTCATGGCACACCGTGGGTGGGAGGATTTGTTTACTTACTCTAGTACACTAGTGTCACAGCAAGGAATTGTCCTTTTACCAGCCCTAATTATGATACTCTATAAAAGTATTACAATCTTGGTACCTAAAAACTACTAGGTCAGATTGTAGGCAAACCAGTGAGACTGTGACTAATCCTGGAAGTGGAAAAAAAAAAAAAAAGGGAAGAAAGAATTAAACAAAAGAACTTTGGGAATTTAATTTTTACAGTTATCCATGTATATGACAAGGAACATTCCTACTCAAGGCTTCTCACTCATTGAGAATTAATTTATTGTAAGAAATGTTTAAAGGTAACATGCAAGTATTTATAAGAGTATGAATCAGAAAGAGTCTTATATCCAAAATTAAAATATTAACAAAATAAATGACGATATATTAAGTACATGTACACATACAAGTTGGACATACTTCAGGTTTGGTTCCAGACTATTGCAATAAAGAGAATCACACAAATGTTTTGATTTCTTGATGCATAAAAAATTAAGTTTATACTATACTGTTGTCTCTTAAGTGTGCTATACCATTATGTCTAAAAAGGTACATAACTAAAAATACATTACTGCTTAAAAATGCTAACAATCATCTAAGCCTTGTACGAATCATAATCTTTTTGCAAATGGGGAGAGTGAAGTGATCGTAGGACTTTGGATTGAAACTAGTACAGGGGGACATAACACAGGGCAGAATTCTGCCAGTGCCCACAGAGGGAGCATTTGGCACAGCCTAGCCAGAGCAAAATACTCTACCCTGATCCCCGGGGAGCTAGCTCCACCTCTCACTGACCAAAAGGCAGCTCGAAGCCTGGACTAAATTCACAAATTAGTTGGGCCACAAAGACTGAACTCCTTGGGCAATTCTGAAGGCTGTGCCAGCTCAGACCCAGGAGATACCAGCAGCTACTGCCAAACCCGTGCCTAAGTCATCCCTACCACAATTACAGGCAGTCTTCTTCCATTTAGGAAAAGGAAAAGGAGAATTTCAGAGGACTTTGTATATTAACTTGGCTACCAGCCCAACCAAAGTAAAACAAAATATTGAGCTGACTCCTGAATCCCCTAAATCCAGGTTTTAGCTCCTGAAATGCCTTTCTGGACCCCCCACACACACCCAGAACCAGAAGAAAACATGTTGCCCTGAGGGGAATGACCCAGTTCTGATAGGATGCACGCTTGCTGACTAAAGAGAGCTGCTGGACCTTAAATAAACATCAGAGATAGCCAGACAATGGGCTTTGGGTGAAACTGGGTTGGCTTCGAGGGTGACTTATGCTGGTGGCCAAGAGGGAGTGCCCACATAGCTCCTTCTCCAATTCCAGGAGCCCAGAACAGAGAGTGATGAAAGAGAGTGAGAGACTTTGGCTGGTATTTTAAATAATTGTCTTGTATCTTACTCAAGCTCACCAAAACAGTAGCACCTAGAGTCTGCAAGAGTCACAGTATTACTGAGCTTGGGGCACCTCCAGTGCTGTTATAGCTGCAGTGACCAGAGACTTAAGCTGCAGCACTATTCCCTTGGAGTATTTGATACTTTAAAGAAGGATGAGATCAAACAGACTGTGAAGATTAAAATAAAAACCTAACTCTTCAATGCCTAGACACTGATGAACATGCACAAGCATCAAGATCACCCAGGAAGACAGGACCCTGCCAAACAAACTACACAGGGTACCAGTGATCATCCCCAGAGTGATAAATACAGAATTCAAAGCAGATGCCCTGAAGAACCTCAGTGAACTTCAAGAAAACATAGAGAAGGAATACAGAAGCATATCAGAAAAATTTAAGAAAGGGATTGAAGTAATTAAAAAAAACTGAAATTCTAGAGCATGAGAATTCAATTGACAAACTGAGAAAAGTATCAAAGTCTTTCAATAGCAGAGCTGAACAAGCAGAAGAAAGAATTAATGATCTTGAAGTCAGTGTATTTGAAAATACATAGTCAGAAGAGAAAAAAGAAGAATAAATAAGAAAGAAACAAACCTACAAGATATAAAAAAATAGCCTCAAAAGAGAAAATTTAAGAGTTATTGTCTCTAAAGAGGGCACAGGTAGAGAGAGAGAGTGATTGGAGTAGAATATTTATTAAAAGAAATAATAATAAAGAACTTTCCAAACCTAGACAAAGATATCAATATTCAAGTTCAAGAAAGTCATAAAACACCAAGCAGATTTAACTCAAATAAGGCTACCTCAAGGTATTTTATAATGAAGCTCCCAAAGGTCACTGATTAAAAAATATCCAAAGGGAAGTGAAAGAAAAAAGAAAAAACATAAATGAGCTCTGATATGTCTAGAAGTAGATTGCTCAGCGGACACCTTACTGGCCAGAAGAGAGTGACATGACTTATTCAAAGTGCTGAAGGAAAATACCCTTCACCCTAGAACATTATATCCTGCAAAAATATCTTTCATGCATGAAGGAAAAATAGACTTTCCCAGACAAACGAATCCAAGGGATTTCATCAACATCAGTCCTACCCTTCAAGAAATGCTAAAAGGAGTTTTCCAATCAGAAAGAAAAGGACATTGATGAACAATGAGAAATCATTTGTGGGTATACAAACCATTGCTAACAGTAGGTACAGAATTCAGAGTACTGTACTGCTGTGACTTCAGTGTAAAAGACTTAAACCACTTACATCTTGAGTAGGAAGACTAAAAGACAAACCTATCAAAAATAACTACAACTTTTTGAGAGATAGATACTCTATAAAGACATAGATGGAAGCAAAAAGAGTTTTAAAAAATGAGGTGGAGGAGAAGAAGGTAGAGGGTAGAATTTCTGTTAGACTTCTCTTTGCTTGTTTGTTTGTAAGGAAAGTTGTCATATGTTTAAAATAATTGATTATAAAATGCATTTGGCAAGCCTCATGGACTGCCTCACATTGAATAACTTACAAAAGATATGCAAAAAATAAAAAGCAAGAAATTAAAACACATTACCAGAGAAAATCACTTTTAATAAAGGAAGACAGGAAGAAAGTAAGAAGGAAAGGGAGGACCTCAAAATAACCAGATATCAAATAGCAACACGGTGGTAGTTAGTCCTTATTTATCCATAATAACATTGAATGTGAATGAACTAAACTCTCCAATCAGAAGATTGAGTATCTGTCCGGACAAAACATCCCAAGCCAACTACATGTTGACTGCAAGAAACACACTTCACCTACAAAGACACACAGAGACTGAAAATACAGAGACGAAAAGGATTCCATGCAAATGGTACAGATAAGAGCAAAAGTAGGAATCCTTCTATTAGATAAAATAAGTTTCCAGAAAAAACTATAAAAAGAGACAAAGAAGGTCATTATATAATGATAAAAGGGTTAATTCAGCCAGAGCATAAAACAACTCTAAATATATGTACCCAACACTGGAGGACCCAGGTGAATAAAGTAAATATTATCGTAGGTCAAAAGAGCACTAGACCCCAATATGATAATCCTTGAAGACCTCAGCACTTACACATTGGACAGATCATTGAGAGAGAAAACCAACTAAGCAACATTGGACTGACCTGCACTACAGACCAAAAGGACTAAACAGGTTATTTACAGAATGTTTCATCCAACAGCTGCAGAATACACGTTCCTCTACTCAGCTCATGAATCATTCTCAAAGATCAACCATACGTTAAGCCACCAAAAAAACTTAAAAAATACAAAAAAGTTGAAATCATATCAAATATTTTCCCTGACCACAATGGAATGAAACTAGACCTTAATAGGAATATTAGAAACTGTACAAACACATAGAAATTAAAAAATATGGTTCTGAATGACCACTGGGTCAATGAAGAGATTAAGAAGGAAATTTTAAAATTTCTCAAAACAAATGAAAGTGAAAACTAATATATCATAACCTGTGGGATATATCAAAAGGAGTAATAAGAGGGAAATTTATAATAATACTTCCCTATATGCAAAAAGTAGAAAAGCAGCAAATAACGTCAATTATCACTAATACCAGATACAACCATGAAAAAGTTTGAAATATTGGAAGAATTAACAAAATACAGCACAGAGACATGAAGTGAGCACTTGCTGTTGGAAAAGTGGTACCCAAAGACTTATTCAATGCAAGGTTGCCACAAACTTTCAATTTGAAAAAACAAAAAACAGAATCTCACAATATTTGTGAAACACAATAATACAAAATGCATAAAAGATGTATCAGAATAATAATCAAATGTCTAAAATGTTATAACGGAAGAATATTTAATGGCTCTAAAAAATGTTTAACTTATGCTTTTAAGTTAAAGAAAATTATATGACAAAGTTTTCATTAAGAAATAGAAGCATATACTATTAAAACATTTGTGATGATAATCCCTGAATTATAGATTATAACTTTTATTTTCTTATTTATGTTTTTTTATTTTTTAACGGTAAAATTGTTCTGCATTTTAAATCAGAAAGATGGATGTGATGTCACAGAAAACTAGAGGAAAATTAGGAAGAGAGACCTCAAGGCTAACACAATCACTTTGGCTTCTCTGGCAAAACAAGATAGAAGGCTGAAACACTGCTCCTGTTCATCTGCTTGTGTTATTTTATGTAATAATTAGAAAATGCCAAGGGAAAACATTTAAATATCTCAAAACAAAAGCAATCAGAATTTTAAACACCGGGATAGAAATGCCCAATTAACTTAAAAAAAACAAAAAGCAAAAAAGCCTCCCTGTTGAATTTCATGTTATGATCAGAACAAAAGTGACATTGTGTGCCTGGACTTTAAAATACATAATTCAATATCTCAAACTATAAAAAAATCACATTAATTTAAACTAATTTGCATTAGTACATGAGATAAACATCAACTGAAAGAGAGTAAGGAGGAAAAACAAACTATATGTTAGGTTGGATGACAATATTTCCAGTTATAAGGAGGCATTTGCTCAGTCTACTACAAATATCCATAATAATGTAATTCACAACATATTTACTAACTTCCTACTGCATGCAAAGCATTGTGTGAGTCCCGTGAGAAATGCAAACTCTCTGCCTTAAACATACTTATAATCTGGTAGGGAAAATGAACACAACTAATCATATGAAAGTTTTAGGGGGAGGTGTTAAAAAAGAAGCATAAACTATGTTTTATAGAGATTAAGAGAACAGATTTTGTCTTTATTAATAATCTAATATAGGAAATGAACTTCTCAAAAGCCACAATGGCTGATGATTCCTAATTGGATGTCATTAAACAAACCTAGTGTGGAGAGAAAGGTGATGTAAATTCCCCCAAAATGTGTGCAAATGGGAACAGAAACAAACAAAATGAGCTCAATTTGTAAATAGAAGAAGCTCATCTGAAAATAGTCTCTCAGCGGCATAAATACATGCATATCCCATGAACAAAGCCAAGAAAGTGGAATTTCTCAAGATCTGAGGATTAATGAATATGCTAACTCCTGGATCATTAAACTGTATAGATATGTACTAAAACATCAAATTATACTCCATAAATATGTGCAATTAACAATGTGACAATTCAAAAAATAAAACCTATGGGCTGAGTCACAATTAGTTACAAGTCAGTCTTACAACCAAAGGCCTAATGTTGGGGTCTTCAATAAGTAAAGATGATGAAGGGGCCTCCAAGAACAGAATATAAAGGGATAGTCACTGTGGTAAAGCTCTGCTAGGAAAGACTATTCCATTATCTCAGAAAAAGAGATAACAAATCACAAGAGAGCGCAGGAGAAAGAATTAAAGGTCTTTTGGAATCAAGAACAGGGGGGCAGGTGTTGGGGAATACAGCTTAAATAAAGATATCACTTAAGTAAAAACAAAGTCTAAGTATGATAGGGAAAAAGTTGCAGAGGAAGAAAGACAGCCAGCCGCTCGAATCATGCCTTCTAGCACAGGACAGTGACAAAAACCACGCAGCTATCAAAACATGGTTAGTTCAGAAACTATAGCTTCAATAATTATTGGCTAACTTGGATTGCAACCGAAGCAATCAAATTAAGGACAGAATAAACCCAATCGACTGTACCCTGGCAGATTGAACAGTTATTTTTTTTTCTTTTTAAAAGACATTTTAAAAGATCAAATTAAGTAATGTTTTTGTTCAAATTCAGAAAACTACTTGAAACAAAGCATGTTGTAAGCTCTTTTAATCAAGGTGCCTAAAGGTATCTGAAATAGTTGTCAGTAAGTAGGTATTTTTTGAAAGCATCTCAATGCACATTTGTGAGCTACTTCAAGTCACTGTTGCATGGCAACAAGCTACTAGCCCTGGTGACCCCCCCCTTACAAAAGTGTTGGTTTGGGAGTAACTCGATCACTTCGGGTAATAAGTATGGTTAATAAGTGTGGGAGACTGAAGCAATTCATCTTTACTGGGGTATGACAAGGGGAGTATAATATTCCTTTTTAATCATCATAGTTGAGTGCTAGAAGATGATGGGCAAACCACGTTTTATTTTCTCCTTGCCCTGCCACCTATTCCTCTTCTTTATAATATACGTCTATACTGCAAATTAGTATCAGCTTGACTGCCATATATCAGGAAGAAAACGTTAAATTAATACTTGAAAATTAAACATCCTCATGGTCATGCCGTAATTTCCATTTCAAACTCATCTTTGATTCATTCACACTCAAGAAAATATATTCTGAACCTAAACAATTAGTTAACTTTTACATTTTCTAAAGGTAAGTTCATTATTAAAAAGTACTCAATAGCTGAATAGTATTCCAAGTCATACATATACCACAGTTGATTAATCCATTCATGAGTTGATGGGCACGTGGGTTCATTCTGTATCTTAGCCATTATAAATTGAGCTTGGATAAACATTCTAGTGCAAATGTCCTTATGGTAAAATGATATTCTTCTTCTGGGTAGCGCATACTAATAGATGGTGACCCTACATCTTTTGTATTAACCTGGATGGAGTTGAAGAACATTCTCCTTAGTGAAGTATCACAAGAATGAAAAAGCAAGTATCCAATGTACTCAAATCCATTGTGAAACCAATAGAAAAACAACTATACAGCCACACAAAAGAAAAATACAATTAAATTCAAGTGGGGGGAGAGGTAAGAGAGGTAGAAGGCGAGGAGAAAGGAGAGAGGACGGAGGAGGATTGGTAAACTCTCATTGAAAGGGCACAATACAAGGGTATACAGCACAGACCCTGGGTGAAGGGCTCAACTACAACTTGGACTTTGCCTGACAAACACAAACAATGTAAGCTTATCATTTGTACCCTCATCTTCATCTGAAAGAATTTTAAAAGCACTCAATAAAATACTCTTAATTCTTGAGCTCTCATCATAATGGAGAGTTATAAACCAAACTTACATCTGGGGCTGAGGAAGCCAAATGCACCTGAATTCCCTGCAGCACTGGTGTTACCCTCTGACAACAAGGATGGGGACTCCGAAGGAAAGAAGAAACTCCATAGCATCAGCCTATTTTCCCCTAAAGCAGAATGTAGCTGCCCTTTGAGAATGTTTGTCTCTATTATCCAAGGTCAACTCAAGCTAGTGAATTAAAGCTCCTCCTTGCTTTAGAAGAGACCTGGGGCACCGCCCTTCTGTGTTCTGCTGTGGCTTCTTTTGTGCTCCTGTTCTAGCTGCTCAGCTCTGAAGCTCTGGTTCAGTCGCCTCCTCTGGGGCACCTGAACATCAAACCTCCAGACTACAGAGCTCTTTCTCCGGTCACAAAATGGTTCACAGGCTCTAAAGCACCATGAGTTTATATCTGAATCCTTAACATAATTTCTTCCTACTTAGCAAATAACTAATGGTCAACATAAATGAGAACAAAATCACTGGACACTTTAACAACTTTATAGTATGGTAAAAACTTTCTATTGAATATTCATTTCTATTATGCCAGAAAGCAAAATTTAATTTTTAAAAAACAATAAGAAAAATATCTGTCTGAATGTTTTAGAGCAGATATGCAATTTATTATTTTTTTTATTAAATCAGAGCTGTGTACATTAATGCAATTATGGGGTACAATGTGCTAGTTTATATACAATTTGAAATGCTTTTATCAATCTGGTTAACATAGCCTTTGCAGCATTTTCTCAGTTATTGTGTTAAGACATTTATATTCTACACTTAGTAGATTTAACATGTACCCTTGTAAAATGCACTATAGGTGTAGTCCCACTAATTACCCTCCCTCCACCCATCCTCCCCCCTCTTTAAATTAAAATGAGGAGTCTTTATTAGATTACAGAATATGTATAGTTACAACAGATGCTAATTTATTCCCAGATGTCAGAAACCCAGGAAGCCACTTTGGTGAAAAGAAGACCTTAATTCTGATGTCACATTTCTGAACACTAGATAATCAGTCCGTTAAAATAATAGCATAAAGTGATCAGGCAAATCAAGAGAATTCTAGAAATAAGCTTGGGTAGTGAAGTAGTATTCCAGTGATCTCAGGAGAGCATGGGCTCACCTGTGTGGGGACAGATAATCTGGACATCCCCGTCTCCTTTGTTCCCAAAGACCAGTTTTTGCTGAGACCTCCTAAGTTTTCCCTTTTCTGTACTTCGAACATCAATGCTTTCTCCTTCCCACTTTTGTATTACCCTGCTGCGTCCAGCTTTTAATATCACTAATCTTAATAAATTTCCATCATTATTGCTTTGAGTTCATTTTTCTTAATTATCCAGGAGTTTAAGCATGTTTCATCATATCATTTGTTAATTAATACCTTATTTTCCATGGAATGAGAACCCTCAAGGCATTACGACCTCTGACAATACAAATATATCCATGAGCAGACTCTACAGGTCATTTAAATAAGTGACTTGATTAAGGAAAGCCACTGAGCTGTTTCAGGCCTTTATCTCAGCATTAAGAAAAGCCACTGAGCTGTTTCAGGCCTTTATCTCAGTCTGCAATTAACTCTGAGGTGGCAGCTGGCCAGATTGTCATTGTCATGACCCCGAGGTTTGTATTGTGCAGCTACTATAGCCAAGACCATGCTATTTCTGTGTCTGACTTTTGAAGATTTTAAGATTGAAGTAAATTAGAAACCATATGTTTGTGCTCAAATATATCAAACCAGAGAAGACTATATTCACTCATAACATGGTATTAAGAAAACGTGTTTTAGGATATCCCAGACAAGCCTGTATTTTCTGAAGAACTAACTGACCAGTGTCTGTCTCCTGGGTTATCTACTTTGTTGTTTGTGGTAGATGTAAGATCATGTGGACTGCAAATATCAGTCTCCCGTGTGAATTTATTAATATTCCTGAGCTATTCAAATGTCAGGAAGCAGGAACAAGAGTAACTTTATATGAATGCAAGGTGTTTTTGTGACACCAAAGCCTAGAATCTACAAACAGAAGAGATTGCAGAGACATGGAAAAATTCCTAGGAGGTTTGCTCTACTAATGTTAGCTTTAAGATAAACACCACAGAAATTCTTTTTCACTTCAACCAATTTTTTTTCCTCTGAGGAGACACAGATCTTTACTAATATAATCTTTATTTACCAGCTGCTCTCTCCACTTTGCAAATGCTACCATGTTAAACTGTAACACTAGGGAAAAAAATATTGAAGCAAGGAAATCTCTACAATCATTTAATTGTTAGTGTTTTCTTTTTTTTTATTATTGTTGGAGATTCATTGAGGGTACAATAAGCCAGGTTACACTGATTGCAATTGTTAGGTAAAGTCCTTCTTGCAATCATGTCTTGCCCCAAGAAGGTGTGGCATACACCAAGGCCCCACACCCCTCCCTCCGTCCCTCTTTCTGCTTTTCCTCCCCCCCCATAACCTTAATTGTCATTAATTGTCCTCATATCAAAATTGAGTACATAGGATTCATGCTTCTCCATTCTTGTGATGCTTTACTAAGAATAATGTCTTCCACTGCCATCCAGGTTAATACGAAGGATGTAAAGTCTCCATTTTTTTTAATGGCTGAATAGTATTCCATGGTATACATATACCACAGCTTGTTAATCCATTCCTGGATTGGTGGGCATTTAGGCTGTTTCCACATTTTGGCGATTGTAAATTGAGCTGCAATAAGCAGTCTAGTACAAGTGTCCTTATGATAAAAGGATTTTTTTCCTTCTGGGTAGATGCCCAGTAATGGGATTGCAGGATCAAATGGGAGGTCTAGCTTGAGTGCTTTGAGGTTTCTCCATACTTCCTTCCAGAAAGGTTGTACTAGTTTGTAGTCCCACCAGCAGTGTAAAAGTGTTCCCTTCTCTCCACATCCACGCCAGCATCTGCAGTTTTGAGATTTTGTGATGTGGGCCATTCTCACTGGGGTTAGATGAAATCTCAGGGTTGTTTTGATTTGCATTTCTCTAATATATAGAGATGATGAACATTTTTTCATGTGTTTGTTAGTCATTCATCTCTCATCTTTAGAGAAGGTTCTATTCATATCTCTTGCCCATTGATATATGGGATTGTTGGCTTTTTTCATGTGGATTAATTTGAGTTCTCTATAGATCCTAGTTATCAAGCTTTTGTCTGATTGAAAATATGCAAATATCCTTTCCCATTGTGTAGGTTGTCTCTTTGCTTTGGTTAGTGTCTCCTTAGCTGTTGAGAAGCTTTTCAGTTTAATGAAGTCCCATTTGTTTATTTTTGTTGTTGTTGCGATTGCCATGGCAGTCTTCTTCATGAAATCTTTCCCCAGGCCAATATCTTCCAGTGTTTTTCCTATGCTTTCTTGGAGGATTTTTATTGTTTCATGCCTTAAATTTAAGTCCATTATCCATCTTGAATCAATTTTTGTGAGTGGGGAAAGGTGTGGGTCCAGTTTCAGTCTTTTACATGTAGACATCCAGTTCTCCCAACACCATTTATTGAATAGGGAGTCTTTCCCCCAAGGTATGTTCTTGTTTGGTTTATCGAAGATTAGGTGGTTGTAAGATGATTGAAACAATTTCTTGGTTTTCAATTTGATTCCAAGTGTCTTTGTCTCTGTTTCTGTGCCAGTACCATGCTGTCTTGACCACTATGGCTTTGTAGTACAGACTAAAATCTGGTATGCTGATGCCCCCAGCTTTATTTTTATTACTAAGAACTGCCTTAGCTATACGGGGTTTTTTCCGGTTCCATACAAAACGCAGAATCATTTTCTCCAAATTTTGAAAGTATGATGTTGATATTTTGATAGGAATGGCATTGAATAGGTAGATTGATTTGGGAAGTATAGACATTTTAACAATGTTGATTCTTCCCATCCATGAGCCTGGTATGTTCTTCCATTTGTTAATATCCTCTGCTATTTCCTTTCTGAGGATTTCATAGTTTTCTTTATAGAGGTCCTTCACCTCCTTTGTTAGGTGTATTCCTAGGTATTTCATTTTCTTTGAAACTATGGTGAAGGGAGTTGTGTCCTTAATTAGCTTCTCATCTTGACTGTTATTGGCATATACAAAGGCTACTGACTTGTGGACATTGATTTTATATCCTGAAACATTACTGTATTTTTTGATGATTTCAAGGAGTCTTGTGGTTGAGTCTTTGGGGTTCTCTAAGTATAAGATCATGTCATCAGCAAAGAGGGAGAGTTTGACCTCCTCTGCTCCCATTTGGAATCCCTTTATTTCCTTGTCTTGCCTAATTGTATTGGCTAGAACTTCCAGCCCTATGTTGAATAGTAAAGGTGACAGTGGACAACCTTGTCTCATTCCAGTTCTAAGAGGAAAAGCTTTCAGTTTTACTCCATTCAGTAAAATATTAGCTGTGGGTTTGTCATAGATAACTTCAATCAGTTTTAGAAATGTACCACCTATGCCTATACTCTTCAATGTTCTAATTAGAAAAGGATGCTGGATTTTATCAAATGCTTTTTCTGCATCTATTGAGAGGGTCATGTGATCTTTATTTTTGCCTCTGTTAATATGGTGGATAACGTTTATGGACTTGCGTATGTTAAACCAGCCTTGCATCCCTGGGATGAAGCCTACTTGATCATGATGAATGACTTTTTTGATGATAAGCTGTAATCTATTGGCTAGGATTTTGTTGAGAATTTTTGCATCTATATTCATGAGTGAGATTGGTCTGAAATTCTCCTTTTTGTTTGGGTCTTTTCCTGGTTTTGGTATCAGGGTGATGTTTGCTTCATAGAATGTGTTTGGGAAGATTCCTTCTTCCTCAATTTTTTGGAATAATTTCTGTAGTACAGGGATAAGCTCTTCCTTTAAGGTTTGATAGAATTCTGGAGTGAAGCCATCTGGACCAGGGCATTTTTTGGTTGGAAGATTTTTTATTGTTTCTTTGATCTCAGTGCTTGAAATTGGTCTCTTCAGGAGCTCTATTTCTTCCTGGCTAAGGCTAGGGGGAGGGTGTGATTCCAAATATTGATCCATTTCCTTCACATTGTCAAATTTCTGGGCATAGAGTTTCTGGTAGTATTCAGAGATGATCTCTTGTATCTCTGTGGGATCAGTTGTTATTTCTCCTTTATCATTTCTGATTGAGGTTACTAGAGATTTTACTTTTCTATTCCTCGTTAGTCTGGCCAATGGTTTATCTAGTTTATTAATTTTTTCAAAAAACCAACTCCTTGTTTCATTAATTTTCTGAATGATTCTTTTGTTTTCAATTTCATTGATCTCTGATTTGATTTTGGATATTTCTTTTCTTCTACTGAGTTTAGGCTTGAATTGTTCTTCTTTTTCCAATTCCATAAGATGGCTTGTGAGATTGTTGATGCACTCTCTTTCTGTTTTTCAAATGTAGGCATCTAAAGCGATGAATTTTCCTCTCAAAACTGCTTTTGCAGTATCCCACAGGTTTTGGTAGCTTGTGTCTTCATTGTTGTTATGCTCAAGGAAGTTAATGATTTCCTGTTTTATTTCTTCCTGCACCCATCTGTTATTCAACAGAAGATTGTTTAATTTCCATGTCTTTGTGTGGGGTCGAGCGTTTTTGTTAGAGTTGATTTCCACCTTTAGTGCCTTATGGTCTGAGAAGATGCAAGGTAAAATTTCAATTCTTTTGATTCTGTTGATATTTGTTTTGTGTCCCAGGATATGATCAATTTTGGAGAATGTTCCATGGGGTGATGAGAAGAATGTATATTCTTTATCTTTGGGATGGAGTGTTCTATATGCGTCTATCAAGCACAGTTGTTCTAGGGTCTCATTTAAATCTCTGATATCTTTGTTTAATTTCTGTTTAGAGGATCTGTCCAGCTCTGTAAGAGGAGTGTTAAAGTCCTCTGTTATTATGGTATTATCGGATATCATATTGCTCAGACTGAGTAAGGTCTGTTTCAAGAATCTGGGAGCATTTAAATTGGGTGCATCAATATTTAGAATTGAAACGTCTTCTTGTTGTATTTTTCCCTTGACCAATATAAAGTGACCATCTTTGTCTTTTTTGACTTTAGTTGCTTTAAATCCACATGTATCTGAAAGTAAGATCGCAACTCCTCTTTTCTTCTGAATTCCATTTACCTGAAAAATTGTCTTCCAACCCTTGACTCAGAACTTTAATTTGTCTTTTGAAGCCAGGTGTGTTTCTTGCAGACAGCAAATGGATGGCTTGTGTTTTTTAATCCAGTCAGCCAATCTATGTCTTTTCAGTGGGGAATTCAAGCCATTAACATTTATTGAGATAATTGATAAGTGTGGTAGTATTCTATTCGTCTTATTTGGTGAGAGTCCATTGCTTAGTTTATCTTTTACATCAGTGTGGACGTTAGGTTCTGTCCTTTAATTTCTGAGTTCTTACTTTGCTGCTGATCCATTGTGGTTGTCAGTGTGCCGAACAGGTTGAAGTATTTCCTGTAGAGCTGGTCTTGTTGTGGCGAATTTCCTCAATGTTTGTATATCCATAAATGATTTGATTTCTCCGTCAATTTTTAAGGTTAGCTTAGCAGGGTACAGAATTCTGGGCTGAAAGTTGTTCTGTTTAAGTAGATTAAAGGTAGATGACCATTGTCTTTTTGCTTGGAAAGTTTCATTTGAGAAGTCTGCGGTCACTCTGATGGATTTGCCCCTGTAGGTCAACTGCTGCTTACTCCTGGCAGCTTGCAGAATCTTTTCTTTTGTCTTGACTTTGGACAGGTTCATCACAATATGTCTTGGAGAAGCTCAGTTAGAGTTGAGGTGACCTGGGGTCCGATGTCCCTCTGAAAGCAGTGTGTCAGAGTCTTTGGTGATATTTGGGAAATTTTCTTTTATAATATTCTCTAGCATGGCTTCCATTCCTCTGAGGCATTCTTCTTCCCCTTCTGGGATTCCTATAAGTTATATGTTGGAACGCTTCATAAAGTCCCATAATTCTGACAGTGAACGTTCTGCTTTCTCTCTCTTGTTTTCTGCCTCTTTTACTATCTGAGTTATCTCAAGAACTTTGTCTTCTACCTCTGAAATTCTTTCTTCTGCATGGTCTAACCTGTTGCTGATACTTTCCATTGCATCTTTAAGTTCCCTAATTGACTGTTTCAGTTCCTTCAGCTCTGCTATATGCTTTTTATATTCTTCATATCGTTCATCTCTCATTTGATTCTGTTTTTGGATTTCCTTTTGGTTATTTTCCACTTTATTAGCAGTTTCCTTCATTGTTTCCATCATTTCTTTCATTGTTTTCAACATGTGTATTCTAAATTCCCTTTCTGTCATTCCTGACATTTCTTTATAGGTGGAATCCTCTGCAGTAGCTACCACATGGTCCCTTGGCGGGGTTGTTCTGGACTGGTTCTTCATGTTGCCTGGAGTTTTCTGCTGATTCTTCCTCATAAGTGATTTCTTTTATCTGTTTCCTTGCCCTAATTTTCCTTTCACTTCCTCTTGCTCTTTAAGTTCTAGTGCCTGTGGACTAAGATTTGGATGAGTTCTTTTGGTACAGGACCAGAAGGGTGAGAAACTTGAAGAGCAAGAAAGGGATGAAAGAAAGGAGGACCGAGTGATAAGAAAAAGAAAAAAATAGAGAAAGCAGAGGGGGTGGGTAAAAGGAATATTGACAAAAAGAAGAGAGGCACAGAAAGAGGGAGACAGAGCAATATAGGTGTACAGTAGGGTACTTTGACACAACCTTAAAAAACCCACCTTCTGGGGGTGCCCAGTTGGGTGGTTCCCTTCAGTTCAGCAGCTCTTTGCTAACCTGATCAGACACAGTACCCCACCTCCACCAAGTAGGGAGGAAAGACAAAAATGCTATAAATCAAACCAAAACAAGCAAACAAAAAACTTTATGGGATAAAATGGGGTGAAAAACCAAATAATAGCAGTAGAAACACTAGCAAAAATGAAGTTCTAGTTATTGAAAAAGGCAGCAATGGGAAAGTATAATTATACTACAAAAATTGAGAAAGAAAAAAGATCTATACAGAAAAGGTTGAAATTAAAAAACAAAACAACATCAACAACATCAAAATAAACAAAAAAAACCAAGCAAACCAAAAAAAAAAAAACACAACCAAAAACAAAGCAGTATGTATATGTTGTTGAATATTGTCCGGGGAACACGTGGTCTTCTGGGGTATGAGATGTTAATCACAGTTCTGATATGACTGGAAGCCACTGATTTCTCAAACCTCGGCAGGTAGACACCCTAAATCTCTCTTCAGCCCTCTTAAAAGGCACTTTGAACTTATAAACTTGCTGAACAGAAGCTTTCCCAGGAAAGTGCTTGTCACTGGAATCACTGCTGAAGTGACTATCCACTTACCCAGTGTGCCAAAACCGGTCTCACTCTGCCCCTGAGGGTTACGGCTGCAAGGCAGCTCAGACCCCACCATTAGGCTGCTAGGTTATCAGCTCCCACCCGGATTCTAGCTCTGCGACCCTGAGGGCAGAGCTTGCTGGGGCAGATCACTCACAATGGCTCCCTGTGGCCCACAGCCAAACACTATTAGTTCCGTCTGGCTCAGAAGCTCAGACTAGGGCCCTAGACAATGGCCAAAGTTCTCCGCACTCTCACTCAGGCTCTCCCAAGATAGTTCAACTGAGTGCCAAGTCCAAAGACATCAAAACAGTTCACAGGTAAGGCCTTTCTGGTTTGCAGTCTCGCTGCTACTGAACTTACAGTTGCGGGCGGGTTTAGACCGATTGAACACATGCGACCACTTGCCATTTTTCCACTGTTTTAGTCCTCCTCTTGGGGTCCAGAAGTCTCTCGCTGACTCCCTGTATCCTCACAGGGGTGATGATAGGCAGATCCCACCAGCCAGAGATGCCTGGAGTCCTATCTCCCCAGATTCACCATGCCCAGATGCAAGGAAGCTGTTACTCAGCTGCCATCTTGCTCTCCGCTGTTAGTGTTTTCTTATAACCAGTATGAAATTTGTCATCTATAAATGTTAGAGGAAGATGTAGAAATAAAGTTAGAAACAACCAAGCAAAGCTACTGCAGAGCTTAGGAATTGTAAGATTAGGGATGCAGGACTAAGTAACAAATACAGAGTAGAAAATGAGCTTAGTCTGAAAGAACAGGGCTATGAACTTCTGTCTTCTTAACCCTTCATCTCTTAGCCCTAAACTGTTAATCTCTGTCTTCCCCTCTTTCATTTCTAGAAGAAAAAGACACTGTGGCTATAGGAATTTGACGGTGAGAATGACACTGTATATAATCTCCCATCTTTAATTTAAGGGGAAAATTAAAATACGAGTAAATAAAGAATTCATCTTTGGCTGTTAAATCCCTGTTTTCCAAATTCTCACTTTGACAGAAAGCAGTACTTGGTAGAGAAAAACCCTATTTGCTCCATGAGTAGATGGAAACAGGTGATAGTATTGGACTATTGTTTACACCTATGAAACGCCCCCTAACTGAATGCATAGCTGAAGAACAACGTTTCTACAAATCTTTGGTTTACAAAAGGATAAAATTTTCTGAATTCTCATATGAAAACTTCCCCTCACTTTAGGAATTCCCAAATGCTTTCTCAAATGCTTCTGACAGCCCCCAAATCGTCTTCCTATTTTCTTATCTGGTGGTGGGTGCACCAGGTGGTTACATAATACAGTTTGTGAATGATGCAGATTTTAGGCACATCTTCCTTTCCTAGCATATGATGAAATCCTTATCATAAGTAGCCCAGGGCTACAGAAACAAAGCCAAAAGGCCAATGCTTCTAAACCAAATGTGGCCATTAGCTACTGACTCTCCGTAGAACTTGATCTGCCAACTTTGTATAAATTCCAAGGAAGGAAATGAATGAAATGAAAAGAAAGAAGGTTTGAATATGTACATAATTCGTATATATTTCATATTGCATATATATTGAAATATGTAGATAATATTGTAACAGAGGGGTAGATCTACTCTTTCTTAGATCTATTAGAATGATGGAGATGATACAGTACTGTCCTAAAGCAGAGTCAGGGGCAATGATTTTAATCTCTTGTACACATAATGCCTCCTTGGTGGTAGTAGCATAACCACAGTACATCATGTGGTCTTCGTGTCTTAACATGAAGAAAGGTCTTCATGTCTTAATATGGAAGTTTTTAAAAATTACCATTACTCAGTTATGACGAGGTTGGCAGGCCAGCAGATGACTGCCATTAAAGAGATAGTTTGTTACAGTCTCGTTTCCGAGATCTCATGTGATTCTCCCACACCACACCTGATGAACCAGGAGTAGTCAGGAGGCAGAGAGGGAGGGGAAATATGAAGAGAAGTCTTTATTTTTGTTACCTGGGGGATGGAATGGGAGAGGCTGGATCAGCAGGTGCAGGATTGACCAGTTTAAATAATTTCAGTAGGCTCTAGGATTTAGGACCTGACCTTCCTGGCCCTGGGGTGATTAAGGCAAGTAGATAGTGGCCTGGAAGAAGGAGAGCCTGATAAAGGAGACTATCTGCTGGGGCTCTGGATAGGTTGCTTTGCATTTGAAAAGTGTGTTAATGGGTGAGTTGTTTACCTTGCTCAGGAACTGGTTAGCTCTGGAAGGGAGAGTGCCTCCAGGATCAGCCAGACTACAGACTGTAAAAGCATCCAATACAGACAATAGGAGACTTGCTTAGTCCACTCTATTGTCCAGCAGAGGCCCCAGGTGTCAAGAGCCAAGGATTTCTATCACAGCCATCAGTAATTATCTATGCAATTTTAAAAGGTCACTTTTCCAGCCTTTAAGTCCTCTACCAGTAAAATAAACATTATTTGACTTGATAAATCTTTAATATATTTTAAGTATTTATTTAGCATTCTTTGAGTTACAATTGCATGACAAAATGACGTTCATTATTTATTATATTTCACAAGATAGTGGGATAAGAATTTAGATTGTAAATTCCTGGTAAATTTTGTTTGATGTAAGAAAATTGGGTTTGAGTACACATGGTTTTCTTATCCAGTCTCCAAAGCTGTCATGTTGTTTCTGTAACTCACAGTACAACAAATTGTAATATAAAAAGTAAGAGTGCCTGCTTATGCCCCATGGCTTCTGCTAATGGCTTCCTATGTCAGGAATCATTTTTACTGATTCCTGACATAGACAAACAGCACCCACATTTCATCTTCTTATTATTCAGCTTTTATGTAATAAAGAGGACATGGAAAACTCACTAAAAAATTGGTAATCAATAACTTTGTGCATAACTGCCAGCAGCCAGCAAGGCAAATAAAGAGTCTTTAAGCAAAACACAAACCTGGATTTGAAATAGTAAGACAAAGTTCAGGATGTTGTTTCTAACCATATGGGAACATCCTTGTGAAATATACATACTTCTAACATTTCTAACATTTTGGCAATAATTCTTCACTACTTTCCTTACTCCCAAACCTAATACCTGACTGGACATTATTCACAATTTTTATGTTTTAGTTGTATGTCAGTACATATACATATATATATATACATATATATATACACACACACACATTTTTGAACTGGAAAGTTCCAGTTTCAGGGTAGCAGTAGGTTGCTAAAAAACATTATATAGTATGATCATATTTTTGTAAGTGCAAATACAGATATTTAAAACCTTGAAAAAAATAAATGTCAAACATTAACAGACATTTTCTTTCAATGATAAGATTGTTTCTTTCAGTAATGAAAAGATTAATTTTCTTCTACATATTTTTAATATTTTCTGAGCTGCTTTCATGACTTTACATTTCCTTCATAATGAGAGAAATTAAAGTTATTCCTCATTTTCAAAACATGGCTTATTTCCCTTACTTAGGAACTTCAGTTGCTAATTAGTGAAATCTCTGGTATGTGGATAGTATTTTAAGGTCATGAAGCCAGATACTATAAGGAAGACTAATTGAAAATTGTTCTTGGTCATAGTTCAGTAAAGCACCCCTGTATTCTAAGGTTATAGAAGGTATACTAAAGGAGAGAAGTTATTTAAGTATTTAAAGGAATTAAAATAGTTCATCACATACTAGGAAGGTCCCACTTCAAACCATTTATGAGCCTCAGCTCCTCAGGGTTCATTCTGCCTGTTTGATGGTTGTAGCTAAAAGGTCCTCTTTTTTGATCCAAGTTGCAGAATAATGAGGTTGAATGTGCCCATTAATTCATGAGTGGATTAACAAAATGCGGTATATGTATACTATGGAATACTACTCAGCCAGGAAGAAGGATGAATTAAAGCCTTTTACAATCATTTGGGTAGAATTGGAGACCATTATCCTAACTGAAGTATTTAAAGAATGGAAAAACAAATGCCACGTGTGTACTTGCTATTAAATTGGAACTAATGAATGAGCCTATATGTGCACAGAAGGAAATGAAATTCAGTGGCAATCAAGCAGAGATGAGAGCAGAGGAGATGAGTGAAAACTTACCTAATAGGTACAATGAACATTTTCTGAGTGATGGACACATTTAAAACCTGACTTAAACATAACTAAAGTGATCCATCTAACCAAAAACACTTGTGCCCCATACTATTTTGAAATAATAAAAAATAAATAATTTTTTAAAAACTTAAAACCCTTTTTACTAGATGGTTTTACATAAGGAATAACTTCTTTGCAGTCAAAGACTGTGCCAGGATCTCCAGCCAGGCCTTCTGCAAACCCAAGAGTCTCAAACTGAGTTGCTCAGGAGCAAGCCTGTGACCAAAGCAAATAGAAGTCTATTACCACTAGTTCCAAAGCACTTTAGCTTGCTCCTGTGATAACAGGTCAAAAGCAGATTCAGGTTCAAATAACAGGATTTATAAGGTGGGATTACAGTATAGACAAGTTCTCTAAATTCCTCTCTTAAGTAAACCATCTGAAACTCCCTGGTCAAAGCAATGGGGAATCTCATGTGGTCCAGCAACTTAATAAGTCTGTGAACTCTGATATGTTAGATGTTCATCATAGCTTCAAAATCAAGAGATTTTTAAAGCTGGTACGTAAAATTTGAGAAGTCAGAGAGCAAAAGAGAAGGAAAAGTTTCTCTGTAAATAACTGAAGTGGCAGTCAGTCCCTCTTAGTTTAATGTTTTCCTGTTCATTCCTCTTTGTTATTTATGAAAGAAAAAGGATAGGAGAAACTGATTTAAATTAGAAACTTTTGCAAGGCACTGCATTAAAGAATTAGTATTTATACTGTTTTTTATAGAATCACTTATCAGTTTTTTTGGTTTTTTTTCTCATTGCCTGCAGCATAGCAAATTTCCAAACTTTATGTTTCAGTTCTGGAGGGTGTCAATGACGGATATCACAAACATTTCACCAACTAGGCTTAGTGTTGAAATTATTGTTACTAATTAATTATACATTGAATCACCAAAGATTTATGTTGAAAGACGAAATACCTTTAAATATACCCATTCTCATAATTCTCCTTGAAAATAATATTATTACCCTTGTTCCCAAAACAAGTATTTGAATAAGTGTAAAAGAATGGAGTTTGTTTGGTGGAACAAAGGCTACCTTGCAGGAGCAGGAGTAAAAGCAACTCGTAGTGCTAAATATTATCCACTCAGTTTTTTAATGGGTTCTAAGGTCAAAGGTCACATGTCTCCCCTTAGATATGTCAGCTGTCGCACAGTTTAGATGGAATGAGACGTAATATGCAATAAGTAAACTCAAGGTCTCTGCCAGCATGGAATAAGGCAGGGTCATCTTGGAATAAAATTGTTGCTTATAAAGCGGAAAGGTAAATGATTTTTAAAATTTTTTTAAAAATTTTAAATTTGGATTAATATGAGGGCACATACTGTTAGGTTACATGGTTTGTGTTTGCAAGGTAAAGTCTGAGTTGCAGTTGTGACCTCCGCCCAGGAAGTGTGCCATTTACCCCTACATTGTATCCATTAGGTGGGAACTTACCAAACCCCCTCTACTCCTCCCTCCTTGAAATGAGTTGAACTTTTCTATCTTGTGTGCACATTGTTGATAATCTATAAGTTTCAATTTAGTGTTGAGTATGCGGGATGTTTGATTTTCCATCTCGTGATGCCTTACTCAGGAGAGTGTTCTCGTCTCTAAATCCATCCAACTTATAATAAAATCTCCATCTTTTTACGGCTGAATAGTGTTCCTTGGTATACATGCACCACAGTTTATTAATCCATTCATGTGTTGAAGGGCACTTGCATTGTTTCCACATCTTTGCAATTGTAAATGGGGCTGCTGTAAACATTCAAGTGCAAATGTCTTTATGATAAATGACTTTTTTCTTTGGGTTAGATTGAATTGCAGGATCAAAAGGAAAGTGTATTTTGAGTTCTTTGAGGACTGTCCATACTTCTGTCCACAAAGACTGTATTAATAATGAAAATTGCTTATACGACCAGGTTTTTTAAAAAATCTCAAAAGATAATAATAAATGTAAAAAAACTCACAAGAATGTAGTATTTGGTAGATTATTAACTTGCCATCAAAATATGCAAAATGGTAACATGATATCTTTATGTTTAATTTTTTCTTACTCAAAATTTCAAACAAAAGAACATAAAGAATCCTCATGTACTATCACTGATTCAACCATTATTTATCTGTCCAGGGCCAAGTCTGTTTTCTACCTACTCTTCTCCTGTACTACAAGCAGACCCCAAGTGCATACAATTTCATCCACCAACAGTTCCTATGTATGCCTACAATGTAAAGACTCTGTTATTTATATAACCACAGAACCATTACATTTAAATATTTAGGTTTAACATGTAGATGTTAAAATAAAATCTAAAAAATGTAGAAGCCATCTTTTGATATTATCATATATTAAAATCTTGACAGTGTTCACATTTCCAATTGTTCATAAATATGTAATATATTTCCACAGTTGTCTCTTTGAATCGGGATCCAATAAAGTCCACCTTGAATTTGATTGCTTTGGCTCTTAAGTTTCTGTTAATGTGTAAATTTCCTATCTCTCTTTTTTCTTCTTTCATTTAAAGTTTTGAAGAAACTACGACATTGTTTGTATTTTACTCTGGACTTTGTTGTTGTATTCCTTGGTGTCATTTACCATGTTCTCCTGGAGTCCAAACTAACTAAATGGGTAGTAGGAGACAAAAGCTTGAGCATACTCAATATCTATTTTTTTTCCTAAAACACTTCATAGGAGTAGTTGTGTTTTTCCTTTAAAGGGAACATTACAATGTTACCCTGTTTCCCTGAAAATAAGACACTGTGCTCCCAAAGATGCGCTAGGTCTTATTTTCAGGGGACGTCTTATCTTTCCTGTAAGTAGGTCTTATTTTTGCAGGATGTCTTATTTTTGGGGAAACAGGGTATCTCTCTTTGTGATGTTATAATCATTGATGATCTTAGCTCCAGTAATTTATCAGGATTCACATAATGATAATTCCTTATTTTTACCATTTTTTCATCTATTACCTGGAATTCCTTTATAAAAAGAAATTAAACTCTACCAATATTTGGTTAGCCAGTAATACAAATTTAATAAGGAAGACAAAATAAATTATAGCTACAAACAGAATAAATGATTTCCTTCTTTATTTACTAGTTTTCAACTATTACAGATTAAGAGTCTTTAACTTTTTTTTTTAGTTTTAAAGCACATTTTAAGCTATTTTATACTGAATAAACACATTTAAGCTATTTTATACTGATGAATATTTGTATTATTAAAGGTTGTTTTTTTTAAAGTCAATATACTATATGAAGTTATTACTTTGTGCATTTGTATTCCTCAGCTCGCCTAAACAAATTTGTTCCAAATTAATAAAAGAAAGCAAAAGAGGAAATATAGAGGTGGGCCGAATGTTACAGCTAGTGATTTTTACTGTGAAAGAGTTGGTTAAGCCTGAGGGGTTAAGCCTGTAATAAAAGTAAAGATATCCTCGGGAGCTTCAAAAAGCAGAGGAATTGCTTTCTGTTTACCTGTAACAGAATATAGGGTATTTTTAAAACTTACTTTTCTTAAAGACAAAAAATGAAAAAAGGCTATGGCCAAAACAAGAAAGACCCTCAGTGGCCAATACTGATTCCATGAGGACCCCTTGTGCTCCCTCATGTGTCCTTGGTGTCCTGAAGAGGTCATGCTGCTCAGCATCCCTTTAACACTAAGCATCTAGCCAGGGTCATGGCTATGCATGGTTCTAGTGGGTCAGAAGAACATTTTGCCATCTATGTCTGAGAGGAAACAAAACCCGGGCTTCTTAAATACCTTGCCACTTCCGATGGGATAAACCCCAACTTTGTAACTTGCCATTCAAGGTCCCTACAAACTGTCCTATCTTAATCATCCCAGCTAAATAGTATCCACTAGATTTCTGTCACCATCTCCTCACTAAAGTGGCTGTAACCTAGAAGAGAAGCAACTAAACTCTCAGCTCTTCTCTGATTATACTCGAAGTCCCCTTTCCAGGCTTTGCTTATGCTGCTTCCCTTCTCCAGTTATCAAATTCCTTCCCTCTCCTTGTCATCTTTGATCCCTCTACCCTTGAGAAACAAAATTTTCCCCTCAGGTAAAATAATGGCCTCCAACGAGGTCCACATCCTAATCCCTAGAACCAGCCAATATGTTACTTTATGGGGCAACAGGGAATTAAGGCTGCAGCTGGCGTTAAGTTTGCTAAAGAATCAGCCTTAAAAGAGGGAGATGAAGTTGGGTTACATGGGTGGGCTCCGTGTAATCACAGAGTTCTTAAAAGTGGAAGAAGAAAGCAGAAAATTAGGTGGAAATGATGTGATGTGAGGACTTAACCCATCATTGCTGGCTTTGACAATGAGGAGGACCATGAGCCAAGGAACGGAGACAGCCTTGAGAAAATGGAAAGGGCAGGAACATTCTTTCCTAGGACTACACAATCTAGGATACCTTGATTTTAGACCACTAACATCTATGTTGGACTTCCAACTTAAAGAACTGTAAGAAAGATGTATTTGTGTTAGTTTAATTAAGCCAGGGAGAGTGTGGTAGTCTGTTACAGCAGGCACAGAAAACTAATACCCCATCCTTTTTGTTCACTTGATGATGCTTGGTAATGTTATACTGGTGTAGTCATAAGCAGTAAATGTGCTTCCGAGTAAGGGAACACTTAGATTCAAATTTCTTTCTTACGACTTCTAAGTTGTGTGACCTTAGGCAATTAAAGTCATTTCTTTGAACCTCACTGACATTATGTCATATGTTTACAACTTTCTATGCACATAGCTCCACTCCTTTGAGGGATTTATTACAGTTGGAATTACATAATCAATTGAGCACATAGTTAAATGTCTGTCTCTCCCTCAACATATCGGTCTCCTGAAGGGAAGAAGCCCCCTGGCTCTTCTTAGCTGCAAACTTGCCTCCCTAATGCAAAGCCTCTTTAAAATTGAATGGATTTGAGAAAATTTACCACCTTAATTTTAACTTTATGGGGTACAATATGATGATTTGATGTACAACGTGGAATGCTCAAATCAAACTGATTAACATAACCATCACCCCACTTATTTTTTGTGGTAAGACATCTATAATTTACTCTTAGTTATTTGGAAATATACTCTTGCATTATTCACTTTAGTTTCCTATAAATAAAACTTCCCAATAAAATATCAATATATTCAGAACAAAAAAAATAAATTCACTGAGTAAGTATAATACAGGGTCTTACAGAACATCACTCAAGAGATTTCATAATCTCCCCTTTCGACTCTCATTCTCTAAGTTATTTTATTTTTTGGTGTTTTCTTGCCCTTTGTCTTGCTAATAAGGAGGTGCTTTCCTGTCAAGTCTGTCACTGGCAGGTGCTGGGTTTCCCAGCTGAAGTTACGCCCTCCCAGAGCATCTCCTCATATGTGGGCACTCTGTAAGTCCTTAAATTTAATGTGATAAGCTCTGGAGGCCTGATGCAGGCTAATCAGCCAAAGGACCATTCACTAATTGACAGTGAGAACTGTACTGGGAAGAGGAATTGTTTGTCCTACACAGGCTTATCACTTCTTTACTCAGAAAGAAAATTTCCTTAGGAAAAAATGTTTTCGTTAAGTTTTAAAAAAGTGAAGAACAGTCAAATACTATCTACATAACTTATAAATACAAAGCATATGTGGAGGCTGTATAAGCAACTCTGACTTACAATGCTATTTACAAAGAATATTCATAAAAGAATAATTCTGACTTTTATTTGAATGCATCTAGAATTGCAATTTATTATGCAATGATCAGGTATAAAAGGCTATATAAATAAGTATCTTATATCCAGATCGTCCTCCAAAATAAGCAGCTTTTAAAATGTTGTAACAATGTCCCTTGTAACACTGCACATCTTGTTTCTGAATCTTAAAGACCTTTTATTTCAATTAACAAATGTCTAAACTGTAGGCATTTTCCAGAAAGTTCTATCCCAAATAGTTTCTTGATATGCATATAAGCCCTGTTGAGACAATTAGTATTTAAAAAGGACTCTATAGAACATTGTAATGGTGCATCGTTCATGGGTTTTGAAATTATAGCTTTAAACGGAGCCCGGCTTGGTTGTCTCAAGGAACTTTAATTCCCCTAAAAACACTTTCCTTCCATTGTATTGAGCTCTCAGGGGGTATAAAAAATGTCTGTAAGAAAGAAGACATAAGGAAGAATACATACAGGAAGAATGTATCTGCACTCTCTAGGAGAAAATGGGAGATTATGTTGCTTTAGACAGCTCATTATTCCTGCACAATCACAAAGGCCTGAATTATCAGTCAAATTCACATGAAGTAAGTTTTCCTTAGCCTCAAGCTTTATTGATAATTAAAACCAAAGAATTCAAACCAATAATGGTAGTATCATTAATATTCAGAAAGCCCCAAACATTAGTCGCAGTTTTCAGAGTACCCTTTTCTCCACCAGGGTTCATTGGATTTCAGAGTTATACCTTCTAATCAGTTGCCAATCAAATTAGCACAGGGAAACCACTGATTTGAGGATCTCATCGGATTACACGCCTCATTAATCACACAGCCCTGCCCTGGCTACGTACGTAACTGAATTCCACTCTTTAGCACAGCTGCAACACATAAACTCATAAATTTCAGATTTTTAATAATAATCAAACTAGACAAATTAGATACACTTTTCTAAAAGCTGTCCTGTAAGACCTCACTTGTCTCTGAGTGGATACGTTCTATGAGTCTGTGTTTTTAAGGATTCAGGTCAATTTTACCTCATACCTCCTTAAAAAAGGGATGAGGCTATTAACCCATTGTTACCTTATTGTTTTCTTCTCATTTCCTATATAAAGGTCCTTGGAATAAACAAAAGGATTTGTTTGGATAAACTCAAATGATTTAGCAAGGCAAAAAGTCACTCTTAAGAAGCTGTTCTTACTTTCAACTGACATGGAGAATTATATAATTCCATATATTTCCTTCTTTTTTTTTTTGCTTTAGATTTCATAATATGTGCCGAAAATGAGTACATAATATAAATTATTTAAATCTGAGGTTTTATTTATACCTTATATATTTTCCCTTTTGAAATGGATCTTTCATTTTAAGTAAGCTCAAACTGTTTTAAAAATAACTATAGTACAAATAGCTAAATGTTGTATATTTATCTAGAAAAAAATCAGTTCCTTTTTCTTTCATGTAAGCTCTTATATCTATAATTGTCATTGCCAAAAAAAAAAAAAAAAAAGGTTTCTGATGACAGTATTATTTCTTCCCCCCAGCTTCTTTACCCTCTCATGCTCCCTTATCGCAAACTACGATTTATACACATTGTGGTCAAAGGTCACATAACTTCCTATTACTGAAAATGATCCTTCCCTACCATGTTTTCCAAGAGCAAAGCTCCCTGAGGTAACTGTCCTGACCCTGCATCACAAACCCACGAAACTTAATCAGCTGTTGCCTATTCACTCTTTCTGAAGTGCCAAAGTTCCTGGGCCCTGGACAGCTTGAGGGAATAGAAATTCTAATCCCAGGGTTGAATAACTGGTCATGGGCTGCAGACATGATCATCAGGATGAGGGGAGACATGGGGAGTGGAGGTGATCTACGGTTGTGCAAGGTAGAAAGAAGAATTTGTAGGAACGGGTCTTACGTTTTATGATTAGGCAGAGACCAAAGGGAAACATAATCAGGAAGGAAAATCAAAAGAGTCAAGCACATGACTTTTTTTTCTTTCATTTAGGAAGATTAAACATCCTAGAATTCTAAAATATTGAGATTAAAGGACTTTAGAAATCATTTTATCTAACTCTTTATTCAAAGGAATTTAAGGTCAAACCGAGAAGAGAAAGACTAATTACAGGGCAAAGCAAATCTTTTTCTTTCCAAGTTTCTTATTTTTCTTTTATTTATTTATTTATTTATTTATTTATTTATTTATTTTTATTAAATCATAGCTGTGTACATTAGTATGATCATGGGGCACCATACACTTGGTTCACAGATCGTTTGACACATTTTCATCACACTATTTTTCTTTTAAATGTTCTTATGGTTTTTCTTTTCCATGAAAAATTTTTGTGGGTCAGTTTTCTCAGCCTTTTCCTTAATAGAATCAAGAATTTTAGTTGTAAATAGGAAAGTTCTTTTCTATTTCTGTTTACAGAAGAATTCATTTATTTCTAGTGCACACAGAGTTGGTTTGTAGTTTTCATTTTAAAAAAATATATTCATATCTCTAGTCGATCAGAGAAGTTATTCTTATGTATAATTTGAGGTAAGAGCCAAATTTTATTTTTTTTTGTAATCATAACAATTTGTTTAAACTCATGGTTTCTTTTTTTTCTCTTAAACACAAATGGAAAGATAGTAGGGAATGTAATTTTTTATATAAAAATGTATCTTTTTTGGAATATTTATTTGGTTAATGCAATTTTTTGAAAACTGTCTTTTCCCAGTGATGTACAATGCAGAAATTATTATACAAGGTGTCCACAAAGTTTGTATCCAATGCAACCTGGACGCCTTGCATATACTCAGGTATATAGGGGAGTTTTAAATTGTGTTCCATTAGACCATGGAAAGCTATGGAGAACATCATTTTATCTATTAATGTAGAGGCTATGGAGAACATCATTTTATCTATTAAGGACATCCTTCTCACTTTCCATTGCCCTTTTTCTCTATATTTTTTCACAGTTATTCAAGTTTCATAATTTTTTTTACATAAGCTTCAAAATTAATTTATCAAATAGTATTGTTTAAATTGGAATTTTTATTAATATCTTATTTCACCTTGGGTAGAATTAATATCTTTATGATGGCTATTCACCCTTTCTAAGAATATGTGATACCTTTCTATTCATTCAAATATACTGTATATTTTACAAGTGCTTTAAAATTTTCCTTTTACCTTCTGCACATTTAACTTTATACTTTACCACTTTTAGTTGTGTTATTTCTATTTATTCAGGGAGTTTTAAATTTACATTATACTCTCCTGCCTTTATTCTCATCTTCGTTTTAACTTAGATGTTGCAATTAAATATGTGCAGAGATGCTCACCAGCCATCCTTTTACTAAAATTATCTCTTGATTGGATGAAAATTGTTCTATTGCCTATTTCTTAAAAAGTACTCATGAGTGCCTTATTCTCTGAGTGCTTAAGTGGTTAGAATGAATTTCCTTTAGCTGTGAAAATTGAAGTATGGAGTATAAAACCCTTGGTTCACATGTTCTTCCTTGAATTTCTATTTATCTAACATTTTATGCTGGTGATGACAATTTCTGGTCTGAGTTTTTATATTTCTTATGTATGGGTTGTCTTTTGTAGCTTCAATTACTCATTTAATTATGTTCAATTCATGTTTCAATATTCTGTAAAAATTTCTCTTTCATTTATGGCTTTTTCTCAGGGCAAGGCATAATTATCATAATCCTATGAAACACTTCCATTTTATTTTCCTTTCTTTGTTTAAAAGAAAAGTGAACAAGTAAGTAGTGCTCACCATCTCATCTAGAGAAGGATAAGAGATGTTTCAATATCAAGTAAAATGTGGCCAATTTCCCATTATTTCTTTGGGAAATATTTGCCTTCTTATGAGTTGATTTTCTCTTCCTGGGACTCAGATGTCTCTTTGCTACCAAATAAACCCTCTGGCTGCTTGTCCATTACTTATTTTCAATTATTCTTTTAAATGCTATTTCAGTATCAGAAACGATGAGAAATTGAGCATTTTTTCTTGCTAGTGAGCCCTACATATCCAAAATCAATAACCTCTGTTTCTTCCCACATTCCCTAAGATTTAAAGAAAAATTAGAATGCTGTAAATAAATGTGGTACCAGATGCACTCCAGCAAATGATAGCTCTTGGAATAGCATTTGAAATGACAATGTGTACTCACTTGGAATTCAGAAATGAAAATGTCCCAGTGCCTTGCTTTATTGCTGAAGGGAATCAGCCTTATACCACAGCAATTGCCTGTTCCCTCCAGCTGACAATGAAATGAATACGCTGTAGGAGATGAGATGATTGTAGCATTAAACTTAGCAGCCTCTCTATGATCCTACAAGACTGCTACTGAATCTAAACTAAATCAGTTCTGAGAGGAGTCTGTACAACACTTGTTCATCACTTAAAATCTGGTGGGGAAAAATGAGTGAAATCAAATGAGTTAGAAAAGACATTATAAACTAAGAGACAGCTCGGGGATCTGTTGTAGAGTAGGCTGAGAAAATAGGACAGAAACAGCCAAACAGCCTGAGGAGAGTTGAAAGCATCTGTGAAAACCTCAGAGATGATTTTATTATTGTCATCAGTCGTAATGATGAGAATAATAGTGATCTGGTGAGCAATGAACACAAAACAATGCACTGGTACCATCACTGGCTGCAGGAAGAAAAGAATAATATAGATTCCCTGGCCGGTAAGTGTGGCATTTAAGAAGCTCAGGCTATGAGCAGAGCTGAGACACTGAGAGAATTAAGAGTAGATGCCTGAGATGAAGAAGCATCCACACTCGTGGTGACATTAGTCTTCCTATCTGATGTCTTGTTTAGAAAGGTAAAAGTGAACGAAAGATTAGTCCCAGGTGTCCTAGGGGTGAAGGGAGCAAGGAGAAGGAGCAAAGCGTAATATGCATGGGTAAAGCTTTCTACTTAAGGATGTAAGATTCACAGCAATTCAGTCAGTTAGGTGCTGGTTTCCATTCTACATATGAAGTAATTGAGATTTGGGAAAGTTAAGAAAATTGCCCAAATGCACCCAGTGAGTAAAGAGAACAGGTGGCTGGATGCCCAGTGAGGCAGAGACCCCAATTCCAGATTGAGGGCCTTAGACCAAAGCTGGACAAGGAGGTGACATGGAAATGCTGAAGATGTGACGTCCTCCATAGGGGCCTCCCTCATCTACATGACACTGCTGTGAGTCACTCCTTTTTTAATCTTAAAGAAATTGGATAGCCCGTGAAGACGGGGCACCACACGTGAATGTATAATGGAAGAACCGCATTTTTATAATATTGTCATTTAGTCATATGTTGCTTAATGACGGGGATACATTTCGAAAAAGGCAATGTTAGGCGATTTTGTTGTTGGCAAACCTCATCGAGCGCCTTACACAAACCTGGGTGATATAGCCTGATAGGCACCCGGGCTCTATGTTGTTAGTAGGCAGCAAGACTGTCCGCATGTTTCTGTGCTGAATACTGCAGGTAATAAAACGGTAAGTAATTGTGTCTCTAAACATTTCTAAACCTAGAAAAGATGCAGTAAATATACAGTATTATAATCTTATGGGATCACTGTCCTACATGCAGTCTGTTGTTGAGCAAAACGTCTTTATGGGGTGCACAACTGTATTTATATTTACGCCCCTATCTGCAAGTGAATAGGTCCAGAAAGATGTAACAGACTCATCAATTGGATGAGCATAAAATTCCCCACTTTAAGACCAATTTTGGCTCCGGTAACAGACCTTAGTAGCTAAAATATAAACCTATTTGGAAAATATGAAAAATTTCTTGTGGTCAAATGCAATTTTAAGTCTGTGATAATCAGCCTTCATAAATGTTGATGCAATTATAAATCATATCAAACTTCATTTCCTAATGACCACTATTTATAAGAGAATTATGCAAGAATTTGCATCTAACCTGGGTAACATAGTGATACCCCATATCTGAAAATTAAAAATTAAAAACAAAATTATGTTTGAAATAGTACTGTATTGTCAGTTTGCTTTTTTACTTCTTTCCTGCGTATGTTTGTGATATTTGTGAAGAATCCCTGGCAATTAGTTGTTTTGTGAAAGCACACAGCCACAACCATTAGTCAATACCTTTAATGAATGTACAAACTAAGGGAAAAGAAACAAATTAAATATTTTTAATTTATGTTGTTATCTGCAGTGATTTTTTGCATGCTCGATCTATCAATTTCAGAAAAATAGGACTAAATATCCTATTGTGTTTTGAATTTGTCTTTTTTTTGCAGATCTATCAATTCTTGATTGATATATTTGAAAGATTTATATTTGAAAGACTTTAGTTTAAAAGTTGGTGAATTAATACTTTCAAAAATTATAATATGACCTTGTTTATCTTTAATAATGATATTTTATTTAAAATTTTTCTTTGTATGATGCTAATGTAAGTATACTAACTTTGCTTTGGTTGGGTACAATTTTCTTTCTTTTGACTTAAATTTTCTTTGTGTGATACTAACATAAGTATACGAGATTTTGTATTGGTTAGGATTGATCAGAATTATCTTTTTCTACTCTGATTTTGAGCAATTTGGGGTCCTTAATGTTTTAAATGTCTCTTATCAAAATGATATAGCTGAATTATATGCATGAGTTGACATTCTACTGTAACAAAGAGTTTTCCCTTATTTCTAATTACTTAGTCATTTATTTGTAGACATATAAATTCTTATTTTATACACTGAATTATGAATTGTTACTATCATTTTTTTTGGCTCGGTACTCCCAGATTTAGACAGTGGAATCCTCTTTAACCTGACTGCTCCTGTGTCTATTTGACATGAACCCATAAATCTTTGAGCACTTCCTTATTATTACAAAAAGATGCATTGGGTTGATTTTATACTCTGCCAGTCTCTGTCCTAGTCCCAGAATTAGTCCTTTCTTTAAGGATCCCTGATGTTTTAGTGTAAAATGGTACAGTAAATAACCCCTTCACTATGGGAGATATATTCCAAGATCCTCAGTGGATGCCTGTAACCACAGTTGGTATCAAATCATACATGTAATAATTATGTCCTTAGATATGTATATCTATGACAAAGTTTAATTTATAAATTAGACACAGCAAGAGATTAGCAACAATATAATAAAATAGAGCCACTATAACAGTATACTGTAATAAAAGTTATGTGAATGTGGTTTCTCTCTCAAAATACCTTAATGTACTGTATTCACCTAGGTTCTGATCATAATTGACCATGAGTAATTGAACTTATGTTCAGTACTTTTTCTTGTTTTCACTATTCAGTCTTTCATTTTTAATTTTTCAGCTTTAATATTATGTTATAGGGACTAATATATTTTAAAACATACACACACACATATATACACATATACATATGTGAATAGGGGAAACACAGAGAAGTCTAGGGCAGTGAAGCTATTCTGTGTGATACTATAGAATCACATTTTTTTCCAAACCCATAGAATGCACAACACCCAAGAGTGAACTCCAATGAAAATTGTGGGCTTTGAGTGGATTACAATACATTAATGTAACTTTATCACTTGAAAAAAATATACCACTTTTGGTAGGAAATTTTGCTAATAGGTAAGGCCATGTATGTGTAGGAGCAGAGAATATATAGCAAATATATATACTTTCTGCTTAGCTTTGCTATGCAGAAACTTCTCTGAAAAATATTTTTTTAGGTATGCACAATAGATGTGTTCATTACTACTGGAATGTCATTGCTTCCAAACTCTCTCAGCAGAAATAGCTAAAAAGTACAAACGCTCATACAGCTTACTTTTTCCTTGTATTTTCCCACTTAATTTCTACCTGGACATTTTAATTACTTTTTCGTTCATCCATTGTATCCATTCAATCTGTAAATTCTTTAAGATCTACCATGTGCTAAACCTACTTTATTTCAGGGAGGTAATATTCCAAGTATGTTAGTCTATGAAGATCATTTACTGTAAGATAACTTTAGATGACTTATCATTCCCACCATTTATGTATTTTTAGTCTGCAAGATACATCTATGTCTTACAATACTGATAATATAACAATAATTAGCACATCAAAGGGAATTTATCAAGTTTTGGCTAAGATTTTTTCCTCAAATAGCAAAAAGTAAGCTTGAAATATTTAGAAAATAGGGGTGGGGATAGAACAAGATGGCTAAATAGAAATCTCCAGTAATCATCCCTCCCCATAAACACCAAATTCAACTGGTATGCCCATAAACACCAAATTCAATACAAGCAAGCACCTTCAGAAGAATGAAAAATCAGGTGGATATATTGTATTGAGAAAAGACCTTCTGAGGGGCTAAATATGCCAACTTTCCCTCCTCTCATTTCCCAGAAATGCCACACTGACTTCTGAGTGGAGAGGGAATTTGTATGTCTAAGGAAGGGAGAATGAAGAGATTGTGGCATTTTCCATTAAAACTCAGGGCCACCCTGGAAAAGGGGACCACAGCACAGTCTGGCATAGTCCTCGGGTACCTACGGAGGCAGCATTTAGAATAGTACACCCAGCCAGAGGGAAATCCTCTGCCCTTAAAACCCAAGTTCCAGCTAGCCCCACTACCAGCTGACAAAAAGCAGCCTAGGAATTGTCCAAAGTGTGAATTCATACACTACTTATGAATTTAGTGCAGACCTTGGGGTACTGAAGCAAATTAGAAAGGTGAAAAAGCACAATAAATGAGTGGAATGCCTCAGAAGCTTACTGAAAATCAGAATAATCATTGTCTTAATGTGCATTAAAATGATGTATAACATAAACACATTTATTTAAGATATTCTACTACCAAACGACAAATTTCAACAATGCAAAAACTGCAATTACTTTTGCACCAACCTATTATTAGATTTGCTTTAAACTCCACTTGAAATTTATGTTCAGTATTTTTTTCTCTATTTGATCTTTCATTTTTAATTTTTCTGCTTTAATATTATGTCATAGTAATATAATTATTGTGATTTATTCTTTATTTAAATATAATATACTATTTTTGATCAGTGATTTAGGCATCATCTTTCACAAAAATAATTGCTATACTAGTCCTCTGTCTTTCTGTATTAGCTTTATTTTAAAGTTAAACTTTTGGGGGAGGTCTATTCTCAATGATTGTGTTTGTTATATAGAATCCTTTTTCTTTTTTTGCTTTGTCTTATAACACTAGTACTTTTGTTTTTCAAAACATGTTTTAAAAATGAAATCACCCACCAAAACTCTTTCAAGCTTTTTTTTTTTTTACCCTCCATCTCCAGCATATGGGGCTGGTGCCCTACACTTTTGACTCTTTCAAGTTTTTAAAGTGAAATCACCCACCAAAACTCTTTCAAGTTAATCATTGATTATGTCCTGCAAACAGATTTGAGAACTTTGTTCTCTTTTATAACGCAGGGAGCATTTCACATTTGGACCTTCTCTCCCTGCATGCTTTGACCTTTACCAACTTAGTCTAATCTAAGGGCCTACGTTTGTGGTATGTGAGGGGGAGGAAGTTTAACCGAACCGAGCTTTTGGTCTAACAATTATCTAAAATAATCAACCACGTCCCTCCCTTCTCTTTGTCTCATAATTTATTCTTGTTCCATCATTATCTGTTCTCCCAGTTCAGTTTTTATTAATGTAAATTTCTGCAGAACAGAAAAAAAGAAAGTGCCAAAAAAATGGCAGCTTTTTTGCATTATGGTCTAGAGAGGGGCAATACTTTTGTTTAGAAAAAAATCAGAGCAAAACTTCATGCTTCAATTTTAGGAGAATTCATGTTTCTCTAATAGGGTCTCTTTTTACACTAATATCTCAAATCCTTCTTAGTGTCTCAAATTAGATCCTGTTCAGACAATTATAACAAGTTAGTATGACATCGTTTTGATTTAAAAATGAGATCTGTGTATAGATTTTTAAAATACAAGTTTGCCATAAACTTTTTTAAAACCCTTTCTGTCATGGGAAATGGGACCAAATTTCTTACAATCCCCCATCATGGAAGCCAGATATTAAAATAAATTGTGACCATGGAGAATATAAGAATTTTGGGAAAATATGATTTCATTTAAAATAGGTATTTTTTTCTTAGGGTCATACTTATGCCCTTTCCAATTTGAGAATTTTCTTTTAAAAAGCAACCCTAAAAATTGTGGGAAATGCTCTCTACTACAATAATGGTTTATGGCATTTGGGGGTCATAGGTCTCATTGATAAAAATGATCCTTTACTCATACACACAAAATGTTGTCTAAATTTTAATTTTTTTCAAAACCCTGAAACTTAGACCATTATGTCTTCCTTCTTAAAATTTAATTTTACATAGTTATTTGTTTCTACTTGTTTCTACTTGTTACAACAAATACCTTCAATTTCTGCTCTTATTTTGTTTTTAAGATGCATTCCCTGCCCTAGGACATTAGAAACTTGATGGCTGATTCTGTTTCATCTGCTCTATTTTCAGAACATTCATTATTTCTATTAATTTGTCTTCTTACATGCCATAATTTCTCACATTCTCTTGATGTATTTGGATGTGTTCTTCAAATCTTTTGGGGCTATACTAGGAACTTGCAAAGGTAAAGGAGTAAATTGTTTCATTCATTACTTCATGCCCTTCATCTTGCATAGCAGCTAAACATGGATGATACTCAATAAATATTTACTGAATGGAACTGAGTTTTACTTGTCTCATTTATTGCAGCATGTGTTTTAATGCCTCTGGTAATTATTAAAAAATTATATAATCTGTTCATATCTGCTGAAGCATGGCTGATATGTCTTTTATAAAATATTCATGGATTTTTTGTGTGAATAAAGTGACCATGAATTTGTCATTCAAACAAAGACACTTTTGAGAGTGGCAATTAAGTCTATCAATATTTATGCTAGGGCATCAGGCATAAAAAGGACCTGTGCTGAGAAAATCAGATTATATAGTCTTCTTCCTATAAAGGAAACTATGTCAGATTGATGTTATAGGTTGTAATATGTCTTCCTCCATCACCTCCAAAAATTTGCATGTTGAAGTCCTCATCAGTAATACCCCAGAATGTGATTATATATTGTGATAGGCCTTTTAAACAGATAGTTAAGGTAAAATGAGGTGATACAGATAATAATCCAATATCACTGAAGTCCTTATGAGGAAGGAAAATTAGGACATAGATAGGCACAGAAGGAGGCCCATGTGAAGACAACTGGAGAATTCAGACATCTAGAAACCAAGGAGAGAATGAAACCATAGAATGAAACCAAGTCTGCCAACATCCTCATCTGGAACTTCGATCCTCCAGATAGAGTATGATGAAATGCCTTCCTGTTATTTAAACCACCCAGTCTGTGGTATTTTACATCAAAGCCCTAGCAAATTAATAATGTTAGTTGATCACTCTGATTTTATTTTCTTAATTTTTAACATATATCTTATTTTTTTATGGAGGTGACAAAATGGTAAATCATCAGCTAATCTCTCATTTGTTGGACTTCCATGGTACTTTAAAGTTTTGATAGTTTACCTAAAAAATCTGGATTCTTGGCTCTTCTTAAAAATCTCAGAAAATCTGACAACATTTGGGCATCTGTTTCCCATGGGACTAATTACCGTTTTATTTATTTATTATAGTAGTGCAGACTTTTAGCATTTTGACCTTTGCTTTTCATACATTTATTGAATCATCTCATTGAGTGACATGACCAACATTTTTTCCCCTTTTTGGGCAATATGTGCTTGCAATTGGTTAATCCTTAGAAAGATGGTTAGAGGAAAGGCTGATTTGACCTCCTCTCTTAAATATGCAAACACTTGTTGAGTCTAGCACATCCATTTAGCGCTTAGGCAAACCCACAAATGCCATAATCAAATCTGAGCAAATTCTGTAGTTTAGTAATGGGATTGTGGAATCAAATGAAAGAAGATGAAAGTTTGGTCATTGAGACTATTTTTCTTCCCCCTTATTCAGTGTCAGCCCCATCACAGAGGGGACATTTGACCTACTCGTAGAATCTCTTTCACCAATTGGACATTGTGGCTGAAGAGTGGAACTGTCTCTGAAGTGTGGGATTGACTCCTATCTTTTCTGTGTTCAAGGCTGGTAATGTTCCACCTCTTCCTTACACCTTGGCTATGAAGTTTAGTTAGATTACTTTCCTCAGATTGAATCATACTCTGTTCTTTTTTTTAAATTTCAGACTAACATGAGGGTACAAATGTTTAGGTTACATTGTTTTCATTTCTAAGGTAAAGTTCAAGTTGTAGTTGAGCCCTTCACCCAGGGGGTGTACTACATATCCTTATATTGTTCACATTAGGTGAGAACTTACCAGTCATCCTCCTCTGTCCTCTTTCCCTCTTCCCTGCCCTCCCTCACTTGAATATACTTGTGCTTTGCTTTCATGTGGGCATGTAGTTATTTATCTATTGGTTTCATATTAATATTGAGTACATTGGATGCTTGCTTTTCCATTCTTGTGATATGTCACTAAAAAGAATGTGTTTCAACTACATCCAGGCAAACATAAAAGATGTAAAGTTGCCATCCTTTTTGATGTCTGAATAGTACTCCCTGGTTGCCAGGGTTCTGCCCCAGGGCAGGATACTTTAAGACCTGTGGAACCAGTGGCAATCAACTGGGGAAAAATAATGTTAAAAGTGGCAAGAGATAAAGAGACACAGGGCACACAGAATAGAGCTTTCAAAGGTCAGTACAGGGGACCACTGCTAGCTTGTGGGGCTTTAGTGAGTGGCCCTGAGTGTCTGTTCCACCCCACTTTTATTGAAAGCGATTATCTTATTTAGCCAAGGGATAAGCTGAGGAAGGGACTAAAAGCTTCAGCAGTAAGCATGTTAGTTCTTATTCTATCTATAATCATTAACTTTAAGAGTCTAGGCATCCTTCAGAAATCTGGAACCTGAGCCTTGTGTAGGGGCAGCCTCCTGTCAGTGGTCACACGCACAGATTCCTTGGGGGAGGTTAATCTTCACTACCTCACTGTGGAGCAGACACCCCAATGGCATCAGTCTCCTCTGAAGAATCCATGGGAAAGAGGAATTTCTCCGTTATCTCCAACCAAAGGCATTTCCCTATATGGTTATTGTACAAGCCCTCCTGCCCATATTTCAGGGCATGAGCTGTTCCCTGGATCACTGCCCTGGCCATTACACAAATCCCTACAATGAGTATTTACTTTGTTGACTGGTCAGGGATTGGCCTGGTTAATGTTCCTTCCCAGGCCTTGCATGCAGCTTCTGCTACAGCCATTGTTCTTCAGAGTGCTTACAGACCTAGAAGGGGTGTTTGGAAACTGTATCTCTTAGAGGCCAGGCTTCCAGTAAAAGCATAAACTGCTCAGATAAGTAATTTTACTGTTAGTTTAATAAGATAGCTAAACTGTTTTTATTCCACCTTGCTCAGCTAATTTCTTTGTTTTTCCCCTTGTCTGGTGGTGTTTTCCCTTGTGGAGAATAGGGTCTTTATTCCCCATTCTGCCTGCACCCCGTATATATATACTCCAGTTTGTTAATCCATTCCTGAGTTGATGGGCACTGTAGTTGTTTCCACACCTTGGTGAGTATGAATTAGGCCGCAATGCACATTCTAATGGAAATGCCTTTGTGATAAAATGCTTTTTTTTCTTTTAGGTAGAAACCCTAGTAATGGGACCGTGGAATCAAATGGAAAGTCTAGTTTTAGCTCTTTGAAGATTCTCCATACTTTCTTTCATAGAGACTATATTTGTAATTTCAGCAGTAGTGTAAAAATGTTCTCTGCTGTCCATACCAGCACCTATAGATTTGGGATTTTATGATGTGAGCTATTCTCACTGGAATTAGGTGATATGTCAGAGGGGGTGTGATTTACATTTCTCTGAAGATTAGAAATGATAAACATTTTTCCATGTGTTTGTTAGCCATTCGTCTGTCTTCTTCAGAGAAGTTTCTGTTCGAGTCTCTTGCCCACTGTAAATGAGATCAAAGATACAATATTCTTTGCCTTTTTCTAATACAGTAGAGACAAAATATTTAACAAACTGATTCATAGATTCTGTGCAAGTGGAAATATTCTATAAATTTAAATTAGTTAAAATGGACATTGACTGTAAATCATTACAGACACCCCAATGGCATCTCTCATACCAAACCACAAAACTCATTGAATTTTCTATGTCTCAGTTTTTCCTACCTCAAACCAATATAGTAACTACTTGGACTTGTTCCCTTATACACATTTCTTTTTAATGCCTTTTAACATCATAGTTATAAAGGGGATGTCTGAATAATAGAATTTTCTAAAAAGAGGTTTAAACTATTGGAGTTGAATTTTTCATTACTAAAGAGCTTGTTCACTTACTGATTGTCTTTTAGGCAGTAGAGAGCATCACCCCATCTCTGAGCACTTTCAGGAACATGTTAGTGGAGTGATACTATGTTCTCTGTGTCTACTAAGGCCTTGTGTCAAGCCTAGCTTTCAATGCTCACATTTCATATTAATTAAAAAAGAATTTCTTGAACACCTACTTATATATCAGGCATAGTTCTAAACACTAAGGATACAAATATAAAATGCAGACTGTTTAAACATCCAAGAATTTCACAACCTTCTTAGCTAAGAAAATGGTCAGTATTATTTAGGGCTATCATTCTAGGTAAGTAATACTGTATCTCCCTTCTATAAATTTATAATCTAACCAGGTATGAGAAATAGAAAATTATGTAATGATGCAAGGTTATAATAATTTAAATGCCAAGCAAGTTGCATGAATATTAAATACTAAAGAAATTCAGGAGAAAAATAAAGCACATAGTTCAACTTTTAGGAGACCAGGAAAATTTTCTGAAATCATTCATCCATTAAGTTGAGAGATGTTACCAGCCTGAAGTAAATTAGTTTTGTCATTTTTTTCCAGCAAGTGTCCCCGGAACATGGTGTTCCACATTATTAGAGTCATTATGTGTATGTCCATTAAATATTAAAGGTGTAAGAATACAATAACCAACCTTGTTTGCCTGCCTATATGGAAAAAATATATATCAGAGAGAATTTGAGACAATCTAAATTATTCACTATGAACAATACACATCTTTTTGTAATGCAAGAGTTGTCATTAAGTTTGCCAGGTAACATTGATTTGTTGCAACCATTCTCAGGGGTTGGATTAATCCTTGTGCAGTTACCTGCTGAAAGTAATACTCATGCTTCAGGTCAAATTTGGGCCAATGAACCCGAGGCAAGGTTTCACTTGACAAAAAGTAAGGGGTTTCTTTTTCCCCCCACATATATTCAAGAACACCCTATTTTGAGGAGCTCCCAGCTGAACTGGAGTAGAAGAGTGGCTAGCAATCCCACCATAACAGGGAATAAAGGGAAGGAGGTGGTGTGAAATTTATAGTGTGCCTTTTGTAGGATAGTTCTTTTACCTGCCAGACATCCCAATGCCTAGTTGTTGGACCTGTGACTAGGAGTTCCCAAACATGGGAAGCTTGTTGACACTGGCAGACACCCTTCTGTCTCGTCTGACCAGTTTATGTTGATGCCTTGATCGTTGCTCTGGCACTGGGAGCCCAGCCTTTGTTCTCCCTGGCATCTGCAGATGATTTGATGGCCAGGTCATCTAGTGCTAAGATAGCTGCCTGAAGTTTGACCAAGTGTGTTATTTCTTGGGTCCTGCCCTTTATTTTTATTTCAAAGTATTATAGGGAACAAATATTTTTGGTTACATGGATCACTTTTGTAATACTTGGGTCATGGTTATAAGTGTGCCCATCACCCCTGTTAGAATGGCTTTTATTAATTATCCCTTTATTAGTTAGGTTGTATACAATAAGTTTTAATCCTTGAAGGTGCTGTTTTAACTTACATTGGGCCATATTAACTATTTTGTAGTTCACAGGTCCCCATTTTATCAAGCCAATTTGTAAGTACTGAAGACTTATTTTAATTTTAATTTATCATTTATTGTGTCAGAGCATCTACAACTGCCATAAAATGTGTTACAACAATGGATATAAAACTATGGAAAGTTTACTCCAAATTACAGTTGAAATGAGGCATACTGATTTTTCTCTATTTTATATTTACTTCCCTTCTCAAGATTATAAAGACAAAATGTTTAAATTTAGTGGAAGCCTCAGATATAATTATAATTGATAAAGTCTATGAATGTTTGTCAATTGGTACATTAAAAAAAAATTAATTAAACCCATGTTATAAAGGCACCGAAGCCAGTTAGTGCCCTTTTTAATTATTTTATGATATAAATTCCTTAGTATACAAACTAGTACATGAATCTTAAATTTTCAATTGAACCAAAATATAGAACTTTGTTCTGATTTGGTGATGTATTATATATGTATACTTTATCTATTATATTGTATTTTTGTATTAAAACATCACATACAGTTTATTTAATCACCTTTTATTTTCCTCCTGTATCTAGGAGTTTGTTCATAAGTCAATAAGTAATCTAGGGCTAGTATTATGTTTGTTAGACCTGGAATTTGCTCAATATTTAACCTTTCAATTTCCTCTATTTATTTTCTCTTGAACTTGTAGCCACATAAAGTGACAGTGTGACACAGTCTCTCTCTCTTTCTCTCTCTCTCTCTCCTTTTCTCTTTCTCTGTCTTTCTCTCTCTTCCTCTTTTTTCTTCTCTTTCTTACTTTTTAGGACTTTTGGCCACCTGAAGCCAAGATTCTTAGTTGCCGTGTCTAGCTGGGAAGGGGGAAAGGGAGAGGAAGAAAGAGACCAGTGCCTTTGGACAATAGCTTCTCTCTGGGACAGCCCCCATGACAAGGTGATTGCTTCCTTTCCCCTTTTTCTTTTAAGTAAAATCCTTAGAATAACTTGCAAATCCAGGTGGCTGAAATGGGTGTGTATGTTCTTCTCAGGAAACTTGTTTATACTGGCAGATATCCTTGTGGCTCTCGTCTGACCTGTGTCCAGTTTAGGCCTGTCTGGCCATGGCTCTGGCTCTGAGAGCCTGGCGTTGTGCTCTCCCTTGGCGTCCGAGGGAAAATCTGTCCTGGATCAGTCTCCGGTTCTTTGGACGGAAGGTGCAAATTTAATATGCTACCACAATAGTGAGTAAGTTCACAAATGTTTTAGCTTAACTTACTGATCCTGGGTGGAAAGAGCACAGTGAATCGGGAGGGCTGCCCTTTGTCCCCTGGTCGTGTGAGTTAGGAATGATGCTTTAGGCAGAGGGAGAAAGTTTGTGTGTGTGAGTGTGTGTGAATGTGTGTGTGGCGACTAGCAGTACATAATATAAGGGTACAGCGTGTGGTCACTTTAATCATGGTCAAATGCCTGAACAGTTAGTTTAAAGGACACAGCTGAAAAATGTAAGCTTGTTCTGCTGGGTGAGAGAGACACTCCTAAGCTCTTTCTCCCACCAGCTTGATCCTCTTGGGTGTGATGTGGGCCTAGAAACTGTGTTGAGCATGATGATGCCAGACTTCAGGCAGGGAACAGTTAAACACATATTCAAAAAGATGCAGAAACATCGTAAAATCGTTAAGAATTCACTACTATACCACTCAGTGGTGATTCTCAATCAGTCATGCCGTTTCCTAAGTCCTAGTCCCAGGGATTCTGCTCAGGTAGATCCAGAAACCACCACTTTTGTTACCTAGATGAATCTTAACACAGGTGGTCAGCATAAACACCCCCGATCTTTCAAGGAGACAACATATGAGGACAGGTCAAAAGTAAGGACCAGTTCTGTCAGAACAAAGTTGTGAATGTGTTTAAACATTTAAAAAGCCTTTACAGATGAATTTTCCAAGATGTGAAAATCAGGGTCCAGAAGTTACTCTCTTTCCTATTAATTTTTGGGTTTGGGTGGGTCTTCTACATAAGGATAAAAAAGAATAAGTGTCCATTTGACTGGCAGTGTATCTTGGCGATTTCAATCATTTTCTGCTTTGGTATTTCCAATGGTCTACCTGAGCTGCTTTTATTCACAACACTTCTGATACCAAATGGGTGGGGGAATTTTTCCCTTCACCTACTAACAACTGGGTGTCTACAATTCAATTCTGCACTCTTCCTGGAGTAAGCTCAGACCCCACATAGAAAGGGCTCAGTCCCTCAAGACTTCAGATGCCAGTCGCAAATCCCAGCTTGTCACCTCTACTTCCAACCAACCAGCTATAGATCTGAGGTTTCCCACAACCCCTTCATCAGGTCCAATAATTTGCTAGAGTCACCACAGAATTCAGGAAAGCCCTTTACTTACTATTCCTGGTTTGTAATAAAAGATAGAACACAGGAACAGCCAGATGGAGAAGATGCACAGGGCAGGGGATAGGAGGAGGGATGTGGAACTTCTGTGCCTTCTCTGGGCACATCATTGTCCCAGCACACTGATGCTTAACTAACCCAGAAACTCTCTGAACCTTGCTGTTTAGGGTTTATTTTAACTGGGGATTTTAATGGAGGTTTTATTACGTAAGCATGATTGATTATAGTTTTGGCCAATGGTGATTAACCATAAATCTATCAAATCCTCCAAAGGAAATCTCAAATCCACTAAGGTGTAACTGCTGGCTCAAGAAGTGCATATTGCGGGGCGGTGCCTGTGGCTCAGTGAGTAGGGCGCCGGTCCCATATACCAAGGGTGGCGGGTTCAAACTCAGCCCCGGCCAAACTGCAACAACAAAAAAAAATAGCCGGGCGTTGTGGCGGGCGCCTGTAGTCCCAGCTGCTCGGGAGGCTGAGGCAAGAGAATCGTGTAAGCCCAAGAGTTAGAGGTTGCTGTGAGCCGTGTGATGCCACGGCACTCTACCTGAGGGCGGTACAGTGAGACTCTGTCTCTACAAAAAAAAAAAAAAAAAAAAAGAAGTGCATATTGCTTTATATTGGCTGTGCTTGGAGGAAGACAGATCTTGCTCAGGAATGCAGAAATCTGAAAAGATGAAGAGCACAGGGATCATGAGTTTTTTTGTTTTTTTTTTTAGATAAAGGAGATATGACATAAAATAATATGTTTTGGCTCTAAAGGAGGACAAGAGAGCATTTGTTGTTGTATGGCACAGTGTTTTAAAGGTATAAAAAATAAGAGGGAAAATAAGGAATTCAGTTGGAAGATGTAATAGTTGGGCCCAATAGAACTGTTGTTGTGTCTATTTATATTATAAATCCTTATCTTTGAGTGTTTATAAAATCCAGTTAGACCTGAAAGAAAATACACTAGACTCTATCCAGCAAGTAATTTAAAAAAATTAAATATGGGCGGCTCCTGTGGCTCAGTCGGTAAGGCGCCGGCCCCATATACCGAGGGTGGCGGGTTCAAACCCGGCCCCGGCTGAACTGCAACCAAAAAATAGCTGGGCGTTGTGGCGGGCGCCTGTAGTCCCAGCTGCTCGGGAGGCTGAGGCAAGAGAATCGCTTAAGCCCAGGAGTTGGAGGTTGCTGTGAGCTGTGTGAGGCCATGACACTCTACCGAGGGCCATAAAGTGAGACTCTGTCTCTACAAAAAAAATAAAAAAAATAAAAAAAAATTAAATAATCACTTTTAACTCCAGGCCTTGCAAATTATTCTAACACCAAGCCACCCTGAATGTACCCAACTTCCTTTAATTGAGATTAAAGTTGATTTTTTCAGACACACTCAAGGTATATATAACTGTGGTAAATGATCTTCAAAGGTTCTTTAATTTGGATACATGTAGAAAGTATGCTTTAAGGGGTGTTACCGTCAGAATAGAGTTGATGCTCTATATTGCTTAATTAAGCAGTTTCAGTAAATTCTTTATAAGCACTGAATTTAATTTGAATAGTGCATAGCATTTTAAAGGCCTAAATGAAATTAAGGCCTAAACTATGATTCAGTAGATAATATTCACTAAAAATAACATTTGCAGTGCCAGACACAGAAACCTACACAACGTAAGTCCTCAAGCATTGTGTACTCAATCAATCAACCCTTCCTTTCTCCAGAATTCTCCATAAATGTTGGCAGTGCTGTATTGATTTTGTCTGAAAGACAAAAAATAGAAAAAGAAGAGAAACATCAATAGAATAGATGCTGAAAAGATAGTAAAGAACTAGAAAATAAAGTTGGGGAAGAGAAAAAATGAGAAGACACAAGTGACCCAGAAGTAGACGCACATTGATAATTTACTCAATGGGCAATATGCTATTATCCCATTTAACTGTTAACCATTCATTTATTTAACAGATAATCAGTTATGGACAAGTAGTACCCAAGGATTACATTGATTCACGAATACTAGAATTGTAAAACATTTTTTAGAATCTTGTAAGTGCCAGCACTTTTTTGGTCTGTATTTCTCCTTGAAGAATAAAAAATAAAAAAGAAAAGAAAAGAAAGAAAATTAATAACAAAATATTTCTAAGATCTAAAGACAGTTTATGACCTAGGATGATGTTAGTCAAATTTTACCAGGCAGTAAACTCTACATTAGAAGCAATTTTTTTCTGTAATAAAATATATATTAAAAAATTTACCATCTTCACGATTTCATTGTACAATTCAGTGATATTAAGTACCTTTATATTTTTGTGAACCCCTAATCACCATCCATCTACAGAACTCTTTTCATCTTGAATTTTTATACCAATTGAACAAAAACTCCCCCCTCTCTCCTCTCCTCAGCCCCTGGGAACCATCTTTCTGTTTTCTGTTTCGATGTACCTTCTATAATGGCTATAAGTGGAATCATACGGTATTTGTTTGTGACTGATTTATTTCACTTAGGACACAGACCTCGAAGTTTCTTCATGTTGTAACATGTGTCAGCATTTCCTTTCTTTTAAGGGCTGAATAAATGTGTATATCACATTTTGTTTATCCATTCACAACATGAATTCATGGGCAGGAATTTTATGTTTTGTTCACTGTCAAATGCAAAAGTTCACAGCACTTGCAAAAGTTCCTGGCATGAATTTTTTTACATTCCCACATTTCTGAGCAAAGTCTGTCTTCATCTAAACAATTCGATAGAAAGTGATCTGCATTTTGTATGCCAGCAATCATGCCCTGGTTCATGGGAGATTGCTTGTGACAGATTTGATAGATTTACAGTCGGTTCTCTGAAAGCACATCATACCTCATCAGGGTTTTAAAACAGTAGAACTGCAGGTAATGCAGAAGTTCTTAAGATACAGAGCAGCTACAGTATGCAAATCAGACGGAAACAAAAAGACAGGCTAGCGATGAATTATGCTTGCTAGGTTGGGTAGCTTATGTGGAAAGCCATTAGAGAATCACCCAAGTGCCTTTCTCATCTCCCAAAATTGCCCTCGCACATTGTCACTTTACTAACCTCGTTCTCTCCTACTTACACTGAAATTCTCGTTGTTCCTTTTGGGTTATATGAAACTCAAAAGCACTATTGAAATTTATCAAATAAATAAAGCTTAGAAGAACAATTAAAATTTGTTATATGGTAAAAATAAGTAGAGAAAAGTTCTCTGTATATATTAGCTTGAATTATATGTACTCAATCACCTCAAACACATCAGATGTCATACAGAGACTGAGGGAAATTGGATACTAACAGGGAGGTATTCGGTAACTCCAATATCTACAACAACTAAAGGCCATTTCTAGTATTTTTGCGGTTGTTGTTGCAATTTGGCCAGAGTCAGATTCAAACCCGCCACCCTTGGTATATGGGGCCGGCACCCTACCCACTGAACCACAGGTGCCACCCCAATTTCTAGTATTTTTTTAATTAGTCATTTCTCCTTGTTTTCCACAGCCTGGTAATTTGTAATTGAATGCTATCTATAGGCTATGAAAATTCTAGAGAAGTTTTGTAATTCTGGGGTTGGATACGCTAAAAGCCCTGTCTACCACTGTACAATCTACACATTTGACAGAATTGCACGTGGACTCCGTGTTTATACAAAATTTTTTTTTTTTTTTGTAGAGACAGAGTCTCACTTTATGGCCCTCAGTAGAGTGCCGTGGCCTCACACAGCTCACAGCAACCTCCAACTCCTGGGCTTAAGCGATTCTCTTGCTTCAGCCTCCCTAGCAGCTGGGACTACAGGCACCCGCCATAACGCCCGGCTATTTTTTGGTTGCAGTTTGGCCGGGGCCGGGTTTGAACCCGCCACCCTCGGCATATGGGGCCGGCGCCTTACCGACTGAGCCACGCTAAAGAAAAATAATTGAAAGAAGTTTTTGCTCTTGGTAAGCAATTAGATTAAGAGAAATTTACTTCAATCCAGTCTGAAATTGAAATTGAGCTAGTTTTAAGCTGAATGTTGTCTTTTATGGGCTGATCTGTTGCTGGTTTGCCTTTATTACAAAGGGATAACTCTTTAGGCATCCCAGTTGAAATCCTCTAATGTTAACTAGGTCTCTACTTCACAGTGATTCCCTGAATTCCATGTTTTTGTCTCATAGACAAAGCTCTTACCAGATGTACAGCCTCTTAACCATCAGTTACAAATTAGCAAATGCCTGAAGAGGAAACACGGAGCAGAATGTGGACTCGTTCACTTTCTTTTCCTTCTTTCCAGCAATTTGGCCCTTGTGTCCTTACTGCTGTGGAGTCTTCTTCATGTCCTCAGAGAATGTGTGTGTGTCTGTGTGTGTGTGTGTGTGTGTGTCTATTTGTGTGTCCGTGGGTGTGTCCCTGCTATAAGCTAGTCTGGTCTGCCATAGTGAAAGCAGAAGTCATAGTGAGCAATTGGAACGGGCACAGTATATCAAATAAGAAGCCATGGAATGGGAAAAATGGGTAAGCTTTCTTGTGTGTGTGCACGCGCGCGTGTGTGTAGTTTTGTTTTCCGTTTTTGTTTTCTCTGGGAGAGTTACCTTTCTACTGGTTGCAATAACATTTTCTTAGACTCCTCTTTCCAGGGCCCCCAACACCACTCTTCCCCCTGAGGGGCAATCCTTCAGAAACATTAGGACTGCTTTGACAGCTCTTTGACCCGTCTTACAAATCTGTCATTTATGCTTGTTGTGTGGCCTTTGGCATTCTCACTGAAGGAAACTGTAGAGAGCTAAACATTGTTCTAGTGATTTTTAATCACTAAGTTTATCTAAGTAATAGTTCTCCCATAGCTTGTAACAAACACAACGCATGGAATTGTAAGAGATCTTAAAGAACACACAGACTTTATGAAGTCTCTTACGAAGATGACAACTTTCCCAAGGTCCCACGCTGTCTGGTGGAAGGAACAGTGTCTGCTTCCTGTCCAGGGCTCTTTCAATAACACTCTGTTGCTTGTGGTAGATCAGTTCCTTCATGGAAAGATTTCTACTGACCAATAACACTTGATATCTGCAGGAATTCTATACTCCCTGAAAACAGAGTCATTTGTGAACAATTTTTTCTACCTAAACTTTTTTTTCTTTGAGCTACTTGTCTAGAGATCAAAAGACGACTGTGATTTTCAAGCAAATATGTTAATGTACACATGAGAATGTTGTTTTAAGTCAGTTCTGCCTGAAACAGACATGCACATGCGGGAAGTTTACTGGCAAACTTGGTGGTAGAATGTGGGGAGTGGGGCTGGACAGTGGAACAGTTTAAACTTGATGAAGTCACAACAAAGGTGGGTACTCTGGAGGAGGGATGCCCCCTCAGAGTTGTCCCACCTTTAGGTAAGGAGGTTGGATGTTTATGCTCCGACCTAGGTAAGTCAACCAGGCACCTGATGGAGGCTGAGCCCAGGGAAAGGCTTTCCACGGGGTGGCTATTTTTCGGCTAAGGGGATTTCCCAGAGAGACAGAGATCTTTAACTTAGAGATGACAAATCTTTCAGGCTTCATTCCGGAAAGGGTAACTGGGACAGCACACTACAGCATCTGCTCCAGGTACTAAATTAAACCAAAGTCTGTAACAAGTAAAAATTAAAAGGGAGTTATTAAAAGCAAAAGCCAATAAACCAAATTCATCTGTTTCTGTCTGTTAGGTTGTCTTTGAAATAAATAGCAGGCAGCAAGAATCTAGATGTGCCATAATTTAATGGTTTTATTCATAAGCATTTTGCACTTGTTATCAAAGATGAGTGAGGCATTAAGGAGGCATGCAAATTTTACCTTCATTCTGTCTTTTAGGAAAGGAGGAAGGTTATCAGAGTTCAGGTAATTGCTTTCTAAGGAGTATCTCTCTTGTTCTCATGTTTCCTGTGCAAGTTTTACTGAGAGGCTTAGTAGAATAATGATCTTAAAGTCAAAGGAGGTAAAGAGCAGACAGTATCCTTAGGTCTTGCACTTCATCATGTTTGAAGCTGAATAAATGTTTATTTAATAAGAGCAGTCACTGTGTTGTCAGAAAGAAATGTTTGTGCTTGGGCTTTGGGCAATGATTGCAAGTATTCATTAATATATTTCGTGGAAGAAATTAATGTTCTTCAACAGAAGAGCTGTCATATTAGTAACTTTATTGAGTTAGTTTAAAGACATGAGTCAAGCACATCATCTCTGAAATTGTCAAATTCCAAGTTTTTAAGGGCATCAAATATGATAAATGAAACAAACTTTTAAAAGATGATTTATTTGTATACAGCTTTGGTCTTCTCAGCTCCAGCAAAATTGAAAATGAATGGAAGTTTTTATTACCATCTTGAAACTTCAAAGCTTGTCTTTTATTAGTCAACCTACATTTGAGTGTGGGTGTGTGTGCAGTTATTATTACAGATTACATATTTGAGGTCATAATGTTTTTAGAGAGAATAGAGAAGAAATATTTCTGTATGAGAGCATCAAATAAAAAAATTAAGCATTGATTTAAAGAGATGAAAAAAACAAAATTCCTGGTAAATTGTTCCTCCTTACCTTTCAGAGAATTCTTATCTTTTACCACATGTAAAATTACCACATGTATTTGCAGTGTGATTCAAGGAATATCTCAGATCCATACCTCATGTTAGACATCTTTCCCCAAAAAAGGTCCTAAACTTTTGTCCTTTCAATCTATCCATAATCCCTGTCTACTGAAGAATCTAGTGAGAACACTGTGACCGTCATACTTGATACTTGGACGGAAGCCTAGGTGCTGAGATAATTTTTATATTCATATGTGATTCTTAGATATTTTATTCTTTTGCACACATGCAATGCTTAGATATTTTGCTGTCATTAACACAGAGTAATTCAGCAGATTGTCTACTGGAGAGGCTTGGAAAGATGGTAGAACATAGAAAGGAGACTTTAAAAATGTTGGCAGGTGGGGCTCTGCTCGTTTAGTGGAGGAAGCGTGAGTATATATGGCCAGGAGACGGAGTAAAGGATCCAAGGACATATTTCCTGATTTCACAGTTCTTTCTGATGTCAATTCTATTAGCTCACCTCCTATTTTCTAATATTCTCAAAATTAATAACTTTCTGATTTGCATTGAGGGTTCCTTGCACCTTTTCATATTTTGATTTTCAGAATGTTGACATGCACATGAATGCTTTCTCTTCTTACCTCTGAAGACTTTTATTTATTCCTAAGCACAGCCAAGAAACATGCTAAGAGTCAAGAAACGAAAACATGGCCACTTACAAGCAAACTATTGGCTATTTATGTCTTATTATCAATGAAATAAGAAATACATTTGAGTACCTTTGCTGTTGATGTTATTTCTTATTTCCAAGCCACATTGCATTCTCCTCATTCATTCTTTGTGTGTGTGTGTGTGTCTGTCATATTTATTTTCTATTCCTTTCCCACTTTTCCCCCCTTCTCTGGTTTTATTTTTTTATTAATATTAAATCATAGCTGTGTACATTAATGCGATCATGGGGACCATACATTAGTTTTATAAACAGTTTGACACAATTTCATCACACTGGTTAACATAGCCTTCCTGGCATTTTCTTAGTTATTGCGTTAAGACAATTATATTCTACATTCACTAAGTTTCACATGTACCCTTGTAAGATGCACCACAGGTCCCACCAATCACCCTCCCTCCGCCCATTCTCCCCTTCCCTCCCCTCCCCCCCCCTTTTCCCATTCATTCTTAACATGGATCATTAGGGACAAACTGACATGACCATGCCTTGTTACCATTACCATTTTCGAAGATAATATTCTGTTAAATATTCTCTAGGTTTTCCAATAATTACTCTTCATATTAATATCCTTTGGATCTTAATATTCAATAAACCCTGTATCAAAGTCTTTATGACTTTCGGTAAAGAAGTAAAAAACATTTGCAATTTACCAGTCTCAAAGATAGATTTTTAAAGCAATAATGGCCATTAAAAGACCATTTTTTGCAGTGAAATCCATTATGCATATCTTAGTCGGGATATAGATGCTGTTTTGCTATAGTTGTAGCCTTTTTACATAAAGGTTACTAGTTTGTTAGCTGGTTTTACACCCCTTATAGAGGCTAATCTGCATATTGGTCCCTACTCTTTGATATATTTTATTTAAAGTATTTTATCTGTATCAAGTATAGTGATGGAAATAAAACTGTGGGATATATGTATATACACACACATATATAAACACACATTTATGTGTATACATAGATATATGTATGTAAATATTATCAAATAGGAATTTTTAATGAGTGTATCTCAACAATTTGAATACTTATCTATAGGTAACGATAGAATCTAAACATGAATTTCCAACATGGCTCTTTAAAGTATATTACTATTTGAACTATAGAGATAGAAATGCTGGGCAGAGCCTGTGGCTCAGTGAGTAGAGTGCCAGCCCCATATGCCAGAGGTGGCAGGTTCAAACCTGGCCTCCGGCCAAAAACTGCAAAAAAAAAAAAAAGATAGAAATAGAAAAGCAAGTAATTATATAGTATTTATTTATTTATTTTGGTTTCAGGCTCTATCTAAAATAAGAGCTAAACTTCAAAGGCACACTAGAACTTTGAATGTTTGGGAATTTAGTGTAAGGAATTTCTCTGCTCTTTTGCCTACCTGATAAATCACTTACTTCAGCAGACAAAACTTTTCTTTTAAAAAAGCTTCCTTTGAAAAAATATCTCAAAATAGAGTTGAAACAGGAACACTGTACTTGCTGTGTATACGAACCTACCAAAAATAGAAAAGTGGTTGGCTTTTTACTGAAGACCCAGTGAAAAAAATGGAAAGAATTCGATTTACATGAGAAAGGTATATTTAAAAATCCTTTCTACTAAAATATTAGGACATTAAATGTGAAATGTCCATTTTGAATCAAAAGTTTAGTTTATTATATCTCAAACAAGAAGCAGTAAAATTAATCAAAGTGTGTGCCGAAACTATCAACGTAGCTTTGCCATCTTAATGGAAGCTTCTTTATGTCAGCAGCAAAGATGCCTGGAGAGCAAGTGGCAATGTAATTATAAGAGGCGTTTTCCACAGCTTGTTGAGAATTTAATACTTTTCATTGCATGGAGCAGTCCAAAACTTGGAAGAGGTGGTGGTCAGTTGGTGTGAGGTCCATTGGAAAGAGTGGATTACACAGTTTCTAAGTCCAGCTTCTTAGTTTGAGCAGCACTGTTTGTGTGACTTCTGGGGAACACTGTTTTGTTGTTGTTGTTTTTAGAAAAAGATTCTTACTTTGTCACCTTTGGTAGAGTGCTGTAGCGTCACAGCTCACAGCAACCTCCAGCTCTTGGGCTCAGATGATTCTTTTGCCTCAGCCTCCCAAGTAGCTGGGACTACAGGCGTCTGCCACAATGCCTGGCTATTTTTTTTTTTTTTTTTTTTTTGAGGCAGAGTCTCACTTATTAACCCTTGGTAGATTGCCGTCACAGCTCACAGCAACCTCCAAATCCTTGGGCTTAGGCAATTCTCTTGCCTCAGCATCCCGAGTAGCTGGGAGTACAGGCACCCGCCATAATGCCTGGCTATTTTTTTGTTGCAGTTTGGTCAGGGCTGGGTTTGAACCCGCCACCCTCAGTATATGGGGCTGGCGCCTTACCCACTGAGCCACAGGCGCCAACTGGGAACACTGTTTTGCAAGAGGAATGACCTGTCTCTATTAAATGCACGCATCCTCATCATTTCATCCATCTGATTGCAGTAGACATCTGCTATAATTGATTGACCGGGTCTTCACATAGCTGTAGTGAACAACACCAGCCCTGGACCATTAAACAGACATCATAGCTTTTTTGGATGAATATTTGGTTTTGGACTGTGTTTTGGTACTTCATCTTTATCCAATCATTGTGCCAAATGCTTGTGATTGTCCAAAAGAACGCATTTTTCCTCACATGTAACAATATGGTGTAGCAATGGTTCACCTTAGGGCAGGACAGCAAAGAAAGGCAAATTTTGAGACAATGTCTCTTCTGATGCTCATTTAATTCACGTGGAACCCATCTATCCAGCTTCCTCACCTTGCCAATTTCTTTCTAATGGTCCAGTATTATTGGAATAGTAACATTAAATCTTGCTGCTAGTTCGCCCATAGGTCCAGATGGATTCACTTCTGCTACAGATTTCAGCTCATCCTTATCCACCTTGGTCAAGTCATCTTTGTGGCACATTTTCTATATTAAAGTCACCAGAAAAGAATTCTAAAACATCAGTATACTGTGCATTCATGAGCCACATCCTTCTCATATACTTTGTTGATATTTTGAGCTGTGTTGCATTGATTCCACGACAGAACTCACATTCAAAAATAACAACTTTTTTGACTTATTCATGGTTTCACAAAAATTGCTGAAAAAAATTGAAAGATAAACACAAACCAAAACGTGCATTGGAAATAATGGGGACATACCTTCACAATAAGAATAAAATGAGGAGTATCGAAGCAAAATGTCAGAGATACCAACTGCTGAACTTAGTACTTAAGGAAATCGGAGATTTTATGCTTAATGACTATACAAAACTCTACAAATTATTGGATGCACAGGGTTTAAATTTTGATAGTAGTGGAACTATGCTGATACGTATGTTTTTGTTTTGTTTTGTTTTGTTTGCAGTTTTTGGCCGGGGCTGGGTTTGAACCCGCCACCTCCAGCATATGGGGCCGGCACCCTACTCCTGTGAGCCACAGGCGTCACCCCAGATATGCATGTTTTTGCCCAAAGACCTAAAGGGCAAAATAACACTCCCTTCTACAGTGATTCCTGCCTCCATTTTCCCCACATTTTTTCTAACAATGCTACAGACCATCCACCTTTCCTATAGTAATGCTTATAATGCTTTGCTGTAAGTTTGCTACTTACAGTCCTGTTTATAAACAAACACACATACAAACAAAAACTATTGCTTCCCATGCTGGCAAGGTTCTGAGGAAAACAGGACTTTATTTCTATCTATGCTATTTTAGGATAAATGACTACAACCCCTTTTGAAAATAGTTTGTAAAACTGGAATGTGAGCTATAAATGTTTATTAATTTGGTCTTTCTAATCTAAAGTATAGAAATACATTCTCAAGGAACAATTCAGAGAACATGGCTATGGAAAGGTATATTTCCTAACATGTTCATTAGAATATAATTACGTAGTTCCACATTAACACCTGCATTAATTTCCTAGAGTGGCTATAACGAAGGCAACTTTGCTATAGACCACCAACTGAGATATATTATCCATTGATGTGGATTGAAAATGGGAGAGGCTGGTCTTGGGCTGAATCCTGTTTCTACCAGATGACCTGGTTTGTGGGTGTATTATTATAGATTATGACCTTGCTAACTGTTACTGCCATGAGGACCACTTCCTAAAAGTGGTCCCTCTCAGTGTCTGTGGTGGAGGGAGTCACCATGCCTCTCTGTAGGACATCAGTCAGTACCATTATGTTTGGTGTTCATTATTCAAACCCTCCAAACTCTTCAAGTAAGAAGAGCTGCCTAATCCATAGATTCAACCAGGACACCTTTGAGCCCTAACTCTTTAGAAGCCACACAAAGAAATGAAAAGTTGTCATTGTTAGGACTTACATTTAAAACTTTAAAATGTAATGAAAATTGCATTGTTAGTATAACATGGTTCTTGAGATTTAAACATGTACTTATGGAAAATATCTCATTTTATAGCATATTTTAATTTCTAATAAAGTAAGAAATGGTCCAGTAGATAGTATAATTTGTATGCCTACCTATGTCATTGATAAGAAGAAGAGAAAAAAAAATAGCCTCTGGGCCTCCAAACTGAAAGGTTCCCCAAGTTGGAAAGGAACAAAATAAAAATGAAATACAATAGGAAAAACTCATTATCTTAATCATTCCAAAAAAAAATTATATTGTTTTTTGACACAGAGAAAAGATGTAAACAACACCAGAAAATATCCTTTCAGCAGACATGTTAGTCATAAATGAGATTTCATCATTTATATGCGTGTCCAAAGTGGCAATTTAGAACTACTGCTACCAGCTTTGGCTGTATCCAGAATGATAATTATGAAGTAAGTGGTGAGCAGATGCTTAGAAATAAAAGTTTGCCCTGAGCCACCAGGGGTCTAAGGACAAAGATAGCAATTCTTAGAAACCGTTAGTTTGAGGACAGAATTATCAATACAGCCCCAGTCTATCAATTTGCTGAGCATCGATGGCTATTAGCTGTGGCATACAAAAATGGATTATTTTAAGAAAATAAATTGCTCCTGACATATTATTCTTTTTGTTTTTCTTTCTATGGATCTGTGCCTATTGCAAATATCTTAAAGCATCAACTCAAAATTCAATTCATATGAAAAAAGAAAACCAGGGTAGTAAAAATTGTACTATAAGCTCACAGCAAAAAGTAGGTGCTTGAAATGAGATTTATTCTTTCTTATTGCTTTTGGAATGGATACTTAATTTTTTTCCTAAAATGAGATGAAATTTTTAGAAAAATACATGGCTGCTGAGAGAGCAGTTTCTCACATGCCAACAATGTAAGCAAAGTTAGGAATAAATCACCAAGGAAATCTGACTCGCACTACACTGCACTTCATGCAAGATAATATTTAACTTCCTTTTTTTTTATTAAATCATAGCTGTGTACATTGATATGATCATGGGGCATCATTCACTAGCCACATGAAGCATCATGGGTAGACAACTGAGTTCACTGAATGAGCTAATGAGTTCACTGAATTCTGTGAAATAATATCTTGGAATCATAGACAATTTAGTATTCCTCCACTTTTCCTTCATGCTCTGAGTAGTCTTTTTATATATTCCCTTGTCCTCTTCCACTTTCCATTGCTATTTCTCTAGAGGTATGTTCCTTGTTCTAACGTTGAAAGGTTTACACTACTATCCTCAGGCCCTCAGCTTCCTTCCCTTCTCATTGCCATCACTGATATTAAGGCTCCTTTCCTGGAAGGCCTTCCAGGTGGCAAGGATGAAGAGCCACAGAATTGTTCTCCATCTTCTCAGACTGTGGCTATGGTGTATAGTGATTGGTATTTTTCATTTTAAATGAGAACAATGATTGGTAGTCTTTGCACAAATAGACTTAAATTTCTACCTTTTTTCTTTGAATGCATTTTGAGATTGTGATCTAAATAAATTGAAAAACATTTGACTAACGATTATGAAATGTAAAAGTTTTGAGATAAGGAAGAGCAGAGAGAGTGAAGGGAGAGGGTGAGTCTTTGGTGGGGGTCAAGATACGATTGCAAGAGGGACTTTGCCTAACTAATGCAATCAGTGTAACCAGGTTTCTTATACCCTCAGTTTTGAGATGAAAAATTGTCTTTGTCATTCTGTGGCTTCTCTTCTTTTTCCATTTTTTTTTTTTTTTTTGAGACAGAATCTAACTGTGTTGCCCTGGGTTGAGGGCCGTGGCATCATAGCTCACAACAATCTCAAATTCCTGGGCTCAAGTGATCCTCCTACCTCAGCCTCATTCTGTGGCTTCTAATAAATATTGCCATTGATCTAGCCAATAAAAATGAGTCATATATGTAGTATGTACAGTATATTTATTGACTATATACTAAGAAGTTTTATTAAATATAAACACACTTATGTAAAATATTCTTAATATTCATGTCAATTACAGTAATATATTATGATTTAGGAACAAAAGTTAATAATAAATAATATTTTTGGAGTGCCTACTATGTGTCAGAGACTTTCATTTTTTTTTTTTTTTTGCAGTTTCTGGCTGGGCCCGGGTTCAAACTTGCCACCTCCAGCATATGGGGCCAGCGCCTTACCCCCTTGAGCCACAGGCACCGCCCAGAGACTTTCCATTTTTATTTAATACACACATACTGCCCTATGACAGTTACAGCTATCTCTGTTACAGCAATGAAAAGTTAGTCTCAGAGAAATTATGTCATGTGTCCAAATTCTGCTGTCCTGCTAAGCCTTTCATAGCCTCAAACATAAATTTAATTTTATTTTCTCCCCATGATTTAATGATATATTTGACTAATTTGAAAAACATGAACTTATTTTGATAGAGCGTAGTCCATTTATATAGGGAAATATAATAGGATTTTACTGTGTTTATATCTTACTCCTGAAGTTCTTACTAGTAAATTATTATGGGTTTTATTTTCTTAAATCATAAGAACGAAATCTATACTTCTTCCTGAACTTGAACTTGTCACTTAGTGCAGTGCTTATGCATTCAGGGGAGGCCAAACTTCCCTTAACAGGAGGTTTTGCCAAAGATCCTTTGCTAACACATGAACACATGTTTTATTGAATCCAAGGAGCACACAAGTAGACTTTCCTCAGCCACCAGTAGCAATTCTGACTGTGATGGAATGGGTTGAGGAAAAAAGCATAATCAAATGCCTAATAGCTTGCCCTTTGGAAGGAAAATGGCAAATGTTTTTATTCTAGGAGTTCAGCTTGCCCCAGGACAGTCATGTGAAAATTAAATCAAGTTAATTATCTCTTTCTATGAAAATGGACTTCTGGACATTCAAGTTAAACATTAGGACGTAGAGAAATCAATTTTTTAAACTGCCTGCCTCAGAGAAGTATTACAGATTAGGAGAAGTATATTGAAATTATTTAGTAGTGAAGTTGTTTTAGCAGAAGCAGGACCCTGTGCTCAACTGAGATGTGTGGATCACTTGAAAGAAGATTCTATTATCAACTTGATTTTTTTCATAATCATGAAAAAATTGTCAGCAAGGGACAGACAGTTGGTGATGGTTCAGATGGTTAAATTCAGTCAAAGAGGCATGAAAATGTTGTTTTCCTCAGAAGAACCTTGAACCCTGAGCATCGCAGACCTACCTCATTAATTTTAGCATCACTAGAGTGAAAACCAGAACCAAATGAGATAACCATAGGAAATGCTTCTTTAACATAAAATTATATATCATATATGATATTAAAATATTGAATGCATAATGCATATTATAACTTCATATGCATGTAGTAATTTAATCTTTACAACTCTGAAGTACATACTATTTTATCCCCCATTTTGTTGATGGAAACACTAGAACACTTCTGAGTTTAAGTAATTTTCCCAAAGTCACATTTTTGGCAATGAGCTCAGCTGGGGATTGAACTCAGGATTCTCTTGCCCCAACATCCATGTTCCTAACTATCTTGCTATTCCTGCCTTTCATAAATTCCCATAATATAGTGTTTTTCTAAGTACAAAGTATTATGTACTTGGTCATGAATGCCAGTTGTCATTTTCCTTATTATACTATGAGAATTTGTTATGTATTATTTAATTTTTAGTTTTAATAATACATAGGAGTTGTACATATTTATGGACAACTATGTGATACTTTGATACAAGCATGCAATGCTGTGCAGATAATTTTGATATCTATTACCTCAAAACATTTGTCATTTCTTTGTGTTCAGAACATTTTGGATCTTAGCTATTCTGAAACATACAATAAATTATCATTAACTATGGTTGCCCTGTTGTGCTATTGAACACCAGAAACTTATTCCATCTAATTCTATTTTAGTACCCATTAACCAACCCTCTTCATTCTCCCTTTCCCACTAGCCTTGCCAGCCTCTGGTAGCCACTATTCTACTCACTACCTCCATGAGATCAATTTTTTAGCTTCCAAATATGGGAAAGAACATGCAATATTTGTGTTTCTCTGCCTGGCTTATTTCATATAGCATAATGCCCTCCAGTTTCATCCATGTTGCTGCCAATGACATGATTCACATTTTTGGTTGAATAGTATATTTTTTTTTAATTTAACAAGATATCTTGTATTTTTATTTGCTAAATCTGGTAACCCTATTAGGTAGATTTGGGGTATTGATGAAAATAAGTATTTTGCCTTTCTTTGGATAAGCAAAGTTCGGAAGTATAGTGATTTTTTACTATGAAACTAATTTAGGACTTTCACATGAAAGCTATAACCCAGTTACAACCTAAGAATAGGGGGATGGGGGAAAGAGTGGGGAGGGAGTGGGGAGGTGGGTAGGGGGAGGGGCATTGAAAGGATCACACCTGTGGTGCATCTTACAAGGGTATATGTGAGGCTTGGTAAATGTGGAATGTAAATGTCTTAGCAAAGTAAGAAAATGCCAGGAGGGCTATGTCAACTAATGTGATGAAAATGTGTCAAATGATTGAATAATATTTTATTGTGGATATATATCACATTTTCTTTATCCATTCATCTGTTGAGGGACACTTTTAGCTATTGTGAATAGTGCTGCAAAAAACATGGGAGTTCAGATACGTCTCTTCAATAAATGGATTTTCTCTCTTCTGGATATACACCAAGCAGTGAGATTGCTGGACCATGTGCAGATTATATTTGATTATATGGAGTTTTGAGGAAACTCCATACTGTCTTCTATAGTGACTATACTAACTCACATTCTTCCCAACAGTATATGAGTGTTCCCCTTTTTATTGTATCTTCACCGGCATTTATTATTTTCAGTATTTTTTATAACAGCCACTTTAACTAGGAAATACAAATCAAAACCATAGTGAGATATCATCTCACCTTGGTTCAAACAGGCTGTGAACCCTTAAACTCTTTCAGACAGTATTAGAAGGCCATTTACCTCTGAAACTAGTCAAGCACATCTTTGAACATGCTGGGTTGTTTATGGTTGACAAAAAATCAAAACAAAATCCTTACCTCAGAGGAAAGGACGGCCATGGTGGAAACCTTCAGAGGTAACACAGGTATGAATAATAATTATGCTGGAATTCAAGATTCTCAGAGACAAAGCCATTGTTCATTCCAACACTTTATTACAAAAGTCCCCTAAGAAAGGAGAAGTAAAGTGTACACAGACTAGAGGTCAGACTAAAACAAGAAACCCCCAGAACCCAGAGCTCTTTAGGGAGAGCCTGAAGCATAACGAAGGGAAGTATAGTTTTCTCAGGTCAGGTTTACTGTGACAACACTTCAAAAGTAGGTTTAGAGAAACACCAAATAGCCACCAGCTCAGAAATTTCTGCTAGTGCTAACATATATAACGTGTAGAGGGAACCTTTTCCTATTTGGGTGTTTTTATCTTCTTCCATCACCAGATTAGTTTATCAGATTAGTCATTTGGCATCTGTAGAACAAAATACAGGAAAGAGAGATTTTAGTGGGTTAGCAAAAAAGGGAATGTAAATGGCATGAGTGAGAATAATGATTTTCAGGGCGGCGCCTGTGGCTTAAGGAGTAGGGCGCTGGTCCCATATGCTGGAGGTGGCGGGTTCAAACCCAGCCCCTGCCAAAACACACACACACACAGAAGAGAATAATGACTTTCAGATATCAGTGAGTCAGCCAGTGGGAGGCCTGCAGATCTCAGCTGGCCTCTGGTGATGGCAAACTTGAATGACACCTTGCCATCACTTGTGGATAAAATGTTTTACTAAGTATATGAGGACCTAATATTTTTACAAACTGTGTACCATTGAACAAGTGACCTTCCTCCGTTTCCTCATCTGCAAAATAGGAATGGACTGGTCTAGATGATTCCTGTGGTTCCTTCCAGCTCCCAGCATGCTAGAGAATCAGGGATCAACAGCAAGGTCATCAAGGCCAAAGTCAGCTTTCACCACTCAGTAGTCAGAGTTGGCAGTGCCTGAGAAGTAGAAGGCCTGACCTAGCCCTCACCCTGTCCAGCATTCCCTTTGTCCTTAAAATAGCATGGATTTTCCTGTTCTGATTTCTTCAAAAGCTACCCAGGACCATGCTAGGTTAAGTAATAAAAAAATAAATTAAAGAAAATCTTTGAAAAATATTCTCAAAGGAAGAATTAAAAAGGGATAAACGAAGTAAAGAAGGAAAGATAAGCCTCCCATGTTCTCATTCATACATGGCAGCTAAATGTTAAAATGACTGATCTCATGGAGATCAAAGGGTGGAACGATGATTACTGGTGGCTGAAAAGGGTAGCAGAGAGGGAGGTGATAAAGTGGGGATGGTTAGTGGATACAAAGATACAGTTAGATAAGTAGATAAACAAATAATATTTAAGACAAAGAGAGCTAGGCGCCTGTAATCCTAGCACTTTGGGATACTAAGATGAGTGGATCACTTGAGCTCAGGAGTTTGAGACCAGCCTCAACAAAAGTGAGGCCTGGTCTCTACCAAAAATAGAATAAAAGTAGAAAAAAAATAGCCAGATGAGGTTGTGGGCACCTGTAGTCCCAGCTACACAGGGAGGCTCAGGCAAGAGGATAGCTTGAGCCCAGGAATTTGAGGTTGCTGTGAGCTATGACAACATGGCCCTCTAGCTTGGGGCAATAGTGTGAAACTCTGTCTCAAAAAAAAAAAAAAGAAAAAAACAGACACAAAAAGGAATGGCTATAATCAACAATATGTTAGGGTATACTTTAAAATAACTAAAAGTAGAACTGGAGTGTTCCTAACACAAAGAAATGATAAACGCTTGAGGTGATGGATTCTTCAATTACTCTAGTTTGATCAATTCACTTTGTATACCTACATCAAAATATCACATGTACCCTGTGAAGGCATACAACTATTATGTACCCATAAAAATTAAAAATCAATTTCTTTAAAAGAATAAAGAATTCATGATTGGTAATGCTCAATTCAGACATCCTTCAGCTATCACAAACAAAATATTTGCAAAACCAAGAAAAATAGCTCTCAATTGTATAGTTATGTGTCATGAAAAGTTTGGAACCATGTCAAATATGTAAACCCAGTGAAAAATTATTTTATGAGTTCTCTAAGGGTCCAAAGATTTCTTATTTCAAGCCTTTGTTCTATTCCAAAATAGTAATAAATCTGAGACAAAACAAGTCAGATACACAGAAGGAATCTAGAATCATATTCTATTTATTTACAAATAGTGCTGTTCCTACACCATACGGTTTGAACAAAGACAACAAAACATGAAAACAACAGCAGGTCTCAGGCATTGCTGCTGTAGAGATAGCTCAGTTTCCAGGTCTGGACTATTCTCACAGAAACATCTACTCACAGACACCTGTGTTCAATCACAGACACTTCTGTTTGAAAAATGTACATTCGGAACTCCATTTTCTCTCTTTCCACCATGGATGAATTAAATTAATCCTTTTCATAAAAACTGATCCTCCCCATTCCAGTGGTTCTTCAAGAATAATATTTTGTCTGACCATTCAAATATTGCTTGAAATGACATATGATCAAGGCCAATGAAATCCAAGTAATGGCAAGAGAGCTTTGTCTTCAGCTTCTGTGTTCCCCGACTCTGATGCCCTTCCTCCCTCCTCTCAGTTCACTGTTGCCTTCACCTGTCTCCCAGCTCTGCCAGGCTCCCATGTTAAGTCTTTCTGTTCCATTTCCTTCCTCACAACTGCCAATAGTCAGTCTCGTCTTCCCTACCATGCTCTAGTACACACTCACTTTAAAAAATATATATGTTCTAAACATCTAATCTGTGAATTAGTAGAACCTGATGAAGGTATTAGCTAAAAAAAAAAAAAAAAAGAAGAAGAAAGAAAAGAAAAACACATATATTTAGGAGGGAAGGATGAAATAGTGTCTATAAAATGTTTTTGAAATCAAGTGACATAGCTTTAAGCTCCTATTTTACAATATGGTAACGTTTCTTCTACTAGGTCTAAATGTTATTTTTCCCTTGTGAAATAATAATAATTTCAGATCTGTCAAGCATTAATTATGTCAAATATTGTTCAAACCGTTTATCTGCATGATCCCATTTAATCTTCACAACTGTCCTCTGAACTATGTTGAGTCATGCTTCGTTCATGACTCAACCTCACTTCAAAATAAGAAAATCAAAATAAGAAAAGCTTTTAGAGGTTAACAAACTTAACTAGATTTAGGATTTCAATCTACATTAATCTAAACCCAGTACCAAGTCTCACCTTGCAAGGTTTTTATAAGGATCAAATAAAGTGGTGTACGTAAGGATGTAGTGCTACATAAGTGCAAGCCATTGTCCTAACCAACACTTCAAATTAAGGAAAATAGAAAGTGCAGGCATTATGTAGTCTTGGAGAGGGAGAAACCTAAAGGGCCTGAGTCAAACTTACAGACTTCCTGCTAGGGGGAATAAGCACTCAGCATCCAGGAGGATCAAAATATTGTACAAGAAATAACCATAAACAAAATGAGCTATATGGCTAAGATAAAATAGAAGCTTCTTGGCCAAGGGAGCTCAGGAATGGAAAAAAGTAAAATAAGAAAATATTGAATTTAATAACCATTTCTTTCTTTAGTTTTCCTTGTCACTATCTTTAATTCTTCCCAAATTCTCCAATAGGAGGAGGACATGTTTCTTAATGCTGTTTTCCAAACTGTCAAAGAAAAGATGCACTGAACATGCTAAACAGACAATTAAGACCTACTAATAATTTCATATTATTGCAATAGGAGTTAAGACCATTATACTACATAATACAATAGTGGAGACAAATTTAACTCTACACCTCTAAACAAAAACAGAGGAGTTTTTAAGTCCTGGTGTGAACCAGCAGAATAGTGCCAAGGCTGAGGACTTTGAGAGGATGTTCAGTCAATGTGATTAGGCCAGCTATGTTTGCTAACTGGTGCTTATCAAGTTAGGCTCCTAACCCTCCACAGAGACTGGGAGATAGGAGCCCTCCCCTCTTGCTGATGACATTTTATTTATTTATTTATTTATTTATTTATTTATTTATTTATTTTTACTGTCAAGGATTCATTGAGGGTACAATAAGTCAGGTTACACTGATTGCATTTTTTAGGTAAAGTCCCTCTTGCGATCGTGACTTGCCCCCACAAGGTGTGGCACACACCAAGGCCCCACCCCACTCCCTCCTTCCCTCTCTCTGCTATTCTTTTCCCCACCCCTCCCTCCTTCTTTCTCTCTCTGCTCTCCCCTTCCCCAATCCCCACCATGACCTTAATTATCATTAATTGTCCTCATATCAAAACTGAGCACATAGGATTCATACTTCTTCATTCTTATGATGCTTTACTAAGAATAATGTCTTCCACTTCCATCCAGGTTCATACGAAGGATGTACAGTCTCCATTTTTTTTAACAGCTGAATAGTATTCCATGGTGTACATACACCACAGCTTGTTAATCCATTCCTAGGTTGGTAGGAATTTAGGCTGTTTCCACATTTTGGTGATTGTAAATTGAGCTGCAATAAGCAGTCTAGTACAAGTGTCCTTATGATAAAAGGATTTTTTTCCTTCTGGGTAGATGCCCAGTAATGGGATTGAAGGATCAAATGGGAGGTCTAGCTTGAGTGCTTGGAGGTTTCTCCATACTTCCTTCCAGAAAGGTTGTACTAGTTTGCAGTCCCACCAGCAGTGTAAAAGTGTTCCCTTCTCTCCACATCCACGCCAGCATCTGCAATTTTGAGATTTTGTGATGTGGGCCATTCTCACTGGGGTTAGATGGTATCTCAGGGTGGTTTTGATTTTGATTTGCATTTCTCTAATAGATAGGGATGATGAACATTTTTTCATATGTTTCTCAGCCATTCGTCTGTCTTCTTTAGAGAAGGCTCTATTCATGTCTCTTGCCCATTGATATATGGGATTGTTGGCTTTTTTCATGTGGATTAATTTGAGTTCTCTATAGATCCTAGTCATCAAGCTTTTGTATGATTCAAAATATGCAAATATCCTTTCCCATTGTGTAGGTTGTCTGTTTGCTTTGGTTATTGTCTCCTTAGCTGTACAGAAGTTTTTCAGTTTAATGAAGTCCCATTTGTTTATTTTGGTTGTTGTTTCAATTGACATGGCAGTCTTCTTCATGAAGTCTTTCCCCAGGCCAGTATTTCCAGTATTTTTCCTATGCTTTCTTTGAGGATTTTTATTGTTTCATGCCTTAAATTTAAGTCCTTTATCTATCTTGAATCAATTTTTGTGAGTGGGGAAAGGTGTGGGTCCAGTTTCAGTCTTTTACATGTGGATATCCAGTTCTCCCAACACCATTTATTGAATAGAGAGTCTTTCCCCCAAGTTATATTCTTGTTTGGTTTATCAAAGATTAGGTGGTTGTAAGATGTTAGTTTCATTTCCTGGTTTTCTATTCTATTCCAAGTGTCTATGTCTCTGTTTTTGTGCCAGTACCATGGTGTCTTGACCAGTATGGCTTTGTAGTACAGACTAAAATGTGGTATGCTGATGCCTCCAGCTTTATTTTTATTGCTAAGACCTGCCTTAGCTATACGGGTTTTTTTTCTGGTTCCATACAAAATGCAGAATCATTTTCTCCAAATCTTGAAAGTACGATGTTGGTATTTTAATAGGAATGGCATTGAATAAGTAGATTGCTTTGGGAAGTATAGACATTTTAACAATGTTGATTCTTCCAATCCATGAGCATGGTATGTTCTTCCATTTGTTAATATCTTCTGCTATTTCCTTTCTGAGGATTTCATAATTTTCTTTATAGAGGTCTTCACTTCCTTCATTAGGTATATTCCTAGGTATTTCATTTTCTTTGAAACTATGGTGAAGGGAGTTGTGTCCTTAATTAGTTTCTCATCTTGACTGTTTTGGCAGTTGTGTCCTTAATTAGCTTCTCATCTTGACTGTTAGAAAGGTTACTGACTTGTGGACATTGATTTTATATCCTGAAACATTACTGTATTTTTTGATGACTTCTAGGAGTCTTGTGGTTGAGTCTTTGGGATTCTTTAAGTATAAGAGCATGTCATCAGCAAAGAGGGAGAGTTTGACCTCCTCTGCTCCCATTTGGATTCCCTTTATTTCCTTGTCTTGCCTAATTGTATTGGCTAGAACTTCCAGCACTATGTTGAATAGTAAAGGTGGCAGAGGACAACCTTGTCTGGTTCCAGTTCTAAGAGGAAAAACTTTCAGTTTTACTCCATTCAGTAAAATATTGGCTGTGGGTTTGTCATAGATAGCTTCAATCAGTTTTAGAAATGTGCCACCTATGCCTATACTCTTCAGTGTTCTAATTAGAAAAGGATGCTGGATTTTATCAAATGCTTTTTCTGCATCTATTGAGGGGATCATATGATCTTTATTTTTGTGTCTGTTAATATGGTGGATAACGTTTATGGACTTGTGTGTGTTAAACCAGCCTTGCATCCCTGGGATGAAGCCTACTTGATCATGATGAATGACTTTTTTGATGATAAGCTATAATCTATTGGCTAGGATTTTGTTGAGAATTTTTGCATCTATATTCATGAGTAAAATTGGTCTGAAATTCTCCTTTTTGATTGGGTCTTTTCCTGGTTTTGGTACCAGGGGGATGTTTGCTTCATAGAACATTTTGGGGAATAGTCCTTCTTTCTTGATTTTTTTGAATAATTTCTGCAGTACAGGAATAAGCTCTTCCTTGAAGGTTTGATAGAATCCTGGTGTGAAGCCATCTGGACCAGGGCATTTTTTGGTTGGAAGCTTTTTTATTGTTTCTTTAATCTCAGTGCTTGAAATTGGTCTGTTCAGGAACTCTATTTCTTCCTGGCTAAGTCTAGGGAGAGGGCATGATTCCAAATATTGGTCAATTTCCTTCACATTGTCAAATTTCTGGGCATAGAGATTCTGGTAGTATTCAGAGATGATCTCTTGTATCTCTGTGGGATCAGTTGTTATTTCCCCTTTATCATTTCTGATTCAGGTTACTGGAGATTTTACTTTTCTATTTCTCATTAGTCTGGCCAATGGTTTATCTATTTTTTTAATTTTTTCAAAAAACCAACTCCTCATTTCATTAATTTTCTGAATGATTCTTTTGTTTTCAATTCCATTGATCTCTGATTTGATTTTGGATATTTCTTTTCTTCTAATGGGTTTAGGCTTAGATTGTTCTTCTTTTTCTAATTCCATAAGATGGCTTGTGAGTTTGTTGATGCGTTCTCTTTCTGTTTTTCGAATGTAGCCTTCCAAAGTGATAAATTTTCCTCTCAAAACTGCTTTTGCAGTATCCCACAGGTTTTCGTAGTTTGTGTCTTCATTGTTTTTATGCTCAAGGAAGTTAATGATTGCCTATTTTATTTCTTCCTGCACCCATCTGTCATTCAACAGAAGGTTGTTTAATTTCCATGCCTTTGTGTGGGTTCTAGCGTTTTTGTTAGAGTTGAGTTCCACTTTTAGTGCCGTATGGTCTGAGAAGATACAAGGTAAAATTTCAATTCTTTTGATTCTGTTTATATTTGTTTTGTGTCCCAGGATATGATCAATTTTGGAGAATGTTCCATGGGGTGATGAGAAGAATGTATATTCTTTATCTTTGGGATGGAGTGTTCTATATGCTTCTATCAAGCACAGTTGTTCTAGGGTCTCATTTAAATCTCTGATATCTTTGTTTAATTTCTGTTTAGAGGATCTGTCCAGCTCTGTAAGAGGAGTGTTAAAGTCCCCTGTCATTATAGTATTATTGGATATCATATTGCTCAGACTGAGTAAGGTCTGTTTCAAGAATCTAGGAGCATTTAAATTGGGTACATAAATATTTAGAATTGAAATGTCTTCTTGTTGTATTTTTCCCTTGACCAACATAAATGACCATGTTTGTCTTTTTTGACTTCAGTTGCTTTAAATCCACATGTATCTGAAAATAAGATTGCAACTCCTCTTTCCTTCTGAATTCCATTTGCCTGAAAAATTGTCTTCCAATCCTTGACTTGGAGTTTTAATTTGTCTTTTGAAGCCAGGTGTGTTTCTTACAGACAGCAAAATGGATGGCTTGTGTTTTTTAATCCAGTCAGCCAATCTATGTCTCTTCAGTGGGGAATTCGAGCCATTGACATTTGTTGAGATAACTGATAAGCATGGTAGTGTTCTATTCATCTTATTTTGTGAGAGTCTATTGCTTAGTTTTATCTTTTGCATCAGTGTGGAGGTTAGGATCTGTCCTTTAATTTCTGAGTTCTTACTTTGCTGCTGATCCATTGTGATGATCAGTGTGTAGAACAGTTTGAAGTATTTCCTGTAGAGCTGGCCTTGTTGTGGCGAATTTCCTCAATGTTTGTATATCCACAAATGATTTGATTTCTCCATCAATTTTAAAGCTTAGCTTAGCAAAGTACAGAATTCTGGGCTGGAAATTGTTCTGTTTAAGTAGATTAAAGGTAGATGACCATTGTCTTCTTGCTTGGAAAGATCCATTAGAGAAGTCTGCAGTCACTCTGATGGATTTTCCCCATAGGTCAACTGGCGCTTACTCCTGGCGCTTACTCCTGGCAGCTTTTCTTTTGTCTTGACTTTGGACAGGTTCATCACAATGTGTCTTGGAGAAGCTCAGTTAGAGTTGAGGCGACCTGGGGTCCGATATCCCTATAAAAGCAGTGTGTCAGAATCTTTGGTGATATTTGGGAAATTTTCTTTTATAATATTCTCTAGTATGGCTTCCATTCCTCTGGGGGCATTCTTCTTCCCCTTCTGGGATTATTATAACTCATATGTTGGAACATTTCATAAGGTCCCATAATTCTGACAGTGAACGTTCTGCTTTCTCTCTCTTCTTTTCTGCCTCTTTAACTATCTGAGTTATCTCAAGAACTTTGTCCTCTACCTCTGAAATTCTTTCTTCTGCATGGTCTAACCTGTTGCTGATACTTTCCATTGCATCTTTCAGTTCCCTAATTGACTGCTTCAGTTCCTTCAGCTCTGCTATATCCTTTCTATATTCTTCATGTCATTCATCGCTTATTCGATTCTGCTTTTGGATTTCCTTTTGGTTATTTTCCACTTTATTAGCAGTTTCCTTCATTGTTTCCATCATTTCATTCATTGTTTTCATCATGTGTATTCTAAATTCCCTTTCTGTCATTCCTGACATTTCTTTGTAGGTCAAATCCTCTGTAGTAGCTACCTCATGGTCCCTTGGAAGGGTTGCTCTTGATTGGTTCTTTATGTTGACTGGAGTTTTCTGCTGATTCTTCCTCATGAGTGATTTCTTTTATCTGTTTCCTTGCCCTAATTTTCCTTTTACTTCCTCCTGCTCTTTAAGTTCATGTGCCTGTGGACTAAGGTTTCGATGAGTTAGCTGCTGGTGGGATTAGACCAAATGAACACATGCAACCACTCGCCAGTTTTCCACTGTTTTTGTCCTCTTCTTAGGGTCCAGAAGTCTCTCAATGACTCCCTGTATCCTCAAAAGGATGATTATAGGCAAATCCCACCAGTCAGAGATGCCTGGAGTCTTATCGCTCCAGACTCACAGTGCCCAATTGCAGGGAAGCTGTTACTCAGCTGCCATCTTGCTTTCATCAGGTCTTTTTTTTTTTTTTTTTTTTTGAGACACAGTCTGACTCTGCCACCCAAGGTAGAGTGCTGTGGTGTCATAGCTCACAAGTAACCTCAAACTCTTGTATTGAAGTGATCCTCTTGCCTCACTCTCCCAAGCAGCTGCAACTACAGGTTCTTGCCACAACTCCCAACTAGGTTTTCTATTTTAAGTATAGATGGGGGCTCACTCTGCTCAGACTGGTCTCAGACTTCTCACTGATGACATTTTTAAAAGATAGGGCTCTCAGGCCTTGAGAAAGACATTTCTGGGTAATAACATTGTCAAGAAGCTGGAGGAAAATTTATATCTCAAAAGGGCACAAAAAGAACTAACACTTGCAAGTTTTTTAAAGTAAGAGTTCTAAGAAAAGGTAGATGGGGACTTGATAGAGAGGAAGCAGCCTGTCTGCACATTACTCAAGCAGATGAGAAGGTTGAAGCCATCTTGATCAGCACCTGTGAGCACATCAGATAATTAGATCCTTTATATCTTTTTTCTTTTCTGGGCCTGATGTACAGCTGTCAATGCAGGACTTCCTTTGCCTCGCTTCCCTTACCTGGAGACACTGATTGAGTAAACACATTGATTTAGTACAATACTTTAACATCCTAAAGCATGGTACATAAAAATAAAATTTTAAAACCTTAGACTTCTGAAAAATTTTTATATGTAGTCTCACTCTTGACAAACCATCAGGCTGCGTATAGAATTCTGTAACTTAATAATCATTTTTCCATCATAATTTTGAAGTTTTTTTTTTTTTGGCACTGTCTTCTAAATTTCACTGCTACTATCAAGAAGTCTAATGCTACTTGGTCCTCAGTTTACTAAACACTACTCATTTTTTTTCTAAAACTTTGTTTCACATTATTCACGCTGCTATCACAAAATATTAGAAACAGTACAATTTATAAACAACATAAATGTATTTGTCACAGTTGTAAAGACTGGGAATTCCTAGATCAAACCACTAGCAATTCAGTGTCTGGTGAGGTCTCTTTCCTGACCCACAGAGAAACATATCAATCGGTCTTCTCTCTATAACCTCACATAGTGGAAAGATTGAGCTGTCCCTGTTAGATCTCTCTGATAAGGACACCAATGTCATTCACCAGGAGTCTACCCTTACAACCTAAATCACATCCCCAAAGCCCCATCTCCTAATACTATCACATTGGGGGTTTAGGATTCCAACATATTAATTTTGTGAAGATATGACATTCAGTCTATAACAAAGTTTTTGAAACTTTATTCATGCACTGAGTTTTCAGTGACCCTCGTCATTCTGAAATCATACATTCTTCAGTGGTGCAGACGTTACTCTATTAATTATGTGAAATTTTTCTCCCTTTATTTCTTCTGTGTTATCTTTTGGGAACTCTCATAAATGAGATATTAGATCTCATGGACTTATTATTTAATTTTTTCTCCTACTCCAAATTTTTTGCCTTATTATTGTTCTATTTTCTCAAAGATTCCTTGATTTTATAATCCTATTGATTTATTTTATTTTGTATTTTTATCTCTAAAATAAAATTTTATTGCTTCTCTTAAAATATTCTGGTTTTTTTTGTTTGTTTATTTCACGAATAAAATATCTTTCATTTATTTAAGCCTTTGGATTTAACTATCATTTAAATCCCTAGGGTTTATTTTTGTTGTTCTTCTCTGTGGTTCTTGGATTTTGATTGATTATTTGGTTGGTTTGTCTTTCAGTTGTCTTTCAAGTTGGAGATTTTCCAAACTGAGTAATCCTTGGCTGTCCATTCATATTTAAGAATGTGACATCAAAGAGCTACTTGGAAGTACACTTTAATAGACTTCTAAAGTAGATTGCTAAAGTAGACTCTAGTAGAAATCTAAAGAATGTTAAATTTGGAGCACAGAAGTTTCATTACAGGATTTTCCGGTGGCATTATCTCTGCTACCTGTTGTGTTTACACACTGCTCCCAAAATGCCTTTTCTCTATTTTTCTCTGTGCTACTCCACCCATGGAAACCGACCCGGAGAACTACACACTTGGACTCCCCAAACAACTGGACACAGATGGGTAGACACGCTGAGAATATTAATCAGCAGAAAAGGAGAGATGTCAGGGTACATTTTCCCTGATTCCCTCTCTGTTTCAGCACAGAGTTTCTAGTAGTATTTGTAACTCTCCATACTTCAGTTTCTGCTGTGAGGGTTTTGTTTCACTCTTACCTTCTCATTGGCTTCTGTTTCCCCCTGTCATCCCTTCAACTTTGGAGATGCAATGGCTTCCCACTGTTGCTAGTTGCTGGTGACTCATCAGCCTTCATTTGTTCACTTACATGATGATAAAGTGAGTTCCTTTATTAATCTCTCTTCAATCAAATCATCTAGGGTGAACGTGCTTTCCTGCTAGGACAGTATCCACAGGTTTTTCTTTGGAATGGTTCACTTTCTCCAGAAAAGAATTCTCTAGCACTTTCCCAGGGCATGGGGAAGCATGTGCCTGACTATGAAGGCTCCTGAGTCAAGTACCTGTGGGCTAGGGGTTCACGTTTCTATATGTAGTCTTCCTTGCCATGTTATCACCATTTTATTGCAGTAGCTGTATCCTATCTGCAGGTATCCCTGGTGTTTTTAAGATTCATTCTCCACAAAGTAAACTTCTAGCTTTGGGGTGGAGTTGAGCTATAGAGCATGCAGGAAAAGATCACCAAGTGTAATTGCCCCTCAATGAAGCTTTTAGCCAATTATTTTTGTTTTGAGCCCCCACCTCTCACCCCAACCTCCTGCAGTATAGGAACCTCTAAGTCCCGAATCTTTCTCAAGTGACATGCTTTGAGATGAAGTGACATGCTTTGAGATGAACTGACCTGCTTCAATGCACATCATTCTGATGGCTCTTTCCCATGTCTATTTTCTATCTTTTAAAACTCTGGTGCATCTCTGACCTGCTGGTCTGATTGCACTGCTGATTCTTTTTGCCTTTTGGTGTTCAAACCCTATTTATACTTTTATTCCAACTTAACTATCATTTTAGTGGGATTCATAGTGGAGCAAATAAAAAGGTCTTTATGTCACCACTAAGCTGTAAATTTTCCCCATAACCTTTTAGCAAGTATAGATCCTGGCACTGAGGACATCTATTATGGTGACAGGTTATTGGGGGGGTAGAGGGGGGAGGTGGAACAGGGGCAAAGAGCAAAGTTATGTTCATAGGACCTAAAGGGAAGATCTGGGAGTTGGGAACCAGAGCAGAGGGGAAAGCCAAAAAGGAAAATAGAGATTTCATGATGTCTACCAAGTCTTCTGTATTCTATAACCTCTTTATTATGTCCTCCCCAAATCTTCTAAACAATAAGAGTATAAAACTTTGTTTTATTCACTTCTGCTTTCCGTCACAGGTAGGCTTTTAGGGAAAAGTGCTACATCCCATTGCAAGTTAACACCACATGAAGGCAAGCAGCATTTGGGTCCTGCTGCTTCCTATTTTCCTTTCTTCATTTCTCTCTCTTTTCTTTCTTCCATTGAATAAGTAGTAAATATGATCCAGTTAGGTATTATGCTAGATACTATGTATTATAAATATCTTTTGTTGATAAATGGACAGTATGGTTGGAAACACCATTGTTATGGAAAAGTAAAGCAAGTGTGGGAAGTGCTGCATCTGGCTGGTTAATGAACAGAGACCTAACATTTCCAACAAGGGCACTTAGCATATACCAATTAACATGTCGTTAATAATATACATTGTATACTTGACATTGCCAAGAGATGAGATTTTAAATGTTCTCACCACACTCATAAATACAAAAAGATAACTAATGTGAGATATTAATTAGCTTCATTGCAATTATCATTTCACAGTGTATTCACATATCAAAGCACTATGCTGTATATGCTTACATATATATAGCTTTGTCAATTATACCACAAAAAATCTGAGGAAAAAAGCATCACTTAAAAGAATGCATATTTTGTACAAAAAATGTGTTAATACATGTAGCATTTTATTAATTGCTTCAATAAATATGCATTAAATACCTTTAGAAAAAATTAATAGATGAATAAGGCAAGAAAGACTATTCTAGAGAGTGCCAAGGTATGCAAAGATTCAGCACACCTGAAGCTGAGTGACATTTTCAGGGGTGATCATGCCACTTAGGGTAGAAACAAGTTAAGAATTGTCCAAGGTGAGCCTGGGGTAGACTGTAGCCCATTGTGAATTTCAGCCTGATAACTGTGGGTGGATGTTAAAGAATTTCAGGATAACATGAGATATAGATGCAGATTTAGACTTTTAGAAGACAATTTGTGGGAGCATTGCAGAAGTTAATGAGTTGGGGGCTCTATCTGTGGCAGGGAAGCTAGACATAAAAGAGTAGAGATTGTGGAAGGTAGGTAAAATCTGTATAATTTGGTCCTGTTTCTTTGGATAGGGATGGAAGTAGAATTAAAAATATGTAGGAAAAAGATCTAAGATGATCCTCAGGACTTCTGCTTGGACACCTGGTTTCAAGGGACTTCAAAAGTAGTTTGGAGATCCTAAATTGCACCCAAATGACATCTGGAGAGTTGATGATCAAGAGCAAAGTGGAAAAACCAGACTGAAGTGATGGAGCTAATAAATAATAGTTGCTTAACTGAAGATTTTAGAGGCTAGACATTTTTAGCCAAAACTCTAATTTGAGTGATTTCCTAATGCTTTTCTCAACTTGAGGATCTTAGGAGGAAATGCAATCCTCTTAGCACAACTGAGGCTGCAGCTAGAGCTGATGTTGGGTCCATCTGGTGGAGTTTGTGGAAACTACACCGGGTCCCTCTGTGAACATCCTGGGAAACACAATCTCATGGCTCTGTATCCTGGGGGTGGGGCAGCACACTTAGAAGTAACAGAAAACCTGACCAAATGGGGGTCCTGTAACCGCATATAATATGTACCTGAGTAGGTAAATCCATAAAAACAGAAAGTAAAATTATGGTTTCCAGGGACTTGGGGGTGGGGAAGGATGAGGGTAATTTGCTGCTGAATATGGGTTTCCTTTCTAAGATAATGAAAATGTTTTTAAATTCAATAGTTATGATGGTTGCACAATCTTGTGAATACATTTAAAAACACTGAATTGTATTCTTTAGAAGAGTGAATGCTATGGTATGTGAGTTATATCTCTCTCAATTAAAAAAAAAAAAAAGAGAGAGAGAAAAATATAGCCGAGTCCCAGGATCCAGGTACTACCAAGGTTATGTGAGTCTTCTCCTTGTTCTAGGACCTTTGGACCACAGCACTACCTTCTAAGCTAGGCTTAGAAGACCTAAGACTAGAAATCTTCAATATTGGCAGGTATAAGTGTTGTTTATGATTGTGGACTTTACAACACTTCTGGTCATCTTTAGCTTCTTATTCTTAGGCAGGAGCCTATTATCCCAAAAATAAAATGTTATAGAAGAAACAGGATGGGAGGAAACAGTCATTCCAACTGGCCAAGATGAAAAGTGTCTGCAACTTCTAACTTACAGACACTGATTTTCTGTAGGACACTGAGACTTACTTCATTAAAGAAATAAGCACACACATAAACACATGCCAAGTAGGTATTTACCAAGGAAATGCAACATCTATCTTCTTCGTCTTCATTATGTTTGAAACCTAATAGACATTTTTGATTAGATCAGAAAGTAAGAATGATATATTGAATCATTTTAATAAAACTGAAACGGATTTTTCTTACCAAAAGCTAAATGCTGCATACCTTTGGATAGTGTAAGTCAGTAAGATATGGGGTTCACCACTAGCACTTTACGATCTTGGAAAAGTTGTTTGGAAGATAAGTCTTCATTTCATTAGCTCCACATTGAAGATAAAATGGATTAAATGCCATAAAGTATGCAAACTGTCTAGCACCATTTAGCAAGATGTTTTCAATGACCATTTGCTCCAATCCTTGTTATAACAAAGAAGGATGGAGTTCTTGAGCCTTTTTTCCTCCCTGTTCTGTTCTCTCTCTCTTCTTTAAAAATACCTGGGGCATTTGAATTTTCCACTAAAAAGGAGATACAGAAATCTAAAATTCTGTAAGTCTTTGAATGTCTTTTTAAATTTTGGTTGTTTCCATAAGTCATGTAAACATAAAAATAGGGGGGGATTCTGGAAGCTCAGTGATTTTCCATCACTTAGCCACAATAATGCAGTTGATAAGCTGCTCTGGCCTTTTCATCGTCACTTTCATCCTAGCCACGTTCAGTTAGCATATCATTTGCATGTTGGCAAGACAGTTACTTTAATGTACAGTCATAAGAAAACGACCTAACCCAAACAGGAAAATAGAACACCTTTTTAATAACTTGATGAATTAAATGAGAGACAGTTTTCTTTTATGAAACTATATTGGTTGACCTTCTGCAGAGGCAAGCTCCTTGGATTTAATTTTGAGGAACTGATTACATTTTTTCTAGCCAGAGATGGTTTGATTTGACTGAAGTCTGGTTAGGATGCAGAGAGGCTATTAAAACAATTTTATCATGTTTTTCTAAAGAGCGGTGCATTAATTGCTTGGGAATATTCATCCCTCAAACCTCCTACTCTATTAGGCTCAAACCAGAGTTGTAATATTATGATGCTTTTTATTGATGCAATTAATAACAAATGTTACTCGTTAACTCAGCTCTCGCCAAATTGGATATCTGACAAATGTACTGAGAGCCTGGCTCCAGTGAATTTAATATAGATATGAGGCAACACATCGACCACAAAAGATGAAATCAAGAATATTACCGGGGAAATTTTTTAAAAGTGGAGAAAGCATTTTACCAATTTTAGGTAAAGTAAAACATAATGATTTTTAACACTAATTCTTTTTAGGTTTCTTTGAACACCATGTTCAATATAAGACATCTGTTAATATATAACATCAATTGAAATGTAAAAAACTACCTCAAAACACCAGAAGTTAGAAGAACACTAAAAAAAGCAATATACAACATGTAGAGATTAGATCATGGGAAAAAAAATAAATAACCAACCACTTTGCTCCATTTTTCATTCTACAACCAAGAAAATATGGCTCCTATTTAATCAAAAAATGCAAAGAGTAACAGCAATGACAACCATCTGCCCTATTATAATTCTGCAAATTGTAACCTTGAAAATTGTATTCAGATGTGTATCAGTTGATCTGAATTATGAAAAATCATAGAGAACTACATTAACAAATGTCAACAAAGGACCTAAAATAAGATTTTAAATCAGACGACACTAATTTGGAATTTGTCGATGTTTACCTTCATGTTCCTTGAAAGAAAAAAATCAGAAAGTAGTGAGGATTTCTCTCTTATTTAAAGAAATAAACTATTTTCCAGCTTTAAGCAACACCTTTACCTTGTTAATCTCTGACCCATAGGAACAGGTAGGGAGGGGGTGATACCAATGTGAGGAGCAGCAAAGCAGGTGGACATTCGTGTCAACTGGACCACACATAAACAGTAGGTAGCTAGCGAAGCATCTGGTTTCCATGAGGCCAGAGTACGGTGCTGTTTGATCAAATTTTACAGTCAGAAACCAAAGCCAAGGTGTTGTTACTTGTGCAAAATCCCATAGCTGGTTAATTGTAGGGTAGAAATCAATTCCAAGTCTTCTGTCTCTGCAAACCTGACTTTTCCCGGTAGGCTACCTTCAGAAAGATAATGAAAGATCCTCATAGGGTACCTGATCAACAAAACACCTTTATAATTAAGCTTCTTTTAATAAGAAAATTGAGCCACTGGACAGGTGGCTCAGGGCACTCATCTACCACCTCACTACCCCCTCAGCCCACTTCTTTTGTTGGTGTTCTCCTGAGGCTCTGCTTTTCTCTCCTCAGGGCCCCTAGGATATGTGAGTGTGAGCTGAGGCCTCAGTAGCTAGAAATGAAGATGTCCCCTTCTCCCTCACATTTAAAGCTCACCATTGTGTTACGCACCACCTGAGGATGCAGAGAAACACCATACAATCCTTTAACAAGATGCTTGTAGGCTGATTAGCAGACATGAGCAGGGTCATCCTTGCTTTCAGCCATCAAAAGTCAATATAATGAGAATTTCAGGCAACGATGGAAGAAATTTGGGAGAGTTGTTTTTGGTCAAGAGGACTTTTAAGGGTTCTACTTATTAAACCACAAAAGTGGGGGTCAACTTTTCAAATGCATAAAGACATGCATATTTATGTAGGTGTGAAAACATCACTCCAGTCCTTTTTAGTATTTTCACATCCCCTGCTCTATTGCCTACCTCAGATTTCCAACTACCTAAGGCCTATCTTAACTGTGCAGGACAATTTATGTTCAACATCTTTTGTTTTGTTTTCTTTACTTTCAAATTTACCAGTTCTATTTCTCATTCTTAGTACTCTGCTCTCTCCTGGGAAAATTCAAACTTAAGTGCTTATTTTCCCAGATAAAATTATCTTTTAATAGTTGTGGGGAGATGCTGTTAGTGGCAATACTAGACATCAAAGTTAACTATGTAGATTTTTAAAGAAAATCACAAAAACTTCCAAAGGAATTTTTATTATGTATTCTTACTCTGACCATATTGTAGGATAATGGCTTCTAAATCTATCTTAGAAAAATTTTGATTAATTGTGATTTAAGTTAAAGGATAATTAATACAGTTGATATTTTAACCTTATGCAAATTATTCAAATTTCTTTTTGCTTGTTGCTTGTGTTAAAAAACCACTTGAACAACTATGCCTATTTAGTTAAAAATAATTCATTGAAGATACTCCAAGTCTTTCAGTATAGTGCCTATGACACAATTTGCCCAGTTAAAAAGAAATTTGCTTCGGCTTTCTCTTCACATTTTCACTGTATTTTTATAATTATTAATTCTTAATAAATATTGAAAACAGAGTTCAATGTATTGGAGATCCCATGATACCTACACACACAAAACAGAAAAACAGAATCTTGTAGGTAAATCCTATGTCACGGAAAAAGTGAAAGAATGGAAGACTAAACTAGGGTTGCCATTTAAATTGTTTGAATCAAAATTGCGCTATGTAGTTATTAAGCTCTTTTTCTGTGTAAGTAATCTCAATTCACTTCTATAAACTGGCATAAGGATTTCAATTCAAAATAAGTCCAAAGTGCTTAAATCCAAAATGAACTTATGAACATTGCTAAGACACAAAAGCTAACTATAATCATCATAAATATAATTGGATTTGAAATCTTGTTTAGAAATAACCCTCCAATGAAACGATTTGTAAATAGGTTGCTCAAGCAAGTCTATCTCCTAAATCTCAACAAGTAATTTCTGGTTCCATATAAAATAAATAAAGCATTTTGAAATATAATTGATTAGGAGAACTATCATCTTAGAAAATATTACGTCTTTTATGAGAAAGTACAGTACCATAGGACTGAATTTTATGGTAACTAAGTCATTCTAAATGCTCTAAATAGCTAAAGATGCAATAGTAAGAAAATTCACCAGTGTGTTTTCATCACTGTCTAAGGGGCTAGTTAATATCCATCTAGAAATGAATCCCTCTAGTGTAAATGGATGCTAATGCTCTTCAGTTTATTATTTTAATTGCCCCATGAGACTGTATGACTCCCTGCTTTATAGCATTATGGTAACTGTAAGTGATAACATAACATAACTGGTATTCTAATGTCAAAGAAACTTTCTTATAGGAAACACAATTTATAGGCCAGCTTAAAAGAGATTCTTGTTGATTTCTTAGTATTTGTTATAAAAATTGGTATTCTTATATATAAATAAACTCTTTCAGGATGATTTGGTCTCCAAGAATTACCCCTCACTAAAATGAGAAAATTGGGGTTCTGCACCTGCTCATTGGAGGGTATGTGATGACCCCATTCAGAAGCTGACACTCTTTGAGATTTAAGCTCTGAAAAACAGCTTTCTGGTTCCTCATTACGTCAAAAAATGTTAACCTTAAAGACTACACACTGTTACTTTCATCATTTTTACATGCATATTTACAAATAATTTCTACTGCCTTGATCTAACTTTAGACAGGAGAAATTACCCACATATTTACACTGATGTTTTAAGAGCAAATTTGTAGCCCACTTAATTTGAGTAATATATGCCAGGCCACATTTCAGAAGGGAAAATGGACTGAAATCAATCAGTAAATGAAAGAGAGTAACTTCAGAAACATTATGGGGTTCTCATGTCTGGAACAATAAAGACTCTCTGCAGGATGAAGCAATACCAGCTGTCATAACACAAACATCAGGGACATTTGGGGCAGCAAAATGTAGGCCCTGCCTTCTGGGCGGGCAGAACATGTTCAGCTTGTAACCTGCTCATGCATAACTACCAAAACCTATGGCTAGTTGCCTTTTTAAAAATTATATAATTGTGGATCCACATAATTAATAACTATTTTTAACTATATAAAAGAGTTAACCTCAGCTGACTATATTTATTTATTTTGGTATTATTATTGGTTTTTGTTTTATTTCTTAAATTATTTTTTATTAAATCATAACTTTGTACATTGATACATTTATGGGGATCAGGGTACTGCTTCGATAGACAATGTGAAATGCTTACATTGAACTAAATAACACATCCATCACGATTATACTCATTTCTAAATAGTTTTGAAATGTACCATTGCATCATGCATATTAGCTAACATGCCCCAAAATACGCTCCCTCTTCCCAGATCCCCCCTCCCCTCTCCTCTCTCTCCTCTTCCCTTCTACTTTCTGAACTATAGTTATGTTTTGCCATTCGTATGAGTGTATAGGTGGTAATATATTGATTTCATAGTAGTAATGGATTGGATTGTAGTAGTAGCACATTGGATTGGATATTTTTTTTTTCCATTCTTGAGATACTTTGCTAAGAAGAATATGTTCCAGCTCCATCCAGGTAAACATAAAAGATGTGAAATCTCCATCCTTTTTATGGCTGCATAGTATTCCATGTTGTACATATACCACAATTTGTTAATCCATTCATGGGTCGATGGGCACTTGGGCTATTTCCATGTCTTGGCTGTTATGAATTGGGCTGCAATAAACAATTTGGTGCAAATGTCTTTGTTGTAAAATAATTTTTGATCATCTGGGTATATACCTAGTAGAGGATCAAATGGTATGTCTACTTTTAGTTCCTTGAGTATTCTCCAAACTTCTTTCCAAAAAGGTCGTATTAGCTTGCATTCCCACCAGCAGTGTAGAAGTGTTCCCTTCTCTCCACATCCATGCCAACATCTGTAGTTTTGGGATTTTGTGATGAGAGCTAATCTTACTGGAGTTAGATGATATTTCAAAGTGGTTTTGATTTGCATTTCTCTGATGATTAAGGATTATGAGCATTTTTTCATCTGTTTGTAGGCCATGCACCTGTCTTCATCAAAGAAGTTTCTGTTCAAGACTCTTGCCCACATAGAAATGGGGTTATTTATTCTTTTCTTATTGATTAGTTTGAGTTCTCTGTAGATTCTAGTTATCAGACCTTTGTTGGAAGGGTAACTTGCAAAAATCTTCTCCCATTCGGGAGGTTGTCTGTTTGTTTTGCTTACTGTGCTCTTGGCTGTGCAATAGCTTTTTAGTTTGATCATATCTCAGTAATGTATTTTTGGTGTTGTTTCCTCCTCATAAAATATTCTCCCAGGCCAATTTCTTCAGGTGTTTTCCCTGCACTCTCTTCTAGTAACAATAAAGGAGAAAGAACAACAGACACTTCAGAAATTCAAAAAATCCTCAATGATTACTAAAATCTCCATTCCCAGAAATATGAAAATCTGAAGGAAATGGACCAATACCTGGAAGGACACCACCTTCCTAGATTCAACCAGAAAGAATTAGAAATCTTGAATAGCATCAACCACGGAAATAGCATCAACAATATGAAATTTCCCTAAAAAAAAAAAAGTCCAGGACCAGATGGCTTCACATTTGAATTCTATCAAATCTTTTAAGAGGAACTAGTAGCTATGTTATACAACATTTTCCAAAGCATAGACAAAAAAGGAATACTTCCCAACACATTCTATGAAGCAAATATCACCCTGATCCCCAAACTAGGAAAGTATCCAACAAAGAAAGAAAATTATGGACCAATATCATTAATGAATATTGATGCAAAAATATTGAGTAAGATCTTAGCAAACAAAATTCAACAATACATCAAAAAAATATAGACCATGATCAAGTTGGTTTTATTCCAGGGTTACAGGATTGGTTCAACATACACAAACATATAAATATAATACATGACATCAATGAAATAAAAAACAAAAACCATATAATTCTCTCAATTGATGCAGAAAAAGCCTTTGATGATACTGAGCATCCTTTCATGATAAGAATTCTTAAGAAAATAGGCATAGAAGGGGCATTTCTTAAATTAATAGAAGCCATTTAAACCCACAGTCAATATCAATGTGGGTTTGAATCACAATCAGACAAGAGAAGGCAATCAAGGGTATACAAATAGGGTCAGAGGAGATCAAATTCTCACTCTTTGCTGATGATATGATCCTATTACTGGAAAATCCCAGGGACTCAACTTCAAAACTCTTAGAAGTGATCAAGGAATACAGCAGTGTCTGAGAATACAAACTAAATACTTACAAGTCAGTAGCTTTCATATATGCCAATAGTCAAGCTGATGTCATACTTTAAAGAACTTGAAAAAATAGTACTTCTTTTTATATGGAATATATGGAAAAAAACTCAAATAGCAAATACATTACTCAGAAGTAAGAACATATCAGTATGTATCACATTACAGACTTCGGGCTATACTATAAATCTATAGTAATCAAAACAGCATGGTACTGGCACAAAAATAGAGTGGTAGATTTATGGAACAGAATAGAGAACCAAGAGATGAACCCAGCTACTTGTCTCCATTTCATCTTCAACAAGCCTATCAGAAATATTCAGTGGGGGAAAGACTCTCTATTTAACAAATTCTGCTGGGTGAACTGGTTGGCGACCTGTAGAAGACTGAAACTGGACCCCCACCTTTCACAATTAACAAAAATTGATTCTCACTGGATAAAAGATTTAAGCTTAAGACATGAAACTCACTATATTTAAATAGTTAACCAAAAGTTAACTATTTTTAACTTATTTTATTTAACTATAATTATTTCATAACTATTTTAGCACCTAGCTAAGCTGCATTCTTGGTATTTCCAATGAGAAAAAGTTTTGCCCAAATCTTCAGGATTTGCCTTTCACAGTGTCTCCCAGAAATAAGCTGGGACTTTCCAACTACAGCCTCTCCCTTGTTTCTGTTCTCACTTTAGACTCACTATAGTTTCATCCCTTAGAAGCATTATATTGACCACAGGTAAATAATGATTTTATATAAGTCCAATTGACTTTAATTTGGCTTGTCTTGGCCCCAACCTTTATTCCCCGAAATCAGTCTAATGTGAGCAATGGACTGTGTTCCGTTTGCTATGTTTCAGGGCTCCCTGTGCCTATCTGCTTGGCGTAGGAGATGAGTAACCACCACACTGCTAAGTGGAAAGTTTCGACTGCTAGAAAAAAAAAAAAAAAAAGTAAAAGAACTAAGCCCTCCAAGCTAAAAAGATAAAAAATCATCCACAAGAAAGATGGCTGGGGTGGGCGCCTGTAGTCCCAGCTACTTGGGAGGCTGAGGCAAGAGAATTCCTTAAGCCCAAGAGTCTGACACTGTGAGGCCATGGCATTCTACCAAGGGCAACATAGTGAGACTCTGTCTCAAAAAAAAAAAGATGGTTGGGCATCAAATTTATATGCACTTTGTCTTCACTTTTAGGTTAAGAATTTTTTTTCTAAAGAATTTCCTAAGGTACTTTGAACACATTTTTTTTTCCATTTTACATAGGCCCAAATTGTATTCAAAGAAGCTTTTCCACAATAGACAAACATTTAGTTAAGAATGACTAATCTAGCATGTGGCCCACCATATGTGAAAATAACATAAGAAGAATAACAGTCTTCAAACTGTTTCATTTAATATATTTAAACTATATTTAAGTAAGTATAAGTAAGTAAGTAAATTAAGTACAAGTTATTTTTTTAATGGCATCATAGATTTTTTTTGTTTTATTTAGGAAATGAATTTGTTTACTATCTCAGCTGCCATAAACCCAATTTAATTAACCCATTCTATTTATCAAAAATAGAGCAAGCAGATGGCTCAAGACAACTTGCCTGCAGGGACAACTCAGCACATAGATCATAGTAGGGTGTCAGTAGGATCATCTAATATGAAGAAGAGTACATTTATCCCAGGGTAAACTAATGTCTGAGGTTTAATGGTACTAACCCACCCTGAAGTCAATACTGGTATTTCAGGACCCTCCTTGGAATTAATGATAATTTTTCCTGATATCTCAATCATTCATTCATAAAACATTTTTTTGCTTAGTTACACAGTAACAGGGCTGTGCACCATGCCTCACTATGCTAGGGGCCAAGAACACAAAGTCAAATAGCACAGGAATTTCTCCTTTAAAGATCACATGCTAATTTGAAGGATTCTTATTCAGCTGCAACATACCAATGATTTTGAAGGCTAATTCTATTCTGATTGGTTGATACCTGTGTCCTATTGGGGGTTTTTTGTTTGTTTGTTTTTCAGTTTTGGCCAGGGCCGGGCTTGAACCCACCACCCCTGGTATATGGGACCAGCACCTTACTCCTTGAGCCACAGGCACTGCCCTGTCCTGTTGGTTTTTAAATGTTTTGCACATCCTCCACTCCCTTTCTTATTGCACTTATAAATTTTAGAAGCATGGAAGAACTTAATAAACATGGCCCTGAGTTATAATAGAAATACACACGTAGGTCCCACAGGAGAATTCCTATAAGGAGTGCTGAACTTCACATGAGGGCATTTGGGAAGACTTCATGGTGAAAAAAGATGCTGGCCCTGAATCTTAAAGAATGATAATGGTTCAATAATAATGGCAAATTATTCTGGGGATAAAAGTAGGCATGGGGAAAGGGACTTGCAAGGGTAGAAAAAGTCTGGAATTTCCAGAATTACAGGGCATAGTCTCTCTTACTGAATGATATTTAGAAGCAGCTTAAGATATGTACATAAATATAGAAATTTTATTTAGATGTTTAAAAAAGCAAGATTTTTTTTTTTTTTGCCTCTTAGATTACTTTTAATATTTTCCCCCAAATATTCAGGGACATCTGGGAACATTGTTTTATAATATTTAAAAGGTAAGAAAGCATACAATAAACAGAAAACAGGAAAGATTGTCACTCGAAAGGTCTGTAAAGTGAATGAACCCTTCGCTCCTTCTCCATGCCTGGAGGATAGCCTTGCTAGTCTGTTCTGGACTGAGGCTGTTCAGGAGAAACCGTGGGGAGGATGTCTTTTGGCTGCCTGCCATCCTCTGAACTGGGGCCAATAAACCACTAAAGTACAATAATAATGGTAAATTATTCTGTCTTGTTCCAAATGATTTTAATGTTACTTGGAGAGTTTTCACATGCTTTAGAATTAAGAGAATGATTGTAATCCTAAATTTTAGGAACATGAGAAAAATTTAAATTATCCTATTAAACTTGAGGTTTTCTTTCTTTCTTAAGATGCATTATTTTACAAATCTTTTCACATTTCATGGTCCAAGTAGACTTTTAAAATGTTTTTAGAACCCTAACTTCTTTATTTTTAAGGAAATTAATATGGACTCTTACACGCATAAATCAAATATATATTCAAATATCCAACAGCGAAGAATGTTGCATATTAGCTTGTTAGGTTGAATTATAGTTTATGAGTAAACAAACCTAGAGTATATGAATGACACCAGATGGAGAACCAAAAGCATCAGTGTATGCCGGGTTTTAACTGGCTAGCTAGTGGGCCGGGAGCTCAGCTGTGCACCATGCCTCAACCCTGACCTCCAGAGGCTGTTCTGAGAATGACAGAGGTGTTTTACCACTTACACTTCACTGAACTTTATTAAAGCTATCAGATTTGTCCATGGGCTTTATTTAGTTATCTTGTCCCACATCACAGTAAATAGATGAGGAAATTATCCTGTTTTAATCCAGAGTGAATAATTCCAAGACTCTCTCATTTTCAATGCAATCCTTAATGCTTTCCAGCTGGCTGGAATTTCTGACCTATTCAAGCACTGCTATTTACATTTTATGAACTCTTCTTTCTATTCCTTATGAAGAATCATTAACAGAATTCAACAAAATTATCTTTATTTTATTATTATGAATAATCAGAAAGATGGTTTTTAGTTTTCCTGAATTATCTTTTAATCTTTTTCTTCACATCTTATTTGAATCTTTACCAAGTTTTACGTGTCTAAGACCTTTGTAGACGACCATTAAAGTTCATGTGTCAGTGATAAAGAAGATAGATTTATTTGGGCATCTTAGGGAATTTTCATGCATGTATACATATAAGCTACCAAAGACTATCCTGGAAAACTGAAGTTAATTAAGTAATTTAGCTCATAAGGAAGCTACTAATGAGATTTAAACAACATGAATATATGTTACTTAAAGCTCACTAATATTTCTTACACCTTAAAGTGTTATTTGGATGTGTATGTATGAACATGGTGGTGTCAGATGCCATGTAGGATCTTGTTCTCCAAGAATTGACTGCTAATGTTCCTTCTGTTCATACTCAACCCGTGCTAAAGATCAGAGAAATCAGAATTGCTGAGATCAGCACTTCTCTGAAGAGCTTGTTGAGAGCATCGTTTTGGCAAGACCATCACATCACTCCAAGCACACCTCCACCATTATCCACCAAACTTCTCCTTTGCTATTCTCAAGGTATATAGAATATGAGGCCCATAAGTTATCAGCTTGGGGACTACAGAGGGCAGTGCGATTGGGACCTATGGTCTTGTTGAGGTTCACCACAAGCAGAGGCAAAGAAGTACATTATCTCAGGGGGATGTGGTAAGAGTCCTCCAAGAGTCTTGGTATCTGGGAGAGCTGAACTTGAGTGTAAGTGCCATGAGATGAGATGGTAATGAATGAACTCTTACCACATATCCATAGGGAGCCTAGGTCAAAATGTTAGTTCAGCAGTTACAGCCAACCAAGGAGAGGTCAATGACTGATCAAAGCAACCAAGAACATACCTGCCTTTTGAGCATAACTTTCTTATCCTCACTCCATCACCAAAAGGAGGGAAACATGGGAAGGCTTGTGTCTTTCTCTCTCTCTGTTTCTTTCCTCTTTTCTTTCTGCTGGGGAGGAGGAGAGAGTAAGGTCAAATAATGAGTATGAATGAACACTGCCTTCAAGCAGCTCACCTTCTGTTAGAATAAATCAATATGACTATTTTCAAATGTCATGCAGAGGTCACATGTATAAATACTATTTAGCAATTTGTTGAAATATATAATCTATAAACTTCATTTTATATATCACCCCTCATAAAACCACCTATATGCTAGTGATTTAAAATATTTATATTTAATCCCATTTCTTTAATATGGTCTGACCTACTTGGGGGCTACATACCTGCTGTCCCAAAAGACAAGCTAGAAATACTTGCAAAGGCTGTTTGCACCCCTCCTCATTTGTTCTGATCTTCTGTTTCAGTCCAGTTCATCTTTTTATCCTGATTCTTGACTTCAGTTTCATTTTATTAAACTAGGTTTTGCTACTTTGGATTTGACATTTATATCTGATCTCTTTGGCTCCTGGCTTATAGATCTGACCTGGATCCCCCAACCAACTCTCCCTGTTAATTCAACATGGTGGACAGAAATGAGACCCTCTGATCTTAACCTTCCTAGGTCCAATTCTAAACTTAACCTTCTCCCAGATATTTAAGTACCCAGAGAAAAATGCTAGCTTGTTAAGCTCCACAAATGTGGCCATCTCCCATCTCATAAAGTTTACTCATCTTTGGAGATTGGCCCAGTGAAAATGGCAGAAACTAAAGATTGTTATTAGTCTTCCGATTATTATTCTTAATGTACAAAAACACATAGTACCTTGGCAATGCAAGGGTTGAAGTAAGTAATGACAGAGATGTGATGGCACAGAACAGTGTGAGATCTCACAGGTAGGCTGGAGTCTTAATCTCCGTTACAGAGCCCACTGGTGTTTCCTGGGACCAGTGACTTTCAACAGGCAGGCACTGCCCACCCACCCCCAGCCATAAGGGAATTCTGAAATGCTACGGAGGTGGAGATGGTATTTTTGTCTGTTGATAATTGCCTGGGCACAGGCCAGGCACACAATGCATTGGATGGTACAGCAAAATAAAGAATTGTCCCACATCCCACAGAATTTGTGAATAATCCACTTGACGTTAGCATAGATGAAAACCTCCTTCTAATTATCTAAGTATAGAGCCAATCTCCTTGTGACAAAGACACATGAAGTACTTTTTACACCATTTTAATCATGCCAAATTTTCTAGGAATGCTACTCTATGCAAATTAAGATAATTATTGTACTTTGTTTTGTTGAGAATTTTAAAAAGAAATGTCAGTATTCCATGTGAATGCATCATAGACAGCAAGGTTGTTTTTGGTAGTTAAATGACTGATACATGTGTATTAATCCGTATTTGTGGTTATTATACATGTGGTGAGTCTGCATAAGTGCAATCCTACTGCTACTGTGTTATATAATTTAATACAGCCATCTCAGACTGTGTACATAGTGAAATATGCATTATTTATTATAAATCACTTTCGTTTTATTTCTCATTTATATTTTAGCTAAGAATTTCATCCATTGGTTTGCAGAATTATGTGTTATCACTTAAGGATAGAAAGGAGATGTTGTAAAATATCTTTCATAAAAGGAGCATCTGGGTCTGGCTTAGTTGAAAACCACTGATTTGGTTTAATCTGACAGTTCCAAAGTCCGTTCTACTTTGCCTCTTCTCGGTTACCAGTCTCTCGACCATGAAAACAAAAGTAAACATACAACATATTTATTTAAGGATCATCAACCAAAGATGGCAAAGAATATTTTGTAAACAGAGAAAGAGATTTTTAAGGAATGTGTATTCAAATAATTAAAAAAATATTTTTTTTTTCCAAAAGTGTTGTTAAATTCAAGCAGCCCCTCTAATGCTTGGAGTTGGGGACAGAGGTGTGAGAAGGTTCAGCATTCATTAGAAAGTCAATTCCGAATGTGGTATGCAAGTGAATAACGTCAAAAAGTTTCTGCTTAAAAAGCCAAAATTCACACTCAAATTATTTCATGTGTCCTTGGAAGTAGGTTGTCTTGATATGTGTGGTGTTCATGACAGAATCACAGGTGGCATCAAGGACCTACACAACTCGGCTTCCCCGTCCAAGTCCAAATTGAGCTCATGTCACAGACCCCAGTAATGGCTCCAGAAAATACATCAGAGAAGAATTCTACTTGGCATCATCACCCACTGTTTTAAGGGGAGACAATACCATACCTTGGACAAAATGGCAACGATTAACAGAAATATTTTAAAGCATATTTAGTAGAGCATTTCTACATTAGTAAAGTGTGCCTTTTATTATAGTATAAGTAAAGTCAAAACAATTTTAATCTCCCTGTAAATACGTTCTCACAAATAAGAAGTGGGAGACTCAAGAAAACTTTTATTAACATCATTTTTTCAATAGACAACAGCATAGTGAGGCTGTGATTTACATTTCCAAGCTATTGGGTTAATCTCCCATCTCTTCTGTTTGTTACTATTGTTCCCTAAAGTGAGAGGAACATTTCAATTTTTGATGAACACTTTAAAAAATCAGGTTTATACTTATGTTTTTCCAGGTTTGTATAGATTAGCCAAGAAAAACTCAACATAAACATTATCAGAAAGTAGCTTTAGAAATAATCACTAGTTAAATATTATTTTTTTAATGAAGATAAGAAAAATATTTTCCTAGGGAATTATTTTTTAATTAATAGGTCTTTTTTCTAAGTTGAAAGACATTAGCATTCACTTTTGTGGAACAGCTAGATGTCACTTTATCATCAAGAAAATTATACCTGTGACTCAAAGGAGTAGGGTGCTGGTCCCATATGCTGGAGGTGGCGGGTTCAAGCCCAGCCCCAGCCAAAAGAAAAAGAAAAAAGGAAATTATGACTAGCACTCCATAGGAGTATTGCCTAGAAAAATGAATGTTTATGTCATTAAGGTTTTCGAAATGACTTCTGAGATGATATATTATTTTACATTCCAGGAAAAGAAGGGACAACTGTAACTATAGTTATTCAATGTACCAAAGACCCCTACTTTCCAGAATAGCTTGTATTTAATCACAGTACATAAATACTAAGTATTTATTCAAAAATTTGTTATGTGAACACACTTAGGGACAGGAGATTGGAAAATAAATGTATCCATCACAAACATTTTAATATGCAACATTTCTTATCTTCATTTATCTGTAAAACAATTCATGAAAACATCTTTGAAACATCTTCTTTGAGATATCTTTCCTTGAGTTGTCTAGGACAAAAACCAGCCCATGTTTGTTACTGTCGTGGCAGGATGGGTGTTTATTTTCTGTACCTCGTGCGCCCATCTAGTTATTATTCCCAGAGATGGCCTTGATTTGTTTAATACTTTTAACTGGTAACAAAGAACTCTCATTGGTTAAGCAGGCAGAAAGCAGAATCCCCAGCTCACATTGCCTCCAGAAACACCTCCTCTATTTCACAGAGATACACAATTCCAATGTGCTGGGTCACTTTTTTAAGTAATAATCTATTAATGTACATCCCTGGGGCTGAGATACAGGCTGTATTATTTATTCTGCATACTGGTACTCAATATATTTAGCTTATTCAGAGTGTATAAAAATGTTGGATCTAAAATCAGGTAGGGATACTAGATCTTTTATTAGATTTCTGAGTATCACCAAGTTAAATAATCTCTCTAAAACTCTGTAATTCAAATATAGCACAAATAATAATAATATTAAGCACCCAATTAATGCAATCAGAAATTAAAATTACATTAAAGGACAAGATATTCATAAACTGTCCAATGGCTTCATTTTTAAAGCCTTCCCTGCTTCAGGAGTTGCTTCTCTCTGGTGCATTTGGCAAGTGCAGGGCTGTCTTTCAGCCCTTCGTAAGCCAACCCCTTCAGACTCCGCATGTTCCTCTGGGCTGTTCCTGCTTCACAGACTACTGACCTTCTGGATGTAGCGCTGACTCCATAGCCTCAGCAAGACTCACTCCCCTTTGCTTACCTATGCACAGTGCGAACTCACAGCACTACAGCAAGAAACACCAGAAAGGAGGAGACTAAATAAAAGGAATCAGAACATGGCAGGGAAAAAAGATGAAAATCACATTATGAATGAAACCATGTCCATAGTCCACAGTAAAAGAATATCATTTTTTCACAGATTATGTTCTTGTAACTAAAAATCAGGTAGTGCAAATTTTAAGCAAGCAGTTTCTAAAAAAAAAACAAACAAACAGTACAAAGTCTATAACACACAAAGACGACGGCCCATTACATTACTATGCACAGGGCTTCAGTTCCTTTTGTTCATCTGTTTGAGACACGAATTGCCATCCTAACCTCCAGCTGGTGAGGCTTCAACTCCCTTTGCAGAACTGCAGCTGTCCCCTCTGTCTCAGCCAGAGAGACTGAGGGAACCAAGGAACTGTGGCAATGGCTGCTATTTTTCTTCTACGAAGAGCCAATAGAGGTCTTAGTATATGGAAACACTTTTGATTTTGTGGACAAATTATCAAATTATTTTATCTGGTGTAATTAATTGTGTTGAGTATTTTGGATAGTCTATGTATAAATAATAGCACTATAAATTAGAAGAACTCAGATGTCTCTTATCTAATATTTTTGCCTAAATATCATGACCAAATTCTTGGAGCAATTTCATAGTATATACTCTATAAATTATTGGTGTTGTTAGAAAAATATAGGTCCAAATATCAAAGACATTTGTTTTTTGAAAGCAACCATTAGATTAATAGGGATGAGAGTGGTTATTTAAATCAAAGAAAGAATAAAATAAATTTATTCAATTGCACAAAAATTAGGAAAAGAAAAGAAGAATGAGGTCAAGAAATCATAATAAAAACAAAATAGGACTTTTGCGTTTAGACTTAACAGAGCAATTGGTAGGAGCACAGCTGCCACTCACTCTGACAGCAACGATAAAACTCAAAAAACTCAGGTATTAAACAATAGGCAGTACAGGACTATAGCTCTCTAGAGAAGAATAACACACACTATGAGCCTTGAGATTGCCTGGATTTCTGCCTGGAGGTACTTTTCTGCTTTGGCTTGGGTAGGTGGCCTCCAAGAGGAGTTGCAGGAATTAAGGAGACTGAAATTGGATTTCCAGGCTGCTGAGGGGTTAAATTTAGAGGGAAGCTACCCGAGTTCTATTAATAGAGGACAGGCAAAAGTCTGCACAGGGAGTCAGTGAAGTGTATTGGAGTCAGCTGAATGGGAAACTTAGAAGAGATTGTCTGCTACAGGGATGAGAGCTGCATAAGGATGTCGGAGGTGAAGTAGGGCTAGAATACAATGGGATTCTAGCCCAACCAGATTGGAAATGCCTTGCTGAGAACCTCAGACATTCCGTTAAAGCCCCACAAATGTCAATCTAATAAGGACCATGCCTTAAAATAATGAAATCCAAAATGGATTCTAACACAGAATAGTTTTGCAAGTTCACCACCCCTACAAGTAAATGGTTGAGGTATATATACTCTGAAACAAAATCTTTCTGACTCCATAGCCAGTGCCCTGAAACACTCTATTCCTGTTTTAGAGAGCTTCCAGCCTTCAGGTAGGTCAGGAAACCTCCAAAGTATTGAAATCACTAGATCTCATAACAGACATTTTTGGCAAATGTTATAGAATCACTTAGAAATCAACATTATTAGCCAATCTGAGTCAAAATAGGGCGATAATTAAGGACATAAGCCAGTGTTAAGAGTATGAATCACAATGTCAATAACGAGAAAACAAATGAGCAGTTGTAAATAGTGCTCCCTCTAAGTGGGGAAATCCTATGGTAAATAGGCATTAAATCTGAATAGCCAAAGAAAGGCACAGCTGTTAGTGACTGCTACAGTAGCCATCATATCTCCCTGGGAAATTGCAACATGCATTTGTTTCTTTTTCCTGGCTGTGTGAATGGGCTGGGGGTTGGGTGATCTAGACTGGGTTAGCTAGACCTGGTTCTAACCTCAGATTGGTTCCAGGCCTCTCCCATGCGTCTGGCCCTCCCAGGAACAGCAGCTACCTAGGGGAACAGGCGGGAGTGCAGGAGGCAAGTTTCCCTGTCCCAGCACATTTTAAGCCTCTGCTCAGATCATATCCACTAACATCTCTTTGGCCAAGGAAGTCACATGGGCACACCCAAAGCAAAGGGCTGGGAAAATTTCTCTTTCCTCTATTAACTTTTCTTTTGCCAGGAATGCGTGGAGAGGACAGCATAGACTTAGCATCAGAAAGAATATAGATTTGCAAATTAAAAAAATAAAACTGATTCCGAAAAGCTATTTTCATATTGTTAACTCCACCTACAATACACTTTACATGCTAGTACAGAGTTATTCTTTTATATTTAAAGTCACTGCTAATCATATTATCCTTGAGAATTATGAATACATTAAGTAATAATGTTCTAATTTTGTGGAAAAGTAAATAGAAAGCTTTATGTTTATCTACCTTTTTTTCTCCCTGAACAGCATACTCATATACCAATGATTATCAGTTTCTTATACTGTTCATTTGGTGAGTAAATTTTCTGTATAATCAATAAGTAATATACAGATAGAGCAGAAATGGGAAATCCGAAGCCAAGAGAAATTAAGAGTTTGCGATGTGTCGCGTAGAGAAGCACAGCTTATACCAGATCTCTGTTGCTGATCCATATTCTTCCCACTGTGTCCCCAGAATAGGAAGATTGAGGCTTCTCTATGCAATAGTGTGTTTTTAAAATGTTCTCAACTGCATGTAATGACCTTTCAAATTTATCCTATCATAACACTTCAGCTTAGGTATTCTACCATTCTTACGCATGTTCACTTTTGAGGCATATTTCTTCCAATTCTACAACAGCAGCGACCACCTTTAGGAATAAGTAAGACACTACTAACTGGCCCCATTTGCAAGATAGCCTTTTATTGTGTAGTCTTCCTTATGGGTGCACGGACTTACAGAATCAGAATCCTGATTCAGAGACTTGCCCCAGGCCTAATTAACCCAGCTTGCACTGAAAACTTGCAGTTTTTCTTTTGTTGTCATTGTTTTTCAGGTAGTCTTGCTCTGTCACCCAGGCTAGAGCGCAGTGGCATCATGGTAGTTCACTGCATCCTCAAAATTCCTTTTGAGCTGGAAGTCCCTACTTGGATCACAAGTCCTTCAAGTAAGACCAATGTGCAGTTTGAAGCTAAGGTGTATGCGGGAGTATCCGGGACCTGAGGACTGCCATCAACTCTCATTTATTCTGTTTTCAGGGAGAAGGGAAACATTTAATTCCTTGAGGTTAAAATTTTAAGTTTCGTCAACAGCCAATGTGTAATTTAACTTACAGGACTTTTGCAGTTTGGAAGAAGCAAAGACATCAACTCCGTCATTCTTTTCTGTTTATTCATTTTTCATGATGCTTTTTTTAATAAGAAAACAGATTTTAGGCCAGGCATGGTGGTTCTCACCTGTAATCCTACCACTTTAAGAGACCGAGACAAGAGGATCACTTAAGCTCAGGAGTTCAAGACCAGCCTGAGCAACAGTGAAACTCTGTGTCTACTAAAAATAGAAATAAGTAGCTGGGCATTGTGGCAGGTACCTATAGTCCCAGCTACTTGGGAGGCTAAGGCAAGAGGACTGTTTGAGCCCAAGAGTTTGAGGTTGCTATGAGCCTGGGTGATGCCAGGGCACTCAATCCCAGGGATTACACTTGCGGTGCATCTTACAAGGGTATATGTGAAACTTAGTAAATGTAGAATGTAAATGTTTTAACACAATAACTAAGAAAATGCCAGGAAGGCTATGTTAACCAGTGTGATGAAAATGTGTCAAACAGTCTATAAAACCAGTTTGGTGCCCCATGATCACATTAATGTACACAGCTATGATTTAATAATAAAAAATAAATTAAAAAATTTAAAAAATTTAAAAAATAAACTGGGAGTTAAGAGATAGGGTGACATTTGGCTGAAACAAAAATATTAGTTTATCAAAGGCCTCAGAGGATATACAGGGCGGCCATAAAGTTCATATGCAATTTTAAATAGTTACTATTTTAAGCTGCACACGAACTTTATGGCCACCTTGTATAATCTTCTTTACTATCTGGGCAGCAGGGGAGTGGGGGCCAGATCAGGAATGACTTACCTAATGTGCAAAATTTAAGGGGCTATCAAAAAACTCAGTAATTAAGATCGGTAACTTTCTCTTTTTTTTACTTCTTTACATTTCAATAGATTTAGGGGATACAAGTGGTTGTTGGTTATATATATGAATTGTACAGTCTTAAACTCGGGGTTTTTAGTGTACCAGTCACCAAAAAATCGTGTACATTGTACCTGATAGGTGCTTTTTCATCCCTTGCTTTCTTTCTACCCTCTCCCCTCTGAGTCCACTGCATACATATGTCACCCTGTATGGCCATGAATACCCACTGCTTAGCTCCCTCTTACAAGTGAGAACATGTGAGATTTCTCTGTTCCTGAGAGACTTCACTTAGAATTATGGCTTCCAGTTCCTCTGAGTTGCTGCAAAAGACATTATCTCATTCTTTCTTATGGCTGAATAGTATTCCAGAGAGAGAACTATATACATTTCTTTATCCACTCATCAGTTTATCCATCAGTTGATGGGCCCTTAGGTTGATTCCACACCTTTGCAATTGTGAATTGTGAAGTGATAAACATACAAGTGTAGATGTCTTTCTGATATAATGACCTCTTCCTTTTGATATGATGACCTCTTTTCTTTGATGTGATGACCTCTTTCCTTTGATGTGATGACCTCTTTCCTTTGTTGTGATGACCTCTTCCCTTTGATGTGATGACCTCTTTCCTTTGATGTGATGACCTCTTCCTTTTGATATGATGACCTCTTTTCTTTGATGTGATGACTTCTTTCCTTTGTTATGATGACCTCTTTTCTTTGATGTGATGACCTCTTTCCTTTGATGTGATGACCTCTTCCTTTTGATATGATGACCTCTTTTCTTTGATGTGATGACTTCTTTCCTTTGTTATGATGACCTCTTTTCTTTGATGTGATGACCTCTTTCCTTTGATGTGATGACCTCTTTCCTTTGATGTGATGACCTCTTTCCTTTGTTGTGATGACCTCTTCCCTTTGATGTGATGACCTCTTCCCTTTGATGTGATGACCTTTTTTCCTTTGTTGTGATGACCTCTTCCCTTTGATGTGATGACCTCTTTCCTTTGATGTGATGACTTCTTTTCCTTGGGGTATCTAGGATTGCTAGATGGAATAAGTAGGTCTACTTTCAGGTCTTTGAGGAATCTCCATGCTGTTTTCCTAGATGTTATACAAATTTACATTCCCACCAAGAGTGTATCTGTATTCCTTTTTTTACTGTATCTGAGCCACCCTCTATTGTTTTTTTACTTTTTAGTAATGGCCATCCGACTTGGGTAAAGGGGCCTCTCATTATGGTTTTCATTTGCATTCCCCTGATGGTTACTGATGTTGAATACTTATTAATATGTTTGCTTGGCTATTTGAATAATTTCTGTTGAAAAATGTCTGCTCAGCTCAGCGACCGTATCTCAGTAGTTAGGGCACCAGTCACATACACAGGGGCTGATGGGTTTGATCTGGCCCAGGCCTGCTAAACAACAATGACAGCTACAATAAAAAAAAAAAACAAAAAAAAAACAGGCATTGTCATGGGCACCCATAGTCTCAGCTACTTGGGAGGCTGAGGCAAGAGAATGGCTTAAGCCCAAGAGTTTGAGGTTGCTGTGAGCTGTGACACCACAGCACTCTACTGAGGGCAACATAGTGAGATTCTGTCTCTTAAAAAAAAAAAAAATGTTTGTTCATGTCTTTGGCCCACATTTTAATAGGGTTCTTTTCTTTTCTTTTCTTGCTGATTTAAGTTCCTTGTAGATTCTGGATATTAGTCCTTTGTCAGATGTATAGTTGGAGAATATTTTTTCCCCGCTCTGTAGATTGTTTATTTAATCTGTTGATGATTTCTTTTGCTGTGCTGAAACATTTTAGTTCAATTAAGTCTCATTTATTTATTTTTATTGCTGCTATATTTGCTCTTGGGAATCTTAATTATAAATTGGTAAAGTCTAGAAAAGTTTTTCCAAAGATATATTCTAGAACTTTTATGGTTTCGGGACTTACATTTAAGCTGTTAATACACCTTGCATTAATTTTTGTGTATGGTAAGAGATAGAAATGGAATTTTTTTCTGCACATGACTATTCATTTTTCTCAGTACCATTTATTGAATAGGACATTCTTTCCCCAGTGTATTTTTTTTTCTGTTTTGTTAAAAATTAGTTGACTGTAGTTACATAGTTTTATTTCTATGTTTGTTTTCTATTCTGTTCCATTGATCTATGTGTCTACTTTTATACCAGAAGCATACTTTTTGGCTACCATAGCCTTGGAGGATAATTTAAAGTCAGGCAATGTGATACCTCCAGATTTGTTCTTTTTGCTTATGATTGCTTTGGCTATTTGAGCTCTTTTTTGATTACACATGAAATATATGATTGTTTTTTCTAATTCTGCAAAAAGTGATCTTGGTATTTTGATGGGGATTGCATTGAATCTGTCTGTAAATCGCTTTAGACAGTATGAACATGCTGACAATACTGATTTCTCCAATCCATGAGCATGGGATACTTTTCAATTTGTTTGTGAGATCTGGGATTTCTTTCATCAGTGTTCCATAGTTCTCCATGTAGAGATCTTTCACCTCCTTGGTTAGGCATATTCCCAGGTATTTATTTTATTTTATTTTATTTTGCAGTTCTTGAAAATGGTGTTGAGTTCTTGATTTGATTCTTAGATTCGCCATTACAGGGAATCCCTGGATCACAAACAAGATAATCTACATGTTGGATGAATAAATTAATCAAGAAAATGTAATAAAATGATCATCTGCATGCAGTTGATACCTCCTTTTGGCAGTATAAATCTAAGTAATTAAAACTTATTTGTTAAGTAGATTTATAGGTAGATTTACCTGCTACCTGTAATAGCCTCTATTTGTGTGAGTCATATATCAGTTGAATGTTTATAATTTGGGGATTTACTCTAATTATGTATTACTAAGTGTGAGTTGTACGTAAGTTGGATGTTTATAACTCAGAGACTGCTGTATTAGCAGTTGGACTGATTGTGTATATTAGTTTTGTAACCTGAAAATTTACTGAATTTATCAATGCTAAGCGTATTCTAGAGAGGCTTTAGGATCTTTTTAGATGTAAGAGTCTATCACTGGCAAGCAGGGATAGTTTGAACTCTTTTTTTCTGATTTGGATGCCCTTCATTTCTTTCTCTTGCCTGATTGCTTTGCCTAGGACTTCTAGCACTGTGTTGGAAGTGGTATAAGTGGTCTTGTCTTGTTCTAGTTCTTACAGGGAATGCTTTCAACTTTTCCCAAGTCAGTATGATATTGGCTATGGGTTTGTCATGTATGGCTTTTATAATTTTGAGATATAGATGTACATTCCTTCTATGCATAGTTTGTTAAGAGTTTTTATCATGAAAGGATGCTGGCTTTTATTGAATGCATTGTCTGCTTTTATTGAGATGATCATAGAGTTTTAGTTTCTTAATTCTGCTCATACGGTGAATCACACTTATTGAATTGCATATGTTGAATCCTCCTTGAATCTCTGAGATGAAATCATTTGATTGTGGTGACTTATCTTTATGATGTGTTTTTGGATTCAGTTTCAAGATCAATAATATTGAGCAAGATTTAAAGTCAAAATTGGCAATCTGCCACTATAAGCAGATCACCTAATTTTGTAAAGAAGTTTTTATTAGACTGAAGAATAGTGATAAAGTTTAAGACCTTGTATAATATTCACAATAAAACTGGAGTTTTCTACAAGAAAGCTGGAAATGTTCGCCCCTGAGCAGTCACTAGTGGCTGGCAGCACTTGTCAGCTCCTGGTGTGTTTTTGCTTGTTCTGCTTTGTCTCCTCTTGCTGAAGGACAACACATGAGAGGAGAATCATGTGGTAGTTAGGAGTTACCAGGGCTGTCTGGAAGAGGTAAAATTTTTAAACTAACACTTAACCAAACAGTTAAACTAGTTTATGCTTCAACAAATTCAGAAATGGCATTTTCCAAGCAGTTAACATTCATTTTAAGTTGAGCAAAGGGGAGATTATTTTTCAATTATTTTCATTCAACTTAAACAAGAAATAGAAAAAAGCCCAGAAGCTACTATGTGAAGAAACTAAATGAGAATGCAGCTAAATTAGTGAAATACCCCAGAGTGCACGGCAGTCAGGCCCTGGGGTGATGTTACATGAGTTTCTTTAAACTTCTAAAATCACTTCTGTTTCCATAATCATTTTCTAGTAAGTCACATACAGCATATAGATCTCAATTTTAGACACCTTTAGCTAAGAAATATCAATTGATTTGTGACTCATCTGTCGTGTGTGGATTAGTTCTGCTCTTAATTTTGCTGGACCATGAGAGCAAGAAAAACCAGAGAGGCTAATATGTATGAGACCTGGTTTCCTCCCATGTTAGAGGGCTCAACCATGAGAGATACTAACAAATAAGTTTTAATTACTTAGATTTATACTGCCAAAAGGAGGTATCAACTGCATGCAGATGATCATTTTATTACATTTTCTTGATTAATTTATTCATCCAACATTCAACAAATGATTTTTTAGTACAAATGATTTTTTAGTATTATTATATGTCAGGTTCTGTCCTGGGTGCACAGGTAATTGAATAGTGAAGGAAACTGATCTGTGCCCTCATGCAGCTATGGAGTTTGAACATAATGGCAATTAAGTTAATATGATTCAAAGGTCAGAGTTACACCCACTGTGGCACTGTGGGGTTTTTTTAAATAAGTTATCCTTTTTATTTTTTCACTTGGTTTGGCTTTAATCTTTATTTCAATAGTTTAGACTGTTCATTAAAAAAATTACATTGGTTTTATTTATAATAATCAAGTATCAATGCATAGTGTTTTAACTGCTTATAGTTGAAAAATTGTACAAACTGAAAATCTATTCTAAAAAAAAAATTCAATTTATAGAAGCAGAGATTAAAAGGATGGTTAACAGATGCTGGAGGAAGGGGAATTACTCAGATGGCCAAAGGATACAAAATTTCAGCCAAATAAGAGGAATAATTTTAAGGATTTATTACACATCATGGTGAATATAGTTAATAAGAACATATTATATATTTAAAAATTGTTAAAATGGGCAGCACCTGTAGCTCAGTGGGTAGGGCACAAGCCAAATACACTGAGGTTGGCAGGTTCAAACCCGATTCAGGCCAGCTAAAACAATAGTGACAACTGCAAAGACAACCCAGAAACAGCGGGGCGTTGTGGTGAGCACCTGTAGTCCCAGTTACTTGGGAGGCTGAGGCAAGAGAATTGCTTAAGCCCAAGAGTTTGAGGTTGCTGTGAGCTATGACACCATGGCACCCTACGGAGGGCAACATAGTGAGACTCTGTCTCAAAAAAAAAACCTGTTAAAATGTAGATTTTATGTGTTCTCACCACACACACAAAAAAGTAGGTAAGGTAGGGCAGTGCCTGTGACTCAGTGGAGTAGGACACCGGCCCCATATGCTGGAGCCCTGGCCAAGAACTGCAAAAAAAAAAAAAAAAGTAGGTAAGGTAATATATAAGTTAAACTATTTTATTCATCCACTCTCCAATGTTTACACATATCAAAACATCGTGTCATATCTCATAGCTACATATAATTTTTACTTGCCAATTAAATAAGTAAATTTTTAAAAATAATGAAAAATGGATAAAATTATTTTACTAAAAGAATGCTCATTGTAGTTTTATTAGAGCATGATTTAATCCATATATTGAATGTTTTCTGCAGTGATCAGGTAGTGCTTTTGTCAGAAAAATATTACTTTTTATTTTTTTAAATTTAGTTTCTTATATTGTCCATAAAAAATTAGGTCATGAATAAATAAGTACAAAATTTGGTTCTAAAATAAGGTTTTATTGATCCTAGAAGTCTACAAGCATAGATATAACATAATTAAACCAAATTATGCAATCAATTGCTGCCTCTTTGACTGAAAAATTAGGACATTTTCTAAAGCAATGAACTGGAGAAAAACCTTTTGGTGTAATATTCCTTGGGTAATCAAGCTTTAAGATAGTCTTTTCTGGCATGCAATTATAAAATATTTTCATATGAAGAAACAATAATCTGTAAAAAGCAAGCTTTCTGATGTCTAAAATGAAATGCTATTACATCATGACATCTGTCCCGAATTTAAGAATTGCCCTGGATGAATAGTCAAATCCTTTACAGTTAATGCTTTCCTGGAGAGAGCTGCAAACAAAAAAGCAGGAAAAGAAATGAAATCAAGTTAAATACTAAGACACAAATTCACATCGCCTATCTGACTGGTGAAATTAGAAAGTATTGTTAAGAATACGTCTATCTTTTAAAAAGGTGAGGAGGATAAAGGTACTTGTCAATGCATCAGGCACACGGTCAGTCTTTCCTGAATGCTATATACAAGTGCACTGTTTTGTGAGTCAGTGTACCGTAGGTTTGATAATATTAGTGAACAAAGGAATAACAGAATACACCGTGGTTTCTACATGTCCAGAAATGTGGATGTTGCTAACAAGAAATATTTTGAGCTCATTTATTTTTGGCAAGTTACTTGAGGTTGAAGAAAAAATTTCCTCATTTTCATTTCAGTTTAGGGTTTGCTACACTGGTTGCTAATATCTGAATTTTAGAAAAAGAAACTTGAAGAAAATTTCTTTTGCAAAGGTAAATAATGCACAGGATAGTCACTGAAAAATCCATTGCTAATGTAGCTAAAAAACTGAATATCTTGAAATGTCTTTTAGGATCATGATTCTATAAGTCCATGTTAGAGTATGTTTATCCATCTATTTTACATTAAACAAATATTTTCTGAACACCTTTGTGTCCATACATTGTTCTGGACATGGGGGAAATTGGAAAGGAAATAAAATAGACAAGATCTTGCCCTTTGAGAGCTAGATTATGCACACATTTTGGTAAATATTTTAGGGGAAATTAATAGGAAGCTGAATAGAGAATAATCAGAAAGGGGAGAATTGGTTTTTGATAAAAAAAAAAAAGCCAAAGAGATGAAATTTAAGTTTTAAAGGCTAAGCAGGAGCCTATGGGGATTGCTCAAAGGCAACTGGGAAAAGATAAGGTCAGAAAAGTCGAAGCAGACAGGAGTGGGATCTCTGCATTCTCATAAATTAGATGCCTTTATTCCTTCCATGTCATGAATCCCTTCAAATATCAAGTGAAAGTTATGGACTTTCATCCCCTCAGAAAATATATATGAAAAATGTATGTAAAATTTTGCATACAATTTTAGAGGTTTCACAGAGTTCCATTCATGTGTAGATTGTATTTGGTACAAAAGACCCAGCCCATTCCATTTGAGTGAAACACTTTCCTTGGCTCCATCTTTCCCTATCCCACACTGAGAAACCTGGGGGAAATCTCTCCCTGGAGAATCCTGAAAGTTTCCCTCAGTTCCTTAACATACAGGCACATAACCAAAGGCACAGCAGAAGAAAATTTTAGTTAATGGTGTAGAAAAATTCATCGATCTTTTCCTTCATTAAGTTATGATTTCTCAATAACCTTACCAGGTCTAACCATGAGTCTTCCCCCAATAACATGTGGGGTCCTAGTTGGGGAACTTCTAATCCTTCCTGTTCTACTTTTTCTGTTGCTCAGGGACAAACCCTGATCTTCAGGCCTCTGTTCTTTGTGTAGATACCCCTACTCTCCTGGACGCTTGAATTTATGTTGGCTGAGGATGTGTGGAAGTCCTCACCCAGGCATTTCAGCACCTCACTACTGAGATAAGATGCCAGAGCAGGGCTACCCCTGCCCAAGGGAAAGTCTCGAGTGCCCTCAGTGTGGAGCCTCAGCCTCCATTCCTACCCCAATCTGTGTCCTCTGCTTATGACTGGGACTAGACAGCCTTCACATTTCCTGAAGGGGAACATTGTTAATGAAAGTCCTGAGCTCAGAATTGTTTCTCTGACTTATTTTTTCAAATGCCTACTTAGGCTAGTTAGACTACTAAAAATACCAGCTTTGAAATCTTATTACAGAAAACAAAAGCAATATGAAGTTACTACAAGATGCATGAAAATTTCCTATACCAGTCTGCTGCTGAAGTCTATATTCTAGAGAAATAAAGTAGTTTTGACAGTGCTGTAAAATTCATAGTAATAGTCCTAATGCACAAATAGCATTTCATTGATTGTTCATTCACCCATGGGCTCTGTCCTAGTATGGGACTTCACTTTGACGTGTCCTATAGGGTGCCAGGGTAGGTTGGATTGTTGATGTCCTAATTCCAGTACCTATGACTGTGACCTTATTTGGAAATAGAGTTTTTGGAAAGGGGTCTATTTCCAAATTAAAAATGAGGTTACACTGGATTAGGATGGCCCTAACCCAATGACCAGTGTCCTTATAACAGAGAAATTAGGACAAAGACTTACAAAGGCAGAGACTGGAGTGATGGGTCCACAAGCCAACAAAGACCAAGGATTGGTGACGGCCAACAGAAGATAGCAGAGAGACATGGAACCAGGTTCTTTCTGAGAGCTCCTAGGAGGAACCAATCCAGCTGACACTTTGTGAATTTCCGGCCTTGTGAACCATAAGAAAATAAATTGTTTGAAGCCATCTCGTTTGTGGTACTTTGTTTTAATAGCCCTAGAAAACTAAAATAGGAGCCAACAGGCCAAATATGAGGGGAAGGTCACACAGGGTATTTTCTTTATTATAAGATGCAGAATGTCATTTTTTTAAAGAGAGTATAAAAAATATAAAATAGGTGTGCATTACTTCACTGGAAAGTTAAAAGCAGCTAATAGCCCCTTCAGTTCTTGAAATTCTGTAATTTTCTGACTCTTAGACCACAAACCATATGCAGTCAGGCAATTATCTATGCATTTGGGTTCTCATGAACTAGCCTTGGAACCTAAGCTGGGAAGCCTTCATTAATGCACCCTGGTGAAACGTTATGTGGAGATTTCTTTATATCAAAGGAGAGTTTAGGCCTGGTTTATCCACTGTGCCTGTGAAAATTGAGTGCAACAAAATTTCAGGTATTGCACAAACATGACTTCTCTGTTCATATAATTTTGTTTTTATCAGCAACCAAATACTTAAAGTACTTTAAAACAGTGAAGTCTTCTTTCTATTTTGGGATACATGAATTTGTAATATAAATTTTTTAAACCAAGAAAAACTGCGATGTGATTTCAACAACATTTTCACCTTGAACCAAATAAAAGTGACTCAGTATTTTCTTGTGGAGATATGCTCCTACAAATTGAAAAGTTTAAAACACAAACCTTGAGTTTTTAAAGACAAACAGAAAAGGTCTCACCCCACAACCGACCACCACAGAAAATGTTGACATAGCAGAAGATGTCAAAGGAGAAAAATGTTAACCTTTTAAAAAAAATCCTCTTCATTTCCCACAGACTTAAAGAGCCTTTCCATTTTAAAGAAAATTTCTTTCCTATCTTTTCATAGCAGGAAAGAATATAAATCAATCTGGCATTGCCTAATAAAAACCAGACTTGCAATAAACCGTCTCCACTAAACAGGAGCAACAAAGGTGTGAAATTATCTCCCTTCTCCAGCGCTGCTTTTCCTTCAAGAGCCACAGAGCATAAATAATAGAGACTACTAACAGTCAAAGGTTGCTCAACAGGGACCGAAATGAGCTATAATGTTAAGTGTCCTCTCCTCTGATCCAGTGCAATAGAGCAGAGTGGCAGGGCCACTGGGCCACTGCACAGCTCCAGGGGCACCTTTCCCATCGTACAGTTCTGTTTGCGACGTCTCTGCAGAATAGTCCCAAGCCAACCTCTGGAGCAAGTGAAAGGGAGCCAATACGGTTTTATGACCTCCTAGCCACATCACCTTAGTGAGTAACATAACCACCCATGCCTTAGCTTCCTTCTATTGAACAGGATAGTAATGTTACCTACTTTATGGGGTTGCGAAAGGGCATAAAAGAATGTAAGGAACCAGAACACAGTAGAAAGAAATTATATGTGGTTAATATGTACACGTTTAGAATATGCTAAATGAGAAAAAATTAAACTTCCCTTCTGGGTTTCTCCTCTGCAAGTACATTCATATGATTTGTCCCCACTCCACTTTTGATATTCTCATGTATTTTATTTGCAAAACATAAACAGGTAACTCTTAAAGTTAAGAGTCTTCTGTGCCTTCCATAGAAGAGTGCTGCTGTCTCAGCTACTGAGGCAGATAGAGATTCAGCTTTCAATTTGCAGTCAGCAGTGTGAGGCATTCAGACCTCTGCGTTGATACTGTGTCAGTGGCCTAGAGAAGCCCCACACAGCAGAAGTGGGAGCATTTGTGTCAGCTCACCAGTGGATTAACCTCTGAGGAGTTAGTGACCTCCTCACCCAGACACTAGGGCTTGTTGGCCAAAGAACCAAAAGTCTTGGGGAGGCTGCTGTTCCCCCCAAACACTGAGCCTGAAGGAATACACTAATTGCAGCTAGATCAAATGTTTTACTTTAACCACAAATCAACACAAAAGAAGAAAGTTGATGCTAGGTGCCTCCCTTAAATGCCAATTAGTGCATCAGTGATCTTGGATCAAAGCTGTTGAGCCATATCAGTTTTCAGATAGTTCTGGAAGATGGAACTATCTTAGTGCAGGAAGTTCTCTGAGTATGTCATCCATTAGATCTAGGGAATTTGTCAACTATATAAGGGTTTCTTACATTAAGTCACAGTAAATGTTTTAACTTTTGGAATGAATGTTTTTTGTCTTCATTCACCTTCGTCTGACCCAAAGTAAGATTAGTCTTATTTTGGAAGTGTTAAGATTAGGTCTTAGCTTTGGTAGGAATGAAACAAACAAAAATTTTAGTGAACTCATGACTATTTGGAATGATACGTCTTTGGAGATGATTCAATGTGTCATTTTTATAGTCGGTGCTGTGTATCCTAATAAACATCCTGGAAGATGTGTTTAGATAAAAATTGCAAGAAAACATTATCTCAGGATGAAATTCTAATACTTGTTACTTCCCACCAACCACAAGCTCATTAAGTGAGATTTCATTTGTCAGTCAAGGATGACTTTTACAATTCAAGTCTAAAATTATTTTTGAAACCCATTGGAATAGTGCTTGCTGAAGACATGTAATTGATTAAAATGTTACAAGGTGCCTTATGAAATCTTACAGCTTTGCTGTGTGTGCTGTCAATGTCTTTTTTAAAAGAAAAAAACATCAGTTCAGAAAGACATCTCTGGTCACTAAGAAGGGTCCTCCTGACCTACAAAATAGTGAAAAACAACTACCCTATGTTTGTGAAATAAGAATTTATTGGAATTGTGCATTAACCTGGTCATATGAATATGTTCCATGTGTGCTTTGGTGTGTGCTCTTTGTCAAATGAAGGATAATGTTTCCATAATGAGTTGCACATAAACTAGCAATTATACTCATTCAGTTATTCCCAAAGTTGAAAATGTACCATGATAGACAATAAAAGCTAATGCTATACCATAGACTTCAGAAAAGAATTTATATATCTGTATAAACAAATATCATAATTATCCAAAACCACTTTTATGAAAATGTCCAGTCAAAAAAAGTTCTACATTGAAGTGTTTATCATTTTACAAGGTATTTTAATTTATTTCCAATGCTTCCTTTTTATGCAATATTCTTCAACCTTTTAAAGGAAACATTTCCTATAAAATTTTTGCAGAATTACATTTACGGACAAAATGATTTTTAAATGCCATTAAACCAATTGAAAAGAAAATTTTTCACACTGCATCGGGCATCCTTTTCTAAATGATGGAGCCTAGATATAAAACTAACTTAACTCCATTGAAATTCTACTTGAAAAGTGTAAGGTTTCAAAGGCTTTTCTGAAAATTGTGTCTCTGTATTATGACTACCATCAAGAATGACATTGAATGCTTTCCACGTACCAGACACGATGTCAAGTGTTTTACATAGTATTTTGATATCTCCATTTTGAATTTGCCAAAAAAATGCATGCAAATGTCATAAGTAAGTTCCTCTGGTATTCAGTTAGTGGCATTTGAAACACAAGTTCTTACTTAGGCCTATGTCCTGAAGTCATTAGGACTGCTTTTCAGTGTCTCAAGTGAAAGCTTTGATGTGTTGATTTTAAGTTGCAGATGTGAAAACAATTGAAGCATAAAATCTCTTGATACCCAACATGATCTGAAAATTTAACTTTTTTTTTCTAAAAGGTAATGGAAATTCAAAGCTTTCATGAAGACAGGAACATTTGACACATTTGCCCTGTTCATAAGGAGACCAAGGTGGTGGTTAGGTTTCAGGTTTCTGCTTTGTTCCTAGTGCTGTTCTGCCTCAAAGCTTCCATTATGTTTCTCAGGATCCCAAATGCAGCCTTCTGAGTGTCCCTTCTGCCCTTCTATTTTTAATGATTCTGACATGCACAATTCAGGCTGCAGCCTCCCCTCTCCTGAGTTCCATTCCCTGACTCCAGCTGTTTCCTGCGAACCTCCACTACATGTATCACCAGCACCATATCCTAAATAAGTCCAAATGAAATTCACCATCGCTCTTCAAACCTACTTTTCTTCTCCAGAATTCTATCCTTTTTGATCGATGCTATCTTTACCCACCAAATCTCCCAAATTGAGCACAACAGTGTCATTGTTCCCTCACCCAATTACTTAAATTCCACAATTGATTATGACATCTTATATTCTTGCATCCAAGGAATTTGTTTCTTGCATTCACGTATCTTTATATCTATCCTGGTTCAAGCCCTTAACATTCCCTCTCAGGTCTCTTACGGTAGAATCCTGGATGATTTCTAGTTCTTGCTCTCTAGCTAATTCTCTAAATAGTAGGCTCAGTGATTTTTCTAAAGAGCGGAACTATTCATGTCACTCTGCTCCACAAAAGCTTCCGCAACTTTTCACTGACCACAAGATCTAAATTCCTTTTCAGGGGTTACAAGACACTATGCAACTCATCTTCTCCCTGAAGTTCTATGTGTCTACTTTACTATTTATAGCAAATAAATAAGCATATGGTAGACCCCAACCCAGATGCTCCTTCATATTAAAGCCTGTGTTCACTGTATTTCCTTGGCCTGAAATTGTCTCCATTAAACCTCTGCTGAAAATGTCTTATTCTCTTGATGACACCTCTTCTTTGAAGCCCTCCCGTACTCCCGTATCTTTCCACACATCTTCCCTGCTCTTCCATAACTCTTTGGATGTGCTTTCCTAAAGCTTTAATTATATATATTGTGTCATAATATTCTGATGTCTCTTTCTCTTTCTCCACTATGACTTTCTAAAAAGCAATAGGTGTTTTAATTATCTTTGTACTCATAATAGTTACTTAGGTGCTAAACTTTTGAAAATGTCAGATTTCTCATTTTTTTACAACAATAAAATCAGTTCAAACTACATACATTTTTGAAGAAGGAAGATTTTATCCCTCTCTTAATTTTACTTTAATTTCTACAAAGTGAATAAACAATTGCATTTGACTGTTATCTGTACCTTAAGCATGCCAAGTATATACAAATAAGCAGGTTTTTAAAATATTTCTGCTAATCAAACACTACTAAAATTAAAATAAGTGAGAGTAGAAATGTTACTTTTTGTATTTGGCTCACTGGTTAAGTTAGCTTGCCCTGAGTGTTGTTGACAATTGGGAACATTATTCAATTTATTAAGTCTATATATGGCATACATCTGCAGATTTTTCAAAATGCTAACAGGATAGAAACGAAAGTATAGATTTAGCATTGAAATCAACATGTACACATATAGTTTAAAATCTCTGTAAAAATATTTAACAAACACATCAAACTTTTTTCTCATCACAATACTGTCATTGGCAGCAACAATAGCAGACAACTGACAGGGTTAGTACTATGACAATTGAACTAAAATTTTTAGAGGGCAGAGAAGACTTTCATTGCAGACCATTACATGGTGGTCCAAGCCTGTAAGGCTCATAGATGTATCTGGAGTGCCAACTCTAGGATGGGCTGATGGAAAATGTCTTTGACTTTAGAAACTTGTTCTCAACTATTCACCCCCACATAACCATTAAGGTTTCAAAACTCTGTATTATTTTGATTATGCCTCTGTGCCTGAAACTCAAAGTTGAGTGCAAGTTCTCTTTGAAACTTCTTAGGTGCTCTGGGAAGTGTCATGACCAGGTTAAACCTTCTCAGAAGGATCATTCTAAAATGTCTACTGTCATTCATAACTCAGGTTTGAGAGAATTGTTTTTAATGGTAGGAAGGATGTAAGCTAGACTTTTGTTTTAAAAGTTCTGAGTCCTTTAAAATGAGAATTTATTCTCCTCTTATATCCATTTGTCCAACAGAAGTGAGGACCTAAGTCAGGACATTCTCCTATACCACTGTCTTGACTTTGTTTTGTGCTGCTATAATAGAAAACCCGAGAACGGGTGGTTTACTATGAACAGAAATGTATTGGCTCATGTTCTGGAGGCTGGGAAGTCCAATATCAAAGTTCTGGCATCTGGCTGCAGCACAACTCTGTGGGGCAAACCAATAACAAACCTACTTGAGATGATGGTGCAAATCTATTTAGGAGAGTGGAATTTTTGTGGCATAAATATCTCTTAAAGGTCCCAGTTCCCAATACTGTCCCAGTGGAAACTAGACTTCAGCTGGAGTTTTGGTGAGGACAAACATTCAAAACATTCTAAAGTGCTCTGGCACTGTTCTGAAAGAAATAAATAAGAACTTCTACATGGTAAAACTGTGTAAGGTTACTCACCTGGTAGCTTTTGTTCAGATCTTCTGAAGTACTGGCCATACTTTTTAAAAACAAGTGTTTATATGCACATGTTATTTATGAATTTATTTTACTGCTTTCCTGCTAAGATGACCTAGAAAATATCATTGTTGCATTTTCTTTTTCTAGAAGACCAGTACAATAAAGTGAGAAAGGGACAAGGGATTGGAAAGTATATCTAAAGGAGTAATTATATGATTGCCCATAAATCTAAATTGAGGCAACAGTGAAGGCAGCAGCAGTGAGGGGACAGTGAAAAAGTCATAGGTCAGTGATATTAGGTCCTGATGGGATCAAAGGAGTGTTGAAGTGAGGATACCAAAGGCAGTGAGCTGAGCAAAGAGGAGATGACAGTGTCAGAGAGAAGTGTTTGGAATTGCAATTATAGACACTTACATTGCAGCTCTTACATAAATACTGTAATTGGAGAAAAACTTTTTTCCCTCCTCTGATATGAAAAGAAAGCTCAACTACTGGCCCCTTTCTGTGTCTTAATTCACTCTATCCCTGTGCAGGTGATTGACTCACATGAATCATAAATTTGGGAGAATAACCCACGCTTAGCTGAGCTCTGCTGAGAGCACAAATTCTCTTTTGGCCTCTGTTATGTAAACAGGCATGCAGAACCCCAGCTCTGTATTTAGGGGGAGATTGAGGAGGGGCATGGGAAGAGGAGAAGTCAGCTTGACCCAGTGTTGCTAAGGGAAAGGGCGGGGCATCCATCTAATTCCTGGGTTGAAAATCGGATGTTCACATGGCTTGCAAAGCTACAATTCTCTGTTAGAGTTAGGAAAGGGAATTGCTGCTGAGAATTTGAAACTCTAAGGTGACTCTATACTAGAATAGATGATTCTAGGAGTGGTAGCATCACCAGCTACAAATTTTCAATTAAGGAGAACAAACTTAAGAGCCAAATATGTAAAGTGAGAAACTACAGATGAAAGAACCCTCTCCCAGAAATTAAAGAGCTAAATAAGACTGTTCTGAAGCTGAAAGGTGGCAGTAAGATGTACTACAAAAACAGTCATAAATTCATCATTTAGGTTTAGTACATACTCATGAAATACTGGAAAAACAAGATTTTAGAGCAGTGGTTCTCAACCTTCCTAATGCCGCAACCCTTTAATACAGTTCCTTATGTTGTGGTGACCCCCAACCATAAAATTATTTTCCTTGCTATTTCATAACTGTAATTTTGCTACTGTTATGAATCGTAATATAAATATCTGATATGCAGGAGGTATTTAGGGGACTCCTGTGAAAGGGTCGTTCAAGACCCTTTCAGGTTGAGAAAGGTTGAGAACCGCTGTGTTAGAGTATAACGAAGATTCCACTTCTACCTTTGCCCTTTGCTTGTAAACTTCTTAAAATCTTGTCTGTTACATAAAATAGGATGTTGATGCCAAACTTGCCAGGATATTATAAACCATTTATTTCTAATAAATGTGTCTGTCAATGTATTGCAGCACCTTGTGTTTATAAGGTAATCACTAAATTGTAGATAACAATGGAAGCTGGAAGATGTCCCCTTATAAATGGGAATAGTAATAGGGAGGGATTGAAAATAATGATGTCATGATTTAAAACCATGTGGGAAATGTTCCTCAATCACATGTACTTTGTTCATGACACAGGGGGAGTTTAGTTTGGTCCCACAACTAACTGTGGACAATGTGGACAAAGTGGAGCCTCCTGAAAGAAGGGAAAGCTGGTGTTTGTGATCCTGGGTAGATAAGCCTGGAGAACATAACCCAAGACTTCACAGCTTATAGGAGATCTGAGAGTATATCTAGCTTTGATTTAAAATCTAAATAGGACAAAACATGAATTTTGTCTCAAGCTTTAATTTTTATTTTATTAATCTTTATTAACAGATATACCTTAGTCTTCTCTAAAAAATAAATAAATTGTGAGTTGCTAAGATCCTTTCAAAAGCACTTATCTAAATCAAAGCATCTTTAAGCAAGTCCATTCCAAGTTTTGATAATTTCCATCTCCTAATATTTACCTATGTCAAATAATTTAAATTAGAAATTTAAATAGCCTGGTAGGACAAATGTTGGTAACCATGTGTAAAATAAATATTATCACAAAAACAATAAGCATTTTGACACTTCTTGTTGCATGCCTAATAAGAACACCATTCTTGGCACAGGAAATACAGGACACAGGCCTTTTTTATGCTGTTTTTTTTTTTTTTTGGTTTCTCTTTGGAGGCGAAGATCCAATTCTAAAATGATGTACTCAAGACTCAAAGATTGATTGGAGAATTGTGCCCAATTATGGAGACCCATCCAAAGCAGAATGGGGACTCACTTCCAGAGCCATGGGCCCAGATCACAGTCCAACTCTTCAGGTTCTTTGGTTAGTTACCTTCTAACTCTGTGCCTCAATGTTTTGGTCTAAAAGATGAATAAACACTGAGCACAAGAGGTAGGAAATTAGTATGAAGAGTAAATTTAAACTAGATAGCAAAAGCAACCAACTTTGAAAATATAAACTAGTGACAGTGTTTGCCTTATGCCTTGAAGATTTTTGTTATCAAGAGAGTTGGTTTAATTCATATTTTATCCCATCTTCCTTTTAATGACTAAAAAGGGTTTTTTCCACTTTTGACTTTTTTCTTGCTTTTGCTTTTTTGTTTTCTACTCTACAGTAGAAATTATTTAGGTGGTAGATATTGCCTTTTTACTAAAGTAGAAAGGAAAATGATAAACACATTTAATTTTGTGGGGGAGACATGGTCTCACTCTGTTGCCAGGGCTAGGGGCATCACCTTAATTCACTGCAACCTCAGACTTCTGGGCTCAAGGGTCTCACAACAGGGCATGAGGAGGGAGAGTTGACCTGAGTGGAAATGATGGGAAGTGGAGAAATAAAGCCATGAAAGACAAGGAGAGAAACAAAGACAGACAGGAGACAAGGGATAGGATGGTGTCGGGAGGACTGATGCAGCTGATGGCTGCAGCCAGCACCTAAACCATGGAAACAGCTTTATTTACACAGTATCTTAACAAGGTTGTACAAATCTTAGCACATGAGGTAGAGCTCAACCTTAAAGAGGAAAAAGTGTGTACTTGCTGATAACAAGGAAAGTATGCCTGGGCTACATGACTTCTGGCAGGTGGAAAGAATGTTGTTAAAGGAGGAGAAGTCGTTGGGGGTCACTCTCTGAGCATTTCCCAGGCTGTGGGGGCCCCGCCACCCACAGCCTTCTCCCCACACAAGGGATTCCCCTGTCTTACCCTAAAAAGCGGCTGAGACACTAAGTACACCCCACTGTGCCTGGATATTTATTGTTTGTTGAGACAAGATCTCATTATGTTACTCAAGCTGTTCTTGAACTCTTAGCCTCAAGCAATTCTTCTGCCTCAGCACCCAAAAGTTCTAGGATTACAGGCATGAGCCACTATACCCAGACTTATCACCTAAAAGTTATCTCCAGATTTATTTTAACTAATCCCTCTCCAAGGAGTTCCTCTAGAACCTGAGCACAGCTTTCCCAAGGAATGTTATTGACTGTCTCTCAGGAACAAAGCACACCCTTTTGACACAAACTTTGAGTTTGTTCAGGTTACACAGGTATGCAATCTTTTCTTTTTGAGACTGAGTCTCACTATGTCACCCTCAGTAGGGTGCTATGGTGTCATAGCTCATAGCAACCTCAAACTCTTGGGCTTGAGCTATTCTCTTGCCTCCTCCTTCCAAGTAGCTGGGACTACAGGCACCGGCCACAACGTCTGGATATTTTCTTTTTGTTGTTGTAGTTGTTATTGTTGTTTGGCAGGCCCGGGCTGGGTTTGAATCCACCACCCTTAGTGTATGTGGCTGGCACCCTAGCTGCTGAGCTACAGGCACTGAGCCCATATGCAACCATTTTATAACAAGAACCCTTTCTGTGTTGGCAGCCAGTAAACAAAAACAAATTATGGAGATTCAGATAAATTTGGAGTGCTTTCTTTACAGAATGACTTGCCATAGAATTTCTCCTACCAATTCTGCTGCAGGTGATCAAACACATTTTAAAAAATTGTCACCTGCTACATATAACACCCTTTGTGAGGTCATAAAGGAGAATGACTAACTGTTCCCAAGGAATTGCAGTTAGGATGGGATAGAGCTATATAAACGATTAACTGTGATTCAATCTTTAAATCAATTTAAAATAGGGGTGCAAGTAACATGTTATAAACATGGAGAGAAGGCAGTAATGCATTCTGATTAAAATATGAGTGAAGATTCAGCAGTTTTAATTTTCTTCATTAACATACCAGAGGAAGCATTTGGATAAAAGGTGCAACAGACTGTCTTAGTGGCCCACTCTGATCCCCTGCTATCTTCTACTGGTTTGGTTGATGCTCCCAAACCTTTGTTGTGAGGTATGTTGGCCAACGGTTTGTAAGACCAGCCTTCTCTGACGGAGTTCCCTGGGTGACTGAAGCTCTCTTGCCCCTGCTTACCTCATTGACAATGGTCAGTGATTGATTGAATGAGAAAAGCCCCACCTCCTCATCTCAAGGTGGGACAGTATCTATGGCGCAATTTACATTCCCCATTGGGTCATGCTGGTACATGCTGTGCCGTAGCCAGCCCTTCCCCTGCTCTTTCTGTTTCCCTCACTTACATCATGCCATAGATAGGTGCAGTTCCCGGCTGCATCTGCTGGAACCAGGAAACTGTGTGCAGGCGTGATGCTGGGGTGCAAAATGATGCACCCTAAGGCTGGATAAAGCAGAGTTTATTAATACTGAGGCATTCCTGGGAGACAGAATCGCATGCCCTGGCAAGAATCCTGATGACCTGCTGGGAAGGCCCACAGGAGCTTAGAAAATCGTTAGCGCCCATTAAAAGAATAGCAATCTTAGAATTGCGTTGGGTGGGGATAGAAAGGGATCAAAGACTCAGGGGAGCAGGTCTATTATATAAGTCCCAGAACTCACAGCAGACTGCATTTCTCAGAAAGCCTGGAGGACTTTCTTTCACTTGGTGAGTCTCACTACTGGCAGCAACGATTTGATCCAGAGAGTCTTGGGTGAGGACCTGCATCACACAGTTCTGTTCCCTGGTCAGCCCAGTGATCTCAGAGTGGGAGATTAGGGACTTGGCATATAAACATGAGACTCTGGAAGTGGCACAGAGCAGAACCTCTACATGAGTGTGAAAGCTCTTACCCACTGGGAAGACAAACATTGTAAATGGTACTGAGTGTACCATAACAAGAGCAGTTACAGCCAGAGTGGTTGCAGCCTTGAGAATCAGTGCTTCTGTTCTTCTGTCACAGAGGGAGGATTTGGAGCCACTGACACATGGTGCGTTGGGAGGGAGCATAATGTTGGCCCCAGAGAAAGGTGCTCTGTAGCGATGAAAATATGGTTCTCCTCCTGGCAACATCTGTCACCTTTGCTTATGCCCAAAGTGTGGTTACTGTTGCTTTTTTCAGAACATACTTGGGATTTTCATTTTAGGCAAGATATCACATACACATCGCCCATCAACTCTCTTACAGCATTTGCTGAGACATATGGGAAGAGGAGTGGGGAGCAGAATATCGCTGGGAAAAGTAACAGAAGAGCAGAGCCCAGATCAGTTCTCATCAGTTAAACCAGAGTTCACCCAGAACGGAGTCCTAGGAACAAGAATGTTGGCAAAATATAAGAACTGTTGGTCATTCTTATCCAACTGCTGCAATGCTGCTGTTTGAAGATTATATAAGTCTTTGCAATAAATATAAAATAAAGTACTCAAGTTTTGCACACACTAACAGCTTCACTCCAACTATTGTGCTGTTTGTATGCCTTTAACTTTCATTAAACCTTTCAAGTTAATATTTTCTATTTGAAATCCATTGGGTCTATTGTCTTTTTAAAAAAATGAAACTGAGAAAAGCTGATTGGATTTAACTTGATTCATTACTGGGTTTTCTTGTTAGAGTAAAGCAGCCACAAAATAACACCACGATCCTCTGTGATGGTGGGCTGCCCATCTAGCCTCTCTCTGAGAGATACAGCTTAGTCATCTGAGATAACTAAAAAGCTTTATTCCCCGGCTGTTCTCTATTCTGGCATTTACCTTTCCTCATTCATCCAGGTCAGCATGATGATGCCACGGGTGGTCAGAGCAGAGGCCCCTGAAGGTGGGCTACATCTAAAGTTGAGTGATTATCTCTTCTCCCCATAGGAAAACTCAGATTTTTTCCCTCAGAACTTTGTTTATATAATGATCCTTTTGGATCTAGGCATAACTGACCAGCCCCATGACACAGCTGACTAGCCTCATGGCACAGCTGACCAGCCCTATGGCACAGCTGATCAGCCCCATGGCACAGCTGATCAACCCCAGGGCATAGCTGACCAGCCTCATGGCACAGCTGACCAGTCCCATGGCACAGCTGACTAGCCTCAGACTGCTCCAATACCAGAGATGGCATTAATGTCAATACATTTTCATCTGTCTATTGGCACTTTTTAGAATGTTTTTCTTTTAATGCCTTCTTTTCAGAGCTCATGACTCAGTCCAAATTAGATCAAAATTAATACATTTATTTCTATTCCCCATATTAAGGAAGACTGGGTATCCCAAAGAAGGGGAAAAACCCTCTAGTTCAAAACAACTAAAAATGCTACAAAAAAAGAAAGAAATACATCTTTAATGCAAAGCTTTGCTTATGAAAAAATGAAGGAAATCCAGAGGCCCAAACCCACACAAAAAAGCACAAACCAGAGAGCTGAGCACACACTGAAGCTGGCAATTTCTCCACAGACTTGGGTTGCATGAATCACAATGATGTTAGAAGACAAATTCAAGACCTAGCTCATATGGAAAGTTGTATTAAAGACCTCGATGAACATGTTTCCAAAAGTCAACACCCTCAATGGATAAAATTCAAGATCAAGCAAATGGGAACACCAGAGGGCACAGGCAGGGAAGTTTATACATCTCAACCTTGGGCAGTTCTAGGTGTCAGGTAGAACTTCCTCCTGAGAATTCATAACCACAAGTTCATACTGATGGAATTCACATTTCTGGGGAGGACTCAATGTCTCAAGCTGAAAATCCAGCTTGAAGTGCTCCTGATTGCCAGTTCGTCTAGGCACCCTGTAGAGCCAAAGGTAAATCCTCGGTAGAGAGGAGCATTTTCTTTTTTTTTTTTTTTTTATTGTTGGGGATTCATTGAGGGTACAATAAGCCAGGTTACACTGATTGCAATTGTTAGGTAAAGTCCCTCTTGCAATCATGTCTTGCCCCCATAAAGTGTGACACACACCAAGGCCCCACCCCCCTCCCTCCTTCCCTCTTTCTGCTTCCCCCCCCATAACCTTAATTGTCATTAATTGTCCTCATATCAAAATTGAGTACATAGGATTCATGCTTCTCCATTCTTGGGATGCTTTGAGAGGAGCATTTTCATGTTAGGCCGCTTAAAATTCTTAAGATTAAATTCAACCCAATGGGCGCTTACCAGGTTGCCGGTGTTTGGGGGATTCAGCGTCAGTCCATGGAAGCCAGTGCCCTGGGCTTTGGGACCCTGGGTAGTCGAGAGAAAGGGAGAGCAACTCGAGAACCCCACAGAGAGGCCACACTTTCAGGGAAAGTACATGCTTGAGGAAAATCTTTCTACCTGAGGCAAAACTTCAGAAAGAACCTAAAACTTCAGAGTGGGGACAAAATGTAACAATAATAGTCTTGAAATTTCTCACTGTCAACTGGCCCACATTTGGGCCTGGGATTCAAATTTAAGTAATTAACAAGATCATGAAAGACCTATGTCAAGAAATTTAATTCAAGTGATCTACCCCAGGTTGGTTTCCCCAGAAACAGCACAGAGGTAAGAGTTTTGGATTATGGTTGTTTATTAGAGATTAAGCCTGTGAAAGAAAGGAAGAGGGAGCAAGATGGAACAGAAGGAAAAGATGAATAGTGGTGCAGGCACAACAAAACGCCAGCCAAAAAGCAGGGAGATACGGAAGAAGTGGTTCTTGTCAAGGAATTCGAGACACATCTGATTTTCTATGTGACTACGTAAAAAAACAACAACAACAACAAAAAAAATCTGTGAATTGCAAGAATGTTTCCTAGTTTGCAAATGCCTATCTTAAATGGTAGGGGACAGAAACATGTACTTAGAAACAAAAGGCAGGCAAAGAAGGTGTCCAGGCTGGGTTTTGGTGACTAATTATAAATGCAGTAATTCAGGCTGTTCATTTGCTTATCAGTCAGCAGCCAATGAGGAAAACATAAACTGTGGGGATGTATTTCTAACAAAGGGATTTAATACAGGGAATTGGTAAGAAATGTGTTACAAAAGCTGGCTGAGCAAAAGAGAGGCAAGGTGTTACCCAAAACCCAGAATACCGTTACCACTGCTGGGGCAAATTCATGAGCCTACACTCAAAACTGATCCTTTTGGAGACATTCAGCCACTGATGCTAAGAAGAAGCTGCCCTTACCAGAGACCCTCCTGCCAACTCTGAGCAGCAGCTGCCACCGAGGCTGCTGGAACCAAGGACACCACAGAAGAACCTGAGATTTCTCACCACTTCCAGAGCCAGAAACTGAAGTGCCTCCCTTCCTCCCGCCATCTACTTTGGCTTCAGAGCCTCCCACCAGCAGCAACTATCTGAAACCCAGCCCTCCAAAGAGTCCAGGAACATGATTTCAGTCTTTCTGTGGAAGAGAGAGATTGTGTCTCAGTATTAGCAGACAGGACTTGCAAACGTACATATTTTTGAAACATGATCTTATTGAAACAGACTTGTATCTTACTATCTCTGGCTTAATACACATAAAAAATGCCCAAGAGAAGAATTGTACATAGTTTCAAGAACAGAAAAGATTTTCTTAGGGAGTAATGCATAATGAAACAGGCAGTTGACTCAGGCTAGCTTTTAAATTCTGTTTACTAGAAAAATAAATAAAAACCAAGTTCATGTGATTTACCATTGAGCTGATCTTCAGAATCAATGGTATTTTCTAATGTGGAACTTTACTTCTCTGTGAAGTAGGAAGCTGAAACACATGATCATTTATTCACCCCTTCAACAGTTTGATTGGCATGGGGGGGGCTATCTTCATTGTTCTGACTTCTATGGATAAGGTGTGAGGACATTATGGCCTCATCTGCAAATTCACACTTGAAGGGGATAGTCTTTTAATAAAGACTTAGAGCATACTGGATGCACAAAATGCATGCATGAAGGCGTGAAGATGAGGTGAGGGAAAGCATTAGAGGGTGGAAGAAATAGCATGGAAAATGATGTGGGCTCAGGAAGTGATTTTTTTTTTTTTTTTAGAGTGAGAAACTCTATAGACTAGAATGTCTCGTACTGTATTTCTTTTTTCTTTTTATACAACAACATTTAGTTTTCAATGAGAATAGTAGGAAAAGAAAATTATCTTCCACACTGTTTCTTTTTTAAATTATATATTTACAAGGTATACAAAATGTTTCTATATATACATATATACACACACACACTCTGTAAAATAATTTAATCAAGCTATTTAACCTATCCATCACCTTATATATTTATCATTTTTGTAATGGAAACATTTAAGTTGTCTCTCAACAGTTTTAAATCATCCAAGACATTGTTATGAATTATAGTCACCATATTGTACGATAGAGCAATAGGTCTCCAGGACTTATTTATCCCGTCTAACTGAAACTTTGTACCCTTTGATCAATATCTCCCCATTTTCTGCCCCACACTCCCCATCACCTCCAGCCTCTGGAAACCACCATTCTGCTCTCTGTGGGAAGTACTGTTGAATGCTGTTTCAGAATCAGTATCACCACACAGAACAGAATCCCTAAGTCCTTATGAGGCCCTGCATGATCTGGCCCCTGGCTACCACTTGGCCCTCATCTGCTCCTACCCTGGCTGTCTTGCTGTTCTAACCTCAAGGTGTGTCCTTAGCTCTTCCCTCTGCCCGGAACTGTCCCCCTCTAAGTATTTGATTGGATTGTTTCTTTGCTTCATCAGGTTGCTGTTCAATTATCACTTCATAAAAAAGGTCTTTCCTTTCCAATATAACGAATACAGATGCTCTCTTCTTCCCTTGATTGACTTTTCCTAATGGCATTTATCTCTAGCTGCCTTTACTTGTTTTTACATACATGTACATAATATACTCATCCATTGTCATTACATACTTGTACATTATATACTCATCCATTGACATTACATACTTGTGCATTATATACTCATCCATTGTCATTACATATTTGTACATTACATACTCATCTGTTGTCATTACATGATTCTACATTGTCTCCCATTACACACACACACACACAGAGCTATGTACTTTGCTTTATTTGCTGCTGTACTTCATCACCTAAAATAATATAGTACATGGTAGATATTTGATAATTACTTTTGATATAAACTAATAAATAGTTGAATGAAAAGATGAATCAGTGGAATGAAAATAGATGAATAGTTTAATGAAAAGATGAACCAAAAGATGAAAAAGGTGAAGAGGTGGATAGGATGCCTTGGTAGAAAAAGAGAATGACCTGTTAGGATATCAGACCGTGCTATTTTGTGGTCAGAGAAGTATCAACAGAATGAGAGCATACAAAGGGAAGGTCTTAGTCACTTTTCTAGGTTATGAATTTTGCCTGAAATTGGCCCTTTGGCCAATCATTTTGGCTTTTAAATCCAAGAGAAAATGCTTTTGTTATATTTATGAGACTTACAAGGGAGAAACTACTTAGGCTCATATCAAAATTGTGCCTAAAATCTAAAAAAGGAGAGAGAGATTTACTTCCAAATACCGTAGCCAGAATAAAATATGCTAAAGATAAAAATATTACAGAATCTGGTTGGATGACTAACTTGTGAAATCCCCTACCCATCCTCCTTTCCCAATCACTGTCGCCTACAACAACTGCAGGGAAATCTCCTAGAGAAGCATATAGTGAACAAGTGATCAGTTCCAAGGAAAAAAATGCAGGGGAGGGAGGCAGAGAGATAAAAATTAGAATGATGACATGGCAAATAAAATTAGCATGAGAAAAAGAGATCTGGGAATCCAAGCCAGCCTGACCAGCACAGCACAGCCCAGCCCAGTTCAGCCAGCTGCCCTGTGGCATGTATTGAGGGGACTGGAGAGGGCTCTGCCTCCTGCAAGAACTTTTCCTACCTCCATGAGGACAACTTCCATCCACTACACTCTGGAACATTCTGTCACTCCCTCCCTCTGACCTTGGAGCCCAGGCTTGTTTCCCTGGTGCCTTGTCAAGAACGAGATATACATTCTACATAAATGTAAAACAAATTCCCTGAGCCCCTTGTGAATGAATCCTCCTAAAGAGTTTGCTTTCTGGGCTGCTTAGTTAATAAGACTAGCACATAGATTTCCTAAGTTTATTCAAAAACATAAGACACTTAACAGAGGACATTAGAGAATCTAGATTAGGAAGCAAAGTACCTTCTTTTGCTGCCCTAACAAGGCTTTGTAAGGTGGTTGGATCATGGCCGTCTTTCTATAATCATGATAGTTAGGTAAGTCATGATTATGATAAGCACAGGACAGAAGTAAAATTAATGCACCATTAATGAATTTAATCTGTTCTGCCTGTTCTGTTTCGTTTTGTTCTGCTGCACTTGAACACTTTTGAGAGTGAAATGGGACAGGAAAGAGGGCAAAAAAGTTTATTAAATATATGCATAGACTAATGACCAATAAACTTGAAAAAATATTCAGTGTGTCTTATTATCAAGCAAATGCAAAGCAAAACCACAATGAGATATCATCTAACTCCACTGAGGATAGTTTTTATCATAAAGTCTGTGTGTGTTTGGGGGAGTCATTTTATCAAAAAGGCATGTACACAAATATTTATTGCAGCACGATTCATAATCAGAAAGATGTGGAATCAACCCAAGTGCCCCTTATACATGGGTGGGTTACTTCAATGTGGTATATGTATACCGTGGAGTACCACTCAGCCATAAAAAGCAATGGTGAACTAGTATCTTTTGCAACAATCTGGATGGAACTGGAGACCATTCTTCTAAATGAAGTATCTCAAGAATGGAAAAGCAAACATCACATGTATTCACTATTAAATTGGAACTAATCAGTCCACACCAGTGTGCACTTTTGGTAATAAAGTTCAATGGAAAGCAAGCAGATGGGAAGAGCCAGAAGAGAAGGGATACATTCACACCTAATGGGTCCAAGGCATGCAATACGGGTGATGGGCACACTTACAACTTTAGCTCAAACTGCACCAAAGCTATTCATATAACTAAAACATCTGTACCCCATGATATTCTGAGATAAAAGAAAAAAGTACATATATGTCCCCACCAAAAATATATATCTATGTGCACAATAAAAATAATTTTTTTAGTTCTAGCCTAGGGAAAGTTTTCTTCAATTTTCTACCATTTACCAAATGAATTGAGCCCCCCCTCAAAAGCCAAAGGATCACCACTGCAGTAGAGTTGCCAGGTTTGATAAATAAAAATACAGAAAATAAATATTTAAATTTAGTATATGCATATATATGTATATGTTTTTCTTTTTTCTTTTTTTTGCAGCTCTGTCTGGTAGGGCTATTGCCTTATTTGTTGTCATCATTAAGAACACGGTTCTCAAGACAGTTCAGTTCTGTCAGTTCTGTGACAGTTCTAAGTGAGTAACAATCTCACAAAGCCTCAGTTTCCTCATTCATAGAATTAGTTAATAATAGTGCCTACTTCATTTAATTGTTTTGAGAATTAAACTATTTAGTTTATATGATTCTACACAGGATGGCATTTCACACATAAAAAATATTTAATTCATTATTAGTAAAGGGATGGTGAATTTTTTATTTGATGCATGAAATCAGTAGATTTTTTACTTGTAAAGTTCAACCACATTTGCAGGGGTTTTAAAATTCATTTCAACATTTGGAATTGCACTTGAAAGTAAGAACAATGATCATGCAAAATTATTACATAATATTAAAAATAATCTACCCTTCAGTTTCTACCTTGACTACTGGAGGAAGGATAAGAGAGAGGAACAGTAGAGAAGAACACAAATTAGATAAGAAAAAGAAGCCAAGATATGCAGATGCACTTGTTTAGCCTGTATGGTATTTTAAAATGTTTTAATTTCCAACACCTAAAACTAGGAAAATTCACATAATTTTATAAAATTATGGCTTTTCTGAACAAATCAGAATTTAGGGCCCCCAAAGCCTTGAGTAGCAATAAAAGTATGTGCACCCCAGTTCTGCCATTCTCGGACACTGAAGCCTAGGGGTAGTCACCATTAGTCAATTCATTTACACTGCGTTATTTTTATAGCTTACCAGTTTTACTCATGCATTTCACCTGCCTGGTACAATAGGGGGGCCCAGGCATGGTTAGGATTGCATTTACCCTTCAAATAATCTCTAACAGCAACCCCAGGCAATGCAAATAAACGTACAAAGTAAAAAAATAATGGGCATGGTGAGCTAAAATCGCTTAAGACAAGTCACCTAGACCCATAGACTTTAAATGTTTATGCTCAAGTATCTCCTAAATGAATTTTGAAAACTTTGCTCTTTTGCACATTTTCTATTGAAATCTAAATTTTTTGTCACATTTAGATAGTGCACACGATATACATTCTAGCATAATGTCACAGTTTGCCTTCCCACTTGAGCTCCCTCCACACCTTGATTAATATTCTTTTATTTATATACAGTAGAATTCTCTCTTTGTGGTGCACAGCTCTACGGGTTTGCCCATGGTCATACATTCAATATGTTTCATCATCCTTAAAAAGCAGAACAGTTCTATCATCACCCCATATTCCTTCATGCTGCCTCTCTGGTTATACTATTGCTTTTTATTAGTAATATATGATATCTCTTCATGAGGAGAGATACTTGGAAAACAGGAACAAAAATTGAACTACAAAACAATAAAATAAATTATAACCTTATGGAAGGCAGTGAGGAAGTGCCAGTTAATCTAATAACCACTTTCCTCTTCTCCAATAATCAAGAACCCCCAGTTTTTCGTGGAACACTTGATCATTGAGAATATACTTTTCTGTCTCCCCCTATCTAGGTTTGGCCATGTCCCTAAGCTCTGGTCAACAGAACAGAAGTGGGAGAATCGAGTGACAACATGTATGGATAAATCTCACTTGCAAGATGGAGTTACCTCTGCTCCTTTCTCTATTATATCTTGCTCTATTATCCTAGCTGAAACTGGGACATGATACGTGATGGTTGGCTCACAAGCTGCCAGCTTGGCTGTCTTGCTAGTGGGCCAAGGGGCACTCCATACACAGCCCAGTTTGAAAGGATTTTGTGGAACTGAACTACCATTTCAGTCCCAGACTGCCTACCTCTGAACCATTAGATAAAGGAAAAGTAAGTGTCTAGCTTGTGTAAGACATTATATGTTATTTTGTTATTCCTTTATCAGCTAAGTATAGTTGAATATAATTATAATTATTATAGCTATTGATGTTTTAAATAATACTAGGTTGAATCCTTTGACATTGCCCCAAATGGTAAGATATTGAAAGTTCCTTGGAGTTCAACTTAACACATGCTTATAGGGGAATGAATGTGAGGGAATATGGATTACATAAGTAAAGAGAAACACATGAACATTAGTAACATCACTCAGAGATAAATCATCTTAACATTTTTGCTATGTGTATTAACATTTTTCTTTGTGCTTATATGTGCCAAAATTAACTTGTCAGTATTATCATCATCCTATTTGAGAGATGATGCGCAACTAGAATAAAATGATTAGTTTTTCACATCATGGCCACTACTTAGAATTATTCTATTCAATACCATATTCTCAGAGAGTCGAATGAGGATGTCTTGTAACTTTAATATTGGCAGCAGGTAATTGGCTCCAAGCTTTTGGATTATCATACGTGTCTTCTCTCCTAAATATAGTTTTGGCTTTGGGGGGTATTAAAATGTATAAATTTATCTTTAAGAATAAACTGAAATAAAAATAATCTATCTTTCATTATCCAAGCTTATTATAGGAACTCTGTGATCCATATGTTGATTCTAAAGATACTTTTCAAAAGCCACATCCACACATAAATTTACACTGGCAACATTTCTTTCTTCCTGCTGTAGTGCTTTAAAATTCAAATACAAAGAGACCATCCCGAATTTATCTTGCCTTGTGAGTGACATCCTCTATTAAGGCCTAAATTTACCTCCAACCCACATAGATCCAGTGTTCATGGAGTTTGCTGCTATGAATTTTAATAGTTGGAATGAAGAATAGTTGGATAGAGGTTTGAGAAATTACTTCTGCTGAAAAAAACCTAACCTTCCATCAACGTAGCTATCCTTCCTGAACATTTATTTAGCTTTGGAGAGAGAGATTTATAGAGGAACTGATTGTGACTGAGACTCAGAAAGAAATAAGAGACATGAGTCAGTATACATAAGGGGGGGAGGGGGAGGGGGGTGGCCTATGTTTTTGTCACTGAGATCAGGCATGCTTTGAGAACTGCCTTCTGACACCTCCCATGCAATAAAACTAGAGTTAAAGGGAGAGGAGGGAAGTGACATTTCTGTGGTGTGTCACTACATAAAGAAATTTCAAAAATGTATTATAACATCTGTAGAAATAAGTTATAAACATAAGGTCAAAAGTTAACTGAAATTTATACATGTTAAATGGCAGGTTATTGTACAAAAGAAGATGATAATAGTGATTCTCTGATTTCATTGAGAATAGAACATAAATATACATATCTGGTCTGTAACATGTGAGACTTCAGTTACATACGGGGAATTTTCTAGCAGAAAGAACTATGAGTTAACAAGCGAAGGTATTAGGGTTCTGTTAGTGAAAGCACGTTGGAATCTATATACATTTACACATACATAGAATATAGAATTAGTAGCTCCTACCTTTTAAAAAAATGTTTCTAGAATAAAAAATAGAAAAATATACTTGGTCACTAGCCAAGTGCCTATGTACTCTTCCCACCCCTCATTCTCCAATTAAGGGACAGGTGAGAAGCGTCACCTCCATCAAGTGTAAGACAAACAAAACTCACCATGGAAATAGAAAGCTAAACACACATGGTGGGTGAATGTTTTTGGACAGAAAGTTGAGATAAGAGGGGAAAGTTGTGAGATGATAAGCAGACACTAGCAAGAGCAGCTTGGGTGGGGAGGGGGGATCCAAGTGCCCCCCTTCTTCAGGACGAGCCTTACAAAAAATGAGAGGCAGAATCTGCAGCGCCACGCAGGTCCAGGCATGTTTAGGAAGTGGGCAAAGTTTGCTGGTAGCTCAGCTCACGAATTATCAGAACCTGTGGGATACTGAAAAGACAGTCCTAAGAGGGAAATTTATAGTGCTGCAAGCCTTCCTCAAGAGAGTGGAAAGAGAGGAAGTCAATAACTTAAGGGGATATCTTAAGGAAAAGGAAGAACATTCCAACCCCAAATCCAGCAGAAGAAAAGAAATAACTAAAATTAGAGCAGAATTAAATGAAATCAAAAATAAAAGAATTATTCAAAAGATCAACCACAAAACTCTTAGAAGTGATCAAGGAATACAGTAGCATCTCAGGATACAAAATCAATACTCACAAATCAGCAGCTTTTATATATACCAATAATAGTCAAGTCAAAAAAACAGTCAAGGACTCTATTCCATTCACAGTACTGCCAAAGAAGATGACATATCTGGAAATTTACCTAACAGAGGACATGAAAGATCTCTATAAAGAGAACTGTGAAACTCTGAGAAAAGAAATAGCTGAAGATGTTAACAAATGGAAAAACATACCATGCTCATGGCTAGGAAGAATCAATATTGTTAAAATGTCTGTATTACCCAAAGCAATTTACAAATTTAATGCAATCCCTATCAAAGCACCACTGATCTGTAAAAAAAGTACTTCATTTTATATGGAAACAGAAAAAAACTCAAATAGCCAAGATATTACTCAGAAATAAAAACAAATCAGGAGGAATCACACTACCAGACTTCAAACTACACTATAAATCTATGGTGATCAAAGCAGCATGGTATTGGCACAAAAATAGAGAAGTAGATGTATGGAACAGAATTGAGAACCAAGAGATAAACCGAGACACTTATCATCATTTGATCTTTGATAAGCCCATCAAAAATATAAATTGAGGGAAAGATTCCCTATTTAACAAATGGTGCTGGGAGAATTGGCTGGTGACTTGTCGAAGACTGAAACTGAACCTACACCTTTCACCATTAAAAAAAAAATTGACTCTCACTGGATAAAAGATTTAAACTTAAGACAGGAAACTATAAAGATTCTTGGAGAGAGTGCAGGGGAAACACTTGAAGAAATTGGCCTGGGAGAATACTTTATGAGGAGGACCCCCCAGACAATTAAAGCAACACCAAAAATACGTTACTGGGATCTTATCAAACTAAAAAGCTTCCACACAGCCAAAAACACAGTAAGTAAAGCAAGCAGACAGCCCTCAGAATAGGAGAGGATATTTGCAGGTTATGCTTCTGACAAAGGTTTGATAACCAGAATCCACAAAGAACTCAAACTTATTAATAAGAAAAGAATAAGTAATCCCATTTTATTGTGGGCAAGGGACTTGAACAGAAGCTTCTTTGAAGATAGGCACATGGCCTACAGACACATGAAAAAATGTTCATCATCTTTAATCATCAGAGAAATGCAAATCAAAACCACTTTGAGATATCATCTAACTCCTGTAAGACTGGCTCACACAACAAAACTAACAGATGTTGGCGTGGATGTGGAGAAAGGGAACATTTCTGCACTGCTGGTGGAAGTGCAAGCTAATATGTCCCTCTTGGAAAGAAGTATGGAGAATACTCAGGGATCCAAAATTAGACCTGCCATTTGATCCTGCAATTCTTCTTGTAGGTGTATATCCAAAAGACCAAAAATCACTTTATAACAAAGATATTTGCATCAGATTTTTCGTCGCAGCTCAATTCATAATAGCCCAGTCGTGGAAGAAGCCCAAGTGCCCATTGACCCATAAATGAATTAATAAATTGTGGCACATGTATACCATGGAATATTATGCAGCCTTAAAAAAGATGGAGACTTTACCTCTTTTACGTTTATGTGGATGGAGCCGAAACATATCCTACTTAGTAAAGTATCTCAAGAATGGAAGAAAAAATATCTAATGTACTCAATACTATTATGAAACCAATTTACAATCACTCACACTTTCATATGAAGAATAGATCACAACTATGGCCCAAGATGAAGGAGAGTGGAGGGGTAGTGGGAGGATGGGGTAGAGGTAAGATCCAGGGAGGGTGAATGGTGGGATCACACCTATGGTGCATAATGCAAGGGTACGTATTGGATATACTAATATAGAGTATAAATGTCTTAACACAATAATTATGTAAACGAGATGAAGTATATATTAACCAGTGTGATGTAAGCATTCCCAATTCTGCATGAAATCAGCACAATGTACCCCATAAATGCATTAATGTATACATGATCTATGTGTTTATGATTTAGTAAAAAAAAAAAAAGAAAAACAATTATCTCAACCAGCCATGTTTAAAATTACTGAGTTTATATCAATCATTTTCTTACCATTGGTTCATCTTCTTCATCCTTATTTCATTCCTTGAACTTGCAACTTTTCTCATTCTCTCTATAGACACTTGCATCTTCGCTTTTTCTACCCCCTCTTCTTTGTTTCTTCCCTCTTTGTTCCTTTCTCTCTTTCCACTTCTGTCTGCATTATGGATTTACGTGCTCTAATGTCTACAGAAGTTAGGTCAGTGATAGCCCAAGAATGGCTATACAAGAGGAAAAAAGGGCCAGCAATTGCTTGGGAGGGGAAGGTAAAGCCAGTGATCTTCAGGCTGAAGAATGTGGCTCTTGGAGTAAAGGAAGACTTTCAAGAGATGCAAGGATTCCAATGGTTTTAAAAGAATAAATTTCCCATACTCTCAATGTACTTTAGCATTTTTTCCCTAGCATCAAGTAGATTGTATTATCTATCTTCCTTTTCACAATATCCCTTCTCCTAACATAAGTCCTATCTTTAGCCATTAGGAATCTCAGCATGGTAAATATCTCCAGAGGGTAAGTAACTTCCAATGTAAAAACCTCAGGGGAAAGTACAAGTACTATTACTTGGGAACCTCCTTAAATGAGCAAAAACACAGAAAAGTTTAACCCAATCTTAATGGAATATGTTTTCAGTTTTATATCATTTTGAGGTACGGCTGAGGAAATTGGGTATTTGTAGGCTTGATAGCTTGATCTAAAATCAAGTATATTGCAGACCATGGTTAATAAGAATGGTGATTTTTCTTTTTACAATTTTAATCCCTCTATACTTAAACTATTAGCAAAGAATTGCTCAGGAAGGTGCGAGCAAAGAAAAGAGGTAATATGAAAAAATATAAATGCTGAAAATGGTATTTTAACTTAAATGTGAGAATTTGTTTTCCATGTTTTGCAGTATTTATCACCAGAAAGAGTGACTAGCTATTATAAGAGGCACCTACAAATACCCAAAGAAGTACTACATCATCTAATTATGAAAAATAAAATGTGCAGATGCAAATTTAATGTGAAATCATTTAAATTTCTTATAATTAAAACAAGATAACACAATTAAGAACTTATTACACACATATAAAATTACATGATGAAATATAAGTATGTGTTACATGTATATTTTGTATAAATAATGAAGACTTTATTTCCAGTGTATTTATTATTATTTCATTCAGTCTTATAAAAAGTTTAATAATGAGTATTTGCCATGTTCCATTAACAACACATAAAATAGTAGTAGGTTCTGGATCAGTTAGTTTTAGAAGTTTGTATTTCTTTCTTTTGTTAGTACACAGGAAAAGGTTAATCTTAACATCAAATGAAATTAATGGATATGTTTCTGACTTTTCATACATAATTTTTTAAATTATTCCCAAAAGATGGACATCACAGTCTAATATTAGCATGTACACTCATTCACTCAAGAAATACTGTACCTTTTACCAAGTTCTTTGCTTCATAAATAAACTATAATTTTAACTACTCATACAATGCATTATTAAAAATGAAGTAATTGATGGGCAGCACCCGTGGCTCAAAGGAGTAGGGCACGAGCCCCAGATGCTGGAGGTGGTGGCCAAAAATTGCAAAAAAAAAAAAAGAAGAAGAAGAAGTAATTGGTAACATATAAATTTATCAATGTTTCTATAACATTCCAAAGACATAAATCACATTAATTATATTAGTATTAATTGCATTAGTTCCTAACTCATTTTTTCCATGTAATTTTTTTTATTGTTGAATCATAGCTGTGTACATTAGTGCAATCAGGGGGTACAATGCGCTGGTTTCATACACAATCTGAAATATTCTCATCAAACTGTTTAACGTAGCCTTCATGGCATTTTCTTAGTTATTGTATGTAGACATTTGTATTCTGCCTTTAGTAAGTTTTGCCTGTACCCATTCTAAGATGCACTATAGGTGTGGCCCCACCCATTACCCTCCCTCCACCTTGACTTCCTCCCTCCCTTCCCCTTAAGATTGTTTTTTACCATTGTCTCTGGCCATCCCCAGAGTTGGAGAGGTGTCTCTCCAAGATTAGACCCCAGTGGGATCACTCTATTGTTGCTAGATCTTTGTAGGGAGTGACCCTGGTTGTGGAAGCAGCTCCGGAGTGCGACACACCCAGATCCAGCAACAGGGCTGGAAGTGGTGTGCATGGTTCTGGGAGTGCCTGGCACCCAGTGACTTTGGCACAGAGAGCCCAAGGCTCCAGCAGTCTCTGGCCTGGAGAAGGGCTCTGTGCAGAGGCAGGGAGGGATCTGGAGGGCATGTGGCTACCAGAGTCCCTGGCCAGATGAGCAGGCTGGTGTGGCGGCAGGGAAGGTATAGGAGGGAGGACGCAGGGTTGCGCAGCTCCTGCAGTTCCTGGTCAGGGCATGCAGAGGCCCAGCAGGCACGGGTCGCGGGTCAGGGGTCACAGCGCAGCTCTTATGGAGGTCTGGGTGATGCAAGCCCAGAAGTTTGAGGTTGCTATGAGCTGTGACTCCAAGGCACTCTCACCCAGGGCAACAGCCTGAGGCTCCAGTCTGCCAAAACTGGTCTCACTCTGCCCCTGAGGGCTAAGGCTATAAGGCAGCTCGGTCCCCGCCTTTAGGCTGCTCAGTCACTAGGTTACTAGCTCCCACCCGATCCTTGCTCTGGGACCCTGAGGGCGGAGCTTGCCAGGGCATTTCTCTCACAATGGCTCCCTGCAGCCTACAACCAAACACTAATAGTTCCCTCTGGCTCAGCGGCTCAGACTGAGACCCTAGACAATGCCCAAAGTTCTCTGCACTCCTGCTCAAGCTCTCCTCAAGGCCTAACTCATTTTAATCTTAAGTTTCCTGCTTTCAGTAATATTTTATGATATACTTTGTAATTTATCTTGGGCATTTTTATTATATTCCAAAAAGTTGTATTAACATGTTTGTGTAAATTGTAAAAGGAAGCCATACTTTCCTGACAGACTTGAAGTTGACCTTGGCTGATTGTGTTGACTGTGAGAATTGGCTTTGGTTATGTTGTATGGTAGATGATATACAGGGTGCTCATAAAGTTCGTGTGCAATTTAAAATACTTTAACACTTGGGGGCAAGACATGATTGCAAGAGGGACTTTACCTAACAATTGCAAAAAAAAAAAAATAAAATAAAAATAAAATACTTTAACACTGTAAACTGCACGCAAACTTTATGGACACCCTGTATATAAATTTTTGTTAGTTGAGGTCCTCCAAGAAGGATGTGCCACAACAGGAATAGATGTGCAAGAGATTAATTAAGAGGGAAAATCCTACTGAGGAAAAGGGGAAGGAGCTGGATGGGTGAGAAGTGAGAACAGCCGTCAGACTGCAAGCCGGGTCTGATGCATCTGAAAGGACGGGGCAAAGGAAAGTAGGGTAGGCAGTGTCTCAGACAGCAACACAATTCTGAGAAAGTTTTGGCCAGGACAATGGACAATCCCAGGCTGAAGCTGCCTACTAGAGGAATCCTATCCCCTCAGGAATGAGCCAGCATTATGAAACCCACCATTGGCTGGGAACATCTGAAGACAAGTAAAGTCTCCATGCAAATCCAGTAGGGAATCTGAAAAGCAGCAGATAGACCACAGGCCAACTCTGCTCTCAAAGCAGGAGATCTGAGGGGTGTGTTCCATAGCCATCAAAACTCGAATAAGTTAAATCTCTAATCTTTACTCTTAAGCTTTGAAAAAAAGTTTAAATATGTAATAAAAGAAAAAAGTATTCTTGACCAAAATAGTGCCTTGGCAAAGGTCTTTTGAAATGAACAACATTTGATTTTCACAAACTTCTTTAGGTAATTGGGGTTAAAAAGTTGTCTCAAAGTGGAAAACTAACAGGTGCAACTAACAGCCATCTGATAAGTCTGATCAGTTCTCAGGATTAGAAAAATATATTATAAAGGCTGAGTAATAAATCCTTTTGTGAGCCTAAGTGGCTTTCAGTTTTTTCCTTGAACAAAGGTAAAGAAGAATCTAACTGAGTCATCGGCTGGTAAGTTAAAATAATTTTTGAAGATAGAACATAATATGATTTTTAGCATACAATTCTAGAGTTTAAGGAATTAAATGACATAGCCAAAAACTTGAAATTCCAGTTTGTATGAATGCTTTGTATGCAGAGAAATATGACATATGACTTTCAGGCATAAATATGTATCATATCAGGATAAAATTCTGTGAAAGAAGCAGAATTGAGAAAATCCAGGCTACACACCTCGTACTATGGAAAAGGTTTTACTTATGAATATTTATGTATATGATGGCGAATATTAAATCACCATTGTATCAGTTTAAGCTGAGATATAAGAACTGGAAGGAGCATCAATCTCACACCCTGCAAAAAGGAACAATTTCCCTTTATCCAACCGAGGGCACAGAGGAAACAGCTCACCTGAACCCTTGGGAGAGACAGGGGCCTGCAGGGAGAAGCAGACACTGTCAAACACAACAGGACCAGTATAAAGAGTCAGCTAGACATTTTTAATGAATTACAAAAAGATAAGTGTGGGCTAGTACAAAAATGTGAAGCTCCTGAGAGGCATAGATACATGAGGATTCCAGCTCTCTTGCAAGATTTTCCCCACCAGTCATACAAGGCTCTCAAAGAAATGATTCAGAGAATCCAGAAGAGCCTCCCTAATGGTGCTCTTTGGGGTGCTGTTCAGCCCCTGCTGAAACTCCACCCAGACCTATCTCCCAGTGCCTCACAATCTACAGGGGAAAGAAAAGCGACAAGAACAACAAAACCCAAAAACGTGTTGCCTCGGGATCCTTATGAAGATCCATTGTAGTTGGAGGAAGGGAAGATGGGGGAGTAGTTTCACCTTTGCAGCGGGGTCAGGACTACCTGACAGACCCAGCACTGCAGCTGCAGGAGAGGAAGAAGCATTTTTGAGAGATGTCATCCACTGTCTGTGGTGATGCTGATATAAACAAACCTACCGTGCTGGTGCTGCCAGTCACGTAAAACTACACAGTGACATCCTCGGCGCCACAGTCACTCACTGCTCACTCACTGACTCATCCAGAGAGACTTCCAGGCCTGCATGCCCCATTCAGGTGAGTGCCCTGGACAGGTGCACCATCTGTTATCTTTTATAACACATCCTTATTATGAATTTTCTGTGTTTAGATATGTAAATACTTGCTACCCTGTTTCTCCGAAAATAAGAGTGTCCTAATTTAAGGTGTGCTTCCAAAGATGCTCTAGGTCTTATTTTCAGGGACTTCTTATCCTTCCTGCAAGTAGGTCTTATTTTCAGAGGATGTCTTATTTTCAGGGAAACAGGGTATTGCACTACAACTGCCTACAGTATTCTGTACACTGACATGGTGTACAGGCCCGCAGCCTGGGAACAATGGACTACACCATATAGCCTAGGTGTGTAGTGGGCTGTACCATCTGGGTTTGTGTAAGTCTACTCTCCGATGTTCGTACAGCAACCAAATTGCCCAAGGAAGATTTCCACAGAACATATCCCTGTCGTTAAGAAATACCTGACTGTAAGTTTGTCGCCAGTGTCTGTCAGGGAAAGAAGTTCAAATAAACAAATGATGGATGGTTAGACTGTAAACAGTTATGCTGGGATGGACTCTGAAGTATTAGTATTAACATTTATTTTAATGTATAGAATGATATATTCAGAAATACAGACACGTACATGGATAAATACACATATTTTCTAGCTCTGTCCTCTTTGAGGGACTAGAATCAGTGGCATTCCAGCAACAAGCACATCTTGCATCCATCTCAGTTTATCAGGGCCATTTCTAAACAAAAAGAAGCACAGTGTCTTGGAAAATTGGCTAATTGCTAGAGGGAGTAGAGAAAATATAAATGTAGAGTATTTTACGGTGCTGAAAAGTAAGGATGTGATGAGAGAGAGGAATAAATAGGAACGAAAGGGAAGGTATTGGGGGCGTGTCAAAAGGCCAACTTATAAAAGCTCCCAATAACCAAAGCTAGAATGAAGGTCATGCTCATTTTTGTTTTTTGAGACAGTTTCATTCTGCTACCCTGGGCAGAACCTGTGGCATCATCACAGCTCACAGCAACCTAAAATTCTTGAGCTCAAGAGATGCTCTTGCCTCAGCATACCAAGTAGCTGGGACTACACACATGTGCCACCATACGCAGCTAGTTTTTCTGTTTTTAATAGAGATGGGGTGTCGCTTTTGCCCAGGCTTGTCTGGAACTCCTGAGCTCAGGTGATCTACCTACCTCAGACTCCCAGAGTGCTAGGATTACAGGAGAGAGCCACCTCCATGCCCGGCCTAGGTTATGCTCATTTAAATAAATGGCTGAATTAATAATTAAACTGGGGAGAAGAAAAGAATTTCAGGTAAAATATATAAAAGGAATGGGGAAATAAAAAAAGCATCATTAAAACAATCCAATAATAATTGCTCCAGGCAAGATCCACCGAGGAGCATACCGCTAGAGCGTGAGAGTTTGAGGAGAGAATTGCACAGCTTTGAAGTATGTAACTCCCAACTACATGGCAGTTTTAACCTATGCCATAAATTCTTTGACACTTCTTACTGCAGAAGATGGAGATCAATTCATCTCTCCATGTGTGTGGTCTTGACTTTCTATCTTGCTTCTAAGTAGGAAGTAATCCTGAATAATAAGACATACTGACACCATGTCCCTTCCGACGGGATGTTACACGAAGAGGACGTCATCTCCGTGGAATTCTTCACAAAAGCAAACCTGTCTTAACATGAGAAAACATCAAACCAACTCAAACGGAGGGATCCGCTACAAACACGACCAGTGCTCTGAAAAACTGTCAAAAGTCATGAAAGATGACAGGAGTCTGAGAAACTCTCCAAGACAGAAGGAGACTGAGGAAACACGGTGACTGAGTAATGTGGGATCCTGTATTGACTCCTGGGACACAAAAAAGACATTAATGAAAAAACTGATGAAACTCCCAAAATATTTTTAGTCTTGCTAATAGTACTATAACCTTGTTAATTTCTTAGTTTGTGTTTTTCAACCATTTTTATCTCACAGCACACTAGAACCTATAATTAAACTTCCACAGAACACTTACATTATGTTGATCAGAATGAGGAGAATAAAATAGAATAGACTGGGGCAGCACCTGTGGCTCAAAGGAGTAGGGCATCGGCCCCATATACCGGAGGTGGTGGGTTCAAACCCAGCCCCAGCCAAAAACTGCAAAAAAAAAAAAAAAAAAACAGAATATACTTACTGTGTCTTGAACTTCTTTCTAAAATAGTGTAGTTAATGATCTTTAAAAGTTTTCATGGCACACCTAAGATCCCCTCACAGCACACCAGTGTGCCACAGTACAGTGGTTAAGCCACAGTGATATAAGATGTTATCACGGGGTGAGCTGGAAGAAGGGCGTATGCAATTATGTATGATCTTTACAGTCTTTCTCTCAGTCTGAAATTATCTTGAATAAAAGCTCAAATTAAACAAACTACTGGCACCTAGATCATCAGCTGAAAGGCATGATAATGGTAGCATTCCTAGACGCTAATTCCAGCTTTGCCATTTACTGGCTGCACTACTCCTGAACTGAAACACAAGCTGCAGGAAAACAGAGCACTTGTTTGTTTTGCTTACCTTTGTATCACCCAGCATCTATCAATGCCTAGTGTATAATAGGTTCCCAACAAACGTTGGTCTATCGAAAAAAAGATAAAAAAGCATTGGAGCATAGGACAGAAAATCTGGAGTACAGAACATGACCAACACCTCATGTCACCAAGATGTCACTTAAGCTTTTGTTTTCGATCTCCGTAAATTGATGGCATTGGGTAAATTAGCCATCCTCATTTCATTTCACTTTCAGAAGGCCTCCGATTTTAGCAACCTATAGAACAAATCAGTCATAAAAAGCAATGAAATAATATCATTTGCAGCCACTTGGATAGAATTAGAGATCATGGAAAAACACCCCATGTTGTCACTAATAAGTGGGAGCTAAATGATGGGTACATATGGGCACAAAAAGACACAAAGATCATTGGAGGGGAGGTTGCCAGGGAAGGGAGGGATGAAAACTTACCTGTGGGTGCGATGAACACTGCCCTGGTGGCAGGCACACTAGAAGTCGTGACTTCGGCATTGTACAGTATAACCATGTAGCAAAAACATTTGCACTCCCGTAATATTTTGAAATTAAAATAAAATAAAATTAGTGGTATTTATATAATCCTGGAAAACTTCAGCGTCAAAGGTGAAGAAGAAGCCAATAAAAAATTAAGTTACTCAGCATCATTTTTAGAGATGTATATAAAGCAAAACATTTTGCTGCTAGAGCCTGGTTGGTAGTGCCAGGCACATAGACAGCCATCATCTGGGGGTTGCTCAATGGACTGGAAGAACACTGACAAAAACATTGCAGATGTTATTCTTCTCCTGAGTCTACCCGAATTCCTAGCTGGTTTTTGGGTACTGCAGACCTAAACTCTAGGGATACAAGTCATCATAGAGAACAGCTACGCCACATGGCTCATTGTACAGATGGATAAATTAAGTTACCTACTCAAAATCATAGGCATAGTCAAATGCAGCGTCAGAGCTCAAAACTAACTGTTTTCAAATGTACACAGTTCTTTTCAGTTATACCTTCTGATTCTTTAGCTTGTGGTATGCATATACGTTCCAGCCTAAACATGTGAGAAAACTACAAAAATTTTAAATTTGATTTTCCGTGCAACCTAAGGAGTTAGCCACATTGGGGTCCTCAAACTTTTTAAACAGGGGGCCAGTTCACTGTTCCTCAGACTGTTGGAGGGCCGGACTATAGTTTAAAAAAAACCAGGAAAAAATCCCTGTGCACACTGCACATACCTTATTTTGAAGTAAAAAAACAAAACGGAAACAAATACAATCACACCGCCTCATGTGGCCCACGGGTGTAGTTTGAGGATCCCAATGTGTATGTTTACACACATTATTTTAGATCTCCGTTATCTATTATTTTAGATAATGTGTGGTTTTTATAGGAAAAAAGTATATTGTGAGAAATAAGCATTAAAGACAGAAATGCTAATTAACATTCTTTCTATGAACAGATGAAAATTAGCCATCCTGATTAATGCTGGCAAATGAAAATACGGATTATTGCAGAGAGAGTATTATTTTGTTTTCTGACTGGAACTATCTTCCCAGAAACATGGTTGATATTTTCCAACATGTCCGAAGTTTTCTGAGGCATATTTAGCATCTCCCACAAGGCAGCATCAGAACAATTCAGAGAATGGGGGTTGGGGGAGAGAGAGAACAGTAATCTTAAAGTATTTTCACATTAAAATTAAAAAACATTCATCATCTGGATTTTATAGTTGAGCAAACTACTAAAATAAATTTTTCTTGAACATTCCTATTTTATAGATTGAGTAGTTTTTAAAATCTAATAAATTCAGCTGATGTGATAACATCATAAATTATTTTAGAGGAAGTCATTTTTATGTCCAGTCAAATTATGCATTACATATATAATTACATATGAATATAAACTTGCCTCAAACTTTCCTTCTGAAAAAACGTGTCTTTAGTTCATATGTGAATCTGAGGAACATAATATTCATGAAGTCAAATAAAAGATATGACTGAATATTTTTTCATGGAAAATAAAGCTTTTATTAAAATAATAGCACTTGACTATTTTGAATATTTTACAAGGTAAACTTATATTGAATATACAACATAATACATTTGTAAACATAGCTAGATCACTGCTTGTAGGGAAATTTACAGCATGAAATACTTACGACAGAAAAGAAAAGAAAAAAGGTTTCAAATCAATTATCAAAGTTTCTACTTGAAGAGACTGGGAAAAATGTCTCAGTGCCTATAGCTCAGCAGCTAGGGTGCCAGCCACATACACCAGAGCTGGTGGGTTCAAACCCAGCCCAGGCCTGCCAAACAATGACAATTACAACAAAAAAATAGCCAGGTGTTTTGGAAGGCACCTGTAGTCCCAGCTACTTGGGAGGCTAAGGCAAGAGAATCGCTTAAGCCTAAGAGTTGGAGGTTGCTATGATCTCGGATGCCCTGGCACTCTACCAAGGGTGACATAGTGAGACTCTGTCTCAAAAAAAAAAAAAAAAAAAAAGAAAAGAAAAGAAAAAGAAACTGGAGAAAGACAAGCATATTAACCAAAAGAGCAGAAGCAAGGAATTAATAAAATAAGAGGAGAAATCACAATAGAAGAAAATCAATTAAACTAGAAATTTGTTCATTGTGAAGTAAAAGAAAAAATAATAAATCTCTAGCAAGTTAACTGCCTTGATCTACAATAACAAAGACAACACAATTTGCCAATATTAAAAATAAGAAGTTATATCCCTAGAAATCGCACATAAGGACGGTGCAAGAAATGTATACACATTTCAAGAAAGGAAACAAATGTATTAAAATTGTAAAGCTCAATGTATACTGATGACATTTGTTATCGTGTATATCTTTTATCTTTTGTATTTGTAGAAGTCAAACATGACTTGAGTATTACAGTTTTAATATATTTTTTCTTTTCTTAAAATGTGTATACAGTTTTGGCTCTCTCTATAGAAAGGGATAAAAGGAAATATTATTAACAAATTTATGCCAATAAATTCAACTCATGTGAAATGGAAATTTTTTTTTTTTACATTTTTATTTTTATTTATTTATTTATTTATTTATTTTTTATTGTTGGGGATTCATTGAGGGTACAATAAGCCAGGTTACTCTGATGGCAATTGTTAGGTAGTCCCTCTTGCAATCATGTCTTGCCCCCATAAAGTGTGACACACACCAAGGCCCCACCCCCCTCCCTCCTTCCCTCTTTCTGCTTCCTCCCCCATAACCTTAATTGTCATTAATTGTCCTCATATCAAAATTGAGTACATAGGATTCATGCTTCTCGATTCTTGTGATGCTTTACTAAGAATAATGTCTTCCACGTCCATCCAGGCTAATACGAAGGATGTAAAGTCTCCATTTTTTTTAATAGCTGAATAGTATTCCATGGTATACATATACCACAGCTTGTTAATCCATTCCTGGGTTGGTGGACATTTAGGCTGTTTCCACATTTTGGCAATTGTAAATTGAGCTGCAATAAACAGTCTAGTACAAGTGTCCTTATGATAAAAGGATTTTTTTCCTTCTGGGTAGATGCCCAGTAGTGGGATTGCAGGATCAAATGGGAGGTCTAGCTTGAGTGCTTTGAGGTTTCTCCATACTTCCTTCCAGAAAGGTTGTACTAGTTTGCAGTCCCACCAGCAGTGTAAAAGTGTTCCCTTCTCTCCACATCCACGCCAGCATCTGCAGTTTTGAGATTTTGTGATGTGGGCCATTCTCACTGGGGTTAGATGATATCTCAGGGTTGTTTTGATTGGCATTTCTCTAGTATATAGAGATGATGAACATTTTTTCATGTGTTTGTTAGCCATTCGTCTGTCGTCTTTAGAGAAAGTTCTATTCATGTCTCTTGCCCATTGATATTTGGGATTGTTGGCTTTTTTCATGTGGATTAATTTGAGTTCTCTATAGATCCTGGTTATCAAGCTTTTGTCTGATTGAAAATATGCAAATATCCTTTCCCATTGTGTAGGTTGTCTCTTTGCTTTGGTTATTGTCTCCTTAGCTGTACAGAAGCTTTTCAGTTTGATGAAGTCCCATTTGTTTATTTTTGTTGTTGTTGCAATTGCCATGGCAGTCTTCTTCATGAAGTCTTTCCCCAGACCAATATCTTCCAGTGTTTTCCCTATGCTTTCTTGGAGGATTTTTATTGTTTCATGCCTTAAATTTAAGTCCTTTATCCATCTTGAATCAATTTTTGTGAGTGGGGAAAGGTGTGGGTCCAGTTTCAGTCTTTTACATGTAGACATCCAGTTCTCCCAACACCATTTATTGAATAGGGAGTCTTTCCCCCAAGGTATGTTCTTGTTTGGTTTATCAAAGATTAGGTGGTTGTAAAATGTTAGTTTCATTTCTTTGTTTTCAATTTGATTCCAAGTATCTATGTCTCTGTTTTTGTGCCAGTACCATGCTGTCTTGAGCACTATGGCTTTGTAGTACAGATTAAAATCTGGTATGCTGATGCCCCCAGCTTTATTTTTGTTACAGAGAACTGCCTTAGTTATACAGGGTTTTTTCCAGTTCCATACAAAACGCAGAATCATTTTTTCCAAATTTTGAAAGTATGATGTTGGTATTTTTATAGGAATGGCATTGAATAGGTAGATTGCTTTGGGAAGTATAGACATTTTAACAATATTGATTCTTCCCATCCATGAGCATGGTATGTTCTTCCATTTGTTAATATCCTCTGCTATTTCCTTTCTGAGGATTTCATAGTTTTCTTTATAGAGGTCCTTCACCTCCTTCGTTAGGTATATACCTAGGTATTTCATTTTCTTTGAAACTATGGTGAAGGGAGTTGTGTCCTTAATAAGCTTCTCATCTTGACTGTTATTGGTGTATACAAAGGCTACTGACTTGTGCTCATTGATTTTATATCCTGAAACATTACTGTATTTTTTGATGACTTCTAGGAGTCTTGTGGTTGAGTCTTTGGGGTTCTCTAAGTATAAGATCATGTCGTCAGCAAAGAGGGAGAGTTTGATCTCCTCTGCTCCCATTTGGATTCCCTTGTCTTGCCTAATTGTATTGGCTAGAACCTCCAGCACTATGTTGAATAGTAAAGGTGACAGAGGACAACCTTGTCTGGTTCCAGTTCTAAGAGGAAAAGCTTTGAGTTTTACTCCATTCAGTAAAATATTGGCTGTGGGTTTGTCATAAATAGCTTCAGTCAGTTTTAGAAATGTGCCACCTATGCCTATACTCTTCAGTGTTCTAATTAGAAAAGGATGCTGGATTTTATCAAATGCTTTTCCTGCATCTATTGAGAGGATCATGTGATCTTTATTTTTGCCTCTGTTAATATGGTGGATAACGTTTATAGACTTGCGTATGTTAAACCAGCCTTGCATCCCTGGGATGAAGCCTACTTGATCATGATGAATGACTTTTTTGATGATAAGCTGTAATCTATTGGCTAGGATTTTGTTGAGAATTTTTGCATCTATATTCATGAGTGAGATTGGTCTGAAATTCTCCTTTTTGTTTGGGTCTTTTCCTGGTTTTGGTATCAGGGTGATGTTTGCTTCATAGAATGTGTTGGGGAAGATTCCTTCTTCCTCAATTTTTTGGAATAATTTCTGCAGTACAGGAATAAGCTCTTCCTTGAAGGTTTGATAGAATTCTGGTGTGAAGCCATCTGGACCAGGGCATTTTTTGGTTGGAAGATTTTTTATTGTTTCTTTGATCTCAGTGCTTGAAATTGGTCTGTTCAGGAGCTCTATTTCTTCCTGGCTGAGTCTAGGGAGAGGGTGTGATTCCAAATATTGATCCATTTCTTTCACATTGTCAAATGTCTGGGCATAGAGTTTCTGGTAGTATTCAGAGATGATCTCTTGTATCTCTGTGGGATCAGTTGTTATTTCCCCTTTATCATTTCTGATTGAGGTTACTAGAGATTTTACTTTTCTATTCCTCGTTAGTCTGGCCAATGGTTTATCTATTTTATTTATTTTTTCAAAAAACCAACTCCTTGTTTCATTAATTTTCTGAATGATTCTTTTGTTTTCAATTTCATTGATCTCTGATTTGATTTTGGCTATTTCTTTTCTTCTACTGAGTTTAGGCTTAGATTGTTCTTCTTTTTCCAATTCCATAAGATCTCTTGTGAGATTGCTGATGCGCTCTCTTTCTGTTTTTTGAATGTAGGCATCTAAAGTGATGAATTTTCCTCTCAAAACTGCTTTTGCAGTATCCCACAGGTTTTGGTATCTTGTGTCTTCATTGTTGTTATGCTCAAGGAAGTTAATGATTTCCTGTTTTATTTCTTCCTTCACCCATCTGTTATTCAACAGAAGATTGTTTAATTTCCGTGCCTTTGGATGGGGTTGAGCGTTTTTGTTAGAGTTGAGTTCCACCTTTAGCGCCTTATGGTCTGAGAAGATACAAGGTAAAATTTCAATTCTTTTGATTCTGTTGATATTTGTTTTGTGTCCCAGGATATGATCAATTTTGGAGAATGTTCCATGGGGTGATGAGAAGAATGTATATTCTTTATCTTTGGGATGGAGTGTTCTATATGCGTCTATCAAGCACAGTTGTTCTAGGGTCTCATTTAAATCTCTTATATCCTTGTTTAATTTCTGTTTAGAGGATCTGTCCAGCTCTGTAAGAGGAGTGTTAAGGTCTCCTGTTATTATGGTATTATCAGATATCATATTGCTCAGACGGAGTAAGGTCTGTTTCAAGAATCTGGGAGCATTTAAATTGGATGCATAAATATTTAGAATTGAAATGTCTTCTTGTTGTATTTTTCCCTTGACCAATATAAAGTGACCATCTTTGTCTTTTTTGACTTTAGTTACTTTAAATCCATATGTATCTGAAAATAAGATTGCAACTCCTCTTTTCTTCTGAATTCCATTTGCCTGAAAATTTGTCTTCCTACCCTTGACTCGGAGCTTTAATTTGTCTTTTGAAGCCAGATGTGTTTCTTGCAGACAGCAAATGGATGGCTTGTGTTTTTTAATCCAGTCAACCAATCTATGTCTCTTCAGTGGGGAATTCAAGCCATTAACATTTATTGAGATAATTGATAAGTGTGGTAGTATTTTATTCATCTTATTTTGTGAGAGTCCATTGCTTAGTTTTATCTTTTGCATCAGTGTGGAGGTTAGGTTCTGTCCTTCAATTTCTGAGTTCTTACTTTGCTGCTGATCCATTGTGGTGGTCAGTGTGCAGAGCAGGTTGAAGTATTTCCTGTAGAGCTGATCTTGTTGTGGCGAATTTCCTCAATGTTTGTATATCCGTAAATGATTTGATTTCTCCATCAATTTTGAAGCTTAGCTTAGCAGGGTACAGATTTCTGGGCTGGAAATTGTTCTGTTTAAGTAGATTAAAGGTAGATGACCATTGTCTTCCTGCTTGGAAAGTTTCATTAGAGAAGTCTGTGGTCACTCTGATGGATTTGCCCCTGTAGGTCAACTGGTGCTTACTCCTGGCAGCTTGCAGAATCTTTTCTTTTGTCTTGACTTTGGACAGGTTCATCACAATGTGTCTTGGAGAAGCTCGGTTAGAGTTGAGGCGACCTGGGGTCCGATAGCCCTCTGAAAGCAGTGTGTCAGAATCTTTGGTGATATTTGGGAAATTTTCTTTTATAATATTCTCTAGTATGGCTTCCATTCCTCTGAGGCATTCTTCTTCCCCTTCTGGAATTCCTATAACTCGTACGTTGGAACGCTTCATAAAGTCCCATAATTCTGACAGTGAACATTCTGCTTTCTCTCTCTTCTTTTCTGCCTCTTTTACTATCTGAATTATCTCAAAAACTTTGTCTTCTACCTCTGAAATTCTTTCTTCTGCATGGTCTAACCTGTTGCTGATACTTTCCATTGCATCTTTAAGTTCCCTAATTGACTGTTTCAGTTCCTTCAGCTCTGCTATATCCTTTTTTATATTCTTCATATCGTTCATCTCTTATTTGATTCTGTTTTTGAATTTCCTTTTGGTTATTTTCCACTTTATTAGCAGTTTCCTTCATTGTTTCCATCATTTCTTTCATTGTTTTCAACATGTGTATTCTAAATTCCCTTTCTGTCATTCCTAACATTTCTGTATAGGTGGAATCCTCTGCAGTAGCTACCTCATGGTCTCTTGGCGGGGTTGTTCTGGACTGGTTCTTCATGTTGCCTGGAGTTTTCTGCTGATTCTTCCTCATGAGTGTTTTCTTTTATCTGTTTCCTTGCCCTAATTTTCCTTTCACTTCCTCTTGCTCTTTAATTTCTCGTTCCTGTGGAAGTTGCAGGCGGGTTTAGACGGATTGAACACACGCGACCACTTGCCGGTTTTCCGCTGTTTTAGTCCTCCTCTTGGGGTCCAGAAGTCTCTCGCTGACTCCCTGTATCCTCTCAGGGGTGATGATAGGCAGATCCCACCAGCCAGAGATACCTGGAGTCCTATCTCCCCAGACTCACTGTGCCCAGATGCAAGGAAGCTGTTACTCGGCTGCCATCTTGCTCCCTTTTGATCGAAATGGAAATTTTTTAAACACACAATTCTAAAATAGACACTAGAACAGACAATCTGGAGAGCCCAAAGCTTACGTTATAAAAGAACTTAAATTTGTTATTAAACTCATTACGCAAAATGACCTCAGTCCCAGATGGTTTTGCTTATGAATTTTTTCAGATATTTAAAAGAGAAATTCCCTTCATTCCAATGTCATTTAAGAAGCCAGCAAATCCTCATACAAAATACTGTTCAAAAATACTTCAACGAAAGAAAAATCAGAGACCAATATCTTCACAAACATAGATGCAAAAGTCTTGAACAAAATATTAGCAAATTTAATAAAGCAATATATGAAAAGGATGCTATGTCATAACCAACTGGGGTTCCCCTCAGGAATGCAAAGTTAGTTTTAACATTCAAATATCAGTCAATGTAGTCACAACATTAGAATAATAATGAATAAAAGCCACATAATCATTTCAATAAATGTGGAAGGCATTTGACAAAATTCAAAATCTATTAATAAATAAAACTCAACAAATTAAGAATAGAATCTTCAACTTAAGAAACCCTATATATTAAAAACTTATAGTTAAATAATGTATAATCAGCTAGTTTGTGCAAAAAGGCAAGAAAAAATAAATAGAATACATAAACACTAGAAAGATGTAAACCTGTCTTTTTCACAGACAATATGAAATTTTTATAAAAAAAAAAATCCTATGGTGTTTAAGAAACACTATTGAAATTAATAAGTAAGTAATTGCAGCAAAGTCTCAGACATAAGGTGTGTGTGTACACACATATGTATATTACATAGCAGCAATTAGAAAATAAAAACAATGAGAATAAAATACTAAAAAGATACATGTAACCTCCCCTTACATAACTACCAAAAACAGCTAATGAAAATTTTAAAAGACTTAAATAAATCTACACCAAGTTCTGGGATTGGAAGACCCTATCTGGATAAGATAGCGATACTCTCCAAATTGATCTACAGATTCAGTGTAATCCCAATCCAAATATTCACAAGACTTCTTTTTTTTCTTTTCTGTTTTTGTAACAATTGTTAATTTATGAGTTGATTCTAAAAGTTACATAGAAATGAAAAAAAAATAGCTAGGGACAAACATAAAAAAAAAGTTGGAGATCTCGTATAATACTCCCCAGTTTTAAATTCTAATATAAAGATACACAGTCAAGACAAATAGATTAATGGAGTGCAAGAGAAAGTCATGAAACAAGCCATCACATACACTGTCAGTTGGTTCTCTTTTTTATTTCAGATTAATATGGGTATGCATACAATTAGGTTACATAAACTTCAACCTTTTGTAAGGTTGAAGTCCAAGTTGTAGCTGTGTCCTTCACCCAGGAAGTGTGTAATATACCCATGCAACGTACCCACGGGGCGGGAATTTATCTTGAAATTACTATATTGAGCAAAAGAATCCAGGCACAAAAGGTCCTTTATAAAAATCAAGAACTGACAATGCTAATCTTTGACGAATGAAATCAGAACAGTGATTTTTATGGTGGGAAATTACAATAAGAAGTCACAAAAGAACTTTCTAGGGGTACATAAATATTCTGTAACTTAATTAGCATGTTGGTTATACAGGTGTGCACATTTTTCAAAATCCATTGAACTACACAACTAAGATCTATGCATTTTACTGCGTAAAGATTTTATCTCATCTATGAAATGATCCAATAAAAATACTATTCCTTATGTACACTTCAACCACTGCAAATAAAAATTAAAAGTACAAGTACATTGGAGAATCTGGGGTCTTTTTTATGAATGTCTTCATAAATTGTCAAATTTGTGTCTTGGAAAATATTACTTTTAGTAAAAAAACATTTTACTATTTTTTGTTATTTCTTACTCATAGCATTTATATAAGTACATCAAATTTTTTTTTTTTAAATAAGAGTATTGTTATTTTTTTGTCCAGTGCTGCTTTTCTTCTCCACATTTTATGGAGAGAACCTGGCCAGTGTGTAAAATTTTGGTTTATATAATGAAATTTCCCCCCATGAATTATTCCATAGGTGTGTGGAAAAGATGGTTAAAAGGGAGACCAAGATGTGTTAGGTAAAATAATAATGTAATTTAAAAGCTGGAATAAAACAGCATATGTTAAATTTGTTCTACAAATAGTTAATTTCACTGGAATTTTCTCCAAAGAACAATTACAAAAACCCAGTATTTTTAATATAAAAACAGCTGGGAGGGGTTTGTTTAGCAAATGAGAATTTCTTTACTTGCTAAAGCAATTTGAAAACGTGTTTTTTCAACCCAAGGGTCCTTTCCTGGCTACTTGTTCTACATAATAGAAATTAAATACTAGTTTCTTACTTACGATGGGAAATAAACTCTGGTTGGTTTTATTCACATCAACTTAAAAACAGATAAGGAGAAGAGAACTATCACTATGTCTGATGTTTATTTATTCTAATAATTGGTGTTTGTGTAAACTTCTACATGGTTATAGAATATTTGTAGAACAACAAAACCTAAAAAGTTTAAGTTCTTTGTTGTGAAGCTAAATCAGTCTCCTTAAGTTTGAGAGAATTACTGGCTTTACAATTTAGAAAAGAGAGAATATTGAGTTGTTGTCTTCCTAAAATTGCCCAGCTGCCTTTAATTTGAGAAAGATAAATGCAGGTTGGAAAAATGATTGGAACCTGCCAAACAGAAGCGTTAGCAGAGGCCAAGCTGAGTGGGAGGAGAGAGACTGAACAATGAATTTGCAGATTAAACTCTTAGGAATTTCAGGACGTTTTTCTGAGGAAATGCCACAGAAAATTCATAATAATGTCCTCAAATTTTATAGCTTTAAAGTATCAGCAGTAACTGTTCACACCTTACATACCCAAAACCTTTACCTCTACAAAGCAGAGTTCTCTTTTTAATAGTTTTCATATACATTAAAAGGAAACAGTAAGGATAAGAGATGATACTTGGATGAAATTACAATAGTAGAACTATTGGGCAAATTCCTGTAGTGGCATGTCACCGTTCTAGAGTTAACAGTGACATATATCACTAAGAAAATGACCAATCATTGGATGGTAAACTAACATACTGCATATAAAACTATAAAAGAAGGGGGAAAATCATGCCTGTTTTAAAGCGATAATTTAAACAAGCACGTTACTCATTTAACATTCAGTACTTCCTGCGTCCAATATATTTTACACAGACAGTCTAATTTTTAACAATCCAGTTGCTGAAGTATTGCCAACCTCGCGTTACAGATGGGAAAACACAGGAAGATGCAGTTACTTTTCAGCCTGTCTACATGGCTAACTTGAGGGTATATGGCATTTTACTTGCCATCATGGCCTCAAAGCCTAATGACTAGTCCATATTAAATTCAAGAAATATGTTTTGAATAAATGAAGTAAATAAACAAATGAGGTACAGTTGGTCTAATCTTGAAAAAATGCGTAGTGTTAAAAATAAGGGGAAGCAGGCGAGTGAAGGCAGAAAACACCAAAGGGAATCCAATGTGTGGAAATAAACAATATCAAAAAGAGATAGGCTGGTAGCTATCACTTGCCAGGCTTCTATAAAAAAAACAAAAAACAAACAGTCCAGTCTCCTTATTCATTACTTGTGCTTATTCCTAATTCGATTCACAATCCAATACTGACACATGAAATGCTTAACTCTAATAAATTACTTTGCAAGAGAATCAGACTCTGAATAGTGCAAAACTTTTATGCTCTGTTCAAGATTGATTTGTTTCTGCCTTCCTCATATTCACCTTCACATCAAGTAATTTGAGTCTTCAACGATTAAACATTTCTGAATTCAGTTTTGATATGTTCTTAATTTTCTTTGTTATGATATAAAAGTGTCAAGTCTCTGGAATCTGAGAGCAATTACTCTTAGAATGTTTATGTTGGAATTGTAATTTAATTCTGCATTACATGTGGTAATGAAGAAATTCAAATTCATTTTATGTTTTAGAAACATCTTATCACAACTATTCACAATGTACTATGAGAAGCAAACATCGACTCTGTCATCATCACAAACCATTCATATCCGATAGCTTCATAGTTTAGTATATATTTTCCTTTTCAGATTGTACAAATGTATAAGATTTATGGAAATACCTCCTTATGAGTTATCAAGACTAAAAATTGAACATGGGTATATGTTTTTTAAATTGATATTCATTGGTAACATTTTAATCTGTCTTTTTATGTACATCAGATGTATGTACTATGAGGAATCTTTTTTAATTTTCAATTCATTCAAGTTGGCAATATTCTCTCCAAGCCAAGAGCACATGTTAAAAAATAACATATTATTTTCTTGACCAAACTCTTTCTCAGGTCTAGTTCTAAAATAGTATCACTTTTAAATATCTATTATGATTCTTCAAAATACAGTGTATGGTATTTTTTAGAGTTGAAAATGATGCTTCATCGTGCCTAGATGCAATGATATATTATGTATTCCATATGCAGCTCTTGGATACAGTAAAACAAACACCATGGTGTATCTACCTACTAGGGCATCATAGGATACTACATGGAATATCATTTGGAGTCACTTATGAAATTTGATAATAAAATACAACTATAACAAAAATCTGTGAAAATGTGCTTTTTCAATTAGCTATTGGTAGCTTTCAACCTGTGGGAAAAAAAATTATAGCCTATTCATTTAGGAATACATATGTACTTAACTATTTGGGCCCTCTAAAGAATTGCTTTATGAATCTCAAATTCCAGTCTACTGAAAATGTTACTATGTTCCCTGGAGGAGTGCCTCCTTTGGTTATTAAGAGCTCCAAATCCCCATGACTCCAATATTAAAAGGATGAAGAGCAATAATTCTTTAGGTAAGTCATGTGGTATAATAATGAAAGAGGCTATTCTCAGCTTTACCCTTTTTTCCCAGTCCTATATCTATGAAGATAAGGGAGAAAATATCCACCAGCCAACTTTACCCATTCTTTCCCAACTGATGCATTCTGGCTGGGAAGGAGGCCCCACCACACCACTGGCCAGTGATTTTAGGTATTCACTTCAACCTGTCAGACAGCACTCTAACCTCTTAAGATGTGACCCAGATGATCCAAATGGTGCTGTCTGTTCATGTCATTTTATCTAACCATATATCTCTGGGTGATAGCAACATGGCAAAACCAATAAATTCTATGAGCATAAATCCGCTGTCTCACTTCCTTCTCTGTAAAATTAGTTTCTTAGTTGATAGCAATATGATATGTGATACTATAGTGATAAGCAAAGTTTTCTGTAGGTCTATGAATGACTTTGTGGACAGAAAGACTATAAACAGAGAAGAAAAATCCATATGCATATTAAATATCTACATTCATGAGTGCAAACATCTGCCCACTCTGTGATGGAAGGGATCCGATATAATCAACCAGCCACCAGACGGCCAGCTGGTTGTCCTGGGAAATATTAGCATCTCATGGCTTATTAGGGACTGTGCTGTTGGTAGATGAAACACCAAGCAGTGGTGGTAACCAAGTGAGCCTTGGTGAGAAAAAAATTGCTTTGTCAAGTCCACGAATAAGCTTCACCCATACTGTCACCATTACTTCATAAATGAACCCATTGAGCAAGCACCAGGAAGGCTACCAAAAGAAGCTGACTGGTATCCACCGGAGGAATCCCCTTGTCCACTTGATCACCAGTAGCCTCCTCTGCAGTGGATATTACCTGGAGTGCACTTTAGAAAAGCATGTCTATCCATATACATCTCCCCCAGACCTCTTTATCACTTTTAATATTATTCTTTCCAAGTATCTTTCTTATTGATTAACTTTTTAGTCACTATCCACAAATCATTGCAGAGCTATACCATCAGCCATATCACCTTCCACAAATCATGAGTAAACAGATGCACTACCTGAAATTCTTCCCTCTGAAAGAACTCTCATCACTGTCTTTCATGGCCAACCCAAGTGGAGCTATAAAACAGTGGCCAGCGTGTGTGTAAACCCTTCTCCCAGTAATATCACACTTCTTTTTTTTTTTTTTCTTTTTTTTTTGTAAAGACAGGGTCTCACTCTATGGCCCTCGGTAGAGTGCCGTGGCCTCACACAGCTCACAGCAACCTCCAACTCCTGGGCCTAAGCGATTCTCTTGCCTCAGCCTCCCGAGCAGCTGGGACTACAGGCGCCTGCCACAACGCCCGGCTATTTTTTGGTTGCAGTTAGGCCGGGGCCGGGTTTGAACCCGCCACCCTCGGTATATGGGGCCGACGCCTTACCGACTGAGCCACAGGCGCCGCCCAATATCACACTTCTTACACTATGGTGTGCAGACCCTTCTGTAAACTGGTTCATTTTTTTTTCTTTCATTTAGTGGTCATAGGGAACTCTTCATGAAGCTCAATTAAAAAAAATAATTCTCTTGGCCTTTTCTGCTATAATAATCCTCATGATACGGGTCAGAAAATGTTAGAAAACCCATGCGGAATACTGCCAGTTATTAAGTGTATGTACCCACTGTATTTTCTGGGATTAGATGAATGAACACAGAATGAGTCCATGATTATAGTACACCCATTGCTGGATAAATTTAGACCAATCAATGTATCTTCTAGCCATCAAGGCTCCCTCTCTGACCAGTGGGCAACAATGATGTTGTGAATCTCTTGGCCTGAGTCACTTCAGAGCTGGTTTTCTAAGAATCTCCAGAAAGTCTGGGTATTTGCCTCTCCCCACAGAACTGTTCTGTGGTAAAGGGCTGAGGTCCCACTGGAGAAAGCTTGGAGAAACATTCATAGTAAACATCTATAAGTTTCTGGAAGGCAGATACTGCCTTACAGAGGCAGCCTTTTCTTCCATCAAAAGTCTCTATCAGGGGTCCTCAAACTTTTTAAACAGGGGGCCAGTTCACCGTCCCTTACATCATTGGAGGGCCAAACTATAGTTTAAAAAAAAAACTATGAACAAATTCCTATGCACACTGTACATATCTTATTTTGAAGTAAAAAAACAAAACGGGAACAAGTACAATCACACACCGCCTCATGTGGCCCACAAGCCGCAGTTTGAGGACCCCTGCAAGTGGCTGAAGTCTGAGAACTCTGTAAAAGAACTCTGCAAAAGTTCCTCATGACAGCATCTTAAATACATAAAATTTTTTCTACCCTCCAGAGCTAGAATCTCTCTGCTCATATATGTCAAGTAGAACACAGTATGTTGTTGCAGTGAGTTGAGTGGTGGCCCCTAAAAAAAGTTCCTAATTCGTCCATGTCCTAATAACTTGGATCCTGTGAATGTGACCTGATTTTGGACAAAGGGTCTTGGCAGCTGCAAATAAATTGAGGATTTTGAGATGCAATTATCCTGGATTAGCCAGTGGGCCTTAACATTTAGTCTGATATTCTAAGGGTATTAGAGTAGAAAGGATGTTTGTCATGTGTACAATGACAAGTGTCCTTATTAGAGACAGAGGACACAAACACACAAGAAGAAGGCAATGTGACTACAGCAGCTGAGATTAGAGTGATGCAGCCATGGAAGCCAAGGAATGCTGGAAGGCACCAGAAGCTAGGAGAGGCAAGGAAGGATTTTCCATAGGATTACAGGGGGGGGGGGGCGCGTCTCTTCTGACACTTTGCTTTTAGACTTCCGGCCTCCACTACTGTGAGAGCTTGTCTTTGTTATTTTAAGCCACCCAGTCTGTGGCAATTTTTTATGACAGTCCTAGGAAACTAATACATCTGCCCCATTTCGTTCATGTGTATATGATGATCAATTAATCCTTGAAATAAATCCTTGCAGGGTCAAACTCTGTCTCTAAAACCTCTTTTAAAAATTGTGTTGTGGCAAAGACACTTAGCTTGAACTACCACCTTAACATATTTGTATGTGTAAAATACCTCATTGTTATCCATAGGCACAATGTTGCCCATCAGATCTCTAGAGCTTATTCATCATGCATGTCTAAAATCTTATGTCTATTGATGTCTATTCTGCTTTCTCCTTCCCCTACTCCTTCCAGCCTCTGCCAACCACAATTATATTATTTGCTTCCATGAGTTTGACTACTTTATAGACTTTATGTAAATGGAATCATGCAGTATTTGCCCTTTCTGACTGGCTGATTTCAGTGGTCCCCAACCTTTTTGGCACCAGGAGCCAGTTTTGTGGAAGACAATTTTTCCATGGAGGTGGAGGATGGCAGGCTGTATGTGGGGCTTAGGCAGTGATGGGAGTAATAGAGAGCAGTTGGTGCCTATAAATACAGATGAAGCTTCTTGACTAGGCATCTCACCTTCTACTATGCAGCCAATTCCTAAGTTCCATAGAAAACAATTTTAACATGGAACACAATTTTTCCACAGATGGGGGGGAGTGGAGACAGGGAAGGGGCAGGAGGATGGGGGAAGGCAGAGCTCTGCAGCCCCACTACCAACAAGAAATGGACAGGTACTATTCCATGCCCCAACCACAGTTTTACTTCATTAGTATAATGTCCTTCAGGTTCATCTATGTTGTTGAATATTAAAAATCTTCCTTTTTAAACTAAATAATATTTCATTGTGTGTATATACCACTTATTTTACCCATTTATTTATGAAAATTCAGTCTGCATTTTGGGTATTGTGAATTGTGCTGCAATAAACATGAGAATGCTAATACTTCTTTGAGATTTTTATTTCCATTCTTTTGGATAAATATTCACAAGTGGAATTGCTAGATCATATGGTAGTTCTACTTATAATTTTTTTGAGAAACCTCTGTACTGTTTTCCACAACAGCTGCACAATTTTGCATTGCCACCAATGGTGTACAAGGGTCCCAATTTCTCCACAACTTCACAAACGTTCAGTGTACTTAGGTTTCTTGTCCCTTAGGCTTCTTAATATCACTCTACTTTTTCTCACACAATTAAGCTTTACATGTCTGGCTTCTAACATTTGAGATCAATAGATAGAATTCTATTTCAACATGCAAAGTACCATCCTAGTCTACAAACATATATCCATCATGGATCTTTTTACTGATGCTGACAATCTATTTGTTCAGGCATTTCTTAATGCCTTGGTGAAGGCCTGCCTATGGTTGTTTACAAGACCTTGCAGGTAGGTTGTTTTGAGAACAGAGATGATTTAAGAACCTGAGAGGTTTCCAAGAAGTCACTGATAGTCCTCAAAGTTGTGTGTAAAATCCCAAACTGTGCTTTCCATGGAGCATTCAGTCACTAGGATGGGGCTCGGCTTACTGTTTATAAATTTTCTTTCTTTTTTTCTTTTTTTTTTGGCTAAAACTTTACTTGCTTTTTTCTATTATTTAAGCCACTACCTTGAGCCACCACAATGCTCTACTATCACCACTGTCCCACAAGGAGATTTTCTTTCATAGAAAAAAGCAGAGTTTATCCTTTTTTGTAGCATAGAATGCAGATTTTTTGTTTATAAATAGTTTTCATTGTTTTAGTGTGACTATGACAAGGATAGATAAGGATAGAAGGTATAAGTAGACAATAAGAAGCAAAGATGCAAATCTCTATATTGAAATATAAACTCTTTTACCGTTCACATAAAGATCTTTAAGAAAAAGAATTCTATAGTATTTCTTCCCATCCATATGCTGGCTGGTCTCCTATGACTACATTTTATCTAAAATTAATAATTTGAAAGTTAAGCCTAGTTTTTATCTGGCTATTGATTTTAACTATAATACACTTAAAACATTTTAAAAATTTTAATGTGAAAACATGTAAAAATAGAATGTTCTCCTTAAAATATTCATTTGAGTAACAAAATTGCATTCCAATTTTGCACTAATTGCCAGCAATAAAACATTTACAAAGGGATGTTTTCTCTTTATACAACTTACAATACTATGGAAAACAAAACACAATCAATAAAAAAAGATAAAATTCCACTTCCGTATTGTCTGACCTCTGTATTGCCCTATTAGCAGTGGATAAAAATATCAGTCTTCTAAGATTATTGCCCATTGGATTCTATAATCTTAGGTGTTTCTGACTGATATTTCATTCTGATTTCACCTATTTCATCATCATCAAGTAAAAATGAAGCCAACACAGGAATCTGAGAAAAATAGTTCTTAGCCAGGATATGTTTGTGCTTGATCTTGTGGATAAATGACTCTCTATATCCCTGCAAAGAAAAAGAAAAAACAAATTCTGTTAAATATCACAGATGTATTTTGCTGGTTAAAAACACTGGCGTGCTTCAGTGCCTTTGCTTATCAGTTCTTTCTGTCCAAAATATACAGGGTGTCCATAAATTTCGTGTGCAATTTAAAATAGTAAACTACTACGACTTTGTCTATCACCTTTTAGGATGCAGATCCTATGACATTTTAACTTGGAAGCTTTCCTCAATTCTTCTTATGACCTAAGTTCAAACTACTGCTAGTTACCAGTTCAATACTCACTCTCCCTTTCATTCGTATTTAGAGATCTAATTTTATATAGGGTGTAATGTGCCCAGCTTTCCTAATCTTCATCCTAAGTAGGACTAGCTATGTGATGTGGTAAGTTTTTGATTTATAAGAGTCTGATACATACAAGTATATATCTCAGTGGATAAAGCTTACAGAAAAGCTTTTAAAAGAGGTTTTTAAGAGTGGGAAGACTCACCAACAGCATGAGAGTGAAAGCCAAAGTTCAAATACAACTGAGGAAAAAGTTAGAGCACCCGAGTCTCTGAAAGCACCTTCAGAGGAAGGTGCCATACGTGTACCAGCCCCAGACTGCCAACCTCTGGACTTCTTATTACAGAAGAAAAACAAAACCATATTTGATTAAGTTATTATAAATTTTCTGTTATTTGCACCTGAAACTGAAAATGAAGAATTATACTCAAAACATATTTACTGGTTTCTTTTCAAGCATTAGGCATATTCAAAAGCAAATTCTGATTAAATTAATAAATTCTATTTATTCTCTTTATTAATCTTAATTGGCCCTCTTTTCAATCAAATCACAAATACTATTTGTACTTTCTCCTACAGTTTATTTTCTGAGAGTGAGACATTCCTTCACTAAACGTATCTTCACAGGCTCAAATACAAGATAAAAGAAATTCCTGGGGGAAAGGATCTTAAGAACTTGATATTTTTGTAGAAAGTATTATGTAGGCATATTCTAGACTTATTTAAAAGTTTCCTCTTTACAGACAAATGTACTATGTTAAAATACTCATCCTTTGTACTAATACAACTGTTCCCATTTCTTAGCCCATATTTCATTCAAGAAAAGCTAACACATTCCTGATATACAGAACTTTATAGGTTTTCAAAGTACCTTTATAGACGAAAAATTATTAAAGATGAGATAAGCATATTATGGTTTATACCTTCAAAGGAATAATAAGTAACTTTAAAAACATATAATTTGGAAAAATATCCAATATCTATTGTTAGGCAAAGCAAATAAACCAAGTTTCAGAGTAACTTCACATGAAATGAATGCTACTAAAAATCTATATGTTATTTACATCCACATAGAAAACTTCAGGAAAGATTTCAATAAATTATACATAAGAAATAGTGGTTATCCCTGCAATGTGGAGATAGAGATGGGTGGCTATCAGGAGAGTTACAATTCCACCCTTTTATTCTTCCAGATTTTTCTAAACCAATAATGTCTTGCAATTATCATAATTAGAAGTAAAATGTTCCAAAAATGTTTAAAGTGCTTTTATATATAGTGTCACTAAGTTGATTCATACAAAAACTATGCCAAGAGCTTTAAATATTGGTCTATTTAGTGCTCAAAGCTTAACATTTAGCAAACTTGCCTAATTTCTCCCATGTCATAAATGATAGAACCAGAAGTCAAGGCCAGGGCTGTTTTTATTTCTCTTTTCTGATTCCACATTTTAAGCTAGTCTTTTGAAAAATTTATGAAGCAAAAGGGGCAGGTCTTAATGTCCTGTAAGTTGTTAATGACAGAGACAGAAAAGAATTGTATCAGTGGTTTTAAGTCCATGATTGCTCCTACTTTGGCCAATGTGCACGCATGAGAGACCAGGTGGCCCCACTTAGAGTTCACAGAACAGAAGTCCTTTGCAGTGTTTCCTATAACCTGTGTCAGTGAGTCAAGATTATTTTAACTTTTGAGTATTTTTTACTGTCTGAAAAAGTAAATATTGCTGTGACTCAAGGAAACTCTAAAAATACTGCAAGATTTGCAAGATATAAACTATCCTTTAACTAGACTGAGTATTAATACCTAAAAGATTACATCAGCCTAAAACCATAAAAAATAAGCAAATGGTTTTTGAGTTTGTCTGGTTGTGAACCTTAGCTCTATTTACAGAAATTCGATAAGATTGGCATCCTGAAATTAGACATGCGTGTGAATAGAACATTTAATTTGATACTGCAGAAATTTGATTAAATGCAGAAAGGGAGTTGTGTGGATTAATTGAAGAAGCACTGAGCTATCAGCTTTTGGGAATGAACTTCAATCTCATTGTGGGCCCTAGATAAAATGATATTCCTTGTATTGGCTGTGCTTTCAGAGATTAAATATTTATGAGGCAGCTTAGTTTACTAAATATAACATTTAACACAGCTTCAATTTTTTGCTGCCCTTTCTTTCAGTCCCCAGAGTGAAATTTTTCTCAGCCTGAATTTTTAAACTGAAAAATTATTTCAAAGGCTAAAAATTTAATCTGTTCTCGTTACATAATCTCCACTCTCTCTTGAAAAGAATAAACAGGAAATAGCACTGTTCAAAACGACTATTATATTTGACGTCATTTCTTCATTTTCCCTTAGCAGACATCTTGCATGAAATTAAAAGCACAGCAATTTAATCAGTATGAAACAAAGAGTCAGTATCAGCTCTTAAAATCCTGGGCTCAGTACAAATGGAGCTCTCCAGGATGTCATCAGGGGCCTCTCAGTTCTGCTTATCAAAATGCTTTACAGATTGCATCTTGTAAGTTACTGAAATTACAGTAAATGACATTTAATTTTTGCAATGCTTTCTCCACTCCTGATTAGTTGAAAACAAATGAAAAATAGAGCCTCAAAGCTATACTCCATCAGTATGATTGCTACTAAGAGCAGAAAACTATGAACAAAATTTATTTGATAATTGAGTGTGCTTTTACAAAGACTCATGATGCTTAATCAAAGAAGGACAGATTCCGGTGTCATAATACCCATCTGCTTGTCATATTCATTTATTCATTCAACAAATATGTATTAAACCCCTAATCTGTAACACACTAATGTAAGTGTTAGAGAGATAGATGAAAATAAGGTAAACAAAGGCCCTGCCTTTATAGAATGTATTGGCGAATATGCTTAAACTTGCTATTAGGAGGGAGTGGGAGCACATTTAGAACTTACAATATGTTTGAATCTCTTACATTGAACTTTTAGGTGTCTCTTTAGCTCCCTTTTAATTTTAATCTCTGCCATATATACCACCCACACATTTTGTTACTGTTAATACATGAATTCTATTTCTTCATCTGATGGAAGTATTTTTTATGGCAGTTGTTATCTCTAATAACTCCAATGATTAAAATAACCTCCTAAATAAAGTTCACCTTTCTTACCTCTTCGGTGCTTGTTAGCTTGAGATGAGCAGCCCCTTCATCTTTGGTAAGAAGAATGCAGTTCCAAGGGGACCACTCCAAGGACTTATCCCATCTGACCATGACCAGATCATTGAGATCTTTCCAGGCACTGAGTACTGACTGGGATGCCCAAATGTTTTCTATCAGGTACTGAATATCTTGTAGCTTCATGTAAAAACAAGTTTAAAAAATAGTATCATTCTCTTCTAAATATAAATTTTTGAGATTACTAAATTACTTGAGGAAATAAATTACATGCTCCTCTAGAATATTTTTATTCAATATGTATGCTAGTTAATTTCATGCGTTAACTTGTCTGGGCCACAGGGTTCTCAGATATTTGGTTAAACAATATCTGAGTGCTTCTGTGAGAGCATTTTTGGGTAATATTGACATTTAAATCGGTAGACTGAACAAAGCAAGCTTAATGTGGGTGGGCCTCATCTAATCAGTTGAAGGCCTAAATAGAACAAAAGTCTGAGTCCCTTCCTCCCAGTAGGGAGAATCTGCCTGTCTGCCTGATGACCTTGGAAGGGAGACTGGCTGACTGGCTCTTGCTGATTCTACAGCAACTTGTAGGCCTTCAGGCTTGTACCAGAACATTAGCTCTTTAAATTTTGGAATTGTCAACCTCCAAAATTGTGTGAGGCAATTCCTTATAATTATTTATATATTATATATATATATAATCTCCTGCTTGTTGTTTCTCTGGAGAAACTCAAATGATGCAGTATGAGTTACTGAGGTGACACTTGTAGGTTGAAGTATATTTAAAACCCAAACAAACTCAAGATTCCTAACAGGAAAATTACATCTGTCATATCAACAATTCCTAGGAAAAAGCATAAAACAATTTAAACTCTGAAATAAGCATCCTCTTTATTAATAAAATATTTTTTCTATTGAAAAACTATGTGTTTGTTTCAATCTGTGTTTTTCAAACTATGAGTTCCTACCTCTTTAGTGACACCAAACTTTTCCAAGAGGAAATTATAACAAGAAAATTTGGATGGAATAGAAAATATAAGAATGTATCCATAGTGGTAAAGGTAAATTTTGTTTTAAGAAACATTTGTTTCTGAGGTTGAACAGCATATGTTTACATGTATGGACTCTGGGAACCAATTGCCTAGATCCGAATCCCAGCAGTGGTACTCACGAGTGTTAACTGGGCAAGTTAGTTAACCTCTCAGTACTCCGTTTTCTCATCTGCAGAATGAAAATAATACTTTTTTTTTTTTTTTGGCAGTTTTTGGCCAGGGCTGGGTTTGAACCCGCCACCTCCGGCATATGGGGCTGGCGTCCTACTCCTTTAAGCCACAGGCGCCACCCAAAAATAATACCTATTTTGATAGAACTATTGCATTGATGAAATCAATAAAGTGTGTTGAGCCATGTAAACATTATCTGAGTGTTTTACTATCATTATTATCATGCATAGTTATACTAGACAAATTATAAATAGAATTTTTACTATAAATTGTGATTTAAAAGTTTATTTTTATTTTTTTTAATTTATTTATTTTTATTAAACCATAGCTGTGTACGAATGGATTAATAAATTGTGGTATATGTACACCATGGAATATTATGCAGCCTTAAAGAAAGATGGAGACTTTACCTCTTTCATGTTTACATGGAAGGAGCTGGAAGATATTCTTCTTAGTAAAAGTTTAAAAGCTATTGGTTCAGAAGAATTTTTGAACAAAACACATTACATTTGGAATCTTTTAAATCTCTAAAATTTTTATTCATAGAAGGGCCTATTTTCATACTAGTTTGTTATGAAAGTTTTGACTTACACAAAAATCAAGAAACATAAAATCTGCATAGACAGAACCAAATGAAGTCCTCTACCAACACTGATAAGCTAAGCCAGTTGGAAGTTGCACAGGTGGGCCAGGAGTGGTAGCTTATGCCTGTAATCCTACAACTCTGGGAGGCCGAGACAGGTAGATCACTTGAGCTCAGGAGTTCAAAACCAGCCTGAGCAAGAGCAAAACCCTGGTCTCTACCAAAAGTAGAAAAATTAACCATGTGTTCCGGCAGGCACCTGCAGTCCCAGCTACTGGGGAGGCTGAGGCGGAGAATTACTTGAACCCAGGAAGTTGAGCTTGTTGTGAGATAAACTAGTCTGATGTCAGAGCTCTCTATCCTGGGCAACAAAGTGAGATAAGACTCTGTCTCAAAAAATAAATGTTGCACAGAACATTTATCTGCACAGAACCTAGGAAAAGTGCTATTGACTATGCTTCTTGGAAGTGAAATAATGGACCATAACCCAGTCTGTCTCAAAACTTTCCTAGTGACTTACATATTCTTAATTCAATATAATTTAGTTAACATTAATTAACTTTTAATTTACAAAAAATTTTGCCTTTTTTGACTGCCTATGAACACAAATATCACAATTGAGATCAATTGTGCTCTATGAGTTACTTTTATTAATAAGCTGCTAATGTTACACAAAGTCACATCAACAAGTCTTTTTCTTTTCTCACTCCAGTACATAAGTCCGAATAGTGTCAGGAATTTGATTTTATTTTGTAGAGACAAAGATTCTCCTTTGGTCTAAATAGCCCAATAGAAATCATGGAAGAACCAAAGAGAGCAAAGAAGTGGTTAAGTTAGGAATTCAGGTCACAGTCCAGGACCCCAGAGGCCCAGCCTCTTTCAGAGCCAGGAGATGTTCTTATAACTGACAGGGTCAATAATTCAATGCAATTGTTCTTCCAAGAGAACTCTGGCCAGAAACTTTCCAGGTATGGGTTGTGGATGATAACATACCTATAATTTAAGTAGAGGAGTATATCTATTCAAAGCCCTTCCCTAAAGTACTGTTTTTTTGTTTTTTTTTTTTTTTTTTTTGCTTTCTATGAGCCTTAGTTTTCTCTTTTCCTATTAGTTACCATCATAGTCATATTGGGTATATACTAATTATTACCGTTATCCATAAATGCTAACATGTGCATTTGCAACATCAATTTCTGCAAATGCATTCATTCATTCAACAAATATTGAGGACCTATATTTGGCATTGTATTAGGCTACAGAGATATAATGGGGAGCAGGAGGAGAAAACAGGCATAGCCCTGCCCTTGCAGAACACACTGTCTAGCAGAATAGTTACTAAACAATCTCACACACACACACACACACACACACAAACTCATACATAAGATTGCAAGATAGACTCCTTGACAGAGACAAATTTCAGCTTTGCTGGCACCAACTACTAAGGATACCTGCATTAAGAAAGCAATTTTAGAGTCATCTTCATAATTAGCTTCTGAATAGTAGAGCCGTTGAAGTAAACATTTGTACTTCAAAAATGATTCTCGTTGTCTAGCTTCATTCTCAAGACTAACGCAGTGACGGCACCGGTGGACGTGGTGTGTGGTAGATAATATGGCAAACTCTGTAGACGGCAAATATAGCTGACAACTCTCGCAAAAGTAAATCTTCTTATAAAACTTCAGTGGGTCTTGAGGGATCTAGATAGTAAAAACAAAGGAAGAGAGGAAGGAAGAAAGGAAAGAAGGGAGGGAGGGAGAGAGGGAAGGAAGAAAAATGGTATAAAAGCAATGCCAAATACTTCAAATGCTGCATTAACCAACTATGTACTGCATAGACTTTCATTTATATGTGAATCTAGCTATTGCCTACAGGAATAATTATCATTTATCACACTACACCAATAGCTTTTCTTATGTCATTTATCTTGAAAATAAGTTTAAATTAGTTCAATAATCAGTTTTCAAAATTTGAAACTCTGCATCTAAAGCAGTGGAAGGAAATGATTCTACCCCAGAAGATTCTACCACAGTGATTCTTCAGGGGCTAAAGCAGTATGAATGAAGGAATAAACAAGTGACCATTTCCAGCACAAAATGGACCATCCAGTCTTTTCTAATTTACGATTCATCAGTATTTCTGCCCTCCACTAGAGGAAAGATCAAGCTGCAGCAGAGTTGGCATCTGATAATTAAAACCTTCAAAAGTATTTTTTATAATGGAGGAAATGGGCATCAAGGTTCTGTAATATTTTTCTCTTATGCAAGGTGGATCTGAAATAATCACTATTGTAATCTCTTCTTATGTTTTACTTTCTTCTGAATCTCTGATACTTTCTGCACTTCGCCCTGTATGCTGGTTTACTTTTCTTAAATGCGCATCTTCTCAAAAGGTAATTTTTTTTTAATATTTTATTGCACCATGCCTTATAATTTGGGGAGGTAAGACAATGTGCAAGTGTAAAAGATAGTAAGTTCTACTGGAGAAAACAAGAGTGATCTAGGAACGCGATCCGAGTACTAGCAGGCAACATCTCTGAGTTCTTTTCTTATACTGAGATCACATATTTAATTTAACTCAGACGGTTATTTTCTCTTCCTGCCTCCTAGCTAATAAACTGGACAAATATACAAGTCAACTTCATAAAAACCAATTATCACACCTCTTCCTTATGAATGGATAGACTATTTAATAGCCATGCAAATATATTCTCTACCCATCTGAAATTGTGCAAGAAAGAAGAGTATCCTCATCATGAGTATGATGGCAAAGGGCTTCATGTAAGGTACAGAATTTAACTCTATAAGAATTATCCAGATAGCATTGAGTGTTTTGTCCTAGTTCACTCTCAGAAGGTGATAGTGGAGATAGTGGTGTCCTTTCAAATTCTTCTCTCATTATACAAACCAAATAAGGCATTCCCTTTTATACAAACCAAATAAGGCATTCCCTTTTAATTTCAATAATGTCATTTTTTCAACCTAGCATGTATTTGGGGATATTAAAGAGTATTATCCCTACCCAAAATAGGAGTAAAAGATAATCCATGCATTTCTCCTAGATATAAGGAAAAAACTTAAATCCTTTGCTTTAATTAATATATTTCTTATACATTGCATGTGGGAATGCAACATGATACAACCAGTTTGGAAAAAAGTTTTGTAGTCTCTTATAAAAGTAAATAGCATTTACCATGTGATTCAACAAAGCCACTTTCTAGGTATTTACCCCCAAACAATCAATTTATCCAAAAACTCATATCAAATACTTACAGTGACTTTATTAATAAAAGCCTTCAACTCTAAACAACCCAAATGTCCACAACTGTGAAAGATTAAAATAAAAACTCCTATATAGGCAAACTATAAGAATATTGCTCAACAATAACAAATGACTGATACCTTCAAAAACATGGCTGAACCACAATTGTAATATGCTAAATGAAAGAAGTCGGTCTCAAAAGACTACACACTATAGCATTATTCCATTTATATGACATTCCAAAATAGATAAAACTATAAAAGTAAAATGCTAATCCATGTTTTCCAGGGATCTGGAGATTAGGGAAAGTGTTGACTATCAAGTGGTAGCATGAAGGGTGATGGGGCTATTGTTTGTCTTAACTCTGCTGTTGGTTAGGTGACTCTATGCATTTTTCAAAAAATCATCAAAAACAGTGAATTTTACCAAAGGTAAATTTTAAAAGTAAATAAAAAGATAGGATGTTATGCAAACTTACAGAATGTAAAACTCTATTACTCCAAATATATAGAAACTGAGTAGAGAAGAACTAGAATTAGAACTTTTGTTATAATTTAACATTTTTGCAAAACAATTAAGCTTTTCAAAAACCAATTTCAAAGGCTATAATATAAAAATTAAATTATTTTTATTCTTCTAGAAGTGTGGACTGACTATTGAGATTTTGTTTTGTAAAAAGAGGCTAATGATGTGTAGTCAGCAAAAATAATCATTGAAATAAAATACTATTGGCCGGGTGCAGTGGCTCATGCCTGTAAATCCTAGGACTCTGGGAGGCCAAGGTGGGGGGATTGCCTGAACTCAGAAGTTTGAGATCAGCCTGAGCCAGAGCGTGACCACGTCTCTAAAAGTAGCCAGGCACTGTGGCAGGCGTCTGTAGTCCCAGCTACTCAGGAGGCTGAAGCAAGAGAATTGCTTGACCCAAGAGTTTGAGGTTGCTGTGAGCTATGTACCATGGCACTCTACTGAGGGTGACAAAGTAAGACCCTGTCTCAGAAAAGAACACTAATAAAAATAAAATAAAATGTACACTTGTTTTGTTTAAAACAACAAAAAAAGAAAGAAATAGAACACTGTAAGTATTGGACAACACTACCCACATTATAGTGAAAATGCTTTAAATATTTCTTTACAGCAAGATGGCAAGGAAGCATTTATCTTGGCTTTAGACAAAGAGCAAAATCACCACAAAAGCCTGGAGTTGGATAAGATAGTTCAGTTTGACGACATGTTACATTTGAAGTTCTCTCAGAATATCTGTATGGAGATGATCTGTAAGTCTAACTGTGGGATAAGTATTATAAAGAACACAGACAAGCTATAACACAGAATCTCAGCGATGAAGACTTTAACTCTCTCTGAGGCCTCATGAAGAAGGGAGCATGAGAGTTGAGTCTTAAATGAGCATGACTCGGCTGGGTAAAATGGGACAGGACTCCAGGCAGAAGGAAAGTATACACAAAAGCATGTAGATATCAGGCAGGCGATGCATTCAGCACATCCAACTAGAAAGTCAGTTCCGAGATTAGGAAAGAATTCAGAGTTGGAAATACAGACATGGAATAAGTTAAATGAATGTTTAGCTAAATGACGTACAAAGTAATCATTTAAAGAAGATTTCACCAAGAAGATGATCTTCCATGTGGTTTCCAAGTAGTTTGTTAAGACAAAATTCAAATATATTTCAATTGGCCTTCACATCTCCCAGAATTTTGAAGAAGTAATAAGTGAAAAAGAAAAGTAGACTACCTTATGGTGTCTTGCCACTTCCGGATTAAACAGGGGTGTTTTGATGTAATGAAAAAAGAGGGTTGCGATTCTTTTTCGGAGTCCTTCAAGGTTCTGGGGTTTGACTCCCCTCATCATAAGGTCAACCTCTCTGTCAATCAATTCTAGAATTTCCTGAGTCAGTTTGCATTCATGTTCCTACAAAAAACACAAGATATATTCAGTAACAATTTTTAAAAATAACTACATTTGAAATTACCACCCCAACAAACCAAAAACTATATTCTAAAAGCAACAGAACATTGCTAAAAGAAATATAAACTGGTAAAACTAATTTGAAAAAAAGATATTATCTAATGGTAGAGCTGAAGATATGTGTAATCTATGACCAGCAATTCCGCTCTCAGGCACTTTAGAGAAAGACGCACACACAGCTGTATTGGTCACATCAGCCCAAAATTGGAAACAACAAAATATCCATAAATAAACCAATTACATAAACAAATCATAGTTCATTCATACAATAGAATATCATCTAATATATGGAAAGGAAGGAACTGTAGCTATATGCAATAACAAGTTTAAATCTCACAAATTAATTTTGAGCTAAATAAGCAAGGCACAAAATAATACATATAGTATAATTTTATTAAATTAAATTCAAAAATTGGCAACACTAGACCATATTATTTAAGGATTACAGAAGGGGTAAAACTATGAAGAAAAATCAAAGACGTGACTCCATGAAAGTCAGTATGGTAGTTACTTCTAGGAGACTAGAGGAGGAATTGCTCACTATTAGAAGGGGAAGAAAGACCCGGAGATGTTGGCAATATCCTGTTTAATATCAGCTAAACTGTATTGTATGCATGTGTATATTGTAAAATGTACGCATTCTTCTGCATGTTTTATAGTTCACAATGATTTTTAATAGTTATAGAAATGAGTGTGGCTGAATGAGATAGCTACAAGTGGTTAATGTAGAAGTATTTCTAAGTAGTAAAATACAAGGCAGTCCCCCCCAACTACACAAGGTAAAACTGCAAGACACACATTTAAATGAAGAAGTCAGAAAGTAAAGCCAGAGACAGCCTGTACCTCCATGCCATACTGAAGAAAGCATCTGTCAAGTATCTTGTTAGATTGGAGAATTCAGAAGTGTAAGTCAGAGACCAAATATTTTGAGCTGAATTGTCCATTTATTTATACTACCATAATATATACCCAACATTCCCTATAATTTGTGTTAGAAAATGCAAGAGCTATACTAATAGTCCTAATGATACCAGAGTTTTCACCCTTAACATAAAAAAAAAAACCCGTTGCAATAAATGCTTTGGTGGGCTTCCCAGATTACCTGCACTTTAGCACTGACGCTCCCCCGACACCCAGTCTCTCAGCTGCAGGCTGTGGCATCTGACAACTCTCAGCTGAGCCTCTCCCTCGGGGTTTACCCTCTGCTAAAGAGAGCCGTCTTGGCTGAAGATAGCTATCATGAGCAGAAAAACACTGCCTCATGATAGGTCATGCTTTCTTCTCAGGGACTTCCTGAGTCAAATAACTAATCATTGTGAGGTTATAAAGGCCCAGGACCCTGGGAAAGTCTCAGGTGTGTGGGGGAAAAAAATAAATGGAATTTTGGCCCATATCCAGGTCACAATAGATCCATTGGTTTCACAGGGCCACCCAGAACTCAATTCCCTGGTCCTTAAATACAGTATACAATAGGAATGGAATACTTGGTAGTTGGTCCAGCCTCCCTACCCTTGATTTCTTGATATGTGGGGTATGAGCTGACAGGATGGAGAAGACAGTATGGACGCCCTTGAAACTGTCCTACCCAGGGAACAAGTGGAGTGAAAGTAGAAGTGGCCCCACTTACTACCTGGGAAATATTGTTGGACATGTTAAAGGATTTGGGGGTTATTTTTAGCAGTTTAAATTTTTTATTTTTTAAGGACTGTGGATACATAATAGTGTCCCTATAACTCTGGATTCCTCAGGTTTAGAGGTCCTCATTCCCGGAGGGAAAATGCTTCTCACAGAGCACACAGCATGAATCCTATTACACCTTGAGCTGTAACTAATGCCTAGACTCTTCTGGCCAAGAGACATGGGCCAAGTACAACATCGCCATGCTCATAGACCCTGATCTTCCAAGGCAGTGGGGCTATTGTTACCCAATGAAGACAGGGAAGAATGTTTGACACCCTGATAAAGGGCATTTCTTGGTGTACTTTTGCCTAGTTTGACTATTTTGATAGTCAATGGAAGTCTAGCAACTTCACTTGTGGTCTAGCCCTTTCAAGGTGCGGGTCACCCCTAGATCACTCAAGACACTAGTTGAGTATGAAGGAAATCTAAAATGAACACTAAAGAGACAATGAGTATCTGTTGTGGACCTAAAGCCAATGAGTATAATAGGAGCTGTAGCTTTTCTTATTAACATTGTTCCCATAAATTTCTCCAGGGGGGAAAAAAAAAAAGTCTATCCACGTCTAGAAGAGCTGCTCCTAAAACTTACAGTGTGAAGCAGTAGATCCAAGCAACAGTAAGTATGTGTGCAGCAGCCAGACCTGAAGCACCTGTTGTCCCCCTCCTGGTCAGGTATTGGCTGATAACACTCAGCTGAGTCTGTTTCTGAGCATGGCTGGCTGATGAAGAAAGGCACCTCATCCAAAGTCACACCCCACATCCAATAAATAGGCAGTGTGGGAGTAAAATGTCAGGACAACTCGGGAGGCCTTGCCAGTGTCAGAACTCCCAGTGACGCTAGCTGATGTCATTGAGGAGCCTCCACCACAGTTTAATTTCTCCATCTGCCCATTCCTGCCTTCTCTGTTCCCTCATTGGAACTACCCCAATAGCACTCACTGATTAACTTCCCACATGCAAATCTCATCTCAGAGTCTGTTAACTGGGAAAACCTGACCTGTGATATATACTCTAACTTTGTTTGCATTGAAAGTAGGATTAACTCCAGGATAGCTCCATTCTTCTTAATAACCGTGACAATGGGAAAGCAAGTATACAATGTGCATAATACTAATATGAAAGTAACCGATGAACAACTACATCCCCACATGAGAGAAAAACACAATTAAATTCAAGTGGGAGAAGGGTGGGGAGGGAAAAAGGGAAAGTGAGGAGCAGGGAGAATTGATAGGCTCTCACCTAATGTGCACAATGTAAGGGTCTACAGCACACCCCCTCAGCGAAGGGCTCAACTACAACTTGAATTCTACCTACCAAACGTAAACTATGTAACCTAATCATTTGTACCCTCATATTAATCTTCAATTTAAAAAAATAATGTTTTTTGGAAAGTAGGATTAAAAACACATAAAATCCACTCCTGCCCCAGTTCAAGAGCCAGGTCTCTGAGCACACTTATGCCTTCGACACACCTATCCTTTCTAACATGTGACCTTCAAATGTAATTGCAGCATCTCGAACAGTCATTTAATAAACAAGGAAGAAATCAGGCATGCTAAAAAAACACATAAAATCCATAATTGATGAGAAAAAAATAAAAGTACACTGGAGCTGCTTTAAAAATGCTAAAAATAAATATTTTGTTGAAAAAAAGTCAAAGTATGCAGTTGGTAATTGCTGTTTTATCAAAGTAAGTATTAATCTCATGATATACATTTACATATATTTGCCTTCATTGAATAATTGCATACTTAAATTTAGAAGATTCATGATGCTATGTGTACATTTATTATGTCTCATAGTATGTATTTAGAGCACTTTTTGGTATGTATTAATGCATAAATCATATATTTCTCAAATTATAATAAAATAATACTTAATTCTGGGCAGTGCCCAAAGCTCAGTGGGTAGGGTGCCGGCCATATACACCAAAGCTGGCGGGTTCAAACCCAGCCTGGGCCAGATAAAACGACAATCACAACTGCAACAACAGCAACAAAAATAGCCGGGTGTTGTGCCTGGCGCCTGTAGTCCCAGCTACTTAGGAGGCTGAGGCAAGGGAATTGCTTAAGCCCAAAGAGTTTCATGTTGCTATGAGCTGCGATGCCACAGCACTCTACCAAGGGCAACATAGTGAGACTCTGTCTCAAAAATAATAATAATAATAATAATAATAATAACACTTAATGCAAAATACTGTGCTTTAGAATTCCATTAAGTTTTTTTTTTTTTTATTAATAGTGGACTCTACCTCCAAACGAAGAGCTAGCATACCTTCACAGTGTGTTTAAGAGTTAAGAGTACGTCCAGCCTCTCGTCTTGAGAGAGATTTTTCAGCAGGATGCATTTGTAGATGCTCTGGAGCTCTCTCGCTCTGATGGTGAACTGTGTGTCCATCTCAATGACCTTGCCTTTAGGTGTTCTCCACATCTTCGGGGCTGAGCACTTAAAAAATACATTTATAATTATCAGCTAATAAAAGGCTAAAAGTAACAATGTTGTTTCTTCTACCAAGTTTAACTTAATATCATGGGCTTCATAGTTAAAAGTGTCACTAAAACTTAAGAAAATTAATTAATGGCTTTGTAAACCAGTGATATATTTTAGAAAAAAAAAAAAAGAGAGAGAGCCATTCAGCATGTAGACGTGTAAAATACACGGGATTCAAGATTTGCTGCTAATTTGTATGTTGAATAGTTTGAGAGAGATATATAGAGTTACTCACTAACCTCATGTAGGGAAAAGCATGCCATTTGGAATGTTGAAAAAAATGTTTGGGGCGGTGCCTGTGGCTCAAGGAGTAGGGCGCCGGTCCCATATGCCGGAGGTGGTGGGTTCAAACCCAGCCCCGGCCAAAAAAAAAAAGTTTGGTTCAATTATTTTGAGTGTACATAAATGCATCTGATCATGCTGTGCCATCTGAAGGAGGATTCTGTGAAGCAATTGTGATGATCCTCAATGTATTTAGGCCCAAAGATATATCAAAAATGGACTCTGTGAGTTACGGCTTGATGTTTGGTGAAAATAAATCTATATAACAAGTTCGAAATTCTTCACAAAGCAAATGATGCCCGTAGTCATACAGCCACATTGCTATCTCAGCAGTGCGCTGATCCCTACCTCCCTGACACTGGCTAAGATCCTTATTCCCTATTTCCAATCCGGGTCGATGCCTCTGGATCTACCCCACCTCCTGAATGAAGGGCCAAAGAGAGAGTGCACTTTCCTCAAAGCTCATCTGAGGATTCTCAGGCTAAGAACCCAGAGACTACAGATCAGAGATGAACTGAGTCTTCTACAGACTCAGCGAAACCAGGATGATCTTCAACAATGGTCATTCTGTGGGTGCCTCTGCTCCTATTCCCTCCTACTGAGACTTTCAGAGAAGATGCACTCACCTAGAATTTTCTCAGTGAAAACTTACTGCCTATTTGCCCTTCTACTCTAAGGCATAAAGCTGCTCAGTTTCTTTACCTGATTATAATCTTTCAGAAGCAAGGTTCTATTCATCATGATTGCAAATTGTTCATATGCTTGATGTTTTTGTAGGCTAACTGGTAATTGTGTTGAGGTCCTTAAAGTCCAATAAATGCCATGCTTGCAACCATTTAAATCTTAGACATGATATAATTTAAAATTTAAGTAGGAACTCTATGTATTAAAACAAATCATCAGGAATGCAGACTAGACAAATAGATACATAATTATTATAGGGCTGTATTTAGAATGATGGTATTATGAGAAATTATTTATAACATCAATTTACTTCTGATTTTTTTACAATTCATATTAGCTAAGTTACCTTGAGAACTGCAAGTTACCTCTTAAAAACAACTGTATTTTATGTGTTTTCAAAGTAAAATGGCATCATATTCTGATCAAAGCTAAAATAAAATGCTGTTCAAAACTAGGAAACTTCATCAGAAACTTCAAAGTCTCAGTTCTCATTTTAATCCAGTGAGATGGATTACTTTATATTATTAGAGAATAATAATAGTTAATTTATGCTGAAGCCCTATAGTTAATTTATATTATTAGAGAATAAGTGTAACATTAAATAATGTATTCTTTTAATTAGCAGACTGGTCAAATTAAGCAAAATTAATTAAAGGATTATAAAAGAAAAATAACTCAATAATAAAATATTTTAACCTTCAATTATGATTTATTATTTTTTTATTTCAAAATATAAACAGGGTACAAATTTTTTTCATTGTATAATGCTGAAGTGAGGGCTTTTAGTGTGCCTGTTACCCGAGTAGTGCACATTGGATCCAACAGGTGAGTTTTTGTCACTCATATCCTTTCCATCCCTCCTCCTTAGTTTCCAATGTCCTTTACATCTCTCTGTGCCCGAGTCTCCACTTCCATCCAAATTGCTCCAAAAGTCATTATTTCATTTCTTTTTACAGCTAACCAGTACTTCATGGTGTGTGTGTTTGCATACGTGTATGTATATGTACGTGTGTATACACATATATCTCTCACATTTTTCTTTATACACTCAGGAATTGATGGGCACTGATATTGAGTCCATGTCACTGCAATTATGAATTGTGCTGTGATAAACATCAGAGTGCAGGTTAACTTTTTGATAAAATGACTTATTTTCCTTTGGGTACATACCCTGTAGAGTGAGTGCTGGAGCAAATGGTAAGTTTACTTTCATTTCTTTGAGGAATATCCATACGGTTTTCCACAGAGGCTGTACTAATTTGTAGTTCCACCAACAATGTATAAGCATTCCTTTCTCTCTGCATACATGCCAACATCTACTGTTTTGGGACATTTTAATAAAAGCCATTTTAACCGGGGTAAGGTGATATCTTATTGTGGTTTTCACTTGTATTTCCCTGATGACTAATGATGTTGAACATTCTTTCATATGTTTATTGGCCATTTATCTATCTTCTTTGAGAAACTTCTGTTTATGTCTTTTGTTCACTTTTTGACAGTGTTTGTGTTCTTTGTAGATTCTAGATATTAGCCCTTTGTCCCATATATAGTTAATGACTATTGTTTCCCATTCTGTAAGTTGTCTATTTATTCTGCTATGTTTATAAACATTTTAAAGAATAAGCATCCTTTAAGACAAAGGTTCATAGTACAATATTAGAAAGCTGAACTAATTTCTTAATCTTTGCATGTAATTTTCTTCAGGGTAGCTCTATTAAATGTAATTTCCTTTCTTTCGTAAATGTGAACTATAACTTTTACTTTTCAGAGTAGTAACTTATTTGCAATAAACCAAGTATAATAACCTTTTTATGAAATGCGTACTTTTTTTATTTCATGGTATTTTTTTCATTTAAAGCAATGATTTGGTTCTACCCTCCCTCCAAGCTTTTAGCCCTATCAAATACAGTAGACTATGGTAATATATTAGACTTTTCCAAATATATTCTACATCTAAACCCTTTCCATTCTTCAATTTAAACTCAAACCTTACTTTTCCCATAAAGATTCTTCTAACTACTATAATTTGAACCAATCATATCACTAGCATCTGTAATCCTATTGCACTTGCAAAAATACACAAACACATACAAACAGGCAGTATCTCTATTTCAGTCACTAGAAGTAGTGAAATTTGGATCCAAATGCTCTATAATTATTTTATGTTTCTTAATTATATTCTCCCAAAAGATTATAAGAAACTTCTCATGTAGTTCTTTTTTTCTCACAGGGATTTCAGTACTCATTCATCTGTTCAATGAATATTTACTATGCTTACCACATATTAGTTAATGTACTAAGCACCGAGTATTTAAAATATAGTCCCGATAGCCAGAATTTTCAAATTTTATGATATGTAAAGTTAAGAGAAGTAATTAAAATGAAAGTTGAGTATATTTGATGATTGCAGATAAAAGGGTAACTATGGGTTGCTAGGAAGCACTTAACTGGTGAAAAGCAAACAGACCTGAAGAACAGCTAGGAGTTAGCCAGATTAAAAAGTACTAAATGATACAATCAAAGAATTCTAGATTTGAAGTTCAAGTTCCCTAGAGCTGGCACTGAGAAGATACAAAAAAAATATGTTCAGCAAAGCTGTTTTATATTTGGATGTATTTCTGCCAACATTGATTAAAACTTCATCTTCAAGTCTCGGCTTTTTTGATTTCAGGCCGTAAGGTGATTTTTATTCTCATGCAGGAAAAATGTCAACTTTGCTTATTTCTCTTCCCTATTTCCTTTTCTCTTTTGAAAGCATTGGCTGTAATAGGAGATATACAACAATCATGTTCTTAAATTGACTCAGAAACTAGGAGCGTAATGAATTCCATCTAGCTGTCAACAAATGAGACAGCATAGCCTCTGGAAGAGAGAAACAGAAGAACAGCAGGGAGACACATTTCAGAGGAGGGAAGGTGCACGGATGACAAAAACCTTGAGAGCAGCAGGCCTCACAGAAAAGAATAAATGACTGCACGGCCAGACTCCATCTTTCCTTCCTCCTACATTAATTCCCAAATCCCTAAGGGCACAAATTAAGCATAACCTTAAACCCCGCCCCCCACCTCGTCAAAAGCAACTAGGTAGTGATCAACTTTTCTTTTACACAGCAAAGGGGTTTTGTTCACCACAGAGGCACCCTGTTTAATGCAGTGCTCAGAAAAAGGGGGCATTTTTTTTTTTTATCCCATTAACTGTTAGCCACCTGAGTACGGAGAAAAAGCATTTAAATGACACAGCTAACAGCAATTACAGTTTTTTTCAAGCTTGTGATTGTAAGAAGTGCTTTATAAATCAAAGAGAATCAAAGAAATAAATGGCCTTGGCTCTAGGGAAAACCTCTTACAGAAATTCAAATGTTCTCTGTACATAGGTACATTGAGTTCTTTATCCAAACAGGTCAAGAACACCCAAGATACGTTAGAAACCAGCTGATGATTTTTCATACAAATTTCTTGACCTGAATTTCTTCACTTCCATCAACCTAGGAGTTTTTCATATTTGATAACCTGTGGAAGTTAATGTTTGATGTGTTAAAATTACAAATTATTTAATGCTTTAAAAAAAATCTTTAGAGTCTGTCTTTTATTAAGAACGAGAACTTAGTATAGGGTCTATTATACTGCATTAGTTAGATGCTTTGATTAGACGAATTTAAAATCATATCATTCATTATTCAGAGATATTCTATGTTATAAAAAGAATAAAAATAAAATACTGGTTCAGTAAACCACGTAGTACTTGGACTCAATGAAGTTAAACTAAAACTAGAAAACAAAATTATATTCTCCGATGTGATTTCCAAATAATAGGAAATATTTTTCTTACACATCTCTAGGCTATGGTGCTAAATGTAGAGCATACAGCTCCGGTTGTTTGTTACTTTTGTCATCTGAAAAACTGAATGTATCTCGCCTTACAGATTAATTATAAGGCATTTCTCCTTAGTGATCAAAAAAACTGGAGAATAATAAGTTATTTTATCCAAATTTTATGATACCAACACTAACTTCACCTGAATATTAGTGACAATACTAGACATGGGGATGGGGAAGGTGGACAGGCACAATTTATAGAGGAATAGACATCGTGTGAGTATTTATGAGAAAAGACTATAAAATTTAATTACTTCTATGGTTCTTAGTTGACATCATATGCGAAAAGATGATTAAAAATGATTTTGTAGTAGAGTAGCAATGAGTTTTTAATTTATTGTAACAGAATAGAAGCAAGCCAAAAGTTACTGTTAGTTAATGTTTTTAAGGTCTGGATAATTAGGCTATATAAAGGGACTGGGGATTGTCTCAAGCATAGTTAATTCATTCTGTGACTGTTTTTTCTGGTCCTGTACAATAAACAGTGTGGTCAAAACTGAGGTGAAATCTCCTTGCATCAGCTAAAATGTCCATTTCCTCTTCATTTAGCCTGGGGATTGATGAGATTACCTGGTTTATCAGCTGGAGTGACTATAGATTTGGAACTCCAAGTCCAACGCTCAGGACCCTCAGAAAGTCTTCCCTCTGATTTCGACAAGTCTGGGGCTAACTTTTCCAACTTCCCTCAATATTTTGGCCTTTTATCCTCATGTGCTGCCCCGCATCATTCTGGACAGGAAGCCCAGATGATGTCCCTAGTCCCTTCTTCCCTTCCAAAACAAAAAGTTGCCTTGCACCTAATATTTCATGTATTTAGTAACATAACTAAAGAAGCCACAAAAGTGACCTCACACTGCCCTCACTGCCTCCCAAATGCCTCCTCACTCTTCATTCTCTCTTTCTCTCCAGGACAACCCTTAAAAATCTCCACAGTAAATGGAGATTTCCTGGCACAGAACAATTCATCTTCTACTCATCTTTCTACAGGGTTTCAGATTCTACCCTAACAACTTATCAAAGTATTTACGAAAAAAAAAAAAAAAACAGATCTTCCCTCCCCATTTCACCTTTTCTTTCTATTGGTGAGATTTACATACAGACATTCTTAGAGTGCTGTACTTCATGACAAAAGGTAATTCATGGCCATCAATTGGCTCTGAAGTTGCTTCTATATGTATTGGGCCTTGATCCACTTATAGACTCTGTATATGCAATTTCAAAAAACATTTTTTTAACTGTTTAGAGACAATGCTAAACACGGAGCCTGGGGTAGCAAGTGTTCTAGAGAAAAAGAAGAATAGACATTGTAGAAGTATTTACAACAATAGAATTTATAATAGTTTATATAGGAAAGAGAAAGTAGCTTGATAGCACACATGAGAAATCCTGTAGAAGGCTCAGTGTCACCTAAGGAAGGATGCCACCCAGTGTCCCTGTCCACAGGTATTCAGACGCTGAAGCTCCTTGAAGCCATCTTGTTACCTGGTTCCATGGGTCAGTCCTTTCTAGTGAGGTTAGAAGACAATCTGAAGCTGGATGCAAGATAAACCAACTTACTGAATAAGTAAGTTTCATTCAAAATACGACTGTGGGATGGGTGCAGTGGCTCACACCTGTAATCCTAGCACTCTGGGAGGCTGAAGTGGAAAGATCACTTGAGTTCAGGAGTTTCAGATCAGCCCAAGCATGAGTAAGCCCTCCCCTCAATCTCGATTAAAAAAAATATAGAAAAATTAGTCAAGTTGAGTGGCTCACACCTGTAATCCCAGCACTCTGGGAGGCTGCGATAGGAGGATAAATTGAGGTCAGGAATTGGAGACCAGCCTGAATGAGAGCAAGATCCCATCTCTACTAAAAATAGAAAAAGTAGCTGGGTATTGTGGTGGGCAACTCTGGCCCCATCTACTCACAAGGCTGAGGGAGAAGGATTGATTGACCCTGGAGTTTGAACTTGCCATAAGCTTGGCTGATGCCACAGCACTCTAGCCTGTGGCAATAGAGTAAGACCCTGTCTTTACAAAAAATAAAAAGGTTAGCCTGGAGTGGTGGTGCACACCTGTAGTCCCCACTAGTCAAGAGTCTGATGCAGGAGGATTGCTTGAGCTCAGGAGTTCCAAGATGCCATGAGTTGTGATTGTGCACTGGACCCCAGCCTGGGTGACAGAGTGAGACCCTGTCTCTAAAATTCTTTTTATGTTTAGAATTTAAAAATATAGGAAAATATGACTCTGTGGAATTATGAATATTATGGTTTCCCTACAGTGAATCAATCATTTTTAGAATTAATATATTCAAGAATTTAAATGCCACTATCTGTATTACATAATATTTTGATGTTACTTGGAATATAAAATTACACAACCATTATTTCTGTTCATTATCTTTCCTCTTTGCTTTCTTCCACAAGCATTTATTGATACTCTATGATAAGCACTGTACTAAGATATGAGGAAACAGAGATAAAAGACAGCTCTTTCCTTGAAAAGTTCAGAGCCTAAGAAGAATCCAGAAATGTAAATAGACACAATAAAAATTGACCACTATGTACAAAGACAGAGGCAAGAGACAGTCTGAAGAGAGCCTACAGGACAGGCTAAATTAGGAGGAACAGCAAGACCTTTCTAGCTGAGGAGGCATCTGAGCTTGTTTTAAAAGGTCAGTAGCTGTCTATGAAAGGATGAAGAAAAGGATGTTCTATGTAAAGGCAATACCAGATGCAAAAGCATCACAGACATATGGTCTTTCTGGGGGCATGCATGTAACTGAGCACTGCTAGACAGTGTGGGAGCAAAAACGGCAGTGACACAGCAGTGGGGATCCTTGGGGTGTGCAAAGAACAGATCATGAAAAGCCTCTTCCCGGAGCACAGCAGGGAGGGAGGGGCAGGGTCACAGCTGGATTTAGTGAGCACAGGACAGCATTGGTATAGAGGATGGAGGAAGGAGTTGAGAAAGGAGACCAGAGGCCAGAGCACAGTTTGGAAACATGTAAGCCAAATGAGAAGGAAATCCAGATTCAATTACATCACAGTCGAGCTCACCTACATGAGAGAAGACAAGGCTGGCCTGTCACGTGCCATCATCCCAGGGCAGATAGGGAGGCAAGAGGGAGTGCAGCCCACAGCAGCTGCTTAAAAACCTCTCATCCTTTCATATTCCAGGAGGATCACAAAGCATTCTGACAAGACTCACATTAGCTGCAGTTCAAGTCTTTGCCGACATGGCCTTTTTGATATATGCAAAGTCATCAGGGCACTCATAGCTGACCCATTTCCCTACAGGTAATGGTAATCTGGTTAAAAAGAAAGAGTGAAGGAATTAAGGAGATATTAAAGTGATAGAACAAACTGGTTGGTAACTAAATGAGGAAGTCGAGAATAACTACCACCAAGGTTTCTGCTGGAGCAACTGAGAAGATGATGAAATACTCATAGAGATAGGTCACGCCAGTGCTACAGAGCAAGAGTGGGCTGGAGGTGAAGAGGGCGAGGGATGGTGAAATGGTATGACTTAGGGGTTCCCAGGCCAACTTGATTTGTACTCTTGTGATATTCAAAGAGCAAGGACAACAGCAATTGGATGTATCACTTGCAAGTTCCTTTGAGAAATCTGGCCTGCAACTGTAGGGTGTTCGAGGATACAAGTAGTAGTGAAAGCCATAAATAAACTGAGATCAGATAGCAGAGTGTATAAATAAGATGAGAGGACATTTTAAATGTCATAAAAATATATATGATTTTTAAGAACCAATGTCTTCAAATAATAAGAATCATAGAATCACTACAACTTAGTATCTTGAAGAAATGCATCCCCTTTCTTCTGTAGCTGGAACGGCTTTAAATTGTTTGGAAAGATCAGGTTTATAAAAGGAAATTGTTCACTATGGAAACAGGCTATTCAAAATCGAACAGGCAGTTTGACCACAAAAAGGGTAATTACCTTAGTTTTTCCCTTAATTGTATATTTTCATGGTTTTCAATAATTATATATTCTCTTGGTCAGAAATTTACAGTCAGTTAATGATGTGGTAAACAAAAGCAAAAACACTAGTCTATAGCTATTTTCCCCATGTTGCTTGCTATTGGGGCACTTCAGACCCAGACATTTGGTGACTTTAATACTCTGCATTTTGTCACAGTGTGCAACTCATCTGAATGACATGGCCAGCCTAAATCTAAATGAACAGTCACAAGAATGGTGTCTCCATCTTTTCCTTCTTGGTTAAATCCCTTTAGTTAAGAATACATTAATTTCATTTTGCTTGTCAACCTTCATTGAGGCTGAAGTTAAAATCTAAGCTACACCAGAATAAATAAATAAATATATATGTAATTTTTTTTTTTTTGTAGAGACAGAGTCTCACTTTACCGCCCTCGGTAGGTAGAGTGCCATGATGTCACAGGACTCACAGCAACCTCCAGCTCTTGGGGTTACGCGATTCTCCTGCCTCAGCCTCCCGAGCAGCTGGGACTACAGGCACCCGCCATAATGCCCAGCTATTTTTTTGTTGCAGTTTGGCCAGGGCTGGGTTTGAACACACCACCCTCAGTATATGGGGCCAGCACCCTACTCACTGAGCCACAGGCACCACTCCTGTATGTAAACATATATATATATATATAATTTAAAGAAGTATGCCATCAAAATGCTAAACAAAATTCATGTAAATTCTTACAATGTAAATCTCTCCATTAGTTCATTATTCCACATTTTTTAATTCAGGATGCATTCATATTTAAATAAAAGTTACCGTACTAACCTTATTCAGAAAAGCTTGTACTTCTGCATTCTGACTCTCTATATGAGCTGTGTATCTATGTCTCCCAATGCAAGCAATTATCTGAGTCTCTTTTTCCAGAATTTCGCACAAAGCAGCTTTCCTTTCAGCTCCAGTGAAAGTCTCGTTAATGCGTGTAAGTTCGTCTTGCCGCCAGACTAGAGGAATAATAAGAAAGATTCTTTAGTTTTTAAAATCCCACATCTTTACAGAGTATTTTTCACCATCACATCCTGACAAGGGCATTTTATGTTTGCATCGGTTTAAACACAGTTATGTATTGAATCATTCATATTGTACACCTGATGTGTGTGTGGGGGGGTGGGGGGGAGATGAAATGGATGCTTAGAGGCTTAAACAGAGTCCACAGAAGATCAGTACAGACAGTGACAAATTATGCCTTTAAGTAAGCATGAGCACTCCCCAGCACTAAAAAAATAAGACTTGGCTCTTGTGGTGGCCATGAATGTGCACTGCTCAGATCCCTTTAAGGAGAGTACCTGTCGCGAAGAGTAGAGGGGGTTGACAGCTTCAGCTCCAGCACTTGGAGCACCGCTGCAGTGTTGGAGCAGAGGCCGCACTCTACCCACGGAGCGCACAGTGACTGAGAACCATGAGGGAATCAGAGCCTGGCTGTGTCTGCCCAGCAGTGGACTCTTCTGGGGTCATTCGTCTCCGAGCTACCATTGGACTGGTTTAGACTTCCTTAGAGCTGTATCAGTTTGAGGCTCTCCACACCCTATCCCCTTTCCCTTCCTCTCTCAGCTTCCTCAGGTGTTAACCTCATCTCTGTCTGGAGACTCCCCTTGCTCCCCTCCCCTTGGTCTTTTCACTTCCTAACTCCCTTGGTGTCAGCTTCCTCTGGACCCCAATTGACACACTTTTGTGTAAAATTGTTGCCTTTGATTGTTTTCTTCATTCACTTAGTTATCATTTTCCATTCCCTTGTGAAACCCCCAATTATAGCAGCAAGTGTTATAAACATTTAGCTAAAGTACTTGCATTTACTCTTAACCATAAATAAAGAATATGTTACCCAAACTTATATAAATCAAAATTTCTGAGCTCAGATATAAGCATTTTAACAAGTACTCCATTCAATTTTTATACACACTAAATTTGGGGTCAAAAAGTCTTTTTATTCCACATTTCAAAAATGTCAACCTTATTGACATTAACAGAAGAATAAAGTTGTAAAGAAACTTGGGAATTAAATTGCTCAACTCCATATTTAAGAAAGTGTCTTCCTCTCAGCTTAGCCTGTAAGGTACCACTGCATCAATCTGTTTCTTGAGCTGCGTGGTATTCCTTTGGGATACCTGAAGGTAATCATCACATCCCATTTGTGTTCCTTCTTCTCCAGATATACACACTCCCATTTATTAAACGTGTATCATTCAACTTATTTCTCATCCCATCTAAGTCAAGCTTCTCTGGTTTATCACAACATCTCTTAAAATATGGTACATACATCAAAGCAGTGGAAAAGCAGCAAGTGTTTGCATTAGGGCAGAGGCCAGCTAGCAGTAGCGGGTGCAGTGGCAATGGTGGCAAGAGTTTGCAGACAGCGAAGGCTTTCCCTGTGGGTTGTTTTTGTTTTAGGGCACTTGGTTGGGTTGCCTTGGGAGAGCATGGGCAAGTGAGCAAGTGACTTTGAACAGAGCCCAGAGGCTGGGACTGAGCCACTGGATGGAACAAAGCTTTCATTGTTCAGCTATAGGTCGGGGCCAGCCATTGTGGGAGAGCTGCCTTGCAGGCTCAGCCCTCAGTGTCCCAGAGCAAGGCCAGTTCTGGTGCATCTGATAAGTGGGACAGCCACTTTTGGAGAGATATGAGTGACACACACTTTCCTGGGAAAGCCACTGCATAGCCAAGGGACACAGTTTGGAAAGGATAAGGGGTATCTATTAAGCAGGCTAAGGAGAGATTCAGGTTCTCAACCCTGGGGGGTTTGAGGGCAAAGTAGTCAGCAGAGGTTTCCAGTCTCCATCTTATACAGCTGTATCAGTGTCACGATTAGCATCTCATACCCCAGAAGATCACCTGTTGCCCAGGCAATATTTAGCAAGATATACATACATATATACATATATATTGTTTTTTCTTTTTAAAAAATTGTTTTCAACATTTTCCAACATTTCCCCCCCTAGATTTTTCTTTTTTTCTTTGTTTTTCCCATATAAATATAATTTTTCATTCTTGACTTTTTGAAAATAAGGACTTCATTTTTGCTGGTTTTTCTGCCCCTGTTATTCATTCCCTCCCCCCCCCCCCATTTTATACCCTAAGGTTTTTCATTTGTTTATTTTGGTTTAATTTACAGTATTTTTATTTTTCTTCTCTATTTGGTGGAGGTAGTGTCTTGTGTCTTCTCAGGGTGGCAAAGAGCTGTGGATGTCAAGGGAACTACCCAAACCACCCCCTTCAGAGGTTGAGATTTGTGGGTGTAGGTCAAAGTACCCTACTGTACACCATGATTACTCCTCTCTTTCTTTCTGTTCCTCTCTTCTTTTCATCAATCTTCCCTTTTATTCATCCTTTTTCCTTTCTCTTTTCTCTTTATCTTTTATCTATTCTTGCTTTTCACTCTTCCTTTCACTCTTCCTCTATCCTTACCAAAAGGATACTTCAGCACCTTAGAGGACCTGAAAGGAAAAAATAGGGCAAGGAAACAGACAAAAATAAAACACTCATTTTGAGGAAGAAACAGGAGAAAAATCCTGGCAACATGAAAAACTAGACTAGAGCAACACCCCCTTTCCAAAGGACCATGAGGTAGCTACTGCAGAGGATTCCACCTATAAAGAAATGTTAGAAATGACTGAAGGGAAATTTAAAATATGGATGATAAAAACAATGAAGGAAATTGCTGAGAACGTGAAAAATAACCAAAAGGAAATCCAAAAACAGAATCAAATAAGAGATGAATGATATGAAGAATATAAACAGGATATATATATCAGAGCTTAAGGTATTGAAGCAGTCAATCAGGGAACTTAAAGATGCATTAGAAAGTATCAATAACAGATTAGAATACGTAGAAAAAAGAATCTCAGAGGTAGAGGACCAAGCTCTTGAGCTAACTCAGACAGTTGAAGAGTCAGGAAAAAAAAGAGAGAAAGCATAAAGTTCACTGACAGAATCATGGGACTTCATGAAGCATTCAAACATATGAGTTGTAGGTATCCCAGAAGGGGAAGAAGAATGCCCCAGAGGAATGGAAGCCCTTCTAGAGAATATCATAAATTAAAATTTCCCAAATATCATCAAAGATTCTGACACATTCCTTTCAGAGGAATATTGAGCCAGGTTATATCAACTCAAATACAGCTACTCCAAGACATATTGTAATGAACCTGTCCAAAGTCAAGACAAAAGAAAAGATTCTGCAAGCTGCCAGAAGTAAGTGCCAATTGACCTACAAGGGACAGTAGTAACTGCAGACTTCTCAAAGGAAACATTTCAAGCCTGAAGACAATGATCATCTACCTTTAATCTACTTAAACAAAACAATTCTATCTCCTGATAAGCTAAGCTTTAAAATTGATAGAGAAATCAAATCTTTCACTGACACACAAACATTGAGAAAGTTTGCCACAACAAGACGAGCTCTACAGGAAATATTTATACCTCTTCTACATACTGACCATCATAATGGACAACCAGCAAACTAAACACCCAGCAAGTAAAGGACAAAACCTAGCTTCCACAATGATGCAAAAGATAAAACTAAACAATGAACTTTTACAAAATGAGATAAATAGACTGCTACCACATTTATCAATTTTCTTAATAAATGTTAATGGCTTGAATTCCCCACAAGCATAGACTGGCTGGTTGGATAAAAATACACAAGCCATCCATTTGCTGCCTTCAGGAAACATACCTAGCCACAAAGAACAAAATTAAAACTCCTGGTTAGGGGATGGATGACAATTTTTCAGGCAAATGGAATTCAGAAGAAACAAGGGGTTGCTATCTTATTTTCAGATATGAGCATATTTAAAGCAACTAAAGTCAAAAAAGACAAACATGGAAACTTCATACTAGTCAAGAAAAAAATACAAGAAGACATTTGAATTCTAAATATTTATGCACCCAATTTAAATGCTCCCAGATTCCTGAAACATACCTTACTTAGACTGAGCAATATGATATCCATAACACCATAATAGCAGGGGACTTTAACACTCCTCCTACAGAGTTGGACAGATCCTCTAAACAGAAACTAAACAAAGGTACAAGGGACTTAAATGTGACCCTGGAACAACTGTGCTTGATATACATATATAGAACCCTCCATCCCAAAGCTAAAGAATATACATTCTTCTCATTGGCCCATGGAACATTCTCCAAAATTAATCATATCCTAGGACACAAATCAAACCTCAGTAAAATCAAAAGAATTGAATTTTTACCTTGTATCTTCTCAGACTGTAAGGCAATAAAGTTGGAACTCAACTCCAACAAAAATGTTCAACCCCACACAAAGGCATGGAAATTAAACAACCTTATGGTGAATGACAGTTGGATGCAGAAAGAGATAAAAGACTAAAAACCAACTCCCTCGAGCATGAACAATGAAGACACAAGCTACCAAAACCTGTGGGACACTGCAAAAGCAGTCCTAAGAGGGAAATTTAAGATATTCGATGCCTACACTTAAAAAATAGAAAGAAAGCACATCAATAGCCTAATGAATCAACTTCAAGAAATAGAAAAAGAAGAGCAATCTAATCTCAAACTACCCTGTTTCCCCCAAAATAAGACAGTGTCTTATTTATTTTAAGGTGTGCTCCCAAAGATGCTCTAGGTCTTATTTTCAGGGGACGTCTTATCTTTCCTGTAAGTAGGTCTTATTTTCAGAAGATGTCTTATTTTCGGGAAAACAGGGTAGCAGAAGAAAAAAAACAACCAAAATTAAATCAGAAATAAATGAAATTGAAAATAAAAGAATCATTCAGAAAATTAATGAAACAAAAGGTTGGTTCTTTGAAAAGATAAAATCAATAAACCATTGGCCAGATTAACCAGAAATGCAAAAGTAAAATCTTTAATAAACTCAATCAGAAATGAAAAGGGGAAAATAAAAACTAATACTGCAGAGATACAAGAGATTATGACTACCATCAAAAACTTTATGCCCAGAAATTTGACAATGTGGAGGAAATGGACCAATACCTTGAATCACAACATCTTCCTAGATTTAACCAGGAAGAAATATGTCTCTTGAACAGACCAATATCAAGTACTGATATTGCAGAAACAATAAAAAATATGTCATAAAAAAAAAAAAAAAGCCCAGGACCGGCTGGCTTCATATCAGATTTCTATCACACCTTCAAAGATGAGCTTGCATCTATACTGCAGAACACATTCCAAAACATTGAGAAGGAAGGAACCTTCCCTACCCCATTCTATAAAGCAAACATCACCTTGATTCCAAAACCAGGAAAGGACACAACTAAAAAGGAGAACTGCAGACCTATTTCACTAATAAATATCAATGTAAAGTACTCAACAAAATCTTAGCTAACAGATTGCAGCTACTCATTTAAAAAAATTATACATCATAATCAAGTAGGTTTCATTCAAGTGATGCAAGTTTGGTTTAACAGACACAAATCCATAAATGTAATACATTATATCAATAGAAGCAAAAACAAAGATCATTATGATCTTCTTAACAGACATAGAAAAAGCATTTGACAAAATCCTTTTCTAACAAGAACACTTAAGAAAACAGGCATAGGTGGCACATTTCTTAAGCTGATTGAAACTTATGACAAGCCCACAACTAACATTATATTAAATTGTGTAAAACTGATAGCTTTTCCACTTGAACTAGAGCCAGACAAGGATGTCCACTATCGTCGCTATTATTCAACATTGTGCTAGAATTTCTATCCAGTGCAATCAGACAAGAGAAGGCTATAAAGGGCATTCAAATGGGGGCAGAGGAGGTCAAACTCTCCCTCTTTGCTGATGCTATGATTTTATACTTAGAAAACCCCAGAGACTCAACCATAAAACTCCTAGAAGTCAGCAAGAAATACAGTAATGTCTCAGGGTATAAAAATAAATGTCCACAAATCAGTACCTTTGTATATGCCAATAATAGCCAAGTTGAGAAGGAAATCAAGGACACAGTTTCCTTCACAGGAATCAACATTGTCAAAATGTCTATTCTACCTAAATCAATCTACAGATTGAAAGCAATCCCAATTAAAATACCAATGAAAATCTCAATTTTATTTTGAAGAACTGGAAAAGATAATACTTCATTTTTGTATGGAACCAGAAAAAAAAAAACCCATATAGCTAAGGCTATTCTTAGTAATAAAAACAAAGTCAGAGACATTGTTATAGGGTATATTATAATCCACAGTAATCAGAACAGCATAGTACTGGCACAAAAATAGAGGTATAGACATATAGAACAGAATAGAAAACCAAGAGATAAAAGCAGTCTCTACTTTCCATCTGATCTTTGATAAACCAAACAGAAGTATACAGTGGGGAAAATTGTCCCTCTTCAATAAATGGTTCTGGGAGAACTGGATAACCACACGTAAAAGACTATTACTTGACCCACACCTTTCACACCTTAAAAAATTAACTGAAGATGGATAAAAGACTTAAATCTAAAACATGAAACAATAAAAATCTTAGAAGAAAGTGTGCGGAAAATTCTTGATGATGATGTACTGGAGAAAGATAAAAGACTTCATAAAAAAGAATTCAGCAGCCATCATAACAACAAAAATTAACAAATGGGACTGTATTAAGCTGAAAAGCTTCTGCACAGCTAAGGACACAACAAATAAAGCAAAAAGACAACTTTCAGAATGGGAAAAGATATTTGCAAGATATAATCTGACAAAAGGTTGATAACTAGAATCTACAAAGAACTCAAATTTATCAACATGAAAAAGGGTAAACAAGCCCATCTACCTCTGGGCAAGAGATATGAACAGAACCTTCTCTGACAAAGATAGACAAATGGCTAACAAACATTAGAAAAAATGCTTATCATCCCTGATAGTCAGAGAAATGCAAATCAAAACCACTCTGAAATATCACCGAACCCAGTGAGAAGAGTCCACATCACAAACTCTCAAAACTGGAGATGCTGGCGTGAGCGTGGAGAGAAGGAAACACTTTCACACTGCAAACTAATACAACCTTTTGGGAAGGAAGTATGGATAATCCTCAAAGAACTCAAATTAGACCTCCCATTTGATCCTGCAATCCCATTACTAGGTATCTATCCAGAAGAAAAAAAATATCATTTTATCATAAGGACATTTGCACTAGACTGTTTATGGCAGCTCAATTTACAGTTGCCAAAATGTGGAAAAACCTAAATGCCCACCAACCCATGAATGGATTAACAAGCTATAGTATATGTATACTGTGGAATACTATTCAGCCACTAAAAAATGGAGACTCAAAATTTTTGTAGTAACCTGGATTAAGGTGGAACACATTCTGCTTAGGAAAGCACCACAAGAATGGAGAAGCAGGAATTCATTGTACTCAATTCTAATATGAAGGCAGTAGATGACCTAAGAGAAAGTAGAGGTTAGGGGAATAAGGGAGTGGGGAGAGGGGATGAGGAAGGAGGATAGGGTATCATGGTGTGTGACACTCCCCTTGGGGATGGGACACAATTACAAGAGGGACTTTACCTAACAAACATAATCAGTATAACCTAAGTCTTTGTATCCTCAATGAATCCCAAACAATAAAAAAAATAATGATGACATAATCCATATACCAGAAGGAAGTTTATAAGTGAAGAGAAATATTGCTTGTTTGTGGAAATAATAACAAAACATTTACTTCATAAGATTATGTAGATGTTCCCCAAAAGCAAATAAAAATTAAATTGTATTATTAATCCTATTTTACTGCCAGGCTCGGTGACGCATGCCTCTAATCCCAGCACTGTGGGAGGCTGAGGATGGAGAATTGCTTGAGCTCAGGAGTTGGAGACTTGCTTGAGGGAGAGTGAGACCCTGACTCATTAAAAAAAAAAAAAAACCCACCAGGCACCCCAGCAAATGCCTGTAATCCAGGTGGCTTCTGGAGGCTGAGGCACAGGGATGCCCACAGGCCAAATCTGAGGTTGCAGTGAGCTATGATGCCATTGCACTCTGCTCAGGGCATAGGGTGGGACTCTGTCTCAACAACAACAACAACAAAAAAATCGTATTTTACTTCCCAATTTTATATTGGAAACCTTTAAAAACTGTAATAAATTTATGCTACTAGGTTATTATTTAAGCTATTCTGGAAAACTTAAAGAGCAATATACTACTCTCCCAGACAAATACTTAAATCCTAGGTAAATCTGGAGATACACATATAAATTGTATAAAAATACACTTGCATTCATATATATCCAGAGTTTCCATTTTGGTTAGACTATTGGCATTACTTTTAAAAGGAAAACAACCCAACTAAGCTAATTAGGAATGAAAATAATGGACCTTAATTCCAATAAAATTCTCTATTAGATAAATAATCTCCCTGTAAATCTATAACAAGGGATAGAAAATGTCAGCAGAAAAATACTATGTGCAATCTGAAGTTTCCAAAACTATACAAAGAAGACTCTGTGTGCAGATAACAAGAGAGAGTATGCTGTCTTTCATAAAAGGTATGTTCCCCCCCCCAAAAAAAAAAAGATATGTTTCCTAGGGATGATAATAAAAAAAAAAATTGAGATGCTGCACGAGTTTGCTAGGGCTTCCATAACAAAGTGACACAGACATGGCAGTTTAAAAAATATAAAGTGGTTTTTACAAATTTCTACAGGATAGAGGTTCCTGATTAAAATGTTGGCAAGCGTGGTTTCTTCTGAAGGCCTCCCCTTGCCTTCTGGATGGCCAGCTTCCACGGGGTCTTCATCTGATCTTCCCTCTCTACGCGTGCGTCCTACTTTCCTCTTCTTGCTAAGTATACCAATTATACTGAACTAAGGTCTACCCGCATGACCTCATTTTTTTCTTGATTACCACTTTAAAAACCCTATCTCCAAATACAGTCACATGCTAAAGTACCAAAGGTTAGGACTTCAACAAATAAGTTTTAGGGGAACATTAAGTCAGGCAGGTAGTCAAATAATAGACACAGCTGGACATGACCTACAGTGATGACAGTACTCTCCACCACAGTGACATCACTGGAGCCCTCACCCGAGAGGTCAGTAGGAAGAGCTCGCAGCCAAATAAAAAATCCTATACCTTCCTTGAAGCTTTCCCTGACAACTTCTCAGCTCCCTGGAGCAGAAGACATCTTCCTAACTTTGCAGAATGTCACTCGACTTCCCCACTAAAGTAATTATGCATCCAACTCTGTATTACAATCATTGTGACTGTGACTTATCCTCTATACCCAGGCATCTAGTTTCTGGCACAGTACATAGCCTTAATATTTATAACTGGGAAAAATAACAAAAGTGACGTCAAATCTGAAGAGAGGCAATAAAAATAAAGACAAATTATTTTATACATAGTACTACTATGCGGAGTACTTACTATATCTAAGACACTGTCTTGACTGGTTTATATATACTCTCTCATTTAATTTTCTCTAAAATCTGTCAGGACTATACTGTACACTTGAGGAGGTAGAAAGTCAGGAATAAATAAAAGCACATGCTCTGTCAGGACTCCTGGGATTTGGAGTAGTCCTTAGGATATTTCAAAGTAGTTGTGTGCAGGTAACAAGTTTATATGGAATTTGTGTCATTCAGCCTGATAAGTGTTATTAGAAAGTTGGTAACGTGGTGAGCCAGTTGGTGCTGGCTCACCTTGCCTAAGGATGATAAACTACAAGGCCAATTACAGAGACTAACGGCACAAGTTCTATCTTGGTGCAGCACAGAACCTCGGTAAAAACTCATACTTGGGCTGGACAGTCATAGCTCAGTGGTTAGAGCACCCCATACATTGTGGGTAGCAGGTTTGAACCCAGCCCTGGCCTATTTAATGGAGAAAAAAAAAAAATCAACTCATACTTATTGGAATAGGACAATTGGAACTCTGTCAAATGATGTACAGGTTTCATTTGCAACTAACATCTGCCATTTAACAAAATAATAGACTGTCCCTGTGATGACAATTTTGTCTTAAACCATACATGGTAACTAACAGGTTCAGCTCTTTATAGAGGATATTAGCGTACCAGAGAAGAACTTTTCAAACCTGACAAAATGACAAACGATTGCTGTGTTTCATCTTTTTTAAACCACTATTTTCTTGTGTTCTATTCACTGATAAGAGAGCAAAGTAAATCATTAAGAGCAGAAATGCCAAAGCAGCTGCAATTCACTAACTCGCTGGACCTCAATAGATCGGTGCTAACTAGGCGATATTGGCTGTGACACGTACATACACTTGACATGTGTATAGTGCTTTCTTTCATAGTAAAATCTCTCACTACAGAAGTTATCCCCGATGTGGGTATTTTAATATTCTTGTCATGCAGGATTCATTCAAAGGGCTTTCTAGGTGACTCTCTCTCCAAGCAGTTCAAAATACAGTGAAAATCAATGCCTAGCAGTAACTCTATCACTCAGCAGTATAGCAGAAACTTGTTTATATTCTTTTTTAAAAAATGCACAACTGCTACATACTTGGAAAATACAATAAACACTTTTCTAAAAGAAGAGCTGATTATACAAGAAATTAAATAAAGCCCCTATGGGTTAAAAGGCAAAATGAAGAAACTAAAATCCACGGGGATAAATAGGTACCAACAGCTTCAAGAGTTCTGAGCATATACTAGGCACCATGGCCTTTAGGGCTAAAGGGGTTAAGTCCTTGGAACTTGAACAGGTAAGAAATGGAACTGAGTCTTTACTTCCCTTCACAAGCAGAGTAAGAAAACTGTACCTTCAATACAAAACAAAAAAATCCATAGGCCAAGAAAAGGTAGGGTGTTTGTTGAGACTTAACTCACCCTAAGCCTGCTGGGAATTCTAAACAAATAAGAAAAAAATTCTAGTTCACTTAAGTTTGCAATGCAATTTTTAAAAATATTCAGGAGTACATATATCCACTGACAAGTGTATGTAAGAAATACTGATAACAATTTTATTCATAAAAACCAAAAATTAGAAGCAACATTTAGCAACTGGAAAACGGATAAATTGTGATGTACTATCGAATACTCTGGAAACTTAAAAAAAAACTAACTGGAACTTTAAGCAACAGTGTGGATGAATCTCAGCTATAACACTGAGGCTAAGAAGTCAGAAATAAAAGAGAATATTCTACACAATCCAATTTAATGAAGCTTAGAAGCAGGAACAATTTGTCTATGGCAATCAAAGTCAGACTAGTGGTTGCAGGGGTGGAAGTGGAGTATTGACTTAGAAGATGAGAGGACCTTCTAGGGCATAAATACATTCTATATATGTAACTACAAACATAAAAATTAAAGCTGTACCCTTAAGACGTGTGAGTTTATTATATGCACATCATACTTCAATATTTTAAAATATTAAAAAGATAAGTAAAAATCAGCAAGTATATAGACTTGTCAAAAAGTTCAGACAACAAAGTTGTTTTTGGCTGAGCACCTGTGGCTCAATGGGTAGGGTACCAGCCACATACACCGAAGCTGACGGGTTCTAGCCCGGCCTGGGCCTGCTAAACAACAATGACAACGGCAACCAAAAAATAGCTGGGCATTGTGGTGGGCGCCTGTAGTCCCAGCTACTGGGGAGGCTGAGGCAAGAAAATTGCTTAAGCCCAAGAGTTGGAGGTTGCTGTGAGTTGTGATGCCATGGCACTCTATGGAGGGCACATAGTGAGACTCTGTCTCAAAAAAAAAAAAAAATTTTTTTTTGTTTTATTTTAACTATAAAATAAAATTTTCTAAAATGAGAGACCATTAAAAGTATAATAAACATCAAATGAATTTGAAAATAGTCAACAAAACATTAAAAATATATTTATATTTTTAAACTTAAAACTTCATGGATGAGTTAGCAATTTTTAAAAATCCTCAAAAGAAAATTGGCAAGCTAAAAGATACATACGAAGTAACTGGCCACAAATTAGTACAAAGAGACTAAAGGATAAAAATATAAAATGAAGAATAGCATAAAATCAGAATAGCATCACCAAGATATGTCTAATAGGGTGAGACGCTAGAAAGCGAAAAGGTGATAGAGAGATAGCAGCTAAGAATTATCCAGAATTCATAAGAATCACAGATTCTCAAGCTCATTATGGGCTGAAATTCCAAAGAGGATAAAAATAAATAAGTGTAGACAAACTTAAATACATAATAGTAAGCAGGTAAATGCTAACTAGAATTAAACACTTAAAAGTAATAAAAGAGGCAAGTAAAAAATGAATAAAAGATTTATATCCAACTATATCCATCAATCATCACACTATATGTGGATGGTCTAAATATCTCGTTTAGAAGTTAGAGATTATCATATTTAAAAATATGATACAGTTATACATTGCATATAAAAACCACACTTTGAATATAAAGATACAAAGAAGTTAAAAAATAGTGAGATGGAAAAAGATAGACCATGCTTTGTAAAAGATACCTCATGTAGTAATCAAAAGAAAGCTGGAAAGAGTCCATCAATATTAGGCAAAGTGACTTGATATCAAAGAATATCATTAAGATAAAAGGCTTGATTTACAACAGGACATAGCAATCATAAATGTTTATACATCTAATAAGGGAGTTTCAAAATACACAAAGCAAAATCTGATACAATGGCAAAGATAAGATCCCTGCATCTGTCTAGACGGCCCCCTGTACAGCAGAACCCAAGAGGACCCCAAATCACCACACCCACTCTCTCTTGCTTTCTCCACTGTGTAATCCCCTTTTGACAAAAGCCCTGCACATATCTATGCTCAAGAAAATTGGGGAGCGCTGTGACTCTCAATGCGGCAGCTCTATTTAATACCAAAGCCATTTGCCATCCCTCCTCCAGATCTCTAGATTTCCTGGATTTGGAGCCAGACCCCAACCTAACACTCTGTTCAAGGTTCAGGTACCAATCTGTGTCTCCCAAACACAAGATATGTATTTCACAGTTCCCAGGGGGGCTCCGTTGAGGTTCCCCTCACTAAGTAGTCAGAAAATAGCACAACCCACCACATTCACCTCAAAGCATTGCAATGGCACCGTCCAAAGAAACCACTTCATTAACCTCTTCAAAGCTCTCTCCCTTTCTATTCCTTTGATCTTTCTGAGTGGTCCATGAACCAAAAAAATGGGTCCTACTTTATTTCATTTGTAGATTCTTTCTGAGGGAGAAAGATGGTCTCTCACAGGCTCACCTATTAGAGCTTTATTCAAAAGTGAGGCGGACACAACGGGGAAGAAGTCCCAGGGCTGGGAAGGATGAAACTCTCCTACTCTCCCGCGGGGGTATAAACCGGCTCATCCTCTGAAAAACTTCCTACTAGGATCCCCCATATGAGACACGCGTGTCCCATGAACGAGCAATTCCACTTCTGGGTTTATAACTAAGAGAAATGTATATATACCTTTACAAAAAGATGTTTGTAGCAGCTGCCAAAACTGAGGCATAAAAATCCAACAGTACAATGGGTAAGTCAATGGTGATACATTTGTGCAGTGGCACACTACATAGAAACGAGAACAGATAAACTGCAACCACACACAAGAGCATGATATAATATTGAATTTTGAAAGCTAGACACACACACAAAAATTCATTTTGCATAATTCCATCTATATAAAAAATGTAAATGAGGGAAAAAACAACCCCAATTATTGCAGGTTATTCGGGATGTCTTAGAATAAGACATATTATACGTGTAAATTTGTTTTCTTAAATTGATGCCATTTTGCTTTTATTATTAGAGAACAGGTTATCTTCAGGAAAAATTAAGCTTCATATTATAAATTATAGTTCAAACCACACAAATTATCACTATGAGCCACAAGAGGGCAGCAATTTCACGGACTGGAATTATGAACAAGAACTGAAAACTGTATTAAAATAAAAGAGTAAATTATTGATATTGTGAACCAGAGATTTTTAATAACAAAAAACAACTTTAAAATTATTATTCTGTGGGTTTTAATTTAGGATTTTAGAATTAGAAAAAACTGAGAGATGTCTCTTTTACATACGAAATTTCATTTGCTTCATTTTTGTTTTCTTCCATACAAATCATGTTTCACGTGCTTTAATTTGTATGTTTCACTTTATATAGAAACTCTGTATAAAATCATTTAAATCGAACAGTAATTCACATATCAATAGGTCTTTGCATTTTAAGTACTTTCAAAATGTAATGTTTTATATATTTTTATTTTATTAAGCCTTCTGAAGTAGATGTGCCATGAATTATCTAGTCCTTTTTTACAGGTGAAAAAACTGAGGCTTAGGAGAAGTGAGGAACTTTCCCTAGTTAATAACACCAATAAGTAGAAAAGGCAGGACCTCATTTAATATATTTTCTATTATTTGCACAGGTACCTCTTAACCAAAAATAACAATGATATCCTTTACTTAATTTATACATAAACTTGGAATATCTTTAATTGAGCTCTGCTCTAATAGAACTTGTCAATAAGACCTTTCACAGACACCTGGCTGACAGTGCTCTCTATTGAACTACCAGTGCTTGGGAATAATCTTTGTTACCACTTGACAGAGAAAAAGAAAGTAGAAGTGAAGTTTAAAGTCGAAATGAAGTTTAAAGTAAAACAAAGAGTATTTCCAGAGATCAGCAATTAGGAGAAAAAGAGAACCAGACCTACAAATCTAGGTAAAAGGCTTAACAGTGACCTCAAACACTACCACGTAAATTGTAAATATTCTTAAAGCCACCCAATTTCATATATTACCAGAGAGATAAATTTATTAACATTGTTTGCTAGACCTAGTGTTTAATTATATCTTCGATGCATAGAGTATTGTCTTACAGTTATTAAAATAAACCAAATAACACCTAAAAAAGGAATTCAATTAGAAAGAAAACTTTGACTTCAGTAATAGGACACACAACACATACACACACACACAAAGGCATCTAAGAAGATTGTTAAAGTTAATATAATGAATAATCAGAAGTCAAAGACTTACTTACCTGGATAAAAGTACCCCACTCAACTGCAAAAAATAGTTTGGCTATTTTTAATTTTCAAAATTCTTCTATGTCTTCAGAGAGTCTAATTTTTCTACTCTCAGATATCTAATGTAATAAATAACTCATCTGTTCCATTTATTTCCAGCGTAACAGATACTGCTGGCAAGGCAGAAAGTTATAGTTACATTACTCCATCCTGCATTTCTTCCTTTCATTCATTCACGCATTTTATCGACATTTTTTGTCCATGTGACATAAGCACAGAAAGAGAGCTCATCAAAACATAAATGGGTTATTCCCTCCTGGAACTTACAATACAGTGCAAGAAATAAATAGTAAACAAAATATGTATTATTGCAAACTGTAGTGATATAAATGGAAAGTATTAAAGGCAGTGAGAAGCATGAGATGACAATAGAATGTCCAAGCTGTATCATTAGTTGCAAAAACCTTGGACCAGAAAGTAGGCAATAGGGAAATGGCTCCAAGAAAGGGAATAATGACTCTACTGCCCTGAATAAAGAGTGGTTGGCTTATTCAAATAACTGAAGCTTTTATTTTATCAATGACTAGCACACATACTATAGGAGACATGAGGTATAAAAGTCAATATATAGAGAATACACATTTATATATTATTACTGATAAAGGGGAATTAAAGAAGTATTTCCAAGCCCCTCCTCTAAAGAGCAAGATCAGATTGGATGCTGGATTGAGGAATTAAAGAATAGCTCAACTCTTAGCCAGGCGTTGTGGTGGGTGCCTGTAGTCCCAGCTACTCGGGAGGCTGAGGCAAGAGAATCGCTTAAACCCAGGAGTTGGAGGTTGCTGTGAGCTGTGTGAGGCCATGGCACTCTACCGAGGGCCATAAAGTGAGACCCTGTCTCTACAAAAAAAAAAAAAAAAAGAATAGCTCAACTCTAAATTCAAAAATTCCCAAAACCATCGGAAAACCAGATTAGACAGTACTTTCTCTCTTTATCTCATGTGGATGAAAATCAAATTAGTAATATACTAAACTGAATAATTCACCGAGCAGTGTGCACATTTATTAATTGTTAATACAAAAGCACTTTTAATCTTATTTCAGCCTTAATTTTTGTACCAAACGTAAGATATTATTCCTCTTTCTAAATTCTCTAGTCCAGATTCCCAAGACACCTCCAGGAAATACTAATGTCTTCCTTTTGACTTCAGTAAACCTATTTTGCCTGTTAATGAAATATTTAAAAATTAACATTTTATGCAAAATCTGTGTCAAACTTACGTTCCAGTGCATTATAAAGAAGTTCAAAGTCTTCATTTGTTTTGGGATAATGTCTCCGGTAATAGTCTAATCTCATCCATTCTTCTTTTTCTCTTATCTTTCGTAGTTCTTCCCGAGCTTCCCACTCCAGTCTCAATCTTTTCTGTCTTCTTATATTCTCTACAAAAACCTTAGCATGCCATTGCCTATAATAAGTCTGTAGCACTAATACCTATAGTTAAATCAAAAGGAAATAAAAAGAGTCTATTATCAACTTTTTGATCAGACAATGATGAAAGGCAATGATGATTATTTCCATTCCAATTTCACAAGAACACAATACTGCCAATATGGTTTTAGCTCTATGTTGGGTATTTTCACATATACTAACGCACACAAAAAAAATAGATAATATATGTCACTGCTATGCAACTTTGAAATCTAGCAAATACACCTTCATAGAAGGAGGTTAGTATTATACAATGCTTAAGAGCACAGACAGACTCTGGAGTAAAACTTAGTTTGAATCCTACCTCTGCTAGTCACTCTATGTTTTATTTGGGGTAAGTTACGTGTCATCTTTGTGCTTTAGTACTCTCATCTGTAAAACAATACACCTACAAAGTTATATTGGCCAAGCCTGGTATATCCCATCTGCTTAATAAATGCTATTATTATGAATATTAATTATCTCTATCTTTTATCTTAATTTCCATTGGCTTAGGATCATATTTTGAACTAAATTGTTTTCCAAACACACAGTAGATAGGTACTTATGGAAACTACCAAAGGTAAGCTAAATAAAAGGGAGACTTAAGCAAACAAATATTTATTAGATAACATAAAATATAGATATGTTTGAAAGCACAGCATAGTACTAGCCTCTCAAAAAGGTTGTGATATAGCTGAGAAAGTTCATAATTTTATTTGCTAAACTCGTAAACAAAAGTAAAATGTGGAGAGGCTGGATCAAGATTGAACATAGAGCATATGCTGGCACATCCCTTTCCCTCATCAATCAAGACACTGTGTCATATTGAAAGAGCCCCCCGAAAGGACAAAAACTTTGAAAAATTCCTTCAAGAGGAGAAACAAGTAGAATAAATTGAAGTGTCTATAGTTTGTTTAATCATTTACTGGAAAGAAAGCTAAAAAATGTCAGTGGCTCGAAGGTTGCTTCAAGTCCCAAACTGGTACATGTTCTCAGCAGAATGACAACTAACCAGGTGACTACTTAAAACATACTAAAAAAAAAAAAAGGCTTCTCTAAAACAATTTAAGTAAGAATAAAACAGAGGTATTTGTCCAAGAAACTAGCTCTGTCCCAGAATTAAGCTTTACACAAACCCTAAAACCACTAGTCAGACTGTGGTAAATAAATATGCTGTCAGTATATTAGACATGCAGAATCTCAAAAACATTTATCAGTACCTACCTAGGAATAACCAAACTTTTGAGAAGAATCAACAAAATAAAAGGCTTCTCACTCAACAATGAGAAGAATTTATACTTGTTTGAAGAGTAACATCAGCAACATCTGCAAAATTAATAGCAATGGAAATTTTCAGGTCCACCCAGAGCTACTGAATCAGAAACTCTGGGTTGAAGTATAGCATTCCTCAGATTAAAAAATTCTCCAGGGGTGCTGATGCTAAAGTTGTCACATTACCTTGCTAGAGAAAATCAAAACAAACAAAAAACAAGACCAAACTAGCTATAGCTAACATTTTCAGAGAGAATTGAAAGGCTATAAATATAAAATAAACAATGTAATGATCCAAGACTATGAAAAATTTTTCATTTTATGAAAATCAAAAAAAAAATAGTAAAATATGAAGTCTGAAATTTCCACCATAGCTTACATCAGCAGCATTGTACAAATAATTCAGTAAGATTTCATAGCCCTGGTATATCAGTGTCTGTCAGTTTTGCTTGTGTGGCAGTATCTTGCTGAGTGCCATTCATTATTGTGTGTTTCTGTGTGCTGTTTCGAGAATATCAGAGCTTGAATTAGAGCAACAAATAAACATTCATAAATTTCTTGTTAAATTTGGCAAGGGTAGAAGTGAAATCAGGGACATGTTAGTCCAAGTTTATGGGGATAATGCCAAATGGATTAAATGGCTTTTCTGAGGAAAAAGAAAGCATCACTCATGAAAAGAAGTCAGAGTGGCCAGTAATGAGCAGAACTGATGAAAACATTGCAAAAAGTTGACAGATAGTGCATCAAAATTACCAGACGACTATAAGAAGCATAGAAGACCAACTAAACATTGACAGAGAAACAGGAAAATCTTAAAAATCCTGGCCAAAAACTCTTGTCTCTTGCATCACAACAGTGCATCAGCTCACACAGCACTGTCTGTGTGGGAGTTTTCAGCCAGTAAACAAATAACTGTATTGGAATACCCTCCCTACTCACCTGATCTGGCCCCTATGACTTTTTTCTTTACCCAAAGATAAAGAAAATATTAAAAGGAAGACATTTTGATGACATTTAGGACACCAAGGGTAAAACAACAGCATTGATGGTCATTCCAGAAAAAGGGCTCCAAAATTGCTTTGAAGAGTGGCCTAGGTGCTGGCATCAGTATGTAGCTTCCCCAAGGGACATTCAGAAGTGAGGTATGTAGCACTTTTTCTAGAATGAATTCGTGAACTTAATTGTCAGACCTCGTATATATTAGCTTGGGCACTATTAAACTTGTTAAACTTAATAAAGATATCAAAACACAGATGTTTCAATTACACATTTTTTTCCCTCTCAACAAATAATCCAACCTGCAGAACCCAAGGAGGATTGGCAACACAGTTTAGGCCTAGTGGGAAAACTGTAATATTTAACAAATGGCTTCCTACTTGTATGTTCCAGCTGGCTGGTCCACTGCTCATCATTTTCCAACCATTAAAAAGTAGGAAGAGAGCAAAAATCACTTTAAGAGCAACACTTATAAATGGCTGACAGCATTGTCCCTTATAGCCCACTGTCCAGATCTTAGTTACATGATCTCACTGATACACAAAGGAATTATGAAATGTGTTGTTCAATGGGGCAGCCACATGCCCAGATAAACCTTTACTATGATAGGAAAATTCAGGCAGAATGGGGATCAAAGACCCCATTCTTGGCAAAGGAAAACACCCCCAGAAAAAAAGGGAAAAATTTGAAAGTAAGCTGAGTCGGAACAAAGGAAATTTAGCTAGTTTACCTTTAAACCAGCTGCTACTAAATTTCTTATCTGAGCAAGTTTCCTGCTTTTCCTAGAGCTCTGGCCTATTGGGGATACAGCTTACTAACACCTCTGTTCGGTCTGTAAACAGTCTGAGGGAATAATGGCCACAGAAGATGCTGTGGCAAGGCCTGTCAAGATACATGAACTATGCCATGTGCTGCCAAGTTAACAGTCAAAGCAAATATCCATTGTGTATATTAATATTTACCTGGAGCAGAGATCAAGGGAACAGCTTCAGCCCTGAAATATGGGTAGGAGGGCTTATATCCCCTATTGTACAGGAAGTTCCTCTGTGGTAGTAATGAGAGGAAAATTCCTCTCTCCTATTCTTCAGAGGAGATTGATGCCAATGGCATTTTACTTCACAGTGAACTAATGGGATTAACACCCCACTAAGAATCTGTGTGTGTGACCTCAGATAAGAGACTGCCCCTACACAAGGCTCAGGTTCCAGATTTCTCAAGGCTGCTCAGGCCCTTAAAGTTAATGATTATAGAAACAACAGGAGCTGATATGCTCACTCAGAGAAACTGTTTGCATCTTTCTTCCCTTCCTCAGCTTACCTTCTGGGCTAATGAGCAAATAGCCTTCAATAAAAGCTGAGTGGAATTGACTCTTGGGGCCACTGTCAGAACCCAACATGCGGGCTGTGGTCCCCTAGGTTCCCACTTTTGAAAATTCTATTCTGTGTGCCTTGTCTCTTTTTTTCTCATCGTTTCTAATTTTATATTTCTTCAGTCAAACACCGCCAGATCCACGGGTCTTAATGGACCCTGCCCCTGGGCCAGGACCCCAGCAGGAAAAGGAAAAAATGGGTATTGGTAGAAAACTAGTAGTTTATTGTAAGTAGACCTGCAGAGTGTGCAGAACCTACAGAACCCAAAAAGGAATATATAAGCAAGAAACTGACCTGAAAGTGCAAACAGTGTAACCTAAAATTGTACCCTCATATTAAATAAAAAAAAAATTTTAAATTAAAATGAAGAAATTAGGTGAGAGAATCTTTTAGCATGCAGGACAAAAGGTCATAAAAATAATTTTAAAAGAAGAAAAGTAAGAGACATGAAAAATAAATTCAAACATTCCAAACTATGTCTGATATAAGTTCCACATAGAATGAAGAAAGTTGACTTAAAAATTAATCAAAACATAACAGAATCAGAATGGTAAACCAGACACAAGTAGTATATACCTTCTCCATGGAAAGCAACCAGAATTGTAAGCAGATAATCACACTTCAAACACGTCGTCTAGGAAAGAATGCTAAGATTTACCCAGGAAGTGATAGGAAGCAGCACCGAAAGTAAGTTAAAAACACTGGAAGATATTGGCCTTGGGAAAGACTTCATGAAGAAGACTGCCATGGCAATTGCAATAACAACAAAAATAAACAAATGGGATTTCATCAAACTGAAAAGCTTCTGTACAGCTAAGGAGACAACAACTAAGGCAAAGAGACAACTTACACAATGGGAAAGGATATTTGCATATTTTGAATAAGACAAAAGCTTGATAACTAGGATCTATAGAGAACTCAAATTAATCCACATGAAAAAAGCCAACAATCCCATATATCAATGGGCAAGAGACATGAATAGAACCTTCTCCAAAGAAGACAGACGAATGGCTAACAAACATATAAAAAGATGTTCATCATCCCTATATATTAGAGAAATGCAAATCAAAAGCACCCTGAGATACTATCTAACCCCAGTGAGAATGGCCCATATCACAAAATCTCAAAACTGCAGATGCTGGCGTAGATGTGGAGAGAAGGGAACACTTTTACACTGCTGGTGGGACTGCAAACTAATACAACCTTTCTGGAAGGAAGTATGGAGAAACCTCAAAGCACTCAAGCTAGACCTCCCATTCGATCCTGCAATCCCATTACTGGGCATCTACCCAGAAGGAAAGAAATCCTTTTATCATAAGGACACTTGTACTAGACTGTTTATTGCAGCTCAATTTACAATCGCCAAAATGTGGAAACAGCCTAAATGCCCACCAACCCAGGAATGGATTAACAAGCTGTGGTATATGTATACCATGGAATACTATTCAGCTATTAAAAAAAATGGAGACTTTACATCCTTTGTATTAACCTGGATGGACGTGGAAGACATTATTCTTAGTAAAGCATCACAAGAATGGAGAAGCATGAATCCTATGTACTCAATTTTGATATGAGGACAATTAATGACAATTAAGGTCATGGGGGGGAGGAAAAGCAGAGAGAGGGAAGGAGGGAGAAGGGTGGGGACTCCCTGTGTGCCACACCTTCTGGGGGCAAGACATTATTGCAAGAGGAACTTTACCTAACAAATGCAATCAGTGTAACCCAGCTTATTGTGCCCTCAATGAATCCCCAACAATAAAAAAAAAAAAAAAAGAGTTCAATGTTTTATGGCTTGCCTGATCAGGGACTGGCTGAGAACTCAGAGAAGCTCCTGGACATGGGCAAACAGCAAGAAAGAAACCCCTAAGGCTCAATACTCCAAAAGGAGGTTAACAATCTTGGCTACCTGTAGCAGCCCGTACAGCCTATGGCTAGGAGGAGTGAGAGTTGCAAGTAACATCTGTATAGCTCAATAATGGAATACCTTGGTAAAAAGGGCATGGGCAGGGATTTAGCTCTCGTAAGAAGCATGAGCAAGCTCGTGAGATGAGAGCATTAGTGAATTGGCAGTCTCCACATCGGTGGTGTTGAGAGGCACGAGATCAGCCTTGTATTAGGCTGGAGGAGAAGGCAGTCGGGAGCATGCGCATTCTATCACGGACCTGCTTGCTCTGACTCAGTCACTTCTCCTGCCAGCAGAACACCAGTATGGTGTCTCTCTGCTGAAGATCACTAAGCTCTGCTAAAGACTAAGATCTATTCTAAGATTACTTTGCTCTCAAAGACTTACTCACTCTCTCTCTCTCTCCCCCTCCCTCCCTTCTACTAAAGTAAATGGCCCTCAGGCACCAAAGAGCAATTGAGATAACAGCATAGCGGTCTGCCTCTGGAACACAACTAGATAGGCTGGGGCCTGAGACCAACCAGTCCCGGGCCGGATAAGTGGCATCCACATGGGGACCCCAACAGCTATCAGATAACCTCCTGACCCATGCAGGTTGTGGGCCTAACAAAAGCAGCTGCCCAGAGAGATTTCACGGAGACATTACTCCAGATAAGAAACCCACATAGAATCATGCAGACATCTGAAGCTAGAATAGCTTTAATCAGGTGCCAGTCTAAGAACCTAGATACTGGCAATCTATGGATGTACCTGCTACCTCACACTGAGTTTGAGGTTACACAGCTGTATCTGCCACCTCCCTCCGAGGAGAAAAAGAAGTCCAATCTGTCCTACACAGAGCTAGGAAACACCACCACCCAGGCTTGGGCTACTGTGAGATTGAGACCTGAGTGGACTGCACTCCCAACAGCTTATTGCCCACATCACTCACCTGAAAGGGCCTCCCTTCTTTGATTACAGACCTACACTGAGTACCATTTTGATAGTTTAACACTGGCCTGAGCTCCATTCTCACATAAAGTTCAAGGTTAGATGGCCAGGAGGGGCAGGGGAGAAACAGAACTCTTAAACACACTTAGGACAATACCCACCAACCTGATGCAGGCAACTGTGGGGGGGGGGGGGGCTGGCACACCCAACCCATTGGTGTGACCAGCAACACCAACACATACCACATGGGTCCCAGCAGGTGGCTCCACCACTGCTACTGTTACTACCCACAACACACCAGCTGCACAGGGGCCTAATAACCTCCCCACACATGAGCAGCCCTCTGCCCCCACTACTAGCTTTTGAGCAACCCAACTGGAGGCCCAAGAATCAGCTCTCCAAGACCTACTAACACTCCTGCCAGTGTAAGCTGCTCTGGAGGCTAAAAATAGGCCTACCCAGACCACTGGGGCCTCCAACTTCCTCAGCTGGTGTTTAAGACTATCCCCCCAAATTTCATGACAGCCTCTACTTTGGCAATACATAGGTAACAATGACCCTGAGTACTGCTAAAGAAATCATACAAATATCACACTACCACAGGCATCAAAAACTAACGCCAATGTGTCTTAATCAGCCAATAATATATACACACCTGCAGGAAAATATTCTCCCCTATGAAAGGAATTTCCAAAAAATGGAACAAGTACTTATTATACCAGATGCACAAATATTAATGTATGGACATAGGAGACATGAAAAGCAAGAAAATGTGACATCATCAAACGACCACAATAATTATCCAGCAATGGATCCCAACCAAAAAGAATTCCTAAACATGCCAGCTAAAGAATTCAAAATATTGATTTTTATAGAAGTTCAATGAAATGCAAAGGAAATCAGAAAATCAATTCATGATATGAATGAAAAATTTATAGAAAAAAACAGAAATTCTAGAGCTGAGAAATTCACAGAAGGAAACAGTAAATACATTTGAAAGCTTCAAATAGACTGGACCAAGCAGAGTGAAAAAAAAATCTCAGAACTTGAAAATAGGTCTTCTGAAAAAATCCTTTAGACAAAGATAAAAAAAAAAAAAAATTAAAAAGAATGAGCAAAGCCTTTGAGATGTCTGACACTATGTAGAGTGACCAAAATTATAAATAGTCATATTCCCAAGGAAGGAGAAATAAAAAAGAATATTCTACACAATCCTATTTAAATGAAGCTTAAAAACAGGAATAATTTCTCTATGGCAGTCAAAGTCACACTAGTGGTTGTAGGGGTGGGAGTGGGGCATTGACCTACATGGAGAGGACCTTCTGGGGCATAAATACATTCTATATTTTAATACAAGTTGTTGCTATATATGAATCTACAAAGCCTCAGGTTATACAATTCACATACGAGGTTGGACCATTAAGTTAAAAAGTGCTACCGTATTACTATGGTCACATGATGGCCAAGGAGAGTACTTTGAAAGTGATCATAGTGATATTCAGCAATGAGATGTAGCACTTTTTCTAGGATGAGGTAACTTAATTGTCTGACCTCATATAATAATCAATAGCATTTCTACATGCCAATAATGACCAAGCTGACATCCAAAAGAAAAATCAATCCCATATTAAATAGCTGCAAAAAAAAAAAAAAAAAAAACCCACAGGTGACACAAACAAATGTAAAAACATCCCGTGTTCATGAATTTGAATGACCGTACTAGCCAAAGCATTCTAAAGAGTCAATGTAGTTCCTATCAAAATACAAATGTCATCTTTCTGTCTGCGTTACAACTTCAAAAAATAAACAACTGATATAATTCATCTCATGTATTTGTTGTCCCTGTATATTTATCCTTTTTTCTTTAAAATCATTTTATTGCACTTTGAAAAGTGTTGTATAGATTTCTATTTCCCTTCCTAATATCTAGTCTCCCTACTTTTTCTTACTAAGAAAATCTCAATTTTACTGAGGAGGAACAGTATGCTACTTTAAAAATTCATTCATCACACATTCTTGCAGTGCAGATGAGAGGCAAGTGGAAGTTACTGGGTGAGGTTTTCTGGGGAAACCCTTGAAGGTCATATACATGGGACTCCCTTGACTTTTTCCTTTTTCCTACATAGAATGCAGACATGACAATGAAAGTTAGGCAACCATTTTATAATATAGACATAAGTTTATGAGTTCATGATGGGACAGGTTAATAGAGTGGAAAGGTCAAAGAATTTAGGTTCCTAAGGACATCATGGAGTCCCCATCCAATCCCAGTGCAATCAGAAAGTAAAAGTTAGTTTAGATGGAGAAAGTAAAAAATCATCAAGCTGGAATAACAGGCACTAATAAAGCCAGCTATAAAATTAATAAGAAACAGTATTTCTCCCAAGAACACTCTGTAGCTATAAAATGTTTTAACAATCCCCTTCTTTGAGTGACTACTACTTTCTTAATCACTGAGAAACTTTATTCTCTAAAATCATAAACTATTAGAAACTTTACTGTTTGGAATTAGATCAGTAAGAATGAAACACTCCACTCCTGCCTACAGGATGAGTCACTTTGACAGAGAAGTGGCCTCAATTTACAACCAAGATGCTGAGCTGCAGAGAAGGAACAACATTCTACAATTCTTTTAACTTTGTTCCAAATGAACATGACCCTGGTCCACTTTGAAGTCTAGAAATGATGTTGACCTGTTTACTTACAGCCTTGTTTTGCATTGAGAATAACAAGATAATACTTCACTTCTATTCACCTAAACTTCGCTCTTCCCCACAATTCTATACTGGCTACATCTTTTCCTTTATTAGATGAAAACTAATTTGGACTGCAAGTAAAATTTTACCAGGCTAGAATAACTAGCAGTCAGAAAGTTGTCTATACAGTTAGCCCTGTGGTTCCCCAGTGTGCAGTCATAAAAACAATGAGCCAACAGACTTGACTCTTTTGCACTACAAGTTTGTGTTACTCTTGAGCTGTATTACTCTTGAGTTTGTGTTACTCTTGGGCTAAAACAACAGACTAACTCTAGATTTCTTGTCATTTAAAAACCAGTATCTGTTTGTTTGTTTTTTATTTTCTCTATACATATACATGCGTTTATTTGGTTTCCACTTTTTGCCTTCACAAAATTAAAAGGCTTAAAACTTAATAACAATAACAATGTTTAAGATAAGGACTAAAAACAAAAACCTCATAAAGAACAAACAAAGATAAATACATTCAGAAAAGAAATCAGACGATTGCTGCAATGAAATATTGAGCAATAATAATAATAATGTAAAAAAGGTAACATTCACATTGTCAGATAAGAGTACGTCTATTATAGAATGCTTTGACTCTGAGGTTCGGATTGGAGTCATCAGTTAACTTCTTTTTTTTCTAAGAAAAAAACTTAGAAAACTTTCTAACTTCTTTTTTTTTTGTCTCAAAAAATAGACAACTAATATTTATAAATAAAAAATAGAAGATAATTGCAAAAAGAAGATCATGCCAAATCTTATAGACAATAGGAAAAGAAGAAATACATCAAAATCATTCTACTTCATCTGGATATACCTGATATTAAAATTGGAGAAAATATATTATTATAAAGGGAAATTACAAACATATTTCATTTATAAATCAGGATGCAATATCCTAAACAACATATTAACAAGTTTAATTAAAAATTAATGTTCAAATAATATCAGTTAAGTCACTGCTTTCAGGTCAGTTTTGCTCACAGCAAATGATGCTAGGAAGTAGATCCAATTATGCTGTCTGTGAGAGATCACATAGGTTAAAAGTAAAAGGATGAAAAAAAGACCATGCAAACAATTAAATAAGAGAGATGGAGCACCCATACTCACATCAAAGAGAATAGACTTTACTGTCCTGTTTGGTTTCAATTAGTCTGGAAAGGGACCTAAGTGATAACTACTATGAGAAAGGTTAAAGCCAGTGGACAGAAGTATTGAGAAGGCTAATAATGGCCAAAGGCAACAGGCAAAGTACCTGGGTTTCCCTAAGGCAAAGAGAAGAAGTGGGAAAGTTTAGAATTCTGGTTCCTCCCTGTATGAAGTGAGCATGGGATGGGATATTGGAGATAAAGACTACTTATATTAGCAATGAAATGTAACCCACACTTATGTCACTCCTTTCTCAAGCAATGGTGCCTTAGAGAAACAGACATGCCAGAAGAATTGATATATATAAATCTATAACTCTCAATTAGAAATATAAATAATAATCATAAAACCCTAAAAACATTTAAAAATAAAAACATGCTATAAAAATATATATATATTTATTTATTTATAATTTTTAGTCATCCACAACAAAAGTTACCTTACCGCCCTTAATCTTTGAGCATGGTATTCTTCTGCTGAGAAATATATTCCTGGTTTTACCAGTTTATCAGTCATATTAGACACATACACACCAATTTTAGTCATCTGTGTAGATGTTGTATTTGTAGTTTGTTGTAATTTTTTTCTCTGAAAAACTGTCTAAAAGAATGTAAAATTTGAAATAAGTATCCACCACATGCATATATGAGTGAAAATATTTGTCTACATACTTAAATTAGTTTTCTTTTAATTGATATATAATTACTATTTTTTTTAATTTGAGAGCCATACAATATAACTATTGTTGATTCAATAGCTTCACAGATCTAAATGGAAAATTTTAAATGTTACCTGTGTATCCCTACAAAATAAACCAAGTCTTTCAGGAATCTTTTTAGGTACAGTTTGTGTTCCAGCATTGTGATATTCTATTCCTGTTAGTTTATGCCTGAATCCACCAAGAAATGGTTTATGAAAGTCACATTTTAAAATTTCAACAGGTACATCTTGGTATTGATCAATGCCTAAAAAGATAAATAAAACACAAGATTGAAGGAAAGTTCAACTACAAAGGGACTCAAAAATACTTTATCTATAAGGCCTCAAATAACCAACCAGTTTGTATGGTGACACTTATGATTTGAGAGACATCATATAATCTTTGTATCCTTTTAATTGGATATTTCTCTGGATATACAGAAGAAATTTCCACTTGTACAACTTCATGTGGATTAACTCCATGTTGTTGTAGAGTGTCGTTATTTTTAAGAATTATTCCTAAAATACAAAATAAAATTTTAAGAAGTTTTATGACAAAGAAATGACTATTCATTGGTTTTCTTTTTTAGTTTTTAATAGACAAATACTGTATACATCTCTGATGAACAACATAAGGTTTTGATATATGTATACATCGTGAAATGGCTAAATAGAGCTAATTAACATACACATTATCTCACATGTTTACCACTTTTGTGGCAAGAACACTAAAATAATCTACCCTTGTATTAATTTTCAAGTCTAAAATATATTAATGATAGACACTATGATGCTTATATATTTTAGATTTCTAAAAATGGCTGATTATTTGTGCTCATTTTAAGGAGGTATAAAACATCAAAGATACTTACAGAAACACTTATCATTTAATTACTAAATACAGTATTAATTGTTTCCACCTCTTGCTATATAAGTTAGTACAGCAAACTCTATAATAGTAAGAGTCCTAATATTGGCATTCTCGTGCAAGCATTCAGAATTATAAATAAAGCTACAACTCTCAAATATAAATATATATTAATCATAAACATTTAAAAATAAAAACATGTTATAGTATGAGCAAAATCATATTCTAAATATTGACCTATATAAAACCACAATATGTTACATGTAAGCAAAAAGCATATCCATATTGGGGAAAGGACAATTATTTTAATGCCCATCCCACTCAGCCCCCAATGCAGAAAAGCATTATCTGCAGAATTCCAAAGAATCCCTTCCTTGTTCCCTTTTCATAATCAGAAACTCATATAAATCAATTCATGCCAAGGTGAAAGTAAACCTCAACCTCTGTACACTTCATTTTTATACTGCTATTGCTTCAACTTGTATTCCCTGCTCACACCTCCACTTGACCATTGGTGTATTCAATGAGTCAACTAATTTTCTTTGTCTATTATGAGTATACAAAAACTTAATAATGTTATTGACTGCTATTTTGTGTCATGGAAACGTTATTGATGGAATCTATATAAACCTTCAAAAGTATGGTCTTCTGAAATTACAAATTAGAATCAGAATAGGACAAAACTATACTCATTCTTAGAAATAGATCCCACCCCACTACAGATCATGTCTGACTTATCAATAACTTGACTTATAATTTTCCAACTTGATGATGGTACAAATGTGATACACAGTCAGCAGCTACCACACTTGGAGTAACCACATAATCATTCTGTTTTTTACTTCCAATGCAGTATGCAATAAATTACATGAAATACTCAAAGCTTTATTATAAAATGGTCTTCATAGTAGATGATTTTGCCCAACTATAGGCTAAGGTTAAGTGTTCTGAGCACATCTAAGGTAGGCTAAGCTAAGCTATGATGTTCTGTAAGTTAGATGTATTAAATGCATTTTCGACTTATGACATTTTCGATTCATGATGGGTTTACTGGGATGTAGCACAATCATACGTCAGGGACCATCTGTGGTCTATTTTAGCTACGTTCAGGAAAGCACATTCTAAGATCTTTGAGTTCTAATTTTATATCCTAAGTTCTTTAATTTAAAAAAATCAACATCAATGTCTTATCAGCTTTGTGATAGGTTGAACAATGAACCCCAAAATCCTTACATCCTAACCTCCAGGACCTATAATGGCAAAAGTGACTTTGCAGATTTGATTAAGAATTTTGAGATGGAGAGAGTATCCTGGGTTCTTGGTCAGGCCCTGAATGTAATCACAAGTGTCCTTATCAAAAGAATGAATGTAATCACAAATGTCCTTATCAAAAGAAGGAAGGAGATCTGAGAGGAGAAGGCAATGTGACAGAAGCAAAGAGAGGGGGCTCTGAAAATGGAAGGGCCCAATAAGCCAGTGAATGCCTGGAATGCAACTGTAGAAGCTGGGCAAGGAAGCAGAATCTCTCCTGCTGCCTCCAGGAGGATAACTGGCTCTGCCGGCACCTCGACTTTATCCCAATGAAACTGATTTAGGATTTCTGGCCTCCAGAACTATTGTTACCACAGCCATAGAAAATGAATACTGATTCCCCAGAACCCTTCTGCTCCTGTATTTATGTATGTAGTGGGGTTGGTCCCACCCACGTGAGCACCAGTTCTAGTACTTGCTAAAAGCACCTATCTTAGAAGACAGTGGGCATGAAATCAAGGTCTTTTATAATTGCTGCTGACACGAACCACTACCCAGTGGTGATGCCTGGCACTTCCACACAAAGAAGAAAGGTCATGAAAAGAAAGAATACAGAGAACCTTAAGTACCACTGGCCAGATACTACAGTCTCAAAGCACTTTCACTTCTCCAATTTTGAACTCTGCCTTTAGTTAATGCCCAGCTGTTTCAAATTCCCTCTTTACAAATCATCATCATTTTCGTTACTAATACTAATAATTATTTAAATTTTAGCTTTGTTTGCCCAATCTAGCATATAAATCAGTTATTTGAATATGAACATCTTACTTTTGGAGTACATTCACTACAAGAGAATTTTTTAAATAATTTTAAAATTGAATTTATTTTTCTCTGGAAACTTTTTATGGCATGTGTATAAATAAGTCAATACCAAAACTTTTAAAGCTAAAATATCAGGATCTGGTCAGATATATTCTATAGAAACATACATTTAGCCATGTTAGTCTGATAAAATTTTTGCAGTTACAAAGACTATGTCCTCTCATGACACAAAGGTAATATAAATTCAGTAGGCTGCTCAATATCATTCATAAAATACAAATAAACCTGATATCATGAGAAAGTGAGTTGACCTTAATGTATAAAACACTTATAAACCATTTCGGTCTTCTTCTACACATTCTCCTTTATCATCTACGTCTTCAATTTTATCTCCTTCCACTGCCCATGTGTAATCTACTTACAGCCACTCAAAACTTCTTACCACTTCCCCAAAGCTCCAGATTTTCTCATATTTTCATTTTCATTAAATGAAACTTTCTAGAATCTCCCAGGGAGGTCCCTTTCTCCCTGTTCTCTTAGCTTTTTGTGCATATTTTTAGTAAAGCATTTACACACTCTATGGCAACTATTAAATGCATCTTCTTCCTTACTAGTCTGTAAGCAACTTGAGAACGCGAATCTTGTTTCGTGTTTCTCTGTATCTTCATTACTTAGCACAGTATCTAGAACAAAGTATGTCCTCAATAAAAAAATCTTGAATTAGGGTGGCGCCTGTGGCTCAAGAAGGAGGGCACCAGTCCCATATGCTGGAGATGGCGGGTTCAAACCCAGCCCCGGCCAAAAACCAAAAAAAAAAAAAAAAATCTTGACTTAATGAATGCATTAGCACAATACAATGTTCACATAATAAATAGAAAGATATTTAACAAATCAAAAATCTTTATTGTTTATATGTTAAAATTAGAGAAGTCTTGATGGCCTCCAAACGTACCTGAATGGGTTATCTGCAGTACGTAAGATGGAATACCTAATAGGAGTGAAAAATGATCCTTGAGGTTTTTAATAATGCTGTCAACTTTAAAAGGCATTGTAATTTCCTGACCCACAGGAATAAGTACAACTTTTACTGTAGATGAAAAGAGAAAGGAAAAAACAATAGTTAAATACAGCAAAAGTCAATAAACTATAGTATGCAAAGATACAGAATGTGTCCATCCCTAACCAAATGGAGTGCAGGTTGATTTTGTCATGTTTCCTCACCACACCTCACTGATAAGAGTTACTCCTAAGTTTCTATAAGAGAAGTGATCAACATTCATCTGCAACTTCTGCTTCATCAATTAATCCATAATCTCAAGAATTAGCTTCAATGTTCAATACTTTATATGTTATGCAGGTATAAGCATAGGAAACATCTCAGGAAATCAGGGAGGCATTTTTATAGAGGGAATGTAGGAAAAGGAGACTTTGAGATAGAGAAGGTGTCCAGAACTTAGAAATGCACTATAACTTCTTTACACGAGAATGGACATTATGGACTCATGCCAAAAGGGCTAGACGTTGCTTTTGATGGTACACACGTACAATATGCAGATAAAAATACTACATACTTTGGGAACAATTTTTAAAATCTATATTATAAAATTATTATCTGTTCACAAATTACAGGAAGAGAAATACAGTATTTTAAAACTAAATAATATCAAGTAATTTTTTTTCTTTTAGATCTATAGACTTTAAATTTTTAATGAAAAAGCTACAATAACTAAGATGGGATATAGAATGTACACTGCAGGCCAAAAAGTTTTGTTTATTTCTAGATGGCTGACATAACAGTTTCTTTACTGCTAAATGAGACATTTGTTCCATAACAACATTGTACTAAACATTGGTGATGCTGAGATTCTTCAAGCTTGTTAAAACTTGTTTTCACAATTCTCTATTAACAAAAAGAACCGTTTCACAGATGTTAAATCATCAAAAAGTGATTTTAATTGTTTTATGAGTATAAAAAGCTATGATCCATATATTTTAAAACTTTTATACAATGACTTCTTAAGATTTGGGAAGGGAGGTGTGTTAAGGGACTGAAGCTCAAACAGGACAGGACCAAGGCAACTGTTTTTTAAATCACCACGTGTTTGACACAAGTTACAATATCAGAGAATGACAGAAATATTCAAAAATGAAATCCAAGTTTACAATGAATAATAAAATTGGGAGACACCCACTTCAGTTAGATATAATTTGGCTTAATTAGTTTTCTCTCCTTCCTCCTTTTCATTCTTGCGTGGACATACCACATGAAGGTAAACGCCACTGCATTCAAAAGCTACATTTGATCAGCCAATCTAAGCTGCTGTTATTAGTGTTAAACCACGGCCCATGCTGTCGAAACTCATGGACAAGGAGGAAAAAGAGCAGTCAGTTAATGGTACAAGTAGAATAGTTCTCAGGGTAACCACCATATTGCTTCTCTCCCTTTTCTCTTTTACTAAGAATGTAGTAATAACTGCTACATGCCATCAACATTGTTTTTATGTCTTTAAAATTAACCTACAATAAAAGACAACAAGGATTTTTCTGAAGCTAAACATAAGAGATGATTTTTTGAAGCTAAATAGAAGATTAACTGTAAGCAGACTACAGAAATACATAATAGCAACATGATATATGGAATGAGCACTAGATATAAAACTAGGAAATCTGAACTATGTATAACAATTAACTTCAAATGGCCAGTCAAAAAAAATTGCAAAGTTCCCTGAATATTTTTAAAACTATAAATAAAGTATTTGAAAATAAAATATTTGAAAACAACATAAATATTAACTAAAAATTTGCTGATGCATGATTATTGAGGAAGAATAGGTACTATAGGATAGAGAAGTTTTCACATGTAGTTAAGAGATTTCAAATTATATAACTACAAAAATTCAGTGGATAAGGGACAGGGAAAGTTATATCAAATACAAAACAAATCTTCAAGCAAAAAATAAACAAACAAGAAAGAGCAACCACTCTTGAAATGAGGAAATGAAACACCCTATCTTCCCGAGGTAATACCTGCTGCTGAAGAATCTTGCACAGATTTTTGCAAAGATGACCTTATAGCTTTTATTTTATCCAAAAATGCCAAGTTATCATACTCTGGACTTAGCGATGCGTAGTCTTGTCTTTGTGTAGGTGAAATCCCCATGAGGGACATATCCTTTCCCATGAGTTCTTCATAGATTGAATCCAGGCTTGAAGAGCTCCGCTCACTCTCCTCCTCAGCAGGTATTTTATAGTCCGCATTAAGTTGTTCTAATTCATAATCATGCTCTTCAGTTTGATCTAACTCTTGAGGCTCTTCTGGAGGAACTGGAACATTGACAGTGTTAGAAGCATCATCATTTTTTTCTGTTGACTCATCTTCATCCTCACCATCAAACTGTTCCTCCTGATCAGACATTTTCCTGAATTAAGAAAAATAAACACATTTACTACATAGATAAGTTTCCATACCAAATATCAAATTCAGTGCTAGTGCAATATTGCTTACTATTTTTAAAGTTAATTATATTACTAATGTCACCATGTAGAAAATATTGGTAATTTTTTCTTTTTCTTTTTTTTTTTTTTTTTTTGGTAGAGACAGTCTCAATTTATTGCCTTCAGTAGAGTGCCATGGAATCACACAGCTCACAGCAACCTCTAACTCCTGAGCTTAGGCGATTCTCTTGCCTCAGCCTCCTGAGTAAGCTGGACTACAGGTGTCCGCCACAATGCCCGACTACTTTTTTGCTGCAGTTCAGCCGGGGCCAGGTTTGAACCCATCACCCTTGGTATATGGGGCCAGCACCCTACACACTGAGCCACAGGTGCCACCCAAAATATTGGTAAATTTTTAAAAATAATATACTATGGAAAAATAAAAAATTACTAACAAAAAGGGAACTCTAAAACAATAAATTTCAAAGTAATATTCTCTGAAGAATATATGAAAATACTTTAAAATATCCTGTCATCTTCTCCTGATTCAATGAAGAATGTCTTGTCAAAGGAGGATTTTTTGAATTACTTTTTTTTCTGATATAAAACTGACATAGATTTATGCTTCTGGTATTACAAAAGATTAGAAACTCTAAGGAACCAGCCAGATTCACAGCAACTGTACCCCCTAACAGAAAATATCCTTTGGGTAGAGCCCTGTGGCTCAAAGGAGTAGGATGCTGGCCTCATATACCAGAGGTGGTGGGTTCAAACCCAGCCCTGACCAAAAACTGCAAAAAAAAAAAAAAAAAAACTCTTTGCAGGAGCTCCGCTATTAGACAAATTATAGCAGAGTTCTTTAATGACCTCTATCCCTCAAAATAAACATATTAACAACAAATATGGGTTACTATGGAGCTGAGTACAGTTACATCTATAGCAACCAAGTGCTTGGGCTTGGGAAACGGGATAGCAGCACCTAGAAGCTTGGGTCAGGGTAGTCAGGGTATTCCAGAGCCAGGCTGTAGAGGCAGGAGTTGGATCAAAACAGGAAGGAGTCTGTCTACCTATAGAAGCCAGAAGCCAGAAAGGGAGAATAAGGGAGATAGTCCCAAGGCCAGATTTCTATGACAATAGCAGGGACAAGGTTAAACCTTGGAATAGTTGTAAGGTGGCAAAGCTCTTTTAGGGGCTTTTTCTCTGAGCAAAAATCCTTATGGAAGAAAAAAAAAATCACCCATAGTCAGTGGAGTTTTTTGGCTATTAGGTGACAAGTTTTTAAAAATGGTAACATTTGAAATAAAAATATATAAAACGGCTAAACTCAAAAAATAACCTGTATAGGACTAGAGAGAGTTGAAGAGAGAATTAGTGAATCAAAAGACAAATAAAATTGTATGTCGAAGTATGCAAAGACAGGAGGATATGAAAAATATGAGCAAAAAAGAGCCAGGGAGAAAAGAAAAAGAAAGCCTAGTATGTTTTTGCTAAGCATATATTCCGTTGTGAGTGAAGAATGGCTTTGTACTATGAAAACAAAAAATATACAAATGGGGCTATATGTGGCCTATGCAGCCTAAAAGAAAAGGCCCCCGAATCCCTTTTCCCAAAAAATTTGCTAGCCCCTGCTATAGCATAAGTCAAAATAGAGTCCCAGAAGGAAATAATAAAAAGATGGAGGAGAAGAAACTAACAAAAAAATATAGACCCTTCGGTCCATGAAGCACAACATAAGTATATATATAACAGAGTAAATAAAAATAATTCCTAACCATATGCATTATAATAAATTACAGAATATCAAAGACAAAGAGAAGATGTTGAAAGTAAAGTGTCATATTGATACCAGAATTTCACTCTTCAGTAGGTCCTTGGTCTTGGGGATTCGAAGAATGAATCCACGGACCACAGATCAGTGGTAAGATAGGACTTTTATTAGAAGTTAGAAAGGAATACAGAAGAAGTAAAAAAGCACCAGAGCTTCTGGAAGGCGGAAAGAACTGAAGAACTCACTGGGGAGTCTCCATGTGGGCTCTTTTATCTAGGGGTCTTAAGTCTAGAGGATTACACGTGGCTGGTAGTTGGTAGATGGAAAAACATCTTTTCAAAGTTAATGAGTGTATTAACAAATGAATGGATGTAGTTCCTCTTTCACTTGGGCGAGGTTATCAGGTCCTTTACAGTCTTTGTAATTTTTCAAGAAAGAAAACAGACGGTATTTACAATTAAAGTACCAAGTTACTACCAAGATTTCTTCTCTAAAGAAATTCTAAAGGCTACACATGAAGGAGGAAGAAGATCCTAAGAGAAGTCTGAAGTGCAAAAAAGAAAGGTGAACACACAACCTCATAAACATATGAGTAAATCCAAACAATACTGTCAATACAAAATAATAGAAGATTGAAATATTAGACAATAATATTTAATTGGGAAGGAAAAGACCAGACTAAACTATTAACAAAATTAGGGAATATCGTCTTACCTTAGACTTTAGTAAGTTAAATATGCCTACTTAAATCTCGAGTACAAACAATAAAATAAATAAAGTTTGAAAATTCCAAGACAATAAAGAAGGAAAAAAGGTGGCATGAAAATTAAGTAAGAATTCAATTTTTAAAAATATTTATCTTTTTATTTCAAATTAGTATGAGGGTACAAATTTGTATGTTATATTGTTCTCTCTTCCAAGGTAAAGTTCAAGTTGTAGAAGAACCCTTCACCCAGAAAGTATGGTGAACACCCTCACATTGTGCATATTAGGTGAAATCTCACCAATTGCCCTCCCCCCAAGAACCCTTCTCCCTCCATACTTTCTTCTCCCTCCTCTCTGTCCCCTTGCTAGATTATATTTGTGTTTTATTATTTATGTGTGTGTGAAATTGCTTATATATTAGTTTTGTATTAGTATTGAGTACAGTGGATATGTTTTTTCCATTCTTGAGATATTTTACTAAGAAAAATGTGTTTCAGCTCTATCCAGGTAAACATAAAAGATGTAAGGTCTTCATCTTTTATTACGGCTGAATAATATTCCATGGTATACATATCCCTCAGTTTGTTAATCCATTCATGGGTTGATGTGCATTTGGGTTGCTTTCACAACTTTGCAATTATGTGTTGGTCTTCAATAAACACTCCTGCACAAAAATGTTTATGGTACAGTGATTTTTGTTCTTCTAGTAATAGAATTACAGGATCAAATGGAAAGTCAACTTTTAGTTCTTTGAGGATTTACCATACTTCTTTCCATAAAGGTTATATTAGTTTGCAATCCCACCAGCAGCATGGAAGTGTTCCTTTCTCTCCACAATCCATGCCAGAATCTGCAGTTTGGGGACTTTGTGATGTGGACTAGTCTTTTTTTTTTTTCATGGAAATGTACAATTTATTAACATGAGATACTTACCAGAAAATGTTAATAAACATTTTAAAACAGTAAAGATAATTTTTATTATGTTATTAATATATTGCTATTTTTACAAAACCTGAAAAGGTTTAATTCACCCTTTAGAAGCAATCAAAAAAGTTCATAAATAAAATAAAAACATTAACCTTGTAAAATATGATAAATCATACTATTTAAAATAAGCATTTGGGAAAAATTAAAAGATGTAGACTAGTCTTACTGGAGTTAGGTTATATCTCAGAGTGGTTTTGATTTGCATTTCTCTGATGATTAAAGACAATGAGGATTTTTACATGTGTTTGTTGGCCATTTATCTATCATCTTCAGAGAAGTTTCCAAGTCTTTTGCCGTCTTATAAATGGGGTTGTTTGCTCTTTTCTTGTTGATTAATTTGAGTTCTCTGTAGATTCTAGTTATTAGGCCTTTCTCAGATTTGTAACATGCAAAAATCTTCTCCATTCCAAAAGCTGTTTGTTTGGTATGGTTTTTGTACCCCTAGCAGTACAGAAGTTTTTTATCTTGATCAAATCCCATGTATTTATTTTTGGAGCTACTGCAATTGCCAGGGGTGGAAGATGAGTCTTCCTCATAAAATCTTTTCCCAGGCCAAGGTTTTTAAGCATTTTGCCCACACATCTTCTAGAATGTTTATTGTTTTGTGTCTTAAATATAAATCTTTTATCCAGCAAGAATCAATTTTTTTCAAAGGTGAGAGGTGTGGGTCCAGTTTCAGACTTCTACATGTGGCTAACCTGTTGTCCCAGAACCATTTATTAAATAGGAAATCTTTTTCCCAATGCATGTTTTGTTAGGTTTATCAAAAATCAGATGGTGACATGCAGCTGGGTTTATCTCTAGATTTTCTATTCTATTCCATAGATCTATGGCTCTGGTTTTTTGCCAATACCATGCTGTTTTGATCACTACAGACTTTTAGTATAACCTGAAGACTGGTAATGTGATGCCTCCAGATTTGTTTTTATTTCTTAGGATTTCATTGGCTATTACGGCTTTTCTCTGGTTCCATATAAAATGAAGTAGTATTTTTTCAAATTCTTCAAAGCATGACATTGTTGCTTTGATGGGGATTTCATTAAATCCGTAGATTGCTTTGGGTAATATGAACATTTTAATGATGTTGATTCTTCCCAACCATGAGTATGGGGTATTCTTCCATTTGCTAATGTCTTCAGCTATTTCTTTTACCAGAGTTTCATAGTTCATGTGCTTTGTTAGATATATTCACAGGTATTTTATTTTCTTTGGAGCTAAAGAGGCACTTTGTTGAGGTTAGACTTGTGTCCTAAAATACAATCAGTTTTGGAGAATGATCATAGATTGATAAGCAGAATGTCTATTCAGTTTTGTTAGGATGAAATGTTCTGTATATCTCTGTTAAGCCATTCATTCTAAGGTCATGTTCAAGACTATTATTTCTTTGTGCCTCGGCCCACGGGGAATTCAACGGGGACCTGGGAAACAAAGGGGTCAGTCGAATGAGGGGACAAGAGACACGAAAGAATGAGAGCAAGTCAAGAGTCTGATCAAGCTCCGAAGAGTTTATTTTTTCGGCTGTGCTTATAAGCATTCAAATGAGGAAGTAACTAAGGGCTATTCCTAACAGGGCGGGGAGGGGGCTAGTTTCTGGAAAATTACTAGGAGAAGGACCCTAAGGTGGGGGGTGCATTTTTGAGGAGATATGCAAGGGGAAAGTACCGTTGCTGTTTATGGTTGAATTCCTGAGAATAGTTTGCTCGTAAAATCAAGATAGCAAGGGGCATTTTTGTGATATGTTTTGGCTCCGGGCATCTTTGTTTAGTTCTGCTTGGAGGATCTATCCAGGCTGTTAAAGGGTATTAAGGTTTCTAACTATTATAGTGTAGGAAGATATACTTTTCAGATCATTTAAGGTTTGTTTTACAAATGGAAGAGATTTCAGGTAGGCAGAAATGTTAATTTTTGAAATCTCTTCATGTTGTGTGCTTCCCTTAACAAGCAGGTAGTGTCCATCCTTGTCTTTCCTTATTTTTGTTGGTTTAAATCCAGTTGTATCTGTAAAAAAGATTGCAACTCCTTATTTCTTCTGATTTCCATTTGTCTGGATGATTGTTTTCCATTCCTTCACCCTGAGTCTTGTTTTATCCTTTGAGGTTATGTGTGTTTCTTAGAGACAACAGATACTGGCCTCAGCTTTTATATCCAGTCAGCTAAGCTGTGCCTCTTTAGAGGAAAATTCAAGCCATTCCCATTTATTGAGAAAATTGATAGGTATGGTGGAGTTTTAGTCATCTCATTTTTCAGAGGTCCAGAACTTATTTTTATCCCTTTCACTATTGTGGAAGCTAGGCTTTGAGCCTTAATTTCTGGATGTGCTTACTCGTTGGTGGACCACAGTGCTAGTCATTATGAAGAATGAGTCTAAGTACTTATTAAATAGGGTGAGTCTAGTCATGACAAATACCTCAACATTTGGATATCAGCAAAATATTTAATTTCTTTGTCACAAATGAAATTCAGTTTAGCAGGATCCTGGATGGGAAAATTGTTATATTTAAGAAGGTTAAAGACCAATGACCATCCTCTTCTGGCTTGAAAAGTTTCAGCTGAAATATCTGCAGTCATCCTGGTATTTTTTCCCTTTGTAGGTAAGACTTTTCTTACACCTGGCTCAGTGGCCCACACAACACTCTGGCCTCTGCAGGGGACAGTTTGGCAACCAGACAGGAGTAAGGGTGAGCTATAGGCTCAGGACTGCAGAGAGAGAATATTTGTTCACTTCTGTGCCAGGCAGGATAGGTCTGGGCACAGAGGTCCTTTGTTTTCTGCTCCCTTGGAGAAATCCTCTGAGGACCTCCCAGTTGGGGAAGGGGTCTTCTGTCCCCTAGGCAACAGGCACCTTCAACTAGTCACTCCATACCTGATCTTGGTTATCTTTGTTCCTCTTTCTTGGCCTTGCAGCTTGTCTCAGCTGATGTGCCCATTCTTCACCCTGTGCTCAACTCCCCACTTTGAGCTTCTCTGAGTTCATGTCACTCCAACTTCTCTCCCTCTGGACAGGAGCCTCTGGTGAAACCTGCTTCTAGTTGGCCATCTTGACTCCTACCACATAACTCTGAATTCAATTTTTTAAAAGTTCAAGAAACTTCATTAGGTTCTCTCTCACAAAAAAAGAAGTCCTCATTTCAATTACTTTCTCTCATAATAGAGCTTAATGTCCTGATTAGAAAGAATATATCATAAAGAAGCCCTAACTTCTAACAACATATTTATCTGCCATCTTTGGAGAGTCTGAGGTAATGCTTTTGTTTCTATCTGATGGGTCAACCTCCCCTCAGAGTGGCCAACTGGCATCTTCCAAAAATAGCAACAACAAGAAAAAAATATAGGTCATACCGGGTGACTCGCTCCTGCGATCCCAGCACTCTGAGAGGCCAAGGTGAGTGGATTGCCTGAGCTCATAGGTTTGAAACCAGCCCGAGAAAGAGCAAGACCCATCTCTAAAAAAAAAAAAAAAAATAGTCAGGCATTGTGGTAGGCACCTGTAGTCTGTAGTCTCAGCTACTACGGATGCTAAGACAAGAGAATTGCTTTAGACCAAGAGTTTGAGGTTGCTGCGAGCTATGATGCCATAGCACTCTACTGAGGGTGACAAAGTAAGACTCTGTCTCAAAAAAAAAAAAAAGAAAAGAAAAAAGAAAGAAAAGGAAAAAAAACTAAAATAGACACTACACCTCCTTTTTACTGTTTTTTTTTTTATTGTCTATATATTCTGGATACAAGAATTAGATATGTATTTAGCAAAATTATCTCTCAGTCTATAATTTGTATTTTTATTTTTCTACTTGTATACTCTGAAGAGCAGAAATTCTTGAATTTCTTGATGTTGTTGTCTCTTGAGCAGAAATGCAAGAGAACTATGGGGAATTGCCTTCCACCAGCAATGAAAACCACCCATCAGTAGTTCCAAGGAGCCTCAGGGAGTCAGCATTTTGTTATTATTCTCATAGCCATTCACTAAAACAACCCTTTTACAACATCAATTTTATTTCTCTCATGCAGACAGCAAAAACTATGCTTGCTCATCTATCCTTTGAAATTTTGTCAGGCTCCATCTGACACTACCTAGTGGGAATAAGGCTTCACTAATGGCCTACAACATTTAAATGCACTCCCAGAGTAGACGCCTGAAGGGGAAACTGTGCCTATAGCCAACCAAAGTGGAAAGACAGCAAACACTCAGATACCACCTAAGGCAGCAGAGTAGATCTCACACTAGCCCTAAGACAATAAATTTCATAACTGTAATATGAGTAAACTATATACAACAGTGTAATTATGTATGTGTGTATATATAATATATATGTGTGTGTATATATATATATATATCATAACCAAGTAAGGTTTACTTTTGGAGTCATCCTTAATTTTTCCCTTTCTCGAATTCATTATCCAGTCACTAACCATGTCAACCTGAAAATTTAGTTTCAGTCTACTTTTGTCCATCACCCTGGACAATACTACTGGACATCACAATACTACTACAATATCCTCTAGCTGGTCAGTTTAATTTCATTCTTGAACACCCTCCTCCCCCCCACCAAAAAATCCATTATTCTCACAGCAGCCAGAGAAATATTTTTTGTAAATTATATTATACCCCTTTCATACTTAAAAACCTCTAGAATGCTTTCTAGAATAAAATCTAAACTATTCAATATGGTCTTCAAAGTCCTAAATGATATCTCCTTACTCTGTGTCTGACCTCATCCTTTAACCTCCTTCCCCACCTCGAATGTAGGTTGGAGATATTTAGGGTTGATCTCCACTTTAAGGCTTTTCATTTTCTGTTTCCTCTGTTAAGAATATGTTGCTACAGATCTTTATAACTAACTCCTTCTAATTTCCCATGTCTCAACTTGAATGCAAGTTCTCTAGGGAACTAATCATCCCCAATTTTACTTTCACACCCTTATCATCTCCTATTTTACTTTTATTCCAAATCTAATTAAGTTGAAAACCATGGGTTATTCATTCACTTACTTGTTACTGTCATCTCTTTTTTTTTTTTTCTTTTTTTTTTTTTTTTATTGTTGGGGATTCATTGAGGGTACAATAAGCCAGGTTACACTGATTGCAATTGTTAGGTAAAGTCCCTCTTGCAATCATGTCTTGCCCCCATAGTTACTGTCATCTCTTACTACAGTAATACTTTCACAGGAAGTAGAATCTTTTCTGCCTCATCAATGTTGCTCCTCCACATCCAGAAATAAGCCTGACAATTTAGTACATCCTCAAAAAAATCTTGACTTAAATATGTACATAAATAATAAAGGAAGTAAAGATCAACATTATAAAATCTGTTAACATAATTCACTATATTAACTGAGCAAAAGGGAAAAACATTGATTATCTACATATGCCAAAAATCAGTACATATTTCTGACTTTTCTTTAAATTATGAGCTAAAAATAAAACTGAACCTCCTTTTCTTGATAAAGGGTATATACTTGTAACATCATACTTAAATAAATACTAGATGCACTCTCATTAAGACTAGGAACAAAAGGAAGATGCCTGTTACCATTGCTCTTAAACATCAAGGAAAAGAAATGAAGTATAAATATTTGAAATATAGTGACAAAATTTTACATTTATATGAGTACTAAATTGACAGAACTATCCCCCATTAAAGGAAACATTCAAAAATTAGAAAATGTAATATGTTGGTTCACCTTCTCCAGCCATGCAATGTCCACTTTCAAAGCAAAAATAAAAGTCCTTGGATATTCTACAAAGCTATAGTAACCAAAACGACACAGAGATAGAACCCAGAAATAAATTCATGCATTTTTGACAAAGACACTAAGAACATACATTGGGGAAACGATAGTCTCTTCAATAAATGGTGCTCAGAAAACTGGGCATCCATATGCAAAATGATAATAGACCCCTATTTCTCATCATATAAAAATGCAAATCAAAATGTATTAAGAACTTAAATGTAAGACCCAAAACTATGAAACTACTACAAGAAAACATTGAAAATGTTTCAGGACCTTGATCTGGGCAAAGATATTTTGTATAAGACCCCAAAAGCACAATCAACAAAAAATAAAAATAGACAAATCGGATTACAGCAAGCTAAAAAGCTTCACACAGCAAAAGAAATGCTCAACAGAGTGAAAAGACAACCTACAGGAGAAAATATATGAAAACTATCCACCTGACAAGGAATTAATAATCATGATATTTAAGGAACTCAACACAATAACAAAAATAAAATCCAATGAAGATAACAGATAAATGATCAGAATAGACATTTCTCAAAAGAAGTCATGCAAATAGCCAACAGGTATATTAAAAAATGTTCCATTAATTATCAGGGAAATGCAACTCAAAACTACAATGAGATATCATCTCACCCTAGTTAAAATGGCTACTATCAAAAAGGCAGAAAATAATAAATGCCAGCAGGGATGCAGAGAAAGGGGAACACTCACAGGTAGTTGGTGGGTATGTAAATTAGTAAAGTCATTAAGGAAAACAGCATGGATCGGAATAAGAAAATTTGGTATGTATACACAATTGATCATTCAGCCATAAAAAAGAATGAAATTCTGTCATTTGCAGCAACATGAATGAATTGGGGAATATTAATATTATGTAATGTGAAATAAGCCAGGCACAGAAAGACAAATATCAGATATTCTCACCCATGTGTGAGAGCTAAAAATGTTGATCTTATGTAAGTAAACAGTAAAATCATGGTTGTCAGAGGATGGGATGAGTAGCAGGGCAAGAAGGGATAAGGTAGAGATGGTCAATGAGTACCAAAAATATTCAGAAGGACTAAGCTAAGTAGGGTGACTATACTTAACAATAATTCATTACATATTTCCAAATAGCTGGAAGAGAAGATGTGGAATGCTCCCAGCACAAAAAAAAAAAAAAAAAAAAATGTTTGAGGTGATGAAGATCCCAATTACTCTGATATGATTGTTATATATTTTATACATGTATCAAATATCACAAATATCCCATAAATATTCACAATAATTGTGTATCGATAAAAATTTTTTTTTAATTTTTTGAATTAGCTATGGCCATGACTGAATTCATTCATTCAACAAATTTTTATTGGGTATCTGCTCATTACCAGTCACTCTTCTTGCTGTGTCTAAAGACACAGAAGTGAACAAAACAGATAAAAATCCCTACAGTAACGAAGTTTACATTCAGAGAAGAAACAACTAAATTAGTACCGTAAGTACTGGGTCAGAGAAGAATAAGTGCTAGGAAAATAATAAAGTGGAAAAGTAGGCTAGGGAATATGACAGTGTCAGAAGGAGGTATGGCTGAGCAGAATGGTGGGTTTTTGTTAAAGTATTTGTGGTGGGGAAGTATAAAGAATATGTCACCTTTGGTAAGGTGACATTTGAGCAAGAGGCCAAAGTGAGAAAATAAGCAAGGCATAAGGACAAATGGAGAAATAAAAAACAGCAAATATCTGAGGAACAGCCATTCATCTCATGTGACTGGAGAGCAGTGAGCTATGGGAAAGAACAGTCAAAGATGAAACCAGAGAGGAGATTGTGACAAGAGAGCATCAGATCACACTGATCTTGCACACCATTCCAAAGATTGACTTGACTCTAAATGAGGCTCACCAGAAGGTTTTAAAAAAAAATGACCTAACTTACAATTTAGAAGACTCACTTGGGCTGCTGTTTTGTTAAAGAGATTATGGGAGGAAGAGGAATGAGAAGCTGGCGAAACAGCAGGAGCCTACTGGAATTCTCTGCAGTAACCCAGGAGGTGAAATGAACCAAGGTGATGGTATAGGAAGGAGATGGGGAGAAGTGGTTAGATTCTGGATATATTTTGAAAATAGAGCCAAAAGATTTGAAGAGTGTGGACACTGAGATAAAGAGAGAAATAAAGAATACTTATAATTATTTTTAGACTGGGCAAGTAGAAGAAGCTGAATTTACAGGAATTAGGAAAATTGCAAATAAAGCAGCTTTGAGGTGCAGAAGGAAGTTAGATCACAGTTTGATTCTGGGCGGTCTAAGTTTGAGATGCCCATGGGTTGGTAGCTTGGAATTCTTAGAAATTGACATGGAAATAGAAATCGAAGAGGAAAAAGTCTATAGATGGTATTATTTATTTATTTATTTACTTATTTTTTATTTTTTTGAGACAGAGTCTTACTCTGAATGCTGTGGGATCACAGCCCACAGCAACCTAAACCTTTTAGGCTTTAGCAATCCTCTTGCCTCAGCCTCCCAAATAGCTTGGACTACAGACATGTGCCACTACATCCGGCTAGTTTTTCTGTTTTTAGAAGAGCCAGGTTCTCGCTCTTGCTCAGGCAGGTCTCGAGCTCTTGAGCTCAAGCAAAATTTAAAGCCATGAGACATGAAATCAATGCAATCACAAGTCACAAATAGAAGCCACGTGCATACTATAAAGTGGTTCCTGTGGTAGGGACAAGATAAACACCCCTCCATTTTCCTTATCAACGCAACTACCCCCTTTCCTAGTTGCTGTGGTTTCTAATGCTTATACTCATCTCACTAATAGTTTAGTAAGCTAAATATCCCGGATTTCTTCCCTCCAAAGAACGTATCTCCTTATAAATAAAATGGCACTGATCACACTTCTCCATAACCTGTTTCTGTGTGTGGTAGGACCTAAGGTTCATAGGAGATCCTTAATCAATGATATAAACAAGTCAGCTAAATAATTACCTAAGTTTTCAAGCTGTTGTTTTTAAAGAGGGTGGCTGGCAATTATCTTTATGATAATGAGCATCTGTTCAACCTAAAAACAAATTTTAAGATTCCTAATTCATAAAAGCATGGAGATCATAAACCAGAAAGAACCTCATTGTCATCCAATATAGCAATGCTCAGCTTGGGTTTCCCAAAGTGGGCTTTCAGGAAAGTCAACTCTAGAGCCAGACCGCCTGGGTTTGAATCCTAATTTAACAACTACCCCTTGACACAGGCAATCTGCTGTAGCTGTGGGAGGCCCTACATATTCATGCTGAGTATGATAAAAATGCAAGGTCATTCCCACTGTTTACCCAGGCCATATCTCAGGGTTGTGTTAGCAACAAGAAACAACAACGTTTGAGATTACATTTTCCCCCCAAGCAAAGTGAGTAGGCTTTCTTAAGTTAACTATAAAAGTGGTAGAATTTTCATGTAGACTAACCCTGTGTTGCCCAGGCTTGGGCAGATGGGAAACTGGCACAAACTTGAAGCACTAGCTACTTCTTTTGCCATGAGACCTTTGTCTCTGACCTCACACCCAAGAAACAGTGACAAACTTAATTACTAGCCTGCAAATAGGGTAAAACTCCACATCCCTCACAGTTCTCAGTACTCACTAGCAGCGTGACTGTGACAGTAATTTCTTAACATCTCAAAGTCTCATTTTCCTCACTTGGTATATGGAATAAGTCTCAAAATCAAAGCTTCTCGTGAGAATTAATTATAAAATATTTAGCCAACAGTGACTGGCATACAGTGAGCACTTAATAAATGTTTGCTAATTACTAATGAACTATTTCTAAAATTTCTAAAAGCCTAATAATCATACATTCATAATGCCTTAGAAGTATTACATAATTACTCACTTAACTCAGTATGAAAGAAGCACTTTTGAAATAAAGCATATTAGCAAATAAATTATTTAATTCTCATAGGTAGATTATGTCATTATGCTCATTTTACAGATAAAGAAATTAACACAGAGAGGTTAAATAATGTGTCCAAGATCACAAAGCTAGTAAGCAGTAGAGCTGGGATCCAAACCCAGGCAGTCTGGATCCGTGTTCTTAACCACTGCACTGTGTTCTTAACCACCCGTGTTCTTAACCACTGCACTGTGCTACATCTCAGTAGGAGTCCATTGGGAGTTGAAAGGGATTGGGAAGGGAACCCAGGATCAGGAAATAGTCCAGGAACTGGATTGTTCTTTCTTTAGATGAAAAAGCAAAGACCCAGGAATGCCTTGTGTAGGGTAGTGGTAGGTGGATCCAGAATTTAAATAACAATTTTTCCATCAGACACATTATCAGAGAATATCTTTTATCTTAAGTGAGAAACATAACTGTAATTTAAAATCGAGCAGAAAATATTCAATAGGGATTTTTTTTCACCCAGCTAGAAGGAGGAGCTAATTATATTGATTCCTAATACTTCTGTAGTTATATTAATTTGCTTGTATACATTAACATGTGTAACTCACTGCAGCAGATGTAAAGAGCAAATGACAAAGCACACATATTACAATGCGAAATGTAAAATGTTGTCAAATTCTAACCCAAACAGGTAGCAACAGCCTGCTAGCTGGTTTGAAAAGACTATTTAAATTTTTTATTACTGTTAATTTAGTTGTTTCTAAGAGATCAGTATGTGCTTTCAAGAAAAATAAATCTGACAGAAAGGGATAAAGTAAAAGTACTAATTAGGCAAGGTGAACAGTTTATCCTTCCAGAAATTGTCTAATAAGCTACAATTATAAAATATCACATACGAGGTCTGACAACTCAGTTCGCAAACTCATCCTGGGAAAGGGGCTACACACCTCATTGCTGAATATCACTACAGTCCCCTTTGAAGTCGTCCCCTTGGGAAGCTGTGCATTGATGCCAGTGCCTACTCCACCACCCTTTAAAGCAATTTTGGAACTCTTCTTCTGGAATGGCCATCAAAGCTTTTATTGTATTACCCTTGATGTCCTGAATGTCATCAAAATGTCTTCCTTTCAATAAGTCATGGGGGGGCCAGATCAGGTGAGAAGGGAGGATGTTCCAATACAAGTATTTGTTTGCTGGCTAAAAACTCCCTCACAGACACTGCCCTCATCAGCATAATGCAAGAGTCACAAGTTGCTGGCCAAGGTTTTTAGTTAAGATTTTCCTGTTTCTCTACTGATGCTTACGTGGTCTGCTATGCTTCTCAGTCACCAGACAACTTTGACATGCAATTTGACAAAGTTTTGCAATGTTTTCATCAAATCTGCTTGTTAATGGCTGCCTCAACCTCTCCATCAGTGATGCTTTCTCTTCCCTCAGGAAAATGTTTAATCCATTTGTACACTGCTATTTTCTTCGTGGCATTATTCCCATAAAACTTGAAAAAATATGTTCCTTATTTCTCTTCCTCTCTTGCCAAGTTTAACAAGAAATTTAATGTTTGTTTGTTGCTCTAATTTAAGCACTGACATTCTTGCAATAGCACAGAGAAACACACAACACCACACTCAGCAAGACACTGCCACATGTGGACACGAACAAAGCTGTGAGCCACTGATACACTGAGGTTATAAACTTACAAGTGGTTTCTACAGTGCTGCCAATGTAGCGCACAGAGGCAAGTTTGCAAACTTAATTATCAGAGTTCATGTATACATTTACTGTACATATAAATTTGTTGGCCAGTAGTGGCCACTCACACCTGTAATCCTAGCACTCTGGGAGGCCAAAGAGAGTGGATTGTCTGAGCTCAGGAGTTAGAGACCAGTCTGAGCAAAAGTGAGACCCTGGATCCACTAAAAACAGAAAAGAAAAAAGAAAAAAACCTAGTCAGGCTTAGTGGCACAAGCCTATAGTCCCAGCTACTTGTGAGGCTAAGGCAAGAGGATTGCTCAAGACCAGTTGGAGGTTGCTATAAGCTATGATGCCACCACACTCTACCCAGGGCAACAGAGTAAGACTCTGTCTCAAAAAAAAAAAAAAAATTGCTTATGATACTATCACTATATCTTTAATATATAAACAATATTTCTATTTTAAACTTACATCTTAACATATTTATTCTATAAAAAACATGATTCTGCCTCTTTAGTTTCAATAACCTCATAGTAATTTCATTGCAGAGCTGAGCCATATTATAATCAACTGTTGTCCTTGTGATGGGCATTTGTTGCCTCTAGTTTCTTACTATTGAACATAGTGCTGCTTGTACATATACTTCTGTATACATATGTAAGTATACCATGAAATAAATTCTCAGAATGGACAAATCAAGGGCAGGCAGATCATAATTCTGTTAAATCCCATCAAATTGCTTTCTAAAAAGGCAGCACAAAGGCCACGTGCAGTGGCTCACACGTGTAATCTTAGCCCTCTGGGAGGCGGGGGGGAGGACTGCTTAAGCTCACCAGTTTGAGACTGAGAGCAAGACCCCTTCTCTAAAAATAGTCAGGCACTTGCTTCAGCAGCACATATTCTAAAAATGGTCGAGTCTGTAGTGCCGCTACTCAAGAGGCTGAGGCAAGAGGATCTCTTGAGCCCAAGAGTTTGAGGTTGTTATGAGCTACCACGCCACTGCACTCTACCACGGGTGACAAAGTAAGACTCTGTTTCAAAATTAATTAATTAAAAGGCAGCACAATATATGTTAGGTAAAATTTATCTTTTTGCTTATTAGAGTTTCCAAATTTTCTGACATGCATGGAAATACTTTCCCACAATTACAAGTAAATCCATACATTCACCCATACATAAATGAGACCAATCTGTAAATATTGATAGAAAATGATTCGAAGATACAGTGTTAAGTTTAAAAGCAGAGCACAGAACAGTATGTGCACTGTTACATATGTGTATGTGTACACCACCTCTGGAAGGTAAACTGGCCTGAGGAGAATGGGTAGAAGGCAGATTTTCACTGTTCATCCATTTTACTATTTGAACTTTTTATCCTTTTTGTGTACCATCTATTCAAATATAAATGTTTTAACCTTATTGTTTAAAAGAACAGTCTCTATTACGTTTACAAAAAAGTTCGTTTTTTCACCTATAATATTCATAATTTCACCTATAATTTCATTTCTTACCTTTTAAAGCTTGATGCATTTAGAATGTCAGTAGTGTAAGTACTAAGTCAGGGATCAAGTCGTGCCTTCTACCCAATAGATAAGCTTGTTGAATGTTGAAGGTTTTAGGAGGCAAAGACCATGAGTGGAGGGGAAGAGTAAGAGCGTCAGTTGAGGATGGTCTAAAAGCCCTTGACTGAAAATGGTCGCTGCGGAAGGCTAAACGTTTTCCAGGCCCATACCTGGGTTATACACAGGGCTTGCTTCTATACTATTACCGAGCTAAGCACTCGGGGTGCAAGGTGAGGTTCACCTCCTAGCTGGATGCCGCTGCTTCCAATGCCAAATCAGAGAGGGGAGTCAGAAAAGGAGCCCTGAAAGGTGAGGCGATGTGCATTCTTGACCCACCAGGCAACCCGGCAGCCCAGCAGCCCCGCACACAGTCCTCGGAGTCCAGCACCGTTGAGTCACTGGCCCTAAGCCCAGGGCCAGGACAGGGCATCCAGACCCTGTCCTCCTACCTGTCTACGAAACACAGCTGCTCGCGTGGAAGAGGTGGCTCCTTGAAAGCAGCGTCGGTACCTGCAGGATTCTCAGTTACCAACCGGATCCTAGCAACGGCCCTAGCTCCACCTGCCCTCGCCAGGGCACCGCCCCCAGGAGAAGGGGGCGAGGCGGGGAAAAGGGGTAGGGGAGGGGCAGAGGACGGGGAGGGGCCCGATCCGAGAAAGTGAAAGGGACAGGGACGCTAACCTCTCCAAGATCCCTTTACACTCGTGAAAGGGCACAGTTCTAGGAACCAAGCGCTGACAGCAATTTAAGCTTACGGATATGAAAAAATCAGAATCAGAGAAGACATAAATATGAACTTAGAGGCAAGAAATTGTCCAAGGAGAAAGCAGGTGTACAACAGAAAGCGACTACTTGTTTTTGTTGAATTTACAACTTGGCTCATAGCTTTTTGCCAGCCAAAGAGAACAAGAAGTCAGCAGCTATTTATTCCTCTTATAATTAGGAAAAACAAAATTTACGTTAAACACTAACTTATAATGATTTTTTTCCTATCAGTAACTTTTTTCAATAAAGCTAGTTTTTAAAGAGGCACAAACAGTATTGAGGAAAAGGTCAAGAATATTCCTGTTACAAATGTAGTGACAGTACATGTGGCTATCTCATAATAACAGCAAACATGTATTAAATATTGTCACTGAACACCTTACGTTTTTTATTTCATCCTTACAATTTTGTTAAGAATTACTATTAGTCCTATCTCACTAATGAGGAAATTAAGACATTGAGGTTTAGAGAGGGGACCAGGATTAAACCCACACACTCTGACTCCAGAGCCCAAATTTTAAATCACTATTTTCTGGTTCTAGGTGTAACACCCTTTGATATTTAAAAAGGATAATATCAATGTACTATGTACTTAATATCAAAGACAATGTACTATAATAAGAACAGTACAAATCCATTCTCTCATTCATAATGTTCAGTGTCTTCATTTCCCCATTAACTTCCTAATGGCCAATGTCATTTTTAAGTCTTCATCTCATTTTAAAATAGATATTTTACTAGAACATTAAATACTTATTATATGCTCAGATAAAATTGGCTTAGCTTTAGTTATGACTGTAAATAACAGCAAATGCATTTTAATCACATCCATGAAGAACAAAGAGGGAAAGGAGGTATAAGGTAAACACTAGGGTGAGTTTTTTACCTATAAGGTAAACACTATGGACAGACAGGTGGGGAGGTGTGCAGACAAGTTTTTCTAAATACCCACTTCCATGTCCAAAATCATAGTGTATCTTAAATTCTACTACTACTAAGAATTTCATTGATTTTATTTACACACTTTTATTTACACACATTGATTTTATTTACACACTCCAATTCATGATACACTGACCTCCATGTTAAAACGGTATGAAAATACTAAGTTTAGGAATAGAGGCAAGAGATGGAGGAAAAAAAGATAGGTGGGGTAAGTACCTCAAAATGTGACTTGATATCCACTATATGTTCTTATTTTATCAACAGTTTGTTGTGAAGATGAATTTATACAACTCAATCTTAACATAAGAGCCTAACTTAATAGGTTTCTTGGGCAGCCTGTAAGATTGTGAAAGGTTAGAGTCAATTCCAAAAATAAGAGTCATTTTACCATATCATTTTCCTTTTCACAACAAATCTATGCATTTTCAAAGGACTTATTATCCAAAATGACTCCTTTTTCTCTTGAAACATTTACCTTTATTTATCGTAGCATTTATTTATGCAATATACATTCTTTTCTGTGGTTTTATATTTACAAAGTGCCACCTAGTGGCTTTATAAAAAATCAACCATTTCAAAGTATTTCCCATAGTTATTCCAGGCTAAAATGAATAATTTTTTTTTAATATTAGAATAATTCAGAAAACTAAGGACCTGAAAATTATGCTTTGCAAATTATCAACGTGTATTAAATTTGGATTATAATGCCTCTTTGTAAGCTTGTCCAGAAGTGGAAATATAGGTCCATTGTCCCTTTTCTGAAACCTTTTGAGGTAGATGTATTCTGTAAAAGGGAACATGGGACACACACCTTATGTAACACCTTCAGTAGGTCTGGGAAAATAGTCCAGAACCAAATACATTGATATTTCCATAGTAGCATAAGACCACAGATAGCCTTATATCAATTCAGGTCAAGTTTGCTGCCAATGAGTTAGGAAAAACTATTTTCTGTGATTTTTGAAACTTGAAATGTAGATGAGGAATTATGGAGCTGTTTTACCCAGAAAAGAAAAAATCCACCCCTTCAGTTTATAAAGCTAAACATCGCTTTGAAAATTATTATTGATGACAAGACATGCCAAGTTCAGTTTATATTAACTCCATGGCAAATTGAAAACAAATTTTTAGCCTTGGTTTTGTTTCTATGTGTGATTTGCCATGTTCTAATTCATCATTACTATGTTCATTTAAGTATGTGCTGATGGTGCCATGCTCAGCCTGAATCTCTTGTATAACTCTTACACACTGTCAAACCTCCTTTGACATGAAATATGAATAAAAACCAAACTTGTGTTAAGACACTGGGATTTAAGGATAGCCTATGCTAAGTCACTACTTTTCTAATTTTCTTCACTGTCTTAAAGTATTAATTTATACTATCAGTAGTCTTTCAGATAGATTCCTCCAGTCCCCATCAATAAGCCAAACCCCTTATCATATCCCCACTTTGATTTCCTGTGAATCGTAAAATAAAACCTCATCCTCCTCTAAACCCAACTCCTAGCTATCACTTAATTTGATTTTTTTCTCAAAAACTAAGCATTACTAAACTATTATACCATAGGCTATGAACTCATTCAACATTGACTTTTAATGAAAAGACAGCACTCAGCAAATGCAAAAGACAATACACCCAGCAACTTGATACTAATATTTAATTCTACAACCCTGAATTTACTTGTGCAAGGTGTTAACTTGTTTGTTTATATAACCATGGTAGGTAGGAGGGAAAAGGTAAAGCTGATACTAGCCTATCAGTAGAAATTTTCCTATGCAGACCTAGTTGAATTTCTCCCTTTGAAATTAGACACATTAATAAATACTGTTACTGGCTTAATTAGCTTCACCCCTCTGGCTACAGTTTAGGATTAAAAAAATACACAATAAAAGATAAGCTCTAATTCTGAGGAAAAGGCAGGGTGACAGGAGAGTGCTGGAGAGTAAAGGGCTACGATGAAACCTGAGGCCTGACTGCACACAATCACTGTTACTGTTGGTATCATGTTTATTCTATTCACATGATAGACTTGTTCCTCCTGATGTAGGAAGGATGGTGCTTTACTGCTGTAGGACGCCATACGTCCTGTTTGTCTAGGACATACATTACCCTTATGAAGTTATTAATAATTTCATCCTCAAAATCATTCAAGGTTGAATGATAAATTACATGGTTATCCCAAATACAAGCCATTTTCATCCCAAAGGAAAAGAATGCCCAGAAATTAGAAATCTTCTCCACTAAGTCCAGGTGTAGAAGAAAACAGGGAGAAATGAAACAGGCCATTCTGAAAATTACTCAAGTTAGTGCAGAAGGTTCTCAAAACAATGAACATCTTTGATTAGAAGAATCATTTGCAAAGTGATCAGAATGCTTAATCTGGAAATGTATAGGAACAACTAGAAAAAGACAGAAGGAATAAAAACAATCAGGTGTAAGACTGTGTGGGTAGCTGGGATGGCAGAAAGAATGACAGAATAAATTGCAATACTTTTAGAAACCTACCTCATTGACATTACCTGGTTATGGGCAACATGAAGATCTTTGCTCACAGGCAATATTAGTCACAATTTCAAATTTTACCACTAGCTACTTTAGCTATTTTATCACATTTGAAAATATTTGCTCTTACCACTTACCTATAAATTTGTTTACACAATAATTGCCTTTTCTTTTTGTCAGGATATTTAAAAAAATGAAATGACATATTGAAGATACTACTAAAGATTTTACTTTTCTTATGTCCTCTGCATTGAAGACCTATAGAAATTTTTCTAATTAATTTTCCAATCTTCCCATAACCTCTGTTCAAAGAAATATCATCTTTGAAATAATCTGTGACTCCTTTACAAATCAAAAACTGATTCACCAGACCTTATTACCATAATCATCAATTTTAATGAGTCTCTTAAATAGGTTTTCACTTTGATAATGTCACATAATTTAGACACATTTTTTAAATAAAACATTTAATTACATCAATTTCCCATCAACCCACCAAAGTCATTCAACAATGATTATATTGGCCATTTCCACTGATTGGCAGGAGCCTCTTCCACTAACGGCTCCCATGGCTTCCACTGCATCATTTTTCTTGCCAGACTTAGTTCATGTTCAGCCTGTTAATAAATTTTTTTTAAAAGATCATTTGATTTTATTGTTTAACAGATATTTATTAGAGCAAACAACTGAAATCTAACGATTAGAGCTACTACTTTCATATTAATATCACATGACCTATTCCACCATTAACTGTGGAGTATTATATATTGAAATTACCTTAGTTCCCACAGCTACACAATCATAGTAAGAAAAGATATCTTCTGATTTCTTCTAATTAGAGTACAAAAGTTTAGTCGGTGAGCTTTAGATCTTAATTTTGTTTCTCTTTCTTTTCTGAGACAGAACCTCAAGCTGTCTTCCTGGATAGAGTACTATGGCATCACAGCTCACAGCAACCTCCAACTCCTGGGCTTAAGCGATTCTCTTGCCTCAGCCTCCTGAGTAGCTGGGACTACAGGCACCTACCACAATGCCCAGCTATTTTTTGGGTTGTAGTTGTCATTGTTGTTTGGCAGGTCCATGCTGGATTCGAACCCACCAGGTCTAGTGTATGTGGCTGGTGCCTTAGCCACTTGAGCTATAGGGCAGCGAGCCTTAATTGTGCTTCTGAAGTTTTTTGAGAATCAGAAATATGTCTCTCCATCTATGCCAGTGGCTTACAAACTTCATTTTACTGTTGCTCACAGTAAAAAAATACACTTTACTATGGAATCCACAATACACAGTAAATAAAACTAAAAACATTACTATCTTCACTAGCAGTAATATATTCTATTTTCCATTGTATTTTTTAATGTTAATCACAGTATTAATAAATTTCATGACCCATAATTGCTTAAGACTCAGAGTTTGTAAAATAGTTATCTGTAGAATGCAGGACACAATAGGTATACAATAAATACTTACTAAATTAATTTCTTGATGAGATTATATTTCAATATTCTTTCAAACACAATTTATAACATATTTAACAAATATATTTCAGGTAATTCCTTTTTTGTTTGTTTTTAATGACAGGGTCTTGACCCTAGAGTTTAGGCTATGGTGCAGTGGCACAATCATAGCTCACTGTAACCTTGAAGTCCTGGGCTCAAGTGATCATCCTACCTCAGCCTCCTAACTTATTTCATATTTTTTCTACAACAAAAAAGACATATGACAAATCTAGCCTGCTTAAAAGATGATTATTATTAAGCGCCTGTCAAAATGTCAAGAAGGAACTCAAAAACAGAGTAAGTGCTTGTTATACCAGATGATATTATTCTCCTGCAGTTAAAAGGCAATGTCCCATTTATGCCAGTGCTCAAAAGCCAAACTGTAGCAGCAACTACACAGAAACAATGAATTAAAGAGTAAATAAATAGAAATCGGAGTAGAGCCATTACTAACACTGAAATGAGAAAATAATTTAAATACTAATAAAGTATTACCTAAGGATGGCTGTCTCTCTGACCACCTTTTGCCTTGGGTCTCCTGAACATCCATGTTTTCTCTAAGGCAGTTTATAGCATGAGGTGGGTACCTATCCCTTGGGCACCTGGACCCAGCTGTATCTGGCCCATGCCACCCATTTCCTCTCTTTTCTGACACTGTCTCTCATACCATCCATCTAGAAATGAGGCTATCTAACATGGTAACCACTACCCTTATGTGGCTACTGAGCAGCTAGTCCAAATCCTGTAAAATACACCCCACATTTTGCAGACTTAGTATTAAAAAAGGAATGTACATAGTAAAATTATCTCAATATTTTTATAATTATTATATGTTTAAATGACAATATTTTAGCTATACTGGATTAAATAAGACAAGCCTCCACTTATACAAGAAAAAAAACTACAGTTTAATTTTGTTTAATCTGAATTTGAATGCTTTCCCTTTGGTTCTATATAGATTGTAGAAATAAGTAGGCTACAGAGGTAAATAAGCTAAAAACACATTATTTTGAATATTCTGTAGTTGGCTTTTAAATCATCTGCAGTATTTTTGTTATGAAAAACAGTGAAACAGTGAACATAGCTCATCTTAATAATAGCTTAAAGTAGTAATGATCAGGTTTTTTTCTATGCCTTAAATTTAGATAAATTATAATATTGGACTAGATTTATACTAACCCAAGGTACATGCTAAAATGAGCTACTGAATAAATCCTTTTCATCAAAATAAAGTCTTACTCCCTGTGTTTTACTTAAATTAAGAGCTGCTTATATAGCAAAATGACCTTTTTTAATGAAACATAGCTGACAACATAGAAAATAAAACAAAAATCAAATGCTAAATAACATTTTTTGGTAGAAATTGTTTCTCGTAAAAGTTTTAACATCATTACAGAAAAATTTAAGAAATAGAGAAAAAAGCCTTCTGTTGTATGACTAATGATTTGATTAATATGTTTGTTTTTGTTTTTGTAGTTTTTGGCCGGGGCTGGGTTTGAACCCTCCACTTCCTGCATATGGGGCCAGCACCCTACTCCTTTGAATGATTAATATGTTTGTACAAACCACACTTTCCATTTTCTTGTTATTTTATTAGCATCAGTTATTTCAAGTGAAATTATTAGTCAAACATCCTTACATAATTTAAGTTAAATCCTTGATACACATTACTAAACTACTTTCCAAAGGGGTTAATTTAGGCCCAGTGCAGTAGCTCATACTTGTAATCTTAGCACTCTGGGAAGCCAAGGCAAGAGTTCAAGACCAGCCTGAGCAACAGTGAGACCCTGTCTCTAAAAATAGCCAGGCGTTGTGGCAGGCATCTGTAGTCCAACTACTTGAGAGGCTAAGTCAAGAGGATAACTCGAGCCCAAGAGTTTGACGTTGCTGTGAGCTATGATGCCATGGCACTCTATTAAGGGTAACAAAGTGAGACAAAAAAAGAGGGTTAATTTGTTAATTTTTAGTGCCACAGCAGTATCCCAAAACACCACCTTTGAAAACACACATCTATGCTAGTTTAATTTAATCAAGGAAAATTATCCCTTTTTAAAAAAAGTAGTACATTTCCCCTCATTGCTAGTAAACTTTTAAAGTATGTTCCTGTATTTTATAAATTATAACAATATTTTTATATATGATTTGGTTTTAATTATACTTACATATTTGAACATTTTTTAATAAAAGATACCTTAAACAAAATTAAACTGTAGTTTTCTTGTAAAGATTTCTAAACATAATAATTTAAGATTTACATATCTTAAATATAATTAATGTTAATAATTTTTCCAGTCCCCATTTCTCTTCATAATCATGTTTATATCTTACTATTCACTATATTGTTTGTCTAGTTAGCATTTGAGAAACAATGTAAACCCAAGGTCTTAAATATACTGTACAATTAATTGTTAACTTGGTCAAAAGCTCTAAAATCCAAAAATAAAAGTATGTTTTATTATTCAAAACATCTGCATTTTTCTCTATTAAAATATGCCATACTCTTAGAATAAGCTATTATATCTAAAAAGATAAAAACTATTAAAATGACAGTAATATTGAACGAATTACTAATTTAAACTAAAGAGAGCAGGCTGACTAATCCTGAGAGTATGATACTCCAAACTTCTAACAAAGCCTCACAAATTCATCTACAATCAATTATATTTAATTGACATACACATTAGAAGTACCACATTTTCTGCATGTAACTAGTCTTATAGTTGATGAATTGATATAAATAAATTTAATTTCCTTTCTGTATGGAATGTTAGTTTTGTGTTTTTATATAAAATGAAAATTTGAAACCAAACACCTAAATATTCAACTTTTCTTTACCTGAAGAATCACCTCTTCTATTTGGCCACCCTGAAGTTGGTCTTCTAATTTTTTAACATCTGGTTCCTATTGTTTCAGGAAAAATGTAAAAAAAAAAAAAGTTTTAATGTACAATATCTGAATGTTTCAATATTCTACATTTTTAAAATTCATATGTAAAGAAGGGTTTATAACCAACAGTTTTTCTTATATCATATTCTTACGAAGGTTTTTACTAATTATTTGGCAGAGGATAACATAAATTCAAGAAGAAAAAACTGATTTAGCTACTTACTGCTTTAACCATAGCCAGCTTCTCATTTGTAATCTGTTCTGTGTACTTTCTATACGCTGCAGTTTTAGGGATTTGCTCAAGAACATCAAGAATCTTTGTATACAATATCCTTAACCTCTGAAAAGACAAACCACACAAATTTCCATAGGTTAAAATGTCATCAAAGATTTAAAGGAATACTTTAACAAGTCTCACAGACCAAAATAAAAGGGCATACCCCCCCAAAAAAAAACCCAAAACAAAAAATCACATACCTGCTTTTTTAAAAAGCATTTAACTTTTCTTTAAGATTTAACTTTTCTTCATGCCCTATCCACACTCTTTACAGCTTAGGAAAAAATGTGAGTATAAATATGGAAAATCTTTCTATAAATTGTATGTATAACAAAAATTGTACATAAGTCAATAAAACTTACTGCTAATGACCTTTTTCAGAAATCAAATAATTCACTAAATCAGTATTTCTCAAATTGAAGTTCTAGACACTGCATATTCTTCTTCCCCAATTTTTCTTACTCAAATGTCTACAGAAATAAATAAATATACATATGTATGCATTAGATCATCAATATGATCAAATTTAAATGAATATAGTAATAGACTCAGTGGACAAGCTGGCACACACCTACATGCCCAGCTACTTAGGAGGCTAAAGAATGATGATCGACTGAGCCCAGGAGTTAGGAAGTTAATGCAATTATTCACAAAAGTGATGATAGTGGCTAAGAAAATGGTAGCAGCAGATGAGGTGGTGAGAGAGTCAAAATCTGGATATCTTTTTAAAGTGGAACCCAGAGTTTTTACTGAAATATGTATACCAAATGTGGAGTAAGAAAAAAGGAAGAGTTTAATGATTTCAAGGTTTTGACCAGAGTCAAAACAATGAAACTGCCATTAGAGAGGAGCAAGCCCCAGGGAAAGGCAGGTTTTAGGAAGAAGATGAGGAACCCCATTTTGGACATGGTAAGTTTGGGTTGCCTGTCTAATTCAAACATGCAGATGTCCACTTGTCCAATTAAATATACAAGACTTTCATAACGGAAGAGGCCAGTGTTCGATATGGAAATCTAAGAATTTGAAGCGGTATAGGTGGAATTTAAAACTCTCAGACTGGGTCCAGTCATCAAGAGATAGCAAATATAATAGAGAAAAAGTCAAAGAACTAAGTCCTGAAGAATTCCAAAATTTAAAAGTAGGGATAAAAGTACTAACCAGAAAAACAAAGCCCAGTTAACAAAGTGCTTGATGTATAGAGACTCAAATGTGTAAAATACGGGTACTGGGTCAATTAAGAAAAGAAATAAGAACTGACCACCTGATGAAGCATCATAGAGATCACGGGTGACTTTGAAAAGAGGTTTAGCCAAGGTTTGACTAAAGTGCTTCAAGAGTGAATAAAAGAAAAAAAATAAAAACAGTAGGTACAGATAACTCTTTTTGAGTTTTACCTGTAAGGGGAAATAGAGAAATGGGTCAATTATTGAAGGGAGGAGAAGATCAGGGTTGTTTTATTTTGTTTGGGTTTTGATGGGTGCATTTCTGAATACTGATGGGAAAAACCTAGCAGAACAGAAAACGGGGCAATTGATAATGCAATATCTTCAGTAAGCTCAACTCTAGGAAATCTAGGGCACCCTAAGCAGAAATTGTAGCAGGAGACGGTGGGAAGAAAGGCAAAAAAATGTAAATACAGATTTGGGAGGGCACTGACAGCACATATACAAGCGAAGTCACGAAAATGACAAGGAAAAAGTCAACAAGAGTGGCACGACAAAAAGGTCATGGCAAAGGGGGTGGGGCATCAGACCAACTTAATGGATAGATACTGTCTTTGGGGCTTGAAATATACGTATCCCATTAACCTTGCAACGGTTAATGGCTGCAAGGTCGCAGGGTTCTAGTCTTGGGAATTTAGAAACCGTGAAACAGAAGAGGTACATACCTCGTGTGGAGTCTCACATACGGCCAATCCCACAAGGCCAGTAGTCTGTGCAGAAACAAAACACGATTCATGCCTTTTATTATGGTTTCCACGCGTCCACTATGCTAAGGAAAAGCAAAAGCACAGCCCCCCTGCCAAAAACTGGTCTAAAGCCAGCTAGCTACTCTGTCCCGCCCGCTGGGAGCTTTTTTTCTGCCTCTCTAAGCAAAGCCACTAACCTGGCCCTAAAGGCATTGCAGAACCACAACCCAAAAGGAACCGCCCGCCCGCGCCAGTTACGGCAGCTGGCGGTGGGAGGAGGGAGTATCGGACTGATTCTGCCCTTACAATCTAAACTCCAACAGTGACCTCCAGTCCTCTCACCTTCTTCAGCGCACCCGCCATGACAGCGCCAACTGGACCACGCGCAGCACTCTGGGAACCTCGCTCAGACCTGCTCAATCGTCCACCGAGACTGCCGCTCCGTCACCTTGGAAACAACTTGGCTCCACCCTCTTAGGATCCCCGCAGGAGCTAACGCTTGGCCCTGCCCATCTCAAAGAAAGAAAATTGACGCCTGCGCAATGAGTACGGAAGCGTTCGCCTTAGACTGGAGGAAGACAATTGCGGAAAGGGTTGTGTGTTAGGTTTCTTCTGCCTCGGCTCCTGTCTCTCCACCGCTGATGGCCTGTCCAAGGAATGGGGGAGACACTCAAGACTACCAAAATATTCCTCTTACATAATCATTCTAGGAACCTGCACTCTGCTCAACCTTTGGCGAATTTCTCAACCTTCCTCAGTTTAGCAAAATGAGGATGTGAGGGATCGCTCAGCTGAAAAGTTAGTACTTCGGCACAAGGGTATCAGTATTCTCGGTGTTAGGAACCAAAGCCGAATGCAGTGAAAGACCATTTCAACGCTTTTTTCTGTTTCATTTGCTGAAGTACCTAGTCCATTTCCTAATTATCCCCGTTGAAGTGTTACTACTTTCCCCCTACTTGCCTCCATAAATATCTTATTGAGCACCCACTACTACGTTTAAGTTACTGGATATACTTTTCCATGACGAGATCTCATATACTAGAATTTACAGAATTTGAAGAAAGCATGCATTGATACATAATTTGGTAGGTATTCAAAAAAATTTTTTTGTGAAGTTCAGTGGTAGTAATTGAATTAACCAAAAATAGTTGATGACGAATTTAAAAACCGTGAATGAGAAAAAGTACAAAATTTCAGAACATGTACAAAAGAATAAAGGTAAAAATATAAATTTTCCAGGTTATTTGATATGAGTGGAAAGGCAGATTTTTGATTGATAAAATAAACTGGTTAAGGTCATGAACGACCTTGTTTCCATTCAAAAGAATTTGAATTTTACTTTGTAAAGAATGGAAGCAATCAGATTTTCGGCATCTGGCAACAGTTGAGGAAGATAAGCTGGAAAAGGTGGGGCATGATTAAAGGCATGAGACTAGAAAAGGAACAGAAAAGTAAACCAAAAGCATGCAGAAGAAAGGAAATAATAGAGATTAGAGCAGAAATAAACAGAATATTGACAGAGAAAATCAATGAAACCATAAGTTGGTTCTCTGAAAAGATAGACAAAATAGGCAGACCTTTGGTTAAGGTTTAAATTACTTTTGCCAAGACACATATTAATAAAACCAGGAGTAAAAGAATCATCACTAACAACCTTACAGAATTAAAAGAAGGACTACTATAAACAACTGTGTGCTAAAAAATTAGATAAGACGAGTATAATGGGTAAATACCTATGAAGACACAACTATCCAACTCATGAAGAAATAAAAAATTTAAATAGGTCTAAAATAAGTGAACAGATTTAATTAGCAAGCAAAAAACTTATCCAGTATAAAAAGCCCAGGCTCAAATGGTTCACTGATAAATTTCACCAAACATTTAGCTATTCTAAAATATAGAAGAGGAGGAATTACTTTGTAACTCATTCAACAAGGCAAGGGTTACACTGAAACCAACCAGAAAAAGAAATCACCAGAAAATTTCAGTCCAATATCCCTTGTAAATAGATACAAAAATCCTATTTAAAATACTAGCAAAGTCTGGGCATGGTGGCTCACACCTGTAATCCTAGCACTCTGGGTGGCCGAGGTGAGTGGATTGCCTGAGCTCAAGAGTTGGAGACCAGCCTGAGTCAGGGCTAGACACTGTTTCTAAAAGTAGCCAGGCTTTGGGGTTGGTACCTTTAGTCCCAGCAACTCAAGAAGCTGAGGCAAGGGAATCACTCAAGCCCAAGAGTTTGAGGTTGCTGTGAGCTATGATGCCCCTGCACTCTACCAAAGACAACAAAGTGAGACTGTCTCAAAAAGAAAAAAAATACTATTCTTCTACTAGGAATAGAAGAGAAATTTCTCAACTTGATAAAAGGCAGTTAGAGAAATCTCACAATTCGCATCATACTTGAGCGTGAAAAACAGAATTCTTTACTCAAAGATAAGTACAAGAAAGAAATTTCTTGAAATTTCTGTTCAACATTGTATTGGAAGTGTTAGCCAAGGTAATTAGTCAAGGAAAAGACTGAAAAATGCATACAGAATAGACAAAGAGGTAAAACTGTCTCTATTCACAGATGCATAATCTTGTATACAGAGAAATTAAATAACACACACACACACAGAGATGAGGGGAGCTTTTAGAACCAACAAATTCAGCAAGGTTGCATTATTCATGATCGATCAGGGTCAACTTAGGCTACCACAAAAAAATTCAAGTGATTAGGTGGTTTAAACAACAGAAATATATTTCTCACAGTTGTGTAAGATTAAGGCCAGCAAGGTAGATTTCATTCTAATGCCTTATCTCTTGGCTTATTGGTGGCCACCATCCACTAATCCTTATATTTACCTATTTTTGTGTATGCTTGGAGTAGGAGGTACACAGCAAGCTCTCTGGTATCTCTTTTTATTAGAACACTAATTCCATCATGAGGGCTCTACTCCCATGACCGCTCTAAACCCAGTTTTTCCCCAAAGCCCCCACTCCTAGTACACTGTGGTACAAACAGTAGCATATGTTTGGGAGAGGGATAGTTCATGCTATAAAGCAGATGTGCTATCATCCACACTTTATTGTTCCATTTTTAGAGTACAAGGAGTAGATGTAGCATAATTCTTAAGGGCTCTAGTATTTTTGGAATTGTGAATGAACACTGGCTTTGAAAAAGTCACCAAGTGCCTTAACCCCTACTAAGAGAATCAAACTTTGAAGTTTGAAGGCAGGTCTTGGCTTCTCCTGTCTATCTAGTCCTAGAGGGTGTCTTGGACCAATAGAAGGCTGTTTCATCTATGCTGAAAATCTGCTGTTTAGTGTAGCCGCCTTCATCAATGATCTTAATTGATGGTCTTTTGGAGAGCTTGTTGCAGCTTCTCCATCAGCACTTGCTGCTTAATCTTGTACTTTTATCTTACAGAGACAGCTTTCTTCCTTAAACCTCATGAACCAGACTCTACTAGCTTCAGTCTTTTCTTCTGCAGCTTTATCATCTCTTTAAGCCTTCATTGAATTAAAGAGACACTTAGAGGGCCTTGCTCTGGGTTAGGCTTTTTAAAATATTTTTTATTTAATTATTATGGGTACATAATAGTTACATGTCTTTATAGGATACATGTAATGTCTTATATTGGCATATAGTGTGAATTTATCAAACCAGGGTGATTGTGGTATACATCAACTCAGGCATTTATCATTTCTTTATGTTATGAACATTCCAATTCCACTTTTAGTTATTTTAAAGTAGACCCTAACATTTTTGATTATAGTCACTTATTTGTACTATGAAATATTGTTCATTCTATCCAACTAACTACATTTTTGCACCCATTAACCATCCCTACTTTATCCTTACCCTTCCAATGCCCTTATTAGGCTTTGATAACTATCATTCTCCTCCGTCTCCCTGAGATCAATTGTTCTAAATATTTAGTTCCCATATATCAGTGAGAACACGTGAGGTTTGTCTCTCTGTGCTTCACTTATTTTAATTAACATAATTTGCTCCATTTCCATCCATCTTTTCCATTCACGTCATATCTAATCCACTTCTGCAGGAAAAAATGCTGTTCCTCTCCATTTAAAAGTGAGAAAGAAAAATGATAAAAGGCAAAGATGCTTAAGGAGATGAAAACAAATGTTTTATTGGATTAAAATGAATAAACGTTACTAATATAAACAATAAAAGAATATACTAATAAATGAAATAGTGACAAAACAATAATAATTTTTAAAAGGAATAACTTAAAGGAATTTAGAAATAGATAAATTTCAGTATAAGAAAAAGTTTCAAAAATCATGAAAGATATCATAATGTTGATATGAATTGTTAATCTAATTCAACACAAAATAACAAATGAAATAAATAAACAAGATAAAACAGGGAGGAAGAAAATAGCTAACATATAGGAGGGACTTCAGAAATGTGAGATGAAGAATATGATCATTTTTTAAAAACTTCAAATCCCAGCTGCTCAGGAGGCTGAGGCAGGAGAATCGCAGAAGCCCAAGAGCTAGAGGTTGCTGTGAGTCCTGTGACATCACGGCACTCTACTGAAGGCGGTAAAGTGAGACTCTGTCTCTACAAAAAAAAAAAAAAAACTTCATAAACAGCTAAAACAATCACTTGTCAAACTAACGTAGAGTGATCGCTTAACTCTGAAACCGCCACAGGTACTGGGGATCCTGGGAACCTGTCTCAGTCACCAGTACTTTGCTCCAGTGGCCAGACATATTGTAAATAAACAAATTAGTGAACAAAATTACCAAATGTGATTATTTTTCAAGAGGCAATGAAGTGTGTGCTGTGATAGAAGAGTATCCAGAAGGAAGGGCAGGAAAGCCTTTCTGAAAAGGTGACTGACATTTATGCTGAGAACTGAGTTTTAACAAAAACAGGAGTATTCCAGCAGAGGGACCAGAAAGGACAAAAGTACTGAGGAGGGAAAGTGTGGCTGGGGTAAAGGGATGAATAGCAAAGGTGACAGCAAGCTAGCTGGAAAGATGATGGGAACAGTTAGAATATGGCCTAGTAGGATCTAATTATGCTGTTAAACAATTATCCCTCCAGTTGATGAATAGGAAGAACAAACTAGAACAAGGAAAGCACAGAAGAAAAAAATGGTTGGAAAACCACTACAGTAATCTGGGCAAAAATAATAATGGCGCATACTAAATTGTTGACAATGCAAGTGGAATTGTATAATTTGAAGGTAAAATGCAAAAGATTTACCACTAGATTCGGTAAGAGAGGTGACGGAAAGGGTAGAACGAAAGATTGCTCCTAGATTTCTGGCTTTTGCAACCAAGTAGGTAAAAATTCATCCAAAACAGTTTTTTTTTTTTTAAAGAAGATAAAACAGGTTTTGAAAGTATAAAGAACAAACACAAGTATTAACCAATTTATACACTAGACTCTAGCGACTGGAGAGTTAAAATAAAAATAGTAAAACAAAGAATTCAAGAATAAAATCATGCTGGACTCAGTGGCTCAAGCCTGTAATCCTAGTACTCTGGAAAGTCTACATAGGAGGATCACCTGAGGTCAGGAGTCCCAGACCAGCCTGAGCAAGATCAAGACCCTGTCTATACTAAAAGTAGAAAACTTAACCAGTGTCATGGCCTGCTCCTGCAGTCCTCAGGAGGCTGAGGTAGGAGGATTGCTTGAGCCTAAGAGTTTGAGGTTGCTGTGAACTATGATGATGCCAGTGAACTCTAGTCAGGGCAATAGAGTAAGACTGTCTCAAAAAAGTAAGAATAAATAAATAAATAAAATCAGAAGTTAATAGAAGAATGGAATCAATGTTAAATCCCATCATGAATAGTCAAACAAAGGTCTTTGGTATACAGCAGCTACCAGTAGCCAGCAGGTATCTCCTTTGTTATCTTTCTAAGGATGGGGTTCACTACATTAAGATGAATGAGAACTGAGGTCCCTGGGTAATTTCAGGATCAAAAATATTTGACCAGAGGGATCTTTTTAAAAAATAACTTTAAAGCCAAAGACTGCCAGATTGCTCCAGCTGACTTTTCTTCCCACCCTCAAATTTATCAAAGCCTCCTTTCTCAGCAGATTCCTCCAGAGGAAAGCAAACTGAGAAGTCATGTTTGACCAGGACCCTGGGCAAGACACCCAGACAGGAATACTATATAAGGAGATATGCCAGCACTAGAGACTGACAGAAGGAAAACAGACTGGAAAACCTGGAGCAATTACAGAAGAGAAAAGAAAATTGGCAGGGTACTGCCCCCAAATTCTGACTAAAACTATGGAAGTTGTTATAAAGGTATCACAGAGGATTTTTAATTTAGTGTATAAATTTCACACCTTTAAACGATCAGTTAACATTCTGTATATGAATCCCTATATGTTGAAAAGCTGGGTACATTTTTTTTCCCCCAAATTTCATAGTCAACATAGTTATAAATCTCAAGAGATCCTTTATTTGCAATATAATATATAATATGCAATATATACTGTAACAAGAAATAGTTCCGTGAATCACATACATTCCAGCTACTTTTACTTTTCCCATTATAATGTAATCTTGTAATACAGAAATATTATAAACCATCCAAAATTGCCTCTTTATTTTTCATAGAAAGCTAGTCTTAAACCATGACGTCCTTTTACCAGAAGGTGGTGCTAAAGAGACAGATGTTAATGGAACTCTTGTACCTTCAAGAGGATAAAGAGCTTTTTTTCTTTTAGATGTACTGACAACTTCATTTGGAAAAACACAACGAACAGTACAACATAAATGAATTTGGGCTAAAATATTTTAGATACATCAAGATATCAAGGGAGTGGGGGATGTAGCCCAGGAATTGGTTAGAACTCCAAAAGAGCCGATCTGTATTTAAAAAGTCATTAGTAATATCAAATAACAAGATAAGGAGGCCTTGGTTACATGGCCCTCTATGACCTCAAAATACTATTTCGTGCATTTTTAATAATTGGAGAACGTATGAGACTGACTTAAGAGGCCATGAAAGAAGGAAGGAAATGGGGGAGTCGTAATGTTGTCATCAGCGCCTGAAGGAAGGGGAGTCAGCAAAGAAAAGGGACAGGATGCAAAGAGGTGAGTAACGTTATAGTAAAATCCAGCCAAGCAGAAAGTGAAACCAGCACACCCACAGTAGTACAAGGCCAGTAAGCCAGAAGGAAAAGGGAAGCCGAATGGAATTTACACAGTATCATTAAAGAATCATATAGCTGTGATGGTTGTAGGGAACATATTGGAGACACTTGCGAGGAAATTGAGAGACAAGCACATAAAATATAAATAATTTTCCCTGGTAAGTTACAAAAAAAGGATGCAGAAGGGAATTAATTGCAGTGATATTTAAATCACTTTCATTGGGTAAATGAAAGTCCAAGTATTCTGAAGTAAATTTTTACATAATTAGCATTTTTGTATTCTCCCTTACATCACAGATTGACATCAGTAGCATTGTATCTAAACACCCAGGTTTGAGGCCTTTCAACATTGAAGCTCAAAAAAAAAAAAAAAACATTGAAGCTCATTCTGTTTACCAATTTTATTTCCCTTGTGTCTCTAGAAGTCTTACAGCTAATTCTTTAACCCATTACACTTTGTTCAAAAGATCTTATGTCAAGTAATATTGTTTCTTGAAGAATAGATTATTTTTTTTATCCAGTAACAAGCAGTTTGTACTTGTAATTGCAGTCTTATTTTTCTTTCACAGTTCTCTTTTTATTTTATTTTTTCTATTTTAGTTTTGAAGACTATTGAATTTACATGCCACTCTGTCAATTGCCAGCTTCCTTGGGCTCTGTTTAAGACACATAGGAGAGAAAAATATAAAGAGAGAGCTGGGCAGCGCCTGTGCCTCAAGGGATAGGGTGCCGGTCCCATATGCCTGAGGTGGCGGGTTCAAACCTAGCCCTGGCCAAAAAAAAGAGAGAGAGCTAAGTATCTAATTAAATTGATTTAATGAGTTAGGCACATTTACACTTAATGATATGACAGACATGTTTGCTTTGTTGTTTTGTAATTTTTTTATTTTTTATTTTTTGAAATGGAGTCTCATGATGTCACCCCATGTTAGAGTGCTGTGGTGTCAGAGCTCACAGCAACTTCAAACTTCTGGGCTTGAGAGATCCTTTTGCCTCAGCCTCCCAAGTATCTGGGACTAAAGGCACCCATCACAATGCCCAGCTAATTTTTCTTTCTTTCTTTCTTTGTTTTTTTTTTTTTTTTTTAGTAGAGATGGTGTTCACTCTTATTCAGGCTGGTCTCAAACTCCTGAGCTCAAATGATTCACCTGCCTCAGCCTCCCAGAGTGCTAAGATTACCAGTGTGAGCCACGGCACCCACCTTACAATTGTTTTAAATATCATTTCCAATGCAGTCTGGTTTTGTGTGTGTGTGTGTGTGTGTATTTCTTCATATATCTAAGAGTGCATTTCTTTTACTTACTGGTTAACTTTATATTTATAAAACTATATAATTCTTGATTTTTAATTTTTCTAGACTGTATCTATTAATTCCCTACCAGGAAAGACATTATAAAACTATTATGTCCCCTCTTTCTCCCCTCTTCTTCATATCTTCTTTTCCATTAATTTTTAGTAAAAAAATAAATAAATGCCTTTCTTAGTCTTTTTCTTCATATGCTAAATATGCTTATATTATTTGGTATGTCAGATTTAATGTATCTTTTGCTCTCAGCTACTCCAAATGAGGTGGTCAGTACCATTTGCCTTCTTAGTTGTATCATCAGGACAACTATGTATTTTACTCAGTAATCCTAATCCCTAAATTTCTTTATTAGTTCTACGGTAAAATATTTTTAATGTTTTTAATTTTTAATGTCAGCTAATCCAGTTGTCATAGTTACTTCAGTCATTATTGTTTGGCTGAAGTAATTCTTTAGCAGTCTCCTAAGAAGGTCTTTTTTTTTTAGAGACAGAGTCTCACTGTACCACCCTCAGGTAGGGTGCCATGACGTCACACGGCTCACAGCAACCTCTAACTCTTGGGCTTATGCAATTCTCTTGCCTCAGCCTCCCAAGCAGCTGGGACTACAGCTGGGACTACAGGCGCCCACCACAACGCCCAGCTATTTTTTTTGTTGTTGTTGCTATTTGGCGGGGGCTGGGTTTGAACCTGCAACACTCGGCATATGGGGCCGACGCCCTACTCACTGAGCCACAGGCATCGTATGGGACCTTTCCAATTACTGGATAATAAATAGGCCTGAATCTTATAAGTCGAAAGCTTTTATGCTTTTTAAAAACTTTTATCCTTGAAGGATAGCTTGGCTAGATTTAAAATTGTTTGCTTATATTTTCTTTCCTTGAGTTTTTAAGCCTGGAAGCACAAAGATGTCTGTTTGTTGTTGTTGTTTTGAAATTCATGGACATGATTGGAAAATATAACTCCATACTGACATTTAGATCACTTTTCCCTGATGCTATAGTGTGTCCTACAAGTATATAGATTTAATCTTTTATTACAGGAAAACTGTATTGATATATATCTTTCAATTCTTGCTTGCTTCTAGTTTTTTTTAGCTGCCATCTTTAGGGTCTCCAATTATGCATTTGTTGGACCTTACTTGCTTCTTTTACTTGTGGCTATAGATATAATAGGAATAAGCTTTACTATCCTTTTTAATGCTTTTTGTACTTCCATTCTATTTTGTTTCCTTTTCTCACTTTTATCCTATGTGTTTCTTATTGTGTCCTTTTCAGGGTCTAGGCTCCTTTGTTGTCCTTCAGATTTGATTTCACTTTGGTGATGGTTTTTTCCATATTTTCTGAGTTTGCAGCTTTCATCTCATCTTCTCCTATTCTATTGCCATCTCTTCTCTGAGTTCTTACATTTATATTTTTTTGTCTTCCCTCCTAGATGAAGCTGTTGTAGTTTTCATTAATGGTAAAATAAATAACAATTATAATTTTCAACTGTTCAATGACAACATTCTCCAGGTAAGTTGTAATTCTGTTGGAATCTTTTGCTTTTTTCTCTGTGCTTTCATGGCATTTTTATATCTATGTTATAAGAATTCCATACTTATTACTCATTTTAAAATAAAGTGAATTTTTCTGGGCCAACTACGTCTACGATAGCAAAGAGACGGTTTCTCGCACACATGATTTATCTATGTGGTTCTTAGTATAGCTCCACCCCCTCTGCTTTCCGAACCCAGCCAGGCCCAGTGATATCTGTACCCACTACCTTGCCCTCTTTAGTTCCTACACAGATTGCTACAATCAAGGGTAATAGCTTTTGGTACACCTAACTCCACAGGTGAATTCTTCACCTTCAGAAAGTATATTGTTGTAATGTCTAACAACTATTGCCACCACATTTGCTCACCACTCTGTACTTTTACCAGTCCTTACAGTTTTTGCAGTTTGCTGACTACATTATTCTAGTTTTTCTTAAAAAAGACTTTATGTTTTGTATAGTTTTTTTTTGTGTGTGTCACTCACATTGTAGCTTCTGCATAAATTTCCAGGAGGATAAAAGAAAAAGATATTGATCTTTTTAGCCATATTCAAACCAGAAGACTTCTCATTATTTATTTTGATATGAAACTATACTTTTATTAACATCACATATGCTAGAACTTGTGAAAATTGGCTCAGCACCCATAGCTCAGTGGTTAGGGTGCCGGCCACATACACCAGGACTGGCAGGTTGGAACCCGGCCCAGGCCTGCTAAACAACAATGACAACAACAGTAACAAGAAAAATGACAACAACAACAAAAAAATAGCTGGGCATTGTGGCAAGTGCCTGTAGTCGGGTACTTGGGAGGCTGAGGCAAGAGAATGGCTTAAACCCAAGAGTTTGAGGTTGCTGTGAGCTGTGACACCATGGGACTCTACCAAGGGTGACATAGTGAGATTGTGTCTAAAAAAAAAAAAAAAAAAACTTGTGAAAATCGTTATTGGTTAAGTACCTCTTATTAATTTAATAATGGAAGTCTCTGTTTTTCTAATATTATTGCCATTAAGCCAGCTCTTCATATACCTATGTGACTGATATTTCTAACTTAAACTTCTGTATACTTGATATATTCTATTGTTGAGTTTTTCTCATTTTCCAGCATATTGACATGATCTTGTATTTTGATTTAAAAATTATTGGTTCTATTATATGTTATTCTGGAGGGTGTTATTATTCTGAATACTGAGAAAAACTGTCACTCTGCTTGAACAAGCACTATGTTTTTATTAAATACTTGTATAACTGGTCTGGTTTCTATCCTTTATTAGTTGTTAAAAAACTTATGGCCCAATTTTTGGTTTACTTAGGATATTTGAACATATTATAATGGTATGTGCTTTCATCACAGCTTCATTTTTTTCAATTTAGATTCACTTTAATTCATTTTGTCATATTTTCTGTATAATGGTAAGTCAGTTTTAATTCTTTCTGCAATAATTATCTTCTCCCCAAGTCTTGACAGCCCTAAAATTTGAAATACTAAACATGTTGAACAATAGAGAGTCAAACTAATATCAACAATGATTAAGATATTTCTGGATATGATTATTCAGTCTTAAACCCACTAATTAAACTCTTCTCCATCCACCTTGTCCTCTTTTATCATATTCTCCAGGTTGCTAGGACAGTTTCTTTCAAAGGAATTAAAGAAATCATAATCTTGGTTTACTAGTGTTTTTTTCTTGCAAATAAATACCACAGTACTTGCACATAGAAATTACTTTTAAAATATTGAAAAAATAAAAAGATAAACAGTTAAAGTTCAAATGATAAAAGTTATCCACAACCCATTCTGTGTAATTTATTTCTGTCCTAGCTACTTACAACCTACCTGCTCTGTATCATTTGGAAAAAATTATGACAACATTTATTTATCTAAAGTCCTCTGATGCCTTCTTCATTCTCTATGTTGCTTGAAAATTACCAGCAATATCCATGATCAGAACTCCATGTTTTTTAGTTTCTAAGTAATAATTTGCCTTGGCCTAGATACCTGCCAACTTAATGTTTCCCATTTGCCTAGGCCATTAATATATTCCTCTTTTCTCCCACTTTTTTTTTTTTCTGGACCTTTAAAAAGTTGTCTTTATACTTTTAGTACTTGCATTCATTCATTTGTGAAGGCTCAGTTAACTTAAGGCCTTAGCTTTCCTAACATCACTACTGTTACAAGTGCTTATACTTATCCTTATTAGAGAACTTTATCAATGTTATTATATACTCTTTTAATAACTGAGTTTATGAAAGAGATTGCTGTTTACCGCAGTGATTCATTAAATGTCTCACCCTTTTCTTTCTCTGTGAGACTTTGTGTGCATAGTTAGAATTTTATGTGCCTCAATCTACCCTCCTCTTGTAGAGAGTCAGGCTCCTGAATGAATGTTAAGCGATTTTACAAAGTCTTATTTCTTCTCTTTAATCAATCTGCTTGAAATACCCAGTTTTGTTTTCTTCATTAATATAAATATATGATAATATAATTTATGCAAGATAGTTTATATGCAAAGATAAAAACCAAGTAACAGTACTAAAGTAAATGTTACACAATATATAAAATTGTGGGCCATTTACTTTACCAATTATATTTGAAAACATCAATTCCATGTTAGTAATATGCTTTCCTTTGATAATCTCAAAGTTTACTTGGGAAAACATTAGATAAAAATATCTTCTTAGCTATGATTAAGAATATGGATCTTAAATTTATATTTTCAATGAATAGCTATTGTTCAATTTCTATGTTTCTATACTGCTTTATATAGAGATTGTAATAGGTATATGTTTGTTCTCTGAATTCTTTTATTAGTAGCTCATTTCCACACAAAATAAACTCTCTATAAGTATTCTCAGAGATACCCTGAATGGTTTTCTATTTTTTCCCCTTCTACTTAATCTCTGCCTAATGCTTGCCTAAAGGCTTAATAGATAATGGTAGTCAAAATGAAAGTTAAAAACGAGCTCAGAACAAGTTTGCAAACTGCCTGGTACTACGGGATTTGAAAATCTATAACTCCTCTAGCTCCTGGAGGCTGAGTTAATTATGGCAAGTCATACTAATTAAATTATTATTAGATATTTATTAAAAACAAATCTATTATACTGTAGAATGCATTATGGATTTGGCTTGTCTTTTCCTGTATTACGAAATTCCTATTTAGACTTTTCCTTACGTGAGAACATGAAGCGTATAATGAGGCTGCAGGTTTCTCTTGCTGTTATTTAGCCTTCAATTCAACTCACATTTACTGAATGCCCACATTGTGCAAAGCCCAAGCATTACACCTCCCATCCTCAAAGAGGTTACAGTAAAACCTGACGTAACCATGTACATAAGGCAAGAAAAACAGACTAAATATGATAGGGAAATAAAGGAGGAAAAGAGACAGGTTCTGGGATGATTAGAACAAGGCCATGGAGATAGAGAAGGAAGGTTAAAGCTGGGTCTCAAAGGAGGTGGGGGAATGGCAGGAATGGGCATTTGAAACAGGTGAAAAGGCAAACAAGAACCGAGAGAGAAGAAGGTGCCTCACCTGTTTAGAGAGCAGATGTTAAGCCATGGAAGGAGGTAGTCAGTTTGGGTTTGGCTACTTGTCGAGTTGCTTGGATCACCGAGCAGCCATCGCAATCAAACTTGGTAGACGCAGGGAGCTGTGAGCTTGCCTCTGCTTTGACTCGCTTCAGCAAGAACTACTCTGGGTGCAAAGACACTGCCCAGCCTCTTTCTCTTCAGCCTGGGAATGAAGAAAGCAGCGCCTCTATCAGGTAAGCCCCTGTGCACATAGACACACTTCTGGGAGCATCTGGCATGATGGCTGAGCTTGTCTGGGTTAAAATGCTAGCTGTTCCCTTTACGAGCGATGAGACCTTGGGCCATTTTAACCCCCTGAGTCTTACTTCTTCCTTGAAAATTGGTCACAGTAATATAACACCTACTTTGCAGTACTGTTGTGATGACTGGATGAGATCATGCACACAAAGAACCAGTACTGTGTCATACAGCACCTCTGTGCAGTTTTGGACATTTTTATCATCTCTCCAGGTAGATAAAACTCTTCACCAGGGCGCTCATATGGATGAGAGGTGATAAGGATGGATTCTGTCTCCTTGTGCAGGGTGTGACCTGCCCAACAGCACCCAGAAGCCCTGAGAAAAGAGATCACAGTAATGGTTGGTTATAACAAAGCCATCACTATAATTATTACACTGCAAACCACTCCAGAAACACAGTGTTGAAGCCCAGTCAGAGAGTCTCAGGTTAAATCCATTACAAAAAGAAAGCGGTATTTACAATGCACACCCTAGTCTTAGAAAAGAGTTCCAAATACAGAAGAGGGAAGCAAACCAACAGGGGTTTAATTCCTGGGTGACTCTCCTCCCACTAGGTGGTGCTGGCTGTCTGCAGCTTCTTGCAATGGAACTGACTTTCCATTTAGAAATGGCTTCTATGTACCAACTCAGTAGCCAAGTGGGATCTGTCTCCCGTGGGTTTCCTTCAGCTCTCTGCAAGGGAGGAGGTATTACATCTCTCTTAGAGCATGTATGTTGCACAATATATTAAACACAGCTTGGATGAAATGATTCTCCCTAGTTCACAGAAGGCTATAGGAGGTCCATAGCCATTATGGAGAAAATCCTTTAACTTCCTAACACTTTAAATCCAAAACTAGACTATCAATCATCAATAACTAATTTACCAAATAGCAGCATAGAGTATGAGAGTGGGGGGAGGACATAAGAATTCAACGGTATGGCTATAAAAAAGTTATTTTCCAGATGCCTGTGGAAAGAGATTCCACCCAACGTGAGACCTAAGGCTATACATTTTGTTATGTCTACCTTTATTTTCCTTGACGTGTCAGGTTCTAAAGAACTTGTGAGATTTGCTACACAGTAGACAGGCTCCTGGAAAGTCTTTTGTTTGAACCTGTAAACATAAAATTATAAGAATTTTCTACTTAAGAAATGATTTAAAAAATCACTTTGTAAAATGAAAATTTTCTTTTATTGCTGTTTAAATCCATTCGTGAATATACCACAAATATTTGTATATTTTCTCCCTTTTATCACTCCCAAGTTCAGCAAGTTCTGAAGAGAAAACATGAGACCACCAGGATACTTCTCAAAAGATTTCTGCAAACCATTTAAAACTGTAAGAAGCAACTTTTGGGGTAAAGCAAATAGACTGACCAATAATTGGTAAAGAGCTTTGTAACGGCTCCAGTCATGCACGCTGGGATATAAATGGTTTTGCAGCTGCTCTCTGTCCATTGTGAACAGAGAGTACCTCTTATTAATCTGGAACAAAATATCCATCTAAATTTTAATGGTAACATATCTGAAAAACAAAGAGGAGGAAGAGGAAATGGTTGAATCTGATCATGATATGTTCCTACCTACAATCCTCCTGTGGCTTCCTCCTGCCTCTTGCAGTGGTTCTTGGGGCCAGAACACTTGCGGGACGGGATCATTCCACAATGTTGGACAGTAACATCCCTCTGGAAGGAAACATGTGTGAATATGAGAAGTGGTGGGGTGGGGGGCAGACACATGAAAATTTCCAAAGGGAGAGACTGCTTCAGCTTTTATAGATTCTGATGAATAATCCATTCGGTCTTGGTCACCCCAAAGAGAAAGCTTTTTATCATTGCCACTGCCACAGGGAAGAAATAAAATAAAGCCCCAAATTCTTGAGTATAGTATATAATATCCTGCATATTCTAACTCCCACCTAAATCTCCTGCACATTTTCTGCAGGTGCTTTCACGTAGTCTGTGATCAGCTACAGTTAAAATGTTCAGAATCCTCCCCAAATATGCCATTTTCCCTGATATCTATGTGCATTTTTCTCTGCTTGCTTGGAAAATCTGTTCCTTTTTAGATTATAAAAAGAAACCCCCCAAATCCTTTTTATCCTTCATGTCTCAGCTGTAGCCTTTATTTTCTCTCTGACATCCTCTTTGTTCCCTCCCAGAAGCTAAGCCGTGCCTTCTTTTGGTCCTCTCTTCATCTCCTCCATTTATTAAGAGTAAGAACTGCCTTAAATAATAACAATATTATTATCATACCCAACCCATACTAGCTAATATATGTATGCACAGCACATAAATGAATGCAGTGTTATCTAAAAGGGAATATATTTTATTTAGGTTGCTCAGAAATGGTAATTGAAAGAAACCAGTGTAAATCTTGTTTAAGAAAGTAATCTCTTAGCTTCTGTTTTAGAATCTAATTCATATAGAAAGTAAAGAGATGGCAAGCATCATAAACACAAATATTTTAGCAGACTCTGAAACTTTAAAAGTAAGGAATGCTCAGACTATAGATCATAAAATGATAGCCTTGTAGATTCTACAATTGAAAGGGAGACCATCTCACTCACTCATCTACCTCTAGGCCTAATGTCAGTATTTCACCTTGGAAAAGGAGGTTCCAGAGAAGTAAGAGTCTGCACCAGTTCAAAGTACCCAGGGCTAGACTTTTCACTTTCTGAGAATTTTACATTATATGAGGGGGATGATGTATAAAGAGAAACTGGAATTGAGAACCATAAGGTGCAGCAATTTCTAAAATTGTCTCCACTCTAAAAGTCTGATCGTGATTATTACACCCTCAGTCTCACCTACTTGTTCACCTAATATTCAATAATTCTCTGATAATTTATAATAAAGGAATTTTAAATTCTACTTAAAATTCCATTATATGACATTCTTTTTATTCTAAAACAGTTGCTGGTATAAAATTTTTAAAAACTGATTTTTATAAATCAATGGCCCTGTGTCATAAAATAAGTCAAACAAGATGGCTGGGAGAGATTTTTACAGAGAGAGAGAGCAGAGGAAAAGGAATGAACAATTTTAGATCTAGAAAGTTATATATACGGATCTTACAATCCCCTGATTCTAAGAATATTGTCTTCCTGGGATCATCTTCATGATATACTGAGAAGCAGAGTAGAAGGGGAGAAAGATGGAAAACGCAGAAAGGAAGGACAGTGAGATGATTCTGGAATAGGAACCAAACCTAGAGGTTGCTAAACCCAGTGGTCCTCAGTCCTCATCGTACTTGTCCAGCAGCAGAATTTCATACAGGAAGGAGATGGCTCTCTTCAGCTGCAAATATTTTTCTTCCCTTGGCTTGTCTTCTATCTCTTAGCTCTGCTTAGCCCCCCATTCATCCCTTCAGCATCTCCATGTTTACGTCTCCATGTGCTGCTTTGGTGAGCTCGTCTAGCCTCATGGCTTTAATTATCACTAATTTATTTCTCAGCTCAGACGTCTCATCCAAACGTTGCTCCTATTCACCTGCCTACTTAACCTTTCTTCTCGGACTTTGATAGGCATTTCAAATTTCATGTGATCCAAACGGAGCTCCTGTTCTGTCTCTCTCTTCAAGGCTAAGAAATTGTATTGATAAAAGACAGTGTCTTTTAAGACATTATAACATTTCCACACCATAAACATATCGCATATACATACTAAAAAGAAAAAAATTAGAAATTTAAGGGTATTTGGATAAGACCACAATACGCTTTAAAAGATTTAATTAAAACTTAACAATTTCATTAGATAAAGAGTTAATCTGATTAGGTCATTGGAATTATATAATAAATGTTTTTTATTAGATTTACTGTTTTCATGCAAAACAGAAAATCTTTTTAAAATGTTCAAGGACTATTTACAAAAGTTGTTCATAAACTGTACTGTAAAGACATTTCGATACGTTTTCTGGAACCTTGTTCATGTTAGTTAATAGCAACTCTGCTCTTCTAGTCGCTTAAGTTCCATCCTACTCTCTCCTCTCACAAACCCAACCTCCAATCCAAGACAAATAGTATAAATTTTACCTTCAAAAGATAAAAATCCCTGAATGTTAGAAAGTGATATATTTTATTAGTTGTCACGTCAGTATATCTGGGACATAACATTGCTCACTGTTCATGGGTGAACAAATGATTTTAAGAAAGAATGGATACTTGGAAAGAAAAACAAATTTTCTTTATAACCAAGAGTTAGATAAGTCAAAGGGCAATTGAGAATGAAAGAAATATACTTTTATGACAGTGAATTTGTTATTTTAGATGATGCTATGGAAAAGTTTCCTAAGCTTGGCAACCCATTAGAATCACCTTTGGAGTTTTAGTATTAAAACTAAATTAAGGATTAAGTCAGAGTGTCTGAGGGAGGGCGCCAAGCATCAGGGTTTTCTGAAGCTCCCAGGGGATTCCAGTGCAAGCCAACCCTGAGAGCAACTACTCTGCAGAAATCATGCTTGGCTGTTACATACTGATTTCTTGTTCTAAATGTCTCTTAGTAAAATTTGCCATTTTGTTCTGCCTAAGATAGTCTAATGTTTCCTATTATTGAAGGTTGCCAACCACTCAGCATGATGGTACTGCGTACAGAATGCAAGAAAATCAACCTACATCATTAGAACAAGAGTTCTGAAAAGCAACTGAATCAAAATACATATACACCTGTGGCTCAACGGAGTAGGGCGCCAGCCCCATATGCCTGAGGTGGCGGGTTCAAACCCAGCCCTGGCCAAAAACTGCAAAAAAAAATTAATTAAAAATAATAAAATAAATAAAAAATAAAAATAAATACATATACAAAGAAGGTTAGCTATTTTGTGTGCCAAAATAATCCATTTAAACATACTGGTGGCTCAGCACCCATAGCTCAGTGGTTAGGGCACCAACCACATACACGGGAGCTGGAGGGTTCAAACCCACCCTGGACCAGCTAAACAACAATGACAACTGCAACAAAAAAATAGCTGGGCATTGTGGCGGGCGTCTATAGCCTCAGCTACTTGGGAGGCTAAAGTCCAAGAATCTGAGGTTGCTATGAGCTGTGACGCCACGGCACTCTACTGAGGGTGACATAGTGAGACTCTGTCTCAATAAATAAATAAATAAACAAACAAGCAAACAAACAAACATACTGGGGGATATAATTCTATTCACAAAGAAATAAAAATCACAAAAAACTGAGAAATACTTAAGGAATGTTTAAGACTTTAATAAAAATCTATGAAATGTATATTAATTCAACAGAAAAGTTTTTAATAAATTGAGACATATTTTCCTGGGTGAGGAAATTCAATATTCGATACATGTCTATTCTTTCCAAAAGATTCTATCCTTACTGTACTTTCAATCACACTTCCATTTTGACTAGATGATTCTAAAAGTATCTGAAAGAAACAATGTGTGAAATAAGAATATTTTGAAAAGAAAAATTGAGGGAAGACTTGCCCTCCCAAATACCACATCATTCTATAAAGCTGTAATAATAAAGATAGTATGAAACCAGTAAATAGACAGATAAATGATTATGTTAGCCTTTCCCTAACTCTACTATTTAGTTGCCAGATATAATTATCTTAACAAAGAACTCAAGTAATCTTTCATTTGAATTGTGTACCAATCCCCTAGCTTAGAGATTCGTTTTTTACAGGTTAATGTTTCTAAAAAATAAACTGTTTAACTTGTTAAATAGTTAAAGAAACACATTATTCAATCTGGAGAGAAAATCCCTTCCCCCCCAGTTTAGGAAGCTCTAGGATAAAGTTCCCAGCCAGACCCATTACATGCAGGGATTCATAGGTAATACAGCTGAATTAATGTCTGTACTGTCTGACCTGGATGGCAAGCTTCTTACTTTTATGTTTTAATTTTTTCCAGCTTAATGGAGGGATGATTGGCGAATAAAAATTTTATATATTTAAGGTGTACAATGTGGTGGTTTGATATATTGTGAAACGATCACTACAAACAAGCTAAGTAACATATCCATCACATTACATAGTGACCATTGTGTGTGTGTGTGGGGGGGGGTGAAAACACTTAACAACTACTCTCTTAGCAAACTGTAAGTAACTGATACACATTGGCTAACTATAGTGACCTGACTGTGCTGTACATTAGATACCTAGAACTTACTCATCTTATAACTCAAAGTTTGAACCAATAAACTTTGACCAACATTTTGCCAACTCTCCTGCCCCTAGTAACCATTATTCTACTCTCTGTTTCTGTGAGATTGCCTATTTTAGATTCCACATGGAAGTGATATCATGTAGTATTTGTCCTCTGTTGCTGGCTTGTTTCGTTCAGCATAAGGTCCTCCAAGTTCATCCATGTTATCACAAATCCCAGCATTTCTTTCTTTTGTTTAAGGCTGATACCATTTCATTGCAAATATATAGCATATTTTCTTTGTCCATTCATTCACTGATAGACATGTTGGTTAATTCCATATCTTCGCTATTATGAACAATGCTGCAATGAATACAGGGGTTCAGATATCTGTTTGAGATAATGATTTCAGTTCCTTTGAATACATAACTCAGAATTGGAATTGATGGATCATTCGGTAGTTTTATTTTTAATTATTTTAGGAACATACCATTTTTCATAGTGCTACTAATTTTTGGTTTTGGGATTTTGTGTCCTGCAACTTTACCATATTTATTAGTTTTAATAGTATTTTAGTGACATCTGTGAGGTTTTCTATACATAAGATCATGTCATCTGCAAACAGAAGCAATTTAACTTCTTTCTTTCTGCGTGGATGTCTTTTAATTTTTTCTGTTGCCTAATTACTTTGGTAAGGACCTCCAGTACCTGTTTGAATAGAAGTGGTGAGAGTGGCGTCCTTGTCTTATTTGAGTTATTTAAGGAAACACCACTGAGTATTTGTCTGCTGTTAGCTTGTCAAATATGACCTTTATTGTGTAGAGGTACATTTCTTTTATACCTAGTTAGCTGACAGTTTTTATCTCAGTAAAAAATGTTGATGTTTATCAAATGCTTTTTCTTCCTCTGTTAAGATGATCATATGGTTTTTATCCTGCATTTTGCTGATGTGATGTATCCCATACATTGATTTGCATATACTGAACTAACCTTACATCACAGTGGTAAATCCTGTCTGGTAATGGTATATGATCATTTTAATATGCTATTGAATTTTGTTTGGTATCATTTTGTGGAAGATTTTTGCATCTATGCCCATCAGGGTTATTGGCTTTTGATTTCACTTCTTATAGTGTCTTTATCTGGCTTTGATATAAGGATAATACTGGCCCAGAGTGACTGTGAAAGTATTCCCTGCTTTTTGGCTATTTGGAAGAGTTTGAGAATAATTGGTATTAATTCTTCTTTAAATATTGCATAAAATTTACCAACAAAGCCACCAGGTCCTGGGCTTTTACTTGCTGGGAGATTTTTGATTATTGATTTGATCTCCTTATTCATATTAGTCTGTTCAGGTTTTCTGTTTCTTACTGATTCAGTAGGTTCAATATTTCTAGCCATTTATCCATCTGTCTAGGTTATCCAACTTGTAGGTGTAAAATTTTTCATAGTACTTTCTTATGATCTTTTGTATTTCTGTGGCATTAGTTGTAATATCTCCTATTTTATTTATGATTTTATTTGAGTCATCTCTCTTTTCTTCTTAGGCCAGCTAACATCTATTGATTTTGCTTATCTTTTTAAAAAATCAACTCTTAATTTTATTGTTTTTCTAGTCTCTATTTTATTTATTTTTGCTATGATCTTTGTTACTTCCTTCTCTCTGCTTAATTTGCTTTTCTAATTGTTTGAGGTGTAAAAGTTAGGTTGCTTATTTGAGATATTTCTTTTTTCTTATGTAGGTGTTTCTCACTATAACCTTCCCTCTTAGAATAGCTTTTGCTGCATCTTATAAGTTTTGGTACATTGTATCTTCATATGTCTCAATATATTTCTTAATTTCTCTTGTTATGTCTTTTTTGGCCCACTGGTTGTTTAGGAGTATGTTTAATCTCTACATATTTGTGAACCTTCCAGTTTTCTTCTTATTATTGATTTCTTGTTTCATACCCTTGTTGATACAGAAGATACTTGATACCTTTTCAATCTACTTAAATTTCTTAAGACTTGTTTATCACCTAACATATGATCTATCCTGGAAAGTGTTCCATGTGCCTTTGAGAAGAATGTGTATTTTGCTATTATGGATGGAGTGTTCTATACGTTTATGTCAGTTAGATCCCTTTAGTCTATGGTATAGTTCAAGTCTGATGTTTCCTTATTGACCTTTCTGTCCATATAATCTATCCATTGTTGAAAGTAGGGTATTTAGGTCCGATGCTATTATTGTGTTGCTATTGCTCTCTTAAAAATTGTTAATGCTGGTGGCACCTGTAGCTCAGTGGGTAGGGGGCCAGCCACATACACCGAGGCTGGCAGGTTAGAACCCAGCCTGGGCCAGCTAAAGAACAATGACAATTACAACCAAAAAATAGCTGGGTGTTGTGGCAGCCACCTGTAGTCCCAGCTACTTGGGAGGCAGAGACAAGAAAATTGATTAAGCCCCAGAGTTTGAGGTTGCTGTGAGCTATGATGTTACAGCACTCTACTGAGGGTGACATAGTTGAGACTCTGTCTCAAAAAAAAAAAAGTTGTTATTGCTTTTCATGCATAGATGCTCTGATGATGGGTGCATATATAATTAAAATTGTTATATCCTTTTTTTTTAGAGACAGAGTTTCACTTTGTTGCCCTCAATAGAGTGCTGTAGTGTCACAGTTCACAGCAACCTCCAGCTCTTGGCCTTAGGCGATTCTTTTGCCTCAGCCTCCCGAGTAGCTGGGACTACCTGGCTATTTTGTTGTTGCAGTTTGGCCAGGGCTGGGTTTGAACCACCACCCTTGGTATATGGGGCCGGTGCCTACTCACTGAGCCACAGATGCAACCCCTCTCCTTTGGTTTTTATTTGTGTGGAATATCTTTTACCATACCTTCACTTTCAGCCTATGTGTGTCCTTAAAGGTGAAGCGAGTCTCTTTGTAAGTAGCAAATCGATTGAGCTTGTATTTTTAATCCATTTAGCCATTCTCTGTCTTTTGACTGGAGAATTAAGTCCATGAGCATTTAAAATAATTATTGATAAATAAGGACTTAATATTGCGATTTTGTCAATTGTTTTCTGTTTTGTAGTGGGATTTTTTGGTTCCTTTCTTGTGCTTTTGCTATCTTCCTTTATGATTTGATGATTTTATATAGTGATATGCTTTGATTTCTTTCTCTTTCTCTTTTGCATGTCTACCGTAGATTTTGGCTTTGTCGTTACTATTGGGTTTACATAAAACTTCTTACAGTTATAACAATCCTTCTAATCTGATAGCAACTTAACTTTGATCACATACAAAAACTTTATAATTTTATTCCCTTCACTATCTATTAAGTTTTTGATAGCACAGTTCGCCTCTTTTTATATTATATGCCTTTTATGAAATTATTATAGCTATAGTTATTTTTAATGCTTTTATCTTTTAGCCTTTATGCTAGAATTAAAAGTGATTTATACACTGACATTTCAGTGTTAGAGTACTCTAAATATCATTATATACTTACCTTAAGTATCATTATGTAATTACCTAGTGAATTTTATATTTTCACATGTTTTCATTGCATGTTTAATTGTTAATTAGCATTATTTCAATTCAGCTTGCAGAACACCTTTTAACATCTTTCATAAGGCACATCTAGTGGTGAACTTCCTCAGTTTTTGTTTATTTAGTAAAGTGCTTATTGCTCCTTCATTTTTAAGCATGTTGCTGCTGTGTAAAGTAGTTTTGTTTGACAGAGTTTTCTTTTTCAGCACTTTGAGTATATTATTCCACTCTCTCCACGAGATTTTTGCTGAGAAATCTGCTGACAATCTCAAGGGATTCCCTTATGGGGATGAATGTCTTTTCTTCAGCTGCTTTCAAAATTCTCTTTGGCTTTGATTTTTTTTTTTTTTTTTGGCTTTGATTTTTGACAACTTTATTGTAATACGTCTTGGGGAATTCCTCTTTGTATTGAGTCTATTTGTAAACTTTTGAGTTTCATGTACCTGAATGTCCGTATTTCTCTCAAGATGGGATGTTTTCAGTCATAATTTTTTACAATAAGTTTTCTCCTCATATCTCTTTTCTTCCTTCTCTGAATGACACAAGGTATATATTGTTTCTGTTTATGATGGCTCCCAAATCTCAAAAGCTTTATTCATTCTTTTTTTTTTTTGTCCTCTGACTGAATAATTTTAAATGACCTGTTTTTGAGTTCACAGATTCTTTGATGAAGTTCCTCTTGCATTTTTCATGCATTTGTTATTTTCTTTAGTGCCAGAATTTATTTATTATTTCTATCTCGTTAACTTTTCATTTTGCTCTATTTTGCTCAGGCATTGTTTTGCTCATTTCATTGAATTATTTATCTGTTTTCTCTTGTAGCTCCCTGAGCATTCTTACAACAATTATTTTGAATTTCTTTTCAGGCAATTTGTAGTTTTTTAGGACTCAGTTAATGGAAAATTGTTTTGTTCTTCTCATAGTGTTGAGAAGTCTTGAAGTCTCGTGTTGCTGCCTTTCCCTTTGAAGAAGTCATTCCCCACAGTCATTCCCTATAGTCTTTCCTGACTGGCATTGGAAGAGAAACACATTCACCAGTCTGCCTAACTAGAAATTCTTAAACTGTCTCAGATATTATCTATGTATGTGCCCTTCCTCCAGGGAGTAGAAGAGGATTCTTAAAATCGTATGCTTTCTTTCAATCTTGCAAAGCCATGCCAAATTCTGAGAGCCTCCCATTTGTTTTCACTATGGCAGTGCTCTGAAATGCTCAAGTTTGTGTTCCTTCTCTCAATTTCACACAGTCAGACAGCTGATTCTGAGTGCACGTGATCTGTCCTCAAGGCTTGTGCCTACCAGAGGGGTTGGGGCATGCCTGAGAGCTAGCCAGCCACAGAGGGGAGGCAAGGCAATAGGGCATTGGGGGTACTTAGGGACCAGTTGAGCAGTAGTGACCAGTGGGCAGGTGGCCACCACAGGCAAGGTGTCCTAAGTAGCTCTTGGGAAGGCCTCCTGAAGGAGTTGACAAGGTGGTTCGTAGGGTCTGCAGCCCTTTTCTGAATTTTGATTCTTATTGCTGTAAATCCGCACCTTGCTTCACCACTCTCAGCCTCTCCAAGCCACTCTGCAGATTTCCTCAATAGTCTGGATGGGGTTAGAAAGAGTGAACCTCTTGGGCAGCATTCTGAGCAGCTGGAAAAGGCAGATGCTCACTCATTATTCTCTCACCTTATCCTTAGGGGAGGAATCAAGAGCAGAGGGGATCTCTCTTAGCACAGAGCTGTGCCGCCTTGGGGAAAGGGTGGATGAAGTGGAAATGTTCTTCTTACCATTTTCAATGCATCTATTCTTGATTTTATAATCCAACAATATGTTTGCACTTTTCTATTGGACTCTTGCACTCCTTTGGATGAAAGATTATCTCATCCATAGGTGGTTGTCAAAATCGGCACAGAGTAGAAAACTCTATTCTTTCTTCTTGGTGTCACACCTCAATGTCAACCCTTTACACTTTAGCCCAGTTTCACAAGGTACCCAATTTGCAGGAGGGGCTGTCAAACAACCAAGTTTAACTTGGTGCTGAAACAGAAATTCATACTGAGGATAGTGCATCATGTTTTAGCTGTACTTGGGATGAGGGGAAGATAGAATTTGCTTTCCTAAACTTAATTTTAAGCTGATATTGAAATGGCTGTTTGCCCCAACTAATGCTTCCCTCTTTGTAATAATAAACCAGATTATTCATCCCCTGCTTAAAGCTATTCAAGTCATTCCCACTTAGACTAAAACCCAAGCTTCTATTTATGGCCCCCCTCCTATTCTCACCCTCTTGAAGGGAGCTTCAGGTTGACTTGTTCTCTTGTTGATTCCTCAAACAAGCACACTCATTTTGTGACAAAAAGTAAAGATTAAACTTGTGTTTCCATCTTCCTGAAAGTTTGTCTGCAATTTCTTCCTGTGGCTGGTTATTCCTCTTTGTAAAAGGACTCAAGACAAATGTGCTCCCTCTTAGACCATCTTTTCTAAAGGAAGCCTCCCCCACATTAGTTACCAACTATTTTCATATTTACCTCCTTTATAGAGTTTACCACAATTCATGTGATTTGTTAAGTAACATTCACCTCAGCAATTTTAATGTAGGCCTCAAAGGTAGGAATCTAATAGGTCATTGGTATCCCTAGTGCCTGGCACAGTGCCTGGCATTATAGACACTCAATACATATTTGCCAAATATTGCATTGGTAAGGATCCCACATTCATCTACTTCTCTGAACCTGACCATTCTTGACGTATTCATTGATAGCCAGGGAGCCAGTTCCCAGTTGCTTTCCACCCAAAACTGCCTTGAAAGTATCCGCCTCCCTGAGAGTGAATAAGCCGGATTATCAAATTGGAAAATTACCCACATCTTCCAAAACCACTTAACAAAACCTCAAAACTCAGCCTGATTTTAATACTTTAATATTACAGTATACATGAAGGAAATGTGAGCTTTGGCTTTACTTGTATGGTAATTACTTATTAAGACTTTAAATCAAGACACAACTAAGCCAAATATTCAATAAAAATACCTTTTCAAATGTGCAGAGTATTTATACTGTCCCAGTATTTATACTGTTCTTCTAGAAAATATCTAATTTTAGCAGAAATAATCATATTTTGATAGTTCCCCAAAAGAATTATTAAGCTTACTTTTTATATTGAGATTCTTTTAACATACACAATATGGAGGAGGGTCAAACTTGAAATTTAAAAAGTAAAGATCTGTGTGCAAACAAGGCAAGCATGGTATCTTTTAATGATGGAAAGGATGGATATATGGTGAACTTTTTTAATGTTAGCATGGTAAGTTTTCTTCACCAAATTCATATAATTCCTTCTATAGCAAGTAACCTTAAAGTGCTCTTTTTCATAATGCAATATTAATTAATGAAATGTCCTGTATATTAGCAACTTCAATTCAAAATTGAAACAGAACAAGTCCACCTGAAAAGATCAATTCTTTTCAGAGTGAATGGCATACAACATTGCATTTTCAGCAATAAATTTACTTTGATTGCCAACGTAGAATTCTTTTATACAGTCTTGATTATGATTATGCTTGGTTCCTGTTAAATTGGGTGCTAAGAATAGGGAAAATCTCCTCGCCTTAGCACTATCAATTTGAGATATATAAGAGATCAGAATTATTAGAGATTAGAAGTAAAAGCAAGGTTCTTAGAATACAGTAGACCCTTTATCCATAATTTTGCCTTCTGTAGTTTCAGTTAACCTTGGTCAAATGATGTCTGAAAATATTAAACGAAAAACTCTAACAATATACAATCAAAAATCTTCACTGGGATTCCATTCTGAATAGCATGATGAAATTTTGTTCTGTCATGCTGTATCCTGCCCAGGGCATGAATTATTCCTTTGTTCAGGAAATCCACTCTGCATATGCCACCTGCCTGTCAGTCGCTGAGTAGCTATGGCAGTTATTAAATCGACTGTTGTTGTATCACATTATTTATGTTCAAGTAGCCCTTATTTTACTTACTAATGACTCCAAGAATATTAATGCTGACATGTTGTTATAATTGTTTTATTTCATTATTAGTTATTATTGTTAATCACTTACCGTGCCTACTTATAAATTAAGCTTTACCATAAATGTGTGTGTGTGGAAAATATATAGGGTTCTGTATTCTTCATGGTCCCAGACACCCACTGGAGGTCTTAGAAATATCTTCCACAGGAAGGGGGGCATACTATACTTTGACTATCCATTAACATAAAACCATTCTCTCTTTTCAAAGCCCAAATGTATGTGTCTGTGTCTCTGTTCTCTGACCCTCTCTTCCATAGCCTACTTAGGTGGTACTGCTCCTAAAAAGTTCTGGAGGCTTTTCTACTTGTTTTTTCTCTATACAATGGTAAAATTCTGAGAACAGAATCACGTGTCCCACCCAACTTGACACACTGTGCAACATCTAGCATCACATGTGTGTATAGAATAGACACAAAATGGGAAGAATTTTTTTTTTTTTTTTGGCCGGGGCTGGGTTTGAACCCACCACCTCCAGCATATGGGACCGGCGCCCTACTCCTTGAGCCACAGGCACCGCCTAGGGAAGAATTTCTTAATGTCCATTTTATGTCCCAGAAGTAGGAGTCTATAATAGTAAGTCTTCTATCTGCATAGGGATTATCATTTCTTTTTTATGTCCCAGAAGTATGAGTCCTAATAGTAAGTTTTCTATCTGCATAGAGATTACTGTTTTTCTCAAAGAACTTTCATAGGTATGCTCTTATTTTATTTTCATAACAATGATATGAAATAACAAGGGCAGGATTAGAACATAGTAGGAAACCAAGGCATGAACATTTAACGACTTGTCTTGATTCATAAAATCATTGACAGTTCTTACAGTAAAATACTCTCTGCCTTCTTTTATTTCAGAATTGTTTCTCTTAGATACACTTGAAATGTCTCTCATGGTTCTGAAAATTAGGAGCTTTGTTCTAAAAAAGAAAAAAAAAGAAAGACCAAGCCAAGTGTGATAGTGTGCCTCTGTAGTCCCAGCTAGTGGGAAGACTGAGCAGGAGAATCACTTGAGTTCAAGGTCAGCCAGCCTGAGCAACACACCAAGTCCCCCATCTCAAAAAGAAAGATCAACCAGTTTTTAAAAAAATTGTTATGACTTAATTTTAATTGAATTAAATTTTAGTTGCATCACACAAGAAACAACTGTTAACCCAAGCAAAGCCACATTTTACTAACTAACAGAATATTTAACACATATGCGATGAGTGTTTTCTACATGCCAAGCATTTTGCTAGATGAGGTGATGCAGTGGGAAAATACTCCCCACTCTCTGCTAATCACTGATTTGGTGTAATGTCTACAGTGCCACCTTACTCACACCATTCTCATGTCAATTGCCTTTGTGCAGCTGCCTGGTAACTAAATGACCAGAGTGATGTCCACAGCATAAGTTCTCCCAGGGCCTGTGATATTGGCGCTGCTGGAAGAGTTCATTGCTGACACATTCGACTCACAGTTTCAGTTTTTGGATTGCCAGTGTAAGTAAAACAGTGTAAAGCACATTAAAAACAATTATCAGGGTTCTGGGAAGTATACTAGAAATAAAGGATTTATTTTTTTTCTCATATGTAGTATTTTTCTACTTTGTTTCATGCAAATTTGAAATAAAATATACGTTGTTTTTTTTTTGTTTGTTTGTTTATATCACAGACTCCAAGGCCAAAATAATGAACAAGCACGGAAAAGGAGGAAGAAGGAGAAAGTCTGAAAGACACCAAAGTAAAAAGTGGGGCAAGTGAGATGTACAGGTATTGCTTACTAATCATCAGAATAATAGGATAACTTGAAGTAGGACTCTCCAAAGGGTTTGAATGATACCACTATACTCAGTAGGCAAAGATAAAGATGTGGTGCTGAAAAGGCTTTTTGAAGAATGGCCTGAATTAAAAAGGACGTGATAAACGTCTTTGTTGGGAGTTGGATGTTATCACATGACTTATCGTAGCAAGAAGCATACTTTTTATTAAAAGAATTTACAAAGGCCTTTAAGTTCCACGCTTGTTTTCTGGGAACACAGAGTACTTGTGGGCAAAGTGAGGTGTGTAATAGCAGCACATGCCTTAAGTGTGAAGGCCAAGGTGCTACATTGCTCCCTGGAAATTTATAAACAATGCTACCTAAATTCCTATTCCCCAAATAGAAATGGATGAGTCCAAGGACAGTCCCTCTAACACTGTGCTCTGCCTATTTTAACCTAAGACTCTTCAGATCAGTTGCTATAATTATCATCTTGTAACAGGACAGGCATTTTTTTGCTATATATAGATAGAAGTGACATGTATTTGGATGTCAGTATCATTTTACGTACCTTCCTCAGATCAACAGTAGTATTCAATAGTCCTTCACTATTAAATCACACCATCTCACCCTCCCCAGACAAACCTGTGACACATTGTTCTAAAACCTAAGATGCTTTTTGTATCCACTTTGGAAAAACCCACAGGAAAAGCTAACTTCCAAAACAAACAAATGTGGAGGTGATTATGAATGCTATGAATAGATCATTCTTTCAAATATCTGAGTTACTCAAAGTATGTTTTATTCTTGTATGCATAGAGGCCTCACTTCTTGAGAATCAGATCTCATAAATACAATAAACCACAGGTGCCATGGTCATTGTTGTTATTATCATCATCATTACTCCCATTTTACAGACTAATAAATTGAATCTCAAAAATTCAAATAATGCACCTAAGGTAACAGAGAGAGTAAGTGGTAAGACAATTGTTTATAAGTCGTTGTCTTTGGTAAAATGTTCTCATTCATTTTAGCACATAGTTTCTCTCTCTCTCTCTTTTTTTTTTTATTGTTAAATCATAGCTGTGTACATTAGTGCAATCACCTGTACCCATTTTAAGATGCACCATAGATGTGGCCCCACCCATTACCCTCCCTCCACCAAAACCTCCCCCTTCCCTTCCTCTTCCTTGGCCCTTTCCCCATAGTCTTGTGCTATAGTTGGGTTATAGCCTTCATGTGAAAGCTATAATTTAGCTTCATAGTAGGGCTGAGTACATTGGATACTTTTTCTTCCATTCCTGAGATACTTTGCTAAGAAGAATATGTTCCAGCTCCATCCATGTAAACATGAAAGAGGTAAAGTCTCCATCTTTCTTTAAGGCTGCATAATATTCCATGGTATACATGTACCACAATTTTCTAGTCCATTTGTGGGTCGATGGGCACTTGGGCTTCTTCCATGACTAGCAATTATGAATTGGGCTGCAATAAACATTCTGGTACCGATGTCTTTGTTATATTGTGACTTTTGGTCTTCTGGGTATAAACCTAGTAAAGGAATTATAGGATCGAATGGCAGGTCTAGTTTTAGGTCTCTAAGTATTCTCCAAACATCCTTCCAGAAGGAACGTATTAGTGTGCATTCCCACCAGCAGTGTAGAAGTGCGCCCTTTCCTCCACATCCACGCCAACATTTCTGGTTTTGGGATTTTGTTATGTGGGCTACTCTTACTGGGGTTAGGTGATATCTCAGAGTAGTTTTGATTTGCATTTCTCTGATGATTAAGAATGATGAGCTTCTTTTCATGTGTTTGTAGATTTTGCGTCCGTCTTCTTTAGAAAAGTTTCTCTTCAAGTCTCTTGCCCATCCTGAGATGGAGTCACGTGTTCTTTTCTTGTTAATACGTTTGAGTTCTCTGTGCATTCTGGTTATTAGACCTTTATCAGAGGTATATCCTGCAAATATTTCCTCCCATTCTGAGGGCTGTCTGCTTGCTTTACTCACTATGTTCTTGGCTGTGCAGAAGCTTTTTAGTTTGATCAGGTCCCAGTAGTGTACTTTTGATACTGCTTCAATTGCCTGGAGAGTCCTCCTCATAAAATATTCACCCAGGCTGATTCCTTCGAGAGTTTTCCCTGCACTTTCTTCAAGTATTTTTATAGTTTCATGTCTTAAGTTTAAATCTTTTATCCAGTGAGAGTCTCTCTTAGTTAATGGTGAAAGGTGTGGGTCCAGTTTCAATCTTCTACAGGTTGCCAGCCAGTTTACCCAGCACCATTTGTTAAATAGGGAATCTTTTCCCCACTGAATGTTTTTAATTGGCTTGTCAAAGATCAAATAACGGTAAGTAGCTGGATTCATCTCTTGGTTCTCTATTCTGTTCCAGACATCTACTTCTCTGTTTTTGTGCCAATACCATGCTGTTTTGATCACTATCAATTTATAGTACAGTCTCAGGTCTGGTAGCGTGATTCCTCCTGCTTTGTTTTTATTGCTCAGTAATGTTTTGGTTATTCGAGGTTTTTTCTGATTCCATATAAAATGAAGTATTATTTTTTTCAAGTTCTTTAAAGTATGACAATGGAGCTTTAATAGGAATTGCATTAAAATTATATATTGCTTTGGGCAGTATGGACATTTTAACAATGTTGATTCTTCCCAGCCATGAGCATGGTATGTTTTTCCATCTGTTAACATCTTCGGCTATTTCTTTTCTTAGAGTTTCATAGTTCTCTTTGTAGAGACCTTTCACGTCCTTTGTTAGGTATACTCCCAAATATTTCATCTTCTTTGGCACTACTGTGAAAGGAATACAGTCCTTGACTGTTTGTTCGGCTTGGTTATTGTTGGTATATATAAAGGCTACAGATTTATGGGTGCTGATTTTGTAGCCTGAGACATTGCTATATTCCTTGATCTATTCTAAAAGTTTTGTAGTAGTGTTTTCCAGATATACGATCATATCATCTGCGAAGAGTGAAAGTTTGATCTCTTCTGACCCTATGTGGATACCCTTGATCGCCTTTTCTTCCCTAATTGCAATGGCTAAAACTTCCATTACAATGTTAAAGAGCAATGGAGACAATGGGCAACCTTGCCTGGTTCCTGATCTAAGTGGAAATGATTTCAATTTAACTCCATTCACTACGATATTGGCTGTGGGTTTGCTGTAGATGGCCTCTATTAGTTTAAGAAATGTCCCTTCTATACCAATTTTCTTAAGTGCTCTGATCATGAAGGGATGCTGGATATTATAAGCTTTTTCTGCATCGATTGAAAGAATTATATGGTCTTTATTTTTAAGTTTGTTTATGTGTTGAATTACATTTATAGATTTTCATATATTGAACAAGCCTTGAGACCCTGGGATAAATCCGACTTGGTCATGGTGTATAATTTTTTTGATGTGTTGTTGGATTCTGTTTGTTAGGATGTTATTATTTTAGCATCTATATTCATTAGTGATATTGGTCTATAATTTTCTTTTCTTGTTGGGTCTTTCCCTGGTTTGGGGATCAAGGTGATGTTTGCTTCGTAGAATGTGCTGGGTAATATTCCTTCTTTTTCTATATTTTGGAAGAGGTTTAGTAGTATAGGTACTAGTTCTTCTTTAAATGTTTGGTAGAATTCTGACGTAAAGCCATCTGGTCCTGGGCTTTTCTTTTTAGGGAGATTTTGTATAGTTGATGCTATTTCAGAACTTGATACAGGCCTGTTCAACATTTCCACTTCGTTCTGGCTAAGTCTTGGTAGGTGGCGTGTTTCCAGGTATTGGTCGATTTCTTTCAGATTTTCATATTTGTGAGAGTAGAGTTTCTTGTAGTATTCATTAAGGATTTTTTGAATTTCTGAGGGGTCTGTTGTTATTTCATCATTACCATTTCTGATTGATGAAATTAGAGATTTTACTCTTTTTTTCCTGATTAGGTTGGCCAAAGGTTTATCTATTTTATTGATCTTTTCAAAAAAACCAGCTTTTGGATTTATTGATCTGCTGTATAATTCTTTTGTTTTCAATTTCATTTAATACTGCTCTGATTTTGGTTATTTCTTTTCTTCTGCTGCATTTGGGGTTGAAGTGTTCTTCTTTCTCCAGTTGCTTGAGATGTTCCGTTCCATTAAGTTATTGACTTCCTCTCTTTCTGTTTTCTTGAGGAAGGCTTGCAGTGCTATAAATTTCTCTCTTAGGACTGCCTTTGCAGTATCCCAGAGGTTCTGGTAATTTGTGTCTTAATTGTTGTTTTGTTCCAAAAATATGGTGATTTCCTTCTTAATCTCGTCTATAACCCATGTAATCCTTCATCATAAGGTTGTTTAGCTTCCATGTTTTTGTATGGGTATGCAGGTTCCTGTTGTTATTTAGTTCAACTTTTATTCCATGATGGTCTGAGAAGATGCAAGGAATAATTTCTATTTTTCTAAATTTGCTGAGGTTAGATTTGTGGCCTGGAATGTGGTCGATTTTGGAGTATGTTCTGTGGGCTGATGAGAAGAATGTGTATTCAGTTTTTTTGGGATGAAATGTTCTGTAGATGTCTGTTAAGTCCAGATGTTGAATGGTTGAGTTTAAATCTAAAATTTCTTTGCTTAGCTTCTTTTTGGAGGATTTATCCAGGACTGCGAAATGGGTATTAAAATCTCCAACTACTATGGAAGTGCAGGAAATCAAGTTGCTGATGTCTGTTAGAGTTTCTCTTGTAAATTGAGGTGCGTTGTGGTTGGGTGCATAAATATTAATAATTGAGATCTCATCATATTGAGTATTACCTTTAACAAATATGAAGTGTCCATCCTTATCCTTAATTATTTTGGTTGGTTTAAAGCCTATTGCGTCTGCAAACAGGATTGCAATGCCTGCTTTTTTCTGCTTTCCATTTGCCTGGAATATAGATGACCATCCCTTCACCTTGAGTCTGTATCTGTCTTTTAATGTAAGATGCGATTCTTGGATGCAGCAGATATCTGGCTTGAGTTTTTGTATCCAGTCCACCAATCTATGCCTCTTTAGAGGACAATTTAAACCATTCACATTAATTGAGAGTATTGATAAGCCTTTCGAGAGACCGGTGGACATTTTTAATCCTTTTGCGACTGTGGAAGTTGGAATTTGATCAAAAATTTTTCAGTTGGGTTTAGTTTTGTGGTGGAGAATTACGCTGGTCTTTATGGAGGATAGGTCTAAGAATGTCCTGAAGAGCTGGTTTAGTTGTGGCAAATTTCTTCAACATGTGAATGTCGTTGAAGTATTTAATTTCTCCGTCATAAATGAAGCTCAGTTTAGCTGGGTACAGGATCCTGGGTTGAAAGTTATTTTGTTTTAGGAGATTAAAAGTCGATGACCATCCTCTTCTAGCTTGAAAGGTTTCAGCAGAGAGATCTGTAGTTATTCTGATATTCTTCCCCTTGTAGGTTATGGTTTTCTTGCATCTGGCAGCTTTCAGAATTTTGTCCTTCATATGAACTTTAGTGAAATTGATTATGATGTGTCTGGGGGATGTCTTATTTGGGTTGAGTCGGGCTGGAGTTCTGAAACTGTCTGCTATCTGAATTTCAGAATCTCTTGGCATGTCTGGAAAGTTCTCCTTCATAATCTCATGGAGAAGAGACTCTGTGCCTTGTGAAGCCGCTTTGTCACTTTCGGGGATCCCTATAAGACAAATATTGGTTTTCTTCAAGTTATCCAAGAGCTCTCTGAGAGAGTGGTCTGTTTTTGCTCTCCATTTCTCTTCTTCTTTGAGGGTTTCGGAGTGTTCAAAAGCTTTGTCTTCAATGTCAGAAATCTTTACTTCTGCTTGCTCCATTCTGTTACTGAGGGATTCTACTGTGTTTCTCAGATCTTTGAGGGATGCAACTTCTTGTCTCAATGTGTCAAAATCTTTGGTCATTTGGTCTTTGAATCCTTTGAATTCTTGAGATAACTTTTGGAATTCTAATTTGATCTTATTTGCTATCCAGATCCTAAATTCAATTTCTGACATCTCAGCTATTTGTTTGTGCATGGGATCTGGTGCTGTTTCTGTCCCATTGATCCTTGGGGGAATTGATCTACTCTGATTATTCATATTGCCAGAGTTTTTCTGATGATTTTGCCTCATGATTGTTTTTCACCATTGCCTCTGGCTGTCCTCAGAGTTGGGGAGGTATCTCTCCAAGATTAGACCCCAGCGGGATCACTCTATTGTTGCTGAATCTTTGTAGGGAGTGACCCTGTGTAGTTCCTCTGGGGCTGCTCTAGCTAGGGAGTTCTGGTTGTGGAAGCAGCTCCGGGTTGTGACACACCCGGATCCAGCAACAGGGCTGGGGGTGGTGCGCACGGTTCTGGGAGTGCCAGGTGCCCAGTGACTTTGGCACAGAGAGCCCAAGGCTCCAGAAGTCTCTGGCCAGGAGAAGAGCTCTGCGCAGAGGCAGGGAGGGCTCCGAAGGGCACACAGCTACCAGAGTCCCTGTGCAGATGAACGGGCTAGTGTGGAAGCTAGGAGGACACAGGAGGGAGGACGCAGGGTTGCGTCGCTCCTGCAGTTCCTGGTCAGGGAATGTGGAGGCCCGGTGGTTGCGGGTCATTGGTCAGGGGTCGCTGCACAGCTCTTATGGAGGTCTGGGCGGCGCAAAGCCCAGGAGTTTGAGGTTGCTATGAGACGTGACGTCACGGCACTCCACCCAGGGCAACAGCCCAAGGCTCCAGTGTGCCAAAACCGTCTCTCTCTGCCCCTAAGGATTAAGGCTGTAAGGCAGCTCCATCCTTGCCTTTAGGCTGCTCAGTTAGGAGGTTACTTTGACCCACCCAATCCTTGCTCTGAGACCCTGAGGGCGGAGCTTGCCGGGGCAGTTCTTTCACAATGGCTTCCTGCGCCCAGCTCAGTGGCTCAGTCTGGGGCCCCAGACAATGCCCAAAGTTCTCCACACTCCTGCTCAAGCTCTCCCCAAGGCAGTTCAACTGAGTGCCAAGTCCAAGAACACCGAAACAGTTCACAGGGAAGGCCTTTCTGGTTTACAGTCTCACTGCTGCTTGTACTTACAGTTGCCAGTGTGATTAGATCGATCGAACACACGCAACCACTTGCCAGTTTTTCACTGTTTTTGTCCTCCTCTTGGGGTCCAGAAGTCCCTTGCTGGCAAGGGACTTCCCCCCCTTTGAGGGGATGATATAGGCAGATCCCACCGGCCAGAGATGCCTGGAGTCTTGTCTCCCTAGACTGGCTGTTCCCAGTTGCAGGGAAGCTGTTACTCGGCCGCCATCTTTAATCTTTTTATTTTTTTTATTTTTGTCATTTCTGTTATGTTATGCATTATTCTAAATACTGTATGGTATAGTTAGATCTATGATTACTATCATGGAAATAAATAAAACAGGTATAAGTGCATAAAATAGACATAAGTTAAGAACAGAAATATTATTGAAATGTGCTAAATCACATTTTAAACCGTTTGGTTCACATTTTTTCCATACATTTGCATTATACTGTAAAGTTTCATGTGAAATTTTAATATTGTAAGTAAAAAAGTACTGTATAAACGTTAAAGGGTTTCATCATACCAGTTGCTATTTATAAGACTTATTTACTGAAAAATTCCAGATTTGATTAATAATTTAAAAATGTGCACAGTGATCTAAACTTCATCCTTCACTGTGTCAACAGTTAAAAATGGTATAAACATAAAATATTTCTCAGAATTTGCTTCTAGGATGATAGTTCAAGAGGAATTATGGCCTCTCATTTCAGATGTATAGCTTTTCAAATTTTGAAGCTTTTGTTTCAAGGAGCAAATTCGCCACCACCCACGTGTTTATTCATTAACACTGTGTACAAGGAAAAGGTCAGAGAGCCAAGAAGAAAAACAAAAGCATATAGTGTTCCCAGAAGCCTAGGAAGTACAGTTTCAGGAAAGAAAGAAGGCATCAAAGGCAGCAGATCCAATAGAGGGTCTGTAAAACAAGAAATGGAAATGAATTTAAAATAAGACACAGGGTTCTGATGCAAGTTAGAAACTAAGAGGCCACTGAGATTGTCAAGAAGTGCTGCCTAGTGTGGTGGGATGGACAGAAGCCAGATGGCGTTGTGAATGGTGACGGAGGCCGGGTTAATCCAAGGATAGCCATGTCAAAACAAATGTAAGGCAGTTTGTTTTCATTAGAAAATCTGCATGATAGTAAACTCACCCCCCTTTTTTTAAAGAATACAAACAATCTTCCTCAATTAAAATTCCAACATTCTGCTTGTTTTATTAATGCCTCTGCTCCTCGCTGCTTTTAGATTATTTATGCTTGATAACTTGACCTAAAAATTCTTGATCAGAGTAGATGTCACTGACTGCCCATCTGTGTATGAGACGGGGGCAGTTATTAAATGAAAGACAGTCAATTAGTATAACAAGAAGATTGCATTTAATGACATCTGACCTCCGACTTCTCATTTTTCATCTAAAAGAGAATGATACATAGTGTGAGTTAAGATTTGTATAAAGTGGGTTAAAGTCTGCCCGTATACAGACTGCGGATTTTTCTCTTGAACACAAATACCTTTAGAATATGTTTTAATTCTATTTAAATTGTTTCATCTTGCTCCTTCAGCAGGAGCCTGCATTGCAGCTGAATTGGCATATCCTTTGTTTTCATGAGAGACCTTTGAACCAATCAGGATAGGATAATCTTGTTGTACCTCCGTGGGCTTGTGTTTCTTTTGATGGGAGTCCGGAGAAGTCATGGGTAATACTTTACCATGTGCCAGGGACCGCTCATGTTTCGTGTGTACAAGGTCAGATCTTAATTTAACCACCAACTGGATACTTAATTTTAGATACACAGAGGAACACATTGGCTCCAGGGCACTTCCTCTGGTTTAGGAAGGCAAGTCCCGGAATAAGAATGACAAGATGATCATTCCAAAAGGTGAGATTATGAAATATTTGATCTGATCTGTACCTCACCAAAGGGCTTATTGAGTTGTTTGGTTTTGGTAATATTTTAAACAGATGGAAATATAAATTGTGGTAGCTACTCATTTCTTTCTAATTGATCACCTGTGGGCTTGTCTGTCTGGGGCCTTTTTAACTTATAAAATAAAGCCAGGGTTGTTTCATTTGTTCATAGACCATCAACTCAATTGCATAATTATTAAGCATAACAAAAAATTGTATCATGGCAAAAACAGATCAAGAATGAATATCCTTATGGGATGTGTCAATATACCTGTTACAGAATCCTACATGGGTCTTAGCTGACCCATACTTTCTGAGAAAAAGTTAAATGATTTTTTTAAAATAAATCAATCCCTTTCAAGTTTTTTTCTATCACTTGTTGCAAAAGATGAATGCTTTATGAAAAAGAATGAATTGAATCAAATTTGCTACTGCAAATTATATATTCACAAAATGTTGAAGTTGGCAGTTCTTAAAATTTATGATACCATCATCCATATGGTTCTTAAATGAACAATTAACTTCTAAGGAATCTCTGATGCCTAAAATTGTTTGATTTCCATGAAATAGCAGTGATACAGATAAGGGAAGTCCTATCACTGCTTTCTGCTGAAAGCATTAAATTATTGTAATAAAAAATTACAACCTTACACTTCAGCTGTTCTCATGAGAATACCTTTTTTTTAAATAAATTTTTGCCTAAATTCTTTATGAGTTTGCTTGTTTTTTGCTTAAAACTCTTTTAGAAACCTTCTTCCTGAGGCTTATGAATTTTTAGCTTACAAAAGAAGACCACCCTCTTTTCATTAATACCTTCAGAGTAGCTAGGTCCTCAGTATAGTAAGGTGGTTAAGCCTGTGTGGCTTCCATTGACCAGGTTATATCCCACATCCTCACTGCTCACTAGAAGTGTGGGCTTAGGCAAATTACCTGTCCACTCTGTGCTTCACTTTATTCATTTGTAAAGCAGGGGAAAGTATGTCATCTAAATTAAATGATATAATCAATTTAATGCATGTATCATGTCTTTCACAGGTGTCAGCTATAATGATAAATTATAACAAGTGTTTAGTTATAATGATAAATTATATTAACATTGAACAAGTGTTAGTTATAATGATAAATTCAATATAATAAATATGTATTGAGGACCGTCTGTGTGTTTGTGTGCTAAACTTTGAAAAAGAGTGAAGAGATTCGTGTTGTTTCTGGAGAAAAATCTAAAATACAAAGGCAGCAAACTCCCTGAGGGCGTGGGTCCTGTAAGTCTGGGTTTAGCCCTGTTCCTGGAACACAGCAGACCCTGAATACATATTTTGAATGAACAAATAGGATGGTCTGAACATCCTTAGGAAATAAATAATAAGAAATAATAGGTCAACTCTCCTCCTTCATTTTTTTTTTTTTTTGATAGGCCCTGGTAGAGTGCCCTGGCATAATAGCTCACAGCAACTTCAAACTCTTGAGCTAAAGTGATCTTGCCTCAACCTCCCACGGAGCTGGGATTACAGGTACCTGCCACAATGTCCAGCTAGTTTTAGTTCTGTTTTGTTTTTTCCTTTCTTCTTCTTCTTCTTCTTTTTTATTTTTTTTTATTTTAGTAGCAACAGGGTCTCACTCTTGCTCAGGCCTGCCTCGAACTCCTGAGTTCAGGCAATCTACCCGCCTTGGAGTGCTAGGACTAGGCGTTACAGGCGTGAGCCACCACGAAACCATGAATCCACGCTAATGACATCACACTGGTCAGTTAGATGCCAGGCAGCTGCACCAAGGCAAGTGACAAGAGGGTAGCTTTTAGTAAGGTGGCACTGTAGATACACTAAACCAGTGTAGAGCAGAGAGTGAGAAGTATTCTGTACTGGGTCTCAGCCACCAGCCCTTCTTCATCTTTTTGATTAGTAGAGCAGAGGAATGTATTAAATACTGTGCATCTGTATTTCAACAAGGAATTTGACAATATCTCTTGATGATGGTCTTGTTATCAAAAAGGAGACATTAATACTAGACGGTATTGTCTTTGAGAGGATTTGTAACTAGATAAACAGCTTTTTTCAGAGGGTGCTAAATAATGGATCAGTGTCAGCCTGGAGACCTCTGTCCTGTGCCAGTTTTTGTTCAACATTTATCATTATCAGTGAAACGTAAGGACTTATGGAAGGCATGCTTATTGAGTCAGCAAATAGACCAATACTTGGAGAGAGAGTGTGTGCATATTCAATCTTAGCAGATGGAAATTAATGTCAAATGTTAAAAAGGTGATATATAATAGGAACAAAGAGGCCTGTGTAGAACTGCACAGTTAACAACGTGGAGAAAACTCACGACTTGTAGAATTTGGAGCAACAATGGTCCAACTCAAGAGTATGAACATGATAGCCCCAAAATCGATCTGAGCTTGAGCTAAATTAATGAAAGTATAGTGTTTAAGGAGAGGGAGGGGGAAGGGGTCACACTCTTGAACTTGTGTTGGTCTGACTGCGCCTGTTTTGCTGCATCCAGAGCCACTTTTAGAAAGAGAGAGGGAAATGAGTTTTACAGTAATGCAATGAAGACTGACTGCAGAATGTGAAATCATGTTGTAGGGAGCGTAATTATCAAAGGAGAGACGTCTCAGTGGAGACCTGACAGCTTCCCTGGGAGATATTTAAAGGCCTGTCCTGTTGTAGAGGAACAACATTTTCTCAGGGTGGCTCTTGGAAAAGAAAAATAGAACTATCAAATAATATTTTTTTTTTGTTTTTGTTTTTTTATTGTTGGGGATTCATTGAGGGTATAATAAGCTAGGTTACACTGATTGCATTTGTTAGGTAAAGTCCCTCTTACAATCATGTCTTGCCCCCAGAAGGTGTGGCACACACCAAGGCCCCACCCCTCTCCCTCCTTCCCTCTCTCTGATTCAATTTCACAGTTTTTCCTAATTTTTAAAGTCACCCAAAGGTGAAGGGCTGTGTAGAGGTAGTAATCTCCCTGTCACTTTAGTATTCAAGCTGAATCTGGCCCATTCCTTGTTGGATAAGTCATAAATGAAGGTCACAGGTGGAGCTACCTAATGGTCTTTAATTCAGTGATTTGTAAGGTCTTTAAGTTCAATGATTCTAGGGGGATATGAGAAGGCAATAAGGGTGTCAGAGTGGCTGTTCAAGAGTGAGGAATAGACCTAAAACTGCCAGAATCCTGCTTTCCCATCTCAGTGGAGTTGAATAACAGAAATTGCAACATGTCAGACACAGCCAATCAAGTAGGCCAGGGATTTCAACCAAGGATTTCAATGGATCAGTGTCAGCCTGGAGACCTCTGTCCTGTGCCAGTTTTTGTTCAACATTTATCATTATCAGTGAAATGTAAGGACATATGGAAGGCATGCTTATTGAGTCAGCAAATAGACCAATACTTGGAGAGAGAGCGATACTTCAATTGCTTATTGAGTCAGCAAATAGACCAATACTTGGAGAGAGACCAATACTTCAATTGCTTGACCAGAAAAAAACTGACCTCACCTTCCTCAAGAACCACTCCTCACTAATTAGCAGAAAATAAACTATCACGTGCCATATATAACAACTTGGGTCTTGAGGCCTATGCTTGGATGATTCAGGTAAATGGATAGGTCTCTCCAATTTCTGCTCCTTCACAAACCAAGAAACTCCCCCCACCAGGTTTTATGGGCTTTACTGTCCATTTGCACAGTTTCTTCTATTCTTGAGGTTGCCAAGGTTCCTGGCCTGCTCAGCCTGGAGAGTAGATAGCAGGTTAGTTCTCCTGAGAGGGCTTTGTGTGACTTGGCTCTCTAAAGTCAGCCTCAGTTCTATTTTGTTTTTGGTGGGGAGGGTGGTGAAAACACTTAAGAACTATCCCTTATCAAATTTCAAGTATGGTTACATTGTTGTACATTAGATCTCCAAAATTTATTTATCCTGTTTAACTGAAACTTTGTACCCCTTGGCCAACATCTCCCTATATCCCCTTGTCCCAGCCCTTGGCAATCACCATTCTACTCTTTGTTTCTATGAGTTGTAGTTTTTAGATTCCACATATAAGTAAGAGCTTACAAATATGTCTTTCTGAGTCTGTCTATTGAATTTACCATGGTGTCCCCCATGTTCATCTATGTTGTCACACATGGCAGGATTTCCTTCTTTTTAAAGGTTGACTAATAGTCCATTGTAAATACATGGCCCATTGTCTTCATCTGTTCATCTCTCGAGGGACATTTATGTGGTTTCCATGCCTTGGCTGTTGTGAATAGTGCTGCAAGGGACATGGAAATACAGATATTTCTTCATTGATTTCAATTCCTTTGGACAAATGCCCAGAAGTGGGTCATAAGGTAGTTCTAGTTTTAAATTTTTGAAGAATATTCATACGATTTTTCATTGTGGTTATAACAAAAACAAAAACTGTCACCATGTAAAGAGATGAGTATGTTACTTAGCTTGATTGTGGTGAATGTTTCACAGTGTATACACATATCAGGTCATCAAGATGTACACTGTAAATACAGACAGTTTTTCATTGTCAATTATACTGTAATAAAATGGAAGGAAAATGTCAATCTTAGACCCTAAAAGTGGCTGGTCATTTCTAGTCAAAGAAACATCATACTTAAATTGACACCTTAGCCATTAATATTAATACCATTAAATATTCTTCAAGTATGTGGATTTTAATAACTATATAGTCTTTGATTGTGCATCCAATAAAGTCTTATACAAGTTTCCTATTGTTGGACATTTATGTTTTTTCTAATGCTTTGGTAGTTTAAATAGAGCTGAGATAAACATTCTCAGATAAAATTATTTTTTTCACATCTCTGATTATTTCTATAAAATAGATTCCTAGATGGAGCCTTACAAACAAAGGAGAAGGCTTTTTTAAAGCATTTTATTCCACTAGTTTGTGATCAGGGTATGTCTACTAAAAAGTTGCCTCTTCAAGAGCCATTCTTGCTCCACTCTTTTCTATTCTATAAGTTTATATTCCCCTACAAATCCATGAACTTATAAACTTAAGGCTTCTTCCTAAACTGTTGTGAGTATAGTTTTTTAAAAGCTAACATGTACCTTCCTACATTTCTATCTAGTTGAATTTGAATTAGAGTAAACATTTCTACTTTTGTGATATGAAACTGGAGATCAGCAAAACTAGTACAACAGGTTCTCATCTGAGTATGTTTACATAGAAATTAAACATCAATCAGCAGAGCCCTAAAGTTAAAGGTGAGTTTGGCAAAAATGCATCTATCACCTATAGAAGAAAGGCAAGGTTAATCTATTCTTTGGCTAATTTAAAGAGTGGTGTATATTTGATCATTCAATTATTTATTCATTAAGCAAATACTTACTCTTTATCACGTGCCAGATTCTGTGCTCAGTGTCTAGAGAGAACATTTTGCCTTTTATATATTTCTAAAATGTTGAGTTACATCTCCTTGAGGCAACATAAAAGCAGCATTTTTTTGCTGGACTAGCATTGTTTGCATGTGTGTGTGTTTTAAATTTATCAGCAGAATGTCCTGTGCTGTTACCAAAAAAAGATGCTATTTAAACTCATCTAATGTTGGAAGATGGAACAATAAGTCCCCATTATGCATAAGATTCCTTTCAAGTAGAAAATGCAAAAAACCGTAAGAGGGAATTGCTGTAACTTATTCTCTGTAAGTAAAAGTTACCTGTAACTGGAAGGTGGAATTCAATTCTGATAGAGTTATATGTCTCTCTGAAATCTCTGAAACCATTTATCTGATTTGCCACTTTATGCTACAAGAGTCTAAAAACAATAACTGTTTAGCCACCAAATAAAAAACAAAGTTACAACAAAATTTTATGTAATTTATTTCACTATATCTTTAAAATTATATACATTATCATATACATCTTTTTTATATTTAAAATTATATACATTATTATATGCATCTTTTTTTTTTTTTTTGTAGAGACAGAGTCTCACTTTATGGGCCCTCAGTAGAGTGCCGTGGCCTCACACAGCTCACAGCAACCTCCAACTCCTGGGCTTAAGTGATTCTCTTGCCTCAGCCTCCTGAGTAGCTGGGACTACAGGCGCCCGCCACAACGCCCAGCTATTTTTTGGTTTCAGTTCAGCCGGGGCCGGGTTTGAACCCGCCACCCTCAGTATATGGGGCCAGCACCTTATGGACTGAGCCACAGGCGCCGCCCTATATGAATCTTTTATATATTATAAAAGAATAATGAAAATATGGGGAAAAATAAGAACTAGAATTGTTTTGAATATAGTAACTGTATTTTCTTAACATTACCAAAAAAAGAAAATGGACTTTAAATCTTGCTCTTCCTCTGATAGGATAAATACTGATGATTCTCTCTCGGACCTCCTGTAGATGAGCTCAATTCAAGAACTAGAGCAGTTTCAAAAAAAAAAAAAAATTACTCAGGAAATACGTGTCCCCTGTTTCATGCAGCAAAATCCTTCACCTCCTTCAGAACATAAGGATTTATGTTTGAGCTGACCTTGTATAAGACTGTAAAAAAAATATCTACTGTATTGTTTTTTCTTATTACCTCCCACTAGATCTCAGCCTTAGACCTTTTGCTATATTCCCAGCTTCATGCCATCCCCAGTTATTATTCCAAGAGATCCTGGCTCTACCCTGAGGGCTGGCATGATAGTAGTGGCAATATACATGGAATGCTGTAAAATGGAACGATAAGCCCTAAAGGACAGAATCTCTTCCTGACGATGTAACAGGTGTGGGGGGGTCAGGGAGGGGGAATAATGTGATATTTGTGGACAGAGAGCCCATGCTTGCACCATGGAAGTAACCATCCATTCTGCATACTCTTAAAGCCATCCCTGTGTAAGACCAATGGAGATGGTTTCAATTTTGTTAAATGCCCAAGACAGAGTGTGAAGGGAGGTGGAACAAACAGTCTTGAATGTAATAAGGATTAAGCCAACTCAACAGTTCATGGGGACCAAAGTTACATGTGAGCTTGTTCAGAGAAAAGAAGATCCCTGGTGCCATGCTGTGGGAACTACCATATTTCAAAGGAAGCTCTGAGGGATGTCCCAAATGTACCCATACCTTACAGCAAGGCATTAGCATGGATCATAGATTAGAGGCAGCTTAGATAATCTGATATAAGAAGCTGTATAAGCTTCTGATATAAGAAGCATGTTCTTTCCTATAACAGACCTCACAGGATGGTACCAAGCTGCTGACCATTCATTCAAGCACCACCTGGTATGTTGATGCTGTCTTTTGGGTAGTAATGCTTAGACTCCAAGACAAAAAGTACAGGATGAAGGCAAGCTTCACCTCGGACCACCCTATGCAACATAAAGCCTTATTGCATGGAGACAAAGAAAAAGATTTATGTGTCTCTGGAAGCTATTTTTTATTTTTGGAAGTTATTGTCATTAAGAGCTGGCTGTTAAGAGCAAGATCAAAGTGTTTTCTTTTAAAAGCAACTGAGTATGGGATGTTTTCCAATAACTTCTAAAAGGCCTTAAAAATGGAGGTAGCCTCTGCTCTGTCCAGACTCCACTTATTAGCTCTGTGACATTGCATGGGTCTTTTAACCTCTTAAAGCTTCAGTTTCCACTTGTGCACAATGCATTTGTAATGCCTAAAATATAGAGTCAGAGTGAGGATTTAAAACAAGGTACTGTACCCAAATGCTTTGCACAATGCTTAACATAAAGCAAGCAAACTTTCTTTGTTCCAACTATATAAACTGAGGATTTAATTTAGCCTCTCTGTAAAGTAAACTAATAATCATTGATGTCCAAGGAATACATTTGCCATTTAGTAATAAAAAATCCTTCATTCATGAACATGAAAGAACTTCTGAGGATCCATGAGTTTCCTAAAATTTCATGCAAAATCTGGAGAGAGAATCCATAGACTTCATCAAATGTGTTCCTGACCCAAGCAAGGCTAACTGAGCTTTACGTCTTCATTTAAAGGTTAATTGTACCATATATTTGCCCAAGTTATTTTTTAAATCAGCTGCTTAAGGAGAACAAATGATCTCATTACTAGGCTTCTCCAGAATAAGATTGAATGTTAAATGTAAAATTATTTAAAATGAGTCAACCAATTTCTCTAGACTGTTAAGTGGCATGCCTGTAAACAAGTCTCAAAGAATGTCAAAACATTATCTGGTCTTTTCTCATACTTCTGAGTGAAAACTTTATTTAAATAATTTCCAGTACACTGTTGTTGGCCCTCAGTAGGGTTTTGGTCTTCATCATTTAAAATTTGAGGTATAGATATATCACTTTCCTCTTGACTGTCTCATTGCATCTTGTTGTCTCTTAAGTCCATTTCTGTAATGCTCCTCTGAGTGTGTGTCTGACACCTTAGTTCACCTGCACACATCTTCACTTCATCCCAGGCTTTCAGTAAAAAACGAGAGACAGCAGCATCAGGTTGGAGAAAGTCCACATAGTAAGAGTTTTCTCATCATTTCTGTCCTGCTGTCACTAGAGGTACAGAAGAGCTAAGAACTTTGGTGAGTTTCTTCTTGTTAGCAGTTAAAAGGACATTTAAAAAAAAATAAAAATCTTTCCACAGAGCAACTCAGTTCTCTGAGGAGCCTATGGTATGTTATGTCCTGGGAGCCCAAATTTCAAACAAGATTAGATTTGAGCTTGTGATTTAAATAGGGGAAAGGCTGTGTATCCCGTTACTAATCCCAGAACCACACGATCCCCCATCACCAGGGTAACGTCGGCGAGAAAGGCAACAGGCACTGCCACAGGTTTAACTTGGTCGCCTAACTGTGTTACTGAAGGACTCAGCCCAGGGCCACCAGAAATGAGTCAACAACTTTTCTCCAGGGAGCACGGAGAGCAGCCATTTGCTACAGTGGGATTAGAGGGAAAAGATAGAAAGGAAAAGAAAGTGATTTTTTTTTCCTCAGAAAACAAATTTTCTAAGTGAGAACATAAAAATGCACATATGTGAAGAACCCTTAAATCAAATCTAGAATGAGCAAGGATAAATGCAGGATGTTGGAAAATATTACATGTGAGGAGATATTTCAGATTAAACAAAGTCTGAAAAGACATTGGAGAATTCCAGCAAGGCCTTCCAGAGGAGGAACATCTGGAGCTAGGCTGTGGCAGTGTGGGCTGTAGGTGCAGAACATGGGCAGCCTTCATGAAGGAAGGGGAATAAGATAGAAAAGCACAGAAGAGGAAAAAATGAAGTCAAGCAGAGCTGTGAGCAAACAAATTTGTTTAGCTGGAAAAGAGACTCCATAGCTGAGGGAAATGGGTCAGTTCTAAGAAGAAAGCAGAGCCTGGATTATGTTTCATTCGTTGCTTATTAACTAATTAATGTATTCATTCAACACATCAACACATTAGAGCCCCTGGACAAAAAGATGACGGTTTAAGATTATAGACTAAATCCCTGCTGTTATTTAGTTACAAGACGAGGAGATAGACAATGAACAAATAAATAATAAATTAAAAGTAAAATACCCTCGGGATCTATTCAGTAAATAACATCCTCAGGGCTTGCATTAGCCTTTAGCAGAGATTGAGAAATTACAGGGTGAGGGAACATTCTTAGTGGAGCATTTTACTATCTATCTCCTGTGTGAGGGAACATTCTTAGTGGAGCATTTTACTATCTATCCCCTGTGTGAGGGAACATTCTTAGTGGAGCATTTTACTATCTATCCCCTGTGTGAGGGAACATTCTTAGTGGAACATTTTACTATCTGTCTCCTGTGTGAGGGAACATTCTTAGTGGAGCATTTTACTATCTCCTGTGTGAGGGAACATTCTTAGTGGAACATTTTACTATCTATCTCCTGTGTGAGGGAACATTCTTAGTGGAGCATTTTACTATCTCCTATGTGAGGGAACATTTTTAGTGAAGCATTTTACTATCTCCTGTGTGAGGGAACATTCTTAGTGGAGCATTTTACTATCTCCTGGGTGAGGGAACATTCTTAGTGGAGCATTTTACTATCTATCTCCTGTGTGAGGGAACATTCTTAGTGGAGCATTTTACTATCTCCTATGTGAGGGAACATTTTTAGTGAAGCATTTTACTATCTCCTGTGTGAGGGAACATTCTTAGTGGAGCATTTTACTATCTCCTGGGTGAGGGAACATTCTTAGTGGAGCATTTTACTATCTCCTATGTGAGGGAACATTTTTAGTGAAGCATTTTACTATCTCCTGTGTGAGGGAACATTCTTAGTGGAGCATTTTACTATCTCCTGGGTGAGGGAACATTCTTAGTGGAGCATTTTACTATCTATCTCCTGTGTGAAGGAACATTCTTAGTGGAGCATTTTACTATCTCCTATGTGAGGGAACATTTTTAGTGAAGCATTTTACTATCTCCTGGGTGAGGGAACATTCTTAGTGGAGCATTTTACTATCTATCCCCTGTGTGAGGGAACATTCTTAGTGGAGCATTTTACTATCTATCTCCTGTGTGAGGGAACATTCTTAGTGGAGCATTTTACTATCTGTCTCCTGTGTGAGGGAACATTCTTAGTGGAGCATTTTACTATCTATCTCCTGTGTGAGGGAACATTCTTAGTGGAGTATTTTACTATCTCCTGTGTGAGGGAACATACTTAGTGGAGCATTTTACTATCTCCTGTGTGAGGGAACATTCTTAGTGGAGCATTTTACTATGTCCATTTTACTATCTCCTGTGTGAGGAAACATTCTTAATGGAGCATTTTACTGTCTCCTGTGTGAGGGAACATTCTTAGAGCATTTTACTATCTCTTGTGTGAGGGAACATACTTAGTGGAGCATTTACTATCTCCCGTGTGAGGGAACATACTTAGTGGAGCATTTTACTGTCTCCTGTGTGGTCTCTGAACATTGTCACTATTCTTTCCCTCTGTCCTGAGGCTATAGTAAGGCCACTGCTGTGGAATACTGAATAACAGCATCATAATGATGTCATCAAGTTCACGTGCAGTCTTTCCTCAGGTCAAGACCCTTGTTTATTAGCATGTAGGGAACTGGCTTTAGAGTGCAGATTATCCAAACTTGGAAAATGAGAATTTGTAAATCTGTGTTTTGCAAATCACCTACAGAACACTGTTTGGTTTTTTCTTCCCCTGATTTTATATCCTACAATGTAAAATTTTGTGTGGAGAAAATATTTTTGCTTGAAAATACGTTAATCAAAGACAATTTCATACTGGACAGTCAACCCAGCTGTAGAACTGTTTGATTTCTACAGTTTGCTAAATTTTCTCTCTATAGAAGATAAAGCAGTTGATCCAATTGTAAGGGGAGATATTTGCTCTTCTAACTGGATATTTGGAAGAAATAAGTCAGTGCAGAATAATCTACTTTTTTGAATATCACCTTCAAGGCCAGTCAAGAGTAGTGACTTAATATAGAACTGGGGAAGGGAAATAATGGAGAATCTGCAGGAGGTTGGTCTTTGTCCTCTAGATGCAGGTGACATGGCCTTTATCTTCAAAGGATCCTCTGAGACAAGTTGTACCTTACAATTCACCATTGCTGGTTTGTAAAGCATGTAAAAGGATCACGTTCTATATTACTGATACTGTCTCACTTCTCTTCCTTGAGTTGATTTTAAGCTTCCAATGTGCTATATGAAATAGTGTTACAGAAAACTAATGGACAAAAATAGTGTAAATCAGAAGCTCTAATAAAAGTGAATTCTTGTATTCCCAGCTGCAGCAATTACTGAAAAGAAAGTAGAAAATTAGAAAGTGTTGAGAGCTCAAGTGGGAGGATCATTTGGGCCCCAGGAGTTTGAGACCAACTTGGGAAACACAGTGAGATATCATCTCTACAAAAAAGAAAATTTAGATGTGCCTGTAGCACAGGATTGCAGCCCAGCTGCTCAGGATGCTCAGGCAGGAGGATCATTCAAGCCTAGGAGGCTGAGGCAGGAGGATCATTTGAGCTGTGATCACATTGCTGCACTCCAGCCTGGGCAACAGAGGAAGACCCTGTCTAGGAAAAAAAAAATTAGAAAATGCAGACACCCAAAGGGTAGGTAATTAAATGTTTCAACAGGTAATCCATTTTAAGTTAGCAAAATGGACTTTACATATAATGTGGATTAAAATGTTAACTGAATTCATTATTTGTTAAATACAGAAAGAAAAATACGTTTTAGTTTTCCATTTTGCATTTTTCATGTTAACTCTGTCCTGTGTCATTTGTTTATAATAAGAAATTGCCTCTTTCAAAATTATATACAGACATGGATATTAATGATGACCCTGATGAAGACCATCTTACAAGTTATGATATTCAGCTCAGTATCCAAGAATCCATTGAGGCCGAGAAGACTGTATTCTATCCTGAAAGGTAGTATTCAAATTGACTATTCTCTTTAAAATTTCCTTATCTTATAGAAAAATGAATGCTGTTTCCTAACTCCTACCCTAGGAAAATGTGTAGCTTTCTTTTATGGCAGGGAATCTAATGGCTTTACAAAGACCACTGTGCATAGATTTTAACAATCCAATCTTCCACAAATTCTCCCTCATATGGAAAACAGAAATGTCTTATCTGGAGAATTCCTAGTTGAATTTGGTTGCATAGGATTGCTTATTTTATAAATTAATATGGAGTCAAAATGACCATAAGTAGTTTGAACAAATTTGCAAATATAGTTTATGCAACCAATGTATAGACAGGTATACAGAGGTCTGTATATTTTAGAGTTTGTTCTGCTACTGACTCAGCTAACCTTTTATAAGTAACATTTTTTGGATCTTTAAAATAGAAAGAATAATGTAAAGCCACCTACCTCATTAACTCAATGAGTGGAAGATTAGCTGTGTGTGTTATATATGACAAAGTAACATATAAACCACCAACACTTATTTAACTATCTACTATTAAAATGATCAGAATTAACAAATTTACATGTGCACAAAATTGATGGATTGTGTAAGTAGAACATACTGAGCCTGAAACTGCAAAACTAAATTTCTGTCTTGAACAACACACATTCTACTTCCGCCAAAAACCAAGTTTAGTTTACCTTTAAACTCTATTACAGTGTTTAGAATCATGTATTCTGAAATTGAGTAGTACTTTTTAGCAGATACAGTATGATAAAAATTATTGCTTTTGAGCTTTTAAAAAAATAAACATACTACATTTAGATTTCTTACCTTTTAAATTTTTTGGTTATCTCCAATTTAGAGCTTTACAGTTCCCTTGAAGGCAGACATTCCCAACCTTAAAATGCTAGCACATATTTCTAATCAATAGAGTTAAATAAATTTGTTATAAAATTCCTTACTTTTACCTTAATACAACATACATGGAAAATTATCGTGAAGATTTAAGTCACTACATGCTGGCCTAATGATTAGGAAATTGTTCAATAAATGTTCTGCCTGGTTTTACTTGTGGAACTGTTGATTAAAAATTCTAACATGCAGTGAACGTGGACCATAAACTCCCAGTGTTTACCTTTTTACCTAGGACTGTGACACAGATTGGTGGAAAGGTCTGGTTATCACCTAAAAGTGATTAAAATTTATATATATCATTAATTAGTTAGCAAGTATTATGTTCAAAGCAATAACAATTTTTTGAGCATAGAGCTTCTAAAGTTGGAAGCTCTTAGAGGTCTTCCTATTTAATCTCATCATTTTACAGATGAAGAAACTAAAGCTCAGATAGGCTAATTGGCTAGCCCAAAACCGGACTGTGACCTGAACTCAGGTATTCTGTCTTCAATCGTTTACACCTTTACCATTGCTTACATATTTCTCATATCTCAGAGATACCATTATAATCTTGTCTTTTGTCACCTTTCCTAATGTTCTTCATTCCAATATCATAAATATACTCTTTATTTGACTCCTAGACGTTTACATTTTTAAAGTAGATAAAATCAGGCCAGAGTAGTGGCTCACTGCTATAATCCTAGAACTCTGGGTGGTCATGAGGGGACTGCTTGAGCTCAGAAGTTCAAGACCACCCTGAGCAAGAGAGAGACCTCACCTCTACTAAAAATAGAACAGCCAGCTAGGCATTACGGTAGACACCTATAATCCCAGCTACATGGGAGTTTGCTTGAGCCAAAGAGTTTGAGGTTGCTATGATGCCATGGTACTCTATCAAGGACAACATAATGAGACTATCTCAAGCAAAATAAAATAAAATAGTAGAAAAAAATCAGTATAAGTTAAAATTTTAAGTTCTCTCTCAAAAAATAAAGTAGATAGAATAAGTATAAATTAAAATTTTAAGGTCTTTGAAGTATACCACTAGTGTAAATATGACTTATTTTTATTTCTCTGGTAGATTTGTACCCCTAAGTGATCAAAACAGAAAAATTGTGGAGGCCATAAAGCAAGGTAAATGGGTTTATTATCTACAGGGGAATGGATTAGAGATTCCTCTTTGCAAGACAGCTATCTTTTATTAATCCACATGTTTAATTTAGGTCACATTCTTGAGCTCCAGGAGTATGTGAAATATAAATATGCCTTGGATGAAGCTGATGAGAAAGGATGGTTTCCATTGCATGAAGCAGTTGTTCAACCCATTCAACAAATACTTGAGATTGTTCTGGATGGTAAGAGAACATAAAACCCGTATGTCCAAACCAAAGCAAGAATGCAGAAATTGTGTTTTCAATGACCATAACAAGCAAAAAGAAAAAAGCAGAATAAACAATTAGTTGCCATTTGAAAAAGGCAGTACCCATGTTTTAAAGTCAAAGTACGAAAATTAGCGCATTTTGTGACATTTGGGATTACCCATTTACTTAAAAAATAACAGGCTGGTGGGAAGGTATGGTTATCATTCAAAAGTGATAAAAGTTTGTATATATCATGAATTAATTGATTCAAACATAAAGCTTTTTTTCTTTTGGCTGGTGAGAATTCTACCACTGAACTACCCAAGCACTGTGCTGTCTTCTTATGGAAGTCAGTTTGTAATTTTTCATCTTGAACTATCTCTTGAGTTAACAGTTTCCAAAAGAATCTATCACAGTGCAGCAGCTTTGCTTACATTATTTCTTCTTGTAGTACATTACTTTTTTCATAATGTATGCAGAAACAAATAGTCTGGGTAAATCAACTACCATTAAACATTAACAATAACTTACGTGTTCTAAGGCATCTCAGCATCTCACAGAACACTTTGAGGGTGTCCTGTCTTTGAACTTTCAATTTTGCACACTAGTCCTACCTTCTGAGAGATAATGATACATACTTGATAATTGCCAGCTAGAAAACTAGACAGCTAGCAAGACAGATGTAGATGATGTTAAGAATCATTTTGTCACAATGATACCTTCATTCAAATACATTCTGATGCCCACAGACTTCATGTGAAAAAAATAATAATTTCACATACAATTTAAATAATAGTACAAGGAATTTGAGAATTGTATTACAGTGTATCAAGAAATAAGAATTAGATTGGTGGGGCCACACCTACAGTGCATCTTAGAATGGGTACAGGCGAAACTTACTAAATGCAGAATACAAATGTCTTCATACAATAACTAAGAAAATGCCATGAAGGCTATGTTAAACAGTTTGATGAAAATATTTCAGATTGTATATGAAACCAGCACATTGTACCACTTGACTGCACTAATGTACAAAGCTATGATTTAATAATAATAATAAAAGAAAGAAATAAGAATTAGCACCCATTTCCAAAAGAAAAGTAGTTTAAACCAGGGGCAGGGGCTCACACCTATAATCCTATCACTCTGTGAAGCCAAGGCTGGTGGATTGCTTGAGCTCAAGAGTTTGAGACCATCCTGAGCAAGAGTGTATTTAGTATTTATCAATACTAAAAATAGAAAACCTAGCTGGGCACTGTGTCAAGCACCTGTAGTCCCAACTACTTGGGAGGCTAAGGAAAGAGGATCACTTAAGCCCAAGAGTTTGAGGTTGCCGTGAGTTGTGTTGCTGCTCTCCAGGGGCAACAAAGGGAGATTCTGAAGAAAAAAACAAAAAAAAACCCAGTATTTTAAAGCACAGATGTTGGTATTTTAGCTGTCACTTTGGTTAGCAAGTCCATGTGCATTTACTTACTCTCACTATCATTTGGTAAACTTTTAATCAAAGTCTTTCTTTTTTCATTAATTGGTTTTGTTCAATCTGATGTCAATAATATATGGTTCCTCTGATTTATTTGATATCCTGTAAGTAAATATTTTTAACTTTTCAACACGATGCTTTCACATCTCAGCATCTTATAAGGCACTTTGGGAATTCAAGACCTGTGATGGAGAAACACCCTTGACTTTGGCAGTCAAAGCCGGTCTGGTGGAAAATGTGAGAACATTACTGGAAAAGGGAGCATGGCCTAACACCAAAAATGACAAAGGAGAGACACCCCTTCTGATTGGTAAATGAACTTTTTTTCCTAGTGTATTTTAGTTTGAAACAAATAATAGATATTTAATAAGTGTTTATTGGAAACTACTGTGTATTGGCTAAAATTATGTGACCTCAGCTCCCTGAGCTCCTTCCTAATCACCATCTCATCTGTCCTATGATTTTGCCTTCCTATCCCACAAAGAAGATGGCTATGGTTCTAAAGCAATATTCTCTAGGTAGGGTCTAGTTGTAAGGAGGGTCACATGTGCCATAAATAACCACAAAAAAGTGCTAGATAGGGGATTCCACATCGGAATGATCGTGCCAAACTGGAAAGATGAGGAGCCAGCAGAGCCTGAGCACACAGGAGCAGCGCACAGCCCCTGTGCGGGGTTCACTCCGCAGCAACGGAGGGATGAGTCCTCATCAGCTTCTCGGACTTGTATACGCTGCTACGACTTGTTCAACAATAAGAATCGGAAGGTCTGTTTGTAAAACCACAGAGACATGCGATTGCTGATGACCAGAGCTAACGTTTCCTTTCTCTTGGAAACACAGGGTGGTGGAGTAAGAATTTGGGCTTGGCATCTGAGCTCTGCGGACTTAAAGCCCAGCTGTGAGTTTCAATCTTGTGCCTCGGTTTCCTCATGTGTAAAATGGACATACAGTACCTACCATGTAGAATTGTTATAAAAATCAGACAAAATATATGTATCGAACCTCTCACGTATGACAGATGCTCAGGAGGAGAAAGCTGCTCTGAAACTGTCCGTGTGTGGTGAAGGAGGGAAGAAAGAAGAGGAACGGACTTAAGACTATTTACCAGTAGCCCCAGAGGACGGGGGAAAAGAGCTGCAGTCGTAGCCAGTCACGCACCACCACTCAGCCGACTCACTGAGTAATCACTGAAAAATTTTTAAACAACTTGAATATTGATAAGAAAACTTAAACAAGTCATCAACATTAGTAAAATATTTACATTCAATGGCATGCATTCAAAAGCATGGATGCAACTGTTACTGAGAAGTCACATTAATCCAGACGCAGTGATAGACAATGTGAATATGAAGACTGATGGACTAATCTCCCTCTTCCCAAAGAGTCTAGAAGGAGAGTTGGATATGATTTAAATGAAATATTAGTGTTACAGGTTGGCGCCTGTAGCTCAAGCAGCTAAGGCACCAGCCACATATACCACAGCTGGCGGGTTAGAATCAAAGTAATCAGGTATTCAAAGTAAATTAGGAGAATAAAAATGCAGTGAATCTGGGAAGCCTTCGAAGAGCCTTGCTTTTGAGTTGGGTCTTACAGGACACAGAAGGGGTTCTGGGCAGATGAGGGAGGGGAAGCCCACTAGGCCAGGGTTCTGAGTCTGATCTCCTTCAATGAAGGGTGGACAGCATATGGGCATTCCGGTCTGATGCCTCCCTTCTCATTCTTGCCCCCATGTCAGAGCTTTCAGCCTTCCGAAATCCAAATTAGGTCAGACAAACAATCTGGTCATTACAGTCACAATACAGGCACAGCTTATGTAACAAAAAATGAAAACTGATACACAAAGCGAACAGGTAAATGAACAATGACTTAGAGAGAGAAGTCATTTCTCTCCCATACGCCATCCCTGAATTCAGTGGCCGAAGGTTGTCAGGGTGACTGCCAATAATACTCAGTACTTCCAAGGTTGCCTCCAGTGTCACCGTGTCCCAGACAGCATGAACGAGAAAAGTCAGGAAGTGTGAGAAGTTATCTTACCTTAAAAAGGTGACCTAGACATTGCACATAGCAATTGCTTTCTTATCCCATTAGTTCAGATTGTGTCCCATAGCCAAATCTAGGCGCAAGGGTGGCTGGGAAATTTAGTCTCTACCTGGATGGCCTGTGACCCGCCAACATGTGGGGGCTTGAGATGTTGAAAGGAAAAGAGGAAGCATTAATACCGAGGAAGGAATAGTAGTCTCTGCATACATTTCAACCAGCCTTTATGTTATAATATCATGATGCTTTTCATAAATAATCAGAACTCTTTTCTTAGGCAGGCTGTACAGACATTGAATAGAATATGCACCTGTGGGTTGCTTCACCACAGTTAATATGATCTATATTATTTTTAAAAAGCCAACATAGACCATGGAGTATTTTCAACATCTGCGTTGTTTCTATATATAGCTAGCCTTTGATTTCAGCAAAAAAGAAACATCTTTTCAGAATTGTACACCCTTCACTTTGCAGTATACAAACTTTCCACATGCTTCTTTCAATCCATTTATTTATTAAAGAAAATTGAGTCATGATTATCATTCATTTGTTTTTGTTTTTGCTCCATTTAAATTTTTCCTTAATAGCCAAGGCCCACAACAGAGAATTAAGCATTTATATGCATTTCAAAGTTGAATATATTGCTTTAATTCTCCATTCTACCTGTATCTCAAGTATAAGAAAGGAACTTTCATCACTGAGTTACCAGAATCAAAATGAAATTAACCTTTGGTAATTATATATTTTAAGTTATGTAAGAAAATGGCATGTCCTCAGTTTTGTTACGGGCTGCTTTGAGATATGCTGCTCACAGTCCCTTAAGTGGTAGAGGAGAGAGAAGAGGCAATACTTTTAAAGTATTGTAATGAGACAAAAGTATTGTCTCTTCTCTCTCTCGTGTGTGTATGTGTGTGTGTGTGTTTGCACAATGGAACTTTTGTTTTTCTTTGCCTGATGCCATCATCTTTGTCTCTATTTATGGACTATCCTTAGATGGCCAAAAAAAAAAAAAAATCACTTTTGGGCCCTCCATGTCCCTTCTTCCCTACCAGCCATCTGGTCTTGCTTAGGTACTTTTGATGCATTACCGTTACGCTACCCAGTTACTTGCTGAGTGGCAGATATCTTATTTGATCTGACACTTATTAAGAGGTTTTGCCCTTGGACTCCCTCTCTGCCCACCCTCCCAGAGTTGGTGTCACTTTTCTCCAGCTGGATAGACTCAAGCTTAGGCAGACCACTGGAGCCCAGCAGAGGGAGGACACTCGGGGAACCATCTGTCATGAGGTTTCAGCCCCACAGCCCTCTGTTGCTGACAACCTATACCATTTACAGATCAGACATGTGTCTTCTCAAAAATCAATACACATCTTCATCACTCCATCTCTTTTTTCAGTGTTGTTAAGATATCTCAGGAAACATATTTTCTTCTGTATGTTTTATGAACCAGCAAAGCATTTATAGATAATAAAGTACGATAGCAAAAAATATACATAAGAAAAAGAAGAAACACGACAAATTTAAAATAAAAAGGAAAAGTGCCTACAAATTATATAGTGTTTGAAAATGCCTATAATCTATGCAAAAATCACCATCTAATTTCCTAAACTCTTCATATGAAGCTTGGTTTTCTTTAAGCATTACTATTGATAGGACTGACTTCCTTCCTTTCTTCCTTCCTTCTCTCTCTCTTTTTTTTTTCAGTTTTTGGCCCAGGCTAGGTTTGAACCCGCCACCTCCAGTATATGGGGCTGGTGCCCTACTCCTTTGAGCCACCAAGCATTACTATTGAAGATATAAGTTTTAAAATTTGAAGAGTAAAGAATATAAAAATTTCTAAAAACTTCTAAGTTCTAAATTTTAGAATTCTACAGAATTAAAAAGTTACATGTTATGTATAAAACACATAAAATTTTATATACAGTATATATAAAACTTCCAAAATTTTAATTATTTCCCTTAGCCAGTGTTCCCTTACACCAACACTGTGTTTCATTCTTTCAGTCATTTATTGGCTAAGAATGTCTTTGTGAGTTAGCTTGGGAGAAGTTTCCCATCATTCCCATTATCATTTCTATAAAAAAAAATATATTTTTGTTTCCAGAAAGTCAAATTGGAAGTGAAGTTTTGATTTTTAAAAAATTATTTTAAGTTGAAGCTGTCCCATCTATGCTATTATTTTCATGGGGGGAAAAAAGACTAATATTATTAATCAATGTGTTCTCTGAGTCAGAAAAAAAGGAAAACAGATTGTGAGGGAAGAAGTTCATTACTTTAATACATTTTTTCCAAATGACACAAAGCTGCAATAGGAGCAAGAAGATAAATGAGGACACATGCCCTGGTTCCTTCAGCTTGCTTGCTGTTTGCTCTGCAGTAACCCCAGCAAGGGTGAAGCAATTCACTGTAATTTGAGCTGCCAGTGGCAGAGAGAGGCATTTGTCAACACATTCTACTTCAGACAGTGAGCAGGAGAAAACATGGAATCCCACTGCAACGATGGCTTGTCTTCCCCCAGATGAAGTAGGCAAAGTTTGTCTTCATCCTCTTATTTCACCACTGGGAGCCATTTCCCTGGCCTTGGCCTTAGAACCTTCTGGATTCTGCCTCCTAACTGCCCTGGAATGTTCCATGTGGTCTCACTTCTCCTCCTGCCTTTCCCAGCAAAGGCACAGAGGCACAAAGACCCAGCTTGCATCTCGTAAAATCCAGGACTGAGAGCCAAATGTGGTCACTTTTTCCCATTGTCCACAGTGCCTAGCACAGAGCTGTTCCCACAGCCAGTAGGTACTAACTCCGTGAATGCATGAATGAGGGAGCAGGCGGCTGAGGTAACGCTGCTGCTTTCATCTCCAGTGCCAGGGGTGGCCCTCACGCTGACCTGTCTCATATTAAGACTTTACTTGCTGACAAGAAAAAAAAAAAATGAATTTTACAACTTTCATAAGTATTTACAAGTAAATGGAGATAATTTCTTAATAATCTAAAGGGGGGAAATTTTTAATGGTATAATTTGAGCTCTTAGAGACTAGCAGAGAGGGAGAGAGACATCTGATTTAGTGAGCCTCTTAAATTGTACTATATTATCTGCCACAAACTTCACCTGTTTAGAAAAGTTGACATACCTAAATTCCAAACAGTCCTATTGATAACCTCCCATTAAAAGTACAGGAAAGAGAAGTCCATGTAATAATTACTGCTATCTTTTGTGGAAGAAAAGAAACCTGTTTTTATAAAGGAAAACCTGGTAAACATTATTTACACAGGGCACTCCTGGGTCCTAGGACTGAAAAAACGATATTAATAATTATTATTTATAAAGCTCATAGTACATGCTAGGTACTGTATGTAAAGTGAGACAGAAGGTACTATTCTAAGCCTTTGAAATATGTTATTAAATTTGTATGACCCAACAGTAGATGTTATTTCTAAGGTGAGACTAAAGGTACTATTCTAAGCCTTTGAAATATGTTATTAAATTTGTACGACCCAACAATAGATGTTATTTCCATTTTATTAATGAAGAAATTAAAGTGTAGAAAGAGTAAATGGTATGTACACTAGCAACATGCCCTGTTTTTTACCAAACTCTTACTATTCCTCCAGATTTTAAAGGAAAAATAATATTATCTTACATACTTATATTTTACAAATAGAAATTTGGGTATGAGAACTAGAAGGGTAAGAAAAATTCAATATTCTATTATAGAAGAAAAGATAATAACTAATATCTATTTTAATATTAAGTAGTTTGACACCTAAGGTTTGTGTTCATATACTTACTGTTGGCTGCTCTTTTTTACAATTATTTTCAAGCTGTAAGAAATGGTTCCTATGGCATGGTATCTACTCTGATTAAACACAACGCCAGCCTTGACCAGCCCTGTGTCAAGCGTTGGTCAGCGATGCACGAAGCGGCCAGGCAAGGCCGGCGAGATGTCACCGCTCTGCTCCTAAACCATGGAGGCAGCGTGCACCTGAGGGACGGATTTGGAGTCACGCCGTTGGGGGTAGCTGCTGAGTACGGCCACTGTGATGTGTTGGAACATCTAATCCACAAAGGTTTGTGAAAAGGAATGACACTTTCCTGACTTCTGTCCCACCTCGTGGACTCTCCTTTTCTCCCTTGTCCTCACTGTCTCCTCCCCTCAGTGTAACTGGGCATCAATTCATACTCAGCCCCCTCATGAACCTCCATTAAGTCCTATAAATTGTGGTCTAAAAATCTATAAGCTGAGCCCCAATTGTTTTCCATAGAAATAGCACAAGTTTCACACAGATGGCTCACATTCATCTTGTCTTAAACTGAATTCCTCCTCTTTTCCTAGTCACTGACATAATAATTTTCCTCAACCAGGACTGAAAGATTGGATTTACCTCTCATTTCTCCATCACCGTCTTTCCTAAACCCTAAGTTGCACCATCATATAGCGTCTCTCTTGTCCCCATTTTTGACGTCCATCTGCTATCCTCGTCAGGTCCCTGACATCTTCCCTGGACCAGTGCAAGTATTTTTGAACCATTCTCCAGGTTCCCAGCCTCCCCATTAGAGAATCTATGCTCCATTTTACAACATGGTCCCTCCCCTGAAGGACAGCTACAATAGTGTGAACTACTGAAAAAATCCCTATGACATCATACTGAGTGGTTTCCCAGGCTGGTCATTTACTATGCCTATCCTGGATCCAGCACTCCAGCTACAATAGACTAGCACTATTCCCCAAAACCCCTGGCATTCCCTCTATTTGGTTTTGGTCACATCTTTGCCTTCCTTCCAGCACAATTCAAAGTCAATTTCTTGAAATACCACCTCCCTGATCTTTTCCTAATTCTCCCAACTGATTGTGACACTGCCCTGCTTTATATCCTCCAAGTGCTTTGCACAACTGAACAACCAGGAGTTAATAGACCTGATTTCTAAACTAGTTGGGGCCACCTGCTCCTGGGACCTGATTTCTAAACTGGTTGGGGTCACCTGCTCCCCAGCCTGCTTAGTTGAAAACGGTCATCAGTTTTCTCATCTGCAAATAAAGGCTAGAACCACAGATTCCACAAGGATCCTCTATGGAGAAATGACTAACATTTCTGAGCAAACTTATTTAATTATCAAATAAGTCATGTGAAATAAGCTGTATTATTCCAGTTTAGAGATGCAGAGAAAGAGGAACATAGATGTAAATGTCTTGCCCCAAATTCTCCCAGTATGAAGAAGAGCCACAACTCAAACACAGACCTCTGTCTTCAACGCCATCCCTCCTAGCCTTGACGTCATTTGAATGTCCTACAGTATGTGTTCTGTCATGGTATTTTGTTCCTTTTCCCCTCTAAGCTCCTTAAAGGTAGTCAGACTTACTCATCTCAGAGTCCCACACATTGTCTGCACTTAGAGGGTAGTCAATAAATATTAAACATTTGTTGAATTGAAATAGCATTAACCATTGTTGTTAAGTAGAAACGTCTAATGACCTCTTTTTCTGAAAGAATTTGCCACTCATGAAAATGGAATTGATAGTTTTGCTCATGCTTTTGTGACACAAAATATTTTTTAATTAAATGAAGGATGCTGAGTAACTGTCTATAAAAAATATTGCGATCTTAGATGCTCTGAATTTTGTACCTTTAACGTTCTAACCAGAAAGGCTGACAACAGGTTATTGTAAAGGCCACTATCTTCACAAGGCTGTCGGTTAGCATCATGCCACGCATTTATCCTGCCAGGTGGTGATGTGTTTGCTTTGGCGGATGATGGGGCATCGGTGCTGTTTGAGGCAGCAGGAGGTGGCAATCCCGACTGCATTGCCCTCCTGCTGGAATATGGAGGGAGCGGAAACGTACCTAACAGAGCAGGACACCTTCCTATACACCGGGCTGCCTACGAGGGACATTATCTGTGAGTGATAAATCATAGGGTGATCATTTTAACTTAAAGAAAGAAAATTCATATATATGGCATAATCACAATTCTCTCTCTATATGTGATATACTCCAAAAATTCAGAAAAAAATAGTAAAAATGTTCACAAGTTTTATATTTAGATGCTTAGAACTTGTTGAAGTTTCTTCCTTCTTTTCATATTCTTATAACTTCCACAAAATGAATTTATAGTAATTCTAAAATAAAAAGACATTTTTTTAAAGGAACTAAGTTATAAGTGAGAATTCTACAGAAGCCACCCAAGAGTACCTTTATGTTAAAAAAGTGTTCAACAAAAAGTTTACAGAATTTCTAAAAATGTTGCCCTTGATAAAAGATTAAAATTTATAATTATAATATCACTATTATAATTATTTCATAACATCTCCAGCATATTATAATATAATGTCTACTATGTCAAATCTGTTCTTCAATAGAAAAGTTTCATTATGAGTTTAGATTTCTTTATTCCAAACAAATAGTTGGATCAATTTTTAAATCACAAAATGTGCTATAATGAACACATCAATAGAAGTCTAGAATCACTATATTAAACTACCCAACATGACTAGAAGGTTGCAGTCAATTGAATATATGTCATAAGCTGAAAAACTTTGAAGTAATTAGGATTTACAGTTTATAGTGGCCACATTGGCTAAGTGGCCAATGACGTGTAAGTGATGCTAAGAGACATGTTGTTAAAGTTTATCTGGATTTACTCCCAGTGTTCATAAATTCACACATGATAGCTCTGAATTAGGCATGAGAGATCAAGTTATCCTTGCTTGCGGCTCTCATACATATCTAGTTGGTTAGTCAAGTGCAAAATTTACAACGATTTATCACATGTACTTAGAAACATAAGCTGTGATTTTAATTCAACTGATGGAATAATAAAGACTCTTCTTTTGGCTAATAGTTCAATTGCAAGTTATATGGAAACACAGGATGTATGTGGTCAACATCATAAAAATTGAATGGAGAGTCTTTCCCCCAGTGAATGCCCACCAATCCAAGAATGGATTAATAAACTGTGGTGTATGTATACCTTGGAAAACTATTCAGCCAGTAAAAAAGATGGTGGTTTTACATCTTTCGTATTAATTTGAATGGAGTTGAAATACATTCTTCTTAATAAAGCATCAGAAGAATGGAGAAGCAATAATCCAATGTACTCAATTCTGTTATGAGGACAATTGATGCCAGTACATGGTGTGGGGAAGGGAATGAGGGCGTGGAGAGAGGGAAGGAGGGAAGAGGATGGAGGCCCACAGTGGAGAGACTTTATCCAGCAAATACAAGCAGTGTAACCTGGTTCTTTGTACCATTGATTCCCCAACAATTAAAAAAAAAAAAAAAGAAGAAGATTGCTTAGGAATAAGTGAAAGGGGAATAATTAACAAGAGATCAAGAGGACTAAATTCTAAATCAGCTCTACATCTAACTGTGGGACCTTAGAAAGGTCATTTTACCTCTCTAGATTTCATATTGTTTTTCAGTTAAATGAAGCAATTGGACTAAATGATATCTGAGGTCACTTCCTATGACTCCATGATTCTAATGGTCAAAATTTTGAAACATTTTTCTACGGCATCAGAAAGGCTTACTTTTAGATTTTTTATTACATAGCAGTAGTTTCTTGTAAAAATTGTATTGCCCACAGAAGAACTGGAAAATGGGGAGTGTTCCTGAATGATCCAAAATTCTATGATCTTATTCATATAAGATCCAGCATGTTTCCCAGGAATATTTAGAATAGGAAAGTAAATCAAAACTGAACTAAATCACACTAAACTAAATAGTAGTAGCTTGATGGACAAAGATAAAATGTTTCTAAATAAGGTTATCTAGAGAAATTAAGGGAAACTAAACAAATTGCCTTCACTTGCCTAGGAACAGAGCTGATGTATTCAATTTCTTGATTTTCCTTATGCTATGCAGATATTTGACTTTTTTTTTTTTTTAGTGCACTGAGATATCTTATCCCAGTAACATCCAAACACGCAATTCGGAAAAGTGGGCTAACCCCAATTCACTCAGCAGCAGACGGACAAAATGCACAGTGCCTTGAACTGCTCATTGAAAACGGTTTTGATGTCAATACCCTCCTTGCTGATCACATTTCCCAGAACTATGAAGATGAGAGGAAGACCGCGCTGTATTTTGCCGTTTCTAATAACGACATCCGTTGCACAGAAGTCCTTCTGGCTGCAGGGGCAGACCCAAACCTAGATCCCCTCAATTGTCTCCTGGTGGCAGTGAGGGCCAATAACCATGAACTTGTCCGGCTGCTTCTCTCCCACGGAGCTAACGTCAATTGTTATTTTATGCACGTGAATGACACTCGTTTCCCCAGTGTTATTCAGTATGCCCTCAATGACGAAGTAATGCTGAGACTATTGCTGAATAATGGCTACCATGCGGAAAGGTGCTTTGACTGCACTCATGGGGACATCTTTGGAAATTCATTTGTGTGGTCAGAGATACAGGAAGATGTTCTGCCAGGATGGACATCTTGCGTCATAAAAGATAACCCGGTGAGCTACATCCTTTTCTGCTTCATATTGGGTCACTATCTTAACTCCTGTAACTTTTCCCTATTTTAGAGATGTTACAAGAAAAGAAAAATCAACTCTAATTTAAACATTTTTGTATTCCTGAATTTTCTTTACAATGATATGGGGATATAAGCATAAAGCTAGCCAAAAAGAAAACAGAAAAAAACAAGACATTGCTTATTCTTCTTGAATTGAAAACTGAATGTAGAAGATCATGACAATGTATGCGATTAATCACAGCTATTTGGGGGAATGTTAGGGCTGGGTGGAACAGAGCATGTCTCTTCTGTGTTACATTGACGATGGTCATTCCAGAGCCGGGCATGTGCTTATGTCTTCAAGACGGATAGTTTCGCAGAAACAAGAAGCAACTAATTTTTCATTGTTATTCATTATTAGGAGGGATCTTTTATTTTCTGTGAAAAATAAAGAGTAATTTTTATAACAAAATTATTTATACATGGTATAGTTCAGTGTTATTAATTAAATTGTTTCAATCCTCTCAGTTTTGTGAGTTTATCACAGTTCCTTGGATGAAGCACTTGGTCGGCAGTGTTATTCGGGTACTAATAGATTACATGGATTATGTCCCTCTGTGTACCAAACTGAAGTCCGCACTGGAAGTACAGAGAGAATGGCCAGAAATCCGCCAAATATTAGGTAAGAAACAAGTTTTGCCTACAATTTTTTTTAATTAAAAATGTATGTGGGAGAAGTTTCTTAATGTCTTTTATAATACCTTTTCAGTGCTAATTTACTCTATTTTCAGAATTATCTGGGTTTGTCAAATCATCCTTCACACAACCTCTGTTATAAGACATATTTTTTTGTTTTTCTTGATATTTTCCAACTCTTTAGTTGTATAACGAGTAATAGTGTAGCTATATTAACATTCTGACTAGAATTCATTTTTTGAAAATTATTGTCCATAATATGTAGCCTGCTGTCTCCATGTAGGCAGGGATCTGTCTGTTTTTTTTTTCTTTTCATGTTCTCAAAGCTTAACATAGTGCCTAGTAAACAGCAAATACTTTATCAAGACTTATAGAGTAAATGAATAAATGAGAAGGGATTAAAATTATCCTTTTTGATTTCTTTCTGGTCTTTATTAATAAAATGTTCCATATGAGTATATAAGTGTTTATATATTGGTTTCATAATAGTATTGAGTACACTGGATGTTTTTTTCTTTCCATTCTTGAGATACTTTACTAAGAAGAATGTGTTTCAACTCCATCTAGGTAAACATAAAAGATATGAAGTCTCCATCTTTTTTATGGCAAATAGTATCCCATGTATACATATACTACAATTTGTTAATCCATTCATGGGTTAATGGGCATTTGGGTTGCTTTCATGACTTGACAATTATAAATTGAGCTGCAATAAACATCCTAGCAAGGGGGAGGGGAAATGAGGAGGGAGGGTGATTGGTGGAAGGAAAGAGGGCATTTGGTGGGATCACACCTCATGTGCACACTGCAAAAGTATATTTCAAAATAACTAAGAGTACATTTTAAATGTCTTACCACAAAAAAATAAGTGAGGTAATGGTTATAGTAATCAGTTTGATATAAGTATTCTACATGGTATATCAAATCATCACATTATATACCATAAATATATACAGTTATGATTAAATTGTGTATAAAACCAGCACATTGTACCCCATGACTGCATTAATGTACACAGCTATGATTTAATAAAAAATAAATAAATAAATAAAAAGAAAATGAATATATTTTTAAAGTTTCAATGGGGAGCTGCTTCCAACAACCAGAACTCCCTGGCTGGGGCAGCCCCAGAAGAACTACACAGGGTCACTCCCTACAAAGATCCAGCAACAACAGAGTGATGCCACTGGGGTCTAATCTTGGAGAGACACCTCCCCAACTCTGAAGACAGCCAGAGGCAAAGGTGAAAAACAATCATGAGACAAAAACAACAGAAAATCTCTGGCAATATGAATAATTAGAGTAGATCAACTCCCCCAAGGATCAATGGGGCAGACATAGCACCAGATCCCATGCACAAACAAATAGCTGAGATGTCAGAAATCAAATTCAGGGGCGGCACCTGTGGCTCAAGGAGTAGGGCGCCGGTCGCATATGCCAGAGGTGGCAGGTTCAAACCCAGCCCCGGCCAAAAACCTAAAAAAAAAAAAATCCTAGAAATCGAATTCAGAATCTGGATAGCAAATAAGATTGAATTAGAATTCCAAGCAGTAACCCAAAAGATATCTCAAGAATTCAACAAATTCAAAGACCAAATGACCAAAGATTTTGACACATTGAGACAAGAAGTTGCAGCCCTCAAAGATCTGAGAAACACAGTAGAATCCCTCAGTAACAGAATGGAGCAAGCAGAAGAAAGGATTTCTGACATTGAAGACAAAGCTTTCGAATGCTCCCAAACTCTCAAAGAGGAAGAGAAATAGAGGGCAAAAACAGATCACTCTCTCAGAGAGCTCAGGGATTATTCAAAGAAAACCAATATTCATCTTATAGGGATCCCCGAAAGTGACGAAGTGGCTTCATAAGACACAGAATCTCTTCTCCATGAGATTATGAAGGAGAACTTTCCAGACATGCCAAGAGATTCTGAAATTCAGATAGCAGACAGTTTCAGAACTCCAGCATGATTCAACCCAAATAAGACATCCCCCAGACACATCATAATCAATTTCACTAAAGTTAATGTGAAGGAGAAAATTGTGAAAGCAGCCAGACATAAGAAAACCATCACCTACAAGGGCAAGAACATTAGAACAACTGCAGATCTCTCTGCTGAAACCTTTCAAGCTAGAAGTGGATGTTCATCAACTTTTAATCTCCTAAAACAAAATAACGTTCAACCCAGGATCCTGTACCCAGCTAAACTGAGTTTCATTTATGACGGAGAAATTAAATACTTCAATGACATTCACATGTTGAAGAAATTTGCCATAACTAAACCAGCTCTCCAGGATATTCTCATAGGTATCCTCTGCATACCCATACAAAAACATGGAAGCTAAACAACCTTATGCTGAAGGATAGAAGGGTTATAGACGAGATTAAGAAGGAAATCACCAAATTTTGGGAACAAAACAACAATCAAGACACGAATTACCAGAACCTCTGGGATACTGCAAAGGCAGTCCTAAGACGGAAATTTATAGCTCTGCAAGCCTTCCTCAAGAAAACGGAAAGAGAGGAAGTTAATAACTTAAGGGGACATCTCAAGCAACTGGAGAAGGAAGAACACTCCAACCCCAAACCCAGCAGAAGAAAAGAAAGAACCAAAATCAGAGCAGAATTAAATGAAATTGAAAACAAAAGAATTATACAACAGATCAATAAATCCAAAAGTTGGTTTTTGGAAAAGATCAATAAAATAGATAAACCTTTGGCCAACCTAACCAGGAACAAAAGAGTAAAATCCCTAATTTCATCAATCAGAAACGGTAATGATGAAATAACAACAGACCCCTCAGAAATTCAAAAAATCCTTAACGAATACTACAAGAAACTCTACTCTCAGAAATATGAAAATCTGAAAGAAATTGACCAATATCTGGAAGTACACCACCTACCAAGACTTAGCCAGAATGAAGCGGAAATGTTGAACAGGCCTGTATCAAGTTCTGAAATAGCATCAACTATACAAAATCTCCCTAAAAAGAAAAGCCCAGGACCAGATGGCTTTATGTCAGAATTCTACCAAACCTTTAAAGAAGAACTAGTACCTATATTACTAAACCTCTTCCAAACTATAGAACAAGAAGGAATACCACCCAAGACATCCTCGAAGCTAACATCACCTTGATCCCTAAACCAGGGAAAGACCCAACAAGAAAAGAAAATTATAGACCAATATCACTAATGAATATAGATGCAAAAATATTCAACAAGATTCTAACAAACAGAATCCAGCAACATATCAAACAAATCATACATCATGACCAAGTCGGTTTTATTCCAGGGTCTCAAGGCTGGTTCAACATACGTAAATCTATAAGTATAATTCATAAGTAAATCTATAAGTATAATGGGAAAAGATATTTGTAGGTTATGTCTCCGACAAAGGTTTAATAACCAGAATCCACAGAGAACTCAAACGCATTAGCAAGAAAAGAATAAGGGATCCCATTGCAGGCTGGGCAAAGGACTTGAAGAGAAACTTCTCTGAAGAAGACTGGCGCACAGCCTTCAGACATATGAAAAAATGCTTATCATCTTTAATCATCAGAGAAATGCAAATCAAAACTACTTTGAGATATCATCTAACTCCAGTGAAACTAGGCTACATCACAAAATCCCAAGACCGGAGATGTTGGCATGGATGTGGAGAAAAGGGAATACTTTTGCACTGCTGGTGGGAATGCAAATTAATACATTCCTTTTGGAAAGAGATATGGAGAACACCTAGAGATCTAAAAATAGATCTGCCATTCAATCCTGTAATCCCTCTACTGGGCATATACCCAGAAGACCAAAATCACATCATAACAAAGATATTTGTATCAGAATATTTATTGCAGCCCTATTCATAATTGCTAAGTCATGGAAAAAGCCCAAGTGCCCATCGATCCATGAATGGATTAATGAATTATGGTATAGGCTAAGTGGAGCTCCTGCACGGAGCTGCGCCAGCGCCTTCTGCCTGGGCCCGCGGTGCCAGACACCTGCCAAGTCCGAAGCCAGAGTGCGGCTGAGCCATCAGCACCCAAGATCTCCAAACTGAGTATATGCCAGTTGAAATGGGAACACTGAAGCCAGCAATTTAAGGATTTCACATTTGCTTGCAGTGGAAACGAATGCTCCGAGTCAGGGAAGAACACATGAGTTAGACGAATGAACGTTTCTTAACGGTTAAATGATTCATTATTCATGCTCACCTGTGCTGCTGGTAGTTTCTCTCTGTCCATTCCAAGACAAGATTAAATCTTCTTGTTGTCTCCTTGATATCTTTTAAAGCGGATCCCACCACCTGCAGTTTTCAAGGCAGTGTGATATAGAAGTAAGAGCACTGGAAGTGGCATCAAAGGACTGGCATTTAAATTCAGGCTTTTCTACTTACCGGCTACACAGTGTAAAGAAGTTAGAGTTAGGCGGGGAGGCGGAGCAAGATGGCGCCTGAGTAACAGCTTCCTTGCATCTGGGCACCGTGAGTCTGGGGAGATAGGACTCCAGGCATCTCTGCCTGGTGGGATCTGCCTATCATCACCCCTATGAGCATACAGGGAGTCAGCGAGAGACTTCTGGACCCCAAGAGGAGGACTAAAACAGTGGAAAAATGGCAAATGGTCGCGTGTGTTCAATCCGTCTAAACCCGCCGCAACTTCCACAGGCACGAGAACTTAAAGAGCAAGAGGAAGTGAAAGGAAAATTAGGACAAGGAAACAGATAACAGAAATCACTCATGAGGAAGAATCAGCAGAAAACTCCAGGCAACATGAAGAACCAGTCCAGAACAACCCCACCAAGGGACCATGAGGTAGCTACTGCAGAAGACTCCACCTATACAGAAATGTTAGGAATGACAGAAAGGGAATTTAGAATAAACATGTTGAAAACAATGAAAGAAATGATGGAAACAATGAAGGAAATTGTTAATAAAGTGGAAAATAACCAAAAGGAAATCCAAAAACAGAATCAAATCAGACATGAACGATATGAAGAATATAAAAAGGATATAGCAGAGCTGAAGGAAATGAAACAGTCAATAAGGGAACTTAAAGATGCAATGGAAAGTATCAGCAACAGGTTAGACCATGCAGAAGAAAGAATTTCAGAGGTAGAAGACAAAGTTTTTGAGATAACTCAGATAGTAAAAGAGGCAGAAAAGAAGAGAGAGAAAGCAGAACGTTCACTGTCAAAATTATGGGACTTTATGAAGCGTTCCAACATACGAGTTATAGGAATCCCAGAAGGGGAAGAAGAATGCCCCAGAGGAATGGAAGCCATACTAGAGAATATTATAAAAGAAAATTTCCCAAATATCACCAAAGATTCTGACACACTGCTTTCAGAGGGCTATCGGACCCCATGTCGCCTCAACTCTAACCGAGCTTCTCCAAGACACATTGTGATGAACCTGTCCAAAGTCAAGACAAAAGGAAAGATTCTGCAAGCTGCCAGGAGTAAGCGCCAGTTGACCTACAGGGGCAAATCCATCAGAGTGACCGCAGACTTCTCTAATGAAACTTTCCAAGCAAGAAGACAATGGTCATCTACCTTTAATCTACTTAAACAGAACAATTTCCAGCCCAGAATTCTGTACCCTGCTAAGCTAAGCTTCAAAATTGACGGAGAAATCAAATCATTTACGGATATACAAACATTGAGGAACTTCGCCACAACAAGACCAGCTCTACAGGAAATACTTCAACCAGTTCTGCACACTGACCACCACAATGGATCAGCAGCAAAGAAAGAACTCAGAAATTAAAGGACAGAACCTAACCTCCACACTGATGCAAAAGATAAAACTAAGCAATGGACTCTCACCAAATAAGACGAATAGAATACTACCACACTTATCAATTATCTCAATAAATGTTAATGGCTTGAATTCCCCACTGAAGAGACATAGATTGGCTGACTGGATCAAAAAACACAAGCCATCCATTTGCTGTCTGCAAGAAACACACCTGGCTTGGAAGACAATTAAAGCTCCGAGTCAAGGGTTGGAAGACAATTTTTCAGGCAAATGGAATTCAGAAGAAAAGAGGAGTTGCAATCTTATTTACAGATACATGTGGATTTAAAGCAACTAAAGTCAAAAAATACAAAGATAGTCACTTTATATTGGTCAAGGGAAAACTACAACAAGAAGACATTTCAATTCTAAATATTTATGCACCCAATTTAAATGCTCCCAGATTCTTGAAGCAGAACTTACTCAGTCTGAGCAATATGATATCTGATAATACCATAATAACAGGGGACTTTAACACTCCTCTTACAGAGTTGGACAGATCCTCTAAACAGAAATTAAACAAACATATCAGAGATTTAAATGAGACCCTAGACAACTGTGCTTGATAGACGCATATAGAACACTCCACCCCAAAAATAAAGAATATACATTCTTCTCATCACTCCATGGAACATTCTCCAAAATTGATCATATCCTGGGACACAAAACAAATATCAACAGAATCAAAAGAATTGAAATTTTACCTTGTATCTTCTCAGACCATAAGGCACTAAAGGTGGAACTCAACTCTAACAAAAATGCTCGACCCCACCCAAAGGCATGGAAATTAAACAATCTTCTGTTGAATAACAGATGGGTGAAGGAAGAAATAAAACAGGAAATCATTAACTTCCTTGAGAATAACAACAATGAAGACACAAGTTACCAAAACCTGTGGGATACTGCAAAAGCAGTTTTGAGATGAAAATTCATCACTTTAGATGCCTACATTCGAAAAACAGAAAGAGCGTATCAACAATCTCACAAGAGATCTTATGGAATTGGAAAAAGAAGAACAATCTAAGCCTAAACTCAGTAGAAGAAAAGAAATATCCAAAATCAAATCAGAGATCAATGAAATTGAAAACAAAAGAATCATTCAGAAAATTAATGAAACAAGGAGTTGGTTTTTTGAAAAAATAAATAAAAAAGATAAACCATTGGCCAGACTAACGAGGAATAGAAAAGTAAAATCTCTAGTAACCTCAATCAGAAATGATAAAGGGGAAATAACAACTGATCCCACAGAGATACAAGAGATCATCTCTGAATACTACCAGAAACTCTATGCCCAGACATTTGACAATGTGAGGGAAATGGATCAATATTTGGAATCACACCCTCTCCCTAGACTCAGCCAGGAAGAAATAGAGCTCATGAACAGACAATTTCAAGCACTGAGATCAAAGAAACAATAAAAAATCTTCCAACCAAAAAATGCCGTGGTCCAGATGGCTTCACTCCAGAATTCTATCAAACCTTCAAGGAAGAGCTTATTCCTGTACTGCAGAAATTATTCCAAAAAATTGAGGAAGAAGGAATCTTCCCCAACACATTCTATGAAGCAAACATCACCCTGATACCAAAACCAGGAAAAGACCAAAACAAAAAGGAGAATTTCAGACCAATCGCACTCATGAATATAGACGCAAAAATTCTCAACAAAATCCTAGCCAACAGATTACAGCTTATCATCAAAAAAGTCATTCATCATGATCAAGTAGGCTTCATCCCAGGGATGCGAGGCTGGTTTAACATATGCAAGTCCATAAACGTTATCCACCATATTAACAGAGGCAAAAATAAAGACCACATGATCCTCTCAAGAGATGCAGAAAAAGCATTTGATAAAATCCAGCATCCTTTTCTAATTAGAACACTGAAGAGTAGAGGCATAGGTGGCACATTTCTAAAACTGATTGAAGCTATCTATGACAAACCCACAGCCAATATTTTACTGAATGGAGTAAAACTGAAAGCTTTTCCTCTTAGAACTGGAACCAGACAAGGTTGTCCTCTGTCACCTTTACTATTCAACGTAGTGCTGGAAGTTCTAGCCAATACAATTAGGCAAGACAAGGAAATAAAGGGAATCCAAATGGGAGCAGAGGAGTTCAAACTCTCCCTCTTTGCTGACGACATGATCTTATACTTAGAGAACCCCAAAGACTCAACCACAAGACTCCTAGAAGTCATCAAAAAATACAGTAATGTTTCAGGATATAAAATCAATGTCCACAAGTCAGTAGCCTTTGTGTACACCAATAACAGTCAAGATGAGAAGCTAATTAAGGACACAACTCCCTTCACCATAGTTTCAAAGAAAATGAAATACCTAGGAATATACCTAACGAAGGAGGTGAAAGACCTCTGTAAAGAAAACCATGAAATCCTCAGAAAGGAAATAGCAGAGGATATTAACAAATGGAAGAACATACCATGCTCATGGTTGGGAAGAATCATCATTGTTAAAATGTCTATACTTCCCAAAGCAATCTACCTATGCAATGCCATTCCTATCAAAATACCAACATCGTACTCTCAACATCTGCGTTTTGTATGGAACTGGAAAAAAACCCGTATAGCTAAGGCAGTTCTCAGTAATAAAAATAAAGCTAGGGGCATCAGCATACCAGATTTTAGTCTGTACTACAAAGCCATAGTGGTCAAGACACCATGGTACTGGCACAAAAACAGAGACATAGACACTTGGAATCAAATTGAAAACCAAGAAATGAAACTAACATCTTACAACCACCTAATCTTCCATAAACCAAACAAGAACATACCTTGGGGGAAAGACTCCCTATTCAATAAATGGTGTTGGGAGAACTGGATGTCTACATGTAAAAGACTGAAACTGGACCCACACCTTTCCCCACTCACAAAAATTGATTCAAGATGGATAAAGGACTTAAATTTAAGGCATGAAACAATAAAAATCCTCAAAGAAAGCATAGGAAAAACACTGGAAGATATTGGCCTGGGGAAAGACTTCATGAAGAAGACTGCCATGGCAATTGCAACAACAACAAAAATAAACAAATGGGACTTCATTAAACTGAAAAGCTTCTGTACAGCTAAGGAGACAATAACCAAAGCAAAGAGACAACCTACACAATGGGAAAGGATATTTGCATATTTTCAATCAGACAAAAGCTTGATAACTAGGATCTATAGAGAACTCAATTTAATGCACATGAAAAAAGCCAACAATCCCTTATATCAATGGGCAAGAGACATGAATAGAACTTTCTCTAAAGACGACAGACGAATGGCTAACAAACACATGAAAAAATGTTCATCATCTCTATATATTAGAGAAATGCAAATCAAAACAACCCTGAGATATCATCTAACCCTAGTGAGAATGGCCCACATCACAAAATCTCAAAACTGCAGATGCTGGCGTGGATGTGGAGAGAAGGGAACACTTTTACACTGCTGGTGGGACTGCAAACTAGTACAACCTTTCTGGAAGGAAGTATGGAGAAACCTCAAAGCACTCAAGTTAGACCTCCCATTTGATCCTGCAATCCCATTACTTGGCATCTACCCAGAAGGAAAAAAATCCTTTTATCATAAGGACACTTGTACTATACTGTTTATTGCAGCTCAATTTACAATTGCCAAAATGTGGAAACAGCCTAAATGCCCACCAACCCAGGAATGGATTAACAAGCTGTGGTATATGTATACCATGGAATACTATTCAGCTATTAAAAAAAATGGAGACTTTACATCCTTCGTATTAACCTGGATGGAAGTTGAAGACATTATTCTTAGTAAAGCATCACAAGAATGGAGAAGCATGAATCCTATGTACTCAATTTTGATATGAGGACAATTAATGACAATTATGGTTATGGGGGGGAAGCAGAAAGAGGGATGGAGGGAGGGGGGTGGGGCCTTAGTGTGTGTCACACTTTATGGGGGCAAGACACGATTGCAAGAGGGACTTTACCTAACAATTGCAATCAGTGTAATTGGCTTATTGTACCCTCAATGAATCCCCAACAATGAAAAAAAAATAAGAAAAAAAAAATAAAAATAAAAAATAATATAAATTATGGTATATGTACACCATGCAATATTATGCAGCCTTAAAGAAAGATGGAGACTTTACCTCTTTCATGTTTACATGGATGGAGCTAGAACATATTGTTCTCAGTGAAGTGTCTCAAGAATGAAAGAAAAAGTACCCAGTGTACTCACCCTTATTATGAAACTAATGTAGGACCTTCACATGAAACCTATAACCCAGTTACAACCTAAGAATAGGGAGAAGGGGAAAAGGGAGGGGAGGGAAGGGGGAGGTAGGTGGAGCGAGGGGGATTAATGGGATTACACCTGAGGTGCATCTTACAAGGGTACATGTGAAACTTAGTAAATGTGGAATGTAAAGGTCTCAGCAAAATAACTAAGAAAATGCCAGGAAAGCTATGTTAACTAGTGTGATGAAAATGTGTCAAACGGTCTATGAACCAAGTGTATGGTGCCCCGTGATCATACTAATGTACACGGCTATGATTTAATTAAAAAAAAATTATACACCATGACTAAGTTGGATTTATCACACGGCTGGTTCAACATACGTAAATCTATAAATGTAATTCAGCACATAAACAAATTAAAAAATAAAGACCATATGATTCTCTCTATTGATGCAGAAGAAGCTTTTGGTAATATCCAGCATCCCTTCATGATGAGAACACTTAAGAAAATCGGTATGGAAGGGACATTTCTTAAACTGATAGAGGCCATCTACAGCAAACCCACAGCCAATATCGTAGTGAATGGAGTTAAATTGAAATCATTTCCACTTAGATCAGGAACCAGGCAAGGTTGCCCATTGTCTCCATTGCTCTTTAACATTGTAATGGAAGTTTTAGCCATTGCAATTAGGGAAGAAAAGGCGATCAAGGGTATCCACATAGGGTCAGAAGAGATCAAACTTTCACTCTTCACAGATGATATGATCGTATATCTGGAAAACACTAGGGATTCTACTACAAAACTTTTAGAAGTGATCAAGGAATATAGCAATGTCTCAGGCTACAAAATCAACACCCATAAATCTGTAGCCTTTATATATACCAACAATAACCAAGCCAGAAAAACAGTCAAGGATTCTATTCCTTTCACAGTAGTGCCAAAGAAGATGAAATATATATACCTATCAAAGGACATGAAAGATCTCTATAAAGAGAACTATGAAACTTTAAGAAAAGAAATAGCTAAAGATGTTAACAAATGGAAAAACATACCATGATCATGGCTGGGAAGAATCAACGTTGCTAAAATGTCTATACTACCCAAAGCAATATGTAATTTTAATTAAAGCTCCATTGTCATATTTTAAAGATCTTGAAAAAATAATACTTCGTTTTATATGGAATCAGAAAAAACCTCAAATAGCCAAAACATTACTCAACAATAAAAACACAGCAGGAGGAATCACGCTACCAGACCTGAGACTGTACTATAAATCGATAGTGATCAAAACAGCATGATATTGGCACAAAAACAGAGAAGTAGATGTCTGGAACAGAATAGAGAACCAAGAGATGAATCCAGCTACTTACCGTTATTTGATCTTTGACAAGCCAATTAAAAACATTCAGTGGGGAAAAGACTCCCTATTTAACAAATGGTGCTGGGTGAACTGGCTGGCAACCTGTAGAAGACTGAAACTGGACCCACACCTTTCACCATTAACTAAGATAGACTCTCACTGGATAAAAGATTTAAACTCAAGACATGAAACTATAAAAATACTTGAAGAAAGTGCAGGGAAAACTCTTGAAGGAATCAGCCTGGGTGAATATTTTATGAGGAGGACTCCTCAGGCAATTGAAGCACTATCAACAATACACTACTGGGACCTGATCAAACTAAAAAGCTTCTGCAAGAAGCCAAGAACATAGTAAGTAAAGCAAGCAGACAGCCCTCAGAATGGGAGAAAATATTTGCAAGTTATACCTCCAATAAAGGTCTAATAACCAGAATCCACAGAGAACTCAAATGTATAAGCAAGAAAAGAACACGTGATCCCATCTCAGGGTGGGCAAGGGATGTGAAGAGAAACTTCTCTAAAGAAGACAGATGCACGATCTACAAACACATGAAAAGAAGCTCATCATCCTTAATCATCAGAGAAATGCAAATCAAAACTACTTTGAGATATCATCTAACCCCAGTAAGAGTAGCCCACATAACAAAATCCCAAAACCGGAGATGTTGGCGTGGATGTGGAGAAAAGGGCACACTTCTACACTGCTGGTGGGAATGCGCACTAATACGTTCCTTCTGGAAGGACATTTGGAGAATACTTAGAGACCTAAAACTAGACCTGCCATTCGATCCTATAATTCCTTTACTAGGTTTATACCCAGAAGACCAAAAATCACAATATAACAAAGACATCTGTACCAGAATGTTTATTGCAGCCCAATTCATAATTGCTAAGTCATGGAAGAAGCCCAAGTGCCCATCAACCCACAAATGGACCAGCAAATTGTGGTACATGTATACCATGGAATATTATGCAGCCTTAAAGAAAGATGGAGACTTTACCTCTTTCATGCTTACATGGATGGAGGTGGAACATATTCTTCTTAGCAAAGTATCTCAGGAATGGAAGAAAAAGTATCCAATGTACTCAGCCCTACTATGAAGCTAAATTATAGCTTTCACATGAAGGCTATAACCCAACTATAGCACAAGACTATGGGGAAGGGCCAAGGAATGGGTGGGGCCACACCTATGGTGCATCTTAGAATGGGTACAGTGAAACTTACTAAATGCAGAATACAAATGTAAGGCTATGTTGAACAGCTTGATGAGAATATTTCAGATTGTATATGAAACCAGCACATTGTACCCCTTGATCGTACTAATGTATGCAGCTATGATTTAACAATAAAAAAAAATTATAAAAAAATAAATAAAAATTTCAATGAAAGTACATTTTAAATTACTCCAAATGCAATAGAAACTAGGAAAAAAATCATAGATTGGAGAGATTTTTATCTTTCAAACTACAAGTTTGGGAAAATAAACTTTTGAAACCTACTTGGACATCAGTGACATGGAAGGAGCCTAAAAAAATCAAAGAACCTTATATGACATTTAGATAACATTCACTCTTGATATACTTAAATTGGCCTTCCCCTGGAAGGAGTGCTATAATAAAATAGACTTGTGGCAACTAAAACTAGAATCTTAGAGAATCTAATAAATAATGTAGCATTGTGTGCCTAGAAATTGAGTTCTAGGGTCAGATAGCCCTAAATAGGTGGGGTACAGTTCCAGCCACACCTAAGAGTAATATTTCTGGGCTATAGAGTGAAAACAAAATTCAGGGCTATCTTCATTGAAACAAGCAACAGTTTATTGTTATCATTTTTGCTTTTCTAAAGGGTAGAGGGCTTTTTCTTGTAAAAAGACCAAGATAGTCATACTAGCTGTGTGACTTTGAGCAAGTTATTTATCCTTTTTATACTTACATTTTTTTCATTGCAAAATGGAGCTAGAATTTTATTTACCTCAAAAGGATATTGTGGGTATTTAAAAAAAAAAAATACCTAGGCTGGGCGTGGTGTCTCATGCCTGTAATCCTAGTGCTCTGGGAGGTAGGCAGATGGCCTGAAGTCCCAAGTTCGAGACCAGCCTTAGCTAGAGTGAGACCTCACCTCTAAAAATAGCCAGGAATTGTGGTGGGCGTCTGTCATCCCAGCTATTCTCTTACCTGATAAGAGAATAACTCAGGTAAGAGAATAGCTTGAGCCCAGAGTCTGAGATTGCTGTGAGCTATTATGCCATGACACTCTACCAGGGACAAAAAATGTTTATGTTTCACTCAATAAATAAATAAATAAATAAATAGGGTGGCGCCTGTGGCTCAGTGGGAACGGTGCTGACCCCATACATGGAGGGTGGCAGGTTCGAACCCATCCCTGGCCAAACTGCAACAAAAAAATAGCCAGGCGTTGTGGCAGGCGCCTGTAGTCCCAGCTACTCAGGAGGTTGAGGCAAGAGAATCGCCTAAGCCCAAGAGCTGGAGGTTGCTGTGAGCTGTGATGCCAAGGCATTCTACCAAGGTGACAAAGTGAGACTGTCTCAAGGAAGGAAGGAAGGAAGGAAAGAAGGAGGGAAGGAAGGAAGAAAGGCTTGTTACATGCTTAGCATATTGTCTATAATTAAAAATGGTTAATAAATTAGGCCAAAGGACATGAGAAAAATTATAAAAGACATGAAAAGGCAAAATGAGTTGAAATTAGAAAAATTTAGAAATGAGGTAACAGAACTAAAAATTAGAGATAAAAAGAAAAAATTAATTTCAAATATGAAGACTGAACTAGAATGAAAATAAGAATTAGTAGCACAGCAGATAATATCTTGACAGAAATAAAGGAAGAAAAGGAAGAAAATTTTTTAGATCAAAAGAAATGAAGCAATATATAAAAGGAATTTATGGATAGTGACAAATATTAAAGACAGAAAATGGAAGGTTAATATTTGAGTAACAGTAGTCCGTGAAAAGGAACAAATCCAATAATCTAAATTTTAAGAAACATTTTCTGTATAAAAAAGAAAAGTTTGATACTACATGTTACAAATTACTATATCCTTTGGGTGTGTAGGTAAAAAAAAAACAAATGAGTTATGGGAGAAAAAAATGATTATTATTAAATCTTTTACCAACAATACTTTATGCAAAAATAAGATAGAGTAACATATTTAAGACCACCCATGGAAGGATGATGTGAGCCAAGGATAAATACAGAGCAAAACTGACTTTCAATTATCAATGCAGGCAAATTGCTGTCATAGTGGGAGAACTTAGGAAATCTCATTTCTCTAATTGTTTTCTGAAGGATCCACTATGAGTGACCTTTACACAACTCACAATAATTGGAGAGATAACAACTTAAGGACTTGTATTAAACAGAATTAGCATTAAACAGAATACAAAGATTAAATGAGACTTGAAAGGAATAAAACATACTATGTAATGGTTATATGCTTTGATAAAGTACATATGGCACAAGTATGTATTTTTAAATATTGGTAAATAAAATAAGTCATATTTAATAATAAAGTACATATTTATTTTCAAATATTTTAAGATACCAATGTGGTCATAATGTTCATGTTATTCTGAGAATTATATGTGTTTAATAAATGAACAATTAAGTAATATTTCAATATCATTCTTTGTATCCTTGACACCCGAGATTTTCAGTGTAGAAGAAAGTATAGATGTAATACAAAGAGCTTAAAGAAAAATCCTGTAGTCCTCAATTCAAACTAGAAGTATTAATACAAACTCCCAACCTATTTTACTTTGAAAATGTGTGGATACATATGTGCTACGTTTTGTGTCTATCTGTCTATCTCTCTTCAGAAAAAGCTTAGAATAATGATGAACCCAGTCACAATGAGTGTCCCTAGGACTCAGATTTTGGCCTGGAAACAGTATTTTCTACAAAAAGAAGCAAAAGTTTTTCAAAGAAATAATTTATTTCATACCTAGGGAAGGAAATGTACAAGATAAACATTTGGATACCAAATAGTGAAGAAACTTTAAATACTTCAAGAATTATCTCAAAAGAATTCAGGAGCCAAAGATGGGACAATTTAAGATTCAATAGGGTGATTATTTCAGTGAGTTGAAACCTATCCAATATACTTATATGAGAACTGGTCAGCTACAGAGAAAAATAGAAAATCAATTTATTATTTGAAAAATGGATTAAAGAAAGATTTAAGCAATTGTTCTACCTTGCCTATATGATTTGTGCCATTAGTAACAAAAGAGTAGATGAACAAAAGCATCTCTTAATAAAAATGCTCCAAATAATAAATGAAAAAGAAATTACATACCTGTAATTAGATGTCACCATTTTGTAGCTCCCAGAACCTCTGTAAGTTGACCACCCCAGGGTTTATCTCCAGTAAACTAAAGGATATAATTACTGAACATCAACTACTGCTAATATCACATTCTGTGGCCTCCAGTGAAAGGACACCACTCCAGTTACAGTTGGTCAGAGAAATCAAACTTAAATCTGATCAAGTCCCTGGATCCAACTATCAATTTGTAAAAAACAGAGAAGACAGTGCAACTGCACTACAAAAATATAATTAGTAAAATTCAGGCTTTAGGAAAGTATAGGACATTCGGGTTCTTCAAAAATGAATTGAAAGGACAAGAGGAGAATGAAGAGAAGAACCTGCAGATTAAAAAATATTTAAAGAATATATCAAAATTTTCTAAGAAATGTTGTCAATAGTATAACAAGGGGGCTCAGCACTCGTAGCACAGTGGTTACGGCGCCAGCCACGTACACTGAGGGTGGCGGGTTCAAACCCAGCCTGGGCCAGCTGAACAACTGCAACAAAATATAGTCAGGTGTTGTGGTGGGCACCTGTAGTCCCAGCTATTTGGGAGGCTGAGGCAAGAGAATGGATTAAGCCCAAGAGTTTGAGGGGAGCTGTGACGCCATAGCACTCTACCAAGGATAAGACAGTGAGACTCTGTATCTTAAGAAAAAAAAAGATAAAAAATATTGTATAACATGGGGATAGTACACTTATATAATGAAACACTGAAGGAAGTGTTTGGTATACAAGTCAGAATATATTAAATAGTTACTTATGGGGGAAGGAAAGGGTGAAGATTGGGTGGATTGTGGAGGAAATTCTAGGGTATCTGCCAATGTTCAATTTTATGACCTTGGAGATAACTAAATATGTTCACCTAATTACTTATAATGACTTAGAAAACTATACATCTGTGTAGTTTCTCTATCTGTATTTTATTTTGCAAAGAAAAAGTTAAAACAGTTTGGAGATTGTAATAAGGAAAAAACTCAAAGGTGTAATTAGATAAATTGATTTATAAAATTTATACACAGATCAGGCAAGGATTTGAACCCTTGGCTGTCTTACTTCAAAACACAGGCTCTTTCTGTGACACCACTGAACTCCCTACCATAGAAAGAAGAGATTTCACTTCTAAATGGGAATTAATTGTCCACATGCAAAAGAAACGCTAATTGTAATGACCTTGGAAAGGCAGTCCAAATACGAATAAAACCGGGAGGTTTTTTGTTGTTTCCAACATTGCCAACCAGATTGGAAGCCAGTTTATTGCTGTGAGCATGTCAGGATTCCTCTAGGTACATGTATGACAGAGTCTTTGTTAGGGGAAAAAAATAAAATACTATTTTTTTTTTAAAGGTGAATTTTTTTTCCTACCTATTTTGGTAATAATAATGTTGCCTTGGCAAGATGGCTGACTGAAGCCAGCTTTCCACAGAGGCTCCCGTCCAGAAGGAGAGTTAAAGGACAGAAATTTAGCAAGTAACCTGGTGGATTAGAGCTGCACCAAGAGAGAAGGTTGAAGAACACACATCAACCCTGCTGAGGTGAGCTGCGACCCCAAGGATAAGAACAAAAGGTACAAAATCCATCACCAAGTGGACGGGAGTCCCCTCCCCCATGAGAATGGCTCAGAGTGCCCCACAAACAAACGAGCAGAGTTCAAAGGTCCTCCAACTACACTCCACGGGAGAGACCCTGTGAAACCTGGACCTACCTCCCCTACTAGGGTGCCACGGTGTTCTCCTGCCATGCATAAAACTGTATAAAACTGTATATATTCTCCACCTGCAACTCTGAGCTTCCAGCATTTTCCTCTACTCTCACTCAGAGGTCTGGAGGCCTGTTCCTCAGGAGTCCAGATTCTTGGGTGATTTCTCTAGGGGTGTGGACAGGGCATAAACTGAAGCTGGTCAGTGCTGACTCTGGGGCATGGGAGTGAGGAGAGGACGGTTGGCTGAAAGGGATCCACACTGGAGTGGCGGTGTCCCAAGGCGCAGAGCAGCAGCCATCTTTTGGCAACAATAGGGCTCATTCACAGATATTCTGAAGCCACACTCTCTGTCTCCCTGGGGAACCAGAGTAGGCTGGGCATCTACTCAGGTGGCAATCACCACAAAACAGATCTGGGACGGAAACGCAGGCCCCAGAGTAAAAGGTTTGCCTGAGGCGGTACCGCCCTGGGTGGAACACAGTGACTAGAAACACATGCACAGAGCCGGGAAGTTCCCAGGGCGGGGCTGACCCAGAAGACTGCTTTACTGCCTAAGACGCACCCGGCCCTCAGGGGATCGTCAGCCTATAGACAAAGGAAGACAGGAGGCTAGAACTGACAGGTAATCGAAAACAAACCTGCAGGAGCAAAGACAGGGCCTGAGGCGTAGGCTCTGAGAACTCAAAACAGCTTGTCTTCTGCAGGGGAATTTAGCAGGAACAGAAACAAATTCCTGCAAAGTTGTTCTGTTCTGTTCTGTCAGTAACATCAATCAGGAGCGGGGCTGGAACTGAATGAACACCCTCCAACCTTCATCAAATGCCTGAGGCTGTCAGGCCTCACCTCCCCCTGCCAGATAGAGGCAGAGCGCAGTGGCCTGGCTGAGCAGAAATAGATTTCCTTGTGATTCAGGCAGGTGCAACCCCCTGGAGTATTTGTTCACTATAGGCAACTGGGTCAAAGCCCTGCAGAACTATCAGTGACTGGTTGTGACAGAGGTGCAAGGTGAGGAAGGAGACATCAACCTTCCCAGACTGATCTATTTGCTGGGCAGGTCCTCCTGACTCCATGGAGCACTGGAGCAAGCCCTATCTGAGTAGTCACCAGACCCCTGCGATCCAGTTGCAAGAGACCTTTTAAACTCTCCCACCTGAGACAGGGGATGACTGAGACAATTGATTTGGACCTTTTGAACTGAGCCAATCACACTAGGACTATTCAGGTGGTGCCCTGGGTATGTGGTTGTAGGAAGGTTTGATTTTCCTTTTCCAATTATCGCCTGTGGGGGGTGGGGGACTTAATTGCTGGTATTTCTCCACAGCTGAGACTTCAACCCAGAATAACTGTTTTACTACAGTCGAACAGAGACCAGCTGAAAACAAGACAGAACCATATAGCCCTACCACACCAAACAGGTCCCCAGTTTCTCAGGCCATAGCACTATACAGGTCCTCGACAAAGCTCCAGGGGAAAAATAAAATGGTGTAAAACAATCATGGGGCGGAATGAGTGGAAAAACTCTGGTAACATGAATAAGCAGAATAGATCAACCCCCCCCCCCCAAAGGAAAGATATGGCAGATGTAACTGAAGCTCCCATTCATAAACAGCTGGCCAAGATGTCAGAAATCGAATTCAGAATTTGGATTGCAAACAAGATTAATAAAAGGGAGGAAAATTTGAAATTAGAAATTCGAGCAGCAATTCAAAAGTTGAAATTAGAAATTCAAGGAGAAATTGAAAAGTTGTCTCAAGAATTTAAAGAATTTAAAGGCAAAACCACCAAAGATTTTGATGCACTGAAGCAAGAATTTACAGCCCTCAAAGATCTGAAAAATACAGTAGAATCCCTCAGTAACAGAGTGGAGCAAGCAGAGGAAAAGATTTCTGACATTGAAGACAAAGCCTTTGAACGCTCACAAACTCTCAAAGAGGAAGAGAAATGGAGAGCAAAAATGGATCATTCTCTCAGAGAGCTCTGGGATAATTCGAAAAAGGCTACTATCCACCTCATTGGAATCCCTGAAAGTGATGAAGTGGCCTCGCAAGGCACAGAGGCCCTTCTCCATGAAATTATGAAAGAGAATTTTCCAGACATGCCAAGAGATTCTGAAATTCAGATAGCAGACAGTTTGAGAACCCAAGCACGACTCAAACAGAATAAGACATCCTCCAAGGTATATCATAAATAACTTCACTAAAGTTAATATGAAGGAGAACATTCTGAAAGCAGCCGGATGTAAGAAATCCATTACTTACAAAGGGAAGAATATTAGAATGACTGCAGATCTCTCTGCTGAAACATTTCAAGCCAGAAGAGGGTGGTCATCGACTTTTAATCTCCTAAAGCAAAATAACTTTCAACCCCGATCCTGTATCCAGCTAAACTGAGTTTCATTTATGATGGAGAAATTAAATACTTTAATGACATTCATATGTTGAAGAAATTTGCCATGACCAAACCAGCTCTTCAGGATATTTTCAGAGCTATCCTCCATAATGACCAGCCCAATCCTCTACCACAAAAGAAAACTCCTCAGAAACTTTTGATCAAACTCCAATTTCCACAGTGGCGAAAGGATTAAAAATGTCCACTGGACTTTCGAAAAACTTGATACCCCAAATTTTACCAGACTTATCAATATTCTCCATTAATGTGAATGGCTTAAACTGTCCTCTAAAGAGGCACAGGTTAGCTGACTGGATACAAAAACTCAGGCCAAATATTTGTTGCATACAAGAGTCAGATCTTACCTTAAAAGACAAATATAGACTCAGGGTGAAAGGATGGTCATCCATATTTCAGGCAAATGGTAATCAGAAAAAAGCAGGTATTGCAATTCTATTTGCACATACAATAGACTTTACACCAACAAAAGTAAGGAAGAATAAGGATGGTCACTTCATATTTGTTAAGGGTAATACTCAATATGATGAGATTTCAATTATTAATATCTATGCACCCAACCAGAATGCACCTCAATTTATAAGAGAAACTCTAACAGACATGAGCAACTTGATTTCCTCCAGCTCCATAATAGTCGGCGATTTCAACACTCCTTTAGCAGTGTTGGGTCAATCCTCCAATAAGAAGCTGAGCAAAGAAATTTTAGATTTAAACCTAACCATCCAACATTTGGATTTAGCAGACATCTACAGAACATTTCATCCCAAAAAAAACTGAATACACATACTTCTCACAGAACATACTCCAAAATCGATCTCACCTTAGGTCACAAGTCTACCTCAGTAAATTTAAAGGAATAGAAATTATTCCTTGCATCTTCTCGGACCACCATGGAATAAAAGTTGAACACAGTAACAACAGGAATCTGCATACTCATACAAAAACATGGAAGTTAAATAACCATATGCTGAATGATAGTTGGGTCAGAGATGAGATTAAGAAGGAAATTGCCGAATTTTTGGAACAAAACAACAATGAAGACACGAATTATCAGAACCTCTGGGATACCGCAAAGGCAGTCCTAAGAGGGAAATTTATAGCACTGCAAACCTTCCTCAAAAGAATGGAAAGAGAGGAAGTTAACAACTTAATGGGACATCTAAAGCAACTGGAAAAGGAAGAACATTCCAACCCCAAACCCAGTAGAAGAAAATAACCAAAATTAGAGCAGAATTAAATGAAATTGAAAACAAAAGAATTATACAACAGATCTATAAATCAAAAAGTTGATTTTTTGAAAAGATTATTAAAATAGATAAGCCTTTGGCTAACCTAACCAGGAAAAAAAGAGCAAAATCTCTAATCTCATCAATCAGAAATGACAAAGACGAAATCACAACAGACTCCTCAGAAATTCAAAAAATTCTTAATGAATATTACAAGAAACTTTATTCTCTGAAATATGACAATCTGAAGGAAACTGACCAATACTTGGAAGCACGTCACCTTCAAAGACTTAACCAGAATCAAGTGGAAATGTTGAACAGGCCCATATCAAGTTCTGAAATAGCATCAACCATACAAAACCAAAAAGAAAAGCCCGGGAACAGATGGCTTCACGTCAGAATTCTGCCAAACCTTTAAAGAGGAATTAGTACCTATATTACTCAACCTGTTCCAAAATGTAGAATAAGAAGGAAGACTACCTAACACGTTCTATGAAGCAAACATCACCCTGATTCCCAAACCAGGAAAAGACCCAAGAAAAGAAAATTATAGACCAATATCACTAATGAATATAGATGCAAAAATATTCAACGAGATCCTAACAAACAGAATCCGGCAACACATCAAACAAATTATACTCATGACCAAGTTGGTTTTATCCCAGGGTCTCAAGGCTGGTTCAATATACATAAATCTATAAGTATAATTCAGCACATAAACAAATTAAAAAGCAAAGATCATATGATTCTCTCAATTGATGCAGGAAAATGCTTTTGATAATATCCAGCCTCCCTTCATGATCAGAACACTTAAGAAAATGGGGACATTTCTTAAACTGATAGAGACCATCTACAGCAAACCCACAGCCAATATTGTATTGAAGGGAGTTAAACTGAAATCATTTCCACTCAGATCAGGAACCAGACAAGGCTGCCCATTGTCTCCACTGCTCTTTAACATTGTAATGGAAGTTTTAGCCACTGCAATTAGGGGAGAAAAGGCGATCAAGGGTATCCATAGGTATCCATATAGGTCAGAAAAGATCAAACTTTCGCTCTTCACATATGCTATGATTGTATATCTGGAAAACACCAGGGATTCTACTACAAAACTCTTAGAAGTGATGAAGGAATACAGCAGCATCTCAGGTTACAAAATCAACATTCATAAATCAGTAGCCTTTATATATACCAACAATAGTCAAGCTGAAAAAACAGTTAAGGACTCTATCCCATTCACAGTAGTGGCAAAGAAGATGAAATATTTGGGAGTTTAACAAAGGACGTGAAAGATCTATATAAAGAGAACTATGAAATTCTAAGAAAAGAAATAGCTGAAAATGTTAACAAATGGAAACACATACCATGCTCATGGCTGGGAATAATCAAAATTGTTAAAATGTCCATACTACCCAAAGCAATATACAATTTTAATGCAATCCGTATTAAAGCTCCACTGTCATACTTTAAAGATCTTGAAAAAACAATACTTCGTTTTATATGGAATCAGAAAAAACCTCGAATAGCCAAGACATTACTCAGAAATAAAAACAAAGCAGGAGGAATCATGCTACCAGACCTCAGACTATACTATAAATCAATAGTGATCAAAACAGCATGGTATTGGCACGAAAACAGAAAAGTAGATGTCTGGAACAGAATAGCGAACCAAGAGATGAATCCAGCTACTTACCGTTATTTGATCTTTGACAAGCCAATTAAAAACATTCAGTGGGGAAAAGATTCCCTATTTAACAAATGGTGCTGGGTGAACTGGCTGGCAACCTGTAGAAGACTGAAACTGGACCCACACCTTTCACCATTAACTAAGATAGATTCTCATTGGATTAAAGATTTAAACTTAAGACATGAAACTATAAAATACTAGAAGAGAGTGCAGAGAAAACCCTTGAAGAAATCGGTCTGGGTGAGTATTTTATGAGGAGGACCCCCTGGGCAATTGAAGCAGCTTCAAAAATACACTACTGGGACCTGATTAAACTAAAAAGCTTCTGCACAGCCACGAACACAGTAAGTAAAGCAAGCAAACAGCCATCAGAATGGGAGACGATATTTGCAGGTTATGTCTCCAACAAAGGTTTAATAACCAGAATCCACAGAGAACTCAAACGTACAAGCAAGAAAAGAACAAGTGATCCCATCGCATGCTGGGCAAGGGACTTGAAGAGAAACTTCTCTGAAGAAGACAGGCGTACAGACTACAGATATATGAAAAAATGCTCATCACCTTTAATCATCAGAGAAATGCAAATCAAAACTACTTTGAGATATCATCTAACTCTAGTAAGATTAACCCATATCACAAAATCCCAAGACCAGAGATGTTGGCGTGGATGTGGAGAAAAGGGAAAACTTCTACACTGCTGGTGGGAATGCAAATTAATACATTCCTTTTGGAAAGATGTTTGGAGAACACTTAGAGATCTAAAAATAGATCTGCCATTCATTCCTATAATTCCTCTACTAGGCATATACCCAGAAAACCAAAAATCACATCATAACAAAGATATTTGTACCAGAATGTTTATTGCAGCCCAATTCATAATTGCAAAGCCATGGAAAAAGCCCAAATGCCCATCGATCCATGAATGGATTAATAAATTGTGGTATATGTACACCATGGAATATTATGCAGCCTTAAAGAAAGATGGAGACTTTACCTCTTTCATGTTTACATGGATGGAGCTGGAACATATTCTTCTTAGTAAAGTATCTCAAGAATATAAGAAAAAGTATCCAATGTACTCAGCCCTACTATGAAACTAATTTATGGCTTTCACATGAAAGCTATAACCCAGTTATAACCTAAGAATAGGGGGAAGGGGGATAGGGAGGGGAGGCAGGAGCGAGGTGGACAGAGGGAGGGTGATTGGTGGGATTACACCTGCGGTGCATCTTACAAGGGTATATATGAAACTTAGTAAATGTAGAATGTAAATGTCTTAACACAATAACTAAGAAAATGCCAGGAAGGCTAGGTTAACCAGCGTGATGAAAATGTGTCAAACGGTCTATAAAACCAGTGTATGGTGCCCCATGATCGCATTAATGTACACAGTTCTGATTTAATATTAATAAAACATAATGTTGCCTTGGCTTGGCACCTGTAGCACAGTGGTTGTAGCACCAGCCACATACACCCAGATGTATGCTTCAAACACAGCCCGGGCCAGCTAAATGACAACTGCAACAACAACAACAAAAATAGCTGGGTATTGCATCAGGTGCCTTTAGTCCCAGCTACTTGGGAGGCTGAGGGAAGAGAATTGCTTAAGCCCAAGAGCTGGAGGTTGCTATGAGCTGTGATGCCACAGCACTCTACCGAGGACAACATAGTGAGTCTCTTAAAAAATAAATAAATAACTAAATAAATAATGTTGCCTTAATTATTCTTGGAAAACATTGTTTTCATTTAATTTTTTTTAAGGTTTGGATTTTATTTTATGTTATTTTTCTCTTTTAATTGTTTTTTATTAAATCATAACTTGGTACATTGATGCATTTATGGGGTTCAGAGTACTGCTTCAATATATGATGTGAAATGCTTACATTGATCTAAGTAACACATACATCACAATTATACTCATTTCTTAATAGTTTTGAAATGTACCATTGCATCATGCACATTAGGTTTTTTTTTAATTTTAAAAAGATAATTTGAATGTTTGTAATATCAAGTGTAATATAAATGTGATCATATATATTAATTGAATTGAATGATACTTACCTTTATTTAATGGTGACAATTTGCCAAGCACTTTCCTAATACTTTATATGACTTAATTTGTTTAATCTTCACATGACCCTAGGCAGGAGATACCATTGTAATCACATTTCACAGATGCAAACACTAAAATCACAGAGGTAAGTAACTTGCCCATAGTCACATGGTTACTAATGGGCTGAGTCAGGATTTTCATCCAAACCAGCTGAGTCCAGAATCTATATCCAAGCCTGGGTGCTACGCTGCCCTTCCATTAGTTCATAGTGCTGGTATAATATATAAGTATTATAATTGCAACATAGATAAAATAAGAATTGAAAGTAGAGATTGACTACAGATATTCAAATTAGTATATTTGTTTGAAAATATAAAATGTTTTGTTGTTAGACACTGGAAACAAACCTCCGGTTAAATCTCAGATGAGATAGAATCACTTGCATCAATGTTTCCTGGATAATTATTCATCAGAAAGTTGTTTTTGCTGTTGTTTTGTTTTCTGTTTACTATTTAATTTACTATTTTAAATTGCACATGAACTTTATGGCCACCCTGTATTGCACACGCTGGATGGCTACTTGTAGGAATAATCACAGCACACACAACAGCCTAGAACTCCTAGGCTCAAGTGACCCTCCTGCTTGAGCCACCTGTAGCTGGGGCACTACACTGAACAAATTCTAGTTGAATATCTGTCTACTATGAGCCAAACTCCCTGCCCTCCTGGAGTTTACATTCTAGAGCAGTGTTTTTTGACCGTTTTTATCTCACGGCACACTTGAACTTAGTTATAGTTAAACTTCCACAGCACACTTAAATTATGTTGATCGAAAAAGAGCAAAAAAAAAAAAATAGAATATACCTTGCTTTGAACTTCTTTTGAAAATAAATCATTAAATGATCTTTAATGATCTTTAAAATTTTTCACAGCACAACTAAGATCTTTTCATGGCACACCAGTGTGCCATGGCACATGAGTTGAAAAATCACTGTTCTAAAGAAACGGTCTAAAATACTTAATTGCAATTTAAATTTCACTTAAAATTAGTTACTAAAATGTGCATACATGTTTTTCAGAAGCATATTGTTCATGTTATTCTAAAACAGTCTGTATTTTAGAGGTCAATCCACTAATTTTTTTTTTTTTAATTTTTGCTTGTTTCCCCCCCTTCACTTTAGAGAATCCTTGTTCATTAAAGCATTTGTGTCGGTTAAAAATTCGTAGACTAATGGGACTCCGGAGACTCTGCCAGCCAGCCTCAATGAAGAAGCTTCCTCTACCACCAGCTATTCAAAGATACCTATTATTTAAGGAATATGATCTCTATGGACAAGAGCTAAAATTGCCATAACTTATTTTAAAACAAGTTTTCAAAACTATTTTAAAATGTGATTTCTTCAAAGAATTTCTTGGAATCATTTCGGATCATTAAGTGTATTAAGTCCACTGACAATTTCATAGGTGGATTGGGTGTTCTATTGGAACATCATGATTTATTTCTTCAAAGACTTTTACATTTTTTAAAGATTGTTGGTGTTTTATATTTGAATTTCTATTGATTATATTCTTTTGCTATAAGCCTTCAAACTGTCCCTATCAAGTGGCTCCCACAATATCCATGATCAGGATTCTGTGTTTAAAAAATGAATAACCCCTTTCTCAAACTCACATCTCTTGCCAGTTGCTGGCCCATTTCCCCTCTGTGTTTTGTGGCTACACTGTGTTTTAGGAGAGCTCTGCCTGCCTGCAGGTTCACACACTGGGATCTGGCATCTGCACCCATGTGGTTATTCTCCGGGGCCCTGACAACATCTTTGTTGATTCAAGGGGCATCTTTCAGTCCCCCATCCAGTCATTTCCTGCAGCATCTGACATTGTTGTCTCCGCCCTTTTCCCTTTCACAATATCTTGTTCTCTTGACCCTCCTCCCCTCCTCTCTGGCTTCTCTGCTCATCTCCGATCAGTCCTTTACTAATATATCTTAAGCCCACTTTTCTGCTTATGCATTGTTCTCTGGGAAATTTCATCCACTTCTATATCCACATCCACACTTCAATCATTTTGCCAGGGACTGCAAAATTTATATCAAAGCTCAGCTCTTTCTCTCGTGTGCTTGAGACCCATGCAGACAATTGACAGACGACCCTGACAGATGTTTGAACACAATGACACATCAGATTCAACATGTCCACAAATGAACTCACTACCTGTGTCCACAGAAAAAGCTTTCTCTTTTGCCTTCTCTAGCTCAGTAATTAGCACAATGATCAATTCAGTTTCCAGAGGAGAAAACCTGGACAACAGCCTTGACTGTGCCACTTTCCTTACAATGGCAAATCCTATTATCTCCTGCAGTCTTCTACTCAGTGACCCCTGGTTGGGCCCCAAGGCTGGCTGCTATCTCCTTTCTCTAGGATGACACAGTGCTGCCCGTCCGGCTTCCTGCCTCTGTCTCGCCCTGTCCCACACACACTCCACACCCAGCACATCAGAAGGATGCTTTGCACATGTGGACAGAGGCTCACCACCCTGCTTCAGGTCATGAACATTGCTCTTAGGTTAAGGTCCAGTGTTCTTTCCTGGCCCTTTATGGTCTAACTCCTGCCTTCCTCTTTCACTTCATCTCTTGATGTCTCCCTTTCCTCCCCTCCCTTCAAGCATATTAAACATGTTCTAGAAGTTTATTCTTTAAACAATGATTCCCAGACTTAAAGGCTTTATATACCAGTTTTGCTTTTTCAATTTTAAAAATAAGATCACCTATTTAAAAAAAAACACTGTCTACTATCATGGTCATTTCATTGAAGAGGGGTCATTTTAATGCCAGAAAATAAGAAGGTCATAAACTCAGTCATTAAAACTGAATGACTTACCATGCTGTCTTCATTCCCCCTCTGATGGGTGAAATCTCACCATGGCTAGAAACCACTGCTGCAGAGTAGACCATGCTTCTCCCACTCAGGGTCTTGGCATTTCCTTTTCCTCCACCTGAAACACTCTTCTGCTTTTTCTGCCCTTCATCACCTGATCTTCTCCCTCTGACACTATGGGACTCAGTGGAGATATCAATTCCTCTTGGATGGGAGGCCAAGTGCAGAACTTCTCATGCTGTGTCAGAAGTGCCTATCTTCCCATCCGCCTTCCTCATTAGACCGTAAGCTCTGTGAGGGAAGCAGCTGTGTCTATTCTGTTTTCCAGTGCTTTCGCAGGGCCAGACACATTCCCTAGAGAATAAAGAGAGTTCAATAATTACTTGTTCAACATATTGAATGAGTGAATATTATACAAAGCCCAGACAAAAATAATCAGAAAAAATAATAGTTTTGAATTTCTGAGTTAGTTATGTAATCTTTGTAATGTAATTATTTAGATTCATTATTGTTAGATTTTAACAATGTATTCTTCTTATATTTACTTTTATTTAAGAGTTATTATATTCTTTGAATAGTAATAACGCACTGGTTTATAAATTTTTCATGATGTATTCAACATTATCTACCTTTGAAAGACAAACAAGGAGGCTGGGCATAGTGGCTCATGCCTGTAATCCTAGCACTCTGGGAGGCTGAGGCAGGTGGATTGCTTGAGCTCAAGAGTTTGAGACCTGCCTGAGCAAAAGTGAGCCCCCATCTCTACTAAAATAGAAAAACTGAGGCAAGAGGATCCGCTTGAGCCCAAGAGTTAGAGGTTGCTGTGAGCTATGACACCATGGTACTCTACCCAGGGAGACAGCTTGAGACTGTCAAAAGAACGAAAGAAAGAAAGAAAGAAAGAAGGAAGGAAGGAAGGAAGGAAGGAAGGAAGGAAGGAAGGAAGGAAGGAAGGAAGGAGAGAGAGAGAGACAGAGAGAGAAAAGAAAGAAAGAAAAAGAGAGAGAGAGAAAGAAAGAAAGAAAGAGAGAGAGAGAGAGAGAGAGAGAGAGAGAAAGAAAGAGAAAGAAAGAAAGAAAGAAAGAAAGAAAGAAAGAAAGAAAGAAAGAAAGAAAGAAAGAAAGAAAGAAAGAAAGAAAGAAAGAAAGAAAGAAAGATTGTACAATTAGGGCTATAATCTTCACCTCATATTCCCTAGAGGATATATTTTATATAAATTAAACTGTAATGTATTTAATTTGTACTGTAATATTCTATGTAATTTTATGATTCCTATTTTGCTCTTTTAATTGTGGTTAAAATTCACTGTTTAAAAATATTGCATTAATTGGGTGGCGCCTGTGGCTCAGTGAGTAGGGTGCAGGCCCCATATACCGAGGGTGGTAAGTTCAAACCCAGCCCCCGCCAAACTGCAACAAAAAATAGCTGTGTGTTGGTGGCAGGTGTCTGTAGTCCCAGCTACTTGGGAGGCTGAGGCAAAAGAATCGCCTAAGCTCAAGAGGTTGCTGTGAGCTGTGATGTCACAGCACTCTACCGAGGGCAACAAAGTAAGACTCTGTATCTCAAAAAAAAAAAAAAAAATTGCTTTAATCAACAAAAAATAATACTGAGGATGTAAGTCTACTGTATGATACTTCAGATATTCAACTTTAGTAAACTAAAGCTTTAACATTTTCTTTGGTGTATTTCTGTGTGAATACATTCAAGAAATACTTGGATATAAAGGAATGAATTAACTACATGCTATGGGTTTTTTAAGTAGTTCTTCTGACATTTGTGAAGCAGGAGAAAAAAATCTGTCTTACGAAACTAAAGCAATTGTTGTATCTAAAACAGATTTGATCTTTTGCTCACCACATTTTGGTCTTTTCTAGCAGTGTTTTTATTTTTGAGAAGGCTGGATGGAAAGAGGAATTTGTTTCTATCTCATTGGGATTCTGTTTCTGCTGGTGTGTCACTTTATCCAGGAGAGAGTAACAGCTGCACCTCCCAGTGAGTCTCAGGAGCAGCCAAACATTCTACAGTGGTGCCTGTCTAACCACTGTGGAATCAATGTGACAGAATTTGGACGTCATCTTCCCATGCTGCCAAGATGTCTGTGGCTGCTTCAGTCACTGTGTTTTGTTTTGTATCACATAGTCTAAGTGGAAAAAAGCAGATCTGAACTCTCATTTACACAGTTTATTTTTTTGTTTGTTTGTTTGTTTTGGTTTTAGTTTTTCTGTAGGTCACAATTAAACAGGGTCTCCATTTATGACTAAAAGTAATTACAAAGACATTGAAAGCAAGCTTCCTGAAGAATATCATTTAATCATTTTTGATTAGTCACAGGACACATTTTCAGGCAGTAGGGTGATAATGCTGATGATGTAAAAATGGTTATGAAATATTCATAGGTAGTACCCACTTAAAACAGGCTTTTGAATAATGAGGACACATGGGTCGTATAGCATGGAAACCAAAATAGGATGGCATCTCATCACACAGAAACACACTTAAGCTTTTTTCTTTTTGTTGACCTTTTATAAGAAATTCCTAACCAAATTTTGGTTTCAAAGCATTACGATTACATGTACAGTCACCATGCAAATCAGAAGTTTTTTATTTAGGACATGAAAAAATTCTCAGCTGCCTCCAGTTATTTGTGAAACAAAATAAATGTTATGTACATGGTTTACATAAGAGTACATGTATACACATGTAACATACACACAATACACACATATAGACATGCACACACAGTAGTATTTCGTGTTATTGCAGCGCCATATGTAATGCATTGGGCAAGAATATATACTTTGTATCTAAACTGACATTATATTAAGTGAAATAAGCCAGGTACAGAAAGAAACATACATGATCTCGCTTACATGTGGAATCTACAAAAGGCAAATTCATAGACGCCAAAAGTAGAATGGTCATTATCAGGGGCTGGACAGTAGGGGGAGATTGAAGAGATGGTAATCAAAGGACATAAAGCAGGAAAAATAAATTCAAGAGCTCTAGCATACAACATGGTAGCTATAGTTAATAACAAGGTGCTGAAAACAATAGATTTTACATGTTCTCACTGCAAAAAATGTGTGTGAAGTAATGTGTATGCTAATTAGCTCAATTTAGCCATTCTGCAGTGTATACATAGCTCAAGACATCATGTTGTTCACTATAAACATACAAAATTTCTGTTAATTCAAAAATATACCAAAAAATACCAATTAACTTTATAGTATCTTAAAGTAAATATCATTTAAAATACTATCATAAAAAAACAGACTGTGAACCATTTTGAACAAGGCTCTGCAAATGATTAGTTGCTCAATTTTGGACACAAGTTAAGTGTATAAAGCACTATATGCAACATAGAGGAAGTACAAGTGAAGTCGGAGCTTCCATTAGTATTACAGAGTGGTAATACCAGCGACACAGTTGCAAAAGTCAAGAATCTTAGTCTAAACGGTTCAGGCCTGCAGATTGTTATGATTAGATCTGAAAATATTGGAAAAAATGTTAGGAATATGTAGGGTATCTCACTATCATCTCCAAATTTCTTATTACAATTTGCAGAATGAAAACAGCAGAGAATTTTCTCTAGGCAATAAAACCCTGTCTATTCTTTTGCTTAGTAAAGCCCTAATTATTTATTGTTGATAAGGGAAGAAAGGGCTTTCAGGGGAGAAGATGTGTAGAAGAAATAGACTTATTTGACCTTAATGGCCTGGGTTGTGTAACCTCAGTGAGTGCTGGAGATGTCTGGGGATTTGCTGTTTTCAGAAGGATACAGTCTAGTAATTCGAATCCGGGCACTGGGAGCACCTGAGTTCTAATGCTGCCTTGGCCAGTGATTCCACTACAGGCACTTGATGGGTACTTGACATTCTATGCTTCAGACTCCAGTAAACTGGGGACAGCAACTGTTCTTGGCCTGGAAACCTTCCAGTCTGGAATCTCACAGTAAGATTTCAGATAAAATTTCTTAGAAGCAGCCTATGCTATTGGAAATGATAGCAAGTATGGGAAACCCATATGATACTTACCTTTCGATTGAGTGTGTGTGAAACCCCAGTATCACAGTTCTTTGTGTTTGAAGCAAAGTCCATACTGTCTTCTCAAGGTAGCTATATTTTATGCTTTGTGCAAGTCAAGTAACTAGGCATGACATGCAGTGGTCAACAATCTATGTTTCTGAATGTCGAACATAGTTACCCAAATTGGTTTAATATTGTTTCAGTGAAGCAAAAATTTTAATCACCTGAGCTTTGACCCAATGGAAGCACCTCAACATGGGCTTGTCTATGAACTCTGTTTCCTCACATGGGGCCTGCCCTTCTCCCATCCAAGTACTAACCAGGCCCGACCCTGCTTAGGGGCCTGCCCCTCTCAATCAGTGGTGGTACCCAAGGGGTTAAATGGCATCTGTGGGTTGTAAGATGCCTCAATTAAATCTGAACTTCAACCATACTGAGTTATATGCTTCCTACAGTAATTCTAGAGTATCTGAAGACCTCTTCAACAGGAAATTCAGCCTTTTATTTGACAATCAAAAATAAGGATTATGATACAAGTAAATTTAAGAGAGCTAAAATGATATTAGACCCTTTCTAAATAACAGGCTTTGATAAGGGAAAAAGGTGAGAACCCCAAGTTCATAAAAGAAAAAGTGTAGATACTTTCCACAGCTCAGGATCTAACCATGTTTTAAGAATATGGAAAGAATCTTGAGAAACATCAAGTCCATTGTAATACATCTGTAAAGACTACTTCAATAATAATGCCTTTTTGTATGTTTTACAGTTGACAAAGCATTTCACATATATGTGAATTCTGACAACTACTGAGGAGCAGGACAGGGAAAGGGTTAATTGCCTCCACGCTATGGATAAGGAAATGAAGCTTAGCAGTTAACCAAGGTGGGGAATGTCAGAGCTGGAACTCAACTTGGAGTTCCTACTCTAGCTCCCAAGTTCTTTCCATCCCATCATTTCTAGTCCATCAAGAATAGGAGAACATCATTCACAATAGCCAAAAATTAAAAATAATTCAACTGTTCATCACCTAGTGAACGTGGCACAGCCACACATTGGTGTCAGTGTGCTACAACTGGAATCCCCCTCGAAAACATCAGGTTAAGTAAAAGAAGCCAGACACAAAAGAACACAAATTGTGTGACTCCATTTGTCTACAATCCCCAAAGTGATATGTAGAAACAGAAAACAAATGAGAGGTTGCCTGGTCCTAGGGGGGTGGGCACAGGGATCTCTTTGCAGTAATAGAAATGTTACAAAATTGGTTTGTGGTGATGATTATATAAGTTGGTAAATTTACTTTTAAAAAATGTTAAACTTTACACTTTAGGTGAGTGAATTTTATAGTATGTAAATTACACCTCAATAAGTCACCTTAAAGAAAAAAAGAATAGGAGGACCAAGTCTCTAACTGGTAGGCAATGCCATGTTTGCAACCTCTCTGCGTGGCCCAGCAAAACAATGGAATCATCTCGCTCCTAGGAGAGCACTACTGTTCTTGTCATGGCAGCACATGATTTATTAGTTTTGTCCTGATGATAAGACTAATAAAAGCAGATGATGACACAGCCTTCAAGGGCAACACAAAGCTTGCTGCCTTTGCCAGTCTCACTGGATCTCAACCCAGACAAATGCAGCTTGCGCTGCCAGCCTGTGACCTCTGCATGCTGGTTGTTGTATATAATTTCCCCACTTTTTCTTAAATTTAAAAACAAATACATAAAACCTGCAGATTGGAAAGCTAAAAGAGAGTTTCCTGTACTGTTAAAGGCATGAATTGGCGAGGGAATCATGTTACTGTGGGATGGGTTTTTGTAACACCCTTGAAAACTAACTCACATTCCCAGAGGGTGCAGTAGGGAGGGGAATTAGGAGAAAGCAGAAGCGCCTGGGAGAAAATCAGAGAAGGCAAATACTCCAGAGGCCCTGATCTCAAAAACACAGGGGAACTATGAAGTACAGGTCAGTCAGGAGCTATGAGTCTGAGTGACAAGATAGTGCCTTTGCATGATAAAATTGCAAATGATAAATCTCAGTAACCAGATACAAGCCTTTAAGCACAAACTGTCCCATTGTCCTGTTGGGCACAGAGTGCCCAACTTCTGTCCTTTGATACTGACCTTACATCTCTACCCCTCTTCCCTATAGTATCAAAGCTTTTGTGACCTTCAAGCTTCCACTTCCCAGCAGGACCTGAGGCTTTCTGTGGTGACAGTCATCACGAACCTGAGTAGTGAGCCATCCAAGGAAAAGATCCATGTCTTGGGTGCTCACCCTCCCCATCATTCTTCCTAACACAACAGTGAGAAACTCTGTCCAAAACCGTAAGGCCAAGGCTCACAAGTTCCAGGTAAGGTTGCTACTGAAAGACCTTCTAGTCCACCCCAAGTAACATTTCCTTCATTAGAACTTCAGGGGAGGGATTGCAAATCTATGTCCTGCTGCATAAGTGGAATGTCACATTGGGAACCTGGTACATAAGATGAAAAACCTGATTGGTGAAATTCAACTATTTGTTTCTCAATTTTTTTCCTGTAAATTATTATACTTTTGTCTTTACAGTTTTAATGTTATCAATTTATCTTTTCTTTCATGGGACTCATTTTTACATGTTTGAATCAGATCAACAAACAATTATCAAATCTTCTGTACCCAGGGTAAAACATCAGATGCCCTATTACAAATCTCTTTCATCCCATCTGTCTTTCATTGTGGTACATTGTGAAATGATAAACAAGTAAACGTCAATGAGAGAAGCAGTTTGGACTTATAGAACATAACTATACTCATCAGTTACCAGCTGAGCACACTATGGAGATTATTTTAACCCTTCAGAACCTCAGAACCCCTTTCATCCCTTGTATAATGGAGGTGTATGTATTTCAAGTGGTACCTCACACACGGTAAGTGGCAGCACATAGAACACACAGTTAATAAATGGAGATCATGTTACTATGTTATACTGCCGGGCACATTGACTGTGCATAAAGTATTTGGTAAACTATAAATGTTATAGAGCCGGAGATGTTATTATATTATAAATAGCTCTAATAATTTTAAATTTGACTCATGCTCACTACCACAAGCTGACATAGCTCAGAGGTTTGCTTGGCTGCCAAGCCTGAGAGGGAAGGCTTGATAAGGGTGTTGCCAGTTCTCTTCTGATCCCTGTGGCCCATTTGGTTGCTGCCTGTTCAGAGCCTGACCTCTGCCTGACATTCTCCCCTGGGAGCCTCTTTCCAGCTATCTGAGAACCTCCCAGCAAACAGACCAAGCAAAGTCGGAAGCTTAACTTCCTTAGGAGCTGCTGCTTTAGTTCAGTAGCCTAATTTCAAAGCATCTGTAGAAAATGTAGAACATCCAAACCCTTCTGTATGAGTGGGAATCAGGTTAGATCTATTTCAAGACACAACCTGCAGTGAGAGAGATTAGATAAGACTTTTTTTTTTTTTTAAGGCAAGTATAATAGGAAAGTGAAGGAAACAGCTTGTTAACAGGAGACTTTTGACATTTGTGAGAATAAAGGAATATTCAAGTTTCCAAATTTGTAAATGACAACATAGCAATATGATTTCTACATTTCTGCACTGGCAAGCTGAGGATAATTTAAATAAGAAAGACATTCATACATGAAATGAGCAGAAATGCCACCCTGAGACACAGCACTTAGTGGGCAATTGGGCTTGTTCATTTGTTTGGGGGACATGCTGAAAGGCAGACTGACCCTGATGCATGAGTTTCAAGACTTTGTGAATTTGGTGGTTCCCAGGAGTAGTGGAGAGTTCTGGGTCTAGGGAGAAACCAGGCTAAAATTAGGTGGCATTTCTCTGAAAGCATTTCAGGTAAACTGCTTGAAGATACCTCAGAATTTAAAATAAGTTTAAATCACCTAAGACCCAGTAGTTTTGTCATGACTTCTGTTATGATTTTAAATATACTTTCACTTGCATAATTCATTTTGTATCTATAATTTGTATTATTATTCTTTTTTCTATTGTTTAGGTAGGATTCATTGAGGGTACAAAGAATTATGTTACACTGATTGCATTTGTAACATAAAGTCCCTCTTATAGTTGCGTCCCACCCCCAAGAGGTGTGCCATACACAGTGACCCCCATCCCTCAGCTTCCTCCTCTCTCCCTGCTCACTTATTCCCCAACCCAACCCTTTATATTAGCTCATCTACTGCCTTCACATTAGAATTGAGTACACTGGGTTCTTGTTTCTCTATTCTTGTGATGCTTTACTAAGAAGAATGTGTTCCAACTCCATCCATGTTAATACAAAAATGTAAAGTCTCCATCTTCATCTTTTTTTTAATTTTTATTTTTTCTTATTCCAAAAATTTGGTAATTTCCCTCTTAATCTCATCTATGACCCAGCTATCATTCAGCATAAAGTTATTTAGCTTCCATGTTTTTGTATGAGCATGCAGATTCCTGTTGTTACTGAGTTCAACTTTTATTCCATTATGGTCTGAGAAGATGAAAGGAATAATTTCTATTCTTTTAAATTTGCTGAGGTTAGATTTGTGACCTAATATGTGATCAATTTTGGAGTATGTTCCATGGACTGATGAGAAGAATGTGTATTCAGTTTTGTTAGGATGAAATGTTCTATAGATGTCTGTTAAGTCCGAATGTTGAATGGTTAAGTTTAAGTCTAAAATTTCTTTGCTTAACTTCTTATTGGAGGATCTATCCAACACTGCCAAAGAAGTGTTAAAATCTCTGACTATTATGGAGCTGGAGGAAATTAAGTTGCTCATGTCTGTTAGAGTCTCTCTTATAAATTGAGGTGCATTCTGGTTGGGTACATAAATGTTAATAATTGAAATCTCATCATGTTGAGTGTTACCCTTAACAAATATGAAGTGACCATCCTTATCTTTCCTTACTTTTGTTGGTTTAAAGCCTATTGTATCTGCGAATAAAATTGCAACACCTGCTTTTTTCTGAGTTCCATTTGCCTGAAATATAGATGACCATCCCTTCACCCTGAATCTATATTTATCTTTTAAGGTAAGATGAGATTCTTGTATGCAGCAGATGTCTGGCCTGAGTTTTTGTATCCAGGCAGTCAACCTGTGCCTCTTTAGAGGACAATTTAAGCCATTCACATTGAGAATATTGATAAGCCTGGTAGAATTTTGGGTATCGAGCGTTTTAAAAGTCCAGTGAACATTTTTAATCCTTTCGCCACTGTGGAAGTTGGAATTTGATCAAAAGTTTCTGAGTGAGTTTACTTTTGTGGTGGAGGATTGCACTGGTCATTATGGAGGATAGGTCTAAGAATATCCTGGAGAGCTGGTTTAATTATGGCAAATTTCTTCAACATGTGAATGTCATAAAGTATTTAATTTCTCCATCATAAATGAAACTCAGTTTAACTGGATACAGGATCCTGGGTTGAAAGTTATTTTGTTTCAGGAGATTAAAAGTCAATGACCACCCTCTTCTAGCTTGGAAGGTTTCAGCAGAGAGATCTGCAGTCATTCTAATATTCTTCCCCTTGTAGGTTATGATTTTCTTACGTCTGGCTGTTTTCAGAATTTTCTCCTTCATATTAACTTTAGTGAAGTTAATTATGATGTGCCTGGGGGATGTCTTATTTGGGTTGAGTCTTGCTGGGGTTCTCAAACTGTCTGCTATCTGAATTTCAGAATCTCTTGGCATGTCTGGAAAGTTCTCTTTCATAATCTCATGAAGAAAAGCCTCTGTGCCTTGCAAAGCAACTTCATCGCCTTCAGGGATTCCTATAAGGTGAATATTAGTTTTCTTTGATTTATTCCAGAGCTCTCTGAGAGAATGATCTGTTTTTGCTATCCACTTCTCTTCCTCTTTGAGTGTTTGGGAATATTAAAAAGCTTTGTCTTCATTGTCAGAAATCTTTTCTGCTTGCTCCATTCTGTTACTGAGGGAATCTGCTGTATTTCTCAGATCTTTGAGGGCTGCAAATTCTTGTCTCAAAGTCTCAAAATCTTTGGTGATTTTGTCTTTGAATTCATTAAATTCTTGAGACAACTTTTGAAATGCTCCTTGAATTTCTAATTCCAACTTTACCTCCACTCTATTAATCTTATTTGCAGTCCAAATTCTAAATTCGATTTCTGACATCTCAGCCATTTGTTTATGAATGGGATCTTCAGTTGTGTCTGCTATATTGTTCCTTGGCAGAGTTGATCTACTCTGGTTATTCATGTTACCAGAGGTTTTTCGCTGATTCTACCCCATGATTATTTTACACCGTATGGCTAGATGAGCAGATAAGGTGAAGTTGGGTTGGGGGCTCCGGGAGTAGTGATTAACCAGCCCTTTGCCCAAGAGTTGGGACTGCTGTCTGTAACTTTTCACCTAGAGTTTTGCAAATGACCTGTGCAGTACTACATCCCGAGACACTGGGGACCTTCTTGGTGTGGTGGGGCCAAGTGGCTCTGTCTTGTTTTCAGCTGGTCTCTGTCCAACCCTAGTGAATCAGTTACTCTGGGTTTAAGTCTCAGCTGTAGAGAAATACCAGCAATTAAGTCACCCCACCCCCCACAGGCAAAGGAAAGGCAACTGGAAAAGGAAAATCAAACCTTCCCACAACCACACACCCAGGGTACTACTTTGGATAGTCATCATATGATTGGTCTAGTTCAAGAGGTCCAAATCAATTGTCCCAGTCAGTACTGGTCTCAGGTGGGAGAGTACAAAAGGTCTCTGGGGTAACTAGATAGCAGGGGTCTACTGGCAGCTCAAGTATGACTCGCTCTGGTGCTCTGTGAGGTCAGAAGGACCCACTCCACAAATGAATTCCATCTCCATCTTTCTTAATGGCTGAATAGTATTTCATGGTACACATATACCACAGCTTATTAATCCATTCCTGGGTTGGTGGGCATTTAGGGTGAGACAGAGTCTCACTTTATCACTCTCAGTAGAGTGGCATGGCATCACAGCTCACAGCAACCTCAAGTGATCCTCTTGCCTCAGCCTCCCAAGTAGCTAGAACTACAAGCACTCACCACAACTCTGGCTGGTCTTGAACTCCTGAGCTCAGGCAATCCACCTGCCTTAGCCTCCCAGAATGCTAGGATTATAGGAGAGAGCCACTGCTCCCAGCTTTATGTATTATTATGCTTAAAGAGGTCCCTAACATGGCATAATCCTTGGGCTCTGGAAAACTTGGATTCACCCTGGCCTACATCCCAGCTCATGTGTTTGGTTTTGTGTTTTTTAAACTACTTTCTGGATACCTAATAATTATGTCCCCCTTGGGGACAGTGAATGGGGCACACATGGTCCCTTCTCTTGGAGAAAACACCTTTCATATGAAGACCTATTTGAAACAAGTAACTGTAAGTGGAATACTGTCATGAAAGAGAGTTCTATGAGAGCTGGAGAGCTGAGCCAGCCTCAGACCTCAAGGAAGAGTTCCCTGAGGAAGCATCACTTAAGACCCAGGCAAAGTGGAAGGCTTTCCAGCTAAAGACACTAGCGGGTGCAGTGGCTTGGGGATGGATCCCAGAGTGGCTTGAGAGTGAAGGCTTCAGGGAGTGACCCAAGTGGAGGCTGGAAAGGTGAGCAGGGCCTGATCCTGGAGGGCCCAGAGCTCAAGATGAAAGTTTCACAAGACAAATAGCAAGAAATAACATAGGACAGGGATCCTCAAACTTTGTAAACAGGGGGCCCATTCACTGTCCCTCAGACCGTTGGAGGGCCCGATATAGTTTAAAAAAAAACTATGAACAAATTCCTATGCACACTGCACATATCTTATTTTGAAGTAAAAAAACAAAATGGAACAAATACAATTCACACCACCTCATGTGGCCCACGGGCCGCAGTTTGAGGACCCCTGACATAGGAAGTCAAGAGCTATTTAAAATATAAGAGCCCAGGTGTTGTGATTGAATATGACAGTGTTAGTGAATAAAGAAACCAAAGGTAACACACAGATTCCAGCAACTGGTGGATGAGGACCCAATTTTCAGAAATGTGGAAGCCGAGGGCTGGGGGTGGGGAAAGCAGAGAGGGAAATCAAAATACTGGTCTGAGGCAGGTTGAGTTGTAGCTGCCAGTGAGACACTTAAGAGATCTGGGTAGTTTCGTGAAACATTCTTAACCTCAAGGATATAGATTCTTTAAAATTGAAATGGCACATACTTAGCCTGAAAGACAAGGGCTTACTGTAGAATAAAGCAAAGGACCGGTGGGAAATAAAGATTTTAATTAAATATTAAATATATATGATATACTATATAATATTTAAGTATTAGACATTTCAATAATTCAATATATTCATGTTATACATTTAACTCTGTCTCGAGGTTATAACTAGGATATGAATAATCTCTGAAGTTACCAATTCTTCCCAAAATTTGGACGTTATTCACTTAGGAAAATAAACAAGTGGTAGGTCTGTCAACACTTCTAAATATTAACTGCTAAAAGTACATATACCACAAGCAAAGTAAAGCCTCTTTAGGAAGGGAGGCTCTCCTTCCGTATAAAGTGTAAGATGGAAGAAGCTTTCACAAACATGTGTGGTTACGAGGTCTCTGATCATGCCTATAAATACCAAGCATTGAAATACCAGATCCACTGGCAGGGGTGGTGTTGCTGTTCTTTGAAGGTACTGGTGAGTTTTGGTCACTGTGTCTTGTTGAGTCTCCATTATTATCAGGGCACTTGCTAAGATGAGCAGTTGTCCATTAGGCAGGTTGGCAAACTATGGCTGTGGGTGATGACTATGAGCTAGAGAGCCCTTCAAATGACAGGTACCCTATACTGTAAGCATCCACCGTGTGGGGGGCATGGTACTGGTGACTATTAAAAACAGGGAAGAGGCAGATACCAAAGAAATTTTTAAAAAATAGTGCACACGAATCAGAGACAGTTTCTGCCTCAACTCTATCTACTTTACACTCTTATGTAGAAGTCTGGTTTGGGTTATTGCTTTGTATTTATTTTATTTTATTTTATTGAGACAGAGTCTCATTACATCGCCATGGGTAGAGTATCATAGCATTATCATAGCTCGCTGCAGCCTTAAACTCTCGGGTTCAAGCAATCCTCCTGCCTCAGCCTCCAGATTAGCTGGAACTATAGGCCCCCACCACAATGCCCCGCTGGTTTTTCTATTTTTAGTAGAGTTGGGGTCTCCCTCTTGCTCAGACTGGTCTCCAGCTCCTGAGCTCAAGCAATCCACCCACCTTGGCCTCCCAGAGTGCTAAGATTACAGGCATAAGCCACCCTCCTGGCCTTTGGGTTACTGTTTTCATATTCTTGTGCCTTTACTCAAAGGCTAATCTCCCTGCTTGAAACTCTTTATCTGCCTCTGGGCCTTTTCCAACACGAGCCACATAGGCCACGGCTTTCCCTCTTCATCTGCACCATGCTGCTGGCTGTGGTTGGCTCCCTGTCCTTGGCACCAGGCGAGAGCTGTCCCTGCACTGTGTTACTGTCAGCTCTGTGCCTCCTCTCCTGAGCGTGAACTCTTTGAGGGCAGAGACTGCAACAATTTCTGTTTTTCGGTTTGTCATCCTAGCTTTCTGCACAGACCTGCTCCGAAACAGGTTGTTTATAAATGTGTGTTGAATAAACAAAAAACCACAAATAATAGCATTTTTCAGGAAAAAAACAAAGGGAAAATAAGGTTGAAAGAGGAAGCTCTATTTTCAATGAAAAAGGAATTACCAGTATATTAGGATATACTGGGTATTTCAGTATCTGATTGCAAATAAAAACTATGAAAAAAAATTCTCCCCAAGGTAGAAATTGTTTTAAACAAAAGATGCTAATCTTCTTCCATGTTTTTTTTTTTTTTTTTTGTAGAGACAGAGTCTCACTATATGGCCCTCGATAGAGTGCTGTGGCCTCACACAGCTCACAGCAACTTCCAACTCCTGGGCTTAAGCCATTCTCTTGCCTCAGCCTCCCGAGTAGCTGGGACTACAGGTGCCCGCCACAACGCCTGGCTATTTTTTGGTTGCAGTTTGGCGGGGGCCAGGTTTGAACCCGTCAACCTCGGTATATGGGGCCGGCGCCAAGATGCTAATCTTCAAAAGGCTTGTATGATCGTTGACTCTAAAAATAATTCTACTAAAAAACATAATGTGACCAAGTAAAAATTCTAAGATACAAAATGCTAATGCTTAGAGCACATACGTGTTTGAATGTTTTTTTTCAGTGTATAGTAGGTTCTAAAAAGAAATCTAAATTATTCATCATACTTACGTCCAGTCAGGGTAGTCAGTGTGCTAGTCAGAGTGCTAGTGTTTGATCCCTCAGCAGAATTTACCTAATAAATTTAAAATTTGCAAATGATATTTGCAGGGGGATTCAGTGAACTAAGATCATTCATGAGTTGTGATTATTATTATAATCAGAGTGATTTGTAACAAATATACTAGAATATCTAAGTGACCATTATTTTTAAGGTAGGGTTCTTGAGAGGCCATAATTTGTTTCAGCAGTGCCGCCAAACAGCAAAGAATACTTCAATGCTTTCTCTTCTGGAGCCATTTTCAGACACCCAACATTTAAGAGAAAAATGTGAGGCTGCCTTTATTCTGGGTTGTTCTGATGAGAAAACTAAAAATGTATGTATTGACTTTTCAAGAGCTAGTTTCAACACAACAGAAAGGAGAATTTTCTGAAGATTTGAGTGGCTTTCCCATAAGGGAATGAACTTTTGAAAATGCTTATTCTCATGAAGATGTTCACAGCAGACACTAGATGGTCACTTACAGAAGTGAAGGGATGGAGAACCCGTGTATTTCAAAGTCTCCTTGAAATCTAAGATTTGTGAGTCCAGGAACTATTATCTTACGGTCACGCTAAACATGCATTGTAATTAGCATGTGTTCAGTCTTACGTTTCCACATCTATATTCAAATGTTACCTTATTACATGATCATCCAATGTGGAATATTACCCCCATGATCTTTCTTCTCTCTTAACCTGTTTTATATTTTTCCACAGAATTTCTGCCTGTCCTATTCTGTATTTATGTTTGTTTATATATTGCCTGTCTCTTCTTGCTAGAATGTAAGCTGCATAAAGTAAAGGGCTATGTTGTTTGCTCACTGTTCTAACAACTGGATAGATAGGGAGAAAAACACAATTCCAGTATTTTTGTACATAATTATATATTCTGACACTTGTACATTGGTAAACATATCAGATACGCAAAACACATAATTTTTTTTTAACTTTTTTTTTCTTTTTTGTAGAGACAGAGCCTCACTTTACCGCCCTCGGTAAAGTGCCATGATGTCACACGGCTCACAGCAACCTCCAGCTCTTGGGCCTATGCGATTCTCTTGCCTCAGCCTCCTGAGCAGCTGGGACTACAGGCACCCATCACAAGGCCCGGCTATTTTTTTGTTGCAGTTTGGCCGGGGCTGGGTTTGAACCTGCCACCCTCCGTATTTGGGGCCGGCGCCCCACTCAGCCACAGGCGCCACCCAAAACACATAATTGTTAAAAGAATGAACTTATAACATCGTGCACATGTACTTTTTCTTTTTTTTATTCAAAAAGCACGTAGTTGTTATGTTTTATTTTGCTTTTTTTTTTTTTTGTGAGACAGAGTCTCACAGAGTCTCATGGTGTCAACCTAGCTCACAGCAACCTCAAACTCCTGAGTTTAAGCCACCCTCCTACCTCAGCCTCCTGAGTAACTTAGGACTACAGGCCCCCAGCATGGAGTCCTGCTATTTTTTTTTTTTTTCTCTTTTTAGCAGAGAAAACATCTTGCTCTTGCTCAGGCTGTTGTCAAACTCCTGAGCTTAAGGGATCCTCTTGCCTTGGCCTCCCAGAGTAATAGGATTACAAGCATGAGCTGCTATGGCCAGCTTACACATAGTTTTTCAAGTGGTTGTAATCCTCATTTATCTTTTTATCTAAAATGTCTTTATATAGCTGAATAACTCAACTCATCCCCCAGATTTGGCTAACATTACTTAATGTCATGGCCCAAAACCAAAGCCATTTCAAATAAAAAAAAGCTGTGTGCAAAAGTATATGCTACAGGCTCTAAAAAAATAACAGTGAACTCCTCATTTCTAATTTCATCATCATCTCTCTTATTAGCATCATTGAAAAGTATCATGGTTATTCTTGGAGACAGAATACCATAAAGAGCTAAGATCAAAATAGCCAAAACATGCTTGCAAAAGAACAAAGATAGAGGACTTACACTTCCTGATCTCAAAGTACAAAATGCACTATAAAGCTGGAGTAATTAAGGCCATGTGGTATTGGCAGATCAATAGAACAGAATTAGCTGTCTAAAACTCAATCTTTACACTTATTGTCAATTTTTCACAAAGGTGCCAAGGTAATTCAATAAAGGAAAAGATTTTCTTTTCATCAAATGGCACTATGACAATTGGTTATCGGCTTGCCAAAAGATGAACTTATACCCTTAACTTTCACATACACAAAAATTAAGTCAAAGTGAGTACTAAGCCTAAATACAAAAACCAAAAACTATAAAACTTTTAGAAGGAAATATGAGTGTTGGATTAGAGAAAGTTTCTTAACTATAACACCAAAATACAAGCAATAGAAGGAAAAAAATGATAAATTATACTTAATCAAAATTAAAAATGTTTGCTCTTCAATAGACAAGACCCAGAATGGAAGAAAATTTTTTTAAATTATATATATATATATGATAAAGCACTTGTATCTAGAATATATACAAAGAACTCTCAGAACTCAAAAAAAAGGCAAGTAACTCAATTTAAAAACGGGCAAAAGACTTAAGTAAATATTTTACCAAAGAAGATAAAAACATAAAATGGTGATCAACATCCCTAGTTCCTAGGAAAATGAAAATTAAAACTGTTACACACCCACTGAAATGACTATAATTACAGAGGAGGATGTGGAGAAACTGGAACTCTCTTCCATGGCTGGCAGGAACGTAAATTGATCTAGCCATTTTGTAAAGCAGTTTTGCACTTTCTCAAAAAGTAAATTTCTGGTATCATCCAGTAATTTCATTTCTACACATCTACCCAAGAGAAATGAAAACATGGTCACTCAGACTTTCACGTCACTGTTCACGATAGCATTATTGATAATAACCCACACCTAGAAACAACTCAAATATTCACCAACTACTGAATCAATAAACAAAACACATATATTATACATGTGTGATAAATGTATATTTCTATACATATACACTTTAATAGATTTTTAGATACCTATATGCTAAAATGGTATTTTTCTTATGAATTCCTTTAAAACGTGTATCTATTTTTAAAAGTTCACAAGAATATGTTCTGATATATAATTTCAAATTACCATTTCTTCAATTTTCAGTCAGGTAAAAATTTGGGTCCAAATTCTAGCTCTACCACGTCTTTGCTCTGTGCTCCTAGGTTAGTTACTTAACCTCTCTGAGCCTATACTAGTAAAATATGGGCAATAATATATATCTTATAGGATTCTGGGATTAAATGAGATAAAATGTGTTAAATGCTTAGCCCTGGAATGACACATTAAGTGTCAGTCCTTAATGAATCATGCCCAGTATTGATATTTGTCTTTTTGGAGTTTTCTTTGCAAGCCTGGTATTTTCACTAATAATTATAGTGAGAAGAAGGAAGCCTTTTTGTGTGGTGGAGAAAGCTACAGCAGCACTTACAACTGCCTGACTTCAAATTTTTCCCTGAATCTCTCAGGGCCTCAGTTGTCAAAAATCTATAAATGAAGATCATATTATTGAACTCACAGGACTTATGATGAGAAAAATACAATGTATATTAGTGCTTAGTAAACTGCAAAGGGCAATACAATTATAAAGTACAATATTATGACCTTCTGTTTCCACTAATACCACCCACAATATATTTACGTTTAACTGCCTGTAGAGTATTGTGGAGACAAGCCTCGACCCCTAAAATTGTAATGACAGAATATTTTCATGGCCATAGTGGTGGTCGAAAGTCATTTTCAAAGTAAATTTTATTCCTCTGTTGTTCGAACACAGAGTAAAAAGAACTGTGTTACTCCCTATCTGAAACACTCTCTGCCTGTCCTCATGAGCTATCAGCTCAGCTAAATATGGCGTTGGCCAGTATGTTAATAATCCCCACTGGTTCTGAGACCTCCATCCACCACCGATGTGACATTCTTTGTGTTCAAATGTCTAGCTGACGTCTGATGCTTAAAACAGCCCATGCTTTCACCCCTCTCTGCATTGTCACAGCCCTGTCTCACCACTCTTAAAAGGCTACTGCAGCCACTCCAAGCACAGTTGCTGGTCTGCCTGCCCACTTGCCTCACTGCCTGCTTCTGGCAGCTTTGCATGCCTGATTCTCCAAGCTCCTTGCCTGTCTGACACAGCAGGGACCATGTCTACCTTCGGCTATAGAAGAGGACTGAGTAAATATGAATCCATCGATGAGGATGAGCTCCTCGCCTCCCTGTCTGCAGAGGAGCTGAAGGAGCTGGAGCAAGAGTTGGAAGACATTGAACCTGATCGCAACCTCCCTGTGGGCCTAAGGCAAAAGAGTCTCACGGAGAAAACCCCCACGGGGACCTTCAGCAGAGAGGCACTGATGGCCTATTGGGAAAAGGAGTCCCAAAAACTCCTGGAGAAGGAGAGGCTGGGGGAGTGTGGAAAGGTAGGCTCCTGGGATTTTGCGTGGCTGCTCCCACCACCCCGCCCCAAACCCAGGCACCTTCTTTCTCTAACTTCTCAGTCCTCATCACTCTAATGTTCTTATTACCTGTTTGTGCCTGCTACTGAAACATTTCTTAGGCTGAGATGCTCAGGTAATTTTTATGGCTACACAGTGGATCAAAATATGTAAAATTGTTAACTGGTGTTCTTTGACTGACTAAAAATAGGAACCTCAAGAGGAAAGTAATTCACAACCAAGGTATGGGTTTAAGTATTTTCCTAACCATAACTCATTTGAACTATAAGTTAGTGATATAGAGTAATATCAGTTTCTGAGACATGTGTATGTGTGTGTTTCAGTTAAGTGCATCTATTTTCTTCTATAAATACAAAAATGGGGGCTCTGATTGCCTTGACTGTGATAGTAGTTACAGTAAAAATAGTTCTCTGTTTTCCCCAACACCAAAAAGTGTAGGGTGGAGGGAAGTACATGGGGCTTAGAGTTCGGGGCCCTGGTTTCCAGTTCCTTCTTCATCCTTAGACCTTGAACAGTCACTTCTTCAGGATTCTCCTTCTATCTGTCTATTAGAGGAGTTGGATATAATGGGGTGTTTTTGTTGTGAATCAGGAACTCCTTTGACATTTGGATAAGTTATAGACATTCTCCCCAAGAAAATACACGTTTGTGCACATATACACAACCTTTTGCTGAGAGTTTTCAGATGACACATCCTGAAACCCATCTGAGGGCCCGGCTTGGGCATACCTGTGTAGATGATCTCTAACACTCCTTCCTACTTGATCATGATGATTCAGAGACTGGGAAATGTGCTGATATCAGAGCTCAAATCTAAGCTCTTGTGTACTGCCCAGTAAACAGTTACTTTGAATTTGCCACGTGAGTCATTACCAGAAGGAAGTTCAAAAAAATGTGCACTGGGAAAACAGTAATGGCAATAAAATGCTAATACCACAAATACATTCGTCCTGAATTTATAGAACACAGGTCACCCAGGAACTGGAGTTTAAATCCTCTGCATTCTACAGGAGTAGAATGCAGAGTCAAATTGGCCCAAAGTCAACAGCAAGGTGTCCACAGTCCTAATCTAGGCGCTGTTAGATGATCTTGATGATGGGGTATGTGGGCCACAACTGCAGCAAGGGATGTGTGAGCTTTGTCCATGTCAATCATCACTGGAAGGGCTGCTGGGATCTGGCCAATGTCTGCTAAGGCCACAGCGGCTGCCTGTCTAGAGGAACTAGGAAGGACACCCATGACAAGCTGGGGAGAGGGGCTGCCAATTCCTCCACAACTATCATTTTAAAGGGTTTTTATTTTTTCCTCGGATGTGGGAATGAGTGTCAAAAGTCCAATAAAATATAATGACATTTTTATTACAGTTGTTAAAGAATTTCTTTGATAAAAAGGAATAAAATTGTCTCAGGACATAACAGCCGACTGTAGCATAACCCAGCAAAGGCATTTTAATGTCATAATGTCATAACAGTGGTGGGAACCAAAGGGCAAAGCCTGTTGACAAAACCCACCTGTTCTTGCCAAAGGTTTTGCTGATCACCGCCATGACTTATCAGCTCAATTAGAAAGGCTGCTGTGCTGATAAACTTTGATTCCTTTCTCAGCTAATTAACTTTTCTCCCACTATACTTTCCCCACTTGCCAGCTGTCTATAGTCTCGGGGAGTGCTGGGCAGAAGCTTGCTGATGGAGGGTGTAAATCTAATCCCCACCACTGGAAAAAAACTCAAAGCAATTCAGGGGTATGTAAGGGCTCAGAGCAGCTGCATGTAAAGCCCCATGGTGGGGACCATTGGGAGGTGGCTAGGCGTCTTGAGTGTCTGGTGGCTGGCTGCCTTCTGCCCATCTGAGTTCACATCAGCTTATGCTGCACTGGAATTTCCAGGGGTCCTAGGAGACCCACTGGCCTGGCTCCCATGGCTGGGGCACCCGCTGGGCCTTGGGCATAGGTGCCAATGAGTTTCCTTATGTTACCTAACCTCATTCTTACCTTTCTGCACATGAGAACTCAGACTAGGTAGGTTAAGAAACTCATTCAAGGTTAATAGTTTGCAAATGGAACTGAAATTTAAGCTAAGCTTTGTTGGCACAAAGACCTGTCTCAAAATTGTGGGTGCCCAATCAGCAGCATCACCTGGAAACTGTTTGGAATTGCAAATTCTAAAGCCTCCCTTGATCTGGTGAATGAGAAAGTCTGAGGATAGTGCCCAACAATATATGGTCTTGGGCTGAACCAACTCCCCCAGTCCAGAATCCACAACTAACTTTTAACTCCCCCCAAACTTAACTACTGATGGCCCACCGTAGACCAGATGCCTTACTGATGACAGCCAATTAACACATATTAGACATAAAATATATATTATGTACTGCATTCTTACAATAAAGTTAGATAAAAGAAAGGGTAAGAAAATCTTAAGGAGGAGAAAAGATACTTGCTAGCCATTAAGTGGAAGTGGATCATCATGATAAAGATCTGCATCCTTGTCCTCCTGTTGAGTGGGCTGAGGAGGAAGAGAAGGGGTGGGAGAGATGGAAGAAAATCCACATAAAAGTGGAGCCATGCAGTTCAAACCCTGTTGTTCAAGAGTAACTATATACTGTAGTTTTTTTGAGACCCAGAGAGGTTTAGTGACCTGTCTAGGGTCAACCAGTTCTTTACAGACAGAACTAGAACCAAAATGAAATGCTCGACTACCTCCTTCTCAGTGTCTTATTTATTCTCTGAGCGCACCAACATTCACCTTCTCCCAAGTCAGCCCCTCAACATCTCACCCCCACTTCCTCACCCTCCCTACCTTCCCACCTTCATTCTCCGGAGAATCAGGCTTAACATCAAGTCAGTGGCAAACGGGAAATCCACAGTGGAAGAGTGTCCTAGTGCAAGGAGAATTTACAAAGTGGACACTTCTCTCTTCCGGTGCTCTTTTTTCCAGATGGCCTCCAGCTAGGGTGACTAACCATCCTAGATTGTCCAAGACTCTCCAGATTTTAGAACTAAAAATCCTGCTTTGTGGGCAACCCCTCAGGCTTAGGCAAACTGAGAGTTGCTCACCTTACTCCCACCTGACCCTATCATTTCTTTCTCTTAGAGCAGCAGTTCTCAACCTGTGGGTCGTGACCCACAGGAACTGTAATGAAAGCTCGCAGCATTAGGAAGGAACCATTTTTTTTTTTTTTTTTTTTTGGCCGGGGCTGGGTTTGAACCCGCCACCTCCGGCATATGGGACCGGCGCCCTACCCGCTGAGCCACAGGCGCCGCCCTAGGAAGGAACCATTGTCCTGGAGCTAGTCTGACTCACAGCTGCTGCTAATCAATGTCATCTGAAGTCCATTCACCTAAGCACTGCTAAGCACTATGCTAGAGGAGTTAAACAGACAAGGCCCTGGTGCTCACTTCGGCAGCACGTATACTAAAATTGGAAGATACAGAGAAGATGAGCATGGCCCCTGCGCAAGGATGACACGCAAATTTGTGCAGCATTCCATACTTTAAAAAAAGAAAAATAGACAAGGCCCTGTTCCCAGCTAACAGTCTACTGGGAAAACTGTTTGACAAACAAGTAATTAAAATAAGGTCTGTAAGTACTTTATGGGGGACACACATTACAGAGATAATTTAAGGAGGTGTCAAAGAACATTTTCTGGGAGAGATGTCATTTGGATGTTCCATGACAACTCACTCTGCTAGATGATTATCTTTCCAGGTACATTTTGAGGGAAAATAGCTCTTACAGATACAGCCTGAAGGTCTTTGAAAAACCAAAGGGGATAAAATTTAATGGTGCCATAAAGTCACATACCTTGGATTTGGGGATAAACTACTTTCTTCCAAATATGAAAACAGCTAAATACACAAACAACCAAGACCATAGAACTACAAAGGACTTGAAATGGGGTGGGGGTGAGGAGAACTCAGCCTACAATTCTTTCCTTCCTTCAGTTAATCCACTTACTCCTGTGCTGGCCAGAAAAATCTTCCTCCTCTCCTCGCACACGCCAAGAGGCTCAGCTAGAGCCAAACTCTTTCTCTGGTGTATTTGGGTTGTGGCCTGAAGCCAGCTACCACCAGATATCTTTCTTTCTCTCTTTCTCTTTTACTCTCTAAGAGAGAGAGAGAGCACGCACTCCTAAAGTGGGTAAATTAAGACTGGACAAGTCATCCCAGGAGAGGCTGACCTCTTCCCCAGGCCATCACTTGGTGCCTGCCACTCCAAGCAAGTGGATAACTGGAGGCTATTTTGTGGTAGCAACTGGGCAAACAAACCTGGAGACAAGTACAGTGTTTTCCAAAGCTTGATCCACAGGCCTCAGGCAGCAGGTGCCCTTGGGTTCAAAAAAAAAAAAAAAAAGGTGTGGGTGTAGAGGGAAGAGTCAGGGCTTTGAGGCCAGAGGAGAGGCCTTGAGCTTTAGTGACAATAAAGAATCAAAAAGATAGAATGAGGGAAGACTGGACTCCGTCATCAATTTCTAGACTTTTTTTTTTTAAATCAGAAAAGATAGTAAGAAAGAGATAGAAAGGGTCCCTGGGCTTCTTTGTACAGTGAGTCTTATAGACAAGAAAGACAAAGACAGAATGAAATCGTGCTTGCCTGAAAGCCTTTCATAATTGATATATGTTAAATAATTTAAGACCATCAGGCCCAGCAATGACTTACTTCAAGTTTTCCTGGTGTTCTGCGCTGTTCCGCATTACCGTTTAGAATCTAGTGAATGAGTGCCAAGGGCGATTATCTTCCTACCTTGCCTTCTGCAGTCGTCTCAGTTAACCCTGACCTAGCTGGAGCTTTCAAGTTGGTTTGCTGACAGGGGTGACCTGAAAGTTGTCTTCCTAAGGTGGGGCCCTGCCCCCAGGCTGCCCCTCCCCACCAGGGACTGGCACAGCAGCGCCCTCAGGTGGTATGGAGCATCCAAGTCCCTGTGCAGGCCTCTATTGAATAAATAGATAAAATGCAAAGGACACCCCTCCCTCTGTCTACACTGAGACCAGCCAGGGCAGACAGCACGTGGCTCTTGTCACATCTCCTGTGGATAGAAAATTTGGGGAAGAATTTTTAGACACCACAAAGGGTAACTCATTAGCGTGCTGTATATTTTTGTTGCCATTTGTCTGTTTGGGAAAGAAAGGTAAGGAAGGACAGGTGATTCCAAAGGAAGAGTTGAATTCGCTAAATTGAAGTAGATAAGGAATCAGGTTGTTAAGAGTGAGCAGTGAAAACTTTATCAAGGGTTAGGTGGGGCTTGTGGTGGGTGCTTGTAGTTCCAGCTACTTGGGAGGCTGAGGCAAGAGGATGGATTGCTTGAGCCTAAGAGTTTGAGGTTGCTGTGAGCTGTGATGCCACAGCACTCTACTGAGGGCAACATAGTGAGACTCTTGTCTCAAAAAGAAAAAAAGAAAAATTTATCAAGGGGTTTCCAAAGCTGAAGTTCTGACTTATTTGTTCAAATTGAAAAGATGACACCAAATTCATATTCAATAAATAGAATTCTAGATATTTTGTAAAAAACAAAAGAAATATTTGTATAAAACGCTATTGATAGTTATGCAACAAAACGCTAACCTTGATCTCCCGACTAGAGAGCTCAGAAGCAGGGGAGCCATGGCTTTTCTTTTTATTATAGACTTTTATATTATCTGCCTTGTGCAACTTTCATAAATTAAAAAGAGTGCTTAAAAACGAAAAACCTAATGATGATACCATACTCTTTAGGTTGCAGAAGAAGACGACGACAAAGAGGAGAGTGAGGAAGAGCTTATCTTTACTGAAACTAACAGTGAGGTTTCCGAGGAGGTGTATACGGAAGAGGACGAGAGGCAGGATGAGTCCCAGGAGGACGAAGACAGCGACGAAGGGGAAGGAGCAGGTGAAACGGCCGGGGGTCTTAATGGAACTGTGAATTACCAGAGTGTCAGTTCTGACAATTGTCAGCCAAAGACATTTAAAAGCCAAATAGAGAACATAAATTTGACCAACGGCAACAGTGGAAGGAACACAGAGTCACCGGCTGCCATTCACCCTTGTGGAAATCCTACGGTGATCGAGGACGCTCTGGACAAGATAAAAAGCAATGACCCGGACACCACCGAAGTCAATCTGAACAATATCGAGAACATCACCTCGCAGACCCTTTGCCGCTTTGCTGAAGCCCTCAAGGACAACACGGTGGTGAAGACGTTCAGTCTGGCCAACACGCGGGCTGACGACAGCGCCGCCACGGCCATCGCGGAAATGCTCCGGGTCAACCAGCACATCACCAGCGTCAACGTGGAGACCAACTTCATCACGGGAAAGGGGGTCCTGGCCATCATGCGGGCTCTGCAGCACAACACGGTGCTCACGGAGCTGCGCTTCCACAACCAGAGGCACCTCATGGGCAGCCAGGTGGAGATGGAGATCGTCAAGTTGCTGAAGGACAACAGCACGCTGCTGAGGCTGGGCTACCACTTCGAGCTCCCAGGACCAAGGATGAGCATGACGAGCATTTTGACGAGAAACATGGATAAACAGAGGCAGAAGCGGAGGCAGGAGCAAAAGCAGCAAGACGGACACGATGGAGGCTCCAATCTGAGGACCAAAGTCTGGCAGAGAGGAACGCCCGGCTCTTCACCCTACGCGTCTCCCAGGCACTCCCCTTGGTCCTCCCCCAAACCCCCCAGGAAAGTCCAGACTGTGAGGAGCCATCCTCCCTCTCCTGTGCCCACACCCCCGCCGCCTCCCCCTCCCCCCCTGCCCCCCCAGAATCTGCACCTGCCACATCCTCCCCCGCCGCCCCCTCCTCCTCCGCTCCCCGAGAAGAAGCTCATCACCCGCAACATCGCAGAAGTCATTAAGCAGCAGGAGACTGCCCAACGGGCTCTCCAGAATGGACAGAGAAAGAAGAAGGGGAAGAAGGTTAAGAAACAGCCCAACAATATCTTAAAAGAAATAAAAAATTCTCTGAGGTCAGTGCAAGAGAAGAAATCAGAAGACAGTTCCCGACCTTCCACCCCGCAGAGATCAGCTCATGACAATCTCATGGAAGCGATTCGGGGAAGCAGCATCAGACAGCTGAGGCGGGTGAGTAAGCTGAGGACAGACCTCCGGCACAGGGTTAGTCAATGAGTTTAGTGCTAAAGTCTCCGCCCCCAAACCGTAACGCGTTTCAAATACTTTCATATGTGGAGTAAGCAGGCCGAGTCTGAAGCAGAGGAAGGAGAGTGAGAGGTGTCCTCCGGGCTTTCTCAACCTCAGGCTCCAGGAGGGCCACAACCGCGTTAACACGCTCCAACCAGGAGCGTGAGCCAGGCTTGGTGGCTCACCCCTGTAATCCTAGCACTCTGGGAGGCCGAGGTGGGAGAATCCTTGAGCTCAGAAGTTTGGGACCAACCTGGGCAAGAGTGAGACCCTGTCTCTACTAAAAATGGAAAACTAGCTGGGTGGGTGTGGTGGTGCATGCCTGTAGTCCCAGCTGCTCAGGAGGCTGAGGCAGGAGGAGTGCTTGAGCCCAAGAGATTGGGTTACTGTGAGCTGTGATGACATCATAGCACTCTACCCAGGGTGACAAGGTAAGACTCTGTCTCAAAAACTAAAAAAAAAACAAGAAAGAAAAGTAAAAAGACATTCCAAACATAAAAATCCCCATTACCTGAAAATCAAGGAGTATAATCTACATCCCAGAAGGAATCAGCACTTGTCAAAACTTGTACCTACAGAGTTGCAAGTGATTGGTACCTATTATAATTTATAGTATACACTGTACCATTCAGCAATAATCAGTCTATATTTGAGTTCCTCTCAGAGCATCCTTCTAGAGACAAATCCTACAGATAATTTTTCACTTTTATCATTTGTGTTGTTTCATTGAAAGAAAATCCCCTATTTTTGTAGGTGGAAGTTCCGGAAGCCCTGCGGTAAAAACACGATTTTTAGAAGAAGATGCCGAACTGTTCAGTGGTTTTAGATAAAATGCATCATGAGATGTTTCCAAAATACCTTCTTCAATTTGAATGAATTAATAGCCTCACCTATTAATTCCAAAGAAAATTTTAAGAAACAAGAGCATGTTTCTTCTGTAAATATGAACATAAACTTCTTTTTCTATGTTGCGAGATCTGCATTGGCAAGAAGCAATTAATTGAAGGATGCTCTTCATATCTCTCAATGTGATGGTAACTCTGAGCTGTGATGGGTTAATGAAATGTGCTGTTATTTTTGTAATTCCTATGAATTTGGATTGAAGTTTTCCCTTTTTTTTTAAGCCAAACTGATACTTTTCTGTGAGTTGAATCTATATCTTTCAGGTGTATGTAATGTTATTGAATATTAAATATATTACATTCTCACGCAAAAAGCATTTGGGTCCTTAGCATTTGCATTCTTTGCTTCCTTATGTCTGAGAAAATCTGATCAGACTTCTTTCTAAAGGACTGAAATTAAGAGTTTTCTAAAAAGGCTCTTTTGATAGTGAGATAAAAGGTTGGGAAAAGACCTCTGTGTGGTCATGACCAGGTTGGGTTTATGAATGCTGACCCAGGATGGCAGCTGTGCTCTCCTGTTTCCATAAGTCAAAGAAGTACATGGAAGTCGATTTAACCACTTATGAGTAAAATTAATTATTCTGGAAGGTAAAAAAATGGAAAGTTAGGAAGTTTCTTGGTACAGAAGAAATAAATGCTGTGGAAATGCCTGGAAGATAAGCCCCCTGAATTCAAACCCACTTTGTAGCTAATGCTAAAGACAAACTATTCAAGTCTACCTTTAAATTTTCCTCAGAGAAACGTTAGTCCATGGGCCTCAGCCTTTTTTTTTTTTTTTTACTCTACACAAATTGTGATGATGCCAACATTAACAAAGCACACTTGGGAACATGAGCATTTGCATTTGCAACCCCAGTTATCCTTCCGTCCCTCCCCATCACTCAAGAAGGGCCGGAATTCAAGCAGAATGACACACTATATTGAGTTATAGCAACTCACTCCTCGCTCGTCCTCCACTCTAATTTATGAAAAGCTACGAATCCCTTCTAAAGTCGCTTGCATTAAGTATGATTAGAGATGTATCTTTCGTGTCCGACAGAAGACTCGGCAAGCTCTCTCAGCTTATCATTCAGTAATTGTTTGTTTCATATACAGAGTTGTGCGTTATCTACCATTGAAAGGATTGTGGTGCACTAGAAAATTTCACCACTAGTTCTTCAGTCTGGTTCTTTCTGTCTGTTTCCACTATTCAGCCATTCTCTCACTCAGTAAGGACCCCTGATGTGATCACCTACAGAGGGTTCCAGAGGCCCATGAGCTAAGGCAGTGGCCTGACTCCATGTGGTGGGGGAGAGTGATGGCATTTTCTGAACTAAATTGTCTCATGCACTTTTCACAACAGCATTAAGAGGTGCTGTCCCCATTTTAGGAAGGAAGAAACTGAAGCGCTGACAGGTTAATGTTGGTGTCCGCGACCACAGTAGCACTGTGTCACTGTACCTCTCTGCTTCCATCCGGATGCAAACTCCCCAAAGCTTCCCCATTCTTAGAACAGTGGAAATTTCCATTTCCTTGGTAGTATTATTAATAATGTCACTATTTTGACCTCTTTCCATCAGTACTCATAATTACATTAATTATTGCTATTCAAAGAAACAACAGGTAAAATTTAGGTTTGTAAAAGGTGTGTGTGTGGGTTGGGGGTGTGTGTGAATTTGGAACAGGAAAACAAGATTGACTTTTTTTCCACTGCCCCTCCTATGTGTATGAGGACGGGGCTCTTCTACATTGAGGGGGTGAGGAGTGAGAGGTGAACTGTTTCTAAATCCACCCTGATAAGGCAGAGGAGCGACAGTTGCTAACAAACTGAGCAATTGATAACACCAGGAAGGAATCCCAGAAGGGAGGGGTGCAGCAGTTCTCCTGGGTGAGAAGGAAAAAGCTAGCATGACTTCTTGGGTACTGTTGGGCTGGGGAGACTGGCCAGGCCTTCTCACCACAAGTGAGTGATTGGGAAATACATTTTCTCCTTCACATTTTAAAAGACAGCCTTGCTGAAGCATTTTGTACCCTGGGAGAGAACAACATGCACTTATCAGGCACATTGCAAAATTTAAGTAAATATATAGACCTTTCCATGCAATCTATAAAACATATTATGTCAATAATGGAACAAGTATGTTATGAGCACATACTAAGTGGATACATTTACCATTAAAAAAAAAATATATATATATATATATATATTTTAGAACATGTGATTTCAGAATCCAGTACTGAGAACATGCTGGATTCTGAAATTATGATAATCATTATTCAGCATAGGATGGAGAGCCTAGCTCATCCTCCCTAGAAACTGATACAGCTGATATAAAAACTAATTAGTTCATCCTTTATAAAGAGCTCTCAACTCACTGGGAGAGAAACTGTTTGAGACCAGATGAAGAGTCTGGGCTATGATTTATATGTGTATGATTTATATGTGCACATCAATCTCCGAAAGCACAGCTCATCCTGTTTTGTGACAGTGCCCAGGGATTTAATAACTCAGCATCAGCAGGATCCTGATTTAATCTCTGCCATGAGATATTTGCTACCAGTGAGTGAAAGGAAGAGGTAATAACAGGTTGCAATATCTATAGTCAAATGCACTAAAGACACGAGTAAATCAATATGTTCTTGAAAAGAGCTCATAACTACTTCCTTTTTTTTTTTTAAGTTCCCCTAGATCCTATTTATTTATTTATTTTTGGCCAGGGCTGGGTTTGAACCCGGCACCTCCAACATATGGGACCAGCGCCCTACCCCTTTGAGCCACAGGCACCACCCAACTACTTCCTTTTGCTAAAAAGTTAAAATTGTCTCTTCCTTGTTTCTCTGAGGCTCTTAACAAGGACTTTTGTTTTGATAAGTTGCCAAATAACATGTTCTAAAAAATTCAGAATTAATCTAAGACTTACAAAACTCAGAATACGATACCAATATTGATGAACTAAACATCCACCGATACTATCTGAGTGCCTACTGCTTTCTAGATACTGGAGATACATAGTGAGCAAAGGGAATAAACCCCTGTCCTCATGTAACTTACCTTCCAGCCTATGAAGGGAGCATACACCATTGCTTCATGCCCTGTGCACTTAGTTACCAAGTGGCTCCCGTGTATAAACCCCTCTGTGCTGGAAAGAACAGTCAAATTGGAAATTGTCCTCTACCTCGCATGAAGCAATGGGAAGCCTACGGAATTCAACTATTCTAGAAGAATGGAAACTATTCTAGAAGAATGGAAACTCTTTGTTTGAGAGCTGTACAAAAATCAGTGCTGGATTAATTTGAACCAAATTTTACCATTACCCTTTGATCTAAAGCAGTATGAGTCAAGGAAATCTCAGAGAAGATGACGGCACTTAATTTGGACTTTTAAAGAACACAGAAATTGCCAGAATTAAACAAAAAAAAAAACTCATAATGGGATTGGGAACAGGGAAGGACTTTTTAATTTGAGGAAACAGGTATTATAGAAAAGGGCTGGAAATCATAAAACCATTTCTAGTATTGATAATTTTGATGGACTAAGAATAGGACTATTGTATAGTTTCTGTATGGTTTTTTCTTTTTTTTTTTAACATGGTATGTGATCGTTTAAGAAAAATCAGAAAAATAAATATACACAGAAGAACATTAAGGAATGCCCACAGTACGACTCACGCAGAACGGTTACTGCTAACTTTTTGGTGTATATCTTTTTAAATCCTTCCTAATGCATATTTGAACACATATGTAACTTTTTTATACCAAAAAAGGAACATAGCTTACGTGCTATTAAGCAATCCCATTTTATTCAAGTAATTTCAATAACTGTTGGCTATTTAGATCATTTTGGTTAGTCTTCCATCTGGTGTTATATATTTGGTTTGTTTCTGCTCATCCTTTACTACTTGGTTATTCTAACTTAACTTTTCCAAAAGCCCTTAGGAAGAATGATTGACTGAAAAATCACAGCCAGGCGGCGCCTGTGGCTCAGTGAGTAGGGCACCGGCCCCATATGCTGAGGGTGGCAGGTTCAAACCCAGCCCAGGCCAAACTGCAACAACAACAACAACAAAAAATAGCCGGGCGTTGTGGCGGGCGCCTGTAGTCCCAGCTGCTTGGGAGGCTGAGGCAAGAGAATCGCGTAAGCCCAAGAGTTAGAGGTTGCTGTGAGCCTTGTGACGCCAGGGTACTCTACCCGAGGGCGTTACAGTGACACTCGCCTGTGGCTCAAGGACTAGGGCCCGGTCCCATATGCCGGAGGTGACAGGTTCAAACCCAGCCCCGGCCAAAAACCAAAAAAAGAAAAATCACAGCCAAAAAGTCATCTCCCAGATAGACTAGAGTTGTACAGCATCACTGTGGTACACTAGAACTGGAAATTAGGTTCCAACCAAATTGTCATGTTTACCAAGTTTCTCAAATCACACACCTATATGAACCACAGAACCAGTATTAGTAAGAGGCAATTTTAAAAGCTGGTAAAAATTTCTACATCTGCATAAAAAGGCTGGCCTGGGCTGAGAGCCACAGGAACCTGTCCCGAGAAACTTAGTGTAAGCTAAGGAACTTGGCCTTAATTATGAAAGCCAGGAGGGGAACCAAAGGATTTCAAGAGGAGGAGTGACACGTTGTGTACACAGATTTTTAAAATGTGACTATATAACCAAGAGGAGAACAGATTCAGTGAGGCTCAGACTGGTGGCAGGAAGACAAGTTAGGAGACCACTGTAATGGTCTAAGAACTAAGTGTGGCAGACTCTCACTGTGAACGTTTATAGATGTGAAAAGGTTAGAACCAACACAACAGTGACCTAGAAAGCATCAAATCCATAGAATTTGGTTACAAATTAGATGTAGGTGGCAGGAAGCAACAGAATAGCAGAGCCTCCATTGATATCTGCATTCCTGGCTGGGCCATTTGGGTGGCTCAGTGTTACAAAATGGGACAAGGGCTATAGCAGGAGCAGATTTTAGAGGAGGAAGATGGATTCAGTTTAAGATACACTATGTCTGATCTGCCTGTCGATTTGAATGGGTCTAGAACGGTGGGGGTGAAATTTGCGCTAGCAGTAAGGATGTGGGGGTTTCGATGAGACCACTCAGAGAGATTATAGAGAGAGCAGAGGCAGAGTTCAGAGAGGGCAGAGAGAACAGAGGAGAGTCAATTGCAAAACAGAGAGCTACTCCAAGAAGGCGCAGTCAACAGTGCCTCAGTGAGTTTTAGAGCGAGAAAGTGTTTAATGTAGACTGTTGACCTTGATGAGAGCGAGTCCATGAGACAGTGCAGATGAAAAGTAGACTTCAGCAGTGGCACGGTATGACCCCCCAAGATGAAGAGTACAGTGCAAGGCTTCAAGGTGAGTATGCTGCTCTGGTGGACAGTCAGAGGATCAACACAGTCCCAGGATAGAGAAGGTGCATCTTCTGGTGTGTCATTTTACCTGACATGAGAAAAAATATCATACAAATATAAACATATGAGGTCAGATGATTAAGTTCAAGAACTCATCCTAGAAAAAGTGCTCCAGACCTCACTGTTGAGTATCACTATGGTCATCTTCGAAGTACTCCCCTTGGCCATCTGGTGACTGTAGTGGTATTCAGCAATGAGGTACAAAGCACCTTTTCTACGATGAATTTGTGAACTTAATCGTCCAGCCTTGCCTGTGGCTCAGTGAGTAGGGCGCCGGCCCCATATGCCGAGGGTGGCGGGTTCAAACCCAGCCCCGGCCAAATTGCAACAAAAAAATAGCCGGGCGTTGTGGCAGGCGCCTGTAGTCCCAGCTGCTCGGGAGGCTGAGGCAAGAGAATCATGTAAGCCCAAGAGTTAGAGGTTGCTGTGAGCTGTGTGATGCCACGGCACTCTACCTGAGGGCGGTATGTGAGACTCTGTCTCTACAAAAAAAAAATAAATAAATAAACAAATAAAAAAAAAAAAAAAGAAAAAGAAACTTACATCTAAATAGACTGAAAACTTCATTCCATCTGTGACATCCCAAAAGTCTCTGCAAGATTTCTGAGAACCTAGGTGGAGAGTTGGGGATAGCAGGGGAGGCTAATCTGCTGTGGCTAATCCCCTTTGGCTTCATACTCTAAGTTTGCACTTTGCAAACGGATGATTAATGAGTGCGCCCATTCAAAACCACATGGACCACATCAGCCCTCTTTCTCGATTTCCATGGACTCAATACTTCATGCAAATTGGTCAAATGAACATGGGGCTGACATTACAGTCACACAAATAGCTTCGAATGAAACATGAGATACCCGATTGGTAAAAATGCTCTGGTTAATACACCACCAGACATTTTCCCCACTGGCTGTTTTATGCCACATAACAGTCTGTGTTTTCCTGCTAGTATACCACTTCCTTCTTCTTCACATCATTCTGCTTCATTACCACCCTCCTAGATTACTTTTGGGAATTTCAAAAATTCCCACTCTGTTATGCAGAGCAAATTCAGCTCCCTTCTCCCAAAGGTAGCTCTAGCTCTATCTTTGCATATCCAAACTGGTCAATGTGATCAGCTGATTAAAGAGTCTTTTATTTGACACCATGAAGTTATGATTGTGAATAGAATTTTCTTCTCACTGTAAAATGGCACACCCTGTCCTTGACCACCACAGAAACCCTTGTTGAGTCACTGATACTCTGTTATCTGGACTGAATTGCTGTTGCTTCCTAGCTAATTTCTCTGTCTCCATTCTTTTTCATTGCCAATTGCTTTCAATGTGCCAGGAGGGATATTTTTCTGAAATGCAATTCTGATCACATCAGTCATCTGCTTAAAATTCTTCAGTGGTAACTCATATTCTATGGAGTAACATCCAAGCCTTTTACTAAGGAAAACACAAACTTGGTTATTTTTCTGTCTCATCTGCCATTGCTTGTCCTCATGCACCTGTGCTTGAACCATTACTGAGCAACTTGTAGTTCACTGAACAAGCGATGCCCCTTCTTGACACACACCTTTTCACACACCATCCACCCATCTGGAATTCCCTTCCCGCTCTTTGTATCTGGTTAACACCATTCACCCTTCAAAGGAGACTTTGAAAGAAAACTAGCTTATTAACCCAAGGAGATAGGGGAAAACACACCCTCCAAAGAGCCTATGTTCTTCTCCACACTCTCCCTAGGTGACCTCCTCTAAGTCCCTATCTTTAAATACCATACAGACTGTATGACCCCCTCCCCCCCAACATCCTTACTCTACCATTAATTTTACCCTCACATTTCCAGACCTACACATTCAAATGGACAGGCACCTCAGACACAATACAGGGTGTCCCTAAATTCACCATACACAGAGGTGGCCAGCACATAGGGAATATTTTGTAAATACTTTTTAAAATTTAGTATTCATTTTCCCTGGGTATATTGACTTTAGGGGCAGTAACTTTTAGGAAAACCCTATATATTTAAAGCCTGAACTCATCTTCCTTTTCCAAAACTTGCTTCTGCTGTATTCTACAGTCTTGTATATGACTCATCACACAGTTTTCTCTACCCCCATCCCTTCCATTTTCCCACTGAACAGTTAGCTGGTTTTGACTTCCCTGTATACACTCGACATTGATGACAAGTTCTAGCATGTACTTGCCATATGAGCCCTTTAAGGATATTACCCATGCCTGCCCTTGTTAGTGTCCCAGTGTCAAATCCATTTCATGTCTGATGAATGAACAAAGGACCCCAGAAAGATACTTGACTTACACAAAGTTTGTATGGTAACAGCATTTTGGGTTTCTGATGTTTTACAATGGCTATGATTTGCCTGATAGAAAATGCCTCTGGTTTATTCAACACTTTCAGTGAGCATGAGACTCAAATTTTGCTCATAACTTGCTGGCTTCCCCACTTCTTTGCTTTTACTCATGCTGTCTTCAGTTCAGAATGCCCTTTATTCCATCTCCTTGGAAAATAATGTTACTTACTCAAGGTTCACTTCTGTGAAATTTATGTTTCATTCTTGCCTCTGAGTCTTCATTGTCCCTCATTCAAGTTTCTTTTCTGGTACCTTCCACATTTTGCCTTGCATTGTACTATTTGTATACATGTCTTAATTTACTTCCTGCTATCCTATTGGATTGACATCCTGGAGGTCCAGCACTGTATCTCATCTTTGAATAGATGGAGATAATTAGCTACTCAACAATGAAGAACCATGACGTCAGCACCCTCTGGCTACTCCTTCCAGGATGGCCATCAGTAGTAATGATGGCCTATGTTCAATGACTAGATATTACATGATTGTTGCTGCTCAGCTGTAAAGAAAGCCCCAGTCACTTGTTTTGAAACTTTGGGGCAGGAAAGAATGTTGTTTTTGAAAACCATGTAATTAGAGGACATGTTGACATATTAAAATGTTTCAAAGCCAAAGAGGGAGAATAGATGTTAAGTATTTTACCCTCAAATACATTTAGTGTGTAATATTAGACTCTGTTGTAACATGGTAAACTGCCCAACAAAGTGAACTGCTTAGAACGCTGTATTCCATGGCTTAAACTTCATGAAGACGGATACCAAGATCTATGGGTCAATCCATGGATTAATGGTAGGTAAGCACACAGCCCATGTGGACAGCCAAATGTGGGGAGATATCCAGTCAACAAATTAAAAAAAAAAAGTCTGGGTAGAAAAGTCATCATCACCTACCTGGCACTTGTGGTGGTAAAGGTGGGTGAATGTGTGGGACATGTAACCGTGGGTCCAACCAGAGCAAGCAGTGACCTGGACTTTGGTCACCCATGGCAGGGCAGCAGGGCTGGGCAAGCTATACTCCAGATCTGAACTAGGGGACAGGCAAGGGGGTAAGGGAGTAGCTTGCATGGATAGGTGGAATCTAGGAACAAAACAAAGAGTACTAGTTACTGGTCCTGTTTGGATAGTTTAAGAGCAAATGACCCCCAGTGCCTTACATAAACAAGGTTTTCCAGAGTGGAGAAGGACGTGCTGGAGAATGGTGCAACAGGAGAGGAATATAAGGAAGTCTTTTCTTGTTATATACAAGCTGAAAATGAATAATTTGTCTTCAATTTTGTTTTTACTCACAAGCATTTATTCTGGATTCAAAATTTTTATGTTTATCAAAAAGGATCACGGTTGAAAAGTATATAGAGTAAGATTGGTCTTAAGCTATAAGACAGGGCAGGACCTACAGATGAGGCTAAGTGACTCCAAGGAGCATATCACTACGTAGCAGCCAACAAAGGCATTTCACTGATCCATTTTGTTCTAACACTGGCACATTTTAGGGCCAGAGTTCCAAGAATATCCTCATCCACTCTCTTAATCCTCCTCTCTCAAACCCCATCCCTTTCCTATGTGTGACCTGGGAGCAGTGGTCAGGCTCTAGTCATGAGAGGCTGTGCAGGTTTCAGCTGGGCGATAGATTTGGCAAGCCGAGGGTTGACAACTGGTAACTACAGGGCCTGTTGCCTAAATAAACCATCCGGGGGCAAAATTATTATAATCTTTAAAACCTCTTGTGTTCCTTAGAAAAATTGGAAATAAAGCTGAGGTTTTCACTTTGACATATTATCTCCTTTACACTGGTTACTCTGCACTAATTTTCAGATGACTAATTACTTTTCCAGATTGAAACTGGAAAACTGTCTAATTAGCTTGATAGTGTTTACAAGTTAAATAGCAATACAACTTTTTTTTGAGTTATATATTTCGAGTTTCTTTTAAATTAGGCACGTAACTGAAAAGCATGGCAATTTCCTCACATCAAAATACTGCCGTTACTAGCAGAAAGTGCTAAATTTCTCTCTTCCTGAATGAAATATCAATGATCTATTAATCTGTTACATAAACACACATAGAAAAATATCCAGTGATCTATTAATCTGTTTCATAAACACACACACACAAAAATATCCAGTTATCTCTCAGGTTACAATTTACAAATTGTCTTTCCTGAATTTATCATGGAACAATTCTACTTCGAGCTGGGGGTGGGTGGCAGTAGCACCCAAGATTAAATACCAATACATTCATATGAAGAAATGATCTAATCCAGCAGTTCTCAACCTGTGGGTTGCAACTCTTTTTTTTTTTTGTTTTTGTTTTTGAGATTTTTGAAGTCTGGCTTCAGATAGGTCTTTCTTTTTTTTTTTTTTTTATTGGTGGGGATTCATTGAGGGTACAATAAGCCAGGTTACACTGATTGCAATTGTTAGGCAAAGTCCCGCTTGCAATCATGTCTTGCCCCCATAAAGTGTGACACACACCAAGGCCCCACCCACCTCCCTCCTTCCCTCTTTCTGTTTCGCCCCCATAACCATAATTGTCATTAATTGTACTCATATCAAAATTGAGTACATAGAATTCATGCTTCTCCATTCTTGTGATGCTTTACTAAGAATAATGTCTTCCACGTCCATCCAGGTTAATACAAAGGATGTAAAGTCTCCATTTTTCTTAATGGCTGAATAGTATTCCATGGTATACATATACTACAGCTTGTTAATCCATTCCTGGGTCGGTGGGCATTTAGGCTGTTTCCACATTTTGGCGATTGTAAATTGAGCTGCAATAAACAGTCCAGTACAAGTGTCCTTATGATAAAAGGATTTCTTTCCTTCTGGGTAGATGCCCAGTAATGGGATTGCAGGATCAAATGTGAGGTCTAGCTTGAGTGCTTTGAGGTTTCTCCATACTTCCTTCCAGAAAGGTTGTACTAGTTTGCAGTCCCACCAGCAGTGTAAAAGTGTTCCCTTCTCTCCACATCCACGCCAGCATCTGCAGTTTTGAGATTTTGTGATGTGGGCCATTCTCACTGGGGTTAGATGAAATCTCAGGGTTGTTTTGATTGGCATTTCTCTAATATATAGAGATGATGAACATTTTTTCATGTGTTTGTTAGCCATTCGTCTGTCATCTTTAGAGAAAGTTCTATTCATGTCTGTTGCCCATTGATATAAGGGATTGTTGGCTTTTTTCATGTGGATTAATTTGAGTTCTCTATAGATCCTAGTTATCAAGCTTTTGTCTGATTGAAAATATGCAAATATCCTTTCCCATTGTGTAGGTTGTCTCTTTGCTTTGGTTATTGTCTCCTTAGCTGTACAGAAGCTTTTCAGTTTAATGAAGTCCCATTTGTTTATTTTTGTTGTTGTTGCAATTGCCATGGCAGTCTTCTTCATGAAGTCTTTCCCCAGGCCAATATCTTCCAGTGTTCTTCCTATGCTTTCTTGGAGGATTTTTATTGTTTCATGCCTTAAATTTAAGTCCTTTATCCATCTTGAATCAATTTTTGTGAGTGGGGAAAGGTGTGGGTCCAGTTTCAGTCTTTTACATGTAGACATCCAGTTCTCCCAACACCATTTATTGAATAGGGAGTCTTTCCCCCAAGGTATGTTCTTGTTTGGTTTATCAAAGATTAGGTGGTTGTAAAATGTAAGTTTCATTTCTTGGTTTTCAATTCGATTCCAAGTGTCTATGTCTCTGTTTTTGTGCCAGTACCATGCTGTCTTGAGCACTATGGCTTTGTAGTACAGACTAAAATCTGGTATGTTGATGCCCCCAGCTTTATTTTTGTTACAGAGAACTGCCTTAGCTATACGGGGTTTTTTCCGGTTCCATGCAAAATGCAGAATCATTTTTTCCAAATCTTGACAGTACGATGTTGGTATTTTGATAGGAATGGCATTGAATAGGTAGATTGCTTTGGGAAGTATAGACATTTTAACAATGTTGATTCTTCCCGTCCATGAGCATGGTATGTTCTTCCATTTGTTAATATCCTCTGCTATTTCCTTTCTGAGGATTTCATAGTTTTCTTTATAGAGGTCCTTCACCTCCTTCGTTAGGTATACTTCTAGGTATTTCATTTTCTTTGAAACTATGGTGAAGAGAGTTGTGTCCTTAATTAGCTTCTCATCTTGACTGTTATTGGTGTACACAAAGGCTACTGACTTGTGGACATTGATTTTATATCCTGAAACATTACTGTATTTTTTGATGACTTCTAGGAGTCTTGTGGTTGAGTCTTTGGGGTTCTCTAAGTATAAGATCATGTCGTCAGCAAAGAGGGAGAGTTTGACCTCCTCTGCTCCCATTTGGATTCCCTTTATTTCCTTGTCTTGCCTAATTGTATTGGCTAGAACTTCCAGCACTACGTTGAATAGTAAAGGTGACAGAGGACAACCTTGTCTGGTTCCAGTTCTAAGAGGAAAAGCTTTCAGTTTGACTCCATTCAGTAAAATAATTGGCTGTGAGTTTGTCATAGATAGCTTCAATCAGTTTTAGAAATGTGCCACCTATGCCTCTACTCTTCAGTGTTCTAATTAGAAAAGGATGCTGGATTTTATCAAATGCTTTTTCTGCATCTATTGAGAGGATCATGTGATCTTTATTTTTGCCTCTGTTAATGTGGCGGATAACGTTTATAGACTTGTGTATGTTAAACCAGCCTTGCATCCCTGGGATGAAGCCTACTTGATCATGATGAATGACTTTTTTGATGATAAGCTGTAATCCATTGGCTAGGATTTTGTTGAGAATTTTTGCGTCTATATTCATGAGTGAGATTGGTCTGAAATTCTCCTTTTTGTTTGGGTCTTTTCCTGGTTTTGGTATCAGGGTGATGTTTGCTTCATAGAATGTGTTGGGGAAGATTCCTTCTTCCTCAATTTTTTGGAATAATTTCTGCAGTACAGGAATAAGCTCTTCCTTGAAGGTTTGATAGAATTCTGGAGTGAAGCCATCTGGACCACGGCATTTTTTGGTTGGAAGATTTTTTATTGTTTCTTTGATCTCAGTGCTTGAAATTGGTCTGTTCAGGAGCTCTATTTCTTCCTGGCTGAGTCTAGGGAGATGGTGTGATTCCAAATATTGATCCATTTCTTTCACATTGTCAAATTTCTGGGCATAGAGTTTCTGGTAGTATTCAGAGATGATCTCTTGTATCTCTGTGGGATCAGTTGTTATTTCCCCTTTATCATTTCTGATTGAGGTTACTAGAGATTTTACTTTTCTATTCCTCGTTAGTTTGGCCAATGGTTTATCTATTTTATTTACTTTTTCAAAAAACCAACTCCTTGTTTCATTAATTTTCTGAATGATTCTTTTGTTTTCAATTTCATTGATCTCTGATTTGATTTTGGATATTTCTTTTCTTCTACTGAGTTTAGGCTTAGATTGTTCTTCTTTTTCCAATTCCATAAGATCTCTTGTGAGATTGTTGATGCGCTCTCTTTCTGTTTTTCGAATGTAGGCATCTAAAGCGATGAATTTTCCTCTCAAAACTGCTTTTGCAGTATCCCACAGGTTTTAGTAGCTTGTGTCTTCATTGTTGTTATGCTCAAGGAAGTTAATGATTTCCTGTTTTATTTCTTCCTGCACCCATCTGTTATTCAACAGAAGATTGTTTAATTTCCATGCCTTTGGGTGGGGTCGAGCATTTTTGTTAGAGTTGAGTTCCACCTTTAGTGCCTTATGGTTTGAGAAGATACAAGGTAAAATTTCAATTCTTTTGATTCTGTTGATATTTGTTTTGTGTCCCAGGATATGATCAATTTTGGAGAATGTTCCATGGGGTGATGAGAAGAATGTATATTCTTTATCTTTGGGATGGAGTGTTCTATATGCATCTATCAAGCACAGTTGTTCTAGGGTCTCATTTAAATCTCTTATATCCTTGTTTAATTTCTGTTTAGAGGATCTGTCCAGCTCAGTAAGAGGAGTGTTAAGGTCCCCTGTTATTATGGTATTGTCAGATATCCTATTGCTCAGACTGAGTAAGGTCTGTTTCAAGAATCTGGGAGCATTTAAATTGGGTGCATAGATATTTAGAATTGAAATGTCTTCTTGCTGTATTTTTCCTTTGACCAATATAAAGTGACCATCTTTGTCTTTTTTGACTTTAGTTGCTTTAAATCCACATGTATCTGAAAACAAGATTGCAACTCCTCTTTTCTTCTGAATTCCATTTGCCTGAAAAATTGTCTTCCAACCCTTGACTTGGAGCTTTAATTTGTCTTTTGAAGCCAGGTGTCTTTCTTGCAGACAGCAAATGGATGGCTTATGTTTTTTAATCCAGTCAACAAATCTATGTCTCTTCAGTGGGGAATTCAAGCTATTAACATTTATTGAGATAATTGATAAGTGTGGTAGTATTCTATTCGTCTTATTTGGTGAGAGTCCATTGCTTAGTTTTATCTTTTGCATCAGTGTGGAGGTTTGGTTCTGTCCTTTGATTTCTGAGAACTTACTTTGCTGCTGATCCATTGTGGTGGTCAGTGTGCAGAACAGGTTGAAGTATTTCCTATAGAGCTGGTCTTGTTGTGGCGAATTTCCTCAATGTTTGTATATCCGTAAATGATTTGATTTCTCCGTCAATTTTGAAGCTTAGCTTAGCAGGGTACAGAATTCTGGGCTGGAAATTGTTCTGTTTAAGTAGATTAAAGGTAGATGACCATTGTCTTCTTGCTTGGAAAGTTTCATTAGAGAAGTCTGCGGTCACTCTGATGGATTTGCCCCTGTAGGTCAACTGGCGCTTGCTCCTGGCAGCTTGCAGAATCTTTTCTTTTGTCTTGACTTTGGACAGGTTCATCACAATGTGTCTTGGAGAAGCTCGGTTAGAGTTGAGGCGACCTGGGGTCCGATAGCCCTCTGAAAGCAGTGTGTCAGAATCTTTGGTGATATTTGGGAAACTTTCTTTTATAATATTCTCTAGTATGGCTTCCATTCCTCTAGGGCATTCTTCTTCCCCTTCTGGAATTCCTATAACTCGTATGTTGGAACGCTTCATAAAGTCCCATAATTCTGACAGTGAACGTTCTGCTTTCTCTCTCTTCTTTTCTGCCTCTTTTACTATCTGAATTATCTCAAAGACTTTGTCTTCTACCTCTGAAATTCTTTCTTCTGCATGGTCTAACCTGTTGCTGATACTTTCCATTGCATCTTTAAGTTCCCTAATTGACTGTTTCATTTCCTTCAGCTCTGCTATATCCTTTTTATATTGTTCATATCGTTCATCTCTTATTTGATTCTGTTTTTGAATTTCCTTTTGGTTATTTTCCACTTTATTAGCAGTTTCCTTCATTGTTTCCATCATTTCTTTCATTGTTTTCAACATGTGTATTCTAAATTCCCTTTCTGTCATTCCTAACATTTCTGTATAGGTGGAGTCCTCTGCAGTAGCTACCTCATGGTCCCCTGGCGGGGTTGTTCTGGAGTGGTTCTTCATGTTGCCTGGAGTTTTCTGCTGATTCTTCCTCATGAGTGATTTCTTTTATCTGTTTCCTTGCCCTAGTTTTCCTTTCACTTCCTCTTGCTCTTTAAGTTCTTGTGCCTGTGGACTAAGGGTTACAGGACCACAAGGGTGAGAAGGTTGAAGAGCAAAAAAGGGATGAAAGAAAGGAGGACCGAGTGATAAGAAAAAAAAAAAGAAAAATAGAGAAAGGAGAGGGGGTGGGTAAAAGGAATATTGACAAAAAGAAGAGAGGCACAGAAAGAGGGACACAGAGCAATATAGGTGTACAGTAGGGTACTTTGATACAACCTTAAAAAAAAAAAAAAAACACCTTCTGGGGGTGCCCAGTTGGGTGGTTCCCTTGAGGTCAGCAGCTCTTTGCTAACCTGATCAGACACAGTACCCCACCTCCACCAAGTAGACAGGAAAGACAAAAATGCTATAAATCAAACCAAAACAAGCAAACAGAAAACTTTACGGGATAAAATTGGCTGGAAAACCAAATAATAGCGGTAGAAACACTAACAAAAATGAAGTTCTAATTATTGAAATAGGCAGCAATGGGAAATTATAATTAAACTAGAAAAATTGAGAAAGAAAAAGGATCTGTATGGAAAAGGTTGAACTTAAAAAACAAAACAATCCACAACATCAAAGTAAACAAAAAAACAACCAAACCGAAAAAAAAAAACAAAAAAACCCACAACCAAAAACAAAGCAGTATGTATATGTTATTGAATATTGTCTGGGCAACACGTGGTCTTCTGGGGTATGAGATGTTAATCACAGTTCTGATACGACTGGAGGCTGCTAGTTTCTCAAACCCCAGCAGGTAGACACCCTAAATCTCTCTTCAGCCCACTTAAAAGGCACTTTGCGCTTGTTCGCTTGCTGAGCAGAAGCTTTCCCAGGGAAGTGCTTGTCGCTGGAATCACTGCTGAAGTGGCTATCCACTTACCCTGTGTGCCAAAACTGGTCTCCCTCTGCCCCCGAGGGTTAGGGCTGCAAGGCGGCTCAGACCCCGCCCTTAGGCTACTTGGTCGCTGGGTTACCAGCTCCCACCCAATTCCAGCTCTGCGACCCTGAGGGCGGAGCTTGCCGGGGCAGATGGCTCACAATGGCTGCCTGTGACCCAGAGCCAAACACTATTAGCTCCGTCTGGCTCAGCGGCTCAGACTGGGGCCCTAGACAAAGGCCAAAGTTCTCCGCACTCCCGCTCAGGCTCTCCCCAAGGCAGTTCAGCTGAGTGCCAAGTCCAAAGACACCAAAACAGTTCACAGGTAAGGCCTTTCTGGTTTGCAGTCTCGCTGCTCCTGAACTTACAGTTGCGGGCAGGTTCAGACGGATTGAACACACGCGACCACTTGCCGGTTTTCCACTGTTTTAGTCCTCCTCTTGGGGTCCAGAAGTCTCTCGCTGACTCCCTGTGTCCTCTCAGGGGTGATGATAGGCAGATCCCACCAGCCAGAGATGCCTGGAGTCCTATCTCCCCAGACTCACGGTGCCCAGATGCAAGGAAGCTGTTACTCGGCTGCCATCTTGCTCCGCCCTGCAACTCCTTTTTAATAACGAAAGTACACTGCGACATTAGGAAGGTTGAGAACCACTGATCTAATCAAAAGCAACTCAAAAGGACACGACAGTGAAGCAAAACTGGAAAAGTGAAGCATTTCTTTTTCCCTCTTAAATTACATTTAAGGGGAAGAGTCAGAGGGGAATACATGCACTTCTTCCTATTTCTACAAGTTGTGCTTCAGTCGTCTGCAGTTCTTGCTTTTTCAATATGGTACCAACTGAGAGTTGGGAATAATCTGCAGGAAAAGCTGTAGGCAGCAGAAAATACCACATTCAAGAGGAGCAGGGTACTCACTTTCTCTCTAAACACTGCCAACGATTTTTGGTGACTCCTTGCAGAAACGGGCATAGAAAATTGAACAGGAATCTTGACCCGTTGAAACTTGTTGATGGATTATAATCCTTTTACCCTAGAAGCTGTCGTTAAGAAAAGCTGCTTTTTAAAAAGGCAAACTTCAAAAAAAAGCAAAAAAGGAAGGATGAGAACAAACTAACCCAAGTTGTTCTCAATATCCATAAATAAAAAATCACCATTGGGTTGATAATAAATAGGAAACACTTAAGAAGACATCCTTGCAGAGAGTACTTTATAAAGAGTACTCTAATTCCAAATAAATCCCTGGGTAATCATTTACTAAGCATTCAAGATTACTCAAACATAAGTTACCTAATCTGATGTTTCAAATGGAAAAAATATTTTAATGGTGGAGTAAAGAATCAGGGATGAGGAAACCAAAGAGAAACTAGAAAGGCATTATATTTACATACTACAAAAATCTGGGGCTGTCCCAATCTCAAAACTTGCCATGGCTTGCCTTGGTAGTTGCTGGTTTAGCTGCATGAGAATGTATTTTCTTTTCTGTTGCATTTATGGTATTTTTTGATAAAAAAAAAATGCAGTTTCCTTTGGGTCTTTGCATGTACATAAGCAGAAAAATCTCAAGCCTTCTACATTTGAAGTAAAGATCTTGGAATAACATTCTTACTTTTTAACCAGACCATCTCTGGTTTCTCAAGGTTACCAGGCAGGCAGGTACAGTGGTTAAGGCTATGCATTAAGACAGACTTGAGTTTGATGCCCAGTGCTGCCATTTTCTAGCTATTTAACTTTGCGTAAATTATTTAATCTAAGTTTCATTTGCCTTATCTGAAACATCGGAACATCTTGCTCCTATAAAACATATCGTGCCCAGCACTTAACAAATACTGGTTAGTGTTATAATGAATGCTTTCAAAATGATATTCCTCAAAGTAAAAAGGCCTGGGAGTGGGGTGAGCACAGCTACCAGACTTTTGGAGGCCCTTTTAAATGGCTTCATTGTTGTCATCAATAGTCCAGTTTGAGAGAGCCTCTGCACCACCTCGTAGAAACAGGGCCAGAGGAGACCCCTAAGGAAGCCAGTCATAAGTGTAGTACGACCAATTATGTCAACTTTAACAAGTTCTTAATTTCTAAAGGTCAGAATGGTTTTATATCACTAAACCATTTTTTATCAATAAACATAAATGGCCAGGTTCAGTGGCTCACATCTGTAATCCCAGCACTCTGAGAGGTGAGGCAAAGGATCTCTTGAGCTCAGGCATTCAAGACCAGCCTGAGTCCTGAACAAGAAAAAGACCCTGTCATTACAAAAAACAGAAAAACTGGCTGAATGTTGTGGCACGTGTCTATTAATCCCAGCTACTCTGGAGGCTGAGGCAGGACTGCTTGAGCCCAAGAGGTTGTGGTGAGCTAGCACGATGCCGCTGCACTCCACCTGGAGTGACAGATCAAGACACTGTCTCAAAAACAATCTAAAAAAAGTGTTCTTGCCCATGCATACCAACACAAAGATAATTTCTTAGATAACGTTACGTGGCTCCAAGTCTGGCATCTACAGTGACCTGCTGGACCATGTTTTTGCACAGGTTTGGAAATGGCCTCAGCCACCGGTGCACAAGCCAGGTGTGACCCCCAGCACTGTGTCCAGGTTTTTAAAGCTCTCCTTAACTTTACCACCAATACCTACCTTTTTGCCATTTTTTCATAATTGCTCATGTACACACCTTTTAATCCCAAAGCTATGTCAAGGTAATTTAATAAATTACAAAAACTTGCTACAGATCTGGCAGAAGTAAAAAAAAAAAAAAAGCCTGATTTCTCAGTGGGGCTTAGCAATATATAAGCACATGAATTTTCTTTATTACCCTGATCTTACAGACTTAGTAGTACATGGAAGGAGAGATTTATTATATACCAGGGTTTACATCCAACTTACAGTAACAATCATCATTTAGAACAGTTTGATTTAGTATGGGACATTCAGATAGTAACACCAGCATCAACTGCATGTATCTATTGGATTTGAAAATAAATCAGATGGGATTTGGGGGGGATATGATTGTAATATAGAACATTTCCTTGTACTCTTGTTCCTTCTTGCTTTATTCACTATTTCCCATTATACTATGTTAAAGCTTTCTGAGCAAAACATTATAGAGAAAAAATTCCTTTACAGTTTTTATATATAATGCCCATCCCGATTCTCAACTTGTGGAAAAACTTAACATGAACATATAGCAATGGTCTTTACAAGTTGAAAGATAATCCAAAGCTATAATGTCAAGCAGTTCATGTGTGGGGTCATTACTGCAAACTTAATTTACTGTGTATCACAAACTGAGACCAAGGTAATGCTACAGATAAACTTTTTAGTTCACAAGTTATCCTATCTTTTCCAGAACCCCCCTCAAACACCACTTGAGTTTAACAGTAAGTAAATGATTAGTAAAATAGGCTTTGCAAAATATTTAGAGTCAAAACTGAACTCAAATGCACAATATATTTGTTTTCCTCCACACTACTAGAATGATGTTGGCTTTAACAAGATAGTTTGGAAGCAAAGGAACTTAAAGACAGTGATTCCCATCAAATCAATTTTTCTTAAGTTTTGAGTGCTAGAGAACAAAGTGATGAAAATGCTAATGTAAAAACGATGCTCAAGGGCTTAGTCAGGTGGTGTAGACTTTCTTTGCATAGGTCTGACTGGCCTTAAATCACGTCAGGCTGGCCTCGGCACACTGACTGTGAAACCTTTGGCCAGTGGTGCAGATAACCTCTGGCCAAACCAACCACCTGGCTCAGAATCTGCTTGAACATCCTAAGTTTCTCTAGATAACAATTCCATTATATGCTTGTCCTACAGCACCCAGGTATTCGACCATGGACAAAGGAAGGCCACTTAAAAAAATCAGAAGGTAGATTTACAAGGCTTAAAAAGAAAGTGGCTGAAATTCTAGTACTATGTTTATTAAATCAGACTTTTATAATTTATCTATTAATATTAACCACATTACAAGCTTTGACCAATATCCATAGCAAAATTCCAAAGTCTTTTTTCGAGATAGTGTCTTACTTTGTCACCCTCAGCAGAGTGCCATGACATCATAACTCACAGCAACCTCAAAGTCTTGGGCTCAAGTGATCTTTTTGCCTTAACCTCCGAAGTAGCTGAGACTACAGGCACCCACCACAACGCCCCACTAGTTTTATTTTACTTATTTATTTTTTGAGACAGTCTCACTTTATTGCCCTTGGCAGAGTGCTATGGTGTCACAGCTCACAGCAACCTCAAACTCTTGGGCTTAAGTGATTCTTTTGCCTTAGCCTGTGGAGACAAGTGATTCTCTCGCCTCAGCTGGGACTACAAGCATCTGCCACAATGCCTGGCTGGGTCTTTTTTTTTTCCGCTGTAGTTGTCATTGTTGTTTAGCAGGCCTGGGCTGGGTTAGAATCTGCCAGTCTGGTATATGTGGCTGGTGCCCTAACCACTGAGCAAGGGGCACCAAACCTCCCACCCCACTAGTTTTAGAGATGGGGTTTCACTCTTGCTCAGGGTGGTCTCCCAGAATGCTAGGATTCCAGGTGTGAGCCACCATGCCTGGCCCAGAAGTTCTAAAAAGCAAATAAAAGAACAGTTTACATTTGAGTGGTCTGGTGTACATTGAGATTTAGCTGATAATTCAACTGTGTAAATGTTGGCCTTTATACATTCACATCCTTGCTCAATAAACAAAAACCAATATATTATTTTATCAAATTCTTCCAAACTAGTTTTCATCTTTCAAAATGAAGATTCAAAGATATTTCTTAATTTTACTTACTAAGCATTCTCTCAATCATCAATCTTAAAAAAAATGTTTCCAAACACAAATTTCTTCTGTTCTCTACCTCCTTGGACTCCCACTCATCCTAAGTTATTTCTTTTTACATCAGAAGCTGACTGATTGGGCTTTTAAATTATATTTGCCTTACAGACAACTATAGAATTAAGAGACAAGAACAGCTGTTTCCCTACAGTGAAGTGGACTTAATGCCTTTCATTTTCACTTGCTTCTTTTAACACCTCAAACGCTAGATCAATACTTCACTTTCCTCTTTTCCAGTAAGGTTGAAGTACATGAAACTAAATTAGAATCCTCCCCTCTCTCATCAATAACACCACCAGGAAATTAGATTTAAAGTGTTCAGTTTGTCCTTGTGTTCCTTGGAAGAACTCCCGGTCTTTAAATTAAACTTGTAGCTGCTGACTGAAAATTATTCAGAAAGACTAGTATGTTTTCAAATTAATTTGCTGTCAGACATGTTGACTGTTTATAAAATTCTTATGTTTAAGCAAAGACAATTTCTATTTATAACTGTAAGAAAAATAATTTTGATGTCTAATGGAAAGTTCAACCTTATTTCAACTCAGTAAGACATTAACAGGAGTGCCTTGTGATGACCAAATGCTCGGGCAATGTAGAGTGACCACCGTCACAGCCAGAACACAATCACATGCTTCAGAGTCAGGCTCGCTCCTCAAAGCAAGCCAGATTTTCTGGGCAGAAGATGGGCACAGGATACTGGTGGTGTCCATCAACACCCAGATGTCATGCGAGAAAGAAAGGGTGACATTTGTCACCATAAATCTCTTAGAAACTAAATCTGTAATTTATCCTTAAATTTAAGAAAAATAGAGAAAAGGATACAACAATACGTTATCATACATTAAAAAGGGCAAATGAACTAATATAAGATCTGGCTTACAGTAGTAAGATGCTTCTGACCTTGGGTGAGCCCATTTACTCTTTGGGTACCCAAACCTGTGAACAACAATACGTTATCATACATTAAAAAGGGCAAATGAACTAATATAAGATCTGACTTACAGTAGTAAGATGCTTCTGACCTTGGGTGAGCCCATCTACTCTTTGGGTACCCAAACCTGTGAAATGAGACGGGGGCTTGCTGGTACCCACATGCCTGCCTTTTCTGAGCTAAATCAATAATCTCTAAATGTCTTCCAGTTGTCAAGTATTTTAGATTTAAAGATGTATACGGGGGAACCTACCTTACTCCATTTTTGTATCTTAATGTAAATCACCTATTTAGTTCTTAATAAATAGCTGTCTAAATATGATGATTGGTTGATGGATTTTTTTTCTGTTTCAATTCAAGACAGAAAATGTGTTTTGTACAAGTTCCATAATGTAAGTTGATACATAATGTAAGTTTTAAATAAGAAACTTCCTCTTATTTAAAAAATTATTAAGGTAGTTTAGTGATTAGAGAATTTAGGGGACACTTCAAATTTAGCAGAAATCCCCCAATACACAGATATCTAAGCTGAAAACCACTTACAAACTATTGTCTTCAATTTTACTCAAAATACTTGTGTTATTCCTAATATGTCAATCTTGATGGTGATGCAGGTGACTAGTTCTGATTTCCACTATTTGTATAAAAGTAAATATACTACAAAGTATCAATAACTAGCATAATCATTTTTTTTTAAGCTGTGGTAAATAAATCTAAATATGTTTTATTATAAAGACAAATTTGTCAACAGGCTCCCCAGAGCAATTCCAGGTTACCATGTATTTCACACAGAAATAAGGGCAGTCTTAGCACAGCTACAAACTATATTTCCAGCACATTTATTACAGTCCATTTACTGTATCTTTTCCCAGTGGCTCTCTAAAAAACAAAGTTAAAAAATCCATGAATAAATGACTAGAAGATGATAAAGGAACACGGTTTCAGAGGTGAGATGTGGCAACATGAGCAAGATAAACATGGGAAGGTACAACTTCTCAACTTTTCCCTAAAGGCTTTTCTATTGTACTATAAATAGGCCTTATCTCTACGCTTGTCCTTTAGGAACTCCATTCTGAATACAGAGTTATTTTAGGAATCTCTGCTGATTAGATAAATATGTGACAGGAACAATTCTGAGGCATATTTCTCTTTAAAAAATTCTTTTAACCGTCTGTTTAATACATTTTTAAGTGTTCGTGTTTGTACAACAGAAATAATTTTTTAATAGAACATATTCTTGAAATGGTTGTTGAACTTGGCTGACGTTCTTAAAAGGCATTTCGTAGCATCCTACACTTTGGATTCTATAACTCAGTTTAATCTTCGGACGCCCACTTGTGCCAGGACCAGTGAAACAGAAAATTCTATTTATCAAAAGGAGTATCCTGTTTAAAATGAACACCTCCTTTGATGTTTATTAAAAGTTATCTCTGTCCCATACAAACGGCTATATTAGGCATTTACTCAAACTACCAGTAAACAAACTCCAGTATCATTCTGATTTTAAAACTTCAATATTTTTGGTATGTGAAAAAGTTTCAAACAGCCTGACCCTTCAATGTGAGTGCTCTGTATACCACAGTAGTGGCTTCCAGGAGAGCCACGAGCAGCTGTCATGTTTCCCTGCAGAACAGGGGTGTAACATTCTTTTGCTCACCATGTCTATTTAATGGCACACTCTCTCAGGGCATGCAGTCTAATTGAAAGCTTCAACAATTATCATTCATTGCTGTGCACGCTTTGCTATACAGTTTAATTTTTTTTAATGCACTTTAATCTCTTAACAATAGACGAATAAAAACACTATTTTATACTATTTGGTTGAAATTAATTTTATTATGCTCCAAGATGAATTGCCACCAGTGCAACATCCTATTCACTATACAATTCAAAAAAAAAATTCACATACTAAACAAAATTTCAGTTGTTTGAAAATGAAACGATTGAAAGTCTTTATGAATTTCATACATACAGTATGTGGCTAGCTGAAATTGTCTATCAAGTAGCATTTAGATATAAAAAGCCTCATGCTAGTTTGTTAAATGCAAAGCCTACCAGACAATCATTTAGCTGGAGTATGTGCGGGAGGCTTTCAGACAATGCACAGGTTAAGTGCTGCCCACAGTGGAAGATGGTGGAGGACTGAAACATGCGGTCTTTTATCTTAGTTAGTAAAGTGGATTCAGTCTTCCTGCCTGGACTGAACTCCACAGCTGCTGTGTTTCAACAAATAATAATTTAGACTTTGCATAACAACAACAAAAAGTCTTTTTTCCTTTAAGAAAAAAGAATAAATGCAATTACCTTTGGCAAATTATATACTCATCCTACACGTTTAAAATTGTGTTTCCAGCTCAAATAATTTATATTCTCTTCTCAGAGAGTAGTAGGTATTTATATACCAAAGTTAGCTGGAAAATCCTGAATTCCTTGGCCAAAAGTTAAAGAGAGATCTTAAATTGGCATTACCTTAAAGACATCTCTAGGAAATTTAAATATTTTTTACAAGGTCAAAAAGAAAAGGATAATGCTAACAATTATTTAAAATAATTATAATGTTCCATTTATCGTTTGCACCAATTGCTAATTTTATTGGTTAATAGCTGTCCAGCCTCATCCACACCAGACTCACCAAGCCCACAGTAGAAATGACAGTAAGCAGAAAAAGGTTTCTAGCAGCAGAGGGCACGGCACTGTTTTGCAAGAAACAAAAAGTCTAGAATCTTTCTCATGTGCTTAAATTACTCTTGCAAGGAAGGTAACATTCTTCGAATAACTTAACTATTTTACTGCACCACTTACTGCTTTCAGCAACAAAACCTTTTAAATTATTTCTTATGATAACTAGATGTATGATCACTAGAGATTATGTGATAACTGGTTAAAATTCAAGCCACATCTTGCAGGTCCAGCCTGTCAAGATCATGCCAATACTAGATTTTGGTTGGTACAATTCTAGATAGCATAATTTTTAGTTGGATATTGGAACTATAGTAATGAAATACATCTGGAACTACATTCTGCATATGACTCAATATGAGAAAAATATGTCCATATTTAAATCAGATAATTTTCTACCTAAAGTTTAAAGTAGGTAGGTGTGATAATTAGCACTATAAATATGAAACAACCACCTTTAAGCAGATTAGTGTATGGTAGCGAGGCAAGGAAACCCTAATCTTACCACAGTTTAGTATGAATAACAAATGTGTAGGTTGTAAAGTTTTATCTTAAAAAATCTATCATTCAGTTTTGCGCTCTAAGAAAATTTGACATTGGGACCACCAATCTTCTAAGGAACATGTAACCGAAATGTGATATTTGATAAAAACCTTGAGAAATCATGAAAATAAAAATTATGGCATCTTAGGTTCACTGTTACAGTGCATTTCTTTGCCAACTAGATTAACCTTAATCCATACAAACTGTAAAATAAAAATACTTAAATTCTACACTATTTCGTATGTTCTGATTTATATAGCATTTTTAACCAAATGTTGGCATAACTATAATGTATACTCCACTCTTTTCAGTTCATTTAGAATGAAACTACTCCCCAATTGCACTCAAATGCCAACTTAAATAATTTTTCTGTTTCAGAATATCAAAAAATATTTTTAAAATTTTTGTCAAAAAGAGCCTGCCACATTTGCTATAGCATAAAAAATAACCTCAGTCAAGGACAGGTATTAGGGTTCCTTTTGAGTCAGCATGCAAATACCACTGTTGCACCCACAACAGGCAATATTGCTTGAGAGGTGTGTTACACTGATTTTCTCCACTAGTATCTCTGTAGTGATTTTAAGCGTATTGCTGAATTTGACAAACTGCCTCAGTGTAGTGATGTCTAGAGAACTGTGCATCTATCAGCTTCAACATTCATGGGTAGCATTGTACTCAACATGAAGGGGCTAAAGAAACTAAGGTTTGCATCACTTAAAAAAGAACGTAGTGCTATCCTAGATTTTTATAAGAAAATTCAGGTACAGAAAAAGTAGGGTATGAAAATAGTGTTTTCCTTCTGGCATTATAGCTAAATTACATTAAGGTTTTTGTCAGTCTCACATATAATATTTAAACTCCCTGTTGATGGAATGAAAAATATTCACAAGTCAAGTGAGCATCGTGGTATAAACTTGCACACAATAATAGGGAGTACCTTTGTAGAGGATTATGACAAACCTTTACAGATTAAATGAGGTATTGCACAGATTAATAAAAAAAAAGCAAAAAAGGCAACAAAAATATACAGCAAATAGAACATTTACATGATAATTTTACAGAATCCATAGACAGAAAGTAGTGTTTAGTATTTCACCTTAAAAATATATATATATATAATATATAGATCAGTCTTCCCATTCATCGTCATCCTCAAAATCTTCATCATCATCTTCATCTTCATCTTCATCTAGAAGAAAACCATCAAGACAATTAAAATATATGCATAAATAAAAGGACATTACATAATTCTTGGGTGAGTTACCCTATTAATTCCTGAGAGACAAACCAGGATTCTGGTTACTAAAATACTTTAAAATAAATCTTATAACATAAAGAACCATATGCAGGGTGTTGACATTGGGACATTACATACACACACACATATACACAAAATGTATATGTGTATGAAATTATACACAAAGCATTATTTGAAACCAATCCATGGCGATGATAGTGCTTGATACATGGTAAAGTGAATACAACACTGAAGTTACAAATCTGGGACCGTCCCTTCTATGACAGTGCTGAAATTAAATTAAAATCAGTCATATGTGAAGTATGTTCAATCTATCTGGGAACTGGACTCTCTCATCTGTCTGAAGAATATTGGATGAAATAAAAACACTGTAATCTCTAATTTAAAGACTACTTTAGAAAGTTTGCATTGGGGCTTTGATTATTCAAAATAAAGTGAAGATTAAAACAGAAGTCAACAATTTGGATTCTTATGCCTTAGTACGTGTATCTGTCAGATTTCAACCTGCACAGTTGTTAATGTGTAAGATCACATTTAGGTCATCCTTTCTGAACTTCAGACTTGCCTGTCATGAACCCAACTATCTTCTTGTACTTACATGTGGATTCTCAAATACAGGAGTTTTATCTCCTTCCTCAATTTTGTTCTCTCTTTCCACCTTAGTCTGCTCCATCTTAATAAAAGGTATTCTTTCAGGTAATAGGCCAAAAACCTAGAAATTGTAACTGCTTCCTCTTTCTTCATCATCCAGTCATCAAGTCTGCCCCTTCTCACCACTTCTACTATATTCTTCATACCGCCATCACACTCTGCTTGGATTATTACAACTCTATAGCTTATCTCCTCAGAACAAATGGAATGATATTACTTTGAGTTTAAAAATATCATGTTGCGGGTGGCGCCTGTGGTTCAAAGAGAAGGGCGCCGGTCCCATATGCCAGAGGTGGCGGGTTCAAACCCAGCACCGACCAAAAACCAAAAAAAAAAATATATATATATCATGTTGCTACCTTTCTTAAGGCTCTCCTGTGGCTGACCACTGCTACCTGAATAAAATCTGATGTTACCTCACTCTACAAGACCCTAGGTGATTTGCCTTGCTACTGTCTCTCCTCCTTTCCCAAGCTTTTCTCAGAAGACCCTCTCCTTCAGTTCACTATTTCTAGTAAGATGGACTCTTTTTTGTCCCTCAAACTTACCAAGCTTGTTGTTGCGTCAGAATCTTTACAGTAGCTATTGCTTCTGCCTGGCTGTGTCTTTTCATCTTTAGGTGTCACTTAAAAACCACCTCCTCTTCTTTCCTGACCACACTATAGGTAATTATATAGCCTTTCCCCGCAATGAGTAACTGTGTACCCCATTTTATTTTCCCCGTAACACTCACCAGTATCCTAAATTCTTCTATTTTATTGGTAGTTCTATATACAGTCTTCACAGGAGAACATAAGCTCCCCCACAGCAAGGACTTGCCTGTGTCATTTATCATGTCCTTAATACCAGAGCAGTGCTGCACAGAAGCTGTTCAGTAAGTAGTAAGTACGTGCTGAATGGATAAATACTAGACGTTCTACATTGTATCAACTTTCCATAATTACTAGCCTCTTAAATATATATAGCACTTCATAAAATCCATGAAGGCCAAGTTTGCAGTGAAACAGTGGCCAAGCTTGCAGTGAAACAGTGGCCAAGCTGGGGCGGCGCCTGTGGCTCAGTCGGTAAGGTGCCGGCCCCATATACCGAGGGTGGCGGGTTCAGACCCAGCCCCAGCCAAACTGCAACCAAAAAATAGCCGGGCGTTGTGGCGGGCGCCTGTAGTCCCAGCTACTCGGGAGGCTGAGGCAAGAGAATCGCTTAAGCCCAGGAGTTGGAGGTTGCTGTGCGCTGTGTGATGCCATGGCCCTCTACCGAGGGCCATAAAGTGAGACTCTGTCTCTACAAAAAAAAAAAAAAGAAACAGTGGCCAAGCAATTGTACTTGACAATGAGCAAGAGCTTGTAAGAGCTGAGTATGTGCATGTGTGAGCTAGATGCTCATCTTCTTCTCCATATAAAATAGACTGTTTGAGCTCTAGTGTTAGACCTTGAAAATTAACAGAAGCCAGACCAGAAACAAAGACATCTTGCTTTGGCTCCAAACGATTACTTTTACAACAATAATAGTTACTTTTATTTATTTAAGTCTGGTGGTCAGCTCTAAATTTTTATGAAATTTATTTGGAAAGGAGTTCAACTGACTTTGTGTTAACTTTTGTGTTTACTAGTAAGGGAAGCAATTTGCAACCCAAGGTTTTATTAGACATGCTTCACAAAATTCACCTGGATGAAAAGCATCATGTATACCCAGCTATGCTGGCATTTACAGAATGACAAAAGACAGGAATTTATCAGCATCTATGGTAGACAGAAATAGCTAATAATTCCATCACGAGGTACTAGTACAGGAATAACAGTTAAATGGGCCCAGAAATGAGTAAAACGCATGCTATGCATTTATTACATCATCATGACTACTATGTAATATTACTTACATCTTTTAAGAAAGCTTACTATAGTAAGCAGAAGTATTTAGCAGGACCCACAGACATCAAAACACAGTAAGTGCTTCCTCATGACCATGTTATTTCACAGAAATCTTACATTTTCCTTATCTAGGCAGAATGAAGGTCTTTTATCTGACATTAGCAGCTATCAAGATTCTTCTTGAACATTCGCCATATACAAAGTTATCTTCTTAATTTTCTTCTCCTATTCATGGTGGTTAGCACTTACTCTGAACGGTCTTAAATTCTAAGAATTCTTAATTCTTGCCATCTCAAGCTTTTGCCACACGGCTCAATTCAATAATGTGCTCCTTAATGTCAGCCACTGTATTCATTCAGTGATCCGTTATTCCTGCCTTCCAGTGTCTTGAGTCATGTGGTGGCAGATGTTCAAATAGATAAGCTGAGGCTCAGTACTGACGTCAAATTATTGCTGCATGCTATCTAATATCTACCCAGGGGTTAAGGGGGAGTGAGAAAAGTCTATAAACAATTATCAATTTAAGCAATCATATTGTTTACAGTACTGTCAATATCAATTGCTATGTTATCAAAGTTTGTCTAACTTTTTAGCATGGAACAGGCCAGAAAGTCGTATATTTAAGGGTTAAATCTGTCCATTCGCTGATGAGAATAATGTAAATTAGCAGGTAAATGTTTTCTAAATAAACATTTAGAGGAGTAAAACAAACATAGGAAAACAAGGGCCCCTTTCTACTGTTTTTAAAGAAAAGGTGTAAAAAATACAACTGACTTGTTCAGCTACTAATTCTAGTGATGGACAGGAACCTTAACCAATACTAAGCCATAAACGAAATAGAGTAGGTGGTCTCAATAGTTAGAATCTCTATTTCTACCCTTCTAATTAAAACACAATTCCCTGTCCTCATCTTGGATTTATCAGAAGCATTTTTACTTAGATGATCACCCTGTTTTCCTTCAAACATTTCTTCACCTGGCTTTTAGATATCACACTCTCCAGCCCTCAGATCTCATCAGACCTTCTCTTTTCTATCTATACCCACTTATTTGCTAATCCTGTCCAGTAACCCAACTTCAAATATCATGTAATCTTACTATGCAAATATTTATTAATATGCAAATTTATGCTAACAGTCCAAACCTTTCCTGTGAATTCCAGACTCATAACCAAATGGCCTAGTCAACATCTACATGTACATCTGAATTTTTAACAGGCATCTCAAATTTAATTATGTGCTAAACAAAACTCCTATTTTTTCCTCTCAAACTTCCTCCTTCTAAGGACTTTCTTAGACTTTGTTCTAAGTCTTTCCCCTTTCTAGTAAGAAAATTCCACCCTTCCAGAAGCTCACATCAAAAACCTTAGAGCCATCTTTACCCTTCTCTTTCTTTCAAACTTTACTTCTAATTCATCAGCAAACCTAGTCCCCATTCAAAATGTAACGAATATCTAACCTTTTCTCATTAGTGCTACAAACCTGGTTCAAGCCTCCATCATCTCTTACTTGGATCATCAACGTTCCTCTGCTAAAGACCCCGTCATCACATTCGGAACAAAAGCTAATATACTTTTGGTGGTCTCAAAGCCTTACTCTTGGCCCTCTTCTTCCGTTCAGACTTTATTCCTACTACTCTTTCTCTCCTCCATACCCTGCTCAAACCATAATGACCTTGTTTCTCAACCTCGAAATGGGCTTTACACATTGACTGTTTTGTCCATCTCACATTTTCCCCAGTTTCAGGTCTTTACTCAAATGTCACTTCAGTTAGGTTTCATCATCCCATTTCAAAATGAACCTCTCTCCCAAAGCGTGTAACTCTCCATCTTCTTTTTCAGCTGAAAATTTTTCATCCTCGGTACATGTCACCATTTAACACACTATGTATTTTTCTAATTTATTTTGTTTATTGCTTGTCTCTCTCATTAGAATATATTCTCCATGAAGGCAGAGATTGTTGTTGTCTTGTTAAAATTGTATTATTGTTCCACATAAATATTTATGAAATGAATTAGTCTGCTCTTTCTTTGCAGTGTAGTATAGAAACACAAATATGTCTATAATAAATATTGCCCAAGTATCTTAGCTATCAACGTCCCTACAGAGAAACAAACAAGAAAAAAAAAAAAAAAAGGAAAGCAACATTTACTGAGAGTTTACTATGTGCTAGGAAATCCACTGGTTACATACTATTTTTATTTAATTCTCACATTAATCATATGACTTATGAATTCTCTCCATATAACAAAAAAACTGAGGTCCAAAGAGATTAAATAATAGATCTAATAAGAACAAAGATCTGACTCTAGCATATCACATTGGAAAAGCTCTTTAGTAATCCTCAATCATCCAATCGGCACAAACCATATTCTTGTTCTGTGGCTCATGCCTAAAATCCTAGCACACTCTTAAGAGTCCAAGAAAGGAGGATCACTTGAACTCAGGAGTTCAAGAGCAAGACCCCATCTCTACTAAAAAGAAAAAAAAAAAAAAAAAAAAGCTATATTCATACATAAGGTGGTATGTATATGCATATGTTTAATAATAACCTCAGAATAAGTCTCAGAGTAAGTGCTGGTTTATTCACATAAACCTTTTAGGAAACGACAGAGAGATTTTTTTAAAAGTTAGTATTTGATGGTAAACTCTAGAAACAGTAGAAATTATCTAAATTCTTAGCCCTAACCTTCACAGATCAGGAAAAGCTCCTAAATTTCTTATGTCTTAGAAATGTCATAGGGATGAGATGCAAAGAACTCAAGCCTTGTTTAGAGGTTGTTTGCGAGGGATTCTCTTAGTATTTGTTGCTAAAGGAAACAAAACTCTCACTTTTCTAAAATTGTTCTTCCAATTTATGGTTACGACTGTGGTGTCTGGACATCCAATAAGTTTTGCATAGACTAGTCACAGAGGTAACAACTCTTTTCTAAATACTACTTGCTCTACACACTAGAACCAGAATTAGCAAGCTATTCAATCAGTACAGAGAAAACTAGCAACAATCATAAAATAAAAAGTATAGAATTTCAAACATTCAAATTTATTAAACAAATAATCACATATACACAAACACACATAAATACCTGAAGAATGAATGGCTTTGCTCCTTTTCTGCATCACTTCCATCAATGCGCCCACAATTCCTGAAGTGGGGGCTGGTGTCGGTGGTGTAGACTCTTGGCCATCAGATACCTTGCAAAAGAAGTCAGCAAAACTCAGTAAAAAAAATCCTTAGTAAAGGATCTTTGTTTTGAAAAGTCTTGCCATTTTAGAATCACTTCTTATTGAAAAAAAAATTTTTAAAAATCTATCAAGCACAGGTCAGGAATTAACTAAATGAAGAAGAAATAAAGTACTGTCTTAAAACACTTACTCAAGAAATATTTCCTCTCCTTCATCTACAAACCACTGATACATTTCTAAGTCAATGTGTATGTTTAGATTAACAGTCTAACCCTCTCCTGAATAATACTTGGCCTTCCAGCTGAGTTATTTCTGTTCATTCCAGTACACAAAGCCTTAGATGATAAACTCTAAAACTATTACCAAAGGACATATTTTATAAACCTAGGGTAATATTTAGATTCCTAGAGTTGTTAGGTGGAAGGCATACTTAAGATATGTTAAGAGCAACTATAGAAACTTAGGTTCTCCTAGAAAAATTTGGTTCTACACCTTTATATATTTATACCTTATGATATAAAATTATAATATGTATGTATTATAATTCAACATGAACCTCCCTTCTCATAGTATATAACTTCTCTTTAAGCAAATCAGTTGAGAACCTTTCAAAATATATTTGCCTCACAAGGCAACTAACTATCCCTAACTTGAGTACATCCATCTGCTCCAAATCATATTTCAGAAAACACAACAAAACAAAAACAAAGACTCTCATTAAAATCTAATTTCTCAGAATGACAGTCCATACAAAATTATCCTTGCTTCCAACATTCATACTAAAAAAGACAGAATACGGGAAATCTGCAGATGTTCAGGAAAAAAAAATTTAGAAGGTACCGCTCTAAGTGCCCTTTGAGAAGTTGTTCTTATATACTCATTTTGTGAATTTTGTCTATGGACTTCTATTATCCATGTGAAGATATAATTTGGCATAATTAAAGATGAAACAACATAGTTGTACTAAATAATTGCCTAAGTTTTTTTTTTTTTTTTGTAGAGACAGAGTCTTACTTTATCGCCCTTGGTAGAGTGATTGGTGTCACAACTCACAGCAACCTCCAGTTCCTGGCTTAGGTGATTCTCTAGCCTCAGCCTCCCAAGTAGCTGGGACTACATGCGCCTGTCATAACACCTGGCTATTTTTTTGTTGCAGTTTGGGTGGGGCCGGGTTTGAACCTGCCACCCTTGGTATATGGGGCTGGCACCCTACTCACCGAGCTACAGGTGCCACCCATAATTGCCTAAGTTTTTAAATATCTACTTTTCTTTATTTGAAATTCTACATCATTTCCCACATACAAAATTATTTTATTACGACAAACTTTGCATTGTGTTCTTTACAATGCTTCTCCTAATACTACTTGTTCTTTCTCAACTAAAGATGTTTATTTTTCTTTTTTGAGAAAATTCAAAGTAGCCCCCCAGAAAATCATTCATTAGTATTTAGGCTTTAGGGGTTGTATATTAACTATTACCAGTATAGAAGTGCCACAAATGAAAAAGATGGCAGAAATAGCTTCAGAGCTTTGTGTTTCTGCAGGAGGCTCTCAAAGAAGTACGACAGCAACCAGGACATTTAGACTACCTTTACGCAATCTGATTAATATTAAGGAGAGAACAAAGTAAAAACACAACACTGTCAACAAACATATGGTCTGAAGAACCTACTTAGACAAGGTGCTTATATAGTGCTGAACCAGTATAAACACAGAATTCAAAACAGGTGAGCACTTATATAACTGCTGCTATCACTTTAAAGTACATCTGTGGCTTTATGATCATCATATTCATCATAGAATAAATTGATGATTTAAATTAAAAAAATGTAAAGAAATATAGCCAGAGAAATTTCAACCACAGAATGGTTACTTTTAAAAAAAATTAAAACTGTGGCTCAGATCACATGGATAACAGGCCAATAACGTACTGATTATATACTCCATGACAATACACTGAATGCAATCAAAAGGAAAGTGGTGGTGATGATGGTACTGTCAGTACCTCGCTCTGCTGCCCAGGCTCAATCAAGTGCAGTGGTGCAATCATAGCTCACTGCAACCTCAAACTCCCAAACTCAAGTGATCCTCCCATTCAGACTCCCAAGTGCAGGGGAATGCCACCACACTGGTTAATTTATTTATTATTATTATTTTTTTTAATAGAGATAGAGTCTTGCTATGTTGCCCAGGCTAGTGTTTAACTCCTGGTCTCAAGCAGTCTCCCCACATTGGCCTCCCAAAGCGCTGGGATGGGAGGCCAAGAGTGAGCCACTGAGCCCGGCTGGGAAAAGTGATTACCTAGGATAAAAACGGCCTTCTCTTCTACACACAGAATGGAAATTACAGAGTATCCCAAAAGTCACCCCTAAAGTCACTATACATACAGAAAATGGGAGACTGTAGTTAATTTTCCTTTAGTTACAAAATACGCACTACAAAATTTTACAAAATATTTACAAGGCATTCTCCACGTTTTGGCCACCTCTTTGCAAAATTCTGTAATGAATATTTTGTAAATAAAGGTACATTTAACTATAATTTCTCATTTTCCCTATGTACAGCAACTTTAGGAGAGACTTTTGGGACACTTTGGATTTTTCTCTTTAAAAGAATTCACAGATGAGTTCAGATGTTGTTTAGGAGGTGAGGACTGTGACAGGAAGAACTGAGAAGAGTAACAGAAAATTCAACTCACCAACTTTTTAAATTAGGAAAAGAGGATTCAACTTCATTAAAAATAAAACATCATCTTATTCATAGCTAAATGAGAGAAAAAACAAAAGCTGGTTCTGAAAAAGAAATAGAAAAGAAAAAATAAAAAGATCCTGGATAGGAGTAGAGACAAGGGAATGAGAATGACATGAGAACTAACAATGATTCCCAGGTAAAAGCTGAAAGTGAAGGACCGTATTACAACCTGCTCTACACCTAAATTGTGGTCATTCTGACATTAATACTTCCCACTGGAGGTGGAGCAAGATGGCGGCTGAATAACAGCTTCCCAGCAACTGGGCACGGTGAGTCTGGGGAGAGAAGATTCCAGGCATCTCTGGCTGGTGGGATCTGTCTATAATCATCCCTTTGAGGATACAGGGAATCAACAAGGACTTATGGACCTCAGGAGGAGGACAAAAACAGTGAAAAACTGGCAAGTGGTTGCGTGTGTTTGATCAACCTAATCCTGCCGGCAGCCTTAAGTACAAGCAGCAGTGAGACTGCAAACCAGAAAGATCTTACCTGTGTTTCAATGTTTTTGGACTTGGCACTTAGTTAAACTGCCTTGGGGAGAGCCTGAGCAGGAGTGCAGAGAACTCTGGGCATTGTCTAGGGCCCCAGACTGAGCTGCTGAGCGGGATGGAGCTAATAGTGTTCAGCTGTGGGCCACAGGGAGCCAATGTGAGAGAACTACCCCGGCAAGTTCTGCCCTCAGGGTTGCAGAGAAAGCATCTGGCGGGAGCTAGTAACCTAGTGACTGAGCAGCCTAAAGGCAGGGACTGAGCTGCCTTACAGACTTAACCCATAGGGGCAGACAGAGTGAGACTGGTTTTGGCACACTGGAGACTTGGGCTGTTGCCCTGGGTAAAATGGCCTGGCATCACAGCTCATAGCAACCTCAAACTCCTGGGCGTGGCACCGCCCAGACTTCCATAAGAGGTGCGCCGCGACCCACGACCCGCGCCCGCCGGGCCTCGCATGCCCAGACCAGGAACTACGGCAGCCGCGCAACCCTGCATCCTCCCTGCCTCCTCACCGGCCCACTAGTCTGGCCAGGGACTCAGGTAGCCACGTGCCCTCCAGAGCCCTCCCTGCCTCTGCGGAAGAGCCCTTCTCCGGGCCAGAGACTGCTGGAGCCTTGGGCTCTCTGTGCCAAAGTCACTGGGCACCAGGCATTCCCAGAACCGTGCGTAGCACCTCCCGCCCTGTTGCTGGAGCCAGGTGTGTCACACTCCAGAGCTGCTTCCACAACCAGAACTAGGGAGCTGGGACAGCCCCAGAGGAGCTACACAGGATCACTCCCTACAAAGATCCAGCAACAATAGAGTGATCCCACTGGGGTCTAATCTTGGAGAGACACCTCCCAAAATCTGAGGATAGCCAGAGGCAACAGTGAAAAACAATCATGAGGCGAAATCAACAGAAAAACTCTGGCAATATGAATAATCACAGTAGATCAACTCTCCCAAGGATCAATGGGGCAGACGCAGCACGAGATCCCAAGCACAAACAAATAGCTGACATGTCAGAAATCGAATTCAGAATCTGGATAGCAAATAAGATCGAATTAGAATTTCAAGCAGTAACCCAAAAGATATCTCAATAATTCAACGAATTCAAACACCAAATGACCAAAGATTTTGACAGATTGAGACAAGAGGTTGCATCCTTCAAAGATCTGAGAAACACAGTAGAATCCCTCAGTAACAGAATGGAGCAAGCAGAAGAAAGGATTTCTGACATTGAAGACAAAGCTTTCGAACACTCCCAAACTCTCAAAGAGGAAGAGAAATGGAGGGCAAAAACAGAGAGCTCTGGGATAATCAGAAGAAAATCAATATTCGTTTTATAGGGATCCCCGAAAGTGATGAAGTGGCTTCATAAGGCACAGAGTCTCTTCTCTATGAGATTATGAAGAAGAACTTTCTGGACATGCCAAGAGATTCTGAAATTCAGATAGCAGACAGTTTCAGAACTCCAGCACGACTCAACCAAAATAAGAAATCCCCCAGACACATCATAATCAATTTCACTAAAGTTCATATGAAGGACAAAATTCTGAAAGCAGCCAGACGAAGAAAACCATCACCTACAAGGGCAAGAATATTAGAATAACCGCAGATCTCTCTGCTGAAACCTTTCAAGCTAGAAGAGGATGGTCATCGACTTTTAATGTCCTAAAACAAAATAACTTTCAACCCAGGATACCATGCCCAGCTAAACTGCGTTTCATTTATGACGGAGAAATTAAATGCTTCAATGACATTCACATGTTGAAGAAATTTGCCATAACTAAACGAGCTCTTTAGGATATTCTCAGACCTATCCTCCATAAAGATCAGCGTAATCCTCCACCACAAAAGTAAATCCACCCAGAAAATTTTGATCAAATTCCAACTTCCACAGTCGCAAAAGGATTAAAAATGTCCACCGGACTCTCGAAAGGCTTATCAATATTCTCAATTAATGTGAATAGTTCAAATTGTCCTCTAAAGAGGCACAGGTTGGCTGACTGGATACAAAAACCCAAGCCAGATATCTGTTGCATACAAGAATCGCATCTTACATTAAAAGACAAATATAGACTCAAGGTGAAGGGATGGTCATCTATACTCCAGGCAAATGGAAAGCAGAAAAAAGCAGGAGTTGCAATCCTATTCGCAGACGCAATAAGCTTTACACCAACCCAAGTATGGAGGGATAAGGATGGACACTTCATATTTGTGAAAGGTAATACTCAATATGATGAGATTTCAATTATTAATATTTATGCACCCAACCAGAACACACTTCAATTTATAAGAGAAACTCTAACAGACATGAGCAACTGATTTCTCCAGTTCCATACTAGTTGGAGATTTTAACACCCCTTTAGCAGTGCTGGAAAGATCCTCCAAAAAGAAGCTAAGCAAAGAAATTTTAGATTTAAACTTAACCATTCAACATCTGGACTTAACAGACATCTATAGAACCTTTCATCACAACAAAACTGAATACACATTCTTCTCATCAGCCCACGGAACATACTCCAAATTCGACCACGTCCTAGGCCACAAATCTAACCTCAGCAAATTTAAAAAAACAGAAATTATTTCTTGCATCTTCTCAGACCATCACGGAAAAAAAGTTGAACTCAATAACAACAGGAACCTGCATACCCATACAAAAACATGGAAGCTAAACAACCTTATGCTGAAGGATAGATGGGTTATAGACGAGATTAAGAAGGAAATCACCAAATTTTGGGAACAAAACAACAATCAAGACACGAATTACCAGAACCTCTGGGATACTACAAAGGCAGTCCTAAGAGGGAAATTTATAGCACTGCGAACCCTCCTCAAGAAAACAGAAAGAGAGGAAGTTAATAACTTAACGAGACATCTCAAGCAACTGGAGAAGGAAGAACATTCCAACCCCAAACCCAGCAGAAGAAAAGAAATAACTAAAATAAGAGAAGAATTAAATGAAATTGAAAACAAAAGAATTATACTACAGATCAATAAATCCAAAAGTTGGTTTTCTGAAAATACCAATAAAATAGACAAACCTTTGGCCAACCTAACCAGGAAAAAGAGAGTAAAATCTCTAATTTCATCAATCAGAAATGGTAACGATGAAATAACAAGAGACCCAGGGCAGCGCCTGTGGCTCAAAGGAGTAGAGTGCTAGCCCCATATGCTGAAGGTGGTGGGTTCAAATCCAGCCCTGGCCAAAAACTGCAAAAAAATAAAAAAACAAAGAAATAAGAACAGATCCCTCAGAAATTCAAAAAATTCTTAACGAATACTACAAGAAACTCTACTATCAGAAATATGAAAATCTGAAAAAAAAAAATTGACCAATACCTGAAAGTACGCCACCTACCAAGACTTAGCCAGAATGAAGTGGAAATGTTGAACAGGCCTGTATCAACTTCTGAAATAGCATCAACTATACAAAATCTCCCTAAAAAGAAAAGCCCAGGACCAGATGGCTTTATGTCAGAATTCTACCAAACATTTAAAGAAGAACTAGTGCCTGTATTACTAAACCTCTTCCAAAATATAGAAAAAGAAGGAATACTACCCAACACATTCTATGAAGCAAACATCACCTTGATCCTCAAACCAGGGAAAGACCCAACAAGAAAAGAAAATTATACACCAATATCACTAATGAATATCGATGCAAAAATACTCAGTAAGATGCTAACAAACAGAATCCAACAACACATCAAAGAAATTATATACCATGACCAAGTGGGATTTATCCCAGGGTCTCAAGGCTGGTTCAATATATGTAAATCTATAAATAAAATTCAGCACATAACCAAACTAAAAAATAAAGACCATATGATTCTTTCAATTGATACAGAAAAAGCTTTTGATAATATCCAGCATCCCTTCATGATCAGAACACTTAAGAAAATTGGTATAGAATGGAATATTTCTTAAACTAATAGAGGCCATCTACAGCAAACCACAGCCAATATCGTATTGAATGGAGTTAAATTGAAATCATTTCCACTTAGATCAGGAACCAGGCAAGGTTGCCCATTGTAATGGAAATTCTAGCCATTGCAATTAGGGAAGAAAAGGTGATCAAGGGTATCCACATAGGGTCAGAAGAGATCAAACTTTCACTCTTCACAGATGATATGATCATATATCTGGAAAACACTAGGGATTCTACTACAAAACTTTTAGAAGTGATCATGGAATACAGCGATGTCTCAGGCTACAAAATCAACACCCATAATTCTGTAGCCTTTATATATACCAAAATATAATATAAATAATATAATATAAATTATACCCATAAATCTGTAGCCTTTATATATACAAAATATAAATAATATAATATAAATAATAACCAAAAAATAATAACCAAGCTGAAAAAAGTCAAGGACTCTATTCGTTTCACAATAGTGCCAAAGATGAAATATTTGGGAGTATACCTAACAAAGGACGTGAAAGATCTCTACAAAGAGAACTATGAAACTCTAAGAAAAGAAATAGCCGAAGATGTTAACAGATGGAAAAACATACCATGCTCATGGCTGGGAAGAATCAAAATTGTTAAAATGTCCATACTATCCAAAGCAATATATAATTTTAATGCAATTCCCATTAAAGCTCCATTGTCGTATTTTAAAGATCTTGAAAAAATACTTCGTTTTATATGGAATCAGAAAAAACCTCGAATAGCCAAAACATTACTGAGCAATAAAAACACAGCAGGAGGAATCACGCTACCAGACCTGAGATTGTACTATAAATTGACAGTGATCAAAACAGCATAAACAGTATTGGCACAAAAGCAGAGAAGTAGATGTCGGGAACAGAATAGAGAACCAAGAGATGAATCCAGCTACTTACCGTTATTTGATCTTTGACAAGCCAATTAAAAACATTCAGTGGGGAAAAGACTCCCTATTTAACAAATGGTGCTGGGTAAACTGGCGGGCAACCTGTAGAAGATTGAAACTGGACCCACACCTTTCACCATTAACTAAGATAGACTCTCACTGGATAAAAGATTTAAACTTAAGACATGAAACTATAAAAATACTTGAAGAAAGTGCAGGGAAAACTCTTGGAGTAATCGGCCTGGGTGAATATTTTATGAGGAGGACTCCCCAGGCAATTGAAGCAGTATCAAAAATACACTACTGGGACCTGATCAAACTTAAAAGCTTCTGCACAGCCAAGAACATAGTAAGTAAAGCAAGCAGACAGCCCTCAGAATGGGAGAAAATATTTGCAGGTTATACCTCCGATAAAGGTCTAATAACCAGAATCCACAGAGAACTCAAATGTATAAGCAAGAAAAGAACATGTGATCCCATCTCAGGGTGGGCAAGGGACGCCAACAGAAACTTCTCTAAAGAAGACAGATGCACGATATACAAACACATGAAAAGAAGCCCATCATCCTTAATCATCAGAGAAATGCAAATCAAAACTATTTTGAGATATCATCTAACCCCAGTAAGAGTAGCCCACATAACAAAATCCCAAATCCAGAGATGTTGGCGTGGATGTGGAGAAAAGGGCACACTTCTACACTGCTGGTGGGAATGCACACTAATACGTTCCTTCTGGAAGGATGTTTGGAGAATACTTAAGAGACCTAAAAATAGACCTGCCATTTGATCTTATAATTCCTTTACTAGGTTTATACCCAGAAGACCAAAAATCACAATATAACAAAGACATCTGTACCAGAATGTTTATTGCAGCCCAATTCATAATTGCTAAGTCATGGAAGAAGCCCAAGTGACCCACGAATGGACCAGCAAATTGTGGTACATGTATACCATAGAATATTACGTAGCCTTAAAGAAAGATGGAGACTATACCTCTTTCATGTTTACACGGATGGAGCTGGAACATATTCTTCTTAGCAAAGTATCTCAGGAATGGAAGAAAAAGTATCCAATGTACTCAGCCCTACTATGAAACTAAATTATAGCTTTCACATGAAGAGTATAACCCAACTGTAGCACAAGACTAAGGGGAAAGGGCCAAGGAAGGGGAAGGGAGAGGGGAGGTTAGGGTGGAGGGAGGGTAATGGGTGGGGCCACACCTACGGTGCATCTTCGAATGGGTACAGGCGAAACTTACAAAATGCAGAATACAAATGTAAGGCTATGTTGAACAGTTTGATGAGAATATTTCAGATTGTATATGAAACCAGCACATTATACCCCTTGACTGCACTAATGTACACAGCTATGATTTAACAATAAAAAAATAAATAAATAAAAATAAAAAAAAAATACTTCCCACTAACTACCCTTAAAGTTCTTCAACTCCTTCTGAGAAATCTTCAGTCTGAACTAAATGGGGAAAGGGAGCAAAGATGATTGCTCACAGGTTGATCTAAGTGCTATTCTGAATACATGTGAAGAAAAGATTTAGATGTACTTTAAAGAACAGACACTTCTTAAATCTCTTAAATCTATGGTATGCTAAGTTTAAATGTTTTCATTTGATTGTATTTCGTATCCATCACTTTCCTCCTACCCAATGCTTGTGAGATTGATAGTTACTTTAATCCTTTATGTTGCAAAATCATTTTCAATTAATATATCCTTTTGCTATCTTCATTTTCCTCATAGAAAAATCTCATCTACCCAGAAGGAAAAAAATCCTTTTATCATAAGGACACTTGTACTAGACTGTTTATTGCAGCTCAATTTACAATCGCCAAAATGTGGAAACAGCCTAAATGCCCACCAACCCAGGAATGGATTAACAAGCTGTGGTATATGTATACCATGGAATACTATTCAGCCATTAAAAAAAATGGAGACTTTACATCCTTCGTATTAACCTGGATGGAAGTGGAAGACATTATTCTTAGTAAAGCATCACAAGAATGGAGAAGCATGAATCCTATGTACTCAATCTTGATATGAGGACAATTAATGACAATTAAGGTTATGGGGGGGAAGCAGAAAGAGAGAGGGAGGGAGTGGGGTGGGGCCTTAGTGTGTGTCACACTTTATGGGGGCAAGACATGATTGCAAGAGGGACTTTACCTAACAATTGCAATCAGTGTAACTGGCTTATTGTACCCTCAATGAATCCCCAACAATAAAAAAAAAAAAAAAAAAAAAAAAGAAAAATCTCCTATCCATTACCTGACTGAAGTTATGTAGAATACATTACCCATATAGGCTCAGAAGGGAGTAATTGTAGACAGGTTAGGCTTTAGGATAGGAGTCAGTAAAATATAGACCATAAACCAAATCTAATCTGTCCTCTGGATTTGGCGGGCTTTTTTCTTTTTTAAACCTAAATGCTAAGGATGGTTTTTACAATTTCAAACGATTTTTTAAAAAATAACCAAAATAAGAGAATTCATGATATAAAAGTATATGAAATTCAATTTCAGTATCCATAAATAAGTTTTACAGAATGCAATCATGCCCATTCATTTAGGTATATCTGTGGCTGCTTTCGTGATAAAACAGCAGAGCTGAGCAGAAATGACAAGAAACTATAAGGCCCGTAAACCTAAAATATTTACCATCTGATCCTTTACAGAAAAACATTTGCTAACCTTTAGAAGATTGAATGATCACCTCACCCAATTCGGATAATCCTAAATTATCTGCCATCACTGTCAGATATTCTATTAGAACTCTTTCAATTTTCTGTAAGTGTGATTCTCTACTAATCCAAATTTTAGAATGTGGAAACTTTTTTCATAAAGTTATTAGTTTGGATTTACCAAAGTGATTCCAACTGGTTTGCAGTAGGGCCATTTTTAATTTCCCATAGTTTAATAAGAATTTTTCTTTAAATTGAAGTACCTTTCATTTAAAAGTAAAGTCTAGAACAATGACTTGCAAGCATACTACAAAACTATATGAAATATGAGAATAGGTAAAACTAATCTATGGCAATCAGATCAGCGATGGTTTCTGGAAGAACCAGGAAAAGGCATGAGGGAACATTCTGGGGTGACAGAAATGGTCTACATTTTGATATATGGGTTACACAGCTATAGGTATTTATCAAAACTGAATTACAAAACTATACATTTCATTGTACATAAAAATATTAACATTCAATAGGATTAAAAAGCTAAAAAGAGAAAGAAGCAAAAGAATAAACTTTTCTTATAAATTACTTTAAAATGCCATTGTGATTGATACATGATCTGAAATGAAAAGAAGAGGTTACTTACTGATTTTAGTTGAATACCCTGTCGTATCTGGTCTAAAAGTGCATCCCGTCCAGAGCAGGACACTGGTCGACTGTTCTGTTCCACTTTTTTTAGCTGAGCACCCTCTCTAATTTGATCTAAAAGAGCTGCTTTGCTTCCTGCAGGAGTTGGAACTTGATGGTCCCCATCAGAGGGGAGACCGGGAGGCGGTGGAGGCCCAGGTGGAGGTGGAGGTGGAGGTGGTGGAGGTGGTGCCACTGACCCTGCCACTGACAGAGGTGGAGGTGGGGGTGGAGGCCCTGAAGGTGCTGAGGAGGGAAGGGCTGGAGGCAGAGGAGGGTATATCCTATTTGGTGGTGGTGGAGGGACTCCTACACCAGGCCTAGAAGGAGGGGGTGGTGGAGGTGCAGCTGTGGGAGCTCTCGAAGGTGGTGGAGGTGGAGCGCCTCTTCCTCTGGCAGGAGGAGGAGGAGGACCTGAGCTATGTGGAGGGGGAGGAGGAGGAGGAGGAGGTGGCCCTCCTCTTGATGGTGGTGGAGGAGGTGGTGGTGCTGAAATGAAAACAGAAAAAAGAAGGCATGCTTTTTTCCCTTACAATCATCATATTGAAAAGCAACTCACTTTAGTAACTATAAAACAAAATAATACCAACAAAAAAAACCCTTATCTTTGCATTTACTTTTGAAAGTTATCTGAGCACATATGATACCTTACAATTTTATTTGGGAATTCTCAGCTTCAGTATCACCTTCCTGTTGCTTCTTGAAAAATATTGGCTAAAACAGGAGAATTTAGTTTTGAGGAATCAGTACCAGTTCTGAAAGTAAGGGGAATAAATACTTTTCTACTTGATATAATAACATTAATAACAAAATCATAACAATAAAATTAAGCATTTTGGTTAATAAGCATTATTTTACATTTTAATAAAAATTAATGAATACTGCCCTTCTTTAAAGAATCAAGTGTATTTAGTTTTTTTAACAAAATCACATTCAGAAGTATATAGTGTGGCATTAACACATTAGAATTTATTCACATTAATTTGAGCTAAAACTCAAATATAACACCTTTCTTTTAAAATGTAAGCCTTTGTCATCTAATTAATATTTGTACTTTTATAGTATAATGTCATGTATTTCTGAATGATAGTCTGCAATTCTAGTAATGGCATTATCGGAGGCTGGGTGCTCAGTTGAAATGTTCAATTACTTATTCAGGAGATATAAACTGGTGATTAACTGATAATTTCTTCTACAAACCGCAAAATGGAAGTTATTAATAAAAAATTACCATTGTTCTGGTTGTAATATTTGTATTCTTATTCCACTAAGTGAAAATGTAAAATAGGAAATCAAATTCAAACTATAATGGGAAATATAACTAAAACCTTAATGTACTAAAATTTATTTTATTTCATGATTTTACCAGCAGTATACAAAAATTCACATAATATATTTCGGTATTTCTCCACTGAAAAACAGAAAAATCAGTATTTTTAGAAGAAAGCCTAGAATCCATAACAACGATTTGTATTTACTGACACAAAGTATAATAAGGTATTGATGGATATTCTTCCCCAACCTATTTAATAATAAATGTCTCCCTTAATTGCAATGAATAAATTGGACACTCACTAATACAATGATGCCAGAAAGGAAAAAAATTCTCCCACTTCAAAGGGAGTAAAATGGTGTCTTACAATTTCATTTGTGATAATCATAGGAATCATGCTAGAAAAACTTATCAAATATAATCATAAACACTGAATGAAACATGCAGAAAAGCCAATATTCACATAGCTACAGTCTCCGGGTACATACATTTTTCAAAATGGAAATCACACATAGCTGAAAGCAGGAGGGTTATCCTATAGGCTGCTGCAGTAGGACTCTCCTATGCTATACTACTCTTAAGGTACAATGGGAGTCTAGATGTTGCAGCTGAAATGCACTCAATTTTGTAAAAGTACTCAAAAGAAGGAAACCTAAAACTAGCTAAAAACGAAGTTCTTTACTAATATATTTTGCAATCAAATAGGAAAATAGGAATATGGCATATATATGCTATGTATACACCCTAAACGAGATAGTGCATCAAACCTTTCAAACATATACAAAATTTCATTGTAGTAAGTTTTAGTTGTATACTTCAAATAGCAGTAATACTGTCTACACTGGAATTTTTAGGATTTGGTCATCTGTTACTAAAGAGGAAAAGGACTCAGCCTATCCTATTATATCATTTCTTGCAGTTTCACTAAGAACTTTGGATTCATAATTTTTTGTATGAGTTTTACATACAAAAGACTAACGTCCTTCTGAACTTGCAGTAAAAAAATTTGAGATAATTTGTGGTCTGGTTAATCATTTAAATAACACTAATAACTCTTTGCTCAAGAAAAGGAAGAACCTTAATTCATAGTGAATAAATCATTAGCTGTATCCTATTTGAACATAGCACAAGTTCAACATTTTTGTTATCTTGAAGTAATAGCAAACTTCTTTGTATTTTCTCAAAGAAAACATCTATTACCAATTTTCAATTTTTACAGTCATTACACTGTATCAACATTAAAAGGAAAGCATGTAAAAGACACACTATATCTCTTGTAAAAATGTAAATGAATTAAAAGAGGAGAGGAAAGGACAGAGGGAATGATGTTAATTAGGCTTACATGCACAAAAATGTCTGTTAAGCAGACACCACCCACCACTGGGAACAAGTCTATATTCCACAGATTTTCAAAACTCTAAGTCACTACAAACACTAGAACCAGAATTACAATAGTTATTTTTAAGATTATTTTTAAAAATAAAGTAAAAAGCATGAAACAGAAGTGACAACAATAACAACTGCTAATATCAAAGCTTAGTTAAAAGGAATAAAGAATGGAGCTTATAGAAAAAAGATTTTCCTTTTTTTAACTTTTTTTATTAAGTCAAATACACATAGATCATGAAAAAAAAAGACTTTCTTAATGGCACACTAGAAGGAAAGGTTGATATACTTAAAAATACATAGTATTTCAGATCAATATTAAGAGTACGAGTAGATAACTTCCTAGATATTTATAGGAAGTATAAGAAAACATAAAATAATATTTAACTTATGCTTTTAAAAACATAATATTATAGAATTCAAGAAACACTAAAGAACCACTCTCATGTACTGTCATCGAGATAAAACAAATAAAAAAATTTCAGCTAACACGAACACAAATTTATGGACACACTGGCAACTCTCTGAATAAGCACTTGCAGAACTGTGTGTGTTCATGTTTAGTTCCTCTTCCCCAACCCGAATTAATGTACATACAAACTTAAATTTATTTTATACAAGTTACTGAAAAAATGTCAAGCGTGAAAAGCAATCACTAAATATAAAAAATATAATTAGTAATTATAAAAACAACAGAGGTGCTGTGGGAAAGATTTAAAAAAAAATCCATAGAATTTCAATACAATTATCTAAATTACAAAGTAAAAGCTTTGATTCATAAAAAAATTAGTTTCCTTTTATTTTAGTGTCTATATACCCAAAACATTAGTTTGAATACAAGGTAGAAAACCTCACTGGAAGATCCGGACGCAGAATGTATACATGTTAGTTGCTTTGAAAATCAACACAACACAGCATATATGATTTGGAGCACTGGGTCAAATAATGTCTCATATACATACCACTCCATTGTGGTAGACCTACAGAACAGATTACTGTTACAAGTTAATGAACTTGAAACAACTGCATATAAACAAAAAGAAATGTTGAAAATCACTAATTACTTTTTTAAAAACACGATCACATGATTTTACACAGTAAATATAAAGAGATTTGATTCAGTAGGTCTAACAAAACCTATTTTTAAGACAAGTTCATTAATTTTTCCCATTCTAATTTACTTTTTCATATTTCTGAATATTAATTTCTATTATGTGCTCTGCTTAGAAAACATTTACTTAACAAATTGTTCGTTTGCCTTTCTACTATTCCTTTTTAAAAACTTTGTCTTATGAAATCATTCTTTGGCGTCTAAAAGGTTCCATAGAGTTAGATTCTTGAATATGGTAAAAATTGTTCAGACCTTATCTTTTGTTCCTGGAGAATGTTTTTTAATGCCCGTGTCTTTTTTGGTTTGTTTTAGGTAATTCAATTTAGGAAAGGCCTTGCCTAATTTAATGTTTTGAAAGCAGGCAAAATAAAAAGCAGTAATAATAAAGTTTAAAAACCAAACCTAATCAAGTTAATATGGTGAACTCTTAGTTTATTCAGTGATAGAGTAGCAGTATAGACAGTCCAAAATTGTCAAGAATAATTCATAAACTTATGAATGCAGAGAACTGAGAGATGCTGAGCATCACCAGGAAATGTAAGATGCAGGTGGATCGTAGTGCTGGAGAAAAAGAAAGTCAGGGAACACAGAACAGTTCAAGACCTTCTACCGTCTGTGCACTAACAGTAACTGACTGACTGGGAACATTTAGAAGTAAGAGTACTGTGCCCAAGGTGTGTTTTTTAAAAATCCACCACATTTGGAAATGTAATTTTCTGCACAGTAAGATAAATTAGCGTCATGCTACTTTCAGAAGAACACTGTGTTTTCACAATAGTAATTATGGTATTATACTTGTTTACATATCTGTCTGCATGCTAAGATTGTAAGATTTCTGAAGGTAGAAAAACTTCATTTTTAAACATCCTGAGACTAATGCTGGCATTATGATTATTGCATATGTCAGTGAATGAATCAATCAATCAAAGACGGAATGAACACTGGCAGTGAAAAGACACAGGTAAGCCAAATACCTAATTTTAAATGATAATTAGGATCTTCAGAAGCATGCTTTAACTGAAAGTTTTACTCTGCTACACTAGTATGAGGATGCAAAAACTAGGAAGAAGAAGAGTTCCAAATTCACAAGAGTTCCAAATTCACAAGGTGGCAAAGACATGACTGTCATATTGGAAAACTGAGTTATTTTATCTGTATTTTACTGTGACATTGTTAAGAAACAACTAAAATACAAGGTGCTTTAATAAACTATCACATCTTAAAAGCCTGCAAATTGTGCTCTCAGGTACCAAAAAGAAAATTTTAGGCTATATCCAAGAAAAAGTGTATTCAAAATTAATAGAAAGTTAGAGTTATATTCTGAATATGCTTACATTACTAATTAGAAGGTGATTATATTTCAATTGCTATTTCTGAATTATAATAAAAAAAAACTTTAATAGTGGTTTCTAGAATTCATTAAGTAAAATTCAGGCAACTATAACTCCTTATTCTAAAATAGAATATCTGAAAGATTTTGCATGAATTTTCACAAATTTAATAAAAAAAAATTTAATAATAAATGAAAGCTTGTCAAGTGTTTTAGTTATACCAAAGTAACACTAAGATACAGTATGATGGGCGACATAATTTGTCCATAAACTCAAATATTCTGCTCAAAAAAAAGGTTCACATGAATATATGTTTTCCATTAAATTGACCTCAAAAGATTCAAAAGAAAAAATTGGTAAAAATGCTTAAATAGAAATGTTACCTTGCCTTCGTAGTTCATTTTTAATAGCTTCAACACCTCCTGTTTTTTCAATAAAGTCATATATAGCTTTTGATGTTTCTTTGTCTTTAAGTTGTGCCTCTGAGATTCCACACATATCAAAAAGATTCTTCAATTCTGGATCTAAATTATTCAGCTACAACAGATAAAATAACTGCTAATCAAAAAATCTATCCCAATTTTTAAAAAAAGCATGATACAATTTAATTCACATCTGTATCCTTATGAAACTATTTTAAGTTTATAAACTTTTAACATGGCTATATATTTATATGCTTTTTTTTGAGATAAGAGTCTCACTTTGTTGCCCTAGGTAAAGTGCTCTGCTGTCAGAGCTCACAGCAACCTCATACTCTTGGGGCTCAAGCGATTCTTTTGCCTCAACCTCCCAAGTAGCTGCGACTTCAGGGCCACAATGCCAGGCTATTTTTAGAGATGGAGTCTTCTTGCTCAGACTTGTCTCGAATCTGTGAGTTCAGCAATCTACCCGCCTCCACCTCTGCCTCCCAGAGTGCTAGGATTATGGCTAGAGCCACTACATCAGACCCTATTTATATACTATTAAATTTTCTTATTTTTTAAAAAAACTGAATAGATGAGAAACAAGAATAGATTTTCTATCATATCTTCTTTCTTTTTTGATCCCTGCCTTCGAAAAGAAGGCATTTCACTTAAGAGTTCTACTAACCTGTTCGTGATTCAGACATCTCCAATGCTTACTTATTTTATCTGTCCTAAATAAGTTTATGTATAAACATGAATAAACACACAAAAAAGTAAGTCAATTTGAAAATCTGAGGGCAAGGACCTCCCTGCTACCTGAGAACCTTGTACAGTGCCCAGCATAAAGAGGCATTTAATATGTTTGTGGAATTAACACTGGAATTATAAAAAAAAAAAAAAAAAAAATCCAAAAGGATTTTTAACCCCAATCACAAATATTTCTCTTCAAAATAGTTTATCCAAACACTGATTGACTTTTACCAACAGTTTTATGTACCTTGCTCACAGTGCTATAAAATAATGAATGAAACTGCCAAAAGGATAAGAGAATGAAAAGATCTAGATAATTCAAAAACTGAATATTCAGAATTGATTACAATACTTTCTAGTAATTTGTTAAATATTCTCCTGAAATTATCACTTAGCAGAAATGACTTTCTTCTCTTGGCTTTCAAAGCACAAGAATTTTACTTACACTATACACATATATAAAGCCAAGGAATACTAAAAATTTGTCTTTAGAGACTTAGCTATGAACAATAGAATACTATGGTTTCAAACCTCAGTGGCATACATACATAAAACACAAATACATTCATAGAGACACCAGAATCCACAAAAATGAATAAAGATAAAAAATCTAAAGATATGCCAAAACATTACCACATATTTAGAGGAATAACATATATGGTGTGAAAATATACTTACATCAAAGCCTGTGTTTGGATCCCAACCAACATGACCAATGTGCCTAAAGGAGAAAATAGAAAAATACAGAAAAATAAAATGCATATAAGGCATTAAAACCATAATATATATGAAATCAAATAAACATTTGGCTGTGAATTTTTAACCTGAGTAGTTTTCATAGCTATAACCATATTCTGGGAAAAACTATGTATGAGGAATTGAGGAGACCAGGATTCTAGTCCTGGCTCTGCCTCCATTAAGTGAATCTTAACATTTTTATATAATCTCTCTACACATCTATTTCTTTACATGTAAAGTCAGCATGTGAGAATTAAGAATTTTATATGTGAGAAGACAGGAGTTTTATAATGAACTATGGAAAAGTGTTTGAAATATGCCGTATAAATACCAAAGGTTTTAATGCCTCTAGCCAATGCCTCTAGGAAATTTCTAATACTATATATAGAACAAAGTGAGAAATCATTTTTTGTCCAACAGTTAGTTGAAGAAGTAACTTTAAATTTTCTCTTATGATAGACAGAAAAGTAAACTGTAAGATTCAAAGAACAACTACTGAGCAATAGCTTTAAAAAAGCTCTAACTAATCCATAGTTAAAAATGTATGCAAGTGATGAATTCAAGTATCCTCCCAAAAGAAAACAAAACTTTCTAACAAGTTAAGAGCAGCAAGGAATAAATCAAAAGTAAACGCAAGAACAACAAAAGATCTTACTGAAAATTGCTTGGTGTTCCAATATCTGCCTTGGTTAATCTCTTTTTTTTAGCTTTTCCTTTTTTCTTTTCTTTGGTATGAGAGATGTTGTTAACTTGTGGACCATAAAATCTATTTGTTGTGATTTCTGGGTTTTTTATGTCAACTGTAGCCATGGGTAGATTAGGACCTGCAAATAAAGTAAAAAAAAAATATGAAAAGGATGGCACTTAAAGATAACTATATATAATCATAATTTATAAATTAAGCATTTTTTCCTGAAGTAGGATCATTCCATTATTATAAATTATTTACATTTTAATATACACCTATAATTTGTTTATAAATAAGAAAGTACTGCCTGAATTTTAAAACCTCGAATAAATTCTTAAACACACTACCATAGCTGCATTATTTCAAAGTAAATGTTTACTGTAACAGTACATCTCATAAAGAATATGAACTCTCAACTAGAATTTCACTTTAATTGGTATGATCTCTTAAATTTTGACTATAATAACCTTCTACCCAACATACTGCTCATTGGTCAAGTGGTATGTTTCACATAACAAGGATAAAGAAAGTAAAAGACACATCTACCTTGTTTTAAATTTAACAAAAAAAATCTACCCTCACTTCTGTTTCAACTTTATTAGTTCAAGAGGAAAACATACTTGGAAAGCTTTTACTACCATTTTCCCCCAAATTGTCACATATAAGTCCAGCAATATTTTTCCCATCAATACAAATACACCTTGACTTTGAGAAGGTGAGCACAAAAACTTAAAATGGAAAATTCTTAAAATACTCATCTTCTTTCTACAAGGATCAATAGTAAACACATTTCAGGCACCTTCAGATATTACCAATAGCATCATCAAAAACGACACTAAATACAGCACAAAACTTGTCTTATGATTCGCAAAAACATATTTTTGACCTTAAAAGCATGAAAGTTTGAATATAAAGTATTCAAGTTAAAAATTTCTTACAAATTTAACTAAAGGGCAACAAACATTCCTTAGAGATCCCATTTTAATATGATTTTCTGACAAAACCTATCAGATCAATGAGGTAATTAAATTAACGGCAACTTTCGAAATTTATAAAACAGTACCATCATTGTATACAAAAAGAGTTTACATGCAGCAAAGCTTAAAGACTGGTCTCCTTAAACAGGCCTTCTTGTTAGGATGGCCCTTAGCTGGTATCTGGGAACTTGGATTTCAAAAAGGTTCACTGTGCCGAAACTGTGCTAACAATGTGATTTCGGTTGAACACCTGCTTTCCCTCTGGGAGGCTGGAATCTTACGAAGTGCTAGGCAAAGGATGTTTGTAGGACTAGTCCCTAATAAAAACCCTGGACATTCAAATTACTTTTCCTTCAGACACACTTCACGTGTTGTTACAATTCATTACTGAAAGAATTAAATACACCTCCTATGATTCCACTGGAAGAAGCTTATATGTGTGGTCTCCTACGAATTTGAACCCATGTGTCTTCCCCTTTGCTGACTGGATTCCTATCTCTTCAATATAATAAATCTTTGCAATGAGTACAACTAGATATTGAGTCCTTATGGTGAATCACCAACCATGGAGATGGTCTTGAAGCCCCCCAACATAATCATAAAATGGCAAACAGAAATCATGGAAAGTTCTGAACTAATGCATACTGAGTGATCATTAAATACTAATTAGACTGCACTTCTTCAATTATGTTAAAAACCTCTAATGAATCCAATTCATTAAAATTATCTGAAATAAAAATGTTTACCTACATGGGTAAATTATATGTAACTTCTTTTCCTTCAACTTTACCATTAAAGATAAAACAACTAAAACAAATTCATGAAAGCCACCTATCATCTTAAGACAGGTAAAGTGATCTGGAAAGATGAATATTTTTTAATATCAACCAAGATTCAGCTATTTCCCTTAATATTCAAAGCCTACTTACATACAAATATGGCATACTCATGAACTGAACATTTTATTTATAATTTCGTTTAAAAATTCCATGAGAAATTGCTGATATTAGCAAAAAATGAAGCAACTCTTGAGAAAAAAAGGAAGCTAGTGAATGAATAATATGGATAAAAGCACTAAAAGTTCTTTCAGTGTTGAGGAATCATCTGAAAATATTTGGATCAAGAAGGTTAGTTACCCACACTTCCATATGAAAGCTACAACCCAACTACAGACCAAGATGAAGAGGGGAGAGAGGGGGTGGGGAGGAGAGGGGAAAGGATGGGTGGAGGGAGGGTAAATGGTCGTACTACACCTATGGTGCATTTTACAAGGGTAATGTCAAATCTACCAAGTGTAGAGTATAAATGTCTTAACACAATAATTAAGAAAGTACAGTACAGGCTACGTTAACCAGTTTATTGTAAGTATTTAAAATTGTATATAAAACTAGAACACTGTGGGCGGCGCCTGTGGCTCAAAAGGAGTAAGCAGGGCACTGGCCCCATATGCCAGAGGTGGCGGGTTCAAACCCAGAAGCCTGCCAAAAACTGCACCAAAAAAAAAAAACTAAAACATTGTACCCCATAAATGCATTAATGTACACAGCTAAGATTCAACAACAACAAAAAAAGGTTAGTTGAACAACACAGAATGATTTGAAGGGATGAATAAATCAATAGATTAAGAATTTAATTTTTAAATTTGTTCAGATACCAAATTTGTTTAGCATTTACTATAATTAATTTCACAAGATAAAGATCTTTTGAGACTATCTAGAATTCAAGGGTTACAGAGTTGAACTGGGTCACATTCATAGCTTCACAGACTGCTCTAGGGACTTCTTACTCTATTTCTTACTTCCTTTTCTGCTCTCTCTGTTCTTACAACTTTACTAGTCAGTACCAGCAACATCATCTACAGTAAGATGCTATAAATTATTGTTTACTCCCTTATCTTAATAACTAAGAAAATTTAAACATTAATTTAAGACAGATTTAGAAGTTATCTATTGATACCACTTTTCCTAAACTAGGTGTTCAAATTGCAACTATAAGAGAATGACCAAAGTCACCAGGAAAAAACAAAACTTAAAAAAAAAAAAAAAACCAAAATTAGTAGGAAAAAAACATCAAAAATATTTTTAAACTGCTTTAGCTTATATAAAAGCTAATATTAGCTAACATTCTACAAATGACCCAAATGACAAAAAAGAGTTAAATTAACTAAGCTTAATGGTTTAAATTATCCAAGCTACTAAATTTTTTTCTGAATTTCATTAGTACTAGTTAAACATTATTTAGGTAAGTCTACATGGGAAAATCCAGATTAGAGAGATGTATAAAGTCACAATCAACAGCCAGAGACAAAGGTGAACTCTGGTATCTTGGTTCCTACCTCATTACTCTTTCTATTAACTATTCTGCCTTTACACAAAATTCAAAGTACAAAGTGACCGATAATGCTAACTTTACAAATGTCATAATACATCACTTATCAATTTATCAGTTCTCTTAGTTGTAGTCCAACAATTCATCATTCAATAAATATTTACTACCAACTTTCAGAACTTAGAAAAAAAAGATTTTCTGCACATTCGAGAGATTAGTTTTTTTGTTTGTATCTGTTGACAATAGTTATTGACTTTAAAGATTGAAGATGTTAGGAAATAAGTTTAAAATGGTATTATAAAGCCTAATTAAGTTTTAAAAATGATACACTAAAAAAAGTGATAACCTGTTTAAGGCAATGAATCATTTTTAATGGTATAAAGTTTATAAAAAATTTGGTAACAAATAGGTATTCTTGAATTATTTCTAATAAAGTTTACTTATTCCATTTATGCAATTACACACATCTAGGAATACCTACTCAGTAAATACATAATTCGGGGGGAAATTTTCCTTCTTTTTCAAAAAATAAATTATAAATTATCTTTTTCTGATTAAGGACAACTGCCCCAAGAAAAGGTTTTTAAATATTCTTATGAATGGACATATCTAATTTTAAATCTAAAAGAACAAACTCAAGTTTCCCATTAAATAAAAAGCAGAGAACTCTCACCAAGATAAAATAATTGAGAAACAGGTGACTCAGATGTCAAACAGTCATGAAGCTGAGAACAAATTATTGGAAAGCATATAAGCTAAAGTGTGAGACTGACTAATAAAGAAATCAGTAGTTAGTGAGGAAGATATTGAATTGTATTTTAGGAAGATATGTAAATTCTACACAAAGTGTCCCTTTAATAACTGTAATTTGAAAAGATCTAGTAAAGTGACAATCTACATAAAGATCTGAGACAATGCACCTATATATCGACACTGCAACACATGGTTAAGGTGACCACTGCCACCTAGTGGTAGTACACCAGATACAGTAAAATAATGCTGCCTCCAATACAGTGGTCTCCACACAGTGGGGAGAGTAGAGTAAGATAATCAACAGCAAAGCAGGAAAAAATATTGGAACTCATATTCTTTTTTGTGTATGTTAATATATAAATGCCAAATTATATTTATAATTTATTAATAAATAAGTATTGGCAATATGTGCTGTATAATTTTGCCCTTTAATGGCACTATTTAAAAAAAACTCTCAGGCAGCAACTGTGGCTCAGTTAGTAGGGCACCAACCCCACATACAGAGGGTGGCAGGTTCAAACCTGGCCCCAGCCAAGCTGCAACAAAAAAATAGCCAGGCGTTGTGACGGGCACCTGTAGTCCCAGCTACTCTGTAGGCTGAGGCAAGAGAATTGCCTAAGCCCAGGAGCTGGAGGTTGCTGTGAGCTGTGACACTACAGCACTCTACCGAGGGCGACAAAGTAAGACTGTCTCTACCAAAAAAAAGAAAAACAAACAAAACTCTCCATGTGTTTAATAAAGAAATGTTTGGGACTACTGTAACAGAAGACTAAAACTATATAACTAAATCTTTTTTTAAAAATAGAAATATCAGAGAATTAAAATTATATTTAATTGTAAATTATTCTCTTAGTAGGGGTAATGGTGAGGTGCCAATGTCACATAAAGAATTTTCAAATTCTACCCATTCATTGAAATTAGATGCCTATTCAGAAATATGTTTTATGTACATTGAAAAAATAAAATGTTCTTAGAAAATAGAAGTACAGTCAGCCCTCTATATCCATGGGTTCTACATCTATGGATTCAGCCAACCATAGATCAATAATGAACAGGGTGGCGCCTGTGGCTCAAGGAGTAGGGTGATAGCCCCATATACCAAGGGTGGCGGCTTCAAGTCCGGCCCCGGCCAAAAACTGCCAAAAAAAAAAAAAAGACAGTTGCACACATACCAAACATATAGACCTATTTTCTTGTCATTATTTCCTAAACAATATAGTGCAAAAACTGTTCACGAAGTAATATAGAGATGATTTACAGGAAGATGGACATAGGTTATATGCAAATACTATACCATTTTATACCAGGAATGGAAACATCATGAATTTTGGTATCCACGGGGATCCTGAAACCAATCCTCCACAATGCCAAGGGACAACTGTACTTCCACCCTTTGCTTTATTTACTTGATTTCTACAACATCTATATTTTAAAATCTTGGATTACTTCCCCCTGCATTCTTAGATGGTACCACTAAAATCCCTTCCATTGATCTTCAATACGGTATATGCTCACCAAATTCAAAATAATTTAAGAAATTCAAAATGAGGTTAAAATACTGGGCACATAACAAGGACAAATTCTAATGCTACAGTAGAAGTTCACAGATGAATGACCCGTGACTCAGCTGCTTCTACTTTTTTTGCTTCTGTCGCTTCTTAGCTACATCTCTTGAGATATGTTACTTACCCTCTCTAGATCTCAGTGTATCCTTCACAATCATTTTGACATAGCACAGTGGATAAGGAAACTTAGAACATTTGAGCTCTAGAGTTATAACATTTGAAGTTGAATCCTGCTTCACCACTTACTAGTTATGTGACCTTGAGCAAGTTACCTATCTGTGCCTCAGTTTACTCATTTATAAATGGCAGATCATCAGAGCCACTTCAAAAGATAGGCAAACAGCACCTGGTAGGTAGCAAACGATCACTAGATAGTAGCTGCTATTATTATTATCATCTTCATCAGGATAACTAATAATTAGTAAGCGCTATAAGCACTTTGATTAACTCTATCTCACAGCAGCCCTATAAAGTTAAATATTTCCATTTAAAAAAGAAAGTCAAAGTACACAATATTTGGCACGTGGTAAACACTACTGAAAGTAGTCAGCCATTTAAAAAAAATTAGTAATAGGTAAATAACCCAAAATTTAACCCAGTACCTAACATTTGGTCCATGTTTTATATCAGGAAAATAAATTTAAGAACAAAATCAAAAGCAACGCATCTGTTTAACATATTAACTGCTAAGTGAGTTGTATTTAACTTACCCTGGTTTTGAGCCTGGGCCCCCTGAAGCATATACATCTCACACATCTCTTGACTTAATAAAACACCATGGCCCATGCTGGGCAGGGTGGCTAATACCTGCAATCCTAGTACTCTGGGAGGCCAAGGCAGGTGGAATGCTTGAGCTCAGGAGCTTGAGACCAGTCTGAGCAAGAGCATGTCTCTAAAAAAAAAAACAGGCGTTGTGGCGGGCACCTGAAGTCCAGCTACTTAGGAGGCTGGGACAAGAGGATCACTTGAGCCTAAGAGTTTGAGGTTGCTGTGAACTATGACACCAGGGCAACAAGGCAACAATGTAAGCCTTTGTCTCCAAAACAAACAAACAAAAACAAAGGCAAACAAACGAAAAAAACAAAATACCAAGGCCCCAAGAGAAAATTTTTTCCAGTGTGACAGTCAATATGTTAAAAGAAATAAACAAGAACAGTCACCAATAGTTCTCATAGATTAAGGACTTTGGGCTGGGCACATGGCTTATGCTATAGTGTTGGGGGGCCTAATGCAGCCCTACATGAACCCCCTTCTCTCCTTTTCTTCAAAGACAAAGGCGACAAAAGATCTGGTTAGCCCCACCCCCAAAGTTCATACCAAAGGACCCTAGGACCCTAATGTTTTGGGCAAGCTATGAAATTTGCCCACCTTCCTACAGCCTGGTATAAAAGGGGTTTCTAACTGCCCCCAGGTGCTGACACCACCTTTGCACTACCCAGTCAGGTCACCCTCCCCTTTCAATCATCTCTGGGCACCACTTTTCATATATACGCAGTCCCAGGGTTATGAATGAGATAGGTTCTATACGTTTCCTCTCAAGTTGAATTTGTATATAAATTGCAACAGGTACATTTACCTATTATCTGCAATAGCCTCTGTTACTAAGTGTGAGTTGTAAAATAGGTAATATAGGTTTGTTCTTAAGTTGAACTCGTAAGTAAGTTGGAACATGTACATTTACCTATTACCTGTAATAAACTCCGTTCGTAAGTGCAATTTGTATGTAAGTTGGATGTTTGTAACTTGGAGACTTACTATAATAGTCTCTGATGTTAAGTGTGAGTTGTACATAAGTCAAATGTTTGTAACTTGGGGACTGCTTGTAATCCTAGCACTCTGAGAGGCTGAGGCATGAGGATCACTTGAGGCCAGGAGTTCAAGACCAGCCTGAGCAAAAGTGAGACCTATGTCTCTACCGAAAATACAAAAAACTAGCTGGAGATGGTGGCACATACCTGTAGTTTCAACTATTCCAAGGGCTGAAGCAGGAGGGTCGCTTGAGCCTAGGCATTTGAGGGTGCAGTGAGCTAGAAGATACCACTGCATTCTAATCAGGTGACAGAGTGAGACTCTATCGCCAAAAAGTAAATAAATAAATAACAACTTAGTAGTATATAGTAAAGTTTTCCCTGCATAATCATTCTAAGTTATAGTAAGAGGATGTGAGATGCTTTTAAAAAGAAGCAGTTTTATTCCCCATTTTAATGAAGCAATTATTCTTCACCTTCTAGTCAGGGACCCCTTTAAAAGTGATAAAAGCCACATTTCCTTTTTCCGGAGAAAAGAACAGATACTTCAAAATTTAGCACATAACTTCAATGAAGGTTTATGGAATTCAGGATGAAAACTATCTGAGACCTTATCTTTTACTTCTTGGTATTCTGATTTTATTCTCTGGTGTTCAATATTAAAAAAATAAGTTCATAATACATTAAGTGTTCATTACCAAATTAAAGAGTAGCATTATATAGAGTTACAATTAGTTCTAAACACTATTACAGTAAATGAAATGAAAATGTGACATAATTATTTTAAAGTAAGAAAAAAATAAATCTTAAAGCAGGAAATCAACAAATATGTTAAACAAAATTTACTACCTTTAGGTAAGATTTAAGAATAGACTATATAGTTTCTAAGTTTAGTCAATTGTGAATACAAAATTAAGATGTAAGAATTAGTGATCTTCATCCTATATATTTTTCCTTTATGCTAGAAGAAAAGAAAAACCAAAGAACAGGGTGGCGCCTGTGGCTCAAAGGGGTAGAGCGCCGGTCCCATATGCCAAAGGTGGCGGGTTCAAACCCAGCCCTGGCCAAAAAAAAAAAAAAAAAAAAAACCAAAGAACAGTATGTTTCCTTAAGTCTCACCTGTCATTCATGAATTTAAAATAAGAACACAATAAGCGAATTTAAATAAGAACAAAATAATATTTGCTCACAGATATAAATATTAAGTATTAATGTATGGTACATGTTTCTATAATGATTAAACCAAATATAAAATCTTTTTGATCAATAATTATCAAAGAGCTTACCATTTGGGGGATCTCGTCTTTTCTCTGTTAGAAAATAAATCAGAAAACATTGTTAGTCATATATAATACAACTTCAACATAAAAAACAGAATTCACTTAAACCCACTCCTAAATTGAAGTAGAGTTAATTAAGGAGAACTGACATTTGAAAGAAATGTCATTTAAGCAGAGATCTAAATGAGAAAGGAAACGATCTATTCAATGACTCTAAGAAAGGCACAGCATAAAAGAACATTATGAAGACTGGACTGGAGTGGGCAAAACCAAAGAACAGTATGTTCTGTTCAGACAAGAATGGAAACCAGTCAGAGAGAAAAGTCAGGGACTGGATCATGTAGGATCTCACAGTTTATGGTTAAGGGTTACAGACTGTATTCTACATGTGATGGGAAGCTCTTATGGGGTTTTGAAGAGGGCAAATGGCATGATACAATCTATGTATTTAAAAGTTTACTCTGGCTATTATATAAAAAAGGGATAATAGAAGGAAAAAGTGGCAGCTGGGAGACTACTCAGGGAGTTAGGGCAGTAGTCCAGATGACAGATTCTAGAGGCCTGGATTAGGACGGCAGCAGCAGAGGTGGTAAGAAATAATCAGGTCCAGGACATGTTTTTGAAAGCAGAGCCAACAGGAATCACTGAGAAGATTTATAAGGCTTCATGGTGAGCCTGAGTGATGAGGTAGAGCCAATACCTTTTACTAAGACAGGAAAGACTAGAAGAGGAATTGGAACAGATGTAAGTGGTGCTGAGGTTGGGTATATGGGAGGAGCCAGGGTTCTGGTTAGACATGTTAAGTTTGAAGTCTATTCTGCCACCCAGCTTGAGTAGACAGGGTCTGAAAGTCAGAGGAAAGGTTAGTATTGAAGATGAAACTTTGGGCATCATTAGCATATGGACAGTTTTCAAAGCTATGGGACTGGATGAAAGAAAGCACAAAGGGAATAAGACCACCCAAAGAACTCTGGGCACTGAGACAGACCAGAAAAGCTACAGCCAAGTTAGGCAGGAGGAAAAACAGAATATCTATCAATTCATTGCATTCATATTCTTACATACCGGGGATGCTCAGAAGAAGATGCTATTTTGGCTTTAAGAAAGTTCAAAAGTGGTTGAAGAATTTTAAATGCAATTTCCACAGATTTTCTAATACAAAACTTTCTAAAATTATAAATACTGTAATTGATGCAATTATAGTTTATAAATAATCAAAAACCAAAATCAATCAGAGTTAATTGCTGGACAAGATAAAAATCCTAGCATGGAATGGAATATACAAATGTCCTGTGTAGGTGAATAAATGTCAACCCCCTGTTTCCAAGGTGTTATCTCTGTCCCGAGAGAGGAAATATTTTTTAAATTGGTAGATGACACAAAAAATAGAAAGATAAAAAGACAAATATAAAAGTTCAGAGTATAGTATAAATTCTAAGAAGCAATTACTTAAATATATGACACATCCTGGCTTGACAATGAAAAAAGGAAGAGGATTTGGTTGAACAAATCAGAATGGGAGCTAATGGAGGGAAGCATGCACTAGAAAGATTAGCAGAACAGTGTTTAATCAAATTGAGAGATGTTTCAGTAGCACAGTACTGTAAGACTACATGCAGAGTGCTATGTTCAAATCTCAATGCCGTATTTTGAAGATGAAAAAGCTACAGGGCAGTGGTTCTCAACCTTCCTAATGCCGTGACGTATTTTCATTGTTACAAAGGGCTCGTGACCCACAGGTTGAGAACCACTGCTATAGGGAATTCAGAGCACAGTACTTAGGATAAGACTATAAATTATAATATAGGAATATTTCAAGAAACCGGGATGGGTTAGAATAAAGAGAAGAAATAAGAAAACAATAGATGACGCTCAATATTAATGGCCGCTCGGAGGAAAAAATAGTCTACTTCTTTGTTGCTCTGTAAGCTGGACCCCAAGATCTGTGTTAACAAGAGGTGATGACGAGTTTGACTCAGCATAAATGGCTGTCCAACTCAGCTGTCTCCCTAATGTTATTATCTTTCTGTCACCAAAACACTTCACCTAAAAGTTTAAGAACTACATAAAACAAAATGCCTGTGCCAGCTGAAAGGCAACTTTAACTTGCCAATTTCAAAATCAATTATTTTATATGTTAAGAAGTATTTTTTATTCTTTTTTTTTTTTACATTAAAAATGTCAGTTTTGATTGAAAGGAACCACAGAGTCCCTGGTCTATGGCTATAGTATATCACTGAAACAAGTGACACATTAATCATTCTTAAGACTGTGGTTTCAATACCATAGCATTGAATCCTTTCCTAGCAGGCAATTAAGTGACAAATGCCCTTGGCTCCCAAAAGTAACAGGAAATAATAGGCCCCTAAAATTAACCCTTTCACTCATGATAAGAAGCATATGGCACTTACACAGCAACAGTGAAGAAACAGTTTAGTTGTTGCTGATTTTTTTTTTTTTTTTTTGGAGACAGACTCTTTACTAGAGTGCTATGGCATCATAGCTCACAGCAACCTCAAACTCTTGGGCTTAAACAATACTCTTACCTCAGCCTCCTGAGTAGCTAGGAAGTGCCCACCACAACACCTAGATAGTTTTTCAAATTTTAGTAGAGATGGGGTTTCACCTTTGCTCAGGCTAAGAACTGAACTCCTGAGCTTAGACAATCTTTCTGGCTCAGCCTCCCACATTGCTAGGATTAAAGGCGTGAGTCCCTTATTTTCAATTTTGCCTCATCACCCTCTTGGGAACTTAGTAAAGTAAAAATAAAGATGTGTACAAGATGAATATATGTTTTTACATTGTTGTTTTCCATTTCCAGTGTCTGCCCTTTTCTTGTTTTAGTTTCTCTTGATGGTAAGCGCATCCTTGAGTACATTGACCTTCAAATTGGGGTAACACATACCCCCAGAACTAGAGAAAAGACTTTTCAAGGAGTACATGGGCATAACTAGTTTTAAGGGGATCTATTTGTCAATCTTAACTTCCATATGTTCTCTCCTAAAACTCATCTGCTTAACATGAATTTTAGAGAGATTAACCTTTCCTAATCATCCTCTACTTTACAAGAGAAAGGCTTGATGACACAACAGTCCTATACAAATTAGTTTAAAGATCTACACTATCCTGCATCCTTCTCTATGTGTTAGAGTTGTCTCACGCACTAAATTCTTTACGGTCTTATAATACATAGCATTAGGGACAGAAAAGACAGGAAAATGTTTACAATCTTGTTTGCATTTGCTTCTAAACTTGCCCAAAGTCTTTGTTTAAAAAGTACACAATACTGGGTGGCGCCTGTGGCTCAGTGAGTAGGGCGCCAGTCCCATATGCCGAGGGTGGCGGGTTCAAACCCAGCCCCGGCCAAACTGCAACCAAAAAAAAAATAGCCGGGCGTTGTGGCGGGCGCCTGTAGTCCCAGCTACTCGGGAGGCTGAGGCAGGAGAGTCGCTTGAGCCCAGGAGTTGGAGGTTGCTGTGAGCCGTGTGACGCCACGGCACTCTACCCGAGGGCGGTACAGTGAGACTCTGTCTCTACAAAAAAAAAAAAAAAAAAAAAAAAAAGTACACAATACTTTAAAATCTTTAAGTTACAAATGATGACATAAAAAATGTAATTTAAGAGTCAGTATACATGGAATTTTATCAACAAAAACGGTTATTGGGACGGGTACTTTAGTAATTTTGAAAAAATGAGTTCTCAAAAATATCATTTATTTTAAAGTGGGGAGCATCAATTTTTTTTTGTTTTGTTTTGTTTTCAAAGACCAGATAGTAAACATGGACCACATAGCAAATATTTTGGGCTTTGAGAGCCACACAGTCTTTGTTGTAACTATTCAACTGTGTTGTGGCAAAAGACAGCCACAAGGAATACAAACAAATGAATATAGCTGGGTTTCAATAAAACTTTAATTATAAAAACAGGGTAGTAGACCACATTTTTTTCCTTGAAAAGTAGTTTTTGTCCCATTTTTAAGTAATTAATTTGAAAAAGAAAAAAAATAAGGTTACCAGATTTCCTTTGTCGCCGGCCCAACAAGTCGGTAACTGCTTTTCGGAATTTTTTTGCTTCTTCTTCATTGGCAAAATTAAGAGCAACTTGACAAGTCTAAAGTATTTTCATCAAAAAGAAAAAATGATAAAATGCATGAATTAGCTCTATATAACAAAATGATGATGATCAAGAGTACATTTCTAAAGAAAAAATAGTTGACTTTATTAGCAGGCAAGACATTTTATGATCTGAGTAACTTAAGAAGGCAAAAAGCATGGAGAAGGTAAAGACAACATGGTTACATATCACAGGAAACATTCAATGAACTGAATCCTCCATTTTCAGCAAAACAATAAAACAGTGCACTGCATTTGATCTTTTGATAGGGCTCTATAAATAATTTGATTAGAAAAGGCAATGAAAAAATTAAACGTGTCAATAAAGAAAGATATGACTTACATCTCCAGCAAAGGTATGAAAATATCCTCTAGGACTATTATATACAAAGTTATTGTATAGCTCTTGTTCCCACAACAGTTTCCCATCCTAGAAAAAAGTAAAGGTTAAAGTAAGAACTACCAAAGAAAAAGAAATCTCTAAGAATGAAGCAAAGCAGATGGAGTATACTGATAAATTATTTATATTAACAATAACTTTTATAAACACATATATTACATATGTATAATTAGCACCAGATAATTTAATCAGTAATTTCTTAAAAACCAAACAGTAAACACTGGATTACATTTCTTTAATGAACCTACATATCAAGCAAGTCTAATTCAGTATGCTAAGATATAATTCTCATTTGCCAACCATTTCCAAATATAATTAGTTGGTCAAATACATAACCAGAATAATTATTAGATCATCAATGTTACATAGAAAAGACATTTTTGCATATGCACTAATTATCAATGCATAGTTCATTAGCAATATTTATATCATGTACTACCAAATACTACAGGAATACATCATAATTTTCCCCCCAATTTCATAGATGGGGGACAAATGTATCTCTTCCATACTGTTCATTAACAATCTTCAAATTCTTAACTTCTGAGTTAAGAATTGATTAAAATGCATCGATTTTAAACTATGGGTAAGAGAGCCATGGATAATTGCCAAAATGTATAAAAAATATTTAACTTTAATACTAAAGGTGGCTAATTTTGAGGGTTCAACAATGGTTATCTACAACTGGAAATAAATGGTTAGAAAATGTAATCATTGCCCTATTCAGAAAAGCAAGGTTCCATCTAGATCACAATTTTAAAATATGTAAAATACATTGTACACACATTATGACCTCTGTGATAGAATTCCTTTCTCAGTCTTGGAGAAGATGTAGTATATATACATGCACCATTTGTAAATAGTGCTTCTGAATGGTGATGAGAGATATATCAAAGCACTCAGCAAAGCATGGATGTGTAACCCATCCTACAAAATCACTACCATAGTAAGCTACTGCTGCTAACAAACATACCATGTCTCTCAGCTGTCTTGGGATACAGTAGATATTAAGAAGCACTAATAGGACACAGTGGCTTCATGCCTATAAACTCTGCATTTTGGGAGATCGAGGCAGTAGGATCACTTGAGGCCAGGCATTTGAGACCAGCCTGGACAACATAGCAAGGTCCCATCTCTACCCACCCTCCCAAATTAGCCCGGCATGGTGGTGCGCACCTGTATTCTCAGGTACTCAGGAGGCTGAGGTAGAAGGAACTCTTGAGCCCAAAAGTTCCAAGCTCCAGTGACCCATGATCCCACCACTGCACTCTAGCCTAGGCTACAGAGCAAGACCATGTCTTGTAAAAAACAACAAAAACAAAAAACCTCAGCAGCACTAGTTTACACAGTAATTTTTTTTTTTTAAATAAAAGTTCATTCTTAAATATACAATTGGCTCCAAGACAACACTTTATTTTAAGTATAGGTGGCACAAGATGTGATGGCAGGGAATAGAAATGTTTGACTGGAATCAAGGCTCACCATCATCTCAGGCACAAGGAACAGCTTACTTTTTGCCAGATTTCTTAATTCTACCTGTGGCCAGAATTTTAGCTCCTCAAGTTTCTTCTGCTCCTCTTTTTGTTTGTTTGAATGTCTTATCTTCCTTATCCATCTCCTTGGCCTAATTCTTGTACTGTTTCAGGGGCTTTTTCTTGCCACCTTCATGGCCAGACATGACGCTGGCTGCCCCTTCCCCAGCCAAAACACAGTAGTTTTTAATCTCATTTAATCTGGATGAATATACTTTGTAACAGACCCAGACAGTCATCCCTTTTTACAAATAAAGAAGCTGAGGCCAGAGATGTAAAAATGTCTGACTATGGTCTATCTGATCATATTAATGCCCAGGAACTCAAAGGCAGGTTAGATTTTGCAATTAAAAACCGATTACACTTATTGCCACATGTAAATATTAACCATGGAAGCTTATCTACAAAAAAACTTTAAGAGAAATAATAAAGATTTCACCTTAGCAAAATGATAATTATTTTTACAACTCTAAGAGATGAATATCTGACAAAGGGCATCCAATCTAAGACAATGTGATTTATGATAGGGAGGGAAGGATATAAACCTGCAAAAATCTGAATATACCTATTATGAGAAAAATCATTAGGAAAAAATGGGTACCAAATATATTTTTATAAATAGTGTACAGTGCAAACCTGGACTAAATAACAGTACACCCCAAGCTAAAATTTTCTTCTGTTATTCCCTGAAAGGACTAGGACTCTTCTATAATGGATAAGATGAAACAAAAGAGTATCATTAGAAAAAGAGAGAAGGTGGGAAAGCCAAAGACCTACAGGTATCATTTTTTTTTAATTAGCTTTAATGTGTGGTAGCAGTGGGAAAGATACACAGGAAGCACAATAGTCAAGTTCTGGCTTGGCACATCATTTCATTTGGTCACAATGCCCAAACTTCAGTATCTAAAACCAAGCTTCACCCTTCTAGTTTAAATATAATTTAAATATTACATACAGGATACACAAATAAATCTATAGTAAACTATAATAAAGGCAGAAAACCCAATCACCTACAGTTTAAACAAAAAGCAAAACAAAACTCACCTTAATGTCAAATATTCTTAAAAAATAAGATCTCTGTGGATTGTCCTTAACCAGACAAGCAACGCCACTGCACTTTTTTGACCACATACAGTTTCGATCTGCTGCGTATAACTGTACTACTGCTGAAGACATAGTCTGCAAAATATAAAATTTACAGCCATTAGGTTCAAAATACTCAGATGATCACAAACCCTACTGACATCATGATGGCAACCACCTAGTTAAGCTGCTCCTGAATTCATGACCCATAGAAACATAAAGATAATAAACATTATTGCTATCTTAAGCTACTACTTTCTAAAGTAAAGTAATTTCTTATACAGTAATAATACATAATCATATATTATGGAAAATATTTATTGATGCTTAAAATGTGTCAGAAAACATGCTAATCACCTCATTTAATTTTTATTACTATAACTTCATTTTACACTTGAGAAACCTAACACTAAAAAGGGCAACTATTAAAATTTGTCCAGTATCACACAACCAAGTGGCACAGCTAAAATTCCACCCTCTGCAATTTGTGACTTCAAATCCTATATTCTTATTCCTGTATATAGTTTCTCAATGAAGTAAACATTTAACCAAGGAAACAGTAGTATTGGTAAGGGTAACATCTATAAAGCAGTTAATTACTTTACTATAAGTCAAATGTGACAGCAAAATTTATGGTTACTAATTATAGTACTATAATATATTAACATACTATCATCCTAGAAGGTAGATAATTATCTACCTTAAAAAATGGTAAACTGAGGGAGAAAAAAAAGTTTTAAGTTATTTGTGCAAGTGGCCACAGTTTGAAAGCGATACTGAGGATATGAAAAATGATTTAAGTAACTATTGTCTTGATTTTACCCAGGGTATTACCTAGAGAACCCTTTCAGATGAATAGGACAGAAATTAACTCATTACACACACTGGACACCTCAGGGCATTAGGGCTTTCCATTCCTGCCACGTACCCCAAGACTGTATCATGAAACACTGGAAACTTTCATTTTAAAATAAATTAAATATAATATAAATATATATATTTATGTATATAACATATAATATATACATTTTAATATATAATATAACATATAACATATATAATATAAATATATATAAATTTATATATATAAATTTAATATAAATTAAATTGCTATCATATTCTACAATGTAATTATTCAGTCTTAGTTTCTATAAAAGTGATTCACAACCTTTATTGATATTAGCACTTACAAATCCTCTGAAAGCAAAAATCATATTTTCTGATCCAGTAATTAAAATTAAAGAAATAATTTAGAAGTTAAAATATCTATATTTTAATGAAAATATAAAAATATTTCCTATTTTAAATAGGAAGAGTTTAAGGGACAGTTACTGTTTTTATATTGTCCAGCTCTTATAGACTATATTAAATGTGTGCAAGTTATTCTTATAATTACTCTGAATTAATAAAAAGATTTACATGTTGCTATGGTATGTCGTTTTCAAACCTTGCCTGTCTGAAATAAAAAGAAGTGATAATTAAATAGGAAGAAAAGAAATAAAAATAGATCACAATAACATTTGGAGATAACGCTGTTTTAGATTTACTTAACTATGCCTGAAGACTACCTCCTTTTGGTATGAAGAATTCTAAGGAAATGTTAGTATTCTGTGTACAAACCTTCTATAACAATAATAAAGTCAGAAACATGAGATCAGTATACTGTTAGGGATCAAAAGTTCATAAAGATTTGCCCAGATTAAAGTGTTCTATGTATGTTTTTACCTTTACAGACTCAATTGTTCTTTGAATTTCACATACGGTCATGAGCAGGGCACAAAGGAGTAGAAAAATTTCCACAAGAGTCATTAAAAATTATGAAAATTTAGTAACATGAAAAATGTGTACACTGGGAAACTGGGTTTAAAAGGGACAACTGAAGAACATGGGTACACCTCTGGCCTGCTCAAAACACACCTGTTTTTCTGCAAGTGCACAATCTCAGGATGACAGCTCCACAGGGGCTTCCTGCCCCTAGCATTGAAAACTTCGGAAAAATGAATTTTGCATATATTATCCAATGGAATCACATACCGGGATTAAAAATTCAAAAATCAACTGAGAAAATATGCTTTCTAATGAAATTAATGTAAATTAAAGCCTTGCTTAACATGCTACCGTCAAAATGCAGTACACTCTTTCTTAGAAGAGCAACTGGAAACGAGGTGTGCCAAGATGGAGATCTACCCATCTCTCTGTTTTACTTTAACCAGAAAACAACAAGTAATACCTTATGAATCAAAAAATTTGTTATTTAAGAAAGTATGGAATTCCATTATGAAAATCCCCTTGCCAAGGAACCAATACATTGTGTGGATATATATGTTAACTTTAAAAAATACAACCCCACCCCCCAAAAATCCACATTTAAACATTCATACACATTTAAATCAAATCCAAATGTCTGCTTAAGAAATAAACACTCATTTAACAATGCTATAATTTCTCACACAGACATAGGTTAGCATTATTAAACTTATTCTAAAACTGAAAACCCAACTATTCATAAGCAGTTTTCTGTAGCTGGATTTTGTTACGATCTTATCTAAGTATGTCTGCTTCACTCCTTTTTACTTTAAACTGGCAAAATCTAAAAGTGACATTCTGGGCGGTGCCTATGGTTCAAAGAGTAGGGTGCCAGCCCCATATACTAAACTAAAATAAAAGTGACATTCTACAGCACCTTGTAAAACTTTTTCTGATTAATTCAGAATAATTATATAATAGCTTGCACACCTTAAATACAGTATAGAAGTGCTACACAATAGAAACAGTAACTATCCCTTAAACTCTAGATTGACAGTGGCTTAATTAAGTTTTTAAAAACATTCCTTCCATTCTTTTAAAGTAATTACAGATAATTAACTCCATTACTTCTTCTCCTTCATAATCAAGAAGATATTAATGAAAAACAACCTAAGAACAAGTGCTTAGAAAGGGAAATATATTTCTTATTAGCCCAGTAATGTTAAGGGCAAAATTTGTTAATTAAAATGAAAAAAATGTACTTTATCAACTTTTACAGAATTATAACTTATATGTTATGTATTCCTGATATGTCAATACTGAGTAACTGTAATAACACATTCATCCCCAGAACTTTCATTGTCAAGGACAGAAATAAGATAGGGGATGTATTCTAGGAAAATGAATTTCCTCCTATAGTCCTGCAGCCTGGCACTTATACCTCTCTTAGGTTAACTCTGCATTAGCCAAGAATTATTTCTCTGATTCCTTAAGTTGAAATGACTGTTTGCTTTTTCTTCAATTTCTAGAGTACCTTTTTGGTTTATCTTGTGTTACTCTGTTTTCCACTGATCTTATTCTAAAATAGAGTAATTTCCTTTATTGATTTCTTTCCCATTAAACAAACTACAATTCCCTTAAGCACTTAAAATAGTTTGCCAAGTCTACACTTTCACTTCACCTGTACTTTGTCCTCAAGTAAACAAATATTTGTTAAACTGCAAATCGCATGTTCTGATTTTAATGACACTATGATGACTAACAAGAGAATGACTTTGTAGGATATATGCTCTTAAGTATCATAAAGGGACTTAACTTACTCTCAAGTTATTCAGAAAACAACATGCATGTATATATGCATATATTATACACATACATGGGAGGGGAGAGATCACACGTGACATCTGTGGTAATTGTTATAAACATTTGGCAAACCTGGATAAAGGATATATAAGAATTCTTTGCACTGTATCTGCAACTTTTCTATAAGTATTACATTATTTCAAAATATAAAGTTTTAACAAGCACAAATGATCATAACAATTATTAGGACTCTTAGCCCTCTTCCATAGGCATATGGCAATCTTGAGAAGCTGGCTTTCTTGTCAGAGCCATTGCTATCTCTATAGATGTTGGACAATTAAGTTCATGAATTCACCCTAGAAAAAGTGCATCAGACCTCATTGCTGCGTATCACTACAGTCCCTTTCAGAGTAATCCCCTTGGGAAGCTATGCATTGCACCAGCGCCTAGTCCACCCTTCAAGGAATTTTTCTAGGACAAGTTCACAAACTTTATTGTCAGAGCTCATGGGACAACAGTTCTGATGGCTATTCCAGAAAAAGAATTGCAAAATTGCTTTGAAGGGTGCACTAGGCACTGCCATTGGTGCTTAGCTTCCCAAGGGGAGTACTTCAAAGGTGACTGCAGCGATAATCAATGATGAGGTATTTAGTACCTTTTCTAGGACGAGTTCACGAACTTACTTGTCAGACCTAGTACATTAGCCACTGCCACACCAACCCAAAACTACAAAGACTGTCACTTCTTCCAACTCCTTCTCTGTATATACCAACATTGTTAAAAGGAGCTCTATCTTGAGTAAGACTTAACCCATGAACATCCAGCAGTTCTAATATTTAAATGCCTTTTACATTTTCAGAATATAGCAAAGATAGAAGATTCCACAAGAGACTGTTAACCTAAAAAAAAAAAAAAAAAGATGGCAAAGAGGAATGGAGGAGGTGAAGGAGGGCGAAAGCAAAAAGTAACAAACAGAATCACTATGGTGAAGATAAATGGAGCCAAATTAAACAGCTGCTGTCTTAAGAATCAGTCTTTTAGATCTTAGCTTTTCAAGGAAACTAGCGTGTTAGTCCACCAAATGTTTATAAAGTACTTATTATGCACTAGGTACTGTGATAAATGGGAAGTGAGGACAGGAATGAAAGTGGGGTCAAATACAAAAAAGGAATTAGACAAATAGGGTCCTTGGGAAACATACAGTTTACAGGGAAGACAGTTATTAAAAACTATGACAAATGCTATGAAGGAAAAATTCAGTATGCAAGGAAAATGTAAAACCTAACTAGTGTGGGAAAGCTTCCCTAAAGTGACATTTTACCTGAAGAATGAAAAGAGACAAGCCAGGTGAACAAAGGGTTGAGGGAAATAGGTAGGAAAGAGCATTCTAAGTAGTCACATCAACAAAGATCTGTTATGGAAAAGGGGAAGTTTTGGACCTATACAGGGTAGGGGATACGAAAGAAAAGCATATGAAGTTACAGATTTAATATTAAAGTAGTATTAAACATACTTCACTTCTGTGGTTTAAAGAGATCAACACCCACACATATCATAGCAATCTTGACTAGAGACAGATTTGCTATAGTAGTATATCATTCCTGTAATGGTCCTTACCCCGAGTTCTTACGTATTCTCCACTTCCACTGATTGTGGATTTGTCCCTGTGATTTGTTTTAAACAAAAAGACGTAAGTAAATTAAGTAGAAGTTTAAAATTAAGTAGAAGTTTAAAAAGTACTTGCACATGTGGCCTGCTTTCTTGGAACTGTTACCTTAAAACCTAGGATCAAAGAACACTTGGAGAGAAAGGCCCCAGCCCATTCCATCCATCCCCTATGAGCTCAGCGCCCATTAGACCTGGTTAAGCCTCCAGGCGGCAGCAGTGCCACCACCAGACTAACCTCCCAGACCGTCTACAGCAGCGGTTCTCAACCTGTGGGCCAGGACCCACAGGAACTGTATCAAAGGGCCGCACCATTAGGAAGATTGAGAACCACTGATCTACAGAATCACAAGAAATATACTGATATTGTTTTAAGTCACAACGTTGTTGGGTGGTTATTATGCAGCAACAGGTATACGGGTCATTATGAAAGTTCTGGGATACACAAAAATCAAGAAATGTACTGATGGAAACAAATGAACCCCTGCCAACAACACTAATAGCAGAACAAACAAACGGGTGAATGAGAAAAGACACTATGCTTCCTGGAAGTTAAATAATAGACCATAACACAGTGTCTCAAAACTTTTGTAGTGACCTATGTAACAGATGTAGGGGAATGTTTTAATACACAAAAACCATATGGCCCACAATAGATGATCCTAGTTTCTTCCTCCATTCCATTTTTATTGGACATGTGTTTAAATTTACAAATTATCAAAATTTTTTAGTTACAAATCATAAAAGTTTTAGACCTCACTTTCATTACCAGTACACATTCTTCTTTGAACTACTTGAAAAACTGCTTTGTATACAAAAGTCATACTGAAAAGTATGTGCTGGGCAGTGCTAGGCTCATTTACTAAGTCACTCACAATCTCACATGGTGCCTATGATTTAAATTCATACATCTAGAAAACTGTAAATTACTATTATGGGATAGATTGTTAGGATTACCCATAATCAATTAAAATTAACAGATGTTAAAACCACAAATGGCAAGGCTTCTGTATTTTCCTTAATTTTAAACTTGAAGGTCATATGCAAATAAAGATGAGAGGGATACTAATCTCAATACACACTGTGTCGTATTTGCAAATGGCAAGAACACTGCTAGAAGGGCAGCTCGGGAGTGGCCTGCTCCTTCCTACCTCTCCCTTCCCCATAGTTTAAATGGACCTATTTAACAGGAGTTTTTCTTCCTTTTCCTCCTTTGTCTCCTCCTCCTGTCTCTCTTGCAAGATTGGCTGGATTACAGTAAAACCTGAGATTTGGATTTTTCAGGGAATGAAGATGGGAAGGAGATCGATCGCCTAGGATTCTTAGCTCACCAAAGTTTAACATTATTAGCTGAGACCCCAAGTCTTGATAACAAAGGTGGGGAACATACATGTAATTTATATACATAATTATATATATATATATACACACATATATATGTATGCTTGTAGGTATATATGATTTATTGATACATATATGTACATATACACACACACAGAGGAGAGAGAGAGAGAGAGAGAGAGAGAGAGAGAGAGAGAGAGAGAGAGAGTGAGAGATGGAGATTTTTCTATTACTCCATTACCACTTTTCTGTTACTCTTCCCCTAAGGAACAGTTTGAGATGACAAGGTAAAAAAAATAGGTGACGGGCGGCGCCTGTGGCTCAGTGAGTAGGGCGCCGGCCCCATATACCGAGGGTGGCGGGTTCGAGCCCAGCCCCGGCCAAACTGCAACAAAAAAAAAAAAAATAGCCGGGCGTTGTGGCGGGTGCCTGTAGTCCCAGCTACTCGGGAGGCTGAGGCAAGAGAATCGCTTAAGCCCAGGAGTTGGAGGTTGCTGTGAGCTGTGTGAGGCCACGGCACTCTACCGAGGGCCATAAAGTGAGACTCTGTCTCTACAAAAAAAAAAAAAGAAAAAAAAAAAAAATAGGTGACGTAGGTATTGCGCACTGTGGTCACTGGTAAGATTTTTGTATTCCTAAATTATAGACCCAAAGAGGATCTGATAACATTTCATCATAAATTTTATCAAACATTTAATCTTATCCCTTCATATTTTACAGATGAGGTCAGTTTATTTATCAAATGTTACATATTATACAGCTTTAGATGAATTTCCCAAGCAGCTAACTTTATATTCAATATATAGTATTTAGTAATTCATCCCAGTTCCTAACTTGCCATATTTTTGATCTATTCCATCTAAACGATCCTCTAAGAACCATATAGCCTTAATATAATTTTATTTCTCTAATGCACTTCTCTATCAATTTGGTTTGTTTCTTACCTTACTCTGGGGGAGGAAAAAGGGCAAGGGGGTTAGCAATGAAGGTGGAAGAAAGTAGAGGATTGCAGATGTAAGGAAAAATGAATCTTTATGAAAGAAATACATCCAAATAGACCATAAGTTGTAGGTCCTGGAACAAAGGTAGACTTACCATGAAGCCAATTAGGTTTCGGGCTCCTTCACTTGGAGGAGCCTTTTCAAAGGATCTTTGGGGACACAGAAGAGGTAGCAGCAAACCCAGCCTAGGAGCTTCTCTAGCTAACTATTCCAGAAGGTGAAGGTGATACTTCCATCAAGGATGCACTATCTCTGTATCTGCCCAGCTCCCGGCAATGACCTGTCTTGTCACTCCTGGGCCACATAATGCAGCCAGACCTAATTTTTAACCCCAAGGAAAAAGATCTAATGAGTGCTCCCAGCACCTGCTGTGTATGGTACACTTTGATCAAACTTGGGGAAGAAGGCACAGTCTGATATCTGAAGTTCTTCTCCAGGCAAGAAGAATATGTGAAGGAAATTACTAGATGTGTAACTTCCTAGTAACTGGTTTCGAAAATTATTTTTTCCACTTCACAACAATCAATAATGCATAAATTCTGAACAAATATGTTACAACAGGAGTCTTTTTCTATAATGGGCCACATATTTAATATTTTAGGCTTTGTGAATCATATGGCCTCTTTTGACTCAGTACTACGGAGCACAAAAGCAGCCATAGATAATATGGAAATGATAGAAATGCCTGTGTTGCAATAAAACTTTATTTAAAAATAACAAGCAGACTGGATTAGGTGCATGGGTAGCAGTTTGTCAAGCCTTATGCATATTTTATGAAATATAAAACTGTTTTGTAACCGACAAATGAACATGTGGGCAAAATAGGCAGGAAAAAAGTACCAAAGAGGTAAATCAGGTAGTCATTTTGTAACTTACAATTACGAATAAGCTATCATAATAAACTATTTTTTCTAAATTTTGTGATATTTACAATATTTTTTATTTGTTGTGATCTTTTCTTATATTAAATAAACACTCACATTTATACGTAATTTTAGATTCTTTTTCTTAAGGAAAAGAAACTGCATAAGCTTCTAAACTGCATAAGCTTCAGACCACAAAATCTGGACCAGCCTTGCTTAGGGTGAGAAAATGATGCATTAATCAGAACAATAGATTTTTTAATGTGAAACAAATAAACAATCATATAAGCAAATATATTCATTTTATCAAACCACAAATATATATAGTGATCTTATCAGTTAAGAAAACTAAGGCCAAACAACTTCAAAAATCCATATAATAAGATAGGTAGAAAATGCCAATTGGTGTGTGTGGGAGGAGGAAACTCTCAAGAATCCTTCATGTGACATTCTTCACAATTACCAGAGCATTTACGTGTTTACTGTAACAGGGAGTTCACAACTTGAGGGAGAAATTAACTTATTGTTTTGCAATAAGAATATCTTGCTATGTTAGCTCTTATAGCAGCTCTCTTAGAAAATTTTTAATGCTCAATCTAAAGACTACAATACCCTGGTTCATTCATTCAAGTTTTCTGTTGGGCATTTGCTATATGGCAAGCACAATGCTAGGTGCAACAATGTAAAATGAAGGAATATAATGTGTCTTCTAAGTACAGTATACTTCTTATTTCATGCAATGGCAATATCATTTTTGCTTCCACAGAGGTGTGCCTCCAACAACGTTATGTCTCAGGTCATCTTTTTTAAGGTAAAACTTATTTTGATCTTTCCTTATATAACCCGGTTTATGAATCCCTTATCAGTCTGGTTACTCTTGTTAAAACAAAGTAGATATTTTGCACGTGGACTCATCAGTGCAGAATATTAGCAAAGTGATGATGAAAATAATGTATTTTCAATTTTAAGAAGAGATGCATATGCAGCCTATTGTTATCTGTCACATTATATGCTGAAGACACATCAAAGTGTCTCAGAAGTCATTATCCTCTCTCATATCCTTCTCCTCTATTTCAAAACCCATACTCCCAAAAGTGAAACACCCTCTTACATCCTCCTACCTGGCTAACTCTGCTCACCTTTCAAACTTCAGCGATACCACCTATGGGACCCCACCCCCGACTCTCCCTTAGTCTGGGACAGAAGTCTGTCTATTGCGTTCCCACGGTGCCTAAGTACTTTCATTACAACATTATTGTACTGTAATCAGTTTACTTAGGTATCCTCAACAGATCATCAATTTTTTGAAGATAGGGTCCAGTGTTATTTCTATACTTAACCTAGCACAAAAAGAGGGACATGGCATGCAACTATATAATTGTTAAAATTTAAAGCAAAAGAAAGTGTTATCACTTAACTGTCACAGCCTACTTATGAGTACAAGCATCCCAAGCTTGCCTAGCAAGATACTGTGTTTAGCTTCAGTTACCACTAATCAGGAGGGGGAAGTAGCCCCTCTTAACAGTGAAACTTGCCAAGAAAAGTCTCTTCAAAAAAAGTCAGTGGACCAGGTCCTTTCAAACTACACAAACAATTGGGTTATATACGTTTTAGTGAATAGGAAAGGTCATTAAAAGGAGGAAAAAGACTGGAAAAGCCAAACACACTGAGAAACTAAAATAATTTCATTTCAGGACTAAAAACTTTGAAAGGGAAAATGGTATCTGATACAATACAGGAATTTTCACATTAAGAGGTACATATACTATAACTTCCTTGGGAGCAGAACTGCCATAAATTCTCTCCAATCCACCTCACATTCTCAGAAAACACAGGCAAGCATTATGCAAACAATATTACTTATGAGTAATAGCAGCAAATCTACAAGACACTAAAGTGATAGATTCTTTGTTAGCAGGGATGAGAAATATTACAGAATCAAGGATAATATATAGGAAAAAAAGAGCTATAATTGGCCAGCAACACCTAAAAGTTAAGTCTTACCATGGTCAAAAAGGAATAACGTAAGAAGACACACCAAGGTAAGACAATGTGCATCCTATAGGAACAGAAAGCAAGAAATTTCTGGAGCAAGAAATCTAGCACAGTAATGTATGTGGTACCCAAAATGTTCATGCAAACCATCTACTTTTATCATGTAAGAACTAAGTTCAGTAATGTGTTTGGTCTATTTAATAAATCAGGGTGAAGGGGCAACATTAAACGTTTAGGCTGGGTACAATGGCTCGTGCCTGTAATTCCAACAATTTCGAAGGCCGAAGGAGGATCACTTGAGGCCAGCAGTTGGAGATCAGTATGGGTAATACAGCAAGACCCCACCTCCAAGAAAAACCTTTAAAATTAGCCAAGTGTGGTGGCATGTGTCTGCAGTCCCAGCTACTCAAGAGTCTAAGGTGGAAGGATCACTTGAGCTTAGGAGTTCAAGGTTGCAATGAACTGTGATGTGGCCTCTGCACTTCACTCTAGCCTGGTCACCAGAGCAAAATCCAGTCTCTTCAAAAACAAAAATAAACCTTTAAGTATTTTATTTACTTTTTTTTTTTTTTGACACTGAGTCTCAAGCTGATGCCCTGGGTAGAGTGCTGTGGCGTCACAACCTCTTGGGCTTAAGCGATTCTCTTGCCTCAGCCTCCCAAGTAGTTGGGACTACAGGCACTCACCACAACGCTCAGCTATTTTTTGGTTGTAGTTGTCATTGCTGTCTGGCGGGCCTGGGCTGGATTAGAACCTGCCAGCTCTGATGTATGTGGCTGGTGCCCTAGCCTCTTGAACTACAGCCACCAAGCCTACCTTTAAGTATTTTAAACCTTACACTTGTAAATGCAAATCTTCAGACTTTAAAATTATCCAAAATTAGGGTGGCAACTAGAATTTTCTAGATCATTAAGGAAAACACCAACTCATTTATTAAATAAATTGCAAATCACCTATATAAGAGAATACTATATAGCTGCTTTTAAAAACAGCTCTTTAGGTATAGATAAGGAAAGATTTCACCGTTATGTGAAAAAAAGGCAAATGCAAAAGGCTGAGTATGGTAACACCAGTACACAACAGCAGGAACACAGTAAGTAACGTGCATTTGCCTGAGTATGCACAGAACTGCCTGATTAGAGACAAAACTAGTATCAGAGGTTTCGTGTGTTTTGTCAGGGAAGAGGTAACTACAAAAATCTACTATCAGGTAAGAGAAATTTATTTTCTTTTCATACTTTTTGACTTTTAAACCATATGACTATGTTTTGGCTTTTCATAAATTAAATATTGATTGGGAAAATACACACACAAAAAGGAAGAAAAAGACCTATTCAAGTTACATTATGATTGAAGTCTGGGGGTAAAAAAAGATCATCTTTCTGACATAGAAACTAAGTGAGGAAGAACTTTGCACAGCTTTTTAAGCCCTCCCCTAAAATTTAAAGTGAATAGTGCTGAATAACATACTACAGGGCAGAAGGAGCCTAACGTAAAAAACAAACTTTGGCCACTATAGGGAGATAGCCTATGTCCATAATAAATCCTATGTCTGCATCTAGGATTTCTTTTACAAACTTCCTCCTTTGAGTCTTTTGAACTCTTAAACATAATTTATCAAGATAAGACCATTTAAAATTCAATTTGCTTTGTCTTCCATATTTGTTATTCTACATTCAGCAACTCTTAACTAGCCAAGCATTTAAGGATGTTAATGTCTGTATGTGTGTATGTACAATTAATTTGCTTGACTTACACATGTACAATTTAGGTGGGGAAAGAGCATGCAAAGGGAAGGTTAATCTGAGAGCGAATGATCAGAACATGAGAATCTTGAAAGCGTGGGGTAAAAGTTAAGGACTTTAGTTACAAGAAAACAGTTTAAATTCACCATATGACCTAACCAAGGACTTTAAGAACAACATTTGAGACTTTCCCATACATTATTAAGACAGGGGGGAAAAAAAAAGAGGCAAGAAACCTTTGTCAAGTTTTGTTTATAAGATGTAAACTTCCTAGGCCAGGCCAGAAGGCTTCACACCTATAATTCTATCACTATGAGTGGCCAAGGTGAGGAAGATGGCTTGAGGTCAGACGTTTGAGACCAGACCAGCTTGAGCAAGAGCAAGAGCCCATTTCTAGTAAAAACAGAAAAATTAACCAGGTGTTGTGGCAAATGCCGGTAGCCCTAGCTACTAGGGAGGCTGAGGCAGGAGGATCACTTGCGCCCAAGAGTTGGGGGTTGCTGTGAGTTAAGCTGATGCCAGCTCTAGCCCCACCAACAGAGTGAGACAAGGTCTCAGAAAAAGAAGAAAAAAAATTTTACATACTACCTCACTATTTAAGAGACTTAAAATTGAAGTGTTAGCATTAATACTGAGCTAGTAAATAATCTGAATAAATTATTTAACTAATAAACTAGGTTTTATACTTCTTCAGAAAGCTTAACATGACCAGTCTCAAGACAAATTTTATTCAAAACGAATCAACAATTCTAACTCCAGTTATTACTACTGAAATTCAATGTACATCCATAATTAAATATTCAACTGACACCTCTCTTAAAAGAGTAGGAAGCTGACTGTATTAAAATGAAAAGTATGTCAAGTTATTTTTCTTTTGAAACATCCTTACCACTAATAAATCAAGAAGTCAGTGGAGGGGGGAGAGAAGAATGTGATGATTTTTTATACTACTATTCTAAAATTACATTTTGCACTATAAAAGCAAAAACAAGCTGATTTTTTCTTTAAATAGAAAAGGTGACCCTTAGATCCCACATACACATGTAATAACTTAAGTTTCTATATATATTTTTATTTATTTTTTTTTTGTAGAGACAGAGTCTCACTGTACCGCCCTTGGTAGAGTGCCGTAGTGTCACACGGCTCACAGCAACCTCTAAGTCTTGGGCTTACACGATTCTCTTGCCTCAGCTTCCCGAGCAGCTGCAACTACAGGCACCCGCCACAACGCCCGGCTATTTTTTTGTTGCAGTTTGGCCGGGGCTGGGTTTGAACCGGCCACCCTCGGTATATGGGGCTGGCGCCCTACTCACTGAGCCACAGGCGCCTTTTTAAATGTATAAATTATTTGGAAACTACTTCGCTTGGAATCATACAAACTTGCCACACTGTTACCGTCCTCTCCAGGTAAGGTCCAGATCTGGGTGGCTGAGGAGGTAAGAGGGTACTATTAGGTACTGGATCCCCTATTCTTTTTGCTCTCTGGAGCTGCACTGTCTAAACAGGTAACACTTACCCACATATAGCTATTTAAATAAAGCTAAAACTTAAGTTCCTCGGCATACAAGCAATATTTCAAGTGCTCAATACCCACAGTTATCTACCATATTCATAGTAGCATCATAAAAAGTTCTATTGGAAAGGCATGCTCTGGGAAGTCCTAGGGAAGAGATTTTATGCAAATAACTTTTCAGATAAAGATATGGCAATTGTCTTGTCAAGATCAAAAGAATGTCAGAGTTGAGATCATTATACAAAGGAATGTTCATAAAAAAATAAATTAAATCATTTATTCACAATATATGTGGCCAAATTAAAGACTAACTTTGAACTGGGCATTAATTCAATTTAACAAATACAATGTGCAGAAAATAGATAATTAAGAGATGGTCCATGTCTTCAAGGAGTTAATAACCCAGTAAAGGATATGTATTTTAAAACAATAATAATAATAACTAGGCTCGGCATCCATAGCACAGTGGTTATGGTGCCAGCCACATACACCGAGGCTGGTGGGTTCGAAGTCAGCCCAGGCCAGCTAAACAACAATGACAACTGCAACAAAAAATAGCTGGGTGTTGTGGCGGGCACCTGTACTCCCAGCTACTTGGGAGGCTGAGGTAAGAGAATTGCTGAAGCCCAAGAGTTTGAGGTTGCTGTGAGCTATGATGCCACAGCACTCTGCCTAGGGTGACATAGCAAGACTCTGTCTCAAAAAATAAAGCAAACAAAAATAAAATAAAATAAAAATAACAATAAGGCTGGGCACAGTGGCTCACACCCATAATCCTAGCACTCTGGGAGGCCAAGGCAGGTAGACTGCTTGACCTCAGGAGTTCAAACCACCTTAAGAAAGAGTGAGACCCCATCTCTACTAAAAACAAAAAAACCAGCTGGGTGTTGTGGCAGGCACCTATAGTCCCAGATACTTAGAAGGCTGAAACAAGGGGATTGCTTGAGCCCAGGAGTTTAAGGTTGTGACCAAACAACAGGATTGTCCTGAGCCCCGGCATTCTAACACTGGGGCAAGAGAGAGAGACTCTGTCTGTCTGAATGAATTAACTATAAAAATGTATGACATAAATGCCAAAATGAAAGCAAAAACAAAGGTGCTCTGACAAGGCTGAGAAGGGAGCCTGAATTCTGACTGGACACAGGTGAGGGAAGAGAATCAGAGATGCTCCAGGAAAAACAGTCTGATGACTGAAAGCATACATCCACTCTGGGATAGCTTCTACCATTTACTGGTTACATGATTTTAAGCCATTATTAAACTACCCTATCCCTATTTTCTCATCTGTAAAATGGAAAAAATATTAACTTTATTTATATAATACATGTAAAGTGGTCTGAGCAGTCCCTTCATAAAAGGGTTATTAGGATTTAATGCAATAATACACATAAAGTGCTTAGAACATTGCTTATTAAATGTGGATTGTTATGATATCCATATTATCATATTATCATTTATATATATCATTTCCAATCAGATAATTTTAAACCTTTATGATTACAGAAACTAGTAAAGGACTAGTATTTCTTTTATTTTCAGCAAGTTAGTCAACTAAAATAAAGAGAACCTTAAAAACATCCAAGCTTCCAAAAACAAGATACCCTCACACTTTTACTCTCTGCAAATCTGAGATGAGAATTGTAACTAAAAAAGCACTTCAATACAGTAGACAGTAAATATTTTGAACAATAACATCTATAATAAGTTGTCAGTGAGAAACCAAATTAATGATCATGTACTATATTTTAATAGTTTTCACTAGATCGAATACATATGACAAACCTACCTTGCGGTCACACCCCTACTTTTTCCTCCCCCAATACTTCCAATGTTAGAGATTAACAGCCTTCTCTTTAGGGACAAGCACTTGTGCTGAGAATCCAGGAGGAGATCCCTGGAAAGAAGTTCCACTGACTCCTGTAGGTTTTCTCAGGACTTCCCAGCCTCTTGCTGTTCTGAAGCTTTATTATTCAATTCTGTTTTTGATTCCATGGAATCCTCTGGTAGCCAATAAATTTCTTTCTGCTTAAGCCAGCCAGTACTAGTTTACGTCATTTGTACAAAAAGAACCTTAACTAAAGTATGTATTGTGTATATTCTCTTATCTCTGATATCTTAATAGGAGTCAATGAGGAATGACACACACTACTTTATGTTTATACCATACTATATAGCATGTAAATGAGACTTGAAACTTACACCTTGCTTTGGTCTGAAGTATTTTAACAACCTCCTAAGAAAAGACTCTGACTCTATTTTATTCTTCTTCATGAATTCTTGCCAGTTACCTTTAAATATATAGATTATAGTTTAAAATATAACATGTTCCTATACGATAAAAAATAAGGTCCAAACTGTTGTTGAAGGTTCCGAGCTCTCTTTTAAGTTTAAGGCAGTAAACACTTTCACACTGATCTCTTTCTATTAACCTAATCAACCAATATCAGGGATAGCAGCCAAGTAATATTCACATCCCACAAACGTGCCATACTTCTCAGCTAATGGTGTTTACTCTGCAGGAATATCATGTTGGAAACTTTTCAAATACCATATATGTATAGTTCAAATATCACACTCTTGACCGAGTTTTTCCCCATTTCCTCAAGCAAATACTCTTCCCTTGCTGTATTCCCATAATATTTCATCTATACATCTAAGGAAGCACTGATTAGAATACCTGGTTCTAGGTTACAATGTGGAGTCTGCTTTGCCAATTACACCATTCACCTTCTAAAGACAAGGGCCATGTACTCTTCAACTATGTATATGTACCTTTAATCCTTAGCACAGTATTTTCTGTGCCTTTTGCATTCATTCATTTGCTGAATTGAACTGAAAAGGGTGTCTTTCAGAGAATCATACTGATGATTACTACATTATCAAAATTATCCTAAATAAATTTTTCAGAAGTGTAGAAACTTTTCATCTATGGTATTAAAAAACTTTTTTTTTAGAAGAATGACAGTTTTCTTGTTGGCACTTCAATTATTCATAAACACATAACTGACGGGAAAAACCTTGGTTAATGCATCCCCATTCCTAATATTTTAAACACCATAAACCACAGGAATTTGCTTCCACCATCACAGCTTTCCCCATAGAAAGAGAAGTGAAAGTTTGGGGACGAACAATGCATATCAAAGTCAACATACATTTTGAGAAAGAATGTACTCTCCCCACTAATTTTCTTTAATTTTGTTTCTTATTAAATCATAGCTGTGTACATTAATGCGATCATGGGACACCATACAGTGGTTTTATAGACTGACACATTTTCATCATGTGATTGGTGGGATTACATCCCCGCTAATTTTCAAAGCGTGTCAAGGCCAGTATTTCAGTCAGATGAGTACAGAAACAGGAAATTATTTCCAGTACATTTGATTAACTGAACAAACAATTTTGTGGTTTTCAAGTCAGTCTTAAAAATAGATGGTGTTCCACCTTCTATACGCTGTTATGGTACCTGCACTGTATATAAATGTAATGTTCTAGTTAACTGTTCAATAACTACAAAATACGCCCATCACTATTGTGCTAAGAAAATATTAGGCATGGACTTTTAAACTCAAGATGGTAACTTTGAAAGAAAGGAAAAGAATAGTGTGAAAATAGTAAAGATATGCAAAGGCAACAATTAGAACATACGTAATTTTACAAGGAATTTATACCTCTTAAATGTATTTCTATTTTAATTTATATTGGAATATAGTTGTAAAAAAAAAAGAAAACCAAGCCACTTTCCAAAACTCTTGTAGGCCTTTTTCCTAACTAGATCCCAAATAAAAATACTAATAACTATCTAGAGCTAAACACTTGTACCAGGCACAGTGCTGAAAACTTTACGTGTATTTTCTTATTGAACATCAGCCATAGAAAGAACCAACTTCACACATGAGGAAAGTAAAACTGAATCGGATTTAGTAACTTGCCCAACATCATAAAGGTGGCAATTGATAGAACAGGGTTATAAACTCAAATCTGCCTTACTACAGAGCTTCTGTTAACCACTGTACTGTGTTTCCGTGCAAAATATATTTAAAGTAAATGTGCCCCTAGGAACTTCCTTCATCTAATAAAGGGCAATTATGAAAAACCCTACTTTCCCCACACATACCAAAACTGAGATGTCCATTCTTGCCATTTCTTTCAACATTGTTTTAGAAGTCCAAGCTTGATAAGTAAGGCAAGAGCAATAAAAAGGCACCGAGGTGGGAGAAGTGAACAATAAAAAGGCACAGAGATGGGAGGAGAAAAAAGTAAAACTGACATTACTTACAGAGCACATGGTTATGCGTGTAAAAAATACTACAGAATGCCAGGTTTTGGCACAAACACAAGCACCAAATTTTTGCAAAAAACTACTAAAACATAGAATTTAGCAAGGTTGGAGGTTACAAGGTCACAATACAGTATATTAAATAGGACAATTAAGTTCACAAACTCATCCCCATAAACTCATTGGTGAATATCAACTGTGATCAGCTTCAAAGTACTCCCCTTGGGAAGCTATGGACCAACGCCATGCCTAGACCTCCCTTCAGTGCACTTCTGGAACTCTTTCTCTGAAATGGCCATCAGAGCTATCCTCGTTAAAGGTCTGACAATACAGCTTGCAAATTCGTCCTAGAACAAGTGTTCTGAAAGGTGGACTAGGTGCTGGTGTCTGTGGATAGCTTTCCCAGGGGAATTCTTTGAAGGGGACCATAGTGATATTCAGCTATGAGATTTGTAGCACTTCTAGGATGAGTGCACAAATGTAATTGTCCGACCTTGTAGTGAGCAATTCACAATTAAAAATAAATTTTTTACCACTTATAATAGCATGGAAAAATAAATTCCTAGAAATACATAAATTCTGAGATATGTTCACAGATCGAAAAACTCAGTATTCTTACCCTATCCTTTCTCCCCACATGCATCAACAGATTAACAGAAATCAAAATCTCAGCAGACTTTAGAAAAGAAATTTCAAATATTCATTTCGTAAGTTAGATGGGAATTCAAAGGACCAAGAATACCCAAAGCAATCTTGAAAACAGAAAAAGTTAAGAGCTCACCATACCTGATTTTAACTATAATAACCAAATCATTATTATATTAGCATAAGAACAGCAAACAAATTAACGGGATAGGTTAAAATACAGAAATAGATCCAAACACATCTGGCTAATTTATGAAAAAGTCTATGCAACAAAGAAATATAAGGCTTTTTAACAAACCGTATCAAATAAATGTAAATAAAAAAAGAGCCTATAAAGAAAAAATTCATATGATCACTTCATATAAATTCTGTATACAAAAGAGAGAGATGAATTATAAACCTAAAGATAAAAAGCTAAAAGCATAAGCTTCTAGAAGCAGAAGACTGTTACTGAGAGCTTAGCATAGACCAAGATTTCTTAGAATTACAAAAAGCATTTTCTAGAAAAGAGAAAAAAAGATAGTCTTTGTCAAAACTGAAAAACCTAGCCCATCAAGAAACATCATTAAAAAAAAAAATTAGGGGCGGCGCCTGTGGCTCAAGGAGTAGGGCGCCGGTCCCATATGCCGGAGGTGGCGGGTTCAAACCCAGCCCCGGCCAAAAAAAAAAAAAAAAAATTAGGCAAGCTACAAATAGGAGAAAATATCTTAAGTACATATCTCTAACAGCAGTCTCCAGAATATAACAAGCACTGCTACAAATCATTAACAGACAAGTCACTGTATATTTGAACAAAAGACCTCAAAAGTTACATAAAAAACAAAGATACACAAATGTCCAATAAGCACATGAGAGGGTGTTCATTATCATTAATCATTAAGGAAATGTAAATAATTGAGACACCATTTCACATCTACTAAAATAGCCAAAATCAAAAAAAACAGATCAAATATTGAAGATGTGGAGCTACTAGAAATCTCGTATGTTGTTGGCGGAAGTGCAAGAATTATTCAGCAACTTGGAGAACTTTCTGAAAGTTTCTTATGAAGATAAATAGACATCTTTCCAAATGACAATACAATTCTTCTCTGAGGTGTCTGTCCAAAAGAAATAAAAACACGTGTCACACACACATAAAAAAACATTCACAGGAATCTTAGTCACAACAGCCCCACACTGGAAACAACTCAAATATCCATCAATAGGAAAACAGATAAGCAAACTGTGGACTATATATCAATGAAACACTAGTGACCAATAAAAAAAGGAACATGTATGCGGTAACATAGAAGAATCTCAAAAATATTCTGAATGAAAGAAGTCAAAACAGGCAAAACTAAGCCATAATGATATAAATCAGAGAGCGATTGCCAAGGGTGGAGTAGAAAGTGGAGCTGAGGCGGGAATTAGGAATTGGCTGGACAAGGGCCCCAAGGGATCTTTCTGAGGTATTGGAGATAATATAAACATTGTTTCTGGGGTGCTAGTTATATAATGTATCACTTGTCAAAATTCATCAATCTTAATATTTAGGATTGGCATATTAATTATAATTTAATTTTTAGGTGAAAAACAGCCTCACTATGTGAAGTGTTAAAGCAAACCATCAACAATCTTGTTCCAAGGTACTACACTTTACAAGGGAAATACATAAGCTTTACTATAAAATACATTATATTCACCTCATTCATTCACTTTCATTTTCAAATTGGGTTATCTCTAAGAATACTTAGAAAAATCATGCCCAGCACTCAGAAATCACATTTTAAAATTCAAATAATTTTTATGAAATTAAATACAAAAAATGTTGCTATTTATATTTATTTAATGTTACATAGAAATTAGACACTTGAAAGAACTGCAAAGAATGAAATTAGATTATTATTACAAAAGGTACAATTATTGGAAAGTGGAATTTGGCGAGGCAAAAATCAAATTTTAAAAAGTGCTTACCCTTCCCCTGAGCAAACCTATTTTTTGTAAATTACCATCGTAAAATAACAGACCCAAAGTTGTATATGCTGGAACAGATGTAGAGAGAGGGGAACAATTTTACACTGTCGGTGGAACTGCAAACTGATATAGCCTCATTGGAAAAAAGTATGGAGAATCCTCAAATAATGTGAATTAGATCTCCCATTTGACCCTGCAATCCCACTACTAGGCCTCTACCCAGAAGAAAAAACATCCCTTTATCATAAAGACATTTGCACTAGAGATTGTTCATCGCAGCTCAATTTACAATCACCACACAGTGGAAACAACCTAAATGCCCATCAATTCAGAAATGTATTAACAAACTGTGGTGTATTTATACCATGAAATACTATTCAGTCATAAAAAGATGTTGACTTTACATCTTTTGTATTAACCTGGATAGTGTTGAAACATATTCTTCTCAGTAAACTGTTACAAAAATGGAAAAGCAAATATCAAATATACTCAATACTAATATGAAGCCAGTAGGCAATCTAATTCACATAGGAGAAAACTCACTTCAATTTAAGTTGCAGGGAGGGGGGATGAGGGAGGGAAGAAAGGAAGGATTTGGGGTGCTCACACTTAACGGGCACAATGTAGGGGTATATGGCACACTCTTAGGGTGTGGAACTATAAGAGGGATTCTACCTAATAAATTCAAATATTATGACCTGGTTGTTTGTACCCTCAAATTAACCTGAAATAAAAAATAAATATGTTTATTTAAAAAAAAACAATATTATTAAATATGTAAATATTTAAAAAATAAGTTTTTAAAAATAAATATATTATTTAAAAATAATTTATTTTAAAAATTAAAAAATAAGTATCTGTGAACACATATGTTTACATACACACACCCTCTGCAACACTACATTGGGGAGGGATGGAAGGGGGAAAAAAAACTTGTCCATCCCTAGGGAACTGGTGAATCGGTATGTGTCCACTGATATAAAACAATGCCCATAAAAAAATTCTGTCTGTGCCTGTAGAACTGTGTCTGCTGAGAGTCAGTACATACAAGTATATGTATGAGTAGTCATCATTCAGTAGTTCATGCAAAACAAAAACTGGAAGGATTAGGACAAAAATGTTAATTGCATTATTTTGGGGTTGTGGGGTTTATATATAATTTTCACTATTATCATTATTACTCTGTGAACTGCCTAAGTCTGTGTTATCAAAGAGAAATATAATGTGAGCCAATAAGCAATTTCAAATTTTTTTTTTTTTTTTTTTGAGACAGAGTCTCACTGTCCCCCGCGGTACAGTGCCGTAACATCACAGCTCACAGCCCAGTTCTTGGGCTTAGGCAATTCTCTTGCTTCAGTCTCCCAGCTGTATGCTGGGAATACAGGTACCCACTACAATACCTGGCTATTTTTATGTTGTTGCAGTTTGGCTGGGGCCAGGGCTCAAACCCACCACCCTCAGTACATGGGGCTGACGCCCTACTCACTGACCCACAGGCGCTGCCCCAATTTCAAATTTTTAGTAGCCAATATATAAACAAAAAGTGAAATTAACTTTAATAAATTTTATCTGACTGAACATATATAAAACTACCATTTCAACATATAGTCAACATTAAAATGTTAATAAAATGGTTTACTTTTTTTGTACTAAGTCTTAAAAATCCACGATGTATTTCACACTAAACATCTGAATATGAATTAATATGAACATTTCACGGCTCAACAGCCAATGTGACTAGAGGTTACCAAGTACTTTAATGTATTTCAGAACTAAATCTTTGATGATCAGCACTGTATTTTTAATGAGAAGGAAACATTTTTTAAATAAATCACTTGACTACTATCAGTGCTTTTTCTAAAGTCTCACAGCTGTGTTATTACATAATTTTTTGGATTACTTCAAACTGCTTCCTAGCATTCTGTGGAAGATTCTTGTTTTTAGAAACAAACAGGTTGATCTAGGGTTACAGAATAAATACACACAATATGACAAAATCAACTTAAAATGTAACACTAACATACTGAGCTCTCCAGTATGTATGTGGGTGCATGCATGAAACCAACTCTCTGATTTCCAGGTTTCCTAGTAGTGACTTTCTGACAGTTAAATTCAATAAATATAAGTACATACTATGAGCATTACTTTGGGCCTCTTACATATAAGATCATAATCATTCACAGTGTATTTAATCAAATAGAGTTAAAAAATTTCTCAAAGTTTCCCAGGAATTTCTCAAAAATAGGTAAAAGTTCATAATCATTAGGTGTATCAAACAGGCTCAAAAAATTAAGAATTCATTCAATGTGCCTTCAAATAAACCTAGAAATTCCTACTGGAGGACTTTTCTTCTTCTGTGGAGGGAAAAGGCTAAGATTACATTGAACTTCTCCAGAAACTAGGCAAACAAAAGACCAGTGGAGTAAAATATTTAAATTATTAAAAGGAAAAAAAATAAATCCACCAAACTAAAACTCCACACCCAACAAAACTATTCTTTAAAAGCGAAAGAGAAGTAATTTCTCAAACAAAAATTGAAGTAATTTGTTAACAGTAGGCCTACATCACAATAAATGCTAAAAGTTCTCTAGAAAAGAAAAATGATACAGGTTAGAAACTTGAATATACAGAAAGTATATTGTTAGAGAAGGAATAAATGAAGGTAAAAAAATCTTTTATGTTCCTTATTTTTATTTTACCGAACAGGTAAGAGTTTCATTAAAATAATAACATATTCAGTGACTGTAACTTTTGGATAAGTAAAATTAATGACAACCATGTTATAAGGAATGTTATATCCATGTTTATACAGGATAAAGAAATTGGTGATACTCTGTTATAAGGTACCTCCACTACCCATGAAACAGGGTAGTGAAAGTTGAAATGGACCTAGATTAGTTGTATTATGTATGTGGTATATACTATAAGGCAACTACTAGAAAAATTTTAAACAGAAGTATAACTGACATGCTAAGAGAGGCAATGGAATCATACAGAATCCAGAATTAAAACCAAAAGAAGCAGAAAAGAGTAGAAGGGGAAAAAAAGGACAAAAAATTTATAAATATAGCAGATATTAATACAACTATATCAATTATCATTTCATACATAAATGGTTTAAATATATCAATTAAAAGACAAAACCTGTCAGAATGCATTTTTTTAAAGACCCAACTATACACTGTCTACATGAAACCCATTTAAAATGTAAAGATACAATGATTAATAAAAAGCAAAGCAACAGAGAAAGATATGCCATATTAATACTACATCAAAAGAAAGCTGGAATAGCTATATTAATTTCAGGTGTAGCATGCTTCAATGTAAAAAAAAAAAATTATTAGGAATAAAGATTGGCACACATTATGATAAAGGCATCACTTCTCCAAAAAGATATTAACAATCTGTAATGTGTATGTGGCTAATACAGAGTGAAAAAATACAAAGGCAAAATCTCACAGAATGACAAGGACAAATATAGACAAATATGCCATTTTACTAAGAAAATTCAAATTCTATTGGTAATTGACAGACCTGGCAAGCAAAAACTCGGTAAGGATATAGTTGAACTGAACAACACCAATCAACCAGATCTCGCTGACATTTACAGAATACTTCATCTAACAATTGCAGGGCACACATTCTTCTCAAGCTCACATGGAACAATCACCAGCAGAGACCACCTTCTGGGCCATAACTCATACCCTACAAATTTAAAAGAATAGACATCACACAAAGCATGTTCTCAGATCACAATGGAATTCAACTAGAAACCAGTAAGAGAAACACAGCTGGAAAATTCTTGAGCTTACGAGTTCCAGAAGAGCCTGAGCAAGATCCCGTCTCTACTAAAAATGAAAAACTGAGGCAAGAGGATCCCTTGAGCCCGAGAGTTTGACGTTGCTGTGAGCTAGGATGCCACAGCGGTCTATCAAAAAAAAAAAAAAAAGAAAAGAAAGAAAAACAGATTGATTAAACAGAAAAGAAAGCCTAGAAGTAGACCCATACAAAAATAGTCAAAGGATCTTTGACAAAGAAGCAAAGACAATCTAATGAAGAAAGTAGAATCACCTTTTCGACAAATGGTGAAAAACTAAACATCCAAAAAAAAAAAGTAAGAAAAAACATCAAATCTAGCCATCAACCTTGCACCTTACACAGAAATCAACTCAAAAAGGATCACAGATCTAAATGTCAAATGCCATAAAGAGGACATAAAAAAAAACTGAGGTGACCCTGGGGTTGCAATGACTATGATCAATCCACAAAGAAAAAATTGACAAATTAGACTTTATTAAAATAAAAAATTTCCTTTCTGATAAAAAAAATGAAAAGACAAGCCACAGACTGAGAGAAAATGCAAGAAAAACACAAGATAAAGGAAACTGACTCCAAAATAAACTTTTAAAAACTCAACAATAATAAACAGCCTAATTAAAAAATAGACAAGTAAGATATATGGATGGCAAACAGTCATATGTAAAGATGGTCAACATTATATGCATTAGGGATTCGCAAATTAAAACAACGATGAACAACAAACCTATTAGAATGGCTAAAATCCAAAACAGTGGTAACAGCAAATGCTGGTGAGGATATGGAGAAAGAGGAACAGGGAATCCTCTGTACTTTATGCACTATGCACTATTTTCTTATAAATCTAAAACTGCTATAAAAAAATAGTCCATTGATTTAAAAAAAAAAAAATCGAAGCCAGCTCCCTTGAGCTGACAATCCTTCAAACACAAAATATAAACTACAAATCAATAAGAAGCAGACAACTGAGGAAAACCAGCAGCAAAGAAGAGTAAATGAATATACAGTGCAAGCAATTCTGCCAGAAAAACAATTTTTAATGAGAATTCAAAAAAAACAATTAGTATACAAATTCTAGCATTCTATAAAAAATTACAAATTACACATAAGAGCAGAAAATGTGAACCATAATGAAGACAAAACTAAATCAAGAACTACTAACACAGATGATAAAATTAGTAGACATATCTGTATTCCATATATTTCAAAAGCCAGAGCACAGACCGAACCTGCTGTAGAGATGCGGAATATATTATTTTTAGAAAATTCCAAATCAAATAGTCTATAAATAAAAACTACTATTATCTGAAATGAAAAACAAACCCAATGGATGGATTTAATGGTAGCTTAAACACTGTAGTAGATAAAATATTTTTAATTTAAAGACACAGCAACAGCTGTTATCCGAGAAAAAGAAGAAGAAAGACTTGTGCAGCCGTAAGGTGAGGAATAACTTGAAGCGATATAATACACGTGGCACACAAGTCCAGGAGGGCCGGGGGAAGGAGAGTAGATACATGAATAAATGTCTGAAAAATTTCCAAATTTGATGTAAAATTATTATAAACTCAGGAACTGAGAAGTATAAAAAATTCCAGCACAAGAAACAATAAGAAAACTACACAAAGGCACATAATCATGAGATCCCTTAAACCCAGTAAAATGAAGAGAAAAATTTAAAAAGCATTAAGAAAAAAAAAGAAAAACACTATGTACAGATTTAAAAAAGGGGGGGGAGGGGGAGACAACAGCAGATTTCCTGCCAGAAACAATATAAACCAGAAGATACTGAAACAACATCTTTAAAAAACAGAAAGAAAAAACTATCAACTTAACATTCTATATCCAGTGAAAATCTCTCTCAAGAATTGGCAAAATATAGTCTTTCAGAAATACAAAGCTGAAAAAATTTAGCAGCAGGAGACCTGCACTATAAAAGATGCTTAAAAAAGAAAGGAAAAAGAAATAGTTTGGCTGAAGAAAAATTATACCAGAGAGAAAATTAGGTCTATACAAGGTATTAAGGGCATCAGAAATAAAAAACAAGGAAATAGAAGGCTTTTTTCTTACTATTTAAATCTTTTTTTAAAAAATAATTGAATCTGTAGGGTAAAAACATTAATAACGTATCCCAGTTCACAACATTTGTAGTAAAAATGCATGGCAACAATACAGCATAATAACTTGGAGGGAAGAAATGGAGCTATGCTAACTAACTAAATGTGCAGTGAAATAATAGCCCGTGAAGGCAGACTGTGATAAGCTGATACATACTACAAACCAGAAAACAAGTAGGAAAACAACAAAATAAAGAAGTTGTGACTCACTGAAAGATTAAAATGGGTTAAAATACTAAAACAATCCAAAGAAAGGTAGAGAAAGAGGGAAAAATAAACAAAAGACAAATAGACAACAAATAGAAAAATGGTAGATTTAAAGTCAATCCTACCAATAATTACATGAAGTACAGTCTAAACAACCATACTAAAGGGTACATATTGTCAAGCTATATTTAAAAAGCAAGCTCTATGTGTGGCCCACATAAAACTTACTTTCGGTATAAAGACACAAAGAAATCAAAAGTAAAGGAATATAAAAAGATTACACTACCAATCAAAAGAAAGGTGCCATAGCTGTATCAGTGCCAAGCGAAGTTGATTTCAGAGCAAGGTATATCAGAGACAAGGGAGGTCACTTCGCAAAGACAACAGTCAATTCATCAAGAGGACTTAACAACTGAAGATGTTTGTACACCTAATGAAGAGGTTCAAAACATATGAAGCAAAAACTAATAGAATACAAAGAGAAACACACTTATTCTTAATTATCGTTAAAGAAATAATACTCCTCTGCCAATAACTGATAAGAGCAAGCCAAAAGAAAATCAGTAAGGACAAAGAAAACTTGAAGACTGATAGAATAATAGCTGCAGAACACTCTGCCCAAGAGTGATATACACTCTTCCAAAGTGCACATGGAGCATCAATTCAGACTATTTCTGGGTTATAAGACACTGCTCAATAAAAAGGACTCATTATACTCAACAACAATAGAATTAAGTCAGAAATCAGTAATGAAAAGATACCTGGAAAATCCCTAAATGTTTAGAAACCAGATTTTATACTTCTAAAAAAACCCATTTAAATAAATGAAAATGAAAACACACCATATCCGGTATGTGGGATGGCAACAGAGCAGTACTTCAGAGAAAATGTATAACCACTAAATACCTATATTAGAAAAAGAGAAAAGGTCTCAAATCAATTATAGCACTTATCAGTAGTTATGACCTTAAGAAACCACAGAAGAAAAGCAAATTAAAAGCAAAGCAAGCAGAAGGAAATAAAGAGCAGAGTAAAAATCAATAAAAATTTAAAAAACAGCAATCGATGAAACTAAAAGCTGATTCTTTTAACCAATCAGTAAAATTGATAAATTTTGGGCCAGGCTGATCAGGAGGGAAAAATAAGACATCTGGAATTTAAAATGGTACAGGAAAAAGAAAAGTGGGTAGAGATACATGGCAAACAAGAGTGGTCCTGAGTGAAACCCACTGAGGTAGGGTCGCAGTAGGTGTGTAGAGTCCCATGCACTATTCCACTTCAGGTATGTTTAAAAGTCTCCATAATAAAAGATGTCTTTTTAAAAAAGCATGAGGTCAACCTGTATGATCCTCATATAAACTGCCCAGAATATGATCTTTTTCAGATAAAAGGCAGAAACTCATACACATATGTGTATATATAAATATAGAAAAGGATGGAAAAGCTTTCTATGGAACCTGGTTGTTTTGGGCAGAGGGCAGTAAACAATTATTTTAACTTTTAACTCTGTACGGTATACTATGTGTTTTAAACTATGAATTCACAATCATCTGTCACTTAACAACAAGGATATATTCCAAGAAATGCGCCATTAAGAGAAACAGTCATTGTGTAAACATCACAGAATGTATTTACAAAAACCTAGATGGTACGAATAGTCTACTTCAAATATAGGCAATATGGCATAACCTATTGCTCTTAACCAATTCAATACAGCATCTTATTGTATTGAATTTATAGGCAAACATAACACAATGGTAAGTATATCTACAGCTATCTAAACATAGAAAAAGTACAGCAAAAATATGGTACAAAAGATTAAAAATGGAACACTTGTATAGGGTACTTAATATAAATGGAGCGTCTAAGCCCAGAAGTGACTCTGGGTGCATTGGTGAATGAATAGCGAGGGAATGTAAAGGCCTAGGACATAACTGTACACTTTTACACAACTGACAACACACTAGGTTTGTTTACAACAGGCTGGCATCACCACAAAGATGTACTGTACTGCACTACATTGTTATGTGACTACAACATCACTAAGTGATAAAGAGATTTTTCTTGTCCCAGCTTCATTATCATCTTCTGGGACCACTGCTATATACGTGAACTGTCATTGACTGAAACATCTTTACATGGCTTATGACTGTAATCGGGCTATTATTTTTGTACTTTTTTTAAAAAGGTTCAAGAAATGGCTAGTACATATAAGAAAATTATAAAACTACAGAAGGAAATAAAACAAAGTTGGGCAATATAGCAAGACCGTCTCTACAAACAATAAGAAAAATTAGCCAGATACGATGTGCCTATATTTGGAGACACATATTGGAAGGTTGAGGCAGGAGGATCCCTCAACCTCAGGAGTTTAGGTTACAATGAGCTGTAACTGTGTCAATGAATTCCAGCCTGGGTGACATAGGAAGACACGGTCTCTAAAAAAAAAAAAAAAAAAAAGAAAGAAAAAGAGAGAGAGAGAAAAAGCCTTAAATAAAAAACACTTGCTTTCTAATGAAGAAGCCTCAGTGTTAATTATTCATAAATTTATCTGCAAATCTAATCTTACTTTAAATCAAAGCAAGTATTTTTCTGAAGGGTTGGGATAAAGGGTAAAGCTTTAAGAAATACTAAGTATAACGACAGAAAATACTGAAAAGGAGTAATGATTGACTTATCTAATCAAACTGTATCATAACTATAAAACTACACTAACTAAAATTCTGTACTGGCCAAGAAAAAGACAAATGCAAAAATAAATCTAAGTAGGGCAGCACCTGTGGCTCAAAGGGGTAGGGAGCTGGCCCCATATGCCGGAGGTGATGGGTTCAAACCCAGCCCCGGCCAAAAACCACAAAAATAAATAAATAAATCTAAGTACTTTGATAATTTAGTAAGTTACAAACACAGCATTTCATATAAATGGGAGAAATAAATTGTTCCATAAATGGTGTTGGGACAACTAGTCATAGACAACTATAAAACTGGATTACTATTACACTCATTTTCCAGTTCACTTTCAGAAAAATTAAAGATTATATGTTCAAAATAAAATAAATAAAAGTACTGGGAAAATACTAGCAAATATTTTTACAGTTCTGAGCTAGGAAACTATTAAATAGGAAATAGGGTTACAGAAAGAATACTACATTTAACAACACAAAAATTAAAAACCTGTATAGTGTGGTGGCGCCTGTGGCTCAGTGAGCAGGGCGCTGGCCCCATATGCTGAGGGTGGCAGGTTCAAACCCAGCCCAGCCAAACTGAAACAGAAAATAGCCGGGCGTTGTGGCGGGCGCCTGTAGTCCCAGCTGCTCGGGAAGTTGAGGCAGGAGAATCGCCTAAGCCCAGGAGTTGGAGGTTGCGTGAGCTGCTACCGAGGGCAATAAAGGGAAACTCTGTCTCTACAAAAAAAAAAAAAAAACCTGTATAGTGACCAAAAATATAAAAATGACTTTTTTCAAAATATAAATGACAAATTGGCAAAAAATCTTATAATATATAATTATCTTTAACATATAAAGAGTTCCTTAAGTCACTAAAAAAAAGACAACCCAAAAGAAAAATGTTCTAACAAAAATAAGCAATTCATAGAAGAAATATAAACAGCCAACATACATGAAAAGATGTTCAACTGCACTAAAAACTACAAATCAAACAAAGAGATGTTTTCCCCAGTGAGACTGTCAAAAACAAAAAATGGTTTTGCATTACCTAATGTTGATGAGAATCTATAGTTTGGTAAAAACTGTTCTGAAGAACAATTAAGCAGTATATCAATATTTTTCATGTCATGCTTTCTGATTTTAATTGTTAAAACTTATTCTATAGGACTACTTGGGAAGGTCACATAGAAATATATACATTTGAGTTTTCATTATAGCATTGTTTCTATAGGTAAAAATTTGGAAGGCCAACATATCTACTGTTAATATACTCAATTGTATCCCCCAAAGTCCTAACCCCTTATCTGTGAATGGTGACCTTACTTGATAAAAGGGTCTTTGCAGAGGTAAGCAAGTTAAAAGGAAGTTATTAGGACTGACCCTAATCTGATTGTTTTGTCTAAAAAAAGAGACAGACAAGACAATGTGATGACATATGCGGAGACTAAACCTCAAATTCCTGGGCTCAGGCCATCCGCCTGTCTTAGCCTCCCATGTAGCTGTGACTATAGGTACATGCCACCATGCTTGGCTGAATTTTTTCTTTTTATGCAGAGATGGAGGTCCCACAATGTTGCTTAGGCTGGTCTCACACTCTTGGCCTCAAAAAGAGTCTGGGAGTTTGAGATTGCATTAAACTATGATGACACCATGGCAGTGGGTCTCAAAAAAAAAAAAAAAAAAATCAGTTCCTTTACTAATACGAAAATTCCTTAGATATTTAGGTATCCTCTGATGCTTTTAGGGCAACAAAAAAGAATTTGCCATACTCAAGAGAGCATTTCACTTAAATTTTTTTGTTTTGGACCCACGGGAATAATAAACTTGATTTCTACATAGTTTTAACTTCTTCAAATCTGGAAGTTTAAAATACATCTTGAAAAATATTTCATTGTCCTGAAGTTACTGTGTATACATGCGTTGTGATACTGTCAATCAATTCATCATTTTTAACACATCTACGTGTCCTTCACATTTCTCTTTGCTTCAATCTAGCCGGCCTTTATGAGTGTTCCTTTTACAGAGGCAGACTTCTATAGTAAATCTGCAGGTCGAGCAAAAAGTAAGTGTAAGCTGGGTATCGCAGCACGTGCCTGTAGTCCTAGCTACTTAGGAGACTGAGGCAAGAGGTTTACTTGAGGCCAGGAGTTCAAGCCTTCGGATCATGCCTGTAAACAGCCACTTCACTCCAGCCTGGGCAACATAACGAGACCCTCTAGTTTTTAAAAGTAGTAATAATAAGTCTTAAAAATCACTATGGCAGAGGAACTAAGAAGCCAAGGACATTGAGAATGTCTTAATTCATTTTGTGGTGCTATTAACAAAGTACCCAAGACTGTGTAATTTGTAAAGAATTCTTACAGCTCTGACGGTTGAGAAATTCAGGGTCGAGAGCCCCCACATCTGGCAAGGGCCTTGCTGCTCTGACATCCATGGAGGATGGGCAAAGGACAGGTAGAGAGTTAAACTCATTCTTTTATCAAGAACTCACTCCCCCAAAACTAACCCTCTCTTGCAATAATGGCATTAATCCATTCATGAGGATAGGACCCTCATGACTTAACCATCTCTTAAGGCCTTAGTGTAACCTCAACAGTTACACTAAGAAGTTGTTTCCAAACACATGAACTCTTGAGGGAGGGACACATTCAAATTACAGCAAAAAACAAACAGGAAGTTATAGTAATAGCAATACAATGTTACTACGTATCTTTTGTGTGATTCTATTTTCTAAAGGGGACTTTTCTAAATTTATAATTCTACATTCAATTACTTGATCTTTTTAAAAAGGGTCACAATTCCTCTACCAAGAGTTAATTCCAAAGAAAAAAGAGTTTTCTGCCTTACTGCCTCTACTTTTCCCTAGAAACTTTCTAAAAGTCAAATCTGACTTCATGGTTTCCCACTAACTTGCGACACAATTCCTTACGTGTATTTCCTCCAATACCTATGAAATGAATTTCACTCTCCTACATAGCTATTATAGTGGCGCAACCTTCCAATACTTCTGAGAATATTGACAGAGATGCAATAAATAAAAATGATTTTACTTTTTGTTATACTGCATTTATGAATACAGTTAAATATGCCAATCATCTTCCAATTACTAAACAACACTAAATATAGCAAGTCCTCTAATAATGTCATCTTATTCAACATCCTTTCCTTATAACACTGGTGAGAGGCAAAAAAAAAAAAAAAAAGATTCCCAGCCAGGGCCACTGTCCATGTGGAGTTTACATGTACTCTCATGTTTGCACACGTTTTCTCTGGGTATTTGGGTTTCTTCCCACATCCCAAAGATGTGCCCACTTAGGTTCACTGGTGTGTCTACATTATCCCAGAAGTTAGGGCACCCAGCAATGGAAAGGTGTTCAGGATTGGTTCTAGTCTTGCAACCTGACCTACTGGGATAGGCTCAGGCCACCCATGACCCTAAAGTGGAATAATTGGGCAAATAATTACCTTGTTTTTATTTATCTTCTCTTTTTTTTGGAAACAGAGCCTCAAGCTGTCAACCTGGGTAGAGTGCAATGGCATCACAGCTCCCAGCAACCTCCAACTCCTGGGCTTCTCCTGCCTCCACCTCCCAAGTAGCTGGGACTACAGACACCTGCCACAACGTCCGGCTATTTTTTTGGTTGCAGCCGTCATTGTTGCTTGGCGGGCCCAGGCTGGATTCGAACCTGCCAGCTCAGGTGTATGTGGCTGGCACCTTAGCCGCTTGAGCCACAGGCGCCGAGCCAATACTATTAACTGACTTCTTTTTTTTTTTTTTTTTTTTGGAGCTTTTGGCTGGGGCTGGGTTTGAACCTGCCACCTCTGGTATATGGGGCCAGCATCCTACTCCTTTGAGCCACAGGCGCCACCCCTTTATTTATCTTCTTAATGTATGAGGTCGGACAGTGAAGTTTGTGAACTCATCCTACAGTCTCCTTCACCTCACTACAGTCACCTTCAAAGTGAAGTCCTTCCATTGGAAAGCTGTGCATCAAAACCAGTGCCTACTCCACCTTTCAAAGGATCAATTTGCAAACCCAATTTCAGACTTCATAAACAACCTCCTCCACGAAAACTAATCACCAATCCAGTCTCATTAACATCTAGACATACTTATAGCTAATGAGACAGCTATGTTTCTGCATACATTTTCTGCTGGTGGTTATAATGCCTGTTTTTAGCAAAATTCCCTTCCTGACCCTCTATAACTGGGACTAAGTTCTGCTGGAGACTTCACAATTGTCCTTGAATTCTCACTGGTACTGCCTTAATTCAGGCCCTCATCATATTTCATTTGCAGTACTGTAAACATCTATCTGATCTTCTTTGTCTCCACTCTCACAATCCTCAACTCACCTTCTAAATTGCCTCTATTTTTCCCCAGAAACTTTTTAAAAGTCAAACCTGACTTTTTGGTTCCCCACTAACTCGTGCCATAATTTCTTAAGCGTATTTCCCTTTAGTATCTATGAAATGCACATTGTTATCTTAAGGGATCAAAACACTGCTGTAGAAAAAGAGCTTGTTTTAACTTAACTCCCAAACTACCGGCCAAAGATTTTCAATGTTCTCAAGAATTACCTCTCAAAAAGAGTAGACTGTTCAGCAATGGTTCTCAAACTGCAGAATCTTCTGTCAAGCTTGCTAAAAATAGAAATATTCAAGCTCCACCTGAGACCCCAGTGAATTTCAGTATTATCTAGGAAATGGACTTGCCCATAAACATTTCTAATAATTTCTACAATGACTCCAATCTATACCTAAATGTGAGAATGCAAGGAGAAACTATTCTTGTCCCATAACAAAACTTTTCAAACTGTTTCATACCTCTCATCAACCTGGGAAATACCTATTAATCTTAAATATTCAGGTTATCACCCATTCTAAAAAGGTTTTACTTATCCTCTCTCCCACCATCTTCTCCTTTGATCTCCTACGCCTTTATAAAGTTTCCATATATTTACACACAGTCCTTCTAATCCACACAACCACCCTATGAGATAGTATCTCTGTTTTACAGAAGAGAAAACCAAATGTAGGAAAGGTTATGAAACCTGTCCAAAGTGACTTCGAGTTTGAACTCCTGTTTGCTGTTTAATGAAGGCATCTTCTATGGTGACATGCAGCCTCTTACACATCACTCTTGAGTCCTGACTTAATATTTTACACGTTTGTTTCCCATTTTAGACCTAGTAAGCTCCCTGAGGGCAAGTATCAGCCTTCCCTGATTTTGTCCTCATTTAGTCACTTAATAAATGCTTGTTGGATGAAAGAATAAAACATTCCAGAGCTGGGACTAAAACCACTTTAGTTTGTTTCTTGAATTCTCAGAGGTCTAAATAAGACTTCTTATCTCACACATTTGGTATGAAACATAAATCTTATTACTGGATTTATTATGAGACAATTTATATCAGTATTGTTTTAAACTACAAAAAACTGTACAATTAGAAAAAGGGGAAAAATGTATTCCCCAAATTAAAATATCTGTCTTCTTTTACTCTCTAATAACCGGAGACTTCAAGTTTTAAGGCTAATCTCCAAAACAATTTTATCCCACAAGAGCAGGCAACAATATCAGTGTGCTTTAAAAGGACAGAAATTCAGAAAGTAAAGCTTATCAATAGTGTACAAGATAAAGAAATTGAGCACTGAATGACAGCCTACTCAACAATCTGCTTATGCTAACCAAGGCATAATGCTATCTTTATCACAGTATTGTTTTATATCTATTATACTTTGAGACCAGCTATTGGTAAGCACAGAACAATAAGCAATTAGTATAAATATAACACCCTCCCTACTTAAGTGAATGTGTCTGGTTATGTAAAACATAATACCTCTATTTCCTCAGCAAATGTAATAAACTAGCAAAACTGAAATTATTTTTTTTCATTTCAAGTCACTGAACATTCAAACCGCTGGAAATTTTCCTTAACTGAAAATATACAAAAATTAGTACTGCTTTAAGAAAAAACATGGAAAAAACATGACTTTAACACTACTTTTAGAATAAATCAGTAACGAGGGCAAAAGCTCTTCTAAAACATGATGTAGTAGAAAGCATAATCAGGTTAGAAATCAAGTTAGGCATCAGGAATCTTGGTTTTCTAGTCCTGGTTACATTACTAAATTGCTGTGTGACTTGGTGCTTACTGGCTCAGTTTTCACATTTAAAAAAAAAGGTTTGTGTAGGAGGAGGAGGGGGACTTCATTATCTTTCAAGTTGTTACTCTAAACTCTGACTTCGAGCCACCCCTTTCGTTTCATTCTTCTAATCAGTAAACTCAATGTTCTTTAAATTTTTAAATATGAAACACATCTCAAATAGAAAGGAATGATTCAATCTCCCAGAACTAGATGGCACAGGAGACAAAGAGTAGACACCTATAAAGTTAACAATTAATCCAGTAACTTTCCAGAAATTGTCTAACTTCTTAAAACAATTGGTGTAATCTGGTCTGCTGTATCTAATGTACGAAGAAAAGTTATAAGACGATAATGTTCTGCTGAAATTTCTATAGGTGTTCACTGAGTTCCAGTGGCACAAATTCTGCAGGTGCTAGCAAGCTAAGAGGGAAGAATGGGACCGGCCAGCATTTCAACAAACCACAGTCAACCCAGTCACCCACAGTAAGATCCCAACCAGGCCTACATACGGAGAAAACCTCCCCACCCGCAGAAGCGCCAGCAGCCAACGTAATGAATGCTTCCGTCAACAACACACATTCCCCTTCCCACAGCAGAACTCCTTGCTCCCAACCAGCGATCTGGGGCTGAAATCCGCCACAGAGCCCCAACTTAAGAACCATTCTAGGGCCCAAAAGCCAAGAACTACCAGAGACTGAGGTTTCCTTGCGCATGGCTGCGGGGAGAGCAGCACCCCCTCCCACCTAGAGAAAAAAAAAATCAGTGAGAAGAAGAGTAGAAACCAGGCCTAGGCGAGATTGCTGGAGAAAGAAACCCTGTTTCTCTGCAACTGTTCTTGCCCTTTCTCTGAAGAGTGCCCAGAGACCTGCACTCAACTTCGTTTCCACTTGGTATCCTTAAGGGAAATTAAAAGTCACCTACAGTCCACTTCATTAACCGATCTATCCGCTCCTCAAATCGGGCATTGTTAAGGAAGGTACCCCCAGATTAAGCAGTAAGAGGTGTAAGTAGAGCCAGAACAGGGGCCCAGCTGCTGAGATGAAGCAGCTCCTGCAGGAAGAAAATCCCCTTGTGGCCTGAAAGTAAAGTTTTAACCAGCAGCAAGGACGCAGACGGGTGCCCGGCCAAGCTGGGTTCCAGGGCAGGCCTGCGGAGTGACACTCCCTTGTCCAGCGGCTCGGGGAGGCGTCCGGCCGCCCCGGCGCGCACCCGGGGAGCAGGGCTAGAGGCGCCGAAGCCGGGCCGGGGCTGGCTGGAGGCCTGGCCGGCTGCGGGACCCTCCCCGCGCCTCTCTCGCCTCCTTTCCCACTCCCAGTTCCCGGCCTCGGAGCTCGGGCCCGTGAGGTAACGTCGGGGGTGGCGACGCGCGTCTTGGCCACTAACCACACATTTCTTGCCGAGGAAGGTGAAGAGGGACTCGTTCTCCTGCGGGGTGAGCAGCAGGGACCCCACGTTGGTGACCCTCCGCTGCGGCGGCGGCTGCTGCTGGCCGGAGCTCATGGTGCCGCCGGCAGGGTTGGGAGTCCAGGGCCGTCTGCTCCGGCGAGTGGGCGAGAGCTCGTCCCCCGTCTCGGTGACAGAGGCGGGAGGAACGGGGTCACAAGCGCAGCATCCCGCCGCTCCTCCGGCTCCGGGAGGACGCCGCCAAGGGAGGACCAAGCTGACCGCGGGCCGCCTGAGGGCCGCGCTGCGAAAGGGACGCTTCCAGCTCCCGCCCGTTTAGGTTCGTGCCGGATGGTCGTTGTCCTCGCGCTCCGGCGACTGCGCTAAACTCCCAAGTCCTCCTAGAACCCTCCCGCAGCGGCGGCGGCGGCGGCCGCAAAATCCAACATGGCAGCGGGGGCGGACGAGACCACAGGACGGAGGCCGCGGGGGAGCGCGCCGGAAACGCTCGCAGGGCCGGGAGGACCCGGCGCCCAGCGTCGGCCCGGACCCCGCCCCTCCGGCCGAGGCGAGGCGCCCCCGGCGGACGGGGTGGAGGTGCGGTCCGCGGAGCCAGCCTCGGCCTCCGGCTTCCCGCCGGGTCGGAAGGGTGCCCGGACCCAGCGAGTGCTGCTTGAAGAGAGGCTGTGAGTTCAGGTTCGCCTCCGCCGCCGAGCAGCCTCCTCCCTTCTGCGGGCGGGCACCTTCACCGAGCGCCCGTGAGGACCCCGGTGGGGCGCGGAAGCCCGACTCTCCGGCCCCTGGTCCACAAGGCCTGGAATGTGGAGGCGGAGATTCTGGAAAAAGAATGGCGCTCTCCTTGTTCCTCGCTGGGTTTGGTAGCCGCAGGTGCCTGAGATTTCTCAAACTTTGTCCAGACTGCAGCAGTGGAAGTGGAGGAATAAACAGGCCTCTCCCAGGATTGTTAAAGAGATCTACTTGATGGATATTAGGAAAAACAAACTCACTTGACTTCTCCCACCCACCTGGAGTGTCACTTGGGATGAATGTATCTGTCACATTTAAATTCAGATTCTTTTAAGAGTCTTGAACACGTTTATTTTCTTTTTGTCTCTTGAATTGGAAAACATCTTCTTCCCCACCCCCATCCTTTTCTTTCTCTCAAACCCTAAAGATCTTGTTTCCTTTATATCCAAAATAAATGTGGCTATTTTGAGATATCACAAAGAAAAATATCTATCTGGTTTAGTCCTTAGAAGTAGATTTCAATTTTTTTTCTAAATTTGTATGCCTCATAACATTGAAAGTTATCTATGATAACGCCCTCTGTTCTGTAAGCAACTGTTGTAAAATAAAATTTCGCATTATGGACATGGTAATACAGATTGTAATGAATTTTATAAAATAGGCATTAGACCTTTCATATTAAACGTATTAGCATTTATTGCGTAAACTTTATCATATTCTCTAAATGCTTTATTTCTTGTTTTATTTTATTATTTTTTACATTTATATATATATATTTTTTATTGTTGGGAATTCATTGAGGGTACAATAAGCCAGGTTACACTGATTGCATTTGTTAGGTAAAGTCCTGCTTGCAATCATGTCTTGCCCCCAGAATAGAACCTTCTCTAAAGAAGACAGATGAATGGCTAAAAAACATATGAAAAAATGTTCATCATCCCTATCTGTTAGAGATATGCAAATCAAAAACACGCTGAGATACCATCTAACCCCAGTGAGAATGGCCCACATCACAAAATCTCAAAACTGCTGATGGCTGGCGTGGATGTGGAGAGAAGGGAACACTTTTATATTGCTGGTGGGACTGCAACTAGTACAACCTTTCTGGAAGGAAGTATGGAGAAACCTCAAAGCACTCAAGCTAGACCTCCCATTTGATCCTGCAATCCCATTACTGGGCATCTACCCAGAAGGAAAAAAATCCTTTTATCATAAGGACACTTGTACTAGACTGTTTATTGCAGCTCAATTTACAATCGCCAAAATGTGAAAACAGCCTAAATGCCCACCAACCCAGGAATGGATTAACAAGCTGTGGTATATGTATACCATGGAATACTATTCAGCTATTAAAAAAAACAGAGACTTTACATCCTTCGTATTAACCTGGATGGAAGTGGAAGACATTCTTAGTAAAGCATCACAAGAATGGAGAAGCATGAATCCTATGTACTCAATTTTGATATGAGGACAATTAAATGCTTTATTTCAATGAACAATGTTAAACTTAATCAAAACGTTTATAATTAACTTTGGGAAAACTTCAATTTTTAATATCTCTGGTAGCTCCCAATTGAAATCTCTGATGTAGTAAAAAAAAAAAATGGTTAAATTATCAGTGAACTTAGAGAACATTATAAAAAATTAAAGTTGCCCTTAATGAAATTGGCTAAGAAGGAATATATCTACAAAGGAAAATGAGAGTATATAGTCTTGGCAGTTCCTATATAAAGTATGGAGATTTCAAAATTAAGCTTGATTAATAACATTAAGGGTAAATAAATTTTTTTAAAGCTGGCCAGTGAAGTGGCTCATGCCTATAATCCTAGCACTCTGGGAGGCTGAGGCAGGAGGATCACTTGAGCACAGACCATCCTGAGCAAGATGGAGACCCTGTCTCTACTAAGAATAGAAAACAAAAAATTGGCCAAGCATTGTGGCCAGTCCCTGTAGTCTCAGCTATTCCCCAAGCTAAGGCAGGAGGATCATTTGAACCCAGGAGTTTGAGGAGTGAATGAGTTAGGCTGAGGGCACGGCATACTAGCCTGGGCAACAGAGTGAGACTCTGTCTCAAAAAAAAAAAGCAACAGGACTAGTTATATAATAATTAGGTTTTGAAAGACAGTAGCATAAACATAAACCTGGAATTGCCTTTTAGTTACAGAACTAACAAAATAAACCTAGCAGCTAGATCTATTTTTCATCAAAAATGTAACTCCTGTAAGTTGAAAGGACAGTGACAGCAAAAAGCATTACAAATTCTTGAGAAATGATAAAAATTGGAATTCTATGAACAAGTACAGTACCAGAAGTACAGGATTCAAATGGGCCCCAGTTGTAGTTCCTGTTATGATTCTTACAACCTAAGGACTTTGGACAAGTTGCTTCTGTGAGTCTGGTTCCTCACCCCTCAAATGAAAATAATAATTTATTTCATAAGGTGTAGTATAAATAGAGATCATTACATCTGCTTCAAAGTTGTGAAAATACAAAGTTGCAGCTGGATAGGAGGAATACATTACAGTGTTTAAGTGTGTAAGACTGTATTAACTATAGTCTTCCTATGTTCTAGGAAGTTTCAAATAGCTAGAAGGATAGTGAGTGCTCCCAACAGAAAGATAGTAAATATTTGAGATGATGGATATACTAATTACCCTCATCTGATCTCTATACATTATATGTATCACATCACTATGTGCCCCATAAATATGTACAATTATTAGGTGCCCATTAAAAAATTTTTTAAGTAAAAAAATGAAATACGAAAAAAAGCATATTGTAAAGTACCTGAAACATAGTGGTTACTGAAGTATTAGTTGTTTATCATTGAAAGTTTTTCTCTATGGTCGTTCTGCTTTCCTTGAACTAAAGGATCAAGACTTGAACTGAAAAATGTATTTTTACTGTTGCTTAATATAAGCCTGATTCTTCAAAAACTATCCTTCAAATTTACAACTCTACGTAATTCCCCAAATTTATAGTGATGAACTTGAGGCATGATCCCTTTGTTAGCAGAATTTCTGATTAGGCTATACATTATGTTTCATAGGATATATATGTGTGTGTGTGTATATAGATATAGATATCCCAGTATGCCAAAATAACAACTTTTTAAAACTACGCTTCCAGAGATACAATCCTATTAGCTTCTAATTAATAAAAATCGAAAGATAGCAATTTTATGCTAGAAATAGCAGCTTTTAGAACTTGTAGACCACCAACCTATCTTGAAAACAGGAAAGAGAAGTGGGAGAGGACTCTGGGAAAAAAGGAAGCTCTGAGATGATAGGTTAATGGACAGTAAGTTATGCCTCCAACTGTCTATTGTATGCTGAGGAACTATTTAGTTCTAACCATTTCATGATCTCTTATTAGTCTAGTTCTGTTTTCTTTAGACTTGAAGATTGAAAACTGTAACCATCATAGCTTTTTTTCTCAAGTCCAAACCATGTCTTTAATTTTTGATCAAAATTTTAAATATAGTACAGTTTGTCCACAATATTGTGATTTAAGTTTTTATTTTCAACTTCATTATTGTTTTTGCTTATCTCTTGTCTTTTCCACTTATTTGATGATGTTCTTAAAATTTGGAAAATATAAACATGAACATTTCACTGGAAATGTGACCTCCTTACTCTTTTGAGCACGTGAGCAAGCAGTATTGGGAGATTTCCCCCATGCCATGCAAAAAGACTTCTGTTTTTCCAGGCTCATCCTGAGACCAGGCAGTACTAGCTGTATTTGTTTCAAACATTTAGCAAGTCTTTTCTTTTATTCTTGATAGCATATCCTGTATTTGGCAGATCACAAGACCGTCTTTCTGTTTTCTTTGGCAAGTTATTTTCTTATCTCAAATCTTTTTACCCAGTTTGAGAGATTGGATTTGATCCAGGAAGCACGCCTTCTATCTCCTTTCAACTGAGTATCTTGAAGTTTGTGAGCTAGATTATGAAAATTGTAGAGATTTCATCTTCATATACATGTACAATGTATATTGTATATTAAAGGCATTCGAATATAAGAAAAAGGCAATTCTTGTGTTTAATTTCTTCCATTTGACTTTATTGGCCTTAAGTAGAATATATTCTAGTACTTGCATTTTCTTCTTTCCTTCTTTGTTATGATCCTTGGAGGTAAAGCCTTCACTTTAATAAATAACATCAGGGTAACTTATTTATAGAAACGAGAGCATAAGAGGTATTTTCAGATGCATTCTCAGGGTTGTCTTTATATATACTTTGCACATGTCTCTTGTTTGGTTCTTTGCTATCCACTTCTATAGAAACACCATTGTTTACGTCCTATTACAAGTCCTCTGAAGCACTGTCTCTCTCTTGCTACTGTTAATCATTTAAAAGGTGGTGACACTCTTCAGGGAGAGGTGCGGCACACGGGATCTGCGGCTTCGGCAGCCACTGTAGCCATCCTTGCTGCTGCTGTGGGGCTGCTTGACCATGGAAGAGCTGAATTACAGAGACAGAGCAATGGCAAATCTGGATACGGCAAGGGCAGTGAATGCCACTGCTGATGCCCCCTTCGGTGTTATGTGTTTATAAATAGTCATGTTGTGAAATATCTGTGCACATTTTTATGGAAATGTTGCATATAGCAGTGCTTACCAGAATTTGTCCTAGTACATGTTCTCCCAAGTTAAATGTTAAATGTTTAATTTTTCATGAACTAAAATGTTGTAGAGTAACTAGCAAACTATTTTCTTTCCTTCTCCTTTTAAAATTCATTTTAAGTATAAGCCTCTTTGGGTCTTACATTTTTAGGAATAGACAGTTCAATTATAACTTATTCTAATTTATTACTGATATTAGTGGAAAATTGGCTTCTTATTCATGCTTGTGAATTACCAGTGATTGTTATTACTACTATATGGCCTAGGCTCCAGATACTTGATACATATCTTTAGTCAAGAAATGATTCAAAGAGCTAAGTATGTTCCCAGGATTCTGCTTACTGGTTTTCTGTCTGCTGCTCTTTAACTTTAATGAATATTCAGTGGCTCTTAGTTTAATTATTCCAAAGGAGAGAACAACAACCTTGGTTGCTTTATTGTAATGTGCTCAAGGCCCATCTCAACTATAGATGAGTAGGCAGCTTGGATACTCGGGATAATGTGAAGAGGTCAGGTGCTCCACTATCTCATGTTGGGGTCAAGGATATGATATTTTCTACCATTTATCTTTTTTAAAATCAATTTTTATTTTCATAAAAGTGATAAACACACATCATTTTAATAATCACGTATTATAAAACATAAAACAGAAGCTCTGTTCTCCCCTCACTATCCTCATTTGCTCACCTTGAACTCTTTGAACTGTATTTTCTAGTATTTTCATATATTTTTTCTTAATAGCATGAAAGCTGGTATTTATTGATTGATCAGTTTAAAACATTATCTATTAACTTCCTACTCTCCATTTCTTCTCCTCCAATGTAGTCATAGCACAATTTGTATTTAAATAATTATCAGAAAAATAACACGTGTTACTCTCTAAAGAGTCATGTGTTACACTATGATTATATTCCTGTATTGATTTAACTTTGTTGAGATTGTTTTTGCCCTCATTAATTTCCTTAAATGTTCTTTAAATTTGTTTCATTTCCTCTATACTTTTAACTATAAAATCCATCCTCATCTTATTTTCCACATAATCAAATGTATAAGGAATCTATTAGATACACTAATTTAATTTTCTTAATCAGATACCGCACTCCTAAAGGCCTCTGTCACCTCATATTACTCTGGACTGTTGCTGCATAGCTATTGCCTGGAATTTTCTCTAGTTGCCAAACTAAGTTTCCTTTCACTTCCTTTCTGTGTTGAACCCTCTGTTTCTTGCATCCAAAGTTGTTATCTATCTTGTTTTACCCCCATCTTTCGGTAGTGTACATCCTTTAGTGGTTGTACACTTCTAAGAAAAAGTACCTAGAAGATAAGATTTTGAGACCTTGCCTGTCTAATAGTTTTATTCTAATTTTACTCTTGGCTGATAGTTTAACAGGGTATTGAATTTCAGGTTGAACATCAGTTTTATTCAGAATTTGAAAGTGTTATTTCACTGATTTTTAATTTTCAACACTGCTGTTGAATCTGATGTTATTCTGATTCTGATCCTTTGTATGCAATTTTTTATTATCTCTGCAAGTTTTTAGAACATTCTCTTTGATCTTGGGATGTTGAAACTCCATGACGCATCATGGTGGCATATTTTTATATTCACTGCACTGGGTATTCCAAAGGCCCTTTTAACCTAAAACTCATGTCCTTTAGTTCTGGAAACTTTTCTTGGATTTTTTCCCTATCATTTTCACACCTCAATTTTTACCTTTTCTCTTTCTGGAATTCCTGTTGTTCAAAAGCCAGACTTCCTCTGCCCAGCTAGAAATTACACTCCAGTTTCACTGTGGAACTCTTTGAGTAAGCTTTTGACTATTGTCATCTCTAGGCACAGACACCACAAATCCACCACTGAAACTGGGGATTAGAAACTAGAATCTTTCCTCAGCTCCTGAAAGCTGGATGTTACAGCTCCTACCCTGGCGGGATTGGATTCCCTGAGCCACCTGATTGTTCATCTTATGTGCTCTTAAATCCTAGTTGCCCATGGAAAAGGCCACACACCTGTGCCCTAACTGCAAGGAAGCCTGAGATTTCAGGTTCAACCCTAGGGATCTGCAGATTCCTAAGATCAGAAATTCCCTGAGCACAGAAAAGGTGTTCAAAAGGCACTCAGCAGTGAGTGAATTCCATTAGAGATATTTGAAATTTCATGACATTCATTGACGAGGGAGGGTCTTTTTAAAGACAAAGCAATAAAATAAAAATTTAAACATGATAATTTCCAATTTCATTAACATGACAGCATTTTTTGTGTACCGAATTACATGTATGTTACATGCACAATAAGATTGTAAAAACATAAGCAGTTCTTAAAAATGTTATCTTGTGTCCTTAGAGAAAGTCTTTAAGAAGAACTAGCAATGTCTTCCCTCCCCCACATCAACTAGGTTTTTTGTTGTTGTTTTTTTTTGTAGAGACAGTTTCACTTTATTGCCCTCTGGTAGAGTGCTGTGGCGTCACATAGCTCACAGCAACCTCCAACTCCTGGGCTTAGGCAATTCTCCTGCCTCAGCCTCCGAGTAGCTGGGACTACAGGCGCCCGCCACAACGCCGGGCTATTTTTTTTGTTGCAGTTTGGCCGGGGCTGCGTTTGAACCCGCCACCCTCGGTATATGGGGCCAGCGTTCTGCTCACTGAGCCACAGGCGCCGCCCCATCTAGGTTATTTATCCTGGGAAAGTTAGTAATGGTTGAATGGATTGATACTCTTGAGTTCATAAACTTTGATATCATTTATCTATAAATAGCTATTTAACTGATTCATTAAGGAAAATTAAAGTAAGTTATTTTAATATTATATAGTATATCATAATATAGTTAAAATCAGTGATACACAGTCTTTCCATTTGCAAATTATAATTACTTTTTAAATGTCTCTCTCCTTCATTAGTCTGAAGGTTCTCTGAAAGCTATCATGTCTTATTCTTCTTTACATCTTCTTATTCCAAACACTGAGCCTATACATTATTCAATGTATATGTGTAGGTCAAATGTCCATTTTTCACTGGAAGAAAAAAACATGAATTTCTTTTTGTAAGGTAGAAAGATAGTTACACAGGCTCTGAAATCAAATCAAGACAAACTTTTCTAAGCATGTGGTGTTCTGAAGCACCTAGAGAGAAAATTTCTGCACAGAAATCTGCACACAACCTAATAGGAGCAGGGGCAGGAATTGCCTCCGCCTGAGATGGCCCAGCAATGTAAGTAAAGCCCAGAAGATGGAGTGACTTCTTTCTTCCTTTTCAGCAAGCTTAGTATCCAGCCGTCCAGATGGGGAGGAGAAATCTGTGGTATATTGTTAGGGATTACTGATAATAACAGCTCTTAGTATGATGTGAGTGCCAGACTAGGACTTGGAGTTAGAAAGCAAGTCTAGAAGCATCTGGAAGCAAGTTCAGTTCTTAGAAGTACTAGAAACTGAAACAAAAACAAGAATGAAGGCAAATAGTCAATAGACTGGCATCCCTAGGGACAAAAGGAGCTACCCCAGCAGTTCTGAAAGTGTGGTTTCCCCACCTAGCAGCATTCACATCCCCTGAGAACTTATTAGAAATGCAGATTCTCAGGCCCTACCTAGATCAACTAATCAGAAACTCTGAGAATAGATTCATCGACCTTTTTTTTTTTGCAGTTTTGGCTGGGGTCAGTCTTGAACCCTCCACCATCAACCTGTTTTTTAACAAGCCTTGCTGGTGATTCTGATGGACTGACCAGATGCAGGAGATTAAATTTACCACCACCAAGAACCACCTTCCTGTCTCTCCTCAAGCACATAAAGCAGAGAGCATTACACAAACTATGCCTGAATCACATTCCTTTTGGGGGAGGGAACTTGCAATGGACCACTGGGATTTATTTTTGTCAGTTTAAGAGGCAGGGTAGAGTTCGTAGGTGGAATGTCTTCATTGTTCACATCTGGCAGAACAGCCACTGGAAAGCAGAATTAGCTCTTCTAATCTTCTGATAGTAACTAGTCACGTAGTCTTGGTAAAGTTACTCAACTTTTGTGTGCTTCTATTTACTCATTTGTGAAATGAAAGGAATGAATTTCATGATTGCTAAGGTGTTTTTCAGCTCAAAATTAAAACCCATATCTTCTGGTTTTGAAACATATCCAGTATTTTAGAAAGCAAAGAGTAAAAAAAAAAAAGTGCATAATATCAACAATTTTATATCTTTTTCATTATTACAAATACTTTTTGTTGGTATGAAAATGAGTATATTATATTCACTATAAGCATGATTCTGTTGGATGAGAAGGTGATAAAAATTATAATCTCCTGAAAATAAAACATCCTACTTTTAATAAAGACTTCAGTGCAGGAAGAAGGATAATTGGTGACTGTGGTTTCATGGAACTATTGATCTAATATATATCATTTATATTCAAAATTAGATTACCTAATACTTAATAGTTGTTAAGTCAGTCATAACTCTCAATTCCCTATGGCTGGCAGTTAATATTATTAGTTTCTTTTGTTGTTGTTGTTCATTTCATTTTTTAATAGATGAGATAAGATATTGAACACTCAAATCATTTATCCAGAGTCAATAGTAACATTAGAATATGTTCATTATTCAGTACTTAAGAGACATTTAGCTCAATATGTTTATTTAGAATCAGTGCCTTAGAGCTGGCAGGGACCTCAGTAATTAAGTAGTTCAAACTCCTCATTCATCTATGCCTAAAAACAGAAAAGGCAAAAAAATATAAAAATAATATGTGGATATATTTGGTTTGTTATATATAACACCAGCTATTGATTAAATGTGTCTAAAAATTCAATGAAAGACAATATAATATAATGAAAACAATGCAAACATTTGTAGTCAGACAGACTTGAATAGAAGACCACCTCTACAGAGATCAAATTACCTAGCTTCACTGTACCTCAGTTTTCTTATCTGTACAATGGAGATAATTCCTATCTCATTGCATTATTGTAGGAAGTAAGTTGAAATAATGTATGAAACAGCACTTGCTACAAAGTCTGGCACTTAATGGTTTGCTCAGTAACCTCCAGGATATCCTACACTAAAGATTATCAAGAATGAAAGGTCAAACTACTCATATATATATATATATATACTTTACACATATAAAGGTATATAACCTGAAAGCTCTATAAAAAAATTGAACAATTTTTAAAACATTTCCCTGCCATTTTCTTGATTCTTGGAGCCATCCTCCAAATGTGGCTATCTCATCAGTAATTATAAATTTGTCTATTCTTTTAAGATTGGATCCCTAGGACGGTGCCTATGGCTCGAAGGAGTAGGGCACTGGCCCCATATGCCGGAGGTGGCGGATTCAAACCCAGCCCCAGTCAAAAACTGCAAAAACAAAAAAGATTGGATCCCTAAATCATAATACTAAATTAATCAAGTATAGCTCACAGTTTAAATTATTACCGTCTTTCTCTACAATCTGGTTTTCACTAGAGTTTGAAAAAAATCATAATTAAGACTTGTATTGGATCAAGTTCCCTAGAAGCAGAGTCTGAGAGAGAGAGAGATTCAAGCACACATGATTTATTGAGGGAATGTTCTTTAGGAAATCTTTGGAATGAGGAAAGCTGGTCAAGGAAAGGAAGACTGCCATGCAAGTGACAGGGTTTCAGGTAAAGTCTGGCCATAACCTGAAGCACAAGAGATGAAGCTCTGGAGTGTAAGTAACTCCACAGAAATGTCATCTTTAACAGGAGAAGCAGCCTTTTGTATGTCGTTGACATACAGTTGGCCATTGACAGTGAGGGCGGGAGAGGATAGTTTGAGTGCTGGCTCCTGTTAGCTAAAGGCAATGCCAAGTCTCTGAAGAAAGCACCAACTGTGAACCATGGGCAGGAAACATGCCACGCAGCTGAAGATGGGTGCGCGGTCTGATCAAGTGAACTGGGAAGGAACCCAACAGTGTAGTTTCTTTAACTGAAAGATTTCTAAATCCATGATTTTTTCCTTTGAACTCAGGACAAGCAAATGCTAGTTTCTGATTGGTATGAACTGAAATCTAGTTTACACTCTGCAAGCCCTGGCACCCAGAAGAGACAACTTCTGCTAATTCCTGTAAGAGTTTTGATTAAACTAGAGATAACGCTGAAGCATAAGGGCAAGTGAAGGGCCTTAGCAACTCTTGCTCAGCCGCACAAGGAAGGCAATTCCTACAAATCTTTAGGGAAAAATGGTAATTGAATACAAATGTCTTTTTATCATAGTCCAGTGATTATTTTTCTCGGCCTGAAACCACTTACTTAATCTTGATTTCACTTGCTTTTTGGAGTAAGTATAAGTCAATCATTTCCTAGCCCCTAAAGATTTAGCAGCTTCTGTCTAGTCTAGGTTCCAATACTTAACCTTCGGTTGTAACTCTGTGGTTTTAGTGCTGGAGACTTGAGACAGATGGGCATCAAAAACCCTCAGAGATTGCTTCGATTGGGGTCAAACCAGGAAATCAGAAAGCACTTTATGTTTGCAAAGCAGAATAAATTTGTTCCAGGAAATTGTTTATAGGCAACAGGAATGCTAAAAAACCAAGTAGGGGACAGTGAACAAACCCAGAGATTGGTGACAGTAGAAAATCACTGCAAACTTTCAGGCTGGAAGAACAAAGTGAGAAGGTAGGACCAGAGATTGTTAGCAGAAGCTGGAACCATGGCTGGTCTACTCAGGGGCAACTGGGATCAGGGAGGAGAGAGTCCACTTGGAGAGGAGAGAAGAGCTTTTCAGTCTTCCGGGTTCCTGCCAGTGGCTCTGACTGGCTGCACCCAGCTGGAACTCAGTGGACTTGGAAGCTGGGAAATGTGCCATTTAGGGGTCAACCCCCTATAGTACAGAACAGAGAAGTACAAGAAATTGGTTTCATATCAGTCGGGGACAGGTATGATATTATTATTATTTGCTAAAACCTTCAAAGGTTATACTTTGCCTTCTAAGGCCCCGGTACCTAGCTCTTTCAGAAACAGTAGCACATTTACGATATTTCCAATTCATTTCCTCATGACTGTACTTTTCCCATTGGGAGTTCCTGTTCATGACTGGCTTTCAAATCATTTGTTGATAACAGAGCCTACATATCACCTGCGGTCTCTTTGTAATAGCCACCTACTGTTCCATGCAAACCCATGTCCCTGCTTCCCAGCAGTGGCAGCCGTGTTTATGTTTGGTGGCCTTGCCCTGTAGCCGTATAAGATTAGAACAAGGGTGAATATCTAACCACAACCGCCAGTTGAACTGTCTCCTGAATCCATGCACTCTACTAATTGCATGAACTGATGATATGTAAGCTCAAGGAACATTTTCTGAGTATATGAAAGAAGACAAAGCAACTTGAAGACAGGACAACAAAATGAAGCAGACTTACAGAAGAAGCAGGGATGGGAGGTCATGTGTTCCCAGCAGAGAGCTAGTAGGAGTAGCCTGTGTCCCTGATAGCTTTCCAGCTCCTCCTTCGGGTCCTCTGCAGCCCAGTTTCATCACTGTTCTTGGCTTCTGCAAAATACTCCATTATCCTATTATGTACCTATTTTCCTCTTTTTTGGCTTTTACCAAGGGTTTTCTATTACTTGCAACTAAAAGATACTTGATAAGGATAACATTTGCACTAGCAGTTTAAAAATTGACAAGCAGTTTAAAAATTAAATTGCTTGCTCACTTTCTCACATTTCCATTTTTCCTCCTTCAAGATAGTCAGGATGACACAGAAAAATGGAATATTGGCCCCCTTCTCATCTTATCCTCTTCATACTGAAGATACTGTTTTTATCATGTGTCCTGTTAGAGTGGGACTTGGAACTGATGAAAGAGGAAAGCTATACCAAGCACAGAACTGACTGGCACGTTGACTCAGTTCCCACAGAATGGGAACATGCATGCATCTTATATTGTTCTCACACTCGGAGGGGAATGTGTCACCCTGTCACAATTTCCTGTTTTAAGGCAAGTCCACACAACATTCCCCTCTTCGTCAGGCTCTCCAAGCAACATTGGATTTACTGGCTCATAAGGAACACTTGACGGCCTCCTGCACTTCAGCCTGAGCTCCCAGGAAAGCCTTCTTTTGTTCTCACTTCCACTCCATGGTAGCAGTTTTGTGATCATTGGATAAATGAGTTGAAAGGAGGGACTCAATTATGCCTGTTGCCATGACCTTCCAAAGAGGCCCACCAACCCTCATTCTTGCTAGAAAGGCATGGAAACTAGCATCAGATCACAGAGAATTATTTTTTATTGCCTTTGGTTAATAGGATCTAGAATCTCCTAGTATTCTAGAAAGCTTTAGGGCAGGGATCAGCAAATTATGGCCAGGGCTCAATCTGCCGTGTTGTTTGTTTTTGTAAATAAAGTGGTTTTTTTGTGTTTTTTTTGAGACATAGCCATGCTCATTCATTTAGTATTGTCTGTGATGGCTTTCATGCTATGACAGCAGAGTTGAATAGTTGCAATAGAAACGCTTTGACTTGCAAAACCTCAATATTTATTATCTGGCCATTACAGAAAATGTCTGCCAAACTTGCTTTTGGGTAACTGTATAGTTTTTACCATCAAATAATAAACATATGAGGAATTCACAAATGGTAAGACTACAGTGGATAAATTAGTAAGAATGATAAACTCTATAAATTCCCGCTTTTGTACACAGCCTGATACTCAAGAACATTCTATGATAAATTCTGGGGGAAAAAAATAAATCTATCTCCAATAGCTTAGATAGCCAAACATGAAACTCATGACTTTGATCCAGGGTTTTAAGACAAGTCCACACAACATTCCCCTCTTCATCATGAATAATTTATTAATTAAAATATCTTATATATTTTATAATGAGATAAAACATGACCATGAAACTAATTCATAACAAAGAAATACACTGTTTATCTTGTAAATTTCTTAGAAGAATGGTTGAATTTAGAATGTTACTTTTTTTTACAATAGAGACAATTATTCAAGTGTGCTGATCTTTCTGGTGACAACAAATAGCTGTTGATAGATACTTTTGAAAAAGGAAAAAGAGGCACACATTTATCATGTCCCTTCAAGGTTTTTAGCCACAAAGGAGAAAGTAGCTACTTTTCAAAAAGTAACTTACATTGTCTAAGGCATATTTTAAAAATAGTCCTCTGGAATTATGTCCATCATTATGTGATTTTTAAAATCCCAAAATGATAAAAGTATCTCACTTGCAAAAAGTTATATTTCTACATTTTAAAACTTTGAAACTATCTTCTAACCTGTTAAAAAATCTCCAAATAAAGAGTTTTGGTATATTTTATATTTGACAGAAGTGTGGAAGTGAAATTCTTAGTTTTCAAGAAAGTTACTATCAAAATTTTAATAAATTCCTTACAGGTGGATGTAATCAAAACCAAGTATCACGCTTGAGTAAGCAAAACTAAGGGTGCACTTCTTCCATTTGCACCTTTGGTAAAGTGTCCTTTCCAGCTGTGTCTACTAAAATAAAGTATGGTATAAACACAAGCTCACTTTACAACTGAGATTTTGGATCACATGTCAAAAAGCATTAAGCCTAGTTTTCAAAAATTATGAAGCATATTCAATCACACTGTATGTACTAAAAAGCATTTTCTTAATATTTTAAGAAAGGAAAAAAGTTGTTTTGTTTTGCTATTAAATATCTTTTGGTATCATTGATGTTCTTTATGGTTCTTCTTTTTTCTATTTGTTTTCTGATAATTAATTATGATGCCAAAATGCCTTGTGTCGAGTTGAGGAATTTCTCCACTATCCCTGGCTCCCTCAGAGTTTTTCATCATAAATGAGTGATAAATTTGGTCAAATGCTCTTTCTGTATCTATAGATAAACTCATTTATTTTATTAGTCTGTCGATAACACAAATTATACTGACAGAATTTTAAATGTTGAAACTGCTTTGCACTCTTGGGATAAACCCAACTTGATCATGATATATTATCCTATTGCTATTTGTTAATATTCTGTTACGGATCTTTGGGCCTATGTCTTATTGATCTAAGAGGATAGTTCTCTTCTACCAGCTCTGCCAGTTGAAGAACTTCTGTGATTCTGACTTTGTAGATTTCCAAGTAATTCCAGTTCCTCTGAGCCCTGCCTCCAAATATGCTGTGGTTTTATGTTGAACTCCATTAGAGTGACACATTGTTCTGGGTCATCTCCCCACTGCTAGGATCTGCCTTCCAAACCAGTACTTTTCCGTAGTACTTGAAGGTGCATATACAAGTTCCTGTTTAGTTCTCCTGGTGACTTGGTTTCCATCCCACTGTAGTTCGCACTCTCTCAATTCAGCAATTCTTTGCCAGTCTGGGAATTCTTCAAGTGGCAATGAAGGGGACGGAAGCACCCACGGCTCTGCCCTCTGCGCTCACTGAGGAAGGCACTCTGCCCTTCCTGACCTCTGCGCTCACTGAGGAAGGCACTCTGCCCTTCCTGACCTCTGCGCTCACTGAGGAAGGCACTCTGCCCTTCCTGCCCTCTGCGCTCACTGAGGAAGGCACTCTGCCCTTCCTGGCCTCTGCGCTTTCTGTCTCCCTGCTCCCTCAGTGATTCACCTTCTTTCCTGTATTTTACATTGTTTTTTTCTTCCAGTGGTTCTTTCTGATCAATGTATATATAAATATGTTCAAATATCTCTCAAATTAAACTAAAAGGTGCCTTCATTAAAACAATCCACTTAAATAAATGACCTACTTTGACTATTCTGTTACTGATCTGTATCTTTCCTTTTCACAGCCAACCTTCTAAAAAAATATACTTACCATCTCTGTTTCTCCTTGCTTTTCCACTCCTGAAGCAATGTGTTTTCACCCCCAACATTTCAGTGACTAAAGTAACCAATGACTTAGTAACTACTAAACCTCGGAAGACCCCGAGAGCTTTAGTTATGTGACACATGGGCAGAATTTGGTATTTCCTCCTGGTTTGCAGGCTGTCTACCATTGACCAAGATGGTGCCCATCTCTCATACTTAGGTGATTACTCACAATTTTCTCTCTGGCTCTGCAACTTAAATATTAATACTACCCAGAGTTCTATCATTTTTGCCTCTTTTCTTTGGCCTTGAATATAGTAGGGGTCCCAATAAAATTTAGTGAACAAATTGATTCTAGTGGGTTAATCCAATTCATCAGGTTAATGTAACGCAGCATTACAGGCAGTCCCTGAGTTATAAACATCTAGCTGACATACAGTTCGCACTATAAACAGAAGCTATTACAAATGAATGTACCTGTTCCAACTTACATACAAATTCAACTTAAGAACAAACCTACAGAACCTGTCTCATTCGTAACCCAAGACTGCCTGTACTGAGCACCTATTACATGCCAAGCACCTTGTTGAATGCTTCAGATACATTCTCATTTAATTCTTTTATGGCTAATAGGAGGTAGTATTAGCAGCCCGTTTCAGACTTACACAAATTGCACAAGGTCAGTGAGAGAGCCAATTCAAGTATGGATCTTCTGACAGCAAAGCCTACGCCCTTAACAGTGACATTATTGATACATACGGCTTTTATTGCCATCTTTGTGGTTCCAAAATAGCTCTCACAATCCCTTTTTTGAGGCCTAAAACTGTAGCTACAAATGATAAGCTCCTCATAATTATCATGTATAAATTTGACATGATCTTTGTACCAAATTCTTCCTTTTCCTGCAATTTTTCCCTTAGTGAATAATACCACCATGTCCTCTTTTCCAATTAGAAAAATCTCCAACCTGGCTCGGCGCCTGTGGCTCAAGCAGCTAAGGTGCCAGCCACATACACTTGAGCTGGCAGGTTCGAATCCAGCCCGGGCCCACCAAACAACAATGACGGCTGCAACCAAAAAATAGCCGGGCGTTGTGGCCGGTGCCTGTAGACCCAGCTACTTGGGAGGTAGAGACAGGAGACTCACTTGAGCCCAGGAGTTGGAGGTTGCTGTGAGTTGTGATGCTATGGCACTCTACCCAGGGTGACAGGTTGAGGTCTCAAAAAAAAAAAAAGAAAGAAAATCTCCAACCGACCTGTTCTCCTATCCCTCATGCTGTTCCTGTCCTCTAATCTCTGGTCACCACGTCCTGTTAATTGCACCTCCTAGTAACTCTCTACCACCACTTCTTTTTCACCTTTTCTGCCTGTGCCCTACGTCATGCATCCCTGACCGCCTTACTAGTCTCCCTGTTTCCCATCTCACTGCCCTGCCCCCAACTCATCTTGCACATGGTTGATGGTATGCAAGAGAGAATCCGATCACATTACTGTCCTCACTAAGAATTCTTCAGACGCTCATCATTGCTTGCAGGTTAAAATTTACGTTCCTTACCATAATGGGTAAACTCTTATAACATCTGTCTCTTCCAGGCCTCACTCTCTGCTAACTCCTCCCCCTGCCCCTAACCCTTCACGCTTTACATTCTATCCCTCCTGATAGTTGCCTGAACAAGCCACATTTTCTTACACCTTATTCCCTCTGCTTGGAATGTCCCCTTTCCTGTTTTCCCAAGTTTGTCAGGTGAGCTTTCCTTCAATAATTATGTCAAGTATTTACCACTTTTGTGAACTCTTCTCTGAATTTCCCAGGTCAGTCACCCTTTGTCCCTCTATGCCCAATAGCAATTCACATGCAATTTCATCATAGTTTAAATGAATTAAACTTATTTGTAGTTACTTATTTCCTCATCTGACTCTAAGGAGATAGATCCTATATTTTTAAAAGTGTATTTCCCCATATGTATATTTTTCATAAATATGATCCTCCACTGCCTAGCATGGATTGAAAATAGTCCATAAGGATTTGTTGACTAATGATTAAAAAGCATTTCAGAGAAGGGAAGAGAGAGAGGAAGGAAAGGAGCACCAAGGGAAGATTGTTCTGAGTGCTAAGAGACTACTCCAAGTTTCTTATGTCTATCTCCTTTTCTGCTAAATAATCTGGGGTCTCCTAATGCTAAATATTTGAATTGTCGTTGAGATTTCTCTTCTCACCTATTTGGATATAAATGCCAAAGTCATCCTCTGAAGCCAGGTAAGTTCCTTCAAACTCTCCTACCTTCATTGGAAGATCTTTTTTTGCCAGCTGCGAGCTCTCTCTCCAATCTTATTTCATTTTCACAGACACTCTTGATACATAACAATATCATATGCAAAGAAGACAAAATGGCAACGACTCCTAGTGATAGAAAGACATTCAATAATAATGCCCAGATTACACAGGAATAACATCATGTTTATAGTCTGACTAAAGATATTTTTATTTTTTTTTTTTTAATTTTTTTATTAAATCATAAGTGTATACAATGATATGATTATGGGGTATCATACACTCACTTCATAAACCATTTGACACATTTTTATCCCAGTGGTTAACATAGCCTTTCCGGCGTTATCTCAGTTACTGTGCCAAAACATTTATATTCTACATTTACCAAGTTTTGCAAATACCCCTGTAATATGCACCACACGTGTGATCCCACCGATTCCCCTCCCTCTACCCACCCTCCCCTTTCCCACTTCCCCCTATTGTTAAGTTGTAGCTGGGTTATAGCTTTCATGTGAGAGTCCCAAATTAGTTTCATAGTAGGGCTGTGTACATTGGGTATTTTTTCTTCCATTCTTGGGATACTTTACTAAGAAGAATATGTTCCAGCTCCATCCATGTAAACATGAAGGAGGTAAAGTCTCCATCTTTCTTTAAGGCTGCATAGTATTCCATGGTATACATATACCACAATTTATTAATCCATTCGTGGATCGATGGGCACTTCGGCTTTTTCCATGACTTAGCAATTATGAATTGGGCTGCAATAAACATTCTGGTACAAATATCTTTGTTATGTTGTGATTTTTGGTCTTCTGGGTATATGCCCAGCAGAGGAATTACAGGATTGAATGGCAGATCTATTTTTAGATCTCTGAGTGTTCTCCATATATCCCTCCAAAAGGAATGTATTAATTTGCATTCCCACCAGCAGTGCAGAAGTGTTCCCTTTTCTCCGCATCCACGCCAACATCTCTGGTCTTGAGATTTTGTGATATAGGCTAGTCTCATTGGAGTTAGATGATATCTCAAAGTAGTTTTGATTTGCATTTCTCTGATGATTAAAGATGATGAGCATTTTTTCATATGTCTGAAGGCCGTGCGCCTGTCTTCTTCAGAGAAGTTTCTCTTCAAATCCCTTGCCCAGCCTGCGATGGGATCCCTTGTTTTTTTCTTGCTGATGCGTTTGAGTTCTCTGTGGATTCTGGTTATTAAACCTTTGTCAGAGTTATACCCTGCAAATATCTTCTCCCATTCTGAGGGCTGTCTGCTTGCTCTGCTTACTGTGTTCTTAGCTGTGCAGAAGCTTTTTAGTTTGATCAAGTCCCAGTAGTGTATTTTTGAAGCTGCTTCAATTGCCCGGGGGGTTCTCCTCATGAAATACTCACCCAGACCAATTTCTTCAAGGGTTTTCCCTGCATTCTCCTCTAGTATTTTTATAGTTTCATGTCTTAAGTTTAAATCTTTAATCCAATGAGAGTCTATCTTAGTTAATGGTGAAAGGTGTGGGTCCAATTTCAGTCTTCTGCAGGTTGCCAGCCAGTTCACCCAGCACCATTTGTTAAATAGGGAATCTTTTCCCCACTGAATGTTTTTAATTGGCTTGTCAAAAATCAAATAGCGGTAAGTAGCTGGATTCATCTCTTGGTTCTCTATTCTATTCCAGATATCTACTTCTCTGTTTTTGTGCCAATACCATGCTGTTTTGATCACTATCGATTTGTAGTAAAGTCTGAGGTCTGGTAGTGTGATTCCTCCTGTTTTGTTTTTATTTCTGAGTAATGTCTTGGCTATTCGAGGTTTTTTCTGATTCCATATAAAACGAAGTAATGTTTTTTCAAGATCTTTAAAATATGACAGTGGAGCTTTAATAGGGAGTGCGTTGAAATTATATATTGCTTTGGGTAGTATGGACATTTTGATAATGTTGATTCTTCCTAGCCATGAGCATGGTATGTTTTTCCATTTGTTAACATTTTCGGCTATTTCTTTTCTTAGAGTTTCATAGTTCTCTTTATAGAGATCTTTCACGTCTTTTGTTAGGTAAATTCCCAAATATTTCATCTTCTTTGGCACTACTGTGAATGGGATAGAGTCCTTAACTGCTTTTTCAATTTGACTGTTGTTGGTGTATATAAAGGCTACCGATTTATGAATGTTGATTTTGTAACCTGAGACGCTGCTGTATTCCTTGATCACTTCTAGGAGTTTTGTAGTAGAGTCCCTAGTGTTTTCCAGATACACAATCATATCATCTGCGAAGAGCGAGAGTTTGATCTCTTCTGACTCTATATGGATACCCTTGATCGCCTTTTCTTCCCTAATTGCGGTGGCTAAAACTTCCATTACAATGTTGAAAAGCAATGGAGACAATGGGCAGCCTTGTCTGGTTCCTGATCTGAGTGGAAATGATTCCAATTTAACTCCATTCAATATGATATTGGCTGTGGGTTTGCTGTAGATAGCCTCTATCAGTTTAAGAAAAGTCCCTTCTAGACCAATTTTAAGATATTTTTATTGTAAAACATGCAACATCGAACACGTAGAAGCTACTTATTTTAAACATTCTATTCATCAAAAACGCCAATTTCTCAAAGAAAAATAAAAATATTTCTAACAGTTTTTGCATTTTAATTCCTTTGGATTAATAAAACAAGTGATAAATGAAGACAATGAATTATTCTGAAGGTAAAGAAAGATGATAACCGAGAGTTGATTTGTCTATATATAGAACAATCTTCTTGTTTTCTAAGCAGGTTGGAGCAGGGCTAAGGAAAAGAGGTCATGTTAGTATAGATAAAAATAGCATACAAATAACTGTGTATTAGGGAATTTTAGAAGGCAAAGGTTTAAAATCTAATCATAATTTAGATAGGGAAATCACTGCTCTTGATATTCTTGGACGTCTGTCAGATCTATGGAAATGTGGTAAGAAAGGGGCTTAGGGTCTGCTACTCTAATAATTTGTCCATAAGTCCTTTCTTAGTTTTCATAAATTTTTCAGAAGTAATATCTGCTAATTAAATAGTTTGTCTTTTCAAAATTATCTCTAAAAATAGCAAACAATATACTCTTCCTGCTTCCTTAGAAATGTCCCAAGGACATTTATTTTCTGGGTATGTTTACCCTCTGCGTATGTACTATCACGCTCTCTTGTTAGATTAGATTTCATTTATTATCATCTTACTCTTCCTTAAGCTATTTTAATTTCTTTTCCTAAATACGCTTTACAAGGCCAACTCATGGTCTCTTTCCCATTTGCCCCTTACTATTGTTCCATTATAGTACTTGTTTTTTCTTCAACAACTAGATTCTTGATTTCCCACTCTTCAACCTCTATTCCTGTAATTTTTAACTGAAAACACTTGAAAAGACTATATTTGGACTGTTAACAATTTATATTCTGTTCTGAGTTACATTATGGTGGTATCTTACTTATTATGAAAGGTTCCTAATTATAGTTGCTACAGAAATCTCTGAATTATAAAGAGTCTTTTTCTTTTTGACTTCAATATTAGTTGTCTTTTGTTCTCTAGATTTTCAAAACATATGAATCTGTTAGTAATGTATAACCTTTAAGTATTCTAAAACTATCGCAGCCAGTATAAACCCCAATTGCTATTAAGCTACTTTCAAAACCCAGTAAGCAATGTGGGATTTATGAAAGTTTTCAATGGAAACGCACTTCACTGAAACCCCAGATAGCCTAAGCTTATATTTTTTAATTATAATTCAGTCCCTGGAAGGCTGCATAGTTGTTCCATATTAACTCAAGTCTCTCATGGAACCAGATGCTCTAAGTTCTATTTTAAAACTCTTAACTTTAATAGAAGATGGTTATAAGAAAAAACATTAGGAATTAGCTTTATATTGAATATTTTCTTTGATTATAAATTTCTTTTGGAATTTAGCTACACAGAATGAAAAGATTTTCCAGAAACACTGGCATAATTTATCTTCTCTGATAATTATAAAATACTGTATTTCTCCCCCATTTCCTGCCCCAACCCTGGCTGCTAGGAAACTCAGACAAAATATCAATATTTCCAAAATTTGTGGACACTTGCAATAACATCTTCATAATGTTTCCCATATCCTCATGCTTTCAGAATTACATTTTAATTTTAATAAAATTATTTTGTTACTTTACCAAATATCTGTTAAAATAACACTTGGGTTAGATGAATTAGCTATATATTTAATTCACATTAAAACAATAATAAACTATTAAAATAAAAAATTATTTGTGTACTGTGTAAAATAATTTCATGTACTGTCATTGGTACACATACCATACACTGGAAAATACAATAGAACCTCTATAAATTGACCACCTATGGGACTGTAACAAACTGGTCAACATATGCAGGTGGTCAACATAAGGAACTAGGCCTTGTGTTGACATGTACATGTGAAACATGTCCGGTCTATGAAAATTAGATCAACTTGAGATGGTCAATGTAGGGAGGTGGTCAACTATGGAGTTTCTTCTGTGCTAAGCTATGTTGACCCTTAGGATTGGCTCATTTTTGTCCTCCTGTGTTTGGTTTTGATTTTCTACTTAATAACCTTATTGTATATGCCTTGTTACTTCACAATATCTGTTCTAAAAGGGACTTTTGACTGTAGGTGGCAGAAATTTCTGTGTAAGTATGTTATGTTTAAAAAAAATTGAATTGTACTGTATCCATTCTCATAACTGAAAAGTCCAAGACATACCTCTTCAGGCTTAGCTGAATGCAGGGCTCAGTGTCTTCAGTAGGTCTCAACCTTTCAATCCTCATCTTTCAGCTTTCTCCTATGTGGACACAAATCTTGGACAGGCTCTCTCCATATGCTGCTTCCTGCAGTTCCCGGAAATCCATAACAAATCACCAGCTTAGCAATAAGTTCAGGAAAAAACGAAAGTAAGAAAGGAAAAAAGAAAGAAAGTGAGAGAGAGAGCGCGTGAAGAGAGAAAAGAAAATAAAGCAAAATAAACAAAAAAAAAAAAACCCTCTTTTTTCCCACAAATAGAACAAAAGTCTTAGTCAGCTCTCCTTGCCCTGACCAAACCAATCACTGCAGCTGCCTTAACGTTTGATTGATAAAGCTTGGCTCCTGTACTTGGGGGAGATGGCTCAGTTCAATGCACACTAAGTAAACTAACAGTGGAGTAGATAGATTTCTAAAAGAAATGAGAAAGAGTGGTACAGAAAATGAGTGCTAAAAACATCAAGAACATCAGGTGTATATCACAAAGTAGGGTCAACCAGGGTCAGGGAGGAAAAAGCAGGACATGAAGATACACATGAATTTCAAATAAACACTAAATAATTTTTAGTATAAGTTGTCCTATGCAATATTGGGGACTGCTTATGCTAAAAAATTATTTGTTATTTATCTGAGCATCCTGAATTTCATCTGGCAGCCCAGAGAGTAAATAAGTTCAATTAAAAAGGAACCAGACATGTGAGATTAAAGTTAACGTTATAGGAATAATAAAATATATAATTTCACATTAGGCAGCCACATAATAGATCCAGAATTATAGGTGCCGTGTAATTAATATCACTACAGCAAAAATAAGTGGCATTTATGATCAAACTTCCATTATCAAAAAGCCCTAAACAATTTGATTTCAATAATTTAAGTAACCTGTCATTAATTTATTTTCATAGATTTGGTTGATGTAAGTATCTATATTTTCTACTTTCTGGTTTGTCTATCTGGCAAAGACCTGTTTTATTAAGATATTTCCACTTATTAGCACTCCTGAATATGTGAAACTATGGGGCATTTCGGTTACACGTAGCAATGGCTGCTACAATATTTCTTTAATTCATCCTGAGACCAAGAGTCTCAGGAACCTTTTGGCATGTGCCATCTGATAGACTTGTGTAAGGCAGGTAGATTCATTGGCGTGTGCTGTACACCTGTGCTCCCCCCCAGCCCCCCACTTACAATAGCACTTCAGCTGCCATTTCAGGAACCACATCTCTCCTGTTGTAAATCGTCTTGGTAGGATTGTCAATCTAGGCATCCTGTCTTTGAACAAGTGAGCATTGATTCAAGTCAGGTCAACAATTCCTTCCTGAAATTTTAGTTCCAAGAAGAGTCACTCTGGAACCAAAAATGAAGCTCATTCTGGTGGCTAGTCGAGGAGATTGTCCATTAGTTCCTTTTTTGATGAACCCAGGGAAATGAGGTTGCCATCTATTCTATTCTGTGGAAGATGTGTATGAGTCTCCCAAACCCTCTACTAATTTCCTTTTTGTGTTCTAATGTCTGTTTATCTGTTGATACCTATGAGCCTTTTTAAGCAGATGTCATACTATTTTGAAATTTTAAATCGTATGTCTTGTATCAGCTTATAAATCCAACACAAGAATCTACCAATAGTGCAATAGAATTTCCATGAAACACAAGTGTAGTTATAGCAAAAGAAACAGAAATAATGACTTTATTATCTATATCTGTTAAGTCTTTTTTTCTAAGAAGAATTACACATTTAAGCAAAAGGGTCTACCTTAATTAACTTATTTTATTTCATCAAGTATCTCCCATGATCAAGATAAAGTGTAAAGTTTTTAAGAGGACAAAGGTTTGAATTTCAAAGAGTTAGCAAGAGTTAACCCAGAGTTGGGTTCCTAGGAAAGCCAACTCTGAGGTGAGTTTAGTAGATGTGTACAGGAGAGTCCATTGGAATCTATTCCCTTGGGAGAGAGGGGAAGGGAGCAGGAGAAAGAGCAAACGGAAGGAAAAGCTGAATTGTGGAGCAGACGCACCAGTTTTGCCCATCCCAGGAAAACCTCTGGAGTTGGGACGGCCCTTCAAAACATTTTCAAGATGACATCAGCTAGTCATTGGGTGTGAGCATGCCTTTGATGGAGGTGGCTCTCTGAAATTAGAGCAACCAATCGTGGAACATCTGGCAGCTGAAGGCTTCTACCAACAGCCTTCTCAGGAGCTGGGCTAACAAATCCTGGAAAGAGGATCTGGATGATGCAGTACACTGTCCACTATAGTCAGCCATCTAGTACAAGAGATTATGTATGCAAACACCTTTCTCTTCGTAGTTTGCATTTTAAGTCTTGGAGACTTATGTAACTTTGTCTCCAAAGTTAAGAGTGCTTGTACTTATCTCTGTCTTCAAATACAAGAAAGGTTTTGGTGTGTGTGTTATAATGGGGCCCAGAAAGGAAGGATTTGTTGTCCTGACTTGAATCAATGCCCATCTGTTCAAAGACAGGACGCCTAGATTGACAATCCTACCAAGACGATTTACAACAGGAGAAGATGTAGTTCCTGAAAGGGCAATTGAAGTGCTATTATAAGGGGGGGGGGGTGCAGTCCTTTTGTAAATAATTACATTCAGCAATTGACTACAAATCCATAATGGAAAGAGATTTTAAAAAAAATACTGAAACACTTGACCACTTACTAACATTAGGTAAAATATGATATGCAGACTTTTGGATTTCACAGACCAGTAACATTTCCCTAAAAAAACAGATGACAGTTTTTATTTTTACCAAGTAAGATTTATTTTTAGCTTAATTATTAAAGAAAAAGGGTATTTTAATACTAACAGTAAGGATAGACATAATCTTGGAATAAAGGACAATTGTTTAAACTGAATACCTTTATAAAAAAATTGCTACATTGTTCTTATTTATCTCATTTTATCATGGGCAGGAAAGTTTGTCATTGATAGCTTGTGAACTGGTGTTTAGAAATCTTTGCCTTAAGTGGGATATTAAAAAAAAAAAAAACCTACCATGGAAGTTTCAGGGAAAACTTTATAGAAAAGGTAATATTAAAGTTGAGACAGTTCTGGAAAGACAGATAGCAGGATGAGTCATCAAAGAGGTTTGTAGTCGAGTGAACAGTGTGAGCAAAGGCTCAGGAATTGGGAAGAGCAGGTGTAATTACATAAGAAAGTGCTGTAATCCTACTCAGGAGGGACATGTGTCATGGAGAGGAGTGTTGAGAAATTAAACTAGTATACCCGGGTTCAGACTTTTCTGTAGACGATGGAGAAGTAACAGAACTTTTTGAACCAAGTATTTATATGATCAGGGCTGTGTTTTAAGAAAAGTAATTTATTAGTAAATTGGTTTCATTTATTGCATATGCTACAAGTGAACTACGTGCCAGAGATTTTGTGCCTCATTAGGAAGCTACTGTTCTAGTCTGTGAAAGGCAAAAGGAAGATATGGATGAGGGGTGTGATACTGAGAATACGAAGGAGAAGACGAATGTGGCAACTAAAGTAGGAATAGAATCCTAGAACTTGGCAATTAAGGAGAAGGAAGAAAAAAAGATAGTGGTAGTTCCATTAATAGAAGGAGATAGTGAGGAAGAGAGATCTTAGAAAGAAAATTGAAAGGCCAGTTGCAGGCATCATGAATTTAAATATTCTGCCTTGGGAAGAACAGACAGAATATCTATTTTTTAAAATGCTTTTTCTTGGCTTGGCACCTGTCGCAACGTGGCTATGGTGTCAGCCACATACACTGAGGCTGCAGGTTCGAACCCAGCCCCAGCCAGCTGAACAACAATGACAACTGCAAGAACAATAGCCAGGCATTGTGATGGGCGCCTGTAGTCCCAGCTACTTTGGAAGCTGAGGCAAGAGAATCGCTTAAGCCCAAGAGTTTGAAATTGCTGTGAGCTGTGATGTCACAGCACTCTACCAAGGGTGACATAGTGAGACTCTGTCTCAAAAAAGAAATACTTTTTCTGAGCAGCGCCTGTGGCTCAAAGGAGTAGGGAGCCAGCCCCATATGCCAGAGGTGGCGGGTTCAAACCCAGCCCTGGCCAAAAATTGCAAAAAAAAAAATGCTTTTTCTCTTTTGCTATAGCATCATAGTGCAGCTTCAACTGACAACTAAATAAAAGCAGTCCTTGCTTTAGTACCATGTTAGGTGGATCTTATGGCTATCAGAGTCGTTTCCACGCTCTTCACAGATCTTAGACAGCATGGTACCATGCAAAATGAGGTCTGCTTGTACACAGACTTCACTAACTATAGACATACCAGTGTTGCTGTACCTTAGCACTATTGATACTTTGGACTGTATAGTATTTTGCTTTGAGGGACTGTCCTGTGCATTGCAAGATGTTTGGCAACATCTCTGGCCTCTACACACTAGATGCTAGTAGCACTGCCTAATATGAGAAAAAAAAAAAATGCTCCTAGACATTGTGAAATTCCTCCCTGGGGGTGGGGGGCAAAATCTCCCCAGTTCAGACCCATGATAATATATGTCCCTGTAGGTACAGATGTACAGATATAAATTGACATGAATAGTGAGAGAGGAGGCATTTATTGATCTTGTTTGTTCCTCACGGTGAACTGCCCAGTTGATGATATCATGGTCCCTCCATGACCAACATTTCTCTCCTCATTACATCTACATAAAGACTATCCCTGCTGTCAGTCCACTGGTGAAAGGTATTGAATGTATTGCTTGTACTTCTGTATATTTAAGTCATGGATTCATGGTTACTTTGCTCTAAAAAGGAAAGAAATCATCCTTACTATCAGGGAAATCTGTCAGTTGCTCTCCTGAATAATTTTATAGCTCTTACTTCTATCCAGCTTGTCATTGGATAGCTATTACTTGTAATAGCTATTACTTGTTACCCAGCTTGTCATTCTCTTCTGTTCATAGGTAGTGGAACTATGCTATATCACGTCACCTCCCTGATAGTATGTTGGTAGCAATTTAAAACGTTTTGCTTGTTATAATACTCCGGCATTTTTGTTATGGGTAGTTTAGCCGTGACACCAATTACTCAGTTTGATGGTTAGTTTTGTGTGGCAACTTGACAGACCAAAGGGTGCCCAGGTGAAGCATTATTTCTGAGATGTCTGTGAGGATGCTTCTGGGTGAAATTAGCATTTTGGTTAGTGGACTCAGTGCAGGAGATTGTCCTTCCCAGTATGGGTGGGCATCATTTGATCTGTTGCCTGAATAAAACAGAAGGCTGAAGAAGAAGAAATTTACTACTTTTGCTTTCTTTCTGTCTGCTAGAGCTGGGATGTCTCAACTAATCTTTTCCAGCCCCTAGACTGGCATTTACACCACTGGCACTCCTCATTCTCAGGTCTTAGAACTCATACTCAATTACAACATCGGCTTTCCAGAGTGTCCAGCTGACAAAGGGAAGATCCTGGGACTTCTGCACGTCCCCAGTTGTGACCAATTCTTCATTAGTCTCCTTTTTAAAATACATATTATGAAAAGCTAGAGACCCAGGAAAGCTAATGGAATTCAGGCCAAGTCTGAAGGCCCAATATATTTACCTATCTCTTACTGGCTCTTTTTCTCTGGAGAATCTGGACAGTATGCTCGGATTTGCAGAGAAGTTACTAAGAAGGGAAGCAGAGTGTTGGGTGGATAGAATCCAGCCATGGTTCAGGCATTAGCGGGCATGGGAGCTCCAGATTTTAAAAGTGGGGCCTCTCAATGAGTAGCAGGAACTTAGATGCAGTTGTCACCTGAGAGACTAGTGCATAAATAACAGGATTTCTAACCATTGGAATCAATGTTTTGGGTACAAAATTTCAAAACCAAAGACTAAAGTTCTTTTTGTTGTTTGTATTTTTTAAGTCCCTCCTCTTACGGATGGGAATGAGTGACTAGACAAAAAACTGAAACTGAAACTAAGAATTAGGGACGAAGCAGTCGTCCATTTATTTGATCTGTGTGGTGGAGAAATTGTGACCTGTGGAATAGTCAATAACACCAGTGGAAAATGAGGGCTCTTTGGTAGAGAATCATAGAAAATTGTCTTAAAGCCAAACTCTGCCCCATGAAAGCTGCATGGGTACTTTCTTCCTCAAGTTAGAAGGAAATGGGGTGGGGTGGAGAGATGAAAGGGCCCAGAGGGCTATCTGCCAAGTGAGGGACAATGAAGCTGATAGTTGATATTAGAGTAAAAAAACCAATTTGATGGCAGGCCAGATCACACTCATGAAAAAGCACTGATAGTACCAACTATTCATGACACACCACATGTCTCCGAAGACTCCCTGACTGTCTTAATTTGGGCTTTTCTTTTTTAATTTCTAAGTCCTTGGAACCTGTATTCTGTCAATAAAATAGGATCGTGATGGTTTAAATCTATTCCTGTCCATGGAAGCTACGAGCAATCTTTAGTTTTTTCCTGATTCTTGCTCGGAGTTTTTCTTTGCTTCTTCAGATTTTATAGTCAATTAAGAAGTTTTTGCTGTTAATGCAACAAATAGAACATGTGAGTTTCTATTTGTGCACTTAGATAGGAAAGAATAAAACAAACTGCGGTTTGTCAGATTTGGGCCTAGTCCTACATTTTTTAAAAATGTAAATAAAAATTTAAAAAATTCAATATTTTTTTAAATATTAAATATTTACTGTTACAGTTATTTAATACTTACATGTTTAAGAATAATAAGTTATTAATAATAATAATAAGTTTTGTTATTCTCCTTAACTATTCCCTTTCTACAGAAGGTTGAGATAAGTATAAATTGATCATTATCTGAAATTACATTATTGGTTTTACAATTTCATATTAATTTATGCTAGCTCAATTTATACTAATTCAAAATAGAATAACTTCAGTGAACTTACATATTTTGGAGATAAATATTATCACTTAGGATGTTTTTACTTAATGTACATTTCCTACATGACTTAGCTTTTTAACGATTCTGATTTATACTAGAGTGTGTGAGTGTGTATATTGTGTACATTTTCTTTTTGACAATTGACTCATTGTTTGAGTCAAAACTTTACTGTTTGCTTTCCCTTAAGCTCATAACTCAGAAATCTCCACCTAGATGGGAATTTTTGATTGTTCAAACTGAGCTTTTTTCTTAAGCAATGGTCAATTTTTTTTGTTTGTTTTAACCTCTTTCTGCAAGTTCCTTGATTTTAAATTAATGATTTGATTAAGTCAGGCAGTCAATAAATGCAAGTTCACCCATCCATCAGACATTTGTTTCACATTCTGTCATGTGTGGCCATCTGCTAGGCAGAGGGGAATCAGGGTGAATTGTCTCACATGCTAATTCTTGCCCCTGCGTGTTGCTCCTTGAGTGTGGTGAGCTTCCCTGCCTTGACCTTCAATTGGCCTGTCAATTCTGTCTTTTCTTGCCATTAAATCTGTCCCTTGCTGTTCTTACTAGTCTGTCTCTGTTACCATTATCCTAGATCAGACGCCTTTTATTTGATTACTGGGATAGCTGCAACGACTAATTAATGAATCTCTGTTCTTCCTCTGATTCATACTACATGCTGTGGCCATAGGATCTTCCTGAAATGCAAATCAGACTTTGTCATAAGCTACTCAGAAACTCTTCAGTATTTTCCATTCCTTCCCTGATGAAGTCTTGCTTGTTAGCATTCTTCAAGGCTTGTTGTGATCTGACTCATATATATCTCACTCATTCTTAAGGTTTTTTGTGATCTGACTCACATATATCTCACCTGATTCATCTCGTGGCATTTTCATCCCTGAAATTCTTTAGTTCCTTGAGCATGTGTCCCCTTACCTCTGGGTCTTCTGAGGGCCTTCCTGTCTGACTCTTCACCTCAACATTCTTTACCTCCCACCCCCCTTTTATTACCCTTTTCCTAGCTAATTCCAACTCCTACATAATATCTAGGTTTACATCTAGGTTTCCTATTTCCAGGAAGCTTTCTCTGGGTTAGACATCTCATCTCTGAGCACCTTTACCAAAGACGGTATTGAAATTGCTTCTCTCCACAAGCAATATGAGAGCAGGGAAAAATGTCTTTTCCATTTTATATACCTAGTGGTTAGCTCAGTGCTTGTTTCACTGCAGGTGCTAAATAAGCAGTTGGAAGAATGAATGATTAAATGAGAAAACAACTCACCATATACTTTAAGAAAATAGTGATGTACTTTAAAATGCAATGAGAACCTATGTTTCGTAGTCCTTGCTAGAACTACAAAAAGAAAATAACCAGTGACCTTGTGGTCAGTCCTCAGTCATATCTGGAAAAAAATACAGCAAAGTCATTCTGTTTCCTGCCATGTACAGAATGCTGAGTGTGGGCCATTTGTGACAGAAACTTAGATTTAGCCTTCTTAATTCTATTCTCTGGGTGTGGTTTTGCTTTCTTTTCCTTTTTTTCTCTTGGTAAATGACACACTAAGAGACACCCCCTCCCCGCTCACCGTCCTGTTTTGATCACTTTCCAGATGAATCTTGAAAATAGCAAACCTTCCTAGGCAACTGGCATAATGGGAAGCCCTTTAACCCAGAAGTTGGAAGATTTGCAGTTGGTTGGAAAAATAGAGGAAACTATATGTACCTCAAGTTCACAGGCTCATACTGGCCAGGCCACTTTACCCATCTGGAGAATTAGAGGCATTGGACTAAAAGAGATTGTCACAGGCACACCCAACATTTAACCATTCTTTAATCCATTTAAATATAATTAATTTATTCATTTTTCAATTTATATAACAGCTTCAAGTCTACTACCTAAAGTGAGATATGTTTCTATTAATATATGTCTCTGAGTTCAAGTTCTTTTAACTTGCCTGCAAATCCTTGCATGGCAGAGATCCCAGCTTCAAACTGTACAGGACCTATTGCTGGTACTCAGGCTGGACAAAGAATCTTTTGGAAACTATTAAGACTAAGAAGAGCCTGATTTCCACAGGGTAACTGGCATGAGGACATTTCTTCTGGACCACAGGAAATCTGAGGAAATTTTATGCATGGGAGCCTGAGAGGGAGCTGTAAATGCAATGTCTCTTTCCTGATCTTGTTTTAAATTGGAGCCACCAGAGAGAGCTGCTTTGGGTGGAAGCGGAAGGCACTTTGGAGCAGTGCCCATGGTGGCAGTGGCACGATGAGTGGTGAGGGGATGTGGCACCCTTCCTCATCCTTAAGCTGCAGGTGTGGGTGCACTGGGAACATATCTTTTGACAGCAACAATGCATCCCTTCAAGTGACCTCTCAGCCAAAGTTGGTGAAAGGACTGGCTGTGACCACATACAAGATATCCCTGGAGACTCTGAAAAATTAATTACAGTGAAGGGAATTTTGCAACACAGCATTGTCCTATGAAATACAGAGGAAAATACCAAGCTAACCAAATCGGAGTAATTACTATTAACAAAAACTCTTTTGCCTCCTCAGGATGATGAGACCATTTCTGAGCCATACACTGTCATTGTGTCATTTTTATGGCAGAAATTCTCCCACCATGATTTAGACTTATTCTGGGCAGACCAGTAGTCACTGGCCACATGTGTCTGCTGAATACTTGAAATGTGGCTGGTCCAAGTAGAGATACACTGTAAGCGACCAGTCACCAGATTTCTGACCCTAAATGTCAAAAAGAATGTTAAAATGTTAATCATTTTTTATATTGATTACATGTTGAAATGATAATATTTTGGATATATTAGGTGAAATAAAACACATTACTGAAATTAACTTCTGGTTTCTTTTTACTTTTTTTAATGTGACTACCAGGAAATTAAAACTATACATGTGGCTTACGTTATACTTCTGTTGGATCAGGCTCACTGATGCCTAACATTTAAACACTAAATTATATGCTGCTTATTTTACTTTTTAAATCACACAGGAACAAGTTTTTGGCTTGATATAATTACAAACTCCTTGAGGATAGATTCTGTATTTCTATTTTTCATTTTCCAGGTGCTTAAGGCATTGCTAGCACTTGATTTCACTCCATACTTGGTGACCTGAGTTAATTTTAAAAGATCATTTGTTTGTTTCTATAAAACTGTGAGCTGCTTTGGATTGTGTCCTAGATAAGTGCATTTTGATCACAAACAGAACTTTGTATTGGTATTAAGAAAGAATTCAGTTTAGAAAATGTGCTAATGAATAACAGAATTATTCTAATTCCATCATGAGCTCATTTTTCCTTCTCGTTTTATACTTCAAAATGGGAAATTTCAGAAAAGCATCCAGGAAAATTATTTCATTAACATTCTTGTTTCCATACATTTTTGTTAATTTACAATTGAGAGAAATATTTGCCGAATTTATAAAATTCTAAATCATTATTTTTATTTTTAATTACTTAGTTTGAAACAATTTTTCCCACCGAAATCTTGTAAAAACAAGAAACTCCTAAGTACTTGTCAGCCAGGTTTACCAAATATGTGTGTGTGGGGGGGGGGAGAGGTTGCCACATTTGCTTTCCCACTATCCATCTGTCACTTATCTGTATTAATTTTTTCATGAGCCATTTGAAAGACAGTTGCAGACATTATATTTTACTCCAAAATACATCAGTATTTCCTAAGAATAAGGATATTCTCTAATAAAATCATAACACAGTGATCAAATTCATAAAATTTAACTAATTCAATGCAATTATGTATTATACAATACAGGTTGAAATTTTGCCAATTGACCCCAATCTAGTTCAGGATCATGACCATGCATTCCCCTTAACTGCCATGTCTTTCTTTGTTTCCTTTCATTAAGCTTTTTTATTTCTTTTGTCTTTCAGGACAATGATATTTTTAAGAGTCTGGGCCACTTGCTTCTTTTTTGTTGAGACAGAGTCTTATGACAACATAGCTCATAGCAACCTCAAACTCTTAGGCTCAAGTTATCTTCTTGACTACAGGCACCTGTCGCAATGCCTGGCTAGTTTTTCTATTTTTGGTAGAAATGGGTCTCAACCTGGCTAAGTCTGGTCTCAAACTCCTGAGCTCAGGCAGGAGCTGCCTTGGCCTGCCAGAGTGCTAGGATTACAGGCATGAGCCACTGTGCCAGCCTAGGCCAAGAGTTTTGTGCAATGTCTTTTGATGTGAGCTTCCCAGTGATGAGATGCAGATTATGAATCTTTTGGCAGAAGCACAAGGTGAATGCTGCTGTGATCTTAAGCATCACATCAGGAGCACATGAAGTCTGTTTGTCATTTTGGTGATGTTAACTTGATTATGATAGTGCTCACAGGTTTTTCTACTGTTAAACTACAAGTTTTGTTTTTGTATCGTGTAAGTCATCAGTAGAGAAATGCTTTGACAATCTAAATATCCTGTTCAAACTTCAAACTTGGATTGAATATCCTTCTTCAAACTTGGATTGTCGGTCTCCCAACTTCCACATATATTTTTAGCCTGTATCAATGATTCTTATCTGAATTAATTATACTTATTCATATTCTTTAACTAAAACAACATACTGCAATGGATTAAATGTAGAAATAGATATGAATAACCAAATGAGTTATATTAAACAGACATTAAAGAAATTTGCAAAATTATAAAATAATGCCAGTCTTTATACAAGTTCATTTTTGTTTTGGGAAAATAGAGCTATTTATATGCAAATAGATTATCCACGTTAATGTGTAACAAGCTTATATAAATTTTGTTATTTTAAAATGACTTTCTTTCTTACTTTTCTCTGGATTTTTGTTTGTTTGTTTGGTGTGGGGTCTTGCCCAGGTTGGCCTTGAAATCCTGGCCTCAAGCTATCCTCCTGCCTTGCCACTCCGCACCCTAGGATTACAGACATGAGCCGCCACACCCAGCCTATTTTGAAAGGAATCTAATAAATATTTTAAAAAATTTCTCGGCATTAATTTTTAATATAGTAAACATCAATAGATATAACCCACATAAACCAAAGCCCTATGAGGTCTTCAATAAGTTTGAGAGTACAAAAGGGTCTAAATAAGAAAAAGTTTAAGAACTATTGTCCAAGACCAAATTGAATGCTGATGTCAGTGTTACAACCTGGAAATTTCTTGGAAAAGTGACAATGACAGCGAAAGTGAGTTAGAACAGATTCTCAGATTAAGTCTATCCTTCTGATAAAAGTATGTTCAGCATAGGCCTGAGATTTTCCTTAGAACATACTTATCTTTGGGGGGTATACAACATAATGTTGAGGGGTAAAATGATGTCTGAAATTTGCTTTAAAATAATACAGTGGAGAGAACAGTAGTGCTGGTGAGGGTATTGAAGAAATGAAACATGCTGTTAATTGTTGAAACTACGTAATTGGTTCATAGGGATTCATTATACAATTTTCCTAATTTTGAGTATGTTTGAACATTTTCAAGCTGAAATCTTTTTGAAGATTCCATCTCTAGATAAACTGTTTAAATGGTGCAGATTTACAAGAGAATCAAGCTTCGTTGCCTGAAATGTCATAATTATTTAAAACTTGCATTAATTATGGCTTGTTGGATTTATATAATATCTTTCTTCTAAAGAGTTCAAACTGACTCACCTTACCAGATTTTTTAAAACAAGAATACTGATTATCTATTTCTGTGGCCTTTTTAAATATCTTAGGGAAGTTTGCAATGTAAAAACAAACCCATCAAATATATGTCAAAAACCATCATACAATGATAAATAAAATTATTGCATTTTTTGGATTAGCTGTAATAACACAGGTTGCCTGAATGCAAATTATGTCATTTAAGTGTAGGCCCTAAGATCAGATAGACTTGAGCTTGATTCCTGGCTCTGCTCCTTTATACCAGTATCAACAATAATAGAAATATCAACGAAGCCAATATTTATTGAGCTTGATAGTGACAGGTTTTCTGTTAAATCCTTATATAGTTGCTGGCATTATCTTGTAAAAACCTAGTTTTCACTTAATTTTTTCAACAACACTACGAGTTACTTTTACTCAATGAATAAGCTGTCCAGATCACATGGGCTAAGTATTTCATCAGGAATTCAAAACTGGGGTACAAGGTCACTAGCTTTTAACCACTGCACGACATTGCCCTGTCTTACCAGCTCACTGCCTTGGGTAGTTATTTCTTCTATCTTCAGCTTTAGTATCCTATTTAATAAAATAGGGATTAAAAATAGTTATCTCATAAGCCAAGGGTTACATCAGATAATTATATGTGGCATTTGGGCGGCGCCTGTGGCTCAGTGAGTAAGGCGCAGGCCCATATTCCGAGGGTGGTGGGTTCAAACCCAGCCCCGGCCAAACTGCAACAAAAAAATAGCCGGGCATTGTGGCGGGTGCCTGTATCCCAGCTGCTCGGGGGGCTGAGGCAAGAGAATCACATAAGCCCAAGAGCTGGAAGTTGCTGTGAGCCGTGTGACGCCACGGCACTCTACCGAGGGCAGTAAAGTGAGATTCTGTCTCTACAAAAAAAAAAATATATATATATATACATATATATATATATATATATATATACATGTGGCATTTAAGAATAAGTACTGGGCAGTGCTCGTAGCTCAGTGGGTAGGGCGCCGGCCACATACACCCTGGCTGGCAGGTTCCAACCCGGCTGGGCGAGCTAAACAACAATGACAACTACAACAAGAAAAATAGACAGGTATTGTCCTGGGCGCCTATAGTCCCAGCTACTTGGGAGGCTGAAGCAAGAGAATCTCTTAGGCCCAAGAGTTTGAGATTCCTGTGATGCCACGACACTCTACTCAGGGTGACACAGTGAAACTCTGTCTCAAAAAAAAGAAAAAAATACTACTATTATTTTCATTTTTCTTAAGTAGTATAGCCTTTATAGAATTATCACCTAAGAATATATTAAATCATCTGGACAGCTAGATATAAAATACATAAGATTGGTTTTAGAGCTCTCTCTCCAGGATGGTAGCCACTGGCCACATGTGCACTTGAAATATGGTTAGTCAGAACTGTGATGGGCTGCACACAAGACTTCAGAGACTTAGTAACAAAAAAGTAAAATAGCTTCATATTTTTATATTAGCTATATATTTAAATAACACTACGGGTACATTGAATTAAAATATTATTAAACTTAATTCTATTTGTTGTTTAAAAAATTTAAGGTAGCTATTGGAGCCTGCAAAATTAAATTGTGGCTTTCATTGTAGTTTTATTTATTTATATGTTTATTTCTTATTTCAGGTTATTATGAGGTACAAACAACCAGGTCACAATAATTGAATTTGTTAGATGGAGTCCCTCTTGTAGTTGTGTCCTGTACACACCCTTACATTGTGCCCTTTAAGTAGAAGCACACCAATCCCCCTTCCTCCCTCCCTTATTTCCCTAAACAACAATCCCCTCCCCCCAACTTGAATAGAATTAAGTTTTTCTCCTATATGGGTATGTGTTAGACCTTCTACTGGCTTCATAATAAAATTGAGTACATTGCATACTTGCTTTTCCATTCTTGTGATTCAACTCCATCCAGGTTAATACAAAAGACGTAAAGTTAGCATCTTTTCTTCAGGCTGAACAGTACTCCATAGTATCCACACACCACAGCTTGTTAATCTGTTTTTGTGTTGATGGACATTTAGGTTGTTTCCACATCTTGGCAATTGTAAATTGAGCTGTGATAAACAATCTCTAGGGCAAATGTCTTTATGAGAAAGTGATTTTTTTTCTTCTGGGGAGATGCCTTGTAGTGGGATTATGGAGTCAAACGGGAGGTCGTCATTGTGTTTTTATGGTCAGTGATGGAAACTTGAGTTACTTATGAAAGTGAAGGAAGTATGATTCCTTTAGGAAGCTTTTCCCCCCTTGCAGCAAAGCCTGATGTACTGCTTGCTGCCTTCTCCTGCTTTAAATCATTTACAATGTGGTCAATACCCATAACGTAAAACTAAGAAGAGATTGTTGACCTACATAAGCTAAGTATGTCGGGTGGAGTGACCTTCAGGCCAGAAGCTAGCATTCTTCAATCATTTTCCTAACTGCTAAGAGTATGGTGTAGTATTCTTCCCTAATGACATAATTTTATCTTTCCAATTACACAGTTTCAGGAAAATAGGTATAAAAATAGTGAGGATCTTTGAGCTAGAAAAATAAAATATATCATTGTGTTTAATGAGCTGTGATCTTCATATTGGTTAAGTTCAACACAAATACAAATATTAGGTATGTATTAACATAAAACAGATTTATTCCTTGACTATATTAATTTAGTTTTCTTTTCAAAGTGAATTCCAAAGAAAACAATTCCACAAGAGTAGACTGACCACACATCCTGGTTTGCCTGGCACAGTTCAGTTGTACCTGTTGGTCTAGCATAATGATTAACTAGCTCTCACTTTCACCCTTCAGTGTCCCAGTTTGGGGACATGGTAACCCTTCATATGATCCTCATTGATGAAAAGATTCGGTGGCCAAATAAGTTTGAGAAATGAGTCATACTCCTTGCTCTCAGGATTTTACACCACATACTGGCCTCTGAGAAGTCATATAATAAAACACTTTTTAACTTAGTGTAACTCTGCATTTCTTAGATTTATTTCATCATGAAACTCCTTTTTTTCTCATAACATGCATTAACATTCCACAGAAAAATATGTAAGAATAGTTTCCTCATGTTAAGAATTATTCAAGGCCAGGTTCTTGAATAACAGGTTTCTACCATAGGAGGAGTTTTTTTTTAATCATTATGTAAATAAATATATAAAACTTTACACATAATAACCTCTTTAGCTGTTTCTAGAGCAAAGCAGTGACACAAGCAGATACCTGCTTAAAGTAGAGTTTTTCTTCTTGGGAGGCAGAGGCAAGAGAATCGCTTAAGCCCAAGAGCAGGAGGTTGCTGTGAGCTGTGATGCCACAGCACTCTATCGAGGGCAACAAAATGAGATTCTGTCTCTAAAAAAAAAGGAATGTTTTTCTTTCATTCATGGTTAGGAAATCTGAGTTTCACCTCTGACATTCTGATTCAATTCAGTTAATTTCAATAAATAGTCATCCCATGCCTCCTGTACAGCAAAGATGAATCAGACATGATCCCTTATCCTCAAGTTGCACATAAATATGTGACTCGGTTGGCTCCTCTTTGCAGCGGCATTTTTTCTTCCTATGTTTTGTTGATTGTTTTTCATAATTGCATTTTTACTTCTTGTCTCATTACCAGTATTCTTTAAATGCCAGTGGAAACATTTAGTTTGTATTAAGTGATAGAACAAGATGTAAACACAATGTTATTAAAGCATACAAAAGGGACTGCTCACTGTGGAGATGCTTTGGAGCAAAACTTGGAATAAAATTAAAAGATTGATAGACACAGGAAGGGTATAAAGTATTTCTAGGCCCAGAAAGTTGTTTGTACAAAGAAGCAATGACAGGAATGTCTATGAACTGCTGGGAATATATTGGGTTGATGGGGGGCAAATATAAGGTTGAAAAGATAATTGGGAAGGGCGGTACCTGTGGCTCAGTGGGTAGAGCACTGGCCCCATATACTGAGGGTGGCTGGTTCAAACCCAGCCCCTGCCAAACTCCAACAAAAAAATAGCCGGGCGATGTGATGATGTGATGGATGCCTGTAGTCCCAGCTACTTGGGAGGCTGAGGCAAAAGAATTGCCTAAGCCCAGCAGTTGGAGGTTGCTGTGAGCTGTGATGCCACAGCACTCTACTGAGGGAGATAAAGTGAGACTCTGTTTCTACAAAAAAAAAAAAAAAGAAAAAGATAATTGGGAACAAACTATAAAGGCTCTTTAAATATTATTTAAGGAGACTAAAGAAATGACCCATGGGGTGGCGCCTGTGGCTCAGTCGGTAAGGCACCGGCCCCATATACCGAGGGTGATGGGTTCAAACCCAGCCCCGGCCAAACTGCAACCAAAAAATAGCTGGGCGTTGTGGCTGGCACCTGTAGTCCCAGCTACGCGGGAGGCTGAGGCAAGAGAATCGCTTAAGCCCAGGAGTTGGAGGTTGCTGTAAGCTGTATGAGGCCACGGCACTCTACCGAGGGCCATAAAGTGAGACTCTGTCTCTACAAAAAAAAAAAAAAAGAAAAGAAATGACCCATGATTTTAACTGCTACATTTTATGTCATGGGTGAGTACCCTTTAGTATTAGAGAGCCAAATAACTCTTTAAGATCCTGAAGAGAAACTTACATAGGGGTTAAACTTCAAAGAAATAAAATATGCTGAATCATCACTAAGTACATGAACTTTGGGTCACTCCCTTTCAATAAAATAATTGTCATAAACTTTGCTTATCATCTAATCTAACTACTGTAGCAAGAACTTCCTCCAGAGTGTACCTGGCCATTTGTGTGTGTGTGTGTGTGTGTGTGTGTGTGTGTGTATTATGTAATAGCAACAGAGCACATTTGTAAAAGGGAATTTAATTCTGCAGTTTAAATATCCTTTGATTTAGTTTTCCATCTGTATAATAAATGATCTTCCTGGTATTTTAAAAGTATGTTTGCTCTTGATTTTTAAAATAAGATGTCCAACAAATGAGTTCAAACTATGTCTAACCTACGTATTAGTCAAAAAATTTGCACAGACTTTTTGCATACTACGTAACAGCAAAATCATAATTGGTTTTTAAAACTCTTTGAAGGTTGGTAATCAAGAACTTCACTTTTTTTTTTTTTTAACCAGTTGAGAAGCTGCCTAATTCAACTAGAAAATGTGACATAAGCCCCACCCTGACCTCACTTAATGACTAGCCAAAGGAAAACAGGAGTTTAGAGGTTTCACAGCTGCTGACAGAGAGACCTTGGAAAGAATTATTTTGGAATATTCTTACTGTTGCTAAAGAAGGGAATTAGGTCAGAAATAGGAAGCCAGGAAGAAAACAATCTTGTCAGCATTTGAAACTGATTAACTAGAGAATTACTCTGTGGTTAAAAGTCCACAATGTTTCAGTAACTTTATTTAGTAAGTTTTATCCCAAAGGACTTCCGTTGTCTGTGTTTTGCTACAAATAAATTTGCTTACCTTAACTCTATGAAGAGCTTTATACACCACATCTGCTTTGATTTGAATTTGCCAGATTTCATGACAGCTACCAGCTCCACTGAAAACAAGGAGCCTTCCAGGATGTGGGAAAGACCTTGGCAATCACAGGTTGGATTGTGTGGTTCTTGCTTTTGCTACCATCATTATCTTAGAAGAAGTCCCATCCCGAACTGTATGACCTCCACCATGAACCTCCAAAAGCCTGTTAATTGTACTGGGGCTTCTTCTATAGAATGTAACAAAGGGAGAAGTGGTGTTTTTCTAATCTAAACTAGTTGGATAATTTACTTTTATTCTTCCATTTGCTTTAATATTTGTGCCCTGAAAAATTATGGAAAAATTAAATATATTTATTTATTTGAATAAACAAAATGTCTCTCACTTGGATTATCTAGCCACTGTGTTGTGTTGTTTAGGTGGGGTAATGGGCAGTGTGTGAGTTGAGATTCAGAGAACCTATGCTCCATTTTCTACTTGCTTACTGTTTGTTTAACCTTGTTTAAAGCAAGTTAACTTCCTCAATCTCAGTTTCATTACCTTCAAAATGGGGAGGGTGATGATACCTAAACTGCAATGATTGGGTATGCCAAGTATTTCATTAAAACAATAATGTGTTAAACTCTTTCATTTCTTCCCCCACCCCAAACACATCTTTACTTTATTTCCTTCTCTTTTGTTTCTTGAAGTTCCTTGAACTCAGAGCTGGATTAAGGCATGGGATTTATGGGCAACTTCACTGTGTGCCAACCTATAAAAGTGCTACCCAGTCCTGGGTTACATTGTAAACATGTTGCCAAATATTCAGGCTTCAATCTGCTAGCAAGGCAAAATGTAAATTTTCAATCCCATTCCTGCCAACAGAACAAGACCTGTGTGGAAATAAAAGTACAAGGCAATCAAGCCAGGCACCATAGTTCAAGCCTGTGATCCTAGTTAGGAGGCTAAGGCAGGAGGATACCTTAAGCCCAGGAGTTTGAGGTTGCAGTAAACGGGTGTGCCACTGCATTTTAACCCAGCCGACAGATTGAGACCCCATCTAAAAAAAAAAAAAAGCAAAAAAAAAAAAAAAAAAAGCCAAGCAAAACAAAATTCTCCTTGCTAGAGTCACCCTACCTTGTAACTGCACACAAGCAGTTACAAATAGCCCAAATCCTAAGGTTCAAAATGTAGGCCATAAAACTTCTTAATGGAAATAAAATTCATCTTTTTATTTAAAAGCTTAATCTCTGAATATGTTTCCAAGGAAGTGGTCACATTTATTCAAAACATCGACTATGCTTTAACCACTAGAAGTCAATCAGTAAATCAATTTGTTTCTGGGTAAAACTTTTTATTAGTATCATTTTTCATCCCCTCTACATAAGTGCTCAACAAGCAGTCTTGGGTCTGAGATGCCAAATCTTTTGCTTGCCAGTGATGTGCAGGTTTCCCGGTGTTCTTTATGACTTTTCCATATATTTCACCTCCACACATGCTGCCCTTACTTTACTTTGTTCACTATTCATCTTTTAAATCAACTAAAAAATCAGTTCCTCTATGATACCTTCCTTTCCCTCTTATTTTCCCACAGAGAATTACGATACTTCCTTGATTTCAAGATATTAGCTTATGTTTTTATAGATCAAAGGAAAAGAAATAGAATATTAAAAGTAAGCACTGATTTTAAGACATGTTCCAATGGAGAAACACAATATGATCAAACAAGTTTTAAAACGTAGCACAAAGTTTGCTTTGTCCTAAGAGAAATTCTAGCACATAGTGTGTTCTCTATTTTGGTATTTATTACATTATATAGCTATATTTATTTTACTGTAAGAGATACGATTTTTGGCCACAAAACTTGCATGAAACAAAAGCCATATTACTTTATTTTGAAAAATCAAAATATATTTCATTTTGAGTTCCCTTATCAACATGCCTAACACTAGTTACTAGAAAGCCTTCTTTAGCATTGCTCCAGATTCCCCGGGGCATTATATAGCTTATCCTACATCATCGTGGAGGAGAGAATTCTTTTTTTTTTTTGCAGTTTTTGGCTGGGACTAGGTTTAAACCCACCATCTCTGGTATATAGGGCTGGCGCCCTACTCCTTGAGCCATAGGTGCCACCCTAGGATTCTTGACTTGAGTTTATTCCAGTTGCCCAGTTTGCAGGCCCACTGCTCAAGCCCATCTGACCTACTTGCAGGGAGGCTGCTCTGCTGCTTCCACCTCAGCCCTGGGGCCTAAGGCTAGCAAGGCCATAGCAATAACAAGTTGCCAGCCATCTACATGCATTTCTTATGAAACATTCTGCCACCAATTGGGATTCTGAGTGGGAATAAGACCCACGTCCATACCCACTTGAGGGAATCATTTCTAGTGCCCAGTCACCCCCGTCTTCAATTTAAGACAATAACTTCTATCACTTCTCTTCTGAGACGAAGAAGTATAATCTTCCTCAATGTGCCTGAATCTCAAATAGTTTAACTTTAGTTCCATTTGTGTTTATCGAGTGAGGGAGGGATAAGTACAATACGAAGAGAGGGCAAACTTCACTTTTTCAGGTGCAAGACAGGAAAAGAGAGATTATTTTACCACGATGAGTCGATAGCAGAAAAAACAAAAATAGCATTAAGCAACAATCAAGACTTAGCAGTTGGTTGGGTGTGTGCGTCCACCCCCTCCCAGTACACACTGGCCTTCTTGAGAATAGGAGTTTTGCACAAATGCATAAATGTATTCATGATCTATGTGTATTTGACTTAATAAAAGGAAAAAAAATAGAATAGGAGCTTTGCTGCTTCGTGGATGGCTCCTGAGCACTCAACCTGGTATATGTCATCAGCCAGTGAATAAGGGCTCAATGAGCTGAATGCACTGTGGGTTACTATTCTTGTCTTCTAGGGTAATTCTGGTCTCAGGGACTTTTAGATGCACTAAAATAGGAAACTCAGGAACAATCTCTGTTCTCTAACGATAACCTTTTGATTAATCCCAGATGCATCAGGAATATTGGTTGTTAAACATGCTAAATTGGAATTATAAAATTCCAGTTCCCAGCTGGGGTCTGAAATAGATCTCAGCTCCGCTTTTCACCCCTGAGAAGTCATTCTATGTCTTTGTGCTGCTCTGTCTAGTCACATATTGTGAAGTTAGTAACGTGTTCTGAATTTAGATGAAAAGTACACACTGTTCATTGAGGGCACATCAATATTTTTGAAAGTAAAATATTTGATGGGTACACACATACTTGTACTTTGCTTTTGTTATATATTTAGCAGTTAGTTTGAATCGCTGACAAATATCAAGAACATTTCGTGTGAGAACAGGAAGAAACTTGGTCACTGTGCAGTCACCAGTGAACACGTTAAAGCCTGGGCTATTTTACTACCTCTGTTCATGCACTTCCTTCATTGTGAAAGCAATTTGAAGCCAATTTTCAAGCTTGTTCTTTAGAAAGCTAAAGCCTCATGCTACTGCTTTTCATCCTTTTACTACCTAATAGGAGTTCCCAACCAGACCATCACCATACATAAAAGATGACAGTCAATCTGATATAAATTACTCACAGGACTTACAGCACAAATTAAAGAGAAGAGCTTAAACTTCAGAGACTGAATGGCCTGTGAGGATTTATTTATGTAGCACATATTTATCAAGACATCTTCCACAAGAAGCTACAGTGGGATCCGATAAAAACTATGATTTATCAGTAAATGCTACCCTCATGAAGATTATTTCCAGAGGTGGAAACAACATAAACACACACACAAATACCTATAATTCAGTACATGGAGTGATGAATAGTAAAAAAAGAATAGGGTTCAGAAGTGGTAGGGAACACTTTCAGTTAGAATAAACGAGCATTTCAGCTTGGCAGACTCATTGAATTGTGCCTTGGACAATGAGTTATAGTCCATTTGGATAAAGGGTGAGTGGGTAGGAAGTTATATTCCAATGCGAAAAATACCTTGAGCAATAACACACACACACAGACCCCAACAGGCTAAGCAGCTGCCCCAAACAATAGTGAGTAGTCTTGTGTCATCACATTTCTTACTTTGGCATATGATGTCCACATTTTATTGAAATAATGAAAGTTATTATTATGAAACATATGCTCTATTATTGGCTATCTCATAAATATTTAAAAAATTGACCAACAGAAAATATATGGAAAGTAAAATAATACTTTTCAAAGTCCTTTTTTAAAAATTTTTATTTATTTTTATTTTTTATTTTTACATATACATGTGTTTATTAGGTTTCCATTTTTTGCCTTCACAAAATTAAAGAAGCTTAAAATTTAATAATAATAACAATGTTTAAGATAAGGACTAGAAACAAAAACCTCATAAAGAATGAGCGAATATAAATACATTCATAAAAGAAATCAGAGAATTTTTAATTTTAACTTCTTTCCACATTTTTCTTGTCAAAGTAAGCTGTTAGTTCAGCTATCACGTTAATGTTCTCCAGAGAAATAGAACCAATGCAGCATAGGATTTATGTATGTATAAATACACATATATATACCATGTACATACACGTATATGTGTAAGGTGTATTGAATGTATGTAATATATATGTGTGTGTGTTTGTATATTTACATCCTATTGGTCGGAGAGAGAAAGACGCAGAGCAAGTGAGACAGAGGGAGAGAGATTTTAATGATTTGGGATCACACGATTATGGGGGCTGGCAAGCCTGAAATATGGAGGGCTGCTGGTGAGTAGGCTGAAAATTCTGGCAGGAGTTTATTTCACTGTCTTGAGTCTGACACATTCTGGGGGCAGAATTCCTTCCTCAAGGGGGAACTTCCATCTTTTCTATAAGGCCTTCAGGTGCCTGATAAAGCCCACCCACGTCCCCTATTCTAGTCGACACATAAAATCGACCATCACAGCTGTCATGCTTCATGAAGACATGACACTAAAGAAACAGGGGTGAGAGTGGAGTCTTTCATGTGTTTAAATTTCATTAAAAACATTTTTGCACATAAAATGTTAAAACTCCTGGGAGGAAAGAAGGGAACATCTTATCGTGAACAGGTGCCAACTGATAAATTTGAGGCACATAAACATTTGAACTATTGAAGTTTAACAACCTAAAAACGGAACAGACATGATGTCAGAATTAGAACTGATTCTCCTGACTGATTATCTGGCGATCTCTCTGTTGTACCATCTAATAGAACTTATGACATGTAACCTCGTCTTGAAAATCAGTGTGAGGTACTTTTATTGATACTTGTTCTATCCATACAATTAAATTCTAAGACATGCTTGTTTATGAACAACCCTATATATCACTGAATATCAATAACTTTTTTAAAAGAATGAATTCTGCTATACTTACTCTTTATGCTGGCTAACAACTTGTTTACGTAGTTTGTGGTGGCAGACTCCCTGAATTAGTTTCAAGGCATGCGGAGGAGCCATATTGCAGTACTTTTCCCAAAGTTGGGAAGTCTGAGAGGCAGAGGCCTAAATTCTTCATATTAAGAAAGGCTTGGTGGGATGTGGTGGCTCACACGTGTAATCCTAGCACTCAGAGGCCATGGTGTGAGGATTCCTTGCACTCAGGAATTTGAGACCAGCCTGAGTAAGAATGAGACCCTGTCTCTACTAAAAATAGAAAAATTATCTGGGCCTTGTGGCAAATGCTTGTAGTCCCAGCTACTCAGGAGGCTGGGGCAGGGGAATCACTTAAACTGAGGAGTTTGAGGTTGTTGTGAGCTAGGCCATGATACTCCAGCCTGGAGCAATAGAGTGAAACTTTTTCTCAAAAAAAAAGTGTGAATATAGGCAGTTTGCTAAATATGAAGGTTTAATTTCTTTATCTGTAAATAGAGAATGATAATACAATAGAACTTTAGTAATGTGGTGTGTGAATAGAAAATGAGTTACTCTCTCTGTAAAGGTTGAATAGCTCTTTGACACTCAATGCAATAAATGTTACATTTCTTTATTTTCTAAATAAAGCCACCTTCAAATCACAACTTCTCAGGGTCAACATTAAGTCCAATACCAGTTATTATTTGTGGTTATCTTCCTTGGAGATTATGACATCCCTGAGTCTTACATATTCCTAGGAAACCGGGAAGTCCTGGTTCCTGGTCTGCAGAAATGGCCATTTCCCACTTGGCTCCATTTGGTGGCTTTATACAGGACCTCTGTGCACAAGACCTTCACAAGCCTGGGTGGCAGCTCAGTCTTCCAAATATACAACAGTGGTTGAGCGCTGTTTATTTGCCGTACACAGGACACAGCCTCCCTAGGTGGGCTGACGAGATATCCCTTCACAATGTTCCTCTCTACTGACTGCACTCACAAATATCTTGCACAAGGTGATCAGACACAACGTGAGGGGACAATTCTCATTTGTATTAAAACATCTGTTCCCATACAAGGACTTGCTACCTCCAGAGTGCAGCATCCAAACACTTGAAGAAACCCACAGTCCTCCCCAGGTGTCCACTGCTCAATACAACTCCAGGGTTGGGCAACTTTCCCAAAGCCTCATTTTCATTTTCTTTGGGCCAGTCAAGTCTAATTCTTTCATTGGCTGGGAGCTTTGATGTGAGTCCTGTTAGCTTGACTCTGGGCATAAGGGAAATGTAGATCTCAAGGGCAGGGAGCCCTGACATGACTCTTTCACACAGCAGTTTTCCACTGCTGTGACCTACTGCTCCCTCCGACACTGGGTGAAATGAAAACACAATAGAGAAGACAAGCAGTCCGGACACTGATAAATTTCCCAGTCAGTAACACCATTGCACAGGCATATCGCATGGTATGTAGTAATTGCTGAATTTCTGTTGCTTTTTATCACTATTATTTGGAACATGGTAAATAATTGGTTATGCTCCACTGAATTTTCCATTTCTTGAAAAGCTTTAAAGTGCAGGGAGAAAGAGCCTTGCTTTTGGAGTCAGGCAGCTCTAGCTTTGACTCTTGATTCTGCTTCTTACTATGTCTGAGCACTTAGGTAAATTACCTTACCCAGCCTCAGTTTTTCACCTATAAAATTAATTGTGAGGGTTCGATGCATGTAACACATACAGCCTTAGGCTTTATCTGCCAGGACACGTAGATATCATAATTAATCCCAAATCTAAAGGATTTGAGCCCACACCTGCTTGACTGGCACAAAACCCAGTCTTTTGATAGAAGTCCCTCCCGTTAATTTGCTCTGTCTGGGAGGTCCTGTGGGTGAGGTTTGCCCACAGTCCCTTTGTTCTCATGTCCCATCTCACCCCTAGACTGCTGACCTCTTGCTTTTCTTCCTCTCTGACCAGTAGGAAAACTCTTTTAAAGGCTCGTGATCACAGATATTTCTCATGGAAGAATATTTGGGCCCCTAGAAACATCCGCACTTCCATACTAGCTTTCTCCTTTCGCAGTGCATTGGTACTTGGGGGAAGGGAGCGATATCAGGGGAGCCCCAGCATAATCTCCTGCCACCCTGACCTACTGCTCCCTCTGACAGTTGGGTGAGCTCCCAGCTCAGGCCTGCTCTACTATCTCTGATCAGCTCTGACGTCCCTTCAGGCCAGCCTCCTTCAGGGAATCCCCACTGGGATTGTGGGTTCCTGAACATAACAGCTGGAACAAGTCTGAGTTCTCTTTCACAGATATCCTAGGACCATGCAAAATAAGCTGTGTGTCTGGGCATCTGTTCTGCTGTTTGAGAAAGTGATGATGGTCAAGAAACTCCTGGAACATTCTGAAACAGAAACCTGGGCTATCCAAGACATACAGGGCTCCATACTCATGCTGGGCTCCATACTTGACCTGGTCCAAAATATTCCTTAAAGCAACTAGTACCTGCAACACAGTAAACTCCCAGTAAATATAGTACCCTTTCATCTTCTTTGCTTAAGAACAATTTGATGTATTTTTTAGGCAGTTGACTTTAAAGTCACTTTGTCTTTATACCAGGTTAACTGATTTCACAGTGATAAAATCTAAGACCTACAATTGCCTGGGTCATGTTGTTCCACAGGAGCATCTCAGGATGTGGGAGTGTACAGTCAATGTGGCCTACATGTTGCAGGCATCACTGGGAGAATCAGAAATGCTGTAAGTGGGATGTTTAACAGTTACTCAGAAGAGTCATGGGACTGCATCACTGTGGGCTCCATACAGCTTGGACCCAACATGCTAGATTCTTACCAAAACGGAGCAGAATAAAACTGGTTCCTTGAGTGCTGTGTGACAGACACATAGGATAGAATGCCATGGCCAAGCAAATAAAAACCCTACCCAGGGCTTACAGGAAAGTAGGAAGCCAACTGTTTGCAAACTGTACTGCTGGGAAAGAAATATATAAAAGTTTATATTTAAGTGAACTCTGAACTTTCGCCATACAAAGAATAAGGACAATTTATAAAGCTGTAGAAGGCACTGAAGCCACGAGGTAGCCAAACACAGAAGAGGGTGGGGTTGGATTTTATAGGAAACCACTCGTGGAACTAGAATGGTACAGGAAGAGTCACGCCGACCTGGCCAAACCTGAGACTCTGCCTTAAGCCGCTCTGGCTGAAGGATCCTTTTTTTTTTTGTTAAAGGGACAGAGTCTCCTTTATCGCCCTCGGTAGAGTGCCGTGGTGTCACACAGCTCACAGCAATCTCCAACTCCAGGGCTTAGGCGATTCTGTTGCCTCAGTCTCCCGAGTAGCTGGGACTACAGGCGCCCGCCACAACTCACAACTCCCGGCTATTTTGTTGTTGTTGTTGTTGTCGTTGCAGTTTGGCCGGGCCAGATTCGAGCCCGCCTCGGTATACGGGGCGGCACCCTACCCACTGAGCCACAGGCGCCGCCCACTGGCTGAAGGATTCTAACAAAATTCCAAGATAGAAAGTCTGTAAATAGAATTTTTTTTAATAAAAGGAATACTTGAATGGTGGGTTTATTTTTTGTTTTGTTTTTTCTTTAAATCTTTTTCAGTTTTCTTGAAGTACAATTGACAAATAAAAATATAAATTTAAGGTGTACAACCTGATGATTTGATATCTGCATGTATTTTAAATGATTATCACTATAAAGTTAATGAACACATAGTTACCTTTTCCTTTTATAATGAGAACATTTAAGATCTACTCTCATAGCAAATTTCAAGTATACATGGAGCAATGCAGTATTGTCAGCTACAGTCACCATGCTGTACATCAGAACTGTGTGAATTTTTCATCTTATAACTGAAAGTTTATACCCTTTGACAAACATCTCCCTATTTTCCCCACCCCCAAGCCTTGGCAGACACCCTTCAATGCTCTGCTTCTATAAATTTGACATTTTTACATTGCATTGGTAAGTGGATCATATTTGTCTTTCTCTGCCTGACTTATTTCATGTAGCTTAATGCCCTAAAGCTTCATCCATGTTGTCACAAATGGCAGGATGTCATTTGTTTTTATGGCTGAATAATATTTTATCACACACACACACACACACACTGTCTCCTTCTCACACACACACACACACACATTTCTTTGAAGACTCTCCATACATTTTATATATACAGGGGGTGCCAAAAAATGTTTGGGGTCTCACAATTAAGTTCGTGAACTCATTCTAGGAAAAGGGGCTACATACCACGTTGCTGAATCTCATTACAGTGAGCTTTGAAGTACTCCTCTCAGAAAGCTATACACTGACACTAGCACCTAGTCTACCCTTCAAAGCAATTTTGGAACTCTTTTTCTGGAATGACCATCAGACCTGTCATCATATGGCAACAAAGACATGCAACAACAATGAATGAATACCATTCAGCAAGACACAAGCACACGCATGGACACACACACAGCTGTGAGACACTGATATGCCAAGTTGTTTGTACAGTACTGCCAATATAAGCATACAGAGGCAATTAATAAGGGTACTATGATAACTAATAAAAGAGAATGAGTTTGTTTATAGGATATATGCTCTTAAGTATCATAAAGGGGCATTATATCTGCAACTTATTCTCAAGTTATCCAGAAAACAACAACATGCATGTATGTATGCATATATAATAGACACACGGGGGTGGGAGGAAAGAGCACACATGTGACATCTGTTGTAAATGTTATAAATATTTGGCAAATCTAGATAAAGGATATATAAGAATTCTTTGCATGGTATCTGCAACGTTTCTATAAGTCTTAAATTATTTCAAAATAAAAGCTTTTAATAAGCACAAATGATTCATAAAAATTGTAGGACTCTTAACCTTCTTCTGTAGGCATGGCAATCTCTAGAAGCTGGCTCTCTTTTCAGAGCCATTACTACCTCTATAGAGGTTGGACAATTAAGTTCATGAATTCATCCTAGAAAAAGTGCTACATACTTCATTGCTGAATATCACTTCAAAGTACCCACCTTGGGAAGCTGTGCACTCACACTAGCACTTACTTCACCCTTCAAAGAATTTTTTTCTAGGACAAGTTTGTGAACTTTATTGTCAGATGTTATACGATGACAGCTCTAATGGTCATTCCAGAAAAAGAGTTTCAAAATTGCTTTGTACAATGGAGTAGGCACTGGCATTGGTGTGTAGTTTCCCAAGGGGAGTGCTTCGAAGATGACCTTAGTGATATTCAGCAATGAGGTACGTAACACTTTTGGGGGATGAATTTGCAAACTTAATTGTCCAATCACATATACACATTTTCTTTATCCATCCAAGAACTGATAGGCACTTAGGCTGATTCCACATCTTTGCAATTGTGAGTTGTGCTGCGATAAACATTTGAACACAGATATCTTTTTGCTGAAGTACTTCTTTTCCTTGGTGTAGCTCTCCAGTAGTGGGACTGCTAGATTAAATGGTAATCTACATTTATTTCTATGAGGACTCTCCATACTGATTTTCTACAGTGGTTGTACTAATTTGCAGTCCCACCAATAGTGAATAAGTGTTTCCTTCTCTGTGCTTCCACATTAGTATACATTGCTTTTTTTGTTTGTTTCTTTTTGTTGTTGTTGTTGTTATCTTATTTTTTAATAATGGCCATTATGACAGGGGTAAGGTGATCTCATTGTGATTTCGATTTGCATTTCCCTGATGACTAGTGATGTTGAATATTTTTCGTATATTTCTTGGCCATTTGTCTCTTCTTTTGAAAAACTTCTTTCCATGGTTTTTTCCTTTGGTTAATAGGATTGATTCGTTTGAGTTTTTTTGTAGATTCTGGTTATTAGCCCTTTGTTAGATAAATAATTTGTGAACACTTTTTTCCCATTCTGTAGGTGTGTATTTATTCCTTTTTTTTTTTTTTTTTTGTGAGACAGTCTTACTTTTTCACCCTGGGTAGAGTGCTGTGGCATCATAGCTCACAGCAACCTCATACTCTTGGGTTCAAGCAATACTCTGGCCTCAGCCACCAGAGTATCTGGGATTATAGGCACCTGCCATGATGCCTGGCTATTGTTTTTTTTTTTTTGGTAAGAGATGGGATCTTGCTCTTGCTCAGGCTGGTCTTGAACTCATAAACTCAAGCAATCCACCTGCCTCGGCCTCCTAGTGTCTATTTACTCTTGATTATTACCTCTGCTCTGTAGAAGCTTTTTAAATTTAATTAAGTTTTATTTATTTATTTTGTTATTGTTTCATTTGCCTTAGGGGTCTTAGTCACAAATTCTTTAGCTAGGCTGATGTCTAGAAGAGTCATTCCTACATTTCCTTCTAGAATTTTTATGATTTCATGTCTTATACTTTAGACTTATTTCCATCTTGAATTAATTTTTGTGTGTGGTGGGAATTAGGAGTCCTGTTTCCTCTTCTGTATGTGGCTGTTCAGTTTTCCCAGCACCATTTATTAAATAGAGTTTCCTTTCCATAATGTGTGGTGTTGTCTGTTTTGTTGAAGACTAGCTGGTTATAGTTAGATTATTTTATTTCTGGACTCTATTCTGTTGCGTTGGTCAGAATGGTCTACATTAGTATCGGGCTGTTTTGGTTACCATGGCCTTGTAGTATAATTTGAAGTTAAGTGATGTGATGCATTCTGATTTTTTTTCTTAAGATTGTTTTGGCTATTTGGAATCTTTTTAAAGTTCCAAATGAAGTTTAGAATTAATTTTTTTCTAAATCAGTGAAATATGACATTGTTATATTCATGGAAATTGCACACAATCTATAAATCACTGTATTAATGATATTGATTCTACCAACCCACAGCATGGGATATTTTTCCACTTGTTTGTGTCATCTATAATTTCTTTCATCTGTTTTCTTGTAGTTCTCCTTGTAGAAACTCTTATTTTCTTCAGAATTTTATATTCTTTGTAGCTATTGTAAATGGTATTGAGTTCTTGATTTGACTCTCAGGTTAAGGATTATTAATACATAGAAATGCTATTAATTTGTGTACATTGATTTTATAACCTGAAACTTTGCTGAATTTATCAATTCTGGGAGGCTTGTGGTGCAGTCTTCAGGGTTTCTAGATACAGGATCACATCATTAGCAAACAAGGATAGTTTGACCTCCTCTTTCCATATTTGGATGGCCTTTATTTCTTTCTCTTGCCTGATTGCTCTGGCTAGGATTTTGAGTACTATGCTGAGTAGAAGTGGTGACAGAGGGCACCCTTGTCTTGTTCCAGTTCTTAGGAAGAATGTTTTCAACTTTTCCCCATTTAGTATAATGTTGGCTATATGTTTGTCATCTGTAGTTTTTATGATTTTGAGGTATGTTTCTTCTATGCTTAGTTTGTAGAGGATTTTTATCATAAAGTGGGCTGGATTTTGTCAGATACTTTTTCTGCATCTATTGAGATGATAATATGGTCTTTGTTTTTGTTTCTGTTTATGTAGTGTATCATGTTTGTTGATTTGCTTTTGTTGAACCATCTTTGCATTCCTCAGATGAAACACATTTGATGATGGTAAATTATCTTTCTGACATGCTGTTGAATTTGGTTTGCTAGTATTTTATTGAAGATTTTTACATCTATGTTCATAAGGGATATTGGTCTGTAGTTTTCTTTTTATGTTGTGTCATTTTCTATTTTTTTTTTTTTTTAAATCAAGGTAATACTGACTTCATAGAACAAGTTAGGGATAATTCCCTCCTTCTTGATGTTATGGATTAATTTCTTTTTATTTATATATTTATTTATTTATTTATTTTTTATTGTTAAATCATAGCTGTGTACATTAGTGCAATTAAGGGGTACAATGTGCTGGTTTCATATACAATCTGAAATATTCTCATCTAACTGTTCAACGTAGCCTTCATGGCATCTTCTTAGTTATTGTATGTAGACATTTGTATTCTGCATTTAGTAGGTTTTGCCTGTATCCATTCTAAGATGCACCGTAGGTGTGGCCCCACCCAGTACTCTCCCTCCACCCTAACCTCCCCCTCCCTTCCCCTCCCTTGGCCCTTTCCCCATATTCTTGGGCTATAGTTGGGTTATAGCCTTCATATGAAAGCTATAAATTAGCTTCATAGTAGGGCTGAATACATTGGATACTTTTTCTTCCATTCTTGAGATGCTTTGCTAAGAAGAATATGTTCCAGCTCCATCCATGTAAACATGAAAGAGGTAAAGTCTCCATCTTTCTTTAAGGCTGCATAATATTCCATGGTATACATGTACCACAATTTGCTAGTCCATTCGTTGGTCAGTGGGCACTTGGGCTTCTTCCATGACTTAGCGATTATGAATTGGGCTGCAATAAACATTCTGGTACAGATGTCTTTGTTATATTGTGATTTTTGGTCTTCTGGGTATAAACCTAGTAAAGGAATTATAGGATCGAATGGCAGGTCTATTTTTAGATCTCTCAGTATTCTCCAATCATCCTTCCAAAAGGAACGTATTAGTGTGCATTCCCACCAGTAGTGTAGAAGTGTGCCCTTTTCTCCACATCCATGCCAACATCTCTGGATTTGGGATTTTGTTATGTGGGCTACTCTTGCTGGGGTTAGGTGATATCTCAAAGTAGTTTTGATTTGCATTTCTCTGATGATTAAGGATGATGAGCTTTTTTTCGTATGTTTATAGATTGTGCATCTGTCTTCTTTAGAGAAGTTTCTCTTCGAGTCCTTTGCCCACCCTGAGATGGGATTGCTTGTTCTTTCCTTGCTAATACGTTTGAGTTCTCTGTGGTACTGCTTCAATTGCCTGGGGAGTCCTCCTCATAAAATATTCACCCAGGCCAATTCCTTCAAGAGTTTTCCCTGCACTTTCTTCAAGTATTTTTATAGTTTCATGTCATAAGTTTAAATCTTTTATCCAGTGAGAGTCTATCTTAGTTAATGGTTTCCATTAACATGGAATATATTTTCCATCCCTTTACCTTAACTTTGTGCAAGTTCTTTTATTTATTTAATTTATTTATTTATTAATTTTTTTTTTGGCCAGGGCTGAGTTTGAATCCACCACCTCCGGCATATGGAACCGGTGCCCTACCCCTTTGAGCCACAGGTGCCGCCCCAACTTTGTGCAAGTTCTTGTGAGATATATGTGTTTCTTGGAGGCAGCTCATACTTGGCTTATGTTTTTTTTAATACACTCACTCAATCTTTGTTTTTTAAGTGGGGGAATTAACACTGCTCATGTTCAGTGTTAGTACTGATTTGTGGGATACTGTTCTGTTCATCATGTTAGATGATAGCTTGCTATTTTGTTTCCCTTCTTGTGCTAGTGTTTATAAGAGCTATGAGCTTTAACTTTTGGGTATTTTTACACTGGTGGGTATCTATTATGCTCTTCCATGTACAATGCACTTTTGAGAATTTCTTGTAGGGCAGGCCTAATAGTGACAAATTACCTTAGTGTTTGCTTGTCTGAAGAAGTCATATACGTATGACACTTAATTTTTCAGGATATAAAATTCTTGACTGGCAGTTGTTCTGTTTAAAAAAACTGAAAATAGAACCCCAATGCCTTCTGGCTTAAAAGGTCTCTACTGAGAAGTCTACTGTTAGTCTGATGGGTTTTATTTTACTACTTTTTTTTTTTTTTTTGAGACAGAATCTCACTATGTCACCCTCGGTACAGTGCTGTGGCATCACTGCTCATAGCAACCTCAAACTCTTGGGCTTAAGCGATTCTCTTGCCTCAGCCTCCCAAGTAGCTAGGACTACAGGCACCCACCACAATGCCTGGCTATTTTGTTGTTGTTGTTGTTGTTGTTGTTCTTGTTGCAGTTGTCATTGTTGTTTAGCTGACCTGGGCCAGGATTGAACCCACCAGTGTTGGTGTATGTGGCTGGTGCCATAACCACTGTGCTATAGGTGCTGAACCTATTTTACTACTTTCATTTTGCAGTTGTAGAATTTTCTCCTTCATTTTAATTTTGGCCATGTTGATGATAATGTATCTTAGAGATGTTCTATTTGCTAAAAATCATCCCAGTTTTTCATGAACATGGATACCTGAATCTGAATGGTACCTGGATATCTGAATCTCTGGTAAAGGTTTCCTCATAATTTCTTCAAATTAGTTCGTTAGTTTTCCATGCCTTTTTCCCCCCTTCTTCTTCCTCAGGGATGCCTATAATTTGTACATTTGCTTGTTCCACACAGTCCTCTATTTCTCTGAGTGATTGTTCATTCTTATTCTTTTTTCTGCATCTTTGACTTTCTTGGTTTGTTCAAAAGCCTTGTATTCAAGGGCTGAGATTCTTTCTTCTGTTGGATATAGCCTGCTGTTGCAGATTTCTGCTGTAATTTGAAGTTCCCTAAATAACTAATTTCTTTAATTTTTTTTATATTCTCCTTTCTTATGTTGTCTAGCTCTTTAGCAATTTTTTACATTGATGCCTGGAAAATTTGGGTTTTTCTTTTTTTTTTTTGTGCTGGATTTCAACTTTTTATTTTATCCCATTCATCTCATTTGCCATTCATATTCTGAATCCTATTTCTGATATTTCAAGTTTCCTTTTTTTTTTTTGCAGTTTTGGTCAAGGCTGGGTTTGAACCTGCCACCTCCAGTATATGGGGCCAGCGCCCTACTCCTTTGAGCCACAGGCACTGCCCTCAACAGTTTCCTTTTGATTGGGATTTGCTGCTGTAGATCTACTGTGATCCTTTGGAGATGCTGAACTATGTTGTTTTTCATTGTTCCAGAGCTCTTTTGCTGGTTTCCTCTTATATGAAACCTATTCTTTCAGCTTCATGCAGATGGATTTGTGAATCACCTGTTCTCTTTTGCTGGGAACTCTCTTACTTAGAAGATGGAGAGGTGCTTTTGTGACCTACTCCATAATATTAACTTGGCAGGAGAGGAGCAGATGCACTTGGAGCCTGCTCTCTCTGCTCCCTCCATGGCCTGGTTGAAGTGACGCAGAGGCAGCTGCAAAAATGGTGAGCCCTGTGTAGATAAAGTGAAAGATACTGAAAAGGTAAAGACAGATACAAGAAAACTATAAAACTGTTGGGAATGACAGATCTCCCAGGAAATAATTAAGTATAAAGTCAAAAAAGAGAGGACAAAGAAAGATTTAAAAAGATAGGAACAAAGTGTCCCAGAAGAAATATCATCAACAATTTCAGAGGGTAGAAAGCCAAATATGTGGAAATCAAAGTTTAAGATAAGGCAAGAATCAGAAAGCAAGTGTGAAACTCAGAATAGAATGAAACCAAAGGGGCCAGGCACGGTGGCTCACGCCTGCAATCCCAGCACTCTCCGAGGCCCAGGCAGATAGATTGCTTGAGCTGACAAGTTTGAGAACAACTTGAGCAAGAGCGAGACCCTGTTCTCGCCTCTTGTCCTTCTCCATGTGTGACTGTCTCCCCTAAGTACCTTCCGATCTTACTGAGTGAATATTCTGTCACCTACTCTATCACTCTGATTATCCCCTGTTATTTATTCTCTGATAAATCACTGTGTTCTCTCCAAGAATGCCCATCCACAGGTGAACATCCATCTGCAACTTTTAATCTCTCCTTCACAGCAGTGCACATGAGCTGCCTTTAGTCTAACATCTTGCCCAGAATCTTTTATGTGGTGTTCATGTGTATATTATGAGCCTTTCAAATAGTAACTTATTTAATCTTCCAGACAAATACATGAGATATTTTTGGCTCCATTTATAAAAAAAGAAATGTAGGCATAACTTGCCCAAGACTAGAGAGCCCGTAAAAACAGAACCAACGTTAAAGGTCAAGTAGTCTGTGTAAACATCAAGTTACCATATGACCTAATAATTTCATTCCTAAGTACATATACCAAAGATAAATGAAAACATATGTGAACACAAAATTTCTATGCTAATTTCACAGCAGCATTATTCATAACAGCCAAAAGGTAGAAATAACCCCCCAATCCAGATGAATAGATAAGTAAAATGCAGTATATACACACAATGGAATATTTTTCATCCATGAAAACAATGAAGTGGTCATATATGCTACTATATGAATGAACCTTGAGAATATGTCAAATGAAGGAAGCCAGTCACAAAAGACCACCTATTGTGTGATTCCATTCATAGAAAATGTTCAAAATGAACAAATTTATAGAAACAAGAAGGATGTTGGAATTAGTCCTTGTTTAATATTGGGGAAATGAGACATAGGGGAGGTGATAGCTAAGGGGGTAACAGGATCTCATAAAAATCAAAATTCTGGGTTCTCAGCCCTTGGGGTGGGTCATCTTTCTTGAATACAGAAGCCTCCTGTGTATACTTATACACAGCAGAGTCAGGTAAAAAGGATTCTTAAAGTAAAATGAAAGTAAAGTAAAATTTTGATAGATGCAGAATTCTAGGTTTGTGAGATTTTTCTTCCAACACGTTAAAAATGCCATTCAACTTTCTCCTTATTTTGTGGTTACTGATCCTATGCCCAATGCCATTCTTATCCTCAGTCCACTACAAATAAAGAAGTCTTTTTTTTTTTTTTTCCTTTCCATTTTTTCTCTGGCTTCTTTCAGTTTTCTCTTATTTTTTGATTTTATGCAGTTTAACTATGTTTACTTAGCTACAGGGTTTTCCTTTTATATTCATCCTTTTTGGGCCTCTCTGACCTTTTGAAATATGTGATGTATTGCATGTCATTCATTTTGTGACTAATTTTGGAAACTCTTCAGTCATTAATAGCTCTTAAACTTTTTATGTTTTCTATCTCTTCTGGTGTTTCAATTATGCATGTCATATATTTGTAATTGCCTCAAAATTCTTCGATTTTTAGAAAAAAATATTTTTAATTTCTTTTTGTCTTTGCATTTTAGTGTTGGGAGTTGTTGTAGCATATATTACAGTTCACTGATTACTTCCTCAGCTGTGTCAGTGTATTTACTGATATAAAAATCATGCAAAATTTGTTACAGTATTTTTAACTTCTAGCATTTCTTTATACTCTTTCTTATAGGTTATATGTTTCTGCTTATAGATTTTATGTTTTATGTTGTCTACTTCTTTTCCATTATAGTCATAAGCATATTAATCCTAGTTGTTTTAATTTATCTAAAAATTTCAAAATCTCTGCCATTTCTGAGTTTAGTTCTAAAGTTCTTTCTCTTTATATTGTGTTTATTTTGGGGGGGATGGAGAGGTCTTTTATTATGCATTTTAATTTTTTGTTAAGATACAAACATACATACTTAGTAAAAAAAATGGCATAAATTGTCCTTGAGACTAGGGTTTTATATTTATTTGGCTAGGAATTTGACTATGCTCACGGTTTGCTATAGCTGTTGATTTTAGAGAATAAACGTTTTGCAGTGTTCATGTTTCATTCTCCTCTGTTGATCTTGGGTTTACACAGAGAATTCTTTATCTGTAAGGTCTGAGATACATGGGTCTTTTATTTGTTATCCACTGTTATTTTACAGAAATGCTACTGATGTGGTGATAATGTCTGGGAGAGAGGGAAATAGTCTATAGTACTATGATTTTCTGGGCCTTTAGCTATTGTCTTCTTGAATGCTTCCTCACACTGCTAAGTTATATAGGAAGGTCAAAGAAGCCTGCATTTTATTAATTCCCTTCCCTATCATGGAAAGCTAGAGGGGGATAGAGGCGAGTATTTCCCTTTTCCAGATGAGATAAGCTCTACTAAATTAGTTCTTGCTGGGAAAAGACCTTGGTAAGAACAGAATACTTCAGCCATGTTTCCTAATGCCTATCTTTTCCCTTCTTCTGCCAGTTACACGAGGGGATTTGTTCAATGTTCACTATAAGAACAAGGTAGGACTCCCAGAAGTAAATCTATTGAGATTACGTAAATGATATCTAATAATCTGTTTCCGTTGTAACTTTCAAGCTTCTCCACTCAGAGCCTCCTGTGATTCGTCTACCACATTTTTGGCTATTTCCCCATAGCAATTGCTCTGGGGGTGGTTTCTCCTGTGAGGCTTCTACTCTGATAACCTGTGTTTCTCTGTATCCAACTGTCTCTTCGGTTTTGAAGGTAGCCATTTTCTCTGTGACCGCAATTCAATTCTTTTAAACATCTAAGAAAACCTGTTGCATTTCAGATTGCTCAGTAGTTTATGTGTGCATTCATGTGGGAAGTGAGTGATAATATCATAGTTCCTTACATGCTGGCCCAGAATGGAAAGTCTTACATGTGTTTTTCATAGTAGTTTCCCAAGTAAATTGAATCAAATTCATTTTGAAATAAAAGTATGTATTTTATTTAACTATGTGTTGAATATATGAAATTAAAACCAATCTTCCTATTCTTCATTCTTTTTCAAATGATTATGATGTATTGTCAGCTAAAACATTGTTAGCGAAATAACAAAGGCAATCGATGTATCATTCTTCTTTTTATCAAGGTATACATTCACATATAGATTTTAATCTCAAAACAGGTAATAAAGAGGTATCAAATTAAATTTTATCGGAGAAAATAAAATAAAAGTACAATGAAACCTGGCTTATGAACACACTATGATAAATGGATGTGGAACAGGTTATAAGAGGTCTCGGCATCTATGATTATTCTTGTATCCCTCCCTTTCTACAGAAAAGGTATTCCATTCTCTCATTGCTATTGAATGTCACAGAGAAAGCTAGGATAAGGTGTCAGGGTAAGATTCCAAGACAGATCCATCACATTGCTGCTCTGTTGAACTAAGTTAATCTTTCAAAAGTGGTCAATAAAACTCCAAACTTAATTTCTCATGGAAATAAAGTTAAAGTTCTAAGAAAAGTGTCAGGTAAGTAAATGGAGCCCGCGTACTTGAAAACTGAAAATCAAAACCATTTATTTTTCTTGCCTTTGTAAAAAAAAAAAAAAAAATCTCACCATTCTTTCTAAAACTAGCCAACAAATAGGTGTGAAGAAAGGTCTCCTGCTGACCCTTTACTAATAAGTACAGAATGAATTGGAGGCTTATAATAAGAGGGTTGGCCTTGCCTAAGTGAACTTTTAAAAATCATTATGGCACTTGTCTCTTGGATGATAATAGTCTCAGGTTGTAAATAAACCTGTCATCATTAGCAGAGCCTGCTTTATCTTACGTGGGTGTCATGTGAATAGCTATCAATCAGAAATGGTAATTTGAAAAGTCATACACCATCTATGTAACCCTATTTTCTGAGAAAAGCATTTAGTTCTTTGGGTCTCAGTTCCAAAGCTCTAAAACAACTTTTATCTGGAAACTTAATTACACCTATGGCAATAATAATAATGCAAAAAAGTGCCCACAATTGAACATTTCTCAATAAGTTAGTTCTCCTGGTTTGCTTTTCATATTCATCCACCAGATGGTGCTACTTCCTAACATATTCTAAACACATTGACACCTTCACAAGGAAATATTTATAGTAAGTTTTAAATATCCTATGTTAGTAATCTAATTTCCAAACTCTTATTACTCAAGACTCTGTAATGCAATAGGAATTTTATAATTGGAAACCTGTCAATGGTAGTTGAAAAACTTGTTGCACATGTTGAGATATTTACCCTTTAAGTCACTCGTGTATTTAAACCAGAGGCAGGGCCAGGAAATGACAGATGTGCTGTGGCTATGGAAACTGTGCAATTACCAGAGCCACCACCCTTCTACTTTGTTTGCTGCCTTCTTCTCAACAAGAGAAAGAGCAGATTTTCTCCTTCATTCCATAAACATGGACTTCATTAAAAAAAAAAAAAAAAAAAGGAAAAGATTGTCTACAATGACCTTAGAAGTCTAATTTGCCTTTAATAAATATAAAAATCTTGCAATATTCTTTTCAAACCACAAAATGTAAGTCCATCTCTAAAAAAAGAATAGCAATATTTATCATGAAATGAAAGCAAGCCTGGAAAAGAAAGAGTTGAAATAGGAGGGGACGGGTGGCTGAGTGTGTGGATCGTGTTCTTGGGGCTGTGATAGAGACAGATCAAAGGTTTCATTTGCTTCCTGCCCCCTTACCTTTCCTGGCCCCATGCCATTTGGGTCCTTAGGATAAGTTCTGATCAGTAGGATACTAGTGGACATAAGTGTGTCATTTCCAGGCTGAAGAAGTGAAAAGCCCATGCAAATTTCTCACCTTTCTCTTTTCTCCTAACAGTGTAATACCTGAGGAAGCTGCCTGTGCAGGATGGGCAAGGACAGAGGGTGGCAGTTCCATTAGCTTAGGGGCTCTGAGTGACTGTGGAGCAGAAAGTTCTTTCAACTTATGTGGTAGATGTAAATGTGAACAAGAAACAAAATTTCTCTATCTCATGCTATGGAGATTTCAGGGCTGTTTGTAAGCCTTGAGAATAAGCCCAGAAGAACACTAGCGTTCCCTTTACAACATTGTGCAGCCCTCTTACATCATTCCTCATGAATATGTTACCTGACTCTGTTCTGATTATTTGCCTTTGCAGCTTCTGTTAGGGTGTAGATTTGAAGTCAATCTACACTCATCCCATATTGTTTGAATCCTTGATTTTCAGTTTTTGACCGGGGCTGGGTTTGAACCCACCACCTCCAGCATATGGGGCCGGAGCCCTACTCCTTTGAGCCACAGGCACTGCCCTGAATCTTTGATTTTCATTTTCCTCTCTTCCCAAGGATTAACTATAAAATTTTAAGAAAAATGGCATTTTTGCATGAGGTTTGTAGACAGAACTAGTTGGAGCCCAGCAAAATCATTCTATAATCTGTGTTACATAGCCTTCATAAGCATCAGTTTCACCATCTCTGAAATGGGAGCAACATAGCATCTATAGGATAAGTTCAAGGTGAGAACTAATCAAGTCAGATAATGAATGCATTTTGAGTAATATTCTGAATATTAATATGATTGTTTATTGTCTTTCTGAGCTCATGACTTTAACCTTGGTTTTAAGAAAGCTCCCATCTATATCAGATAAATTTAAAACTTGTTATATGAGGAATGCAAATAGAAAGAATAAATTAAAACCCTGCTTTTGACATATACATTTAGATTGTGCAGCAAGACAGTAGCTCTGTAAGCTTGGAGATCTCAGCAAAGCAGTTCTCCAGTGATGGGAAGATGTCACCCTTTCTGCCTATGATCACAAGGCCCTACACAAAGTAAAACTCACTCCTTTTTTTAAGAGTTATGGGAAGAAGAGGAGAATGAGAGAAACAGGCGTCTTTTTGTATTTTTTCCTCTTTGGGTTTTACCTCCAGCTTCGAGCTGAACATTCTTTAATTAAGAAATCTTGGAGAGTGGAGAGGTATACTCTTTCACCCTTCTACTCAGTATTTGAGACTCTGGGAGGATGCAAACTTGCTGACTGTCATAACAAAATCTGAAGAATAGTCACATAAAAATGCACTCTGGTCTGGAGATTTAACTTTCCTGAGCTGCCTTTGATGCAATGTGATATAGCCAGAACTCAAGTCACAGAACATCCAGCTCAGCTTCCCAGAGGGAGTCCCCATAGCAGAACAAGAAGGCTAGTGACAATTATTTTACAAAAGGCTTGGACCAAATGGGAGGCACAGCCAAACCTAGAACTGTTAGCTGGACCAGTCACAGATAACATGGGGCCTAGATGGCCAGGGATCATTACCAGGCCATCCCTCAGGCCAAAAAAACAGGTCATGGTTTACCCAAGCCTTATACTTCAGCCTTAAATACCACCAGGGTAAAGTAACACCCAGGTGGATAACAAATGTTGCACTAGAAACGCAAAGACACAAAGGGTGTTAAGTTCAAGATCCTTCACTCTTTCTTGCTGCTGTAAGGTTGGATAACCTGCCTCACCTGCCCCACATGAAAGGACACCAACCTTTGGAAGAGAGGGAGAAGAATGCTGGAGACCATTCAATGCTGGAGAAGAGTGCTGGAGCACTTCATTCTACAGAAAGGAACATTATAACATTTTAAATATTACATCGGATTAAATTTAAACAGAATTGAACAATTTCATTAATTTTTTCCTACCCAGCTGTTGGGGATTCAAGTTGAAGGCCAGTGTGGTTGTAGACAAAATTAAGAAATTAACATTTTATGCATATATGAATTCTAATATGACTAAAATTTAATATGACCCTGTTATACATGTGAAGTAATAACCACAGTTCCTTTCACATCATTAGTGCTTAATAAATGTTAATATTAGAGGCGGAGCAAGATGGCAGCCGAGTAACAGCTTCCTTGCATCTGGGCACCGTGAATCTGGGGATATAGGACTCCAGGCGTCTCTGGCTGGTGGGATCTGCCTATCATGACCCCTGAGAGGATACAGGGAGTTAGCGAGAGACTTCTGGACCCCAAGAGGAGGACTAAAACAGTGGAAAACTGGCAAGTGGTCGCGTGTGTTCAATCCGTCTAAACCCGCCCGCAACTTCCACAGGCACAAGAAATTAAAGAGCAAGAGGAAGTGAAAGGAAAATTAGGGCAAGGAAACAGATAAAAGAAATCACTCAAGAGGAAGAATCAGCAGAAAACTCCAGGCAACATGAAGAACCAGTCCAGAACAACCCCGCCAAGGGACCATGAGGTAACTACTGCAGAGGATTCCACCTATACAGAAATGTTAGGAATGACAGAAAGGGAATTTAGAATACACATGTTGAAAACAATGAAAGAAATAATGGAAACAATGAAGGAAACTGCTAATAAAGTGGAAAATAACCAAAAGGAAATCCAAAAACAGAATCAAATAAGAGATGAACGATATGAAGAATATAAAAAGGATATAGCAGAGCTGAAGGAAATGAAACAGTCAATCAGGGAACTTAAAGACGCAATGGAAAGTATCAGCAACAGGTTAGACCATGCAGAAGAAAGAATTTCAGAGGTAGAAGACAAAGTTTTTGAGATAACTCAGATAGTAAAAGAGGCAGAAAAGAAGAGAGAGAAAGCAGAACGTTCACTGTCAGAATTATGGGACTTTATGAAGCGTTCCAACATACGAGTTATAGGAATTCCAGAAGGGAAAGAAGAATGCCCCAGAGGAATGGAAGCCATACTAGAGAATATTATAAAAGAAAGTTTCCCAAATATCACCAAAGATTCTGACACACTGCTTTCAGAGGGCTATCGGACCCCAGGTCGCCTCAACTCTAACCGAGCTTCTCCAAGACACATTGTGAAGAACCTGTCCAAAGTCAAGACAAAAGAAAAGATTCTGCAAGCTGCCAGGAGTAAGCACCAGTTCACCTACAGGGGCAAATCCATCAGAGTGACCGCAGACTTCTCTAATGAAACTTTCCAAGCAAGAAGACAATGGTCATCTACCTTTAATCTACTTAAACAGAACAATTTCCAGCCCAGAATTCTGTACCCTGCTAAGCTAAGCTTCAAAATTGATGGAGAAATCAAATCATTTACGGACATACAAACATTGAGGAAATTTGCCACAAAAAGACCAGCTCTACAGGAAATACTTCAACCTGTTCTGCACACTGACCACCAGAATGGATCAGCAGCAAAGTAAGAACTCAGAAATTAAAGGACAGAACCAAACCTCCACACTGATGCAAAAGATAAAACTAAGCAATGGACTCTTACAAAATAAGACGAATAGAATACTACCACACTTATCAATTATCTCAATAAATGTTAATGGCTTGAATTCCCCACTGAAGAGACATAGATTGGTTGACTAGATTAAAAAACACAAGCCATCCATTTGCTGTCTGCAAGAAACACACCTGGCTTCAAAAGACAAATTAAAGCTCCGAGTCAAGGGTTGGAAGACAATTTTTCAGGCAAATGGAATTCAGAAGAAAAGAGGAGTTGCAATCTTATTTTCAGATACATGTGGATTTAAAGCAACTAAAGTCAAAAAAGACAAAGATGGTCACTTTATATTGGTCAAGGGAAAAATACAACAAGAAGACATTTCAATTCTAAATATCTATGCACCCAATTTAAATGCTCCCAGATTCTTGAAACAGACCTTACTCAGTCTGAGCAATATGATATCTGATAATACCATAATAACAGGGGACCTTAACACTCCTCTTACAGAGCTGGACAGATCCTGTAAACAGAAATTAAACAAGGATATAAGAGACTTAAATGAGACCCTAGAACAACTGTGCTTGATAGACGCATATAGAACACTCCATCCCAAAGATAAAGAATATACATTCTTCTCATCACCCCATGGAACATTCTCCAAAATTGATCATATCCTGGGACACAAAACAAATATCAACAGAATCAAAAGAATTGAAATTTTACCTTGTATCTTCTCAGACCATAAGGCACTAAAGGTGGAGCTCAACTCTAACAAAAATGCTCTACCCCACCCAAAGGCATGGAAACTAAACAATCTTCTGTTGAATAACAGATGGGTGCAGGAAGAAATAAAACAGGAAATCATTAACTTCCTTGAGCATAACAACAATGAAGACACAAGCTACCAAAACCTGTGGGATACTGCAAAAGCAGTTTTGAGAGGAAAATTCATCGCTTTAGATGCCTACATTCGAAAAACAGAAAGAGAGCACATCAACAATCTCACAAGAGATCTTATGGAATTGGAAAAAGAAGAACAATCTAAGCCTAAACTCAGAAGAAAAGAAATATCCAAAATCAAATCAGAGATCAATGAAATTGAAAACAAAAGAATCATTCAGAAAATTAATGAAACAAGGAGTTGGTTTTTTGAAAAAATAAATAAAATAGATAAACCATTGGCCAGACTAACGAGGAATAGAAAAGTAAAATCTCTAGTAACCTCAATCAGAAATGATAAAGGGGAAATAACAACTGATCCCACAGAGATCATCTCTGAATACTACCAGAAACTCTATGCCCAGACATTTGACAATGTGAAAGAAATGGATCAATATTTGGAATCACACCCTCTCCCTGGACTCAGCCAGGAAGAAATAGAGCTCCTGAACAGACCAATTTCAAGCACTGAGATCAAAGAAACAATAAAAAATCTTCCACCCAAAAAATGCCCTGGTCCAGATGGCTTCACTCCAGAATTCTATCAAACCTTCAAGGAAGACCTTATTCCTGTACTGCAGAAATTATTCCAAAAAACTGAGGAAGAAGGAATCTTCCCCAACACATTCTATGAAGCAAACATCACCCTGATACCAAAACCAGGAAAAGACCCAAACAAAAAGGAGAATTTCAGACCAATCTCACTCATGAATATAGACGCAAAAATTCTCAACAAAATCCTAGCCAATCGATTACAGCTTATCATCAAAAAAGTCATTCATCATGATCAAGTAGGCTTCATCCCAGGGATGCAAGGCTGGTTTAACATACGCAAGTCTATAAACGTTATCCACCATATTAACAGAGGCAAAAATAAAGATCACATGATCCTCTCAATAGATGCAGAAAAAGCATTTGATAAAATCCAGCATCCTTTTCTAATTAGAGCACTGAAGAGTATAGGCATAGGTGGCACATTTCTAAAACTGATTGAAGCTATCAATGACAAACCCACAGCCAATATTTTACTGAATGGAGTAAAACTGAAAGCTTTTCCTCTTAGAACTGGAACCAGACAAGGTTGTCCTCTGTCACCTTTACTATTCAACATAGTGCTGGAAGTTCTAGCCAATACAATTAGGCAAGACAAGGAAATAAAGGGAATCCAAATGGGAGCAGAGGAGGTCAAACTCTCCCTCTTTGCTGACGACATGATCTTGTACTTAGAGAACCCCAAAGACTCAACCACAAGACTCCTAGAAGTCATCAAAAAATACAGTAATGTTTCAGGATATAAAATCAATGTCCACAAGTCAGTAGCCTTTGTGTACACCAATAACAGTCAAGATGAGAAGCTAATTAAGGACACAACTCCCTTCACCATAGTCTCAAAGAAAGTGAAATACCTAGGAATATACCTAACGAAGGAGGTGAAGGACCTCTATAAAGAAAACTATGAAATCCTCAGAAAGGAAATAGCAGAGGATATTAACAAATGGAAGAACATACCATGCTCATGGATGGGAAGAATCAACATTGTTAAAATGTCTATACTTCCCAAAGCAATCTACCTATTCAATGCCATTCCTATCAAAATACCAACATCGTACTGTCAAGATTTGGAAAAAATGATTCTGCGTTTTGTATGGAACCGGAAAAAACCCCGTATAGCTAAGGCAGTTCTCTGTAACAAAAATAAAGCTGGGGGCATCAGCATACCAGATTTTAGTCTGTACTACAAAGCCATAGTGCTCAAGACAGCATGGTACTGGCACAAAAACAGAGACATAGACACTTGGAATCGAATTGAAAACCAAGAAATGAAACTAACATTTTACAACCACCTAATCTTTGATAAACCAAACAAGAACATACCTTGGGGGAAAGACTCCCTATTCAATAAATGGTGTTGGGAGAACTGGATGTCTACATGTAAAAGACTGAAACTGGACCCACACCTTTCCCCACTCACAAAAATTGATTCCAGATGGATAAAGGACTTAAATTTAAGGCATGAAACAATAAAAATCCTCCAAGAAAGCATAGGAAAAACACTGGAAGATATTGGCCTGGGGAAAGACTTCATGAAGAAGACTGCCATGGCAATTGCAACAACAACAAAAATAAACAAATGGGACTTCATTAAACTGAAAAGCTTCTGTACAGCTATGGAGACAATAACCAAAGCAAAGAGACAACCTACACAATGGGAAAGGATATTTGCATATTTTCAATCAGACAAAAGCTTGATAACTAGGATCTATAGAGAACTCAAATTAATCCACATGAAAAAAGCCAACAATCCCTTATATCAATGGGCAAGAGACATGAATAGAACTTTCTCTAAAGACGACAGACGAATGGCTAACAAACACATGAAAAAATGTTCATCATCTGTATATATTAGAGAAATGCAAATCAAAACAACCCTGAGATATCATCTAACCCCAGTGAGAATGGCCCACATCACAAAATCTCAAAACTGCAGATGCTGGCGTGGATGTGGAGAGAAGGGAACACTTTTACACTGCTGGTGGGACTGCAAACTAGTACAACCTTTCTGGAAGGAAGTACGGAGAAACCTCAAAGCACTCAAGCTAGACCTCACATTTGATCCTGCAATCCCATTACTGGGCATCTACCCAGAAGGAAAAAAATCCTTTTATCACAAGGACACTTGTACTAGACTGTTTATTGCAGCTCAATTTACAATTGCCAAAATGTGGAAACAGCCTAAATGCCCACCAACCTAGGAATGGATTAACAAGCTGTGGTATATGTATACCATGGAATACTATTCAGCCATTAAAAAAAATGGAGACTTTACATCCTTCGTATTAACCTGGATGGACGTGGAAGACATTATTCTTAGTAAAGCATCACAAGAATGGAGAAGCATGAATCCTATGTACTCAATTTTGATATGAGGACAATTAATGACAATTATGGTTATGGGGGGGGAACAGAAAGAGGGAAGGAGGGAGGTGGGTGGGGCCTTGGTGTGTGTCACACTTTATGGGGGCAAGACATGATTGCAAGAGGGACTTTACCTAACAATTGCAATCAGTGTAACCTGGCTTATTGTACCCTCAATGAATCCCCAACAATAAAAAAAAATAATAATAAATAAATGTTAATATTAATTTAGAACTTCTAGAATATATGACATCCCCTCTTGGATAGTTAAGAAGCATATCAAATTTAATATGTAGAATAAAGAACTCTTGCTTACCTACAATTCCACTTTATCTTTTCCCTGTCTTTTTGGTTTCAATAAATGCCCTCACCATTCAGTCTATTTCCTTTGTTTCTGAATTTTCCCTTTTGATCCGACAGGAAATTTTGTTGGCTATGTTACAAAATGCATTTAATCTATTCCTTCTCTCCATCTCCATTATCTCAACTTAATCAAAACCAACTGTCCCCCCATCCATTGTGTTTTTCATCCAGAAACCTCAAAAACACTAAAGAAACCATCTTTTGAGCCCTGCTTTAGACTCCCTGATGACTTTCTATTTCTTTTAGAATAAAAATTTCAACTCGTTGCCTTCCTCTAGAAAGCCCTGTGTGATTTTCTGTCGGATGGCCTGACATCGTCTTCTACCACTCCCTTCGTCCCTCCCAGGGCTCAAACCACACAGGCCTCCTGGGTATTTCTTCTGCACGTGCTCTGTGTCTGGAATTCTCTTCTTCCATCTTTGCTCAACTCAGACATCATCATACAAAGGATTTTCTGACTACCCTCATTATTCTTCATCAAATGTTTGTCTCCATCATAACATTTTTTTTGTTGTTGTTTGTTTTTGGCCGGGGCTAGGTTTGAACCCGCCACCTCCGGCATATGGGACCAGCACCCTACTCCTTGAGCCACAGGTGCCGCCCTCCATCATAACATTTATAACCATCTAGAACTGTTTTGAGTTTCTAAAATTCTTCTTACCTGTTTATTATCAGGTTCTCCCAGTGGTCTGTAAGCTCTGTGGGGGCAGGAATCTTGCGTATTCTAGGTTGTATTCCAATCATCTAGAATCCTAAGAGGAAAGAAGGAAAAATGGCAAGATGGGGGGAATAAATGAAGGCTGTCAAGTTCAAACCATTAATGAAACTCATGATGCTGAATGTGACATATCTCAACCAATTTTCTGCCATACAGATTAATAATAGTCTACTATTTGTAATGAGATTAGTACTTATCTACTTTTTATGAACATTGCATACTCTAAACCAATTTTATAAGGAATTTTACAAAACTTGGTTATTAAAGAGTTTTACCAATTTGAAACAGAATTGCATCAGATAGTAGGAATATTCATCAAGTATTTGTAGCTTTCTCCCTTCAAGTAAATGGTAGAGTTATATTTTCTGGTCCGTTTTTTGGTTGGGTAGGGCCAGATGTCTACTTCAGTTAATGAGGGAGGTGTGATAAGTTGTGTGTGTCCCTTCCAGGCTGGAGAATATAATTACTGGCACAAAGCCTCTCAAAGTTTTCTTTCCTTCTGATACCAGGTGACATTGTCGTCATGTTGCTATTTCCTATTATTTGTTGTTTAGATGTTAAGCATTCTCCCCAACTATTTATTAAATATTGATGACTTCATATTACTTGTTTCCTTTTGTAAAAGCCATTACTTTAACATATCTTGAAATCATTTAATGAAAAGAAATAAAAAAACAGAAAACACATCTTGAAACCTATTTCACCAACTGTTTGTCATTTATTCAGTTATTCCACAAACATCTACATCCTAGGCATTCTTTTACATGCTTAAGATATGTCAGTAAGCAAAAGAGACAATGATCTATCATTTTGAAGCTTCCATTCTAGAGTTGTAGAGATGGACAATAAATATATTACTGCTACTTAGGTCATCTATATAGGATGGTAGGCAGTAGTAAGTGTTATGGAAAAGAGAAAATGCAGAGCAGGGGAAGGGAGAATCAGAAGTCATCAGGGTAGGCCTCAGGGAGAGGTAGTGAGTGGAGTTCTGACTCTGGTAAGACTGAATTAGTTTTACAGGAAGGGATTAGTTCCCTTGACAGTGAGTAGTTTTAAACTGGTACACTACTCTGGTTTTGCCCCTTGGCACATGCCCATTTCCTGTTTGACCTTCTCTACTACATCAGAAAAGTCTTCACCAAAAGCCAAGGCCATGCACTTGGACTTCCCAGCCTGCACAATCATGAGTTAAATCTCCTTTCTTTATAAATTACCAGCCTCATGTATTCTGTTACAGCAAAACTGCATGAACCAAGACATTACCGTATTTGACACTTATTTTTAATTCTAAATAAATTATGTGTAATGTGATTGCTTTTTATTCATAGTACTCTCACTTTACTTTGTAGATTCAACAGCTTCTTAAATTTCTCTGAGAATATCACTTAGGTTTTTAAAAATTATTTCTGTTGTTATACATTTTATTCTATTCCATAACCTCTGGGATCCTTTGTTAATTTCTTTTCTTTTTATACTCTGGTCTATATCAAATGCTTGGTGATTTGGGGTCATTCATTTATATTTATGAAGGACAAGAGTAATTGAAAAATCTATCATAGGGATTCCACTCCTTCCCCCCACCCATCTGCATTTGTTTGGATATATTTACCCAATTGTATTCTTATATTAATGGGAGGATGAACTGCAGACTTTGTGAAAGAGGCTGTGACATTTTAACAAGTAAGATTCCATCTGGAGCATGTAAGTAGAAAACAGGCAGGAGCCCCATAATTATCAAAGTAAGGAGAAAATTATCATGGGAAAGGAGTATAATTCCCTCATGGGTTGAACAACCTTTCCTTTTTTATCCCTTCCATGCCCGCTGGGAAGACTCAGCCTTAGGGCCACATGTGGCCTTCTGGATCTTTGAGTGCAACCTGTTGACTGAATCCAAATTTTATGGAACAAATCCTGTACCCATTTTAGTTCTGCTTTTGTATTTGGTCTAACACACAAACTCTGAATCCTACCTAACAAGGATTTTATATTTGAATGTCTTAGGGCCAAGTGTTTCTACTAACGCTTGCCTTTTTTATACTCTGGCTGTTGAATAACCTAAGTGATTCTGCTGTACTTTGAAAGCAATATTGTAATTAATTGCTCTGATGATTTGTCCTTTATTCACTTCCATTTTGTGCATACTAGGGTTTCTCTTTCCAATGGAAGGAACAGCTCAGCTAGAGAAATTTTCTACTATGATTTTTTTCTTTTTTAATTAAAAAAAAATTCCTGACTTATTTAAGCTCAGCTGTTGTCAGGCTTTGAGTCATGTCACCCCTTCTTGTTTTCAGCTTTATATTGTATTTTTTTAATGACGTGCTGAAAATTACATCATAAATAAATACATACATGTGCTCAGTTCATCATCTTAAGCCATTAGTTCTAATAAATTCATGTTGTATTTACTCAGGTTGGCACCCAAGGCCCAATAACAGCCAATTATCCATTATCATCAGGAACAGCATATTTTATCTATTTTAAAAATAATACACATAGTAATATACAAAGCACTTGACCCCTTTTTTTGCTCTTTAATCTGGAAGTCTTACATATATAGTTTTCTTTAACTGCCTATTTTTCAACTAAAAACTCTATCAAAGCTTTCTTCTTTCTCATCTTAGTGAGTTTAAATTGGATATTTTCAGAAGGCAAAGGTCATGTATACCAAAATGCTTTTAACATAGTCTAACTTTGGTTGTGCATGTAAAGAGAATGAATGCAAGCCTCCTGTTTAACTTAGAGGACTGAGTCACTCCTGTAATAACATGTTGCTCTGAACTGTGACAGGGCATCCTTTGCCGCTTGACCACTGCTTTGCACCAGGTGACTAACGGACCAGCAGCAAACAAAAGGAAAGGTAAAATATACTTTTTTCCTGTTTGAAAAGTTTTAAAGATTGTTTTTAGAAATTAGAGAAGTTAGAAGAAAACTAATTTTAATTACTTGGAATACCCAATTTCTTTTTTAGCCTGCCTTACATTATTAACTTCTCAAATGCAGCAATTTTCAACATGTGATCTTGCTTTTATGAACCTAGAACCATAAAAACCACATCCGTCACTGATGGTTACAAGTTAAACCTCAGTTAACCTTTTATTATAAATTTATATTACTTTGATGATGCACTCAAGGCTTGTTTCTCCTTTACGTGCAGAGTTTCTCAGAAAGCAGCTTTTGCAGTATGTTGGATCATATAGCACAATTCTTAACTTGGGATAGCATCAAAATATCTATAAACAAGGTCAGTAAACTAATTAAAAATAAGCCATAGGGGTATGGGGCTTAATGAGTGAGCTACAACTTTGACTTTTTTATAATTGATAGCTATAAAGAATTCCTTAAGCTAACATAAATATTCTCCATTAGTGTATAGGCAAATTTATTTGATCAAGATTTTATTTGTGCATAATCTGTAATGAAATGTTTTTCATACTTCAAACCACAGTTATCATACCTACCATGGTGGGCAGTACTAGATATGATTATTTGGATCAAGTATTGCAGAGTTTTTAAAAAACATGCAACATTTGAAAGGGTTCAGAAAGCAGATAATAGGTCTGCATGCCATAGAGAGTGATTTAATGGAATTGGAGACTGGCAAGGGGAAGGGTGAGGGGGAAGATCAGATGAAAAATTATCTGTTGGGCACAATGTAGACTCTATTAAAAGATTTGACTTCTATGAAAGTCATCTATGTAACAACAACAACAACTCCCCCAACTTGTTTCTTTAAATCTACTAAAATAAAATTTGAAAACAAAGATACCAAATAAAATAGAAATTGGATAGATAAGACAATGAAATTTTTTCTAGTGTGCTGCTGATGGTAGCTGGCTCCACAGCAGGAGACTTTAGCTTTTACTCTTTCCTGCCTTCTTTACATTGCACTGAGACTTCCTTATTTTGTGCTATAAACACACCAGGGTACTCAGACAGAAGCCAAAGAAAGCAATCAGATTTGAAAGAGGATTTACAAAAGGAAAAAGTGTGAGAAAGAATAAAAAGAAATTAAAATAATGCCATAAAGACTGAAGAATAAAAAAACAAGGTTTGAAGGTGATCTTCATCAAAAAGGTAAAATAAAGTCAAATCGGAATCCTTAAGAAAATCTAAGAAAAAAGTTGTTAAAGTTTTATTGGTAATATATAATCTTGCTTTCCAAATTCTTTAAAATTAGATTGGATAGATTACCCAAACTAATATGGAATCAAGGAAATAAAACAGAACCATCTTTTTCATATCCACTTCCTTCAAATGCAATTATCTATTGTAACTAGAGTTTTGCAATGTTTAAATTACTCTACAGAATATTTATCTACTTGTAGTAAATAATGCACTGGTATGAGTCTCTGTATTTTATGGTACATAATAACACTAATCAGTTTCTTCAAGTCTGCTATTGTTTCTACTAAACAACTGCTAAGGCATTAGCTTTCCCTCAACAGAGAGAATAAACCAATCCGTAATTAGCTCTTAATAGCCAACTGTCACCAGAGCCTTAATTTGAAGCTCTGGCTGAGGTGGTCACTTCAATTAAAAAAAATTCTTATTATCTGAGAAGGGCTTTTTTCTTATTAGATACAGAAAAGCATACCATTTTCTCATATGGCATTGTAAAAATGATCTTGTAACAAAATCCAACTCTGATGTGGCTTTCTGTGGGAAGTCATGACTGATTCCTTATACTGTAGTCAGAATCAATTTGCATTTTCTTTGCTATATCCAAAGAACTTTCAAATTCCTTGCCACAGCAAAATATACAAAACACCAACAGACTTGCTTTCTAAAGAAATCTCAGCCACCCCTGGGCCAATTCTTTCACTTAGCCACTTAGTTCTCCTCCCTGGAAACAACCAATGTAACCATTCTTTGAACATCTTTCTAGAGATTGTTCAATAAGCAAATTACTTATATATGAGTGTGCGTATACATAATATATACCTTTCTAAGAAATATGATAACATTCTACACACATCTTTAAAAAAAACCAAAGCATATGTATAGACATTGTAAAACAAATATATATATTAAAGAACATTTTAATATCTCATGAATGTCCACATCAAAATGAAGAAGCAACCTTATTGTATTTTTTACAGTGCATAGTATTCCATTGTATAGAAGGCCATTCTTTACTTAGTCTTTCCCTGAAAGATAGACATTTGTTTCCACTCTTGGTAATTACAGTGTGGCAATAAATTTTGTGTATTGGTATTTCAGATAGAAAATTCCAATCTTTTCCCACTAGGAATGTACCCTTTCTTAATGGCAAATAATTAAGAACATTTCATCTTACTCAAATTTAATACCTTGTTAAAAATATGTATGTCTGTTTAGAGCATTGGGTGGCATTTGCAAAGGCAGGCAAACCATGGTTTCCAATCCATTGCTGGCAGGATTGAGGCAGGTTTTGAAATTAAGCCATGTATACCCAAGACAGGGCAATGTGATCCAGCCACAACTTTTGGCCTCTCAAATGCTGGATGATCCAATTCTGTTCAAACATCCTTCTGGTTCTCAGGCCTGACATTGGGCTTCAATTCTCAGCCCCGGTTTCTGTCTGATCACCCTGACTACTATCCCAGCTCTCTTAGTCAATGGTATGGGTCACAATTGGGGGAAATGGGAGAGTTTTAAGTTATATTCTTGCTATGGCTATTGGAAGGACTTAAGTAACATTTCACAGATTACTAGATTATTTCTTTTAGTTCAAAAACTTTCTTTAGAAATTTGAAGATTTAAGTCAAATTAATGTTATTTTAGGGAGCTTAGTTAAAAACAGGTTGACAGAGGGAACGCTTTATTCAAAATGTGGTCCTAAGATTTTCTGTGTGCTTTTCCAAGAAAGCTGTTGATCTTGGCTGCAAGAAATTTCAAATCTCAAAGGAGGATAATACTTTTAAACAAAGCCTAAGTATGTACTTTTGTGCAAAAACAAACATTATTCTCTCTCAGGTTGCATTTCTTAAAAATGCAAAATGTCCTGGTGTCATGAAAAATACAGTTTTTCACAATGAATAATAATGAATTCTCCATTAACAAAGGTAACACTGAAATAGTCATTTTCACATATCTGTAAAACTTAATCTTATTTTTAAGAAGACTGGAAAGGAAGCAATTTTGTGCAATCAGGATAGCATAGTAGTTTTAAAATTTGCTCAGATGCAGGGGCACCAATGCTCTTTAATAATACGATAAGAGTTATAAGGAAATTAAGTATCTCATGATGAATTATGAGCCTTACAGAGATACTATTATAAGGTAGATTGTATTGTAAATCAACAAGTACAGAGAATTTAAGAAAAATTTATGGGGAAACTTAACTAAGAAAGCTCTGCTATTCAAATATTTTTTTTCTTCTCCTGGAAAACTTAGAGGTAAGTTCATTGGAGAAATAAAATGTATGTCTATTATTGGCTCTTGCTCTACTGAGATTTTATTAGACAGCAGGTTAACAATCAGTTCTATGGAACTGAGGATACTGCTTTGAACTAGGTGGCTCTAATCCATCTTCCTAACTAATAAACATTTGTGAGTGTATCTTTTACCACTGGCAAAATGACACTTTGTCACTACTTTCCTTGAGGATTTTGAAATAAAATAGCTCATCTATTGAATCCCTTAGGCTCATCACCTTCAGAATGCCTCATTAAACCCTTATGGATTTAGGAGCAGACACCTGGCATCTTTGAGGTTTTTTTTTTTTTTTAATTTTTTTTTTGTAGAGACAGAGTCTCACTTTACTGCCCTCGGTAGAGTGCCGTGGCCTCACGCAGCTCACAGCAACCTCCAACTCCTGGGCTTAAGCGATTCTCTTGCCTCAGCCTCCCGAAAACCAAATCCCAGTATCATGAAAAAGAGAAACAGAAGAGTTGCAGATTCGAAAATCAGTTCCTTCCACTAATGCCGTAATATTAAGGGATGAGTGTATGTTCTTAAAAGCTTTTCTGGTGGCGCCTGTGGCTCAATGAGTAGGGCGCTGGCCCCATATACCAAGGGTGGCGGGTTCAAACCCAGCCCCAGCTGAACTGCAACCAAAAAATAGCCGGGCGTTGTAGCAGGTGCCTGTAATCCCAGCTGCTCGGGAGGCTGAGGCAGGAGAATCGCGGAAGCCCAAGAGCTAGAGGTTGCTGTGAGTCCTGTGACATCATGGCACTCTACTGAAGGCAGTAAAGTGAGACTCTGTCTTTACAAAAAAAAAAAAAAAAAAAGCTTTTCCAGAGTATTCATTCTAATCTTAAAGATTAGTACAAACGATAGTGTTGTGAATAAAAAAATTATAAAGTGTACATGAACAGAAGTTTAGAATTATGATCGAAATGAAGACAAAACAGGATTAATGATTAATTTATTGATTTATAATATCATTTTTTTCTGTGCAATAATTGTTGAAAATACTTTTAGGTTCTTCCAAATATCTAGTTCCAGCCACTCTCATTTCTGTCTTGAATTACTGCAAGGGCTTCCTTATGGTATTCCTCCTGCCTCTCTCTTGCTCTTTTTTTCTTTCATCCTTGCCTCAGCGCGGCCTTCAGAATGTGCTTATGGAAGTTTTTCTGTTGAAGAAAGGGAACTTGTCCTTCATATGTGGTCCCAGATCAAACCTTGTTCCTTAGGAGAGAAAACTGGGATACAATTTAAGGGATCAGTTCAGGTTAATCTTCTCACTCATCATCTCTGCCTCTTCCTAAAATCCTACTTCTTAGAGATTTGTTTGTTTGTTTGAGGAGCAAATCTTCCCAGGAAGTTATGGAAGAGGGAAAAGAGAAAGAAAAGGAAAGTTATGGTCAGTGGTGACTCACGGTTATACGTGGACAATTGTCCAGGTTGCTGTGCTACAACAGCTAGTTGAGACACCGGTGGAGGTCAGCAGCAGGGACCTGATAGCACGGTGGGGTAAAGGGGAAGGGGTCTAGGGGAGTTATGAAGCAGAGTGCAGGGGAGGCTCCCCACTGAAGGAAAGAGGACAGAGAAGACCACTGGAGGTTGCCTGGGGAGGGCAGGGAACAGATAATAGTATCTGGGAGGCGCCACATAAGGGGATCTCCTCCCAGCCAGACAGGGTTAATTAGGAGAGTGACAGAGGGTGCACCAGCCAGTGACATGGCTCTGTGGGAAGCAGAAACCTGAGACATGCAGTAAGCAGAAGGCAGGCACAGAACTTTACGTACTGATTTTACCTGTCTTAATTCTGTACACATATATTTTATCAGGAGCTATGGCTGCCTCTGCCATTTAAAGGCACTTCCAGTTCTGGAGAAGGGGAATACTAGGAGAAGAGAGTCACTTGGTAACTTTGTAATAAATGAGTGCAGTCATGGGGGGGCAGTGAGGAGGGGGCTGACCAAAGGCGAAACAATAGTCACTATGAAAACAATGTTTTGAATAAAAGCAAAAGTAGGAAGTATTCTGGCACAGATTATTTTTCTACACATGTATAGTCTTCTATAACAAGAACTGAATTTTGAATATAAAGAAAATCTTTTCCCATCTCCCTACTAATGACCCCTTATATGTAGTACAATTCGATTATTATTACCCTGAGGCAGTATATAATGAAATATCAAAGAGAAAGGGCCATTTTAAGTACCACAATTCTTTTCAAACTCATAAAATTAGATGCCTTCAAAAATACTGTTCCCTCCAATCCATATTTTAGATTTTCAGTATAATATATCATATTAGTAAGTGAGTTAATCGTATTCATCTTTGTGTCCTGGAAGAGAAGAGATATTTATTCAATGGATGAAATACTTACTTCTTTAGCTCTTAAAAATTTATAATTTGTGTATACTCATTTACTCAAGACTTCTTATATGTCTTTGAATAAAGTTAGGCAAATTACTTATAATTTTTGTTTACCTCCGTGTCCTAGGCTTGAGAAATGCTATGAGGTTTGTCTGGAGACACCTGGTGGTTAAAATGACAATGACACCCAACGTGCAGCTCACACATGCTAGTTGTGCCAAAGGAAACTCTTAAGTCACAGATTCCATGTAAACACCCTCTATCAATCAGAGTTCCTGGTTATGAACAACTGAATCAAAACCTCACTCACCTGAGTAGAAAATGCTGTCCCATGAAGACAAGTTGCCAGTTAACAGTAACAGTATGGACATCAGGCTCTGGATGTCCCCACAGGCCTGTGGCTTCCAAACATGTCACCACTGGCAGCACCAGCTCAGGTTCTCTGAATCTGAAGATCCCAATTCAAAGTCTCATCTAACTAATCTAGCTAGTTTTTTCTATTTTTAGTAATATACCAGCTTCAAGAAGGAGCTGGGACAGCATCTGGACATTTTGGTTTAGGTAATGTCTTTTACAAAGGAACTTAGGGTACAGAGTTCACTCCAGAGGAAGGGGGTTCATATTCCTGGGCCCTCAGCCAAAGGATAAATGTCAAATAGAACCTCACCCCACAAAGAATTAGCTATAACTACAGCGCATTTTCATTTTAATAATGTAGAAGACTAGAAAGGTTTTATGCCATCAAACCCTTTGATGAGCTCTTTGAAAAATAATTATTTTGTAGTCGTCTTACAAAGAAATGACTAAAAAAGAAACTTGACAAAGTAGTTGTTATCTTCCTCTGTCTTCTACCATGCATGGGTCTATCTTCTGGGCTCAACTCAGTGTCTGTTCTCAGGTATTCTTTGCCTCTGAATCAGTTTTTCTTCCTACCTATTCCCTACTCCCATGAAAAGTAATTGGTCTAGCAAATTAGCATGTAGTACTTGTTATGTGTTTGTATTGTTACAATTTTTTTTTTTTTGAGACAGAGTCTAACTCTTTCACCCTGGGCAGAGTGCTCTGGTGTTATCTGTAGCTCACAGCAACTTTAAACTTCTGAGTTCAAGGGATCTCCCTGCTTCAACCTCTCAAGTAGCTGGGACTACAAGCATGTGCTACAATGCCTGGCTAGTTTCTTCAATTTTTAGTAGACACGGGGTCTCACTCTTGCTCAGACTGGTCTCGTTTACTCCATGCCTAAGTTCAGTAATCTACCTGCCTCAGCCGACCAGAGTGCTAGGATTACGGGCATGAGCCACCGTGCCTGGCCCACGATTTTACATTGCTTTACCTTCCATATAATGTGATGATAATCAGGCAAGCCTCTTCAGCTTTCTAAGACTCAGTTTCCTCACTTGTAGAATGAAAAAATAATTATAAGCCTTATATAGTTATTGTAAAATTAAACAAGAGGCATGCATATAAAACAAATAAGCATAATACATGGATTTGATGGATTTTCCAAAATGATAGTGAATATTATTTTACATCTTTATTTGAACATGAGCTCATTTTCATTCTGGACACAGGGTCTGAGGCTCCATGAATGTTTGTTGAAATGTATTGGCAGTCCCTGAATAGAAAGGAGGTCACTACACTTAGTGCTGTGTCTCAATTTATTTGTAGGTCTCTTTAAGACTTTAAGTAAAATATACCTTAAAAATATAAGTATATAATAATGATATCTACTTAATACTTTATTCTTTTTCCTTAAAACTAGCACTAACAGAAAATTAAATCTCTTTACAGGTCTTCCAAAGTGCATTAAAGCAGAAGACAACATAAAATTTTTATCTTATCATGAAACTATTATCTGAAGGACAATTAAGGCTTTATGTTGTTCAACAAGTACATCTCACATCATGGCTAGTTATAGTCTTTATTCTGAAGTCTATTTCTTCTCTAAAACCTGCCCGACTTCCAATTTATCAAAGGAAACCCTTTATAGCTGCCTGGAATGCTCCAACAGATCAATGTTTGATGAAATATAACTTAAGACTAAATTTGAAAATGTTTCAGGTGAGTGGAAGTCCACTGGCCAAGGCCAGGGGGCAAAATGTCACAATATTTTATGTCAATAGATTGGGATACTATCCATGGTATACAGCAGATGGCGTCCCCATTAATGGGGGTCTCCCCCAGAATATAAGTTTGCAAGTTCATCTGGAAAAAGCTGACCAAGACATTAATCACTACATCCCTGCTGAAGATTTCAGTGGACTTGCTGTTATAGATTGGGAATACTGGCGACCACAGTGGGCCCGAAACTGGAACACAAAAGATGTCTACAGACAGAAGTCAAGACAGCTTATTTCCGATATGCAAAGGAACAGATCAGCTACTGATATTGAATGTTTAGCCAAAGCCACCTTTGAGGAAAGTGCAAAAGCATTCATGAAGGAAACCATCAAATTGGGAATTAAGAGCCGACCCAAGGGCCTTTGGGGTTATTACTTATATCCTGATTGCCACAATTATAATGTTTATGCCCCAAACTACACTGGGTCCTGCCCAGAAGAAGAAGTTTTGAGGAATGATGAGCTCTCTTGGCTGTGGAACAGCAGTGCTGCTTTGTACCCTTCCATTGGTGTCAGGAAATCCCTTGGAAGTGGTGAAAACATTTTGCGCTTTTCACAGTTTCGTGTGCACGAATCTATAAGGGTGTCTGCCATGACGTGCCATGATTATGCTCTGCCTGTGTTTGTCTACACGAGGCTAGGGTACAGAGATGAGCCTTTGTGTTTTCTTTCTAAGGTAAGCAGCTCCTTTCCCAATGGCTCCTCCCTATCTCTAAAAGACACATTTCTTGGTTACTTATGCTCTTTGAAGAATCTATTCCAATTAATGGTCTGTTAGTTAGGAACGTAATTAATCCTTGACTAGACTTCCTCCACTTAGACTTTTCATTGATGCAAACTGCATTTTGATTATCTTTTGTATTATTATTTTTTTAAGAAACCAAGTAAGGTGGGAAGAAGTCAAAGTGAGAGTCCAGCCACTAGTACACTCTGTACCCCCAGCTTGATCGTAATTCTTATACAATTGGCTATTTTATAAGGTTACTGGCAGTGGACAAGTTAGAAAATCAGAGAACATGTTTCAAAATGCAGTCATTTGCTCATATTTGTGGAAGTGGAATTTACAAAATTTCTCCTTTTGTCCTTGCCTCAAATATCAAGAGAAAAAATGTTTTTCAAAATGCATAATAGTGGCTTGGTGCCTGTAGCTCAGTGGTTAGAGTTCCAGCCACATACACCGGGGCTGGGGGGTTTGAACCCAGCCTTGGTTTGAACAATGACAACTACAACGAAGAAAATAGCCAGGCATTGTGGCAGGTGCCTGTACCTCCAGCTACTCGGGAGGCTGAGGCAAGAGAATCGCTTAAGCCCAAGAGTCTGAGGTTGCTGTGACATCATGGCATTCTACCGAGGGTGACATAGTGAAACTGTCTCAAAAAAAAAAAAAAAAGCATAATAGTAAGCTTTTAAAAAAGCTATAAGGAAGGTAAAACAAGGTGAATATACTTAACTCTACTGAACTATATGCTGAAAAATTACTAAGCTAATTTTCAGATTATGTGTTTTTATGACAATTTAAAAATTCTAAAAAGATACAAGGGAATTTGCAAATCTGTTAAAAGTAGATGAATCTATAGATTTAGCCATCTGGGTGATTGTTGTCTCTGGGAGCACAACTAGTAGAAAGTTGATGAGAATAGAGTGAGTTTCTGAATTTGATCCTTAAATCACAAGTAGATGGTTTTATATCCCTATGTTACAGTTTAGAGATAGAAGTTTTATTCTGTCTGATTATTTTTACTTAAGCCAAAGACATGGGACCAAAAAACTCATCCAGACCATGAGAGTAACTTTTCAACTAAGTGAACTTTCAGCCAGATTTTTCTCTCCCTCCTTCTTTCTTTGCTAATCTAACTAACCTCCTAAGTGGAAACTTCTAGGGAAAACAGTTGGTGCTCTACCCTCCGTAAACTTTCTACCTTGAGAAGAATTGAGACTTTTTCTGGACTTCACAGAGAGATGATATGTTTCAAGGTATTACTGGATACCAGGGGCTTAATGTATTTCAATGCAAATGTCACTTCTTCTCCACTATTAAATATTTCAAGTCATCAGCACGTGTTAAAATACAAAGACCTTCTGAGTGTGGGACATGTTAAGGAGGACGCTTAGGAAGCACCCCGTGAGGGCTCTTCCCTGACCAGTACCCCCCGCCAGGACACATACACAGAGCGGAGTGTATTCATCAGAGGGAGAAATGGCACACAGAGGGGGGCACGTAACTACTCTGCCTCCAACACCATTCATGAGATGAGGCAGGAAAAGTCTTTATTGACAACTGATATTCATCCCACCCAGAAGAATCAGGGATAAACAGTGACTGAAGAATGACAGGAAATCAGTATTATCTGGAAGGTTTAAAAAGGTTGCCTAAATATTTACAAAATAATCTCGACTATTTTATAAAACTTATTTTCTATGTTTGATCAAACATTGCCCTTTCTTTAGTGATAATAAATTTACTTGTGAAAGAAACAATAAACATTTTTTTTTTTTAATTTGAGATAGGGGTTAGGGTTTTGCTCTGTTGCCCAGGCTGCAGTGGCATAATCACAGCTCGCTGCAACCTTGAACTTTTATCCTTAAGCCATCCTCTCACCTTAGCCTCCCAAGTAGCTAGGACTGACTATGGGCACATACCACCACAACAGGGTAACTTTTTATTTTTATTTTTTTGCAGTTTTTGGCCAGCACCAGGTTTGAACCCACCACCTCCAGTATATGGGGCCGGTGCCCTACTCCTTGAGCACAGGTGCCGCCCAGGATAACTTTTAAATTAATTTGTAGATACAGGTCTCACTATGCTAATCAAGCTGGTCTCCAACTCGTGGGCTCAAGAGATCCTGCCGTCTCAGCCTCCCAAAGGGCTAAGATAACCGACATGAGCCATCATATCCCGGCAGAAGCCATAACCTTTAAAGGACAACAGATTCATTTCAAAAGATTAACTTAAATTACTAGTACGTTCTGCACATGCTGTAAACTTGGGATGGCATTCTTTCTTAAGTAGCTGTAGCCTCAGCAATACTTCTGTGTTCTCTCAGGAAAAAAAGGAACAATTGTTTGGGTCTTTATTTAATCTGCATCCTTTCCCTTTCTGAACAGCAAGCTGTTTCCAAATATTTTAAACCATCAATGTCCCAAACATTGTACCTTAACCGACTACTACTGGCTTTCATTTCTTACTTTCCCACACCATCTACAGTTTTGAAAACACGCAAACATACAGTTAAGATTAGAAGAAAGGATTTGCCCGTAAGTAGCAAATCTCTTACCCCGCCTAGCCCTCAGTGCTCCAGTGTCTTAATGTACAGAGGGGACAGTGTTACTTACCATTCCTACCTACCAGAAGTATTGCAAAAATTAAATGAGAGCGTGCATAGGAAAATTTGTGTGGCTATCACTTTTTAGCAGGTCTCAACACCTTAAACTAAAGCCTGGGCTATCGAAGAAAGGAAGCTCGGGCAGCAGTGGAGCTTGGGGGAATAACACAAAGGCAGATCACCTCCCCTACCTATGTATAAATGCGACCTAGATGTAACCTGATGTTGTGCTTTTTAAAGAAGAACAAAAGGAGTACTTGGCTGTAGATTTAAAGGTGTTTATCCCTGTAATTAATTAATTCTCTCTCTGGCAACACACAAAGGGAGCTCATTAGTGCTGTTCCAGCCCCACAGAGGGCACCTTGCTTACATGCACTCTGGTGAGCGTCAGGGACTGAACCCGAGTGGGGAGAGTGAGTCCTCTGGGTCTCCCCATCCTCTGCTTCTGAGACCTGGACTCCAGCCTGAGCTCCGTGGGTACAGGCAAGGCAGCCCTCCACCACCCTGGGACCCGAGTCTGCGTCTGCTTTGTTCCTTTATGTCTCCTTTTGTGTGACACCATCCACATGGCTTATGCTCTCAGGTGGTCCTGTGCACTCCTACAGGCCTCTGATCTGTCACTTCCCTTGCTGAGTGATGAATGCCATTGCTTTTCTCATAACCCCAAACACAGCTCCTTTGTGATTCATTAAGCACCCTGCTGTCGGCTGGTGACAGTTAACGAATCTGATGAGAAGCTAATTTGGTAACTAATTGGGAAGAAACTATGACCAGCCTCAGAAGATGTGGCTTTCACCACAAACACCTATTGCTTTTATACTTACTGAATATGTATGAATAACCTGTAAATATAAAACGTAAATATTTCGTCCTTCCCTCCTTTAATGGCAAAGCCTTTACCCAGTGTTCTTCAATCTTTTTTATCTCATGGCACACTTGAACCTATAGTTAAACTTTTGCAGTACACTTAAATTATATTGATCCAAAAAAGAGTAAAAATCAGATATACTTAATGTGCTTTGAACTTCTTTTGAAAATAATTTGATTAATGATCTTCAAAAATTTTTGTGGCACACCTAAGATCGTCTCGCAGCACACGGGTTGAAAATCACTGCCTTAACTTCCTAAAGGAAGGCTGTTGGGGATTTCTGCCCCACTATCACACCATATGAATGTCACATGGCTGGATTCAGGAAGTTTCCAAGTGAGCAGAGCAGGGAGTTCTCCCTTGTGTCTTGGTCAAAAGAGGCACTGGACATGGACCTAGCGGAGTCTGCATTCTGGGGACCGCGGGATGGTTGTGCCTCATCCCTTCTCATCAGACCTTTCATAATTTTCACAATCCTTTTATTTACCTGGCTTATTTCAGCCTCATAACACCGCCACACGTTTCTGTCAGGTCAGCTCTGACCTGTATGGCAGATAACATGGCCATAGGGAATGAAAATGGATGGGAACGGAAAAGGAGTTTAAACCAAAATCACTTTCTTATTTCAAAGTTATCAGAAAATTTCTCAGGAAAAAAGAAAAAAAACTTTAAAAACTCAAATTGTAAAACTTTTGAGAATTGGTCTATAAAAGTTTCAGAGAAGGAGATTATCTCTTAAATATTGTTATTAATTTAAAGTACCCAAGGCAAAATATAACTCTTCTTATATTTTCCATAAAATCACCGGCCTACATTCTCTAGCATTTCACTAGTGAAAATTCAACCTTGGAGAAACAGTATATTATAATTTAATAAAGTGGGACACCAATTACCTGCATTCAACTTTTAATTTCTGTATGATACAGCCTATATCAATGTTAATCTTTAAAAACTAAAACAGTAATACTTTAACATTATGAAACCAAAATTCCCACTTGCTGAAATCTTTCATCTATCTTCACCATATTGGTGAAAATCTCAGTAGCTTTATCATGGCTGGATGAATCGTAAACGAAGCCTGTGAAATCAGATGTTTTGAGATTAAATCCAGATGACTTCAGAAACCAAATATAAAGGCTGGACCAAATCAGGGCCTGCAAGCACTTAACACTGTTTCTTTGCCAGGCCTTGGGATCGAAATGACACAAACCCATCGAGTCACTTCAGTGGGGGAAGTTCCACTGGGCATGTTGCATAATGAAAAAGGAATCTGGTTAAGAGGATTCTGTTTTGGGGTCATATACATATGACCTGGTTTGTGGGAATATGCCTCTAATCAATTTTAATTAAATAATTAACCATTACTTACAGGTACATTGTCTTCAAAATAATATTTTGAAAATGGCAAAATGTAAGTTGTTCTTAAAAAAATATATATATATATATTTTGCGTAAGTCTATAGAGTGTGATTTAAGCATTGGTTCATGCAACATGTGTGTTACTCTGAAAACGTGGAGAATAGTCTCTATGGAGTATCTGAGCTCACTTCCAGCCCTCTTACACTGAACTCAGCCTGTATTCCTAATCCATGGTGAGTTGTTTTACATTCAAATTGACAATGAACTTCTATTCTCTTCAATCTAGCAAGATCTAGTCAGTACCATAGGAGAAAGTGCTGCCTTGGGTGCTGCAGGCATTGTTATTTGGGGAGACATGAATTTAACTTCATCTGAGGTAAGTTAGTACCTTGAAAGTGCATTTGATGTTTTTTTTTAAGTTCTTGCTCTGTTTTCTTGTAGAGCTCACTCCAATAGACTCTTTCATGCCACCCCACCCCAGTGGTAAACCAGCTTTAGAATAAAGGTACAAATTAGGGTCTGATAGACAGAAAGGGCTCAATAAACATTGCTAACTTTGCTAAAGACAGTAATCATAATAATACCTGCATTTGTTGAGTGCTTACTAGGTGCTAAGAGATTTTTTGCTTAGCATTTGCTCACTTATCCGTTAGGAGGTAGTGACTGTCATCTTCAGTTATAGAGGAAGAAATAAGACATGAAAATTAACACGGGTAACAGCTAGTTTAGACAGTTTGATGCTGGAGCCCTTGCATTTAACCATTATATAAAATGTGTTATAATCTATTTTGAGAAGTACAAATAGGTGGTGAGTTTTTAGTCTCCTTCTAGAGTTATTTTTTTTCTCTGCAGGTAAATTAGCTGAAAATTAAGAGGATCTAAAATATCTCTTCAAGTGTCTCCCAGCTAAGATATTTACTATAAGAAATCTTCCTAGTTTTCCCTGATCTGTATTAATCACAATCTCTTCTGTTATTTCCAGATGTCATTTGATTATTTCTCTGTAGTCTAACACATTTTGTCTTGAATTATAAAACTGGCACCCTCAACACCTTTTTTAATTGAATTTTTTGCAAGTCCATGATGATTTAATATTATTCTTAGAATTTTATATGCTCACTTTGTTGCTTGAGATAGCATTGATGAACCTTTTTATGAGTGTGTCCACCTATAAGAATTAGGTAGAAAATGAGAGAATCAATTTCTGACTTTCCAGGTGTGATATTTACACTTCTGCCCATATGTGTCATCAGGAAGTTGGGTGCACAACCCAGGTCACCTCTATTTAGAAGACATAATGGGAACCACATACATAAATTATCTAATCAGCCTTATAGGCTTTCTTATGCTTGAATTATACCGAAGATGTAAGTGCAGGGCCCAGGAAAGTTGACATTTATACATAATTATCAAAAAAACTGATAGAACATGATGATTCAAGGTTTAACACAACCACGAATGGCACATATGCAAAATGCCCCAAGGACGGCAGGCCTGGGATGATTTTTTATTTGGGTTTGTTCTTCTCCTTTTCATACACTTTAACCTGGGAACTGGAAGTGGGGGAAAGTTGCTAATCAGAGGAAGGCAAGGTCTCCTATGTTGACTCTGGGCCCGTTTGCAAGTGCAGCTGCTTAGCCTCACTGTAACAAATCCTCCTTCCCTTGTCCCTTACCCTTCTCCCCTTTCTGGTCTGGGCCCCCTGGGTTATAGTGCCCAGGAACCTAAGAGTTCACTAATTGGAACCAAACTGTTAGGTTTTATTCAAGTCCAAATTGCTCCCTCGTGGGCCTGGAAACTCTAATCTTATCTGGAGTAACACTAAAATCCATTTGTTTCTACATCTCTAGGCCAACTGTACAAAGCTGAAGCAATTTGTGAGTTCTGATTTAGGGAGCTACATTGTCAACGTGACCAGAGCCGCGGAGGTGTGCAGCCTTCACCTGTGCAGGAATAATGGCAGGTGCATAAGGAAGATGTGGACAGCTCCCAGTTACCTCCACCTGAACCCTGCAAGTTACCACATAGAGGCCTCTGTGGACGGGGATTTTACTGTGAAAGGAAAAGCATCTGATACAGACTTGGCAGTGATGGCTGAGAAATTTTCCTGTCATTGTTATCAGGGATACGAAGGAGTTGATTGCAGAGAAATGAAGATGGCTGATGGCTGCTCTGGGGTTTACCCTTTTTCTGGCTCACTAATAACACTATGTCTGCTGGTTGTAGCTGTCTATGGGAGCATTCAGTTGTGGGGTACTTGAGTATAAAGAGAATTGTGCAACCTCTAGACTACTCACTTAGGAAAGAGATGAAATTTATGATGATATTTCCCCCTCCTGAATTCCACTGAGAAGCACTTCAAGGAGACATTATCAAGGTCGCTTAACACAAACGGACGCCTACTGTTTTGCTCCCAGTTTGGCTAAGAAACTAGATCCAGGAGTGAAATTAGTGTACTCTCCTTCCTTACTGGATTGTTTCAGTTGGATTTAAACTAAAGTGGTGTATTTTAATCTTTATAAGAATGTACATACATTAAAGTGTGCATATAAATATTAATAGTGATTTAAAAGACTGTTTTTCTAGGAAGCAATTTATTTAAAGACAGATTACTAAGTAATGATCTTATTCCATAGAAGGGATCATCTTAGGGCAAGATCTGGTCAACTCGTCAGGTTGTCTGAGGTTAGCACTCCCTGGTTCTTATCCCAGTACCAAAGAATGGGTGTGGGGGCCAAGACTGCCAAATAAGTCTATGAGAAATAAGCAGACCAAGTAGATGTAAGCAAGCCAAGCACCAAGATTCAGTAGATTCCAAAGAGGGAATAGGTTTATCTCCATGAGGGAAGGCAACTCTGAGTTTTTAGGACACACATTTTTTTTTTTTTATATGATGAACTGACTGTCCTTCCTCTCTTTAGGCAGAACTTCGATTTCTCACCATTGGGTGACTGAAATAATGCCCTTGGTCTGTGCACATGCGTCCTTCCAGGATTCTTTATGAAATACCATAGGTAGGGGCTCAAAACCTCAAAAATAATTTAATGGTAATGAACTCTAGGTCCGTTGAAGACAACAGAAACCCCCTAGTGTGCATGCTCTACTTTGCCTCATTTGTAGTTTTGACCATATCTCCAGTTTGTGGTTTCTCTCCCTCTTTCTGGTTGGTAAGTTCTTACATTCCTTTGTCATAGACAAAACACCTGCTCCTCTTCTCCTTATCCCTACCTAACAGACTGATCGGCTATTGAGGATCAGATGCCCTAGCCATCACATATGGCCTGTATTTTTTATTTTTAAAGTTAGGTCACCAAATATTATGGGATAGTACACTGGCTTTTTTATATATTTGATATCCCTTGAAAGAAAGGATGGCAGGACAGTCTCATGACAAATGCACAGACAAATATATATTTATAGAATGTTACTTTAGGACAACCTAAATATTAGACTATAAGCCTACCTAGTACTGGAAACATAAAATCCATGTGACATTCAAGGAAGATTCTAGAAACCCATAGCCTGTGGAAACTGTCTCCTAAAATATTAGGAAAATATCTATGCTTTATAATTAACTTTTTTTTTTTCTTTTGCAGTTTTGGCCGGGGCTGGGCTTGAAGCCACCACCCACAATATATGGGGCTGGTGCCCTACTCCTTCAGTCACAGGTGCCACCCTTATAATTAAATTTTTTGGATAAAATTATATAATAATTTATGCCAATCTTCTACCAATATATTTCTACTTAAATATATGAACATATTTTATATTAATTTCATATTTGTTAGTCTTCATCCTTGATGGCAAGGTCCTTTGTCTCATCTTTGTCCATCTTTGCTTGATATCCAGTACAGTGAATGCTGGTGTTCTTATTTGTTGAATTCAAAAGAAGTGATAAGCACTGGTAAATTAGTAATCACCAAGTATTTTTTGATCTCTGGTGCCAGGCTCAAATATATTACTTAATGCTTAGTAAGTTGTGACTTCTCAGAAAGAAGTATAGGTTGGATGGTTCAACAAAAGTAACATCAAAGGGTGGTGCCTGTGGCTCAAGGAGTAGAGTGCCAGCCCCATATACTGGAGGTGATGGGTTCAAACCTGGCCCTGGCCAAAAACAAAACAAAACAAACAAAAAACAAACAGAAAAAAAAATCAACAATTTTCAGTGATAATATCCAAGTAATGTGAGCCAATAATTCAGGCAATGCCTTGTGTTTGACTTATATTTCCAAACCTAGGGTGTTACTATTTCAATATGACTATACTATCTTAACCAGAATCTTTGTGATTTACCTGGTCATTTTTGAAACTTTCTCCATGAAAGTTTTCAAAAGTCCTGGTGAAAATCACATGAACATACATGATGTTTAATTAAGAAAAGCAACAATTAAAAAGTCATTGACACAAGCTACCTTTTATCCTGAACCAGCCTCCATCATTGTACCCTGCTCACCTGACCTTTTTATGCTGCTGGTAGAAAGCTACACTGCCATGGGAAATTACCATTCCCAGTTGGCCTAGTACTGGAAACATAAAATCCATGTAACATTCAAGGAAGATTCTAGAAACCCGTAGCCTGTGGAAACTGTCTCCTAAAATATTAGGAAAACATGCATATTAATCTGTTTCCTCAGATTGATATTTACCTTAAAAGATAAAATTTTACTTCAGAAAAAATTAAGGAACACATTTCTTTAGTGGAGTCTATGTATTGTCAAGGAAGAAAATACTCTAAGATCCTAATGAGAGTCAACCAAGGAGAATTTTCCAATTACAACAGAAATATGGCAAGTAAATTCTTTAAAGTATTTTAAAGTCATAGACCCCCCAACATATATAGGTGCTTACTTGGCCTTCAACTTATGGAAAACTGACTTTCTCAACAACTTTTGCACCCTCAATGCTAACCACAAATACCCAGAAAGAAGTTAGGGAGAACAGGAAATACATCATACATGATTAATCATGAATGACTAGATTGGGGTGACTAAACTGTCTTCAGTGAGTGGATTCTTTCTGCTACCTAGTTGTATGATTAATCACAAATAAATAAGAGACGTCTATAGATATCAACCACTGGGTTTGAAATTCCCTATTTTATCCTGCCATTGACCTTTGCCCCACACATTGCTAAGGGACACTGTGTAGTGCACACGGATCCTCTCAGTTTCCTTGTATTGTTTTTTGTATATCTTGAAAGAGCTCAGAAATTTTTAGCCCAAAATATGACTCCTTGGTATAAAGAGTATTTTGAATTAAAGGCCCTTAGAGATCAATAGGCCTTGGTCAGGTTTTCCCTCTGTCTGCACAAAACCAGTCCAAAAAAGAACAATTGACTTCTCTTCTCCTCCCTTTTAACTTATTATATTGAAGGAAGGAAGACCAAGAGTGTAGAAATACTTGATCAAGCTGTTTGAAGATAATACCTTTCTCTCAGGTTAAATTAGTTGCTATAGAGAATCACTGGGAATCAATTTGATTTGAGTTTGAAAAACTAGAGAAGTTAACTGGTTAATTTTTTCTCTGGTTTGAGAAAAAATCTTGTTAACTCTTGCTTCTTTGATGTTTGGTAACTGTTCTTCCTTCTCTTTTGTAAAGTAGAAGCACAACTAGCCTGTCTGGCCTGACCAATGTATAACCATTATAGAAATATTTGGTGTCCATATTAACAATATATCATGCCATTATTTGTTTAAAATGTCACTTACTTAAATGTCACCTACTTATTCCACTAATCCAGTTTAAAAGACTGAAATTTTTTCAGATAAGTCAACATTTTACAAATCAGAAAAATATTTCAATTGGGTTGAGGGAAGGAAGCTTGAAGTCTCAGCTAAAAAGGATTTTTTTTCTTAGTGAACTCTGTCACAGAGGTGCAAAGAAGCAATCAAGTTAATGAAATGTTCACTATGACTTGAATAAATCTGACATGCTTATAAAAGTCATGATCCACAAAGAATTTCTTGGATAGGTTTCTTTTCAGAAACTCACTGTGTGGTGATACTCACTGTTAACATGGCAGAACACTGCTGGGAGAATAGGGACCAGAGACCCCGTTCTTGGCAAAGGAAAGCACCCCCGGAGAAAGAGGAAAACTAAAAAGTAAGCTGAATGACGCAGAACAAAGAAAAGTCAGCTAGTTTACATTTAAGCTAGCCATTGCTAGCAAGCTTCTTGCCTTTTCTGAAATTCTAATCTGTTGGAGATATGGCTTACAAACACCCCTACTGGGTCTGTGAGCACTCTGAGGAGAATAATGGTCATAGAAGAGGCTATGACAAGTGCTAAGAAAAGATACATCTTCTGGGGCATTTCCTGCCCATTAAATAGGCAAAAGCAGATACCCTTTGTGGAGATTTGCATTGGTCTCCACAGAGACCAAGGGAATAGCTTGAGCTCTGAGATGATATGTGCAGAAGAGCTATATCCCTTATAGCAGAGGAAAGTCCTCTGTGGTGGTGATGGGAGGAAAACGCCTCCCTCCCACTGAACCCTCAGAGAAAATTAATGCTGGTGTCATTTTACTCTACAGAGAACTAGAAATCTGTGTGTGTGACCTCAAGCAAGAGGGAGGCTCTCCCAATACAAGGCTCAGATTTCAGATTACTGAAGGCCACCCTTAAAGTTAATTATAATAACAATAGAAGCTGATAGGATCAATCTGAGAAACTGCTGAGGTCTTTGTTCCCTCCCTCATCTTACCCTCTGGGCAAATAGACTCCAATAAAAGCAGAGTGGAACAAACACTCTGGGCCATTGCTGGAATCCCACGATGGGCAATGGACCCCTGAGCTCCCACTTTTAATTCTACTCTATGTCTCTTGTCTTTCTTTACCATTGCTTTTAACTTTATATTTCTTCAGTCAATCACCGCCAGTTTCCACAGGTCTCTGTGGATGCTGCTCTCGGGGCGGGACCCTGACAAGTGCCAACATCAGAATCCCTTCACTGCAATTTGAATTTGCCAAGTGATTTCAGTTTTAGTTTTTTTTTTTTTAATTAATTAATTTTTTTGTTGTTGAAGTTTTGGCCAGGGTCAGGTTTGAACCTGCCACCCTTGGTATATGGGACTGGTGCCCTACTCCCTGAGCCACAGGCACCACCCAGATTTTTTGGTTTTTAAGAGATGGCATCTCACTATGTTGCCCAGACTGTATGTGAACTCTTGGGCTCAAGCAATTCTCTCATATCATCTCGAATAGCTAAAACCATAGGCATACACCATCACACCCAGATTGTGGAGTATATAATTTCCTCCAGAACAATTCTTTGTTTTTCTTAATTTCTAAGGAAAGCTTGACTGCTAGCAGGTCTATTAATCATTAAATTTTCCTGGCTTGTCTTTTTTTTTTTTTTTTTTTTGTAGAGACAGAGTCTCACTTTATGGCCCTCGGTAGAGTGCCGTGGCCTCACACAGCTCACAGCAACCTTCAACTTCCGGGCTTAGGCGATTCTCTTGCCTCAGCCTCCCGAGTAGCTGGGACTACAGGCACCTGCCAGAAGGCCTGCCTATTTTTTGTTGCAGTTTGGCCGGGGCTGGTTTTGAACCCGTCACCCTCGGTATATGGGGCCGGCGCTCTACCTACTGAACCACAGGCGCCGCCCCGGGCTTGTCCTTTTTGTTCATGCTTTTCACTGCCTGTTATACAGAGGCAACTAGGGGCAAATGATAATATTATTAATAATTCTAACGGGAATTACTTATATTTATCGGGTACTTTCTATGTAAAGTGTAAGAGATAAAAAATAACTTTCTTGTACTTTATTTCACTTTGTAGCTGGGGCCTTGAAAATGAACTGTCAAAAGACAGATTAACAAGACATCAGTGTGCATGTGAACAAAGAAATAAGATAATGTGAGGACATAGTGAGAAGGACACAGTGAGAAGGCAGCCACCTGTAACCCAAGGAGCAAAACCTCAGAATAAATCAATCCTAAGGACACCTTGATCTTAGACTTTGAGCCTCCAAACTGTGAGAAAAATAAATGTTTATTGTTTAAGCCCTCCCTTGAAAAAAGAAAAAAATATTAACAGAAGAAAGGAATATAAATTTTATTTAATATCTTCATGAGTATATGAAAGCCTTCATAGAAAAAACGAAGACCTAAAGAAGCAATTAAGATCAAGAGCTTTATGTTTATTTTAACACTTTATCAATTATGGTGAAGTATGAAGACAAAAGAAAAGTGGTTTAAGCTCCTAGGGGAAGAAATTTACAAGAAAGTGACAAGAAAATATATGGGAAGAACTAATGAAAGATGGAGATTATTTTAGTATGTTTATTTGTACTGGTTGATTTTATCATTGACTGTTAGTCTCCAGTGATAAGAAGGTTCTTCTCTTCCTAACACAGGAAGAACATCTTTCATATAGAAAATTTATGTCTTATTGTACCCTCAATGAATCCCCAACAATAAAAAAAAAAGAAAATTTATGTCTTGCTTCAGGAAGAAAGGGGAAATCAGAGAGCCCTTCCGGCATCTGCTGTTGTTCAATCACTTTTAGCTCAAAATAATCTATATTCCAAAGTGGCATGTTGTGGACACCTTCATTTCCCCTGTCTGAAATTTCATCATATGTTTCTCAGAATAAAAGCTGAATTGGTGATTGTGGAAAAAAGAATCAGTTTGGTAACTGAGTGGTCAGAGATATTCAAAGGAAGAGAGTAATATATATTAGAATGATGATAAATAAGCAGAAGAGCAAAATTCTAAGCACATTTCCTCATATCCCCTTAAACCAACCTCCCAATTCTGAGAATAGATCAGTCCAATAAAATGGTTGAGCCTCATTTAACTTATGGAGAGTGTTAATCTTTTCTTTTAAAAGGTATAAATTAGACACTATTTGTCTTATCTTGTTCATATATAGGTAGTATTTTTCATCAGGAATTGCACATGTTCTATCTTGTTGGCAGTCCTGTGCATCCAAGGTGCAATGATTTTGTATTACATCAGAAACTAAACTACTAACTTCTGATTGGAGTGCTTCTAGCATTTCCATAATGGTATTAACTTCTTGTCCTATTACATGAAAAGATCTAGGATTATCTTTTCTAAGTCACAGGATACAAAATTTGTGAATTTGAACCTCAACACTGAAAACAGCAATACATAATCAGTGTTTTTATCTCAACTATTATATTTATGGGGTAAGACTTTATTAATGAAGTAACCCAAGTTTGTAATTTGGCTAGCATTTAATGTGGAGTAGGTAGTGACAGAAGGAACCAGATATCTGAGACCACATTGCCCTGACCACTTAGGTAGAAATCCTTCATATGTGTGTACACCTTGTTGCCACATAAGATTAAAAAGAACAGTGCTGTCGATGGGCAAGGTCAGAGAGAAACCTGAAATTCCCCATGTCCAGGGTGTTTCACAGCCTTTGCCATTGATCCTGTTGGCTTTTGCCTACCTGTTTCCTACCTGTATCAGTTTGTGACCTGACAGACAGTGCTAGAACCATCTATGATCTCTGTCAAGGGTTTGAGGATGCTGCACGTGGAATCAAATTTGGTTGCAGTATCACTTTAGTTTGTCACCTAGGAATGGTTGAAAAACATGTCGGTTTTTAATACAATGGGAAAAAATTCCTTCCAATGTCTTTACCTGAGCAAGGGACAGTCCTTGAGCGTACATAGAAGATTTTCCTGGCCAGCTGAACTCATCAGAAGGAAAGGTAAAATGATGGTTTTTCTAGTCATGGATACCACTTTCATTCATCAATCTTCCACAGTTTGTCCACCAGGTGCTCACATTGGAAGGGACGAAAACTAGTTAAGGTTTTTTCATGCTACTTAGATGTTGACATAATCAGCAATCAGAATAATTAGTTAACATGATTAGGGTCTGGGAAACTGGTGTGAGGGAGTGTCAGGCTTATGTGTGCCCAGTTAATAAAACAGTAAGGCTAAGATGAGAGAGAGAGAGTTTAAAGGAGAGCTCATAGTGGAGGATCAGAGGGAGGGTAGGATATTTTGAGACAAATAACCTCTAGTCAGTTTTTCAATAAATGTAGGGGGAAGGGTAAGTTTTGTTTTAAAAAGAGGTCCCCTCAGCGCCTGTGGCTAAAAGGGGTAGGGTGCTGGCCCCGTATGCCAGAGGTGGCGGGTTCAAGCTCAGCCCTGGCCAAAAACTACAAAAAAAAAAAAAAAAAGGTCCCCTTACCTGGAGGAGAGAGACACAGAGGGGAAAATAGAAGAAAACAAAGTTTATTGGTCTGTGATCTTAGGGGTAGCAGTCTGCTTTGTGATGTCATCTTAATTCTAGAGTCTTTAACTTGGTTGTGAAATCCTTACGATAAAGTCACCGTAGGGATGGTCTTAACAGTTGTTCTGGGTGTGATAATACGGATCTAGCCTGATGAGGTTCACATTCAGAAGAACATTACTTTTATTGTGATGCCCATTTAGGTGGTTAGAAGTACTTCATCAGGTCCCTCCCAGCAAGGTAATACTACACACTTTCTTCTAAAAATCTTGATGTTCACCTGATCTAATTGAAAAAGATGGCTAGATTTGTCAGTCAATGGAGGCCACATATTTCTGCTTGTTGATGATATATTCTAAATATACTAGTAAGTTCTTGTATATGGCTAGTTATAGGATCAGATTGTTTATTCAAGTTCTGATAATGGTCAATCAATCTAGAAATACCAGATTTTGAGATGCAAGTAGATATAAAGTCTCCAAAAACTATAAAATAGTTCCATGTCTTCTCTTGAATAACTCCAAATTTTCATTAGGGAGGAAAATAATGCACTTAGCCATTAAAATTCCAATTTCTTGATAATTTTTTTGTTATGTCTAGATTGTTATGTTCCAATTGTTTTGATGATTGAGGATGGCATGATTTATGAAAATTTAGAGAGTGTTCTAGAGTCTTTTGTGATTAAGTGGTTTATATCTGCTAAAAGTGTAAGTTTCTTTTTCTGATTTAATCTGTGTATATAAAGGATTGCTTAAAATGAGGATAATCTCTATTGTTCTCTTTACCTCTGTCATGGTGTCAGCATATCTAGATGGATAGCATTTCATCCTCCACTAAACATGTAGATAATCACCAAACAGAGGCAAGGGCCTAAAGCTGGAGGTAAATCTCTAAAATTTATTTGGAGCATCATAGGGGATAGTGTGAGCCTTCGAATATTTCTGCATTATGAGTAGTCTGGTCAGAAAGGTAGAAAGTGTTAAAGTGATGTAAGATGATGGACGGATTAGTTAATAGGGCCAAGTGATGGGTAGTCTGTAGCTGTTTGGAGAGGGGCTGTGTCTTGTGAACTTACAGGAGAGCAGACTCAGAATGTGGGATGTAGAGGGAACTGGGGAAGCCTAATGTCAGAGTACTGAATTTGTCAATTAGGGCAGCAGCTGTGGCAACCGTAGGGCTGAGGAAAAACTTGCCTTTCCCCACTAAAAGTTTGCTGAAAGATCAACTCACAATTAAGGCAGATTAATAAGAGAAAGTTTTATTTACTATGCACATCGGGAGAATAACATAGGGATTACCCAGTATCCCAATAAAGTTCACGTATGTTTAAAACTTTTTGGAGTGGAGAGAAAATGAGGAGTATAGAGAATTCTATTTAGGAGTGACACATGGTGTTAGGGAGGACAAAGGGCATGAGAAATAGATTGACTTGTAAGTTAACCTGTGAGATAGGTATTGTGTTTAAAATAATTTGGGCCAGGTGTGGTTGAATTTTTTATCATCTTTCCTGCATTATACTGAGATGACAGGGAGAGGAAGGGAAGGCAATTGCCCTCTTTATCTTTGATCAGGTCAATCTGGTTTATGCAGATAGGGGAAAATTGGCTTCCAACGGGCTGTTAATTTCGAAGAGACTTTAATTCAAAATACTCTTTATTCATGTAACAAGGAGAAATACTTGGGGGTAAAATTTCCTGAGCTCCTTTACTATCTCAGGCAGGGGGGCATGTGATGTCATAGAGGTTAACTGACTTAAGAAATATAGTATAGAACATGCAACCAGACCTGAACCAAATTATTTTCCATGTGGACAATACATGGAATAGTAATAAATTTTCCTATCAATAGCCAAATACCCCCTCTTTTGAGATGCAATCAGATTCCCTTTGATAGCAGGGTGTTCTTATCTTTACCTCCTCACCCTGAAATACCCTAATGTTTCCAATAATATTCCTTCAGTAATAACCCAACCTCATTTACATGTGAAGCCCAGAAACAGAATTGAGACATCTTTTTAGATTACATTCTCTTCAGAGGAATTTAAATAGAGGTGGGTTTTCATTACAGAAGGTAGGAAGTTTGAGATGGGAAAATAAAAACATCTTTATCATTACTCTGTATAGTAGGATTATATTTACATAACAAATTTCTGCTTAAAAGGTTTATCAATGAGGAGACAGAAACTAGAAAGGCCAGATGCCAGGGTCCCACGGAGAGCAGCGTCCCCTGAGACCTGTGGAAACTGACGGTGATTGACTGAAGAAATATAAAGTTAAAAGCAATGGTAAAGAAAGACAAGAGACATAGAGTAGAATTAAAAGTGGGAGCTCAGGGGTCCATTGCCCATCGTGGGATTCCAGCAATGGCCCAGAGTGTTTGTTCCACTCTGCTTTTATTGGAGTCTGTTTGCCCAGAGGGTAAGATGAGGGAGGGAACAAAAACCTCAGCAGTTTCTCAGATTGATCCTATCAGCTTTCTATTGTTATTATAATTAACTTTAAGGGTGGCCTTCAATCTGAGCCTTGTATTGGGAGAGCCTCCCTCTTGCTTGAGGTCACACACACAGATTTCTAGGGAGGTGCTAAGCTCAACTAGTTCTCTGTGGAGTAAAATGCCACCAGCATTAATCTCCTCTGAGGGGTCAGTGGGATGGGGGCATTTTCCTCCCATCACCACCACAGAGGATTTTCCTCTGCTATAAGGGATATAAACTCTTCTGCCCATATCTCAGAGCTCCAGCTACTCCCTTGGTCTCTGCCACAAGCAAATGCAAATCTCCACAATGGGCATCTGCTTTGTCTGTTTAATGGGCAGGAAATGCCCCAGAAGATGTATCTTTTCTTAGGACTTGTCACAGCCCCTTCTATGACCATCATTCTCCTCAGAGTGCTCACAGACCTAGTAGGGGTGTTTGTAAGCTGTATGCTTAACAGACTAGAATTTTAGAAATAGCAAGAAGCTTGCTAGCAATGACTAGCTTAAATGTAAACTAGCTGACTTTTCTTTGTTCTGACTCACCCAGCTTAGTTTTCCTCTTTTTCTGAGGGTGCTTTCCTTTGCCAAGAATGGGGTCTTCAGTCCCCATTCTCCCAGCACCAGATGTGTGCTAAGAAGGCCTACAAATATGGGGCTGACCTGAGATGTGGTCAATGAAATAGATTGCTCAAGTAGTCAACAGTTTGAATAGAATTAGAGGTGACAGGTAGAGGTAAATCCTTTAATCCAATGGGAGAGGAAGTGTCAGCTAAAAAACCTAACTCCTGAGCCTCTATTTTAAGGATAGAAAACCCTCCCCCTCACCTCATAGGGAAAATGGACTCTTTGAAGTTGTTGGGGTCATTTTCTTTCTTTAAAATGTAGGACAATTATTTATTTCAATGTTCTGGCTTTGTACACAATCAGGAAACATCTTGGGATATACAGGGGAGGCTCTGGTTGGTAAGAAAAAGAAAAACAGATGGGCTTTCAGTTATCCCTAAGAATCCTAAGTATGTTTTTATAAAGGCTCAATTTTCAAAACAAGCACTGTTACCTTCAGGGTTCTATGTGGTAAAATTTTTACCTTTTGCTACCTTTTCTAGTTGTCCCCAAGATCTCAGCAGCAGCCTCAGGAGTGAACGGTGTGTCCCAGCCAATGATAGCCCATTCTCATTGCCAGACTGTAGGGAAAACTACTCAATGAAGTTCTGTGCCTGGGACCTATGTATTAAATTGACAAAAAGGTAGATTAATAGGAATATAGCATATAATTTCCATTCAATATTTTCACATGCACACGGAAACCTTCCTGGGAAAAATGAAGACCCAAAGAAATAGTTAGGATCCAGAGTATATATATATATATATATAGTCAAGAAAGAATAATAAATTGTGGAGAAGTAACATGTCAAAGGAAAAGGAGTTTAACCTTCAAGGAACAGTAATTTGTTGGAATACGGGGAATTAACAGAAGTTAAGGGTTATTTTAGTAGGATTGTTTGTACAGATCTACTTCAGCATTAACACCTCATCTCTTCCAATAAGAATGCCCTCCTCTTGTGAGAAAATACTTTCAAACTATCCATCTCACAGGGGGTTAATACCCAGAATACACAGGGAACTCAAACAACTCAACAGCAAAATATAGTCTATTAAAAAATGGGCAGTCACCTTCAGCTAAAAATAATCAATATGCTATTTTGAGGTTACATGTTTTGAATCCCTTCATAAGTATTGTGCTAAGTGGTTTACATACACTATTTCATTAAATTTTTACAATAGATCTATGAGTTAGTTGCTTTTTTAGTCCACATTTTAAGATTAAAAAAAAAAACAAGCAAGCAAAACAAAGGTACAATGAAGTTAAACAGTTAAGCAATGTCACATTGTTACTAAATTGAAAAGCCAGCTTCTACCCGTTTCTTTTAAACTAGAAAGCTAAATTACTTAGTATAGTAGCTTAGATATTTATAGACATTACTTAAGAAATCCTTAGACAGATAAGCCTTCTCTTTTGGTTGATGATTAAGATATTAAGTTAAAGAGATTAAGTGATTTGCTTAAGTCCAGTTAATTAGAAAGTGGCGGCTCTTAGGATCCAAAAGCTATGTGTGTCAGACTCCAAAGCTTTAAGGTATCCAAGTGATTTGATATATTCCACAGTAAAGAATACATCTTAAATGTTACTCAGTACACAGATCTGTAACTGAAATAAAGGGTCCAGAAACTAATGCCCTTATTACATGCAGTAGCACCCTGGTGCTTACTATCCTAACCTATTTTGTCCTTGTCCTTAAGAATATGTCTTAAATGTTACACAGTACACAGATCTATAATTAAAATAAAGGGTCCATAAACTAATGCCCTTATTACATGCAGTAGCACTCTGGTGCTTACTATCCTAACCTATTTTGTCCTTTCCTATTCGACACCCTGATAGTCTATTTTACTTGTTAAACACACACTTATAACTATCAATTAAATTTATTTTATGGTCCCCTAATAAGATGTGACCTTAAGTTTGGAAAAAAAATATAAAGTATAGGCCTACCTAATATTACTTTCTTGAATCATCAGGTTCACAGTTATCCTCTACTGTGCTTAAAATGCATAGGACTACTCAGGTAATATTTAGCTGATGGTCTGAAATGCTGTTTCTAATTAGTCAGAGATGGCTCAGTATGGAGGGGCTGACTAAAATCTCCTGTGGAAGGGTTGATTTATTTAGTTCTCCTATTTCCACTTTAAAGAGAAACATGTAATCTCTGGTGAGGCGAAACAGCCGATGCCTCTTGAACTATTGGTAAAGGGTGATTTAATTGTAAATACAATTCGTTCTAAGTTTCTACAATTTAAAATTAATTTCACTAGGTATGACTCTTACTCTTTCTTTCTCTCATTTTTTCTTTAAATGAGAATTAATTACCCCTGAACATCTTGTATTGTCTAAATCAGTATCCATCTTAAATATTCTTGGGCTGGGAATTCATAATTTCTAAGTTTTCCTAACGATATCACTAATCTAATCATGCGTCTTGGCTTTTATAGCTCCCAAGATGCTATAGCTCCCAAGATGCTATAAAAGCTGAGACGCATGATTAGATTAGTGGTATCTTTCCTAAAGATATCTTATGTGATATCTTATGTGAGATATTAGTCTTGAATATCTTGAATTCAATAAGAATTCTCTTCAGACCTATTATAGCTGTCTTTCTTACAGTTTGGGTTGAATGCAAATGAGCCATAATAAGCAAGATTTAATATATTGATAGTCCAGGGGAAATGACACTGCACTTTAGATTTACATAGCTTCTTATAAAAAATACTTCATAGGTATTATCTGAGCATTCCTGGAAGTTAAATTTAGGTATTATTTATACATTTTTAAAGAGTTAAGTGATACTTCAAGATTGAATAATTTGGATCTTCAAGCTGTTGCATAACATAGCTACAAAGGAAAATCCAGATCCTTTCTGGATCTGGGCTCCTTAGTCTTTTTAGACATATGTATCACCAGCCTTCAGGTCCCAAGAACAGATGGAAGATTCAGTTAAGACAGAAAATAAAAGGTTAAAGGCAAAGTTAAGAGGAATCAAGAAAGAAAAACCATCATAAAGACTAATATTTCTAGTATTGCTTTGTGGCATAAATATATTCTAATCTTACACTAAATCACATCATTGTCTACAGCCATAAAACCCTGAATGCACCCAATCTCATCTGATCTCAGAAGCTAAGCAGGGTCAGGCCTGGTTGGTAGGTGGATGGGCGACTATATCATACCATTAGCTAGAGACAACAGTGGCATTTGGTGCTGGAAAGATTAGATTACTTGAGACTTCATAGTTTTGCTTTTCCAACATGCACGTTATTTTTCATTTTATTTTTAAGAGATGGAGGTCTCCATGGGGCGGCGCCTGTGGCTCAGTCGGTAAGGCGCCAGCCCCATTTACCGAGGGTGGCGGGTTCAAGCCCGGTCCCTGCCAAACTGCAACCAAAAAAAAATAGCCGGGCATTGTGGTGGGCGCCTGTAGTCCCAGCTACTCGGGAGGCTGAGGCAAGAGATTCGCTTAAGCCCAGGAGTTGGAGGTTGCTGTGAGCTGTGTGACGCCACGGCACTCTATCGAGGGCCATAAAATCTCTACAAAAAAAAAAAAAAAACAAAGAGATGGAGGTCTCCCAATTTTTTCCAGACTGGAGTATGGTGGCTGTTCACAGGCACAATGTTGGGATGCTACACAAACTCCTAGGCTCAAGTGGTCCTCTGGCTTCAGCCTCTCAAGTAGCTTGGGACTACAAGTATGTGCCACCATGCCCAGCTCTTCAAAATGTGCATTTAAAAAAATTTTTTTGTGAACTTAACATAGAGAAATGAAAATGTGCATTCTTAATGTAGATGGGAAGACACAGCTCTTAAAGAAGATAAGTAACAAACTACTTAAAACTCTAACAAGGTATTTGAAGCTGTCATTTTTCCTAAGGAAAAATTCAGTCTGCATCAATCTGTGCAAAAGATTCTCTCCTTGACCAAACTCTAATCAGCCTTATCTGTGAATTCTTTTTAATTGATCTCAAACCCTGGACTTCTGCATTCTCCTTTTTGAGTCTACCTGCAGCAAGAAACCCCCATCCTTCATATCAGATCACCCTTGAAGGGTCCTCATCCTCCACCTTCTCCCAAGTGCTATCTGATCCCCCTGGCCAGCCTTCAGCAGGACTGCTGTTAGGCTGCGTTAGCCAGACTCCCCCTTAGCCCCGATGTTTCATCTTAATCATATTCCTTCCACTGATTTTTATCCATTCCTGATAATTGTTGACTACAAATTCCCACTTGTCCTTGCTGTATTTGGAATAGAGCCCAGTTGTATACTGAGGTTTTGTTTGCCCTATTGCAATAATTTTTCTGAAAAAAATGTTTTTGCTGTTTAATTATTGTTCAGTTCTAGATTTTTTTGACATCTCTGTGGCTTCTGATTAATAGCTTCAGTTTTTGTTTCAACATCTTTATTTCAAAATATCTTCATTGGCCATAATTTTGAGTTTACTGAAATTCAAAGTACAAGTTCTTTTAGTTAACCAATTAACTCATTTAGCATGCATCTATTGAATACCAATTGGATGGTTCTGAAAGCTGAACAATAACATTATCCTACAAGGATATTGTAGGATTGTAGGATACCTTAAAGGTATATTATATACATTCTTTAATAAGCTCTGTGGCCTACAAAGATACTTGTGACATAGAATCTCACTTACATTTTTTTTCCTAACAAATCTCGTCCTAGAATAACATGAATTTCTTATTTTTAATAAAATATTCTTAGTATTGACCCATCATGTATTTTTAAAAGCCAAAGTACCACATTTTTAATACATCAATATAATATGCTTAAGAATTTAATATCTAGTATTGCATTTAATTAGACTCTGATTTTGTCAATTATTAGATAACATCATTTCCTAATTATTAATATATCATGGACAGATTTACTACATAAATTGGACATGTGAGAATTATGTCTCAATGTTTTATCACAGAAATTAAATAAAATTTGATTTTTGACACTACTCTTGAGGGATTTAATTATGTATTTAACTCTTCTTTTTCTCTTTTCCCAACTCCCTTCCCACAGTCAAGAGAAGAAGGATTCAGAAAAGTAGTATTTTCCTGTAATAACTGATATCATGTGTTTATCATTTTGAAAGCAATTTATTTCATTAGTTCTAGGGGAAAATTACTTATTTTTTACAGTCCATGTTGTACTTGTAAACAGTGCTTTAAAAGTTATTCTTCATCTGTATTACACCACAGAAATGTATCATTAATTTAACAAAAATCTTAGCAATTGAAGCAACTGCAATGGGGACATGTTTTAACACTGGGCTCTTACCTCATTTCAAATGTTAATAAAAAAATTATAGCATTCTTATGTTAATTTCCCATCTTCTCCTCAATTCATTTGAATTTGCTGGGATTAAGGCACCAAACACACACATGTGCGCGCACACACACACACACACATGCATTTGCATGCACAAACACAGGTTTCTTCACCCCATCATAAAGTAACTTTCTCAAAAGATTAAGTTTTTCCTTAACTGACTGGGCAAAGTGTTGCTTTTTCTCACCCAACAGGTTAAGTACTGTGGAGATAACAGATTGGGACGACTTCTGATTTACTGGCTTCTTAGAGGAAAACTTTTCATTTTTACTTCAAAGGTAAGTTGTCTTTTTTTCTTTCTACTACATAGCCTAATAAGAAAAAACAGGTATGTTGTTGAATAAAAAAACATTAGAAATTCTGTTATGTACTACATTTTTAAGCAGTTTTTTGACTTTGAGAATCTCTAGCCTATTTAAAACGTATCTGGGACAACATTGAGAAAGTTCAAGATAGAAGGAATTATCTAAGAGAGGAATAATTCTAACAACAATAAGGAAAAAGGGGGAAGGAAAAAGGAGTTGATGGGATACCAGCTAACATGGGATTAACTTTTCTTTGGCTATGGCAATTATTTCTGGAAAATTATTTATAGAAATAATTTCCTATAAAAATTATTAAATAATTAAATAATTATAATTAAATTATATAAATAATTTCCTACAAAAAAATTTCCTACAAAAAATCTTGCTCAAGACTCCTTTCTTTCCTCAAATCATGTCAATTTTTACTTTAAAAGAAAAAAAAAAAACTTGTGTTATTAAACCAAACTGGAGTCTACTCAACTGGCAAAGGCCAGACGCTGGAGCTGAAATAAAGAGGCATTTTTATCGCAGGGTGCCATGGAAGAAAAGCAAGCTGCTAAGGCTTGCAACTCTAATTCCCCATTGGGTTTCAGGACAGGATTTTTGAAGACAAGGGAACATTTTAGGCAAGCCTGGCCCAAAATGGTGGCAGGAGATCCTGAACTGGGAGGTATGTAGGTGGATTCAGAGATTCTTAGAAAAGTGGAAAGGAAGCTTCATGTGAGTGAGTGTGATAAGCCCCTAAGGAGAAATTTAAAACAAAGAAAGGCAACAGAGATTTCAATTCCTCAGTTTCCTTTTATCTGCATTTTCCATCTGGTCCGAGTGACGAGTCTGAAAAACCACTCAAGAACACATGCTAAGATGCTAAGATGCCATCTTGTAGTTTCCACAGGACCCCAAAAACTCATGAATCTGGCTTACTTGGGGGGGCATTTGTTCTCATCAGGTCACCCATTCACTTTTTCAAGGTACCTAAGATGTCTGGAACTTTCTCTGAAGGAACTCAAAGTTTTCCTTCATTTCCATGCTTGTGGGACCCAGCCGACATCTCAGAGGGGGTGGCTTGGTCTAATTCTCCCCTCTCTTTTATGTTATTCCTCAATCTTGAGGGGCACAAGGACACAGATACTCTAGCTACTTTCTGCTAAATTGGGGTGAAGAATGGGGCTAGGAGATAAGGAGAGAAAGCATCTGGCAAGGAGCTCCAGGTATTCATGAGTCTCAGGCTTGGCACCATAGTTCTGAGCTATTATCTTGCCTAGGTATTATATATGCCAAGGTCAAATTTTCTTACAATATAAAGTGATCAGGGATAGAAAAGGGCTACAGGGAAGTAGGAGAAAAAGTTTGCCCTTCTAGACAAGGAAGTTAATAAAGAACCCTACACCAAATAATGAGTTTTAGGAATCTTGTGACTCAGTAAATCAGGTGTGACCCAATTTTTGCAAAATGCAGTTTTTAGTTTGTGATACAAAGTGGAATGATGGTCACAGTTACAAAACAATACACACAACAAAGGTCACAAACATCACAGGACTATTAGTCACACCACGCAATACCTGGAAAATAGCAGCTAGCCATCATTATTAACACATAAAGGAAAATGGGCACATGTGGTGACTAGGGTAACCTATAACCAATCACAAAAGACAAGAATACCCGAGGACCGTGGGGAACCACAAAAAACTCTTATCGATAATTGAAGGAGAAACTAAAATAAGATATTTATATTTGTTATGGCCTTTGTGTGGTGTCTCCTCTCACAGGCAACAGGGACCCTTTCCCAATCTCTCTGGAAAAGTTTATGTTTGTCTATGCCTCCCTTTAAGTAAACTGTACTCTTTCTCTGCTACACTGGAGCCCCAGCTGCTTTACTCCCATCTCCCCATGCCTCACTCTTAGTTTGACTCAGCCAAATGTGCTAATTCTGATGAGTAACTGAACCAGGCTTACAAAGAGGGGTCTTGGAAACCCCTAACATACTTTCTGGCACCCCGCCCCCAAAGTCAAAGAAATCAGGTCAGGCAATAGAAGAGAGAACAGAATTTCAGACCTGAAAGGAATCTACCTAGTTACACAGAAGTTTCACCTGAAAGAGGAGTCCGTGGTACCTTTTCTGTTTTCCTTAGGGGATACCATGATGTTAGATATCCTTTTTTAGGTCTTTTCTTGCAGCGCTGAGGATGGTAGGAGGAAGGATGGACTGGTAGATGTAAACACAGAAATAGAGAAGGGGAATGTGTATCACTAGCAGGGGTTTAAGAAAAGAATTTAATTGAGAAATTTTAAAGAGAGAGAACAGAGGCCTTAAAACAATATCCTTTTAAATCTCTTATTATTAGATTTTAGCTGAACAAAGAACTGATATTTCTGGGTTTTGAACTTTTTTTCTTTTAAACCAAGGGTATCCTTCTCAGTGAAACCAATAAGCCTGAACCAGGGTGATGATGACTTAACCAAGGACAGATGAGGTCTCTCCAAAGTGAAGAAAAGCAGTTTTTAGCAAGATCAAGAACCACCCTAAAAGCAGCTCTAGGAAAGCAAACTTTTGCTGGCCACCAATGGGGTATAATACATGTTTTTTAGTGTCTCCATAGCTGACTGTCTTCAAACAAAGGCCCCAAAGCTTGGGCTGGGTGAGGTAGCTCCAGTAATCCAAGCTCTCTGGAAGGCTGAGGTAGGAGAATCACTTGAGGCCAGGAGTTGGGAAATAGCCTGCGCAAGAGGGAGCCCCCATCTCTACAAAATAGAAAAATTAGCTGGGTGTTGTGGCACATGCCTGTAGCCCCAGCTGCTTGGGAGGCTGAAGCAGGAGGATTGCTTGAGCACGTCAGGGGTTTGTGGTTGTAGTGTATATGATTGTAGCCACTGTACTCCAACCTGGGCGACAGAGCAAGACTCTGTTCAGGAAATAAAACAAAATGAAACAAAACCAAAAAAACTTCATGTACCCCCACCATCTGAAGAAAATAGGAAATCAAACACCATTCACGTAAGATGAAAGGCAAAAGTCACATAGATACCAAACCAAAAGGCCCGATAGAGAATTGAACTGAGGCTGCAGCTATAAAAGCACTTACTTTTAAATAGCCTTCCTAGTCAATCCTGCATGGAATTGAAAATCAGGCAATTTGAGCGTATAAAGAATATTAGCTTTGTTTCATAATATTAGCTTTTAATTTTGTTACCTTTAAAAATTTAAGGGTACCCTTGACACTATATGTATCTTCAAAAATTTGATCTTTCCATCAGTTGTTTAGAATAAGAGATCTCTAAAATTTTATATATATATAAAGAGAGATTGATTTTTACATTTAGAAGTATAATTTAAAGTACTGATTTTTATGGCCATTGATAATTTGGTGCATTTATTCTAATAGCCACGCAATCCAAAAGGAAACAATCTCAAAGGTCCCACCACACTTCCCAACCACCTCTATAACAAGAGTTGAAATGATAAAAGACCCTTATGAATGGGACTTCCCAAGAGCTTGATATATTCCAAACAAAATTCTCAAGTTCTCAGTCATTTTTAGACTGGCCAATGAATGTGACCTATAGAATCATGCCTCCCGGTGGTGGAGATGCAGAGGGCACTCTTGCTCAGTCACCAGCCACGTCCTCCAGGACATCAAGCAAGATGACAGGGAGGGCCACCTGGCAGCCTTCTTTAAGTCAGGAAAACACAGAGAAACAAAACAAAGAAAAAGACTATTTCTAGGAAGAAAGGGGTTGAACAGACAAATAGTGATTTTTTTTTTTTTTTTTTTTTTTTTACCATTTGCTCAACTGCATTTCAGAGAGAGAGGGCCCAGAGGCCTGGCATGTGAAAAATCCTTACCCTTTGCCAGCAGGTTATATTCACAGATTTTCTTCATTACAACTTCCAGAAGAAGAGAGTTTTTGGTCACCCTACTCACAAATTACGGAACTATAACGACTGAAAGAAAATTATGCTATACATGTAACAAAGATATAAACGCCAGTGACTTTACTACCTTAGTATCTGAGCTTTACCCTGGCAAAACAGATAAAGCAAAATGGTTCCCTCTCAGTTGGGACTGCTGATCTTCTGCTGTGTGGTTCCCCCACACAGATGTAACAAGATGAAGACACACGTAAGGCCTTTCAAATCAGAACCCAACCCCAAATTCCAAGCAAATACATGTGGTTACTCAAGGTCCTTTAGCTTAGCTCCTTAAAGGGGGAGTGAAGGGGGCGGTAACCCCCACTAAACCAGGCACTGTGATGAGGCAGAGCCAAATGTCTTAATGCATAATACCTTGCTGTTGTCAACACAAGAGTCCGCTATTGACCCAGGACTTATTTCTGGTACCACACAATGAAAGCCACACCCAAACACTGGATCTGTCCCTGAATGAAAAATCACTCCAGCAGCTGCTGGACAGAGCCCTGGTGGTAGCTGCAGCAGGGGGTGATGTGCTGTGGGAAACATTTATTCTAGACTTTGTTCCAACTGGGGTACCAATAATTTGTTATTAATAAATCAAACTGTTTAAAGCAAACTGAGGTCCTCTCACTTAGAGCAGGAAAGCCGCACTGGAGCCAGGTGTTTTAGCAGTCTGACAAGCCAGGTTTTTGTTTTCTTTTTTTCATTTCCCCCCCATAACACAGGACTAAGCTGGGAGCCAGGGTTTTCAAAGGCTCATGTACGTTGCAGGCAGGGCTGGGTCAAAAAGGCCATAGGATACACCTAGAGGCTGGGCCAGAAGGGTGAACTGATGAAAAGGAGCCACTCACGTAGTGATTTAGGAAAAGAGTTCTACACAAAGCGAATAAGGAGTGCACAAGCCCCAAGTGGGCAAAATGAGAATTAAAGACAATATGATGAGTTTTTCATAAAGCTCAAGTTATTTTCAAATCTTTTTCTACTGCCTGCTAGTTGCTGTACATGATCTGCTCCCTACTTCACCAACTTGCATTTTTTCCTCTTTAATTACCACTCCTTTAGTACTCTTTGCCACCTGTTTATACTATATTCCAGCCTATAACAATTTTAATTAGGAATTGTATCTAAATTTTGTTCTAACAGATCATAATTCATAAACTCTTAGGAAATGGGAACACAACAGGTAGATTCTGCATACAGTCTCTGGACTGACTTCTACATCTGTTCATTATGATTCTCTAGAGAGAAAACATTTGTTATAGAAATAAGGCATTTGTTGTGGAAAAGCAAAGCAAAGATTAACACCAAGGAATTTGTCTCTTTTGTTTGGTTGTCTGAGATTCCCTTCTCCTTACCTCAAAAATTCCAATATTTTCCTAACATCATGTTGGACAACAACATTTATTTGAAAAAATTCAATCATCAGCTCCTCTTCTAGAAAATAAAACATGAACCCTTTGTACAAGCATCCTAGTAAATAGTGTGTAGGGATTTTTTTTTTTTTTTTTCCCCACTGAATGGAGATAGTTCTCTTCTGGTAAACTAATTTCTAGGATGAAATTTTATTTTGCTCCCGCTTTTTATTTAAGTAACAGTATATGACAGTGGCAGGAAAGGAAATTCAAAGACCATGTATAATGTATAATGAACTGGCCAGTAGCTCTCATCTGTAATTCTAGTACTTTGGGAGGCAGGGAAGGGAGGATCACCTGAGGCCAGGAGTCTGAGACCAGCCTGGATAATATAGCATTATTGATGTCAGTAAGCAATAAATGAGAACGAGAGATTCAACTCTGAATTTTTTATTCAGTGTGGTTTTGCCGAGGCCTTGCTTGGTACAGCATTCTGTACACCTGGTAAGGCAAAAGGAAAAATAGCTACCTTCACCTCTCTGTAGGCTCAGTAAAGATTAGGGAAGATGAGACAAATGTTAACCACTATGAAACTGGTATTATATGTAAGAGGAAAAATGTAATTGATTCAAACACAAGAGTAGGTCCTCCATTTTTAAAAATTGAATTAAACTCCTTGCATGTAAATATGAGAATTTGGTATAGGTGAAAGTCTTTGTTACAAAGTGCAGCATAAAAATACATTCTATATTTCTTTTTTTTTCCAGTAATAGACAATGCAACTCAGAAAACACTATTGAAACATGAAGTAAGAAGAATATTTAAACGTCGTATAATAATTATACCTCTTCATTCATCAAAGTAGCTTCCTTCTCTTCTCTTTCATCTGTTCTCATATCTAGCATCAAATATTGAATAAACAGAAGCGTGAAGAAATAAGTGTTTTTATAGTAGTCAATACTCCTTGGCAATGAGAGTATTAAGGTTCAAGCACATCTTTTGGGGAAACTTTAATGAGTCCAATGGAGCATCCCAGATAGTTTTTGCCTTCCTTCTGATTCCATGTTGTTTAGCTCAAGATTATAGGGCACGTCCTATTTTCTCAAATGTGTCTTTCCTCTGGGCCTGGAATGCCCCGACGGAAACTTGTGTTGGAGCATCTAATCAGTCCCTAGATCTGAGCCTCTTCTCTTTAGTAGGAAGCCCCCGGAAAAATGCCTTAGGGCAAGATGTTACAATATTTTATGTTGATAGACTTGGCTACTATCCCTACATAGATCACAAAGGCAAGCTTGTGAATGGAGGAATCCCTCAGAAAGGGTCCTTACCAAACCATCTGGACAAAGCCAGGAATGACATTATGTATTACATTCCACATGACAAAGTGGGCATGGCTGTCATCGACTGGGAAGAATGGAGGCCCACATGGGCAAGAAACTGGAGACCTAAAGATATTTATAGGAATCTCTCTATTGACTTTGTTCAGCAAAAAAATGCAACCCTTAGTGTTGCAGAGGCTACCAAGATAGCCAAGGAAGAATTTGAGAAGATAGGAAAGGATTTCATGCTAGAGACCTTAAGGTTGGGGATATCACTTCGACCAAAGCATTTTTGGGGATATTATCTTTTCCCTGATTGTTATAACACTCATTATAAACAAGCTAATTACAATGGAAGTTGCTTTTATATAGAAAAGAGAAGAAATGATGATCTCGAGTGGTTGTGGAGGGAAAGCACTGCCCTTTACCCATCCATTTATTTGAACACACAAATGACTCCTGATCGAGGTGCGCTTTATGTGCGAAACAGAGTTCATGAAGCCATTAGGGTTTCCAACATACGTGATGCTACCGACCCACTTCCAGTTTTTGTATATACCCGCCTAGTTTTTACAGATGAAGTTATGAAATTCCTTTCTGAGGTAAGTAAATCAAGTATAAGGGCAGGGAAATAGTGTCTATAAAAAGTACAGTGAAATTTAATATTACTTTAGAAGGGAATGAAACTTAGTTTTTAATATGTGTACAAAAGTAGTTTTACGTCATTATATGAATGCAAAGTAGGAATATGTTTAATCTTTAATCACCTTATTTCTTAGCAAGGATGGAGAATTAGATAATATAGACTATGTATTAGCTCAGTTTCTTTTTTTGCTTTTATGGGTTTGTTGCTTTGTCAATAGAAGTAATTAAAACAAGAATAGTCTCTCTCTCTTTTTCTTTTTTTGAGACAGAGTCTCAAATTGTCGCCCTGGGTAGAGTGCCGTTGCGTCACAGCTCACAGCAACCGCCAACTTTTGGGCTTAAGCGATTCCCTTGCCTCACCCTCCCAAGTTGCTAGGATTACCGGCGCCTGCCACAACGCCCAGCTATTTTTTGGTTGTAGTTGTCATTGTTGTTTGGCAGACCCGGCTGGATTTGAACCTGCCAGCTCTGGTGTATGTGGCTGGTGCCTTAGCTGCTTGAGCTACAGCTGCCAAGCCAATAGTCTCTTTTTATTTATTTATTTATTTATTTATTTAGGCTCTTTTTTATAATGAGGGAATGTCTGTGTAAAAGATTTAAATAGTGGAGAAATATTTAAATTACTATTATTAGTTAAGCATGTTTAGTTTTGGTGTTACTGTTTTATGTATAACAATTTTATTTTCTTTTTATCTGATGACTCTTCCTATCACATTTTCCAGGAAGACCTTGTACATACGTTTGGTGAAACTATCGCACAGGGTGCCGCTGGAATTGTAATATGGGGAAGCCTTACTTTACTGAGAGCTGTGGTAAGTTGAATTGGTAAAAGAATAGATGAAAACATTTCTACGTTTAATGTTTTTGAGGATTGTTTAGGTATTGAATATGAAAATAAGTAGTACTATGCATGGTGTGTAGTAGCAAGTGCTCAATTAATACTACATGAATAAAAATATCTTGGATTTGCATGGGAGGAAAAGTGAGATTCAATTAAGTGAGATTAATTGAATTTATGTAGGCTGCATGGCTAAATAGCCAGACTAAGATTACGGTATCGGTTTCCTGACATGGTATTTGTTATCAGAAGATTCTTGTTTAATTCTATACATCAGGTCTTTATTCTCCATCTCTTCAATTCTCTTGACTCAATATGAGAACAAAGCTGTCATATGGTCACTGCCGAATTAGAGCTGAACATTTCCTTCTCTGATGGATGTGGAAGTACTAATGACGAATGTGCCAGGGAGAATCTCAAATGAAGCTCATGGACCAAGATTACTGTCCTAGGACCTGGAGACAATAAATTTTATACTCTTGATATCAGAAGAGACCTTTTTAGAAGGACTACATTCATCTTGTCCTTCAGATACAATAGCCATAGTCTTACTTCATTTAAAAATACTTACCAGCAGCTACATTTGTGACATTCTTTCAAGGTAATCTGAGCTCTTCGGCCTATTTTGTATAATTCTATTGACTCTAGTTTGATCTTCAGTAAAAAGAAACAACAGAAAAATAAGTTGAAGAAGCGTGTATATACCTTGGCAAAATCTCTTAAGTCAGAAAATTATTTTAAAATTATAATTCTGCTAGGTCTATTCCTAATTTTTATTAGTTGTTTCCCCAAATCCATACACTCCTTTCTCAAAGGTCCTATTACTTAAAAATTTATAAATATTCATAGATTTTCCATACTACTTTCTTTTTTTTTCTTTCTTTTTTAAGAACTGAGTAATCTACTCTTATGCTGAGAGAGAATTAATCAGGCATTCCTCAGTGAGTAGAATAACATGATATGCAATTTAAGTGTCATGCTTATTTTTTAATGGCACTGTAGTCTTAGATTCACATTCTACTACCATGTCTCCTAAATCATGTTAAGTATTATTCATACCAGAGACAGTGCATCAATTTTAAATGAGTATTTTCTACTATCTCAAAATTGTCCCTGTGTAATCTGTTGTATGTGTTTCTGCTGTATTCCCTAATATATGACTATTCTGAATGCTAGCTCTATTATTACTTCCCCTTTTTTCTATGTCATTTGTAATCAGTAGAGTCATGGATTACTTATCACGTTTCCCCTCATCTACTAACAACTTAAGAAACTAATATTTGCAGGTTTACTTGCAGTTTAAGAACAGACCTAAAACATGGTTAGACCTAAACACAATTGTTAGTGAACCATTTTCTTTCATTTCCTTTTATTAGATCTAGTGATGTGACAGGGCCAGTTTTGCAGGTCCCAGCTTGTTAGATCTGCTTGTTAAATACTAAAAAAAAAAAAATTATTTTTTTTTGAGACAGAGTCTCATTTTGTCACCCTCGGTAGAGTGCCATGGTGTCACAGCTCATAGCAACCTCAACCTTTTGGGCTCAAGCAATTCTCTTGCCTCAGCTCCCTGAGTAGCTGGGACTACAGATGCCCACCACAATGCTCGGCTATTTTTTTTTTTTTTAGAGACAGGGTCTTGCTTTTGCTCAGGCTGGTCTCCAACCCATGAGCTCAGGCAATCCACCCACCTCTGCCTCCCAGAGTGCTAGGATTACATGCATGAGTCACCACACCCAGCCTATTCAGGAATTTTTTAAGCCAGTTGTTAAGCAAAGCCATTGTTAAAAGTTAAATTATGAAAACTTGCCAAAAATAAGTTATGTAAAAACAAGTTTTTCATAAATCAAAAGTTAAAATAAATGATGTTAAAAACAAATTCTCTCTCTATATATATTATTTTACTTCATTTTACTATTATCCGTGCTCTTGAAATTATTTCCATCTATTATCTCTGTATAAATGAAAATACTGTGTAATGATGTGCTACTCCATGCCTTATTGCCATTCTGTGTACTGGTGGTGTCCTCAATTCCCAATCCTGAATTAGGCAATGTCAAGAAAACACTTCACAGAAATAAAAACCAAAGCAATCAGGAATAGCTATTCTTAAATCAGATAAAACAGACTTTAATTCAAGAACAGTGGAAAAAGACAAAGATGGTTATTATATAATGATAAGTAGATCAATCAAAAAAATATATAAGATTTTAAATATATGTGAACCTGATACCAAAGTTCCTAGATTCATTAAACAAATACTACTAGACCTAAGGAAAAAAATAAGCCAGCAACAAATCTCCAGGAATCTATTGCTCTTCTAGGACCTGGATGTCCAGATTAGTAGACCCGGGAAATTTCCCTTGAGTATTCCCTCAAATAGGTTTCCAACCCTTGTGTGTTTTCTTTTTTTTTTTTTTACCCTAAAGGATGCTCATGATTCCAATGTTAGGCCTCTTTACATAATCCCATATTTCTTGTAGGTTTGTGTTTATTCCTTCTATTTCTCTGTCTTTTCTTTTTGACTAACTTGTTTAATTCAAAGGTGTAGTCTTCTAGCTCTGTGATTCTTTATTCTGCTTGATTTAGCCTATTCTTAAGGCTTTCAAATCTTTTCTGTATCTCCTTGAATAAATTTTTCATTCCCAGAATCTCTGCTTGATTTTTTTAAGTAATTAAATTTCTTTAAGGAATCTTTCATTTCATGCATTGTTTTGTTGTTTTCTGGGCCCTGTGATTACCTCCAGTCCCTTGGGAGAGGAACTTGATAGCTCCAGGTGGTGAGTGAGGCCATGAAACTTCAGAAGGGTCATTATTCTCTGCCACAGAAGAGGCAGGTGGGAGAATATGGCTGGATGGGACTGGATTGGGTGAGCTTGTCCCTAAGCAATAAAGAAAATAAAATACTTAGGAATATATTTAACCAGTGAGGTGTGAGGTGTGAGTTTCCAGAGAAGGGAAATTACAGAGGATGTAAACAAATAGAAAACAAATAGAAAAATATATCATGCTCATGGATTGGCAGAATCAACATTGTTAAAATAACTATACTACCCAAAGAGATCTACAGATTCAATTCAAGCTCCATTAAATACCAGTGCCATTTTTCTAGAAAAATAATTCTATGCTTTGTATGGAACTAGAAAAGGCCCCAAATAGCCAAAACAACCTGAAGCAAAAAAGAAAAATTAGAACACATAACTTTATCAGGATTCAAGCCTATACCACAAGGCTATCATAACCAGAACAGCATGGCACTGGCACAAGAACTTGGCACATAGAGTAATAGATGAGAAAAGAAAACCCAGATATAAAACCATCCTCATATTTCCACCTGATCTCTGACAAAGGAGACAGTAACATACACCAGGAAAAGAATCCCTATTCAATAACTAGGGCTGGGGAAATTAGATAGCTACATTTACAAGATTAACATTGGATCCACACCTCTCATAAAAATTAAGTCACAAGAGACAACAGAGTAAAACCTGAGGCATGACACTATAAGAATTCCAGAAGAAAACAATGGAAAAATTCTTATAGGCCTAGGCAAAGAATTTATGAAGAAGACCCCAAAGGCAATCACAGCCACAATAAACAAATTAAAATTAAATTATAAAGCTTCTGCATAGCCAACAGAAACAAACAATACAGCAAATAGACAACCTGCAGAAGGGAGAAAATATTTGCATGCTATGCATCCAATAAAGGGATGATAACCAGAATGTGTAGAGAACTCAGGTAAATCAGCAAGAAAAAAAATCCAAAAACCCCATAAAAAAGTAGGCAAAAGACATGAACAGAAACTTTTCAACATAAGATAGACTAATGGGCAATAAATATATGAAAAAAAGATGAACATTTCTAGTCATCAGGGAAATGAAAATCAAAACAAGGAGTAACACCTAACTCCAATGAGAATGACTTCTATCAAAAAATCCCAACAGAACAGATGCTGGTGTGGATGTGGAGAGAAAAGAACTCTTATACTCTGTTGGTGGAGCTGCAAACTAGTACAACCTCAATAGAAGTCATATGCAGATATCTCAAAAAAACTAAAAGTAGATCTATCATTTAGTCCAGCAATCCCACTATTAGGTATTTACCAAAGGACAAAAAGTCATTTTGTCAAAAAGACACATGCACATGAATGTTTATTATAGCACAATTTACAATAGCAAAGATGTGGATCAATCCAAGTGCCCATCAATATGAGAATAGATTAATAAAATGTGGTATATGTACACTATGGAGTACTACTCAGCTATAAAAAATTATAAATTAATATTTTTTGTGACAACTTGGATGAAAGCAGAGACCATTCTTCTAAGCGAAGTATCACAAGAATGGGAATAAAACCCCACAGGTACTCACTATTAAATTAGAACTAATTAATCAACACCTACTGCATGATTGGTAGTAAAACTCAATAGAAACAAGCAGGTAGGAAAGGGAAGAAGGAGAGGGGTAAATTTACACTGAATGGGTACAATGCACACTGCATGGGGGATGAGCACATCCACAGCTTGGCTTCAAACTGTACAAAAGCAATTCATGTAACCAAAACATTTGTATGCCCATAATATTCTGAAAGATTTTTAAAAAGGTATGGGAAGATAGGAGCAGAAATAAAATTTGAACCAATAAATAATACAAAGGATCAATGAAATGAAAAGATAGTTCTTTGAAAAGAAAAACAAAATAGGTAGAACAATAGCTAGATTAACCAAGAAAAGAAGAGAGAAGATTCATATAAACTCAGTTAGAAATGAAAAGGGAGACATTACAACTGATACCATGGAAATATAAAAAACCATCCGAGACTACTATGAACACTTCTACACATACAACTAGAAATTCTAGAGAAAATAAATAAATTTTTGGAAGCACACAACCTTCCAAACTTGAATCAGGAAGACATAGAAATCCTGAACAGACAAACAAGTAATGAGATTAAACGAGTAATAAAAAATATCCTAGCAAAAAGAAAAAGAAAAAGCCCCAAACTGGACAGATTCACAACTAAATTCTACTAGATCTTCAAAGAAGTGGTAACTATTCTACTAAAACTGTTCCAAGAGATCAAGAAAGAGGAGATACTCCCCAACATATACCATGATGCCTACACCAGGAAATGATACAAAAAAAAAAAAAAAGAAAGAAAAGAAAAGAAAACTACAGGCCAATATCCCTTATAAAACATAGATGCAAAAATCTTCAAAACATACTCACTAAATCCAAAGCATATTAAAAGCATAATTCATCATGATGAAGTAGATTTCATCCCAGAGATGCGAAGGTGGTTTAACATTCATAGAGCAATAAATGTGATTCACCACATAAATAGAATTAAAAATAAAATTATATAATTATGTCAATATATGCAGAAAAAGCATTCAATGAAACCCAGTAGTCTTTCAAGATAAAAACTCTCAACAAAGTAGGCACAAAAGGAACATACCTCAAAATAATAAAAGCCATGTATGACAAACCCAATAGCCAACATCATACTGAATGAAGAAAAGTTGAAAATATTTCCTGAACTAACTGGAACAAGGCATACCTACTCTAACTTCTTCTAATCGACATAGTACTAGAAGACCTAGTTGTCTTACCAGAGCATCAGGCAAGAAATAAAGGACATCCAAATCAGAAAAAAAGAAGGTCAGACAATTCTTATTTGTTGACACAATCTGAATATACATAAATAAGTACTATTTCTATACACTAATTAACAGCCAAACTGAGAACCAAATAAGAACTCAATACAATTTACAATAGCTGAATGACAAAGTTAAACTACCTAGGAATATACTTAACTAAGGTGAAAGGTCTCTACAAGGATAACTAAAGAACACTGATGAAAGAAATTGATTATAGATGACACAATTGGAAAAACATCGTGCTTATGGATTAGAAGGATCAATATTGTCACAATGTTCACACTGCCCAAAGTGATTTACAGGTTAAATGCAATTCTCATCAAAATATCAGTCATATTTCACAGAAGTAGAAAAACTCATCCTAAATTTCATTTGGAATCAAAAAAGAGCCTGAATAGCCAAAGCAATCCTAGCAAAAAGAACTAATCTGGAGGCATCACATTACTAGACTACAAATTATAATATAATTCTATAGCAACCAAAAAGCATGGTTCTGGTGTAAATGTAGACATGTAGGTCAATGGAACAGAATAGAAGAGTCATAAATAAAACCATGTACCAACAACCAACTGATTTTGACAAAGAAGACAAAAACAAACACTGGAGAAGGGATTCCCTATTCAATAAATGTTGCTTAGAAAACTGGAAAGCCACAGGTGAAAGTATGGAACTGAATCCATTTTTTTCACTATATATAAAAAAGAACTAGAGATGGATAAAAGACTGAACTGTAAGTCTTGAAAGCCATAAAAAATCTAGAAGAAAGCTAGGTAAAACTCTTCTGGACATGGGCTTAAGCAAGTATTTATCACTAAGACCCCAAAGCAAATGAAACAAAACCAAAAATAAATATATGTACTTAATTAAACTATAAAAGCTTCTGCACTGCAAAAGAAATCATCAACAGAGTTAATAGACAACCTACAGAATGGGAGAACATTTTTTCAAACTATATATCTGATTTACTCAAGTAAATTAACAAGAGAAAAACCTATTACCCATTAAAAAGTGAGCAAAAATATGAGCAGACATTTTTCAAAAAGAAAATATACTAATTGGGGCCACTGCACATATGAAAAAATGCCCAACATCACCAATTACTAGGAAAATGCAAATTAAAAACACAATGAGATAACACCTTACCCCTGTGAAAATGACCATTATTAAAATGTTAAAAAAACAACAACAACCAATAGATGGTATGAACACAGTGAAAAAGGATTGCTTAGAAAATTGTTGGTGGGAATATAAATTAGTACGACCTCTATGGAAAACCGTATGGAGATTCCTTAACTAAATATAGATCTATCATTTGATTCAGTTAGCTCACTACTAGGTATTTACCTAAAAAAAACAAGTCATTATATAAAAAGGACATCTGCCTTTGTATGTTTATTGCAGCACAGTTCACAATTACAAAGATATGGAATCTACCTATGTGCCTATCAGTTTATGAGTAGATAAAGAAATATGAAATTATACAAACATATATATAATGTATATATAAATATACATTTATACACAATAGAAACTCCATAGTTGACCACCTCCCTATTTTGGTCACTTTCTTAAGTTGACCTAATTTTCATAGACTAGACATGAACCATATGTATATATTGTACAGTAGGCCTAGTTCCTTATGTTGATCATGTCCGTATGTTGACTGGTTTGTTATAGTCACTGAAGTATCTTGGGAACAGAAAAACAAATTCCTCATGTTCTCAGTTATAAGTGATAGTATCCATGTCATAGAAACTGAGATGATATGGACAGTGCCTGTGGCTTAGTGGGTAGGGCGCAGGTCCCATATACCGAGGGTGATGGGTTTGAACCCAACCCTGGCCAAACTGCAACAAAAAAATAGCTGGGCGTTGTGGCAGGTGCCTGTAGTCCCAGCTACTCGGGAGGCTGAGGCAAGAGAATTGCCTAAGCCAAGGAACTGGAGGTTGCTGTGAGCTGTGACACTGTGGCACTCTACCAAGGCAATAAAGTGAGACTCTGTCTCTAAAAAAAAAAAGAAAGACAGAAAGAAAGAGAGATGATAGACATTGGGCACTCAGAAGAAAGAAGGTTGGAATGGGGGATGAGAAATGAAAATTACCCATGGGGTTAAGTATACACTATTTGCGTGGACATACCAAAGTCATATAAGTCATTCATATAAGACAAAACCATTTATGCCCCCTAAATCTATTGAAATTTTAAAAATTATTAAAAATTCACCTTTCTATGCTGTTTAAACTTGTCTGACAAATGTGATGCCTAGTGCATTTATTTATAATTTATTAAAGGTCAACCAAAGACATGCTAGGCTCTGTGTTAACCACTTTTACATGTCTCGTATCTTTTCATCTTCACAGCACCCCTATGAGGTAAGTGCTATAATTACCTTTATCTCATAGATGATGAAGGTGAAGCATAACCAAGTTAATTAATTTACCCAAGTCACCCAGATAAAAAGTAAGACTTAGAATGGCTTGAGAGAGTCCCAGATTCACACAGGTGGTCACTAATAGAACTGGGATTCCAATCAAAGAAATAGATCCTAGAGGCCACCCTTTGACAGCTGTACCCTTCTACTTTCTCTGACTTGTTTATGAATTATTAAGGAAGATCAAGTCTAGGGTATGTGGAGCTTCCATTGGTCAATTTCTTAGTGGCATGATTCCACAAGTGCAACAAACTTAGAAATGTTACAAACACCAGTTGGCATAATCTTGCTGGTTAAGGTAAAAATGATAAAATATTCCTTACTTCTTACTGTGTCTATTTTTTTGTTCTTCCTTAAAAATTGTTTATTGCAGTGAATTAATTCATATATGAACTAACTTGTCCTTTCATATAACTCTTATAATTTTACAGACAGATTGCGTGGACCTAGAGAATTACATGCAAAAAACACTGAATCCTTACATAATTAACGCCTCCCTAGCAGCCAAAATGTGTAGCCAAGTGCTTTGTGAGGAGCAAGGTGTGTGTACAAGGAAAGACTGGAGTTCAGATGCTTATCTTCACCTGAATCCCCATAATTTTGTTATTCAAATGTCGACAGATGGAAAGTACTTAGTAAGTGGAAAACCCACAGTTGATGACCTACAGGAATTTTCTGATAATTTTCAATGCAGCTGTTTTACCAACAAGACTTGTGAGACCAGAACTAATGTAAAAGACGTTAGTAGTATTAATGTGTGTATTGATGAAGGTGTTTGTATAGATGCCTTACTAAAAGCAGAACCCGGTGAGCATTCCGAATTGAATGAAGAACTTTTTGCCACTTCCCATGTTGACTCTTCCTTCACATCTGTTGCCACGATGGTCTTTTTAAACATTTTCATCAGTTCTACAGTGAATTTGTAATTCTACATGTTAGCTGAATTGAAGAATATGTCCTTTTTTAAACATGTTTTTTAGAACAATTAAATATCTGAAACTATCATCTGTCATTGAAAGGTCATCTTTGAAAAGTATTTTCTGAATTATTCTTCCTAGTGAATGACGGTTTCCTTTGAACTTGACAAATACTAAAATCTTGTAGGCATTCTCAACCATGGGTTCAATTTGCATTCCAGGAATCAACAGCATGATTATCAATATTCTCTAGCTTAGAGTACACAAACTAATTTTATCTGTTTCCTTTGTAAAACTACTAGGATTGTTTCAACACAATCATTCTGTCCAAGATATTGATATTGTGATGAAATTAAAATTTGACATGGAGAGGTTAAGATTTGAAAGTGATAACCCATTGATAAAACCCACCAATAAGATTTAGAGAAACTGTGTATTTCTCTTTTCTCCTCTGTTGACAACCCAGGGTGAGAAAAAGAGAGAGAGAGAGAGAGATAGATAGATATGCAGGCTTTCTCTAGTGCCATTGAAGGCTCAGGATGGAAAGGAACATCTTCAACTCCCTATTAAAGCCAAGCCTGGTTGTAGTCAAATACCTTACCTGGTCTGACCCATACAAGTGTTACTGCCACCTTCTTCCTCTCCAATTGCTTCCACTTCCTTTTAGAAATAAGAGAGTAGCCACAGCGTGGTTTGGTATAAGCCAAAACCACAGTTGGCTAGGTACTCTCAAATTATGGTACTGTTAAAGTCACTAAAATATGAAAGTAAATTCTTTGAGGCATTAAATTTGCTGTGTGGGCAAAGGAAAATATTTTACTTGTTACAGGCCTCATTTCTTTATGTTAAAGCATTGTTTAATGTCCGAATTGAGATAGAACTGAGAAAAGTGAAACAAATGATTCAAATTGTTACTATACGTTTTAAGCTCCAATAATTTTTTAAAAATTGAATTTTCTGTATGGTCTTTTATACTGTTAGTTTAAAATCTTTTCTTGTTCTTTTTTCCCTTTTATTTTTAGTTTGCATGTAATAGTTGTACATATTTATAGGGTACAGAGTGATGTTTTGATAGATGTATACAATGTATAATGATCACAACAGGGTAATTAGGATATCCGTCAACTTAAACATTTATTATTTCTTCATATTGGGCACATTGAAAATCCTCTCTTATAGCTTTTCAAACACATTCAAAACGTTATTGATAACTCTATTCACCCACCCATCTAGAATGTATTCCTTCCATTCAGGTATCATTTACTATCCATTAACCAATATCTCTGTATTCTTCACACTCTTTTACAAGGCTGCAATGTATTCCATGGGTATATAAACATACACCACATTTTCTTTATCCATTCATCTGTTGATGAACATTTAGGTTGATTCCATATCTTAGCTATTATGAATAGTGAGTGCTGTAATAAACATGGGGGTACAGATAATCTTTGATGTATTTGTTCCCTTTTCTTTGGATAAATATCCAGTATTGGGATTGCTGGATCCCATAGTAGTTCTATTTTTAGTTTTCTGAGAAATTTCCATGTTGTTTTCCACATAGCTGTACTCACTCACACTTCCACCAACAGCATATGAGTTCTCTTTTCTCTGCATCCTTGCCAGCATTTATTTTTTTTATTTTTGATAATAGCCATTCTAACTGGGGTAAGATCATACCTCATCACAGTATTGACTTGCATTTCCCTCATGATTAGTGACATGTGCATCTTTTCACATACCTGTATGCCATTTGTATTCTTCTTTTGAGAAATGTCTATTTAGATACTTTGCCCTTTTTTTAGTTGGGTTATTTGGGGGGTTTTTTGATTGTTTTTGTTTTTTTGCTATTAAGTTCTTTGCACATTCTGGTCATTAGTCCCTTATTGAAGGAATAGTTTGCATAGATTTTTTTTTCCCATTCTGTAGGTTGTTGCTTCATTCTCTTGTTTTTCATTGTTGTTGTTGTTGTGCAGACACTTTGTAGCTCAATATAGTCCCTACTCATCCATTTACTTGCCTATTTTTGTTTTTGTTGCCTCTGCTTTTTTATACTCATACTCATAACATCTTTGCTTAGATAATGTCCTGAAGCATTTTTCCTGTTATCTTTGACAATTTTTATAGTTTTAAGTCTTAACATTTGTCTTTAGCTATTTTAAATTGTAAAACTATTCTTAAACATCATTAAGTTCCAGAATTTTCCTAGGAATATGGAAACAAATGTGTGCATGCATACTTAACACAAATCGGCTTATGGTGAGTATAATTTTCTTTAGCTTGCTCTTCTCCCCAAACAATATATTTTGAGTGTCTGTCCATTTCAGTAAATCTTTGTACTGACCACATAATACTCTACTGTATCACTATGTGACAATTTTATTTATTTACTTATTTATTTGTTTATTTATTTATTTCAGATTAATGTGAGGGTACAAATGATCGGGTCACATCTTTTGCATTTGTTAGGTAAAGTTCAAGTTGTAGACTTTGTGACAATTTTAGAAGAAATTTGTTAATGGACACTTAATTTTTAGATTTTTTTCTCTATCATAAATTTCATAGTATCATTTAAAATGTATATTTGAGCACATGTTTTCCAAGATAAAATGGAATTGCTAATGTTAAAGTTATGTACATTGTGATTTAGATAACTGTTACAAAATTATCTTTTTAAAATTTTGTTCCAGTTAATGATCTCATTAATGGGGTTGATTTTCCTTGCCAACACGGGGCTTTATTAAATTCTGCAGTTATTAGTCATGTGATAGGTGAAAATGGATTCTTGTTTAACTTGATTTTTAAATAGTAATATTGACTTTTTTATAGTTTCTTATGGGTTTAGTTTTTTTGTAAACAAGTGAACTTTGTTTTCTCATTTATACTCAAATCTATTTTTTGAGACTATTACTATTTCTGAAAACTAAGATATGACTTTTCAGATACCAATAAAATACAATATGAAAACAGAAAACCAAAGACCAGTTACTTACCCTCTCTGAGTTTGTTTCCTCATATAGAGGGTCAACTATTGAGAGGACTGGAGAAAATAGAAGTTAGCTAGTACAGTGACTGGCATAAAATGGTAATTGCTCAGTAAACAATAAGGATAATTTATTTGAAGCTATTAACATACTTTTCAAAATTTTCCCTCTATTAGATAATTTAAGGTTTTCATTTATGATAAAATTGGCTTAATAACTTCACTTTAAGGGACAGTATATTAAATGAAATGTATGTATAACATGTTTAATTTGAGAATTGCAATGATATAATTTCAAGCAAAGTGAGCTCTATATTATTAATGTACTATATTAGATTTTATGTACCAATTATTAGAAAAAAAATTTGTATTACCAAGGCAGGTCCTTGTCTTATAACTTATGTGCTACATCTGTAATTAGACCCTATAAAATCTTAAATATTGTGTTAATACAACTGTGCTCACATATTTGATTTCTAATGTTTCAATACAGAATATATTTTTGATTATAAACCCCAAAGTAGTAGGTAGAACATATGATTTTTATTGAAATGTATTTTTTCTACTACCCACATTTGTTAATTATGGATAACAGATAAAGGGACAAGGATGGGTTTGGGTCAATATGCAATTATGTAATTTTTGGAATAAAAATAATTATAAATGATTTATTTTTCTCTGTGTGATTTTATTTTTTAAAATGATTATGGATACATAATGGTTGTACACATTTATAGGGTACACAAAATATTTTAATACAGGCATACAATGTGTAATAATTAAATTAGACCAATTAGCATATCTGTCACCTCAAGCATTTATCATTTCTTTATGTTAGGAACATTTCCAATTGCACTCTTTTAGTTATTTTGAAATATACAATAACTTATTGTTGACTATAATCACCCTGTTTTACTATCAAATATTAGATCTTGTTCATCCTATCTAACCATATTTTTGCACCCTATCTCCACTTTTTACCCTCCTCCCCTTTCCCAGCCTCTGGTAACCATTATTTTTTTCTCTATCTCCATGAGATCAATTGTTTTAACTTTTAGTTTCCATATCTGAATGAGAACACATGAAATTTGTCTTTTTTTGCTAGGCTTATTTCAGAGATTTGTTCTATTGTTTAACAGAACATTCTTGATTTCCATCCATGTTGTTGCAAATTAGAGGGTTTCGTCCTTTTTTTGTGGTTGAGGAATATTTCATTGTGCACATGTACCACATTTTCTGTATCAATTCAGCCATCGATGGACACGTAGGTTGATTCTAACTCTGGGCTTTTGTAAATAGTGTTGCAATAAATCATGGGAGTGCAGGTATCTTTGTGGTACACTGATTTCCTTTCCTTTGGATAAATACCCAGCAGTGGGATTGCTCTGTCATTTAGTAGTTTTATTTTTAGTGTTATTTATTTACTTATACAAAAGGGTATAGAAAGTGGTTCTTTTTAAAAAATTTTAAAATATCATGGGGTATATGTATTTTGTTTACACAGTTAGCTTTTATGTATTTTAAGTCAGAGTTATAAGTATGTCCTTTACCTAGAAAGTGCACAACGTAACCATGCAATGTACCAGTTAGTTATGAATTTACCACTCTCCCTCTCCCCCCTCCCACCTTCTTGAATTTTGTTGAGTTTTGCTTCTACGTAGAGGCAGAAGTGTTGAGCAACTAGTTCCAGTTTAGTATTGAGTACATGTGGTGTTTGTTTTGCCATTCTTGTGATATTTCACTTGGGAAAACGGTCTCTAATTCCATCCACGTTGTTATGAAAGATACTTGATAATCACCTTTTTATGGCTGAATAGTATTTCATTACATATACCACATTTATTAATCATTCATGTGTTGATGGACATTTGGGTTGTTTCTACGTTTTTGCAATTGTGAATTGTGCTGCTGTAAATACTAGACTCATGCATGGTTGGTGGGACTGCAAACTAGGAACCTCTGTGGAAAGTAGTGTAGAGCTTCCTTAAAGAACTAAAAGTAGACCTGCCATTTGATCCTGCAATCCCACTACTAGGCTTTTACCTGATAGAAAAAGGGACATTTTATTTTTAGTATTTTGAGGAAACTCCAAAGTGCTCTTCCGAACTACTACAGAGAGCAGTTTGGAGTATAAATAGTTACAAATGATTTTATTTTTGTATGCATGATTTTATTTTTTAAAAAGATTATGGGTACGTAATAGTTGTACACATTTATAGGGTACATAAAATATTTCAATAGTAGCTAGACCAGTTTTACATTCCCAACAACAGTGTATGATATTTTCCCTTTCACCACACCCTTGCCAGAATTTATTATTGTCTATGGTGTCTTGATTATTACAGCTCTGTAATATAATTTAAATTCAGATGTAGTGATTCCTTCAGTTTTTTTGTTTTTTTTTTTTTGATTGTTTGTTAGGTTGTGTCATTTTTTATTTCATTGGTTTGTTTTTATGCACATGATGGCCTTGGTTATTCTGAATTTCTTGTGGTTCCGAATAATTTTTAGAAAGTTTTTTCTATTTCAGTGAATAATGTCATTGGTATTTTGATGGGGATTGCATTGAATCTGTGGATGTCTTTGGGTAGTATAGACATTTTCACAATATTGGGTTTTTATCTTTGAATCCATGAGCATGAAATCTCTTTGAATTGTTTTTGTGCCCTCTCAAATTACTTTCATCAACAGTTTATAATTTTTCATCGTAGAGATCTTTGAATGCTTTGGTTAAGTTTATTCCTAGGTGTCTTATTTTATTTGTAGCTAGTGAGACTGAGATTGTTTTCTTAATTTTTTATTTATTTATTTATTTATTCATTTATTTATTTATTTATTTATTTATTTATTTTTTTTAGAGACAGTCTCACTTTATCACCCTTGGTAGAGTGCCATGACATCACAGCTCACAGCAACCTCCAACTCCTGGGTTTAGGTGATTCTCTTGCTTCAGCCTCCCCAGTAGCTGGGACTACAGGCGCCCGGCACAACGCCCGGCTATGTTTTTTGTTGCAGTTTGGCCGGGGCTGGGTTTGAACCCACCACCATCGGTATATGGGCCTGGTGCCCTGTTTTCTTAATTTTTTAAAAGAGTTTTCACTATTGGCATATAGAACTGCTACTAATTTTTAATTTTGTATGTTGATTTTATGTCCTACAACTTTTTTTTTTTTTTTGAAGTTTTTGGCCAAGGCTGGGTTTGAACTTGCCATGTTCAGCATATGAGGCCGGCACCCTACTCCTTTGAGCCACAGGCACTGCCCTATGTCCTGCAACTTTATTGAATTTGTTTATCATTTCAATTAGATTGTTGGTGGAGGCTCTTGCCTTCTCTAATTATAAGATCATTATCATTTGCAAACAAACATTATTTGACTTTTTCCTTTCCAGTGTGGATGCCTTTTATTGCTTTCTCCTGTCTGATTGCTCTAGCTAAAACTTACAGTACTACATTAATAATAGTGGTTCCAGATCTAGAGGAAAGGCTTTCAATCTCTCCCCATTCAGTATGATTCCAATTGTGGGTCTGTCATATGGCTTTCACAGAGTTCTAAACCCATTTTTTTTTTTTTTGAGAGTTTTTAATCTTCATTCTCTCTTTCTACCTCCTCTTTTAAGCCAATAACTCATATTTTCCCCTTTGAGGCTCTTGTCTACATATTACAGGTGTTTTTCATAGGTTTGTATTATTTTTCTTTTTTCTCTTCTGTGTATTTTCAAATAACCTGTCTTCAAACTCATTAATTCTTTCTTCTGCTTGATCAGTTCTACTGCTGAGAAACTCTGATGCATTTTTCAGTTTGTCAATTAGATTTTTAAGCTCCAGAATTTCTGCATGATGTTTTTTATTATTTCAATATTTTTGTTAAATTTCTCTGATAGGATTCTGAATTCTTGATCTGTGTTGTCTTCAACTTCATTGAGCTTCCTCCAATGGCTAGTTGAACTCTCTGTATGAAAGGTGAAGTGTCTCCATCACTCAGGAATTGGTCACTAGTGCCTTGTGGTGAGGTCATGTCTTCCTGGACATTTATTGATGTCTGTGCATTGAAGAATTAAGTATTGATTCTATTCTTTACAGTCTGGACTTGTTTGTACTCCTCCTTCTTGAGGACACTTTCCAGGCAGTCAATGGGAATTGACTGCTGTGATCTAAGTCTTTTGGTCACTGTAGCCATGTCAGCCCAAGATGGCACCCCAAGTTCAGTATTGTTGCAACTCGTAAGACACTGGTGATACTGCCTTGGTGGGCTCATTTTTCATTCCTAAAAAGCTGATTTATTACGTAGGTACTTCACTTTGGTGTTTCTATAGGGTGATGATCTCTGGAGGATTCTATTTGGCCATCTTGTCCTGTCTCTCTTTCTGCTGAGTTTTAATTAAAGATCAGAGGTAAAAGAAAGTTATGGATTTAATATTAAACTGTGCTTATTATTTTGTAAAAGTGTAGAAAGCTGCTATGGTTGTAATATGTAGAATTCATATGTTTTTGAGAGTTGAGTAACAAAAAATAAATATACTTTCTATATCCTGTAGAAAACCTTACTCCCTGAAAGGTTAATAGCTGACTTCAGTGACTGATCATTTTAGTGATGTCTTGTTGCCTTGTGATCCTGAATATTAGCCTGGCTGAAAAGGTCAATAAAGTTTAAATCATTGTGCTACATTATAATTCTTCACAAATAAGAAGAGCTTCTGTTTGTTATACAGAATAAATGTGCTTTACAAACAACTCATTTCAATATTTTTGTCCAGATGAAATAAGCCTTAGATTAAGTGACTTGCCCTGCGTCACACAGGTAGAGCCAGAAAACAATCTATGTGGGTAGCTTTGACTCTCAGACCTGCATTTCACTATTACACAGTGCTGCCCAATGAGTGCAGAGGTAAAATAACAACCTAGAATGAAGGAATTTTGAACTAGTTCCTATTCTTTATTTTCACTCCAGTTTCCATAGCAGCATCTGACCATGGTTATCTGTCTACTATGAATAATTTTTCTGAGTGCTAGACCACAGAGAACAGGTTTAGCAGCTTAAGGGAGAGATGAGGACTACATATTTAACAATGGATAATAATGGAGAGATATAGTGTCTAGTAGTTTGAGAACGTGGTCTCCAGAGCCAGACTCCTGAGTTCATTATTAGGCCCATTATTTACCATCTGTGTGAGCCCATGCAAGTTACATACCTTCTCGGTGCCTTCATTTCTTCATGTGTGGTGAGAATGAAAGCACTTGATATATATACAACTTTTAGATCAGGTGGTACATACTAAGTACTATATGCTTGTTGTATTGTCCTTATTTTTAGTTTAGCTTTCATGTATTGAATACTTACTCTGAGCTAAGCCTGTGCTAAGCGCTTGTAGACAATTTCTCATTTAATTTCCACAGTACCCTGTGATGCTGACACTGTTATGATCTGAGGAAACTGAGACTTTAGTCTGAACAACTTTCCTCACTAGGAAATAAGGGCAGAACCAGGATGAAAACCCAGGTCTTTAGAAAAATGGAAATTTAAGTCTAGTTAGATAATATTTGAAATCTTGAGACTGGATGAATCCACCTAGAGAAGTGTGTGAAGGGTGGGGAGTCAGGGATCACCAGTGCTCCTCAGAGGATAGGGACGAGGGCAGAGAAAAGCAACTAAAGATGCTCCGTGCAAGAGGCAGGAGGAGAAGCAGGTGAGCAAAGTCAATTGCATCTGTGGACAAGTAAGGTAGGGATTTCCTTTTCTGTCAGCTCTTAAAGGCTTTCTTTTCCATTACCCCTAATGTTAAGATTTTGTGTGTGTTGAAAAGTATTTCTCCATACTTCTTTATTTAAAAACAAAATTAAGCAAATGGACTCATGATTCTTGATTTTTTGGGGGGGAACAGGATCTCGTTCTGTCATCTCAGTGGACTGCCATGACATCATAGCTCACAGGAACCTTCAACTCTTGGGCTTAAGAAATACTCTTGCCTCAGTCTCCCTAGTACCTGGGTCTACAGGTGCCCTTAACAATGCCTGGCTATTTTTTTTGTTGTTGTTTGTTTGTTTTATTAGAGATGAGGTCTTGCTCTTGATTAGATCCTCTTGAACTCCCGAGCTTAAGAAATCCTAGGATTACATGTGTGAGCCACCATGCTTGGCCAGACACATGATTCTTAAATCCTACACCAGAGGCATCAAAATATCTAATGTACAAGAAGGTACTTAGAACTGTAGAGCTGCCATCTATTTCAGATGCTAAGAGCCTCCTCCTTTCCCTAGGCAGTGGCTATAGGGAGTAATAAATCACATCTGCTTCTGTGCCCAGCTTAATGTTTCCTCTAGGACAGTGATTCTCAACCTTCCTAATGCTGTGGCCCTTTAATACAGTTCCTGTGTGTCGCGACCCACAGGTTGAAAATCACTGCTCTAGGATCCCCTACTCTGAGTTCACTCTTTCCTCTGGGATTTATCCTGTATATCTGTATTAGTTTGCTAGGAATGTCATGACAAAGTACCTGAGATTGGGTGGCCTAAATAATAGAAATTAATTTTCTTGCAACTCTGGAGGCTGCCAATCTGGGATCAAGGTGTTGACAAAATTGGTTCTTTCTGAAGGCCATGAAGGCTGTAGGGCACCAACCCCATATACCAAGGGTGGTGGGTTTGAACCTGGCCCTGGCCAAACTGCAACAAAAAAATAGCCAGGTGTTGTGGTGGGTGCCTGTAGTCCCAGTTACTTGGGAGGCTGAGACAAGAGAATCATCTTCCCAACCATGAGCATGGCATGTTCTTCCATTTGTTAATATCCTCTGCTATTTCCTTTGGTAGGATTTTATAATTTTCTTTATAGAGGTCCTTGACCTTCTTTCTTAGGTATATTCCTAGGTATTTCATTTTCTTTGAAGCATGATGAAGGGAGTTGTGTCCTTAATTAGCTTCTCATCTTGACTGTTATTGGCATATACAAAGGTGACTGACTTGTGGACATTGATTTTATATCCTGAGACATTACTGTATTTTTTGATGACTTCCAGGAGTCTTGTGGTTGAATCTTTGGAGTTCTCTAAGTATAAGATAATAACATCAGCAAAGAGGGAGAGTTTGACCTCCTCTGCTCCCATTTGAATTCCCTTTATTTCCTTGTCTTGCCTAATTGTATTGGCTAGAACTTCCAGCACTATGTTGAATAGTAATGATGACAGAGGACAATCTTGTCTGGTTCCAGTTCTAAGAGGAAAAGCTTTCAGTTTTACTCCATTCAGTAAAATATTAGCTGTGGGTTTGTCATAGATAGCTTCAATCAGTTTCAGAAATGTGTCACCTATGCCTATACTCTTCAGTGTTCTAATTAGAAAAGGATGCTGGATTTTATTGAATGATTTTTCTGCATCTATTGAGAGGATCATATGGTCTTTATTTTTGCTTCTGTTCACATGGTGGATAACGTTTATGGACTTGAGTATGTTAAACGAGCCTTGCATCCCTGGGATGAAACTTACTTGATCATGATGTTTGACTTTTTTGATAATAAGCTGTAATCTGTTGGCTAGGATTGTGTTGAGAATTTTTGCATATATATTCATGAGTGAATTGGTCTGAAATTCTCCTTAGTTGGGTCTTTTCCTGGTTTTGGTATCAGAGTGATGTTTTCTTCATAGAATGTGTTGGGGAAGATTCCTTCCTCCTCAGTTTTTTGGAATAATTTTTTTCAGTATGGGAAGAAGCTCTTCCTTGAAGGTTTAATAAAATTCTGGTGTGAATTCATTTGCACCAGGGCATTTTTTTGTGGAAGCTTTTTCATTGTTTCTTTAATCTCAGTGCTTGAAATTGGTCTTTTCATGAGCTCTATTTCTTCCTGGCTAAGTCTAGAGAGAGGGTGTGATTCCGATTATTGATCCATTTCCTTCACATTGTCAAATTTCTGGGCATAGAGTTTCTGGTAGTGTTCAGAGATGATCTCTTGTATATCTGTGGCATCAGTTGTTATTTCCCCTTTATCATTTCTGATTGAGATTATTAGCAATTTTACTTTTCTATTTCTAGTTAGTCTGGCCAAAGGTTTATCTATTTTATTTATTTTTTCAAAAAACCAACTCCTTGTTTTATTAATTTTCAGAGTGATTCTTTTGTTTTCAATTTGATTGATCTCTGATTTACTTTTGGATATTTCTTTTCTTCTATTAGGTTTAGGCTTAGATTGTTCTTCTTTCTCCAGTTCCATAAGATGGCTTGTGAGTTTGTTGATGCACTTTCTTTCTGTTTTTTGAATGTAGGCATCAAAAGCAATACATTTTCTTCTCAAAACTGCTTTTGCAGTATCCCACAGGTTTTGATAGCTTGTGTGTTCATTGTTGTTATGCTCAAGGAAGTTAATGATTTCCTTTTTTATTTCTTCCTGCACCCATCTGTCATTCAATAGAAGGTTGTTTAACTTCCATGCCTTTGTGTGGGGTTGAATGTTTTTGTTGGAGTAGAGTTCCACTTTCAGTGCCTTGTGGTCTGAGAAGATACCAGGTAAAATTTCAATTCTTTTGATTCTGTTGAGGTTTGTTTTGTGGCCTAGGATATGATCGATTTTGGAGAATGTTCCATGGGGTGATGAGAAGAATGTATATTTTTTATCTTTGGGATGGAGTGTTCTATATGCATCTATCAAACACAGTTGTTCTAGGGTTTAATTTAAGTCCCTTATATATTTGTTTAATTTTTGTTTAGAGGATCTGTCCATCTCTGTGAGAGGAGTGTTGAAGTCCCCTGTTATTATGATATTATAGGATGTTATATTGCTCAGACTGAGTAAGGTCTGTTTCAAGAATCTGGGAGCATTTAAATTGGGTGCATAAATATTTAGAATTGAAATGTCTTCTTTTTGTATTTTTCCCTTGACCAATATAAAGTGACCATCTTTGTCTTTTTTGACTTTATTTGCTTTAACTCCACATGTATCTGAAAATAAGATTGCAACTTCTTTTCCTCTGAATTCCGTTTGTCTGAAAAACTATCTTTCAACCCTTAACTCAGAGTTTTAATTTGTCTTTTGAAGCTAGGTGTGTTTCCTGCAGACAGCAAATGGATGGCTTGTGTTTTTTAATCCAGTCAGCCAATCTATGTCTCTTCAGTGGGGAATTCAAGCCATTAACATTTATTGAGTTAATTGATAAGTGTGCTAGTGTTCTATTCATCTTATTTTGTGAGAGTCCATTGCTTAGTTTTATCTTTTGCATCAGTGTGGAAGTTAGGTTCTGTCCTTTAATTTCTGAGTTCTTACTTTGATGTTGGGTGCATTGTGATGGTCAAGGTGTAGAACAGGTTGAATTATTTCCTGGAGAGGTGGTCCTGTTGTGGCAAAGATAAGTTTGATATACAAACATTCTTCAAATGATTTGATTTCTCCATTAATTTTAAAGCTTAGCAGAGTATAGAATTCTGGGCTAGAAATTGTTTTGTTTAAGTAGATTAAAGGTATTGTTGTCTTGCTTGGAAAGTTTCACTGGAGAAGTCTGCAGTCACCCTGATGGATTTGCCCCTATAGGTCAACTGGAACTTGCTCCTGGCAGCTTGAAGAATCTTTTCTTTGGTCTTGACTTTGGACAGGTTCATCACAATGTGTCTTGGAGAAGCTCGGTTAGAGTTGAGGCAACCTGGTGTCTGCTATCCCTCTGAAAGGTGATATTTGGGAAATTTTCATTTATAGTATTCTCTAGTATGGCTTCCATTCCCCTGGGGAATTCTTCTTCCCCTTCTGGGATCCTTATAACTTGTATATTTGAATGCTTCATGAAGTCCCATAACTCTGTCAGTGAACGTTCTGCTTTCTCTCTCTTTTTTTTTGCCTTAACTATCTGAGTTATCTCAAGAACTTTGTCCTCTACCTCTGAGATTCTTTCTTTTGCATGGTCTAATCTGTTGTTGATACTTTCTATTGCATCTTTAAGTTCCCTAATTGCTTCAGTTCCTTCAGCTCTGCTATATCCTTTCTATATTTTTCATACCATTTATCTCTTTTTTGATTCTGTTTTTGGATTTCCTTTTGGTTATTTTCCACTTTATCAGCAGTTTCCTTTATCGTTTCCATCATTTTCTTTATTGTTTTCATCATCTGTATTCTAAATTCCCTTTCTGTCATTTCTAACATTTCTTTATAGGTGCAATCCTCTGCAGTAGCTACTTCATGGGTCCCTTGAGGGGGTTGCTCTGGACTGGTTTTTTATGCTGCCAGCATTTTTCTGCTGATTCTTCCTCATGAGTGATTTCTTTTATCTGTTTCCTTGCCCTAATTTTCCTTTCCCTTTCTCTTGCTTTTTAAGTTGCTGTGCCTCTGGACTAGGGTTTTGATGAGTCCTTTCAGTACAGGACCAGAAGAATGATAAGGTTGAAGAGCAAGAAGGGAAAAAAGAAAGAAAAAAAAAAAAAAAAGGAGAGAGGGTGGGTAAAAGGGAATATTGACGAAAAGAAGAGAGGCACAGAAAGAGGGAGACAGAGCAATGTATAGTAGGGTTCTTTGACCCAACCTTAAAAATCTCCAACGTCTAGGGGTCCCAGGTTGGGTGGTCCCCTTGAGGTCAGTGGCTCTTTGCTAGCCTGTTCAGACACAGTGCCCCACCTCTACTAAGTAGAGAGGAAAGACAAAAATGCTAGAAATCAAACCAAAACAAGCAAACAGAAAACTTTATGGGATAAAATTGGGGGAAAAACCAAATAATAGGGGTAGAAACACTAGCAAAAATGAAGTTCTAATTGTTGAAAAGGGCAACAATGGGAAATTATATTTAAAGTAGAAAAATGAAGAAAGAAAAGGAAGAAACAAAAAAGAAAAATCTATAGAGAAAATGTTGAAATTAAAAAACAAAACAAACAAAAAGAAAAACAAAACAAAAAACAAAGCAGTATATATATATCTTGCTGAATATTGTCTGAGCAACAGGTGATCCTCTGGGGTATGAGATGTTAATCACAATGCTGATATGCCTGTACGAGATGGAGACTGGAGGCCTCTGCTGATTTCTCAAACCCCACAATGTGGAGAACCTAAATCTCTCCTTCGCCCACTTAAAAGGCACTTTAAACTGCTAACCTTGGCCAAGAAGTTTTCACAGGAAAGCACTTGTCACTGGGATCACTCCTGAAGTTGTTATCCATTTACCCAGTGTACCAAAACCTGTCTTACTCTATGCCCCTGAGGCCTAAAGGTGTAGGGCATCTCAGTCCCTGCCTTTACGCTGCTCAGTCACTAGATTACTCGCTCCTGCCTGATCCTTGCTCTGCAACACTGAGGGCAGAGCTTGCCGGGGAAATTCTCCCACAATGGCTCCCTGCAGCCCACAGCAGAACACAGTTAGCTTTGTCTGGCTCAGTGGCTCAGTCTGGGGCCCTAGACAACACTTAAACTCCTTTGTACTCTTGCCCAGGTTCTCCCAACTGAGTGCCAAGTCCAAAAAACCCCAAAGAGCTCACAGGGAAGGCCTTTCCAGTTTGCAATCTCACTGCTGCTATATACTTACAGTTGCCAGTGAGATTAGACCAAATGAACACACACAACCACTTGCCAGTTTTCCACTGCTTTTGTTCTCTTCAGAGGATCCAGAAGACTCTTGCTGACTCCCTGTGTCCTCAAAGGGATGTTTATGGGCAGATCCCACCAGCCAGAGATGCCTGGAGTCTTCTCTCCCCAGACTCACCATGCCCAGTTGCAAGGAAGTTACTCAGCTGCCATCTTAGATTGCTCCCCAGTTGTCTTCTTATAGGATACCAGTCTTATAGGACCCACATTAAAGACTCCATTTTAACTCAATTACCTCTGCAAAGATCCTGTCTCCCACTAAATTTACATTCTAAGGTACTGGGGTTTAAGAAGTTCAACATAAGAATTTTCAGGGGACGCAATTCAGTCCATAACAATATTGTGAGTGTGAAAAACACAACTCAAAGTGCTTTTTTCTATTCTCTCATTGAAGATAGTAGTCATCAACTTGGAAGAAAGTTTCTAAGACCCATGGTGAGGGAAGGGTTTCTGCCCATCATAAAGTGAGCATTCTGTTTATGGTATAAGGGCTTTGAGAGTTAGGAGCAAGGGGTCATGTATCAAAACAAATACATCTGTGTATAAATATCATATCACAAATATCAATACCCTAATGATTTTTTAAAATTTTTAAAGACTTTTTATTTTTAAGAATTCAGTGTAGAACTATACTATTAATACAACTAAAGGAACATATTCCACTCACCATTTTGCTGTATTAACTGAAAAAAATTTTTTTTTCTTTCATATTTTCCCAGTGAGATCTTTCTCCTTCAATTCATAAGATATTAAATAAAGAGACCTTTTCTTGATAAACAATAAAAAGTGAACACAGTTTTTAAGTTGAAATTCATAGATAGTTCTGTTTATTCAACCAACTCTATCGTGTGGTCAATATCTCTCAGGCAATGAGAAAACGTTGGCCACTGTGACCAAGATCATTGGGTAGGAAATGCAGTCATCCTAGATGGTGTGGGGAGAAAGCAGGTAACAAAGACGTCCCTTTCCTTAAAGTCGTGTTATCTATGGAGAAAGCTAAGAATCTTTATGACAGTTCACTGTGTGACTCTAGAGTAGTAATTACGGACAATGACTAAATATTATCATTATTTTTATCTAGGTCTGTTCCTTCGTAGAGTTTTGGAACTCTTCCCCCAGTTCTTGCCTCTTACTTCTTTATTAATTTGTAAGGACAGTTTCACAGTTTCATCCACATTGCTGCAAAGGACTTTATTTCATTCTTCATTACTACTGAGTACTCCATGGTGTACACATTGGCTTACCTACTTCCTTTGGCACTTCTATAGCCTATGGTTAAATTGACTTTTCACTTTTTATCTGGACAATGTGAAGCACCATGGTTTTCCCTTGCCCCAACTCTTATGTAGGTGGGTGAATTGCAGCACCAGTTTGTAACAGGCTCTAGACTCTGCTGTTCTCCACCTGTGGGTCATGACCCACAGGAACAGTATTTAAGGGCCGCAGCATTAGGAAGGTTGAGAACCACTGCTCTAGAGTAAGAGGACATACCTGCTCCCTGGGGTGAAAAAGAAAAGAAAAGGAGTCTCTGTGGGATTCTTAGCCCTTAGATCTGGGACGTTATGCAGTATGTCTGTCCCTCCTAGAAAAGTGTCTTTAACTTAGGTCTGATCACAGCACTTTCCTGAAAGATGCAATTAGGGGGACTGTCTTACTTTGCTTGCTAAAAACACACACCTTGAAAGCTAACTTTTGTTGGAGATCAGGGGGTCCCAGTTCTCTGGACCCCATTAACCTGATTTGATTACTTGAGTGAGCTAGAAATTTCAACGGAGGCCTAGTGGTAATTGAAAACAAAAATGAATGAAAACAGAAAATAAAATTGGAGATGTACAGCCAGCAGGAATAAAGAGCAAAAATAACCAACACAAGTTTCAGCATAACAAAGAGAAATTTTATTTAGGAAGAACCAAGAGAAAGTTTAGGGCACTTCCAAAGAGAGTTGGAAATAGGTCCCTCACAGGATGAAAAGGTGAGAGGGAGATGCAGAGGCCTGCAGGGGTATAAATACCCTCTCTGCTTGAAATTGGTTGCAAGTCTTTTCTTTGGCTTCTCTGTGTCTCCTTGGTTATTCGTTGTCCCTTTCCATTGTCTCATGGGCCCTCCAGACTTCCTGGTTCTGCAGGCTAGATTTTCCTCCCATCCCATCTGGAAGCCCCTTTCTTAGCGTCCAATCTCAGCCCTCAGTAGCCTCAAGAAAGATAAGAGAGGGTGGGGAATAAATAATCTGCGTGCCTTGCTCAGGCGTGCTGCTTGTGCTTATTTTCTTCCCCCAGGTCCTGGAACTGGACTGCACTGATTTTTAAAATTTGTTATTTCCTTCTAGAAACAGACTAAAATTGCCCAGACCTGCTTTTTGTTTATATTACTTGTAAAGCCACTTAAGTTGTACTTGCCAATAGTTGCTTTGTGCTTCTCAATTCCTCTCTAAATTGGTGTTAAAACATTGGGATTGTGGTGTTCATTAAAACAGTCTTTGCAGAGCAGCATTTTCCCAGGGATGAGTCAAAGAAAGCCCCCTGGGCATCCCCAGACTCCCTCCAGGAAGCAGGTTTGTATCTCAGGAGACCCAAGTGTTCTTGTTTTCCCTTCATAGACACCATCTCCACCTGCACCTCACCCTGAACCAGTACCTTAGAAGGTCTTCGGGGACCTTTGGTCTTTAAATATCACAGGATATATACAAAAGCACTTTTTCAAAAAGGGCCAAACCAGGATAGCAAAGTGAATGTTTATTAAAATACAAGAAAAGTAAATAATGCAATCTAGCTAATGTGTATACAAAGAGTATATATTGTAATACTCAATATATACCAACAATGTCTGTTATCTTGTATATTTTATCTTTAATCTCTTGTAATTGCAGAAGTCAAATGTACTACATTTTAATAGTTTTTTTCCCTTTCTTTATATGTGTACACATATTTTTGGTACTGTAGATACAGAAAAGCCATGTGAAGTTTTGACACTGATACAGGCCTACCCCCGCCCCCGAGCTGGACAGAGACCCCCATTTTCTAGGCCTAAACAAGCTCAACCATGTTCCCTGGGCCTAAGCAGGTCCAAAAGCCAGTCTGACCAGCATCCCACCTGACGTGCCACTCATGGAGCAGAGCACACGCCCTGAGACTATATGCCTATACAAGGACAGTTTTAAAACTAACTACTGCCTTCAAGCCCTGCCACCAAATGGTTGTGACATTTCATCTCCAAGGACCCCGTGCCCACAGGGTAAGAAAAGCAGTCTATAAACCCCTAGACAGAAAGCCCACGGGTGCTGCAGTCAGAAACTCCCTTTGGGGTGCCAAAGGCTGTCTTTTTTTGTACCTCATCTGTCAATAAAATCTGTCCCATTGATGCAGGGCAGGTGGTGCCCCAGCTCTGGCTGCACCGGGTCTCCTGGGAGGACCTGGCAGGCTTTCTGCATCGCCTCCCAGGGGATGTTGGTGTAGCAGGCTGCAGGTAGGTGAGGGCTGGAGAACCAAGTGCCAACGAGAGGGGTGAGTACAGCCGAAGCCTGGGTCCCTAGAAAGTTGAAGGCAAACAGCACAGCCTGTGCTGCTGCCTGTTCCAACCCCAGAACCACCCTTGGACCTAGACAGCCCTCCTGGAGCTGCACTACTCCCCTGTGAGCATTTCACAGGCCTAGGAGTGATACAGGGTTCCCCATACAGGGCTGAACAGGGACCCCCATTTCCTAGGCCTGGGAAATTTCATGTAAATTTCCTAGGACTGGACAATGTCATGAAGGGACTGTATCCATTCATTAATGTGCTCATTCATTTTGCCCCTAGCAGAAGGGACTGTATTCATTCATTCGTTACCAAGTCTTGGCCAAATGTAACTAATAGGGCCCTTGTGATATATATACCCCTAGACCAGTGGTTCTCAATCTTCCTAATGCCGTGACCCTTTGATATAGTTCCTATGGATCACGACCCAAGGTTGAGAATTGCTGCCCTAGACAAAGGATCCAGGTGGAGATTTTCTGACTTGCGTCTTTCCTTCTGCCAGGAGCTCTGGTACTTTTTCTGCGTTCCTATCTTACCACTGATCTGTGGTCCATGGATCTGGAGACCAAGGACTTACTGAAGAAAGAAATTCTGGTAACACTTTGACTTATTTGCTTGGTCCCTGGGTTCATTCTTTGAATTTCTGAGACCAAGGACTCTGCAGAGGGAGAGATTCCAGCTATAACACTAGTATGTTGTAAGACAAAAAATGTTAGGTAAAAATGTAAAAAATTAAAAGAAAAGAGAATGGAAAGAAGGAAAAGCTGCAGAGCATGCGGCGTTTCATGAGGTCACCGTCCTTCCTTCGCCTCTTTTGCCATATCCAGTACGTTTCCAGAGCCTACTTTGCAAATACCTTTCTCAGCCACACCCTTAACTCAGGCCCTCCGCATTTCTTACGTGGATTATCGCAGTGACCTCCTTGTTCTCTTTCATTTGCTGTCTTTCCTCAATAATCAGCATAATCTTTCTAAAACCATATCTGTGTATGGATGGTTTACATTTCTGTTTTAATTGACATTCAACATCCACAAGATAAATCTTGCCTCAGCACGGTACACACATCCCTCCACAGCCTGACCCCTCTTTCAGTTTCACCTGTTTCTTCATATGCTTGGTTAAATACAGAATTTATTTATGAACAATGCAATTACTTATTTTGGGTACAGAAAGGCTACTCAATACATACATACTTCCATCAGTTTATTTGGAATTAGACTTTGAAGTCTGTTAAGATAAACAAGTACATTACTTACACAAGGTTTTTAAGAAAAAGTTCCTAACCTCAATAGATAAACATAAACTTAAGAGTTCTACTAAGAAGTGCTTCCTCATATTTAATATAAGGTAGATCTGGACTGTGGGGAAGAAAACAGAACAGTATGACTTAGATACTTATTGTATCTAAGTCATATACAATAGAGTTAAAAGTGACCTTTAACTCACTTGACCAGCTAATTAGTAGAGAATGGGAGGAGTTTTCATAAGGATTCTTGGAGGAGGCATGTATGGTAAGGAAACTGTTAAACTAAGTATAACCTGACCTTTTATGTAATGTTATATAACCACAACCTGTCAATATCCCCAAAAGAAGGAAAAGGTAACCCATTTTGCCAGGAGAAGGGTAGGAAAAACCTAGTGAGCCTATAAAAAAGAGTATGTGCTCAGACTTTGGGATCTTTCTCCACTCAGGGAGAATGACCTGTTTGTCCCTCTGAGTTGTACTTTGCTTTCCAATAAATGTTGTGTGTGTGTGATTGCCCTGTGTCTGTGATCACTCCATCACTGGCTCAACTGGGTACCCATACTCATTCTTGATACTGGGAACGGGGGAACCAGGGAGCATCCAGATAGACCTACTAATGGTATTAGGAAAATCCGTTAAAGCTGTTTTTTCTTCCCTTGAAGATACATTTAGCATTATAGTGTTAATTGAACAGTTGGTTGGTTCTCCTGCATTTGGGAACAGAAAATATTTTTGATGCAAATGAAATCAAGTGATTTGACAATCCATCCTGTAGAATGAGTACAGTATAGCTCATCTGGGTTCAGTTCTGGGTATTACTATGTACTTTGTATTAAATCAATTTTCCCATCACTTTTCTTTTCTTTATGCAAAGTACCGTGGAAACTTAGCTCACTTGCTCTACCTTAAAGTCACTGGCTTTTCACTTGGCACAGACATAATAACTAGAACTATAAACAATGTCAGCGACAATGGAAAGCAAGATTAGAAGTAGAAGATGTAGAACTTAGTTACATCATTACAATAAAAGGGAAACATTAAAAAATTTATCTTAGAAGCTAATGGAGCTCTAAAAAAATGTCTACATATTGGTGGTGAAATGACTATCATTGCTACTGAGGGAAGTTTTTGAGATACTCACTTACACATTACATAAAGAATGTATGATACACTATTTTTCTGGTGAGAGTAAGCTTGCTATAACTTTGCTCTGAAAGAATTTTTTCTTATCATGGAAAAACAGCCACTGTTAACTGTGGCAAACTGACCTTTCTTTTTCTGGAAAAGAGAAAAACAACTCTGAAGACATGGCAACTGAAATCCTTTGAGGAATTATTCAATTAATGAATTAAAAAAGAGGAGAGCTACAGATCCAAATGCAGCTGTCATATAATGACAATTTCAGAGGAGCTGGGAAGTTTAAAGGACAAGGAAGACATGAAAAGAAATGGTGGGTTCACTATTTTAGGTTGTAACCATTTATAATTCTGGCAAAGAAAAGTTGAAGGAAAAATCTGTTCAAGCCTAGGAAGTGTTTGATTTAAAGCCAAATGATTAGGCTACCTTTGTGTTACTCCAATTGGAGGATAAATCAAGAGTTAATAACGAAATAATTGATAATCTTAGGTGTTTAATGAAGAATTAATGTTAAATAAACTTTTTATACAAGACAAAGTTTAATAAAATACTACTTTAATTTCCCTTTGGTATGATGCTACCCTGTTTCCCTGAAAATAAGACCGTGTCTTATTTTAAGGTGTGCTCCCAAAGATGCGCTAGGTCTTATTTTCAGGGGACGGCTTATCTTTCCTGTAAGTAGGTCTTATTTTCGGAGGATGTCTTATTTTCAGGGAAAGAAGGTAGTAGTATTTCAGAAAAATTAATTTAAGGTCAGGCCAGGTGGCTCATGCCTGTAATCCTAGCACTTTGGGAGGCAGAGGTGAGTGGATTGCCTGAGTTCACAGGTTCGAGACCAGCCTGGGCCAGAGTGAGAAGCTGTTTCTAAAAATAGCCTGGCATTGGTGCCTGTAGTCCTAGCTACTTAGGAGGCTAAGCCAAGAGAATCGCTTGAGCCAGGAGTTGGAGGTTGCCGTGAGCTATGACACCACGGAACACTCTGCCAAGTGCAACAAAGTAAGACTCTGTCTCAAAAAGAAAGAAAGATTAGACAGACTGTATTATGTAGAAATGGGTGTAAGGGAGTTAAATTATGAGATTGTTGCATTAGATGTCTGGTGTCTCTGAAGGTTGAAGCAATGGAAACAAATGAATATAAATGATAATTGAAAAGATATACTAAAACTTGATTGTTGACCATAAGAAGTTTTGACTTCTTCACAATTGACTCTTCAATTTTGATACCTGTAGAATAAGCATTGTCATTACAGTAAAGTCACATGAGTTTTTAAAGTTTCAAAATAATAAGGGAGTACAAATGTTTTTGTCACATGCATAACTGTTACAATGCTTGAATCAGGCCTGTCAGTGTGCCCATCATCCAACAGTGTTCATTGTCCCCTTTAGGTAGGTTTTTCCCCCTGTCCTCTTCTCTCCTCCCCCTGACAGATTTCTGGCTCCTGTGGCTCAGTCGGTAAGGCGCCGGCCCCATATACCGAGGGTGGAGGGTTCAAACCCAGCCCCGGCCAAACTGCAACCAAAAAAATAGCCGGGCGTTGTGGCGGGCGCCTGTAGTCCCAGCTGCTTGGGAGGCTGAGGCAAAAGAATCGCTTGGGCCCAGGAGTTGGAGGTTGCTGTGAGCTGTGTGAGGCCACGGCACTCTACCCAAGGGCAATAAAGTGAGACTCTGTCTCTACAAAAAGATTGCTTTAAAAAAAATATAAAAAAAAAATAAAAAAAAAAAGTATTTGGAATCTGAGTGCTTGATCTGTTGTATTCCAGGAAACTCTTTATTTTTTAATTCCTGTCCAGTCATTGCTTCTACTGACAGGTTAAGGCTAAAATAGTTCTTCAGAAATGTACAAGAGCATATTTAATTTGGTTTTTGCTCCTAAAAGTTAGTGGGTAATCAGAACAATGTGATATAAACTTCTTGCATTTTCTTCTCAATATTACTTTCCTCTAGTAATGACTATTCAAATATTTGAAGTTCTAAATCTGAGATGCTATAAAACACTTTATTTTCATCATGGACATTAATAGTATTTCAATAAAAATATCTGCTATATATTATAAATGTCTGTGGGGAATCCCATGAAAAGTGGGGCTACTTTTTGCCTTAAGGTAACAACAATTTTTTTTGGATGGGTGTGCTGATCCGTGGCTTCCTTCACCCTTCCTTGGCTAGCTGCTTGTCTCTGTGATATCTCTGGCCTCTTGAGTACTTTCTTAGTCCAGCTGTTTAGGTCTGCCAGGGGAAGTTACCAGGAAAATCACCTGGTGATATTCTGTAGGTTGACCAGAGCAGACAGCCAAAGGCCAGGCTGAGACCCTACTGACCTGAGTAGGGTGTCTACTGTTTAATCTACTATACCTGCAGCCAGTGCATTTTTGTTTTCTGAAGGAATTATAATTACTCTCCAAGCTCAGCTCCTTAGACTTGGTGAATGAAGAAGCATCATTTGAAAAGACATAACAAACGAGACCATAGGTATCGTGACAAAGCAATTGTAGGGGCCAAAAGGAAAGTTTCCCTGTCCCTTCTGAAGGTTTGCTAAAAAATCAGCTCACAAAAGGCAGATTAATTGGAGAAAAGGGACGTAAAAATATTATTTAACATGTACTCCACAGCCTTCAGAATGAAGACCCAAAGACACAGGAAAAATTGATCCATTTTTATGCTTAGACAGCCATGTAGAAATATGATTGCATGAAAGGGTATAATTTAATGCTAATAAACTGAGGGGGAGACCTGCCTGCCTAGATTCCTCCTGGTCTCTCTGAGCCTCATTCCTTTCTTTTGGGTATGGGGAACCCTCTCTGGAATTAGGGGTCTTATGAGCTATAGTCAAACAAGGTAGATTAGATAATTTCTTTATGGCCAATTTTTACACAGAAAGATGGGGGAAAGATAAAGTAATATTTTAGGTTTTATGTCTGGCTTTGGGGAAAAGGGGTCATAGAAACAAGAAGGGAACATTCAGGTTCATTTTATTCAAAGGTACTGTTTCTTTTATTTGTGTGTTTGTTTGTTTTTTGCAGTTTTGGCTGGGGCAAGGCTTGAACCCGCCACCCCAGGTATACGGGCCAGCACCCTACTCCTTGAGCCACAGGCGCCGCCCCAAAGGTACTGTTTCCACGCTTCAAGCTCCATATAGAAGACAGTCCTCAGGATACGAACACTATTGAAGGTGATATAATTTTACTTGGTTCTTGGCCCTTGGACATGTAGTCATTTTACATTACTGCAGAGTAACAACAATTTACAGTCATAGATAACACAAACTCATAGATATCATAGCTGCTGTTTAAGGCTATATACCACATCGGAAGGCAATCATTTCCAAGATGGAGATCAAATATCTTAACACAGCATCACTGGTGTTGCGAGAAAAGATTTCTCATTTAAAAATCTATTCACAGGACATACTTTCATATTTGTCAAGTTCTTTTTACTTATGTGCTAGATGCACATTAAGTAGTTTCAGGAGTACAGTACCTTGAGTTTCAGCAGTTATTGATAAATATGGTGAAGAATTAGAATGACACTGGATTAAAAAGAAAGTAAACAAATCATTAAATCAGAAAATTTCGCCAAATCTTGTAAATAGAAAATAATTCGTAGTTATCACTCCTCTATGACCAGGTGAATAAATACTACAGTTTTCTGACTTTAAGCTATAATGGTTTTGCTGTTTGGGCTTGTGTTATAAAAGTTTCCAAATATTGACAGTTAAGTACGTTGAGTTATGCTTTGAGTAGTATTACAAAGTACTGTATTATATACATGGGTTCCTGTTAGGAAAAATATGTGGAATAAAACATTGGAAGGGTAAGAAAAGTGTAAAAAATTAGAATACTAAAGAACCCACTCCATTTTAAATGTGTAAAAATAAATCGCATTCATTTTTCGCCGCGCCCCTCCCCTCGGGTCCTGGGAGAGGGGCGACCCGCCAGCGCCCCTGCTCACCCTACTCTGATCCAACCGGGTAAATGCATCACAGTGATGAGGCCGGTGAAATTGGGCGGGTAGTGAGAATAGTCCCAGGAACAAGCCCAGCATGTGCGGAGTCCCAGGGCAACTCCCCCACGTAGATGAAGATCACGTAGATGGGCACGCGCTCCCAGGGGGTGGAAGGACAGCAATCCCACCACCTAACCGCAGCTGCCATACATCAGGAGGGACCAGAGCGACGTGTGTCCGCTGGTTGCTCCGTCCTCCTGCCCCAGCACGTTAAAGAAGAAGGTGAAGAATATCCCATCCAGAAAGCCATGCATTCCGAAGGAAAGAAAGCGGGGCCGGGGCCGGGGCCGAGGCCTTCCCTGGTGCCCCTGGACGTCGGGGTGGTCACTGCCAGGCACTGTCCGCCGTGGCGAGGACGCTGCCATCCATGCGGCAAGCGCAGTAAGCGCTTCGGGATCGCGTGGCAGCTGCAGAGCTGCAGAGCGCCAGCGCGTACTGCGGGGCTGGTCCCGCACCAGATGCGTCCCCGGCCCGCCGCCCAGGCTGAGCCGCACCTCGTGGTCGCTCAGGGTCTGCAGCCCCACGTGAGCCGTGAGGTACAGGAGGAAACCGAAGTCCCAGCGCCGCTGCTGCAGGTAGACCTTCTCCCAGGCGAAGTGGGTGAGTGAGGCAGCGGTAGGGCGAGGAGAAGCCGAGCATCTGAAGCTCCGACCTGGGGACACCAGCACGTCCAGAGTGATCCCGTGCATCCCGTAGAAGTACAGGCGCATCCAGGAGGGTAGCTTGGCACCCTCGGCCGGCGCTTCAGCAGTGGACGGGGGCTCCGGGCAGCCCGCGGCCGCCTTGCCAAACCGCCCCTCTGTGTCCACGTCTCTACCTCACCTGCCGTGGGCTCAAAGGCTGCGTGATGTCTCATCTACAGGGTTAAGCAGACAAGTCCTGCAACGTCTCCTGGCTGTCACCTGCCCCCGGGAGGGCTCGCTGGGAGCCCATTCCAGCCGCAGTCCTGTTGCAGCGGGTGCGCTCAGGGGACGCGTGAGCCTCCCGGCTCCGAGTTCGCCAAACGTGGCCTCGCGGCACCCTCCCCTCCGGTCCTGGAGAGGAGCGACCCGCCAGCGCCCATGCTCACCCTGCACTGATTAACGCGCGCGGAGGCGGTGGGGAGCAGCGTACAACCTGACACAAGTCGCATCCCCTTCGCCGCTCAGCCCTGCGCCTCTGGAAGCGTAAAGCGAGCGGCCGCCGCCGTTCCCCTTGCCCTCCGCAGATCCCTCTCTTCCAAGGTTGACTTCTCCCGCCTTCACTGGCCCCACCCCCACCCAGCTCCCGCTGGGGTCTGCTTGGTAAGGTCTGGCCCTGCTTCAGTCTCCCCTTCGCGCGCTCAGCTCCAAGGGGCTCCAGCCGCGTGGGATTTCCCTGTACCGCGCAAGCGAGGGCCTGGCTGGCAGGGACGAACGGCAGAGTGCTACCAGCTGGAGACCGGGCCCAGCCCCAAAAGTAGCGCCCAGTATTTAAAGTTGTTATGCAAGGCCAGCTTTGTCCTAGGCACAGGATTGAAGTCCCTGCCTGCCCCGCCCAGCATTAACCTCCATCTGAACTGCTGCCTGGGGCACAAGCACTTTTTCAGTCTCTTTCTGGCCTCGGGTTACTCAGGGCACTAAGACAGAGATGCGAATTCCCCCAGAATTTATAAAATGATTTGCGGCCAGTTGGGTTGGAGTGGGGTGTGGAGAGGTGGAAGTGCCTTGCTCTGGCTACGGTGGGGCTCATGAGGAGGGCGGGACCTTTACTCATACCCACACACCCCAGCGCTGATTTTTCTCTTAGAACTAGGTCATCTCAGAAATGTAGAGCGTCTTCTGTTCGTTCATTCGTTTTTTTATTCCTTCCTTCCTTTTCTTGTATAGGGAAAGGATGAAAGGGGTTCAGGATTTTGGTGCTGGGAGCCATCACTGGCTCCAATTTAAACTGTCTTGGAATTAGAAGAGCCTTAGGTAAATTAAACACATTATCTCCCTCTTTCCTTCTCGCCCCCAAATTCATGTCTTGGCACGTTAGTACATTTGGCGTTGCTATAAAGGAAAGACCTGAGGCTGGGTAATTTATACATAAAAGAGGTTTATTTGTATTATGTCCAGGAGTCTCTCAAAGACCTCACCACCAGACAAGTCGAATTTAAAGAGGAGTCCTTTTATTGAAGAGCCAGCCGGGGACTGCCTCAGTGTCCCAACATGGGGTTTCTGAGGGCAGCCCTGAATTGTCTGTAAGCTTTGGTTTCTATAGGGCAAAACTTTTCCAGGGGCAAGCAAAAGTTATTACAGAAGCAAAACAGTAGGGATAGGGAGAATCACGAGTAGGGCAGTTAGTTATTTTACATAATGCTATGATCGCATGAGTGATCAGTGATTTTTCTTCTTTACAAAATAGGTACAAACCACAATGTCCTAGGGGGGGAAAGAAGGCAGGGGAACTTACAGGTAAGGGTCCTAAAAGGCATGATCATAAAAAGCTATAATCACTAGGGCCATAATCGCAAGCAAATGCATTTACAGTTACACAATAGGAGGACAAACAAGAGGAACTAGTTTTGAAGGTAGAAGGGATTAAATAGTAAAATGGAGTCAAGCTTGTTCTTTAGCATTTCATTCATACACAGATGGTATGAAAACCACCTTCACATAGTCACAAGGGTTGTTGTCTTGAGGGTTGTGACTTTCTACACAACACTATTAATTCTAACAAACCAGGTACACTTAAAACACCACGCAATAGGCAGGGAGGCAAGCAGAACCTTTTTTTTTTTTTTTTTTAAGCAATAAAATGTAACAAAATAACAGAATGGAATCAGGTCTGCCGCCTCGCCTTGGCTGTTTTGGTGCCGTGGCAGCCCGCAGAGGAACCAGCCAGCAGAAGGGGAGGCAAGGGCCGGGGGCCTCCCATCCCCACTGGAGGTTCCAGTAGCCAAAGGGGCAGAACAGCTGCTGGGGAGACACCTGCGCCTTGGTGTCTCCTTCCCTTTGCACTTAGGACTGAATAAGGAACTCCCATTTCCTATACCTAGGTCAATTTCATGTAAGTTTCCTAGGCCTCAATTCCATGAATGGACTGTGTCTATTCATTAATACCATTCACCTCACCCCAGGAGAGACTGTGTCCATTCATTTCCTGGCCAAGGAACCCGTGCACCTACAGATACCCCTAGATGGAGAGAGAGAGACAGAGAGAGCTTTTCTCTCTGACCTGGGTTTTCTCTCCGGCAGCTTTAGTGTAAACGTATTCTTTTCTGTAAATAAATTCTGTCTTACCACCGGATCCGTGGGGATATGGGGAAACTACAAGCTTAAATGCACGTGGTCCGTGCATTTATTCTTCAAATCACTGAGACCAAGAACCTGAAACTCCGGTATCACTATGACCTGTGACACCACGGCACTCTACGCAGGCTTGAGACTCCGTCTCAAAAAGAAATATTTCTATTTTGTGTACCTTACACTTATGTCTCAGTATGATAGGAGACACACACCTGGCCACATACATATATGAGAAACATGCCCAACCTTTAAATAGGCGTATACAATAAAAAAATTGGGGTCACCAGTGTCCTCAGTGTGGTCTCGGTGAAGTAGATTAAACTACTAAAAATTTTCTCTTGCTTCTGGAGTTTTTTTTTTTGAAACTGTTTCCCATTTTTCTTAGGAAAAATGATGCAAAATACAAATGAGCGGTTATAAAATCGTAATAGAAAATGCAGCTATTACCTGTTTTTCTCAATATGATTCTTGTATATTTTCATTATGGCTTCTTACTTATACCATTTCAGATTGTTAGAGACGCTAACCTTCAAAGAAAAGTTTTAAAAAACTAAGCATGAGACAAAATACAAGGAAAATGTTCATTGTATATATTACCTTTTTTGTTTCACTTTAAAAAATCAGTATCCCATACCATTCTGTAAAGTTAGCTCAACGATGACACCAACTTTTGTTACTGCTTTATATTAAAATTGTTTGTTTTAGATGTTTTGTTATATGTCTAAAATGATTCTTCGTGCTTTTAAAACCACAGAATGTCTTTAGTGTTCCATATTTTATAATTTAAAATCAGAGCCTCTGTGAACATAAAATGGCTGAGAGCATTTCCATGTTGGTCTTTGCTGATGTATGCCTTAGGTCACAAAGGTCCCTCTATAAACCCAGCAACTCTGAGAGCTGGAGGACTTGAGGATATGGGGAAACTACAAGCTTAAAGTAAGAAATGGGAAACTGCAGAACAATAGGCTTAGGGGCAGCCAGTCAATACTTTGGAATATTGTTCTTCCATGGAAAACACAGGCTTCTTTGACCTCAAGCGCCACACAGCTTGTTTGTAGAGGCTTAACAGCGTATGTGGTGCAAACCCTGCTGATTGGCCAAGTTGCCTGTAAACTGATACTGGCTCACCGTTTTTCTCATAGTGAGTTCCAAAGTGACCTCAGCAATAGGTCGGGCAAACCCAAAACCACCTACACCCCCACAGATTATCCTACAGCCACCAGGACAGATGTGAGAATTTTACTGTACGAGACTCTTTTGGAGGATTATCATCATCTTCAGTGAATTATTGCCTGTGGCCATAGTCAGAATTGTCTTCTAGACTACGACATCTCTGAGACTTTTTATCGCACAACAGAACAAAAGGGAAGCACATGGAGGAAACAGCATTAAAAACAAAGTTTAAAGGACGGTTAACAGGGCGATGTATGAATGTAATGACAGAGAAAACAGTATAGAGCAGCAACCATATGAGCAATAGATATAAACACTTCTAAGGATCCAATTTTACACACACACACCTCTCTCTCATATACTGTAATTGTCACCCATCTAGGAAGGCTCATAATTATTGAATGCTTGCTCCCTAAATGGCTTAACATGGTAAATAAGGAGGCTCTCTACCTTGACAAGGTTTTAATAGCATTTTGAAGAGGGAGGGCAAACGAAGTTGGGCAATATATGAGGTTTTTGATGTCTGGTTTAAGACAGGTCTTTCAATCTAAGGGCTTGATTAGAGTTGGGTAAAGATTATCATATAATAGTTGTGAACTTTACCTCCCTGGAAAGAGTAAAGTTGTGTTAATGAAGACATTGTAAAAGAAAAGTAATGTTAAGGAAGATAGCCAATTTGTAAAGTAACATTCTTATAGACAACAAGCTACTCTGTGGGTATAGATGGTTTCAGATTTGCACAGTCTAGTGACAAGACCACTATGGAAATCAAAAGAATAATTTGAGTAAGGACAGGTAAGCAAGACACCTTGGGATTAACTAAAATGCACTTCATCCACAGTGGGTGTGTGGGTGGAATGGGGAGGCTGACTTACAGTTCAATATAACCATATCTGAATACATGTATGTGTATGTAAAATGTTTGTATGCATATACCTATAGTTTCGTTTACTTTACCTATACTCTTAATTTCTTTTGTACACTAAAGTTTCAAATTAAAGAACTCTTTCTACATACTGTTTAAATATCAGACAGCAAATGTACTATTAGGAGGTGACTATTAGTACTCCTTGCCAAAGCCAAACTTTTTTGAATGTGACACTAATAGGGGATCATCTTGGAAATCTGCCCTGTTGTTCCCATCCATAAGTCTTTAAAAAACTTTTACTATTCTCATTTCTCGTTCTTATACTTTGTTATTGGGGAGTTACTCTGATATGAGTGAGACCTTTCAGTCTGTACCACTTCCTGTGGCTTTTTTTGCTCCTTATGCTATTCATTTTAATTTCAGGTATTTTCTTCTGTCCCTGAAACTTCTTGGAGCTCCTAGTTTTACCAGGAAATATGGCCTTAGCTAAGGGTTATTTCTGAGATTTCACTGAGTGGGCTCCTAAGGAACACTTTGAATAAATTCTTTCAATCTCACAGAGTTTAAGAAAAATAAAGGCAGTTATTTCAGAAAAGCTTGCTTTAAAAAATTCACCTTGAGCAATTTTTAAATCAGGAACACACTCTTTGTGTGATCTTTGCCTGCCTGCCAGTACCTCACCCTGAGTCTGCTAGGGAGATCATTTTTCCCACCCCAGTTAATTCCATTGTGTTTCCAAAGGCAGTAACTTATTTTGAATGATACTCCCTGACATTGGTTAGGGGTTTATTAGTAACAGAAACTTTGTGAAGAGAGACTATTAAAGTTAATAGATACTACTTAATACCTGCATTTTCAGCTGTAGATTTCACTTGTATTATCAGTAACTGTTCTTCAAAATGATGATGAAACTAAGATTTAGAAAAGTTACTTGCACAAAGTCTTACAGGTTATCAACCTCGTCAAGTTGTTAAGACATTTCCACTGGACACCAAAGTTCTTTTGTGCCATCTCCATCTTCACATCATATTGAAGCCATTTTGAATGAGCTGTAGTTGCAGATTCCATAAGAAATCAATTTGTTTGATTCAAGCTTGGTTCTAGAGGGTATTAACCCCTCCCCAGTCACATTTCTTCTTTTGCTATCATGTATTTTAACCAACAATCCATGCATTGTGTATCCTTTTTGTTCTACCCATTTATTAGTTTATCCCATCTTTCCTTTTAGGTTGCTTCACAAAAATGAAACTATTTGTACAACTGTGTCTATGCGAAAGGGGTTGCTGTCTGGTACCCTCCTGGAAATAGACTCCTGGGTTAGATAACAGGAAAATGAATACAGAATGAAACATGTATTCTGTCAACAGTGAGTACATGATACTAGATACTGAAGTTAAGCAAAACAGTCTGCTGTTTCAGTTACTAACCTCTACGTGGTTATACAAATTTGAAAAAACTTGTGTTAATTCACTGCAGTGATTTAAATAGATTTGCATACAAGGTCTGACATTAAGTTCATCAACTTGCCACTATGTACTTATGTTAGCAGCTTGTAAAAATAACTCAGTAAGGTTTCATAACCTTGGTGTATCAGTGTCTTACAGTTGTGTTGTGTAGCTGTGTGGCAGTATCTCCTGAGTTGCATTCATTATTGTTGCTGCATGTTTTGGGGTGCCATTCAAGAATGTTGAAGCAGGAAACATTAAATTTCTTGTTAAGCCTGGCAAGAGTGAAAGTAAAATCAAGCACGTTAGTCCAAGTTTATGAGGATAATGCAATGAAGAAAATGGCAGTGTACAAATGGATTAAACATTTTTTCTGAAGGAAGAGTAAGCATCATTAATGAAGAGAGGTGAGAGAGACCAGTAACTAGTAGAGCTGCTAAGAACATTGTAAAAATTCATCAAATTGTGTGTCAAAATGGTCCGCTGACTGGGAGAAATATAGCAGACCAAGTAAATATTGATAAACTGGAAAATCTTAATTGAAAATCTTGGCCAGTAACTCATGGCTCTTGCATCATGACATTGCACCAGCTCACATGGCACTGCAGGGGGATTTTTAGCAGGTGAATAAATAACTGTAGTGGAATACTCTCCCTGCTCACCTGATCAGGCCCCTAATAACTTTTTTCTTTATCCAACGATAAAGAAAATATTGAAAGATAGATATTTTGATGACATTCAGGACATCAAGTGTAATACAATGACAATTCTGATGGCCATTCCAGAAAAAAGTACCAAAATTGAAGTGAAGGGTAGATGAGGTGCTAGTATTGGTGCATAGCTTCCCAAGTGGAGTACTTTGAAGGTGACCATATTTGATATTCGGCAATGAGGTATGTAGCACTTTATCCTGTATACCAGGATTAACAATAGAGTTGTTCTTTCTTTGCTACAGAACTCCTGTCATCTAGAACGCTGGTACATCAAGTTGGAAAAATTATTGAGTTATCTTGTCCAACCTCTCATTTTCTGTTCATTCTTTCTCACAAATTTGCAATTAATGCTAGCAGAGCATGGACTAAAATCCGGGAACACCTAACTCTTTTATCAGTACCCTCCTTTCTTCTTTAGTCAGTAGCCAGAGAGGTCTAGACTGCTCAGAAACTCCTTAAAGAGATTTATTCAAGCTGCTCCTTAACTTTTAACTTACATGTTGTATAATTAACTGACTTTAAACAAAATTAAAAGAATTGACTCACTTAAATCAAAACAATATTACAATATAGAGTTCAAAATTTCACTCTGAATCCTCCCTGCCAGTAACCGGAATCTAAACTGAGTACTGAACATATTAACACTGTCTTCCACTTGCTTCTCCAAACCTCCAGAACACTTTAAAGTAGCATGTACTCGTAAGTGCTTTACATAATCACTGAGTCATCTTTGAAATCCTGACTAAGAACATTTTACACATTTAGACATTAAGGCTCATACTTGTTAAGAAATGTGCCTCCACCACAGAGCTAAGAATAACCAGAAACAGTTCTGCTGGACTCCTGAATTTATAACCCAGTCCTGCTGGACTCCTGAATCTCTTCCTGGGTTTATAGTCCACCATGTATTACATCTACGTTTGTGCTCTTCTTTTTCTCCATACTACACAAGGGTTCCTTCTCATCTTTGTATAGTCTAAATCCTGTAAATTTTAACCTTCTCTTTCCTCATGACTCAAGGCGAACTTACATTTCCCAGTCCTAACTTCCCACCAGCAGTGCTTTATTCAGGCCTTCATTGTTCAAGACCATGATCCCTCTAAGCACATTCCCCACCCTCCACTATCTAGAATCTCTATCTAAAAAGACTGATAGAACAGAAACAACATACTGTCACACAGCTACAGCTGCCACTTAAATTAATTCAACAACAGAATTAAACCCCTTGTTTTCCTAATAAATGAAGATTAACATCCTTATACCTTCTGCACTAGAAACTGAAGGTTTGATAAACCTAATCAAGTGGTAAGAAATGTTGAATGACCTCCTAAAGCAGCGGTTCCCTTTTGGGGGTTGAGCGACCCTTTCACAGGGGTTGCCTAAGACCATCTTGTATATCAGATATTTACATTACAATTCATAACAGTAGCAAAATTACAGTTATGAAAGTAGCAATGAAAATAATTTTATGGTTGGGGGTCACCACAACATGAGGGTCGCAGCATTAGGAAGGTTGAGAACCACTGTCCTTAGGAAGCACCAAGTGAGCAATTAGAATCAATAAGCATTCATGGATCTGCATGCTAGATGTTATGAAAATTCTAGAAGACTACTGTTGTGTGACTGGAGACGCAAATGAGCAGCAGCTTTGCTGTAAACTGCTCCTGTAATTATTATGTCAAGAAACAGACTATACACCTTGGAATGGCATATAGCAAAGTTCTTTATTCCAAGTTTAAGTTTTTATACTCTTCCAGTCATGTACACACCTAATCTATTATCTGTTAGTCTCATCATTATCTTCTTTTACCTATTTGAAATTTAACATGAAAGGAAATATAACTTGAAAGGAAATATTTTGTTATCATATCAATACAATCACTTTGTAGTAAAACTCTTCTTCTGAACAGTGACTAATTTTTGGGCAGGTAGCTAAAAAGGAGATCACAAAAAAACGAAAGTAGCCACAGGGGAATTGAATATCTTCAAGCGTTTACTCAGTATGAAGTAATGACTGTGACCTTCCTTCAGGGCAGAGTACCTATAGACCTCTGACAATATGTTGTTAACATATGTCAACCCTCTGGCCTGTATCTCTGAGGAAGGGCGGCATGCCCTTGGATCTCAGGCTTTACGGGGTGTACTGCTTCAGAGAAAAGGCCTAAAAGCCTAACTCTGTGAGTAACCCAGGGGGGTCCAGATCTCTTAAGCCTCTGGAAGAAAAGCAAGTCATTTTAAACTCACACTGAATTTACTTTGTGTGCTTGATGTAGGATAAGTTTATTTCTAAATATTATCCTACAACTACCTAGACATAGGGTCTACCTCCCACAACTAACAACACAAAGAAAATAAATAGATAATACTATTTAAAACAAGTGATAAAAATTCATAAGAAATTAAGATTAAAGTTGTTTAATAAAAATGGCTTAAGTATCACTAAGTCTCGAAAAAACAAGCCAGGTGAGTATGGCAGGTAAATGTAATAGTCAACATTATCAACCCAATCCATTTAGACCAGAGGTACCCATATAGAGGGCTATTAAGATTTTATTTTTCCGGGCGGCGCCTGTGGCTCAAGGAGCAGGGCACAGGTCCCATATGCCGGAGGTGGTGGGTTCAAACCTAGCTCCGGCCAAAAACCACACAAAAAAAAGATTTTATTTTTCCAAGTCCTTAACTTCTTACTCAGGACTATATAAACTCCCCGGCTCAGCAATACTGCATGTATATACTCTTTATAGAAAATAAATCATACTTACATGAAAGGTAACAGAACCACAAAATAAGACCCAATAATCCTGTTCATAACCTTTTAAAATTGTTCTTCTAATGTAACACTACCAGCTAATAAATAGCTTCACAACTATTTATGTGAAAGTACATATCATATATTCATGTGGTACATATAACTTTAAATGAAACCTCAATTTCTAGAAAATGGTTTTTAAAATTGTGACAAAACAGATTTTCTGAGATTTACCAACTCCTTGAAAACCAATCACCAAACTAGAGTTTTATTATCTAGGCATATTTCCAGCTAATGAGATATGTATGTTTCCAACTACTTTTTGCGCTGATTATAATGCTTAAGTGAAATTCCCTTCCCTTCCACTCTATATCTAACTAGGACTAAGTTCTGCAGACATTTTAATTGTCCTTGCATTCCCAACAGTGCTGCCTTAATTCAGGCCCTCATCATACTTTATGGGCCATACTTTAACACTGATTCTTTGTCTCAACTCTCAGAATCCTCAATCCACCTTCTATATTTTTTCCCTGAAAACTTCCTAAAAGTCAAATCTGATCCTGGGGTTCCCCACTGTCGAGTGAAATATTTCCCAAGTATATCTTCCCTATCAAAGCTATGAAATGTAAATTGATACATCAAAGGGGCAGAGAAATACTCTACTAAAAGAGCTTGTTCTAACTTAACTCACAAAGTATAGACCAAGAGTTCCAATGTGCTCAAGGATCACCCTCTCACAAAACAGTGAACTTCAGCAATGGTTCTCCAACTGGGATATATCAGAATTTTCTGTCAAGCTTGGCAAAAATAGAAATGCCAAAAGTCCATCTCAGACCCAACGAATTTGAGTATTATCTAGGAATTGTATATCCATATATAGTTCTAACAATTTCTCCAGTGATTCCTGTGGGTACCTAAATTTGAGAACCCAAGTGGAAACCTTCCTTGTTCCATAACTATTAATAAATGTTAATGCTAATTTTCTAAGCTGTTTCACACCTCTCATCAATCTGGGGAGCACCTATTAATCTTAAATATTCAGGTATCACCCATTCTAAAATGGTTTTAAATGGTTTTACTCATGCTGTCTCCTACCATCCTCTCCTTCGATCTCCTAAACCTTTATAAAAATAGTTTCTATATATTTACACACAGTCCTTCTAATCTATAGAATCCCATGAGAGAGTATCTCTGTTTTACAGGTAAGAAAACCAAATCTAGGAAAGGTTAAGAAAGTTGTCCAAAGTGACCCTGAATTTGAACCCGTTTCCTGCTTGCTGACTACGAAGCCAAGGCATCTTCCCTCCAGACAGGCAGCCTTTTAGACATCACTCTTTAAGTACTGACTTACCCACACTCACCTATACACGCTTATCTCCCGTTTTAGATCTAGTAAACACCTGAGGGAAAGTATCAACATGTCCTGATTTTGACCTCAACATTTAGTTACTCAATACATGTATTTACAATGAATGAAGAAAACGAAGCACTTCTCTCCCGGCTGGCCAGGCATCTGGGGTTGGAATCCGCCCTACAGCGCCCACCTAAGCATTCTCAGCCCCCCAAACCAAGAACTAGCAGACACTGAGGTTTCTTTGTGCATGGTTGCGTGGGTGCTGGGGGGTGGCGAGCGGCACCCTTCCACGAAGAGGAAAACAAACAAAGAAACATACAAGGAGAAGAAGAGTAGAAACGAGGCCTAGGCTAGGTCAGGCTGCTGGAGAAATACACCCTTTCTCTGCAATGGGGGTGCAGTGGGTGCAGTAACCGCTCTCGTCGTTTTTCTGATCAGAAGAATATCAGGAAACTTGGTCTTGACTTCATTCTCTCCTGGAATTCTAAAGGGAAATTAAACCCCACCTACAGTCACGCCTCGAATCCAAAATTATTAAGAACCGTATCTCCCCTGGGAAGTGTAGCAAGAGCCAGAACAGGGGCCCCTTTGTTGAGATGACGCAGCTCCTGCAGGAAGAAAATCCCCTTGTGGCCTGAAAGTAAAGTTTTAACCAGCAGCAAGGACGCCGACGGGTGCCCGGCCAAGCTGGGTCCCAGGGCAGGCCTGCGGAGTGACACTCCCTTGTTCCCCAGCGGCTGGGGAGGCGTCCGGCCGCCCCGGCGCGCACCCGGGGAGCAGGGCTAGAGTCGCCGAAGCCGGGCCGGGGCTGGCTGGAGGCCTGTCCGGCTGCAGGACCCTCCCCGGGGCCTCTCCCGCCTCCTTCCTCACTCCCAGTTCCCGGCCTCGAGGTCGAGGGTGGCGACGCGCGTCTTGGCCACTGACCACACATTTCTTGCCGAGAAGGGTGAAGAGCGGGGTGAGCAGCAGGGACCCCACGTTGGTGACCCTCCGCTGCGGCGGCGGCTGTTGCTGGCCGGAGCTCATCACCCGCCGGCAGGGTTGGGAGTCCAGGGCCGTCTGCTCCGGCGAGTGGGCGAGAGCTCGTCCCCACTCTCGGTGACAGAGGCGGGAGGACCGGGGTCACAGGCGCGGCATCCCGCCGCTCCTCCGGCTCGGGGAGGACGCCGCCAAGGGAGGACCAAGCTGACCGCGGGCCGCCTGAGGGCCGCTCCCAGCTCCCGCCCGGCTAGGTTCGTGCCGGATGGTCGTTGTCCTCGCGCTCCAGCGACTGCGCTAAACTCCCAACTCCTCCTAGAACCCTCCCGCAGCGGCGGCGGCGGCGGCCGCGAAATCCAACATGGCAGCGGGGGCGGACGAGACCACTGGACGGAGGCCGCGGGGGAGCGCGCCGAAACGGGCGCAGGGCCGGGAGGACCCGGCGCCCCGCGTCGGCCCGGACCCCGCCCCTCCGGCCGAGGCGCCCCCGGCGGACGGGGTGGAGGTGCGGTCCGCGGAGCCGGCCTCGGCCTCCGGCTTTCCGCCGGGTCGGAAGGGTGCCCGGACCCAGCGAGTGCTGCTTGAAGAGAGGCTGTGAGTTCAGGTTCGCCTCCGCCGCCGAGCAGCCTCCTCCCTTCTGCGGGGGGGCACCTTCACCGAGCGCCCGTGAGGACCCCGGTGGGGCGCGGAAGCCCGACTCTCCGGCCCCTGGTCCACAAGGCCTGGAATGTGGAGGCGGAGATTCTGGGAGAAGAGACAGTAAATACAAGCTCCAGTGTTCCACAATAACTGTAAAACTACACATCCAGAGATAGAATCTTTTTACCTTCTATTTAATACAGAAGAAACATAGCAGTTTTTTATGGTAATATTGCCATCTTTTAGAAACGTAAACCACTAAACTATTTTGAAAACAAGGAAAGTGGGAGAGATCTGTGAGAAAAAAGAAGCTATGAGATGATAAGTGAATGGACAGTAGCTATGCCCTGAAAAATCTATGGCAGGCTGAGAATATTTGGGTTAACATTTATTTCAAAACTTCTTACTAGTCTAGACTCTGCCCTTTTTCTATTTTCTTTAGCGTCAACAATTGGAAATTACAACCATCATAGACGTTTTTCTCAAATTGAAACCGTTTCTTTTAAATTTTCCTCAGCATTTTAAATATAGTACTTTGTGACGGGGGGGGGGGGGGGGGCACTCCACGGGCAGAGATCTCACAGACCACCAAGGCTTGTATGACAAGTCTTTATTGGCGAGGGATGCTGCAGAGCAGCACCAAGGAGAAGAGAGAGGGAGAGAGAAAAGCACACCTTTATATAGGTTCAGTTAGGGGAAGTCTCAGAATGGTGACAGGATGGTAGAATAGCCAATTCATGTTGTTTTTTTCAGAATTTGAGGCTTTCTTGGAGTGATTGGACTTTGTTAGTGATGATTTCAGACTCCGTGGCAGGGTCTGATTTTTGTATGTCAAAAGATCAGATAGAGAATGAGGGGATAAGACAGTAGTAAGGGAACCTAAAGTGAGTTTCTTCCTTCTTGTATTAGAGTAACTGCGGCTGCCATTGCCTTGAGACAAGGGGCCTAACCTGGAACAGTATGATCTAACTATTTTGAGAAATAAGCAACTGGAGGAAAGGTGGGGCTTAGCCGATGTCCAAGCATGCTGAGAGCAAACCCACGGTTTTCTGTGGCATATAGGAGGAAATGGCGAGAAAGATCAAGAAGGTAGAGGGCTGGAGCTTCTAATAAAGCACACTGTAGAGATTTAAAGGAATTGGACATGGAGGTTAGGAGAGCCTTATGAGGGTCACCTGGAGTAGCATTATATAATGGAGCAGCTAGGAGAGAAAAGTTGGGAATCCATGCTCTGAGGTAGAGAAAAGTTGGGAATCCATGCTCTGAGGTATCTAGCTAATCCTAAAAAGGAGAGGAGTTCTTGTTCTGTGGTGGGTAGAGGAAAGTTGCAAAGAAGGTTTTTTTTCTGTCTAAGGTAATAGCTTTGAAGCCTGGGGACAAAAGGACACTAAGGTAAGTGACTTCCTGTTGGAATAATTGAACCTTTGAGGGAGAGACTCTATATCCCCTATCTGCAAGGAAATTAAGGAGGGAATAGGTGTCTCGCTTAGAGTCATGTAAGGTGGGACTATAGAGCAGGAGGTCATCGACATACTCAACCAAGGTTGAAGGGGAGGGATTATAGGACTGGAGGTCTCATGATAATGTCTGGCCAAATAAGTGGGAGCTATCACGAAATTCCCAGAGGACTACAGTCCAACTAACTTGGGAAGAAGTCTGAGAAGTAGGGTCAGTCCATGTGAAGGCAAATAGATCTTGGCAATTAGGGTGTAAGGGAATGGAGAAGAAGGCATCTTTGAGGTCTAGCACACAGAAATAAGTGGTACGAGGTGGGATGGTTGATAGGAGGGTGTATGGATTAGGGACTACTGGGTATATAGGAATGACTGCAGAGTTGATGAGTCTTAGATCTTGTATTAAGTGATAGGTGCCATTAGGTTTTTTAATTGCTAGTATGGGAATATTATATGGTGAGTGGGCAGGTCACAAAAATCCTTTTTCCAGGAGATCCTGTATTATAGGTTGAAGTCCCAGGAGACTAGATTGGGGAAGTGGATATTGATGTCGAGAAGGAAAAACAGAGGGGTCTTTGTTTTGTGACCGGAGATGCGAATGAGCAGCAGCTTTGCTGTAGGTGTAAACTCGCCCCTGTAATTATTAAGTCAAGAAACAGACTGTACACGCTGGAATGGCATATAACGAAATTCTTTATTCCAAGTTTTAGTTTTATACTCTTCCAGTCACGTACACACCTAATCCATTATCTATTAGTTTCATCATCTTATCTTCTTTTTTACATACCTGTAATTTAACTTAAAAGGAAATATTTATCATATCAATGCAACCACTTGTGTAGTAAAACTCTTCTTCTAAACAGTGACTAGTTTACGAGCAGGTTACAAAGACGAAATAGCCATAGGGGAACAGAGTTGATAGAAGAATATCTTTAAGCATTCACTCAGTTTACTCAGTATGAAGTAATATCTGTGACCTTCCTTCAGGGCAAAGCACCTATAGGCCTCTGACAATATGTTGTTAACATATGTCAACCCTCTGGCCCTATCTCTGAGGAAGGGCGGCATGCCCTTTGATCTCAGTCTTCATGGGGTGTACTGCTTCAGAGAAAAGGCCTAAGAAATTCGTAACTCCATAAGCCTAACTCTCCCATTGGGGTCCAAGCCTCTTAAGCCTCTGGAAGAAAAGCATGTCATTTTAAACTCACACTGAATTTACTTTGTGTGCTTGATGTAGGATATGTTTATTTTTAAATATTATCCTACAGTCTTTTAGCTTAACAAGAACTGGAAGCAGGAGGCAATTGAGGGGGTTTTAGTATCCCAAACCTTAGGATTTACTTGCTCTGGTGGAATGGGCCAGGGTGACGAGTTTTTGATGGCTTGGGAAAGGACATGGCAGAGTGAGGCAGAAGGACATGGGTCAGCATCTATTAATTTAAAATCAAAAGTGAGGGCGGCATCTAATTTGGAAAGTATTGAAAGACTTGGGGCAGAACCCCCCACTCTGCCCGGAGCTCTGACCACCCCAATCAATCGCAAGAGACGGCACTTGATGCAAAAACGCAAGAGGATTTTTATTCCTGCATGCCGGGGCTTGACCCACAACTCTTTTAGAAGCCGAGGAGTCAAGCCCTGCACAGCAGTTTTTACAAGCTTATAAAGGCAAAAACTACAAAGTAGGCGGGAATAGCAGACATAGCAGGGACTCTAACCATAAAGTGGGGGGGGGGAGTAGACATAGCAGGGGCTCTCCAGATAAGAAGAACTCTGGTTCATTATTCAACTGTCTTAAGACAAGACTAACAGTCAAATATTTGCTTAATAGTAAACATTTGCTGCAGCTCCTGGGGCTATCTCCTGGAACAGTTACAAAATGTCACATTCCTATGATAGGGAGTGAGAGGTGGTCACATTCCTATGGTAGGGAGTGAGAGGTGGTCACATTCTCATGGTAATATTTTCTTTCATTCCCCCATTTGTTTTTTTGGGAAGTTCTAATCATGGAACTTCTGGCTCTATGTATTCATTCTCATGGCTATCGTCCTGGCGGAGAGACTGGTAATGCTGTCTGAGCATTAACACTTGTACAGCACTCACTCTCTCCTGGACGAAGGTCACTATACGGTTGAAAATGTAGGGCCCAAAGGTAAGAATTAGAAGCAGTATAATAAGAGGGCCTATTAAACTGGAAACGAGAGTGGTGAACCAAGGTGATCGGCTGTACCAACTTTCAAACCATCCTTGATGGGCCTCCCGATCTTGTTGTCTTTTTTCTAGTCTCTCCCTGAGTTTAGACATGGAGTCTTTTACCATACCAGAGTGATCTACATAGAAACAGCATTCTTCTCTTAGTGCAGCGCATAACCCTCCATCTTTTAGGAACAGGAGATCGAGTCCCCATCTATTCTGCAATACTACTTCAGATAAGGATGTTAGTGACTCTTCTAATTTTGTGATTGATTGTTCTATGGCTTTTAGGTCCTCATCTACAGCTGCTCTCAGTTCTTCGAGATACTGTGGAGTCTGGACAAGCGCAGCCGTTCCTGTTCCTACTCCGGCCGCCACCCCTATACCCATCAGGACAGCTAGAGTAATAGAGACTGGTTCCCTCTTCTGTCTACGGGGTCTGAGATCGAATTCTGCCTCGAAGGAACTCGCCTCGTGATAGATAACTCTAGGTATTAATTGTACGAGGATACAGTAGTCTGCAGTGGAGTTAAACACTGATGAGGAAATGCACGGGGTTAGCCCGGTGCTGCAAGCCCACCATCCTCCTTTAGGGGGCACTAGATAATAATTGGTAGTGGTTGATGGGCTTTTAATGGTCTGATTACACAGATGCTGGCGATTTTCGGGGATCGTGCCTAGGCAAATACCTCACCCAGAGACTGCTGTAAGGGTGATCTTGGATCCCCAGTCACAGGAATTATGGGAGGTGGTATTTTGGAAGATACCTGAGAAGGCGATCCCTTCGTAATAGGGCGGGCCTGAGGCTAGACACAACCAGCAAGATTCAGTAAGATTAGGGTTGGAAGTATTGAGGACATTGAAAGCCCCCTGTATTAAGTTAAGAAGTCTCTGCCCGGTGCTTGGAGTCTCCGGGGATGTTACCTGGGGAGACAGTTTCGCAGGCGATGGGGCTGTGCTGGCCTCAGTAAATTGGGTGCTCCCCGAAGTCTGGGGCATACGGGGAGAAATAGGCGGCCTGGCTGGCGGCTGCTGTCCTGAGAGTACGATGTTGGGTCCTATCTGGACAGCGATGGGGGTCTCTATTTTTAATTTGATGAAGAAGGTAAATCCTTTATCCCACCCTGACATATAGAAACGGAATCCCCATGTTCTTCCTTTTATCCAATCTCGGGCTTGTTTCCCCCTCTCCGTGAAGGAAATATTTAGGGGGTTTGACCCTGCTCCTGTACTGCTCCTCTTTACGGTTATTAAGTCCCAAGAGGAGAAGGGGTGCCAGAAGGCCCGCCCAGTCGTCTCACATCCCCATTGTTTACAATAGAAATTTTCTACCCCCCCACATCTGTTGGCTTGGCTTCTCGTTCTCCCGTCCCGGGGACAGATATAGAACTCCGTTTGTCGCATCCGGCGCTGGGCGGGCAAGTTGCCACAGCCAGGGGCGTCTGCAACGTACTGGCCTTGGGATGTGGAGCCTTGGGTAAGTGAGTGCTTTGTTAAATGGTGATCAAGGCTCAATGGAACCTCTTTAAAGGTCTCATCGGAGATATCCCAATTATCTAGCCCTGCTATTAAGGTGCAAATATCTGGGGTGAGGGACGGCCACCAGATCCAAGGAGGGTCTTCTTTTGTAGTACTCCATACTACATCACCAGTCTGAGAGAGAACCTGCCAGGTTAACCTCTGGGGGGCATGGGGGTTGGGACCGGAGCTACTTATCACCGGGAGTTGTATCAGCAGGAGCAGGGCTACTGCGGCGAATGCGGAGCTTGAGGGGGTTGTCCGTCTTTTCCACTTTCCACCCGGAGTCTGGCGGCGGTGCTGGTTTGACATGAGATGCGTAGATCCAGGCTGTGATGCCATCAACTTTTATTGCCGTCGGGGTTGTGAGCAGCACTAGGTATGGTCCTTTCCACCGTGGTTCAAGGTTGGCTGTCCGGTGGCGCCGGATGTACACCGAATCTCCAACCTGGAACTGGTGAGGTATTTGCAGATCCCCGGGCTTGTAGGCCTCGATCAGCCGGCTCCACACCTCCTTTTGCACAGTTTCAAGGGCTTTTAATCTGGTGTATAGAGATTGAGAGGAGTAAGATTCTGGGGAAGGGAGGTGCTGCATGGCAACAAGTGGGGGGTGAGCTCCATATAGGATTTCAAAGGGGGTCAGCTTGAGTGTGCTAGGGGTGTTGCGCACACGGAACAGGGCAAAGTGAAGGAGGACTGTCCAGTCAGTAATGCCAGTCTCTAAGGATAATTTAGTCATGGCCTCTTTTAGGGTCCTATCCTCTCTACCTGCCCTGAGCTTTGGGGCCGATAAGCACAATGTAATTTCCACTCAAGCCCCAGGATTTTGGCTAAACCTTGATTAACCTGGGCAACAAAAGCGGGACCATTGTCGGATCCGATTACCTTGGGTAGCCCAAATCTTGGAAAAATTTCTTCTAATATTATTTTGGCTACAACTTGAGCAGTCTCCCTTTTTGTAGGAAAAGCCTCGACCCATCCTGAGAAAGTATCTATGAACACCAGCAAGTACTTGTATCCGTATTTGGCCGGCTTAATCTCTGTAAAATCTGTTTCCCAGTAGCTTCCAGGATGATCTCCTCGGAGTCGTCTTCCCTTAGGTAATGTGCTAGGCTGGGTGTTTACTAATTGGCAAGGTCTGCACTCTTTTGCAGCTGCGTCAACGAGTTTACTTAATTCCATAATATAGTATGGGGAGGACTGAACAATAGTTCTTAGATGCTTGGGGCCCAAATGAGTTAATTTATGAAGTTGTCTGAGAAAGGTGATCGCCTGCTCCTCAGGGAGGATGATTTTTCTTTCCAGAGTTTCTCGGATCCCCTCTGGGGATTCTAAGTGGAGGCCTAATCTGTTCATTCTCTCGAGATCCCGCTCCGAATATTTAAAGTGTTTGACAAGGGGGGATGCTATTTCTTTAAGGCTAGGCCTTAAAGTGTTTTCATATAGCGGCAGGATGTTGAGCCTTTGAGCTGCTAGCTTAGCTTCTCGGTCGGCTCTTTGGTTTCCCTCGGCAACTCTGGACCCCCCTTTCTGATGCCCAGGGCAGTGGATAATGGCCACTTTCTTAGGGAGGTGAACAGCCTCCAGTAGACTTAGGATTTCTTCCTTGTGTTTAATTTCTTTTCCTGCTGAAGTCAGCAGTCCTCGCTGCCTGTAAATGGCCCCATGAACATGGGCCGTAGCAAAAGCATACCTGCTATCGGTGTATATGTTAACTTTTTTCCCTTCTGCCAAACGTAAGGCCTGGGTCAAGACGACCAGCTCGGCCTTCTGGGCCAACGTCCCTTCAGGCAGACTACTTGCCCAGATGGTCTGCTTATCGTCCACTACCGCCACCCCGGCCACCCTTTTACCTTCTATTATGGAGCTGCTCCCATCAGTGAACCAGGTCAGCTGGGCATCCGGCAGGTGCTGATCACAGAGGTCCTTCCGAGTTCCAGTTTCCTCAGCCAGTACTTCTTGGCATGTGTGTAATACATCTTTCTGGACAGAGGTATCAGGTAATAGGGTAGCTGGGTTGAGGATGACAGGTGGGCCAAACTGGACTCTGTCTCCGTTTAATAGGAGACTCTGGTAATGTGTCATGCGGGCATTAGACAGCCACCGGTCAGGGGGCTGTCTGATGATGCTTTCTAAAGCATGGGGGGCAATGACTGTCAACTTCTGCCCCATAGTCAATTTGTCTGCATCTTTTACCAGTACCGCTACTGCCGCCACAGACCTCAGACAGGCTGGCCAACCACCAGCGACGGGGTCCAATTTCTTGGAGAGGTATGCTACCGGTCTTTTCCATGGCCCTAAAGGCTGCGTCAGCACCCCTCGGGCCACTCCTCTCTTCTCATCTACGTATAGGACAAAGGGCTTTGTTACATCTGGTAGAGCCAGGGCCGGGGCTGATAATAATGCCTTTTTAATGTTGTCAAAGGCCCGCTGTTGGCTGGCACCCCACTCGAAGGGAGTGCCTTCCTTGGTCAAAGGGTAGAGGGGAGCTGCCAGAGTAGCAAACCCCGGTATCCATAAGCGGCAGAACCCCGCAGTTCCTAAGAATTCTCGCACCTGGCGGGGCGAGCGGGGAACTGGAATCTGAGTCACAGTATGCTTCCTGGCTTCTGTTAACCATCTCTGCCCTCCTCTTAAGGTGTAACCCAGGTACGTTACCTCTTTCTGGCAGATCTGGGCTTTTTTAGCAGAGGCTCGATATCCTAAGCGGGCTAGTTCTTCTAGCAACAGTTCTGTGCCCCGATAGCACTCTTCTTTTGTTGTTCCAGCTAGTAGTAAGTCATCTACATATTGTTGGAGCGTTACCTGAGGGTGGCTGGCGCGAAAGTGAGCTAGGTCTTGGTGGAGGGCTTCATCAAAGATGGTTGGGGAGTTCTTAAACCCCTGTGGAAGTCGGGTCCATGTCAATTGCCCCGTTGTTCCAGAGTCCGGGTCTCTCCATTCAAATGCGAAGATGTTCTGGCTAGAGGAGTGTAGTCGGAGGCAGAAGAAGGCATCCTTTAAATCCAGGACAGTGTACCAGATATGGTTTGGAGGGAGAGAGCTTAACAGATTATAAGGGTTAGGCACGGTGGGGTGGATGTCTTGCGCCCGCTTGTTTACTTCTCTTAAGTCCTGCACAGGGCGATAGTCTCCTGTGCCGGGTTTCTTGACGGGTAATAAGGGCGTGTTCCATGGTGACTGGCATTTTATTAGTATGCCCAGCTGTAGGAGATGCTGAATGTGAGGCTTAATTCCTTCCCGAGCTTCCTTAGTCATAGGATGTTGGCACACTGCCACAGGAGTGGAAGTAGCTTTGAGTTCTATGACTATAGGCGGCCTTTCTGCGGCCAGTCCCATTCCAGCAGTTTCGGCCCATGTCCCGGGATATTTTTCTAGCCAGTCATTTACGAGACTAGTCCCTTTCTCCCGCTGCTTTTCAAAGAGTCTGTGTTCATCCTCTAAACGCATGGTCAGGGCTGTTACCCTCTTATTTTGGGTTACCTCTGGGCCATCAGGAGTAAAAGTGATTTGGGCTTCCATTTTGGTGAGTAAATCTCTCCCGAGGAGGGGCGCAGGGCACTCAGGGATAATTAAGAACGAGTGGGTTACCCGTCCCACTCCCAGATCTACTGATCTTCGGGTAGTCCATGAGTACTGCTGATGCCCTGTGGCCCCAACCCAGGATTTTTTCTTGGAGACAGGTCCTGATGGTTCGAGTAGGACTGAGTGTTGAGCTCCGGTGTCTACAAGGAACTCAACTGGCTTCCCCTCCACCTTAAGTATTACCCTAGGCTCGGGGAGGGGTTCCGAGCCCCGTCCCCGCTAATCTTCTTCTTCCTCTAAGGCCAGTACTTTCTTGGAGAGTTCTTTCTTCTTTTTTTTAGGACATTCCCTGGCCCAGTGCCCCTTTTCCTTACAGTAGGCACATTGATCCTTATCTAACGGGACGCGGATGCCCAGGCTACCTGACTTCTTAGTTCTACCTTGGATCTGTTCCTGGCTCTTCTCCCCTACTACTGCGGCCAAAATCCCTGTTAAGTTTTTCTCCTGTCTTCGGTCTCTCTTATTTTCCCTTTCTTCTCTCTCTTTCTCCTTTCTCTGCTCTTTTTCTTCCTCAGTTTCTCTTTTATGGTATACTTTCTCAGCTTCCTTAACTAAATCCTGCAAGGTATAGTCCTGCAATCCTTCAATTCTCTGCAGCTTTCTTTTAATGTCTACAGCTGACTGCCCTATGAAAGTCATAGCCACAGAAGCCCTCTGTCCTTCAGAGGCAGGGTCAAATGGTGTGTAATGCCTAAAAGCTTCCATTAGATGCTCAAGAAACACGGAGGGGGGTTCCATGGCCCCCTGTATTACTTCTCTTACCTTAGCCAAATTAGTGGGGCGTCTTGCCGCCCCACGGAGGCCAGCCACTAGAGCCTGGCGATAGACTGACAGTCGCTCCCTACCTTCTGCCGTGTTGAAATCCCAGTCCGGTCTGGAGAGGGGAAAGGCAGCCTTGATGATGTTGGGGAGCTGGATAGGACGCCCGTCCGCCCCAAGTACATTCTTCCTAGCTTCTAGTAAAATCCTCTCCCTCTCTTCAGTAGTGAAGAGAGTCTGTATGAGCTGCTGGCAGTCATCCCATGTGGGCTGATGAGAGAACATCAGGGACTCTACCAGCCCAGTCAGGCGTTGGGGGTCTTCTGAAAAAGGGGGGTGATTAATTTTCCAGTTATACAGGTCTGCGGAAGAAAATGGCCAGTACTGGAGGGGCTGGAGAGGAGGTGGTCCCTCATCTGTTGCCACCGGCAGGGGGCCGTATGCCCTCGGGTAGGGCAACAGTAGTGTTGGGAGACACTCCTCCACGGCGGTGACTCCTGGTACCTTGTGCGGGCCCCAGTGAAGGTTCCCCCGGGGGTGCAGAGGGGGCAATTGCCGGATCCGGCGATGCTGGTCCTCCCTGCCCCCCGACAGGAGCCAAGGCGGGAGGGTATGGGGGAGGAGGGAGTGGAGGGTCGAGGAGAAGATGATCAGTCTGGATTTCTGGGTAGATCTTCTTAGGGGGGTCCGAACTGTCGCCCCCTTTTCTGGGACCGGAAGATTGGACAGCGAGCACCTGAGGATTAGACGGGGGCCTGGATGTGGCAGTCCACGGCCGAACCCAGGGGGGCGGATTCTGCACCAGGTCCTGCCAGACTATGATGTAAGGTTGTTGATCCAGATGGGCTCCCGGTCCTCTCTGAAAAACAATCTCTTTAATAGCAAAAATAAGAGATAAGTCAAAGGTTCCTCCTGAGGGCCAGCCGACGTTAAAAGTAGGCCACTCCGAGGAGCAGAAAGTCTGCCATGGGCCTTTTTTAACCTCTACTGACAGATCACGACCTCTTCTCTTCACTTCAGTCCAATGATCTAGAGTTAAACTCAGAGGGGTTGTCATAGTCTGTCCCATCGTCAGTGGATATGTCAGAAACACAAATAACAGAAATAACAGAAATATTACAGGTACAAGGACCCACCTACCACACTTGGTCCTTCACAAGCCTATAACAGAATCAGACGGGCACGTTTCCCGTAATTTTTGATTGAACAACCAGACTCGACCAGCGCCCTTACAGCAGGAGACAACCAGGCATCCCTGGTTCTCCTCAATTCCTGGGGCGTCCCCCAGGGTTTCAGCCTGTGGTCCTCTGGGCACGTCTACCGACCACTGTCCGGCCACTCTCACGAGGTGCCGAACGGCTGCGAAATCAAAAGCGCGCACACAAAGTCAAACAAAAGGACTGAAGACACAGACTAGACAGTTTTCGGGGTACCCCTTTCTTACCTCCAAGGTCGACTCTGCAGGTGAGGGGTGGTCATTATCTCCCGGACGAGCCCCCAAATGAAAGACTTGGGGCAGAACCCCCACTCTGCCCGGAGCTCTGACCACCCCAATCAATTGCAAGAGACGGCACTTGATGCAAAAATGCAAGAGGATTTTTATTCCTGCATGCCGGGGCTTGACCCACAACTCTTTTAGAAGCCGAGGAGTCAAGCCCTGCACAGCAGTTTTTACAAGCTTATAAAGGCAAAAACTACAAAGTAGGCGGGAATAGCAGACATAGCAGGGACTCTAACCATAAAGTGGGGGGGGGGGGAGTAGACATAGCAGGGGCTCTCCAGATAAGAAGAACTCTGGTTCATTATTCAACTGTCTTAAGACAAGACTAACAGTCAAATATTTGCTTAATAGTAAACATTTGCTGCAGCTCCTGGGGCTATCTCCTGGAACAGTTACGAAAGGTCACATTCCTATGGTAGGGAGTGAGAGGTGGTCACATTCCTATGGTAGGGAGTGAGAGGTGGTCACATTCTCATGGTAATATTTTCTTTCAGTATGTCACATCCCAGAAGGGAAACTGGATATCAAAAAGGAATGAATAAATGAGAAATTGCCAATCATGCAGTGTAAAAAAGGAATTTGACTTGAACGGTGGGAAAAACCCTCTACCCCGACAACAGAGGTAGGCGACAGAGATGTAGGACCACTGAACTCTTTAAGAACTAAGAAGCTAGCTTCTATATCTAATAGGAAGGCGATCATTCTACCTGCCACCATCAGGGTTACCCTTCGCTCTGCAGAGGTGATCTTTGTTGGGTGAGAGAAGCCAGGGTCTCTTCAGTCCTCAGAAGAGGCAAGCCCCAACAAGTCTGCTGTAGGTGCTGCAGGTTGGCTGGTCCCATATCCTCTCTGGGCCAAGGGGCAGTCAGCCTTCCAATGGTCCTTTCTTTTACAGAGAGGGCATGGCCCTGGTGGGGGCTAGGATTGGGGCAATGTTGTACCCAGTGGCCTTCTTCACCACATTTGTAGCATGGTCCAGGTGGTTAAGTCATGAAGGGGCCTTTGGCCCCAATGACTTAGGCAGGTTAGGTGGCCTTAGTGACACTGTAATGTTTTGAGCTAGCATTTGATAATCTTGGGTTTGAGATTTTTTATTTTCTCTTCGGAAAACATCATCTCGCCCCATGTAAACCTTAAAGGCTGTGTCTAAGGTCATGGCCTGGGGTGTCAGGGGGTCTGTGCTCCAAGTGCTTTAGCTTAAGTTTGATGTCGGGGTAACTTTGGTTAAAGAAATAAGTCATGAGAATGTTTTCCCATCTATTGTTTCAGAATCTAAGTTAGTGTACTTAACAAAAGCTTCTGTAAGGTGTTAGAGGAAAGCTGAAGGATTCTCAGACTTCCCGTAATTTATTATAATTGATAGCCTTTTTGGCAGAAGCTCTAAGTCTGCAAAGAATGCAGGTAATAAAAATGTCTCTACTTTCCCCCCCCAGCATTATTATAATTCCAATATGGCTGGGAGTTAGAAACCACGATGTCACCTGTAGTATGCTCATTGTTTGACATATAAAATTGATCTGCTGTCTCTTTTGCCCTCTCCCACATTCATTTATGCTCATCACAGGTTAGGGTATTAGCTAAAATAACAAAAAGGTCATGCCAGGTAAGTTGATAGGACATAGTAATAAATTGTAGCTCTTGAATAAAATGAGAAGGATTAGAAGTAAAGGAACCTAGTCTAAACTAAGGTGTGTGAGTTTAGTCATGGGGAAAGGAACATAATCAGAAACTACACCATTGACTACAGCTACCTTGTGGAGCGGGGCCAGGAAGTGAGAGGGAACTGAAGGTCCCTCTAATTCTGGAGACCAATGGGAATGGGATCAGGTGAGGGGACTGGAGGGAAGTGAAGGATGAGTAATGGACGCAGTAGAATTAGTTTGCAATTTGTCTACATTGCTACATGGTGACACTGTAGGACCATCATATGGAGGAGCTGGAGGAAGAAAGGGGTAAAGAGGTCCAGAAGTGTTTTTTGGAGCATCTGGTGGTGGGCTGAGAGATGACCCGGAGGAACTCTGAGGGCTAGTTGGAGGGGAGGAGTTAGGAGACAAGCTCAGATTGGTTGATGGGGAAGTAGGAGGGACAGAGGGTGGAGGCAACTGTATGGTTGAGGGAGGAGCCGAATATGGTGGGGCGGAACAGGAACTACTCCGGTTTCAGAACCGGTGGCCATTTGCCTGTGCAGTGGAGGTTCATCTGCTGGGTCAAATAGGTCTGGTTCAGGGGGATAGAGAGCAGAAGAGCTCTTTGCTACAAGGATTTTGGAATCACCCAAACATAAATTAGGCTTGGTTCTAAGATATGAGAAGCCCTGAACATAGGCGACCTTACTCCATTTGCCAAGGAGCTCACAATAGTTATATAATTCTTGAATTAAAGAAAAATCAAATGAACCATAGCTTGGCCAGGTACTTTGGTTGTCTAGTTTGTAAAGTGGCCAAACCTGAGTAGAAAGTTTAATTAATTTTTTTGGCTTTAAGTCTAATCCTAATTCTACCAGGTGGCACAATAAGCACCCTAAGGGGGAGTCAGGTGGGACAGAATGTCCTGCACCCATGGTGATTTATTGCAGGAATAAAGTGTGAGCAGAATCACATGAGGACCAGGACAAAGGGCGGATGTCTCTGCTGCTTTGTTGCTGGCCGTGAAGACAAGAACACAGTCTAGGACAGTTATAACTGTACCCCAGTTCAGTGTCAGACCGTTGGAGACAAGGACAGCTTGAGACCTGGTGCCAGGAATTTTTGTGTGAGGCCTGGAAGCCCTGGGCTAGGCCACGCGAGGTCAATGGGAATAGGGAACTCAAGCCTCGAGAAATTGGTGAATCTCCAGGTATGTAAGCAACCCAGCCCACAGTTAGGGAAAATTTGCTCCCACAGGGGTACTCAGCAAGTCTACATGAGGCCAGTGTTGAGTGCTGGTTAGAGCATCTTGGCGGATGGGCACAAGCTGATGAGGTGGTGAGTGTCTGGAGTGTGAGAAGAGGACAGGGAGCCCCCAGGAGCTAAAATCCCATGGAAGGGGTGGAAGCTACCCTTGGGAGCGTTCCCTAATTAGATCCCACTTCTGATGCCAGATGAAAGGGCACTCGACCAACAGAGATCTCACAGACCACCAAGACTTGTACAAAATGTCTTTATTGGCAAGGAATGCTGCGGAGCAGCACCAGGGAGGAGAGAAAAGAGACAGAGACCAAAAGAAAAGCACACCTTTATAAAGGTTCAGTTAGAGGAAGTCTCAGAATGGTGATGGGACAGTAGAATAGCCAATAAGGAGTTACGGCTCTGGTGGGAAGAGCCATTAGGGGCAGGCCATAAGTTTGAAATTTTCAGTGGGTAGCTGTAACTTTAAGATTGAGACAGCTAGTCTTGGTCTGCTAAAAGCAGGAAGGGGCTTTCTGGGGAAAGGGATTTTCTGGAGAAATTACCTAACACTTTGCACACAGAATTGTGATTTAAATTTTTATTTTCGACCCGTTATTGTTATTTTTGCTTTTCTCTTGGGGGTTTCTGACTCTTTGATGATCGTAAAATGTGGAAATTGTAAGAATGGACATTTTACTGGAAATGTTACTTCTTTTCTTATTGAAGCATGTGAACAAGCAATATTGCCTCCCCCCACCCACCATGCAAAAAGGCATCTCTTTTTTCACTTATCCCGAGACCAAGCAGTACTGTTTGTATTTGTTTCAAAAGTTTGAGCAAGTCCTTTCTTCCTTTCATTCTTGATAGCATATCCTATGTTTGACAGAATAGAAGATATCTTTCTGTTTTCGTACCTCAAATTCTTTTTACCTAGTTTGAGAGATTGGATTTGATCAAGGAAACAAGCATTCTATTTCCTTTCAACTGAAAATCTTGAAGTTTATGAGCTAGGTTATAAAGATTGTAGGGATTTCCTCTTCATATGCAATGTAAATTGTGTATGCTGTATTAAAGGCACACAAGGGCGGTGTCTGTGCCTCAGTGAGTAGGGTGCCAGCCCCATATACCAAGGTTGGCAGGTTTGAACCTGACCCCTGCCAAACTACAACAACAAAAGAAAAAAGAAATAGCCAAGCATTGTGGTGGGCACCTGTGGTCCCAGCTACTTGGGAGGCTGAGGCAAGAGACTCGCCTAATCCCAAGAGCTGGAGGTTGCTGTGAACTGTGATGCAACTGCAGTCTACCAAGGGTGACAAAGTGAGACTCTGTTTCTTAAAAAAATAATAACAAATAAAGGCATACAAATATAACTAAGGAAAAGGCATTTCTTTTCTTTCTTTCTTTCTTTTTTTTTTTTTTTTTTTTTGCAGATTTTGGCCAGGGCTGGGTTTGAACCTGCCACTTCCAGCATATGGGGCCGGTACTACCCAAGGCAATTCTTGTTTTTAATTTCTTCCATTTGACTTTCCTGGCCTTAAGTACAATATTATAGTACTTGCATTTTCTTCTCTCCTTCTTTGTTATGATCGTTGGAGGTAAAGCCTTCAGTTTGTTTAACAACATCAGGGTAACTGATTTATGGAAATGAGGGCATAGGAGGTATTTTAAGATACAATCCCAGGGTTGTCATTATATACACTTTGCACTCCTGCTATAGAGCTGGACAGATCCTCGAAACAGAAATTAAACAAAGATATAAGAGATTTAAATTAGATCCTAGAACAAGTGTGCTTCATAGATACATATAGAACACTCCATCCCAAAGATAAAAGAATAGATATTTTTCTCATCACCCCATGGAACATTCTCCAAAATTGATCATACCCTAGGGCACAAAACAAACCTCAACAGAATCAAAAGAATTGAAATTTTCCCTGGTATCTTCTCAGACCACAAGGCACTGAAGGTGGAACTCTACTCCAACAAAAACATTCAACCCCACACAAAGGCATGGAAATTAAACAACCTTCTGTTGAATGACAGATGGGTGCCGGAAGAAATAAAAGTGGAAATCATTAACTTCCTTGAGCATAACAACAACAAAGACACAAGCTACCAAAACCCATGGGATACTACAAAAGCAGTTTTGAGAGGAAAATGTATCACTTTAGATGCCTACATTCAAAAAAGAGAAAGAAAGTGCATCAACAAACTCACAAGCCATCTTATGGAATTGGAACAAGAAGAACAATCTAAGCCTAAACCCAGTAGAAGAAAAGAAACATCCAAAAGTAAATCAGAGATCAATGAAATTGAAAAGGAAAGAATTATTCAGAAAATTAATGAAACAAGGAGTTGGTTTTTTTAAAAAATAAATAAAATAGACAAACCTTTGGCCAGACTAACTAGAAATAGAAAAGTAAAATCTCTAGTAATCTCAATCAGAAATGATAAAGGGGAAATAACTGCTAATCCCACAGAGATACAAGAGATCACCTCTGAATACTACCAGAAACTCTATGCCCAGAAATTTGACAATGTGAAAGAAATGGATAAATATTTGGAATCACACCCTCTCCCTAGACTCAGCAATGAAGAAATAGAGCTCCTGAACAGACCAATTTCAAGAACTGAGATTAAAAAAATAATAAAAAATGTTCCAACCAAAAAATGCCCTGGTCCAGATGGATTCACATCAGAATTCTCTCAAACCTTCAAGGAAGAGCTTATTCCTGTACTGCAGAAATTATTCCCAAAAATTGAGGAGGAAGGAATCTGCCCCAACACATTCTATGAAGCAAACATCACCCTGATACCAAAACCAGGAAAAGACCCAAATAAAAAGAATTTCAGACCAATTTCACTCATGAATATAGATGCAAAAATTCTCAACAAAATCGTAGCCAATAGATTGCAGCTTATCATCAAAAAAGTCATACATCATGATCAAGTAAGTTTCATCCCAGAGATGCTAGGCTGGTTTAACATAAACAAGTCCATAAACGTTAACCACCATGTTAATAGATGCAAAAATAAAGACCATATGATCCTCTCAATAGATACAGAAAAAGCATTTGATAAAATCCAGCATCCTTTTCTAACTAGAACACTGAAGGGTATAGGCATAGGTGACACATTTCTGAAACTGATTGAAGCTATCTATGAAAAACCCACAACTAATATTTTACTGAATGGAGTAAAACTGAAAGCTTTTCCTCTTAGAACTGGAACCAGACAAGGTTTTCCTCTGTCACCATTACTTTTCAACATAGTGCTGGAAGTTCTAGCCAATACAATTAGGCAAGACAAGGAAATAAAGGGAATCCAAATGGGAGCAGAGCAGGTCAAACTCTCCCTCTTTGCTGACAACATGAACTTATACTTAGAGAACCCCAAAGATTCAATGACAAGACTCCTAGAAGTCATCAAAAAATACAGTAATGTTTCAGGATATAAAATCAATGTCCACAAGTCAGTAGCCTTTATATACACCAATAACAGTCAAGATGAGAAGCTAATTAAGGACACAACTCCCTTCACCATAGTTTCAAAGAAAATGAAATACCTAGGAATATAACTAGGAAGGGAGGTGAAGGAGCTCTATAAAGAAAATTATGAAATCCTCAGAAAGGAAATTGCAGAGGATATTAACAAATGGAAGAACATACCATGCTCATGGCTGGAAAGAATCAACATTGTTAAGATGTCTATACTTCCCAAAGCAATCTACCTATTCAATACCATTCCTATTATAATACTAACATTGTACTTTCAAGATTTGGAAAAAATGATTCTGTTTTTTGTATGGAACCAGAAAAAAAAAACAACCAAAAACCGTATAGCTAAGACATTTCTTAGTAATAAAAATAAAGCTGGGGGTGGGCGGTGCCTGTGGCTCAAAGGGGTAGAGCACTGGTCCCATATGCCGAAGGTGGCGGGTTCAAACCCAGCCCCTGCCAAAAAAATAAATAAATAAATAAATAAAAATAAAGCTGGGGGCATCACTATACCAGATTTTAGGCTGTACTACAAAGCTATAGTGGTCAAGACAGCATGGTCCTGGCACAAAAATAGAGACATAGACACTTGGAATCGAATAGAAAACCAGGAAATGAAACTAACATCTTACAACCACCTAATCTTTGATAAACCAAACAAGAACACACTTTGGAGGAAAGACTCCCTATTCAATAAATGGTGTTGGGAGAACTGGATATCCACATGTAAAAGACTGAAACTGGACCCACACCTTTCTCCACTCACAAAAATTGATCAAGATGGATAAAGGACTTAAATTTAAGGCATGAAACAATAAAAATCCTCAAAGAAAGCATAGGAAAAACACTGGAAGATATTGGCCTGGGGAAAGACTTCATGAAGAAGACTGCTGTGGCAATTGCAACAACAACAAAAATAAACAAATGGGACTTCATTAAACTGAAAAGCTTCTGTACAGCTAAGGAGAAAACAACCAAAGTAAAAAAACAACCTACACAATGGGAAAGGATATTTTTGAATATTTTGAATCAGACAAAAGCTTGATAACTAGGATCTATAGAGAACTCAAATTAATCCACATGAAAAAAGCCGACAATCCCATTTATCAATGGGCAAGAAACCTGAATAGAACCTTCTCTAAAAAAGACAGACAAATGGCTAACAAACATATGAAAGGTTGTTCATCATCCCTCTCAGAGAAATGCAATCAAAACCACCCTGAGATACCATCTAACCCCAGCGAGAATGGCCCACATCACAAAATCTCAAAACTGCAGATGCTGGCATGGATGTGGAGACAAGGGAACACTTTTACACTGCTGGTGGGACTGCAAACTAGTACAACCTTTTTGGAAGGAAGCATGGAGAAACCTCAAAGCACTCAATCTAGACCTCCCATTTGTCCTGCAATCCCATTACTGGTCATCTACCCAGAAGGAAAAAAATCCTTTTATCATAAGGACCCTTGCACTAGACTGTTTATTGCAGCTCAGTTTACAATATCCAAAATCTGGAGACAGCCTAAATGCCCACCAACCCAGGAATGGATTAAAAGCTGTGGTATATGTACAGCATGGAATACTCTTCAGCCATTAAAGAAAATGGAGACTTTACATCCTTTGTATTAACCTGGATGGAAGTGGAAGACATTATTCTTAGGAAAGTGTCATAAGAATGGAGAAGCATGAGAGAAGTTGAAGGCCGAGAGTGGGTCTTAATGGTAGGTGAAGAAATTAATGAAGACTATCCAGTAGAAATTCATGAATATTTACCAACATTTGAGAATTCCATTGGTGCTGTGGATGAGATGCTGTGGACTATGATGTCTGTTTCTAGAAATGAGTTTTTGCAGAAGTTTCTTCTTGGAGGATCTATCCGGTATGGACAGAGAGATATTAAAATCCCCAACTAGAAGAACACAACAGTCTTGGAGAGGATACTCTCACTGTTCTCAAGAACCATTGGCCTTCTGACAAAGACCTTGATTTAAAAACACTGCAATGGGACCTCCGGAAGAGCTATGCCACGACCCTGACCTGTGATTGGCGCCCGCCTGGACCTCCTTAAGAGCTGTGTTGCGACCTGTGACCAGTGCCGGCCAGGCCTCCACATGCCCTAACCAGGAACTCTGGGAGCCGCGCAACCCTGCATCCTCCCTCCTGTACCCTCCCTGCCTCCACACCAGCCCGCTCGTCTGTCCAGGGACTCTGGTAGCCGCGTGCCTCCAGAGGCCTCCCTGCTCCTGTGAGGAGCCCTTCTCCTGACCAGAGACCTCTGATGCCTTGGGCCATCTGTGCCAAAGTCACTGGGTGCCAGGCACTCCCAGAACCATGTGCACCACCCCCTGCCCTGTTGCTGGATCCAGGTGTGTCACACTCTGGAGCTGTTCCCACAACCAGAACTCCCTGGCTGGGGCAGCCCCGAGGAGCTATGCAGGGTCACTCCCTACAAAGATCCAGCAACAATAGAGTGATCCCCTGGTGTCTAATCTTGAACAGACACCTCCCCAACTCTGAGGATGGCCAGAGGCAACGGTGAAAAACAATCATGAGGCGAAATCAATGGAAATACTCTGGCAATATGAATAATCAGAGTAGATCAACTCTCCAAGGAACAATGGGGCAGACACAGCACAAGATCCCATGCACAAACAAATAGTTGAGATGTCAGAAATCGAATTCAGAATCTGGATAGCAAATAAGGTCGAATTAGAATTCTAAGCGGTAACCCAAAAGATGTCTCAAGAATTCAACGAATTCAAAGACCAAATGACCAAAGATTTTGACACATTGAGACAAGAAGTTGCAGCCCTCAAAAATCTGAGAAACACAGTAGAATACCTCAGTAACAGAATGGAGCAAGCAGAAGAAAGGATTTCTGACATTGAAGACAAAGCTTTCAAATGCTCCCAAACTCTCAAAGAGGAAGAGATATGGAAGGCAAAAACAGATCACTCTCTCAGAGAGCTCTGGGATAATTTGAAGAAAACCAATATTCGTTTTATAGGGATCCCCGAAAGTGATGAAGTGGCTTCAGAAGGCACAGAGTTTCTTCTCCATGAGATTATGAAGGAGAACTTTCCAGACATGCCAAGAGATTCTGAAATTCAGATAGCAGACAGTTTCAGAACTCCAGCATGACTCAACCCGAATAAGACATCCCATAACACATCATAATCAATTTCGCTAAAGTTAATATGAAGGAGAAAATTCTGAAAGCAGCCAGACAAAAGAAAACCATCACCTACAAGGGCAAGAATATTAGAATTAACTGCAGATCTCTCTGCTGAAACCTTTCAAGCTAGAAGAGGATGGTCATCGACTTTTAATCTCATAAAACAAAATAACTTTCAACCCAGGATCCTGTACCCAGCTAAACTGAGTTTCATTTATGATGGAGAAATTAAATACTTCAATGACATTCACATGTTGAAGAAATTTGCCATAACTAAACCAGCTCTCCAGGATATTCTAAGACCTACCTTCCATAAAGACCAGCGTAATCCTCCACCACAAAAGTAAACCCACCCAGAAAAATTTGATCAAATTCCAACTTCCACAGCCGCAAAAGAATAAAAAATGTCCACTGGACTCTTGAAAGGCTTATCAATATTCTTGATTAATGTGAACGGGTTAAATTGTCCTCTAAAGAGGCACAGGTTGGCTGACTGCATACAAAAATTCAAGCCCGATATTTGCTGCATACAAGAATCGCATCTTACATTAAAAGACAAATATAGACTCAAGGTGAAGGGATGGTCATCTATACTCCAGGCAAATGGAAAACAGAAAAAAGCAGGCATTGCAATGCCATTCGCAGATGCAATAGGCTTTAAACCAACCAAAATAAGGAAGGATAAGGCTGGAAGCTTCATATTTGTTAAAGGTAATACTCAATATGATGAGATCTCAATTATTAATATTTATGCACCCAACCGGAATGCACCTCAATTTATAAGAGAAACTCTAACAGACATGAGCAACTCAATTACCTCCAGTTCCATAGTAGTTGGAGATTTTAACACCCCTTTAGCAGTGCTGGATAGATCCTCCAAAAAGAAGCTAAGCAAGGAAATTTTAGATTTAAACTTATCCATTCAACATCAGTACTTAATAGACATCTACAGAACATTTCATCCCAACAAAACTGAATACATATTCTTCTCATCAGCCCACGGAACCTACTCCAAAATTGACCACATCCTAGGCCACAAATCTATCCTGAGCAAATTTAAAAAAAATAGAAATTATTCCTTGCATCTTCTCAGACCATCATGGAATAAAAATTGAACTCAATAACAACAGGAATCTGCACACCCATACAAAAACATGAAAGCTAAATAACCTTATGCTGAAGGATAAATGGGTTATAGACGAGATTAAGAAGGAAATCACCGAATTTTTGGAACAAAACAACAATAAAGACACAAATTATCAGAACCTCTGGGATACTGCAAAGCAGTCCTAAAAGGGAAATTTATAGCACTGCAAGCCTTCCTCAAGAAAACGGAAAGAGAGGAAGTTAATAACCTAATGGAGAAGAACATTCCAACTCCAAACCCAGGAAGGAAGGAAGAACATTCCAACCCAAACCCAGCAGAAGAAAAGAAATAACCAAAAGCAGTGCAGAATTAAATGAAATTGAAAACAAAGGAATTCTACAACAGATCTATAAATCCAAAAGTTGGTTTTTTGAAAAGATCAATAAAATAGATAAACCTTTGGCCAACCTAACCAGGAAAAAAAAAAGTAAAATCTCTAATTTCATCAATCAGAAATGGTAACAATGAAATAACAACAGACCCCTCAGAAATTCAAAAAATCTTTAACAAATATTACAAGAAACTTTACTCTCAGAAATATGAAAATCTGAAAGTAATCGACCAATACTTGGAAGTACGCCACTTACCAAGTCTTAGCCAGAACAAAGTGAACATTGAACAGGCCTATATCAAGTTCTGAAATAGCATCAACAATACAAAATCTCCCTAAAAAGAAAAGCCAAGCTCTATGTCAGAATTCTACCAAACCTTTAAAGAAGAACTAGTACCTATATTACTAAACCTCTTTCAAAATATAGAAAAAGAAGGAATACTACCAAACACATTCTATGAAGCAAACAGCACCTTGATCCCTAAACCAGGGAAAGACCCAACAAGAAAAGAAAATTATAGACCAGTATCACTAATGAATATTTATACAAAAATACTCAATAAGATCCTAACAAACAGAATCCAACAACACATCAAAAAAATTATACATCATGACCAAGTGGGATTTATCCCAGGGTCTCAAGGCTGGTTCAATATACGGAAATCTATAAATGTAATTCAGTACATAAACAAACTAAAAAATAAAGACCATATGATTCTCTCAATCAATGCAGAAAAAGCTTTTGATAATATCCAGCCTCTCTCCATGATCAGAACACATAAGAAAATTGGTATAGAAGGGACATTTCTTAAACTAATAGAGGCCATCTACAGAAAACCCACAGCCAATATCATATTGAATGGAGTCAAATTGAAATCATTTCCACTTAGATCTGGAAAACACTAGAAAACACTTAGATCTGGAAAACACTAGGGATTCTACTACAAAACTTTTAGAAGTGATCAAGGAATACACCAATGTCTCAGGCTACAAAATCAACATCCATAAGTAGCCTTTATATATACCAACAATAGCCAAGCTGAAAAAACAGTCAAGGACTTTATTCCTTTCACAGTAGTGACAAACAAGATGAAATATTTGGGAGTTTATCTAACAAAAGACATGAAAGATCTCTATAAAGAGAACTATGAAACTTTAAGAAAAGAAATAGCTGAAGATGTTAACAAATGGAAAAACATACCATGCTCATGGCTGGGAAGAATCAACATTGTTAAAATGTCTATACTACCCAAAGCAATATATAATTTTAATGCAATTCCTATTAAAGTTCCATTGTCATATTTTAAAGATCTTCAAAAAATAATACTTCATTTTATATGGAATCAGAATAAAACCTCGAATAGCCAAAACACTACTCAGAAATAAAAACAAAGCAGGAGGAATCATGCTACCAGACTTGAAACTGTACTATAAATCAATAGTGATCAAAACAGCATGGTACTGGCACAAAAACAGAGAACTAGATGTCAGGAACAGAATAGAGAACCAGGAGATGAATCCAGCTACTTACTGTTATTTGATTTTTGACAATTAAAAACATTCATTGAGGAAAAGATTCCCTATTTAACAAATGGTTCTGGGTGAACTGGCTGGTGACTTGTAAAAGACTGAAACTGGACCCATACCTTTCACCATTAAGTAAGATAGACTCTCACTGGATAAAAGATTTAAACTTAAGACATGAAACTATAAAAATACTTGAAGAAAGTGCAGGGAAAACTCTTGAAGGAATCGACCTTGGTTAATATTTTATGAGGAGGACTCCCCAGGCAATTGAAGCAGTATCAAAAATACTTTACTGGGATCTGATCAAGCTAAAAAGCTTCTGCACAGCCAAGAACATAGTAAGTAAAGCAAGCAGACAGCCCTCAGAATGGGAGAAAAACAAGTGATCTCAGGGTGGGCAAAGGACTTGAAGAGAAACTTCTCTAAAGAAGACAGACACATGATCTAAAAACACATGAATAAAGCTCATCATCCTTAATCATCAGAGAAATGCAAATCACATCTACTTTGAGATATCCCCTAACCCCAGTAAGAGTAGCCCACTTAACAAAATCCCCAAACCAGAGATATTGGCGTGGATGTGGAGAAAAGGGCACAGTTCTACACTGCTGGTGGGAATGCACACTAATACGTTCCTTTTGGAAGGATGTTTGGAGAATACTTAGATCTAAAAATAGACCTGTCATTTGATCCTATAATACCTTTAATAGGTATATACCCAGAAGACCAAAAACCACAATGTAACAAAGACATCTGTACCAGAATGTTTATTGCAGCCCAGTTCATAATTGCTAAGTCATGGAAGAAGCCCAAGTGCCCATCGACCCACAAATGGACCAGCAAATTGTGGTACATGTATACCATGGAATATTATGCAGCCTTAAAGAAAGATGGAGACTTTACTTCTTTCATGTTTACATGAATGGAGCTGGAACATATTCTTCTTAGCAAAGTATCTCAAGAATTGAAGAAAAATTATCCAATGTACTCAGCCCTACTATGAAGCTAATTTATAGTTTTTATATGAAGGCTATAACCCAACTATAGCACAAGAATATGGGGAAAGAGCCAAGGGAGGGGAAGGGAGGGGGGAGGTTAGGGTGGAGGGATAGCAATGGGTGGGGCCACACCTACAGTGCATCTTAGAATGGGTGCAGGCGAAACCTACTAAATGGAGAATACAAATGTCTACATACAATAACTAAGAAAATGCCATGAAGGCTACGTTGAACAGTTAGATGAGAATATTTCAGATTGTATATGAAACCAGCACATTGTACCCCTTGATTGCACTAATGTACACAGCTATGATTTAACAGTAATAATAATAAAAAAAAGAATGGAGAAGCATGAATCCTATATACTCAATTTTGATACAAAGACAATTAATGACAAGGTCATGGTTTGGTTGGGGGAATAGGATAGCAGAGAGAGGAAGAAGGAGGGAGGGGTGGGGAAAGGAAAAGCAGAGAGAGGGAAGGAGGGAGGGGTGTGTGGCCTTGGTGTGTGCCACACCTTAATTTCTTAAGACATGATTGCAAGAGTGACTTCACCTAACAAATGCAATCAGTGTAACCTGGTTTATTGTACCCTCAATGAATCCCCAACAATAAAAAATAAATAAATAAATAAATAAATTAAATTAAATTAAATTAAAAAAAAGAAAAAACCAAAATTAAATCAGAAATACATGAAATTGAAAATAAAAGATTCATTCAGAAAATTAATGAACCAAAAAGTTTGTTCTTCAAAAAGATAAATAAAATAAATAAACCATTGGCCAGATTAATCAAGCAATATAAAAGTAAAATTTGTAATAACTTCAATCAGAAGTGAAAAGGGGAAATAACTGATGCCCCAGAGATACAAGAGATTCTTTCTAACTACTACCAAAAACCCTATGCCCAGAAATTTAACAATGTGGATGAAATGGACCAATACATGGAATCACACCATCTCCCTAGACTTAACCAGAACAAATAGATCTCTTGAACTGAAATCAAGCATTGAGATTGCAGAAACAATAAAAATGCTTCCAAAAAAAAAAGCCCTGGACTAGATGACTTCACACCAGAATTCTATCAAACCTTCAAGGATAGGCTTGTGCTTATACTACAGAACCTATTCTAAAACATTGAGAAGGAAGGAACCTTCCCCAACACTTTCTATGAAGCAAACATCACCTTGATTCCAAAACCAGGATAGGACCCAACTAAAATGGAGAATTAGGCGGCAGCCATCAGGTGAGCCAAGATGGGTGCATACAAGTACATCCGGGAGCTGTGGAGGAAGAAGCAGTCTGATGTGATGTGCTTTCTTCTGAGGGTCCGCTGCTGGCAGTACCGCCAGCTCTCTGCGCTCCACAGGGCTCCCTGCCCCACCCGGATAAAGCGCGCAGACTGGGATACAAGGCTAAGCAAGGTTGTGTCATATACAGGATTCGTGTGCCCAGTGGTGGCCGCAAGCGCCCAGTTCCTAAGGGTGCAACCTATGGCAAGCCTGTGCATCATGGTGTTAACCGGCTAAAGTTTGCTGGGAGCCTGCAATCTGTTGCTGAGGAGCGAGCTGGACACCACTGTGGGGCTCTAAGAGTCCTGAATTCTTACTGGGTTGGTGAAGATTCAATGTACAAATTTTTTGAGGTTATCCTCATTGATCCATTCCATAAAGCTATCAGAAGAAATCCTGACACCCAGTGGATCACGAAACCAGTCCACAAGCACAGGGAGATGCGTGGGCTGACATCTGCAGGCGGGAAGAGCCGAGGCCTTGGAAAGGGCCATAAGTTCCACCACACTATTGGTGGTTCCCGCCGTGCAGCTTGGAGAAGACGCAATACTCTCCAGCTCCACCGTTACCGCTAATATAAGTAATGTTTGTAAAATTCATAACCTAATAAACAATTTAGGACAGTCATGTCTGCGTAAAAGTGTTATTTGTCTGTTAAACTAGTCTGCAGATTGTCTCATGAATGCTTTGTCAAATTACGAGGTGCAATAATGTTTGAAGACAGTACGTAATGGTATATCTTGTTTCTAATAAGATAAACTTTTTTGTCATTGCTTTATCTTATTAAGGAGTTAAATGTCAGTGTTTAAAACATGATGTATGGTATAATAGGTGTAAAATAAATTTCTTGAAAAGAGGAGTGCTGAAACTACCCTGTAGATTTGTTTGGTGCATGTGGTGAAACCTACAGCTTGACTGGGGTGATGGCAATGCTCTGCTGGTTTACTTTCAGGTGGCGGAGTTTGGCAAACAAATATTTTAAATCGGGTTTTGTTCGGAGATGTGCGTGATCGTTGTTTCTACAAAAGTTCCCAAAATGCCATCATTTTGCAGAACTGAATAAACTTACTTCAAGAGGCTTTTCCTAACAAATGAGACCTATCTTGGTTAACCTGGACAAAAACAAAATTGCCTCACTCTCCACTGTACCATTTAAGTTAACATAGGAGATGAAAGCTGTTCCTGATTCAATCTTATAGCTCCCTGAAATCTAGAGTCCTGAATTCTATACATAGTAGTAGTGGTATAGTAGTGGTATTTACACTGTATTTTGAAACTGATAGAATTGAATGTTAAGCAAATAAGAATTACTAACCTTAAGTTTGTAAGCTAGTAAAATCAGTGCTATGGTGGGAAGCTACTAAGCTAGTGGCCATTAGAAAAATACTTTTCAAGTGTGAGGTTAGAAAATTGAAGTTATTTATTTTTTTTAAATTGAAGTTATTTTCTAAGCAAGATTTTTAAAAGCCTGTAATGTTAATTTGTGACCATTATGAATCCCCCAGCCATATTAGGGGTAAAGGTATAGAGAGCTGCTTAAAAGTACCTTTTCTCTGTGCAACGAGTGTAATAAATCATCTTGAATCAACCCATTCTTTACGGTTCCAGGGAAAAGTCATAATTGGTATCCATATAAGTTAATGGTCTTTGATCTAACCTCATACATCTACAGTTATTTTTCTCCTCCCTGCTCAAATCACACTAAGTATCCATACCATTTTGCAAAATTAGGCCATTGTATGCTCACCTTCATTTTAAACATCCTACCACATTTGTTGCATTAATGCTTCACGTCTTCTAGTAGACTAGGATAATGTTCCCCAGGGTATGTTTGAGTGTTAAGGAAATAAAAGAGCAGAATTTCTCCATCTCAACCATATTATCAGTTTGCTGATTTAGTAGTTTGATTTCAAAATTAAATTGGTTTTTCTGAGCCAATTTTTCACCTATGTTCTTTAGGGGTTTCCAAAAGCTCAGTTAATTGGTTTCCAGAAAATATTCATAGTAGGCGCATACAACTTTTTTTTTTTTTAATTTTTTATTAAATCGTAACTTTGTACATTGATGCATTTATGGGGTTCAGGGTACTGCTTCGATATACAACTTCTTGAGACCTAAGACCTAAATAGCTTTCTACTCAAAAAATGGCATACTATACATTCCATACATTTTGATTTTGTGTAGAAGTTGTTCAACTAAAGGAATAAATGTTTATTAAACTAAAAAAAAATAAAACGGAGAATTACAGACCAATTTTACTAATTAATATTGATGCAAAAATACTCAACAAAATCTTAGCTAATAGATTGCAGCTACACATTAAAAAAATTATACATCATGGGCGGCGCCTGTGGCGCAAAGGAGTAGGGCACCAGTCCCTTACACCGGAGATGGTGGGTTCAAACCTGGCCCTGGCCAAAAACTGCAAAAAAAAAAAAATTATACATCATGATCAAATAGGTTTCATCCAAGGCATGCAAGCCTGGTTTAACATTTGTTAGTACATAAATGTAATACATCATATCAATAGAAGCAAAAGCAAAGACCATATGATCCTCTCAATGGATGCAGAAAAAGCATTTGACAAAATTCAGCATTCTTTTCTAACAAGAATACTTAAGAAAATAGGCATAGGTGACATATTTCTTAAGGTGATCGAAGCCATCTGCAACAAACCCACAGCTAACATCATACTAAATGGAGTAAAAAGGAAAGTTTATCCACTTAGAACTGGGACCAGACAAGGATGTCCACTATTGCCACTATTATTCAACATTGTACTGCATGTTCTAGCCAATACAATCAGGCAAGAGAAGGATATAAAGGACATCCAAATGGGGGCAAAAGAGGCCAAATTCTCACTCTTTGTTATTGAAATGATCTTATACTTGAAAAACTCAAAAGACTCAACCACAATACTCCTGGAAGTGATCAGGAAATACAGTAATGTCTCAGGATATAAAATCAATGCCCACAAATCAGTAGCCTTTGTATACACCAATAACAGCCAAGTTGAGAATCAAATCAATGACACAATTCCCTTCACAGTAGCTTCAAAGAAAAGGAAATACTTAGGAATATACCTAACAAAAGAGGTGAAGGATCTTTTCAAAGAGAATTATGAAACCCTAAGGAAAGAAATAGCAGAAGACATTAACAAATGGAAGAACATACCATGCGCTTGGCTGGGAAGAATCAACATTGTCAAAATGTCTGTTCTACCCAAAGCAATCTGTAGATTCACTGCAATCCCCATTAAAATACCAACGTCATCTTTTGAAGAACTGGAAAAAAATAGTACTTCATTTTGTATGGAACCAGAAAAAAATCCTATATAGACAAGGCAAGTCTTAGTAATAAAAACAAAGCCAGAGGCATCATCCTACCAGACTTCAGGCTATTTTACAAGCAAGTTCACAGCAATCAAAACAGCATGGTATTGGCACTAAAATAAAAACACAAACATATGGAATAGAATAGAAAACCAAGAGATGAAACCAGTCTCTACTTACCATCTGATCTTTGATAAACCAAACAAAAGCATGTGGTGGGGGAAAAAAATCTCTATTCAACAAATGGTGCTGGGAGAATGGGATAACCACATGTAAAAGACTGAAAGTTGACCTATACCTTTCACTACTTACAAAAATTGACTCAAGATAGATAAAGATTTAAATCTAAGGCATGAAATTATAAAAATCTTAAAAGAAAGTATGAGGAAAACTCTTGATGATGTTAGACTGGGGAAAGATTTTATGATAAAAACTTAAAGGGCCATTGCAACAATGACAAAAATTAACAAAAATTAAGCTGAAAAGCTTCTGCAGAACTAAGGACACAAGTCAAGCAAAAAGACAACATTTAAAATGGGAAACAATATTTTCAGGGTTTGAATTTGACAAAGAGTTGATAATTAGAATCCATAGAGAGCTCAAATTAATCAACAACAAAAAAGCAAATAATCCCATCTACCACTGGGCAAGAGATATGAATAGAACCTTCTCTGATGAAGACATGAATGGCTAGCAAACATTTAAAGAAAATGGTCATCATCCCTGATCATCAGAGAAATGCAAGTCAAAACCACCGTCAAATATTACCTAACCCCACTGAGAAGAGCCCACATCACAAAGTCTCAATGCTGCAGATGCTGGCATGGATGTGGAGGGAAGGGAACAAACACTTCTACAGTGTTGGTGGGACTGCAAACTAATACAACCTTTTTGCAAGGAAATATGGAGAATCCTCAAAGAACTCAAATTAAACCTCCCATTTGATCCTGCAATCCAGTTACCAGGCATCTACCCAGAAGAAAAAAAATCCTTTTATCATAAGGACACTTGCACTAGACTGTTTATTGTAGCTCTATTTGCAATTGTTGAAATGTGGAAACAACCTAAATGCCCACCAACCTAGGTATGGATTAACAAGCTGTGGTATATGAATGCTATAGAACACTATTCAGCCATTAAAAAAGATGGAGATTTTACTTCACTTGTATTGATCTGGATTGAGTTGGAACACATTGTTCTTAGTAAAGTATCATAAGAATGGAGAAGCAAGAATCCAATGTACTCAATTCCAATATGAAGCCAGTAGACCATCTAATATATACCTACATAAGAGATAAACTCAAATCAGTTCAAGGTAGGGGGTGGGGGAAATGAGGGAGTGTGGAGAGGGGAGGAAGAAGGGGTATGGGGTTACAGTGTATGGCACACCCCTTGGGGGGGGACACTATTATAAGTGGAACTTTATCTAACAAATGCAAACAGTGTAACCTAATTATTTGTACCTTCAATGAACCTGAAACAGTAAACAATAAAAATAAAAACTTAATTCAATTCTCATTGGAGGGAGGGGGAGTGAGTGAGGAAGGAGAGGAGGGGAGGGGAGGGGATTGGTGTCCTGCACAAGGGGTGTCTGGCACACCTTTGGGTGTGGGACACCACTGCAAGAGAGACTGTACTTAACAAATTCAAATATTGTGACCTAGTTGTTTGTACTTTCACATTAACCTGAAATAAAAAAGAAAAGTATGTGGTGAAATTATTTTGTTAGAGAACTTCAACCATAATCCTTTTAAGATCAGATTTTTTTGACTGGCATGTATCAACTATTAGACAGTCCTTATATTCTGGGAAGATTCTTTGGCAGTTTTTGTTCCAACTGACTAAAGTGGACTGAAAAGCCACGTTTCAGTTGGGTTTTACTCCTGATATTTTTCAATCTCTTTATGGAAAAACTGTACAGTTAGGGTTTTAAACTTCTATGTGCTTGAGAACAGATGAGAGTACCAGCATTCATAATCAACAGGTAACTTACACCTCTACCTGTTTTCTGTTTCAGCCTATGCTAGTTCCAAGTGTAACTGCTCTCTCTTTTAAAAATAAATGAAGGAAAAAACACTGGAGGCCAGTACATTTCAAATTGCATACAAGGTATGAATCAGTTCTTTACTTCTTTTTCTTCTATTTAATATTTGTTAAAATGCTAATATTTTTAAATTTTTAAGTAGGCATGTTCTTGGAATCACTATTCTAGTAATCAATAAGGAGATATGTCAGTCCTTTCAGAGTTTGTTTTCTAGTTGACCTTTCAGCTGAAGTCTTGTCAGTAAAGGATGGTTCGGGTTAGTGTACCCCGAGTTATAGGAAATTTAAACCAGAATGGTGAGCAGGTAGTGTTTGCAAGCCAAGGATTTGTGTGAAATTTTTTTAGTTTTTATTCACTGGATTTTTTTTCACATTTCAAGTAAAAACAACAAAAAAAACCCCAAAAGTCTTGTTCAGATGAAATTATAAATTAGACCTACATGCCAATGAACCTCATAAAATTTGGTTTATTTATCATGTGTCATAAAACAAAAGCGACATTTGAGTCCATAATGTATAATATTTTTCTTTTCATTTTTTAGAAGATTGATGTAATGCTGAAAACCGCAAGTCATGTGTAACCTGTGCGTGGCATGGTTAGGGAAGCTGCCACTCTTTATCCTATTAACTCAGGCAGACCTCAAGCCAGCAATGCCACCAGTGATCAACAACCAGCCTTTCAACATTTTCTGGGCAGCCCCAACAGTGTATTGTAAGAATTTCTACAATGTGGACATGAATCTTCAAGTGTTTGACATTATATCAAATCCTTCAGAGACTCAGAGTGGATCAACAATTGCCATATTTTATCCAAATGAATTAGGGTATTACCCTTTTTTCTCTCAAGAAGGAAAATCCTTTAATGGAGGGATACCGCAGAATATGAGCCTTTCTAAACACCTTAGGAAAGCGGCCGATGACATTGGAGAAGCACTCCCTTGGTGGAGATCAGCGGGACTTGTTGTTATTGACTGGGAAAGTTGGAAACCCCAATGGGATAGGAATTGGGGTAGCAAAGTAATATATAAAAGCCACTCCTTAGCCTTCACTAGAAGCCACCACCCCGATTGGTCAGAAATGAAAGTGAAAACAGTTGCCCAAGAGGAATTTGAAAATGCTGGAAGCAGTTTTATGAACATTACTCTCACCCTGGCTTTAGAAATGAGACCAAAATGTTTATGGGGATTTTATCTCTATCCAGATTGCTACAACTATGACTACAGGATAAACCCGGAGATGTACACAGGTAATTGCCCAAATGGCGAAATTTTCCGCAACAACCAACTCATGTGGTTGTGGAGGAAAAGCACAGCACTTTATCCTTCAATATATTTGGATAAAATATTGAAGTCAAGTTTAAATGCTTTGAAATTTGTTCATTATCGAGTTAGAGAAGCCATGAGAATTGCTGAAATGGCTAGACATGACTATGTTTTGCCAGTTTTTATTTTTTCCAGACCATTTTATTTGCAAAGTATTGAAGTTCTGTCACAGGTAAGAAAAAATAGTCACTCACATAAAAAACAAAAATTTAGTAAAATGCTATATAGAGTCTAGATATAAATATTTTAGGATGTTCATTTTTCCTTAATGATACAATGCTATGCTATCATGAAAGGCCTATATTTCTTCAGATGTCAACCCAATTCTGAAACTGTCACTGACAATTAGATGTGTATTTAAAATTTTCTTAGCATTCACAAGAATTTTCAACAGATGAATCATTAAGCTTGAGTTAACTAACATAAATACATAAGTATTAACTTCATTTTTTAATTTTTATATATTTATTTATTTATTTTGAGACAGGGTCTCTCTTTGTTGCCTAGGCTGAAGCAGAGTGCCTAGCTCACTGTAATCTCAGACTTCTGGGCTCAAGCAAGGCCTCAGCCTCTCAAGTAGCTAGAACTATAGGTGTAAACCACAATGCTGAGCTAATTTTTAAAAATTAAAAAGGAAATTTTTGTAGAGATGGCATCTCACTGTGTTGCCCAGGGTGATTACAAACCATAGGCTCATGTGATCTTACCACTACAGCCTCCTGGGATTAGAGGCATTAACATATCACCTCACAATCATCTTCTTAATATGAAGGGGTAGCAGCAATTTTCCAAATCAGAAACATACAAAATAGGGTTTAGGGTAAATTATTATTATTATTTTGAGACAGAGTTTCAGTCTGTTGCCCCAGGCTAGAGTGTTGTGGCATCGGCCTAGTTCACAGCAGCCTCAAAGTCCTGAGCTCAGGCAATCCTCCTGCCTCAGCCTCCTGAGGAGCTGGGACTACAGGTGCCTACCACTGGCTAATTTTTCTATTTATACCTAGTATAGACTAGCTCATTTTTCTATTTTTTAGTAAAGAGATGGGGGTCTCACTCTTGCTCCTGAGTTATCTTGTCTCCTGAGCTCAGGCAATTCTCCCACTTCGGCTTCCCAGAGGGCTAGCAAGAGCCACTGTGCCTGGCCTGAGTTTAGGGTAAATTATTAATCAACTATCTTTCTTTGTTACATTGCATTTTTATGTTTTGATTGATTAGGCTAACTGAAAAAATAACACAGAGTTTGTTGATTTTTGTCTTTCAGAGTCTACTGCAATCTAGTGGTTAGTCAGGGCATTGAAAGTGGTTTATACAAAGAGATAGATACTGCCTTTAGACTTAACTGTAAGTTGGAAGCACAGAAATATTCAGATGAACTTGTTTAGAAGACAATGAGTTTGCCTTCACTGGAAGTGTTCAAGCTTTATCTAGATTGTCACTCAGTACATTATTGTAAGGATTCAATCACTGGACGGATGGCTTTATAAGAAAACCTTTAAAACTCCATCCATACTTGAGAGACAGAATTGTGTCTTCTGACATAGAAGGAGCGATGTTCCATACAGCTCATACTGCCTTTAATCACTTACATTTGAGGGAAGGCCATTTAAAAGCAATACCAATTTTTCTTGAAATATTTCAGAATAAAATCTATTGATACAAATATTATTGATGAGACTTAACATTTTCATCATTGCAAAATTACTTGGTATTAATTAAAATGGAGTGTTCAGTAAGTTTAGGAGAAAAATAATCATAGCATCATAGCTAAAAGCTGGAGGACTCTAATCCTCCTCCTGGCTTTTCTTATGTGGCCTTTGTTTAGTCCTCTGCTTTTTGATGGGGCATTTCCTGTATCAGGAGGAAAACTGACATTTTGGGACAATATTAATTCCTACAAAGTTCTTGAGTATGTTGAATCTCTTTTGCCTCTGAATAACTTTGTTCCGCTACTTCTAATTCTACCTTCTAGTGACACACAGAATAAATCAAACCCTTCTTTTAAAAACCAGTTCTCCATGTATTTGAGGACATCAGTTGTGCCTATCAAAGTCTTTTCACTAAGATATTCCTCAAGTGACAGATCTCTCAAGTCATGTCATTTTCTCAAATACTTTGGGGAAAAAAGACTAGGTTACATTTATTCATTCAAAATTATTGGTGCCTACATTTTGTCAGGAATGATATGCTACTAGTAATACCAGTGAAAAATAATAATCCATACAATCAATGCATCTTTTGAGAAGGTGGGAGAATGAAACGAAGCACATTTTTCTGAAAGTCGTGGTCATAGCTTTCCCATTTTTTTGTGCTATTAAACTTTTGAAGTTGGTTCGGTGCTGTAGCTCAGTGGCTAGGGCACCAGCCATATACACTGGGGCTGGCAGGTTCTAACCCAGCCCCAGCCTGCCAAACAACAATAACTACAACAAAAAAATAGCCAGGCCTTGTGGTGGGTGCCTATAGTCATAACTACTGGGGAGGCTGAGGCAAGAGAATCGCTTAAGCCCAAGAGTTTGAGGTTGCTTTGAGCTGTGACACCACGGCACTCTACCAAGGGTGACATAGTGAGACTCTTTATCAAAAACAAATAACAAAAAAACTTTTGAAGTAAATGATAAATTAAGTATCTCTTCTGACTTCTACCTCAGAAATCAATAGACCATATGCTCTATTCACTAAAAAGAATAGAATTATCCGAGTATGACATTGAATTGTTCTGTTTCCATTGCCTTCTTTTTGTTCCCATATCCACAAACAATATGGGTTTTCTTCACCTATTGTTTAAGTAATACAACCATTTAAGGAGGGTTTCTTGTTTGTTTCTAACTGACTGTTCTTGGTACTTTTTAAAGAGGTGTCTCAACTTAAATAAGAGGCTAGATTTATGCCTGTGGAAGGTGATATTAGCATAAAGGAAGAATGCTTTCCTTTCTTGTTGTATTAGACACATCACAGAACACAAGTACTAGCATTACTGGAGACTTCCTATAATTCAGAAAAGCTTGCTGTGGCATGGCCATCTACCCAGTCCAGCCTTCAAGTGCTCCACCTTTGCACTGGATCGCTGACTCTGCAAACCTGGGGGAGAAGGAAAGCCTGCAGATTGTTCCTATAGTCATTCATTCCATCTTCCAGCTCCCTCCACGTTCTGCTTCTTTGCTCTGTGCCATAATCATAAACATAACCTCCTCGGTTTTATATCTTGGTGAACTACAACCATTATAACTATTCAATTTGAGAATCAATTGGATGCTTCCTTTCTCTTCCCAATATCCAGTAGGTAACTTAATCTTATCCATCTTAATTTCTAAATAATTATCCAATCCGTTCCTTCTGCTTTACAAGGACTGGCATTGCCTTTGTTGACACCTCATCATTTCTCACTGAACAATTTCTGTCGTCTTCTAATTGGTGTCCCCACCTGTCCTTCCTCCTATTCCTTCTTTACATGACCAAAAGTATCTTTCAAAGTCAGAGATTTACACATTTTTGTACTAAATTTTTTTGTAGTTAACTCCTAAACTTTAGCATTTTTCTTTGAATGTCAACTCTCCTTCAATACAAGAATTCATATGCTTCAATTCTCAGCAAATCCCACGTGTTTTACCATAGTGAGGAACTGGCAGTTGTCTGGAAAACCCGTGCAAGAAATGAACCTCTTTCCTTACTCTTGCAATGGACGTAAAACTCTGCTCTCTCTAGTCTATCTTGTGAATTTCCTACTCATTTGCAGAGGTTCATCTAAAATTCCACCCATTTAAGGAAGCTGTTCCACACTCTTCCATGCAATGGTATTTCCTCTAATCTACACTATAAATATGCCTTGTAGGTGCTACTAATATAAAAATTAATTTATTATGTTGTAGTTACTTTTTTATATGTTTCTCTCAACCATTAGACTAAAGCACTTCCTCAATAACAGGAACTGGAATCTATGTCATTTTTATATTTTTGGTGTCTGGAATATTGCCTGGAATGTCATACATGTTCGTCCAATAAATGTAGAATCCAAGGCAGAATCACATTTTCTAGTTCTGCTGCACTCCTTTGTTTCATTTATTTATTTATTTATTTGTATGACAGTTTTATTTAAAAGAAACTCTTTTTGGTATGTGAATTTCTAAAACTTTATTTTAGTTGACAGACAATATCGTAGTATGTATTTATCATGTAAAATGTAATGTTTCTACGTATATATACATGTGGAATGGTTTTAAGTCTAGCTAACAAACAAATGCATGGATTCACACATTTATCATTTTTTTTGTGGTAAGAACTCTAAAGAGCCCCTGTCGTAGCCATTTTCAAGAATACAGTATACCGTGATTAACCATAGTCATCATGCAGTATAGTAGATCTCTTGAACTTATTCTTCCTATCTAAGTGTAAGTAGATCAACATCTTTTGACCAACATCTCCCCAACTCATTCTGCCTCCTAACTATCCAGCTTCTGGTAGTTACCATTCTACTCTCTACTTCTCTGAGATCAACTTTGCAGATTTACATATATGTGTGTGAGATCATGAAGTATTTGTCTTGCAGTATAGCCATTTCTTAGAAACAAAGATAATATTATTAATGTATTATTTGCCACAGTTGATGGGTTGAGTCTCATTTCTGAATTATCAATGGGTGAATTTAGTTTGATAGAAACTACTCCAGACACTTCTCTTTTCTAGGAGGACTTAGTACATACAATTGGTGAAAGTGCTGCATTAGGGGCGGCAGGAATAATACTGTGGGGAGGATATAATTATTCTGCTTCAAAGGTAAGCAATGATTTTTCCATTAGCATCTTGAGTATACTATAGATATTGGTTTGGTTTTTAAAAAATATTTTCACCAGCAGAGCCAAATGGCTTCTGATTGTATGTTCACTTGACTTTAATGATGTTCAAAAATGACAGTCTAACATTGTTTGAGTACCTACTGTATGCCAGACAGTATGGTTAGTGGAAGCATAAAGAGAGGCCAGTCTTTCCAATAAAGCAGCAATGTGAGAAACTGATGTTTATATTCCAGGGCTGTGATTTGGGGCATGTTAATTAAGAATTGCTGAGTCCTAGCTTCTCCATTTACAAAACTGTACTAAAAAATAAACCTACTTTGTAAGATTTTGGTAACGTACATGGTATAATATATATATGATTAAAAAGAATACCATAGCCAGGCACCGTGGTGGGTGCCTGTAGTCCATCCTAGCTACTAGGGAGCCTGAGGCAAGAAGATCTCATGAGTCCCAGAGTTTGAGGTTGCTGTGAGCTATGGCACCACAGCAATCTACCCAGGGCAATGGAGTGAGACTCTGTCTCAGAAAAACCCCTTAAATTTTATTTTTTTATATAATTTTTAATTGCTTTTTATATTTCAAAATATGAAGGGGGTACAGATGTTTTTGTTACAGAGATGACTTTTATTAAATGTAAGAAGTCAGGGTAATGAACCAGAATAGTGTTCACTGTACCTGAAAAGTATGTTTTTACTCCTCACCCCTTCCCATCATCTTCCCTTCCCCCATTGCTGAGTGGAGAATGGTTCTATGACCTGGGGTTTCCACTCTTCAGCTTGTGACCATTCATTATCTGTCCTGAAAGGTGAGTTTTGGAATGAAACTTAAATTTGGCATCTACATTCAACTAGTAAAACTAGCTTGTGATTTTCTTCAGTTTGTTTTTACATAAAGGTTATATTTGCTTTAAAGATATATTAAATGAATTTTCATTTTCTTTTTTTATGCTCTGGAACAATTCATAACATGGAATTACATAGTGCTTAAAAGTAGCCTTGGGGGCAGCGGCTGTGGCTCAAAGGAGTAGGGTGCTGGCCCCATATACCAGAGGTGGTGGGTTCGAACCCAGCCCCGGCCAAAAACTGCAAAAAAGCCCCAAACAAACAAACAAAAAAAAGTAGCCTGGGAAAGGTGGCTAACTTCTGTAATCCTAGCACTTTGGGAGGCTGAGGTAAGAGGACTGTTTGAGGCCAGGAGTTCAAGACCAGCCAGGGGAATATCAAAAGACATTGTCTGTACAAAAACAACTTAAAAATTAGTTGGGCATTATGGCACATGCCCATAATCCTAGCTTCTGGAGAGGCTGAGGCAGGAGGATTATTTAAGTCCAGGAGCTGGAATTTGCAGTGAGCCTATACTCCAGCCTGGGAGATAGAGTAAGTCCTTGTATCAAATAAACAAACAAACAACAACAAAAAAAAACCTGAAAATAATTCAAAATAAAAACACTGGCATAGCCAGTGATTACAGGGTAATCCTAGTACTCCAAAAGGCCAAAGTGAAAGGGTCTCTTATGATCAGGAGTTTGAGACCAGCTTGAGTAAGAGTGAGACCCTGTTTCTATTAAAAATAGAAGAATTAGCTGGGCATGGTGGTGGGTGTTGGTAGTCCTGGCTACTTAGGAGCTTGAGGCAGGAGGATGGCTTGAGTTCAGGAGTTTGAGGTTTCAGCGAGATATGATGATGCCACTGTACTGTAGCCTGGGTGACAGAGTGACATTCTGTCTCTCTCTCACACACACACACACACTCACACAAAGCTTTAGTGTAGTAAACTTTTTGTGATAATGTTTCTTCTCTAATTTAATGATTCATTTTAAGTTAAGTTTTCTATCTTTTGAATGAATTTTTATAATTTATCATCTAATTTTCAAGTCATCGGCATGGAAGTACACATACTATATTAAGTTATAATTTAAAAATTCACTTCTGAACCTCAATTCTATTTCTTTCTAAGACCTAGCTTTTGGTGTTATTTAGTAATTCAATTCTCTAAATTCATACATTTATGCTTTTAACTTTATTTCCTTCCATGGGATTGCTTCATTAAAAAATCTTTTTCTAACTTATTGAATGCTTATTTCATTTACTTTTTATTCCTCCATTTAAAATAATCAAAACTATTGGACTGCAAAGTATTAATTATGCATTTAGTGTTACTATGCTTTAAAGAGTTTGGGCCTTTTTTGCAGATCTAAAGACAAAGCAGAAGACAAATTTCCATGAAAAAGTTGCCCATTTTTTCTGAGAAATATTTAACATTAGAAGCTAAGAACAGATATGCAAGAGGTGTGGAGGATTTGCCATGATGAGTAAAATGCCACTTGCTGAATCCTAGGAATTGGTGCCAGTGGCTGGTAAAGAGATTGTGATAGAAAATGCCACCATTCCATGAAACAGGTGGAGCTTCCAAGAGTAGAAAAATGACTGAGAAGATGCAGAGAGCTGGAGGAGCAGGAAGCACAGAGGAAAGCAAACATAGACAGAATACCTCTCAGTGCCCCATCAAGTAGCACCAAAAACTGTGTCGCTGGATGGGAATCCAAGTGGGAGCCGCTGCACACCAAACGCCTTGCTTCTCCTTTGGTGATTGGATTGTCTGGTCAACAAAAGCACTGGTGGCTGGGCATTCAATGCTGAGAATGATTCTGCTGTATTCATAACCTTACTATGTGGCATTCCAGTTATTATTATTTTCCTAATTCATTTGATACTGCATTCTTTAAAATTCCCTTTGACGAAATTATTAAGAGTGTATTTTTAATCTGTAGGAGACTAAGATTTTTGTATTACCTCTTTTATTATGAATTTCTATTTTATTTCAGCATAGTGATAAATAAATGTGTACGTGTGTGTGTATGTGTCTGTATGCAGAGGGTGTTAAAAATGTGTACACATTTTAAGAAAGGAAAAAACTGTATTAAAATTGTAATACCCAATATATACTGATAACACTTTTTTATCTTTGTAGCTTGTATCTCAGTACCCCAGACTTGCAGAAGTCAAATGTGTCTTGAGTATTACAATTTTAATACAGTGTTTTTCCTTTCTTCAAATTTGTATAATTTTTTTTGCACCCTCTGTTGATGCACTCTTGCGCACACACAGACACAAACACACACACACTGTATTTAGAACAGATTGCTGGAGACTAGATGAGAAGCTATTGCAATAATGTAGGTCAGAGCTGATAGTGACCTGAACAAGAATGGTAACAGTGGTTGAATTCTGGGTGTATTTTGAAAGTAGACTGAAAAGGACTTGCTGATGGATTAAATGAGAGGAAAAATGAATGAAGGATGACTCTAAGGTTTTGCTCCCAAGACACTGGAAAGGGACAGTTTGAAAATGCTCAGATGAGGAAGTGCTCTCAGAACTACCTGTCATAAAATGTTGGGTAAGAATCCTTAGATTATTTTGGAGTACATTAAGTTTGAAATATTTGTGAGACATCAGGTGGAGATGTCAAGTACTAGGGGGTACAAACTTAGTTCAGAGTTGTATTTCAAGCAATGAGATGGATTGAGTTTCTGCAGAGAAAGACTATAGCTACAGAAGGGAAGAGGTCCAAGAGTTCAACACTTAGTGTTTAAACATAGGGAATAAGAGCAGGAGCCAGTAAAGGAGACTGAGAAGGAGCAGGGTAAAAAACCAGGTCAGCGTGAAGTTTTGGAAGCTATGTAAAGAAGGCATTTCAAGGAGAAGGGCCGGAGCAGAGCAGGGAAGACCCAAGTTGAATTTGTGTTTGCTGATGTCCTATGCTCTCTTAATTGCAGACTTCCCTCAACCAATCAGCCTTTCTCTTTCTCCCATTCTCTCTCTCTTTCTTTCTTCCTAACTTTACCCCCTTCTTAGCTTTCTTCCTTCTTTTGGTTCAATTTTTTGCTTTTTTTATTTTATTCTATCTTTATTGGAAACCCACTTAGATGCCTCAGACAAGGAGTCTTGTCCTCATTAAAAATAACGTCTAGGGTAAATTGTATGGAGATACCTGAAAGAACGTAAAGCAGACCTGTGATTTGACCCAGCAATTTCACTGCTGGGTGTATACCCAAAGAAAAAAGGACACCTGAACTCAAATGTTTATAGCATCACAATTCACATTTATGAAGACATGGAAACAATGCAGGAGCACACCGGTACATGAATGGATTAATAAAATGTGGTATATGCATATTATGAAGTACTATTCAGCTATAAAAAGGCAATCTAGTATCTTTTTGGACAACCCATGGGGAACTAGGAACCATTCTTCTAAGTGAAACATCACAAGAACAGAGAAACAAGCACGTCTACTTAATACCAAATTGGACCTAACTCATCAGCACTTAAGTGCTCATATGAAAGTAAATCTCAATGAAAATCAAGGAGTGGATGGGTAATTCATACTTCTCAGGTGCAGTGCACACTGGGTGAAGGGCACACGTTCATGGATAACTTTGACTCAATCTACACAAAAGCAAAGTATGTAATCAAAATATATATACTACACACTACTCTGAAATTTAAAAAAGCCATTCTAACAGGAAAGAAAAGCATTTGTTTATAAAAACAATTATATATTTGTTTACAAATATACTATGAGGTTGGCCCAGACTGAATGTACCCATAACAATTAATATTGCTTGCCTGATTCTGAGAAATTGCTATTGCCTGAAGTATTACCTCTTCACTGCCTGTCATTAAGAGTTTTATTCTGTCTTATGACTGTCCGTTTGTATCTCCCACATCTTTACTAGATGGATTCATAGTTCTCTTCATTGAGAAAATATTCCACTGTTCTAAATTAATATTCATATTTATCAAATAAATAAATTGATAATAGAAAGCTCAATTTATATTATTAAGGGGTCTACGAGTATTTTCCCATGGTGCTTCCTGTGGAATCAAGGTGGGCACTCATCAGGATCCCTCCCAGATGCATCATGTCTCGCTGATGGTATTTCAGCTGGGCTTGCCCAGCCTTGTAGCACAGGGTGATGGTTGGGGTAGAGGTGAGTCCTAGAGTGAAAGTCCAATTCTGGGGACAGTGAAATCAGTGAAATACCTACTGTAGGCATGTCAGAAGACATACTTCCCTAAGTAAGCCATATTAGACCTTATATTCTATTAAAGGTGACTTAGGCATTTGATGGTAAATAATGATCTTTTATATTCTACCTCCTACAAACTGACTGAAAAGAGAAAGTGTGGGATATTTATGTTATAAAATACTGAATAGAAGCTAACATGAAATAACCAGAGCTCCATGTATTAACATGAAAACAAAAATTGAAAGTGTTAAGTTTAAAAGGTAAAAATTTAAAAATGTTAACTTGTAAAAAAAAAATGTTAACTTGTAGAAAAAATATCCACATGATACATGTCTATATAAAAACATAATACTACCTATTGTCCATAATTGTGCACACACACACATATATATAAGAATACACACACACATATATACACATACCTGGTAAAGTTATAAAAACATGGAGAAAAATCTGACCAAATGTTATGACATTTTAGACCTAAAAATATTTCACCAGTTACACTTAAATCATCCTGTGCTCACTTCAGCAGCACATATACTAAAGTTGGAACGGTACAGTGAAGATTAGCAAGGCCCCTGTGCAAGAACGAAACAAATCATCCCACAATAATGGCATATTTTAAAGTGTTACTACAACTATGTCTTTATATTAGGGAATAGTCTGTAGTGGGAAAGTGGGGGGTCATCTTGTTCTGGAATGACATGAGTCTGGTTGGGTCATAGTCTTCCTAATCAGTCATGGCTCATCACTCATATGACCTTATAAAGCAGCAGTTCTCAACCTGTGGGTTGTTCCCACAGGAACTGTATTAAAGGGCCACGGCATTAGGAAGATTGAGAACCACTGTTATAAAGGCTTAGTCCCTCATTTAAATAATTAATCCACTGAAACTGGATTGTATTTTGAGAGTGCTTTGATCAGATCTCTGTTTTTCCTTCAGGAGAACTGCTTATCTGTGAAAAAATCTATCCAAGGACCTTTGGGCCATTACGCTGTGAATGTGACCTCTGCAGCCAAGCTCTGTAGTCACAGTCTTTGTAATAATCATGGAAGATGTGTTCGAAAAACACCAGAGTCCTCCTTCTATCTGCATATGCCTGGAAATAGTGGCAAGAAATATGTCGAAAACAAGAGTTTCAGATTCGTCATTTCAGAAAACATTAAAGTAAAGACAATAACGCACATGAAGAATGGATTTGTGTGTCACTGCTATTACGGCTGGCATGGACAGTCCTGCCACTATCACACATCAGATCTCATGAGAGGGAAGAATAAGGCTCCTAAGGCTAACTTTAATTTATTGGCTTTTCTCAGCCTGAAATTTTGTTACCTCCTACTAAAATGTTAATTTTTCCTTGAAATACTGGAATAAAAATGTTGAATTTTTCTTTAATTGCAAGCCTCTTCTAAAATATGTATTGGCTTTAAAGTAAAACACACACACACACACACACACACGGTAGTTGTTGACTCATTCGTTGATACAGCAGTTACTTACTGGATGCTTACTTACTTCGTGCTAGGCAATAGGGATAAGGAAGTGAATATGTTTCCCCTTTGGGGAGTTGAAATTCTTGTGGGAAAATGAACAATAGTAAATAAACAATAAACAAAAAATACATTATATATCTGGTGGTAATAAATGCTGCAGAGAATAATAAAGCAGGGTACAGGGATTAGGGAGTGTAAGAAAGTGCATAATGCAGTCGAATAAGTCCTCTGTAAGGAGAAGACCTGAAGGCAGGAGCAGCCAGTCACACACGTATGTGGGGAAGAGCATTCTTTGAATGTGGAATAGTAGATGCAAAAGCAAACTGATGTTTGGTCTCCAGGGATTGAGAATCCCTAAATAATATAAGTGACCCCAGGACACTAAGTTACAGGAGTGAGAGGGAATATATATTAAATGTTGTAGGGCTCAACATTACCCAAAGTATCAATAGGAACCTTAGAAATTCATTTGCAATCACCAGTGACAGAAGACAAACTCCATTAGACTCTATAAAACGGAATTTACTGTGGGAAATCTTTGATTTGATACTTGTTGGCTTGCTAAAGTACTGTGTAATGTACCGACGCAGTTCATCGGTTCTCTATGCACAGCGATTCATGTGGTCACTTGATCTGACCTAGCTGTGATCCACATCATCATCTACACTGAAGACTCAAAAGAGATTATGTTAATAATACCATAAATACTATTTCATCCCATAGTTTAGGAAAGATATTCTCCTGCATGACACCTTCCAATATTAGGCTGTCATACGCGTTTGGTCCTGACATCCATGCAGAGCTTTGATAGGTGGATCACACTCTGATTCCAATTTCAATTCATTTGCTTGTCCATTCATTATTATGTCAATTATTTTGGGGAGAAGTAAAAGGTAAAGGGGCGATGAAATACTGTGTATTACAGTAAGCTACATTGCAGGCTATCTAACGTTTCCCTATTTTATTGATGTTTTGCTGCACACGGACTGCAATTAGACTAATTAAATTCTTGTGCCCAAACACAAAATGTTTTCATGATGATATAATTGGTATGAGGTCATTACAAGTGCAGAGGAATGGCTCCTTTTATCCTCATAGTGATAGTAAGTTCTTCAACAATTATTGTGTCAGAGTTCTAATAATTAATGAATGCCAATAGGGTAGGCAGTATTAATAATTACCATTTTGAAGGTGAAGACGGTAAGTTACGGAGAGAATGAGAGGCATAGAGAATTTTCCCCAACAAACAATGAATACATCAAAGATAACAATACATTGTATGTATTTACAAAGCCATCCAAATAATCAGGGTGTAAGAAGGACTGAAGTAGATAAAAGAAAAAGAAAAAAGTATATAATGAACACGTAGAAAACACTAATCATATTATCCACCGCAAATAATTTAGCTTCTTGTAAGTAATAAAAGGTTTTTGAACTTCATTTCTCTTATTTAAAAACAAGTGAAAAAAACTAACACCAAAGGAACTGCTATATTTCTGGTGATGGAGTTGTCACAATTTTGGCTTTAAAAATAAAATCTGTTCAGGGCAGTGCCTATGGCTCAAAGGAGTAGGGTGCCGACCCCATATACTGGAGGTGGTGGGTTCAAACCCGGCCCTGGACAAAAAATAAATAAATAAATAAATAAATAAATAAAATCTGTTCAAGTGAAAAGCATTCAGTTTTTGTTGTACTTTATTTTGACTTGCATAATTTTGGATTTCCAGAGTATACATAGTCAACTGTTATATAAAAACAAGAACTATTCAATTATGTCTAATCCAAAGATAAGTATTCTATTCCTATGGTTATAATTTTCCAAGAGAAATTAATAAAAAGCTCATTTGTAATCAAAATATCTTATAATTGTTATACAACATTTAGAAAGAAACATGTCTTCTAAAATGATAGATAGGATGGTTAGAAATCCGAAGGAGGCTTGTCTTGTCCTGGTTCACGTCAGCAATGACAATTTTGTCTACTTTTTGGGCTTATTTCCTACCCCCATTACTTATTTTCCTACTTATATTCTACCCCCATTACACTTACAAAAGCACCCTTTATTTGACAAAAACTTTTTGATCGTGCACTTTGTTTTTCCCAGTCTTTAATTGTCTCATTCGAATCATTTTTTTTTTCATTCCAAAGAATGTATGTTTTCATCTCACAAGCAATATGCCATAACCAATTTTTCTGTTTCTTTGTAGATTCATGGCATGGTTATTTTTATACTGGAGACCTTCTTTATGAAGTCTTCTCACTTTCTCTTTTAATTTGGACTCTCATCTTTAGTGCAGAATATTTTTATTTAAATGTTTTTCAAATCATTTCTTTTCATCCACTTTCTCTGTGCAGTGTTATTTCCTATCCCTACCACATTGGGTAACTTATAGAGAAAAAAGCTTCATATATCAACCTGTATAGTTATAAGAGATTGCATTTATAAGTCATAAAGTTGCTATTAGACAGACCTCAGCTTTGGTTCATCAATACTCTGTGTTGCCTTCCCGCTCATATACATGTATTCTAAAACTGTCTATTTTGCTTTGTATTATAGATTTTTCACCTCTTTTTATAGAATACTAGTTTGGTCTCCCACTGCTACGATTTAGGCTGTGGTTTACTCGTCCTCATCAACACTCATGTTAAAATTTGATGCACAGTGTGGCAGTGTTGAGGGTGAGATCTTAGGGGAGGTGTTGGGTCATGGGAACTGATCTCTTCATGAACAGCTTGCTGCCTTTGTCGTGGTGGGGAGTGAGTGCTGGTTCTCGTTCTCACAGGAAGGGATTCATTCCCTTGAGAGTGGGTTGTTATGAAGTAGGACACCACGTGGGCTTGGACTCTCAACACATGTTCTGGTTCCCTGTGACCTAATCTGGCACATTGTACAGCCTGACAGCCCTCACCAGAAGGCAGGGCCATGTGCTCACACTTTCCTGCCTGCGCAACAGTGAGTTTAAGAAACAAACCAACAAACCTCTGCTTTTTTTTTTTTTTTTTTATATCTTGTATATCTTATTTTATTTTATTTTATTTTTTATTTTTTTATTAAATCATAACTGTATACATTGATATGATCATGGGGCATCATACACTCACTTCATAGACCATTTGACACATTTTTATCACAATGGTTAACATAGCCTTTCCGGCGTTATCTCAGTTACTGTGCCAAAACATTTTCATTCTACATTTACCAAGTTTCGCAAATACCCCTGTAATTAATGCACCACAGGTGTGATCCCACCGATCCCCCTCCCTCTACCCCCCCCTTTCCCACTTTCCCCTATTGTTAGGTTGTAACTGGGTTATAGCTTTCATGTGAGAGCCCCAAATTAGTTTCATAGTAGGGCTGAGTACATTGGGTACTTTTTCTTCCATTCTTGAGATACTTAAACTTAAGACATGAAACTATAAAAATACTAGAGGAGAATGCAGGGAAAACCCTTGAAGAAATTGGTCTGGGTGAGTATTTCATGAGGAGAACCCCCCGGGCAATTGAAGCAGCTTCAAATCTCTGCTTTATAAATTACCCAGTGTCGGGTGTTCTGTTATGGCAAGACACCACCATATTTTGACTCCCATTTTCAATCCCTAAGAACTCTTTTTATGTGTAATGTAATTGCTACTTTTTCATGGTATTCTTGCTTTGGTTTGTAGTTTCCGCAACTTCTTAAGTCTCTCTGAGAATATTAAATACATTTTTGAACTTGTTTCTATTGTTATATAGCTTACTCAGATCCCCCTCGGATCAATTGTTCTCTTGGTTAGTTTCTTCTCCTTTATACTTTCATCCGTATCAAATGTTCAGTGATTTGGGGTCATTCATTTATATTTATAAAGAACAAGCATGATTGAAAAATCTGTCATAGAAATTTCTCCCATTTGTTTAGTATATTTATTCAACACGATTCTTGCATTGAATGGGAGGATGAACTGCAACTTTGTGAAAGGGTTGTGGAATGTTGATAAGTAAGATTCCATCCGGAGCGTCTGAGTATAAAACAGGCAGCTTGGTAGGAACCTCATGCTTATCAAACTGGAGAGAAAATTATCATGGAAAGGACTATAACTCCTTCCTGGGTTGAGCAGCCTTTTCCTTTATTATTCTTTGCATACTCACTAGAAATGCCCCCTAAATCCATTTTAATTCTTATTTTGTATTTGGTCTAACATTAAACAGTGAACCCTATACAGGATGGGTTTTCTTTATATTTAAATGTCTTGTATCTCAAATGTCTCTGCTGCTTGCCTTTCTGTATACTCTGAGTGGCTGGATGGTCTGATCCTGCTGTATTGGAAACAATGTTTTAATTGACCACTCTGATAATTTGTCCTTACCTACTTCCATTTTTGGATGTTAGGATTTCTCTCCACAATGGAAGGAATAGACCATCTAGAGTAACTTTCTACTGTGGTTTTCATTTCTTTTGCTTTTTTACTTTTTAAAAATTTCTGACTTATTCAGGCTCAGCTGTTTTTGTTTTTTGAGTCAGATCACTTCTTTACATGGCATTTTTTCTAATGACGTGCTGAAACTAACATAGTAAATAAAAATATGGGCTCAGCTCACTATCTTGAGCCATTGTTTCTTGTAAATTTATGTTGTATTTACTCAGGTTTGTATCTAATGCCTATTAAGAGTCAATTATTCCATTATGATCAAGAATAGCACATTAGTATCTATTTTTAAAATAATACATGTCATAGTACACAAAGCACTTGCCCCTTTTTTTCTCTTTAATCTCTGTCTTAAATAGTTTTCTTTACTTCTCTTTTGGTTTTCCAACTAAAGACTCAGTTTTTGTTCTCCTTTTTTAGTCAGTGAATTTGAATTGGGTATTTTTAGAAAGCAGTGGTCATGTACTCCAAAATGCTTTTAAGAGAGTCTAACTTTGGTTATAAAGAAATTTATTGCAAACCTCCTGTTTCACTTAGAGGACTGAGTCACCCCTGTAATAACATGATTCTCTGGACCGTGACAGGGCATCCTTTGCCATTCCGCCTCCACTTTGCATCAGGTTGACTAAAGAACCAGCAGCAAACAAATGCAAAAGTAAGATGTACTTATTTTCTATTTGAATAATTTGAAAGATTATTTTTAGAAATTAGAGGAATTAGAAGAAAACCAATTTTAATTTCTTGGAATACCTAATTTCTCTTTTGCCCTACCTTACTTTATTTACTTTTCATATGAAGTGCTCTTCAATATGTGAATTTGCTTTAGTTAATCTAGAACCCTAAAAAACACATTTGACTTTATGTTTAAAATGATTTTCACTTTAATGGCTAATCAAGGCTTGCTTCATTTCTCCTCTACATGGCATAAACTTTGAAGAACAGGTGTGGTGGTTCATGCCTATAATCTTAGCACTCTGGGAGGCTGAGGCCAGAGGATCACTTGAGCTCAGGAATTTGAGAGCAGCCTGAGCAAGAGCAGAGACCCTGCCTCTACTTCCAAAAAAAAAAAGAAAGAAAAATTAGCCAGGTGTCATGGCACACACCTGTAGTCCCAGCTATTCAAGAGGCCAAGGCAACGGAATCAATTGAACCCAGGGGTTTGAGGTTGCTCTCTGATGATGCACACTACTGCACTCTAGCTGGGCAATAGAGTGAGACTGTGTCTCAAAGAAACAGCAACAACAAAACATTGCAGAGTAAAAAACAAGGTCAGAAATTAATCTTCATCAAAAGGAGTAATTAGGGGCGGTGCCTGTGGCTCAAAAGAGTAGGACGCCAGTCCCATATGCCAGAGGTGGCGGGTTCAAACCCAGCCCCAGCTAAAAAAAAGTGCAAAAAAAAAAAAAAAGGAGTAATTAGATAAAATAAGATGGTATTGAAGCACTTAAGAAAATTCAAGAAAAGGAAGTTATCTAAAGTTTAATAAGTAACAGTCAGTCTAGCTTTCCAAGTAATTTAAAATTAGGTTGGACAAACTACCAAAACATAGTCAAGAAAATAAGACAGAATGACCATCTTTTTCACATACAATTTCTTCAAATACTTTTATCTGTTGTAGCTGGAGCATTGCAGTTTATAAATCGAAAAGTCCTGTTACTCTACAACATATTGTGCATGTGTAATGAATAATGTGTTGGTATAAGGCACTGCATTTTGTGGTGCCTAATACACTAGTCAGTTTCTTCATGCCTCCTGTCAGTGTTCCTACCAATACTTACTAAACCGTTAACCATCATTAATTTTTCTTTACCATAGAGAATTAGCCAACCTATAATTAGCTCTTAATCCCCAAGTGTTAGAATATAGCCTTACTTTAAAGCTCTGGCTGAGAGTGTTCACTCTAATTTAAAAAATTCCTCCTATTTTCTGAAAAGAGCTTTTTCTAGTCGTGTTTTCTCATATAACATTATAAAAGTGATCTTTATAACAAAATCCAGCTCAGATTTGGCTATCTGTATGTAGGAAGCCACGATTGATTTCTTATACTGTAGTCAGAATCAATTTGCAACTTCTATTATGTAACCAAAGAGCTTTCTGTTTTTAATTTAATTAATGGGTTTGGATTAGCTACTATGGTAATGTAGTGCAAATTCTGAACAGATCTTGCTTCCTAAAGAAATCTCACCCAGCTCTTGCCCAATTCTCTCACTTAGCCATCTAATTCTCCTTTCTGGAAGCAAGCTATGTAACTATTTCTTGTATATTCCTCCAGAGATACTTTTTAGTATACAAATTTCTTATCCCTTTCTTAGAAAAATGACAACATTCTATACACATCTTACTTAAAAAAAAGCATATGTACAGACACATGTCAAACATAAATATATAACATAAAATTATACATATAATTATATATAAATTATATATATATAATTTTAAAGACTATTCTAATATTTAATGAATGTCCACACCAAAACGTAGAGGCAAAGTTATTATTTAACCTTTTTCTTAGTGATGGACATTTGTTTACACTCTTGGTAATTACAAGCAATGCTGCAATGAATTATAGAGAAGCAGAATTTCTTTCTCTTTTTTTTTTTTGAGACACAGCCTCAAGCTGTCATTCTGAGTAGAGTGCTGTGGCATCACAGCTCACAGCAACCTCCAACTCCTGGGCTCAAACGATTCTCCTGCCTCCGCCTCCCAACTAGCTGGGATTACAGGCGCCTGCCACAATGCCTGGCTATTTTTGGGTTGCAGCCATCATTGTTGTTTGGCAGCCCGGACTGGATTCGAACCCGCCAGCTCAGGTGTATGTGGCTGGCACCCTAGCCACTTGAGCCACAGGCGCCGAGCCCTCTCTCTTTTCTTTTCTTTTCTTTCTTTTTTTTGAGACTAATTCTCACTCTATCTCCTGGGTAGTGTGCTGTGGCATCATCATAGCTCACAGCAACCGCAAATCCTTGGGTTCAAGTGATCCTCTTGCCTCAGCCTACCAAGTAGGTGGGAGGTGGGACTATAGGCACCGACTACAATGCCCAGATAGTTCTTTTCTATTTTTAGTAGAGACAGGGTCTCACTCTTGCTCAGGCTGGTCTTGAACTCCTGAGTTCAAGCAGTCTACCTACCTTGGCTTTCCAGAGTCCTAGGGTTATAGGCGCGAGCCACTGCGGCCACCCCAGAAGCAGAATTTCTATGCAAGGTTTTGTGTATCTGTAATTCAGATAGGAATTTTTAATCATCTGTTTCCACTAAGGATGTGCCTTTCCTTCATTGCAAACGGGTTGGAGTCAATCCCTGCACATTTCCCCATACTCGGCTTCTTACCTTGCTAATTATGTACGCATGTACAGAGAAGTGGGTGCCACCATTGCTGGCAGGATTGAGGCAGGATGTGAAATTAAACCATGTTTACCTCTGACAAGACAATGTGGTCTGCCCACAACTTTTGGCCTCTCAAATGCTCTTGAATGATCCAACTCTGTTTAAACATCCTTGTGGTCCTCAGGCCTGACATTGGGCTTCAGCTCTCAGCCCCAGTTTCTTTCTTTCTTTTTTTTTTTTCTTTCACTATACACTGGTTTTATATACTATTTGACAAATTTTCATCACACTGGTTAACATAGCCTTCCTGGCTTTTTCTTAGTTATTGTGTTAAGACGTTTATATTCTACATTTAGTAAGCTTCACATATACCCTTATAAGATGCACTGTAGATGTGGTCCCACCAATTACCCTCCCTCCGCCATCCTTCCCCCTCCCCTCCCCTCCTTTTCCCCATATTCTTAGGTTATAGTTGGGTTATAGCCTTCATATGAAAGCTATAAATTAGTTTCATAGTAGGGTTGAGTACATTGGATATTTTTTCTTCCATTCTTGAGATACTTTACTAAGAATATGTTTCAGCTCCATCCATGTAAACATGAAAGAGGTAAAGTCTCCATCTTTCTTTAAGGCTGCATAATATTCTACGGTGTACATATACCACGATTTATTAATCCATTCGTGGATCCATGGGTACTTGGGCTTTTTCCATGACTTAGAAGTTATGAATTGGGCTGCAATAAACATTCTGGTACAAATAAATATCTTTGCTATAATGTGATTTTTGGTCTTCTGGGTATATACCTAGTAGAAGAATTGTAGGATTAAATGGCAGATCTATTTTTAGATCTCGAAGTATTCTCCAAACATCTTTCCAATAGGAGTGTATTAATTTGCCCTCCCACCAGCAGTGTAGAACTGTTCCCTTTTCTCCACATCCATGCCAACATCTTTGGTCTTGGGATTTCGTGATATGGGCTAATCTTACTGGAGTTAGATGATATCTCAAACTAGTTTTGATTTGCATTTCTCTGATGATTAAGGATGATGAACATTTTTTCATATGTCTGTAGGCCATGTGCCTATCTTCTTCAGAGAAGTTTCTCTTCAAGTCCCTTGCCCAGCCTGAGATGGGGTCACTTGTTCTTTTCTTGCTAATACATTTGACTTCTCTTTGGATTCTGGTTATTTCTTTGGATTCTGGTTATTAAACCTTTGTCAGAGACATAACCTGCAAATATCTTCTCCCATTATGAGGGCTGTCTGCTTGCTTTACTTACTGTGTTCTTGGCTGTGCAGAAGCTTTTTAGTTTGTTCAGGTGCCAGTAGTGTTTTTTTTTTTTTTTATTGTTAAATCATAGCTGTGTACATTAGTGCAATCGCCTGTACCCATTCTAAGATGCACCATAGATGTGGCCCCCCCATTACCCTCCCTAGTAGTGTATTTTTGATGCTGTTTCAATTGCCAGGGGGGGTCCTCCTCATAAAATATTCGCCTAGGCCGATTCCTTCAAGAGTTTTCCTTGCACTGTCTTCTAGTATTTTTATAGTTTCATGTCTTAAGTTTAAATCTTTAATCCAGTGAGAGTCTATCTTATGTAATAGTGAAAGGTGTGGGTCCAGTTTCAGTCTTCTACAGGTTGCCAGCCAGTTCACCCAGCACCATTTGTTAAATAGGGAATCTTTTCCCCACTGAATGTTTTTAATTGGCTTGTCAAAGATCAACTAATGGTAAGTAGCTGGGTTCATCTCTTGGTTCTCTATTCTGTTCCATACATCCACCTCTCTGTTTTTGTGCCAGTACGATGCTATTTTGATCACTGTTGACTTATAGTATAGTCTGAGGTCTGGTAGCATGATTCCTCCTGCTTTGTTTTTATTTCTGAGTAATGTCTTGGCTATTCAAGGTTTTTTTCTGATTCTATATAAAATGAAGTATTATTTTTTCAAGATCTTTAAACTATGACAGTGGAGCTTTAATGGGGATTGCATTAAAATTGTATATTGCTTTGGATAATATGGACATTTTAACAATGTTGATTCTTCCCAGCCATGAGCATGGTATGTTTTTCCATTTGTTGACATTTTCAGCTATTTCTTTTCTTAGAGTTTTATAGTTCTCTTTATAGAGATCTTTCACGTCCTTTGTTAGATAAACTCCCAAATATTTCATCTTCTTTGGCACTACTGTGAAAGGAATAGAGTCCTTGACTGTTTTTTCAGCTTGAATATTGTTGGTATATATAAAGACTACCGATTTATGAATGTTGATTTTGTAACCTGAGATGCTGCTGTATTCCTTGATCACTTCTAAGAGTTTTGTAGTAGAATCTCTGGTGTTTTCCAAATATACAATCATATCATCTGCAAAGAGCGAAAGTTTGATCTCTTCTGACCTATATGGATACCCTTGATCACCTTTTCTTCCCTAATTGAGATGGCTAAAACTTCCATTACACTGTTAAAGAGCAGTGGAGACAATGGGCAACCTTGCCTGGTTCCTGATCTGAGTGGAAATGATTTCAATTTAACTCTATTCAATACAATATTGGCTGTGGGTTTGCTGTAGATGGCCTCTATCAGTTTAAGAAATGTCCCTTCTATACCAATTTTCTTAAGTGCTCTGATCATGAAGGATGCTGGATATTATCAAAAGCTTTTTCTGCATCAATTGAGAGAATCATATGGTCTTTGTTTTTTAATTTGTTTATGTGCTGAATTACATTTATAGATTTACGTATATTGAACCAGCCTTGAGACCCTGGGATAAAACCAACTTGGTCATGATGTATAATTTGTTTGATGTGTTGCTGGATTCTGTTTGTTAGGATCTTGTTTAATATTTTTTTCATCAATATTCAACATATTGATATTGGTCTCAAATTTTCTTTTCTTGGCTCTTTTCTTGGTTTGGGGATCAGGGTGATATTTGCTTCATAGAATGTGTTGGATAGTATTCCTTCTTTTTCTATATTTTGGAAAAGGTTCAGGAATATAGGTACTAGTTCCTCTTTAAAGATTTGGTAGAATTCTGATGTGAAGCCATCTGGTCCCAGCCTTTTCTTTTTAGGGAGATTTTGTATGGTTGATGCTATTTCAGAACTTGGTATAGACCTGTTCAACACTTCCATGTCAGCCCTAGTTTCTGTCTGGTCACCCTGACTAGTTTCCCAGGTTTCCTAGTCAAAGACATGGATCATATTTTGCATAAAGGAAGAGCTTTAATTTACTTGACTATGGACACTGAAAGGATTTACGTTAACATTTCACGGATCGCTGGGTTGCTTTTTTTAGTCCAAAAACTTTATTTAGAAATCTGAAGATTTAAATCAAGTTATTTTAGGAAGTTTAGTTAAAAACAGGTTGACAGAGGGAACACTTTATTCAAAATGTGGTCCTAAGGCTTTATGTGGGCTTTTCCAAGAAAGCTGTTGATCTTGGCTGCAAGAAATTTTAAGTCCTAAAGGAGAATTATACTTATAGACAAAGCCTAAGTATAAACTTTTATACAAAGACAATTATATTCTTTTTCAAGTTTCCTTTCTTAAAATTACAAAATGTTCTTGCTTTATAAAAAAAAATGCAGCATTTCACACTAAGTAGTAGTGAATTGAGCATTTGCAGAAGTGACACTGAAATAGTGATTTTTCATATATCTATGCAACTTAAACTTACTTTTAAGAAGACTGGAAAGGAAGCAATTTTGTGCAATCAAGATAGTATAGTAATTCTACAACTTATTTAGATGGAGGGACACCAGTGTTCTTTGATAGTAAAATAAAATAGAGTTATAATAAAATTCAGTGTGTCATCATGAATTATAGGCCTTAAAAATATCTGTTATAAAGTAGATTATATTGTAAACCAAAAGGCACTAAGTTTTAAAAATGTTTTTGGGAAAAAATTAATTGAGAAACCTCCACCATTCAAATATTTTGTTCTGCTAGAGCACTTAGAGGCAGCTTGCAGAACACTGACATTTCAAAACAGAAAATGTTCATCAGTGGAAAAAAAACAGACATCCATTGCTCTGATAAGCTTTTATTATAAAGCAGGTTAACAATTCAGCAGAATTGAGGATATAGCTTCGAACTTGGTGGCTCTGCTCTGTCTTCCACTCTGGTAAATATTTAAGATACCTTTTATTTTTGGCAACAAAATACTTGTCAGTACTTTCTTTGAAGGTTTGGAAATAAAACAGTTAATTTATTGAATTGCTTAGGGAGCATGACCTACAGAGTACCTCTTTAAACCCTTATGGATTTAGGAAGAGACATTTGGCATTTTAAAGGTTTTTTAAACCAATCCCAACATCATGGGAAAAAAAAGGCATTATAGATTTGGAAAAATCAATTGCTTGCTTTCATTTTTGCATTAATATTAAGAGGGGAATGTATGTATACTTTTAAAAGCTATTCCAGAGTATTTAATCTTAGGTGATCCCGTACACATTACCACGCTACGTGAATAAAAAAAAATTACACTGAGTGTATATGAACAGAGGTTTAGAATTGCAATCCAAATTAAACTAAACTAGCAGGATTAATTTATAATATTAACATTTTTTTCTATGTAGTAATTGTTTAAAATATTATTGAGTTCTTCTAAATAACGGATGCCAGGCACTTTCTTTCTGTCTTGGATTTAGCAGAGACTCCCTTCAGTCTTCTTGTTCTTCCCACTTGTGGTTGCTCCCTTTCATTCTTGCCTTAACAGAGCAGCAGAGGAATCTAGTTGAGGCCACACCAGTTCAGGTCATTCCTCCACTGCCCTCCAGTTCCTTTTGATGTCAGTGTGAAAGCCTCAGTCCCTGCAAGGCCCCACAGTATCCTTCTCCCTCTCACCCTATAGGCTCTACTCACCTCTTTGCAATTTTCATACATGACAGGCATACTCCTGCCCCAGGACCCTTGCACCTGCTTCTCCCGATTTCTCCAGACATCCTGTAGGCTCAATCCTTCTATCTTTTAGATTAGTGAGTCTTTTTACTCTAAAAATGCATCTCTCCTTTATTTTTCTTTGCTATCATCACCATCCAAGGTACTGCATGTTTTATTTACTAATCCTGTTTATGGTTTGTCTGTCCTATAAGAATTTAAACTCTAGGAGGGCATGGGTCTTTGCCTATTTTGTTCATTATCATAGATACTGTTTGTACTAAGACTGGGAATCTGGTACACAGAAGGTGCTCAATAAAAAGTTCCTGAATTCATATATAAATGAACATTGAACGCCTCTGTCTTCACATAGTTGTCAAAGCCCCAGAGAATACCAGGGACACACCTGCATTTGAATGAGTTGTCTTCATTTCTTGTGGTAGGGAGGGAAAATGCACACCGTAGGGAACACCATGGGTGTCCTGATAAGAGGCTGTTAGATAGAAACTGTCATATGATTGTGAGGCTTTGGTATGTGATTGGAGGAGAGTCTAAGAAAGCAGAAATTTGCCTGAGGTTGCATGTCTCAGAAAGAGGTACGTCTATGATTGGATAAAGAACAGTGGTCACTCGCTTAGGAGGAGAGAGGAATGTTTGGTATTTTGTGTGTTGCATAGTGACCTTGTTTTTTTCTGTGACAAAATTAAAAAGTGGCTTTTTTTTTTTTTTTTTGTAGAGACAGAGTTTCACCTTACCGCCTTCAGTAGAGTGCCATGATGTACACAGGACTCACAGCAACCTCTAGCTCTTGGGCTTCCGCGATTCTCCTGCCTCAGCCTCCCGAGCAGCTGGGACTACAGGCGCCCGCCACAACGCCCGGCTATTTTTTGGTTGCAGTTCAGCCGGGGTTGGGTTTGAACCCGCCACCCTCGGTATATGGGGCTGGCGCCTTACTCACTGAGCCACAGGCACCTATTGTGGTCTTAGAGCACACCTGTCTGAGGTTGACTTGTGTGAGACTGTCTAATGGGAACGTTACATTGTATACGGCCTAGCTGTGAGTACAGCCAGCATCTCAATGCTGAGGGTTACTCTTTTTATTTATTTATCTAAGTGGGGGAGGGAGTAAGTAAGTAAGTAGAGGAAAGAGGCTTCTTTGCAGACTCCTGAATCTATACATGGCTGGGCTGTCTCTAACAAGGGAACACTCCCCCCACCTTCTCCACTCTCTCCTCCACTATTAGGAAAAAGGAACATAAAGAGAGTAAGATCCTGGGGACTACTTGAAATAGGCACCATCTTTCTGCTGCTTTTGTCACATTCCCCTACTTAGGTAGAAAGATTCGAACTGTGAAGCCAGGACAATGTGGTAGCGACTAAGGCTTCCTCACTGTGACTCTTTCTCCATCAGGGGAGGGTCTGAGGGGACAGCTGCTTCCCTGCACCCTGCGGATTCATGGGGACGTCATTTCACTGGAAATCATTTATCTGTGGGCCTTCAAAATATCTTTGCAGAAGTTTCTCTGTTGAAGGAAGGGAACTGATCCTTCATATCTGGTCCCAGAACAAACCTTATTCCTAAGGAGAGAAAACTGGGATACCATCTTCTCACTCATCATCCCTGTCCTCAATATCTTGTGAACCCTTCCTAAAATTCTACTGCTTAGAGATTTGTTTAAAGGAGCAAATCTTCCCAGGAAGTTACGGAAGAGGGAAGGGGGAAAGAAAAGGAAAGTTATCATCAGTGGTGACTCACGGTTATACGTGGACAATTGTCCAGGTTGCTGTGCTACAACAGCTAGTTGAGACACAGGTGGAGGTCAGCAGCAGGGATCTGATAGCACGGGGGGTAAAGGGGAAGGGGTCTAGGGGAGTTATGAAGCAGAGTGCAGGGGAGGCTCCCCACTGAAGGAAAGAGGACAGAGAAGACCACTGGAGGTTGCCTGGGGAGGGCAGGGAACAGATAATAGTATCTGGGAGGCGCCACATGAGGGGATCTCCTCCCAGCCAGACAGGGTTAATCAGGAGAGTGACAGAGGGTGCACCAGCCAGTGACATGGCTCTGTGGAGACATACCCCAAGCAGAAGGCAGGCACAGAACTTTACGTACTGATTTTGCCTGTCTTTGTTATGCATCTGCACTTTTTATCCAGGAGCTATGTCTGCCATCTGCCATTAAGCAGGCACCTCCAGTTCTAGGGAATAAAGAGACTAGCAGGAGAACAGAGTCACTTGGTAACTTTGTAATAAATGGATGAGAACCGTCTGTGGCAATGAGGAAGGGGTTGACCAAAGGGGAAACAATAGGCAGTTGAAAATGATGTTTTGAATAAAACCCAAAGCAGGAAGTGTTCTGGCAGAAGAGATTGCTTTTGTCACATGTCTTCTCTAAAAAGAACTGAATTTGAAGGAAAGCTTTCTTCCTCCCAATCAATGGCTCCTTATGCAAATGAATTATTCTTATCCTGGGATAGAATATAATTAAAAATCAAGGCGAAGGGGCAGTTTTGAGTACCACAGTTCTAGCAGTATTCATAAAATTATATTCTCTTTAAAATATTGTTCTCTTCAAACCATAATGTAGACTTTTGGTATAATGCATCCTGTGCTACTAAATAGGATAATCTAGTTCATCTTTGTATTATGGAAAGGTACAGATTTTTATTAAGTAGATGAAAATATCCACCTCTATAGCGCTTAAAAAGTGCAACTTGTGTACATCCATTTACTTAGGACTTAAATGTCTTTGAATAAAGTTACGTAAATTACTTAAAATTACTGCTTACCTCCGTGTCCGAGGCCTGAGAAATGCTATGAGGTTTGTCTGAGTCACCTGGTCGTTAAAATGGTAATGACACCCACCATGCAGCTCACAGAAGCTGGCTGTGCCGGAGGAAACTCAGATTCCATGTAAACAGCCTCTATCAATCAGAGGTCCTGGTCATGAGCAACTGAATTAAAACCTTACTTACTTGAGTAGAAAAGTGCTGTTCCATGAAGACAATGTTGCCATTTAACAGTGACAGCATGGACACCAGGCTCTGGATGTCCCCACAGGCCTGTGGCTCCCAGACAGGTCACCACTGGCAGCACCACCTCAGGTTCTTTAAATCTCAAGATCCCAATTCAACGTCTAGAACAGGGCTCATCTAACTGGTCTAGCCACGGGAATAGACCAGCTTCAAGGAGGAGCTGGGACAGCATATGGACATTTTGGCTTATATAATGTCTTTTACCAAGAAACTTAGGGTACAGAGTTCACTACAGAGGAGAGGGGTTCATATCCTGGGCCCTCAGCCAAAGGATAAGTGTCAACTATATAGACCCTCACCTCACAAGGAATTGGCTATAACCACAATGCATTTTCATTTTAATAATGGAGAAGACTATAAAGATTTTATGCCATCAAAACTTTTGATGAGCTCTTTGAAAAAGAAACATTTTGTAGTGTTTTACAAAGAGATGAATACAAAGGAAACTTGACAAAATAGTTGGTATCTTCCTTTTTGACAAAATAGTTGGACAGTTTTCTACTTTCCACAGGTCTATCTTCTGGGCATTCTGTTCTCAGGCATTCTTTGACACTGAATCAGCTTCTCTTCCCACCTGCTCACTACCCTCACAAAGAGTAATTGCTCTCGTAAATTAGCACATGGTACTTGTTATGCATTTTTATCGTTACAATTTGACCTTGCCTTCCATGAATGTGATGATATTCAGATAGGGCTCTTCAGCTCTCTAAACCTCAGTTTATTCATTTGTAGAATGGGAATGTAATTATAAGCTTTAGGTAGTGATTGTAAGATTAAATAAGATACATATTTATAAAGCAAACAAGCATACTGCCTGGGATTTGATGAGGTTTTCAAAACGATAGTGAATATTATTTTACATCTTTATTTGAAAGCAAGGACCACAATTTATTTATATTCCTTTCTGGTCACATGGTCTAATGCTCCATGAGTATTTGTGGAAATGCCTTGCCAGTCTCTGAAGAGAAGGTAGGTCACCACAATCAGTGCTGTATCTTAATTTATTTATAGGTCTCTTTATGACTTTAAGTAAAACATACCTTACCAATATAAGTACATAATAATAACATCTACTTCGTATTTGATTTTTTTCCCTCAAAAGTATCACAAAATTAATAGAAAATTAAATCTTTCCACAGGTCTTCTAAAGTGAATTCAAGCACAAGACAACATAAGATTTTTATCTTATCATGAAACTATTATCTGAAGAAAAATTAAGGCTTTATGTTATTCAACCAGTACATCTCACATGATGGCTCTTTATATTTTTTATTCTGAAGTCTTTGTCTTCTCCAAACCCTGCCTGACTTCAATTTTATCAAAGGAAACCCTTTATAGCTCCCTGGAATGTTCCAACAGAATCAGCATTTGATAAAATATAATTTAAGACTAAATTTGAAAATGTTTCAGGTGATTGGGCCAAGGCCAGGGGGCAAAATGTCACAATATTTTATGTCAATAGATTGGGATACTATCCATGGTATACAGCAGATGGAGTTCCCATTATGGAGGTCTCCCCCAGCACATAAGTTTGCAAGTTCATCTGGAAAAAGCTGACCAAGATATCAATCACTACATCCCGGCTGAAGATTTCAGTGGACTTGCTATTATAGACTGGGAATACTGGTGACCACAGTGGGCGGAAACTGGAACACAAAAGATGTTTACAGACAGAAGTCAAGACAGCTTATTTCCAATATGCAAAGGAATGGATCAGCTACTGATACTGAATATTTAGCCAAAGCTACATTTGAGGAAAGTGCAAAAGTTTTTATGAAGGAAACCTTCAAATTGGGAATTAAGAGCTGACCCAAGGGCCTTTGGGGTTATCGTACCATGATTGTGTTCTGTCTGTGTTTGTCTATACAAGGCTAGGATACAGAGATGAGCCTTTGATTTTTCTTTCTAAGGTAAGGAGCTTCTTGCCCAATGGTGGGGGATTTCCTCCCTATCTCTGAAAGAGATATTATGTGCTTTGGTGAATTGATTCTAATTAATGGTCTAGGAACATAGATGGTTCCTAATGGTCTAGAAACATAGCTAGGAACATAATTCTTCCTTTACTAGTTACCCAACGATAATCTCCATTTGTGCAAACTAAATTTTATCTTAATTTTTATTATTCTTTTAAGGAGCAAAGTAGATGGGGAGGAGTCAAAGTGAGATGTCAGCAGCTTCTACACTTCCCAACTTCCCAAAGTTGCTTCCCAACTTTGATTCTACTTCCTTACAACTGTCCATTTGGAAGGTTATTGAAATGTTTGCCCATGAACAGGTTGGAAAATCAGAGAGGATGTTGCAGAATGAAGTCGTTTACTTGTACATGCAGAAGTGGAATGGACGATATTTCACCTCTGATCTTACCATCTCAAATATCAAGAAAACTGTGTTTTTTTAAAAATGAATAATACCAGCTTTGAGAAAAGGTATAAGGAAGCAAAACAATGTGAATACGCTCAATGCTATTGGACCGCACCCTTAAAAATGACTAAGATGGGAAATTTTAGGTTGTGTGTTTTTTATGACAATTAAAAAATTTTAATTTTAAAAAGATACAACGGAGTTGACAAATCTCTTAAAAGTAGATGAGTGTATCGATTTAGCTGTCTGGGTTACTCTTGCCTCTATAAGCAGAACTATTGGAACATAAACAAGAGTGTTGTGTTATGAGTTTCTAAATTCAGTGCTCAAATCACTAGTAGATGATTTTGTTGCCTAGCGTAATGCTCACAGATAGAAGTTTTATTCTGCCCAATTATTTTTAGTCAAGCCATATATGCTGCCAAAGATCTGACACAAACCATGATCTTTTTTTTTTTGCAATTTTTGGCTGGGGCCGGGTTTGAACCTGCCACCTCTGGCATATGGGGCTGGCGCCCTATTCCTTTGAGCCACAGGCACTGCCCCATGAAGGTAACTTTTTAAATAGGTGATCTTTCAGATGGATTTTCTCTCTCTTTGCTAGTCTAGCTACTGACATGGAAACTTCTAGGAAAAGGAGTTGGTACTCTACTCTTTGGATTTGTGTAATTATGTATAAGCTTTTTACATTGATATGTTTTAAGATGTAACTGGATACCAGGGGCTTAATATATTAGGCATCACTTCTTCTCCACCACTACAAATTTCAATTCATCAGCATGTGTTAAAATAAAAAGACATTCTTTTTTTAAATTAAATCATAAATATACATCATGTCTACATTAATGCATCTATGGGGGACAATGTGCTGATTTCATATAGAATTAGGAACGCTTACATCACACAGGTTAACATATACCTCATCTCGTTTACTTAATTATTGTGTTAAGACATTTATACTCTATACTAATAGATCTGACACATATCCTTGTAAAAAGACATTCTGAGTGCAAGGCATGCCAAGGAGGAGGCTTAAGACGCACCCAGCGAGGGCTCTACCTGGCCCAGTGCCACCCGTGGCATATACGCAGAGTGGAGCGTATTCGTCAGAGGAGGAAGAACACACTGAAGGAAGCAGGTAACTGCTCTGCCTCCAACACCCTTCGTGAGATGAGGAAAGAAGAGTCTTTATTGTGAACTGATATTCATCCCGCCCAGAAAAATCAGGGATAAATAATTGAATGAATAATAATAACAAAGGAGCAAAGGCCCCTGGCCCATCAGATGTTTGCCAAACTGTAGTGAGCAAAGGCTTCTTTCCCACTAAAAGTTTGCTGAAAAATCACGGACGTGAGTGAGATGAATAGTAAGAAAAAATTAATAAATTTATTTTAACATGTATACAAGGGAGTGTTCAGAAAGAAAACTCAAAAGCTACAGGGGAAATGGTCCATTTTTAACTTCAACAAAGTATGGACGGCCATGTGGAAATGTAATTGGACAAAAAGGCTATGATCTCTGCTAACAGGCCGAGTGGGGGAACCCAGCAAGGCCGTCTCTTCTTGCCCACTCTGAGCTGCATTTCTTTCTTCAGGGTGTAGGGCAGGGCCCTTTCTGGAATGGGGATCTTAGAGTCAAATAAGCTAGGTCAGAAAATTACTATGCCTGACTTTCAGGGGAAAAGGTGTTTTTGCTTTTATGACATGCCTTGTAGATGAGGGATTCTAGTTTCCATAGCTGTCCTAAAGAAGTAATGGGACTGACTGAGAGGTAGAAGGACAAAGAAAGGTCAGAGGAAAATATTTGCATCCGAGGTCTTCATTCTGAGCTACTGTTTTCTGAGCCCCATCAGTAGGAAATCAATACTACCTGGAAGGATTTAAAAAGTTATCTAAATATTTACAACACAATCTTGAATCTAGATTTGAAAGTTAAACATCACCTTTTTAAATGAAACTTCTCCTTTTCTATGTTTGGCCAATAAGTTTAGTGATAATAAACTTGTTTTTAAAACAAACGGTAAGTTTTTTTGGCCCAGGGTCTTGCTCTGTTGCCCAGACTGGAGTATAATGCAGAACCCTAGCTCAGTGCAGCCTCAACTTCTCAAGCAGCTCTCCCTCCTGTGCCTCTCAGTTATCCAGGACTACAGGCATGTACCACCATGCCCTGCTGATTTAATTTTTTAAAAAATAGAGATAGGGTCTTGTTGTATTGCCTAGGCTGGTGACCAGCACCTGGATCAACCTTTGCCTCCCAAACTTCTGAGATTTCATGCATAAGCCGCTACGCCCAGCCAGAAACGATAAACCTCAAGGGACAACAAGTTCATTTCAAAACATGACTGTGGATGATTGGTGCATTGTGCACGCTCTTAAACTTGAGCTAAGCTGTCTTCGGTAGCGATAGCCTGCTTTCTCTGAGGAGAAAAGGATCAGCAGTTTGGGTCTCATCTCATTCTTTCCCCTTTTCCTTTCTTACTGGCAAGCTATTTCCAAGTGCTTAAAACCATCGGTGTACCCACCGTTGTAATCTATGCCCCATAAAAATCTGTACACAAATTTGGGTGGTGCTTGTGGCTCAAAGGAGTAGGGTGCCGGCCCCATATACCGGAGGCGGTGGGTTCAAACCCTGCCCCGGCCAAAAAAATAATAAATAAATAAATAAAAATTCTAAATTGGAAGATATGTTGTCTCTGGGTCTCTGGGCCCATTTGCAAGTGCAGCTGCTTAGCCTCACTGTAACATAATGTGTCTCTTGTCCCTTACACTCTTCCTAATCTGGGACCCTGGGGTGCCCAGGAACCTAAGAGTTCACCAATTAGAACTAAACCATGAGGTTTCAATCAAGTCCAAAGAGCTGCTGTGTAGGCCTAGAAGCTCTTACCCTATCTGGAGAAACCAAAACCCAGTTGTTCACATCTCTAGGGCAATTTTACAGAGGTGAAGCAGTGTGTGATTTAGGGAGCTAATAGTGTGACCAGAGCCACGGAGGTGTGCAGCCTTCACCTGTATAGGAATAACAGGTAGGTGCATAAAGGAAGATGTGGACAGCTCCCAATTACCTTCACCTGAGCCCTGCAAGTTACTCGTAGAGGTCTCTGAGGACGGGGATTCACTGTGGCAGGAGAAGCATCTGATATAGACCCAGAAGTGATGGGACAGACATTTTCCTGTCGTTATTACCAAGGATATGAAGACGGATGATGGCTGCTCTGGAGTTTCTCTTTTTTTCTAGCCCCCTAATAACATTAGGTCTGCTGATTTTTAGCAGGCTATAGAGCATTTAGTTGTGAGGTAATTGAGTTTAGAGGGAATTAGATGGCCTCCAGAGTACTTATTTAGGGAAGAGAATAAAGTTATGACATTTTTTCCCCTCATGAATTCCATCAGGCAGCATTACAAGTAGACATTATGCACGTCACTGAACATAAACAAGAGCCTGTTATTCATTTGCTTTCAAATTGGCTAAGAAACCAGATCCAGGAGTAAAATTAACGCACTCTTCTTCCTTACTGGAACATTCAAGGTGTATTTAAACTAAAATGGTAAATTTCAATCTTTATATACATATACCTGTGAAAGTGCATATAAGTATTAAATTATTTGGAAAAACTATAATGTGCTTTCAGATTTTTTCCCCTATTTTCTTAAAAGGTTAATTTAATCTTCTACCACTGACCACTTCATGAATTCTCTGATTTTATTCAAGATAAACTTGAATAAGGAAATGAGAACTTCTGTTGACTCAGGAAATGTATCAATATTTTCTATAATGATTGGTAAATATGACATTTATTATTAAAATATATTTAGGAGTTAGAAAAACTGGATAATTGAGTTGGATACATTATCAAACATTTATTTTGTCTCTTAATATAAAAGAAAGTTTTAATTAACACAATTATATATTTCTAAAGGTATAAAACTTTATTGAATGGCATCATATTAGGAAAATTTTTCTGCTGCTATTTTTTCCGATAGTTATGAATGTTAACTAGCATTTTATGTTATTTTTCTTCCAATAAGGTATTAAGGTATCACTGAGCCACCCAGAAAAAAAACAGACTCATTCATTACTAAAATAAGTAATAAGTGGAGAAAAGAACTGACTTCATTGCTTTGCATATTCAAGATCAAAGTGTTGGTTTATTTCTGAGGGTTTCTTTCTTTTTTTTTTTTTTGTGGAATCAAAATGCTGATTTATTCCTTATAATGGTTTCAGTTTAAAAGGAGGTTGTATGTTTGAGCAAAATGGGATTTTACTGCCTCTTTAAAAATTCAATAAGAAAAAATGGAATAAGATAGTTTTAGAATAAGGTAAATGCTATAGCTTTTGTTATATCCTCATAGGACGGAGTCCTCAAAAATACTCTGGATTTTCAACAAATTCTATGATTTTAATGAGATGGTCCTAAAGTTATAGAAATACTGGTAGGATGCTACTGCAGGTGAGGTTCCTGGTAATCACTGAACCTGTCCTATGAGGCCTTCTTGACGCTAGTGGTTTTCCACTCTGGCTGCATACTGTAGTTTGTAAAAATCAGTGCTTAGATTCTGCTAGTGTCATGGCAATGTGAGGAGATCTACAAGTCTATTCCCCAGGGATATTGGTGAAAATTATAAAGAAAAAAAAACATTTAAAGTCCCTGGAAACAGTCTTAAAGATATACAGAAAGTAAATATTGGGATTGGAGCAAGATGGCAGCCAGGTAACAGCTTCCTTGCATCTGGGCACCGTGAGTCTGGGGAGATAGGACTCCAGGCATCTCTGGCTGGTGGGATCTGCCTATCATCACCCCTGAGAGGATACAGGGAGTCAGCGAGAGACTTCTGGACCCCAAGAAGAGGACTAAAACAATGGAAAACCAGCAAGTGGTGGCGTGTGTTCAATCCGTCTAAACCCGCCCGCAACTTCCACAGGCACGAGAACTTAAAGAGCAAGAGGAAGTGAAAGGAAAATTAGGGCAAGGAAACAGATAAAAGAAATCACTCATGAGGAAGAATCAGCAGAAAACTCCAGGCAACATGAAGAACCAGTCCAGAACAACCCCGCCAAGGGACCATGAGGTAGCTACTGCAGAGGATTCCACCTATACAGAAATGTTAGGAATGACAGAAAGGGAATTTAGAATACACATGTTGAAAACAATGAAAGAAATGATGGAAACAATGAAGGAAACTGCTAATAAAGTGGAAATTAACCAAAAGGAAATTCAAAAACAGAATCAAATAAGAGATGAATGATATGAAGAATATAAAAAGGATATAGCAGAGCTGAAGGAAATGAAACAGTCAATCAGGGAACTTAAAGATGCAAAGGAAAGTATCAGCAACAGGTTAGACCATGCAGAAGAAAGAATTTCAGAGGTAGAAGACAAAGTTTTTGAGATAACTCAGATAGTAAAAGAGGCAGAAAAGAAGAGAGAGAAAGCAGAACGTTCACTGTCAGAATTATGGGACTTTGTGAAGCGTTCCAACATACGAGTTATAGGAATTCCAGAAGGGGAAGAAGAATGCCCCAGAGGAATGGAAGCCATACTAGAGAATATTATAAAAGAAAATTTCCCAAATATCACCAAAGATTCTGACACACTGCTTTCAGAGGGCTATCGGACCCCAGGTCGCCTCAACTCTAACCGAGCTTCTCCAAGACACATTGTGATGAACCTGTCCAAAGTCAAGACAAAAGAAAAGATTCTGCAAGCTGCCAGGAGTAAGCGCCAGTTGACCTACAGAGGCAAATCCATCAGAGTGACCGCAGACTTCTCTAATGAAACTCTCCAAGCAAGAAGACAATGGTCATCTACCTTTGATCTACTTAAACAGAACAATTTCCAGCCCAGAATTCTGTACCCTGCTAAGCTAAGCTTCAAAATTGACGGAGAAATCAAATCATTTATGGATATACAAACATTGAGGAAATTCGCCACAACAAGACCAGCTCTACAGGAAATACTTCAACCTGTTCTGCACACTGACCACCACAATGGATCAGCAGCAAAGAAAGAACTCAGAAATTAAAGGACAGAACCTAACCTCCACACTGTTGCAAAAGATAAAACTAAGCAATGGACTCTCACAAAATAAGATGAATAGAATACTACCACACTTATCAATTATCTCAATAACTGTTAATGGCTTGAATTCCCCACTGAAGAGACATAGATTGGTTGACTGGATTAAAAAACAGAAGCCATCCATTTGCTGTCTGCAAGAAACAAACCTGGCTTCAAAAGACAAATTAAAACTCCGAGTCAAGGGTTGGAAGACAAATTTTCAGGCAAACGGAATTCAGAAGAAAAGAGGAGTTGCAATCTTATTTTCAGATACATGTGGATTTAAAGCAACTAAAGTCAAAAAAGACAAAGATGGTCACTTTATATTGGTCAAGGGAAAAATACAACAAGAAGACATTTCAATTCTAAATATCTATGCACCCAATTTAAATGCTCCCAGATTCTTGAAACAGACCTTACTCAGTCTGAGCAATATGATATCTGATAATACCATAATAACAGGGGACCTTAACACTCCTCTTACAGAGCTGGACAGATCCTCTAAACAGAAATTAAACAAGGATATAAGAGATTTAAGTGAGACCCTAGAACAACTGTGCTTGATAGACGCATATAGAACACTCCACCCCAAAGATAAAGAATACACATTCTTCTCATCACCCCATGGAACATTCTCCAAAATTGATCATATCCTGGGACACAAAACAAATATCAACAGAAGCAAAAGAATTGAAATTTTACCTTGTATCTTCTCAGACCATAAGGCACTAAAGGTGGAACTCAACTCTAACAAAAATGCTTGACCCCACCCAAAGGCATGGAAATTAAACAATCTTCTGTTGAATAACAGATGGGTGAAGGAAGAAATAAAACAGGAAATCATTAACTTCCTTGAGCATAACAACAATGAAGACACAAGCTACCAAAACCTGTGGGATACTGCAAAAGCAGTTTTGAGAGGAAAATTCATCACTTTAGATGCCTACATTCAAAAAACAGAAAGAGAGCACATCAACAATCTCACAAGAGATCTTATGGAATTGGAAAAAGAAGAACAATCTAAGCCTAAACTCAGTAGAAGAAAAGAAATCTCCAAAATCAAATCAGAGATCAATGAAATTGAAAACAAAAGAATCATTCAGAAAATTAGTGAAACAAGGAGTTGGTTTTTTGAAAAAATAAATAAAATAGATAAACCATTGGCCAGACTAACGAGGAATAGAAAAGTAAAATCTCTAGTAACCTCAATCAGAAATGATAAAGGGGAAATAACAACTGATCCCACAGAGATACAAGAGATCATCTCTGAATACTACCAGAAACTCTATGCCCAGACATTTGACAATGTGAAAGAAATGGATCAATATTTGGAATCACACCCTCTCCCTAGACTCAGCCAGGAAGAAATAGAGTTCCTGAACAGACCAATTTCAAGCACTGAGATCAAAGAAACAATAAAAAATCTTCCAACCAAAAAATGCCCTGGTCCAGATGGCTTCACTCCAGAATTCTATCAAACCTTCAAGGAAGACCTTATTCCTGTACTGCAGAAATTATTCCAAAAAATTGAGGAAGAAGGAATCTTCCCCAACACATTCTATGAAGCAAACATCACCCTGATACCAAAACCAGGAAAAGACCCAAACAAAAAGGAGAATTTCAGACCAATCTCACTCATGAATATAGACGCAAAAATTCTCAACAAAATCCTAGCCAATAGATTACAGCTTATCATCAAAAAAGTCATTCATCATGATCAAGTAGGCTTCATCCCAGGGATGCAAGGCTGGTTTAACATACGCAAGTCTATAAACGTTATCCACCATATTAACAGAGGCAAAAATAAAGATCACATGATCCTCTCAATAGATGCAGAAAAAGCATTTGATAAAATCCAGCATCCTTTTCTAATTAGAACACTGAAAAGTATAGGCATAGGTTGCACATTTCTAAAACTGATTGAAGCTATCTATGACAAACCCACAGCCAATATTTTACTGAATGGAGTAAAACTCAAAGCTTTTCCTCTTAGAACTGGAACCAGACAAGGTTGTCCTCTGTCACCTTTACTATTCAACGTAGTGCTGGAAGTTCTAGCCAATACAATTAGGCAAGACAAGGAAATAAAGGGAATCCAAATGGGAGCACAGGAGGTCAAACTCTCCCTCTTTGCTGACGACATGATCTTATACTTAGAGAACCCCAAAGACTCAACCACAAGACTCCTAGAAGTCATCAAAAAATACATTAATGTTTCAGGATATAAAATCAATGTCCACAAGTCAGTAGCCTTTGTGTACACCAATTAACAGTCAAGATGAGAAGCTAATTAAGGACACAACTCCCTTCACCATAGTTTCAAAGAAAATGAAATACCTAGGAATATACCTAATGAAGGAGGTGAAGGACCTCTATAACGAAAAGTATGAAATCCTCAGAAAGGAAATAGCAGAGGATATTAACAAATGGAGGAACATACCATGCTCATGGATGGGAAGAATCAACATTGTTAAAATGTCTATACTTCCCAAAGCAATCTACCTATTCAATGCCATTCCTTTCAAAATACCAACATCGTACTTTCAAGATTTGGAAAAAATGATTCTGCATTTTGTATGGAACCGGAAAAAAACCCGTATAGCTAAGGCAGTTCTCTGTAACAAAAATAAAGCTGGGGGCATCAGCATACCAGATTTTAGTCTGTACTACAAAGCCATAGTGCTCAAGACAGCATGGTACTGGCACAAAAACAGAGACATAGACACTTGGAATTGAATTGAAAACCAAGAAATGAAACTAACATTTTACAACCACCTAATCTTTGATAAACCAAACAAGAACATACCTTGGGAGAAAGACTCCCTATTCAATAAATGGTGTTGGGAGAACTGGATGTCTACATGTAAAAGACTGAAACTGGACCCACACCTTTCCCCACTCACAAAAATTGATTCAAGATGGATAAAGGACTTAAATTTAAGGCATGAAACAATAAAAATCCTCCAAGAAAGCATAGGAAAAACACTGGAAGATATTGGCCTGGGGAAAGACTTCATGAAGAAGACTGCCATGGCAATTGCAACAACAACAAAAATAAACAAATGGGACTTCATTAAAGTGAAAAGCTTCTGTACAGCTAAGGAGACAATAACCAAAGCAAAGAGACAACCTACACAATGGGAAAGGATATTTGCATATTTTCAATCAGACAAAAGCTTGATAACTAGGATCTATAGAGAACTCAAATTAATCCACATGAAAAAAGCCAACAATCCCTTATATCAATGGGCAAGAGACATGAATAGAACTTTCTCTAAAGACGACAGACGAATGGCTAACAACCACATGAAAAAATGTTCATCATCTCTATATATTAGAGAAATGCAAATCAAAACAACCCTGAGATATCATCTAACCCCAGTGAGAATGGCCCACATCACAAAATCTCAAAACTGCAGATGCTGGCGTGGATGTGGAGAGAAGGGAACACTTTTACACTGCTGGTGGGACTGCAAACTAGTACAACCTTTCTGGAAGGAAGTATGGAGAAACCTCAAAGCACTCAAGCTAGACCTCCCATTTGATCCTGCAATCCCATTACTGGGCATCTACCCAGAAGGAAAGAAATCCTTTTATCATAAGGTCACTTGTACTAGACTGTTTATTGCAGCTCAATTTACAATCGCCAAAATGTGGAAACAGCCTAAATGCCCACCAACCCAGGAATGGATTAACAAGCTGTGGTATATGTATACCATGGAATACTATTCAGCCATTAAAAAAATGGAGACTTTACATCCTTCGTATTAACCTGGATGGACATGGAAGACATTATTCTTAGTAAAGCATCACAAGAATGGAGAAGCATGAATCCTATGTACTCAATTTTGATATGAGGACAATTAATGACAATTATGGTTATGTGGGGGAAACAGAAAGAGGGAAGGAGGGAGGGGGGTGGGGCCTTGGTGTGTGTCACACTTTATGGGGGCAAGACATGATTGCAAGAGGGACTTTACCTAACAATTGTAATCAGTGTAACCTGGCTTATTATACCCTCAATGAATCCCCAACAATGAAAAAAAAAAAAAAAAAAAGAAAGTAAATATTGGGTGGTGCCTGTGGCTCAAAGGCAGGGCGCCGGCCCCATATGCCAGAGGTGGCGGGTTCAAACCCAACCCTGGCCAAAAAAAAAAAAAAAAAAAAAATCGCAAAAAAGAAAAAATTATTTAAAAAAATACAAACAACTCAGCAAGGCAGTGTATTAAAATTTGGTAATAGCTCAGCAAGAGCCTGTTAGCAAGACAGAAACTTAACACCTGACTTGTGCCGGCAAGAATGCTGATTCCCATATGAGTACTGAGCACATAGGATTCATGCTCCTCCATTCTTGTGATGCTTTACTGAGAATAATGTCTTCCATTTCCGTCCAGGTTAATACAAAGGATGTAAAGTCTCCATCTTTTTTAATGGCTAAGTAGTATTCCATGGTATATATAGCTTGTTAATCCATTTCTAGGTTGGTGGGCATTTAGGCTGTTTCTACATTTTGGCGAACATAAATTGAGCTGCAATAGACAGTCTAGTGCAATGACCTAGTACACAGTATAAAACTATACCATGGGGGGATAGGGGAAGGGGAGAGCAGAGAGAGAGAGAGAGAAAGAGCGAGGGAGTCAGGGGAAAGGAAGAGCAGAGAGAGGGAAGTGGGGGAAAGAAGAACAGACAGAGGGAAAAGGAGGGTGGGAGAAGGGAACAGCAGAGAGAGGGAAGGAGGGAGGGGGTGGGGGTCACCATGTGTGACACACCTTTTGGAGGTAAGACACAATTATAAGAGGGACGTCACCTAACAAATGCAATCAGTGTAACCTGGTGACTTGTACCCTCAATGAATTCCCAACAATTAAAAACAAAAACATAAACAAGAAAAGAATGCAGATTCCCTTCTCCACTTGGCTCACAGATGGAGGGCTACTTTCCCAGAAGGAGCAGAGGGAGCATTTCTCATCCTGCTCCCAGATGCCTATTACTCAGGGCTTCCTTTTTCTGCTCAGTCCTCACTGATGTGATGGAGGTGCTAATCTGGGAACAACACCACTGAGACTACTGGGTTTCCAATCACCATGGCGGTGGCTCATAAGGTAGCCTGTCAGGAAACAAGACAGGATGATCTAAGGCTACTTTTCCTCTGCACTGATTGCTCAGGTTCTGAAGTGGAGGTTGCCTTCTGGGGAAAGAATTCCTTTGTCTCCACCCTCAGCTATAGAGCTATGGCTCAGAGATTTTCCCCAGGCAAGAAGTGAACTTTAAAACAGATAAATTCAAGTCTTTTCCTAAAATGTAACGAAGTTTAAGCCTGAATGTGTTTTCAAAAACAGTGGAGATTGTGATAAAAGGCTACATAAATCGCTGGATTCACTGAAGTTACAGACTAGAGGCTAGCTGGTTTGCTGGAGAGAGAATCAAGAAAGACACAGATCAGAGGAGAAAAAAGAAATTCCAAATATTGGCCTTCAAAACTATTCCTTCAAATGTACTGAATTTGATTGAGTCAGTCTATGGAACAATTAATTCTTCAGGACAGTGTTGAAAATAATAGTACAATCAGCCATTAATTAGTGGAGTTAAAGAGCTTGGTGTGGTCAGGAAAAGAGGAAAAGAGAGCCCTGACAAAGCCCTGGTAAACTCAGGGTGACTGTGGGCTTACTGAAGGCTGCTTCTTAGGAGCAACATCAGAGGCTTCACACTACCAAAGTAAATATTATTTCTAAAACAATTCCAGCAGTCTCTCAACACAGAAACTAACAAAGAATAACAAGACTTCCGATGTAAATAGGGGAAGAACACCATGAATTGCTACAATGTATTACTGTTATCCCAATTGTCTAGTTTTCCGCAAAAACTTAGGAGATATGCAAAGGAACAATTGACCTATACACTAAAAACAAAAAAGCAGCAAAAGCTTCCTGTGACATCCAGTACTGTGAGAATAACCAGATGTCTTACTTCAAAGGAGCCATTAAAAATATATTCCAAGTTTGGGGTGATAGAAATGGGGTAACAGTCCATAGAAAGGAGAGGAGGCCAGTCCAGGGGCCAAAGAGAAGTTTATTAAGAAAAAAAAAAAAACAGAAGTGGGGGCTGAACAGGAATCAGTACCCCCTCTCCAGGTTCCATGTGTTTTTATTGAACCAACTGGTATAGCAGGAATGTGGGTGTTGGTACCTATGAGAGGGAATACCATTTTTTTTTTTTATTATTAAATCATAGCTGTGTAGAACTTTCTGGGCCAAGCCCCACTTTCCACCCTGGCAAAGAGTGGCCCCTCTACAAATGGTAGTCCCCACTTTCATAGGGGAAGAGAGAGAAAAAGGAGCAGAAAATGCATTTAAACAAACCATTGCTAAAAACATACTAAATTAAAAAATATACTACTATGCATACCCAAAGAGTACTTTGTTTTTTTTTAGACAGAGTCTCACTATGTCTCCCTCCATAGAGTGCTTCACAGCTCACAGTTTACAACCACCTCAAACTCCTGGGCTGATGTGATTCTCTTGCCTCAGTCTCCCAAGTAGCTGGGACTACAGGTGCCCGCCACAACACTTCGTTATTTTTTGTTGAAGTTGTCATTGTTTGTTTAGCTGGCCTGGGGCAAGTTCAAAACTGCCACCCTCAGTGTATGTGGCTGGCACCATAACCACTGTGCTACCGGCACTGAGCACAGACTTTGAATCCACACACATACACAAAGATAAAAGTCAGTAAAAACACTGACAAAAGTCATCATTTAATTATCAAAGATTAGGTTCTTATTTTTATTTCTTCCTTTCTTAACTAATTTGAAGAACAATTGTATAAAACAATATGCAAATTCTCTGTTTGGGGCCTATTGCACATAGAAGCATACTATATTTTCTGATAGATACACAAAGAAAATTAGTGAAAGCAGAGCTCCACTGGGCTAAGAAAATGACACCAGAGAGTAACTTGAATCAACAGGAAGAAATGAAGAGAACTAGAATGATCGTTAAAAGGTTAACATACCAAGTATTATAAGTTTATGCCTGCTCTTCTTTCTTCTCTTATATATAGCAAGAAGTATAAAAATGTATTATTAATTTGTCCTTTTTTTTTTTTTTTGCAGTTTTTGGCCAGGGCTGGGTTTGAACCTGCTACCTCCAGCATATGGGGTTGGCGCCATACCCCTTTGAGCCACAGGTGCTGCCCAATTTGCCCTACGTTTTTAGATGCAACATGTATTAACAACAATACCATAAAGAGAAAAGAGGAATAAAGGTCTACAATAATAAAGTTTGTATATCTCACTGGAATTTAACATAAATCTGAAGCTAAGATTATTATAAACCCTACAGTTACCATCAAGTAAATAATTCCAAGAAATATAGAAAAAATCAATAAAGAAATTAAAATGTTACATTAAAAATAGTCACTTAATGTGAAAAAGTGCAGGAAAGAATATACAAACAATAGTTATGAGACGTATAGAAAACAAAAAATAGAATGGCAGTTGTAATCCAACACTATCCTCGATGACATTAAGTATGGTTGGACTAAATAACCTGATCAAAAAGTAGAAATTGTCATACTAGATAAAAAAAACCCCAAGATCCAACTATGTACTGTTTATGGGAGACATGCTTTAGATTCAAAGTTATATACAGGTTAAAAGTAAACGGAAGGAACAGGTATATGAGGGAAACAACTACTACAAGAAAGCTAGTGTGTCATAATAATATCAAAAAAAGTAGACTTCAAAATAAAAATATTATTACAGGCCAGACAAGGTGGCTCACACCTGTTATCCTAGCCCTCTGTGGGGCTGAGACAGGTGGATTGCCTGAGCTCAGGAGTTCAAGAGCAACCTGAGCAATAGGGTGACCTCATTCCTATAAAAATAATAAAAATAAAAAGCCGGGCATTGTGGCGGACACCCACAGCTACTTGGGAGGCTGAGACAAGAGAATCTCTTAAGCCCAAGAGTTGGAAGTTGCTGTGTGCTGTGATGCCACCTTGGCTGTAGGGTTGGGAGCCTTCACGTGGGTCATAGAGATCATGGCCAAAGGAATTCTTACAGAGGACAATGAAGAAGGCAGAATCAAAATCAAAGCAAGCAGAAGATCTGCAGTGTACATCAGGACACTTTAAGCAGAGACATGAACACCAGGCCACAGAGGAAACGTGAAGGCATCAGAAGAGATGGGGTGTGAGGAGGGGTTTGCAGCGGGTGCCTGGGGCCCCTCGAGCCTCACAGCGCAGGCGCAGGAGGAACTGTGGGAAACCCATGTCAATTCTGCGGGGCAGAGGCGATTGAGGACCCGCCAACCTGAGCTGACCTGTGACAAAAGTAATTCAGGGTCCCCAACTTTGGCACTGTTAGGAATGTAGAATGGGGCAGCATCGAGGTGGGGAACAGTCTGTCCTGCTGGTAGCACCCTAGGTCTGGCTCAGTTGTGGCCTGGACCGTAGGCAGGGCGCTCCAAGAGACGGGGTTCAGGGACACAGAGGCTTTTAGCCAAATCTCCGGATTGGTTCCAGCACATCTCTTTGGCATTTTCTAGAGTTATCTGTCCCCTAGATTCTAAAAACTTCATTCCCAAACCTTGCAGACAACCAGAAACATCCCAGAAGCCAGCGTTTGGATGGAAGGGATGGCTGGAGCTGAAGAACCTACCTGGCCTCACTCCATCTGGTTTATTTTCCTCACCTGAACTGCTGAGACCCTCAGAGCTTTGCCAATGGATTAAATGCGGTTCTGAAACCTGCACTCAGGGAATGAGGCTGAAATTTGCTTGCTCTGAGGTAAAAGAGCAGTTTAGTAGCATCAGTAAAATTGGGACATGCTTATGCCTGCCTCAAGGGCGTTGTTATAATTAGATGAGTCAATACATGTTGAGTGTCTATGAGCAACAGAGAGAAAAAGGGCCCAGCGGGGTAGCTTAAGCCTGTAATCCTAACACTCTAGGAGGCAGAGACAGGTGAATTGCTTGAGCTCAGGAGTTCAAGATCAGCCTCAGTAAGAGAGAGACCCCCATCTGTAAAAATAGTGGAGCATTGTGGTGGGCTCCTGTAGGCCCAGCTACTTGGGAGGCTAAGGCAAGAGTTTTGCTTGTGCCCAAGAGTTTGAAGTTGCCGTGACTATGACGCCACAGTATTCTACTGAGGGCAACAAAATGAGATTGTGTCAAAAATAAAAAAATAAAAAAAATTAAAGAGAGAGGGAAAGAGAAAGAGAGAAGGAAAGCAAGAAAAATGAAAATGTTAGTGACTAACTTTCTTGGATTTAGGACTGAAGCTAGACTCAATTTTGCCTTTTGTCCTGGTTCCTCCACATGCTTTATAGCACAAAAATTTCTAGGCCAGTTCTAATGGAACAGACCACACACATTCCTCATTGTGGTCTTGTGCGAAAGTTATTTAGGATGTCCATAAAGTTCATGTGCAATTTAAAATAGTTATATAACAAATTTGACCTTCAGTTAATCACTGTTGACAGTTATAAGATGCTGTATATCGGGCGGCGCCTGTGACTCAGTCCGTAAGGCGCCGGCCCCATATACCGAGGGTGGCGGGTTCAAACCTGGCCCCGGCCAAACTGCAACCAAAAATAGCCGGGCGTTGTGGTGGGCGCCTGTAGTCCCAGCTACGCGGGAGGCTGAGGCAAGAGAATCGCTTAAGCCCAGGAGTTGGAGGTTGCTGTGAGCTGTATGAGGCCACGGCACTCTACCGAGGGCCATAGAGTGAGACTCTGTCTCTACAAAAAAAAAAAAAAAAGATGCTGTATATCACCAGGAGATACAAGACCCCGATAAACAATTTAGATTTACCTCTCATTTAGGTAAAATGTCTATTTCTTACTTTAAAGGAGTTCTTACATTCTTAGTTCTAATGATGTGGAAAGTTATTAAATATGAACACAGAACTTGCATTTTTCTGATCAAAATTAAGTAAACTTAGTCTAAATATGAAAGACAACTTAATTGCCAGGATAACATCTCTAAATCATTTGGAGTAAATAAAAAAAAATTTGTTGAGTTAGGAAGAAGATAAGAAATAGGGCAACCACTTTGCAAACCAAAAATAGGCAGATGGTTTCAAGGAAAGAGTAGAATACTGTACTGGGGTGTACCTAAATGCTATCCTTGAAGATATTCAGACTATGAGCCTTAATTCCTTTTCTTAAAAGGTTGATTTTAACAGTGAAGTATGATGCTTAGTTATACAATTAGAAATATTTTCCTCATCTATATACTGTACCAGACAATGAAAATACACATTTCTCCTCCCTAAAAATTGTCCTCCATTGTTTCTTATTTTTATCTCTACAATGATAATGACTTGTCCACTAGAGGGCAGGGTAAAGGCTAAAACTGGATTTTCTGTCTTTGGGCTGGTGGCCAAATTATTATATTACGCAGCTTTAAAGAAAGATGGAGACTTTACCTCTTTTATGTTTACATGGATGGAACTGGAAAATATTCTTCTTAGTAAAGTATCTCAAGAATGGAAGAAAAAGTATCCAATGTACTCACCCCTACTATGAAACTAATTTAGGGCTCTCAGTTACGACCTAAGAATAGGGGGAAGGGGGAAAGGGAGGGGAGGGAGGGGGGATGTGGGTAGAGGGAGGGGGACTGGTGGGATCACACCTGCGGTGCATCTTACAAGGATATATGTGAAACTTAGTAAATGTAGAATGTAAGTGTCTTAGCCCAATAACTGAAAAACGCCAGGAAGGCTATGTCAACCAGTGTGATGAAAATGTGTCAAATGGTTTATGAAGCTAGTGTGTGATGCCCCATGATCATATCAATGTACACAGCTATGATTTAATAAAAAAAAATTTTTTTTTCCAATGCTTATTTTTCTGTTTGGGAAATGAGAATGATAATTCTTACCCCAGAGTATTGTCATAATACTTAAATGTCACAATTGATTTGATGACTATACAATTTGTCATTGTCAGATTTTAGAAATATGGTAGAAATTGTTTTTCTATTAATACGGTCTCAATGAAATTTTAATGAAATAGTTGCTGTACTCATTTCAGTGTTTGAAATTATAGGAAATATCATACATTTGATTAATCAACTGTTAATCAACTGAAATTTTAGATGGCAGCCCTTGCATGTTAGGAATTAAAAACAAGTAACAAGACATACGCAACTGAGTAACAGTATTTTTTGTCAGCCATAAATATTAATTAGCTAAGGTACTAATTAAATGCAACCTTGATTGATTCACTGCTCTGTAATTAAATTTACAACTGAGTATGCATCATTTGTAGCTTCTTTTTAAATCTTAGAAGTTTTCTTGCTCTCTTTTCTGGATTTTTTGTTTGTTTCTTTTCTTTGTTTTTTTTGCAGTTTTTGGCTGGGGCCGGCTTGAACCCACTACCTCCAGCATATGGGGCCAGCACCCTACTCCTTTGAGCCACAGTCACCACCCTTTGTTTGTTTCATTTTTAAGCAAAAGAGTAGGTTTTGTCCCCATCCCCCAACCTCATACTTGGTCCAAACTCTTCTGAGATTCTGAAGCAAAACAGCCCCCAATCTTAATAAACATTCCTGAGTATTGTTATAGCTAATTTCCCAGATCCTCTCAGAGTTACTTCCTTTACTGTGCCTTGTCCTAGTCGGTGAGTTTTAGGAACATGTCCATCCTGTCATCAGCTAGCCAGATTCTTACGATTCTGTTGCTCTAGCTCTGAGCTCTGTTTCTTATGTCTTAGGTGAAAATCATAGGGCATTCCTGTTTTCCTGTGTTTTTGGTGAGGAAACAAACACAATTGCTTCTTTTTTCTCATCCATAAGCATGAATGTGCTTAGATTTTTATGGAGTAGTGCAGCAGGGCAGAGAGACCTATGAATATTAATACACCTTTATAATGTCATTAAAAGGTTGAAGTTGTAGCTAATTTTTGTTTTTGGAAAGCATCTGTCATATATTTATGATGTATGATATATGATAGATGTATTTAGTAACAGCAGTAACAGCAATAATGGATTTTTTTTTTTCAGACAGAGTCTCACTTGTCACCCTTGGTAGACTGCTGTGACATCACAGCTCACAGCAACCTCAAACTCTTGGGCTTAAGTAATTCTCTTTCCTCAGCCTCCCAAGTAGCTGGGGCTACAGGTGCCTGCCACAATGCCCCGCTGTTTTTGGTTGTAGTTGTCATTGTTGTTTGGCAGGCCTGGGCTGGATTTGAACCTGCCAACTCCATTGTATGTAGCTAGAGCTCTAGGGGCTGAACTACAGGTGTGGAGCCAGCAATAATGGTCATTAATGATTGCTTACATCTTGTGGATGTAAGCTCCACCCACTAGATGTAAGCAATCATTTGGCTACATGATTATAGCCAAAGTAAATGGGTTTGACTTTGATACTGAGAAATCATCTTTAACTCTTGCTTCTTTAATGTTTGGTAACCACTTTCCAATGCTTATCTTCTTGTTTAGGAAATGAGAGTGATAATTCTTACCCCAAAGTGTTGCCATAATATTTTGTGGCAATTGTGAAATTGAAGCACAAGTATTCTGTTTGGCCAGACTGATATATAACCACCAAACACTATAGAAAATGTCTAGATTCTATTTAAATAGTGTATTTTGCCACCATTTGTGGCACTTATGTAAATATTACTTATTCCCCTAATCCAGTTTAGAAGACTGAAGACTTTTCATACAATGCACATTTTTTTTTTTTTTTTTTTTTTGTAGAGACAGAGTCTCACTTTATGGCCCTCGTAGAGTGCCGTGGCCTCACACAGCTCACAGCAACCTCCAACTCCTAGTGCCGTGGCCTCACACAGCTCACAGCAACCTCCAACTCCTGGGCTTAAGCGATTCTCTTGCCTCAGCCTCCCGAGAAGCTGGGACTACAGGCGCCCGCCACAACGCCCGGCTATTTTTTGGTTTCAGTTTGGCCGGGGCCGGGTTTGAACCCGCCACCCTTGGTATATGGGGCCGGCGCCTTACCGACTGAGCCACAGGCGCCGCCCGCACATTTTTTAAAACAGACAAGTATTTCAGCTGGGCTGAGGGATGGAAGCTTGAAGTCTGAACTTGAATAGGGCATTTTCCTTCAAAGACTTCTTCACAAAGAGGCAGTCAAATTAATGACGTCTATCCTAAGGCTTGAGTCAGTGTGATGAGCTGATAGAGCCATGACCCATGAAGACTTCCTTGTGTAGGTTCCTTCAGAAGCACAGCGTGTGGTGATATTCATCAATAATGAAGTACAGCCCTGTTATCAGATCTGGCTCCACTGCCGTAGTATGAATTTACTAAGTATTTCAGTTTGAGGGTGATTTTTCTTTTCTTTTTTCTTTGTTTTTTGTTTAGACACAAGGTGTTACAGGGCTTGCTCTGTTGCCAATCTCGACATGAATGCCTAGACTCAAGCAATCTGCTTGCCTAAGCCTCTCCTTCAGGAGAGTGGGAATACAGGCACATGCCACCACACCCAGCTTGCTGAGTATTTCATTTCCATCAGAAAAATTCCTTGCCTGATACATTTCCATTATGTTTTCTCCTTCATTTCTAAGGGAAGTTTGAATGCTAGCAGTTCTGTGACTGATGAAATGGTTGTCTTGTTTTCATGTTTTTCGCTGCTTTTCATACAGATATGGGTAGGGTAAGGAATAATAATATTAATGGAAATAACTCACATTTATTGGGCACTTCCTATTTGCACTATGTTCCAGGTCTATGGCTTAAAATATAACTTTACTTTTTTTTTTTCTTTTTTTTTTTTTTATTGTTGGGGATTCATTGAGGGTACAATAAGCCAGTTACACTGATTGCAATTGTTAGGTAAAGTCCCTCTTGCAATCATGTCTTGCCCCCATAAAGTGTGACACACACTAAGGCCCCACCCAACTTTACTTTTTTTTTTCTTTTTTTGAGACAGAGTCTCCCTCTGTTGCCCTGGCTAGAATGCAGTGGCATCATAGCTCACTGCAACTTCATACTCCTAGGCTAAAGCAATCTTTCTACCCCAGGCTACAGGTAGCTGGTACTATAGTTGTGCACCATGTGTCTGGCTAATTTTTCTATTTTTGGTAAAGAGAGAGTGTTGCTTTTGCTCAGGCTAATCTTGAACTCCTGAGCTCAAGCAATCCTCTCCGCTCAGCCTCCAAGAGTGCTAAGATTACAGGCAAAAGCCACTGTGCCTGGCCTACTTTACTATCTTATGTTCTCCAGCGGAGACTGGAGCCTGTGAATTAAACTGAAAAAATGATTAATAGGAGAAAAGCATATCAATTTTATTTAATATTTTTTATGGTTACATGGAAGCCCTCATTGGAAAAATGATGACCCAAAGAAGCAGTTAAAGACCAAGAACTTATGTAATTTTTAAACAAAAAACAACAAATTATAGAGAAGTCACAAGACAAAGGAAAAGTGGTGTGAGCTTCAAGAGGAAGGAATTTGTGGGAAAGTGCCTAGAAAAAACATGGAAAAAACTAATGAAAGATAGGATTATTTTAGTAAGTTTGTTTATAGTGATCCATTTTAGCAGTGACTCCAGTTTCCAGTGATAAGAATGTTCTCCTCTTTCTGATACAGGGCATCTTTCATATGAGAAATTTTCTGTCTTGCTTCAGGCAGAAAGAAGATCAGAGAACCTCTCCTGCATCTGATGTTTCTCAATCACTTTCGGCTCAAAACATTCAATATGCCAAAGTGGCATGTCATGTTTTGAACATCTTCATTTCCCCTGCTTGAAACTTCATAAGTTCCTTATAATAAAAGCTGAATTGGTGGCTGTGGAGAAAAGAATCAGTTTGGTAGCTGAGTGGTAAGAGATCTTCAACGGGAGAGAAGAATGGATATTAAAGTGAAAATAAATAAGCAGAAAAGCACAAATCTGGTCACAGTTCCTTATAACTCATTAAACCTATCTCCTAACTCTGAGAGAAGACCAGTCCAATAAAACGGTTGAATCTCATTTATCTTATGGAGGTTGTTAATATTTTCCATTAAAAGGTATACAGTAGACACTATTTGTCCCATCTGATTCACATACAGGCAGTCTTTTTCACCAGTAATTAGGTAAGTTCCTCCTTGTTGGGCAGTCCAGTATGCAGGGTTTGATGATTTTGGATCACAACAGAAACTTATTTACTTCTGATTAGAGTGCTTCCAACGTTTTAATAGATTAAACTTTTATTCTGTTATCCTGAAAAGATTTAGGATCACTTTTCACTTGTCACAAGTCCAAAATTAGGGAATAAGTTCTCTCAACACTGAGGAGAACTTGAGATAGCAATGCACAACCGGGGTTTCTATGCAGTCTCAGCTGATATTTTTATGTGGTGTGACTTTGTTAAGGAGCCCAAATTTGTCATTTGGCTAACATATTGGGTATCTGGTGATAAAAGGTGCCAGGCATCTGAGCACACATTTCCCTGGCCTTTTATGGAGGAGTCTTTTATATAATTAGTTGCCACATAAGACTGAAAGAACAGTGTTGTTCATGCACAAGGTCAGAATGCAATCTGCAATTCCCAGGTCCAGAGTATTTCACAACTTTTGTTTCCTGAGTTATCTCTTATTTTCACGGGATACTGTCAATTTGTAAGAGAAGAATATGTTGTGAAATAGTTGACATTAGAAGATGTGTAGTCTGGCTTTGGCAACTATAAGCCTTGATTTTGTCACGTGACCAAGATGGTTTAGATTTTTAGTTTACCCATGTAAAATATTTGGTATTAGGTAGCCTAATCAGGGAAGTAGCTTGACAACCCAAGGTTGTGCAACATTGACCTATGAATCCGCCAAGATGTGGTGATTTGCTAAAAGTTTTTGTCCTAATAGGCAGTTTTAGAACCACTTATGACCTCCCTGAAGCCACTGAAGAATGAAAACACAGGGCTTAATTGCAATACTGTCACCTAGAAAGGGTCCATTACCATGTCTATTTTTAACACAAAGTAAAAAAAAATGCTTCCAATATGTTTACCTGATCGAAAGACAGTCTTTGAGCTTACAAAGAGGTTTTTCCCGTCTGACTGAACTCAACAGAAGGAAAAGTAGAATGATACTGTTTTTCTGGTCATGGATATATATACTTGCTTTCATTCATCCATCTTCCATGGTCAGTCCCTCAGGTGCTCACATTGGTAGGAATGAAAACTAGTTAAGTTTTCTTCATGTTATCTAGATGTTTGACATTACCAGCAATCAGAAGGTTTAGTTAACATAAACAGGGTTTGCAAAACTGGTACAATATGAGAGGGTGTCAGGGTTGTGGTTATCTGTTAATAAAATAGTAAGGTTAGGATGAAAAGTAGATTAATATAAACAATCTCCAGTCAGCTGTTCAATAAATGGGGAGAAAAAGGTAGATACTGCTTTAAAAAAGATGTCCCCTTTCCAAGGAGGAGGAAGACTTAAAAGGGATGAAACAAGTTTCTTAGTCCATGGCCTTGGGGAAATATGTCCACTTTGTTATGTCATCTTGCTTCTAGAGCCTTAGCATTGGCTCTGAAATCCTTACTATGAAGTCACTGCTAGGGATGGTCCTCCAGTTGTCCTAGGAGTGATTATCTGGATCTAGCTTGATGAGGCTCATGTGAATCCAGGAAGATTATTCTTTTATTATAATGGCCATGTAGGTGGTTGACAGTACTTCATCAGGTTCTTCCCAGCAAGGTAAAAGTACATGCTTTCTTCTAAAAACTTGATAAAAATTTGATCTTTTACTTGAAAAAAAATGTCAAGGTTTGTTAGTCAATGCAAAGGTTTGTCACACCTTTTTACTTGCTGATGATACGTTCTAAGTGTATTAGTTCTTGTATATAGCTATTCATAACTTCAAAGTGTTCACTCAAGTTGTTCCCAGAATGTTCACTCAATTCAGGAATACAATGTTTTGAGATGGCAGTAGATACAGGGTGTCTAAAAATAGTAAAAGGAGTTATTCTATGTTTCTTATTTGGAAAATTCCAGAATTTTAAAATACAAGGGCCAAATGTAATGCCTTTAGCCATGTAAGTCCAATATCTTGACAGATTTTTTTTTTCCCTAGTATTTTTATATTGAGAACTTTTATGTTACATTTGTTCTGGTGATTAAGGATGGTACAACATATGAAATTTTAACAAGTATGCCACAGTGTTTGTGAGCAAGTGGTTTATTTTTTCTAAAAATTAGTTTCTTGCTCTGATTCCATATATAAAGTAATACCAGAATAAAGAAGATTTTAGAGATTAATTTCTTTATTGCTATCACGGTGTGAGCACATGTCATTGAATAGTATTTAGTCTGTCTACTAAACATGCAACAAATAACCAGAGAAATAGCTGAAATCTGGAGGTAAATCTTTAAAATTGATTTTGAGAGTTATAAGGGGCCTTGAAAGATCCCCTAAGTTATGTTGATTACCTCTAGAGTGAAATTTAAGTAGTGGGTTGGGAATAAATTTGGTCAGAAATTTTGTGAATACCAGGTTAGAACAGGTTGTCTTTTAGTTCCTTTACTACCCCTAACTGCACATATGTCCCATCTTATGGGAGATCAGAGCAAGCCAAAAGGTCAAAATTGAATAGACTGTAGGAATCTGTGTGGCCCAATGCACAATCTATCTGATAACTGTTTGTATTCATCTGTATTGATTTATATTTTTCAGATTGTGCGGTACTTGCCTGATTGCCAATAATAATCAGTTAAGAATAAGGGCAAGTTTATAAATTCGGTGAAGAAAGGTTGGGGGCCCATTTTCACCTGCATTGTTTAGCAGCCTTGACAACCCCATTGTTCCCTAGAGAATAGTGTCAGTCTCCTTAGAAGGGGCTGGACAGTAAAAAATAGCAATTTTAATATGGAGATGAATAGCCTGTAATAGGGTAGCTTATATAATTATAGAATGGAACTCCATTGGCAATAAGAGTACTGGGAGAGATTATGAAACTACAGAGTTTCCAGATTGTGGTATCAGCATGGCAATACCAAAAACATGTCTGGAGTAGTGAAAATAGTTGCCCTTTTCCGTTTGTCAGTGTGTAAGCTCTAGTAAGGGCTGTGAGCTTCATGGGCTGATTTTATAGTGTTCAAAAAATATTTCTGAAGTGTTTCATTTGTGTAAACTATGGTAAAATCACCTATTATGTTTCCCTGGAAATTTCATTTATAAGAGCAATGATAAGGTGGAAGTGAGTCTGGAATGCATACTGGAATAATCAGAGATCCTCTCATGACTGGAAATGTCTGTAGTTACAAGGCAATCATGTGGAATAGAGAGGGCTCTCCATCATGGGGGTGGGTAGGGTAGGTGGATTTTACATGTTACAGTGATGGAAAGATAGCTTAATAGAGCTTGTTCATCACCGCTGGTGTGTAGAAAGGTGCTGTGACTTAGGAACTTGTAAAAGAGCAGACACAGAATGGGGAACATAGGTAGAGGTGAATGGAGGGGGGCTAATGTAAGAATACTGAATTTGTCAATTAGGGCACCTGTGGTGACTACCCCTTAAGAGCAGGAGACATGCCTGAGTAACTTGAAATATATGGTATTTTTCAAATCTAGGCTATTCTAGAATACCCAAAAGAATATCATTACTTTCATGGCAACATAGATGAAGTGTTTTGTACAAGTTGAGTTAGTCAAGAGATGGTATTTGGGAAATGCTAATTTGATGTCTTTGCAGGAGTTCAATGCCTAAGGGCCAGAAAATTGATTCTGAATCAGAATTGATTGATTCTGAACTATCATTTGGAATGAAGGCAGAAAGATTAGAATGGGCAGAAAAATTAGGAATCCATTGGTGACAATCGCTAACTGCCCCTAGAAATCTAGGCAAGCTTCTCTTTGTTTTGGAGAGAGGAAGGGACAAAACTGAGTCAAGGCATTTTATGCATATTCCCTGAGGTATCTCATGTCCTATGGCCTCATTCATCTAACGCCTTTAGGAATACCTGGTTTAGTTTGGCTGCAAACTAAGTGGCTATTTACATATTGAACAAATATGATTCTTGAGTAACATGATCTAAGTTGGTTTTATCTATAAAATATCTAAAATTGTACATATCTGTGAAGTACTCAAGTTTGTGTTAACTGTCTTTCTCTAAACAAATGCAAAGAGAAATTTTGACTTATGGTTCAATGGAATTAAAAAGAAAGCTAAGCTGAGTTCAATTACTGCAAATCAGGTGGCATCAGCAGGGATTGAAGTAAGAATAGTGGCTAGATTAGGGACTACAAGATGGTGAGGAATTATAAAGGAGTTCATGGCTCTTAGATCTTGCACAAATCTGCATTTGATTCTCCTGTGAAGCAAATTTCCCTTTTATTAGTGAAAACATTGTGGTATTTCAGGATGAGGAGGCAAAAAATACCCTGCTATAAAGGAGAATCTATTATAGCTTGAATTTGTTTTGTATGTTACAAGAGAGGCTATTGGGCTACTGGTTGGGACGGTTTATTACTTTTCCAGGCAATGCCCAGAGGCACTGCATCAGTAGCAACATCTCATTTACATGTGAGGTCCAGAAACTAATTGGAACATCTTCTAAGGTTTCATCTTCTTGAGAGGAATTTAAATCGAGATATGTTTTTATTAGAGAAGTTAGAAAGATTGAGGTTTAGCCTGAAGGCAGGAAAATAATAATAAAAACATCTTTATGTTTACATTGTATGGTGGCATTAAATTTGCATAACAAGTCTCTACTTAAAGGATTTGCCAATAAGGAGTTAGAAACTAGAGAGGCATGATGTGTGTTAAGAGGGCCTATAAATTTTGGGGTGACCTGAGATGTGGGCAATGAAATAGGTTGCCCAGGAATTTTAATGTCTTGAATAAAATTAGAAGTGACAGGTAGAAATAAATCCTGTGACTCAATGGTATGAAAGTCATACTAGAAAAAATCTAGTTCCTGGCCCTTTATTTTAGGGATCGAAGCTCCTTCTGGAATTCCTTAGGAAGGGGGACATGAACCCTCTGAGAAAGTTAGGGGTCTAGAGAAAGTATTTAAGCTCTCTTTCAAGTGCAGGAAAATTGTTTTGCCATGATCCTTGCTTTATACAGTATTTCCAAATATCTTGAGATGAACAGAGGAGGCTCTGTGGTTGGTAATGAAAATGGCATTCTAACTGGGCTGAGATGATATCTCACTGTGGTTTTGTTTCACATTCTTCTAATATTTAGTGATAATGAACATTTTTTAAATACATAGTCACATATCACTTAATAATAATGTTAGAGAAATGCCTCATTAGGCAATTGCATCACTCTACAAACATCATAGAGTATGCTTACACAGACCTAGATGGTATAGGCTGCTACATATGGAGCTATGTGGTTTAGCCTATTGCTCCTAGTTTATAAACCTGTCCTACATTTTAGGGTACTAAATTCTGAAAGCAAAAGTAACATAATGGTAAGTATTTGTATATGTGAACATAGAAAGTGTGTTGCTTTAGACATTGCAAGGATTACAATGTCATAAATGATAGGAATTTTTCAACTCCATTCTAATATTATGGGATCACCATGGTATATAACTTATTGTACAATTAAAAGAGCTAGAAGAGAGAATTTTGAATGTTCCCAACATAAATGATAAATGTTTGTGATATGCTAATTACCTTGATATGATCATTATACATAGTATACGTGTATAGTGTATCAAAGTATCACATTGTGTTCTAGAAATAGCTGTAATTATTACATGTCAATTTCTTCCTGGTACACGGAGGATATTCTGTCCATAAGAAATTTTATGGTTGCTTCAGGCAGAAAGGGAGAGATTAGAGAGGCTTTCCTTCATCTGCTATTGCTCAATCAGCTTTAGCTCAAAATAATCAATATGCCAAAGTGGCATAGACGGGGGTGGCATATTCCAAACCCTGTCAGAGGCATTGTGCTAAGTGTTTTACGCTTATTATATCATTAAAATTTCACAACAGACCTGTGAAAGAAGATAGTTGCTTCATTATCCACATCTTATAGTTAAAAAAAAAAGCAAAATAAGGTACAGCACAGTAGCAGAGAGAGACATTTTTATTTTAGGGTGCCATGCATGGAGAATGAGCAGCTAATACTTAAAACTCAGACTCCCCAATGGCTTAAAGGCCAGGGATTTTAAAGGAAGGGGTACATTTCAGGCATCCTGGCCCTAAAAGGCGGGATATCCTGAAGGAGGCAGGGCCTAAATGGATTCAGATTTTCATGGATTAGCAGAAAGGAAGGTTAAGATTGATGTGATAGACCCCTCAGGGGAAATTTAGAACAAAGAATGGTGATCAGAGCTCAATTCCTCAGTTCCCCCTTATCTGTATTTTCTATTTCATGGACATTTCTGAAAATCAACTCAAACATGTCAAGGTGCCATCTTTTGATTTCCATAGGGAACCAAACACCTCATGACTCTGGCTCCTTCTCATCAGGTTGCCTACATGTAATATATTTCCAAACTAGCCAGGTGGCTAGAACTTCTCTTGAAAGAACTAAAGATTTTCCTTTATTGCAGGGCCTGGTAGGCTCTGCACATGGGGCCCCTGCTCAGTCTCACTTTCCTTGTCCTGTGTCACTCTTTAATCTTGAGGGTACAGAGACACTAACTCAGTGGTTCTCAACCTTCCTAATGCTGCAACCCTTTAATACAGTCCCTCATGTTGTGGTGACCCCCAACCATAAAATTATTTTCATTGCTACTTCATAACTGTCATTTTGCTACTGTTATGAATTGTAATGTAAATATCTGATATGCAGGATGGTCTTAGGCGACTCCTGTGAAAGGGTCATTCAACCCCTAAAGGGGTTGCAACCCACAGGTTGAGAACAGCTTCACTAACAACTCTGGCTATTTCTTGTTGAATTGGGCCAAAGATTGCTGTCTAGGCTATAAAAAGATGAAGTGTCCAGCATACTGCCTGAGATATATTCATCAATTCCAGGCCTGGTGCTGTAGTTCTCAACTATTATTATTTTAGTTGCATTTGTCACAGCTTTGTTATAATATGCCATTTTAATATATATTTGGCTACAGTATTTATACACAAGTATAACCAAAATTAGCAGGACTGACATGTCTAACTTTAGCAATCCAGAAAATATGGACTAGATTTCATGAGAGATCCTTGAAGAGGATCCCAGAAGAAACCCAGTCCTCATGGACAGTTGAGTGGGCTTATTATCAGGAAAGGATCAGGAGTTAGTCCAAATTATAGATGAATAATGAAAACTCAACAACAATGAACAAGGATAGACTCTAATGACAAGTGTACTTATCAAACATAATTTTTTTCTCCTAGTTTTCCATTTCTACCAAGGATAAATCATAGTAACCAACTTAATTGCAAAATAAATTTTATTTGTTCTTTTTGTTTTTCTTTTAAATTTTATTTTGCAAAATAAATTTTAGTCTTATTATACTTGAACCAACTATTTGCATAAAGTGCAACAAGAACAATTTCTGGCTGTAGATGCTTTTTAAATTGGCTTTACTACTTTTATATAAGGAATCTCAGATTAGACTTAAAAGCCTCACATTCAAAGCCAGGGATGAATCCATGTCTGAACATACTGTAGACACCAGTATTAGTTGTGTAAATTTCTTTTTTCTTGAGGTCCCCAAGTAATTTGGGGTTTCTAGGTATGTCAGGTTAGGAAATTTATCATGGACAAGGTACCAGCCGAAAGGCTTTTTATCTACAAAGTCAACCTTAATTCCTCAAACCATTCTGGGCATATCTGAAAATTTGCCATCCTAAGCAAAGGCTTGGTTAAATTGTCACTTTGTACAATTGTGTTCTGTTATTTAAAAAAAAAGCAGGTTCTTATTGAGCTTATAGAAATAAGTATACTTGAAGAATATTCACAAATACTTTCCAAATTCTGTATAAATCATACAGAAAGATAAATACTTCAAGTGTTTCTTACAAAAATATACTTTACCAATTTTTAACTCTGGAAAACAAAAAGAATCAGCAATATTTCAAACAAAAAATGTCATAGAAAAATTATTTCATCCCTGTAGTGCAGTCCTAGGTAATTAACTTGAATTAGAGTCCTGGATGTGTTTTTCTTAGTTCAATGGCATAATCTTCAAAATTATCAGAAACCTGTATTTAAGAGAACTCGTCAGAATCTATTCTATGACTTTCTTTGAGGTAGCAAATTTTGGACTGTAGCCAGTTACAAACCACTTTTTGAGAAGAATCAAAGTACATTAATTATCCATGAATGTTAAATTTTAGAACAGCCATAGTTAAAAGAAACAATTGACAATGAAACTTTGTTATTTCTGTGACATACAGCACTTTAACATAATAAACATAATTATTACTGATAACATATACCAAGACTTACCAGACTTTCAGGAATTTCATACAACTTTGGAATATACATTCCTGAAATATTTATGTAAATATAACCCAAATACAATTAAATACCTTTTTATATTTGACAATGTTCCTTGTAATTTCATATACCACTTAACCCAGATATGCCTTTCTTGAATTTTCAGGAACTTTAATATTCAAAAAATTGGGTTTAAAAAAAAATTTTTTTTTATTAAATCATAGCTGTGTACATTAATGTAATGATGGGGTACAATGTACTGGTTTTATATACCATTTTTACTCTACCCTTGGTTAATTTAACATGTACCTTTGTAAAATGCACCATAGTTGTGGTCCCACCAATTAATTACCTTCTCTCCACCATCCTCTCCTCCCTCCTGCTCTTCTTGGGCTATAGTTAGGTTAGGTTAGGTTTCATAGTAAGGCTGAGTACATTGGATACTTTTTCTTCCATTCTTGAGATACTTTGCTAGAAGAATATGTTCCAGCTCCATCCATGTAAACATGAAAGAGGTAAAGTCTCCATCTTTTTTAAGGCTGCATAATATTCCATGGTGTACATATACCATAATTTATTAATCCATTCATGGGTCAATGGACACTTGGGCTTCTTCCATGACTTAGCAATTATGAATTATGCTGCAATAAACATTCTGGTGCAAATATCTTTGTTATAAAGTGATTTTTGGTCTTCTGGATATATACCTAGTAGAGGAATTGAAGGATCGAATGGCAGGTCTATTTTTAGACCCCTAAGTGATCTCCAAACATCTTTCCAAAAGTAACATATTATTTTGCATTCTCACCAGCAGTGCAGATGTGTTCCTGTTTCTCAAAAAAGAAAAAAAGTTGGTTTGAAGTCAAAAAGACTGAATTTGGAATTATGGGGGGAAAGTTTGTTAAATGCAAACAGAAAATACACTTGGTATTACAAAATAGGATTATAAATTATGCAAAATAGTCCTTTATTTAGCCAAAGTGATAATTCGAAGATTTCATAACGCTAGTCTTTTCTGTTTGATGGAGAAGATACCCAGTTTTCAAAAAGCCAGATCTAATAAAGTAGCAGAAACCAAATAGAATTGTTTTTCTTTCTGTTTCCCTATTTTCTGTAACTTACTAAGAAGTGAATAAAAGTCAAAAGAAAAACTAAGTTTTACCTTTGTATTAGTGTATTATTAATGCACTTAATTAGCTTGGTTAATTTAACATGTATCCTTTTAAAATGCACCATAGGTGTGGTCCCACCAATTTTTAAATTTTAATAAAACCCTCATTTTAATAACATTTTAATAATTTTAATGAAACCTTATAAAGAAATCTATTTAGTCTTACTAAGTTTGACCACAAGGTAAGATTTTTATAAACCTTTTCTCACCTATTATCTTTTTAACTTGTTTCTCATTTTTCTATATTTATATAGTTTTATCTTTTAATTCAATACAATATTTATAAAGGTCTGAACAAGGCAAAATTACTTTCCCTTTAACGAAACTACATTTTTATGTCTCTCTCTTTTTTTTTTTTTTTTTTTTTGCAGTTTTTTGCTGGGGCTGGGTTTGAACCTGCCACGTCCAGCATATGGGGCTGGTGCCCTACTCCTTTGAGCCACTGGCACCACCCTATCTTCATAAATTTTTTTAACAGAAAATATCTTTTTTATGCACTTAATATATAGAATTATTTATTTTATATCTAGGAGTTTTAATTACATACATATACTAATTATGATGTTAACCCTTGGTAACACTCATTGTTAGTGAAAAGCCTAGGAAGTAGAAGTAATTTTGAACTGTTTCATCAGTCTTCATTTTTTATTAACTAAATATATTTAGCTTTCTATACCACAAAAAATAGGATGTCAAAGTATATAAACTTAAAATTATATTTAATAATGATTTCAGTATTTTACTTTACCTAGAAATATAACTCATCTTATGATTATTTCTATGTATTACTTAATTTAGTGTGTCTTTAAGATTTTAAATTACTGAAAACAATTTTGAAAGTATGACAGAGGTACCTTTGCTAATGTCTTTCTTAGTCATCTAGGGTCCAAGTGGCACCTATATAGAGCTCTATATAGAGCTCAGCACTTAGGACAAAGCTGTGGAGATAATGCCCAACTATTCTCAGCATAGGCAGGAAGCACACCTGGGCTGAGGAAGCCTTATCATTGCCATTTGTTTAGATCCTTGTATCTAATGTTTCTAAGACATAAGCCCACATACTCATCACTATCAAAAATATCACAGAAAATATGCCACTCGGGCATTGCTGTTGGTAGCTGTTATTTTAAAGGAATTAGATTTTCTGGGTCCTAAGTAAAGTTTATCAGAGTTTAAATTATGAAAATCTTTAGCTACTTCACTGGTTCTAAACGTGAGGGAAAAAATTCATTACCTTCAAAACATTAGACTGTAATGGATCTTGAGAATTCATTTTATTCTGACTGTGGTGTTCTCCACACCTCCCCCCTTTTTGTTTTTAACAGGGCTCAAGTTTCATACTCAGGTTTTCTCATTAGAGTAATCTATTTTTCAGGGATAAGAATGAATGGATAATTTGCTATGGAAGGACACACATTCCTGGAGAGAAGGGTGTAATTCTTTGTATATTCACATAGCATTATAATATTAAGCTGATTAAAAAGAATGGTTCTAATTCCTTCCCAGGATCACAAAACATTTAAATATGTCTCCTGGTAGGAAATATTTACAAATACCAAATGTTTAATAATACATAATTTAATTTCTTGTCTTTGGCTCAGATCATTTTATTGTACCACACAAGTGGTACCATACCACAAAAGTGTGTGTGCAACACTTCACTTTTTGAATATTAGAATGATAATACAAAATCCATGTATTACCCTCCTTAATGTAGCCTAGAACCAATCTATTCAATAGGAATATATAAGTAATACAATTTTTTATTACTTTAAACATGAGAGTACTTTACTATAAGATTTGATTAAGCAGTGTTCCAAACAGCACTTGTTTGGTAGTAGTTTTTGGTCGATTGCAAAAAGCTCAACCAAACTTTTGACTGATAACCTCTGACAGAAGTGACTTTTCCCTACTCCCTTATTGCCATCTTAAAAAAAAAAAAAAAGGAAAGAAAGAAAAAAAAAAGAAAATGACAGTATTTCACAATTCTATGAGAGGTTACTTTCAATATTTACAAAATCACCATAGTCTTTCAAGAAGCAATAAACAAGAATGAGAGGTTCAATTTTGAATTTATTTTCACTTTTTCAGCTTTTGCCAAGACATTGCTTGTTGTAACATTCTGCACACCTGGAAAAGCCCAAGAAAAAATGGCTACTTTCACCTCTCTGTAGGCTCAGTAATGATTTGGGAAGATGACATGAATGTTAACTATTATAGAATTTTTATCATACATAACAGGAAACAATTTCATTGATTCAAACATAGGAGCAGGTCCTCCATCTTTTAATATTGAATTAAATTCCCTATACTTAAACTTCAGAACTTGGTAAAGCTTACAGTCTTTATTATGAAATGCAGCATAACAATGTATTCTATATTTTTTCAGTTGTAGATGATGCAACTTGCAAAACATTCCTGAAATATGAAACAAGAAGAATAATATTTAAATGTAATATAATCATTATGCCTCTTTATTCATCAAAATACCTTCAGTCCACACTCTTTTGTCTCTTTTCATATCTAGCCTCAAATATTGGGTGAAGTGTGTAGGAAGAAGTGTTTTTCATTGTCATTTCTCTTTGCAATGAGAGTGCTAAGGTTCAAGAACATCTTTTTTGGAAGCTTTTTTGAGTCTAATGGAGCCTCCCAGATTGTATTAAGCTTGCTTCTGATTCCATGTTGCTTAACTCGGGATTACAGAGCACCCCCTCTTATCCCCAATGTGCCTTTCCTCTGGGTGTGGAATGCCCCAACTGAACTCTGTCTTGGGAGGTTTGATGAGCCACTAGATCTGAGCCTCTTCTCTTTAATAGGAAGCCCCCGAAAAGATGTCACTGGGCAAGATGTTACAATATTTTATGTTGATAGACTTGGCTACTATCCTTATATAGATTCATCAGGCACAGATATGAATGGAGGAATCCCCCAGAAGGGGTCCTTAAAAGACCATTTGGATAAAGCTAAGAAGGACATTATTTACTACATGCCAACAGACAATGTGGGCTTGGCTGTCATTGACTGGGAGGAATGGAGACCCACTTGGACAAGAAACTGGAAACCTAAAGATGTTTACAAGAATCGATCTATTGAATTGGTTCAGCAACATAATGTACAACTTAGTGTCTCAGAGGCTACCAGCTTAGCCAAGGTTGATTTTGAAAAGGCAGCAAAGAGTTTCATGCAAGAGACTTTAAAATTGGGAAAATTCCTTCGCCCAAATCACTTATGGGGTTTTTATCTTTTTCCTGATTGTTACAACCATAATTATAATAGAGCTGATTTCAATGGAAGTTGTTTTGAATCAGAAAAGAGAAAAAATGATAATCTTGAATGGCTGTGGAAGGAAAGCACTGCCCTTTACCCATCCATTTATTTAAACACCAAAATGACTCCTCAACAAGCTGTGCTATTTGTACGAAATAGAGTTCATGAAGCCATTAGGATTTCCAAACTACCCGATCTTGAGAGGCCACTTCCAGTTTTTGTATATGCCCGCCTAGTTTTTACTGATCTAACTTTCAAATTTCTTTCTCAGGTAAGTAAATGAAGGTATGAGAGCAATGAAATAGTGTATACAAAAAGTATTCAGAGAATTTTAATACTACTTTTGCAGGGAGTGAAGTTTAGCTTTTAATATCTTTTAGCAATGTGAATGCAAGGAGTTCTATATAACTAAATGAATGCAAAATAAGAATATGCTTAATCTTTAATGTAATCTCATGACCTCTTAGCAAGCATAGAAAATTAGGAATAACCACAGTGTATTGACTCACTTTCCGTTTTTTTTTTTATGTCAATAGAATAATTAAATCAAAATAGTCTCTCTTTTTTTTATAATAAGGTGATTATAATATAAAATAAATAAATAGTAGAGAAATAACTAAATTACTATTGTTGGGTCAGCATGCTTAGCTTTGGTGTTACTATCCTATGTATAACACTTTTATTTTTGTCTGCTAAATTTTTCTATCGACATTTGCCAGGAGGAGCTTGTGAGTACACTTGGTGAAACTGTTGCTCTTGGTGCCTCTGGAGTTGTAATATGGGGAAGCCTAAGTATAATGCGAAGTATGGTAAGTTGAACTGGTAGGAAACATATGAAAATATTTCTACCTGTAATATTTTTGAGAATTTTTTGGTATTGAATAAGGAAATAAGTAGTGCTATCCTGGGCACGTAGTAGTAGATGCTCAGTTAATACTGGCTGAATGAAAATATCTTGCATCTATGTGCTAATTGTAGGGTAGAAAATATTGTACCTGTTTTCCAGTGATGAAACAAGTTTAGTGAGATTAATTGAATTTATCTTGGCTACATGGCTACTAACTAGTAAAAACAAGAATATGATCTGTTTTCTGACATGACGTTTGCTGTCAGAATATTGGACTTTCTTTATTTTCATTCTTGTTTAATTTTCCGTATCAGTTCTTCATCCCTCACATCTTTTATGCTGTTGACACAATGCAAGTGTAAAGCTGTCATATGGTTACTGCTGAACTTCTCCTTTTCTAATGGATGTGGATATGCTAATGATGCCATGGAAGATGTCAAATGAAGCTTACGATCCAGGGGTCTTATCCTAGGACCTGTAGAGAACAGACTTTGTACTCTACTACCAGAAGAGACCTTTTAGAAAGAAATGTATTCATGTCTTGTCCTTCAGATAGACTAGTCATATTCTTACTTTATTTTTTTATTTATTTATTTTTTTTTTGTAGAGACAGAGTCTCAACTTTATGGCCCTCGGTAGAGTGCCGTGGCCTCACACAGCTCACAGCAACCTCCAACTCCTGGGCTTAAGCGATTCTCTTGCCTCAGCCTCCCGAGTAGCTGGGACTACAGGTGCCCGCCACAACGCCTGGCTACTTTTTGGTTGCAGTTTGTCCGGGGCCGGGTTTGAACCCGTCACCCTCGGTATATGGGGCCGGCACCCTACCAACTGAGCCACAGGCCCATATTCTTACTTTATTAAAAAAATACTTAAGAACAGTCATATTTGTGAAATTCTTTCAAGGTAATCTGAGCCATTCTACCTATTTTGAATACTTCTAATGTCTCTAGTTTGATCTACAAAAAAGAGAAACAACAGACAATCTAAGTTCAGAGAAAGATGCATGTCCCTTGATAAAATCTTTTATATGTCAGAAAATTATTTTAAAGTTATAATTCTACTAGGCATATTCCTAATTTTTATTGTTTTCCAAAATTTATAAACTCCTTTGTCAAACATTCTATTATTCAAAATTTATAAATATTTGTGAATTACCCATATTCTCTTCTTTTATTTTTATTTTTTGCAGTTTTTGGCTGGGGCTGGGTTTGAACCCACCACCTCTGGCATATGGGGCTGGTGCCCTACTCCTTTGAGCCACAGGCACTGCCCTGTTTTTTATTTATTTTTTTTTTTTTTGAGACAGACTCTCACTTGGTCACCTTTAGTAGAGGGCCGTGGTGTCTTAGCTCAAAGCAACCTCAAACACTTGGGTTCAAGTGATCCTCTTGCCTCAGCCTCCCAAATAGCTGAGACCACAGGCACCCGCCACAATGCCCAGCTATTTTTTAGATACGGTATCTCATTCTGGCTCAGGCTGGTCGAACCTGTGAGCTCAAGCAGTATACCTGCCTCAGCCTCCCAACCTTTTTTTTTGTCTTTTAAAGAAAACTGAGAATTCTGCCTTAACCCGAATGAATCGGGCATTGCTCAATGAGTAGGATGACATAACAAATTATTTAAATGCCACACTTCCATGTAAACTTTAATCTTATATTCACATTTTACTACCATGCATACTAAATAATCTTCAGTACTATTCATACTAGAGACAGTCCTTCAACTTGAATATGACAATTTTCTATTGTTTCGAAGTTATCTCCTATAGACTCTGTTGCATATATATCTGCTACCATTTCCAATTTGTCATCATTTTGAATGCTAGCTCTACTATTGCTTTTCCTTTTCCTATGTCATTTGTAATCAGTAGGGTCATAGATCACTTGTCATGTTTCCTTTGATTCATTGACACTTGAGAAACCAGTGATTGCTGGTTTACTGGCAGTTACCGGAACTGACCCTAGACAAATATAAGTAAACCATGTCCTTTCATTTTGTTTTATCGGATCTAGTGGTGTGATGGAGCCAGCTCTATAGGTCCCAGCTTGTGATGGTAGTAGGTTGTGAGGCAAGTCATGGAATCTTGACAGCTTCCACTTGAATCTATTTCTTGTTACCTTCCTTGAAATGACATCATCTACTGCAGGCAGAATAATTGCTTCCCAAAGATGTTCACACCCTACCTCGCTGGAACCTGTGACTATGTCAGCTTACATGGCAAATAGGACTTTGCAGATGTGAATAAGGGTATGAACCTTGAGAAGAAGGGGAGATTATCCTGAATTATTTGGATGTGCTCAATCTAATTACATGAGTCTGAAAGTCTAGAAAATTTTCAAGCTGGATTAGAAAGATAAACCATAAGAAGGTGGAAAGATGCGAAGTAATCACTGCTTACTTTGAAAATAGAAGAAGAGGGCCATGAGCTAAGGAATGTACTGGCCTCTAGAAGCTGGAAACTGCCTTTAGCCAACAGCCAGATAGATAAGGGAGATCTCTTTGCTCCAACTGCAAGGAACTAAATCTGCCAACAACCCAAGTGAGCAAGTGAGGATCTTCCCCTAGAAAGGATGCAGCCCACTAACAACTTGATTTTAGCCTGTTGAGGTCCATGTTGGACTCCTAACCTACTAAACTATAAGACAATAAATTTCTGGTTTATAAGCCATTAAGTTTGTTGCAATTTTTATCATGGTTGACTCAACTGTCATTCATATGGCGGCTTTAGTCGGACAATACACTTCTCTAGTATCTTTCTTGTGGACTCTTTCACATCTCTCTAATTCTCTATGTAACACTTATCAAATCAAATGTTTTGGTCTGTTGAAGGATGAGCACAGCCAGCTTACTCAATGGAACTATTGATCATAAAAATAAGTGACTATCTTCAATGTTTTAAAAAGCACAGTGTGCAGGTTTTAGAACATACCTTTCTCAAGATGAATCATTTCAGTTATTCATCACTCATACTCTGCCAATTTGTTAAGACACTTGTTATTATTCACCTCTAATTAGACAATATGTAATATTTAACATAAGGTATAGATAGTTGAACTTGTTTAGTTGTTTTGAGTAGCAATTTAAAAATCACTCTTGAGGTTCCTGGGGAAGATGGCTGACAAGACATTGGTGGTCAGATCATCCCATAAAGAAAACAAAGTTTTAGGTGCAAACGCATAGGCCAGGTTTAATTCTGAGGGAAAATTCCCCAAACCCACCACATATTCCATAGGAAGAAGTTGAGAAGCATAGTAAGAAGGAGCGAGGTTTGGGGAGAGATCGACCTTCAAAGAGTTTGGAGTCCCATGGAAAGGGTAGGTGGGGGTGTTAGTTTTTCTTACCCATATATCTGCTCCGGTCTGCTGGCTCCTGAACTGTTGGTGAAGCCCTCTATCTTTATGAGCTCAAGTTCTGTTGCTGGTAGCAAATTGAGAACTTCTTAAGAACAGAGCACTAGGCTACCAGACCACTCAGTATCACTTTTCCCCACCACAAAAGCGAGATGAGTTGTGGGTATCATATGGCTTGTCTACCTGTTGTGTGCCTTTATCCTGCCCTGGGAACTCAGCCCTTTACCTTCCATGTCACTGGACCCCCATACTTTGCAGTACCTACTTGGACTGTGATAACTACAGTGGTCCAAAGCAACTCAGGAGAACTGCAGGATTCCCTGGAGTTCTGTCTTATAAGGCAGGCTATTCCTAGGTGATGGGAAGGTGCGGTGAGGTATAAAGCTTTTGGGGAAAAAAGCAAAGTGTGTGCCCTTCTCCACTGGACAGCCCCTGGCATATGACCCAAAGTTGTCTGTACCCCCTCAGTGGGGATGTAAGTGCAGAGAGGAGTCAGTGGGGCAGGAACAAAGCAGCACCGGAGCTGGCGAAGAGACATGGAGATGGGGACTCCTTCATACCCCCACTTCCCACTGGGGCAGCAAATGTAGCTGCTGTCCCCAGGAATGCTTGGTCCTGGCTTGTAGGACAGCTAGTCTCAAGTGGGTAGGGGGTGCTGCATCTTCACTAAATCTGTGCTTACTGCACCCAGGCTTTACACGGGGTGCTTCTAATTTTCCTCCCTACATGGAGAGGCAGCAGTTTTGCAGCTTCTCTGATGAGGGAATCTCAGCCTTTGTGATCCTCATATCCCCAGCACCAATTCAGATTATAGTAGCCACAGGGGGCTGGTTGGTTCCAGGGGAACTGTGTGGTTCTCTAGGGCTTGGACATTCAGGGTGGGCTGCTTCCAGGTAAGAGGCGAGTGCAGCATGCCAAGGAGGCCCTCTGCACAAAGGAAACCAGAGCACCAGCCTGCCTCCATTCAGAGTCTCCTCTTCTTCCTCCCTGCTCCTGCTTATTGCTGTCAACTAGCCATGGCAGTTACCACATGAGGCCGGACTGACTGTCAAAAGGGACAGTTCAGCCAGGACACTTGAAGAGATTACCACTCCATCTGATGGTTTACCCACAATAATCAGGCTTCCATGGAGTGTGAGGCTCATACATCTTCTTTAACTATCAACCTACTAAAGGGTGTTTGGACTGTGAGCTCCCTACCCATTGGACTTTTCCAGGGCTGCTGATTTGACTACTCCTGCAGAGAAGGGCATACTATATCTACCTCATGGCTGGACGACTGCAGAATGACATTTGGCCTACTTGAGTGCCCCACTGGCAGCATGCCTCTCTCTGTCACATAGAGCATGAATTTACATGCACAAGAGGACAGGTATGTGAGTCTTATCCTATTCCCCCAGGATATAGGGTATAGGAAAAGGCTTCAATTGTGTCATTCTGTAGCATGGAACACAGATTTGTGAACTGATGTCCAGTGGGCTGTGAGACAGAAGTGAGAAGAAAATGTGGTGTGGGTCCAGGCAAAATGGCTTCCTTTTGAGTGGCCTGGTTGGGTGGAGGCTTTCTCCTACAAACACCTGCTGGCAGTGAGATCAACATTTAACAGCTCATTACATTTACTGATTCAATCGCATAGGGCTTGGATGACTCTTCACTTATAAATACCACACCTATTGACCTGGAGATCCCAATGTAATTCATACTATTGCAAGTGCACAGGGCTCAAGAAGGAGTCCAAATTTCAGAGACTTTAATCTCCTCTTTCCACTAGGAGGCAGAGAATCCGGCCACACGCGTAGTACACCACTGCTTCAGCCTACAAATAACCAGCCTTTGAGAAAACTACTGTACTAAAGCTATCTATACCCAAATTATTCATTCAGAACCTGAAAGTACCCACAAATAAAGCCAAAGATCCTTACCCAACAGGTGCTACAGCATGCCCCTAGGAGGGAGGAAGAAAAGTTCCATCTAAACAAAAGAAAATTAAAAAAGAAGTGACAGCCTCTCTAGATGAGGAATCAGTATAAGAACTCCAGCAAAATAAAAAAACAGAATGTAATGAACTCCCAAAGGATCACAACCTCTGAAAAACAGAAACTCGGCTCAAAGAAACTGGGAAAATAATTCATGAAATGAATGAAAAATTTACTAAAGAGAAGTTTATACTCATAAAAACAAAACAACTTCTAACAATGAAAAATTAACGAAGGAAATACAAAACACAGTGTAAAGTTTTAACAAGAACTAGACCAAGCAGAAGAAAGAATTTTAGAGCCTGAAGAAAAGTCTTTCAAAAATAAAAAAAATTCAATCAACAATAAAGAAAAAAGAATTAAAAGAAATGATGAAAGACTTCGAAAAATATGGGATTGCATAAAATTTTAAACATAAGAATCATAAATGTCCCTGAAGGAGAAAAAGGAAAAGCAAAAGGGTTGGAAAATGCATTTGGGGTGATAATTAAGGAAAATTAAACATTGAAATAAAAAATAAAAACTATTCAATGCTATTTAAACTTGTCTGAGAAATGTGATGCTTATTACATTTATTTATAATTTATTGAAGGTCAAACAAAGATATGCTAGGTACCGTATTAAGCACTTTTATATTTATCATATCCTTTTATCTTCACAACAAACCTATAAGATAAGCTCCATAAAAAATCCTTGTCTTACAGATTGTATAGCTGAAGATACAGGTTAATTAATTCGCCCTAGTCATTCAGATAGAAAAAACTAGCTTGAGAGATTCCCAAGTTCTTAATAGACCTGGAGCTCCAATCAGAGCAAATGGAGCCCATACTCTTAACAGCTGTACTATTCTAACTCTGATCAGTTTATGAAAATTAAGGAATATATTTTATGTATTAACTGGTCAGTTATTCAGTGGAATAAAACAGCATTTGAAACAATTGTCAAATGTCACAAAGAACAGTTGGAATAATACTGCTTGATAGGGTAAACAATGGTAAGATATTCCCTACCTCTTGCTCTGTCGGGTTATATATTTTCTTCCTTAAAAATTTCTTATTGCAGTGAATTAATTCATATATTAATGACTATCCTATGATGTTCTGACCATCTTATAATTTTACAGAAATCTTGCTTGAACCTGGACGGTTACGTGAAGAATACAGTGAATCCCTACTTAATCAACATCACCCTAGCAGCCAAAATGTGTAGCCAAGTGCTTTGCCAGGAGCAAGGTTTGTGCACAAGGAAAGACTGGAATTCAAGTGACTATCTTCACCTGAACCCAGAGAATTTTGCTATTCAAATTGATAAAAGTAGAAAGTACAGAATAGTTGGAAAACCCACACTTGATGACCTGCAGCAATTTTCTGAAAAATTTCAGTGCAGCTGTTATTCTAAGTTGAATTGTAAAGAGAGAGAAGAAATGAAAGACGTTAGTTCTATTAACGTGTGTGTTGCTGAAGATGTTTGTATCGATGTCTTTCTAAACTCAGAATCCAGTCATCATTCTCGGAAGCCAAGTGAATCTGGTGCGATTTCCCAGGATGGATCATCGTCCACACATTCTGCCATAATGATCTTTGCTAATATTTTATTTTTCATCATGAGTTCTTCTGCAGTGGATTTGTAATTCTACATGTTAGCTAAAATGAACAATATATCCATCTTAAAGTGTGATTTTTAAACCAATTAAATGCCTGAAAACAAGTCTCACTGAAAGATCTTTTTGCAAAGTTCCCTCCATACCTAGCAAACAGTGGTTTCCTTTCAACTTCACAAACACTGCAATCTTATATGAATGATACTTTCCTTTGCAGCTATTATAAATGCTTTTGAGTTACTGATTTGAGTCTCAAATGACTGTTGTATGAATGATATTTTCCTTTGCAGCTATTATAAATAGTATTGAGTTATTTATTTGGCTTTCAGATTGACCGTTGTTAGTGTACAGAAATGCTACCAACTTGTGTACATTAATTTAAATCCCAGGACTTTACTATATTTATTTTTCAACTCTAAGACTCCTTTGGAGGAGTCTTTCGGGTTTTCTAGACGTAAGATCATATCATTAGCAAATAAGAATGGTTCGACCTTCTCTCTTCCAATTTTGATGCCTTTTCTGGCTCTGGCTAGGACATGCAGTAATGTTGAATAGCAGTGGTGACAGTAGGCCTTGTCTTATTCCAGTTCTCAGAGGGAATGCTGTCAGTGTTTCTCTAGTGTGATGATGACTGTGGGTTTGTCCTGTATGACCTTTATAATTTTGAGGTATGTTTTTTGTATGCATTGTTTGTTGAGGGCTTTTATCATAAAGTGATGGTGGTTTTTATTGAGAGCTTTTTCTGCACTCACATGGCCTTTGTTTTTAATTCTGTTTGTATGGTGAATCACATTATTGATTTGCACATGTTTAAGCATCTTTGCATATCTGGGATGAAACTCACTGGATCATGGTGAATTATCTTATTGATGTGCTATGGATTCAGTTTGCTATTATTTGCTTGAGTATTTTTAATTATATTCATCAGGGATATTGTTCTACAGTTTTCTCTTTTTTGTTTGTTGTTTTTGTGTCTTTTTCTAACTTTGGTATCATGGTGAAATAAGCTTCATAGAATAACTTAGGAATGATTCTTTCTTTCTTTTTTTTTTTTTGGCCAGGGCTGGGTTTGAACCCACCACCTCCGGCATATGGGACCGGCACCCTACTCCTTGAGCCACAGGTGCCGCCCGATTCTTTCTTTCTTGACATTATACAATGATCTCAGTAGGATAGGTGCCAGTTCTTCAGGTAGAATTTGCTTGTGAATCTGTTTGTTCCTGGGCTACCTTAGGGGAGATGACAATATTTTTTTTTTATTATTACTGTTATATCTCCTTACTCATTACTGATTTGTTCAGGATTTCTATTTCTTCCTGATTCGAGTTTGGGAGCTTGTATGTGTCTAAAAATTTACCCATTTCCCCTAGATTTTCCAGCTAGTGTATGTAGAAGTTTTCGTAGTAGTCTTGGAAAATATTTTGTGTACCTGTGGTATCAGTTGTCTCCTTTTTCATTCCTGATTGATTTGAATCCTTTCTCTTCTATTTTTGGTTAATCAAGTTAGTGGTCTATTAATTTTTTTTACCTTTAAAAAAATTGACTATTCATTTCATTGATACTTTGAATTTTTTTGTTTTTGGTTTCCATTTCATACAGTTCTGCTCTGAAAAGCAAGAAGAAATAGTTATTAAGCTATTGGCATTATTCTAGGTAATGGGAAATGAAATTCTGAACTAGGGAAGTCTTACCGAGGGAGAGGACAGGATAGAATAAGAAATCAGTAATTGGCCAATCGGGTGTGAGAGGATCAAAGGAAAGAAGGAAACTAATGTGACACCAGGTTTCCTGTTAGGGAGATGTCATCAAGTCTGAGAGAAGAGCACAGGTGGAAGAGCCAGTTGCGGGCACTGTGTTTTGAGCATGTTGTATTTGGGATGCCTGAGGGGTATCTGGACAGTTTTTTCAAAAAGCATAGTGATTCAGAAGGTCACAGGAGAGACGAGGGCTATGTTTTAACAATGGATAATAATATAAAGACATAATATGTTCAATGGTTTAAGAACATGGTCTTTAAAGCCAGACTACCTGAGTTGGAGATCTGGGGCCATCATTTACTGACTGTGTGAGTGTGGGCAAGTTATATAACTTCTCAAAGGCTTCATTTTTTCATCTGTAGTGAGAATGAAAGTTGTGATGTATCTTTTAGATCAGTAGTTGGTATATAGTAAGCACTATATATTTGCTTGTTGTAATATTATTTTATTTTAGCTTTTATTTATGGAATGTTTGTCTAACCTAATCCTGTGCTAAGAACTAATGGGCAATTTCTCATTTAATTTTCATAGTACCCTGTGATGATTACACTGTTATTATCTGAAAAAACTGAGACTTTAGTCTGACCAACTTTCCCAAACTAGCCCACTGGGAAATAAGGGGAAGAGCCCAGAAGCAAACTCAGGTCTTAAGAAAAACAGGGATCTAATTCCTGAGAATGGACGAATCTACTTGGTGAACGTATATGAAGGGTGAGGAGCCAGGAATCACCAGTATTTCTCAGAGGGTGGGGTAGAGGGCAGAGAAAAACAACTAAAAATGTTCAGTGCAGGAGGCAGAGAGAGAAGCAGGTCAGCAAAGTCCATTGCATTTGTGACCCAGGAAGACAAGCATTTCCTTTTTAGTCTGTTCTTACAGGCTTTTCGCTTTCATTTCTCTTAGTGTTTTGAGATCGCATATTTGTTAAAAAGTATATTTTCATACTTCTGTATGTAAAAAAAATTAAGCAAAATAGTGAATCCTACACTAGAGGCATCACAATATACAGGGTGGCCATAAAGTTTATGTGCAATTTAAAATAGTTGACTACAAAGTAGTAGTCAACTGCATAATAGCTTTGATGTGTGATAAATATACTTAAAATTAGAACCCTAGAGTGGCCCACCTCCTTTCCTGAGGCAGCAGTAATAGGGTAATAAATTCTATCTGCTTCTGTGCACAGCTCAGTGTTTCCCCCAGGGTCCTTTAACCTGTAGTAAGTCTTTTTGTCTGAGGTCCCCTGGAATTTATTCCGCATCTATAAGTTTGACAGGGATGCTATAACAAAATACCAGAGACTGGGTGGACTGAACAACAGAAACAGAGTTTCTCATAAATCCTGAGGCTGGAAATCTGGAAACAAGGTGTTGGCAGAATTGGTTCCTGTTGAGGACCATGAAGAATGAATCTGTTTCAGGCCTCTCTCCTTGGCTTATACATGTCTGCCTTCTTATGATTTTTGCATGTTTTTATCTGTGCCCAAATTTCCTCCTTTTTAAAGAACACCAGTCATAACCTCATTTTATCTTTTTTTTTTTTTTTTGTAGAGACAGAGTCTCACATACTACCCTCAGGTAGAGTGCCGTGGCATCACACAGCTCACAGCAACCTCTAACTCTTGGGCTTACACGATTCTCTTGCCTCAGCCTCCCGAGCAGCTTGGGACTACAGGCGCCCGCCACAACGCCCGGCTAACCTCATTTTATCTTAATTACCTTGGTAAAGATCTTGTCTCCAAATAAGACCATTAAATATGAGGTAATGAGGTTCAAAAAGCTAAAAATAAGAATTTGGAAGGGTTACAATTCAGCCCCTAACAATCCTGTGAGTATAGAAAGCACACACATAGTGTTCCTTTCTATTCTGTTGAATACAGCAATTATCAACACAGAAGACTTCTATAACATAAGAGATGGGGTTTCTCCCCAACACAAAGTGAGCAAGCAATTCTGCATAAGACACCCATGGTGTTCTCTAATTCCCACACTATCTACCTGGAGATAGTGTCACAGTCTGCAGGGTGAAGTTTGAGCCCTCCAATTAGACCCCCTCTCACCCCCCCCCACCAATCACAAATCTGAATTTCTGGAACTTCTGACCAATTTGCTTCAAATTGATTCCTACAAAAGACTTCTTTGTGTTTGATTAATTTGCTGAAATGGCTCCCAGAACACAGGGGAACGCATTTAGTGGTTTATTATAAAGGATATTACAAATGATATGTATAAACAGATGCACAGGGTGAGATATGGGGGAAGAGGTGTTGGGCTCCCATGCTGTCTCTGAGCATACCACCCTCCAGGAACCTCTGTGTCCAGCTATCAAGAAGATCCCAAACCCTGTCTTCTTGGGCTTATGGAGATTTCTTTGGATAGGAATGATCAATATTTGTGTAGAAATACGACTTGTTAAGAAGATGATCAAAACCCAGCAAAGCCTGTCTGTTCATATATGCATATTTTGCCTTTCTGTACAACATTTCTTCCTCAGGACATGGGGCAGGACATCCTCTGGAATGAAGGTCTTATGGCCCACAGTGAGATTTATTCTTTGAGCAGGAGAAGTTCGAGAGAGAGAGAGAGATTCTGTTTTCTATCACACAGGCTATGGAAATTATAAGCCAAGAACCTTGGATGGATATAAGATGTTTATATCTATATGTAACGTATATATCTCATTAAGTTCATGAATTTGTCCTAGCCCGCCCTTCAAAGCACTTTTTCTAGGATGACTTTGTGAACTTAATTGTCATACCTTGTACGGTAACAGTTCTGCTGTCCATACCGGAAAATGAGTTCCTAAATTACATTAAAGGGTGGACTAGGCACTGGTGTCAGTGTGTAGCTTCCCAAGGGGGTCATACTGATATTCACTACTGAGGTATGTAGCACTGTTTCTAGGATGAGTTCATGAACTTAATTGTCAGACCTCTGTGTGTGTGTGTGTGTGTGTGTGTGTGTGTGTGTGTGTGTGTGTGTACCTGATATACTAATACCTATTGAAATTCAATGCTGAAATGTAATCATCCTCCTAGATGCTATGGGGAGAAGTCAGGTTACAAAAATGTCCCTTTCCTCAAGATAGATTTGTATCCTTTTTGGCATCCCAGAGACTTTAAGAATCTGATGAAAGAAAGAGGGGTGGCGCCTGTGGCTCAAGGAGTAGGGCACCGGTCCCATATGCTGAAGGTGGTGGGTTTAAACCCAGCCCTGGCCAAAAACCACAAAAAAATAAAATAAAAGATAAGAAAAAAATAAACACATAAAGCAGGGCGGCACCTGTGGCTCAGTGGGTAGGGCGCCAGCCCCATATACCAAGGGTGGCTGGTTCGAACCTGGCCTTAGCCAAACTGCAACAAAAACTAGCCAGGTGTTGTGGTGGGCGCCTGTCATCCCAGCTACACAGGAGTCTGAGGCAAGAGAATTGCCTAAGCCCAGGAGTTGGAGGTTGCTATGAGCTGTAATACCATGGCACTCTACCAAGGGCAATAAAGAGACTCTGTCTCTAAAAAAAAAAAAGAATCTGATGAAAGATAAATACAATTTTTCCTCCTAGAGATACTTATGTAATATAAGCAAAATTATATATAGAAGTTATTTTATTTCATTGGATCAAGATACTTTTTATAAAGAATCATGCCTTTTCCATCAGTTTTTGCATGTGTAATTAATTTTAGGCAATATTTCTAAAAACAGGGAGTAGGAAACTCATAATGTGCAAATAAAATTAGAAATAAAATTTCCTGAGGGAGGAGACAAGATGGCTGACTGAAGCCAGCTTTCCACAGAGGCTCCCGTTCAGAAGGAGAGTTAAAGGACAAAAATTCAGCAAGTAACCTGGTGGATTTGAGCTGCACTAAGAGAGAAGGTTGTAGAACGCACATCAACCCCGCTGAGGCGAGCTGCGACCACAAGGATACACAGAAAAGGTACAAAATCCATCACCAAGTGGACGGGAGTCCCCTCCCCCATGAGAATGGCTCAGAGCGCCCCACAAACAACCGGGCAGAGTTCAAAGGTCCTCCCACTACACTCCATGGGAGAGACCCTCTAACAACTGGACCTACCTCCCCTACTGGGGTGCCACTGCGTCCTCCTGCCAGGTATAAAACTGTATAAACTGTATATGGTCTCTACCTGGAATTCTGAGCTCCCAGCGCTCTCCTTCGCTTACACTGGGGTCTGGAGGCCAGTCCCGGTCGGTCGGCGGAGAGGGGACTGCACCAGAGTGGCAATTCCCTGAGGCACAGTGCGACAGCCGTCTTTTGGTGATAATACGGCCAGGCATAAAACTGTGTAAAGCTGTGTGTGTTCTCTGCCCGCAACCCCAGGCTTCCAGCGCTCCCCGCTCCCCTCTGCTCTCGCTCCAAGGTCTGGAGGCCTGTCCCCCAGGGGTCCAGACTCTTGGGCGATTGCTCGAGGGGTGTAGACAGTGCTGGGCTGCAGCCTGTCGGTGCAGACTCTGGGGTACGGAGCGGAGAGAGGACGACTGGCCGGAGGGGAGCTACACTGGAGCAACGGTTGCCTGAGCCATAAGGCAGCAGCCCTCTTTTGCTAGCAATACGGCTCACTACAGAATATTCTGAAGCCACACCCCCTGTCTCCCTGGGCAACCAGAGACTCTGAGTTTGCCTGAGGCAACATAAACTTGCAAACCAGGGAAACTCCCAGGGCGGGGCTGACCCAGAGGTCCGCTTTACTAAACCTAAGACGCACCTGGCCCTCAGGGGATCGTCAGCCTATAGACAATACAAGAGCAAAGACAAGCTGATTTGGAACTCAATTCAGCTTCTCTTCTGCAGGGGAACTGCAGAGTTGTTCTGTTCTGTTCTGTCAGTAACATTAATCAGGGGTGAGACTGGACCTGAGTGAAAACCCCTCAACCTTCATCTAGCGCCCGAGGTTGTCAGGCCTCACCTCCTCCTGCTGGAGAGAGGCAGAGCGCAGCGGCCTGGCAGACTTCCTTGTGATTCAGGCAGGTACAAACTCCTGGAGTACCGATTCACTACAGGCAACTGGGTCAGCCAACTGCAGGGCTATCAGTGACTGGGTGTGAAGTGGTGCAAGGTGGGGAAGGAGGCAGCAACCTTCCCAGACTGATTGATAGGCTGGGTGGCTTCTCCTGACTCCACGCAGCACTGGGGCAAGCCACACCAGAGTAGTCACCAGAACCCTGTGATCCAGTTCCCAGAGACCTCTTAAACTCTCTGACCCAAGACAGGTGCAGACTGAGACAATTGATTTTTTGGACATTTTTGAACTGAACCAATCACCTGAGGACAAATCAGGTGGTGCCCTAGGTGCACGGTGGTAGGAAGGTTTGATTTTTCTTTTCCAATTGTTTGCCAGTGGGGGGCAGGGTGACTTAATTGCTGATATTTCTCCACAGCTGAGACTTCAATCCAAAGTATCTGTTTCACTAGGGTGGAACAGAAACCAGCTGAAAACAAGGCAGAACCATTTAGCCCCACCACACCAGACAGGGCCCCAGTTTCTCAGGCCACAACACTGTATGGGCCCTCGACAAAGCCCCAGGGGAAAAAAATCAGAGGGAGTAAAACAACCATGGGGTGGAATCAGCGGAAAAACTCTGGTAACAGGAATAACCAGAATAGATCAATCCCCCCAAGGAAAGATATGGCAGATGCAATTGAAGATGCCTTTATAAACAACTGGCTGAGATGTCAGAAATCGAATTCAGAATTTGGATTGCAGACAAGATCAACAAAGTGGAATTAGGAATTCGAGGAGAAATTCAAAAGTTATCTCAAGAATTTAATGAATTTAAAGACAAAACCACCAAAGACTTAGACACACTGAAGCAAGAATTTGCAGCCCTCAAAGATAGGAAAAATACAGTAGAATCCCTCAGTAACAGAATGGAGCAAGCAGAAGAAAGGATTTCTGACATCGAAGATAAAGCCTTTGAACGCTCCCAAACTCTCAAAGAGGAAGAGAAATAGAGAGCAAAAATGGATTACTCACTCAGAGAGCTCTGGGATAATTCGAAGAAGACGAATATCTGAATCATAGGAGTTCCAGAAACAGATGCAGTGGCCTCGCTGGGCACAGAGGCCCTTCTGCATGAAATTATGAAAGAGAATTTTCCAGACATGCCTAGAGATTCTGAAATTCAGATAGCGGACAGCTTCAGAACCCCAGCACGACTCAACCCCAATAAGACATCCCCCAGGCATATCATAATTAACTTCACTAAAGTTAATATGAAGGAGAAAATCCTCAAAGCTGCCAGGAGAAAGAAAACCATTACCTTCAAAGGCAAGAATATTAGAATGACTGCAGATCTCTCTGCTGAAACTTTTCAAGCCAGAAGAGGGTGGTCACCGACTTTTAATCTCCTAAAGCAAAATAACTTTCAACCCCAGATCTTGTATCCAGCTAAACTGAGTTTCATTTATGATGGAGAAATTAAATACTTTAATGACATTCATATGTTGAAGAAATTTGCCATAACCAAACCAGCTCTTCAGGATATTCTCAGACCTATCCTCCATAATGACCAACCCAATCCTATACCACAAAAGTAAACTCACTCAGAAACTTCGGATCAAACTCCAATTTCCACACTGGCGAAAGGATTAAAAATGCCCACTGGACTTTTGAAAAACTCGATACCCAAAACTTCACCAGACTTATCAATATTCTCCATTAATGTGAACGGCTTAAACTGTCCTCTAAAGAGGCATAGGTTAGCTGACTGGATACAAAAACTCAGGCCAGATACCTGTTGCATACAAGAGTCACATCTTAACCTAAAAGACAAATACAGACTCAGGGTGAAAGGATGGTCGTCCATATTTCAGGCAAATGGTAATCAGAAAAAAGCAGGTGTTGCAATTTTATTTGCAGATACAATAGGCTTTACACCAACAAAAGGAAGGAAGGACAAGAACCGTCACTTCATATTTGTTAAGGGTAATACTCACTATGATGAGATCTCAATTATTAATATCCATGCACCCAACCAGAATGCACCTCAATTTATAAGAGAAACTCTAACAGACATGAGCAACTTGATTTCCTCCAGCTCCATAATCGTCGGAGATTTCAACACTCCTTTGGCAGTGTTGGATCGATCCTCCAACAAGAAGCTGAGCAAAGAAATCTTAGATTTAAACCTAACCATCCAACATTTGGATTTAGCAGACATCTACAGAACATTTCATCCCAACAAAACTGAATACCCATGGAACTTACTCCAAAATCGATCACATCCTAGGTCACAAGTCTAACCTCAGTAAATTTAAAGGAATAGAAATTATTCCATGCATCTTCTTGGACCACCACGGAATAAAACAAGCTGAGTAACAACAGGAATCTATATACTCATACAAAAACATGGAAGTTAAATAACCTTATGCTGAATGATAGCTGGGTCAGAGATGAGATTAAGAAAGAAATCGCCAATTTTTTGGAACAAAACAACAATGAAGACACGAACTATCAGAACCTCTGGCACACCGCAAAGGCAGTTCTAAGAGGGAAATTTATAGCACTGCAAGCCTTCCTCAAGAGAACGGAAAGAGAGGAAGTTAACTTAATGGGACATCTCAAGCAACTGGAAAAGGAAGAATATTCCAACCCCAAACCCAGTAGAAGAAAAGAAATAACCAAAATTAGAGCAGAATTAAATGAAATTGAAAACAAAAGAATTATACAACAGATCAATAAATCAAAAAGCTGGTTTTTCGAAAAGGTCAATAAAATAGATAAACCTTTGGCCAACCTAATCAGGAAAAAAAGAGTAAAATCTCTAATCTCATCAATCAGAAACAACAAAGACGAAATAACAACAGACTCCTCAGAAATCCAAAAAATCCTTAATGAATATTACAAGAAACTTTATTCTCAGAAATATGAAAATCTGAAGGAAATTGACCAATACTTGGAAGCACGTCACCTTCCAAGACTTAGCTAGAATCAAGTGGAAATGTTGAACAGGCCCATATCAAGTTCGGAAATAGAATCAACCATACAAAACCTCCCTAAAAAGAAAAGCCCAGGACCAGATGGTTTCACGTCTGAATTCTACCAAACCTTTAAAGAGGAATTAGTACCTATATTACTTAACCTGTTCCAAAAGGTAGAAAAAGAAGGAAGACTACCCAACACGTTCTATGAAGCAAACATCACCCTGATCCCCAAACCAGGGAAAGACCCAACAAGAAAAGAAAATTATAGACTGATATCACTAATGAATATAGATGCAAAAATATTCAACAAGATCCTAACAAACAGAATCCAGCAACACATCAAACAAATTATAGATCATGACCAAGTCGGTTTTATCCCAGGATCTCAAGGCTGGTTCAATATACGTAAATCTATAAATGTAATCCGGCACATAAACAAATTAAAAAACAAAGACCATATGATTCTCTCAATCGATGCAGAAAAAGCTTTTGATAATATCCAGCATCCCTTCATGATCAGAACACTTAAGAAAATTGGTATAGAAGGGACATTTCTTAAACTGATAGAGACCATCTACAGCAAACCCACAGCCAATATCATATTGAATGGAGTTAAATTGGAATCATTTCCACTCAGATCAGGAACCAGACGAGGCTGCCCATTGTCTCCATTGCTTTTTAACATTGTAATGGAAGTTTTAGCCAGTGCAATTAGGGAAGAAAAGGCGATCAAGGGTATCCATATAGGGTCAGAAGAGATCAAACTTTCATTCTTCGCGGATGATATGATAGTATATCTGGAAAACACTAGGGACTCTACTATAAAACTCTTAGAAGTGATCAAGGAATACAGCAGCGTCTCAGGTTACAAAATCAACATTCATAAATTGGTAGCCTTTATATATACCAACAACAGTCAAGTTGAAAAAACAGTTAAGGAGTCTATCCCATTCACAGTAGTGCCAAAAAATATGAAATATTTGGGAATTTATCTAACAAAGGATGTGAAAGATCTCTATAAAGAGAACTATGAAACTCTAAGAAAAGAAATAGCTGAAAATATTAACAAATGGAAAAACATACCATGCTCATGGCTGGGAAGAATCAATATAGTTAAAATGTCTATACTACCCAAAGCAATATATAATTTCAATGCAATCCCTATTAAAGCTCCACTGTCATACTTTAAAGATCTGGAAAAAACAATACTTCGTTTTATATGGAATCAGAAAAAACCTCGAATAGCCAAGACATTACTCAGAAATAAAAACAAAACAGGAGGAATTACGCTACCAGACCTCAGACTATACTACAAATCAATAGTGATCAAAACAGCATGGTATTGGCACAAAAACAGAGAGGTAGATGTCTGGAATAGAATAGAGAATCAAGAGATGAATCCAGCTACTTACCGTTATTTAATCTTTGACAAGCCAATTAAAAACATTCAGTGGGGAAAGATTCCCTATTTAACAAATGGTGCTGGGTGAACTGGCTGGCAACCTGTAAAAGACTGAAAGTGGACCCACACCTTTCACCATTAACTAAGATAGACTCTCACTGGATCAAAGATTTAAACTTAAGACATGAAACTATAAAAATACTAGAGGAGAGGGCAGGGAAAACCCTTGAAGAAATCGGGATGGGCGAGTATTTTATGAGGAGGACCCCCCGGGCAATTGAAGCAGCTTCAAAAATACACTACTGGGACTTGATCAAACTAAAAACCTTCTGCACAGCCAAGAACACAGTAAATAAAGCAAGCAAACAGCCCTCAGAATGGGAGAAGATATTTGCAGGTTATGTCTCCGACAAAGGTTTAATAACCAGAATCCACAGAGAACTCAAACGCATTAGCAAGAATAGAACAAGGGATCCCATCACAGGCTGGGCAAGGGATTTGAAGAGAAACTTCTCTGAAGAAGACAGGCGCACGGCCTTCAGACATATGAAAAAATGCTCATCATCTTTAATCATCAGAGAAATGCAAATCAAAACTACTTTGAGATACCATCTAACTCCAGTGAGACTAGCCTGTATCACAAAATCCCAAGACCAGAGATGTTGGCGCGGATGTGGAGAAAAGGGAACACTTTTGCACTGCTGGTGGGAATGCAAATTAATACATTCCTTTTGGAAAGAGATATAGAGAACACTTAGAGATCTAAAAATAGATCTGCCATTCAATCCTGTAATCCCTCTACTGGGCATATATCCAGAAGACCAAAAATCACGTCATAACAAAGATATTTGTACCAGAATGTTTATTGCAGCCCAATTCATAATTGCTAAGTCATGGAAGAAGCCCAGGTGCCCATTGATCCACGAATGGATTAATAAATTGTGGTATATGTACACCATGGAATATTATGCAGCCTTAAAGAAAGATAGAGACTTTACCTCTTTCATGTTTACATGGATGGAGCTGGAACATATTCTTCTTAGCAAAGTATCTCAAGAATGGAAGAGAAAGTACCCAATGTACTCAGCCCTACTATGAGACTAATTTAGGGTTTTCACATGAAAGCTATAACCCAGTTACAACCTAAGAATAGGTGGAAGGGGGAAAGGGAGGGGAGAGAGGGGGGAGGTGGGTAGAGGGAAGGGGATTGGTGGGATTACACCAGGGGTGCATCTTACAAGGGTATATGTGAAACTTGGTAAACGGTCTGTGAAGCTAGTGAATGATGCCCCATGATTATATCAATGTACACAGCTATGATTCAATAAAAAAAAATAAATAAATAAAATAAAACAGATTAAAAAAAAAGAAAGAAAGAAAATTTCCTTTTCCTAAATAAGTTTCAATGAAAGGGCATCTCTTTCTCTCTTGAGTGAGAAACTGAAATTAAAGAGTGACCTTTAACCTGGCAGCACGTGTACTTTTCTGCAGACTTTCTGTTTTGATGGTAACCCATACTAAAAAACAAGGCTCACATTCTCATGTTGTAGCTAACAGAATCAGTTTGTGTTCACAGATGACACAATTAACTTGTTAATAGGGAATCCCAAGATATTTAAAGACTATGTGAATTGGATTTATGTCTTTTCATTCCCATTGGCTTCACATCACAGAGTTTCATCATCAGCTGGCTGCATAATGAAGCTTCTAATTCTTCAATCACATGTCTCAAAATATTAATTTTTAAAAGTCAGTCATCATGGAATAGATCATTTTCCTTTTATAGAAGCAGTCCTTTAATGTGCTTCCTGTTATTCAAACCATACACTATCTTGTCCATTGAGGGGGTATACTGCTTTTTATTGTTAGCTTTGTTGCTATCTTAAGACTAGATGGCTGCATCGTGGCAGATCAAATTTTGGTAAATTTTTGCCTTTTGAACTCCAGCCTCCTTTTCTTGAAAAAGATGCATACTGATGTATTTTTAGAATAAACCATATGAGATGTTACTTCAGCATTTTTTGCTTCATGCTCCCTCTGTTAGCAGGGAGTTATCCTACAGAAAGCACTTAGGTGTTGGAGTTTTATCATACACAGTGGAAAGCAAAGGCAAAGGCTATTTGGTATTTTTTCATTCTTTTCTTTGACATTGTCAAACTTAAGCTAATCCTAAAGTAAACAAAGACATCATCATAATGGCAAGAGACATTTTCATTGTTTCTGCTGGTGAGAAGCTGTTCTGACCTAGCATGACAACAACTCATGAATACACATATAGTGCAGGTCTACAGGAATAGTACATAATAGATATCGAAATAATGCACCAAGATGATTTAGAAAATCAAATAAGAAATTACTGTTGTGTGTGTCTGTTTCTATGTGTGTATACGTGTGCACCCACATACACATTCACATGTCTGATTCAGACCTCCCTCTGACACTCTTTCATGAACATCAAGTTAAGAGCCTTGGTGTAAAGCAGTGAATAGTACCTTGACCCAGTCTGAAATCCAATGTGGTGACAAGGATTGACGTAAGCCCCATGATAATAGAAGCTCAGTTTATTGGTAGTTTTAGAAATGGCTTTTCAAGGACCCAGTTGTAGATATCATTTGAGCTGTAATTTCGAAGTTAAGTGGATGTTTATTAAGTTGAAGAAAGGAGAGAAAATATTCCAGACATAAAGTAAAAAGGTGCCACAACTTGGGAAATATGATGAATGTGGGTGACTCTATGTTGGAAACAGTCAAAAATTAAGGCAGAGCAAACCACTCAGACTTGAATTTTAACTGTGTTATTTATCTAGGTGACCTGGACAAATTATTTAATCTCCTTTGCCTTAGTTTCTTCATTTGTAATGTGGAAAAAACAGTTGGAGGTCAACTTGTATTAGAAATCTGTTGTTTTTCTAGATAGAATTTTTAAAATCTTTCCTTGTCCCAACAAATAGAAGAACACCTTGTTACCCAATTTGTACCCAGAACAGTACAACTCCAAAGCTAAAGCTAAATCTTATTACAGTGACAGTGTGTAACTGCTTAATTTCATATCATGAATAAAGAAGGATCAGCACCTACAGCTGAATTAGTAATACCTGAGATGGAATTCTAGTCCCAAGAATAGATTGATTTAAAAAATAAAATCAGAGGCTGGGCATGGTGGGTCACGCCTGTAATCCCACCACTCTGGGAGGCCAAGGTAGGTAGATTGACTGAGTGCACAGGTTCGAGACCAGCCTGAGCCAGAGCCGAGACCCCATCTCTAGAAATCGCCATGCATTGTGATGGGGCACCTGTAGTCACAGCTACTTGGGAGTCAGAGGCAAGAGAATTGCTTGAGCCTAAGAGTTTGAGGTTGCTGTGAGCTATGACGTTACAGCACTCTACAGAGGGTGACAGAACGAGACTATGTCTCAATAAATAAATAACCAGAGGAAACTTTCTCTAGCACTTTCTCTCCAAAATGTCAATATATGATACCATATTGCCTTCTGACTTAGTATCTGGGGGTGGTGGTAAGTACAGAAGCCTCTGAGAAGACCAGGCTGAGGTAGAGAGGAGATGTTGTTTAGGACCTTTGTCAAGTTGACCCACTCCAAATGCAACGCCAGTAACAAAGGTAGAGGAAATGGGGTCAGAGAGAGGAACTGAGGTAGAAGCTTGTTAGGAGAGATTTAGGAAAACCTTTATATTAAAAAGAGGAGAAGGATGAGGCAACATGGCCAAATGGAAACCTCCAGTGGTCCTTACTCTGTACAAACTCCAAGTTCAACAGCTACTCATGCAAGTAAACACCTTTAGAAGGACCAGAAATCAGACAAAAAATTTAAAGTAGTTGTCCTGAAGAAGCTCGATGAACTTCAAGACAACGCAGAGAAGGAATTAAGAAGCCTATCAGAGAAGGGTAACAAAGAGACTGACATAATAAAAAAAAGAAAAACCGGAGTTCTGGAACCTAAGAATTAAATTGACAATCTGAGCAATGCATCAGATTCTGTCAACACCAGAACTGACCAAGTAGAGAAAAAAGAATAAGGGAGCTTAAAAATAGGTTATTTGAAAATACACAGCCAGAAAAGAAAATGGGAGAGAAAAATGTATGTAGCGTATCTACAGAATCGGGCAAAGAGCTGCAAAAGGGAAAATCTAAGAGTTAGTGGTCTTACAGAGAAGGCAGAGAGAGATCTTCAACTGAAGTTGTAAACACTGGTGAATTAGTGACAACACAGTATTATTTGTTCTCTCGTGCCAGGCACAAGTATAGTATTCACTGATTACCAAGTTGTGACTTCTCAGGAAGTAGTATAAGTGTAGCATGAACTCTCTATATGTCCACCAAAAAAAAAAAATATCGTGTTTAACTTACATTTTCAAGGCTAGGGGATAACTATTTGAAAGTGACTACACTATCTTAGAAAGAATGCTTGGCATTTACCAAGTCATTTCTGAAACTTTCTCTATGAGAAGGCCTGGTAAAAAATCACATGAAGATGCATGAGGTTCAACTAAGAAAAATAACAATTGAATAGTCATAAACATAAGCTACTTGAATGTATGAAAAGTCATTATACACGGCTCACCGGATCTGTCGATGCTGCTGGTAGGAGCTTTCACTGCCATGGGAAGTCGTTGTTCCCAGTTGTCCTAGTATCAGGAAACATAAACTCAATGTGATCTTCAGAGAAGAGCGAGAAACCTGTCACCTATGCAAACTGTCGCCTCAAATGTTAACAAAACATGAGCATTGATCTGCTTTCTCAGCGTGATATTTATAAGATAAAAATTTTACTTCAGAAGGAAATTAAGAAATACATTTCTTTAGTGGAGTCTGTGTATCCTTCAATAAAAAAAATACTTTGTGATGCTAATGAGAGTCACAATCAGGAAGTATTTTTCAGTTACACGATAAATATGGCAAGGATATTCTTTATGAGTGGTACTGCCAGACTAAATTCTATGTTCCTAGACCAGTATCAAGTGTCCCCTTTTCAATACATAATCTCTTTTCATAGATTCCCAAGATCTACATCTAAAGGTACTTATTGGCCTTCAACTTAAGGAAAACCGAATTTTTTAGTAATGCTGGCACCCTCAGTCCTGACTAATTAATAATTAATCACAAGTAAGAGGAGATTTCTACACAAATTCAATACTGAGTTTGAACTTCCCTGTTCTATCTTTACATTGACACTTGACCCATGCATTGTTCAGGGGCACTGTCAGTGCCCATATGGATCCCCCAAGGTCCCTTGGGCTCTTTGTTGTGCGTCCCTTCCTCAGATTCTGTGTGCTTCTTTCTCTTCTCCATCCCCCCTATTAAATGTAATGTCTCCTTCCTCAGTAGAATGCAAGCTACATGAGAACAAAGCCTGTTACTGTGATTTATTACAATATCCTCCATGTCTAGAACAGTGCTTGGCATATAATTAATGATCCACTGTTTGTTAAATTGTTCAATCAATGTAACAAGTCAGTTTAGCGTTGCCTCCCACACCCCTGATTGGATCCCCTGTGCCATCAGGATAGAGGTGCCCACGCAATGCCTTTTTATAATAGTACATGCTTTCTTGGTTTTACCCCTTTTTGTCTTGCTTCTCCCATTCTCTTGAGTTATTTTCCTGAGAAAACATTTCTAACAAATCACATGAAACCTCATCTTTGTATTTGCTCCTACTGAAACTGACCTAAGTCCCATATATTCTCTAAATATTAAGAAACAAATTATAAAAAAGAAAGGACATTGACTTTTTCATGGAAATGATATCAAACAAAATACAAATTAGAAAAGCAAATTGGGAACACGTATAAAGTACTAATTTCCCCTAATCTGTAAAGAGTTCTTAAGCAAAACAAAATGACTCAAGTCTAACTTGGGAAAAGGTTATGAACAGAAAATTACAGCAAAGAAAACATGAATGGAACAACTTCTCTCAAAATATAATTATAATTACAGTGATAATAGAATATTATGTTCACATTACTCATACAGGCAAAAACTTCACAATGTATTATACTACTGGGTTAGCTACAGTGTAGGGAAATTAGCATTATAAATTTTGAAGGAAGTGTTATAATATCTCTTTAAGAATTAGCAAAATCTTTTTCACTTTAGAATGGACAGGACCTACCTTTGCTACCCTGATTGCTCTCTTTCCATTAATTCTTTTGGAATTCTGCAATATCACTCAGAAATTACTTACTTGTTTATTGTCCCGTTCCTTCTACTAGAACGCCGGCTGCAAGAGAACACACCCTGTTTTCTGCGTTTTGTTACAGTATCCCCCATGCCTAGAATGTAATTAATGGTCCACATCCCCTAACATTTGTTAAAGTGTTGAATTAATAAATTAAGCGTCTGGCATCTATGGTATAGTTTGAAATGTTCCAGTGATCCCACAACACCTCCTCAGTATCCTTTAAAAATGTGAAATTTTCACCTAGTCAATCAATAAAAACAAATGAGGGAGTCCAGTCTAAATGCACAAATATATAGTAATACTTAAGTACACGTATGTTCTTATAAAAGTATAGATATGTAATAGAAACTCCTACAGCATAAAAACCTAAATGGAAGTAAATTAGCGAAAGAACAGGAGCAAGAGAGAAGTACGTTAGAAGTGAGTCTATGGGACAGGAATTTAACGCATTGCTAAAGAGTAGATGCCACCTTGGCTGTAGCGTTGGGAACCTTCCTGTGGGTTGTAGAAACCATGGCCAGGGGGTATTCCTACAGAGGACGAAGAAGAAGGTGGAATCAAACCAACAGAAGACCTACAGTGTACACCAGAACACGTCAAGCAGACCCAAGAACGCCAGGCCACTGAGGACACGTGAAGGCATCAGAGGAGACCGGGAACAAGGAGGGCTTCGGGGCAGGTGCCTGTCCCGCGAGCCCTGGAGCGCATGCGCGGGAGGAATTGTGGGAAACCGCCGCCGCGGTCCTTCTGGGGAGCGGAGGTGATTGAGGACTGGCCGGCCTATGCTGACCTGTGACTAAAGTAATGCGAGGTCTCTGACTTTAGGATTGTTAGGAATGTGCAATGGGGTGGTGCGAGGTGGGGAAGAGTCTGCCGCTCTGGAAGCAGCCTAGGTCTGGCTCAGTTGGGGCCAGGGCCGCACTTGGCCGTGGGCAGGGCGCTCCAAGAGAGCGAGGGCTCCAGGGCACCGTTGGCTTTTAGCCGAACCTCCGGATTGGGATCTTGGTTCCAGCACACCTCTTTGGCACTTTCTAGAGTTTTCTGTCCTTTAGATTCTAGACTTTATTCTCAAACCTTGCAGATAGCCAGAAACAACCCAGAAGCCAGCGTTTGGGTGGAAGGAATGGCTGGAGCTGAAGAACCCACGTGGCCTCACTCCATCTGGTTTATTTTCCTCACCTGAACTGCTGAGCTGAGACCACCGGGAGCTTTGCCAATGGATCAGATGTGGTTCTGAAACCTGTATCCAGGGGATGAGGCTGGAATTTGCTTGCTCTGAGGTAAAAGCTCTTAAGTGGTATCTGTAAAGTGGGGACAATACTTGTGCCAACCTCAAGGGGTTAGAATTAGATGAGTCAATATATGTAGAGTACCTAAAAGCAAGAGAAAAGGAGTAGGAAAGAAGGGAAAGTAGAAATGTTTGTCACTATTCAGCTCGCCTAGATTTAGGACTGAGTCTAGACTCAAGCTTTTGAGTTTGAACCTTTGTTCAGGTTCCTCACTATGCTTCATAGCCCAACATTTCTATGCCAGTACTAATGAACTCAGACTTCGCACGTTAATTATTGTGTTTTTCTGAGGAAGTTTTATAACACATGTGGCCTTCAGTTAATCACTGTTGGCAGTTATAATAAGGTGCTATACATCACCAGGAGGTATGACACCCCATAAATATTCAAAGTTATCTCTAATTTAAGTAAAATGTTTATTTCTTTATTTAAAGGTCTTATGTTCTTCATTCTCATAATATGGCAAGTTTTAAATAGGAAGAGAGCACGTCCATTTTCCTGAGTAAAACTTGAGTAAAGTAAGTATATGAAACATAACTTAATTACCAGTCTAACATCTCTAATCATTTGGAGTAAATAATTCTTGAGTTAGAAAATTTTAAGATATAAAGCAACCATTTTATAATAGTCATCTAAACCAAAAACAGGCAAATGGTTTTAAGGAAAGAAAAGTAGTGTGTAGTAAAGTGGGGAGGGGTACTTAAATGCATACCTTTGAAGATATTTAGATGATGAGCCTTAATTCTTTTTTAAAAAGTGATGTCAATTGTAACTGTGAAGTATGATGGCTTATTATACAAATATAAAGATTTTTCTCATCCACACACTGTACGAGATAATGAAAACATGCAGTATTCCTTCTCTAGAATATGTTTTGTGTTCGTTTCATATTTTTATTTGTAATGATAGTGACTTTCCACTAGATGGTAGGTGGGTAAAGAGCAAGAACCTTACAATTAGTTCAGACTGGATTTTCTAGCTTTGGGCTGGTGGGAAATTACTAAATTTTTTCATAATGTTTATATCCTCATTTGAGAAATGAGCATGATAGTTTTTACTGCAAGTATTGCTGTATTATTTAAATGTCATAATTGTTTACTGAAAATACATTGATGACTTCATAATCAAGTTTTGATTGTCTGATTTTAGAGATATGGTAGAAATTGTTTTCCTGGCAACACTCTCAATAAAATGATAATGAAAGATATACTGTGTTTATTTTAACATGTAAAATTGTAACAAATATCACATATTTGGTTAAAAGAGGTATGTTATTAATACATGTTATTTATAGCTTGGATTTTTGAAATTATAGTTATTGCATGTTAAGAATTAAAAGCAAATGACAAGCTGCACACAACTGAGTAATAGCAATATTTTTTTGTCAACCATGAATGTTAAATGGTTAAGATACTACTAATAGATGTAACCTTAGAACACTCAATGCTCTGTCATGTTTATACTGAGCATGTGTCTTTTGAAGTTTCTTAACACTTTGAAATTAGCTTACTGTCTGTCTTCTCTGAGTATTTTATTTTGTTTTTAAGCAGAAGAGTAAGTCTTGTCCCCATTCTCCAACCTCATACTTGGTCCATAGACTTATAAAATTTGATGCCAAACAGCCTTCATGCCTAATAAATATTCCTGGGTATTTTCACAGATAATTTCCCAGAGCCTCTCAGAGTTCCTTTCTTTCCTGTGTCTTTTGCTAGTTGGTGAGTTTCAGGGACACTCTCATTTTGTCATCAACAAGCCAGACGCTGCTCTTCTGTTGCTCTGCCCCTGAGTTCCTGTTCTATCTCCTGTGAGAATCCTAGAGTGCTCCAATTTTCCTGATTTTGGTGAGAAGACAATCACAACTGTCTGGTCTTCTCATCCCTAAGAGTAAATGTGCCTTGATTTTTAAGGAGTAATGTAGAGGGACAGAGAGACCCGTGAATATTAATGGATCTCTGTAATGCCATTAGAAAGTTGAAGTTGTAGATAATTTTTTTTTTTTGTAGAGACAGAGTCTCACTTTACCGCCTTCAGTAGAGTGCCATGATGTCATAGGACTCACAGCAACCTCCAGCTCTTGGGCTTCCGTGATTCTCCTGCCTCAGCCTCCCGAGCAGCTGGGATTATAGGAGCCTGCCACAACGCCCGGCTATTTTTTGGTTGCAGTTCAGCCGGGGCTGGGTTGAACCCGCCACCCTCGGTATATGGGGCGGGCGCCCTACTCACTGAGCCACAGGATAATTTTCTTTTTTTCTGGATAGCATTTGTCATTCATTTCTGATATTTGGTATATTCTAGATATACTCTTTATTTTGATGATAGCAATAACAGCAATAATGGCCATAATGATGACTTATATCTTGTGATGTATCAAACATGCCAAGTAAGTGGGTTTGACTTTGATACTAAGAAACAAACTTGTTAACCCTTACAGCCTTGATGTTTGGTAACTACTCTTCCTTCTCATTTATGAAATAGAAGCACAACAAATCCTTTTTGACCAGACTGATTTGTAACCACTAAACAGTGTTTTAAAAAAGTCTGTATTCTATATTAACAAAGTAAATGCTGGCCAGGTGCGGTGGCTCTTGCTTATGTTCTAGCACTTTGGAAGGCAGAGGAAGAAGGATTGCTTGAGGCTAGGAGTGTGAAAGAGAGAGAAAGAGGAAGAGAAAGATCTCATCCCTACCAATAAAAAAGAAAAAATTAGTCAGGATTGGTGGCCCATGCCTGTAGTTCCTCTTACTTAGGGGGCTGAGGCAGGAGGATCACTTAAGTCCAGGAGTTTGAAGTTGCAGTATGCTATGATGACACCACTGTACTCAAGCTCAGGCCACAGAGTGACACTCTTTCTCAATAATAATAATTATTGTTAGAGTGGCACCGTTACTCCAAAATAACAACAACAACAACAATAATAATAATGATGTAAATGCCATTTACTTATATGTCACTTACTTATTCTACTAATCCAGTTTACAAAACTGAAAACTCTTCAGAAAAGACACAGGTTACAAATCAGAAAAATATTTCGACTGGGCTGAGGGAAGGAATCTTAAAATCTGACCTTGAATAATGGAGTGTTTCCTTAGTGAACTCCATGACAAAAATGCAGAGATGCAGTTTAATGAAATATACGCTAAAGCTTGAGTCAGTGTGTCTGTCCTGACGAGACAGTCCTGACGAGACAGTCCTGATTCAGGGAGACTTCCTTGTGTCCGTCCCTTCTCAGAAGCACAGTGTGGGGTGACACCAGGAATGAGGCACAGCACCTTCATCAGACTTGGCTCCACTGCAGTAGGAATTTGCTGAGTATTTCAATTTCATGTTTTTTTTTTTAAATTTTTATTTTTTTAAGAGACAGGATTCTTAACTCTGTTGCCCAGGCTGGATTTCGTCTCCTTAGCTGAAGTAGCCTTCTTGTTTCAGCTCCCAGGTAGCTGAGATTATTGACTCTTGCTATCACCCCCAGCTGGTAGAGTATTTCATTTCCATCAGAACCATATCTTAAGGGCTCACATATTTCGATTGCTTTTTTTTATTTCTTAGGGAAGTTTGAATGCTAATACATCTGTGAATCATTAAGTAGTTTTGGGCTCGGTATGTTTTTCACTACCTTTCATACAGAAGGGGGTATACGCAAGGGACAATATTATTAATAATAATAATAGAATTGATATCTATTGGGTACTTTCTGTGTACCAGGTGTAAGAGCTAAAAAAAATGCCTTCCCTGGTTTGTGTTCTGTGGCTGGAGCCTATGCATTGACATAGCATAGATTCAAAGGAGAAAAGAATATGAATTTTTAAATATTTTTACAGGCACATGGAAGCCTTTATATGACAAATGAATTCCCTAAGAAACATTTATGACCAAGACCTTATGTACTTTTTTGACAAATGGTAGAAGTTACTACACAAAGGAAAAGTGGTTTAAGTTTTTAGGGGAAGTGATCTTTGGAAAAGTGACTAGGAAAATACATGGGAAAATCTGACAGTTGGGATTATTTTGGTAAGTTTGTACTGATCCCTTTCAGCATTGACTCCAAGTCCCCAAAGATAAGAATGTTCTTCTTTTCCTGATACAGGGAGGGAAACTTTCACATGGGAAATTTTATGTCTTGCTTCAGGCAGAAAGATGGCAGTCGGAGAGCCCTTCCTAAAGCTGCTGTTAATCAATCGTTTTTAGCTAAAAATAGTATGCCAACGTGGCATGTTTGGGGGTGGAATATTTGTGAATACCCTTTTTTCCTTGTCTGAAATTTCATTGTAAGTTTCTCCTGCTAGAAGCTGAATTGGTGGCGGTGGAGAAAAGAATCAGTTTGATAGATCAGTAGTAAAAAATCATGAAAGGGAAAGAAGAATGTACATATTTTTCCGTGTATAATGTGCTTCCCTGTGTAATGTTCTCCCACATTTTTGGCCAAAACATTCAGGAAAAAAACTCCTTTTAATTCTATAAGGGAGGGCAGAAGTGGCCATACAATGGCATCTCCTTCTCTCATGAGAGGCGGGAGGGGCAGAGCCAGATACTGCAGAGATGCTGGGAGCAAACCCAGGTGGCAGGTGAGCGTGCTTACATGACCTGAGCACCTGCCTCGCCCTCGGCCCCTCCTGGCCCACGTTGGTCCCCACATCTTCTCATTTTCTATTTTTGCCCATGTCTGTTGGTAAGAACTTGGCCATAGCCACTCTGCTGTGAACCCAGGAAGGCTTGCTTCCCAGGAAGCTGGTGTGAAGACCCTAGGCTGGCCTTGCCTGCCCTTGCCTCCTGACAGTACATCCTTGCACTTTCTGGACTGCCTCTTTCTATTCTGAGGCTCCTGGGACACCATGATGAGGAGAAAGATTCCTGAGGGGGCACCAAGAGGGGATGGTTGGGGAAGGTCAGGCACTCAGGTCATCCGGACCAATCTCGCCTGCTGCCTGAGTTTGATCCTGCCTTTTCCGCAGCAGCTGGCTCCGAACTTCATGCCTCTGGAGAGAGAAGCAGGTGCCACTCCATGGCCACTTCCACTCTCCTTTTGCTGAAGTCCCAATGCTAACTGTCATGGCTACAAGTGGCATGCCCATTTCCAGAATGGCAGTGGTGCCCAGCATGACCAACCGGGTGGGCGGGAGGATTCTACACCTATGGTGCCTGCCTAGTGAGGTGTGCTCAGGGAGGACAGTACCGTGGAGGGGGCACGATTACTGTATTCAAGAGTGTTATTATGTATACAGATAGTGCTATGACTTTCTAGAGTTATGTTTCTAAATAGAAGAATTAAAGACATTTATAGAGATATGGAATTCGTATTACCCATTTATAGGGCATATCTTTATTTTCCCTAACAAATTTGGATAAAGTATGTGCATTATACAAAGCAAAATGTGGGGTATATTAAAATGAAGATAAATAAACAGAAAAAGACATATCTAAACACATTTCTCCATATCCCATTCAGCTAATCTCCCACCTTGGAGAATAGGTCAGTCTAATAAAGTGGTTGAGCCTCATTTGTCTTACGTAGAGGGTTAATCTTCTCTGTTGAAAGGTATAAAAGAGACACTATTTGTTCCATCTTATTCACATGGAATCAGCATTTTTCATCAGCAATTGTACAAGCTTCTTGTTTGGCAGTCCTGTGTGAAGGGTGTGGTGATTTTGGAGTACAACACAAACTGAACTGGTAAGTCCTAATTAGACTGCTTCCATTATTTCTATAATGATATTAGACTCTTGTTCTATTACCTGGAAAAGATTTAGGATCACCCTTTCTAAGTCATAAGTTCCAAAACTTGGTAATAAAGTCCTTGCCACTGAAAAGAAGTTGGGATAGCAGCACACAGCAGGTTTCCTATGCAGTGGCATCACATATGTTTATGTGGCATGACCTTTTAAAGGTAAAGCCTAAGTTTGTAATTTGCTAGCATTTAAGATGGAATGAAGGAGCCAGTATCTCAGTGCACATTTCCCAGACCATTCTGGTAGGATTTTTTTTTTATTATGATACCTTGTTGCTATGTAAAATGAAAAGACCAGTGTTGTTCATGGACAAGATCAGAGTGGAGCAGCCCTTCCCCGGGTCCAGTGTGTCTCACAATGTTTATTATTGGTCACATGGGCATCTGCACATCTCCATGTTCATATGCTGCTGTTGGTTTGTACGCCACAACGCCCAGCTATTTTTTGGTTGTAGTTTGGCTGGGGCTGGGTTTGAACCCATCACCCTCGGTATATGGGGCCGGTGCCTTACGGACTGAGCCACAGGCGCCGCCCCCTGTTTTTCTTTTTCTTATGGAAATGTGGTATATACTTGACCCTGGCATATATGTTTTACTAAACTTTTTTTTTTTTTTGTGAGCAGCAAATTCAAAGCTAAAGTTTTATTGATTCACGTGATTCCTCCTTGGTAACATGTGCTGAGAAGTGGTGAGCAGCTCTTTATCTTTTTCTTATTTGTCTCTAGCTACTTTCTTTCCTTTTTTTTTTTTATTAAATCATAGCTGTGTACATTAATGTGATCATGGGGCACCATACACTGGTTTTATAGACCGTTTGACACATTTTCATCACACTGGTTAACATAGCCTTCCTAGTAAATGTAGAATGTAAATGTCTTAACACAGTAACAGACAAGGCTTTTTAAAAGGGAAGTTGTCGGTATTGGGGCTCGTAACAGAGAAAATGTCCTTAAAAAGGATAAAAGTGTTTAATGTCTCTTCAAAAACCTTTTTTGAGAACTAAAGCCTAACCCTCTGCCTTAGTCCAGTGGTTGAGAGGGACGGGGGTGGGGGGAGTGCTATTTGTTCTTTGTGCCCAGAAGATGAGATGAACCCAGGTTGAGGTCATGAGATTGTCTTAGTTGAAGATCAGATGAATCTGGGTGGAAGTCACAAGATTGTCATTTTAGATATATGTGTCACCAGTCTCCAGCTCCCATGAACAGACAGAAGACTCCAAAAGATAAAATGTAAAAGGTTAAAAGCAAAGGTGAGAAGGAGAGAGAGAAAAGCCATTGTGAAGACAATGACGTATGTGTCTAGTACTGCTGTGTGGCATAAATATGTTCTGATCTTGTACTATGTCATGTCATTAGCTAGAGAGAATCAGGAGCAAGACATTTTATTGCTTAAGGATTCATAGTTTTGTTTTCACAATATGCACATTTTTTCTTCCTTCCTTCCTTCCTTCCTTTCTTTTTTTTTTTTTTTTTTAAGAGATGAGAGTTTCTATATTTTTCCCAGAAGGTAGTTCAGTGGCTGGCTGTTCACTGTGAGATGTTGGCAACGACAGCCTCACACTCCTGGGCTCAAGTGATTCTCTGGACTCAGCTTCCCAGATAACTGGGAGTGTACCATCATGTTCAGCTTTTCAAAATGTGCATTTTTTTCACCTGTGAACTTGGGTAAAGAAATAAACTTGTGCATTCTTAAAGTACATGTTCTTTTAAAAACATAGATAATAAACTACTTAAAACTCTGACAAGATTTTTGACCCTATCATCTTTCCTAAAGAAAAATTCAGTCTTCATGTAATTACTCCAACTAAAGGTCTGGTATCTCTATAAGCTTGAGGTATCTTAATTATGTAAAAGGAAAAAATACTAGTTTATCTCTTAAAGGTGAGCTCAAGTATTTTTATTTAGTGGTATTTACTTTCAGCATTGGTTAATGTGCTTAGCTATATTTGATGAGACTGGGTCCTCTTTACCTTTGGACAAAGGAAATTTATAAATGGGTGGCTTCTCTTGTGTTTGACTGTTATGGTCACTTGGATCTTTATTATAATACCATATGTGGAAGATTTAGTAACTATGGCTTTGGCAAAGCAGAGAAATAAAAGTTCAAAGTTGTCTGATCAAAGGAAGAGGAACACCAGTTATTGCTGATAGAAAGCCAATGGCAGAATCACAGCCCATGTTATGGCTATTATAATTTTGTGAACTTGTGGGGCACAATTGTGAGAAAGACTTTAGCTAACAAATGCAATGAGTGTAATCTGGTTCTCTGTACCCTCAATGAATCTCTAACAATAAAAAGTTCATATAAAATAAAGAAATGTGAACCCTCCCCAAATAGTAATTTTGTGAACTTCTTTATACAATGCACCAGTAGCAATAGAGGTGTCTGTTATTCTTCTTAAACTTTGATTTGACTTAGTAGTAAGCCCCTTTGCCTATTAGTGCAGGCCGCTGAGCCACTGTAATTACAGAAGAACTGGATTGGATCTAGGTTTATGATGGAGGGATGCTGGGCTGACATCTTGTTCGAACACCTTGATTTTAAAGTGTCATAATTGGCCATAATTTTTAGTTGCTGAAATTCAAAGTACATCAACTTTATGTTTTTAATTAATACTAATTTAGCATGCACAAGAGGAGAGACTGACAAAGATTCTCTCCTCCTTGAGAATAAAACCAAACCACTTTTTAAAGGCTCATCTGTGTATTCTCATCTGTTTAGTGATCTCAAATCTTGTGCTTTTTCATCTTTCCTTTTAGAGTCTGGCTATAGCGAGAATCTCTTATCCTTCATATCAAAGTGTCACCATTGGTTATGAATTATGAGCTTGTTGAAATTCAAAGTATAAGTTCATACATTTAATTCACCAATTAACTCATTTAGTGAGTTCCAATTAAATGGCTTTGAAACCTCAAGCTGTTGTCCTGGGTAGAGTGCTGTGGCATCACAGCTCACAGCAACCTCCAACTCCTGGGCTCAAGTGATTCTTCTAGGCGCCTATCACAACGCTCGGCTAATTTTTGGTTGCAGCCGTTGTTGTTTTGGCAGGCCTAGGATGGATTCGAACCCACCAGCTCAGATGTATGTGGCTGGCACCTTAGCCATTTGAGCCACAGGCACCAAGCCCCCAGACTGTCTTGTTAAGGAACAATTACTACTTCCCCAGGCTTCTTTTGCACTCTACCTGGGCATTCAGTGACTAATACATATTTTCCCTACACACACACACAAAAAAAAATGGCTCTGAAAGTTGAACAATAACTTCATATTATAATTAAAGGTATACTATATACATTCAGTGAACTCTGAGGCCTACAAAGATACTTTGGACATGAAATATGATTCCATTTTTCCCAAGAGTAATCCTCTTCCGAGAATAAGATGAATTACCTTCTTCTTATTTTTTTGGTGTAAAAAGTTTTTTTTTTTTTAATTATGGCATTAAGCAAAATTAATAAATTTTTATTCAGGGAATTTCACATGTGATTCTCCTGTTATCCATCTCAAAGGCTGGAGTCACTGAAGATTTACCTTCAAGACAGCCCTTTTTAATAGAACAGATCCTCAATCCACAGCTGTCCTGTTAGCCCAAAAGTTGCTTGCCATTATTCTTTTTATTTTCACGTCTTTGATGAAAACTCAAAATTCCCCACTTTTTAGAATAGCTCCATCTGCCTGGTTCTCAGTTTGACACCTCCTGGAAAAACGAATGTATTCAAATCATACTGGCTCCTAAAGCCATCATATTCAAGACCAGTACAGATTAGTGGGTTATGACAACACCTAAGGTAAAGACAAATTAATTAGGTCTTTCATACTTTTACCAATTTTCTTGAAGTTCTTTCCCACAGACCTAACAAATAGTCCTGCGAGTAAAGCGCCACAATGTCACTCTATGAGGCGTTTCCAATGATGTGTGGCTACAGAAAGCCCCATCAGGATAGACCTCAACTACTTTCTTATTGTTAATAAAATATCCTTAGTATTAACCCATTATGCATTTTTAAAATCCAAAGTATTAATATTTTACACAACACGTCAATGTGATTTCCTTAAGGATTCAACATTTAGAATTCATCTTTAATTTCATCTGTGTTTTTCTAGCTTCTTAGATATATTATTTCTTAATTACATCATGCTACAGTAGGACAAATTTACTGCATGAAATGGATGCGTGTGAATTATATCTTATGTTCCACCACAGCAATTAGACAAAATTTGATTTGGGGAACTGCTCCTAAGGGATTTCATTATGTATTTGCTTCTTTTTCTCTTTTACCCTCGCCCCTCCCCATCTTTAAGAAATATTTTCTTATAATTACAAATATCAAACATGAACTTCTTTGTCATTATGAAAATAGTAAATATGATTCATGTTATTAACTAAAGGGAATTTACTTTTATTTTTAGTCAATGTTGCACTTTCTTGAAAATAATACCTTAAGGTTTATTCTTCATCTGTATTACATTCCAGAAGTATGTTATTAATTTAAAAAAATGCTTAGCAATGGGGACTTATTTGACCAACAAACTCCCCAACTCATTTTAAATGCTAATAAAAGAAATTATAGCACAGGCTTAGTCACTCACATCTATAATCATAGCCCTTTGGGAGATCAAGGTGGGAAGATCGCTTGAAGCCAGGAGTTTGAGAGCAGCTTGGGCTATAGCTAGACTCTGGGTAGAAAAAGTTTACAAGAATTAGCTGGGTATGGTGGCAGGGGCCTCTAGTCCCCATTACTTGGGAGGTTGAGGTTGGAGTATTGCTTGAGCCCAGAAGTATTAGGTTGCAGTGAACTATGATGACACTGCACTGTATCTTGAGCAACAGAGAAAAAAAAATTATAACATTCTTTTTTATTTTATTGAAAACTGGTTTTTTTTTTCTTCTTCCTCCTCCTCCTTTTCTTCATCTTCCTTTCCCACTTTTTTTCCTGGCAACTTCATCAGGACCCTTTGTGCCATCAAACTTTCCTGTAGACTTGCAGTCAGCAACATTCTTATAACTTCTCCTTTAGCTTTGCTGCATTAGTGAATGTAAGGCTGCCACTTAGGTTATTCCACGTCTCACCCAGTTTTGATGGCCGCATGTCCAGTGGAGATGGCAGGGTTTGTGGATTTGATCTTGGGGTATAATTCTGAACAGAACAGGAAGAATCCAGATGGTGGCTTTTTGACTGCACTGGGGTCCTTCTTCTTCTTTCTCTCCTTAGCAGGTTCATAATCCTTCATTTCCTAATCATAGCAGACTTTATCTGCCTTTGCCATTTCATCAAATGTCTTTCCCAGACATCGCCTTCCACCTCTCAGAGCACTTCTTGGAAAATTCTGCAAAATTGACTGGGATCTCTGGTTTGAGACCAATTGACTGGGACTTCTGTATTTTTCTGCTTATATTCTACTCTGCACAGCTGCACAAAGAAGGCAGAGGAGACCTTTTCCCCTTTGGTTTTTTGGAGTCACCTTCAGCCATCTTAATGGCATTGTTCACTAGTCTGGGCAATGCAGGGCACGACTCCCTCAGCCTCATGCTAACTGCCTTGGTGAGAGCTGCCTCAAGTTATGGCATCTTACATTAATTTACCATCCTTGCTAATCAGACACTTGAATTTGCTGGGATTAAAATACTGAACACATACACATACGAACACACAATCCTGAACAGGAGCACTCATAGATTTCCCTACCCCATCACACAGTAACTTCTCAAAAGATTAAGTTTGTCTCTAATTGCCTGGGAAAAGGGCTATCTTTCTGAAAGATGTAAACAGTGGCACCCAGAGACAGGCTATAGAGATGTTCAGGCCAGATTTATTGAAAGGGGAGGGTGAAGGACCTGGGCAAAGATGGAGTCTTGGGGGGCAGTTAGAGACCACTTTTGTATGAGGCCTTGGGTGTGGGCATATTCCACAGGTTGCCTCTCAGGTCAGGGTTTTGGGCTTTTGAACTTATGGGGGGTGGGCTAGCCAGATCCTTTGTGTCTTTGTCTTAGGAGGGGAGGAAAAGGCGGGGGAGGGGGAAAGTACCACTTTGCACTTTGTGTGTGACCACTTCTTCACCCAGCACTGCAAAGCAAACAGGTTGGAGCAACTTCTGACCTAATGACATCTTAGAGGAAAACTTTTCAATTTTTACTTCAAAATTAAGTTGGCTTTTACTCTTTCTACTACATAGTCTAGTAGGCAAAGTTAGGTATGACTTTATCAGTGGAAAAGAAGCCAAACTCTGTAAAATAAAAAGGTTTATTCTGAGCCCAATTTGAGGACCATGGCCTGGAGCCACACCCAAGAAGTCTTGAGCAAGTGAACTATAATCCACTGTGGTTGGGTTATAGTTCGTTTTTAGACATTTCAGGGAGCTAGGAATTATACTAAAGTCCTAAATCAATATATGGAAGGCCTACATTGGTTTGGCCCAGAAAGGTGGGACATCTCAAAGTGTGTGTGTGGTCTTGTTAGGGTTATAGGTGGATTTAAAGACACTCTGATTTGTAATTGTGAAAGAAAGAAAACTGTCTAAAGCAGCAGTTCTCAACCTGTGGGTTGCGACCTACAGGAACTGTATTAAAGGGCTGTAGCATTTGGAAGGTTGAGAACCTCTGGTCTAAAGGGTTGGAATATTTTAATATTTGAAGCTAAGGAAGTCTGTTAATCAGAGATAAGCCGCCAGACATAAACCTAGACTCAAGTGATTTATTATATAAATTGAGGACCTGTGGTTTTCTCTTGTATAGCCTTAGTTCACAAAGAGTATCTGTAAGAAAGGAGAGGAGAATGAAGGCTTGTCTAACCTTCCTTCTCATGGGGAACAGCTCAGATGTAGAGTAGCCCTTTGGCCAAAGGGGTCCATTAAGTAAGGGGACGGGGGCTTAATATTTATTTTAGTTCATAACTTTGTAAAGAAGGATTAGAAATTCTGTAATGTGCTACATTTTTAAGCATTTTGAGAATTTCTGGCCCATTCAAAACATATCTGGGATGATAATGAGAAAGTTAAGGTGAATGGTGATTGCAGTTTAAGGATGTGATCAGAAGGAGCCAAGGAAGAAGCATAATCTAATAGAAGCATTATCTAATAATAAAGGGAAAAGGAAAAGAAGCAATGGAATGCCACATAAAACGGGATTAACTTCTTGTTCAAGTTTATGATATCCGTTTCTATCCAACTTACTTATAAAATATCATAACTTAAAAAGAAATTTCCTCGGTTGGGCAGGGTGGCTTACTTAATACCTATAATCCTAACACTCTGGGAGGTTGTGATGGGTGGATTGCTTGAGTTCTGGAGTTTGAGACCAATCTGAGCAAGGGTGAGGCCCTCTTTCTATTAAGAATAGTAAAATTAGGTGGCACCCATAGCTCAGTGGGTAGGGCACCAGCCACATGCACCGAGGCTGGCAGGTTCAAACCCAGCCTGGGCCAGGTAAACAACAATGACAACTGCAACAACAACAACAACAAGAACAACAACAAATGGCCAGTTCGGGAGGCTGAGGCACGAGAATCACCTAAGCCCCAAGAGCTGGAGGTTGCTGTGAGTTGTGTGACACCACCACACTCTACTGAGGGTGATAAAGTGAGACTCTAAAAAAAAAAAAAGGCCAGATGTTATGGTGGGCTTCTGTAGTCCCAGTTGTTTGAGAGGCAAAAGAATCGCTTAAGCTCATGAGTTTGAGGTTGCTGTGAGCTGTGATGCCACGGCATTCTACCCAGGGTGACAGCTTGAGATTCTGTCTCAAAAAAAAAAATAGTAAAATTAGCTGGGTGTGTTGGCACGTACCTGTAGTCTTAGCTACCTGGGAGGCTGAAGAAATTTTACTCAAAGTCTTCTTTCTTTCCTAGAAATATGTAAATTTTTGCTTTAAAAGAAAATAACTTGTGTTTTTAAACCAAACTGTAGTCTACTGACTTGCACTAAAGCATAGTAAAGTGAGATACTTGAGCAGAGAGTCACAGTAGCAGAAAAAGACATTTTTATTGCAGGGTGCCAAGCAAGGAGAACTAGCAGCCAACGCTTAAAATTTAAACTCCCTAATAGCTTACAAGCCAGGGTTTTAAAAGAAAGCAGTATATTTCTGAAAGGTGTAAGCAGCAGCACCCAGAAACAAGACCGGAGCAGAGATGTTCAGGCCCAGTTTATTGAAAGGGGTGGATGATCAGCTGGGGCAGTGCAGATGTGGGAGCTGGAGGCAGTTAGAAAGCCTTTTCATATGGGGCTGGAATGGGTGGGTAATTCTATAGCTTGCCCAAAAGTTAGGGTTCTTTGGTGTGAACTTCATAGGGGGCGGGGCTTACTAGGTCCTTTGAGGAGGAGAAGGAGACGGAGGAATGGTTTGTGTCTGGCTGTGTTAGGTCACCCAGCCATTTCATACAGGCCTTGCCCCCCAAAGGGATACACTGAAGAGGGAGTTATATAGTTAGATTCAGAGATTTTTGGATTATGGAAAAGGACTTTTAAGATGAGTGTGGCAGGCTCTTAAGGGGAAATTTAGAACACAGAATGGCAATCAATTCCTTAATTCTTTTTTGTTTGCATTATCCATCTGGTGGGGATTTATGAAAAACAACTCAAGAACATATATTAAATTTTCATCTTTTAGTTTCGATAGGAAACCAAGACACCGGCTACCTTAGAGGGGCATTGTTTTTGTTAGGCTGCCCATTCACTTCTTAAGGCTAGCCAGCTGGCCAGGTAGTAACAGGGGGAATAGCGTAAAAAAGAATAACAACGTTTGCTGTCTCTCTAAAGCCTCTTCCACTCTTTTTTGAGAATTAAAACTTGCATCTCTGTCTCAGGCCAGTGGTGAGGAGGGGCAGGGGAGTGTCCTTTGTTCTTTGTACCACAAGTGATAGATAAAACAAATTGTCTGGGTGAAGATCATGAGATTGTCTTAGCTGAAAATGCAATAAATCAGAAGCAGTGGCTGAAGCTGAAAACACCCCCTTTAAAACTTTGTATTTCTGCTCAGAGAGAGGATGTTGGCACCTTATGATGGGAATCTGCCAACCTCCTCATTTGCTGCCCAGTTAATAAACTTCTCTTCCCTCCTCAAACCATTCATCCTTGTTGTTCTGATGCAGCCTCAGGGACAAGTGCTGAACTTTCAGTAACAAGTTCTTTCCCTGAAGGAACTCAAGATTTTCCTTTACTTCCAAGCTTATGGAGCCTGCCAAGGATTGTTTTGGTATTAAATAAGAAAACAAGTAGTTCTATACAAGGCATATAGTAGTAGATGCTAGTTAATACTGGCTGAATCAAAGTATCTTGCATTTGGTTGTGATAAGGCAGGACCTAACTGTAAGTGTTTTCTAGTAGGGAAACAAATTCAGTGAGATTAATTGAATTTCTCTCAGCTACATGATTATTAAATAGCAAAAACCAAGTTACAATACCAGTTTTCTGACATGGTGAATTATTAAGTCTCTTTTCCCTTATTTTTATTCTTGTTTCAGTCTCCATATCAGCTCTTCCCCATCTGTTCCATCCTCTTGACTCAATGCAAGAGTAAAGATGTTATATGGTCACTGATGAATTAAAACTGAACTTTTTCTTCTGTGATGAATGTGGAAGTTCTAAGGATAAACATGCCATAGATGATTTCAATTGAAGCTCATGGCCCAGAGGTCCTATCCTAGGACCTGAAAAGATGAGACTTTATACTCTAAGACCACAAGAGATCTTTTGAGAAGGAATATATGCATATTTTATCCTTCCAATAAAATAGCCATGTTCTTACTTTATTTAAAAATACAAGAAGTTACATTTGTGAAATTCTCCCAAGGTAATTTGAGCCCTTCTAGCTATTTTGAATAATTCTAATGTCTCTAGTGATCTTCAAGAAAGAGAAAAAAAACAGGAAATATAAGGTCAGAGAAAGGTGTATGTCCTTTGGCAAAATCTTTTATGTGTCAGAAAATTACATTAAAAATATAATTCTACTAAGTATATTCCCAATTTTTAATAGCAGTTTTTCCCAAATTCTTAAATTTCTTTACCAAGGATTCTATTATTAAAAAATCTATAAATACTTATAAAATCTACATATTTTTTTCTTTTTTGTGTGTTTTTAAAAGAACTGAGAGTGCCACTCTTACTCTGAGGAATGAATCGGATATTCTTCTAAGAGTAGGTTCATGTGACATATCATTTAAGTGTCATACTTTTTTTACTTATGCATGTTTTTTAATGTCACTTTAATCTTAGATTCACATTCTACTACCATGACTCCTAAGTCATCTTCAGTATTATTCATATTAGGTATAGTCCTTCAACTTTAATATGACATTCAAAAACAAGAAGTGATAGCTTCTCCACTTTATACAAAACAGGTCTAACAGACATTCACAGAACATTCAACTCCAAAACTATAGAATGTACACTCTCCTTATCAGTACATGGAATATTTTCTGAGATAGACTAAATGTTAGGCCATGAAGTAAGTGTCAGAAAATTTTAGAAATTGAGATCATCATTTATTTTCTCAGACCACAGAGAAATAAAAGTAGAAATTTATATAAAGAAGAATTCTTAAAATTATACAAATAGGAGAAAGTAAACAGTGTGCTGCTGAATTGAGTCAATGATGAATTCAAGATAGAAATGATAAAAATTTTAAAATTAAGTATCAGTGGTCAGGCAGCACCTGTAGCTCAGTGGGTAGGGTGCTGGCTCCATATATCAAGGGTTGAAAGTTCAAACCCAGCCCCAGCCAAACTGCAACAATAACAACAACAACAACAACAAAAATATCCAGGCATTGTGGTGGGCACCTGTGTTCTCAGCTACTCAGGAGGCTAAATATCAGGGGTGACAGAAGTCATCAAAATCACTGGTATACAGTAAAAGCAGTGCTCAAAGTGAAGTATATAGCAGTATATGCTTACATGAAAAAGAAAGATCACAAAGTAACAAATCATCAATGAAACAAAAAGTTGGTTGATTGACAAGATAAGCAAAATCAATAGACCATTAGTTAGATTAACCAAGAAAAAGGGGATTCAAGCAAGCTGAATCAGAAATGAAAAATGGGACATTATAACTGATACCGTAGAAATACAAAACATCATCTGAATGACAGTGAATTATTCTATCCATGCAAATTAGGAAATCTAGAGAAAATGGATACATTTTTTGGAAACATTCAACCTCCCAAGCTTGAAGTAGGAAGCACCAGAAATCCTGAACAGAATAAATACAAGTAGCATCACTAGTGACTGGAAATCATTTGGCTGGAAATCATTTGTTCAGGGAACTGCCTTCAAAATGTCTTTGCAGAAATTTTCCTGTTGAAAGAAAGAAGCTGGTCTGTCATTAGGTTGAATCACTAATGAAAACTTTCCCTGAAAACCAAATCCCTAGTGCCAAGGGATTCACAATTTGATTTTATTAACTTATTTACTTTTGCTACACCACCATTCAGTATACTGCATATTTTATTTATTCATCTTGTTTACTGTCCGTCTTCCCCAGAATCTAAGCCTGAGATTTCGTCTGTTTAGTTTACTGTTGTATTGTTCGTATCTAGAATGGGAGCCTGGTGCACGGACAGTGCTCAATAAACATTTCCTGAATTTATATATAAATGATCATTAAATACCCATGCCTTCACACAGGTGTCCCAAGATCACCAGGAGCACACCTGCAGTTGAAGGAGTTGGTTTCTTGCTTATTGTGGTGATGGAGAATGCAAACCATGGGGAAACATGAGGTGTCTCAATAAGAGAATGTTAGAAAGACCCTATCATCTGAGTTAGATTTTAGCGGGTGATTGGGGAAGAGTCTAAGAAAGAAGGGATTTGTCCCAGATTTCACATTGTCAGAAAGCAGAGGCATTTCTGTGATTAGGAAAAGAATAAATAGTCATTCATTTAGCAAGAGAGAGGGATATTTGGTATTTTGTGGATTTTATAGTGACATTTTTTGTGCGCTTGGACAAAATTCAAAAGTGACCTTGCTGTGTCTCATTCTTTTGTGGTCACAGAGTAAACCTGACCAAAGTAGATGTTCTCGGATTATCTAACAGGAGCACTGTACAGCTAGCTATGAGTACTGCCAGCTTCTGAACCCTGGAGGTTACTCTTCTTTTTTTTTTTTTAAATTTATCATAAGCAACTACACTGCTGCGGAGGAGTGACAGGAGAAAAAAGGAATAAGTAAGAGATAGAGGCTCCTTTGCGAACTGTGTGTCTGTACAAGGTTGGCCTGTCTCTCACAAGGCGACACTCCGCCCCCCCATTTCACTATCTCCTTCTCTGTCAGGAAGAGAGAACAGGAATGAGGTGAGGTCCTGGGCCCTACTTGAAATAGGGCCCTTTTTTGTGCTGCTTTGTCACATTCCCCTGTGTGGGGTTAAAAGACTAGAACTACGAAGCCAAGGTCAATGTAGAAGTGACCAAACTTCCCCACTGTGACTTTTCCTTCCACCAGAAACAATGTCTGAGGAGACAACTACTTCCCTTTACCCTGTGGCTTTCATAGATATGTCGTTTGGCTGGAAATCATTTGTCCAGGGCACTGCCTTCAAAATGTTTTTGCAGAAGTTTTCCTGTTGAAAGAAGGGAGCTGGTCTGTTATATATGTTCCCAGAATAGCCTTACTCCTAAGAAAGGAAAACTGGGAGATAAAATGTAAGGGACCAGTCCAAGTTAAACTTCTTACTCATCCATACCTTTAATATCTTGCCATCTCTTCCTAAAATTCTATATTCTAAGATTTGTTTAAAGGATAAAATATTTGCAGGAAGATTATGGAAGAGAGAAGGGAGAAGAAAAGCACATTTGCTACAGGTGGTGACACCTTTTTCACGTGGACAGTCGTACAGATTACTATGCTATAACTACTATTCAGATACAGGTAGAGCTCAGCAGATGTGCCTACATGTTGTGGGTGTGACACAGGAAAGTGGACTCCAGACTGGGGTCTTGCCGAAAGGCCAAGAGGGTTCTTCCCTTTGTGGATGAAAGGATTCAACCATGGGCCTCAAGTTGGAAATGAAAGCAACATTTAATAAATAAATAAACAACAACAAGACTACTCCATAGATAGAGTAGCACCTGTATGATGTTGATAAACTCTGTTTATGATGGTCTCTCATTTATATACCAATTAAGGTATGGAATATTCACAGATTTTTCTAGAACAAGGGAGGAGCGTTCCCAGAAATCCAGGGCTCCTCCAATGTGCATTCCATATAAGGTGACTTCCAGGCATTGTCATGGTGACTATAAACTGTCATGGTGTTGGTAAGAGGTTTTTTAGTATACTATCAATATTGCATTATGAGCAGGGTGTAATGAGCTCCAAGGGTGAGCAGAAGCAATTTTCCTCACTACCTTGGCTCTTACTGGCCTTAAACAGTTTCTTTACGGCATCTTGTTTTCCTGTTTCTGTCAGAGACCTTGGTTAGGGTCTTGCAACTTTTTAATGAGTTGGACCTGCTTTTTTCCTAACTCAGTGGGGGTGAGGAAAAGGGGTTTTGAGGAATTCTGAAGCCAAGGATGATTCTGGAAGGGCAGGCTTGGGGAGATTTCCTGCTTAAGGAGGCAGGTCAGGGCAGACAGCCAGGGATTGCATGGTGGGGGTAGGAAACTCAAAAAAAGAGTATGAGAGATGCCAGAGAAGGGAAATCTCCTACCAGCAAGCCAGGTTTAATTAGGAGAGGGACAGAGAGTGCACCAGCACCATGACCTGGCTATGTGGGAAACAGAAAGCTGAGACACACAGCAGGCAAAAGACAGAACTCTACTTACCTATTTTGCCCATCTTTATTATGTACCCACACATCTTATTAGGGGCTATGTCTGCCATCTGCCATTTACCAGGTACCCTGTAGTTCTAGGGAATAAGGAGAATAGTGATATTCCAGGGTAGGAGAAGAAAGTCACTTGGAAATCTTGTAATAAATGTATGAGGATGTTCTAGGGCAGTGAGAAGGGGGCCGACCAACGGGGAAATGATAACAGTAATCAACTGTGTTTTAAATAAAACCAAACCAAAATAAAGAAGCATTGGAGGAGATTATTTTTTGCCTCGAAATAGTCTTCTCTAATAAGAAGTAAATTTTAAACTTAAAGAAAAGCTTGTTCCCCTCCTATTAATTAACCCATATGCAAATGCACTTTTCTTACCCTGATGGAGAATATAATAAACAAAGAGATGGGGAAGTTTTGAGTACTTCAGTTCTTTTCATGATTGTAAAATAGACTCCAGTGACGATACTTCTATCTTCAAACCATAATTTAGACCTTCAGTGTAATATATTTTATTCTATGAAGTGGGATAATCTTATTTAACTTTGTGTTGTGGAAGAGTACAGATATTTATTCAATGAATGCAAGAAAATATCTACCTTGGCGGTGCCTGTGGCTCAGTGGGTAGGGCGCCAGCCCCTATACCGAGGGTGGCAGGTTCAAACCAAGCCCCGCCAAACTGCAACAAAAAAATAGCTGGGTGTTGTAGCAGGTGCCTGTAGTCTCAGCTACTTGGAAGGCTGAGGCAAGAGAATCGCCTAAGCTTAGGAACTGGAGGTTGCTGTGAGTTGTGTGATGCCATGGCACCCTACCAAGGGCAATAAAGTGAGACTCTGTCTCTACAAAAAGAAGAAAATATCTACCTCTACAGCACTTAAAAACTGATTTTTTGAGTATATCCATTTACTTAGTAGTTAAATGTCTTTGAATAAAGTTGTGTAAATTACTTAAAATTATTATTTTCCTCAGTGTCTTTGGCCTGAGAAATACTATGAGATTTGTCTGGGGACACCTGGTGGTTAACATGATAATGACTAATGACACTCAACACGCCCCCCCCCCCACACACGATGGTTTTGCGGGAGGAAACTCATAAAGCCACATATTACGTGTAAATAGCCTCTATCGATCAGAGTTCCTGGTTATGAACGACTAAGCCAAAACTTTACTCACTTAAGTAGAAAAGTTCTGTCCCATGAGGCCAGTAATACCATGGACATCAGGTTCCAGATGTCCCCAAAGGTCTGAGGCTCCTTCCTGGACCCTGGACCCCTGGGAACACCACCTTAGCCTCTTGAATCTCAAGAGCTCAGTTCAAAGTCTAGAGTAGGAAGCATCTGATTGGCCTGCCTATGGTCATATGCCAACTTCAAGAAAGGCTGGGACAGCATCTGGACATTTGGATTATTAAATTGGAATATGGAATCTGCTTTCTACAAAGACACGTACAGTGCAGAAGTCACTGCAGAGGTTCCTAACCTGAGCCCTCAGCCAAAGCATAAACGTCAACTATAGACCCTGGGCTCGCTAGGCATTAGGCATAACCACCATGCATTTTCATCTTCATAACAGAAGACTACAAAGGTTTTATGCCATCAAACTCTGATAAATTTTTTAAAAATAATAGTTTTGTAGTAGTTTTCCAAAGATTTGACTAAAAAGGAAACTTGATAAACAGATAACCATCTTCTTCTCTCTCCTACTGTTCAAGCACCTATCTATTTTCTGGGCTTAAGTGTTCGCTCTAAAATATTCTTTGCCACTCTATCATTTATCTTCTCACCTACTCCCTACTTCCAGGAGTAATTGATCTAATAAATTTTTGTGTAGTACTTAATAATGTGATATCAGGCAAGCCTCTTCTTTTCTCAAAGCCTCAGTTTCCACATTTATGAAATAAAATGTAATTATTGGCCTTCTACAATCATTACAAGATTAAACAAGATAAATATTTATAAATCACTTAAGCATAATATCTGTGATTTGATGGGTTTTACAATGTGGTAGTGAATATTACTTTACATCTTTATTTGATCATGGGCTCCTTAAAGTCAAGGAACACTTATTATTCATTTTGTTTTATGGACACACACAGCTATTGGTGCTCCATAAACATTGAATTGCGTTATATATCCCTGAAGACAAGCTGAGTCACTATACTTGCTTCTGTGTCTCAGTTTATAGGTGTTTTTAAGGCTTTTAAATAAAATACACTTCAAAATATGAATATATGATGATAATATCTATTTAATATTTGATTATTTTTCCTCAAAATTCTCACTAACAAAATTAAATCTCTTTGCAGGTTTTTTTAAAGTTCATTAAAGCAGATGATAACATGAAATTTTTATCTTTTCATGAAATATCTGAAGAAAAATTAAGGCTTTATGTTGTTCAACCAACATAAAGGAAAGTCTTTTATTCTGAAGCCTATCTCTTCTCTAAAACCTGCCCAGTTTCCGATTTATCATAGCAAACCCTTTACAGCTGCCTGGAATGCTCCCACAGCTCAGTATTTGATAACATATAACTTAAGACTAAATATGAAAATGTTTCATGTGATTGGACAAGGCCAGGGGGAAAAATGTCACAATATTTTATGTCAACAGATTGGGATACTATCCATGGTATACAGCAAAGGGGTTTCCCACTAATGAGAGATTTCACCTGAGCATAAATTTGAAACTACATCTGGAAAGAGCTGAGCAAGGACTTACTACTTCGCAGCTGAAGATTTCAGTGGCCTTGCTATTATAGCCTAGGAATATTGGTGACCACAGTAGGCCTGACATTGGAACACAATAGACAGTCTACAGACAAAAGTCAAAAAGCTTATTCCTAATAAGAATGCATCAGCTACTGATCACTGAATATTTAGCCAAAGCAACCTTTGAAGAAAGTGCAAAAGTGTTCATGAAGAAAACAATCAAATTGTTAAATTTACTTACAAAAAAAAAAAAAAAAGGAAAACCATCAAACTGGGAATTAAGAGCTGACCTAAAGGCTTATATCCTGATTGCCACAATTATATGTTTATGCCTCAAATTATACTGGGTCCTGCCTAGAAGAAGAAGTTTTGAGGAAAAATGAGCTCCCAGAGCAGGACTCAAAACTGGGCTGTGGAATAGCAGTGCTGCTTTGTACACTTGCATGGGTGTCAGGAACTCCCTCAGAGACAGGACAACATGTTGCGCTTCTCACAATTTCGTGCGCACTAATCTATGAGGGGCTCTGCCATGATGTGCCATCAGGGTAACTTCTAAAATTGCCTGTGTTTGTCTACACAAGGCTAGGGTACAGAGATGAGCCTTTGTTTTTTCTTTATAAGGTAAGAAGCTTCTTGCCCAGTGGTGGGGGATTTCCTCCCTATCTGTAAAAGAGACATTTCTTGGTTATTTATAGTCTTTGAAAAATCTATTCCAATTAATAGTCTGTTCATTAGGAACATAATTCTTTCTTGACCAGTCATCCATTTAGACTTTCTCATTTATCCAAACTAAATTTGATTTTCTTATATATATTCTTTTAAAGAATGAAACAAAAGGAGAAAGAGTTAAAGTGAGATAAACTGTGTACTTTCTGCTTCCTATCTTTGAGTGCGCCCTCACAACTGACAGTTTAGAAGGTTATTGAAATGAATGGCAGAGAATAGGTTAGAAAACGATAGGACAGAATGTTTTAAAATGGAGTTCTTTTTGCTCATCCATGTGTAAGTGGAATTGACAATATTTCTTTCTTTCTTTTTTTTTTTTTTGTAGAGACAGAGTCTCACTGTACGGCCCTCGGGTAGAGTGCCGTGGCGTCACACGGCTCACAGCAACCTCTAACTCTTGGGCTTACGCGATTCTCTTGCCTCAGCCTCCTGAGCAGCTGGGACTACAGGCGCCCGCCACAACGCCCGGCTATCTTTCTGTTGCAGTTTGACCGGGGCTGGGTCCCAACCCGCTACCCTCAGCATATGGGGCGGGCGCCCTACTCACTGAGCCACAGGCACCGCCCGGAATTGACAATATTTCTTCTTCTGGCCTTACTATCTCAAATATCAAGAAAAAAGTATTTTTCTAAGTGGATAATACTAATTTGGATAAAAGGTATGAAGAAGGTAAACAATGAATATACTTAAGGCTATTGAACTGTACACTTAAAATTGATTAAGATGGGAAATTTTATGTTATGTGTTTTTACTACAATTGATTTTTTTTAATTAAAGAGATGTGAAGGAGTTATAAATCTGTTAACAGTAGATATGTCTATGAAGTTAGTCATCTGGGTTATTCTTGCCTATATAACCACAACTAATGGAAAGCTGACAAAAGTGGTATGAATTTCTAAACTTAAATACTTAAAATCATGAGCAGAAAATTTTGTAACCCTAAATTAAAATTTACAGATAGAAGTTTTATTCCGCCTGTTTATTTTTACTAACATATATGCTGCCAGACACCTCATATCCATCAGAAGGGTAATTTTTATTTTTTATTTTTATTTATTTATTTTTTTTTGTGGTTTTTGGCCGGGGCTGGGTTTGAACCTGCCACCTCCGGCATATGGGACCGGCGCCCTACTCCTTGAGCCACAGGCGCCGCCCAGAAGGGTAATTTTTAAAATAGATAAACTTTCTACCCTGTTTTTCTTTGCTAATCTAGTCAGTTAAATGGAAAGTTGTAAGGGAAAGTAATTGTTACTCTAATCTTTAGATTTGCAAAATCCAAAGTTTATGTGTAAACTTTCTACATTGAAAAGACTGGAAACTTGTTTAGTTCAGGCCTTCACATTTGTGATGCAGTGATATGTTAAGATATTCTTGGATATAAGGGTTTTAGTATCTTTTGATGAAGGCATAGGTCTTTCTTCTCCATTGCAAATTTCAATCATTAGCTTGTGTTGGAATGCAAAGACATTTTAAGTGTAAGCCATGCTATGGGGGAGGCGTAGGAAACACACGGGTAGAGGTTCTGCCCTGACCAGAAGGTATCTGTGGAACATACATAAAGTAGAGTTTATTCATGAGGGGAGAAATGGCCCATGTGTACAACATGTGGTAAATACCAAGTCTCTCACGCCATCCGTGAGATGAAGAAGGAAAAAGTCTTCATTGTGAATATAGTCATGCCATCCAGAAAAATCAGAGATAAATAATTAAAAGAAAAATGATGGAAAATCAATACTATCTGGCATGTTTAAAAAAGTAATCTAAATACTTACAAAATAATCTTGACACTAGAATTGAAAGTTAAATATCAGCTTCTTTTATGAAACTTCTCCTTCTATCTTTGACCAAATATTTTACTTTCTTTAGTGATAATACATTTACTTTTAGAAGAAACAATAAGCTGTTCTTTTTTTTTCTTTTTTTTTTTTCAATAAGCTGTTCTTTTTTTTTCTTTTTTTTTTTTCAATAAGCTGTTCTTTTTTTCTTTTTGCTTTTCAAACAGGCCCTTGCTCTGCTGCTCAGGCCGGTGGTACAGTGGTGCACCCACAGCTCACTGTAACCTTGAACTCTTGGGCTCAAGTGCTACTTCTGCTTCAGCACTTTAAGTGAGATTAAAGCTACACGCATATGCCACCACATCTGGTTAATTTTTAAACATTTTATAGAGATGGGGTCTTACTATGTTGCTCGGGATAGTCTCCAACTCCTGGGCTCAAGAGATCCTCCTGCCTCAGCTTCTCAAACTGCTAAGTTGGCAGGTGTGAGCACCTGGACCTGGGCAGAAAAATAAACTTTGAGGGGCAAGATGTTCACTTGAAAAGACTAGATGACTGGCACATTGTGCACCTTCTAGCTTGGAATAAGCGTCTTTCTTTTATAGCTATAGCCTCAGAAATGCTTCTGTTTTCTCTCAGGAGAAAGGAACAACAGTTTGTTCTCATCCCATTCGCCACCCTTTCCCTTTCTGAATGACAAGTTATTTCCAAATCTTTAAACCGTCAGCATGATTGTATCCTGTCAACCATAAAAATCTGCTGCCCAATTTTTAAAAACTCGACATCCGTGTGTACCACACTCTAAATGATTGTTATTGGCTTCCATATTTTACTTTCCCAGGGACATCTGCATTTAGAATATGCACACTACAGTTAAGATTAGAAAAAAGATTTGTCAGTAAGTAGCAAATCTCTTAACTTCCTTGGACTTGAGTGCTTCACTGTCTTCATGTACAGTGCAACAGTATTACTTGCCGTATCTACCTAGCAGAAGTGTTTTGAAATCAAATGAGAAAATACATATGAAAATGTGAAGAATTACAGAAAGATGTGTGGTGAAGCTATCATTTTTGCCTCACCCTGTCCCACCCACCCCACCCCACTCCGCCATGCCCCATCCCGCCTCGCCTTGCCTTTTCTTTTCTTTCTTTTTTTTTTCTTTGAGACAGAGTCTTATTCTGTTGCCCAGGTTACAGTGAGGTGGTGTCAGCCTCACTCACAGCAGCCTCACATTCCTGGGCTCAAGTGATCATCCTGCCTCAGTGTCCTGAGTAACTGAGACCACGGGCACCTTCCATGATGCCTGGGTAGTTTTCTATTTTTAGTAGAGATGGGGTCTCACTCCTTCTCAGGTTGGTCTCAAATGCCTGAGCTCAAGGAATCCTCCCACCTCAGGCTCTCAGAGTGCTAGGATTACCTTGAGCCTGGCTGGCTATCACTTTTTTTTTTTTTTTTTTTTTTACAGAAATCATCACCTTCACTTTATTTTTTTTTTATTTTTTTCTTTCTTTTTTTTTTACTGTTAAATCATAGCTGTGTACATTAGTGCAATCACCTGTACCCATTCTAAGATGCACCATAGATGCGGCCCCACCCATTACCCTCCCTCCACCAAAACTTCCCCCCTTCCCTTCCCCTTCCTTGGCCCTTTCCCCATGGTCTTGTGCTATAGTTGGGTTATAGTCTTCATGTGAAAGCTATAATTTAGCTTCATAGTAGGGCTGAGTACATTGGATACTTTTTCTTCCATTCCTGAGATACTTTGCTAAGAAGAATATGTTCCAGCTCCATCCATGTAAACATGAAAGAGGTAAAGTCTCCATCTTTCTTTAAGGCTGCATAGTATTCCATGGTATACATGTACCACAATTTGCTAGTCCATTCGTGGGTCAATGGGTACTTGGGCTTCTTCCATGACTTAGCAATTATGAATTGGGCTGCAATAAACATTCTGGTACAGATGTCTTTGTTATATTGTGACTTTTTACTGTGACTTTATATTGTGACTTTATACTGGGTATAAACCTAGTAAAGGAATTGTAGGATCGAATGGCAGGTCTATTTTTAGGTCTCTAAGTATTCTCCAAACATCCTTCCAGAAGGAACGTATTAGTGGGCATTCCCACCAGCAGTGTAGAAGTGTGCCCTTTCCTCCACATCCATGCCAACATTTCTGGTTTTGGGATTTTGTTATGTGGGCTACTCTTACTGGGGTTAGGTGATATCTCAGAGTAGTTTTGATTTGCATTTCTCTGATGATTAAGGATGATGAGCTTTTTTTCATGTGTTTGTAGATTTTGCATCGGTCTTCTTTAGAGAAGTTTCTCTTCAAGTCCCTTGCCCACCCTGAGATGGGGTCATGTGTTCTTTTCTTGTTAATACATTTGAGTTCTCTGCGGATTCTGGTTATTAGACCTTTATCGGAGGTATAACCTGCAAATATTTTCTCCCATTATGAGGGCTGTCTGCTTGCTTTACTTACTATGTTCTTGGCTGTGCAGAAGCTTTTTAGTTTGATCAGGTCCCAGTAGTGTATTTTTGATACTGCTTCAATTGCCTGGGGAGTCCTCCTCAGAAAATATTCACCCAGGCCAATTCCTTCAAGAGTTTTCCCTGCACTTTCTTCAAGTATTTTTATAGTTTCATGTCTTAAGTTTAAATCTTTTATCCAGTGAGAGTCTTAGTTAATGGTGAAAGGTGTGGGTCCAGTTTCAATCTTCTACAGGTTGCCAGCCAGTTTACCCAGCACCATTTGTTAAATAGGGAATCTTTTCCCCACTGAATGTTTTTAATTGGCTTGTCAAAGATCAAATAACGGTAAGTAGCTGGATCCATCTCTTGGTTCTCTATTCTGTTCTAGACATCTACTTCTCTGCTTTTGTGCCAGTACCATGCTGTTTTGATCACTGTCGATTTATAGTACAGTCTCAGGTCTGGTAGCATGATTCCTCCTGCTTTGTTTTTATTGCTCAGTAATGTTTTGGCTATTCGAGGTTTTTTTCTGATTCCATATAAAATGAAGTATTATTTTTTCAAGATCTTTAAAGTATGACAATGGAGCTTTAATAGGAATTGCATTAAAGTTATATATTGCTTTGGGCAGTATGGACATTTTAACAATGTTGATTCTTCCCAGCCATGAGCATGGTATGTTTTTCTATCTGTTAACATCTTCGGCTATTTCTTTTCTTAGAGTTTCATAGTTCTCTTTGTAGAGATCTTTCACGTCCTTTGTTAGGTATACTCCCAAATATTTCATCTTCTTTGGCACTACTGTGAAAGGAATAGAGTCCTTGACTGTTTTTTCAACTTGACTGTTGTTGGTATATATAAAGGCTACAGATTTATGGGTGTTGATTTTGTAGCCTGAGACATTGCTATATTCCTTGATCACTTCTAAAAGTTCTGTAGTAGAATCCCTAGTGTTTTCCAGATATACAATCATATCATCTGTGAAGAGTGAAAGTTTGATCTCTTCTGACCCTATGTGGATACCTTTGATCGCCTTTTCTTCCCTAATTGCAATGGCTAAAACTTCCATTACAATGTTAAAGAGCAATGGAGACAATGGGCAACCTTGCCTGGTTCCTGATCTAAGTGGAAATGATTTCAATTTAACTCCATTCAATACGATATTGGCTGTGGGTTTGCTGTAGATGGCCTCTGTTAGTTTAAGAAATGTCCCTTCTATACCAATTTTCTTAAGTGCTCTGATCATGAAGCGATGCTGGATATTATCAAAAGCTTTTTCTGCATCAATTGAAAGAATCATATGGTCTTTATTTTTAAGTTTGTTTATGTGTTGAATTACATTTATAGATTTTCGTATATTGAACCAGCCTTGAGACCCTGGGATAAATCCGACTTGGTCATGGTGTATAATTTTTTTGATGTGTTGTTGGATTCTGTTTGTTAGGATCTTATTGAGTATTTTAGCATCTATATTCATTAGTGATATTGGTCTATAATTTTCTTTTCTTGTTGGGTCTTTCCCTGGTTTGGGGATCAAGGTGATGTTTGCTTCATAGAATGTGCTGGGTAATATTCCTTCTTTTTCTATATTTTGGAAGAGGTTTAGTAGTATAGGTACTAGTTCTTCTTTAAATGTTTGGTAGAATTCTGATGTAAAGCCATCTGGTCCTGGGCTTTTCTGTTTAGGGAGATTTTGTATAGTTGATGGTATTTCAGAACTTGATATAGGCCTGTTCAACATTTCCACTTCGTTCTGGCTAAGTCTTGGTAGGTGGTGTGCTTCCAGGTATTGGTCGATTTCTTTCAGATTTTCATATTTGTGAGAGTAGAGTTTCTTGTAGTATTCATTAAGGATTTTTTGAATTTCTGAGGGGTCTGTTGTTATTTCATCATTACCATTTCTGATTGATGAAATTAGAGATTTTACTCTTTTTTTCCTGGTTAGGTTGGCCAAAGGTTTATCTGTTTTATTGATCTTTTCAAAAAACAAGCTTTTGGATTTATTGATCTGTTGTATAATTCTTTTGTTTTCAATTTCATTTAATTCTGCTCTGATTTTGGTTATTTCTTTTCTTCTGCTGCATTTGGGGTTGAAGTGTTCTTCTTTCTCCAGTTGCTTGAGATGTTCCATTAAGTTATTGACTTCCTCTCTTTCCGTTTTCTTGAGGAAGGCTTGCAGTGGTATAAATTTCCCTCTTAGGACTGCCTTTGCAGTATCCCAGAGGTTCTGGTAATTCGTGTCTTGATTGTTGTTTTGTTCCAAAAATATGGTGATTTCCTTCTTAGTCTCGTTTTTGTATCCAGTCCACCAACCTATGCTTATTTGGAGGACAATTTAAACCATTCACATTAATTGAAAGTATTGATAAGCCTTTTGAGAGACTGGTGGACATTTTTAATCCTTTTGCGACTGTGGAAGTTGGAATTTGATCAAAAATTTTACTTTCCTTTTGGAAAGAGATATGGAGAACACTTAGAGATCTAAAAATAGATCTGCCATTCAATCCTGTAATCCCTCTACTGGGCATATACACAGAAGACCAAAAAGCACATCATAACAAAGATATTTGTACCAGAATGTTTATTGCAGCCCAATTCATAATTGCTAAGTCATGGAAGAAGCCCAAGTGCCCATCAATCCACGAATGGATTAATAAATTGTGGTACATGTACACCATGGAATATTATGCAGCCTTAAGGAAAGATGGAGACTTTACCTCTTTCATATTTACATGGATGGAGCTGGAACATATTCTTCTTAGTAAAGTATCTCAAGAATGGAAGAAAAAGTACCCAATGTACTCAGACTTACTATGAAACTAATTTAGGGTTTTCACATGAAAGCTATAACCCAGTTACAACCTAAGAATAGGGGGAAGGGGAAAGGGAGGGGAGGGAGGGGTGAGGTGGGTAGAGGGAAGGGGATTGGTGGGATTACACCAGCGGTGCATCTTACAAGGGTATATGTGAAACTTGGTAAACCATCTGTAAAGCTAGTGAATGATGCCCCATGATCATATCAATGTACACATCTATGATTTAATAAAAAAAAATTTTTGCGGGGGGTGGGTTTACTTTTGTGGTGGAGAATTACGCTGGTCTTTATGGAGGATAGGTCTAAGAATGTCCTGGAGAGCTGGTTTAGTTGTGGCAAATTTCTTCAACATGTGAAGGTCGTTGAAGTATTTAATTTCTCCGTCATAAATGAAGCTCAGTTTAGCTGGGTACAGGATCCTGGATTGAAAGTTATTTTGTTTTAGGAGATTAAAAGTCGATGACCATCCTCTTCTAGCTTGAAAGGTTTCAGCAGAGAGATCTGCAGTTATTCTGATATTTTTCCCCCTTGTAGGTAATGTTTTTCTTTCGTCTGGCAGCTTTCAGAATTTTCTCCTTCATATTAACTTTAGTGAAATTGATTATGATGTGTCTGGGGGATGTCTTATTTGGGTTGAATCATGCTGGAGTTCTGAAACTGTCTGCTATCTGAATTTCGGAATCTCTTGGCATGTCTCTAAAGTTCTCCTTCATAATCTCATGGAGAAGAGACTCTGTGCCTTGTGAAGCCACTTCGTCACAATTGGGGATCCCTGTAAGACAAATATTGGTTTTCTTCAAATTATCCAAGAGCTCTCTGAGAGAGTGGTCTGTTTTTGCTCTCCATTTCTCTTCTTCTTTGAGGGTTTGGGAGCGTTCGAAAGCTTTGTCTTCAATGTCAGAAATCCTTTCTTCTGCTTGCTCCATTCTGTTACTGAGGGATTCTACTGCGTTTCTCAGATCTTTGAGGTATGCAACTTCTTGTCTCAATGTGTCGAAATCTTTGGTCATTTGGTCTTTGAGTCTGTTGAATTCTTGAGATAACTTTTGGAATTCTAATTCGATCTTATTTGCTATCCAGATCCTGAATTCAATTTCTGACATCTCAGCTATTTGTTTGTGCATGGGATCTGGTGCTGTTTCTGCCCCATTGATCCTTGGGGGAGTTGATCTACTCTGATTATTCATATTGCCAGAGTTTTTCTGTTGATTTTGCCTCATGATTGTTTTTCACCATTGTCTCTGGCTGTCCTCAGAGTTGGGCAGGTGTCTGTCCAAGATTAGACCCCAGCGGGATCACTCTATTGTTGCTGGATCTTTGTAGGGAGTGACCCTGTGTAGTTCCTCTGGGGATACTCTAGCTAGGAAGTTCTGGTTGTGGAAGCAGCTCTGGTTTGTGACACACCCAGATCCAGCAACAGGGCTGGGGGTGGTGAACACGGTTCTGGGCGTGCCAGGCGCCTAGTGACTTTGGCACAGAGAGTCCAAGGCTCCAGCAGTCTCTGGTCAGGAGAAGAGCTCTGCACAGAGGCAGGGAGGGCTCCAAAGGGCACGCAGCTACCAGAGTCCCTGTCCAGATGAATGGGCTAGTGTGGAAGCTGGGAGGACACAGGAGGGAGGACGCAGGGTTGCGTGGCTCCCGCAGTTCCTGGTCAGGGAATGTGGAGGCCTGGTTGGTGCGGGTCACCGGTCGGGGGTCACTGCACAGCTCTTATGGAGGTCTGGGTGGCGCTAAGCCCAGGAGTTTGAGGTTGCTATGAGCTGTGACGTCACAGCACTCTACCCAGGGCAACAGCCCAAGGCTCCAGTGTGCCAAAACCGTCTCACTCTGCCCCTAAGGATTAAGGCTGTAAGGCAGCTCAGTCCTCGCCTTTAGGCTGCTCAGTCAGTAGGTTACTTTGACCCGCCCAATCCTTGCTCTGAGACCCTGAGGGTGGAGCTTGCCAGGGCAGTTCTTTCACAATGGCTTCCTGCGCCCAGCTCAGTGACTCAGTGTGGGGCCCCAGACAATGCCCAAAGTTCTCCACACTCCTGCTCAAGCTCTCCCCAAGGCAGTTCAACTGAGTGCCAAGTCCAAGAACACTGAAACAGGTAAGGCCTTTCCGGTTTGCAATCTCACTGCTGCTTGTACTTACGGTTGCTGGCATGATGAGGTCGATCGAACACATGCAACCACTTGCCAGTTTTCCACTGTTTTTATCCTCCTCTGGGGGTCCAGAAGTCCCTTGCTGGCTCCCTGTATCCTCAAAGGGATGATTATAGGCAGATCCCACCGGCCAGAAATGCCTGGAGTCTTGTCTCCCCAGACTTGCTGTTCCCAGTTGCAGGTAAGCTGTTACTCGGCCGCCATCTTTAATCCCCATCACCTTCACTTTAAACATGAGCTATCTAAGAAGGGAATCGCAGACAGCAGCCCTGGCTGGGGTAATAACACGAAGGCAGTAAAATCTTATGTCACACAAAACATGCCCACACTATCTGTGTATAAATTCAACCTCGATATAAATTGATGCTGTGCTTTTAAGAAGTAATAAAAGAAGTTTATTGGAGGAAAAGTTAGCTATGGATTCAAAGATGTTTATCCCTTTTATTGATTAATACTCTCTTTGGTAACAAAGGGAGCTCAGTAACTCTCTAGGTCTCCACAGTGGGCAGCTTGCTGACATGCAAGCATCAGGGACTGATCCCATGTGTGGAGAGTGAGTCCTCTGGGTATCCCCACCCTCTGCTTAGGAAACTCTGATTCCAGCCTGAGGGTCTTGGTTACAGGCCAGGCAGCCCTCCACCACACTGGGACCCGCTTTGTTCCTTTATCTCTCCTTTCATGCGTCACCACGCATGTAGCTTATGCTTTCAGGTGGTCCCAACCCAAACCTACAGGCATTTACTCTGTGACTTCCCTCACCGGGTAATGAATGTCATTGCTTTTCTGATCCCCAAAACATGGCTTTTGATTCTTTCAAATGTATGAATACTTTGTGATTCATTCAACACCCTGCACTCTGCCAGTGACAATGAACTAATTTGAAGAGAAACTAATTTGAGAACTAATTTAAAAGAAATGAATATCAACCTCAAAAGGTGTGGTTCTCTCCACAAACATCAGTAGCATTTATACTTCCTGAATATGTGTATAAATAACCTGTAAATATAAAATGTAAATGCTGTGTCCTCTACATTTTTGATGGCAATACCTTAACCCAAAGGAAGGCTGTTGAGGATTTCTGCCCCTCTATCCCAGCATGTGACTATCACCCCAGTGGATTCAGGGAAGTGTCAAAGTGATCAGAGTGAGGAGTTCTGCTCCCTTGTGTCTTTACCAAAAGAGGCAATGGACATGGACCTACCAGAGTCTTCAGTCTGGGTGTTGCAGGATGGCTCTTTCTCTGTCCCTATTCTTCAGACCTTTGATGATTTTCACAATTCTGTCATTTATATTAGCTTACTTGAGCCTCACAAAACCTCTGCCCCTTCCTGTCACTGTCAGTTTTGACCTGTTCAGCAGATACCATGGCCGTGGGGAATGAAAATGAATCTGAAAGGGAAATTAGTTAAATGAGAATCTCTTCCTGTCTTAAAGTTACCAGAAAATTGCCCAGTAAGCAAACTACAAACAAACAAAAACTTTGAACACTGAAATTGTAAAACTTCTGAGTGTTGGATGATAAAAGTGCCAAATAAAGGAATTTGTCTTTTAAGTATTGCTGTTAATGTAAAGTACCCCAGGCAAAACACAGTTTAAAGTTCTGCTTTTATTTCCCACCAAATCATTCAATTACATTTTCTAGAATATTATAATATATTCAATGTATTTTCCAGAATACTGGTGGAAATTCGTCCTTACAGTGGAAGAATATACAATAATTTAATGAACTTAACTTTTAATTTCCCCATAAAACAGCCTAGATCCATGTTGATCTTTGAACACTAACAGAATAATTCTTTAAGATTACATAACCAAAATTCCCACTGCTGAAATCTTCCTTTCATTTCTCTTCACCATATTGGGGAAAATCTCGGGATCTTTCTCATGGATGGATAAGTCATAAATGAAGCTCAGTAAGTCAGGTACTTTGAAATTAAACATAGATAGTTCCAGAAACTAAATCCTGGACCAAATTAGGACTTGCAAGCCCATAACACTGTTTGTTTACCTGGACTTGGGATGGAAATGGCTCAAACCTATCTGAGTCAACTGCAGAGAAGTTCCACAGCGTCATGCTGCAAAATGGAAGAGCACCCTAGTTAAAAGAATTGAATTTGGAGAAGGAAAACTTTCAGATTCTGTCTCATATGCCTAGGACCAGGTTAGTGGGTTTACACCTCTAATCAGTTTCAATTAAATAATTCATAACTATTTACAGGCTAATTGTCTTCAAAATAATATCCTGCAGGGCAAAAGTATAAGTTTTTCTTTAAAAATATTTATTTTTTTGTATGTGATCATAGAATGTGATTTGGGCATTGGTCATGCAACTTCTGTGTTACTCTAAAAAGGTAGAGGATAGACTCTGTTGGGGATATCTGTACACTTAGTCCCAGCCTTATTATTACTGAATTTAGTGTCTGATCATAATTTCTGGTGGGTTGTCTTACATTAAAATTAACAATGCACTTTACTCTCTTCTATCAGCACCATAGGAGAATGTGCTGCCTTGGGTGCTGCAGGTTTCATTATTAGGCAGGAGTGAATTTAACTCTATTTAAAGTAAGCTGGTACTTTGTAGGGATATTTAATATTTTTTAAAGTGTTTGCTCTTATACAGCTCACTCTGCTCAAAGGCCTCCATGGTAAACCAGGTTTAGAATAAAAGTTCAAATTAGTGAGGGCTCAATAAACATTCCTAACTTTCATAAAGATAGCAATCATAACGCTGACACTTGCTGAATACTTAACTATGTGCTAAGATTATGCTAAAAGATGTTTTGGTTTAGGATTTTCTCAACTACTGCTCCTGTGAGGTAGTGACTTATCATTCTCATTTATAGATGAGAAAACAAGAGAGGGAACCTAACTAGGGTCATAGCTACTTAGCACAGCTTGCAGAGGAGCTGGAATGGACAGTTTGACACTGAAGTTCTTGAGCTTAATCTCTCCATAAAACATTGACCACATCCTTAAGTTAACCTAATTTTCATAGACCAGACATACACGACACGTACATATGAGTACAGGAGGCCTAATTCCTTATGAAAACCACCTCTGTCTGTTGACCAGTTTGTCATAGTCTCTTGGGTGATCAACTTACAGAGTTTCTCCTGTATATCCTATCTTGAGAAGTAGAAACAGATGGTAACTTTTTAATTTTCACATTGAAGTTGTTTTTTGTCTACAGGGAAATCAGCTGAGAATTAAAATCATTTAAAATAAGATTTATAGGTCTCTTCAAATTTCTCCCAGCTGAGATATTTACTCTACGAAGTCTTCCTAGTTTTCCCCAATCTACATTAATCACAATCTCTTTTGTATTTCCAGATGTTGTTTGTTTATATATTTATGGTACAGCACATTTTGCCTTGAATATAAAACACGTACACTTAATGTTTTTAAGTTGAATTTTTTGCAAGTCCATGATGAGTTGATATTACTCTTAGAATTTCACAGGCTCAGTTCCACTGAAAGGTCATTCATGAAACTATTTGTGACTAAGTCCATCTAGAAGAATGACGTAGAAATGGATAAAATCAATTTATGACTTTCTCAATGTGACATTGACTCTTTGGTCTCTATGTGGCTCATGAGAATAGCAGCATCAGGAAGTTGGGTGCAAACCTAGGTGACCTCTATTTAGAAGACATAATGGGAACCACACACAAGAATTACCTAATCAGCCTTCTAGGCTTTCTTGTGTTTGAATTATACAGGGAAGACATAAAGGTCTTGTACAATTTGCTATATTAAACTATTATAAGTGTAGGTTCCAGGAAAGTTGACATTTTTACATAATTATCAGAAAAATGGAGATTACAGGTTGATGTTCAATAAATGATAGAACATGATGATTCAGGGTCTAACACAACCACAAATGGCACAATATACAAAGTGCCTCAAGGACAGCAGCCCTGGGATGATTTTTAATTTGGTTTGTTCCTTTCATTTTCATACACATTAACCTGGGAGCTAGAAGTGGAGAAAAGTTGCTAATCAGAGGAAGGCAAGGTCTCCTATGTTGACTCTGGGCCCGTTTGCAAGTGCAGCTGCTTAGCCTCACTGTAACAAATCCTCCTTCCCTTGTCCCTTACCCTTCTCCCTTTCTGGTCTGGGCACCCTGGGTTATAGTGCCCAGGAACGTAAGAGTTCACTAATTGGAACCAAACTGTTAGGTTTTATTCAAGTCCAAATTGCTCCCTTGTGGGCCTGGAAACTCTAATCTTATCCAGAGTAACACTAAAATCCATTTGTTTCTACATCTCTAGGCCAACTGTACAAAGCTGAAGCAATTTGTGAGTTCTGATTTAGGGAGCTACATTGTCAACGTGACCAGAGCCGCAGAGGTGTGCAGCCTTCACCTGTGCAGGAATAATGGCAGGTGCATAAGGAAGATGTGGACAGCTCCCAGTTACCTCCACCTGAACCCTGCAAGTTACCACATAGAGGCCTCTGTGGACGGGGATTTTACTGTGAAAGGAAAAGCATCTGATACAGACTTGGCAGTGATGGCTGAGAAATTTTCCTGTCATTGTTATCAGGGATACGAAGGAGCTGATTGCAGAGAAATGAAGATGGCTGATGGCTGCTCTGGGGTTTACCCTTTTTCTGGCTCACTAATAACACTATGTCTGCTGGTTTTGGCAGTCTATGGGAGCATTCAGTTATGGAATAATTGATTTTAAAGGGAATTGTGTGACTTCTAGTACTCACTTAGGAAGGACATGAAATTTATAATGATATTTTCCGTTATGAATTCCACTGAGAGGTACTCCAAGTGGACATTATTAATGTCACTTAACACAGATGGAAGCCTATTTTTTTTTTTTGCTTCCAGTTTGGCTAAGAAGATCCGGGAGTAAAATCAATGCACTCTTCCTTACTGGATTGTTTTAGTTGTAGTTAACTAAAATAATATATTTTAACCTCTGTAAGAACATACACACATGAAAGTGTACATATAAATATTGTTATTGATTTCAAGGTTGTTTTTTGCAGCATGCAGTTTATTTAAGGACAGATAACTAAGTTATCATCTGATTCAACAGAAGAGATCTATTACCTGGTCAATCAGTCCACCAAAGTGGACCAAATCAGAAGCTCCCAAAAAACAGATACTGGTGCTGGTGTGGAGAAAAGGGAACACTCATTCACTGTTGGTGGGACTGCAATCTTGTTCAGCCTCTGTGGAAAGAAGTAAGGAGAATCCTCAAAGAAAGGTACACCTATCATTTGATCCTGTAATCCCTATTATTAGTTACCTACCCAAAAGAAAAAGAAAAGACATTTTACCATAAAGACATTTTTGCATTCGAATATTTATACACACAATTCAAAATGGCATAGATGTGGGAACAACCCAAGTGTCCTTCAACATATGAATAGATTAACAGATTGTGGTGTATATATATATATATATGCACCATGGAATACTATTCAGCCATAAAAATATAGAGGTTTTGTATCTTGTTATGACCTGGATGGCTTTGGGGAATAGTCTCCTAAACAAAGCATCACAAAAATGGGAAAAGAAGCATCACATTTACTCAGTTCCAATTTGAAACCAGAGGATTAACAAATACATGTTCACCACATAGAAAAACTAAATTCCAATAGGAGAGAGAGAAGACGGTTCAGTAAGTTCCCACCCAAGGCATACATTGCATGGGTGTATGACATACTTTATGGGTGAAATACACAATTACAATGCAGACTTTAACCTTACAACAGAAATTTACACAATCTAATTGTATGTATCCTCAACATGGTTCACTACGAAAGTTTTGAGACAGACTTGTGTTATGGTCCATTTTTTCACTTCCAAGAAACATAGTTGACAGCATCCTTTCTGATTCACCCAGGCAAGTTTTAACTTGCTTGGCTTGTTGGTGTTGCTGGGACGGTTTCATTTGTTTCTGTCCCAATGAATATTATGTGTCTTGATTTTTGTTTATCTCAAAACTTTCATAATGACCACTGTATTAACTTGAAATAAGAAAATAAAAATAGTTACTGCAAAGTCATTCACAAGCATTATTGTTCTATTTTTATCCTCGCACGTTTGCCTATGAAATCACTCAGTCCAAGTTGCCTGTGAAGAGTTAATGGGTTAGAGTGAATAAATCACATGGCAAACTCAAATAGCCAGTTTGTAAAAGAGCCCAACCTGGAGTTCCAGATGCTGAATTTTCGTTCCATCATAATTTTGTCTTACTCTTATAATCGAATCTAAATATATCTGTTTTGCTTTTGACCATGAATTTAAAGCATTTTTAACTTTTCTCAACTTGAGCTGCTGCTACAGGTCATATTCAATCTCCAGATCTTCCAGCTGCACATTATGTGTGGATTTAATTTAGTTCGCTGCTTCTGCATAGGAAACCCACTTCCTGTTTTTTTATTTTTGGGGATTCATTGAGGGTACAGGTTACACTGATTGCATTTGTTAGGTAAAATCCCTCTTAAAATCATGTCTTGCCCCCAAAAGGTGTGGTACACACCAAGGTCCCACCCCCCCTTTCCCTCGCTCTCCTCTTCCTTTCTCCACCTCTCCCTCCTTCTTTCTCTCTCTGCTCTCCCCTTCCCCCACCTCCACCGTGTCCTTAATTGTCCTCATATTAAAGTTGAGTACATAGGATTCATGTTTCTCCATTCTTATGAAGCTTAACTAAGAATAATGTGTTCCACTTCCATCCAGGTTAATACAAAGGATGTAAAGTCACCATTTTAAAAATGGCTGAATAGTATTCCATGGTGTACATACACCACAGCTTGTTAATCCATTCCTGGGTTGGTGGGCATTTAGGCTGTTTCTGCATTTTAGCGATTGTAAATTGAGCTGCAAGAAACAGTCTAGTACAAGTGTCCTTATGATGAAAGGATTATTTTTTCCTTCTGGGTAGATGGCCCAGTAATGGGATTGCAGCATCAAATTGGAGGTCTAGTTTGAGTTCTTTGAGATTTCTCCTTACTTCCTTCCAAAAAGGTTGTATAAGCTTGCAGTCCCACCAGCAGTGTAAAAGTGTTCTCTTTTGTCCACATCCATGCCAGCATCTGCAGTTTTGAGATTTTGTGATGTGAGCCATTCTCACTAGGGTTAGCTGGTATCTCAGGGTGGTTTTGATTTGCATTTCTATAATAAATAAGGATGATGAGCATTTTTTCATATGTTTGTTAGTCATTCATCTGTCTTCTTTAGAGAAGGCTCTTTTCATGTCTCTTGCCCAATGATATATGGGATTGTTGACTTTTTTCATGTAGATTAATTTGAGTTCTCTATAGATTCTAGTTATCAAGCTTTTGTCTGATTCAAAATATGCAAATATCCTTCCCCATTGTGTAGGTTGTCTATTTGCTTTGATTTTTGTCTCTTTAGCTATACAGAAGCTTTTCAGTTTAATGAAATCCCATTTTTTTATTTTTGTTGTTGTCGCAATTGCCACAGCAGTCTTCTGCATGAAGTCTTTCCCCAGGCCAATATCTTCCAGTGGTTTTCCTATTCTTTCTTTGAGGATTTTTATTGTTTCATGCCTTAAATTTAAGTCCTTTATCCATCTTGAATCAATTTTTGTGAGTGGAGAAAGGTGTAGGTCCAGTTTCAGTCTTTTACATATGGATATCCAGTTCTCCCAGCACCATTTATTGAATAGGGAGTCTTTCCCCAAGGTATGATCTTGTTAGCTTTATCAAAGATGAGGTGGTTGTAAGATGTTAGTTTCATTTCCTAGTTTTCTATTCGATTCCGAAAGTCTATGTCTCTATTTTTGTGCCAGTACCATGCTGTCTTGACCACTGTGGCTTGTAGTACAGCCTAAAATCTGGTATGGTGATGCCTTCAGCTTTATTTTTATTATCAAGAACTGCCTTAGCTGTACGGCATTTTTTTCTGGTTCCATACAAAACGCAGAATCATTTTTTCCAAATCTTGAAAGTACGATGTTGGTATTTTAATAGGAATGGCATTGAATAGGTAGATTACTTTGGGAAGTATAGACATTTTAACAATGTTGATTCTTCCCAGCCATGAGCATGGTATGTTCTTCCATTTTTTAATATCCTCTGCTATTTCCTTTCTTAGGATTTTATAATTTTCTTTTTTTTTGTAGAGACAGAGTATAATTTTCTTTTTAGAGGTCCTTCACCTCCTTTGTTAGGTATATTCCTAGGTATTTCATTTTCTTTGAAGCTATAGTGAAGGGAGTTGTGTCCTTAATTAGCCTCTCATCTTGACTGTTATTGGCGTATACAAAGGCAACTGTTTTGTGGATGTTGATTTTATATCCTGAGACATTAGTGTATTTTTTGATGACTTCCAGGAGTCTTGTGGTTGAGTCTTTGGGGTTCTCTAAGTATAAGATCATGTCGTCAGCAAAGAGGGAGAGTTTGACCTCCTCTGCTCCCATTTGGATTCCCTTTATTTCCTTGTCTTGCCTAATTGTATTGGCTAAAACTTCCAGCACTATGTTGAAAAGTAATGGTGACAGAGGACAACCTTGTCTGGTTCCAGTTCTGAGAGGAAAAGCTTTCAGTTTTACTCCATTCAATAAAATATTAGTTGTGGGTATGTCATAGATAACTTCAGTCAGTTTCAGAAATGCCATTTGATAACATCCAGCATCCTTTTGTAATTAAAACATTGACGAGTATAGGCATATGCTCTTCATATATGCTGAAGTGTATATGCCTATACTCTTCAATGTTCTAATTACAAAAGGATGCTGGATTTTATCGGATGCTTTTTCTGCATCTATTGAGAGGATCACGTGATATTTATTTTTGCCTCTGTTAATATGGTGGATAACGTTTATGGACTTGCGTGTGTTAAACCAGCTTTGCATCCCTGGCATAAGACCTACTTGATCATGATGTATGACTTTTTTGATGATAAGCTGTAATCTATTGGCTAGGATTTTTTTGGGAATTTTTGTATCTATATTCATTAATGAAATAGGTCTGAAATTTTCTTTTTTAGTTGGGTCTTTTCTGGTTTTGGTATCAGAGTGATGTTTGCTTCATAGAATGTATTGGGGGAAGATTCCTTCCTCCTCAATTTTTTGGAATAGTTTCTGCAGTACAGGAATAAGCTATTCCTTGAAGGTTTAATAGAATTCTGGTGTGAAGCCATCTGGACCAGGGCATTTTTTTTTTTTTTTGGAAGCTTTTTTATTATTTCTTTAATCTCAGTGCATGAAATTGGTCTGTTCAGAAGCTCTATTTCTTCCTGGCTAAGTCTAGGGAGAGGGTGTGATTTCAAATATTGATCCATTTCTTCACAAATTTCTGGTAGTATTTATTTTATTTTATTTTATTTTATTTTGAGACAGAGCCTCAAGCTGTCACCCTGGGTAGAGTGCAGTGGCATCATAGCTCACAGCAACCTCCAACTCCTGGGCTCAAGTGATTCTCCTGCCTAGCCTCCCAAGTAGCTGGGACTATAGGCGTCCACCACAACGCCCGGCTATTTCTGGTAGTATTTAGAGATGATCTTTTGCGTATCTGTGGTATCAGTTGTTATTTCCCCTTCGTCATTTCTGATTGAGGTTACTAGAGATTTTACTTTACTATTTCTAGTTAGTCTGGCCAATGGTTTATATATTTTATTTATTTTTTCAAAAAACTAACTCCTTGTTTTATTAATTTTCTGAATGATTCTTTTGTTTTCTCTTTTTTTTTTTTTTTTTGATTTTGGCCAGGGCTAGGTTTGAACCCGCCACCTCTGGCATATGGGACCGGCGCCCTACTCCTTAAGCCACAGGCACCACCCGATTCTTTTGTTTTCAATTTCATTGATCTCTGATTTGATTTTGAAGATATCTTTTCTTCTACTGGGTTTAGGCTTAGATTGTTTTTCTTTTTCCAATTCCCTAAGATGGCTTGTGAGTTTGTTGATGTGCTCTCTTTCTGTTTTTTGAATGTAGGCATCTAAAGTGATAATTTTTCCTCCCAAAACTGCTTTAGCAGTATCCCACAGGTTTTGGTAGCTTGTGTCATCATTGTTGTTCAAGGAAGTTAGTGATTTCCTGTTTTATTTCTTCCTGCACCCATCTGTCATTCAACAGAAGGTTGTTTCCATGCCTTTGTGTGGGGCTGAACATTTTTGTTGGAGTTGTTTTCCACTTTTGGTGCCTTGTGGTCTGAGAAGATACAATGTAAAATTTCAATTTTTGTGATTCTGTTGAGGTTTGTTTTGTGGCCAAGGATATGACCAATTTTGGAGAATGTTCCATGGGGCGATGAGAAGAATGTATATTCTTTATGTTTGGGATGGAGCGTTTAATATGCATCTATCAAGCACAGTTGTTCTAGGGGCTCATTTAAGTCCCTTATATCTTTGTTTAATTTCTGTTTAGAGGATCTGTCCAGCTCTGTAACAGGAGTGCTAAAGTCCCCTGTTGTTATGGTATTATAGGATATCATATTGCTCAAACTGAGTAAGGTCTGTTTCAAGAATCTGGGAGCATTTAAATTGGGTGCATACATATTTACAATTGAAACATCTTTTTGTTGTATTTTTCCCTTGACCAATATAAAGCAACCATCTTTGTCTTTTTTGACTTTAGTTGCTTTAAATCCACATGTATCTGAAAATAAGATTGCAACTCCTCTTTTCTTCTGAATTCCATTTGCCTGAAAAATAGTCTTCCAACCCTTAAGTTTTAATTTGTCTTTTGAAGGTCGGTGTGTTTTCTGCAGACAGCAAATGGATGGCCTGTATTTTTTAATCCAGTCAGCCAATCTATGCCTCTTTAGTGGGGAATTTGAGCCATTAACATTTATTGAGATAATTGATAAGTATGATAGTGTTCTATTCATCTTATCTTGTGAGAGTCCATTATTTAGTTTTATCTTTTGCATCAGTGTGGAAGCTAGGTTCTGTCCTTTAATTGCTGAGTTCTTACTTTGCTGTTGATCCATTGTGATGGTCAGTGTGTAGAACAGGTTGAAGTATTTCCTGTAGAGCTGGTCTTGTTGTGGCAAATTTCTTCAATGTTTGTATGTCAGTAAGTGATTTGATTTCTCCATTAATTTTAAAGCTTAACTTAGCAGGATATAGTATTCTGGGCTGGAAATTGTTCTGTTTAAGTAGACTAAAGGTAGATGACCATTATCTTCTTGCTTAGAAAGTTTCATTAGAGAAGTCTGCAGTCACCCTGATGGACTTTCCCTTGTAGGTCAACTGGCGCTTACTCCTGGCAGCTTGCAGAATCTTTTCTTTTGTTTTGACTTTGGACAGGTTCATCACAATGTGTCTTGGAGAAGCTTGGTTAGAGTTGAGATGACCTGGGGTCCGATATCCCTCTGAAAGCAGTGTGTCAGAATCTTTGGTGATATTTGGGAAATTTTCATTTATAATATTGTCTAGTATGGCTTCTATTCTCCTGGGGCATTCTTCTTCCCCTTCTGGGATACCTATCGCTCGTATGTTTGAATGCTTCATAAAATCCCATAATTCTGTCAGTGACTGACCATTCTGCTTTCTCTCTCTTCTTTTCTGTCTCTTTAACTATCTGAGTTATCTCAAGAGCTTTGTCCTCTACCTCTGAGATTTTTTTCTTCTGCATGGTCTAATCTGTGGGAAACCCACTTCCTAAACTGCTTGACACTCTCAGCCTCTTAGGATCATTTTAACTTCTCTTTGTGCAAATGGTGAGATAATCAGCCATCATAACCTTTTGTGTTTTCCCCTAAAAAGAGAGATAATAATGGTGTCTTTTAGATTTCATAATGTATACTTAAAAACTGGCGGATAAAAAACCCCTAGCAAACTATAGCCATTATCAAGTGTTTTTGATATTGGTCCTCATAAAAGTTGTGATAGGTAATGTTATCTCTATTTTGTGGTGTAAAATTTGTATGAGTCAGTGCAGTGAAAAGTGACTTACTTAACCTCGCACAAATGTTCCTAGGCTTTGAACCTTTTCAATTACATTAACCATGTTTCAATCAGATTTTAGCAGAAAAGACAGAAGGTAAAGTTGGTCTTTCTTTTTCTTTTCTTTCTTTTATTCTTACTTTTCTATCTTTTGTTCTTTCTTTTGTTTTCTTTTTTCTTTCTTTCTTTTTTTACCAATTCACAGAGAAATATAACCCACAGATATACTGATTCTTGTATAAGGCAGTCAGTAGTTTTTTTTTTTTTTTTTTTTACTTCATGGAAGAAAAACTGTTCAACTGTCTACTAATAATACACTTATCTGACATGCTCTAAATATTTAAATATATCCATAAAAGGAACCAGGACCCATTAGAAAAATATCCAATTCCAAGCCAGGAAATATGTACAAGGTGGACCTGGAATATGTTGTAATGCCAGAAAGCAAGGAAGCTGTCAAGGGTTATTAGAAATGTATCAAAAGTACTCATAAGGCAATTTAAAGAGTCTTCCACTCCAAAAGGCAGGAAAATTTGAAAAACACTAAAAAAAACTAACTGTAATGGATTAAAATGCATCAGGTATGTTTATATCCAAGAAGTCAAAATGATGCAAAAATGAAAACCTTCATTGGCCATCTTTGAAGGATAGTAAGGAACCAACTCATTATCCTGAAAACTGACAAATAAAGAGAAAGTATCAAATATTTGTTCTGCATTTCCTACATGAAATATACCTAAGGATAACCAAACAGTGAAGGAGCATGAGTTTCTTTTTATTCAACGAATAAGTGGAAGAAAGTATGATAGAATTAGAATATAACCATTTTGTAATTCCTAACAAATTAAGGGAGAGAGGCACTGATCCTCAGTGGCTGGTGACATCACACAAAGAGACTCAACCAGACATTATATGTCACCTACTTGAAGCATGAAACATCAGCTAAGAAAAATGTCTTGAGAAATCAAACTGATCTGGTCTCTGAAATCGCTACTTCCAATGTTTTTCAACATGGTTTGAAAAAGATATCTAGCCACTAATTCACAGGAAACATAAAAAGCATGGGGAAAAGCTGAACAAGTCTGGGATGTGATCATGAAAATTCAGACCCTAGGGAACACTAGAGAACAAATATCCTGATTTTATTAACAAACAAATAATAAAAAAAATAGAGAAAAAATTCATATGTATATCAACTTGGGGCTTTAAAGCAGAGTATATTTGTCCAATGGGACAGCACATAGTTTTAGAGAGGAATAAGAATAGGCATTTTTATGCTAATATCAAAATATATCTAATACAAATTATCTTTTTTAGAATTTACCTTGACTGTTACCTGTTACTGTTACCAAGCAGTCCATGGGTTCACTGCCAATGCACATAGAAGCCAATAACAGGAGAAAGGAGGAAATGCTCCAATCTGTCTACTCAAGCTGGGGGCTTGGTCAGGTTTCATAAGCATAGGATAATGAAGTGTGATCTTTTTGGATGTCAGAACATAGTTATGCCAGGAGTTGTGCTCTGACTAGAACATGCCAGAGGGTGATGGGCTCCATCTGCTTGCATTCTGGATTCTGCCATATGGTGTCTTAATTCAGTTCTTGTTGAAAAAAATTATGGATGATGTAAGTAAAAGGACAACCATTCCTTGCTAATGGACAATTTAATATTGTTAAAATGTACACACTGCCCATAGTAATCCACATAGTAAATGTAATTTCTAACAAAATAAAATTATTTTGCACAGAAACAGGAAAGACAACCATAAAATTTATATGGAATTAATAAAGAACACAAATAACTAATGCAATCCTTGGCAAAAGAGAACATTACCTTACCCAACAACAAATTATACTGCAAGGATGTAGTAATCCAAATAGCATGGTACTAGTATAAAAGTAGACACTTAGGCCAAGCGAACAGGAAAGAGAAGAAAGACATACAGATAAACACCTACAACCAACTCATCTTTGACAAAGCTGACAAAAGCAGACAATAAATGGTGTTGGCAACATTTAATAGCCTCATGTGGAAGAATGGATCCCTATTTCTCACCATATTAAAAATTAATTCAAGGTGGATTAAAGATTCAAATGTAGGACTCTAAACCATAAAAATATTATGAGAGAAAAACTATCCTTGGTAAAGAATTTATGACTAAGATTCTAAAAGCAAATACAATGAAAAGAAAAATAAATAGGATTGATTAAGCTAAAAGCTTCTTATGACAAAAGATAGAATCAACAGAGAAAATAACCAGAATAGGAGAAAATATTCACAATCTATATGTCTGTGAACAGCTTAATATCTACAATCTATCAGGAACTCAAACAATCAGCAAGAAGAAAATAACTCCATTAAAAAGTGGGCAGAAGATATGAAAAGATACTTTTCAAAGGAAGAAAAACAAATGGCCAAAAAACACGAAAAAATGCTGAACTTCACTAACAATTAGAAAAGTGCAAATTAAAACCACAATGAGAAACCACCTTACCTGTAATAATGGCCACTATCAAAAAGTTATAAAAGAATAAATGCTGGTACAGATGTGCTGAAAAGGGGATGCTTCTATACTGTTCATGGGAATGTAATTATGTAGTACAACATTTGTGGAAAACAACATGGAGATTTCTTAGGAACTAAAAGTATACCTACCATTAGACCCAGGAATACCACTACTGGGTATCTACACACAAAAAAAGACATTAGAAATAAAAAGAAAAGTCCCCTGCACTTGCATGTTTATTGCAGCATAATTCACAATTGTGCAGATATGGAACCAACCTAATGACCACCAAATGATAAATGGATAAGAAAATGCAGTGTGTGTGTGTGTGTGTGTCAGGAATATTAGTCATCATTAAGATTGAAAATTTCTTTTGCAGAAATTTGGATAGAACTGGAAGCCATTATTTTAACTGAAGTGACCCAAAGAATAAACCTCAAATTCTGCATGTTCTTGCTTTTAAGTGGAAGCTAAACAATGGGTAGTGGTTATACACAGTGAATTCATGCATATTAGAGACTCAGAAGGGAGAAAGTGTGGGATCAAAAATATCTATTAGTGCAATGTACACTATTTAGGTGAAAATATATTAAAAGCATAGACTTCTTCAATATGCAATTTACCCATTCACAAAAAAAAGACTTGTCCCTTCTAAATCTAATTAAAATTTAAAAAAAGAGGGAGGCAAGATGGCCAACTGGAGCTAGCTTTCCACAAAGCCTCCCTTAACTTCTGTTAAAGGACAGAAGTTTAGCAGGTAAGCCGATGGTTTGGAGCTGAGCCAAGAGAGAAGGTTGAAGAACACACATCAACCCTGCTGGGGTGAGCTGCAACCCCAAGGAAACAATAGGTACAAAATCCATCACAAAGTGGACAGGAGTCCCCTCCCCCATGAGAATGGCTCACAGTATATTTTCTACATAAAAACAAGCAAACAGAGTTTAGATATCCTCCCATTTTATCCCATGGGAGAGATCCTAGACAACTGGAACTCCTTCCCCAGAGAGGACCTACCAGTGTGCCATGGCACTCTCCTCCCAGGCATAAAACTGTATAAAACTGTATATATTCTCTACCTGCAATTCTGAATTCCCAGCACTCCCCTCCACTCTCACCCAGAGGTCTGGAAGCCTGTTCCCCATGGAGTCCAGATTCTTGGGCATTTTCTCCAGAGGTATGGATAAGGCATGGGCTATTGTTGGTCTGTGCTAATTCTGTGGCATGGGAGTAAGGAGAAGATGGTGAACTGAGGGAACCATATGAGAGAGGGAGAGGTGGTGCACCACAGCACAGAACAGCAGCAGCAATAGCAGGAACACTAGGGCTCATACCCTTGGGGATATTTTGGAAAGACACTCCCTGCTTCTCTCGGGAACCAGAGGAAGCTGGGCATCTTCTCCAGTGGCAGCCACTGGAGGAACAGATCTGGGATGGAAATTCAGCTCCCATGAGTAAGGGGGAGTATGCCTGAGGCAGTACCTGCCTGGGTGGAATGTGGTGGGTCCTGAGACTAGAATACATGAGTGCAGATACGGCAGACTTCCAGGCTCCCAGAGTGGAGCCAGAACGACTGCTTTTTTGAGCTTAAGAAGCACCCGGCTCTCAGGGCATCATAGCTGAGACAAAAGCAGGCAGGGAGAGGCAGAAACTGAGAGCTAAGTGTGAGCTCTAACCACACCTGCCCCAACACAGTGCAATGGAGACAGACAGGCCAGCTCTGGGCAGTGGTATGGACTGGGGCTAAGTCACAGTTTCTGTGAACTCAAACAGCACCTGGTCTGCAGGGGAATATAGCCGGGACAGAAACAAATTCTGCCAAAATGTGTCAGCAACATCAATCAGGGGCAGGGCTGGAACTGAGAGAACTGCCCCAGCTTCCATTAAGCACCCGAGGTTTTCAGGCCTCAGCACCCTCTGCTGGACAGTGGCAGAGAGCGGCAGCCTGGCCGAGGAGATGTAGACCTCCCTGTGACTCAGGCAGGCGCAAACCCCTGGAGCATCTGCTCATTGGAGGGAACTGGATCACAGCCCTGTGGGGTTACCAGTGATTGGGTGTGACAGAGGTGCAAGGTTGGGAAGGAGACATCAACCTTCCCAGACTAATTCATTTGCTGGGTGGGTCCTTCTGACCTCACGAAGCACTGGAGTGAGTCATACTTGAGCTGCCAGCAGACCTCTGCTATCTAGTTGCCAGAGACATTTTTAACTCTCCCACCTGAGACTTGTGCTGACTGGGACAATTGATTTGGGCCTCTTGAACTGGGCCACTCACCCGAGAACTATCCAAGGTGGTACCCTGAGTGTGTGGTTGTGGGAAGGTTTGATTTTCCTTTTCCAGTTATTGCCCAAGGGGGGCAGGGTGATTTAATTGCTAGTATTTCTCCATAGCTGAGACTTCAACCCAGAGTAACTGATTCACTAAGGTAGGACAGAGAGCAGCTGCAAATAAGACAGAGCCACTTAGCCCCGCCACACCAAGCAGGTCCCCAGTGTCTCAGGCCATAGCTCTGTATGGATCCTTTGAAAAGCTCTAGGGGAAAAGGTACAGTCACCAGTCCCAGCTCTTAGGCAAAGGGCTGGTTAATCCTTATTCTAGGAGCCCCCAACCCAACTTCACCTTATGTGCTTATCTAGCCAATCAGTGTAAAATAATCATGGGGTGGAATCAGCAGAAAAAGTCTGGTAACATGAATAACCAGAGTAGATCAACTCCACCAAGGAACAATATGGCAGACACAACTGAAGATCCCATTCATAAACAAATGGCTGAGATGTCAGAAATCGAATTCAGAATTTGGATTGCAAATAAGATTAATAGAATGGAGGTAAAGTTAGAATTAGAAATTCAAGGAGCATTTCAAAACTCGTCTCAAGAATTCAGTGAATTCAAAGACAAAATCACCAAAGATTTTGACACATTGAGACAAGAATCTGCAGCCTGCAAAGATCTGAGAAAACAGTAGAAGCCTCAGTAACAGAATGGAGCAAGCAGAAGAAAGGATTTCTGACAGTGAAGGCAAAGCTTTTGAATGTTCCCAAACGCTCAAAGAAGAAGAGAAGTGGAGAGTAAAAACAGATCATTCTCTCAGAGAACACTGAGATAATTTGGAGAAAACTAATATTTGCCTTATAGAAATTCCTGAAGGTGAAGAGGTGGCTTTGAAAGGCACAGATGCCCTCCTTCAAGAGATAATGAAGGATAACTTCCCAGGCACTCTGAAATTCAGATAGCAGACAGTTTCAGAATCCCAGCATGACTCAACCCAAATAAAACATCCCCTACACACATTATAATTAACTGCACCAAAGTTAAAATGAAGGAGAAAATTCTTCAAGCAGCCAGACATAAGAAAACCATAACCTACAAGGGGAAGAATTAGAATGACTGCAGATCTCTCTGCTAAAATCTTTCAAGCTAGAAGAGGGTGGTCATCGACTTTTAGTCTCCTAAAACAAAATAACTTTCAACCAAGTATCCCGTATTTAGCAAAACTGAGTCTCCTTCATGATGGAGAATTTAAATACTTTAATGACATTCACATGTTGAAGAAATTTGCCATAACTAAACCAGCACTCCAGGATATTCTCAGACCTATCCTCCATAATGACCAGCCCAATCCTCCACCACAAAAGTAAACTCACTCAGAAACTTTTGATCAAATTTCAACTTCCACAGTGGCAAAAGGATTAAAAATGCTCACTGGACTTTTGAAAAACTTGATACTCAAAATTCTACCAGGCTTATCAATATTCTGTGGAAGAATATTGATTAATTGAATCAATATTCAATTAATGTGGATGGCTTAAATTGTTCTCTAAAGAGGCACAGGTTGGATGACTGGATACAAAAACTCAGGCCAGATCTCTGCTGCATACAGGAATCTCATCTTACCTTAAAAGATAAATATAGACTCAGGGTGAAGGGATGGTCATCTATATTTTAGGTAAATGGAAAGCAGAAAAAAGCAGTTGTTGCAATTTTACTCACAGATACAATAGGCTTTAAACCAATAAAAGTAAGGAAAGATAAGGCTGGTCACTTCATATTTGTTAAGGGTAACACTCAACATGATGAGATTTCAATTATTAACATTTATGCACCCAACCAGAATGCACCTCAATTTATAAGAAAGACTGTAACAGACATGAGCAACTTGGTTTCCTCCAGTACCATAATAGTCAGAGATTTTAACACTCCTTTGGCAGTGTTGGATAGTCCTCCAATAAGAAGCTAAGCAAAGAAATTTTAGACTTTAACTTAACCATTCAACAATTGGATTTAACAGACATCTACAGAACATTTCATCCTAAAATAAATGAATACACATTCTTCTCATCAGCCCATGGAACATACTCCAAAATTGATCACATCTTAGGTCACAAGTCTAACCTCAGCAAATTTAAAAGAATAGAAATTATTCCTTTCATCTTCTCGGACCATCATGGAATAAAAGTTGAACTCAGTAACAACAGGAATATGTATATGCATACAAAAACATGGAAACTAAATAACCTGATACTGAATAATAGCTGGGTCATAGATGAGATTAAGAAGGAAATTACCAAATTTTGGGAAAAAAATGATAATGAAGACACAAATAATCAGAACCTCTGGGATACTGCAAAGGCAGCCCATAGCACTGCAGGCCTTCCTCAAGAGATCAAAAAAGAGAAGACGTTAACAACTTAATGGGACATCTCAAGAAACTGGAAAAGGAAGAACTTTCCAATCCCAAACTCAGCAGAAAAAAGGAAATCACCAAAATTAGAGCAGAATTAAATGAAATTGAAAACAAAAGGATTATACAAGAGATCAATAAATCAAAAAGTTGGTTTTTTGAAAAGGTCAACAAAATAGATACACTTTTGGCTAACATAACCAGGAAAAAAAGAGTAAAATCTCTAATTTCATCAATCAAAAATGGTAAAGACAAAATAACAACAGACTCCTCAGAAATTCAAAAAATCCTTAATGAATATTATAAGAAACTCTATTGTCAGAAATCCAAAAATCTGAAGGAAATAGACCAATACCCGGAAGCAGGCCACCTTACTAGACTTAGCAAGAATCAAGTGGAAATGTTGAACAGGCCTATATCTGTTCAAAACTGTATTGGTCTATTCAAGTATTGAATACAGAAGATGCAAGGAATAATTGATCAAGTATTGGCCTGTTCAGAAATAGCATCAAATATACAAAATCTCCCTAAAAAGAATACTCCAGGACCAGATGTCTTCACATCAGAATTCTACCAAACCTTTAAAGAGGAAATAGTACCTATATTACTGAACCTTTTGCAAAATATAGAAAAAGAAGGAATACTACCCAACACATTCTATGAAGCAAACATCATCTTGATCCCCAAACCAGGAAAGGACCCAACAAGAAAAGAAAATTATAGACGAATATCCCTAATGAATATTGATGCAAAAATACTCAACAAGATCCTAGCAAACAGAATCCAGCAACACATGAAACAAATTATACACCATGACCAAGTGGGTTTTATCCCAGGGTCTCAAGGCTGGTTCAATATACATAAATCTATAAATGTAATTCATCACATAAACCAATTAAAAAACAAAAACTATATGATTCTCTCAATTGATGCAGAAAAAGCTTTTGATAATATCCAGCATCCCTTCATGATCAGAACACTTAAGAAAATTGGTATAGAAGGGACATTTCTTAAACTGATAGAGGCCATCTACAGCAAACCCACAACCCATATCATATTGAGTGGAGTTAAATTGAAATAATTTCCACTCAGATCAGGAACCAGGCAAGGTTGCCCATTATCTCCAATGCTTTTTAACATTGTGATGAAAGTCTTAACCATCACAATTAGGCAAGAAAAGGTGATCAAGAGTATCCACATAGGGTCAGAAGAGATTAAACTTTCACTCTTCATAGATGACATGATGGCATATCTGGAAAACACTAGGGATTCTCTACAAAACTCTTAGAAGTGATCAAGGAATACAGCAGTGTCTTGGGTTACAAAATCAACACTCATAAATCTGTAGCCTTTATATATACCAACAATAGTCATGCTGAAAAAACAGTCAAGGACTCTATTCTGTTCATAGTAGCATTAAAGAAGGTAAAATATTTGGGAGTTTAACTAATGAAGGACGTGAAAGATCTCTATAAAGAGAATTATGAAACTCCAAGAAAGGAAATAGCTGAAGATGTTAACAAATTGAAAAACATACCAAGCTCATGGCTGGGAAGAATCAAAATTGTTAAAATGTCCATACAACCCAAAGCAATATACAATTTTAATGCAATCCCTGTTAAAGCTCCACTATCATACTTTAAAGATCTCAAAGAAACTAATACTTCGTTTTATATGGAATCAGAAAAAACCTCGAATAGCCAAGACATTTCTCAGAAATAAAAACAAAGCAGGAGGAATCATGCTAACCAGACCTCAGACTATACTATAAGTTGATAGTGATCAAAACAGCATGGTACTGGCACAAAAACAGAGAGATAGAAGTATGGAACAGAATAGAGAACCAAGAGATGAACCCAGCTACTTACCATTAGTTGATCTTTGACAAGCCAATTAAAAACATTCAGTGGGGAAAAGATTCCCTATTTAACAAATGGTGTTAGGTGAACTGGCTGGCGACCCGTAGAAGACTGAAACTGGACCCACACCTCTCACCATTAACTAAGATAGACTCTTACTGGATTGAAGATTTAAACTTAAGACATGAAACTATAAAAATACTAGAGGAAAGTGCAGGGAAAACCCTTGAAGAAATAAGGCTGGGTGAATATTTTATGAGGAGGATCCCCTCCCCCGGGGCAATCAAATATACAGTACTGAGACCTGAACAAACTAAAAAGCTTCCGCACAGCCAAGAACACAGTAATTAAAGCAAGCCCACAGCCCTCAGAATGGGAGAAGATATGCTGATTATGTCTTTGACAAAAGTTTAATAACCAGCATCCACAGAGAACTCAAACGTTATAGCAAGAAAAGAAGTGATCCCATCTCAGGGTGGGCAAGGGACTTGAAGAGAAACTTCTCTGAAGAAGACAGGCACATGGCTTATAGACACATGAAAAAACTTGATCATCAGAGAAATGCAAATCTAAACCACTTTGAGATATCATTTAACTCCAGTAAGATTAGCCCCCATCACAAAATCCCCAAACCACAGTTGTTGGTGTGGATGTGGAGAAAAGGGAACTCTTCTACACTGCTGGTGGGAATGCAAACTAATACGTTCCTTTTGGAAAGATGTTTGGAGAACATTTAGGGATCTAAAAATAGACCTGCCATTCGATCCTACAATTCCTCTACTAGGTATATATCCAGAAGACCAAAAATCACATTATAACAAAGATATTTGTACCAGAATGTTTATTGTAGCTCAATTCATAGTTGCTAAGTCATGGAAGAAGTCCAAGTGCCCATCTACCCATGAATAGATTAATAAATTGTGATGTATGTACACCATGATATCATGTAGCCTCAAAGAAAGATGGAGACTTTACCTCTTTCATATTTACATGGATGGAGCTGGAACATAATCTTCTTAGCAAAATATCTCAAGAATGGAAGAAAAAAATATTCAATGTACTGAGCCCTACTATGAAACCAATTTATAGGTTTCATATGAAAGCCCAAGAAAAAGGGGAAAGGGTTGAGGGAGGGTTGGGGAGGGGGAAGGTTGGGTGAAGGGAGGGTAATCAGTGGGACCACACCTACAGTGCATCTTATAAGGGTACATGCAAAATTTACTAAATGTAGAATATAAATGTCTTAACACAATAACTAAGAAAATTCCCTGAAGCCTATGTTAACCAGTTTGATGAAAATATTTCAAATTGCATATAAAACCAGCACATGTACCCCATGATTGCATTGATATACACAGCTATGATTTAATAAAAAAATAGATAAATGAATAAATAAAATTTAAAAAAGAGAAATTTACAGTTGTAGGATAGCATGCTGCTTTATGACAACCAAAATGTTAGAACATCAGCCTATGAATATCTATTATAACATTATTCCTTAAAAGTATATGTTATACCATTATTCTGTCAATATGTTCCTACCTATATATGTGAATATATATTATATTAATTTCATATTTATTATTATTGGTCCTTAATAGCTAGGACTATCTCATTTTTGTCCATGTTTGCATGATATCAGTATAGTTCTCTAGATACCTGTTGAATTCAAATGATGTGATAAGCACTGGTAAATTAGTGACCACTAAGTATTTTTGGCTCTCTTCTGCCAGGCACAGTATATTATTTATTGCTTAATATGTTGTGACTTCTCACAAAGTAGTATAGGCTTGGCATGAACTCTTAAATGTCTCCAACAAAAATAATATCAGGGGATATTTGGTGATAATATCCAAGTGAGGTGAGCTAATAATTTAGCCATGTGCCTGGTGTTTGACTTACATTTTTCAGACCTGGGAAATCACTATTTCAGTGTGACTACACTATCTTAGAAAGAATTTTTGGTGTTTATTAAATCATTTCTGAAACCTTCACCATGAGAAAGCCTGGTGAAAATCATGTGATCATATATGGGGTTCAATTTTTAAAAGCAGCAACAGAAAAGTCATTGACATAAGCTACCTTTCATACTGAATGATCCTTAGTGATTGTACTGTTCACATGACCTGAACTGTTTGTACTGCTAATAGAAGCTTGTACTGCTATGGAAAGTTACGTCCCCAGTTGCCCTAGTACCAGGCCAAAAATACTCCATGTCACCTTCAAAGAAGATTCTAGTAACTCATAGCCTGTGCAAACTCTCCTCAAACATTAGTGAAGATGCATTGATTTGATTCCTCAACTTGACTTTTACTTTACAAGATAACAATGTTGATTCAGAACAATATTAAGAAGCACATTTCTTTAGTGGAGTCTATGCACCCTCCACGAAGAAAACACTCTGAGATACTAATAAGAGTGATTATCACATGGGCGGTGCCTGTGGCTCAATGGGTAGGGCGCTGGCCCATATACTGAGGGTGGCAGGTTTGAACCTGGCCCTGGCCAAACTACAACAACAACAACAACAAAAATGGCCGGGTGCTGTGGCACGTGCTTGTAGTCCCAGATACTCAGGAGGCTGAGGCAAGAGAATTGCCTAAGCCCAGGAGTTGGAGGTTGCTGTCAGCTGTGACGCCATGGAACTCTACTGAGGGTGATAAAGTGAGACTCTGTCTCAAAAAAAAAAAAAAAAAAAGAGTGATTATCACAGATTATTTTTCAGTTACATCTGAAATATAGTAGGGATATACTTTACACATTAATGGTGCAAGACTAAATTTCTGTGCTCCTTAACTAATACCAACTGTCTCCTTTTCAATATATTATCTCTTTTTATAGAGGTCCCCCCAAAATATTACATCTATAGGTACTTACTTGCCCTTTAACTTATTGAAAACTTACTCTCTCAATAACTTTGGCTCCCTCAGTCCTAGCTAAGAATACAGAGAAAGACATGATAGAGAACAGGAAATAAATTACCCATGACTAATCATGAGCACCAGGTTAGGGTGGACTAAATTGTTCTCAGTGGGTGGATCCCTTCTATTACAAAGTTGAATAATCACAAGTAAATAAAAAGATTCCTACACAAGTCAAATGATGGGTTTGAACTTCCTTATTCTTTTTTTACGTTGACCTTGACCCACCCATTGTTAAAGGACACTGTCAGTGCCCATTCAGATTCCTTGAGGTCCTTCTCATTATTTGTTGCACATCCCTTTCCTCAGATTCAGTGTGTTTGCCCTTTTCCCTCCCAGTCAGCATTGTTTTGCCTCCTCTGTCTCCTCTGTGATCATGCTAAAACTGCCCATCCAAGGCCTTTGCATAAAAGGACACCCTTTCTTGGCTTAGGCCTCTTCTGCTTCTTTAATTTTCTTAAGAGTTTTATCCTGAGAGAGCTTTCTTTAAAAATCACACGAAACCTCATCTTAGATGATCTAAGTCTCCCTTTACTCTCCAAATATTTAGAAACAAATTATATTTTTTAAAAAAGGAATTTGATTTTTGTATGGAAACAGTATCATGAACAAGTTAAAATATAAATTGAAAGAACACATTGACAACATGTGACAAGTACTAATTTCCCATTATTTTTACAGATTTCTTAAGCCAATCAATTCAAAATGACTCAAGCCTAATATGGGAAAAGAACATAAACATAAAATCACAGCAAAAGGAAACATGAGTGCCTCAACTTCTTTCAAAATAAAGGAAATTGTTATCACAATGATTATGAGATTCCATTTTTTAAATTACTCATATTGGCAAAGATTTACAGTGTATTAAAGTATTGTGTCAGCTTGCACATGGGAAATTAAATAGTAGAAAGTTTTGAAGGAAATGCTAACTAGATAATATCTCTTTAAGAATTAGCATTATTAGTATTGAGTACATTGGATATTTGCTTTTCCATTCTTGTGATACTTTACTAAGAAGAATGTGTTTAAAGTCCATCCAGGTTAATACAAAATATGTAAAGTCATCATCTTTTTATGGCTGAATAGTATTCTATGGTATAAATATACCACAGTTTGTTAATCCATTCCTGGATTGGTGGGCATTTAGGTTGTTTTCAGATCTTGGTGATTGTAAATTGAGCTGTGATAAATAATGTAGCGCAAATGTCCTTAGGATAAAATGATGTTTTTTTTTTTTTCTTTCTGGGTAGAAGCTTAGTAGTGAGATTGCAAGGTCAAATGGGAAGTCTAATTTGAGTTCTTTGAGGATTCTTCATACTTCTTTCCAAAGAGGCTGTATGAGTCTGCAGTCTCACTAACAGTGTACAAGTGTTCCCTTCTCTCCACATCCATGCCAACATCTATGACTTTAGGACTTTGTGATGTAGGCTAATCTTACTGGGGTTAGGTGATATCTCAGGGTAGTTTGATTTGCATTTCTCTTATGATTAGGGATGATGAAGCCAGTAGATGATCTAATTTATACCCACAAGGAGTAAACTCAATTCAACTCAAGTTGGGGGGAGGGGAAGGGGAGAAGGGGAGATTGGTGTGCTCCCACTTAATGGGCACAATGTAAGGGTGTACCACACACCTTTTGGGTGTTGGCCACAACTACAAGATGGACTCCACCTAACAAATTCAAATATTGTGACCTGGCAGTTTGTAGCCTCACATTAACCAGAAATAAAAAAGGAAGGAAAGAAAGAAGGAAGGAAAGAAAGAAGGAAGGAAGGAAGGAGGGAGGAAGGAAGGAAAGAAATTAACTTGCCTGTAGTACATAATATAATTCACGGACAATAGTTGGTGTTTTATAGGTGTTTTTATAGATGAAAACTTGAGGCTTCAAAATTGAATAAATTTCCCAAAAGCAAAAAAAAAAAAAAAAAGAAAGAAAAAAAAGAATTAGTATTATCATACACTTTAAATTGAATATGACCTACATGTTCAACCCTGATTCTTCTCTTTCTTATTTTTCTCTTTAAATTCTGTAATATCAACTATCACTCTAAGATTATTTATTACTTGTTTATTGTCTGTTTCCTTTCACTAGAATGCAAACTCCCTGAGAACAGAGTCTGTTTTCTCTGGATCACTGCAATATCCTCCATGCCTATAACAATGTTTGGCAAGTGATTAATAATCCACTAACATTTGTCAAATTGTTGAATCAATAAATTAAGTAACTGGAACCTATGGATACAGTGTGAATTGTCTCAGTGACCCTAGAACATCTCAGAATCCTTCGGTAATATCTAAAATTATCACCTAGGCAATTAGCAAAAACACTGAAGGAGTCCAGTCTAAATGCACTAATATTACTATTATGGTAATATATAACATAAATACACTAATGTGTTTATGTAAGTATAGATTTGTAATAGAAATTACTACAGTCTAAACATATAAATAGAAGTAAATTAGCCAAGGAATGGAACAGGAGGGAAGTACACATAAACCGTGGTTGTAGGACAGGAAAAATCAGGATTGGGAAGTCAAATTTAACAAATTGCTAATGAGAGGATGCTACCTTGGCTGTAGCGTTGGAGCCTTCTTGTGGGTTGTAGAGACCATGGCCAAGGGTATTCTTACAGAGGACAACGAAGAAGGAAGAATCAAAATCAAAGCAAGCAGAGGATCCACAGTGTACACCAGGACACTTCAAGCAGACCTATGAACTCCAGGCCACAGAGGAAACGTGAAGACATCAGAAGAGATGGGGCGTGAGGAGAGGTTTGCAGGTGCCTGGGGCCCTGCGAGCCCTAGAGCGCAGGCGCGGGAGGAATTGTGGGCAACACTCCGCCATCTTTCTCGGAGGCAGAGGCAATTGAGGACCCGCCAACCTAAGCCGACCTGTGACTAATATAATGCGGGGTCCCCAACTTTAACACTGCTAGGAATGTGGAACAAGGCAAAGTCAAGGTGGGGAACAGTCTGCCGCTCTGGTAGCACCCCAGGTCTGGCTCAGTTGTGGTCAGAGCCAAACTTTGCTGTAGGCAGGGCGCTCCAAGACGCTGAGGGCTCCAGGGCACTGTCCGCTTTTAGCCAAACCTCCGGATTGGTTCCAGCACACCTCTTTCGCACTTTCTAGAGTTTTCTCTCCTTTAAATTCTAAAAAATTCATTCCCAAACCTTGAAGATAACCAGAAACATCCCAGAAGCCAGCGTTTGGGTGGAAGGAATGGCTGGAGCTGAAGAACCCACGTGGCCTAACTCCATCTGGTCTATTTTCCTCACCTGAACTGCTGAGCTGAGGCCCTCAGGAGCTTTGCCAATGGATTAAATGTGGTTCTGAAACCTGCACCCTGGGGATGAAGGCTGAAATTTGATTGAGGTAAAAAGCAGTTGAGTGGCTTCTGTAAAATGGGGACAATACTTGTTCCTACCTCATGGGGTATTAACAGTATTAGAGGAGCCAAAATATATAGTGTCTGCATATTTTCCAAGGGATAAAAAGCAGGAAAGAAAGGAAAGTAACAATGTTAGTGACCATTCAGCTCTCTTAGATTTAGAACTGAGACTAGACTCAAGCGGGACTCAAACCCTTTGTCCTGGTTTCTCATATGCTTTATAGCCAAAAATTTCTATGCCGGTACTAATAGACCTAGACCTTACACATTCATCGCTGTGTTTGTCTAAAAAATTCATGTAACAAATCTGATCTTCAGTTAATCATTGTTGGTGTTTAGAAGGTGCTGCACATCATCAAAAGATAAAACTCTGATAAATGATTCAAACTTAGCTCTATTTAGGTGAAATATTTTTTTCTTAGCTTAAAGGATGTCTTTAAATTCTTAGGTCTCATGATGTGGAAAGTTATTAAATATTAATACAGTGCTTCCATTTTCCTGGTCATAATCGAATAAACTAAGTCAAAATATGAAACACAACTTAATTGCATGGCTAACCCCTCTAATCATTTGGGGTAAGTAAACAAATAATTGAGTTAGAAAAAAAATTAAGAACTAGGCAACCATTTTATTAAAGTTGTCTAAACCAAAAACCGGCAGATGGTTTCAAGAAAGAAGTGGTGTACTGGGAGGTAACTAAATGTATTCCTTTGAAAATATTTAGACTGTAAGCCTTATTAATTCCTTCTCTCTTTTTTTTTTTTTTATAAGTGAGGTTGATTGTAAGAGCGAAGTTTGTTGGTTAATTCTACAAATAGAAATATTTCATTCATCTACATACTCTACCAGACAATGAAAATATTGTCTCCCTTCACTAAAAGTGCCCTGCTTTTGTTTCATGTTTTTGCCTCCAGCATGATAGTGTCTGGTCCACTATAGGGCATGGTAAAGAACCAGAGTCGTAGAATTAGCTAGAACCAAGTTTTCTAGCTTTGGGCTGGTGAGTAAGTTGTTAAGTTTTACCTGGTGCTCATTTGTTCATTTGGAAGATGAGAATAATGTTTACAACAGAGTGTTGATGTAATTTTTAAATGTCATAATTGAATATTTACTGAAAATTCATAGATGACTTCAAAATCAGTTACTGTCAGGTTTTATAGATATGGTAGAAATTGCTTTCCTACTAACACTATCTTAATAACATTTTGATTAAAGATTTGTTTAAAGTTATAGTTTAAAGTTATAACAAATATGATGTATTTAGGGATAACAGTGCAGACCAGTGTTTTTCAACCTTTTTTATCTCACGGTACACTTGAACCTATAGTTAAACTTGCGTGGTACACTTAAATTATGTTGATTTTAAAAAAGTAAAAAAAGAATATACTTACTGTGCTTTGAAATCCTTTTAAAAACAATTTAATTAATGATCTTTAAAAATTTTTGTGGCACACCTAAGATCCTCTCACGGCACACTGGTTGAAAATCACTTGTGTAGGCCATGAATAAATATTATAGCTTAAAGTTTTGAAGTTGTAGCTATTGCATGCTAAGATTTAAAAGGGAATAAGCCATACACAACTGAATAACAACATAATTTTTCAGCTATAAATATTCATTAAATACTAAGGTACTAATTAGATGCAACCTTGGGAGATGCACTGCTCTGTAATTATGTTTACAAGTGAATGTGTGCCCTTTGAACTTTCTTTTTAACCCTTTGAAGTTATCTTTCTACCTCTCTGCCCTAGGATTTTGGTTTGTTTTGTTTTTAAGCCAAAGAACAGGTCTTGTCCCCATGCTTCAATCTCATATTTGGTTCCTGACCTCATAGTTGATCAAACTCTTCCAAAATTCAAATAGCCTCCCATTCAAATAAATATACCCAAGTATTTTCATATCTGGTTTCCCAGATCATGTTAGAGTTTCTTCCTTTCTGTGCCTTTTCCTAGTTGGTGAGACTCAGGGACACTCCCATCCTGTCATCAACTAGCCAGATTCTTAGTCTCTTGTTGCACTTGGACTGAGTTCCTGTTTCACATGTCTTAGGTGAGAATCATAGGGCGCTCCTGCTTTCCCCTGTTGTGAATGAGGAGACAAATACAACCGCCTGGTCTTCTCATCCCCAAGGGTAAATGTGCTTAGGTTTCTAAGTGGTATAGAGGGGCAGAGAGAACTGTGAATATTAATGCATCTTAATAATGTTATTTTCTAAAAAGTTTGATGTTGCAGATGTCTTTTTGGATATCATCTGTCATATATTTATGATATATGCTACATGTATTTAATTTAATAACAGCAATAATGGTTATTAATGATTGCTTATATATTGTGGATGTTAATAAATATGGTAATAGCCAAAGTAAGTTGGTTTGATACTGAGAAATGATCTTGTTAATACTTGCTTCTTTGTTGTTTGGTAATGTTTGGTGACCACTCTTCCTCCTCTTTGTGAAATAGAAGCATAATAATACTGTTTGGCCGGACTGAGGTATAAATACCAAACACTGTAAAAAATGCTAGTTTCTGTATTTACAATGTGTTTTGCCATTATTTGTTTTAAACACCACTTATTTCACTAATCCAATTTAAAAACTGAAAACTTTTAAGGTAAGTTACATTTTACAACTTAGAAAAATATTTCAACTGGGCTGAGAAGGAAGCTTAAAGTCTGAGGTTGAATGGGGTGTTTTCTTAGTGGACTCTGTGACACATCTGCAAACAGGCAGTCATATTAAGGAATGTACTGTAAGACTTGAGTCAGTTTGACATGTTAATAGAGTCAGGATCTATGAAGACTTTTTTGCGTAGGGTCCTTCTCAGAAGCACACTGTATGGTAATACTCATTATTACTAAAACATGGCACCATCATCAGGTCTAGCTGCACTGTAGTATGGTGGATGAATTTGCTGAGTATTTCTTTCAGTTTTAGTTTTTTCTTTCTTTCTTTTATTATTTTTGTTTTGTTTTGTTTTTAGATGGGTCTCACTGTTTCCAACTTGGACTTGGCACAAGTCGTCTTCCTGCCTTAGCCTCCCGATTAGCTGAGACTACAAGCATGTGCTATCAGAATAATTTCATTTCCACCAGAATAATTCTTTAATGGGTCACATAAAATGGAACCTCCATATTTGACCACCTCCCTACATTTACTACCTCCTTAAGTTGACCTAATTTTCAGAGACTGGACATGTACCCCATGTACTCAGTGGAAGTTCCTTACATTGACCACCTTCATATGTTGACCATTTTGTTATAGTCCCTTGGGTGTCAAATTACAGAGGTTCTACTGTATATATTGATTACTTTTTTCCATAATTTCTTTGAAGAATTTGAATTCTAGAAGTTCTATGAATCATTAAATGTTCTTGTGTTTGGTTTCTTTTTTTCATACTTGTTACTGCCTTTCTTGCAGAAGTGGATTTAGTAGGGGACAATATTATTATTAACCATAACAGGAACAACTTATTTTATGGATTACTTTCTACGTGTCAGTTACAAGGGGTAAAAAGTAAGTTTGCTCTCTTACATTCTGTAGCTGAGAGGCCTATGAATTAAACTGAGAGAAGTGATATTAACAGGAAAAACGAATACAAATTTTATTTAGTATTTTAAGACCTAGAGAAGCAGTTAGGACCAAGAGATTATATACTTTTTAAAACAAAGAATGATAAATTGTAGAGAAGTGACAATGCAAAGGAAAAGAAGATAATGGTTATTTTAATAGGTTAGTTTGTGCTGATCCATTTCAGCATTGACTCCCAGTCTCCAGTGATAAGAATGTTCTCCTCTTCCTAATACAGAGAGAACATTTGTCATATGGGATATTTTATGTCTTGTTTTAGGCAGAAAGGTAGTCAGAGAACCGCCTTTCTTCATCTGCTGTTGCTCAGTAATTTTCAGCTCAAAATAATAAATATGGCAGAGAGGCATGTTTTGGGGTGCTATGTTCTAAACACCTTCATTTCCTCATCTGAACCTTTAAACATTTTTCATAATAAAAGCTGAATTGATGACTTTGGAAAAAAAGAATCAGTTTAATATCTGAGTGATTGAAGGTCTTCAAGGGGAGAAAAGGATATATATTAGAATGGGAATAAATAAGCACAAAAAGTACAAGTATAAGCACATTTCTCCGTATCCCATTAAGCTGGTCTTCCAACTGTGGCAATAGGACAGTCCATGAAATGATTGAGCCTTATTTTGCTTTATGGAGAATGTTAATCTTTTCTGTTAAAAAGTATAAATTAGACACTGTCCCATCTGATTCACATAGAGGCAAAATTTTTCACCAGTAATTGCACAAGCTCCTCTTTGTTAGTAGTCACTTACCAGGATGTGACAATTTTGGAGTACAAGAGAAGCTAAACTATGAATATCTGTTCAGTTCTTCCAACATTTTCATTATGGCATTAAACTCTTGATCTATACCATGAAAAGATGTTAGGATTGACTTTTCAAAGTCTTGAGTTCCAAAACTTAGAAATAGGTCCTCAATATTGAAAAGACCTTGGAGTGGCGATACATGAGCACTTTTTCTATGAAGTCTCATCTGATATGTTTATATGCCATGTCTTTATTAATGAAGTAGCCCAAGTTTGTAATTCAGCTAGCATTTAAGGTAGAACATCTAGTAACAGAAGGATCCAGGTGTCTGAATCCACATTGCCCTTAGCGTTTAGGTGGATATTCTTTATATACCTTGTTGTCACATATGGTAAAGAGACTTTGTTGTTCATAGGCAGAGTTGATCTTGTAATTCTCTAGGTCCAGCAGGTTTCACAGTCTTTGTCATTGGCCATGTTGGTATCTGCACATTTCTGTTTTCATTTGCTGTTGTCAATTTGTAAGAGCAGAATGAGTTGTGAAATATTTGATATAGGAGACATTCAGTCTTTGGCAATTGTCAAGCTTGATTTTGTTATCTGACCGAGTTAGTCTAGATTTTTGGTCTAACCATATAAAATTTTTGATGTCATGTAGACTAATGAGGGAAACACTTACCCCAGGTTGTGCAAGTGTCCAAGACTGCCCTATGAACCATGCTAATCTGGCAATAGGTTGTGCCATAAAAAGCTGTGCTAGAACTGCTTATGACCTCCATGAAGGGTTTGTGCATGTGTGTGGAATGAAACCACAGGGTTCGATTGCAGTATTGCCTTATTTGTCACCAGGGAAAGTCCAGTTCCATGTTTTTTTTTAATACACTGGAAAAAAGTTATTTCCAGTGTTACCTGAGGAAGGAACAGCCTTTGAGCATGTGTGGAGATTTTTCCAGCCTGAATGAACTCACCAGAAGAAAAGGTAGAGTGACATTGTTTTTCTGGTCTGGAATATCATACACTTCCATTCATCCATCTTCCACAGGTGCTCACATTGGTAGGGATGAAAATTAGTTCAGGTTTTTTCATGCTAATCTAGATGCTGACATGACTAGTGATTGGATTGATTAGTTAATATGACCAGGGCTTGGAAAACTTATGTAAGGGGGGGTTTCAGGTTTGTGTCTGATCTGTTAATAAATAGGAAAGAGATACAGTTTGAAAGAGAGCCCATAGTGGAGGATCAGAGGGGAAGTAGGATAAATTGAAACAGGTAATATACAGCATGTTTTCAATAAATGGGGGTGGGAGGAGAGAAGGGTAGGTTTTATTTTAATGAATAAAGTACCCCCAACTGGGAGGAGAGAGACTTAAAAGGGAAAACATAGACGGAAGCAAACTTTATTGATCTGTGATCTTAGGGAAAGCTATCTACTTTGTGATGTTGGATATTATCTTGCTTCTAGAGTCTTGAAATTGGTTCTGAAAGCCATACTGTGTATGTAGGGCTGTAGGGATGGTATTTTAGTTGTCCTGGGGATGATGATCTTACTCTAGCTAGATGTGGTTCACATGGATTCAAAAAATATTCTCAGGAGTATTTTTTTCTTTTGTTATGATGGCTATGTAGGTTGTTAGTAGTACTTCATCAGGTCCTTTCTATCTAGTTAGCAGTGAATGCTTTCCTCTAAAAATCTTGATGTATATCTGATCTCCTGGTCAAAAAAGATGGCAAGATTTTTTGGTCAGTGGAAGCTATGCAATTTTACTTGTTGGTGATATGTTCCAAGTATGTTAGTTCTTGTGTATCTTTGTAACATCAAATCATTCTCTCAAGTTCCCATAATGTTCACTCAATCCAGGAATACAAAGTTTTGCAGTACCATTAGATATAGGGTACGCAAAAACTATAAAAAGTTTAATCTATTGTCTCCTATTTGAGGAAATTCCATATTTTAATAAGGCCCAAAGGTAATAAGGTAATGCTTTTAGCTATTTAAATGCAATTTCTTGACAGATTTTTTCCTGCTAAAACCCTTTATAAGTCTATATTTTTATGTTCCACTTGTTCTGAAAATTGAGCATGGTATGATACACAGATTTTTGATATATACTCCAGAGTGTTTGTAAGTGGTTTACTAAAAATGGAATTTTGGTCCAATTCAATCTATAAAGGAATGCCCAAGTGGGAAATAATCTCAGTTATTAATTTATTTACCACTATCATGGTATCAGAATATTTAGTTGAATAGTACTTAGTCAATCCACTGAACACACAGACAATAACCAACCAGAGGAATAGTCTAAAACTGAAGGTAAATCTCTAAAATCCATGTGGAGTGTCATTAGATGCAGTGTGGTCATTGGAGGATTCTGTGATTATGTTGGCTACCTCCTGAGTGAAATTTACAAGTAGTGCATTAGAAAATAATTTGGTCTGAAATATTGTGAAGGTCAGGGAAAATCCAATTATCTTTTCTTTCCAAAAGGTCGAAAGAAAGTGTGCTGTAAGAAATCTGTTTGGTCCAGTGCACAATCCATTTGGTAATGGTTTGGCACCCTTCTGTACAGAGACTTCCCCGCACCCACCCCCCAGATTTTGGCACATATGCCTGATTGTCAGTTATATCAGTAAGAGTGAAAGGCCAGCTTATAAATTGAGTGAAGAAAGGATAGAGGGTCCCATTTTCAGCTGTGTATTTGGCAGCTTTTTAGCCCTGTATTTCCTTAGAGATACAGTATCATTCTCCTCAGATTGGGCTGGACAATGAATGATAGAAATTTTAGTAGATAGATGAATAGCTTGTAATAGGGTAGCAATTATATGCCTATTGGCAATAGGAGTGCTGGTAAAGATTAAGAAACCACAGGATTTCCAAATTATTCCATCAGCATGGAGACTCCAAAAGCATATCTGGAGTAGAGCAAATGGTGGCAAGTTTCTTTGTGCCAGTATGTAAGCTTCAGTAAGAGCTCTGAGTTTAGCAGCATGGGCCAGTTTTACAGTGGGCAAAAAGTATGACTCAAGTGTTTCATTTAGGGAAACTTAGGTATAAACACGTATTATGTTTCCCTGAAAATTTATTACAAGAGCCATCAAAAAATGAAAGGAAGTCTCTCTCGTAGTTTGAAACAGTTTCTGTAGTTGCAAGGCAATCGTGTGGAATGGTGTGGGGCACTCTATCGTCAGAGAGGGTTTGTAAAGTAGCTGCATTTAAAGTGTTCCAATGGTGTAAGATAATGGAGAGATTGGTTAATAGGGCCTGCTCTTAGGAGGTATGCCCCTGTGTGGGGAGGCATTGTGTGTTGTGACCTAGTAAGCGAGCAGATACAGAATGGGGAACACAGAAGTCAGTAAGGCAGCCTAATGTAAGAGTACTGTAATTGTTAATTAGAATGTCACCTGTGGCTATCTCATGCAGGCAGGGGATAAGCCTGATGCTATAGGGTCTAACAGTATTCAGGGGTTGTCAAACTATGGCCCGCGGGCCACATGAGGTAGTGTGATTGTATTTGTTCCCATTTTGTTTTTTTTACTTCAAAATAAGGTATGTGCAGTGTGCATAGGAATTTGTTCGTAGTTTTTTTTTTTTTTTCATAAGGTTTCTTCCAACCGAATTGGCCATTCACACAGGGATATCAAATAGCCAACAGACCACAAGGAAGACATCACTCTTGGCTCTTGTTTGAAACCAATAGCATAGTTTTTTTTTTAAACTATAGTCCGGCCCTCCAACGGTCTGAGGGACAGTGAACTGGCCCCCTGTTTAAAAAGTTTGAGGACCTCTGGAACTGAATGGAGAAATACAGTATAAGACATAAACTGAGAGGCAGAAAGTTGTTCTAGAATACCTGAAGCAATCCATTATTTTCATGACAGTACAGTTGAACAGATTTGTCAAAATTGTTTAAGCCAAGAGCTGAGTGTGTGGGAAACACTAATTTGAAATCCTTGCTGGAATTCACTGTTGTGGACCAGCCACAAGGCACAGTGGGTTTACTTCCTTGTGGCCTGATGGTGTAAGGAGACCAAAGAAAATTATTAGTAGGAGTCATAGATTATTAGTATGGAGAAATAATAGACACAGACAAAGCGATAGTTTTAAGAGCAGCAGGGCTCGGGAGGTGGCACACACGTCTTTGTGAGGCTTCCAGTATGCCTCCTGAGGGTCAGGCTAGCTCTGTATTTCATACGTCAGTGTTAATAGTCATAAATCTCATGAAAGCAACGCAAACAATCCCACTAAAGTTCTTGCTGCACTTGCATTCCTAATAACTAGACTAACTCTACAACTGATTACCTTAATTGCAAGGATTTACTTACTGCCTTTTACTGCTTCAAAGTATATTGGTCTTAATGTAAACAGTCCTGATAAGGAAGCCAATCAGAGGCCGACTCAAGGACCAAATCCTAGCTGACGCACAGTCACACACCACGGATGTGATGTTTTAATACTCTTGACAGCCCTGTGTCCAAACAGATAGACTCCCATGGCCCTGTCACAGTGAGAGAAGAAAGGAGATCTATCTTCTCTTTATCTGGTCCGGAGAAAGTCTTCCTGAGTTGGAAAAGTTTAAAGAATTCATGTTCTTAACTCCCAAAACCCACTCCCTCAGAACACACAGCCTTGCTCTGGCAGAAAGCAGCTTCAAAGCCTCCAGCCAGCTGCTGCGCCACAGCTGCGAGGGGAGTGGGGATATGCAACATGTTTGGCTGCAGAAATATGAAAAAGACAGGATCTCGCACTTTGTGCTCAGAGCCTGGAAAATCGGCCTGAATCGAAACACTCATAACTATCTCCCTTTTCTAGACTTTGTTCCCTATTCCTAATAATATTTCTAATCTACTAACACTTAATAATTATTAGTTTCAAACTTATAAAATCATTATTACTAGCAATGCAAGTGCATCGAGATATGACTCCTCCCTTAGGTCTTCCCACATGCACCCTTCAGTTCACTGCTTCTAAGGCCAGGAAATAGACTCTGAAGTAGCATCTGGAATGAGGGAACTTAAAAGTTTAGCATGAACAACAAAATTAGGAATCCGTTGGTGACAATAGCAATTGCTAAACCTTAGCACCTAATTCTGGTTGCTCCTCGAAATCTAGATGGTTTCCTTTTGCTTGGGAGAGACAGATGGGCAAAACTGACTCAACGCATTTTATGATGAATTTTTGAATTCCCTGAGATATGTCTTAAACAGGTAATAGGTTTTTGCACCTACTGAATTTAGTTCTAAAGGATTTATGGCCTCATTTATCTAATGTCTGTGGGGGCATTAGGGAGTCTGTAAGAGAACCTTTTTAGTTTGCCTATAAGGTAAGAGGTTTATTAACATACTGATTAAGTGAGAAGCCTTGAGTAAAAGCTACTGGGTATAAGTTGGTTTTAGTCTTAGGAAAATGTTGAGTAGAACTCCAGATATCTCCAGGATATTCAAGTCCGTGTTAATTGTCTTCTTGTAAACATAAATGCAAAGAGAAATTTTGAGTCAGGGTGCAAAGGAATTGAAACAAAAGCTTATCAGAGGTAAATTACCCCAAACTAGGTTGCCTCAGCAAGAAGTAAAGTAGAAACAATAAACAATAGCTAGAGTAGGGAATACAGGGTAGAGAGGAGTTCCAAGGGTGTTTATGGCCCTTAGATTTTATATAAATTTATGGACTTGATTCCCCTATGAATCAAATTTCGTTTTTATTATAGGAAAGATTGGAGTGTTGCAAGGAGAGAGGGTAAAAGTAAGAATTCTGCTTAAAAAAGAGTCTGTTATAGGTTCAATTTCTTGTTTGAATCTTTAAAAAGTATCAGACTGCTAATAGTAAAGTTTTATTACTTTTCCAGGCAATGCCCATTGGCTTTGCACTCAATAGCAACTTAACTGAGTCATTTACAAGTGAGGTTCAGAAACTAATGGAGAAATCTTTTAAGGTTGCATCCTCTTCAGAGGATTTCAAATTGAGATGGATTTCTATTAAGAAAGTAGGAAGTTTTAGGTTTCATCTGCAGGTAGGAAAATAAAAAAAAAATCTTTATAATTACACTATATGATGGGATTACACGTATATACCACATCTCGACCTAAAAGGTTTACCAGTGAAGAAGAGTCAAAGCTAGAAAGGCATGATGGGTTAAGAGGGGCTGCAAATACTGATGTGGCCTGAGATGTGAGCAATGAAATGGGTTGCCCAGAAATTCAAACAGTTTGTTTAATTAGAGGTGACAGGTAGAGATAAATCTTTCGAATCAATGGTAGAGAAAGTCACATCAGTGTCAATTAAGAAATCTAGCTCCTGATTCCTCTATTTTAAGGGTAGAAGATTCTTACCCTCTCATTTCCCTAGATAGGGGGAAATGGACTCCTTGAGTATATTTGAATTTAGGGAGATTTGTTAAGCTCTCCTTTTTTTGAAGTGTAAGACAATTGGTTTTCCAATGTACTGGCTTTGTATAATATAATAAATGTTTTGAGAGCTGCTTTGTAGCACAAATATATTCTAATGTTGTTCTTTAATGTACCATTAGCCAGAAAGAATGATATCATTTGGTGCTAGAAAGACATTTGATTAAGACTTCAGTTATAATGTTTCTTTCGCAAAATACATGTTATTTTGTTGTTGTTGTTGTTAAGAGACAGGGTCTAGCTCAGCTGCCCAGGCTGGAGTACAGGGGCTGTTCACAGATGGTATATTGTCAGACTGTACTCAAGTTCCTGAGCCCATGTGTTCCTACTGCCTGAGTCTCCCAAGTAGGTGGGAGGACAAGCATGCACCACGAAGGTCTGGCTCTACAAAATGTGATTTTCTTTTTGTCTGTGACCACGTGTAGAGAAGTAAAAATATGCATTTTTATGAGAGATGAGAAGACATGGGTTTTTAAGAAGATAAGTAATAAACCACTTAAACTCTGACAAGATTTTTGAACCTGCAATGCTTCCTAGGAAAAATTTATGCTACAGGCCTGGTATCTCTAGGCTCCAAATATATTAACTATATAGAAGGAGAAATACTTACTGTACTATCTTTTGAAGGTGAGCTCATGTATTATTCTTTTTTTCTTTTTTTTTTGTAGAGACAGATTATCACTTTATCGCCCTCGGTAGAGTGCCATGGCCTCACACAGCTCACAGCAACCTCCATCTCCTGGGCTTAGGCGATTTTCTTGCCTCAGTCTCCTGAGTAGCTGGGAGTACAGGCGCCCGCCACAGGCTAATTTTTTTATTGCAGTGGTCCTCTTGCCTCAGCCTTCTAAACTGCTGAGTTTATAGGCTTAAGCCACTGTTCCAGCCAAGATTTAATTAAAATAGGATTTTAGATGTATTCACATTCTAAGCTTCTAAGAAAATGATCATTTTCTTTTTGTAAAGGGATGCTAATGACTAGCCAATGCTCTAGGAAGATATTGAGCCCAGCCCACATCTTGCCTTATTGTTACTGAAGACAGGGTATGTGGCTGGACTTTGAAGGCAAGCTTCTATGTAAGTACCATTGTTTGAGGTTTGGTGGATATTAAAGACTTAGAAGTAGTGCTTTACAAAGCAATTATCCACATAGTGGACAAAGAGGACACTTAAAGAGGCAACTTTAATGAGTACAATTAGTATAGACCTTAAGAATTCCAGTGGAGAGATAAGGTCAGGATTTAGCTAGCTGGGGCAAAGTCAGTTAAAGTTTCCCAGAGAGATGGGGCTCTTTATTAGATTCTCTGTTTAAGTAGGGAAAGTTTTCTGCTAAATATTTTAAATAGTAGAAAAATGGTATTTTAGGTGCTAGCTTTCTGGTCTGTCCCCAATTTTGTGCCAATTCTGTCCCACAAGGCTTTCTCTTAGATTTACACTAAAAAAGAGATATTTCATTCAGTACATTTTGCTGTATAGAAGTGTCCCTTCTTTTTTTGAAGATTTCTGTAGGTAGAGATCTTCTCAATAGGGTCACTCACCTCATGTTTTTCTTAACATAAAATGATTATATGAAAATAGATTTGAATGTTAATTTCAATGAGTTTAGCCTGCTCTCCTTGAGACCCTGGAAACGCTGATCCTACATTTTATTTCCTTCTCCCATTCCCGGCTGTTGATATTGGTAGTTAAAAGGAATTAGTTTTTTTCCCAAATATTACTTTAGGTGAAGGAAGTTTGTAAGAGTTTTAAACTATGGAAATCATTAGATACTTTACATGTTCTAAGTATGAAGTGAAAAATTCATTATCCTTAAAATATGTGACTGTAATGGTTCTTAAGATTTCATTTTATTCTAACTTTAGTGTTCTCATTGGAGTAATTTAGTTTTGAATTGTATGAATAATTTGCTGTGATAATAGTACATTTCCTGGGAAGAATGGTATATTTCTTATACCTTCATATAGCAGTTTATTATTAATCTAATTAACAAGAAATGTTCTAGTTTTCTCCTAGAATCACAGAACATTTAAATATGTCTTCTTGCAGGTAACTGTTCAAATACCAAATTCTGAATAATACGTAGGTTAGTTACATGTCATTGGTTCAGAACATTTTATTGTTACACAAAAGTGATACCATGCAGCTAAAGTGTATTACTTCACTTTGTAACAATCAGAATGACAATAAAATCTCACTTATAAAATGATTTCAAAGGTTAAAATCCAAATATTACTTTTTTTTACACTAGACTAGAACCAATCCTTTTAATAGAAGATATGAAGTCGTAAACTGTTTTATTAACCTTAAAGACAAATATATTACTTTACAACTTGATTGAGAAGTGTTCCAAAGAGCACCTAAAGTTAATTGGTAGGAGTTTTTAGTTCATTTAATAAGTTCAAGTAAACTTTTGACTTATTATCTCTGGCCAAAGTAATGTTTCCCTCTTCCCTTACTGCCCCCTTTTGGGAAAAAATGAGAAAGATGGAATTTTACAATTCTATGAGAGGTTGTTTTCAGTATTTATCAGACCACTATAAAGTGGTTTTTCAAGAAGCAATAAATAAGAATGAGAGGCCCAACTTGGAATTTATTTTCATTCAGTGGCCTTTTGCTGAGGCATTGCTTGGTTGTTTGGCATAACATTGAAGGCAAAAATCAAAATAGCTACCTTCACCTCTCTGTAGGCTCAGTAATGGTTTGGGAAGATGAAACAAATATTAACCTTATAGAATGGATGTCAAAAATAAAAGGAAGTGATTTTATTGATTCAAACATAGGAGTAGGTCCTCTAACTTTTAGAATTGAATTAAGTTCTTTGCACATAAAATTGAGAACTTGGTAAAGCTTATAAACTTTATTATAAAATGCAGCTTAACAATATTTCTGTATTTCTTTTTTAGTTACAGATGATGCAACTTGCAAAACATTCCCAAAACATGAAACAAGAAGAGTATTTAAATGTAATATAAGCATTATACTTCTTTATCCATCACAGTGGCTTCATTCTACTCTCTTTCCTCTGTGGCCATCATTTCTATCAAATGTTGGGTAACTCAAAGTGTATAGGAAGAAATAAGTGTTTTTCATAGTCATTATTTTTCCATGAGAGTGTTAAGGTTCAAGCGTATCTTTTGTGGGAGCTTTGTTGAGTCCGATGGAGCATCCCAGGCAGTGTTCACCTTTCTACTGATCCCATGTTGCTTGACTCTGGATTTCAGAGCACTCCCTCTTATCCCAAATGTGCCTTTCCTCTGGGCCTGGAATGCTCCAACAGAACATTGTCTTGGAAAGTTTAACGAGCCACTAGACCTGAGCCTCTTTTCTTTAATGGGAAGCCCCCGAAAAAACAAAACAGGGCAAGGTGTTACAATATTTTATGCTAATAGACTTGGCTATTATCCTTATATAAATGCAAAAGGCACAGATGTGAATGGAGGAATCCCCCAAAAGGGGTCCTTACAAGACCATCTGGACAAAGCTAGCAATGACATTATTAATTACATGCCAACAGACAGTGTGGGCTTGGCTATCATTGACTGGGAAGAATGGAGGCCCACTTGGGCAAGAAACTGGAAACCTAAAGATATTTACAAGAATCAGTCTATTGAGTTGGTCCAGCAACAAAATATACAACTTAGTTTCCAACAGGCTACCAAGATAGCCAAAGCTGAATTTGAAAAAGCAGCAAAGAGTTTCATGCAAGAGACTTTAAAATTGGGAAAATCACTTCGGCCAAATCATGTATGGGGTTATTATCTTTTTCCTGATTGTTACAACCATAATTATTACCAACCCAATTTCAATGGAAGTTGCTTTGATATAGAAAAGAAAAGAAATGATGATCTCAACTGGTTGTGGAAAGAAAGCACTGCCCTTTTCCCATCCATTTATTTGAATAGCAACAAATCTTCCCAAGAAGCTTTGTTCTATGTGCGTAATCGAGTTCATGAAGCCATTAGGATTTCCAAAGTACCTGGTGCTGAAAGGCCACTTCCGGTGTTTGTATATTCCCGCCTAGTTTTTTCTGATCAAGTTTTGAAATACCTTTCTCAGGTATGTAAATTAAGGTATAAGGGCTCTGAAATACCATCTATAAAAAGTTTTTAGTAGAGTTTAGTATTATTTTTGAAGGGTCTGAAATTTAGCTATTAGTATCATTTGGGAATGTGCACACAAGTTTCTATGTAATTGTATGAATGCAAAATAAGAATATGTTTAATTTTTAATGTTAGTCATGATTTCTTAGTAAGCATGGAGAATTCATAGACAGTGTATTCACTCAGTTTTTTTCTTCTATTGGTAGGCCTGCTTCCTTACCAATAGAACTAATTAAATCAATAGTAGTTTCTATTTTTGTGATAATGAGGCAATGCCTGTATAAAAGATAGAAAAAAATAGTGGAGAAATATTTGCATTACTATTATTGGGTCAGCATGTTTAACTTTTGTAGTCTTGTCTTATGTATAGCACTTTGATTTTATGCCTGTCTGCTCACTTTTGCTATTACATTTGTCAGGAGGACCTTGTGAATACACTGGGTGAAAGTGTCGCTCTGGGTGCCTCTGGAATTGTGATATGGGGAAGCCTTAGTATAATGCAAAGTATGGTAAGTTGAATTGGTAGGAATATATGAAAATATTTCTCCCTTTAATATTTCTGGGAATCATTTGGTATATTGACTAAGAAAATAGTTGGGTGCTGTGGTTCACTCCTGTAATCCCAGCACTCTGGGAGGCTGAGGGGGATGGATTGCTTGAGCTCAGGAGTTTGAGACCAGTCTGAGCAAGAGCGAGACCCTGTATTTACTAAAACCAGGAAAACTAGCCAGGTGTAGTGGCACACACGTATAGTCCCAGTTACTCAGGAGGCTGAGTCAAGAGGATTGTCCAAGCACAAGAGATTTTGGTTGTTGTGAGCTACAATGATACCATGGCTCTCTACCCAGGGCAACAGAGTAAGGCTCTGTCTCGAAAAGAAAAAGAAAAGAAAAGAAGCACTGCTATGTTTCTAGAATATCTTTGTAGTAATAAGTGCTCAATTAATACTGAGGTGCTCCATTAATACTGGCTGCATCAAAATACCTCGTGTCTGAAACTATTATACTTGATTTACAATGATGAAATAAATTTAGCATGATTAATTGAATTTCTCTGGGCTACATGGCAATTAAGTTGTAAAAACAGAACTGTCATCTCAGTTTTCTAACATGGTGTTTGGTATAAGAAGATAGGTCTCTCTTCCTTTATTTTTGTTCTTCTTTAATTCTTCATATTGGGTCTTTGTCCCTCACCTCTTCAGTCTTATTCCAGTCTGAGCAAGAGCGAGACCCTGTCTCTACTAAAACCAGGAAAACTAGCCACGTGTAGTGGCACCCAACTGTAGTCCCAGTTACTCAGGAGGCAGAGGCAGAAGGATTGTCCAAGCACAAGAGATTGAGGTTGCTGTGAGCTACGATGATGCCATGGCACTCTACCCAGGGTCACAAGAGTAAGGCTGTGTTTCAGAAAAAGAAAGAAAAGAAAAGATGACACAAGAGAATCACTTGAGCCCAAGTATGAGAGTAAAGTTGTCATATTGTCATTGCTGAATTGGAGCTGAACTCTTCTTTCTCTGATGGAAGTGGAAATACTAATGATCAAAGTGCCAGGGAGAATCTCAAATGAAGCTGATGGGCCAGGGTTTCTATCCTAGGACCTGTAGAGAACAGACCTTAAACTTTAAGGCCAAAAGAGACCTTATGAGAAGAGTTATATTCATCTCTTGTTAACAGCAGTTGCATTGGTGAAATTTGTCAAGATAATCTGAGCTCTTCTGCCTAATTTGAACAGTGTTATTGTTTTTAGTTTGATCTCTATTAAAAAGAAACAACAGAAAAATCTAAGTTCAGAGAAAGATGTATGTCCCTTGGTAAAATATTTTATGTCAGTAAATTATTTTAAAATTATAATTTTCCGAAGTATATTCCTAATTTTCGTTAATTTTCCCAAATCCGTAAATTCCTTTCTCAAAGGTCCTATTATTTAACCTTTTATAAATACATATAAATCCTCCATTCTATTTTATTTCCTTTTGTTTTTTAACAAAAAAGGAATCCACTAAGAAGTAAGGCCTTCATTAAAAAAATTAAGTAAGAAAAGAAAACAAACAACCAAACAACCAAAACATGAAGAATAATGGGTAAGGCATTTCTCAATGAGCAGGATGGCGTGACATACTAGTTAAGTATGACAATTGTTTCTTAATAGCACTTTAATCTTAGATTTACATTCTACTATTATGCCTCCCCCCCAAATCCTTAGTATTATTTACACCAGGGACAGTCCTCCACCTTTACTATGACTATTTTCTACTTAGTGACATTACCTCAAAATTCTCTTCTATAGATCAGTTATATATATTTCTACTTTTTTAAATTTATGGTCATTTTGTATGCTAAATCTCTCATTAGTTCTACTGTTTTCTATATCACTCATAATCAGTAAAGTCATGAATTACTTCTTGTTTCTTCTGATTCTTTGAGTACTTGAGAAACCAGTAATTGAAAGTTTACTTGCAGTTACTGGAACTGACTTTAAACAAGTGGAAGTAAACCATTTCCTTTCATTTCATCTTTTTTTTTGTTTGAGACAGAGTCTCACTCTGTCACCCCTGGCAGAGTGCTGTGGTATCACAGCTCACCGCAACTTCAAACATTTGGGCTCACGCGATTCTCTTGCTTCAGCCTCCGTAGTGCCTCTCATTTCATCTTATTAGATGTAGTAGTGTGATGGAGCTGGCTTTACTGGTTCCAGCTTGTGTGACCTGCTTATAAATATTCAGGAATTTTGTGAGCTAGTTGTTAGACACAGCCAGTATTAAAAATTAAATTAGGAAAACTTACAAAAAATAAATTACGTTAAAAACAAAGGTAATATATTTTAAATATATCATTTACTTTTGTTCATTTTATGGTTATTCATGCTTTTGAAATGGTATGTACTGTTTCTGTATAAGTGGAAATACTATGTGATGATGTATTTCATGTCACCATAGTGTGTATTAGGGGTGTACTTGATTCCCAATTTTGCATTCAGTAATGTCAGATTAGTACCTTGAAATTGGCCATGGTCGGAGGAGTATTTACACTATGAAGAAAAAGAAAAAATATACGTACATAATGATGTGATACAAACTAGGCCTTATCTATTAGAGAGCCTGTTTTTTATATTTTTTTGAGACAGAGTCTCACTCTTCTGCCCTGGGTAGAGTACCGTGGCATCATCATAGCTCACAGCAACCCCAATCTCTTGGGCTTGTGCAGTCCTCTTACCTCAGCCTCCCAAGTAGCTGGGGACTATAGGCATGCTGCACCCAGCTATTTTTTTTTTTTTCTATTTTTAGTAGAGATAGGATCTCACTCTTGCTCAGGCCTGTCTCAAACTCCTGAGCTCAAGCAATGCACCCACCTTAGCCTCCCAGAGTGCTCAGATCACAGAAGTGAGCTGCCATGCCTGCTCAGGATCTTTTTATGGACCACTGTTATGTAGGCAGATGATCTAACATCACTTATCCCTCTACTAATATTTCTGCCTAACCCTTGTCTCTATAGAGTTGAGGAAGCAACTGCAGTGTTATCTGTACTTGGTTATAAATTCTCACCTCCTTGTTACTTGGAACACAATCTTGTAGAATATTGAGAAAGTCCATGGTCAAAGTCCAAAGTCCAATGGAAAGCTTAGGTACAATACCCAAATGGAACACCATTTTATTTAAGTGCTGTGTAGAGAATTAAAATAGAGAGATGTGAGTGTGTCCACAAGAACAGTATCCAAGAAGGACATTGTCTAATTAAAGGTACAAGGTGAATGACAAGATGGAGTCAATCATGTTAAAAATTAGAGGAAAGAGCATTTCAAGCAGAAGGAACAGTAAGTGCAATTTGATATGAGCATGCTGTGCTAGTGAAATAACTGCTAGGTCTAAGGTAGAGTGGGTGTGAGAAGTTCGGACAAGAGGTAGGAAGAGTTACACCATGTCAGGCTGTACACAAGTAGTTGGGTTTTATCCCAAACACCATGGAAAGGCAAAGGAGAATTAAGAAGATGAGTGGTATATGTATATTAGTCTTCTATTGCTTCCACAAAAACTACAACAAAGTTAATGGTTAAAAAAATAGAAATGTATTATTTTGTATATTTCTGTATAACAATCAGAAGTCTAACATGTGAATCAGTGGGCTAAAATCAAGGTGTCAGAGGGCTGTTATCCTTTTCTAGGGGAGGATCCTCACTTACTTATTTGGGTTGTTGGGAGATTCAGTTCCTTATGGTTATAACAATGAGATTTCCATTATCTGCCTACCTGTTGGCTAAAGGCCATTTCCAACTTCCAAAGGCCAATATTCTTGAGCTCATGACCCTTTTTCTGTCAGCAGTGGTGGATTGAGTCCTTCTTACCCTTGGAATTTCTCCACCTTGCATCTTATCTTTCTAACCCAGCTTGAAAAGTTTCTGCATGGTCAGATTCATGTAACTAGATTGAGCACAACCAGATAATTCAGGATAATCTCCCCTTCCCAAACTTCATAGCCTTAATCTTAACCTGCAAAGTCTCTTTTGCCATGTAAGGTAACATAGTCACAGATTCCAGGGGATTAGGGTGTGGACATCTTTGGGAAACAATTAATTATTCTGCCAACAGTAGATGACATCATCTCAAGGAAGGTTACAAAAAATAGATTCAAGTGGAAGCTGTCAAGATTCCTTGACTTGGCTGTCAACATGCACTTACCAATTCCTCTGGTCTGCTGAAGGACTAGCACAGCCAGCTCACTGAGTGGAACTATTGATCATGAAAAAGGACTATTTTCGTTGTTTTTAAAAAGGCAGTGTCCAGGTTTTAGTATGTACCAGTCTCAAGATGATTCAGTTACTCATCACTCAAACTCTGCCAAGTCTGTAAAAGAGCTCTCATTAATCACCCATAACTTGACTATATGTAACATTTAATATAGCATGTATCCAGTTAAACCTGTTATTTTGAGCCAGCAATTTAGAAATCACTAAATCTTTTCAATGCTATTTAAACTTGTCTTACAAAGGTGATGCTTATTTTATTGTTTATAACTTCTGGAGGGTAAACAAAAGATATAGTAAGCTCTTTGTTTAAGCACTTTTATGTGTATATATTAGACCTTTTCATCTTTACAGCAACCCTATGAGGTATGCATCATAATTATCCTAATATTTTACCGATCCTGAAGCTGGAGCATAATCAGGTTAATTAATTTGCCCTAGATAGGAAATTAAGACTCAAAAAAACTTATAGGTGGGTCACTAAGGGAATCAGGGCATATAGACCCCAGAGCCCATACTTTTAACAGCTATCCCCTCCTGTCTAATTAGTTTATGAATTATTAAGGAAGATCAAGACTAGGGTATGTGAAGCTTCAACTGGTCAATTATTAAGTGCCATGGAATGGCTGTGAAATGTTACTGACAAATGTTACAAAAAATAGTTGGAATAATCTTGCTTACTAAGATAAAATATTCTCTGTGTCTTGCTTTATCTGCTTTTTTATTCTTAAAAAATTGGTCATTTCAGTGAACTAATTCACATATGAACTAACTTGTTTGCTGTTCTAACTATCTTATAATTTCACAGACATCTTGTTTGAATCTAGACAATTACATGAAGACAACACTGAATCCTTACATAATCAACGTCACTCTAGCAGCCAAAATGTGTAGCCAAGTGCTTTGCCAGGAGCAAGGTGTGTGTACAAGGAAAGACTGGAATTCAAGTGACTATCTTCACCTGAACCCAGAGAATTTTGCTATTCAAATTGGGAAAGGTGGAAAGTACATAGTACTTGGAAATCCCACTCATGAAGACCTACGGGAATTTTCTGATAAATTTCGTTGCAGCTGCTATCCCCCCTTGAGTTGTGATGAGAGGGAGGATATGGAAGACATTAGTGTTGATGTGTGTGTTGCTGACATTTGTATAGATGCCACTCTAAAATCAAAACCCAGTCACCAACCTTCCAGCTGGAATGAAAAATCTTTCACTTCCCACGATGTCTCATCCTCCACACGATCTGCCACAATGTTTTTTGTTAATATTTTATTTTTCACCATGAGCTCTTCTGCAAATTTGTAGTTGTACATGTTAGCTAAAATGAACAATATGTCTATTTTAAAGGGTGCTTTTTAGACTAATTAGATGTCTGAAAACAACATATATCACTGAAAGATCTTTTTTGGAAAGTTCTTTCTATACCTAGCGAATGGTGATTTCTTTTCAACTTGACAAACGCTGCAATCCTGTGAGATTTCCCAACCATGAATTCTATTTGTATTCCAGGACTCAACAGCTCACCTGTCAGTACTCTCCAGTCTAGAGCACACAACTCATATTGTTTGTCTGACTTGTAAAACTTCCAGGATTGTTTCAACACAGTCATTCTGCACAAGATATTGACATTTCAATGAAATTATAATTTGACATGGAGTGGTTAACAACTTGAAAGTGAAAACCTATTAATAAAAACTGCCAATAAAATTTAGAGAACCTGGATATTTCTCATCTCTCCTCTGCATGCAATGAAGAGAGAGAAGGGCTTAGGCAGAAAGTGGATGAGTGGGAAAGAAGAAAATGGGAAGAGGGAAGAGATGAGGCAAATGAACAAATTCTTTTCCTTCTCTTTTTCCACTGAGGACTCTAATTCTTACAGGATTGAAAAGAACATGTGTTGTGTATACAATTAGCCTTCCACCCCCTGTTAAAACCAAAAACAGAGTGCTGTGGTTGAATGCCTTACTTGAGCTGACCTGTACAAATGTTAACTGCCACCTTTTTCCTCTCCCTTTGCTCCAGACTTCCTTTAAGAAACAAGATGTGAAGCCACAAATCAGTTTGGGATATGCCAAAACCATAATTGGCTTGGTACTCAGAATATGGTGATGAAAACCTTAAGGCGTTACATTCCCTGTGAGGAACAAGGAAAATGTTTTACTTGTTGCAAACTTTGTTTCTTTATGTTTAACCTTTGTTTAATACCTGAATTGAAATGGAGCTGCGAAAAGCAATACAAATTATTATACATTTTTTAACTCAAATAATTTTTTAAAAATTGAAACAATTGTATAGTTTTTGACATGTTAGTTAAAAATCTTTTTTTTCTTTTTTTGGAGATAGAATCTCACTCTGTTGCCCAGGCTAGAGTGCCGTGGCATCACCCTAGCTCACAGCAACCTCAGATTCTTGGGTTCCTCCTGCTTTAGCCTCCTGAGTAGCTGGGACTACAGGTGCCCGCCATGATGCCCAGTTAATTGTTTTTGTTTTTAGTAGACACTGGGTCTTACTATTGCTCAGGCTCGTCTCGGACTCCTGAGTTCAACTGATCTTCCCACCTGAGACCTCCAGAGAGTCTGGAGGAGTACAGGAATGAAGTACCATGCCCAACAGTTAATCTTTTGTATTTTTCCCCTTTTATTTCTAGTTGTCATGTAATAATTTTCTGTATTTACAGTGTACAGAGTGACATTTTAATTCATGTGTACAGTGTGTAATCAAATCAGGGTAATTAGGATATCTGTCACCTGAAGTATTATTTCTTTGTGTTGGGAACATTTAGGTGCTCTCTTCTAGCTTTTTGGACATATGTATACAACCAGTTATTGATAACTATATTCACAGTGTGAAAGAAAGAACACTAGAACTTTTTCCTCCCACTTAGCATAATTTTGTATCCATTAACCAGTCTCTATCATCTCTCCCCCTTCCTGCCCAGCCTCTAATAACTATGTTATAAGTTCCCTTTGTTTCTTTTTAGCTCCCATATTTGAGAGAACAATATTTGACCTTCTGTGCCTGGCTCTTTCACTTAAGATAATATCCCCTAAGTTGATTCATGTTGCTGTGAATGGCAGGATTTCATTCTTGTTTATGGTGTCATTGTATTCCATGTGTATATACACTGAATTTTCTTTATCCGTTCATCTGTTGATGGACACTTAACTTGATTCCATATCTTGGCTATTGTGAATAGCATTGCAATAATCATGGGGGTATAGATATCTTTTTAATATTTTCATTTCCTTTCCTGGTGATAAATACTCAATGAGATTTCTGGATCCTCTGATAGTTCTATTTTTAGTTTTCTGAGAAATCTCCATATTGTTTTTCATAATGGTTATACTAATTCACATTCCTCAACAGTGTATGTACGAGAGTTCCCTTTTCTCTGAATACTCAACATTTGTTATTTTTTGTCTTTGTGATGGTAGCCATTCTAACTGGGGCGAAATACCTTTTTTTTTTTTTTCTGTCTTCTGTCAGAGTCTCCCTCTGTTGCACCGGGCTAGGGTGCTATAGCATCGACCTAGCTCAATAGCAACCTCTAACTACTGGATTCAAGCAATCTTCTTGCCTCATCTTCCTGAGTAGTTGGGCTATAGAGGTCTACCACAACACCTGGCTAATATTTTTCTATTTTTTAGTACAGAAGGGGTCTCTCTCCTGCTCAGGCTGGGGTGGAACTCCTGAACTCAAGGGATCCTCCCACTTCACTGGCTGGCTTCCCAGAATGCTAGGATTATGGGTGTAAGCCACCTCCAGGCCTCTCATGGTGGTTTAGATTCGCATTTTCCTCAGGTTGATGATGTTGAGCATTTTTTCACATATTTATAGGTTATTCATATGTTTTCTTTAAATAAATACTTATTTAATCTTTTGCCCATTTAAGGTTTTTTTTGCTGTTGAGTTCCTTATATATACTGGGTATTAGTCCCTTTCCAAATGAATAGTTTCTGAACATTTTCTCCTTTCTATAGGTTATTGAGTCTCTTGATTATTTTTCCTGTGCAGAAGCTTTTTCATTTGACATTGTCCCATTTTTTTTTAATTGTTGAGGATTCATTGAGGGTACGTAGAAGCAGGTTACATTGATTGCTTTTGTTAGACAAGGACCCTCTTATATTTGTGTCCCACCCCCAAAAGGTGAACCCTGTCCCTTCATCCCCCACATCCTTCCTCCTTCCCATGCTCAGCACTCCCTGTCCTGCACTCCCCACTGTGTACTAGGACCTTGATTGTCCTCATATCAGAATTGACTACATAGGATTCTTATTTTACCATTCTTGTGATGCTTTACTAAGAAAAATGTGTTCCATTTCCATCCAGGTTAATACAAAGGATGTGAAGTCTCCCTCTTATTTAGTGGCTGAGTAGTATCCATGGTATACAAATACCACAGCTTGTTAATCCATTCCTGGATTGGTGGGCATTTAGGCTGTTTCCACATTTTGGCGATTGTAAATTGAGCTGCAATAAATAGTGTAGTACAAGTGTCCTTGTGATAAAATGTTTTTTTTTTTTCTTCTGGGTAGATGCCCAGCAGTGGGATTGCAGGATCAAATGGGAGGTCTAGCTTGAGTTCCTTGAGGGTTCTCCACACTGCCTTCCAGAAAGGTTGTATTAGTTTGCAGTCCTACCAGCAGTGTAAAAGTGTTCCCTTCTCTCCACATCCACGCCAGCATCTGCAGTTTTGAGATTTTGTGATGTGGGCTTTTCTCACTGGGGTTAGATGATATCTCAGGGTAGTTTTGATTCGCATTTCTCTGATGATTAAGGATGATGAGCATTTTTTCATATGTTTATAGGCCATTCATCTTGTCTTCTTTAGAGAAGGTTCTATTCATCTCTCTTGCCCCGTGATCTGAGGGATTGTTGGCTTTTTTTATGCTTATTACTTTGAATTCTCTGTAGATCCTAGTTATCAAGCTTTTGTCTGAATCAAAATATGCAAATATCCTTTGCCAATGTGTAGGTTGTCTGTTTGCTTTGGTTGTAGTCTTTTACATGTGGAAATCCAGTTCTCCTAGTACCATTTGTTGAATGGGGATTCTTTCCCCCAGTGTATGTTCTTGTTTGGTTTATCAAAGATTAGGTGGCTGTAAGATGTTTGGTTCATCCCCTGGTTTTCTATTTGGTTCTAAATGTCCGTGTCTCTGTTTTTGTGCTAATATCATGCTGTTTTGATCGCTGTGGCCTTGTAGTACAGCCTGAAGTCTGGTAGGCTGATACCCCTAGCTTTGATTTTATTGTTAAGAATTGCCTTGACTATACGGGTTTTTTTCTTTTCTTCCATACAAAATGAAGAATTATTTTTTCCAAGTCTTGTAAGTATGATGTTGGCATTTTAATAGGAAAAGCATTGAATCTGTAGATTGCTTTGGGAAGTATAGACATTTTAAGAATGTTGATTCTTCCCAGCCATGAGCATGGTATGTTCTTCCATTTGTTGGTATCTTCTACTATTTCTTTTCTTAGGGGTTCATAGTTTTTTTTATAAAGGAAAATCTCCCAATAAAAAATGCCCTGGTCCAGATGGCTTCACACCAGAATCCTAGCAAACCTTCAAAGAAGAGCTTATACCTATACTGCAGAAACTATTCCAAAAAATTGAGAGGAAGGAATCTTTCTCAATACCTTCTATGAAGCAAATATCACCCTGATACAAAACCAGGAAACGATCCAAACAAAAAAGAGAATTACAGACCAATTTCACTAATGAATATAGATGCAAAAATTCTCAATAAAATCCTAGGAAATAGATTACAGCTTATCATTAAAAAAGTCATACACCATGATCAAGTAGGATTCATCCCAGGGATGCAAAGCTGGTTTAACATACGCAAATCTATAAACATAATTCACCATATCAACAGGAGCAAAAAAAAGGACCATATGATCCTCTCAATAGATGCAGAAAAAGCTTTTGATAAAATTCAACATCCTTTCCTAATTAGAACTCTGAAGAATATAGGCATTGGCAGTACATTCCTTAAAATAATCAAAGCCATCTATGGCAAACCCACAGCTAATATTATACTGAATGGAGTAAAACTGGAAGCTTTTTCCACTGAGGACTGGAACAAGACAAGGTTGTCCTCTGTCGCCACTTCTATTCAACATAGTGCTTGAAGTTCTAGCCAATACAGTCAGGCAGAAGAAGGAAATTAAAGGCATCCAAATGGGGTCAGAGGAAGTGAAACCTTCCCTCTTTGCTGATCATATGATTCTAATATAGAGAACCCCAAAGACTCAACCATAAGGCACCTGGAAGTCATCAAAAAATACAGTAATGTCTCAGGATATAAAATCAATGTCCACAAATCAGTAGCTTTTGTATATGCCAATAACAGCCAAGATGAGAAGGAAATCAAGGACACAATACCCTTCTCAGTAGCTCCGAAAATAATGAAAAACTAGGTATACACCCCATAGTCCCATTTTTTATGTGTTTTTGTTGCCTGGGCTTTTATATTCTTACTCATCTAGACCAATGACCTGAAGGATTTTCCCTATGTCTTCTTCTAGTTTTCATAGTTTTAGGCCTTAACATTTAAGCCTTTAATCCATTTTGTGTTGTAAAATCTTTTTCATTCATATAAAGTCTTTGCTGTTCATGGTAGAATAAAAACAAAGTGGAAAACTGAAATTCCTCTTCCCACCTCCCTCTACCAGTGATAACACTGGCTTGTAGTCTCTTTTATAAAATAGTAGAAATTACTTAGGAATACGGAATTAAATATGTGTGTACATATTTAACACAAATTGCAGTATGGTATTTATAATTTTCTAGAACTTGGGTCTTACCACATGACAATATTTTGGGTGTCTTTTCACTTCATATCTGTATGGAATATATCATAATTCCACTGTATCACTGTGCAGCCATTTTTAAAGGAATTTCTTAATAATTGACATTTTATTTTTGGAGATTTTTTTCTCCATCAAAGATTTTATAATTATTATCATGTAAATATATATTTTGGCACACTTTTACCAGGTGAAATGGTTGCTGAAGTGAAGGATATATACATTTAAATTTAGATGGGTATAACAAAATATAGATTATAAGATGAATATAAAAAGGGAATCTTGTTATAACTTGTAATGTTGACATTTTCTCCATAGTTTGTTATGGTTATTTTTTTTTCTTGCCAAGCATTTCTTTAAGAGTAAACTTTGTCTTCTCATTTATACAGAAATTCTACTTTTTGAAACTGTTGTCATTGATAAAAATTAAGATTTCAGTAGAGTATAATATGAAAACTGAGAACCAGTGACCATCTTTAAAAAGAATAATTCTATATCTTTATCCCTTTGTATTTCTTACATGGCATTTGATTAGGATTATCATTAATTTTTGAAGTATGACTGATAAGAAATTCCAAATTCATCTATTCACTGAATTCATTTCTTTTATAAGAACATAGACTCTCTGAAGTTTGGCAAACAACCCCTTTTAAAAGAAGTATCACTTAAATAAAATTCTAAAATCCATGCCTTGTTAGTTTTTCGTGGGAAGCCTGATTTTAGCAGTAGGATTCAGGGGAAAGAGCAGCCTGATCCCAGTTTAGCAACTTGTAAACTGTTGACTCTGGCCAAATTACTTATCTTCTCTGATTTTCCTTCCTCAATTATAGAATTTGTAAAGTCCCAGCCTAATCAACATAACAAGACGTTATCTTTACAAAAAAAAAAGGAAACTTAGCAGACCATACTGGCACACACTTGTAGTTTTTGCTAATTGGGAGGCTGAGGCAGGAGGATCAATTGAGCCCAGGAATTTGAGGTTGCAGTGAGCTACCATGGTGCCATTGTGCTGTGTAGCCCAGGTGACAGAGACCCTGTCTTTCTCTCTCACACACACAAAGAATGTAGAAACTGAGCTGCTATATACTAGAGAAAGTAAAAGTCAGCTAGTACAGTGCCTGTTAGAATAATGGTAGGTGCCCAATAAATCGCAACGATTATTTGCAGCCTTTACATACTTCTCCAAATTTTCCCACTATGAAATGATTGAAGGTTTACATTTGAAATATAAAATCAGCTTAATATGTTCATTTCAAGGGATAGGATATTGAAATGTATTTTTAAGACATTTAATTTGAGAACTACAACTATCTAAGCACAATGTGCTGGGTTTTTTTTGATGTACTATATTAGATATATGTACTAATTATAAAAAAATTAGCACACTCGGGGATGTTGTCTTTTTTTTCACAAATTGTTACTTTTTCATTTGTTTACTGGATACATCTTTTAGACAAAGTCACTGTCTTATGACTGATGTGCTACATCTGTATTTGGACTCTATAAAAAGTTTTTAAGATGCTAATATAACTTTGTTCACTTATTTGGTTTCTGATTTCAATACAGAATATATTTGATAATAAACTTTAAAGTAGTACTATAATTTTTATTGACAGTTATTTCTTCTACCCCAGTTTGCCAATCTTAAATAATAGATATGGGGACAAAGATGGGCTTGGGTCAGTAGACAATTATGTAACTTTTAAAGTATAAATCATTACAAATGATTTTATGTTTCTCTGGTTTTAATTAAACACTGGAGGTAAAAGAAATTTCTGAGTTTAATATTTATATTGTGCTTTTTATTTTGTAAAAGTGGAAAAACCCACTAACAGTGTAATATGTAGTATATAAATACTTTTGGAAGTTAAACAGCTAAAAATAAATATATATTTTGTATTCTGTACAAAAATTTAGTTCCTGGATGGTTAATGTCAACTTCAGTCACTAATAATTTTAGTGTTGTTCTTTTCCCAGGTGCTGGTGGAAACTAGTCTGGCTGAAATTGTCAATGAAAGTTTAAAACATCAGGCGGTGCCTGTGTCTCAAAGGAGTAGGGTGCTGGCCCCATATGTTGGAGGTGGTGGGTTCAAACCCAGCCCTGGCCAAAAACTGCAAAAAAAAAAGAAGTTTAAAACATTGTGCTACTTTATAAATCTTCATAAATAAGAGCTACTATTATATAGTAATGAGTTTTACATACAACTTCTCATTTACTTTTTGTTTTCAGAAGAAGTAATTAAGCCTCGGATAAAGTGACTGGCCCACACAGTTATTTAGTCCTACAGGTGGGAAAAAAAGATCCATGGGTGGCTTTGACACCCCAAACTGTGCATTCTATCATTGCACAATACTGCCCCCATGAGGGTTTTAGGTGAAATAGCATCATAGCACAAAAGAACTTTGAAGTAGTTTCTATTCTTCCTTTTTTTTCACTCCAGACTCCAGAACAGCATTTGGCCATGAGTGTCCATGATGAAGAATTGTTCTCAGTGCAAGACCACAGGGGAAGGTAGTCAAGGGACACCTTTTCATTTTAAATATGCTTTTAAAATGGCTTTCCTTGATTAAAGGAGACTTTGGCAATTGAAGAAAGAGGAAGCTTAGATTGTTAGAAATTTGCATCATCTTAAAATTTCCTGGGCCTCATTTATGACAACAATGGCAAACTACACATTCATTGCTAGTGTTGGGAGGCAGTAACATAATGTTTTCAAGACCCCGTGCTGATTCATCAGTGACATTTCTGTGATCTTGAAGCAAATAGAAATTGTAACTAGTCACTTGCTAGTCACATTATGTCTCTAGAAGAATTTCAATCAGTTTAAGTTTCAGACAAAAAAATGGTTATTACAATGCTAAAAACAATATATGAATAATGTTGCTGATTTGTGATTATATTGGAAGTTCTGTGTCTTTAAAAGACAATTTAAAATAATTTTGCTTATAAAACTTTTAAAAATAAAGTAGCACCTGTGGCTCAGTGGGTGGGGCGCTGGCCCCATATACCGAGGGTGGTGGGTTTGAACCTGGCCCCCGCCAAACTGCAACAACAACAAAAAAATAGCCAGGCATTGTGGTGGGCGCCTGTAGTCCCAGCTACTTGAGAGGCTGAGGCAAAAGAATCACCTAACCCAGGAGTTGGAGGTTGCTGTGAGCTTGACACTACAGCACTCTACCAAGGGCAATAAAGTGAGACTGTCTCTTAAAAAAAAAAAAAAAAAACTTAAAAAAATGACCTTTTCACATGTACCCTTGTAAGATGCACTATAGGTGTGGTTCCACCAATTACCCTCCCTCCACCCATCACCCCCCTTTCTTCTTTCCCCTTTCCCCATATTCTTAGGTTATAATTGGCTTATAGCTTTCATATGAAAGCTATAAATTGGTTTTATAGTAGGGCTGAGTACATTGGATACTTTTTCTTCCATTCTTACTAAATGTAGAATATTAATGTCTTAACACAATAACTAAGAAAATGCCAGGAAGGCTATGTTAACCAGTGTGATGAAAATATGTCAAATGGTATAGAAAGCCAGTGTATGGTGCCCCATGATTGCATTAATGTACACAGCTATGATTTAATTTAAAAAAATGACCTTTTTTCTAAAAGGAAAGAATTTAATATTGTAAGTATTTTAGGAGTGATGGCGGTAGGAAATTAATCATGTTTTCCCCGTGATTGTTTGATGTATTCTTAGTAAATATGCTGAGTAATTTTTTTTAAATATAGGCTCTAATGTATCATTTATAAGACAGCATGGTGCATGAGTATATATATGTGTATGCATGAGAGAGGGAAAAAGAGTGATGAAGAGGTGGAAAGAGTGTGAGAGTGTGGAAGCCTCTGAGGATTGCTGAAGTGTGAAGGCAAAGCAAGACTTGGTGGGAGATGGGATTTGATGCTGGAAAAGTAGACAGGTGTCAGATATGAAAAGTCTTCTGGGCGATGCTAAGGAAATGGCAGTCCTTTAGGAAGTATTGAAATGATCAGATTTGCATTTTAAATCTTTAGAGAAAATGTATTGAGAAGAAATTGGGCTTTTGAGCCTGGAGGCAGAAAAACCATTTAGAAAGCTGGTGCCATTATATAAGCCATGGAGAATGACGTCTTGAACTAGGGGGGTCTTAGAGACGAAGAGGAGAGGATAGAATTTGAAATCAGTAATTGCTGCTTGGATGTGGGAGAGTGAAGGGAAAGCAAAGAATCTGCTCTGACACCAGGTTTCTTGCTAGGGTAATGTCGTCAAGTCTTGAGAAAGCACAGGTGGAGGACTGAGCAGGTTTAGGGAATTCTGTTTTGAGCTTGGTGCATTCTGGGAGGAGGAGCGCATCTGTGGGATATCTGAACATACCAAGTGATTTTGATTTGCATTTCTCTGATAATTAGGGATGATAATCATTTTTCATGTGGTGTTAACATGAAAAAAGAAAAAAAATTCTATGAGTTAGGAGCTCAGGGAGGAGATGAGGGCTGCATCTTTAACAATGGATAATAATAGAAAAACATAGTGGATCTAATAATTTGAGAACATGGTCTCCAGAGCAGAGACTACCTTCGTTGGAGTTTTTATGCCTGTCAATTACTAGCTGTGTCAGCCCCAGCAAGTTACATAACTTCTCAGTGCCTTCATTTCCTCATACGTGGTGGAAATTAAAGGAGTTGACATATACGTAAGGCGTTTATCAGACTTGGTACATAGTAAGCACCATATACTTGCTTGTTGTAGTGTCCTTATTTTTAGTTTAGCTTTCGTTTATTGAGCATTTTGTCTGAGCCAAGTCTGTGCTAAGAGCTTGTAGACAATCTCTCATTTAATCTCTGTAGTACCCTGTGATGGTGAGACTTTTATTATCTGATAAAACTGAGACTTTAGTCTAAATAACTTTTATCAAGAATCTTACTAGGAAATAAGGCCAGGATGAAAGCCCAGGTCTTCAGAAAAATGGAAATCTAAGTCCAAGTAGATAATATTTGAAATCTTGAGAGTGGATGAATCCACCTGAAGAAGTGTGCGAAGGGCGGGGAGTCAGGGATCGCCAGTGCTCCTCAGAGGATGGGGACAAGGGCAGAGAAAAGCAACTAAAGATGCTCCGTGCAAGAGGCAGGAGGAGAAGCAGGTGAGCAAAGTCAATTGCATCTGCGGACAAATAAGGTAGGGATTTCCTTTTCTGTTGGCTCTTAAAGGCTTTTCTTCTTCATTACCCTTAATGTTGAGATGTTAAATCTGCTAAAAAGTATTTTCCTACACTTCCCTATGTTAAAAAATAGAAAATAAGCAAACAGACAGGAGTCTTGAGTTTTATACCAGAAGCATCACAATATCTATTAGCTTTAATGCTGGGGTCCCCAGCCCCCACAACCACCCCTCGACCTCTGGGCCTTCTAGCAGGTGAGCAGTGGGCTAGTGGGCAAAGTTTGATCTGTGTTTACAGCTGTTCCCGATCTCTGGCATCACTATCAGATCCTCCTGTCAGATCTCCCACCCCACCCCCATCCATGAAAAAAATCATCTTCCATGAAATAATGCCCTATTAGGAAGTGGGCCACATGGCAGGAGGAGGTGAGTGAGTAAAGCTTCATCTGTGTTTACAGCTGCTCCCCTTCATTGGCATCACCATCTGAGCTCCACCTACTGCCAGATCCCTCCCTACCACCATCCATGGAAATGTTGTCTTACATGAAACTAGTCCTTGGTTCCAAACACATTGGGGACTGCTGCTTTAACGTGATGGAGGTTTTACAACTCAGAACCCTAGAGTTGCCATCTATTTCAGATGCTAAGAGCCTCCTTAGGCAGTGGTTGTAGGGAGTAATAAATCATACCTGCTTCTGTGCCCAGCTTAGTGTTCGCTCTAGGGTCTCTTTTCCTGGATACACTCTCTTTGCCAGTGTCCCCTGAGATTTATTCTGTATATCTGTATTAGTTTTCTGGGGATGCTGTGACTAAGTACTATAGACTGAGTGGCCTAAATGAAAGAAATTAATTTTCTCCCAGTTGTGGAGGCTGCAAGTCTAAGATCAAGGTATTGACATAATTGGTTCCTGCTGAGGGCCATGAAGAAAGAATCTGTTTCAGCCTCTCTCTAGCTTGCAGGTGATTGTCTTCTTGTGTTCTCCATAAATCCCCATCATACAAATTTCCCTTCCCTTTTGAGAACACTAGCACGTTGGATGAAGGCCCTAAGGACTTTGTTTTAACTGAATTGCCTCTGTAAAGATCCAGTGTTCAAATAATGTCACTAGGTGTAAGGTTTTAGGGTTTAAAAAGTTCAACACATGAATTTTGGGGGGGGCACAATTCAGCACACAGCAATATTGTGAGTGTGGAAAAACACAGAAACACAAAGTGCTTTTCTCTGTTCTCTTACTGAACACAACAATCATCAACATAGGAAAAGGCTTACGTAAAACAAACACCACCACGAAGTGAGCATTCAGTTCTGCATTGGACACTAATCGGGTGTCCTTGATTTCACTTCCCACACTATCTGGAGCAAGTGCCAGATCCACAGCGTAAAGGCTTGGTCCCCTTCATTCCAGAGCATGTCCTGCTACACACTCTGGAAGAAAAGCATACCACAGAAAGGCCAAGGTTAGGCCTTGGATAGGTATTTCTATCTCCCGTCAAAAGTCTGACCCTCCAGACATTCTGAACAACTGGCTTCAAGTTGGGGTTTCCACAACTCCCTGTGTGAGTTTGGTTAATATTCTGGAGTGGCTCACAGAATTTGGGGCCACATTTACTATTTTAAAAGGGTAATGCAAAGGATACAGGTGAAGAGATGTGTAGGGTGAGGTATGGGGGAAGGAGTGTAGCACTTGCATACCCTCTCTGGGAACACATCACCCTCCATGACCTCCAGAAGCCTGGGATCCTGTCCTCTTGGGCCGTAGTGGAGACATCATTGGATAGGTATGATTGACATTTACATGGAAATGTGATTAGGTAAGAAGGATATGATCTAAACTAACCAGAGCCTCTCCATGCCTATTATTCTTGGCCTCTCTGTGGTGTGCTTTCCTCCCTCCAGAGTATGTAGCAGGACGTGCTCTGGAATGAAGGTTTTACAGCCATCATTCAGATTAGCATTTTGCCTTGGGCAGTTGAAAGGAGGGCAGGAGAACGTGAGAGAGAGAGATTGTTTATTTTAATAAAGGCTATAAGAGTCAGGAGCCAGGAAATGTGGATGAAAACACTGTGCATGTATCTTTCTGAAGATATTTATATAAGATTATGAGCACAATTATGGATGCAACTTATTTTATCGCATTGGATCAAAATATAAAGAATTATGTCTTTTCCATCAATTTTTTGCATGAAAAGTTAATTTCAGGAAATATTCTTAAAAATAGGGAGAAGGAGAAAAAGAACCCATAGTGTGAAAATTAAACTAAAAATAATTTTTGGTTTGGCTAAAAAAATAAGAACATAGGGCAGCGCCTGTGGCTCAAGGAGTAAGGGCACCAGCCCCATATACCAGAGGTGGCGGGTTCAAACCAGGCCCCAGCCAAAAAGTAAATAAATAAAAATAAGAACACATCTCTTTCCTATCTTGAATGAGAAGCAGAAATTAAAGAATTTCTTTAATGTGGCAGCACATGCACTTTTGTGTAGACTTTCTGTTTTGAGGGTAACTCACACTGAAAAGCTGGGCTCACGATGGCATGTTGCAGTGAACAGAATCAGTTCATCTTCACAGATGACCAATGGACTTGTGACTAGGAACCCCAAGGTATTTCAAGACAATGTGAATTGGATTTATGTCCTTTCCCTTTCATATAGTTGAGTTGCATCTTCCATGCTATTGATGTCAGCAAAGGGAGGATTAAGAACCCATGTTTTAATTTTAAGGTTGTCTGATCCAAAATCTAATGTGATGACAAAGATGGATGTGAGCCCCAGGAGGGGAGAAATCTACTTTCCTGGTAGCCTTAGAAAGGGCTTCACAAGGACCCAGTAGACAAAATTTAAGCTGCAACTTCAAGGTTGAGTAGAATAGCATGAGGTTGAAATAAGAAGAAAGGGTATCACAAACAGAAACTAAAAAAGGTGGATGCCGTAATCAGGGAAATGTGAGAAGTCTGGATGACTCTAAGACACTAGGAATTACGTTGCAAACAGTCAACTATCAGGATAAGGCAAACTGCTAAATCTCGAATTTTAACTCTATTAATGTGTGACCCTGAACAAATTATTTAATCTGTTTTTGCCCCAGTTTTGTCATTTATTAGTGTGGAGAAAGAAATTGGGAACCAACTTGTGCCAGGCATCTTCTGTTTGTCTAGAAAGATGTCTTTAATTCCGTTTGGCCACGCCAAATACATGAACTCCCTAAAAACATTGATGCAGACACTCCCCCTTAGTTAAGGATAAGTATCAAAAATAGAAACGATACTAGCAAATGACATATAAGGGGCTTCTGCATTATGCCAAGTTTCTATTATGTGCTTTGGCGTCATCATCACAGTTCTTCTTCCTAACACCTGAGACAGAAGCTGCCATTATGTCTATGATTTAACTAAGACTTAAGCTGTATGATGTAGCCACAGTAACACGGGTAGCAGCAAGAGAGCAGGGAATTACATCAGGTTCTTTCCTCTATGTTGTTTTAAATTTCCTCTGAAGGTTGGTTCTCAACTGTATCCATGAGCTGGAGCTGTAGCCTCAGCTTGATGCCCCCACTGGACGGTCTGCTCACATTTGATTGGCTTCTTTCCATAAGGCTGCTTCTTGGATTACCCTCTTGATGCACCAAAGTCTGTGTGCAAGTGACACTTGCCCCCACTTGACCAGAATTTGAGGAAGACGGTGCTTCAGCTAGAGCTCAGGCCTGTAGGGCCCTGGTTGTCTGGATAGGGAATTCGAGGCATTAGTGAGCTATCTTCAGGCCTGAGTAAAATACATTCTCCTGGAATATCGTAGCTATTAGTACCCCAGTTACTACAGATTGACATGAAATTGTGTTAAGCAAACATTGTGACAGCTTTGGGTCTCACCTGTATGTTCAGAGAACCAAGCAGAGAGAGGAGAGACAAAGACAACACCAAATAATAAAAAAATTTTAAAAAGATGCATTTGGAGTGGAGGCAGGGTGCTCTCAGGTCTGTGCTGTAAAGATGCATGGGGAGTGGAGGCAGGGTGCTCTCGGATCTATAGAGACCTGTGCTGTGTTCCTGAAACCTCTCTCAGGTTCTAGTCCCTGCCAAGGAAGTTTGTCAGGTTACAGTCAATGTTGGAGCCTGTTCTGCCCCAGGGAAATTACTCCAGTGCCATCTAGCTTGATTTATCTGTTGTTTACAGTCCAGAATTTCTTCCTCCATATCTTTTATTGGAGGAATATCTAAAATTACCTTATCCATCCAACTCCAGATTATAGAAAGAAGAGTTATAGAATATCTAAAATTACCTTATCCATCCAACACCGGATTATAGAAAGAAGAGTGTTGATTCCTGTGATTTTTATTTATTTAGGTTGATTCCATGAAATAACACAACAAGCATAAGAAGGAACAGAAGCAGAAGACAAAGCTGTGGTCTTGTGTGAATTTTGTCCTCACACTCCTGAGAAAATGTAGTCAGAGGGTGCAGTCACTCACAGCCTGTAAGGCCCCAGGACTCCTTTCTGATTCTGATTCTGAAACATTCTCATGCTCTCCACTCTGGCTCTCTGGCAACAGACAGAGTCTTTCCTGCTACTGAAGCTGTAGCTGGACCTTCTGGGTGGCATCCTGTGCTTCTCTTAGCACCCCCATTTTGATTATACAACATATTTTGAATTAGACTGTTGTTCCTTCAAAGACATATTTGCAGATCTATGTTAGTGGTTTCATTCAGTCGAATAACATGAGAAACATTTTCCTGAAACCTCTCTCAGTGCTTACTTTCCTTACCATGAAAAGTATTATTATACACTCTTGCATTTATTAACCTTTCCTGCATGAAAGCCTCTAAATGAGGAAATAAGAACAGAAAAATATTATATTTATATATGAAGCACTTTGAGCACAAAAAGGAGTGCAGTACTAATGGCTACTTGCACTTGAGCTGCATTTGAAGTGGTGCAGTTTTATTTCAGTCCATTCCTGCCCTGAGGAAACTGTTTCTGAAGCCCAGGCATGTTTACAATGGAGACGTGTAGTCATACTGTCAAGAACTCAAGTTTCTCTAGAACCAGGCAGATTCTCAAAATACCTCACCAGCTTTTAACAAATCCTGCCAAATCTCTTGTGAAATGGGACATTTTCATCTTCCTTCAAGCAAAAGGTAAAAGATTGATTTGACTAGCTTAAGGTCACTAAGAGAGAGAAAAAGAGAGAAAGACCATGCAGCAGGAAAGCCATAAACAGGAACTGAGCTTGATGTTGAGCCAAGGCCCATTGGTTAGTCAATGAGATGAGCACAGGAGGACAAGGCTGTGCAGGAGGCATTTATCACAGCAGTGCTATTACAACGCAAAAGAGGAGGATGCTGAGTGTATGAAGAAGGCCTCAGGGAATGGGGTGGAATAAGGATGGGATGGTGTAAGGGAAAGGAAGGAAAAGCAGGGGGGAAAGGTCCAAGTGCAAGGGTAGGGACTTACCCTGTAGGTCCAAGTGCCAGGATAGGAATAGTGCAGGATAGCCAGTTAGAGAGCTATAAGACTAGATGTACATGTGTTGGGATGGGGGTGAGTGAAATAGGAAAAACAGAGCAGGTATAGAAGGAGTGGTAGAAGAGGCTTGACTGGCCTACGGGTCAAGGTAGGGAGATTGGAATGGGTGGGCATGAGGCTCAAGGTCACCCAGACCGTGATGCTTGGTGACTTCCCAGGAAAGGGTAGGGCAAGGAAATTACTTGTCAAGGAGTTAGATGCCCATTCTGTCACTGATGTAGGTTTGCCTTTTCCACCATAGGGGTTTTGCTGTTTTGTTTTTATAAATATTTTCTGGCTTTCTTGAGGGTATGAAGGAGTTTATAATTATCCAGTTTGGAGAAATTGGTATATAGTATGTCCCAAAAGTCACCCCTAAAATTGCCATCATAAGGAAAATGGAAATTTGTAGCTGAATGTACCTTTGTAAATAACAAAATATTCATTTCAAAATTTTACTAAGAGGTGGCCAACATGTAGAGGATATTTTATAAATATTTTTAAAAATTTGTAATGAATATTTTGCAAGTGAAGGTACATTCAGCTATAATTTACCATTTTCCCTATGTATGGCAACTTCAGGGGTGCCTTTAGAACACATTGTATATCAGTAAAGATTCTGTCTTCACCGTACAGAAACTACAAGGTTCCCCTTTCATCAACTTGGTTTAATGCTTTAGCTACAGCTCAGTTTTCTCTTCTGTGAGTCTAGGTCTTAGTCATCTGGTAGGTTCCATCCTGTCTTCTTCTTCTCATCCAAATCATCCTTTCCAGAGCTGTCCATGAAGCCTCTTTAGCCTACCCACATGCCACCTCGGATACCATCTGTGCCACCCCACCTGCTCCTGCCTCCTAACTCCTCCCTGCCTTCCTGTCCTTGGAGCATCTATCCTGGGGTGCTTTCCTTCTGCTTCTCTGTGTTTTTACCTTTAATTCCAACCCCAATTTTGTCATTGTCTGTGGGTCCCTTAATGACTTTTCCCATTCCCCATATGATACTTGATTAACTACCTCTCTTGCTTCTAACCAATGAATTTAGAATCCAGGGCGTATGGAGATAGAAGTGAACATGTTCTTTAATCATTCCTTGTTACAGTTCCCCCTCTCCAGCTATAAAACAGTTGCAACATGTTTCATAGTTCCAGGATGATAATTTACAATGTGACCTCAGAGCAAAAGTGTTCAACTCCTTTTTGAGGTAAGATAACAACAGTTAAGAACAACAACAAAAATAACAACTGATCTTTTAGACATTTACCAAGCCCCAAACACCGTGTAAGTGTCTCACATATAGTTATGCTTTGCATCCTATGTACTCAATTTTGATATGAGGACAATTAATGACAATTAAGGTTGGGGGGGGAAGCAGAAAGAGGGACGGAGGGAGGGGGTGGGGCCTTGGTGTGTGTCACACTTTATGGGGGCAAGACATGATTGCAAGAGGGACTTTACCTAACAATTGCAATCAGAGTAACCTGGCTTATTGTACCCTCAATGAATCCCCAACAATAAAAAAAGAATAAAAAAAAATAGTTATGCTTTGCTTAAAGATGGGGATACAGTCAGAGAAATACACCATTAGGCGATTTCATCTCTGTGGGAACATTATAGAGTGTGCCTGCACAAACATGGAAGGCATACGTATTTTTATTTACATATTATTTTTCATGTGGACAATCAAACATTAGCTCCATTACTGAATATCAATCATTTTCCCCACTGTGCCTGCAAAGCCAGTCTCATGGCCATCTTTGCGTTTCCTCTTTGAGTTTATATGTGTAGGTACTTTCATGGTATTCACAGATGATAGTTTGCATTTCTGTGATATGAGTTGTAATATCTCCTTTTTCATGTCTGATTGAGCTTATTTTGATCCTTTCTTTTCTGTTTCTGTTTAATCTAGCAAGGGCTCTATCAATTTTGTTTATCTTTTCAAAGAACTAATTTTGTGTTTCATTGATCCTTTGTATTTTGTGATGGTTGTTTATCATTTCATTTAGTTCTGCTCCCACCTTAGTAATTTCTTGTCTTCTGCTGGCTTTGAGTTTGGTTTGCTCTTCCTTAAAATGTGTCATTAGATTGCTGATTTTTTAAAGTTTCCTCCTTTTTGTCTTTCTTTTTGATTCAGCATTTAAGACTATGAATTTCCCCCTCATGACTGCTATTGCTGAATCATGTGGATTTTGATAATTTGTGTCTCCTTTGACATTCAGTTCAAGGAGTCTTGATTCTCATCTTAATTCATTATTGGCCTAATAATCATTCAGTGGCAGGTTGTTTAATTACCATGACTTTGTTTAGAATTGAGTGTTTCTTGGAGAGATTTCCACTTTTTTCTCACTGTGGCATGATAAGATATGTGGCATGATTTCTATTTTTTTGGATTTGTTGAGATGTGATCAGTCTTGGAGAGTGTTTCTTGTGCTTATGAGAGGATGTATATTCAGTAGTTGTGGGGTAAAACATTCTGTAAATGTCTGTAGGCTCATTTGTTTTAGAGTTCTGTTTAAGTGCATTATTTCCTTATTTATTTTTCTGCTAATATTTCTTGTTTATTTTCTGTCCAGTTTTGTCAGTGAGCTATTGAAGTCCCCAGCAATTTCAGTGCTGCCAACTTTCTCTTTGGTTAGCTCTAATTGGGTCTGTTTTTATGAATCTAGGTGTTCCTGTATTAGATGCATACATATTTAAGATTGTTGTGTCTTCTTGTTGAATTGCTCCCTTTTCTATTGTATCATAACTATTTTTGCCTTTCTTTACTATGTTGATTCAAATTCAATTTTATCTAATATTAGAATGGCTACATTTGCTTTCTCTTGGTATCCATTTGCATGGAAATTTTTTTCATCTCTTTTCCTTAAGTCTATAAGAGTCCTTGTCGGTTATATTGTCTTTCTTGGACACAATACCTACTTGGGTTGTATTTTTCGTACATTCATCCAGCATATGTCTTTTAAGTGGGCCATTCAAATCATTCATGTTGATTGATAGAATTGATGTGTTAGAACTGTTCTGTTCATACTATAGGGTAGTACCTTGTTGCTTTATTTTACCTTTTGTACTGTTGTTTTGTATGAGCTCTGAGTTGTGGGGTGGTTTTACATTGGTGAGTGATGGGCAGGCTGATCCACGTATAATGAAGTTCTGAGTATTTCCAATAGGTCATGTGTGGTCTTGACAAATTCCCTCATGTTTGATCATATGGAAAAGTCTTTATTTATCCTTCATATATGAAACTTAGTTTTTCAGCATACAACATTCTAGGCTGAGAGTTGTTCTGTGTAAGAAGTCTGAAGATCAGGCCTCAATCCTTTCTGGCTTGTAAAGTCTCAGTTGAGAAGTCTCGAGTTAGCTTGATGAGTTTTCCCTGTAAGTTACTTGGTGTTTTCACTACATGTCTTGCAGGAGTTCCTTCTTTGTGTTGACTTTGGCCAGACTGATAAGCATGTGTCTTAGTGATTGCTTCTTTGCAATGAATATCTACAGTATTAGTTGAACTTCTTGTACCTGGATGTCTACATCTCTAGCAAGACCAGGGAAGTTTTCCTCAATTATTCTCTCAAATGGGTCTTCCAGCCCTTGGGCATTTTCTTCTGTACCCTCAAGCATGCCTATGATTCTTATATTTGGATATTTTACATGATCCCATATTTCTTTTTTTTTTTTCTTTATTGTTGGGGATTCATGGAGGGTGCAAGAAACCAGGTTACACTGATTGCATTTGTTAGGTAAAGTCCCTCTTACAATCATATCTTGCCCCCAAAAGGTGTGGCACACACCAAGGCCCCACCCCCCTCCCTACTTCCCTCTCTCTGCTCTCCCCTTCCCCCACAGCCACTGTGTCATTGTCATAATTGTCCTCATATCTAAATTGAGTACATAGGATTCATGCTTCTCCATTCTTTTTTGTTCGTTTGTTTGTTTTTTTATGGCCAGGGCATGGTTTGAACCTGCCACCTCTGGTATATGGGGCTGGCACCCTACTCCTTTGAGCCACGGGCACCTCCCAGTGCTTCTTCATTCTTGTGATGCTTTACTAAGAAAAATGTGTTCTATTTCCATCCAGGTTAACACAAAGAATGTGAAGTCTCCATCTTATTTAGTGCCTGAGTAGTATCCATGGTATACAAATACCACAGCTTGTTAATCCATTCCTGGGTTGGTGGACATTTAGGCTGTTTCCACATTTTGGCGATTGTAAATTGAGCTGCAATAAATAGTCTAGTGCAAGTGTCCTTATGATAAAAGGATTTTTTTCCTTTGGGGTAGATGCCCAGTAATAGGATTGCAGGATCAAATGGGAGGTCTAGCTTGAGTTCTTTGAGATTTCTCCATCCTTCCTTCCAAAAAGGTTGAACATTAACTTCTTTGAGCATAACAACAAGGAAGACACAAGCTACCAAAACCTGTGGGATACTGCAAAAGCAGTTCTGAGAGGAAAATTTATTGCTTTAAATGCCTACATTCAAAAAACAGAAAGAGAGCACATCAACAAACTTACAATCCATCTTATGGAACTGGAAAAAGAAGAACAATCTAAGCCTAAACCCAGCAGAAGAAAAGAAATAACGAAAATTAAATCAGAGATCAATGAAATTGAAAACAAAGGAATCATTCAGAAAAATTAATGAAACAAGGAGTTGGTTTTTTGAAAAGGTAAATAAAATAGATAAACCTTTGGCCAGACTAACTAGAAATAGAAAAGTAAAATCTCTAGTAACCTAAATCAGAAATGATAAAAGGGAAATGACAACTGATGCCATAGAGATACAAGAGATCATCTCTGAATACTATCAGAAACTCTATGCCTGGGAATTTGACAATGTGAAGGAAATGGATCAATATTTGGAATCACACCCTCTCCCTAGACTTAGTGAGGAAGAAATAGAGCTCCTGAATAGACCAAGTTCAAGCACTGAGATTAAAGAAACAATAAAAAAATCTTCAACAAAAAAATGTCCTGGTCTGGATGGCTTCACACCAGAATTCTGTCAAACCTTCAAGGAAGAGCTTATTCCCATACTGAAGGAATTATTCCAAAAAATTGAGGAGGGAGGAATTTTCCCCAACACATTCTACGAAGCAAACATCACCCTGATACCAAAACCAGGAAAAACTCCAACTAAAAAGGAGAATTTCAGACCAATTTCACTAATGAATATAGATGCAAAAATTTTCAACAAGATCCTAGCCAATAGATTACAACTTATCATCAAAAAAGTAATACATCATGATCAAGTAGGTTTTATCCCAGGGATGCAAGGCTGGTTTAACATACAGAAGTCCATAAACATTATCCACCGTATTTACACTGCTGATGATCCCATATTTCTTGTAGGTGCTGTTCATTCCTCTTAATTCTCTCTTTTTTTAAAAATTTTGACTGACTGATTTAATTTGAGAGTTGTCAGGAAGCTCTGAGATGCTTTCTTCTGCCTGGCCTGGTTTATTTTAAAAACTTTCTACTGTGTTTTGGATTTCCTTAAATGAACTTTTCATTTCCAGAAGTTCTAGTTGGCATTTTTTTTTTTTAATATGTCAATCTCTTTAGTGAAGTTTTTACTCATTTCCTGGTTTCTTTGAGTTGGTTTTCCATTTTGTCTTGGATTTCATTGAGCTTTCTTATAAACTGTATCTATAATTCTTTACGTGTTATTTTAATATTTTCATTTTGGTTGGTATGCATTACTAGAGAGCTGGTGTTCTTTTTTGAGGATGTCCTTTCCCTCTGATTTTTCATACTTCTGACCTTTTTTTATTGATTCCTTCTCATGTAGTGCAGCTGTCACTTCTTATTTTTGGAATTTCTTTTTTTAAGATAGGGCTTTTTCTCCCCCTCACTCATAAGGATATGTCTATAGCTTATGTTGAGTAAGAACTTTTGGAGTTGCTTGTGGGTGCATTGACGGTGGTTCAGATTTTGTATGGTTGCCTTGGTTATAGATATCCTTAGTGTGGCATTTTTCTCAGTTGCTTGTTGTTTGTAGTCTGTAGCAGTGGTGAGTTGTGTGTTTGGGTAGATTCCCTGTTTCTCACTGATGAGAGAGGATGGAGGTCTTTGAATCCTTTCTCTTTCCCCAGTCCCGCGGTCTGGTCTTCTTAACAATGTGAGTTGTATATGCACTACCAGTTTAATCTCTGCAATGGTAGGTGGCACCTGTGAGTGAGAATCAACCACACCCTGCATGATTGAGTCAGCAAATGCTGTAAAGGGCTGTGAAAATTAACCTCTTGGTCGGTAGGTATCACCTGCTGGAAGGAACTAGCTGCAGTGCTGTTTTTAGGACTTATGACTGACTTTAGCCTGCTGGAAAAGCACTTAAATTCCCTAGGTAGTGGGTGGGGCCCTAGAACTTCCAGGTGAGTCCATTTTCTCCGCTACAGCAGGGATGGATGGAGGTAAGAGGCTGTGGGCGGGGGGGCTGGGTTGGGTAAGCTTGCCCTGGTTTTAAGCCCTTGGGCTAAATCTGGCTCACCACCCACTTTTGTAAATAATATATTATTGTATCATAGCCACACCTGCTTATTTACTATCATCTACCCTGTTTCCCTGAAAATAAGACATCCTCCAAAAATAAGAACTACTAACCGGAAAGATAAGATGTCCCCTGAAAATAAGACCTAGCGCATCTTTGGGAGCACACCTTAAAATAAGACACTGTCTTATTTTCAGGGAAACAGGGTATGAATGCTTTCCCTTGCAATGGCACAGTTGAGTAGCTGAGACAGAGATTGTATGCCCCTGAAAGCCTAAAATATTTACTATCCTTTTTATTAACAATATTACCAGGCTATACTACTAAAGCATTTTTTAAAAAAAACTTAATACTCAGGGCGGCACCTGTGGCTCAAAGGAGTATGGTGCCAGCCCCATATGCCGGAGGTGGTGGGTTCAAACCCAGTCCTGGCCAAAAACGAACAAAAAAAAAAAACCTTAATACTCAGTATAATCATGACTCTATAAGGCACAGATACATTTAACAGCCAAACTTGTCCTATATTGTTTTTCTTCTATACTCCAGACAGGTTACTGCCTTTCTTAAGATCTGGAGCATTCCAGGACACCTAAGGCTTGACGCCTTGTAAGAACACTGGGCTATTATGAGAATTTCTTCGTTTACTGTTTGTTAAGAAGGATCTGTCTTCTCAAATTCTGTTTGATCAGAAACACTGTGGCATGATAAAAGGGGCAGATGAGTAACTGAGGCCCTGAAACTCTCTAAAGATTAGAGTAAAATCTAATCTGCACTTCAAAAGATCTTAGTAAAAGGGAGACAGTCCATAGCTTTTATCTGAATGGGAATGAGGTCAGAGAAAAGAGGATGAAGGGGCTGGAAGGCATAATTTCTAAATACATGTCTGCAGAGCAGCATGGGGAACACTTCATCTGTTGTTCAAGGTTCTTCCCTGGTCTAGCTTCATTTTTCTTTTCAAGTTAACAAATATGTTCTGACTATATCTTCCATGCTCCCCATTCTTGCAAGACAACAGCTGCCCCTGATTACCTGCATGTGTCCTTTAAATGGATGTCCTTTAATGTCTTAGAGCTAGTTGACATGATAAGTCCTTGTTATGTCCCAGGCACTATTTCAAGTGTTTGGCATGTATTATCTCATTTCATCTTTACCACAACTCCACGCAGTAGGTTCTGTTATTATCCTTGTTTTACAAAGGAGAACACTGAGGCACAGACAGATTTAATATGAAGGTAACTTACGCCAAATCACATAATTACTTGGCATGGTGAAGATTTCAATCCAAGATTTTACTCCACTGCCTTTTTTTCCATCTGAATGTCCTGATGAAGGAATAGTGTAAGGCCACACTCCCATGCTTAGGGGTCTCAATGTCCCTGGAAGTGGAAGAACATTCATAGTGTCAATCCCAGAAGAAGAGACTTGGGCTTAGTCAGGAAACTGGCACTAGAAATATTGACCTTTGAACAGGCCAGAGAAGGAATTTCTGCCCCCGCACTTGACCTGTTTCTCTATAGACTAGATTTACAGTCTAGACAAGAATAGGGACAGATAAGACATTAGTGCTTGGATATGCCTGTCACAGTTAGCTCCTCTATATGGAGACAAGGCTTTCAGTGCAAAGAGAATGTGGTACCTTATATCCCAGATATTACACAGTTTCAAGATCCTTGTGGATTTATTAACCCTTTTTAAACCCCAGAAATATCTTATTTAAGTGTACTGGCCTCATCTCACCTCATTTCACCTGTATTAAGGAATATCAAAGAGAAGAGACAATGGTCCATAATTAACAAGAATACTTAAAAAGAGAACCATGAGCCAGACTTGGTGGCTCATGTCTGTAATCCTAGCACTCTGGGAGGTTGAGTGGGTGGGTTGCTTGAGGGCAGGAATTCAAGACCAACCTGAGCAAGAATGAGATCCTGTCTCTACTAAAAATAGAAAAACTTGCCAGTCATTGTAGCAGGCTAGTTGGGAGGCTGAGGCAAGAGAATCTCTCTTGAGCCCAAGAGTTTGAGGATGCTATGAGGTATGACACCGCGGGACTCTACCCATGACAACAGAGTAAGACTCTGTCTCAAAAAATAAAAATAAAAAAAAGAGAACTAATGGCCCTGACACTGAGGCTAACATGTTGATATTAACAGCCAGTAGGGAACCCTAAGGATAAATGTGGCTTTTCATACACAAATTGAAATTGCAAGCCAGAGACTTCACACACACACACACACACACACACACACACACACACACACACACACACACACGTGCACGCTTCTCAATTACTGAGGTTAGGTGATATAATTATGTAAATCTGTGAGACACTAAAATGATGGTATGGCTTCCATTTTGGAGGATGCTCCAAATCTGCTAGATTGAACATATCCATAATACATATTTATACATATTGTATCAACCGCAATCAAATGTGATGTTTCATAACATCAGTATGAACCAAGTGTAGGGGGAAGGGGTGCTATCAGTTATGGAGAGGGGCAGGGCAAGCTGGACCTGAGGTTAGTTCACATAGAGCAACAACACGAAAAAGACTGAGTCCAGACTAATCTTTGCACTGTTTTGTAGGCCTAGGTAAAGAATTTTTAAGTAAACCAGGTACTGTGGCTCAGACCTATAATCCTAGCACTCTGGGAGGCCAAGGTGGGAGGATCATTTGAGCTCAGGAGTTTGAGGGCAGCCTAAGCAAGAAGGAGAGCTTGTCTACACTAAAAATAGAAAAATTAGCCAAGTGTTGTGGCAGGTGCCTATTAGGAGGCTGAGGCAGGGGATCTCTTGAACCTAGGAGTTTGAGGTTTCTATGACTTGGGCTGATGCCATGCACTCTAGCCTTGGGCAACAGAGTGAGACTCTCAATAAGTAAATAAATAAAAGAAATTCTAAGTAAACCAAAGGAAATTGGGGAGCTGTTGGAAATGTTTAAGTAAAGGAGTAATATGTGTGCTTTAAAAAGAAAAAAAAGCCCTGGAACCTTGTTGAGGGTCTATTAGAAAGGGAGATGTAGGGGAAACTGCTGCAAACCTGAACAAATGGGAAGCAAAGAGAGCACAGGGTTTGGTGCTGCTGCTGGCCCTGCTGCAGAGAAGTTCAGTATGAGACTGCCTGGTCACTGACGTAGCAATTTGGAGGTCATTGGTTGTGGTGAGAAGTTGGAGGATGAGACTGCCTGGTCACTGACAGCAACTGGAAGTTAAAAAGGGTAGTGACAAGGGCAATATCCTTGAGCAGTGTAGACAAATCCCAGCTAGAGTAGATTCAAAGGAGAATGAACAGTGAGGAAGTAAAGACTGCATGCGTAGAGTCTCACGGAGTTTTGTTGTGAAGGGGAGCAGAGAAGTGGGGCTATGGGTAGACAGATTTTGTGAAGTCAGGGAAATTTTTATTTTGTGTTATTTATTTTTTTAAAGAAGGATGTTGATAAGGATGGTTTGATAGAGAAAATTGCTGATGCAGGAGGGAGGGGGATTAATGTAGGTGCAAAACGCTTGAGTAGGTAAGAAATGAATGGATTCAGTGAGCAAGTGGGGAGGGTGGCTTTATATTGGAACGCAGATGTAAACAGAAGAAAAGCCAGAATCCATGGATTTGTAGATGCAGGGAGGCCTTGATAGTTTGAGACATCTTCTATTCTCACTCTTCCTTTTTCTATAAACTTCTGATTGCTTCTATTTTCTCAGTGCATAAGATGTAGGTCATCACAGGAGAGAGGAGTTTCAGACATTTCAGGGAAAAGGAGAAGCCAGGAAAAAGTAAGAGAACAACTTGACTAGGCAAGAGCATTCACACTGCCTGCCAGCATTGAGGCCCAGTCTGGTTTTGAGTTCTACACTCAACATAAGCCCTCCTAGATCCTTCCTAGCCATTGTTAGCTGCTTGAGTAAAGGCGTGGAATAGACAGAGAGAGGATTTATTCTGGTTTGAAATTTGGGGAAACATGTATAACAAGAAGGAGAGAGGGTAAAAGTGATGAAGGTATGTACACAAGAGACTGATTATAAGGATGGGATACATCATCCAAGCTGCGTAGAGTGGAATGAGGACAAAAACTAGAATGCAGCAGTAAGGCAGAATAGTAAGAGTTACCTGTGATGCTCACAAATGTCCAGGACCAGACACCTAACATGTGGGGCTCAGTGTAGACTGAAAATGCAGGATGCTTACTCAGCCACTATCAGAATTTCAAGAGCCAGGTGCAGTTGTGTGTGCCTGTAATTCCAGCTACTCAGAAGAGTGAGGTGGGAGGATTGCTCCAGGCCAGGGTTTGAGGTAGCAGTGTGCCATGATAGTGCCTGTGAGTAGCCACTGCACCCCAGCTTGGGCACTTTGGGGAGACTCCACCTATTGTGAAATAAAACAAAACAAAAAGACAATAACAAAAAGAAATGTAAAGACAGTGGCAGCTGAGCATTAAACGAAGCACAGAAACCACACGAGGACAACCTCAGCTGCCACACAGGGCGAGCATTTACGAAGCTGGCTCTGCATACAAGCACTGATTATGTAGAACTCCGTGTTCGAAAACCCATTCTTATTATTTTGGGCCACTGATAATAAATGAATAATTGAAAATAGGAAAGAGTAGAAAAAGGAAAGAAAAAGAAGTAATGGTGGCTGGAGATAGGGGATGCTTCAAATTAAAGTTCAGGAGGGGCAAGCTGGTCTAAGACATGATTATGTTAGTGAGAGAATGGGTTACTGACTTTAAAAGGCCCAAGGTCAGAGAGGTAAGGTGTTGGTTGTACTAGTTATGAAGCCATGACAACTGCTAGGATATATGACTTCTATAGTGTTGCGGGTGGTTAACAGGGGGACCTGGCAGAATAGCAGATGTCAACAGCAAGGAGGGAGAATTGGAAGCTGCTCTGATGGCATAATCATTATGGTTGCTGGTAAAATGAAGGAAGAAGATGAAAGAATGCTCTGGAAACATCAGGGAGGGGCTAGATGGTCATTGCCACACTTCTGGCCAAGAGGAGCATGGCATTCTGCAGAGGAACAGCCACCACCTGAGGCAGCTCCAGGGAGTTTGTGTCCCTTGAGGAAAACCACAATTCAGGCAAGCAAGAAGGTGTCTAGAACATTCAAAGGAGAGTTTGACAATATCTGGCATTTTTCTGATGACAAATTATGACTTCCAGAGGGCACATGAAGGGGCTTAAGAAATTAGGGAAGGTGGGAGTTTCCATCCGACTAGCTAGATGGGAGTCTGGATTTATCACCTAGAACTTGGATTTCTTATGAGCCATGAAGGAAATAGGGCATAGGGTACCAAAGAATTTGTCTTAGTGATTTCTTAGGGGCAAGGGATAATGAGCTCTCACTGAAGACTCATTTGGGACATTAGTTTGCAGTGGCAATGTAGTAAGTATAAGGTAGGGGACAGGGTGGCCTCACTAGGGCATATGGAGCTGCATGAGCTTATTTCTAATTTACAGTGTCATATTTGGGGACAGGGAGAATTCTCGGTTGGCAAATGTGAATAATGAATATAATAGCAATAATAATACTTATATAGGGCAAACGATGTGCTGGACATACATAATCATTATACTTTAAATTGTTTCATGCTACAGCAGTATAAATCAAGTATTTTAACATTTTTTAATTATATTACAGATTGAGTAATTGAGGCACAAAAATAATGGTAACTTACCCAAAGTGATGCATTTACAAAGCTTATTGTCCAGAGATTAATTTAATAAATGTAGTTTGAATAGTAGTCCCTCTAAATTTATGTCCATCTGGAAGTTCATAAAGTGAGTTTATTTGGAAACAGAGTCTTTCAGATATGATTAGTTAATTTAAAATGATGTCATACTAGGTTAGGATGGATGATAATCCAATGATGGGTGTTCTGTAAGAGGAGAGGATGCAGAAAGACACACAGAGGGAAGGCTTCCTCATGAAGATGGAGGCAGAGATGGGTGATGCAGCTACAGACCAAGGAATGCCTGGGGCCATCAGAAGCTCCCAGAAGCAAAGACAGATTCTTCCCTAGAGGCTTCATATAGAGTATGGCCCTCCTGACTCCTTACTTTCAGACTTTGGGCTCCAGAGCTGTGAGAAAATACACTTCCTTTCCTGTAAGCCCCTAAGTTTAGGGTAGCTTATTATGGTAGGCTTAGGAAATTAATGCAATAGTGTTAATATTGTAAGGGTTCTTTGCAAATCTAACTAAATAATAAGTGAGTCTAAATATTATTACAAGCATAGTTAAATCTTGGCATCTCTTGTGCGCCAGGCCTCAAGAGGATGTGTTGAAAAGGGATGTACTCCTGGAATGAGAAATCAGTAACTGAAATACATTTTTGGATCCTAAAATTGACAACAGCTTAGACATTAACTGTTGCTTCTTATTAGTGCAGACCAGTGGTTTTCAGTGGGGAGTGTGCTGCTAGCATCTAGCTGGCAGAGGTCAGAGTGACTGCGAAGGACAACAACGCGCAGGACAACCCACAGGGCAAAACTTACCCAGCCTAAAATACCAACAGTGCCAAGTCTGAGAAACCCCAGGGCGAATGCAAATATGGTGCCATAATGTCTCTTGGACTCCTTATTTTTAATCTAGAGATAGCACAATTTTCTTTTTCTTTCAAAAATAATTTAATTAATGATCTTTTTTTTTTATTATTATTGTTGGGGATTCATTGAGGGTACAATAAGCCAGGTTACATTGATTGCAATTGTTAGGCAATGTCCCTCTTGCGATCATGTCTTGCCCCCATAAAGGAGATAGCACAATTTTCATTATTTTATTATAGCATTTATATTATGACTGTTCACTGCTGAGCCAACTAATATAGTACAAAGCACTCCTGACTTCTTTTCACATACTTTTTACTTTTCATGAAGGTAATAATTTCCTTTTATTTTTGTAGCTTATCACAAAATCTTCCTACATCTTCCATTAGTCTCAAAAGATAATTTCCACATGGTTAAACTTACCAAAGTAGCCCAAAGTTATGTATCTCTGAGAGAAACCACCTTCCTGGAGCACTCTAGCTTTATGCTCAAAATTGCACAGGCTATGAAAATAGGATTAAGGATTTAAATGTGGTCACACAGCTAGTATATAACAGAACTGGAACTCAAACCCTGACAGTTTCTTGCATTTTTATTCATGGTTGCATTGGTTATCTATTGCTAAAATAATGCCATGTAGCAAATCATCCCAAAACTCAGTGCCTCCAGAAACTGTTTATATTATTTCTCATGTGTCTGGGTTTGGCTGGGGTTGGCTGGGCTTTGCTGAGGCCAGTTGTACAGACAATTTTTGCCCTTTGATCGACACATCCTCTTAATGTCTCCTTGATCAAAGCAAGTAACATGGCCAAGCCCAAAGACAGAAGGCAGGAAAGTTCAGTCCAGCCACATTAATAGGGGTATTACAAAAGGAATGACCAGAAAAAAAAAAAAAAAGGCAAAAATATTTTTTGCCTCCTCAACACTTTGAGAAGTAAAACCTGCATCCCTCTCTGAAAATAGTGGTCAGGAGGGTTAGGGGATATCTTATGTTCTTTGTGCCACAAAAGATAATTCTGGGTGGGCATCAAAAGATCATCTTAGCCAAACGTGGGATTAATCCAGGTGGAGGTCACAAGATTATCTTAGCCAAAATTGGATTATAGGGTTAATCAGAACCTTTAAAAGCTCTGTGCTTCTATTCAGAAGGGGGACACTGGTATTGTTGATACAGGAGTCTGGCAGCCTCTTCATTTGCTGGCAAATTAATAAACTTCTCTTTCCTTCTCAGACCACTTGCCCCATTTGTTCTAGTGAAGTTCCAGGGAAAAGTGTAAAGTTTTTGGTAATGGGGGAGGGGAGAGAGTCAATTCATTAACAATTACGGAATCTACTATACTGACAAACTAGCAAGGTATATAAATGATATGAACTCTACCAAGATGTCTAATGATTAAGAAATCAACTAACCTTGAGACTTCTCTATTAATTGCTTTTTGCTAAAGTGTAAGCATTTTCCTTAGTTCCAACTGCAAATGCTTACAGAAAATATGTAAGCCTTAAAATTATGTTTCAATACAGTACTGAATGTCTCAACTTCAATTTGATTTTTTTTTTTTTTTGCTTCTCCTTCTTTTTACTTTTTGAATTTTGTGCCACACATGTGGCATATCTATTTGAAAATGAAATGTTATAGGGGCAGTGCCTGTGGCTCAGTGGGTAGGGTGCCAGTCCCACATACGAAGGGTGGCAGGTTCAAATCTGGCCCCAGCCAAAAAATAGCCGGACCTTGTGGTAAGCACCTGTAGTCCCAGCTACTCAGGAGGCTGAGGCAAGAGAATCGCCTAAGCCCAGGAGTTGGAGGTTGCTATGAGCTGTGACACCACAGCACTCTACCGAGGGTGATAGAGTAAGACTCTGTCTCTACAAAAGAAAAAAAGAGAGAGACAAAGAAAAATGAAATGTTATAAAAAGAAAATTTAACTTATTTTGAACCTTAAAGCAGAGCATTCAAGTATGTTCCTCTGAGGCCGTATCTATATTTGAATGATAAAAATATACGAATCAATTTTTATTCCTAATTAATATTCCCACAGTTAAACCATATCTGTACTTTTCAAATTTATAAAAAGGTGTATTTTAAAAATCTGCTTCTATGACATGTTAATGTAATCATTTATTCAGGCCACTGAATAATAAATATATTTCAGAAAAAAGCAAGGAAAGCAAGGACATTTTAAAAGGCAAAAGACCTGCACATTTCTGCTTGAAAATTTTAATCAAATTACTTTAAGACATCCTTGTCTGTGAAAAAATGTAAATGAGTTCGGCTGTATAAATCGCTTAATAACCCATGCAAAGTCGTGAAAAGAATCCCTAGACTAATACAAGGAAGTTATTATTATGCACTTTCCTGTACTATGTTTACATTTATTAGATACTCTTAGAATAACATAACATTATTTTTATGTGATGATGTTTTTATTTTAATAAGGCTGTCTTTCAACTTAGAATTCACAGATAAAAAAGACAATTAGAAAAAAAAATAATTTATATACAAATGTAGATCCAGTAGGAGATACTGTACGACTAAATCCTTACCTCTTTCTCATTTGCACTTCTATAGCATGGGATTAAATGGGTATTTCCCTTTTTGTTTGGACAATGTGGAAGTTGGTCTGTAAGGTACCAGGACTCTCCCTGGTGAGAGCTCCCATGTAGGCGGGTGAATTGTAGCATGGGTCAGTCTGTAGCAAGTTCTAGATTCAGAGCACAGACATTCTCTCTGGGGTAAAAAGCAGGGATCCACTGAAAAATTCATACCATTAAACGTGAGGCTTTAACCAGCATATCTGTGCCCTCCTAGAAAAGTGACCTCCGTTTAGTGTTTAGCTCTGATCACAGTGCTTTCCTGTAAGCTGCAATTAGATGGGGTGTCCTAAAAGCTAGTCCTCTGTAGCCTGAGGGAGGATAAGAGAGGGGACAGTCTGTGGACCTTGCTCAGGAATGCTGCTTGTCTTTATTCCTCTTCATTGGCCCCTCCCCCCCATCCTGATCCTGGAACTTGCCAGAACCAATCTTTCAATTCTGTTACTTCCTCTGGAGCAAAGATTAAAATTGCCCAGACATGCTGTTTGTTTATATTACTTCAAAATCCACTTAATTTGCGGCTGCCAATAGTTGCTTTGCACTGCTCAGTCTCTAAATTGGTGTGAAAATGTTAAGATTGTCTTACTAATTAAAATATCCTTTGCACAGCTGCACTTTCCCAGGAGTGGGTCAGTCAAACCCTGTGGGCAGCCCCAGAGCCCCTCTAAGAGCTATAAGAGACCATTCTTTCAGTGCTCTATGTTTAAGGCAAAATGTTAGCTAAAAATGTAAAACGAAGAAGAGACAGAGAAAGAAAAAGAAAGCAAAGGGTGAGGATGATTCATTGTTTCCTCTGTCACATACTTAAAGCTAAAAATCTTGAGGTCATGGTCCTTGCCTCTTTTGCCTTATCCAGTAAGTTTCCAGAGCCTACTTTGCAAATACCTTTCTCAGCCACAACCTTAACTCAGGTCCTCAGCATTTCTTACGTGGATTATCGCAGTGACCGCCTGGGTTCTCTTTCAATTGCTGTCTTTCGCTGATAATCAGCATAATCTTTCTAAAACCATATCTGCGTATGGATGGTTTACATTCCTCTTTTAATTAACGCTTGCCATCCACAGGACAAATTCCCCCTCAGCAGTGTACGTAATACATCCCTTCGGAGCCTGACCCATGTTCCCTTTTCACCTGCAGCCGTTCCTCCCTTGATTTCTCACCTCTCTGCTTCTGACTGGAGTGTTCCATCTCTCTCTTCGCCCCAGTCGCGTGTATTAAAGAGTCAAGTCGGCTGGCACATTTACATACCCAGTCTTTAAATTCACCTACTCAATCTTTGTGTGAAAATTTATAAGACTTTATAAAGTTGGGTGAACACAAAAAGATAAGATTAATTTAAATCTGAATTTATCTGGGCGATCCCCTGGGAGAGGGGTGAGTGAATTCCATCAGGGCACAGGAGGGAGCAGAGAGAAGTAAAAGGCCAACAGCAGAGGCAAGCCTCAAAGTAGAAAGAGATGAAAGCAGCTGGGGGACTGGGAAGAGCATGGTAAAGTAGAGGGAAGACACAACCTGTGGTCTCGTGAAGTCCAGGCACACAGATGTATAGCTATTTGAAAATATTTTAATGCTTTGTTTAAAAGTTTTCTTCTGATAAAGCCACAGCTTGAGGTGACACGCTCTTCCACAAAATGGATTGTATCAAAACCCAAAGTTGCAGAATTCTGTTTCTGGGATTCAGTGACACCCCTATTAAAGAAGAAAAAAATTACCGTGGATATTGTATTTATTATTAAGTAGCTTAATAAACAAAAACAAAGACAAAACCTTGTATTTATAGCTCTTACAAAAATATAGAAGAAATCTATACATTAATGCAAAGCAACCCATAAAGCAATACTGTTTATTTAGTATGATGGATGACATTGACTGCTGAAAGTCAATTACAGGTATTGGATGTAAAGTAGAAACATGTAGCTTCAATATCAGAAGCTTTATTCAGCCTATTTCTACACACCTGTTCACAGACATGTTTGCAGTATTTGCATAATTCACTAGACTTAATGCCTTTGAGGTACTTTTATTGCAGTTATTACTTCAAGATAACCAAATCCACCGAGCTGTGACAAAAGCTAATTTTAAGGCAATGGTACTAGGTAACTCTGTAAAGCTGTTCTTTCTTTCCCTTGAAGATAAATTTAGCATCGTAGTATAAACTGAATGTTCTTTGGTTGGTCTCTAATTCAATTACTACTGCATTTAGGAACAGAAAATATATTTTTTTTTAATTTCAGATTAATATAAGGGGACATATGATTGGGTTAAAGTTGGAGTTGCAGTTATGTCCTTCATAATGAAGTGTGCCAAATCCCATGCAGTGTACCCATTGAGTAGGAACTTACTTAACCCCCTGCCTCTCCCCACTTGAATTTAATTGATTTTTTCTCTCACGTGAGCATGTAGTCGTTAATCTACTAAGAACGGAAAATATTTTTTGTTGCTAATGAAGTAAATGATTAGACAGTTCAATCTGCAGGATGAATATGGGATAGTTCATCTGGGTTCAGTTCCCTGTATTACCATGTACCTTGTCCTAAATCACTTTTCCCATCACTTTTCTTCACGTAAAGTATGTGGAAATGGCTCGTTTGGTGTACTTTAAATCGCTGGCCTTTGACCTGGCACAGTCTCCAGAACAACCACCAAAGTAACTAGAACTATAAGCAGGCACAGTGAGACGGCCATAGAAGATGAAGGCCTTCGTTGTATCATTACAATAAAAGGGCAAAAAATTTAAAAATATTATCTTAGAAGCTAGTGGCTGTCTGAGAACACATCCCCATATTGGGGGTATAAACACTCTTGGAGGGCCACAGGAATGCTAAGGGAAGTTTTTATGATAAAAATTTATGCATGACATAAAAATGTATGACAGACTATTTTTTTCTGGTGTAAGTAAGTAAGTCTGAAGTAAGCTCGTTGAAACTTCACCTGGAAAGAACCATTTCTTACCATGAAAACATAATTACACGATTTAACTGTGGCAAACTGACCTTTCGTTTTCTGGAAAAGAGAAAGACAACTCCAAAGACACGATGACTAAAATCCTTTAGAGAATTGCTCAGCTAATGAGTTGTAAAAGAGGACAGCTAGAGAAATGAATCCATTATATAATGCCAACTTCAGAGGAGCCCTGGAGTTCAGAAAAGAAAAAAAAAGACATACAAAATGATGGATTCATTATCATTGCTACTATAGTTATGGCCAAGAAAAGAGATAGAGAAATCTATTAGGCTCTAGGAGATTTCTTAGGAAGTGTGTGATTGTAAGCCAAATGATTAGGTGGCCTTTGTGGGATAATTCAAGGGTTAATAAAATGATAATCGGTACTCTTGGGCCTTTAGTGAACAATTAGTTATCATTAGCTAAACTAATTATTTTTTTGTGGGCAAAGTTTAATAAAATGTCACTTTAATTTCTCATTTAATGTGATGGCAGTGATATTTAAAGAAGACGTTTGGACAGACTAACTTATGTAGAAATGGGTGTGAGTGAGATAAACTATGAAACTGTCACATTAAGTGTCTCTTCCCTATGAATGCTGAACAAATGGGAATAAATAAATATAAACTACAATCTGAAAGATATCATAAGACTTGATTACTGATGGCATGCAGGGTGCACAAGAAGGAATAGGGAATTTTTACTATTAATTCTGATGCTGTTTCAATAAATATACACCCTAGGAAATAGGATATAAACAGTTACCAACGATAAAGAGATTAGAGTGAAATATGGGATAGGCTGAAGGTTAGCTGACACATTTAGGGTAATATTTCCCCAAGTGTGTTGTGTGAGAGGCCAAATCATAAAATAAAATGAAAAGCATTCATAAAATCTGTTCTGTACTCAGAAAAATTTGGGAAACACTGTATACTATATCAAGCTCTTAGAAGCTCAGAATGAGCATTAGCTAATAGAATTTCTGATAAGTTCTGCAGAAAAGAAACTTCTAGAATGTTGTTTAAATCATAGTTTCTCAAATTGATGTAGATGTGAAATTTTTTTATTCTCAAGCACTGGTTTAGGGAAAAGCAGTAATAGGTTTAGGAAACTCCAGGGAACCTAAGAGAAGAGGGATTAAATCAATTTTCAACTTAAAAGTGTTTAAAGTTAAAATTTATTTATATATTTTCTTGTTTTGGTCCTTAGATGACAAACAATTTAATAATTTGGGCTATCTTAAGAAATTTAAAATACCTTTTGTCCTGAAATTTCTTTCCCAATGAAATTTAATTTTGTTTTAACTGAACTCAACTGAACTATTCTGAACACAACTTAGAGTCTATAAGGAAATCACAGATTTAAGTAAAAATGAGAGATGTTTAGTAGCCTTAATTATAATAATTTAAGAAAATATTCTTTCTCAGCTTTTCAGTTTTTTTAAAAATCATGAGCTTATGGGTTGAATTATGTCTTCCTAAAAGATATGCTGAAGTCCAAATCCCCAGTGCCTCAGAACGTGACTGTGTATGAGAATGGGGTTGTTACAGAGGTAATTAGTTAAGAGGAGGTAATACCAGAGTAGGATGGACCCTTAATTAATATAACTGGTATGCATATAAGAGGAGGGAAATTTGTATCCATTGAGCTGCTATAACAAGATACTATAAACTGGGTAAGCTTATAACAATGAAAATGTGTTTCTTATGAATCTGGAGGCTGGGAAGTCCTAAGTCAAGGCAGATTTAGTGTCTGGTGAGGACCTGCTTTCTGGGTGATAGATAATGCCGTCTTGTTGTGTTCTTGTGTGGTAGAAGGGGTGAGTTAGCTCTCTGAGGTCTCTTTTATAAGGACACTATGAGTCTTCATAATCTAATTACCTCCCAGAAGCTCCATTTGGGCTACACATTCATACCATAGCACAGAGACACATAGAGAAAAGGTGATGGAAGCAGAGATTGGAGTGACACATCTGCAGATCAAGAAATATTAAAGGTAGCTGACAAACACCAGGGGCTAGAAGAGGCGAGAAAGGATTCCTCCTGCAGGTTTTAGAAGGAGCATTATACTACTGACATCTTGATTTCAGACTACTAGCCTCTACAACTGTGAGATAATAAATTTCCAGTGTTTTAACCCACCCATTTCGTGTCACTTTTTACAATAGTCCTAGCAAACAATTAATAATATATATGGAGTATAGAGTTGTGGAACTCCATATAGTAGCCACATGTTACAATTTCACTTTATATTAATTAAAATTAAATGTAATTTTTGATTTATCTCCTCGGGTACACTAGTCTGCATTCCTGCTGTTTAGTCATCACATGTGTTTAGTCATCACATGTGTTTAGTGGATGTTAGGTAGTACAGGCACAGAATATTTCTCACTGCAGAATGTTCTATTGGACAGAACTGGTATGAAGTTGATCTTCAAATTATTTATCAACATTTAACTAGGTTAGTGAATGGGCCTATTTAAAGAAGATTGGTATTGGAAAATAAAGTAGTTTTTCAGAAGGGTAATTTTGAATAATTTCAATTGCTGACCTTTTCCCATATTAGAAGTTTTTGCTTTTGTTTTTTAATCAAGCTCCTTAAACTATTTAGGGGCAGCATGTTGGCACCTGCAGAATCCCTTATCATTAAGGTACCCATACTACCTCAAAGACATAATTTTTGGGCTAAAGTTTAAAAGTATACAATTAATATATTTTCATAAAATTCACCTCCCTGCTTCAGCAGAAAGTTGTCACTCAGATTATTTTTATTGTTTATCAGAGGCTAATGATTTCTAATATAAAGAGAGATACAAGAGATGTGCCCCTTTACTGTGTTGTGCTTTAAGTGGGATGAGGAACACAGTAAACATTTAAATTAAAAATGGTTGTTCCTTAGGAGACCCTCATCTTCTGACATTGCATCTAATTGCCTGATATGCAATTTGCACACAATTTCCAAAGTCAATAAGATTATCTGGATTCGAAAAAAAGTCTTTCATTTTGCTAAGAAAGCCAAATACCTTGTTATCTATGTTAACTACTTTATGCACCCAAGAGCAAAACATTGATAAACATATTTGGTGTTATAATTAGGAATTCATGCTGTTGAAATGGAAATATACCACCCTATAAACTTAATGGAAATGTAATTATTGATTTATAATACAGGTTTTATAATACATTGAAAATTGATTTTGTACCCTTAAATATCACTGGTCAAATATTTTAAACCCTTTTCTCAAAACCATGTGCCATGAAATTAAGTGAATTGGTTCTAAGTATAGTTGCCTTTCACAGTCTATGTTTCAGCTCTCAGAAAGGCCTGGAGACAGTGTCTGTGATCAGATGTTTTGCAGAGAGCTAATTTTCTGATAACAAAGTAGACAGTTGTAGAAGAAAAAGATAAAAATGGGGAGGGGAATGACTTAGAAATCTGTGTACAAATTCTAAGAAACGTTAAAAGCAGGCATAGAGCTCTTCCTCAGAGAGAATTTGAAAACAGTAACAATTGAATTATGTAACATCAGCAGGATAAAAATAGCTGGATGCTCCATCTTTCTTTTTTTGGAAACTCTTCTCTGTCCAATGACACAGCCCTGAACTTTTTGAGAGATAATATTACCTAAAAAGAATATTGAAAGGAAGTGCTGTTACTGTCCCTTACAGATGATGTCTCAATGACTTCATCTATGAGCTGTAAGACAAAAATAATACCATCAGAGTTTTTGTAGGAATTAAAAGATAGTAAGTGCAATAGATTGAATTGTAGTCCCCCCAGATTCGTATGTTGAAGCCCTCATACTCAGTGTGACTTAATGTGGAGATACAGGCCCTTCAGATGTAATTAAAGTTAACTAGTTTGAGGCCAGGCCCTGATCGGATAGGATTAGTGTCCTTAGAAGAACAGACACCAAGGAGCTCAGCCTCAACATGTGGGAATTCAGTGGAAGGTTGGCTGTCAGCAAGGCAAGAGGAGTGCCATTACCAGAAATCATCTCTGCTGGACTTCATCTGCGACTTAATTCCTGTTGTTTCAGCCAGTCTGGTGCTGCAGCTGAAGCTGACAAGTGCAATCAGGCAGGGTATCAAGATAGTCAGACTTGCTCATTTTTTATTCCTAGAGCATTTTTAGTATCAGCTACTTAGTAAGTGCTCAATAAATCATTGTTAGATAAATGATTGAATAAAAATACAAAAGTGAGTCATTGCATACAAATTTAAATTTTCTTTGAGTAGAGCTGAATTCAGAAGCTTTCTCTGGGTTCTTTCTTCATTTATACTATATATAAGAAGGGCAGCAGGCATATTTTAGTACAGCTAGCCCCAGGTCCTTCCCCCTTTCTATCCTATGTCTCTTTGACCTTTCTTTCACTCTACCTGTCAGTGTAGTTGTTTATTAGTTTATTTATTTATTTATTTTTTAATTTTTTTGAGACAGAATCACCCTTGGTAGAGTCATAGCTCACTGCAATCTCAAACTCTTGGGCTCAAGCAAGATCCTCTTGCCTTAACCTCTCAAGTAGCTGAGACTATAGGCACTTGTCACAACACCCGGCCACTGTTTTTGTTTTTTTTTTTTAAGAGATGGTGTCGCACTCTTGCTTAGGTTGGTCTCAAACTCCTGACCTCTGGCATTCCAACCACCTTGTCCTCCCAGAGTGCTAGGATTACAGGTATGAGCCACCACAGTGTAGATGTTTAGAGAATGCAGCTTGGGATCCAGATGGCCTGAATCCTGCCTCTACCACTCTGGCTTTGGGAAAGATGGTCAATTCTCCTGTGTCCAAGTTACGGCATCTATAAAAATAGAGGTAATAGCACCTATCTCATCAGGTTGCTCTGAGAATTAAATAAACTGATACATGTTATGCTTAGAAGCCAAAATATGAGCCCTCAATAATGTTAGTAGTTATCGACTGTTCCTAATTACAGTTTAACTAGGAGTTTTTATATCTTCTTTTTATCATGTATCTTCATTTTCTATATTGGGTTGCATTCTTTCCCACCAACATCTATATTTGCACAAATTTCTAAAATTAGAATAAAGAGGTCTTTTTTTTTTTGACTCCACACCCATATCTATGTATAGGGCAGTTTTTTCCCTACATTTTTTAGTCAGACTTTTCAAACAAGTTATTTGTGCCATTGTCTCCATTTTCTTAGATCATACCTCTCAATATATTTTAGTCTAATACCCTCCCATTGCTGTCTACACTGTGACTTTCTAACTATCCTGAAATATGTTGGTCACTGGTCCTTCTCTGAGCTGAATTTGATGACACTGAATACATGCTCTTCCTTCTCTTCTTGCTGTGGTCTGAAATTTGGGTCCCTCAAACTTCATATCTCACAAATGAAGTTAGTGTCTTTCTAAGCGAGGCCTGAGGGAGTTTGTTTGACTCTTCTACCATAGGAGGATGCAAGGAGAAGGTGCCATTTATAAATCAGGAAATGGGCCCTCAACAGACACCAAATCTGATGGTGCCTTGATCTTGAACTTCTCAGCCTCCCAAATAGTGAAAAATAAGTTTTTGGTGTTTTTTAAGCTACCTAGTTTATGGTATTTTGTTACAGTAGCCTTAGATGCACTAAGACATTTATGTTGTCAGTGAAGCCACACTCACTGGGGTTCTTGCCCATCTGACTATCCCTTGGAGGCTTCTTCTTTTCACTTACTATAAAGTCCTCAAGGCTCTGAGTCTATGATCACTGACATTGATTCCAGGAGACTCAAAATGTCACTATGGCCCTCAGTCAAAGGGGCTTCAGGAGGTCAGGCGATGGAGTTTTAGCTCGGGTCAGTCTCCCATTGGGTGCCAAAGTCATCCTGTAGTTATTTTCTCAGTTACAGAATGCATCACTAGCATAGACATCCTGACCAACTGGTAGAATCCCCAGTGATTCCCTGACCTGTGGAGTGACGGCTACTATGGTGGGAAAGACTGATTGGATGTCATTAGAACTGCATTTACCTGGAAAAATGGTGAAATCAAAAGCAATCTGTATCCCTGGAGGGACTGTAGAGATTAATGTCATTTCTGAGGACTTGAAGGATGCATGGGTGGTGATTCCCACCACATCCACCTTCAATTCTTCTGTCTGGCCTAAGAAACAGATAGATTTCAGTGAGTGACACTGGAGTATTGTAAATTTAGCCAAGAGGTAACTGCAGTCACAGCTTTACCAGATGTGGTTTTATTGCTTGAGCAGATTAACACATACCTTGCCACCTGTTTTGTAGCTATTGATCAGGCAGAACCCAGGAGCATTGAGGAGGGTATTATTGGGGGTATACCCCATTTGCAAACTTAGAACTGCCCATGCCTCTGCTCATCCACACTAACAGGTCATGCTTGGGTGCAGAGGCAGCTATGTCTTCAGCATTGGATGGTTAGAAGAGGGGAGGGCCCCATCTCCATGTTTCTTCCTGGGCTGTGCAACTTTAATATTCTAAAATGGTTCCTGGGCCTGTGATCTGAGAGTGTGAGTCCTCTTTCAGGCAAAGAACATGAGCAAGATGCTAGGTAGATTTCTTTTCACTCCTATCTCATTTCACTGCAGCGTACAGCAGGGTGGGAGGGAATTGTCCTAGTAGGTGTAGGAGATGTTGGTCTCCATATCCCTTCTTATCTGGGTAGGGCTTCATTCACCCAAATAAGCCTGAGGGTGGGGTGCTGCCATCTTCAAACTCTCAAAATGGTTCCCCGGCCTATGACCAGACAGGGGGCCCCTCCTCAGATGTGCTGTGCTGGCTGGGGAGTGCAGGTTGTTGGAAGCTTGGTCCTACAGCAGCCAGCTGGAGGATGGTGAGCACCACGCCCAGTGCATGCTTGAGTGCCTGTTTTTTCTGCCCCTCCCCAGCCAGACAGGGGAGGCAGTTTTGTCAAATCCAAATATATCCCTAAGGGGGATTTGACAGCCCAATGTCAAACTCTCAAAATGGTGCAAACAGAAAGGCTGAGCCCCCACCCAGGCAGGTATCCTGGTGAGAAACTTAGAACATGCTGTCTTCTTGAGTCTCAGTCTCAATAGCAGCATCTGGCTCCTCTGTCCCTCTTTGGAGCCCTGCAGTGGCCAGAGCTGCCCAAGGCTCCTTGCTATCTAGGCTCTTAGCACAGCCACCAGCTCTAACTGCACTAGGCTCAGATGCCTGTGGGATTCTGCATGCGTCCCTTTCTGGAACAATGTTTCTGTGCACTCTCCGAGCAGCTCCCTGCGTTAGGCCCAAGACCTGCATGGTCACAGGGTTCTCTTGTAGTCAAGATTGTAAATGCTCATCTTGGAGAATGGAGCTCTGGGAGCTTCTCTCTTACTACGTCACCACATCCAGAGCTTCTTCCAGCTGTTAGCCAGCCCCAGGCTAGGCAAGTTGCCCTGAATTCTCTCCTAACCCACTTTTGGTGCTTTTCAATGCCTGCCAGGTGAATCCCAGTGTTCTCTCCTAGAAGATCTGTTTGAAATATGAGAATCTTCTTATTATGGTTCCTTTCTGTGAAGGAGGCACATACTATTTGTGTCTAGTTGGCCATCTTGATCCTATTCTCCCTGGAATGGCCTTTAGAAGATTCAGTTATAGCACAAGTGAGGTGGTAATGCCTTGCAGGGCTGGAACAAGATTCAGCATCATATGAACCATATGGCTATTTATCCCATAGCCAGGATTCACAGGTCCAGGAATGAAAGGGTGGACCTGGGAATGGCACCAGTTCCCATTACCCATAGTGACCTACTAGCAAGTTTTTGCTTCCTGTTCCCATGACCTTATTCTCTGCTGACTTAGAGGTCTTAGTTCCAATGGGAAGAATGCTTCCACTAGGAGATATAACAATGATTCTATTGAACTCTTAAGTTACGACTCCAGTGAGTTACTTTGAACTCCTCATATCTTTGAATCAATAGGCAAAGAAGGGAGTCACTGTGCTAGCTGGGGTAAGTAATCCTAAATAACAAGGGGAAATTGGACTACTGCTTCACAGTGGAGGTAAGAAGAGCATGTCTGAAATACAGGAGATTCCTTAGGAAGTCTCTTAATGTTACTATGAGCTGTGATTAAAGGCAATCGACAACTAGCTACAACAACGTAATCCAGACAGGACTACTGACTGTCAGACCTTTCAAGAATGAAGGCTTGGTTCAGCTCATCAGGGAAAGAACGATGACCAGCTGAGATGTTTACTAAAATCAAAGAGAATACAAAATGTATAGTGGAAGAAGGTACTTAAAAATACCAGCTATGACCACGCGACCAATCCCACTATAATTGTCATGTGTATTTTCTCCTTATTTTGTTATGAGTATGTACATGTATGTATAGTATTTCTGTACAGCAAACAGCTTTGTTTTCTTCATTTTTCCTTTATCATGTAGCATCAGATGTATTGATTTTTATATCATAATATTTAAGTATTGTTAATTTTACATCATAGTTTTTAAGTTACAGGTTATCAAGGGGAAGAGTGAATATTCAAGGGCTTTACTTCCTCTTCTGGGAAAGGGATTAGCATATTTTGGGTTACAAATAGGATAGTTATGTCACAGTAGGTGGAATTATGACTTTTTTATTGTTTTCATTTAGACATTCAGTATAGTTTAAGATGTTTTGGGGTGCCAAATTAACAAGGGGTGACTTGTGATAGTTAATTTTGTGTGTCAACTGACGGACCATAGAGTGCCCCCATATTTGGTCAAACATTATTCGGGCTTTTCCAGTGTTAAGTGTTTTTTGATGAATTTAGCAATGATATTGATAGACTGAGTAAAGCAGATTGTTCTCTCCAGTGTGGGTGGACCTCATTTAATCAGTTGAAGGCTTGAATAGTACAAAAAGGCTAACATCTCCCACATAAGAGGGGATTTTTTCTTCCTGTCTTTGAGCTGGGACGACATGCTTTTCCTGTTTTCATACTCTAAGACATAAGTCCTTCCTAGGTCTTGAGCCTGTTGGACTTTGGATTGGAACTATAACATTGGTTCACTTGATTCTTAGACTATCAGACTTGGACTTCGGACACTGATAGCTCTCATCGCTCTCTCTTCTGGCTTACTGATTGTAGAACTTGAGATCTGTAAGCTATAATTATGTAAGTCAATTTCATATAATAAAATTTTCTCTCTCTCTCACACACACACACACATAAAATTGGTTCTGTTTCTTCAAAGAACCCAAACACAATCTGCCAATAATAATTGGGATTGGAATATCAAGAAATGAATTAGATTCATAGACAATAAAACATAAATATTTATCATGTGGAATTCCAAGCAGTTTTTTAAAATTCACTGATTTTGAATTTATTTTTATTTTTCTATTCAAAAGTTGCCAAAATCCAGAAGGCTATCATCAAAAAAAAGAAAAAAAAATGGTGAAAAATCAACAGACATCAACAAGCTGCAAACTGAGCAAATCAGTCTTTAGAGAAGAATCATGTAGTAAACATACATTTGCCACTGGTTCACATCAATATCAGTTTTCCTTTTAAAATTCATAGTTTGGAAATAATATTTTAAAGAATGGTTAGGTTATCTGACTAACCTATAAATTAAAAACCCCACAATGTAGCTAAACCGTCTTAGAGAACTAACTGAGCCCTGTGCCTGGGGAAAGAACCTGCTGAGCAGAGAACAGAAGAACATGAATATGGAAACCTGTTTTCTAGGTACAGGTGATTCTGTGTATATTCCATAAATAAATGTGCTGTTGAAAACTCATGTTGCCATTTTGTGATATTCCCAATTCCTACTTTCATTATTGAATTATGTCTGACATAAAAGTTCAGATAAGTTCATCAACCAAAAGTTATTTGAGCATCTATTCTTGGCTAGATTCTTTGCCAAGTGTTGAGAAAACAGAAAATGATTCTATGCCTACTCATAAAAAACAAAACAGAGAACAGGAAAATAAAAGAAACAAAGAAATGAAGAGTAAATTCAATGGCAACTTACCTGTTCTTCAGTGTACTTGCTTTCATTTCTAACTTACTTTGAGGTCCTAGTCATGCGGTATGAGAATAATGCAGCTCCATGCCCATTATCCTGATATGAATGGGTAAGTGCACAAGGAGGACCATCTGGGTTAGTTCATAGGGAAGAGACTGAGGGTATGTAGACAAATGAAAGTTCAATTGAAACAACGATGTGATTGAGCCGCATAAAAAGCTAACCCTTTGTAAAGTTGTTTCCGTATTTGCAGAAATGTTTACATGAAGGTAGGGAGTAGTTTCATTGGTGTGTATTTCTTATATTTCACTGAATGATTACAGAATATTTAGGAGTTAGATAATTAAGCTACACCTGGAAACTTTCTTCCAACCTTTGATTCTTGGTTTGTCTATGGATGGAAAACTTGAAAAAATAAGTGGAAATTATAGATGTGGTCTCACTATTAGCAACTTTCTAGAAACCTAAGCTATAGAATAAAGAAATGGGTTGGTCTGGGAGATATCAGTAAGTACAATGATCTCTAGTATCAGAAGTGTACAGAAAGAGGATGGACAGACAACTATCCAAGATGATTTAAAAGGAATTACTCTATTAGTTGAGGGTTGAAGTAAATATCTCCTCAAGCTCTAAGTTTCTATTATTTTATTCTATTTATTTATTTATTTTTTTTTTTGAGAGAGTCTCACTTTTTGCCCTCGGTAGAGTTTCCTGGCATCACAGTTCACAGCAACCTCAAACTCCTAGGCTTAAGCACTTCTCCTGCCTCAGCCTCCCAAGTAGCTGGAACTACAGGTGCCCACAACAACACTCGGCTATTTGTTTTAGAGACGGAGTCTTGCTCTTGCTCAAGCTGGTCTCGAACCTGTGAGCTCAAGCAATAAACCCACCTCAGCATCCCAGAGTATTCAGATTACAGGCATGAGCCACCGTGCTGGGCCAGAGGTTCAATTATTCTAGATTTTTAATAAGTTGTGGTCTGTTTACCTGTGCATTGGGTAGACATTTCAATATACTATTATCAGAACTTTTATATTGTGTTCAGTAAAATCATCACACACAAAAAAATCCCAGAAATTCCACTTATTCCATATTGACAAAATAAAGTATATAAATATTTTCATACTCAATCAAACCTAGGGCTATGTAGTGTTTTCTGAACATAAAATTTTCTTTAGAATTCTTGCATGATGTAAAGACCTAGAATAACATTTGTATATTTGTATTATTAATATTTTAGCCATAGAAAAATAACACAGGTACTCTAAAGGTTATTGAACACTATCTTTTTCAATATATATTCAATTTCTGACTTTTTGTTTCTGTTTGTTTGTTTACTGGAAGCATAATCCTTAAAAGTAAGTACCATGATAAATTTTGTTAAACTCTTGTTTTTAAATATTGGGAATCTGAGTACTTGGCTTGATCTACTGTACTCCAGGGAACAATTTTATTTATTTTTCTTCCTATCCATTCATTGTTTCTAATAAAAGGTCAAGGCTGAAATAGTTATCCTTTAGAAATGTACAAAATAATAGCTTAGTTTGTTCCTAAAAGTTAGTGGGTAAACAGAACAAATGATATAAAATTCTTGCATGCTCTCAATATTAACAATAACTTTTCAAATATTTGAAGTTGTGAATCTGAGATTCTGTAAGACAATTTTTATTTTCAGCATGGATACTAAAGGTATGATATTTTAATAAAATATCTTGTATGTAGTATAAATATTTATTGAAATCAAAAGTTATCTCCTTAATATGATAAGAACATTGGCTTGGCGCCCTTAGCACAGTGGTTACGGGGGCACAAGCCACATGCACCTAGGCTGGCAGGTTTGAACCCAACCCGGGCCAGCTAAACAACCATGACAAGTGCAACAAAAATATAGCTGGGCATTGTGGTGGGTGCCTGTAGTCCCATCTACTTGGGAGGCTGAGGCAAGAGAATCACTGAAGCCCAAGAGTTTGAGGTTGCTGTGAGCTGTGATGCCATGGCACTCTACTGAGGGTGACATAGTGAGATTCTGTCTCAAAAATACAAATATAATATGGTAAGAACACTTTTCTTGGACGGGTATGTTGATTTATGGCAACTTTCACCCTTCTTGGCTAGGCTACTTGTCTCTGCAACACCATACATCTCAATTTCTTTCTTGGTGCAGCTGTTTAGGTCTAGGGGGGAAAGTTACCTGGAAACTCCACAAGTTGATATTTTGTAGGTTGACCAAAGCAGCTACCCAAAGGCTTCTCCTGAGTTAGAGCAGGTTGAGAATCCAGTGACTCAAGCACAGTGTCTATTATTTAATCTCCTATGCCTTCTGCCAATGCATTGTTGTTGTTGTTGCAGTTTTGGCTGGGGCCGGGTTCCAATCTGCCACCCTCGGTATATGGGGCTGACGCCCTACTCACTGAGCCACAGGCACTGCACTGCCAATGCAGTTTTTTTCTGAGGTAATTGTAATTACTGTCAAAGATCTCAAAGCTCTGTTCCTTAGAGTAGTTGAATGAAGTATAATTTAAAAAGATATGATCAGCAGACCATAGGCATCATAAAAATAACTGTTGGGACCAAAAGGAAAACAGAACCCTCCAAAGGTATGCTGAAAAATCATAATGAGTACTTATGGCAATTAATTGGAGAAAAGGCCTACAAAAATTATTTAATATGTACATGGCAGCCTTCAGAATAAGGACCCAAAGGTAAATGGGAATTGTCCACTATTATGCTTAGGTTCAACAAAGCATGGACAGTTGCTGGATGACAAAAAGGGTATAGTCTAATGACAATAGACTAAGTTGGGGAACCTGGTATGACAGTAAGGCTCTGTCTAGATTCTTCTTAGCCTCTCTGAACACACATTCATTCCGTCTGGGCATGGAGTAAAACCCTGTCTGGGATGGGAGTCTTGTGACCTATAGTCAACCAAGGTAAGTCAAATAATTTCTTAATGGCAGCTTTTACAAAGAAAGGTGAAGGGAAAGTTATTGTAAATATTTTTAGGTTTTATGACTGGCTTTGGGGAAAAGGTTTTCTGGTTTCTATGACCTGCCTTACAGAAGGATTCTAGTTTTTTATGGCTAGCCTCAGGGGAGGATGGGCCTGAGAGACAGAAGAGCCAGAGAAGGTCAATGCTGATTTTTTTAATTGAAAATAATTTCTTAAGAAAATGTTTTCTGGTAACAAACCATCATGATAAATGGTATGTATTAGCTCCTGAAAGCTTTGGAAGCATTCTTATTCGTTGGTGGACAGTGGGGTTTGTCACCTCAGTTGCTCACAGCTTTCCTCCATTTAGTCTTCCCAAAAAAAAACACAGTTAAAGCCACCTTGAAGTACAAGCTGAGCTGAGAAAGCGTCTTTCAGAGACAGAAACTCCTGCCTTGTGTGGAAGGCTGTATGTCATTAACTTTCGTGGTTTCATTCAAATTTTCATTCTCCTTAATCATGGTAAAGATATAAAGATATACTTTGTTCTAGTTGGGAAAGTTGATCTGCATGACTTTTGCATTTTAATAGAATTATTAAGAAGTAAGATGAGGATTAAACCTTTCTCTGTGTCAAGTACCAATCTCTATATTTCAGTTGTCTGCCAACTTACTTGACAATTTTTGTGAAGATAATTGTGAAATTAAGGAAATAATTCTCTATTTTATATATCTTTATGTGAGAGAGAAAAAAATCTCTAAGGAAAAATTTCTCTAACTATATCACAGGTTAATTCACAATTTGGGTTGCTAGTGACTGGAAGCCACTGCCTGAGTGCTAGCCTGATGCCCCTCAGTGTTAAAAATTAGAATGAGGCTAATTCCAGTGAATAGATGGCCACACAGACAATTGCATCTTTGTTGGTTCCTCTGGTACCAAGCCTAAGAATAGGAAAAAAAAAAAAAAAATCAATGCAACACAACTATCTTTGACTTCCATTTTTCCCTTCAGCATAAACTGAGGCATGTTTTTCTTGGAGGGAGGTGGGAGGGACTTTGTCCCCTCTTCCTTCCTTCAGTAAAGGAGTTTAACTCCATTAAGCACTGGTAGAGAGAGAGTTTTTAAATTTAATTTAAAAGGTAAAACACTTTTAATATAAGGAGAGATTGATTTTATTAAAATGCTTTCAGATTCTACAAGACAATGACTTATTTATTACCCTAATTCTAAATTCTGAGCATAACTTCCTTTCCAAGAATATGGATGTTTTATGTGTTTGGAAGTGGAAAAAGAACCAAAGAAGTCTACTAAAATTCTCCTTCACCATCCTTTTAAAACGGAACTGGTCCATCACGCCAACAGAAACCTTTTCAAGAGTAGAAATTCTTCCTGCCCCCAAAAGGAGCAAGATTATGTACTTAGAGATGTTTCTTACCAATAAAGGACAGGTTATGTTTTCCTAAACTGTCTTTTGCTGAGTTGAAGCAAGAAATGCCAAATATTTATAATAAAGTATTTATACTTAAGTACACTGAAACATTAAAATGTTTGAAATACCGAAAAGGATTATTAGCCTTGTTGGAGTCTTGTATGTCATAGGAACTTTGTTTTTATTGTTAACACAAAAAACTCAAAAAGTAATATTCCTTTTTAGATTCAAAGCCCACATAAGATTGATTGAAAATATAAAGCACTTCCAATCAGAAATTTTAATACTGTATAATTAAAACATTACATTTATAATTATTGTATAATTAAAATATTACATTTGTCATTAGTTTTTTTCTAATTTTTTTTACTAAGAAATTTTTTTAGAGTCTGATGTGCTTGGTAAAACTCAGAATAAACATCTGTAAAAATTTAAGTTTTGGTTGTTTTAAACTCTTTCAATGACACTTATTCTGAGGACTATATTAAATGTATAGCAATAGTTATATATTTTTCCTACATCATGGTATGCAGTACCTTAGTTTTTGACATATTATTCTGATACTTTTATGCTGAAGATTACCTGACTCTGTTTCAGAGCCCCAGTTAATATTAATGCAAAGACGCATCATGTAGGGATTAGAACTAGGCTCATTGTCAGTTATGCATCCTGCTATTAGCTCCCTTGTTATTTACCATGGAACAAAAAGACAACAGGAAAGTCTTTTTGCTGCGAGTGTCTGGCATTTATGTAGCTACCGCTCCACGTGTAGTAGTGGAAGGGAAGAACAGTACAGGTTGTAAAGTAAAATCCCTAAAAGATCCAAAATCACTGTAGTTAGTAGAATGAGGCATGACCACATTGCTGTTAAGAATAGACCCTGGAGCCCAGAATACTTTGATTCAGATCTAAATGCTTAACAGCTGCATAACTTGGACAGTTACTTAATCTATTTAGGCTTCAGTTTCCTTGCCTTCACCTGTAAAAAGAGGACTGTTGGAGGTTTAAGTAAATATATGTATATCCATATAAATATCTAGCTCCTTAAGATATATTCATGATATATACACATAGGTAAGATATATATTCAGTTAAGATGTATGAACATGTTATTCACTTAATTATATATACATATACATACACAGCTTGCCAAAGCTCCTGGGAGGTGGTAAGAGCGACCTAAATGTTAACTATCATGATACTGCCTTCTGTATTTGAATAACTAATGAATAAAAAAATTAAGAGATCTGATGATTCCTTTTTTCCTCACTTTTTCCTTAAAGATCAAAAGTTGCAGCAAATAATCACTTTTAAGAAGTTGAGTATACACAGCATGAGAAGGCTTAAAGCAAGGTTCTGAGTTAATAGACAGGCTACTCACTTCCTGAATTCGGAAGAACTAGTTCTTTGTAGAACTAGCAAAGGGATTGTTAATAGGCTTTTGTTTTAGAGGTGATGGATTCCAGGTATTCCCCCTGGAATTGCCTCTCATAGGCAATAACAATTGCCTCTCACAGCCTATTACTAAAACAGCAGCTTTGCAAATACCTGTAACCTCATGTAAATCAAAACACTAAAATGTGAGCTTCTCAAGGACAGAGATTTTGTGTTAGTTCATTGTTGTACCCACAGAGTTCACGTCAATCCTGGCAAATAGTGGAGGCTCCATAACTATGTCTTGAGTGAACTAAATGAATGAAAGCCTTGACCTTTCTTTATAAAATTAAGCATTCTTTCCTACTTCCTCTGATGGATTTCTGACCTTGAGAACGCTAGTGGGCAAGTCAGCAGGGCCAAGGAGGGGCATGTGAGGTGATTGCACAAATGTGTACATTTAGCAAGTATTTCAGAAGTCATGAATTTGGTTAAGTATTCACAGGAATGTGGCCTGGGAAGTGTTATCATATTTATCTCAGATTCATGGGCACATTTGAGTTACAAATATTTTTGTCCAGCATCTGCCTAACTTTAGTGTCTATACTTATTCTTTTTTTCTCCCCCAGGTTTTCAGAAATCTTCATTCTATTACCAAATGTCATAAAGAACTTTTCTTAAGTGAAATTGTCTGCAAATAGCATACTGCTAAGTTTCTACTTAGCTTGTCTGGCTAAAATAATGTTCGACATGATCCATTTCACAGGAGGGGTTCCTTATATAGCATTACTCATAATTTAGCTCAGAATCTCAAATAGTAGATTAAAATAATACCATACTCATAGAACTATACCTAACTTAATCAAATTTAAATACATATCCTTTTCTACTGCCATAGCAAACATTTTTTTAAAACGGAACAATGATCCTTTTTTTCTAGCCTAGGCAGGCTGATGATTGATAGGATACTACTCATTTCTACACACCATTAAGTTTTCCTAATTATAAATGAGACATTATTAGTCATCCTTTGCCAAATCATCCTATCTTTTATAAATATAATTAAAAAAGCAAACAACATTATTGGTGGTTTATACATCTCATTTTTTAGAGCTTCCAGACATTCATAAGTCACCAAAAGATACCATGGATTTATAATGCACATGACCACCTCAGAGTTGGCCCAGGAACTCTGGGCCCAGAAGGAGAAAGAGAAATGTTTACAAGTAAGCCACGCAGAGATATGATGAAGACATATCTGCATTTACAGAAAACAAGTAAGCCTAATGTAATTAGAGTGAACATTCAGGTTCATTTTATTCCAATGTATTTTTCCTGCCCTTGAAACTCCATGTTGAAAAGGGTCCTTACAGTTAGAACACTATTAAAAGTTACACAATTTCACTTGGCCCTTGGACAGGACATATAGGGTAAACATTTTATATTATTGCACAATAAGAAAAATTTACAGCCATGGATAACACAGGATCTGATCAACATTAACACACTTGGTTTTTAAGGCTATGCCACATTGGAAAGCAATCATTTCCAGGATGGAGATCAAATATCTTAACACAGTGTCACCTGTCTGAGTTGCTAGAAGAGATTTCTCATTTAAAAATTTGCCAGCTTCTTTTCACTTGTGTACTAGACAGAGGCACTTTAAGAGCTATTAACTGTGGTTTCAGGAGTACTATTCATAGAGTTCCAGCAGTCATTGGTAAATATGGCCATGAATTAAAATGAAACTTGATTAAAAAGAAAGTAAACAAATCATTAAATCAGAAAATTTCACCAAATCTTCTAAAAATCACTGTTCTCTGATTTAAAGAACTTCCTTTTAAATTATTTTTGAATTAGTAGCTATCACTTATCTATGTCCAGATAAGTAAATACTACAGCTTTCTGGTGTTAAGGTATGATGGTTTTGCTGTTTGGGCTTGTAAAACTTTTGAAATATTGACAAGTTAAGTGCTTTGAGTTATGTTTTTAGTAATTTTTCAAAGTTTTGTATTATATATAGGTTCCTAACAGTCAGAAGAACTAAAATGTAGAGGAAAATATGTCGGAAGTGTTTAGTAAAGTGTATAAAAATTAAAAGATTAAAAAACCCACTCTGCTTTAAATGTGTAAAAATAAATCACATTCCTTTGGGGGAATCAGTGACTTTTTTCTTTTCTTTTCTTTTTTTGGCTTTAGTTAGTCGGTACGTACTGTACCTGCCACAACACGTTGGAAAGTAGGTCCTGGTACACACTAAGGAATATCCAACCGGGTAAATACATCAGAGTGATGAGGCCCAGGAAGTTGAGCGGGTAGTGAGAATAGTCCCAGGAACAGGCCCCGCACGTGCGGAGTCCCAGACCCCAGGACAACTCCCACACGTAGATGAAGATCACGTAGATGGGCACGCGCTTCCAGGCGCTCCAACCGCGCCTGCAGTGAAGATGGAAGTACAGCTTTTCCACCACGAAACTGCAGCTGCCGTACATCAAGAAGGACCAGAGCGACGTGTGGCCGCCGGTTGCTCCGTCCCCCTGCCCCAGCACGTTAAAGAAGAAGGTGAAGAATATCTCATCTAGAAAACCATGCATTCCGAAGAACAGAAAGCGGAGCAGGTCCGGCAGCCCGGGACCGGGAGCTCCTCCGGCGCCCTTAGGCCCTCGGGGTCGTCGGCGCCGGGCACTGGCCGCGGGGGCCCGGGCGCCGGGAGGGGCGGGGAGCGCGCTCCTCCGCTGTTGCTGCCGCTGCCGCCCGTACCGCAAGCGCAGGAAGCGCTTGAGGAACACTTGGCAGTGGTAGAGCGCCAGCACGTACTGCAGCGCCAGGTCCAGCGCCCCTGGCGCTGCTGCGCCCCCCGGACCCCCGCCCAGACTGAGCAGTACCGCCTGGCCGGTCAGGGTCTGCAGCCCCACGTGAGCCGACGGGTAGAGGAGGAAATTGAAGACAAAGGCGCTGGGACAGCGCCGCTGCTGCAGGTAGACCTTCTCCAAGGCGAAGTGGGTGAGCGAGTGCAGCAGGCAGCGGTAGGGTGAGGAGAAGCCGAGCATCCGGGGGTCCGGGCTGCGAACGAAGCTCCGAGCTGAGGACACCAGCACGTCCAGAGTGATCCCGTGCATCCCATAGAAGTAAAGGCGCATCCAGGCGGGTAGCTTGGCACCCTCGGCCGGCGCTTCAGCAGTGGACAGCGGCTCCGGGCAGCCCGCGGCCGCTTCGCTTCCTGACCCGCCGGTCGCCCCCGGTCGCCTCGCCGCGCCGCCTCTCCGTGCCGGCCCCTCGCTGTCCATGTCGCTACCCGCCATGGGCTCGCAGGCTGCCCAGCGCCTGAGCCCACGTCACCGCTGCAGTGCTGGCTGAGCTGCCAGGCCGAGCGGCCGAGCCCGCGCCGGTTCCCAGCCGCTACCGGCCCCCGGGGGGCGCGCAGGGAGCTCCGTCCCGGCCGCGATTCCTGCGGCAGTGGGAGCTGGTGCGCCCTGGCGACGCGCGGGCCGTCCGGCTCCGGGAGTGTCCCCACCGTGGCCCCGCCGGGCCCTGCCCTTCCGGGCGAGGTGTAGCCCGCCAGCACCCGCGCTCACCGTGCACGGCCTAACGGGCGCCAAGGCCAGACGAGGGGAGGTGGCGCCGGGGCTGCGAGGAGCAACGCAGGGGCTGGTACAAGCCCCATCCCCTCCACGGCTCAGCCCTGCGTCTCTGCCGTAGGCTCTGGAAGCGTAACGCGAGCAGCCGCCGCCCTTCCCCTTGCCCTCCGCATACCCCTCGCTGCCTTTATTGATCTCTCCCGCCTTCACCGGCCCCGGTCCCCGCCCCGGCCCTCTGCATTGAGTCCTGCGGGGGTCTGTTCGGGAAACCCGGCCCGGCTTCAGCCACCCACTTCACGCGCTCAGCACCCGGGGCTCCAACCGTGTGTGTGTGTGTGTGTGTGTGTGTGTGTGGGAGGCTTGCAGGGCGGAGGCAGCGAGTGGAGAAACACCTAACAGGTGTAACCGCCAGCTGATGGGCATTCCCTGTATCGCGCAAGCCAGGGCCAGGGCCTGGCCGGCGGGGACGAGTGGCTGGGTGCCACTAGCCGGCGGCCGGGCGAGAGACCAAATGTAGTGCATTTAGTGTTCTTATTCAAAGCCAGCTGTGTCCTAGTCACAGGGAGCGGAGAGTCCAAGCCTGCCCGCCCCAGCGTCACCCTGCATCTGAATTGCTGATGCACTTTTTCAATCTCTTGTTCTGGCCGGGTCTGCTTTCCTCGTTTAGTTTACTCAAGTCCAAGGAGAGAGATTCGAAGTCCCCCAGAATTTATAAAAGAGTTTGAGGCCAGTTGGGTTGGAGTGGGGTGTGGAGAAGAAGTGCCTTGCTCTGGCTGCCCTGGGTCTCAGGAGGAGAGCGGGACCTTTCTCATACCCACACACCCCAGCGCTGGATTTCTCTTAGAAGAACTGGGTCATCTCAGGAATGGAGAGTGAAATGGAGGACCAGGATTTTCTTTTCTACCTTGTGTTCGTTTCTTCGTTTCTTCCCTCCCTCCCATTCTCCTTTTTTTTTTTTGTATGTAAGGGAAGAGGTTGGAGGGGCTTCAGAATTTGGGGGTGTTGGGCTCCACCATTTTCTCCAATTTTCAACCAGTCTTGGAATTGCAAAGAGTCTTAAAGGTAAATTGCACTGATAAACTCGGTCTTTCCTCTGCTCCCAAATTAATGTCTAGGCAGAAACTAAGTAACAGTTCTCATCTGTAAGGAGTTCAGAGACCTCCTGGATGAAAGGCTTTCTGGGGATTTTTTTTTTTTTTTTTCTTTCTGGAAATAAACATTCTGAGGCCGATCCTCCCTCTCTAAGGCAACCTCCTCCCCACCCTCTCCCTTATGTTACAATCTCCAGGAGCTAAATTGTTTGTGAATTTGCTAAGAGAAATCAGTTTGGTGACTAGAAAAATTTTTACTGTGAAACCAACATTTGTATAGTCAAAGTACTGATTTATTTATTTTTAAACCTAGTTAGCATGTTTTCTATTTGCAGACTTTCTTTGGCAACTGTCAAAAATCAGTGGGTGGAAGTTGTCATGTCAGGGACAGAAAAATGCCAGGTGACAGGGTGGTCAAACCTGTTGGGAAACAAAGACAGGGCTGGTTGCCCAAGGGCTTGAACAAATGATGATGAAGAAAAAGTAAACATTTTTATGAGCACCTGTTAGGTAAAAGATGCTGTGTCTACACCTGGAGAAAAATGATGCAGTCTCTCTTTAAGAGGTGTATAATCTGGTTGAAATCATATGATAATTTGTTATTCCTATATAAAACCTGCTTATGATTGTTATTAATAACTATAATCAGTTAGTAGGACAAAGTAAAATATTCATTTTGAATTATTAATTTATTAAATAAACTCAATCCTGGGCCCAATTTATCAGCTGTTATAAACAAATGCACTCTTCCTTTTTTTTTCTTTTTTGCAGTTTTTGGTAGAGGCTGGGTTTGAACCTGCCACCTCTGGCATATGGGACCCACCCCCTGCTCCTTTGAGCCACAGGCACCGCCCAAATGCACTCTTCCTTAATGATAGCAATTCAGGCGAGAGAGCATGTAATCATAATAGCACAGATAACAGTCATTCAAGCATACATACACTAGCAGTCAACTTTGAATTGTTTTCAAGTGATAAATTAAACTTCAAGAGCCTAAGTCTTTTGTTTGTTATAACTTTTTGTAAGGATGCAAGGAAAATCTTAAAAGATCTAATTCTATAGTTCAGTTTCAAATTCATCCCAGGGAGAATAGAAAATTCTTTTGGATTAAAAACAATTAGCTTCTATTTTTATATTTTTAATTTTAGCATTTTAAAAATTGCTGTTTTATGTACTTTATGTATGTTTTAAAAATTACAACAATATAATAGAACATGTATAAAATTTATATGTGTGTATGTATACCTATGAAACATGCCAAAATTTTTAATAAGTGATTTACAATAAAATGTTTGGGCTCCACACTCCTTGATGTAGCACTCTAGCAAGTATGACAAACTACTAAAAAAAATCTCACTCTTCTAGGTCCCTTTCTGAAATTGTTCACTGTTTTTCTTAGGAGAAATGATACAAACTGTAATTGAGCAGTTATAAAACCATGGTAGAAAATGAAGCTATTGTCTGTCACTTTCTTCATGTTTTTTTTTTAATATTCTCATTGTGGCCTTTCTTAGTTATACCACTTCAGAACTTGGGATAACTTAAAAAAAAATTGTTGAGGCCAGGTGCAGTGGCTCACACCTGTAATCCTAACACTCTGGGAGGCCAAGGTAGGTGGACTGCAACTCCAGGAGTTGGAGACCAGCCTGAGCAAGAGCAGGATCCTGTCTCTAAAAATAGAAGGTGCTGTGTCAGGAGGCCTGTAGTCTCAGCTACCTGGGAGGCTAAGGCAAGAGAATCACTTGAACCCAAGAAGGTTGCTGTGAGCTATGACACCAGAGCACTCTACGGAGGGTGATAAAGTGAGACTCTGTCTCAAAAAAAAAAAAAAAATTGTTGAATGTATTCTTCCTGAAAATAACACCAAAGTAACTGATTGATAAGACAAAGCTGAGTTTGTGCCTTACTGTGATAAGGGTGTTTTCTACCTTGATGAAGTTTTAATAGCCTCTTGGAAAGAGGGCAAAGTTGGGTTGAGGTTTTTGATGACTGGTTTAAGATAGATCTTTCAACATAAGGGCTTGATTAGAGTTAGGTAAGATTATCATATAATAGTTCGCAACTTGTGGACACAGTAAGAAGAGAGTTGTGAGGTGAGAGTTTCAAAAAGAGAGTTGAGAATAAATGGTGAACTTTTACCTCCCTGAGTCAGGTATTCCTGGAATATAGTAAAGTTGTGTTGATGAAGACATTGTAATAGTGAAGTCATGTTAAGAAACATGGACATTTGTAATGTAGCATTTCTGTAGACAAGCTTTGTGGGTATAGGTGTTTGCTCAGTCTACTGGCAAGACCAGTTTGGGTCTCACGAGGAGAATAATTTGAGTAAGGACAGGTACGGTTAATGAAGAAGCAAGACTGACACTCTGGGATTAGCTAAATTGATGTTTATCCCCGGTGTGTATCTGGGAGGTTAGAAGTGGGATGGGAAGGGAGGGAGATTGACTGACAATTCAGTAAAACCGTCCCTATGTGCTATATATGTAAAATGTTTGTATGCATATACCTATAGCTTCATTTACTTTGTCTATACTCTTCTTTCTTAATTTCTTTTGTTAATCTGCTAAAGTTTCAAATTAAAGAACTTCTACATGTTGCTTAAACATCAGAGCAAATGCAATCAGGGTGTGACTATTAATACCCCTTGCCAAAGGCAGAAAGATTATGTAGGAGCATGCCGATGTGTTTGAATATGACACTGTCAGGGTATCATCTTGTAAACCTGCCCTGTCATTCTTATTGTATGTCTTTACAGAACTTCTTTTTACTATATTCCTTTTATTCTTCCTTCTGATCTGATTAATGGGGAGTCACATAACTCCCTAAGGATAACAGAAGTTTCTTTTCTTTTCTTTTTGTTCCTATTACTTATGGCTTTTTATGCTTCTTTATTTAGTTAATTTTAATTCTGACCTTCTTTTTCATCCCTGAATTTTTTTTTTTTTTTTGTAGAGACAGAGTCTCACTGTACCGCCCTCGGGTAGAGTGCCGTGGCGTCACACGGCTCACAGCAACCTCCAACTCTTGGGCTTACGTGATTCTCCTGCCTCAGCCTCCCGAGCAGCTGGGACTACAGGCGCCTGCCACAATGCCCGGCTATTTTTTTGTTGCAGTTTGGCCGGGGCTGGGTTTGAACCCGCCACCCTCGGCATATGGGGCCGGCGCCCTACTCACTGAGCCACAGGCACTGCCCGATCCCTGAAATTTTTTAGAGCTCATAGTTTTCAGCAGGAATGCTGTCTTAGCTGATGATTATTTCTGTGATTTTACTGAGTGGGGCTCCTAAGAAACAGAATTCGAATAAATTCTTTTAGTTCATGAAGCTTATAAAAAAGAAAAGTAGGAAGTTACTTTGGAGAGGCTACTTAAAAACAAAATTTCACCTTGCAAAATATTCAAATTAGGAACACGCCCTTTGTGTGATCTTTGCCTTCCAGTGCATCACCCAGAGTCTGCAAGTGGGATTATTTTCCCCATCCCAGTTAACTCCATTGTGTTTCCAAAGGAAGTAGCTTATTTTAAATAATTATCCTCCCTGACATTGGTTAGGGCTTTACTGATAACCTAGGAACTTACTGAAGAGAAGCTATTCCAGTTAGTAGATACAACTTACTGAATACCTACCTATCAGTAGTGCACTCCACATACACTATCAGCAATTCATATAACTGCTTTCTCTCTCTTTGAAGATGTTGAAACAGAGGCTCAGAAAGGTTACTTACTCAAGGTCTTGTAGCTAACCAATCCAAAGCCACGCTGTGAAGCCATTTTCACTTGATACCAAAGCCCTTTGTGGTTTGCTGGGCTACCTCTGCACATCATATTGAAGCCATCTTCAACGAGTTATAGTTGCAGATTCAACAAGAAAAGACATCAGGTATGTTTATAGTTCTTCTAGGGGTATTCACATAACCCCTAAGCCAGCCCCAGTCACCCCCTCTCTTTTTCTATCCTGCATTTTATTTTAATCAACGCTCTATGCTGTCAGGTCATTTTGTATCTTTGTTGTTGTTCTCACATTTACTTATTTTATCTCATATTTCCTTCTAGGTTTCTTTATAAATCAGTAAATTGCTATTTATTTGTAGAACTGTGGCTACGTGGAAGGCCTTGCTGTCTGGCACTGTTGTAAGAAGAGGTTGGAAATTAGGTAATAGGAAAAGCAGCACAAAATGCAACATGTATTCCTGTCAACTGTCAGCACATGTTACTAGATACACTCTGCTATTCCAGTTTTTAACACCTCTATTTGTAGTTATCATAATTGAAAAAGCTCAGCTTGATTGAGTGCAGTAACTTAACAAATAAATTTGCATATGCACATCTGTTTAACAATCCATTTGTACCTGGTGAATCTCCAAAGCCTTAGAGCATGTTATATTTTAATATATTCAGTATAGAAAATAATGCAAGTCACTAAACATGATTGCTATTCTGAGACTTTGGAAAGTCCATTTGACTTTTCAAAGCTGCCTTATAGTGAAGTGTGATGGCAGGTGGATCAAGGTAGCTGAACAAACATCTCAGTTAAAGAACAGTTACGAAATTGAAATCAAATATCGTGAATCTTGCCTTGTTTCTTTTCATTTTATTTTATTTCACTTTATTTTGTTATTTATTTATTTTTTTTAAGAGAGAGGAGCTCCGTTACTAAGTCTGGAGTGCAGTGGCCCACAGACACAGATTACTATAGCCTGGGACCCTTGGGCTCAGCAGTCTTCCTGCCTCGCCCCGCTCCCAACTGCTGGGAATATAGGTATGAGTAATTGAGTACGGCCTGTACCATCTTGTTTCATGCATTTGTTAAGCCCCTACTGCATTCTATGTATTCTGCTGTGAATTGAAGATATGAAACTGAACACCACATGGATCTTGTCCTCATTGAAATCACAGATTAGGCTAAAGTGTTAATTTTTAATCATTACTAGCGAGGCGAGAAGTTCCAGATAGAGAGAGCTGTACACAGCACAGGAGCTGTGTAGCTCTGGAGGGATCTGATTGGGTGCTAGCATGCAAGGGCTACCAGGGGCCATCCTCATAAACAAGAACCCCACAGCTGATGTCCTTTAAGATGCAGGCTGGGGCAGTGCACTTGTTGGTTGTTTGTTCACCTTAACCCTGGTCTCCTGTAGTCTCCTACAGAGGTACGGAGGTAGGATGTAGGGGGTGAATGGGATTTGTTTTATGTTTCAGGTGCAACTACATTAAGACCATAATGAAAGATTTTTTCCTCTTGCACTCCAGTGATACAAGACTATTTAATCTCTTCTGGAAACTGACCTTGTAGTAAAACTTTCAATCAATCACCAGGAGTAAAGCTGACACATGTAAAGTTTAACACTTAGTTATTGTACTACTTAATTCATTTTTTCTCAGTCTTTCATTTTATCCTCAATCTTGTGATGACAGCGCTATTTTTATAATTCATGCATTCAAAATGCAACTTACTTAATGCACACATGCGGTTAGTGGCAGAAGTGTTTCTCATCCCAAATCTGAAAGCTCCTTCCACCAGCAGCACTGATGCTCTTAAAAAATGTCTCCTGTCCAATGAAGGGTTCTCAATGCTCCCCTTGGCTGTCTGAAACAAGCTCTACCATCAGGGCTATCTTAGTTTATTCAAGCTGCTATTTCAAAATACTGTGAATGAGATGTCTTATGTACAACAGAAATTTATTTCTCACAGCGTTGGAACCTAGGAATGTCAAGAACAAGGGGCTAGCAGATTTGATATCTAGTGAGGGCACATTTCTTAGTTCATAGATGTCACTTCCTAGATGAGTTCTTCCATGGAAGAAAGGGCTAAGGAAGCTCTCTGGGGTCTCATATAAAAGGACACTTAATCCCAAACCTTCATGATCTAATCACTTCCCCGCCTTCTAATATCATCACCTTGGGGGTTAAGATTTTAATGTATGAATTTTGGGGGGGTGGACACAAATATTCCAACAATAGCAAGGACTCAGAAGAGAAGAATTATTTTCATTTAATAATTTAATAATAAAAACACAGGTGAAGGATGGCTGGGTCGGCCTGGTTGGTCCATAGCCAGACTCAGCCCCCTTAGGTGAGGATGCAGCTCCTCCTACACAGTATACTCACTGCCTTCCTTGGCTAAGCTGCTGGCTGTGTTTCCAGCCACCTAGAGATGAGGTCGTTTGCTTCGTCTGTAAGTTATTAGGCTGCACCTGTTTGACCATGTTTCTTCAGAGACTGGTCACGTTGGTGACATTGCCACTGTCTGTGATTATAATTGCCATAACCATTGCTTTATATATTTATTATACTTTTATCACATATAAATTATATTTAACTTATAATACCTAAATATTAACATAAGTTTGATATAATGCATCTAATTCATTCAGCAGTTATTGAACAGTTTTGGGCAATGCTTAGTACTGTGCCCTGGACATACAAAAGTGAATATAAAGTCTGTGTCCTCTACCAAAGACATATTTGTTTATTGAAGAAATTGGAAATACATAAAAGTAAAGAGGAAAACAAGTATATATCACCCAATATATCACAACTTATAGATACCTATTGTTTTTATTAATTTAAGTTTTATTTTTTGTAGAGACAGAGTCTCAATGTTGCCCAAACTGGTCTCAAACTCCTGGTCTCAAGGAACCCTCCTGCTTCAGCCTGCCCAAGGGCTAGGGTTACAAGCATGACCCACTGTGCTTGGCGTCACTCTTAATATTTTATTATAAGTCCTTTTGACAGTATCATAATAGCACCAGAAGGAAATTGTGTTATGTACTCCATTTGTAATTTGGTCCTCTCATGGTTAGAGAGCATGTTTTCTTTCATTGTACAGCCTATACCATCATTTGTAATGAGTACAAACCATTCCTTTGTATGGATATTCTGTAATTCAGTTACTCAAGCCCAAGAAACTTCTGTTATTATGAACTCCTATATGATAAGTATTCCCTTACTGATCTTTTTCATGCAACCATGTTTATTCACCTAGAATACACTCCTTAAATTTCAGTTGGAAGATCAAAGTGATACACATCTAAGGCTTTGGTTCTTTTACTAAATAGCTGGTTCTCCAGAAGCCATCCTGAAACCTTTTGTTAAATAAATACAGATTGGATATCTCTTACTCAAAATGCTTAGGATTGGAAGTGTTTTTGGATTTTGGATTTTATCAGGCTTTGGAATATTTTGTGTTATACTTACCCTTTGAGCATGCCTAATATAAAGATCTGAAACCCAAATGCTCCAACAAGCATTTTCCTAGAGTATCGTGTCAAAAAGTTTCAGATTTTGGAGAATTTTGGCTTTTGGAATTTTGGAGTATGGATAGTCAACCTTTATATCCCTCTGAGGGAACCAGGGAGTTATAGATGGAGAAAGATGGCCTTGCAGTAGAATCTTGGTTTTGAGAATGTGTGTGGTGTGCTGTAGCATAGGTTGCACTGAGGGTGTAGTAATAAAGATAACCTTTGAAAAAGTATAGTTAAATAAAATATAAATGTATTATTTTGAATGATATACTGTTACTTCCACCTCTCCAGGTATAAAATTTCAGTCCTCGTCTTCTCTAAAGCAGATTTTTCCTTCCTTTCCTTTCTCTCTCCTTTTCTTCCATTTCACACACACTAACATTTTTGTACCAGTTATGATCTTTACTCTCCAGCAGCTCGCAGTGACCACAACTGAATAAATCTTATGGCACAAAAAAAGCACCGAGTGGGGCAGCGCCTGTGGCTCAGCGAGTAGGGCGCCGGCCCCATATGCCAAGGGTGGTGGGTTCAAACCCGGCCCTGGCCAAACGGCAACAAAAAAAATAGCTGGGCGTTGTGGCGGGCACCTGTAGTCCCAGCTGCTCGGGAGGCTGAGGCAAGAGAATCGCGTAAGCCCGAGAGTCAGAGGTTACTGTGAGCCGTGTCACACCATGGCACTCTACCCAAGGGCGGTACAGTGAGACTCTGTCTCTACAAAAAAAAAAAAAAAAAAAAAAGCACCGAGTGTATTTGTGCAGGACTTGACTCCAACTAGAAGTCAGGGTCTTTCTATTCTTCCAGTATTTTTTCCTTGACTCTTTAATATCTCTCACTTAACCCCCATATTCAGCAGTTGCTGTGTCCTGCCTGTTTTTACTCTCCAATATTTCTTTAAATACATTTTCATAATCCATTATCTCCTTTCCATTTCCAGAGCTGTCATCCTTATTCAGATCTTTTTTTTAACTAAGCCTGGACTATTCTAGTGTCACTCTGATGTCCCCAGCACAAGTTTCTTGGCCCTCCTCCAAACTGTCCACACATTGCTATCTGTGTAACCTCCATAAAACATGACTTTGAAGATTTCATTACCCTGGTCAAAAATCTTCCAAGGTGTTTTATTACTTATAGCAGAAAGCCCAAGTTCTTTACCTTGGTAACCAAGATCAAATAGTGACCTATTTTTCCAACCTTATTTTTTCCACTTATCTTTAGTAGCCTCCACTGAGCTCCTCTGACTTGGGTAGATCCTGTCTATTCTCCAAAAACTGTTCATACTGGTACTCTCCTGAGCTGGGCCTGAGGTCATGTGCAGGGACTCACACCTGTAATCCCAGCACTTCAGGAGACCAAAGTGGGAGGATCACTTGAGCATAGGAGTTTAAGGTTGCAGTGAACTATGATGATGACTCTGCACTCTAGCCCAGGCAACAGAGAGAGAAAAATTCTCTTTCAAAATTTATGAAAGAAAAAGAAAAAAAAAAAAAAAGCTGGGGCTGACTATACTGGGTTGAAGTATTTCAGTTCTGATATGTCACCTTTAACAGTTGAACACTTACTACTTCTATTGCTATTCTGGATTTTTCACAATGTCTCATGCTTATGTTTAGTTGTATTGAAAACTCATTTGAGTCCCAGAGACTGTTGGAGTATATTGTAGCTCCTAGCACAAAAACTTGCACCCAGGGATCATTCAACTTCTGTAGAATCTGATGTTTAAAATGAGCTGCTGCTCCTGGATGTGGGATACAACTATGACAGGGACTCTACCTAACAAGTACAAACATTGTAACCAAATTATACTCTCACATTAATCTGAAATATAAATAAATAAATAAATAAAATGAGCTGCTGTTTGGACAGGTATCAAGCTTCCCTGATTAGATTACGTGTAACTACGGTCTGGTAATATTAACATTTATTAACTAGTGTTATTTTTCCTACCCTTCCACATTTCAGTTTCATAACCAGTGCTGAAAACATTTAACCAGCTCAACCAGACAAGTTTTCTTTCATTCCTTCATCCTTTCCTCCTGCTAGGGAACTGTAGGGAGGGGCACGCCTCTTTCTTTCCTGATAAGAGGTTGCATAAATCATTCTATCATGTAATTCTTTTTCTTAAGAATATTGTATAAAAAAAACTATGGCAAGGAAGGGCAGAAAGGAAGAAGGAAGGAAAAATGTGTGCGGGGACATGTGAAACAGGTGTGGCTGTTCCGGCTTCTCTCAGCCTTCCTCACTCCCATGTGGCAAACATAACGATTGCAGTGTTTTGCCCACAAGGCCCAGCCTTCGCCTCAGAGCCCTATTTAACAGAGTGGTCCCAGCAGATACCAATAACCAACAGGAACTGGTAAGACAAATGAATCCTCCTTAGTCAAATTCCCATCTGGAAGGTATATGAGTATTTCTCTCTCTTTGGGGAAATGAAATGTATGGAAATTTGCATTTACTGTGTACAGATATACTCAGATAATGGGGATAACTGTTTATTTTATAAAGGTTTTCTTCCTTGGAAGCAAATACAGTAGAGTTCTTTGAGATTACAAACTTTCTTAGTACATTAAATGTATTATTTGATTTACACATAATTTTTTTTTAATATTGAATGACACGAAGAGAGTTTCTGTTGGTGTTTAAGGCTAAACATCACTTTTAGGAGCCATAATAAGCAACTAGCTAATAAATGGGTTAGAATTTATGTAACATTCTCAAATGTTCAGCCTTCAACATTGACTTTCAACGAAAGTATTAACGTAGTAGGTCTATATTTCATAGCAGGGATCTGGCTTGGTCAACGCTGGTCACATAGACACAGTTTTCTGTTAAATCTATATAGGACTTTGTTGTTTACAAAGTGGTTTATTGATTATCTCGTTTCTCTGCACTATGTGGTATATTAAGAAGTATTATTTACTGGTAGAGAAAATCTAAAATAGGGAAATTGTATTTCATGAGTTAAAATAACTTGAAGGAAGACTGGGAACAACTGTAGCTGGTTTTTGAATTTAGTCTTTAATTTTGAAAATATGAAATATTTTCATATTTCAGTATTTATGAGGTACAAAAGCTATGCAGAGAAAAATATCTCTCTGTTATCTCTCTCCCATCCACTCATGTTCCCTCTGGGATACTTTTAGTATAATATTTGTTCTAGTTCCTTGGCTGTCCATTCAGAGACATCCTACACAACATACTCTTATATCTTTTCTGTATACAAGTAAATAGAAGCTTCCTCTACCATATTCTATGCCAATATTAATTTGTTGCACATTGTGACATTGTATTCTGCACCTTTTTTCACTTATTAATTTTGTTGTTGTTTTTCACTTATTAATTTTGTTTTTTCACTTATTAATTTTGTTTCATTCCAGATCATAAAGAACTCCTAAGTACAGAAAGAACTCATCTTCCATTAAAAAACAGTGTTAAATAATATTGCATTGTTTGAATGAATCATTTTTTACCTAAGTAGGCCCATACTAAAAGCATTGAAATGATTTTAAATCTTTTGTGATGATAAAAAAAAAATGCTACAATATAGAAACCTTGAACACAAGTCATTTCACCCATGTAGGAGTATCTATGTTAAAGGTAAATCTCAAGAAAACATGCCATTAGATGAAATCGTGTATGAATTTGTATTTGTAATAGATATTGCCACATTATCCTCCAAAGAAATTGGATCAATTTTGTACTCCCACCAGCAATTATGAAATGATCTATTTCCACACACACTTGCCAAAGATATTTTAATATACTTTTTGATATTTGCCAATCTGGTAGGGTGAAAAATAGCACCTCATTGTAGTCTTCATTTTCAATTATCTCCTGATATTATGAGTGCAGTGGGGCATTATGGAAAGTTCTTATAAACAGAACTATTTGTCTTTCCTCTTTTGTGAACTATCTGTTCATCCCCTTCCATTGGGTTGGTATCTTTTTAAATTTATTGGCAGCAGCTACTATTAGAGAAATTTGTTCCTTATATAAAGCAAAGACTTCTGAATCTAAATTTCATGTTCTCACCACTATATTAAGCAAATAAGCAAAGCATAATTTCTAATAATGGTGTCTCTAGAACTTGCAAATCATTTGCATTATTTATCTGTTTACTTGTAATGATACTCCCTATTGTTTCTTTACCCCTAGAGTTATTTCTTCCCTGTAATTAGTTTACAATGTTAATAAATTTCAACTTCTCTCTAATTTTCCTTATTTTTGGAACCTTCCAAAAACAGACTAAAAATAATCCTACCAGTAAGACTACTTATTCATACCAAGAGGCAATTCTTTCTTTCTGAAACTTTTTGCCAGAGTATTCAGAAATAAATGGATTTCTCCTCAACCACCTCTAGGATATCAATAACATTTGGGCTCCCGGATTTCTTCAGAGATAGCAAGCTGTATTTCCTGAGCTCATCCCTCAGATCTAAGCTGTGGTAATCATCCTGTTCTGAATTTACCTCTTTAGGATGACAAACCTCTCCCTCTCCCAGAAAGAAAACTACTGCCCTACTCTGTCCCATACTCTCCTTGTCCAGAGATGAATTTTAGGGGATTAGGGCTAGCCAAACACAAATTCTGAAAACATAAAGAACAGATTGTAATTGGCAAACCCTTTGTTTTGAAGTTATTCATGTGGGCTTTTAGCAGTAAGACAAAGCTCTCTTTGTCCTGGAGAAACAGAAAGAACCACTTAATTCATCAAGTATTTAAATCTACTTAAATATGGTGGGTGGGCTAATGCCTGAGTGCTGGCTGGTACAAAGAAAAGGCTGTGAAAAACTCATTCTCAAGCCATATATCCCAGAATTTTGCAACCACAACAAGTACTGAGGTGAGACATTGAGAAGCATTAAAGAATTTTGAGAGATTTGTACAGTGGGACTAATTCTAGGGTTTGGGATATTAGGACTATGAAAAAAAAGCATAAGGACTCAGGGTTATGTTTAGCCTGCAAAAAAGTTTTCAGAGTTATTTATTTATTTATTTTATTATTTTTTTTTTCAGAGACAGAGTCTGACTTTGTTGCCCTTGGTAGAGTGCTGTAGCATCACAGCTCACAGCAACCTCCAGCTCTTGGGCTTAGGTGATTCTCTTGCCTCAGCCTCCCGAGTAGCTGGGAATATAGGTGCCTGCCACAGTGCTCCAGTATTTTTTGTGGCAGTTTGGCCCAGGCCGGGTTCAAACCCGCTACCTTTGGTATATGTTGGTATATGGGGTCAGCGCCCTACTCACTGAGCCACAGGTGCTGCCCCTCAGAGTAATTTAATAATACATTTCTGTGAAAAAGATGGTGCCCAAGTGGTCTTTATCTGGGGAAACGGGAAAATGCATTCATAAAACATGAAGAATTTAGTTTAGAAACAAGATAACATTTTGATTGAATATGTTTTATTTAATAATATAAGCATACATGTATCTACATACATATATGATACTTTAAAAAAATTAAAGAAAAACTTATTTTCCTATGCGTGGGATTGCTTTGCAATGGTCAGAGAGCTAAATGGTTTCCTAACAGTGATCATGGGTATGGCCTCTGACATCAGATTACATCCTAATGTCACTGCTTTCCCATTTGGATGAACTTGGGCAAACCTCTGTCTTAGCTTCTTCCAGCCTTGTTTCTCATTTCTAAAAAGGGATAATGAGAGTATCTATCAACTGGTGTTGTTATGAGGATTAGATAACATATGTGCCCTAGTTATGATTGGTTTTGTTTTGAAAGGCAGAACATCCAAATATGAGTGATGTGAAAAGGAGACAAACTATTTTTCTCTCATGCATAATTTCCAGTAGATGTCTTTGGCAGGTACAGCATCCAAATTCTACCTTACCCAGTTGCTCTATTGAATATAACTTACAAGCCTAAGTACACATGTGTCTATTATACTCATCTAGTTATTGTCTGCATTGTAGTCATCAAGAATGGTAAGAAGATTCTTTCTTGAAAACGCTACCTGAAAGTTGCACTTCCATTCCCAGGCCACTGGTCAGAATTTGAGCAATGGTGACATCTAGCTAAAAGGGAGGCTAGGAAGCATAGTGTTTATGCCAGGTAGAAAGATATCTAGCCACAAACAGTGGTTCTATTAGTATAGATAAAAGGGATTACCATAAATGAATATAGTTGTTGAGGGACAACTTCTACAGTGTGCAAAACACTTAGCCCAAAAATCTGGCAGCAAGTGAAACTTCTGTGTTTCCATTAAACCGCATTTAGTGTTAAGGTACTGAGATCAGATAAATTTGTTGAAAACAGTACAAATCTCTCAAATCTTTTGTTATCACAGCAGATTCAGATTCAGCTGAGCTGTTTTCAGCTGGATGTTCCACAGGCACTACCAAGTGAACATTTTAAAAAATGGAGTCTTTATATCACCATTTATTCCCTCTCTTCCGTGGTTTGCCTAATAAGAGGACATTTGCTCAGCCTTTTGGATTCTTAGTCTGGGGTAATGGCTTCATTACCCTTCCCCTTGGGAGTTTTTCTCTCTGGTCCCTTTTGCTTCACTTGGAACATCTAGTCAGTTTCAAAGCCCATTCATTCTCCTTAGGCTATGTCCTGCAAACACAACGTCTCTCTACCCTTATTGTCCATTAGCTCAACTTCACAACTCTTTAGAATAGTTCACAAGGCCCTTTATCTTCTGATTCCAATTTATTATTTAGCTCAACACATCTTCTACTCCTGGCTATTCCATTTAAAAAGATATTTACATTTCAGTTTTATGGAAAAATTTGAACAAAATATCCTTATATAATAAAAAATATTATTTTTAACAGATTGTGAAGAAAAAGCTAGATAAAACCATTAGTTTTATGTTGCTATACTCAATGCAAAATCAAAAGCTATTTTCTGAATGGGACACCTCTATGTGTGTCCTAAAAAATCAAAAAGTTTCCAAGGAAATATAAACCATGCACATTCCCTTCATTTGGGTCACTTATAATCCTCCACATAAGGCTAATATGCTCTAAAGAAAGCGAGAACATTTCAGTTAGCTTGTTCTGTTCCAATTTTCCTCCTATACTCTGTAAAAGTTTTGCAAATGACTCATAAATTAACTCATCTCTTATAATAAAAATACTCTTGTTTTGTAAGCAGTTGAGACTTAACTATCTGGTTGTAAGTTTTCAGTTATTTTTCTGTCTGATTTATTAAATGTTCAGTCTCTTTTTCTTTGACATTAAAGAAAAATATCTGTATACGAAAACAGACATGTACAGAAAAATCTGTACAAGATTTGTAAGTAAAGTTATAAGTGAAATTTGGCTAATTTTTATAGACCCATTTTAGTTGAATGTTTTACCTATTTCAACTTTAAAGTATGCTTAAGTTAATATAATTATATTATGTAATGATAAACTTTGAACTGATTTATTTCCATTCAGATTTCCACTATTTACAATTTCAATCTCTTGATATTAAGTATCATGTAAGACATAGGTAAGTAAACATACATCTTTGTTGGCTAAGAGATTAGATTTAAAGAAAACATGAGTTTCCTAAACAATTGTTTTATAAGCCACTAACAGAGACAGGTATCTTTTCCCTTATGATAAATGGAGGAATTTCTCAGTATATTCATTAAACTTTAGTATGAAATTTAAGGTACTGAGACCAGATAAATTTGTTGAAAACAGTACAAATCTTTGGATGCCTGGACCACCATCTTTTTATAGTCTTTACTGTACTTTAGATTATTCTTTTGAAAAATTTTTGGGAGAATAAATTGGGGATTTATTGGGACAATAACATGTGAATGTTACTTTTTTTTGCATTATTATTATTATTACTGCTCAATATTTCATTGCAGCAATCATCTGATTTCTTTTCGGAATGTATTTATCTTTGTTCGGTCTTTACGAGGTTTTTGTTTCTAGTCCTTATCGTAAACATTGTTATTGTTGTTAAATTTTAAGCCTTTTTAATTTTGTGAAGGCAAAAAGTGGAAACCAAACAAACACATGTATATGTATAGAGAAAATTGAAAAAAATATTAAAGGATACAAAAAAATTTTATTTGGAGATAAACTCTTTCCATTGTAATTAGAGGACAGTGGAACAAACCATTTTGTTACTAGTGTTCTCTGAAACTCTCTTGTTCAGGTGGAATATACAGCTGACCTCTGAACAATATAGGGGTTAAGAGTTTCAAATTGAAGGATAACTTTTAATTCCCCCCAAATTTAGCTGCAAATAGTCCGGAAAGCATTATTGATAATACAAAGAGTCAGTGAACACATTCAGAGTAGTATTTTCACGTATTTTATGCATTCATGATATAACTAACTTTTCTTGATTTCCCCCCATATTTCTAGGCTACAAGTTTTATGTGAGAGTTTTTTCAAATTGTTGCAAATCCCTCCAAAATTTTCCAGTATATTTCTTTAAAAAATTATGTCAAACCTGTGCTCTTCACTGGACAAACTGTAGTATTTGAAATGATAGCTTGTATTTCTGCTTAAAAAACTAAAAAGGAAAGGCTATATAGGAGATAAATTATTTTTCCTTGAGTTCTGCTTCAGCACTCTCCTATTAATTCCTTCGTGTCATCAATTAAGGGCTGAATGGAATCAAGCTAAAGATCTTACCTTAGTCTAAGAATTGTCATAGGAATTGGATTTTTTCTGTAGTTAAATGTTTCCTTGCTTTTCTTATGTAATATATGGATGGGGGAATGTGATTCTAAATTTATCTAATTATTTTCTTAAATACAAGTAAGATTATTCCAGAGTTGCAAGATTTAAAGGGAATATGTCAGTACATTTTAAAGGCCATTTGCAGTTTGAGATTATTTTCAGAAGCCCCTTTCTCAAAGGGCAATAACTTAATTAATTTAATAAAGAAAATGAATTTTAAACTGTTTCTTTTTCAACGACTTGCTAAGTCACTTAAATGTTTGCATTGGAAGATCATGATACAACAACATAATTCTTTGCGTATTTAAGTGTATACATATATGGATATATACAAACATACACGTATGGATATATACAAACATATGCACACATGTATGTACGTATATTTAATCTGTATATTAAAACTCAACAGAAATGTTATTCAACAAATCGAAATATCCATGAAATACCCCCATACTTATTATAAGTGTAATAAAATGAATTTAGGTCATTTTTTTTTTTTTTTTGAGGCAGAGTCTCACATTATCACCCTTGGTAGAGTGCCCTGGTGTCATAGCCCACAGCAACCTCAAATTCTAGAGCTCAAGTGATTCTCTTGCCTCAGCTTCTCAAGTAGCTGGGACTATAGGTGCACAATGCCCAGCTATTTTTAGAGATGGGGGTCTCACTCTTGCTCAGGCTGGTCTTGAAATCCTGAGGTCAGGCAATCCACCGGCCTCTGCTTCCCAGAATGCTTGGATTACAGGCGTGAGACACCACACCTGGCCCTCAGGTCACTTTTAAACAGAAGATTACTAACTGTGGATAACTTAGAATTTCTGTAACTATCATCTAAACATTTTTTCTATTTTTTTGTGATCTGAAGAATTAAAATTCTGTTCTCTACCTCTTGCTCTCTCTCTCTTTTTTTTTTTTTAACATGGAGCAATCTAAATCATGAAAGCTAATTATTGGAAAGACAATGTCTGCTTTTACTGCAGCAATAACAATCTTATGGAATAAACAAGTCATATGCAAGTAAGTGACAGTTGTCCAGATGAATCATGATGTTCACAAGGTTACCCTTTTATTAAGCTCTTTCCATGTAAATGCCCAGTCCTTTTCTAGTGGGTTCTAAGTTTTGATCCCCTAAATTTATACCTAAATGCATTTTCAAGGAACTACTTGACCACCTTATTTGAGATGTGGTTTTTAACTTTTTTCTATTTCTTTTTTTTTTACCAGAACTCTTGGAACTCCCACATTTCTATAAGCAGAAAATTTTAGGTTGTCGATAATCTATATAGTATATAAACAGAAGAAAGAAGAGAAAATATTAATTTATATAGATGATATGATTGTCTCTTGGGAAACTTTATGGAATGAATTTTTAAAATGTAATTATAATTTAAGACTATTCAATATAGTGAACTGCTATTAAATAGATACCTTTTTTACATGTCAGCAATAACTACTTAAAATGTAACTTAAAAAAATCCCATGTAAAATTCTAACAAAATATATATCTTGGAATAATCTCAACTAACAAGAACTGTGCAGAAAAGGTCCATAGTAGAAAAACTACAAAATTTAATTAAAGGACAGGAGGAATATTTGAATAACCTATGAATAAATAGTGAGCTATAACTGTTTATAGATGTTGGTACTATCATGCCAATATGGCAATGTAATAATACCATTATCTCTAAATTAATCTATAAATATTTTCCCAGAACTTGACAAGATTATATTTAAATGTAAGATCTAGTGGAAAAACAATAAAAACGGATAACTGACCAAACCGAATATTAAAATATATTAGAAAACAGAAGTATTTAAAACTCCTCAGAATAGATTATCAGTGGAAAACCAATAACAATAAACTCAAATGTATATGAAATTAATGGTGGTCTAAAAGGACCTAGGTGCAACCACACTTCTGTAGCAATGAGCACCCCTACCAATCCCACCCACAAGAACTACGAATTCATGAAGAAATATTTGATTCCAGGAGTGCTTGGGACATCCAGCACCTGAAGGCAAGGAGGCCCTTAAAAGGAGCTGGTTTGATGAGTGAGTCCCCCTGACCACCTGTGGGACAATGTGAGCATCAAAAAGAATATTGGCAATGGATTATGACTAAATAAGTAATAATAATCATGGTGCTTAAAAGAAGAGAAAGGACTGGTGAGCTCTTCTTACAGAAGAGTGCGAGTGAATATGTGCTAACATATTGATGGAATTAGAAATCCTCAGTATAATAATTGATTCAGATGTGAATTACCAGTGGGTACTAAAACTCTTTGGTGAAAAGAGAGGAACAGAGCATTCACATGGTATTAAAAATATCACAGCATGGAGTTACTTATGAATTATGAAGGGCAAAATGTATTTTTAAGTGGAGCAATCTATCTTGCTTACATGCCCGAACTTAACACCACGGACAATGGGGCAATCAGTTATGATTGGCTGTCTTAATGGGATGCAATCAGAACACACAGTGTTACCAATGTGCTGTGTTTGCCAGTGTTTATCCTGAATCTAATCTACAAGACACTAGCATAGACATTAAAAAAATCAAAGTAATGAAAAAAATGGTAGGGGGGAAGTGTTCCAAATTAAAAGAATTTATATGTGCATATCAAGTAAGTGCAATGTATGAGAGTTGACTACACCATGATTTTTTTGAAAGCATCCTTTAATGGCATTTTGGAGACCATTTGGCAAATTTGAATACAGATAGCATATTAGATGATATTATTTAGTTATTGTTACATTTCCTTCAGCATGATAAAGATGTGATTATTTAAGAGAATGTATTTAATTTTGGAAATTCACGTTTAAGTATTTAGGAGTAATTAGAAAGGGGAAGGAAAGAGGGTGAAAATATGACAAACTGTTAATTGGTGAATGTAGCAAAGGGCACCTGAGTGCTTATTGTAAGAAAACTTATTCTTATAAGTTTTCTGTGGATCTACAAGAGCTCAAAATGGGAGAATTCTGTTTGACAACTATCGTATTTTGAATAAATAAGAAAAACAGATGCATTTTGGCATCTGGAAATTTAGAAAAATGGAAGTTTCATATTCCTAATTGCTCTCTCCTTCCAGCTGGAGTGTTGAATGCCAGTTCGAGGAATGACTGAACTCGACGATAATGGCCTTTGGAAACCATTGCTGCCGGAAAGGAGGAATGAGATTGTAGGAGTTGCTAGGAAGGAAAGGATGAGGAGAAAAAAAGAGGAGGGAGGATTTTATAATAATTATGTGAGAGCAAAATGTTACACAGTAATGCATTGCTTAATGACAGGGATACATTATGCGAAACGTGTTGTTAGGTAATTTGGTGGTTACGTGAGCATCGTAGAGTTTATCTACACAAACGCAGGTGGGATAGCGGACTACACACCTGGGTAGTAGCCTGTTGCTACTTGGCTACAAGTCGGTACCACAGGTTACTGCATTGAGTATTGTAGGTTATTGTAACACGGTGGTATGTTTATATCTAAATATATCTAAACATAGAAAAAGCACAGTAAAACAGTCCAAAAGATAAAAAAAATACAATGTTTAGAGAAGGTGAAGATATATACCTGATACAGTTTTGGATGTTTGGCCCCTCCACATCTCAAGTTGAAATTTGATCCCCAGTATTGAATGGGGGGCCTGCTGGGAGGTGTTTGGGTCATGCAGGCAGCTATCTCATGAGTGGCTCAGTGAGTTTTCACGTTATCAGTTCATAGGAAGAGCTAGTTCTTTAAAAAACCCAGGCACTGCGTCATCTTTCTTCCCCTCTCACCATGTGTGCCGCCTGCTCCCCCTTCCCCTTCCGTCTTCAATACAGGCTCCCCGAACCCTCATCAGAAGCAGATATGGGTGTGATGCTTCTTATAGAGTCTGCAGAACTGAGAGACAAACCTCTTCTCTTTATAAATTACCAAGCCTCAGGTACATCCTTTATGGCAATGCAGATGGGCTAATCCAATATCCAAACCATTAGTCATTCTAAAGGATAATTAAATGAAAACCTATCACGGTCAAACACATATGGAGTGCTTAGCAAATGTTTATGACCTTGCTGTGATGCTGGGAGTTGATGTCTAGAGTACTTGATATAGAAAAGTAAAAATTTAATTATGATAGAAAAAGTAGAATCATTTTTCTTACATTTAATCAATTCATTTTTATGTTTCTGAAAAATATTAATTATTGTATGTTAAATCTTAGAAAAAAGACATAGGCAATCGGATAAAATTATTCAGGCTTCTGGAAAGAGGATCATCAATAAATGTTCCAGCAAGATTTCAGTAAAACTAGGCATATTGTAATAAAACCAAAATTGATACCCAGAGAGATTTGATGTTATATGTGTTAAACAGCCTGAAATGCCACACAATCTTTTAAATGAGTTAATTGCAGTTTAGAAAATATAAATAGAGCATTTGCCTTATTAAAAATCATGACTGCCTGCTTACTAAGCTTACTTTAAAGGGATCTCTTAGCATTTTATTCCCTCTTCAGCTAAATATAATGTACTGGGGGATATATTTAAAATCTTATATACATCACATGTAAGAGCCTCAATATTTTAGATTTTTTTCAATGAAGAGGAAATAATACTCCTCAGAGCCCTTTAATAGTATTTCTATATAGGTCTTCCACAGTATACAGTGGCAGAACATGGCCATCCATCCATATGTACAGAAAATGAGGGACAAATCAGACCTTACTCACGTAAGGGGCACAGGCGGAATGGTGATATTTATGAATTTAAGGTATGATGTATCTTTAAAAATGATGTATTTGGAACAAGAATACTTATTCCAAGTGTAATCCCTAGCTCTACCTGGATAGTTTACGGTGAACCTACCAAGCATTTATAGGAAATCAGAAAACTCACCTTTCAGAACATTTACCAAACATCATAATTTTTGTTAATGATATGTTTCTTTTAGACTGTGAGCTGTGTGAGAGCAGGGTCTAGCTCTAATTTTTGCTATATTAGATACTTACTTCGTGAATTCCTTGAGGTACTGGATTTTTCTTTTTAGGTAAAGGGAGTTTATCTAGTTAAAAGAGATCTGAAGATAATAAAAAAGAGCATCTGGATTGGGGAGTAGGTATGCGTGTAGTAATGTGCGTATGGAGTAGTAATTTTAGTACACAGAGAAATGGAAACTGAGAAAATGGAAGAGAAAGGACATAGACTGAATTTGGAAATGAACTAAAAAAGCTGCAGATAGATTCTCACGAAGCATTAGTGAACAGAACATAAGAAAAAAGAAAAAGGACCTCTTTGAAAATATTTTTGAACTAACAAAAGTTCATAGAATAAAAGATGAACTGGGATACCCAGCCCTTCCTTTTCCTCTGCGTGGGTTGTACTCTTCTCTCCTCCTCTAGTTGGGTGTGCTCAAGAAAAAGAGATTATTTTGGCCATTTGAGGATCACTTTCACCACACCTTTTCATTTTGGAGCAAGTGCACCTAGAATGTAACCAGTTGTTTGGGGCAGGTTTTGGTAGCTTCCAGTAATTGTGTTATAACATTTTATTTCATACAATTTGATCATTTATTTATGGTATATTACTAGAATAATCCAGTACTTCGAAGCAATATGAAGAGCACAAAAGCCTAAAACCTGATAGTCTGCATTACATTTCACTTGCAAAATTAGTTCAGTGAGCAAATACGCACTTGGAAGTTCCAAAAAATGTGAGCGGGGAAGGCAAACTGTAATGCCTGAGTTTAATCGGAACATCTCCATATCATCCTGAGCAGCACGTTGGAGCAGTCTGAGAAATTGCTTTTTCTGGCTGACTGCTGTTTGGGTTTGGAGAGAACAAAATGTGTCCAAGAAAATATGGTAGCAGCAATGGCTGCTTGTTAAAGAACATAATGAGGACTAAACACAGTTGTTGCTGAGTTATGAAGGATACAAGGACCCGGTGGCTGGTTAATTCCCTTGGTCGAATTTTGGTGTAAGAGCAAGCTCTTCTCTGCTTCAGACTTGCCATTGGCTACTGTGGGTATCAGAATTTGGAAACCGCTGCTCTTGTCAAACTTTATGTTGCTTAAAAAAAGTGTGTGTTCTGGAGTTAGGAAGTGACTTGTCCAAGGTTGTTCAGTTGATTATTTGCTCAGATTGACCTAAATGTGAGCTTAGATGTTTTGTTACTCTTTTTTTTTTGTTGCAGTTTGGCCAGGGCTGGGTTTGAACCCACCACCCTCGGCATATGGGGCCGGCGCCCTACTCACTGAGCCACAGGTGCTGCCCAGTGAGCTCAGATGTTTTGACACCCAGTTTAGTCCTCTCACTGCTGCCCTGTGCTGCCTCTATGAAGTGCCAAAGACTAATGGACAGAGGACACAAGGTGACAAACGTATGAATTCATTCTCACTCTGAGGCTACAAGCCAAAGCATCTGTTTTTGTGCACTACTAAGAACCCACCTTTAAAAAACAAAACAAATTGGTCTGGGATTTTGAATCTAGACCCAGGTAAGATTTAAAATTCAATAAACTTTGTTAGTAACATGTCCTAAAATAATAGACTAAGCTTTTAATGGTTTCTAAATTCTGATACCCCCAGTAGCCAATGTCACATCTGTGGTCATGACTAAGCTTTGTACCAATAGCATGATTAGGTGTAGGTGACATAATTTAAAGAACAAACATTTTTACTTAGTATAGCTAAGGATTTAGTATATGTGCTGCTGAAGTGGGCACATAGGGAATTTAAATACCATGTAACTCAACAAAGAGTAGTCTCTAGAAATATTTTGAAATATTGAAGCAACAAGGCTTCTGAGTACCTCATCATTATCCCTTAATATGCCCAGGTATAACTGAATTGAGCCTTGGAATAGGAAATATATGAAACATCAGGAGGAGGATTAATTTTAAAATCCACGTAACGGTTTTCTCTTGCTGCTGTAAAAAGTCACTACACTTGATAACTTAAAGTAAAAATTTATCATTGTACCGTTCTGCAGCACAGAAGTGTCACCTGGGTCTTTCTGGGCTAAAATCAAGGTGTTAACAGGACTGAATTTCTGGAATCTCAGAGAAGAATCCATTTTCTTCCTTTTTCCAGTTTCTAGAAAGTGACCACTTTTGTTGGGTATCTTCTTTCAAAGCCAGCAACACTGGATCCCTCTGGCTTTCTTCTTCTGCCTCCCTCTTCCGCTTTTCAGGATCTTGTAATTACCTTGGATCTCTATCTGGATGAGCCAGGATAATCGCCCCGTATCAAGGTCTTTAACCTTAATCATATTGACAAAGTTTCTTTTGCTACGTAAAATAACAGATTCACAGAATGTGGACACTATTCTGCCTACATATTCCATAGGTATTTTTTATAACTATGTGGAGCTAACCACCTAATAAAGAAAATAGGGTATGGGGTAAATACATTAGTACTACTTAATTTTTATAACTATTCCATATGAAAAATTACTTCAAATTAATATATGCACATAGTTATAAAAATTAGGCTGAAAAGTTCTTCATCATGTCCTCTCATTTAATTAATGATTTTGCTAGTGCTATGTTTGATGGTGTCCCCTACAGTTCAGGTGCTGGAAATTTAATCCCCGAGGCAACAGTGTTGCCAGGTGGGACTTTACATGATTAGTTCATGAGGCCTCTTGCATCATGAATGTATTAATGCCATTATGGTGGGAGTGGTTTGGTTATCTTCAGAGTGGCTTCCTGATGGAATGGGCAAGTCTGGCCCCTTCTCTTGCTCTCTCTTCCATGGCCTCCTGCTGCTCTGCCTTCTGCCAATAGATGATGCAGTAAAAGGCTCTCTTTATCACATGCTTCAACCACAGAATGCTCAGACTCAAAAACTGTGAGCCAAATAAACTTCTATTATTATAAATTATCCAGCCTCGGGTCCTGGAGGCTGTGGCAGCAGCAGAAAGTGGCCTAAGACAGCTGTTTTTGTAGAAAATTCTAAAGTTGAATAAAAAGCTTCCCATAGAACTTTGAAGACACTGCTCTTTGGTGTTGTTAATAAAACAGACAAGAAAGAACAGGATGTTTCTGATTCTAATTCCTGCGCATGCATTCTGCTTTTTCTAGACTTCTCTGGAATTTTTTTACAAACATTTAGCCCTTGGAGCTCTGAAGTATCATAATAATGTGCCCTGGTATGGTTTTAAATTCATCCTGCTTGAGGGTGATGCCTGTGGCTCAAGGAGTAGGGTGCCAGTCCCATATGCCAGAGGTGGTGGGTTCAAACCCAGCCCTGGCCAAAAAAAAAAAAAAAAAAAAAAAATTCATCCTGCTTGAGAGCAGGTGGGACTACTATACTAAACTAGAGGTAGATACCTCTTTTTTTTTTTTTTTTTTTTTTGGCCAGGGCTGGGTTTGAACCCGCCACCTCCAGCATATGGGACTGGTGCCCTACTCCTTGAGCCACAGGCACCACTCGGTAGATACCTCTTTTGATCTTGAAATAATTTTCTTATTTTAGTTCTTTGTTAATTCTCTCTTCTCTCTTAAGAATTCCTAATGACTAGACCTAGGATGGATTCTTAATTCCATATTTTTTTCTTCTTTTTAAAAATCAATTTATTAAAACAGTTGACTTAAGCATCTGTAATGGTAACTTCAACCTCAACTCTTGGCTCAATACTGGTGGAGGTAATCTACTTAGCAGTCTCAGAAGGACTGTGTGAGTCAGTGACTTGCTTGTGGATTCTCATCTGAAAGCGATCTCGAGTCTTAGAACCTTCACCACGAGGAATTTTTCTTGTACTGATTCTCAAACTCTTGGTGGGCATCCAAACTGGTCCTTTCATTTTGAGACTTTCTTTTTTTTTTTTTGCTTTGCTTTTGTTTTTACCCTCTTAAAAAGTACCTAAACTTTATCTTTCAAACTGGCAATTACTTTTTTGATTTGGTAAATGATTTACTTTCCAAAAGGATCCTCTTGTTTCCTGTTTTTTCTTTTTCCACAACTTCATATTCTTAGTCTTTGGGTGTAATGTTTTCTACTTAAGGACACTAATTAAATTTGTTCTTAAGATTCTTTTCTGCTTCCTGCATATTATCTCTATCTTTCTATTTACCTTGGTCTTGTTTTATAATGCAGCGGCCTTCATTCCATCATCTGGTGACCATTCATTGTCTGTTTATATCTAAGACTAAGGGAATTATAAAGTTGACAGTGTGCTCTGCTTGTGAAAGAGATCTGTGACCTGGAGGTTTGACATTACAGTTCGAAGGAAGTGAGCCTGTTGGCTTTTCTTTTGGCAAAGATCAGAAAGAGGAAGGCTTTCTTTCTTGACTCAGTGTGAAATGCCTGACTACAGGTTATCCTGCATGAGAAGATAGGAGTCTGACCTTTTCATCTGCAAGCCCCAGTGAATCTCCCTATTTTTAGTTCCACTTTCTCTCCTCCTTTACTCTACCTGCAGTCTCTGATCTGAAGCATCTTCAGATCTCTGTTGGGCAAGCTGTTTCTTACATCTAGGGTAGTAGTTCCTTTTTCTCTAATTCAGCTTCAGCAGACAACATTCTCTCTCAATTTCCAATTCCAGAAATTTGTTGAAGTGACTGTCTTGAAATATTTCTACTTCTTCCTTTAATTATTGTGTTTTTTAAAATTTTCTTTTTAGCTCAACTCACAGAAGCCTTTAATATTTGTGTTTTTATAATACTTACTAATACTTCATTATAGTCTTATTGATATCCACAGACCAAGAGATTGTGAATAAATTTACTCAATCCGCCATTTTGAATTGAAATCTTATACAAAGCTTGCTTGGAGGTGATGAAGAAAGTACCACGCCAGCTGGTCATGAATTGTTTATGATTCTATTTATTCCCACCCATTTCAATTATCTTGGATCCCTGTCTCTTAGGTTTTATGTGCAAAGAAGAGAAAGGGATGAGAATAATTATAAATGCCATCCTGATAAGGTTTATAATCATTTAAATTTGTGAATGTCACCTTGTTTTTTGTTTTAGCTATTTTACCCACTTCCGATCAAATCAGAAGTTTTTGAACACATCCAAAAATATAAAAATCTTCTCTGATTCAGACTCATTTGCTTTTTAGGACTTTTTTTCCCTAAAAAAAAAAAAACTGAGAATTTTGGTCATATCTTCAAATCTGGGCTCTCAGTTATAGTAGTTTGATTAAGGAATGCCAATCATTATGGCATGGAATAGAAGATTTATTATAGGGATTAGACTTCATGTAACTGTGGGAGAATTTGAGTACAAATTCTCAAAGAAGTGATGGTTGGAGATCAGAAAAAAGTTGTGAAACATCATGAACAGGAACTGCGAAAGGTAGGGGACCCCACATCACTGTAGGTCAGCAGGACAGCTGCAGTTGGGAAAGAAACCTGGGCATGAAGTGTGGGAGACAAGCACGGATGAACCCATGAGACAAAACGTGACCTGAGGAAACAAACTGGAGCCCATGTGGGCAAAGTGAAACCCTGTTTGACACTCCCGGGATCTAACCTTGACAGCACGGGTGACGTGAAGATGAACTTGGTGCCTTCACGTGCTGTTTCTCAGCAGTCAGAGCCTTTGCAGGAGGTCAGGTGGGGACTGAAGGAGCTGTGGCCTGCAGTCAGGGACATGGTGCACTGGCTGTGAAAATGCCTGGGGTCCTGCACCAATTTAATGAGCAAAATGTCTGCTTTTCCCTCTTATCTTCTAAATTATATACAAAATTTCCAGTCTTCAGCTGGAAACGCCATAAGAAGGCAATTCTTGGGAACACAGGACCTGCCTGCTGAGCTGACAAAATACAAAAACCATTGTACTTTGGGAATACCATGTAAAAGGCATTTCTAAATCATTGAAACAAGAACCTCAGTTCTTTCAAACTGTGTAGAGACACGATCATAATTGTCAGGTGAATAAGTATTACTGAACACTTCTATGTGCGAGGCACTTTTCTAGGTAGAGGATAAAGGACAATTTGCTCTCACATAGTTTACAGTAAACAGGGACATGGAAGAAAACCCTAGGTACGTGAATGCCTTACACCCATTCAGAGGATGTTAATAGGTAGTCACACTGAGTATGCTTATTGAGTGAGCATTTCATATTCTCATGGAGCTTATATTCTAGAACCAGTATATATCTGTTGGATAAAGGAAGGGAAGGATGACGGGTAAATGTATGAGTTGATGTGGATGCAAAATAAAGATGTACTTAATGGTCTAAGGAAGACTCCCTAGTGGAGCTGAATTTTGAAGGGTCGATAGTAACTGATATAAAAGTGATGGAAAAGGAATAGCTTGGACAAATTCAGAGATACACACACACACACACACACACACACAAACACACACCCTGGTTAGTAAATCCAGGGAATTGTAGATTACTCATGAAAAAGAAGGAAGGGGTCAGAGGAAGCTGGTGAGGTAATCATGAATGAGATCATGAAGAGATCAATACGCCCTTGTTTATTGTGAAAACAATGAAAGTCACTGACAGGCCTTAAAAATGTTAAAGATATAGATGAATATACACTTAAAATTGAATATTTTGTTATTATAGAAAATATATAATTTGTTTATAATGCACTTTATGAGGTAAACACTTTAAATTGTTTTAACTCTTTCTTAGTCATTATTACAAATGAAATATTTATAATTTTGAATTTAAGTTTAGATATTATCTATTTACTTCCTAAGCTGATGACTTGTAGTTTTTGGAGTACTTCCACCTGCCATCCTTCCCCTATCCTCTCAATATAGTTATACCATTTTGTCAGTTAAATGACGAAACAGCATTTAAATGATTGTAGAGAGTTAGTTAACTTCCCTGGTTGGACATTAGTGGGGTGCAGAGCCAGAAATGCCGATATTTTGGATTTGTGTTTTGCAAGTACAGCCTTCCAACTCATCCCCATGTGTTTCACTTCTTCCTTCTACCATGACTGACAGTTCCTTCCCTGAGCTCTTAGGGATGCTGGGGAGGCAAAAAGATTCCCTCCTCCTTCTTCTTTTTTAAATCATCTCAAAAGTTTTATTAAAAGCATTTGACAAAATTAAATACTTTTCATAATTAAAAACTTAAAATGGTATGCATCTCAACACAATAAGGTCATGTACACAACCTCTCAGATACCATTATACTCAACAGTGAAACCGTTCCGGTGTTTCCCCTAGTGGAACAAGATAAGGGAGACTAATCTCACCAATTTATTCAATATAGTACTGAAAGACTGAGCCCAAGAAATTAGGTAACAGTAAAGGACATTCAAATCAGAGATGGAGAAGAAAAATTCTCCCTACTTGCACATGAGGGGGTCTTATATATTAAACCCCCCCCCAATGGTTATACCAAATAATAATAATAAAAAGGATTTCCTTCTTATCCAGAAACTATTTTGTTTACTGAAGTTTCTATTACATTCACTATTCCTTCTTTTAGTTTCCACTTTCCAAAATTATGTTAAAATCTCTCCTTGGCTTCTTTTCTCCTTTATCCATCTCATAGTGGGTTCATTCTTTGGAAGACAATCACTTGCTGTTATTTTTCCATGTGATTGTCAGAGAGGATATAATGACATATTTTGAAATCTGGATCTTTAAATACTAGTCTAGGTGTATTTCAGGAATTTTTTTCTGTTAACACAGTGGGAAGTGGATTGACAGGAGGTGAGATGGAGACCATGGTAGAAATCTAGTTGATAATTGGTTAGGGCCTGAACTAGGACTACCTTTTGTGGGGCGGAATGAAGGAAGTGGGGGATGAAACAGCTTCTAGTGAGGTGGGGGCCGTAAACTAGGTTCCTTTTCTCATTTGGGGGTGGGAAGAAAGGAGTCAAAATAATTTCTGAGCTCCTTCCCTCAGCATTTGGGAATGTTTCCTTCCTTAAAAAAAAAAGGCAGAAATACAATAAAAGAGTAGGATATTTTTAAAATCTTATTTTAGGGGAGATGAGTTAACTTTTGGGCATCTTGTGCTTGGTGTTTCTGCTGGATGTCCAGGTGCACACACTGTTGTGAAATTGAAGGTTGTGCCTAGAGAGTATGGAATTAGAATCCTAAGGTTTTGAAGTGAAAGAGTTCTGTGCTTGATAAGAATTAGATAACAGAGAGCAATTAAAAATCACTAGATTTTAGGGCATTAGGGAACTATAAATCTAGGATTTTTATCTATTTGATTTAACATTTGGATGTCCTTGGAAGTTTATAGGAGGATCATGGAATATTATGAATGATTGATCATATTATGAAATGTAGATGTGAAAACCAGCCAAGATGTTAAAACCATCTTGATCAATGGCAGTATAGGGAAGAGAATAGGTGTCTCAAAAGAGAGGTCTGTTTGACTTTATCAGAGGGTAGAGAAGAAATGATTCAAAACTGGAATGGGGTGCTAGGGGAATGCCATTTCTCTTCTAATAGATATTATATTTTGTCTTCTATTGGAGAGCTGAACTTTATGTGATTTTGGAGAAGTAATAAATTTTAGTGTCTAGCCTCTTCCATCAGTAGGGTGTTTATCATATTCCACGCTGGGCTGCTGGTACAGTATTCCCCACAGATAATGATTGAACCAAAGAACAGTTTTGTAACTCAAGCTATTTAGACTAGAGCCCTTTTTCATTGTACATGTACTCTTCAAGAAGAGGACAAAGGTGATGTTACTCTCAGGTTATCAGTTGCCATATTTCTTACTGTCTAGCTGCCTAGAACAGTGGTTCTCAACCTTCCTAATATTGTGATGTATTTCAGATTTTATTTCTGCTGGCCTAGAAGATTGCAAAAGAATCTTGAGAAAATTAATTCAAGCAGTGACAAGTGGAAATAGTTGCTGGAAGTTGGACAGATAATTATTGTATTTGTTTTTGTCTTTCAGAATACCTCTCTTTCTTCTCTCCAGTTGTGTGAATCTAAAAGAAATCTTTCAATAATATTTTTCTTAAGCTAGATTTGAATTTGAATCTCTATAACTATTACCAAACGACTATTAAATAATATATCTCTTTCTCCATCCTACTACCATGAACTTGGGTCACGTGAGTGCTAAAAGAACAAATAGCTTCTATTAGAGGACTACACAGAGAGATGTATCTTCCAAAAATGTAAAATTTTAGTTAAGAGAAGGAACTGTAGTGGGCTTGTTTACAATAAAATAGGGCTTGAGAGGTGGTGATGAAAGGGAATGGAAGAGTGAGAAGTGTGAGAACAAGGGTGACAAGAGAGAAAACTCCAAATATATATATTACTCTCTCTCTCTCTCTCTCTATATATATATATATGCATACATACATACATACATATATAGTAATCCCATCTTTCTCTGTGTGTGTATATATGCATATATGCATATATGTAATGTACAAAATGATCATTGTCATTTTTTCTATGTACATACACAATAAAAATGTAGTTCAGATTTTATTTAAAATACCACTTATAAAAGAGATCTAGAGTGGTCACGTTCACAGAGATAGAAAGTAGAATGTTGGTCACCAGGGTCTTGGGGAGGGAAAAATGTTAAATTGTTGTTTAATGAGTGTTGAGTTTCAGTTTTGTAAGATGAAAAAGTTTGGGAGATCTGTCGTATAATGATATGAATATAATACAACTGAACTGTATACTTTAAAATAGTTAAGGTGATAAATTTTATCCTATTTTTTAACACAAATTTTAAAAAATAATTATTTTGGCTAACAGAATTTATATAACACTATGAAGATTTAAAATATGGAGTGTACCTGGACATAAATAAAATAATCAATCTTAGGAAAAATACCAGTGACAAGATGTTATGTTTTCAGAGCAAGCAGAGTTTGTTACTGAATATCAAGTTGTAGGTTTCGTTTTTGCCTCAGAAAGCTAAAGTCTAAATTAGAGATGGAGATAGATCAACAGTCAGGACGGAGACTAGAGAGAAAATATCCATAAGTGACTGAGGCTTAAACAGTATAGAACAGGGAACTGGAAACAAAGAAGTTGGACCCGTTCTGGAATTTCAATGAAGGGGAAAGGAATAAATGATTAAATGGATTTTATTTATATATTTATTTATTTTATTTATTATTAAATCATAGCTGTGTACATTAATGCAATCATGGAGCACCATACACTGGTTTTACATACCATTTGACATGTTTTCATCACACTGGTTAACATAGCCTTCCTGGCATTTTCTTAGTTATTGTGTTAAGACATTTATATTCTATATTTAGTAAGTTTCACATGTACCCTTGTAAGATGCAACATAGGTGTGATCCCACCAATCACCCTCCCTCCGCACATCCTCTCCCCTCCCCTCTCTCTGCCCCTTCCTCATATTCTTAGGTTATAACTGGGTTATAGTTTTCATATGAAAGCCATAAATTAGTTTCATAGTAGGGCTGAGTACATTGGATACTTTTTCTTCCATTCTTGAGATACTTTACTAAGAAGAATATGTTCCAGCTCCATACATGTAAACATGCAAGAGGTAAAGTCTCCATCTTTCTTTAAGGCTGCAGAATATTCCATGGTGTACATGTACCACAATTTATTCCTCCATTCATGGATCAATGGGCACTTGGGCTTTTTCCATGACTTAGCAATTATGAATTGGGCTGCAATAAACATTCTGGTACAAATATCTTTGTTATAATGTGATTTTTGGTCTTCTGGGTATATACCAGTAGAGGAATTATAGGATCGAATGGCAGGTCTATTTTTAGATCTCTAAGTGTTCTCCAAACATCTTTCCAAAAGGAATGTATTAATTTGCATTCCCAAAGCTTCTGCACAGCCTAGAACACAGTAAGTAAAGCAAGCAGACAGCCATCAGAATGGGAGAAGATATTTGCAGGTTATGTCTCCAACAAAGGTTTAATAACTAGAATCCACAGAGAACTCAAACATATTAGCAAGAAAAGAACAAGTGATCCCATCTCAGGCTGAGCAAGGGACTTGAAGAGAAACTTCTCTGAAGAAGACAGGCACACAGCCTACAGACATATGAAAAAATGCTCATCATATTTAATCATCAGAGAAATGCAAATCAACACTGCTTTGAGATATTATCTAACTCCAGTAAGATTAGCCCATATCACAAAATCCCAAGACCAGAGATGTTGGCGTGTATATAAATGGATTTTTTAAAAAGAAGCTCTTGAACAGAGAATGATGCATCTTTAGTATAATTCTCTCTGATGGAGAGGCTCCTTAGCAAAGCCTAAGATGAATTTTTTGACGTCCTGGATATGAAGGGGACTGATTGCATTTTTGCTCAAGACCAGACAATATATATGTATTTTACTTATACCGTTGTAATAGGCTTCAAGAAATTGCTAGATTTTATGAGGTGGATTTACTACCAAAGGTCCTTCTTCATATTTTACTAGGTTCTTGACTTGCCTTGAACTGCCTTTGATTTGTTCAAGGTCACATAGTTGATGGATGGCATAGTTCAATCCCAAGTCTTGTTTGTTTGTTTTTAGTATTTTTCCCAAGTAAGAGTTTGGCTATCTGCCACGTTGGAATAACTAGAAGCCATTGTCTGTTCATTTTCCCTCATTAACAGCAACAGTAGCAGCAGCAGCAGTATTGTAACATTGTTATTAACATTTGTCAGCAAATGGTACAGGGGTTATTATCAGAGCTATAAGTAAACTTACCCAAAATTACATAATACTCCATCTTTTAACTTGCATATTTTCTTCTATTACAAGAAAGCATTTTATGAGGGGAATGACACTGATCAAAATGATGAGTGTGGAATATAGCATCAATAAATTGTCCCCCAAATCCTCACAAATGTGTGTCCCAATTTCACCCAGTTTTAAATGTAATCTTACTCTATATGTTATTTGATTTTTGGAAAATATGCCTTATGTTACTGAACTGTTAGATTACGAGTAGGCATGAGTAGGCTGAGTAATAATATAGACTTTCCAACAGAATGGTCACAAATGACCATTTTGAGCAAGAGACCAAATATTCTTTCTGCCCTTTTTATCTCTTTCCTGACACTTATTATCTTCTCCTCCTAAGAACCCACATTGTTTGAGTTTGAGGTAGAGTAGAAATATCATTCCAATTTTTAGGTTGACTCTAAATTAACCTAACAGATAACGTGATCATGTAGTTTTTCACTTAAATTAGGACATTTGAGAGAAATTGGGGTACTATTTTTTTATTTCAAAATATTAAGAGAATAAGAATGGTTTGGATCACATGAATCACTTTTGTAATGCATATATCATGGCTGTAAGTATACTCATCACACAAATAGTATTCACTGTACCAATAGGTACAGCTTTTGGCCTATCCTGTCCTCCCTCCATCCCTGTTTGATTTCCACTGAGTTTTACTTCCCTTTGTGAACATATGTGCTCATTGGTTAGTTTCAATTTAATACAGAGTACATGTGGTGTTTATTTTTCCATTCTTTAGATAATTCATTTGGGATAATGGTCTCTAGTTTCATCCAAATTGTTCCAAAAGGCATTGATTCACTCTTTTATGGCAGAATAGTACTCCATAGTATACACAAGTCACATTTTGTTAATTGACCGGTGAATTCATGGGCACTTAGATTTATTCCACATATTTGCAACTGTGAGTTGTGCTGCAATAAACATTCAAGAGCAGGTGCCCTTTTGATAAAATGACTTCTTTCCCTTTAGGTAGATAGCCAGTAGTGGCATTTCTGGATTGAATAGTAGGTCTATTTTCAGTTCTCGGAGAAATTTTCACACAATTTTCCATAGAGATTGTGCTTCCCACCAACAGTGTGTAAACATTCCTTTCTCTCTGCATCCACACCAGTTTCTATAGTTTTTTGGTCTTTTTAATAATAGCCATTCTATCTGGGGTAAGGTGACATCTCATCATGGTTTTAATTTGTATTTCCCTGATGACTAGTGACATTGAGCTTATCTTCATATGTTTATTGACCATTGTCTACCTTTTTTGGAAAAGCTTCTGTTCATATTTTTACCCAGTTTATAATGGTTTTTTTTTTGTTTTCTTCTTGGTGATTTGTTTGGGTTATTTGTAGATTCTGGATATTGGCCCTTTATCAGATATATAATTTGCCAATATTTTCTCCCATTTTACAGGTTACCTATTTGCTCTGCTGATTATTTCCTAGCTATGCAGCAGCTTTTTAATTTAATCAAGTCACATTCATTTATTTTTTTTGTTGCTGAAATTGCTCTTGGGGTGTTAGTAATAAATTCTTTGCCTAGACCAATGTCTACAAGTTTTTCCTATATTTTCTTCTAGAATTTTTATGGTTTTGTGCCTTATATTTAAATCTTTTATCCATCTTGAATTAGTTTTTCTGAGTGGTAAGAGACATGGCTTCTGTAGCTATCCAGTTTTCCTTGCACCATTTATTGAACAGGGCTTCTTTTCCCCAGGGCACACTGTTGTCTACTTTTGTTGAAGATCCATTGCCTTGTATGGGCATGGTTCTATATCTGGATTCTCTGTTGTGCTCCATTGGTCTATATAGAGATAACACATTATTTTGGCTACTACAGTTTCTTTCTCTTGCCTAATTTCTCTAGCTTAAGACTTCTAGCACTATGTTGAATAGAAGTGGTGACACTGGGCACCCTTGTCTTGTTCCAGTTCTTAGAGGAAATGCTTTCATCTTTCCCCCATTCAGTATGATGTTGGCTATGGGTTTGTCATCTATGGTGTTTATAATTTTGATATACGTTCCTTCTATACCTACTTTGTTGGAGGTATGTATCATGGTGCTGAATTTTGTAGAATACTTTCTGCATTTATTAACACAATCATATTGTCTTTGTTTGCTTCTATTTATGTGGTGAATAACATTTATTGATTTATGTATGTTGAACCATGCTTGCATCCATGGGATGAAGCTCACTTGGTCATAGTGGGTCATTTTTTTATGTGGTGTTGAGTTTGGTTTGCTTGTAATTTAGCAAGGATTTTTGCATGTGTACTCATAAAAGATATTCATCTGGAGTTTTCCTTTCTTGTGTCCTTTTCTGTTTTCAGTATCTAGGTGATACTGGCTTCATAGACTGCCTTCTTGATGTTATGAAATAATATCTGCAGTATGGGTTTCAGCTCTTCTTTGTAGGCCTGGTAAAATTCATCTGTGAATCCATGTGGTCTGGGGCTTTCTATTTTTGGAATATTTTCTATTACTGCTTTGATTTTGCTGTTTGTTTTATTCTGTTCAGAAGTTCTATTTCTTCCTGAGTCTTGAGAAGGTTTGTGTTTCCAAGAATTTGTCCATTTTTTCATAGTATTCACAGAGATGTTTTGTATTTCTAGGGTATGAGTTGTGGTATCTCTTTTTTCATTTATGATTGAGGTTATTTTGGTCTTCTCTTTTCTATTTTTGGTTAATCTAGCAAAAAGTTAATCAATTTTGTTTATCTTTTCAAAGAATCAACTTTTTCTTTTAGTGATCCTTCTTATTGATTTTTTGTTTTTCCTTTTGTTTAGTTCTTCTCTGACCTTGGTTATTTCTTTTTTTTTTTTTCTACTGGATTTGGGTTTGAGTTGCTCTTCCTATTTTTATCCCTTGATACATGTCATTATATTGTTGATTTATGATTTTTCTGTCTTTTTTGATGTAGGCATTTAAGGCTATGAGTTTTCCACTTAGAATTGCTATTTTGTCTGAATCACATAGATTTTGATAGCTTGTGTCCCTTTGTCATTCAGTTCAAGGAATCTTACGATTTCCATCTTCATTCCAGTATTGATCCAATAATCATTCAGCAGCAGATTATTTAATTTCTATGACTTTGTATAGAATTGAGTGTTGATATCAATTCTAGTTTTATACCACTGGGGTCTGAGAAGGTACATGGCATTTCTATGTTTTTAATTTGTTGAGACATGTTTTGTGACTTACGATATGGTCAGTCTTGGACAATGTTCTACGTACTGATGAGAAAAACTTATATTTAGTAGTTGGGGGTAAAATAGTCTATAAATGTCTGCAAATCCTCCCTTTTTTAGAGTCCCATTTAAGTCCAGTGTTTATTTATTTATTTTCTGCCTGAATGATCTGTCCAGCTCTGTCAGTGAGATGAAGTCCCCAGAAATTATGATGTTGTTGTTTATCTGTTTGCTTAGATCTAGTTGCATTTGCTTTATGAATCTGGGTGCTCCTGTATTAGGTGCATAAAAATTTAGGATTGTTATGTCTTCTTGTTGAATTTCTTGATATTGAGGCACCATTAAAATTGCACTGTGATAACATAAACAGGGATTACACTGGACAAATTGAAATATATGGTCACTCTATTTATACAGAAGGATAAGGTTCATTCCATCTCTGAAACAAACTTCTTAGATCAAATCTAATAATCTATAAAAAATAAAACAAAATAATCTGATAATGTTCAACATTCTAAGAGGGAAACTATTCAAATATTTGGCCCTGGATCTGTGAACTCAATTGTGAGTATTTTAGAGCCACCATCACTTCATGGAGAGCTCAGTGAAGTTATAGTGAAGATGATTAGGTAAAGTTTTCAAATGTATGTTTTAGATGAGCATGTAGATGTTTATTAAATATTATTATTCTATTTTTGTATTGAAAATAGAGAAAATAATTTAGAAATATGTGGTAGCATACATAAACAAGCAATACTTCTGATTCTGGTATGGATTTATATCAGAAAATCTGGACATTATCACTAAACTTTATGCTTATTATATTTACCTGAAAAATCAGTTTTTCAAATATCATTCAGAAATCAAATTACATCAGAATTATCCTTGGAAATGATAATCTAGACATTATTTTTGCTTTTGAACCTACAGAGAGAATAAATTCAGTTTTGTTAATAATTCCTGACTTTAATCTTTTGAAATAGGAGATCAAATATTTTCAATATATTATAATGTACCATATATTTTATCCACTATGGTGCCAGAAGAATTATACTTTAATCTTCAGGACCTAATTTGATATTTTAATTTAGGGCATCCTTGGTTGGTATGCAGAGAAGAAAGTCTTTCTGGGATCAAAAAGTCTGCCCAGGATCAGGATCAAATAAAACTTTTGGCTTTATTTTATTTTATAGACATACCAAAAAATTTGTGGGAAGAGATTTTTCTATTTAGTATAAAATTATAACACCTTGCTAATATGCTGAACCCTTTGTGACAGAATTCTGAATTGGGATTATGTAGAAAATGCTTCTAAGTACTCTAAGTAGTGGTCACAAAATTTCTGCATTAATTTCATGCCCTTAAGAATTACTGATTCTACAATGATGAATTTAATGACTTTTGATTTAATGTGTGTGTGTGTCTTTATATACATGGTTATAAAAAAAACTTTATATACTTTGTCTATGAATAGCAAGTTAGGAATAAAAAACTAGAAGGTAGGCAGAAAGAGCAAATAATTAAGGAGACAGACCTAATCTATATATGTTCTTAATGATATATATTCTTGATGAAGAGTCTGTTCAGCAAGGATAGTTTAAATGATATCCATTAGCCACTGTTTAATAGTGTAAGATGTGATTTCTTTTAGGAAGAATTCTGTACAAAAATTATATATGAATTTTAAAAGTTGCTGGTATTTGAAGTGGTAGATTTTATTTTTTGGTGAAATTCACAGACATTGAATACCTTTCTTCCTATTTTTATAATATGTGAAAGATAATATTAAATTCTGCATGTTATATGATTAATGAATATATAAATACCCCTTTGGTGTAATTCACCCCCACAGCAGGCCTTTCTGTACTTGAAACTTTAAGGCTGTGAACCTGGTGAGAGAATGGGAAAAGATGGGATAATTCTGATTCTGTTGCCCCAGTTTTATAAAACTGCTCTCCGTTGTGGCTTATTTCATGTGCTTTGTCATGTCATTCTGTATTATAAGTGCTGTTCCAACCTTAAGTCCAAGTCCATTTCCTCAGGAAGTTGATGTGGTTGGACTGCAGAGCAGCTGCAGGTGTGAGGAGGGCCTGCTGGGCTGGCTGTTAAAAGGCTGAGGGTCTGATGATTCCTCTGTATCTCAGTTAAGAAAACAATACAGTCTCCAGGAACAAAGAAAACAAACTGTTTTGTAAGAAGTAACACATTACTCTGCTATCCTCCCTATTGACTAATTGGTGTATTGTTGAAACTGAGTTTATTAAAAAAGTTAATCTTTGAGATCATGGAAGAGGTAAAGACACTAATGAAATAACTCCAGCCTGGGGCTTACACTGCCAGCATTCTCTACATTATGATGAACATGTTGCACTTGAAAAATTCCTTTTCCCACCCAAATTATGAATGAACCATTGAGTTGTTGATATCACCTCTGAGTCATTTTGCTAGCTTGGAAATATGTTCTATGGAGTTGTTTACATTCTCTCTGTTCATTTCTTTTGAAGATATAAGCAAGCTGGATTAGGTCGGAAGGAGCCAGTGGCCAAGGATTTCTTTCCCTCTGCTGAAGCTAAAATAGGGTCACTCCTGGCTTTTACTGAGACTGGGATCTTAACAACAGATTTTCCTGGCCAGGTGATTGTGGTTAGTGAGCAATATTTACAACTACAAGGAAATTTCTCATTTCAGGCACGTCAAGACCTATATGTAAAATAAGCACCAGACCTTAATTTCTGATGTAGAAATTGTGGTAATTCACTGATGTTAACCCAAGCTCTTAGCACTTATTTCATGTTTTAGGTCACAAAGCAGGTGCTGTGAACCTCCCATGTGTCCTGAGTGAGACTCTTGCCATCATTTGTCTTTTATCTGCAGGACATACCAAAGGGGAGTGATGGGGAGGAACTTGTAAGGATATAAAACAGAATATTCTTCTCTGATCTGAATCATAATATAGTTGGGGGGAGATAAACTTAAGGATTTGTTGGGAGACCTGTTTTCAAATGCCATACCCATGACTCAAGTGTCTGTCATATGATAAAGTATTGCTTTGTAGATAATTTTTTTTTATGGTAGAATATACTATTCTAATAATAACCTCCTTCTCACTTGCTTTAATTTGATTATGATTATGAAGAAGAAAAGAGTATAGTATGATTAGTATGATGGGAATTTCACACATCGTATCTCACCATGACACAACTAATTCTTCAGTGACTTAACATTATATAACTCTGCCTGAAATGTCCTGTCCCCCAACCACCCATCTAGAAAAAAATACATCTACTTATCCTTCAACACAGACATCAAGTGTCACTTCCATTGTAAAGCCTGTCCTCTCAACCAATAGCTCCCCTCCCCAACCCAGCAGAACTTTGCTACCTTTCTTAGCACTTTATAGCACATGGTGCTGCCAGTGTGATGCTTATCACATTGTATTTTAGGTACATTTCTCCATCTTACTAGAGGATAAGCTGCTTTATTTATTTGTGTATCACAGGGCTTTGTGAGATATCTGGTGTTTAGTAATGCCTAGTAGATGTTGGTGGCAGAAATAGAACTGGTGCTTTGTCAAATCCTCTTAACCCCACACCAAGTTACTGTATTTCTGAGATAAAAACCAACCAAACACGATGTCTTATTTCTTTTCTCAAACTGTATCCATGAATCATTTTGATAGAACAGTGGGATAACTATAGTTTACAATAATCTATTGTGTATTTGAAAATAGCTAGAAGAGAATAATTCAAATGTTTCTAGTGTGAGGAAAAGATAAATATTTAAACTAATGGACATTATCATTTCACTGATTTGATCTTTAAAAATTATATTGCTGTATTAAATTATCACAGGTACCCCCCAAATGTGTGCTTGTATTGTGTATCAATAAAAGAAAAAAATAAAAAAAGTCAGACAAGTGATAAAAACACCCCAAATACCCAATAAAACAAAAACCAAACAATAGGCTCGGTGTCTGTAGCTCAGTGGTTGGGGCACCGGCCACATGCACCAGGGCTGGCAGGTTCGAACCCAGCCTGGGCCTGCTAAACAACAATGACAACTACAATAACAGCAACAACAAAAATGCCTGGAGTTGTGATGGGCACCTGTAGTCTCGGCTACTTGGGAGGTTGAGGCAAGAGAATCTCTTAAGCTCAAGAGTTTGAGGTTGCTGTGAACTGTGGCACTCTACTAAGGGCAACATAGTGAGACTCTGTCTCAAAAAAACAAAAACAAACAAACAAAAAACCCAAACAAATAATTATTGTCCTCCTACTCACCTAATCTAAATCCTTAAATTAAGCCTGGTTATGGATGAGTAGAGGATGCATGGAGTGAGATGGGATTAGAATGTGGTTCTGAGTTTATTTTCCGATTGACTATTTCCCAGACTTCAGGGTAAGACCTTAAGTCATGGACACTTGTGCCATGGGTACCATGTAAACTTTAAAAGAAAAAAAAAAAACCAACAGGAGTTTCAAGTGAAAGGCATGAGCTGTTGTTGAGACATCCTGGATACGTGAAATGCATATTGAAGGTATTTAACCTGTTTTAAAACCCTGACTAAAAGACCCAGAAGGAATTTCTCTCTTTTTGTGTGTGTGTACAACTGTCTTTGCAATGTTATGTCTTCCCTTTCTTCCCTTCTACCTTTTCTTCCTCTTGGACTCCCCTGTTTCTCCTTCCTCTCCTCTTCCTCCTTCTCCTGACCTTTCTCTTATTCTTTCTCCTTCTTTTCTTCTTCCTCTCCTTTCTTGCCCCTCCCTCCCTCCCTCCCTCTCTCCCTCCCTTCCTTCCTTCCTACCTTCCCTCCTTCCCCCCCCCTTCCTGTTTGGGATTCACTGAGGGTGCGAACACTTAGATTGCACTGATTGTATGTGTTAGGTACAGTCCCTCTTATAATTGTGTCCCACCCCAAGAGGTGTGCCATAAACCTTAAGTCATGGACAAGAAGCTTCCCTCCATCCCCCTCTCTACTCCCCTGTCCCTGCTTCTTTGTTCCCTTGCCTCCCTCCTTGAATTGATTTGAGTTTTTCTCCTGGGTGGGTGTGTATTAGATCATCTACTGCCTTCAAATTGAATTGAGTACACTGGATTCTTGCTTCTCCATTCTTGTGATGCTTTACTAAGAAGAATGTGTTCCAACTCCATCCATGTTAATTCAAAAGATGTAAAGTCTCCATATTTTTTAATGGCTGAATAGTATTATGTCTATTTTCTATGTTCTCTTTTACTTCCTTTTTATTTCTAGGGGTTTATTTTTAAGGTCTTCGCAATGGTGATGGCAAGTCAGGAAATCAAATGAGGAAATGATAAGGGAGAAATTAGTGTAATCTAGACCATAGAAAGAAAATATTTTCACTGGTTTTATTTTACAATGCATTTATTTATCTTAGCTAGGTAATATAATCCACAAGGTTCAAAATCCAAAACTAGAAAAGAAATTATAGAGTATATATAGAAAATATAGAGAAATATATATGTCTATCCCCTGCCCACTTGGTATCCTCTGGACAGCAAGGCAAGATCAAGATTCTTCTGTGTATTTCCAGAGATATTTTATTCGTATGTATAAATAAACATATACATAGATACCTTTCTCTCCTTTTTTATGTAAAGTACGTATTTTACAGCCTAATTCCACCTTAATTGTCTGCACATTACTTATTTTTCTTTAATGGGCATGTTAGTAGTCTCCATGTGGAGGTTTTCTCCCAGTTTCTTGGTTATTTTGAAGAGAAAAGAATTTCAGAACACGCCACCTAAGCCAAGCCAGCAATAGCTTTTTTAATTGAAAGTGAAGGTGAACTCTCAGGAGAAAGGGACTGGGTAGCTTCTAAAAGAGCAGCTTTACTAGAAGGAAGTGGCTTTTGGTCTTTTTTGTTTGCTTGTTGCTTTTGATCTTTTGAAAACTTACTAATTGAGGGCAGAAATATTCAAGGTTAAGGAGTCGGTGTTTACCAAAATTTGCGTAGTAATTCCTAGATTTGGGTTCCCTCCCATTTTTATCCTTCATATGGTTGTCTTAGAACATGGAGATTTCAAGAGAGGAGAAATTTTAAAACTTCAACATAAATGATATTCTAATTTGCCCAAGTTTATGTAAGGCAACAGAGACAGCCAACAAGGTGGTTGAAGCTGGTTCCTGCCTGTGATTATCAACCCTCTACTTAGTTTCTGCTTGAGCCATCCACTTTAATCCTTGCCTCCAATAGCCCAGCCTCTGCATCTGGTCTGAGTTCTGTCCCTCACAGAGAGACACCAAACACCGCCCTACTCTAACAGCTGGAAGATATTTCACTAAATGTATTTATTGTCATAAATTTAATCGTTTACTTATCAATATTATTTCCAATATTGTGTTGTTAAAACTTATGTTAAATAAATTACCTTGTACATGTATCATTTTACACGTGGTTAAACATTTCTGCATTCATAGATGACAAATGTATAGGTCAAAGGGAAAGTGTGTTAGTGATTTTGATGGGTATTGCCACATTACCCTTTGTTCCTCCACACCTCACAAATAGTAGATTTTTAAACTTTTTCATAATTAATAGGGATTCTTTGAAGTATGAGTATAGTTTTTTGTCTATTAAATATTTCATTATCCAGCTACTGAGACAAAAAAGCCTTATGGTGTACTTTTATAATATTTATTACATTTTAACAAAGCCCATGAATGAAAGAACTGGATCTATGTTGGGGACCGTGTCCAAAGAACTGGTTGAAAAGCAAAAAAGATAGTATTAAACTAGGTATTTTGTTTACATAATAGTGCACTACTGATTAGAAAGTTTTATTTTATTGACTTTTGTAGAATTATTAGTTTATACTGAAGTTCTTTATAGTATTCCAGGAATAAAATAATGTTTTATACAAGCTTGTTTTCATGTCACTTTCTGTTTAATTCAGCAAACATTAGCTACCTAAAATTTACTAAACGCTATAAGGTTTGGAGATTCAAAGACAAATATGAGAGTTCTCAAAATTAGTGTCTCACAATTTAATAAATGACATTTAAACAGACTTTAAAAACTCATTTTATTTGGCAGTATTGCAAGCCTTGCTTGTATTTTTCAAGATGACTATTAAGGAAATCAGTATCATAAGGAAATGAAGAAAACATCAACCAGAAAACCATCTTTTTGTTTCAATCAACCAATTGACAATTATTCACAATCTTCTCTCCGGCATTGATGCAAATTGAATCAGCTCTTTCAATAGAACAACACGAAATGTTAACTATACAGCTCTCCACTCCTTTTGACCTGGTAATTGCTACAATTAGGCAAATTTTTTATAATTTAGAAATAGCCAGTTGATTTAGCCTTGTGAAAGAAATTATCTACTTTATCTTTTTTTAGATGAAGCAACAAGTTGAAATCAGTGTTTTTAACTTCCATGTTTTGTCTTTGTATTGATCCTGCCCTTGTTGTGCCCCTGCATTGATTAAATGCAATAAATAAATTAATATTTATCATATGGTAAGATTATAAACAAAATCCATAGACAATTTAAATTTATATATTAATGTAAGTTGCATGATATTGGTCAACTTAATGAACTTTTTTGGAAACGTCTTCCTCTTGATTAGATAACAGATCTTAGCTTCTTATTCAATGACCTATTTCAAAATCGGCATCAATTTTGTTTCAACAATTACACTTAAAATAGAAATTATAATTTCGTGATTTTGTTTGTCTGCCATCACTAATGTCTTGCAAGTTTGATTTGAATATTGTGATCTACGTCAGCCTTCTTATTTCATAATTAATTCAAACATTGAACAAATAATAATTAGAACCTATTATATGTCAAAATAATATCTGGATATTGAGATAATAGCTGGATTCTGGGATATAGAGCTTTAATTATATTAAGGAAGACAAAAGAAACAACAAAATAAGATAATTACAGATTTGGGTAACTATTATAAAAGAAATAGCTAAGAGATGAGAGAATAAGTACCCAAGAAAGCCACAAAGATGTCAGAGAAGGCCTCTGAGAAGTTCACGGTTGTTCACAAACCAGGAGTGTGAGAATGAATGAGTTCTATAATGAAATAATAATTACTGGGAAGAGCAGTTTAATTAGAGTCAATAAATATTAAGGCAGGCAGGAAAAAGAGCCTGGGTTTTCTTTGGGGAAAAAGAAGAAAGTAAACGATATATGTAATGACACACAACTAGTTAGTGTTAAAAGTCATGCCTTACTATGTAATGTCTAAAGTATCTGATAGATTGTAGAAGGAATTTGTCATTCATTCACTTCTTTAACATCTTCCACTGAAAATACAAAAATCAGAACAGCAAAATCGCCTGCTTGACATCTGGTATTTTCAATAGTTAAATTAATTTTTTCAGCTTATATTTTTATTATTTGCTTGATATTGAAACATTTCCTTCCCAAAGAATAAGACACAAAATAAAATATTTGGCTTTTGAAGAGCATTTTTTCCTGGTACTAAGAAGACTCCAATTGCCAATACGTCATCAACTCTTACTTTGAAAAAGATTAATGCATAAATCTGGCATTCCACTAGGTATTTTGCTTTTCTTGGCTTCAGCTAAATCAAAGTTGAACCAATTGAAAATCTAATTGAATCTGAGCCAGTCTGGACCAATCAGATTTTTTTCCCCCTGGGAATCTGGAGTAAGAAAGCTGGAAGACCAAGCCCATTGCAATAAGGATGGAAGATTAAACTGAAAGATTTAATAGAGTAGGGTCAGAGTCATGGCATGGCGAAGAAATGATCTAGCTGAAATTTTTTTGGTTAGCAGAAAAATGACATAAAGCAAGGAAAGTTAGTTTATGGAAAGAAGCATGAAAATGGAGCAAATATGCAGAGAAGCAGACTGAGACCACAAGGCTCATTGGGAAAGAAAGTCGTGTTTTTCCAGATCCCAAGTTTTATGTGCAGAATCACTTTTAAACTTTTAGGCAAATCCTGCCCTATTCACTTTAAAGCACAAAATAACACAGGAAAATCAATTTACTAAAGAGCACCTGGGTCCCTCTGTCATTAGAAAGTTAGTACTCTACACTGGCACAGAAAGACCCCAGAGTTTGAACATCCATTTCTGTGACTCCCGTGATTCAATCCAGAGAAAAATGCTTCTCCAGTTCTCCTGCTTTATGTTCTTGAAACAAAAAGCAGCTGGGTCCAGTTGAGGTTGTGCTTTTTATTTTTTTATGTCAGAGGCAGGGATTGCTTCAGAGTTCAGGATGGGTTTGTATAAGTAGAAGCTCTTGGATAAGAGAAAAGATGAACACACTAGTCTAATGTTTTCTCTCAGACAGCATGAGTGCAAGGGATTATTGCACAATAAAATGCAATTTCCACTGGTTGCAGGTTATGTATTTTCTTGCTTTTCTTCAATAATTCAATTTATGATTCCAGAGGTATCCGCAAATTAGTATAGTATTTGGAAACATTGTGCGTAGTAGTGAAGGTTAATTTTGCAATATTAAATAATTCATATTATTTATAAATATATAAAAGGTGAGTTATAACATGCAAGGTACTGGTTCTTTACACAACTGAGAGGTGCTAGGTAATTTTTTCAGGGAAGATAAAAATAGAAACAAATTTTATGGATTGATATAAAATCAACACATTTTATACTATTTTCTGTGAAATGATAGATTTCATGTGCAATCTCATTAAATTTTAGATTCTCGTAAATAAATTTCTTGTTTCATTTCTTATTAACATGTCCTATTGCCACTGCCTCATAAGAATAAAATGTATCCAAATTGAAATATATGAATAAATTATTTAATAACAATGACAACAGTGACTTAAGAGTGGTTGTCTAATTTGGCATTACTGCTGACAAAACACGAATTTAATTAACTTTTTTATTATAACCACTTTAGTTTTGCTAAAATGAAAACAGGACTTAATTGTACAGAATAAAATGTTACTTAAGCTTCTGTATGTCGGTCATACAAACATGGATAAGCAAAATATTCAGATATTTAGAGTGATAATTAAACTTTTTATAAATGACAGTTGATCAACTTTTAGTCATCATAAACCATAGTTTTAGATTTAAAAAAATTGTTGCTATCAAGTTTGTCAAGTAGGGGGATCCAATATTTAATTGGTCATGTGGTCTGCTAGTCTCCATGATACTTTTGTGCCATGCACCACAGATATCAGGGTGGGTCTGTTTCTGTGACTGATTTTCTTTGCTTACTAGTTGAAATACCTGTTGTGTTATTTCCGTTAGATTTCTATTGTAACCTTTTAGCAATAACCCATTCTTTTAAATTGATTTGGGATAACTTTAGTCGATTTCTATTTTTTGAACTGAAGAATCTTCCCTAAGAAAATAGTGGAGACACATATCATTTCCCATGTGGATGAAAAATACATGGATTCTTGTTTTACTTAAAAATTATGGAAACCATAACTTACCAAATTCTGATTATTTATACTGATCTTTTTTATCAGTGATAATCAGAATATTTGAATGTGCCTGATGATCCTATCACGTTTGTCAATACTTCTGTCTCTGAAGTTTTTGACTGGTTTTGAGTATACTATAGGAATGGAAAAAGTACAGCAAGAAATTATTTTATTTTGATGGATAAGACTTGTAGTTCTGGCCTCATGAATTAGACTCTGCCATTGTAATAGAAGAAAACATAATCGGCTTGCAATATTAACTATATTAAGGATAAAAGTGATGCTAATGATATTTGACTAGCACACTAGATCAAAAATTAAACATTAATAGAAGACAACTTCATGTAAAATATTAATGTTATTAAAAAGGGAAATTTTAGGCTTGGCACCTGTAGCTCAGCCACATACACCAGGGCTGGAGGATTCAAACCTGGCCTGGGCCTGCCAAACAATAATGACAACTACAACAAAAAAATAGCTGGGCGTTGAGGCAGGCACCTGTAGTCTCAGCTACTTGGGAGGCCGAGGCAAGAAAATCACTTCACCCCAAGAGTTTGAAGTTGCTGTGAGCTGTGACACCACAGCACTCTACCCAGGGTGATAGCTTGAGACTCTGTCTAAAAAAAAAAAAAAAAAAAAAGAATATTTCAACTCTGCTTTTTTTTTTTTTATTTAAGCATTGTTTTCAAGATGAAAATTGAAGAAAAATATTTCCTTTATTTTCCTGGTTAAATAATTTCTTTATTTTCCTGATTAAAACCAGTTTGCTCACTATTTGGAAAATATTCCTAATTTAGAACAAAGAATTCTTAGGTCTGAATTGATCTTTATACAATTCTTAAGGTCACCTCGGATGAGAAAAACTGAGAAAGTGTAGGCTGCTATACTGATTTGTCCAAAGCCTCCCAGACCATGAGTCACCCCTTAAACTACCCTTGCAATTGTATTATTTGTTGTCAACTGTTCTTTCCTATAAAAATACTCTCTGTGTAGTTTCTTTAAGGTAAAATCTATACAGGGGGTGATTATAATACAGAAGAAAGTTAATGGCCAATTTTAGAATGTATTTCTGATTTTGTTATTCATGAGGACATCAATTGCAGAGAAGGGCACATTTGAACCTAGATACCTGGCATGAAATTCAGGTCAGGCAGATTTCGATTCTGCCTCACTGTATGCATTCATTCATACGTGACACAGGCATTCAGACTCTGTTGTTTGGTGCCTGGAAGTGCAGAGAGACAATCTTTATTTTTAAAAAAGCATATACATTTTGAAGTTCCATAAAGTTTTATTTTTCCATGGAGCCACTATTTCAACCTATCTTTTCCCTTCCTACCCAGAGGAGTCAACCATTTTTCTCAACTGTTTCCCCACTTACTTCTCTCCAATGTAAATCCTCACACGTATGCTTTGAAACCCACCCACTTCTATCTCTTCAGCGATCTACCTATTTATAAAAGGTCTCCCTATGGTCCCATCAACATGTTAATCAACCTAAGTTTCTCCTATCATTTAATGTAAGCAAGCAACACATCTCTTCTGTCCCAACAAATGGATCCTCTCATTTGTTCATCCTCAGCCTCTCCTTCCCCTCAGCCAGGCTACTTTAAAGATTAGTGCCCAGTTCTCCACTTGTCATCCCTCACTCCTTCCTTAATGAATCATCTCAACTTGTCTTTCCCTTACTCACTTAACCCTATTATCTTGTCCTAAATTTCTTCATAGAAAGGGTACTCTACAAAGTTATCATTGGCTGTTTACTTAATAAATCCAGAAAATATTTTTTAGTCCTTATCTTTCTTGATCTGTAGAATATCTGTAAATCTAGAAAAAAGTCTATATTATTGATTCTAAGCCTCCTCGGATTACAGATGTGAAAACTGGAGATCAGAGAATCAAGACATTCTTCTCATTCTCAGCACTGTTTCCACAGTCATTGAATGGAAATAAAATGTCGTTTTGGTGAAAGATTCTTCACTATTCATCTGACCATTTCTCTACCATGATAAAGAAATTAAAATTCATGATACTGAAAATTAAATGTTTTTTAATAAGAGTTCAGGTGAAAAATGACTTGTGTTTTACATATCTAATGAGCCTCATTCATGAACTTCTTGGTAGCTCATTTTTTAAAAGTACATCAGGAAGTTTAGAATTTTGTACTTATTTATTTAACAAAGACAAAGAGTTAAAGAGCCAAGAAAGGTTTGGCAGGAATAATGTCCCCCTCAGTACTGGTGAACTTCTTAAGTGGGCAGTGCTGATACAGCTGTGTGAGTGAATTTTAATTACTTGTAAAGAAGTAAAAAAATAGTCTCATACTGAAGATATAATCTCTCTTCCAGCTTGACAGATTTATACTAGAAGAGGAAGAAACTCGTTCTTTGCTTCCTTCCTCTATCCTGCAAAGAAGAGAGATGCTATCTTTAAACTTTTACTCTGGCCAACCTGGAGCTCTTCCTGTTAAAACTCAAGGACTTTACTTTCACACTCATCTGGTGTTTCTCAGCCTCAGGAATCAGGTCAGTATTTAAATATAGAGCGATGGATTATTTTAAAAGTTGAGAAGCTTTGGAACAATGTCAAGCCTCATCTCCAGGAAGCATTTTTATTAGTTTTACTAACACTAGTCTCTTAATATTATTTAAAATTTTCTCTGTGCTTTTGCACTTGACCATATATCAGTTTGACCATATATCAAAGATATGCTCATGGGCTATCTTAGAACTATTTTCTAGTCTTCCTTCCTTCCTTCCTTCCTTCCTTCCTTCCTTCCTTCCTTCCTTCCTTCCTTCCTTCCTTCCTTCCTTCCTCCCTCCCTCCCTCCCTCCCTCCATTTCTTTGACCACTTAGCTGGTCATTTCTGTGTAGAATTTGTAGTCTTTCCAACTAGATTAATGAATGTGGGTAATTTGTTTACTTTTCCTAATACCTCATTCTCTTCCTCTCTGTGATGGGGATACTACCAACACAGGCCCCACAGAGCGGTCCTGAGGATGGCATTTTCTCACCATGCTGCTTGGCACTTGATAGGCATCAGACACATATCAATTTCTCTTCCCATCTCCCTCATTTTCCCCCTCCCCTCCCATTCCCCTGCACAGCACCTATAGCTGAGTCAGCTTTTACAGATACTTTTCTTTATATTCTCATTAAATGAATGGATTTTATGACAGACATATTAAAATGGAGATTTGCCTTGCCTGCTAACATTGAAAACTACGGATGTCACTTGGGATGAGTTGCTTTTATAGTTCAGCTGACTAGGTATATTATAGTCCTTTCAGATAATACAATGAATTATTAATCCAAATTAGAGCGTGGTAAGATGGAGCCCTGGATTTGAGCCCAGAGAATGGCTCTGCCACATTATAGGCATATGGTTGCCTGGCTGGAATAATGGCTTTTTGTACGGGTGCCAGAGAAAACTTTACAATGTGTGTTGACACTCTGTCCTTCCTTTGTTTCTCTATTGTTGGATGACTAGGCTGCTCTTCCCCTCCTACCTCCACCCTCAGGTACATTTTATTTTAACTTAAGCCTAATAAAACATTACTGGGAAAATGATCAACCTAAAGGAGTCACTGTGCCTTATGAAATGATTTCACTATTTGTTAAAGCTAAAGCCTTCAAAGGACTATACATAAATAGATCTTCACAGCTATTTACTAAAGGCCTTGTTTTGTCTCTGTTCATGTTTACAGAATATGAAATATCCAGGAAGGCAGACCCTCTGTATGTATTAAGCAAGTAGTCTCATGGATTCAGGAAGACTCTACCTTTTTTCTTAGATGACAGAGGTCTACCAGTTAGCTGCCGTAGAACTGCCCTCCGTATGTGTCTGGAGAAATTGCTTGAAATTGTTAATTCTGAATTTCTCTTTAAGCAATTTGTATTGCTAGTGCTTTCTGATGTCAAGACATTATTAATGACCTAATTTTAGGATTAAAGATTAGGAAGCTGTATTAATTTCTCAAATGTGCTGAGATATGAATATGTGGCTTAAAAATTAATGCCACTTTCCCCCCAAATATTACCTATTAGTAAAGTAGGTAACAGGATCTAAATAATAACCATATACTTTTTAACCATTAAAGTTAATTCAGGTATTTTTAGAATAAAGCAAAAAATAGAGGAACCGTGTCAGTGTTTTTTGTTTTAAATTGTTCCTCATGCTTGCCATGGAGTTCAATAACAAGAGGCTGGGGATAAGTTTAGGAAGGCTACAAACTATCAACGCGTAGGAGAATATACAGAGGGTGCCAAAAGCATGTGCACACAACCTAAGAAAGGAAATAAAAAAAGACCTATCTAAGATTGTTTTCTAAGAACAATCTAAGAAAAAAAAGGAAAAATATTAAAATTGTAATACTCAGTATATACTGATAATATCTGTTATCTTGTATGTTGTATCTCGTATCTCCTATAATTGCAGAAGTCAAACATGACTTGAGCATTGCAATTCTTTATTTTTTTTTGCAGTTTTTGGCCAGGGCTGGGATTGAACCCACCACCTCCGGCATATGGGGCTGGCGCCCTGCTCGGCTGAGCCACAGGTGCTGCCCGAGCATTGCAATTCTAATACAGATTTTTCCTTTCTTAAATCGTATATACATGTGTTTGGTACTTTCTGTATTTAGATTCCTTTCTGAGCACATTGGCTGAGTTAGTGGCTCAGACCCATGAACTGCCACTTAGGACTAACAGTAGATCAGGTAAAGAATTGCTAAGCTTCAGTGGGGGAGGGAGTGAGCAGGACCATAGCTGGGAAGGGCTTAGGTGGTAAAAGCCTGGGAAGGCTGCCTGTAAGGAAGAAGAGATAAGTAAGACCGACTTTACTCATTATAGTTATGCAAAGACCTGACCCCTGCATCAGAGGAGCCCCAGCTGCTGGACATTGGCAGATGGTGGTATACTAGCACAGTAGAAGGAAACATCTGGGAGCCACGAATTATGGTTTGGTTTGGGCTCTGCATAAATCAGCTGTGTGATTTTAGATAATCTGCTATTTGGGATAAGGCCTCCATTTCCTTGGTTATAAAATAATGAAGTCAGATCATTTAAACCATCTGTTGTACTGGTAGCATTCTCTGATTCTAAGATTAGCTAATCCTTGTACTATACTCTCTATGTCATGGACCATTTCTCAAATTTCTAGGCAGTTGTGAGAAAATATTCATTGTGTCTTCTGGAAACTGATCAAATTCACTCTCAACTTCTGATTTTGTGTTTCTAAATCGACTGGTTCTTCTGTGCCCATTTGACTTGCAATTTTGACTTGCAATTTTATCCATTGATGAGAATTGATTCAAGAACATTAAATGTAATTTATAATTATTATCAGAAATGTAATACAAAACTTTAAAACCTACATAATTAGAAAATGCATAGCCAGACCACATTTTTTTTTGCCAGACCACTTTTAACAATTACAGATTTTATACAAACATTCTCAAAAAAGTCTAAGTCATTCTTATTGTGCATTATTTTATACTTAAAAAAAAACTCCTTGTAACTCTTGTTTTCATCCAATATGTTGATAGAGAACAAGTGGTACAATGTTTTGTAAACAATTTCACCATACGCCTTTTTCTTATGGTTGTAAATTGCTTGTTCTTTCTGAATGGTTTGAATGGTTTTATTAAATAAATGCTACCTATATTAAAAATTCATACACAGTCATGTGTCAATGAGGGGGAGTTTTTCTGAGAAACGTGTTCTTAGGTGATTTTGTCATTGTGCAAACATCATAAAGTATACTTTAGTGATGAGGTGCATATCATTCAAATAGAGAATTGAATCAAAAGGATCTGAAATAGATGTGGAAATCTACATGAAGTGACATATGGAAGATGCTAGAGAAAAATGCCATAGTTTTCTGCACAGAAAGGAATACCAGCAGCTGACTGAGCTGCTGGCACAGATGGGAAAAAGATGAGATGTTTTCTAATAGATTAAAATGTTCAAAGGCATAGAAACTTCCAACAGACTAAGGACATTTTTTAATTCATCACCTAAATTTGATTAGAAATTTTACAGAGCATTGAGAAAGAAAATGCAAATGACATTGGTTATGAAGAGTTACAGGACCATTTATGCACAAGTCTAGGCCCCATGGAAGATGTTTCCTCTGGCCACACTCCTGAACATGAGTGCTATTTGAGGTTTCAACTGAAATTGAGCTCTACCAAGGGAATGCAAGTGAGAGTAGGTCAGAGTTCTGATCAGTTCAGTTCTCTTTTCTCTGTGGAATTAAGAAAAGGAAATTGCGAGTGACCTGAAATTTAATGAGGCAATGTAACAGTTTCAGTGAAAAAGTTCATCCAGTTCACAATGGAAAAAAACTGAAATGGGCTCTTTGCTGAAATAAGCAAATATATATATAACCAATATTGGTTATATATATATATTTGTTATATATATATATTTTGATTATATACATCAAAAACAATAGAAAGCATCCAAAGTAAGTCTGTAAAAAACAAGAAGTAGCCAGAAAATCATCGCAATTCTTTGTATTTTCCTCCTCAGTATCAGAGTTGTATTACAGCTAAGAAAAGGACTGCTGCAAAGTGTGGAATTCCTGAGGCCACTGCTTGTTTCATGACCCAGGATTCTGCAGTCTGGAAGACAAATAGAGAAGAATGGGGAGCCAGTCGGCTCAGCTGGCAATGTCTTTAGAAACAGAAATGATAATAAGGAGACACTATTACTTTAAGCCCCCTTAATCTAAACTCTCAGATCAGATAGCAAGGTTTTGTGTGTTTGAGTAAGGCACTTCCAATATGTTTAGAAACTGGAAATTAGAGTTCTGAGAGATTTAAAAACAAAAAAAAAGTTCCAACAGTCTACTTAACATGATGGAGTTATCTGCAAAACCAGTTTTTAAATAATTTTTAGAGTAACTTTGATATTAACTGGTAAGTAGGGAAGTGGGTATTTAAACCAGGTGGTTTGGCTTCAAAAGCCACTATTTATTCTTCCTACCTTTTACTGACAGTTATGTTCTGAATGTCCCCCCAATTCAGGAGTTGAAACTTAACCCCTACTGCGGTGCTGTTGAGGTGGAGAGGCTTTTGGGAAGTGATTAAGTCATGAAGACTCTCCTTATTCTGGACAGTGCCTTGTAAAAGCACTGGAGGGAATTAATTTAGTCTCATTCTTTGCCCTTCTACCTTATGCCACCATGTGAGGATGCAAAATTTGTCCCCTCCAGAGAAGGCAGCCACAAAGCATCATCTTGGAAGCAGAGACAGGGCCTTCTCCAGATACTAAGCTTGATGATACCTTGATCTTGAACTATAAGCCTCCAGAATTATGAGAAATAAATGCCTGTTGATTATAAATTACCCATCTCAGGTATTTTGTTACAGCAGCACAGATAAACTAAGACAGTGACCATCATTTAAATGTCGACATTCCCCAGGGTTTTGTACTGGGCCCTGTTTTCCTCTTCTAACTCGTTTCAGGAGCTCCTATGCAGCCCGTCACTTCAGTGACCACGAGCTGATGAGTTACAGATCTCTATCTCTCTGCCAGGTCTTTTGTGATCTTTAGATTTATGCACTTAGCTACATACTTGACAGCTCCACACAGATGTCTTACAGGCAACTCAAACTTAACATATAATAAACTTGTCATCTAACCCATCCCAAACCCTTCACTTAATGTACAGCTCCTTCTTCACTGCTCTGTAGGGACTACCAATATTTCATTTCTTCTTCTTCTCATTCTATAACTTCCTTTTCAGTATGTATTTCTCTTATTCCCATGTTTATAAATTTAGTATTTTCTATTGTTTGTTTATTTTGGGAGCTACTGTAACTCTATTATGGACAAATTATAAATAATCGAACTAACAAATAAAACAGGATAAAAACTAAATACCATATACGGCAATGAGGGAGGGGCACATCTCCACAGTTGTCACAATCTCCCCAGGAGATGGCGCTCATAGTGTACTTTTGCTTTTTTATATTGAGAAATAAATTTCATGCAACTTTATATAGGTAGTTAATTCAAAGCCATATATTTCATGTTTAATTATTTTGGGTCCTCTGGGCTACTAATACTTTACCTAATTACTCTGTGTTCTTATTTTACAGATGGAGGCAGAGTTTGGGGAGTGAAGTTGCTATTCACACTGCCTGTGCTGCTCCAGTTTTACTTCCGATTTCTACCCACTTTCATTTTCAATTCATCCTGTGCTTTGGTTGAACTTTCTGGTTCAGCTGAATAATGAAAGCAGTTTACTGGAGTTCAGGAACTGGGATTCCTGACCCCAACAGGGATAAATAATATTTTAATTTCTGGTGAAAGGCATAAGCATAAGCCTGAAGAGGGAAAATATGCAAAAGGACAAAGTAAATGAAGAAAAAGTGGAAGATACAGAGCACAAGTCTGGAAAGAAAAACACAGGACAACTGAGGATCACAAAGTAGGGATACCTAAACCCACGTTGTCATTGCCTTTGGAAAGTTTAATCAAATTAAGATGATTGCTCTGTTAAAAAAAGTTTGTTTTTTTTTTTTTCTTCACTTTTCATTTCATGACTTCAACTCCATTTTTCACTACTGGGAAATGAAAACCCTGAAAATAGGAAATGTTGAGTGTAAGAAATAACGCAATCTCAGTTTTATGACATATCAACTTATTTGGAATCTCTTGTCTCTTTCCAGATGGAAAAGGCTACATTGAACGCATCTTTATGCAGGGAGCCTACTCTTGACATCTACCAATCTTTTCTTTATTGAATTCTGTGTCGAATTAGATTGCAGGTGCCATTTAGGGTATTCTACTTGATTTTAGTGTTTGCGTTTTTTGTCACAAATAATCTGCAAATCCTTTTGAGTAAAAGGATTATTCTTATATCACCTTCTATAATCTAATTCTGGATGGGGAGGAATTATTTGTAGCTTGGTTCATTGAAATTTGAAGGAGAGAGAGGTATCTATGTTTCTTTCTTTGAAAACATAGGATTGCTATTGGGGAATCTTCTAGTCTAAAAAGTCTGTATCTGAGTAAAAATGCAAAGGAAAACTATGATGATCTCTCAGAGAAAACAAGACAAAACAAAAATTCAATTTAAACAACACACAAACACACACATAGATGGAGAAAGTTTTATACATAATTTAAGGAATTTATTATGTTCTTGATGCCCATCCATGGATTTCTATCAAGTCATGTGTCACAGGCTGTATCTTAGAGGAGTCTGGATTAGATATATGAATGAGTTTGGTTGGTGTTTGGGTTAAATAAATCTACCCATAAATGGTATACATTGAGGTGTGATGTCTTACCTATTAGTTCTGGTAAAGAAATATTTTTTTAAAGGTATGACAGCATAGTTAGTTGGCCAGACAATATGCAAACAGGATGCGTACACTAGTGCTGTTGTCTCCAGGAAAGAAATTTGGCAATTTCTAACAAAATTATATATATCCTTGACTTTTTGACTGATGAACTCCATTATTAGGAATTTACTCTGAATACATATTTCCAACATTAATAAGGTACATACATATGTGCAGGTTATTAATTATAGCATTGTTCACAATTACCCAACATGGGCATATAGTTGAATAAACTGTATTCTATGAATGTGCACCACACAGCTGTATAAAAAAGGAAAAACTCTACGGAATGATATTGAATGATTTCCAGGGTACATTTAAGTGTAAAAAGCAAAGTGCAAGACTTTACATAGTATGTGTTAAAAGAAAAACTTTTGACAAATTAAATTTAACAGAGTTTATTTGAATTATTTGAAAATTGGGCAGCTCTCAGAACCAGAGCCTGAGGAGATTCAGAGAGTTCCACTCCATAACATGGGCAGGTAAAGGAAGAGAAAGGAAGTGAGCAGACTCAGCTTGATGGATCACAGCTAGGTGTTTGCCTTATTTGGACATGGTCTGATCTATTGGCAGCCTGTGATTTGCTGAAGGTCAGCTGCTGAGATTAGCTAACACCTAAGTATTTGTTACAAAATATAGTGCAGGTTGCAGTTGCAGTTTGTTATTTAGGAATTCAAAGTATAGTATTTAGTATTTAGTATAGTATTTAGGTTAGAGTTTGTTATTTAGGAATTCAAAGTATAGAGGCAGCCTGGGGCCAAATTTAATACAATTAAGCATATGCTACCCTTTATGATAGAAATAAGAAGAAATGAAAAAAATATTTCGGTATCTTCTCATTTTTGCAAAGACAAAAATACATAAGCAGGATAAATCAGAAACTGAGATTGGTTATCTATAGGGGCTAAGTGGGCATGGGTGTATAGGATTCCACAGCAAAGATGGGCAGAATTGGTATTTTTCTGCATATATGTCTGTGCCTTTACATGTAAGAGTAGTCAGTAATCCTATGGTATCCATAGGAAATTGGTTCTATAATCTCTCCTCACATACCAAAATCTGAGGATCCTCAATTTCTTATTTAAAAAATGGCGTAGTATTTGCACATAATTTATACAATCTTCCTATATATTTAAAATTTTCTCTATGTTAATTATAGTACCTAATACAATGTAAATATTATGTAAATAGCTGTTATACTGTATTGCTTAGGGAATAACAACAAGGAAAAAGTATGTACATATTTAGCACGAACACAATAATCCATTTTTTTTTCTCAAATAATTTTGGGCTTTGGTTGGTTGAATCTGAGAATGTGAAATCCATGGCTACAGAGGATTGACCGTACTTTTATTTAACCATATTTACTTACATTTTCACATGTAAATTGACTTTTGGAACCATGTTAATGTTTCAAAGACTCAAAAAAAATTAAAAGTTAACAAACATGGAGGAGCAAAAGAGAATATTAGCAGAAACAAATGAACCTAGCTATATTACAAATGAATAAGCACAGTGGAGGAAGGAAAAGAAAAGAACTAATCTAAGTGACTTGCAAAAGAACTATTCTAAGTTTTTCAATAATATGCTTTAAGCCTAATGACAAAAAGGACTATAAATATTATGCTAGTTATTGTGTTTGTTTATCAAGAGGCATAAAACTGCTTTTAGAATTAAATAAGTAACTAAATGTATTTTTGAGAATGAGAGTCAGATGTCTCATTCTTGGGAAGAGGAGTTATAAATACGTGTGATTGTTAATTATAGGTATCGTCTTGACTGAAGGGATTCCTAGGGAGCTGCTAAAGCATTATTTCTAGGTGTGTCTGTGCAGGTGTTTCCAGGGGAGACTGGCCTGTGAGTCAGCGGACTGAGTGGGATAGATTCACCCTCATTGTGGGTGGGCACCATTCAGTTGTCTGGGGACCAAGACAGAACTAAAAGGTAGCGAAAAAGCTAATGTTCTTACTCTCTTCTGGAGTTGGGAGAACTTCCTTCTCCTATCCTTGGACATCAGACTCCAGGTTCTCTGGCCTTTGGATTCCAGGACTTGAACCAGAAATCTCTCCATCCATATGTTTTCAGAGCTTTGCCCTAGAACTGGGAGTTACTTTCCTGGTTTTGAGGCTTCCAAAGTTGAGCTGAGTTAAGAAAACAGCTTCCCTGGTCTCTAGCATGTAGACAGCATACTGTGGGACTTCCTACCCTCTATAATTTCATGAGGCAGTTCCTCGAATCTACATATCTATCTATTTTTTTTTTGGCGGAGCTGGGTTTGAACCCACCACCTCTGGTATATGGGGCTGGCGTCCTACTCCTTGAGCCACAGGTGCCGCCCCATATCTATTAATCTATCTATTTCCTATGGTTATTTATCTCTGGAAAACTCTGACTAATACAATAAGCAAAAGTGTTAGGATAGAATGAATTTTGTGGTGTTGGATTGAAATTGGAGGTATCAGTATGAACTCAGGGCCATATATATATTTCCTAGCTTTGTCCCTGAGAGACCCTAGAAGCAATGAGACCCCAGGACTAACAAGCATACTCATTGCCTAGGTATTGGTTTTTAAATATCATTTTCCAATAAAAGGAACCATGACTCTGGAAAAATGGTTGATTCCTCGTATGGAGCAATGTGCGTGAAGGCCTCAAGACCACCCCACCATTGGTGATTTTCTTGAAACATTCACAGATTCAGCTTTTACTCATACTCCCAACTATGATTTATTGCCACAAAAAGAGGCAAAATAAAATCAGCAAAGCAAAAAGGACCTGGGTGATGGCAGGGAAACTAGGTGCAAGCTTCCGAGAGTCTTCTCCTAGTGGAATCAGGATGCGCTGGATCCCTCCAGCATCAAATTGTGACAACACATGTGAAGTGCTGTCTCCCAGGGAAGCTCATTAGAGATTCAGTGTCCAGGGTTTTATTAAAGTTTGGTCACGTTGGGACCCCTATGCCTAGAATGTACCAAATCTTAGACTCTCAGAAGGAAGGCAGGTGCTTGACAAAAACCACATTGTCTGCCCAAAATGTTTAGGCACAGTGAACTATTTTTGTTAGGATAATAGTGGGAATCCTTCAGAAATCAAAGTTCCCAGATTCCAGACAAGGTCTAATCTTGCAAAGCAAGCCTTTCTGAAATATCAGCCTCATGTCATTTTAATGATGTTGCTTCTACCAATCTATAAGCATGGGATGTTTGTTTGTGTCATCTACAATTCCTTCCTTCCTTCCTTTCTTCCTTCCTTCTTTCTTCCTTCCTTCTTTCTTTCTTCAGAGTCTCACTTTATTACCCTTGGTAGAGTACCATGGCATCATAGCTCACAGCAACCTCAAGCACTTGGGTCAAGCGATTCTCTTGCCTCAGCCTCTTGAGTAGCTGGGACTACAGGCACCTGCCGCAACATCCAGCTATTTTTAGAGACCACTGTCTCAGGCTGGTCTCAAACCTGTGAATTCAGGCAATCCACTCTCCTTGGCCTGGCCTCCCAGAGTGCTGAAATTACAGGTGTGAGCCACTGCACCCAGCCCGTCATCTATTGTTTCCTTCATCACTGTTCCATAGTGTCCTTGTACAGATCTTTCACATCCTCAGTTAGTAGTTACGAAGGAAATAAAATATTTAGCAATATTTTATTTTCTTTGTAGCTATTGTAAATGGCAATGAGTCTTTCATTTGACTGTTATTAGTATATAGAAATGTTACTGATTTGTGTACATTGATTTTGTAACCCAAGAGTTTGCTGAATTTATCTATCATTTCTTCGTGTCTTCAGGATTGTTTAATACAAAATCATTATCCTTGGCAAACAGAGATAGTTTGATCTCCCTTTTCCTGATTTGGATGCCCTTTCTTTCTTTTTTTTTTTCAATTTTTTTTTTAATTTTTTTTCATTTATTATTATTTTTTATTAAATCATAGCTGTGTACATTGATATGATCATGGGGCATCATACACTAGTTTCATAGACCGTTTGACACATTATTATCACAATAGTTAACATAGCCTTCCTGGCATTTTCTTAATTATTGTGCTAAGACATTTACATTCCACATTTACTAATTTTCGCATATACCCTTGTAAGATGCACCACAGGTGTAATCCCACCAATCCTCCTCCCTCCGCCCCCCTCCCCCCTCCCTCCCCTCCCTTTCCCCCTTCGGCCTTGTTTTTCTTTTTTTTTTAATTTTTTTATTGTTGCGGTTTGGCTGGCGTTGGGTTTGAACTCACCACCCTCAGTATATGGGGCCAGCACCGTACTCACTGAACCACAGGCACCACCCGCCCTTTATTTCTTTCTCTTGGCTGATTGCTCTGTCAATAGGAAGTCATAGGACTACCAATATTATGTTCCACAGAAGCAGTGACAGTGGGCACATTTGTCTTGTTCCAGTTGTTAGGGGGAAATACTTTTACTCTTTCCTCATTTAGTATATGTTGGCTATGGGCTTGTCATATATATATATATATATATATCATGATGTATTCCTTCTATGCCTGGTTTGCTGGAGTATCCTGAAAGGGTGCTGGATTTTGTCGAGTTATTCTACATCTATTGAGATAATCATATTCTGCATCTACTGAGATGATCATATGGTTTTTGGTTTTGCATATGTTTATGTGGTAAACCCTGTTTATTAATTTTCTCACCCCTCCCATCTATTTGAATTTGATGAGTGTTACTTCCATTTGTTTATATAAGTGTTAATCTCAGTCCAGTCAACATCGGTGTGATGTAAACCTTATTATTTGTCCTTAGGAATGAGAAATTAAAACTTAATGAGGTTAAATAACTTGCCCAGTAAAAATGGTACACTTGGGTCTGAACCAAAATTATTTCAAAGTCCCAACATTAATCATATCACTATTCTATATCAGGTGCTGTTAAAGGCAAAAACTGAGCTGGGCATTTATTAAAAATGGCAAGGGAAGCTGTACTTAAGACTATTGCAATAGAGGTTGAGACTACTGAAACAGAGGAGAAAGATGGAAGCCAACTCTGAATACAATAGAGACAAGTGGGAATAGCCAGTGGATAGGGTGAGGAAGTGGTTGGAAAATCACTAACAGGAACTTGGTTAGGAATCAAGGGTGAAGGGGAAATGGAATTTGAGTAGATATCAAGGACAGAGGAAGAGGAGCTTGATTGGATATTAGGGATAAACTGTATTAACAGGATTCCTTAGTAAAACTGAGCTCAGCAGCCCAAGGAAGGAGAACAAGGATGAAGCTTAGTTAAAAAAAAAAGTACTCCTAAATAAGTAAATAAAATAAAAGAGAGAGCAAAATAGAGAAAAACTGCTTCTCCCCCTGTTTACCTGGAATAAATAATATTGAAATATAAAATTACAAAAAATGACTCTGAGGGGCCTGATTTTATCAAGGAGAGAGTCCTTGCAAATACAGCAGTGGATTAAATAGCTGAAGATACTGGAGTTCAGATTGGGTAAGTGAATGTGCAATTGTTTGTGAGATTATTTGGAAAAGAAGTTTGGTCCATTTGTACTTTCTTGTTTATGATGATAGATACTGGAGAACTCTAGGGCCTCATTTCCCTAGTGGTCCTTCTGTTCTGATTGAATTGCTCCTCCTTACAACAGACCCTGACTTGTCAATGTTCACTCTTAGTATGTAGGGAGGAGATAAGGAGAAATAATGTGGAAGTGTTCTGACTTTTTTCATTGCATAGTTGAATATCTATTTCTTTTATTTAAATACAACCTAATTCTCTGGATTTTGTTTCTCTTACACTTTCCACTGTCTCATCTAATGTAGTCCTTTTCTTTTTATGCTGTCTTCACTTCCAAAGACAGAAAAAAAAATGCTGTTGTTTGTTTTTCTTTTTATGTATAGAGTCCTACTTTCAATTCATGTCTTTTTAAATATTATAAGTTCTTAAAATGTCGTTAGTCCCCCTGCTTTCCTAAAATGCAAGTGCTATGGTAAGAGCTAAACATACTGAACTATTTTAGGGTATGTACGACCTTAAGTTATCTGTGAAAACCAGATGCCTTTTGGAGACATTGGTATGCAACAGCACGCGCTTGAGAGGATTTGGTTTCCAGAGTTCCTTTATAGCATCCAGTCTTGAAACAACAAACATCCTTTTGCTCTTGAAACTGGTTCAGAACAGAATAGAAAGAACAAGGCCTGCTGGTTGAGCATTGGAGGTAAGCCGACCATTTGCTTCACAAAGCAAGGCTTCACTCTACCTCTTCAAAGAGCTTTCATCTGAAAACTGGGTTTGGAACAGAGCAGAAACAAACTCTCTTCCAGTGGGATTCATCACTTCCTGATTTCAGATGGACACCAAGAATAGACTCTTTTGTATTTCTTGCTATTCACATTTTTAGTCAGGTCTGAAACTGGAGGTATGCTTAAATAATGAAGGCTATGCACATTTCCTTTTGTCAAACTGGAGACTCTTATTTTCCTAAAGAAAGGCGAAACTGCTTTTCAGCTCAGCACACTAAAAGCTAATGCCAAATAATATGAAGGAAAATCTTTTATTATGAGACAGGCAATTGGAAGCATGCAGTCTCTGTTGTCCTTTTGAATGCCCTTGATTTTATTTTATTTTATTTTTTTGTCTTTCAGAGCTATGAGTTTCTTTTCTCTGGGCAGGGGTTACAGGAGAGAGCTTTTTAGCTGTCCAGATATGAATCAGATTGTTCTGACTAATGTAATTCTCAGCAAGCCACTTGTTTCCTATATTTCCATTTTTGTGTAATCATGAGAACTGCATCGGTTTATATCTGTACACACTAGAAGTGTGAATGCAGCACTAATTATCAGTATGACACAACTTCATCTCTATTACCTTTTAAGAATGGTCAGTCTCTTTTGAAGTGGAAATAAAAATGCACACTAAAACTAAAAGCAGACTATAGTAAGTACTGTTCTTGCCTCCAAATGCTCTTAACTGTAAAACTCCATTTATGGATCTGACTCATCGTTTCAACAAATCCTGGATGTTACAACCACAAATGCACGAATGTTCTTGCCCACGAGGGAATCTGGTCAATTGTCCCCTTTTCAGCTGCCTACTCTCCTGCAGAAGATGTCTGTGGATAAAAAGCTAAAAGCATCAAATTACCAATGTTTTGGGCCAGCTCATGTCAGAATACTTTTAAAGTCCATCATGTTATTTATTTATTTATTTATTTTGCAGTATAAGAGCACATAAAAACAATATTCTCCTCTCTTTGAAAGTTCTTTTAAAGGCAATAGTAGAACGAAAAGAGGTACTAATTTTGTAGGTGGGTATTCACTTTTTTTTTTAAATTGTTTTGGGTTCATTGAGGGTACAAAGAATAGGTTACACTGATTGTGGTTGTTAGGTAAAATTCCTCTTGTAATTGTGTCCCGCCCCCAAGAGGTGTGCCATACACTATAACCTCCTTTCCTCCACCTGCTTCCCTCTGCCTCCTCCCTCGTTCCCTACTCCTCACCTGAATTAGATCCTCTACTGTCTTCATATTAGAATTGGGTCCATTGGATTCTTGCTTCTCCATTCTTGTGCTTTACCAAAAAGAATGCGTTCCAACTCAATCCAGGTTAGTATCCATCTTTTTAAATGGCTGAATAATATTCCATGGTATATACTGCAGCTTGTTAATCCATTTCTGCGTTGATGTGCATTTAGGTTGTCTCAACATTTTGGCAATTGTAAATTGAGCTGTGATAAACAGACTAGCACAAATGTCTTTATAATAAAAGGATTTTTTTTTTCTTCTGGGAATGAAAAAAGAATGAAAATTCTTTTTCATTCCCCTAGTAATGGGATTGCAGGATCAAATGGGAGGTCTGATTTGAGTTTTTTGAGGATTCTCCATACTTTTTCCAAAAAAGGTAGTGTTAGTTTGCAGTCCCAACAGCAGTTTAAAAGTGTTCCCTTCTCTCCATATCCACGCCAGCACCTATAGCTTAATGACTTTGTAATGTCAGCTATTCACCCTGGGTGTAGGTGATATCTCAAAGTGGTTTTGATTTGCATTTCTCTGATGATCAGGGAAGGTGAACATTTTAAAAAATGTTTGTTAGCCATTTGTCTGTCTTTATCAGAGAAGGTTCTGCTCATATCTCTTGCCCAGTGGTAGTTGGGACTGTTTACTCTTTTTTTGTTGTTGTTGATTCATTTGAGTTCTCTGTAGATTCTAATGATCAACTCTTTGTCAGATTTATACCCTGCAAGTATCATTTCCCCTTCTGAAGGTTGTCTTTTTGCTTTACTTGTTGTGTCCTTAGCTATGCAGAAGCTTTTCAGCTTAATTAAGTCCCATTTGTTAATTTTTGTCATTGCTGTGATGGCCACTGAAGTCTTTGTCATAAAATCTTTCCCAGGTCCAACATCATCAAGAGTTTTCCCCACACGTTTTTCTAAGATTTGTATTGTTTTGTGTCCTAGATTTAAATCTCTTATCCATCTTGGGTCAATTTTGATAAGTGGTGAAAGGTGTGGGTCGAGTTTCAGTTTTTTACATATGGTTATCCAGTTCTGCCAGCACCATTTGTTGAATAGGCATTCTTTCCCCCCACTGGATGCTTTTGTTAGGTTTATCAAAGATCAGATGGCAAGTAGAGATTGGTTTCATCACTTGGTTTTCTATTCTGTTCCATATGCCAATACCATGCTGTTTTGATTACTGTGGACTTGCTTGTAATATAACCTAAAGTCTGGTAGGGTGATGCCTCCAGCTTTGTTTTTATTACTAACAATAGCCTTAGCTATCTGAGGTTTTTTGGTCCCATAGAAAACGAAGTACTATTTTTTCCAGTTCTTTAAAATATGATGTTGGTACTTTAATAGGGGATTGCATTGAATCAATAGATTACTTTGGGTAGAATAGGCATTTTGACAATGTTGATTCTTCCCAGCCAAGAGCATGGTATGTTCTTCCATTTGTTCGTGTCTTCTGCAATTTCTTTCCTTGGGGTTTCATAATTCCCTTTGAAAAAATCTTTCACCTCTTTTGTTTGGTATATTTCTAAATATTTTATTTTCTTTAAAGCTACTGTGAAGAAACTGTGTCCTTGATTTACTTCTCAACTTGGCTGTTATTGGCATATGCAAGGGCTACTGATTTGTGGACATTGATTTTATACCCTGAGATGTTACTCTATTTACTGATCACTTCCAGGAATTTTGTGGTTGAGTCTCTGGGGTTTTCTAAGTATAAGATCACATCTTCAGCAAAGAGTGAGATTTTGACCTCCTCTGTCCCCATTTGGATGCTCTTTATATCCTCTTTTGCCTGATTGCATTGACCAGAACTTCCGGCATGATGTTGAATAATTGTGCTGATAGAGGACAACCTTGTCTGGTTCCAGTTCTAAGTGGAAAAGTTTTCAGTTTTACACAATTCAGTACAATGTTAGCTGTAAGTTTATCATAGATGGCTTCAAACAGCTTAAGAAATGTGACATCTTTCTCTATTTCCTTAAGTGTTCTAGTTAGAAAAGGATGCTAGACTTTGTCAAATGCTTTTTCTGCTTCTATTGGGAGGATCATATGGTCTTTGTTTTTGCTTCTATTGATTATGATGTATTACATTTATGGATTTGCATATATTAAATCAGCCTTGCATCCCATGGGTGAAGCCTACTTGATTGTGATGTCTAATTTTTTGTGATGTATAATTTTTTACTGTGCAGCTGCAATCTATTAGCTAAGATTTTGTTGAGTAATTTTGCATTGATATTCATTAGTGAAATTGGTCTGTAATTCTTCTTTTTGTTTGAATTTTTTCCTGGTTTTGGAATCAAGGTGATGTTTGCTTCATAGAATGTGCTGGGGAAAGTTTCTCTCTCTTTTTCTCTCTCTCTCTCTTTTTTTTATTGTTAAATCATAGCTATGTACATTAGTGCACATTAGTGCAATCAAGGGGTACAATGTGCTGGTTTCATATACACTCTGAAGTATTCTCATCAAACTGTTCAACGTAGCCTTCATGGCATTTTCTTAGTTATTGTATGTAGACATTTGTATTCTGCCTTTAGTAAGTTTTGTCTGTACCCATTCTAAGATGCACCGTAGGTGTGGCCCCACCAATTCCCCTCCCTCCACCTTAACCTCCCCCCTCCCTTCCCCTTCCTTGGCCCTTGCCTCATAGTCTTGTGCTATAGTTGGGTTATAGCCTTCATGTGAAAGCTCAAGAGCTTTATACTCTACCTCTGGGATTCTTCCTTCTGCATGGTCTAATCTATTGTTAATGCTTTCTACTGCAACTTTAAGTTCCCTAATTGACTGCTTCAATTCCTTAAGCTCTGCTACATACTTTCTATATTCTTCATATCATTCATCTCTTATTTGAGTCTGTTTCTGGATTTCCTTTTGTTTATTTTCCACCTTCTCAGCAATTTCCTTCATTGTTTTTACCATCTATATTTTAAATTCCCTTTCTGTCATTTCTAACATTTATTTATAGGTAGAGTACTCTGCAGTAGCTACCTAATGATCCCTTGAGGAGGTTGGTCTGTTGTGTTTTTTCATGATGCCAGGATTTCTCTGCTGTTTCTTCCTCTTGAGTGCATCTCCTAAATTTTTAAAGAAAAAACATATATCTTGCTGTATATTGCCTGGGAAGCATATGATCTTCTGGGGTATGAGATGATACAACTGTATATAAGTTATATAACTAATATAACTGTTTAAGACAGAGACTGGAAGCCTCTGCCTTGCTGAGGAGACCATGTTCTGTCTTCCTGACTTCCTTGCCCTACTTTTTCCTTTCACTTCCTCCTGCTGTTTAAGTTACCATGCCTCTGACCTAAGGAGTTGAGATATCCTTTTGGTAAGGGACTGAAAGGAAGAGAAGAGTGAAGAGAAAGAAGGGATAAAAGATTAAAAAAGGAGAAAAGAGAAAGGAAAGGGGCAGAGTTTAAGGGCAGATTGACAAAAAGAAGAGAGGAACAGAAAGAAAGAGACAGGAGTAATAGTGGTGTATAGCAGGGTACTTGAACTACACCCACAAATCCCAACCTCTGGGGGGTGGGTTGGGAGGGTCGCTTGAGGACTAGAGCTCTTCGCTAGCCTGAGTAGACACAAGACCCCACTTCCACCAAATACAGAATAAAAACAAAAATACTCTAAATCAAAGTAAAACCAAGAAACAAAATCTTTCAGGGATACAATTGGGGGAAAAAGAATAACAGAGCAGAAAAACTACTATAAGGAAACCACTTATTATTAAAGAAGGAAACAGTGAAAAATTATAATCACACAGAAAAAAGAAGAAAAAAAAAGAAGAAGAAGAAAAATCCAGGGGGAAAAGTTGAAAAAAAAATTTTTTTAAAGAAAAAAACATCTATCTTGCTGTATATTGCCTGGGAAGCATATGATCTTCTGGGGTATGAGATGATACAACTGTATATAAGTTATATAACTAATATAACTGTTTAAGACAGAGACTGGAAGCCTCTGCCTTGCTGAGGAGACTATGTTCTGTCTTCCTGACTTCTTTACCCTCAAACCCCACAGGGTTGGGAATCTGAAGCTCTCCTCAGCCCACTTAATAGATACTCCTTGACCATTCCAAACCATGTTTCTTGACTATCCAGTCACTTTCCCAGGCAAGCGTGTGTTGCTCAAATCTTCCCAAGCGTGGCTACTCCACTTACCAGGTGCACCAGAACTGGCCTCACTCTAGGATGCTGTGGACCAAGCCTGCAAGGCAGGGTGTGCATGGCCTGCAGCCGAACTATGAGAGCTCTGTTCTGTCTGGGTGGCTCAGTCCTGACCCATAGGCACTGTTCAAAATCACTTGCTGGCTCTCCAAAGCTCACCCAGCGTAACTCAACCAAGTGCCTAGGTCCAAAAAGAACTGACAGAGTAGGCCTTCTCTGTCTTCAAACTGTTTTGGCTGAAACCATAGCTGACCAGGCGGCTTCCTCCTGAGCACAAGTATTTGTCACTTCTTTGCTGCTTTTGTCCTTGTCTTGGGGTCCTGAAGTGTCCCACTGCCTCCCTGTGGCCCTGAGGGATGTTTCTGGGCAAAACCCACAAGCCAGAGGTGTCTGGAGTCTTTTCTCACCAATATCACCACACATGGCTGCAAAGACACTGTCTCTAGTCAGCCATCTTTCTAAAGAAGCATAAGAACTTATTAAATAGGACTTATGTAGGGCAATGTTGTAATGTCCTTTCAAGTCTTTCTGATTTACTTTTTCATGCATTTCTCCTTTTGCCTCATAGAGTGTTCTATCCAGTCCTTGAGGAGATCTCATGCTATTTCTCCTTCCCATTACCTGAAAGGTATACTAGACATTTATGTCTTAAATTGCTATGTTAGGATCCCTCTCCAACTCCAAATCAACAAGGTGGCTTTTACCATAATTAAAGGAACGTAAATCACTATTGGATGAGTTGGGGGGTTTGAGACTCTTAAATATCTCTTCATAGGCTAAGAAGAAGGTGATCCTTAATTAAATATTACATCACTTCAAAAATAATCTCAGAGGTAGCATTTTAATGATGTCCCTGTTTGATTTATGGGTCTAAGATATTTTATTTATCAAGGAGTTTGGTAAAGAACACCAAAGAAAAACATTTTAATTTTTTTTTTTTTTTTTGTAGAGACAGAGTGTCACTTTATGGCCCTCGGTAGAGTGCCGTGGCCTCACACAGCTCACAGCAACCTCCAACTCCTGGGCTTAAGCGATTCTCTTGCCTCAGCCTCCCGAGTAGCTGGGACTACAGGCGCCCACCACAACATTTTAATTTTTTAATGGCAGCATAGACTTCGCAGATTTCCCCATTCCCAAGTTTGACTGTACTTGATTGCTTAACTTTCTACTTGGAAAGATCAAGCCTTGTTGACAAACATTTGCACTTCGGGTTTGTAAATATGCTACATGACTGTTTGCAGATATTTTCGAGGGCTAAACAATCTAACATTTAATTCACAAATAGGAAGTGGTGAAAAATACTTCTATGTAAATCAAAGATACAATTATAAGGTGTCTCAGTTTCTACAAGGGTTGCCACTGCCTTAACATAACCATTCTAGGCTTGAGATACAGTATGTATTTATTTAGGGTCCATAACTCCATTGGTGACACCTGTGACTTCTTTGATAGCTTCTTAATATACTTGAACTATTTGGTAAACTAACTGGTGGAAACTATTTTCTTCTTATCCATCTAAGTCCACATGATGAATCTTTCAAAATGGCATCTTTAAAGCCATATTTTATAAGAATTTAAATTTCCAAGTTCACAACTCTTATTATTGTATATAATCAATCAATTAAGTTCCAAGAAGGTAACTTAAAAGGAGAGATGATGATATTAAAAAGGGAGTTAGACAACTGACTCCACTAACTTTTAACATTTGCGTGAAGATAATACCCCTGTATTAAAGTGTGCTTTCTCAGTGGTGATGGTTCTTTCTATAAGAATTTACTGAAACCTATCAAGAAAGTACACTCATTAGTCTCATATCCTTATTTGGTAAAATGTACATTGAGATTCTAAACATAAGTAGTCTGGAATTCTTCTAAGTAACAAAAAGTCATTAAGAAAATGTGTTCATTTTTCCATTCTTGTGATACTTCACTCACTACTAAATTGGAACTAATTGATCAACATTTATGTGTACAAATGGAAATAACACTCATTGAAGTCAAGCAGGTGAGAAGGGGGTGGTGGGAATGGGTAAATTCACACTGAATGGGTAGGGTGCACTCTTATCTGGGTGATGGGACATTTATAACTTTGACTTAAACTGTACAAAAGCAATTTATATAACCAAAACAATGGTACTACTGTAATATTCTGAAATTTAAAAAAAGAAAAAGTGAAGCTGGGTGCATTGGCTCATGCCTGTAATCCTAGCACTCTGTGAGACCAAGGTGGGTAGATTGCCTGAGCTCACAGGTTCGAGACCAGCCTGAGCCAGAGTAAGATCTCATTTCTAAAAAATAGCTGGGTGTTGTGGGGGGTGCCTGTAGTCTCAGTTACTTGGGAAGCTGAGGCAGAAGAATCGCTTGAGCCCAAGAGTTTGGGGTCGCTGTGAGCTATGACGCCATGGCCCTCTACCAAGGGCAACAAAGTGAGACTCTGTCTAAATAAATAAATAAATAAATAAATAAATGTTTATATGTTAGCATACTTTTTTTTTCTTGGACATGAGCCTCACTCTGTTGCTCAGGCTAGAGTGCTGTGGCATCTGCCTACCTCACAGCAACCTCCAGCTCCTGGATTCAAACTATCCTCCTGCCTCAGCCTCCTGAGAGCTGGGACTACAAGCACATTCCACAATGATTATTTTTTCTATTTTTTATGTCTCTTTATTCAAAAGCTTCCTTTACTTTTTAAATAAAGATTTTATTATTAAAAGCAGTTTCATGTTAACAGACAAATAAGAGGAGAGGTACAGAGATTATCCCTATAACCACCCCAGCCTATGCATATGTACACTACCCTAAAAAAATCCTTGATGCTTGGCCTATTCGTTTCTTCCTTCACTTCAACCCCTGGAAACCACTAATCTTTATACTCTCTTCATGGTTTTGTCTTTTCCAGAATGTCATATAGCTCTGTGGTCAGTCTCCAACTCCCAGGCTGCAGAGCAGTGTGGACGAACTCCCCCAGCCCGCTGCCCGTTCAGTTGTTTACTTGTAGTTGCTGTCTTTGGTGTTGATTCTAAAATTCATCACTGTATCAAGGTCATTTAGGCTCTCTTTTATGTTATGTGTAAGGGTTTTATAGTTTTGGATTTTACATTTATATCTGTGATACATTAAGTTAATTTTTGTGAAGAGTGTGAAGTCTGTATCTAAACCATGTTGGTGCTGGTAGATGTTTAGTTGTTCCAGCAACACTTACTGAAAAGCCTAATTTTGTATTGTCTTTGCAAAAATCAATTGACTAAGCTCAGCTCCCGTAGCTCAGTGAGTGGGGCACCAGCCACATACACCAAGGCTGGTGGGTTTGAGCCTGACCCAGGTGTGCTAAACAACAATGACAACTGCAACCAAAAAATAGCCAGGCGTTATGGTGGGTGCCTGTAGTCGCAGCTTCTTGGGAAGCTAAGGCAAGAGAATCGCTTACGCCCAAGAGTTTGAGGTTGCTGTGAGCTGTGATGCTACAGCACTCTACCAAGGGCGACATAGTGAGACTCTGCCACACACACACACACACGCACACAGAAAGATCAATTGACTATATTTGTGCAGGTCTATTCCTGAAATCTCTATTTTGGTCTATTAATTCATTTGTCTATTCTTTCAACAAAACCATGCTCCCTTGATTATTGTATCTTTAACATAAGTACAAAAGTCAGATTGTCCTTTACTTTTAGAATAACAATTACTCATTTGTGAAACCAAGATGCCAGATTAATGTCTCCGAGATGGAGAACTTCTCTCTTAACATCAGGAGTGGGCAGATTACTTTTTCTTAGTACTCTTCTCTCAGAGTGTCTCACTTTCTAGCTGGTAGGAGGTCTGTAGCTAAGTAGCTGTTACAAGAAACAGAAATGTGATGAAATTACACTAATCAAAGGGGGTTTGAGTTGACAACTTAGAATAAAGGGACTTTTATGAGACCAAGTTATAAGAAGTGCTGTGCATCACGGAGTCTGGAAAGGAAAAAGCAAGCAAGCTTCTCTCTCTTGCACACACATACATCCTTCATCTCAGTTGGACATTTGCTTCATTTTTTCCTTTTCTGTTTTTAGATTGGCTACGTGTGCTTAATCCCCAAGTCCATCTGGTCTTTTAGTTCAAGTTCTCATAGTGGCTAATGCAATCTGTGTGACCCTATTTTTAGATTCCAGGAAGAGAGAATCATCTGGCCCTAGATCTGATATCCAGGCTGAATCCAGAGTCCATGCGTCTGTAGCAAAAAACAACCACCACCAACAACAAAAACCTGACTTCTGGGACAGATGACCCACTCTGAAGTCTTGAATATGTCACTGCATGTTTCTGGGTTGCAGTTTCAGGATCCAGGCATGGGGAAAAGTAGCCAAATCTGAGGCAGAGGCCTGAATCAAATGGGGCAGAGTATATAGCAGCAGGCAGAGACCAACAAGCAGATTCTCTGTCTTTATTCTTGTTCAGAACTTTATTGGAACTTTGTGTTCAGCATCACCTTCAGAGATTACACCAGACTTACAAGAGACATAATTTTATGTTCTCTTTGTATACCTTCTTCCAACTCGTTACCTTTTTAAAAACCATTCAATTTGTTTCTTTTCCCTTTTTCCTTCATCTGCCCATTAAACAATAGTCTGAAAAAATACCAAAGATAGAATCTGGTGCATGCCTCAGAAGCCATGAGGAAAGGCTGAGGGCAGGAGGAGGGGGCGTGAGACCAGCCCAGGCCTGGAAGTCTGACTCTCAGTATTGGGGAATCAGCCTCATTGTTCATTTCTGTATGAACTATTCTTAGACTTACAAAAATTGGCAGATGTCATTTTTTACCAACTCTGCTTTGTTTATAAACTGTGCAAATGGAGGTTTCTAAAAGAACAAACCTGAGTTATTAATCAAAAGGAATAATGAGGCTCAGTGCCTGTAGCACAGTGGTTATGGCGCCAGCCACATGCATCAGGGCTGCTGGGTTTGAACCCAGCTCAGTCCAGCTGAAACAACAATGACAACTACAACAAAAAAGTAGCCGGGTGTTGTGGCAGGCACCCATAGTCCCAGCTATTTGGGAGGCTGAGGCAAGAGAATCGTTTAATCCCAAGAGTTTAAGGTTGCTGTGAGTTGTGATGCTACAGCACTCTACTGAGGGTGACATAGTGAGACTGTCTCAGAAGAGACAGAGAAAAAAAGGAATAATGAAATACATAACTCCTTATTGTTTTAAAAATATGGTAACTCAAAATGATAATATGGTAACTTTTCAGAATACTGTTAATGTCAAATTATAAGAATTCACATAACTAAGAAGTAAAGGCTGCCTGTAGTCTGAGGGACCAAAGCATCTGTATGTATATTCTTTGATACTCTTGTTTTAAAAAATCCATCTCATTCTTTTATGATCATGCTCTATACCTGTTGTCCTGGGATAGAATCAGTGTTGAAGATCCAAGCTTTGTCTAACCGAAGTGATTCCAAAAGTGGAACTCACCAAGGAGTCAGGGAATAACAGAAACATTTGGATTTGTGTCTTGGCTCTTGAATGTCTAAGAAGTTTATACTTTAATGCCTATTTTAACATTCTGGCTCAGGTCTATGTTTTCAGAGCCATTTTCCTACTTGTGTTCAAATCCATTCAAATGTCCTTTCTGTTCCCTTGGAATTATTCCTCTTTGTGTTTACATGTCCAGTGAAGACCCTCTTGGTGGGAAGGGAAATGAAATGGTAGAGATTTTTAATGGGAGTTTGAGTCCTTGTCAGTGTCCTTTTGCAGCATAGAAAAGGCCAAAGGAGCCTCCCAAAATGCTTTGGATTAAATAAAGAAGTAAGAACCCTGGGCTTGACTTCTGCTCTTCAAACTTTCTGGATCTGTCCTGTGCTTGGTTCTGTTCCTCTGCCTGGCTGGTTTCAGTTGAACTGTGCTTGCCTCCACCCTCGCTGTTGCCCCACAATCTCTCTTTCTATGTTGTAGCTATTTCAGAGTTGTCGTCTGTTGCTGGACGCACTGTGGCCCAGCCTCCTTTTCACTGTGCTCTCTGTGACCCCATGTCTGGGTATCATGAGTTTGGGCCTGAAGCTGACAGAACCTTGGTTTATTTTTCAAATGAACATTTCCTTTCTTTGGTTTTAATGCTTTTTGTTTGTTTTTTATTTGTGCTTTTGACTCTAACTTACCCATTAAATAATATACTTTTTTTTTTTTTAACAGGAATGGGTGATGATCCAAGTTTATACAACTTAGGTTTATAGTCCTGAATGTAGAGATTCATTGGCATATATTCAGTAGAACAGAAATGAATGAAATGTCTATGGATCATCTGAACATTTTTTTCCTAAAAAATGTCCGATTGAATTTAATGATATCATATAAACATTTGATTTGACTTCTTATTAGAATAAAACTTCAATGGTACCTCTTTAGAACTCGTAGCTTGACAACTTATTACTCAGTTAAAGAAATAAAAAAGCTAGTTTCATTTATCTGTTTTCATTAGACTAATAAGGACTCAATTTACACTACCTTCTATAACATGTTGAATTATGTACTAGTGAGATTGCCATACTTTATCAAGCTTTGATAAGTTGTTTGTAATAAATTAGCATTTGTATCACAAGAGTTGATGTCCTAGCTAAATCTAGGAGGCAAAATGATGGTGATTTTAGTATTTTATTTTTAAGGTAGGATATAATAATTAGTAGGTGGTGTTATAACCTGTTTTGTAAGCAGAAACTCAGAGAAAACTGGGTCAGGTATCCTTTTTGCTACTGCATTCATCCATGTAGAAGGTGGAATTAGCTTTAATGTTTCATATTTATTCATTTATTTCAAATTAAAAAGAAAACAGCAATCAAATCTTGGACAGCCCTGTTAAAGGGGTAAATAACTTTAAAAAAAAACAACAACAAAACTAGCAATCTTGCCAAAGAAACGAAACAAGTTTCTCCTTGACAGGGACTGAATTACAGTAAATTTATTTTATGATAACGGCTTCCAGTTTGCTTGTAGCCAAGTCATTCACAGCATAGACTCTCCAATAATTTGAGCTTTTTAATAGCCAGAATGTAAATTGCCACTTTGTAACACTAGAGCAGGCGTCCTCAGACTTTTTAAACAGGGGGCAAATTCACTGTCCCTCAGACCGTTCGAGGGCCAGACTATAGTTAAAAAAAAATATGTATGAACAAATTCCTATGCACACTGCACATATCTTATTTTGAAGTAAAAAACAAAACGGGAACAAATAGAATTCAGACCGCTTCATGTGGCCTGTGGCCTGCAGTTTGAGGACGCCTGCACTAGAGGGTAGTGTTTGTAAAGCCATTTAGCACTAGGGTGGTGCAGACTTGAATGTATTCTGTGAGATTATTTGTTCAAATTGTCCTTGAATGAGAACAATGCAAATGAATATTTTTTTAGCATCTATGAGACATAGAACTATAAACAGCAATGTAAGTGCAATTAGTTTGACTTTTAAAAAAGTGAATCTATCTGTATTAACTTTGGGGACAAAAATAAACAACTTTATTTTTATAATTTACAGTAAGAATTCAATCTCAGTGCCAATAGCAAACGATATTTCCAATTGGTAAAGGAAAATATTCAGTGTAAATTTCTTACTGTTTCAATACACCACAAAGGACCAAAGAAGCTCAGGAATATAAATATCTTCATATCCCTTTCTTGTAAAATGAAGGAGCTGGGCTTGTAGATGGTCCTGAAGGCCTTACCAGATGCCATTTCTGTCTAAGGTCTACAAAGATGGGCTGCTTGGGAGGCGTCTCTGGTGGGCTTCCCTGAGTCAGTTCTAAGAAAGGTTGCAAAGAATTGGAGCAAAAAAAAGTCTGGCTTTAAAAGCTTTAGTCCAAAAAAGTAAAATAAAATATAAAGAACCAAAAAAGCCTGATTTTTTTCCCCCTTTGCTTGGCAATCTGATGTGATAGACTCTGGCTTACAGCATTGTAAACTTGTTCTTTGAGAACTTTCCAGAACGCATTTGCTTCCATTAGTGTTTCAATACAAGCAGCACGTGAGTATCATCAGATTATTAACTAAATAAAGTCAGCTTCCTAAGCGGGCTGCCATCTACTTTGCCTACTAGTCCTGGAGGAGTTGAGCATGTAAAATCATGTAGTGAGTAACATCAGAGAAAATGTGACAAAAAACAGCTGATCATAGAAAGTAAACTATCTACGTCATACCTGAAATACTAATGTACAAGTTTCTTTGCTTTTAAACCTTTAAAAATAATTTTTAAAATATTGAAAAACAAAACAACATTTAATTTTTAATCTGACAAGATATGGATTTCATACTTTGTTAGCACAGAAAAAATAGAATAAAACCATTCTTTTTTTTTTGTAGAGACAGAGTCTCACCCTATGGCCCTCGGTGGAGTGCCGTGGCCTCACACAGCTCACAGCAACCTCCAACTCCTGGGCTCAAGCGACTCTCTTGCTTCAGCCTCCCGAGTAGCTGGGACCACAGGCACCTGCCACAATGCCCGGCTATTTTTTAGTTGCAGTTTGGCTGGGGCTGGGTCTGAACCCGCCACCCTCAGCATATGGGGCCGGCGCCCCACCGACTGAGCCACAGGCGCCGCCCATAAAACCATTCTTGACTATAGTTTTTCTCCCCTGGCTTTTGAGCCTTCTGCAATACCAGAGGATGGGGTTTTTACTCAATATTGTAAATAGCCTCCCAGAGCTGCCACCGAAAGGAAGCACAACGTGAGAATAAAGCACTTTGTGAATATGGATGCTATCCAAGGACTGAAAACCTATAGCCAAAAAAAGAATAATTATAAAGATTGGACTCCAAATGGTAAGCTCATTATTTTAATAATTTAGTAAAGCTGTAACAAATAAGTAAACATATTACTTCTCTAATTTGTTGATGGTCAGATAGCAGATATCTGATAGGAATGGATGATTTATGCGTTCATAAATTATTCTTCTGCCTATCCTTTAATTCTTGAAACTAATTCTTTAGCCTTTTACTTTGGGTGTTATATGAAGACTCTTCCTTCCAGCTTAAAAACTTAAATGAAATATATTTTGAATGCATAATCCATTTTCATTATTATTATTATTATTATTTTTGACAAGAGTCTCAAACTGTCACCCTGGGTAGAATGCTGTGGCATCATAGCTTACAGCAACCTCCAACTCTTGGACTCAAGTGATCGTCTTGCCTCAGTTTTTTTTATTTTTAGTAGAGACAGGGTCTCGCTTTTTGCTCAGGCTGATTTTGAACTTGTGAGTTCAAGCTGTCCATCCATGTTGGCCTCCCAGAATGCTAAGATTACAGGTGTGAACCACTGCACTCAGCATACACAACCCACCAGTGTTTCAAGTACAACTTGCTATTTAAATGCACACTTAAATATGCATAATTTGTTATTTGAATAGGAGAGTTATATGTTACTATGAGGAAACTACCGTCAGATTCTAGTCTACCGAACTTCACCTTTCTTGGAAATATGTCTTTCTACATTTTTGTGATATGATTGTTTTATATAAATGATCACATCTAGTAAACAGCAGTTTTTCGGTGATTTAAAGTCACTCACTTGCATGGCATTTTTAAGTCACGGACACTGTGGTGTTCATTTTGTAGAGGAACACACTTTGCGAACTGCTCCTTCGTTACCGTTTAATCAATCAGTGGTTATGTTAGTCTCTGTTCTGTACTAAATTGTGTGTCTCTCATTCATCTGTTGAAGCCCTAACTCCCAATGGTAATTAAGGTTGAAAGTAGTCATCAGGGTTGGTTGGCTTTAATCAGATAGAACTGGGGTCCTTATAAGAAAAGGAAGACATGCCATAGGGCTCTCTCTCTCTCTGTCTTTCTCTCTCTCTGCATGTGCACAGAGAAGAGGTCTTGTGATGACATAGTGATAAGGTGACCTTCTGGGAGCCAGAAGGAAAGGCTTCATCATAAACCAAATATTCCAGCACCTTGATATTGAACTTTAAGACTCCAGAACTGTGAGAAAAGAATTTTCTGTTTTTGAAGCCACTCAGTCTGTGCTAATTTGTTATGTCAGCATTAGGCGAACACACACATTATCACTCTCTATTGTCAACTAGCGCTTATACAGTTCCTGACAGAAGATGGGGTTCAGATTTTTATTGTGTGAATGAAGAAACAAAAGGCAGCAGAAAGAGGGACGGAGGGAGGGGGGTGGGGCCTTGGTGTGTGTCACACTTTATGGGGGCAAGACATGATTGCAAGAGGGACTTTACCTAACAATTGCAATCAGTGTAACCTGGCTTATTGTACCCTCAATGAATCCCCCACAATAAAAAAAAAAAAATGGATTGTATGCTTTCCTAAGGTCAAAAACACTTTCCGCCTGTTATGCCTGGATACTCTGCTAGTATTCTGAGGGGTGCTCTCCCTTCTGACCCCTCTGCTGGTGCTGACCTCTGTTGACTAGACACTTTCCGCTCTCATCACAGATTCCTGTACCTCATCCTTTCCACTGCAATGAATTAAAGACTGCTGCAGGATTCTTCATTAAGTTGAAACTCAGGTGCCAAGTTGATGTATGCCATGCAATACAGCTGTGTATTACTTAATGGCAGGGTTACATGCTGAGAAGTGCATTAGGTGATTTTGCCTTTGTGTGAACACACAAAGTGTAGTTACACAAGCCCACATGATCCAGCCTACTACACACGCAGTCCATATAATACAGCCCATTATGACCCCTAGGCTACAAACCTGAACCGTAAGTTACTATACTGAATAGTGTAGGTATTTGTAACACAATGGTAAACATTTGTGTATCTAAACATAGAAATGCTACAGTAAAGAGATAACATGAAAGATTAAAAAAAGATATGCCTGTACAGGGCACTTACCATGAATGAAGCTTGCAGGACTAGAAGTTGCCCTGTGTGAGTCAGTGAGTGAGTGCTGAGTGAATGTGAGAGCCTAGGATTACTGTGCACTACTGTAGACTTTACGAAAACAACACTAAATTTATATTACACCTTTTTCTTTCTTTGACAATAAATTAACTTAGCTTACTATACTATTTTTACTTTATAAAATTTAAAATATCTTTTAGACTCTTTTGTAATAACACTTAGCTTAAAACACAAACATGCACATCTGTACAAAAGTCTCTGTTGGGGCCCTGCCCCAGGGCCATGATCTGCTACGACCTGTGGAAACTGGTGACGACCAACTGAAGAAATATAGAGTTAGAAACTATGGTAAAGAAAGAGACAAGAGGGTGGTGCCTGTGGCTCAGTCAGTAAGGCGCCAGCCCCATATACCGAGGGTGGCGGGTTCAAGCCTGGCCCCGGCCAAACTGCAACCAAAAAATAGCCGGGCGTTGTGGCGGGCGCCTGTAATCCCAGCTACTCGGGAGGCTGAGGCAAGAGAATCGCTTAAGCCCAGGAGTTGGAGGTTGCTGTGAGCTGTGTGACACCACGGCACTCTACCGAGGGCCATAAAGTGAGACTCTGTCTCTACAAAAAAAAAGAAAGAGACAAGAGACATAGAGTAGAGTTAAAAGTGGGAGCTCAGAGGTCCATTGCCCAGCTGGGATTCTGGCAATGGCACCGAGTGTTTGCTCCACTCTGCTTTTATTGAAGTCTATTTGCTCAGAGGGTAAGATGAGGAAGGGAACAAAGATGCCAGCAGTTTCTCTGATTGAGTATATCAGCTCCTATTGTTATTATTAACCTTAAGGGTAGACTTAAGAAATCTGAAATCTGAGCCTTGTATTCGGAGAGCCTCCTGCTAGAGATCACACACACAGATTTCTAGGGGAGTGTTAAACTCTGCTAGTTCCCTGTGGAGTAAAACCCCATGGGTGTTAATCTCCTCTGAGGAATTGGTGGGAGAGAGGAATTTTCCTCCCATAACCACCACAGAGGATCTTCCTCTGTGGGATAAGGGATATAAGCTCTTCTGCTCATATCTCAGGGCTCGAGCTACTCCCCTGATCTCTGTCCAAGGCAAATGAAAATCTCCACAATGAGTATCTGCTTTGCCTGTTTACTGTTTACCAGTATTTTTTAGGTCTTGTCATAGCTTCTTCTATGACGATTTTTCCTCAGAGTGCTCACAGACCCAGCAGGGGTGTTTGTAAGCTGTATCCCCAATAGGCTAGAATTTCAGAAAAGGCAGGAAGCTTGCTAGCAATGGCTAGCTTAAATGTAAACTAGCTGACTTTTCTTTGTTCCAACTCACTCAGCTTACTTTTTAATTTTCCTCTTTTTCTGGGGGTGCTTTTCCTTGGCAAGAATGGGGTCTTTGGTTCCCAATTCTCCCTGAAAGTACCTTCTCTCTTTATATTCTTATTCTATAAGCTTTATTCTATTTTTTAAATTTTTAGTAATTGTTTTCTTACCTTTTAAATTCTTTTGTTAAAAACTAACATACAAACACATTACGCTAGGATTTCTACAGAGCCAGGGTCATCAACGTCACTGTCTTCGAAGTCCGTATCTTGTCATATTGAGTACATACTGTCCCCCTGGAGGACAGGATGGAGCTATCATCTCCTAGGATGGTAATGCTTTTATTTGGACTACTGCCTGAATGACCTACTTCTGTTATGAGGTGATTTCTTTTCTAGTAAGAGATGACTAGCAAGAATCCAATGCACTAAATTCTAATATGAAGGCAGTAGATGAGCTAATACAAGGAGTGAGGTACAGGAATGAGAGATGGGGAGAGGGGAGGTAGGAGGGGAATGGAGGGTCATGGTGTATGGCACACCTCTTGGTGGCAGGACATAATTACAAGAAGGACTTTACCTAACAACCACAGTCAGTGTAACCTAATTCTTTGTACCCTCAATGAATCTCAAACAATGAAAAAAAAAAAAAAAAGATGACTCTAGTGGTCTTGTCTGCTAGAACCCAATTGTAATAATGAGCCTTAAAGTGATTCATCTGTGCAAAGGTACATTAGTTTTCTAGAGTTGTCATAACAATACCACAGACTAAGTGGCTGACAATAGACATTTATTTTTTCACAATTCTGGAGGCTGGAAATCTGAGATCAGGATACTGGAAGGGTCGATTTCTGTCCTTGGCCTAGAGATGGCTTTCTTCTTCTTTGTCTACACATGGTCTTTTCTCTGCATGTGTTGTCTGTGACCTAGTCTTCCCTTTCTACAAGGACACCCAATTTCCTGGATTAGGGCCCATCTGTATGACATCACATTACCCTAATTACCTCTTTAAAGGCTAAAGTGCAGTCAAATTTGGAGACACTGGGGTTAGGATTACAACATATGAGTTTTTGGAATACACAATTCAGCCCATAACAAATGGTAATAACCACAACATTCCTACAACATAGACAGCCTCTTTTTATAATATCCTCCAAGACTTGTAGTGTCAAGTATCTCGGGGAAATGGTGGCAACATTTTCAATGCAAAAATTTTAACTACAATTCACCTTACCTGGGAGAAACATATGCTCAGAATTGATCAGTCATGCTTTTATAAACAAAATCTATTTGTTGAATCTGCACTCACTCTGCCTTTCAGGTTACTAAGTAACTGCAGATAAGAAATGAGATTATAGTTTTTAAATATTCTTATCTTCTAGGACAAATTATTCCTCAGAAACCCAAGTGAGTATCACTTCTTAGCAGAGTTAATAATGAACAGAGCTCTAAGAGAACTAAGAAAGGAGATTAGAATCTGGCTCATTAGCTTGTTACTCTGAAGATTCTTCATTTAAAAAGAGCTCAGAGTCTTAGCCCCATTTTGGGGAGTTTCACTAAAGCTTATTCTGTTCTGCTATCCTACAGAACTCCTCCTTGATTTTTAAGGTTTTTAAAAATATATATAATTTTCTTGGCAGGATTTGCTAGAATTTCTCTTAATATTCTTATCTTCTTAATATCCAGTTTTGAAGTTTTTCCTGATAACTGTTTTTCACAACTGATAATTGTAAACACCATATGTCTAATTTTATTTAATTCCTTTCTTGCTTCCACAAATCCACATTTTTACTTTAAATAATAAAAGCACTATGAAATTTACACTTAAAGAAATATGATGTTTTTTTAGAATCTAGGCTCTATAGCCATACTTTCTTTCTGGGTTTGAAAATCTGGCTCCCCAATTAATAAACAACATGCCTTGGGGAAGTTATTTAATTTCCATATGTTGTGGCTTCCTTGTCTGTAAAATGGGGGTAAATAAAATGTTGCAAGAAATTATTTATTAAAAGGGCCTATTTATGTCTATGAAAAAGAAGTCAGAATCAGTAAAATGGTTTAAAGATGTTTATTCTGAGCCAAATTTGAGGACCATGACCTGGAGCCATGTCTAAGGAGCCTTAAGCAAGTGGACTTGAGGTGGGTTTACAGTTTCTTTTATACATTTTGGGAGACAAGAATTACGGGTGAGGTCATAAATCAATATGTGAAAAAATACACTGGTTTGGCCCCAAAAGGTGGGACATCTAGCTCTTACAGGTTTAAAGATTCTTTATCTGACAATTGGCTGAAAGAATTAGGCTCTGTCTAAAAGACCAGGAGTTGATGAAAAGGAATGCTTAAGATAAAAGGTCTGTTAATTACAAAGTACCTAACAGACTCAAGTGGTTTGTTATGTATATTGGGACCAGGAGGTAGGTCTTGATTAGCCCTAGGCCTATTAGAGAGTCACAGAGGATGTCTCTAAAAAGGGGATGGGGCATGATGAGGCATGTCTAATCTCCTTTCTCATGGCCAGCAACTTAGTTTAGGGATTCTCTTGGCCAACAGGGGGTCCAGTCAGTCAGCCACTTAGGGGCAGACTTAAGACTTAAGTTCACATTTTAGAACATTGCTTGGCACAGAGAAACACTTTAATAAATGATGCTATTATTATTGTTGCTGCTTTTCCTGAACTATATGGGTGTTTTAGGGGGCTATTCAGGAACTCCATTTTCTCTTTTCATTATTCAGTGTCAGGGAAATTTATAGCTAGGTTCCAGGCAGATGAGACCTCTGGAGGGTGTGCTGGCTGACTGTGCTCTTAGCCTTGTCCTTGTCTATCTGAACCATCCACCTAGAGACTTGAGGGGGGTTAGATCATTAGTATAATGGCGAGTAAACAAAACAAACAAACACAAAAGATCACCTTGCAAATCCTCACTTACCCCAACTCTATCCTCATCCCCACCCCAGCTGGTAATTAAGTCCCTGAACTGGGAATTTTACTTTCTCTTCAAGTCTAGGAATGTGCCTTCTTTGCATAACACTGAGAAGCCATTAAGGCTTATTTTAACTAATGTTCCCTCCTTTCCTTCAACACTTTGCAACAAGAAAATCCTTAAATTCTCTTAACACCCTCTGCCCTCTGGTGCTAATAGCCATCCTGGGAGAATCTTCCTGGGCTGCTCTCGTCAATAGGTCAGAAATTATAGTAAATTTTTAAATTGGAAGACAGAAATGAGGGTGGGAAGACAAATGAAAATAAGGAATAAAACCAGAGGAGTAGGGACAGATTTGAGAAGATAAGTAAATATGCCAGGGAGAGTCTAGCATTAGAGCTGAAGATTCAGGATTCACTGTTGACAGCCCAGACTTGGTCTAAATTAGAAGGATTTGAATCACTGGGCATGTTGCTCAACTTTGCTAAGCTTCAATTTTCTGATAAAAAGTAATTAATTATGTTTCTACATTACAGATTTGTTGTTGTGAAGATTTATTCTCTCTTCCTCTCTTCTCTTTCTAGGCATATCTTCCCTATCTGAGGCTTAGCAAGGTGTAAGTATTTAATAAATATTCCGGAAAAAATTAAGAAAAAAAAGTATTTCTACATATCTCCACTTAAAGCATCTAGGTTGGCCTTTCTCTCCTTTCTTTCTACTTGAACTAAATGCCAAAGACTTTTGGGCCTATATCAAACTATGAGGTTGGAGAGACGCGTAGCATCCTGATGCTGACAACTGCTACTTAAGGGCAGGCTTTAGTCTCAGGAAAGGAAGCAAGTGGCATGGAGGAGGATGAAGGCAAAAATTTGTGCCCACAGGTGATGATTAGATAGTGGTTTGCAGGATTCATTTTGCACTCCCTAGGAAGATATGAATGTTTATAAGGAGGAGATTATACCACTGTTAAGATTCAGATTTATTCAAGAGAATCGCATGAACCTCTAGAGCCAAGTGTTTGGTACAATATTAGTCAGGAGTCTCCAGAGAAACAGAAGCAATAGGATATATATAAAAAGATGCATTATTAGGAATTGGCTCTTGTGATTTTGGAGCCTGAGAAGTCCCACAAGCTGCTATCTGCAGGCTGAAGACCCCAAAAAGCTGATGGTGTAATTCAGAAGGCCTGAGAAACGGGGGAACTAATGCTCCTAACTGCAATTTGAGGGCAGAAGATCATTGTCCTTCCTCAAGTAGTCAGACAGAAAAAAGGGCAAATTCCTGTTTCCTCTGCCTTTGTTTCTATCCAGGACCCCACACTGTTGGAGAATGGGGACCAAAGGACTCATTCTTGGTAAGGGAAAAATACCCCCAGAAAACAGAGAAATAAGCTGAGCAAGGTGGAATAAAAACAGTTTAGCTAGCTTACTTTTAAACTAATAGTTTAATTATTTGTCTGGGCAGTTTCTGCTTTTACTGGAAGCCTGGCCTGTGAGGGATACAGCTTGCAAACACCCCTGCTGTGTCTGTAAGCACTCTGAAGAACAGGGGCCATAGCAGAAGCCATGTGCCAGGCCTGGTAAGAAACATTAACCAGGCTGACCCCTGCCCAGTCATCAGCCAAAGCAAATACCCATAGTGAGGATTTGTATAATGGCTAGGGCAGAGATCCAGGGAATAGCTCAAGCCCTGAGATGGGGCCAGGAGGACTTGTACCCTAACCATAGGGGGAAACACCTCCCAGTGGAGAATTTATCTTGTCATTAGATTATGTAACTGATTCTGGCCAATGGGCTACGAGTGGCAGTGGTGACATTTAGATGTCTATGTACATCCCATGTGTTTTCTTTTTTAGCCATGGCATCTTCAAGGCTGTCTTAGTCCCATGTGTGGCTGCATGAAGATGGAACCCTCTTACCCTGGATCCCACAGTGAATCAGTAAAGCAGATTCTCTTTGTGACTGTTGTTGGTTATGTAGTTTCAGTGAGAAACAGACCTTAATAACAAGGTTAAGCCACTCAGTTTTGGGGGTTGATGCATTCCTTCAATATAACAGACTATTCTAAATAACAACTGCACAGATTTATCACTTTTCATGTATCTCAGACTTTCCATCTAAGGTTCCTTTTCTTTCTCCTGAAGTACATCTGTTATTCCCTTTGATACATGTTTACTGGCACTACATTGATCCTCCCTCATCCACAGAGGTATGCTCCATTCTGAGACTCCCAGTGGATGCCTAAATCACAGATAGTACTGGACCTTGTATATAAAAGGGTGCCAAAATTATCTGCACATTTTGAGAAAGGAAACACTGTTTTAAAATTATAATTCTCAAGTCACATTTCACTTCTGCAATTACAAAAAGTGCTCAAACATGACTTGTAGACATCTTATTGGTATAAATTGAGTAGTACAGTTTTAATAAAGTTTTTTCTTTCTTAAAATGTGTATACTTTTTTTGGCACTCTTTGTAAGTATACAAACTAAGCTTTTCCTTACACATACACACCTATGATAAAGTTTAATTTATAAATTAGGCTCAGTAAGAAATTAATGGCAATAACTATAACAAAATAAAACAAGTGTAACAATATATTGTAATAAAAGTATGTGAATTTGGTGTCTTTCTTTTTTTTGAGACAGAGTCTCACTATGTGGCACTTTCACAACTCACAGCAACCTCTAACTCTTGGGCTTAAGCAATTCTCTTGCCTCAGCCTCCCAAGTAGCCGGGACTACAGGCATGTGCTACAATGCCTGGCTATTTTTTTGTTGTAGTTGTCATTGTTGTTTAGCAAGCCTGGGCCAGGTTCAAACCCACCAGCCTTGGCGTATGTGGCCAGCGCCCTAGCCAAATATAGTGTCTCTCTCTCTTGATACCTTTTAGTATTGTCCTTAGTCACCATTCTTCATATGATATGTGAAATGATAAAATACCCACATGATTGAAATGAAGTGATGGTGCAGGATAGCATGAGACTTCATCATGCTACTCAAAATGACATACAATTAAACATGTGTGAATGGAGAAAATCATCTGGTTTTTGTTTTTTATTTTATTTATGTGGTGAATTATATTTATGGATTTATGGATGCTGAACCAACCTTATATCTTTGATTGCAAACAAATGCAACTTGTATGGAAAGAAGTATGGAGAATTCTCAAAGAACTAGAAGTTGATCTTCCATGTGATCCTGCAATCACATTGCTAGGTATCTCCCCAGAAGAAAAAAACCCATCTTACCACAAGGACATTTGCATTAGAATGTCTATTGTAGCTCATTTCACAAGACCTGGAAGCAACTGAAATCCCCATCAACCCATGAATGGATTAATGAACTGTGGTATATGTACACCATGGGATAATATTCAGTCATTAAAAAGATGGAGATTTTCTTGTTTACCTGGTTGGAATCGAAACACATCCTTCTTAGTAAAGTATGACAAGAATGGGGGAAAAGTATCCAATGTACTCAATACTAATATAAAACCAATATGTAAACTACTACATGCCCACAGGAAAGAAAAAACACAAGTATATTCTAGTGAGGGGGAGGGGTAAGGGGAAGAGGAAGGGTGACCGACAGATTCTCACCTAATGTACACACAGTGTGAGGGTGTTCAGCATACTCCCTGGTTGAAGGGCTCAACTACAACTTAATGTTTACCTTAGAAATGAAAACAATGTAATCTAAACATTTATACCTCATAGTAATCTGAAATTTAAAAAAAGAAAAAAACTTATTAATTTTTTATTTCTGTAAATTTTCACTTAATATTTTCTGACTATAGTTGACTGCAGATAACGAAAACCACAAAAGTGAAAGTGAAACATTGGGTAAGTGGGACTACTGTGTATATTTTGCTAATATTTATATGTAGAAAACCCATTTGACTAAACTGAGGGACAGCCCAATAGCACCTGTGGTTGCTTTTGCTGGGGCCTGGGGCACTTTTCTGAAGCTATTCCAGAACCTGCTGTCATCACTGATTCAATCCTAAAATTTTAGCTTCAGCATTTTCAACTGAGGTGATTTTATCAGCATTTATGTCAGGGTAACTGCTCTCCTTGCAGGTTCTCAAAGTTTACCTCTTTGATTTCAGTTCTTAAGTTGTGTTTGCTTGGTTGTACTTACGTGATTTTTATTTCTCGTGAAAAAATCAAACTTATGTTTTATCCTAGATCTAGCTGTTTAAAAATGAAATATTTCACAGAAGCATCCATTTTTCGTAATGTTTTAAACACTTCTAATAATTTTCTGATTTTTAAAAAATATGTTTGATCTTATATCTTTGGTGCACCTGCAACATATCAGATGTAAACTTGTACTTTTACTCTAGTGATCCAGCACTCCATCCCCCCACCCCACCCCCGTCTCTGTAAGCCACTGATATTTTATACTTCCACCTGTACAACACTTGGATTTTAGAGAGTGGCTGTGTGTATTTTTTGTGTTTTCCAACCAACAGCTTGTGTTGTGCATGTACATTCATTTGTAACACGTGCTAGGTGACTGTCACAGCAGTAATGAGATTTGAAATCTAAACCGACTGGAACATTTTTAATGAGCCACGTGGTTGCTGTCAGGGAAACTCTTTTCTAAACCACAGAAAGATATGCCTTTGTGTCCTATGTGTATATATTTTAAAATCCTAAAAATGTTCCAGAATTCCAAGAAGTATGGATGAGGTCTGATTTATAGCTGACAAACTGAGATATTTCTAAAACCTATTAAGTGTCAGAACTGAGATGTGACACATGTGGTGTCAGCTCTGTGGTGCTAAGTAAGGCTGTTTTTGGATTTTGTTTTGGTGCCTACATAGGAATGTGTAAAGCACTATTTTGGGCATAATTTCTTCCTCCTCCCTATTGTTTAGCACCTAACAATAGGCAACAACTTAACAATTTCCCATTTTATGCCAACATAATATTTAAAAGAAAATGTATAATTATTTTAGAGACCTTAAAAAAAAAAACGGTTTAAAATTCAACAAGTCAACCTTATTGGAGTTTGCTGGACAGATGTACACTGAGGCGTTACTAGACAGACTGCCCGGGGTTCTTGGTCCCTGCTTTTCATTTTCTCTCCCCCTTCCTTCCCCATTTCACCTTGCTCGGTCCACTGACTTTCACCGATTCAACCCACCTGAAGCTTTTAGTCCAATTCTAACTTGAGGCATTAAAACTGGGTGCCCCTCCTCACCTTCTTCAGGTGAGTTAGGGCACGCTGACTCCCGCACACCGAAATGATGCCTGATGCATCCTTGTTGACACTCTGAGCAATTGCAGTGAGTCTCAGTGCTCAAAACTCAGAGCCTACCTTCTTTTCCAAACCATAGCTAGGGCTTCTCCCTCCTTGGACCCTGTAAGATTGCTGTTAAACACTGAGGAGGCCTTTCAATTGGCAAAGGCTTTAGTATTATCACCTAAGAAACTGGAAAACATGTGTTACTCTTAGATTGATGTTATTTGTCTTATAGTTTCTAAATCATGTTCTAATTTGAGAAGCTTCTCAGAACCCCTCCAAGGACTGCTCCATGTTTCTTTGGGACAGGTTTCTCCAACATTGGCACTACATGGATTCCTGAACAGTGCCAACAAATGCCCATCACCAACCTCCCACCATGTATCCAGTATGCCTCCATTATTTATCTTGGAACCATCATGCCAGCTTTTCATAGGGCTTGAACTAGAGTTGCCGAACCTTTGGTACTCAGTTTTTATCACATTAGTGGCTAGATCAAGTACCAGGCCCTAGTCCCTCTCTCTAAGCACTTCGACTTGTGGCTCTGTATCCTTGAGGAGTGTTATCTCTGGAGCTCACTGGAAAAAACCTTGCTTCAAAATTCAGGAAACATATGAGATTCTAAAATCTCAGAACTGAAAACTTAGGAATTTTTATCTGTCCAGTGCAATATTACATATCGGTTTTGGTATATTAATTCCCGTGATTATTTCTTACTTGAAAAATTCACAATCTGTTAAATGGAGAACTCAGAGATCATTTTGTAAAATAAGTCCCATTTACAGATGAGGAAAAGTGGGTTTGTTGTGTTAACGTGGCTTCCCTGAGAGCACATGTAAAGAAACGCAGACCTGAAATGTCTTACCCGAGAGAAGGTTACGGAGACTGATGGAGACCTAAGACTTTATTTACTGACGAGTAGCTGCCTCTTTGTTCCTATTAATCTATTAATATCTGAACGATTCCAGTAGCCTTTAAATATTAAGGATTGGGCCATTGAATTAAGTCAATGCTGGAAACAAGCTTCAGAGAGAATTTCAATTTTACAGAATCAGTGAATTCAAAAACCAAGAGAATTCATCAGCTTGTAGACTCACATATTAGTGGTGGCTACAACAATGTCAGCAGGGGGCAGTCAGCTACTACAATTTGGGAAACCTGCTTCCTTCTTGTCTTTTGTATTTGTTTTAAAGTGTTCAAATCAGGTTTTATAAAATTAGGTTTCATAATATACACTATAAAATAGTGATAATGTTTGATTAACTATAAGAAGCTATTCTGCTTCAACTCCATTTCAGAGTTTTGGTATATTAATTTCAGAGCTAACTTAAATATGTCAGATTTTACACATTTGAACCAAGATCTCCAAGACCACCTACACTTTAGATGTCAGTCACAAGTTCAGTATCCACATAGGCCTCTTATACTTCTTACTGTGTGTGACGTTAGGGGTCCCCAGGACCCTGCTAGGTGTGATAATTCACCAGAATGACTCCCAAAACTCAGAGAAGGACTATACTTAAAATTACAGTTTTGTTACAAAGTATATAAATCAGAATGACCAAGCGAATGAAGAGATGTATAAAACAAAATTGGGAAAAAATGCAGATCTTCTTCTGTGTTTTCTCCTCATGGAGTCAGGGTATGTCACCACCCTGGGACATCAGTGTGTTCACCAACCAAAATGTTCCATTGAGCTTTGGTGTCTAGAGATTTTCTTGGGGTTTCATCACAGGTATGATTGACTGAGTTACTGAGCACATATTTGAACACAGTATCTAGCTCCCTTTACCCTCTCCAGAGATTGTATGTTTGGGCTATCATGTGGCTCAGGGTTCTAATCCTCTTATCACATGACTGTTTTTTCCAACGTGACCATCCCTTATTCTGAAGCTGTCCAGAGTCCCACCAGGAGGTGTCTCAGTAGTATTGATAAGCAAGGTATTAATAGAACTCTAGAAATTTCTAGGATTTAGAGTTTCCTATTCAGGACTCAGTCAAATTGTTTATTTTACAATAGAATCAAACAACTATCCATATACCTGCCTTCTCCAATGACCATCGGTAATTAGTCATAATCTTCCAATTCTCATTATTTTTATTATTTGTTGCTGTTTATTACTAAAAACTTTTTAAAAAGTCAGTGATACATGGCACAAATTTTTATACTGAAAATATATACCAAGAGAAATTCTCAAAGAAAATATTTTGCTATTTAGACTCTACAGGAACACTTTGTCCCTGATTAAATATTTTGAAGTTTGTAAATTGTAAGAGAGCATGTTCTAAAAATGCCTAGGCTTATACTCAGCTCATGTTGATGATAAGCTTTGGGGAAAAGTGAACAAATTATAGACAAACCAATAGGGAACATAAGAGTGAAACTGCTGAGGGATTAATAATGTGGTGTGTTTAATTAAGCATGAAAAAACCATATTTGTGTCTGTTTGGCTCTGCCCCTAGTTAGCTTTGTTATCTTAAAGATCTGGCTGCTCTCAATTTTCCTCTTCCATTTCCAATGTGTACGAATCACATATAATTATTTTTATTATAATTAAAATACATATTCTTATTTAAAAGATATAAAAGTCTTTCATAAGAAATGGCCAAGCCAATTGTATGAACATGGGACTAAGGCCTCGCAGGGTACTGGCTCCTAAAGTCAGCAATGGAGTTCTGCATTTCAGTGTCTTAGGTAAGAGTAGACTGTAGAAACAGACTGTTGTAGACTAAAGAAGAGACTGTATTTCCCTATCTGTATATGAAACCTGTATGATCTCTGTTTTTATGTTTAAGGTTGCATCCAGAAACATTCTCAGGTACGTGAAAGGAGAAAACACACACACACACACACACACACACACATGCACAAAACTAAATAATTAACAACCAGTCAAATACTGTATATTGGCTCCAGTTCTTAAGATGTAAAATTTCTGAAAAGGCATAAAACATGTTTCTGATTTGTGGATCTCTAGGTGATGAGCTGTGACTACCTAAATATTGCCCAGGAGGAAAGGAGAAGTGGATACGAGAAAGAAAAATAAATCTATGGAAAATAAATACACCAACAAAAAATACTAATACAAAGAATCTTAGGAAATCCAATTCCATGATATGGATTCCTTCCCATTGTAAATGAACACATAAAAATTTTAAAAAAGAAACAGAAGAAAATAATTCACCCATGAAAATATAGCACATGAAAATACAAATAATCTAGAAAATACTTTAAATAAGTATGTTTAAAATCCTTGAAGAAATAAAAGAGAAAATAATATACATTAAAACAAAAATAGGGAGTACTGAAACAAAAACAAGTACTACTGAGTCGTGAATCAATTAAAGTTGTGTAATTAAAACATAATTAAAATGGAAATCACAATAAATATTATACTTGAGACAGTGGAGAAGAAAAGTTATAATGGAGAACTTTGAAAATTATCTGGAATACAGTTCAATAAGATAAAATTAAAAAAAAAAAAACAAACGTAAAATACCAGTTTGTAAATTTGCCACCGTGAGGTTATGTTAGAGGCATTGTACAAAGAACTCATAAGGTTTCATAACTTTGGTATAGCAGGGAACACCCTCCCTACTCACCTGATCTGGCCCCTAATTACTTTTTTCTTTACTTGAGATAGAGGAAGTATTGAAACGGAGACACTTTGGTAACATTCAGGACATCTGATGTCTATTTGATGGACATTCCCAGAAAAAGAGTTCCAAAATTGCTTTTAAGTGTGGACCAGGTGCTGGTGTTGGTAAATAGCTTCTCAATGGGAGTACTCTGAAGATGACTGTAGTCACATTCAACAAGGAAGTATGTAGCACTTTTTGAAGTACGAGTTCTAAACTTAATTGTCATACCTCATATAAAAGTCAGTTCAGAAAAATAGAATGTAAAATTAGATGCTATAGAAAAATTTGAGTTTTAAAGAGAAAGAGAAACTAATGATATCCAGAACTGAAAAGTGATACAAGTCCTTATACTGAAAGACTACCCTAAATATCATATTTAATAAACAAATAAAAGATCACTTAGATTGGTTAAGTTGCACCTTTCATCATTAAGATTGCAAAATCTATACCCAGCCAAACTATTCAATAAAATGATGGCTTAAAAACATACAGGGTGGCCATAAAGTTTGTGTGAAATTTAAAATAGTTGTCCATGTGCAATAAATAGCTCAACTTGTTATGTCTTCCCTGAGAGAAAGTTTCTGACTTCATTAATATGGATAAAGTTAAATAAGAATATTAAGAAAATTTAAGAGAAATCTCAATAAAGAATAAAAATAGAAATCTTCTTAATTCCAAAGCTAGTAAGAAAGAAAAAAACATGAAAAGGTATAATATGTGAATAGAAAATACAAAATAATAGGGTTAAAACAAGTCCAACTACCAGTAATCACAATAAATATAAGATTTCTTACAAGAAGCACTGTAGAAACTAACAACTATAACCTATTTATACTTATAGTTGGTATACCCCTAATAAGTGGCACAGTAGTATGGATGGGAAGTTTCCCCCACAAATCCCTGTATTGGGGCCTAAATCACCAATGTGATGCTATTTGGAGATGGGGCCCTTAGAAGGCGTCTTACACTGGGTTTCTGTGACAAAATACCATAGACTAGAGTAGTTCTGGAGGCTGGCAGGTCTAAGAACAAGCTGTTAACAGATCTTGTATCTGGTGATGGTCTGCTTTCTAGTTCAGAGATGATGCCTCCACAGCAGAAGGGGCAAGGCAGTTCTTTCTCTGTGGCCTCCTTTATAAGGCCACTAATTCCATTCATAAGGGTTCTGCCCTCATTACCTCATCACCTTCCAATGGCTTTACCTTCTAATATCTAATCACAGTGATTAGGTATTCAAATATGAATTTTGGGAGACACAAACCTTCAGACCAGAGCAGGTGGTCATGGGGTTGGAGCCCTCATGAATGGAATTAGTACCCTTCTAGGCAGAGACACAAAAGAGAGAATTACTTTCTTCTCTCCAGTGTGTGTGAAGATACAACAAGAATATGATTATCTGCAAACCAGGAATTAGAACTTCAACAGACACTAGATATGCAGGCACCTTGTCTTTGGACTGTCTAGACTCAAGACTGTGAGAAATAAATGTTGTATACACCACCAGTATATATGGTATTCTGTTATGACAGCCTAAACTGACTAAGCACATGGGAAGATTTAGAGAATAGAAAATAATCACAACTACACCTCCATGGTACTCTTGCCTCTTTCATGGTCATAAGCAACATTTCTGGAGCACTTCCTTTGTTCTAAACCAAGGGTCCTCAAACTTTTTAAACAGGGGTCCAGTTCACTGTCCCTCAGACTGTTGGAGGGCTGGACTATAGTTTAAAAAAACAAACAAACTATGAACAAATTCCTATGCACACTGCACATATCTTATTTTGAAGTAAAAAAAACAAAACGGGAACAAATACAATATTTAAAATGAAGAACAAGTAAAGTTAAATCAACAAACTTACCAGTATTTCAATGGGAACTATGGGCCTGCTTTTGGCTAATGAGATGGTCAATGTCCAGTTCCATATTTGTCACTGCTAGTCATAACAAGTAATGCAAGTGTGCATCAGTTAGTCTAGATCTGGTTGGGATTTCACATGTTTCATTCTGGAAAAAGTCTGTTCACAGACATAAGTGCTGCCAAAGATGGTTGCCATTTTGAGTACATGGTTCCTGAGGTTAGGATATGTCTCAGAGGGGAGAGATGCATAGAAATTAGGAAGGATGCTTGACTTGAATATGTCTTTCAGAGAGTCACAATTCTGCAGTTTAGCCAGTTCCATTTGGTAAATCATATCCACATTTTCAATGTCAATAGAAAATGGGGTACAGAAAAGCTGCTGTTCATGAGATGAAGCTCTTTAAATCTAAATTGGAACTCCTTTTGCAACTTTTCCAGTGAATCCACACATGTTTTATTTGGGAATGCAACTGATGGTTTTTCTGCTAACAGATTTTGAGTTGTGGGGAGATGGCAGAAATTTTCCTCCTTCACTTGTTTGATGAGGAGGCCCAATTTTACTTCAAATGCTTTCACATGTGCTTGCATATCACAGATGAGCTTCCCTTTTCCTTGAAGTTGCACATTGAAACTGTTGAGTAGCTCTGTTATATTTCTCAGAAAGGCAAGGTGCCATTTCCATTCTGCATCTTTGAGCTCTGGTACTTGTTTGTTTTTTGAAAGCAGAAAAGCTGTAATCTGTCGAAGTAAGTCATAGAAACGTTTCAAAACTCTCCCTCAACTCAGCCAATGGACTTCTGTGTGGTATGGAACATTTTCACAGGCAACATTTAGCTCAGACAGAAATTCATGAAATTGTCTGTGGTTTAGTGCATCACTTCTGATGATACCACAGTTTTCATAACAGTGATTTATTTATTAGTACTTCAGTGATTTATTATACAGTGCTTGTTGGTGGATGAGGCAGTGTATGGCTATTGGATGAGAATGGTTATGTTTATCCATCTCTTGGTTAATGCGAGCAATTACTCCTTTCTTAGACCCCACCATGATAGGAGCACCATATGGCAGTTGTCACACTGGCTAGTTTTGCCCAGTCCAGCTCCAAATTATTCACAGTTTGATAAACCTTTTCATAGATATCCTCTCCTGTAGTTGTTCCTTTGATGCTTTGCAGTGCAGCAAGCTCTTCTGTGACTTCGAAATAGTCATTCGTCCCACAAATAAAAATTAGAAGTTGTGCAGAATCATGAACATCATTACTTTCGTCGAGTGCCAAGGAAAAATAGGAAAGTTTTTTGCAGAGTTTTGCAAGTGCTGATGCAAATTGTCTCCCATTTCTTCGATCCTTCGTGTAATTGAGGGTCCTAAAAGACTCACTGTACTAAATAAATCAGCCTTCTCTGGACACATATCTTTGGCAATAGAAAGAAGGCATTCTTTAACAAATTCTCCCTCCACAAATGTGTCAGTGCACACTATTAGCTTGGCAACTTGAAAACTTGCTCACAGTGATGAAGTATTTAGCTGTTTCTGCTTCACAAAAGTATTTTGCTGGGTTGTCAATGTATATTTCAGTTTTAATATTTTATCTTTTCTCACTTCTCTGACCAAACAATCATATTTATCTTTATGTTGAGTTTGATAGTGTCGATGCAAATTGTATTCTTTGAAAACAGACACTATATTCTGGCATATCAAACACACAGCTCTTTCCTTGTACTGCATGAAAAAGTAATCATAAGTCCACTGTTCTTTGACTATCCTACACTCCGAGTCAATTTTTCTCTTTCTTGATACCATTGTTTCCTAGGGATTCCAAATTGCTATTAGTAAAATACCAATATATATATACAGTGCTCCAAAAACAATATACCAGCAATAACTTTGCCCACATAGAGACATATAGACTGCACTGCCCAGTCTGATCAGTGTCCATCAATGCAGACTTGCCAGATCACATCATTTCAGACTCACCAGTGCTCATATGGTGGAACTCCGTTTTTTACCTCAGGCTCACACTGGTGCGGTGTGGGAACAGGCACGATTACAGAGCTGGTTCCTCCACCGCCATTCCAGTTCACACTACCCTGTGCAAACTGCAATGCGATCTGTGAACTCTCACAGGAATCTGATTGCATGGGTGAGAAGACCCAGGTGATCAGATTCCACCGCAGGAAAAAAGAAGGCATGTATGCCTTTTTTTCTTCTGAATCTAATGCGAGTTCAGCCATATGGTTGTATGGCTGAACTCGCACTGCTCAGAGATCGCAACAGTGTGAACCGGGGCTTACACAGCGCACAACATACATCATACACAACTGAATAGCAGTCAGAATATAAATGCACTTACTGTATAATTAAATTGGATTTCCTACTCCTTGGCTGTCTGCAGACCCGGATTAAGTTCCCATGGTGCCCTAAGCAGATTACCAGTTTGGGATCCCCAGTGATAACACTGACCACTGACCATTTGCGATAACACTGACTGCTGACAATTTGCATTAATATTGAGCGCTAACAATTTGCATCAACACTGAGAACTTACAATTATCATTACCTCTGAGCACTGACAATTTGCATTAGCACTGAGTGCTGACTATTTGCATTATCACTGTGATGCAACCCCCCCAGAAACCACTCCCAACCAACTAACCAACTTCAAAAAAAAAGGCTCTTCTAACTTTAAAACAAAAGCTGCCACCTATCTTCAAAAAAAAAAAGACCTCCTAACATCAGAAAAAAAAAGCCCCCCTTAACTGCAAAAAAAAGGCCCTACTAACTGCAAAATTAAAAAAGAAATAGACCTCCTAACTTCAAAAAAGAAAATAAATCCTAACTTGTTCGTACGTAGGCAGCAGCAGGCTTTGCACAGGCAACCTGGTGACTCCTCCAATTATACCAGAGACTGAGAAGAGGAGGCAGAGAGTGTGGGGCACATTCCATACATGTGCATTGGAGGCCCAGGCGAGTGGGCTGCTAAGCAGGATGGCAAAGATACCTGGTGGGGAGAGACAGAGAGAAGGAGGGGTGGGGAGAGACAGAAGGAGTGGACTCGGAGAGTTGGTGCACATTCCACACATGCGCACTGTGGCCCAGGATGAATCAGCTGCTAAGTAGGACCGGCAGGGCGGCAAAAACACCCAGCAGGCCAGATAAATGTCCTTGGTGGGCCACATGTGGCCTGCGGGCCATAGTTTGAGGACCCCTGTTCTAAACATTATTGCAGGATTTTCAGGAATTTTATGTATTCTATCTTATTCTTTCTTTTTTTTTTTTATTGTTGGGGATTCATTGAGGGTACAATAAGCCAGGTTACACTGATTGCAATCATGTCTTGCCCCCATAAAGTGTGACACACACCAAGGCCCCACCCACCTCCCTCCTTCCCTCTTTCTGTTTCCCCCCCATAACCATAATTGTCATTAATTGTCCTCATATCAAAATTGAGTACATAGGATTCATACTTCTCCATTCTTGTGATGCTTTACTAAGAATAATGTCTTCCACTTCCATCCAGGTTAATACAAAGGATGTAAAGTCTCCATTTTTTTAAATAGCTGAATAGTATTCCATGGTGTACATATACCACAGCTTGTTAATCCATTCCTGGGTTGGTGGGCATTTCGACTGTTTCCACATTTTGGCGATTGTAAATTGAGCTGCAATAAACAGTCTAGTACAAGTGTCCTTATGATAAAAGGATTTTTTTCCTTCTGGGTAGATGCCCAGTAATGGGATTGCAGGATCAAATGGGAGGTCTAGCTTGAGTGCTTTGAGGTTTCTCCATACTTCCTTCCAGAAAGGTTGTACTAGTTTGCAGTCCCACCAGCAGTGTAAAAGTGTTCCCTTCTCTCCACATCCACGCCAGCATCTGCAGTTTTGAGATTTTGTGATGTGGGCCATTCTCACTGGGGTTAGATGATATCTCAGGGTTGTTTTGATTTGCATTTCTCTAACATATAGAGATGATGAACATTTTTTCATGTGTTCGTTAGCCATTTGTCTGTCATCTTTAGAGAAGGTTCTATTCATGTCTCTTGCCCATTGAATTTAAGGCATGAAACAATAAAAATCCTCAAAGATAGCATAGGAAAAACACTGGAAGATATTGGCCTGGGGAAAGACTTCATGAAGAAGACTGCCATGGCAATCGCAACAACAACAAAAATAAACAAATGGGACTTCATTAAACTGAAAAGCTTCTGTACAGCTAAGGAGACAATAATCAAAGCAAAGAGACAACCTACACAATGGGAAAGGATATTTGCATATTTTCAATCAGACAAAAGCTTGATAACTAGGATCTATAGAGAACTCAAATTAATCCACATGAAAAAAGCCAACAATCCCATATATCAATGGGCAAGAGACATGAATAGAACCTTCTCTCTCTTTTTTTTTTTGAACTTAAAGAAAAAAAGAAAAGTAATACAGTCATATTAATATCAGGTAAACAGAGTTTATGAAAATAGCAATTTGTCCTTAGCCCATTCTAATACCACTGAAGAATAGATAAATATCAAAGAGATTTTTCTGGGATGCAAGTCCAACCATGTCAGTTACATTCTTCAAGGGTTTAATTTTCTACATAATAAATAATAAAGGCAGTTAAATTTCTGACCACTTTATAAGTGTATGGAACGTGTTTAACCCTCAGACAACATTCTGAGGTGGGAAATATTTTAATCTCATTCCGAAGATGATAAAATGAGGAATCCAAACGTCATTTATCCAAGGTGACACAGCCATTAAATAGCAGAACTCTGATTTGAACCCAGGAGCACATGACTCTAGGGGTCATGCTTTTACCCATGACATTATGCCCCCTACCTTAACAAACACTTTGACTTCCAAAACTTTATTGTTTTAACTCCTTTGTATTATTTCATTGCATTTCTTTATCAAATTCCAACACATGGAGTAATTTATTCACAACAAACTACTTATAATTTCTGAAATTTCAGCCTTAGTGCCTTTACTGGTCCCATTTTCTTAGACTGATTTTTTATTTTTTATTTTTATTTTTTTTAATCTGGGCTGCTTATGAACACCTTTCAAGATTCAGCTCAGGAATTACTTTCTCTGAAGAATTCTCTGGTGTTTTGGGTGAGGATTAAAATGTTCAATAACAGGAAGAGTGAGGCACACCACCCAATCAGAATGAATGCTTTGATCAATTTGAGGCAGTGATGGGCACAAATGGTGTGACTCTACAACAGTGCAGGCAGAATATCCACCAGCCTGACATCCTGCACCTCCCTTCAGGGAGAAGTGGCTCATGTGTGTCTGCTGGGTCTATCACTTCGTACAGAGGTGACAAGTGGTGTCACTTTCCCAGAGGCTATGAACTTCTTCAGGACAAGTACATTGTCTTATTCATATTTATATTACCAGCAACACACACCATACTTGACATGTACTTAGTGCTCAATAAATATTTGACGGCCTGGTAGAAAGAACGAGAACACTTCGCTTTTCTGGGATCTCTTTTTCCTTAGTTGATACATTAAGAAATTGGAAGTAATTGAACTACAAGGTTCTTCCCCCACAAATTAATAAAGCATACATTTTATAAATTATACCAGTTGACAAATAGCGATTAGATGGTGAAATAAAAGAAACACAAAGAAGATGCTATTTAGTGGGACATTCTAAAATATTTATATTTTCAGCAGAACCTTTAACCTTTATCAAATATCTACTAAAGACTCTGCTCCGTAAAAGGCATACGCTATCCCTCTCCTCAGCTTGTATCTTATTTCTTGAAAGAAAAAGCTTGTGGGAGAACATACCACAAAAAATATTTGGCTGGCATTTCATAAAACAAACTTATTCCACTTTAGTAGACTTTGAAAAATTATTGTTTAATTAAGATGTCAAGAAGAGTGAGAGAAAAAGTGCTTCTAATTGAGTTATTCATATCCATAGCAGCTGGAATAAATGAGCAGATCATGAAAACTGTTTTGCCTTTTCCTTTTTGAGTCTCACTCATTTGTCAGTTTAATGAGAGGATCATCTCAACATTTGATTTCCAGGAATGCCAAGAATCAGAACTTAAAAAGGGAAGGAAAGATGGAAGAAGAGAAAGTGATAAGAAACAGACAAAAGCTATATACTAAACAGAGTTGGGGTAGGTACAAAAAAGAGCCAGAATGTGTCTATGATTGGATCTAAAAGTAAGGAAGGACTATGGAAGTTAATTCTTACCTGAAAACGTGCAGAAGAGTTGTTTTCACCGTGGGGCAGGGTTACAGGGGAGGGCACAGATGAAAAGAAGGGCACAGCTTTCACAGCAGGGATAGAATATCTCCTATCATGTGTAAGTGAGAATCTAGCTTTTTTCACATAAGCCAGTTGTTAAATATGCCAGTAAAATTGAATACGGCAAATTTTAAAACATAAAAAGCTTTGGCCAGGAAATATTTCCCCATCTACCCTGTTTTCCCCAAAATAAGACATCCTCCGAAAATAAGACCTACGTATAGGAAAGATGAGATGTCCCCTGAAAATAAGACCTAGCGCATCTTTGGGAGCACAGCTTAAAATAAGACACTGTCGGGGAAACAGGGTACCTTTGTTTGACTGAAAGTATAATGAGAAAAAAATCTTTCCAAAGACATAACTGTTGACCACTACTTAGAGTTATATTCTTTGTCATCCTACACAAAGGAAGGAGAAATCCTGAGAAGAAACTAAACAGAATGATGATCATTCAACTTTTTATAGAGTAATCTGATTTTGCAAAATTAAATTTTTGGATCCATGACATTTTTGTTTTTGCTTTATGATTAGATCTCTTAAAGTTCTCTTTTAAATACTAAATTATTAATCTAAGTCTTAATTGCCTGAGCCAAAATTTAGTTACATAATTAGCTATGGTAATTAAAGGTTAGATTAATAATTTGATTCTTGGATTATTATCTTGAACTTCAATTTGCTACTTAGACTATTATGCTGAAGCTATTAAACTCTAAGTTTTTTCTTTAAATATTATTATTAACTAGAAGCTGTTGAATGCATTCTGTGGCATATAGTCTACCTTGAAAAAATTTAATTTAGATCAGCAATCTTTTTTCTTTCTTTCACATTTAGAATAAAATAAAGAGTTGAAAGTTGAGTATCTAGTTCTTTGAATTTTGTACCTTTAACTGCCACAGTGATTACAAGAATCATTTAATCACATAGTGATTACACAAATCATGTGTCTTTTTCTTCTTAACATAATTAGTTCCCGTCACATTAATATTTTCAACGTGCTATATAAAACATAAGTTGAGAACAATAGAGATTAGTGACACATTTATGTTAATTTCCAACCTGAGTATACTCAAATCTGAGATGTGAATTAAACAGGATACAGAGTTTATTTACATTTGACAAAGCCACTATTTCTTTTGTTTTTTTGGTGTTTAAAGGACATAACTGGTCTATTTAGTCTATTAAATAAGACTATTATTTGAATAGTAACTAGGAGATGCTGTGGTCAATCTTTATTTTTTTAATCTTATTATATGAATGCCATTAATTTTCTTCAATGGAAAATTAAAATCTACACAAATTGATAATGAATTTCTGTGCTAATTAATCAAATGATTCACTTTTCCATTACATGAGTTGATTGCTAAGTTGCCATAAAGCTTTGAACAGAAACCCTGTAATATTCATATCCTATACCACAGAGGAACGTCATGATAACATTATTTAACTTACATTTAGCCATAGGGTGCAATTCTTTTTTTTTTTTTTTGTAGAGACAGAGTCTCACTGCACCGCCCTCGGGTAGAGTGCTGTGGAGTCACACGGCTCACAGCAACCTCTAACTCTTGGGCTTACGCGATTCTCTTGCCTCAGCCTCCCGAGTAGCTGGGACTACAGGCGCCCGCCACAACGCCCGGCTATTTTTTGGTTGCAGTTTGGCCGGGGCTGGGTTTGAACCCGCCACCCTCAGCATATGGGGCTGGCGCCCTACTCACTGAGCCACAGGCGCCGCCCCATAGGGTGCAATTCTAAGAATGGCTGTGGCTTTCTTTGTGATGCTTCTAGGTGTGAAGCAGTGATATCCTCGTAGCTGTCAGTGGTAGAAGATTGGAAGCTGTTTACTTCCTAGATGTTCCGGTTTGCATTTTATTTTAAACAGTAATCTGCTTGCTTCGTCTAATTAAGATGCCATCACCAAGGGCAATTTGGGAAAAGCAAATTGTGTTCCCGTGAGTTGTCTTGTGCAACGGCTACAGTGTAATTAAAAGAAAAACAGGTTTTTTATTATTAGCTTCAAGTGCAACAAATTAATGGACTAAAACAGAGATAGTTTTGCATTTGCCAAGACAGAGCAGGCTTTGCTGTCATAATAGATATGACCTTGAGATATTTTCCATGTGTTCATATTCTGGGAAATCATATATTGAATAAATCATATGTAAAATATGTTGTAAGCACAAAACAATGAAAGCTCAACAGAAAATTCCTGAATTGTAGAATTTCTTAATATTGTAGCATGGAAGAATTAAAGTAATACAGTTATATTGTAGGATGAGATAATTAAAGGAAATTTCAGGGATACTACTTTGGAATGGAATGTGTGCAACAAATTGTGAAGTGGACAGATTAGAATCAGGGAGGTAAAGAAGAAACTGTAAAAATTTTCACTATGGAGTGATGCAATTCATGTGGGTATGTTTTAGGCTGAGAAAAAGTTTAGTAATAACCTAAGGAGGTCCTCATCTGTAGAGGAGAAGAAAGCCCAAAGAAACTGACTTGACTAAAGTTAATTAGAGGCAGCATGATTTATAAATTTCTAACATCATTTTTGTCTAGCACATATTTTTATTACAATATGCTGCTTCGAATGTTTATTTCTGAAATCCTAAAACTCCAATATTTTACACACTTGGGACTGGTAGAGAAAAAGACTTGTACATTGAAGAAATTGCTTGCTTTTCTTGAGATTTTAGCAAAAGGTCTAAGAAAAACTATTAAAATTATAATACTCAATATACATTGATAACATTTCCTATCTTGTATATTGTATGTCTTGTAATTACAAATGTCAAATATGACTTGAATATTAACAATTTTAATACAGTGTTTTTCTTTCTTAAAATTTGTATCCGTGGAATAGAAGTTAAGCCACTTGGATTGAGTCTCAGTTTTTACCAAAAACTTGCTGATATTTGGCAGAAGTTTCACCATCGTTTACCATAAAGTTGACAAAACTTAAGCTTCAGGAACTGTATTTCCACAGGCAATTTCAAGGGAAATGTTAGTGTATTTGTAAATACCACAGGCTCTATTTTCTGAACCCCATTTGGTCACAATCTGTTAGAGTCACCATGGGCATCTCTTAGCACCCTGAACAGAAGTTGATTATACATTTGAGTTTGAGTTTAATGGAATTATACTTAATTGGTCTGTCGTCACATTGGGCACAGGTGTTTCTTAGCTGTTCAGGTGAAGGAAAGGCTTCCAAGAATTCTTCTGCACCCCACTGAGCCGACAGACTCAATGACTGTCAACAACCAACTGGTTATGAGCACTGCCAACTTAAAGAGCATTTGAGTAGTTACAACACAACAAAACTTGACATGCCCTGAAATATGATAGCTTATACATATTTTAAAATCTTATTGCTCATCTGCGAAAGAAACTTGATCACGATGCCCCAATTTTGACAATTAAAAAAAATTTACATAACATAACAAATGGTGAAGCTGAATTGTCAATAATAAATAATGAATTTTCCTCAACTATGCTAGAGAAAAAGCTGACTTACCTTCTTTTTCTTAGTATAGCACATATTAAATTGATGTATACAAAGAGGTAACCAGAGTGTGTGTGTATATATATATATATTTTTTGTTTTTTTGAGACAGAGTCTCACTTTGTCACCCTTGGTAGACTGCTGTAGTATCATAGCTTACAACAACCTCAAACTCTTGGGCTCAAGCGATTCTCTGTCTCAGCCTCCCGAGGAGCTGGAACTACAGGCACTTACCACAACGCCCAGCTATTTTTTAGAGATGTGGTGTTGGGCTTGCTGATCTTGAACTTGTGAGCTCAGGCAATCCACTGCTTTGGCCTTCCAGAGTGCTGGGATTACTGGTGTGAGCCACTGCTCCCCGCCCAGAGCATGTATTAAAAAACATAACCTAAAAATATGTAAAGCATTTAATTAATAAAAATGCTATGGGGGGGGTTGTAATGATTGTCAGCTTTTAAAATTTATAATTTTTTTCTGATTTATTTTTCTAAATACATATACTTTTATTCCAAGACTCAATTTTGTTTTATTTTTTCCAAAAACATCTGCAAATTGTACATGATTAAGTCATACCAAACCTGAATTTTTCTCCATTAGATGAGTTTTTAGGGATCCAGATGAAGATAATTTAAAAAGAGACAGGAGATATAGGGTAATTCACCATCTCATTCCTTTGAGGAGTGTTCTCAGATAATGGTTTACATGGATGACTATGTACAAGATTACCATTGAAGCATAGGGAAGAAGAGTTCGACTTCTGTATATAATTTTTCTTATGAAGCTTTAATTTATTTATATATTTTTCTATACAAAATTTTGCACAAATTTAATGTTTTTCTGGTAGTCATTGTTTTACCTGCTTCTAAGATCTTTAGCCAATTTCTATTTCTGGGCATCATATCAATTAGGCATGAGTTAAAGTTTGATCAGGGAAGCAGAACAACCATAAGTGATATAGAAAAGGGATTTATCGTAGTGATCAGGCCCAATGTATTTGTGGAAGCTGGTGAAAAATGGAGGGCTGGGACCTCTGCATGTGGTATGAATCATTAGTTCATGTAGGCCAGGGGGCCAGTAGTTAGGGTGAAAAGCTGGAAGTGAAGCAGGGGTGAGTAAGGAGCATCGCACACTGTGAAGACCAAATAGGACAGCGATGTGGAACTGCAACCCATATCTGCCTTTTGCTGCCTCTAACTTTGGTTATATGTTTGACCTAGAAGAAAAGGCTGATGACCTTTGCCATGGAGTTGCACAATGCCTGTCTCAGGAGTCAGAGACGCTGAAGAGTATCTAGCAGCTGCCCCAGGCGAGCAAAGTGAACTTGTAGATCAACTCCACTGTGCGTACAAGCTAGAATGGGGTAATGAATTGTAGTGGCATCTGGCCACTTAGACCAACCTCAGCATGTAATGGCTACTGCTCCACTTTTGCCTTTCAAGTCTTGGCCAGTTTTATCTTGTGATTAATATGGTCTATGTTTGAGTTTAATGGAATTATATTTACTTGGTAAAGTAAACCATAAAATTACCCAATTTTATGGCTGTTCTAATGTGCAACCATATTGGGAAGGGAATTCTGGAAAATGACTTTTCAGCTTATGTAAATCAAGATAGTATTCCATTGACTAGAGATTATTGTTATTTTTACTGTTGGCACTAAGAATAATACAGGAATAAATACTAATAAAATATGTTCTTATGCACTGATAGTTTTATTTTTGTAGAATAGTCCGTAAGTGACTGGAGCAACTAGTAAATGTATTTCCAGTTTTAATAGTTGTTAAAAGATTATTTTTCCAAAATAGGTTGTATAAGTTACATTTTACCTTAAGTTTCTTATACTTTAATGATTTTCCTATATTCCTGCCAATAAGAGAAATGATAGTTTTTTAAAATGTATACCAATCCAATGGATGAATGTATCTTATTTTTAATTCATATTTCTCCATTTAATAGAAACTTTGAGTATGTTTTTATAATGGAGATCTTTAGTGTATTTTCATAAGTATGGGCCATTCAGCAATGTTCTTTTGTTAACTGTCAATTCACATTTTGTTTATTTTCCTATTTTTGTCTTTCTGTCAATTTATGCCGTGTTATTTTTAATTGTGTTAGGACTTCCAGTTGCAAAATTATTTGTAGAAATAATATGATATTTAATATGTCATCATCTCTCTCCAGAGGAGATTAATATTTGCTTCTTCCCAGTTCTTGCTTCATAGTGGTTCTATCAATGTTGAATTTATTTCATTTCTAGAATTGAAATAAATGATTTGAATCTCAGATGCAAGCTGTGCAGAAGCCTAACTACTTATGATTTATACTTACTCCTAGGGCACAGTATTTGTTCCCTTTCTCAATTCTTAAAGATTTTAACTCTAATTTTGAAACCCCTGTTCTGAGAAAGCCTTCAAAAGGTGCAATTAAATTTCTTATCTTCTCTGACATTTCATTTGGAGTCTTCAAGGGAAAAGCATCTCCCAACTTCTGGGCTCATCTTCCTGAGCTTCTGGGTAATTATTCACTGTTTTATTAACTTAGGGAGATTTAAAAATATGTGGTAATGAGCTTTTCTACTCAAAGTTAGGGTCAGAGGCCTCAATTCCAGAATTTGACATCAGCACCTCGTATTTTTATGTCATTTACATTTAGAATGAAATTATTGTTATAGCACTGGTATTTCTGAGTGGATCATCAATAAATAGCATGCTTCTTCTCTATCATCTTGAAAATTAAGGCAAAGAGTAAAAACAGTATGCAAGATATTTCTTTTATTAATAATAGAGTCAAAGTTTCAGAGATAGTTTAGCAGTAGAGTCACTTGAACTGTTAACCAAAAGCCGGCATAAGACAGATGTCTCCAGCCAGAATAGGCCATGCTGTAAGGCAAGCCAGCCTCCTCCTGAAGTAGCTCTGACCATATGGCTGAACAGTAGAAAACCACAGCTTCCTACGTGCCAGCCTGCTTTCCAGTCTTCAGTCTGTCACCTGCTGAAGAGGAGCAAAGGGCTGACAGAGGCTTGATGGTGCCTAGGGAAGACACCTCATGGACCCCCAGAAAAAAGGCATTCCTTCCTACAGATGTAATTACAGCAATTTAACTTGTTAATTGAGAAAGACCTTCAAGAAGGCTAATATTCGATATTTATATGTAGTTTAGTATAAAGAAATGTGTGCTTTTGAAGTGTTCAATGTTCTTAGATTCTGAATACATTAATACTCTGCTTCAACTTTATGAATTACATGTTGTTGGACAAATGTTTCTTTATTAGTATACGGGAAATAATAGCCTCCTTTTATCCGATTTTTTTAAAAGCTCAAATGAGGTGATATGTTTAAAGTACTATACACAAGTAAGGAAATGCTCACAGCATTATTTTCTTGTGTGTGTGTTTGGTATTTTCAAAGCTTTGGGAGAACGGCCTCCCGTGGGGCTGCTTTTCATTAGGATGCTGGTTCATCCGCCCTCTGCCCTCCTGCCAATGCTGCAGGGGCCTCCTTCAGCTAAGCATAGTGAGCCATGCCACCGTCTGCACGTGGCACAGGCTCTCCCACTTTTATTACCTAGCTTTTTATTTTTTCCCCAAGCACAGATGAATGACAGGTATTGGAGATCTTTTCTAACTTAATATTATGTTTCTGATGAAAAATGCTTTCCATCTGAAAACTTCTCCCAGACTTCGAAGGTTACTTCCTTTTATCAGAATATATTCTTTTGTTCTCTGACACGCTGGCTTATGAAATTGCTGCTCAGCTCCGGGTGCTTCAATGGAGAACTACCTGCAGCTTTTATTTTCTCTAGCGATGTGCTATGTCAGAGGCTTTAACCAAGATATAAGCAGAGAGGTATTGGAAAATCTTATATGTACATATGGTATACGTAAATTTGTATGACCCTCTACCCCAACCACACGAGACATTTCCTCCTTATGCTTCTGTGAATGTCACAGAAAATTCTGAAACGTGATTGAGTCTGAGACTCAGTTATGCCTAGCAGAGGTGGTTTTTAATTTTCCTAAGAAATTATTTTGCCATTACAATGTAAGACTTAACAGAAAGCTTTTGTATGCTAGCTCTCTTTGCTTATAAATTATGGAAAGAAAACATTGAAAATGCAAGCATACATGTTTAAAAATGTTATTGCTTCAAGTTAAAATACTTTCTCTTAATACCCTAATGGTAAACTTATTGGCTTTTGAGATGTTTTACAAAGCCCGCCTATGAAATGGATATGCAGAATATTCATTATTTATTTATTTATTTATTTTTATTAAATCATAGCTGTGTACATTAGTATGATCATAGGGCACCATACACTTGGTTCATAGATCATTTGACACATTTTCATCACACTAGTTAACATAGTTTTTGTAGCATTTTCTTAGTTATTTTGCTAAGACCTTTACATTCCACATTTACTAGGATTCACATATACCCTTGTAAAATGCACCACAGGTGTAATCCCATTAATCCCCCTCCCTCCCCCTCCCTCCCCCCTCCCTCCCCTCCCTTATGCAGAATATTCAATTTTCCCTTTATGCCGGCTAAGTGTCCTCTCAAGACCATCTCAGGCTTGGCAAGCCTCTGCTTCCAAACCCTCTTTCTTCGATCGATGCCTGAGGCCTCTGGACTTTTGTACTCCAGAGATACATGTAGCCTCACTCTGGGATAGAGGCCATATTTTTCATCTTGTTCCACCAGTGACATCTGTGTCAATTCAGTAGCTGAGAATGCTTTCTCCATTGTAACTGGAAGTGCAGCGTAGATTAGCTTCTCTCTGAGTGTCTCCCAGAATTCTTGAATCCCCTATTTGCAAAAGGAACTCTGACCTCAGATTTAAGAATTGTTCTCTATTTATAATTGTTCTCCCTTAAGGAAGAAGTCTGTTGGAAATCTTTTAGATTTGGGTTGCTTGGGGATTTATCTTCTTGGGTAGTATAAATTTCCTTTTAATTTTTATTCTCTAAACCATTTATTTCTCTTTGGCTGAGGCAGCATGGAGCCAGAATATAATGGTTTTCTAAAGAGGAAGTGTCTTTTGGACAACTGATTGTGTCAGTTTAGAACAAAATAAACACCAACACCTATGCCTCTTAATAGTCATGGCATCCGGAAACATCAGCTGAACTTTTTTGTCTGTCTCTTGTCAGCTTAAGAACAAAGTTTCACTTTAATATCTGTGTTTCATAGACAAGGGCTGCAGCTTATGTATCTTTTGTTTGCTTGACATACTTTATATATTATGTGAGGCTGTCCGTCTAATCACAGAAGAATAATGAAGTGATGTGAAAAAACCCTGTGTATACTTTGCTTTGTTAGAAAGACATTATTCTTAGTAAAGCATCTAAAGAATGGAGAAGCATGAATCCTATGTACTCAATCTTGATATGAGGACAATTAATGACAATTAAGGTCATGGGGGGGAAGCAGAAAGAGGGATGGAGGGAGGGGGGTGGGGCCTCAGTGTGTGTCACACTTTATGGGGGCAAGACATGATTGCAAGAGGGACTTTACCTAACAATTGTAATCAGTGTAACTGGCTTATTGTACCCTCAATGAATCCCCAACAATAAAAAAAAAAAAAATTAAAAAAAAAAAAAAAAAAAAAGAAGATACATGAGGATTTGGGGGATGCTTTTCTTTAAAGTTACTTTTCCCTAGAATGATGAAGTTATTGGGGAATTGAAAAGTTATATGCACATTTTCAACTGCGTCTGTGTGTGTACTGGGAGGGGGGTCAGTGTCTCAACCCCTGTATTGTTCAATGTTGTGTAGGCAAATGTGCAATTTTAAAATGTAGTTTTCTAATTTTTTATAATGCATATCTGGTTAGGGATAAAAATTCTAGGTTAGATTTGAGTTTAGATCAACAACTTCCAGCTGTGATTCAGAAAAAAAAATGTAATAGATGTCCTCTTTAAAAAATTTTATATGAAATAAATGGGGATGCCAGGTGAAACCAAACTAATAGCTTTCTTTATTTTAGAGGTTTTCAGTATCATTGTCTTAATAACAAACAGGAAGTGTGAATCCCCTAGAAGGGATAGAATACTCGGTGTTTTTCAAGCTCATTTATCCAGGAGCTTTTTTTTTTTTTTTAATAAAATATGCTATAACAGCTGTGTGACCTCTGCGGTGTTAAGAAGGTTAGGACCAGTTCCATAGCTTTAAACTCTGCCTGAATGCTCATGATGTTTGTCCTTTTATTTCTGGCTCTTATTTCTCCCCTGAGGTCCAGAATCACATAGTTGTCTTCACATCTCCATTTTGATATCCAATAGACATTTCAGACCCACCCCAATCAGGCTCTTTATGTACACCCCTTGCATTCGTGCACACAGCCCTATTTCCCCAAAGTAATTCCCTTCTCACTAAATGGTATCACCATCCACACAGTTGCTGAAGCTGGGATTGAAGCCAGTTGCCATCCTGGCGTTGTGTCCTTTGGTCATAGGTTGGATTCTCTGTGCAAGACACTTACTAAAGATCAGTACCTGTGAGAAGAAGGGGGGAGGGGGCAAGATTGGGCAGAGGGAAGGGCCAATGGCCCAGTGCAACCCCAACCAGGCTTCAAGCAACCAGGCAGGAGGTTGTGAGGTGAATAACGTTCTTCAGAGTTCTACTACCTTAGGATGAAGTAGTCGCTCCTGCAGACTCCTGCCTCACTCCCATCAGTCACCCTGCAAGGCTGTTTGGAACACGGGATAGCTCAGCTTCAGGAAGATTCCTCACAAGCATGTTCTGAAAGGTTTTCTGCTGAATTCTTGAGGCAGACCGGACCTGTTTTCTCCCCACTGATACTCTGCTTTGCAAACTCTGGCAGCTTTGTTCTCTCAAAACTTTCACCTCTATCTCCTCAATTTATAGTACATTCTTCCTGGGCTCCCTTTTCTTGAGCCACGACCTGGAAGTTTTTTCATCCTGTACCCTGGGGCAATGGTAGGCCGCCCTTAGTTTTCCCCATCTTTCAGGGATTATTTTCCTTTGTCGGATGATGCCAGTGTTTTAAAATCCATGGATTCATATATTTTGTCTGGTTTTAAATTATTTTTTTTTTTCTTGTTTCTGGAAAAAAGATGACTTGGTCTCTGTTACTTCATCTTGGCTAAAAGTGGAAGTACTTGGAGTTTATCTTTGGAACTCTTTTTTATAGTTTATTTTTCAAAGGAAGTGTTTCTTTGCAAGATCTTGCATCACTACCTTCATCCAAAATGATGCCTCTGGTAACTGCCCTTGTTATAGTTTGAAAGTCTCTTCTGAATCTTCCTTTTTTCTTTCCTTTAATTCATCCCTCTTCTCCTTTCAAGGAAGCACATTTCTCTCTCTCTCTTTCTGTCTCACACACACACACACACACACACAACTTTATTTTTTACTTTATTTTATTTATTTATTTTTTGAGACTGAGTCTCACTTTGTTTCCCTCAGTAGAGTGCTGTGGCATCACAGTTCACAGCAACCTCAAACTCTTGGGCTCAAGCGATTCTCTTGCCTCAGACTTCCAAATACCTGGGACTACAGGTGCCTGACACAATGCCTGGCTATTTTTAGAGGTGGGGTCTCTCTCTGGCTCAGGCTGGTATAGAACTTGTGAGCTCAGGCAATCTGCCTGCCTGGCCTCCCAGAGTGAGCCACCATGCCCAGCCTTGCTACAGGTCTTCAAAACTGAAGTTAAGAATATATTTTACTTTCATTCTATTGAAATTGTCAACTGCTGTACAATGGAAATTTGTAAGTGAACATGCAGATGGTAAAATTCAGTGAAGTAGCCAAGTTACTTTAGCCTCATGTGGCAATGGCTACCGTATTTGACAGTGAAAGCATAGAATTTGTTTCCTAGAGATAAATGGCAGTTTAGAATGGTTTGGTTCAAATCTATCTTCTCTCCCATTTTTTTTCCCAGAGGGAATTAATACTAATGATGCATTACAGCACCAGTTTGGAGTCAAAAGCATAGATTCCTCTATTTACTTTCTACTGTGAAGACTATACGTAATGATAACAGTTATGCTCTTTTTTTTTTGAGACAGAGTCTCACTATGTTGCCCTGGGCAGAGTGCTGTGTTGTCACAGTTCATAGCAACCTCAAACTCTTGGGCTTAAGTGATTCTCTTGCCTCAGCCTCCCAAGTAGCTGGGACTACAGGTGCCTGACACAACGTCTGGCTATTTTTGTTGTTGTTGTTGCAGTTGTCATTGTTGTTTTAGCAGGCCCAGGCTGGGTTCAAACCTGCCAGCCTCAGTGTATGTGGCTGGCACCCTACCCACTGAGCTATGGTCACCACCAATATTTAAGCTCTTTAAATTTCAGTTTTCTGGGCTAATGGGGCTGATGATAGCTTTAAATAGATTGTAAAATTTACATGAGATCATGTGTGTGGTACACAGTTGTTACTCAATAAATATTACTTTTTTCCTTCTTTGGATTTATCTCCTTTTAAAAATTAGTAATTATGAAGGTCAAAGAGTATTAATGTACTCACATGTTAGTATTATTATATTTAATGAATACGTTTCTTTTGATTTGGTTTGTGCGTAGGAAAATACTCTCCAAGAAGGAAGGAGAGAAGTAATGAGATTATCTTAGAGGAATTAGGATGTACTGAAGACAAACTTTATCAACTTGAAATGTCCACAGAGCAAAGGAGAAAGAGAAAACCAAAAATAGGTTAGCTTTAACAAAAGAACTAGGGTCCTTTTCACTCCCAGATTACATGGGCACTAGTGTAGCTGCTGGAAGTAAACAAAATTTCCCTCAACCTGTTTTCTCCTCAGAGCCCTCTGGTCACAACCATCATCACCTCCAACACTTCACATCCAGCTTAGCAGAGCTGCAACACTGCACTGACTCGGCAGCCTGCCACCGGGAGCACCAGAGATAACGTTCAGGTGGCCAGCAGTGAGACAATGACGACAAAAACACATTTAGCCTGTCTTGTAAAAATAACATCACAGTTACATGAGAGTCTTCATTTTCTTGTTCACTGTTGCTGGTGCTGCTGCTGTTAGTGGAACATGGCAGAGAGCTCTTAACTAACAAGGAGCTTTTCTTTTCATAACATGACCACTATTCAAGATTGTTTCTTTCAAGTGCAAAACCATTAAGACAAGCTTTCTGTTGGCAGTCATAAATGCGCATGATTATGAAAACCGAGGACTGCATGTTTGCAGAGTGCTAAGATGATCTTGGTAGCAGGATGGCGGGCAGCAGGGAGCAGGAGTTTCTGCTCTGCTTTGCTGCCCACGCGGCAGCTTGTGAATGACACTGGGAAAGCTAGGCGGCATCTCTTGGCTTCATATTATTTATTTGCTTTAAAAAAAAAAGAAAAAAGAAATGGAAGTGCGAAAATAGGGGCTATAGTGCTGTCCAGGATTGCTGTGCGAATAGAGGAAATCCTGACAGGGTGAGGGAAACTTTAATGGTTGCACAGTTCTTACGATCTCAAACGACGGCATTACTTAAATAGACTTCCCAGAATCTTAGCTGCTTTAGAATGTCTATAATGTCTGGTTTCATTGTTTAAAAATTCATTTTTCAACGATTTTAAAACCTTAATATAAATTTACATTTTCTAAAATAGGTTGTGTACCAATTTTTACACCTTGGAAATCACTAGTGTGTTAGGTTATGCCTTTCTGCCAACTCTAACAATTTGGGGGTTAATCGGAATTAAGGCCGACCGTCACTGAATTATGAAGATGGTAGTTGTCTTAGAAGGTTTATGGAGTCGAACCTCCACACAGCTGCTGACTTTGTATTAGCAGGTACCCAGTAGAGCACAGACAAACTAAACTTGTTAAAAATGTCAGACGAATGGCGGCGCCTGTGGCTCAGTGAGCAGGGCGCCGTCCCCATATGCCGAGGGTGGCGGGTTCAAACCCGGCCCCGGCCAAACTGCAACAAAAAATAGCCGGGCGTTGTGGCGGGCGCCTGTAGTCCCAGCTGCTCGGGAGGCTGAGGCAAGAGAATCGCATAAGCTCAAGAGTTAGAGGTTGCTGTGAGAAAAAAAAAAAAAAAAAAAATGTCAGACGAAGCTCAGGGGCATTTTGCAGCCCACGCATTCCTGCTCTTGTTACTCTCTGTAGACAGCAAGCAACGTGAGGAAACTTACACAAAGTCACTTGGAGATGAGAAAATACAATGGCATTTATATTTTATAGCAAAACCAAGTAAAACAAACCAAAACATAAAACTATATCACCCATTTTTCTCCATGTATTTTATACAGTGAAATTTTATAACATAGTTATATTATCCCTGCAAAGTTATAACAGCATCTCAAAACACAGCACAATAAGCATATAGATAAAGCTTTTCCATTACGTTTGAAGATAAAATTCACTGAGCTAAATTGAAACTTGCCAGTGAAAATTTACTTGTAGCCTAGTTGGAAGTTACCACTTGGTAAGCGACCAAAAGGATGCCATCAAAGAAAATCTTGTGAAAGTATATGCTAGTAAGAAAAATAAAAGTATATGCTACTGACATGTCTGCAAGTATGTTGCACGAGCTTTCATTGAACAATGATTACTGTTGTCTGATAGAGTTTAGAGAAGCATCTAAGCATGCCCGTTGTGGCATTGGTGGCAACATGTCTTTTATAATATTCCTTTCCTCATTCCTAAGAAAGGGAATCACGACCATTCACTGAGCACAGACTGTGCTTTTAGCTTGCTTTGCATTCTGTGTGTTTGTGTAAGCAGAAATGTTACATGGCAGATTCTGAGAATGACTCTGCCCATTTTTTGCTCCTTTTCTCTATCCATTAAATGAAACATGATGTGACTGCTGGAGCTCTTGCAGCAATTTTATTCAACTGAGAAAAGGTAGAGCAGTGTGTCTGCTGGGCTTGAGAATCCTCCTTCCTAGCTCTGGGCTGTTTATTCATAAATTCTTTTATACAAAGTAATATAAGCTTCTGTCTTGACAATTGTGGTTTTCTGTCATTTTTGGTAATATAAAATTGATATGTACATCTACTCACTTGAAGACAGAAATTATGAAACATTTTTGTATTCTACAGACAATAATTCCAAAGTGGTAGATTACTCCACTTGGCTGTTTCTATGTCACATATTTTGTTGGATGAATATGAGGAGGACTTGCTACTTTTAAAGCATATTTACACATAATAAAAGTAAATATAAATGTGCAAGTTTTTTTACACTTTATTAAATAAATTGGCAGTGATATCTATGCTGATAGAATAATTACAAAAGTAGAAAATTTTGCAGGGGAGGTAGGTCTTATAAAGTAATATTCAAGAAACTCTTGTAAAGTAGAGCTGTGTCCTGCACAAGGACTTTATCCTGAAGTTAGGACTTCTGGCAAAATCTCACATAGTGAATATTATCCCTTGAATAGTCTCAAAATTATCATAAAATTAAAATGTATATAGCTTTGTGCTACACCTCTATTTAGATTTCTAGACACTTCAAACATTCTTCATTTATATTTATGGCAAAATTCTTTTTTTTTTTTAGGGTAAATTTTCTTTTCTTTCTTTTTTTTATTGTTGGGGATTCATTGAGGGTACAAAAGTGGACTCCTGAGAAGAAAATTTTGAATGTTCCCTGTGTTTATGTAGGGTTTATTTCTGATTTATATAATAAACCTCTAAATCCCAACACAAATGAGCCGATTTGTTTATTTGATGAAGATGAAACAAGATAGGGGAATTGTATCTTAACTTATAGCTATTTTTTTTTTTTTTTTTTGAGACAGTCTCACTTTTGCCCTGAGTAGAGTGCGATGGCCTCATAGCTCACAGCAACCTCAAACTCCTGGGCTCCAGGAATCCTCTTACCTCAGCCCCCTGAGTAGCTGGGTCCATAGGCTCCTGCCTCAATATCGAGCTATTTTTAGAGATGGGATCTTGCTCTTGTTCATGCTGGTCTGAAACTCCTGAGCTCAAGCAATTCTCTTGACTCGGCCTCTCAGAGTGCTGGGATTATAGTCGTGAGCCCTTCCTATAGCTAAATTTTAAAGTGAGCTTGGGAAGTATATGTTTAGGGAATGTCAGTACTATGTGCTATTTATATATTCTCAGTCAGATACCAACATGTTTCAAAACTCCAGTGGTTAATTTCCATTTAAAATATCAATTTTCTCTTTGCTCAGCTTCTTGTTGGAGGATCTATCCAACACTGCCAAAGGAGTGTTGAAATCTCCCACTCAAGGGTACATGCGAAACTTAGTAAATGTAAAATAGAATTGTCTTAACACAATAACTAAGAAAATGCCAGGAAGGTTATGTCAACCAGTATAATGAAAATGTGTCAAACTGTTTATAAAACCAGTGTATGGTGCCCCACGATCGCATTAATGTACACAGCTATGATTTAATACTAATAAAATAAAATAAAATATCAATTTTCTTAGAGTTTTTAAATTATAAGCAATTATTTATAGTTATATGGGCAATGAGGGCAAAATCTTCTTAATGTTTAAGTTTATTAGGTGAATTATGAATAATTCATAAAATACATGACTGACAAAGACAGCATATTAGTTTGTTGTTTTTTAAACATACAATATGCTTGCACTGGGCTTTGTGTCTTGCTGGTGTTTTTAAACTACTGAACAAATTCAATTCGGTGGGGCAGGAATGTAGCTATACTGCATGAAAGAAATCTCAGGGACGAACTTCAAATTTTAAGTTTGGATTGAAGTAGTAAGCAAATATGGCACTTTTGTTGCTTTAAAGGTTTCACAGAGGTGAGCACTGAAGAATGTCTTAATTTTAAATTAATGTTTATTTGTATCAAAATATTGTGGAAAACAATTTAAAAACACTAGTCCCCTGTTTCCTTCAGATCCCTAAATGACTTCCCACAGGTAAAGATGTTCAATTCTTTAGTCGTTCTTTGTGATACTTATTTCTTTTTTTTTTTTTTGTAGAGACAGAGTCTCACCTTACCGCCTTCAGTAGAGTGCCATGATGTACACAGGACTCACAGCAACCTCTAGCTCTTGGGCTTCCGCGATTCTCCTGCCTCAGCCTCCCAAGCAGCTGGGATTACAGGCGCCTGCCACAACGCCCGGCTATTTTTTGGTTGCAGTTCAGCCGGGGCTGGGTTGTGAACCCGCCACCCTCGGTATATGGGGCTGGCGCCTTACTCACTGAGCCACAGGCACCACCCTGTGATACTTATTTCTAAAGATGTAAGTACCATTGTTTGTTGATTCATCAGTTTCTTAGACATTCTCTTTTGATTTCCTATTTTGAAAGATTAGGACTTGGACTTACTGAGGACTGTCTTTCCTAACTATCATTCTTTAAATAAAATTTGTTAAAACCCACACGTATTTTTTCTTGTTACAATATAAATATGGTTTCCTTCGAGCAAAATAATATTCTCTATGTTTTATTCCCAGAGCTACTTTCTGTATTTACCTAGAGACTATCTGTTAATACTTATTTTATTATCTTTGAATAGTTATGCTTTATGCAAGCTGTAGGTTATGTTTTCTGTGCAATCCAACCTCTCAGTTGGCTTATCAGCTGCTTTTTTGTTCTGGACAATCAGCTGCTTCAGCCCTTTGCCCTCCTGCTGCATCGGAATTCTTTACTTGCCAGGCCTGGCAACGCACTGGGATGACTTTGTTGCTATTCAGAGACTTCTCTTTGACTGCTCTCTTTATTAGATTCCCTTTTTTTTTTTTTTCCCCATGTCTTTCTCTTTTCTGGATTATTCCTACATTTTGATAACGTACATCTTCTAATGCCATTCTGAGAGATCATGCATGGGAGATAATATTTTTTGAGATTTTTGGCATATTTTAAAATAGGTTTATTCTACTCTCGTATTTGATCGATTGTCTTGTGGCTCTGTAATTCTAAGTTGAAAACAATTTTCTTGTAGAAATGTAAAGGGAATTCATTGTTTTATTGTCTTTTAGTTGCCAATGTTTGTGATGAGAAACCCAATGCTATTCTTACTCTTAATCTTTGTTAGTTGTTTTTCTTTTCTTTTCTGGAAACTTTTACTATTTTGCTTTTATTGGGGGGAATTAATATGTCACTCTTATCTGTTCCATACAAATAAAATTAACTGAGCTCATATAGGCCAATCTTTATTTGTTTCTATCAAAATTACCTGTCCAAAGAAAGACTTAAGTGACAGGAAGAGAGTGGGCAGGCTAATTACCTTTCCAAATTCATGTCATCTGTGTAGTCTGCGAGGCTCCATCCTTCTCAGTTGTACTCAAAGAAGTCCCCCATCTGCCTTGTACTAGGAAATAACCCCAGGGGAGAAGAGTTGTGACCTTGACTCCTTACTAAGGTGTTCAGGAGCCAGCCAGCTACTTTCCCTTTGCAATGAAAGGTTGCATGCATCTACCACAGCTTAATTTTGGTGACATTATGAAGATAAGCTATGCTCATCCTGGCTGAGCATTCTACCATGGAAGAATAAGCTTTGTTTTATTGTTTTGTTTATTTTAAATTATTTTTGAAAGTTGTTAAAATACATTTTAAATGTAGAAAGCGTAAGAAAGAGAAAATGTATTCACATTTCCAGAGATGATATTCACACTTAGACATGTGTTACAGACAAACGTGTGTTGTTTTATCCTTCAGCAGTGTACAGGGAACATGTCCCCAGGTAAATAAATACATGTGTATTATTGCACATATTATGCAGTTTGGAGTTTTTAATGCTTAGCACATTTTGTTTTTTAAATTAATAAACAAAATATATATATTCATGGTATACAAGATGAGGTTTTCATATTTGTATGCATTGTGCTAAACCGAGCTAATTAACACGTGTTATCTTACATACACATACACATACACACACACACATATATATATATCTTTTTGGTGGGAGGAAGAACACAAAATCTCTCTTACGAATTTTTGAATTTTAAATGCGTTGTTATTACTTATAGTCACTATGTTCGTATAACATGATTTTTGCTGGTTGCATAGTGTTCCATGGTATAAACTTGTCATAATATATACAACCATTCCCTTGAGATTTCTGGAATTTTTTTGTTTATTTTGCTACCCTAAATACTACAAAACCAAAAGTGGCTCAAGATTGATCAAACTACAGATAAAAATGGAGTCACAATCACCTTAATTTTCAACTCGTGTGTCGTAGCCCTTCTTTGCAATGTGCTCCTTTATCAATTTTGAGCTCGATTTTGTTCGCTAGACCCTAAGATAATGATGCTTATGTTCAGGGTCTTAACTGGCGTTTTATGAAAACAGTCCTCCAGCCTCTGGCTCTAACTATGCCTCTTAAAGGCAGTGGTACGCCTTCTCATTAGTTATTTCTGGAAGGCCCTAGGGATGTCTTATTTGTGTATAGGAGTCAGTCCCGGTGTCTTTTTCCCTCCTGTGCGGCTTCTAGGAAGCGGCAGACACGGTCACTGCGAGGAGGGGTCTGGACTCTGCGGCTCAGGCCGGCACCTTCCACCGGGACGCTGCTTCTCCCCAGGCTCCGCGCGCGGCACCTCTGCAAGTGCGCGGCAGTGTTCTCTGACCCTGTACCACTGTGCTCTGGCACAGGAATGGATGCCATGTGCTCCTTTATCAATTTTGAGCTGGATTTTGTTCGCTAGACCCTAAGATAATGATGCTTATGTTCAGGGTCTTAACTGGCGTTTTATGAAAACAGTCCTCCAGCCTCTGGCTCTAACTATGCCTCTTAAAGGCAGTGGTACGCCTTCTCCATCTCCTCAGAACTGGTTTGAAACACTTAGAAGATGCAGACGCCCAGGTCATACTTCAGATTTGCCAACGTAATCTGCTGGGCGGAGCCCTGGTATGGTGTTCTAGAAGTTCATCAGGTGGTTGGTTGTATGCAGCAGATCCTGTGTGTGCCCATGCAGACCCCCTCGCTGGTAGCGTATCCTTCTCCCTGCTCCCGCGGGTCTATGTTTAATAGATTGCACTTGCTATCTTTTCAAGAGGTTGCTACATTATCTAGAAAGGCAGGGAAACCACATTAAGACTACAGAGGTCTTTTTGCAGAGCTCTCTCTGGGTACATCCTATGCACCTGCACTGCTGGTGGGAATACAAATTAGTACAGCCACTATGGACAGCTGTGTGGGGGCTCCTCAAAATATTAAAAATAAAACTGCCATATTATCCCGCAATCACACTACTGGGTACATATTCCAAGGAAATGAAATCAGTATGTGAAGAGAGTATGTGCACTCACATTTATGGCAGCATTATTCACAATAGCCAAGACAGGGAATCAAGCTAAGTGTCCATCAACAGATGGAGGATTAGATAAAGAGAATATGGCTTATATACATGATGGAATACTATTCATCCATAAAAAAGAAAGAAATTATGTCATTGGGGACAACATGGATGAAACTGGAGGACTTTATGTAAAATAAGTCAGGTTCAGAAAGGCAAATACTGCATAATCTCACTTAGATGTGGAATCTTAAAAACTGGATCTCCCAGAGACAGAGCAGGATGGTGGTTACCAGAAGCTGGAACAGTTTGAGGTGAGGTCTGGGGAGATGCTGGTCCAAGAATGCAAACTTGTGGTTAAATATGAAAATAGGGTGAGGAGATCGATTGTACAGCATGGTGATTATGGTTAATCATAACATACTGTAAGCATGAAAAATGCTTAGAGAGTGAATATTAGGTTCTCACCACAAAAATAAGAACTAAATGAGGCAATGCCTATGTTAATTGGTTAGATTTAACCTTCCACAGGGCTTGTATACATATACTTCAAAACATGGTGCTATACATAATAAATATCTACAGTTTTATCCCCTAATAAAAAGTCAAATCCCACCTAAATCCCTGTAATGAGCTTTGCTTTGATGAAATGTGACCTAAAACAACAAAGAACCAGGTTACTATTCTAGAGGCTCATGCACAGTCCATGGAACTGGGTAGGGACGGACATCATGATATTTCAACCATAGATCTGATTTCCTCCTCTGGGGTACCTCTGTTCATGAACAATCATAGACGTGTACATGCGCCCATGCACACATACACATATACTCACGTGCACATGTACACACGCATGCACACACACAGAGCCATGTTCTCATCTCTTTAACAGGAAAATGAAAGTCACACGGATGCTAACTCATTCGCTTCTTCCTGCAGCTGCGTTTGTTGGCCTGTCTTTGGGCACATTGATTTTTATTTCCTAAGTATCAATGATCTCAACAGGAATTGTTGGACTTTTCATAAAGCTTTTGCATCATAGTTTTAGTAGTTTTTTTCTGAGAAATAAAAGGTTTCTCTTCCCAGACACTCTTACTACCACTGCCTAGCTTTCTGCCCTAGTTTTTCTGCGAAGAGGAGGAATCAGACATAAATGATGGTGATACTCTACGCTTAGTAAAGATGATGTTGACTATATTAATACATAAGGATTAACCTAGGGGTATGAGGAGAGGGTTTGGAATGAGATCACTTAGAGGCAGAAAGATAACATGTAAAATAAATAACAGATTCATAGCTTGAGAAAAAGAGACTTGTATATAATCTAAGCCAAGAAGAAGAATGTGTGGGTCTTTGAGGGGTGTTGCCTAGATTTCTTTCCGTCACCATATTCCATCTCTACAAGGTGGGAAGGCCTGATGTAGTTGAATCACATAGCAGTCACACTATTATAAAAATGCAGTGTATGCTCTTCCTTCCTTGGAATATTTTTCCCTGTATTTATTTTTCTTTAACAATAATCTATAGAGGTAACTATGAGGGCCTGCAGTAGAACCTTTCATAAGTTGACCACCCAAGAGATTATAACAAACTGGTCAACATATAGAAGTGGTCAATATAAGGAAGGAGGCCTACTGTACTAATATGTCCATGTGGAGCACTTTGGTCCATGAAAATTAGGTCAATCTAAGGAAGTGGTCCATGTAGGGAAGTGGTCAGCTATGGAGGCTCTAGTTTATTTGTGATTGGATGAGGTTTTGGTTCAGATATAGGAATAAACATACACAAACATTTTTCTTGCTCATTAATGACCAAAACAATTTTGAGCACCTATCTGCTAGTTACATGTATCTTCAAGGGAGATCAGGAGGTAAAGTAGGTTCTCTGGTATTAGGGGCTCTCTATTTCCATCACATTCTTCTGATTATCTAAAGATTATTTACAGACTTAGGGTTTTGAGAAGAGGAAGCATAATCTGGAACAAAACGGCATGATTTCTGGGTCGATGATACTAATTCTAATCATCATTGCCTTAATTCTCATAAGGGTGCAAATCTGGAAAGAGCCACATGGGAATTACTATTCTTCTAGGTCCTTGCCTTGAAGATACATGAATCAATTTATTAAAGTTTATCCTGGAAGTAGGTTAGCATAAAAAGGCTTTGCTTATTTGTATATTGTCCCTTTATGGTCTCTTCTTTCAAAACATCTTTTTAAAAGATTTAATATGACCTGGCTAAGAATCAGAGGGGACCCAGATGCATTTCCCCAGGTAACGCTGCCGGTCCAGAAGTGGCCACAATGAGGCATTGTGTACAGCAGAGACCACAGATTCTGGTGCACAAATAATGTTCACAAAGGTGCTGTATTGTCCTGGAAAACCAGAGAGGAGCTTTGTGCCAGCAACTCTCCTAAGCTCTTCTTTGAAACTGACCTTATTAAATTTCTGCTGGGATAATTTGCTCTGGAGATCTTCTGAGTTACTTGAATGAATAAAAATAAGCTGTCAGTCTTTGACCTAACTGTAGTTAGTAGAACAGGGTTCACGGGAGGTTAGCAGGGCTTCTGTTTCAGGCTACAGCAAAAGCTTGCCTGGTGTTTACTCAATGCTAAAGACTTCTGGTTCCTTCTGCCGGAGTCACAGACTCTTTTTTTGCTCTCTCTTGTTATCTCCTGTTCCCACTGAAAACCAAAGTTATGTTAATATAAATAAGAAAAAAAATGACTAATATATTATGGAGCTCATTTTGTGCTGAGGCAAGAATGGGCAGAAATTCTTTCCAAACCTAAGGGCTTGTGGCTGAGTTTCCCCTTTTAATTTGATCAAAGCATCACACTACTCAGGGCAGTGACTAGTGCCGAGACTTACATAGAATATTTCTAACCCTCAGTTACTGCCTTAATGCCAGCCCTTTTCTACGACACTCCTTTTTACCCTGTGCCTGTCAATGGCCATTGATGGACGCCTGGTGAGGCTGGTGCTCCCTGGAGTAATATACAAAATCTCAAATTAGATTTAGCTAAAAAAAGTGAACTGATTAAAAAACTACTAGTAATAAAAATAGTCCTAGCCAGATGAATAAGAATAAAATGCTAAAACAATGTGTGAGTACATAGCCCTTGGGCTGACATCTCCCGCTGGGTCGGGTAACGGCCACTGGTAGAGACTATGGCAGCCGTAAGTGTCATATCCTCCAAGGGTTGGGTTTCCCTACAGGGTTCCCTCTAGGGACACCTAGATGGCAGACCAGGTGAGGACACCTAGAAGGAGGATGAGGTGGAGAGTCGGGCTCGTTGCTCACTCCCGGCTTTTATGCATACGGTGTGTAAGAACATATGCAACTTTGCAAGCGTTTACATGAACTGTCCTCACACCACCCTAGACTCTGTGACACTCTACCTGAGAGCAGAACTATGGGGTTGAGGAAAGACTGCATCTCCTCATTTTTTCCTGCTTGCTGATGAGAGTATACGAATGCACGTAAATCAGCCAGGAAGCATGGAATACTGGGGAAGGGACCGGACTGATAATTATGTAGTTACTGAAAGTGGCATTAAATGAGGGAAAGAGAAAATAGCATGGCCATCATTCTGCTTATAATCCTGATGAGCCTTTCGTTCTAGAGGGACAAGTAAGAGGAAAGGAAATGAGGAGGGATGAAATAGCCAGGAGCTAAGAATAACTAAATGGTACAAAGTGAGATGATTTGTGGACAGGCTCCTTCCAGTCAGAAGATGCTGAGTAGGAAAACAGCCATTTAGCCCTGCCATCTAACCTTTTTGGATTTTGGGAAGTATTGGCACAAAATTCAATACAATTAACAGGACAAAAGGAAGTATACTGCATGCCATGATTTGTATCTGAGGGATAAGAAATGAAACAATCCTCCTGCCCTCCAGGGTTTTTGCAGTTTGGCAAGGAAAATGATATATGCACAAGAAGCAATGATTCATACCCCCCTGAAGGAAGATCTAAAATAAAGATGCAAGCAGTTAGCAGCATGGGAACCGGGGAGAAGAGAGAAATGCTGTCTTAGGAAAAGCCTCATGGAGTAGGTGTGATGCAAAGAATAGTCGGGACTTCAACAGAAATAAATGAGAGGAATGGCCTTCCAGACCTGGTCAGGCTGCCTGTGTTCACCGAAAGGTGAGCTCTGTCATGACCCAGAGCAAAGAGGTTAACAGTCAGTGTCAAGCCTGCAGGGAGAGGCTAGGCCAGGTTGTAGACAGCCCTGTAATGTGAGGTTAAAAAGTTTGATTTCATGTTATAAGAGATGAGGATACACTGACAACAATTAAAGATGAAGCTGACGAGATCACAGTTGATGCTGATGAGATCACAGCTGCGTTTTGGGAAGATGAATCTAGAGAACGCAGGATGCGTTAGAGAAAACAGAGACTGGATACAGGGAACGTTGCATGGCAATCCCCCATGTGTCTCTAGGGTTTATGTTGCCTTCCAATCAAAGTTACCAACTGCTTTTATTCAGAATTATTTTCCTAAGGATAGTTTTATGGTGAAAACTTTGGAATAAAGAGATAATACCATTCTCCAGAGTAAAACAGGGGAGCCTTTTGTCTAGTATAAAAGTTTCCCTAAAGTTCAGGGGGTTCTCTCCCCTATAATGCAATCCATCTTATAAATAGGTGCAGATATTCATCTGGGCCTATCTTCAGGACCCTGTGTAACTTGGATACACAAGAAACCACCACAAATATGTTGCTTGCTGTGCTGTGAGTAATAAAGTATTAATAATCTGTCTTTGGCCCAACAATCTCATGTCTACTGCTGTAATTGATGAAACCATGGCAAGCTAACTTGTTAACCTGTACATAGTGTAAAATCTCAAACTCTTCATAGATTTTGATGGGGAGATACCCTTTATAAACTAGTTCAATAATCTTGATAGTAAAGGTTTGTTTAGATATAGAATATTGTTTTATTTATTTTTGTATCCAGGAACCTGAACTTACATATGGCCAGTTTTTTAATGTGTAGAAAATACTGTGTTTATACAAATGTAATGTGGGCAGTAGAAATCTTGACTCAGTCCCACCCATGGTCATTAATTCATCTCTCTCCTTTGTGTTAAGTTTCATCCCCTAGTCTCAGAGAAGAAGCCTGGCTCCAAGTGAGGTTGCAGTTCAGGGATTCCTATCATGTACAATATTTTCACACTTTGATTTTGCTCTTTCAGTGTGCCTAAATAAAAACAAAATAGCTATCTCGCAGGGTCTTCTGTATAGTAACCATCTGAGTGTTTGGCCAGCAGCCTAACACATAGCAGATGATCAGTAAATATTTAGAACCCCAAAGAAAAAGTGAAATAAAGTAATTGAGTTTTAGTAGTAGAACTAGTTTGGAAATTCTTGTCTTACATTATATACCCAACTCCCAGAGATAGAGTCATGTTTAAATTATTTAATTCATATTCTTTATATAATATGACCAATGCTAGATATTTTTGAAAGTGCCTCTGCCCCTGAGTTATTTGCACGACCCTGAATTTTTACCTTGGACTGAGAGGATTGGACGTGACTGTCTTTTAGGTCCTTTCCAGCACTGGATTCCAAGAAGCCCAGTTCATTGAGCTGACTCATAATGTGATAATGTTATTTCCAAATTATCTTTTTTCCTTGAAAAGCATAGCCCTGAGAATTATGCCAATTGATAAGCAAGAAATGTGAGTATATGAATTTGTTAAATAAAGTTCTCAAGGTTTTCCATTTGTTTTCAATTAATAGCCTCTTGGTCCCTTTCTTCACTCTGAAGCCTAAGTACGAGAGTCACGATTCCTAAACTTTTGAGTAGATTCATTTTATCTTTAATGTTTTTCAAAGATGACAAAGAATGGATTTTGATAAGGCATAAAGATGGTGATTTTTTCCAAAAATACGTATGGAAATGTTATCTCAGTGCCGAAACCTTAGTCAGCTTTCTTTTTATTTGTAACTAGCAATTAGTTTGTTGCGTTTGCTAGAAGTGTGAAAAATCACATAAGAAAACTCTTCCCCATTTGAGGGAATGGGCCATTAGTCAAGATTGCACACAAAGATATTTGGATATTTGATGGTGCGGTTTCTGCTGTCCAGTGTAAAGATGAGCATATAGCTGGGCGAGCTTAATTGGTCACTGTTGTGTTAACAAGGCTAATGTCCCAGGTTAGAATCCAATGCGGGTCAGTCAGGTGTGCTCCCTGCTGCCCCGCCAACCACCTTACTAGCAGGAACCTGAGTGGAAGTCAGAATCTGTTGATGTCTTGTCAGTTGTGACTTCAGGCATGATGAATGGTGAAAAGTAGGTCACCAGGACCACTCTGGTTTGTCTGCTTTGCATTCACGACTTCCTTGTATGCAAGTGTAATTTAATTCAACAAATATTAATTGCCACAAGGTGCTAATAACTTGGTGCTGGGCAAAGAGAGTTTGGCTTGATAGTCTAATATAATACTTATTCCAGAGAAGCTTAAAGTCTTGAATGGAAAGAGAAATGTGAAATAGTATATCAAATCAAATCATATCAAAATAAAGGTGAAATAATAGATAGCAGCATATGGGTGTCAGAGCAGTAATTTATACCATATTTTCTTTAAATAATTTTATTCAGACTATTCATATGTATCTTCAACATCAATGGCTTTATCATGTCTAGGGCTACTTTTTGAATCAACCAGTATTTCTCTATAACAAATCATCTTCACTTCCAACTAAGCTGATGAAGTAAAATCTACGCAGAATTCTGTGCCTATAAATGTCTCCCTGAGCACAAATGCCTACTATATAACAACCGGACATTAGGCCAGTTCTCTTCCCTCTGGCTTTCCTTCTGTTTGTGGACAATTTTTATCTCCACAAAGCAATCTCTTACTGTATTGCTTTTTAAAATGATCTTTAGAAGCGTACCTTTCAAAAATATTCTACTTGGAATTGTGAAATTGTACCCTCAGGAATAATAATCAGGCCTTCCTTTCTCTGTGTTTTAAGTAAAATCATTTCTTATTTACTCCCCATTTACCTGAACTAATATCACTCCTCTAAATTTTCTTCTTATGCTATTACTTCTTTGAGGGCATTTGAATCCTTTATTTGCCTGGCTTCCTCCAAAGCATGTTCTAAGATTTAACTCAAGCATGTACATTTATTCCTTCCTTAAAAACTTTGTATTTTTTTTCCTGAAAAGAATGCTATTAAGTGAAACGTTGTCGCATTAAAAAAAAACCTTTATTATGAATGGGAATGATTATGATGCATTCTATTTCAATATAAGATATTAGAACAAATTTTACACATGTAAACATTTTTAGTAAAAAACCAATACAAACAAGTTATAAGCAAAACCTAAATTTGCAAGTAAAGAAATGTAGGCTGTGTATAAAATGCAATGTACTGAACATTTATCATTTGTTCTAAACAGGATAAAAAGACATAGTGGTGAGGGTTGAGGATGAATGTGTGTGAGGGAATCATTTCAAAGTTAATGAGGACCACGGTTATCTTGTACTCAGAATGTACCTAAAAACTAAAAGTGTAGCATAGGAAAAGCCTTATAGCACAGATAAACTTAAGACTGACTCCTATGGGAACAAGTACATGTACACATTTTCTATAAAGGGTCAAGAAAATCCCAACTGTTCATCCCACTCACTCAATTTACACACTCATGGGAAATGTTTTGAGTTCCTCTCAATATGGCACACAATTCGTATTTGTTCCGTATGATAGTCACTGACTACAGACTTTTATGTTGAGTAAACATATGAATCTTTGCCTGAAACTATAATTTCACAGTATTACTTCTTAGAGTATATCTATTTAGTGTGCTTTTTAGATAAAAGAAAAATCATTATGACCGAAGAAGGGCAAGTCTGAAAAGTGGTTTAACTTTTTAGGAGCTTTAATTGTGAAAATTTACTGACATTCAGTAGTCATGTGAGGCGAGTCTTTATTTCTAGTCCTACTCACCATCTTTGGCCATCCAGATGGTGAGGTATTCCTTCCTTCCACTCTCGTCTGTGGAGACCTTTTTCATGCCTTTTGGCATTGCTTTTAGTGATGTTTTTTGGTGCATTTCTCCTACTTTGTTGTAAGATCTTTGAGGGAAAAGCATGGTCTTCTTGTCTCTCACACTTCACCCTATACGTGGCCGTGGTTCTTGATAAATGAGTGCATAAATCTCCACACCCACCCTCACTACTTGCCATCACATGACGGTGGCTTTCCGTGTCACCTCTCAAAAGGCTGCTGGAAATAGTTGCGTGTCTTAAGTTACTCCCATAGTATCAATAGATTATTTCATGACTGAGAGAAAATTCCTCCTCATTAAAATTATGCCTGATAACTTGAATAGTAATCTAACGATCAAAGATTTACCTTTTTTATTCAAAATTTTCTAAGTTTCAGTTGGAATAAAACACTGGGATTGTCTTTGCAGTGATCTGAGACTATTTGCTTTCAGTACCAGATGGTTTTCTTCTGCTTGAAAATGAAAACATCTGACAGACTATGTCAGGACATGTGTCAGCAATGTTATTCATGGGGAAAGTCTTCCAGATGACATGCCTGTCTCTCAGGGCACTTATCTGGAGCTTGTGTTATGTCTTTAGATGCCTCAAGTTCACACATTAAAGACATTAGTTCAAATTGCTGGTCCATAGGCTCAATGCCTGAAAGAAATCATATTCGGCAAAATGAACATTTTCACTCTTGGTTTTTTTTTTGCTTTTTAAGGCTCCAAAATGCACTTATAAAATGTAAGGGAGAAAAAGAACTTCATTTTATTTTTGAAAGCTATTCACCTTGCATTGATTTCTTAACATTCTGACAGTCAATCAAATTCTCTTGGAGAATGTAACATCTGCTAAGAAACAGTGCCTGAGAGAACATGGAGACTCCTCTGCCAGGCTCTGCCTCACAATCTAACCCAGGTCGTGCTGTGACAATATGTTGACGTCTAGTACAGAGATGTCACTATCAACATGTGCCATATAGTATTTTTAATAATGAAAATGGGTTTGCGTTAAGCCACCCTTCTCTTTCCATCTTATATGACAGCTGACAGTCATCAGAAAGACAAGTGACAATCACAAGGTAACAATTGTGATTCTGGAATATTTTGCCTCTTTATTGTTCTGATAATAGAGCCTTGGCTTCACTAATACTGTACTCAGCCCTCAGAAAAATGATCATTTCAATGTTAACAAGAACTTGGGCATTTTGGGGGGAGGTAAGTGCAAATGGACACATGTGCAAGGTGGTGTACATTTGATTTGGACTTACACTTGTGGACCATGTAACAACAAGATTAATGGCAGCCAACATTCACGAGCACGGATATGTATATCATGTCCTATTCTAAATACTTTAAAGATTTTGACTTAATTTGGAAACAATCCTATGAGGGATTAATTATTATTATTGTAATTGTATGAATGAGGAAACTACTGATGCATAAAATGGTAAAATGAATCCCTGAAGGTCCACAGGTAATAAGTAGTAAAGAGGGTCTTCATAATGCATAGCCCATATTCTCAAACCACTGTATCATACCATCTAGTAAATTAATATCTCACTTGAAGAATCTGAGTTACCTCAGCTTTTTTTTTTTTAAGTTTAACTTCCAATGCTGCTACTTTCTTTCTTTCTTTTTCTTTTTCTTTTCTTTCTTTTTTTTTTTTGAGACAGAGTCTCACTTTGTCACCCTTGGTAGAGTGCTGTGGCATCATAGCTCACAGCAACCTCCAGCTCCTGAGCTTTGGTGATTCTCTTGTCTCAGCCTCCCGAGTAGCTGGGACTACAGGTGCCTGCCACAACGCCCAGCTATTTTTTGTTGCAGTTTGGTTGGGGTCAGGTTTGAACACGCCACCCTCGGTATATAGGGCTAGCACCCTACCCACTGAGCCACAGGTGCTGCCCTACAATGGTGCTATTTTCATAGGAAAACATAAACATATTCCTTTCCCTTAACCATTTTTTCAGGATAAGTTGTATATATGTGAAGTCTAATATAATTTTTGTAGCCAGCCAGTTTAACTAAGTTAGTCAATTCGTCTGCAGAGTTAGACGAAAGCAGAAAATATAAATCAATAGTATGTTAAAAATATAAATCAATAGTATGTTAATAATAGGTATGAAACATCTTTTCATGTTTCTTACGGAACTCAATCAATGCCAATCCATAATAGGATTTCATAGGAAATTAATAATACAAACTTCTTTAACTCAATAAAGGGCTTCTATACAGAATCTATAAAAAATTTCTGAAAGAATTCGTTTTAAAAGTCAGGAAGAAGATTAATATATACCCAGTCACCACTTCATATTCAACCTTGGATTGAGCTTATCACCAGTGCAATAACAACAACTACAACAACAAAAACAGTAAGCAATTAAAAGGTTGGAGAAAATCAAACAAAATGGCATTTTTATTCTATTTATTCATTTATTATTTTTTTGAGACAGAGTTTCACTCTGTCATGGTGGGTAGAGTGTTGTGGCATTATAGCTCACAGCAACCTCAATCTCCTATCCTCTTGTCTCAGCCTCCTGAGTAGCTGGGACTATAGGCACCTGCCACAAAGCCCAGCTAGTTTTTTTCTATTTTCAGTAGAGACAGGGCCTCTCTTTCTCGGGCTGATCCTGGCCTCAAGCAATCTCCCTGTCTCAGCCTGCCACATTGCTAGGATTACAGGTATGAGCCAAGATGCCAGCCTCAAAATGGGATTTTTAGATAAATAGGAGGGTATAATTATGTAGCTGGATCAAAGTAAACAACAGCAATTAGAGAAATAATTTTTAAAGCTATTTTTAAAATAAGAAGAAAAAGCTAAAGCATATTTAGTGTTGTTATGAGCTGAACTATGTCTCCTGTAGTTCATGTGTGAAAGTCTTATACCCCTGTACTTGAGAATGTGATTGCATTTAGAGATAGGGTCTTTGATGAGGTAATTATGGAGTGCCCTTAATACAATATACGGGTATCCTTATAAGAGGAGGAGATTAGACAGAAATACACATGGAGGAAAGACCATGCCAAGACAGAGGAAGAAGATGACCACCATCAGCTAGGCAGGAAACCAACCTTGCCCACATCTTGATGTTGGACTTTTATTCTCCAGAACTGTGATGAAATAAATCTTTGTGTTAAGCCATCTAGCTTTAACCCTTTGGTATGGCAGTTCTAGAAAATGAATGCCTAGTAGTAAATCTAAAAAACAGATGCATAAATACAACTTTATTGAAAAAAAACATTAAATTAGTTCTAAATAAATTGCAATTCTTTGTCAATGAATAGTTATACTTAATATTGTGGAGCTATCAATTTTTCCTAGATAATTTAGAATGTAGCTTGAATGAACATCTTCATCATAAAATTGAGAAAACTAAATAAAGTTGACAAATTTGACTAATCGTTTTTAAAATAACTGAAAAAATAAAGAACCCAAAATGGTCTAAACACATCTCAAGAAGAGTAAGACAGATGGAAGACTACTTGTGGCAGATATGAAGATATATTATAACACTGTATTAATTAAAATAGTATCGAATTAGAGAGAAGGACTAGTTTTTAAGAAACAGAATTACATATATATACATATATAAAATTTTGATATACAACAGAAATTGTATGGAAAATTACTGAGGAAAGGGGGGTTATTCAATAAATGGATCTGGAAAAAATAAGTCATCCAGGTGTGAAAAGATAAATTTGGATCCTTGCCTCAGATCAATCAAAATCTAAACACACAATATATTAAAAACTTAAGTATCAAAAGAACATTTGGATGCTTTTAGGAAAACAATGCATCATCAAAACCTATGAATAGGGAGTGCCTTCTTAAATGGTATACAAAAATACCTAGCAATAACGAAATGATTAATAAGGTAAAATATGATAAAAGCAAGAACAGAAAAACAAATCTCACATGTTCTCACTTATATGTGGAAGCTAAATAGTAATTGAAACTGATTCTTTTAATCAGAGTAGAAGCATGGTTACCCGAAGCTGGGAAGGGTAGTGGGGAGGGGAGAATAATGTGGAGATGGTTAATGGATGCAAAAGTTGATTAGATAGCTGAAAAATGTTTGAGAGCACAACAAAGTGACTAAGTCAACAATAAGTTAGGGTACACTTTAAAATAACTAAAAGAGCAGGAATGGAATATTGTTAACACACATAAAAATGATAAATGCCTAAGGTGATGCACAGAGATCCTGATTTGTTTAATTCACACTGTATGCATGTATCAAAACATCACATGTACCTTATGAATATATGCAATTATTATGGGCCCATAATAATTAAAAATAAAGAAAAATTTAAAAGTTAATAAATAAGTCCATAGATAATGCCTTAAATAAAGTGAAGCCACACCTCGGGAATAAATATTTGCAAAACATAAAATCATAAAGGACTGGTGTCAATAATGTATAAAGAATTCTTTAAAATCACCAAAAAAAGATGAACAGTAAAACAGAAAAATATGCAAAAGATATGAATAATATTCATAAGGAGAAATAACTGACAGCCATATTAAAAGAGTCTTGATCTCGCTAATAATCAATGAAGTAAAAATAGAAACCATAGATAGCACTTAACACTCAATTACTAGAAATGAGAAGTATGAAATTACCAATTGTTGGAGAAGATGAGGGTTGACAAAGATTTTTTTTTACATTGTTAGCAGATATAAAATAGTATGGTAAATTTGGAAAACAATTTAAATTTAATTTTTAAAGTTGAACATATGCATTTACTATAATTTTAATACACTATCCCGAGGTTTCACTCCTAGATCCATTCCAAGAGGAACCCAGGAGATATCAATATATATTCTTAGCATATGTGCTGATGATAGTAAGCCCTAGAAACAGCCTAAATATTTATTAACAGAAGAATGCATACTTATTTTCTAGCACATTAACACATGGAATATTATAAAGCAGTGAAAATGATTGATCTCCTTTTATATAATCACAGATAAATAGTAGTAACTTTATGAGAGGAAAAATATAAAGCCCCAAAAGACATATGGTATGGGTCTCTTTCAAACAAAAGAAGACTTGGTTTTGAGTTGTACCTCCAGCTAGTAATATAGTCTTCTTTAACTTTCTCCATGCTCTGTGGATTTTCCTTTTGGGTGCTTACATAGTGTAGCAAGTGAAGGGCAAAATTTGGGAGTTTGGTAATCATGTCTTGTCAATCTAACTCTCAATACAGAAATATCTGTTGATATCACATTCTGACCCAATTTGCAGTATTATTGCCCAATTTCAGAGGTATTAGGTCTAACAATTAAATTCACAAAATCATTCTAGAAAAAGGGCTACATATTTCATTGCTGAATATCATTAGGATCAACTTTGAAGTACTCTCCTTGGGAGGCTACAAATCTATGCCAGTGCCAAGTCCTGTCTTCAAAGCAATTTTGGAACTCTTTTTTTAGTATGGCCATTAATGTTATTTGTAGTATTACTCTTGATATCTTGAATGTCATCAAATGTCTTCCTTTCAGTATTTCCTTTATGTTTGGGTTAAGAAAAAAGTCACTGGGGGCCAGGTCAAATGAGTAGGAAGGGTATTCCAATAACAGTTGTTTGTTTACTGGCTAAAAACTCCCTCATAGACAGTGGTGAGTGAGCCGGTGCATTGTTGTGATGCAAGAGCTACATCTTTCTCATACCAACATCTTCAGTTAAGATTTTCCTGTTTCTATATCAGTGTTTTACTTGGTTTGCTCTGCTTCTCATAGCCAACTAATGATTTTGACACATTTGAGAAACTTTTGCAATGTTTCCATTAGTTCTGCTTGTTAATGGCCATCCTGCCCTCTCTTCATCAATGATACTTTTTCTCTCCTCAGAGAAACATTTAATCCCATTCATACAGAGCTGTTTTTTCATGACATTATCCCCATAAACTTGGACTAAAATCTCACATTTCAAATTTAAAAAGAAATTTATGTATGTTTGTCCTTTGCCATAATGGAAGCTCTGACATTCTTGGGAAGGCACACAAAAACATACAGCAACAATAATGAATGCCACTCATCAAGACACTACCACACCTTGACATGAACACAATTGTGATCCACTGATATACCAGGGTTATGAAGCCTTACCAAGTTGTTTGTACAGTGCTGCCAACCTAAGTGCATGGTTGCAAGTTCATGAACTTAATTGTCAGACCCCATATGTAGTTAGCTAATTCATCCTTCAATCCATTCTTGGTAATGGGGTACACTCTTTCATTCATTGCCTTACAGTTCAGTAACTTCTGTCTGTTTGGCCTTTCTTCTGTTTGTCCATTCTCCAACGTTAGCTGGTGATGGGAATGAGAATGATTATGATAATTATTTTGTATTTTCAAGTAATACCTAACAAAATTATTTTTATGCAGTGCTGCAAAACAAATAATTGTTACAATAACCTATTCACCCATTACCCAGAAGAATGTTACAATAACCTATTCACCCATTACCTGAGACCCTGGATTTTTAGGTTTAAATGGACTAGTTTTATAGTTATAGCTACCATTAACTGAGAAATCACTATGGTAAATTACTTTATATATATTATTTATAATTATTATATTAATGTGAAGAGTAAGCATAATTTTCACCATTTTACTGAGGAAGAAATTAGGGCAAGAGTTTCCTGACAAAGGTCACTAAAACAATTCTCCTTGACTTTGCATATTGTCATACTTTATGTCTTGAAAAGCCTTTAAAAAAATGTCCTTCTCTGCCATATTTGAGAAATAATTATAGCAAAGCCAATACCCAGAGTTATTTACAAACTGCCATATGGCAGTTTTATGAAATCAAGAAAGGATTAAAATTGTGGTGTTAAAAAGTTTGTTCAGTTTTCACAATATGAAAGGAATCTTTGAAATAAGACCTACTAATGTAAGGACTAATTTCTTGCTTGTCTCAATTATATAGCCTCTGTCATTCAGAAGTAAAATTTCTCTTGTCTGACTTATTATAATTTTGATTTATTTCATTGTTTTTGTACAACTTATATGTTTCCAATATTATGGTTACTTTTTGTCTGAAAAAATTCATGAAGGCCAAGGTTATTTCTTACATTTCTTAATATTCTCTGTACACCAGCTAGAAGAGTGTTACATATAGTAAATACTCAAACACCAGCTTCATTAATGCATTTGTAAACACAAATGTTGATGTAATACAATGTAGTTGTGTACCTCAGTAATGCCTGTTGACAGAATAAACTCTTCCACAATAGTGGGCTAAGGCAGAAATATCAGTTCTCTGTAGATGAACATAAATGGATTTATGCTGCCTATTGTAGGAAGAGAGTATGATGATGTTAGCAGATGTGGGTTTAAGTCTCTATTTGTCTTTCACTAATTTTTTAACCTATACCACCAACTCTTTGGAGCCTTTAGTAATTTACCATATTTCAGAGGAATCCTATTTCCTCACCTGTAACATGGTGATAATATGTAGTATCAGCCCCACATATTTCATAGGCTAGCTATGTGACTCAAATTACACAATGTATGTGAAATTACTGCTATGCCATTGTAATGGATTATCCTGGGACAGGCATACAGGGGATAGCTAGCCAGCCAGTTAATTTATTTGTGCTGAAATTAATTCCTTCTATAATCCTGATTATTGAGGGAATGAAAGCTATCCTTGTGCAAATAGAGATGGAAGGTCTTAGACAATGCCATAGAGAGCCTTTAATAAAACCAGCAAACACATTCATGATTTCTGGCTTTGAACCATCCAATAACTACCACTAAAATAGAACACAGTGAAAGGGTCTCAAAATGGTGGCCATTTTAAAATAATTTTGGGTATTTAGTAATGACATTGACTTTTTTTTGCTTATGACATTGTCACTTAGTGTTGTTAAACACCTTATAGGCACTTGTAACTGCTGCCATTCAGTTTGTGCATTTTAAAGAAGAAAAGCCTTTTTATTGTTCAATTTAAACACTTAAAAATTTACAACAAAGTTGGAATACTACTTTCAGAAACTTAAAATTAAAGGATAAAATTTCTATTTTCTAGAAGAAAGAATAAGTGAATATGTTTATGATCATGATATAAAAAATGATTTCTTAGCTGGACAGTAAAAAATGATACATTTGCTTCATAAAACTAAAAATTTTGATAGTCAAAAGACACCATTAGGAAATATAAAAGCAAATTAAAGAATGGGAAAATATTTACATGTACCCTTGTAAGATGCACCATAGGTATGATCCCACCAAGGGTACATGTGAAACTTACTAAATGTAGAATATAAATGTCTTAACACAATAACTAAGAAAATGCCATGCAGGCTTTGTTCATCAGTTTGATGAAAATATTTCAAATTGTATATAAAACCAGCACATTGTTACCCCATGACTGCATTAATGTACACAGCCTTGATTTAACAACAAAAAAAAAGAATAATGAAAAAAAAAGAATGGGAAAATATTCACAATACATGTATCAGACAAAGAATGTACATTTAGAACATATAAAAACTACAGCTCAATATTAAAAATTAACATCAGAAAAATGGTTAAGACTATTGGTCAGACACTTTGTAAAAGAAGATATATAAATGACTAATAGGCATATTTAAATTTGTTTAATATCATTTGTTATCAATGCAACATAAGCTAAAGGCAGGATAAGATACCTCTACACTATTAGAATGGATAAATGAAAAAGACCTATACTACTAAATGCCGATGAGGATGTTGGGCAACTGGAATCTCATAAGTTGCTTTGGAAAATAGTTTGACAGTTTTTTAAAAAAATTATTTTAAACATATATTACACTAGAGAAACAAACACATAGATCTACAAAAAAGACCTTCACAGGGATATTTGTAACACCTTCAGTTTTATTAGCTAATAGCTAGAACCAACCTGCCTATGCATGAACAGATGAGTAGATAAACACATTGGGGTATATTCATATGATACAATACTTCTCAACAATAAAAGTAATTAATGATATATGTAACAACTTGTATGAACCTCATAGACATGTTGAAAAAAAGAAGCTCAACACAAAACTAATTTGTGCTGATGAAAAATATCAGACAAATGGTCCTGCTAGGAAGTTGAAAATTAACTGTGAAGAGGAAAGAGGGAAATTTCTGGAATGGTGGAAATAGCCTGTGTTTTTCTGTACACACATTATTAACAAAAGCATAAGGACAGGATTTCAGAATCAGTCCCAAATTTGCAATAATATTAGTATATACAATGGACTTATGTTCAATATTGATAAACTCTGCTACTACACTTTGATTAGGAAAATGTCTCTAGTTCGGAAAATGTCTCTAGTTCTTGCTAAGCTATAATGTTCAACTGAAAGTTTTTAAGTCATTTGACAATAGTTTTTCCTACATAAATTTTGTGTAACTTCTACTATTGTAAAGCTGTAGTCAAAGTCTTGTCTATTTAATGAGGTTATAAGATTGTTTAAAATATTAAAACAAATTATTATTTGGTATTCTTTACTCTTTATCAGTTCTCATTTTAATTATTTTAAAGGCTATTATAAGGATAGGTTCAAGATGGCTGACAGGAGACATCAAATATTCTACTCTCTCCCAGAAGAAAAACCCAAATTGTGAATAAATAATCTCACCTTAAATAGATCATCTGGGAGAGACAATGGAGTTCAACAGAGAAGTCTCAGAAAGAGAAGAAAGCAAGTGACCAGCTTTGTCCAGATTGACTGGAAGCCTGGAGGGGTTTCCTGTTGTGGGGAAGGGTAAGTAAGAGACCCTCAGCCATCTGTATCTCCACCATGGATTGCAGCAATCCTAATCATGGGAGAGATCCTCCATGCACAACAACCCTGAGACTAGTATGGGTGGTGATCTGGAAGCCTTGCTAGGACATTGCACCAGGCAGGGAATTTACACTCCCCAAGACCTGAGCAGCTGCACCATGGCACCATTTTGAGATGCTGGAAACTTTACATTACCTAACTTCAAAACATGTTACAAGGCTACAGTAAGTGGTGTTATAATAGAAATAGTTTATTTCACCTATAGTTCCTGGCTTAAAACTCCCATACCCCTTGTTTCAGTCTTGTGTTGTTATATTGTGTGTGCTAGGCCTCAGGAGCCGGCCTCAGAAAGCAGAATCTCTCTGACATTCTTCTATTCTCTTTCACTTGCTAAGGCAAAACCCTCATCTAATTATGGGCCAAAAGACCTTCATTTCAGACAGGGTTCTACTTCATACCCTAAAGGAAGGAAAGCTACACAGAATGGCCAAGAAAAGTCTGAACAGATAAGTCATGCTGGGGTTAAACTGTGTTCTTTTTGTCCATTGCATTTTTACATGGTTGTCAATCAGGTCTACATAATGAATACTCCATAAAGACTCCAAAGGATAGAGTTTGGAAAGCTTGCAGATAACTGGACACATGGAGCTTCTTGGAAGGTGGTGCCCACAGGGCTGTGCTCATTCCTCTATTTGTTCCCCTATGCATCTCTTTAACTGCACCCTTTGTGACATTCCTTTATAGTAAACCAGTGTTAAGTGTTTCCCTGAGTTCTGCGAGCCACTTCAGCAAATTAATCAAACCCCAAATGGGAGTCATGAGAGCCCCAACTTGAAACTGATTGGTCATAAGTTCCAAAGGCTCAAACGTACAACTGGTATCTGAAGACAGGGACATTTGAAGGACTGACCCCTCATTCCATAGCATCTAATATTATCTTCAGGTAAATATCTTCACATAGTATCAGAGTTGAATAGCTGCTGTTTGCTCTTTTGTATGTTTGGGGGAAAATCTACATTTGGTCACAGAAGTCTTATTCTGTATTGATGGTTGTTGTATCACGAAAAAGGAAAACACAATTTGAGTGTTTCCCACAAACAGTATAATACTGATATAAAAATATACACATAGGGAAATGGAAATCTAGAAATAAAGCTGCATATTACAGCTAACTGACCTTCAACAAAGATAACAAGAACTTACCAGAATGATGGTGTCCTCTGAGAAAATTAGATAACCATATGCAGAAGAATGAAACTTGACCCCTATATTGCACCAGGTAAAAAAGTCAACTTAAGATAAAGACTTCAAAGTAAGATCCAAAATTATAAAACTACTAGAAGAAAACATAGGGAAATCTCTTCAAGACATTGGTCTTGGGGAAAATATTTTGTGCCTAAGACTTCAAAGGCATAGGCAACAAAATAAAAAATAGATAAATGAGTCTAAAGGGTGTCCCAAAGGTTCCACATAAAGTTGCCACACATAGGGACAATGGGAAATTGTAGCTAAATGTGCCATTATTTACAAAATATTCATTACGGAATTTTAAAAATAAGTGGCCAACATGTAAAGAATATTTGTAAATACTCTGTAAAATTTTGTAATGAATATTTTGTAAATAAAGGTATCATTAGCCATCCTTTTCCATTTCCCCTATATATGGTCCCCTTATTGGGACACCCTGTGTATTAAACTACAAAGCCTCTCTCTGCACTGCAGAAGGAACAGTCAACAGCATGAAAAGACAATCTCTTGAATGGAAGAGAATATTTCCAAACTATTGAAGGAACTGAAATAACTCAGGAGTGAACACACAACTAATCTCATAAAAAGTGAGTCAAAGCCTCAAAAGAACCTGGCACACTGACATGGCACTTCTTGCTTCCAGAACTATAAGAAGATAAATTTTTGTTGTTTAAGCCAAAAAGAAAAATTAGACAAAGGACATGAATAGACATATCTCAAAAGAAGACAAATAGCCAACAGACGTATAAAAAAATGCTCAACATTACTAAGCGCAAATTGAAACCACAATGACATATCATCTCACTCAGGTTAGAAGGGCTATTATTGTTAATAAATAAGCTAAAAATAACAGATGCTGGCAAGAATATGGAGAAAAAGGAACTCTTAGGGACTTTTGGTTGGAATATAAATTATAGCCACTATGGAAAACCGTATGGAGATTTCTAAAAATCAAATAAATATAGAACTGCCACATGATCCAGAAATCCCATTACAGGGCATTTATATAAAGGAAAAAAACAATTAGTATGTTAAAGGGATACCTGAATCCACATGTTTATTGCAGTACTATTTACAATAGCAAAAATATGGAATCAATCTAAATGTCCATCACCAAATGAATGGATAAAGAAAATGTTTTAAATATACAAAATGGAATACTATCCAGACATCAAATAGAGTGAAAACATGTAATATGCAGCAACATGGATGGAACTGGAGGTCATTATGTCAATGAAGTAAGTCAGGCACAGAAAGACACCACAGGTTCTTATTCGCATGTGAGAGCTAAAACATTTGATCTCATTGACATAGAGAATAAAATAACTGATTTGGAAGACTGAGTGGGTGGGAGATGGGTTTGAAGAAAAGTTGGTTAATGGGTATAAATTTATATTTAGAAGAAATAAATTATAATGTTTATTAAAATAAGGTGATTGTACTTGGCAACAATATTTTGTGTATTTCAAAGTAACTAAAAGAGAAGATTTGAAATGATACCAGCATATGGAAATAATGAATGCTCTCAGTAATGGATAAGGCAAAAACCCTAATTTGATCATTACATAATCTATGTATGAACTCATATGTTCCCTATAAATATGTAAAATATTATGTATTAATAAAAGAATGAATAGTTATAATAGCATGTTAATGTGAGTAATCTGGTCTTAGAAAAACATGCAATTATGCGTGTATTAGAAAAAGAAAACTTTTATATTTAAGAATCTGGTAAAATGTAAATATTTTATAATTATGAACTATCAAAATATTTTTATGACTGATAATGTCACTGGTTTTAAAAGAGCAACTTGTGTTACTTTTTTTTGAAAAAGGGCTGAAGTTCCTGGATATTTTTTCACTTTAAAAGGAAAATTTTTCTGTTTTATCAAGGAAGTTCATCAATTTAGAAACCCTGTGATTTTAGAGGTGGGGAGAAATATACGATTGTATGTGAACATAGTATTTCATATGTACATATATCATTGCATATATACATGTGTGTATGCATATATGCACACATTCAAACATATTCATCCACCACAGAAGTTTACATACAACAGAGGTTTCATGTTTAATTTAATTTAATTTAATTTTATGTGTGATCAAAGTGGCTTTTATTCCACCTTGGTGCAGGTGGGGTGGGATTCCTAACTGGGAAGAAATCCACTGAGGTTTCATGTTTAATCTTTGTCAGAAACTCTGTTCAGTTATTTTCATAAAAATGAACCTATAGTCTGCTAAGAGATCAAAATGGAGTTATAAGCTATGTTTCATCTGAGTACAATTCAGCAAGGTTTTTACAGTGGGGAGGAAGCCTTAGAGAGAAGTTTCCTAGTCACTGGTAAGTTTCTGGCTAGGGTAAGGGTTGGCAAAGAAAATGAGCAGTTGTATAAAATGAGTCAATCAGAGAATTGATGTAATAGACTTGAGATGTAATACAGAGACAGCTAGGCTTAGCTTTGAAAAATTGTATAGAAGAAATCCTTTATGTTGGGCCACACCTGTTGCTCAGTAAGTAGGGCACCAGCCCCATATACCAGCGGTGGTGGGTTTGAACCCAGTCCTGGCTAAACTGCAACAAAAAGTAGCTGGGTATTGTGGCAGGTGCCTGCAGTCTCAGCTACTTGGGAGGCTGAGGCAAGAGAATCACCTAAACCCAAGAGCTGGAGGTTGCTGTGATCTGTGATGCCACGGCACTCTACCGAGGGCAACAAAGTGAGACGCTGTCTGTAAAAAAGAAAGAAAGAAATGCTTTAGGCTGGTGATAGTTCGTTTGTACAATCCAACAAGATGTAATCAATTTAGTTCCCAGGTGACTAGGAACAGAGATAAGGTAGAATGGCATGTAAATAGCAAGGAGAGGGGAAGAAATTAAGGTGCAATTTTTTCAAAGTATAATCAGGATACGAATGTTTTTGGTTACGTACTGCTGTTGCACTGTTTGATCAGGGTTGTAAAGTATGCCTACTACCCAGGTAACGTTTGTTGTAGCGCTAGGCGAGGTTTTCACCCTCCCTTCCTCCTCCCTCTCCCTTTTTGATTTCCATTGAGTGCCACTATGCACAGGTGTGTCCACTGGTTTGTTCCGATTTAATAATGAGCACATGTGGCATTTGTTTTTCTCTTCTTTAGATACTTCGCTTAGAATAATGGTCTGCAGTTTTTATGTTTCTAGAATTACTTTCTTCAAATATGTATACCTCATAGATAAACAAACAAACAAAAAAGCAGCATCTTTGAAATATTTTAAGCCCCAAAGTCACATCTGACTTTGGAGCAAACAGCTTAAACAGGGCTCTGTTCAGTCAATAGTCGAAGCATTTTTGATGATCAAGAGGCTTACCTCCCTTCAGGCAGGAAAAAAGGAATGAAGCAAGATAGGAGCCAGCTGCCAGCTGCCACTCTGCACGCCTGAGCCGCATTATGATCGGACCATTTATGTTGTCTACACACACGTCTTCTCGTCTGGGTGTTCTTTTCAGAAGTCATTGTCCTCATAGCCAGTTCTTTATTCCTAATAGCTATGGAAGTATTCTTAAGGAATACCTTTGGACCAAGAAGACAGAAAAAAACCAACCAAAGAATAAGGTTTTGGTTCCAGTATGTGTGACCACAGCCTCTCTGCACATTTCCAGTCTACTTTAGGGGAACGGATGAGGACTGGACCTCACAGCTGCCTGCATTTTTATTGCTTCCATCCCATTCCTCTCCTCCTCCCCAAATCCTAAAAGGCCTATAACAATTGTTTATTTATTCAAGAGTGAACTGGGCAATAGTTCGGCCCTAAAAATAATTTCCTAAGAACGCTAAATAACCTGGTCTCCAAGCTTTCTTCAGAGAGTCTCTTTGTCTCCAAAGCCTCCAGAGGCCATGACTTCTGAATTTCTTGTCCTACATCACCGTGGCAGAAATTGCAAATGAGAGTATGTTAGAATATTATTTTCAGCTTGTCTGAGGCCAGCACTTACCTTGGTCTTATAATTTGCATTTAAGGAAGCCTACCCTCATTTCAGATAAAAATGAAGTCAAGTGAGTGAGAAAGAAAACATAGTAATCAAACTCTGTCTTTGCCACTTAGCCAAAACAATCCTATAATTTAGGGAAGTTATTCACATTTTAGGTTGTTGTTTTAGTAAGAGGATATATTATATTGTATCTAAACCTGTGCATGATTAGAAGACTGTTACCAGGATAGAATATGCTCTGAATAACTTTAAAAAAATGAAACTTATGCTAACAAAGTTCTGAGATTAGAAACTGCAACCTCCTTCTTGACAAGACTTATTGCATGTCTGAATTGCTTATCTCATTTAGAATTCAGTCCTTCAGGCAGAGAGTAGTCAATTTCTGATTCTTTACCTTCCTCACCAGTAACTTTCTGTCAGCACTGTATAAATAATTAATTGTTATTAATAACCATCATCATTGTCTTCTCTGTTTCTCTCCCTGAGTACGTCCAGCATTTCTCTGGTGAAAGGCAGGGAATAGATTATTTGGCTGCTGTGATAAATAGGCAGTAACAAGAATGCCCAGGGTCATGGAAAAGTTCCAATAATAGTGATTGGCTAGAATGGTTTCTATGCCCTTTAAAAACAAGGATACTTGAAATATAAAGATGTTTTAGTGACTTGAAATATATAATCAGGTTATTTTTAATTTCAGGATCTATGAAGTGGCAAAAACTTAAGTTCTGAGCTTTAATCAGTCAGTAAATATTTGTTGAGTTTCTACTTCATGTGAGGTACCTTAAGCAACCCCATTTAAAAGGAGTGTCCTCTCTCCCTCTCAATGCCTGAGACTAAGCTCATGCCAAGGAACAGTCTTCTTCATAGAAGGAAAAAGAGCATTCAAAGTGTGGCTATGGTAATCACTTCATCACTCTATTTGATAAATGCAAAAATTCTTAGCATTGCTAGATACAAAAATGCTAATTACATTACTATATTAATGTCTGTTTTTTTTATTTTTCTAACTCATTTTTCTCTAAACCATACTCAAAGTTTGGAGGAAAGGGATTAAATATCAAGTCCTCCATAGGTTAATAAAAATTTCTGTGTGTATTTCCTATCCCACCCTAAGCAACTGTCGGATTGTTTCATTTGTATTTCTGCACATGTATATGTTATATGTAGATATATGTACATATATCTACTGAAATGAAAAGCACTTAGAAATAGTAATAATAAACAGAAAATTTACAAGCTACAACAAAACAGGGGAAGGGTCTTATCCACTTTAATCTGAAGAGGTGGTAACAAGAGCAGAGTCTAAGGATTCAGAAGAGACTCTGAGCCCTACTTCCACTACCACCTAGGGCAGTACAGGTGAGTTGACAACATCCTGAAAATTCTTATGAATAGCTGATAGTTTTAGAAAAATAACTGAGGTAATTTTCTCATTGTTTTATTCATATCAGATGAGGGAGAGCAGAAATAGTAGGAAGATGTAGATGAAGTAATCGGGGCTAAGGAACTCTGAACCAAGGTTGAAGACTCTATAGTAAATTGAAATGACTTGAACTCTAGGGGTACCCTGCACATTGCATTTATCCCAGAGGTCGTGGCAAGCTCCATCAGCAAAAATTGCACATGCCTTCAGAAGAGCATTTTTATCTTTCTGATTCCCCACAGTCACTTCTCAGAACGATGGAACACAAGTCTCCAGTTATATAGCCCACAGGGCTATGAAAGAGAATTTATCTACTGTGTAGAAGCAAACAGAAAATTTGACCAAGAATCATGACCATGATGAAAACAAATAATATGATATGTGGAAAATAGATGATAACAAACATACAAAATCTATATGCAAGAGAAGGCTGTAGAGCTTTCTGAATAAAAGACAATCCAACAAAAGTATTTTTAGAAGGCCCTATAAGAATATTGAAGTTTTTAATGACAACATGAATTTAATAAAATGTGACATCAAATAAGAGTATGAATAAACTAAATCTTAAGAGCAGAGACTAGATGATAAAACAACTATGTAGGATAAAAAGAGAGATGACAGAGTCCTGGAAACAGACTGAGATCCTAAATAACACCAACCGAGAACCGTAAATTAGAGACAGCAAGGGACAAAGGAGATGTGAGGTGGAAAGAAGATCAAATTGCTCACTGCACGGGGTTACTTTCCACCTGGCTTCATTGCATTGCATTTCCATTGGCCAAGCAGAATAAGCTACATACATCAAAGAGTTCCCTTCTCCTGCAGCTAAAGAGAATTGCCTGCAGGAGACTGGAGGGAGGTGGAGGAATGAGGTCTGGGTTTTCTTCTTCTTGGCCAGCCCCTCATAGGGTCAGAGTAGGGAAGCTGCCCCCCAAACCATACCTCCTTTTCACTTTGCATATGCTCTCTCTCCCTTCCTCTGTCTCTCTCCCTCCATTTCTCTCTCTCGTTATTATAACGATTTCTTTCCTTCACTACTTCAGGTCTCAGGCAGATAATACCTCTTCTCCTCACACTTGCTGTTACCGTGTGATCCCTTGTGAATGTCCTACAATCTTTCCACACTTTTATGAACAGTTTCTTTCTAAAACTCCCCTCAAATTGAGCTGTTTCCTGACTGTTGATGCTGACATAGAAGAGAGATGTGAGGGAAAGAAAAAGTAAGTGACAATGGTACTATAGAAATACAGATAGTAATAGACAAAAATAAGATCATTGAGCAATTACTATGTGCCAGGAACTTATTAAGTGCCTTACATGTCTCTTCGTATGATATAATCAATATGACTATGGGAGTTATTACCATTATTTTCATTGCCATTATTACCATTATTTTCATTTCCCATGGTTTCAGAAGTTAAACTGCTTGAGGAATATATAAATTACTCAGGTGGGGAATGGAGAAGCTGGGCTTTGAAGCAAACTGGCCTGTCTCCAGCCTGCATGCTTCTCCACTACTTTCCATGACCTTCCTTTTTAGGTGTGGAAGGCAGAGACAATCCTGTAAAGGCTATACAGCATCTCAGAACTTAAGAATTCAATGAGTGGAACAGAAAAAGCATTCGTCAAGAAATATAATAAAGCAGCATTCCTTAGAATTAAGAGGTGACATCATGGCTTAACAAGACACTCTCTCTTTTTTGCCAGGAAAATGGAATCCGACCAATGGATGCCAGGACTATTGGACCTTACATAAGAATAGTTATCTTTGTAGATTGTTTTCTTTCTTCTAAAGGGACTTTTAGGAAATAATATCTCTATAGTGAAGAAACTTTTATGTAAAATTCAGATGCTTTCAGTTTGACTTCTAGTTTTTTTCCACTTTTTCAGAAATTTAAATCATTGCTTTTTATTACAAAGTAGCATTTTGTAATATGATCAAATATTATAAAATCATTTATAAAAAATTATTTATATCTATCTTTCTGTCTTCTACACACATATATATCTAGTAAATTTCTGGAATTATTATTATCAATTGAGACACAGTCTCACTGTCATCCTGGTATCACAGCTCACAGAAACCCCAACCTCCTGGGCTCAAGTGATCCTCTTGCCTCAGCATCGCAGTGTAGCTGGGACTAGAGACGCTTGCTACATGCCTGGCTAGGTTTTTCTATTTTTACTAGAGTTGGGGTCTTGATCTTGGTCAAACTGGTCTCGAACTCTTGAACTCAAGCAATCCACTCACCTTGGCCTCCCAGGGTGCTAGGGTTACAGATGTGAGCCACCTCGCCTGGCCTTGGAGTTATTATTGTCTACTGTTAATGAAGGTTATTTCTGAGGAGTGGATTTCTACGTGTTACTTTTTTTTTTTTTTTACAATGGGTGTGAACATTTTTTATTAAAATCTTTATCATTTCTAACATGAATGAATATGTAATGCATATACTTAAGAAACATTTTAAACTATAAATAGCAAAATTTTCTCTTTATGACATACACATTTAAGTCTTTGTCTCAGGCAGGATTAAATGGTTGTACAAGAAATGGGGGTGATTTTACATATATAGACGTGCTAACTCAGAGCTATTAAACCAGTATCAGGCTGCTTTAGTCTTTGTAACTAATCTATTTTACTCAATTTTTCTTTTAAGTCTGGGAATCCAGTAGGAGTTAAGTGTTGTCAATATGAGTTCAAATTCTCAAATATGATATACACCATGTAAAATTATGAAGTATTGACTTATCTTTATCTTGACTCCAGGGCATTCTTTAGATTTAATTAAAACCAAAAGTCCTTGTTTTCTTTTTTACATTTATAAATATATAGATACTATCTTTCATTATTTTATTTTATTTTATTTTTTTGTAGTTTTTGGCCAGGGCTGGGTTTGACCCCTCCATCTCTGGTATATGGGGCTGGTGCTGTACTCCCTGAGCCACAGGCACCACCCTATTTAGCTGAATTCTAAAATGGGGAAAACTTCAGGATATTATTAAGATGAATTTCATTTTATTATTTTCCAGTTGTATGTTTATTTTTTGGCCTTGTTAGAAATTATTCAAGAACAAGTGATTTACTGATACTCTAGTAAAAATAGAAAAGGATAATTATAAAAAATATTATTTTATTTCAATTGCTGATCATCAAAGCTGATCCCTGTGCTCTCTGGGGAAATAAAGTTATTTTGTCCATTGACTCAAAATTTTAACTTTGTGTTTATTCATCATGAACTGTATATGTATGTTATGGTAAAAGGTTTGATTTAAAATGTTAAATAATGTTCATTGAATGAAAGTTGAATCAGTAAAGCCAATTCAATATTCTTTTTTTTTTTTTTTAATTATTGGGGATTCATTGAGGGTACAATAAGCCAGGTTACACCGATTACATTTGTTAGGTAAAGTCCCTCTTGCAATCGTGTCTTGCCCACACACCAAGGCCCCACCCACCTCCCTTCTTCCCTCTCTCTGCTCTTCCTTTCCCCACCCCTCCCTCCTTCTTTCTCTCTCTGCTCTCCCCTTCCCCCACCCCCACAGTGACCTTAATTGTCATTAATTGTCCTCATATCAAAATTGACTACATAGGATTCATGCTTCTCCATTCTTGTGATGCTTTACTAAGAAGGGACATTCTTAGTAAAGATGCTTCTTAGTAAAGCATCTCAATTCAATATTTTTGGTTTTTGTAAAAGGCTATTGGCATTGCAATCCGGTGAGCGCACATACAGAAGGTGCTGACCCTGGGTGTGCAGTGGGGCATAACACTGAGTACAAGAACACCTTTGCTGCAGGGAGCTTACTTTCCAGCTAAGTCAACTAATTTTGCTCTGTGGCAACTGAAGCACAAATAGAATTAACAAAAATGTGTTAAAGAAAGAAGGGTCCCTACCAGGCAGTTTTTTCTATCTTTTATTTCTATAGGTATTATCAACAAAAATTTGTCAGACTTGGAAATGGGCAAAAGAGATTTATGGGTGTCTTTTCTGTAGACTATTGGGCACTATTGAGTGGGTTTTTGTGGGGGGGATTATCTGATTTTATAGGTATATAGGTGTATGCACCTATGATTGCCTTTCTGTTGACTGGAGTGATGTACAATTCTGTAGAGGTAGAATGTTAAGTTGTAGGACACTGAGAGTAGACAGTAATTATTCTTGCTCAGTGTAACTTACATGTGTACTTTGTAAAAAGGTGACTCCAACCTTTATATTTTATTACCCTAAAAGATACTAAACTCTTTTACCCGTACTAGCAAATGTACTTCAGCATTTCTAATTACATATATACATAAATATGTGTTCTTCTAATTTTATTCAAATCAGTTTTAACATTTAACTTATGTCTACTCTAAAAAATTAAGTAAAATTTTTGTCACATTTTCACTCTATACATGTATACATTTGTGTGTATATATATGTGTATGTGCATATATACACATACATAGATATTTTTGTTTATTTGTTTGTTTATTTTTGAGACAGGGTCCTTCTGTCACCTCACTGCTGCCTTGAGCTTCTGGGCTCAAATGATTCTCCTGTCTCAGTTTCTGGAATATTGGTACTACAGATGTGCACCACCACACCTGGCTCTGTTTTTTTTTTTTTTTTATTGTTTGTAGAGATGGCAGTTTTTCTATGTTGCTCGGGCTGGTCTTAAACTCCTGGCCTTAAGAGATCCTCCTGCCTTGGGCTCCCAAAGTGCTAGGATTATAGGCAAGAGCCAACACACCTTGTCTCATTGTATGTTTGTATGAGAGTCATTGCTTACTATTTGGAATATTGTACTTAAGCAGTATAACTCCTAATTTGGGGGAAGGTGGAAGTTGACCTTTTTATTTTGCTTTGTTTTCTTTTTTATAAAAAATAAAAGGATATTTCAGAAAAGTTTTTTTGCATGCATTGAATATAAAATTAGCCTTTTAGTTTAAAGATTTATTTTGGGGGTATTTATATTTAAATATTTTGAGTCCTTCTTAATTGTTTTCTCTATGCAAAGTACAAATCAGTAAGATCTTTTGCCTACAACACTTTGTAGAAATAATAAGCAATAAATTATTAAAAGATCCTCGATAATATAAAATGTGGCACATCCTTGATGATTTGACCTAAATAAACTAATCACATTTGAATACAAATAGTATTGGCACTGAGTATTTACAACTCCTCATAATTGTCATACAATTTTAAAAGTACTTTCAATCTATTATTTTATTTATAATCTCAATGCTGTCAAAGACAAAAAGGAAAATATATCGTATTCTATATTTTAAAAAAGAACTATGAACAGATATCTGGTATTCTGTGATATGATCAGATTGCCCAGGTCTCTTTTTACTATGATATATGCTGAAATTATGGATGAAATATCACTCCTTAGCTTTTCTGGTTTTGCTCAATGAGTGCAAATTACTTGGCTCATGTTGGTGAGCAGATTCTTTTTCACTAAATAATGCAAAAATTGCTAGTATCATAGAAAAGGACAAGGATCTTTTGTTTTACCAGCATAGCTTATGTAGAATTTGGCTATTTTGTAATTTAAACAACTTTCAAAACAGCAGCTCAGTTCTAATGGACATGTTATTTTATGCACTAGGAATCAGTTTGGATCAAATTCCATTTTTAATCCTTTTAGGTTAAAGAGTAAGGCATTGTCAACACTTTTGTGAAGAGGATATTTCATTCCATAAAGCCTTAAAATCTTGGGGTAGAGGGGATAAGTAAAGGTTAATAAATAGTAAAATCTAATACTTTCTTCCTTCCAAATTAAATATATATGTTTCTGAATACCTCCTCTGTGTCAGCCACCGTGACAGGTGTTGGTGGTAGGAAGTAGAATGTGGAGTAAGATTTGCTTCTTGAATGTAAGGAAATCCTAGCAAGGAAAGCAGAGGACAAATAGGAAAGATGGAGCCGTACCCTGAGAAGTGCCTCTGCTGGAGTACGTGTGAACCTGGTGATGTGGAAGCAGAAGCACAATGTAGAACCAACAACCAGGTTCTGGTGGGCCAGAAAGATGGTGAACAGGAAGCAAAGGACTTGTGGTAAAGTACTTACTTCACAGTATTTACCCTTCATTTTCTCTTCTTTAAATTATTGCTGTATGGGAGCATTCCTGCTCATGGATTTGCTGTGCAAAGAAAAAAATTTACATACAATACCAAGCACATACAAATGTTTAATAAATGATAGCCATCATCATTACTCCCATTATGACTAATAATAAAATGAAATTTGAAGAATGAGTAACATTATCTATTAGAAGAGGAAAGAGGGACAAGAAGAAATTTCCTATGCAAAGGCCTAAAAATGGGAAGGAGCTTAATAAAATTCTTCAAAATCACTGGACCTAAAGGGGATGAAAGAGGTGCCAGATATAAGCTAGACGATCAGGAAGAATTTGGATCAGACAGGGCCTTTCAAATCTTCTAAAGAATTTGAACTTTATCCTAAGGAACTACTAAAGGATTTTTTCCAGCAGTGGCATGATATATCCTGGTTTATATCTTTTAAAAATCTATTGAGTGCAGTTTGGATAATGTATTGGGCCAATTTGAAGGCTATGGAGAGATAAATGCAGAAGTACATATGAAGGATGATCCTGCCTTTCACTGGCCTAGAGAAATTGGAAATGAAAGAAGTTCCTTTGAAAGAAGTTCAAATGAAAGAAGATAGATATTAAAGTTATTTTTTTGAAAGTTATTTAACAGATGAAATCAAGTATTTTGTGTTTGAAGTGAAAGACAAGAGGTAGAGTTATTCAAAAAATAACCCAAGGTATACTGTAGGTAAACTGATGATGAGTGATATGTAATTAATTGGCTTGGAGATTGCAGGAGAGATAGATGAGGAAGAAATGTAGGAAGAAGGAAGAGGTTTAGGGAGGTTTAATAAATTCATGTTTGAATATCTTGGTTTCTGAGTCAACCAGTAAAGTGAGAGATACTCGTATGTAGCTGGATCCATGTCTAAACCTTAAAAGAGATATCAAAGTTGGAAATATTGCTTTGATTGTTGTTAGTATACATATATATGTACACACACACATATAGACAGGGTGGATGCAATGTTCTTGGGCAATTTAAATAGTTCTTGTTGAACTATTTTAAATTGTAAATGAACTTTATGTCCAACCTGTATTATATATACAAATATGTAATGTCTATAAACCCATGGGCCATGTATTTTATGTAGTATATGCCTGGATAAATAACTCATTTGTAGAAACATAATCCAAACAAAAATTTCAATTTGCTTTTGTAACTATTTCAAATATAACAAGTTCTCAACCACTCCTACAAAGACTCTTCCATCTTCACTGCTCTCTAGAAATCTTGAGTCACCTACTGTCTTACCCTACCAAAGGCTACCCTTTTGTGGTGTCGCTTACCCTGCACCATCCCTTCTGCCCTTAACGCGTACCTTGCTGTGAACTTGTCACTTCCCTCCAACCATGTTGCTCTCTCTTGAATGCAGTTTTCCTTTCTGATTGTTTTTCTCAGGAACATGATAGGCACATGCTAGACATAGTATTGATATCCACTCACATATCCCGGTCTTACTGCCCAAGGACCTTATTACCATAAATAATTTTTAAGCAATGAGATTTATATTGTTTCTTGATGCATAAAAGTAGATCAAAAATAAAAACTCCAATCACAAATACAGCTAGTGTTTACATGATTATTTGGGGGATGTGTTATAGAGAGGAATAAGGTAAAAACATATTTTCTTTTGAGCCTCAGAAAGAAATTCAAATAGCAGTAGCAAAAATTTCATCTTCCTAAATCCCAAATACAGTAGAACTGCTATAAGTTGACCACCCAGTGGACTGTGACAAACTGGTCAACATGTGGAGGCGGCCAAGAAAAGGAACTTCCATTGAGTATATGGGGTGCATGTCGAATCTATGAAAATTTGGTCAACTTAAGGAAGTGGTCAATGTAAGGAGATGGTCAGCTACAGAGGTTCCAGTAGGGAGTTGTACTGAGCAGAATTCTATCTCAAATTCTCATCCACAGAACTCTGTTTATTTCAATGAGTAACAAGCATGCCATAAAAAGCTTTGAGAACAATGAGAATGTCTCTGCACTAGTGAGTGTCAGGTAAAGTATTACTTTTATAGTAATAATCTGGATCTGGGATTTGTTATATATAAATTGTGCAAAAATAAATAAAAAATGAAGGACACATACCTATCTTTTATCAGTTTATAGTGAAAATATTCTGATTTTTCCTGTTTTAAATCAGTATTTTTATGATACTACTATGAATTCTTTTTAAAGAATAGTATGTAGTAAGCAGTATGTTCTTAATCTAACACCTTTGGTTATTTTAAATGCAGTTTTAAATGCTTAATCTTTTAAAATAGTATGTTCTTAATCTAACACTTTTGGTTGTTTTAAATGCTGACATTTATTTGTGGCTTGTCCATTCATTTGATAATTCGCATCCTCTTCCCACCACTGATCTGGCTGTGTTAGGACCTTTTCATTTTGTGTGTTTTGCATCGTCGATACACATATCAAAGAAACTTCAAATGAACTCTGCTATCTACCACTTTGGATTTAATTTCTGCAGTAGACAGTTTGCACTTGGGTTGAGGTATTTAGGAGTCATTTCTCCTGTTTATTTTTATCTGTGTCGTGTGGGGAGATGGAGTAACAATAAAGAATGTTGTTCTGGAATAATTTGTCTTATGTTTTTGACATCTGTCCAACCTAGTTTCTGTAAATTTCCCTTGATGACATGCTATAGACATGGTATGTGATATTTAAATTTCTACTGTGAATTGAAAGTGTGGAGATAAATTTTTGAGTGACCACAATGTGTTCTTTACACACCTAGAGACTACTGTGGTTATAGACCATAATAGCCACAAGATCAGAAACATAGAAGGGCAAGCATGGATGAAGTTCAAAACTCTGGCTAAAAAGCTCTGACTGTACCTATAATGTTGGTCTCTTTATACTGTGGTCTTTTAGCAGTATTTAAATACGTAAGTATATTGGTGTGACTTTGTGATGTTTCATTCATTCATTCTCATTAATCTATTTCCTTTTGTTGAATATAGTAATTCTTATGTGAAGTCTTAAATTTCTGAGAGTAAAACAAGTGTTCCATTGCCTTTCCAAATAAAAATTTATGATGTTTTTTATTATCTCTTATGTTTAACCAACAAAATGTATTTGCTTCAAGCCTTGATAATTTTGTTCATCAAGAAAGTTTATTTCAGTATATTATGGGAGCACATGTTTTGGTTACATAATTAGCTTTTGTAAATTTTAAGTCAAAATTATAGGTGTGTGCTCCTCACCCAGAAAGTGTACAATGTACTGTGTAAAGTATCCGTTAGATGAAAATTTACCATTCTCCTTCCCCTTGTTCCAACCAAATTTCATTTATTTTTTTTTTTTAAGACAGAATTTCTCTCAATCACTCAGGTTGAGTGTTACAGTCTCACACTTACAGAAACCTCAAACTCTTGGGCTCAAGCCATCCCCTTGTCTCAGCCTCCTGCATGGGTGGGACAAATGTCCGCTAGGAGGTCTAACTAGTTTTTCTATTTTTTAGAACAGAGGGCCACTTTGCTTGTGCTGGTCTGGAACTCCTAAGCTCAACCAATCCACATGTCTTGGCCTTTCAGAGTGCTAGGATTACAGGAGTGAGCTACCACGTCTGGCTGAGTTTTGCTTCCCTATGAATGTATAGGTGTTGATCAAATAGTTCTTATTTAGTATTGAGTATTCCATCTGACAGTTAAGTTTGTGAACCTGTAACTATGTGCTTAGGTTGGCAGCACTGTACAAACAACTGGGTAAAGGTTTATAACCTTGGTATATCAGTTGCTCGCAGTTGTGTTTGTGTCAACATGTGGCCATGTCTTGCTGAGTAGAATTCATTGTTGTAGTTGCATGTTTTTGTGTGCCATTGCAAAAATGCTGGAGCTTGTCTTAGAGCAATGAGCAAAAATTTATAAACTTCTTGTTAAACTTGACAAGAGAGGAAGTGAAATTAGGGACATGTTAGTCCATGTTTATGGAGATAATGTCATGAAGAAAACAGCAGTGTACAAATAGACTAAACATTTTTTCTGAAAGTAGTTGTACTCAATTTAAAGAGGAGAAACTAGGCAGGCAGGATAGGAGTGAAGCTAAGCAGAACAGGGGAAGGATCTGGAAAATTTTTTTGAAAAAACAACTAGGGTTAGGGTTAGGCTTATGATACAGTCCTGTTTTCAGTCTTTTACACGTGGGCAAAGATCTCTATAGGAAGAACTTCAAAACATTGAGAAAAGAAGTTGCAGAAGATGGAAACAGACAAAAACAGGAGGAGGTGAGGGCGATCTGGCTGTGACATCTGTCACCCCATTGATTGCCAGGGTTGATTTGGCTGATCTACTGGGCTAGGCCGGTGTCCCCTTTCTCCCTCACTGTTCCATGTGTATCACTCTAGAGTGCTCTGTCAAAGGGGATTACCTTCCTTGATAGAAGAGGACTGTTCTTTAGTCAAGGATATATGAGTAGATGTGCTCCCCTACTAGAACTTCCAATCAAGCTGTCAGATAGAAATAAGATATTCATGGACTGGTAAAATCAACATTGTTAAACTGTCCCAACTACCCAAAGTAATCTACAGATTTAATGAAATTCCCATTAAAATACAAGTGTCATATTTTACAGATCTTGAAAAAATAGTTTTATGCTTTATATGGAATCAGAAAAGACCTTGGATAGCCAATGCAATCTTAAGAGACAAGAACAAATCTGGAGGCATCACTTCAGGCTATACTAGAAGGCTAAGGTAATCAAAACAGAATGGTATTGGCATAAAAATAGAGGCATGAATCTTTGACTCAGAACAGAGAATCCAGATAGGAAGGCATCCTCATATTGCCATTTGATCTTTGACAAAGCAAACAAAAACATACAATGGGGGAAAGAGTCTCTGTTCAATAAATAGTGCTGGGAGAACTAGAAAGACTTGGTAACTTTTAACTTTGAGAAATTCATAAACCACCCCAAAACAATTGGTTTGTAAGCCAAACAAGAGATTAGCCTTTACATTAAATAGTTCCATTTTTATTAAGAAACTTCAAATATTATTTTCATACTTTTTGGAATTTTTCTCAACTCAAATTGTGTTTTTAAATTTATCACACTGATGTATGTTAGTAATAAACATTGCTCGTGTGGGCATAATTACTAAGAAATGGCACTCACATATCCATCCTTACTGCTTCATATATCTCACTTCCATTCAACAAATTTTTCATGCTATCCTGTTCATTAGAGTAATTTTAGTTGGCATGAAAAGTATACACAAGGAGCAAATATAATTGCAAAGAATAGAACAATGTATTGAGGTTCTTTGTATCTCATTTTGGTCAAAGAAAGAATGAGAAGGTATCTGCACAAAAGAAGAAAGAATAATTAAATGTCTCTGTTCCTTTCCTTAGCACATTTAGTACAAGTGAAGAAACCTTTGTCAGTGGTATTCCTTTCTTGTGGTTGAGACCATCTTATGCACTAAGAATCCTAGGGAGGTGTAAAACAAGAATAGTACAAGACCTTGAAAATGTCAAGCTTTTTTCCTGAAATAGCATTTTCTCTGTAGGAGGCTTTCTTCTTTGGGGAGACCAAAGAAACTTGTGTCTCCCAGGTAATAACATATGTCTTCTAAGTTTCACTCATTTTAGTAGGTTATTTTTTCTGTTCAATAACTACCAGTAGCTTCTAGAAACTTACAAAAAAGAGAATGTTTCGTCTTTGAATAAAAATATATTTTTTTTCAGCTCTGTTTAGCTGGAAGTTTTCTCTAGTTGTAGGTGGGCTTTTCTTCTGAAGTAAAAATAATGCTACTCTCAACACATGATCTTATATTGGTACCAAACAAGGTAGAACAAGTGGGAAGTTATTGACAATTAACTTGTATTTCAGATTATGAAAATTTTTGTAACACAGGCCTCTGTGTATGAGACGTGCTACATATGTATTTATTTCAGATGATGAAATATCGTACAGATATTCATTTCATTGTATTTTCTGAGGTTAAATAATTCTATTCCTGATATTATTACATAAAGTCCACTAACATATTCAATATAGAGTGGTTTTTAGTTTTTTGTTTTGGTTTGGAATTTAAATTCTAAAAGAAGAAATTCTGTGATTTAATTTCTCACTGGCAGGAAAACACTGATTAAATTGGTTTCATTTTATGCAGAATATCTGTTTGGAAAATTAATGATGAAGAAAGAATCTTTATAAGAATATAATGATTCCCATCTACTTTTGATATAATCACTCACAAATGCTTGATACACTAATGTTACATGATTAAATAAAACAAAGTCCTTGTCAGGCTAATAATGGCCTAGGAATTCCTTTGAAGAATCTATCTATGGAGTTTTTTCATGCTTGGTACCATCAGCTCTGCTGTCTTTCCAAATTAAAAAGTACTTAAAATTGACATGCCGTTTGAGTTTAATAGTCTCCACAGATCCCTGGTGGTTCATCAATACATATTGTTCATTTTACCTCCTGAATACTAAGAACATGATTGAAGACGAAAAGTGATAGATGAGATCTTTCTACCATCTTTCCATGCCACCATAATGGCATGCATGAACGTCCTGGCTGATACTCTTAAGAGCATCAACAATGCCAAAAAGAGAGGCAAACTCCAGGTTCCTATAAGGCCAGGCTCCATACTCATTGTATCTTTTCTAACTAGTATGATGAAGCATGGTTACTCTGGTGAATTTGAAATCATCAATGATCACAGAGCTGGAAAAATTGTTGTTAATCCCACAGGCAGGTTAAACAAGTGTGTGGTGTGATCAGCCCCAGGTTTGATGTACAACCCAGAGATGTAGAAAAATGGCAGAATAATTTGCTCCCATCCCACCTTTGGTTACATTGTACTGAAACTTCAGCTGGCATCATGGACTGTGAAGAAGCAAGAAAAAACAAACAAACAAACAAACAAAAACAAAACAAAACACACACACACACACAGGAGGGAAAAATCCTAGGATTCTTTTTCTAGGGATGTAATACATACTTAAAATAAAATGCCTCAGTGGACTCTGGTGCTTCTAATTGGTTGTTTTGAGCCTTTACATAAGTGTAGCAAGAGGATCTGGGGATGTATAGCCATTGTATTCATCATGAATGCTGTTCCATGAAGTGAAGACAGCTTTGCGATGCTTCGCCATTATCCTCGTTGTTCACCAGAGATTGGCATCTCTGGCCTTGGGTGATTGAGTTTGAGTTTGAGTCCAGGTTTAGGGAACTTCTATATGATTTCTTTACAGAGGGATGTATGTTGTAAAAGGTAGAAATTATCTTGAAATTAATATATGCATAAGAAAACAATCACTCCTGCTCTCCAAGAACCAGCTATTTGAAAAAAAAAAAAGTGATAGATGGATTAAGCTGGACAACATTATAGAGTGTTACACTTGAATTTTCAGTGCCATTTATTTTCATTTGGAATATTTTGAAACATGGTAGACCTTATTTAGCTGCCCTCAAATTATTGATTTTATTAAGATCGTCCAAAATGGGATGACTTAAGAAACTCAACTGAAGCATCCTTCATTTGCTTTAATGTAAAAGCATAGAAAGATGGAGAAAGGCCTGGAATGCCAAAGATTTGTGTACATTTATATCATTTCAAATTCAATTATGCACTGAAGCAATGCAAAAATTATAATTCTGTGGCATTAGATACCTAAGCTGTGAAGTTGTTAAAATCAAATAAACAAACATTTATCTTCTCTACTACATTTGTAATAGTGGAAAGACTGTCTTGACAGTCACAGTGGCAAGTCGGGAAGCATACAGCTGCCATAGCAGAACTCTCCAGCATGAGCAGTGTGAGCAGCATGCTTTCTGAATAGCTTTATACTCCTTGATATTTGGTTTCGATCATTAATTTCATAATACGGTATCTAAAAAATAATCAAAATTGTACTTGTGAAGGCAACCAACTATGATTAAAAAATGCATAACAAATTAATATGGGAAGTGTTTATTAAAACTATGTAACTAAATTATTTATGGAAAAAATCTGAAGTCATCAAGTTAGGGCCCATTCATTATATTTCACTATGAAGGAAAATAATGTATTGTTATCATAACTGATAACTATTGGTGATTCTCTTCACATATTTGCCCCATGAATACTCTCTAGCCTTCTCAGCAAAGAATATCTGTCAACTTATTGACAGCTCCAAAAATAGGACCCAATTTTACAAATGCCTACTCTTATTTAAAGATTATACTGTTTAAACACTGTCTTTAAATGCATCCTCTCTCCTTCAATACTGGTTTTGAGTTGACTCCTATAGTCAGTCAAATATGGCTCACTTTGGGATCAAATCATGTGTTTGATCATGTGATTGGTGAGAGGAATATTAGGTTTAATGAATTCATTAATTTTTCTTGTTCCAAAAATCATTTAACTTATTTATGTCCAATACAGAACACCATGATAATAAATATAAGGTCAAAATCAGAGGAGACTGAGACAAAGAGAAAATAAAAAACCTTGAATAGCCAAGACATTACTCAGAAATAAAAACAAAGCAGGAGGAATTACTCTACCAGACTTCAGACTATACTACAAATCAATAGTGATCAAAACAGCATGTTTCATAACCCTCACGATCAGAAGGACTGTGTAAGTACCTGTGAGGTGGGGAAGGGTTGATGGGAGGGATTAAAAAAAAAATCTCTGGTCCGCGTGTGACATTCTCCAGCCAGGACAATTGTTCTCATTTCTAAAGAGACAGCTTCCCTCTAGTGCACTGTACTCTTTAGAGCAGCAGACGACTCTTCTCCACAGTTCCCTCTTCCTCCTGTTGGACATAAGGTTCCAGTAAACCAAAGGACACAACCAACTCAGAACGGCACAGGTACCGAGTCTCCAATGGCTTCTCACCACAGCAGAATGCTCTCGGCCCCTGTTCTCCAGACCGGATTCCCTCCCTCCATCCCGTCCCAGGGGTTATTTAAAAATCTGCCTTAGATTCAACAGTGAAGAAAGCATTTCAAGAAAGAAAGACTGAGCTGGGTCAACCATGCTCAACTGTGACGTCCGAATAAACTACTTTATCTTCACTGAACCACTTACCCGGTGTGTGTACAGCCAATGGATTTTTTAATACAATTTTTATACCAAAAAATTGTGTCATGATTAACTAGCTTTTCTCCCCCCCCCCCAATAAACTCTCAGGCAAAGCATGTCTTTCAAAATATTAAGAGGGCTGGGTGTAGTGGCTCGCCTGTAATCCAGCACTTGGGAGGCTGAGGAGGGTAGATTGTCTGAGCTCACAAGTTCAAGACCAGCCTGAGCCAGAGCAAGACCTCGTCTCTAAAAATAGCCGGGCCATAGCCGGGCGTTGTGGCGGGCGCCTGTAGTCCCAGCTGCTCGGGAGGCTGAGGCAAGAGAATCGCCTAAGCCCAAGAGTTAGAGGTTGCTGTGAGCCATGTGACGCCACCGCACTCTACCAGAGGGTGGTACAGTGAGACTCTGTCTCTACAAAAAAAAATAAAAAATAAATAAAAATAGCCGGGCGTTGTGGTGGGTGCCTGTAGTCCCAGCTACTTGGGAGGCTGAGGCAAGAGGATGGTTTGAACCCAAGAGTTTGAGGTTGCTGTGAGCTAAGACATCAAAGCACTCGACCAAGGCTGACCAAGTGAGACTCTGTCTCAAAAAATAAAAATATTAGGGGAGTAGATACACTTGGGTACTTACTGAAATGGACAGAAATAAATGTTCTTATAGCATAATGCTTCTTGATTTCTATGAAATGGATTTGATAAGCCAAAATAATTCTAGGATGTAGAAATATGGAAAGATCTTTACCTGTGATTAACTTCTCAAGGGATTTTTTTTTAAAACGTTAATTCGGGAAATTAACACGAGTTCACTTTATTGCGCCTCTTGGCTACATTTGACTGAATTCAGTTGTCATTTATACATTCACAGTGCCTGTTTTCGGTTACATGAGAGTACATGTTTTATACAAGCACAGCAGGGTTTGCAGTAATGAACTGTCATTGTAATAACACTATTTGATAGCCTAACTTCTTATATGTATTCTTAATTGCACAGAATGTCAATAATTTGTCGCATTGAGGTTTTGAATGTTTGCTTTAAGTGTCAGCTATTTCTATGTTTTATAAACCAAAACAGAATTTCCAAAAACAATGAAGGAAGCCAAAATAAATATTTCTGCATTTCAAAACAACAACAACAACAACACAGCATGATACTGGCACAAAAACAGAGAAGTAGATGTGTGGAACAGAATAGAGAACCAGGAGATGAACCCAGCTACTTTACGGTTATTTGATCTTTAAAAAGACAATTAAAAACATTCAGTGGGGAAAAGATTCCCTATTTAACAAATGGTGCTGGGTGAACTGGTTGGTGATCTGTAGAAGACTGAAACTAGACCCACACCTCTCACCATTAAATGAGATAGACTCTCACTGGATCAAAGATTTAAATTTAAGACAAGAAACCATAAAAATACTAGAAGAAAGTGCAGGGAAAACTCTTGAAAAAATTGGTCTGGGTGAATATTTTATGAGGAGAACCCCCCCAGGCTATTGAAGCAACATCAAAAATACACTACTGGGACCTGATCAAACTAAAAAGCTTCTGCACAGGCAAGAACACAGTGAGTAAAGTAAGCAGACACCCCTCAGAATGGGAGAAAATATTTGCAGGTTATGTCTCCGACAAAGGTTTAATAAACAGAATCCACAGAGAACTCAAATGTATTAACAAGAAAAGAACAAGTGACCCTATCTCAGGGTAGGCGAGGGACTTGAAGAGATACTTCTCTGAAGAAGACAGGTGCATGGCCTACAGACACATGAAAAAAATGTTCATCATCCTTAATTATCAGAGAAATGCAAGCAAATCAAAACCACTTTGAGATATCATCTAACTCCAGTAAGATTAGCCCACATCACAAAATCCCAAAACTATAGATGTTGGTGTGGATGTGGAGAAAAGGGAACGCTTCTACACTGCTGGTGGGAATGCAAACTAATATGTTTCTTCTAGAAAGATGTTTGGAGAACACTTAAATATCTAAAAATAGACCTGCCATTCGATCCTATAATTCCTCTAGTAGATATATATCCAGAAGACTAAAAATCACACTTTAACAAAGCTATTTGTACTAGAATGTTTATTGCAGCCCAATTCATAATTGCTAAGTCATGGAAGAAGCCCAAGTGCCCATCGACCCATGAATAGATTAATAAATTGTGGTATATGTACACCATGGAATATTAAGCAGCCTTAAAGAAAGATGGAAACTTTACCTCTTACATGTTTACATGGATGGAGCTGGAACATATTCTTCTTAGCAAAGTATCTCGAGAATGGAAGAAAAAGTATCCAATGTACTCAGTGTTACTATGAAACCAATTTATATCTTTCTTATGAAAGCTATAACCCAGTTATAGCCCAAGAAGAAGGGGAAAGACGAGAGGGAAGGGAGGGGAGTGGGGAGGATGGGTGGAAAGAGAGTAATTGGTGGGATCACCCCTATGGTGCATCTTACAAGGGTACATGTGAAATTTACTAAATGTAGAATATAAACATCTTAACACAATAACTAAGAAAATGCCAGAAAGGCCATGTTAACCAGTTTGATGAAAACATTTCAAATTGTATATAAAACCAACACATTGTACCCCATGATTGCATTAATGTACACAGCTACGATTTAATAAAAAAATAAATAAATATGAAAAAAAGAACTGCTAACCAACTAATCAAACAAACATACAAAAATAACAAAAAAAGAAAAGCCAAAACCAAAATTATCACACCCCATGCACAGTGTGAGATCCTACAGTCTTCCTGAGGTGGGGCACAAATTTTATTCTGTTTTCTCACACTTAGGAAGTATAGGAAAATGCAAAAATCACACAATGCACAATAACTTTGACATAAACTTGTTATTCAGGGAAAGCCCAACTATGTTAACGAGAGAAAGATGTCATCCTATAGGACAAACAGTGCGCCCTATTAAATGATGACTTTGGTAATATCATTGGGTATGTGAGACAAGGAGCTTTCCCATCAGGTGCTGTAAGGTGACATCATTCAAAACACAGTTTTGTAACAGCATTTTTCTGTTTAAGAGGAGGGGACATAAGAAGGAAGGGTTTGGGTCACTGACACTCAGATTTCTCAAAGATGATGTTGCTCTGTGGGTCAGTCAGGTCCATGAATCCTATTTCTTCTGAGTTTCTAATGAAAACTGGGCTAGACTATCAATGAGACCCTCTTATTAACAACTATCTCGAGTACAGCTTGGTATTGCCAGTCAGAAGGAAGCCAAAAGCTTTCCCAATCAGGATTGTCCTCCCATGGCACAATCCTTACCAAAATGTGACACCACTTCTGCCTGGGTCTGACCAAGAGAGTCATTTACTTACAGAACTAAAATATTTCTTAAGAGATCATTTTGAATGTTTTCTAGTAACACATTTTTTAATGAGTGGTCATAGTCTCATAGAATCTGGCCACAATTATTTTTAGCCTGAAAAATTTATATGTGTGTGTGTATGTGCATTGACTCTAAAGGACAGCTATTACTTTAGCTACAGTTAATAAATGCAATTTATTTTAATATTTGGTAGTCATTAAATAAACAGTTAAATATAGAAGTCTCTATATTTCTTGAAATTTCCTGAACATGTATCTACAACTCTTCTTTTCAACTTTTATTATTGTTTTATCACAAAAATAATTTATGTTCTTACTAGGTAGAGAATATGAGTAAAAATAAAAAGTACATATTCTTACCAATCAAAGAAAAACAAATAATATTTTTGTCTCTTCCATCTAGAATACACATACACACACACTAATACAATTTACACTTTGTGGCTCACTTTTGTTCACAAAGTCAAAAGCTGAAGGAAAGAAAACAAAATGTCTCAAGTAGCATTTTGTATTCACTACAGATTTTGCATGAATTGTTAAAAATATAAAGTTTTATTATAAGAGACTTTGTACTTGTAACTTTTCAGCTCCTAGTGTAAAGCATTAATTGGCAGAGCCTAAGTTTTCAATTTATTAGGGAAGAAACGGCATACATTTTATATGAAATATCCAGGAAGCTAATGTGCCTATAATTGTGAGAGAGGAAATGATACCACTTAAAAACCTTAGATAAACTATAGATTTATATACATTAATCAGGGTAAACACATTAGCAGAGTTGGGAACACCCATTTAGAGTGGTCCTTGAATAGCGTGAGGGTAGGAAATATTTCCCACAAACAGACAAACTGCTATTTTCTCTGCATGCTGGTTCAATGCTACCATTTTAGAAATTTAAAATTCTGCATAAAATAATGCATTAACTATGTAAAATACTTAGTTAAAATTTATGTCAAGAGTGTATTAAAGATGACCACAAATTCTCTGTTATTCCACTCATTGAAAGATTGAATCTGAGTCTAATCTCTTTCTTGAGCCGTAGAATAGAACGCAAAAGAAAATATGAGAGGGAATAGCCTTCTAAGACTTCTGAGGCTAAAAATTGCCTTGCAGCACTTACCTGGGTCTTTTGGAACACTTATTTGGGAGCACCCCAACCTCCATGTACAAGTCTCAGACTCCACGCTGCGGCCAAGCACAAGCTAGTGACCGGAAGGGAAGCAGGTGTCTGACTAGCATTCAGCTATTCATCTGTCTAAGCCCAGGTACCAGTTGTGAATGGAGAAGCTTTCAGAGGACTCTGGCCTCCCATGCTCTGTGTCTGCAATGCTATGATGGATCCCGAGCTAATCATACAATCTGCAGAACCATTGGGATGGGGTTGTGAAAAATTAAACTCCTAAGCTCCTAAGTTTTGGAATAATTTCTTACACAGTAGTCAATAGGTAACTGGAACATCCAGGTTCTCACTAAAAAGTACCAGTTCCTAGTCAACTCACCAGTTTCAAAGTAGAAACATTAAACAGGATTTAAATATATATTTTTGGTGAAGTGGAAAATTTCTTGAGAAGTATCGAGAAATTCAGCATTTAGTCCTTGTTCTGCAACTACAAAGTGTGTGCACTTGGGCAAGTCAGTTAACCTCATTAAGTTTTGGTTTCATCACCCATAAAATGAATGGCCGATGCAAAATTATTTCTAAAGTATTGCGGATCTAAAATCCTGTGAGTTAATATCTTAGAATCCATAAGCAGCAGTCCGTGGCTGCCTATAATTTCTAATTCCCTTAGGCTCTTAAGTGCCATAATAACCAAGTGAGGAGGAAATAAGAAAATTATGAGCCCCACTGATAGTGACTTGACTGTTTCATATAGTCCCTCTGAGAAATATGTGGCTCGTCAGGAGAGCAGCTATGGTGGGAAGATTTCGCTGAATCATAATACCTTAAAATCAGGAAAATTGGACTCATGTAGGATGGGCAAGCCTGTTTTATATGTATTTTTTCAGAATGAAGCTGTGATTAGAGTCTTTGCTATGAGGGAAATGGGTACCAAATGCATTTTTGTTTTAGAACTCTGAATCCTTCAAGGATGAATTTCTAAAAGAAGCACAAAACTCATGATTGACTCACATCTTAATTTGATGAAGGGGCTTGAAATTCCCTTTCGTGATTAACACCTTATCACCAAAAACTATTTAAACTTCAACTGTTGGGGACTTTGCGTTTGCTACATGAAAAGTCTTTAATGAGGATAATTAAATGTACAATAATCACTGAATGTGGCAGGCTAAAAGTGTAGAACCCATATTTTGCTTTCATGTTGTTTATAATGCCTCAGAGGAGACATGTACACAGAAGTAATAATGTAGTAAAGTAAGATGGGAGATGTTGATAATGGTTATATCAAGAACCACTTTCAGGGTTTCAGACTGAGACTCCGGTATGCACTGCTGGGAGCAATTTTTAACTCCTATGCCAGCAGCATGTCTGCTGGTCATTAGGAAGGCTGGGTCTACAGGCAGGAGACAGGTCAGAGGGAGGAAAGAGAAAAAGGCAAACAATATGAGAGTGCATTCCTGAGAGGGTTTTCACTATGTAGAAGGGGTGAGAGCAAGATTTTATACAAACACACATGCATACACAATCTGGCTCTTCTTTCTCTTCTTATTTAAAATGTTGAATTTCTGGGTCATTACTAAAGTTTTGAGATACACAGAAATAAAGAAACGGAACATCTGTGCAGGTGGATACAAATGAAGCTGTCTCAGCAACAGACATAAGCTGAGCCAATTGAAACTTGCATGGGTAGATCAGAAAGGATGCTGTTGATTGTGTTTCTTGGAAGTGAAATAAATGGACCATAACACAGTCTGTCTCAAAACTTTTGTAGTGACTCATATCTTAGAGACTTGCAAAATTCTATCCTTAGCATTATTCCCATTATTATTTCTCTGGCAAGGATGGAGCCGGAGTGGAGGAGTTTTTTCATTCTACCCCAAATTATTCAAAATCCATTCAGTCTTCATATCATCAAGGAACAATAGATGAGACCAGACTGGGGGCTTATCTAGTGAGGAGGCTCATAATCTCACAAGACAGATAAAGATGGATTTTATGCCTCCACATATAGAAGTTTGCCTTGTTGACTTTAAGTATGGAATAAACTTAGTACTTTATAGATATAAGATATTGGAAGAATTGACCCCTACTGTTATATAAAGGAGTTCTTTCTCCATATAGTAAATATGGCACTTCACATGAATGATAAGAATAACATCAACATGCATTATTGCCCTCTTTGAAAGTAAGAACCACTGCTGCATAAGATGATCCCAACTGCACATTTGTATCATGTGGGAAGCTTTACAAAGGTGTTAATACCTTGAACTCTTCCCATCAAAGATTCTGTTTTAATTGTTCTTAGATGGTCCTAATATTGCCACATTAGAAGCTACTCAGTTTGGCCAGGAGCAGTAGCTCACACATAAATTCTAGCACTTTGGGAGGCTGAGGCAGGTGGATCCTTTGAACTCAGGATTGAGACCAGCCTGAGTAAGAGCAAGACCCCATCTTTACTAAAAATAGGAAAACCAGCCATGTGTCATGGCTTACACCTGTAGTCCCAGGTCCTTAGAAGGCTGAGGGAAGAGGATCACTTGAGCCCAAGAGTTTGAGGTTGCTGTGAGCTAAGATGCACTCTACCTAGGATGACAGAGTAAGACTCTGCCTTAAAAACAAACAAACAAAAAAAAAAAGAGCTGCCCAGTTGATTTTAGTTTCCCAGAGGTTTCCACTGGGATGCACATATCAGAAATGATTCATTCAAGTTATTAAGCTAGTAGCTACTCTGGTGTCAAACCAGAAGGACTAAGAACGGTGCAAAGCATGCAAATCCAGCATGACTAACCCGTGTTAAGTTCCTGTAGACAATTTTCTTGTATTTCAAAAAGAAATCATAGTTATAAATTTGAGATGATATGCATTATCAGTTAATTTCAGGAATCTCACTTTACATGTGATATAGACGCCAGAGACATGTTTCAGGAGATATGAATTAAATGTATTCAAGGCATGGTGAAGCTCGAGAACAAATAAAGCAAAAAGAAATTGAGCATTGATCTTAGTTTGTTCTGGAATGGATAAAAGAAACAAAACTCCCTGATTAATTGCTTCATAATGGTTTCATTCAAAAAGCAATGTAAGGCCACAAGGACTAGTGGAATTTGGATGCATCTGAGGAAGCCAAGGAGATTCTAAATAAGGAGAAAGGCTCAGACTATTTCTTAGAAGGAAAAGGACAAGGCTTCCCAATGCATCACTGCTTTGGCAACAATATAGATTGTTTTAAAAACGTGCTGTAAGATATATTACCTATGAGAATGGTATCTTACAAACCATCTTATAAATACTATCTTATAAACTAGCAGTTCTAAAGTCAATATTTAAGTTGCCAGATAAATGTTTTACCCACACCTTATGTATCTAAATGATGCCCACAGACTTGACCAGATATCAACATGACTTAACTTTTCTTATTTTTGGTGATGCTACTGGAAGTATTGAGCCCCCGTAGGGCATAATAGAGGAAATTCAAGAGATGTTCTAGCTCTTAGTACTGACATTTCTGCAGAATGTGCCTGTTTTATGAAGCTTGGCTATCTTTTCTGTCTGAATATTGTCAGTACGTGGGTAGTAATTTTTGGCATTCTTTTAAAAAATGGTAGCGGACTCCCCAGAAGCCTATAGTTCTGTGACATTGTCATCTTTTGCAGGTCATAATTTTTGAATCCATCGAACTTTTCTTGTAAATAACCTGCTGAGTACTAACCACAGCTCAACAGCAGAAGAAAAGTCACAGTGATAATTTGAAATAACAGAATGTAAAACAAGTAAAATGTCCATGATTCAGCAGGAATGGAATGTGTTCTGTGTGCTAGAAGATCTATCTTTTTGAAATTTAACAACATTGTTTAAACATTTGACTAAGCCCTTGCCTGTTTGGCTAACTCATTTGCTTTAAGGGCTGTACGAAACATCTTTGCCAATGGGTTTTGACCTGTAATATAAACAGTACTACCATGGGTTTTCTATAAACAAATTAAGAGATAACAGACAACTGTTGTTTTCTGTACTCAGTCCGGACAGACATTGGCATTCAAGAGCTTTTTCTTTTTTATATTAAGAATTCATATATTTTAAAATATGCCCCACTTCTTTTTCATTGCCTCTCTATCCAAAAACACTACTGAGGCATTTTTATTTCGTCCCATTGTTTCCCAGGCTTCCTGCAGAAGTGGACTGAATTTTTGCCCTACGTGTAGTACTGTGAAAAACACAATGTGTCAGACATGAGCAACCCACACCACAGAGAAGCCCCCTCCCAGGTCTGTTCTCTCCCTTTTCTAGTTCACAGGATTTTGGCTTATCTTAAAATGGAAGAAATGTTTTTATTTTTCCACAATAAAGCACAATAAAGAGATAGAGAGGAAGATGAAATCCTTCTGGGAGCTGCTTTTACTCCTGTGCTTACCTGTGAGCCGCAGTAAGGGCAAGAGCACCCCGGAGGGATGAGGGACACCGTCCACTCCCCTCAGGCCCCCCAATTCAGAGACACTACGTTTGCCACTGTGGTCTCAGTAGCTCCATCGAGAAGAAAGAAAAAAATGCTCTTATGGTGTCTCCCGGGCTAGAGTGAAGCTTGTCCTGAGCTGGAGAGTGAAGCTCGACAAAAAGGCATACCTTGTGTTCCGAATGCAGAAGGAGCCTTTTTTTTTTTCTTTCTGTTTATGAGCACATGGTGTTTCTTAGAGTGTCTTTTTTTGGCAAAAGGTTTAAAGCTTTTTCCACAATAGTAAAACACAACTAAAGGCAGGAGACCACGTATTTTAACAGAGAAAACCAAGCAAAACAGACACATGGGACTTCCCAAAGTTGAAAGGAAAATGAAATGGGAGGGGGCGATTTCTAGACACTTCCCACCCAAAATACCATGGTAGCATTCACATGGTCTTCGATCTTAAAATTTCTCATTGTTTTAAACTTCCTGCCTTGGTAATTTGTTGTCCCTGGGATCCTAGTCACGTATTCTGGCATTGGAAAAAATTAATTGAAAGAGGCATTTTAAACTTGGCTGCTATAATGCTGAGCATACCGAGACAAATCCAACTGATCATAAACATCAAGTTCTGATGCTTGTTTGTTTGCAGAACCATAATATTTTAGAATTGCAACAGGCCTTGGAGGTAATCCCATTCTAGTCCATCATTTTCTCCCTGAAAAATAAAAAAAAAAATAAAAGATTGAGGCCCTCTAGTGAGAATATTTTAGTCATGCTTTCTGAATAGAAACATAAACCAAGCTAGTTTTAGCCTTAAGTGGCTCCTAGGGGCAATTTTGGCAGGCCTTGCATTCTCTATAGACAGAAGTACACACGTACACTTAAAGGTCGTTAGTTTAGAGCACAATTACTGGAACATACATTTGTTGATTGAATTAATAAAACAAAATATGGTCCCTGATGGACTCCTGAAAGGGCTCCCATTGCAGAGGTTTTATTATGAGTTAAGACAGGGTATTTCCAAGCACTCCTCTGTAAGAAGTAACACATAAAATTAACGGATAATGTGGGGAACATTATGCTCAGCCTGCTGCTATTTGAACCCACGAAGTTTAGAGTGGTGCTTTCCTAAAACTATCTAAACAGTGGTATTAATTCACAATACAGTTTTTATTAGACAAATGAAATGTTTTTTGAATAAGTAGAAAAATTAAAACCATTTAGTAATATTTTAAATTTGCTGGAGCCCTTTTCTCTGAGATAAATTCTTTTCCATTTTCTGATATTAAAATACATCTCGTGTGATAAAATAATTGTGCATTGGCATGGTAAGTTATTTTCTTGTCATCTTTGCGTGAAAAAAAAAATTGACATTATACTTCATTGGTCCATAAAACAAACAAAACGTTTGGTACTTCTTGACATCCATACATTGGGTGGCTTTTGACATGTCAAAAACAGCTGATGAGTGGGAAAGAAGCCCCTATGACTTCGCTGCTGTGGTGACTACAAGAACACTCGTTATAGTGAAAGGTAGTGGGCTGTTAAGCTGCCACCCTTAGCCATGGACTATGACCCGTGGCTGTCGATAGCACACACAAATCCCAGGTTGCTTCTCTTCCCTCCATATCTTATGACATATCCTTGATCTTTGATACTTATTTTCTCCCTTCTGGGCAATGTCCGAGGAATGAGTCAATACATGATTTTTATGTTGCCTGCTAAACTGTTAGCATTGTGTGTCAAATAATAAAATAAGAAAAATGAATAGAACAGTTTTTCAGTGGTGTGCAGAATAATTAAAACTGCAACGCCCAGTTTCTAAGGCATGCGAGTAATGTGCGTGCTCTGGATTTGACCAACCTGGGAGTCCACTGATTGTGTCTCTTAGATTGTGTCTCTTCAGCATCTTCTCCAAGGTCATTCCTCTATAGTATCTCTCCCACATTTCAGAGGAGAATGCCAGAAGGTCTGAAATCAGTCTGAGCTGCAGAACCTGCTGCTGACCTCGCCTCGCTCCAGACTGCTGACCTCAGCTCCACCACATCCTCTGCCCTATTGCTGCAAATCTCCAAACTGGCTTCTCACTGCATGAAATACCAGCTCGTCCCCTCCTGCACTTCTGGGACTCTGGTCCTTCCTCAGGCTATTGCTCTCCGAGACTGACCCTGGGGGCACTGCCTGCTTTTACCATTTTGGCTTAAGTGTGGATTCAAATCTTTCTCAGAATATCCTACACCACAACTGGGTCTTAGCCTCTCATCTCCACCCATGGCTTGCTCCTACATGGAATATCTCCTTCTATTGTGGCTGGACTGTTTTGTGGCAGAGACCAATACACTTCATTCCTTAGGAAAACACTTAAACAAGTAGACTCTTTGAAGTTCAGGCAAAAAAAAAAAAAAAAAAAACACCTGAGACCTAAACAGAAAATGTCTTTTCCACATCTTTAAGACTCACTCCACCTCCAAATTCCTTATTTGAAATCGTAAGATCTGTATATTTTAGGATGATTGAGAGCTGGAATGTCCAGATCTCTCATGTGAAACTTGACTTTAATGTAGGTGGGCATAGCTCCGCCTACGACTAAATCAAAGCTATCACACGAGCCTGTAACAGCCTCACAGGAGACCATTCTGGGCTGCCCTGTGCTACGACACGCATGGCATTTAAAAACATGGTCTACTTAGAGCTTGACCTTCTTACAGTGACTTAAATGAGATCTTTTAGGTGCTTCCGATTTTTTAAATTTCCCAGGAAACTTGTAAAGTTCTCAATTTACCTAGGCACATGATAAGAGTTTGGGATTTGGTGGCAGCATTATGAAAGAGTGTGTATGCTGGCTCAAAAGTGTGCTAAGAGGAAGAAGTCTGCGATTCTCTTCTCTGATAGTGAAACTAAAGGAGAAGGAAATGGTCACTGGTCATGTAAGGGATAATGTTTAGAGTAAGAGACAATACCCAAAGCAATCCTGTGCCTGGGGAAAGCCCTCAGAAGGATGAGAAGCACAAATTCAAAAAGATTATTTCAAAGGAATTTATTTTTTTTCATGGAAGCAAATGTTCTGTGTTTAATGTTGGATTTCCTGGGAAATAGGCTCTGGGACATCCACTAGTGGGTGATTTCAAGGACAGGACCTGAAATCCAGCAGAAGACTGTGGCGTAGCACCACAGACTTCATTTCCAGTGGGAGCGCTGAAACCTAGGTGGCTCTGAGAGGTGTTCTGAATTAAGATAACCCCCCCATGATCATATCAATGTATACAATTATGATTTAATAAAAAAAAAAGAAAAAAAAGAAAAAAAAAAGAAATCCAGGCTTTAGTACTCCATCTCACCCAGTTATTACATGGGAACTGCCAGCAAGGGGCATAACGTGGGCCAGAGAGCTCCTGATGGCCAAAGGCAATACCTGAGAAGGAACTCTAGTGTCAGCCATCCGCAAAAAAACCACCATCTGCATCTAAGTAAATGAATGACTCCATTCCGAGTGGGGATCTGGGTGGTGTATTTAGGGTCAACAGCACACAGAAAGCATGAGTGTAAACTAAAGGGAACTATGAAACATGTAAAAGAGGGGTCATAAAAGTGTTATTAAATGGACAGATTCTTACTGTACATATATTGTTTGAGAATATTTGTATAATGTGTTGCTTTGGGGGCTCCTAGAGAGCCTGAAAGCTTATGAGAAAGAGGTGAGAAAAAAATATACAATACTTTTATAAATGGCCTGGGAATAAAGAGAAGTGGGGAGTACAGGGCGAAGGAAGGAGGGCCAGGAGGTATAGGAAGCAGAGATGTCAGGGAAGAGAAAATAACAGAGTCGGATGAATTGAGAAAAATGTAAACTTCGTGCTACTTGGAATGGAAAACACTGTTCCTATATCAGATCTCTCAGTACTATATTTAAGCATTTAAAACGATGTTAATGATTTCTTTTCTGATTTTAAATGAGACTGAAAGGTCTTTTTTCTCTCCTACCACTATGATTTTCTTCCCCCAAGGTCTAGTAAATGCCTCAGAATTTCCTGCACTAAACTGGGGGTAAGTCTTTTGCCTTCTAAAAAGAAAAATGCTATCTACTTAGCCTCTTTCTGATACCTGCTCATTTCGCCTGACAGGATATTCTGATATCTGCTTGCAAAAATTATTTTCTACATGTAAAAAAATCTAAATGGAATGAACAGCAGTTCTAGACCTTGCCAACCAATTGATAATTTGATTACCTGAATTCAAGTGACAGAGCCTGGCTTCCTGTTGCAGTAGTAATCTTTGCAAATGCTATTTTGAGGCCCAGTTTGACATAAAGGCTGACAAGTTGGAACTCAAGAGGCAGTATTAAAATTAACATGCTGTCACATAGATAATTCAATTTGCATGTATCTAAGCAAACACAAGGATCTGTGCTAAGATTTTATGGTTTTCTTAAAACATCTGTAGACTAAAACTTAGATCACTAAATCCACTGCACAAAGCTATTTATTCATGTATTCAAATTTTACTGGTTGGGTACATGTGCAAGTGTACCCTCAAGGACTCTGTAGTGACTACAAGTTCAAGCACTAGATTCACATAGTCTGAATTCAAATTCCAACTTCACTACTCAGTAGCAAGTATGAAATTTAAACTCACTTGGCTTCTTAAAATCTCAGTTGCTTGCTCTGACGTCAATAGTAATAATATTTATGACCAACTTGCAAGGTTATTGAGAAGACTGAAGAACATTGTGTGTGTGTTCCTGCCTGGACATAACAACCCCTCAATAAAAGGTAACTCCATATGCACATCTATAAGACAGTTTCATACCTACACTCTGTGTAATCTGTGCATATGTACATGCAAGCATGTGTATGTATGTATGTGTAATATATACATATATATGGCATATTAAATAATATAATAAAATTAAATAAGAAAATTATACAAATTCAAAGGAGGAATACATAAAGGGAAGTGAGTGTTTTTTTGTTGTTGTTGTTGGGGATTCATTGAGGGTACAATAAGCCAGGTTACAATGATTGCAATTGCTAGGCAAAGTCCCTCTTGCAATCATGTCTTGCCCCCATAAAGTGTGACACACACCAAGGCCCCACCCCCTCCCTTCATCCCTCTTCCTGCTTTTCGTCCCCCCAACATAACCTTAATTGTCATTAATTGTCTTCATATCAAAATCGAGTACATAGGATTCATGCTTCTCCATTCTTGTGATGCTTTACTAAGAATAATGTCTTCCACTTCCATTCAGGTTAATACGAAGGATGTAAAGTCTCCATTTTTTTAATAGCTGAATAGTATTCCATGTGTTTTAATACTTAGAAAAAGCTTCATGGACTAACTGGGGACTTACTAAGCCTTGAAGGTTGGTTGTCAGGAGAAAAAAAATGAAGCAGATATATCAGAGGCAAATGAGATATTGTGGGATAGCCACAGGAATGAAGTTAGAGGCTCTCGTACTTCATACATAAATTATTGGCATTTACTCTTATTTTCAAAGTTGGTGCGACATGATTGCTAGCACCCTTTTCAAAACTAAACCTTTCTAAATTATATTCGTTGAGAGTTTAAAAAGATAAGCTGCTTTTATCCTGTAGAAATTTTTTTCTGCCTCAATATTACAATTTATAGATATTATAGGGACTTGCAAAGGTGAGCTTTAAGTCTGTAATTAAAGACTTGTGGAAGTTAGTAATATACAAATACATTTGTACTGGGTTTCATTAATGACATCAATGGTACTTTTGTAGGATTATCTGACTTTTGCCTTCAGCTTTTGAATATTAAAGAGGAGTTTGGAATGAACCCTTATATTCAGAATATTTGGGGGAAGAAATATTAAAGGTGTTTCTTTGGAGAATGATTGAACTCTTGTTTGGGTGCTATTGATTAAAGCCCTTTTTTAGAGAGACATGTTATCATTAAACCTATTTTTGACTTTATTATGTGGTAGGATCTTCTTGGATGTTTATCTTTAAACAGTTATATGTCTGTGGATTGAAAGGTCTACCTTTTCTGAAATATTTTTTTAAGAGATGAACATTAGAAAATACATTCTCGCTCAATTCTTGGACACTCCAGCATCTTTCAATACTTGTCACTTTTAGAATGTATTCTTGCATAGAACTGTCTATTGATGGGAGTTTGAGGACAGGAGCCAACCACAGGATCAGTTTACAGAAAATTCTGTTATTCTGTTTCAAAATGAACAGTAGATCTTTTTTATTACTATTTTAAAATATCAAGGGAGTACAAATGTTTTTGGTTGCATGGATCGCCCTTGTTATGCTTGAGTCAGGGTTAGAAGTGTGCCCATCACATGGGTAGCATTCCTTGTACCTGTGCGGTGGGCTTTCTCCTGTTCCCTCCTCCTCCCAGCCCCTGCCCAATCTCTGCAGGAAGGGAACGCTTACACACTGTTGGCAGACAGAAGCTCTTTTATCTCTCACTCACTTTTAAGGCGTAAGCTATAGCTTCTTACTCACCTGTTTATAATTCCAAAATCAGAATCTCCAGATATGATATATTACTTCCATGCTTAGCTGTATTTCTTCCTGAATTCTGGGCTTGTCTACCCATCTTTCTATCATAATTTCAAAGTTACTTTATCTATGGATGGATCTGCATTTTCCCTTTTCCAAAACAACAACTATAATAGCAAAGAAAAAAAAAGTCCTAATGCTCTATCCTAATTATTTTTCTTAAATTCAATAGAAACATCTTTATTCCCATAAACTAGCAAATTCAAATTCTTTCTGGTTATTTCTCTGTCCCATGTAGTCCTTTGAAGTGTCTTTCAGATTCAACTTATCCTTCTAATAGCATTAAGTCTCCCTATTCTTCCATCCATTAGAGAGTGAGGTGATGCTTTTGAAAGCACACTGTTCAGCCTGCTTTGAGTAAGTACTTGGTGAGTCTGTTACTTAATCCATAGATCACATTCCTCTGTGTGATTTCAAGGTCATCTCGTCCTTGTTCCCTCTCTTTCTACCAACTCCACGTATTCCTAGCCCCAGGCTGCTAAGCTCACACACAAAAATGCCCCCTCCCCGCCAGCCGAGCTGTCCTGTTCTCTCCCTGGGTACATGCCACAGTCAGCCTCCTTCCCCTTTGCTGATTCACACTGTTGACAATCTGGAAATATCCTCCTTCCACCTTCTGCTATAAACACATCATGACTCAGTTTGGAGCCTGTTCATATATTTTTTCGATGCAGCCTCTTCAATCACTCATGTTCCTTATCTTGACATCTTCCTTCTTGAAGATTGTTTTGCGAGTTAAGTCAGAACCTCACAAATTATTATTTAATTGTATTAGTTAAACTATAAGTGATGGTTTCATATATATGATTGAGTTCAGGAACCTTTTCCCTAACATAACACCATGCACATTGGAAATACTTATTTTCTGACTAGTAAACTAATTATATCTCTCTTTCAGAATTAAATATTATATTTAGGTTATTCATAACTATAGTCTCACTCTAAAATAATAAATATAAAAATGGCTTTGTGCAAAAAAATTATAAGACTAAATCAATCAATCTTTGAGAAGCAGAAGTAGCTTTCAGCATGGATCTGAAAAATCATCACATTCTTCAAAAAGTTATACCTTCTACCCTAATACATCAGTGCTGAAGAGACGAAACCATAAATAGCAAAAGGCCCCGAAGGCATCAGCTGCAGATACTGAACAAAGAACAATATAAAAACAGAAAGAAAGGGACTGTGGGACCATATGCTCGTCATTTGAATCACACTTTGAGTTACAGTAGAGTAATGTATGCCACAAATATTTATTAAACACTTATATGAAGGGAACTTACTGTCCAGGAACTATAGGTGCAGAAAATAAAACATTAAAAAGCAACAATATTGCAAGTACCAGTTGGATCTATCAGTGTAGAATACAAATGTCTTAATGCTGTAATTGGGTAAATGAGGTGAAAGCTATGTTGATTAGTAGGATGTAAGCACTCCAATTTGTACAAACAATCAACACATTGAATCCCATAATGGCACAAATGTACTTATGATCTATGTACAAATGATTTAATAAATAAAACAAAGCAACAATAGAGGTCTGACAATAAAGTTCATGAACTCGCCACCATGTGGCAGCACTCTACAAACAACCCCCTGAGGTTTCATAACCCTGGTCTGTCAGCGTCTCACAGTTGTGTTCTTGTTGACGTGTGGCACACATGCCTTGCTGTGTGTTTTATTTGTCCTCCCAAGAATGTGGGAGCTTGAATTAGAGCAAAAATCAAACTCATGAATTTCTTATTAAATTTGGCAAGAATGGAAGTGAAATAAGGGATGTGTTAGTCCAACTTTATGAGGATAATGCCATGAAGAAAACAGCAGTGTACAAATAGATTAAACATTTTTTCTGAGGTAAGACAAAGTGTCATTGATGAATAGAGGTCAAGGTGGCCACTAACAAGCAGAACTGATGAAAACATTGAAAAATTTCACCGAATTGTGTGTCAAAATCATCAACTAACTATGAGAAATATAGCAGACTAAGGAACTGTCCATAGAGAAATAGTCAGGAAAACCTTAACTGAAAATCTTGGCATGAGAACAAGGTAGTTTTTGCCTCATGACAATGTACCAGTTCATAGGGCACTGTCTGTGAGGGAGTTTTTTTAGTCAGAAAATAAATAACTGTATTGAAACACTCTCCTAATTCATCTGATCTGGCCCCCAATGACTTTTCTCTTTACCCAAATATGAAGAAAATATTGAAAGGAAGACATTTTGATGACATTCAGGACACCAAGGGTAATATGATGACAGCTCTGATGGCCATTCCAAAATAAAAAGAGTTCTAAAATTACTCTGAAGAGTGGATTAGGAGCTGCTGTGGATGCATAGCTTCCTAAGGGGAGCACTTCAAAGGTGCCCACAGTGATATTCAGCAATGAGGTACGTAGCACTTTTTCTAGGTAGAGTTCATGAACTTAATTGTCAGACCTTTTGTGTGTGTGTGTGTGTGTGCGCGCACACACACGTGTGGATGTGCGTGTAAAGTCAACTACTCTAACTACTTTTTCTTAGCCACACATCATTTGGTATGTTCTGTACCAGGCACTCCACTGTGTCATCTTAGTTTACAGTCACGAGAATCCCAAGAAGTAGTGAAATCAGGGATGTGTTAGTCCAACTTTATGAAGATAAAGCCATGAAAAAAACAGCAGGGTACAAATAGATTAAAGGGAAGACAAAGTGTCACTGATGAATAGAGGTCAGGGTGGCCACTAACAAGCAGAACTGATGGAAACATTGAAAAGTTTTACCGAATTGTGTGTCAAAATCATCAACTTTCCGTGGAAGAAATCCTATGGAAAACAAAATGTAGTCGTCTTACCCAATGTTGCACAATACATGGTGGAAACCTGATTCAAGTCCTGATCATATATTGCCTCCTAACGTGGCACTAAAAGAGGAAGTTTATAATTCTTTCTGGACAATAAGGCAGGCTTCTCAGGGAAGGGAAGGGGGCCCTTGTCTTGTGTGTGGAAGGACCCGTCCCATCTAGGTAGCATAGAGAAGTGCTGCCATTACAGTGGCCAGGACATCAGCCTGGGGGATGAGGCACAAAGGCAGGAATAAATACAGTGTGTCTATTATTGTTTCTGGATATAAGCTACATATTCTTTAGATTTTCATATTCAAATTTTGATTAACATATGCAGGTTTTCTTCCTATTCTACATTTATTATCTTTTTTATCACTTTCATGTTACTGTTTTTGTCTCATTTGTTTGTATGTTTAATAAAGATTCTGACTCTATTTTTGATGTTTAACTGCTGACTGCTGTCAAACCCTACTAATTCTTTCCTTTTCTTCCCCCACATCGTGGCAAGCTGAGAAGAAACCTCCTTCCTTTGATACTGACAGGAAATTCAAACCTCTGAATTCTTTCTCCCATGCAAGGGAATTGTCACCCTAGGTCCCACTTCAGCCATGATAAAACCCCAAGGTAGTTGCACATCCATGCTTTCTCTTTCTCAAGCCATTTTAGGACCTGGTTGGGATTTTGATGGGCTCCCCCACTAAAGGAAGGGTTATTAAGTTTATTAAGAACCTTTTCTCAGCCCATATGGTGCTCATGTGGTGCCAGCTGTTTCACCATTAAAAACAAATTTTGGATGGAGAGTCAGTGTCATCTCAGCGAGACGGCTGAAGCAATTTGATTTCTTCAGGAGTCTTTTAGCATTTCTTTGACTGAGGTTCCACTGATCTCCTAGAAAAATTCCTACCTTCCTGGAGGTTTAGTTAGTATTTAGTTCAACTTTTTGTCTCTTCAGTATATTTTCTGTTGTCAGGGAGAATAGATTAATTAGAACCTTAAGCTATCCCAAGGGCTTGTGAAATTCTGCACAACTTTTTTCAGGAATATTGCAAATGACTAAGATTCGAAGAATTTTGAAAATTTTGAAAAACAATTTCATGATGATACAGCAATTAAATAAGTTGGTTATCACTACAGTTAGTTTCCTAAATCAATAAGGATCTAAAAGCACATCTTGGTATTTGATATTCAATCATGTATTCTACTTAAAATGTTTTCACTTTGATTCATCCTGAAAGCTGGGTGTGATGGGTTACACCTGTAATCCTGGCACTTTGGGAGGCTGAAATTCACCTTTGGGAGGTGAATTGCTTGAGATCAGGAGTTTGAGACCTGCCTGAGGAAGAGCAAGACCCCACATCTACTAAGTAGAAAAATTATTCGGGGGGTGTGGCGGGGACTTGTATTCCCAGCTACTCAGGAAGCTCTGAAGCAAGAGGATCTCTTGTGCTCAAGAATTTGAGGTTGCTGTGAGCTAGACTGAGACCATAGAACTATAGCCTGGGCAATGGAATTGAGACTCTCTCAAAAAATAAAAATAAAAATAAAAATAAAAATAAAATAAATAAAATCATCTTGGAACTTAATTTTTTTTACAAGAATTCTTTCACAAGTCCTTATTTTTTATTATATTTGTTTGTTTTCTTTTCTTAGTTGGAGACAATATCTTGGGTTAAAAGACTTAAATACGGTTTTTCTATGTCTCCCTGACAATAGAAAATATACTATGTCATGTTAACCTCCTGGTATAAGCTCTGTCTTTAAGGCAAATATGGGAATACAGTTTGAGCTTGTAAGAGCCAGTAAACTGAATATGAAACTTCATGTAGATCTGTCTACTTTTTTCTATGTAAATGTCCATTTGCTGAATTAGGATGGCTTTCATCACCAGACCAGCAGATTTTAGTCCTATGCATTTACTTTTCTTTTGTTTTTAGCTTGGGCTTTTTTTAAGTAAGAATTTTATTATTATTTTACATTTGTTTCCTTAGCTCTGCCTGCTTAATTCACATTGAGTTGTCTCTAATTTTCACAGCTTGCAAAGAAACATTTAAATAAACTATTTTATTAACAGTTTTACTTCAAGTGTGCCTAGCTTGAAAACTTGAATGTCTTTTGACAATAGGAGGGGAAAAAAAACCAGGTTTTTTAAAATATAACTGACATGATAAAATATAAAAAGCGAAATGTGATAATGTATACATTTATTTGGCACCCACTGTATATCCGTACATCTCAAAAGTTTGTTCCTATCTCTTTGCAATTCTTCCCTTCTCCCTTTTTCTGCTTCCCTGTTACCTTCTTCAGGAAATGATGATCTTTTGTCAATATATAGTAGTTTGCATTTCCTTCAGTTTAAATAAATGTACTCACACAATATGTACTAGTTTCTGTTTGACTTCCTTTACTCTGAATAATAATTTTGAGATTCATCCATGCTGGAACATGTATCAATACTGAAATCCTTCAGAATATCATTTTTGTTTCAGAATAATTCTATATTTATAGAGAAGTTGCAAATATAGTACATCAAGCTTCCATAGTGCTTACCTGAATGTTAACATTAGATACAACCATGGCATATTAATCAAAACTATTAAAAAACATTCTTACAATATTGTAGACAAAACAATAGACTTTATTTGGAATTCGTCATTTTTTTTTACTCATTTTTTCAATCTGTCAGAATCCAGTCTAGGAAACCTCATTGCATTTAGTCTTCAAGTTTCATTAGTCTTGAATGATCTCTGATAATTCTCAGTTTTTTCTTTCTTTCCACTACAGGTGTATGACCCTCTAGTTTTTCTACATCATTGTGAAAACATCATAAATTGGGCTATAAATTTGGCCATTTCTGTAGGCTGCAGCAGGACCTCCTTGCTATATGGTTTGCATTCTCCCAAAGACTAATAATGTTGTGCTTCTTTATATGTGCTTATTTGACATCTATTTATCTGTTTTTTGGTGAAGCAGCTGTTCAGCTCTTTTGCCCAATGTATTCTTTTAATTTGTTTGTTTCTTGTTGTTGGGTTTTGAGATTTCCTTAGATATTTGTATACAAGTCCTTATCAGATATGTGCTTTGCAAATATTTTCTCCCCGTCTGTAGTTTCCTTTTTCATTCTCACAGCTATCTCTTCTGCTTCAGTTACCTATTTACATGTCAATACCACATTTTCGATTGGCTTTACCATGTTTTGATATCTGGCGAGTCTGGGGCCCCACCCCATCGTGTAGTCTCAGAGTTTTCTTGGGTACTGTTTACATTTTTATTTTTCACATTAATATTAAGATTAACATATATATTAAAATCTTACTGATTTTATAAAGGTATTAAATTACACTTTCAATGTTCTTTGGGGAAATGGCATCTTGTGATCTTTTCTAATACCATAGTATGTTTCTCCATCTGTTGAAGTCTTCCCATGTTCTTGTGTAGTATTTTAAAATTTCACTCAGATTTATTTTATACTTCTTGTGTTTATTCCTAGATTTATCTTTTTTATAGTATTTTAATGATATCTTTTCTCCCATGTATTTTCTAATCCCTCAATGTTCACACACATAAAGGGTATTGATTTCTGCTTGTTAAATTTTAACCTAGTCACACCATTGGATTCCCTTATCATTTTTAATTGTATTTCACTTTATCCTTTTGACTTTCCCAGGTATACAATTTTACTTTCTCCTTTTTCATTCCTGTATATCTTTCTTTCTTTAATTATTCTATTACATCCAGGAAAAATACTAAAGATAGTGGAGATAACAGGTACAGGGTCTTTTTTCTGTTCTTAATATGTATGTTTCAAGTGTTTGAACATTAAGCATAATACTGACTTTGAAGGAGAGGTGGGCTTCTTTTTACTCTAATAAAATATTTCTGTTTTTAGTAGCTGATGGCTGTGGAAGTGACTGGTTTAGGAGCAGGAAAGAGAAGGATAATTTGGGTCATTGCACACCTTCGTATCAGAACACACATGTGAACTCTATTATTATTATTTTTTGTTTGTTTGTTTGTTTACTAAAGAGCTTTTCCATAATTTTTTGGCATTCAAAAATTGCAGCTCACACTGGAATTCTTCAAGTCACAAATCTCCTATCACCTTTCCTTGGCTGAGCTTTTCATTCAACAATCACCCTTGGTCAAGGGACTGGGTTACAGACAAGAGCAGTGACACGCGATCTTGCGTTGTCCTTTGCTCTCAGCTTCCCTGCTGCTCTGTGCGACCACCCTGGACTCTTCCATGACATTTCCTGCTATACTCATGGCAGTTTTTGACCCTGTATATCAGCATTCTACTCTGCGGGTAGCTAAGACTACTCTGTGGGTAGTCTAAGTTGCACATTTTGGTTTTCAAGAGGACCCTTCTACAAATTCAGACTTCATCTTCTAAGCAAAATGTGCTTTTTACCATGAGGTTTAGAATTATGGCAAAGTGATATGTCACATTATTTATAGTATTTTTTCTGTATTTTATATACTTTGATACTTTCTGCGTTTAGAAGTAGGAGAAGAAAGGATGAGAGTTGAGTTTGTTTACATAAATGCTCTTAATCTGATTCAGTAATCTCCTAGATTAATTTTGGAATGAGCAAAATTAATGTGTGCATGTTGCCTTTTGAAACTGTTACTTTAAGAAAGAGTATTTTGAGACTCATGATACTGATGTTTTACAGAAACTTTAAAAAAACCCTCTTTTGGAAAGAAGCTCAGGATGACTTTTGTACCATATAAAATCCACCTAGTTATTTCATAATCACATTTTTTTACATGAAGCAATTCCACATAAACACCCACCTCACTCTCCACACACAGAATAATTCTGGACCATACTTAAAGATTAAATTAATCACCAAATTCTGAAAATGTAATGCCATTAAAGAATTTCAAATGCATATTCTTCATACATTTGTTCTTTGCCATTCTCCTAGGCAGCTCAAAAGGTTTATTACTTTTTAAATTTTCCTTGATGGTGGAAATACTTCCTTTAGAATTAACACTAGACATATTTATCTATTTTTAGTGAAGCGTGAATATTTTAAGAGTTAGAAATTTGGTACTCACCTTTTAAAAGCTGTTTCATCACTGGGCTCTACTGAGGGTGGTTTATAGCTGATACATGAAAAAGGGCTCCATTGCTAAAGAAAGAAAATTTGAGAACTACGAATAAACATAATGACACAAGTTTCAATGCTTTTGAGGGTTTTTTAATGCTAATGTGCATGGTGACTATCCAAGACAGAAATATATTTTGCAGCATTTACCAGATTTGGCTGGCAAAGGGGGTGTTTTTCCTTCCTTTTTTTATCATTTATTTTCCATGTTTTTCCAAGTGTGTAATTATTCATGTAAAGCGCCAACATACAATGCAGCGAAAATATCTCTTGCTTCTCCTCTCTATTTGTTTCCTTTCTTCGTGTTAAATCATGATCCGGTTTATCAGTGGAGCTCAGTGCAGAGGTAGAGAGTCAGAAAAATATACTAAAGGACACTGAAAATTTACATCAGCTTATTTTTTTAAATGTTTCCCTATGATGCAAATTTATTCTTTTCTCTCTCCTTCTTAAAGCCCCTCAAATGCTATTCATTGTTGAAAGGATGCTGCTATGTCTTCCTCTTATGTCTCTGGACCCATCCACCATCATGACTCACATGCCCTGCGTGCTCCGGCAGCATCGGATGGCTTAAAGATCACCTAACAATCTAAATCTTCTAGGCTGTTTTGGAATGGCTGTGTGGGAGCTCTGCAGGCCCACTCCCCCAGTGGAAGTATTTATACAAATAATAAAAGCATCTGAAGATAGTCACAAGGGCAAGCAGCCAATAAAGGAATATTTATTCATAAAAAATTCAGTAAGAAAAACATGAATGTGTGGAGTTTAAACCAAGATTCCTTCTTTCTTTCTCCAAGAAAGGGACATTTACAAGGAAGGTACCACACAAAGCAGACTTAGACAGCCAAGGACAAAGGGCTCTCTCTTAACCAAGCCCTCAATGAAAGGGCTTTCTTCCTGCGGAAATAGGATGTTAACATTTTTCATTCTGCCTCCAGCTACCTAATGCTGAGGTTAAGTTTCAGACAAGTATGGGTATGAAGTAGGGGCTTCCTTCTGTTGCCCAGCCACCACTCATGGAGCGAAGGCCCTACCTCATACAACAACAAATATCACTCCAATCTAGAACCAGACACATCATAGTAAAAATACTAAAAGTCATGAAAGCACACAAAAATGAGAAAAAAAAAATGGAACTCATCTGTTGCTTCCTGGTTGGCAGGGGCTACTTCTTCTGTTATATTGACCTTTTAAGCCATATTTCTTTCCAAAATATTAAACCATCCTTGGCTAACCTTGAGTTATCCAGCCTTAGATCCTTCACCTCACTTTTGCTTTTGGTTGTGTGATAGTGACTTTGCTTTTTCTCAAAGCATGTTAGAAGCTATAGGTATGGCTTTATTATAGAAATCCTGCACCTACATAAATGCTGCGTTTTCAATATGAGATAAAAAGACATTTTACAAAAGCATATGGTGCTGGAATAGCCACAGGAATAGCTTCACTAATTTCCTTTTCACTTTTTACTAAGATCCTTTTGCTAGATTTATTTATCTTGAAATGATGGGCAACCTTAGCTGCTGACCTCAAACTATAGTACAGTACACGTCAAGCCACTCAGCTTTTTCTTATAATGTCATGACTTTTCTCTGCCTCTTAGGGGCACTTGCAGCATCACCAATGGTACTTTGTGTGGGTTTCAGTGTTAATTTTGGATGTCCAACTCTGGCTGGTGGCAGGCTGAGAATGTTTATCTGCGAGGGTGGTTATCACGTTAATTATGCACAGCTTTTTTTACTTTTGTGTATTTAATATGTGGCCCAAAGCTTAGATAAGCCATCCAAGGGCCACCGCTGGACACCCCCATTTGATACAAAATAAGTGATAAACTGTGAGGGATAATTTTTTTATTGTGATACGCTGTTTACTGGAGAGAGAAATTAATACCAATCAATAGCAATGACAGAGTGTTCAGTCAATATTCCCAACTCTTGACCTCACTGCCATAGCAATAGGAGGTGGCTATGAAATTATAATAGTAGTGCAGTAGGTACTACACATAATTTTATGCCTTTATAATTTAATACGGTTTACATTTATCTCTACTGAAAATGGTGATATGTATGGTCTTTGAGTATTTATACATTTAAGTGCTGATAAATTTAAACTTTTTACACTAGGTTTGTGTGTATTTTATGGTAGTAAATGATACACAAGTATCTACATATATTTTATGCATTTATAACATATCTAATTTCCTAACTTTTTAATATTTTTTTGCTATTTCTAGGCTATGAGATTCATCTGCAAGTATGTTCAAATTGTCTCAAATCTCCAAAACTTTTTTCAATATATTTATTGAAAAAAAAATTACTTATAAGCAGACCTGCAAAGTTCAAATCCTTGTTCAAGGATCAACTGTATAGTGTGCTCGATGAAGCAATTTATAATTCTTATCTTTTAATTTTTTCAACGCTTTATTTAGAATATTAAAGAAAGTCCAACTGACAACACACAACACTTAACATCTCTTCCGTCATTCCAAACTGTTAAGTCTTTCGCATACCATAGTTGTGCCCATATCTTTTTCTTGTCATGCTTTATTTTAACTTGAGCCCAGACATCCTCTTTATTTTCCTTCTCTCTTTCCTTATACTTCTACTAATTTTTGTCTTTCTTCAACAAATGTTTCTCTTTTTAGGTTCTCTATATATAAACTATTCCAGTTATCATAACAAGGTCCTAGAGATATAGTGGAGAGGGGCAATATCTAAGCAAACATTCTAGAAATTTCTTTGGTAATAAAGTAGAAGAAGAGATGACAACCAGGTAATCAAAACAAACCATTTAGGAATTACCTTTTCTTTCTTCGTAACCTTCAGTATTTAATAAAGTACAACATCTCCATGATTTGGCTTTCCAAATGTTGAAACATAATAGTTCGTGGAATAAGTATCATAATATAAAATCATGGTTGACTTTAGTAAGAGCAGTTTCAGTGGAATGGTATGAGTGGAAGCCATAGTGTAGAGTGTTAGTAATGCACAAAAGAGTGAGGAAGTAGGAAGGAGAACAGGTGAATGTAGACAACATTTTTGAAAATTTGAGCAGTGGAGATGAACAAATGAAAGTATAAATGAATGAATTGATATACTAACTCTGTTGTACCCTATTTTAGCTACAAAATCTTTCACTTTCAGAGGCAGTATTTTTAATAGTTACATTAAGTTTATTGAGGATGTAGGTGCCAAAATTCAGGATTTCCAATGATAGCATCTTCAGTCCACCTTGTGAACTTTTTTCTTAAGCCTATATTTTGGTACCACAATAATTTCTCAAAAATAGAGTAGGAACTTGGTAAAGAGCTATAAGGAGGTTAATCATAGATGAATGTTTTAAACAATGATAACCTTCATTATCTCTTTCAGTTCTGCAATTCTATTATTTTATGGTTTTAATGGTCATTCAGGCATAGAACCAATTTTGTTCCCTAAATTTATTGCCATGTTAATCACATTCGCAACTTGTAAAGTGCTAATAATGTTGCTTGATTTACAGACTATTTGGTTTAATTTTACTTGACTGAGCATATTTTATAAAATGGAATATAAGAGTTTGGGATTGGACACTTTGGATTAGATACCTGAAGGAAAATTCCAGGTTGTCCAAAAGCATCTAATAGCCAAAGCTTACACTGTATGAAGTTCAGTGTTAGACAAGACATAATGCGTGAAACACTTAGGCCAGTAATTTTTGAGCTTTTGATAATAGTATTTCTTCTTCACAGTTAAACATCATTTCATATCCTAGTACACTTATCTACTGGGGAAAAGAGAAACCATTCTTGCTAAGGTAGGGAAAATGGACACAGAGCCCTATTCACTTCACTTTCTCATTTAAATGTTCCCCTCAAATATGCACCTTCACTACATAAAATGTACATATTTATTTTATGTAGTGGAGGTGCATTTTTCCCTACCTTAGCAAGAATGGTTTATGTTAATAAATAAACATATTTATAATACACACGTATCCTTTAGGGCTGTGCAGAATATCATTTGAAAAATGACTAATTAACAGTAAGTAAACAATGCAGAACATTTTCTGATTAATTCCCAAAGTGATTGGAATCATTTGAAAACAGAGGAGATTACTATCCATTAGGATAATTTTATGGGGTGTGTATAATTTATTTATCACTGTATAACAAAGTGACCCAAAACGTAGAGGCTAAAAAGAAAAACATTCATTATCTTCACATTACAGGGGGTCAGGAATCTGACATAGCTTAGCTGAGTCTTCCAGATTAACGTATCTCACAAGTCTTCAAGCTTGGGCTAAGGTCTCAGTTATCTTAAGGTTCTACACGCAGTCCCTGGGTTCTGCAGGTTTGTTCCTACGTTGACTCTGTCTGTAGATTGAACAGGTACACTAACCTATTATCTGTAATAACCTCCATTCACAAGTGTGAGAGTTCTACGTAAGTCGGAGGATGGTTGTAACTTGGGGACTGCCTGTACTGGGGCAGAATGTGCTCATCAATTCTCTCTTTTTGATAGAGTTTAGCAGTTTGTGATAGGATTCAGTCACTGCAGGATTTTGGACTGAGTACTTCAGTGCCTGCCTGCAGCTTGCTTGTCTCACATGTTTGTCACTTGGACCCTTCCAGAGATCGAGCAGCTCAGGACATGGCTGCTGGCTTCCGGAGAGGGAGATGTAGGGCAGAGGCCCACAAACAAGGTGGAAGCCGCAGTCCCAAGAACATGATGTACAAGATCTGTACATTATATTATTTAAGCCTTTAAATATGAGAAATATTTTGTTAGTTATACTGATTCAGGTGTTGTATGTTCTTTAAAATTGTTTCAGAACTTTTTCTCTCCAGAAACTCAGTATTAGTCTTTAAAAAAATCTTATTTCACATATCTAAGTTCTATGAAATATTTCATAACTTCAAGTGCATGTTTTGGGGAGGAGAAACGGTTAATTAGAGATGTGATGATGTCTCTAGACAGCATGTAACATGTTGATATGTTTAAGAGTAATCGCATTCCCTTTGTGAGGTGTATTCAGTGGCTCTCCTGCCACACTTCTGAGTTCAACAATCACAGACTGATGAAGAGCTAGTACCTTTGCAGAGGTGCTTAAGTGTCACTTTAGAACTAACGAGTCTAAAAACAGCAAGATCAGAAGCAAGTTTGTGCAGATTGCATGCTGCTATGGCATTCAAATGGTGTGGAGTGAGCAGCTGTGGGTAATAGGATAACTGATACTCTTTGATCTGCACAAGCATCATGCAAGCAGGGCACATTTTGAAAAGCGAGCTTTCTTCTGCATAACTCTTATTGAATTCCACCCACAGGATTTCTAAATGCAGGACGAAGGAATTCTTTCAGAAGCACTTCGGTAATCATGCCTCGTATTCTCAAGGAGACACAGAGAGCAGCATAGAAAACTGGCTGTACTTTTTTTAAGAAAAGAAAGCACTTGGTAAATTAAGGGTTTTGCTATTTTTCATCCAACACTTCCCCTGAAAGATCTGGAATCACAGAGTTGGAAGGTAGTGCTAGGTCTTAAAAGAATTTTGCGTCCAGTGATGGAGTCCTTTAAGGACAGAAAAAACTAGGGATGGGGGAGGGGGGTGGGAATCTAGAGAGCAGAACTCCGTGGGCTGTCTCATCTCCCCCAGGAGCTCACTGCATGTTGTGTGGGATCAGCTTACACATTTTATCAACACTCCCCCCATTTCCACTTTTGTCTGATTTCACACATATTTTTCCCTATTTGAGTCCTTACAATTTCATTATCCTGTCTCCTGGTGAATCCCTATTGGCTACTACTAATTCTGCAGTAATGCTACTGCTGTCTTAGTGGGTATAGCTCGCTGCTGTCCCTAGTTGGAGGCTTTGCTGCTGCCTCCTTATTCCCACCCCTTCCCTCCACCTTATGAACTCCCACTCGGACACCACCCACATCCTGTCAAGGGCAACCCAATGCCTTTCTGCTGGACTCTCAAGAGGCCATTGCATATCCTTTCGTTTACATCACACTGAAAATTGTTTACTCAGCCTTGGAAAGTATTGCCTGTCAACCTGCTCTGCCAAGAGCTTACTGAGACAGGGTCTCACTGTGTCACCTAGGTTGAGTGCCATAGTTTAAGTAACCTCAAATTGGGCTGAAGTGATCCTCCTGCATCAGCCCTCCTGAGTAGCTGGGACTACAGGCATCTACCACAGTGCCTGGCTAACTTTTCTATTTTTAATAATGGGGGTGTGTGTGTGTGAGGGCTCTTGCTCAGGCTGGTCTCCAACTCCTGAGCTCAAGCAATCCACCTGCCTCAGCCTCTCTGAGTGCTAGGATCACAGGCATGAGCCACCATTCCTGACTATAATGAATCTCTTAAAAGAGTTCATTTTTACCCTATTTTGGAAACTGACTCCAAAAAGTCAATACTCATACTAGTTTTGACAGTGTTGCATCCTTCCAGCACTCTAAGACCTCCCTCTCCTTGCTTCAGAACGCAAGGTCCTATAATGTTCCAGATTTCTGTCCCTCCCTCTGTGCACAAGATTTAAGATTCTTAGGAATGGCCTTGGCTGGATTATTTCAACCTTGGTTATCATCACATTCCAATGATGCTTCTGGTTGTTGGGATAGGGGATATAGCAGTACTCACACAAATCTCAGGTTTTTTCATGTTTTTAATTGTAATTAAATTCTCTTAAGTAAAGAGCTCAGGTTGGTTAAGTTTCTATAATCATGCTTCTTACTGTCCTCAGAGTCTTACAAAACCCATCCATCACATGGTTAATTCCAGGAGGACAAAGTGACTCAGGTACACTTTGTAAGACGTTCTGTCTCTTTAATATTAAAGAGTAAGACATAAAGTCAAACACTATCCTGGATAGCTTAAATAGTTAGAAAACAATGGGAAATAAAGTGCAAAAGTGAAAAAGGATTTTGAAAAAAGAAAGTTCAACACAAGCTATAGTCAATAGGAAAATGTCATGGCTAAGACATAAGAATGAAACATGAATGTTTCATAAGATTCATACATAAGATTGAAATATGCATGTTTCAAAAGAAGAACAGTTGAATGAGAATGAAAATAGAAAGGTTTAACAACCATATATATGTATATGATTTGGGCATATGATTATATGCAAAAGACTCTCACCCTTCCTTGTCCATTGTAATAAAAAGAAAATATTCTTGTTTGTTCTTAGCACATTAATGGCTTTCCAATTATACCTCTTACTGATGAATTGAATACTTCACATTAAGAAAAAGGAAACAATTGGTTCTTGTTTTAATAACTCAAGAGAGTGTTTTAATTATTAATTCTGTGCCCAGCTAAATTTCATCCTTGCTTGGCATTTGAACCTATGTCATTGCCATCATAGCACATTAATGTATCACTATACTAGACTGGCTGGTCAGGAAAGTACTTTATTTATTTATTTTTTATTGTTAAATCATAGCTGTGTACATTAGTGCAATCAAGGGGTACAATGTGCTGGTTTCATATACAATCTGAAATATTCTCATCAAACTATTCAATGTAGCCTTCATGGCATTTTCTTTGTTATTGTATGTAGACATTTGTATTCTGCATTTAGTAGGTTTCGCCTGTACCCATTCTAAGATACACCATAGATATATCTTATAGGCCCCATCCATTACTCTCCCTCCACCCTAACCTCCCCTCTTCCTTCCCCTCCCTTGGCCCTTTCCCCATATTCTTGTGCTGTAGTTGGGTTATAGCCTTCATATGAAAGCTATAATTTAGCTTCATAGTAGGGTACAGTGGATACCTTTTCTTTCATTCTTGGGATACTTTTCTAAGAAGAATATGATTCAGCTCCATCCATGTAAGCATGAAAGAGGTAAAGTCTCCATCTTTCTTTAAGGCTGCATAATATTCCATGGTATACATGTACCACAATTTGCTAGTCCATTTGTGGGTCAATGGGCACTTGGGCTTCTTCCATGACTTAGCAATTATGAATTGGGCTGCCACAAACATTCTGGTACAGATGTCTTTGTTATATTGTGATTTTTGGTCTTCTGGGTATAACCCTAGTAAAGGAATTATAGGATCGAATGGCAGGTCTATTTTTAGATCTCTAATTATTCTCCAAACATCTTTCCAGAAGGAATGTATTAGTGTGCATTCCCACCAGCAGTGTAGAAGTGTGCCCTTTTCTCCACATCCACGCCAACATCTCTGGTTTTGGGATTTTGTTATGTGGGCTACTTTTACTGGGGTTGGGTGATATCTCAAAGTAGTTTTGATTTGCATTTCTCTGATGATTAAGGATGATGAGCTTTTTTTCATATGTTTGTAGATCGTGCATCTGTCTTCTTTAGAGAAGTTTCTCTTCAAGTCCTTTGCCCACCCTGAGATGGGATCACGTGTTCTTTTCTTGCTAATACGTTTGAGTTCTCTGTGGATTCTGGTTATTAAACCATTATTGGAGGTATAACCTGCAAATATTTTCTCCCATTCTGAGGGCTGTCTGCTTGCTTTACTTACTATGTTCTTGGCTGTGCACAAGCTTTTTAGTTTGATCGGGTCCCAGTAATGTATTTTTAATACTGCTTCGATTGGGGAGTCCTCCTCATAAAATATTCACCCAGGCTGATTCCTTTAAGAGTTTTCCCTGCACTTTCTTCAAGTATTTTTATAGTTTCATGTCTTAAGTTTAAATCTTTTATCCAGTGAGAGTTTATCTTAGTTAATGGTGAAAGGTGTGGGTCCAGTTTCAGTCTTGGTTCATCTCTTGTTTTTCTATTCTGTTCCAGACATCTACTTCTCTGTTTTTGTGCCAGTACCATGCTGTTTTGATCACTATTGATTTATAGTACAGTCTCAGGTCTGGTAGCATGTTCCTCCTGCTTTGTTTTTATATCTGAGTAATGTTTTGGCTTTTTGAGGTTTTTTCTGATTCCATGTAAAACGATGTATTATTTTTTCAAGATCTTTAAAATATGACAATGGAGCTTTAATAGGAATTGCATTAAATTTATATATTGCTTTGGGTAGTATAGACATTTTAACAATGTTGATTCTTCCCAGCCATGAGCATGGCATGTTTTTCCATTTGTTAACATCTTCGGCTATTTCTTTTCTTAAAGTTTCGTAGTTCTCTTTATAGAGATCTTTCATGTCCTTTGTTAGATAAACTCCCAAATAATTCATCTTCTTTGGCACTACTGTGAAAGGAATAGAGTTCTTGACTGTTTTTTCGGGTTGGCTATTGTTGGTATATATAAAGGCTACAGATTTATGGGTATTGATTTTGTAGCCTGAGACATTGCTGTATTCCTTGATCATTTCTAAAAGTTTTGTAGTAGAATCCCTGGTGTTTTCCAGATATACGATCATGTCATCTGTGAAGAGTGAAAGTTTCATTTCCTCTGACCCTATGTAGATACCCTTGATTGCTTTTCCTTCCCTAATTGCAATGGCTAAAACTTCCATTACAATGTTAAAGAGCAATGGAGACAATGGGTAACCTTGCCTGGTTCCTGATCTAAGTGGAAATGATTTCAATTTAACTCCATTCAATATGATATTGGCTATGGGTTTGCTGTAGATGGCCTCTATTAGTTTAAGAAATGTCCCTTCTATACCAATTTTCTTAAGTGTTCTGATCATGAAGGGATGCTGGATATTGTCAAAAGATTTTTCTGCATCAATTGAAAGAATCAGATGGTCTTTATTTTTTAGATTGTTTATGTGCTGAATTACATTTATAGATTTACATATATTGAACCAGCCTTGAGACCCTGGGATAAATCCAACTTGGTCATGGTGTATAATTTTTTTGATGTGTTGTTGGATTCTGTGTGTTAGGATCTTATTAAGTATTTTTGTATCAATATTCATTAGTGATATTGGTCTATAATTTTCTGTTCTTGTTGGGTCTTTCCCTGGTTTAGGAATCAAGGTTCTCTTTGCTTCATAGAATGTGTTGGGTAGTATTCCTTCTTTTTCTATATTTTAGAAGAGATTTAGTAATATAGGTACTAGTTCTTCTTTAAAGGTTTGGTAGAATTCTGATGTAAAGTCATCTGGTCCTTGGCTTTTCTTTTTAGGGAGATTTTGTATGGTTGATGCTATTTCAGAACTTGATATAGGCCTGTTCAACATTTCCACTTCGTTCTGGCTAAGTTTTGGTAGGTGGCATACTTCCAAGTATTGGTTGATTTCTTTCAGATTTTCAAATTTCTGAGAGTAAAGTTTCTTGTAATATTCCTTAAGGATTTTTGGAATTTCTGAGGGGTCTGTTGTTATTTCACCTTTGCCATTTCTGATTGATGAAATTAGAGATTTTACTCTTTTTTTCCTGGTTAGGTTGGCCAAAGGTTTATCTATTTTATTGATCTTTTCAAAAAAACAACTTTTGGGTTCATTGATCTGTTGTATAATTTCTTTGTTTTCAATTTCATTTAATTCTGCTCTGATTTTGGTTATTTCTTTTCTTCTGCTGGGTTTGGGGTTGGAATATTCTTCATTCTCCAGTTGCTTGAGATGTCCCATTAAGTTATTAACTTCCTCTCTTTCCGTTTTATGGAGGAAGGCTTGCAGTGCTATAAATTTCCCTCTTAGGTCTGCCTTTGCAGTATCCCAGAGGTTCTGATAGTTCATGTTTTCATTGTTGTTTTGTTCCAAAAATTTGGTGATTTCCTTCTTAATCTCTTCTATAATCCATTTATCCTTCAGCATAAGGTTATTTAGCTTCCATGTTTTTGTGTGGGTATGCAGATTCCTGTTGTTATTGCGCTCAACTTTTATTCCATGATGGTCTGAGAAGATGCAAGGAATAATTTCTATTTTTTTAAATTTGCTGAGGTTAGATTTGTAGCCTAGGATGTGGTCAATTTTGGAGTATGTTCCATGGGCTGATGAGAAGAATGTGTATTCAGTTTTGTTGGGATGAAATATTCTGTAGATGTCTGTTAAGTCCAGATGTTGAATGGTTAAGATTAAATCTAAAATTTCTTTGCTTAGCTTCTTTTTGGAGGATCTATCCAGCACTGCTAAAGGGGTGTTAAAATCTCCAACTACTATGGAACTGGAGGAAATCAAGTTGCTCATGTCTGTTAGAGTTTCTCTTATAAATTGAGGTGCGTTCTGGTTGGTGCATAAATGTTAATAATTGAAATCTCATTATATTGAGTATTACCTTTAACAAATATGAAGTGTCCATCCGTATCCTTCCTTATTTTGGTTGGTTTAAAGCCTATTGCATCTGTGAATAGGATTGCAATGCCCGTTTTTTTCTGCTTTCCATTTGCCTGGAGTATAGGTGAGTTGAGTCTATATTTGCCTTGAGTCTATATTTGTCTTTTAATGTAAGGCGAGATACTTGTACGCAGCAGATATCTGGCTTGAGTTTTTGTATCCAGTCAGCCAACCTGTGCCTCTTTAGAGGACAATTTAAACCATTTGCATTAATTGAGAATATTGATAAGCCTTTCGAGAAGCCAGTGGACATTTTTGATTCTTTTGCGACTGTGGAAGTTGGAATTTGATCAAAATTATCTTGGTGGGTTTACTTTTGTAGTGGAGGATTATGCTGGTCTTTATGGAAGATAGATCTGTGAATATCCTGGAGAGCTGGTTTAGTTATGGCAAATTTCTTCAACATGTGAATGTCATTGAAGTATTTAATTTCTCCATCATAAATGAAACTCAGTTTAGCGGGGTACAGGATCCTGGGTTGAAAGTTATTTTGTTTTAGGAGATTAAAAGTCGATGACCATCCTCTTCTAGCTTGAAATGTTTGAGCAAAGAGATCTGCAGTTATTCTAATATTCTTCCCCTTGTAGGTAATGGTTTTCTTACATCTGGCTGCTTTCAGAATTTTGTCCTTCATATCAACTTTAGTGAAATTGATTATGATGTGTCTGGGGGATGTCTTATTCAGGTTGAGTCGTGCTGGAGTTCTGAAACTGTCTGCTATCTGAATTTCAGAATCTCTTGGCATGTCTGGAAAGTTCTCTTTCATAATCTCATGGAGAAGAGACTCTGTGCCTTGTGAAGCCACTTCATCGCTTTCTGGGATCCCTATAAGATGAATATTGGTTTTCTTCAGATTATCCCAGAGCTCTGTGAGAGAGTGATCTGTTTTTGCCCTCCATTTCTCTTTCTCTTTGAGAGTTTGGGAGCGTTCAAAAGCTTTGTCTTCAATGTCAGAAATCCTTTCTTCTGCTTGCTCCATTCTGTTACTGAGGGATTCTACTGTGTTTCTCAGATCTTTGAGGGCTGTAACTTCTTGTCTCAATGTGTCAAAATCTTTGGTCATTTGGTCTTTGAATTCTTGAGACATCTTTTGAGTTATTGCTTGGAATTCTAATTTGATCTTATTTTCTATCCAGATTCTGAATTCGATTTCTGACATCTCAGCTATTTGTTTGTGCATGCGATCTTTTGCTGTGTCTGTCCCACAACCAGAAGTTGGGGGAGTTGATCTACTCTGATTATTCATATTGCCAGAGTATTTCCATTGATTTCGGCTCATGATTGTGTTTTGCTGTTGCCTCTGGCCGTCCTCAGAGCTGGGGAGGTGTCTCTCCAATATTAGACTTCAGCAGGATCACTCTATTGTTGCTGGATCTTTTAGGGAGTGACCCTGTGTAGCTCCTCTGGGGATGCCCCAGCCAGGGAGTTCTGGTTGTGGGAGCAGCTCCGGAGTATAACACACCTGGATCCAGCAACAGTGTGGGGGGTGGTGCACATGGTTCTGGAAGTGCCTGGCACCCAGTGACTTTGGCACAGATGGCCCAAGGCTCCAGGAGTCTCTGGCCAGGAGAAGGGCTCTGTGCAGAGGCAAGGGGGGGGCTCCAGAGGGCATGAGGCTACAAGAGTCCCTGGCCAGATGAGCGGGCTGGTGTGGAGGCAGGGAGGGTACAGGAGGAAGGATGTGGGGTTGTGCGGCTCCCAAAGTTCCTGGTTAGGGCCTGTGTAGGCCTGGCAGGTGTGGGTTGCAGGTGGATGGTGGCGGCGCCGCTCATATGGAAGTCTGGGCAGGCATGGGTCGTGGGTCGCTGGGTAGCTCTTACTGGGGCCTGGGTGGGTGCTGATTGTGGGTCATGGGTTGCAGTGCAGCTCTCACCAGGGTCCAGGCAGGTGCCGATCGAGGGTCGCAGGTCATGGCACAGCTCCTCCCAAGGTCCGGCAGGCGCCAATCACGTGTCACGGCACAGCTCTTCTGTAGGTGACCTCTGGTCTCTTCTTGTTAGCAAGTTCAAGAGACAGTTGGAAATACTGACCCTGGGAAGGGTGAAGTCTAGGAGAACAGGTCTTCTCAAGGAGACCACAAGGATACACATGTGGGGTCTTCTCCCTGGTGACTCAGCCCAGGAAAGTACTTTAAAGGGTAATTCCATTTCTTTGTATAATGCTTATTGTGATTTTTGAAAGTCTCAGACAAACAATAGGAGAGTGTGTGTTTGTGTGTGTGTGGCACGTGCACATGTATGTGCATGTAGAGAGAGAGTTATTCTAAGGAACTGGCTCACACAATTACAGAGACAGAGGAGTCTAAAATCTGCAGGGTAGAATGGCAGGTGGGATGGCTACAGACCCAGGGATGAGCTTCTGGTTCAAAAACTAAGGCTGTCAGCCTGGAAACCCAAGAAGAGATGATATTGCAATTGAAATCCAAAGGCTCTCCGCCTGCAGATTTCACTCTTGCTGGGAGTAGTTCAGTCTTTTTTTTTAATTCTAGCCTTCAATTCATTGCACATAGCCCCTTTATCATAAAGGGCAATCTGCTTTACTAAGAGAATAGCAATTTAAATGTTAATTTCACCCAAAATACCTTCACAGAAACATCCAAAATAATACTTGACTACATAATCTGGGTACCAAGCCCAGCCAACCATTACAAACATTTGGTTATTTTTCCTTGTAATCCTAGTGATAGTGGAGAAGTGACTCACTTACGGTTTCCAGCTCCTCGCAGTCTTCTGTGAAATGAGGAGACAGGATTTGTGAGTTTTCTTCTATTCTAACCTTACAAAATCTCTTTTCCTTATGTAATACCTGTCTCATTTTTCTATCCCTCTTTCCTACAAAGATACTTTAATAAATATATAAACCTACAAACAGAAGCCATTGATAATTGATTAGTCTAATTATAAGAAGCTATGATACCAATAATTACCTTTTAAAAAATCTGTGTGACGATAATATGCTCATTCATTGTTAGAAGAATGTTTCAACTGAGTTGACTTTTTACTAATGCTGATGAGCTCTTATTTTCTCATTTTCTCAACTGGTTTACCTTGAAGCTAAACATAGGCCTGATGAGAACACTTGCTATTATTTTAGTATAGACTGTGCCTTTAGAACAGAGATAATTGCCTTGTGGGAGATCTAATGACCTTATTCACATTAGAATTGTGTTATCTAATCAACTTAGTGAGCTAGGCTAATGATCTAAGATTTGTCTGCATAGCTAACACACTAGGATTCATGAGAACATGTCTTACTGGTTAAAATACCAAGCTCAAAAGGCAAATGATGTTAAACAGACTCTATCAAAATTTCTGGTGTAGGGCACGATTACTACATGCAAAGTAGCTGAGAGCACTCAACTTTTCTGAATTATGAAATGAAAAAATAGTGAGTTAAGAAGTATGAATAGAAGCTTATTAAAATTTCATTATCGATACATGGTCCTACATCTCTAATATATACAAACAAGTTCCTATAGTCATTAATCAGAAATGGTCATAATCAGAATTTTTTTAAAACATAAATTTTTTTTCCAGAGGGCAATGGCACTGAAGGTTTAGATAATGCCATATAAATACTTGGTTCTGGAGATTTCTCTAAGACTCAGCCCTATGTGCATATCCTCAGACTTGTTGTCTTCATGAATAGTTTAATTGCCCTAGAGAAAATAAAACAGCTGAAAAATTGTTTTTAAAAATTGAAACAGATAAGACAGATATTATAGAGAAGGCTAATGTGGTCACATTTATGTTTCCTTAAGAAGGTTATTATGATTTGGGCAGTGTCCAGTAGAAAATATAAGGAAATCCTAGATTCAATCATAGTAGAATTAATTTAGCTCACCTTAACCAAATGACCTACATGATTTTTTTTAAAATAAAATTTGTGAAAACAGCCCTTTTTAAAAATAATTATGCTGAATTGAGGTCATTTGTCACAGACGATTTTATATATTCCAAATGTGTACTTAAAAGCGACTTACCAAAACTAGGAAATTTTAACTAAAAATAATTCCCCCCAAATAAATGATTATGTTAAGAATGTGTTTTTGACCAGGTGTGGTGGCTCATGACTCCTACCACTCTAAGAGGCCTGGATGGGAGGATCACTTGAGGTCGGGAGTTGTAGACCAGCTTGAGTAAGAGCAAGACTCTGTCTCTACTAAAAACAGAAAAAATGCACCCAGGTATTGTTTTGTGGCAGGCACCTGTGGTCTCACACGCGCATGCACACACACACATATATATTATATATGTGTTATATATAATATATATAAAACATACTTTATGTCCTTAGAAAATAAGTCTTAACAATTCAACTGTGATTTTTGAAATGTATTCTTCTCTTGTAAAAAAAAATATTTTGGGTGTTGCAAATATCTTAACAAAAGCAGCAATACCAAATAAACTCAAAGCAAGAGTTATTGTGTTTGAGCTATCAAAATTATTTTGTTTAGCTTAACCATGTTGCTTTTGCAGTCTGGACTTTTTTTTTTTAAATATATAGTATTGGTAATAGGCCCAGAACCCTGAAGTCATTTTATAGTTAAAAAATGAATTATTCTATTAGCTGAGTATGTAATATGTGTCAGTTTAAGTGGATGTAACTAATATAGTTCAATAAATTTTCAAATGATATGTGTCTAAATTTTCATTTCTTCTCTGTAATGTTATATCTGTAATATTATCAAAAATTGTCTTTAAATCCAATCCAATGAGCATGTTTCAGTTTTTTTTCCTCTACTAACAAATGGACAGAAAAATGCATAAGTTGACTGCAATTCTTTCTTGACTATCCTTTTGGGGATATGCTTATTTTATTTTATTTTATTTCCTTTTTTTAAAATTAAGTCATTATTTTAAAGTTCAACTTCCACGTAGGCTTCTGGTGATATCCATATTTGTGTGATTGCATTTTTAAAAGTCTTTCCTGGCTTCATGAAGCAAGGGACAGCAATGGGGCTTAGCTGTCCCTAGGTTAGCTGGCCTCTGTTTTCTCTCTTGGGAACCTCATCCTTATATACAATCTAGCTCTCTTTTCCTGATAAGCCACATTCTCTCAAGTGCCGTGTACTCTGTTTGCTATAACTTTGTGTGTATAGGTTCTGTTACAATCACAAAAAGGTCTATTGATAAGATGTCCAATAAAACAAAGTCCAAATTTACAAGAAATAATTGGTTAGTATTTCTACATTCCAAGGATCTGCTATGGGATTTCCATGGCAACTTGTTTTCATTTCTATCATTTTATCCATTCATAAACAAATTATTTGACACCCTAATTATGAGTTCACTTATTACCAGCTCAATAGATAGAATCATAAAGTTCTAGAAACTTGTAAAAATTTAAGACAAATTGTAATAATAAAAATAATATGTTGATAAAAATACTCTCCTACATCACAATAACAACCTCAATTTTTGCTGTACAGTGCACAGAATAAGTATAAAATATAAAGTAAAATATAAAGTAATGTAAGAAAGTAATTTCTGTACAATAGTTATTACAAAGAATTGATAGAAGTAGCTTATGATGAAGGCTGATTTATCATAATTTAAGCTATTAGATCACAGGCTGATTCCTGCGAATGTAACTGCTATGGTTTGAGTATGTCCTCCAAATTTGTATGTTGAAATATGTACCAATATGGTAATATTAAGAGGTGGGGCCTATAGAAGGTGACTGATTATGAAGGTAGAGCCCTATTGGATAGGAGTAGGGCCTTATTAAGAGCGTGGGTCCATTATTCTCTGCTCTCCAGCCAAGTAAGGACATAGCATTCATCCGTTTTTTTGCTGTTCTCTTTCTTTCATCTTGTGAGGACATAGCATTTATCGCTTCCACAGGAAGCAGTGCTCAATGTGTTATCTTATTTTCTTTTTTATATTTCTTTGTTTTTAATGACCAGGTACTATCTTGGAAGCAAAGACGCTCTCAATAGACATTAACCCTTCAGGTGCCTTGGTCTTGGAATTCTCAGCCTCTAAAACTTTGAGAAATAAATTTCTATTTGTTATTTATCTCAATAGACATTTATTATTATATTTTAAATCAATCTCACACTTATTTCTTTTTACCCTCAATAGTCACTCACTCAATATAAAACTATGGAGTCTCTACTTACATGATAGACTGCAATGTGTAAGTCGGTTACATTTAGAGATCAATAAGCTATGGTTCATGTCCTCAGGAAATTTGTCACCTGATGTCTGCAGCAATCTACATCCTTATAAAGTTTCCTTATACCCAGTCTGTAATATTCTGTTATAGCAGCACAAATGCTCATTTAATAATAAAGAGAACAGCTGTTATTTTATTTCTCCCACTTCGTCTTGTGACTGCTCTGTTTTTACTTTCTGTTCCAGCAATACCTTCTTACAGTTCTTCAAATGTTTCTTGCCTCTGGGTATCTGTGTATGCTATTTTCTCTGATTGAAATGCTCATCCTTTCTACTCTTGACCTAAATAATTCTCACTCATTCTTTTTTTTTTTTTTTTGTTATTGGCTGGGGCTGGGTTTGAACCCACCACCTCTGGCATATGGGACTGGCACCCTACTCCTTGAGCCACAGGGGCCACCCCTCACTCATTCTTAATTAGTCCTTAGCCTTCCAATCCAGGTGAAGTCTCCATTATTATTCTATTTCCTTCCATCTGTTTTTTTTTTTATTTCAATTTTTTCCCAAATTTGTTATTTATTTCCTCATATGTTTGTCTTTATCTAAATTGAAAATTCCATAAGCAAGATAAAGTATTTCACCCTTCGGCTTATAGTTCTTAGCATACTAAAGTATTCAGTAGGTATTTATTAATAAATGAAAAAGTTAATAATTATATGAATTTCAACTCTCTATATAGTTTCTGTAAGATGTTTAAAGCAGAGCACAGCATAAAACTTTGCCCACTTCTTTAAAGAGTAGGTGAAGCAATGAAGTATTTGCCTTCTTTGATATGGATATGATAAATATGCTCTTTAGTGATATGAACCTTGGAGGAATAGAAAGGGAAGAGATTAGTAAACATTGCTATAAAGATATGTCTGCAGTCATCTGTAAAAATGGGAATGAGACCTGTTCTCTTTATATCCTGAGGTTTTTTGAATGTCAGATAAATTAAGATGTATAAGAAAACTTTGATAACCGAAAAACCAATACAACTATGGAATGATAGTATTAGTAAGTCAGGTTTTGGGAATGGACATTTGAAATATATAATAAATTTAAACTAAGTAGAGAAAGGGGCTTCCAAAAATATCTGTCAAGCAGGTTGAGGTGTTTTATTTTGGCTTTGAAATAATATGTGTTAGTTTTAGAAAATGTATTCAATTATGATTTTAAAAGGAAAAATTTTCTTAATTTTATTGCTTGGAAATAACCACTTTTTAGATTTTGTAGATATTTTGACATTTACTTTTTATTTTTATTACAAAAATTGGTGCTGTTTTCTAAAAGTGCTCCAATAATCTTGTTTTCCTACTTAATAATATTATTCTCAGTGGATGAATAGTTTTTCCTACGTTGAGCTATTCATTTATTCTTTCATCTGTTCATGGAGCCAGTAATTATTTATCCGTTACTCCATGCCAAATACCATGCTAGGTTCTGGGAAGATGATGGTCAAGGCAGAAAATAACCAAAAATCACTCCATTAAATCTTCAGTTCTAGTACTGATAAGTTCTCAGAGAAGAATTGCACTCTGCAGGTGCATTTAAGGTGATGTGTGGAGTTTGACCTAGTCAGGGACTGAAAGGTCAGCGAAGGCATATTTTGTGATGATTTTGGAAAGATAAGGAGGATTCACCTAAGCAAATGACCCAGAAATCTGGCATCTGCAAAGGCCTTACTGAAGAAAGGTGCAGGCAAATGGCGTGATTTTCAGATGGAAACAGAAATTGGACCACCATTTAAGAAAATTAAATTCTGAACACTCCTTTGAAAATAAGTTCAATTAAGAAAGACTAAAAGAGTGTACTAAAGAAACCAAAGACTAGGATGATCTTTTGTACTCAGATTTTAGGAAAATATCTAAAAATTATGACAGAAAGGGAACATAATCAAAAAGTCTTATTATTCATGGATCAATTCAAATGCCCTACAATATGGGCCGCCTTCTTTGATTCCCTAAGCAGAATTCAGTTGAGATATCAAACTTAGCTTGATGTGGTACAGTCATTCCTACCTGTTGGAAATAAACACTGATAGAGTTATTGCAGAAATCTGATGAGCCCATAAACATGCAACACTTCCTACATAAATGTGTCTCTCTGAATGAGTTTTCATGTGTACATCAATAGATGTTATGCTTGATAAAATATGAATGCTTTTAAAAGCATTACTTCACTCTAACTACTGTGTCATCCACTTCTAGATAATGCCATTGATACTTAAGCCAAACCTCTCTTGTGCTATGAAAATCGTAGTCCCAGGCTCATTGGCTCACTCTCTAATTCATCCTCATGCTGTTATTTGTTCCTTATCTTTTCTGATAGCCAAATTACAATCATTTTCAAACTCTTACATTCTTCCATGATAGAGAGATCTTCTCAAACAGATCATACGCTTTTGGAATATTTCTAAGACTTAAGAAATACATGTGCACTCATTTAAATATACACAGTGATTTATTAACAAAACATCCTTTCTTAAACTGATCTTGGCTCTTTCCCGAGTCCAGTCCCTTTTGTGGCCCTGGTAACTATTCATAATTAAGTTGAGGTTTTAGTTCATATCTTTGAATTAGAACGATATTAGATGATCCATTAGATCACTTGGACTTTGTCTATTTTTGGATGTTCTATAAGATTCAAAAAAATAAACTCTGTGCAAAATTTATGCAAAAGTTAGACTTCTGCCTACTTATGCAATGAGGTCAACCAAAGAAAGTAGAGGGAAAAAGGGAATCTGGAAAAGTGAGAAGATTGTTGTTTGTAAACAGGTGAGACATATGTTGCTGGAATTGAGGAAGACTCAAGAGTTGATTGTTAGTATTTTGCTACTAGGGTTGTTATGCTGTTTTGTAAACCTAAAGCATCACTTAAAGTGTTCAACTTCTGGTCTGTTTCCTCACTGGCTTAGAGCCAGAAAAACTTGTTAATTCACAGAGTTGAGTCTTTAATAGATTTTTCTATAAATTTTGTTCAGTTAGCTGATTTTTTCAGGAGTAAACTATTTCAATAATAAATGTCAGAATAGAATGTTACCTAAATTAATTCCTTCATGAGAAAACGTTTAATTTCTCCTGGCAAAGAGATATCTTGAAACTCAAGAAAAAATTGAAGTCTGTGTTTTTGAAAGTGCAGACAGTTGCTTTTTCAGTATCATTCTGCAATGATTCATTCATTTATTCATTCATGTATTTACCATATGTTTACTGAAACTCTACTTCCTGGCATGCTCTGGACTGAGTCCTTAGGGTATAAAGATGGAAGGTGAAGTTCATAGCTTCTAGTTCAGGAGAAGTGGAAGCAGATAATTCAGGAATGAATGATAACACAGGGCTATTACGATTAGGTTAAAAATGTTGCAAGAGAAAAAGTAGGAACAAGAACAAGTCTTATGTAAAGGAATTCAAGGAGAAGCTTCATGGGGAAAAGATATAACCTGAGACCAGAAGAAGGACGAGTAGTAGATAGCAAACAAAAGATGGGAAGTGGGTGAGCAAAATGAGTAAAGCACATTTTAAAGTGGAGCCAACTTGCAGGAACAAGGTGCATTGGAGGAACCGGAGAAGAGTGATTTGACTAGAGCACAATGCGGAATGATGCGAGGTCAAACAGGAGAGGCCATGGGAAGAGCCATATAAGCTTTATTAAGGAGGGCTTGTGAGAAGCAGCCATGGGCTTTTTTTCTTTTACTATTTTATTTTATTTTATTTTATTTTATTGTGGTGAAAAGGACACACATATAGCATGATACCCTTTAACATTTTTTTTAATGTACAGTACATTATTGTTAACTATAAGTACACAATAAATTTGGTGAGATCATTACTAATCGTGTACTGACATGTGTTAAGATAGCTTGTCACTTTTCTTGTTCGTCTGTCTGACACTGTATGAACCACCAGGCCTGAGACAGCTAATCCTGCTGGCCCCAGCTGCTTCTTTGCTTACACAGCGCTGTGTACTGCATTTATCATGGGTCTTAAATGATGTTTTATAGACATTTCTTAATGAATTCACCTAAGAATTTTGTATTTATTATTTAAATATTAATGCTGGAGCAACAAAATAAACTTCAAAGTTAAATGACCCTAGGGGAGGAGGACAAGAAATAAAGGTACAGAGCTAATTTTGCCTAATTATATTGGCCCAGGGAGTCTGATTAGTGTAGTATGTGAAACTATCTAGGTAGGAAAACATTGTGGTCCTCTAAGACCTCAGATATTGCAAATCAAGCATGTTTTAGAATTTAGAAAACACAGAACCTGAGTAACAGTCTGTTAAGTGATTTTAAAAATCAAGACACAGGGCGGTGCCTGTGGCTCAAGGAGTAGGGCGCTGGTCCCATATGCCGGAGGTGGTGGGTTCAAACCCAGCCCCTGCCAAAAATCACACACACACACACACACACACACACAAAAAATCAAGACACAAATCTAGGGTATTTGCTTTGCAGTTCTGCTGAGGAACATGAAATTTATTGTCCAAGATGATTGTTGCTTTGCAATTCTCCTTATGGCAATTCTGACATTGGAATAATGTGGAACACTTAGCACAACACAAACCAAATGAGCACTGGAAACCTGGAGAGTCCCCCGTGTTCTGCTTCAAAACTGAAGTGTTTCCAGTCAGTCCCTTCATGGAAGGAGTTTGATGGTATGTTCTGTCCCTTCTTCTGAGACAGGGGACTTAGTGTGATGACAACTTGCTTCCAACTTCCTGTCTCTATTCTGATACAGTCTCTTTCTCTCAGTTAAGACTGAAACTCCTTTTACTTTAGGGGATCTTTACGTTTCTTTCCTCTCACATCCAAGAAGGGAACAAAATTATTTGTTCATTTTTCAGGATGATACATTTCTTTTCTTGTGGGAGTCACTTGGCTTCACAGCCTTGTTAACTCCCTGCTGAAGTACTTTTGTGACTCAGCTGCCAGATGAAGGGAAGCCACAATAGCTCTCTTTAAATATCTGAAGGACTGTGGTGTAGAAATAGCTGACTGCTTTGCTTCAGATGGGAATGAGAAGGCTGAATGTCCAAACTATGGAGAAGAGCACTGGGCTCCACATCACACAGTGTCATGAAAGAGTGACTTTCTCATTTCTTTCTTCTAAGTAGAGTTCAGATGATCCTGTTAGTGAAGTGGTAGAAAAGATTTCTACATTGAAAATGTACTTGGATTTGAACCTGAAATTCTGTAATTATTTGATTAAGGCATTAAATCCCAATATATTGCAACTGTTGATGAAATTTCTCAACAGGTTAGTAGAAAATTCATAACACTTAAATGTATAAAAGGAAAACATGAAAACATAGTCAATGATATTTTAAAATAACTCTTGGCTCAAAACAACGTATGCAAATGCTATCTTTAGAACAATTAAAATGAAGCCCACATGCTTATGCATTGCTTTATAATATGCTGGTAATAATACTCAGCATTTATATCAATTTTAATTTCCCTAATAGCCACATTCTCATTTTTCAGAAGAATGCAGAACAATGGCACACAAATGATGATATTTTGCAGACATATTTTTGAGACCACTTGAGAATCAACAGAAGCTTGGAAGTTCAAGGTTGTTTAGAAGTTCTTGCACCATGCTGAACATGACAGACAATTCTAAATGTCAGGTGAGATGCTACAGTCAGGGAAGCCAAAATAGACAGAAAAAAAAAAAGAGCAAAAATAAATAGAACATAGTTTCTAACTTCCTTTTTTCAAAGAAAGATGCTTCCTATCTTTTAAGATTTTAAATTGTTTATTTAAATTGTACAAATGTGGCATGCGGATCTTTGCTGTGAGAGAACTTCATGTTCTAGGTTACTAATGTGGTTAAAAATATTTTTTGAATGATTATAGTCACTTTCTTGTGATATCAAGTATTGTTGCTTCTATCTAATTAACTATTTTGCTATCATGTGCAAGGATATACAAAGTGGAAAATGGAATTCATTACCTTTTATGGAAATTCCTATAAAACCCTTCTGGACTCTTTTCTTGACTTCAGCACAAACTCCTTCTAGTCCACCATCCTGCACGCTCTGCCGATGTTATTCTTTCAAAACAAAACACAAGCCAGATCACCTCGTTGTGATGGCTGAACTTTTTAACAGCTCCCATTGGAAACTGAATGAAACTGAAACACCTGTTCTGTCATCTGCTTGTATTTCCAGTCTTGTATCCCAACACTCCCCTCTGTGTTCTATTCTGGCCCTCATGAATTCTCTCCTACAGATTGAAGCAAAATAACTCCCGCATGCCTTTACATATGCCATTTCCTTGATCTTTGATGCACTTTTTCTTTCTTCTGCTTTTGTTCTAGTCAGTGGAATCTATACTGAGGATACCTGTCATGGACTTAATTCTTATTTCTCTCTCTTCTTTTTTTAAATTTCAGGTTATTATGAGGGTACAATTAGGTTACAGTGGTTGCATTTTCTTATTTCTCTTAACAGTATCTTTTTAAAGAATAAGTAAGTTTCTCCCACATGGTGACTCACACCTATAATCCTAGCACTGTGGGAGGCCAGGCTGGGTGCGTTGCCTGAGCTCACCAGTTTGAGACCAGTCTGAGCCAGAGCAAGACCCCATCTCTAAAAAAAAAAATAGCTGGGCATTATGGCAGGTGCCTGTAGTCCCAGCTACTTGGGAGGTTGATGCAGAAGAATTGCTTGAGCCCAAGAGTTTGAGGTTGCTGTGAGCTATGATGCTACAGTACTCTACCCAGGGTGACATAGTGAGACTCTGTCTCAAGAAAAAAAAAAAAAAAAAAAAGTAAGTTTCTCCCCAAGTTCCTGGTTTAGTTACCTAGTTTGTGTTCATCTTCCCAGTACTCTATGGTGAAGATTGTCTGGGTCAGAACAGATGAATACTGGGTAAGAGAACAGAGAGTGTGTGGGAGAAGACAACTCAATCAAAACACTGGTGACGACTCCAGGAGGCTTCCTGTTCTCACTGCCATTACTGACTGATGAAACCATTGAGAGTGTTAGACAGGCCACTCTTCTTCAGGTTGAAACCAAACATCTCTTTCTACTTATTTGAGTCTTTTTCAGGACCTTTCTTTCAAGAAAGTTTATTATCTAGTATTATAGTTAGTTTCTTATATTTGTCTTTCTCACTAGCTTGGTGTTTATTAAAAATAACTATCCTTTGCTTCCACAGAAGCTGATGAAAAAAGTAACAATGACTTGCTCTGTGCCCGGCATTGCAGCTGGGACTGGCTATGAGGGAACACGTGACAGTCAGGGTTCCCCTCTCCATGGGGCTTGGTGTGTATTGCGTGACAATTTTTATTTATTTGTTTTTACTTTTTTTTTTTATAGCCTCCCCATTTCTTCCCATTCCCCACCCCCTGCCTCTGGCAACCATCATTCTTCCCTCTGCTTCTATGAGGTTGACTTGTTTATGTTCCATATCTAAGTGAGTCCATGCAGCAGCATTGGTCTTTCTCTGCCTTATTTATTTCACTTAACACATTGTGGATTCCTTTGGGTTCATCCATGTTGTCACATACCTGTCTGACACAAATGTTGCAAATTTAAGACTGAATAGTTTACCATCGTGTGAGGGTGTATCATATTTTCTTTATTCATACATCTATTGATGTGAATGTGGGACTGCATTTTTTAATAAGCTAATGTCACTTCCTTTAGATATGTATCCATCAGTGGGATTGCTAGATCAGATGGTAGGTCTATTTTTTAAAAAATTTCAAGATATGGAGAGCACATGATTTTTGTTACATGGCTTGAGTTAAGGCTATAGATGTGTTCAACATCACTAATCAGGAAATGGAAATATAAACTACAATGAGATATCACCTTACTCCTGCTAAAATGGCGTTTATGAAAAAGTCCAAAAACAATAGATCCTGGTACAGATGCAGATAGGAAGGAAAATTTATATGCTGTTGATGGGATTGCAAATTAGCACAAGCCCTAGGAAAACCACATGGAAATTTCTCAAAGAACTAAATTCAATCCAGCATTCCCACTACTGGGTATCTACACAAAAGAAAGAAAAAAATTTTGTCAAAACAGGAGTTCAAGGTCAATGACCTTTGATACCCTGAGGTATCAGCGTGCTCAGTGTCCTTGAGAGTAGAGCTACATTTCTGATTCCCTTTTACTTGGCCTGTGAGAATCCTTCCATGATTAACAATAATACATTGCAGGTACAGGTCTGTAACCAAATGTATCCAGTCCCCCTTAATGGGGATACTCATATACTCATATACTTTAAAATCTGGAGATTTGGAGGAAAATGGGAATATTTTTCCCTTTTTCCTTATCTGGCATTGATTAATTCAGATATTCAGATTAGGATAAGTCAAAGTCTGTTCCACATATTAAAAATCCTTATTTTCCAGGAAGCTGAATGTTAGTACCAAAAGTTCAAGGCAAAGAAAAACATCTTTTCTGTAAAATAGCTACATTTCAGAAAACAGGCTTTTTCCTGTGGGCAGGGAAAACTCCCGTAAGTAAAGTAACTTGAGCTCTTCAAGAAATTGACAAATGTTTCTTTCAAAAATTATCTTTAACTTAGCAATATAATACTTTAAAGTACTTCTGAATATAAATATGGATGACACTCAAATCAGTTTAAGTACCTATATTCGGTCTTACCACTAGTTTAAACATAGAGTCACAAATGTACTTCTTAGAATTCTGTCATTTTGCATGCTAGCATTATCATTTGTATTTTTATCTCTTCCCATTACTTAAGAGGAAATATGTCTTGAAAAGTGTAATAGAAAAAAGCATAATAGAACGTAAAGAAATCATACAAATTATATAAAAAGTACGAAAAAATTAATCATAAAACTTAGAGTAGTTGGGTGACATTAGACTTTGAGGGACTAAGTCCCATTCTCATCTATCATTTTACATGACCGGTTACCACAATGTGCACTTTGGTCCTCAAGACTTAGGTAATCTTTGTTTTTTTTTACATAAAATATAACAAATAACTTACATTTCAAGTTGACATTATTTTCAGGTAGAAAAACCTGTTTTAACTCCAATTTTAGATTCATATTTAGTGTATTAGAACCAAGACACAGGAAGAATAACCCTAGGGAAGCTTTTATACATTAAGACAAACAATATTTGAAAGACAAAACTCCTTCCTGGGGCTAAAAAACCTCCTTTTATTATAAATGTACATGACTGGGGGGAGGAGGGAAGAGTATATTGTCGACATCAAAAGGACATAGTCTTGCCCTGCCTCAATGAGGCCCATTTAAAGTCATTTTTTAAAGAAGTGCCTACTTATGAGATTTAAAATAGTTAGCAAGTTGTTATGTGGGTTTTGATGCACAGACTCGGGCATAATCAGAAATTTTAATCATAAGAGGCTTGGAGGACATAATAATTGCAGAAGAGGGAGGGCCACCACGTGTCAAATTCTCAGAAGGGAAATGGAGATTTATTACATCAGTGGTGAAACAGGTGAAAGATAAATGGAGTGGTTTAGTGTCACTTCAGTGAATTTAGCAAGAAAGTGAAAGATAGCCTTTGAAAGTTGGGTTGAGAGATAGCTGGGATTTATGAACTAAAATATGTGTTAAAATGGAAGGGATTGCACTTAATTCAGCCACAGCCATAGCCTTGTAGATGAGCCACAGACAAGCGTTTAGTAAAAATCTTTCATGCTAGTTGAATGCACATTACCACGGTGAACTTCTACATAGCTATGGGCATTCCAATCTCAGATTTACTCTTGTGTTCCATGAAGGTAAATATCTGGTAAAACATTCATTTTTTTCTTTCTGTCAACAGCAGTATTTGTTAAATAACAGGCTAATTTATATTTGTTATCTTTTTCTCTTCTTAAAGCTGCACACTTCCATCTATACAGTTCTGTGCGAAGGATTGTTGGGATGCATTTAAGGTCAGGAGCAAAAAGCTGCAGGGGGAAAACTAAGAATAAGGAGCCTCTTTTTTGCTGTTACTTTTTCCTGTCCTGGGTATGTCAAAACCACTGGTTTATAAGGTGAACAAACCAAATTAGCAAGAAATAAACTTTAAGGTTTTTCTCGTTCTGGAATTCCAGGAAATAAGAAAGGGACTATAACTCCATTTCATGCCCAAACTGTAGCATGAGAGATTTAAATGAAAAATGAAACCACATATGTGCAATAATAACAGCAGCAAAACAACAAATCCTGAAAATATCAAAACATTATCATGTAAGGTAAATACACTAACAAGTAGATTTACTAATTTTTGTGATAGTTGTGTGTCATTATGCATATATATTCTGCATCTGCATGTACGAAGTAAAAATTACATCGTCTTAGTCTATGTTAAAAATATTTTATTACTCACCCTTTAATAATGGGTGTTATTTTTAAAACCAAGAAAATGACAAGTGTTGGTGAGGATGTAGATGTGTACATTGCTGAGGGGGGATTATAAAACAGTGCAGTTACTGTAGAAAATAGTATGACAATTCATCAAAAAATGATACATAGAATCACCACATGATCTAGCAATTCTACTTCTGGGTACCCCAAAATGCAAGCAAAGATTCAAATAGATATTTGTACACCAATTTTCACAGCAGCATGAAGACTTGAAGACTTGCTGAGTGATATAAGCTAGTCACAGAAAGACATCATGTGATTCCACTCAGATAAGGTGCTGAGAGCCACCAAATTCATGCAGGCAGAATGGTGGTGTCCAGGGGAAAGAAATGGGCAATTCATGTTTTCTTGGTACATACAGAGTTTGAGTTGGGGAAGATAAAAAGTTCTTGCAATGGATAGTGGTGATGATTTCACAACTATGTGAATGTCCTTAATGTCCAGAACTGTGCACTTTAGAACTGCTTAATATGGTGTGCTTCATGTTATATATATTTTACTGCAATAAAATAAGACATAAATATAATTACTGCAATAAAATAATAATGTAAATATAATTAATAGACAAGCTTCAATTCTACTTTGGAAATTGAGTGACTTTGTTGGCTTCCTGTTATAAGCAGATTTGGGGGCAAATAATGTTCCTACTTTTTTATGATAAAGGAAGGCATTGCCAGAAAAGTGGGAAAATAGATACTAAATAAACAAAAGTAGCAAATGCTATCTATACCATGACTCCAAAGCAGAATGGAGGGTTGAAGGAGATGGAAAAGCTAAAAATATAAGTCAGGAAGTTGTGGTTCTGGCAATCAGAAGCCCAGAGGCTGTGAAGTGTAGGGAAGAATCAGGAGAACTTTTGTAAATAATGGCTTTCAGTTTCAGATTCTCTTTCTCCAGCCATAAAAGGGCAGACTCATCACATATTATTTATGGTTTTTGAATCAATTTCTATAATCATAAATAAAAACAAATACATCATATCTATTCTCTTCTAATAAGTTCAACATTTTGCTTCTCCCACTAGATTGTAAGAGTCTTTGGACTAAAATCGATCCTTTATTTATTCTTGAATTGGCCATCATTCATAGTAATCCTTTTTTAATAATGAATAAAAGAACATGGTGTTCATCCTGTCAGAATTTGTAGTTCAGTGAAATACTGATTTGTTTATCAACCCAATAATTGAAATGTATTTTATTTGACTGGTTGGACTATCTAATCATTTCAAGAAAAATATTCCAAAGATTTTGTTAATCTATAAGTGCAGAAAAAACTATCAATTTTGATAAATTATGCCTGCCACAAATAATAGAATACATAGGGAAAGATAAATTAAGACAACAAAAACATAGCAACAGCTACCATTTATTTAGTGTTTACTAAATGCCAGTCTCTGTATTAAGTATGTTTTGTGGACTACTTACATTTCACAACAAATTTTTAGGTATTTATCTTTGTTCTTTAGATAGAAGAAACCAAAGATATAAAATTAAATATTTCCCAAGGCTGAAATAAGTATTAGACTAGTTGGCCAAGCCACGGTGGCTCATGCCTGTAATCCTAGCACTCTGGAAGGCCAAGATGGATAGATTGCTTGAGCTCAGGATAGATTGCTTCGAGACCAGCCTAAGCAAGAGTGAGACCCCTTCTCTACTAAACAAACAAGCTAGGCACGATGGCAAATGCTTATAGCCCAGCTACTTGGGAGGCTCAGGCAAGAGGATGGCTTAAACTGATTTGAGATTGGTGTGAGCTATAATGAACATGACACTCTGCCCAGGGTGAGAGGAGAGGAGAGGAGAAGGGAGGGGAGGGGAGGGAGGATAGGGGAGGGAGGATAGGGGAGAGAAAAGAAAAGGAAACAAATTAATTACTAAAACACAGAGAATTGAATCCAGAAGCTACAGAGTTTTAAGACTAAGGTACATCTCCTGATTGGGGACAGGATGGGATGAGCAGCAGGACACCAGGAGCACTTTGCGCCACCATCAGGCCACTCAGCACATATAACTTCTCAAGTCAAAGACGTGTGCCAGGGTGCAGTGACTGTAAGCAAGATCTTTATTGGTAGTCACAGAACCCGAGCTTTTTCTCATTTTTAAAGGAGTGAACAAGTTAGTTGTTTTAGGAGAGAAATTCGAAGTTTGTTAAGAGCATCTGCAAGCCTGAGGCTTGAGCGCAAGGAAAGAGACACACAGGACGGTATCCACAAATGCAATCAGTGTAACCTGGCTTATTGTACCCTCAATGAATCCCCAACAATAAAAAAAAAAAAAATGAATTTACCATCTTTTATGTGCTTGGCGGTTCACATACCTTATTTTATTTTCAAAAAAGTTTTACATGAGAGAGACATGGAGAGAGATTAAGACAGACAGAAGAAAGAAGAGAGAGAGAAAGAAGTCACATGGTCAGTTGACAGATTTAAGGAGCTGTAGAGGACGGGGATGTAGGACTCTGTTTAATCCCAGAGTCTGTACCATTTTTAGAGCCTCCTGGTGTCTTTTTCGATAGACATCTACTTTTTGCATATAAAAAGCAATCTTAAAGCTAATATTTTTATAATTTTAGTTAACAAATTACTATTTCTTTATCTAAGAATATTTAATTATAATTTTACAAATTCTTCAAATCAGAAAATATTATGCCTGTACACATACACATAGATACATATGCACATATGTATATAAAGAAAATACATGTGTTTGTATACCTATAATATTATTTCACATGGATTTTACCCTATTCACCATCTATGTTTGTATAAGCATATATATGTACTTTTATTAGCTAGTGTATGATGCCCCATGATCATATCAATGTACACAGCTATGATTTAATAAAAAAAGAAAGAAATTTAGAATATATTTTCTTATCGATTTTAAAATATATAATCAAATCAATAAGTCATTTATACTTATTTTAAGTTTCTTCTTAAAGAGTTTTGATATAAACTAAGGATTTCCAGTGTAAAACTATGAAGGAACTCTAACTATTTTTCATAAGCAATATTGACTTTACTTCTTAGAAAATGTGAGTTTATTTCATCATGGAAAATGTTAACAGAAAATCTAAGTATTTTTAGGTCAATGCCTTTCTTGTGATTTTTAAAAATAATTTTAATTTTACTATTATGTTTAATGAACCTGTGATAAATATCATAAAAATTCTATGTCATAATTTAAGGTAGAACATGGATTACTCATATTTAGGGATGACCTGAGTTCAATCTGGAAAAAGTATAAGCGGGAAGAAAAATGGTTACTTTGTGTCAATTTTGTGCTACCTACTACGCAGATGTTGTTTTATTTTACAAACTCTCATGGTACTTAACTGTCACCTCTATTTTACAGATGAATAAATGGGCATTACAGGAGACAGGTATTATTCACAGAGGACAGCAGACACTCGGGCTGAGGATTTTAGGATCAAACCAAGGGAGCCTCATTTCAAAGGCCCTGTTCTTTTCACAAAAACATTCCACCTAGCCAGGGATGCTACTGTCAATATATACACAAAGAGTAGGAAAACAAAAAAATCTATGCAGACTTACTTTTTCTAACCTGTTCGTCTTCATGCAGAGGAAGCATGATACCATCACAGTGGATAAGAGAACGATTTTGTTTGTCAGACAAGCACATATTTCAGTCTTGACTCAGATATCTGTTACTTACTTTACCTCTAATATGTATTAGAATATTTAAGTCAACTAGCCTCTGTGAGGATCTGTCTTATCATGTGTAAAAAGGGATAATAATGGTACCTAGATGACATGGGAGTTTAAGTCAGAAATGAGATAAGGAAAACCAAGAGTACTTGACAGTGCATAGTATTTCATAAGCATGCAAAAATATCAGCTATAAGTATTTGCAAATATTATTAACTTTAACACATTTAAAAACTGCTTAACTATCTGCTTACTAATAGCTAAAGTAATTAAAAGTAAGTCATAATTTACTACTGTGCTGTTTCTGAAAACCAAAATGTGATGGGCTGGCAATCACCAAAAAGATACTTATTATCATTTAAAAAGTAAATAAATCTTAAACTGGAAATAAAAATATTAGTACAAACAAAATTACATTTTTTATTATTAATAAATTTTAGATTGGTGAAGAAACTAAAGACTCAAAATGTCCATTTCCTTGAATCTTTGCTTTTTCTCTTCTTCTAGTAAGGGTTACAGATTGTGGGTATCAAGCATGAAATCATTTTTAATAAAATTCAGGTGCATACATAAGATTTTGAACCACTTGTAATTGTTTGGTTTGGAACTGTCTGCAAAGCAGTGATGTGGGAGGAACCCTATAACACAACAGCTAACACCATGAATTATAAATAAATAACTGTTAATATAAGAACAAAGGGCTCTTTAAGTTTTTTTTACTTCTGCTTGACAGTGGTACAAGTTCAAGGGGGTATCATTGACTAAGACTGAGTTTACAGTGGTCATGACCACAGTTCCAAGAACTCTGCGGTTTTCCAGCCAGTTTACCCCTTACAGAAGGAGTAATTTTCTTTCATTGAATTTAATTTCTTTTATTCTGTTTCTGGCACTTTTTATTATTTATTTATTTATTTATTTTGTCTCTTTGGCATACTTTACATAGGGACCTGTGGAAGGTGTCACCTTCTCAATCTTACCTTGGTCACAAACTGAGTAAGTAGTTTAATACTACTCAGTATTTTATAAGTAAAATTTTTAAGTAAAATTTTACTTTTAGCCTATAAAAAGGAAAGATTTTCAAATGTTCGAAAGGGGTTGGAAGGCTTGCGGATCCAATTTAGCTTCCTAATGAAAATCTATCATTTTGTCCTCAAAATAAACCATTTGAGTAAAGTATGTGTGAATTAGTATATTTCCCACTGTGCATATAAATAAACTCTTGTGGGAATATTTTTTACAGTGGAGCAAAATGTCTTTGGATTTTATCGGAAGTATAATACATAGAAATTTGTGTCCAGTTTAAATTACTTATTTCTCTATGGAGGAGACTTAGTAAGCTATTACAGTCTCATGTTGTTTCTCTGAGGAACGGTATTTTACAAATGAGTAGAGTTGTGGACCAATAAAACTTTACATGTGGATATTGAAATTTAAATAGAATATAATTTTCATGTTTCATGAAATATTATTTTTAATTTTTTTTTAACTACTTGAAAATGAAAAAGGAAATTCCTAGTTCATCTATCATACAACAACAGGCAGCAGGGCTGTTGGCCCATGGACTGACCCCTGGACCAGATGATTGATTTGAAAAACTGGACACACTCTGTTGTTGATTTATCTTCCTTGAACAAAGGTATCCTGTCCATTCACTAGAAAGAACATTCCCAAATTCTTCCTCTAGAACAAACAGTGCAATATACTAATGCCTACTTGAAAATGTTCTTCTTTGACAAAATGTAGATAAATCATTTTTTGTGTTCTATAGACATAATTTGATAGTTTAGATATATATGTATATATATAAATATATAAAGCATAAATATATTTATGGTCTCTATTTTATAAGAGCACTAATGTATAATTTATTTTGATTTAAAAAGATTTAAATTCATATTCTTGTGTCATAAATGTGGAGTAATTTATGCCGAGTATTCAATTACTATAAGAATAGTAATAGGTTTGCCTGATAGAATAAAGCTAGTATGTAATATGGTGCAGGATATTAGAATGTTCATTGGTGTTTCTAAACCCCTTCTAATTTTTTAGGTGTCAAGGAAACTTATTTTTGAAAATTTTCAGGTGATGATGTTCTATGAAGCCAATATTGGTGACAGTAAAGTATAATGAGAACCTGAAACTCATTTCTTAATCTCCTTGCATCTTGGTGTCTTCAGCAATCAAAAAACAAAAATGCGTTTCTCATGGCTTCATGAAAGTTCTTTGCAAATGGTAACTTGTTAGAAAAATATAAAGGATTATAAAGGCAAGGATTATTATTTGAATAATATACCTATTTTAAAGATCTAAAATTTATTTGTATATATGTATACTTAAAAAGTGAAACATACATAAGTGGTAATTACATTTAGGAATTAGGTACTAGAAATAGGAGTTTTTTTGAATGTGTTTGTGGGCATATGACATAAAATAGTTGTATATATATTTGCTAGGAGTTTAAATTTATACTTTGAATGTACAGTTTTAATAAATTTGCCTAAAAGTCTTTCAAATCTGTACTTTTCCACAGGAAAAGGTATCAAGTTGTTCTAGGGAATGTGACCTAGTTTTTCCAAATTAGCATTCATGAAGTTTTGTGGCTGAGTCTTAGCAGAACATATTGAAAATGTAGTTCTAATTGTTTACAAGCCTTTCTACTCCTGTGTTGCTTAGTATCATGATTTAGAAAGCCCCCAAGGAAGCATTTATCTGTATTAAGAGGACCTACAATCATACGGTTAGGTTATTTTTTCTTTCTTTGCCTCTGAAGATTTACTGTGACAAACACAAGTTTGTATTTTGTTGCTGATTTAAATGATAAAATTAATGCATGCTTATTTTTTTAAAATTTGAAAACACTGAAGGATATAAAGAAGGCAAAAATTCACATGTTGTCCCACTTACCTAAATAAAATACAGTTAATAGTTTAGTGAAGTTTAGATACATTTAAGTTTAAACTATTAAAATTGAAATTTATATAAATTTTGCATACTTACTTTTAAAACTTAATATTATGCCATAATTCTTTTTCAGAGTTACCATAAGAGATGCATAAACATCATTTTAACAGTAAGGGCTCAATCAGAGAAGAATGGTACACATGTATGTACGTACATACATATACACATACATGCATATATAGTTCCTTATATATGGATCAATCATTTTATAAATATTATGTATGAACATATAATAAGAAGGTATTTTTAACATTATAAGGGTTTGATTTTATGCAAATGAGCAAGCAGGGTAAAGGGTCCGCATGAAGCTGCTGCTCTGTGCCTGATGCTGGAGCCTGAAGTCAGCTGGGCCAAGCAGCTGAAAAGGAAGGATAGCTGTGAAGAACAAGGGAAAAAAGGTAAGCTAGAATCTTCCAGAATGAGCTGGGTCCCAAGGGGATGGACTAGAGTACATTGGAGTTTCTCACGGCCTCCAAGCCTCCAACTTTGGTGATGGATGACCTGTAAAGAGGGGCTGGACTTTACCTCAACAGCAAAACGTGTGCCTGGTCCAAGACTTGAAGAAGCTGATGAAAGAGACCTAGGGGGCACTGCAGGCAGAATAGGGACCAAAGACCCCATTCTTGTCAGGGGAAGGCACTCCCAGAGAAAGGGAAAATTTAAAAGTTATCTGAGCTAGTTTCCTGTCTTTCCTGGAACTCTGGGCTATTGGGGATACAGCTTATAAACACCCTGTGAACACTCTGAGGAAAAAACAATGGCCATAGAAGAGGCTATGACAAGACCTAGAAAGATAAATTAACTAGGTCCAGTAAACAGGAAAAGCAGATACCCATTGTGGAGATTTACATTTGCCTGGGGCAGAGATCAAGGGAATAGCTCCAGCCCTGAGATATGGGCAGAAGAGCTTATATCCCTTATTGCAGAGGAAGATCCTCTGTGGTGATGAGAGGAAAACACCTCTCTCCCACCAATTCCTCAGAGGAGATTGATGCCAGAGGTGTTTTACTCCACATGGAACTAGGAGGAGAGGAGTTTAACACCTCTCAGGAATCTGTGTGTGTGACTTCAGACAGGAGGCTGCACTCACACAAGGCTCAAGGATGCTCAGAACCTTAAAGTTAATAATAGTAGAAACAATAGGAGCTGATATGCTCACTCAGAGAAACTGCTGGTGTCTTTGTTCCCTCCCTCAGCTTATTCTCTGGGCAAATAGATTTCAATAAAAGCAGAGTGCAGCAAACACTCTGGGCCATCACTGGAACCCTAGAAATGGGTGGTGGTCCCCTGAGTTCCCACCTTTGAAAATTCTATTCTGTTTCTCTTGTCTTTTTTCTTCATTGTTGTTTCTAACTTTAAATGTCTTCAGTCGGTTGCCACCAGTTCCACAGGTTGTACCGGACCCTGCCACCAGGGTGGGACCTGGAGAGGCCTGGCTGCTGATTCCCATCCAGAGGGGCCCACGATGAGCAGGAGCTGTGCAGAAGCTGTGACAGCATGCTGTACTCTGCACTGCCCCTCGCCTTCCAGAAGGTCTCTGCCTTTGCCACACCTTGCCTTCCAAGTCTCATGCAAATGCCCTTGTCTGGTACTCCTGCCTCAGAACTGTGCAGAGTAGACAATTCTAGAAAATGCAGGTCCTATGTAAGTAGGCAATATATCCACTGCAATAATATTCATTTTAATGCTTGTAAATGTTTCATGAAATGTGCATAATGTACTCACATCATCCTACTCAATACATGAGTATTTGGAAACACTTAGTCTAATAGTATTTGTATGTGCTCTATTTTTTGCACACTGCCTCTAGGGGGTTGTGGCATCTGGCATTTGTTAACTGTCAAAACTTACTGATTCTCCTCCTTTTTTGCCCACTTGTTCCTATCTTTCTTCAGGTCTCAGCTTAAGAGGAATGTCACAGAGAATTCTTCCTGATTTTGTTTGTGGTCCTCCACAGTGCTCCTAAAGCTCTGCTGCAGCACCCTTACTTTTCAGTGCACTCATCTGTGTGTGTGGTGTGAGAACCTGTCTGTGCCCTTCACTGCACTCAAAATTACTTGGCAAAGTCTCTCACTTACTGTTGAATCTCCAGTTCTTAGGAGGTGCATGATAGGTAGGCAATCGATGGTTAATGAGATAATAAAATTATATCATTCACTGAACCAAGAAGATGCATTATTTTTCTTTTTCTTACTTTCACTATTTATAAAACATCCTCTGATTTTAGTTATCTGACTTTTCCTTAGGAAAATGGAATGGAAATTGTTTTCCCCTGGCCTCAAAGGTGTTTTGCAGGCACCAGTGTATGAATATCCTTTGAAATGTTTGCCACTAGAGTCACACTGTTGGTTAATATTTACTGAAATATCAGCCATTTCAGAGTGAAATAATAATGCTTTGGAATTTTCTGTTTTGATATAATTTTTTGAAATTAACTATTAAAGTTAACAAGTAAGTGCTATGTACTGTATTTCTGCTGTGACCTTGAAAAAACTGTAGCTAATTCATTCCTATTCTTTTGACAAGTTTTCCTGTGAAATCAATGTTAATATCAATATCTATGACATTGTCTCTGATTCATCTGTTATTCAGGGTGTTTTTGCAAATAATAGTTTCAACCTAAAGGAGGAGGAGGGTTCTATGAATAAAGGCTAAGCAAAGAAAAATTTGATGCTTGAATATTTTGTTTTCTGTTACGTTACCAGTATATTTAAGATTTCCCCTTCTGTGTTTTTCTAACTTGTCAGTTATTGAAACCCTGTAAGTATTAGTGGGTTGGTAGTGTTAGGAAGACAATCAGGCTTTTCTCCAAAATCTGTGATATGGCTGTATGTATCGCATTATTTTCTGGTCATATTTTCCTTTTGCATATTTTTAGTTTTATTTTCCAAAATAAACCTAGTAAGTTCTAAAATAGTTAAATATTAAATAGATTTCATGACCTAATACATCATGGGGAATGGGGGAATAGGGAAGCAGAGAGAGGAAAGGAGGGAGGGGGGTGAGGGGTCAGTGTTTGGCACACCTCTTGGGGGAGGAACATATTTATAAGAGGGACTTTTCTCAAATGCAATTAGTGTAACCGGAATCTTTGTACCCTCAATGAATCCCCAACAATAAAATAAATTTATTGCCAATAATGTATCCTTTTCATCATCCCAAATATTAGTTCTATTCTGTTTCTTTTATTTTATAATGCAGGGGTCTCAACAGGTGCCCCTGAAGTTGCCATACATAAGAAAAATGAGAAATTTTAGCTAAATGTACCTTTCCTTACAAAATATTCATTGCAAAATTTTATAAAACAGTTATAGAATAGTATCCTTGTAAAATTTTGCAATGAATATTTGTAGATAAAGGTACTTTTAGATACAATTTCTCATTTTCCCTATGTATCGTGACTTTAGGGACCACCTGTGATTTTGGTTCTGATTGAAGCCAGCTCTGTAAAAAGCACAATCAATAGGCTTTAATCTTATAAATCTTTCTTTCTTTTATTAGCAAGCAACCAGAGATGAGTCTCAAACAAAGTAAACACTGAAATATCAATGGAGGATTTTGACACATCAGTTACAAACACACACATTCTCAGCAGTCTGCATAATAAGGGATAACTTTATCATTTCCCTTCCTTGTTGGTAATTTTAGATTTGGTGGGTTCTAAGATGTCGAGATGAGTATCTGTGGGTTCGAGTATTTTCTTCTCTTAGATTTACTCCTGCGCTTGAAGGAGAAGTTGCTACTCTCTCCAACTCTGACAGTAAGATCACCACGTAACTTATCTCTGTCAAACCAGCTGCCCTGAGAGGGCCTCCGGGAGATAGTTGTGCACCACTAATGATGACGTGGGCTGTGCCTGGAAGTGTAAGTGGCATTTTACCATATTCTTCCTCAAATTTGGGATTTCTGTTTCTTAAGAAATAATTTTTAGTAAATACCTTGACTATTGGCCTTACCTAACCAATCCAGCATTCTCAAATATTGAATAGTACACTTAACATTCCGAATAGTACTCATACTGTTTTATTTAGTTGATTAAGAGAAAAGTAATATGTGAAAAACATTACACCTTGGATTATGGAGCCTCAAAACATTCTCCATATCCCCTTGATCTTTCCATTATGTATTTGTGCTTAAACTTATTTCTTTAATTTTTTCTTGGGTTAAGAAAGATTAAAATTCAATGCACTAAGTTTATTTTCCATGCATAGTTTAATTTCTTCCTCATGGAATTAGGGGAAGCTTTGCTGTTAGATTCATTTTCATTTCATTGTACAGATCACCTTTTACCTGTCTTGTGCCTCAGAGGAATTATAGTCCTTAAAAGCTAAAGAACAGACATGAAGTGTGCAAACAAATAGGGAGGAAGTAGCTATGATAACTGGTGATTGTTGCTGTTTCAGAATCAGGTGCTTTTGTCTCTAGATCTTTATCTTATTTCTTTTTCAAAAAATCCTCAACCTATAGAGTAATAATGCCAACAACACAGCAGATAATCAATAGCTTTTCAAATGAAAGAAAGAATAGAAAGAGAAATAGATGTTACATTAGAAAAAAAGCCCACTTCTGATTATTTCTCGGGGATCTGGGTCAAATGTTTAGTTTTCGAATGTTAGTACCCTGTATGGGCCAGAAGACAGGAGATAAAGAAAGATGGTATGTACTATACTCTGCACCACCCCTGCTGCCAGGCAAAGATGGAAACAGCAGGGGTACTGAAAACTCCTTGGTGCTTCCTGCTGCCTGTGAATGGTGCTATAGCTCATCTTGCTCTTCTTCTTCCTCCGCTTACAAAAAGGATATGTTAAATTTCATTGAGTTCTTGTTAAATACCTCTTAACCTCACTGATTCTGCTCAGAATTAATGATATAGGATCAAAGCTACACTATTTTCCATTTTTCCTTTTAATGCTGCTTATCTGCACTCTGTAAACTGGAGACAAGGAGAAATCATAGCCCAATTGTGGAGACAAGGAGACATGCGTGAAGTAGACATGAACCTACATCTGAGCCTACTAAGCTCTTCCTTCATCTCCTAATCAGTTCACGAGATGACAAGAGAAAAGATGGGTACTCCCAACTAGACGTTGGACAAATTTAAACCAAATACAAGTGCTAATGCTCTCAATAGTAAAACCTATTTCCAAAGACACATTGAATCTGCTGCTTTATTTAGATTCTGAGTCATTGAAGAATGGATTTTGATTTGGAATGAATATGTGCATATACTACAACGATAAAAAAAAGAGTGAGAAACTAAGGGAAAAAAATGACAATAAACTTTGGACAGAAAGGTATAACTTAAAGCAAGGACAGTCTGCAAGTAAATGGCAGAACAATGTAATAGGGTTTATTATGGAATTGTTAGAGTTGGTTAATAAACTGGTATCTTCTATTAGAGATACAAGAGAAACAGAGCCTTATATACTATATATATACACACACACACATTGACTCATGCAATATGGAGACTGAAAAATGCTGTGATCAGCCCTCTACAAGGTGGAGATCCAGCAAAGCTGGTAGTGTCATTTGAAAACTTGAGAGTTAGAGAGCTAATGGTATAGATTCCAGTCCACGTCTGAAGACCTGAGAACCAAGAACATCAAGAGCAGAAGACTCATGTATCAGCTCAAACAGTTCTTAGACAGCCACCAAATCCTCTCTTCCTCCACCTTTGTGTTCTATAACCCTTCCCATAGAATGAAAGATGCCTATCCACACTGGGATGGGAAATCTACTTTACCCAGTCCATCAATTCAAATGATAATCTCTTCCATAAACATCCTCACAGCATCTGTGATCTAGTCAAGTTGATACATAAAATTAACTATCATATCTCTCATCCTCTTAATGGTCAGGACCTGCAGCTCTGTAAGATGGATGAAGGAGGAGACCTATTACTCTTTCTGGCACTGCAATTTGTAAGATCTTCCCCCTGTGGCTTCTTATAAAGGAGAGATAGTACAATACACTTAGCAATTTCATAATAAATATGATAGTAAATTTCACATAACTATTCCTGAATGAAGGCCAATGTCATGACACCAAAGTATATTTCTGTTGAGGAAATTTGAAGTGGTAAAGAGAACTGACCCCCAAACACAGTTTCCAATACCAGGATTGGTCCAGGAATACATTTAGTCTGTAGATCAAAGTTGTTTTTTTTTTATTATTGGGGATTCATTGAGGGTAAAATAAGCCAGGTTACACTGATTGCATTTGTTAGGTAAAGTCCCTCTTGCAATCATGTCTTGCCCCCAGAATGTAGATCAAAGTTTTTCTTTTTTTTTTTTTTTTTAATTTTTATTAAATCATAGCTGTGTACATTAATATGATCATGAGGCACCATACACTTGGTTCATAGATCATTTGACACATTTTCATCACACTAGTTAACATAGCTTTCATAGCATTTTCTTTTTTTTTTTTTTTCCCATTTTTTTTTTTTTATTGTTGGGGATTCATTGAGGGTACAATAAGCCAGTTACACTGATTACAATTGTTAGGTAAAGTCCCTCTTGCAATCATGTCTTGCCCCCATAAAGTGTGACACACACTAAGGCCCCACCCCCCTCCCTCCATCCCTCTTTCTGCTTCCCCCCCATGACCTTAATTGTCATTAATTGTCCTCATATCAAGATTGAGTACATAGGATTCATGCTTCTCCATTCTTGTGATGCTTTACTAAGAATAATGTCTTCCACTTCCATCCAGGTTAATACGAAGGATGTAAAGTCTCCATTTTTTTTAATGGCTGAATAGTATTCCATGGTATACATATACCACAGCTTGTTAATCCATTCCTGGGTTGGTGGGCATTTAGATCAAAGTTTTTCAATGCTTGGTGTATTACTCCATGAGGGCAGACAAATAGTAATGGTATGTTAAAGAGTCCAAAATAATCTTAAAGAGTCCAAAAATAATCTTACACATATATAGTCAATTGATTTTCAACACAAGTACTAAAAAGGAATAAAATCTTTCAAAAACTGGATATTCATATGGACGAAATGAATCTCAACCACCACCTCACATCATATGCAAGAATTAATCTGTGATGGATTTTAGATCTAAACTTAAAAGCTAACACAATGATAGATCTATAAGGAAACACAGTAAAATAGCTTCACAACCTAGGATTTATTATGTTCTATCAAGCAATGACCATAAAAGAAAAAATACTATACATTCAGTTTCTCAAAACTCTTGTTCATAAAAAGACACCATTATAAAAGGCATAGGCAGGCCATAGTCTGGAAGAATACATTTGCAAAACACTTAAGACTGAAACTTTCTATTTCAGATTTTTAGCTGCACAGGCTGAGGAAAGCCCTCACTCAGGCGTTAAGCTAATAAATGTTTGCCAGACAGCACAATTATCCTTTTTCGAGGGTGACTTACCTCAAGTGTCTGCCTGCTTTTGGCCCTGCTCCCCTGGTCCAAATACAGTAGTTCTTTCAGATTTGGGGGTGGGTGGGAGCTTATAATTGTTATTTGGGAGAAGGTTAATTCAATCAAGCTACTCTACAATTTCTTCCAGTGATTCTTATAAAATCTGAAGTTTAAGGAGCACTGCCAAAATGGGAAGACTAAGTTATAAAGTCAGCAATTCTTTTTAGCCAGTAATATTTTAGGATCTTATATAGCTAATGATATTACAAGGTAGCCCGAAAACAGTACAAACAAAAGCACTGATTCTTGCTTCTTAAAGGAGATTGATGTTTAAAAAATAAAATACTTCTTTTATTTATAATTATTTATAATGCTTTGAAATTAATTTTGCATGCAGTGAAAACAGACAGACATTAACAAGTGCCTATGATTGTATTACTATGCCAGAATTCACGTGACCTCTGAACTTTATATAACCTTACAGCTGCCTATATGGAGAATAATTATTGAATTTGGCATAAGAAAAGTAAAACACAGATCTCAGCTCCATTTCTTAATAGGACTGCTGTCTTAGGCAAGTTTTGTAATCTCTTTGACCTAGAGTCAAATGGTGGTAGTAATTTTATTGGCCTTAGGAGATATTGTGAAAAGTAAATGAGGTAATACTTGTAGGAGTACTTTGTGACTAAATAATAATGTAAAAATTTTATTTACTGATAATATTTTCATGGATGTATCTAGAAATCATTAATTTACAATGACTTAATTAAAAAACCTCTTTCATTTCAAGAAATTTAAAGTATACACAAGGTTAATGATAGAAGTAAAGAGAACACCTGGGTATTCATCACTGAACTTCAATAACCAACTTTCAAATCTTTGTTTTATGTATCACCCACTGCACTTTCTTTTCTAAAAAGGAGCATTTTAAAGCAAATCCCAGACCTTATACCATTGCACCTGCAAATACTTCAGGATGTTGCTCTACTTGTTAAGAATTATTTTATCTCTATTTGTTAAGAATTCTTTAAACATCAGATGGAGGTATGGTGGTGCATGTCTGTAGTCTCAGCTACTTGGGAGCTGAGGAAGAGGATGTCTTAAGTCCAGTAGTGTGCTGCAATCATGCCTATGAATAGCCAGTGCACTCCTGCCTGGGCAACACAGCAAGACCCCATCTCTAAAAACAAACAGAAAACCTATTTTAAATCTAGCCACAATACCATTACCAACACAACAAAAGTAATAATAAATCCTTAGTATCACGTAATAATCAACTTTCCTATTTTCTCCCATTGTCTCTAAAAAGTGTACTTTTAAAGTTTGGCTCTTTGAATGAAGATCCATAGAAGTTCTACCCCTGGATTTGGTTGACAGGATTCCTAATTCCTTTCAATGTAGCAAATTTATGCTACTTTCTTTTTCATGCTATTTAGTTTGTATAGAAATCAGATAATTTGTCCTTCATTTTGGTTTTAGCACCTAATAGTCTAAGTGACTATTATTAATGGCTAATGCAATTATAAAATTATTTGTTTGCTGTAAAAACTAAATAAAAAAAACTTTATAATAAATAGAACATGTAGATAACATCTGAACCCACAGGTTATTGTAACTATCACTAAAAATGGGTCAACAATACATTATATTCTTCCTGTTAAATACATCCCTATGAAACTATTATTATAGCAATTGAGTGGCTCATTGTGATGTTGTTTTTTTTGTTTTTTTAAATCAAAAGGATCAGAAGATGATTCACATTCACTTTATAGCATCAACACAAGTTATCAACAAGGATGGGTGCTATAGTCACTGAAGGGCCCAGCCAAAGCACTGGCTATGGGCTGTTTTTATTGAAAACCTTTAGAAAAGCAAATTTAAAAAGTTAAAAATTGGCTGATTTATAATTATCTAGCTAGCTGTCATCTTCCTGTGCATATTATTTCCAGAGTCATGATTTGGTTCTAAAATATAACTGGACACTTTTAGACAACTTCTTATATATTATGCATGTATCTCTCTTTCAACGGTATCTTTTCTCTGCCCTTCTTGTTTTGGTTAGTGTCAAAACTATTTTTACAAACTCACTCTTAAACCTAGATTATATTTTTAACTTCCTACAGTATTTCTGATCATGTTCCTTCTATTTCTTTGAGCCTCAGTCAAATTCTTCTAAATTTATAATTTCTGTGAATGAGCAAAGAGCTTCCACAGTACCTTTCACGTAACAAGTGCTCAGCAATGTATGTTGAGTAAATTAATGAAATAGTACACAATTTAATATGGCTTTAGCCAGATTATTACTATAACCTTAGGTTTTCTCCTGCAAACTATTACTACATTCAGTAATTAATTCAACAGAAGAACTCTGTTCATACTGATCCCTTATGGAAAAAAATTTTTAAATCCAAATTAGATCACACTCTCTTACCTGACAAAGTTATCCATGATTCTATCCAACTGTCTTAAATTCCATAGATTCTCATTAGAACACTATTTTGACTGAACTGCATTTCCAAAAACATGACTATCATTTTCTTTAAGAGATGAAGAATAAAAAAATTTGTAGACAGTTTGTCAGCAATGTTAGACAGTATTTGTGAAAGTTTTATACCAAATGCCTTAAAGTATACTTGAAGTCATGTTCTATTTTGGGAAAATCTCTAATAGCCTCTTTTTTTTTCTTTCCATTTCCCCCCTAACTTCTCTCTCTTTTCCTCTAGCATTTATTTTTCTTATGAAATGCATTCCCAAATTAACCTTTTGGCTAATGCAAGCAACCACAGGACAAGAGAGGCCAACGGCTCCTGTACTCTTCTTGAGTGTTAAAACGTTTAAAATGAGGGAAAACAGAAAAAGTAAATATCCTTTTCTTTCAAGAAGTAATAGTCTAAAGTTCTTTTTGTTTATTAGCTATTGTAAAACACACAGAAAATGAGATCTATCAACATACCTAATTTTAAACATACAATATGGTACCAACTATATGCACAGTGTTATACTGTGGATCTTTCCCCAAGTCTCCTTCTCCCCGAGGCCCTGGCAACCACTCTTCTACTTTCTGCTTTTATAAGTTTGACTATTTAAAATATCTTATATAAGTAGAATTATGTGATATTTGCCTTCCTGTGACTGGCTTGTTTCACTTAATGTTCTCAAGGTTCATTCATCTTGTAGCATATAGCGCGATTTCCTTTTATTTTAAGATCAAATTATATGGATATATCACATTTTATTTATTTATCTGTTGATGGACAGTTAGGTTGTTTTCAAGTCTTGACTATTGTGAATAATGCTTCAATGAATGTGTCTGTGCAAATATCTCTTTGAGATCTTGATTTCAATTTTTAATTTTTAAATCACCTTACTGAGTCATGTAAAGGTGTTTCTTGTGTGAAAATAATGGGTCTACACAGGAGAATTTAAAGGAATACTATGCACTCTAAACCCTAAGTATTAAACTGTAAGAAAATATGTTAATAACCTCCCGCTTTTCTCCTTTAAGTACTTAGACCTATCAACAACTCCATCAGTAAATGACTTTTGTAGCATTGAGAAATTAGGTAACATTTCCAATGAGACCTTTATTGGCAAATGAAACGTATAGGTCAGATTTACATTTGATTTTCATCCAGAAAATTTTATATTTAACACATCTGCATTTGTAAATTCAAGTCTTGGCAAGATTCATCGCATATCAGGAAAAAATTTAGAAAGCAAAAACCAATTTTAATATATTTAGTTATTTTAAAAGAACATATCTACAAACTTGAGAGTTAAGCTCAAATCAGTGCTTTCCCACATTTCTAAAAGGTACACTGAGATTGAATATCATTTATTTAGAATTTTTCTATAAAATTAACCATTTAGCAAACATGGCTCAGATGTCTACTGTTTAAAAAGTGTTGGAAAAGCAGTTTGGTGAATAATTCCTGACTCGTGTACAAATAATCATAATAAAATTCTTCTATGAAGTAAGCACCATACGTAAGAAATAATATATTACAAACATTCAGAGGATGGAATGAATAGGCTGTAACTTCCTGAGGACCTAAAAATAGTTGAATATATGAATTAGAATGTAATTCATTGACGAAGGCGGAGCAAGATGGCGGCCGAGTAACAGCTTCCTTGCATCTGGGCACCATGAGTCTGGGGAGATAGGATTCCAGGCATCTCTGGCTGGTGGGAACTGCCTATCATCACTCCTATGAGGATACAGGGAGTCAGCGAGAGACTTCTGGACCCCAAGAGGAGGACTAAAACAGTGGAAAACCAGCAAGTGGTCGCGTGTGTTCAATCCGTCTAAACCCGCCCACAACTGTAAGTTCAGTAGCAGCAAGACTGCAAACCAGAAAGGCCTTACCTGTGAACTGTTTTGATGTCCTTGGGCTTGGCACTGAGTTGAACTGCCCTGGGGAAGGCCTGAGCGGGAGTGCGGAGAACTTTGGCCGTTGTCTAGGGCCCAGATAATAGTGTTTGGCGGTGGGTCACACGGAACCATTGTCAGTGATCTGCCCCGGCAAGCTCCGCCCTCAGGGTCACAGAGCTAGAAAAGGGTGGGAGCTTGTAACCCAGCAACCAAGTAGCCTAAGGGTGGGGTCTGAGCCGCCTTGCAGCCCTAACCCTCAGGGGCAGAGTGAGACCGGTTTTGGCACACTGGGTAAGCGGATAGCCACTTCAGCAGTGATTCCAGCGAGAAAGCTGGGAAAGCTTCTGCTCAGCAAGTTTACAAGTTCAAAGTGCCTTTTAAGTGGGCTGAAGAGAGATTTAGGGTGTCTACCTTCTGGGGTTTGAGAAATCAGCAGCCTCCAGTCGTATCAGAACTGTGACTAACATCTCATACCCCAGAAGACCACGTGTTGCCCAGACAATATTCAATAACATATACAAACTGCTTTGTTTCTGGTTGTGTATTTTTTTCTTTTTTTTTTTGTTTGGTTGTTTTTTTTTTTTGTTGTTGTTTGTTTATTTTGACGTTGTTGATGTTCTTTTGTTTTTTAATTTCAATCTTTTCCATACAGATCCCTTTTTCTTTCTCAACTTTTCTAGTTTAATTATAATTTCCCATTGCTGCCTTTTTTAATAACTACAACTTCATTTTTGCTAGTGTTTCTACTGCTATCATTTGGTTTTTCACCCAATTGTATCCACGTAAAGTTTTCTGTTTGCTTGTTTTGGTTTGATTTATAGCATTTTTGTCTTTCCTCTCTACTTGGTGGAGGTGGGGTACTGTGTCTGATCAGGTTAGCAAAGAGCTGCTGACCTCAAGGGAACCACCCAACTGGGCACTCCCAGAAGGTGGGGTTTTTTAAGGTTGTGTCAAAGTACCCTACTGTACACCTATATTGCCCTGTCTCCCTCTTTCTGTACCTTTCTTCTTTTTGTCAATACTCCTTATCCCCACCCCCTCTCCTTTCTCTATCTTTCTTTTTTTTCTTATCACTCGGTACTCCTTTCTTTCATCCCTTTTTTGCTCCTCAACCTTCTCACCCTTCTGGTCCTGTAACCCTTAGTCCACAGGCACAAGAACTTAAAGAGCAAGAGGAAGTGAAAGGAAAATTAGGGCAAGGAAACAGATAAAAGAAATCACTCATGAGGAAGAATCAGCAGAAAACTCCAGGCAACATGAAGAACCAGTCCAGAACAACCCCGCCAAGGGACCATGAGGTAGCTACTGCAGAGGATTCCACCTATACAGAAATGTTAGGAATGACAGAAAGGGAATTTAGAATACACATGTTGAAAACAATGAAAGAAATGATGGAAACAATGAAGGAAACTGCTAATAAAGTGGAAAATAACCAAAAGGAAATCCAAAAACAGAATCAAATCAGAGGTGAACGATATGAAGAATATAAAAAGGATATAGCAGAGCTGAAGGAAATGAAACAGTCAATCAGGGAACTTAAAGATGCAATGGAAAGTATCAGCAACAGGTTAGACCATGCAGAAGAAAGAATTTCAGAGGTAGAAGACAAAGTTTTTGAGATAATTCAGATAGTAAAAGAGGCAGAAAAGAAGAGAGAGAAAACAGAACGTTCACTGTCAGAATTATGGGACTTTATGAAGCGTTCCAACATACGAGTTATAGGAATTCCAGAAGGGGAAGAAGAATGCCCCAGAGCAATGGAAGCCATACTAGAGAATATTATAAATGAAAATTTCCCAAACATCACCAAAGATTCTGACACACTGCTTTCAGAGGGCTATCGGACCCCAGGTTGCCTCAACTCTAACCGAGCTTCTCCAAGACACATTGTGATGAACCTGTCCAAAGTCAAGACAAAAGAAAAGATTCTGCAAGCTGCCAGGAGTAAGCGCCAGTTGACCTACAGGGGCAAATCCATCAGAGTGACCGCAGACTTCTCTAATGAAACTTTCCAAGCAAGAAGACAATGGTCATCTACCTTTAATCTACTTAAACAGAACAATTTTCAGCCCAGAATTCTGTACCCTGCTAAGCTAAGCTTCAAAATTGATGGAGAAATCAAATCATTTACAGATATACAAACATTGAGGAAATTTGCCATAACAAGACCAGCTCTACAGGAAATACTTCAACCTGTTCTGCACACTGACCACCACAATGGATCAGCAGCAAAGTAAGAACTCAGAAATCAAAGGACAGAACCTAACCTCCACACTGATACAAAAGATAAAACTAAGCAATGGACTCTCACCAAATAAGACGAATAGAATACTACCACACTTATCAATTATCTCCATAAATGTTAATGGCTTGAATTCCCCACTGAAGAGACATAGATTGGTTGACTGGATTAAAAAACACAAGCCATCCATTTGCTGTCTGCAAGAAACACACCTGGCTTCAAAAGACAAATTAAAGCTCCGAGTCAAGGGTTGGAAGACAATTTTTCAGGCAAATGGAATTCAGAAGAAAAGAGGAGTTGCAATCTTATTTTCAGATACATGTGGATTTAAAGCAACTAAAGTCAAAAAAGACAAAGATGGTCACTTTATCTTGGTCAAGGGAAAAATACAACAAGAAGACATTTCAATTCTAAATATTTATGCACCCAATTTAAATGCTCCCAGATTCTTGAAGCAGACCTTACTCAGTCTGAGCAATATGATACCTGATAATACCATCATAACAGGGGACTTTAACACACCTCTTACAGAGCTGGACAGATCCTCTAAACAGAAATTAAACAAAGATATAAGAGATTTAAATGAGACCTTAGACCAACTATGCTTGATAGATGCATATAAAACACTCCACCCCAAAGACAAAGAATATACATTCTTCTCATCACCCCATGGAACATTCTCCAAAATTGATCATATCCTGGGACACAAAACAAATATCAACAGAATCAAAAGAATTGAAATTTTACCTTGTGTCTTCTCAGACCATAAGGCACTAAAGGTGGAACTCAACTCTAACAAAAATGCTCGACCCCACCCAAAGGCATGGAAATTAAACAATCTTCTGTTGAATAACAGATGGGTGCAGGAAGAAATAAAACAGGAAATCATTAACTTCCTTGAGCATAACAACAATGAAGACACAAGCTACCAAAACCTCTGGGATACTGCAAAAGCAGTTTTGAGAGGAAAATTCATCGCTTTAGATGCCTACATTCGAAAAACAGAAAGAGAGCACATCAACGATCTCACAAGAGATCTTATGGAATTGGAAAAAGAAGAACAATCTAAGCCTAAACTCAGTAGAAGAAAAGAAATATCCAAAATCAAATCAGAGATCAATGAAATTGAAAACAAAAGAATCATTCAGAAAATCAATGAAACAAGGAGTTGGTTTTTTGAAAAAATAAATAAAATAGATAAACCATTGGCCAGACTAACTAGAAATAGAAAAGTAAAATCTCTAGTAACCTCAATCAGAAACGATAAAGGGGAAATAACAACTGATCCCACAGAGATACAAGAGATCATCTCTGAATACTACCAGAAACTCTATGCCCAGAAATTTGACAATGTGAAGGAAATGGATCAATATTTGGAATCACACCCTCTCCCTAGACTTAGCCAGGAAGAAATAGACCTCCTGAACAGACCAATTTCAAGCACTGAGATCAAAGAAACAATAAAAAAGCTTCCAACTAAAAAATGTCCTGGTCCAGATGACTTTACTCCATAATTCTATCAAACCTTCAAGGAAGAGCTTATTCCTGTACTGCAGAAATTATTCCAAAAAACTGAGGAAGAAGGAATCTTCCCCAACACATTCTATGAAGCAAACATCACCCTGATACCAAAACCAGGAAAAGACCCAAACAAAAAGGAGAATTTCAGACCAATCTCACTCATGAACATAGACGCAAAAATTCTCAACAAAATCCTAGCCAATAGATTACAGCTTATCATCAAAAAAGTCATTCATCATGATCAAGTAGGCTTCATCCCAGGGATGCAAGACTGGTTTAACATACGCAAGTCTATAAACGTTATCCACCATATTAACAGAGGCAAAAAAAAAGATCACATGATCCTCTCTATAGATGCAGAAAAAGCATTTGATAAAATCCAGCATCCTTTTCTAATTAAAACACTGAAGAGTATAGGCATAGGTGGCACATTTCTAAAACTGATGGAAGCTATCTATGACAAACCCACAGCCAATATTTTACTGAATGGAGTAAAACTGAACGCTTTTCCTCTTAGAACTGGAACCAGACAAGGTTGTCCTCTGTCACCTTTACTATTCAACATAGTGCTGGAAGTTCTAGCCAATACAATTAGGCAAGACAAGGAAATAAAGGGAATCCAAAAGGGAGTAGAGGAGGTCAAACTCTCCCTCTTTGCTGATGACATGATCTTATACTTAGAGAACCCCAAAGACTCAACCACAAGACTCCTAGAAGTCATCAAAAAATACAGTAATGTTTCAGGATATAAAATCAATGTCCACAAGTCAGTAGCCTTTGTATACACCAATAACAGTCAAGATGAGAAGCTAATTAAGGACACAACTCCCTTCACCATAGTTTCAAAGAAAATGAAATACCTAGGAATATACCTAACGAAGGAGGTGAAGGACCTCTATAAAGAAAACTATGAACTCCTCAGAAAGGAAATAGCAGAGGATATTAACAAATGGAAGAACATACCATGCTCATGGATGGGAAGAATCAACATTGTTAAAATGTCTATACTTCCCAAAACAATCTACCTATTCAATGCCATTCCTATCAAAGTACCTACATCGTACTTTCAAGATTTGGAAAAAATGATTCTGCGTTTTGTATGGAACCGGAAAAAACCCCGTATAGCTAAGGCAGTTCTTAGTAACAAAAATAAAGCTGGGGGCATCAGCATACCAGATTTTAGTCTGTACTACAAAGCCATAGTGCTCAAGACAGCATGGTACTGGCACAAAAACAGAGACATAGACACTTGGAATCGAATTGAACACCAAGAAATGAAACTAACATCTTACAACCACCTAATCTTCGATAAACCAAACAAGAACTTACTTGGGGGAAAGACTCCCTATCAATAAATGGTGTTGGGAGAACTGGATGTCTACATGTAAAAGACTGAAACTGGACCCACACCTTTCTCCACTCACAAAAATTGACTCAAGATGGATAAAGGACTTAAATTTAAGGCATGAAACAATAAAAATCCTCAAAGAAAGCATAGGAAAAACACTGGAAGATATTGGCCTGGGGGAAGACTTCATGAAGAAGACTGCCATGGCAATTGCAACAACAACAAAAATAAACAAATGGGACTTCATGAAACTGAAAAGCTTCTGTACAGCTAAGGACACAATAACCAAAGCAAAGAGACAACCCACACAATGGGAAAGGATATTTGCATATTTTCAATCAGACAAAAGCTTGATAACTAGGATCTATAGAGAACTCAAATTAATCCACATGAAAAAAGCCAACAATCCCGTATATCAATGGGCAAGAGACATGAATAGAACTTTCTCTAAAGACGACAGACGAATGGCTAACAAACACATGAAAAAATGTTCATCATCTCTATATATTAGAGAAATGCAAATCAAAACAACCCTGAGATATCATCTAACCCCAGTGAGAATGGCCCACATCACAAAATCTCAAAACTGCAGATGCTGGCGTGGATGTGGAGAGAAGGGAACACTTTTACACTGCTGGTGGGACTGCAAACTAGTACAACCTTTCTGGAAGGAAGTATGGAGAAACCTCAAAGCACTCAACCTAGACCTCCCATTCGATCCTGCCATCCCATTACTGGGCATCTACCCAGAAGGAAAAAAATCCTTTTATCATAAGGACACTTGTACTAGACTGTTTATTGCAGCTCAATTTACAATCGCCAAAATGTGGAAACAGCCTAAATGCCCACCAACCCAGGAATGGATTAACAAGCTGTGGTATATGTATACCATGGAATACTATTCAGCCATTAAAAAAAATGGAGACTTTACATCCTTTGTATTAACCTGGATGGAAGTGGAAGACATTATTCTTAGTAAAGCATCACAAGAATGGAGAAGCATGAATCCTATGTACTCAATTTTGATATGAGGACAATTAATGACAATTAAGGTTATGGGGGGGGAAGCAGAAAGAGGGATGGAGGGAGGGGGGTGCGGCCTTGGTGTGTGTCACACTTTATGGGGGCAGGACATGATTGCAAGAGGGACTTTGCCTAACAATTGCAATCAGTGTAACTGGCTTATTGTACCCTGAATGAATCCCCAACAATAAAAAAAAAAAATAAAATAAAATAAAAAAGAATGTAATTCATTGATAAGGCAGTATAATTTAAACTATATTTTGACTTGCAGAGAAAGAAAAAGGAGAAACTTCAGGCAGTGTAAGTAGTACATTTTAAATTATATGAGATGAAATTATATGTTCTGAAAATAATTCAAATTAAGTATAATTGTAAGTGAGTAAGCTGGCAAGGTAGTTTGAAGTCACTGGGTAGATGGGGAGCTTGGGAGGTTTCTGAGCAGAAGAGCAACAGCACTAAGTATCACTTGGCAAAATAAATCTGAAAAAATATACATGGTAAATAAATGGTAAAATAAATTTATTAGATAATTGCATTATTTGTGGCAAGAACTAGAAAGAGCCTGAACTAAAGAGTTCACAATGAGAAGAGAAATGAGGGCACATATGAAAATGTATAACCCAGGGAGAATTTTTCAGATTTAGTAACCAACTGGAAATAGTGAGGGAAAAGAGGAGAGGAAAAATTAAGATCATTTCATTTTTCACATCTGATTTAGGTAGAGAATTTTGTCATTATCAGAAACATTGAAGTAAGAAAATGAGACGACCTTGAAGAGAAAAACAAGATGTCACATTTACAATGCCAGCAGGACATAAAAATGAAGGACACAAAATTGGGAAAACACATAGTCTGGTAGGAAGGTTTTAGAGACCCAGATTTAGTAATTACATTTAAAGAATTAATCATATACACTACCATATTATCCAGCAACCTCACTTCTGGGTATATATCCAAAAGAAAGGAAAGGAGCATATTGAAGAGACTTGTGAACTCTGTTTATCGCAGCACTATTCACAATGGCCAAGACATAGAAGCAGTCTAAGTGTCCATGAGTGAATGAATGGATAAGACCATGCAGTATATATACACAATGCTACATACTCCACCACGAAATTAATGAAATTCTATTATTTGTAACAACATGGATGAAACGAGAAGACATTATGTTAAGTGGAATAAGCCAAGAACACAAGGAGAAATGTCACCTGTTATATGGAAGCTAAGTATTGTATCTCACAAAAGGAGTGAAAAAACTAATGGCTACAAGAGGCTGGGAAAGGTAGTGGGGAGAGATGGATAAGGAAGGGTTGTCAATGGGTGCAAAATACAGTTTGATACAAGGGATAAGATCTAGTGTTTGGTACAACAATACAATATAGCAACTATAATTAACAATAATTTATTATATTTTAAAACTACTAGGAGAGTGGATTTGAAAGTTTTTTTTTTTGAGACCGAGTCTCACTTTATCATCACAGCAACCTCCAACTCCTGGGTTTAGGCAATTGTCTTGCCTCAGCCTCCTGAGTAGCTGGGACTACAGACACCTGCCACAACGCCTGGCTATTTTTTTGTTGCAGCTTGGCCAGGGCTGGGTTTGAACCTGCCACCCCTGGTATACGGGACAGGCATCCTACTCACTGAGCCACAGGCGCTGCCCTTGAAAGTTTTTTTAACACAAAATAATGATAAAGATTGAGGGATAAATATTCCAGTTACCCAGATTTGATCACTGTATACTGTATGCTTGTACCAAAATACCACATGTGCTCCATAAATGTGTGAAGTTGTTATATATACATAAACTGTTTTTTAAAGAGAAGTAATAATTCCTTAGAAGTAATGAAATGTTAAAGGATGAGAGGGGATGCGGAGAAAAGGGAACAAATAAAAGCTTGGGAATGTTTTTGTTTAGGGAGAAAATGGAACTGGGGCCTCTGTAAAGGAGGAGGAATCAGAGATGGGAAGAAATTCAGATTATTTGTGTCACAAAACCCAGTGTGAAGATAGTTTTAAGATGATGGTTAAAAACAGGAACATTAAGGGCAGAATTTACATTATAAGTTGGTGCCAAATGGAGAGGGTGAGAAAATTGTCACTGAAAGGAAAGGGAACCTAAATTATGTGCTATGAAAGTTTGTAAAGGCAATGTTTTAAAACTGTCTTAGACACATCATTGTACCAATAAAGATGAATGAGTAGAGAAGGAGGGACCATTTAAAAGAAGAAAAAAAATGTAAAATAGCTGTTCAAGACCTAGAAAGATGATATAGGAAATAACAATGGGGGCAAGGCATTATCCTTGAAAGGAGTTACTTCTGATACAAGACGAAAGAAGCTGATCAGAGAAAAAAACAAATATATTAGATGGGGAGAAGATGAGTGAAATCATTTTGTGGGTTCTTGATCTTGAGAATAAGGAGGAAGCCAGAAAGCCACATAGTACGTAGTGATGTTGAGAGGCTGGGTGTCTCCTGTGTGTGCGAAATACACATGGTGATAAACTTCTGTTTATTTTTCTCTTGTTGCTATGGGTTCTCGTTACTGGGATCCATTCCAGCTAAGAACAAGCAGGGATTGTTCTTCCCTTACACTTCCATTTCTCTATTTCAGAATCTTTGTTCATTGTTGTGGGATTGATTTTTCTTCCATACATGTCTCCCATGTTTATTATGAAACAGTAACAAAGCTTTTCAGAAGCTGATACTTCTGAATTTAAGAAATCTAAGACAAAAGCATTGCAAGTCCCAGTTGTGTGGAAGGCTAAGGAGGGAGGATCACTTGAGCCCAGGGGTTGGAGATTGCAATGAACTATGATCGTGCCACTGCATGCTAAACTGGGTGACATAGTGAGATCCCATCTCAAAAACAAATGAGAAATTAAAGAAAGGAGGGAGTGAAGGAAAAGCAAGGCAAGGCAAAAGAGATCCAAGATAAAAGTTAAAGTGAGGAAAGAAAGCTTTACAGCCCTGATCAGTGTGGAAGTATGATGGAGAAACTGAGAGTTCCTGCCTTAGTAAAAGCGTGGATAAGCCCCTACCATCCCAAAGAAAATACTGTAGCACACACAGAGAGTAGGCTAATTTCTGGCAACAATGCAGGTGAGTGTTTTTATCCTAATCAAAAATGGTGTTTCCCAAACTTTGCCAGCCCTTAGAATCATGTGGGAAGCTTTTAAAACTCCCAATGCCCAGGTCTCATCTCATACTAAGAAAACTTGGGAACAACTATTTTGAAATAAGACTTAAAGAAAGACTGACTACATCTTAGTCTTTTGACTAAACTCCATATATTAACAGTTTCTACTTAAGCTGACTTTTTAGTTTGCCTACCCCAAGCCAAGGAGAAAACAGTCTTTGTACGTGTGTATGTCTTTGTACAAGACTAAATTTATTGAAGGTCCTTATAGAGCAACATCCAGACTCCAGATGCAGCTGCCAGGAGACCCTGTTGTGCCGTGAGGACTGGCTGGGGCATGGCAGGTGGCTCTGGCTTCCCACCCTTCTGTTCTGAGATAGGGGAGTGGCCAGTATCTCATCTTTGGGTTCCAGGATGCTCACAAGGTCAGACGAGGGTTTCTTAGAAAACAGTTTTCACTTCTGTGACTCCTGTCCTGGGACTGAGGGCTCAGGAGCAGGCTCATTGTAGGGAGGTGGCTTCAAGGTTTCTGCATAGAGAAGCCCAAATCCAGCCAGCTGCTTTTGCTTCTCCTTTCTTCATTTGCATAGACTTTAATTACTAACTTGAACAAATTGTCCTAAATAAGAATGTTTCCTACATGATTTTTTTCCTACTCTAATTATCTGCTTTGGTCTCTCTTGTAATTTCTGCAAATTTGACCAAAGTCCAGGGCCAGGCTTGCTGAGCGGTTTCCTCCCCTTGGTCTCATTCAGTTAGGAAAACGTTACCAACGGCAGCCACTTCTACCCTTTGCCATTTGCTCACAGTAGCTACTTTTTCAGTGCTTCATTTGCATGGAATTATTTTGCTTACTAACCTCTGCCACAGGTCAGTAAGTCTCTATGAACAGTTTAAATGTCCTAAATGGAAAAAACAACTGTTGTCTCCTGGTGGCATTAAGAAGGTAATGGTAAAATTCTTCACAAATATTTCCTGTTGAAAAGTTCTTGCGCATTTTTGGTTAGTCAACGCATTTTAGAGTTTTCATTAGACTGTAAAACATCATGCATTTACATACGCATTTCTAAATATTAGGTTATTAAGTATTAAATGTCTGATTTTCTATACCATCATGTCTTTTATTAAACTGTATTTCTGTGATGTTTCTTGCCTCGGTTATATGTCAATGTCAAAGCAAAATACTAACTTGCAATCTGATAATAATTTGATATTATCCAAAGTTGATTTACCATTTCCTACATATTAATAATTATGTCTAATAGTTTTAAATCTTTATGCTATATATGGTGCAATAATCTAAACATACTCCCATTTCAGTTATAATTAGTTCATCAGAAAGAGTGTTATTAGAATTACCTTGTCATCCACATCTCTAATTACTTATAGGAAGGATTTGAATAAAAAACATCAATGTCAAGAGACAAATATTGAAGAGGATGTGAAACAGAGGAAGGAAGGGAGTGACACTGAAAACACTGCTGTAGAGAAGCCTCTATAATTGAAAATCAAACTTTTCTCCAGATTTCGTAGTAGAGAAATTATAACAGAAATGATATTAAATTCCAATTATCTCGCTATATACTAAAATAAAGCATGCCAGCTCACGAACAAGGCCAACATTTTTGCCAATTCCTATGTCTAAGAGAGATGTCATGGTCTTCATATAAAGAAGGTGCTTTTTATCATGGTTTTACAGATGTAGAAGCCATTCACATAGCATGCTTATTTAGCCATTCCTAATATTGATCCTTAATGAATGTCAAGAAGAAAAGGTTAACTCCCAATTATGAAAAAAATCACAATTGTGTCATAGATGGTAAAGCAACTTATCCCAGGTATATAGCCCTCTCGTATTTTGACACTGTGTTGTTATAAAATTCAGGGAGCAATCCATCATAAAGAAAAGCCTTTAAACACGTTTTATAGGCTATTCTTTTATTTATTTCTTTCTTTTTGAGACAGAGTCTCACTATGTCACGCATGGTAGAGTGCTGTGGTGTCACAGCTCACAGCAACCTCAAACTCTTGGGCGTAGCAATTCTCTTGCCTCAGCCTCCCAAGTAGCTGGCACTACAGGTGCCCACCACAACGTCCAGCTATTTTCTTTGTTGCAGTTGTCATTGTTGTTTTAGCTGGCCCCGGTGGGTTTGAACTGCCAGCCCCGGTGTAGGTAGCCAGTACACTACCCACTGAACTATGGGCACCACCCGCTGTTCTTTCATTTATTTATTTATTTTCTTTATTACTTTTGCTGTGATGTAACTGTAACCAGATTTATGTCTCTTGGAGCACGCACACACATAAATGAATCCTTCCAATAGTACAGTGGCCCTATTAATACCCCAAGACAAGATGAATATAATACGTAACAATAGAAATAACAATTTCATTATGACAAGCTTCTTTGTTGTAGGAGTTAGCAAATAATGCAATGAGCAACTAAGGGAAGAAGGGGAGGATTGAATTTTCAGAACAGCTCACTCAAATATAGTTTGGTATGGATTTGAGTGTTAAAGACACAACCAAGTCTTCTCCTTCCTGGGTAGACTTATTATAATTTATCTTTTAGTGTCTATGATGAAGGATGATCAGACTATTTATTATCTAAACTGAAATTTTGGAGAGTAAAAAGGGACTTTTATTAATTATGATGCCAGAAAACCAGATATCAATTGGGATTTTCTTGTGCAAAATGAACACAGATTGTGAACCCAGAAAAATTATTTTGCTTTCAATTAATCAGGTATTTAAATAAGCGTTTTTATATCTACAGGTTCTTTGTGAGGTGTTTAATTTACAGACTGTTTAATTAGAGCTCTGTTGCAAAATTCTGGGCAGAAAAGAGTATTCACACTTTCAGCTTTATATGCCCAGAATGCCCTGTCATGGATTATTTTTATCCTTCAGTACACAGTGGGATTATCATCTTCCTGTACAAGCCTTTTCTGCTCACTCAGCCCAAAGTATCCCTACAATTTGATTTCCAAAGTAAATAAGAAACTCTTCTTTCAAAGAAATAAACAGGAAGATGTAGAACAATGATATAGTTAGAAAAATACTATTCCAAAACCATCACAGTAATAATTGATTCATGCAGTATCATCAATGAAAGCTAAAACCTTTTAATGAGAATTGGTTAGGAATGAGATAGTTGGATAGTTTTGAAGGTTCTTTTGACAAAATATTTCAACATTACAAAAGGAAAAAATTACTGAAGTTAACAAAATTGGGGCATCATTCCTTTCACAAGTGATCAAAGATAATATATCATCAAAAAATGGAAAAAATTATTGTTGTGATGCTGAGAAAGACACAGCATCATTTATGATGATTTTAATTTTAAAATTTACTTTTAAAATTTATTTAAAATGCATGATATATATCTAACAATTAGGAAACGAAAACTCAAATTCAAAAGTATTTCTTCAAAAATATCAATGTCATAAAAACCAAAGAAAACTAAGAAGAATTTAAGATTAAAACTTCCTAAGGATACAATAAAATTAAATGCAATGAAGATCTTGGGTTGAAAAAAAGAAATTTCTGTAAAGAACGTTATTGTGACAATTAGTAAAATTGGCATATAGATTGTAATATAGTATCCATCATAAAATTTCTGACTTTTTTTTTTTTTTTTTTTTGTAGAGACAGAGTCTCACTTTATTCCCCTTGGTAGAGTGCTGTGGCATCACAGCTCACAGCAACCTCCAGCTCCTGGGCTTAAGCGATTCTCTTGCCTCAGCCTCCCGAGTAGCTGGGACTACAGGTGCCCGCCACAGCACCCGGCTATTTTTTTGTTGCAGTTTGGCCGGGGCTGGGTTTGAACCCGCCACCCTCGGCATATGAGGCCGGCGCCCTACTCACTGAGCCAATTTCTGACTTTTAATGTTATAGTTCCATTAAGAGAATATAATTTTGTTTTTTTTTTAGAGACAGAGTTTCACTATGTCACCCTTTGCTAGAGCGCTATGGCGTCATAGCTCACAGCAACCTCCAACTCCTGGGCTTAGGCAATTCTCTTGCTTCAGCCTCCTGAGTAGCTGGGACTACAGGCGTCTGCCACAATGCTCACTATTTTTTGTTGCAGTTTGTGCAGGGCTGGGTTCAAACCTGCCACTCTTGGTATATGGGGCCAGCACTCTACTCACTGAGCCACAGGTGCCGCCCAAGAGAATATACTTTTTTAATAGGGTTACATGCTAAAGTACTTAATAGTGACGGATTATGATCTCTTACTCTTAAAGTCTTATGAACTTACTTTTGATGGTTCATAAATACTAGTAAGAAAAATATTTTTGCTCAGGTTGCCATAACAAAATACCATAGACTGGGTAGCCTAAGCAGTAGAAATTTAATTCTGGAGGCTGGAAATCTGAGATTATGATGTTAGTATGGTCAGACTTTGGTAAGGAATTTCTCTCTGGATTGCAGAGGGCCAACTTCTTACTGTGTTCTCATATGGCAGAGCAAGAGCTCTGATGTGTCTTTCTCTTCTTACAAGGGCATGAATCCCATCATGAGGGCCTCATCCTCGTGACTTCATCTAAATCTAATTATTTCACAAAGATCCCATCCCATGACATTCATTGAGGATTAAGGCTTCAAGATATGAATTGGGGAGAGCACACAATTAAGTCCATAACAAAGAACTATAATATTTAACTTTTATATATGTCTGTGTGCATATATACGTGTGTGTATATATATAGATTTATGAGAGAAGGGGAGGAGAGGAAAAGAGAAGAGAGGAGAAGATGACTGAACAATGTGGCAAAATACCAAAAATGAGGGAACATAGTTGAAGGGTTTATGAACATTTATTGTAATGTTCTTTTAACTTCTCCGAATGGGTACATTTGTCTAAATAAAAAGTTTAATAAAAAAAAATAGCTGCCTCTCATAGTATTATTGTTTCTCATAGTGCTCTGTCCGTTTCCTGCAGTACCTACTACAACTTGAAGTTTATTTGCTTGTTTGTCGCCCATTGTCCATCCCCTAACACTGAGACATGAGATTTGGTCTGTTTGACTTATTTTTCTACTACATCATTTTGTATGCATGTTAGTGCTTATGCTGTATTTGTTGAATGAATACATGAAGGAGCTTCTTCTGAACATTAAAAATCAATACATTAAAGCAACACTTAGTGGTATGGACCTTACAGGAACCTGGTATGGATCCCCTTTGCCATCTTAGTGAAGAGACCTGTATCTCCAAGTGTCAGACAAGCCAGTTGTGTTACTGTTAATTTCTCGCAGTCTGCCACCAAATACATGTAATTAACAGACATGACTTGTGTGAAGTCACTGCTGGTTCATCACACATGTCCTGTTTACTGAAGAGACCTTTCTCATCTTCTCTAACTATCCAGAAAATGTTACCGGCTAAGTGCCAGCAGAAGTGTCTTTCACCCCTTTCTACTATTTGGTACAGTGATCACTCAGATTTCTTTTGTTAATTATTGAATCACTTATTTAGATATTCATGTAATTTAAACTAATTTATATTCTTATAAATTATTCTTGCATTATTATAATCTTATAACCAACAAATTATTTTGTATTATACAAGATAAATTATTTTATAGTACACACGTCTTATACAAATTATAAATTATCTTGTGTTATTATTTATGCTTATTTCTTCTCCTTAACTGTACTTTAAATTTTTTGTGTGCAGGAAGTAGTTATATGCCATTTTATATTGCAAGTAATATTGTTTTAGTCTGTTAGTGCTGCTATAACAAAACACCCTGGGACTAGGAAATCTACAACAAGCAAACATTTAATTCTCATTGTTCTAGATGCTGCGAATTCAAAGATTAAGGTGCCACAATATCCTGTGAATGGAGAGGGCTCTTCTCTGCTTCCAAGATGGCAGTTGCTGCTTTATCATGCAAGGAAATTAATATATGTCTTCATATGCCCAAAGGGACTGGAGGGTAAAAAGAGCCTAGCTAATTCCTTCTGACTCTTTCATAAGGCACTAATCCCCTCTCTGAAACCTCCATCTAATCAGCTATTAAAGGCAACACCTATAAATATTGCTGCATTGAGGATTAAAATGTAACATAAATTTTGAAGGAGACACAAATATTCAAACCATAGCAAACACCCTGCTCATTGTTGTCATATAGAAAGTTCTTGCCTTTGTTGAATAAAATTTGTCAGAGTCTGTATCTGTATACCAGACATCATGAGATTGGCCCATACTTGTCATAACTTTATAGATTAGTATGCCTTTTTTTTTTTTTTTGTATTCTTTCTTTGTGGCAGTTAAATATAAAATCAGAATATGTGTTGGGAACTCGTATTGGTAATAACAGAAGAAAGATTTGGGTCTGTAACTTGGTAATGGGAAGGACAAGCAGAGTTTTACGATTTGTTAGACTTTTAATAATTGAGAAAAAGAAATTTGACTTTTACCAAGTCTTTACCAATCTATTTATTTTTATGTTGGGGTGGGAACTATGACAATGCCATCATTATCTTTCTATTGTGTTTTGGTAATTTGCTATATATACAATGTATTTTAGTAATACGTGTCTATCCATAGCTTTTTGTGTTTTTAAATGTTCTATTGCAGTATGAAATGAGACTACCAAAATTGGAAAGATCGCTGAGTGTATGGTTCAAAAATTAAGAATTCTTAATATTATTTTTTATACCCTCCTTCTAAATGATTTATATTCCCATTTACATTGCCTCATAATGTTTGAGGCCATTTTAGTTTTTTCAAGATTAAAATAGATATTGGGGATTATGTATTTAAGACTGTGCGGGTGTGTGTATCTATATGTACGTTCTGACCTGTATCTTGTTGATCATGTACTCCATGGTTTCTAACACAGGGACCACTGTCTATCGTGGTTGCAAATTGGAAAAAAAACTCAAATGTCCATCAACACATAATTAGAAAAAACTAATTGTAATATATCTATAAAACTGAATACTACACGTTATAAAAGGAAATGTGCTAGTGATGCACACAGCAATGTGAAGGAACCACAAAAACATTTTGCTGAGCACAAACGTGATGTGAAGGAACGCTTACGCTAAAATGCCATTCCCATGACATTCCATAAAACTGGAAGCTAACCAAGGTGACAAAAGGCGCATCAGTGATTCTTAGTCTAGAGGTGGGTGTGAGGGCTGCAAGGAGAGGGGCAGATGGACAGTGATGGTAGGATACAGCCTTCGGACGATGAACACAGTCTACGTTGTAGTGTGTACATTATCCTAGGGGCATGTAACTGTACATTTGAAAAGGGCACATTTAATCTCATGTAAATTACATTATTAAAGTTGATTTTAAAAACAGTAAATGTAGTTGCAACAGGAGAAAGAAGGGCAAACTTTACTGCATCCACCCAGTCTATATGGCAACCAGAGTGATCTTTAAAAAAGATCCACAGGGAACCATGGAATTACTGCTGTCTTTCCACAAACATATCTGTGCTTGGTGCATTGCCTAAGCACCAAATATGTATATTTTTTATATATAGTTTTTCATTGGTAATGATAAATATGATATTATGATTAATAAGATACATGGTACTTAATTCATAGCACCCTTTTGCTGTGTATTTCTCAGCAAATATTTAACTTTCAACTATGAAAAAATTCTTAGACTATAGGAATCTAAGAAAATTTAAAATGATAAAAAAAGTTCTCATACTTTTGTCTCTGAAAAAGGATAATATGTAGTTAATTTGGAGTAAGATATTATTTCTTCTTTATAAGGAGAGAAAGAAAAGTCTGAAGAAAATGTTACATTTCTAAAACTGTTAACATTTTACAACATTTATTTTATAGCATTCTAACATTTAAATATGTTTTTTAAAAATGATGTAAGAATTTAAAAAATTAGGTCTTCCTGCTTGACAAAATGGGCACTTTTATTCCTTTCTATACCAGCACTTGTTAAACTGTGGTCTGGAGTTCCTGAGGATCTTTTAAAGAGTTACAGGAAGTCAGAACTAATTTTATGACAACACTAAAACACAATTCGCCTCTCTTTTCTCATGTGTTTCTAGAGATTCCATCACTGTGATATTGCAGCAGATTAAATGCAAAAGCAGATATAAGGATCCAGTTATCTTCTATAAAGCCAATAATTAAAGAGATTTATACAAATATATAACAATATCATTTTTAACTATTTTTTGTTTTAGAAAATGTAGTTATTTTCATAAATACACTGTTTTATTAACATATAGATTTGTTATTATTTTAGAGACATTAATAGACAATGTTTTTAAATTTTCTCAGTGATAATTTCTAATACAGAAAATATATACATATACACATGCATGTGCACGTGTGCACACACACACACACATACACAGGGTGGCCATAAAGTTCCTGTGAAATTGTACACAAACTTTATGGCTGCCATGTATATAAAATATACATAAACAAAGATTTTGAGAGTTCTCAGTAACTTTTAAAAGTGTAAAAGGGCTATGGGACCAAAAAGCTCTACAATTGCTGTTTTGACAGATGCAAATATATTCTCTACTATACCTCTAGAATGAGTACTTATTTGGTAATTCCAGCCTACAAGCCTAATTTTCAAAGTTTCAAAAGTAAAGAACTCTACAGTGTTCTTAGTTTTCACATCTCAAAGTCCAATATGGTAATTCATTTGGTAACATAAGAAAGTAAAAGCTCAATAGCGATGTTCATCCTCTTTCTGTTTCTGGAGAAGTAACTCAGGAAGCAATCAAGATGAGATTTTTAGCTATCAGTTTCAAATTTCGCCACATTTAACTGTCTATAAGAAGGAAGTATTTTTTGACTAGTGATTTCCTTGATTCCAACTTTATAGAGACTCATACATTTAGCTCTTGAGCTAATAATAGCTTAATATAGGATTTTATGATTACAGCTTATTACTGATTAGATGTCCTCTTGGCATCAATTTCCATTTATTCTGTTGTTCATTAATGTCATATATTACTTCAAATCAACCTAAGGACTGAAAACAGACTGGATTAAATGGGTTGGGTTTGCCATATTTATGTGCGGCTTGCTGCCCACTAGCCACAAAGACTGCCACTCTCCACAAGAGAATAAGCGTGTGCTTCCCAGGTGCAGCCAAGGGAAATGAGCTTTCAGAAGTGTCTCTGCTGTTAGTCTGCTGAACAAAGAAAGGAAGCATCTTAGCTTTATATTAGTAGCCAGTAGGCAAACTAATACATGCACTCACAAGACAGAAACTCAATTAAATTCAAGTTGGGGGAGGAGGGAGATAAAAGAGGGGAGAGAGAGGGGGATCGGTGTGCTCCCACGTAATGGGTACAATGTAAGGGTATATGGCACACCTTCTGGGGAGGGGCACAGCTACAAGAGGGACCTTATCTAACTAACACAAACATTGTAACCTAATCATTCATACCTGCGTATTAATCTGAAATAAAATTGTTTTTTATTTTTAAGGATATCTCTAATAATGCTCATTCCAGAACATGATTAGGAAACACAGGAAGATGTGCAGATCTGATACATTTTAGGTTTAGGTGAAGATAGCTAAACACATGTGTGGGAAAGGGATTCTGTTAAAAGACATGTTAAAGCCATTATAGTAGCTTGGATTACAGATACAGACACTGCAGAGAAATACAAGGAGGTCAAGGGCAGACTGTAGACAACACTATTACTTAAGGCATGACAGGCAGAGGGAGAGTTGTGTGCTTACTAACTTACTGTGAACTCCTTTTGGAGCAGGGGCAAGAGCAATTTCTGGTATATCTTGAATATTGCATGAACTAGTGAAGCCATCAGATAAAAACAGAATAAAGAGCATACAGCTCTATAGTAGTAAAAAGAAGAGTTTTCAAAAGCTATTGTTCATTGATGATAATAAATTTTCCAAACTGAACACTACTAAAAATATTTTAGGATATGCTTCTAAAAGTTTATTTGTGGCTGAAGCAAAAAGTTTTTAATGGAGTAGTGTGGAGTTTGATGAGAACCAAGAGAGCTGTTGGTGTCCTGCCCCAGGAGCAGGGTCTGCTAAGACCTGTGGAAACTGGCGGCAACCAACTGAAGAAATATAGAGTTAGAAGCAGTGGTAAAGAAAGAAACAAGAAACATAGAATAGAATTGAAGGTGGGAGCTCAGGGGGTCCACTGCCTGTTTGTGGGCTTCTGGCAAAGGCTCTGAGTGTTTGCTGCACTCTGCTTATATTGAAGTCTATTTACCCAGAGGGTAAGATGAGGGAGGGAACAAAGACACCAGCAGTTTCTCTGAGTGAGCCTATCAGCTCCTATTGTTATAATTATTAACTTTAAGGGTAGCCTTGAGAAATCTGACATCTGAGCCTTGTATTGGGAGAGCCTCCTACTTGAAATCACACACACAGATTTCTAGGGAGGTGTTAAACTCTGCTAGTTCCCTGTGGAGCAAAATACCATTCGTTAATCTCCTCTGAGGAATTGGTGGGAGAGAGGAATTTTCCTTTCATCACCACCACAGAAGCTCTTCCTCTGTGATAAGGGATATAAGCTCTCTGCCCATTTCTCAGGGCTTGAGCTACTCCCTTGATCTCTGCCCCAGGCAAATGCAAATCTCCACAATGGGTATCTGGTTTGCCTATTTACTAGGCAGGAAACAACCCAGTTAATGTATCTTTCTAGGTCTTTACCATAGTCTCTTCTATGGCCATTTTTCCTCAGAGTGGTCATAGACCCAGCTGGGGTATTTGTAAGCTGTATCCCCAACAGGCTAGAATTTCAGAAAAGGCAAGAAGCTTGCTAGCAATGGCTAGCTTAAATGCAAATTAGCTGACTTTTATTTGTTCTGATTCACTCAGCTAACTTTTTAATTTTCCTCTTTTTCTGGGGTGCGTTCCTTTGCCAAGAATGGGGCCTTTAGTCCCCATTCTCCCTGCAAGAGTAGTAAAAGAAAGTTGACTACAAGGAAAATATGTGATTATATGCTGAATATACTTTGTTTTTTCCAAGAATTTTGGTGGGGAGTGTGGACAGAGGCCACAACAGCTGGGAACCTGTGACCTTGGGGCCACTTGTTGCCTTCTGATCTATTTGTCTGGACTTTTGACTGAATCCCTATTTTATAGGACAAATCCTTTTAATAAAGAAATTTGTTCAGTGAACATTGATTCAGTTGAGGGACCACACTTGGGGATCTGGACGAGCACATGTGGCCTTGAGGCTTCAGGTTCTCACCCCTGGAAGGTAATTCTTAGACACTTTGATTTCTCTAATTTTCAGGGTGAAATATATAAAACCTTTTTCAGTTAAGTTAAAAATTAGGAATACTTCAGAAAAGAAAATGAAATGACATAATGTACACAAAATATTTCTAAAACTCTATCATTGCAACCTCACGCAACTAAAATTTTAAAATGTGAATTTAATAATTTATAGATGCTATAACCCCTTCTATAATTAGTAAGTTATGTTTTCCCAGTTTTCTGTTCTGTGAATCACTCATATATACAACTCATGCTAAATTACGGCAGTTTGAGGGGGTAATTAGATTCCATTCTTAGCCACACAGACCTAATCTGTGTCATCACTGTTCCTTTGTGAGGTTTACTACAATTGTTTCCATTAATAACTAAGGAAATAGATACTAGCTCTCCTCTGCTGTGGCTCATGTGTGTGTGTGTGTGTTTGTCTGTTTCATCTCTTTGGAGTCTTCCAAGAGTTTGAAGTAGAAGGATAAAATAGCTAGCATATTTATTTGTATTTTTGACTGTAAATATTTTTCACAATTTTGGGAGTTTTATGAGGGGAAGAAGGGGTAAAGAGAAAATATCAAAAACAAAAGAAAGAGTTGCACAGTTTATTTTACACACTGCTGTGGTTCGGCAGTACCACAGAGCATTGAGGATGTCCAATCAACATGTACATCATTGGTTTATTAGACACTAAATAGAGTTAATTACAAGAGGACTTAATGGACCAAGATGTACTTTTCTGTCCTAAATTGCACAGAAAATGCATGCATTCCCTTCTTGTGATTTTTAAATGCTTTGATGTCACCAAGGATATCTTTAGTTGTACAGGGAAAACTCTTGACTCATAAATTATTCATTCTTTTTATAATCAATTGGGATCATTTCTTGTCTCAAGCATTCATTGCTTAGCACACAGTTTTGAGTAGAAGACTGAAGTCATATAGGTAACATAGAAAAAATGCATTTTTGGATAAAATATCTATTTTTGAAAATATGGGCTGTCTCTACATTGTCTATTCTGATCTTGCAATTTTAAAGACAGTTTTTGTACTTATATTCAAAATTCATATTTATCTCTATCATGGGTATCATGTTCATTTATGTCAGCCTATGAACATTTTCTTTCCCTTTTCTTTTTTATATCTTAATTCCATCATTTATCATGTGAGCTGTTTGAATCAGCCTTGGTACATCACTAACTTCAGTAGGTCACATTGTCCTTAACTTAAATGAAGCACGAAATGTGGAGGAAGAGAGGGTTCAGGGCAACTTGCCCAGCCAGGGACAGGCTAACAGCTGGGAGAAGCTCCTGGCTGCAGGGAAAGTGTAACAGAGAGGCCCCTCGGGGTCACCTTCTGAGATGGGCTTTTATGATCTTGGCTTCAAGAGAAATCCCTGACCTATACAAGTCTCAGGGCTAACATAGGGAGCTGCTTAGAGATTGCACAAGACACTTAGCAAGAAAGGGAAGCCAGGCAGAATCCCAGGTATTCAAGGCTACAGTAGCTTTGGCTAGGTGCCATTCTGAGAACCTGGGTATCAGGGACGTGTGGGACCAGCTCCCAAATATGCAGCTCCTAGGAGGGATGGAGGAGTCCAGGTGTTCCCATGCCCCCCTAGGAAGGTCCCCACTGTTGCCTGCTGTTGAGACCAAGACATGAGCAGATGGCATTTTCCAGTTTGCTCACCCACACTGCCTACCTGGGTGGGGCTCTAGCCTTTATGGTCACAGGTACAAGGTAACAATTTGAGAAATGCACACTGGGTTATACCTCACCCCTGGGCTGAGTTTGGGCTGACATGGCTGCAGCCCCCACCTGGCTGGAGAAGGGCAGAGGACCCAGGCCTTTTAGCACACATCTGGGACAGTGCCCACCATCCTGCAGCCAGCTGCTATGGGACCGAGTCTCAGGTGAAATCTGCTCCCCATAGTTTCCTGCCACTGTAGCCTACCTGAGAAAGGCCCACTCTCTTTGGTCACATGCTCAATGTCACATTTCAGGAGTTTGAATCCAGGCAGTGCCCCAGCCTTGGGCTGAATTCGGGCAGACACAGCTGCAGCCCCATCCAGCTGAGGAGGGACAGGGGAGCCCATACTCTATTCTATACACATCTAGGACAATTACCACCACCCTGCTATGGGCCACTGTGGGACCCAGTTGTGAGTGGACAAATCCCTCCACCCCATTCCTATAGCATCTTATCTATGCTGTTTGCCTGGAAGTGGCCCTGCCCACTCTGGCCACAGACCAAAGGTGCCAGTCTGGGAACATAAAGCTGGGTAGTCACCCACCCTCAGGCTGGGTCCAGGCAGACAGCTGTAGCACCACTCAGCTGAGGCGAGATCACTGATCCTGGATCAATGATCTCAGCTAGATCTTCTGGAAAACTTGCTGTAGCTTCTCCATTAGCACATGCTGCTTTTCCTTGTAATTTTATGTTATGGAGATGGCTCTTTTCTTAAACCTTACGAACCAACCTCTGCTAGCTTCAGACTTTTCTTATGGGGCTTTCATGACTCTCTTGGCCCTTATAGAATTGAAGAGAGTTGAGGTATTGCTCTGAATCGGGCGTTAGCTAAGGAAATGCTGTGGCTTACTTGATCTTCTACCTAAACTACTAAAACCTTCTTTGTATCATAAATATGGTTATTTTGCTTTATTATCCATGTGTGCTGAGGAGCAGCACTTTTAATTTCCTTCATGAACTTTTCCTTTGCATTCACAACCGTTTGGCGCAAGAGGCTTAGTTCTCAACCCTCTCTGCTTTTGATATGCCTTCTTCACTAAATTATTGCTGGCCTTTGATTTAAAGAGAGAAAGATGTTTTGGGGTTTTTTTTGAAATATATATTCTTACGGACTGCCTAAATTGAGTTAATTAGCATGTAACTTCACATACATTTTATTGTAGTAAAAATACTTAAAATACTCTGTTGATGATTTTCCAGAGTACAATACATTGTGATTAAGTATAGTCATCATATTGATCTTCTGAATGTTTTTTTTCCCCATTTATTAGAAAAACTCTATCCCTTCATCAACTTCTCCCTAACCAAGTCTCTGGGTTTATTTATTTATTTATTTTTATTTCAGACTCACCTTTTACTCAGCATTCAAAACTCATGTATTCTCTTGATCTTATGGTGAATTTTCACGATTACACCTTCACCCAAGGCTAGGATAGAATAATATTTATTTCTATGAGTTTCTAGTTCTGTTTTTCTTTTCTTCTACTTTTGCTTTCAATTCTCCCTCTGTACTACATATTCTGAGGTTAGTATTAGCCCACACCAATACCAGGCATCACCCCTAGAACAGAGTCTGCTTTAGATATTCAGGGGCTCTGCTTTTCTGGAAGGAGAGTTTGGGCAAGCTTGCTGACAGAAAGAAAAACACCATCAGGAAAAGTTTGGAAACCCCTTTATTGGAAACTGCACATGCTAGAGAAGTTTGAGGGATTGACAGTAACTCCTTTTAACAAGCATAATATGAAAATATTAAAAACTTGGATAATACCTTCAGACTTAGATGTTCTGGTAGAAATATGATAGGCTTCTATTCTTTGTTTACCAATTTTATGAAGAAGCTTAAGAAGAATATGAAAGCGCCATGTAAATCATAGTTGACATTTGATCATTTTATTAAGGGAAAAAATCTGAAGAATAGCACAATGAAAAATGCCTTCAAGGAAGTTTGGAAATTCTCTCCAGGCTGAGAATTGATCTTATATTTTAGTTTCAGTCTATTGTCTGTGGATGAATTATTTTACAGGTAATCAGGTCACCTTTTTCTGCCTCACTGGTGTCCAGTGAAATTGAACATTAAACACTATTTTTTTTTTCAGACTGTACATCATTGATCCTACAGAATTTAAAAGCTCTTTTTTTTTTTTTTTGGAATATTGAGAATTGCTGTGCCATTATTTAAACAAAATTGTGTAGTGGGCTGGCATTTGTAGTGATCAGGTTTAAGTTGTTGCTACAGTCCTGCTAACCTTGAACTTTTCAAGCTAAAACTTGTCAAATTATAAAACTATGGTCACCTAAGAAGCTTGATCAGAATTTTATGCTGTGATACATTCACCATAAGAACTTTCATATTTATAATGTGTAGTCCTCACATTCTAAATATCTATTTATTCAACAGCCCATCTCTGAAGGATGCAGAGGCACCTAACGGAGTCGAAGGAGCTATTTTCTTCTCCTGTCAGAGAAGGCTCTGCCGCTGCCCATAGAAAGCAGGTGTCATAAATTATTGTGGCCAAAGACAGGGTGCTGAAGTCTAAAGCCCAGCTTGATCTCCCTGCCTTTCTACTGGTATGTTTTACAAGGTCGTACTTAACTGTCATTTCTCTTGTTATTACTCCTCTTGGTACATAACATAAATGATTATCATGTAACCATTTATAAATTAAGAGTGTATTCAAATACTAAGAGCTTCAATTTTTCTCGTGAATTCCTATAATGCAAATAATCATAATCTTGAGATCTTATAGGTGGAAGTAAGCTCAGAAGTCATCTATTTCTAACTATTTGAAACTTACTATTTTACAGATATGTAAATTTAAGCCTAAGGTTAAAAAGTAGATAAATAGTAAAAACAACACTTAAACTGTAGTCCTGAATTTTTTTACCTATGGGCTTTCCACTATTGTACATCGATCCCTTTTTAAAAATAATGAAGGTATTCCGCAGGCTCTTGTTTCCTCATTATTATTAACTTAGGAATAAAAGACTACATTTAATCACCAAAGTCTAAGGAATTTTAGCGAAACACTTTAACAGTATTTTAGTTCTACTTTTTAAAAATATAATTCATTATTGTGAAGGTATTAAAAGCACAGGCATTATAAATAATCCCTTCTGTGCATTTGCAACAATACCAGCAACTCCTTGCACACACACACTCTCACACACACACATACACACTCTTACACACACACACACACACCTTTCAGGAATGCCATGTCTTACATAAAGATTGAGTCCTTCAATTTAGTATATTTTAAAATTATCAGCAGTGGTTCTTTTTAAGACAAATCCTATATTTATAATGCTAACTATTAAAGTAGACTGAGGAAAAATTGGAAAGGAGGTTTGTTTCTTTCTGTTCCCTTTCAAGGGCAGAACGGAAAGCGAGGTGTGAAGTTCAGAGCTATGTTTCTTGGTTCCATATTGAAAGATTTCAGAATCACAAGTTGATGTAATTTTAATAGTGCATATCGTTCCCATCACTTTGGGTACTTCGGGAGGTGTTTCCTTCTGTCTGGGTCTGTTAACACGTTCACGTGGCCTGCCATCCGAGAGGGATTTTTCCCTGGCAGCCATGACCTAATTTCAAGAATCTGGCAGAGGAATGCAGGCAACTGACAGCCCAGGTTTTCTTATTTAGCATATTAATCGTCTACATTTTTAGCATGCAGCCATGATAAGAGGAAGCCTGTGAGGATTTACCAGCTTTTCTGAAATCAGGCTGTTAAAACATTCTCTGAACCCTTGTAGACCTCAGATTTTTCCATGAATAATTTTTTTTGTTGTTTTTGCACACATCTCTGAGCTTCTAGTTTTTGACTGGTGTTCAAACTTTACCATATGCTATCTATAATGGAAAGCGATTGGATTCTAGAAGATACCAGAGTTTACAAGCTCAGAAAGAGATGGGCCTCTTGCCTGAACGGGCCTCTTTGTTTTTGTGATAACCTTTTTTTCCCTTTAATTTTCTTCTATATTTGCTCCTGTAATCCACGGAAGTGTTTTTTGTTCTTCTAGAACAAAAATAAATGCTTATGCAGCACCAGATGAGCAATTATACTGTTCTGATGATATGCACTTTTAGTGACAGAATAAGAAAAAAATCCTATTGATTTAGCATTCAAAAGCTTATTACGTTGTGAAAAAAATAAAAGTTTCAGTGTTTTCAAATGTTCTACAATGTATCATATGAAAAACATTTGGGGGTTTACCTGAAATATTTTTATTTTTTTTCTTCATAGACTTGGCAAATGTTTACTCCTGAATGCAAGCAACCCTCCTGCCTTGGCCTCCCAGAGTTCTAGGATTACAGGCACGAGCCACCATGCTGGCTGCTTTATTTGTTTTTATGATGTAATTTTGGCCAAAACAATCTTTCTTTTTCAAGTAGTTGTAGAGTATTAGTGCTATCCAAAAAAGAAGTTTAATAATGAAAATGTGAACATTTTAAATCACCAAATTGAAGCTTTCATTTCTCTTTAAGACTTAAGCTAAAGGCCAGTGATAAACAGATTAAAAAAAAAAAAGGACAATTCTGAGAAATCACATTTTTTTTTCTTTTATACAGGGTGGATATAAAGTTCATGTGCAATTTAAATAGCAAACTAATTTACATAGTAAAGTAATTTAAATTGCACACAAACTTTATGTCCACTCTGTATATCTTAGATTTGTTTTAGGCTATGCATTTTTTCCACAAAGACATTTACAGAGAGAAATTAGGTCTCCTTTGAAGAGAGACAAAGTTGACTTAGCAGTAAGAAAAAATTATCTGCTGGTAGGTAAGACACCAAGACTTATCTGCAAATAAGAATTTTGGTAAAAAATTGAGTATGTGCAAGAATAGATTTCTTAAAGATCTCCAGCTGGAGTTTATAATTTTTCATGCTCCCCTGTCCTACAACAGCCATATTTTACCATTTTAAATGTAAATAAAAATGACTTCCAGGTTTATTTGATTATGGACTGAATTACTCTATCAGAGGATGACAAGCAATGACAAATAGGTTCCCCATAATGAAAGTCTGGAAGACACTATATTTTCAGTAAAAGATGGCAAAGAAAAAACCAAGCCAATTTTTCTTTCATTCACACTCTTTTACATCTGTAGATTAGTCCTGTCAATCTCTGTTAAATCACTGGGTCACCTGGAAAGTCTTACATTTGGCAGGACAACATAAGTTTCAGTGTAATTTTTCTTACTAGCAACCCCAAAGCCAATTCAGTAAATTTTGAAAAGTCAGTTAAATGGCAGGAAAGGCTGTGCAATATAAATGTGTCTTGCCCACTTGACAACATGGGTAGAGAACTATTCATATTTTAATAAGTGCAGTGACAGAATTCCATTTTCAGAGTCTAGACTTTTTAACTTTAGCAGTGGCAAAGCATCAGAATGGTGAATTTTTCTTCTTCATTAGCCTCTATAAAACTTGACAGCCTTTCTGTACATTGCAAACAGTCTAAAACCATGTTGACTTTGTACATTAGCTAAATTGCCTGAGTACGTTTTCCAAATACAACTCATTCCTAGAGGCAGAGAAGACAACGTGAAGATCAGCAAGATCGTCAGGGCGAGTTCTTTGATGCCAAGGGCTGCCTTACTCGCAGTTGTGAACTCCTGTCTGTCTCCTAAAAGAGAGTCCATAGGTGCTTGAATAAATGAATGTATAAAGCTGTGAGTTAGTAAAGAAATTTCTCTATACAGAGAGATGAGAGAGAGAACTGAATTCTTGTGCACTCCAAGTGGTGGTTATTATTAAGTAAACTTGGATGAGAAAAAGGGACATTTTTACTATATTTAAATCAGAGATGCCATTGTGTAATATTTTCAGTTTAGAATCAAAAAAGAAAATGACTTTTTCTGCCAAAGAGGAAAGTGTAAAACTGTTGCCTTCTCCACCATATGCCACAGGCAAAAAAAATCACAGATGTCAAAGATGTCTAAGAGAACATGGGCTGGAGGAAGCAAACCAGCGATAAGAACCAGAATGCAGACAAAATCCATTCCCAGCTCAACAGTAAAGCAAAGCCCGATATTTAATGAGCATGGTAGAGAGGGCTGTGAGACATGCACTTGAAGTGAACTTTACCTGCTGGTCACATGTCTTCACACCGCTCACTCCTGCATTTTTGAATGTGCTATTTCATTCGTCTGGAAGTTCTGTTCTCTAAGTCCCCTTCGCACTGCTCTAATTTCTATTTGTGGCGCAGTCTTGTCACCTTGTCCAGTAGCATCTTGCCTTTCCTTCTTCATTTTGTTGTACTCCAATTAGAATTTGAGAGCCTTAGAAGAAGATATGTCATGTTTGTAACACGAAGTCAGACAATTAGGGTCCCGAACTCGTCCTCGAAAAAGCGCTCCACATCTCAGTGCTGCATACCACCACAGTCACCTCCGCAGTGTTCCCTTTGGGAAGCTGTACGCTGACACTAGTTCCTGGACCACCATTCAAAGCAATTTAGAACTCTTTTTCTGGACTGGCCATCAGAGGTGTTGTCATACGAGGTCTGACAGTTAAGTGTACGGACTTAGCCTAGAAAATGTACTATAATACCTCATTGCTGACTATCACTACAATCACCAAATGGCCAAGGGCAGTACTTCGAGGGTGACCATAGTCACAGTTAGCAATGAATAGCACTTTGTCTAGGATGAGTTTGTGAACTTAATTGTCAGACCTCATAGCCCCTCTAGCTTCTAGTATACTATTTGACATATGAGGTAATAAACAAATGTTTATTTAATAGGTGTGTTAACTAAAGGAAAATCTGAAACTTAGTACCTAACACACATCATCAAATAAATGAAACTCTCAAAGAGGCAGGGAGGACACAAGACTCCCTGGAATGTGACAGTCTAGGAAACAAAACCGGAACAGGAAAAAAACCTAAAATCTCCTGAATTTTCATATTTGTTTTTCAACTCTTAGAATTGATAAACCATCCAGACTTCAGCCTAAAAGCAGTGCAATGACTAACACATTAAAACATACCTCTTTTGGCTACTTGAGGTCTTTATTGTATTCAATAGGTAAAATTTATTAATGAAAAGTTGTACATGATAATGTGTCTTTAAATACTGTGAACGTGTATATCAGGTTATTCTGTTTTCTGTATCCCTTTCCTTAATTAGTTTTACCAGAAGTGTATCAGTTTTATGAGTTTTCCAAATAAACAACTTTTTACTTTGCTATTTTTCTGTTGCATGTTTGTTAGTAATTCATTAACTTTGGTGCTTATTTTCTTATTTTCATTTTATTTGAATTTAATTTGCTGGGCTTTTTTTGATTTCTAGTTATAGATAGTCAGAAAATGAAATTTCAGCCTCTCTTTTTTATTAACATATACCACATATATTTAAAGGCTAGAACATTTTCTCTAAGTGTAGATTTAGCTGCATCTATAGGTTTTGATTCATTTTTAAAAATTCCCATTTCCCATTTCTGAATTTTCTTTCATCCATGTGTATTTTAAATTCTAAACTACTGGCTGCTTTCTAGTTATGTTATTGTATTGAACTCATGTTCATGGATTGGAAGAACAAATATTTTTTAAATGTCTATACTGCCCCAAGATGTTTTACAGAGTCAATGAAATTCCCATTAAAATATCAATGCAATTTTACATAGAATTAGAAAAAAAAATCCTAAATTCTAGATTAAATAAAAGAGAAGAAATCTGGATGCATCATATTATTTGCAATAGCAACCAAACAACATGGTACTGGTATAATGGTGGACACAAAGACCAATGGAACAGAACAGAGAACTTGGAAATAAAATCATACAACAATGATGAAGCAGTCTCCAATAAAGCAGACAAAACCATACCGGAAAAGGGATGCCGTGTTCAATAAATGGTACTTGGAAAATTGGCTAGCCACATGCAGAAGAATGAAACACGATCCCTCTCATCATATACAAAAGTTAACTCAAGATGGGCTAAAACCTAAATGCAAATCTTGAAACTATAACAGTTCTGAAAGAAGCCATAAGAAAAACTCTTCTAGACATCAGGTTAAGCAAAAAATTTATAACTAAGACTCTAAAAGGGAAATACAGCAACAGCGAAAATAAACAGAATGTAATTAAATTGAAAACATTTTTCACAGCAAAGGAAATAGTGAACAGAGTAAATAGACAACTCATAAATGGGAAAAAATATTGCCAACCTATGCATCTAATAATGGACTAATATCCAGAATCTACAAAGAACTGAGACAAATTGGCAAGAAATAAAACAAATAACCCCATGAACAGACTTTTTTCAAGATTTGCCAAAGGCCAATAAACATATGAAAAATGCTCAATATCACCAATTATCAAGGAAATGCTAACTGAAACCATAATAAAATACCACCTTAACCCTATTTGAATGACTGTCATTAATATATGAAAAAATAGATGTTGGCGTGGATGTAATGAAAAGGGAATACGTATACCATTTTGGTGGGAATGTAAATTTGTACAACCTCTGTGGAAAATGGTATGAAGATTCCTCAAAGAATTGAAAGTAGACCTATCATTCATTCAGCAATCCCAAAGGAAAAGAAATAATTTTATCAAAAAGACATCTGCATCTGAATATCGCAGAACAATTCACAATAGCAGAGATAGGGAATCAATTTAAGTGCCTATCAACTGATGAGCAGATAAAGAAAATGTATATACAAACATGCATACACACACACTATGGATTACTACTCAGCTATAAAAAGGAATGGCATAGGATCTTTTGCAGCAACTTAGATGGAACTGGAGACCATTATTGTAAGTGACATATCCCAGGAATATAAAAACAAATATCATTTGGCTTCATTTTTATGTAGGAGCTGAAAGATGTGTATGTATGGTCAAAAAGTGGTACAATGGACATTGGAAACTAAGAAGGGGAGTGTCCAAGAGGGATGAGGGATAAAAGATTACCTCTTGAGTACAGTGTACACTACTATGTTGATGGTTATGGTAAAACCTTGACTTCAGCCTTATATGTATAATTCCGTCATGTGACAAAAAACATTTGTTGGCTTGGATCCTGTAGCTCAGTGGCTAGGGCACTGGTCACATGTGCCAGGGCTGGTGGGTTGGATCCTGGCCTGGGCCTACTAAACAACAATGACAACTACAACCAAAAAATAGCTGGGTGGTAGTCCAAGCTACTGGGAGGCTGAGGCAAGGGAATCTCTTAAACCCAAGAGTTAAAGGTTCTGTGAGCTGTGATGCCATGGCACTCTACCAAGGGCAACATAGTGAAACTCTGTCCCCAAAACAAACAAACAAACAACAACAAAAAAAAATTGTATACTCTAAATATAGTAAAATAAAATATATAATTCAAAAAACAAGAACAACAACAAAAAACAAAGTCTAACATATACTAACACTTTTATCACTTTCCACCAATGCTGAGACCATGGAATCTCTCATTTTTTGTGATGTTACTGTCATATATTTTATATCTGAACATATTTAAACCCCTACATTATTGTACTTTCATAAAGTCAGCATTCTTTATAGATTGACATGCTACGCTCTCCTTTATTTGTTAATCTTCTGTGAGCCTCTGTTCTTCCTTTTGGAAGTATTTTCATTCTGTGTGTCAGAGTCTACTGTAATAGTTTTCTATCGGACCTATCATCTTCTACCATGGCCATATCCTCTGCGGCCTATTTTAGACCCAGGAATTAGGATGATTTTCATAAAACCTAAAATCATGTCACTCCTCTCTCCATTTCACTCACAGTAAAAACTCAAGTACTCAATTGGCCTACTAGGCCCTTCATGCTCTAGAATCCTTTCATGTCTCTGACCTTATTTTCTGCCCACTTCCTTCCTCTTTTTATGCATTGGCTGCAATCTGTTTTATTCTAGCAGTCACGTTTAGTTTAGAGCTTTTTCACTCTTTGAAATACTCTCGGCTGAACTGCTTAGCTTTCTTCTTCATCTCTTCTAACAATTTGTTCAGCTTAAAACCATTCTGGCTAAAATTATAATGTGTATCCCATTTCCAGCACTCCCAATCCTCCTAACTTACACTCTAGTTTCTTTTTCCCATTCACTCTTACCTTCTGATACACTGCCTTCATGTGGAACACTCAAGCTCTAAGGGCAGTGATCTTGGTTCGTTTTATTTACATCCATATCTCAGGTACTTTGAAGAATATCTGGCACAAAGTAGTTTTAAATAAATATATGTCAATTGAATTAGTGACATTGTAAGTAACATATCCCAGGAATAAGTAAGACATTGAATACATTCTCTCTTTAAGTAAAATGGGATTAAAAACTGGTATCAGAATGCTCATAATAGTATGTGTTAGCTTTGTTATGAGATTTAAAAAATCCTACGTTGAAGGTTCATTTATTTTCAATAAATCATTTATCTCCTTTCATCAAATTTACAAAGTTACAAATAATTTTTATAAGGGTATCACGTTTAGATAGAGTGACTATCTTGTATAGTGTTTAAAGATTTTGGGTGCTCATTGGGAAAAACCCACAAAAGTAGTATTCCTTACTGAATCAATCTAGATAAAGCATACTTTTGCCAGAATGAATTAGACATTATATGTATAGCCCTGGCACCATCTGTGTAATTAAAGTAAGGAACATTTAGGGAGTAACTTCTATAAACCAGGCACCACACTGACTCTTCTTACTTAAATAATTCTATTTAATTATGTCAACAACCTTTAGATATATTTATTCACCTTTGATAAATACTATTCTTGCTTTATAGATGAGAAATTCTGTCTCAATAGTTAAGTAGCTTTGCCTTTTGGCATTTTCACATCTTATTTTTCTACTTTGTAGATGAAAGTTGGTCCTTGGTTTCTCAGATTCTAAGTTTAGGAGACAGAAAAATCAACCATTTGCCATGAATGAACTTTGGCCTGATCACTTCATTTCTTCTGGCTGTGGTTTGCTCTTCGGTAAACAGGGAGGATTGTGATAACTGTAATTTTCATAGCAATCTTCTCAATTACTCTGAAACAGATCAGAGCAGAGGCAAAAACCATTCAGTGTCTGCCTTTAATATTTCATCTCTCCTTTGCTTTTATAACTTTCTCTAGCTTTCATCAGTCTTCCCATTTCCCCTAATGATCAAAGAAAAAACTGATAGAGTGTGGACAACAAATAATTATATTTAGAGTTCTCCATACACAGATAATTCATTTTTTTGATTCAGAAGAAATTATTTTATTGAATTTCAAACTGCTGGGACTTAAATAATTATAGTAAACATATTTTAGCATTTATAATCACTTCAAGATAGCTTTTTGCCTCCCAGAATATTTTGCCATACCTTTTAAACAATCTTGTGAGATAGAAATTATTATAGATGAGGAAATAGCTTCAGTAAAATATCTTATCTGTCATGGTTACAGAACAACTTCAAGTACATCATTTTTCCTATACCACCCAGCTACAAAGAAAAAATTGGAAAATTGCTATTCATTTGTCTGATTGTGTTTAACATAGAAAGGAAGAAAAGAAATAAGGTAATACAGCAGTTTTCATTACAGCATGTGGAGATTTGACTGAGTTTTCCTAATCTTAACACAAATAGCCTTTCTTTTGTTTGGTATGAATTTTAAACCAGAGAAAGAAACAACGGACTCATTTTTCTTCCAGAGGTAACATAAACGGAAAGTTGGAAGTATTCTTTTTTGAAGACCCCATGACCACTTTCTTTATCTAATTTTATGTTTGCAATAAAAATCAGCACAGTTTTCCTTTGCCATATTAATGAATGATAATCTGCAAATTTTGTTTTTAACCTTGAGAATTCCATGGCAATGTGTACCATTTTATATGATCTTTACAGAACATATTTAAAAGAATATGTTTTGGGGCCAGATGTAGTGGTTCACAACTGTAATCCCAGCTCTCTGAGAGACAGAGGTGGGTGATTTCTTGAGTTCAGGAGTTCAAGGCCAGCATGAACAAGAGTGAGACCCTGTCTCTACCAAAAATAGAAAAACTAGCAAGGCGTTGTAGTCGGCACCTGTAGTCCTAGCTACTCGGGAGGCTGAGGCAAGAGGATAGCTTGAGCCCAAGAGATTGAGGTTGTTGTGAGCTCTTGTGCCAAAGTACTCTACCCAAGGTGACAGAGTAAAACTGTCTTAAAAAAAAAAAAAAAAAAAGAATGCGTTTTTGTGCTGGGGAGGGTAACCCTTAAAATTTTTGTGCTGGGGAGGGTAACCCTTAAAACTTGTGATTTTCCACATAGCTATTTGTCTTCATCAATTTGAGCCAGTATAACAAACATCACACAGTTATGGAGGCTTTAGAATTCAAGAAGAAAGCTCTGGAAGAGTCAGCGTCTGGTGAGGGCACACGTCCTGACTTACAGAGATGAACTACCCCTTGCTGTATCTGCACACGTTGCAAAGAGAGAAAGAAAAAGGAATCTTCTTATATTTCTTATTATAAGGTAGTAATTTCCTCACAATGCTCTACCCTCATAAACTAACTACTTTCCAAAGGTCCTGTCTCCAAATACAATCATATTGGGGGTTAAGAATTCAACATATGAATTTGGGGGAGATACAAACATTCAATCCATAGCACTCCTCTTACATAGCCATATATCATAACATATTTTGTGGGGTGTTTTTATAAATAACTTTTTGTCTAATCACCAAATAATATTTCTTGTAAAAATAATGTTCATGAAAACCACATATGTGAACGAAAATTAGATATAAGATACCATTATTTTTTTCCATGAGAAAAAATAACTATGATTCTTCTGGTGACCATCGTATTAAATATGGATAACATACATAGTTAAAAAATGTAATATATCTGGATATGCTGTTTTTAATCTTTTTTTTATCTGAAAATACTCCTAAATTTTTCTTAAGTGATTACATTGCTTACAATGTTTTTGCTATATTTGTATTTACCAGTCATTTTATCTTTTGCCATGTTAGACCATAACTATGTTGGTTTGTTTTATTCTCTTCATTGCTTTTTTTACTATGTTCCTTGTTCCCTGAACCAACGAGGCCATTGGTCACTCCAATCCTTCTGAGGACAGAAGGAGATCAACCCTCCCTTCCCACTCCTCCCAGCCAAGAAATTCCACATGTCACTGCCATCCTTATATTTGAACTCCAATTTAGATTTTGTTGTCACAGGGATTCATGGGAGCAAGTGAGGTTCCCAGGACCTTTCCCACCCCTACCCTCTGGGACAGGCTCTGCTCTTTGCTTTTTTGTTTCTAAGAAGGACAGCAGGCTCTCCCATTACTGGAAATTTACATCAGGGGTCTCTGGGGGTGAAGATAATACTAAGTGCATGTGTGTCTGCATGCATATGAACGTACAAGTATGTGCACATATGGTAGTGTGCGTGTGTGCAGACACTGAAAGTCCAGCTACTCTGTCACACCTGTGAGTGGGTGTCTCTGACACCTTGCCTGACCTCCACCCCTCCCCTCCTGACCCACTGTGAAGGTCTGTCATGAATGTCTGAAGAGTGGCCTTTCCCCACACCCCTAAATCCCCTTTCTGTGGCTGGATAGGAAGACAGAGATTGGAGCCTCCTACCCACTCTCAGCTCTGCAGCACATGACTAATGCCCCTGAAAGCCTCCTCTGTTCAAGAAGTCTATTTATGTTACAATTTTTTAAGACTCTAACCTCTGCTGCCACCTGGAGACAAATGGTCCCTGTCCTGTACAGTGGCACCAAGGACAGAACCACTGACTGAAGTATTAGGTTCCTGCCAAGTCAGTGCAGTTCTCCCCTGCCGCACCCACTTTGTTTCAAATTAGTTTTCCAATTAAAACACTGTCTTTTTAAAAAATTTATTTGCATAATAACTCAGAAAAAATGCAGATAAAATAACTGAACAGGTTTATGTGTTATTTTAAGGTAATCTCACATATATGCACTATATGTAAACACCACACTCACGCAACTCTTCTTAACCTCTGTGCTCCACAGATAATAGATTAGCGACATCCACTCAAGACGTAAGTGGACACAGCAGCATAGAAGAGGTGGTTAAAGAAAGATAATCTTAGAAAGAAATATGAAAATTAATGGTTTGAGAGTACAAAATGTTATAGAAAAGGTAGTATCACACTAGCCAAGACAATAGTTAAACAGGAGAGAACAGCACAGTACCTCAACATCTTCAAAGACGTCTCAAAAGATAAAGGCTGAGACTTGTCCAATGGGCTTGGAAATTAAGCAGGACAGTGCTGCCATATTTGCATAGTAATTTGGTGGAGAAAAATAAAGGTATCATCAGAATACAATGAAGTGAATAGAAGGCAAAAAGATAAAGAGTTTTCTTTCTAGAAAAAATAAGAGGAAAAATATCCTATTCTCATGAATTGGAAGAATTAATATTGTTAAAATGTCGAGCATTCTACAGATTCAATGCAATCTCTGTCAAATACCAAAGACATTCTCCAGAGAAATAGAAAAAAAATATTAAAATTCATATGTAGTTACACAAATCCATAAATAGCCAAAGCGATTCTGAGCAAAAGGAATAAAGCTTGAGTCATCTCACTCCCTGACTTCAAAACATGCTACAAAACTCTAGTAGCCAAAATCAGCATAGTACTGGCATAAAAACAGACATGTATACCAATGGAACAGAAAACAGAAGTAAATCCATGCATTATAGCTGTCTTTTTCTTTTATTTATTTATTTTTATTAAATCATAGCTGTGTACATTAATGTGATCATGGGACACCATACACTAGTTTCATAGACCGTTTGACACATTTTCATCACACTGATTAACATACCCTTCCTGGCATTTTCTTAGTTATTGTGCTAAGACATTTACATTCCACATTTACTAAGTTTCACATATACCCTTGTAAGATGCACCAAGGTATCAAGAACATAAATTTAGGAAAAGATAGCTACGGATGGAATGGGGACTGAAGACCCCATTCCTGGCAAGGGAAAACATCCCCAGAAAAAGGAGAAATAAGCTGAGCAAGGTGGAATTAAAAACAATTTATTAGTTTACTTTTAAACCAGCAGCTAAATTACCTATCTGAGCAGTTCCTGCTTTTACTAGAAGCCTGCCCTGTAAGGAATACAGTTTGTAGGCACTCCTGTTGGGTCTTTAAAACACTGAAGAAATAATGGCTGTAGAGGAAACTGTGCACAAGGCCTGGGAATGAACATTAACCAGGCCCTCCCCTGCTCAATCAACACTCAAAGCAAAATACCCATTGTGGGGATTTATATTATGGCCAGGGCAGAGATCAAGGGAATAGCTTGAGTCCTGTAGGGGTCTTTTTCTCTATTTAAATGGAGGAAGATGCCTCTGGGTTGGAGATCAGAGGAAAATTCTTCTGTTCCACTGATTCTTCAAAGGAGCCTGACTCCATCACATGTGCTCCACAGTGAACTAGTGGAGATTAACCTCCCCCAAGGAATCTGTGTATGTAACCACAGACAGGAGACTGCCCACACACAAGGCTCAGGTTTCGGACTTCTCAAGGCTGCTTAGACCCTTAAGTTAATGATTATAGATAGAATAATACCCAAAGAAACTGCTAGTGTTTTTGTTCCCTTCCTCAGCTTACCTTCTGGGCTAAATGAGAAAATGTCCTTTAATAAAAGCCGAGAGGAACAAACACGCAGGGTCATTTGCTGGAACTCTACAGCTAGCCTTGGTCATCCCCTACGTTCCCACCTTTGAAAACTCTATTCTGCCCTCTTTTTCTCTTGCAGCTTTTAACTTTATGTTTCTCTAGTCAATCACCTCCAGTTCCACAGGTCTTAAAGGACTCTGCCCCCAGAGAGGGACCCTGGCAGATAGCTTTTTCAATAAATGGTCCCAGGAAAACTGAATATCCACATGCAAAAAAATGACACTAGACCCCTAAATATCACCATGTACAAAATCAAATAAAAATGGATCATATGTTTAAATTTAACACTTGGAACTATGAAACTGATAGAAGAAAAAAGGGGAAATGCTTCAGGACATTGTTATGGGCAAAGATTTTTTTGGATAAGACTTCAAAAGCATAGGCAACAAAACAGAAAATAGACAAGTGGGATTACATCAAGCTGAAGTACTTTTTTTTTTTTTTTTGGCCAGGCTGGGTTTGAACCCACCACCTCTAGCATATGGGACTGGCGCCCTACTCCTTGAGCCACAGGCACCACCCAAGCTGAAGTACTTTTACATGGCAGAGGAAACAATCAACAAAGTGAAGAGACAACATACAGAATGAAAGAAAATATTTTCAAATTATCCATCTGACAAGGGATTAATAATCAAACTATATAAGTAACTCAACTCAATAGCAAAAACCCAAATAATTTGATTTAAAAAATGGGCCTAGGATCTGAATGGACATTTCTCAGCAGTGGACATAAAAGGGGACAAAAGGTATATGAAAAAATGCTCCTTGTCATTGATCATCAGGAAAATGCAAATCAAAACTACAATAAGATATCATCTCTGTTAGAATAACAATAATCCAAAAGACAGAAAATAACGAATCCTGGTGAAGATGTGCAGAAAGGGGGAGCCTGTACGTCAGTTATGGAAATGTAAATAAGAATGCCCCTGTTGAAAACAGTATGTAGATTCTTCAGAAAACCAAAAATTGAATTACTATATGATCCAGCAATTTTACTATTGGATGTATCCCCAAAGAAAGGAAATCAGTATATCAAAGAGATGCTAGCACTTTCATGTTTATTGCAAACTATTCATGAAGTCAAGATATAGAATCAATTAGTGTCCATCAGTGGACAAAAAGTGTGATATTTATACACAATAGGATATTATTCAGCTATAAAAAAAGAATGATTTCCTATCATTTGCAGCAACATAGATGTAAATGGAGGACATTATGTTAAATGAAATAAGCTAAGCACAGAGAAGCAAGTATCACTCATACGTTCTCACTCACACATTGGAGTTGAAAAAATCAATTTCATGGAGATCATGATTGGAATGGTGGTTACAAGAGACTGGAAAGGGAGGTGGAAAGGAGGAATAAGAAGGAGTTGTTTAATAAATCCAAAAATACAGCTAGACGGAAGGAGAAAGTCCTAGTATTTGACAGTGCATGACAGTGACTATAGCTAATGATAATTTGTTGCATGTTTCAAAATAACTAGAGAAGAAGATTTAGAATGTTCTTAGCACAGAGAAAAAAGATAAATGTTTGAGATGATGGATACCAATTACCCTGATTTTATCATTCCACACTGTATCCAGGTATAAAAATATTACATTTACCCTATAGATATGCATGACTTTTATATATTAATTTATGAAAGAAGTAGCTTAGTAGAGAAAGAAAAGAAACAAAAACCAATACTCATATGGGGATGTAATCACAGAAGTTTATGGTAGTTTTGTTTTTCTTGAATGTTTGTTTTTAAGGTAATAAAAGGTTAAGCCTCCCTATAGTCAGGTGGAAGAAGCTAATGAATAGTAAAGCACGGTGTGTGGGAGCCAGAGCACAACATCATAGGAGAAGGGCGAACATGCAGTTAAGTCATAGAAAGGAAGATCAGTCACGAAAAGAGGGAGCATCTCCTCTCCTGAGGGTGGTGGAAAGGGGGAATATGCCAAATGGAAGACCATTCAAAACTGAGGGCAAATTTTCTATCTGGTTTCTGTTTTCTAGGTAAAAGAATTTGTAAGGACATTTCCTAATGTAGATAAAGACAGCCTCAAAGAAAATATTTTTGGGAATATTTTAGGAGAATGGAAGATGATATAATAGAAATAAAAGACTGGTGCTGAGAGGCCAAAGGAAGTTAAAAAAAACACACGGTCTTTGCACTAATCTGCAAGTTGTGTAACACTTAAGCAACTTAGTAGGGAGATAAGGTGTACTCTTATTTTACATCATCAGTCACAAAGTCTGGACTGGGTAGGGAAGGACATGAAACCAGAAGCACATCCAGGAGAGGGAATGGCCAAGAAATTTGAGATCTGGATATAGTCAGATATCGAAGTAGCCTGGGCGAAGTGGTAAAATAGCTGGAAGTGGATAAGCTTGTGGTTGGAATTTAGAATGTAGGCATTTAATTTTCACATATTGGAAGGTAAAAGACATTACTACCTTAGTTCATTCAGGCTGCTATAACAAAAACTCCATAAGTGAGATGACTTATAAACAACAGAAATGTGTTTCTCACAGTTTTAGAGTCTGGAAAGTCCAAGATGAAGAGGGGAACAGACTTTGTATCAGATAACATCCGGCTTTCTGATTTACGAATGGAAACTTCCCACTGTGTCCTCAAATGGTGGGAGAAGCTAGGGATCTTTTTGGTACTAAAAGGGCACTAATTCCATTAATGAGGACTCCACCCTCATGACATAATCACCTCCCCAAAGCCCTGCCTCCTAATACCATCCATGTGGGGGTTAGGATCTCAACATGTGAAACACTGTGACTACATGAGAAAAAATATCAATTGACATTTTTTCTCTAACATTGTTAAAGCATATTTTAAAGAGGAAATAGGCTAAAATTGTATTAAACCGAAGCACTGATTGGTGCCCTTGGTTTATATTACATGCGTTTATACAGCAGTAAGTTTCTTTTTTCTTTTTTTGGTAGAGACAGAGTCTCACTTTATGGCCCTTGGTAGAGTGCTATGGCATCACACAGCTCACAGCAACCTCCATCTCCTGGGCTTAAGCGATTCTCTTGCCTCAGCCTCCCGAGTAGCTGGGACTACAGGCGCCCACCACAATGCCTGGCTATTTCTTGGTTGCAGTTCGGCTGGGGCCGGGTTTGAACCCGCCACTCTCGGTATATGGGGCCGGCGCCTTACTGACTGAGCCACAGGCGCCGCCCAGCAGTAAGTTTCTTACGCTATCAGAAATTTGCTAATAAGGTTGGCAAATGATAATGTCATAAACAAAGAATTCTTGGCTTTGGAATGATGAATGCAAAGCTTACGAAAATTAATAAAAAAGAAGGTTATCTGAAATAAAAAAGAAGGTCATTTTTTTCTCTTATCAACTTTAGGAAGCACTTTCTACGCTGTCTTACTAAAAGTCTCTGGAGTTATCTCATGGGAAGCTATATGTTGCAACCATGTTTTTGTAGTATACATAGCACAGAAGGAATGAGAAAGGGAAATGTAGGTTTCGAAATAGCTAATTCACGTTGAGCATAAAAATATCCACTGACCTGGCACCATTCTGTCAATTTTCCTCTCACTTTCTGTGTTGCTAGGGATGCATGCACCCTAAATGGATGGGTGAAAGCTATTAGTAATATGTCACGAAAAGAAATTGATTTTTTTTCTTAATTTAAAAAATGCATCTTACCCAAGAGCTCTTTGGTGCTTTACAGAGATGGAAAGCCTCAATAATTTATTTATAGTGAGTTCTAAGGTAGGCAAGGGCAATCAAAAAAACATTTCTTGCATAGTCCAAGGATGTTTTAAAGTTTTAAAATATGACAATAAGTGAATGCTACAAGTAGTTATTTCATACAAATCCTCTTATTTACTTAAACTAAAGATATGCCTTGACTAATTTTATAGTGTCTGATTATCCAGGTATTTGATTCAGTCACTTTAGTAAAAATGCCAAATGCCACAACTATATACAAAGTGTTACCTCAGATATTTATCATTATGAATTATATAGGCAATATACTCTACATCTAAAATCAAGTATATATTCTCAAGTAGTGTCAAGACTTTATAGGCCTTGGCATTTTAACTTTTTAATTTATTAAGAATGCTTTTTACTCTTAGTAATACAATTTCTTAAAGGTATATACAATCTTGACATTTTACTTTTTGAACTTGAAGCCTACATTAAAAGTACATTGACTGGGCTTCCTGTCTTCTACCTGCCTTTTTTCTTTCATTCTTCCTTCTCTTTCCTTATTCCTCTCTGAATAATTTAGTTAGTGATGAGGCCAAGCAAGGTAGGTTTCCAGGTAGAACTGTGGGTGGATTTTCTGTTAGAGTTTAGGGTCTGAGTAAGGAGAGTGGGCAGGGGTTGAAGCCCCAGTGAGAAGAGTGGTCAACCGAGGTTTGTGGCCTAGTGGGGACAAAATTGGTTACAGAAAGGACATTGATAAAATAGGTAGATATATTCTCTTATTGCTAGAGAAAAAATCATGAATATGGATGACTGTGTACCACTTGTTGTGGTGCATTGGAATTTGAAGTGTTGATGGAACGCATAATTTCAATATGTGCAAGTAAATATAGGAAAAAAATGCGTGTGTGTATTTTCTAACTTGTCTCACTGAAAGGGCATAGTAGCAGTGATATCTCAATTATAATGAGCACACACAGTTCCATATCTTGACTTCTAAACACCATTCTCCACTAAAGGAAACCAGAGCTTTTTGGAGAAATGGCTGATTTCAGGGTAATGGTAGGGGAAATAAAAAGGACTCCAGAATCTATTGTGTTGGAAAGTAAGATAGTGATCTAAGAATGATCTTAGATATATATTTAAAGGACAGGAAGTCAGTTCCACTGGCTAAACTGGGAAAAATCTGAGTATTAAAATAACATTAAATATAACAGTGAATGTTTAGAACCCACTGACTATTCTAGGATTCCATAATAACTGATATAAATGAAACAAATGAACCAATAGATGAGAAGAAACAGACCTTACTTATGGCATAATGACAACTTATGGATGCAGAAGAGATGGTAGAAATAGAAATTTCCTATTTCATTGTAAATCTTCCCATTTTGATGGATATACTGGGTTTATCATGTAGGGGAATGCCCACATTTATAGGAAAACTGTATTAAGCCAGAATTAATTATGTGTGATGTTGGCAAATTACTCTGAAAGATTTAGAGAAAAATATTCATACTCTTCTTGCAAAATATTGTTATTGTAAGTTTGAAATGATTTCAAAGCAAAAACTTTAAAATACCACAATTATAAGAGGGAATTTACCTAACAAATGCAAACATGCAACCTAATTCTTTGTATCCCCAATGAATCCCAAACAATAAAAAAAGGGGGGGGTTAATATGAAAAATATAACTTGGCAACATTGTATACATTTTGATATTTCATATTCTCATAGGCATTATTTTCTAAACAGACTATAATTATAGTTCTAATGTAATTCAACATATTTTATGGAGGATTTTTTTCTTAATCTTCCAAATATTTGTCACTTTTTGTAGATCTTGAAATATTTCAAAATTATTTCTAGTTGCACTGTACCGCATAAAAGAATGTATCTGTTACAATTTCACCATTTTAAAATTCATCTTGAATTTCAATGCAATATAATGTACAGATAATTTGTTCAATGTTCTATGAATACCTGCAAATATCCTTCTCCATTGCTTACCAAGTTTTATATAATAATACTTAATTATACATATTTTTTATATGCTTATTTTTTGTCATTTTGTCAGGAACCGATAGAACTCTGATAAATTTGCCTAAAGAATACATGCCATGAATTTTTGACATCCTAACAAAAATTCCCATGTATTTTATGGTAAGTATTCAGCACATAAAAATCTATGATTATTTAATATTCATAATTTATTGTAATTTTGTTTATTTTGAAACAATCTTGAACACAAAAGTTGCAATAGCAGTACAAAAATCTTTTACTGTTTCCCCAAATCATTTGAGAGAGTGTTGCTGATGTGATGCCTCTCTTCCCCTATGTTAGTGTGGCGTATATCACCCCCCCAAAAAAAAAGCCATTTGCCTAAAACAGAAACCAAAACCACGAAATAAGTATTGTTATATTATTATCACCTAATCTCTAGAATCCATTAAAATTTTTATCAAATGTTACAATAATGTTTTTTCTAGCAAAAGATCAAACCAAGTTCAACACATTTTCTTTTTTATATTTTTAGTCTCTTTCAATATAGAACAGTTCTTTTCATTCCTTGACTTCATGACCTGGACATTTTTTTTTTTTTTTGTAGAGACAGAGTCTCACTTTATGGCCCTCGGTAGAGTGCCGTGGCCTCACACAGCTCACAGCAACCTCCAACTCCTGGGCTTAAGTGATTCTCTTGCCTCAGCCTCCCGAGCAGCTGGGACTACAGGCGCCCGCCACAACGCCCGGCTATTTTTTGGTTGCAGTTTGGCCGGGGCCGGGTTTGAACCCGCCACCCTCGGTATATGGGGCCGGCGCCTTACCGACTGAGCCACAGGCGCTGCCCCCATGACCTGGACATTTTTAAAGATTATAGGCTAGTTGTTTGGGGCTTGTCTGCTGCTTTCACATAATTAGATTCAGGTTTTGCAACTTTGGGAGGAGAAAGAAGGAGCACAGAAGTTCGACTGTGCTTTCACTGAATTCTCTTAGGTGGCACACAATTTCAACTTACTCTATTCAATTACTGGTGATGGTATTTGATCACTTGATTAAGGTAGCACCTTCTGGCTTTCTTCACCATAAAGTTATTTTGTCTCCCCTAGCAATGAATAACAATTTTGTGGAGAGGTACCTTGAAACTTGGTAAATACCTCTTAAAAAACTTTCCCTTTATTCATTTATTAATTTATATCACATGGATTAGAGGCTTGTCATGGGTCTATAATACATTAATAGATCATAATCCATTATTGTCTATGTTAATTTTGGAATCTTAGAATGTGGTCTAATTTGGACAGGACAGGTTAGTAAAGATGAGGTTGTACTGAATTAGAATGTGTCCTAATTCCAGACCCAAATGATTTCCTTATAAGATGAGGGGAGACTAGAGAGAGAAACAGAGAGAAGGTTATAGGAAGATGGAGAAATCAGTGATGCAGCTACCAGCAAAGGAATGCTAAAGATTGCCAGCGACCTCCAGAAGTTCAGGGAGAGGCCTAGAGAAGATTTTCTTTTAGAGATTCCAGAGGAAGGCATCAACTCTGTTGACACTTTGACTTCAGTAATCCAGCCTCCTATATTGTAGGGGACTAAATTTCTTCTGTTTTATGCCGCCCAATTTGTGATACTTTGTTATGTCAACCTTAGGAAACAAATATAGAAGACAAAGGGATTAACAAAAGAGAAAAGGAGAACATGTAATTTTTATAACTACAAATATTTCTGTTGTTTGCATTGTTATTTTTTAAACAGCTTTATTAAGGTATCATCAATACGATGAGACTCACCCATTTAAAGGGTACAGTTGAATGAGTTTTGGCAATGCATGCTGTTGTGTAACCACAACCATAAACAAATGATAAAGCACCATATTGTCCAATGTGAACACTTACATTCAAAATTATTTCTTCATTTGAACTAGCTACATTTCAAGTTTTCATTGGCCATATGTGACATTGGCCTAATTGGACACAGAAGGTTACAGGTTATGTCCATCATAAAGTTCTATTGCACCAGCCCCAGCAAGAGGGAGACTCTGTCTCTACTAAAAACAGAAAAATTAGCCAGGTGTTAGTCCTGGCTGCTCAGGAGGCTGAAGAAGGAGGATGGCTTGAACCCAGGAGTCTGAAGTTCCTGTGAGCTAGACTGATGCCACAACTCTCTATTCTGGGGCAACAGAGTGAGACTCTGTTTCAAACAGCAGCAACAATAAAGGCGACGGCGACAAGAGTCCTATTAGACAATGCTGATTTAGAACATTTCCATCATCCTAAAAACATTTCTATTATGGCCTTTTGCAGTCAGTCCCCCACCCTCCTCTTCAACCACAGGAAACCACTGGTCTGCATTCTGTGCTATATTATTGGCATTTTCTTAGACGGCATCATACAACATAACTCCTTTGTGTCTGGCATCTTTCCCTGAGTATGGAGATTCTTCCTGTTGTATGTTTAGTAGTCTATTCTGTTTGTTTCTGCGTAGCATTCCACTAAATGACTACACAACAATTTGTTTATCTATTCATTAGATGTAAAATATTTGGGCTGTTTCGAGTTTTGACTTTTAAGGATAATGCTGATACAAATATTTGCTTATCAGTTTTCAGTTAGATAACATGCTACATAACTTTTACATTGCCCATGACAAATTTTCAAAAACTTATTAGCTGGGCTGGGCACGGTGGCTCACACCTGTAATCCTAGCACTCTGGGAGGCCGAGACAGTTGGATTGCCTGAGCTTACGGGTTCAAGACAAGCCTGAGCAAGAGTGAAACCCTGTCTCTAAAAAATAGCAGGCGTGGTGGCAGGCACCTGTAATCCCAGCTACTTGGGAGGCTGAGGCAAGAGAATAGCTTAAGCCCAAGAGTTTGAGGTTGCTGTGAGCTATGATGCCATGGCAATCTACCTGGGTGACAAAGTGAGATTGTCTCAAAAAAAAAAAAAAAAAAAAGTATAGGTTGAAAACAGCATCTATTTTTTTATCTCACAATTTCTGTTGGGCAGTAATCTAGGCATGATTAACTGGATCCTCTGCAAGTCTGTAATCAAGGTTACAGAGCTGAGTTCTGACCTTGAGATAGATCCACCTTGGGAAGAATCTGCTTCCAACTTACTCAGGGGGAAAACAGAATTTATTTCTTTTTTGTTTTAGAACTGAAGGTATCAATTTCTTGCTGTTTGATAATTGGAGGCTGGCTTCTCCTGCTAGAGGCCACCTAAAGTCTGTCACATAATTTGCTTCCTCCACATAGCCATTACTTCATCATACCTGCAAGGAAAAGTCTCTAGGTTGACGGGTAGCAAGTCTAAGTCTTAGATAATATTACATAATCACAGGAAAGATGGACTTATTATCACCTTTGCCACGTTCTGTTGGTTAAAAGCAGGTCATAGGTCATGCCCTCATTCAAGGGGAGAGGGTTAAAAAAAACACCTGAAGTCCAGGGGCTGGAGATCACGGTGAGTGGGAACCACAGATACTGTCTGCTGCACTTGTATTTCTCTTAGTATCCAGAAGTGGAATTACTGAGATATACCTGGCAAGTTATAAGACAGTACCAAACTGCTTTCCGAAATGGCTGTACTATTTTGCGTTCTTGTGACCAAGGCCTTACTGCTTTGGGCCATTATTTATAACTGATGAATATAGAAGAACCATTGTTCATTTTTCTGTTTTTGACATACAAGGGATTTTAATTTATATATTTTTCTTTAAAGCAATAGGTTTTGTAAACCCAAGGAATTTTTCTCTCTTAAAAGAGGACTTTACTCTGTGTTTGTACCATTTTTCACTAATGAAAAAATGAAACAGCAATTTTGGTCAAGAGATGATGCCAAAGCTATACAGGGATGAGTCCATCAGAGAACACAGGAATTAGAAATGTTAGCAGCAAGCACAGACAACATTCTCTAAGAATTTTGCATATGGAAGCAGAAAAATGGTGCTAGCGTGGGGGTCAAATGTTGTATGTTTTTAAAATGGGAGATTTTATAATATAGTATCTGTACAGTATTGGAATAATCCACTAATCTTTTATCCTACTGCAGGATAAAGAGTTCTTGCATTGCCACATGAGGAAAGGCAATGCATGTGCCTTCAGACGCAGAGTTTGCGGTGGAAAAATGTGTGGCCATGTGTGGCCAAGCTCATGTGTGGCCAAGCCAGGATGCAAATGCAGGCAGCCTAGCTCCTGAGTCCATGCTGTTAACCACTTCCCTGTGTTGCAAGTACACTTTTCCACAGTTAGGCATCTCTTAAATCTTTAAATAACAGAAACACCGTAGAGGCTCAATACAACAAATTAAGTTCTGCCTACAGCTTTGTTTCCTCTGGTAACAATATGCTTAATCCTTCCACTTTGCAACGTTTTAGGTGAATCCAATTTTATGAACTTTTTATCTAAAAAGAAAGCCTCTTGACTCTCCCTTCCCGGCAAACTTCTGTTCTGATTCATCCTCTTCAATCAAAGACAGATTTCTTGCAAGTGTATTTAACAGTCATGGCCTCACTTTCCATCTGCTCATCAGTTCACTACATTATGGATTTAGGGGTTTTGCCTCCACCCCTCCTCTTATACTCACGTCTTAAATATTACCGAGATTTCTAAAAGGTCAGGGCTCTTGAATTTATCCTGCTTAACCTCTCTTCACTTTCCACTGTTGCAAACATGTTTCTTCTGAAGATTTACTTTATATTCTGTCACACAATTTCCTCTTGCCTCTTTTTCCAATTACTTCTTGATTAATTAATGATTTGTGTATCACAGGCTTTTTGTTCTTAGCCCTGGGGCTTTAAATGTCACGTGTACTCAAAGACTCCTCACTCCATATCTTCGATGTCAGCATTTCTTCCATATAATCCCATAGCTCGAACTGCCTAGCAAACACCTTTACCTGGTTGTCTCACAAGGCCTCAAAGTTTGCATCTGAAAATTTACATCATTGTTAGCCATCCACAAGCTGCAGCCCCTCCCCAGACCATCATGATCTCTAGCATGCTATGTAATAGTACCACCGTTTCACGGCTTTCTAAATCACACCTTTCCTTTAAAAACAATGAAAATGCAAATTCACTACACTGAAAACTAAAAGCAACATTGAAGTTATTGTCAAAATGTAGTAAGATTTGCAGTGGATTGAATAGTAATCAAATATCCATTTAGTTGTCTAGCTTATACCTAGAACAGAGAAAACCTGGACATTTAAATATACTTCTCATCACCTCATCAATTAATTACACTTCTCACTCCTGAATGATGAAGAAAAGGGATTGTTCTAAACAGAGAACTTGGCAGCCATTCTTCTCTTGCATGATGGAGGTTTTTGTGGGTAATTAGAGGACTGTTTTCATCCGTATCTCTCTCTCTCTCCAGAAAACAATTGTGTGGAAAGTATGTGATGATTGGAGTGGCACACTGCCTCCCAACAGGTTTCTCTGAAGTTCTGAGGAGATGAAACTTGCATGTATTATACCTTTCATGAGACCACAGCACCAGGACTTACACATGTAGAAAAGAGTCTTGAGTAGTAAGTGAAAAGCCTTCAGTACATTAGGAATTGAAACTGCTTATATATGTGCACTTATGTCTCTAAGAGAGGGATCCGCAGAGGCAAAGAAAAGCCAAAGGCACACTAACAAAAACTAAAAGAGCAAGGAGTCAACAAAGTGAAACCATCATCAAACATCATAGAAAAAACAATCCCCAGGAAATAATTATCTCAGGATTCAAAATAAAATGTAGAAAATTTGTCCCTTCTCATCAACGAAAACCAATGAAGTTTTTTAATTAAACAAAGTCAGAATTCCCCAAGGGGCAGGTCGAGATAAATGGACAAGAACGTGAGATGTGAGAGTATGTGCAGGAAATAAGGAAGAATTATAAGGAAAACGGAACCAAAACAGTCAAATTTTAAAACCTCTACCAGAGCCATACAGGTTAGCATCAACACTCAGTAATAGAATACGGTCTGAGGGGCTCTCCTAGATTGCAGAGGAAAAAGTTCAAAATGTCAAGTTAATAAGGGAACCCACGTAACTGCTGGGCAAAACAGGAGACGGAAACACAGGGTAAGCTTTAGAGGTTGGTATAAATAAGACATTTTGAGCAATGGGAAAGGAAGAATAAATTATAATTCAAACACACTTTTCTGAAATAAAAAAATTGAATATCAAAAATACTGATAACAATGTTCTATACTTTCTCATCAAAAGAATGCTGGTACACTTTATCAAAAAATGTTCCATTCTAAGATTTAAAAATATCAAAATCAGCTATCACATGAGAAAACACGCACACATACACTATTGTCTTTTCCCAAAATATATGCCTTAAGTCAATGGAGATGCATCATTATACATCTTAAGTTTGTATTATAAAAATTGTATACTAAGTTGTCTTTCATGAGTAAAAGAAACAGGTGATCTTTGTTATATAGAAACTGTGAAAGTACACCACGTACATGCTCCTTTTAAGAGGTTTTTGAAGACTTGCCTTCAAAATTTGGCTCCAGTAACAACATAAACATAAAGATCTTAAGATGTGGATATGAAATATAAAGACTATTTTATATCAAAACTATTGCTGAAAAAGACAATAGCAAAACCATTTATCTAACTAGCTAGATGGATGATATACAAAGATCAATAGCAGAGAGTAATAGAAAATTCTATAAAAGTTAAAGCATCCATGAAATGGTAGAAGAGACATCAGATGAAACTTGTTGTCAGCCTTTCACTCTACTCATTGCCCTCAAAATGTCTACATAGGAAACCAGAGAGCTTGTTTTTGCTCTCAGCAATACAGCCTGCCTTTCCCTAATACTGCCTGGCCCACCACTGTAAACTTGCTTGAAAGATCAACCACATAAGCCTCTAGTTTGTACTCTTCATAGAAACTACCAGGACTAATTATACTATCACTTATATTGCTGTTCTCTTTATCCACCACATACAACATGAAATTCCCAGATTATTTGTTTATTAGAAAAGGCGTAACATTGACCAGGCAAAACGTTGACCTCAGAAGCTCTAAGGAGGTTCAATCCTGCCATTTCCATTGTATCAGGGGCTCCAGACCTTCTTAACCCCATTGTCTTGCTAATGCCATGTACAACAAATATTTTGTAGTGCTTGCCTTACTTTCCTGAAATGAAATTTATGGACGACAAACCTGCATAATTTAAAAACTTGTATTAGGAAAATAGGATGGAAAAATATAAGAGAAATTATGTATAATAAAATGTATGTTACGGTGATGTTCAGACGTGACAACACTAGAAGAGACAATTAAGTGATTAGGGATTTATGGTAAATGATGTCTTCAGGATGTGAGCACCACAAAGTGGCACAAGTACATTTCATTATCAATTTAAATACAGAGTGGTGGTATGCTTGTGACTGTGATTTTCTAACATGTTGAGTAACACGTGGTGGATTTCCAAACAAAATACAGTATAATCTTCCTTCAAGTTCAATGCAAATCCCATTCCTGGAACATTTACTGTTGAATAAAGTTGAGAGGAAAATCTTTGTTAATATATATAAAATGTACTTAGGTTATAAGTGGACACAATTCTGAGCATGTATTTCACATACATTGATTACATGTCTGTGTGTTAACATTGGTGTATGATAAAGAATATTTGTTAGTTTGTTTGCCTTAGGGACTGTACCATGTATTGTAGGATATTTAGCAATTTTAGCATCCTTCTCTTAATGAAGTGGTATTTCTCCAATCATAGCTATAACCAAAGAACATACAAATTTCCACACTACCCCTAGGGGGCGATACTACCTTTGTTGAGAAACTTTAATTTAGAATTACTGTGAGACCTTGACTACAGCCAAGAAAGACGACTCTAAGCTCTAAGTTTGGCTTCACCTGCAAATTTATGTAAACATACCCACGCTGATAGAAAGTAGTTTGAGATGTTTCTGGAAAAAAGCTGGCCATCGGAATTATGTGTTTTTACTTCCACTTTTGGTATGTTTAAACTCAATTATCAAAATTGGTTCTGTTCTTGTTTTGAAGTTCAAAAAGAACTTTTATACTAAACACGATTATCCTTAATATTCTCAAAGAGCTGACCACAAAATTTTATAACTAAGAATTTATTCTAACATTTCTAGGAGAAAAGAAAACTATTCTTCTGCAATGCCTTTATTTTATAATACTAAATCATTATTAATAAGTCTATGTGTTTTAAATGGTATTAAATGATAAAACAATGTTTTGATGATACAACAAATTTACTAATTTTGTTAAGAGGTATTAAAAATATTAGTTTATGTAAAATACTATGGAACTCAAATGTTAAATGAAGTGAGTTATCAGTCTAGGCCAAAATTAATTGGGAAGACATTTTTTATACACATTAAGTTTTACCAAAACAAAATAACTTGCACACTTTTAATTTTTAAAACTGGGCATTATCTTTCTTTTCAGTGAAACAAAAAGAAAATTAAAAGAAAAAATAACCAGGAACTAAATTTCAATAAAGAATGTCAGTTCCGAATAAGATCGTACAAGTTCTGCTAACTCTCCTATCAATTGACAGGGCTTAAGTCATCATTAGGGGAGAATTTATTTTAAAACTGTCATCTTAAACTTCAAGGATCTCCATTAAACTTCACAATTATCCTCCTAAGGTGGAAGCCCTGTTGTCCAATGTCCCATTTAACCTACCCAAACATCTCTAACCCACCCTTTGGTGACCTTCTATAATCCAATTTTTTTAAATTTTCTTTTCTTTTTATAAATAAGAGAAAGTAGGCAGATACAGTTGGTAATCATGGAGATGTGGTGTACTTAAAAGCTAGAATTGTAGCCCTACTACCCAAGGACCTCGCACTCTCCAGCTTCCAGCAGAGCAAAGACAGAGTAGGTTTTCCTCTTTTCACACAGAGCGTGGTGGTATTGATTCTACACAGTTTCTCTTCGGAAAGGATGGGATACAAATAAATTTTAAAAAGAAAGGAGTAGAAATGCTTTCCCATTGGATTCCATTCAAGGTATCTCCCCACAAATAAGTTGAGAGCTGGAGTATAGAAAAAGAGACCTCAAGAACTGGGCAACTGATTGCAAGAGGGAAAAAACAAAACAAAATAAACAAACAAAAAACACTGCAACTTGCTCCAGGAACTTTAGAAAAATTTTAAATGAAAGGTTGGAATCCATGAATGTTCTGTCACCTTTCCCTTCATCCTCCATTCCTTCCACCCCCTTCATCATCGGCATCTTCTTCACCTTGGTCTTTATCAATATCTTCCAACTCTTCCTCTTTTTAATTATCATCATCATCTTCTTATCCTTGGGAAGGCATATATATATATATATAATTTTAAAATTAAGCTGAAAAATGTCAGAAAAGGTCGATTTCATTTGAAGAGAGCTCATGGAGAATAAAAACATATAAAGATAGAAAACAGTTGATGAGATTATCCAAGTTATAAAATAAAACAATACTTTGTTTACTAAGGCCTAAAGCATAGGTAGAATTCAATTATTTGTCCTTTTTATAAGGTCAAACCTTTTCTTTACTTTGACCTTTTTCTTTTTAAAATATAGGACACCATATTATCTTGGAAAATAATATAAGTGGAATCTTGATCATACTAACTAGCACTTTTGAGTGATTTGACTGCTTCACTGAGGGCATCAATCCTATTCTTGACTTTTACACTCCAGTTTCCTATTCATACTGACATTTGAACATATTGATTACCCTAGGAACTTTTTTAGAAATAGAAGATATTATTTGATTATTGAAGCAGGACATTATTCTAAACCACAGCAAAGCCATGTTTTTTTCCCAGAAATATTAATGATACGATTTGTAGCCTTGGATAACTAACAAAGACTTAAACAGCTCATTGCTGAAATTCTTACTCTGGGCTTTGTGTCACCAAAATTTGTATTTCTGATAATTTACATTTTTTGTATAGTTATTCGCTTTCCATAATTATTCAAATTCCCAAGAAAAATAGAAGTTTGATTTCTCTCTCTCTCTCTCTATATATATATGTGTGTGTGTGTGTGTGTATACAATCTATGTATTTATATGTATATATGCACATATATGAGTATTATATGTGTATGATATACATTCCACACATATACACACATTATATATGTGTATGCATGCACATATTGTGAATGAGTTAAATTTAGTAAGAAAAAGAACCACAGATATATATTAAGTTAATAAAAATCCTACTACTAGAATTATATAATTTCTTTTAAAATATTTCATTCAATTGTTGGTTTATAATAAGCAAAAGATTTATGCGATTTGAAGAGAAACCATAGTATTGTTGTTGGTTTATAATAATATAACCCAAAGGAATATAAAGAAAGGAAATGCATAAAAAACACCATTAATACCCAATTTTAAATCATTATATCAAGTCATAGAAAAGGTTTCTGAAATTATAAGTAAAATTAAAAAGGGTGGCAAAATACATCAAATTTAAAACAATTGCCAATTCTGGGACAAAATTAATGATCTGAGTTATCCCAGCAGGTTTGGTGGACTTTTCTTTGTGTGGGCCACCTGCTTTCTCATTTCTTGGCATGCTGGCTTTTCATTCTCATTCACATAACCCTATTATTGACCATGTTATTATTTAAGAGTTTTGTGATTTTTAAAAGAATATGTGTGGAGGTCGTGTTTAAGCCATTGTTCACTGCTATTATAATTACAGTGATTATTATCGAGGGAAAGCTTTTTTTTTGGCAGATTTTCACCAGAAGTCTAAAACTTGCCTCTAAGTGTATTTTCATTAAGCTATTGATGTTTGTCATCCTGTTTAAAGTGATATTTAATTCCAATCTTTTAAGAATAAGGTAAGTATATTTAATTCCATAACTGCCAACAGGGCTTCCAAATTTATTTAAAAATCAGCTAATTGTCTTTTTTTTATTTTAGTTAAATATTTTTTTCTTTATTTTTTAAAGTATACATCCAGAAAAGTACATAAACCTTAAGTGAATTACTGATTAATGATTGCAAAGTAAACACACCCACATGCACACCACACAGGACAAGAAACACAACATTACCAACACTCAGAGCCCTCCCTACGTTCCTTCCCACCGCTGTAATATTTTTCCTCTTTAAAGGGACCACTATTATGACATATAACAGAGATTAGCTTTGCTGTGTTTTGAACTTTACATAAATGAAGTCAGGTGATACCTGTTCTTTTGTAACTGGCTTCTTCAAGTCCACGTTATATTTGTGAGATTCACCAGTGACGAATGCAGCAACGGTTAATTTTTTTTCATTTTGTACAGTCATTGTGCAACTATAACAGTTTATCTGTTCTTTTTTTTTTTACTCATTTTTTTTTACTAAATAATAAACACATAGATCATGTATACATTAATGCATTTATGGGGTACAATGTGCTGATTTCATATAGAATTAGTAACGCTTACTTCACACTGGTTAATATATACCTCATCTCATTTACTTATTTATTTTTGTTTATTTGTTTATTTATTGTTAAATCATAGATGTGTACATTTGTGCAATCAAGGGGTACAATGTGCTGGTTTCATACATGATCCGAAATATTCCCATCAAACTGTTCAAGGTAAATCCATGTAAATATAAAAGAGGTAAAGTCTCCATCTTTTTTTAAGGCTGCATAATATTCTATGGTATACATATACCACAATTTATTAATCCATTCCTGGGTTGATGGGCACTTGGGCTTCTTCCATGACTTGACTATTATGAAGTGAGCTGCAATGAACAATCTGGTGCAAATATCTTTGTTATAAAGTGATTTTTGGTTTTTTGGATGTACACCTAGTAGAGGAATTGTAGGATCAAATGGCAGGTCTACTTTTAGATCTGTGAGTATTCTCCATAATTGTCTTAAAGATTGTCACAGATCAGGACATTAAGCAACATATAACGCATATTTGTGATGTCAGTTCAGACATCAGTTAAATTCAGTAAGAAAAATAACCACAGATATTATTAGGTTAATAAAACACTATTATAATTATAAAATTTGTTTTAAAATATTTCATTTGAGGACGGTGCCTGTGGCTCAAAGGAGTAGGGTGCCAGCCCCATATACCGGAGGTGGCAGGTTCAAACCCAGCACCAGCCAAAAATTGCAAAAAAAAAAAAAATTTTTTTTCATTTGATTGTCAGTTTGTAATAATATAAACCAAAGGACATAAAAAAAGTAGCCACATAAAAACACCATTATACCCTATTTTAAATCATTATATCAACTAATAGAAAAGGTTTCTAAAATTATAAGTGAAATTTAAAACAGGATTTTTCAGGAATTTTTTTTAAGAAAGAGAAAATTCATAAAACTATGAACTAGTCATATTTTTAAAAGATTACATTATACATTCCAACAATTACACTCCTTGATATTTACCCAAAGAAGCTGAAAACTTATGTTCACACAAAAACCTACAACAGATGTTTAGAGACAATAGTTGTTAAGGGCTGGGGGAGGGATGGATGCACACGATTTCTATGGCAATGTTCTCTATGACACTTTAATGGTATATTCTTGTCATTCTATATTGGCTCAAACACATAGAATGTACAAGAGCAAGAATGAACTCTAATGTAAACTGTGGACGTTGGATGACTATGATATGTCAGCAATAAATGGATATCTCTTGTAGGCCATGTTGATAGTGCACATGTGGAGGAAGGGTGTGTATGGGAAATCTCTATACTTTCCTCTTTATTTTGCTATGAACCTAAAAGTGCTCTCAAAATAATTTTATTTAATAGAAATCATTTTATACCTTATGATCAATAAAAATTATGCCTAAAATTATATATGTGCATCACCAATTCCAAATAAATAGGAGAATAATTTTTGTGAGAAATTTTACTTTTGTTCAATATTTGTTACACACACACACACACACAAAAAGCCAATAGAAAGCTTTTAGAAAAAAGCTATTTAGTAATAAGAATTGAAATTGTGTATGTTATATTTAATCAGAAAATACCTAAAATGATCTACTACCTGAGAATTTTGCTTAATCCATTTTATTATGTTTGTGCTTGTGTGGTGAGAATGGGGATGAAATGATATCAGCATCCCGAACATGAAAGTTCAGCATGTACTTATTCTCTGTGAGTTATAAGACCCTTGTTTAAATAAATCCTTTCGGAAATCAAGCTGGGTCTTTGTGTCTTAGCCTGGCATATCTGGGAAACTCAGTTCCATCTTAACTATTCTTTCTCATCTGCTTCAGGAGGCTCAGGCGACTGCCACAATCTTTGCTACCCTGTGACCTGGAGGTACTGGGAGGCCCACAGGGAAAATACTGAGAGATTACACAGCTGAGAAATGGCCTTGATGTCTCCAGGCTAGACCTGATCTATCTGAAACAGGATATAGCTCTGGAATATGAAGAGATGTGAGACACTAGCCAAACACCCAGGGCCATCTCAACCTTGAAGCATAGAGGCAAAGAAGATGAAAGGGAAGGAGAAAGTAAGAGAAATAAGAAGGGGGAGGAAATAAAGAAGCAGCAGCCACATATTGGGGAAAAGAATTTCTATTCAGTCAATCATTCTGGAAGAACTAGTTAGCCACATGCAAAAGACTGAAACTGGACTTGTACATTTCACCACTTAAAAAAATAAATTTATGCTAGACAAAATATTTGAATTTAAGACACAAAACTATAAATACTCTAGAAAAAAATGTGGGGAAGCCTCTGATTATTATGGGACTTGGAAAAGACTTTATGAAGAAGACACCATTGGCAATTGCAACAACAGCAAAATAAATAAATAGAACATGATGAAGTTATGAAGTTTCTGTACAGCTGAGGACACACACAATTAACAAAGCAAAGAGACAACCTTTAGAATGATAGAAAATATTTGTATTCTGCAAATCTGTCAATGGGCTAATAACCAGAGTCTGCAAAAAACTCTACCAAATCAACAAGAAAAAAACAAACAACCCCATTAGTCACTGGGAAGAGACTTGAACAGAATTGTTTGCCACAAGGACAGACAAATGGCCAACAAACAAGTGAAAAAACACTCATTGTCCCTAATTATCAGAGAAATTCAAATCAAAACCACTTTGAGATACATCTAGTCTCACTGAGAATGGCCCAAATCAGCAGATGCTGGCATGGATGTGGAGAGAAGGGAACATTCATGCACTGTTGGTGGAACTGCAAACTAGTACAGCCTTCATGGAAAGAAGTACGGAGATTTCCCCAAGAACTAAAAGTAGATCTTCCATTTGATCCTTTATTTCCATTACTAGGTATCCACTCAAAAGAAAAAAAGGCATTTTACCATAAGGGCATTTGCACTTAAATGTTTATAGCGGTACAGTGCACAATCACAAAGATGTAGAAACAATTCAAGTGTCTTTCAACCCATGAATGGCTTAATAAACTGTGGTATATGTATACCATGGAATACATGTATTCAGTCATAAAAAGATGGAGATTTTATATCTTTTTAACAACCTGGAAGGATTTGGGGAACGTTCTCCTAAGTAAAGTATCACAAGAATGGAAAAACACTTATTCCATGTACTCAATACTAAGTTATTACTAGGAGATTCATAACTACAGGATCATGGTAGAGAACACTTAATTAAATTCGGGGGTGGGGGGGCTTGGTACATTCCCACCAAGCAAGTACAATCCATGGGTATATGTCACACTTCCCAGGTGGAGAATACAACTACAACTCAGACTTTACCTTACAAATACAAACATAAGTATCCTCACATTAATCTGAAATTAAAAAAATTTCGGCATAAATAAATAAATATCAGAATTATCCTTTGCTTAAAAGCTCAGTATATAACTTATTTCAGATGTAAATGAACAAGAGTAAAACAAATGAAAACCACAGAAGGCAACCTGATGGCAGGATAACACTTGGAAAGCTAAAAATGTAGGCATTTTATTTCCCTAAATCTAAAGCTTATATATACTTCCAAAATTGGTTGTTTGCCTGTCTTCCAACATTTTAAAATGTAAGTTATTCCAATCAAATTAAAGTGTAGTTGTGAATACATGCATATATACTTCCAAATACTTATTTAAAATGTATACAATAGCCCAGAAATCAGAAGAGTTGTTTGCCCTTTCCAAGACTCACTTTCCCTGTGTGTAAAATGGTGCTTATGTAAATTAAATGTAGGATATTGTTGTATTTTTTTCCACCAGTAAAAACAAAAGTCCAAGAATTAAGGAGAACCTATACCTATTAATTATCTAATATGTACCAACACATGATGTTGTTTAATACAGGTAAGAGCACCTATGAAGCATTTGAGGTAGAAATTCTCTTGTCCACCACTTCTCGACTCATTTATCAATGAATGAAGTTCTGTGTTTCCTCAATAAAACACACTCACGATGCATCTGGACACTCTACAGACTGCCTGGGCACTTCTCCTAACACAGTGGAGTTATACGAATATCAAGGGTCAGTTGGTTTTTAAACTTAATTTTGGAAACTAAGTTAAATGCTTTGTAAAGACTCTATAAAGTTGAGCCACTAATAAAAATAATTGCTGATAAGTTAGAAGGACAGAAACTAGGATCCTCTAGTTTATAGTGGATTTTTAAATAAGGCCATTGATATTTAGGTTTTATAAAATTAAGAGCAATTTATTTCATATTCTATCCATCATTATAAAATGAATGAAATAAAAGTAAATCTTTAATTATTAAGCAAATCTAATATTTAAGACTCATTTAAGTCAGCAAGACTAAAAATGGAGGCACTGATAACACATAAATGGTTGATAATAGTTCATAATGGATCCTTACTTTTAAAAAAATAAAGAACCCTAAAAAAATGCATAAATAAAAAATAGGCTTGATGCCCATAGTACAGTGGTTATGGCACCGGCCACATGCACAGAGGCTGGAGGGTTCGAACTTGACCCAGGCTAGTTAACCAACAATGACAATGACAACAACAACAACAACAAATAGCCAGGCATTGTGGCAGATGCCTGTAGTCCCAGCTACTCGGGAGGCTGAGGCAAAAGAATTGCTTAAGCCCAAGAGTTGGAGGTTGCTGTGAGCTGTGACGCCATGGGATTCTACCGAGAGTGACATAGTGAGACTCTGTCTCAAAAAATAAATATATAAGAAAGAAAGAAAGAAAGAAAGAAAGAAAGAAAGAAAGAAAGAAAGAAAGAAAGAAAGAAAGAAAGAAAGAAAGAAAGAAAGAAAGAAAAGGAGGGAGGGAGAGAAGAAAAGAAAAGAAAGAAAGGGGAAGGAAGGAAGGAAGGAAAGAAGGAAGGAAGGAAGGGGGGAGGGAGGGAGGGAGGGAGGGAGGGAGGGAGGGAGGGAGGGAGGGAGGGAGGGAGGGAGGGAGGGAGGGAGGGAGGGAGGGAGGGAAGGAAGGAAGGAAGGAAGGAAGGAAGGAAGGAAGGAAGGAAGGAAGGAAGGAAGGAAGGAAGGAAGGAAGGAAGGAAGGAAGGAAGGAAGGAAGGAAGGAAGGAAGGAAGGAAGGAAGGAAGGAAGGAAGGAAGGAAGGAAGGAAGGAAGGAAGGAAGGAAGGAAGGAAGGAAGGAAGGAAGGAAGGAAGGAAGGAAGGAAGGAAGGAAGGAAGGAAGGAAGGAAGGAAGGAAGGAAGGAAGGAAGGAATCTGCAAAGAACTCCAGCAAATCAACAAGAAAAAAGCAACCCCATTAGTCAGTGGGAAGAGACTTGATCAGAACTGTTTTCCACGAGGACAGATGAATGGCCAATAAACAAGTGAAAAAACACTCACTGCCCCTAATTATCAGACAAATTCAAATCAAAACCACTTTGAGATACACCTAATTTCACTGAGAATGGCCCAAAGCAGCAGATGCTGGTGCGGATGTGGAGAGAAGGGAACACTCATGCACTGTTTGTGGAACTACAAACTAGTACAGCCTTCATGGAAAGACGTATGGAGATTCCCCCAAGAACTAAAAGTAGATCTCCCATTTGATCCTGTATTTCCATTACTAGGTATCCATAAAAAAAAAAAGTCATTTTATCATTTTTGCTCCATGGTAAAGAGTATGATGGTTTTTGCTCAATTATGAAAAAAAAAATAAAGAAAAAAACAGACAAATGTCTTTTTTCCATTTGATGTCATTAAACTGAATTTAAATTAGATACAATTTTAAGAAAACTCACATTCAATCTTTTGAGAATTGAGGGTTGTAACAATTATCTTCTACAATATGAATGGAAATGAGAATGAATAGGCTTTAAGTCCGACAAGTGCCAGTCAATATAGAATATTATTACTATATAAACTTTCATTAAGACATGATCTTAAGTAAGAAAAAGACCCTTCAAAGGAATATATTTTTGTAAAGAATTTTAACTGTTTTTTAAATTATTCTTTTTAAAATTGTTTACTGTCAACTTCAACATTATTTTTTAAATTAGTAAGTATGATTTTTGTGGAAAATACTGTTTAAAATATTATAAAGCACAGATTTCTTATTTCTTCACTTATTAAAAAATGGGTTTTGTTCAGTATCAGACAGTCTGTCCTATCAGTATATATTTTGTAGTTAGAAAGGGTGTTTGTTGTGTATTTGATGAATTGGTTGAATACTAAATGGTTTTGACATGACCATTATCTCATCATATAATCTGAATGCTTTGAATGTATTCCAAGTACACTGACAAATAGAAGAGAATAACTACAAGAATCCTGTCCATTCTCTACTGATAACAATGTGACTAATTAAAGAAGGAATAAAATGCTAGTACTATGTGTCAAAGAAACAGAGAGAGAAAGACAGGAGAAAAACCTGCTCGCGTTTCACTATATTGTTGTTTCTTTATTATTATTATTAAATCATAGCTGTATACGGAGCATGTTGTTGTTTCTTAAATAAGAGCAATGAAACACTGACCACAGACAGCTTAATTAATCTTCGGGCACAGCCATCAATATTGTCCCAGATTCCAACTGACATTAGATGACAATTGCAGACATATGCCTTTTAGGTATCAATTATTTAGTTTGGCCTTATATTGTTTTCTATAGTTATAAACCACAATTATTGCAGGTTTTAGAAAAATTACAAATTAGATCAGGAGGGGAACACTGTATGTTAAAGACCACAGGCCATTTCCATGTACATGTTTCCAAAACAAAATAGCAGTAGTTTTTAAAATACAATTTACATGATGGGTAGATGTTTTTAACTTCGTGTTAATGGCTATGTTTTCCAGAAATGAACTAATGTCTGTTTCATAATTCTATTTTATTCTCTGTTAAAAATTTAGGCACATTATGTACAATACCTAAATGCCTATGCTTTCTGAAAGTATGGGTATGATTCAATGAAATTGCTCTGTTGTTGGTTCTAGAGAAGGCGAAGAAACTCCAGTTTTCACAATTAAAGAAAAGAAAGGAAGTTGAAGTAAAATCATACTTCTGTTGACACTTTAAATTTGTCAGGCTTTATGTTTTGACAACATGGACTGGCTATGAGGATAATGGCTTCATAACTTAAACCGAGATTGTCTTGTTTACATTTCTTCACATGAGACAAATGATAAGTTTGCTATATTATATGTGGTAGTATGTGTAAACCGCAGTGCATAGTGCAAAAAAAGGGAAAATAACATTCATTGATATTAAAATGGGATGAAAATATGCCAAATAAATTTGTCAATTAGGATGTTTCCTAAATGCTTAAAAATTGTCCTTTCTGTTAATCATGTCATTGAATACAAGATACAGCAGCTATATTGTAAACAAAGACGTCAAAAAATGCTTCTGTTCTTACAGTCAGTACCCAAGTGGCACGGTCCATGCCTAGGTTACTAGAAAATGACAAACCTTAAACAAACATTCAAAATGTTTGCTGAATATATAGATATGAAATTATAAGGGAGCTGCATGAATGGTATTTTGAGGATCAACTTTTGGCTACAGATGTTCTCATAAACTCCTTTGCCTCACAGAAAATCCACAAGATCTACCTTTTCTGGGAAACAATTCAAGAGGTCATGTAGGGAATTAAGGAAGAGGACTGTAAAAAAAATGAAAACATACAGAGGTCTTTGAAATTTGCTCATGGTGGTTACACAAATTTGTAAAGTTGTCAAAATAATGTTTCTTTTTCTCTGTTTCTAAATATATATATATGTATATACACAGAAACAGAGTAATGCCTAAAAAGTAGGTGGGCAGAAATTGTGGATTAGGGTTAGAGGGAATCTATTGGTGCCCATTTCATTCTAGGAAGGATAGTTCCAGCAGTAAATGCTGAAGGCCAGAGAATGATGCATTCCAGAGTGAAAGATGGAGGGATAGACTGAGAATTGTAAGGTGAGTTCCTGAGAAGAGAATTTGATTAAGACCCAACTAAAAGTGATTCAAACTAAAGGCAAGCCCTCAAATTTTATCTAATGGAAAATATCAGTGAGCATCAATTCTTATTTTTTTCCAACATGAGGTGCAAGAAAAACAATATTGTTGAACAAGAAAAAGGAAATGCCCTTTTAATGACCCAGAGGAAATGCACATACATAGTGTATGGAAGAGATTTCTCGCTGGAACCTGCAATAGTTACAGGGAGACTGTGAGCATCGGACATGCAGGTTGTGGGCTTCCCTGCATTTCAGAAAAGTTATCCAGACAACCATGCCTTCTTAGGTACCTGGAAAATGTCCCTGATAAGAGAGTAGGGGCTGCAAGACAAGAATGAAACACTTCAACACTGCCAGGCCTTGACTGGTCGTCCTGGGTTAGTTGTCTCCCTGAGTAGGAAAGAGAAGTAGCACCAATATGAATTATTTCCTAAGATGGTAATTTTAGAATTATTTTCTGAGCATAGAGCAAAAAAGAAACATTTTTCTCTGTGTGTGGCTTTATTAGTGTTAGGAGCTGACTGTACCCCCCGCCCTGCAATGTTCACACCCCCTGTACTTTAGAATGTAGCTGGATTGGAGACCTTTGAAGAGGCAATTAAGTAAAAGTGAGGCAGTATGGATGTGCCCTAATTCAATTGAAATGATGTTCTCATACAAAGAGGAAATATGGATGCCCAAGAAGACTCAGGACTCTGAAGACACAGTGATCAGGCCAGCAAGCAGAAGAGTCAGAGGAAATCCCACCTGCTGACTCCCTGACCTTGGACTTTCAGCTCCAGAGCTGGGACAAATGCATTTCTGTGTTCAGGCTGCTCACTCTGTGGTATTTTATATGGCAGCCCTGGCAAACTAATCCAGTTAGTAACCGAATGCACACAAAGTTTCTGTAAATGTAGCAAATTTCTTTGTTCTTTATTCCTTATCTCAAAAAATTACCGTTCCACAGAAAACTACAAAACCATTATACAGGAGAGGTCTGTGTGCTGTCTACTAAAGTTCTCTCAATGGTAATAGCATCTATAACTACCAAGAAAATGGGGAGCAAGACGGCGGTCGAGTAACAGCTTCCTTGCAACTGGGCACAGTGACTGGGGAGACAAGACTGCAGGCATTTCTGGCTGATGGGATCTGCTTACAATCATCCCTTTGAGGACACAGGGAGTCAGTGAGAGACTTCTGGACCCCAAGAGGAGGACAAAAGTAGTGGAAAACTGGCAAGTGGTTGCGTGTGTTCGTTCGGTCTAATCCTGCTGGCAGCTATAAGTACAGAAGCAAGATTGCAAACTGGAAAGGCTTTACCTGTGAGCTGCTATGGTATTTTTGGACTTGGCACTCTGTTGAATTGCTTTGGGAGAGCTTGGGCAGCATTAGGGAGAACTTTGGGTGTTGTCTAGGGCCCCAGACTGAGCCGCTGAGCTAGACAGAGCTAATAGTGTTCGGCTGTGGGCCCTGTGGAGCCCTTGTGAGAGAACTGCCCCAGCAAGCTCCACCCTCAGGGTCACAGAGCAAGGATCGGACAGGAGCTATTAATCTAGTGACTGAGCAGCCTAAAGGTGGGGACTGAGCAGCCTTATAGCCTTAGATCTCAGGGGCAGAGTGAGACCGGTTTTGGCCCAGTGGATAAGTAGATAGCCACTTCAGCAGTGATCCCAGTGACAAGTGCTTTCCTGGGAACATCATGGTAAAGATTCAGAATTATCTATCTTCACTCTCACCCCCCTCTCTGCCTCATCCCTAATCCCTGGAAACCATCAATGTATTCTCCATCTGTACAACTATGTTGTTTCAAGAATGCTGTAGAATTAGAAACAAAGAGTATGTAAACTTTTGGAATTGGGTTATTAAATCTCTTGACACCTACCCAAGTTATTAGGTACAACAATAGCCCATTCATTTTTACTGTTGAGTAGCATTCCATGATATAGATGCACTATGGTTTGTTTAACCATTATTATTACTATTGAAGGATATTTAGGCTATTTACAATTTGGGTCTATTGACTAGAGCAAACAGCACCATTCCTATACAGGTTTTTGTGCAGCTAGATAAGTCTTCTTTTCTCTGGAAGAAATTCCAACAGTGTAATTACTGGGTGCAGAAATAAGTGTGTATTTGTTTTTATGAGTGCTATCCTATTTTCCAAAATGGCTGTACCATTTTACATTCCCATAAGAGGTGTATAAGAGGTCCTGACTTCCTTCAACTGGAAACAGTTAGTGAATGTGCTATGTAAAAGTTTATAGGACATGCAAATTGGAATGTCAACTTGGCCCCTTTAGCTCAATGGCTAGGGTGCCAGCCACATACACTGGAGCTGGCAGGTTTGAACCCAGGCTGAGCCTGCCAAACAACAATGACAACTACAGGCCCCCCCCCAAAAAAAAAAAAAAAAACAAATAGCTGGGTGTTTGTAGCAGGCACCTATAGTCCTAACTACTTGGGAGGTGTTTGAGGTAGCTGTGAGCTGTGATGCCACAGCACTCCACTGAGGGTGACATAGTGAGACTGTGTCTCAAAAAAAAGAAAGAAAAGAAAATGGGAATCTTCTTTTATTTTATGAGATTAGCATACATTTCACACCCAAACCTGGCTGTGAGATGCTAAGCTGGTTCTCTCAAATTTAAGAAATTAAAAAACCCCGATTTATAGCAACTGCCTATTTGCAATGTGTAGCTATACCCACCATGGCTTTCAAACTACTCACATGACTTCACTGAAAGCAAATTTAGGAGGAAATACACAAAACACACAAGCCAGTTCCAGCACAAGGCTGTACAGACACACATATGCACACACATACACATATACACATACGTGGTTTTGTGTCTGCTGTACATGTTTCAGATACCTTTTTAGTGCCTAGTTTTATCTTTGTTCATAATATGAAGATATTTAGTGTGATAAATTGAATTAATCACATTTTCTGCTCAAAATCTTTCCCTTTTTGTCTCATTTAGTTTATAAAGTCATCAGTAAAATATTTTATGTCTTAGTAGAATCATGTACTATTCTATGGGTAGAGCTAGCTCAGCAGTGAAGACAGAATGACTAAATTCTATGACCAAACTCAGAGTGGTCATTTTCCATGAAGAGTACTGGCCAGTGTATGTGAAATATGTTACTGATTACAAGATCCTGCCAAGTAAGCAGGACTGCAAATGCTGAAAAGAGTAAGGATTTCCTACTCACTTTGCCCTGAACATGTTTTATGCATAAGAAAAGTTTGATTGATGAGCTATAGAATTGTTACAGGAAATGTTTGGGGCAGATACAGACAACAAAATTGATAGTATCCAATAGACTGGATTCATGTGAGCAGATTTATTATCTTGATTTTTCATTCTCAATGCCCTGTCTTATTTCATTATCACAAAGTTAAATGGACATATTTAAAATGTTATAGGAAACAGATAACTTCAATATGGCAATATTAGCTGTTAGAAACTCAAGGCTTGTATACAAATTGTGCACGCAGAATTATTTTGGGCTTCCTCTAGATTTTTTTTCCAGATCAAGATCATTCCACTGTTTCTCTTACCCTGCTAGCTTGAGGGCTCTGTATAGCCAATTTCTGCTCTATTTTTTTAAGAATCAGCTAAATTATTTTCTTTTCCAAATGCACTTTTAAGTAGTTTAAGTTAAATTTGGATATGTTAGAGTTAGTAGAATTTATCTGAGGTCTAAGCAGGGACTGATTTGTTAAAAGGCGGACTCAGTATCATAAAAGTCTCTGAGTTTTTTCAAAGAAACAGACACAACTTTATCTACTTTGCTATGTGAGTACTGTTTATATTTGTACTTCAACACACTGTGTTTTAAAATTTTTCAGTCTGCTTTGGTGGCTTCATCAGTTTCATAATTTAAATATACACATATCATTTATTTGGGGTAATTGACTTAAATGTATTTCTCTAGCCTTATCAAACTTTTTTCTCCACCAAACACCAAGCACATATTCAACTCCCTGGGCAGTATTTTCACTTGTATGTCGGCTAGACTTCTCAAAGTTAATCTTCCTAAAACGGAGTTTCTGACTCCTCCTACCCACTTCTCAAACTTGCAGCTCCCTTGATCTTTTTGACTCAGCGGCAGTGATTTTATTATCTTAGTTGACCAGGCAAAACGTGGCATCGTTCTTTATTTCACTCTTTCTGACATAACCCTCCCATCTGTAAGAAGAATCCTATCCCTTCTGCCATTGAATTATATCTAGAGCCAAACACTTTTACCACCTTTGTTGGTGCCATCCTGGCCCAAGCAACCATCAGATAAACAATGTTTGAATTATTCCTCTGATTTCTCAACTATGGCTGGAGTTTAGTGCTGTTTTGAGAGGTAAGGATATAAAGTAATACTGACTAGAAGTTATGTTTGTTTAACCTTCAGAATACTAAATTGAGCAGGGAAGTGGCATCATGAGTCTCCTTAAATACTCGAAAGAGCTGTTCTGTTTTAGCAAATTAGATGCCATTTCTGTGGCTCAACAGTCAGTGCAAAGACCTTGAAATGATGGTATCAGGGTATATATCTGTTCAATGTGAGGAAAATATTACTTAGACTTAAAAATTTTTCGGGAAAAATCGGGGATGTTTAATGAAGTAGTGGGCAAGTGGTAACCAACAGTTTTTAAATTAAAATTGAGTGTCCCTCTTTTGAGGGATATGGTTAATTAGAGCCTATATATGTGTAATTGATAGTTAAAAAGGGAGATATTAAATTACATTATCTGTTCAGAATATGGACTCAAACATTCAGAAGAATAAAGAGACAGTATAGTGGAGTACATGTAATAAATGACCAACAAATACATTAGATTTCATAAGTTAAAAATTATAACATGTCACAGCATCCAAAGGACCATGGAGACATTGTCTCCATTATCGATGGAGATTTAATTGTTCAAATTCACACAATTCTGTACTTGGAGATCATAAATTCTGCCATATGCTTCCGGAGCTAACTTATTCAAATGTCTGTGCCACATACTTCATGCAAGCAATAACCATGTAAGTCCCCGAGCCCTAGCGTTATATTCACAATGTAGTTTGTATGTTATGGAAAACGTCATTAGTGCACTTATACAAACTAGACTAGAACACTATTTGCCTTTATGCTCAGGAAAATATGCCATGGAATTCACTCTTTTATTTTTTAGCTTTCTGAGACAGAAGAATTTTGCATAACAGCTGGTGAAATCCAGTGACCTAGATTCATTAGGAATTCTCCATAGTCCCTTGGGAATATGTGTAGCGTAAATAACCACTTTGTGTACACCAGTCTACACAGAATTTGAAAGCTTTAGAATGATGAAAATAGAATTTTTGCTTCCTAACAATCTTTGGTAAAGAAGATAAGAAATCTCTTAAGCCTAGATATTAGTTCATATTAAGGTTCTATCAGCAAAATTCTTCTTATAAATTATTTATTAAATAATCAACCTTGATTCCTTTTTTATACTGGCACTTCCAAGTAGGTTGAATGACTGTTTAGAACATAAGCATTAGTTCAACTGATTTGCTACAGAGTACCACCCTGGCCTCACAAAAGAACAACTTGATTCTTTCCAACCCCTGCGTAGTGGTATAGTGAAGGTATAGAATTCACTTTACTAAAATTACCGCTGATGAGTTTCTCTTACTGTCCCCAGTAATGGTAAGTGACATGTCATCTTCTTTGGTAGCTATTTATCTTCATTTGATTTGATCTTTTTTCTTTCATCATTTAACTTTACCTGTCCTGTTCTCATATCTTCAGTTTTTATAAATTTCATAATACTCTGTAGTCTTTCAATTGAAACAAGTTAACGTCACTTTTAACTGAGAATTTTACAATTGTTGAAAGAATATGATATTCTGGGGTACTGTCAAATAGTATTTATAATTAGCAATGTTGCTTATGGGCTGGTGACTTGGTGCATGCCTACACAGTACTCTCACAAGCATTCATCCTCTCGGGGATGTACAGTTCCACTCAACAAGCACCTCTAGCACAGCAATTACTGAGACGCTCCCAGATAATATGTGATTGAAAGTATTTGAAAGTTCATTGGACATTAGAAGATTGTAAAGGGCCATCTTCACTTCTAGACAAACATATCGAAGAAACATCGTGTTTTAGGGAGAGCTCATCTCTCCTGTGATTATATTGGTAAAGAAATTAAGGACAGCCTTATATCATTACTACGATCATTAATCTTTTTCAGAGATGCATCCAAGTCACTAACTGAGCTCCCAAGAATTAAAAACAGATCTTTCTGGTACCTTTTCCTTTGCTACCTTGTACTGCCTTGCTAGAGACATAGAAAAAAATCCAGAAATTGGTGGAGTGGAATAGACACACAATAATACCATGTCAACATTTATTTTTAGCCTGCCGGTTAAGATGGACAAAATAAGAAAAAACTAGAGGATTTTAAAAACAGTGCTTGCAAAGGAACCCATGGTGAGGGTGGTACATCTCACTTGTCAAGCTAGAAATGGAGACAGTACAATCTGTATCTGTGATTATTTGCTTGGGTACACTGTCTGTTTTCCCAGATCCCACATTAATCATTTATTTCTACTTGCCTGCTATGAATTATTACTTCAGGGTAGAACACTGCCTTTATTTATCGTTTGTATTTCCAGATTTCTATAGACAATATTGGTTTTAACAGATACTATTTATTGTAAATATAGTGAGCCCTACTTTATGAGTAGGGTGTGCTGTAAAGTGGGATTATTTAGTGATTTGGAGTCTGGAGTGTATGTGCCCATGTGGGAAATGCTATGAAGGCACATTAGATTTTATGGATAATGGTGAAATTGCATCTAATTCATAATGTACCAAAGGTGTACTTGAAGTAGTAACATTTCTTTGTGCTAATTAACATTTATAACTTTGTTCTTACACAGGTATCAGACTTTTACACTTATCTATCCAACCATCTGATATGCCCTACTCTGCCAAAAATTCCAAGAAGATAAATGTCAATTTGCAACTAAAGAGTGCAATCATTAATTCATTAAAAAATTGAACCAGTAAATGATAAACGTCAGGTATTGGGAGTTAATAGTGCTAACAACTCTATTTCTGTTTCTCAAAAACACACAGTCTAGCACAAAGAACTGACAAAGTGCTAGGTGAAGACACACAATGTTATATCCCCTTTCACTGTACAGTGAATTAGGCACTCATCAGGGCAGGGCAGGAGGCAGGTGCATCAGTGGTAAGGGCTGTGACAATGATTCAGAGGGGATATGGCGTTGACAGAAGAGATAAAAATCAGAGAATGTTAAGGGTAGAAAGGAGTCCAAGACAGTACACAAGGTTTTGGCTTGGGCTACTGCTGGATAGTGGATTGAAAAGAGAGTCCAGCTGCACCAGGTCTATGGTTGGGATAGCCACTTATCCCAAGTGCCTGTCCTCATTGTGATCAAGTCTTTCCTAAAGATTTACTAACCCTCTGATTTACCAGTTTCGTTAATTTATGCAGCCAAGCATTAAATAATGATGGGATGAAATTCAGACTCATTATCAGGTTTAGATCACTGCATTAGTTTTAATGTATTATCTTCTCCCTAACCTAAGAAAAACCCAGCATTCATCACACTCGTCTGCTCAGAGTGTTGAACAATGTCTCTAGTTATTAACTGTCAAAGCAGTGGGATGGATTGGCTTAGCTAATGAAGCAATAGGCAGCTTTCACCCCCAGAATGCTAAGGTTGGGTATAATTTGAGCAATGAAAAACCTAATTTTGAACGTTTTTGCTGTTAATGCGTTTTCCTGCATTGTTTCTTCCTCATAATTTATTGCAAGTAGCCAACCTGAACACATGACATTTTATACTAAATTATTATAACCTATTTACTTAATAAGTTTTCAAATAAATGGTACACAAGTCTCTTTAGGTGCAAATTGACATTTATCTTCTTGGAATTTTTGGCAGAGTAGGGCATATCAGTTGAAATAAACATCCATCTATTTTATGATCCTCATAGGTACACAGATTTAACAACAATTTCTGCATTACTGTTTTGTAAGACTGGGCTTATTCTTTCTGGTGGACATTATTTAATATCCTCTCCTCTAAAGCTGACTTTCAGTGCAAATTCCATAGCTTTTGCTCGTTTAATAATCAGATGCCTGATGCAATTTTATTTCACGTGTTACTCTTTGGGTAATATGTTTCTATCTTTATCTTTCAGAGTCTGAATAACATTCAGCCCCTTGCAGGTTTGACATGTGACTTGCTCAAACATACAATTCCTTCACTTCCTGGTATATTTCATCTATCCGACTGTCACTCCAATCCTTGCAGCTCTTTGGGATGGATTTCATTTATTCATTTTCACATTTTTCCATTAGCTAAGTACTTTGTCAGTCAGACCATGAGTCACCGAATTTGTTTATCCAACTCCATGTAATTTCAAAAGTATTGTATGTTTCTCTTATCCTTTTGTTAATGTTATTTCCTTGTTACCTTATTTAGCATTTATATTTGACAGTTCTCTAAAAGAAAACCATTTTTCTTGCATTTATTATCGCTTTTTCCAAACAGTGTCAGTTTAAATTAGTTCATAAGACTCAAAGAAGCTTACCATTTGTTTATAAGAACACACACAAAAAAATCAAATGAACTGATTTTATTGAATTCTGAGCAAAAAATAATAGCAATTTAAGAGAAATAATTGTTGATGTGTTCATTCTCTACCTTTTAAAGACAGGGTTCAACTTGAATGATTAAACTTTTTAGGCAGAGAGTCCATTAAAAGCACTTACAGTTATTACTTTTCAAAAAGCAAAGACAACAATATCAACTATGTATTTTCAACTGTCTGAAATTGCTAAAGAGGAAAATGTTTTAAATATGGCCAGGAATTAATGACAATTAGAAAATGGGCTACCAGTGTTAACAGAAGCATTCCTCCCATCTCCACTGCTGGTTACTGACTGCATTTAAATAAGCAAGCCTGTCTATTTTGATCTCATATAACAGGAAAAAAAAGTCTAATTAAAAATTTAATTAAAGTACAGTTGTATTTGTAAGTCCATATTTGCCATATTTCAAATTAAAGATATTTTCCTGTCATTACTCTCATGAATTCTATTAGTGAGTTCAACATGGCGATTGGGTCAGGGAGCACAATTTTTTATGATCTGCACAGTTTACATGAGTAGTCTCAATTATCATTACAAAAAACAGTGAGAAGCCCATTTTGCTTCGATTTCATGAAGAAAAGTAAGAGAGCATTTCATTGCAGAGCTCAGGCAGTAGTACCTTCTTCTACACCCAGAATGTTTGCGTCTCCACTTCATCCAGTACTAACTACACAACCTGAAACAATATTGTTAACGTTGGGGTTTTTCATAATTAACCTTTTGGAATTATCTTTTTATCCATAAAAAATAATAATTGCCACTTTTAACATGAAAGAATTTTAGAAATAATTATATAAGAGCACATCCACCCTTCAAAGCTCTTTTTCTAGGGCAAGCTAAAAAACTTAATTGTCAGACTGTGTAAGTGAGAAGCCTATCCATTTTCACATTAATGTTGTATTTACTCTACTAACCTGTCCTCCAAATAAACCCTCACTCAAGTATGATAGACAGCCATTATATTTTATGTTAACTTAACTCAATTCAAGTCTTGGGCTGGGTTTTCCATCTCTTTGAAATTGAGGAATCAATATTCACCTATATTAGTAAGATAGATACAATTGCCTTCCATATACTTACAAACTATACATGCTTATTCAGTGTTCATATTTTTTGTTTTAAAATATATATATTTTGTTATTTAAAACACCTTATCCCACCACATCCCCCCATGTGGACTAAGTGCTTCCGACTAAACAATATAGCAGAATTCCGGAATTGGACTTACATATGGGTATTCCTTTCCAATTACTTAATAAACATCTTACGATGGGTTGAGGTCACTATCAGTTGGAAAAAATGTTCTGTCAGGGTAATAGATTGGCTGTGACCAGATAAGATTTTCAGCAAGTAATCCGACAGGCAGCTCAGGGCTGTGCCCTAGATTTTTAACTTCTCTCCTCACTCTGTAACCTTTTTCTAACTTTTTCCTATTGCTAATCTTTAAGTAATATTTTAAAAGCTCATTGGCATATCTACAGATAGAGAAGAATTTATGAAATTGGATTAAGATTGTACAGTAGATGGGCCAGGCTCAGTGGTTCCCACCTATAATCCTAGCACTCTGGGAGGCCAATGTAGGAGGATCACTTGAGCTCAGGAGTTGGAGACTAGCCTGAGCAAGAGAGATATCCCATGTCCACGAAAAGTGGAAAAATTAGCTAGACATGATGGCACCTGCTTGTAGTCTCAGGTACTGGGGAAGTTGAAGCAGGAGGATTGCTTGAGGTCAGGGGTTTGAGGGTGCGGTGAGCAATGATGTTGCCACTGCATTGTAGCCTGAGCAACAGAGAAAGACTCTGTCTCAAAAAAAAAAAAGTGTGGTATGTAATTGGAGTGGTTTTATTAAACTATTAGCAACTGCTTTAGCATAAGCACTGACAAATCAGATAAGACACTGGTATGTTGACAGCTCTTGTACTCAGGAATCTTAACTAAATGTCCGTAATGCTTACCAGTAACTTTAATAAAAGTTTTAACAGTGGAACAAGCTGTAAGAAATACATATAATTACAAAAACAACTGTAGCATTCATTTATTCATGATAGACATAAGTTACTTAAAAACTCTTCCTGGTCTTGTCTCAAGTAATTTGAACCGGTATTCTCAGATACGTAGGTTTTAGATTAGGTTTTCACATATTTTCTCAAACAAGACCTTAAGATATGTAATTAGATAAAAATGGAGCTGTGTCTAGGTCTCCAGACATCCAAAGATAAAGAAGCATATGCCATGCGCTCAAAAAACTCAATTAGTAAAAGAAGACAATAACAGTAACCAAAGGATAATGTCTTTCTTGATGATTTAGTTGTAATTTCCCATTTATTGTTGCCCTCTGTCAATATCGTATTAACATACATTTTGTTTTTCCTTGAGATAGTTCTTCTAAGGTAAATGCTACAGAAGCCTTCATAACTCTAGGAAAACATCCCAGTCTTTCTGAAGGTGCCCATTCTTCTGGGAGTCTCCTCCCTTACTGTTAATATCTCTGAGCTTTGCCTGGGTTTTTGCAAGATATTTAAGACAAAAGTATTCATTCAAATGCATGAGGGACAGAATAAGAAGTCTTGGTATATCATCCAAAGATGCTATTTCTTAAGAACCTTCCTGAATTTTGTATGCTTTGTGTTAAATTTATGCTTCTAAAAATATTAAGTTTCTGTCAGTTTTTATTGGCATGATAGAGTAGTTCTTAAAAAGAAGCTATTATGTTTTATGATTTCAGGGGGGTTACATTTCAGCTTAGAGATGCTTGTCTTTAGACAGACAGTAGCAATGTCAGTATCTGAAATCCCTGTCTTTTCTTTCACTTTATTTCAGTCTTTATTGATCCAGTAATAGCACACAGGCAATGAACTGGTCATATTTTTTCATACAATTTAACCATAGGCTTTTATTGTTTTCTTATCATAGCAATATAGGTTTGTGGTCAGATACATTTAAAAAATAGAGGTTTTTGTATATTTCCATATGCAATTCAATAAAAGAGTCTATTCTTAGAAAATATTGAAATGGGACAAAATGTAAAATCTCTCTGCAACTGGCCCATCTTTTGCATAAAGGTGTTATATAATATAGTTCAGGCTACATTTTTAATTTCTCTATGCTATGGACAATTTGCATGTTTTACATGATCCTTGTCATTTTCTATAATTAGAGTGTTACTATATAGTTGAGAAGATTTTTGAAGTAACTAACATATGGGCTAATTGTCTTATTGACGAGTTTCACCCAAATCATCAGAGTAGAAAAGATGTGAGTCATGTAGATTGAATTCCTCCTGGTTTTACTCCGCTTTTATAAACTTAGGCTCTTGCATGTCTGTTTTTTCAGCATATTGTGGCTCATATTGTATACAAGTATCAGTTAGATTGGGTGATGTCCAAATATGTATACGATCATGAGATTCCAGAGAAATAAAAATTCTGCAACATTATTCAAAGAAACTTTTCTAGACATAACACAAAAAATATAAAATATTAAGAATCAATACATATTATTAAAATTGTCACAAATTTTGGAAAGGCAATTTTATATATTGAAAATGAAAAATAATCAGTAATATGTCAATATGAATGCTGAAGAAAATAAACCATAGTCTTACTTATATGATGAACTCCGTAAGAACTTATTTTTGCAAAACACATACCACAGATTCTCATTCAAGTTTTCCTGAACACTAAGGACATGAACTGCAGATACTGGCTGTAAAAATTGGCCAGCAAGTGGAATATGTATGGTCTTTAGTTCACCCCTGACAATAGTGTACAACAGAACTCCAACCTATGGCACCAACATGGAATTATAAAAACAAATTAATTCTGAGTATTAAAGGATAATTCAAGGTGTGCTTTTAATTAAGGAGATGTTAGGGAATGCTTTTGTGTGACTCCTATTATGTTTCATTTGGGCATTGTTTTGTGTTGTCAACAGGTCATAATATTATCAATTCCTTTGTATATGGGTGCTCCTGTGTGCATGTGTATGTACATATATATGCACAGTCATGCATCACCTAATGACAGGGATACATTCTGAAAAAAAATGCATCATCAGATGATTTCATCATTGTACAAACATCATAGTGCACTTAAATCTAGATGGTACACACACAAATATACATGTATCTTTATTATACATCTATGTCTGTATCTATCTATATGTTTTATTTAGAAAAACCAATGTCCCAGCATCTTCACTGAATAATTTTCCCTGCTTGACCTGCAGTGGCAATGTCAGGTTTCTTTAGGTGCTTCACTGTAATCTTATGGGACCACTGCCTTTTATGTGGCCCATCATTGATGACCATGTCATTATGGCATGTGCCTATATAGATGCAAAAGGATAAAGAAGATAGATACAAGAACTCATCAGTTACTTACTAAGAACCAATTCAACCAAGAAGGTCAAGTCTCTGCAAAATAGTATTTCATCGTAGTACACAAAATGCATCTTAAAGATTTACAGTCTCTTTCTAAAAGTTTTCTTTGAATAGTGTAACTTCTACCTCAGTGGAAAGGACAATTTATTCCATTCAAGGGCATTGCTTAAAGTGCAGAGAGCATTTCAGATGTACTATATAGCTACATGGGAGCCTTTATAAAGAACACATGGAGCAAGACTTTATAAATGACATCCATATAGCTTTGATGAATGTGCTTTTCATAGCTAACAACCTAGCTGTAACATTCAAGAAAATGTTTTTAAAAGGAAATACATTTTTTATGTAGAGAGTTGCCTTAAAGTCCTACTTGCTTTCATTCTTGCATAAAATGTCTCTAGAAACTAGTGAAGCATGAGACTCTAGAACCACTTGGACTTGCCCATGAAAGCTCTCAAGCTACAGCTCTGACCTCAGTCCTGTCAGCGTCGAAGACTGTGTCTTCCTCTGCCACTGCTTCCCAAGTTCAGTGATCTCCTCAGGTGACTCAGACTTGTTCTGAAAGTAGTTGTCTTTCCTTTGTCACTTTCCAGTAAATATGCTACTCATTGTAGCAGCCCATAGAACCTATGGCTAGGAGGAGTGAGAGTTATAAGAAACACCTGTATAGCTCAATAATGAAACACGTTGGAGAAAAGGGCATGGGGAGGGATTTAGCTCTTCTAACAACCGTTGAGAGCTCGGGAGACAAAAGTATCAGTGATTGGCAGTCTCTACATCTGTGGGGCAAGTAGCCATGAGATCACCTCTATAAGAGGGTGGAGGAGAAGGCAGTTGGGAGCATATGTTCATTCGGTCGTCTTATAGATGCCAGTGCTAATTGATTGTTAGGGTAGCCCAGAGTTTCAACAAAATATGAAATTTACATGCCAGGTTTTGTCGCAAAATTAATAATTCCGTTAATGTGACTTATTTTTTAAAAAATAAATAACAATTAAGTAGTCATCTCCCACATTGTCATGCTGGAAATCACTCTATCATAACATTCTTATTTGGTTTTGCCTTGGGGACAAAGAAAAGAAGAAAATTTGTCATGCCTATGTAAAAATCACTTATTTTAAGATTATATTATGAAGTTGGCCTTGGTTTTTATTTTAAGATTGGAGCTCAAATTGTTGATAATTCTTAGATCTTTATTGAAGAATGCTGAACCCCAAACAGATCAATCTGTTCAAGTCTGCAAAACTCTAAGTTTCAGAGGCAACAAGGTAACTCATGTTACCTTGAGTAAAAGGAAAAACCAAGATGATATTCCTCTAGGAGGTCAAGAACCCATCCATACATGGGTATTTTTGTGGGTGGGTGAGTGGGGAGAGAGGACAGCTTGCAAATATGTTTGTGTGTACTAGGGGAGTGTGAAGGCTAAGGAAGCGGTTGAACCCTCCTCAGGTGAGGCACATGAACTATAAACCAGCTTAAATGGGTTTAAATTGCAGCTTGGTTATTTGTTAATTATGTGACTTTGGGCAAAACAAAAACAAAATAGAAGCTGCCTTTTAAGGCTGGTGGCAGGATTAAGTGAGTTAATCTGAGTTAATCAATGAAAAGATCTCAGAACAGTGCCTGGCAAATGGGAAGCACTCAGGCAGTGCTGTCCATGACCAACAAGGGCACCAGCCTGAGGAGCCTCTAACAAACTTCATCACATTCAAAGGGAAGCCGATATTCACTTGAGTGTGAATCTCAAAGGGTAAAGAACATGAGATTAACAATGAGAGTTATTAAAATGAGAGTTTCTCTAAGCTGTTGAAAAAGCCTGGCAATGTGAAGGCAGGTTATTAGACAGGCTAGGCAAATTGTTCGCCCAAATTCTCCACCTTTCTGGGTTTGAACATCACTAGATGGCAGTGTAAAATTCCCAGTAATATCTACATAAATTAATTCTATCAGACTCCAAATACTGCAGAAAGAAAAAGAATCCCTCAAAATCCTATGAAAAGTTCTCAGAAATTCTCACATTAATATCTCTAAGTGATTAAATTAAATTCATTTAAGAGGAAGAAATGGGTATTTTAAGATATATGGCATGTAGAGCAAAATATGTTCATGAATTTTAAATGTACATAGATGCATGTTAGAAAATCTAAATGTGATTATTAAAATGATTTTAGTTTATTTTTATTTTTCAGCCTATGGTATATTATATGTAGATTTTATCAGCATTATACATGACTTATGAATTTAAAATAACTTTTTAGTAGTAGTGTTCGAAATGTGTGGGTGGAGGCAGATGCCCTCAGAATGGAAGAAGATATTTGTAGGTTATGTCTCCAACAAAGGTTTAGTAACCAGAATCCACAGAGAACTCAAATGCATTAGCAAGAAAAGAACAAATGATCCCATCTCAGAGTGGGTAGGAGCACGGCCTACAGACATATAAAAAAATGCTCAGCATCCTTAATCATCAGAGAAATGCAAATCAAAACTACTTTGAGATACCATCTAACTCCGGTAAGATTAGCCCACATCACAAAATCCCCAAACCAGAGTGTTGGCGTGGATGTGGAGAAAGGGAACACTTTTACAATGCTGGTGGGAATGCAAACTAATACGTTCCTTTTGGTAAGATGTTTGGAGAACACAGAGATCTAAAATAAGACCCGCCATTCGATATTACAATTTCTCTACTAGGTATATATCCAGAAGACAAAAAGTCACATTATAACAAAGATATTTGTAACAGAATGTTTATTGCAGCCCAATTCATAATTGCTAAGTCATAGAAGAAGCCCACATGTGCATCAACCCATGAATGGATTAATAAATTGTGGTATATGCACACCATGGAATATTATGTAGCCTTAAAGAAAGATGGAGACTTTACCTCTTTCATGTTTACATGGCTGGAGCTGGAACATATTCTTCTTAGCAAAGTATCTCAGGAATGGAAGAAAAAGTATCCAATGTACTCAGCCCTACTATGAAACTAATTTATAGCTTTCATATGAAAGTTATAACCCAATTATACCCCAAGAATATGGGGAAAAGGAGGGTAATTGGTGGGACCACACCTACGGTGCATCTTACAAGGGTACATGTGAAACTTACTAAATGTAGAATATAAATGTCTTAACATAATAACTAAGAAAATGCCAGGAAGGCTATGTTAACCAGGTTGATGAAAATATTTCAAATTGTATATAAAACCAGCACATTGTACCCCATGATTGCATTAATGTACACGGCTATGATTTAATAATAAAAAAAGAAAAAAATGATTTTAGTTTACTTTTATTTTTCAGCCTATGGTATATTATACATGACTGCATTATACATGACTTATAAATTTAAAATAAATTTTTAGTAGTAGTGCTTGAAATGTGTGGGTGGAGTCATATTGACAAATGGGCTCTCTGAGAAGAATAATGAAAGGCCTCACACTCTTTTCATAAAGAATATTTCAAATTTATCATAGAAAGTCAGCTTCTGTAAAAAGAAGTCCTGACAGTCCAGTAGAAAGAGTGAAGGACTTATTCTTAACAATGAACAGAATTAAAATTGAATTAAAGACTCCTCAGGCTTTGGAGAGTATATGCCATATAAATCAAATTCATATTAATCAGATAGAGAGAAAAAATGACCTCCAAGGTTTTGTTATGATATTTGCGTAGTAAAATAGTCACATTACTAAGGCAGTCTTGCATCATATACTCAGCTAGAGGGCTGGCTATAGACTTAAAAATGATCGTTTTTACAATGTTAAGTTCCCTTCGTAACTGTGGAGCATATTTACTTGCTACCGATCAGCTCTCTTGTCACTTTACTGTGAACTTGACAGCATTGTTACAGAGGGACTAGGACCTGCCACACCCACCTCCACCAGCCAGCTGTATGTGTAACAGAGGGGAAGCCAACATCGTAGTTTAAGCTCCTCAGATGACATGGCACACACATCCTACTCCCTTTACCTACAAAGGTGGGACGGAAGAAGAGAAAGAGATAACTTCCTTAGATTTCAGAATCACTTTATCCTCTGAGTTTCTAGGTGCTGATGGAAAAGAATAAATCTGTGTAAAACAAAAGGGATCATCACAACTAGTCCTTCTATCCTGAGGAATATCCACGGAGCTTTTCACCTTTCACTTCATGGCAACTGAAAGTCTATACTAGATGTCCCTCAATTGGGTTTTGTCTGATGTTTTTCTCTTGACTAGACTGAGCCTGCGTTTTCAGGAGAAAGACCACAGAGGTAAAGTACATTGCCGCCTCATCATGTCAGGTGCATAAACTATCAATGTGATGAAAACTGATGATACTAACCTTGACCACCTGGCTGAGAAAATGTCACTTTTTTTCACTGTAAAGTTACTCTTTCCCTCCATTCCTTATAGTACTCTTTGGAAGAAAGTTACTATACATAACTCACACCTAAAAAGCGGGGAGTTATTTTTCACCTCTTACAGATAGCTTATCTACATAGATTATTGCCATTCTTCTGCATGGGAGACTTGTCTTTATTTATTCATCCATTCTTTCAATCAATCATCCATTCATTTATATCAATATGGACTCCATGAATATTTACTTTATATGTTGAGTCATAGACCATTATAACTTCATTTTGTCACCCAAATTGGTCCAGCTCTCGTTACTGGGAACTCTTTCAATGGGTTGATTATTACTCTGCAAAAAGTCAAATTGTTTAAGAAAAAAGAACATCTAAGAAATTGTCCTCAGCAGGAGTAGCCTAAGGAGACATGATGGCTGCATGTGACGCCGTGTTCTGATGGAGTCTTTAAGCAGAAGAAGATACTATGTAAAAACTAAGAGAATCTGAATGGAGTATGGACTTTAGTTAGTAATAATTAATCATAATGGTCCCTGAGTTGTGACAAATGCACCATACTAAAGTATAGTGTTAGTAACAGGAGAGAATGTGTGTAGGGTATACAGGTCTGTACTATCTTTGCAGCTTTTTGAAAGTCTAAATCTATTCAAAAATAGAAAGCTAAAAAGAAACTATAACATCTTTAAATTCCACTCAGAGGAGTTTTACAGAAGGTAAGGATCTTATTTGAGTACTCCCGCCTGCCACAAAGGTGTAAAGAGCAGTTTACTTCCCACCACAAATGGAAATATTCAAGATTTCCCACTAAATTGGTTCCCAAGCCTCTCGAAGGAGCTCTTGATGCTTATTACAAAGTTAACTCGGTAACAGCGATCTGCACCTTCTCATGTGCAGACAGGAACCTGACGAGATCATTAGGGCCAGGGTGTCTGAAGAAACTCTCTGAGAAGACCTAAAGCTACTTGAGCAGGGTGGGGCTGCTGTGTAGCTATAAAAGTTGAGGATGGAGTCATCTTGCATCTAATTATCTGTGCTCCAGTCCAAAGGTGGCCAGTGTCTATTCTCAAATTCACCTTGATTGCCACTTAAATATTTCCTGGGTGAAGCCCAGCCCATAGACAGGGAACATTATCTCACCGTTTCTGAAAGTGATGACTCTGCATAGGCAGCCCCAAATTACACTGACCTTTTTGATAGCATGTGTCATCCTGCAGTGATAGTCAATTAGGTTGAGCAGCTCACCCTAAGGTTTTTTTAAGCACTGGAGACTAACAAGATTTTTTCTCTCTGTGTGTAAATGTGTTTCATTAAATGTCTGTATTTCTGATTTGTGTCTCTGTGTATTGACATTTTTCTTGGCCTATTTATTCCCCAATTTATAGTTTTTTTTTCTCTTCTACATTATTCACTTTTAGCTTTGATGTAATACTGAATTTGAGTGTTAGGAAGCAATAAAAAAATTATTAGAAGACCAAAAATTGTTCTGAGATTTGCCATTTGATGACTGATTAGAAATCAAAGTAATACTTAAGTTGTGATCAAAAGAGTTCTCTTAAAGTATGCATCTGAGATGTAGGGGTAGTTATGATAAAATTATGATGATTATGATGTATAATTATTATGATAAAATAATTGCTGTTTTTTTCCAGTTTTTTTTTTTTTTTTCAGGAAGAGACAGTTCCTTTGGCAAATTGGAGTAGTTTGCCACTAGAAAAGCCTTCTCCAGGGGAAAGTCTTGCTGCAGGGAGATTTCATGGCAAGTGTACTGAAGCAGCCATCAAGTTGAGGCATCTACCTGATAGGTTCTTGGGGCCTACCAGAAAAGTACAGGTAGCCCTTTATTCATAAAATGCAGTATTCCCCCTCTTTTATTAAAGCAGACACATTAATTTGCTTTTTATTTAATTTGTCTTCAATGCTCAAATCATTGCTTCCATGGAAAAGCATGCACTAGTTGCCAGTGGTTCAGGCTGCTCTTCTGATTGGCTTACAGTGATACCCACATACACCTGGGCTGACAGTCTTGCAGTAAAGAATAAAATGAGACAGGTGTATCCAGGTAAAGCTGCTGGATGATACAAAAGGTCTTCCTCATCCATTTCCCAATGTCTGCGGCATCATGCCCTGTTTATAAGGGCTTCAGAAATGTTTGTTGCCTTGACTTGAATTCTAGTGAGAAGCACACGCAGGCGAACTGTGCAGCATGCCAAATCCCTTAATTCCCCAAAGCCATACACTGCCAACAACAAACTGTAAATCAGAATTGCCACAGATATGCTTAAACTTCTGTTTGAATTCCTCACTCAGTTAGGGCTTTTAAGTTTAACACTCTAGTCACATTCCTGGCAGGAAGAGAAGCACCAGGATGGAAAATTAGAGAAGTCTAGTCTAGTGTCCTCGTCCTGGCATTGCACTTGGCTGCAGAGGCCCAGGGCAAGCCACGTAAGGCTTGTCAGCTTCATTCTCCTTACTGGAGTGGGACAGGGTAAAAAAGGAACAAGGCCAACTTCTTTTTTCTTTTTCTTTTCTTTTTTTTTTCTTTTTTTTAACAATTTCATTACTTAAAACAGAAATTTTGCAGATTAGCATATTTAACTTTTATTTGCTGACTTTCTTTCTTTTTTTTTTTTTTTTTGTAGAGACAGAGTCTCACTTTATGGCCCTTGGTAGAGTGCTGTGGCATCACACAGCTCACAGCAACCTCCAACTCCTGGGCTTAAGCGATTCTCCTGCCTCAGCCTCCCGAGTAGCTGGGACTACAGGCGCCCGCCACAACGCCCGGCTAATTTTTGGTTGCAGTTTGGCTGGGGCCAGGTTTGAACCCGCCACCCTCGGTATATGGGGCCAGCGCCTTACCGACTGAGCCACAGGTGCCGCCCTATTTGCTGACTTTCTATCATTAGCACCATGTTAATGACCAAAGAGCAACTTTCAAAAGCAATGTACCAGTTATGCGTCTTCAATTTAAGAATCCAAGAGTCTGATCCTTGCAGAGAAGAGAACACACTTTAGGTAGCACGTCTGGTATTTAAGAACTAGGATCATATGAAAACAATACTGGGAGCTCACCCTGGGTTGCCTGGACCACACCCTAGCTGGGTCATGGGTTACTTTATTCCCAGATAAGTGGTCAGTATCCAATCTCAGCCAACTATGGAATTGCAGACTTTCTCTTTATACAGGCATATGCCACCCAGCAACTCCTACACTTTCTCAGATGCTCAAGGCCTTTGATATCAAGCAGTTGATGATCCCAGAAAATACTAGTAAATATTTGACACCCCAAATCTAGACTGCCTGGGACCAAAGAGCCTATGTGTCTCATTAAGGAAGTTATTTTCTCGTATGTATTAAGAGATAACCATGATTCCCCCATTGGAATAAAGTCCTCCCTATGTAACGCAGACTTCCTGACCCAGAATGCCTCTCCCTAGAGATGGGGAGACCGAGGATTTTCAGTGTCCCCAGCTGCTTGACCCTGGCCTTGTGAGTGCTTCTTTTCTACTGTAATGCTATTTCTACTATAATGTCATCTGATGTTTCACCCGGCTATTTTCTCCATCAATAGTAACCTTTAAAGTGTCACCTGGCACAATACTATCATAAGGTGAAGAATATGGACTTTGGGTTTAAAATCTGACTTATATTGGGCAATGATGAGAGCCTCATCAAAATCACTCTGGAATTACACTTAGAAAGACTTAAACGTCTTTAAATGGGTAAATAGCTGTCAAGCTGTCAGGGGAAAAAAAGAAATAGTTTATACATAGTAAAAGCAGCATCATAATAGGATCAGGAAACAGAATCTGTGTAACTAAGATGAGACTATTAACCATTAATATGAACTGCAATGTTTTCTAAGCATAAAAATCAGATGGTTTCAATTTTCTTGCTCTTTTCTGTCAGTCTGACCCCTTTACCTGAAATGCTCATTCATAAATCACATGCTCAGATGTAGAGATATAGGTAGGTCAGACCAGAAGGTGGACAGAAGGAAAGAGCCCAATTATCACTGGTATTTATCCTCACAGCTGCATTAATATGTGGGTATTATAATTTTTAGATTATATTAATTCTGCTCCTATACACTTCAGTTAGCAAAGAATAAATTGTCATTTATATTATTCCTTCCCAGATGATTCTTATGACAAATGCAGAAGAACTTTGAAATGAATCTTCTAAAAAAGAACAAGTCATTGCTGACCCACATTGGAGAAAAATGAACTGTCTGTTCCTTCCTAAGCCAGTCTTACAGAAGGCAGGTGATTGTTGAAAATTATACCTTAAATTTACCTGGACTTTGCAATTTATAAAACACGTTCACATATTGCATCATGTGTAACTGATAACATGTACACCTGACATCATTTTATCCCTCTTGAGCCTTATCAGCCTCAGATTTTCATTCACTGACTATGTCACAGCACATGAAAATCCTGTCCACTTTGCTGTGGCAAGGTGCAGAGGCACTGACTTTGGAATCAGAAGCCATGTATATATGCTGCATCTTTTCCATGTACCTACTGTAGCTTAGCATGAGGAAATTTACTAAATCTCTACAGTATTATCTCATTTCTAAAATAAAATTATGCAAACTTGATGTTTACTGGGATGCCTTTTAGTTTAACCATACTGTGATCATGTAGTCACTCCTTTTTATTCACTCTTTAAGTCGTGTGTAGATATTACCAACTGCCCTTCTATTTTGAAACTAGGAATGGAGGTAGTCGAACAGCAGAAGTAGTTTAGGTTGCAGACATAAAAGCAGGATCAGATACTATGAGAGAATCTTCAAACTGAAAAGAAGGATGTATCAAGGCTTTGAAGTTGAGAATTGAGCCAAGGTAGAACTCAAAGCGTCTGAGACTTGAAGGGGAGCAGCAGTGGCTAAGAGCAACGGCCCCACCCACACAAGGGCCTGTGTAAAGGTGTGGCTCCATAAGCAGGAACTCCTAGGCAAGCGTTGTACATTCTGGTCCAGGGAATGCACCCTATAAACACAAAACACTAGTCACATCAGCCAAAGGAAGGGCTTATTTAAGGGGTTAGATGCATCAGTAAAGACCCACATTAACTTCTCAAACTTTATCTCAGAAGACTTTTGGCTGAAAAACAAGAACTTACATGGAAATGGGGAATGATGGTTTATATACTTTTACATTTTGTATTGCTATGTCACTTTATAGTGGCAAGTGTGTTGAAGAGCTATAAGCAATCAAATAAAATGAAAGACAGCAGGAAATTGGAAGAACAAAGTAGGAATCTGTGTTTGCATTGAGAATGGTCATTTGAGTAATAAAACAAAAGGTCATAGAAGTGAGAAAGAATTTTAGAATTGTTTATTCCGTTGTATAAAAATCGCCATTGGTATTTTGATAGGTATAGATTTGAGTCTGTAGATCTCTTTGAGTAGAGTGGACATTTGAACAGTTTTAAATTTTTCAATCTGTGAACATGTGAGATCTTTCCATTTATTTCTGACTCCTTCAATTTATTTCCTCATTGTTTTGTGGTTCCTAGTGTACAAGTATTTCACCCCCTTGGGCAAGTTTATTTCTATGTAATTTTATTCTTTTCATGCTATTGTAAACAAAATTATTATTTTTAATTGCCTTTTTGAATGATTTGTTGTTAATGTATAGAAACACAACTGAGTTTTGTATGTTGATTTTGTATCCTGCGACTTTACTGAATTATATTAGATTGATCAGGATTTTTTTCATAAAGAAAATTACTTTTAGGAAAAACCTTTTGTAGAATCAAGAACTCGTGACACATAGTGGTTAAGATCTTAATTGAGGTATCATTTCTTACACATAAATCTAGTCTCAGAAAGAGTAGTCAGTGATTAATAGAACTTAAGGTCTTGATCTTCTAAAAAAACATCAGTATTCTTTCTGTTACCCGGCAGGAACTTATCTACCATTATCTTATTCCAGAGAACATCAGAAACATCAAGCGTACAGTATATGACTTCAAAGAAAAGTAAATTAAAAGAAATAAAATTGTTTCCTAATTCCAGTGGCCACAGAATATCAGTGAAAAAGAGAACAGACAGAAAATATCCCTGGCGTGTTAGACATATTTGCCTTTGACATAGTAATGTTTGAAATGACATGAATCCATTAAAGGAAAAAGGGATTTCATGATGTTACTACTTTATTAGGAGTTAATTCTTATTTTAAAAGATCTGATCTGTTTTGATGTTTAATCATTTATCTTTTCTACAAAAATATTAGAGTTGACAAAGGCCTTAGGGTTTCCACACGCCCCCATGAATTCATTTTACATCAGATTAGAGAAATATGTGCATTAAAAGAGGACTGATGACCCTGGATTCAACTGAGTGAGATTGGAGAACACACCCCCTGGGACCAGACCTTTTTACTCTCTATCCAGACAGCCTTTACTTTGCTTTTCATAATTAAAAATATCTCAAAGCCAGTTCTATTGCTTTCACTGCCCCCATTTTTCTTCCTTAGTTTTCTTTCTCTTTTTTCTCTTCCTTTTTTCGTCCTCTGATTCTTCAGATTATGATTATTACTTCTAATTTTAAAATTTCCAGTTAACATAATTTTAATTCCAAAAAATCACCTTATTTCATTAAGTGCTGAACTAAAAGCAGTCTTTTTGGGTCAGTTCTCTTCTGTGCCCTTTCCGTTTACAATATTCTGACATATCAATCAATGGAAGAGTTTTACATTTGTGTAAGAAATTGGCAGAATAAAGAAAAAGATAACAGAGCACCTGTCGTGGGGGATTTAGAACATTCCAATTGAAAAGTCAATGAAGTGATCAAAAATAGATCTGAAGAGATTACGGTGCTAGCAGCCCTTGTAATGGTGTGAAATTAGTCATCTGGGAAATAAAGTGAAGCAAGAGGTATCCAGGGAGAGAGTCTCTGCAGTAGGGCCTCTAAAGCTTTGGAGCTTGATTCCTGGATATTACAGCCCTTGTGTGCTACTGGGAATAATTCTTGGATCTATATAGTATTAACCTAAATTATAGAAATGTGTAAAGAACCTGGAGTGTAGGCTCTGAACACTGAACAATGGTTCGTGTGACTAACACAAAATATTATATTATGAAAGATTAACGTCATCAACAAATTTTAGTTGTCTTAGTTACAGTCTGTAGCATTTATACAAAGCTAAAAATAATGTAAACTGTCACCATCAAAATATAATTTTTTAAAAGAAATGTGTATTCTAATGGAACTTTGGTGAATGCTTTACAAATAGTATATTTAAAAGCTCTCAATTTAAAGGGGATGACTAGGTTCTATCTTGCAGCTGGTAAAATTTGTTAAGATCTTAATTCTTGTCCAGGATTGGTGGCTCATGGTTGTAATTCTAGCATGCTCAGAGCCCCAGGCAGGAGTATCACTTGAAATCAGGAGTTCAAGACTAGCCTGAGGCAGAATAAGAACCCATATCTACTAAAAATAGAAAAAAATAGCTGCGTGTTGTGACAGGCACCTGTAGTTCCAGCTACTTGGGAAGCTGAGGCAGGGGGATCACTTGGACCCTGGAGTTTGTTGCTGCTGAGACCTAGGCTGATGTCATGACACTCTAGCCTGGGCAACAGAGTGAGACTGCCTCAAAAAAAATAATAATTTATTCTTTCAAGACAAGCAGATATGCTTTCAGGATGAACAAGTCTCCTATTTGAGCACTCAGACCCTCCATATTAAGTGTAGTGCTCATAACTTACAGCATAATTGCTATCAATTTCTGGCTTCTATTAAAGATTTCCTCCACCTGAGGCCTTGAAACCTAGAATATATTTCTTCATTTTTTTTTTCTTTGAGAATGATGGGGTTATTTGGGAATAAGAGGTTAAAAAAAGAAAAAGAAAAGTAAAAATCACCATAAAGAACACAAACTAATCAACAGGAAAGAGCAAACTATCCCATTTATAAATGGGCAAGAGACGTGAACAAACTTGTCTCTCAAGAAGACAGACAAATAGCCAATAAACACTTGAAAAAATGCTCATCATCCCCAACCATCAGAGAAATACAAATCAAAACACCTTAATTTACCACCTAACCCCAATGAGAACCTCTCATATCACAAAGTCCCAAAACTGTAGATACTGAATTAGTTTGCAGTCCCACCAACACTTTTACACTGTTGGTGGGACTGCAAACTAATACAGCCTGTTTGGAAAAGAGTATGGAGAATCCTCAAAGAACTCAAATTAGACCTCCAATGTGACCTCGCAATCCTACTGCTAGGCATCTACCCAGAAAAAAAAATATCATTTTAACATAAGGACATTGGCACTAGAGTGTTTATTGCAGCTCAATTCACCATTACCAAGATGTGGAATCAACCCAAGTCCCCAACATGTGAATGGATTAACAAACTGGTATGTGTATATCATGGAATAATATTCAGCCATAAAAAAAAATGGTGACTGTACATCTTTTGTATTAACCTAGATGGAGTCGAAGAAGAATTCTTATCACAAGAATGGAAAAGCAATATCCAATGTAATAAATGATAATATGAAACCAATAGAAAAACTATCTACCCAGAAAGAAAAAACACAATTAAATTCAAGTTGGTGGGAGGGGGACAAAAGGAGGGGAGAAAGGGAAAGAGGGAGGTGTGAGTAAGCTCTCACCTAATGGACACAATATAAGGGTGTATAGCACTCCCCTGGGTGAAGAGCTCAACCACAACTTGGACTTTGCCTGACAAATGCAAACAGTATACCCTAATGGTTTGTATCCTCATACTAATCTGAAGTTTAAAAATAAAATAACGTATGAGGAAATATACCATCTTAACAGAATAGAATCATGCTGGAAGAATAAAAAAAATAATATCCTTCTCAGGAAAATAGAAAACTACAGAGAAAATGAGATCATTTATTTTATTTCTATTTTTTAATCAGAAGATGATTTGAGTAAAACATTTCATCTGTTAAATAATAAGAGAGGAGCTAAGAAAAGATTAAAAAAATAATTTGCTTGCTTAAATCAAATACTCCACTTGGAGACAGCATAAAAATTCAAATTGCTAAAATTAATTCATGATTTGAAAGAACAATCGATGACCTCTTTCTGAATGTAAAGTAAAGGACAAGGAGAAGGAAATTAGGTGAAAACATAAAAAAAATTGTTATGTATTTAAATACAGCCTTCAATAATTCTTATAGGAAGATATAGCAATGATTTTTGATAAGAAAAACACCATAAATGATGTTTATTACATGCATAATACTTCATCATACTTTTTAAGTAAAAATCACAGTATTGATTGGTACTTTCAAAAATTAATATAATTTTCAGTATTTAGGTTACCATATGCTAGTTGTCTCCATCATAGGAATAGATCCATATTTCAACAATCTAAAGAATTAATGGATAGTAAGAGAATTCCCCCAACCAGGAAGCATTTTTTTCTTATTAATGATTGCCAGAAGATGATTTGATTTTTATGCTGAAATTTTTGTACTGTCCTGATTTCACTGTACTTCAGTCAGTGCCAAAACATGAGTACGTGGTTGTGCTTGTCAACATGATTTCATAACTGCCAGAAGTCAGAGTAATTAGGTTATTGGTGAGTAATATCTGAAAAAATAAATTTCATTTTGTGTTGCTTTGCAGCATAACAAATTTGGAGCTAAAAGAATAGAGAAATATGAAAATAAGAAATTTTACCTTATTTTATGATAAATTGTGAAGGAAAGGAGTTTGTCTCTTAAATATTTTTAAATGTTATTTTTTTTCCTGTATTAAATTTATACATTTTTTAAGAACAACCAATACAATACAGCAAGCAAAATGAAAGCATTTCCTCATATCCTGTAATCCTGACCTATTGGTTTAGCAGCACCGTCAGTAGATCTGTCTGCCTGAGAAACATTCCTCCACTGTTGCCAGCTTCACTGTTAAAAATCTGTCATGAGAGAGCAGGAGAGGACAGATCAATTCAAAGATAACAGAAAAAAATGCTGCTATAGCACTCATCCTAATGGAGAAAGACTCGTATTTCTCGTAGGGTAGCATTCAAAGAGGGAGGTATTTTTAACCACAAATTTACTTTAGAGTCCATTAACAAACTAAAACCAGTGGCCACTTAGGAATAATCCTAAATACACTCCATTTTAAATTACAAATAAGGATTGGTTCATTGTAAAAGTGATTTAAAGGATTGAACCTTAAAAACAGGCATGTTAGGGTGGGTATTAAGGATAAAGAATTGCCTTGAGATTTATTAGACATCTATAGATTTTAAAGGGGTGTTTTGGTCACCCCAGGAAGGTCAGGAAATCAAGTGTCCAGGATCTAAAAGATTTTGGAATCATTAAGATTTGTCAAACAAGATTCAGTCTGCTGTATAATAAAGCTTCCCAAATTTCTGTTTCCAGAGGTTTGTTTTCTGTCTCAGGTACACCCATCTCTGTTATCAGCAAAGACTCCTGCTGAGAATTTCTACAAGGGATCATTTCTCAAACACCAGCTGGAAATATTGTTTGTGTTATAATGATCTTCCTGGCAAGAGACTGAGGCCTCTGTGGACAAATGGAACTTCTGAGCCTGGCTCTCTGCTTTGGGTTCAAGAGAGCACTCCCCTTCCTTGCCCTCATCAACCAAGTGCAAACCCAATCACATAAGCTCAACTCTGTAAATTTCACAGGGCGTACAGTTCAAAACCTCACTGAGCCCTAAATAGGGAATATCTAATCACCCTAGGTTTTTTTGTATCTAATTTTCAGAGTTGAATTTATAATAAATGAAAAAGTATCTTGGAGGAAGCCAAAGATTCTGATGAAGAGTTTGATTTCTGATATTTCTGATTTATTTTGTTCCTTAAAATAACTCCTCTTTCTTTTTCTTTTTATTTATTTATTTATTTATTGGTCACAAAATACATTGTTTTTCTAGGTCATAGTCAAAGCCTAAACAACTGCTATTGATCGAGTGCCTACCATGCTCCAGGCATTATACTAGGCATTTTACATTTTGCATTCAATATGTCAAATTCTTCCTTAAACTTTATATGACAAGTATTGGTGATAATAGATGAAAGAGAAAATTCAGGACCAGAAAAAAAGATGTTGATAATGAAAACTAATGCTTTTTTTACTACAGCTTTAGAAGAAGAGAGTGAGTCAGAATCCATCAGCGCTGCCCTGTCTTAATGGGAAAGAATGTGAGCTGTGTACCAGAGATGAGAAGAAGCTTTACTAAAAGAGCCTACAGGCCTTCACTCTTCTCTGGTGAAAATCACACAGACACAAATACAGACATGAGTTTTCTGTATGGGGTTCTTCCTTAAGTTTTCCCAAGACCATTTCTTTTCTGCAACATAAATCGACAAGAAAAATGGTGGCTATTCTTATTATTATTTAATAAATGTGGATTATATGACCAAGAAAAATTAAGGAACTTGGCCAGGGCACAACTTCTCATTATAGGAGAGTAGAAACCAGAGTATAATTGCCTAAGCTTAATTATTAAAGCTTCCTGAAGTGGCTTCAAATACCATTAAAATCTTTTTTCACATTGCGTTTTGGTTAGATGTATGCAAATCTGTTGCCCTTCCTAGGCTTCGAACTACTTTACTAATTTGTTTATTTTGCCCTCCCTCCTTTCCCCATCATACTTACTACTTCTCATCTATACTTTCACTCAACATGTATTGAGTTTTGTGGCACTGTGCCAGGTGTAATCTCCGTCTCATGGAATGTTGAAGACAGTCAGTGCTATATGCAATAATAGAAAACAAAGATTATAAAATCACATCTGTAATTAGCACAAAGCAGAAGTAGAAGATGCTGCTCCAATTAGTGAAGTAGCTAACCTGGGATTAGATGGCAGCGGTTTCTGGGTTTCCATAGGGAAGCAGCAATCAAACTGTGCTTGAAAAATAAAAAGATTAGTTAATCGGAGACCAGGGGCTGGATTGGCATTGCAAGCAGAAGAGGTAGAGAAAGGACCTCAACGCATCAAAGACCTGCTGAGTAAATGAAGCTCAGTAAGCAGGGTTGAGAATGACTCTAAATGAGATGCAAGAAGCCAATGAGGGGGCAGGTTATGAAATGAGGGGCAGGTTATGAAAAGCCCATCACCTTGTTGATGATTTATTCTGCCTTCTATTAGCAGAGGAAGTTACCTTAAGGCCTTAAGGAAAGAAAAGATAGGATCAGATTTGCATTTTGAAAAGCTCACTCTCAGTAATGCTGTGGTCACTGTGAGCAGGGTGACCTTAGTACTAGTGGTGGTGGTGATGGTGGAAATGGAGAGTGGAAAGACCGGAGAAGAATTTAGATCAAAGTGGAAATGGGAGATAAGGAAGCTATGTTAGATAGACTTAGGTAGTAGCATTAACAGAACTTGTTGATAATAAACTGTACATAAGAGAAGGAAGAAGGTGACAAGAATCTCTCCTAGATTATGGATTGAGCAATCAGGTGAACAGTGATACCACTTGCTGAGGTGCAGACACTGGAGGAGGAGTTGATTTGGGTGTATGGGATGGAGATACTCGCAAATAGTGGATGGAGGAAAGAAGATTGTGGAAATAAACAGTTCTCGGCTGTGAGTATAATTGCATGCCTCTTCCCTCCTTATGGAGAAGCTCCTGAAGACTGATTAGCAAGGAGGCCTGAAGTGGGATCCCTCGTATGAGCTTAGCTTTGTGACCAGCCAGAGTGTTCAGTAGTGGGCAGTATGGTATGCCAGGCACCCCTGGGTCCCCTCCATCCCAGCAAGCTTCTACATTTGGCCATTATCAGGTCTCAGATTGGAAGAAACAAGTAAAGAATTATATCACTGATACTTTTATGAGAGTTTTAGAATATTTCCTGAACAACTAAATTTGAGGAAACCAAATGAAGGTTTTTTATCTTTTTGCATTATCAAATGTCCTTCAAGGTCTTACAAATATCCAGTGACAGAAACATTCATGATACAATTGAAGATAATGGCTATCAATTTGTTCTATTTTCTGGAACTGGTAAGAACTGGACTCTTTTATATTTAAAACAGTTATATTTCCATATTAGAAAAACAGAACATACTCATAAAAATCAACCTAATCAGAAGCATTTTATTTCTTACTTCAGTATTGTCAATTATCAAAAATTACCTTCCCTCCCCAGGTCTATGATCTCAGGTATGTACTTCAAACTGGACTCTTGGAAGTTCATAATAAACACATAAAGGTACAATACATGTGGTTTGTTTTTATACAAATGGAAATATACTTTACATGTGTCTTTCAAACAAAAATGATTTTTCCCAGAAGACATGTGGCAGTATCTGGAGACATTTTTGATAGTCGTAACCGGAAGTGGTGGGTGGCATTTGGTTTTACTGGCATTTGGTGGGTAGAGGCAGGAATGTTGCTAATTACTCTACAAAGCACAGGACAGCAAAGAATTATTCAATCCCAAATTTCAATGTAACTAATGTTGAGAATCTGCCCTATACGCTGTTCTGTGACTTGATTTTTTCCTCTAAATGTCTAACATAGAAATCTACTTTCTTTTTTAAGCAACTGCATAGTATTCGCTTATACCATATGAATTTTCCATAATGCGTTTTTATTTTAAATTATGATCTATTTCAAACATAGTACATGTACTTCTGCTTTCACCATCCATATTTAACATGTTAACATTTTAGGTAGTTTTTAAAAATGAAAAAAAAATACAGATATAACTATAGTGCCCACAGCCGCCCAATTTTCCTCTTGCTCTTAACTGAAAGTCCAGAAGTAGTTATGTTTCCCGCACATCTCCATATGATGCATTTATTACATGTAAATTAATCCAGAAATATGGGCAGTGCCTGTGGCTCAAAGGAGTAGGGCGCCAGTCCCATATGCCGGAGGTGGTGGGTTCAAACCCAGCCCCGGCCAAAAACTACAAAAAAAAAAATAAAAATAAAAATAAAAAATAAATTAATCCAGAAATAATAAGGTATTGATTTTCATTCATTTGGAATTCTCGACAATGATAACAAATATGCTTTTGGCAACATGCTTTTTTACCTAATGCAACTTTGATGTATGTATAGAGACATAGTTCATTCATTTTAACTACTACTTACTACTCCATTATATAAACATGCTACAGTTTTTGAATCTCTCCCTTAAGAAGGTATGTGTGTTATTTCCAATATTTTACTGATACATCCAGTGCTGGGATGAGCATCCTTATTTCTCCTTATAAACAGATTCTGGGGTTTTTCATGGAATCACTGGTCATGTGTTTAAACAGCTTGTATTGTCAAATACTTCTTAATTGTAATTCAAATGTATTGAACTAATTCATATCTCCAGGAACCATATGTGAAAATATGTTTCCCCATATTCTCATCAACATCAATACTTACTAATATCAGACTTTAAAGTCGTTGCTGTTTTTGATCAATAAGAGAGGCCTTGCTTATTGATGTGTTTTTCTCTAGCTACTAGCGAATTTGGAGATAGGATCAGTTAGCTATTGCCCCACAAATGCTACGTCACAAATCATCTAAAACTCAGTAGCTTGAAACAATTATTATTTATTAATTGCTCTCCGTCTGACAGTTGGCTGGCGGTCAGCTAATCCAGACCGGGCTTGTCAGGGCAGCTCTGCCGGGCTGTCTCCTTGCTGAGACTTGGATTCAGCTGCTCATTCATTCAGGTACTCAAATAATTAACTGGGAGCGTGTGGTCATTCAGGTCCAGTCAAAAAAACAAGCCAGCAATATGCAAGATCTCTTAAGGCAGAAATTTGTGAAATTTCTCATGGCTTCGTCTTGAAACTGGCACTTGCTCACTTCTGCCTCGTTCTTTTGGCCAAAGCAAATAGCCGACACACAAAGTTGTGAGAAAATATATTCCTTCCCTTTAACAGGAAGAATTACAAAATCATATGGAAAAGGGCTTAGATACAAGGAGGGAGGAAGAACTGAGCCCATTCTGTAATCCTCCACAGGGCCGGTCAGGGTTTTCCTTCCATGAACTTCTGGTTATAGCTTTTAACAATTTTACTTTTTGGAGTATTTGTGATTTCTTACTTATCTGTAAAATCCTTGATATATTTTTAGCTACTTACTTTGCACAGATATTTTTCAACCATGGCTTCTTGCTTTTGTAATGGTGCCTTTATTGGTCCTGAAAGTTTTAATGTAGACAAGCATGTCAGCATTTTCGGCCATTGATTAACAATGATATGTAAGTTTTTATACAGAGTTACCAAACCAACCTTGTAGTCCACTAATTCATTTGTATGTCCACACACAGATTTAATTGTCATAGCCTTAGAAAAATTTAATATCTATAGTAGTAAGAGCCTACACTTTATCCCATTCCTCTTATCTGAAATGTTCTCACCTACTTTTATCCTTTATTCTTCTATGTGAATTTTAGGATTAGCTTGTCATTGTCTTAAAAAAAAATCCATATTATAAATAGAAATGGAATATATTAAGTTTAGATATTAATTTAGAGAAAACTTATAATCACTAAAAAGTAGTTATTCAATTATTTTTAAAAATTTTTATTACCTTGTATATATTTTTTCTAATATAAATAAGGATCTTTTTTTTATTACAGTTTCATAATCGATTGTTGCTTCTATACAAGAAAGTGATTTTTATGGATTGATCTAATATACTACAAATTGGGGAACTATAATTCTAACATTATGCAGGGATCAACATATTCTTTTAGATTTTCTATGTTGACAATTGTCTTGTCTTGTGACTAATGAATTTTTTTATTCCTTTCAAATTTGTGTGAGTCTCATTTATTTCCTAATCCAATTTCATATCTTGAGTTTCCAATGAAGTATTGAATAGGAACAACGACTGAGGGAAACTGGATATTGTTTCTTACACTAAAGAAGATGCCCCTAATAGATATTTGATTGAAGGTTTTTGGTAGGAATCTATTATCAAGTTAAGAAATCTATCTTTCATTTCTAGTTTTCTGCCAGGAAAGAGTATTTGATTTTGATAATTCTGCCAGTCCTCTGTTTTTTGTTAATTTCTGGTCTCCTTTTTGTCATTACATTAATTGTACCTTGTTTCTGTTTACTGTTTTGGATTTAATGCTTGGCTTTGGTTAATAGCTTAGCCCATGAATTTTCTCTCTCTCTCTTTTTTTTTTTTTTTGTATAAGCTTTTCAGGAATTTTTTCCATGCATTGTTTTATAGAATTTCATAATTTTTAATATGCAGTATTTATGTTGCTTCTGGTTTTAATTATTATATAACATCTAGTATAACTAATTCTTTGACACAAATTATTTTAAAGTATGCTCTTCAGCTTTCAGATTATATAATATTTTTGCTTTTTTATCACTTATTTCTATTTTCACTGCACTACATTCACAGACCATAGTGTATATTATATTGATGTTTTTATGTTTTGAGACTTCATTTGTGAGCTAATAATTGTTACAAATATCCTTTTTATGAATCACAGAGTGTCGGGTATAGCATCATACATCCCACCTAATATTGCCTTATATTAAAAGAGCTCATCCACTCTGAAGCAGGTGCAGCAAGGAGCAAATGTCAGCAGGATACATCGTCTCTGTCATGTGGTGCATTACCAAGATTCAGAGTAGACAGAATAACCTTTTTATGTAGTATATTAGATCAAAAGAGCCAGGTTGGAGATGGAACCCTATAGGGTAGGGCATTGTTTTTGAGGATGTGGTTTATGTTTTTAACCAATGTTAATTGTATCGTACTCTCTACAAACGATACATGGATCTAGGACCACACTTGAGCACAGGACCCACACTTGAACACACACTTGAGCACAGGAGTAGCCCAGCTCACTTGGTGTGCTTTTGTTTCCTGTCTTCACCCTACAGATCCAAACTCTGCTAGGGGTCTTTGTTCCCAGAGTAGGAATGTTTCTATCAGAAGACATAGTAAAGATTTCTCCAAACCTACTATTTCAAGCTCCTGCCTATTTTTTTTTCTTTTTTTTTTTTTTGAGCTTGTCATCACATCAGACAGATTGGGAAAGGAAGAAGCTCCTATACTGGCAGAGGGAACCAATCAGATTATCATGAGGAGGAAGGGCTGCAGCTCATCATAGGACAGGAAGGTATATTCTGGAACTTTGAGGATTCTCGGATGCTTTCATTTTCAGTAATAATCAGAAAAGGGCAATTGCAGCAATTACGATCTGGTGAATGCAAGGTAATTGGGTTCTCAACCCCTCAGGCATAAGTATCTGTGTTGTTCTACTGGTCTGGCAATTCTCACCATTGCCAGTGCTGGCCCAGGGTTAGGGGAATCTAGAACGCATTAGAGAAAAAGGAAATAGCACATGAGTTCTGGCTTTAGGACTCTTACTATCCCCACTAAATCTGTTGTAGGTTAATTTAGAGAAATCACACATGGACCACACCTAAAAGAAGCAATGGGAGGCTGGAATAAACTCAATGTTGGGTGAAGTTAATCAGGGTGCTGGCATGAGCAATCACAGATTCACCTCCATTCTTGCGGTCTCGCAACTTTGCTATCTTTACCTGCATCTCTGCCTCTCACACAGCAAGCTGTGATGTATAGAAGAATTAGCACTCCTGGAAGCAGCTCTCAATGACTGCCCTGTGTGAGTTTGTGAACACATTTCATAGCTCCCTGGCACTTTGGGTGAAATAATTCTAAGGTATGTGTTTACCTGACTATTTCAACACCAGTTATCCTTTATAATTGCTGGCTAAATAATGCATCCTTGTAATGCCCTCTATTTCTATATCACCTTTTCTTTCTCTTCTTGGTGTCCCTTATGCTATTTGTACTTGAACTTTTGTCTCACATTCTACTTCTGGAAGAATTCAAATCAGGGCATAGGGCACTAACTGTATGAAGATGTTGTCATTCCTTCTTATGCAATTCAAGGTCATATCCTCATGCAGGTGAACCTATATATGCATGCAATTTATCATGGTCCAAAAGAATAGCAACTTTGGCTTATTTTCTTACACCACAAAATTTCCTTTTTTCCTTTGAAGGTTGGATATTTTTCATTTTATTTTTCAGAATAAAACTAAAACAACAGCAGAACATCATGTTACTTCTATTAGACTCACAAAATGCCAGGTGTGGGCAGGAATATGGGGCCATAAGAATCCTCAAGTGCCGCTGTGGAGGGTGAACACTGGTGAAGCTTTTCTGCAGAGCAGTCTGTCAGTACATAGTCATAATAAGTTTATACCGACTCTATGAGACTTAAATTTGTTTCTCCTGTGTATATATTTCAAAAGAAATGCTCGGGGGTCTGACAAGAAAGTGCAGATAAGATAGCTCATTAGAGTGTTACTTTTGTTGGCAGAATATTGCCCTAGAGCAGGTATCTGCTAGAAGAGCAGAAGCTGGTGAGGCGTGTCGCTGTCCTCCTTGGAGCACAAGGCATTGGTTGAAACCATAGACTAGTTGTGCACATAACAAATTTAATAGTTCTTAAGAATATATTGGTAGAGGAACAAAGTAGAAATCACAAGTCATATACCATAGTACTTCTGTGTACTTTAAAATATGCAGACAAACCACCACTCGTTTCCTGCAGAAATAAACCAGCTAATGTCAATGCAACAAGCACCTGGAGAGGAAAGAGGAAACAGAGATGAGAGCAGGGAAAAAAGAACAAAACAAGGATGGCACCTTGTGAAGACCAGTGCTAATAACATGCCAAGTACTGACAAATGACATTAGCTTGACTCTTGGAATTTAAAATATTTAATTTTTTTCTTTGTTATTTATGTTTTGTATTTCTATAGAGTTTCTGCAGATGAAAGTTTAACATACTTCAAGTGTTGAGATAACATACAATATACTATAATTGTATACTACACAATGACATAATAAAGTTTTCCTATTGTTGGATATTTACTTTGGTTCTAATTTTCTGCTATTCCAAATAATGGTTACTAAGAGTAGCCTCTGTGCCCAGGGGCAAAATATGTAGCTCGGTGGAGAGAAGCAGTAAGGTAATAAGTAAATGAGGTGAGGGATATATTAACCAGGATGATGTAAGCATTCCAAATTTTATATGAAATCAGCACATTGTACCCCATAAATGCATTAATGTATACATAATCTACCTCTTTATGATTAATAATAATAAAAAAATGCTGGGTTTACTGCTGGAGTCCAGGCTGCTCTCTTTGGGCAATTTAGTTAATTGCTCTGGACCTCAGTTTCTTGAAGAAGACAATGTGAGTAAAACACTTAGATCAATGCTGGCACATACTGAGCACTAATCAATATCTGTTATTATCATGGTTATTGTTTTAGCATGTATTTCAATAAAATGAAATTACTAAGGTTGAATTGCTTGCTTACATGGAACACATTTATATGTTTATGTATACATATTTATTTTTATTCCTTATGGGCCATATTTGTTTACTCTGCCACCAAAGATATCAGCAAATGCTCATTTTTCTACACTTGCTAAAATCAGATCTCTTTATTCATTTAAGTTCTTTTCATTTCATTGGTGAATGAAACATTATATTTTACCTGTTATTTCCTTGGTTACAAGTAGGTGGACTTTTTAAACTTTTGTGGAATACTACATATTCATTTCAAAACCTGGCATATTAATAATATTAATCCTAACCAGTTTTAGGCAAACAAGGCTTCAGTCAGCTTTTGTATTTATTTGGCTTAATTGAGTCAACCAATGCTAAGCTTAGTACGTAGCAGCCTGCACCACTACCTCTCAGATTCTTCCATATTATTTTCTTTCGGGCCAGATGGGCTACTGGAAGATATAAATGATCACGATGATATGAAAGAGCTGCTGTTGTTTTTCTTTCCATAATATTCATATATCATCTTGATTAAAATTCAAAAGCTGCTAGAAATAAAGATAAATTAAGACAGAATTATTAAACATGTATTACTTTATAACATCGCTTTTGTTTTTAAAATTTTTTCATGACATGCAAGATTTTAACAGCATAATTTTAATCCAAATGTTCAAATTCTATTCTGTGACCTTAAAATAATTCAAGCATTTATTATATCTGCATTAGACTAAAATGTCAGTTCTTGAGGATGTAGAAAATGTCAGCCAATATAGCCAAAGGGTCTCTTTATTAAGAAGGTCATTTTGGTTACATAAAAGCACATATAATTCTAGAGTAATTTTCATGGGGGGAGGAAATATGGAACTGAAATAAGAGGTACTTCCTGTTAAAATTATCTTTAGCCCCCAAATGATTTCTTTTATTGAGTTTCTAACAAAAAAACTTCCCCAAGAAGAACATCTATTGTTTGATGTGATATAAATGGACAATCTTCCCTCTTCTATCCCAGATATGTCCTTGATACACAAAACTGCTGATTTCATAGCAACTTCATGAGCATAGAAAGCTTGGCTGGATGAGGAGAGAATTAAGTGTGCCCCACTGAACCCACAAGGGAGTGCTGGCCTGGGTCCAGTCACACAAAAGCTAATTACTGAGTCAGCGAGGATTGTCAACAATAAAAGGTAATTTATTAGAAAAGATGTCACCCAGGATATGGGAGATACCCCTCAAATCTATCTCACCAATCAAACAATAGTAGTGGTTTTCATAAGGGGTCCAGGAAGGTGGCTACGTGTATTGGGGCAAGTTATGTTGAGAGCATCATGTATAAGAGGTCTCATTCAGAAGTCACAAGTTGGTGATGGATGCTGAGTTTTGGTGTGTAAGAGGTCTTATTCAGAAGTCACAGGTTAGTGATGGACAGTGAGTTTTGGTGTGCAGGAGGTCTTATTCAGAAGTCACAGGTTAGTGAAGGATGGTGAATTTTGATGTGTGAGAATTCTCATTGAGAAGTCACAGGTTAGTGATGGATGGTGAGTTGTGGTGTGCAGAAGGTCTTATTCAGAAGTCACAGGTTAGTGAAGGATGGTGAGTATTGGCGTGTTATCATGCAAAGAGTCTGCTGTTTCTAGAAGGCAAAAGGTAAAATGGTTAAACAGAAAGATTATAGTGTTCTGGCCATTGAATGCTAACACCTGGGAATGCAAAGCATAAAAAAGCTACAGGGAAAGCATATGGGCGAGGAACGTGTCATTTGGGGTTTGTTCATGGTGCTGATGACAAGAGTGAGGATGTGTGTATTTCATTTATCTATTGCTGTTTTGAAGAAACAGGAATTGTAGGGGAATTTTTATATATTAGAACAATTTTTTTTGTATGTTTCTACCTTACATTCTCAGCTTACTACCTGGGAAATTTGAAAAAATTATAATATTTAGGATTTTTGTATTTTTCAGTATTGAATAAGGTTATGAATTATTGCAGACATACCTCTTTTATTCAGTGTCTATATACTCAGAATTATAGGCAATCTTATAGTGAGTTCATCTCTTCATGGCTCAAAACACCACGTAGGAAATAGGGTAAAATGAATTGATAATATAAGGCCTTCACGCTTAAAAGTATGTTGGCCATGAAAACTCTTCCAAACGAAGTTTTATTCTAATGCCCTCGTATAATAATTCATTATTGGGCCTACTACAACACAGCAGACAAAGTCTGCATTGAACTGTCAACTTTTTTATTCCTTTATCGTAAAGCATATTGAGATTAAAAGAGTCCTACTATGAAAATCACAGTTAAAGTCTGGGTGCTGACTCCACAGACCTTCATTCAGAAAGGGTCTCATGAATCCTGACCATGGACAAGTCACTGCACATCATGAAATGTTCACACGTAAACAAACTCATCTTCCCTCCATGTGTCCGAGTCAATAATTTGATTCCTGGTCATGCAACATAAGAAGGGACAAGTTCAGCAAATAGGTGGCAGGAACACTTCATGGAGAAACAAAATGGAGGGTAGTCTTTTCTAAATAATTCTGTTTTATTTGAAAAAGTATTCTGTGGAAACATCTTACATACCCATCAACATAGGACTGATAGATGATGGCACAAATCTTTGTATCAGAGTACCTACATATACAATAAAAATTTTTAAATGGCCTATATGGAAATATTTATCAATAAAAAGATAAATTCTTGGGAAATTTGCTTTTAATATAGAAAAATAGATTTTATGGGGCCTTGGTGTGTGTCACACTTTATGGGGGCAAGACATGATTGCAAGAGGGACTTTACCTAACAATTGCAATCAGTGTAACCTGGCTTATTGTACCCTCAATGAATCCCCAACAATAAAAAATAAATAAAAATAAAAATAAAATAAAAAAAAGAATACAGAAAAAAAGAAAAATAGATTTTAAAATTGGCAAATTATCAATTATTGTGGAAGTTGAGTAGAGGTTATATGGGGGGTTGTTTCTCTAAGTTTTAAATTTTCTACAATAGAAAAGTTAAAGTAATAATTGAGAAGCTCTCCATGTTCTTATGTAGAAATAGTATCATAATATGTGAATGTAAGAAGAAAGGAGCAGAGTTAGGGGGATAGTATGGAGGAGAGGCATACAAAATTATTTTTATATATGCGAGTTGTTTAATAAAGAAATTATGAAATGACTAAATAAATAAATAATATCACAGTTCTCATAGAGATGTTTAGTCAGAAGCATGAAAGATGTGCAGTAATTCAACACGTGAATGTGGTGATGTAAATCAATATTTGGATGCAAAACAGTTGTGAGAAGCACAGCTGATGTAGGAACATACAGAAATCATGCAGTGAATATCTAGCAATCCTGCATTTCTGGGACATCAGGTATATGAATGAGACTGGTGGGAAACAGGAAAGCAAAGTCAGCTGGGAGCACAGGGTAAGGGCGTGGCATGCTGTACTAACCAGCAAGGGCTTTTGTTGGTCACTTGCAGGTTTTAAGCAGGGGATCAAATGACTGTATTTCGTAAGATGAATTTGGCTGAAATGTTCAGGCTGGATTGGAACGAAGAGCATCTAGAGAGGGCAAAATAAGAATCTTCTTACAAAGATGATTTGTCTGCCAGTGTCTCCAACAATAACCAAGAATGAAGAAAGGGTCACTATGTCTGTAAATATTTTAGAGAGAGAAAAGAGAAGCAAGGATGGCCTTGAATTTAATGATGATAAGGCATCATTAATGGCTATTTTTCATGTATACGAATGTATTTGTGCTGCTATCACAAAATACGTGAGACTGGGTAATTTGTAAACAATAGGAATTTATTCATTACAGTTCTGGAGGCTGGAAAGTTCCCCATCAAGACACCAGCATTTGGTGTCTGGTGAGTGCCTTCTTGCTGTTCCCTTACATGGGGTAAGGGGCTAGTACACAAGCAAGGGGCCAGTTGGTTCTACCCTTTTATAAGCTTGATAATCCCATTCATGAGGGCTCTGCCCTTATGATTTAATCATCTCTTGAGACTCAACCTCTTAATACTATCACATTGGTGATTAAGTTTAAACACATGGATTTGGAGAGACATTCAAACCATAGACACGAGCAAGAGAGAGAAAGAATATAACTCCAAAGATTAATTCTATATATGAGTGGGGGGGGGGTTAAGAGACTATGTATTTTTTTCAACAATAGCTGTTTTAATTGTTTAACAAATAAAATAACAATAAAATGTCAACCGTCTTTGGTAGCATTTAGGTAATGAAAACAGAAGCCGTGGGTGAAGTAATTGAAAAAGCAAAATGGAATATCACTGATTGGGGTCAGAATTACATCTTTCGCCAAAACTTTTTGAGCTCAGTTTTTACATTTACAGTAAATTATACCACCTGGAGTTTTCCTGGATGTAGCTCTCCTGTCTGCTTGAAATTTCATCACCTGTAATTCTATTGATCACACCTAGTGACCAAGGCATCAATATCTGAGTCCATAATGCTGTCACTTAAAGAAAGGAATCCTTGGCTTGGCGCCAGTAGCTCAGTGAGTAGGGTGCCAGCCACATACACCAAAGCTGGCTGGTTAGATCCCAGCCCAGGCCTGCTAAGCAACAATGACAACTGCAACCAAAAAATAGCCATGCGTGTGGTGGGCACTGGCAGTGCCAGGTACTCAGGAGGCTGAGCCAAGAGAATTATTTAAGCCCAAGAGTTTGAGCTTGCTGTGATGCCATGGCACTCTACTGAGGGTGACATAGTGAGAATCAGTCTTAAAAACAAAAAAAGAAAAGAAAAGAAAAGAAAGAAAGAAAGAAAGGAATCCTTAGTACAACTTCATCTCATGCCCAGTGTTCTGCAGAGGTCTCTGTTGCTAACTCTCCCCCAATGCAATATAATTAAAATAACTATTTGTAATTGAGTAATTACTATGTGATATGTGCTTTAGTGGTGGATTTACATACATTAATTATAGGAATTCCCACAATGATTCTATGGCATTCTTGCTATTATTTTCCCTGTTTTACTTAGGAAGAAATTGATATTTAGGGAGTGTTAGCAACTTGTCCAAGGCAACCCACAAGGAGTAAGGCATGTATAGTATTCAATTTTCATATCTTTTTGAGTTCTTTATAATGGAGTTGCACTATCTTTCCCTGAAGAACAATATGCCAAAAGGCTCAAAGGAATACAGAAGACACAGTGTTCTCCAAAAATTACTAATATAGGTATAATGTCTTCTATGTAATTCCTAGTAAAATAAAATTATGGAAATTTAGAAGACCAGTGTTTCAGTTCTAAGCCTTCTAGTATGCATGTAGGAAAATTTCTTAATCTTGCTGGGTCTTTGGATTCTCTTACACAAAAATGGGTTATTATTTGTAACTATCAAGAATAATTCGTGAAAATCCTCCATAAACCATAAAGTGCCTTAAAAATCATCCACATCTCCTGTTTACCCCTGGCCCTTCTGCCCTCCACCATCAGCAGAAGAGCATTCCAAGTCCATTTCTAAGGGTGTGCTTGCTATGTAAGTGAAGGGAATTTGTAAAAGGCAAGGCTCTGAACTCCTGATTCCCCTAAATAGGATTATACTTGTAAAATGCTCCTAAACCTTGAATAAAAAGAGAGATTATAGTGTTAATGGTTTTACTTTTCAAAATGCTGTATTTTTGGTTGAATCCAAAGATTGAAATGCTAAAAATCATACTGGGGAATTACAAGGTTTCTAGTAAAATTTTTCTGGCAAAAGCCTGTTTGTTTTCAGGCACCTCTAAATTCCTATATTTACGTCTTTATTTATTCAACATTTTTGAAAACCTACTCAAGTGCTTCATAATGCAGTGCTCAAATAGGCAAGAAAATAATATTTATCCTTGGCCTGAGAAAGTGAAAGAAGTTCTTGGGTGGATTGAATGGTACGTGCAATGATCCAATACAAAACAGAGCTTAGAGTGTTTAGAGAGCTGAAAATAGATCTGGAGAATTAGGATGGGATCAGTGGATTTTCCAAAAATGCCATTCAAGTACTAAAGGGGAGAGGCAGCAGACAGTCAAGTCTGCATTCTATTTTAAAATTCTGGACTTTATCCTCAGGACAATGAGGAGTCATTGATGGATTTTAAATATAACCCAATTTTTACGTTTTTTAAAGATCACTCCGGTTGCCATATAGACTGGGTGGATACAGTAAAGTTTGCCCTTCTTTCTCCTGTTGCAACTACACTTACAGTTTTAAAAATCAACTTTAATGATGTAATTTACATGAGATTAAATGTGCCCTTTTCAAATGTACAGTTACATGCCCCTAGGATAATGTACACACTACAACGTAGACTGTGTTCATCGTCCGAAGGCTGTATCCTACCATCACTCACTGTCCATCTCCCCCTCTCCTTATAGCTCTCACACCCACCTCTAGCCTAAGAATCACTCATGCGCCTTTTGTCATGTAGGTTAGCTTCTACTTTTACGGAATGTCATGGGAATGGCATTTTAGTGTAAGTGTTCCTTCAAATCACGTTTGTGCTTAGCCAAACACTTTTGTGATTCATTCACATTGCTGTGGACATCACTAGCACATTCCCTTTTATAATGTGTAGTATTCAATTTTATAGATATATTACAATTAGTTTTTTTCTAATTATGTGTTGATGGATATTTGGGTTCTTTTCCAATTTTCGACCGTGATAGACAATGTCGCCATAAACATTTGTGTGTAAGTATTTGTGTAGGCATAAGCTTTCATTTCTCTTGCATAAATGACTAAGAATGGAATGACTGGTGCATATGGTATGTGAGAGTATATTTATCCATATAAATAACTGTGAAACTATTCTTCAGAAGCATTGTCACATTTCACATTCCTATCAGCAATCTGAGTGTCACATTTTTTCCACATCTTTACCAACACTAGATATTGTCAATCTTGCTAATTTTAGACATTCTAGTTACTATGTAGTGCATAGGTAACATCTCATCAAGGTTTTAATTTGCATTTCCCCAATGACTAGTGATGTGAGCAACATTTTGTAGTTTCTTGCCATCTATGTATCTTCCCTGGTTTCTGTTAAAATTGTTTGCCTCATTTTTGACTGGATGTTGTTTTTATTGTTTAGTTGTAAGACTTTCTCAAAACGACTCCTATCTGAGATATTTTCTCTTCGTGAAATAGAACTATCTGACCTGTGATTTATGGGCACTTTCCAAATTCCACCATCATTATTACCACATCTTTCTTGATTCTTCACATATTACATTTGTCAAGTGAAAAGAAAACATTCTTCTGGTGAGAACCAGGTGACGTCGTGTTCTTACACGGAAGCAGGTGAACTAAAGTAACTAATGGTGCCTTTTAATTCCTCCTACTGATGTAATTTCCTTCCTCTTTTTATTTTTTTATTCCTTCCCCTCCCATTCTCCTGTAATTTCTCTTCCTTTTCCCTTTTCCTCATTATCTCTTCCCTCCCACCTCCATTTTGTCTCACTTGTCAAAGCCATGACGAAATTCACGAAGGGTGTGTGTGTGTGTGGATGGGAACAGCTACTCTGTTATTCTTAGTTTTTGGGAAAAATTTGATATTTTTTTCCTTTAAAGACTAACCGTGATGCTGTGCTCTACAGCAGATAAGTCCTTTTAATCTGATATAATTATGCCCCCTTGACCACTAGTTATACCTTTGAATTTTATGCCCAGTTAAAGACTATATGAATTGTCCTTTTGAATTTTTTTCCCCTTTCTCTGAGAACTCCCTGGTGGATGATTTGATGTTTTCCAGGGCTCCCCACTTTTTTACTTTTAATAACTGGGGATTTGGATCTAAATCTTTATGATGTAATCCAGGATCAGCTTATACCACAGTTTATGTTGCCTGCCTGATGTCTCCCCTCTGACGAGTCTATCACTGGATGTGGGTGATTGGGTGATAATATTTATTATGTGAGTTTATTTATTAGTGTATCACTCAGCCTCTCCCCTGTGATTTTCCTCACGGTGCTTCTCATTCTGATTTGGCCAGCTGCCATTTTTTCCTTCTTCATTCATCAATCTCTTAGATCTGAATATTGCATTAGTGCATCACTGCATTGGCATCGTGCTTCTTCCCTCTCTCCTCGTTTCCTATTTGGACTCAGTCAATTCCTAAAGAATAGAATACCACCCTTCACCTTTATCAGGCTGGAATGCGCTGATGAAAGAGCCATAAAACCAGTACACTGTTCTGCCCAGTACTTTAGCAACTCCAGATACAATTCTCTTTTGGGGGGAAGGACATAGGAAAATAGTGATACCTCTTTTGTTTTTTCTGTGAATTTTCTGCAGACCTCAGTTACTTGAAGCATTCTAAGTATATAGACAACACTGATATTAGTGAGAATTGCATTCAGAGGGGAAAAAAAGGGGGACTAAAATATAACCAAATACTTGCTGAGCAAGAATCCATATTAATTCCTGGAACAACTCTTTTTTTTTTTTTTTAATTTTCTTACAGAATGTAGCTAAAAATCCCCAAGTAGCACAGAATTACTGTCCTACTTCACTTTCAGCCATTGCACATGACCAGTAGGGTTATGTACAATTTGACTTTTACTAGACAAGAGATCGTGCTCAGGGAGCTTGCTTGTGTGAATGTAGTCCTCATGGCCATTCTCTGGATCAGTTGCTATTGTTACCCTCATCATGTAAACTGTGACCAGGGCTAAGTCTACGGAATCAGATAAACCCCGCTTTCACTTACCTCACCAGTTTCCTAGATGTCTATTGTTGGAAACGTTTCTTACCTTGCCTCAGCGTGTATGCTTTCATCAGGAAAATTTCTGTTTGATTAGCAAAAGAGGCCATTTTACAAAGTCAATAAAGTCCTCGAAAGGTTATCTGAATAAATCTCAGTTATCAAAAGCATTTGTTTAAGTTTTAACTAGTCTTGAGGACAGGAGAACACACACCGTCCACACACATACACCATACAGAGGAGTCACTGATGATATGTACCTGGTTCTTTCAAAGAAAGCCAAGTGAATCCAAGTGTAGGTTTGCGAAGATGAGAAGGAAAATGTAACAGTGGCTGTATGGTACACATCTCCACATGGAGGTGGTGAATACTTAACAGCCCTAAAGTACAGATGTCAGTGTACCATAAATGGAGAAAAGTACCAGCTCTGCTAGAATTCCAAGGAAAATTACATCAAATCTATGGGCTTTGTTAAGTCTGGTTGGCAATGTGAAATTTTCTACCTAAGCCGAGCGTTGTGGCGGGTGCCTGTAGTCCCAGCTGCTCGGGAGGCTGAGGCAAGAGAATCACGTAAGCCAAAGAGTTAGAGGTTGCTGTGAGCCATGTGACGCCACGGCACTCTACCCGAGGGCGGTACAGTGAGACTCTGTCTCTACAAAAAAAAAAAAAAAAAGAAATTTTCTACCTGATTACTTGGTTTTAAGTGAACATAAACAACAAGACTCCAAGGTTAACTGAAGACTTGGAATTTATTTATTTTAAATACTTTTTATATACACAAACTTTTGCTATGTATTGGTTTTTTTATTATTATCCAAGAGAGGTAATGTCTGATCTCAGTGTGGTTCAATAGAAGAGACAAACACTGATTAGATATATAAATAATAAATTAAAAACATGAAGAAGTAATCAAATGTGCTATGAAACCCAAGAATAGGGGTGGCTATTTGGTAGAATTGAGGGAAATGTTTTTGGTAATAAAATTTGGCCTATAGAATAAAAATGACCTATTTTTGCTCTTAAAATTTGGCATGCTTCAAAGGAAATAGCAATTCATTTTATTTTGGTAAATAATGTGATTTAAACCTTGATTTCCACTTAGACTGTGATCAGTAAAAGTTACCAGAAAACTAAGGATTTCCTAAATGGGATGACAGGTAAATTTGGGGGGTTGGTATCACATACTAAACATGGCTTTGGAAATCCAGACACCATACCAAGCCTTTCTCAATCATTAAACCTTATGTGGTCCCGGAGGGAACACCTAAATCTCTTGCTTCTTCCTTCTTGAAATGATAAAAGAAATAATAACAATCTGATCTATTTTATAGAGACACAATATGGATGAATTAAAAGGATCCAAATTCTTCTAAGGTCTTAAAGGTGTGTGATAATAACATGTAATTATTTATCTTATAAACAGCAAGGTTAGTCTTTTAAAAATTACTTAAGAAAATTTTATATAGCTCTTATAGAAATATGCTTATGATGTAGGTAGTCAATTAATGTGATTTTCCTTCCACTCATAATTCTCTTTCTTGGGGAGTCAAACCTACATTCAGACAGAAAGTGTCCCTGCTTGAAAATGTGGATAGTAGTCAGAAGTAAATAAGCAGACTTCTTCATGAATATTGAAACTAGCGGTATGAAAGCATGCTTCCATTTGTACTAATTTCTTTTATTTTAAAAGTCATCTGTGGTTTTGGCTCAAGGAGGATGAATCTTAAAGAATTTATTTTCCTCCACGGCATAATCAGGTTGCAAAGGAATAACTGATGAATGACTATAAAGCATTTTGCTACTATCAGCACTAATAAGAGAAAATCTGATTTTCAATTCATAGGAGACTGGACTGATTTTTAAATTAGGGTTTCATTTCTTAATCTCAGAAAATAAGTAAGCTACTCCCCCTCTGTCTCGATAGATGATGGATAGAGAATTTAGAGAAATAGGAGAATTTTCCTTCTTCTGTACTAGTATAATGGCCAATGGCAATTTAAGGTCATATTTCTGACTAAAATGTAAGAGAAAGATGCTTGAAAGAATCCTATTGTGCTGTTCCTCTTTTTTTTTTTTTATTAAATCATAGCTGTGTACATCAATATGATCATGGGGCACCATACACTTGTTTCATAGAATATTTGACACATTTTCAACTCATTAGTTGACATAGCCCTCCTGGCACTATCGTAGTTACTTTGTCAAGACGTTTACATTCCACATTTGCCAAGGCTCACATGTACCCTTGTAAGATGCACCACATGTGTGATCCTTTCAATCCTCTTCCCTCCACCCTCCTTCCCCCTCCCTCCCCATGCTCTCCCCCTTCCCCCTGTTCTTAGGTTGTAACTTGGTTATAGCTTCATGTGAAGGTCCTAAGTTAGTTTCATTGTGCTGTTCCTCTTGATGCCTAATATAGTTCCACTGCATAAGAATGAAACATCAGATCTGAGTGTGGTATTTCCATTTGGGAGCAGGGTACCAGCTGTCTTCTTAAATTTCCATGCCACTTAATCTAGCTCTAAGCTTGGTTAGCTTTCAATTCACAAAGAAGGCAGCAAAAACTACACAGGGTCACATTTTCAGCAGGGTCTCTGAGGTAATGAAGTGTACGAAGTATGCTAATAAGGAGAACAGCTAAGTTAATTCCTTGAGGCAGGTGCAAACACATGGCTCTAAGAACCACTTTTTGGTGCAGTGCAGGAAGTGACCTGTGAATGAGAGGGGTTAGCAAAGGAAGCCAAGAATTTTAGTGTTTCCCACCATTGTTTGGGGATCACCACTCATTTAGCCTTGCTGATTATGATGCTGAAAATACTATTCCCCATGTCTACTTCCACCTGCATATTCATCAGAGGGTCGTCATCTAAAGAGTCGTTCACTTCCCAATCATCTGCTATATCAGCTGTCTAAATGCACAAAATAAACTAGCAAAAGATAAAGTATTTGTGTGTCTATTCTAAGCACCACTAACACATTTCATAGGCTACTTGTATATTTGTTAGAATTTCAAAGTCCTTCATGCCTCTACTAGCTCAGAGAAATAAAGAGATATTTAAATGGGCTTTTGATTAGTTCTTTAAAGAAGTCAAATAATTTTATCAGAATTTGAAGTCAAGGGTTTGAGTTGAATACTTTCCTCAGAAAATAACTTTTTACCTGACTACCTAATATGCACTTGTCAGAGAAGATAGTTCATTATATTAAATCACTCAATTGAACATAATAGCCACATACACAGAAAGTACAGTGGAATCTCTTAAGTTGACCACCTAAGGGACAGTAACAAAGTGATCAACATACAGAGGTGGTCAATATAAAGAACTAGGCCTCTTATATTGGTATGTACATGTGATGCATGTCTGGTCTGTGAAAACTGGACCAACTTAAGGAGGTGGTCAGTGAGGGAAGGTGGTCAACTGTAGAGATTCTACTGTACACAAAACCCAAAAATTATAGAAGTTACCTCCAAATCATATTATCACATGTAATTATACATTATACCTTTTTTAAAGATACATATCTAGCTGATAGGCATAATCCAGAGTAAATCAGAGAATTAGAATCACAGGATATTAATGTCATGAGATACGCTGGTTACACTGGTATTTTGCCTCCCTATCATCACTCTAATACTGTGTAACAAAACATCCCAAAACTCAGTGTGGGGATAACAGGTCAATTTGCACGGCTCTGATTGAGGTTACTGGCTGTGGGATTGTTAATGCTCTCTATCAGGCTATACATCAGTTTAAGTCTGCTTCATGAGTCTCCTTCTAGGCACCTGGATGTCTCAGCATATTCGTCTAATGACAGAGTCTGAAATATCCTAGATGAGTGGATAAAAATATGCAATGTTTCTTAGAGTTTAGGCTCAGAACTCTACCCTTGGAGAGTTCATACACCGTTACTTCTCTCACATTCTATTGTCTGAAGCAAGTCACAAAGAGAAGACACATATGCCTTCCAGAGAAGGGAGTGGGGAAGTGATTATTGGTAAATAATACATGATTCTATTCAAGCTGTAAACAGCAGCCCAGCTTCCTTAGTTCATAGAGAGTAATATTAGAGTTATGAGTATACCCTTGTGGTGTGTGTGTGTGTGTGTGTGAGAGAGAGAGAGAGAGAGAGTTATCCAAGGGTATACTATATGTTAATTTCAAAATTGAAATAAAACAAATACCTTTCATAATTAAAAATGGGAAATTTTCCTGTAATTTAATATAATGCCCTATGTTATATAGGTAGTGCCCTGGTTATGAGTGAGATAGGGTTCTGTAGTTTTGTTCTTCAGTTGAGTTTGTGTGTAATTTGGAACAGGTACATTTACCTATTACCTGTAATAGCCTCCATTCTTAAATGATAGTTGTACATATGTCCAATGTTTGTAACTCAGGGACTGCCTGTATTCTGTGCCCTTTTGGAAACTGCTGCTTTTTTTTTTTTTTTTTTGAGACAGAGCACTGTGTTGCTCTCGGTAAAGTGATGTGACATCACAGCTCACAGCAACCTCAAACTCTTGGGCTTAAGCAATTCTCTTGCCTTAGACTCCCAGAAACTGCTGTATATTTAACAAGTGATATAATGAACTATTGCATCTGGAGGCTGAAAAAATAATTTTTTTTAATCGACATCCCCTTCCTCCCTACCTAGTAAAGATACGCACATGTAATTATACACACGTGTCCCCACATATACAATAGAAGAAAGGAGCTAGAGGGAAGGAGGAAAGGAGAGAGAGAAATTACAAAGGCAGAAATGCAATTATTTATCAAATTTGAAGCTAAGCTAGCCTTAACTGAACTTGAAGCTTCAGTTTTTGTCTATGAGTTTAGGAATTTCATGAACAAAATGGAAGCTGCCAAGCAATTCCCTTATCAAGTTTGTCATTTTGTTAACATGAATGTGAAGTGTGGATTGGAAATCAGGACAACAAACCTAGCAGGGCCAAGAATTTGTATTGCTTCTCCTTCAGTAGGGATGGGAAAACAAAATTATTATTTCTTTAAATTTACAAGAATCTGGTCTTATTTCCTCTAAGGAAAGCAGAATGTGCTGACAAGATAGGTTAATCAGAAGCTACAGGAAGTAAGAACATTTTCCTTTCTTGACATAAAACCTATGAATATCAAAAAAGAAATTTCTATAACAAAAAATACTATTACAGCTGTGACTAGTGATATGTACTGAACAGCCTGCAAATCTCACTTGCATCACTCCGGAATTCTCTTACCACACATTTACTGAGCTGCAGATGGTATCCTCGCGTTTCCCATGGCAGATATCTCTAAACTGTTGGAGTTACCCAACACTTAACTTTTTAAACAAGTTTTCAAAAACTTCCTGCAAATTCCTTCTTTAGTGCAATGAATGTAGAAAGAAAAAGATCATACTCCCCAAGCACCCCAAGCAAAGTGGTCTACTTTGATTCACAGATGCTATGTTGCTTTCTTATAGAATTAAGTCTATGAAGCAGAAGGCAAATTCACATTTTCTTGACAACAATGATTTCATTCTCTTTATAATTTTGTGTTGTGTTTCTTTCCAATTTGTGTTTTAATATTTCAGAGGATTTATAAGGGAATGCTATGGAGTTTATCTGCCAAATGTTTTCCTCGCTTTGAATTTTAATTAAATTAATGGAAGAATCGACATCCTCCATTAGAAACCTTATATTCTCTCCATAAGCGTAGCTATTAATTTTTCCTCTTCAAGAATTCAAATTAATATTTTCAGCTCATGAAAGGGGGGTGATGGCTTGAAGTTCTTTAAGACAGAATTGACCTTTCTATAACTAAACAAAAAGAAAATCTCTTATTTTTTCTCCTAGGTCTCTAGTTTGCCTTCATCTTTCAATGTAAATAGTAGAATTAATCTGGGAGAATCAAAGAGTCTTTTTTAATATGGCAAAGAAAGGGGTAGAAAGAGAAAGAATAGCGAAACCAGTGTTTTTCTTTTTCATTAACTTTGGTATTTATTAAACCATTTTAATGAAGCAGGTTTTTTCCAAAGGAAGAAAGCCAAACACCCCACCCCTGCTTCTAGCATACGTAGGCTATGTAGAAAAATAGAAAATGAATGAGTTTTGGAGACATGTAATTCCATGTCTGCAAATGACAGATATACAAACTTCAGTGAGTGATTTAATTTCTATGAAATTTAATTTCCTCCTTTCGATAAACAGGATAATACTACATGTCTCATACAATGTTATGAGGATTAAAAAAATCTGTGAAGGCTGTGCTGATTACTTGGTGGGTAATAAGCAAATGATAACATTTACTATATCATTATATTTGGAAATTATATACATGGTAAGCAAAAATGATTTAGCATTTGGAGTAAAAAATAGATGCACCTTCAAATTCAGGCTCTCCCTCTGGGTATGTGAAGGACCGCTGGTGATTTTACCCTGCATATAATTTAATTTCTTCATTTTTATAGGGTCAGAGCATTTGAGGGGAATTCCTGACTCTTGGACCCTTTTTTGGAACTTGGTTTTATCCAGTAAGTGAGAGTGGAAGTAAGGGTGATAGTATTCACAGTTAGCTTGTGAAAATCCTTATTTGGTAAAATTGTAATAATTTTAGTTTTTCTCGTATAATATTTTATCCTTAGCCCAGATAAAAATATGGTGAAATCTTCCTGAGACTGCCTACTGAAACTACATTTCTCCTCCTGATCCCCAAACATAGGCACTCCAGCAAGAGAAAATCCACAGTTGTGGTGACTTTCTCTAAAGATTCCCTGTGTTATTGAGCATTGTCCAGAGAAACACAAGAGGGTGTGTCTGTGTGTAGATAATGTGCATTAGACAATGTTATCTATGTATGTATATATACATATACTACTACATAAAGATCTTTATTTTATGGAACTGGCTCACACAATTATGGAAACTGGTGAGTACAAAATCTACGGGATGGGCAGGCAGGCTGGGGCCTTAGGTAGAGCCGAAGCTATAGTCAAGCCCAAAGCCAGTCTGTTGCAGAATTCCCTTTTTCTCCTTGGTGGTTAATCTTTTGTTCTATTCAGGCCTTAAAGTCATTAGATGAGGCCTACATTAAGGAGAGCCACCTGCTCTACTTAAAATCCATGTATTTAAATGTTAATCTTGTCCCCCTAAATTCTCACAGAAACATCTAGAATAATATTTGACCACGCATCTGGGCACTGTGGGGCAGACAAGTTGATACATAATATTAAGTAACACACATGGCTATTCCAGTCCTAATGGGGTGATCTCTCATTTGGGGGAGGACTCATGTGCACTATAGACTCCTGGTGACCGATAGGAAGAGGTCTACTCTGTCATACTTTGTCTTCTTGATGTAAACCTTTTTTTTTATTATTATTTTTTTAAAGATAGAATCTCACTGTGTCACCTGAGCTAGAGTGCAGTGGCATCATATCCCACTGCAACCTCAAACTCCTAGGGTCAATTGATCCTTCTACCTCAGCCTCCCAAGTAGCTGGGACTACAGGCATTCAATATTATGCAATTATTATCACGACTGTTATATGTAGAGACAGGGTCTCACTATGTTACTCAAGGTGGTCTCAAACTCCTTGGCTCAAACTATCATCCTACTTTGGCCCACTAAGTACTAGTATTACAGGCATGGCCACCATGTCTAGCTTTTGATCAGTCCTTACATAAGCACATATAAAACTGGCACAATTTTAGAGCACTGGCTTCTAAGCCCAGGGGGCAGGTAGGAAGTGTGGGGAGAACACACATGGAGAGTTATTCTTTATTCTCCTTTCCTCCCGTGTTATGATCACTGATACCCCTTTTCATGTCTTCCTGAATATGGTAAATAAGTAAATAAATGGATGAATAATAACATTGTAACCTAAACAAGAGCCAGAATCCTGAGAAGAAGTTGGATTTGAATGTTCCTGTGGACGGTTGTTAAAACCACTTGACATTACTGACCAAAGAAGTTGCATCTCTAATTCCTGCTGTGGTCATTTAATTTTATTGTCTCCATAGCTGCTTATACCTCAGCCCCTAAATCCAGCCAGCTGTTTATCTAATTCTTATTATTCAGTAAGGGTGAGATGAGCACATCTGCACAAACCTTTTTTACAACACAGGAGTGGAAGGTGTGAAATTTAAAGTACATGCACACCTTAAAAGAGCTATTTTATTACACACAGGGCAGCATGTGTTTTGTAGGAATTGTCTGGGATCAGGGCTATGGCCATCTGTAAAAACAAGTGTGCCTTAGTTTGCAAAGTATTTAGAAAGATGATCATAAGAATATCAGCAATCTGGCAAAAGACTTTCAAAAAGCAGTTTAGTCTGTTAAAACGTCCCAATATGGAATACATGTGGTATTTTTCCAATGTAGTCACTTGGAAAAGAAACAGCTGCAAACATTTAAGAGCATCTGATACAGCCCTGAGCCATCATAACAGGATACTATTGGAAATTTTTGCAGCTCAGATTCTTGAGCAACAGAAAGATTCAAATAGCAACTACTGAGCTGCAAAGGGAAATGAGGTAGTAAAGAGGTGTAGTGATTATTTATGAAAGAAAAATAATTTCTTGGATTGCTTTGCTACTACACCAGGCAGAAATGGCCGAATAGAAATGATTAAGGTTATGATCCTTAATGCTTGCTATAGGACTCACAACATAAGCTCATCTTTGTTCTTCATTCATTTGGTGTGGTTGTTGGTGTCAAATCTATTAAAGATAATTTATATTAAAGGCTATATCAGTCCCTCCTCTTCGGAAATTCCTACCCTACAGATGGCCTACAGTGGGGCCATCTCATCTTTATACTGTGTATGTCCTTTCTTCAAACTGTAACTGGATCAGAAGTAGGTGTATGACTCATACTGTTTTAATCTCATCCTTTCCCCTTGGAATTTGGTACTGTTTAAGCTAGTTTGTATTTACACTTAATAAAGTTTACCCTAATATGCCAATCCAGTGGGGTTGGGAGAAAGTTTATATTGTAATGTTTCCTATACTTAAATGGCAAAGGAATTGAGAATTTTCAAATAATGAAACAAAAAGACAGAGTTAAAAAACAATTCAACGTGATTCTGACGGAACTGTCCAATCCTCAAACCCACTGATATAGCAAGAGACTGGAACATCTTTATTTTCTTAACATCAGAGCTCTGCTGTTGATAATAACAGTGATAATAGGTTTTGACCATAAAAGATAGCAAAATGTTTTATTGTTAAGTGATTTCTTAATTATCAAAAATGGTGTAAATGTAGATAGAGTTTCAGTTTTATTGTTGGTTCTGCCTGGGATGGCTGAAACTACCAATCCCTAAATCATCAGCTCGCTGACACCTCTCACCAGGGCTCACGGAGACGTTTGCACAGAGGACAAGGCCAGTGGCCCACTGCGCTTTACTGTGTCCTTAGAGAGATAGATAATAAGTTTCAAGAGGTTCTTTACCTCCTTCAACCTAAGGTCTTCGATTATTTTCTTCTAATTTTAGTTCTGGCACTAAATCTATTGACCAGTGAAACAAACAGACCTCGAAAGATAAACACAGTGAATAGCGCAAACAGGAGAGAATTCCTCTCTAAATAACACATACTCCATGGTCTTCCCTCTGGGTTCTACTTGGCCTTGCATCACGGTGCTGCTTGGACTTCTGTGTGCATACAGATCCATTGGGGATCTTGTTAAAACACAGATTCTGATTTTGTATGTCTTGGATGGGGTCAAGATCTGCATTTCCTACAAGCTCCCAGTTGATGTAAATGGTGCTTACTAAGCATTCTAAGGTACAGTAGAAGAACAGTGGTAGATATATTCTTCCAAGTTAAAAAAGAAAGGCTCTAGAGAATACTCGCCTAATGGGATAAAAAGTGGAAAATGGTCCTTAACAAAGGAAATCCCAAGTGCTATTCAAAGAAAGCCCATCACATACAAGAATAGCTGATTTTTGCCCAAAACTTATAGCTAAATAACATTCTGGGTTTTGACAAATACTTCAACTCTAGTTTAAAAGTTAAAAATAAGAGGAGGTTTGATACCCTCATGGTCTTTCTTACATAGAACTTCTCATCAGAATGGTTGGTGGACATATTTTAAGGAAACAAATTCCTGGAATTCAACAAAACCATTGAACAGCTGGTGTGAGGACCCAGTTTATGCATGTTTTAAGACCAATAGGTGTTTCTAATGCCCACTCTGGTTAAGAACCCTTAAATAATAATTATAGTGTGTGCCTAAAAAATATTGTATTTGGTTTAATATCACGAGGCTTGTTCATATCAGAGCTCAAGTTATCCCTTCTTTACTCTGGAGCTTTTGGTAACCTCATTATTAAAGAGAGTCTATTTTGATATGTACCTTCTTGCCAAAATATGGGACAATGTTATTTTAGTACATTATCAATAATAATTCTTTATTTTATTGTATATATAATATGTTTAAAAGTATAATTTGACATATTTTTAAATGATAAGTAATTATAACTGGTCTAAGAAATAGGATTCTTTTCTAAATCCCTCATACTTGAATATAGTAGTTCTCAGTAGTTTACAATTTATTTCTGCATATATCTCTAAATTTAACACTGACAAATAAATAGGTACTATTATTTTCTGCTTTGCAGATGAGGAGCCTGAGATAAGTATTTGTTCACAGTTAAAAAATTATTAAGTGATGAAGGCAGGACAAAGTTTTGTCAAATACTTATTCTCATCCTTTATGATACACTGCTAGTTTTTAAATCACTGTAAAAAATCTTAGAGAAATAAATATATTGTTCAAGACTTATTAAAAACTGCCTTTCCCTTCTCTCTACATCCACACCAGCATCTGCAGCTTTGGGACTTCGTGATGTGGGCTATTCTCACTGGGGTTAGATGATGTCTCAGGGTGATTTTGTTTGGCATTTCTCTGATGATTGCGAATGAACATTTTTCAGATGTTTCTTGGCGATTTGTCTGTCTTCTTCAGAGAAATTTCTGTTTATATCTTTTGCCCAGTGATAGATGGGAACATTTGTTCTTTTTTTGTTGTTGATTAATTTGAGTTCTCTATAGATCCTAGTTATTAAACCTCTGTCAGATTCATAACCCACAAATACCTTTTCTCATTCTGATGGTTGTCTATTTTCTTTAATTATTGTGTCCTTAGCTATATGGAATCTTTTTAGTTTAAGTACGTCCCATTTGTTTATTTTTGTTTTTGTTGCAGTTGTGATGGAAGTCTTCTTCATAAATTCTTTCTCCAGGCCTATATTACCAAGAGTTTTTCCCACACTTTCTTCTAGAATTTTTATGGTTTCATGTCTTACATTTAAATCTTTTATCCATCTTGAATCCATTTTTATAAGTGGTAAAAGGTGCATGTCATGTCCAGTTTCAATCTTTTACATGTGGTTATCTAGTTCTCCAAGCACCATTTATTGAATAGGTAATCTTTTCCTCAGTATATGCTTTTGTTTGGTTTATCCATGATCAGATTGCAAACTAATACAGCCTCTTTGAAAAGAAGTAGGGAGAATCTTCAAAGAACTCAAAATAGACCTTCCATTTCATCCTGCAATCTCACTACTAGACATCTACCCAGAAGAAAAAAAAATCATTTTATTGTAAGGACATTTGCACTAGATTGTTTATCACAGCTCAATTTACAATCACCAAGATGTGGAAACAACTCATTTGCCCATCCACCCATGAGTGGATTGATAAACTGTGGTATAGCATGGAGTACAATTCAGCCATGAAACGATGGAAACTCTACATGTTTTATATTAACCTGTATAGAGTTGGAGAACATTCTCTTTAGTAAAATATCCTAAGAATAGAAAATCAAGCTATAACCCAGCTACAACTTGATTTTCTATTCTTAGGATATTTTACTAAAGAGAATGTTCTCCAACTCATATCATTGTATACAGTTATGATTTAATAAAAAAATAAAAAAAAAAAGAATAGAAAATCAAGCATCCAGTGTACTCAATACTAACGTGAAGCCAGTAGACTAACCAATACATGCCTACTAGAGAAAAACTCAATTTAATTCAAGTGGAGGGAGTGGGTAGGACAGAGAGAAGCAGGAGAAGGGAGGAAGGAGGCAGAATGGTGTGTTCCCAGCTAATGGTTACGACGTAAGGGTATATGTCACACCTCCTGGGTGCAGCACACAGCCACAACAAGGACTGCACCTAACAAATACAAACACTGTAACCTAATTATATGTACCCTCAGATTAATCTGAAATAATAAAAAAGAAGAGCCAACCAGAATCTTCCACCAATAACCAGAAAACCCATTAGGCTTAAAACCCCCCAAAGAGCCAAAAACGGCAATCTTGCAATCCCGCAATCTGCTCACAACCTCCTCCCTTGGGAGGCAGAGGCTTTCTTTCCTCTTTCTTTTTTTCTCAACAATTTATCTTGTTTTTTGCTTAAAACAAAACAAAACAAAAATTAGCTTTTATTTTTAAAATAGCATAAATGATTTACAATGCACTGTCTTGATCAGAAGGACAGTGTGATTAATACCCCTTGTCCTTCTTGCACTCTATGTATTTTGCATCTTCTCCAGGCAAAGGCAGGACTGAGAGTTAAGTAGCAGAAGGAGATGAAACCAGAATAACACAGACACCATCTCACTGGTAAAGTGTTTTTGTATTCTCTTTTAAAAAAAGATTTTAAAAGGGTTATTTTTTCACCATCTGTGAGAAATTCAGTTTCAATGACAAAAAAAAAATATTTTTAAATAATTTATGAAGAAACTTTTGCTCAAAATTGTGAAAAAGATTTTTTAACAGCAGGATTCAGGAGCTGGTAAAACAAGTCAACAAAGTTATCTTTTTTCTATGAGATAATCTTGATGTCACTGAGAAACACTCTGCCTTCACACGGACTGTGGGAGAGGAGAAAAAGAAATTCACATCTAATTCATGCCCCTCCAAAGGTATTTTACCTCTTAAAAATTTATGGTTAATTACACAATTCTTTTTTTTTCATTTTATTAAATAGTTTTATTCATAATATTTTTGCTAAATGGTAGTCTTCGTACTGTTTGAAACAAAGTACAATATAACTCAGCACTTCTAATTCTTGTAAGATAAATAGAAAATGCCAGTGGTAATACCTACTTCGAATGTTGTTTAGTTTTTGTTTGCTTTATTATAGTCATTAATTTATTATCCAAAGTGGTTGATCTCATTTTAAAATGTTAAATTGCATTAGGTGGAGGTTATTCAGTGAGGAACATTTTTTAACAGCTCTTTTGAGATATAATTCACATATCATTGTTTCACTCAAAGTGTACAGTGGTTTTAGTATCTTCAGAGTGAATACTATCACCACAGTCTAATTTTAGGATAATTTTGTCACCCCTCAAAAGAAATCCCATACCCATTTCTCCACTCTCTCGTTCCCCTTCTCACTCCCCTCAAGCCCTGGCCAAACTCTAATCTACTTTGTATAGATTTGCCAACTATGTGGTCTTTTTTGACAGGCTTGAATCCATGTTGTAGCTTCTATTGCCAAATAATATTCTATCATATGACTATATCACATTTTATTTATCATTAGATGGACCTTTGGGTTATTTCCACTTTTTGGCTATTAAATAATGCTTCCATGAACATTTGTAGACAATTTTTTGTGAGAATGTTTTCAAATGAAAACATCTTGAGCCATGTACATGGGAGTAGAATTGCTGGGCCATATGGTAATTCTTCTTTTTTTTTTTTTTAACTGTGTGATTATTTTATAGTATGCGGTGTGTTTGTTCATGGTGAGATCATTTTTCTTTTTTTTTAAATTAAATCATAGCTGTGTACATTAATGCGATCATGGGGCACCATACACTAGTTTTATAGATGATTTGACACATTTTCATCACACTGGTTAACATAGCCTGCCTGGCATTTTCTTAGTTATTGTGTTAACACATTTAAATTCTACATTTACTAAGTTTCACATATACCCTTGTAAGATGCACCGCAGGTGTAATCCCACCAATCACCCTCCCTCCGCCCACTTTCCCCCTCCCTCCCTCCCTTTCCTCCTTCCCCTCTTCTTGGGTTATAACTGAGTTATAGCTTTCATGTGAAAGCCATCAATTAGTTTCATAGTAGGGCTGAGTACATTGGATACTTTTTCTTCCATTCTTGAGATACTTTACTAAGAAGAATATGTTCCAGTTCCATGAAAGCGGTAAAGTCTCCATCTTTCTTTAAGGTTGCATAATATTCCATGGTGTACATATACCACAATTTATTAATCTATTCGTAATTACACAATTCTTTAGCAACTGACACCATTCGTCTCAGCCTGACAGCAGTCTCTTGCATTTTCTTCTCTATGAAGCCAATGTTCATTTCTATTAGAAGATTCTAAATCACAAGTCATTTGACACTTCTGGTTCATCCTCTTGAGCTGAAAAGGTTAACTTAATGCTTTCTCCAAGCCATATTACAAACAGTTCTGAGAATAGCAGCTTCACATAAGGAAAAGTTTCAGAGCATGATATTCTACTCACCCAGATTACTAAGCCAACACATCATTTGTCCTGATGGGCCAATTCTAAGCCACTATCTTATTTGTAAGGCATTGCCACACCCACCGTGTGCTGCATTCACCAAGGCTCAGGTTCTCTTTCAAAGTCAAGGCTCTCCTCTTACCTGTATTTGGGTAAGTGAATGTTCCATACCATATCTAGAGGTTCCATGGGTCCAGCTCAGGCTACTGTTGTAAATGTATCATGATTCAACTTCTTTCTGCCCAATCCCATTTCCTGACAATTATTTCTCAGAACACTCCCCAGGAAAGTTCCTGTGTAGAGATCTCAGATACTTAGAGTCTTGAGTCCTGAAATGCACCACCACCAGGGCCCTAAAACATTTGACCTCATTGCAAAGACATTTTTATTATGTCCTTTCATTCATTCATCAAATATTTTTTAATGAAAATATTAAGTTTCCACTCCGTCAGAAGTAGTATTAATTGCTGAGGATAAAATGATAAACAAGACAAATGTAATACTTGACCATGAGGGATTACACTTGGTAGGATTTATGAGAAAAGAAAGAAGTATTTACAATAAATTGTAATATGTGTTACAATAAAGGAAATCCAAGAGGGAAGGTCAAATTCATTACCGGAGGACTAGAGAAGAGTCTCTGAAGACAACAATCTCTCGCTTAGAATTAACAAGTAAATTAGATGACATAGGTTGTGGCCAGGAGGGGCTATATTTCAGGTAGAAGAAACACAGGGTAGAAATACCCTGAGGGCAGTGATACTATATGAGACAATGAAAGATTTTCAGTTTAGTTGACATTTAGAATCCAAGATGTAATCATAGCAGGCATTAGAATCATAGTAAAGCATTCCATTGAAGAATTAAATAAATTTTTTTCAGCAGCTTTATTAAGTCATAATAGACATAGAATGAACTATATAGTTAACATACAACATTTGATAAATTTATATCACCAAAATCAAGGCACTGAATGTATTTGCCAGCCGCAAACATTTTCTCATTACCCTCTGTAATCACTTTCTTTCAGCCATTCTCAATCCCAAGGCAAATACTAATCTATTTTTGTCATTATATATTATCTTACATTTTCTAGAATATTATATAAATTAAATCACACACATTTTATCTTTTTTTCTGGCTTCTTTTGGCTCATTTGCTTTGATAGTCATGAATGCTGTTGTCCATATTATTTCATTCCTTTTTATTGTTGAGTGGTATTCTAAGGCATAAATGTGTCATAGTTTGTTTATTTATTCACCTGAAGATGGCTAATCTGGATGCTTCAAATTTTAGGTGTTACAAATAAAGCTACTGAGAACATTCACGCACAATTCTTTGTGCGGACATATGTTTCCATTTCTCTTAAGTAAATACCTAGGAATGGAATGGCTGGACCATATGGAAGGTATATATTTAACTATGTACAAAACTGCCAAAATGTTTTCCGAAGTGATTGCACAATTCTACAACTCCAGTATATAAAAGCAGTATATAAAAGAGTTCCAATTCTTTCACATTTTTACAAACACTTGATATTATAAGTCTTCTTAATTTTAACTATTCTAATACTCTGCTGAGCTGTATGGGATGTCTCTTCCCATACTGGAACCTGGAAACACTTTCAAGTCAGTAACTTGGGTCAGCAGTAGTCCTCACCACGTTTGTTTTCCATCTCTCAGAAGACTCTGCTTTATTTTTTCAACTTGATGTTCAGTACCTTGAAAATTGTTATATTATATATATTTTCTATGTTTTTATAGAAATTTTTATAAGGTGAGTAAACTTGGCCAAGAGAATTGCAAATTCCAAATAGGGAATGATTTGATGGATTTTAATAAATACCCAGCTTATAGTGTGGAGAATGGTGAACTCCAGGCAGAGAAAATCATGAGGAAGTTATTACTACAGTTCAGATGAGAAACCCTAGTGTTCTGTAGATGACCAAAGAGAAATCATGATAGCCACTCTATGAAAAGAGGAGGAAAAATGGTGTGTGTGTGTGTGTGTGTGTGTGTGTTCCATGTATGTGGCTGTGTGTCTGTGAATATTTATTGGTACTACACAGAAATAAAAAGAAAGGAAAACAGTGAGGGCAATTTCATAAATATATGTAGACACTATTTTGCATGTTTTAAACATATTTTCTCTACCTCTCCTTGCCTACTTACATCTCAAAGATCAAGCACATGAAAAAAAGAATACTCAGAAAATATTTGGATAGGTACATAGAGAATGAATTGGGTTTATTATTTTCCAAAAATGATATAAGATACAGTTGAGAAAGAAGGTACATATGAGTGTGTGTGTGTGTGTGTGTGCAGTAGTTGTGTGTGACTCAATATAAGGAGAAAGCAATGGAAAAACCGTGTTGTTACAATGGGAAGGGAAACCAGAACTTTCTCTTTAGAGAGATTAAGAGGAATTAAGACTGAAGTTATCCTAGAAGGGCAGAGCAAGATGGCCTAATAGAAATTTCCAGCAATTGTCTCTTCCTGTGAGCAACAAATTCAACAACTATCATGCAAGCAAACACCTTCAGAAGAACCAAAATAAAGTATGTGATCACAGTACTTGGTTTTAACATTGTATCAAGGAAAGACGCACTAAGGAGGGCAGGCAAGACAGTCTTCTTTTTTTTTTTGGTAGAGACAGAGTCTCACTTTATGGCCCTTTGTAGAGTGCCGTGGCCTCGCACAGCTCACAGCAACCTCCAACTCCTGGGCTTAAGCGATTCTCTTGCCTCAGCCTCCCGAGTAGCTGGGACTACAGGCGCCCGCCACAACACCCAGCCACCCAGCTATTTTTTTGGTTGCAGTTCAGCCGGGGCCAGGTTTGAACCCGCCACCCTCGGTATATGGGGCCGGCGCCCCACCAACTGAGCCACAGGCAGTCTTACATTGTTTGATAACAACCTCTAGTATCCCTGCCCCTGGGGTGCCAAGTGGGAAGAGAATCTGTGCAGGGAAAACGAAGTCACTGTAGGATTTTGTATTGAATTTCAGGGCTTCTCTGTCATAGGGAATACAGCCCAGGGTGAATTATGCCACTATCCATGCAGGGAATATTTAGACTAACCCAGTCAGAGGGAAATCTTCTGTCCACAAACCTGAGTTCCAGCTAGCCCCATAATCGCTGGCAAAAGAAAGACTGGGACCAGGACTAAATTCATAAGTCAGCCAGGCCACAAAGGCTGACTTATGAAATCACATCACTGGGCAATTTCTGCAGGTGTGCTGGCTGAGAGCCAGTGGACTTGGGATGCACATAACCCATTGAGACACGAATGGTCTAAGCCATTGTCTATGTCATCCCTACCCCCAAATCTAGGTAGAGGGGCTAAGGAGAGTCATCTTCTTCTTCTTCTTCTTCCTCTTCCTCTTCCTCTTCTTCTTCTTCTCCTCCTCCTCCTTCTCCTCCTTCTCCTCCTCCTCCTTCTTCCTCCTTCTCCTCCTTCTCCCTCTTCTTCTTCCTTTAAGACAGACTCTCACTTTGTTACCCTCAGTAGAGTGCTATGGCATCATAGCTCACAGCAACCTGAAACTCTTGGGCTCAAGTGATTCTCTTGCCTCAGCCTCCCAAGTAGATGGGACTACATGTGCCCACCAGAATTCCCAGCTATTTTTAGAGATGGTATCTCACTCTGGCTCAGGCTGGTCTTGAACCCGTGAGCTCAAGTAATCCACCCACCTTGGCCTCCGTGGGACCATGCCTGGCCAAGAGTCTTCTTCTTATTAAGGAAAGGAAAAGGAAGTGCTCAGCAGACCTTGTTTTACAACTTGGGTACTAGCTCCACTACAACAAAACAATATACCAAGAAGACTCTTGAAGCCCCTGATTATAAGTCTTACTTCCTGAATGACATATCTAGAACCACCCTGGGCCCAAAGGGACAGATCCAGTCAGGAAGAATTAAGCACCTGCTGACTAAAGAGCCCTTGGGCTTTGAATAAACATCAGAGGTTGGGAGACAGCAGTCACCATGAGCTTTGGGTGAGACTAGATTGGTTTCAGTTATGACCTGGCACTGGTGGACATGAGGGTGTACCCATGTCAGTCCTCCTCAATTCCAGCAGCCCAGCACCGAGTATGAGAGAAGAAAGTGAGAGGCTTTGTTTGGTAATCCAGGAGAATTCTCTTCTATCTTATCCAAGCCCACCAATGCAGTACTAACAGGAGTCTACAAGACTCACAGCACTACTGGGCTTGGGGCACCCCTAGTGCTGTTATGGCTACAGTGACCAAAGACTTAGATCACAACACTCAATTCTATTTGAATAACTGGAAAGCCTTCTCAAGAAGGACAGGTTCAAATAAGCCCAGACTACAAAGATTGAAATGAATGCCTAATTCTTCAATGTCTGGACATCAACAACATCTATAAGCATCAAGAACATCCTGGAAGGCATGAACTCATCAAATGAACTAAATAAGGGACCAGAAGGCCATCTTGGAGCAATGGAGATACATTATCTTTCAGACAAAGACTTCAAAATAACTGTCCTGAAGCAGCCCAATGAAATTCAAGACAACACAGCGAGGGAAATCAGAAACTTATCAGAGAAATGTAACAAATATATTCAAATTATTTTTAAAAATCAAGCAGAAATTCTCTAGCTTAAGAATTTAATTTAAAAACTGAGAAATACATCATTCTCTCAACAGCAGAACTGACCAAGCAGAAGAAAAAAATAGTGAGCTTGAAGTCAGGCTATTTGAAAATACACAGAAGAAAGAAAAGAATGTAAAAGAATGGGGCTTGCCTACAAGATCTAGAAAATAGCCTCTAAAGGTCAATTCTAAGAGTTACTGGCCTTAAAAAAGAAGGCATAACAAAGGAGATTGAGGTGTAAAGTTTATTTAAAGAAATAATAGCAGAGTAATTGTCAACTCTAGAGGAAATTATCAATACTTAGGTATAGAGCTGGATGTGGTGGCTCACGCCTGTTATCCCTGAACTTGGGAGGCTGAGGCGGATAGATTGCCCGAGCTCATGGGTTCAAGACCATCATGAGCCAGAGCAAGACCTCATCTCTAAAAATAGCCAGGTGTTGACGCGGGCACCTATAGTCCTAGCTACTTGGGAGGCTGAGGCAAGAGAATCTCTTGAGCCCAATAGTTTGAGGTAGCTGTGAGCTATAATGCCAGAGCACTCTACTGAGGGTGACAAAGTGAGACTCTGTCCCCCCCCAAAAAAAAATACTTAGGTAAAAGTGGTCATGGAACACTAAGCAGATTTAACCCAAATAAGACTACTTCAAGGTATTTAATAATCAAGGTCCCAAATGTCATTTGTAAAGAAAGGGTCCTATGGGAGGCAAAATAAAAAAAAAAAAAAGACATATAAAGGGTCTCCTATATGTTTGACAGCAGCCTTCTCAGTGGAAGCAAGCTGATAGTGGCTTGATGTATTCAAAGTGATAAAGGAAGAAAACCTTAATCCTAGAATAGCCTTCAAAAATATACTTCAAACATGATTGTATATCTAGAGAAACCTAAGGACTCAATAAAAAATCTAAGAAATAAAGAAAACAATCCCATTTACAATAGTCACAAACAAAAACAAAAAATACCTAGAAATAAACTTTCTCACTAAATGCCTCTATTAGAAATCCTTTTTTAAAAGAACCCCTCTAACAAAAAATTACAAAATTTAAAGAGGTCTAATCAATTTAATTGACAGGAACATTCGATAGTATCTATTCTTTGTCAGCCACAATGTTGGACATCGATTACAAAAATACCTTTGTCTTTGAAAACTAATTCTCTTACCTTTTACACTAACAGGTATAAAATACAGGACCAAGTATCATAATATTTCCACTTATTTTGTTGGTGTAGCTTGGTAAGTGATAATTTTAGTTAACCCACTTCCCTGCTTCAAAACATTTTCAACAGTTCTTTACAAAAGTGGTACTGAAAATGAGCAGTTTTCCACAAGATCAGAGAGAGATTTCACTTGGAAGCAGCCATTACCACTGATAGAATTTCTGTAACTCCATTTCACTGCTACTGAAAGGTCAAATCTGAAAGGTTTTATTAATGTTACTTCCTTTCAAAGAAGTTGTTTCTGTCAAAAAATAAGTTGTAGAGTTAAAAAAATGATCATAGACTTCTCCTGTATTTGCATTCACTAGGTAATTTCCCTAGACCTTTGCCACACTAATGACAGAGGTGTCGTAGTATATTACAGGTAGCATAATATATTCATACATACATACACATAATATATACACACACACTATTGGTACTATTGGAACAATTGTAGATGAGGTTTGTTGTTGATTACTAAAAAAAAAAAAAAAAATACCTTTTGACTATAGTGACTACTTACCAAAGTGGGTAGTTAAAGCATGAACTCCCTTTGAAGGGATATTTTCCACTTATGTATTTTCTAATCAATTACCAGTGGTAAGTGGCCCCTCTTTGAATAGCAGAAGGCCACCTCTTAGAATCTTTATCATGGGTTCTTCTCTGTGATAGATGGTCTTTCAGAGTGCTTTGTTAAGCAAACTAGGGCATAGGAGAATAATAGAACAGCTTATACTGTTTACAGAGCCCAATCTGCCTGTTCTGTTAGGAACGCATCTGTTAGCAACCCTTTGTCATCACCACCCTCAGTCAAAGCAACTCCTGGTGTCTGAAGTGGTAGGTGGCATCTTTGGTTAAGTCATATTCATGGTGAATATCTCTGTTCTTTTTCTGAACCTGCTTGTATAAATAGGCTAGGATACTGAAGGAAGGACTAAACAACCATCCAACCCTCGGTTAGAGTTTGATCCTCATTTCCCAAATGGTCATAGCCTTCCTCTTAAAAACCAGAGGCTGGCTTTGATTATGCCTCGCCTAGGAAGTTGATCACTTGACTGAACACTAGTGATAACTCTCCAAAGTTTTACAAATAGCAAATTAAGATTAAAGGAAAAGCCTACATTTTACTCTTAAAACACATGTAAAAGCTGTACTATGGCGTGCAAGATTATTAATCAAGTTCTGCCAGAAAGTTGAAATCTCACCTCACTGTTTTTAGCCAGCAGCATTTCTCCTGGCAATTCATGTCTGTTTCAAGAGCAGACAGGAAAGGAGTTGCACAGCCAGCTCTCTCCATACGGGGCAAGGAAAAGGCTGTGTGGAGGTAACACGCAGAATGCAAGCACGTTAGAAAATGAGCTCTAGCACTGGCTCTTCTTTGTTGCATCAATGTCTAATTTGCTTAAAAAATCAAAGAGGTACAAATGAATTACTTGCTCACAAAACAAATACAAAAAAGATCAATGAGCAATACTAGTGGTTAAGAACTCATATTAAATACTCATATTATGAAGTATAGTTTATAGGTTTGTTCTTTTTGGAGGAAAACTAAATGTATATGATGCATAGTAATGGAAAAGGAAAGTTTAAATATAAAATATATAAAACATCCATTGAACATATATGGTGTTACTCAGCCTTGCTGTGAAAAACCCAACCCCAAAATATACCAATGAACTTGCTTGTCTTTCTCACCTGACTTTCTTTCTAGAAGTTGACTGGGGTAACTCTGGGCTGGCTATAGGGTGTGGATGGGCTCAGTTGAAGAGCTACACTTATCTGATGCATATTCCCTTGACAAGTCAAAGTTCCTAGATGGGTGAAAACTAATGGGAGATGCCCTTTAAATCCTTGCCTTAAGACTGGCAGACAGTCATTTCTTGCTACATTCCTCTGGCCAAAGCAAGTCACCTGGCCAAGTCCAGCTCCAGTGGGGCCAGGATACATGCTTCTGCATGGAGATGGGGCAAAAAGAGTGAACATTTGCTGAAAAACGAGCTAATCTGCCACATTGTTTTCATAATTTAGCGAACACCAGGAATTAAGAAGAATGAGAATAAAAACCACTGGTTCCATTACCCAGAGATAATCCATGTTTATCCTTCTTGTCTTTTATTTGTGGGCACAGAGTAGGAGAAGTCATAGGAAGGGCATTGATAAAAGAGGTCATGGGAAGAGAGGGGAGAAGGGCTATCAGGAAAGAAAATAGGGGAGAGACCAGGGCAGTTCCCACGGCATGATAGATCATGAAACCAGATTGCCTATGTTTGCATGCCCATCTCACTCTAAGTATACCTACATCTATATCTATATCTAGGGTACTTTAAGTAGTTCCTTAATTTGCTTGGGAGTCAGCTGATGTCGGCTGGGCTCAGAGACTGACTCACCTTTTTTGCATACTTCTTACATTGATCTTCTAAGAGGAGCAGGTTAATCTGGGTCTGTCCCTCCCAAGGAGATGGCAGAGTCATAGAAGAGCAAGGGTTTCTAAACATTTAACTATCTTGAGGCTTAGGCTGTAAAGTAGCAAACCATTTCATATTCTATTGGTCAAAGCAGGTCACAAGGCCAAAGCTGTGAACAGGAAGTCACGCTGGACCACAGGCAGAGCACATTGCACAGTTGCAGGGCTGAGGGAGTGGATACAGGAAGATGCAGAATGAAGGCCAATAATTCACTCTACACGGAACTCTGGACCTCAGCTTTGGGAAATAAACATAAATCAAAGAAAAAATTAGACAACTGAACTGAGTTCATTAACTACTATTATCAAAATTTTCCTGTATCTTGAAAAAAAAAGGAAAAAAAAAGAAGCATATACTGCTGAAATCTGATCTATCTGGCAACTAGCAAGCAGTTTTCCTTTTTTTTTTTTTTAAAGAGATAGAAAATAAAACACATTTTATAAACATGAAGTAAATTAGAATTACCAGTAATCATTTCTTTTTTTTTTATTGTTAAATCATAGCTGTGTACATTAGTGCAATCGCCTGTACCCATTCTAAGATGCACCATAGATGCGGCCCCACCCATTACCCTCCCTCCACCAAAACCTCCCCCCTCCCTTCCCCTTCCTTGGCCCTTTTCCCATATTCTTGTGCTATAGTTGCGTTATAGCCTTCATGTGAAAGCTATAATTTAGCTTCATAGTAGGGCTGAGTACAGTGGATACCTTTTCTTTAATTCTTGAGATACTTTGCTAAGAAGAATATGTTCCAGCTCCATCCATGTAAACATGAAAGAGGTAAAGTCTCCATCTTTCTTTAAGGCTGTATAATATTCCATGGTATACATGTACTACAATTTGCTAGTCCATTCGTGGGTCGATGGGCACTTGGGCTTCTTCCATGACTTAGCAATTATGAATTGGGCTGCAATAAACATTTTGGTACCGATGTCTTTGTTATATTGTGACTTTTGGTCTTCTGGGTATAAACCTAGTAAAGGAATTATAGGATTGAATGGCAGGTCTATTTTTAGGTCTCTAAGTATTCTCCAAACATCCTTCCAGAAGGAACGTATTAGTGGGCATTCCCACCAGCAGTGTAGAAGTGTGCCCTTTCCTCCACATCCATGCCAACATTTCTGGTTTTGGGATTTTGTTATGTGGGCTACTCTTACTGGGGTTAGGTGATATCTCAGAGTAGTTTTGATTTGCATTTCTCTGATGATTAAGGATGATGAGCTTTTTTTCATGTGTTTGTAGATCTTGCATCTGTCTTCTTTAGAGAAGTTTCTCTTCAAGTCCCTTGCCCACCCTGAGATGGGGGTCATGTGTTCTTTTCTTGTTAATACGTTTGAGTTCTCTGTGGATTCTGGTTATTAGACCTTTATCAGAGGTATAACCTGCAAATATTTTCTCCTATTCTGAGGGCTGTCTGCTTTCTTTACTCACTATGTTCTTGAAAAAATAATACTTCGTTTTATATGGAATCAGAAAAAACCTCAAATAGCCAAAACATTACTGAGCAATAAAAACAAAGCAGGAGGAATCGCGCTACCAGACCTGAGACTGTACTATAAATCCATAGTGATCAAAACAGCATGGTACTGGCACAAAATCAGAGAAGTAGATGTCTGGAACAGAATAGAGAACCAAGAGATGGATCCAGCTACTTACCGTTATTTGATCTTTGACAAGCCAATTAAAAACATTCAGTGGGAAAAGATTCCCTATTTAACAAATGGTGCTGGGTGAACTGGCTGGCAACCTGTAGAAGACTGAAACTGGACCCACACCTTTCACCATTAACTAAGATAGACTCTCACTGGATTAAAGATTTAAACTTAAGACATGAAACTATAAAAATACTTGAAGAAAGGGCAGGGAAAACTCTTCAAGGAATCAGCCTAGGTAAATATTTTATGAGGAGGACTCCCCAGGCAATTGAAGCAATATCAAAAATACACTACTGGGACCTGATCAAACTAAAAAGCTTCTGCACAACCGGTAATGATTTCTAATGATTCTATACCGAAAAGTGATTCCGTATATCTTATTGAATATGGACCAGTGTTGATTAAAACTTAGAAGTAGAATTTCAACACAACTTATTTCAAAGTTTTAACCAACATGCATTGAAAATACTGAGTGACCTACAAAAATATTTCAGTTACACTTAAAAAAAATCAACCTTACTCACCTCTACTACTGAGGCTATTTGAACTTTTTTTTTTTTTTTTCAACTAAATAACATGTCTTACGGGTGAGATTTGAAAGAGTTGAAAAAAATTGCTTACATTTAAGTAAGTGCTGATTTTGCCTTTATCTCTTACTTTTCACTTTGTTTTACTCAGCACTTTCTCTCTCAATAGTGACGCATCCTTTAATACTGGTGGGCAATAAGAAGGAAGTCCTTAAACAATTTACTGCACACATGCCATGTTATCATATATCTGAATGCAGAGCATCCCAGCAGGTGTCAAAATATCCATTTCGTACAGAAATATGTAAGACAGGGATATACTGGAGGTGTTAACGCTTGTGTTTTTAAAATACAGCTTCTAACTGAACAGCCAGGTGTTGCCCTTTGCATTTGCTGTTTCTTCACTCAAATTAATTGTGTACCTTTGTTCTCTTCATAACATAGTCCGGGATCATTTTGTCAAGTTCAAGTGATACCGTTTTTAAAATTTTTGATTAGAATGTGTTGAAATATGTAGGCTAACTTGAGGTAGCTACCACAACCTTGCAGTATTATTTCCCTGTACTCCACAGATTATGACATCTATATATGTATATATTAGTCTATAAACTACACTTTTCTTGCTCTCGATAAATTTTTTGTGTTTGTTAATTTACTCTTTGATATTCTTTTTTTTTTTTTTACTTTCAGGTATAAAAATGGCTTTTATTTTTTATTTATTTTTTTATTATTAAATCATAGTTGTGTACATTAATGCGATCATGGGGCACCATACACTGGTTTTATAGACCATTTGACACATTTTCATCACACTGGTTAACATAGCCTTCCTGGCATTTTCTTCGTTATTGTGTTAAGACATTTATATTCTACATTTACTAAGTTTCACATGTACCCAGAATCACCGTCCCTCTGCCTATCCTCCCCACTCCTTCCCCTTCCTCTCCCCTTTCCCCCTATTTTTAGGTTATAACTGGGTTATAGCTTTCATGTGATAGCCATAAATTAGTCTCATAGTAGGGCTGAGTACATTGGATACTTTTTCTCCCATTCTTGAGATACTTTACCAAGAAGAATATGTTCCAGCTCCATCCACATAAACATGAAAGAGGTAAAGTCTCCATCTTTCTTTAAGGCTGAATAAGATTCCATGGTGTACATATACCACAATTTATTAATCCATTCGTGGATCAATGGTTACTTGGGCTTTTTCCATGACTTAGCTATTATGAATTGGGCTGCAATAAACATTCTGGTACAAATATCTTTGTTATAATGTGATTTTTATTCTTCTGGGTATATACCTAGTAGAGGAATTAAAGGATTGAATGGCAGATCTATTTTTAGATCTCTAAGTGTTCTCCAAACATCTTTCCAAAAGGAATGTATTAATTTGCATTCCCACCAGCCGTGTAGAAGTGTTCCCTTTTCTCCACATCCACACCAACATCTCTGGTCTTCGGATTTTTTGATATAGGCTAATCTCATTGGAATTAGATGATATCTCAAAGTAGTTTTAATTTATATTTCTCTGATAATTAAAGATGATAAGCATTTTTTTCATATGTCTGTAGGCCATATGCCTGTCTTCTTCAGAGACGTTTCTCTTCAAGTCCCTTGCCCAGCCTGCGATGGGATCACTTGTTCTTTTCTTCCTAATACATTTGAGTTCTCTGTGGATTCTGGTTCTTAAACCTTTGTCAGAGACATAACCTGCAAATATCCTCTCCCATTCGGAGGGCTGTTTGCTTGCTTTACTTACTGTGTTCTTGGCTGTGCAGAAGCTTTTTAGTTTGATCAGATCCCAGTAGTGTATTTTTGAAGCTGCTTCAATTGCCCGGGGGGTCCTCCTCATAAAATACTTGCCCAGACCGATTACGTCAAGGGTTTTCCCTGCACTCTCCTCCAGTATTTTTATAGTTTCATGTCTTAAGTTTAAATCTTTAATCCAGTGAGAGTCTATCTTAGTTAATGGTGAAAGGTGTGGGTCCAGTTTCAGTCTTCTACAGGTTGCCAGCCAGTTCACCCAGCATCATTTGTTAAATAGGGAATCTTTTCCTCACTGAATGTTTTTAATTGGCTTGTCAAAGACCAAATAATGGTAAGTAGCTGGATTCATCTCTTGGTTCTCTTTCTGTTCCAGACATCTACTTCTCTCATTTTGTGCCAGTACCATGCTGTTTTGATCACTATCTATTTATAGTATAGTCTGAGGTCTGGTAGCGTGATTCCTCCTGCTTTGTTTTTATTTCTGAGTAATGTCTTGGCTATTCAAGTTTTTTTCTGATTCCATATAAGACTAAATATTATTTTTTCAATATCTTTAAAGTATGACAGTGGAGCTTTAATAGGGATTGCATTAAAATTGTATATTGCTTTGGGTAGTATGGACATTTTAACAATGTTGATTCTTCCCAGCCATGAGCATGGTATGTTTTTCCATTTGTTAATGTTTTCAGCTATTTCTTTTCTTAGAGTTTCATAGTTCTCTTTATAGAGATCTTTCACGTCCTTTGTTAGATAAACTTCCAAATATTTCATCTTCTTTGTAACTACTGTGAATGGAATAGAGTCCTTAACTTTTTTTTTCAGCTTGACTATTGTTGGTATCATAAAGACTACCAATTTATGAATGTTGATTTTGTAACCTGAGACGCTGCTGTTTCCTTGATCACTTCTAAAAGTTTTGTAGTAGAATCCCTGGTGTTTTCCAGATATATAATCAGATCATCTGGGAAGAGTGAAAGTTTGATCTCTTCTGACCCTTTATGGATACCATTGATTTCCTTTTCTTCCCTAATTGCAGTGGCTAAAACTTCCATTACAAAGTTAAAGAGCAGTGGAGACAATGGGCAGTCTTGTCTGGTTCCTGATCTAAGTGGAAATGATTTCAATTTAACTCCATTCAATATGATATTGTCCATGAGTTTGTTGTAGATGACCTCTATCAGTTTAAGAAATGTCCCTTCTATACCGATTTTCTTAAGTGTTCTGATGATGAACGGATGCTAGATATTTTTTTTTCTTTCAAAAGTCTTTTTTTTTTTTTTTATTGTTGGGGATTCATTGAGGGTACAATAAGCCAGGTTACACTGATTGCAATTGTTAGGTAAAGTCCCTCTTGCAATCATGTCTTGCCCCGGGATGCTAGATATTATCAAAAGCTTTTTGTGCATCAATTGAGATAATCATATGGTCTTTGGTTTTTAATTCATTTATGCACTGAATTATACTTATAGATTTATGTATATTGAACCAGCCTTGAGACCCTGGGATAAAACCAACTTGGTCATGATGTATAATTTGTTTGATGTTTTGCTGGATTATGTTTGTTAGGATCTTGTTGAATATTTTTGCGTCTATATTCATTAGTGATATTGGTTTATAATTTTCTTTTTCTTTTCCTGGTTTAGAGATCAGGGTGATGTTTGCTTTATAGAATGTGTTGGGTAGTATTCCTTTTTTATCTACATTTTGGAACAGGTTGAGTAATATAGGTACTAATTCCTCTTTAAAGGTTTGGTAGAATTCTGACGTGAAGGCATCTGGTCCCAGGCTTTTCTTTTTAGGGATATTTTGTATGGTTGATGCTATTTCAGAACTTGATATTGGCCTGTTCAACATTTCCACTTGATTCTGGCTAAGTCTTGGAAAGTGATGTGCTTCCAGGTATTGGTCAATTTCCTTCAGATTTTCATATTCCTGAGAATAAAGTTTCTTGTGATATTCATTAAGGATTTTTTGAATTTCTGAGGAGTCTGTTGTTATTTCATCTTTGTCATTTCTGATTGATGAGATTAGAGATCTTACTCTTTTTTTCCTCGTTATATTAGCCAAAGGTTTATCTATTTTATTGACCTTTTCAAAAAAACCAACTTTTTGATTTATTAATCTGTTGTATAATTCTTTTGTTTTCAATTTATTTATTTCTGCTCTAATTTTGGTTATTTCTTTTTTTTTTTTTTTGTAGAGACAGAGTCTCACTGTACCGCCCTTGGGTAGAGTGCCATGGCGTCACACGGCTCACAGCAACCTATAACTCTTGGGTTTACGCAATTCTCTTGCCTCAGCCTCCCGAGCAGCTGGGACTACAGGCGCCCACTACAACGCCCGGCTATTTTTTTGTTGCAGTTTGGCTGGGGCCGGGTTTGAACCCACCACCCTTGGCATATGGGGCCGGCACCCTACTCACTGAGCCACAGGCGCCGCCCTTATTTTGGTTATTTCTTTTCTTCTACTGGGTTTGGCGTTGGAATGTTCTTACTTTTCCAGTTGCTTGAGATGTCCCATTAAGTTGTTAACTTCCTCTCTGTCTGTTCTCTTGAGGAAGGCTTGCAGTGCTATAAATGTCCCTCTTAGGACTGCCTTTGCAGTATACCATAGGTTCTGATAATTTGTGTCTTCATTGTCGTTTTGTTCCAAAAATTTGGCAATTTCCTTCTTAATCTCATCTCTAAACCAGCTATCATTCAGCATAAGTTTATTTAACTTCCATGTTTTTATATGAGTATGCAGATTCGTGTTGTTACTGAATTCAACTTTTATTTCATGGTGGTCTGAGAAGATGCAAGGAATAATTTCTATTCCTTTAAATTTACTAAGGTTCTACTTGTGACCTAAGATGTGATCGATTTTGGAGTATGTTCTGTGGGCTGATGAGAAGTATGTGTGTTTAGTTTTGTTGGGATGAAATGTTCTGTAGATGTCTGTGAAATCCAAATGTTGGATGGTTAGGGTTAAATCTAAAATTTCTTTGCTCAGCTTCTTATGGGAGGATCTATCCAACACTGCCAAAGGAATGTTGAAATCTCCGACAATTATGGAGCTGGAGGAAATCATGTTGTTCACATCTGTTAAAGTGTCTCTTATAAATTGAGGTGCATTCTGGTAGCGTGCATAGATATTAATAATTAAAATCTCATCATATTGAGTATTACCCTTAACAAATAGGAAGTGACCTTCTTATCCTTCCTTACTTTTGTTGGTTTAAAGCCTATTGTGTCTACAAATAGAATTGCAACACCTGCTTTTTTCTGATTACCATTTGCCTGAAATATGGATGACCATCCTTTCACCCTGAGTCTATATTTATCTTTTAAGGTAAGATTTGACTCTTGTATGCACCAAATATCTGGCCTGAGTTTTTGTATCCAGTCAGCTAACCTGTGCCTCTTTAGAGGACAGTTTAAGCCATTCACATTAATGGAGAATATTGATAAGTCTGGTAAAATTTGGGTATCGAGTTTTTCAAAAGTCCAGTGGACATTTTTAATTGTTTCGCCACTGTGGAATTTGGAGTTTGATCACAAGTTTCTGAGGGAGTTTACATTTGTGGTAGAGGATTGGGGTGGTCATTATGGAGGATAGGTCTAAGAATATCCTGAAGAGCTGGTTTGTTATGGCAAATTTCTTCAACATATGAATGTCATTAAAGTATTTAATTTCTCCATCATAAATGAAACTCAGTTTAGCTGGATACAGGATCCAGGGTTGAAAGTTATTTTGCTTTAGGAGATTGAAAGTCAATGACCACCCTCTTCTGGCTTGAAAAGTTTCAGCAGAGAGATCTGCAGTGATTCTAATATTCTTCCCTCTGTAGGTAATGGATTTCTTATGTCTGGCTGCTTTCAGAATTTTCTCCTTCATATTAACTTTAGTGAAGTTAATTATAATATGCCTGAGGGATGTTTTATTCGGATTGAGTCATTCTTTCTTTGGATTGAGTTATGCTGGGGTTCTGAAAATGGCTGCTATCTGAATTTCAGAATCTTTTGGCATGTCTGGAATTTTCTCTTTCATAATTTCATAAAGAAGGGCCTCTGTGCCTTGCAAGGCCACTCATCACTTTCAGGGATTCCAATGAGGTGGATATTAACCTTCTTCAAATTTTCCCAGAGCTCTCTGAGAGAATGATCCATTTTTGCTTTCTATTTCTCTTCCTCTTTGAGAGTTTGGGAGCATTCAAAAGCTTTGTCTTCAATGTCAGAAATCCTTTCTTCTGCTTGCTCCACTCTGTTACTGAGGGATTCTACTGTATTTTTCAGATCTTTGAGGGCTGCAAATTCTTGCTTCAGTGTGTCAAAATCTTTGGTGGTTTTGTCCTTAAATTCATTAAAATCTTGAGACAACTTTTTGAATTTCTCCTCGAATTTCTAATTCTGACTTTTGAATTGCTCCTCGAATTTCTAATTCCAAAATTTCCTCCATTCTATTAATCTTGTTTGCAATCCAAATTCTGAATTCAATTTCTGACATCTAGGCCAGTTGTTTATGAATGGGATCTTCAGTTACATCTGCCATGTCTTTCCTTGGTGGCAGGTGGTGGGGGATGGGGTTGATCTATTCTGGTTATTCATGTTACTGGAGTTATTCTGCTGATTCCACCCCATGATTATTTTACACCATTTGACTTTTCCCTAGGAGCTTTGTCGAGGACTTGTACAGTGCTACGGCCTGAGAAATTGGGGACCTGTTTGGTGTGGTGGGCCTTCGTGGTTCTGTCTTGTTTTCAGCTGGTCTCTATTCGACCCTAGTGAAATAGTTACTCTGGGTTGAAGTCTCAGCTGTGGAGAAATACCAGCAATTAAGTTACCCTGCCCTCCACAGGCAACGATTGGAAAAGGAAAATCAAACCTTCCTACAACCACACATCCAGGGCACCACCTGAATAGTCCTTGGGTGATTGGCTCAGTTCAAATGGTCCAAATCAACTGTCTCAGTCAGCACCTGTCTCAGGTGGGAGAGTTTAAAAGGTCTCTGGCAACTGGGTCGCTGGGGTCTGGTGACAACTCAAATATGACTTGCTCCGGTGTTCTGTGAAGTCAGGAGGACCCACCCAGTAAATAGATTAGTCTGGGAAGGTTGATACCTCCTTCCCACCTTGCACCTCGTCACACCTAGTCACTGATAGCCCTGCAGGGCTATGACCCAGTTGCCTCCAGTGAGCAGATACTCCAGGGGTTTGCACCTGCCTGAGTCACAAGGAAATCTTTATCTGCTCAGCCAGGCCACTGCTCTCTGCCTTTATCCAGCAGGGGGAGGTGAGACCTGACAACCTGGGGCACTTGATGGAGGCTTGGGCATGTTCATTCAGTTCCAGCCCTGCCCCTGAATGATGTTACTGATAGAATAGAACAAATTCTGCAGATAAATTCCCCTGCAGAAGAGAAGCTGTTTTAAGTTCCCAGAACCTGCACCTCAGGCCCTGTCTTTGCCCTTGCAGGTTTGTATTCGCAGCACAGTTAGGTGTCAGTTCTAGCCTCCTGCCTGCCTTTGTCTATAGGCTGATGATCCCCTGAGGGCCGAGTGCATCTTAGGCTCAGTAAAGTGTTCCTCTGGGTCAGCCCCACCCTGGGAATTTCCTGGCTCTGCACGTGCATTTTTTAGTCCCTGTGCTTCCCCGAGGCTGGTACCGCCTCAGGGAAACTCTTTACTCACAGGGCCTGCAGTTCTGTCCCAGATTTGTTCCGCAGTGGTTGCCACCTGAGAAGATGCCCGGCCTCCTCTAGTTGCCCAGGGAGACAAGGGGTGTGGCTTTGGAATATCCCTGGGTGAGCCCTATTGTTACCAAAAAACAGCTGCTGCTCTGCGCCTTGGGGCACCACCACTCTGGTGTGTTTCCCTCTCAACCGACAGTCCTCTCCTCACTCCTGTGCAGCAGAATCAGCACTGACCAGCTGTAGTCTAGGCCCTGTTCACACCCCTCAAGAAATCACCCAAGTATCTGGACTCCTTGGGGACAGGCCTCCAGACCTCAGAGTGAGAGTGGAGGGGAATGCTGGGAGCTCAGAATTGCAGGTAGATAATATATATAGTTTTATACAGTTTTATTTCTGGCAGGACATGCTGTGGCACCCTAGTAGGGGAGGTAGGTCCAGTTTTTAGAGGGTCTCTCCTGTGGAGTTTAGTGGGAGGACCTTTGAACTATCCTCGTTTGTTTGTGGGGCACTCCAAGCCTTTCTCGGGGGAGGGGATTCCCGTCCACTTGGTGATGGATTTTGTACCTTTTGTTTGTATCCTTGGGGTGGCAGCTTGCCTCAGCAAGGTTGATGTGCGTTCTTCAACCTTCTCTCTTGGTGCAGCTCTAATCTACCAGGTTACTTGCTAAATTTCTGTCCTTTAACTCTCCTCCTGGCCAGGAACCTCTGTGGAAAGCTGCCTTCAGTCAGCCATCTTGTCTCTGCCCCACTGAAAATGACTTTTAATTGTAATTACTGAGACTTTTTAATGGAAAAGCATCTTAGAATACATGTTTTCTGGTTTGTTAGCATTTAAATAGATGGCCCTAGGGTTTTTTTTCACATCGATGGAATTTTTAAATAAAATAAACATGAATTGAATTTTACCTTTGAAATGCATTTTGAAATGGCATTCAGACTTTTAACATCATCTACTAATATGTTCACAATGTCATCAGTTTGAAAGGTCTTTGCTTTCTACTTATTATTTTTGAATATAGAGAACCATTCAGAATTTCAAAGATCTAAGCCTACTCTTTAAAAAGAGAATGTAGGTGCCATTAGATTAATTAGGTTTGGTTTGGCTTTTTGCTATCTCACTGATGTATAATTCTCATTTCCCATCTTGTAAAGATTTTTTTTAGCAATTCACAACAGGAAAAAATGTTCTGATGGATCTTTGGTTAAAAATTGCTGAGAGAGAGATAGAGAGAGAAATAGTATGTGTATTAGTTTATAGTTTTGTTCTTCTCCTTTTAAGATTTGTCTTCTGCAATCACAATAAAACACATGCCATGGCATACATTTTGATGTATCTGAAAAAGAAGGTCAGATTTATATATTCGATGTTGATTTAACTATAAGACCATATGGGCAATTTAAGTGACTGTCATACAGAGATGAAAAGGACACAATTTTGCTTCAGTTTTCATGCAGAAAAGAATGCGTAGTTTTAAAATATTTTAAGTTCAAAGATTAATGGAATCAGTCATTGTTCAAAAAACATTGTCAATCCTTCTCTGAAGCCAACCTCAACAATAGAACAAAAAGAAGTATAATCCATTAACAGAGTCATTAACATTCACCTTACCCAGTGACTTGAAAATTGATGGCCAAAATGGAAGAATGACTCCTTTAATTTGCTCACATTCATCCTGAAAGTTAAAGAATGAATGGACTATTTGCAAAAGACGGGAAGAGGCAATTTATCTTTGTTCATACTGGATAGAGTATTTCTGCTTCTGTATATAAAGCAAATAGAAATGCAGGGAGGAGAAAAATTGAGAAAAACAAAACTAGGGGAGGGAAGGTGAAAAGATAAATGTTTAAATAAAGGATGACAGAATATTAGAAAGAGAATTTCAAAAAGAAGGGCTTTTGGTGGGACTGAGAAGGAAACTTCAAAGGAAAAAAAGTAGAAAGAAGAATGGAATAAACTGAAATTTATTCTGTTGCACTGAGCCAGAGAGACAAAAGTAGTCATGGTGGAGAAGGGAATCTTTAAAACACAAAAAATTTTGATGTTATTACAGTTTGAAATACAGAACCCCTGATATTATTGGATTCTAACCCATAGAACAACATAAAATCTATCATTTTCTGCTATCTAAACAATTAAATACACAAATAAATGGTGGAAAAAGGAGACCTTTCCTAATACTGAAGAATTCCAATTAATAAATATAGAAGGAATAAAGAAAAGGCAAAATTACAATTAAGCAAGTATTGTAATAATAATTGTAGTAGCCATCATCCACCAATGGTGCTATAATTAGTGGGTAAAAGTTAGAAGAGAAATTGGACATTTGCATGGAAAATGCAAATGCAAATTTGCGTGGCCTCAAATATGTTTCTCAAGATATTTATTAAATGCGAATGGGAAAGGAGTAACTTTAAGTGTAGAAACTCCAGCATCCATAGACAGAACCTCAGTCAAGCCCTAAAAACATTACAAATAAGACTTTTTGACATTACGTACCCACTGATATACACCGAGAAGGGCACACAGTCATTTCTGTGGTATTCTTACAAATGTGCATAACCCCATGAGGGGAAAAAAAAAACAACACATAAAAACAAATGAGAAATATTCTATCAAGTCGCTGACCAAACTCTTCAAAAATGTTAAGGTCCTGAAAGACAGAAGAATGATCACAGACTGAAAGAGACCAAGCCAAGAGGACACCTAAATGCAGTGCGGAACGGTGGGTCAGACTCTGGAAGAGGAAAATGTCGTCAGTGGTGAAATTTGAGAAAAGCCCATATTTTAATTAATGAACATTGTTCCAATGTGAGCTTTGTGGTTTTCATCATTTACTGTGAATATGAAGGGAGGCTGAGTGAAGGATATATAGAAATTCTTATTCCCTATTTTTCTGTAAATCTAAAATTATTATAAAATACACTTTAAAAACGTCTGGGCCTTGGGATGAGACTTGTTGCATACATAGTGTACTGATACATTCACTTTTTTATTTGAGTTTTATGTCTGCTGAATCTTATAAAGTGATGTCTTTTCCTTCTCTCTGTGCCCATTACAAGGGGTGACTTAGTCTATTTTGGTCCTTTACCTTAAAAGTCCTTTTCCATAAAGGTTATTACAGGGTACTGGAATTCCCAGCTTTAAGCAAGATTCTGGACTCCAGGCCTAACAATGCAATAGGGACGGAGAAGAGGAACAACCTTCCGGTGTCTCTGGGCACCTGGGCAATTAGCAAACCAGTAGCAATCAAAACAAACTATATTTAACATTTCGAATTAAAATTTATACCCAATACCCCTCCTAAACCTCCTGTTAAATAAACAAAAGTGATAAAGAAATTCTCATTCTTCAGTTTTAGAATAACCTATAAAACAAAAATTTATTACTTGAAATTATGCTATTATTAGATCCTAGTACTCCAGACTTGGAAAAAATATCCACTACTGATCATTTGGCTTGAGTACCTTTAATCTAATCATTTCTCCACCCATTTTTATACTTCATATGAGATTTGGCATTTTCGAGATAAGAGCTGCCATTTTTTATGACTTTGAGGTTTAAATTGCTGTGTGCTATGGCAAGGATTCGGAGAAGTCCCTTGACAGGCTCATTGAACAGGGTGTGACACATTTCAATAACCACTTTCTCTACTTAGCAACCAGATAAATATCTTCCTCTTGTTTGGCTTAGACAAGCAAACAAACTGTTAATTTACAGAGGACTTTGATTTTCACTTGGTTTCACTCAGGTCAGAAAAAATGTTCCCAGGGTTATACTCCATCACTACCAGTTCCTTTTTTCTCCATGGTGCTTGAGTTCGTTATAGTGAGGAAAGAAGAGTTTGATGGATGGCTTATCCAGAAAACAAATAACACAGTGTTTGCCAACTGCTGCTGTCTTTTATGCCTGGGTAACCTGGATTTGCATTAGAATCCAGCCACAGTTTAACAGCATAATTTATGATGTTTCCCAAAGATCTACTTTTTTTTAAATTCTATAGACTGATCATCCAAGTTCATTCTTTTGCAAAATTAATGAGTTAGAGATTTCCAATTTCCCCTGGAAATTTTCAGCTTAACAACTTATAGTTATATCCAAAATAAATATTTTTTAATTCGGCACAAGGTAGTTTATAATGACTTTAATTCTAACTTACATGGATTTCAGTGGGTTTTGGAGTCAGACAAACTTTGCTTCTCTGGTCAACACTTCTAAGTTCTATACACACTAAAAAATTAGGAGTATACACTTGTCTCTAAGTTTTAAAAGGTAATATAAATACATGAGTTAGAACATACATTGTCAACAACTTAAAAGGAAAAAACTGGAGACTTGGGCGGCACCTATGGCTCAAAGGAGTAGGGCGCTGGCCCCATATGGCAGAGGTGGCAGATTCAAACCCAGCCTTCTTGGTCTTTCTTCAGTTCTTTTTTGATTCATTCTCTCTTCAAATAACACCTTAGCAAAAGAGAATTGTATGGATTCTTTCCCCATATGTATATGCCTTATGACTATGTCTTTTGGTAAATACATAATATAGTTATGAATTGTTTTTTTCCCAACATATACTATTTACTCTTAAGAGTAAGGAGTATTATTGTGAATATAGTCAGAACATACATAGAGTTATATAACTGTTTGTTAATGATTTGGCTTTTTGGATTCTGCTTCAATGAAATGTGAATCAGGCCTGGACAACTCTGGGTACTGAAAGAGGAGAGTTTGGGGGCTCTTCAAAGCAATTATTGAGATGCAGCCACCCTTGTCTTGAATCATAATGCTATAAAACTTTCAAGATTATTCTTGTGCTGATTTGTATGGAATAACAACTCTGTGTTACTTACTAGCTGTGATTTTAGACAAGTTACCTACATTTTTAAAACCAAACTTTCCTATTCCTGAATGAATTTAATAAGTTCTACCTCACAGACAGACAATTTGGAGTCATTATATTACTTATAAAGTGAATGGCACATTTATTTGCTTATTTAATACATATAATAAAATTAGAACATAATGAATTCAATATAATGAATGTTCTTACAACAAATCTATCATTTTTCATTGCCATAGACGTGAGGACAAATCTAAGGCCACAACCTCAGAAGATCTGCACTGGGGGATCAGGAATATATCTAATTTGGTTTACGGAAGAACCCAAACCCAAACCCTAAAGACAGCATTATTGATCTTCTGATCCAATCTCATTCACAAGGGAAATCTCTACAAGAACTTCACTTTGACTCTTTTAAAAACCTTTTGGTGGTAAAGAACTGACCTTTTTTATAAGACCCATTTCTTAGTCTAACTTTGGGTAAATCTATCCATTATGATGAAGTGTTTCTCCTTGTAGCACCTGTCCTTTGATTCTAGAGACTGCATCTAAGTAACAAATGGCACATATAATTCTTCTTTAAAAATTCCTATCTTGGCTCGGTGCCTGTGGCTCAAGAAGCTAAGGCACCAGTCACATACACCTAAGCTGGCGGGTTCGAATCCAGCTTGGGCCAAATAAACAACAATGATGGCTGCAACCAAAAAAATAGCTGGGCATTGTGGTGGGCGCCTGTAGTCTCAGCTACTTGGAAGGCGGAGGCAGGAGAATCGCCTGAGCCCAGGAGTTGGAGGTTGCTGCTCTACCCAGGGTGACAGCTTGAGGCTCTGTCTCAAAATAAAAAAAATAAAAATAATTCCTATCATGTGGGTGGATTGCTTGAGCTCATGAATTCGAGACCAGCCTGAGCAAAAGCGAGACCCTGTCTCTACAAAAAATAGGAAAACTGAGGCAAGAAGATCACTTGAGCCCGAGTTCATGGTTGCTGTGAGCTATGATGCCACAGCACTCTACCCAGGATGACAGCTTGAGACTCTGGCTCAAAAAAAAAGATTCCTATCATGTTCTGTTAATTTTTATTTGGTCCACGCTAAACATCTCAAATTTCCTAAAGTATTTTTCATTTTTCATAATTTCTAACTTCAAGAAAATTATTATAAGTGTAAGAAAATTATTGTAATTGATGGTAAATAAAACTCTTGAGTCAAACTTCCTTGACTTAAATATTTCACTTCTAGGATTGCAGCTTAAAATTAAATTGATGTTTTTTACCTTGTTTCAGCATTCAAGCTCAATCTTTTGTTTGAACTGAGTTTAAAGGCAAGTAAGGCCTTTTATTTTACAATGTCTGTTATCACACTACGTCTTCCCCAACTTCAATATGTGACTATGATATTTTATTTTTTATTATTATTGTTTTTATTGTTGGGGATTCATTGAGGGTACAATAAGCCAGGTTACACTGATTGCAATTGTTAGGCAATGTCCCTCTTGCGATCATGTCTTGCCCCCATAAAGTGTGACACACACCCAAGCCCCATCCCCCTCCCTCCGTCCCTCTTTCTGCTTTTCCTCCCCCCCATAACCTTAATTGTCATTAATTGTCCTCATATCAAAATTGAGTACATAGGATTCATGCTTCTCCATTCTTGTGATGCTTTACTAAGAATAATGTCTTCCACTTCCATCCAGGTTAATACGAAGGATGTAAAGTCTCCATTTTTTTTTAATAGCTGAATAGTATTCCATGTTACACATATACCACAGTTTGTTAATACATTCCTGGGTTGGTGGGCATTTAGGCTGTTTCCACATTTTGGCGATTGTAAATTGAGCTGCAATAAACAGTCTAGTACAAGTGTCCTTATGATAAAAGGATTTTTTTCCTTCTGGGTAGATGCCCAGTAATGGGATTACAGGATCAAATGGGAGGTCTAGCTTGAGTGCTTTGAGGTTTCTCCATACTTCCTTCCAGAAAGGTTGTATTAGTTTGCAGTCCCACCAGCAGTGTAAAAGTGTTCCCTTCTCTCCACATCCATGCCAGCATCTGCAGTTTTGAGATTTTGTGATGTAGGACATTCTCACTGGGGTTAGATGAAATCTCAGGGTTGTTTTGATTTGCATTTCTCTAATATATAGAGATGAGGAACATTTTTTCATGTGTTCGTCTGTCATCTATAGAGAAGGTTCTATTCATTTCTCTTGCCCATTGATATATGGGATTGTTGGCTTTTTTCATGTGGATTAATTTGAGTTCTCTATAGATCCTAGTTATCAAGCTTTTGTCTGATTGAAAATATGCAAATATCCTTTCCCATTGTGTAGGTTGTCTCTTTACTTTGGTTATTGTCTCCTTAGCTGTACAGAGCTTTTCAGTTTAATGAAGTCCCATTTGTTTATTTTTGTTGTTGTTGCAATTGCCATGGCAGTCTTCTTCATGAAGTCTTTCCGTGGGCCAATATCTTCCAGTATTTTTCCTATGCTTTCTTTGAAGATTTTTATTGTTTCATGCCTTAAATTTAAGTCCTTTATCCATCTTGAATCAATTTTTGTGAGTGGGGAAAGGTGTGGGTCCAGTTTCAGTCTTTTACATGTAGACATCCAGTTCTCCCAACACCATTTATTGAATAGGGAGTCTTTCCCCCAAGGTATGTTCTTGTTTGGTTTATTGAAGATTAGGTGGTTGTAAGATGTTAGTTTCATTTCTTGGTTTTCAATTCGATTCCAAGTGTCTATGTCTCTGTTTTTGTGCTAGTACCATGCTGTCTTGACCACTACGGCTTTGTAGTACAGAGTAAAATCAGGTATGCTGATGCACCCAGATTTATTTTTATTACTAAGAACTGCCTTAGCTATACGGGTTTTTTTCCAGTTCCATACAAAACGCAGAATCATTTTCTCCAAATCTTGAAAGTACAATGTTGGTATTTTGATAGGAATGGCATTGAATAGGTAGATTGCTTTGGGAAGTATAGACATTTTAACACTGTTGATTTCTTCCCATCCATGAGCATGGTATGTTCTTCCATTTGTTAATATCCTCTGCTATTTCCTTTCTGAGGATTTCATAATTTTCTTTATAGAGGTCCTTCATCTCCTTTGTTAGGTATATTCCTAGGTATTTCATTTTCTTTGAAACTATGGTGAAGGGAGTTGTGTCCTTAATTAGCTTCTCATCTTGACTGTTATTGGTATACACAAAGGCTACTGACTTGTGGACATTTATTTTATATCCTGAAACATGACTGTATTTTTTGATGACTTCTAGGAGTCTTGTGGTTGAGTCTTTGGGGTTCTCTAAGTATAAGATCATGTCGTCAGCAAAGAGGGAGAGTTTGACCTCCTCTGCTCCCATTTGGATTCCCTTTATTTCCTTGTCTTGCCTAATTGTATTGGCTAGAACTTCTAGCACCATGTTGGATAGTAAAGGTGACAGAGGACAACCTTGTCTGGTTCCAGTTCTAAGAGGAAAAGCTTTCAGTTTTACTCCATTCAGTAAAATATTGGCTGTGGGTTTGTCATAGATAGCTTCAATCAGTTTTAGAAATGTGCCACCTATGCCTATACTCTTCAGTGTTCTAATTAGAAAAGGATGCTGGATTTTATCAAATGCTTTTTCTGCAACTATTGAGAGGATCATGTGATCTTTATTTTTGCCTCTGTTAATATGGTGGATAATGTTTATGGACTTGCGTATGTTAAACCAGCCTTGCGTCCCTGGGATGAAACCTACTTGATCATGATGAATGACTTTTTTGATGATAAGCTGTAATCTATTGGCTAGGATTTTGTTGAGAATTTTTGCGTCTATGTTCATGAGTGAGATTGGTCTGAAATTCTCCTTTTAGTTTGGGTCTTTTCCTGGTTTTGGTATCAGGGTGATGTTTGCTTCATAGAATGTGTTGGGGAAGATTCCTTCTTCCTCAGTTTTTTGGAATAATTTCTGCAGTACAGGAATAAGCTCTTCCTTGAAGGTTTGATAGAATTCTGGAGTGAAGCCATCTGGACCAGGGCATTTTTTGGTTGGAAGATTTTTTATTGTTTCTTTGATCTCAGTGCTTGAAATTGGTCTGTTCAGGAGCTCTATTTCTTCCTGGCTGAGTCTAGGGAGAGGGTGTGATTCCAAATATTGATCCATTTCCTTCACATTGTCAAATTTCTGGGCATAGAGTTTCTGGTAGTATTCAGAGATGATCTTTTGTATCTCTGTGGGATCAGTTGTTATTTCCCCTTTATCATTTCTGATTGAGGTTACTAGAGATTTTACTTTTCTATTTCTCATTAGTCTGGCCAATGGTTTATCTACTTTATTATTTTTTTCAAAAAACCAACTCTTTGTTTCATTAATTTTCTGAATGATTCTCTTGTTTTCAATTTCATTGATCTCTGATTTGATTTTGGATATTTCTTTTCTTCTACTGAGTTTAGGCTTAGATTGTTCTTCTTTTTCCAAATCCATAAGATGGCTTGTGAGTTTGTTGATGTGCTCTCTTTCTGTTTTTCGAATGTAGGCATCTAAAGCGATGAATTTTCCTCTCAAAACTGCTTTTGCAGTATCCCACAGGTTTTGGTAGCTTGTGTCTTCATTGTTGTTATGCTCAAGGAAGTTAATGATTTCCTGTTTTATTTCTTCCTTCACCCATCTGTTATTCAACAGAAGATTGTTTGATTTCCATGCCTTTGTGTGGGGTCGAGCGTTTTTGTTACAGTTGAGTTCCACCTTTAGTGCCTTATGGTCTGAGAAGATACAAGGTAAAATTTCAATTCTTTTGATTCTGTTGATATTTGTTTTGTGTCCCAGGATATGATCAATTTTGGAGAATGTTCCATGGGGTGATGAGAAGAATGTATATTCTTTGTCTTTGGGACGGAGTGTTCTATATGTGTCTATCAAGCACAGTTGTTTTAGGGTCTCATTTAAATCTCTTATATCTCTGTTTAATTTCTGTTTAGAGGATCTATCCAGCTTTGTAAGAGGAGTGTTAAAGTCCCCTGTTATGATGGTATTATCAGATATCATATTGCTCAGACTGAGTAAGGTCTGTTTCAAGAATCTGGGAGCGTTTAAATTGGGTGCATAAATATTTAGAATTGAAACGTCTTCTTATTGTATTTTTCCCTTAACCAAGATAAAGTGGCCATTTTGTCTTTTTTGACTTTAGTTTTTTTAAATCCACATGAATCTGAAAATAAGATTGCAACTCCTCTTTTCTTCTGAATTCCATTTGCCTGAAAAATTGTCTTCCAACCCTTGACTCAGAGCTTTAATTTGTCTTTTGAAGCCAGATGTGTTTCTTGCAGACAGCAAATGGATAGCTTGTGTTTTTTAATCCAGTCAGCCAACTTATGTCTCTTCACTGGGGAATTCAAGCCATTAACATTTATTGAGATAATTGATAAGTGTGGTAGTATTCTATTCATCTTATTTTGTGAGAGTCCATTGCTTAGTTTTATCTTTTGCATCAGTGTGGAGCTTAGGTTCTGTCCTTTAATTTCTGAGTTTTTACTTTGCTGCTGATCCATTGTGGTGGTCAGTGTGCAGAACAGGTTGAAGTATTTCCTGTATAGCTGGTCTTGTTGTGGCAAATTTTCTCAATGTTTGTATATCCGTAAATGATTTGATTTCTCCATCAATTTTGAAGCTTAGCTTAGCAGGGTACAGAATTCTCGGCTGGAAATTGTTCTGTTTAAGTAGATTAAAGGTAGATGACCATTGTCTTCTTCTTGGAAAGTTTCATTAGAGAAGTCTGCGGTCACTCTGATGGATTTGCCCATGTAGGTCAACTGGCGCTTACTCCTGGCAGCTTGCAGAATCTTTTCTTTTGTCTTGACTTTGGACAGGTTCATCACAATGTGTGTTGGAGAAGCTCAGTTAGAGTTGAGGTGACCTGGGGTCCGATATCCCTCTGAAAGCAGTGTGTCAGAATTTTTGGTGATATTTGGGAAATTTTCTTTTATAATATTCTCTAGTATGGCTTCCATTCCTCTGGGGCATTCTTCTTCCCCTTCTGGGATTCCTATAACTCGTATGTTGGAACGCTTCATAAAGTCCCATAATTCTGACAGTGAACATTCTGCTTTCTCTTCTTTTCTGCCTCTTTTACTATCTGAGTTATCTCAAGAACTTTGTCTTCTACCTCGGAAATTCTTTCTTCTGCATGGTCTAACCTGTTGCTGATACTTTCCATTGCATCTTTAAGTTCGCTGATTGACTGTTTCAGTTCCTTCAGCTCTGCTATATCCTTTTTATCTTCTTCATATCGTTCATCTCTTATTTGATTCTGTTTTTGGATTTCCTTTTGGTTATTTTCACTTTATTAGTAGTTTCCTTCATTGTTTCCATCCTTTCTTTCATTGTTTTTATCATGTGTATTCTAAATTCCCTTTCTGTCATTCCTAACATTTCTTTACAGGTGGAATCTTCTGCAGTAGCTACCTCATGGTCCCTTGGCGGGGTTGTTCTGGATTGGTTCTTCATGTTGCCTGGAGTTTTCTGCTGATTCTTCCTCATGAGTGATTTCTTTTATCTGTTTCCTTGCCCTAATTTTCCTTTCTCTTCCTCTTGCTCTTTAAGTTCTCATGCCTGTGGACTTAGTCAGCATCTGAATAAAATCCCCTCCTGTGCTGAGGAATTCCCCACAGCACACAGGAGTCGCAAAGAGAGGCAGTGTCTGGCACCAACTGGTATGATCACGCCGCCACCTTGGTGTCCCGCTCCCACCGCAGCCAGCAGAGTCCAGCGCAAGTGCAGTGACTGTCGCGCCCCTGGGAGGCCGGGCCTGACTATGATATTTTTAACTTTAACACTTATTATAGGCCTTTATATTTATCTCAAATATCATCTCTTTGATTTATTTTCATTGAAATACAGTATTTATTCCTTTCCAATTTATTCAGGCACAAGTATGATACACTTCATTATATTATCAGACAACAGGGAAGTTCATTTGATAATCCAGCAAGCTATATGATGAATTGGACTTTTAAGAAATAATTGATAATATTCTAGGTAGAAATTTGAAAATAGGTAGAACTTATCCTTATACCGAGATATATTTAATTTTCTTATACATAAGTTCACTTATTATAAAAGATCCAATAGACACAAAGAATAACTAATGAATAATAAAGATCCAAAATATATAAGTTCACTTGATTATAAAAGATCCAATAGACATACAGACAGACTTTTTTTTTGATATATTATGGTTCAGATAAAACTAGCTGAAATTTTATATTCTTTGACCAACATCTTCCCAATGCCTCCCCACTCTCACCTCCTGCTAATAACCATTCTACTCTCTATTTTCATCCATTCAACACTTTTATGCTACACATATAAGTAAGATCATGCAGTATTTGTCTTAGTTATGCCTCGCTTATCACACTTAACATAATGTCCTCCAGGTTCATTCTCATTGTCTTATGTGACAGGATTTTCCAGTTTTTAAAGACTGAATAATATTTCATTGTGTGTATACAGATGTTTATTATCCATATATTAATAGGAGAAATAAGTCCAAGAGAACTGTTTTATAAAATGGCAGCTATAGTTAATAACAGTATTTTGTGTTCTTGAAAATTGCTAAGAAAATAGATTTTAAGCATTCTCACCACAAAAAATTAAGTACATAAGGTAACACCCATCTTAATTTAACTGCTATAGTCATTCTATGATGTATACCTATTTTAAAACAGGTATACATCATAGAATTTGCAAATGACAAATTTTTTACATGTCAATTAAGAATAAAACATAATAAAAATTTAAAAAGAAAAAATAAAAATAGTTAAATTGGTCCACAGTCTAGATTCAGTAGTTAATCGTGCAATGGTGTCATTTATAAAATTTTAGTTTACAGATAACAACTAATATTTTAATTTTAATGGTTTATTCATTGCAGACTATAAAATCTTATAATACTAATAAAATTTCAGGACAATGAATATCATGGTATTATATTGATTTTATGTAGCTTTTGTTACTAAGAAGGTTGAATAGTTAAGTTTTCCAACTTGTCCTAGAAAAAGTGCTATGTACCTCATTGCTGAATATCACTATAGTCACCTTCAAGAAACTCTCCTCGGGAAGCTATCCGCTGATGCCCTTCAAAGAAATTTTGGGATTGTGCTTCTAGAATGGCCATCAGAGCTGTTGTCATTCAAGATTGAACAAGTAAATTCATAAACTCATCCTAGAAAGATTGCTTTGAAAGGTAGACTAGGAATAGGTGTCGGTGTATAACTTCCCAAGGGGAGTAATTCCAAGGTGACCATAGTGATATTCAGCAATGAGGTATGTAGCACTTTTTCTAGGATGAGTTCACAAGCTTAGTATCTGACCACAGATAACATTTTTGTGCTTGAAGCAGAGTTTTATATGCAAAGAAGACAATACCAGATCTATTACACAATTAGCAATTATCATTTGCAGCAAACCTGGGCTTTCAAAGATAATTTCATGTTATTTAATTTATAGAATTTGGTATTTATGATTTCTTAGATAAATTGTTATCATTAACACCTCAATGATATGTGTTTCTCACACTCAGGCAAGTGAAGTCAAAGAAAGAAATTATTCCTTTCAACTTATAAAAATACGCTACAACTAAGACAAACTAACAGGGTATCTGAGAGTGTCTCCCATAACTGCATAATTTGCAAAGCATTTAATGTAATTAAATATGTATCTATGGTCTAAAAAAATGAGGCAAATGTATCAACCTCAATTAAATATGTATCAACTGTAAAAAAATGATGTAAAGCCAAACTTTTGCTTGGCTCCATCCCAAAGATCCCCTCAAAACTGATTAATCAATTTAATTAAACAGCATAGTTAAATAACACAAGGTGATAGAAACCTTTTTTCACAGATTAGTATTAAATGCTCATTCCACATAGTAATTCTAAATATCACATTAGATATTATATTATAAAATATTATAATATTTTATATTATAAAATAAATGCAACTTCTGCCCCAAACCATAAGGTCTCTTTATTTTAAAAAGTTTAAATTCAAGCTAATGATACAGCATAGGTTCCTCCCTATCTACCCTAAGTCCTGCTACAATTCCAAATGGGTAGACTTCACAATTCTTAGACCACTAAAAGCCAAATCCACATTCTGGTCCATTAGCTACTTACACCAGAAAACATCTTGGAGCTGTTATCATCCATAACCATTCCTTTCTAATCTCCTGTAATTTAGTATTTCTCTTTTTTCTCTGACATTTACCTATTTAACTGGATCAAAAAGAAAAAAAAAAAAAAGGATTGGTGCAAGAAAGGGTGGAGAACAGAGGACAGTGTTATTTGCCATGGTGTTACAAGGTAGACAGGGCTCCACTCTCTGGGATGAAGAGGCCGTACCTGGCCTGGCTTAGGCAGCACAGGTGATAACCCTTGGCAAAAGGCCCAGACTCTACCTAAGCACAGTAGACACAATACAATGAAGTGAAAAGTCTTAAGAGAAGGAACAAGACTTTTCTCCGTGTTTTATTCTGTGCCAAGTTCTCAGTCGTGGCGCAAAACAATTTTTTTTTTAAATTAAGCACTCCATTTGTATAGTGAGATTGTATTACATATTTTATGAGGTCCAATTCTAGAAAACAAAGGAATTATTTATGTATGAAAAATGAGTGAAATCACAGTTACAAGATGAAAAAAAGGAAAAAAGAAAGAAGATTAAAAACATGAATTCTGTGTTTAAAAGAAAAATGTATCTTTTGTTGAATGATGTTTTAAAAATTTACAAGGAAATAAAGCGTGGAGGCAATGAAATTCCAACTATCAATTAAAGTTTCCTTGATCAATTCATAAACATATAATGCACAGCGTTAGATGCAGTGAATGTACAAAGAAGAGTAAATCCCCCTTCCAGGAACACAAATAAGTTGAGCATGATGTAAAAGTCTTTGTGGCCCAGGCTGTCAGCAACTCCGATCTTTCTTCTCACGAGAAGGAATGCACATCTTGTTCATATGCAAGGTCAACGTAAACTGTTGGTGTTTAAATCTCAGACTTCTTCACTACAAGTCTAGCCACACTCGTTGGGGTCTTCAGTTTTCTGTTGATGCTTAATCCATCACTCTCACTTAATAGATCCTTCCTTCATCAATTTAAGTGATCGTAAGAGTAAATCCAGGTTTTGTGGGACCAGAGAACGTCACAAGCTCTTTTTAAGAAAAATAATTTGATTTAGAAGTATAAAAATAAGTACCAAGGTAAGTATTGATTAAATGAAAACATAAATGCACAACAAATTACCAATCTTAAAAAGCTATCCAAAATACCTTATGTAAGTGCATTAAAATATTAACTTATTGCTTAGTAATTTTTTTATGATTTGTTTTAACATTTACAGCTACACCCTCTGATCACCTGTTCCTAATTCAATGACTTGATGACTGTTTTTGTATAGAAGGAATGGCATCTTTTAATCTTTACTTTGAAATTTTTGATGAAATTTTTTTATTACTGATAGTGTAGGAAAGTTTCTTTCAGATTTATAATTCATTATTATAGGTAGCTTATTTAAAATGTGGAGACATTTTTATCAACTTTCTTTTACAGCTGGGCTATAAGTTTTCTTGCACAATGGCTAAACTGAAAAACTTTTTTTTTTTTTTTTGAGACAGAGTCTCACTATGTCGCCCTCAGGGAGTGCTGTGGCATTACAGCTCACAGCAACCTCAAACCCTTGGGCTCAAGCAATTCTCCTTCCTCAGCCTCCCAAGTAGCTGGGACTACAGGTGCCCACCACAAAGCCTGGCTATTTTTTTGTTGCACTTGTCATTGTTATTTAGCAGGCCCAGGCCGGGTTTGAACCCACCCGCCTGGGTGTATGTGGCCGGCATCTTAACCACTGAGCTACGGGCACCCAGCCTAAAAAGCATTTTGAACTGAAGACACTGAGCAGGGTATTTTGTCATCAATGTCACCATGGCAGGAGTTTGTGATAAGAGTGTTCCTGGAAACCATCCCTGCATGGAGCAGGCTGTAAACTCAGTCAGACATGATAGTAACTGTAGGTCACATAAATATATGTCAGCAAATCCAATTTTAATATATCTTTAAATAAACTTCACATTTCGGTGGCTACTACTCCAACACCAGTCAAAAAAAGCAGAGAACAATGGAAAGCATATTGGGCTCTAGAATGTCTCTTTTCCAATTCTTTAATCCACTCTCATGACTATTTCATGAACAATCCTGGAATCCTGGGTTAAATGTCTGCATTGCGTACCTCTCTCTCTCTCTCTCCCTCTCTCTCCAATTCATCCTATGCTTGCCTAGCAAACTGAATGCCTACTTTATATAAATCTAAAAATCTGGGTGGCATCCTTAATTTCTTTCTCTTCTTCATCTTCTGTACAGTAAATCAAGTCCTTCAGACTTGGCTATGTATCTCACAAGCTCTTCCCTCCATTATTGCTATTGATATCATAATTTAGGCAATAATCCTCCTAGACTACTGCAACACCTTCTAATTAGCCTTTCTGTCTACAATCTCGCATCCTTAAAGCCATTCTTTGTACAACTGCAAAAATAATGTATTAAAAATTCAATTCGACCATATCATTCCTATGCTGAAAAACTTAATAGCTTCACAATCCTTAGAAAAGTTCTAATCTCTTTTGGTGGTGGAGAAAACCCTCTAAGATTGGTCCTGTCCATTTCAAACTTATTTCTTCTCACTCTCAACTCACACTTCATATTTTCAAAACAAAACAGACACAAAGTATATGTAAATCTCTGCCCTCCGTGCCCTAACTCATTAAAACTCAGCACTCCCCATCATCTGAAATATTTCAATCACCTTCTCTGACTCCCCAAACATTTTTGAAGACTTGACATAGATGTCAGCTTAACTGGGCAGACTTCTCTGGGGCCCAGATTCTGAAAAATGTCCCCTCCTCTGGCCTCCTTTACTTTGTTTTGCATCATTTCATTTCTAAACCCACAGCATCATTTTGTGTCTCCCCCAGTAGTTTGTAGCATCCGTGAGGGCAGAGACCCTGTCTCATTCATCTTTGTATCTCCATGTCATATTCCAGTATTTGACAAATAAAAGGACTTCAATGAGTTTGAATGAAAGAAAATTAAATGTGATGCCCAATGATACAGTTGAAATCAGAGTGCCAGAGAAGTTCATAGAAGACAGAAATAAATTGTGAACAGTGTCATGAAGGAAACAGCATAGGAAATAGATCTTGAAAGATACACACCATGATTTAAGGTGAAGGGATCATGCATTTCAGTAGAGAGATTTAATAAACCGTGACTAAAGATCAAAGAGCTTCACTGCAAGAATGCATTCAAAATTAAACTAATGAAGGGGAACCTGCTAGAATAAATGAGAACAAAATATTCTTTAATTCCTGACATGGATGATAGGTCTCAGAGGATAATTAAGAGGACCTAATTAGTTCAGGAAAAGGATGCCTTTGGGTTGAAAAAGAAACATTATTTTTTTGTGTTCATAGAGGCCACAAAAGCAAGAATGCCAAAATGCAAAAAGGTTTTCTAAAAGAAAGAATTTTTTTTAAAAAAATCAAATACAAATATTGTACGTATGAAGAGTGTTAGTCACGATTTTGTGTTGTTATGTTGCTGCATGAATCAAAAGCAATCACTGTATGTGTAGATGAATAAAGAAAATAGTACCAAATATGGAGACATTAGGAACTGGGAAATAATGGTCAATAGTCAATTTATCATCTCACTTCTCTTTTAATTAATGTAAAAGATACACCTGAAGTAGAAAATAAGATCCTTTACCTTGAAAAGCCTACAATCTAACTAAAGGAAGTACATAAGCATTTAAAAATAGAAAATACAATTAACAGATTCTAACAAGTAGAATCATATAAGTATGACTTAAAAAAAAAAAAAAAAAAAAAACAGCATAGCCCAGAAATGACATAAGTTGACCGAGATATAAGTATTAGATGGAGGGAAGGCCTTCTGGGTATAAATACTACCATTAGCAAAACACATAAGTTCTGCCAAGTAAGACTGAGCCACAGAACAGGAAGGATGGATCATGGAGAACTCACGTGAGCACCTGGGACAGCATCAAGTTAGATATTTGTCACAACGAAAATGTCAGGGAGGAGCTTGTTGAGATTAAGGCAAATTAAAATATAAACTTACAGATAACATGAAGGTGCTATATAAACTGCTGAAAATGGAAACCACATAAAAAATTTCGGAGTTATATGAAGTTACCTGTGCTGTACATACAAATGAAAAAAATATTTCACAGTTAAGCAGCCATTGTTTCATGTCTTTATTCCTCTCCATCTCTTTTTATAATATTTCCTCTTGAACACCTATACAGTCATATTTTCTCTGTTTAGAGTTTGCTTTATGTGTATCATTATGGATTTGACCCTAGGTGTGTTTCTTTGCAGATCTATTCTTGTGATACATGAAGGACCCAGTGACACCATTTTGAGCTTGTCATCATTTCAGGCTTTTGTCCTCCATTTTAAAAGCAACCCTGAAAATCCTTTGTTTTGTTTCTTAGTAAACCACACCCTTCCCTATCTCCCAAAATGCGTCCGGGAGTGTGTCAGTCCCCACCCCCACTCCCCCACCCCGGCCATTAAGATTGGAGGGACCCTATCAGCTTTGCTTCCCACATCCCTCACCCCATACGCCCCTCATAAAAACCCTGTGTACAGCAGGCACAGGGCTCTCGGTCCCAGCTGTGTCTGGGGGAACGCCGACAGCCCTGGCTTGAGCCTGAATAAACACCCTCGTGATTTGCATTGGTGTCTGGCTCTCTCATATGGTCATTGGGGATTCTGATTCTTGGGTGTAACAATACACCGTGACTTGTAACCACCCGCAGAGTTTGTGTCCTTATGCCTCCCTTCCCCTTTCCCCTCTAGTCCATTGATACTCTCAAGAAGAACTAGCAAAGTTAGCAAATTTTTCAAAGTTTTCAGTAGACCTTGAAGTGACTCCTGCCATCTTCATTCTAACATATGGGAACACAAGAACTGGCTTAATTGTTGTTGTTATTAACAACTAAGGAAAAGGGAGAAAGTAGAAAACAGAGAAAAAGAAAAGAATTGATAGTACAATATAACCATAAACAACACTAACTTATTGATGCATTGCTACATGTGAGAAACTGTGCAAAATATTTTACCCACACCACTTCCTCCTGATCAGAATGTTATTAAGTAGCAATGTCACAAGACTGTGCAGGACCAACCACCTGGCGCCTCTGACATCAACATGCCTTCAGCTGTGAGACCACCCTGGACTGGCCTTGGTTTGTGTTTTCTCAAACTGCACCTAAGCAACATTGCCAAAGAGTACACAAAATTAAAAATAATCAAAACTGCCCTTTCTAATAATGTTATTTACATAAGTCTATTAAACTAAAAAGGTTTCTATAGTTTATATATTCCACAAAAGGATATTTAATTAAAAATTCCTAACAACACTATTTTTAAAAGTTATAATTTGCTATGAGTATGATATAAAAGTTTTAGAACAGATTTTAAACAGATATAGATTCTTAGTTGAATCCATTCATTCAAAAAGGCATTTGCATTGAAAGAGGAAAGAAGAAAGGAAGGATTAAAAAGATAGAGAGAGAGATTAGCTGGCCCTAGTGGTGCCCACCTGCAGTCCCATTGCTTGAGAGGGTGAAGCAGGAGAATCACTCCAGCCCAGGAGTTCTAGGTTGCAGAAAGCTATGATAACACCACTGAACTTCAATTCAGGTGACAGAGCCCTGTCTTAAAAAAAAAAAAAAAAAAAAACGGAAAGAGGAAGAGGGAAGAGGAGGAGCAAAGGAGGGAGGGAGGAGGATGAAGGTGAAAGATTGGAAGAAAAGAAAGACGAGAAGGGGGCAAGGTCAACTGAAAAAGAATAAGCTTGATGACTAATAATTGAATGACTATGTGTGCTAATAGCAAATGACTTTAAGATGAAGGTAATTGTAACAGAAAGCTCATAATTTTAGCACATAAAGTCACACACAAACACACCTGCGTGGAACTTTGTAGCATATGACACATTTTATTTGGGTCTGGAGTAGGATCAGGGAAAATACAACAGGTAGTAAATAGAACTAGGAAGAAACAATCTCTAGATGACTCACTTAATTTTACCAGACCTTTCATGCTTTTTGAAAATCCATTTCCCCCATCTGTATTAATGCTTCTTCAGTCAATAGTCTCTATCTTTGTATAATCTGGTTTTCTCTCTCTTCTTTTTGAGATGGCATCTGATTGTATTGCTGTGACTCACAGGAAGTCTATAACCACGTTCCAGCGAGAAAGTTTGTCTTCCCCACCACCTTGCTTTAGGCCTCCATTTATGACTGGAGGGAGTAAAATTGTGTGTAGAGGGAATAAAATTGTATGTAGCTGTTTTTCATTCACCCAGTCCTGGAATACAATACACAGCAGTGTTTACCAGGGATGTTACTCTTGAGAACAGGAGGTAGAATAGAAAGTTACATTATGGATTTCATAAAAGTCCTGAGCAACAGTATCTGGGATAAGCAAGGAATTAAAATAGATGATAAACTTTGGAGGAAATGACCTGTATTTCCATTGAAAGATGCTGTTGCCCAAACAGGATACAAATGCCCTGGAGATGCAGAAAAAGAGAGACCCCAGAAATCACCAGGAATGATGGCCCCAAAGGCTAATTCATGTAGACAGGTTAAAAAAAATGATATTTTGTAATGTCTGCTTCTATCATGTCATAAGCTGGGCAATGTCATAATCCAATATAGCATAATCAAATAAAAATGCAAAGCTTGAAATTATTTAAATGGCTCCTCAACTCTAGATCCTTCTGAAATCCCTCAGTAATGATGTCACTTTCAGGAGTTTTCTGACCTCTTCCTTTTAAAAGTGTCAAAATCTATTTCAAAGCGTTCTGCAAGAAAAGGACAAAATGATCCTTTGACCCCATTTAACATGTGGAGAATATGAATTCACAAAAAGGTAAATGCTTTTATGCGGCCACAACAAAAGGTGAAAAGACGAAGCCAGAATAATTCCAGGGTCTTTCTGCTTCCACTTGACTGAATAAATAATGTAGGAATTTTCCTCAACAAGAATATGGAGAAGACAAACCCTATGTTTTTACCTGAACAACGCTTCATTATAGTGAAGAACTCATTCTCGACCCCAAACTTACATCCTCATCTACTTTGACATGTGCTGACTTTTAAAGAAACATAGAGAAAATAAATATATATTTCCCCTAAGGAAATGATTTCTAAACCTGTTAGTTAGAATGTCCTATCATCGACTATTGTGACATGCTACCTAATTCTTTAAGTTCTACACAGATGAAATTTGTTTTAAGAAATGCGTCATCTTTTTGCTACGATTTTAGAATTAAGCAAAAATAGTCTCCAATTTAAATTATTCCACTCAAGGACATAATAATGTATTTGTTCTTACATCCACTCTCTCTTCCATACCTTCCCCCAGCTACATTCATTTGACGATTATTCTTGAATTAAAACACCTGAGTCATAATTGTGAACAATTTATTTCAAAAGCTGAAGTAAATTGATGCTGGCTATATTTTGTCTGAGAGGCAGCATTGAATAAGGGTGACTCGCACACTTTCAAGTCAGAGTGCCTAAATTTAACTCCCGTTCCTCCCCTTAGTGGCTGAGTAACACAAGCAAATCTAGCATAGTAAGGCTTTTCTTTGCCACAATCCCCTCATCTATAAAATGAACATATTAATAGTACTAAATTCATGGGACTGTGTTTCAGATTAAATCGATTGAGATATAGAAAGAATTTCAACAGTTCCTGGCATATGTTATTCACTGCTTAAGTGTTAGCTGTAATTATTTTTATTCCTTTAATTTGTCACTTGCTAGAATGCTTAGGAGGTGATCTGAAATTTGAAACCACTGTGGTCATCATATATTTTTAACTCATTTATAAAATGGTGTCTTACCAGATTCTAATTCGGAAAAAAGATCTTGAAGATCTTGACACTTCAGCACATAGATTCTCTGGCAACCAGTGGTATGTGTGGTCGTTTTGGCTCATCCAAAGACCCCTCATTGATTTTGCATCTGGACTTGGTGGGCCAACATTTTGTGATGTACAAGGTGTCACTGAAGCCTGCGGGGGAGCCTTCCATCAGAGAAAAATGTCAGGTCTCATTGTTCCTGTGGGGGGCAGACACTGAGACCTAGTGACTTAACTCTTTCAAGGGAGTAGCATCCTCATTTGGATTCTGCCTTGGGCTGTGAACTTCCCTGTGCCAAAAATGATCAAGCAAAACTGTATTGTCAGCAAATGTTTACTAGCTGCACCTATGAGCCTCTGCCCCCCATCTCCTCTCAGTGTTAATACGCTGAACTTTCTCCATAGGCTTATAGAACCTTTTCATCCCCGTAAAGTATGTCTCCACTGGCAGCTTTGATCTTTCTTCTGTATCCATACTTTAAAATATTTTTCTCAGATCACCTTAGAAAGCAATGTTATGTCCAGTTTTACCTTATACTTACTGACAGGCTAGACAGAAAAAAAAAACCCACAAAATAATTCTTGTATTTGAACATTGTTATTGCCATTGATGAAATTTCAGATATATAAAGATGCTACCAGCCATAGCCTGCTAAAGACACAGCAGGTATTTCTTTAATGATTTTTTTTAAAGAAGTAGTATCTTTTTATATGAAAAGTAATCTCATAAAATTTTCCTATGTAAGAAAAATACAATAACATATGAAACTTGCACTCCACTTTAAGCATGTTATCATACACAAACAAAATTGCATAAATAATTGTATTTTAAAAATGATTGGATACAGACAATGCTATAGATTAACTCTCCTCTTCTGTTAGTTTGGTGAACAGTGTACTGTATACTTTACTATTTTATAAGCTCAAGGCAGAGATTCTGTCATATTTAAACTTGAGGTATCCTATCTCTAACAGAAGGCCTGGAATAATGTAGATGCTTATGGAATAAATAAATGAATAATAAATAAATGACAATCTAGGTATAATATGAATTTGTATTTAGCACCATTGCTTAAACAGTTCAGGTCCTCTCACAAATTGTAAGCAATGATCCCCTTAGAATAATCTCCTTAAATATTTTTCTCTTGAAATTAAAAACAAATACTCTTTTTCTTATTTATATTTTCCAGTGATTATATACTAGGTCATATAGAACAGATCACAGATTTATATTTTCCAGTGATTATATACTAGGTCATATAGAACCAGATCACAGCAAAGCAAAATCATTCTTTCTTAAGTCTATAATCAATTCTCATCTCTAACATGCAAAAATGATTCTCAAAATAAATTGGGAGGAGAAAGGTAGCATAAAAATATACTAAAAGTTTCTTTGCAATTTATAAAACATGCTTTGTCACGAGTTAGAGGCATTTCACTTCTTACAAAAAAATGATTTGAAACATTTTTACTAATGTCAAGGTTCCCAGTGAAGAAGGATCTCAAAAATATGCTAGTAAGATGAAAAATCAATAGAAGACTTACCAGATGAATAATTTGTATCTGTAACGTGCACTGATTGATTTCTTTCTAAAAAATTTTACCAGTAAAATCCGGGAACTGATTTGACCGAATGGAGATACTGCCATTTCTAGCTACCCCCTTTATCTTATTTGAAAGAACTATTTTGTACTACTTTGTTAAAACTGAATAAATGTTTAAAAACTGTAATAAAAGCCAAAAACATTAATAACTGAGAGATATTTTTTGAAGAACCATTGTAAATTAATCTCTCACCTCAAAAATATGTGTGAACACAATGAGTAAGAAATGGAGCCGGAAGGAAAAAGAATCTGTAAATTGTATCTTGCATATGCTGATAAAAGTATAATTAATTTGAGAGACAATCTGTTGGAAAAATATTTTTAGGCCTTTTTTTTTTAAGTGATTTAGATGCTTACTTTTTAAAATTCATTCTTTTAAAAAGTTAGAGGATGAAGTGCTCTCTAATTTTTGGACAATTGTCATTACCAGCCTGGTCCACATTTTAACGTTTAGAAATTCAGTGTTTATTTGCAGTGTCATGGCAAACTATTAGAGGACTGATGTTTGCTTCAGGAAATAAGAAAAAAAAGTTTGGCTGTCACCTACAACAATGTTTTCAACATCTAGTGAGTATTGGAATTACCTAAAGAATCTTCAAAACTACAGGTGGTTGAGGGTCATCCCCAAAGTTCTTACATAGTTAATCTGAGTGTGGCCTGGACATCAATGCTTTTAAAAGTTCCCCCAAGTCTAGCATGAAACCAATTTTGAGAACCCCTGATCCAAGGGGAGTAGGAAGAATACCCCCTTTGGGGTAAACAAAGAAAAATTTGACAAATGGTTTCACATCAAGCTAAAAAGCTTTGACATAGCAAAAGTAACAATTAACAAAGTGAAGAAACAATCCACAAAATGGAAGAAAAAATTTGCAAACTACCCATGTGACAAGGCATTAATAACTAGACTACATAAAGAATTCCAATAACTCAGTAGGAAGACATCAAATAACCCAATTAAAAATGGGCAAAGGATCTGGATAAACATTTCTCAAAAGGAAACATACAAATGACTAATTGTGTATTAAAAGATATTCAACATCTTTAGTCATCACAGAAATGCAAATCATAACTACCATTAGATATCATTTTATCACAGTTAAAATAGCTTTTATCCAAAAGATAGGCAATAATGAATATTGGCAAGAATGTAGAGAGATGGGAACCCCCATAACTGTTGATGGGAACGTAAATTAGTCCAACTGCAATGGAGAACAGTATGGAGGTTCCTCCAACAACTGATAATAGAACTGCCCTAGGATCCAATAATTTTGCTGCTGGCATTAATTCAAAAGAGAGGAATTCAGGATATCAAAAAGACTTCTCAACTACAATTCAGATGCTACTACCAATTTCTAATAATTGTAAACAATGTAACTCAATCATATGTCCCTTATATTAATGTGAACTTAAAAAAAAAAAGACTTCTGCACTCACATGTTAATTACAGCATCATTCAGAATAGCCAAGATTTGGAATCAAGCTAAATGTCATTAGTGGATGAATGGATAGAGAATCTGTAATACATATACCAATAGAATATTATTTAGCCACAAAAAGAATGAAATCCTGTCATTTCCAACAACACTGATGGAACTGGAGAACATTATGTTAAGTGACATAAGCCAAACATGGAAAGACAAATATCACATGTTCTCTTTCAAATGTGGGAACTAAATATTAAAAACAATTAATCTCATGGAGACAGAGAGTAGAATGATAGTTCCCAGAATTTGGGATGGGTAGCAGAGAGTGGGCAATATAGTGGTGATGGTTAATGAATGCAGAAATATAGTTAGTTGAAAATATTTGATAGTGCAACAAAGAGACTATAAACAATAATAAGTTAGGGTATACTTTAAAATAGCTAAAGAAGTAGAATTGGGATGTTCCTAACACCAAGCAATGATAAATGCCTCAGGTGATGGGTATTCAAATCACTCCAGTTTGATTAATTCACATTGTATGTCTGCATCAAAACACCAAATGTACTCTATAAGATCCTTTTCAGTTAAATTCTTTGCTCTCTCCTACATATGTAGAGACTAGAATCTTTGCTTATTATGCTCATTTGAAGCTTAAGGCAGCACACAGAATTGTACTAAAAGCAGTGTTCTCAAACCTTATTAACATAATTTATTCAATTTTATTTAACTCAACTTAATAATCAGTTACTAAGTTAACCTATTATATGTACTAGAGCTGTAGGACAGTCAGAGATGAATAAGATCTGACCCCTTTCTCAAATAACATAAACAGGCAGCTAAGCCAGCTGTAATCAGACCCGTTGGAGTCAGGACTATCCTGAAATTCTTCTACTAAACCAATTTCAAAAACAAACATACACCACTACATGTTTTTTTGTTTGTTTGTTTCTTATTACAAATTAATATGAGGGTACAGATGTTTAGGTTACATTGATTTCATTTCTAGGGTAAAGTTAAAGTTATAGTTGAGCCCTTCACCCAGGGGGTGCTGAGTACTCACACATTGTACATCTTGGGGGCAATCCCACCAGTTGCCGTCCCTTCTCCCCCTTTCCCACTGACTCCTCTCTCCTCTGCTTAGCTAGACTTGTATTTTTTCTTTTATGTGGGTGGGTAGTTGTTGATATATTGATTTCATATTAGTATTGAGTACATTTGATTTTTTTTTCCCATTCTTGAGATACTTTACTAAGAAAAATGTGTTTCAACTCCTTCCAGGTAAACATAAAATATGTAAAGTCTCCATCTTTTCCTATGGCTGAGTAGTACTCCATGGTAAACATATACCACAGTTCGTTAATCCATTCATGTGTACATGGGCACTTGGGTTGCTTCCACATCTTGGCAATTGTGAATAGAGCTGCAATAAACATTCCGGTGCAAATGTCCTTGTGGTAAAATGAGTTTTCTTTCTTTTTTTTTTTCTTCTTTTCCTTTTCCTCACCCACTCCCTCTTTCTCTGTCTGGCCTCCCCTTTCCCCATGCCCCATCATGTCATTAATTGTCATTAATTGTCCTCATATTAAAGTTGAATACATAGGATTCATACTTCTCAATTCCTGTGATGCTTCACTAAGAATAATGTGTTCCACCTCCATCCAGGTTAGTACAAATGTTGCAAAATCTCCATTTTTGATGGCTGAATAATATTCCATGGTATACATATACCACAGCTTACCAATCTATTCTTGGGTTGAAGGATGTTTAGGCTGTTTCCACATTTTAGCAATTATAAATTGGGCTACAATAAACAGCCTCCTAGTATAAGTGTCTATATTATAAAAGGTTTATTTTCCCTTCTGTACAGATGCCCAATAATGGGATTGCAAGATCAAATGGAAGGTCTAGGTTGAGTGCTTTGAGGTTTCTCCATACTTCCTTCCAAAAAGATTGTATTAGTTTGCAGTCCCACCAGCAGTGTAAAAGTGTTCCTTTCTCTCTACATCCGTGCCAGCATCTTCAGTTTGAGATTTTGTGATATAGGCCATTCTCGCTGGGGTTAGATGATATCTCAGGGTGGTTTTAATTTGCAATTCTCTAATAATTACAGGTGATGAGCATTTTTTCATATGTTTGCTAGCCATTCGTCTGTCATCTATAAAGAAGATTCTATTCATCTCTCTTCCCCATTGATGTATGGGAGTGTTGGTTTTTTTTTCTTGTGGATTAATTGTTGTATAGATCCTGGTTATAAGCTTTTATCTGATTCAAAGTATGCAAATATCCTTTCCCATTGGGTAGGTTGTCTATTTGCTTTGGTTGTTGTCTCCTTGGCTGTACAGAAGCTTTTAAGTTTAATTAAATCCCATTTGCTTATTATTGCTGTTTTTGTTATTGCCATGGCAGTCTTCCTCATAAAGTCTTTCCCCAGGCCAATATCTTCCAGTGTTTTTCCTCTTCTTGCTTTGAGGATTTTATCATTGCATGCCTTAAATTTAAGTCCTTTGTCCATCGTGAATCAATTTTTGTGAGTGGAGAAAGGTGCAGGTCCAGTTTCAGTCTTTTACATGTGGATATCCAGTTCTTCCAGCACCATTTGTTGAATAGGGAGTCTTTCCCCCAGTGGATGCTTTTATTTGGTTTATCAAAGATTAGATGGCTGCATAAGTTGTTGGTTTGATTTCTCGGTTTTCTATTCAATTCCAAATGTCTATGTCTCCATTTTTGTGCCAGTACCATGCTGTCATGATCACTATGGCCTTGTAATACAGCCTAAAATCTGGTATGGTGATACCCATGGCTTTATTTTTATTACTAAGAACTGCCTTAGCTATATGTTTTTTTTTCTGGTTCCATACAAAACGCAGAATCATTTTTTCCAAGTCTTGAAAGTAGGATGTTGGTATTTTAATAGGGGTAAAATGAGTTTTGTCCTTCTGTGTCGATACCTAGTAATAGGGTTGTGGGATCAGATGGAAGGTTGACTTTTAGCTCTTTGAGAATCCTTCATACTTCTTTCTATAAAGTTTGCAGTCCCACCAGCAGTGTAGAAGTGTTCCCTTCCCTCCACCTCCACATCAACATATGCAGTTTTGGGACTTTGTGATGTGGGTTAATCTAAGTGGTTGTTAAGTGATATCTTAGAATGGTTTTGATTTGCATTTCTCTGATTATTAGGGGAAATGAGCATTTTTTCACGTGTTTATTGGCCATTCAGCTGTTATCTTCAGAGAAGGTTCTATTCAAGTCTCTTGCCCACTTATAAATGGGATAGTTTGCTCTTTTCTTGTTGATTAATGTGAGTTCTCTGTAGTTTCTAGTTGCCAACCCTTCATCAGATTCATGGCATACAAATGTCTTCCTCTGTTCAGAAGGTTGTCTGTTTGCTTTAGTTAGGGTACCTTTAGCTGTGCAGGAGATTTTTATCTTGATGGAATAACAGTTATTTATTTTGGGGGTTGCTGCAATTTCCAGGAGTTCTCCCTCATAAAATTGTTTCCCATGCCAATTTCGTCAAGCATTTTCCCCACATTTTCTTCTAGAATTTTTATTTTTTATGTCTTAAATTAAATATTTTATCCAGCAAGAATTAATGGTTATCAATGGTTAGAGGTGAGGTGCGAGTTCAGTTTCAGTCTTCTACATGTGGCTAATTAGTTCCCCAGCACCATTTATTGAATAGGGATTCTTTTTCCCCCATGCATGGTTTTGTTTGGTTTATCAAAGATAAAATGGCTGGATTCATCTCTAGGTCCTCTATTCTATTCCACAGATATATATCTCTACTTTTTGTGTCAATACCATGGTGTTTTAATCACTATAGACTTGTAGTATGATGTGAAGTCTGGTAAGGTGATGCCTCCAGATTTGTTTTTGCTTCTAAAAATTGTATTGGTGGTTCAGGTTTTTTTCTGGTTCCATATGAAATGAAGTACTACTTTTTCAGTTCTCCAAAGTAGGACGTTGGTGCTTTGATAGGGATTGCATTAAATTTGTAGATTGCTTTGCGTAGTATGGACATTTTAACAATGTTGATTCTTCCCAGCCGCGAGCATGGTATGTTCCTCCATTTGTTAATGTCTTTTGCTTTCTTTCTTCTCAGGATTTCATAGTTCATTATATAGAGATCCTTCACATCCTTCGTTAGATGTATTCACAAGCATTTCATCTTCTTTGAAGCTACTGCAAAAGATACTGTGTCTTTGATTTTATTCTCAGCTTGACTGGTATTGGCATATATGAAGGGTACTGATTAGTACTGCTGCATCTTATTAAGCCTAAGAAAGTGAAGAAATGAACCATTAGCTGATGAATTAATTCTGTGTGCTACTTGTCAGACTGGGAGAGTGAGGGGTTGTCTTATTTCGAAGCATAGGATTTGAGATCTGAAATAGTCAAAATTTCAGCATGCTGCTGGGCTTACCTGTGAAAGTTCTTCCTAGGTGCCAATTAGAATTCGAAAATTTAAATTGAAAGCCCAATTATGCATAATCAATTGGATGAGTGTTTTCAGATTTGCCTTGAGCTTCTCAGATGAGTGTCAAAGAGTAAAATCTGACTCAGTATCTCAGCATGAATTATTCTTTGATTTGTAATGCAGGCTTACACAGTGTGTGTGTGTTTATACACTACAAGTGACAGAAAGCAGATCAGTAATTGCAAAGATTCAGGGTAGTATAGAAGTGTGGCTATGTGGGGGTTACAAAAGGGTGCTAATGAACTTGGGGGTGCTTTCTTACACACACGTATTTTAAAACTTATAATATTGTACAGTTTATAGACAGAAAGTGTCAAAAATGTATATGCATTTTAAGAAAGGAAAAATTTTTGTTAGAATTGTAATACTCAAGTCACATTTGACTTCTACAATTACAAGAGATACAGGACAATATATAAGATAGCAAATTTTATTAGGATATATTGAGTATCACGATTTTAATACAGTTTTCTTACTTTCTTGAATTTTATATCCATTTCTTGGAACCCTCTGTATGTGTTGTTAACATCTATTATATCTCAGTAAAATTTTTAAAAAATAAGAAAAAACTGTATTATTATTTATTTTTTTATTTTCTGTATGGTCAATGTGGTTTTTATTCCACCTTGGTGTAGGTGGTATGAAATCCCTGACCAGAAAAAATTTTCTTATGAGTTGAATGAGTTGTGGGTCAGAGCATCAAAAGCACCAAAAAGAACCACCCCCCCCAACAAATGGAACAAAAATGGCTAGAATGAGGAATAATAAAACTCCTTCATTGATGATAAAAATGCAACATGGTAAAGCCACTTTGGGAAGACAGTTTGGCCATTTCTTGCAAAGCTAAAAGTATGCTTACCATATGATCTAGAAACTATACTCCTTGGTACGTACACAAAGGAGCTGAAAACTTATGTCCACATAAAGGCCTCCACATGAGTATTGATAGCAGCTTTATTCATAATTGCCAAAACTTGGAGGCAACCCAGATGTCCTGCAGTAAGTAAATGCATAAATGAGCTGTGATATATCCAGACAATGAAATATTATTCGGCAGTAAAAAGAGATGAGCCATATCTTTTTCTAAGCCATGAAAAGACATGAAGAGAGCTTAAATGCATATAATTAAGTAGATGAAGGCAATTTTAAAAGGCTACATACTCTGTGATTCCGAGTATATGACATTTGGGGAACTGCGAAACTAGGAAGACAGTAAAAACAGTGGCCACCAGCATAGGGGTGGGGGAAGAAGGGATGAACAGGTGGAGCACAGATGATTTACAGGGCAGTGAAATTATTCTGTGTGATACATTAATGGTGGACACATGTCAAGGCACATTTGTCCCAATCCATAGAAGGCACACCACCAAGAGTGAATCTTAATGTAACTATGGCCTTTGGGTGATAATGGTGTGCCAATGGAGGTTCACCGATTGTGATGAATGGACCCCTCTGGTGAGGTGTAATGACAGTGGGGAAGGCCATGCCTGTGTGCAGGTGGGGAATCTATGGACACTCTCTGCACTCATGGCTCGATTTTGTTGTAAACCTAAAAGTCTCTAAAAGATAAAGTCTGTTGAAAACAACTAAATACCTTCTGAGATTTGTCAAGGGTGAGAAGACATTGGAAAACTTATTTCACATGTACCTCTGAAAGGTGTTTTTGAAACTGCTGGAGATGAAAAGAAATGATTGCACTGATTGAGATTGTCCTTCACCTATGAAAAGATTTTTCAGTTTTATTATCTTTGGCTTTTGGCACCAAGTGATCTTCTAAGCTTTTATTGAAATCACGAAAATAAAGCAGATATCAGACCTGGTTTCATAGCATTTGTTCTTGTCTCACAAGAGAACTGCGAAGGAAATCAGAAGCAGAAGGAAAGATGGTCATCTGTGTCTGCAAAGCCACTGCCACTGCTGGTCCAGGGCCATGAGAAACAGCTCTGAGAACCCACAGCTGTGTTTCTCCATGAACCCTTCACTCTCCAAAGGGATTTAAATATTCTGGCTTTCACTCTCCTCCTCCTCAACTAAGAAGTGCCTTGAGAAATGTAATCAGTGTTCTCAAAAGTAATTAAAATGGAATATTATTCAGCCATAAAACGGAGTCTTTACATCTTTTGTAGAGATGGAGTTGAAGAACATTCTCCTTTGTAAAGTATCTCAAAAATGGAAAAATGAGCTTCCCATATACTCAATACTAATTTAAAACTAGTGGATGAATAACTGCAGTTTCACATGAGGGAAAATAGAATTAAATTCAAGAAGGGGGAGGAGAGGAAGAGGCTCAGTAAGAACCTACTTAATAGGTACAAGGTAGTGAAATATGGCCTGGGCTTTAAATACACAGGGACTTTTCCCAACAAATGCAACAAATGTAACCTAATCATGAACACCCTTATATTAATCTGAAAAAATTAATTCATTAATTAATTTAAAAAATCAGGTCTAAATGAGGAAATATTTCAAGAAACGACTTGCTTTTATTTTACAAATTTGTTTTATAAAGAAGAAATGGAAAAGCAGGTATCACTCTACTGCAAAGAAAGTTTGGACTCTGGTTTTGCAACCCTTGATAAGAACATTGTAAGCTCTAAGGTAAGATGTGCTCTGAGAGTGTCCTAGGAAAGCAGGTTGGTGCCAAAGAAAGTAGGAGTCTTCTGTCTGATCCTCTTTCTGTAAAATAAAGAGATGCACAGGAATGAGTGTCCTTCACCATCAACACTGCTGTCACCATTAAAGAGGTAACATGTGGTGCTTACAGTAGCCAAGAGCACAGACAGCAGAGGCAGGATGCCGGGGTTCAAATCCCAGCTCCAATATTTACTATCAAAAAGATTTAACCAAGTCATTTAACCTCTTTGTGTCTTGGTTTCCTTATCTGTAAAATATAAAAAATATATAAAGGGGTTATTATAAGGATTATTACAAAGATTAAACAGGTTAATACATGTAAAGTGCTAAAATAGCATGTACTCTTGTGTATTAGTTTTTATGAATGTTAGTAGTGATAGTAGTGATATTTAGTAGTGATATTTTAACTATCAGGACCCTTACTCATGTATGAAACTAAACAGAGTTAAAAATTATGACAATTTTGGACTGGACATTTTTCAAAATCTTAACTTATTGGTGATGCTGTAAGCTTCATACAAGATAAAGAAAGAGGTTCTTTACATTGTGAAATGAAAAAGGAAATCAGCCCTGTATCTATTTTAATAGTTTCACAAAGCAACTCTCCTTTTCATTTTTTGGTTAGTCTTGGTTCAGATCTATTCATTCATTCATTGTTTGCTCAGAAAATCATTATCACTGCTTAAAACCTAAAATGTGCTACTCACTGTGTATGGTTTGACAATGCAAAGGCATTTCAAACATAGTTTCTGCCACAAAAGACATGTAAACAAATTGTCATTAACTATGACAACGTAACAGAATGATTATTGCAAAAGGAGTCCCAGGAAGTCTTCATGAAGCAAGTGACAAACAGTCTGGATTTTGAACCATGAGTAGGAAATTTGCAGATGTAAAAGGGGAGATGGGCATTCCACATAGAGAGAATAATGTATGACAAGATTCAAGAATCAGAGTGGGCTTCACCCAGGGCACAGAGAGACACTGAGGGTGCTTGAAGAGAAAGCTTGATATTGGGAAACAAGCACACAACGAGGAAGTTGCAAAGGCAGGTTGGGACCTCATAGTGAAGGTCATGAACCAAGGAGCACACACTGGATTCTGTAGACACAATAGAGGCAAGAGTTCTTCAAGAATTCAGGACCTCTGCTTCGTCGAATGCATTAGTTTTCTATTGATGTGTAACAAATTACCAATAACTCATCAGTTAAAAACAATACAAACACATTTTCTTTCTCACCATCTCCATGAGTCAGGAGTGTTTTATGTATTTGTTAGACCCTCTGCCCTGGGTCCAACAAGGCTGAAATCAATGTGTCAGCGAGGTGCCTCTCAATCTGAGGCTCAGTGAGGGAAATATCTATTTCCATTTGCCCTGAAGTTGTTGGCAGAATTTAGTTCTTGCAATGTATGACTGTGACACTTTTTGTTGACTGTTGTCTGGAACCACTGTCGGCTCCTGGAAACTGCCCTCAGGCTCTTGCCCTGTGATTCCTTTGTAGGCCCTGTCACTTCATAAGAGCTTACTTCTTCAAGGGGAGCAGCAGAATCTGGGGCTTTGAATCTCTTTCTTTAAGGAAGAGCCCAATCCTTTTTAGTCTTCACTGTTTAGGTCAAGCCAGCTAAGGACAATTTCTTTTTTTATTTTCTCAAAGTTGACTGATTTGAGACATTAATTGTATCTGCAAAATTCTCTCATGTTTATCAGGTAATATAACCTAACTAAGAGACTGATTATCCCATTGCATTCATGGGTTCTGCCCATTTGCAAGCGGAGGCAGGGCAGGTACATTGAGGGTGAAAAATGTGAGGCATCTTAGAATTCTGCCAACCACCTAGACTTTGCTTTTGTGAGCTAATGAGCTGACTTTTACCTCTATTATGTAAACCTCAAAGACTTAAGGGAACTAAAATAATATTTGATTCTTTCACACAGATTTCCATAATGTGCTCAGTTGACTTTGTGGTAGGTTTTCTTTTTTTTTTTTTTTTTAAGGGAATAGCTGTAACTAGGCCTGAGTATCTACAATCAAAGTCATTTTCTTGTCTTATCAGGCATGACTACTATGTATTTTGGAAATGATCTGCTGTTTTAAAGCAAATTTAAAATAAAACTCAAAACACAATAACAAAAACTTAGAATCAAACAGCCCCTAATAATAGTCAGTGAATCGAAAAGCTTTTTTTTTTTTTTTTTTTTTTTGGGCACAGAGTCTCCATCTCTCTCCCCGGGTAGAGTGCTATGGCATGATCATAGGTCACAGCAACTTGAAATTCTTGAGCTCAAGTGATCCTCTTACCTCAGGCTCCTAAGTAGCAAGGACTACAGGTGCCCGCCACACCTGGTTTGTTTTGATATTTTTACTAGAGATGGAGTCTTTGTTCAGGCTGGCCTCAAACTCCTAAGTTCTGAATTCTAGCAATCCTCCCTCCCGACCCCCACACAGTGCTAGGATTACAGATATGAGCCACCATGCCCAGCTTCAAATGGCTTTTAATTCTACCACTAGGCACATTTATTATTGGTGCATGAAACACAAACATATCGATTAATTTTCCTAAGGATTAGGGGGAAATACTCAGAAAATATATTTAAAGATTTATAAAGTGAAGCTGTTTGGAAAATAATTCGAATGTTTGGCAGCATCTGTTCTTGGCCAGATATAAGCCCAGGCACAAACTTTAGGCCACAACAAGCTCTATTGTCCTGATATCAATGAAAATGTTGTGAAGAAAATTTCACCCAAAGGCAATGGAGCAAAAGGAAAATAATCAACTTCCTTGAGTCCCTCTGTGTGTCTGTCTTGTTGCTGCTACAGGGATCTGTGATGTGGGAGTAATTAAGTGTCCCTGAAGTACATAAGGGAACAGAATAGTCCTGGGTGATGTGAAAGAACTTTAGGGAGGGAACAAGACAGAAAATGAAATATGTTGGGAGGACATTGCTTAGCTTCTAATAGTGATCCTTGAAGAAGCAATGTGGAAAAAAGAGAGAAAAACAAGGAGTCTTCATTAAGGAAAAATTGTGAGGGTTACAAAATTGTCCTATGTTTCATCAATTTCCGGTGAGCCAGTTTTTCTCAAGCAATCACCTCTTGTAATGTGCATTTTTCCTTAAGGGAGTAGGCTAGAGAGATATTTCCTTTCTGGTTGTGCATGCTTGAATTTTATATCAGGGAGTTTAGCTTGAAAGAATGTAGCACAATCAGACCTTTAATGCGTGGTCCCAACCTCAGCCCATAGACCAATATTAGTCAGTAGCCTGTTAGGAACTGGCTGCATAACATCACTGCCTGAGTGCCACTTCCTTTCCTGTCCCCACCCTCCCCAGCACCCAACCCCACTCTGCACCCCTATCCCTGCAGAAATTGTCTCCCCTGAACCAGTTTCTGCTTGCCAAAAAGTTTAAGGACCATGGCCTTCAATGGAACACTGTCCTTGTACTTTTCTCCTTTTGCTGGACCAACGGCCACCAGTGAGGTGCACATGTATGTTTAATAGCTCCCTACCCCATCCTACTTACTCATTCTTCAAACCAGAGCAAGATATATGCAACAAGCACATAGGGTAGTATGATACTAAGATCCTAGTAGACACTAAGAATCAGAAAGACACCATTCAAACCCAACCTCTGATACATATTGACTGTAAGTATGCAAGTTAATGAAAATTTCTAAATATGAATTTATGATCTTTAAAATGGAGATAAAACCTCCATGTCCTGGAGTTATTAGAGAATTAAATTATACAATGCATCCCAAATAACTAGCTCTGAGCAGTAGCTATGTTAGTACTATTATTATCATATTATTATTATGACTCTTTGTTCTCAATTGGAATAAGGAACCCCTCCTCACAGTCATTGCTATGGAAAGTCTGCTTTCTACACTTCCAATTCATCTCAAGTGTTGCCACTAACCACATCTGTCAGAAAGAAAAGGCAGGATCATACTCTATGGCAGAGCTAGGAAGGTAGGTAAACAGAGTGACTCATATGCCCTTTCATTCCTTTTTTAAAGAAAAAAGTAGTCGGTAAAATGTATTTGAAGTTTTGCAGAGCTATTACTTAAATACTTTATGCATTATTTACTTCATCTGAACAACTTAAATTCATGAATATCATGAGTGATAAACTGAACTCAGCATTTACCAGAGAATATTTTCCATGTTTCAGGAAGCAAAGTATTCACAGTAAAGAATGTTAAGTCAGTACCAAGGAAGGGTTATCAGGTGGGCACTACTCTGGGATCTCATAGGAGGATTCCTGTGAGCATAAATTATGTGAGAAAGGAAGAAGGCATCTATTGCTCAGGACACACTCAGGCTGACTTACAATTTCTGGATTTTTTCCCTACCTTTTTCAGGGCTTCCTGTGAAGTCTAGCAGTCCTCTCTTTAGAAATAATTTTCAGGCATTAAGTCTCAGCTCCATCTTTGCCTTTATTCAGAAAAAGTTCTCTCAGAGGTGCAGCATTTGACTGCAGAAAAAGTTCTCTGATTTCTCTCACACTCAGAAACTACAAAGGGTTTCATCTTCTTCTGTTGAGGTAGTCCATTGCTGAGGTCTGAGAGTTCTCTAAGAAGCTGGCAAGACATTCTCTTGACATTGGTAGGACTCAAGAAGATCCCATGATTCTGTCTCTTCAGTCCTTTCTTCAGTAGCCTTGCTACCTGCAAGTCCGCCCTCAAAGCTGTGGAGGTAGGGATTACATGATTTTTTTTTTTAGGACCACCATGTTTTCCCTGACACAAGAACTTACCCACCATGAGATTATTTTCCTCTTGTGCAAGGTCAATGCTTTGCAACTTGGTTAGCAGACTGAAACTACCCATCAGATAAATGCAGTGTTCTACTGCATTTTATATGCAGCACAAAATTTCTTAACTGCACATTTACATGCTTTAACACTAAACATGATATAATGCTTAAGAAAATTATTTCAAGTCCAAGGAGCAATAGTTGTCAAGTCAGCTGTTATTCAATTAAATATAATAAATTGATCCATTTATCTGTTCATGTAAATTAAAAAAAAATATGAGCACTTAATATGTGCCAAACAGTGAGAGTTGTCTGAAATGCTCTTGGTATTTGGGGGCATGTAGACAAGTTGACACATACATACAAAATGGGCATCTGCAGCGTTAGAAACAAAGAGCAAGAGATTAATTGTACTTGAAGATACATGTCTCCATCTATTCAAAAGAAGATACACAAATACTTATTGTAGGCATAATGGGGACCAGAAACTCCACTCTTAGCAAGGGAAAACACCCCCCAGAAAAAGTGCAAAATAAAGAAATAAGCTCAGAAAGGCAAAATAAAGTCAGCTAGTTTATCTTTAAACCAGCCACTAAATTTCTTACCTGAGCAAATTTTCTGCTTTTCCTGGAAGCCTGGCCTGTAGAGGATACAGCTTGCAAACACCCCTGTTGGGTTTATGAACACTCTGACGGAATAATGGCTGTAGAGGAAGCTGCGTGCAAGGCCTAGCAAGAAACATTAACTAGGCTGTCTCCTGCCCAGTGAACAGCCAAAGCAAATTTCCACTGTGGAGATTTGTATTATGGCTGGGACAGAGATCAAGGGAACATCTCAAGCCTTGAAATATGGGTAAGAGGGTTTATATCCTTTATCTCAGAGGAAGAACCTCTGTGGTAGTGATGAGAGGAAAATTCCTCTTTCCCACTGAGTCTTTAAAGGAGATTGATGCCAGTGGTGTTTTACTGCACAAGTGAACTCGTGGGTATTAATAACCCCCCAAGGAATCTGTGTGTGATCACAGACCAAGAGGCTGCCCCCACACAATGCTCAGGTTCCAGATTTCTCAAGACTGCTCAGACCCTTAAGTTAATGATTATAGAAACAATAAGAGCTGATATGCTCACTCAGAGAAACTGCTGACATCTTTGTTCCCTTCCTCAGTTTACCCTCTTGGATAATGAGTAAATAGCCTTTAATAAAAGCTGAATGGAATAACCACTCATGGCCACCACTGTGAGCTCCACAAGCTAGGTGGTCTCCTGTGTTCAAATAGAATTTGAAAATTCTATTCTGCGAGTCTTGTCTCATTGTCTCTCATCATTTCTAACTTTACTTTTCTTCAGTCAACCACTGCCAGCTCCAGGGGTCTTAAAAGACTCTGCCTCAGGGGTGGGACCCCAGAAACTTACAAATTCATCTTACGGTTAAACCTTGAGGGTCCAATACACTAAGGAGAAAAGACTGAGAGAAAATGATATAAAGTAGCCTGGTATGTTGATACACTTTAAGTAGATTAATACAAAACAAGTATATGTGGATGGAAGAATAATCATCTTTTGAAGTCAAGATTGATAGTTGAAAGTTATAAAAATTTGACTCAGATGGTATTTAAAAAAAACAGAAATGAATTGACTCAAGAGCTCAAAAGCAAATCCTTCAGGTATGGCTAGATCAAGGTCTATTTTAAAAAAACAAAATAGAGAGGGTGGCACCTGTGGCTCAAAGGAGTAGGGCGCTGGCCCCATATATGCCGGAGGTGGTGGGTTCAAACCCAGCCTCAGCCAAAAACTGCAAAAAAAAAAAAAGAGAGAGAGAGAGAGAGAATCTATAATTACAGATTTCAATTTGTTTATGGTATTCATTTCCTATATGTCACATACATCTCTTAATAATGTTTTGCGCAACTGATCTGTATTGGTTTTCTGTATTGGTTTTCCATCTTATATCTGTCTTAAATAAATTTCCAAACAGCAATGCTAATAAAGAAAGGTCATACACACATAGTCATGTTTTTATTCTTAAATATAAATAACTGAATTCAGTAGGCACATTGACAATGTAAATCATTTACTTAAATAACAGCTGAGTTCAATTTTAGCTCTAGTGTTTAGATAACAATTGTTGGAATTTATTATCCTCTAGCTGCTAAGACATTAAATAACTTGACATTCCCTCATGCCTCATCATGTCTGTCATTATTTTCATTTAGTACAAAATATTTTTATCTATTTTCTCTCAAACCAACATAAAACACATCTAACAGAGGAAGATTTTTTTAAAACATGACCTTGCCTCAGAGAATTCACCAGGTTTAATTTTATATTTGGCTAGAATAAAACATGTATTTCTAAAAATGTTTTCTTGTAGAAAAAATATGATATGCATTACAGCTTAGTTTAAATTTCTCAGCAAAAGAATCACCAAGAAACAATGAAGTAATTCCTAAAGTGGAAAGATGATTTTGGTCAGACCTGTACAAATCCAAATTAACTAATTAGAAAAGTAGGAATTTGGTTTCATTGTTTAGTCATCACTACATTAATAGTCTTTGACCTAGTTTTGCCTGGACATCCAAATTTTCTTATTAATGTTATATGTTATGTACAAAGAGTTTAACAAGACCTTTAGTTCAAAATCTGTTTAATGTTCATAGACTGACTTTTATGTACTTTTATTTCATATATATCATACTCTGATATTAAAATGCTACACAGTATATCAATTCTTTTCAAACAATTGATAGTTGCCTCTTTTTATTAATAAGGCTGCTGATATGTGTGCACATCAAAATGCTTCTTAGTTTTTAATCTAAATTTTCAGAGAACAATTCATATTATGCCACTTTCCTTCTTAGAAGGAAATAAACTTGGGCCAAATGATATATTATGTTGCTCTACAACTGGAGCCAGGTTTCTCTCACAAATAGATTTTCTGCAACATGTCATTTATATTTTAAAAATACTGTTGCTATCAGTTTTCTTTTCTTACCAACTGCCAATTGTTTCCAGACTCTATTATTTATTCATGCAAAATACATAGAGTCAAAAATGTTTTTACAACTACAGATTTCTATTAAAAAGAAATTATAACTAAGACTCAGGAATGAAATTCCATTTCCTTGCATAAACACTATATACAATATATGCATAAACATAAATACAATGTGTAAATGGATAATTTTTAAATATTACCAAATCTAGAAGCTTAAAATTGAACTTGAAGGACATTTATTCCCATATTTCATAAAATATAAGACTCCATTCAACAATATCTCTGGCAAACAATCATATTATAATTTTCCAATCAAGCCCCTAAAAAGCTACTTCACATACACAATGAATTTTAGTCACATTCAAATGTGTCATCAACTAATTATTATGGCTTTCAAACATTGCATATTGAGGGATGGATGGTGGGCAAAAGAAGGGAGGGAAAAAAAGAACTGAGACTAAAACTCCTGTCTCACAGGCTCCCCTGCAGGTGCTCTGTAGCCAGACAAATTGATAATCTTGAATGATCAGGAAAGAATCCAAATTGTTCCATCCAGTCTGGCTATAAAAGGCAGTATCTTGGTTCAAGGATAACAACAATGGCATATTTGGGACATTCGTTCATCATCCTGGAGAATAATAAAAAAAAAAAAAAAAAGCTTTTCTTCTAGAAAATAGATTACCTAATATACATGTTTATTTAAATTTATAGGTAAATCTAAAATAATACCTAGAAAGTGGTCTCCATGATCAGGGCAGTGCAACATTAAAAAAAAAATTTCTCTTAGCTTGTCACTTTGGTACCATCTAAAGTTTTTCAGATGTGTCTGAGCAAAGCTCATCAACAATTCCATTTTATTGCTTAAGGTAGAGGAGGACCGATAAATTTTGCATATGCTGACCTATCAATTCAACCCAGTTATCTTGACATTATTTATGTGATATAATTTTAAATCCCAAACTGATTATGTCTCCTGTCTCTTCACTTCCATTTATATGCATGTAAAAATGTTATGAATCCAAGGAATTTTATGAAATGTATATTTTGTGTAGCTTATGTAAGGTAATGAAAGTACAATGTAATAAAATCTAAATTTGATATCAGTATATGCGAATTATTTTGGAAGAATACGTCTATTGTCTAAAATAACATAATTCACTCCAAAGTTTAAAAGTATGCTGTATTAGTCATAGTTTTGTGTGTACTTATTAATTCATCCTACAAATATTTACTGTGTATACAATGTATTCTATGCTCTGTTTTGGGTTCTGTTGATATAGACTTGAACAAAAGAGATGAAAAAATCTTACATTCTTGTGTTGGGAGAGACAGACAATAAGCAAATTAAAGTCAAAATATATTGTATGTTAGATGGTGAATAGTACTAAGTAGAGAAACAAAATAGGAAAATAGGATAGGGGCATGCAGAGGTGAAACTTTAAACAGAGTGTACAAAAAAGCATGAAAATGTGACATTCTACTGAAGACCTGGATAAGGTGAGAAAGCCAGCCCTGTGGGTCCCTGAGACAAGAGCATCCCGAGCAAAGGGAGAAGCAAATGTAAAAGTAAGAGCCCATCTGGAGTGTTCCAGGAAAACCGAGGGCCCAGTGGGGCTGGTGAAAAGGCAGACGTAAGGGCAGTCATGTCTCAGGGACTTTTAGGTCACAATGAGAGCATTTTCTTTTAATGTGAGAGAGATGGGAAGCCATTAGAGAATTTTGAATGGAGGAATGACGTGGTTTAACTCAGATTTGAACGAGATCTCTTGATCTAGCTGAAAAACGATGGCAGCTTGGATTGTATCAACAGCACTGGATGTGTTTAGAAGAGAAAATTCAAAATAATGTGCTGATACAGTGAATCTGAAATTTACAAGCATAAAATTTGACTCCAAGCTTGTTGGGTTTTTTGTGTTGTTTTTTGTGTTGTTGTGCTGAGTACGTTGGGTACTTTTTCTTCCATTCTTGAGATACTTTACTAAGAAGAATATGTTCCAGCTCCATCCATGTAAACATGAAAGAGGTAAAGTCTCCATCTTTCTTTAAGGCTGCATAATATTCCATGGTGTACATATACCACAATTTATTAATCCATTTGTGGATCGATGGGCACTTGGGCTTCTTCCATGACTTAGCAATAATAAATTGGGCTGCAATAAACATTCTGGTACAAATATCTTTGTTATGATGTGGTTTTTGGTCTTCTGGGTATATGTCCAGTAAAGGGATTACAGGATTGAATGGCAGACACGAACTATCAGAACCTCTGGGACACCAGAAAGGCAGTTCAAAGAGAGAAATTTATAGCACTGCAAGCCTTCCTCAAGAGAATGGAAAGAGGAAGTTAACAACTTAATGGGACATCTCAAGCAACTGGAAAAGGAAGAACATTCCAACCCCAAACCCAGTAGAAGAAAAGGATATAACCAAAATTAGAGCAGAATTAAATGAAATTGAAAACAAAAGAATTATACAACAGATCAATAAATCAAAAAGTTGGTTTTTTGAAAAGGTCAATAAAATAGATAAACCTTTAGCCAACCTAATCAGGAAAAAAAGAGTAAAATCTCTAATCTCATCAATCAGAAACAACAAAGACGAAATAACAGACTCCTCAGAAATAAAAAAAATCCTTAATGAATATTACAAGAAACTATATTCTCAGAAATATGAAAATCTGAAGGAAATTGACTGATACTTGACAGCACGTCACCTTCCAAGACTTAGCCAGAATCAAGTGGAAATGTTGAACAGGCCCATATCAAGTTTGGAAACAGCATCAACCATACAAAACCTCACTAAAAAGAAAAGCCCGGGACCAGATGGTTTCACATCAGAGTTCTACCAAACTTTTAAAGAAGAATTAGCACCTATATTATTCAACCTGTTCCAAAAGGTAGAAAAAGAAGGAAGACTACCCAACACGTTCTATGAAGCAAACATCACCCTGATCCCCAAACCAGGAAAAGACCCAACAAGAAAAGAAAATTATAGACCAATATCACTAATGAATATAGATGCAAAAATATTCAACAAGATCCTAACAAACAGAATCCAGAAACACATCAAACAAATTATACATCATGACCAAGTCGGTTTCATCCCAGGGTCTCAAGGCTTGTTCAATATACATAAATCTATAAATGTAATCCTGCACATAAACAAATTAAAAAACAAAGACCATATGATTCTCTCAATCAATGCAGAAAAAGCTTTCGATAATATCCAGCATCCCTTCATGATCAGAACACTTAAGAAAATCGGTATAGAAGGGACATTTCTTAAACTGATAGAGACCATCTACAGCAAACCCACAGCCAATATCATATTGAATGGAGTTAAATTGGAATCATTTCCACTCAGATCAGGAACCAGACAAGGCTGCCCATTGTCTCCCTTGCTCTTTAACATTGTAATGGAAGTTTTAGCCACCACAATTAGGGAAGAAAAGGCAATCAAGGGTATCCATATAGGGTCAGAAGAGATCAAACTTTCACTCTTCACAGATGATATGATAGTATATCTGGAAAACACTAGGGACTCTACTACAAAACTCTTAGAAGTGATCAAGGAATACAGCAGCATCTCAGGTTACAAAATCAACATTCATAAATCGGTAGCCTTTATATATACCAACAATAGTCAAGTTGAAAAAACAGTTAAGGACTCTATCCCATTCACAGTAGTGCCAAAGAAGATGAAATATTTGGGAATTTATCTAGCAATTTTTAAAAAGAGGAAAAGTTTGCTGCATTGATTGACTCTTCCTGTCACAGAAGATTTCTCTGTAGCGTGAAATCCTTTTTGATAGCAATTTTTGGTGGTGGTGTAGCTGGGACTACAAGTAGGTGCTAATTTTTCTATTTTTTGTGGAGATGGGGTCTCACTCTTGCTCAGGGTATCTGGAATTCCTGACCTTAATCACTCACATACTTCAACCTATGGAGCCAAGGCACCTGGACTAATATAATGTTTTAATGAAATAAAATTATTTTAGGGGTAAGAATCTGAACAATCTTATAGTATTGTCATGAAAATCAAACAATACTTTTGAAAGCAAGTGATGAAGAGTGTACTAATCTCTAGCTAATACTGCCTACAGTTATTATTAAGTCTTAGAGCGAAAAAAGAAATCTTAACTAGAAGAATTCTTTTTGCTGTGCCTGTATCTGAAAAGTCAAAGACCCTCACACACCAGGGAATGTAGAACAACTTAACATTACAGACTAAATTTGAAATCATATAATTTTTTTTTTGTGTGTGTGGTTTTTGGCCGGGGCAAGGTTTGAACCCACCACCTCCGGCATATGGGACTGGTGCCCTACTCCTTGAGCCACAGGCGCCACCCTAAAATTTTTGATTTATTACACTATTGTCATTATTAATGTAATTAGATATAACAACACAATTTTTTTGTTTAGAATTGCTAACACATGGCTAAAACTAAGTCCCTAAAAAAGTAATATTTTAGATATGAATGTGGACTATACTGGGAGGTAAGAGAGGACATTTATCCCACACGTAAGAGTATGTTTTTTTATTGTGAAGGAAAGATTAATAAAAAGAAATTACCAAATGTTTAATGAACTGGAAGCTGAGCTAAATTAGCACTCATTTTGCTAAGGAGGAAAAGTCATTTATAACTCAACATGAGCAATTACAATGAATCTCTTGTTTTTATCTCCTTTGGAATTAAATACACTCTATATGTTCTCAACATGTGGGGAATGATACTAATGTCAATAGTAGAGAATAATATGGAAATAGCTGAGAATAATTTTGCATAATGGGAAATGGTAGCATTCTAATATGATTTTGAAAGTTTAGATTTTCATCTTTATTATAAAAATCACCCAGACTGTTATGGCAGAAAGAGAACCATCTCTGGATAATTCTAGAGGAAAACAACAGTTTCTTAGCAAGTTAAGGCCTTCTATTTTCCTTCATAAGCTTAAAAAAGCTGGTGATTTTTATGAGAGGGAGGGAGGATATTTCAGTCAACATTTTAGGATAACAAAATAATACTTACATCTGTTCACATAAAATACATTTCAAGACTATGGCAATAAACTGAAAATTAAAAGGTGACTTAAAATAGTATATGTGTCTATTAATAAAAGTAAGAGATATTCATGGTAGAATGTGTATGATAACTATAGAAATCAGACAAAATCTAAACCGTCTATGGTCACAACATTCATGAGTAATATTTAAAATACAACATTTGATGTATTTACTTGAAGATATTTTCTGTTGGTATTATATCAACTAAAGTAGGATCATGTTGTAACAGCATCTTATATCCCATTATGCTAATTATGTTATATCACAAGAATTTTCCCTTATCATTTAATATTATTTGAAAGAAATCATATACATGAACAATAACATATTTAATAATTTATTTATCATTATATATTAAGATGTTTCTTTTTGGGTATTCTAAATGGGCTTGAAATAAATATATATATATATTTAATATTTTACTTAGAGTTAAGTGACTTTTTAATTTTACTCATTCAGTTAATGATATTTTAAATATAGATTATTATCCCATATTGCATCAGTGATGGGATGAATGGTTAAGTATTTGATTTATTTATTAAGCATAACTTCAAACATTTTTGCATGTATTAGAGACTTCATATAGAAAAGTAAACAAATTAGAGCAAGAATAATGTGAACTAAGAATAAAAACGGAATCATAGAAATATCAACACACAAAATACAAAATATACAATCCCATGCTATTCAGTTAATAGTGTAGGTCACAATGTTGTTTGGAGAATTTCAATTTTCATGCTAGAAAGGGAAACATACTACCCGTGAATCTCAATTCTTAGGATTAAAATAATGCTATTGTCAGGGGTCACTTAACTTTTTCTGGATACTATGACTTGAGAAAATTTTCTTTGTTGAATTTTCATGAAGACAAATCAGATGGACAGGATGGATTTCATCTCCGATGAGATGCCTGTAAGTGATTTTGACAGAGCAGTTTCTTGTAACATTTCTCCTTGTAGATCAAGGGCATAATGACAAGATCAAATAACTTAAAATACACAATAATAGGTGGAATGCGAGTTCCCTTTCTATTTGAAAGAGTCCATAAAATAATGATCACATGGCTGGATCAGAAATGCATGCCTATTATAACTTTTAAATTTAATTACATTTGGCTTTAACGAGCCACAGAATTAAAATATTTTGAAACCCTTTGTGATAGTGGACAGAAAATATTTTGACAGTTGGCTTAGAAGCTGTTGTTACAGTAGGGATTTAGGGTATATCATGTTGTTTCCAAGAGAGTGATTTTGTTTCTAAATTGCATATTTTACCTAACTCCAAACAGAATTTGAGTTGGCTTACAGTCAGAAGCAAGATATATGTAGGCCCACCAACACTAAGATAAACTAACACAAGTCACGAAATCATCTTATACAAGTTTGGGGACAGCTGCTTATATTGAAAAATCAGGCTGGGAAGAACTATTGTATTAAACTCCTTAGCAACCAAAGCAACACAAATCTAATTTCAGTTCACTGGAAAAAATACACATTTTGTTCTCATAGAATCCAACTGTAACCCCTAATTAAAAATTGGCATAAGACTTCAAGGTATGAATGATATCATTTTTCCTTCCATCAATATTTGGCAAAATAAATACAAAATATAACCAGAAGGAAAAAAAAAGTGCCATCTATAAACAAGTAAGAAAAGGGCACAATGTAATGGGAAATTTGCTCACAATCCTACCTTATATAAGCAGTATTGGAAAGTTGATTAAATCCTGACAATTCTTATTTAATATCACCAATTTGAACTTTGTTTTTAAATTTGGAATGAAGAAGCATGGTGAATGAACAACTGTAGATGACCCTACTGACTCCAGAGTTCTCCCTGAACCAAAAACACATAGACTCCAGAGTTCTCCCTGAACCAAAAACATGATCCAAAATGGTAAAGTGTGTATAATTATTCCCCTCCTATTACCATGCCACCTCAGCGGATCTAGAACTACTCTCTACTGAGAGCATTTGTACAAGAATAACAAAATTCTTAAGAAAGTCCTTTCTCACCAACAAAATTGCACTGATCTCTAGCCCATGCCTACTTTATAGGCAACATAAAAGTAAACTGAGCACAATACCTGAGCCGCGTTGTGACTCAAATAGTAACACTCATATAGCACAGTTAAAGGTAGAAAGAAAAGTCAAAGAGAATCAGCTACAATATGCTAGGAAAAATGAACTACATAGATCCAGTACAATTCAAAGGCATAATCTCACAGACATGCAAAAATACTAAATAATCCCTCCAAAAAAGAAATATACAAAAGACAGAACAGTTGGAACAACCAAAATAAAAAAAGAGGAAATACTCCTACCAGTGCTTTGCAGTATAGAAAAAAATTAATAAAAAAGAACTTAATAGGTAAAACCCCAAAGACAAGATGATAAAACAATGGGCTAAATTTGACTTTAAAATATGCAATTTAGGATAAATAATAAGATTACAGAGCTAAGGAAATAAATTGAAGGCCAAGTGGTGCTGTTACAGAAGAAATTAGAGTAACAAAGTTCAGAATAAATATATCTTAAAATACAGATAAAGTCATAGAAGAAATGACTTGAGATAATTTCAACAAATGCAGAGAAAGACTAAGCAATCAAAGGAATTTCAGGAGAAATAATAGACATTGAAGCAAGACAAAAAGGAAACAACAGAAAAAGAATTGAACGATAAAAGGGAGAACCCAAAAAATAAGCAGAAAAAGGATTTGAATGCATAATATTATTAACAAAATTTCCTGAACTGAAGAGATACACAAACTGACATGTGAGAAGAGGCCACCACATGTCAGAGAAAAACGGTTTGAAATGGCTGCTAAGGGTTGATGTATACCAGTTTGATGACCATCTTCAAAGCTAATGGAAAAGGGCACAATGTTAAATTGTTGGGCTATGGAGGCATTTCAATAGGCAGATAAGAAATAACTGCCTCCAAATTACCCTATGTATCAGATCTGGACTAGGATTTTCTAAGCCTGGAATGACATGGTGAGACTCATAGTGGTGATCTAATTTTCAAAGACAAAATCAGAGTGGAAAGGCATGGTAAATAATTGTGATAAGCCCTTTATATTTTCCTTCTATTTGAAAAAGTTGTACAGGTGTCCTGTTCCAGTTACTGGCCCTACATGTAATTTTCTTGTAATAAACAAATAGTAAACTAGAAAGAATATATGAAAAGACTATTTTCAGACACTGGATAAAAGGCAGTACAGCGCTGTCATACCCGCGAGAAGGGTGACCCGCGAGAACAGCTACCGTCTGTTGGAGTACTCTTGTTCAGAATTGTTGCATAAATTAACTAATACCACCAATGTAACGGTAAGTGCCCAATAAATTTTTATAATTTATCACTAGTCATTAGATATATCACAATGTTTTCATTATTTAAGGTTACTATACTTTAGATGAAGAAAATTCAGAATTTCACAAAACACAGAGTGCTTATCGCAGGCTATAAAATGGGAAGAAGTTGGTCAAAAATCCATGTAACAGCAATTACAGTAAATGGAATTTTTTTAACTAGACTTTTCATGAGATAGAATAAAACAGAAGTAGCAAAAAAATGTTGGCAATTGTTTATTGTGTTGCACAATTTAAGAGCCAGATAGTGATGGCATTTGCTTGGCAATGGAGCCTAACAGGAACAATTTATGCCTTATCTTGAAAATAAACTACATGATCTTGAACAAAACCCAGCAGCTGTGAATCACAACTTGCAACTAAGACATCAGAGTGAGGCATTGGTGGAAGCCCCATGCATGAGGACTCCTCAGAGACACTATTCCTCTTAATTAGCCCAAGGAACTGAAGGAGGGCTTGCATATTACTCTCAGGTGTTTGATAATGCTTCGTGGGCTCAAGCACCTAATCATAATGAAAACTTTTATCTTCTTGGTGAGATCATTATCCTTCACAAATGGGTTGCTCAAGAGCAGTAATTCAACATTTAATTGTGTTTTCTTTATTTCTCTTAGGGGATAAATCTATGAAAATATGAATTGCATTGTTGTTAAAGTTTTCAGTAGACCTCACTAGGAGAATGATGTTCCCAAATGGCATCTTTCCTGTTATTAGTCAACAGGATGAGCTTTGAGCCTTTGAGTGCAATGTTTATAGGATATGGTGCCATAAGGCGATACAGCATTAACTCTGTACTCTTCTGGGAGGCTTTAATTGCTTTGAAGTAGTTCCACTCTGTGAAGGCGATAGAGTGTATGCATGTGTGTGTATATGTACATTAGTGCTTTCTGTTGTGGTTAGTATGATTCTAGGACGATCAATCACAGTGCCAGGCTGAAAAATGGCTCCAATTCTTTACCCACATCCTGCCAGATAACTTTGTAGGACTATCCCAAAGTCCCATGACTGACCCCAGAGTCAGACACAGGTTTGAAAATCACTTATTTAATTCGGCTTACCCTCTCTCACTCTCTGTCATCCATGAGAAAGACATGTAAAGGCTAGTTTGCTGGAAGACAAGATAAGTGGAAAGGAGCTCAGGTATCTCAGCCAAGGCCATCCAAAACCATGCCAACTCTAGCCCACCCAGACATGTGGAAGAGCCTAGCAAAGATGGCAAGAGCCCTCCAGCTAACCTGAAGGTCCATGACCTAAATAAATGCCATTATCTTAAGTCACTGAGTGTTGGAGTGGTTTGATAGAGAATTTATAACAGCTAACCCCCATCAAACGCAATCTATATAAATTGAATGAAATGAGAAATACAAGTCAATTTATTGGAATCATTTTATGCTCTGAAATTAGATTTCTGCAAGCTAGCCTGTCTTGCCCAGGTGCTGGGCATAACTCAAGCACTCTGTAATGAATGCTTTGGCAGAATAAATACCTATTAGTTTTTTCCTTTTGCATATTTCCAGCTTGATTTCAAAACATTTCTTTTTATTAACATAAGAAAATCTTTTCAAATGGTGTTTAAAAGTAAGCTGGATTACATTTGGAAAGTACAAGGTAAATTTAAGTTGAACGATTTTTAACAGAAAAGCATCAAGACTGTAAAAAATAAGCCTAACACCAAAACAATTGTGTGTTCTGGCACATCTAAGAAAGATGCCTTTCTTACTCTGAACATAAAGTTAACTTTCCAGTCCCAAAAATGTTGAATAAATAATGAATATGCCTTAATTACTTATAGAAATTTTATAAATTTTATTTCACCAATTTTGGCGGTTTAATTAATGTATAAAATTGTACATATTTAATATGTACAATATGATGAGTTTGGACATATGCAAACACCCTTGGTGCAGTTATCACAATCAATGTAATAAAGTTATCCAACATAACCTGCAGTTTTTTTCTGTCCCTTTCTTTTTCTTTTTTTTTGGTGTGTGTGTGTGTGTGTGTGTAGTAAGAACATTTAGCGTGAGACTTAGCCTTCTAACAAATTTTGAATATTTGTTAGTAAGTACTAACTGTAGACATTATGTTGTACAGCAGATCCCTAGAACTTATTCACCTAGCATAATTGAAAACTTTGTACAGGTTGAACAAACAATTTCTTATTTCCTCCACTCCCCAGTCCTGTTGTATTCTTTGTGGTATTCTTTGTTTCTATGAGATTGACTATTACACATTTCTTATATAAGTTGAATCGGGCAGTATTTGTTTTTCTGTGACTGGCTTATTTAACTTAGCCTCAAGATTCATTCACATCACATATGACAGGATTTTCTTTTTTTAAAGGCTGAATAGTAGTCCATTATATTTATAAAGCACATATTTTTATCTAGTCATATGTTGATGGACACTTGGGTTGTTTCCATATCTTGGCTACCATGAATAATGCTGCAGTGAACATGATGGTGCAGATGTCTCTTCAAGACTTTGATTTCAATTCTTTTCATAATATATTCTGAAGTGAAATTGCTGAATAACATGGTAGTTCTATTTTTAATTTCTGAGGAGCTCCCATACTTTTTTCCATCTCTACTGTAATTTGGCAAAGGTCCTGAGAATACACAATGGAAAAAATGGGGCTTTTGGCTGTTTCACTAGGGATTAATAAAATGTCAGTGCCAGAAGGTTTCTTTGTTCATCTACTGTTTTCAGAGAAGAATCCTCCAGTGCCATACATAATGTATGTATTTTTTTTTCTTTTCCAGTTCGTTTTGGCCGGGGCTGGGTTTGAACCTGCCTCCTCCGGCATACTCCTTTGAGCCACAGGCGCCGCCCTTAATTTATTCTTTAGTGTCTATGTTCCCCATTAGACTGCAAGCCATAGCCATATCCCAGCTATAGAATCGGTGTCTAACATAGTACCTCATAGTTCACACTTACATTCATACAAAACATATAAAATAAGAAGTATTGTTGTTAAGAACGAATAAAGTAAAAAATATGAATAAAACTATCTTATAGAGTGGTCATGAGTGAAAATTCAAACAGAAAGGGATTCGTTTATCACCTCATTGTGTTAACTCTTCAATAAAGATCCTGTGGATATTCAGATATCTTGCTTTACTTCAAAAGCAAGTATAGGATATCTGAGAAGGACAAACATTAATAAATTAAACCAGACCACAAAAAAGCACATAAACCTGGAAATATGCCGAAGGCACTGAATGCTAATAAAAGGAGGGAGAAATCAGGTGTAGTTACTACTAGGGTATTGTATATTTGAAATTTCCTACTAAAATAGATCTTCTACATATAAATTAAATAATTACATAAAGTGATGATATATTAATTAGTTTGATAGAGCTAATAATTTCACAGTGTATGTATATATCAAAATATCACTTTGTACAGCTTAAATATATACATTTTTATTTGTCATTTGTGCCTCAAAGCAGGGAAAAAAGCTATGCAAAGAAGTATTATATTGTATTGAAATTATATTGTAGAAAACTAATAAATGATATGAAATAATCATTATGATGTACAATTGATTAATGAATAATTAATTGTGATTGAAATTTAAAAATAAAACTAGCATAAGCATATGACTTATAATTAGTGAATATATTTAAAATACAGGAAATACTGTAGATGCCTACACACTGAAGCTTTGACTGTTTTCTCTGAGTTGTAGGTAATAATTTTTAAACTTTTTATTCTTTGTATTTTATGTGTTTTCTAAAATAAATGTATTTCTTTCATAAAAAGAATATAAATATGCATATGTATAAATTTATGACAGCTTAATCTCCCTTAGGCATATTTCTAGAAGAAAAACTAATTATTAGAGGAGCTGAGAATTACTTGACTAAAATAATTTTTATCATGAGATTATTTATATTAATAATAGCCCAAATTTGGATATATACTTAATTTAGGAATCTCTTACATAAATAAGGTGTATTTATTTTATGGAATGAAAAGAATGGTGGCTGACAATGTCTCATAACTTTTAAAAATCCTAAAAATAGAATCAATAACAATAACAAATGATTATATATCAAATGTTCTTAATTTTATATAAGCAAGAGGGAGAAGTGTGTGTGTGTGTATGCACAGCAAATCTTTGAGAATGTGAAGAGATGTAAAAGTTACAGGCCTGGATGATTTACATCTTAGAATGATGAATGAGGACTCACCATATTCATTCAACAAATTGCCCATTATAATAATTATCAACCATGGGAGAGGTTGCTAAAGACTAAAGGATACTCATCACTGTTCATTTCCGAACTAAACAGAGGAGTCCAGCATACAGCCATTTGAGTACTAAGCTTTATTTTGATATACTTCTTTATAAATAAGGTTTCCATTATTCTTTATTGTCTTTTGAGGCATACTTATCATATTATCATATGCCTCAATGCTGAATATAATATTAATACATTAAATGATAGAATAGATACTGACAATTCTGAATATACCAGAGCAATGAGATGAAACTAATAGCATAAAATCTGGCAGCTAGAAATGCAAAGTGCTAGAATTAGGCTCAGAATACCATCAGCACGATCGCATGATTAGGAAAACGTGTTTTAACAGCAAGTTGTTCCCATTAAAAACTCAAATACTGTCCATGAGCTCACACCCAATTACAGTAAGGCTTTTCAAAATGAATACAATCTTGTGTTGAATTAATGGAAATGTACTGTCCACAATAAGAGACATCTCATCATTCTTTGAAATATCTAGAATAGCATGTTCTGCCCCAAGAACAATTTAGGCCACTGTGAACAAAAGACAGGGGTCAAGATGACAATGACTGGGAAACAATCATTATCAAGGAAGCTTGTAGGAAGCAGGTGTGTTGACCTGGAAACGAGACATTTAACGTGAGTAGTGACACAGTTGCTATTTTAAAATATTAGAAGCTTTGTCCTATGACAAAATGTTTACATATTCTATGCTGCCCAGAGAGCGGAAGCAGGAAATCGAAAGGAAAATGAAGGAACACTGACTTTCACTTTCACATGACACAGAACTGTCAGAACGAGTGCGGGGAGAGCAGGGCAATCCTGAACCTTTCCTCCGTATCCACAGTGTTTCATCAGGCCCTAAGCTGCCAGATGCAGCATCCACAACAAGATTGTTGATGAGCAAAGATTAAAGGGATTAAGCTTCTTCCATCTGGAAAACAACCATTAGGAGATGATATCGTCCATTTTAAGTTAACAAAGATGTGTACGCGAAATCTCAAAATAATGAGGACTCATCTGTGAACGACTGTTTAAAGTTAAAAAGTGGAAATGTTAACAGAAAGTGTTTGCTGAACATTGAGTGTGTGCCAGGAATAATTTTAAATGCTTTACCGAAATTGTCCCATTTACCCCACATAGAAATTCATTGTGCTAAAAATTACCTCCACTTTTCAGATGAGGCTATTAAAACTGGGGAATGTTAAAAACGAAAGTTATCCTGGGTGACAAACTTGATAAGTGGTGGAAGAGAATCTCAGTTCACTCTCAGGTTTGTGACTTCAGGCCTATGTTCTTTGTACTTCAACACTGTATCCTGTTGGCGTATGGGAGGGAGGCAGTATTAAGACTACAGCTCTGGCATAGGCAAAACAAGACTAGCATTTATGAAAGAGGATAATGAAATTTAGAAAACAAATCAGTGATTCATTTTCTTTAAGAAGTTTCTGCAGTTCAAGACAGTGACCTTGAGATTTTTACTTTTTTCATTTCCTCAAGAGCAGCACATGTAATTCTATTTATAAAGCACTTTACATTACCATACTTTTTATACTTAAACGTAGCATTTCTCAGAGAATCTGAAATCTCTGTTAACTAACACTTCTGCATATTTATAATGCCATAATAAGTCATGTTGTCCTGAAACTTCTGTCTGATCCTGAGTTGGCTTCCGGATAATCCAAATCAAGTATAAATTGGACTTATAACAGGATTATTATTAGGTACAATCTACTGTGCTCATAGTTCTTGAATATGTATGGTTTGACATATTTTCTTGTCATTGGAATACCTCATTAGTCAACTATACAAAATAACACAAAGCAGACCTAACAGATTCTTTACTTCAAGAGGTAGTAGAAGTAACAAATAGATAACAAAGGTGAAAAACATAAATCATTTTAAAAATGAAAAACAGTTTACAACTCCTCACCTAAAAAAATACCCACAATATGCTGTGGTGGCACACAGGCTATTTGCAATCTGTTCTTTGAAACTGAGGTGATGGTAAAGCAGGACTGACATACTCTTGGTGGAAGAATGAAGCCTTGATTGTATAGAACAGCATGGACCTGAGTAAACGGCTTATTCTTAGGCTCTAACTTGAAAGGTACTCCGATAATGGACGATCCAGCCAGGGGTGATTTGCTTACTATTAATAGACTTCAGGAGCAATGGGAAACACACACACACACACACACACACACACACACACACGCACATGCACACGCACACGCACACACACACATGGGGAGCTTCAGCTTCTAAAAAGCAATGCCCAAAGAAACAAAAACTACTTCTTAGAATTGTTGTAAATTAGTTATAAACGCACACAAGCTCATAACTGCTTCCTTCTGATATGAGATTTTCCTATGTTAGTGGCAGGATTGTTACAAAGAAAGTCTCAATTTTAATAAAGCCCACCAGTTGGAGAAAAACAAAACAAAACAAAAACCTTAACTATGAATAGGAAATGTCAAAGAGTATTATATGAAGAGTTTAAATACTTCGGTTGCTATTATTTTGCTCTTTATACTTAGAGAAATGCCTATTAATCCTGCTGTTCCATCTGCTGAAGATATAGTATTAATATAGACAGATGTTGAGTCTTCATCAATGGTTTTAAGCAGAAAGACACTCAGAAAAAAAAAGAAAATCATATTAAACCCTGATTTTTATAGAACTACGGGTGACAATAAAAATTTTGTTCTCCATCAATTACTTGAAGTTTGCCATCTTTGCCACTGGCAAGTATGCAAACATTTAAAAAGTATCTAATGAGAGCAAGTAACTGCACACCCGGTGCACACTGCTCAATTGTTCTCTGATGCGTCCTTAACGTGCTGACACCAGCTTTCCTTCTTCCTTGTCCCTCCAGGCCAGGAACCTCAATGGCTCCATCAATAGAAAGTGCATTGTGCTTATTCTAATTTAGGAAAGATGAACAAAGGCTACAATCTTGGAAGTAGTAAAAAGTACCTCTCCAGGGGCAAGAACATGGAATGGAAATATAAAATGAGAGGCTGACCCAAAACAAGCTTTGGATTGTTTCTTTCATACTGAACTATTATCAGTTATGAAACAAATTTTAAGGCAAAATATTTACAGATTTGAAATGTTTTTATTTATTTACCTGGCCTCATCCTGAACCTCTCTATCTGTGACACAGAGCATCTATCTCACTCTCTACATGAGTTCCTATACACACTCTATCTGTGTATACAATATGCACATTATATATTTCTATGCATGATGTAATCCCATATACATGTTGTTCATTCATTCATTGATTTTTTATTTATTTTTAAGTTTCATTATTTTTTCATCCATCCGTTTCAATGCATTGCATTGGTAGTAGTGTCCACATTCATTAAGCATATACTGTGTTCAAAACATCATGGGAAGGCCTTTGTATTCATGATTTAATCCTTTAACAACTTTGTAAAGTGAACCCTTTCCCCATTTTACATATGAGGAAACTAAGCCCAGGGAGGTCATGTGACTTGCCTAAATTCACCCAGATAAGCTAGTTAAGTGATGGATCAGTGACTTAAACCAGGTCTGCCTAGCTTCAGAGTTTTTCAGTATTATACTAAACTGCCAAGGTGTTAGGACCGTAAGCATTGAGAGAACATGCTTGCTTGCTAATTCCAGTGGAGGAATAGGAAGAAGGACTGGGGGACGGTGGCAGGGCTCGTGAACCTCACCTGTGGCAGAGGCTGTCAGAGACAGGAGAAGAGGGGAAGGCGATCAGGAAAGGCCTTAAAGTTATAATAAGGAATTTAGGTTTTATGTTGAAAATAATGGGAGAAAATGATTCATCTTCTATTAAGATTACTGTGTCAGGTTATAGGACATAGCAGAAGGCCAATATAGGAATAATCTAGAAAAGAATGATGAGAACAGGTCAATGACTCTGAGGGTAAGGAAAAAATAGGTTAAGATGACAGACAGGGAGCGATAAAGAATTCCTCCAAATTTTTTGCTTGGAGACACTTGGTAGTACATTTACCTGTGAGGGACTACAGGGCCACTGCAAATTTGGAGGACATGAAATGTCACCTAAGAAGCTTATGGCATAATACAGATGCTCTCCTGAGCAGTCAGGACTTGGAAATCTAGTTGGAACCACGGCCATGGTTCACATTAACAGTTTTAACAGCCTGTTAAAACTGTTAATGTGAAAACACCTGTTAATGTGAAACACCTGTTAATGTGAAAACACCTATTGATGAGCCATGGGATCCTTTTCAGATACTAACTCTGATGAGCTGGTTCAGTGGCTGCCTGGAGCACTGTGCCGTCTGAAGTACAGAGAACAGAGAAGTGAGAAAAGAATCCGGGGCTTAGGATAAGATGCAAAGTTGTGTCAGGAAGGAACACACAGGCCTCTGTTTGGAAACAGCGAAGAAATCAATCAGCTGGGAAAAACAAGTGTTTGGAAAGATGTTGAGTTGTATAAAATCAGCAAGGCTGAACATTACAGCACATTAGAGTGGTTAAGAAAGAGGGCCTTGGGTGGCACCTGTGGCTCAAAGGAGTAGGGCGCCAGTCCCATATACCGGAGGTGGTGGGTTCAAACCCAGCCCCTGCCAAAAACTGCAAAAAAAAAAAATAATAATAATAAAATGAAAAAATAAAAAAAATAATAAAAAAAAAAGAAAGGGGGCCTCAGAGTCCAACTGGCTGGGCTTGAATCTCTGTTTCCTATTTGCCATCTGCATGATCCCGAGTTAGCTACTGAATCTGCATCTCTAAGACTTTGCCAGGAAGACAAGCATAATTATAATACTTCAAAGAGCTCTGTGAGAAATGGATATCTGGATAAGTGTTTAACTGTGTGGGGAAAAATCAATAGTCATTCATTTTGTTAAAAATATTATATATATGTGTTACATATATATGCACAGATATATATGAACACATACAGAGGATGCCAGAAAATGTATACACATTTTAAGAAAGAAAAATAACTGTTTGAATTTGCAATACTCAGGTCATCTTTGACTTCTGCAATTATAAGAGGCGCTCAGCGTGACTTGTATTCATTTGCTACTGGTATATATTATTACATTTTTAATACAGTTTTTTCTTTCTTAAAATGTGTATGCATTTTGGCACTCTTTTGTGTACACATATTTATTTAATATATACATATTTATTTTATACAGAGAAAGAGAGAAGTCATATATAAATGAGGATCTTAAGGACTATACAGAAATTTAATATACATTCTGGAAAAGGAGCCTTTAAAACCGTTAATGTGAAAACACCCATCTTTATTTTTTTATTTATTTATTATTTTTTTTTTTTGGCCAGGGCTGGGTTTGAACCCACCACCTCCAGCATATGGGACTGGTGCCCCACTCCTTGAGCCACAGGCACCACCCGAAAACACCTATCTTTAAAAAGGACATTTCCCCTCATACCAACTCACACAGAGTAATGGCTATAAATTAGGGATTATTCAATCAATTTAATTTTCTTTAGACAATAAATTTGAAGCTCAGAGATGTGCAGTAATATAAGCAAGATCATAGCAAATCAAGCCAGAGTCAAAACTCAGCAACATTTCCTAATCCCTGGTAAGATGAATCTTTTACGACACAAGTCTAGATAATAAGCTGTTTAAAGAGAAACCGATCAGTTGAGTAAAAATGTATAAGCTACTTGACCCTCATTTTTATCATTTGTCTATCAAAAATAACTTGTGTCTAGTTGTTCTTAGAAGGTAAAATCTCTAACGTAGAGATTTTTACTTTTCCTAACACTTAGCACAGTGCTAATGTATGCAGTGGGCAACTTAAAATGCAGCAATCAGCATTGTGTTTATCTGACTGACAGAGAGTTAGGAGGTATTTGCCCTCCGGTGAAAATCACACACTGGTAAAATTCAATCTTTTGTCCTCCATCTCTGGAGAGTTTTATTTCTTACGAGGCACTTTTTCTTTTTTTTTTTTATTTATTTTTTTATTTTTATTTTTTGTAGAGACAGAGTCTCACTTTATGGCCCTTGGTAGAGTGCCGTGGCCTCACACCGCTCACAGCAACCTCCAACTCCTGGGCTTAAGCGATTCTCTTGCCTCAGCCTCCCGAGTAGCTGGGACTACAGGCGCCCGCCACAACGCCCGGCTATTTTTTGGTTGCAGTTTGGCAGGGGCAGGGTTTGAACCCGCCACCCTCGGCATATTGGGCCAGCGCCTTATCGACTGAGCCACAGGCGCCGCCCACGAGGCACTTTTTCAAGTCATTTTTGTGTATGGGTTGAAAAGATAGAAAGAAGATGATAGAGGGCAAGATATAAACACAAGTAAGTGAATTACCGGCACTGGTTCTCTCATGCCACGGCCAACCTTCCTTTCCCCTTTCCTACTGAGACATTTCTATAATTCGTAGTAAAATCAGTTTAAAAGGTAGGGGGCAGCGCCTGTGGCTCAAGGACCCATCTCTGGATGGTGGGTTCAAACCTGGCCCCGCCCCAAACTGCAAAAAATTAAAATAAAAAAGTCTACGGAAGGCAGAATATAAATTTTAGCATAGCAAGGTTAAAAATCTAGACTATACTTATCCAGTGATTTAACTATGTATAATCAACTGCCATGGACTCAGAAGATAATTTCACTTTCCCCCGGATATACAAGAATACATAGAATAAAAAAATATTGCTTTGAAAAATGCTGTTTCAGAACTCACTATTAAATGGATTTTTAGTCTATGTCTCTCCACATTTCATATGTCACCAGTGGGACTTGCTTTTTGTTTATTTTATGCCCATTAGATTTATGTAGTTTTTTATAGGCTAGAAAATTCAAGGATGTGGGCACTTGAATATTGATTGGGCAGTTTAAAGGCATAACACTATATACTTCTTCTCTTGATCAATAAAAAATTTGGAGCATAAGAATAGGCAGGAAAATGTAACCTGGAATCTGGGATAATCATTTCCAAGAAATTCTAACAGATACTTGTAAGGAATGACCTCTTAACACTTAGTATTAAGATGCTTCACGAAATTTCAAAAAGAAAATGAGATATTATGAGATAATTCAGACTGAATAGTAATGCATAAATACAAAGCATGTAAATGGTCTTTAAAGGCATGCTTAAATAATGAAACATTTGCATTTATGGGAAGGAGAGGTTAGCTTGATGCCAGTAAAATTGCTATGATTATATAGCACTTATTTGGTACTTTCCATTTTAAAAGTGTACTACTGTGAGTGAATTAAGTAAAAGTGTTCCAACACTTTATATGAATTATTCTCACCCACAGATTATGCAGCAAGAGAAAGAACATGAGAAAGTTACAGAAAATGCTAGTGGTTTAAGTTCCATTTCAGAGCTAAGAAAAAGAAAGTTTGTAAATTTAAAGAACGAATGTTGATTTTAGAGAACTATGGAATAGGGGCCAGGAGAAGCAAAAACAGATCTTTTCAGTTGGATTACAAATAATGACATAAGAACCCATCTGCTTATGTTTTATGGTGAAGAATGTCATGATTATTTGATGAGTAGGAGGGAAAGTTTGGTGGGATGAAAGATGGAATGAAACCAGGGAAGCTGGCTGCCTCAAGTTCAACAAGAAAATGTCAAATTAAATGTGTGTTCTCTTCCTGAAAAATACCCACCCTCGTTATGCGCCCATGTGTCAATGACTGATGCAAATGAAAATACAAATGTGTCGCCTACTGATGTCAGCCTAGTGAGGGTCAGTCCTTACTAATACACACAATTTCTTAGCCTTACAAAGAATGGGTAGAGTTTAAATGTCTGTAAACACAATCTTCCTTTCCTTTTTATAATATCCCAATTTAATCACTAAACTACTAGAATTCAAAGAGTTGTGGCTTTGGATTGAAAGTAGTTTGAATTCTGGCTACCAAAAACTAGATTACTGCTATTTCCCTAAGGCAAACACATCTGTGATTTGAGCTAATCAGGTCCTGCATGTCACTGCTGTTTCACACAAACGGGGCTACAACAGCATGTCTTTGCAATGAAAACTATAATCCTTTTTATTTTTTTTTAATTTTTAAATTGTTAATATAAGGGTACATACAATTAGGTCACATTGTTCGCATTTGTTAGGAAAAATCCAGATTGTATTTGAGTCCTTCACCAAGAGAAATTATATTATTTTTGGTAAAGCCCATCCTAATAGATAAAAAATTTGCATGCCAATTGGTAATTTTCCAGCTGAATAACTGTTTTAGTCAATGGGCACGAGGGTACACATTGATATATTGTCCATTCACATATAAACTTTGAGGTGCTGTGTTAATTCTACATTTTCATTTTGTAAGACTAAGAATAATGTTTTTAGATAAAAGTGGGAGAAGTCTGAAATTTTGTTTTAGTGGCTCAAATCTGAAATTTACCATTATCAAAAAGTAATTGTTATTTTACTGACTACTAATGTTAACACTGAAACACCAGCATCATAAAACATTTTACACAGAAAGTATTTAAAGTAGATCATTCAGTAAGCTAATGGACTTGTTTTTAAATTAATAAGAAGTAATTGGGGAAAGTAACAGTGATAACAAATGCAAAACATCAAAGAAAAAACTTTATAGCATTTAATCTGAACATTTTATATTATATAAACTTTGATTTTGAAATACTTTAAAGTTTTTAGTTTCAAGTTTATTCATAATTATCAGCACATATATTCACGTTAATTAATTATTGTCCATCTTATGCATATATTTGTTCCAATTATATTGAAAACCACACAATAACAATATTGAGTATTGAGTAGCAACTCTGTCATCAAATACTGAAATAGCAAGTTATTTCAACTTTATGAAGAAAAAAAAAAACGCTGAAGCTAATTTGACCTGAACTCTTTGGTCATTTCCTCATAAACATGCAAAAAAATAGTCCTATAAATGCCAATAAAATAATATCTCATTGTTCTTCATGCAAATAAGTGATGCATAAAAATGCATGTCATTAGTGGTAGTGAAAACCATTTGAGAAATCATTATTGCATTTTAATGAATGAGTAAAATGCAAGGGATTGTCAACCATACTAAAGGAATAATTATCTGAGAAAAATTAATTCTGGCATTTGGCAATTACTAGTTGAAAAATTATAAATTTCACTGAAAGGATACTTTGCCTAAATGTTTTATGCTATCCCAAACTCCATGGCCTTAAATTACATTGTGTGTAGAAAATATTTTATTATACAATCATAGGCTAAATGCACAATTCAAGAAAATATTTTAAAAGACTTAAAAGAATCCTCATCTAGTTATAATAGCACTGATAATAAATACTATATTTTATACAGAGGTTAAATATTCACTATTATGACAAGATTAGTTGGACAATTTTTTTTCAATTTCTTTTTTATTTTTTCTTTTAGTTGGAGCTTAGGTACAGAGCAAAGGTTATTTCTTATATCTCATGATACATCATAATTATTGTCCTATACAAAGCTATTACTGGATTTAAAATTTTATTTAGTAGTTTTTTTTTATTTCAGAATATTATGGAAAAACAAACGTTTTGGTTACATGGATTGCTTTTGTGGGGCTTGAGTCAAAGTTGTAAGTGTGTTCATCACCCAGACTAATAAAATGTGGTATACATACACCACATTTTATTAATCCTTTCATGAATTGAGGGGCACTCCAGTTGATTTCACATCTTTGTGACCATGAGTTGTGCTTCAATAAACTTTCAAAGTGCATGTGTCTCTGATAAAATGTTTTTTCCCCCCTTTGGGTAAATACCCAGTAGTGGGATTGCTAAATCAAATGGTGGGTCTACATTTATTTTTTTGAGGAATTTTCATACAATTTTTCATAGAGGTTGTGTTTGCCAACCCACTAACAGTTTATAAGTGTTCCTTTCTCTCTGCATCCATGCAAACATCTGTTCTTTTAGGGCTTTTTGATAAAAACCATTCTCATTGGGGTTAGGTGATAGCTCATTGTGGTTTCGATTTGCATTTCTTTGATGATTAGTGACAGTAAGCATTTTTTTCACGTTTATTGTCCACTAGTCTATTTTCTCTCTTTCTTTCTTTTTTCTTTTTCTTTCTTTCTTTTTTTTTTTGCAGTTTTTGGCCAGGGCTGGGTTTGAATCTGCCACCTCTGGCATATAGGGCTGGCGCCCTACTTCTTTGAGCCACAGGCGCTGCCCCATTAGTCTATTTTCTTTTGAAAAGCTTCTGTTCATGTCTTTGCCCACTTTTAATGCGATTGTTTTAGTTTCTTCTTGCTGATTTGCTTGAATTCTTCATAGATTCTGGTTATTAGCCTTTTATTAGATGTATAGCATGTGAATATTTTCTGCAGGTTGTCCATTTGCTATGCTGATTGTTTCTTTGGCTGTACACAGACTTTAATTTAATCAAGTTCCATGAATCATTGAGGGGAAATTACAGATGATGTTAAAAAAAAAAATAGAAAGACATATGCTCATGGATTGGCAGAATCAACATTGTTAAAATGTCCCTGCTACACAAAGTGATTTATAGATTTAACAATCTCCATCAAAATAACATTGTTATTCACAGATCTAGAAAAAATGATTCTATGCTTGGTTCAGGAAAAAGAAAAAGTGCCCAAATAGTCAAAGCAACCTTTAACGAGGAGAACAAATCTGGAGGTATAATTTTACCAGACTTTAAACTATCTTACTGGGCTATAGTAACCAAAATAGCATGGCATTGGCACAAAAATAAAGACACAGGCCAATGGAACAGAACAGAAAACCCAGATGTAAAATTATTTACATATTGCTGTCTGATCTTTGACAAACCAGACATAAATATACATTGAAGAAAGGAATGCTATTTAATAAATGGTACAGGGAAAATTGTATAGGCACATGCAGAAGATTGAAATAGAATACATATCTCTGACCACCCACTAACAATAATTCAATATGGATTATAAACTTAAGTCTAAGACATGAAACCATAAGAATTTTAGAAGAAAATATTGGAAAAACTCTTCTAGATGCTAGCCAAGGGCAATCAGAACAAAATGAAATAAATAAATAATTTTTAGAGTAAGAAGTTTTAAGAATATATCTTAAGAAACATGAACTAAAACTTTGATGATCTTCAAGGTAAAAATAAATAACTAAAATAAAGCTTTGATGATGAGTATATTAATTTTCTTGAGTAGTAAACACTTCACTGTGTATATGTCTACCAAGATAAGTATATCAAACCACCATGTCATATACCTTAAATACATACAATAAAACTTTTTTTTAAGCTGACTTTTTTTTCTCTAGCTAGTGGCTAGTCAACAGCACTTCCAGTTTACTCACCACAGAATTTATAAAATCAGATTTTATATTTCTAAATATAGTAGAATTCTGTAAGTGGACCACCCAAGAGGGTGTAAAAAATTAGTCGACATATGGAGGTGGTCCACATAAAGAACTGGACCTACTGTACTGACACGTACATGTGGTGCATGTCTGGTCTATGAAAATGAAATCAACTTAAGGAGGTGGTCAATTGGGAGGTGTTCAACTATAGAGGTCCTACTGTATATGCTTAAAAATTTACTTTTTCTCTATGTTGGCATATACACTTATGTACAGTATCAATGCTTGGCAGAACTGCTGGTGCCTTAAAAAGAATCAAGGCAGTAGCAACAAAATGTACCCAACTCAGTAGTCATTGTGTTCTTCACTGCCACACACTTGGGGGGAAAGCCACTTTCTCTTAATGATGTCTTGACAAAGTAGTAAGATATATTAATTTTTCTAATTTTTAACCTATGAGTAAACATTCTTTAATAATTTTTGCAATAAATAAAAAGTAAGCATAAAGCATTTCTGCTGCATGTTATAAAGGACAATGGTCTTATCAAGTAAAGACTTGTGTGATTCACTCAAGAGTTAAATTAGCTCTTTTTGTCATAGAACATAATTTTTGCTATAAAGGTGTTTTTTAAGACATCAAGCAACAAACTATGGCTATTCAGAATTGGGTATGTAAAAAAAAATTTTGACAAAGGATAAAGTTCAAGGACTCACACTTCTGGATTTCAAAACTTACAACAAATTATAGTAATTCCTCGGCAGTATGACTGAGGGATAGACATACAGGTCAATGAAATAAAACTTAGAAAACTGAGATAAACCCTTACGTTCATGGTCATTTGGCTTTTGACAACGGTGCCAAGATAATTCCATTAAAAAAGAAGTCTTATCAACAAACAGTGGTAGGAAAACTAGGTATCCAGATGCTCCTCTTGCCCCCTCATTAAAAAAGAAATGTGGAATCCTACCACACATTATTTACAAAACTTAACTTGAAATGGCTTGTATATCTAAGTATGAAAGCTAAAATTATAATACACTTAAAATAAAATATAGCAATAAATCTTTTTCACTCATGTGACCGTGAGTTAACAAATAATTTCTTAGATATAATACCAAAGCACAACCGACAAAAGAAAGAAATAGATAAATGAGGTTTCCTTAAAAGTAAAAGCTTTTGTGCTCCAGAGGATACCATCATAAAGTGAAAAGATAACCCAGAGAATGGGAGAAAATATTTGAAAATTATTTTATCAGATAAGGGTCTAATACAGAGACTACATAATGTACTTAAAACTAAATGATAAAAAGACAAATATCCAATTAAAATTAGGCAAAGATTTTGATCTCAAAAGAAGGCATACAAATAGCTAATTATACAGTGTGTCCATAAAGTTTGTGTACAATTTAAAAAATTTGTGCAATTTAAAAAATGTGTACATAACTTTTCATAGCAACATTACTGATAATAGCTAAAGGTGAAACTATCACATGTCCATCAACTTACGAATAAATAAGCAGAATATGATGTATCTACGCAAGGGAATAGTCTTTGGCTATAATAAAGAATGAAGTACTTGTACATGCTACAACATGAATCAATCTTGAAAACAGCGTACGTGAAAGAAGACATAAATGAAAGACTACACATTGTATGATTCCAGTTACTATGATGTCCAGAATAGCAAATCCAAAGAGATTAAAAAGTAGTTTTCTAGGATTTAGGAGTTGGACTAAAATGGGCAGTCACTGCTAATGGGTATGAGGTTTCTTTTGGGGGTGATGAAAATGTCCTAAAATTGAGCTGGGTACTGTGGTTCACATATGTAATCCTAGCACTTTGGGAGACTGAGGCAGGTGGATCACTTGAGGTCAGTAGTTTGAGACCAGCCTGAGCAGGAGTAAGACCCTATCTCTACTAGAAATAGAAAAACTAGCCAGGCAATGTAGCAGGTGCCTGTAGTTCCAGATACTTGGGAGGCTGAGGCAAGAGGATCACTTGAGCCCAAGAGTTAAGGTTGTTGTGAAAAGCCATGGCACTCTACCCAGGGTGGCAGAGTGAGGCTCTGTCAAAAAAAAAAAAGCCCTAAAATTGTTGTAGTGATAGCACAATTCTATAAATATACTGAAAACCATTGAATTATAAAAGTCTGATTGACAAATTTTATGGTGCATGAACCATATCTCAATAAAACTCTGTAAGTCTGTGGCCATAACACTCAGAACACACCTGATATCATCAATAAAGCTATTTTAAAAAAAGAAGTAGGCATTTGGCATACTTTTTCTTAAAAATAAATGAAGTCAGTCTGTCACTTCAAGAAAAACAACTAACAGTATCTGTTGCCAGTGCTATAATTAAAACTTTTAAGCAAAAATTAAAATCTTAGAAAATGTACTCCTGCCACCAGGTGCTTAGCAGATTATCAGTATTAAATTTTTCAAATGAGACTTGTGGGTATATTAACAATTGTGGGCCCAGCTACTTGGGAGGCTGAGGCAAGAGAATCACTTAAGCCCAGGAGTTGGAGGTTGCTGTGAGCTGTGTGAGGCCACGGCACTCTACCGAGGGCCATAAAGTGAGACTCTGTCTCTACAAAAAAAAAAAAAAAAAAAACAATTGTGGGGGGTTTTGTATTTACGAGATGTATCAGCACTTAGAAAATATGCACCACCCAGTGATACACTATTTTTTGAATGACAATGAGCGAGGTTACGAAGTCATGCATAGGTAAAAAATCCATTGCAAAAGAACCTGGCAAATGTTAAAGTAACAGAGTATGAAAAGTTTGTCGATAGAGTATTAAAATGTTATTAAAAGATATGGTTTCAAATCCACATTGCAATTAACCTTCAAGAAACTACTCCTTACTGAATTTAAAGGAGGAATTATCTGAAAAGGCAATTCATGTACTTCTTTTTTCAATTCCTTGTCTACCTGAGCCAGATTTCCTTTTAATACTTGAGCCAAAACAGCATATCATAATGGGGTGACTGCAGCCCAAGTACGAAAATCTAATTGTCTTCTATTAAGCCACACATTAAAGAGATTAAAAAGTAAAACAATATAACCCACAACTCTTCTTACTAACATTATTTTTCTTATTGAAAGTATAGTTATTTTTTTCTAAAATTTATGCTATGCTATGTTAATAAGTAATGGATTTAATAATATTATTTTTAAATGAAATAATTAATCATAATTTTCTGTTTATGTTCTAATATTATAAATATTGATAGCTATAATATACCTAAATAAAATCTCTTTGAGTTATTCAGCATTTTTCTTAAGAAGGTAAAATGACTTAGAAAGTAGGAAGTTTGAGAACCACTGTTCTATCCCTCTACTCTCTGGAGGAAGGAACTGCCGGCTTTGCTCTGAAGAACTTAGTAAAGAAGACAGTGCGTGTGTTGGATAAACACATCCAAGACTGAGATATCTGGAAGTTGAAGTTTTTTTTTAAGATTTTAAAATTCAGTTTTTTTAAAAGAAATGATAATGAATAAAAATAACAAAAATTTTCTTGGTTGTTGCAGACAGCTGAAAGCGTGACCATAAAAACCCAGCCAATTAAAAAAAAAAAATAAAGGAAAAAAGGAAAAGGCATAGTTACAGAGATATTTCAAAAAGGGGTTTTTGGTATGTTGGCAAAAATACCAACTGCTTAGATGTGCAGAAAGGGATGAATCCCAGTATCTTTTGTACCATTAACAAATACCTTGTAAAGGAAATAGAATTTTACAGTCATGAATTTCAATCTGAAAATGATTTAATTGAAAATGAGACAATCATTTGAAAACGCAGCTTCAACATGAAAATATGTGCATACTAACACATTAGTCTGGTGTTTGACTGGACAGTCAGGTGCTGTGCTGGGGGCAGCAAGAGGGGCATCACACATCTCTTGAAGTTTAAGAGCTTTCCCCTCAATATCTGGATTTCTCATGGAGAATTTGTCAATCAATTGTTCCTGAATTGGCAAATTTTGAGGGAAAGGATGGTTGAGGGCTTCCTACTTCAAAGTCTTGTTGACTTAAGTCCTTCCTTCCACTAGTCAAGTATTGCACCTTGTATATACTTGCCATGAAGATACAAAGAGAACATGGGTTATCTACTCTACTCCTTGGGTAATTTTGCTGATGGTAAGATTTTCTCAAATGGTAAATAAATGAGCAAAACAAAATATCAAAATGTAATATTCTTTTAACTTGTAAGGTAATTGAATTTCTATATATTTCAGTGCACAAGGGCTGTCTGGAAAGTATCTAGCCATGTAATATAAAAAATAGAGACCTATTCATAGTATGCAAACATCTTTTAACATTCTGAAGGTTTTCTATTTGTTTGGTTGTTGTCTCCTTAGCTGTACAGAAGCTATTCACTTTAACTAAGTCCCATTTGTTTATTTTTGTTGTGGTTGCAATTGCCACAGAAGTCTTTTTTTTTTTTTAGAATATAAAAGTCTAAGTTTATTTTATGTTAGAGAAAGGGAAGAGAATGAGAGGGAGAGATGAGAAAGAGAGAAGAAAGCAGAGAGCCAGCAGTCTTCATAAAATCTTTCCCCATGCCAGTATCTTCCAAGTATTTTCCCCACACTTTCTTCAAGGAATTTTATTGTTTCATGCCTTATCCATCTTGAATCAATTTTTGTAAGTGGAGAAAGGAGCAGGTCCAGTTTCAGTCTTGTACATGTGGTTATCTAGTTCTCCCAACACCATTTATTGAATAGGGATTCTTTTCCCCAGTGAATGTTCTTGTTTGATTTATCAAAGATCAGGTGGCTGTAACATGTGAGTTTCATTTCATGGTTTTCTATTTGGTTCCAAATGTCAATGTCTCTATTTTTGTGCCAATATCATGTTGTTTTGACCACTATGGCCTAGTATAGCCTAAAGTTTGGTAAGGTGATACCACTGGCTTTGTTTTTATTTCTAAGAATTGCCTTGACTATATAGGATTTTTCTGGTTCCATACAAAATGAAGAATTATTTTTTCCAAATCTTGAAAGTATTATCAAGGTATTTTAATGGCATTGCATTGAGTCTGTAGATTGTTTTGGGAAGTATAGACATTTTAACAATGTTGATTCTTCCCAGCCATGAGCATGGTATATTTTTCTATTTGTTAATATCTTCTGTTACTGCTTTTCTTAGGGTTTTGTAATTTTCTTTGTAGAGATCTTTCACCTCTTTTGTTAGGTATATGCCCCAGTATTACTTTCTTTTTTTCTTTTTTTTTTTTTTAGCTACTGTGAAGGGAATTGTGTCATTGATTAACTTCTCAACCTGGCTATTTTTGGCATATACAAAAGCTTGTTAATTAGGATATTCAGATAACTCAAATTAATCAACAAAAAAACAATCTCATATATCACTGGGCAGGAAACATGAACAGAACATTCTCTAAAGAAGACAGAGAAACGGCTAACAAACATTTGAAAAAAATGCTCATCATCCCTAATCATCAGAGAAATGCAAATCAAAACTGCACTGAGATAGCACTTGACCCCCGTGAGAATAGCACATATCACAAAGTCTCAAAGCTACAGATGCTGGTGTGGATGTGAAGACAAGGGAACACTTTCACACTGGTGGTGGGACTGCAAACTAATACAACCTTTTTGGAAGGAAATATGGAGAATTCTCGAACTCAAATTAGATCTCCCAATTTGATCCTGCAATCCCATTACTAAGCATCTACCTAGAAGGCAAAAAAAAAAAAAACTTTTATCATAAGGACATTTGCACTAAACTATTTATCACAAGTCAATTTACAATCACAAAAATGTAGAAACAACCAAAACGCCCACCAACCCAGAAATGGATGAACAAGCTGTGGTGTATGTATACCATATTAGCCACTGAAAAAGATGAAGACTTTACATCTTTGGTATTAACCTAGACTGAGGTGGAACACATTCTTCTTAGTAAAGCATCACAAGAATGTAGAAGCAAGAATCCAATGTACTTAATTCTAATATGAAGGCAGTAAATGATCTAAAACAAAGTTAGGGTTAGGGGAATGAGGGAACAGGGAGAAGGTATCACGGTGTATGGCACACCTCTTGGGGCCGGACACAATTATAAGAGAGATTTACCTAACAACCACAATTAGTGTAACCCAATTCTTTTGCACTCTCAATGAATCCCAATGAATTTATTATAACAATAAATAAAATAAAACAAAAATAAAGTTTCAGTCTTCCAAAAAAAAAAAAATAGGGACCTACATGACTGATTACTTTTGTGGATACCAATCATATATTAAAATTTTGCAAAAAGTAATGTTTTATATGTAAAACAGAGTTTGTGTGAGCTATATATTGCTGCATAACAAATTATTCCAAAACACAGAGGTTCAAAAGAACAAACTTTTTTTGAAAAATTATTCATAGTTTCTGTATTTTAATAATCTAGGAATTGCTTAGTTGGGTACCTCTAGCTCAGGGTTCCTCAAAAGGCTACCATCAAGGTGTCAGGCAGAGCTGACTACAGTCATCACAAGGATGGACTGGGAGAAGATCCACTTCCAGGCTCAGTCATGCAGCTCTTAAACTGGTCTCAGATCCCCTCTGGCTATTGGTTGCAGACATCAGGTCCTCCTAACACGGGCTTTTGTAAAGCGCAGGTCCTTTTTTGTGTCCTTCAGAATAAGAACCTTGAGGGTCAGAGAGGTCACTGCTTTTTTTATAATCTAATTTTGGAAATCACATCATATAATGTTAGCCATGTTCTATTTATCACAATCAAGTCACTAAAACTATCCCATATTTAGGGAATAGGAGATTATGCAAAGATATAAACACTAGAAGACAGGATCCTTGGGAGTTCAACATTCTAGGCTCAGATAATTACAAACATTAACATCATGAAAGACAAAGAAAGGCTCAAGTACAGTTCCAGATTAGTCGAACAAGAGTCAGAGGAACAATATATAATAATCGATTTGGGCTTAGGTCTTGCACTGAATGAAAAAAAAAAAAAACCACCATAAAGAGTATAATTGGTTCAATTGACAAAATTGGAATGTGGATTATAGATTAGACAAATGTATTTTATTAATGTCAAATTTTATGAGGTGAATAACTATACTGTGTTTATATTAAGGGAATGTCCTTTTCTCAGGAAATATACCCTGAAGTATTTAGTAATAAAAAGACATGACTTCCTTTTTTTCAAATGGTTCAGGAACAACACACACACATATATTTATGTGGATGTGTATTATAGAGAGAGCACATATGATAAGACAACTGGAGCAAAGTGTTAACAATTGATTGGTTAACCTGGATAAACTGTAAGTGGTAGTTCTTTGTACAAACACTGCAACTTTTCAGTAAAGAAAAATAGATTTAAAAAATAGTGCAGTCAACGTGGTGGGGTTACAAAGAGTCCAGTTAAAGAAGCGACTATTTGTAAATATTATACAGTATTTATTTTAATACAAATTACACAGGGAAGGTAGTTAATTATAGAGTTGTCTACCATGTACCAGGTACTAGCTAAAGTGCTTTATTCACTTTATCTTGCTAAATTAATATCAAAACATATTTCTGTGAGGTGAAAATTTTTAAGCAGCTTAATTCATAAATGAGAAAACTTTGACTCAGTGAAATTAACTAACATTTGGGAGGTGTGTAGTTTTAGGTGGCCTGGCACAGATCCAAACACAGAACATTATTGACACATTTGATAAATAGAAGACTGGGATTCAACCCCCAATTTTTTATATCGTTTGAAAGTATATCAGTTACTATCACTAGGTAAAAGTAAGTCAGCAGCTGGTTCAAATAATTTTTTTCAGGTGAAAATAATGAAATGTTTTAAATGTTTTTAAACCAAACATCAATTTACCAAATTTAAAGATTATCACCAAGATTGTACTAGAATTTTATATATTATATATATATATATATGTATATTAACAAAATCTAGAGAATTCACAGTTTAGAAAGCATATGATTTCAGCCATCATGGAAAAATCAAAATGTGAGAATTCTCTCAAATGCTGAAAGGGGCAGCTTCTGTTTAAATTCGTGCTCTTCTATTTTAACCTACATATTTTTACAATTCCATCCAAGCTAAGGACATAAGAAAATAAGCCCTTCAACTGTGGTGCTGCAAACAGTGGATTTTGGCATGGGAACACAATAATGGCAGGGAACTGGGAAGCCACATGATTTCCCTGCACGTGGGGCAGCCTGGACCAAGGAAGGAATAGCTTTCTGCTGACCTGCTGACCTGCCCTGGGGCTGGGTTTCAAGTCCTCCTTCTTGACATTCTATCTCAAACTCCACTTTTTGGTAAAAAAGAGAGAGATGAATGTAGATTAAGAGCACCTTCTGTGACAGAGAGCAAGCTTCTTTCATAAGTCTTGGAGGATAAGATACTAGTTTTTCCTCCAATGAAGGAATATGGTCTTTCATTTGTGCATCAAAAGTAGTGATGGCTGTCTGCCTGTGAAAATCTTGAGCTTAGATCTTTGGTGCTTACATAATAGTTAGCATTCACTGAGCACTTGCTGTGTGCCTGTCATTGTGCTAATCACTACACAGGAAGGAAATCAAGTCACTTGGATTTAAATCCAACTCTATTGGCTTGGGCTTACTGATTAAGTCATATCCTCTCTATGTGGAAGGAGCCAAGATAGACACAGGATTAATATGGACAATTGTCTTAGGTATATAGTAAAATGTACTAAATGTTATAAGAGAGGGATTTCATGTATGAGAGATATTAGCTGATGTGAATGAGATTAAGACCTTAGCCAGGTGGGAAAAATAGAGTTGAGCTATTTTAATATCAGATATAATTAAATAGATATGTTAAAATATCATTCTCATTAAAAACAAAACAAAACAAAAACACCATAAGGAAAATGTGGTTGCTGAAAACAGGAGATAGATTTGAGAACAGCAAATATTTACTTGGGATGAAATATGAATTGTATGAAAGGCAAAGTTTGAGAACAGATTATGGAATTTCTTAAATTCCAGCGTATGACATTTTAAACAGAGCAAATCCATAAAAAGTTTTGAGTAGAGAACAGACATGGTCCAGGCTATGCTTTAGAACTATAATGTTCACTGTGGAAGCCACTGGTGCATATACTTAGTTCAGTTTAAATTGAAATTAATTAAAAGTAACTACAATGAAAAATTGACTCCTCAATTGCATTGGCCATATGTCAATGAGCATTGGCCAATGCTCAGTAGTGCTCAATAGCTAGTACCTTCTATCTTGAATAGGAGAAATACAAAACATTTCTTCTGTTTCTCCAGGGAGCTACTTTAAAAAGTTAATCTGACAGTGCATTATACATGGATTGGACAGAGGAGCAAAGTCAACATGGGGAGTTGATGTTAAGTCAAGTGTAGAAGTCCTGAGTAGCTAAAATAGGAAATAGAATTTAATTTATAAAATTCACAGTTTTACCTTTGTTCTCTTCTGAGTTTTCTACAAAGATTTATGATAAGGACCATTTACTATATACTCCACAGATCCCAGTCAGAATTTAGAATCTTTATCTTAATTAGGAGACTTTTTTTCCCAATTACAAAAGATAAAAAAATGAAATGATTCATCAAATTATGAGTAAATATCTAGAGATCCTAACTTCCAAGTGGAAACTGGGGGATTTCAAGCAGATGGATTTCCTGAGAGTCATCTCTTCTGGCTTCCAATTTGGTTTGAATTTCTTTTCTTTTTTTTTTTTTTTTTTAAAAACTTTATTTTTCTTTTTATTAAGTCATATATACATAGATCATGAATTCAATTATGCATATGTGGGATACAATGTGTTGATTTTTTTATTCAATTTGGAGTGCTTACATCTAAGTAATATAGCTTTTTCCTCATTTATTTGATTATTGTGTTAAGACATTTATGTTCTTACTTGGTAGATTTGACTTGTACCCTTTCAATATGCTCCCTAGGTGTGGTCCCACCATTTACCCTCCCTCTATCAAACCTCCCCTCTCCCTCCCTCCCTCCTCCTTCATCCTGGGCTATAGTTGTGATCTATCTTACATAAGAAAGTGTGAGTAAATATAAATTGGTTTCATAAAAGTACTGAGTACATTGGATACTTTTTCTTCCATTCTTGAGATACTTTACTTAGGAGACTATGTTCCAGCTCCATCCATGTAAACATAAAAGAGGTAAAGTCTCCATCTTTTTAAAGGCTGCATAGTATCCCTTGGTGTTCATATACCACAATTTATTAATCTATTCATGGGTCGATGGGCACTTGGGCTTCTTCCATGACTTGGCAATTACAAATTGAGCTTCAATGAATAATCTGGTGCAAATATCTTTGTCGCAAAGTGATGCAGTCAAAATTCATACAACTGCTGTCTCTAAAGTTTGTTTATAGACAGAATAATATTATTAAGAATTTACACTTAGATTTTTTTTCTCCCTCTAGGGATTACTTTTGGTTTTTCTATAATCATTACAATCTAGAATGGTGGAATTTCTTATTTTCTATATAGGGAAACTGAGGCCCAAGTTAAATGACTTGACCAAGATCACACAACCAGTCAGTTCCAAAGCTAAGGCCAGAACCAGTGTCCAGGTTCTTTCCCTCTGTCTTAGGCATTTTCAAAGCAACCCAGAAAAAAATATGCATTTATTTCCTTTTCATATGCTCATGAGTTAGGGCAGTGATTGTGGCTCTGTAAAACATAACTTATGGTCCAAACATAAATCACATCTAATTATATATCTACTAAATATTTTTGATGAGCATTTGCTTGAGATTTGCAACATCAAGTTTTATTTATTTTTATTTTTTTATTTTTATTTTATTTTATTTTATTTTATTTTATTTTATTTTTTTATTAAACCATAGCTGTGTACATTAGTATGATCATGGGGCACCATACACTTGGTTCATAGATCATTTGACACATTTTCATCACATTAGTTAACATAGCTTTTGCAGCATTTTCTTAGTTATTTTGCTAAGACCTTTACATTCCACATTTACTAGGATTCACATATACCCTTGTAAGATGCACCGCAGGTGTAATCCCATTAGTCCCCCTCCTTCCCCCTCCCTCCCCCCTCCTTCCTCCCTCCCTCCCCTCCCTTTCCCCTTTCTCCCTATTCTTAGGTTATAACTGGGATATAGCTTTCATGTGAAGGTCCTACATTAGTTTCATAATAAGGGTGAGTACATTGGGTACTTTTTCTTCCATTCTTGAGACACTTTACTAAGAAGAATATGTTCCAGCTCCATCCATGTAAACATGAAAGAGGTAAAGTCTCCATCTTTCTTTAAGGCTGCATAATATTCCATGGTGTACATATACCACAATTTATTGATCCATTTGTGGATCGATGGGCACTTGGGCTTTTTCCATGACTTAGCAATTATGAATAGCTGGTGGGAATGCAAATTAATACATTCCTTTTGGAAAGAGATATGGAGAACACTTAGAGATCTAAAAATAGATCTGCCATTCAATCCTGTAATCCCCCTACTGGGCATATACCCAGAAGACCAAAAATTGCAACATCAAGTTTTAAATGGGTCCTTGGGACAAAAATAACTTGAAGACTATGTTACAAGCCACCATGACTACTGCCTCTTTCCTCAGCCCTGACTTCTCAGAGTCCCTGTGACCCTCTGTGGACCTTACTTGTTTGCCTGCTTGTCATCTCTGGATGCTCCTTCAGAGCAGGGTCCACGTTGTACTCATGTTTGTGTCCCCAGTGTTTGTTCTTATTCTCAGCACACAGAACTGATGGATAACATATGGGGAAATTCAGACGCTCTGTTTATGTCTAATCCCTCTTCTGACCTCTAGAAGTACGCAGCCCTGCTAGGGGCAGAGCAAAGGCATATCAAGCACACCTGAGCAGGAAATTCAAAACTATAAAGTGCCACAAGAGGAGCCCACAGAATTTTCATACTCTCATCTCTTTCCGTATGCCTGGGGCCTTTTCATACAAGGCCAAGATTTTTCAGTTCATTTAGTCAATTTTTTTTTTCTGTGAACAAAATCCAGCCTACCAAAGGTTGGTAAAGGTAAATCTAAGAGTCTCTGTGATACCCTTAGGTATAGGAGAACCTGGCCATACCCTCCACAGCTGTATGGCTTGAGAGAGACAAGTCAGAAAACATAACTTAGTCCTTCCATTCCTTTTTCCATTCCAAAAAGCAAGAACAATTTCATCAAGTTAAATAGAACAATTTGAAATTTAAATTATTTTTTCAATAATACTAAAATCTGAACCAAAACAAAACAAAACAAGATTTAATAAAAACCATTTGCTGTATCTGTCTCAAGCATCGAGTGTCAATGCTGAATTTAGCAGCACCGCTATCTCTTGTGCCAACCTGTCAAAGGGTTAATGAGCACTGCAAATGACCTCATGATCCCAAGGACGGTGATCCAGATACAAAGAGACAATGTTATTCTTTGTCTTCGTCACTGCCTTCCCATTACTGTCTTCCAACTTCCTCCCTCCAACACAATCATATTTCTGATGACAACTCTGTAATTAGATGCATAAGCTGTCAGACACTAGGACTCTCCAAGCTCCTTTCCAATTTTGTGTCTAGTTAGTATTGTTCATGTTAAAGTAAAGAAGTTGCAATGACGGCACATTTTTTTTTTTTATAAGAGACGCCTTTTGTGGCAATCAATATTACATAAATCTTGTCCTAAAAAAATTGTCATTACCATATTCCCATCAAATGATATAAAACAGCTCATATCATAGAGAACCTATTCTTCATGAATGACTATTTTTTTAAATACCTCATTAAAAACATATATTTACCTATCACAAAGCAGTCAAGTTTTCAACACTGATTTAAAACTATTATTTTGGTTCTATGAAAGAACATTATGTGTGTTACTGTGTTGTCCTCAGAAAAGAAACAGTTCTAAACCCCACACTACCAACCTCCATCCTAACAGATTTTAGTGCAAATTGCGACATTGTTATCACCAGAGAGAAAGAGCAAGCTCCTGTTAGAAGTGATGTGACTTGATCAGTTTCACTTCAATGACTTAAAACAACGCTACATCTATTTGATATATATGCACGAAGTCAATAATTGTTCTAATCTTTATATCATTCAGGCAAATAACATTTCCTGTTACACAATGGAAAAAGTGTGCTCCGAGAGTTAAAGAATCCTTAAATCCATATGAATACTTAACAATTTCTAGTTTCCTTATTCCAGTTTCATTGATGTGTAATTGACAAATAAAAATTATGTATATTCGAGGTGTACAGTGTACACCTTGATCGACATATTTATACATTATGATGAATTGATATATTTATATATTATCAAGTGATTACCACAGTCATTACCTCACAGTTTCTATTTTGTGTGTGTTTCTATGGGGGTGTGAGGTGTCATGAAGACACAATCTATTCTCTGAAAATTTCAAGTATGAAATGCAATATTGTTAACTATAGTCTCCATGCTGTGTATTGTATGTCCAGAATGCATTCACCTTATAACTGAGAATTTGCATACTTTAACCATCATCTTTCCATTTTTCCCACACTCCAGCCCGTGGTAAACATCAATCTACTCTATGTTTCTATGAATTTGTCTTTACTGGATTCCATATATAAATAAGATTATGCAGAATTTGTCTTTCTGTATCTGGTTTATTTCACTTTCTATAATACGCTTCAGGTTCATCCATGTGGCAGTCATGAAAATGACAAGATTTCCTTATTTTTGTGGTCAAATAATATTCCATTGCACATATGAACACCACATTTTCTTTACCCACTCACCTGTCATTGGACATTTACATTTCTTTCATTTCTTGGCTACTGTAAGTAATGTTGTAGTGAACATGGCAGCACAGATATCTCTGTGAGATATTGATTTCATTTCCTTCACACATGTTTATATACTAAGAAGTAGCATTGCTGAGTTATACAATGGTTCTATTTTTCATTTTTTGAGGAACCTCCATATTGTTTTCCATAGCTTCTGCCCATTTTATGTTCCCAGGAACATAGTATAAGTGTTCCTTTTTTTCTACAACCTGTCAACACTTGTTATCTCTTATCTTTTTGATAATCGCCAAATTAACAGGAGCAAAGTGACATCTAATTGTGACTTTAATTTGCATTTAATTAGTGATGCTGAATATCTTTTCATATACTTATTGACCATATGTATGACTTTAATTTGCATTTAATTAGTGATGCTGAATATCTTTTCATATACCTATTGACCACATGTATGTCTTTCAAATATTGCCTATTGAGATTCTTGCCCTTTTTAAAATTAGACTTGTTTGTTTTGCTATTGAGTTAGTTGTATGATTTCCTTATGTATTTTAGATGTCAACCTTTATCAGATATATAATTTGAAAATATTTTCTTTTGTTCAGTAGGTTACCTTTTACATTTTTTTGATTGTTTCCTTTGCTGTGCAGAAGCATATTCATTTGATGTTTTATTTTTGCTTTCCTTGTCTGTTTTTGCTGTTATAGCCTAAACAATCATTGCCAATTCCAAGGCCAATGATCTTTTAGGCTATAACAGCAAAAACATAGGCAATTTTCCCTACATTTTCTTCTAGAAGTTTTACACTTTAAAGTCTTACATTTAAGTCTTTAATCCATTATGAGTTGTTTTTATATGTAATATAAGATAAGGGTCTAGTTTCATTTTTTTGCAAGTGGGTATCAATTTTTATTAAAGAGACTTCCTCCTATTTATCATCCAGACAAATTCACTCAGCAATTGAACTAAGATGCTGAGATACAGACACTGTATCCTTTGGACACAACAGTTCACAGATTTTAATGGTAGACCTTGAAAGATATGTTCAGTTAAACAGAAAAGGAAACATTAAAAATTTGCTGTAGAAAGTTTTTAAAAGGCTCCAACTATCACTGAATGTTCATAATAGATAGTGTAGATTCCATTTAGTGGTTAAGGTAATTTTTTAATGTCATTACATATAGAACAATACATAGATTGTAATTTTTATATGTTCCTGCATCTGCTTCTTGAGTTAATTTTTTAACCTTTTATTGAAGTACAATTTACATGCAGAAAAGTGACACTTCATACTTGTATCAGACAATAAATTTTCAGAAATCGCTTGTGTCAGTAAAATCAGGACCAAGATCAAGAATAAACATATTGCCTGCATTCAACAACCCAATAAAACTCATTTGTGTTCCCTTCGATAACTTTACCTTGGCAAGGATGACATGAAACTATCCTTACTTCTAGCAGCATAGGTTAGTTTGTTTTTTTGGGTGGTGGCGGGGGGTGGCTGGGTTCTTGGGTTTTTCTTTTCTTTCTTTCTTTTTCTTTGTTTAAATGGGATTATTCAGTGTATACTCTTTCATGTCTGAATTTGTTTTTTGCTTCTTATTTTTATGATTTCATCTATGCTATGGCTAATGGCTGTGACTCTGTATCTATCTCATTGCTATCTCACACTAGTGTGTCCAGCATACCACAATATTGTGGAAAACATGATATTGCCAATATTTAAACTATCTGACTTACAAAACCAACAACTTAATTTGGTTGAACTAATATTAATCCATTCTACTTGATAGGCATTTCAGTTTTCAGTTCTTAGGTAATGTTAGTGATTATCTGTTGAATGGCGAGGTCAATGTCTGTCATATGCTCAGCTTTAGAAAGCGACTACACCTGTTTACTCTACCAACAATACTGAAAAAGAACTTCATTTGATCCACATTCTTGCCAACACTAAGCATTCTCTCTCATTTTGAGTTTAGCCATTTTGGCATGCATGTAGAGCTACTGCATTGTGATTTCAATTTGCATCTCTCTGATGAATAATAAAATTGAGCTGCTCTTCATGTATTTATTGGCCATTTGGACATCTCTTTGTGAAAGATCTGTTCAAGTTTTTGCCCACTTTTTCTACTATTATAATCTTTTATCTTATTGATTTGTAGGAAACTTAAATATTCTGAATATGAGTTTTTGTCATTTATTTCCAAGATCTTCTCACATTCTGTGGGTTTCATTTTTCATTTTCTTGATGTTGTCTTTTGATGAAAAAAGATTGTAATTTTTATATTGTCCTATTTATCATTTTTTTCCCTTAGAACTGGTAGGAATCCTTTTTGGGTAATATACCAAATCAAGTTAAAAAAATAGTCTATATTTCTTATAAAGGATTTGTTTATCCTTTACCTTTGAATCTGAAATTCACATGAAATTGAATATGATAGGAGACAGGGGTCAGGATATTTTTTCTGTCAAACAGCTATCTAATTGAACAAAATCATTTATTAAAAACCATATATTTCCAACTCCAATATATTGTCACCTCTGTCATGAATCACATGACCAAACAAATATGGATCTAATATGTAGCTAATTATCATCAAGTATGGAACTAATCATCAAAATATGTGATCTAATATGTTCCATTATTTAATTGTCTACTGTACTTTTTTCTTCCTCCTCTTTTTTCTTTATTAAATCATAACTGTGTACATTAATGCATTTGTAGGGTACAATGTACTAATTTGACATACAATGTGGAAAGCTTACATCAAACTGATTAACATAACCATCACCTCGCTTACTTATTTATTGTGGTAAGAGATTTACATTCTATTCCTATTAGTTTTGAAATGTACCATTGCATTATGCCCATTAGGTGAGGTCCCATCAAATACCCTCCCTCCCTTCCCTCTCCTCTCCCTCCTCTTCCCTCCTTTTTTATGGACTATAGTTATGTTTTACCATTTATATGAATGTGCAGGTGATTATATATTGATTTCACAGTAGTAGTGAGTACATCGGATACTTTTTATTCCATTCTTGAGATACTTTACTAAGAAGAATATGTTCCAGCTCCATCCAGGTAAACATAAAATATGTGAAGTCTCCATCTTTTTATGGCTTCATAGCATTCCATGCTATACAAATCAAGAACAGATTTTGAAACTTACTCCATTGAGAATAAGTTTATATCTCTTAAGGAAATCATATAATTTTTCTCTATTATTGTAGTGAATCACATTGAATTTGAAATGCGAAATCACAGGTGAAATAAACATCACTTGATTGTGTTGCATTTTCCTTTTTGAGAGTCACTTGAATTAATTAATAATGTGCTATTAATAATTTTTACCTCTATGTTTATGGGAGAGATTGGACTCTAATTTTCCTTTATAACATCTTTGTCAGATTTGTGATTGTACTCACCTTGTTTTAAAACAAGAATATGGTAATAATTTCCTCATTGTCTATTATCTGAAAGAAGTTGCATGATTTTTATATTAATTTGTCTCTTAAATATGTGAAGAATTCTCTGATGAAGCATTTTCTTTATGTGATGATTTTAAATAATGGATCAAAATTTCTAACAATAATTTATATTTTGCCTCATTTTTGTTAAACATTCTTATTAGAGCTTTGTTGGTTTTATTAATCTTTTCCCTTTTTTAACAAAAGGTTTTAACTTGATTGATATTCTAATTTTATTCCATTGGTTTATGCTCTTACATTTAGTTTTGCTTTTCTTTTATTTCCCATGAGATTGATATGTGCTATTCTGTTTCTAGCTTTCTGAGATGGAATTTTAAATCTTTAATTTTCAATCTTTAATATGAGTATTTTCAAGTATACATATCCCTGTAAGTACTGCTCTTGAATGCTTTAGTTGTGTTCCACAAATTTAAATATGTTCTATCTTCATTATGATTCCGTTTAAATTAATTCTCATTTTGATTTCTTAATTATGCATATATTATTTAGGAATGTGTAATTTAATTCCCAGACAGTTGTGACTTTTCTTGTTATATTATTACTGACTTCTAACTTAATTCCATTGTGATCAGAGAACATACTTGAAACTAACCCACTATTTCCAAATTTCTAGAGGCTGTTTATGGTCCCACAGATAGTTGATTTTGGTAAATACTCCCTGTGAACTTAAATTCTGTTATTGCCAACTGCATATGTCTGTGGTCCCTCAAGATTTCAGTTCCCTGTTCCAGACCCACACTACAGGAAAGGCCTTCCAGACTCTCTACACATAGGCCATGTTTGACCCTCAGCTCAAGCCCAGAATTGGTAATACTTCTATAATAAAAAATATCTCAGTGTGTGATACATCTTGTACCTTCAATGAATTCCCAACAATAAAGAAAAGAAAAGAAAAGAAAAAACTGTCAATAAACAATCCACCTGTGTATAGCTCTCTTATCTGTAATGTTTATTCCACCTAGTCCTTATTGATTCTATAGATCTTTTTGAAGTATTAACCAGTATGGCTTTCTTAATTTATCTACCTTTTCCACATGCATTAGAGGCATTGGTTTGCTGTAATCTACTAGTTCCTACCTAGAATTTAAAATCAAGATTCTTAAAATACTTGTGAAAATTAAAGATTTTTTTAAAACAAAAGAACCAAGCCAAGCAATTTTTAAAATGAAAAGAATAGAGTCTCTGAAGCCTTGATTTATTTTAGCAAATAATTGTTTATCTCCTAGGTCAGCGCCATACCATGTGCTATGGAATCTGTAGAGAGTTATGCAGTCCAGATGACCTAATAGTCCACAGATAAGTCAGATATGGAAACAGATAAACTGCAAGTCAATGGGAAATGTATTAAAGTTTCCCATTGGAAACTTGTTGGAACTCAGAGGAAATAAAGACTGTCTGCCTAGAGGATTCAGGAAAGTGTATACATAAAAATAGAAAGTTATACTTGATCCAGAAGCCTGAGCAGAATTTGCCAGGTGTAGAAAGACGAACGCTATTCTAGCAAAAATGAGAGAATGATTTGCAATGATTTGGCCTCATGGAAGCATAAGGAACATTATTTGAAAATGAAACACGGGGCGGCGCCTGTGGCTCAGTCGGTAGGGCGCCGGCCCCATATGCCGAGGGTGGCGGGTTTGAAGCCGGCCCCGGCCAAACTGCAACCAAAAAATAGCCGGGCGTTGTGGCGGGCGCCTGTAGTCCCAGCTGCTCGGGAGGCTGAGGCAAGAGAATCGCTTAAGCCCAGGAGTTGGAGGTTGCTGTGAGCTGTGTGAAGCCACGGCACTCTACCGAGGGCCATAAAGTGAGACTCTGTCTCTACAAAAAAAAAAGAAAATGAAACACGAACACCTATAGAGTCATGAGACCTAAAGAGTCTTCACCTATAGGTTGGTCTAAGGAGTTGGGATGTGTGTGAAAATAAATCGGGTCAGATTAGAAGGGATATTGAATGATGAGGCATTAGTCTTTTTTTCTATAGTCTAAAGACAATATATACAGTGTTATATACAGAATTAATAAAGATTTTCAAACAAAAGGAAATGACATAATCACACCTAAGTTGTTTAAGAAAAAAAGTTGTGGAAGCCGTGGAGACAGTAGAATCAAAGGAAAAAAGATCTAAGGGGAGGAAAAAATGTTGCAGGGAACCCAATAAGGATTTTTTGGTTTGAATCCTTATTGGGTTCCCTGCAAACATTTTTTCCTAGAATGTTATTTCTAGATTAATTGTGGATTTTGAAATACCATGAAATAACAGATTAAATCACCATTTAAAATCTATTAATAGAGATGACAAATGGTCCACACACAAAGCTTACCTGGCTCTCTTTTCATTAATGTCTGCTTCATGCCGCTAAGTGAAAGGGAATCCCTCCAAAAGGGGCTGTTTATTTTTATAGTGTGACTCTAATTTTCTTGAAGAGCCTAAGAAAACTCTTAAAAACATCCGTGTAGACCTCTGTTTTGGGCACAATATTTCTTTGTTTATCTTATTTAGGTAAAACAATTTTTTCCCTCACCTAACTTTTAGATAATTAAATTCAGAGAAAGAGTGGGAAAGTGAGGGGTGGGGGAAATGGAGGGAGATAGGGAGATTGATATAAAGAAAGAAACAAAATGAGAAAATCATGAGAGCAGGAAGCCTAATTTCTAGTAACTAGCTCTGCTACCTATCAGGACTTGTTATTTTGTGCACTAGACATACACCTTGCTGCAAAGCTTCTGTAAGATAGCTTTTTCAGTATAATTAGAATACTTTGAAGTACGATTCGATGCATGCCATTTGTACGCAAAAGTAACAAGTGGAGACCATCTTTTTTCCCCAGACTTTATCTTCTCACACTTTCACTTCACACTTTTTTTCATATAGAACAAAGATTTCATGTTGATTGAGTTATTTTCTACAGACGGGTACCTCCTGTGACTTTAGAGTTTGGCTGAAGTGAGAATGCATACAGATCCAGAAGCCAGATTGCAATTTTATAAAGACTCTATTTGGGGTACAAATTTATTACCATATCTGATCTGTGATTTGACCATTGGAGCCATTTCAACCTGCCTCTACCCTACGAAATAAATACTTGGATGGTAGTTAGCTTGGAACCATCCACTGGAAAATAATAACTCAGGTTATTATGGTAATTTATAATTTGCAACCCCCCTTGAACACGTATTATACATCCTGTGAGGCTGCCCTCATTTTACTGAATAGAAAACTGAAGACGTAAAATGTTAGTAACCCACCCAATACCACACAAGTCATACCAGTAGAATTCGAAGAACCTTTAGATCCAAATTCAATGTTCTTTACACTTGCTGTTTGTCTTCTCCTTCTCTTTCTCTTTCTCCTTCTTTCCCTTCCCCTTCTCCTTCTTCTGTTTCCTCTTACTGTCTGTCTTAGTCACATTGCTGCTATTCAACCAACCTGAGAATCAAGTTAAATCCAAAATTATACCTAATTTCTATAAACTGATTTTTTATTTTATGATTCCGGTTCTCTCACAAAGAGAAAGAATACTATGTTTACTTTGTGTAAATTCATATTCAGCAGGTAAACACCATTAATATTTCACATCCTGTCATCTCGGAGGCAAACTCACATATATGCATGCCATTTCTTTTGTACTTGAGTCCTGAGGTGATTTTATTACCAAAAGTATAATTTGAGAAATCTAATAAGCTGTCATCTATCTGAAGGGTAGAATTTTGCTGACATAAGTAATATCTAGAATTGTGATACCAGACTGTGAAGGCCAAATGACAGCAACCACTTTAAAACTCAATGAAAATGTTTCTAAGTTCTTCTTTCCAAGGGTTAAGTATTTGTTTACCTGGTTGATTGGTTGGTTGGTTGGTTTTTTTAACAACCTTAAAGTTACTTGCTTTTTTACAAATGAACCAAATTTGGTGGTCAATCTTAATATAGGTTTTGTTATATAAGACATTTTAATTATAAATTTTAATTATTGCTCTGCTGTAAGACAGAAACATATAAACCCGTAACTTAACTTCTTAAATGTTTTCAAGCATGCTGGCATCACTTTGTTCTTTAATATCTGAGAAAGATGAAATCAAATCCTGACCGCAAACTGGCAGACAACCCAGATATGCCCTATATATTTGAGGAATCTTAATTACCCCTGTATTTACACTCAATTGTCAGTCTCCATCTATAACCTATCTACAATGAACTTTTCTCAAGCTCAGAAATATTGATGGGGTTTACATGCCAAGGGATTGTAGCAAATAATCTTATTTGAATGTTAGATAGCCGTGATCAGTTAGATAGCAGTGATCATCACATTTATTAAACATCACATTTATTAAACACATCACATTTATTAAAGACCATAATGTTGAGCTCCTGTTCTATATCTCTTTTGAACCTCCTTTTCTCTTTTTCTCCATAGTTATTCAAATGCACATCTATGTCTCATGAAGGGAAGTTTAATTATCTTTTATTTCATTTATTTCCCAAGTTGGATGAGATTTGAATTCTATTTTTATAAATGAAATGATAGACATATTTATTAGATGGCCCCAATCCCTTAGAAAACAGTGCGACAGAGACTATAACTTGCTTCTAATCAATACTGTATGACAAAAGTGATGAGATTTCATTGTCATGACACTGTTGTAACATGTGGCAAAGGTAAAGAAATTTTTTTAGATGTAATTAAAGTGCACGCATAGGGGGCACATTTCTTAAATTGATCGAAGCCATCTATGAAAAACCCACAGGTAATATTTTACTGAATGTAGTAAAACTGAAAGCTTTTTCACTTAGAACTGGAACCAGAAAAGGTTGCCCCCTATAGCCACTACTATTCAACATAATGCTGGAAAAGTTCTAGCCAATACAATAAGGCAAGAGAAGGAAATAAAGGGCATCCAAAAGGAAACAGAGGAGGTCAAACTCTCCCTCTTTGCTGACGAAATGATCTTATACTTAGAAAAACCCAAAGACTCCACCACAAGACTCCTGGAAGTCATCAAAAAATACAGTAATGTCTCAGGGTATAAAATCAATGTCCACAAATCAGTAGCCTTTGTATATGCCAATAACAGCCAAGATGAGAAGCTAATCAAGGACACAATTCCCTTCACAGCAGCAAGAAGAAGAAGAAAGAGAAGGAGGAGGAGAAAAAGAAGAAGAAGAAGAAGAAAAGAAAGAAGGAAAAAAATACCTAGGAATGTACCTAACAAAAGAAGTGAAGGACTTCTACAAAGAAAATTACAAAACCCTAAGAAAAGAAATAGCAGAAGATATTAACAAATGGAAGAACATACCATGCTCATGGCTGGGAAGAATCAACATTGTTAAAATTTCTATACTTCCCAAAGTAATTTATAGATTCAATGCCATTCCTATTAAAATATCAACAACATACTTTCAAGACTTCAAAAAAAAATTCTGTGTTTTGTATGAAAACAGACAAAACCCCGTATAGCTAAGGCAGTTCTTAGCAATAAAAACAAAGCCAGAGCCATCAGCCTACCAGACTTTAGGCTATACTACCCATAGTGATCAAAACAGCATGATTTGGGCACAAAAATACAGATATAGACATCTGGAACGGAATAGAAAACCAGAAGATGAAACTAATATTGTACAGCCACCTAATCTTTGATAAACCAAACAAGAACATACCCTGGGCAAAAGAATTCCTATTCAATAAATGGTACTGGGAGAATTGTATATCCACATGTAAAAGACTGAAACTTGACCTGCACCTTTCTCCAGTCACAAAAATTGATTCAAGATGGATAAAAGACCTAAATTTAAGACACGAAACAATATAAATCCTCAAGGAACGCATGGGAAAAACACTTGAAGATATCAGCCTGGGGAAAGGCTTTATGAAGAAGACTTCAGTGGCAATTGCAACAACAACAAAAATAAACAAATGGGACTTAATTAAACTGAAAAGCTCTGTACAGTTAAGGAGATATCAATCAAAGCTAACAGACAACCTACACAATGGAAAGGATATTTGCCTACTGTGCATTGGACAAAAGTTTGATAACTAAGATCTACCAAGAACTCAAAGTAATCAACACGAAAAAAGCCAACAATCTCTTATATCAGTGGGCAAGAGAGATGAATAGAACCTTCTCTAAAAAAGACAGACAAATGGCTAACAAACACATGAAAAAAATGCTCATTGTCCCTAATTATTAGAGAAGAGCAAATTAAATCCACCCTTAGATATTATCTAACCCCAGGGACAATGGCCCATATCACAAAATCTCAAAACTGCAGATGCTGGCATATATGTGGAGAGAAAAGAACACTTTTACACTGCCCTTTACAAGAGGATCTAGAAGTCAGAGGCAATAGAAGTCTGAAACTCTTCTTTTCTGAACCTGAAAAAGCAAGCGCCCATGATTTTAAACCTTCAGTGAAATTAATTCTTCCAATAACAACACCACATGAGGTTGGAAGAAGACACTGAGGCTCAGAGTTAACTTTGGCCCAGGTTGACTCCTTGACTGTAGCCTATGAGAACTCAAGCAGAGGACTCAGCGAGGCTGTGGCTAGCCTCCTAACCTACAGACAGTGTGAGATAATAACTGGGCACTGTTTTAAACTGACAAATTTCAAAAATGAATATGGTATCTTTTTCTAATTCTATGGTGATCTTACCACAATAACTATGCCTTTGTAAGACTAGTTTCTTTGGCATTCCTGATGTTGGAGCAAACCTAATGAAAATTAATCTAACTGATCATAAAGTGAAATAAAGGTGAACACACAAAAGAAATAAAAATAATCAGCCAATCCGCAGAAAATTTTGTCAGCATTTCAATAAATAAAAAACTAGACTATGGTTGTAGCATAAGTCTCCATCCAAAAAAATTAATAGTTAGCATCTTCCATTGAAACACAAACACACACAAGCTGAAATAATTAGATGTCCCTTCTTTTATCATGACATAATCCTCATAAGAAAAATGAAGCTGTAATAATATCGTCAGCACACTTTTTTAATAATGGCAATAGATTGTATCTAGTTACACACTCCTACTGAGTCCCACTGTATGACTAACCACAATCATCTCTCTAAGATGGGAAATCAGGAGTAATTTCTAGACTCAGAACAGGAAGTAATAAACTGACATTTGGGCCAAGTATGAAAACAGTCTATTAGAACCAGATAAAACTGAGCTTATTCACAGAACGTTGCTATCTAGGTAAATGCTTATCTTATATTTAGGAGATCTGTTCTTAGATGTATGGGACATCCACTCTTAATTTTAATCACATGTTAGTGTTGCCAGATTTTTTTTTTTTTCTTTTTTTTGTAGAGACAGAGTCTCACCCTATGGCCCTCGGTAGAGTGCCATGGCCTCACACAGCTCACAGCAACATCCAACTCCTGGGCTTAGGCAATTCTCTTGCCTCAGCCTCCCGAGTAGCTGGGACTACAGGTGCCCGCTACAACGCCTGGCTATTTTTTGGTTGCAGTTTGGCCGGGGCCGGGTTTGAACCTGCCACCCTCCGTATATGGGGCTGGCACCCTACTGACTGAGCCACAGGCGCCGCCCAGTGTTGGCAGATTTAAATTTGAACCTCGACAAACAACATATACTTTATTAGTATAAGTTAGTAAAAGTATGTCCCATAAAATGAAACTCAAGATTATGTAGTTTTAGCTAGTATCCCAGGAACTTTAAGATCTGAGAATACTGGACTTGACTCTAGGTGCTGTACTCCTATCTGAAGATGCAGAAAAAATCTAAGTTAATCTTTCCCAGAATATTTCACTGATAAGCAAAGGATATGTGGGGAAAAAATTACCTGATCTTTTCCCCTCATACTTTCCTGTAAAATATCACCAGGTTCAAATTTCATTAGTTTTATTATCAGAATTTTATAGGATGGCACTGCTATCCTGTGACCTTACTCAAATTTTAGAAATATGATTGATGCTTTCTGAACACTCTGAGTATACAGAGTGCCAAGCAATTATCAATGAAGCATCTACGCCTTTGTTGTTTTCAAAATATCCTGGTTGCTCTGTCCTACTTTCTCTAAATTGGTTATTATTAAAAATAAAAATGTCCCCAAGAAAGGAACATGCTCAAAATGTTTTTAACAAGAGATTTTGAAATATTTGACCTGTCAGAAGCAGGGATTTCAAAGGGTGACAGTCAAGTTCATTCAATTCCCACACAACTGCAGTGCCATCAGAATTCAGTGCTGGTGTCTTCAGAATAAAAGCAGAAAACCATGCACACACCACATAAGAAAATTCTTCCTCCTTCCTGCTGACTTAAAAGTCATTCTCTGCTTTGAGAATATTCATGTATTTATTAGAAGTTTTAGCATCAAAGAGAAGATTTATAACTAATATAACCTGTCTATTCCCAGTCTCCCTTATCCTGGTGGATTGTTTTTCTATGGTGCATATTAGCTTGTAGCATACTGTATCATTTACTTGTCATTTACCTTTATTGTGTATCATTACCTGTCCCCACTAGATTATAAACTCCACAAAAATCAGAGTTTCTTTTTCTTTTGCTTTTTTCTTTTTTTGACAGTTCTTTGCACTAATACACAAAGTGGAGGAGGGAAAATCAGTACATAGGAAGTACTCATTAAATCTATTAGCAAGTTAACTAATAAAATAATGCCCATCACTCTTAGTCCTAATCCATCTCCAAGGGATGAGGCTATTCAAGCACTATTGTGCTGGTTTTTGTCTAGTGCCCAATACTCTCAAAAACACTTTCGTTATTTACTTATTCATTTTTCAGAAAACACTTTGAGAATGATAAAAATAATACTTTGTATACAGAAAAGAGCCATTACCCAACGATGGATTCCGCACTTTCACCTTTTTGATAGTTGTGCGGTAAATTTATGCTGATTTGATCCTACTCCTCTTCTGAAGACCATCTGACCAATGAACAAATTCAGAAAATATGGTTGTCTTGGGTTAAGAGTACAGCAATGAAGAAGGATAAGAGCAAATCCTTAGTGGCCCACACAGGGAGTAAGGTCCTGACATTGTCCTCATTAAAACTCATTTGCAAGAATCTCATGCTTTATATCATTTCTTTTTTAATTTTACTCGACTTATGAAGAGTAACAAAGAGTCCAAATAAAATTCATTTTCAGATGTCTCATCTTTTATGTATTACAGAACACATTAGATCCATAAATAAAATTTTAAAAATGTTATTTTAGAAAAGAAAAATTATACTATGGATCTTTTTTCTAGAAACACATTTTATATCATGCTTCTTGCCAATCATTTCCCTCCCCACTTATGTAGGGACAAATGTGTTTGGGAGGCCAAGGCATAGAGAACATAATTACGGCAAAGAGAGTATAGATAGTGTGCAAAGTGATGTCCCATAATTAGTATATAGTTTGCCTAACTTAGCACAGGTATCTTTTCTCCAATCATATGTACAACATTAAATACTATGCTGAAGGTGCCATTGAATGGCTCTCCCACTGTGCACAAGCGGAAAGAGCCCTAGAGCTGGAAAAGAATACAACTTGAATTTCAGCTCCACTCCTTACTAGGTATATTACATTTGCAAATTGCTTAAATTCTCAGAGTCTCAATTACTTTTTTCTTCTTCTTCTTCTTTTTTTTTTCTTTTTCTTTTGCCAAACTGTTAAAATGATACCTGGCTAGACTTAGACAAAGATCCTGGAAAAGCTCCCAGAATGGTAGGGGAACATATCAGATCTTTTTACCTGTACAGTGAATCCCATCCCTGGTTTCCTCTCAAGGACTTCACTTAACAAAATGGGATTCAGTTTCAACCATGTTGCCACAAAGGACACAATTTATTTCTTTTTCATGAGTGAATAATACTCCATTAGGTATATATATGGTATTTTCTTTATTCATTCCTCCAGTGATAGACATTCAGGTTGCTTCTATGTCTTGGTTATTGTGAATACAGTTGCAATAAACATGGGAGTTCAGATATTTCTTCAATATACTACTTACATTTTTTTTTTTAATATATGCTCAGCAGTGAAACTGCTGCATCACGTGACAGTTCTATTTTTAGTTTGGGGGGAATCTCTATAACGTTATCCATAGAGATTGTACTCATTCCCCCCAGCAGTGTAGGAGACTTTCCCTTTCTCCACATCCTCACCAGCATCTGTTATTGCCTTTTGCATGAAAGCCATTTTAACTGTGGTAAGATAGTATTTCAATGTGGTTTTTATTTATATATAAAATAAAATGATATATATCATGATTAATGATGATGAATGATGTTGAGCATTTTTTTATATACCTGTTGGCCATTTATTTTATTATTTTTTTTGAGAAATGTCAATTCAGACCTGTAGCCTACTTTTTCATCACATTATTTGTATTTTTGCTATTGACTTCTTTGTGTTTCTTATATATTATGGTTATTAATACTTTGTCAGACAGACAGTTTGCAAACATTTTCTCCCATCTTGTGGGTTGCCTCTTCACCTTGTTGATTATACCTTTGCTGTGAAGATCTTTTAACTTGACGAAATGCTATTTATTTATTTTTGCTTTTGTTGCCTGTACTTTTAAGGCTTAACCCCCCCCTCAATTTTTCCCCAGACCAATGTCCGGCAACGTTTCCTCAATGTTTTCTTGTAGTAGTTTTATACCTTCCAGTCTTTAATCCATTTTGAATTGATTTTGTATATAGTGAAAATGGGGACATTATTTTCATTCTTCCGCTTCTGGATATCCAATTTTCCCAGTACCGTTTATTAAAGAGATCATCTTTTCTCCATGTTCTCTGTGTCTTTGTTGTAAATCAATTGGCTGTAAATACATGGATTTATTTCTGGGTTCTCTATTCTGTTCCTTTCATACGGGTCGTTTTTTATGCTAGTGCCATGCTGTTCTTGGTTACTATAGCTTTATAGTATAACTTGAAATCTGGTAGTGCCGTATCTCTAGTTTTGTTCTTTGTTAAGGATTGATTTAGCAATTTTGGGTCTTTTAGGGTTCCAAATGAATTTTAGAATTTTTTTTTTACTATTTCTTTGAAGAATGTCATTGCTGTTTTGATATGGATTTCACTGAATCTGTAAATGGTTCTGGTTAGTATAGACATTTTAATAATATTAATTCTTCTAGTCTATGAGCATGGAATATCTGAAGGTCTTGATTGTTTTAAAAAGGCAGATAAGTATCTCAAAAAATAAGGGAAAGTTAATTTGCAGATATAATTTGTAAATAAACATTGAGCAAATTCACTGTGTTCTGACTATACTCTTTCTTTTCTCAAATACAAGGACTCTGTATCCTTGAGTTGGGGAATTTGATGAATAAATATATAGTTTTTTTCAAGTTTATTTTAAAAATACTGGGTATTGCTCCTTATAAGTTGAGAAATATAGACTTTACTTAGGAAACACCCAAACATTGACAAATAAGTTAAATAAATCTTATTCATGTATCTCAATGGAGAGTCATTGCCCTATTGATTAGTCCTTTATAATTTCTTTTCTTTCTGATTAAATTGAATAAAAATGCAGAATAAATAACAATTCTGATATATACTTACAAGATTATTTGTTAGTTGATATTAAAGAGACCAGAGACCTTAAGCTGATTTTTAAAATTTATTTATACTGTCCACATCTTAATCTGTTGAGGAAAGGTCCTGAGTTCTTCCAAGCATGTCTAGGGCTGACTGCTTGAAATTTTAATGCCTCTTAGTTGATATGATCCCTGGACTCAAGGCACCATTAGTTTTAAACATTGCTGATGCCCAGAGCAATAAACATTTTCTCTGGAATTTCTGCTGATACTCTTGAATAAATTTGTTTGTTTTTCTTTCATTGATATTAAACCTAACTAGCACCCATTGTCTAGTTATTTTCACCCAGATATGAATGCCTATTTCCAGATATGATTTGGCATAATTTTGATTAATGCTTGTTTTCACACATCCAGAAAAACAGCACAGTTAACTGTGGAGACATAGAGTGTGACCCAGGGGATTAATGAAGAGCAATGAACACAGACAAATGAACCTTATTTGTTCCCTTCCTATTACTTACTCTTATTCTTTACGCAGAGAGGCGGCCTCGCATCAGCAGTTCTAAGTCTAGTGAGACTTAAGCATTAACAAGATGCTATAGCAAAGAAGCAAGAAATAAGAAAGAAAGCAGAACTTCTGCAAAGATAAAAACAGGTATCTAACTATGGGAATTTCACATATGTTTACTTAACAATTCAGTATAATAACATTTTTAATGCAAATGTACTGTATTTCTTTACTAAAACAAAAATTTTATATCTGTTCTTAAGCAGCATAATAGCTACATTAAATCTTTTGCTCTTATCAATTCATAACCACCTAAAGCTTCTTGAAAAGTGCACTTCTATCAGTAATAAACAATTTTAATAATCATACTAATCTGAAAACTCTGTTTTCTGTGAGACTAAGAAATGATTTTTTTTTTTTTTAGATCTCTCCCTTACCCAAATTTTAAATGGGAGAATAAGGATAGTTTGGGTAAATGTGCATTTTTCTTAAGGATGTATAGATCCTCAATTTTCTAGATTCTCAAATGTGTCCTTGGTGTGAGAACAAAAACAAACAAACAAGATGCTAAGAGCATACTTAAAGCAGTTAAATTACTTAAATGCAGTTAAACAGCTGATCTGATTGATGCTTAAAGCATTGAACCACAATGACACTGCTTGCCTGAGAAAAGAATAAGCTCATAATAGCAAAAAATAGTTTCTCATCCATTGAAAATTATCATTGCTAATTTTAAAGTAAAACAGAACGTATTCTACTCACTTGTTAATTTATTTCTAGATATTTTAAAATGTCTTGAAAGAACAAAGGCCGAGTGGACTTTTAGACAAAGTGAAAACTTCGGATTTGGCCTGGGCCAACCTCAAAGGTACAGTATGGAGGCCTGTCAGTAGGCCAGGTATTGGACCAGATAAACCTAAACCAGCATGTTCCATAAGAATGCCTGGGTATCTGACGCATAATAAGTATCCAGTATACATTAGCTTCATTCCTTCTTATTTTCATTCGGTTGCCATAAAATTATATTAACAGGATTGTATTCTCATTTTTATTTATTTTCTCAGAAGTAACTTTCTAGTTATTAATAACTGAATCTAGTGACTGACTAATTTTTTTTTTTTTTTTTTCTGCTCATACTCCTCAGAACAGTCCAAATGAAATGAAAAGGGTCAGTGCTTCAGGGACTCAACGGAACCTCTTTGTATCTTGGCCAAATTAGTTTTTGTAGAATATTGAAAGCTAATTGATTGGACTTGCCTGAATTTTATTGCTATTTAACTGGGCTGAATTTGCATACGTTTAACAGATTATCGCTGAATTAAACAATTTGAGAGGTACTGGGGGAGTTATCCCCCCAAATTGTCCCCCTTATCCATTGAAATAAGTAGTTTGAATTTCCCTGAAAATGTTCCTTTTGTTTAGAGCAAAACTCCCATCTCTGTCTCCCCTTCTCTTCTTCTGTTCTTGTTTGCTCTCAGACCTACTCCAGTCAGGTTTTTATCTCCACCACATCATCATGTCACTATGGAAAAGATCACAAATAAGTCTGTAAGTCCACAATGAAATGTTTTTTTCCCAGTTTCTTCATTTGCCAACAACATTTAATACAGTGGTTTACTCTTGTCTTGAGGAGCATGTGGTTCTCCTCCTGCCAATACAACTGCTCATCCTTCTCTGCCAGATACCCCTTTTATTTCCAAACATGGAGTGTTGGTGTGCCACAGGACTGATTCTATCATTCTTCTCAAAGTACACTCATTCCCTGGGGAAGTGATCTATGTTCATGTTTTAAAGTTAACATTTATATGCTGATGATTTCCAAATCTACATTTCCATCTCATATGTAACCTCCAAATACAGTTGCATAAATTCATTTTCCTGCTCACAATCTCCACGTGCAGGCTTAATTGGCACCTATACCTTAACACAGTCATAGCAGAACACACTCGTCACTCCCCTCTTTCCAAAAGGGGTCTCTTCAGCATCTCAGGGAATAACAACTCCATCTTTCCAATCTCTTAGCTTGAAAAACTTGAAGTTGATAAACAAATACTTTCAGCTGTGCATTCTAACAATATTCTGAGATGAATATTCCTTGGACCTTCACCATCACACTCACCTTTGTCCAAGCAACCAAAATCTCTCTCCCGGATAAGAGTTTTCGTCCCCTAATGGACTTTTCTGCTTTCCTCATTCATATAGTTTATTTCCTGCCAAGATGAATTATCCTTTGAAAATGATACATATTACGCAGTTCTCCCACTTTAACTCTCCATCTCAGTCAACATAAAAGCTAACGCACTTGCAGTGGTTGAGGGGACACTACATGATCTAGCTCCCAACCATTTCTCTTGTCTCTATATCTCACTTGAGTGCTGTTTCAGAATGAAAATAAGTTGCTGTCGCTTACAGCTTTGAATCCTCCGATGATACTCCTCATTGCCTTCAGAATAAGCGTAGATGTCTCAGAAAAACATTCTTCCTTGTGAAGCCCCTGCTTAATGCTATAGTTTTGAGTTCCTAATTTCTTTTTCCAGTGCACCCAACGCCCCACTCACATTGAATTTCTCATTTCTTCCTGACTGAATTGTATACTCATTTCCCTGTTTTGTTGTTTGAGCTGCTCCATAAGCTTCAGACCATCTCCACTATAATCTACCTTTACCACTCATCCAGGATTACCCTTCTTTGATTGAATAATCATTTTATTTGACTACCTTTACATTTTTTTAAATTAACAACTTTCTTTTGTCCTCCAGATTGTGTTCTCATAGATTTTTGTATATAGAATTTACATTTGTTACCACACTGCATTCAAATTGTTAGTCTATTATTCTATCTCCCTCTATGAACATTGAGAGTTACAGTGACGAGGGCTATATTTTATTTACCCTAAGTCTTCTGCATTTAGCACAGTGGTACTTGGAAATTTTTTTTAAAATACTGAATGTTATTATCAACCAATACAAAATGTAGGCACGGCTACGTAAAATGAATGACATTCTTTGAAATTATAACAATTTAAACATTTAATTGTTTATTATACCATTTAATTTTTTCACCATTTAATCATTTAACCAAATTCAAATGAAAAGATGGATGTCTAGAGAAAATGGAGGGTAAGAGGCCAACTTATATTTTGTTTTATTTTAATTTTTAGTTTAGAACAAATGAAGAACAATGTATTTATACACTGAACTATTCTGATTACTCCATTTAATATTTAAGAAACTAAAGTGTCTAAATAAAATGTTCCAGGACACTATACAACCATCTTTTGCTCTCTTCCCTGAGAGTTTGTAATCATCAAATTACTACCTGATTTTCAATTTTATTTTACTTTATGTAAATGCATTTTAAAGTTACACACAATAAAAATCAAATGAAACTCATTACTGGGTATCTACCCAAAGGAAAAGAAGTCATTTTATCAAAAAGACACCTGCACTTGAATGTTTATCGCAGTACAGTTCACAATTTCAAAGATATGGAATCAACTCAAGTGTCCATAAATTCTTGAGTGGATTAACATACTGTGGCATTTGTATACCATGGAGTATTACTCAGCCATAAAGAAGGTTGAATTAATGCTTTTTGCAACAATTTGGATGGAACTGGAGACCATTACCTAAGTGAAGTATTTAAAGAATAGAAAAAACAACCACATTAATTTACTATTAAATTGGAAATAAATAATGAGCACATGTGTATGGAGGAATGGAAAACTCAGTGGAAATCGGGGGGCGAGGGGGCAGAAGAGTAAATGGGATAAAACCTACTTAATAGATACAATGACATTATTTGGGTGATGGACACACTTATAACCATAACTCAATTATTACAAATCATTACAAAAGCAATCTATGTAACCAAAACCAGTTATAACCCCTTAATATTTTGAAATAAAAAAATTCTACAATTTAAATCAGTGTATCTTTTGATCAGGAATCTTACTGATAGTGAACTAATTCACAGAAACAAAACCTCAGTTTGAAAGGGTAATGGTGAGGAGTAGGGGACAGCTGAAGCACATTTTGCATCAGTAAAAAAACAGAAACAATTTCAATGTCTACTAGAGGAATAGATGAATAGATAGTTGTGCCTCTAAAAACAGAATATTAAGCAGCAGTAGAAAGACTCTTACAAAAGCCAGTGTCCTCTTCCGTGTTGCCTTAGGGTATTGGGTTGTCTCTGTTAAAAAATCAGCATCTCTTAGCATTTTGTTCCCAATAGTACAAGATGGGAAAGTTAACCCAGGATTAATCCCATGGAAATATTCTTCCATTTAGAGATTTTCAAGAACTGACTCTATACAAAAAATATTTTGAAATTTAGGAAAATTAGATCATATTGTTTTACTGTATTAAGTATCCATTTATATTAATGTATTCATTGGTATTTAGTATTTTCTGTCCTTTGTTATTAGTACATTTCATCTTTGTCATTTAGGCTATATAGCACTGGAAATTCAAAGAAGAAAATTGAAAAAATCCTTTGATACTTGAGACTAGTATTTTAATTATTTTGTGTAATATAGCAAGTAATTTCACTTCCTCATTACAAATTTCCATTCTAATTTTCCACAGGTTTTTGGCATCCTAAAACCCTGTATTTCCACATGGCAGATGTAGACAAATTTCAAATTAAATAACAGTGATATGGACAACTTTTTAAACTTTTAATAAATTGGCCTTTCTTATAATTGAATCTACTCTGACTATCCAACTTATATTGCCTAAGGCAAATGGTGTGATTTTTGATGCATTCTGTTTTATTCCTATAAAGAATTTAAATTCTTTCTCCTAGAAACATTCAACATTTCCTCTCAGTGCTGCATAATCCCAGGATCATAGAATTCTGTGAAAAGCTACTCATGTTGAAGACAAACTGCTTTTTAAGTAGTTCAAAGGGGTACTAAACTTACTCCACAAGTGGCTGTTGCAAAACCTACCTAAAAGGTAAAATGAGCATTGTTTGTGTGATGGGCTCACACACAGCCATGACATAAACATTATAAAATCTATACAAAAACATTTGTAGCCTCTTAATATTTTGAAATAAAATAATAAATCAATAAATTAGATGGAAATATTTTAATTAAAATTAGAAAAATTATAAAGAAGCAAAAAAAAAATGTGCCAAAAAGAAGTTGATTGCCTTAAGCTATAAAGTTTGGCTTTTTGGAAGAATTACTAAGTTAAAATAAATGCATAGTAATTTTAATTGCCAAAAAAATATTTCCTACATTCTGAGTCACTATCCCTCCAAACGAATTAACAACTACAATTATAAACTAAGTGCAGAGCAGTCTTCAAAATTCTGTGCCACGGACAGTTTTAGTTAAAGGCAGGTCTATAGATGGATAAGTAGCAAGGTTTCTATAGCTTTTTCTACCCAAGCTGTTGCCATACTGACCTGTTAAAATGCTGCAGGCTAGCCTACTATTTGTCAATATCATGGCTTTCCCATGATTCCCAGTATTAAAATACTGTTTAAATGTATGTTACTCCAATGAGGAACTAACTCAATAAAAGCTAAGTATCTTAACAAATAAGTACAATGTTAAAGGCTTATATGAAGGTCATGTATTAGCCCCTGCCCTGGAGCAGCTTCCTATCTAGAAGAAGACAGGAATGGAGAGTAACTGGTGGGGTATGGGGAAATTCAAAAGTGAAGGCAAAACCAGATTTAACAACACAGACTTGAAAAAAACCTAAGAATTTAAAACTATAATAGATTCTGGGACTTGGAGAGAAGAGCAGAGAGGAAGGTAAAGGAGATGACCAGCAACCAGCAAATCAATTAGTCAATGAAATATTTAAATACCCACCAACATAACACACTTGGTCTTGATTATCTCTAAAATCTGGACAAGTATGAGACTGTGTCCACAAAAAGCTTGTTTTATGACATAGCCTTAGGATGACTTCATATCAGTGAAACAAGGTTGTAATGAGTTCCTGTGTTACATTCAACAATAAAATCATTTGGATGGAATCCAAGGAAATTTGCCCTTGCTGAAATCACAGTTTCTCATTTGTTAGACATGTTCCAACGTGTTGCAAATATACTGCTTAGTCACTCAAAAATGACACACATAAGTACTAACGAATTTAGGAGCCACTAAACTTGAACATGAATTTTAGATTCAGCATTTTTCTCATATTCTGTCAAAATGTTGTGTATTGTAGAATTATTTTACTGAAATACATTTCATCATCAGTTTTCATGATGCGAACATGAAACTCATGCTTGAAATTTACCAATCTGTTTATTTTAAAATTTTTACTTAAAACATTATTCACTATAGCACGGAATTTCATTTATGAGGGTTCATAAGAGAAACATTTTCAGCTTTATCTAGAGTAACTGGTTTGCTGCTGTTATGATATTACTGTTATGAAATAGGTTATTGATTTTGTTCCCCTCCTTGTTCTCGCCATTGAGTAATTCAGAAGCAAATTTTCTTCCTACCTGCAAGACTGCAAGGCATGCATTTTTGTGTATTCACCTTGTACATAAGTTTGGTTTTTATTTTGAGATGACTTTTCTTCTTGTGGTAATTTTTTCTATATTTTTATAGTGATTTATGCAATTTTATCCTGATATATATTATATATATCTATATAAAAATAAGCATATATCAATGTACATAATTATTGACGCTAATATAAAAAATATAATTATCAACATCACAGTCAGGATTAATAGTTTGTTATCTGAGTACTGTGGCTGGCATCTGTAGTCCCAGCTACTCAAGAGGCTGAGGCAGGAGGATCACTTGAGCCCAAGAGTTTGAGGTTGCTATAAACTATGATCCATGGCACTCTGTCTGAGGAAACAGAGTAAGACTCTGTATCAAAAAAGAAAAAAAGATTAACAGTAAACTGTGTTTAGCTTTTGAGTGACTAGCGTGGAATATATCCATACACACATATGTGCATATGCATAGAAGGATAGGTTTGTAATTATGTCATTCATCTCATATCTTTTTAAGAACAAGTATTTCTTAATTTTTTAAAGATTTTCTCCCAAATAATACCACAGCCAGAACCAAATGATTGCTTTATATAACACAGGAATATAAAGGGTGTTTCTCATTAGTGCAACCATAGGTATTGTTGTCAAGCCAGTGTGTGTATATATCAAATGAGAATAACACAGGGAGCTTTTCTTGTCCTTATCTCTTATGGAAGCCAAAAGCACTTTTATTTTACAGATTTTATTTAATTTCTTAACACATTTTATCTGTTACGCATTTATATGTATATAACTATATATGGTATAATAACTCTCATCACACAGCAAAATTTCTTTTAAGGGATTGAACTTCCAACACACACACACACACAAATTTCATCCGTTCTAGTTTTGACCTTCTAACTCTAACCTGAAGAAAATATGTGAAATAATTAAAAAATTCCCTTCAAACAACAAGATTGAGTATTTAAAGTTTTACTGACTTTTTCTTCAGCCTATAGAAATATCTATTCCACAAAATATGAAAAATACAGGAGAATGACAGACAAGATGGCTGACCAGAGCCATCTTCCGGATCATCTCGGAAAGAAAGAAGAGTTCAGATAAAAAGAAAAAAATACACACAAAACTTCATAGGGCGGCTGTAATTCCAAGAGAAAAGTGCCAGAACCTACAAAGATTTCATGGGAAGCAGGTGCAGAGTAGAACAAAAAGTAGTAAGAAATGAGCAGAGAACAACCCCTGAAAGGCTCAGAGTCTAGGGGAAAGAATATAGATGGCTCAGTTAGTTTCTCTTTCCCCCACATCCCTGGCAGGCAGCAGGCTCTTCAGTTGCTGGAGAACATTTCTTTCTTTTCTTTTTCTTTCTTTCTTTCTTTCTTTCTTTTTTTTTTTTTTTTTTTTTTGAGACAGAGCCTCAAACTGTCACTCTGGGTAGAAATGTGTGGCATCACAGCTCACAGCAACCTTCAACTCCTGGGCTCAAGCGATTCTCTTGCCTCAGCCTCCCAAGTAGCTGAGACTACAGGTGCCCGCCACACCTCCCGGCTATTTTTTTTTTTTTTTTGGTTGTAGTTGTTGTTGTTGTTTGGCAAGCCTGGACTGGATTCAAACCCTCCAGCTCTGGTGTATGTGGCTGGCGCCTTAGCTGCTTGAGCTACAGGCGCCAAGCCTAGAGAACCTTTCTACCTTCACAAACCCCAAAGCTGCTGGCACCATTGACCTGGGAACTTCTTGTGGAAAAAGCACCAGCCTACAAGCCCCCTGGGGGCACTTCTCATCAGACCCAAGCCAAAACAGCAGATCGACACCATATTGCTTCTCACCTTCCATAAGTCTTTGTGGAAAGTATAGAAATGTATCTATAAAATGTGTAATTATTATTACAGTGCTTTCTACCAATAAATGTATCAGTTAGAAGAGGCAAGAGTAGGCTATGTTAACAAAGAATCCTTAAATCTAAATTGTTTCAATCAAATAAAGTTTATTTTTCATGTCAAACTCAGATCAACTGGAATCATTGTTCATTAGAATTATTAACGTCTCAGAGTTGGCTGAGGTTACTCTAGATCACAAGCCACATAGAGTTATTGAACACTTGAAATAAGCCGTGTTCAATTTGAGATATGCTATAAATGTAAAATGCATACCAGATATTGATGACTTAATTAACACCAAAAATACATAAAAGTGAATATTTCATGAATAATTATCATATTGATAACTTTTTGAAATGACAATAATTGAGATATGTTAATAAATACCATATTATTAAAATCAATGTTATCTTTTTTTCCTTTTTTAAATGTGGCTACTAAAAAGTTTTACATTACATGCATAGTTTATAGTATATGTCAGCTGAGCAGTGCTTGTTTAAACATTGCTTGTACAAAGTTCACAGCAAGAGGGGGAGAACAACACTCATCATTGCCTGTTATATTGTATTGGTCATGCAAAATTTTAAGAAGTTGAAGGGACAGAGAAATACCAATCTACCATGTTTAGAAGGAAAATAACTTTGAACATGATTACATTATACAATCATCCCTAGATATCCATGGGACATTGGTTTTATGATGCACCCTGGATGCCAAAATCCTTAGATGATTAAGTCCCTTACATAAAATAGTGTAGTATATGTACATCCTCCTGTATACTTTAAATTGTGTCTAGATTACTTATAATATTTAATACAATGTAAATATATTCACAGATAGCTTTTATGTTATATTTTTAAATGTATACATTTTATTGCTGTATTTTTAATTGTTTTTTTTTTCCAAATAATATCAATGTAATGTCCATGTAGATTAAATCTGTGGTTGCAGAACCTGATACAGAGGGACAACTATATACCCTTCCTTTGTGCATACTACTTTGTAAACACATTAATAAACGTATTATTTAAGTTCTGTTTAAATTGATTCCTTGTTTACCATAATATTCCTATCCTTTCTTGCCTACCTTTGATTCATATAAATCTAGTATACTATTTTTTTGACTATACTTATGAAGATTAGAATGTATATGGTTCTTACTGGAGGATGAGGATGACAACAAAGGATTTTGTTAATGTTTCAGAAAAATGGAAGAGAGAGGAAGAGAAGAATGACAGAACGAGAGATAAAAAAAGAAGAAAATAAAAATGTTAGGATCCATTAAGGACAGAAGAAAGCAATGTCAGGTCTTTGGAGAAGGTGTTGTTCGTAGAGGCTCTTTAAAAGAGGAGATAACACCTTAAGAATACTGATTAACAAAAGTTTTCTGCCTCATTATTTCAGTAACCTGATTTTCTCCTTTGATTTTTATAGAAGCTTTAAATTATTCTTTTAATTCATAAGCTTTGCCAGGTGTATCATGGGTAAGTCACTTGACATTTATTTAGCCTTCAATATGGTAAAATCTTTTAACCTCTTTGCTTAGATCCAGATACTTATTTTTCAACTTACCTGCATTTCTTCTTTTCCAATTATTAGGCTTTCCTCTATAGAAACACTTAAAATTTCTAGGTTTTTCTCTCAGTTCTTTATATTTATATGTGTATCTCTGGAGATGGATGGACGGATGGATGGACGGATGGATGGATATATACACAAGATAGATATACACACAAAAGCATATGTTATCTTCACACCTGTTTTTAAAATTCTCCATAAAGATGAAAACATTTTGCAATTCATCTATAAATCTGAATTTGATCTTCTGTAATTCCATTCTACTTTCTGTTGCTTGCAATTTTGATTTTAATTGTGCAATTACTGTTTTGGTTTTCTTGTAACACTTTCAAAATTTTTTATTTAATTTTCCTTTTATTTTAAACTCTTATCTCTAAATGACTTCCAGTGTTTCTGTATAGAGTAGCACTATCCACTAGGACTTTCTACAATAATGGAAATATTCTCCATCTATTATATTCAACACAGCAGCCACTAAGCACATGTGGCAGGTATAGCACTTGAAATGTGACTGGTGAGACTGAGAAATTGAAATTTTAATTTTAGTTTTAATTGAAATTTTAACTTAAATTTAAATAGCCACATGCAGACAGCATAAATGTTGAATATGTTTTTTTCAAATATCAATAATGTTGAAAAAATACTTTTCCTTTGGCTTCTTTAGTATGTTTTTTTCAGAGTTAAGCTCTTCATTGCTCATTGTGAATTATATTCCCATCATCTGCTGTTACTTTGTTGTAGCCTACACCAAATATTTCTTTTTTTTTTTTTGGCAGTTTTTGGCTGGGGCTGGGTTTGAACCCACCAACTCCGGCATATAGGGCCAGCACCCTACTCCTTTGAGCCACAGGCACTCACACCAAATATTTCTATTTGATCACCCTGTAATAGGGAAAAGGTCCCCAGACCTTATATTTGCCAAGAAATAAGTATATGAACTTTTTCTTTTTACTTTGTGCACTCTTTTCTTATAAGAATGTAGAATCTTGTCAGACTTAACAGTAAGGCACTCTCTTCTTGTAAGAATGTAGAATCTTGTCAGACTTAACAATAAGAAGATATAAAGAATGATTATAATAGCATAGTACCTAATCTCAGTTTCTAGTCATTGAATTTGGACTATACTCATTTAGTATACTCCAATGAAATATTTAGTAAACCTTCATAGTTGACTGTTTCCCTAGATAGACCGCTTTCTTAATCAAATTTTCATAGACCAGATATGTACCATATCTACCAGTTTATTACAGTACTTTGAATGGTCATCTTACAGAGGTTCTACTGTATAAGGATTTTTTTCAATTCACTAGTAATCACTGATACTCAAACCCACAAAGTACATGAAAACTATAATTTCTAACATATGAGACTCTAAATTATTCTTCTTCTCTCTAGAGTAATTACTGTATGACTAGAGTTCCAGAGTCAATACATTAGGATTAAACTTTCCATCATAAAATGTTTCAATTTTGGTTCATGTCCTCGTCTCCGTATTCCAACTACTTACTTTCTGAAAATCAGTATCCTAATAGTCCCTATGTCTTTTGAGTACAACCCTAGTAGTTATTCTTGCCTAATAATATGACATCTTTTTCAAAGTAAATATCATACATATCTTGTGCTAGAGCTAGACCCACTAATTCTCTAAGAGTCCTTAGTTTATATTAGTGAGAATCGGTATTTAGGATGTTCATACTGATTAAATTAATATTGTTTACTGGCCTTTCCAGTAGATAAATCTATGAATAATTACTTATTTTTTATTACACATTGTATACACAATAGCCAACCCAAGAATCAATACTGCCATCAACAATACAAATACTAAAGTGTATGCATTTTTCAATGTTCATTTTGATCATGCTAGAAAAGAATCTGTAAATTCAAAGACATGTTAATTGAAAAAACACAATCAATATGCAAAAAAGAAAGGAGAATGAAAAGAAAGGAAGAAATCATGCCATATTTAAGGAATAACATTTAAAAAAGCAAATAATATGGGTAATTGATATTCAAGGAGGAGTAGAGAAAAAGAAGGAAGTAGAAAGCTTATTTAAAGTAATTCTGACAGAATAATTTCTAAACTGGAGAAAGATAAAAATACACAAGTACAGGAAGGTAACAGTCTCCAGTAGAATTCAATCCACAGAAAGCTATCTTAAGAAGTTTTGTATTTTAAAGGCCAAAGACAAAGAAAGGATGCTAAAATCAGCAAGAGAAAAGGAAGTAAATATCTTTTAGTAAAACTCCAATACACCCAATTGCAAACTACTTGGTAGAAAACTTAAAGGCCAAAAGAGTATGGGATGATATATTCCAAGGTGATGAAGAAAACTACCTGCTTGTCAACAAAGAATACTGTACACAGAAAAGTTGTACATCAGAAATAAAGGATAGGTAAAGACTTTTGTTGACAAATAAATGCTAATGGAATTCATCATAATTAGATCATCTTACAAGAGAAATAAAGGGAGTTCTTTAAGATAAAAGAAAAGGACGCTAATAAGTAACACAAAAACATCTGAAAGTAATATAACTGACTATAAGAAAGTGTAAAACTAAGTGCACAGTCCAACTTGGCTCTAATAATGTAGTGGTGTTATGCAAATTATGTATATCTTTAGTATAAAGGTTTAAAGACAAAGTTATTAAAATAAAAACTACAATCAATAATTTATAAAAGGATGTACAACAAAAAAGATTTAAATTATGACATCAAAAATTCAAAGTGTGATACTTACAAAAAAAATCTCAAAGTGTGCTGGGCAAATGGAGTTAAATAGTAGTATACATATATATATATATATATATTTTATCTATCGGGTACAAAGAACACTGTCCTGTTGGCAGGCTCACTGAAAGCCCTTCATCATTATAGAATGTATTCATGAAACAAAAACTCCTAAATATTTGCTTAAAAAAAAGAGTAATGCTTTGTTCCTCTCTCTCTTTTTTTGGTGATCAGAGTTAAGTTGTTAGCAGTTTTAAATAACCTCTTACAACTTAAAGATGTTTTTGTAAGCCCCATGGTAACCACAAAACAAACTCTATGATAGATAAACTAAAATAAAAAGCAAGGAATGCAAACATACTACAAGAGATAATCATTTGGCCTAAAAGAAGATGAGGGGCAACAAAAGGAAGAAAGGATCTAAAAACAAATAGAAAACAATGAACAAAACGGTAGTAATAAGCCTTTACTTATCAATAACTACTTTGAATGTAAAAGGATAAAGTTCTGTAATTCAGAATGACCGAATGAAAAAAAAAAAAAAATGACCCAATTGTATGCTGCCTATAAGCGAATCACTTCACCTGTAATTATATACAGACTGAAAATGCAAGAATGCAAGAATGACAAAAGATATTTCATGCAAATAGATACCAAAAGAGAGCAGAAGCAATTATATTTATATCAGATAAAATGGGATTTAAGTAAAAAAAAAAAAAAAGAGCCAATACTCAAAAGAGCTATTACTGCAATAGTAAGAATCAATTCAGCAAAAGGATATAACAATTTATATTAATATGTTGATATTAATACTCTAATAAATATAATATATTAATATAATAATATAACAATTTATATTAATATATTAAATGTAATATATTAATATAATAATAGAACAATTTATATTAATATAATAATAAATAAATATAATAAATACATTGTGATAATAATGAATTGTTATATCCTTTTGCTGAATTGATTCTTATTATTGCATAATGACCTCTTTACATGCACCCACCATTGGAACACACACATACACACATATATATATAGCAAATATATATTTAAAGAGGTCATTATATATAGTGCTTATATAATATATATTATATATATTTGTATATGTATTATACAAACATATATATTATGCTTATATCACCATCTCTCTCCCTTTACAAATATTACTAGATGTAAAGGGAGAGAGATTGTGCTACAAGCATAATGCAGGACTTCAACACCCCACTCTCAGCAATAGAGAAATCATACAGACAGAAAGTCAGAAAAGATGTATCTGGTTTAAACTGTATCTAGACCAAGTGGACCTAAAAGACATGTACAGAATTTTCCATCCAACAGTCACAGAATAAAGTAAGACTTAACAGATTTAAAAAGATTGAAATTGTATCAAGTATCTTTTCTGAACACATAAGTGTAAAACTAGAAATCAATAATAGAAGAAACCTCAGAAACTTTAGGAATACTTAGAAATTAAACATGTTCTTAAACAACCAATAGGCCAATAAAGAAATTAAAAGAGAAATTTAAAACTTTTTGAGAAATAAAAATTAAAATGTAACATCGAAAACCCTTTGGGTTACAGCAAGATTTGTCTGACAAAGGAAGTTTGTAACAATAAACGCCTACATTATAAAACAAAGATCTCAAATAAACAACCTAATCTTGCACCATAAAGAATTAGAAGAGCAAGAACAAACTAAATTCAAAATTGGAGAAAGAAATAATAAAAATCAGAGGAGACAAAAACAAAATAGAACCTAAAAAGTTCAAATGATCAACAAAACGTAGTCGTTTTTTTGTGAAGATAAACAAATCAACAAGCATTTAGCTGTATAAAGGAAAAAAACAAAACCTGAAAGTATAAAATCAGAGGTGAACAAGGAGACATCACAACTGAAATCACAGAAACATAAAGGATTATGTCAAAAAATGGATGAACTAAAAACAATGGCTAAATTTTTGGATGCACAAAATCTACTAAAATTGAATTATAAAAAGATAGAAAACCTGAACAGATTAACATTCAATGAGGAAAATAAATTAGTAACAAAAAGTCCCTCACCAAAGAAAAGCCCAGGATCTGATGGCATCACTGCTGAATTCTGTCCAACATTTTAAAAAGAACCAAGACAAATTCCTTTTCACACTATTTTAATGAAAAGGAGGTAATTCTTCTAAACTCATTCTACAAGGCCAGCATTACCCTGACACCAAGAAGAAAGGCACAACAGAAAAAGAATCTACAGACCAATATTCCTGCTGAAAGGAGGAATATTGCCATTGTTTTGTCTTCAGCAAACTCTAGCAAACTGAATTTGATAGTACATTAAAAGATCATTCACCGTGATCAAATGCAGGTCATCTTAGGTATGTAGGATGGTTCAAAATATTTAAATCAATAAACACAGTGCCTCACATCAACAAGATAAAGAACAAAAAAAAAGTAAGATCATTTCAATAGACTGCAGGAAAAAACATTTGACAAAATTCACTATCCCTACAGAATAAACAAGGTCAACAAATTAGGTACAGAAGAGAAGAAATGTAAGTCAACACACAAAAATACATATATGACCAACCCCCACCTAATATCACACTGAACAGGGGAATGTTGAAAGTTTTTTCTCTAAGATCTAGAACAAGACAAGGATGCTTTCATCACTCCTATTCAACACAGCACTGGAAGTCCTAGCCAGAGCAATTAGGCAAGTGGAAGAAAAAAAAAGGCATACGAATTGGAAAGAAAGAAGTCGAATTTTCTCTGTTTGTTGATGGCATGATTATGTATAGATAACTCTAAGGACTTTACCAAAAAAAAGCTGTTAGAACTAATAAAAAAGTTCAGTAAAGTTTCAAGCTACAAAAATCAACAAAATATTAGCAATGCTTCCATATACCATTATAATAATGTACTATTAAAAAAGAAACTAAGCAAAAATTGTCATTTACAACAGCTATAAAATATACAAGGAGGTGAAAAAGCTTTACAGTGAAAACTATAAAACATTGATGAAAAATTGCTCAAATAAATGAAACTCAAATAAATGAAAAGGTATTCCTTGTTTATGCACTGGAAGAATTAATGTCGTAAAATTGTCCATGTTATGAAGGTGATCTACAGATTCAATATAATTTCTATCAAAATTCTAATATCATTTTTCAAAATAGAAAAACAGTCCTTAAATTTGTGTGGAAACACAAACGACCCTGAATAGCCAACATAATCTTAAGCAAAAAGAACCAACCTGGAAGCCTCACACTATCTTTTCAAAATATACTATAAAGCTATTATAATCAAAATAACTTGATATTGGCATAAAAACAGACACATAGACCGATGGAGCTGAATAGAAATCCTAGAAATAAACCCATGCATTTATGGTCAATTGAGTTTTGACAAAGGTGCTGAGAATACACAATGTAATACAAACAGTCTCTTTGATAAATGGTGTTTAAAAACCGAATATTCACATGAAGAAGAATGAAATCGGACCCTTATCCACACTATATGTAAAAGTCAACTCAAAATGGATTAAAGACTTAAACGTAAGACCTGAACATGTAAATCTACTAGAATAAAAAATAGGGAAAACTTTCATGACATCAGTCTGGGCAGTGATTTTATTTTTAATATGGCATGTAAGCAGAGGCAACCAAAGCAAAGTAGACAAATAAGATGGTATCAAGCTACAAAGAAGATCTGCACAACAAGGAAAATAAAGAAACTGCTTGAGTACCATTCATCTGATAAGGCATTGATAATCAAACCATATGAAGATCTCACACAACTCACTAGCAATTAAACACAGAATGGGCAAAGAACTTGAACAGATTATTTTTCAAAGAAGACACGCAAATAGCCAACAGGTACATAAAAAAATGTTCAGCATCACTAATGATTGTGGATGTGCAAAGTACACGTAAAACCACAATGAGAAATCACCCCCTACCAATTAGAATTACTTTTGCCAAAAAGATGAAGGAACAAAGGAACTCTTACACAATGTTGGTGGAGTGTAAATTAGTATAACCATATGGAAAACAGTATGGAGGTTCCTCAAAAAGTTAAAAATAGAACTACCATATGGTCCAGTGATCCCATTTCTGGGTGTGTACCTAAAGTAGCTGAAATCAATGTATAGAAGGAACACTTGTACTCCCATGTTTATTGAAGCATCATTCATAATAGCTAAGATATGGAATCAACTTAAATATCTATCAACTGATGAATGGATAAGTAAAATGTGACATATATACACAATGAGATACTGTTCAGTCTTTAGAAAGGGAAAATCCTGTTATTGGAGACAACATGGATCAACTTGGAGGTCATTATATTAATTGAAATAAGCCAGGCACAGATAAATGCCGCATAATCTTAACTATATATGGAATCTAATAAATTTCAACTCATGGAAGGAGAGAGTAGCATGGTGGTTACCAGAGGCTGGTGGTACTATGGGGAGGGAGGAAATAAGCAGTGGTTGATCCTCCTGGAGGAATAGGTTTTGAGATCTACTGCAGATCAGGGTGACTACAGTCAATAATAAGATATTATATATCCCAAAGTAAGAGAATGAGCTTCCAATACACTTAAGAAGTGATAGGCAAGAGAAGTGACAAGTTAATTAGCTTGATTTATTCATAAACATCATGTGCATATATCAAAATACCACCGTACCCCATTTTATATATATATATATATGATTTTTCAATTAAAAATAATATTAATAACAAAAACTTTTTTTTTTTTACTTTTTTTTTTTTCGTAGAGACAGAGTCTTACTGTACCGCCCTCGGTAGAGTACCGTGGCGTCACACAGCTCACAGCAACCTCCAGCTCTTGGGCCTACGTGATTCTCTTGCCTCAGCCTCCCGAGTAGCTGGGACTACAGGCGCCCGCCACAGCACCCGGCTATTTTTTTGTTGCAGTTTGGCCGGGGCTGGGTTTGAACCCGCCACCCTCGGTATATGGGGCCAGCGCCCTACTCACTGAGCCACAGGCTCCGCCCCAATAACAAAAACATTTTAAAAGAGAATTCTAATATGTGAGTGAAGGTAATGTTTACCTGTGAGAATGATTTCAGAGTGTCTGTAGACTAATGTGCGTTAAGACAAATTTAGTGGGTTGGGAAAAAAATTAGTGAGGCAGTAGGAATAATGTGTATAAACCACTCAGATTTTGAGGAGAATTAGACCAGAAAAGGCCAGGGACAAAACAATCACAAGGCTGTTTTAGGGGAAAAAAGATGCATGTATTATTGATGAACACATTGACTGTAGGACTCAAACGTTCTATTTAACACTAAACCGTGTATAAAATTGCAATAAATTCCTTCCGCATTAGTTCCACTTACTGATCAGCTTTCATCTCCTAATTGAAGAAAGGATCACAAAGAACCACATTAACTGCATTAGTGAATATTCAAGTGATCAAGTGATTTCCATGTTCCTCTGCTGTCAGAGTCCCCCAGAGGAGGCCCTGCACCAACCCTGTAGTTTACTAGCTTTCATGAGAAAGGCCTTGACATCCCCCAGAACACATACTTCACATTAAAGAGTAAAATGAGTTGGATACATTAATTTCAACCTTCAAATTCAACCTCCATGAATGCTTTTATTTTCCTATCTGCCATTCTACCTACAGAATTTTCATTTAGAAGATTTTCCAAAGTGATAACTATATTTTTGGCACTAAATACAGCCCTGGAATAAAGATTATGTTACGTATACTAAAGAGCCAGGTACTAATATTAACCTTTTCCTAATCCACTTCATTAAGAATTCATTTATGGTTTATGCCATGTTTTATCTGACCCTAAAATTCCATTAAACCCATATCAATATGCCTTTCTATCAGTGTTCTTATTCCTTTTTTATCAATTTTCTTACCTTTACCTTCATGCTCTATGGATCTTTGGTGTCTTGAATTACTTAAGAACCAATTTGTCTATCAACTTTGATTATTTTTTTCGCCTTTTCAGGAATATATCTCATCCCTTCCATTACACTTTGTGATCCCCCAAACAAGGAAATGAATTTCTTCCCTCTTGTTTTTTCAGCTCTCTCCCCAAAACAAATCTGTCTTTCTACATGGATTTCAGCAAGTTTTATAGGGGTGTGTGTGTATGTGTGATAATGACCCACAAGGTAAAAAGTTCTCATGCCTTCTCACGTTGTGCTGAAGTGAGAGTGATGGGCTGTTACCCCCCAGTGGAGGAATGTTATTTCCAAGTACACAAAATGGTAGACGTTGACTAGAGCAGAATGAGGGAAACCAGATAGCATGGTCACTCTGTTTTTATCTATCCTACTCCAAGAAAAATAAATCAATACTAGATGAACTACATCAAATATGGGTATGGAGTGGGGCAATATTGGTTTGTGTCTTCCCTGTGAGCTACCACTCTGATTTCAAAGAGCAACTAGCACTTCTGGCACAATCTCTAGAACAATCTAGAAATGATTGACCTTAGTCATAAACCACTAGTCCTTACAAATTCCTTGAACTACATTATAACTTGTTATTTTTCTCCAGCCTTCTGGCTTCATTGTTTGTTTTTCTCCCCAATCTTGGCCTTGTTTTACTCTTTGGATGGGCTTTGCACTGTGCCTTTTCTTCACTCAAAACTTTTCCTTTTAACTATGATTTGGGTTCTCCCCCAGGTTAATCTGTGCCCAATTCCAACATCGGACATCAACAAAAATGCTGAAATTACTTACCCAACTTTTTCAATACCCTCTCATCATAGAAAGACACATGGGAGCCACAAATTATTTCATTCTCAATGACTGAATGCCATAATTCTACAAGAAAAAAATAGTCTTCTCTCAGACTATAAACAAACAGATATAGAATTTTTGACTTTCATGAGAAAGTATTCTCATAACATATTCTTATTACTTTTAATATTACCTCAACAAAAAACAGGTGTAAGCAGAGCCTATGAAGTTGACATTCATTGCTAATTAAGAAAGTAAGTCATAGGCCTTTTTTCATTATTCTCTAAATAGCTCTATAAATAAATGTTTCATGTGTAGTCTGAAAAAGTCGTTTCAAAGGGCTGAGTGATATCCAATTGTATTTTAAATTAGGGCTTCCAGTTTGGGAGTTTTTGTGGAAAGAAAATCCATTTATGACCTTTTTTCCTAGTGGTAATGGGAATGGAAAAGAGTATAGTGTGTATCTTTGTCTTAATGCTTCTGGGAGGCACACTGCAAATTATAATGACAGATGAGAAGAACCACTATTGACTTAGGGTGATTCAGAGAAGATTGCCAAGAGCCCATTTATTTTGTATTCCAGAAGTTTAGGGACCAGCTTAAAAATAAATTAACTGTGCTAAAGTAATGAAAAACCTTTGCTTTTTTTTATAATGAAGAAAAGTGCACATAATGTACATTTATTTATTAACACCCAGCATAATGGATGTCTAGTGCTTTTTTATTCTCTAGTAGTTTGTAAGTTATGATACTTCCTCTTTAAAATGAAAATAAATTGAATTTAAGGACATTTGGGAATTCCAAAGGACATTTCAGGGACTAGAATTATTATAATTCCTGCCAAATCTGAGAGAAGAAAACTAACCTACATTTATGTGTGAAATTTCTGTTCTTTAGACCCACCCAGAGGCTTACAGGACCAGTTCTCATTGAGTAAACTGGGGCAAACAGGATGAGAAGGAACTATCCAGGGATGCTCAAGGACAAACCACACCAGACATTATGGAAGAACAATTTCTCTTTCAGATCACAAAGTCTTAGATCCTATATTTCCATGAGTCGCTTTGATCTACCTTTTGCTATAATACCAATTTGAATTTTTTTAGTCATGATTTCATCCCTGACCTTCTAGGTAAACTTGAGGTACTATAGCATAGTTAGTGGTAAGAGATTTTGGGATCCAAAGTCATGCTTTCAAATCATAGCTGTCACGCTCAGTAATTGTTTAGCCTCTGTTAGGTTTTCTCCCTTACACACACTGTGTTGTGAGAATAAAAGATGGGAATAGTTGTGAGAATGACCAGCAAGGAACATAACATCTACTCCTAAGGGTAGTTTGCCTCCTATTAGCATAAGTTTCTTATAAGAAAAAAAGATTCACTGCTGTGACAGTATATTGTATTAGCTGTCGTTAATAACTATACACAGCATGTTTGAAGATCACTATGAGAATAGATTTTAAGTGTTCTCGCCACAAAAGAAGATGTTGTCTGGGAGGTAATGTGTATGTTAATTAACTTGATTTAGCCATTCCACAATGCATATTTGTGTCAAAACATCATGTTTTACACTTTAAATATATGCAATTATTTGTTAGTTTTAATAATTAATTCATTAAAATATTTTTAAAAATAATTTTTCAATGTAAGCAGCTTTTATTTACACTCTGCCTTCATTCATAACCTCTGTCCCTTTCCACGGCTTTGCCAAGAGTGGAGAATTAGGAGTGGAGTGTTAGAAAAATCAACCTGTCATTAAATGTGAGCCTCAATAAGTCAGTGGCATATTCATACTTTATTCCTACGAGCTGCATATGATATTCCTATGATTTCTTGGATAAATGAAGAAACTTAAATGCAAAGTGTTATAACCAGGCTTATAAAGCAAAGTACAAATAGAGAACAGGAAACATTCTACTACACAGCAGGTCAATGGTCTCAGAAGAAAAGAATGATGCCCCACGATTATATCAATGTACACAGCTATGATTTAATAAAAAAAAAAAAAAAAGAATATTACCAAGCGACAAAAAAAAAAAAAAAAAAAAAACACATCAGCCTAGGGGTCCATGGGGTCTTCTCTTGGGTATTGTTCATGGCCACACTCATAGGCTTTGAAGACAAGCATATCTAGGTTGGCATCCTGGCTGTACCACTTTTCCACCTGTTTCATCTTGAACATGATACTTAAGCTCTCTAAGACTGGGTCTCATCAGGAAAATCACATGATCATAGGAGATAGTTGATGAAGTTACTTTGGAAAGTAAGTGTTGTGCACAGTCAAACGTTCTTTTAAAATTATCTATTATTACTGTCGCTTTCGATGAGAAAGGTACACTTGCATCTGGTGCTACTAACTTTCAAAGAGTTTCAATGCAATCAAAATATTTTTATAGGATCATTCCACTGTTCAAATATCCAACTTAGCTTCTGTATTTCCCCATAACCTTTGACTTTCTAGTTCACTTTTCACAAATTTGATACCTCTTGCTGACCTCAGTCAACAACTCACTGTACGTTTGTATCCTGGTGTCCTAATCCTGCTCTAGTTGTCCCTGATTCCTGTCATTTCCTTGGTTTTAGTTTCTCTTCTCCTTTTGGTGACATGATATCTGTCAAAAAAAAAAAAAAAAATCCCTGACCCAGCCGTGTAAGGACAGTCATCTGACTAGACCAAATTGGGTGAGTAGAAACCAAACACCTCCCCCAACTGCAGTTTTTGCCACTCTAATTTTTTTGCAAGCAACAGCGGCCAATTAACGAATTCTCTCCTCCATCTCAGAAAGAAAAATATGTATAACACTAGAAAACATAACAATTTTGAAACAACATATAGTTGTCTCCTCAATACTCAAACTACTCTAGTATTGACTCAAACTACTCTAGTTTACATGGATGACGCGCACCTGCCTCATAAACTCCTTTCCCTCACTTTGCTGCTCTGGTGTTTGGCTTATTTCCAAACTCCAAGAACTGGGGACAATCCAACAGTTACAGTTTCAGCTGTCACTGGAAACACACTGTTTAACCTGTTTAATGTATTTTACAACTAACCAGTAACTTCTCAAGCATCATGTATCATCTTTCCCTGAGACCGTATTTATTTTTTAAATGGATAATGATGGAGCACAATATAACTTCAGCCCAATTTGCAAAATAAAATGAAAATTCTAAGTTAACCTGAAGAAAAAGGCATTTTCCAGAGGTAAATCTCATCACCATGTGATCAAAATATAAGGAGAATGCCAAGCCTATGGTGTATCTATGCAAGTACCTTGAGTCCAAATCTTCTCTAAGCCTGAGCACACTGAATCAAGACTGGTCATCTAATTTTGGTGAAGGCAATCATGATCTCAAAATCATTAAGTCCCAGGGATCGAAACCCCAGACTATAGTCTGATCACAACTAACCCTCCTCATTCTTAAGCAAACAACCCCCAGTCCACTCTGGTCAATGTCTCCTCATCTTGCCTGTGATATTCAACACAGTTGATCAACCTTGTTAAGATACTTTCTTTACACAGCTGTCTTGATCCCACACTTCCCCGGCTTTCTTCCTTCTCAACTGGGTCACTGCTTTCTGGTCTTATTTCCTAGATCCTCCTAATTTACCTGATCTCTAAATGGCAGAATAACTCAGGGCCAAGTCTTATTTCATATCTCTCTGGACTCACTTTCTAGGTAACCTTCACCAGATCCAAAAGTTTAAACAGCATCTCTACACTAATGCCTTCCAAATGTGCATCCTACTCCATCATCTCTTTTTAAGCCGCAGATTCACATATGGCCCTTTTGACACTGCATGCAGTAAAGCTTTGTGTTTTCCACCTCCTCTCCCAATTTGCCCCCATTCCAGTGCCCTCTATTTCATTAGACAAACAAACAACCAAAAACTACAACAGATTGGGTATCCAGTATCTAAAATGCTTGGAACCAAATGTGTTTTATATTTCTTATTTTTTCAGATTTGGGAATATTTATATTATATTCTTAACGGAGTTGACCAAAAATCTGCAATTAAAAATAGCCCAGCGAGTATTTCCTTTGAGTATCTTTCATGCCAGTGCTCACAAAGTTTTTCGTTTTGAAGCATTTAAAATTTCAGATTTGGGGATTTGGTATGTTTGGTCTGCAGTTCACAAAGCCATTCAGAAAAACAAAAAAGTAATTTTTGATATCTGTCTTTCCAGAATATGTATACCCTTCCCATCAGCAATTCTTTTTGTTTCTGCCCTTAAATATATTCAAATTTACCATTTGCCATCATTTCCCCTCCTACCTCCCCAATCCATGTCATCACAGCCTCTTACCTAGGCAAGTTCACAGCCTCTATAGGTCTCTTTACAGAGTCTTTATTCTCCTGTTGTTTTCATTCCATTTTCTACAAATCAACTCAAAGTATCTCCAAAAATAATTCCATTTCCCTGTTAAAACTCCCTAATGTCATCTCACTTGAATTAGAACAAAATCCAAAGTTTTCACTATGTCCACACCATAATCAGGCTTCCACATTGACCTTCTCGCTGTTTTAGTATTGTCACCACAGACCATTTGGTCTGGCCTGTCTCCCTGCCTGGGCACCTGTTCCCCCGGTGTTCACATTGTTCACGACATTTAGGTATCTGTTCTATGGCATCTTCTCAGAGAGCCCTTCACTGACCAAGTAAATGGTCAGAAAACTCCTGAGTTTTCAATTCTTTACAAGTGACACCCTGTACAAATTTTACACCCTTTCCGAGGTTCAGTTTCCTCTTTGAGTTAGGCATGTATGTGTTGTTGCATAACAAATTATCCCAAAATGATCTTTTTCTCTAAATGAGAATTTATTATCAATTTTCTGTCAGTCAAAGAATCCAAGTGGAGCTTAGCCGGGTATCTGTGGTTCAGGGTGCCTCACAAGGCATGATGAATGTGTAAACCCAGTGTACTCAGATCAAGGCTTTGCAGGGAAGATGCACTTCCCAGCCACCTTCATGGCTGTTGGCAGAGCTCAGGTTTTCTTTAGCTGTTGACTATAGACATCAATTCCTTGCCCCATAAACCTCTCCAGAGGGCAGCTCACAATACAACAGCAGGCTTTTCTCAGAGATAGCCAATGAGAGAGGAAGAAAGAGCATGCAAAAAGGCAGCCACCATTCCTTGATCATTCCATCACTTTTGACAAATTATATTCTTGATAAATACGCCACTAGGTTCAGCCCACTGTCCTTAATTCATAGGGATGTGTGAATCACTGGAGGCCAACTGGAAGCCTGCCTACCACAGGCAGTGGATATAATGTCTGCCTCACAATTTACGGTGGAAATAATGTGTGCCTCACAAAGTGGTTGGATATAAAAAGTGCAAGTGTATACTCACTGGCTTGTTCGTGCACAGCTTAATTCAAATCTTTGTTGCAACCCATGGAACTACTATGTGTAAGATCAACATAATAACATTTTTCAGGGCACAGAAATTATTCTTAGAGTTATGATCAGGATTCTAAAGATAAAATGCCATTGTGCATCTTACCCACTTTTTGATTTCTTTATCCGTAAGTGGTACCAAATAGTATTTTTTGCATGCTCCAACAAAATTCTAGATGCCAACTATAATTACTAAAAATATTTAGAATCCTCATAGGAAAATAAATGCACTTTCAGTATTAAAAATATGAAGAGCTTAGCCACAGATTTTAATTTACGAAATTAAAATAACCATAAGGTTTAGAACACACACATAAGGTCTGAAGTACTTACTGGGAATTTTAACTCTAGGAAAAGTAAACTGTTTTATATAGAAAATAATTTATAAATGTTATTTTAAAAGAATGACCCTTTTATTCCATAGGAATATTAAATACTAAATAACCCAGACATTCTAGAAATAGAGGCACAGACAAACTATTTTCATTAAGCAGTTTCTATAAGAATTTGAAGGCCCAAGGACTTACAAGATCCATAAAAAATAACCTAAAGATCTTACAAGTAGAACATTTTTCCTTCACAATCTACTACACTTTTCATTCTTGCACAAAAAAAAAAAAATTAATTGAATATGTAGCAGCCTACTATGCACCAAATATGCCATGCAGAAAATGGTTAATAAATAAAAAGACAAGAATACCCAGCTAACTAGATTAAAATATATAAAAAGGATAAGTTATAACCACATAAAATGGCAAAAAAAAAAAAAAATGTAAGATGGACAGCGCCTGTGGCTCAAAGGAGTAGGGCATCAGCCCATATACCGAAGGTGATGGGTTCAGATCCAGCCCCGGCCAAAAACTGCAAAAAATAAATAAATAAATAATAAGACTATTAATGCAAATGTCCGCTTGAGTCATCCCACGCCTCAAGACCTACATAAGATTAGTTTGAACCTCCATTCCTCATCCAGTAGAAAGTTTAATATTTTCCTCTGAAATTTTGCAGACTTTCAGCTATTTTTTTCAGTTCGCTCTGGTTCTGATTTCTCCTTTCTTCTTAATCCTTGGTCTTCTGCTCGGCATCTGGTAGCTGGTTGTTCTTTCATCCTTTCTGCTACACTCTTACCTCCAACACAGACCTCCATTGCTTTCATTTGATTTCCACAGAAACCACTCCTGCCAATCCCTTATGTGTGTAGCAGGTGTCACACACAAGTGTGTGAGAAAAAGAAAGAATTTACATCACAGTTACAGTAACAAATTCAGTCCTAGAACATCTGCGGAGCCATCTCCGTTCATGTCCAGCCCCCACCTCCACGCCACATTGTATTTCTCTGTTTTTCCCTCCAGCTTCTACTCCACTCCATTCCCAGTTTGGTTCATGTTTCATTTGTCCCTTGGCCCTTTGTGACACTCATTCTCAAGGTCTTATGTTTTCTTCTCGGGCAGATATCAGAGTATCTCCTTAACCAGAAATAATCATCTCCCTGGGAGAAACAGAAGCCAGCTGTTTAGGAAATAATGTTTTCACCATTTCACACCATTTCATATCTTGAAAAAACTTTTGTGTTTCAAGAGAAGACAGACCAAGAGTTAGCAAAGGTCGGGTGATAAAGAAAAGCTTCAAATAGATGCCAGCACTTAAACTAAGTATTAAATAATTAGATAGATCAAGAAAATTATAAGGATGGGTGTCTTGGAACGTTCCAAAGAAAAACTGGGTGAGCCTAATCCATGCAAGGCAGCAGTGAGCTGTGATCACGCCTCTGCACTGAGCCTGGGAGAAACCTTGTCTCTGAAAAAATAAACAACAACAAAAAAACCCTGCTAAACATAAGCTTTTATGCAAACATAGACCCACTAAAGGTCTTTTCTTTCTTTAATTATACCTTTGTCTTTCCTAGAATGCTCCTTGAAAGGCATTCTAGGAAGGCCTTGCTGTGTGATATTACATGCCTTCAATTTTTTCTTTATAACTAATTTAAAATTGCTAGTCAAAATATACAAAGAGAGAAGAGGCCACCTCAGAGAATTCAATTTGAATATTGGATTGTTTCACATGTTGGTCTTGAGAAACTCGTGTGGAGTATGGGGAAGCAAGTCATTAAGATGCAGTGTGAATTTATGCTAGCTTTCTGCGAGCATTGGAGTATTAACCCTTGTCCAGACACAATTACAGTAAGGCCTTGAATTGAGTATGTGGATGCTCATCTCGAATAGATCTGCACTTACTTTGCTTTCCTATTCCCCACCTAATTTTGAACAATGAAAAAGTATGTCATAAACTCTTAGGAAAATTGGGCTAAATTGTTTTCAGTGCTGTATAATTCCTTCCTAAAGCAGCGTGTGCGGGATCTGAGATGAGGCCTGGTTTCCTTCAGTGACTGGAGTTGGGAAGAGCATAGACTACGGAGCTCAAGGGCAGAAACATGTGTATGTGGCCGATTTCTACATTTTGACTGTGCTGTGTGTATTGTAAATGAATGTATTTTGTTCCAGTCTCTATTCCTTTGACCTTTTACCATCTTAATAAAACTCCAAAAGCAGCAACCAAAAGCACAGTGTTCCATTTTGGAAATGTTCAGAAGGCAATGCACTCTGGCTAAATTTAGTCGTAGCATTCAGAATTTAAAAACACAACCTTCCATTTTTCTATGGGGCACACTGTCGCTTTTGAGTTAAACAAATTGGTCAAATAATAGTTGTTTCCTCTTAGCTCACTCAAATAAAAAAGAGGTGGGGTAACAGTAAAAATTGACTCATAGAATAATTTTTCACAGTGGTCACTCAAGTGAACTCATTTTGTAGGACATCAGATAGTGGAAACTTTTACATTTGTTTAAAGCAATTTTGGCTCACCAAACAAATTCCAGTTAAATTGAAGCAATAAAATTACAAACTGAAAACATTGATAACTGTTCACATTGAAGAAATGCTGTCTTTTTGATCAAGGTTTTCATATGGCACAATCTGCAAAACAATAATTGAATATTAGGAAAAAAAGAGAATGGATCTTAAAAGTAGTATTTCACTTCCCATGTCATAAATGGGAAATGTTTATCTTTAAGAATTCAAAAGCTTATTCATTTTAAACAATATTTCTGATTTTAAAGCAGATGTTGGTTATGATACTTAGACATCTTTTTTATGCAAGACATAATCCAAAAGAGCAGCAGTTTGTTTCCAGAAAGTTAAATCGAGAGAACGTGTAAAATTCCAGATTAGAGAGACCAGATGAAATTTAGAAGTCTGAGCATCACCCAAGCTTACTCTATTTTTTTCCTACTGGAAAGCTATCTTTGAAAAGCAGTTATCTTTTTTAAATTTTTTTAAAATTATAGTAAGAATAACTTAACATGCAATCTATATTCTTAACAAATGTTTAAGTCTAAGCCATCATTGACTACAGGTGCAATGTTGCACAGCAGAAGTCTAGAGCTCACTCAGCTGTGCAACTGAAACTTTACAGCCATTTATTCCTAACTCCCCAATTCCTCCTTTTCCTAGCCCCTGGCCATTGCTATTCCACTTTTTGATTTTATGAATGTGACTATTTTAGATACTTCATATAAAGGGAATGATGATATATTTGTCTTTCTGTGACTGGCTTATTTCACTTAGCTTCAGTGTCCTCAACTTTCCCCACGTTGTCATATCTTGCAGAATTTCTTTCTTTTTCAGAGCTGAATAGTACTCTATTATGCATATGTAATACATTTTCTTTATTCATTCATCCCACTGATGGGATTGAGTCCATATATTGGCTATTGTGACCACATTCCTAAAAAATGCAAATTAATCGATAAAAATAAATAAATAAGCAGCTCTTGCAGATGATGGTAAACAAAACAGTAAACGAAGAGAAAAGCTGGGCTGGTGCCTTAGACAATAAGGTTGTCTGCTGACCTTGGTGCTGAGATAAGTTAGCTAGCAGTGTGCAAGGAGGGAATAAAAGGAAAGGGTTTAGGGAAGTTGTGCCTTGTGCCTGGCCACCTGCCCTGTGGACCCAACCGTACCCATGGGGCAATGTATGTGTGTTCAGACATACTGGGGGAAAAGGTTCCAGAAAGAGAAGAGAAGGAGTGTGGGAAGGAAGGGAGCCTAAGAATATGAACAGATTAGTTTCTTTATTACCTGTGGGTTGGCTGAGATAAGATTGAAGCCATTTCCCAATCTCTTCTGCTACTCCCACCAACAAACATGAAATATGTTTCCATTCACCTATACAGAAAAATCTCTACTTCATTATGTCTAAGTTTAAAATTCCAACTATCTGTACTGTTAGAAATTAGGAAAAGTTGACCATAATTATTTCTTAGTGTAATAAATAGAGAAGCCAAAATCAACCTGCTTCAAGTGCCCCCCACCCAAACAATGCTCTTTCCACCAAACTGCAGCAGGGATCTTGCCTCTTATAAATAACAACCTTTGGGGTACTAAGTAGGAAAGCCCACAAAACAAAGTCTAAACAAAAGCAGAAATCTCATCAATGGCTTCCAAATATCTCAGGGCTGCCTGAATTACGTAGTGTATTATCATAAAGTTTCATTCAGACAAATACTGGAAACAAGTGTATTTCTTAGTGCATAGTAAGTGTTCGAATCACAGCAAACATGCAGGAATATTTGCATATAGGTATGATAGTTAAAATTGAATTCTATAGGGTATCTTCTGACACAGAAGTTTAAGAAATGATAAAAGTTTGAGATGATGACTATTCCAATCACCCTGATCTAATCACCAGGCATTATATGTATTGAAACAACACAAGGTCCCCTACAGGCATATACAATTATGTGTCAATTCAAGAATGGTTTTATAAATTAAGAAAAGATGTTCTAATTCAAAGACAACATTTCAGAAGTCACCAAATTACAAGCGTAAGTATAAAGAAATTGTACCACAAGACACTGACAAATCTTCTCTCATACACCCAAACTCACAAATCAGTTATCACGGGCTGGGGTGGGGGTGGGTAGGAGGTATTAGTTAAGGGGCACAATGTTTTAGGTGTACGTAATGAGTAAGTCTTAGAGACCTAGTGTGTAGCATAGTGCCTGTAGCTAAAAATACTGTATTTTATACTTAAAAGTTTGCTAAGAAGGTTGATCTTATGTTAAGTGTTCTTATCACAAATTATTATTATAATAATAAGAGGGCAGGAGGAAAATTTTGGGGTTATGGACAGATTTATGGCATGGATAGTGATGATAGTTTCATCATCAAATTGTGTACATTAAATCTGTACAGATTTTTGTACTTCAGTCAATAAAGCGCCTCAAAAACAAAACAACACACACACAAACATTTAGAAATAATTGTGAGAGTACAACTCCAAACCTCGATGAGGTAAGTGTCATTGTTTGGCTATTGCAAGAAAATATAATATTTTGATAAAAGTGGGATAAGTTTGGGAAGAGTGCATAAAGTCATAAATTTTAAAAATGTGGGCAAGTGTGTCCTGCTCTCTCTTTAAAAGAGACGCAATAGAGGTTAAGAGCAAGGGTTTTGGAATCAGGCCAACCTCTCTCACCTACCACTTACTGGATTATGAGACCTTGAGCAATCAAGGTCTGTGTTTTATTTTCTTTAAAATGAAAATAAGAGAATTTCCTCGAGTTCCTGTTGGATTAAGCTGGGAAATGTACGTAAATGATTTAGCATAGTGTCTAGAATCCAGTAAGAGTTCCATCTGAGTTTGAATTAGTTCTCAGTTGTTTCATTTTCAAACAGAAAATTAAAAAAAAAAAAAAGTAGCAGTGCTCATTTTGCATCAGATAATCGTGTTCCTATATTTGGTACGTGGGTGATGGTCCCTCTCTTTGCCTCAATATTTTGTTCTGGAGCCTTATAGAAGTGATCTAAGCCTTTATTTTGATAATAATGATTAAGTGGTTCTTACTTGTCTTTATTATTATTTTAATAATAATAATCAAATGGTTCTTACTTGTCTTTCAGGGTCAGAGTCTATTTTCCTTCATTTTTATACAAATAAATGTTTTCTTAAGAGGCACATTAGTGCTCACTTCAGCAGCACATGTACTAAAATTGAGATGAAGCAGAGATTAGGATGGCTCCTACATAAGGATGACACACAGATTTAGGAGGCTTTCCCTACTTCCCTGAAAAGCATTCTGGACATGGTGGGTGGTGACAGTTGTACCGCATGATGCATGCCTTTAATACCACTGGATGTGTACTTCAAAATCGCTAAGATGGTACATCTTCGTATATGTATTTTACTATAATAAAAAATTGGGAAAATGTTGGATCTTGGGCTCTTTAAATACTGGTCCTTTGTCAACAATTTTATGTATTTAAATTAATATATTTTATAGTAATTTATTTATAATTTATTAATTTTATATTAATAGATTTAATAAAGGTTCTTTAAATAACCTTTAAATACATTTAATTTACATAAAATATAATCATAGAATGGCTAAACTTCTATTCCATAGATACTCAGCAAAGCAGAGGCTAACAGCACATTGAAATTCTTAATATTGCAATCTACAGAGACTGAATAGAGCAAGCTGTTTTGTTTATTTATTTATGCTATTACATAATAAGTCATAAGAATAACTATTTGTAGACTTGCTTGTAGCTGAATTTCCCCTATTTTATTTTTGTACTTGTAGAGTTACATGCTGAACAAGAGATCATAATCAGAGGATAATTATGTTTCAGGTTGATGCCCAAAGAGCAATTTGGAACATTTTAAATGTTCTATGTTACTTATTTTTCTTCACATAATTGTACATAAATCATTTCTAAATACTAAAATTACTAGTTTGAACAACTTGTAAGTGAGCATAAAACATTAAAACAAATTTCCACCAAGTAAGTGTTCACAAGTGCTGTTGCAGATTTTCCCTTTCATCCAGCAACAAGTAGGGCATGGTGGTGGTGGGATGCTTCTGGAAACAAAAAAAAAGTAAAATTGTTTTCTGTTTTTTACTTCCAGTATGAAGATAACAGTCGCACATTTTCAATATCGAATTGAGTTTAGGCTGCATTTATATTCTTAATCTCCCCCTTCCTTCCTGTTACAATGGATGAATTTCCCATTTATACTCACTCCCCCCCCCCCGCTCTGCTTCCCATTATAGCTAAAACTAGTTGAAATAGACACCTGAGCTTCCTCACCTCCATCTTCTACTCGGTACACCTTAGCCAGTGTATTAGCACCTCCATCTTGCCCTGGTCAGTGGCCAATTCTCAGCCCTCTCTTTACTCAACCCACTAGCAGCCTTCAACAATTACCACTTCCTCATTCTTGTGATTTTGTTTTAACACTCAATCCTCCTGATTTTACTCCTTCTTAACCAACCTCTCCTTCTCTGTGTCCTTGGCCAGCTCCTCTTCCTCTTTCCAAGACTAAGTCCAGAGTTCCATTTTCTTCTGTATGAACACATTGTTCCATGAGGCCTCATCTAGTCCCCTCACATAAATACTGTCTGTCTGCCAAGGACCATCAAACACAGACCTCCAGCTCTGACCTCTCCTCTGAACCCCAGACTCATGTAGCCAATGACTTACACATCATCTTCCCTGGGTGTCTGTGGGCATCTGTCCAAAGCCAGAACCTCAATCACTCTCCAGATCCTGCTGCTTCCGTTCTTTATTTGATTTAGTTGTTAGGTCCAAAAACCCAGAAGCTATTCTTGAATAATTTCTCCTCTCACCTACAATAAGTCTATCAGCAAATCTTGTCATCTGTACATCAAAACACTTCCAAAATCTGGTCACTTTTGCCACCTTTTCTGCCACAATCTGGTAAAAGCCAGCCTTGACTTTCCTCAGAGTGAGATACTCTGGTGTCAGTGTCCCTGCTCATTCTTACCCTACTACAGTTCGTTTCCCATACAGTAGCCAAATAGAGCTTTTACAACTATATCTCATTATGTCATCTGCTATGCAAAACTTTCCAGAGTCTAAATATCACCCTTAGAGTAAAATCAGACTGCCTGCAGCTCCCTGGTCTGGACCTAGCCATTTTCCGGATCTTACCTCCTACCAGCCATTCCTCCTCTCTTGCTGCTCTAAGGCAAATTACCCTTATTATTCCCTCAAACATGCCAATGTGTTTCTAGCTGTAATACTGACACAAAGTTGGCTTTTGATAAACATTTACTGAACAAATGATTGCAAGCTGGGCTGTTTTACCCTAACTTCCTGTTTATTTGTCCAACTTCTTATACCCACCATTGGGTCCTCTTAGCATTAAACCCAGAGAAGAACACTATTGGTTTTATTTTGGGGTTGGTCACTGGGGAATATTCAGTGTTTCTTTTTCAAGGAAATCTACAGAGAGGAGCGGTTGTCTCAATTTAACTCCTAGGAGGCATGTCTTGAAAAGAAGTTATCCCAATTTAACATTCATCAGGCAAGCTGGCTGATATACAGCATGCCTAAATCTCAAGTTTGTGCTGGGGTGCTGCTGCTTCTATATCTGAACTGATTAGAGCTGGGAACTAATAGTTTGCATTTGGGCCAACATCATCTTTTTGCCAGAAACGATTCATGCTCTGATCAGCTTTCACCAGTGATCCCCTCCCTCAATATATCTTTCTTAAATTGAGTGAGTCTAAAATCTGCATGGCCAGTCGTGGTTTTCTCTGTGATCTTTCTACAATCTACAGTAATCTTCTCTAATGGAACATTTTTCCTCCAAAGTATCCAGATTTTCACATATTAATCTCAGAATTATTAACTGAATTCTCACTTGATTTCAGTCATTATGTTGTCTTTGGTGATATAAAATATATACCAAAAACTCCCTCAAGGTCCTTGAAAGAAAATTACTGTATAAATCTAAATATTTTATAACCATTTAGTTATTCTAAGTGTTCCCCAAACTTCCTCCACTTTTCTCTATATTCTTATATTTTGTCTACCTATTACATTTCTACTGGTATACTATAAAATCTCAGTAAATGTCTGGTATCTCCTGGTATGTTACTTTGCCTACATTCTTCAATTTCATACCTGCCAAACTACTTTCTACCTCAAATTCAAAAGCAAATCCAAATTCTGATTCATGTAGGAAACCTAAGTAGCAGGTCCCGATATTAAAAGGCTTCCAAAAACATCTAATACATCCTGATGTGAGAGCTGTACGTGTGGTACGAAGGAAGATGCAAAATGATCAAAGTCAGACATTGCAAGGTCAGACGTTGTCCTCAGACCTTACAATCTATTGGGTGGACATTCATAAACAGACTGTAAGTATAATAAGGAAAATCGTAAAATGTAGACATTCCATTCAATTGAGAGAGCCAGAAGGGCTTTGTGAAGATAGCGTGTGCATTAGTAAAAAATGAGCTGGAATCCCATGGGCAAAAATAGCTGAGCCTCACAGACCAAGAGGCTGGTAGGAGGAAAGAGATGCATAGAGGAAGGATCCTAAATGATCTCGCTCTTTCCTGAGGCAGAAATGAGAGAAGCAACCGGGCTGTCTGAAATCTCATTCAGCTTACAGGAAGATTATGTTCCAGATTATATTGGACGCTTAATTGGTGATAATAATGACAGCTGAACAATATGGAGTCACTCTTCTGGGTCAGTATTTGAGTGGCATTGGCAATATCAAGATAAAGTGTCTCTTCCTCAAAGTGAATGACACCAAAAACTCACGAGAGCACAGGTAGGAAGACTTCTTCAAGTCCATGGCACAGACAGTTGTTGCCTGCGGCTGGAAAATGACAACACAAGACAGATTGACTTTCCCAGAGTTTCAAGCATAGTAATAGAGAGAGGAATTATTTGAGCAAGAGGAGAAAACCAACTTCTGAGAGCAAGACACAGCTATAAACACTGAGAGAGAAAAATACTTGAGTCAGGTAGTTCTTATCTTTCTCTGCATAATGCCTTCCAATCTACTACATACAGAACACACTGAATATGTGTTAACACTCGCAGGGCTGAGCAGGTGTGAAAGCACCAATGGGGGCTTTTGGATTCACCTCTTGAGCTCTTCTATGCTTTCAGGAGCTACTTCCTCAGTTTCCTTACTTTCCTTTTTATCCAACTCCTTCCCCCCAAAAATTATACTTGCACTTTTAAATAGAAATAAAAGTACAGTCAGCCCTTTATATCCACAGGTTCCACACCTGCAGATTCAACCAACCACAGATAGAAAATATTCTTTAATTTATCAATAAGAAAGCATTCATAAATGCTACAAATTTTAAAATGTGGTATAATGGCTATTTACATACCATTTACATTGTATGATGTATCATAAGTACTCTAGAGATGAAAGGATAATCAAGAAAATATGCATAGGTTATAGACAAATATCATTCCACTTTTATAAGGGACTTGAGCATCAAATCCATGGATTTTGATGTACACCAGTGCCCAGTTCCCTGTGTATACCAAGGGACAACAATAGTCATTTAGAGTTCAATGTCCTCCCCTCCAGGGCACCAAAGCAATAAGAAGCGAACTCTACCCATTTCTAAACTTGGCCCTGAAAATTAGAAGAGGCAGATTATTTTTAATTAGAAAAGAAAAAATTGTATGTTTTTTCAGGAGACTATGGAAAGGTCCACAGTATTTCTAAGGCAGTTGAAGACTGTGATGTGAGTCATAGCTCGCCGGATCAGATTTTTAAAGCCTTAATTCCTTTCATTACTTATACACACTGAAGGGTGGTTCTTTTAATGGAGAATACTCAGTTCAGGGCCGTGTGTTCAGGAAGCATTGCCTAGAGAGTGGTTGGGTAAGGTCTCCTTAACTTCAGGGCAAAGTTTTCAGCCTGGCCTGGGGTGACGGTGAGGCCTGTAGTACAGATGAACTACAGAACATCTATGAACCTCCATAAATTACATGTAAATAGTGAGCATGGAATTTCTCTGGCAAGATCCTCTATTGGTTTTTGTTTTTAAATATTTTCAAAAAGAGTGGTTGCAGTGGCTCAAGCCTGTAATCCTAGTACTCCGGGAAGCCAAGGCAGTTGATCACCTGAGCTCAGGAGTTTGAGACCAGCCTGAGCAAGAGCAAGACTCTGTCTCTAAAAGTAGCCGGGTGTTGTGGCAGGTGCCTGTAGTCCCAGCTGTTAGGAGGCTGAGGCAAGAGGATCTCTGGAACCCAGGAGTTTGAGGTTGCTGTGAGCTATGACACCACGGCACTCTACCCAGGGCAACAGAGTTGAGATTCTGTCTCCAAATAAATAAACAAATAAATATTTTCAAAGAGATACATAACCTCCAAAACTGCAATGATCACTATCCCAGAGAAAGTGTGCTAGTTTGCTAAAGATATCAAAGCAAAGCATCACAAATTAGGTAGTTTAAGCAACAGAAATGTTTTGTTTCACAGTTTTAGAGGTTAGAAGATAGAAATCAAGATATTGACAGGGTCAGCTCCTTCCAAGGACATAAGGGCAGGATTTATTCCATTCCTACCTTCTTGGCTTATACATGGTTTATAGATGATTGTCTTCATGTTCTTGTGGCATTCTCCACATATGCACATCTAGGTGTTCAGCTACCCCTTTTTTAAAACCCCCCCTGAGATATCACCTAACCCCAGTGAGAATGACCCACATCACAAAATCTCAGAGCTGGAGGTGCTGGCATGATGTGAAGAGAGGGGAACACTTTTACACTGCTTGGAGGACTGCAAACTAATACAGCCTCTTGTGGATAATCCTCAAAGAACTCAAATTAGACCTCCCATTTGATCCTGCAATCCATTACTAGGCATCTACCCAGAAGAAAAAAAGTCATTTTATCATAAGGACATTAGTGCTAGACTGTTTACTGCAGCTCAATTTTCAATTGCCAAACTGTGGAAACAACCTAAATGCCCACCAATCTGGGAATGGATTAACAAGCTGCAGTATATGTATAACATGGAATACTATTCAGCCACTAAAAATGATGGAGACTTTACATCTTTTGTATTAACCTGATTGTAGTCAAAACACATTCTTCTTAGAAAAGCATCACAAGAATGGAGAGGCAAGAATCCAATAAATGTCTTAACACAAAAATGCCAGGAAGGCTATGTTAACCAGTGTGATGAAAATATGTCAAATGGTCTATAAAACCAGTGTATGATGCCCCATGATCACATTAATGTACACAGCTATGATTTAATTTAAAAAAAAAGAATCCAATGTACTCAATGCTGATATGAGGATAATTTTTGACATGGTGATGGGTAGGGGAATGGGGGAGCAGAGAGAGGAAGGAGAGAGGAGAGTGGGGGATAATGGTGCATGGCACACCTCTTGGAGGTGGGACACAATTATAAGAGGGACTTAACCTAACAAATGCAATCAGTGTAACCCAGTTCTCTGTACCCTCAATGAATCCCCAGCTAAATATATATATAGTTTATAAGGATACTAGTCATATTGGATTATGGGTCCATGTTACCCTACTATGACCTTAGCAGAACTAATTACATCTGCAACCTTATTTCTAACAAAGGTCATGTTCTGATGTACTGGAGGTGAGGTCATTCAACATATGAATGGCAGAGAGAGGGGAGCTTGGAGGGGACACAAATCAACCCACAACAGGAAGCAGGAGAGTAGATGTAAGATAATTTGTTCTCCCTTGTCCCTGAGGAGGTGGAATGTCATAAGGCCTAGGGGAATAGTGTGACTTCTATATCCCAATGGGGGGTATCATGATATGAGCAATAGTGACAATAGGTTAAATAATTTAAATACATGTAAAGCTCGTAGAGCAGTGGCTAGTATATATGTTAAATATTGATCATCATTTTACAGTTCACTGATGATTTCCCATCTCAATATCACCCCTTTTTGCTCGCAGATGTTATATATTTCCCTGTACTGTTATCTCCCTCACAATTACAAGTTGCAGCCTTCTCAGGAGCTAGAAGCACCCAGTATCTTATATATATGTATCACGTTGCTTAAAATGCAATGGGCACTTTAACCCCAAGGATAATCCCTTCATAGTCATTCCACAGGCAGGCCCACATGCTTCATGGCTCTGAGATGCTAAAGAGCAGGTCAACAAAAACAAAAATCTATAGTTCATTTCTACAGTTCTTTATTTTCTATACCCAATACAAGTATATATTTTGATATCAAAGAAAGCAAACGCTACTTTTCTTTGTTCTTTTTACCTGACTCAATAAAGCAGATTCCATTTGACAAAGAATTCTCTTATCTTCTTCAGAGGACATTTCTCTTCTAAGCACAGTTCACATTTGTTTTATGTTCCCAAATGTTTTTGTAACTTTCTATGGTGATTATTACATAGTGAATATTTGTATTCTTTCCTTGTAAGTGTATTTACCACTTTCATCCTGCTGTTCTAGTTCAAGGATGAACTATTGATAAAACAATCTTTTAGCTTTCTAAACAAAACTATGTTCCTTCCTACCTAAATTTTGAATTTCTTTTATCTATGTTCCTCTGGATGTATGATGTTCTATCATAAACATCATATAAGTCCCATTAAATAATAGCAAGCAAAGCAACTGAATTCCATTCAAAAATTAATTTCCTCCATGTCCAAGGAAATGTGCTTGCCATAAAAGATAAAAAGAAAAATAAAGCAACACTGTAATTTCAGAAACTAATAGCTATTTGTTGTCATTGTATCACACGTTCTATGAAGATTTGTGCTTGTTACATCACTTAGTGTCAACGTATGAGAAAACAGCATACAAAGGACAAAAGAGACTTACAAAGATTACCCAGCTAGTAAAGTGGCAAAATCGAACTCCAAAACAAAGGCCCTTTCTACTTTATACACAACCTTATTCCATAAATATTATCAAGAATTTACTATTAATAAAATAAACCTCAGCCTCATAGCAAACACAAAATTAACTCAGACTGGACCACAGACTTAAAAGTAGAACAAAAAACTATAAAATTTTGTTTTATAAAAAAAGAAAATCTGCATGTTCTAGGACTAGGTGAAGAGTTGACTTGACACCAAAACATTGTCTCAAAAGGAAAAGGTGATAAAGTGGACTTCATCGAAGTTAACGCTTTTACTCTGCACACAACCTAGTTAAGAAAATGAAAACAAAAGCTAGGAAGAATGAAACCGTATATCCAATGAAGTGTTACTTAGACTATATAAAAAGCTTTCAAAACTCACCAGTACAAAATCAAACAATCAATCAGAATGTAGGTAAAAGATATGAAAAACATTTTATAGAAGGCAGACGGCAAATGTGCAAGGTATTTAACATTATTTGCCATTAGGAACATACAAATTAAAATCACAGTGAGATTACACCTAACAGAATGACTAAAATAAAAAATAGCAACAAGACTAAATGCTGGTGAGGATGTACAGAAACTGGATCACTTATACAATACTGTGGTAGTGAAGAATAGGAAATAGGAATAAGAATAAGGGAAGAAGAATAGGAAATAGGAATAAGAATAAGGAAAGAAGAATAGGAATAAGAATAAGGAAAAAAATAGGAAATAGGAAAACATTTAGCAAGTTTTTGAAAAACAACATACAACTATCGTGCCACTTAACATTTGTACTTCTGGGCATTTATCCCAGAAAAATGAAGATTTATGTTCACATAAAAACATGTACATGAATGTTTATAGAAGTTTTAGTCATCATAGTCCATAACTGGAAACATGGAGATGTCCTTCAGTGGGTGAATGGTTAAACAAACTGTGGTATATCCATAATAGAAAGTATTGCAAGAGGGACTTTACCTAACAATTGCAATCAGTGTAACCTGGCTTATTGTACCCTCAATGAATCCCCAACAATAAAAAAAATAATAATAATGAAAAAAAAAAGAAAGTATCAAGCTAGTGATGCCCTCAACAACTGGCATTAATTTCCAAAGAATTAAGCTAAGTGATAAAAAGCCAGCCACCATATGATACATGTTCATTTGTATAACATTCTTGAAATGACTAGTTACAGACTGGTGAACAAAATAGTGGTTGCCGGAGTGAAGTAGCTGTGGTTAGGAGAGGCAACATTAGGGACCCTTGTGATGAAAATGTTCTTCATCTTATTTTTTCTTTTAGGTTCTTTAAAAAATATTTGTATTAAGTTATATCTCTTAGTTGACATGCAATAATTGTACATATTTATGGGGTATATAGCAATGTTTCAATACATGTGAGGTCTGACAATTAAATTAGTGAACACATCCTAGAAATAGTGCCACATAATTCATTCCTAAATATCACTACGGTCACCTTTGAAGGATTCCCTTGGGCATCTCATGACCCTCGCAATATTCAACAATGTAGTCTGTAGCACTTTTTCTAGGATGAGTTTGTGAACTTAGTTGTCATACTTTATATGATGTATAGTGACTATAGGTCCTGGTTGTAATATTGAACTATAACTGTATAAGATGTTATTACTGGGAAATTGAATAAAGAAAACATAGGATGTGTCTGTATTTCTTATAATCCCATGTAAAACTATAATTGAACTTTCAAGTTTATCCCAAAATAAGTTTAATTTTAAAAAGGCAAAAGGTGGTAGGTAGAAAGAGATTATTACAAACATATATGGTTTTTCATAAATGATTTATGAAAAGGTCCCAGAAGGAGCAAATATTGCACATTTGGTGAATTCCAGCAGGCCAGATTGGCTGAGATGGTGACAGCAGAAACTGTATATGGAGGTCAGTAGGGCAGGCGGGGGACAGATATGCAAGAGACAAGATGGAAAATGATCGTGAGGAGGAAGGTGTGCTTAGTGTTCAGAACCATGTGGACCACCACGAAAACTATAATTTTTGATGTTAAAGCATGAGTTGTTGCAATGTGGTAAGAGAAATGGCTTAACTAGAACTGCTTTTTAAAAGGACCCCCAACAAAGATGCGGGGAATGGGCAAACACAGACATCTCCCCAATACCCTGCTCACATTTCAATTATGCTGCCCCAGTTAAAGAGGCTCATTCCCTAATAGAGATGCTGCCTTGAAAAATCATATGATTGATTAATCAGTTGCCTTAAGCTAAATTTCCCTCTGATGTGTCTATGGGAATATTCCCACAGAGTTACAAAGGAGGAAACATCTGAAAATTGGTTTGATGTGTTGACTATTTTAATTCATCAGCCAGGTAGGCGTGATCAAAAGCAGCCTGGGCATTTTTTGTGACCTCTACCAGAAGAAATTACACTCTAGCTTCTGAAATAAATCATTTCACAGAGACGGTATAACTATTGATGGTAACATGTTTCTCTACAGTGTTTACTAGAAATTTAATGCATTCAGACACAGTGAAAGAGTTGTTCGTGAAAACTAATAGAACATGAAAAATGGTGCAATGTCACAATTTATTTTGTCCCAATGGTGTACTTTTTTTTCCTGAAACAAAAATATTAGTGCCATTAAAGCACAGTTTTACACACTTGTTTATTGCTTACCTTTCACCTGAGGAGGCAATCCGTGACAATAATTCTAAATTATAGTTTGTTTGTAGCAAGCAACAAATTGTTTTTATTATTCTCTGCCTTTATAAAGTAATTCAGTCAGTCTAAATATTTTTCCTCACTGATTTGAATAGATTGCCTCTTTTTTAGCATCACAATGTCAGAGTCTAAATGGACAACTATCAGTTTCTCATATTAAATAATCCTTTACTGAATATCCTTCATTTTCATGTAAATTATTTAATCATTACAAGGACACAATGAAGTGTTCATAGTATACTGAAGGTTATAATTTATTAAAGATTATAAAGCCTACCAACCCAAATATTAGGGTCAGAATCTGCACTCAGATTTCCTCCAAATGGTTAGCCACTGGCCATTATTTGATCATAGAGCTCTTGAAATGTGCTACTTTGGATTGAACTGTTTTGTAAGTGTAAATTACACTCTGGAAGATTACAAAATGTTACTGATATTTTTTAATATTGATTACATGTTGAAATGCTAATTATCTGGGTATATTGAGTCAAATTAAATATGTTATTAAAATGAATCTTGCTGAGTGTGGTGGCATGTTCCTGTAGCACCAGTGACTCATGAGACTTAAGTGGGAGGATCACATGAGCCCAGGGGTTTGAGGCTAGACTGAGAAAGCAAGACCACGTCTGCAAAAAAAAAAAAAGAGAGAAAAATTTATCTTACTTTTTTCTTTAACCTTGAAATTATAAGTGTTGTTCTCATTTTATTGCCATTGGATCTCATTGCCCTAAATCATGTCAACTGTATCTCCTATATTTCTCTGAAGTCTATGCTCTTCTCTTTGTTCCAACTAACACCACCACAATCCAAGCCACTCATCTTTCTCTTGGAGAATGATCACACTCTTCTCAAATCAGCTTGCCCACTGCTGCCCAACTGCACTCTGCTTTTTACAGCAACCAAAATGAAGTTTTTTATCAAAAACTATAATCTAATCATATTACTTCCTAATTTCAATTTTCTAGAAACCTCCCATTTTCTTTAGACTTAAATGCAAGATTTTTACTATGATCAATGAGACCCTTTATGATTCAGTTTCACCTGTATCTGGCCTCACATCTTTCACGTCCAACATGCTGAAATTCTCTCAATGAATCAGCACTGCAGGCCTTGTGCCCTTTGTATATTAGTTCACTTTCAAACTCTTCTGTCATCTTGGTCTACTTACTTCCAGTCATTCTTTAAACCCCAGATTAAATAATACTTCCTCATGATTCCACATATCAGGGTACATCTCCTAGCATAGAAACTTATATTCTCCATCACACTTAATTGTTTAATATTCATCTTCCTAGTGGATTGTAAACTTCACTAAAACAAGGTTCCTGAGAACCTCATCCACCTCTGTGTTTCCAGCACATGGCTAAAGATATGCTTGCCAAATAGAGAACCTTTAGTAGGTGTCTGGTGACTTGTTGACATTCCATTATATTGCAGCCAAAATTAGGAAAAAAAAATTTACACCACAAAAAAAATTGGTAAGTATGGATGGATTTGTTAATTAACTTCGTTTAATCATTCTACATTGCCCCATAAATATATGCAATTATTTGCCAGTTAAAATAAAATTATAAACAATAAAATATCTGTGATGAATTTTAAAAATAAAAACAAGTAAAATAGCCAAATTATTCACAGATGGTTTATCACTCAACTTATAAAATCTATATTTTGGTCAGATGCAAGAACTGAAAACATGGAAAGGTTCTAGGGTTTCATTTTTTTTTTTTTACTTCTATTTTGGTAAAAGAAAAATGAAAAAGTTATTTAAAATCTGATGATAAAACAATCTATTCCCAAAATTTTGGAGCTAAAAGCAAAACTTGTAAATTACAAGATATTTTTTAAGATAAGTAAATGTGCTTAATTCATAAACGTATGTGAATTCCTTTATTCTCCTATATAATTGACTGAATTTAATAAATATAGTCACTGTAAATAATATCTGAAAAAAATATAAAATAACTTTTATCCACATCCTAGCACTCTGTTTCTTTCTCTTCTAGGACTTTAACTTCAACATCATCTGACATACATTAGTATTTTATTTTATTTTATTTTATTAAATCACAGCTGTGTACATTAATGCAATTATGGGGTACAATGTGCTGGTTTTATATACAATTTGAAATACTTTCATCAAACTGGTTAATATAACCTTCACTGCATTTTCTTAGTTATTGTGTTAAGACATTTATATTCTACCCTTAGTAGATTTAACATGCACACTTGTACAATACACTGTAGCTGTGGTCCCACCAATTACACTCCCTCTGCCCATCCTCACCCCTCACCTCCTCTCCCTCTCCTCTTTCCCCTTTATCTTGGGCCATATTTAGGTTATAGGTTTCATATGGAAGTCTTAAATGTCCTCTATTAAAAAAAAAAAAAAAAAAGGAGGGTGGAGCAAGATGGCGGACTACAGACAGCTTCTTTGTAACATGGTGTGGTGAGACTGGAGAGAAGACTCCAGTGGGCTTGTGGGCTCTACCAAAAAAAAAAAAACCTTCAGGAGCACAGGGAGGCAGCTGGAAACTTCGGACCCCAAGAGGAGATGGAAAGCATTGTAGAAACAGCAAGTGTTTGCAGGGCCGTGACAGCTGCAATGGGGAGAGTTTGGAGATAGGGAAGGCTTTCTCTTCCTTTTTTTTGCAGGGAGAGGGGAGAGGAGAGGGGGGCTTAGGTACTTGGTTGAGTTACCTTAGGAGAACTTGGGTGTGTAAGCAAGTGACTTTCAACAGTGCCTAGAGGCAAGACTGAGAGGTCAGGGGCAGAACCAAGCTTTATTGTTCTGCTGCAGACATAATGGGTGAGTGGCCTTGCAGACTCAGCCCTCAGGGTCCTAGAGCGAGGCTTGTTCTGGCATGCCTGAAAAGCAGGCAGCCACTTCTGGGGAGATCCAAGACATCCTTGGAAAGCCACTGCTTAGCCAAGGGACACAGTTTGGAAAGGTTGAGGAGTGTCTATTAAGTGGGCTGAGGAGACATTCAGGCTCCCAATCCCGTGGGGTTTGAGAGCACAGAAATCAGCAGATGCTTCCCGTCTCCATCTTCTACAGCTGTATGAGCATTGTGATTAGCATATCGGACCCCAGAAGATCACCTGTTGCCCAAGCAATATTCAGCTCTCTATATATGTATTTTTTTGGATTTTTTGCTTTTTAAAAAAAAAATTTTAACTTATCCTCCTAGATTTGTCTTTTTCTTATTTTCTTCATTTTTCTCATGTAAATATATTTTTTCATTGTTGCCTTTAATAATAAGGGCTTCATTTTTGCTAGTTTTTCTGCCCCTATTATTTGGTATTTTCCCCCAATTTTAACCCTTAAGGGTTTTTGTTTGTTTGGGTTGGTATGATTTAGAGTGGTTTTGTTTCTCTTCTCTCTTTGGTGAAGTTGGGGTTTTGTGTCTGCTCAGGCTGGAAAAAAAGTTGCAGATGTCAAGGGACCCACCCAATCCAGCACTTCCAGCAGTTGGGATTTGTAAGTGTGGGTAAAAGTACCCTACTATAGACCACACACTATTAATCCTTTGTCATCCCAACACAAAGACAAGGAAATTAAACAACTATAAGCTGAATGACAGTTGAGTCAAGGAAGACATAAAAAAGAAAATCATTAACTTCCTTGGGCATAACAATGATGATGACACATGCTACCAAAACGTGTGGGACACCACAAAAGAAGTACTAAGAGGGAAATTTATCACATTAGATACTATATCCAAAAAAATCAAAGACAGCACACCACTAACTTAATAAATCATCTTAAATAAATAAAAAAGGAAGAGCAATCCAATCTCAAACCTAGTGGAAGGAAAGAAACAACCAAAATTTAATCAGTAAATAATGAAATTGAAAATAAAATAATCATTCAGAAAATTAATGAAACAAAAACTTGGTTCTTTGAAAAGATAAACAAAATTGATAAACCATTGGCCAGATTAACCAGAAATAGAAAAATAAAATCATTAATAACCTCAATCAGAAATGAAAAGGGGAAAATAACAACTAATAACACAAAGATACAAGAGATTATTACTGAGCACTACCAAAAAAGTTATGCCCAGAAATTTGACAATGTGGAGGAAATGTACTGATACCTGGAATCACCATATTACTAGACTTAACCAGGAAGAAATAGATCTCTTGAACTGACCGATATCAAGCACTGAGGTTGCAGAAACAATAAAAAAGCTTCCAACAAAAAGTGCCCAGGACCAGATGGCTTCACATCAGAATTCTGTCACACCTCAAAGATGAGCTTGTACTTATACTGCAAAACCTATTTCAAACATTGAGAAGGAGGGAACCTTCCCTAGCATGTTCAATGAAGCAAATATCACCTTGATTCCAAAACCAGGAAAGGAAAACCACAGAAAAAAAATCACTAATGAATATCGATGCAGAATTACTCACCAAAATCTTAGCTAATAGATTGCAGATACTCATTAAAAAATTATACATCACAATCAAGTAGGTTTCATCCAAAGGATGCAAGGTTGGTTTAACATATACAAATCCATAAATGTAATACACCATGTCAATAGAAGCAAAAACAAAGACTACATGATCTTTTCAATAGATATAGAAAATCATTTGACAAAATTCAGCATCCTTTTCTAACAAGAACACTTAAGAAAATAGGCATAGTTGGCACATTTCTTAAGCCGATTGAAGCCATCTATGACAAACCCACAGCTAACATCATATTGAATGGTATAAAACTGAAAGCTTTTCCACTTAGAACTGGAACCAAACAAGATGTCCACTGTCGCCACTATTATTCAACATGGTTCTGGAAGTTCCAGCCAATGCAATCAGGCAAGAAAAGGAAATAAAGGGCATCCAAATGGGAACAGAGGAGGGCAAACTCTCCCTCCTTGCTGATGATCTGATCTTCCACTTAGAAAACCACAGAGACTCAACCACAAAACTCCTGGAAGTAAACAGGAACTATAGTAATGTTTGGGGGTATAAAATCAATGTCCACGAATCAGTAGCCTTGGTATACGCCAATAACAGCCAAATTGAGAAGCAAATCAAGGACACAATTCCCTTCATAGTAGCTTCAAAAAGAAAATTAAATACTTAGGAATATACCAAACAAAAGAGGCAAAAGATGTTTTCAAGGAGAATTAAAAAATCCTAAGAAAAGAAATTGCAGAAGATACTAACAAATGGAAGAACATACCATGCTCTTGGCTGGGAAGAATCAACATTGTCAAAATGTCTATTCTACCCAAAGGAATCTACAGATTCAATGTAAACCCCATTAAAATACCAACATCATATTTTGAAGAACTGGGAAAAATAGTACTTTGTTTTTTATGGAACCAGAAAAAAACTCCGGATAGTTACAGCTGTTCTTAGCAATAAAAACAAAGTCAGAGGCATCACCCTATCAGACTTCAAGATATATTACAAGTCCACAGTAATCAAAACATCATGGTATTGGCACAAAAATAGAGACATAGACACATGGAATAGAATAGAAAACCAAAAGATGAAGCCAGTCTCTACTTAACATCTGTTCTTTGATAAATCTAACAAAAGCATAACAAAATAATCCCTATTCAAAAGTGAAGTGTATGGTGCCCCATGATCATATTAATGTACACAGCTATGATTTAATAAAAAATTTTAAAAAAATTAAAAAAAATAAAACCAAAAAAAACACAAAAGTGGTGCTGGGAGGACTAGATAACCACATGTAAAAGACTGAAACTTGACCCACTCCTTTCATCCCTTGCAAAAATTGACTCAAGATGTATAAGAGACCTAAATCTAGTAGTACATCAAATGATAAAAATCTTAGAAGAAAGTGTTGGAAAAGCTCTTGGTGATGTTGGACTTGGGAAAGATTTTTATGAAGAAGACTTCAGCAGCCAGCAAAACAATTAACAAATGGGACTTAATTAAGCTGAAAAGCTTCGGTTCAGCTAAGGACACAAGTAAAGCAAAAAGACAACCTTCAGAATTGGAAAAGAAATTTGCAGGGTATAATCTGACAAAGGGTTGATAACTAGAACCTACAGAATACTCAAATTAATCAACAGAAAATGAGTAAACAATCCCATCTACCTCTGGGCAAGAGATATGAATAGAACCTTCTCTGACAAAGACAGACGAATGGCTAACAAACATTTGGGAAAAAAATTCATCATCCCTGATCATCAGAGAAATTCAGATCAAAACCATCCTGAGATATCACCTAACCTCAGTGAGAGTAGCTCACATCACAAAGTCTCAAAGCTACAGATGCTAGCATGGATGTGGAAAGAAGGGAACACTTTTACACTACACTGCTGGTAAGACTGCAAAATAACACAACCTTTTTGGAAAAAGTACGAAGAATCCTCAAAGAACTCAATTAGACCTCCCATCTGATCCTGCAATCCCATTACTAGGCATCTACCCAGAAGAAACGAAATCATGTTATCATGAAGACATTTGCACTAGACTGTTTATCTCAATTTACAATCACCAAAATATGGAAACAGCCTAAATGCCCACCAACCCAGGAACGGATTAACAAGCTGTGGTGTGTGTATACCATAGAATACTATTCAGCTATTAAAAAAGATGGAGGCTTTACGTCTTTTGTAATAGCCTGGATGGAGGTTGAACACATTCTTCTTAGTAAAGCCTCACAAGAATGGAGAAGCAAAAATCCCATGTACTCAATTCTAACATGAAGGCAGTAGATGGTCTAATATAAGGGGTGGAATAGAGGAATAAGCAAGTAGGGAGAGAGGTTGACGAAAGAGGATGGAGGGCCACAGTATATGGCACACTTCTTGGGGGTGGGACACAATTACAAGAGGGACTTTACCTAACAACCACAATCAGTGTAACCGAATTCTTTGTACCCTCAATGAATCCCAAGCAATAAAAAGAAAAAAAAAGATTACACCTCTAAAAAACAAAACAAAACAAAACAAAATCTTTGATGAATTGTGCTTGCTACTGCAGGTCTCACCCTATCTGCCATCCTTTATTCGTCAACTTCAATTCTTGCTGTGTGCAAGGCTCTTGGTATACTGAGCCCCTCTGCTGTCAACCTTAACTCTCTCCACTTGTCTCATCACAGTTCTCATCTCACGCTCAGCACTGTTCACAAGACATGTGAAAGTCAACAATGACTTTCTCCTTGATCAATCTGCTCCCCTTGCTCTCTGGAGGATTTCATATCATCAGGGAACAATGCTCAACAATTTTACATTATTCTTCAAAGTTAAAAATATTGCATAATTTCTCAAGAAATTTAGGTAAATACCGTAAAGTATAAACACATTGGAATAGTCGCCCATAATTTCATCACTTCATAACCATACGGACCTTTGACAACATTCTTAGTCTTCTGCAAAAGAAATTTTTTTTCAAAAGAGCTTACTAAACATAGACAAATAGTTTTTTCTTGTCATTACTATACTTTCAAAACATAATTTTAATGTTATATATATTTCACTTAATCATTTCCAATTACCAGATGTTTACATAATTAAAAATTTTCAGTATTATAAATTAAACTGTTATAAACATTTTATGCATGAATATTTTTGGAAATTTCAAATTAATAACATGAGATCATTTCCATGAAGCAGAATTAATACATCTAACAGGATGAATATTTTGGCTTTTGATACAAAGTGTTAATCTCACCAATGTACCTTCATTAGCAACGTATGGATGGGCCCATTTCTCTACACATTTATCAAAATTAAACAGTACACATTTTCTAATTACTGATTTTAAAAGGCAAGATACCTCTCTTAATTAACATACTACTAATGTGGTTAAAATCTTAACCATTGTTTTTCCTTGTTTTAAATTGGCAGTTCATCATTTTTGTGCATTTATAGAAATCTCAGGATTTTTCCTATTAATTTTTAGAAGCTATTTATTAAAGGCTATTTTATCCAGAACTTTGCCAACTACTGTAGAAGCCAACATTTTTGTTATCACATAATAGAAATATTCAGCTTAATTGAAGCTAAACTAAAATGGAATTATATGAAGAAAATGGAAAGAGCATTACGCTGCTGAGCTATCTTGTTTATCAGCACTCATTTGGAGTAACTAATCCATTTAGACCTCTGGATAATACTTTTTGTGTGTGTGATTCATATGCAACAATTGCCTTTTAGTTTCTTATCTGCTTCTTCCTTTTTTTTCTTATCTGCTTCTTATAAGAAATATTAAGAAAGCTAAGGAAGCCTTATACCTTCCGAACAAATCAGAATTATTTACCAATACTTCAGTCTTTAAATGAGTCAAAGTTTTTGCTCTTTGAAAATGTCTAATTAAACATTATAAATGGAAAACATGAACCAGATATAAAGCAAGTGATTAGTACCCATTAACTTAAGATCTTTTATAAAAAAAATCTTTCATTTACATTTTTATCTATTTAACAAATATTTATGGCGTATTAACTATGTGCCCTGTGCACGTTGCTAGAGGGAGACACTGCCCCTGGCCTCCTGGAATTATATTCTAGTTTAAATGCACCTCTTAACCCAGACATCCAAATACCACTGGAAAGTACATAGACAATTTTTAAATAATACATAAAGTGTTATAATATCAGTGTTATCCAAAAGCCTTCCCACTGAAAAGTACCTCTGTAGAAGGTGAATAGATATTATTTGGGGACAATATAAAAGGCAGTTCCAAGGCCAAATAGCACTAGAGAATACTAATATAACAAAGTTAAACAGATTATAACAGTTTTCTGTGAGCTATTTTCTTATATTTTATAAACATTTATACAATACTTAGTGTGTGACATTTATTATTTAAAAGATTTTATAAATGTTAACTCATTTAGTACTTGTAACCCTCTCGGGAAATAGGAATTTTTCTTCTCCTTCTATTTTACAGATGAGGAAACTTGCCCCATATTTTGCAGCTCCAGAACTTGTTCTCTTTACAACAGTTGAGTACTGCCTCCTTGCCCCTTACGTGCATTGTGGATCTCTAGATGGAGACACAGTGTGGCATCCCAGACTGACTTGACTATGAAACATTCCTCCTACACATACACACACACATAGATCATTTTTATTTAGAAAAATAGTTTTCAGTAGTAGTGGCATCAAACATATTTTATGAGATTCTCTACACCTGTTAGGCAATTGCTCCAGATCCCCCGAAAATTGCTTTCATTTTTTTCTCTATGACTTTGTAGGTAAACAATAATTTAGTGAAAGTGTTAAGGACAAAGATGAGCCATGTGTCCAGTGGGTGAACAATGAAATATTAGTGATCAATAGTATTCATACATGTCCTCATGGACCTATGTCTGTAACATGCAAGAAAACAATGGCAAATAAGAACTAAACAAATAAGAACAAGGAGGAAAGTATGACCTGGTCCATTGCAATTTAAGGGGACCACATTTAAGAAGGAACCCAAGAAATGGTAGTTGAGACTGGTTAAGAGTTGCAGTAGTGAAACATTATTAGTTAGTATTGTGGGTAATTTCTCTTTGATATGCAGAACAATGATTTGGCAAAGATGCATACATCCCAATCCTTTTGTGAATACAAGATCTGACAATGAAGTTTGAGAACTCGTCCTAGAAAAAGTGCTCCATACCTCATTGCTGAATATCACTACAATCACCTTCAAAGTACTTCCCTTGGGAAGCTATGCACTGATGCCTGCACCTAGTTCCCCCTTCAAAGAAATTTTGAAACTTTTTGTTCTGGAACAGCCATCAGAGTTGTCGTCGTATTATTGATGTCCTGAATGTCACCGAAATGTCTTCCTTTCAATATTTCCTTTATTGATGGGTAAAGACAAGTGTCATTGGGGGGAAGATCAGGTGAGCAAGAAGGGTGTTCCACTACAGTTATATTTTTACTGACTAAAAGCTCCCTCACAGACAGAGAGTGAGCTGGTGCATTGTAGTCATGCTAGATGCTAGATGCCAACTTGTTGGCAATAAGTTCAGGTCACTTTGGTCTAACTCTTTCATGCAGCCTTTTCAGCACTTTCAGATAGTAAACTTCGTTAATGATTTTCCCAGTTGGTATAAATTCATAATGAACAATCCCTCTGATATCAAAAAAGGTTCACGGGTGGCGCCTGTGGCTCAGTGAGTAGGGCGCTGGCCCCATATACCAAGGGTGACGGGTTCAAACCTGCCCCTGGCCAAACTGCAACAAAATAATAGCCTAGCCAGGCATTGTGGTGGGCACCTGTAGTCCCAGCTACTTGGAAAGCTGAGGCAAGAGAATCACCTAAGCCCAGGAACTGGAGGTTTCTGTGAGCTGTGTGATGCCATGGCACTCTGCAGAGGGCGATAAAGTGAGAATCTGTCTCTACAAAAAAAAAAAAAAAAAAAAAAGTTTGCAACATCATCTTGACTCTCGGTTTGGTCTGACAGAATTTTGGGGATATGAAGAATTGGCTGACTTCCATTGTGCACTTTGATGCATTGTTTTGTGGTTGACTTGGTACACCCATTTTTTTTATCACCAGTGATAACATGGCCCAAAACATCATCTTGCTTCTTCAAAAGGTCTTAGCAAACTTTGACTTTTCTCTGCTTTTGTTAATGGGTGAATTCCTTCAGGATCATTTTATTTTATTTTATTTTATTTTATTTATTTATTTATTTATTTTTATTAAACCATAGCTGTGTACATTAGTATGATTGTGGGGCACCATACACTTGGTTCATAGATCGTTGGACACATTTTCATCACATTAGTTAACATAGCTTTTGTAGCATTTTCTTAATTATTTTGCTAAGACCTTGTACATGCCTTCCTCATGCCAAGATTTCAGTGAAGATTTTTCCATTTATCTATTGATGTTTAATTGGCCTGCTAAACTTCTCGCAGTCATCTGACAATTTTGACACAAAATTTAACCATTTTTTTCAATGGCCACCCTGACCTCTCCTCATCAGTGATACTTTGTCTCCCCTCAGAAAAATGTTTCATCCATTTGTGCACTGCCATTTTATTCATGGCATTATTCCCATAAACTTGGAATAACATGTCCCTGATTTAATTCCTGCCAAATTTAAGAAGAAATTTATGAATGTTTGCTCATTGCTCTAATTCAAGCTCTGACTTTTTTTGATGCTACACAAAGACAACAATAACAATAATGAATATTTTGTTATATGCAATAACAATAATGAACATTCAGCAAGACGCCACCACATGTCAACATTAACACAACTGTGAGATACTGATATACCAAGGTTATGAACCCTTACTGAGTTGTTCGTACAGTGCTGCCAACATAAGTGCCTGGTGGCAAGTTCACAAACTGAATTACCAGACCTTGTACATTACCTTACATGGCAAATGATACATTGCATGTGTGACCACATTAACAAAGTTGACGTGAGAATCTTTCCTAGATTACCTGGGTGGGCACAATATAATTGCACTGGTCCTTAGCTATATAAGGAGTAGGCAGGATCGTGCAAAAATAGCCAAAGATATGCAATGTTCCTGGCCTTGAAGATGGAGGAAAGAGATCACCTATCGAAGAATGCAAGAGGGCTTCTAGAAACTGGAAAAGCCAAGGAAATGGATTTTCCTTTGAAGCCTCCAGAAAGGACTCTAGTTCTGGACAAATTTATTTTAGCCTGGAGAAACCTTGTGGGATTTCACATACACAGAACCAAAATATTATAGTTTTTTAGTTAGTTTATCAAAGCACATTTTGTATTAAGACACTAAATCTGTGGTAATTTGTAATAACAGCAAGAGAGAACTAATCCTTAAGGGAGCTTGGGCCATAAGGGAAAAATAATTTTTGATGCTATTTGGTGATATTTCCATAGGCAAATTAATTGTCCAATAGAAAGATTCAGGAACAGGAATTCTATTTTACATTAAATTTATGATGTGTAAAAAAAAGTCTCATTTTTTAGTGGGTTCACTTTAAAAGTGTCTCTTAGACACCCAACCAAATTCATTTTGTTCATTATGAGACACTGCATGGTCCCAGGCACCTGACCCAGGTGTAGCTTTCTTTTCAATCTTTTTAAGAATCTAAACAGTTCAAAAATTGATTAGGAAACCAGAGGACTATTTCCAGATTTGTCAGTGATGGTGTAACCTTAGTAACTTCTTTATCCATTCAAGACTTTTACTTTTATTTTAATATAATTATTTTAATTTACTAGTAAGAGGTCAAAGAAAGGTTTTTGTACCTTCAGCAGAAGGCACTGTGCTGAAATAAAGTGTGTGATTTCAATACAGTTTCTTCAATTATGGCTCCTAAACAAACCAACCCTGCAGCCTGCATATTAAAGTGGTTCTAAACACATTTGTCCTGAAGAAATAGGAACTCATAACTGAGATTCAGGATAGGTTTTGAAGCAGGTGGTAGGCTTTGTTTATCCTGAAAATATGCATGCACCTGTCGAAAATCCATATTCCTATAATCATAATTTTAAGCAAAGATCAAAGACTGAGTGTCTTTAATGAATGGGAGGTATTGACCACAGTAATAAGTACTGTCAAGATAGTAATATATTAAATTATAAATTGCAATAGGATCGAAAGGATGCAAGATTAGCAACATATTACTTTACAATTATTTTTCCTCAGGTAAAATGGATATAAAAAGTTTCCGTCTGTTTGTTCCTAAAAAAGATCTTTTTGTCTGTAATAATTTTGTAATCTTTTCAAGTATACCCCTATTTCAGATTGAAGCTAAAAACATATTTATTTTTATCTCTACCACAAAGTAGTTTCTCTGATATGTGTCTTTTCCTGTCATAAGATTTCCTAAAATATAATATTTTCTACTGTAAGAGTCCCTGGAAATGCATGCCAGGTTCTCAAGTGAAGAAAAGAAAAGAAAGATCAGAAAACTTGTCATGTTCTTCAGTTACTGAGACCTACTCTGATAATCTGAGCACTGCAAGAGTTTGTAAGGAAAATAAGGTCTGAATAAAATCAATTTACTTACTTCTATCAATCTCTAGTACTAAGGGGCATAGACCATCTAAATATATATAATGCATGCAGATGTGTATCGTATACTACCTTATCTTATTAAAATTGTTGTGCCATAAGTCCCTACTCCATTTCAAGCTTTATAATTCAGCTTGTTTTTATTTTTTTTTTCCAACAGTACCTGGATTGATTGTACTTCACACATTGTTGGTGTTCACTGTTTAGATTCTGAGATGACTGGAATGCTTACAAGACTTCAGCCGTGAATATATCTAATGCCAAAACACTGACAGACTATGGCAGGTTTCTCAACTGCCTACACAATACCCACTTTCCTCTTCATTCTAATTTTCAGAACTCCCTGTTTGTCAGGTTGGGATTGTGTCCGAGTACAATGTTGCATTTCCTGCGTTCACTTTCAGCTAAGGGAGCAGTGTAATCCTGGCCAATGAGATGGAAATAAAACTCTGCGTAGGATTTCTAGAAGTGTTTATTTTCATTATAATGGAATCTATACTTTCTACAAATCATGCTCTCTTTTTCCCAACTGGAAATGCTCACATAAAGCTAAGAGTAGAGCAGCCATATTTCTTTATTTCTTTATTTATTTATATCCTTATTTATTTATGAAAATATAGAATGCGTCACAAATTTGTGTGTCATCCTTGTGCAGGTGCCATGCTAATCTTCTCTGTATCATTCCAATTCTAGAATATGTGTTGCCGAAGTGAGCACAAAGCAGCCATATTTCAACAACCAGGGAATCCTTAACTCTGACAGCACCGTGCTAAGGATTATCAAGCATGAAGAGTGGAGATTGGGATATTAATGCCAGCAAAGTTACTAATTCTGTCTTGAGCTACCTCCCTACATCCCACTGTTTTAGAAAATTAATTTCTATTTAGTTGGACCAACCAAGATGCTCATTATAGGCAGCCAAGATCAGACTTTGATGTTATGTATTGTCCACACTCTTTAGGTTCAAGTTTTATGATAGATTATGCTACAGAAGCAGGCAAGACTTTCTTAGCTGAAAGCAGAAGCTTATGTTTTCTAACTCAGCCAAATTCAGTGAATTTAGTCCAACATTTAAGTGATTCTGCAATTTTCATTTCCTTGCCCTCCCCTTCTCCCAAAGCAAAAAGTAAAATTAACTGCATGAGTAATATTTTCTCATTCAGGTGGTAGTGTTGACATCATACCTCTACTTCCTCAGCATTGTAATATGAGACACCAAAGATCTATTATATATGTTTTCTTTGGCCCAGATCTAAAGTGCAGTAGTCAGTTCCATAATGTGGTCTAAGCCTTCCTCAGTTTGTCGAAAGATCCCACTTTTGAACATCCATCAGTATTCATTACGTGAGTGAACATCCCACAGGTCAACATGGTAGCAATGACAGTAATGTATTTAAAAGCTTATATTATACCACAATAATGGTTTGAATTTCTGCTGTACATGTACCAGCTGTGTGAACTTGGGCAAGTACTCAACTTCTCTGTGGCTAGCACCTGTCCTCACAGGGTCGTTTTGAGGTTTAAATTACATGCAGAATACTCCTTACAGTCCAGATTTGAAAACCTTAAACAAGACATATTGTTTCCATAATAACAATTTATTTGAAAGTATTATTCAAGTAGAATTTGTTTAGGTTTTAGTTTTAAAAAATAAGCCTTGAACGTTTTAGGGAAAAGTAGGTGAGAAGAGAAAGAAGTATCATCACTTTATAATGATGATAATGTATTTGTAAGTTTATGCTTTCATTCGTTTCCTGGTTTCGGTTATTCAAAAATTATTTATTCAATATCTATCAGGAGTGGAGGTGAATTACTCGCACAATAGGTTAGGTCATTCTTCATAGAGATACAGAGAAAGGGGACATTGTTAGTCTGGTAAATGCTTCAAAAGTTGGTTTATGTCAAAACACCTAGAAACTTTGGCAAAATTCTCCAAAAAGAATTACAAACCATGAAAACAAATTGGAAACAACTAAAACTCCAATCAATTTGACGGGTATATAATTATAGAACTACAGGCTTGAAAAGTGCTTGCAAATAATGAGGAAAAAAAATGAGAAGAGAAGAGAGGAGAGGGGAGGGGAGGGGAGGGGAGGGGAGGAAAGAGTGTGAGTGGTAACTAGCCTAGAGTATCCAAAAGAGAAGTTAAAAGAAACAGAAGTTGGCCGTGTTTATCCAACACCTTATCCAGTTCTTTGCTTTGGAAAGAACAGCTAAATGTGTATACTTGCTTACTGTTACGAAGGTAAAGGGGATTCACTGCACCTTTTCGTGGCTTGATAAAACATCTCTTATAAGAACCACCCCCTCACCTCTGATACATTTGTGATGCAGTGAAGACACTCCTTCCTCTTTACAAAGTTCCTTTGTCTACCTTCTTTCTGGTACCAGGAAGATGATTGGCTGGAGAGAGAACATGCGCATTTTAGTCATTAAAATTTAGGAATTTTCTTGTTGGTTTGTAGATCATTAGGTTGTAAATTTAGTTATTGCGAAACAATTCACTTCAGTTCAATCACCCTGAATTTCTGCCTATGCACAGCCTGAGAACCAAATCCTGGATCATAGTAAATTCACCCATGTATTTGCCAGGCACTGAAAACTCTAGGAAAGTGGCCAACTGCCCTTTCCTGGAGATATCCCTGCTTACTGCTATACTTCTTCTCAAATCTTCCAATATCACCACAAAAATGTAGAACATATAATTAAAGACTATTTTCACTTAGGTCATCTTTCTTGACATTCAGAATCCTGCCAAAAAAACCAAAGTAGATATGATTCCCACTTTACAAACCTACGAACTGAGACGCAAAGACCCTGTGTTGGCTTAGTCTCATTAAAATTTTTTAAAGACTTTTAGGTCTTCATTTGTCTATTTGACACCATAATACTTTTTCATTATGCCCCATAATTATATTTTCTTAAGTGAATTTCTATTTTCTTAGATGGAGCAGAAGTAGTTATGATTCCGCACCAAAAAAGGCTTAAGTTGCACCTGCTATTATTGTAAAAGAAAAGCAAATTAATATATGTTTGATGTTTTTAAGATTAAGAGATAAATATTTGCTTAACTATGAATTAACTAAGAAAGTGTTTGTAAATATGTTTCTGAAATACTGGCTCTACATAGCTTTTGCTTATCTAAAGAAATATATTTCCTGCATCTCTGGAGCTCACAAGTGTTTGGATGGGAGATAGTGTGGAAGGAAGCCCAAAAACCTGGGAATTACTGCTTTCTCTATCTCTACCCACCTGGGTTACTTGTGGATAAGACAATTTACCTTCCACATGTGCATTTTATAAATTATTAACTTGAACTCTATAAACCATATTTTTTCAGGTATAGCATTCATGAACTAAACCAACATCTTCTTTTCAATTCTGGTTTCTTTAATCATCTGGGTTTCGATTAAGTAATAACAACAAAAAGAGCATTATTAAATCACCCATGGCATATTGTGCCAATATTCTAGACACTTCAAGAAATAAAACATTGTTTTTTTAAGAAGTGAAATGGAGAAAGAGAATTGAGAGAAAAAAACAAAAACACATTTGGCCTGCAATTTAGGAAAATAAGCAAAAAAGAAACTCTCAAATAATGTCATCTAAAAGGTTAAAGTCTTATCTAATAGTGTATTTTGTTCATTCCTATGTATAGAAAATAATTGGAATAAAATAAATTTCCAGATAATTTTCACCATAAAGAATTTAGTTTATATTTCATTAAAATTATGTAGGCCCCAAGAGTTGCCATTAAGAGAAATTTTATGGTTTTCTCTTGAAAAGCTAAGACTAGCACATGAATAAATCTGCCAGGACACTTTAAGAAAATATAGGAGCAAATATAGAGGAAAAAAAAACAATATTAAGGAATCAAATCTTTTTATAATTCCTTGGCATCGTAATATTAGCTCACAAAACACCCACTGTGGCATATTGCCGGCAACAGACATTTTATATGATAGCATTCTTCGCAAGGAGAGAATATTAAACCTGTTTTTCAAGTTACTAAGTACTGTCCTACTATAAAACCATAGCTATTCCTAAAGCAGGGGCAGACATTCTGTTGTGCTTAAAAAAAAAAAAAAAATCCACTGTTAATCCTTTTACTAATGTTCTATCCTAGAGAAGAAGGAAATAACGTGGGGATCTTAGTCTCCAATGAAGAAACAGATGGCTGTGAATAGAATGGTCTTCCTCATTATCTTCATTATCTTCATTTTTCAGCCAATTTCAATTCTATCAGACATTTTTTGACATATTTATTTTATATATCCTCATTTAATCCTTGTGATCACCCTAAGAGCTGAGAGTAACTTTTAGCCTCATTTTATATTTAATCTACAGAAGAGTTTAGAAAAGATACATGATGGTGTTATGGTCCTGAGGAGGTAAAGGGGAGAAAGACCAGGAGTTGGTTGCCAAAGTAACAGAGGAACCCATGACAAGAGGGAGGCAAAGAGGATGGGTGACAATGTGGCAAATTGTAGATGTGCAATGACAGGGCTTGGGGAGTTTGCCTCTGATTTCTCTTTGAAGTAAGGGGGAATTTCATCTGCTTGAAGTAAGAAGGAGAGCAGGAAGTTTGAGGGTGAAGAGTGGGCTGAGTGAATTGAACAAAGAAATGATACAGATTTGACAGGCAATGCTTAAAATATCTGCCCTTGGTCATCATGCTGTGTGGTGTGGCCTAGCAGACTTCACTGGCTTGAGGAGGTGAGTAAAGTTGATTCACTGTTGAAGTATCAAAGACTCTGCCATTGGCTAATTAGATGATGTTGGGCAAGTTATTTACCCTCTAAGAATCTTTGTTTCCTTATTTGTAAATTTAGAAAAATAATTTCTACCCGTATAAGATTCTTTTGAGGATAAACTAAGATCATGTTTTTTATTTATTTTTATTTTTTATTTTTTATTAAATCATAAACACATAGATCATATATACATTAATGCACTTATGGGGTACAATGTGCTGATTTCATATAGAATTAGGAATGCTTACATCACACTGGTTAATATATACCTCATCTCATTTACTTAATTATTGTGTTATACTCTATGCTAATAGACCTGACATGTACCTTGCATTATGCACCACAGGTGTGATCCCACCATTCCTCCTCCTTCGATCTGACCTTCCCCCTCTCCTCCCATTCCCCCCTTCTCCCTCCTTCAACTTGGGCCATAATTGTGATCTATTCTTCATATGAAAGTGCGAGTGATTGTAAATTGGTTTCATAATAGCACTAAGTACATTGGATATTTTTTCTTCCATTCTTGAGATACTTTGAGATCATGTTTTTAAAAATAGTAACCAGGGTGTGCACTAATGTCAATAATAATAATTATTATTGCTAGTATTATTGTTATGTCAAGGCTTAAGGCTAATAGATATCTGAAAATATTATTTTATTGAAAGTCACTTGAAATAAGTGATAAGCCACAATTTATTATTACAGAAATATCTGTACAGGATGATCAGAGAAATCATAGCTGTGAATCCTGAAGATGAAGTTTTAAAAAGGAAGCCCGTTTTTATCAGTGTCAATCTAAAAGAAACCCAAAAAAGCACATTCACTAAAGCCCTAATGAAAATAGATATGCATTATATTTTTTCTCTTTGATTTCAAAAATAGCTATTGAGATGGATTTGTTGAATATTTGAACATAAATCTCTTCAAAGAGGTAGCTTCAAAGAAAAAGTATCTGATGGCATTTCATGTTGGTGTATCTGATTTCATATATTTATAATTAATTAATGTTCTTACCATTTCCTTTTTGTTGTTGAACACTAAAGTTCAGTTAGTCACGTACAAACATGAAATTCTTTGCCCCCAGGGCATTCCGTGGAAGCTGACCCAGAGGCTCCTGTACACCGTACACCACACAGACTTCCTGTCAGTATTTGTCTTTGTTTCTATCTCCAGATGGTATGTCTTGGAGTGCTTTCCACCAAGCCACATATGCTCCTTTTTTCTCTCCAAGGCAGAATACTGAATTCCAATGAAATAACCTTTATCATTCAATTAATTCTTCCATTGCCCCAGCTATTACTATATAAAACATTTCAGAGTTACACAGTTCATAGCTATGTGGAAAGGAAAAGAACAACTAATAAATTCTTAGGTTATCCGCAGTTAAATGTCACATAAATACATTAGGTAGCAAATGATGCCTTAAAGACAAATACAAACATAAAACTGTGTTTGAATCTCATAAGCATATTTGCATTTTGTGGTCTTGCACGTCATTCCCTCAGAGACAGACCTAGCCAACTTGAAAATAGCTGAATACGTAATTTTACAAAATATGATTTTTAAATATTAGTGTTCAATCACCGGAATTGAACTATATCTATATTCAGACACTTCTCATCACCTCACTGCTGAGGGGTAGGGAACCTGAAGCCTTCTGATTTCAAGATGGTTCCTTTTTAAGCACCAAAGGAAGCAAGAAAATCTTCACCTTCCTCTGCTGCACCCCTTTTAATAAAAGGATTTGTTCTGTAAAATTTGATTCAGTCAAACCGTTACAGTCAAGGTTCTGGAAGGCCGCGTGTGCTGCCAAAGCCGCAGGTTTCCCACCCAGGACTGAAAATTGCACGTGGTTTCTCCCGCCTCCTTCCTACTACCTTTCTCTTCCCCAGCGTCTCCTGGGTCCACCTCGCCACATCTCTCACTGGAGCACTCAGACTCATCCCATGACCTGGGTAACCCTATGTGAAGCAAGAGATACCTGTTAACCTTTCTACCCTTTTTCTAAAAACACAGACATCTCAGAGTAGAATTACCTCAAACAACATAGTGTTTGTCACTTTATCAGGTGCAACCATGACTGCAACAGGATCATAATTCATCGGACCAATTTTACCTGTTGTCAGCCTGGAGACTTTATATCCGGCCATCATTCCTATCTTGAATCCCAATTCCCTTCTCTAAAATCCTGCCCCAACTCCAGCCTGGTGTTTATAGGCTTCTGTGACCTGCTTTCCTTTTAGAGATCTGGAATAGGCATTGACAATCTACAGACAGATCTCATGAATGGTGGTATGCAGGCTGATTCTTATGCATCAGCCGTTATTTTGCTCCTTCTGAATGGAAGCAACGTCTTAACAGAGATGGAGGCCTGATCTCTCAGCACTGTATTTCTACAGCTGGTGCCTGCTGCCAGGTCCATTCTACCAGCCCTGGTCCTCATGCTTTTCTCCAGGCAGCTCATGTGCCCCTCCTTTTTCTCCTGCTTCGTAAGCCCTGATCTAGGTTACAGCGCAAATGAAGCAGCTATACAAAGGTGTTCCGTGAATCTAGAAGAAAACCTTCATTCCTGCTCTGCTATAAATTATCAAAGGATTTCCTTCGAATGGACCAAACAGTGAGATAATTACATACCTATATAAATCATATAAATTCAAGGAATAGAAAACATTTTATAGTCTGAATACAGCTTTTTAACCCATGGAGGTTGTTATAAGAACAATTATAAAGCTTTCTAATCAAAATTTATAACCAGCTGCTATGATTAAAATGTTAGGGATCAGTTTTTGTTGCTGTGATTATCATAAGCACCAACATTATATAGGCAGCCTGAAATTAAATTATAAGGGACTTTTTTTCTCATGCTTCTCAAAGATGGGAAACACAGGAAAATGAGAGGGTTCACTCAATTACCAAAATTGGAAATGTTAAACCTCAATTTCTAGGAAGCATCAATAATGGCCCTGTTTTCTTTACCATATTCTGAGGGGCAATTTATAGTTTTGGCAATCTGGATGACATCTGAGGGAAATTTTGCTTTTATATCTTTTTAAGCCAGAAGTTCATTATAAGAGGCTCTCTTCAGAGGTGTAAAACTATGACTCTGATTTCGAATAACGACATAGAGATCTTGTAATATATGTCCCTGAAGTTTTCAAATTGAAGTTTATAAAGCCAACTTAAAATACAGTGTTTCCCCCCATTTTCTCAGTGCTTAGTGATGTCTTCCTCAATACCCCTTTATTATGTTTGCCCTAATAAAGGCCTTTTGAACATCTTTGTAACAGTTAAAAGGCAAGAAGGATTAATTATCCACCCCCAACACCTTACTAGATTAATTTACATCCAATAAGGAATCTGTCAACAGGATGTCAGAAATATTTACAGGAAAATCCTGGCATTTCTGACAGCTGGTGAAGGAAGATACTTGGACTAATATAATCTTGTTTGAGTCTGGTATTATTTGGATACATACATTTGATGAAGTATTGTGAGAGCTGATATTGTTTTCCTACAGGCAGGAATAGCCATGACCTTTTTTATAAGACATTTTCTGTAGATGCAAAATGAGTTGTTCCCTTCAGTTCCAGACTTAGTGGACAGATACCAAGACTTCAAGAACCATCATTTAATTTGCAGTTAAGTCATAGCCTGTGTGGGCTAAGCAGAAAACAGGGTTTACAGTGTCTGACCTCCTTCATAAGCCCAGGGAAAGGTTTTCTTGGAGTAGGATATATGGAAGTCCAACTAGTCCTACTTAAGAAAAATGACTGTACTGTTATTATTTAAAGTAATCGGTGCATAGAAAACTAATACTATTGAAATACTATTATGGTCTGAAGGTTTGTATACTCCCTAAAATTCATATTTTGAAATCCTAACCCCCAAGGTGACAGTACTGAGAGGTTGGGCCTTTGGGAAGGAATTCAGTCATGGAAGTGAAGCCCCTATGAATGGGATTAGTGCTCCTGTCAAAGAGACTCCAGAGAGTGGCCTGCCCTTCCCTCCATGTGAGGACACAGTGAGAAGGTGCCATTTCCATGATCCAGAAAACAGGCAGGCCCTTGCCAGACACCAAACCTGCCAACTCCTTTGTTCAGACATCACAGCCTTCAGAGCTGTGAGAAGTGAATTTCTATTGTTTATAAGGAGCTGCCCAGTCTATGGCATTTTGTCACGGCAGCTGAAACAGACTAAGGCAGGAGATAACCTATCTAGTACTTAGAATAGTATCTACTACAAATAGACACTACATAAATGCTAACTCTTCCACCACCTTAAATTATTTTTAAGTAATTGGTCACTTCACCTCCATACCATTCCCTTTTTACAGACTTCAGTCTGTGATCGGCTAATAGAATGATGTTATCCCAAACAGTGACTAAAAGTCAGAATGTTATATCATTAACAGATCCAATAAATGGATATAGGAATTTCAGACATCAAGGTCTACCAATATTGTTTTCATAAAGAGAAAATGGATAACCATCCTCTTTGAACAGAATAGGAAAAGACTAGATAATCCTTACATAAATAAACAAGTTCTTAAACAAGGATCTGATAACTTTACTTTTAGCAAAGGAAAAGAAACATTTTCCTGATTCAATAAATATAAATTGATTCCACATAAGTCTATTGCTGTTCTGATTGTTCTTCGTGGAGGCTAACAATGTAAGGTATAACTTTGGAAGTAAATAATTGGGGGCAATAATGAATGACCTTTGTGTGTGAAACCAATTTTTTACTCCATCATTCATTGTGAGTACAGCTGTCTCGGGAGATGACAGAATGACTTCCTTATTGCTCACAAATGCAACGCTAAATAGAAGATATTAAGGTCACAGGCAGAAGCGTTCATAATGCTTTGGTGCTTTAGCCCCTAATAGGAAATTCAAGACCTTTATAGCTAACAGATAAGTCCTGGGGGAGGATTATTTAAATTATTAAAATTTTTTTCACTAGTGTTTATAAAGGAAGCTTTAGTCAGTAAATTGAATGAATTTGAAATTATATTCACTTCAACTAATTCTATTCTTTCAATTATGAAAACTAGTGGTTTTTCTCTTTATTTTCTATGTAAATGAGTCCAAGAGTTTCATTTATTGGGCTTTTTATTCAAACTAAGAATAAAGGTAAAAAAATATGTAAATATGTATGACCAAAATTTTCAGTGGTCTCACCTGAGCTTTTTGTGTTTGGTTTTGTACCTGCCATATTAACAGCTGAAATTACAAAAGTCAGTTGTGAACAAATCTAGCTAATTGCTCAACATAACAAAATGACAAGTGATGATTTGGTGCCTTCATTTTTACAATAAAAAAAGTCAACTTGTACAGGAAAACACCACGGTAGCTGAATTAGAAGCTCTCTTTCTACCCAGAAAGAAACGATTTGAATGAAACAAAACAGTTGAGTCACAAGCTAACTGATATCTTTCTGCTTCAAGGGAAATAATGTCACAATATCTAAGAATTATTGAAACATTACCATGTCCTTGACACTGTTCTGTGCTCTTTAAATGTATAAATGTACTTCATCCTCACAGCAATTTATTATGATCAAATGTTAGAATTTAAGAAAAATAAGATACAAAATAATAAAGTCATTTGTTCAAGTTCACATAGCCAAGGAAGTTTTAAAGCCAAGATTTAAATCTAGGCTTTCTGAATCCAGAGACTATAATTTTCATTTATGTATCTATATATCTATGCCCATACATAGGTCTTCATATTGCATTAGTTAAATGCACAGATATTAAGTGTACAATTCAATTAGTATTAAAAACTGTGAACACATGGGCATTCACCTCCCTAAATCAGGTAAGGACTATTTTCATCACCCCAGAGAGTTCCTTTGTGTCCCTATTTAATCAATTCTTCCCTGTGATCCAACCAGTAGAGGCAAGTACCATTCTGATCTCTAACACCACAGAATAGTCTTCCATGATCGTAATCTTCATATAAATGGAATATTATCACATACGCTATTTTGTTTCTGGCTTCTGCTACTCAACATAATATCTGTGAGATACCATCCCTGTCGTAGTTCCTCTTACTTTTTATGTTGAGTATTATTCCATTGTGTAGCTATACCTCAATTTACTCATTCTCTTATCCATGGGCATTTGGGTTCTTCTTAGTTTTTGATTATTTCGAATATTGCTGCTATAAACAGCTGTAAACACTCTTGCACAATTCTTTTGGTGGACATATTTTCTTGCATGTTGAGTAAATTCCCTGGAGGAAGATTGCTAGGTAGTATATGTTTAGCTTTCTAAGAAACAATCAAGCTGTTTTCCAAAATAGTAGCACCATTTTTTACTCCCACCAATAGCATATGTGAGTTCCAGTAGCTTCATATCCTCACCACAATGTTTTATATGCTGCACTTGTAAATTGATTCTACTGAACACATGAGGTCAGATTATACACAAGTATATAAAATTGTGCTGTGGAATAATTAGCTGGTGAGAATAGCAGTGTCCAGTCTAAAGCTTTACCAAGTATCACAATTCCAAACTTTTCTTTTACATCTATTGTTTAGTCTCCACAGATTAATTTATTATCCCTATCCGTCTTGAAAAACCTGAGGGGGGGGGGGACAGAAAAAGAAGAAAATTGGAAACAAAGTTATGGAGAGCAATTCAGGAGTTATTTTGAGGCTACTTACTTGAGACTGCACAAAGGAGGCATTTCTACCTCAGTACTTTTGACCTAATGACAAAATAAAGCTCACATCACCAAGGATTAGAGAGCTCATTCTACTGAGCTCCAGACTAGGGAATCAACCAAGACAGCACAGATGTAGAATATGAAAATACACATTTGAAAACTCTGGTCTCAGAGGAAACAATACTGATTATTCTACATTTGCATTTTGGCTAATAATTCATTTGACTTAAGAACAAAAATACATGCTTTTTAAGATTTCCTTGAGGCTTGGTAATAAATATAATTGTCTTAAATTAATGTTTCCTTTGAATAAGCCTAAATAAATTGGACTAAAATATATACTTATCCAATTATTCCATAAAGGAAATAACTACTAAGTGAAGTTTTTCCTTAAAATCAACCGATTCTACCCTATTCTGATAGCATCAGAAAACCTTCAGGAAACTATTATGATTTTTTCCCCAAGGTTCAAAAGAACACTGTTCAATCTGGCAGCTAAAATTTTGAAGTCATTTCACAGAAGGCATTTAACTATCAGCTAATAAATAGTGACAGCTTCTTTTAATCTTCAGAATCTCAGTAATAAAATCTTTTTTATCTTCATTGACCACATTATAATGTTTCTTTTATAGAAAATAATAACATTTTACCAATCACATTTAAAATAGCATTTTTATGTTAACACACGCTTAGAAACTTTCATAAGATACTTAACAGGTTTTCATACATTTTATTTACACTTCCAGTGTCTTGATGCAATTTTTATGATAACTCTGATTTTCTATAATATGTTGGTCTACATAGTCATGCAAAAATTTTTGTATTTATTAATGACATTTTTTAAATCAACAGAATTTAATTAGCAAAATAGTGTCTCTTACCAACCAGTGAAATAAGCCTATTTTAAATATCTATCTTGCCTTTGAAATTAGAAAAACTTATTACATTTTCAATATCCTGGGGCATCCGCTGGTATCAGCCTCACCCTGTGGGCCTTGCTAATTAGCCCCAAAAGGTTACAGTGATTGAATCTACAACTGCTTACTCAGATGGAACGCCCATTCATCATCTTTCTCATTTTTCTCTCAACTATTCATATTCTACTGTGAATTTACTGACATTTGTGGTTTCTTCTGCAGCCCATGTTTAGCATATATCATGGCATGCATATACAAAAAGTCTTTCTTTTTTAGAATGATTACCATCTCTATCCTACAGGGTTTATTTATGTGAAAGAGCTATTATAAAAAGACAGCACAGGCGTTAACCTAACTTTGCACTGTGGTTCAGTTAGATGGCCATTCTTACACAGCGTAGCTGCCAAACGGTTATGTGTACTTTTATTTAGGTGTTGTACAACCCCTAAGGATACCCCACTTTGGTATTTGTGGACACAATTTTCACTTCTCTTTCTCCTGCTAAAAACTCTTCTTTGAAAGAAGTAAGGTCTCCATCTTTCTTTAAGGCTGCATAATATTCCATGGTGTACATATACCACAATTCATTAATCCATTCGTGGATCGATGGGCACTTGGGCTTTTCCCATGACTTAGCAATTATGAATAGGGCTGCAATAAACATTCTGGTACAATCATCTTTGTTATGATGTGATTTTTGGTCTTCTGGGTATACGCCCAGTAGAGGAATTGCAGGATTGAATGGCAGGTCTATTTTTAGATCTCTAAGTGTTCTCCATATCTCTTTCCAAAAGGAATGTATTAATTTGCATTCCCACCAGCAGTGCAAAAGTGTTCCCTTTTCTCCACATCCACGCCAACATCTCTGGTTTTGAGATTTTGTGATATAGGCTAGTCTCACTGGAGTTAGATGATATCTCAAAGTAGTTTTGATTTGCATTTCTCTGATGATTAAAGATAATGAGCATTTTTTCATATGTCTGAAGGCCGCGCACTTGTCTTCTTCAGAGAAGTTTCTCTTCAAATCCCTTGCCCAGCCTGCGATGGGATCCCTTGTTCTTTTCTTGCTAATGCGTTTGAGTTCTCTGTGGATTCTGGTTATTAAACCTTTGTCGGAGACATAACCTACAAATATCTTCTCCCATTCTGAGGGCTGTTTGCTTGCTTTACTTACTGTGTTCTTGGCTGTGCAGAAGCTTTTTAGTTTGATCAACATATTCTTCTTAGTAAAGTATCTCAAGAATGGAAGAAAAAGTACCCAATGTACTCAGCCCTACTATGAAACTAATTTAGGGCTTTCACATGAAAGCTAAAACCCAGTTACAACCTAAGAATAGTGGGAAGGGGAAAGGGAGGGGATAGAGGGAGGGGGATTGGTGGGATTACACCTGCGGTGCATCTTACAAGGGTATATGTGAAACTTAGTAAATGTGGAATGTAAATGTCTTAGCACAATAACTAAGAAAATGCCAGGAAGGCTATGTTAACCATTGTGATGAAAATATGTCAAACGGTCTATGAAGCTAGTGTATGATGCCCCATGATCATATTTATGTACACAGCTATGATTTAATAAAAAAATAAAAAATAAATAAAAAATAAAAGCTCTTCTTTTTTTTTTTTTTTTAACCAACTGAACCAGATGGGGATTTTGTTGGTTTGCTTGTTTTTCTAGAAGGAAGGAAGAATAACTTCAGCAGCCTTTGACAACGCATTGAATGCGGTTTTGTTGTTGTTGTTGTTGTTATTTATTTATTTATTTATTTATTGTCTATACCAAGATAGAAGCAGTAGCTCATTGTTCAAATTAACTACATGGAGGTCTTATGTAAAGATGAGTGCATAAAGGCCATCCCCGGTGATTATGATTCTGAACAATGAAAAGGAGACCCAGAAATTTGCATCTTTTATCAGCCCCCAGCTGATTGTCATCAGAACAGTCAGAAAGCATATTTGAAAGCACCGATTTTATTCACAGTACTGGCATCTTTAACAAGGTAAACATGTGAGCTAACAGGCCAGAGTTGCTATAAGGGACCAGCATGGAGAGGATACTATTGTGCCCAAGGCATAATTCTGTATTTTTCCCATCCTCCCATCCTCCTAGTATTTGATCCACTTTCCCTATGTCACACCTAAAGTCCACCCTTTTCTGAATCCTGAAGTGGGGAGGGTAAGTATCAGATGTCGCAGGAGAGGTGCTAAGTGAGGTTAGGAAGCAGGAAAAAGAAGGATCTGTTTGTGATAAGAGTTATGACTATTCGTGAACACTCAGAAATGTTAGTGAGTTTTAGAGAGAGGTGCTGAAAAGTGGAGAGATGGAAGCCAATACCCCCACCTGGGCAGGTTTGAATGGAATAAGGAGGGTGCAGCAGGAGCAGAGCAGCTGATGATTGAACTAACAGGTCTGAACTGTGTGGGCCCACTTCTATGCAGACTTTTTTTCAGTACAAGTTACCCCCAGTGTGCCTACCTCTCTGGCCTCCCCTTCCATCCCCCACCACCTCTTCTACCTCTGCTACTCCTGAGACAGCAAAATCAAATCTTTCTCCACCTGCAGGTGGACAGTGAAGATCTTTATGATAATCCACTTCTACTGAATGAATAGTGAGTGTATTTTCTCTTATGATTTTCTGAATAACATTTTCTTTTCTCTTACTTTATTATAAGAATACATTATATAATAAATATATTATACAAATTGTGTTATTCAACTGTTTATGTCATCAGTGAGGCTTCTGGTCAATAGTGGGTTGTTGGTAGTTAAGTTTTGGGGAATTAAAAGCAATACTCAAATTTTTGACTATACAAAGGTCAGTGCTCCGAATCCCTGCCTTGTTCAAGGGTCAACAGTCATTGTGACTCCTCAAATTGGGCTGCTACGGTGCACCAGTAACAGAAAATATCACACAAAAGGAATGAGTTATTTTTCTACTTATTGCATTTAACATATTACCACAGTTTTATTTCTCCCAGATCTCACTTAAATTTTAGGTTCCCAAGTGGCAAAACCATATAAATATGAAAGCTTTTCTTTCAAAATGGGATGGCAAACCTTTAAAATGACTCTGGACTTCTCGCTGAGTCTATAACCACCATCCCCTTGGCTTTCTTAAGCTCAAAGTTAATGCATCTGCCATCCAATTAACACTTCATTTAACTATACACCTGAGGCTTTTGCTTCAGGACTCTATTTTGAAACAATTAGCCCTCTACTGAATAGGGTAGCGTGATTATAATTAGGAGGGAGACACAAAGAACAGTGTGATTAAGCCTTTATAAAAACTTCCTCAGGGAAAGGGAGGGTCACAATGAAGTTAGGACAAAGGCAACTTTCTCTTAGGCTGCGGGATGTTTCTGTAATATTATTCAGAGCAATGCTGACATTACCTACATTACCTTTAGCAATGCACAGCAGAATATCTCACCTCTTCTTGAGCATGAGGTGGTTCAATGTCTTCTTTGTTGTGATTATCACATGTTGTGGTCAAATGAAAGCCTATAAACAGCTCTACCTCAGAATGTCAGTTGTACCTAGAGATGATTGGAATAACTGGTGATGAAAACACTATGACTTTCACAAATTTGAATAAATTTTATACATAAATATAAATATAAATTTTCTCCGTTTTAAAACTCTACCACTAAAAACCACTTACCTACCTTGATACTGTCACACCCATTCAGTTTTTTTTGAAATTTCTAATCTTTTTTCATATTAATCCCCTCTAGACTAGAGCTTTTCAAACTTTCATGTGCATTAAAATTGACTCAGAATGTTTTAAAAATGCACAATCTGACTTAGTAGACCTGAAGTAAAGCTGTAAGCCTCATTTCTAACAAGTTCCCCAAGGCACCCATGTTTGCTGGTTCGAGAAACACACTTTGTTATTAAGGCTCACTTTGAACATTATCTCTTAAGTAGCCAACATAGGATTCATTGAAAAGGAATATTCTGGGCGGTGCCTGTGGCTCAGCGGGTAGGGCGCCGGTCCCATATGCCGGAGGTAGCAGGTTCAAACCCAGCCCCAGCCAAATTAAAAAAAAAAAAAAAAAAAAAAGAAAAGGAATATTCTTTTCTGGTTGAAGTTTTATATTTAGGAATTGTTACTGGAACTGAGTTGAGACTAAGCTAACATAGAAACAAATTCTAGCGCTTTGAAATCTCCTAAACTTTATAGAACATAGTTACCTTAAAATAAACTTGATTTTTATTTAAAAAATTAAAAAGCTAATTACTCCTGCTCTTTCAGATGAGATGTTTAATTAGTATTTATTAAGGAATATTTGACCACTTATTCTCTTATTCCCAAAGTAGAGTCACTGCACCCACCGTCATCACGGAGGTGTAGCAGTGAGCGAGGATAGGCCCTTTTTCTGAGGTGTAGCAGTGAGCGAGGATAGGCCCTTTTCTATCCTTAAATTTGCTGGTTGGTGCACAATCGTGTCTTCAGAGAAACAGCAACTCAAATGTGCTAATGTTTAAAGGGTAAGACACTTGACTTTGACTTTGATACAGATAAGTAGAAAATTAATAATGAGAGGAAGAAGAGAAAAATGACCAACACATAGTCATTAAAAAGCAGAAAGAAAAAGAATAGGGTGATCAAGGGAAGTCAAAAGTGGGAAATGGAAAACCCTGCACCAGGAGATGTAGAGATTTGAGAATTTGTTCTTTTTTTTATCCACTCTGGAGAAATGAAGAACCAGCAGGACATAATTGGCTTCTTCAATGACCAGAGAGTTTAGGATCAAGGAGCTTGAATTTGGTTCGGAGTGAGGCAGAGAGTATCTGCGAATACACACTTCACAGAAACCAAGAAGACTCAGGACTTCAGGGACTGGGCAGAAAATAACCAAACCCTGGGAATCTAAGTAGGAGTGGCTGTGTGCTGGCCACCCCTTGGACAATGCGGCACTAGCATCAGTGTCTCATTACATAATTAACTAAATTGCTGATGAAGTGCAGACCCTTGGTGCAGGAAAGGACATTCCATACAACCCAGTCCAGTTCTTGCAGTTTGTAATTTAGTAAATTAATTCCCCCCAAAGCTCTGTATTTAAGACAAAGCTGATTCCAAAACCTAATCCAGGCGTCCTCAAACTTTTTAAACAGGGAGCCAACTCACTGTCCCTCAGACCGTTGGAGGCCAGACTATAGTTAAAAAAAAAAACTATGAACAAATTTCTATGCACACTGCACATATCTTATTTTGAATTAAAAAACAAAACGGGAACAAATACAATTCACACTGCTTCATGTGGCCGGCGGGCCGCAGTTTGAGGACGCCTGCTCTAGTCTCTAAGTCCCTGCTTGTTCCACAACATCAGAAACCCCTGAGTCATGAGATGAAGGCAGAGGAAGGAGCAAGAAGTGAAAAACCACTTTTGCCAGGAATCCCTCAGCATCCCACTGTCTTACAATTGAACTAGACAATTGCCCTTACCTGGTGTATCATTTTAGTGTGAAATGCACCACTTGTAATGAAACTATGTAATTAAAGAAATAAGCTTCTATCATCTTCTATCATTCTCTTCCACCAAGATGCGGGCCAGGTTTTAAATCATTTTACATAATTGCAAGACAAAGACTTCTTTAAAGGTATAATCAACATTTTCCATAGTAAAGATAATGTGTTTTATTTCATAGAAAATCCTTATTTTCAGAATACATTTTTATACATGCAAATTGTGAAAGCTCTAATCAACAATTTAAAATGCAAAGGCTTGCTCAGACATGCTATAAGCCATTGTGTATTAATGAGGGGGGAATATTTTTTGGTTCCAATGTTTACTTCCCTAAAACAATAATAAGTGGTATTTATTTTAAGCATAATTGTAACATAAAGGCTAAATTACAAACAAGAAAAATGGCAATTATTTTCGATAGACAAAGGTATTTTACCAACAGTGATTAATTAAAGGCATATAAATTCAGTTACTAAACTTTACACCATAGGCTGCATTTTCTAGTCAACTGATCCAATAACTGACTAGGCTTAAGGAAACTACACACATGAGAACTGCTATTCTTTAACATATTTAAGGTTTAACAATCACATTGCAGTTAGGGTAGCTCTTCATAAACATGCTAAATATATGTACCTCTTACTTTGCATGATTTCATATATTTTTTCCCCATTTGATCCTCTAAAGAGTAAAACCTTCTAAGACAGAAATTATCAATCAACATTGAGCCTTCAGATAGTAAAAGTGGTTTAAGATCAAAGCATCATGGGTCTTTCTTCAGTATGTTCATTTGTGAACACTGATTACTCAGACATTCAGTTTGTAGAGCAAATACAATCAACATAAATATCAAAATTTCTTTCCTGTAACAACAGGCAGGAATTGACCACTTAGATTTTTCCAAAAAATAGCCAAATGTTTGGAAAGACAGAAGAAAGAAACCAATGTCAATAGCTAGAAGACTATTCATAAAAACACAGAAAAGAATACTAGAAACTATGCACATTAGGATGGCAATTATCAAAAACCAAACCAAACAAAACAAAAGACCAGTGTTGGTGAGGATGTGGAAAAATTGAAACCCTTCTACACTAGTGGTAAAAATACAAACTAATGAAGCAGCTGTGGGAAATGGTATGGAGGTTCCTCAAAAAATTAAAGATGGAAACACCATACTGTTCAGCAATCCCATTTCTGGGTACATATTTAAAAGAATTGAAACCTGGATCTCAAAAAGATAGCAGCAATCCCAGCTGTTCATAGCAGAGCATTATCTAGAACAGCCAACATGTGTAAACAACTAGTGCCCATCCACAGATGAACAAAGAAAATAAATGTGCAGAAATACAGACTAATACTCAGCCCTACAAAAGGAAATACTGCCATTTACAGCAACACAGATGAACTAGAAAGACATTATGCTAAATGAAATAAGCTAGGTACAGAAGGACAAATACAGCATTATTAAACTCATACGAGGGCCAGGTATGCTGGCTCATGACTATAATCCTAACACTCTGGGAGGCTAAGGCAGGTGGATCTCCTGATCTCAGGAGTTTCAGACCAGCCTGAGCAATAGTGAGGCCCCAGTCTCTACCAAAAATAGAAAAACTAGTGGGTGTTATGGTGGTTGCCTGTGGTCCCAGCTACTCAAGAGACTGAGGCAGGAGGATTGCTTAAGACCAAGAATTTGAGGTTGCTATGAGGTATGAGGCCATGGCACTCTACCCAGGTGACAGAGTAAGACTCCATCTCAAAAAACAAACAAAAACTCATGTGAGGTGTATGTAACAAACTCATAGAAGAAGACATTAAATAGTGGTTTCCAGGTGTTGGGGGTGGGGTGTGGGACAAATGAGAAGTTGTTGTTCAGTGAGTACAAAGTTCCACTTATGCTAGGTGAATCAAATTCTAGAGATTTCCTACACAGCACAGTGCCTGTAGATTGACAATATGGTGTCATGTACTTCCAAATATATTAAGGGAGTTAAGCTTATTTTACATGTTCTTAACATCAAAAGAAACAAAAAGGACACAAGGAAACTTTGGGAGGTGATGTACACGTCCATTACCTTGACTGTGATGATGATAGCATAGGTGTTGGCATGTGTCCAAAGCCATTATTGTACACATTAGATGGTGCAATTCTTTCTCTATCTATTATACATCAATTGAGCTGTCAATAATAAAGCACAAGTTTAAAAGGAACCAAAAGTACTGAGCTTCACCCACAAGCAATGCAGAATCATTCATGAAGTATGTCAAACATGTTCTGATACAGGGTTAAATAAGGGCAGTGCTAATGGAAAAGGAACAATTACATGTTTGTAAAACTCTAATATCTAAAGAAGCAGAAGGCCTATTAGTTAAAGAAAATCTCTGGAATCAGAGATTCCAGGGGTTTAAATCCCAGAGCTGTCACTATCTGACCTTGAACAAGTTGCTATGCAGAAAAGAATAATGAATACCTGTAGTAGGCAGAATAATATCCTCTCCCACAAAAAATATCCACATTCCAATCCTTGGTGTCTGTGAATACATTACCTTACACAACAAAAGTGACTTTACAGATAAGATTAAGTCAAAGGTCTTGAGATGGGAAGATTGGATTATCTCATGGCCCCAGTGCATTGACAAGGGCCCTTACCAGAGGGAGGCAGGGGCGTCAGAGTCAGAGAAAGAGACCTGAGAACATAAGCAGTGGTCAGAGTGATGCTGGCCCATGAGCCAAGGACTGTGGGCAGCTTTCAGACACTGAGAAAAGGCAAAGATAGGGATTTCTCTGCAAAATTCAGTCCTATTGACGATTTTAGCCCAGTGAAACCGATTTCTGATCTCTAGAACTGGAAGATAATAAACTCTGTTGTTTTAAGCCACTTAGTTTATAGTAAAGTGTTACAGCAGCAATAGAAAAATACATGCTACCTCATGAGATGAGGGGTGTAGTAAACATTTGTAAAGCACTTGAAATGATGCCTAATACTTTGTGCTATGTAGCTATCAGCTATTATTGACATAAATCATATTATCTCACTTCTCAGCTTAAAAATCTGCTATCATCCCTTTGCCCTATAAATTAAATTATTTTCTGAATTATGTCCTGTAAGATTTGGTGTGCTTTGACTCCCGATAAACTCTCTAAACATTCCACTGTGGCCCTTCCCTCATTCTTCACTGCCCAGCTGTGCTAGCCTCTTTCAGTTCCCCCAGAAATCAAGTGCCTTTGAACCTCAGGATCTTTGTAACACCTGTTCTTTCAGCATGGAAAGTTCCCACCTTCCTGTTTATCCCAGCTAGACCCTACCTACATTTCATATTTATGAAGTGGTTTGTCTTCAAAAAGGCCTTCCCTGAAAATTCTCTCTTAAAATATCCTATTCATAACAGCCGATAAGCACATGAAATGATGTTCAGTATCATGAGTCATCAGGGAAATGCAAAGCAAACAACAATAACACACCATTACATATCCACAAGAAGGTTAAAATAAGAAAAAAAGGAAAAAAGGAAAAGATAGGCAGTAACAAGTGTTAGCAAGGCTGTGAAGATACCGATATATATATATTGCTGGTGAGATTATAAAATTGTGCAGCTACTTTGGAAATCAATTTGCCAGCTTTGCAAAATGTTAAAAATAGAGTTACCATGGGACCCAGTAATTCTACTTTAGGTATATACACAATTCCAGTGAAAACATATTGGCACCTTAGAACTCGCACACAAATGTTTATGACAGCACTATTCATGATAGCCTAAAAGTGATCACAACACAAATGTTCATCAACTTATGAATGGATAAACAAAATGTGGTTTCTCCACACAGAGTATTATTCAGTGATAAAAAGGCATGAAATACTGATTCTTGGTACAATACAGATGAACTTGGAAAATAGGTTAAAACAGGATTTCAAATAAAGTTGGGTTCCTCCAACTTTTTTTTTCCTTTTTGGTGTTCTTTTTTTTTTTCATCTTAATTTTGTTATTAAGTCATAAGTGTGTACATTGATGCATTTGTGGGGTACAATGTGTTGATTTTATACACAATTTGGAATTCTTACATCAAACTGGTTAACATAGCCTGCACCTCACTTACCTAATTATTGTGTTAAGACATTTATATGCTACTCTGAATAGATTTGACATGTATCCTTGCCAACAATGTTCATTTTTGAACTAGCTTCTGAGAAATATAGAATGTCCTAAGTCAGAGAATAATTTGGAGCATCATCAGCCCATGACAGTATTGAAGGGTGCATTAGAGCCTCGGTGTCTAGCAGAGTGTCCAGCTTACAGAACAAGGGAATGCCTGTCTTTAACATTCATCAAGATGTCCTTTGTTCTTTCACATACGTACTCATTCAACACATATTACATATACCCTTTTACAGGTGATAAAAATATAAAAATAAAAACCACCATATCATCCCTCAAGAAACCAGCAACCTCATAGGGGTGAGCTAAGGGACTGAGATCAGACTTGTAAAAATTCCTGCCTCATTGGGCTCACACTGAGTGGTGGAAAGAAATGAATAAAGTAAAATATAGTATTCAAGACGATGATAAATGCTGAGGAGAAAATTAATCAGGAGAGAAAAGTGAGGGAAACATGGGTACAAATTTAAAAAGATAGGGAAGTTCTTAAAAGAGAAAGACACATTTGAAGAAAGACCTGAAGAAAATGAGCTCATGGGCTTGTTGAACCATCTGGGGAAGCAATATTCTAGGCAGAGAGAGAACCGCAAGGGAAAAAACCTTCAGATACAAGTGTCCTGGCATATTAAAGGAATACCAAGAAAGCCCAAGTGATGGTGTAAAGAGCAAGGGAGAGATTAGATGGAGAGATGGATGAAAAAGATAATGGGAAAGGATTAAGAAGGGGGAACCAATATCACAGACCATTATATGACACTAACTTTTACTCTGACAGAGATGTGAAGCACTGGAACATTTTAAACAATGACTAGCACTGTCTACTTATTTTTAACAAATCACGTTGTTATGCTGAATATAGTCAGGGTAGGGATGTATAATGAAGGTTAGTGCAATGATCCAGGTGGGTTAGAACACAGGTGACTTTGACCAGGGTGATAGCAATACAAGTGATATAAAGTGATGAGATTTTAGACATAATGTAAAGATAGTCAACAAGATTTGCTAACTGAGTAGATGAGGAGGTCATTGCTGTCCTTAACAAGACTTTTAGTGACAGGCAAGGAGAAATGCCTTTTACAGTGGGTTTAAGAAAGATGAGGAGGAAAGGAATTGCACTTTGGTTAAAGACAACACATTTGCAATGTTTCACTTTAAAGAAGCAGTAGTTAAAGAGGAAGAGGGGTCAAGAGAAGGGCACTTTTATTTTAACAAGGAAAGACAACAGCCGTTCTATATGGATGGTAATAATACAGCAGATAGAGAAAATTAATAGGAGAGAGAGAAAATGATAGCTGAAGCACTTGAGTAGGTGACAGAAGGGCCTGACAGAAATAACTGAAAAGCTTCTGTACAGCTAAGGACACAATAACCAAAGCAAAGAGACAACCTACACAATGGGAAAGGATATTTGCATATTTTCAATCAGACAAAAGCTTGATAACCAGGATCTATAGAGAACTCAAATTAATCCACATGAAAAAAGCCAACAATCCCTTATATCAATGGGCAAGAGACATGAATAGAACTTTCTCTAAAGATGACAGACGAATGGCTAACAAACATATGAAAAAACGTTCATCATCTCTATATATTAGAGAAATGCAAATCAAAACATCCCTGAGATATCATCTAACCCCAGTGAGAATGGCCCACATCACAAAATCTCAAAACTGCAGATGCTGGCGTGGATGTGGAGAGAAGGGAACACTTTTACACTGCTGGTGGGACTGCAAACTAGTACAACCTTTCTGGAAGGAAGTATGGAGAAACCTCAAAGCACTCAACCTAGACCTCCCATTCGATCCTGCAATCCCATTACTGGGCATCTACCCAGAAGGAAAAAAATCCTTTTATCATAAGGACACTTGTACTAGACTGTTTATGGCAGCTCAATTTACCATTGCCAAAATGTGGAAACAGCCTAATGCCCACCAACCCAGGAATGGATTAACAAGCTGTGGTATATGTATACCATGGAATACTATTCAGCTATTAAAAAAAATGGAGACTGTACATCCTTCGTATTAACCTGGATGGAAGTGGAAGACATTATTCTTAGTAAAGCATCACAAGAATGGAGAAGCATGAATCCTATATACTCAATCTTGATATGAGGACAATTAATGACAATTAAGTTTATGGGGGGGGAAGCAGAAAGAGGGATGGAGGGAGGAGGGTGGGGCCTTAGTGTGTGTCACACTTTATGGGGGCAAGACATGATTGCAAGAGGGACTTTACCTAACAATTGCAATCAGTGTAACTGGCTTATTGTACCCTCAATGAATCCCCAACAATAAAAAAAAAAAAAAAAAAAAAAAAAGAAATAGCTGTTCAGGTGGGTACATGGACAACGAACCCACAGTAATGAAAAAAAGAGCAAGGGTACAGGCTGTGAGGCTATAGATGGGTAGAGTAGGTGATGTAGTTTTGTTCTTTATGGTCCTATCAACTCATGAAGTAGGAAGAGATATTTTCTTTGAAGAGTAAAAAAAATGATGGTGGAGGCAGGATTGGTCATGTGAATAAGTAGACGAAGGTAAGAAGTAGTCAACTCTCTAGGAGACAGAGAGCAAGAGTGAGATAGAGATCAAGGAAGAGAGAGAGAAAGCAAGCTCAATATCCAAGTGTAAGTAGGGGGGCAAGTGTCTGAGGTTGAATTATCAGTGGAGAGAAAGTCAGGGAATGCCAGGATATCACTTATGTAATGCAATCAACCAACAAGAATCATAATAGAAACTGCATTGCAGAAGATAAGCCAGAAGCGAAAATGCTCAAGTTTTACTAAACTATTTGGTCTGAATTTAAATGTCTGTTTTCATTTTCATTGAATACTTTATTTGAATCACAATTTCAAAAATGTGTATCTTTTCCTAATTATTCTTTTATCTTTTTTTATCTTTCTTTAAATAATTTAAAATGTATGACGTCCCTGGGACTAGAGTGTTATATGAGGTTTTTAGGTTATAAAGCATCCTCCATAATGAATCTAAACTTGAATCGTCTACACAGTGATTTATACTTAGAAACAAACAATCTGCATTGGATAGAAAAGAAAAAAACAGTTTAATTTATTTTGTTCCTACTTTCAGGGAAAAGAAAGTTTTGAAAAGGTATGGCTAATAAATGTGTACAAATTTAAAATGTCACATTCGGAGGCGGAGCAAGATGGCAGCCGAGTAACAGCTTCCTTGCATCTGGGCACCGTGAGTCTGGGGAGATAGGACTCCAGGCATCTCTGGCTGGTGGGAACTGCCTATCATCACTCCTATAAGGATACAGGGAGTCAGCGAGAGACTTCTGGACCCCAAGAGGAGGACTAAAACAGTGGAAAACCGGCAAGTGGTCGCGTGTGTTCAATCCGTCTAAACCCGCCCACAACTGTAAGTTCAGTAGCAGCGAGACTGCAAACCAGAAAGGCCTTACCTGTGAACTGTTTTGATGTCCTTGGACTTGGCACTGAGTTGAACTGCCTTGGGGAAGGCCTGAGCGGGAGTGCGGAGAACTTTGGCCGTTGTCTAGGGCCCCAGTCTGAGCCGCTGAGCCAGACGGAGCTAAAACTGTTTGGCGGTGGGTCACACGGAACCATTGTCAGTGATCTGCCCCGGCAAGCTCCGCCCTCAGAGTCGCAGAGCTAGAAACGGGTGGGAGCTGGTAACCCAGCAACCAAGTAGCCTAAGGGTTGGGTCTGAGCCGCCTTGCAGCCCTAACCCTCAGGGGCAGAGTGAGACCGGTTTTGGCACACTGAGTAAGTGGATAGCCACTTCAGCAGTGATTCCAGCGAGAAAGCTGGGAAAGCTTCTGCTCAGCAAGTTTACAAGTTCAAAGTGCCTTTTAAGTGGGCTGAAGAGAGATTTAGGGTGTCTACCTGCTGAGGTTTGAGAAATCAGCAGCCTCCAGTCGTATCAGAACTGTGACTAACATCTCATACCCCAGAAGACCACGTGTTGCCCAGACAATATTCAATAACATATACAAACTGCTTTGTTTTTGGTTGTGTATTTTTTTCTTTCTTTCTTTTTTTTTTTTTTTTTTGGTTTGGTTGTGTTTTTTTTGTTTGTTTATTTTGACGTTGTTGATGTTCTTTTGTTTTTTAATTTCAATCTTTTCCATACAGATCCCTTTTTCTTTCTCAATTTTACTGGTTTAATTATAATTTCCCATTGCTGCCTTTTTTAATAACTACAACTTCATTTTTGCTAGTGTTTCTACCACTATCACTTGGTTTTTCACCCAATTTTATCCCCGTAAAGTTTTCTGTTTGCTTGTTTTGGTTTGATTTATAGCATTTTTGTCTTTCCTCTCTACTTGGTGGAGGTGGGGTACTGTGTCTGATCAGGTTAGCAAAGAGCTGCTGACCTCAAGGGAACCACCCCACTGGCCACCCCCAGAAGGTGGGGGTTTTTTAAGGTTGTGTCAAAGTACCCTACTGTACACCTATATTGCCCTGTCTCCCCCTTTCTGTGCCTCTCTTCTTTTTGTCAATATTCCTTATCCCCACCCCCTCTCCTTTCTCTATCTTTCTTTTTTTTTCTTATCACTCGGTTCTCCTTTCTTTCATCCCCTTTTTTGCTCTTCAACCTTCTCACCCTTCTGGTCCTGTAACCCTTAGTCCACAGGCACAAGAACTTAAAGAGCAAGAGGAAGTGAAAGGAAAATTAGGGCAAGGAAACAGATAAAAGAAATCACTCATGAGGAAGACTCAGCAGAAAACTCCAGGCAACATGAAGAACCAGTCCAGAACAACCCCGCCAAGGGACCATGAGGTAGCTACTGCAGAGGATTCCACCTATACAGAAATGTTAGGAATGACAGAAAGGGAATTTAGAATACACATGTTGAAAACAATGAAAGAAATGATGGAAACAATGAAGGAAACTGCTAATAAAGTGGAAAATAACCAAAAGGAAATCCAAAAACAGAATCAAATCAGAGATGAACGATATGAAGAATATAAAAAGGATATAGCAGAGCTGAAGGAAATGAAACAGTCAATCAGGGAACTTAAAGATGCAATGGAAAGTATCAGCAACAGGTTAGACCATGCAGAAGAAAGAATTTCAGAGGTAGAAGACAAAGTTCTTGAGATAACTCAGACAGTAAAAGAGGCAGAAAAGAAGAGAGAGAAAGCAGAACGTTCACTGTCAGAATTATGGGACTTTATGAAGCGTTCCAACATACGAGTTATAGGAATTCCAGAAGGGGAAGAAGAATGCCCCAGAGGAATGGAAGCCATACTAGAGAATATTATAAAAGAAAATTTCCCAAACATCACCAAAGATTCTGACACACTGCTTTCAGAGGGCTATCGGACCCCAGGTCGCCTAAACTCTAACCGAGCTTCTCCAAGACACATTGTGATGAACCTGTCCAAAGTCAAGACAAAAGAAAAGATTCTGCAAGCTGCCAGGAGTAAGCGCCAGTTGACCTACAGGGGCAAATCCATCAGAGTGACCGCAGACTTCTCTAATGAAACTTTCCAAGCAAGAAGACAATGGTCATCTACCTTTAATCTACTTAAACAGAACAATTTTCAGCCCAGAATTCTGTACCCTGCCAAGCTAAGCTTCAAAATTGACGGAGAAATCAAATCATTTACAGATATACAAACATTGAGGAAATTCGCCACAACAAGACCAGCTCTACAGGAAATACTTCAACCTGTTCTGCACACTGACCACCACAATGGATCAGCAGCAAAGTAAGAACTCATAAATCAAAGGACAGAACCTAACCTCCACACTGATGCAAAGGATAAAACTAAGCAATGGAGTCTCACCAAATAAGACGAATAGAATGCTACCACACTTATCAATTATCTCCATAAATGTTAATGGCTTGAATTCCCCACTGAAGAGACATAGATTGGCTGACTGGATTAAAAAACACAAGCCATCCATTTGCTGTCTGCAAGAAACACATCTGGCTTCAAAAGACAAATTAAAGCTCCGAGTCAAGGGTTGGAAGACAATTTTTCAGGCAAATGGAATTCAGAAGAAAAGAGGAGTTGCAATCTTATTTTCAGATACATGTGGATTTAAAGCAACTAAAGTCAAAAAAGACAAAGATGGTCACTTTATATTGGTCAAGGGAAAAATACAACAAGAAGACATTTCAATTCTAAATATTTATGCACCCAATTTAAATGCTCCCAGATTCTTGAAGCAGACCTTACTCAGTCTGAGCAATATGATATCTGACAATACCATCATAACAGGGGACTTTAACACACCTCTTACAGAGCTGGACAGATCCTCTAAACAGAAATTAAACAAAGACATAAGAGATTTAAATGAGACCCTAGAACAACTATGCTTGATAGACGCATATAGAACACTCCACCCCAAAGGTAAAGAATATACATTTTTTTTATCACCCCATGGAACATTCTCCAAAATTGATCATATCCTGGGACACAAAACAAATATCAACAGAATCAAAAGAATTGAAATTTTACCTTGTATCTTCTCAGACCATAAGGCACTAAAGGTGGAACTCAACTCTAACAAAAATGCTCGACCCCACCCAAAGGCATGGAAATTAAACAATCTTCTGTTGAATAACAGATGGGTGCAGGAAGAAATAAAACAGGAAATCATTAACTTCCTTGAGCATAACAACAATGAAGACACAAGCTACCAAAACCTGTGGGATACTGCAAAAGCAGTTTTGAGAGGAAAATTCATCGCTTTAGATGCCTACATTCGAAAAACAGAAAGAGAGCACGTCAACAATCTCACAAGAGATCTTATGGAAATGGAAAAAGAAGAACAATCTAAGCCTAAACTCAGTAGAAGAAAAGAAATATCCAAAATCAAATCAGAGATCAATGAAATTGAAAACAAAAGAATCATTCAGAAAATTAATGAAACAAGGAGTTGGTTTTTTGAAAAAATAAATAACATAGATAAACCATTGGCCAGACTAACTAGAAATAGAAAAGTAAAATCTCTAGTAACCTCAATCAGAAACGATAAAGGGGAAATAACAACTGATCCCACAGAGATACAAGAGATCATCTCTGAATACTACCAGAAACTCTATGCCCAGAAATTTGACAATGTGAAGGAAATGGATCAATATTTGGAATCACACCCTCTCCCTAGACTTAGCCAGGAAGAAATAGACCTCCTGAACAGACCAATTTCAAGCACTGAGATCAAAGAAACAATAAAAAAGCTTCCAACCAAAAAATGCCCTGGTCCAGATGGCTTCACTCCAGAATTCTATCAAACCTTCAAGGAAGAGCTTATTCCTGTACTGCAGAAATTATTCCAAAAAACAGAGGAAGAAGGAATCTTCCCCAACACATTCTATGAAGCAAACATCACCCTGATACCAAAACCAGGAAAAGACCCAAACAAAAAGGAGAATTTCAGACCAATCTCACTCATGAATATAGATGGAAAAATTCTCAACAAAATCCTAGCCAATAGATTACAGCTTATCATCAAAAAAGTCATTCATCATGATCAAGTAGGCTTCATCCCAGGGATGCAAGGCTGGTTTAACATACGCAAGTCCATAAACGTTATCCACCATATTAACAGAGGCAAAAATAAAGATCACATGATCCTCTCAATAGATGCAGAAAAAGCATTTGATAAAATACAGCATCCTTTTCTAATTAGAACACTGAAGAGTATAGGCATAGGTGGCACATTTCTAAAACTGATTGAAGCTATCTATGACAAACCCACAGCCAATATTTTACTGAATGGAGTAAAACTGAAAGCTTTTCCTCTCAGAACTGGAACCAGACAAGGTTGTCCTCTGTCACCTTTACTATTCAACATAGTGCTGGAAGTTCTAGCCAATACAATTAGGCAAGACAAGGAAATAAAGGGAATCCAAATGGGAGCAGAGGAGGTCAAACTCTCCCTCTTTGCTGACGACATGATCTTATACTTAGAGAACCCCAAAGACTCAACCACAAGACTCCTAGAAGTCATCAAAAAATACAGTAATGTTTCAGGATATAAAATCAATGTCCACAAGTCAGTAGCCTTTGTATACACCAATAACAGTCAAGATGAGAAGCTAATTAAGGACACAACTCCCTTCACCATAGTTTCAAAGAAAATGAAATACCTAGGAATATACCTAACGAAGGAGGTGAAGGACCTCTATAAAGAAAACTATGAACTCCTCAGAAAGGAAATAGCAGAGGATTTTAACAAATGGAAGAACATACCATGCTCATGGGTGGGAAGAATCAACATTGTTAAAATGTCTATACTTCCCAAAGCAATCTACCTATTCAATGCCATTCCTATCAAAGTACCTACATCGTACTTTCAAGATTTGGAAAAAATGATTCTGCATTTTGTATGGAACCGGAAAAAAACCCGTATAGCAAAGGCAGTTCTTAGTAACAAAAATAAAGCCGGGGGCATCAGCATACCAGATTTTAGTCTGTACTACAAAGCCATAGTGCTCAAGACAGCATGGTACTGGCACAAAAACAGAGACATAGACACTTGGAATCGAATTGAACACCAAGAACTGAAACTAACATCTTACAACCACCTAATCTTCGATAAACCAAACAAGAACTTACCTTGGGGGAAAGACTCCCTATTCAATAAATGGTGTTGGGAGAATTGGATGTCTACATGTAAAAGACTGAATCTGGACCCACACCTTTCCCCACTCACAAAAATTGATTCAAGATGGATAAAGGACTTAAATTTAAGGCATGAAACAATAAAAATCCTCAAAGAAAGCATAGGAAAAACACTGGAAGATATTGGCCTGGGGGAAGACTTCATGAAGAAGACTGCCATGGCAATTGCAACAACAACAAAAATAAACAAATGGGACTTCATTAAACTGAAAAGCTTCTGTACAGCTAAGGAGACAATAACCAAAGCAAAGAGACAACCCACACAATGGGAAAGGATATTTGCATATTTTCAATCAGACAAAAGCTTGATAACCAGAATCTATAGAGAACTCAAATTAATCCACATGAAAAAAGCCAACAATCCCTTATATCAATGGGCAAGAGACATGAACAGAACTTTCTCTAAAGACGACAGACGAATGGCTAACAAACACATGAAAAAATGTTCATCATCTCTATATATTAGAGAAATGCAAATCAAAACATCCCTGAGATATCATCTAACCCCAGTGAGAATGGCCCACATCACAAAATCTCAAAACTGCAGATGCTGGCGTGGATGTGGAGAGAAGGGAACACTTTTACACTGCTGGTGGAACTGCAAACTAGTACAACCTTTCTGGAAGGAAGTATGGAGAAACCTCAAAGCACTCAAGCTAGACCTCCCATTCGATCCTGCAATCCCATTACTGGGCATCTACCCAGAAGGAAAAAAATCCTTTTATCATAAGGACACTTGTACTAGACTGTTTGTTGCAGCTCAATTTACAATCGCCAAAATGTGGAAACAGCCTAAATGCCCACCAACCCAGGAATGGATTAACAAGCTGTGGTATATGTATACCATGGAATACTATTCAGCCATCAAAAAAAATGGAGACTTTACATCCTTCGTATTAACCTGGATGGACGTGGAAGACATTATTCTTAGTAAAGCATCACAAGAATGGAGAAGCATGAATCCTATGTACTCAATCTTGATATGAGGACAATTAATGACAATTAAGGTTATGGGGGGGGAAGCAGAAAGAGGGATGGAGGGAGGGGGGTGGGGCCTTAGTGTATGTCACACTTTATGGGGGCAAGACATGATTGCAAGAGGGACTTTACCTAACAATTGCAATCAGTGTAACTGGCTTATTGTACCCTCAATGAATCCCCAACAATAAAAAAAAATAATAATAAAAAAAAATAAATAAAATGTCACATTCATCGAGTTTAATACCTTTTAAAGGTGAGTGTCTAGCTGGAGGAGAATGTTAAGCAAAATAATTAAGAAATGATAAGTGGAGTCCATCATGAACTCATCACTTCATACACGGCCATCAATCTTCAGCAAGATGCCAGCTGTGAATCACATGAATATTTGGATGTAAGAACACATCATCAATAATACCCAGTGTTGATAGAAAACCGTCAGACCCATGTTCAGTTGCCCACTGGTGATGGGCATTGGTCTACTCTTTGGCGACCAAGACTTATGAATTCTCAACACCATCTTAGGGCATCTCACATGCTGCATCCCCAAGCATCTGCTAGATATTAAGAAAAGTCCAGCTTTATTTAGTTTTCTGAATTGGACAGTAGGGAAGGGATACATAAGATTAAAGAGAGATTTAAATTTATATTAAAGTGTCAAAAACTAGTAGAATAGGGATGTAATTAGGGTAAGCCATCGTCTTGGCCCATTTCATGTTGCTATAACCAAACACCTGAGCTGGGGTATGTATGTGTGTATGTGTTAAAGGCAGGGAGAGTCTCGCTCTGCTGCCCAGGCTGGAGCACAGTGGTGCGATCACAGCTCATTGCAGCCTCAACTTCCTGGGCTCCAGTGATCCTCAAGCTTGGGTAATTATAAAGAAATGAGGTTTATTTGGCTCGCAATTCTGGAGGCTTGTGAATTCCAAGAGACATAGTGCTGGCCTCTGTTTGGCTTCTGGCAAGGGCCTGAGGCTGCATCACAACATGGCAAGGAAGCAGAAGGGGAAGTGAGCACAGAGAGGGTGGGCTCAAGTGCAGCAATCCGCTGATCCATTCCCAAGAGGCTGGGGGTAAATCACTCTCATTAGTCTATTCATAAGGGCAGTGACCTCCTGATTCAAACACCTCTCACCTTCTAACAACTACCATCTTGGGGGCTCAAATTTCAGCATGAATTCTGTTGTGGCAAACCACATCCAAACCATAGCAGCCATATCTCCAAATGTAAGTCTGACCCCTAAAGTAAGAAACAAATGCAAAACACGATAATATTTGTTAACATTTGAAGACCTCAGTGAACAACAGAATTCAAATACCTTCTTTGTCAGGGATCTCTCAGATTAAAACGTGGGGAATTCCACGTACTATGAAATTTCCAGATTTAATCTTTAGCTTATGAATGGCAATAACTCCAGTAGCATTTTCATGTATTATTTCTTAAAAAAAAAATATTTGCAAGCACCTGAGGACCATTTTAGAATGTATACATGCTAATGAAAAAAAATATTCATCAAGTTAAGAAAAATCTAAGAGATGTGAGGAAGAAGATTGATGAGCACTATAAATATGTGTGACTGAGTGGAGATGGGTTATGGACTGATTTACAAAATAGCCCATCACCAATCATTTCCATCTGCACCATACAGAAAACTCCAAAAGGGAAATCATCTGGTGTTCTAACTAAAATCTTGGTAAGATTGATGGCTTAAATAAACACAACCATTAGGAATAACACTTTTCTCAGTGGTGTGTGAGGAGACTCAAATTATCTTACGAATATTATATAATATACACTTGTGGTGAGACGGCCGTTGAGTCATGAGAGAAACAAGGACAAAAATGCACATAGTCATTAGAAGCAGAGAAAAAACTCAGAGTTAAAAATGTGAATTAGAACAAAGATACTAGAACAAGAAAGTCAATATTTATGCTTAATATAGAGAATAAGGAGGAAATGAGTCAACCAAGAAGAAACTGGTAGAGGAATGGCTTTTGGAGTTTGATGCTGGGCTGAAGCGGGAGGAAAGAACGGCTTCAGAATGTTCATCATGTATGATCCAGAGCGAGGACAGCTAGTTCAGTTTTGCTCTGTTTATGTTTCATTTGCTTTTCTTTGAAGCTGAGCTTGTAGATTCAGAGACAACAGCGTTATTTTACATTTGTTATACTGGGAACTCAGTCAGAAAAGGTCCTGGTTCGCTACCACACACTGGCAGCTAAGGGAAGCAACTCAGATAATAAAATATGCAATTGTTAGAGTGGCAGGGTGGGGAGCCGGAGGTAGTCACCAAAATAACTAAAAAGAGCAAGAACTAGTAAAGTTTTAGCAAGGAAGGAAAAATTTATTATAATGATCTGGATAGTAGGCTGGGCCTGGTCCTAGTGACTGCAGGAGGGAAAAATTTATTTTAATGATCTGGATAGTAGGCTGGGCCCCGTCCTAGTGACTGCAGGCACTGTGTAAAGCGCAGTCTCTGGTTTTTATACACAACTTTGAGGAATATCTGCTGCTTCTTGGAAGTCCTAGTGAACTCTGTTCTCAAAACAGCCCACCTGCAAGGTCTTAAAAACAACCCAATATATAAAACCAGTGAATGGTGCCCCATGATTGCATTAATGTACACAGCTATGATTTAATTAAAAAAAAAAAAAGGAAAAAGAAAGAAAACAACCCACAAGCCAGGTCTTAAAACCCACCTGCCGGGTCTTAATCCGACTCATTCCCATCATAGCTCAGGTCACCCTGACCAAACCAGTCCAAAATAGCCTAACTGCCTTTATCATCCACCCTGCTTATATTTCTTCAGCTACCTAATGCAATGACCACAAATTCAGAAATTCTCATTGACCATGGCAACAAACTATCAACTTGCCTGTGCATATTTTAAATACCAACATTTTTTTTCTCCTAAGTCTTTCCTGTTAATTAGACTAAATATATGCTCTTCTGAAGGCAGTACTGTAGAGCCAGCAAGGAGTCAAGGAAAGATAAGGAAAACTACTACAGAGCCTGCCCATTGTCCAACTTTCCTGTCATGGCCCTCTCGTTTCCCTGCTTGCTTCATTCTGGATGCATGCAGTAATTGCCTCTCCTCACCATCATGAGGAATGGTCGCACAACTTTCCTTGAAAAATAGAATGTGAGTGGAGATGAAATGAGCAGAAGCACTTTTTAAATTCGTGTGATACTTTTCAGAACATTCTTCCCTTGCTGCTATGATCATGGAGTCGTGTGTTAATTTGAAGATGGCAAAGATGAGCCATCACTAGAGGGCAGTTGCCTGCAGAGCTAACAGATTACATCACACTTTATCTGAGCAAGATTCAAACCTTTGTTCTCAGACCCCTGATATTTGGAGGTTGTTTTTTCTATGCCATATCTAGCCTATCCCAACTAATACAACAAACAAAAGAAATTCCTTAATTCTTTAATGTCAAAAATAGTAGACAATTATGGGAGACGATTCAGGTCCAGCTTCATCACCAGAGTTTACAGGATCACCTTTTACTGGTTTTTATGAAAGCATAACACTTAGTGCAATTATTTACCTAACTATGTATCCAAAAAAGTTAGTTACACACAACTATTCCTCTCACTCCATTATATTATATGCTCCTCACCTTTACCTGCCAGGCTTTCTCTGAATTGCAAACTTTTGAAGGAATGCCAATTTAACCTAAGACCATAAGAAGATTTCTTCTGCACATTTAATTTAGTGGAAAATATCACTGCATTTTCATCTTCTTCTCTGTATCCATTTCCTAGGATTTCTTTCTAAACACTTTTATGATATAGCTATTGAGTCAGGAAGGTAAATGGGCAAGACAGTAAATATGTCCAGCCTTGCAGACCGTACAGTCTCTGCTGCAATGTCTTGACTCTGTTGTTGCAGTGTGAGATCTGCCATAAACAACACATAAGCAAACGAGCATGCTACTTTACAAAACAGGCAGAAGGCTGGTCTTGGCCCAAATCTAGCTTTAGATATTACTTCCAGTGAAAGTCACATCCATATAATTCTATGTTATCAGCTATCATTATAGCATATTTTGAAAGTATATAAATTAAATCGCTGTTCCATCTGACAACTTATCTGATGTTCTTCACAACCATGAAATAGAACACATATCCTATTTATTCCAGGAAGTCTAATATCCTCCTTAAAGGAATAAATTCTTACAGCACAAGTTTCATAAGACTAGATATAAAAAAAACTGAAATAAATCTTATATCTTTGTGGGATATTCAAAAATCCCTCTCCCTAATATTATATTTTAAATGGACATCTTTATATACACACATTTTTATTCTATACAAAAACCAAGAGATAAAAATCTTAGTGAGATAAAGGAAAGAAAGAGATGATAGCCAAAGCAGAACAGAGATGTATCTTTAAAATTGTTTCCAGAGAGTGTAATTATGACTGACATGACCTAACATCTTTCCATCAGGAACGCACTAATCCGTGTCACATTAGTTGTGTGTTTATATGCTAAGAATAAAATGTCTCTGAAAAAGTCACATATACAGGGGACAGTGAAAAAGAAGAGAAAATGAGAAGAAAGAAAAAAAGAAAAGGAAAAAATATATGCATATATATCTGAATCTCCTAGAAAGAAAATAAAATAATTTTATTTTTTTACCTACAATCTCAAAATAATTTATTTTAACGCAAGATATTTTGAATGGGTGGTGCCAAAAAGCAAACAAGGGAGCCAGCTATGCCAAATACAGTATGTGGAGCGTGTAGTCATATGAAGAAATGATCATGATAAGACACAAGCTATTTTTGTTTCTTGCTTCAAATAGCATGCATACGAAAGGAAAAGATCTATGTATCGTACAATAGCGTCGTATTTCAGCAAGCACCTCTAGGACACTAACTGAAATCCATTTTATTGGCTTAGAAAAGATATATAGGAAGTTTTTTTAATAAGGTACCTATTTAGTTTTTTTTTCTTACATAGGTAGTCAGTTAGTTTCTAAATGAACTTGGTTGTTTTCACTTGAGTATTTCTGTCCTCCCTCAGAATGAACCAAGGACAAGATCTTCCTCAAAGGGGGCAAAATAGACTGAGGCAGACTGGACTGGTTCAGGCATGAAATAGATTGTCATGTGTCTCTGTGTCCCACAAAATGTGAACGTGCTTCTCTGTTCAAGCTGATTTGACTACAGTCAAATTACCAGAAAGCTGCTGATGTCACTGAGTCGTGTGTCAAAAACCAAATCCTGAAAATGGAGCAAGTGAGAGGTCTGTGACTTCGGATCAAAGTTCACTCTGCTGTCACCAGCTCTACGAGCTTGAATCCAAAATGTTCACAATTTATTTGTAAGTTAATATACATATGCATATGCAAATTAGTTAGCATACAAATTGGAAGATTATCTTGAAATTATAAAAGAAAATTATTTAACCATTCATAGTCTGGGCTTTCTCAACTGTCAGGTTGAGCTCCCTGAAACTGCCAATATTTGATTGTTTTTACTGCACAACCTGGGATTTCATATGTTCAAATTATATAAAACAGAAATAATAATTTTTATCATGTGTGGCTGTGATTAAATGTTTCTATAAACATGTAGGTATGTATAAGTGTATTTATAATTTTAACTATTAATTAAAAGGTATTATTTAATCATGGTCATAATTTGTCATTTTCACTTAATTGATTTCTATAGATCCATTAACTGATTAGTTAATGTTTATCATCAAAGAAACATAAATTGCATAATAGAATCAGTTATTCAGCCATGTGTGTACTCTGTGTTCCTGGGATCATAAAGGTTGTTTTATCCCTGGTAGAGAATTTGCCAAAAGTCAGGTTCATCAGGTTGGACACATTCTGTCTAATAATGTGTTCTTTTAATATGGTATTCATGCACATGTTTTAAACCAATCTTATATCAGGTTCGCTTATGTTTGTAAAGTTAACCTGATCCTAGAAAGTTCTGTCCATTTATTCCAGTGATCATGTCACTTGTGACCTGTCTCCATTAACAAGCTTCTAGGTGTAAAACAAAGCTCTGTTTTTGATTGAAATGGTGTCTATAGCTAACACATTCATTCAGCTCAGGAGAGCTCAGTAATGCAGCTATGAAACAGAAAATGTTTGCTAAAAGTTTTGAAATAAAAAAATATATTCATTGAAAGTTATTGACCTCTTTACCTGAATGCATATTTTTCACAATATAAGCTGCTGTAGTGTTACCACACCTGAGGATCTGGGTCAATTATCTATTTGAATCTTAATTTGAATAAACCCAAGATGAGAGGTAGGTGTTTATATGGTGAGAGAATAGAATTGTGATAGCAGAAGGTGGTCACTAGGAATCCAGGTTTATTAAGGAACCTTGAAAGGGTAGATTCAGAGCTGGGGAAACAAGGCCTGAGCCACAGCTAATAACGTGATGCGGCAGATTTGCTGATAAGGTTTATAATCTCCATTAAACCAGTTAAGACAGTTGTCTCTCATTGGAATGTCGCAAATGGTATGTGGTTGCAAGGCATCTCCTAATCAAATTTCTCTGATTTTTTTTTCCTTTGGATTATTAAAATTGAAAACACTCCAGGAAGACATCTGAAGTTGGGAGTGCTCTTCATTCTTCTCGTTCTTTCTATGTGGAGTTTGCTGAAGGTAACATCAGGGAGAGCTGTAAACTTCAGCAGTTTCTGTCATCACTGCAAACTAGAGACTACTAAATATTTTATTACTCTTGTAGTCTCACCTAGTCCATCTATTTTGGACTATTCTAGAAATAACCAGCAGTGTAACCCAAACGATGGCGAATTCTGTGACGCTTCCTAATCCATATTGAGAGCAAATATCTTGACCAAATTTTAAGAGAAGACAAACAGTCATTGGGATAATTCCCCTTTAGACAGCTGCTTTTTGTTTCCTCGTGAGCTTCACCTACTTCACCCCTACTCAGGGTCCTCAGCCCATCAAGAGTCATCATCTAAAATGGGTATTTTTGATATCTATTTTTAATTCTGCAGATTATTTTATAATTACTTTATAACTTATAATAAGGATAGCTAATAGAATAATGCACAGTTTTCTTAGTGATAATGACTTATCTTCAGCTGGAAGCCCAAAAGAAAGACTGGTGATGTACATTTTAATTACCTTAATAAGCTGGTGGAGGAAGATATCTAAAAGAAGATGTTTTGAGGAATTTTCAAAGCACCCTATTGACACGGCCTATATTTCGTATATAAGTCCATTTCTGTCATAAATCAATCAGGATGCATTTACTCTGTGCCTAGTAGTAACTAGGTGTTGTAGAGCATTACAGCATAAGATAAAGTCCTGCCATAAAGTGACTTCTGATTTAGTAATGCCCAGCTGCTGCAGGAAAATTGCCCAGAGGCCAAAACTGAGCTTGCAAAAGCCAATCCAGCACAATGTGAGGCTTTGGTATTAGCCACCTTATGATAACCCAGAAGAGAGCTCATTTGGAAGCCAGAAACTTGCCATAATAGCTTTGCATAGAGGAGGGAGGGAAGGAGAGAAGGGCGGAAGGAGAGAAGGAGGGAGGGAGGGAAAGCCACAAGAGCACAAACCTGGAACTAGCAATGCGACCTTCAGTTCCAGCTCCACAAGGACTTTGTGGAGTGAGCATCTTGAAAGAGGTTTTTTGCCTGGTCACTCTGTTTTTCTCCCTCTGCCAACTGCCATGTGCAGCCACCCTGTTCAGGTGGTTCAGCTGGACAGTCTCAGGCCTGAGCAGGAAGTACAGCACCCTGAGTCACTGGGGGAAAACCCTCCCCAATACTTACCCTTACCTTCTCCCCCACACTTCCTTACTTACACCAAAATGAACAGGAATGAATGACAGCATGAATCCAAAAATAATGTAGAAAATAGCGGCAGCCTATGGTGGGCACAACTGTGTGAATAAGGTCAATTTATTTACTAACAATGAGGTTATGAGCTGATGGCATCTTTTAGGGCAGGGATGGTGAACAGATTGCCTGCGGGAGAAATTTAACCAACCAATGTATTTGGCCTGTACAGTGTTAGATCATAAAAGTAGTTTAAAGTTTTTTGAGTTCACTCCCATTTAACGTCACCTGGAAATCAGGATTTCTATTTCTTTTGGAAATCAAGTCCCTGACGACACTGGCCTGTGTGTCCCACTGGCAGGTGTCTCTTCAGATGGAGCGCGTCCTCTCCACCTCGCTGCCAGTGCCCCACTCCTCTCTGCTGGACGATGGTTTGCATTTTCCTGACCCGGACAGGTGTTTGAGAGGGAGCTCTGGATGGACCTTTACGGACCTTTGAGCATTACCCATGGAACCCACCGCTGTCCCGCTTGAATTCTCCAGAAGAGAACTTACTCCAAACCTACAGTCACTGCCCGCGTTAGCCAGCCTTCCAAGTGCTGGAGCTCATCCTAGTCTAGGCTGCGCTTGGGAAGGAATAGGACAGACACTCACGGGTGTTCCTGGGCTTCTGGTGCTTAGCTGGTCGGCATCCTGCCTGACGACTCTGAATTTGCGTATATCCGTATGTCTTCTTCTGGACGGAAAACTTCATTAACGTTAATTGATTTTTCTCAAATTTCATGTTTGATGTGTCAGGGAACCAACTCTTGTGCTTTACTTAAATGAAGGTAAGTGTAATAATATCAATAACTAGTACGTTTTGAGCACAGCGTCCCAGTCATTTTTCCTTTTTTATCTCATTTAACTTATCCATAAATTCTAGACGGTAACATACTAGACATTTGTTGTTTTTATCTGACCAGGGTCCTTTCTGCCTTCTCTTGGTAATAGAATCTCTACTTCGGTTGAGAGAATTACGTCCGACCTCCCATTGGCTGTTTTTACAGGGCTGTCAATCTCAGCAGTGTTCCATCAGCCACAGGGTGGATAAATGACCTAACAAAGGCCAAGAAACCTCTATTGAAAAATGTGAATACAGTAGGAAGATGCTAGCACAGAAAAGTGATTGGGTAGTTCATCTCCGTGGTGCTGCCTGGAAAAGATCTTATGTGAGTTTTTAATCTGATTCCCAGAGTTACCATATTTCCTGCGTGTTCTGATACAAGCTACCCCCTGCCTTTTAGATTAATATATTGGGGGCTTAAGTTAGGTAGTGAAAGCATCCATTGCCATAACCTATTGGACTATTATGAGATAATTAACCTTTAAAAAATCAATTGCATTCTTCAGAAGACCATGGCCACGGCATAGCAGAAAAAACATACAATATGAATCAGATCTATCAATAATTGAATCTCAAGGTCAGCTGTTTTGACTCTGAACAAGTTGCTTCATTTCCCTGTAGTTCCCTAAACTTTTATAACTTTTAGTTATAAAATGGGAATAATTATACTATAATGCTTATCTTTCAAGATTGTTCTGATAAATAAATTATATAATACAAATATAGAAGGTATAAAAATGTCTATACTATTAGTTATACTGGTTTTCATCTTTGTTATTATAATTACTTCTATTATCCAAAAATTCATTCGAATATGCCAAGCCCTGGCAAGATTTTCAAAAAGACTTAATACAACCCAAATGTTATCTGAGATAAGCAATCACAAAATATGTTTCATTTGATTTGGTTTATGGTACATAATGTTAATTCAAAACAAATCATTACTGCTCAGACTTTATTATATATTTTCCTCCTTAAGTGAGAGAAAAGCAGGTTTTTTGCCCTCATTTTAAATTTTTATAGTCATGGGAAAGGGAAGTTTTTGTTTGTCTATTTGTTTTGTTTTTATTTGATTGTGTTCCTTTTTTATTATTATTAAATCATAGCTATATACATTAATGCAATCATGGGGTGCAATGTGCTGGTTTTATATACAATTTGAAATATTTTCATCAAACTGGTTAACATAGCCTTCATGGCATTTTCTTAGTTATTGTGTTAAGACATTTATATTCTATATTTAGTAAATTTCACAGACCCTTGTAAGATGCACCGTAGGTGTGGTCCCACCGATTACCCTCCCTCCACCCATCCTCCCCCAACCCCTCCCTTCCTTCTCCCCTTTCCCCATATTCTTGGGCTATAATTGGGTTATAGCTTTCATATGAAAGCCATAAATTAGTTTCATAGTAGGGCTGAGATGATTGGATACTTTTTTGTCGATTCTTGAGATACTTTGCTAAGAAGAATATGTTCCAGCTTCATCCATGTAAACATGAAAGAGGTAAAGTCTCCATCTTTCGTTAAGGCTGCATAATATTCCATAATTGTGGTATATGTACACCACCATAATATGTGGTGTACATATACCACAATTTATTGATCCATTCACGGGTCGATGGGCACTTGGGCTTCTTTCATGACTTTGCAATTATGAATTGGGCTGCAATAAACATTTTGGTACAAATATCTTTGTCGTAATGTAATTTTTGGTCTTCTGGATATATACCTAGTAGAGGAATTGTAATATCGAATGGCAGGTCTATTTTTAGATCCCTAAGGGTTCTCCAAACATCATTCCAAAAGGAATGTATTAGTTTGCATTCCCATCATCAGTGTAGAAGTGTTCCCTTTTCTCCACATCCACTCCAACATCTCTGGTTTGGGGATTTTGTGATGTGGGCTAATCTTACTGGAGTTAGATGATATCTCAAAGTAGTTTTGATTTGCATTTCTCTGATGATTAAGGATGATGAGCATTTTTTTTTTTGTAGAGACAGAGTCTCACTGTACCGCCCTCCGGTAGAGTGCCGTGGCGTCACAGGGCTCACAGCAACCTCTAACTCTTGGGCTTACGCGATTCTCTTGCCTCAGCCTCCCGAGCAGCTGGGACTACAGGCGCCCGCCACAACGCCTGGCTATTTTTTTGTTGCAGTTTGGCCGGGGCTCGGTTTGAACCCGCCACCCTCCGCATATGGGGCCGGCTCCCTACTCACTGAGCCACAGGCGCCGCCCCGATGATGAGCATTTTTTCATATGTCTGTAGACTGTGCACCTGTCTTCTTCAGAGAAGTTTCTCTTCAAGTCCCTTGCCCACCCTAAGATGGGATCACTTGTTCTTTCCTTGCTAATACAGTTGAGTTCTCTGTGGATTCTGGTTATTAAAACTTTGTCGGAGACATAACCTGCAAGTATGTTCTCCCATTCTGAGAGCTGCCTGCTTACTTTACTTACTGTGTTCTTGGCTGTGCAGAAGCTTTTTAGTTAGATCAGATTCCAGTAGTGTATTTTTGATGTTGCTTCAATTGCCTGGGGAATCCTCCTCATAAAATATTCGCCCAGGCCAATTTCTTCACGTGCTTTCCCTGCACTTTCTTCTAGTATTTTTATAGTTTCATGTCTTAAGTTCAAATCTTTAATCCACTGAGAGTCTATCCTAGTTAATGGTAAAAAGTGTGGGTCCAGTTTCAGTCTTCTACAGGTCGCCAGCCAGTTCACCCAGCACCATTTGTTAAATAGGGAATCTTTTCCTCATTGAATGTTTTTAATTGGCTTGTCAAAATCAAATAACAGTAAGTAGCTGGGTTCATCTCTTGGTTCTCTATTCTGTTCAATACATCTACCTTTCTGTCCAGTACGATGCTGTTTTAATCACTATCGATTTATAGTATAGTCTGAGAACTGGTAGCGCGGTTCTTCCTGCTTTGTTTTTATTTCTGAGTAATGTCTTGGCTATTCGAGATTTTTTCTGATTCCATATAAAATGAAGTCTCATTTTTTTGAGATCTTTAAAGTATGACAGTGGACCTTTAATAGGGATTGCATTAAAATTGTGCATTGCTTTGGGTAGTATGGACATTTTAACAATGTTGATTCTTCCCAGCCTGAGCATGAGCATGGTATGCTTTTCCATTTGTTAACATCTTCAGCTATTTCTTTTCTTAGAACTTCATAGCTCTCTTTATAGAGATCTTTCACATCCTTTGTTAGGTAAACTCCCAAATATTTCATCTTCTTTGGCACTACTGTGAACAGAATAGAGCCCTTGACTGTTTTTTCAACTTGACTATTGTTGGTATACATAAAGGCTACAGATTTATAAGTGTTGATTTTGTAACCTGAGACGCTGCTGTATTCCTTGATCACTTCTAAGAGTTTTATAGTAGAATCCCTGATGCTTTCGAGATATATAATTACATCATCTGTGAAGAATGAAAGTTTGATCTCTTTTGACCCTATGTGTATGAACCTGTGAATCATCCTATGTTGATTGCCTTTTCTTGCCTAATTACAACGGCTAAGACTTCCATTACAATGTTAAAAAGCAGTGGAGACAATGGGCAACTTTTTTCCTGGTTCCTGATCTGAGTGTAAATGATTTCAATTTAACTCCATTCAATATTATATTGGCTGTGGATTTGCTATAGATAGCCTATATCAGTTTAAGAAATGTCCCTTCTATACCCATCTTCTTAAGTGTTCTGATCATAAAAGGATGCTAGATATTATCAAAAGCTTTTTCTGCATTAATTGAGAGAATCATATAGTCTTTGTTTTTTAATTTGTCTGTGTGATGAATTATATTTATAGATTTATGTATATTGAACCAGCCTTGAGATCCTGGGATAAAACCCACTTGGTCATAGTGTATAATTTGTTTTATGTGTTGCTGGATTCTGTTTGCTAGGATCTTGTTGAACATTTTTGCATCAATATTCATTAGTGATATTGGTTTATAATTTTCTTTTCTTGTTGGGTCTTTTCCTGGATTGGGGATCAAGTTGATGTTTGCTTCATAGAATGTGTTGGGTAATATTCCTTCTTTTTCTATATTTTGAAAAAGGTTGAGTAATATAGGTACTAGTTCCTCTTTAAAAGTTTGATAGAATTCTGATGTTAAGCCATCTGGTAAAGGGCTTTTGTTTTTAGGGAGATTTTGTATAGTTGATGCTATTTCAGAACTTGAGATAGGCCTATTCAACATTTCCACTTCATTCTGGCTAAGTCTAGGAAGGTGGCATGCTTCCAAGTATTGGTCTATTTCCTCCAGATATTCATATTTCTGAGAATAGAGTTTCTTATAATATTCATTAAGGATTTTTTGAATTTCTGAGAAGTCTGTTGTTATTTCGTTTTTGCCAGTTCTGATTGTTGAAATTAAAGATTTTACTCTTTTTTTTTTTTCCTGGTTAGGTTAGCCAAAGGTTTATCTATTTTATTGACCTTTTCAAAAAACCAACTTTTTGATTTATTGATCTGTTGTATAATCCTTTTGTTTTCAATTTCATTTAATTCTGCTCTAATTTTGGTTATTTCTTTTCTTCTGCTGGGCTTGAAATTGGAATGTTCCTCCTTTTCCAGTTTCTTGAGATGTCTCATTAAGTTGTTAACTTCCTCTCTTTCCGTTATCTTGAGGAAGGCTTGCAGTGCTGTAAATTTCCCTCTTAGGACGCCTTTGCAGTATCCCAGAGGTTCTGATAATTTGTGTCTTCATTGTTGTTTCATTCCAAAAATTTGGCAATTTTCTTCTTAATTTCATCTATGACCAAGCTATTATTCAGCATAAGATTATTTAGTTTCCATGTTTATGTATGAGTATGCAAATTCCTGTTGTTACTGAGTTCAACTTTTTATTCCGTGATGGTCTGAGAAGATGCAAGGTGTTTTTATTTCTTGAGACAGAATCTCACTCTAACTAGAGTGCCATGGCTTCAGCCTAGCTCACAGAAACCTTAAACTCCTGGGTTCTAGAGATTCTCTTACCTCAGGCTCCTGAGTAGCTAGGACTAAGGCACCCACTTCAATACCCAGCAATTTTTTTTTTTTTCTATTTTTTGTAGACACAGGGTCTCGCTCTTGCGCAGGCTGGTCTTGAACTCCTGAGCGCAGCCTGTCTCGGCCTCCCAGAGTGCTTGGATCACAGGCATGAGCCACCATGCCTAGCCTAAGGGGAAGTTTTTATATCTGCCATGAAAACAGAACTGAACCAGTGAGAATATGACCTAAGAGAATGCTTTATTGAAAACAGTGTCATAATTTCATAAAGAAATTAATAGGCATTTTTTCATATGTCTGAAGGCCGTGCGCCTGTCTTCTTCAGAGAAGTTTCTCTTCAAATCCCTTGCCCAGCCTGCGATGGGATCCCTTGTTTTTTCTTGCATCTTTAATCATCAGAGAAATGCAAATCAAAACTACTTTGAGATATCATCTAACTCCAATGAGACTAGCCTATATCACAAAATCTCAAGAACAGAGATGTTGGCGTGGATGTGGAGAAAAGGGAACACTTCTGCACTGCTGGTGGGAATGCAAATTAATACATTCCTTTTGGAAAGATATATGGAGAACACTCAGAGATCTAAAAATAGATCTGCCATTCAATCCTGTAATTCCTCTGCTGGGCATATACCCAGAAGACCAAAAATCACAACATAACAAAGATATTTGTACCAGAATGTTTATTGCAGCCCAATTCATAATAGCTAAGTCATGGAAAAAGCCCAAGTGCCCATCGATCCACGAATGGATTAATAAATTGTGGTATATGTATACCATGGAATACTATGCAGCCTTAAAGAAAGATGGAGACTTTACCTCTTTCATGTTTACATGGATGGAGCTGGAACATATTCTTCTTAGTAAAGTATCCCAAGAATGGAAGAAAAAATACCCAATGTACACAGCCCTACTATGAAACTAATTTGGGACTCTCACATGAAAGCTATAACCCAGCTACAACTTAACAATAGGGGGAAGTGGGAAAGGGGGGGTGGGTAGAGGGAGGGGAATCGGTGGGATCACACCTGTGGTGCATATTACAGGGGTATTTGCGAAACTTGGTAAATGTAGAATGTAAATGTTTTGGCACAGTAACTGAGATAACGCCGGAAAGGCTATGTTAACCACTGTGATAAAAATGTGTCAAATGGTTTATGAAGTGAGTGTATGATGCCCCATAATCATGTCATTGTATACAGTTATGATTTAATAAAAAAATTAAAAAAAAAAGAAATTAATAGGCGACATTAACATGAATTTTATTCTAAATTTGATATGAAGAACATTTAAGAGAAAATAATACTTGTTCATATTCTAAACTTGGAGAAACTTTTCCTTCCAGTTCTTTTGAATAGCAAAATATATTTCTAAATTGTTGCATATTCTAACTTCTTCTAAAAGGGAATTTATACCTACTTCACCTTTGTGTCCACCCTTTCAGAGAAGAGAAATAAACATTTGCTTTATTCTGTCAGCTCATTCTTGAATAAAAGAGTAGCTGTATGAATGTGGACCTGCTGTCTCTGCTTAGAGACAAGACTTGAGTATTTAAAGAGCTCTCATGTAATACACTATTTATACTGTCCTTCTATAGTCCCAAATAGAATGTGTATCCTATGCAATCTTGACAAAATGATTTGATAATTAGAATTGCCTTAATATAAGATGTGAATGATTATATTTTCCAAAATAGCCACAGCCAAATTTTTGATGCCCATATACTCTCCAAAACCTTGTCATTTTTTACTTGGAGATGGAGCTATTTCCCTAATTCTTAAACTTGAGCAACAAGTAGAGGGAAATTTTTATTGTGTGATTTCTGAGGTCAGGTAATAAAAACAATATGGCTTTCATTTGGCTCTCAAGACACTGGCCCTCAAAACGCAGCCTCCATGTTGCAAGGAAGCTCAGATCACATGGAAGATGTCCATGTAGGCGAATCTCACACCCCTCACTAACATCTCAGCCTATAGTTAGCATCAACTACCAGACACGTGAGTGATCTTTCAAATGATTTCAGTCCCTATGCTTTGAGTCTTCCAGCTGAAGCTCCAGATAACATAGAGCACAGATAATCCAGGTTTAAAAGATACAAAGAAATGAATTTCAACATTAAGCTGAGCTCTGATACTAAGCCCCCAGAAGTACTTGACAAAGATTTGTAACTCATTTTTGTCTCTTCTGATGACCATTTCAACTGAAAATTCATCCTGACTCACTCCACTGCAGCTGCCATTAGAAATATAGCAGAACCTTGGGCAGCACCTGTGGCTCAGTCGGTAGGGCGCTGGCCTCATATACCAAGGGTGGCGGGTTCGAGCCCAGCCCCGGCCGAACTGCAACAACAACAAAAAAAAAAATAGCCGGGTGTTGTGGTGGGTGCCCGTAGTCCCAGCTACTCAGGAGGCTGAGGCAAGAGAATCGCTTAAGCCCAGGAGTTGGAGGTTGCTGTGAGCTGTGTGATGCAATGGCACTCTACCGAGGGCAGTAAAGTGAGACTCTGTCTCTACAAAAAAAAAAAAAAAGAAATATAGCAGAACCTCGGTAAGTTGACCACCCAAAGGACTGAAACAAACTGGTCAACATATGAGGTGGTCAGCATAAGGAACTAGGCCTAATGCACTGATACGGACACGTGGTGATGTTCAGTCTGTGAAAATTAGGTGAACTTGAGCAGGGGGCAGTGTAAGGAATTGGCTGACTCTAGAGGTTCTACTGTACTAGGAATACTAGAAAGTCAATGGAAACTCAAGACTTACTTGTGATGGATCATTGCCTCTATAAGCTGTGCAGCGGGTCCTGAGGAGGAATGAAATTTTCTTGTAGTTGTTACTCAGAGAACCAAGCAAAATTTTAGGGTGCCTATCAATTGAAGTCTTCCTTTGGCTGCCTGATAAGGAGATTGATAAGGAATTAGGATGAATCTTTCACACAGTTGTGACTTGAGCCTAGACTTTTAAACTTACCCAAATCTAATACAAATTCTATGTAGAGGTTGTCCAGATGCCCCTCAATTTTTAAAAAAATGAAGATGTTGAATTGCAATAGAAAAATATTTTTATTCCACTGGGAGATTGGATTTTTTCTTTTTGTTTAATGGAAATTGTACATAGTGGCAATGTTTGCTTTCTTGTTAATAAATTAGAATAATACATAGTTTGCCTCAGATATCTACTTAAAAGCAGATATCTTCTTCTAAGAGAATATAAAAATTATATTTTTCAGACTGGGAAGTGGCTCACACCTGTAATCCTAGCACTCTGGGAGGCCAAGGCAGGTGTATTGCTTGAGATCAGGAGTTTGAGACCAACCTGAGCCAGGGTAAGACCCCGTCTTTACTAAAAATAGAAAAACTGAGGCAAGAGGATCTCTTGAGCACCAGAGTCTGAAGTTGCTATGATAATGTTAAGGCACTCTACTGAGGGGAACAAAGTGAGATTCTGCCTCAAAAAGAAAAAGTTGTCTTCTTTCTGGACAATGGATTCAAGGATTAAATGTCTACCTGTGCCACCATTATTTAGATAATATTCATTTTTTCAACCATAACATATGAACCATGTGACTCATGTTTAACAGGAAAAAGGCATAAAATTTTAAATATTGAGTGTAAACACCCAGGTAAACCATAAGCATTTGTTGAAATAGTTAATTGGGAAGTCATTAGGCTCCTGTATCTGGGTTTGCACTTAAACTGAAACCCACCTCGGTTTAAACAGTAAAAATGAAAATTAAGCTTAACCAGTCAGAAACTTCCAACTAACTTCTAACAAGAAACTTACCACCAGAATGCTCCAATAAAGCTACTGTTCCATTGTAACCAATTAATATTTTTTCCCTTGCCTCTGCATTCACCCTATAAAAGTCTTTTGTGCTCACTCCTTTGGGAGAGCCCCTGTTCTGCAGCTGCCTGATTCATAAATCACTGTTCACTAAAAAACTTCTAGAATTTTGATGTGCCTAAGTTTCATACATTATGTGACTTAAGTCTGTTGAAGATTTTATTTGAATCAAATATTAAGACTCCTGCAAGTAGAACTTAAGATAATTTATTTTTAAAATTCTCCTTAACTAGCTTAAAAAACAAGTTATAAGTTATAACAAGAGTTCAAAATTAAGTGAAACCTCATGGTCTATAAATGACTTGGAGATGTTTGTTAAAGAAACAATTTGCATGAAGAAACAAAAACTATAGAAACTTAGGATTTTTCCTTTTTTTGCAGAGCTTTACTGCTGTGTGTTTCGAAATATGTTGCAGATGATTTTATTATTGAAGATGTAAAAAATATTTTCACTTTTCTTTTGAATATATGATTATAGTTCTATTTTATAGCTTGACAAAAAAAAAACAGTTGAAAAATAATGATCTCTGAGGTTACTAATAATCCCTTTTATTCCCAAGTAATGTTTCCCTTCCATTTTATCCTTACACTGCCTTGTTAATTATCAGCTTTTTATAGCCTGCAAGTTTTTTCCCTAGAGAAAATAAAATAAGGAGGGGAAGAATTGAGCTTGAAAATACAGTTCTTTGTTTTTCTTTTTCTAAACAATGGTGACCTAATTTTGTAATACCCACTTTGCAATTATAACCAAACCTTATTCTTTAGTCACCCATGTACCAACACTGTTCTGTCCATGGCAGTATATTCTTTGTATACTATATCTATACACACGGCTTTATTGTTTAATTAAATTGAGAATATTGAGTGTGGCTGTTAGAAGAAACATAAAACGTCATTCTTACAAAACTATATATGGCAATATTTTTTATTTGGTGCTTATTTCTTTCTCCATTGCATTTAGTGATGAGTTTTCTCAGAATTTTTCTTTTTTTCTTATGTAAAATGAAAGAAGAATCCTCTCCTACCTTTGACATTGTAGGATAAAATAAACACTGCTGGTATTATTTAATTAACTCCCTCTTTCATCCAAATTGATCAAGGCAAAACTTTGATTTGAATTAAGTTTGTTTGGAAACGGCCTTTTGCGCCATTTCCCTGTATTTGAAAATAAATATTTCCTAATATATGTATATCTAAATCTAGGAATTCAATGTCTTTATTCTCTTTTATTTCTCCTCCTTTCCAAATCTATCTCTAAGATCTATAACCATAAGTCTTACATAGTAACCTCCTCTGGAAGTATCTACATTTTAAAATGTAGAAATATTTTAAAGCTTTAAAAATTTTCAAATTGCAGATAACAAAATAGGAGAAGCTGAACAAGATGGCAGTTGTGGCTAAATATTTTTAGTAAAACTCTGCCACCTAACCCAAAAGCCAGTTCAGCCCAAATGCCCACCAACCCAGGAATGGATTAACAAGCTGTGGTACTATTCAGCTATTAAAAAAAATGGTGACTTTAAAAAAAAAATGGTGACTTTACATCCTTCGTATTAAGCTGGATGGAAGTGGAAGACATTATTCTTAGTAAAGCATCACAAGAATGGAGAAGCATGAATCCTATGTACTCAGTTTTTTTTGTTGTTTTTTTTTTTTGTAGAGACAGAGTTTCACTTTACCACCCTTTGTAGAGTGCCATGACGTCACAGGACTCACAGCAACCTCTAACTCTTGGGCTTAGGCGATTCTCTGGCCTCAGCCTCCTGAGCAGCTGGGATTACAGGCGCCCGCCACAGTGCCCGGCTATTTTTTGGTTGCAGTTTGGCCAGGGCTGGGTTTGAACCCGTCACCCTCGGTATATGGGGCCGGCACCCTTCTCACTGAGCCACAGGCGCCGCCCTGTACTCAGTTTTGATATGAGGACAATTAATGACAATTAAGTTTATGGGGGGGGAGGAAAAGCAGAGAGAGGGAAGGAGGGAGGGGGGCGGGGCCTTGATGCATGCCACACCTTCTAGGGGCAAGACATGATTGAAAGAGGGACTTTACCTAACAAATGCAATCAGTGTAACCTGGCTTATTGTACCCTCAATGAATCCCCAACAATAATAAAAATAATAATAATAATAATCATAGTGATTAGCCCTCATTATGTAAACTTTATTATGTTACAGGAATAGACTTATGTGTCCTCACTCTAAAAAAAAGAAAAGAAAAGAAAAGAAAGAAAGAAAAGAAATAGGAAAAGAGAAGAATAAAAAGATCAGGAGACTGTTTGAACTACAGAAGTGTGAACAGAGTGTAGCCTAAAAAAATAGCAAACTATCAACAAACACAAGCTGTGGCAAGCGTATTAGTTGGGTTTCTTTTCCTTCCTTCCTTCCTTCCTTCCTTCCTTCCTTCCTTCCTTCCTTCCTTTCTTTCTTTCACAGGTTCTCACTCTGTCACCTGTGTAGAGTGCTATGGCACTATAGCTCACAGGAAACTCAAACTCTTGGGCTCAAGAGATCTCTTGGCTCAACCTCCCAAGTAGCTGGGATTACAGATGCCTACAATGCCCAGGTCTTATTATTATTATTATTATTTTTTAAGAGATAGGGTCTCACTCTTGCTCAGGCTCATTTTGATCTCCTGAGCTCAAGTGATCCACCATCCTTGGCCTCCCAGAGGGCTAGGATTACAGGTGTGTGCCACCTTACCCAGTCATTAGTTGAATTTCTTTTTTTTTTTTTTATGTATACATGTGCTTATTAGGTTTCCATCTTTTTGCCTTCACAAAATTAAAAAGGCTTAAATTTTAATAACAATAACAATGCTTAAAATAAGAACTAGAAATAAAAACTTCATAAAGAATGAATGAACATAAATACATTCAGAAAAGGAATCAGACAATTGCTACATCGAAATATTAAGCAATAATAATAATGCAAAGAAAGTAACATTCACATTGTCAAATAAGAGTATGTCTATTATAGAATGTTTTGACTCTGAGTTTCAGTGTGGAGTCATCAGTTAACTTCTTCTTATTATTTTTTTAAGTCTCAAAAAATAGACAACTATATTTATAAATAAAAGTAACAGATAATTTCAAAAAACAGATCATGCCAAATCTTATAGACAATAGAAAAAGAAGAAATACTTCAAGATCATTCTACTTAATCTGGGTACACCTGATATTAAAATTGAAGAAAATATATTATTATAAAGGTGAACTTACAAACATATGTCACTTATAAATGAGGATGCAATATCCTAAACAACATATTAACAAGTTGAATTAAAAATTAATGTTTAGGAGGCGAGGCAGGTGGATCACTGGAGCTCAGTAGTTATGAGAGACCAGCCTGAGCAAGAGCGAGACTCCATCTCTTTCTTTAGAGATGGGTTCTGGTGGGGGCCTATAGTCCCAGCTACTTGAGAGGCTGAGGCAAGAGGATGACTTGAGCCCAAGAGTTTGAGGTTGCTGTGAGCTAAGATGGCATGGCACTTTTAGTGGTTAGGGTGCCAGCCACATGCACCGGGGCTGGTGGGTTCGAACTAAACAAGGCTGAGGCAAGAGAATCGCTTACACCCACGAGTTTGAGGTTGCTGTGAGCTGTGACCACAGCATTCTATCGAGGGTGACATAGTGAGACTCTGTCTCAAAAAAAAAAAAAAGAAAATGTGGCATATATACATATATGCAATGCAATACTATGCAACAACAAAAAAGAATGAAATCCTGACATTTGCCACAAAACAGTTAAAACCAGAGATCATTATGTCAAGTGAAATAAACCAGGCACAGAAAGGCAAATATTGCATGTGGTCACTCAGGTGGGAGCTAAAAATGTTAATCCTATGGAAGTTTATCCCATAGAGGCAGAGAGTAGAACAGCATCTCCCAAAGGCTGGGAAGGGGGGGGGGTGAAGGAAGTGAGTTAACGAGAATAGGCAGAGATGAATTAATGGATTCAAAATTATAGTAGATAGGAAGAATAAGATTCAGTGTTCAATACCACATTAGAGTAACTGGAGTTAATAATAATTGTTGGTATATTTCAAAATAGCTAAAAGTTTAAAGATTTCCAACATAAATAAATGATTAATGTTTGAAGTGATAGATATGCCAATTACTCTGATTTGGACATTACACATTACATATGTACACATGTATCAAAATATCACATTTATCCCCTAAATGTACAATTACTATGTATCAATTAAAAAAAGGAATAATCAAAAAAAAATTAATGTTCAAATAATGTACTTTGGTCAAAATTAAATCCAATTTATGTGAGAATTAGTCACTATTAGATTCACAGGGATCAATCCCTCAGTCATTTCTGATTGAGGTTACCAGAGACTTTACTTTTTTATTTTTAGTTAGTCTAGCCAAAAGTTTATCTAGTTTATTTACTTTTTCAAAAACCCAACTGCTTATTTCATTAATTTTCTGAATGATTCTTTTGTTTTTAATTCATTAATCTCTGATTTAATTTTGGATATTTCTTTTCTTCTGCTGGGTTTAGGCTTAGACTGTTCTTCTTTTTCCAATTCCATCAGATGGCTTGTGAGTTTGTTGATGTACTCTCTTTCTGTTTTTTGAATGTAGGTTTCTAAAGAGATAAATTTTCCTCTCAGGACTGCTTTTGCTGTATCCCATAGGTTTTGGTAACTTCTGTCTTCATTGTTGTTATATTCAAGGAAGTTAATGATTTACTTTTTTATTTCTTCCCACACCCAACTGTCATTCAGCATAAGGGTATTTAACTTCCATGCCTTTGTGTGAGGTTCAGCATTTTTGTTGGATTTGAGTTCCATTTTTAGTGCCTTGTGGTCTGAGAAGCTGCAAGGTAGAATTTCAATTCTTTTGATTCTGTTGAGGTTTGTTTTGTATCCTGGGATATGATCGATTTTGGAGAAAGTTCCATGGGATGATGAAAAGAATGTATATTCTTTATCTTTGTTTGGGATGGAGTGTTCTATATATGTTTATTAAGCACAGTTGTTCTAGGGTCTCACTTAAATCTCTCACATCTTTGTTTAATTTCTGTTTAGAGAATATGTCCAGGTTATGGATAGATATCTTAAACTCACAGGTAAGAAAAATTGCCTGCAAGGATATACATTGATTACATGTCCCATTCTGCAATAAGAATAGCCTCATTGTCTTAAAATGTTTCTGGATCTTAATGTTTGCAAAACTCTTAAGAGTAAGATGTATAGCAAGCTTGCTTATGCAATGATCTGAGCGTGAATAACCTGCCTTCCATCTGTTTATACAGCCCAAAGGAAGTATTTGATTGGGTCCAGGCCACCCCTATTTCTGGTCCATCAACAGTTCTCCTTTCATTGTGTTCTTACATAGCAAAAGAAACAAGAAAGGTTTTTCAGGCCACTTTTACAATGCCACTAATCCCATTTGAGAGGGCTCTACCCTCACCAGCTAATCACCTGCTGAAGGCCCTACCTCCTAATACTATAAGATTTCAGTAGATGACTTTCAGAGAAGACATAAGCATTCAGACCCTGTTCTAATCGCAAGAAACTGTGAAATATATTGCCCTACATGGCAAAAGAACTTTTCACACATGATTAAGAATAAGGGTATTTAAATGGAAAAATTATCTCGGATGATTTGAATGGGCCAATATAATTACATGGGTCCTTAAGAACAGAAAACCTTTCCCAGCTCTACTCTGAGGGAGATGTGACCACTGAAAAATGGTCAGAGAGATACAATGGTTATGGCTTTGCAAACTGATAAACAGATCCTCCCCAGGACCTCCAGAAAATGATATAGCCCTGCCAACATCTTCATCTTAGTCCAGTGAGATGGGTGTCTGACCTTCAGAGCTGTAATATACTAAATTCATCCCACGTAAGCCATTTAATAAATTGTGCGAATTTGTTACAACAGTCATAGACTACTAATACCTTGAGTTCACATGGATTGAACATATTTTGCTGAACAAGCCTCAAGGGAAATACCATGAGCTGAATGGTTAGACGTGAATTAAATAACGGAACAAATTATTCTGGAGACAAAGATAGTTAACAAATCAATGAGCCTTACTCTAGTCATTCCATAGCTGTCCCACATGGAGAACAGAACAGCACACTTGCTTCAGAAAAGATGTGAAACTGGTAAGCAATTTGAAGATGTTAAGAGTCTGTTCAGCTCAAGGCTAACTCAGAAAAGTGGTTTCTTCTTTCCTTTCTAAGAAAAGCATGGAGCAATTTTCCTTTTATATCTTACAACTTCTTTTGATCAATGTATTTTTAATGCTTGGGGAGGCTATAATTTATCACCAGGACATGTCTGAAATGAGGTGAATAAAGTTTGATGCTTGCAGACTGCTCACTCAATGACTAACAGAGAAGGAATGATCTAGTGGAAGAAAAATAGGGTAAGACATAAGTAGGACCGGATGTTTATGGTGGTACAAAGTTTTTATTACCTAGAGAAAATAATATAGGATCACAAACTCATGAAAAATATTGCAGCAAACTTTAAATTTATTTCACAATACTTCATTCACTGCGGTCTTTAAGTGTTTGTATATTTAGCAAAGACTTATTTTCCAACTTTTACTCTCATTTCCACTTTGGCAATCAGTAAATGCTCTGTAAATATTTGCTTCCATTAATGCTCTTTTAACTATACAATTGGTATATGGAAGCAGTGTATGAGGCAATTCTGGGTTTCTTCCAGAGAAACTGTGAGGTAGGAGGAAGACAATTTTCCTCTGAAGGTAAAATTAATGTCAACCAAAAATAGGGAAGTAACAAATAATTTCCTAGAGACATAGGAAATAAACTTGGCTAAAAACAACATTCAATTTAATCAGTGAAATTAACACAGGGGTAGAGAGAAGTAAATTCTTACAACTTATATACCACTGTTTTTAAAAAAGAGAGAGATTCAGAATCTAAGGGACATGAGCATTTTCAGCATGAAAGGACATTTATCCCCATGGCCTAGAGGAACTAGCCCTGTAGATCAGCTGTTTCCTTTTACTTACTAAGTAAGCACATGGTTACTAATGCAAACCCCAGGCTCTTTGATACCAGTGCTCAGCACCTTGGTTAGGGGATGTACGGATATGCTTATACACCCCAAATATATACATTAATTGATATTCTTTTTTTAATTTTTATTTTTTTTATTAAATCATAGCTGTGTACATTAATGCAATCATGGGCACCATACACTGGTTTTATATACCATTTGACATATTTTCATCACACTGGTTAACATAGCCTTCCTGGCATTTTCTTATTGTGTTTAAGACATTTATATTCTACATTTAGTAAGTTTCATATGTGCCCTTGTAAGATGCACCATAGGTGTGGTCCCACCAATTACCCTCCCTCCACCCATCTTCCCCCGACTCCTCCCCTCCCTTTCCCTATATTCTTAGCTTATAATTGGGTTACAATTTCATATGAAAGCTATAAATTAGTTTCATAGTAGGGCTGAGTACGTTGGATACTTTTTCTCCCATTCTTGAGATACTTTGCTAAGAAGAATATTTTCTAGCTCCATCCATGTAAACATGAAAGAGGTAAAGTCTCCATCTTTCTTTAAGGCTGCATAATATTCCATGGTGTACATATACCACTATTTATTAATCCATTCATGGGTCAGTGAGCACTTGGGCTTTTTCCATGACTTAGCAATTATGAATTGGGCTGAAATAAACATTCTGGTACAAATATCTTTGTTATAATGTGATTTTTGGTCTTCTGGGTATATACCTAGTAGAGGAATTATAGGATTGAATGGCAGGTCTATTTTTAGGTCTCTCAGTGTTCTCCAAGCATCTTTCCAAACAGAATGTATTAATTTGCATTCCCACCAGCAGTGTAGAAGTGTTCCCTTTTCTAACACTAAAAAGTGTTTCCCTTTTTATTTATTTATTTATTTGCAGTTTTTGGCCAGGGCTGGGTTTGAACCCACCACCTCCGGCATATGGGGCCAGCACCCTACTCCTTTGAGCCACAGGCGCCACCCAAAGTGTTCCCTTTTCTCCATATCCACACCAACATCTCTGGTCTTGGGATTTTGTGATATGGGCTAATCTTACTGGAGTTAGATGATATCTCAAAGTAGTTTTGATTTGCATTTCTCAGATGATTAAGGATGATGAGCATTGTTTCCTATGCCTGCAGGCCGTGTGCCTGTCTTCTTCAGAGAAGTTTCTCTTCAAGTCCTTTGCCTAGCCTGAGATGGTATCACTTGTTTTTTTCTTGCTAATACGTTTGAGTTCTCTGTGGATTCTGGTTATGAAACCTTTGTCGGAGACATAACTTGCAAATATCTTCTCCCATTCTGAGGGCTGTCTGCTTGCTTTACTTACTGTGTTCTTGGCTGTGCAGAAGCTGTTTAGTTTGATCAGATCCCAGTAGTGTATTTTTGATGCTGCTTCAATTGCCCAGGGGGGTACTTCTCATAAAATATTCGTCCAGGCCGATTCTTATCGCATCCCAGTCAGTGAGTTCATTGATCTCAATCACATCGTTTATGGGCATCTTGAAAGAGTCCAAGCCTAAGAAACAGATTTTGGACTTTGGCAATGTCAGTACACTAAGGCCTCTTTCCCTGTTGGTATCTCTACATCTTATCAGATCCATGACGTTCCTATTTACAAAAAGTCTACAATTTTCAAAATAAATCTTAGTAATATGTGTATAGCCTAACAGTTCCTATGGAAAAGTTCATATAAAATTACAAATTATTTTAAAAAATTAAAATTCTCTTGGGGTGATATTTTCAACTTACAAGTTATCCACCTGTATTAAGTAATTTTAGGGTTGAATGTTTCCTTTTCCTTTTTAATTTTTGTATAATCTGAGAAACTATGCAAACTGGCCACGCTTCCATATTGTTCAAAATATATCACTAACTATAGTACCGTAATGGGGTTTTTAATCTGCTTGGTCTGGCACCACTCCACAGCTTGCCAGAGACAGTTGGCAATTTGCAGGGTTGAGGTGAAAAAGAGAGGGGCAAGTGTTGTCACAACAATGAGATGTTACTGATATCCAGGTCCTGAGGGATCAAGTAGACTAAACACACGGCAGCTTTGGGAAAGTCACACACAACGAAGGACAAGAAAGAACTGTCTCGTCCCAAATGCCAATCATTATTTCTACTGAGAAATTAAACTACATCCTAGTCCCCTAGGATGTAAGGACCAATTGTGGCTTTCTAAGATCATGGTTGAAAACAAAAAACACTAGAGATCTAAGTGCACTTTTTACTGCTACATCAGGAAATAGAATTACTTGTTACACGTTCCACTTCCATATTATTGTTCATAGCTGTGTGCATGTGTGTGCACATATGTGTGCATGTGAAGCTGGCTTTGTATAACATTTTTTACTCTTTGAAATTCACTAAGAATAAAAAATATTCTCTTTATTTTTCCAGTGGCTGAAACCTGATGACATAGTTCGGAGAAAAGAAGTAAAGACCTTGTAAGCAATCTGGTTAATTTAATCAATTATAGCACAAAAGTCAGCTCACCTTGGGGACAGGGAGTTGCAGCACTGGAAACAAAGTCATGGCATTAACTCAGCTTGTTATGAATCAGTCATTCTGCATTTTTAATTAATCATATAAAGGTTCTTTCCATTAGACTTAATCATCTAAAGGTAACAGTGTAGGGGGAACCTCTAAACATCCAGGCATATTCTCAACTGCATTACAGAGCCCAGCATTATATGCACACTCTACTGATGTAGAAATAGGTTGGGACACAAAGGGGGCATGATCAAATCTCAGAGCCAGGCTGATCATTTACACAAAGGCATTCATTCCAGGGACAGATGCAGCTGGGTCTCCCAGGCCTGCCCTAGACAAAGACTCTTCAGCTAAAATTTTTTATGAGTGAGGGTTTAAACAATCACACGATCAATTGGCATTACAGCATCCAATCATTTTAAACTCAGTGACCAAAGATCAGTCCCAACCGGTGAACTTTCTAATTGTTGCAAAATGCCCTGTAAATGCCCAGCTTGTCCTGCCCAAAGGTTTTCAGGAGACAAAAGTCAATTTAGAAACAAAGTTTTATGGAAGTCAATGAAGCCATTTAAAGAAATGTTATTGAGATTTTTTAATCTCTTGCCAAAATAAAAAGAAGAAAAATTTAAATTCTGTCCAACAATCTCAAAATCAGCAAAACAAAGAAAAATAATATAACCCCCAGAGCCAACAAAAGGCCCATTTACAATTTGACACCCCGGGTGGACTTCCAAGCCACACTTCTCTGACAATCATTGTATTATGTCCTCAGAATAATGCCAACCTGTTAATGTAGGGTTTGTTCAATCAATTTGGAATTCAAATCAGAGCAAAGCAGGATAGAATGCTTCTCCAACAGCAACTCACTAAAGCTAGTCAAACACAGAGAAACAAAAACAAAAATTAAAACATTTCTTTCCAGGAGTAGCAAAAGACAGATGAAAACTTAATAGAACTAACCTCGGCCCTGACTATGTAGTATCAGAGCACATTTTCAAACTGAAGGGAAGCAGACTCAGGTGATATCAATGACTTAAATGAGATTCATGGTGTCCCTCCTGCCCACACACTGATAATTCACCAAAGAACACACTTGTCTTCACAAAATGATCCTCAAATATTTTGCTTTGAAATTTGAAATGTCAGTGTGATCCAAACAAGAAGTAGATAGTTGTTAAACAAAAACATGGATGAATTTTTAGAATGACTAAACCACAAGGTTATATATCCTAACAAAACTTTGCATTGCCAAAAGGCTTTATCATTCAGATCACTATACCATTGCTCCTGAAGGCACTGGTGAGCAGAGTCCACTCTTCGTGGCAAACAGAATTAGGAATAAATTATTCCAGAATAAAAGTCATTGGTAGAAGAGGGTATAAAAATATATGATTATGTCATTTTTCAACTCCTTTGAAAGTTTGTCTCACAACAATTACCATCTCTTCTTCACCCATTCTAGACACCTCATATGTCGTGTGTGTATGTGTGTGTGTGTGTGAGAGAGAGAGAGAGAAGAAAGACTTTTCTCCCTAGAGACACTATTCTTTTAAACTTCCAAATTCTGTCTCAGTCTAATTTTCAAATTTATTAAGTTCAAAACACTTGGTTAGGAAAAAATGAAATCCTGGTTGCTCTGAAGTTCTAAATACAGTATCAATACAAATACAAACAAGGGGAATACTATTCTAAGAAGGCTTTCACATTAAAACTCAGAAAAATAAATTGTTTAAATAGGAGACTTTTAAATATCTGTGGCTATACTTAAATTTGGCGTGTATAAAGATGTAAAACAAACTAATTATGTGCCTAGCTGTACAGCAAGGCTATAAGATTTGTAAGGACATTATAGAATGTATTGCATATGGATTATTTCTTTCTTAAAAATTCAAGCAAACATAATGAATTCAATGCTTAGAATTGACAACAATTTGACTAACAGGAAATGTAAATGTCATCTAACAGCCGTGTGATTGATTAAAGCATTGTTAGTTCAAGAGAATGATCACTTTGAGATTGATTAAACTGTACTTTAAAAAAATCAATCTTATATTTCTGAGCATTTGAGCCACAGAGACTTTTAATCCTCTACACATTTATAGAATGAAATGAAAAATTTATCTAGCACCAGAGGTTTATGAATCAAAGAACCCATAAGTATTAGTAAGAACCCATAGTAAATAATCAACATCTTCTACTTAAACCAGTGCATCTTTTCAATCAGTGAAGTCTTATCCTGCCTCAGATGACAATACTTAGGTTAAAAGTGTGAAAAACGAAGTGCAGCGGCCATGGCATTGGCGGTGGGTGGTGCAGCCTACTTCAAGAAGGGCTCTCTGCCCTGGTTCATATTCATCATTCTCTCCCTTGGCTACTACACATGGGTTGTCTTCTGGCCTCAGAGTATCCCATATCAGAGCCTTGGGCCCTGGGTACCTTTACCCAGTACTTGGTAGACACCCTGCTATGAGTTGGACATTGGCTTGCCTGGCTGATTCACATGGGAGAGTCCTTGGATGCCATGGTATTGTCCAAGCATAAAAGCCTCACAGAGGGTCAAGTTCAGCTGCTCTGGTTCCTGCAGACTTTCCTATTTGGGATAACATCTCTCTCCATCTTGATTGTTTACAGACCAAAGCACCAAAAACAAACTTAAAGAAGATATTCAAAAGGTTTCCCTACACTTTTACATTCCACCTCACCTTTTCGGGGAGGGGGGGAGGCACTCAGTGATTTTTCTACTTTCTAGAAAGTATCTGAGCTTCAAAGCTATTTAAGACCCACTAGTTACCCATCTTTTACATGGTCTGATTGAGCTTAATAGACCAATTACTTAAAAAAGAAATAGGAAAAGAGTTTAGCTTTCCAGTTCTGCAGACTGACTTGTTTAGAAGAGGGCTTCTAGCTACCTTTTTGATGTCCTTGACTCCTTCCCTGGAGGACTGCCAGCTATCTGTCTGCAGACTAGTATTTATTTCCCTTCCATGAAACAGCAGGGTAGGTTATTAGTATTAAGCAAACATTTATGAGAAATAACCTCCTCCCCAAAATAAAGCCCTCAAGTAAAGATTTTTGACCATGGAGTTAAGCATCATGGAAATTGAACCCAGAAGTTTTAAAAACATGGTTCCCTCCAAAGAGAAATAATGACAGTAATGTATACATTAGTCCTGCTGGAAACAATGTGAAAGATTATTGAGCAAAACAGATAAACTTGAATACAATTTTGTGACTTGTCTAAAAAAAAAAAAAAGTGTGAAAAACACAACTTAGTGAATATAGGAAAAAAATTCAAGACTGACTATTATGAGGTTATGACATTCAAATATGTAAGAAGTCTACTTTCTTTCTTTTTTTTTTTTTTTGTAGAGACAGAGTCTCACTTTATGGCCCTCGGTAGAGTGCCGTGGCCTCACACAGCTCACAGCAACCTCCAACTCCTGGGCTTAAGCGATTCTCTTGCCTCAGCCTCCCGAGTAGCTGGGACTACAGGCACTCGCCACAATGCCCGGCTATTTTTGGTTGCAGTTTGGCCAGGGCCGGGTTTGAACCCACCACCCTCGGTATATGGGGCCGGCGCCTTACCGACTGAGCCACAGTCTACTTTGTAATCACAATGAGGAGTGACCTCCAATGAACCACAGAAGGGCAATCTAACTTTCAAAGTGAAGTTATTCTAAATGCCTGTGACAGAAACTTATTGCAGACTAAAGCATTTTGTTTCATATAAACTCTAGTGTGAGGCTTCTACTCTGATTTCCTTTTGCTTTTTGAGCACAAGCCTTTCTTGGCCTCTCTGGGGATCTGAACTTGCTGTGTTCTGGCTCCACACAGAGCCTCAATACAATATCTCCCTCTACGTGTACTCCTGCCACTGCCCCCCTCCACCCGCCCTGGGGCTTCCTCAAGGGATCTTTCTATGACACGACCATAGGTCAGGGTCTCCTAGTACACGCTTTCAGTGCTTTTTCTTTCTGAACTTTTCTTTCTCAACACTAATCACATTTCCACTAAATATTTGGTTGAGTACATACTCAGTCTACTTTCTACTTCCCAGTAGGAGAAAGCGAGCACTCATAAAACATGATTGTCAAATGTAAGAACTTTTAATGTGTTTTTTACTATCTGTAGGTGCTATCATAATGTAAGCTACAAGAGAGATTGATTTGTATTTAATTCATTCACTATTTTGTCCCTAAGACTAACACGATTTCTGGCACACGTGTGTTTTACTCTTTGAATAGGATGAATGATGGAAGGAAAGAAATGGAAAAGTCCTAAAATGGCTGTTAGGATACCAGGACTTAATAACTCTGGGATAGAGAAGTTTATAGATTCAATTGTAGCATTCAGATGTTATAGTTTGTCTAGAATACAAGGCACGTATTTGGTCACAGATATATTAAATCTTTGGTTAATGATGAACTACTAATTTTATGGTCTGAAAAAACCTACTGTGTATTATCTAAATCAAGATAGTATTTTAAAGTTTGCTGTGAGTTTACTGATTAAGTAGAAAAAAGTTTTTATTTATAGTCCTATTTACAAAAGGAGATATTCTATTCTTATAATTTTTATGGTAACTAAATAAATATTCCAAAAAGGTCAAATTTTGTGACTTTATGTAAGTCTTTTAACTTCTCAAAAATGAGTTCTGTATATGTAAAGAAAAAAGCTAGGTAATATAAAATTTTTTAAATCACTTTGAACTTTAAAGTAAATAATTCCAGTTTATTTATTATATATGTTGAATGTTTTCAAATTCAAAAAGTGGACGATGTAAGTAGCAAAACAAAACCGAACTTCAGAACATGCTTTTTTATGACAACTGATAAAATACCAGAACAAAGAAAATATATATTTTTCTACTCCCCAGCAGGAGAGAGCGAGCACTCATAAAACATGACTGTAAAATTGTAAAATCTTTTAATGTGTTTTTTCTTCCTTTTCCTTTGTGAGAAAGGTAGGCCATAATCAATGCTGCCTAGACAGAGAATATAAAGTGCCAAAACAACAGAAAATAATTTCAGAGTGCATTAAAATGCAAGATGTGTTCAAATGATCAGGAATAAACTATATCCTGTTATCTTGGAGAATCTTTGAAGACTAAAAATATCCATCTATTTAAAAATAAGAGAATAGTTAGAGAACAAAATTTCTTGAATAGTAGCAACTTAAAGTTTCTCTTTTTTTTTTTTTTCAGATTAGTATGAGGGTACACATGACTAGGTTACATAGTTTGCTATTGAAAGGTTAAAGTCCGAGTTGTAGTTGTGTCCTTCAACCAGGAAGTGTGCCATATACCCCTTCTGCCTCTCACCTATTGAATCCAACTGAGTTCTTCTCAGTGAGCCTAAAGTTGTTAATTGACTAGTTAAACTTATTACTGAGTACGAGTGATGGCTGTCTTTCCCTTCCTGTGATACTTCGCTTGGGAGGATGGTGTCCAAGTCTTCCAGGTTATTACAAAGGATGCAAAATCTCCAACATTTCTATAGATGAATAGTATTTATGATATAAATATACCACAGTTTATTAATCCATTCACGTGTTGAAGGGCACTGGGGTTGTTTCAACATCTTTGCAATTGTGAAGTGAACTGCTATAAACTTAAATGTTTCTAGGAGAAATTGCTATTTCCTGCCAAAAGGTTTTCACTTCAAGATCAGGTATGCATGTAAGCAAGAAGGAAGTTGCTATACTCATTGCTAATTAACACACAGTAGGAGAGGACAAGGGAGGAAGAAAAGGACATCTCAGGGAACACAGGAGATTAAAAATGGCAGAAGTGAAGTAATGTTTACATACTGATATTTGCCCCAGAACTATGGACCTATCTATAGAAGTGTAAGTTTGAGTTTTGCATATCTGTTGTTAAAGGCATCTTCTGTCAAGATCAGGCTAGCTCTTTCCAGGTGATTCACAAAAAGATGGAATATGTTAGTTGAAATGAACAGTCTGCATAGTGCTAAGTAACTCTGGAGGTGGGGGAAAATAGAGCTTTTTGAAGTTCACCATATCCTTAGGAATTGTGATATATAATAGTAAAATTATTAATAAGAAAATAGAATAATAATAATAATATGTAATATGTAATAATAATAATAGCCAGTACTCTAGAAGTGCTTTTTCTATGAAAGACATTGTTCCTTGTATGCATTAGTTGATTTAATTGAATTTTAATGGATCCTCAGTACTATCAAACATGAGAGGATATTCATATAATTATAATATAGTCACATTACTTTAGAAATTCTAAAAAATTGTAAAAGACTAGAATTAATAAAAAATTACTGGCTCCTCCACACATTCTACAAGGTAAACATCACCCTTATACCAAAACCAGGAAAAAAAACAACTAAAAAGGAAAACTTCAAACCAATTTCACTAATGAATATACATCTAAAAATTCTCAATAAAATCCAAGCCAAGAGATCACATCTACACATTAAAAAAATCACTCATCATGATCAAGTAGGTTTTATCCCAGGAATGCAAGACTGGTTTAACATAGGCAAGTCCATAAGCATAATTCACTATATCAACAGAAACAAAGACAAAGACCATCTGATCCTCTCAATAGATGCAGAAAAAGCATTCAATAAAATTCAGCATGCTTTTCTAACTAGAACACTTAAAAATATAGGCATAAGTGGCAAATTTCTTAAACTGACGCCATCTATGACAAAACCACAACTAATATCATACTGAATGGCATAAAACTGAAAGATTTTTGCACTTAGAACTGGAACCAGCACTACTATTCAACAAAGTGCTGGAAGTTCTAGCCAATACAATCAGGCAAGAGAAGGAAATAAAGGGCATCCAAAGGGGGCAGAGGAAGTCAAACTCTCGCTTTTTGCTGACAATATTATTTTATGCTTAGAGAACCCCAAACACTCAACCACAAGACTCCTGGATGTTATCAAAAAATACAGTAATGTGTCAGGGTATGAAATCAATTTCCACAAATCAGTAGCCTTTGCATGTGCCAATAACAGCCAAGGTGAGAAGCTAATCAAGGACACAATTCCCTTCACAGTAGCTTAAAAAAACATGTAATACCTCAGAATATGTCTAACAAAAGAGGTGAAGGACCTCTACAAAGAAAATTATGAAACCCTAAGCAAAGAAATAGCAGAAGATATTAACGAATGGAAGAACATACCATACTCATGGCTGGGAAGAATCAACATTGTCAAAATGTCTACATTTCCCAAAGCAATCTACATACTCAATGCAATGCCATTAAAATACCTTGATAATACTTTCAAGATTTGGAAAAAATAATTCTTCCTTTTGTATGGAACAAGAAAACACAATATAGCCGATGCAATTCTTAGTAATAAAAACAAAGCTGGGGTATCACCCTACCAGATTTGAGGCTATACTACAAGGCCATAGTCATCAAAACAGCATGATAATGGCACAAAAATAGAGACATTGACATTTGGAACCAAATAGAAAACCATGGGATGAAACTCTCATCTTATAGATACCTGATCTTAGATAAAACAACAAGAGCATACACTGAGGGAAAGAATCCCTATTTAATAAATGATGTTGGGGGAATTGGATAACCTCATGTAAAAGACTGAAACTGGACTTGCACCTCTCCTTACTTACAAAAATTGATTTGAGATGGATAAAAGATTTAAATCTAAGGCAAGAAAAAATAAAAATACTTGAAGAAAATGTGGGGAAAACACTTGAAGATAGCCTGGGGAAAGATTTTACAAGGAAGAGTCACGTGGCAACTGCAACAACAATAAGAAACAAATGGGACTTAATTAAACTGAATAGTTTCTATACAGCTAAGGAAACAAAAACCAAAGCATATAGACAGCCTTCAGAATGAGAAAAGATATTTGCATATTATGAATTGGACAAAAGCTTGATAACTAGGATCTACAGAAAACTCTAATCAACAAAAAAGGATTCAACAATCCCATATATCACTGGGCAAGAGACATGAATAGGACCTTCTATTAAGAAGACAGATGAATGGCTAACAAACATGAAAAACTGCTCACTGTCCCTAATCATCAGAGAAATGCAAATCAAAACCACCATGAGATATCACCTAACCCCAGTAAGAATGGAGCACATCATAAAATCTTAAAGCTGCAGATGCTGGTAAGGATGTGGAGAGAAGGGAACACTTACACTGCTGGTGGGACTGCAAACTAATACAACTTTTTGGAAGGAAGTATGGAGAATCCTCAAAGAACTCAAGCTAGACCTCCCATTTGATCATGAAATCCCATTACTAGGCATTTTATCATAAAATCATTTTATCATAAGGACATTTGTACTAGACTGTTTATCACAGCTCAATTTACAATTGCCAAAACATGGAAACAACCTAAGTGCCTTCCAACCCAGGAATGGATTAACAAGCTGTGGTATGTGTATACCATAGAATATTATTTAGTCATTAAAAAGGTGGAGCTTTACAACTTTTGTATTAACCTGGACAGAGGTGGAACACATTCTTTTTAGTAAAGCAAGAATTCAGAAGCAAGAATCCAATGTACTCAATTTTAATAAGAAGGCAGTAAATGATCTAAAACAAAGTAGGGGGTGGGGGTAGAGTGGAGGGGGGGAAGAAAAGTCATGGTATATGGTACACCACTTAAGGGCAGGACACAATTATAAGAGGGACTTTATCTAACAAATGGAATCAGTGTAACCTAATTCTTTGTACCCTCAATAAATCCCAAACAATAAAAAAAAAAAAAAAATGGACTGGCTTTCATAACATCTTATTATAGGATAATGTTTCTCCAAGTGAATGTTCTCCAACAGAACAACCTGTGCTTTCTGATCCCAAGGCTCAGAAGTAACTTTGAGAAAAGATAGTGTTTCATCCAAAGAAATCATGAACTCGAGGTTTTTCACAGAATTAGAAAACTTGTTGAATGTTAAACACTCACTGTGTGTAAAGCAGAAATCACTATATGAAAACAAAGTCTGTAAAATTTAAAAATATAAAGGATTAGAACATAATTATCTCCACTTCAGTAACCCAGATACAGAGATTAATATTATCATTAATATTATACTGGAGTTTTTAAACCTATTAAAGAATACTAGATAAAGCACAAAGTGACCATAACGGAATAAAATAAATTATGTGTTGGATAAAGCCCATCAAGTAATAATATAACCTAATATTAATATTAGAATAGTAATCAAAGAATGGGAATGAAAGACATGGGCCATGAACTTTCCAACTCCACTGGCCACTTCCATTCCTAAAAGCTATCAGACATGTTCCTGCCCCTGGACCTTTGCACTACCTGTCCTTCCACTCTTCCCCCAAGTGGCTGTATGAGGTGCTAGCTTGCTTCTTTTTTTTTTTTTTTTGAATGGCAATTTTTTTTTTAATTAAATCATAGCTGTGTACATTGATATAATCATGGGGCACCATTCACTAGCTTCACAGACCATTTACCAAGTTTCACATATACCCTTGTAAGATGCACCGCTGGTGTAATCCCACCAATCCCCTTCCCTCTAACACCTCCCCCCTTCCTCCCCTCCCTTTCCCCCTTCCCCCTATTCTTAAGTTGTAACTGGGTTATAGCTTTCATGTGAAAACCCTAAATTAGTTTCATAGTAGGGCTGAGTACATTGGGTACTTTTTCTTCCATTCTTGAGATACTTTACCAAGAAGAATATGTTCCAGCTCCATCCATGTAAACATGCAAGGGGTAAAGTCTCCATCTTTCTTTAAGGCTGCATAATATTCCATGGTGTACATATACCACAATTTATTAATCCATTCGCGGGTCGATGGGCACTTGGGCTTCTTCCATGACTTATTCCAGTGTCACCTGTGCAGTAAGCTCTTCTTCATACCACCACCTTACCCTTGTGAAGCCTTGTTCTCCTTTCTTCCATGTTTCTTCTCACAATCAAAAATACTATGTATTCTAAATATGTATATAGAGAGAGTGTTTTCTATTTATTTATTTTGAATAGTGTCTCAGGAATAGAGAGCAGGCTTCTTGATGATTTGCTCACAGCTATATCACATGCACCTACCATGGTGCTTAACATGTAATATTAATTATTTGTTGAATAAATGAGCTGAGAAAGAAGAGCTGTTACTTAGCCAATGCTCTGGACTCAATGTCATATGTACTTTTTACAACACACTAAAATCAATTTCACCATTACTATTAAAGAAGTAGACCTTTTATTCTAATCTACTTTTAGGATAAATAAGCAAATGACAAGGAAAAATAATGATTAGGGATATAGTTTAGAAACTAAGTATTAGGATTTCCTTAGAATAAAATTCAGCTGGAGCCAATAAATTACTTATATTTATAAAATGGAACAATAAGCATTTTATCATTTTCCTCTGTAAAGCCTACATTCCTACCTCCTTCCTTCCCAACTGTTGATCCCTCAGGAGTCACTTCACCTTCACCTTCCCATCACTACTTTACCTTTTCTACTGCCGTGCTTCATGCACGCTGTGCTTATCATACTCAATTTTATTTGATATGTCTTACTTTCAAAAAATAAACTACTTAATGGCAGGAATCTTCCTTCAGGTTAAGAAAAGTTAATTATGTGTTCTAACTGCCTTGCCTAACATTGGGCATAAGAAGTTTCATAAATGTTGATTGAGTTGAATGTAAATGAGTTGATGCTTGAAGTCATCAATTTGAAGGCTTCAAAACTGTAAGTCACCAAAGAAATGTTAAATTGAGTTCATTATGCTATCAGTTATAGATATAGACAAATAAATTCTGAAAAGACATCATTGACTATCCTGAAACCATAGACGTATTTTGGTTAAGGAACTCAAACACAATTCCTGGAGCTTTTTGATTAATCAAAATTTTGCTGGATTTATTCTCAGATATGAATTTCTTTTTGTGAATGAGGAAAAGAAGGCCTTGGATAGGATCTAGACTAGAAAGAAGTTGAAGAAAAAGGGTAAACAATTTTTATAGAAATTGCCTTTTGTGGAAAACACAAGACTATGAGAAAACTTCCAAATCATTTTATACTTGGGAAAATTTGAGTTTTCAAAGCTTTTCCTTTGACAGAGGTAGAATTCAATAGGAAGGTACATGTTTCAGCTACTGAAGGTTGAAAAGCAAGTATAAGCAACAACAAAAAAAATAAAATAAAGAAGAAGAAATTTAAGTAGGGACTGCCTCCATTGTAGTTCAATCCTAGACGAAAGCTTCCTAATTGGTTTTTCAACTTCAGTTGCTCCCCCACCAGCCTATTTAAACTGTTTTAAAATCAGTGTTCCCATTGTGGAGTTTGTGATGATGTTTCTTCATGACTCAAAAACCTTAAAAACAAAGCCGTATTTTCTGAAGGATTCCATCTAAACATCTTTTAAAACATTTGGCCTTGATGCATATTTTCATTAATGTCTTCCACAAGACATCTATGCACACATACACAGACACCAAACCAGATTATATCATTATTCTTTAAACATATGCAGTGTTTTTTTCCCTCTATTCCTTTTTTAAATTATCGCCTCCTGGAGTGTCTACTCCTCACACAAACTTTCATCAACTCCCGAAAGCCCACCCACCCAGTTTTCTCACAAAGACTTTAATGCTTGGCTCTATTCAGATATCTTCTCTCTCTCCTCTGAACGATCACAGAACTTTACACATTCCTACAGCACCTAACAGGTCCCAGCTCATATCATAGTTGTTTAAGTATTTTTCTTATTCCTTCCTCTGCATGTCACCACTGCCTGGCTTTGGAAGGTCTGAGACTATGCTCTGTTGACCTTTATAAACTGCAGGAATAGCACAGAACCTTTCCTACATAACGTGCTTGATGTTTCTTGATTTATAATGTTGACTAAATATCATAATTGACACTGAAGAATCACAGTTGTCGATCTGTTTGACAGCCACATCTAGCTCAGGTTTCTCCTTAAGTTTTCCAAAGACCTATAACAGGGATCTGTAAGAAGACAGTGGCACCTTGCTTTTAATTCTTCTTCAAATCCCTTAGTATATGGACAATAAGGGGAAACCTCTTTGAAGAGTATTAGACTATGGAAAAGGAGATCACCCAAAATACTTTTATTATTCTGAATACTTTCATTTAGTTAATATGAGTTTTATCTGGAAGATAAATAGTGTGGATCAAGTCTCTTTAATTTGTCAACCACTGAATTTTAATGATTTTAAAATTACATCATGTTGTAATCTGGAAGAAAGAAAACACTGATTCACTTAGGCTAAACACTACAGAAATCAACAAACACAAAATACATTTTCCCAGCCATAAAATTGGGTGCCTCCATAATATAATTTTTCCGATGACAAAGACATTCAACCGCGTATCATCTTTGGGAGCTTTTAAATATTACTATTTAAAATTTAAATATTACTAGGCCACTGCCTCTGGCAGCTGAGTTAGATACATGTCCCACACAACAGGCCTCCTGTACGGCTGCTACAACTTGAAATTCTAAAGAGGCAAAAGAGGGGATACAAGTACTCCAAGTGGAAGGGGTTAGTTGTTTTCCTTTATTGGGAGTTTATGAAATATCAATTTAAAGATAGTATTTGAATATTCAAGTGTTCTAACTAGAATTATAAATATTTTATTATTACACTATGTACTTTCATTCCATTAAAGAAATTAAGTTTTGCAGATTTAACCAAGTTCATTTTTCAAAAGGAGATAAACTAGAATTCAGAATGCTTTTCATAGGATTCATAAAGGCAAAGGTCAGTGTTCAGAAGAAATCAGATGACAAGCACATTGTATTTTATTCTTGATTCTGCTGATAATTCCTCATGGGAAAATATGTAGCTCTATATGCAAGATCAGAGGTGAATTTAAAAAAAGGCTTTCCTCCTACCCTGCTATTTATTCATATTTTATAAATATTCAGAAGTAATTTTATATCTATACCTGAATATTAAAAATACAGTTTTGTTTTAACATACAATATAGTTTTACGAATCATGCATATAAAATAGTACTATTAGGCTAACTTCTTTCTTTATAACATAGTGATTACCTGCCTTAAAGGAAAATATGAAACAGTAAGGCTGGTTTTAAATTGTGCATAGAAACAGTAATTGTGTCTTTAAGGCAATTAAAAGATTTATTGAATATTGGTTAAAAGTAGATTGACAATTATATTAAAGAATAAAATGTGATTTATTTGGTGCTACTTTGTGAATGGTTCTAAGTACAAATCATCTCACGGTACCATATACAATATATACTTCCAATCACAACTCAAACGTAAAATAAGCTAGAAAATCACATGGCTATAAACAACATACAATAATGATATTTTTAAAAGAAAGGAAAAAGGATTAGCAATTAATTAAGTTAAGGTGCAATAACTTTTTCAGGTAAAATATTAGCACCGTACCAGATAAAATGACCCAGACTAGTGGCCTCATTGTTCCTCTTAAACAACTAAATAGAAACATTTTTTTTCAAAGCACAGATATTAATTTGCAAAATCGTTTCTACAAGTAGTTAATATTTCTTTCTCTCGCTCCTTTTTTTTTTTTTTTGTTAGGCGTTTTTTTTTCCCTATAAGGAAAAATATGAAGTAAAAACTTCCACAGAATATGAAAATCAATAAACGAATCTGTCCAGACGAGGACCGGTCCTCAGCAGTGAGTCCCCACCGAGGCGAAGGTGGACATCTCCCGGCGGATGGTGCTGAAGGGCGAGAGCTCCAGCTCCGTGGTGTGCTCGTGGTCGTTGTCGTCGCTGGTCACCGTGGAGGCCTTCTGGACGCACTCCTCGCAGCAGCAGCAGCAGCACTCCATGAAGGCCCGGCTGAAGGGTTTGCAGAGACAGAAGAGCAGCACGGGGGTGACACAGGACTTGAAGAACAGGAGGAACTGGCTGATGATGTTCAGGAGGTCCATCGTCTGCTGGGAAACCCCGGTGGCCATGTAGGCGGTGACGATATTGCAGATGTTTTCGGGGATAATGCAGAATCCGTATAAAATGGTCAGGGCCACCACGGTGCAGTTCATCTGGCTTTCCAGCTGAATCTGCCGCTTGTTCCCGCGGGTGCAGGCTTTCTCCGCTTGGCGGATTTTCCTGGCGGTCACCAGCGAGCAGGTGATGGTGAAGAGCGTGGGCAGGCAGAAGTAGCAGCCGAAGTACCACCAGAGCCGCGCGCTGTCGTAGGTCAGCGCCAGCACGTACACGGTGTCCGGCAGGTCCGGGGAGATCTTTATCACGCACCTCTCCGCGGCAGCCCGGCCGCTGAACCCCAGGTCCTCCCTGCTCAGCTGGCGGAGAACCACCTCCGGAAGCGCCAGCAGCAGAGCGCCCACCCAGATCACGGCGAGTTTGGCCGTGGTGGAAGAGCAGTTCTCCATCATCTCGTAGTACATCTGCACGTTGGTGGCCGCGCGGAAGCGGTCTATGCACAGAGCGCACAAGGTGAAGGTGGTGACTCCAAGGGAGGCGACCTGCGGGGACAGAGGGCACGTTTATTGTGGGTGTGCTCTGAGAGCTCCAAGCACGACAGAACGATCAGAAGGGAGGGAGAGAGAAAGAGAGAGGCGGAGGGGTGCAGAGACAGAGGAGGGAGAGAGAATGCGGCCTGGGTAACTGGGCCCAGGACTGCCGTCAAATCATCATCTAAGTCCCCAAATGGAAAACAAATGGTAGCTGTTCAGGGGTCATGGAGTGAATAATTTTAGAACTTTTAGAAAGTTTTACAAATTTTATAAATTTTAGAACATAAAGACCAGCTATTCCAATGCCATTTTATGAAGATAAGAAGCCAGAGACCCTGTGACCATGGAAAGGCCTGCCAGGAGAGGGTCGGGCCAGGAGCACACAAAGCGGAGGATACCCCACTCTCACGGGCTGTGTTTTCCAGACTGGCCTTACACACAGCAAGTGCTTAAGATCTTACTGTTTGCGGTGGGTTGGATGATTAGCTCCCTTTTATTTCTTCTAAGTGAAAAATAAAGCATTTTACTATTATTTTCAAAGGCATACACTTACAGAAATCAAGAAAGGGAAGTCCTCCAGAGGCCAAAAGTAAAGAGAAAACGAGTTCCAAATGGGTCAGAGATGCTGCGTTTGCCCTGGGAGCATCTACTATTCCGGATGAGGTTTGAAGGTAGTTCTTGCTGGGAGGATGAGGCCAGGTGCCCAGGTATATGGAAGTAGGAGACAAACTGGGCCAATGTGAGTGGAGATTAGGTCACAGGCGCCCTTAAGAACATACAGTTCCACAAATACTGACATCCTTAGGGGTATAAAGAGAAAAAATAGAGGGAAAAACAGGGAAGAAACTAGCTTATATAAGAGTATTTGCGTCTGGGTAAGTTAGGGACAAGGAGAAAAGGAAATAGCAAATGCTGACCAGGAGCCTGAACCTATGTGGTATGAAGGGCCAGAATTCATAACATCAGTGTGGCTCAGAAAACCCAAAAGGCAACTTACAGCTGTCCCAGGAATGCTTATACACTGTTGGTGGGAATGTAAACTATACAGCCTCTATGGAAAACAGTCTGGAGAGTCCTCAAAGAACTAAAAGTAGATCTACCATTAGACCCAGCAAACCCACTACTATAGATCTATCCAAAGGATACATGTAATTATATCAAAAAGATGCCTGCACTCATATGTTCATCACAGTACAATTCCCAATCGCAAGGATATGAAATCAACCTAAGTGCTCAATGACTAAGGAGTGGATAAAGAAAATATAGTATATACACCCCATGGAATACTACTCAGCCACAAAAAGAGTAAAATAATGTCTTTTGCAGCAACTTGGATGGATCTGGAGGCCATTATCCTAAGTGAAGTAATTTAGGAGTGGACAACCAAATACCCCTATCTCACTTAAAAGTGGGAGCTAAGCTACAGGTATGCCGGGGCACCCAGAGTGGTACGAGAGACAGTGAAGACTCCAAAGTGGGGAGGGTTGGAGGAAGATGAGGGAAGAAAGACTACCTCATGAGTGATGAGCACACTGAAAACCCAGACATCGCCACTATGCAATTCATGTATGTAACCAAAAACTACTTGTACCTTTAAATCTATCGAAATAAAATTAAATAAAGAGATAAATAGTAAACTCATCCCAGGCATGTGGTAGAAGCAAACATAATTCTTTTCTGGAATAATGTACTTTAAAAACAGCCTTTGGAAAAATCCCAAAGATAAAATTCAAGGGACCATGAGTTCACAGAGTCAAAAAATCATAATACACAAGAGACAACCAGCCACCAGAAACTTATAGGACCCCCAAACCCCAAATTACAGAACAGACCTAAAATAAGTACATTTATCATGAAATAGATATATTTATCAAATTTAAAGAAATAAATGATACTGTAGGAAAAAGTGGAAGAAAATAGGAAATACAAAAAATAATCCTGAAAATATGCAGAAAGGAGCTGAAAAAAAGTCTAGACATCCCAACCATAGGGAAATATCAGATCATAAAACTATTTAGCAATGTTCACATGCAATATTGTATGCAAAAAGATGCTGCTTTTACACATGTAAAAAAAATGACAAAGGTTAAGAACCAAAAATATGGTTGGTAAGAACCAAAAATACGATTCTTAACCATATTTCTTGATCCACTACATGCGGTGGTTCACACTTATAATCCTAGCACTCTGGGAGGCAGAGGCAGGAGGATCACTTGAGCTCAGGAGTTCCAGACCAGTCTGAGCAAGAGTAAGATCTGCTATCTACTAAAAAAAATAAAAATAAAAATAACAAAAATTAAAATAGAAAAAGTAGCCAGGTATTGTGGCAGGGCTTTCAGCCCCTGCAACTTCAGAGGCTGAAGCAGGAAGATTGCTTCAACCTGGGAGTTTGGGGTTGCTGTGAGCTAGGATGACACCACAGCACTCTAGCATGGAGCAGCAGACTGAGACTGTCTAAAAAAAAAAAAAGAACCAAAAACATGTACCTATTTTTTTACACTGTGGCTTTTCCAGAATAACAAAACATATGTTCCTAATGTAAGCATGCTATTTCTCATTTACCTATAAAATATTCATTGAGCATCACACACATACCTGTCCAACATGAGCACACATGTACTGACATTAGTTCTCTGCCAAGCATTACACTTGACATGGGGGACACAGAGAGGCGCAAGAAGCAGTCCCTTCCCTCCAGCAGAGCATCATCAACCAAGAGAGGGCGGATGGTGCTCACAGTCACAGCAATCACCCAGGAGTGTCATATTTACTAATGTTTTGAGGAAAATTTAAGTAATTTAATGTTTAATAAATTTTAGTCATTATTTATATATTTAAACAAAAGCAATGAATAAAAGTCAAAAGTTAAGAGGTTGCAGACAAAACAGTGAAACTGAAAAAATAGGCCCAAAGTGGATGGAATGCTTTGGGCTGCTCCCAGACACCTGGGGATATTAATTCACTCTTCTCTGCTCGCTAGTGGGAAGGTTTAAGCAGCATAATTATAGGTCATGCCTTGGCAAAGGGACAAGGGAAAAAAATAAGTATAATGTAATAGCTAATTATTTTATACTCAAAAGGCTCTTATTGAGAAAAGGAAAACCATTTGTCAAGCAGTTTTAGTAACCAGAATATTATTTTTTTATCTACTACATTCAAGCTGTCACCCTCCCTAGAACTCTGGCACCTTGCCTTATGGATTCTGAGAGTTCCAAATGTCAAATATTTTCTACTCTTCTTATAGGCTACACATCAGACAGTGCCTACTAGTTCTAATGTGGAAAATAAGAACAATGTATGAATGTCCCGGCTACTTTCATAGTTATTAGTAGAGCTAGTCTTAAAATGAAATATAATGAGGCTTAACTATATGACAATCAAAAAATGAAGAAAAATATGACTAGCAAAGCTCTACACCAGTGGTGATAAAGAGGTCATGATTCTGCTTAAAACCACAGTTCTTATTCTCTAAATTTTTCATGAAGTGTCCCATAAACATCATATAAGAAATATCAACCTGACTGCAAAAATTAAAAAAGCCACCTCTACTTTCATCTTTTTTTTTTTTTTTAATTTCAGATTAGTGTGAGGGTATATATGATTAGGTTACATTGTTTGTGTTTGTAAGGCAAAGTTTAAAATCCAAGACGGAGTTGTGTCCTTCATCCAGGGAGTGTGCCATGTACCCAATAGGTGGGAACTTACTGAGCTTCCTCCCCTTCTCCCCCCTTCTGGAATTTCACTGTGTTTTTCTCTCATGTGGGGCTGCAGCTAATCTACTAGTTTCAGACTAGAACTGAGTTACAGGGATGCTGGCCTTTCCATTCTTGAGATACTTTACTTAGGAGAACGTTCTCCAAAACCATCCAGGTAAATACAAAAGTTGCAAAGTCCCCATCCATTTTTATGGCTGAATCGTATCTGATGGTGTACATATATCACAATTTATTGATCCATTCAAGGATTGATGGTTACTTAGGTTGCTCCTACATCTTTGTAATTGTAAATTGAGCTGCTGTAAACACTGCAGTACATATTTCCTTATGGTAAATGATTTTTTTCTTCTGAGTAGATGCCTAGTAATGAGATTACAGCATCAAATGAAGGTCTGCTTTTAGTTCTTTGAGGATTCTCCACACTTCTTTCCAAAACTCTGTACTAGTTTGCAATCCCATAAATGCACCCCTCTCTCTGTACCCCTACCAGCATCTTTAGCTTTGGGACATTGTGATGTGGGCTATTCTCACAGGTGTTGGTAAGATCTCAAAGTGGTTTTGATTTGCATTACTTTCAGATTAATAAATTGATCATGGAAATTTGTTTTGCATTTATGCTGGAGGCACAAAATAATTCTAAAATTGAGGCCCACATTGTGCAACTGTCTTACGATCATATATTTTTAATGTCAGTTACTACCACACTTAGGGAAATCTGAGAAAGGCTGGCCATTTTCTAAATAAAGGTCCAGATCAAACAGTATCATGTGAAAATTGAAGTCGTTTAGTTTATAGATTTTTTTGTACTTTACATTGGCATGTATGTTTTTCAGATGTTTTGATTCATTTCATTTAAGAATGTGAAAACAAAAATTCTCAAGCTATTAAATAGACGCAAATCCTCAGCAAGTCTTTCTGTGCCATTGTCACTGAGGCAAACCTATGAGCATGTTCCCCTGTTACTATATATTCCAAGTCAGTTCACAGATACAAAGCTACAAAATTTTTATGCAATGCTTTCTTTCTAAATTATGAATAGCATTTCTATTAAAAGGAAAGCTCAGTAATATAAAAATACTGAAGACTGAGAAGAGGCAATCTGTGAGAGGCTCACAAAATCTACGTGCTCAGTAGTTTTCTATTGTTGCTTACAAAGAACCCAATGCACAAAGGATAGCACCGTCTCTATTAATCTCCCTAATTTTAAATCTAGAGATTTAAAAAATCTGGACCAATTATCACAAGTGCTAGCATTTGCATACCTAACTCCAAGCTGGTTACAAAGCCTGGTAACAGCAAATGCATGTGGGTGGACATGTATTAAGAGTAAGAAGGGTGGGTTAGATTGCCAACTCCTTAGATATCAAAAGCTGTGCTGCATATCCACTCTTAATTAAAAGATGTTCCCTGCCTCAAAAAGCAAGACAATGTTTTTTTTTAGATTCTATAAGATTTCATCTCACAAGATAACAAAAGCTGGGACAAATGTGAAGCAAGATTTGCTTGCATGTGTTCCAACTTTTTAGACAGGAATTCTTCTACACTCTATTTTATCGGAAGATGCTCAGTTCTTCTGTCATATTCCCAAAGGCTCTAGCACTGAGTCACGACCTCACACATATACAATCAGTAGTATTCTTGACAAATCATGGATGGAGGGATTCTCCCCAGTTCTTATACACAAATGTCAGAAAGCTCCAGTCTTCGGTCTCTGGTTTTCATACTGTACTCCTTTCTGATAGCATTGTCTGCAGTTAGAATCCAGCTACAGCAGGGTAAAAAAGTCCAGAAAGGTCTTAAGAGCAATGGAGAATTGCTGAAGGAACCAATGCAGATGGAGCTTGCAGTGTGGTCCCTGTAGCAGCCCAGTGACGAGCCTAGATGTCTACTCTCTCCTGTTGCCACTGCCTGCAGGGATATTACTGCAGATAGTTTTTTGGAAATTCATTTATGAACTAAATTTTATGTGAAAGAGCAGGAAATGTACAAAGGCCCTGCTCAGTACTTGCCAAATGACTTTAAAAAATCCTTAAAGAAGGTTTTGAACATGTGTAAAGAATTAACTGCACACCTCAGATAGTAATTGATGAAAACCATCAGAATAATGGGCGATAGCCTAATCTCTGCTTACTCAAACATGAAATCTATCCATGTAATTAAAATTCCTAGATGTTGGAGCAACATGAAAAGATTTACATCACAAGTGTTAAATACACTTGTTTACGTACAGCTTATTAAAAATTCTACCAAGATGAATAGTGCAATTATGTGCAATTACAAAACTGTATCATGACTGCTGGATCTTCTGCATTTAATGACTATCTCTGATTGCTGAGATTCAATATCACTATGAAACGTGCTCTTGGGAGGAAAGCTGGTAAGTATTGGCTTAGATGGGTAATTCTTTGAAGCAACATCCTGAGAGATGGGATGAGCAAGACGCAATCTCTTATTAATTAAACTGCAAGGGGAGAAATAATGAACAGCGACAAAAGCAGAACTGTAAACACCATGGATAGCAAGACTACTAAATCTGAGAATTTTGAGATCAGAGGAAAGGTGAGAACAAAATTTTAACTATTGGGGAAAATAAGATATTGAATATTTTGAGGGGGCTGGCGTCAAAATACAGAGATGGCAAGCGAATCAAAATAAACAACCCAAAGATCTTGCTTTCCAATAGCAATATTCTGCCCTTCTTTGGAGCCCAGAACCACCACAGTAAAGTTCTTTCAGCTCCTGTCTAGATGACATCCAAGGCAGTAAGGCTTTGGACAGCTACAATCACCTGCAGCAGCACTTCAAGGCACAGGACAGATACAGGACAAGCTCAGCTTGAGAATTCATGCGAGGAAGCAGCACTTTCCGGTGTCAAGGTGTGGGGTTTAGGGTCACTTTTCTTGACCACCCTTAAACTATTCCCATTTTAGTATCACTTTACTGAACTCTGTATCAGTGGCAAAGAGGTCAATGCTATCTGTTAATTTACACACAGAATGATTATCGTTATAGTCTATAGACAGCCTTGACTATCACAATTCCTGGCCTGTTTGCTGTGATTTCCCTTGATATGGGACATATCCATATATGCTTAAAGACTGTAGATGGTAATCACTGCTTTAATGAGGTGAAAAGACAAACATAATTTCAAAATATCTCCTAGGGAAATTGCTTTATAGGCTGACCAAATTATAAAACCTCCTGTGATATATATTTGTACTTCAAAAGATAGGATCTAATTCTTTGCAATTATCATCCGTGTCCTCTTTGATCTATTAGACTATGTTAACTTTGGGATTGACAGTTTGAACTATTTGTTGACAATCCAGAACAGTAATGATTTGTCTTTTAACTGAGGTACTCATTTAAATGTGTGGGATGAAAGGGTGGGGCACAAAGGCAAGAGTATCTGAAGACCACCCAGAAACCAAGTCTCAATGTGCTTTTTGTTGTTCCTGACATACAGAGTAACGCTTATAAAGTAGTAATAAGCTTTTCTCTGTGTATGGAAAAAAAAAATAGTGCAGGAAAGAATGCCATTAGCTTTATATATTACTTAAGTCATATATGAAATAATTTCACATTTGAATGGATTACTTAAATTTTCTTTTATATGATAATACATTTCAGGGAATAAAATTTATGCTATTGCAATAGCTGCTAATTTGGAGATTCATACAGTACTTGAGAATAAATGCTAAGGTCTTAAATCATTCACATTGTAAAATATTTGTATTATAGTCTATGTTTTAAATGTCTTATTAACTCAAACTAAACTTCACTTTGAAATCATCTAAAAAGGTTTAATCCTAACTACAGTCAATTGGCTGCAAGTTAATGACTCAGGTATCTATTTCCGGTGGCATTCAATACCCCAACAGATGAGTTCTCATCTTCCTCTTGCCTCAGTTTCCTTAATAAGAAGCAAAGTTACATGTATTTTTTTCTCTTATTGTTGATGCTGAGATGATACACTATGAAAAAAAGAAAAAGGAAACAAAAAATATAGATGATTTTGAAAATGTAGTGGAAGCTTCTAGAGTTACCTTTTAAATTTTATTACAGAAACAGCTAGAAAAAAATAGGTAGGTTGATCAGGATAATGAAACAGCACAAATATAGTCACCATCACAGAAAGGATGTGGTTCCTCTCACCACTGGTAAGATGGAAGCTAGGGAAACTCAACTCAGCAGTTATAAGAACCACAGAAAGTGACACAGCTTTCAAACGTTTTGTCACAGTGTTAAACTTGTATTTATGAAATCATGAACCCCAAACTTCTGTTCAGAAACTATGCTGATCAATTTATGATAGCCATTTTATATTACTGATGAGAAATTAACCCAACCAGTAAGATATGTGATAACAATGACTTTGGGGGAAAATTCAGAGTGAAACTATCTTTTTCTATAAGAAAAAAAAAGGTATTTCTCTTTCTAGCACAAGTAAATTTTAAGGCCAATGGCTTCTTAGGTTTTTGTTAAAAATAAAACAAAACAAAACTTATAAGGCAAAACACTTAATAATTCAGTTGGAAAGCAGACTTTATAAATTAAGATATAACTAGATCTCATTATCCCCACTGTTCAGGCTAGTAATTCAAAGCAAATAGCAGACCTTGAGCAAACCTGGGCTACCATATTCACTTTGTACTACACAAGATCTCTGTTCATTCAAAATGATATGAAAAAAGAGCATGCAGATAGTTTATGAAAAATAGTAATCTATCGAATATGATCTTCGCTATTTCTCCCTTTCTCAGACGCTTCTGCAAAGAAAGAAAGAAAGAAAGAAAAAACCACTAAGAATGAGAATAAGCTCTGAAACAGGCAACACAGATCATGGAAAGCACAACTCATCCTGTAAACAGTACCTTTTTCTAACCCTTCTGGTGCAAACACGAATGAAGACCAAAAAAGACCAGGGCACTTCTCAGCAAAATTTCCTTCCTATGAACTAAGTCTACAGGCTTAAGTACAGTGACATGACTGAAATACACCGATTTTTACAAAATAGGGAAATTTCTAACCACGGTCACAATAACTTCACTCTAGCCTACCTTATATTTTACATCAGAAGAATGTTTAAGTACATCTATTTATGTGTTGTCTTTTGTTTACGAGTGACCCTCAAAACAAGGGCATTATTGTTAAGAAAACCCATTCATTTGGGCCATGAAAGACAATCTATTATAAGTCAGTGGTTACAGGCCTAAAACTACTCAGAAAAAGCAGGATGAGCCCAGGGTAGAGTTTCCTTTGAAACTCTAAATGTCTTGAGCCTTTAGCTTCTTCTTGTATTTTCCATAATTCTTGTCCTAACAGCACTTTAGGTCAACTTCTAAGGAAAGAGATACTTTTCTGCACACCAGTGGGAGGAACACGTTTATCAGAGCCAGTGTTTACCAAACTGCTGTGAATAAGATGACCTTTTTCAGGTCTTCATTTCAGAATATGCCCAGGTCAGGATACTATGCTCAGTGACACACACTGATGGGTGTTTCCAAACCAAAAGCAGAGTGAGGAAAGGCCTATCCTTTTATGCACAGCACAAACCGCTGTGCATGCTCCAGAATGAAACAGGGCTCTTCAGACCACACCTCCACAGTCAGAGAGAAAGCTTCATACCCTTATCAGCATTATTGCTTTGAATCTGATATAGCCACATATAACAAATATCCATGTATTTCTATTTTACCCAGCCTGTTTCATTTATTTGAGATTCCCAATATCATGAGTAAAATATTTTGAAACTATCAACTACCATTACTGCCTCTTTCTCCACCTTCTTTTCTCTTCCTTAAGCTGGTTAATGATTTTTTACTTATTTTCAAAAGCAATTAAGACTCTATAAAAACAAACATATCCTTCCAAAACTTGTCTTGATTTTACATATCCTTTCTTTCCCTTTATAGTCCCATCTTGAATTAAGATTTCTTAGAAATTATGATTTCTGTAGCACAGTGTATTTCTTTTGTAGTTTAAAAGAACTCATTTAATTACAACTTGGCTAACATGTTAGAATTTTGTTATAAATCTTCCACGTATTCATTAATATAAAATGCACATGACGCGATTAGCATCATTTTGTTCTGAGACATAAGCCAGCTCTTGCAATCGACAAATCTAAAGACATTTTTTGTGTTTCATGCTTATTCTCAGTAATCAAAAATTCACTTCTAAATTTAATATTTTCCCCAAGCCCACAGTTCTGTGGTGTTATTACCAATCCTTGGTATTATTATGTTCCCAGTCAATATTAAAGTGATATTTCCATTATTAACCTATAGGTTCTGATGAGTTTCCAAAAGAAGTAACAGACTTTCACCTATTTCCCCTTGTGATTAATGAGACTGATTTGCATGATGATGAACGAGCTAGAAACAAAATTATTTGTAGTTGGGTAATTATGATTTGAATGATACCAAGCAACGACATTTTAAGACAAAATTTCTTGGCTTTTTATCAAAATTTCACTATCAGTAGTCTGTTAAGGAAGTATTCTTTCTTCATTCTATCTTCTTATAAAAGGCAAAGAGCTCTAAATCTCATTTTGATGTGAATTAGTTTATCAGAAGCTTTTCCTATGTAAGAGATATTTGAGCCAAGGAAAAGACAGAGATAGTAAAGCTAGGAGGGAAAGCCTGCAATGTGGGAATTGATTAGGAGAGGACGATTTTGCAAAACCGGGGCCACTTTGAGTAGCGTCATAGACCTAATGGGAATGACTCATTCCAGGGAAGGATCAAATCAATGACCCTGGCCTCATTAATACTGTGAACCATTCAAGTGTACAGACAGATAACACTGAAAATTATCATAAATTCACAAAGTGAAAGTATTCTGTCTTAGGAACAAGGCTGGCACTGTGATTATATCCTGTGTTTTATGGAAAACATCTATATCTACTTTGCAAATAGAAAGACCTCATATTGGAGGTTGCAGTAAGTAATACATTCTTCACTCTACCCCCAAATTTTAGATGAGATCATCTCTCTGGCACAAAGAATACTAACCTAATTAGGAGATTTAAGAGTTAGTCTTGGCAACAAGATTGAGTTAATTATGGGACATTGGCAGGTCCATTCTTCAGAAGTGAAATAACAGGAGCACCTCTAGGGGCTGGAGCACAAGTGCAGTGCCAGAGACAAACCTCCAGCCCAGCTGCCAAACTCTTTCCTCCCACAGTCTACATCCAGACACAGCCACGTGCTTTCAATCAGACGGTGTTAGATCTGTTGCAGAACATAAGGAAAAAGTTATTAAAGGTGGAAATATTCTATCGAGGTCTATGTATTATGAGGATGAAGGGAAAGGTAGACCCTCCATCACTCCATCTTGGGTGGACACGTAAGCTCAGATCTGTTTTGCTTTCGGACACATATTTACTGCCTTTTCTCTATTGAGAGATACTTTGCTGACATAACCAGATACTTTGAAAGCCCTTAGGAACTCAGGATAAATCTTTACTCTTAATTCATGTTTGAGAGATTAATCCAATTCTTGCCTAAGTCCATTCTTTATGCTTTCCTTCCCCTCACTCAAAAATAAATTCTAGCTGGTTCAGCGCCTGTGGTTCAAGCGGCTAAGGCGCCAGCCACATGCACCTGAGCTGGCGGGTTCAAATCCAGCCCAGGCCCGCCAAACAATGATGGCTGCAACCAAAAAATAGCCAGGCATTGTGGCAGCCACATGTAGTCCCAGCTATGTGGGAGAAGGAGGCAGGAGAATCACTTGAGCCCAGGAGTTGGAGGTTGCTGTGAGCTGTAATGCCACGGCACTGTACCCAGGGCGACAGCTTGAGGTTCTGTTTAAAAAAATAAATAAATAAATAAATAAAATAAATAAATAAATAAATAAATTCTAGCTAGAATATCTCCCTTGTCTGTCTCCTTTCCTGGCTTCTCTAAGATCAAATTAAACAATATATATGTTTTTGATATTATCAGAAGAAAAGGACTCAGTTTAATGTAGTAGTTATTACATTCCCAAATAAACCGTTCATTTAAATACAATTTTAAAATTTAATATATTCAATGTCCTTTTAGTTAATAAGGCCTAATAATTGTGAAGCAAAGATAGTTACCTTAGGCATTAACACAAATTACATATATTAATAGAAATTTTTAGGACTGACCTATTTGCTGAATTATCTTGCCAATTATTATTATAAGTTTCCTATTCCAGGAAAGCTAAAGAAAGTCAGAAAACAAGAATTGAAATATTTTCCCGGTTGTAACTTTGCCTTGTGACTCTTGGCTGTATGGGCATTTAGGAAGATTAATAATAAGAATGAAGATGAAAAGAATGAGAGGTAGCACAGTTTCCAGAAACTTCTCCACCTTTGGGCACAATCAAGTACAATTATGAACTGACCTATTTCTGGGTTTCCATAATGCTCTGTTCAAAGCTCTATTATAATTTTCACCATGTTATGAAATGTTATTTGACTTTTTTGTAACTTTAGTAGCAGTACCTCATCTATGGTATTTATCACTGGAATTGTTTTTCCCGGTTTCCCTTCTCCCTTCTCCTGCACACTGCTAATGTAGTGCCTCACATAGAAGAAAGGCCCACAGAGTGTTTAGCAAATGAATGGACGATGACAGACATGGAAAATGACCATAGGAAACAATAAATTATTCAAAGTGTTCCTGAGTCAGTTATTGGGTGCTGCTATGTTATGTATAATCCTTAAAAGCTGAATGCCAGATAGTATCTGTAGAAAGCAGTACTGAAAAATTCATTGACAAGTTTTAGAAAAGGATGAGTTCTCATTACAATCAATAGTGACGGAAATAATTTGAATATCTCTTGAATATCAGAAACCATTCATTTCTTGTGTAAAACCCAAATTCAATTAAATTCACCACATACCATGCAGGAATGGAGTTATAAATAAAAGCCCATTTTAAGAAATGGCTTTTTCTTTCCTGCTAGAGTCATCAGCTAAATATTTTCATTTGCATAGGGTCACAGAAAACAATTACAAAAAGGTTAATGAGAAGTTACAAAATATTTGTTAATCATTATTCTTACATATTGATTACATTTTCCCTGAGAATATTATTAGTAAATTTCAAATTACTTGTAAAACTGTGTGTTTCCACTTAAAGGTCCAGTAGAATATCTAATGGTTAATTCACCACTCAGGGGAAATTTACCATCTGTCATGATAAACGTGCTAGAACTTGAATGCAGGAGTTCTTGGGAAATCTGTGTAGAATCACAGAGCTTTATGGCAAAGTTATCTTCAGCCTGTGATGCCCTTTCTCTCTTTCTTTCTGGTCTGTACTAACTATAATCTAAGGCAATGAAAGAGCCATTGTTTCATTCAGTGTAAAACGAGTATTTCTAAAACCATCAGAGAAACTAGCTGTTCTCATCAGAAAATGTTCTAAACTTGTCACAAATTATCCCAGACCAGAGGCCCTGGTGAGATATGTTAACTTTAACCATCCTCAACCCCCACACAGCAAGCCTGTGTCCCAACTAAATAGAAATACAGTTACATCTGGCATTATCTTAGAACTATTTGAAGCCTTCTGCTCTACAACACACCATAAAGGCATTACTTTTAAAAAATCTTTTAAAGTAAAGAAAAGCCTAGACCATTTGAAATCTCCAATTAATGTCAAAATAGAAATAAATACACATATTTGACAGTTGATCTGGGTCAGATAATACATTGACGCTACCTGACTTCCATCAAGTAATGAGCAAAGAGCTGTTCCACTCACCATTCAATGCCTGAAATATTTGACGTTAGTCACTGGTTAGATTCTGAAGCAAATGGTACGACAAGGCACTCTTCTGCCATTCTTCTATTGTAATCTACACCCAGACTTCCATATCTCTCTCTCTCTGTTTCTGTCTCTCTCTCTCTCTCTCTCTCTCACACACACACACACACACACACATACAAACTATACACAACTGTTGCTTTGAGTATAGTTTTTTCTGGTGACTACGTGGTAACCCAGTTAAAGTGATGTGTCTATAAGGATGGCCATCATCCATCCACATTTTCTTTTCTCCTGTCCATCCATTTCTACCATTCCATTTCTCCTTGGTCTTTATGAGATTTATCACTAGGCCATAAAGATATCATAAACCTGGAATAGAAGGGTGAGGTCATCAACTGTGACAGTTCCTAGCACATTCCTACTCACAGCAACATTAATCATCCTAAAACTTCATCTCAAACAATAGACCCTAGAAGCTGGATACCATCCTCAATCCTTAGGCCAACAACTTGGTGAATGCAAATTGTGAAGAGTCTGTAGTTTCTGCTCAAGAAATCTCTTTGGCTTTTCTACACAAGCCCAACTCTTCCCAAATTCCATTATCCTCTTCAGATTATGCTAACACTTAAGCAGTAACAACAAAAAAAGGACTGTGCTAGAAAAGAAAAATAAGGCAAAAAAGAATAAAAAGAAAACAAAAGAGAAGATGGGAAAGAAAACCTGTAAAAAACAATTGTGAATAAAGTTTAAAATTAACTCTGAAAAACTAAAGAATAAAAACATTGAAAAAAAGCTAACCATACCTTTGAAAAGATGGTAAATCCCTCATTGTAAATCAAGATGAGGGTGTATGGTTAAAGAAAAGAGAGGAGAATAGCCAAAAAAAAAAAGTTTTAAAGTATAAGAAAGTAAAAACTAAAGAAAGGTAAAATCTAGAAATATGAAAAGAGGCAAAATGTCAGATAATTCTAAGAAGTCTTGAAGGAAACATATACAAAGGGGATTTGGAGAAAGTTTGAATAAAGGTAATATATTTGTATTATCCTTCACAAATCCAACACACTATGATTTTAAGAGTATAAAATGTAATATATGGTTTTTAATTATTAAAACAATCATGTTTGGCACATGACTAAAAAGCGTAGTTGTCTCACATTATTTCAATTTTAAAAATTTTAATGAGCTACCAACTGCAAAACTTATTTCTGGTTTATGAGAAATAAGATGAAATTCAAAAACAAAAGAAGCCATGCATTTTATCATATAACAAATAATGTTAGCTGGCCTTTTATTTGTTCCTTTCCAGTAGATATAGAAAAAAATTTTTAGAGATTCCAAGGAGCAGAAAAGAACACTCACTGGATACCACTTTTGCCTTACCCATGTTTGCATAATCAGCAAACATCAACAAGAAGCAGAAGAATTAAGACTAAAGATCCGGTGGCCACCGACTAGGTGAATATGCTTAGGATATCGTTCTCTTCTCTGAGCCTCATGTTTCATTTTTAAAATAAGGGGGTTTGAGGTGGTGCCTGTGGCTCAAAGGAGTAGGGTGCCGGCCCCATAGACTGGAGGTGGTGGGTTCAAACCCAGCCCCAGCCCAAATGAGTGAATTTTTTCTCAACCCTTTGCTTCTCTAGGACAAATAAAACCTTGTACTAATAACTGAAAAATAGAGAAAGCTATAAAGGTGGGGGAAAGTTAAGTAAAAATAAAAGAGTAAAAGAGACATTTTACCAACAATAAGAGAAGAGGTAAAAATCCAAACTATTCTTAAGGAGAAGAAAATTAAATTTACAAGTAAAATAAAAATAAAAGAAAGTGTCATTCCATTGTTTTAAAACTCTGAGAATTATAGTGAGAGAAAGTTAAAACATATACATTACAGTTGCTCCAAACTCTTTAGGTCTCATTAAACACACCAACGTTTTTAATATTCTTTCCTGAATTTTATAGAATTCTTATCTTTTAAAGTTTTCTTTCAAGAACTGGTAATTTGTTTTCTTTCCTCAATTTTTTTTTTCTGTCCTCTCTACTATCCTCCCCTCTAATGCTGTATATAAAAGTTTCTACATAGGTAGTAGATTTCCAGGGAGACAAGCCAAAACATTTCTCTTAGTGGAATACCTCTCCTGCCCCCTCTGGAGTTTACTTTTTGTCTCCTTCTTGCATAAGTCAATTTCTTCTGTATTCTTCAAACAAATAATTGGAGAAATCGTAAATGGAAATTGACCTTAAAAATGGTAAGTGGTAAACAGGTGCATATTGTCGAACATAAGTATAATGACCTTCTCCACAATTCAAAAACGAACTGTCTACTCAGTAAATTAGATGTTTCAGAAGTACTTTGAGCTTGGCAACAAGAGAAATCCTGGGTCCTGGTAAAGTAGCAACAGCTGATTTAGTAGTCATGGAATGACTCTGCATCTGATTTCTGTCAGGATAACAGAGGGTCTTATTTATTGTCTCTTGCTTGGTCCTGCTAAATAGGTACTGTTTTCTGTTTACTTTTCCCCTAGCTTTAGGCCCGGGAACAATGTTGAACATAGTGTCACTGGCCCTGGTGCCAGACAGAATCAGGGGCTCTGAAATATTTAGTTTCCCTCTTCTGCTTCCATAAATGAAACGGACAGTCTGAATGGAGAAAATCAAGGGCCAGCTGGCTAAAAACGCAACTGGCAGCAAAACACTTGAGCCCCTTCCAAGAACTGGTGTTTAAAGAGAGGCCCTTTAAAGAGCAAATTCCAACTACAATAATGGTTCAGGACACTCACTGTGGGACGAAGTAGTAAAATTTCACGCAAAATTATTTTAATTTCTAAAGTTTGGAAACTATTACATGTCCTCATCTTTTAGTCTTAGAGTCAATCCCTTAAAACAGGCAATTCTTTATGTCCAAACCAAATGATAAGTCTATACTCTCTACTTCAATAAGGTTAAACGAATTCTGTGCCATGGTGGCCAAAGTCTTATTTTTGCTTAATTTTATTCCTACAGAAATAAACAAAACTGTTAAACAACTGAGAAGGTAAAGGAGAGAAACCAGAAATGACATAAGCATTTAGAAGAGTTAGCATGGAAGACAGCCAGACACTTAAACTAATCTGAGAGATTATTAATCTATCACATGGCCAACGGACAGAGAAATGCAGATTTCCTGATTTAAAAAATAAAATATTACTCCAGCTTTGGTATTTAAAAAAATGCAATAGTCTGCTTGGGGTAAAAAGTGTTGAAGCACTAAAAACTCAGTAGATAAATGCTAATGATTTCCCCCTCCCCTTGCTGGGCTCTGATAATGATAACCATGGGCTGGGCATTTATTTAACCCTAGACTCTCCAACAGGTGCCAAATCAGAAATATGTGCAACACTATATTCAGAGAGAGAGAGATGTACAATCCAAACAATTCTGTGCATTATGAGGTCATCATTTTTTCACAGCCCAGGAGCAGATCAATTTGAAGGTGATGTAGTAAAGCTGCCTCTTTGGATACATACACACGTGCATCAGTGATTGGGAAGAGAAACGGAAGAAGGACCTAGGTAAATGGCAAAGGGGTTCCAGCCAGGTAAGTGCCTTCCACAGTAGTTCTCTGATGCTACCATCCAGGTAACAGATAAAGCCAGTGGCTTGAGACCCCCTGGGAGGTGTTACCTCTATATAGGGCACAATTTTGCAGGAGAAGTCCTCCAGCAGCCACTTCTTGGTGAGCTCGTGGAAGATGACGAGGGGAAGACAGAAGAAGATGATGAGGAAGTCCCAGAAGGCCAGGTTGGCCAGCAGGGAGTTGGAGATGCTCCGCATGTAGTAGTTGTGGCACACGATGCACATCACCGCCAGGTTGCCAATGATGCCGGTGCCGAAGATCACCACCGACAGACACATGACCGCGTAGGCGCCGTACGACTCCTGGGTCAGCGGGTAGAAGGGGTTCTTCACTCGCACGCGCCGGCTGGTGCTGTTCCCCCGGCGGACGCCCCCGCGCTCGTGGGCCCCGTCCCCCGAGGACCCGTTCTGGGCCAGTGCCCGGCCAGGAGGTGCAATTGTCCGCCCTTGGTGCCCGGCCAGTTCCTTGACCGTCTTGGGTGGGGGCTTCTGGTGGGAATCCTGGAGTCTCCCGGCCCTCCTGGGCCAGTAGAAGAGATCACTGGGTCCAGGCACCGTCCTCACTCTCTGCTCCGGGCTCCACCCGGAAATGCCAGGGCTCCTGGGATTCTTCTCATCTTCCTGTGAGATCTGAAGTAAGAGCTGGAGGGCCGTAGGGTCCCCTCTCCCCAGAGTTTCAGGGAATTCCTGACCCCGGCCCCCTTTCCACCTCCAGGGGCTAGGAGGCCTGGTCGGAGGTCCCGAGGGTTCGGCGGCGGCTGCCTCCGCCCCTCTCCCCGCACCTGGGTAACTGCCTGGGGCAGCAGGTGGGTCCCAGGAGGGCGCCCCCAGCGCGGCCGCCTCGGGTTTCTCCCACGGCGCACGGGCTCGGACCACGTCTCCGGCAGTATTTCTCGGCCCCCAAGCGTCCCTGCCGCGGCGCTGGATCAGTGTAGGTGAACAGCTCTCCCCCAGACAAGTTCGGTTCCTGACCGCAGGGGCGGACCCCCGGGCAGAAGAGGCAGAAACCTTTAGCAGTAACAGAAGCAGCAGCCTTGACGTACGGACGAGAAACGCGCCGGTAGCCGGCATGGCGTGGCAAGGGCGCACCCAGCAGCCGCGGCTCCGGCTCAGGACCGGCACCTGCTGCCCAAGTTCCTGTCGAGAGTTAGACACATGTCACATACTCACCCCTGCCCGGGCAACAAGGGACTGGAGATTACCAGGAGGCGTCCCGTCCCGGGGTCACACACACACACACACACACACACACACACACACCCCTACAATACTTCCTCGTTTGGCATCCAGTGCATTTGTCAGACAAATCCAATCCCAGTGAGGCGTACCCTCAAGGTTCACAGAGATAATGACTACTCTTGGTGGTTGACCTTGAAAAGTTGCAACTAACACCTCGCCGTTGATTAATGCTGCAAATGGGGAGAAGGAACGAAGCCCCACGCTCCTCCCTGCCTTCGGATGGCTGCCTTCTTGTAACAGTTGCTCGGCTTATTTACATCCTTTCCACACGGCTTTATCCAGTTGCAAGCCCAGGTCTCCAGAGGGAAAGCAAAACAAGTCCCCCTCTCCCAGACGACTGGCAGTCACAGTCCCTCTCCCTGCTCACTGGAAACAGGTTGCAAACAGTCAGACGCAGCGCAGATGCTCAAACGAAACTCCTGCCCCACCTCACCCCAGCGACTTGAGACACAACTGCTGCCGAGGAGAAGCAGGTTCCAAACCTGCGGCTACTGTCAAAGTTGCTTCTCCTACAGCTCAAAGTTGACGACGGTCGCGGGCTGCTGGGCGGCTTGCCCGGGCGAATAGGGAGAAGAGCGCGCTGCTGGCTGGCGGTTGTGTCGCTGGCCGCGGGAGCGCGTTCCTGCCACCTCGGGCGCAGCAGGGGCGGAGAGCGCGGTGCCTGGAGCCGCCGCGGGCGAGGCAGTGCGCGGGTGGGAGAGGGGAGGTGGCCGGGCCTCTCCCAGCCGCTCCGACCGCTGCGCGCACTCGCCAACCCCGGCGCTCCCTGCTCGTCTCCTCCCCCGCCTCCACCTCTTCCTCCGCGGAGAGATGCTGGTTTGTGGGGAGACGGGATCGCCTGGTGGTTTACCACTACTGATCCCTCACACGTTTCGTTCTTGCTGTTTGTAACGGCTTTCACTCCTCGGAGCTGGAGGCGGCGAGGGAGCAAGAGGGGTGGAGGCTTAAAGCCCGAGCGGCTTCGGGCGAGGGATGGGCGTGACAGGTTAAATCCCCAGTTGTCCAAACCAGCCAGACCGGTCCCGGAGCGGGGCGGGCTGAGGGGGGTGGGAACTTGGGAAGGGTAGGGGAAGTGGAGGAAAAGGAGAGGGAGGTAGGAAAGAGGGGAGAGACGCCGTGATCCCCTCCCTCGGCCGCCGCCGGTGCGCATGCCCAGGCCTCAGCCCGAGAGGGAGTAGTAAGGTGGGACCCTCGCCTCCTTTTACTGGCGAGAGCTGAGGCTGGGGACAAGAGGCGCTCCGAGGTTTCAATCCTAAAGAATTGCCACTTCTGGGGGTGGGAGCCGAGCGAAAATGCTCGGGAGGCGCTGAGTTAGAAAGCCTCCTGCCAGAGGTTACTTGGAACCACCCAGAGCACAATGGATGAAGTAATGGGAACTAGGGGGAAACCACTGGATCACACCTCTCCAACCTTTACCCTACTCCCCGCAACCCCGTCACAGCTGTCAGGGTACAGCTAATAAAATAGACAAATAGCAGACGATTTGACTTAGAGAAAGTGGCAGAATTAAACACGTTCTGGATTTTTTTTTCGTTTTCGAAGCAACTCATCTAGAGAGACAGAAAATACAATGAAAAATAAAACACCAACTGTGGCAGGGAGAATAATGGTCCTCCAAGAGGTCTCCACATCCCAGTCCCTGATAATCAGTGAATGTTACTTTACAGACAAAAAGGGACTTTGCGAGTGTAATTTAGTGAAGGCTCTGACAAAGAAAGAGTATAATGGATTGTCCAGGTGGGTCAGAGCAAAAGCCAGGCCATGAGCGCTGTGTAGAATAGGAAAGGAACAGCCTCTGCGGGCTCATTTGAGACTTCTGACCAAAGAACTATGAAGTCCTAAGTGTGTGTTGTTTTAAAACACCAAATTTGCGTTCATTTGATGTAGTTACAGTAGTAAACTAAAGAACCAAGTAATCTGAAAAGGTAGCCAACAAGAACAACTTTATAGAAAAATATAGACTGCCAATAATAAACCATGAAGAAAAATTTTAGAAACCTGAATAGAACTATAACAGCACATTAACTGCCATGTGAACTGTATTTAACTCACACTAGTTTTGAGCCTGAGCCTGGTGAAGCATATAGAACTGGTAGACAGCAGGAAGGTCCGGAGGGCACCTGCCCGCTGTGAGACCTCTGCTCATTGTTTTCTTGGTCAATGGAAACATAATTCACACAAAGAAACAACAACAACAAAAAAAATAGCAAATTTTTCATTAAAGAGGATCTTTTTTCAAAGTTTTCATTATGTTTTTAAATAAAATACTATGATCCCAAGGGGAAAAAAATGTTTCTAGCATGGTAATCATTGTGTTAACGAAATCAAATCATTCATCAAGGTCTACCCACAAGAAAGCACTAAATCTTAACATATCCTAAGGAATAAACATATATTTATATAAAATGTTTAAAATTTTTGAAGCCAAAATAGTCTTAATATCAAATTAGACAAATGAAGAAAGAAAAAAATGTAGGCTGCATATATTCATTTATACATCAATATACTGATTTATATATGCTAATTCATTCCGCAAAATTTATTAGTTTATTAACGAAATATTCTGCTCAAGTTACTTTAGGGAAGCATAGTGAATAAAATGAAGTTCTGGTCTCACTGAATTTGTACTCTCTAATATATTCACAGAAAGGACAAAACTAGACGTATAAATCAACAATACTGAATCTCAGAAACAAACATGTAAAAGAAAAAAGTGAAATTCAATGCCTTAACTATATTACACTACTATTTGTATAACTCTTAACATTGCACATAAAACAATACAATAAATAATACATTACATTTCATAAATATAAAATATCTGAATGAAAAATAACATAAACTTCCGAATATTAGTCACTTCAGGTAATAGGGAAGTGACTGGTGACGGAATGGGAGGAAGCGTCTAGTGTAACTGTAGCATTTTGCTTTTATAAACAGAATTTACCAGGAGGAAATCTTTGCTGAATATGGAGCAGGACAAATAAGCCAACAACATAAAACCATTGCTACTGCCTCTCCTCTCATTTTATTAGCTTAGGGTTTGAGTTACACATGTGAACTATTTTTCTATCTTTTTTACTCTAGACCACATAAATGTATCACTAATTTCCACTCCCACCCAGAAAGAAATCAAACCTAAAAAGGGAAATACACTGTCACATCCTTCCTAGAAGGTACATTGTAATTAATATATCTTTGGCCCGAACTGGACATCATTTTCAAAGTGGTGCATCTTACAAGGATATATGTGAAACTTAGTAAATGTAGAATGTAAGTGTCTTAGCCCAACAACTGAAAAACGCCAGGAAGGCTATGTCAACCAGTGTGATGAAAATGTGTCAAACGGTTTATGAAGCTAGTGTGTGATGCCCCATGATCATATCAATGTACACAGCTATGATTTAATAAAAAAAAAAAAAAGTGGTGAGCTATCGAACTCCTCCATCCAGCTTGCAGAAGGCCTGGGGAAAGTTGTGGAGGAGGGGCTGCCTGTGCTTGTCTGAGATGATATCTCCCCTATTCATAAATTGCTCCCTCCTTAACTGAACAATGCTGTCTTCCTCCTTGGATGGCTGCTGGGTCTGGCTCCTTAAGAATTATTCTGACCCTGAGTAAGATCACAGAAAGCTCCAGCCACTCTGTTGGAGCCCAGGACAATATCAATGAATTATCTATTTGGAAACACAATTTTTCTCATCTGTAAAACAGGGATACTGACACCCACTCTCAACTCTCCCTACCCAAACTGTTATGTTAATTAGGTACAAAAGACTTCAGAAAGTTTATAATATTTACCGTTGTTGCTTTTGGTAGCTCAACTATGTGTTGTTTTTAGCGAAATTTAAATACCATCAAGAACATAGAAACCTTGAAGAAGATTAAACTCGGTAAATAAAAGTCTAAAGTAATAAGTTTACTTCATAAGAAAATTTAGAATCCATTCATTGCAATAGGAAAAACAAATACCTTTCAAGTCTTTTTTCCAAAGCTGAGCTGAGCTATAATTATAATTTTTTAAATGGGAATAGTCACAACTCATCTATTCTTGGTTTTACTTTAGAAAGATAAATCAGAAAAGAAGTGAGCTAATCATTGTCTGGTTTAAATCCTAGGTCATTTATCTGTACAAAAAGAACTGATTGAACACAGTTTCTGTGTCAGCATTTCATAAGGTTTATACTACATAATATTGATTTTTTTATACAAAAGAGAACATGTAAATTATTACCTGTCTTGGCATTTTTATAAAATCTATTACACTCCATTTAGTGTTTGGTGTGCCGAAATAAGACATAGTACAGAACAAGAGAAATGACTATTTCAACTTTTAAGATACATCGTTGAACAGCAGAAGTTTTATCCAGCATTCAATTCACGTCTGTAATAATTTTTCTTTCCTTTTTTTGCTTCAGAGAATTCCAAAGGACCATTTTTCAAATGGAAATGGTAATATGCAACCAATAAATGATTATTTTTCTGAGACTCAAATATGTCTTTTTTTACCATTTGTGGTTACAAACTGTTTCTGAATTACTAATTGTTAATTTGGAAGTTTCCATTGACCACTTACTCTAGACCCTCTCTTTTGCTGTAGATGAGGGCGTAAGTAGAATTAATGGGGAGAAATGACTGTGTTTGGGATATAACACCAATATGATTATGCCTATCTAAGAAATCAAATATGTGTGCATCAAATTTAAAATTAAAATGCAACAATTATTAAAATAGTTCTTCATATATGTCAGACAAAAGTGTATATTTGGCTACATGAAATATATCTGAACCACACTTGGACCAGTACATTACACTGCATAGCTTTTTTGCATAGCCAATTCCGTCTTTTATTTTTTTATTTTTTTTTTATTTTTTTTTTTTTTATTGTTGGGGATTCATTGAGGGTACAATAAGCCAGGTTACACTGATTGCAATTGTTAGGTAAAGTCCCTCTTGCAATCATGTCTTGCCCCCATAAAGTGTGACACACACCAAGGCCCCACCCACCTCCCTCCTTCCCTCTTTCTGTTTCCCCCCCATAACCATAATTGTCATTAATTGTCCTCATATCAAAATTGAGTACATAGGATTCATGCTTCTCCATTCTTGTGATGCTTTACTAAGAATAATATCTTCCACGTCCATCCAGGTTAATACGAAGGATGTAAAGTCTCCATTTTTTTTAATGGCTGAATAGTATTCCATGGTATACATATACCACAGCTTGTTAATCCATTCCTGGGTTGGTGGGCATTTAGGCTGTTTCCACATTTTGGCGACTGTAAATTGAGCTGCAATAAACAGTCTAGTACAAGTGTCCTTATGATAAAAGGATTTCTTTCCTTCTGGGTAGATGCCCAGTAATGGGATTGCAGGATCAAATGGGAGGTCTAGCTTGAGTGCTTTGAGGATTCTCCATACTTCCTTCCAGAAAGGTTGTACTAGTTTGCAGTCCCACCAGCAGTGTAAAAGTGTTCCCTTCTCTCCACATCCACGCCAGCATCTGCAGTTTTGAGATTTTGTGATGTGGGCCATTCTCACTGGGGTTAGATGATATCTCAGGGTTGTTTTGATTTGCATTTCTCTAATATATAGAGATGATGAACATTTTTTCATGTGTTTGTTAGCCATTCGTCTGTCGTCTTTAGAGAAAGTTCTATTCATGTCTCTTGCCCATTGATATAAGGGATTGTTGGCTTTTTTCATGTGGATTAATTTGAGTTCTCTATAGATCCTAGTTATCAAGCTTTTGTCTGATTGAAAAAATGCAAATATCCTTTCCCATTGTGTAGGTTGTCTCTTTGCTTTGGTTATTGTCTCCTTAGCTGTACAGAAGCTTTTCAGTTTAATGAAGTCCCATTTGTTTATTTTTGTTGTTGTTGCAATTGCCATGGCAGTCTTCTTCATGAAGTCTTCCCCCAGGCCAATATCTTCTAGTGTTTTTCCTATGCTTTCTTGGAGGGTTTTTATTGTTTCATGCCTTAAGTTTAAGTCCTTTATCCATCTTGAATCAATTTTTGTGAGTGGGGAAAGGTGTGGGTCCAGTTTCAGTCTTTTACATGTAGACATCCAGTTCTCCCAACACCATTTATTGAATAGGGAGTCTTTCCCCCAAGGTATGTTCTTGTTTGGTTTATCAAAGATTAGGTGGTTGTAAGATGTTAGTTTCATTTCTTGGTTTTCCATTCGATTCCAAGTGTCTATGTCTCTGTTTTTGTGCCAGTACCATGCTGTCTTGAGCACTATGGCTTTGTAGTACAGACTAAAATCTGGTATGCTGATGCCCCCAGCTTTATTTTTATTACAGAGAACTGCCTTAGCTATACGGGGTTTTTTCCAGTTCCATACAAAACGCAGAATCATTTTTTCCAAATCTTGAAAGTATGATGTTGGTATTTTGATAGGAATGGCATTGAATAGGTAGATTGCTTTGGGAAGTATGGACATTTTAACAATGTTGATTCTTCCCATCCATGAGCATGGTATGTTCTTCCATTTGTTAATATCCTCTGCTATTTCCTTTCTGAGGATTTCATAGTTTTCTTTATACAGGTCCTTCACCTCCTTCGTTAGGTATATTCCTAGGTATTTGATTTTCTTTGAGACTATGGTGAAGGGAGTTGTGTCCTTAATTAGCTTCTCATCTTGACTGTTGTTGGTGTACACAAAGGCTACTGACTTGTGGGCATTGATTTTATATCCTGAAACATTACTGTATTTTTTGATGACTTCTAGGAGTCTTGTGGTTGAGTCTTTGGGGTTCTCTAAGTATAAGATCATGTCGTCAGCAAAGAGGGAGAGTTTGACCTCCTCTGCTCCCATTTGGATTCCCTTTATTTCCTTGTCTTGCCTAATTGTATTGGCTAGAACTTCCAGCACTATGTTGAATAGTAAAGGTGACAGAGGACAACCTTGTCTGGTTCCAGTTCTAAGAGGAAAAGCTTTCAGTTTTACTCCATTCAGTAAAATATTGGCTGTGGGTTTGTCATAGATAGCTTCAATCAGTTTTAGAAATGTGCCACCTATGCCTATACTCTTCAGAGTTCTAATTAGAAAAGGATGCTGGATTTTATCAAATGCTTTTTCTGCATCTATTGAGAGGATCATGTGATCTTTATTTTTGCCTCTGTTAATATGGTGGATAACGTTTATAGACTTGCGTATGTTAAACCAGCCTTGCATCCCTGGGATGAAGCCTACTTGTTCATGATGAATGACTTTTTTGATGATAAGCTGTAATCTATTGGCTAGGATTTTGTTGAGAATTTTTGCGTCTATGTTCATGAGTGAGATTGGTCTGAAATTCTCCTTTTTGTTTGGGTCTTTTCCTGGTTTTGGTATCAGGGTGATGTTTGCTTCATAGAATGTGTTGGGGAAGATTCCTTCTTCCTCAATTTTTTGGAATAATTTCTGCAGTACAGGAATAAGCTCTTCCTTGAAGGTTTGATAGAATTCTGGAGTGAAGCCATCTGGACCAGGGCATTTTTTGGTTGGAAGCTTTTTTATTGTTTCTTTGATCTCAGTGCTTGAAATTGGTCTGTTCAGGAGCTCTATTTCTTCCTGGCTGAGTCTAGGGAGAGGGTGTGATTCCAAATATTGATCCATTTCTTTCACATTGTCAAATTTCTGGGCATAGAGTTTCTGGTAGTATTCAGAGATGATCTCTTGTATCTCTGTGGGATCAGTTGTTATTTCCCCTTTATCATTTCTGATTGAGGTTACTAGAGATTTTACTTTTCTATTCCTCGTTAGTCTGGCCAATGGTTTATCTATTTTATTTATTTTTTCAAAAAACCAACTCCTTGTTTCATTAATTTTCTGAATGATTCTTTTGTTTTCAATTTCATTGATCTCTGATTTGATTTTGGATATTTCTTTTCTTCTACTGAGTTTAGGCTTAGATTGTTCTTCTTTTTCCAATTCCATAAGATCTCTTGTGAGATTGTTGATGTGCTCTCTTTCAGTTTTTCGAATGTAGGCATCTAAAGCGATGAATTTTCCTCTCAAAACTGCTTTTGCAGTATCCCACAGGTTTTGGTAGCTTGTGTCTTCATTGTTGTTATGCTCAAGGAAGTTAATGATTTCCTGTTTTATTTCTTCCTGCACCCATCTGTTATTCAACAGAAGATTGTTTAGTTTCCATGCCTTTGGGTGGGGTCGAGCATTTTTGTTAGAGTTGAGTTCCACCTTTAGTGCCTTATGGTCTGAGAAGATACAAGGTAAAATTTCAATTCTTTTGATTCTGTTGATATTTGTTTTGTGTCCCAGGATATGATCAATTTTGGAGAATGTTCCATGGGGTGATGAGAAGAATGTATATTCTTTATCTTTGGGGTGGAGTGTTCTATATGCGTCTATCAAGCACAGTTGTTCTAGAGTCTCATTTAAGTCTCTTATATCCTTGTTTAATTTCTGTTTAGAGGATCTGTCCAGCTCTGTAAGAGGAGTGTTAAAGTCCCCTGTTATGATGGTATTATCAGGTATCATATTGCTCAGACTGAGTAAGGTCTGCTTCAAGAATCTGGGAGCATTTAAATTGGGTGCATAAATATTTAGAATTGAAATGTCTTCTTGTTGTATTTTTCCCTTGACCAATATAAAGTGACCATCTTTGTCTTTTTTGACTTTAGTTGCTTTAAATCCACATGTGTCTGAAAATAAGATTGCAACTCCTCTTTTCTTCTGAATTCCATTTGCCTGAAAAATTGTCTTCCAACCCTTGACTCGGAGCTTTAATTTGTCTTTTGAAGCCAGGTGTGTTTCTTGCAGACAGCAAATGGATGGCTTGTGTTTTTTAATCCAGTCAGCCAATCTATGTCTCTTCAGTGGGGAATTCAAGCCATTAACATTTATTGAGATAATTGACAAGTGTGGTAGTATTCTATTCGTCTTATTTTGTGAGAGTCCATTGCTTAGTTTTATCTTTTGCATCAGTGTGGAGGTTAGGTTCTGTCCTTTAATTTCTGAGTTCTTACTTTGCTGCTGATCCATTGTGGTGGTCAGTGTGCAGAACAGGTTGAAGTATTTCCTGTAGAGCTGGTCTTGTTGTGGCGAATTTCCTCAATGTTTGTATATCCGTAAATGATTTGATTTCTCCATCAATTTTGAAGCTTAGCTTAGCAGGGTACAGAATTCTGGGCTGAAAATTGTTCTGTTTAAGTAGATTAAAGGTAGATGACCATTGTCTTCTTGCTTGGAAAGTTTCATTAGAGAAGTCTGCGGTCAATCTGATGGATTTGCCCCTGTAGGTCAACTGGCGCTTACTCCTGGCAGCTTGCAGAATCTTTTCTTTTGTCTTGACTTTGGAGAGGTTCATCACAATGTGTCTTGGAGAAGCTCGGTTAGAGTTGAGGCGACCTGGGGTCCGATATCCCTCTGAAAGCAGTGTGTCAGAATCTTTGGTGATATTTGGGAAATTTTCTTTTATAATATTCTCTAGTATGGCTTCCATTCCTCTGGGGCATTCTTCTTCCCCTTCTGGAATTCCTATAACTCGTATGTTGGAACGCTTCATAAAGTCCCATAATTCTGACAGTGAACGTTCTGCTTTCTCTCTCTTCTTTTCTGCCTCTTTTACTATCTGAGTTATCTCAAAAACTTTGTCTTCTACCTCTGAAATTCTTTCTTCTGCATGGTCTAACCTGTTGCTGATACTTTCCATTGCATCTTTAAGTTCCCTGATTGACTGTTTCATTTCCTTCAGCTCTGCTATATCCTTTTTATATTCTTCATATCGTTCATCTCTTATTTGATTCTGTTTTTGAATTTCCTTTTGGTTATTTTCCACTTTATTAACAGTTTCCTTCATTGTTTCCATCATTTCCTTCATTGTTTTCAACATGTGTATTCTAAATTCCCTTTCTGTCATTCCTAACATTTCTGTATAGGTGGAATCCTCTGCAGTAGCTACCTCATGGTCCCTTGGCGGGGTAGTTCTGGACTGGTTCTTCATGTTGCCTGGAGTTTTCTGCTGATTCTTCCTCATGGGTGATTTCTTTTATCTGTTTACTTGCCCTAATTTTCCTTTCAATTCCTCTTGCTCTTTAAGTTCTTGTGCCTGTGGACTAAGGGTTACAGGACCAGAAGGGTGAGAAGGTTTAAGAGCAAAAAAGCGATGAAAGAAATGAGGACTGAGTGATAAGAAAAAAAAAAATGAAAAAAAAGAAAAATAGAGAAAGGAGAGTGGTTGGGTGAAAGGAATATTGACAAAAAGAAGAGAGGCACAGAAAGAGGGAGACAGAGCAATATAGGTGTACAGTAGGGTACTTTGATACAACCTTAAAAAAAAAAAACACCTTCTGGGGGTGCCAAGTGGGGTGGTTCCCTTGAGGTCAGCAGCTCTTTGCTAACCTGATCAGACACAGTACCCCACCTCCACCAAGTAGAGAGGAAAGACAAAAATGCTATAAATCAAACCAAAACAAGCAAACAGAAAACTTTACGGGATAAAATTGGCTGGAAAAACCAAATAATAGTGGTAGAAACACTAACAAAAATGAAGTTCAGATTATTGAAATAGGCAGCAATGGGAAATTATAATTAAACTAGAAAAATTGAGAAAGAAAAAGGATCTGTATGGAAAAGGTTGAACTTAAAAAACAAAACAACAATCTAGAACGTCAAAATAAACAAAAAAAACAACCAAACCAAAAAAAAAAACCAAACAAAGAAACAAAAAAAAACACACACGCAACCAAAAACAAAGCAGTATGTATATGGAATTGAATATTGTCTGGGCAACACGTGGTCTTCTGGGGTATGAGATGTTAATCACAGTTCTGATACGACTGGAGGCTGCTAGTTTCTCGAACCCCAGCAGGTAGACACCCTAAATCTCTCTTCAGCCCACTTAAAAGGCACTTTGAACTTGTTCACTTACTGAGCAGAAGCTTTCTCAGGGAAGTGCTTGTTGCTGGAATCACTGCTGAAGTGGCTATCCACTTACCCTGTGTGTCAAAACTGGTCTCCCTCTGCCCCCGAGGGTTAGGGCTGCAAGGCGGCTCAGACCCCGCCCTTAGGCTACTTGGTCGCTGGGTTACCAGCTCCCACCCAATTCCAGCTCTGCGACCCTGAGGGCGGAGCTTGCCAGGGCAGATCGCTCACAATGTCTGCCTGTGACCCACAGCCAAACTCTATTAGCTCCGTCTGGCTCAGCGGCTCAGACTGGGGCCCTAGACAAAGGCCAGAGTTCTCCGCACTCCCGCTCAGGCTCTCCCCAAGGCAGTTCAGCTGAGTGCCAAGTCCAAAGACACCAAAACAGTTCACAGGTAAGGCCTTTCTGGTTTGCAGTCTCGCTGCTACTGAACTTACAGTTGCGGGCGGGTTTAGGCGGATTGAACACACGCGACCACTTGCCGGTTTTCCACTGTTTTAGTCCTCCTCTTGGGGTCCAGAAGTCTCTCGCTGACTCCCTGTATCCTCTCAGGGGTGATGATAGGCAGATCCCACCAGCCAGAGATGCCTGGAGTCCTATATCCCCAGACTCACGGTGCCCAGATGCAAGGAAGCTGTTACTCGGCTGCCATCTTGCTCCACCCTCCCAATTCCGTCTTTTATTTTTAATTAGAAAGAAAAGGGATAAAATTAAGGATGAATTAATACATATGTAACCAAACGTTTTTAGCCTTTCTTATGGAAGTAAATACTTGTGAAATGCAGCCTCACCTTCTAATCAAAATTCACTGAGAAGCAAAGACAATGTTAAAAATACTTGGTTGCCCTTGAGCAAATAATGATGTAGCAGGAGGCCAAAGCAACTCAGGCTTCAGGCTCTCACGACTTCTGAACTAGTGGATTTCCCCCAGCAATCACATCATTTTTAATTTTAAATCCCATAAAATAAAATTATAGAAAGCTGAACTTCTCAACAGTTGTCCAAAGTAAATGTGATTTTCTAAATATACACTTTAATTATCCTTTATTCAATATCTTAATATTCCTTCCCCTATAATTTGAGTCAAAGCTTTATCTGTATCAATAAGATTCCTTCTAAGAATTTTTAAAAGAAATCATTTTATTCTATACTATTGCTCGAACTCTGTCCAAGCATTATTCTTTCTAATTTCTTTCTTTTCTTTATTTTTAAGAATTATTCTTTAAATCAGTTTTCTGTATAATATTGATATTGCATAGGGCTGGGCATGGTGGCTCATGGCTATAAACCCTACCACTTTGGGAGGCTGAGACAGGTGGATCACCTGAGGTCAGGAGTTCAAATTCGAGACCAGCCTGAGCACAAGTGAGACCCCATCTCTACACGTGTGTGTGTGTGTAGATATATATATGTATATATATATGCATACACAGATAGATACTGGATAATACAGAAATATAAAAGTAAGTCAAGCTAAATGGCAGAAGAATCATTCTTTGCTTAAAATGACAAATGCTAGTATTTAAATTTTTAGCCATCTGACTAAAATACAATTTTTCTATACAGAGTCAGTAAGGAAGACCATGCATTTCCAAGTGAAAAGAGAAACATTGAGATGGTTATAAGGGTTTTTAGAAGAGAATATACCATTGATTTCGCTTTCTTGGAAACCTATTAAATTTTAGCTTCAGCAAAGTAATCAATCAAATAGATATATCTAAGATTTGAGTCATGGCACTTTCAGCAACTATTTTTCTGATTAGTAACTGAAATATACATTTCAAAACAACATTTGCTTTGTGAGAGTTATAGAACTCTACCTTTGAGCTTTATCAACAAAAGGAAGAACGTTTCTAGTACAATCTTTCTGATTTGTGTTCATCTTTTCAAATCTTCTATGGAGAATATTTTCTCTGTTGGAATTGAGGTCTAGGAAGGGGGAAAAAGTTATTTATGGTGAAAAATGTCTGTTTTATTTTTAAACTGATTCAGGACATTGGGAGGATATGACTCTTATCATTGCAAAAAATTGACCTGATAACATAGAAATTTTGAATGATCAAATTAACAGAATTTTAAGTTTGGCCCAAGGTGATTGAGTTCGGATCCCTATGATTACTAGTTTATAGTGTTTGCACTTTCAGATCCCCACAGGCGTCCCACTTTCAAGGCCTGGATGGTCCATGGTGTCAGGGCCCGACACAGTGTCTCTGTCCCCGGCCCAGAGCCTCGTGGGAGCTGGGACGCTCGGTCTCCGGCCCGGCCACTCAACTGTCTGGACGTGGGCCACTCTACATTGTCGCTCTAGGTCTGTCTTGTTCAGGTCTTGGGTTCCCCAGCACCTTAGAAGTCACAGTCAATGTTTGTGGGAGCAGCATCTCAGCAGCAGTCTTAGGAGGAGAGCACCGATCAGAAAAGAAATCATTTTATTCTATACTATTGCTCCAACTCTGTCCTGGCATTATTCTTTTTAATTTCTTTTTTTTTTTTTTTCTCAACAGTTATTCTTTAAATCAGTTTTCTGTATAATAAACAGGCGAGACAAGACGGCTCAGGCGTCCTCCCAACAAGAAGCAGAGCCAAAGCAGGATCCCGGCAAACTTCTCCGAGGTAATCCCGCGGCCGTCCACCACCGGCGTGAAGACTGCTCACCAGGGATGTACCTACTTCCGTGCTCTCCTGCATCTCACTAACGACAGCCAGCGATGTTAAATGATGTTAAATCCCTTCCCCAATCTCTTATCCCCAAAGTATTTCTCACAGGTGCTTCCCCCACCATGCAGTGCTTTTTCAGGAGTGTTCAGATTCACTTCTCCATCAACTCAATATCCTTCCCTGAGCATCAACTTTTAGGAGGTGGGAAAGCTTTTGTTTTGATTTTCCGAGAAGGAAGACACTGATAATCTCTTTTATCATTAAAGAGACTATGCAAATGCAATGATATGACTGAGGACCCTTGGGGTGGTCTTTCTTCTAAGGGAGGCACCTCCTGGTGATGTCGAGGTGTCCACATAGGTGGTGCCTCTGGGGCCATCTAGGGTTGGACAGCATCCCCTCAGTGATTCCAAGATGTTCCACAGCTCACTGAAGAAGAAGCATTTGCTCTCTGATAAAACTTCCATCAATGTTAATATTGGACTTCAGACGAGAATTTCCATTGTAAATACAATTTCTCAGCTCAAAAAAAAAAAAAAAATTAAAGATCAGTAATCTAGGACAACTCATTCTTTTTTTTTTTTTGGCCGGGGCTGGGTTTGAACCCACCACCTCCAGGTCCCGTGCCCTACTCCTTTGAGCCACAGGCTCTGCCTTACAACTCATTCATTTTAGAAATAAGGAAACTGAGATCAAAGAGAAAGAGGTGATTTACCCCGTATCATGTAGTACAGCAGAAATAGTATTGGACTATATATTTCAAGGGTGTGGAAGAGTGGCAACCAGTCAGGAGTTTAGAGAGGCTTCCTGAAAAAAAGTGGATGGAATTAGACCTTGGTGGGAAAGGAGAGAAGGTTCACGTTGAGGCGGAGTGGCTGGAAGCAGCAAAGACTGGGAGAGCAGGATGGAGCGAATGGAACGATAAGCAGTTTGATGATGCTACGATGTATGAGAACTTTTGTTGTTATAAAAAAAAAAGTTAAGGCTATCTATTTATGAATTGTGCTTAATTAAGACAATACTTAGGTGATCATATGACCTGGCGATCCACAAATTCTGAGCCCAATGATTTTCAAATATGTATTAATCTTGTTATTTATTCAACAATACTTATTGTCATCCTCATATGTGGCAGGCATCATGGTAGGTGGCCAGATGTACTGCTCTAGTCTACATCCTCGAGGATCTTGCACTGTAATAGGGGATTTAACCAAGTAAATAGGCATTGATTAGACCAGACCATGACAAAGTTCTAGAATAGGGGAACTATGGAGTGCAACAAAGACATAAAAAGTTTTCTTATACAATATGGGAAGGGCTCAGAGTAGATGTCCTTGAAAAAGAGAATTTTAAACTGAGACCTGCAAGTGAATGGGGGAGGAGGGATGGCAGGTTCTGAAAGGGAGCAGGAGAGTTGAACATCCAGACGAAGTAGGGAAAACGGAAATTCAATACGGTAGACTTACAAAAGTGACAGTAGAACTGTGTGGCTTGGAATAGAGTTAAAAGTAGAAGGTAGAAGTGGGGAGAAACATGTCAGAGAGGCAGTGCAGGGAATGTGGACTTAAGAGAGAGTGACTTTCTTTTCTTTTTTCTTCTTTTTCTTTTTCTTTCTATTTTTTTTTTTTTTTTTCTGAGAGAAAGTCTCACTATGTTGCCTTTGGTAGAGTGCTATGGCATCACAGCTCACAGCAACCTCCAACTCCTGGGCTCAAGTGATCCTCTTGTCTCAGCCTCCTGAGTAGTTGGGACTACAGGTACCCATAAGGACCTGGCTAGTTATTTTAGAGACAGGGTGTTGCTCTTGCTCAGACTGATCTGGAACTCCTGACCTCAAGCAATCCACCCTTCTCAGCCTCCTAGAATGCTAGGATTACAGGCCTCAGAGTGATTTTCAACCAGAGAGCACCTGCCACCACCAGCCGCCACCAAGAAGTCCCTTACAGAATGCCCTGCAGGAGTGTTGGTGTACATGGAGGTGCAGGAAATGAATTTGAACTGTGATCCATCCTTGGTCTCTGCTTCTCTCTGCCACTCAGATTTCTTTTTTCTTCTCTCTGCATCCCAGCTTCCTTTGCATGTCAACTATACATAATACACCTGCCAACACCTTCTTCATCTGTGAGTTAACAATCAGGAAGGTGAGCAAGAGAAAGAGAGAGAGAAACTGATTTTAATTTCAATATCCCAGGAAGGGACCCAATATAATCGGAAAGGTCCACCCTGCATCTTTCAAATGTGGTCAGAGGGTATGCACCAATTGAAATCATAGCCAGCTTTCATGGACACCTGTCAGTCACACTGCAGAGAAGTGAGTTCACAGACGCGTGGGGCATATCCCAGTGTGAGAAGCGGTTCTGAACAGAAAATGTCGCGGGGGGGTCACTCCATTGGCACACAGGTTGTAATGTCAGAAAGGAAATGTGTATAAAATCACAGGACACAGTGATATACATTTTAACTAATAAGTAACCTGTTTTACTAATTTGCTTCAGTTTCTTGAATACCAATGAAAATGTTGAAGTATTTACAAAAACCCCGAGTTTTGTCTTGTCACCTCTATGACTGTGCTCCTTGCAGTCCTCAGCCACACACTCTTTCTGGCTACCCTATCTCAGTAGTTTATTTTTTCCCCTAGTACTGGCTCTGTCAAGTTGACCAAAGCTTGGCTAAGTAATCCCATTCCTGGAGCTTTTCTATTTTTTTTTTTATTAATGTACATTAATAATGTCAATGTACACACCTGGAACTTTTCTAATTGGGAAAGAAACAGAAAGAGGGTATAGAGCAGTGGTTCTCAACCTTCCTGATGCCACGACCCTTTACTACCCACAGGTTGAGAACCACTGGTAGAGAGAGTAGCTCCACTTTAGAAAGGACATGGGAGCTGTTGGTAGACTGGTTTCCAGTGAAGCAGACACAGAAAAGCAATTTGTACCCATGGAGACAAATAAAGGTGATTCAGAAAGGGAAACCACCAGCTTCAGAGTGGGGTTTTGTGCCTGAAGTCCAGCTGCCTTTCACTCCTTAGAGGGCTTGAGGTTCTCCACCACTTTTTCACTAAGAGTGAGCTGTGATTCAATTACTTCCAATCAAATCTTTCATTGCAAATACTCATTCACTGACCAGATACCTTATTACACATTTATCTACTCAAATTCTCTAATTAAAAAAAAAAAAATTAAAGTATCATCATTGAAAAGACTCGTGGTCAATATTTTAAATTTAGTATTATGTTATTAAGTAGAAAACGTCCAATTTCCTTAGGTAGAAATTTGACAGTTGGTATCCCTGACGATTCACTTTGACAACCCTTTGTGTGTGTGTGTGTGTGTGTGTGTGTGTGTGTGTGTGTGTGATGGTACATCCTCACTCTTCCAGGTGTATGCTTTGGCTTGTGATCATCTTTCAAAAATTTTTAGAGCAGTTTTTGTAAAACAATGGATAAGTCAAAATTCATGCTATTTTTTAATAACAGTTCCATGGGGGAACGAATGTAGCCCAGACAGCTTGAGCTATCAACAAAGCATGTGTGAAGGATGTGGCAAATGCACAGTATGACAATGGTTACAGTAATTCTGTTCTGGTGATTTTAATCTTGAAAATGAGTCACATGGGTGACCTGAGACCAAAGTGTATAATGATAAGCTGAAAGCCGGAAGTGAAAGTGAATCTATCTCAACCTATGCATGAATTAGCATCCAGGTTTGACTTTACTATTCCAACAACACGGGGCCATTTGAAACAAATCAGCAATGTAAAGAAGCTGGAGAGATGGGTTCCTCATGAATTAAACAAACATCCGAAAAGAAATCATCTTGATGCTTGCCTTTCTTTGTTGTCATGACGTAAAGGTGAACCATTTCTACACCATATTGTTTTTTTTTTTTTTCTTTTTTTTTTTATTGTTGGGGATTCATTGAGGGTACAATAAGCCAGTTACACTGATTGCAATTGTTAGGTAAAGTCCCTCTTGCAATCATGTCTTGCCCCCATAAAGTGACTACACCATATTGTTAATGTGATGAAAAATGGGTTCTTTTGGACAATCCCAAGTGTTTGGCATAATGGTTGGATAAAGATGGAATGTCAAAACATGGTCCCAAACTGAATATTGATCAAAAAAAGTTAATGGCGTCTGGTGGTCCAGCACTGGTATTATCCACTCCAGCTTTGTGAAACCTGGTCAGTTGATTACAGCAGACGTCTGCTGCAACCAGATGGATGAAATGATGAAGATGCTGCTGATTAAGCAGCTGAGATTGGTCGACTGGAACAGGATGATTCTCTTACAGGACAACACCTCACACAACACTGCTCAAACTTCAGAAGCTGGACTTAGAGACTCACTGGCATCCGCCGTGTTCACCAGATCTTGCACCAAGTGTCGGTGCCTTCTTCCAGGCTTTGCACCACTTCTTGCAAGGAAAGATATTCAATTCTCAACAAGCTTGGAAAACACCTTTTGCAATTTCATTTCCACTCACTCTTCAGACTTCTTCACTGCTGGCATACACTAGCTCTGGTTAAGGTGGCAAAACTGTGTTAATACTTCAGGTGTGTATTCTGATTTATGGTACTGTTTCTTGTTTGAAATACAATAAAGTAAACATTTGATCTGAAACCAGGCACTTGATGTTTAATTACTTACTAGACTAACTATAGGTAGAACTCTAAACTACGTTAGAATTTTGTCTAAAATGGTTAGCTTTTCTAGATGTTGGGTTTTTAAAAATATTTATAAAGCATTTTTCTTACTTTTAGGCAGCAAACAAGAATATATTGTGTTTGGAACCCATGGAGGTATTACATAGAAGGATTTCCTCTGTAAACCCTATTTAGAAGGGGAATTAAGAAGGAAAAGAATGTCATATCTCTTTCACACTTCTACCCACTAAATTATCAGAGATCAGTTTGAAGCATAGCTCTCATGAAGCAGGTAAGGGAAGCTCTGTCACTTCTGCTCCTTTTTTTGATTGGGTTTCCTTGAGGAACACACACAAAATGAGGGACTCTATAACTAGACGTTTAGCTCTAGTGAACAATTTTACCTGACTCTTAACACAAAATATGGAAGGTCGGTAGAGAAAGCTTTCCTCATCTCCAGGCTTGAGGGGAAGAGAAATGATACGAGTATAGCATTTAAGAAAGACTTGGAGATTACACTAAGGACAGAAAAGCGCTGAGAGACGGCCAACCAGTGAGCATATGTTATGCACTGTCTTCATGTGGCACTCTGCTGGGTCCCTGATGATGCAAATCCAGCCACAGAGATGCTGAATTCTGAGCTCATTATAATCTAAAGCTGCGCTTCCAAATCATATGCAGGGATTTGGGGCAACATGCCACAGGCATTTTTATTTCTGACAAGTTCTAAAATACTGTTAAATTCAGGTGCCATTTTGAAAAAGTGATCAGTGTTTTGTATTCTGAGGACACTTTGTTGCTGTTCTGTAATTGCTTATAAAGACATTACTACAATTTTAAATTGTTATTTGGAAATACACATGGAGGATCTCAAAATATGCAATTTTAATTGAAGAATCTACATTTAGGAAGAAATCATACTATCAAACCATTATCGTATACCTAGATCATTACGACTATACTTTCATCAGGCCCTGTTAATATTAAAATACTGAGAAGAGAACTTGGTTTTAATCCTAACTCTTTCTTTTCTTTTTTTTTTTTTGAAACACAGTTTTTTGTTGTTTTTATTGTTGGAGATTCATTGAGGGTATAATAAGCCAGGTTACACTGATTGCATTTGTTAGGTAAAGTCCCTCTTGCAATCATGTCTTGCCCACAGAAGGTGTGACACGCACCAAGGCCCTACCCCCCTCCCTCCTTCCCTCTCTCTGCTTTTCCTTCCCCCCCCATAACCTTAATTGTCATTAATGTCCTCATATCAAAATTGAGCACATAGGATTCACGCTTCTCCATTCTTGTGATGCTTTACTAAGAATAATGTCTTCCACTTCCATCCAGGTTAATACAAAGGATGTAAAGTCTCCATTTTTTTAATAGCTGAATACTATTCCATGGTATACATATACCACAGCTTGTTAATCCATTCCAGCGTTGGTGGGCATTTAGGCTGTTTCCACATTTTGGCGATTGTAAATTGAGCTGCAATAAACAGTCTAGTACAAGTGTCCTTATGATAAGAGGATTTTTTTCCTTCTGGGTAGATGCCCAGTAATGGGATTGCAGGATCAAATGGGAGGTCTAGCTTGAGGGCTTTGAGGTTTCTCCATACTTCCTTCCAGAAAGGTTGTACTAGTTTGCAGTCCCACCAGCAGTGGGGAATGTCTCTATAATCTTCCTGAAACCACATATCCTCTTTTGAAAATGGCTAAGGCATTGTTAAAGAATATGATATTCAAAAAATAGTCCCCAAATTTTCACATGAATGATCCATATCTTTAATATTATTTATTAAAATATCTCTATTGTTCAGAGAACTAATGCAAAAGCAGGAAATCCAGGCACTCTAGTCATAGGTCCAGCATGGGTACTAATAGTCATGAATTATAGCAAAAATAATGGCTCATTATAAGCACATATTGCCACATTTTAATATATTTAATATTATTAATATTAGCTAAAAACATGCACTGCATTTAAAACCATGATGTTTTAAGTAGTCCATGGATTTAATATGATGGAATAAATTGAAAATATGTAAGTGACTTTCCAGGTGATAGATTGTATATCTATAAGTGTTTTATTATCAAATTTCTATAAAAATATGTTGCCATTAAAATAATGAAGATATAAATTTTTAGAAGAAAATTCTTCTGGTAGAATTAACCAAATTGTTGGATTCACTAATTCTCCTTTCCACCAATAAGATGTGGTCTAGTGATGGGCTGCATAGTCAGTGACAGGCTGCTCAAGGGTAGACCCAAACCACATGTACTTTTCATGATAATTTTGCAAAGTAGTTAACATTATATAAAAAGATAGGTGATATGATTATGAAAATAAAAGTTTCACTGACTATTTCACAATGGTTTGATTTTTTAAATGCTATTAAAATAGATGTGAGACAACATAAACATTAAGATAAAGGTTTAAAATTGTTTGTACCTTTGGATTGCTCTGCAAACATTAAATTCTTACTCTGATGAAAGTCACACTGGAAATACAAATGACATGTTATGGCTTTGATGTATGCAGGAAAGAAACGAAGGACCTTCAGTCAGGAAATGGTACTCATACTATTTGCTTCATCTCCAAAGATTGGTGAATGAAAGAACATTTTTATATGTCTTAGATTCCAATATTTAAGGTTTAAAAAATAAGATTTTTAAGGATTCCTCACTTTCATTATTTTTCAAGTATGTAATCAGCTACCAGGTTCTAATTAAGTTAAGAAAGAGAATTTCTATTGTAACTATTTATTCAGATGCCTGCGTATTAATCACCCTATAGCTCCTTTTCTCACTAAATATTATACTTGAATTTCAAATTCCTCCTTCCTTCCCAAATCATCCTTTAATTATCAGAAAACTATAGCTACAGCTTGAACTATAATAACCTGGAATAAAACAGCCTGAAAAAAAATCACCTTAGAAACAACTTAGAAGCAAATCAGCTCTTGATCCTGACTATTGCTCCATTTACTGCTATTTTTATAGAGAATTCCTTTCTTGGTCAAATCTATAGATTTATCCAACTCTGTGGTCCCATGCAAAGCATAGGATTGTAACTTTAGGGCTTTAGAAATTTTAAAATAGTCTTCTCCAAATTGAACAAAGTGTTGCTATTTCCCAGAATTGTTTATGAGAGAAAATATATATATAAATATATGTGTATGATTATATATATAATATATATAAATAATGTCTAATACCCCAAGGCACTATGCCAGACACTATTTATATATATGATAAGCCCTATATATAAAACTATTTTATATGAATATATATATATATATATGTTAAGGGCTTATCAGTTAAACAAATATTTATTACCTGTTACACACAACCTATACCTGTTATACATAGACAGTAGATATGTGTGTCTGTGTGCATATATATATATATAAAGAGAGCTTTTATATAAGGAAACTTCATATGCCTATTGTCCTAGCCATAGAGAATATTTCTCTTAATGATTTTTATGCCAAGAGATATGAAAACGACTACCTAAGAAAGCAAAGTGAAATCTAACGGTATATCTGAAAAATTTCCCAAAGGTAAAAATTTTTCCTGAATGAATTATGAAAGCAAATGGGTTAGTTTTAAAGAGATGAGTAAGAAACATAAGAAAATCAAAATAACAAGTGAAATTCTCTGGATTTAGGCAAAGATCATTTTAATCTATAGTTAATACTCTGAAAACTCTTTATGGTTTTCTACTAAAATCTGTACATTGAAACAATGCCCGACACATTTTCCTGCTGCGCGCCTTCAACAAGGCAGGCTGCTAATGACAGCATTTGCTCAGGAGCCTTCCCTGCAGGAGATAGAAAGCCTTTGGGGTGTAGAATTTTCTGTAACAGTAGAGCTGCCATAGCTAATCTGTCAGGGTGAGTCAGACAGGCATTCTACCCCCTGAGGATGACAAGAAAACAAATAAAAATCAAAGAAAATGCAAACATTTTCATCAAAGGCATTGGGCAAATTAGTAAGTGCCCTAAGAAATCAAAGCCAGGGAAGATAGGAATAGTGCTTCATGCACTAAAATCTTTTGATTCCAATATTCCAAAAAGATAAATGAAACCATCTATTATGTCTTCTGATAATCAACTGCACAACTATATGAGCTTGAAAGTTGGCCAGCATTACAATGATTTTGCACACTGCTCATACTCATTTTTAATTTTTTTCTGTCAGTATTTGTCAAGTGTCTAATACCCCAAGGCACTATGCCAGACACTATGGGATGCAGTGGTTACCAGAAATCACCAAAGACTCAGCCTTGAGGAGCCCACAGCTTACTGAGGATGTAGAAACAGCCATAGTAATTGAGCGTACACACAAGCAAATGTGAGATGCAGTGGAGACAAATCTGATGAAGGAGAGCTATGCGATGCTTAGAATCTACGATCAGAATATTTTATCTAATCTAGAAAGTCAAACAGGACTTCTATAAAGAAGTTCTGAAGGATTTATAGATGTTAACTACTTAGCAGGGAGAAGGAATATCATTCCCAGAAGAGGAAGCATCGTGTCCTAAGGCATAGGGTGTGACTGGGTGACAGGCTGAAAGGACATCCTTATGGCTGACACAGAGAGAGACAAGGTACTAGCATTAGTGAGGCTAAAAAGAGATGCGAGGGTCAGATCTGAAGGGCCTCAGAAGCATCCTAAAGAACTCTCACTTTCCTGGGAGATATAGGAAGCCAATGAAGTATTTAAAAGGTGTGTTACTGCATGTGTGTGTACACTGGCGGCGGTGTCATGCTGTTTGAGAGGCATGACACGATCAGATTCACTTTTATACTTTATTTAATTATCTCATAATTTTACCAACAGCTGTCCTTGTTAACAGTGCCTGCATATGGCAAGAGTTATGGGGGTTGAATATAAAGTGGTTTTACATCTAGATTGTGGAATGCACAAATAAGTGTAGATAAAAACACAATCATAAGTTTTACATGTTTTTATATGTAACATAATGCAACAGAACAGCTTTTTTAAATGTACCATTAATATTCAGAAATAGAACTTGCTGTTCTTAACATGAAAAGAATCAAAAAAAGTCTCATTTGCATTAAAACCAATTAAACATTTGAATAATCACCTTTAAGCATACACATTACACTGTTGTTTCTGAGCAGTATGCTGAATAAAATATTCTATAACCACCAGTATTGGCTACATGCAAAGGTGAATAGTGTCTTTTTTTTTTTTTTCAGGAACATAACATACAGTAAAGGTGCAAGGCTCTAGAAATACAGAAATTCAGAATATATTCTGAGTATAATACAATGAATAATGCACTGAGTAATAATGTGCAGAATATTGATAATAAAAATAACTTGCTATTAGGAGTGATTTTAGTAATAAAGAGAACCCAGATCACAAACTATAATCTTCTCAAGTCAATCTAGTGATATTGTAATATAGTATATTGTATATAAATCTATATACCTATAGATTTATGGGGAAAAAATATACAGGTCATGGAATTCCAGTTTTTAATCGATTGAGTGCCTGTTAAGTTCTAGATGTTTTCTACATTTCCATATTATCTTTGTGATCAAGTCGTTTGCAAGATGAATCCTCCCAGAGCTTGACGCCCAGGCCTGCTGAAGCCTGATCATGAGTAGAAGAACCCGCTTCATCTCACCTCGGGGTAAACACTTGGGAAGGTGCTAATTTTGTTTTGCACTAGTTATTTGCACCTACTGGGGAGGGAGGCATATAGCCAGAGTCTCCAGAACAGCCTGGCTGGTACCAGGAGGATATATTTAAAACAAACAAAACAAAAACCTTGAAAAATAGCCAAGGAAACTTCTCCTACCTAGCAGTGTCCTTATTGTATTTAGGTGATATCGTTCCCAGCTGCATGATTCCACTGGAATGCTGGAGGCATTTGAGCAGGAAAACCTGTCTCTGAACTCTTACCATTTTATCTCCTGCTTCATATATCTGCTCTCTCTGTTTTTCCTGCCAATGCAAATTCCCTAACCCTTGCCATTAAAACCTTATATCTTTCTGTTGATTGTATTCCCATCCCATTGTGACAGCAGAGAAAGTATTACACTCGGTTGAGAAATGAAGAACGCAAAGCTCTAAGCATTACAGTCACTCATACAAATTAACAGGCAATCATGTGCAGGTTCTGATAAACACAACTGTGCCCTTTGCAGATGTAACCATTAGGAAAGGGCAGGGAGGCTGTCAACACAGTTGTAGGGGAAAGAAAAAAATCAGTTCCACAAATACGTAACTGTGACACTGTGAGAGAATTTAGGTTGTTTCTTCTTTTATTCACTCATGTGAAGCTCGCATCATGCAAAGATACATGCATATATAGTTACTTTAATTTTTTAAATTAGTTTTGATTTTAATTAGTTCATCAATTAATGTTTAAAGATTAGTCTGGTTATTTGGAGCATATATTATGAGAGATGTTTCTGTGAGGACATTTTGAATGAGATTGGCATTTAAATCAGTACCCTTTGATTAAAGTAGACTGGTATCTTTAACATGGGTGAGCACCGTCCTATGAGCTGAAGACTGAATGGAGCAAAAGACTGACCTTCCTCAGGCACGAAGGGATTCTGCCAGCAGACTGCCAAACACACCCAGCCTATCTGTCCTGTTGATGTAGCCTTCAGCTGCAACAGCAACTCCTCCCTTAGTCTCCAGACTGTTGGCCCACTCTACAGATTTTGAACTTGCCAACTCCATAATTTCATGAGCCAATTCATTAGAATAAATCTCTGTTTATCTTTTTCTCTCTCTTTCTCTACACATCCAAACATACCCAGCCCATTGGTTCTGTTTCTCTTAAGATCCCTGAACAATACAGTCAAAACTAGCATAACACTTTTAGGTTATACGTACTTCAGTGCCTACAGTCTTGAATGGTGTACAAATTATTAATGTTGGGCAGAAAGAGCCTGGGGTTGGAAAGTCACAGGGTGATGCCCAAGATTTCTCCATTCATTCACTCACTCATAATACTTCCTGAGCATGTGTGATAACCCCAGTCACTAGTCCAGGAGCTGAAAGTACAGTGGATAACAGCGTTAACAAGCTCTTTCCTCTGATGCTCCTTCAATATTAGTGGAATAGATGGACAAGATACAAGTAAAGGAACAGAATACTTTCAGGAACAACTATGATCAAGAAAAAAAATCAAACAGGCAGATATGATACAGCATTCTTTAGATTAACAGATCTGAGGAGGTGACTTCTGAGTGGAAAGACAAAGGGAAATAAAGAAATTTGCCATGCCAAAATCCGGAAGCATTTGGCCTCTCTGAACCATGGTTTCTCATTTGCAAATTAAAAGTGATGATATAGCCTTCAATGGTTGTTATTAGTATGAGATAATGTTCATAAGGACAAAAGTGCAATTATGGCACATCGTAGACACTTAAGAAATGGTAGTTGATAAAGGGAAAGAGGGAAAATCTCACCTAGGGGGGAAAGCATAGAGAAATGGTTTACAGGGACAGTTGAACTAAATTTTGAAGGAAGAACTAGAAGAACTGGAAATTATCAGATGGCAAAGGAAGACAGTATTGAAAGTAACCTCAGCATCACCCACGTGTAACATGCACAGTCACACACAGGCATGTGCAGCGACGCATCACACATATCCTGACTTTACTGTGGTTTGACTTTTGTCTTTAAAGAGACATAGATACTGTGAAAATTACTCTATGCTGAAATCGGAACAGAAGCACAAAACTGTACTGAAGTCTATGCCAAACCTTCAAAAAAAAAAAAGGTCCATTTTATATATTACTCTCAATGAAAGAGGAAGAAAGGAAAAGTGAAAGAAAAAGAAGAAATGGAATATGAAAGGCAGAGGAAGAACCAGGAAGCACACAGACAAGGATGGCAAGGGAAAATAAATGAATGAAGAGACATCCAGGCTGGGAAGACCAGTGAGGGCGTAGGGAGGGGGTGGGGTTGCACTGGGAGAGACTTGAAAAAGGGGGAGGCTGATAGGGAGGAAGCAGCAAAAGACATATCCCTGGACTTGGAAATCAATGGGCCAGTTGTCAGGAGCAGAGCAGACTGTGAGCAAAGGTGCAGTATGTTAACCTTGACAAGATGCTGGGAACAAAATTAATAGTAAAATATTTGTTAGCTTCTGAGAACATTATGCTTGACATGCTGACTTAAGTAATTGTGTTCTTCATTTGATATGGAATTAAAACAAAACATATTTCCATGGGACAGAAACATGTCTTACATAACAATTTTTTCCTTTTAACTCAAGGAACTTGGAAGCAATTTTGCCCAGAGAAATAATGGAAGGGAATTATTACTGGTCCGTCACTCAAGTTACATTCCCCTCCCTCTCTTATCTCCTACTTCCTGTTTCAACGTTCTGCTTTCTCTGGCCATGTGTGTGCATCTCTCTCTACCTATATGGCCATAGATATAAATATATGCCTTTATTTTTCTTACTTTCCCTGAAAATATGCATATCCCCTCAATTATTTTGTGAATATTAGAGATCTATTAAAAGATGTCATCATTTTAACATGATAACTTATATTTGTAGATTATATTTTTATTTATACCTAAGAACAAATTTTATTATGAAATATGTGATTTATTCTATCACAATTCAGTATTGACTTGGTTTTATGTTTAACCCATTGCTGAAATTAAAAAACATCACTGACTTGTTCAAAGTAATAGCATAATGCTTCTACTTTGGCATTAATGACAGTGATTATGATAAGAATGACCTCAAATCCTCTGTAAGGTGTAGCACATAAAACTAATCCTACCTCGTTTTCCCGAAAATAAGACAGTGTCTTATTTTAAGGTGTGCTCCCAAAGATGCGCTAGGTCTTATTTTCAGGGGACGTCTCATCTTTCCTGTAAGTAGGTCTTATTTTCGGGAAAATAGGGTAATAGGACAGGATTAAAGACAACAATTCTTTAAAATATATAACCATGTTATTAAGACAGCACTATGTAGATAGTCTTAGGGCCTTAGGGCTGAGGAGTATGTAATGCTCACTGTCATTGTTTACTGAAAGAAATAAATATTTCCATGCTATTGATATGCTTTTGGTAAAGAAGCGAGGTTCAAGACAATCACAGGCAAATTAAAGAAGAATTCTAACAATCAAGGTTCCAAAATTAAATAGCCAAAACCATTCTTTAAAAGGAGAAGAGGTAGTTCAATTTTCACCTTTCTAAAGATCACGAACTTTTATTTTGCACTTCAGCACTCTCAAAAGACATATGAAGGGATCCAGATTCCAAAGCCAAAGTCCACCATATCTTCAGAGTTGTGTATTCCATTTCTTAGAACCTTGCCCAGGAGTAAAGTCTGTCCTAACTCAGCAACCTTAATTACCGACCCAGGAAAGCTTGCCAGAAAATGCTCACCTGGCTGGAATAGGAGTAGTTTGGCCAGCAGCACTCTTGAAGTTGTAGGCTAAGCAGTACATTTGAATGAGTTTACTCAGTTGAAAGTCATCCTTTTATAGTTCTGAGTAGACACTGTAACTTTAGTATTGTTCCAAAACTATTAGGAACCTCTGAAAACTTCCACAGAACAGAGAAAGTACCATCCTGCCCCCAGCCATGCTGGATATAATTATGTTTCTCCTGGTCTCCATACCACATTGCCAAGATGCTGCTGGAATGTGTAGGTGTTTTCTCTGACTGGGCTGGCTTCTCACACCTAATTGTCTTCTGGAAGATTAGTCCAGAATACTGTGGGGAAGAGCTCCCCCGCCTGCTGCGCAGAGGTAATGCTACCAGATGCTCTGGCCAGGGTGGATTCATTAACTGCCTCCAGAAGTCAACTGTTTAATTCCATCACATGAAATTCGCACTTTAGTTTGGCTAAATCTTTTCTATATTTGCAGTTCTTGATTTGTAAGTCCAAGTTTGATGTGTAAACAAATGCATAATTAAAATTCTAGATTGCATGCATAAACAAAATGTGTAATTTGCACATGGACTACAAATTTTCCTCAGAAAAAACATTTATTTCATCTGCACTTTTAGAACAAATATAAATCTGTTCAGTTTTGACTTATATGCACTTCCAATGTAAGACTGTTACAGAGGAAATTGTGTCTGTTAATCAACTTGCAAATGACATGTTTATATATGACTTACGATGAATTTTGACAGATGTATGAATGTCAAATATTAAAATTTAAAGCTTTAGCCTTGCAATGAAAAGGATTAAAAACCATAGAAAGATCTGCCTTATCTATAGAAATATTGGTGAAGACTTTTAATTAATGCCAGATTACTGCTTTTCACTTGTTGAAAGATGAAAGATGAAGCAGCAATACTCCAAATGCTGGAAGGAAACACTTTGCGTGCAAAACCTGACTTGTCACCTCCGTTCACAGCAGAGTGTCATTCATTCCAGTAAAGAGAGTTTTTAGACATATTTTCAGAATTAAAATGAGTATATTTAAGAGATCATTCTGAGATGGAATTATTTTTCTCTGTTTATAAATATTTAAAAAGGTACTATGGTTTCTGAATCTCAAACGCCAAAGTTTTTTTTCACTTTTTAAGGAACTTTATAAAGTTCTGAATAAAAGATAGAAGTTGTTATGGAAAAGTATGATAAAAGAAAAATACAAAACTAATTAATTTTCGGTAATGTTGTTCATTATGTTTTATTTAATTCTCATCATTCCTTTGGAATATCCCCTAATTAAAAAGAATTTGCATTGACTGAGTGTTCCACAAATGTTAGCTACTATTCTGCACCATGTGTGGTGCTAATTGTGTTACATTCATTATCCCCTTTAAGCCTCAGGATTCCAAGGAAATTTAAGCAAACCAAGGTCAAGGGAATTAAATAATCTGACCAAGTTCACACTGCCAAGAAGTAGTGAAGCTGTGACTTCAGCCAAGGTCTGGCTCTAGACCTGTGCGTTGTATATATTTTCTCCCACAATCCTTTTCTGTTTCTTGAGTATCTACTGGTCAATGAATTTGGCAGGGAACTAAATGGAATTACAGTTAACATATCCAGGATAGCACCTACAACATTAGAAAAGAATCCCTAATTGGCTGTTTTTTTATTATTATTATTATTATTATTATTATTATTTTAAACAGGGTCTTGCTCTGCTGGCTGGGCTGGTGTGCAGTGGCATGATCATAGCTCTCTGCAGCCTGGAACTCCTGAGCTCAAGTGACTCTCCTACCTCCCAAGTAGCTAGAACTATAGGCATGAGTGACCGCGCCCTGTGAGAAACACTAGCTTTTGATGTGAGAGACAACAGAAAGTCAAAAGAGGAGAACTAGAACAAAGCCACGTGGATTTGGTCAGATCTGGGCGGAGACTGACTTAACAAGCGACAGGGCTTCAGTGAGATAGCACAGTGTGGAGAGTGACTTGGACCTAAGAAAATGCAGAACGTACATTTTAAAATCCAGTTGTAAAGTGGAGAAGGAGAATTAGACAGTCATTGGCAAGGGGACATGGAAAGGAAAAGAGAAGAGAGAAAACGAGGTAAAGGGGGAGAAACTCAAATACATTTAGAACGGGATGATCATTTTTATGAGTCACTCCATTTAATTTTCATATGAACTGCTACAAATACCTAACAACACAGAATATTTTTTCTTCATTTTTATAGACCAAAGTACTAAACATCATTTTAGAGGACTCACAGCTGACAGAATTTGAGGAGCCAAGACCTGAATTCACATCTTTTGATTCCAAAGCTGCACTATTGTTGAAGCATAAGGAGGAAAGGAGCGTATAAAGGGAGATGCTTATTATTATTTTGCATAGATATCATTTGCTCTCTAAATCGGAAATATTCTGCATGTCATTTCTAATTTTAACTGTTATACATATTTTTTGAAGAAGTGGGAAAATGTATTCTACAATGTCCTATTGTTTGTTGCATTCACTTTAAGAAGAAATTTTTTGTGCTTTTCCTGTTGTGAATTGGAATTTTTTTTGTGACTGATAATGACCTTTTTCATCTCTGTTTATGCCACTTTATAATGGAAGAATTATGCTTGAAATGGAGTCTATCAGACATTGCTATAGATCCTGTCTGAATCTGTTGGTTTCAAAGGAAGAGGAAAGGAATAAATTTAGGCAGTATATGTACTTGATCAGCTAAGAGATTCAACAGACTGGAGGAAGTGAGGAGGTGGCAGATGTAGACTTTTTCTTTGGAAATACTACTTTATTTTTTGATTGACAGCCAGAAATTATGATAAAAGTTTGTGTGTGTGTGTGTCTGTGTAACCAGGAAAACATTAAATCTGGGCTCACATTCACCAAATTCATTGTAGCTTTGGTACCAGATAAGGTCCTAGGCTTCACGGATGCTGAGCACCAAGGGTTATCTACGTATTTTGATATATTCTCAAAAGTCAAAGTAACAATTGAAAAATGAAGGCAAGTCAGGGAAACATATCTCCTCCTGGTTGCTTCACCAAGATGTCAGAGTATTATGGTGACAGCTGGAGGTAGTCGCTGAAATAATTAAAGAGAGCAAACCAAGTAATGTTTTAGCAAGAAAGGAAAAGCTTATTTTATAGCATTAGATACAAGCCAGGCTCTGCTTGTCCTAGTGACTGTAGGCATCATGGACAGCACAGTGCTTAGATTTTATACACACTCTTTAGGGGCATCAGTTGCTTCTTAGGAGCTTCTGATCAGGCTGTTCCCAGTACAACCCAAGTCAGTATGACCATATCTCTCTGTCCACGTGAGAAAGTCCCTGTGCCTCTATTTTAAGGCCGCCCACCTGCAAGGTCTTATACCTGCAAGGTCTTGATTAGTCCCATTCCATAATAGCCCAGGTCAGTCTGATCCATGCCAGTCCAAAGTAGCCTAACCATATCCACCATATACCCTGCTCATGTCCAGCTAAGTGCCCAACCTAACAGGACTGAATACAGCTCCAATTCCACAGTGCTAAGCCCTGGGAGTAAAGATAAATAAAAAATAAATCCTCTCTTTTAAAAGAGGTTCACAAAGAAACTCATCTGGGTAGAACTTGATGCCTCCTCTGAGGCTTTATTACCATTAGCAAGCTTTTACATAAGTCTTCAGTTCAAATTACCACCACTTCTATTGTCTGAAGAACATTTGAGTAGAAATTTTAATTTATAGTCGCCCTGGCTTTAGTTATAGAAAATAATAATAACAACGAATAGAATTTTAAGACATTGAAAAAATAAACCCAAGGGAAGGATTATGTACCAGATTTGCACAGCTGAGAAGAGAAAGATCTGAATCTGGAGGGAAAAGAAATTCTGTGGAATGTGAAAGTGTGAGTAAAAAAAGTGAAAACCTGAATAAAAGGACTATGTGCCTATTCCAGTTTGCAGAAAGAATGCAGGAATACTGGAGAGGTGATGGCTGGAGGTTTTCTGAAGCTCTCCCAGGACACCAGTATTTAAATTCAGAATGCTCAATAAATCCCAAGCTAAAAAACATCAATTAATTAACACCTGAAATCATTATAATAAGATACAGATGCTCCTACAGGCAAAGAAGATAAGCCGCAGTTTTCACTTTGAATAACGTCAGGGTAGACTCGCAGAGAACGGCCTTCCCCAGTTCGCCGCGTCCAGCTTGGGAATGAGAGGTCCTCCTGACACTTGGTTCTGTAAATCCTGTTTCGCACCCTCCACTCCACTTCATTTTCATTTCCCCCTTAGTAGGAAGATTGCCTCCTGCACACCTGTGATTTCACTCTGGCTCCGGTGAATTTCTGAGACTCCAGAACCTCCAAGGTAGCTGTCTAAAACAGGGTAAACCAAGCATCTCCCCTTCTCAGCGCTGCTCTTCGTGGGTCTTTGGCTTTAGTTCTCAGTCTTTCATGATCATTAATGTCCATTGAATCTTCCTGACTTCGTACAATGCATTTGGTTGACCTCTCAGCACATGATTCATTTTTTCTGTTATAGATAAAAGGTATCGTCATTTCTATGAGCCAAAATTGGGAAACAAAACTATACATGTAGAATGACCTATGCCTCCCCCAGGACACAAAAACACACACAAACACACACCCAATCACATAGTCACACACCCAATCACGCATAGTCACACACATAGGCACACACAAACACACATAGTCCCACACAGGCACATATACAATCACACACACACAGGCACACACGGGCATACATGGTCACACATAAACACACACAGTCACACACAATCACACACAGTCATACACAGGCACACACAAGCACACACACGGGAACACACAGGCACGCATACTTGCACACACTTCCCAGGAGCTAGCTGTTAATATAGGGTGGAAAACCGTTGAGGTGGGACACCAGAAGTAAGGATGCAAAGGGGTTGTACTGGGGACTCCGTAGACATTAGCTGAGGTAGAGAGATGTCAAAGGTATAACCTGCTAAGAGCAACTACTCTACTGATCAGCTTCCGTCTGGGAGATATCAGAATGACGTCGCTTAAGGAGATTTTTCTCTGCCTGCTTTTCCTAAGAGATGGGTTCATACAAGATGATGCCGCTTAGTCTATGCTGACCTCTTCTCCTCCTTACCTCCGTCACCAGCCGACCTCCTGGTAATTCTCATGTACCCAAACCTTCTGCATCTGACTCATGGTTCTCACCTGTCTCAATTCTCATTTTAAAATTCAGGAAAATGAAAAACCTTATCGGCACCCCTCTTCCTGTCTACCCGTCTTTCTGGGCCTCCCCTCTGTCGGCTTCAGTTACAGGCTCGGAAGCTGCATGGTGGACTTCACCGGCACTTGGCATTTCTCCACCTCCGAAATCTCAACTTGAAAATTTGCTCTTTGGGTACAAATTCTCACTCTTCCAGCTGTCTCACTCTGTTTCTGACACTAATCATTAATTCTTCCTTAGTAGTGATCTCAGTTCTCTTGAATCCACTTTTACAAACTCCTTTTGATATTCCTATCTTTTATGACTCAGTCTGGATGCAGGCGTCCTCAAACTACTGCCCGCGGGCCACATGAAGCGGTGTGATTGTATTTGTTCCCGTTTTGTTTTTTTTACTTCAAAATAAGATATGTGCAGTGTGCATAGGAATTTGTTCATAGTTTGTTTTTTTTTTTTAAACTATAGTCCGGCCCTCCAACGGTCTGAAGGACAGTGAACTGGCCCCCCGTTTAAAAAGTTTGCGGACGACTCCTTCTCTTTTATTTCACATCTTACAGTTCTACCTCTGAAATATTTCAGGAACCTGCATTCTTCTCCCATCCCTATTATCACCACCCCAGTTTGGGCCAACATCACCCCTCACATAGATTACCTAATAGTGTCCCCACGGGTCTTCCTGACTGACCCTCCAACCCATTTTACACACTGCAGCTAGAATGATCATAACTCCGATCTGACCATGCTTTCCCCATTTTAAAATAGGTTATTGACTTAGTGTCTCTGGAATAAACTACAAATTCCAAAACATCATGTACACATTCTCCATGATCTGGCGCCAGCTTCTGTCTTAACCCTCTCCTTCTACCTTATTCCATATTTCAAACTGACTGGCTTACTTTGCGTTCGTGGAATTTTCCATGCCCTGTCCCTCCTCTAGACTTTTACACATGCTGGTTAATCCTCTTCTGACATTACTCCTGTAATCATTAGCATTCTTTAAGCATCATCTCTCAAGAAGCCTTCCTTGACTTCTGAGTTCTGAGTCATATCACAGCTTCCCCACCACAGTATTTATCACAATATCTCACAACTGTCCCTCCAACTGTGTGCACCTCTCACTGGACTGAGACACATAGGGGTAGGGATAGTATCCCACAGGCTGGCACAGAACCTAGACCATATTCATGCTCAACTGAATGACTGCGAAAGAAATCTCAACTCAGAGAGTCAAATGTAGAGAAATTAAGTGAAGTAGACATAACCTTAAATCAGGATACTCATTAAGAAATCAGAGGTTTTCTATCAGGTTATATACCTGGGGAATAGGAAACATTATCTGCCCTCCTAGAAGCTTATTGGGTGCAGGCTACTGGAAAAAAAAAATTTATAAAATTATTACACAATTTGCCTTTATATTACATTCAAGAAGCATTTATAATTAGCAATTCTACATCTTTTTGATCCACGCTAAGATTTGCACACACAATCCACACTAGGTGCTATAAATAATCTTCCTGATTTTAAATCCACATAGTTTCTGAAGGATTTCCTTCTATTTTTTTTTTTTTTTTTTTTTTTTTTAGTAGTTTTTAGCCAGGGCTGGTTTTGAACCCACCACCTCCAGCATATGGGGCCCGTGCCCTCCTTCTACTTTTATCTGCCTCAATGTAATCAAAAGTGAGTCTTATATCAAATCTCTTATGATTTGCCTGACGTCCTGTAGGTTTCATTGGTGTTTCTACATTTCCGGCAGATTCTTCATCTTCCGCACAGCACTGGGTTTGTAGAAATACAGTATATGGCACACACTTGTGTCCTTAAAACCTTAAATTTGCTCAGGCCATAAATGTTTGAATTGACAGAGAACATTGATAATTCCCCACGCAAGTCTCCTTCTATAAAAATGGAAGTGTCCGATTATGAAAATTCTCTCTCCATCAGATGCCTGTAAAAGACAGACAAATTGAGGGGAGATAAAAGTTAGTGAGAAGCATATAAGAATAAAAGAGGAAATAGCAAGCTGTTAAACTCTCCAGCTCTCCGGGGCTTTGCTGGCTGCTGTCATTTTGATAATAGAGATCTTACAGACCATTAGACCATCTCCGGCTCTTTCCAGCTGACAAGTCTGAAGTTCTTGCTGCTCTTACAGTTGAAGGATGTGTCTGCATGAAGAAGAGAACAGCTTGTGGGAGGCCTTGTGCTTTCAAAGCCACAGGAAAGTTAGGAAGATCTATCTGTATCAGTAATTTCAAACATGGATGATCATCACAACTGGGAGTGGGGATAAAATAGAAATTCCTGAATCCCATTCCTAATATTCTGAGATTCACTAGGGGACACTGGAAGTTATTCCTTCTATTTTTTAAAACATTTTATGTATTCTTTATTTATTTTATTTTATTAATTTATAATTTATTATTTATTTATTTGCAATTTTTGGCCAGGGTGGGTTTGAATTTGCCACCTCCGGGATCTGGGGCCAGTGCCCTACTCCTTTGAACCACAGGCGCTACCCACTTCTTTTTTCTTAAAGTACAATTTTACATAGAATGAAATACACAATCCCTTTCCTTCCCTCTTTTAGGTTCATTAACTGTTTATCAGCATGCCTTTTAAGTCTTGTGCATGTTTGTTTTTTGGCTTTTAGATAAACCTCTTTGTTGATTTTTTTTTTAGTAATTTGTATATACTTACCACAGGTATCTTTAAGTTATCACTGTCTACATAGAAAATATTTCCCTCACTTGGCCTAACATAGTGGAGCCTAACAGCACAATTCTATATACTCCCAAGTGATTGTTGTTACAGATTTCCAATCTACATACTTAATGAACACCACAGTCTGATCTTACCTATTTTTTTGATCAATTGCACAGCATGCGAAATATAACTAACAACTGAATACTGTACATTTCAATATTGCTAAGAGTAAATTTCTAATATTCTCCCACACAAAAATTATTTGAGGTGATGGATATGAGTAACTTAATTTACTCATTCCATATTGTGTTCAAAAATCATAACAACACTTTGTAAATAAACACATATAATTATAATACAATATCTAATTAAAAATCCAAATGGTATATTGTCTTCTAAAGAAGGGAGGAAAAAAAACTCATATTCTTTTACAAGTATCCACATATTTATCTTTTCTTCTGCCCTTAATCCTTCCCGATGGTCCGAGTTCTCCAGTCATCATTTTTCTTCAACATAAAGAAAATTCTTTAGCATTTCTTGTAGTGCAAGTCTGCTGATGGTAAATTATTAGCTTTTATTGATTCACTTATCTTTCTCTTTGAAAGAAATTTCTTTCTGGAGATAGAATTGTGAGTTGAGAGAATTTCCTTTTTCTCAGTACTTTAAAGGCTTTTTTTCATTGTGTTCTGGACTCTACTGTTTTTGGTGAGAGGTCAATCATCTCTGACTGTTGTTTCCCTGTAGTATTATCCCATCACCCCACCCCAACTCCCACGCACACCACTGGCTGCTGTTAAAATTTCTTTTTCTTTTAGTTATCAGCAGTTTGATTATGATGTGTATGATTAAGGTTTTATATCTATTAATCCCGCTAACGATCTTTTTGAGATTTTTAAACCTAAACTTTTAACCAAATTTGGGACATTTTGTATTTTCTTTTCTTTTTTTTTAGGACTATCTTTTATTTTATTTTTTTATTGTTGGGGATTCATTGAGGGTACAATAAGCCAGTTTACACTGATTGCACTGATTGCAATTGTTAAGTAAAGTCCCTCTTGCAATCATGTCTTGCCCCCATAAAGTGTGTTCTACACTTTATGGGGACATTTTGTATTTTCAATGCATAATCTCTTCCGCTTTTTCTCTTTCCAAGGGCTGGAATTCCAAGTACAAGGACATTAGACAGCATGACATTATCCCAGGTCTCTGAATGTCTGTTCTCTATCTTCAATGCTTTTTTTCTCTTTATTCTTCAAATTGGATAATTTCTATTAATCTGTCTTCAATTGGTTCTTCTGCTCTGTCTAGTTCATTGTTTGTTAGTCCTATAATGTAACATTTCTCTTTCAGATACTTTACTTTTTATGTTTAGACTTTGTATTATATTATTTGAAAGTTTGCATCTCTATACATATTCCCTCGGACCCCACCACAGAAGTATTGAATTAAGATGATCCTCTTTTTCTTTCAGTTCTTGAACATATTTGTAAAAGTGGTTTCAAAGTTATTGTCTGCTCATTCCAGCATTTAACTCATGTCTGGTCTGTGGCATGTTTTCATTGACTGCTTCTCTTCTTGATCCAGTGTCATGGTTTTATTTTGCGGATTTAATGATACTTGTTTTAGACTAAATATTGTGGATGATACTTGGGGGAAAGACTGGATTCTCTTCTTGTTCTCTGCTTACTATTGATTCCCCCCACCCCCAGCAGGCAGTTAAATTAGAATGCTCACGTGAACTTGTGATTCTTGCTTTTACATTTTACACCTATTTTTACATTGTTTATATAGGTCAGATTCCATAGAGCAAACAAACCCCTGAAATAGTCTTTCATCTGAAAGCACGACATTTTAATGGAAGCCCGAGGTATTTATCAAGCCCCTCTAACTTGCTATGACTCACACACAAATGTTTGTGTTTCCTATAATGGTGCAACAGCTAAACTCTCCTAAGCCTTTTAAACTTTCAAGCTATTGATTTGCTTCAAACTCCCTGGATTCTCTCTTATACTGACATGGTCACCAAGGAATTGAGGAACGTTTATACAGTGCTCACGTCAGCTGCTCCCTCCTCTGTAACTCTGCACTTAACGGAGAGGAAATTCTCAGCTACATAGGCAGCTCCAACTTCTGTCCCTGGGCAACTCAAGTCAAAAGCACTGCAGTTCTCTGCGTGAGTTCTAGCTGTTACCACACGAACCAGATGGCAAGGGTTGAATTCCGATTTTAGTTATTCTCCAGTATCTTAATTTTTTTCTTTCAGATTTTTAACATTGTTACCCTGGGCTGGGTGGTTGGGGATGTTAATCCACCATTTTCAGATCCAGAACCTGACTGTTTGTTTGCCTGGTTGGCTTTTCTACAAAGCTCTTTTTTCCTCACTCATTGAACATGTATTTATTTTTTGAGCCCCTTCTATGAATGGATAACTCTTCCAGACTGTGGTAATGAAACTGAAAACAAAACAGATAAATTCCCTATTCGACTTGGTGAAATTCCAGTGTGAGAAGGAGACAGAAAAAACACATAAATACAAAAAGTGATGTCAGGTAGTATTAAGTTCTATGAAATAAAACAGAAGGGGGAAGAGAGTGACAGGGACACACGTGGGTAGACATGCTTGAGAAAACCTCTCTAAGGTTACTACGTAAGCAGAGACCACAGAGAAGTTGAGGGAACAAACCCTCATGAGGGAATTTGGGGAATAACACTCTAGTCTGGAGTAACAAGAGTAAAATAAAAAATCCAGAGCCTCTGGGGAGGAATACAGCATGTTAGCTTGCAAAGGCTGCCTCGGCCGGACCACGTATGTAAAGCATCATACAGTGTGTAGATTTTAACGCATGTGATGAGAAGGCAGACTTGACAAGGAAATGATACGATCTGGTTCACAATATAAAAGGATCATCCTGGCTTTTTTATGGAGAACAGATGGGTGGGAGGGGGGCATCGTGATTTTTCCCCTGGTGATTCTAATTAACAATAGTTTGAAAAGCTTCTGCACAGCCAAGAAAACAACAACCAAAGCAAAGAGACAACCTACACAATGGGAAAGGATATTTGCATATTTTGAATCAGACAAAAGCTTGATAACTAGGATCTATAGAGAACTCAAATTAATCCACATGAAAAAAGCCAACAATCCTATATATCAATGGGCAAGAGACATGAATAGAACCTTCTCTAAAGAAGACAGACAAATGGCTAACAAACATATGAAAAAATTGTTATCATCCCTATATATTAGAGAAATGCAAATCAAAACCACCCTGAGATACCATCTAACCCCAGTGAGAATGGCGCACATCACAAATTCTCAAAACTACAGATACTGGTGTGGAGAGAAGGGAACACTTTTACACTGCTGATGGGACTGCAAAGTAGTACAGCCTTTCTGGAAGGAAGTATGGAGAAACCTCAAGCTAGACCTCCCATTTGATCCTGCAATCCCATTACTGGGCATCTACCCAGAAGGAAAAAAATCCTCTTATCATAAGGACACTTGTACTAGACTTTTATTGCAGCTCAATTTACAATCGCCAAAATGTGGAAACAGCCTAAATGCCCACCAACGCTGGAATGGATTAACAAGCTATGGTATATGTATACCATGGAATACTATTCAGCTATTAAAATAAATGGAGACTGTACATCCTTCGTATTAACCTGGATGGAAGTGGAAGACGTTATTCTTAGTAAGGCATCACAAGAATGGAGAAGTGTGAATCCTATGTGCTCAATTTTGATATGAGGACAATTAATGGCAATTAAAGTTATGGGGGGAAGGAAAAGCAGAGAGAGGGACGGAGGGAGGGGGGCAGGGCCTTGGTGTGTGCCACACCTTCTGTGGGCAAGACATGATTGCAAGAAGGACTTTACCTAACAAATGCAATCAGTGTAACCTGGCTTATTGTACCCTCAATGAATCCCCAACAATAAAAAAAAAAAATAAATAAAAATAAAAAACAACAACAACAACAAAAAACAATAGATTTGGGATTATGTTTCTTGTACGATGCAGAAACTGGAGGCTGCTACACTTCTACCTTCCTAATTCAAGTGTGGGCCAAACCAGCAGCATCAGCAATTCCAAAAGCTTGTTAGAACTGCAGAACCTCAGGCCCCACCATAGAGCTACTGAATCAAAACTCACATTATTTCTGCTTGGAATTTCTATTTCCATGTAATAGCACTTACCTATTCAACAATGACCACATCTGTCAGGAAGTGTCCCCAGCTACCAGGGAGTTAGCTCCGTATATTAATAGCAGTGTCACCCATCCCTTCTGGTTCCTGTATCATCCCAACTTCAATATTTTATTTGTCTAGGAAGTCAAAAGAGGTGAGAGTTTAAGAAGGCACACTGAATTGACTCAAATGTTTAATTTCTCAATATTAGGGATTTGCAACCACCTTTCTGAAAATAGCCACAAAAGTTTTGGATGTCTGTGTAGGAAGGAAGGGAGATCAATCTAACCCTCATATGGTATCGTGGTTCTTTCTCATCTCTATCTCAGTCTCCTTCCCCGCCAGCCAAACTACTTCTCTTCCTGTGTAAATCCATAACTATCGTTTGTAGTTTTACTTTGCAGCAAGCTGTTTTGGAGTTGATCATTCATAGCCTCAGAGAAAAATTTCACTCCAGAGGAAAGGAGTAGCAATCAGGAGTTTCTGATTTAAGAATGCATTTTAAAATGAATATTAATATAACTCACAGAAATTGTAAATTTAGGGCAGTATTTTTTTTTAAATAAAGATTCTTCCTTCCAACTCGTCCCCCCCATAATCAGTATTTTTGTTTTGTTTTTTTTAAGTAAGGGACTAAGACATTGCCTTATTTTCCTGGGTTCTTTGCTAAAGATTAATGATTCATAGTTATCAAATAACTATAATGTTTGAAATGAAAATTAGCAGTCCTAGTGATTGTAGTTAAAATATATGGAAAATATTTCTCAGAAATTCCCCAGCAACTAACAACATATTTACAAATATAGTTTTCTACTCCTCTTCCCCCTTCAAATGTTAAAGAGCATTGCTGAAAAATAAATCAAAATAAAATTAAAAATGTAATAAGGAAATCAAAGGATATCACTTACATCAAAATAATTAAAACCTATTCTGTAAGCTAGTATTATGGTAGAATTTAGAAATCTCTTAATCTAAGAGTACTTAAATTATAAGAGTCACAAACTGTAGCAAGCTGACTTGACATCGAGTAAAACCAAACATACAACCATCTTATTCCTCTGTAACTGCAGAGACAGTATAGAAATCTCCAGCTGAACTCACATCCCAATGTTCTAACATTCCCAAATCCTCACTCGGCACGAGCCCCATTGGTTCCCACGTGGTCCATGTCTGCCCTCCGTCACTCTGGTGACTCATCTTGTCTTTCTCTCTGAGGTTTACATTCTAAAAATTCCTCTCCGACTTCCTCTGTGCACAGCACTCTCTCTCATGGCTCCATTCAGTTAAGCAAATATGTATTAGGTATTCATTATGCCAGGAGTCAGAGCCAGGGATTAAAACATAGAAGGAGACCATCGTATAAGCTCTGTCCTTGAAAGAGCCTAGAGGGCGACATGGATAGATTCATCAAAAATCACCACTGTAGAGTATTCCAAGTACATGTAACATGAACCAAGTGCCGTGGGAGACAGAGCTGTTGAGTCTGCCTTCATGGAGATTTGGTTACAGAAAATGACACAAAGAAGGAACATCTCAAATAATCCTTGAGTGGATGAGTGATCATTTGCCAAGACCTGAGTGTTGTGGCTATAGTGGGCAGAGGGGACAGCATGCTAAGAGACAGGGAAGGGTAGCATTGTACATCACATTTGGATAAAATGAGATTTCTAGCACAGAGGAGGATAAATATGAGGTGTTAAAAGTTATTAGTAAAGATGCAGAAAATGTCTGTAATCATGTTATGAAGTTCCTTATCAATTGTCTTAAGGAGGCTGGGCTTAGGAATTTCCAGTAAAGTTTTTAAGCTTAAAAGGTATGATCTGACCTATGTGTTCATCAAAGGAGAGAATTTCTACAGGACTTTTTTTTTTTGGCACCACTTCATTGCCACTTCCTATACATTGCAGTGCACCAGACCTCGTTCCCCAAATAGACTGTAAACTTCTTAAATAGTTAGACTCTTCTGCCTACTTACATACACGATCCAGTGCCTATCATAAAGACATTTTCTCTGTAGTTCTCTTTGCATATTTTTTTTTTATTAAGTGGCTAAGATATTCTAATACATGCTTATGCATCATGTCACATTGTATGGAACATTTTTCCTTTTCCCTTCTAAAATACCAGAATCCTGTTTGGAAGCTTAAAATTATCACTGCTGTATTAAAGAATGTCACTTGATTCAAAATCTATGTTATTGCAAATTGATATAGAAGCTCATGTGAGAGGAATCAAGCAGAAAATACTTGAGGCCAAGTCCTGAAGCACTTTGTAGATAATTGATGTCTCCACTAGATACTTCTCTGAAGAGCAGGTTTTTGGCAGGGCTATCCGAGGCCATTGTTGTTAATATATTTTTTGAAGATTCTTAAAGACACAGATCTCTTTGAGATTTATATAATTATTCTCATGTAAAATTGCAACAATTGCAGTTTACTGACATTTAAAAACTGTATGTTTAAATTTTATGTTCCCAATGCTTAGTATCTTTTTTTTTTTTTTTTTTTTTTTTTCAGTTTTTGGCCAGCGCTGGGTTTGAACCCACCACCTCTGGCATATGGGCCGGCCCCCTACTCCTTTGAGCCACAGGCGCCACCCCAATGCTTAGTATCTTTTAACTATTCACTTTAGCTCAATAACTCCATGTGTATTTTATCATGAGTAAAAAATATCCACTGCCAAGCAAATAAATAAATAACTCTCTTAAATAGGGAACATTTCTAAACTATCATATGGGCCATAAGTATTCCCTGTAGCTATTGTTAATGTGCATGGTGAAGTGACAATACACGTTTTTGCCAAAAATAAGCTAAGGAAAACAAATCATTTTCTATGTGTTGTATTTTGTTCAACAGAATGCAATATTGGGTCAATGAGACAATTGTCATTGATTTAAGCCTTATGGAAGCAGCGGTATCATCACTGCATGTGGTCTCACAGAATTAGAACAGTAAGAGAGAGAGAAAGGGACTTAGAGATAGAAGAAAGAGCTCAGTTCAAACCCAGCCCCACTTCTGGAAACAATGCGAGTTTCATGCCGGAGTGCCTGTCTGGTCACGTTTGCCCTTGACAGTCTCAGTTCTGTTCTGCATCCATTGGGTGTTCACCTTGCAGTCTGCTGCTTTTCAGGGTCGGTGCACCATGAGCAGATTAGAGGAGGAGGAGGCGAGACTCCAGAGCATCCACTCTTTGCCTTTGGCCATAGCCTCCCCCACTTTCAGGCCCCCTGAAAAGCCCACTAGGCTCCAGCCTTTATCAGAGCCCAGGACTGTAAGTTGCCCTCACACCTGTGCCTTTTGTCCTTCCGCTCACACGTGGGGGAAATGTGGGTGAGTCTTTGGATAGCCCCACTGTCCTCCAGTCAGCTTCTCACTTTCTTTCCTCACCCACAGAACCTCTTTTCCACATTAAATTCCTTGTTTTAAATTCTGAGAGTGGTGGTTTCTCTCATTTTTTGGTTTGGATCCTAGATAATCCCACCTTTCTCATGAAGGGTCACTAACACTGTCTGTGGCTTAAGGGCAAGGTGTTTGGCCATACTGAATTTTCTGCTATAACTAGGGATATATAAGGTGTAAAGTAGAAAGAACCATGCAAGTGCTGTGTGTGGTAGACAGAACAGACCCACAGCAGAAACAGGAAGATGATCTGCAGATTCAAGTAGCTCAAAAATTTTAGGTTTATGGACAAATGAATTAACCTAGTCATTAAAAGAGATTAAAATTACAACAAAGAAGGACCATTTTTTAAAGATAGTTGCATGATCTTGAAATTTGCGTATAATTCTTGTGTGTGAAACAGATGCTTAGTTTACAGGTAATTAAATACAAAGAATCTCTAGAGGCAAACCACAGCCTTTCCATTGAATTGGTGGCAAAATATCTAAACCTGGAATAACAAAACTCAGTTTGAAGGAGACTGGAACCACTATTTACATAACACAGTCATCTCTCCCCTTCTTAAAAGGTTATGTTCTGTTCACCTAAATTATATGAGATCTTGTATCATTAACATTTTAGTTTCTTTGTAGAATTGATCACACTTTTTTTTTTTTTTGCCTAGATGATGCTAAAATAATACATTTACTTCAACATGAGTAAATAAATGAATTAAAATAATACGTTTGCTGGCTCAAAGGAGTAGGGTGCTGGCCCCATATACCGGAGGTGGTGGGTTCAAACCTGGCCCTGGCCAAAAACTGCAAAAAAAAAAAAAATAATAAATAATAATAATACTACGTTTGCTACTATGTGTATGAGATTCAATAAATGAACCAACAAGTCCTGCTGGATATATGTTCTAGGAGTTTTCATGGAAAACTGTTAGCAAAAGTATTGCAGACAGTCCAGAATTGCAGTAAAAAATATGCAAATACCTAACAAGCTTCCAAGTTAACCAAAATTCCAAACTTAACATTTGTATAAATGCGAGAAGAAAAAAAACAGTTTCATAGACACACTCAAGCTTACTGATAAAAAAACGAAGAAAACAAGACAAAAATATAGATCCTCCTTATCTTTATTTTAGTAAACATGTGGCCTCTATCGAAAATATTAACTCTAAGACGTACCAATTATTTTTAAATTTCTAATTATAAAAGTAAAGAAAATATTGTATTGCTGAGTAGAGCATCTAATGCGTTAAAAACCTATTCCTATTTTATTCTGTCTCTTTTTTTGTTATTTTTTTGGGTACCATATAATAGGACATAAATATTTAAGTAGTCATATCAAGAACTGTTTTAAGTAGAGAGCAAAATTCATTTCGGAGAAAATTCACACAGCCTTATTATTTGGGCCTCTCCTAGGTCTTCAAAAGCAGCGTATGAAAACCCTCCTGCAGCCACTGGCCTGCCCCACTCTGCCCGCAGGGAGCTGGTGTGACACATTTATTTTTAAAACTCTCATCTTAACTCCAGTGTAGAATATATACAAGGTGCATGGATCCAGACTACAACTTTCTATGGCTAGAGCTATCTTTTTTTTTTTTTTTTTTTTGCAGTTTTTGGCCGGGGCCGGGTTTGAACTCACCACCTCAGGTATATGGGGCCTCTGCCCTACTCCTTTGAGCCACAGGCGCCACCCTAGAGCTCAGATACCTTAATTATGTACTCCTTCAAGGCTTACTAACTCTACTGATGTACATTATCCCTTTTACCTTTCCCATAAGTCCTACATGTTCTCCTAAATATTATTCAAAAGACTAAGGACGAAAGGAAGCCAGAACATATTAGAGGCCACTTTCGCCTGCTCACTTAATACTTTCCTGTGGAAATAAAATGTGCAACTGAGACAACTTAAATTATAAGCAGAGGGAGAGAAGAGAGAAAGAGAAAAATATAGAAAAACAAAAATCATAGTCTCAAAACATTATCCAGTCTCATTCAGACTTAAGAAAGCTCATCATTTAGACTAACTAAATTTTGTTCTGTCAGTTGACTGGAGTAGATTAGTTCTAAGAGTTTTTCAGTTAACACTCAGATTTTCTAATATCATAGAATCATTTGCAAATGTTTTCATTTTGTGCTAGTAAGGTAAAGAAATAAAAGTATATTTATTTACTTTCCTTATATTTATACTAATGAATCTGCTTCATAACTAATTCATTGGCTATATCTTAGAATTTTAAGTATCTATAAACTCATTATGCCTTGTTGTATTTTTACTAGATGTAATGGAAATGTCTCCATAATTCTATATTAATTATGATACTGATGATACTTATGACATTATTTATCATCAAAGATCAATAGAAAGAACAGAAAGTTTATTTGCCCACAAAATGTGCAGGTCTTTTTGCTTGTTTTTGCATATGATAGTGTGAAAAATCTAATAAGCTGAGAAAGGTGTAATCTTACCTCATGTCTTACACCAAAACAGATTCTAGGAAGATCAAAGATCTAAAGAAATAATTAGGCTATAAAGCATTCAAATAGAATTATGGAAAAAATATGTTTTTCTTAAAGGTGTAACAATGACACGTGATATCATAGCCAGAAAGTATAAAACAAATAATTGATAAATTAAACTTTATTATTACAAAATTATTTTGCCTTATAAAGTAAACAAAATAAGGCTCCTCAGCAAAGTAAAAATGACAAATGACGTAAAGGAAAGAACGGAGGAGGTCCCACTCTGTTTTAAACAGCACAAATGTTCCGAAAGAAGAATGGGCAAGATGCAAAATAAAGACAAATACACTTGGAAAGAATCTGAGCCTCACAATAAATCAAATGTGAATAAAAATAAGCTTTTGATAAGTCATGAAAATAATAAAGTCATGAAATTTTATAACATAACTGACAGCTGAATCCCACTATTGCCACTTACTACTAAGTTGCTTAGTATTTGGGAGCTTCGGGGTTTTCATTTGATAAATCTGCCTAGTCACACGAGGATCCAGGCTCCTGCCGGCGGGTCATCTTTAATAAGTATTCCTAACCTCATGGCCAAGATGTGGGTTAAATTATTATATGCGAAATATTTGTCTCTAGGCGTGGGACATCGTAAATACTCAATAAATGACAGATAACCAAAAAGTTAAACATTATAAATTGGTTCAGGATGAATTTAGCTGCAAATAACAGAAAATGTTTAGTAGAGGTTTAAGCAAGCAGGGCTTCATTTTTCATACAGAACAAAAAGTCCAGAGGTAGGAAGTTAGTTCAGCTTCTCAAAAAAATGCTGTGAGGGACTCAGGCGCTTTTTAAACATTGTTCTCCATTACCTTCCGGCCAAGGGTTTCTGCCTCTGTCCTCACTGCCTCACAATACTGGGTAAGGCTGTGTTTTCACTGGGATTTAGAACAGACCGGCATTCCAGGCAGGAATCATGAGGAAGGAATAAAAGGCATGAAGCTTAGAGCTGGGGCTCAGCTTCATCTCTCTCTCTCTCTCTCTGCCAGAAGAGCAAACCTCTCAGACCTCAAACTTGCGTCTCTGACCCAGAAATGTGTCACGTGGTCATCACTGGCTGAAATGTCTCTGGAGAGTTTGTGGACAGGATTGGACTATAAAAGCAACAGTGATTGCTTGCAAACAATGAAAAAAGAGTCAACAGACTTAGCAGAGACTTTAACCTTTACACTTTTATTGAAATTCTTCATTGCTTTTTCACAGGAAAAAGTAATCCTTAAAAAAATCAAACTCTGGTACACTTCTCTCTCGGCTCCTCTCCACTCTCTCCTCCCGGAACCTATACCTGTAACAGAGAGAATGAGGAAAACTTAGGAGCTCTGCACGGACCTTTCAAAATCATTTTGGCACCTGAAGACTTTCATACATTCCAATCTTTTGAGAGCCTCTAGAGTCCAGGTGATATTTTTTTGTATTTGTGAGATAATACGCAAAGTGGAGACCACTTCCTTCTACCACACGCATATATCTTTCCTTTATAATCATCTTGAGAAAACAGGAAGACCCTTGTACATGTTCTCAACTGATTTCTTTACTAAAGTTTTCATGTTACAAATAACCACTTCAAGGACAAAGACCCTCAGAATTTCACACCTAAACACTGAATAGGAATCGGGAAAGAATATACAAGCAGTTTCTCACACTGAATTTTAATCTGATTCATTTTAATCAAATAATCTCTCTTGTCTAAGAAAAGGTCACGAAAGAAAAGAACATGCTTGGAGATAAGCAGAGGTTCCAAATGAATCCATTAAGGGAGTTGAGAGGTGTCTCATCAATTGTCATGTGTGGTGAAAAGTACATAAAGACTGATTGAAAACAGGATGAACAGCTACCTAACTAAATTAGACTACCTCTGCCTTTCCTTATTAAAATAAAATCTGTATTAAACAAACCAACTCTCTTAAGACAAAGGGGGGTTTTTCTGTTTGTTTTTCTTAGAGATAATACACATTCTAGGAGGAAAAGGAAGTCTGCTATTTAAAACAAAACTGCAGATAATCTTTGTTATTTCGGAGAAATTTAAAGGTCAGATTTATTTGCATTTGAAATAATGAAAATAAAGATTTCTAAAATCTTGAGAAGTTTTCTGTTGACCTTTATGAAAATGCCTCATACTAATTCTATAAAAGACAGTATCTTGATCTTTCACAAAACCTAGTAAACTTTCTAAAAGCTTTACTTCTTACGAAAGTTTAATACAAAGGACAGGTGCTTAATAATGCTTCAAAGGAGGAAACATTGAAGCTTGAAACAAATGCAGCCCAGTGATGTGGAGTATTTATGGTAGATGACGGGATAGGTTAATGGCAGAACAATAAAATGTTTGAGTCCATTTCACTTTTGTCAGTTACAAGAGCTCCTGGCCTGATGGATATTCCCATTCATATCCAGACTCCCCACCTAGAGAGTCATTCCATATGTTCTTGATGATAATAGTGGATGATAAATTATTGTTTCATAGCAGATATTCATGCGTATACATTGAACAAAGGAACAATAGACTCTTCTAAATGAACCAAGTGAATAACTCAGTAAAAATCGTTGCCTAGCAAAACTTTCATGAAGAGATCAAATGTTTGGGATCCAAGGTCCCTGAACACATTTGAATTCATTTCTAATTTTAAACATTGAGACAAATACTGGCTTTCCAATGGATGCTTTTTGTTTTTTTTTTTTTTTAGTCTACTTGTCTAAAACAAGACAGGAACAAGGACAATTTGGTTCAAATTTAATGCAAGATTAATCTCACAGAACTTTAGTTCTGATAACTTTACTCAGATTTATTTGAGATTGAAAATTGTTGCTTGTCAAAGAGATGTGGATAGCAGCTACTTACAAAATGGACAGTGTTTAGATTGAGAACTTCTCCCTCACACTCAAGACCCCAACGTTGTGCACCTGACGCAAAGTCAGTATGTCCAGATGAGGAAGCCTGAAGCACATGATCCATGTAGGAAGTTGCTTTAGCATCCACATGCCCCCAATACATCCCCTTCTCCTTCTTAAATCAATTTCAAATGAATTTCCAGTGAAGGAATAAACAAATCCAAAGTGTACAAATTACATTTGCTCAAAGTGAATAAAATAGAAAAATTTAAGTATTACGAAAATGATCTACCGTACAGATTATTTTCTGCCTGTCTTATTCAAAATTACTAAAGCGAAGGCAATGATATACATCAATAACCTTAATTTTATGAATAAGTCCTAAGTGGCCTATTGCCAAAAGAAATGGCAATTTCTTCAGTTATTTCCAATGTGTTATTTTCTCTGTAGCGTGATGCTGATGTCTATTTAAGGGTGCAGCAAAATTTGGTCATTAAAGTGTAATTTACCTAATTCACAAACTAAAAGAAGCAGCTTAAAGCTCCTGTTAAAACATCTTTTAATATTACTTGAATTTTGATTCATTTATAAATTACTAAAAAAAATTAACCTTCTCATCACCAAGGGCACAAGAAATAATAAATTCTGTTTAATGTGTACCTTAAGAAAAATGTACATTATTTATTTCATATGATGTTAACTTAAAATTATCAATGGTTTCTTTGAATTATACATCACATCTAGACACCCAGTGGAATCAAGAAAAATTTTCCAGTGATAATTATAGATTGTTACTTAATCTAGTTAACCTTTAAATAGAACTCTTTAGCATAATTAAAAATGACAGCTCATACATGATGAGCTTTATTGAATATAGGTTAATTGATTTTATACAAATTTTGATAGCTGAAAGCATTAATAAAGTAGGTATAAAAGAGTTTTTTCTGCTTTTGTTATCAATTCTCCATGGAGACATTTCACTCAGTTTTTAAATAACACCTCTTTTAATTGCAAAATGGAAATGCCAGAAAACAGTTTGTTCTCTTTTATTAGTTTTACCCCTTATCCTAGAGGCCAGGGCGTGTTGTGAAGATTACCATAAACACTAGCTGCTTAAGGAAAAGCCTTTCATTCTGGAAGGGTATCTCTCCATCTTTGCACAGAGTGCAGTGACTGACATGTAACAAACTTGTGTCATGCTTTAGTCTGATTATAAATTGACACAGGTGCCCCATAGGATTCTGGAAACCACAGATGGGTCTAAAACAGGAAATAAAGAGACACCCAAATCCCACCAGCTATGTAATCTCTGTTAGTGGTCTACGGTTTCTGCCTGTAATTTCTGGTGTGCCAGTGAGGCACGTCCTGTCCCATGCGCTGTCACATTCCTCCTCCTCAGAGAGTGCCCGGGACAAGGTTAAGAGCTCAGGGAAATTTGCTTATTACACAACTGCAAACATATATACTGAAATGAGGTCAGATTATTTATATGTATATTTTTTCATGTAACAATAAATATAAGAATGTTTTATGTCTTAAATATTCTTCTAAAACAGAATATTTGAATGTTGTTTATTCAAACATTCTTTTGTATAATTATAATATAAAATTATAATCCATTATAATTCGTCCATTATATTCCTTTTTTATAGTCAGTGATTTATCAATCAGTATTTTGGAACATTGTGGTGTTCCCACTTTTTTAAAATGGCCTTTTTGTTTTTACATGATGGTCATTCTCAATTTTTCATAGGTCACACATGTAAAAGAGGAAAAAATGGCTCAGAGAGGAACAGGTTTTAAAAAGCCTTTATTTGTGCCAATAAGCAACTTTCCAGAAAATTTCAGCTGCTAATAATAATATCTGAAGGTGTCTTTTTAATCTATCCTCAGAAAAATTTTTTTTTTATCTTTATACATAAAAATGGTATTATATTAATTTGTATTTCTTTATTAGTGATAATGAGAGTTTGAATTTATTCATCTGTGAATTATTTACTTGCATTATAAAGTTATTGTTACTTACAACCATTAGTCTGTCATATTTGTTACGCATTTTTATTGTCTTTTATTCTTGCCCTATATTTTTGCTATGTTGATATATATAAATTTTTTAAATATAAAGAACTGGTTGCTATACTTTGAAAGTAAATTTAATGGAAGATTTTTCTGATTATAAATATGACACAGACTTATTGCAGAAAATCTGTTGAGGACAAAGACATTTTTATTTATCCCATTATGTAAAGATACTATTGGTGAAATATTTCTAACCACTTTCCTGTGCACTTTTAAGTATGTGAGAAGTTGATGATACATTTTAAATGATGCACATAAATGAGACTGTACTATATACTATATTATATTTAGACATAATAAGTTAAACCCTACTTTGGATAATCACATCTGACAAGTTAGAAATGTAGTTTTCTTCAGAACTTCTAAAGGCAGTGTATGCAATTTAAAAATTATAAATATTGTTTTTATTTGTAGATCAAGAGGTAGTATCTTCCATATTATTTCTTTCCAAAAGCACAGAATTCATATTTGTGGAGAAATTCTCGAGGGACTATGATGTCTCAAATATAATTCTTAGGTCAGCTTTCCAGCTTAAAACGCTAATAAAGCTTCCCATTTGATATATTTTTTTTATTAAGTCATTAGTACATAGATCATGAATACATTTATGCCATTGTGGGATTCAATGTGTTGATTATTTGTACAAATTGAGTGCTTAGATCCTACTAATTAACATACCCTTCACCTCATTTACCCATTTACAGTGCTAAGACATTTGTGTTCTACACTTGATAGATCCAACTTGTACTTGCAATATGCTCCACAGGTGTGGTCCCACCATCAACCCTCTATCGAGCCACCCCCCTGCCTTACCATCTCCCTCCATTTCCCTCCTTCATCCCAGGCTATAGTTGTGATTCATCTTTCATATGCAAGTGTGAGTGATTATAAATTGGTTTCATAGTAGTACTGAGTACATTGGATATTTTTTTTTTCCATTCCTGAGGTACTTTACTCAGAAGAATATTTTCCTGCTCCAGTCATGTAAACATAAAAGAGGTAAAGTCACCATCTTTCTTTAGGGCTGCATAATATTCCATAGTGTACATATACCACAATTTATTAATCCATTCGTGGGTCGATGGGCACTTGGGTTTCTTCCATGACTTGACAATTATGAATTGAGCTGCAATGAACAATCTGGTGCAAAGATCATTGTTGCCAAATGATGTTTGGTCTTTTGGATATACACCTAGAAGAGGAATTGCAGGATCAAATGGCAGGTCTACATTTAGATCCCTAAGTGTTCTACAAACTTCCTTCCAAAAGGAACATATTAGCTAGCATTCCCACCAACAGTGCAGAAGTGTTCCCTTTTCTCCACATCCATGCCAACATCTGTAGCTTACAAAGCTTCCCATTTGAACTGGAATAAAGTTTATGGATTTTGGTTCTTTTTTTCTTTCTTTTTTTTTTCCTTTTTTGAGACAGAGTCTCACTCTGAGCCCTGGATGGAGTGCCATCGCATCCTAGCTCATGGCAACCTCAAACTCTAGAGCTCAGGTGATGCCCTTGCCTCAGCCCCCGGAGTAGCTAGGACTACAGGTATGCCTAGCTAGTTTTCCTATTTTTAGTAGAGGTAGAGGTCTCACTCTTGCTCAGGCTGGTCTTGAACTCCTGACGTCAAGCCATCTGCCTGCTTCGACCTCCCAGAATGCTAGGATTACAGGAATGAGCCACTGCGCCTGGCCCTAAATTGGAATAAAGTTTAAACCACCAAATGAAGTCTCCCAGGCCCTAATCTGTTCTGCCCTTACTTTCTGCTCCAGCCTGATTTGGAAATAAATATCACTGGAAAGAATGTAGCATTCTAATGTTGCAACTTCAAATTATCGGAAGATGTTGATATTGATTCTCTAGACAACTGTAATGCTCAGTATATACAATAAGGTTTATTATCTTGTATATTGTATTTTCTTTTTTTTTTTTTTCTGGACAGGGCCTGGTTTGAACCCACCACCTCTGGCATATGGGGCCGGCGCCCTACTCCTTTGAGTCACAGGTGCCGTCCTATATTGTATTTTCTATCTCTCATAATGCGGGAGTCAAGTGTGACTTGAGTGTTACAATTTTAATGCAATTTTTTCCTTTCTAAAATAAGTATACATATACACTCTCTGTTATGGTATAGAATGAAAATACTTCAATACCATAATCTGATTACATGCTTAAATGCACAGATAATGGGTTATTGAAAAATGTTAGGACAACTTTTGGAAGATTTTGATCACATGAAAAATATCAATGACCTTTATCTTTTGGTGTTAATACCAGAGGCAAAAAAAAAAAAGTAAAATGTGATAGTGTTATATATTAGTTTAATATAATATTAAATACAATCTATAGGTATCTTTGGCTTGGACTGAGCTCCTGAGATAGGCCCAACAGGCCAAATAAAAATGAAATCACTCACTGCTAATTGCTAAAGCTCTAAGTCATCAAGCCAGAGCTACAGGTTTATCTCACTTTTTGAGAAATTAGGGGTGGGTAGGGGAGAGACAGAGAAAGAAAGAGAGAGAGAGCGAATAGAAAGAAGAGAGAGAGAAAGATCAAAAAAAAAAAAAAGAAAGAGAGAGAGAGAGAGAAAGAGAAAGAAAACCAAATTCCAAATTCCCAAATAGGTCAGTTTCAATGAACAAGGTAATAAGTCCCTTCTGCTTTAATCATTTCGAGAGAAGTAACTTTTAAGCGACCAATCTGTTTTTTGTTCTTTGTTTCTGCTTTCTTCGGTTCTTCTCTGTCTATAAAACCAAACATCTGTGCCCAGCTCATCAGATCTCTCATTCCATTTTACAAAATGCATCGTTGCCGCATTCTACAATTGTAAATAAAGCCAGTTTACACCTTTAAACTAAATTCACTGTAATTTTATGTTTTGAACAACTGTAAGTACATTCAAATAGTTTTATATAGTAGGACAATTGATATCATAAAATCAAAAGACACAAATCTTAAGAAAAATCAAACTATATCACATTTTGGTTATATTCGTATGAAAGACTTCACATCTAACTGACTACTATGTAAAATAGAAACAAATGAAGTTGACAGATTACTCTTTGTTCTACACATACTTTATCCTTAATTTATTTACTGTCACTACCAGTTTTTAAAATCAAGTTCATGGACGATTTTTATGGATTCATTCTTTTTTTTGTATTTCAGAATATTGCAGGCATATGAGTTTTTGTTACATAATTTGCTTTTGTACATTTTAAGTCAGAGTTGTAAGTGTCCATCATTCTTCAACTAATCATTTCTTAAGCAAATTTTGTAGTCCAAATACATTGAACATTTTGTTGTTGGAATAGATCTAAAGATTGCTTTGTAGACATCAGACCTTTAGTCATTTTATGAAAGAAACACTATATTATAATACAATTTTCCATTACTCAGAAATAAACATACTCTATTAGAAGTAAATTAACTTATTAAAATCGCACAGTGAAAAAGCACAAAACTAAGAGTGAGATAGACATAGTCTTAGGTCTACTTCTGGTTTCGATTTATTTATGTGGGAAGTGGATATGTCAGTTGACCTGAGATTTGTTAGATCTTTGCAATGGCCTGGATTGTATGTCCCTCCAAAATTCATATGATGGAATCCTACCTAACTCATGAGGTGAGGGTATTTGAGAAGGCCTGTGAGAGGTGATTAGATCATGAGAATCATGTGAGGTTATAGCAACAATCATGTGAAGAAGACAGATGTCCAGGAACCAGGAGGTCAGCGCCCACCAGACATTGACTCTGCGAACCTCCTGGCCACTCGATTTAGACTTCCCAGCATCCAGCACCATGAAAAACAAACTTCTGTTGTTTTTAAACTGCCTTATCTGTTATTTTTGTTATAGCAGTGCAAATGGACTAAGGCAGCCTTCAAGGGGATAAAGGTATTCAAGTACCAGTTTTCTCAGTTATACTAGGAAGAAAGTGTAATCTCCCTTAAATGGGTTGTTGAGAAGACCAAATCATAAAGCACAAAACATACACTATTGTGCATATTAGGCAGTGACTATTTTTTATATTTTTAATTTTGGGGGTGTTTATGGTAATTCTCATAATTGATGCAATTTTCATCATTAACAACCCACCTTTACATTAGCCAACAGTATTACAATTTACATCTCTCACACAAAAATAAATTTCCTTCAATAACCGTTATATTTTTCTTTAAATACAACAAGAGGAAGGACAAAAGAGTACCACATTTTTCATCGATTGTCTCTGACGTACCTCTTTGAAGATTTTCTCAAGATCCCATAATCTGGGAAAAGGTGACTGCAAATTAATGTTGTGCTATCACATCAATCCTTTTACTCATCTAATGAGTTTTCTCTACAAATCAGGAAAAACAAATCACAAATTATCACCAAAGGCACAAAATTATTTCTTATAGACTTTGAAAAAATGGTTTTGATATTAGAATAAGCTGTGGTTAATGCTATGTCCTATCAGTCATTATTGACGGCTTGTAAGGAACAAGTATTTAACTCACACTCTGAGTATTGGTAGAAAGATTGCTAGTTCACGGAGCAAGGCAGGCCATGGATTTTTCATTCAGTGTTTAACTTCTATCTTCATCTGCATTTTCAGAGTCTTAAGTGTCTATCTCCGAATTCACTATGGGGAAAGGAAATGGGTGTATCTGATACTAAACTGGAGCTAAATACAAGGCTCAATAAAAATCTGTGGAATGAGCCCTCATGTAAAAAAAAATTTTTTTTTCAGGTAGTGATGTAGTTCATATTAATTTGCAGAAAAGTTTTGTCTCCATATATTGGATCAGTGCTTTTGGGAGAGTTGGAAGAATCAGCTGGAAAAACTGTTTCAAACTATAGCCTACATCCCAAGGTGGGAGGAAGGACATAGATTCCAGGGAAGATTAACACTGCTACTAACCCAGACTCTCCAGAAGGGCATTATGAATTGTAAAGAGTTATTACAAGGTATGGCATTACGTCTTTACAACTGTGATTTTCCATTTAAAAATATCATCTACTTCCTAAGTAAAATGCCAGGGATTTAAAGAATATTAATGATTACATTTTGGTTTGCCAGAACACTAGTGGTTTCCTTGCTACAGATTGAAATGAATCGTTTAAAGAAAATCTCCATTCAGCTGATGATGAGCTAAATAATTCATTTTCCTCTTCTTAAAACTCGGACCAGCATATGGACCACCAGAAATTCTTCAAGGTGAGATTGAAAAGGTTTCTTTCACATGTCAAAGAGACATTTCAACGAGTTGAGAAACTCAACAGGAAGAGAATTGTGAAACAAGTTCAGCAAAAATTCCAGCAATAATTCCAGACTAGTGATAATATTCTTGATTTCCTTTTATTTTTCCCTTAGGCTGTGTAAGGGCTTGTGTTTAATGATGTCCAAAGACAGTAGGAAAGTAGTTTTCCATCATTGCTTTCACTTTTTCCACTGAGGATGTTCATTAAATTAAGCCTTTGGTTAGAAAGTGTGAGAAATTTTGATACTGGAAAAAATGAAGTCCTATTTCAGGGCAGTCAACAACAGGCGGACACATTAGTTTCTCTGGGCAAAACTGAACAAAGAATCATTAAATCTAAGAAATGTTGGAATTGGGGAGGAGGGCTCTTCAAATTCCCCTGGTTCACCAATTTGTAATCTAAGTTTTTGAACTATTGGGAGACTTCAAAGAGCAATGGGAAAAAAGTGGAGTTCTTAATTATTTTTAATATTTCAAAAAGCTTAAAAAGTTGTACAATGAGAGAAATCTTCATCTATTCTTGCCTTTGCTTAGGATTGTATGAGTTTAGTTACATTAAATCCAACACTGGTTATATTAAAAAGACCCAAAGCTCTTATTACTTTTTATAGCTATTTTTAAGAAATAAAATAATAAATGTATACTTAGTAAAATTTTACTTATAAAAGATGAAAGGTGAAACCTTTCAAACTAATCAGTGGCGAAAACTTACAAACAAACGGTCTGTTTTACAGATGCAGGTCCAGGGAAGTGACTTGCCCAGAACTAAATGAATTAGTGTGAAGGCTGGGACTGGATCTCAAGTTTGCTGACTCCCAGCAGGTGAGGCTTGAGGGGTGATCCCCGGAGTTGTACACTGCAGCCTTCTCACGCCTGTGCTTAGGAACCCCCTACGCTCTTCTATTTTCAGTAAGATGCCACTCAGATTTTATACTAATTTTAAATATTGATAACATGAAGTATTATGTTTTTCCAGATTGAATTGCATTTCATGAAGGCTTAAGGCCTTAAACCAGGCGTCCTCAAACTGCGGCCCGTGGTCCACATGAAGCGCTGTGAATTGTATTTGTTCCCGTTTTGTTTTTTTACTTCAAAATAAGATATGTGCAGTGTGCATAGGAATTTGTTCATAGTTTTTTTTTTTTTTAACTATAGTCCAGCCCTCCAACGGTCAGAGGGACAGTGAATTGGCTCCCTGTTTAAAAAGTTTGAGGACGCCTGCCTTAAACCAAAGAACTGAGGCTCTGCCGAGAGGGATCCGACCTCTCACTAGGTGTCCTCTTGGCAGAGCAATTTCTGTCAGTGAGCCAATGGCTAAGGCAAGTATGAGGTGAATTTTTTTGTTTTAACTTTGCGAGAGAACATTGATCTATTTAGAGTGGAGCTGAAAGAATCGTGTAATGAATGTTCGCAGAGTTGGCTTCTCTCATAAGGGAATTAACTGAATTGGGCCATGGTTCAATCCCCTCTGCCATTAGGCTGGAGGTGTGGGATTGTTCTCAAACGTTTGCTTTATTACTGTCTTAGGACAACCAAGTGTAGTGTCATAAAGACTGAGGAGTACATTAAAGTCAGGTTTCAGTCAATTTGAAGTCCCTAATATGTGTTCTATTATAAAACCAGAAGCCTACTTTCTGTGGCAGATCAATTATGGTCTGTGTCACATGTCCCCTTTGTGATCTTAAGGTAGAAAGTATTTTGCAAGTTCAGTGCTTTCGAATAGATGTCAGTTATGGTCTGTGGAACCATAAAATAAGAATGAAAATATTTCATCAAATATCCCAGCGTGTAAAATGCATTTTGATTTGCATTTAGCTGTAACTAAAACCACAGGGACTCAAAACTAGCCGTGTATTACACCATTACTCTTTGTTTAAATCTCCATTATTAGAGAGGAGACAGGTATATTAAGAGTTGTATAAGTTCATTCCAAAATTAGATCCTACCAAATATTAACAAAAAGCTTTTGCAGATCATTGCAGGAAACAACTAATGGCTAGTCAATGACCTATAACACATACACACTTTTGAGGGATAAAAGCATTGGAAAATCTATAGTTTTAATTTGTATTTCTTTTTAATTGACTCCAACGAAGCAACTGAAGACACTGTCACAAACTGACTGCCTGCAAAACAATTTATTCATAATTTATAAATGACTTTTTCTTCCTTTCTGACATTATTTGAGTTTTTTTTTTTTATTCAGAAAAAAATATTCTCATCCTTTCTCAGTGCTTGCACACTGTTATTTTCAGATTTGTTCTCAGGGAGAGTTACTTAATCAAGCTATCTGCTATTAAAAACATCTGCCATACTGGTACATAATGATCACTGTTTATCTCAAGTTCCCTTATTTCTCTATATTTTTGCCAAATAGCACTGAGAAAATAGGTGTTGAAATCAAAACTATCGAGATAACCATGGTAGGAAAAGATTATTCGGTCAACTGGTCTCATGATGTCCATTCCATTTCATTCATTTTTTTTTTTTTTAAACACCTTCATTAGTTTCCTTAAATGACTTGGATTTCACAGCCGTTTCCCTTTGTCACCACCACAGCAAGGCTTCCTGGGATGCTAAGGAACGGGGAAAATAGAGGAATGGAGTTAATCTTAAATCTTCTTTTTAAGAGACTAGCAAGAGAAGATTGGTTTTTGTCACCAACGCTTCCCATATGCCAGATTTTAAGTTTTTTAATATTGTACTCAGTTCATCTCATCCCCATGCCCCCAGCAGTGGCCTTCTAAGGTGGACACTGTTACAATTCCCAGTATTCAAGAGAGGTTACCCAACTGGCCCAGGGTTAAACAACAAATTAGCTGTGCAGCCAGGGCTTGAATCCATGCATTGTTTTTTGCAATAACTGCATCTTTATTAAAATTATTAAAGGAGTACAAATGGTCTTTGTTACACAGGTATCTTTATAATGCAGAAGATGGAGCTTTCAGTGTACTCATCCCCAGTGTTAATTACACCTGATGGGTAAGTTTTACTTCTCCCCTTTCCGTTTCTTGATTTCCAGTGACCTATCTCTTTGTGTTGTGTCCATCTCGTAGCTCCCAATTATTAGAGAACACATGTGGTGTTTGGTTTTCTATTCCTGATATACTTCACTTAGGATCACGGTCTCTAGGTCCATCCTAGCTGCCACCACATGTATTATTTCATTCCATTTTATGGTTGAGTGGCACTCCATGGTAGATCCCATGTACCATGCAGTCTAGAGCTAGAATCCGGAGTGACACTTCAGAGTGCACTACTTTTAAAGCTCCCTCCCTTGGTGGTGATAATATGAAACCAAAGTTGATAAGAACCACCTCGTGGCCCAGATTCTAGACCAAGGTGCTTCAACTTATACATTTTCAGGGCCAGGCAGTTCAAATGCATAATGAAAGCAATCAGATACAGACTCCATGCTTCAAATAATATCAAAAGTGGGTCTGAAATCACCTGGGGTCATTGTTAAAAATGCAAATTATTGAGCCTAAGCCTCCTGAATCTCTGTTCAGTCTATATCAAAATTGCCTACATTTTATTTGTAAATGCAAATTTATGGGTCCCTCTTTTAGAATCACTTTAGATGCTAATAATTCTAGTATTCTCAGATTTTGGAAAAGGATTCTCAAACATGAGATGATCACTTTATTCATTGTAGGAATATTTACTGAGTATGAACTTCTAGATGCCAGGTAAACAACAGTGAACAAATCAAACTCCCTGCCTCTAAACAGCTCCTGTTCCCCTGGGGAAGGAAAACAGGTATAACAAATAAATGTACGTCAGATGAACAAATTGATACATGTCAGATGAGTAAGCACAATGGAGAAAAAAAGGCAGGGATGGAGCAGGATAGGGCACAGTGGTGTTTTATATACCCAGAGTGTCCTTCCTGATAAAGTCACTTTGGTACAGAGGCTGTCAGGAAGTGAACTATGGAACGTGCAACATGTCAACTGTGCCACTAAAGTAACAATGTCAAACACAAAGGCCCCGTAGAAAGAGCTTGCCTGGTATGCTGGAGAAATAAGGACACCAGTGTTTGGAAACCAGTGAAAGAAGACATGGTTATGGTGGTAAGGAACTGCTGACACTGGATGGTGAGGATCTTTGCGAGATCACAAAACTGGAAAATGTCAGCATCTGCCTTACGATTCAATCCATTAGCCCTGCTGCTGCTGATGTAATGTGTGGGGAAACTGCGAGGCAGGAAGGGCAGCTGTGGGCTGATGGCTGTGGTCCAGACAAGAGAAGATGGCAGCCCGACCAGCATGAGAGTGAAGGACGTGGTAATAAGTAGCCAAATTCTGCACACGTTTTCCATGATGATTCTAGTGGATTGGATGAGGTGTGGGGAAAAAAAAAAAAAAAGGAGTAATCAAGGAAAGGAAATGCAATGCAATGTCTGGGCATTTAGACCTCAGAACATTTGATGTAGACAAAATACCACTCCAAATTCCCAACTGGGCACAGGTGTGAACCTTGTTTGACTTCTCACTTAAAACATTATCTATGGAGCAGTTAAGGTGAAAAATTGGAGCACACATCTTCAAAATGATAAATAAAAACCCACATTCAAAAAAAGTTACATTTCACAAATAGCATTTACGACTCCTCCCCCTGTGGTAATTAGTGCGCATAATTTTTAAATATGCAGATACTTCAGACTCTTTTCATTAATTATTAAAACAAATGCCTCACTTAAGAGCCAAACAGTGGAGAGTTAGTGGAAAGTTCCTCTGCTTAATTTTTTCATCTTTGGAACTTACATTCTGTATCAAGTTTTTGTATCAAGTTTCAATCAACTGCTACTAATCACATAAACCTTCTGTTTTGGGTGTTTAGTATAAAAATTCACCTTGCTGGGCCAGGTGCAGTGGCTCATGTAATTCCAGGGCTTTGGGAGGCGAAGGAGGAGGATCACCTGAGGCCAGGAGTTTCAGACCAGCCTGGGCAACGTTATCAAGACACTGTCTCAACAACAAAAACAACAAAAGTTACTTGTGAAGTAGCTCAACTTGGCAAGACTTGAGCCAATGGAGGATGAAAGTCTGCTGAGAAATAAGTTTTCACGTAACAAATCAACTGTGTGCCATGCACCTGAAATCCTGGCTACTCTGGGGGCTGAGGCAGGAGGATAGCTTGAGCCCAGAAGTTCAAAGCTGTAGTGAGCTGTGATCATGCCACTGCACTCCAGCCTGCACAACACAGCAAAACTTGGTCTCAAGAAAAAAAAAATACCTTGTTATTTTTAATATTGAAATAAATAAAAGCTTTGTATCTCCGAACAACATAATGTCTTAGGTTAGGGTTTTTGAATTGTTTTAACACTCTTCTCTCTTTGGTTCTCATTTTCCTGCCCTGTTACTAAAGGTGCATCCCAAGTTTATTTTTTTATTGCAAATCACATCAAAGCCTTCTTGGATACATTGTATGAATAAGTGAATGTAAATGTATGAGCTTTTAAATACAAATTTTGTACTTTGTATTCTTTATCTTGACCTCCATTTAAACTTTGACTATCATGCAGAAATACTGTCATTGATTCCAAAAGTTAAATTATTCTAGAACCTTACCTTATGAGGAATAAGCACACAGATTTCCTACAGAAAAATAAAACCACAATCACGCCTATCTACTGCAAGCTATGTTTTCACTTCACTGCCCAGGCTAATCATTTTGATTTTAAAATGTTTTAGCTTCCCTGTAATGCTATAAGATTCTGTGGCAACTACTTATAACTCTGTTAGGTGTTATGAATGCTTGGGACAGAAAGTCACTTGTGAAGTAGCTCAACTTGTCAAGACTTGAAATTCTAGGACTTTGTCTTCTAATGGAGGATGAAAGTCTGCTGAGAAATAAGTTTTCATGTAACAACAAATTAACTTTTATCTAGGAGTTCCAATTTCTTTCTTTCTTTTCTTTTTTTGAGACAGTCTCATTATGTCAGCCTCTATAGAGTACTATGCCGTCACAGCTCACAGCAACCTCAAACTCTTGGGCTTAAGCAATTCTCTTGCCTCAGCCTCTCAAGTAGCTGGGACCACAGGCCCCCGCCACAATGCCCAGCTATTTTTTGGTTGTAGTTGGCTTTGTTGTTTGGCAGGCCTGAGCTGGATTCGAATCCGCCAGCTCCAGTGTATGTGGCTCGTGCCCTACCTGCTGAGCTACAGGCCCTGAGCCAGGGGAATTCCAATTTCAAAGAATGGAAAAATCATTTTGAAGGTATATAAGAAAAAGAAGCTTCAAGTTTATATATAAAAGGATACTTGTTTAGAAACTGCAACAATATTTGATAGATGATAGGAAGGTTAAAGTTTTTAATAGACACATGCTCAAAGTCTTCAAAATATTGTGAGAAAATAAATAAAATCAAAGAAACTTTCACACAAGTTAAAATAGCTTTCGTTGGCAGTTGTGGACTAGATTGTTAGGTAAATTTCAATATAGTCTCCTGAAAAAGCAAACTCAAAACAGCGAATAAAAGTAAGCATAAACACACACACACACATATACAATGCCAATGTGACTTTGTGGTCTAAATTTCAAGAGGCAAAAGCCCAGAAATTCATTAAATGTTGCTATAGTCTAAAAATGGCAAAGAAATCTTTGAACTACCCATGTTTCACCAATTGGCACATCTGAGGGAGAGCTCTATGTCCACTGATACATTACCCTTATCATTGTAACAGATGCCTCACACTTCTCAAGCCATCAGATGTAGTCCTGAATGGAAGGGCAGTTATCTTAAGATGATGATCACTTTCCGATGAGCTCTAACTGATCTCAAATTTCCTAACAGCTTAAATCATAAAAAAAAGAATACACAGCATTACTGTTTTCCAGACTGCAATATGATCTCACATATAGGAGTACACTAGTGAATTCCGGCTTATTGAGTTCTGATATTATGTCAAAGTACTCGAGGGAAAAGACACACCATTATGCCCAGATTTTACTAGCAGACTAGATCTCTTTTTCCTAGAATGGGTAGGAGGTTTAGACGTTATCCAGGGACCCTGAGGAACTAGCAGAGGAAGAAATATTTTTATTTCTTCTAAAATAATGATCTAGAACTTTAGTGAGACTTATCATAGACTTCATAGAGCCTAATTTTCCTAAAGAAAATCTTCACAAGAAGGCATTCTCCTCCTTTTTTTGCAGTAACATTCTTTGCAGAATGAATTTTTCAAAGCTTGAAAGTATTTTAAAAGTATTCTATCTTGGCAGAATCCTACTGTGTCTTAGGGAGTCTGGACAAGTATCCAAAATTGATTACCTGAAAACCTCCAGAGATATAATGAAAACAGGTTCCAGGATCTCTAGATTTCTTTAAAAAGGAAATAACACCAGACAAAATAGACTAAAATAATAAAAATAACATATTATGAATAACTATAAGGTAATAAAGAAACAGAACAGATAACAAGACACATTCTTATAAAAATATAAAATTCCAAAATTGACATAACAAATAAAACACTTAAATACACAAAAACCCACAACACAGATAGAGAATGAAATAATCAGAGAATTACCCAGTAAAAAATTACTAACGCTGAGTAATGACAAGCAATGTATTTCTCCATGTATTGACTTGAAGAAAATAAAGTTCACTCTATTTAAAGATGTTATTTAAAGATATATATATACACACAAACTCACATGTTGAGATGTCTGGAAAATTATACACTGAACTGTTAAAAGTGGTTTCTTCTGGGGTCCTACTTAGGGCAGGGATTAGTTCCAACTTTACATACTCTATGTTGTTTCCAATTCTTACTAGTACATATTATTTTTATTAATAAAGTTTGAGTAAAAACTGTAAGGGCCTCAAAGAGCCCTCGGATTGAGAAGAACACCCAATCAAACGCGGAGCCGATCCTTGATGCAAAAGCAGGAGGAATTTATCCGAGTGCAGCACCCAGACGGACTGTTTTACAAGAGTCCGCCCCAGTTTGGGGCTTCAGGCCCCTTTTAAAGGAACAAACCAACCGCCTAGCCCACGCGCAGGTGGGGCAGTTGGGCAGTTTCAGCGGCTACAGCGTTCCGGAAGACATAGCCTAGCCCACACGCAGGTGGGGCAGTTATCCAACTGTCTGTGGAGAGTTGAGTCATCTTAGTGAGGAGGGGTTGGCCTAGTTCTGATATCCTAACATTCCCCCCTTTGTCTTGTTGGGAGTTTCAATCCTGAAACTGAGAGGGATCTTGGGGTGGTTGATACCTCTGCTGAAGTACTAATACTTGGACCGCACTGATGCGTTCTTTTACAAAGTTGATTAGCCTGTTTAGGATGCAAGGGCCGAAAGTGAGCAGGAGAAATAAGAGGACGAGGGGGCCTGTGAGTGTGGACACTCGGTAGCCTAGGGCTGCTAGTTCCTGAAGTAGACGTTCTGTGCCTTGTTGGCAGTCTTCCTCGGTATCCCCTGCAAGTAGTAAGTCATCTACATACTGTAGGAGGGTTACCTCTGGGTTGCGGACACGAAAGCAGGCTAAGTCTTGATGAAGTGCCTCATCGAAGAGGGTGGGAGAGTTCTTGAAGCCCTGCGGTAGTCGGGTCCAGGTGAGTTGCTCCGTGCTGCTGCTATCCGGATCTGTTCATTCAAAAGCGAAGATGTCCTGGCAGGAAGGGTGTAAGCGTAAACAAAAGAAGGCATCCTTGAGGTCTAGGATGGTGTACCAGATTTTATCTGGGGGGAGGGAGCTAAGCAGATTATAGGGGTTTGGCACTGTGGGGTGTAGGTCTTGCACTCTCCTGTTCACTTCTCTTAGATCCTGGACTGGACGATAATCTTGGGTGCCTGGTTTCTTGACAGGGAGGAGGGGGGTGTTCCAAGGGGATTTGCATGCTCGTAGCATACCTTGTTGAAGAAGGCGTTGGATGTGGGGCCGTATCCCTTCGCGTGCCTCTCGGGGCATAGGATACTGGCGGACCGCAATAGGGGTAGAAGTTGCCTTCAGTTCCACCACTGGGGGGGGCGATTTATCGCCAGTCCTGTCCCAGCTGTTTCAGCCCAGACCTGGGGGTACTTGGCAAATAAGTCAGGCGGGGGTTGGGTGCTTGGCCTGGTGTCTTCAAAAAGCCGGTGCTCATCACTTAGTTGGATGGTTAAAGCTGTAGTTACTTGGGGCCCCTCGGAGGTAAAGCTGATTTGGGCTCCCATTTTGGTCAAGAGATCTCGTCCCAAGGGTGGCATCGGGCACTCAGGAATCACCAGGAAGGAGTGGGTTACTGTTCCCCTACCCAGGTCAACTGTCCTATGGGTGGTCCATGGATATTGTTGGTGTCCCGTTGCCCCTATGACCCAAGATTTTTTTTCCGTTACCGGCCCAACTGGTGTAGTCAGGACAGAATGTTGAGCTCCTGTGTCTACTAAAAAGTCAATGGGCTTCCCCTCCACACATAAGGTTACCCTGGGCTCGGCGAGGGGTTCCGAGCCCCGTTGCCCCTAGGCATTATGCCCTCCGAGGGTCAGGATAACTGGGTCTCCTTTACCCCTTCGCTTGGGACACTCATTCTTCCAATGTCCTTTTTCCTTGCAGAATGCACATTGGTCTCTATCCAGTGGTGGTTGGCTAGTCTGTCTTCCTGAGTTGCCCAGGTTCCCTGCCTGCCTTCTCCTAAACGCAGTTTGACCTGACTCACCTATTACTGTGACCAAAATGCGAGTTAAATTCCTTTCCTGTCTGCGCTCCTTCCTGACTTCCCTATCTTCTTCTTCTTTTAGTTTACGCTGCTCCTTCTCCTCCTCAGTTTCCCTCTTATGGTAGACTCTCTCGGCTTCCTTAACTAGGTCTCGCAAGGTATAGTCCTGCAAGCCCTCTATTCTCTGGAGCTTCTTCCTAATATCTGAGGCGGATTGCCCTATGAATGCCATAGCAACAGAGGCCCTTTGCCCCTCTGACGTTGGGTCGAAAGGGGTATAGCGGCGAAAAGCATCCATGAGACGCTCAAGGAAGACGGAGGGGGACTCCGTGATTCCCTGGGTCACTTCCCTTACTTTAGCCAAATTAGTAGGGTGCCTTGCTGCCCCCGGAGGCCTGCCACTAGAGTCTGGCGATAGACTGTCAGTCGCTCCCTACCGTCAGCCGTGTTGTAGTCCCAGTCTGGTCGGGAAAGGGGAAAAGCCTCCTCGATGCGGTTTGGGAGTTGCATTGGTCTCCCGTCCACCCCGGGCACGTTTTTCTGCGCCTCAAGGAGGATCCGCTCCCTTTCCTCTGTAGTGAAGAGGGTTTGCAACAATTGCTGACAGTCATCCCATGTGGGCTGGTGCGAGAACATCAGCGACTCCACCGGCCCAGTCAAACGCTGGGGTTCCTCGGAGAAAGGGGGGTGGTTAGTTTTCCAATTGTATAGGTCGGCGGACGAGAAAGGCCAGTACTGGAGGGGCTGGAGGGGAGCGGGACCCTCATCTTCAGGGGGAGGAGGAGGGGGTCCATAGGCTCTGAGGGAGCAAGTAATAGTGGAATCTGGGGAGGGAAACTCTCCTCGTCATCCGCGGGTGCTTCTGGTTCCGTGTACCGGCCTTCCTGGGAGAGGAAGGGTTGGCGCGGAGGGTAGTATGACCTCCTCCTGTGGGGCGCCTGGAGGCGGCAGGGGGCGAGGATAAGGAGGTGGAACATCCTCTAGGAGGAGCTGGTCATTCTGGGGGTCTTCCAAAGGCTTCTTAGCTCCTGGCGAGTGGAGGGCTAAGACCTGTGAGGTGGCTGGTATTAGCCACGGACGGACCCGGGGGGCGGGTTCCGCACCAGATCTTGCCAAACGATAATATATGGCTGTTGGTGCGAGCCAGGACCTGCTTGGAAGACAATTTTTTTAACGGCAAAGATAAGGGAGAGGTTAAAGGTACCTTCAGGGGGCCAGCCCACATTGAAGGCGGGCCATTCAGAGGTGCAGAAAGTTTGCCACGGTCCCTTCTTTATGAGGACCGAGAGATTACACCCCCGTCCCTTAACCTCCTTCCAATGGTCCAAGGTGAGAGATAGAGGCGTACTCATCCTCTGACCCATTTTAAGAGATAACAAATGTACGTAGGACAACACACAGACAAAAAGGAAGACAAACAGAAAACACAGACACCGAATCCACCAGGGCCGACACTGACGGTGACCAACAGTAGTTGGTCCCCTCCTGATTCTGAGGCATCCCCCAACCTGATTCTGAGGCGTCCAGACCTGATTCTGACGGTGACCAACAGTAGTTGGTCCCCTCCTGATTCTGAGGCGTCCCTCAGCCTGACAGCGGCACCGCTCTGATAAACCTGACACCGGCACCTGATACAAGACTTACAGACACGGACAGACCACACAGACTCACAGACACGGACAGACCACTTACAGACACAGACAGACCACCACACAGACTCACAGAGGCCTCTTACCTCCAAGGATAGCGGGTCCAGCGCTTGAGGGGGTGGTCGTCTCTACCTCGGTGGAACCCCCAAATGTAAGGGCCTCAAAGAGCCCTCGGATTGAGAAGAACACCCAATCAAACGCGGAGCCGATCCTTGATGCAAAAGCAGGAGGAATTTATTCGAGTGCAGCACCAGGACGGACTGGTTTACAAGAGTCTGCCTCGGTTTGGGGCTTCAGGCCCCTTTTAAAGGAACAAACCAACCGCCTAGCCCACGCGCAGGTGGGGCAGTTGGGCAGTTTCAGCGGTTACAGCGTTCCGGAAGACATAGCCTAGCCCACACGCAGGTGGGGTAGTTATCCAACTGTCTGTGGAGAATTGAGTCATCTTAGTGAGGAGGGGTTGGCCTAGTTCTGATATCCTAACAAAACAAAACTTGATGAAATACAAGGTCAAGATTTAAAACAACATTGAAAATTATCGGAAAATTTTTTTCCCCACATACTAAGGAAAGTGTAGAAGAAAACTGTCTGGATTGAAAGCTACACATAGTAACAAATTCATGCTTTGTTTCTATTCATGCCGTCCCTTCGAAAGTGGTTATGGGAGGCTGCAGCCCATTCCTGTGACCTGCGAGAAACCAGCCCATGGGCTCCATACTCATTAGAAACCTGGGCTGCTAGTGCCCCACAGTGTGAGGAGTTTTCTCAGAGACATTTTCAGCTTTTGCTCCATAAACACCAGTCTTTCTATATTCATTTAGAACAGCTCCCAACATGCAGCACGTCCAGGGATGAAATGAGGGCTGATACACTAGGTCTTGGCACATGTATTGCCCTCAAGTAAAGCCTTGCAGCTGCAGGTGGCCATGGAAAGAGTGTGTGAGCAGCGCCTTTTTCATGATCGTATTTAGATGAAGAATAACGGATGGCCTCGGATTTTCTAAGTGCGTTTCTTCCTCACACAGCACAATGCAGGGGCAACAAGAAATAATCCAGCAGTGCCTAAAAAATGGATATTGCAGAAACCGGAAATTGAGGCAGAGTCTGTATACAAACTACTCTCTTCAGTTTATGAAATTCTCTTCAGTTTATGAAATTTAAAGTTGGACAGGAAGATCCTACCAGTATTCACATAAAGGAGACACAGTCAAATCTAGGCACAATAAAATACTATTTTTGTTGCTCCAGAAATGGAATTCTAACAATCTGGGTTCCTGATTAGTGCAAGGTGAATATATTGCCACCAGACAAATACTAGGTGTTGATGAAATAACTCTTGTTCAAAACTGAAAATTAAAAAAGAAAAAAGGTAAGGAAAAAACTCCACAATACCAAACGAAATCATGACAGTATGGAGGTTTATTAAAAAAAAAAAAAAAAAAAAATGGAAAAAGAAAAGAGAAATGCACTGCCATCATAAAACATCATAGGAAGAGTTTTTAAGCTTGGAGATCCCACGTGTTCACAACATGAACCTACAGCACCTTCTGACTCCTACTCTTCCACACTCGGTGCTTCCTGAAGGCAGAAAATAGGTTATGTCACCTTTAAATCCCTACCACATCACTGATACTGAAACACATCAGTTCGACTGCAGAATTTTAAAACTTTCCCCAGGAAATGTTCTGAATCCAGAGTTTACATTCCCACAACAAGAGCATCAGTCTTCTCACTGTCTCAAACAAGCTGGAAACCTGATGATGGCAGAGAATGGTAGTTATGTATAGAGATGTGCTAATGGACCTGAAACTAGAACTTAGGGCTGTTATGAGTAGAGAAAATCAGTTTTTCAATCCTTTTTGCCAATAAGGTGCTAAAAGCCTTTAGATTGTGCAGTAAAACACACTGATATCTTTTGCAATCTATTTCCAATAGAACTTCAGATATTTAATGTAGGACTCTTTTGCAGAAAATTCCATGCTAGCTTTTGTTCTAAAATCATTGAGTGGGTAACAGTATAGGCTCTGAATAGAGATGACCTGAATTCAAGTACTAATCTAGTATGAAATCACAGCCTGAATAATACAGAGCTTGTCTCTATTAAAAAAAAAAAAGAAGCAAAACCAAACTAAAAAAATCAGCCAGGTATGGTGACATGCCCCTGTAATCCCAGCTTCTTGTGAGGTTGAGGCTGGAAAATCGCCTGCAGCCAGAAGTTTGAGGTTGCAGTGAGCTGTGATGGAGCCACCACACCCTACCCCTAGCGACAGAGTGAGATCCGGTCTCAAAAAATACCACAAAATCGTGTGAAATTAGTCAGATCATCTTACTAACCAAGTTTTAGTTTTCTTATCAGGAAAACAGGTTGTGGTAAGGTAAGTGCTTTGCTCAGTACTGCTTAGCAACTGCTTCCTGTCACTTCTTAGCTCAACACAGGACAAATGAATGAAACGTGAAATAATATGCGCATTTATTTTATTCTTCACTAACACTAAACTATCTCTCAGTCTGTAGCAATAATATACATATATTTATACATACAAATTGGTAGAAAATCGAATATTCATGATTTTAAATTTGACAAACAACTCTCAGGTAAAAGGTAGACTATTATACTGACTTAAGATTTCATTTAATTAGTTAAAACTTGTAATAAAGGAATACTTTACATGAGACTATTAAAAAAGGGTCAGTAACTTATTGTAAATAAGTCACTAACTGTAAATCTGACTGCGCTATTAGGCTAAGGTGCAATGGAATAACTTCTAATACCACAGAGGGAAAGGGAAAGAAGCAATCAAACGAAGCACATAATTCACATTGAAAGAAACAGATTTATCCTAAAATGGTCAATATCAGCATTCAAACAAAGCAATTTTGCCACTTCTACTTAAAGCAAATCACTTTGAGTACACCATAGCTCACTTAAACACACACTTCTCGAAGCAGTGCTATTTAAGCAAATCCTTCTGTATAAAAACCAAACCTGTAACTATTATTTACCTTGCATCCAGTAAAAGCCAAGAGATTTAAGGTAAGGACATTTTCTAATCTCATACCCATGTTAAAATTCTCAACTCTGCTGATATATAAAAAAAAAAAAAAGAAAGAAAAGAGAAAGGGCTGGAAAATAAACCCAATTAGGGATGGTGAATGACAGAGAAATCAGTGGCTGACGTATGGAAAAACCCATAGGAAAGTGAATTTTAGTCCAAGGAAACAAAATGTCTTCTCTGAAGGGACTGTGAAGAGTAAAGGCAAACACACACTTGTTTATTACGTGTCTCCTTGTCTTGTATATACCAGGAAGCCATCCACCATGCTGGGTATCTGGAGCACCAGGAATACTGTCAACATATTCACAACAAGAGAACACAATGTCTATTTGCCAAAAACATCTAAAATGGTGGTTAAGACAGAAATGTGGATGATATTTTAAAAATTAAATTTCTCACGTTTTATAACAAACTCACAAAAAGTAACATTGTCTAAAATTACAATATTTTGCATATGCTAAATTGAATGGCGATATTAGATAAGATCTTCTGCAACTGTGGTGTCAAAAATCTGATAGCAAATTTTCTGTTCCATTCCATTTGTGACATTATATGACTTGATGAGGCATTCTAACCACGGATATGCATCTACAAATAAAAAAATGGTATTTAATCATTAAAATTAAATAAATAACTCCGAAATATGTATCTAAGCATAATGCTGAGCAAGAAAAATTAACATTTAATTTAGTTTGAAAAGTAAGTACATGCCCTTACCAAATTTAACATTATTAAATATGCTGCAAATACATACTGGATTCATGTTATTGTTATGCAGCATTTGTGACTAGTTTGAATTTTTTTTTCCAACAGCAGATAAACACAATTAAATCTGGAATCTTCACAATGTTTTATAGCAAATGTCATAAGCAACCTCATCCCCAATTTTCATTCCGTTTTTCCGGCTGTATGCTACTTACATCTTTGTTTTTTTTTTCTTTTTTGTTTCTTTTTTTTTTTTTTGGAGACAGAGTCTTACTTTGTTGCCCCTGGTAGAGTGCCCTGGCATCATAGCTCACAGCAACCTCAAACTCTTGGGCGCAAGCAATTCTCTTGCCTCAGCCTCCCAAGTAGCAGGGACTACAGGCACCTGCCACAATACCAGGCTATTTTTAGAGATGGGGTCTTATGCTAGCTCAGACTGTTCTCAAATTCATGAGCTCAGGTGATCCACCGGCCTATGCCTCCCATAGTGCTAGGATTACAGGTGTAAGCCACCATGCCAGGCCTCTTTTTTCTTAACTGAAAGAAATGGAACCTAAACTTCAAATGAGCCCAAGCCCTGATATAAGTACAGCTGGAACTCAGATCAGGTAGCAGATGTAGAGCCCAGGCAGTGCTGGCAGCCACAGATGCCATTTCCAAGCTTTAGTTATAAATACAGTGAATCTATTTATAACTTCTAGAAAAGGTTCCTATGTTTTTTCAAGTTTCAAAGGTATTTCATAAAGCACTCGATATTGGCAAGGGTGAAGCAAGAAACACACTCTCTCACACTGCTGGTAGAACAAGAAAAAGAAAATATTTTTGACAAGTAATCTGAAAGTATGTATCAAAAGCCTGTGCTTCTTTGATAAAAAGTTTTAATTCCAGAAATCTACACGAAGAATTCAAATGACCAACCCAAATGAAAATTGACAACAAATAAAGGTATTGAGGTTAAGCTTTGTTACATATGAATGAGAACTCCTATCATTCTGGAACTGTTTGTTAAAAAGATTGACCAAGGGGGCCAGGTGTGGTAAACCTAGCACTCTGGGAGGCTAAGGAGGGTGGATAGCTTGAGACCAGCCTAAGCAAAAGCAAGACCCCGTCTCTACTAAAAATAAAAAAATTGAAGTGAGAGGATCGAGCTGGAGGTTGCTGTGAGCTATGATGCCACAGCACTCTACTCAGTGCAACAGCTTGAGACTCTGACTCAAAAAAAAAAAAAAAAAACTAACCAAGGAAAGTAAAATCTGATTTAAAATAACTCAATAAAAATAAAATCAACAGCAGCCAAATCTGCAGCTGGGACAATTTCTTACTTATATAAAATTGTTAGAAGAATCTAATTATTGGAATATCATTTAGATCTGCAGTTTCAACAGAAGCAGAAGGAAAGAAGGAAAACTCAGAGGCAGCAGAGATAATCAGCAGAATCGTATCTAAAGATTGAGCTAACTAATCAAATGGTCATAAAGAAAACAAAGTTATAAAAAAATCTAGTGAAACAAAAAACCTGCAAAGTCTTAATATGAAACAGAAAATCCACCATTGATTAAACTGGATAATGGAAGTCTGTAACAAGAAACATTTCTTGCTAATATTTCACCCCTTCTGGTTTGATTTCAACTAATGTTTGTGTGTATAAAATACAGCATCAAAAGTGTCTGTGATCAAAACTGCCTCTCTCTGTTGTACTTAAATTATTTTAAAATTTTTTCATTGTAGGAATTATGATTCATACTGTTTTTATGCCAGCCACTGACTTTATCAACAGGTGGGTCACACAATGATCATTCACTGGTTAGTAATTCAGCTGGATTCACTGCTTTACTGCTTTCAGAATTCTAGAAGTCCACAGATTAGATATATCCAGGTGCTATTTTAAATAAAGGAAAGAGTGGGGAGTGTAAAAATTATTGCCTACCAATTTTTATTCTTGAAGGACAAATCATATCCATAATCATATCCACACTTTTCTGAAGGTCATCATCATTTAGAATTTCTGATGCTGGAATTTGGAAGAATTTGTCCTTGAAAAAAATCATATGGTAGAAAAAGGAAATTATATTAATCTTTTTAAAAGTTATAATATAAAATTATTTAAATATTATCTAATTTAAAATAATCTAGACTATTTCACTCTACCAAGACTGCAGAATTCATAAACTAAAGTGCTGGTCTGAACTCTAAAATCTGATTTAGTACTTTAATCTTAAAATAGCTTTGAGATAAATATAATCAAGTTAAATTATTACACTTTGACTTAATAATGATGATTAAAAAACTAGCTGACTATACTTTTTGTGTATAGAAAAACAAATTTTATGTTAAGTTAAAAAAGATAGAATATATACTATCTATCTATGTATTTTTTTCTCCTCTACTAGATTATAAATTTCAGGAAAGAATTGGGCTTGCTTTGCTCAGTCTTTTTTTTTTTTTTTAAATCATAGCTGTGTACATTAATGCAGTCATGGGGTACAATGTGCTGGTTTTATATACAATTTGAAATATTTTCATCAAATTGGTTAACATAGCCTTGATAGCATTTTCTTAGCTATTGTGTTAAGACATTTATATTCTACATTTAGTAAGTTTCTTATCCATGTATTTCCATCACATCGAATAGAACCTGGTAAACAGCAGGCATTCAATAAATATTTAAATGGTCAAAGGGCTCAAGCAGGTGGAAGAAAATTCTCAACCTTACCTCAGATTTCTTTTCTAATGTATGTAATAAAATATAAATAAAACTTGACCCTAAGGCTTTTGCTCTTACCTGTTTGTGGGAGATCTAAGCTTTTAGCATGTCACACTTAATAGAAGTGTTTTTTTGTTCGTTTGTTTATTTGTTTTGTTTTGTTTCTTTTTGCCTGAGATCATTCTGGATAGTCTAATGATGTCAGTTAGGGTGGGGAGTCTGAAGCGTGATTAAAAAACTAGCTGACTATACTAGCTAGACCTCAAGAGGGGCTGAAGACTGAGATCAGCCACTGTGGGCAATCACCACACCTCTGTGATGGAGCCCAATAGAAGCTCTTGACATCAGGTTTGGTTGAGCTTTCCTGGTTGGAAATATTCCAGGTGTAATGTTATATAGTATTGTAGGGAAAGGTAAACAGTCCACAACATTGAAGTGGAATGTTTACTGAGGAGAGAAGACAAACAAACTCTATGTTTGGAACTTTCCTAGACAGTACCCTATGTACTTCTCTCCTTGGTTGATTTTAATTCATATCCTTTAGCAGTAATAAACCCTAACCATGAATATAACAGCTTTCAGTGAGTTCTCTGAGTCTTTCTTCTGAGTTATTAAACACTAAAGGTGCCCTTTTGGACTTCCAAACTTACAGCTGGTAACAGGATGGTCTTGTGGACTGCTTCACACAATGGTATCTCTGAATCAAAGTAACTTCATTTCCTTGATTATGAAATGTAAATATTTAAAAAGTATGGTGAAAAACACATGATGCCTAAATAATGTGGCTAAACCTCTGAATTACAGCCCTGGAGCAGAACTTATGAGTGGGAAGGAGAACACCTCTCCCTTCAAATCTCTGTACCTCATTTTTTCACTACTCAAATATTAAGGTTTACAGTGCCAAATGAAAACAAGAGATACAAAATTTAAAATTTATGTGTTTACATTTTGTTTAAACTTTTAAGTTGCCTTAAATACTTTTGAAATAAAGTAGGTTTGAGTAAATATATTAAAATTTAAATATTTTTCAGTTACAAATATCTTTACTACCTCTGTTACTTACAGAATCCATGAGAAATGCTTCTAATACTCCTGTTCCATCATCAAGAGTGAACGTCATAACAAATACATATTGGAGGGGTACAATACCGAGTACTAGTGAAAGAAAAGAAGATCAAATCATATGAGCCTCCTATTCCTTATTATCAAGGTAAAGTTAAAATTCTTTTGTGAGTTCAAGAGATAAAGAAAAACTTGACACTATCCGAAATGTAGCTAGCATGGGAGTTGAACTGGAGGACACCCAGCTGTTGTTTGCTGCAGATCTGCTTGCACGGAGAGTAGTGGGAAATCCCTCACACATTTGGGCACACATGTGTTTTCACCCCCACAGACACTCAACCTTTATCAAGATCATTTAGCAGATTCATTCTGGAACAATTCATTATACCCCCACTGGGACAATGTCTCATATTGTAAACAAGCAAATATTTTTTGATTAAATATTAACATAATCTATCTTTAAAATGAGTTGGTACCTTGATAGAAACCATGTAATTCAGCAGTTCTCAACCTATGGGTCGCAACCCCTTTTGGGGTCGAACGACCCTTTCACAGGGGTTGCCTAAGACCATCGGAAAACACATTACAATTTATAACAGTAGCAAATTACAGTTGTGAAGTAGCAATGACAATAATTTTATGGTTGGGGGTCACCGCAACATGAGGAACCGTATTAAACGGCCGCGGCATTAGGAAGGTTAAGAACCACTGATGGAATTCTTGAAATGCAACTCATTGCTTATTAGTCTTATGGAAAACTGAAATGCCAGAATGTTTTTTAAAAAGTAGCATGCAGTTAAATATTTTTTAATATGCCTCTCTCCTGCTTTGTATTATAAGCATAAAGGACATACTTTTTTTTTTTGTAGAGACAGAGTCTCACTGTACCGCCCTTGGGTAGAGTGCCGTGGCGTCACACGGCTCACAGCAACCTCTAACTCTTGGGCTTACGCGATTCTCTTGCCTCAGCCTCCCGAGCAGCTGGGACTACAGGCGCCCGCCACAACGCCCGGCTAGGACATACTATTTTTTAAGAAACATTGTCTGGTTGAATGAATAAAAATATCAGAATCTGGGATTTCATAATTTGATGAGGAAGAAAACAAAGACACCAAATCACATGAGAATTCATAGATTAAGATGACTATCTTTGGAAATGGAAGACATCATATGTTTACAGAATGTTATATACTAGCTTCCATCTATATAACTAGGACTAATTAAGGGGACAAGGCGGAATAATAAATTAGAACACAGAGACATAAATTAGGGCACTTACGAGATATTGTTAATACATAGGAACCGATTTTTAGGTTTCAAAAGGTCGCAATAGTTTAAAACTTTCAACTAAAACAAGTTTGAACTTAAAACCTACCCTGAGTGATCACACAAACAAAAAACAAAAACTACATTAAGAATTGGATAAGGTGGCTCAGTGCCTGTAGCTCAGTAGTTAGGGCACTGCCACATACACCATGGCTGGAGAGTTCAAACCTGGCCTGGGCCAACTAAACAACAATGACAACTTCATTGAAAAAATAGCCAGGCGTTGTGATAGGTGCCTGTAGGCCCAGCTACTTGGGAGGCTGAGGCAAGAGCATCGCTTAAGCTCAATTTGAGGTTGCTATGAGCTGTGATGCCACAGCACTCTACCTAGGATGACATAGTGAGACTCCATTTCAAAAAAAAAACAAAACAGAATTGGATAAGGAAATCGAGCTTGATATCAAGAAGTTCATGAAAAAGTAATCTAGGATTGCACCAGAGCACAAAGAAAACATGAAACAACAGTATCACACAACTGGATACACAACTATACAATAACTATACAATAAAATTTCAGGTTAGCAGAATCTGAGTGTACAGTTTTAGGGAAATAATAATGGTCCCTACATTCTGAATTGGCCAAACTGTATCTGCAGCACCACATCCAGCATGAGTGCCAGATTTTGAGAAGGGCACAGGGGAAGTGGAATGTTTACTGAGGAGAAGAAACAAAATAGTGACGAACGTGGGAAAGTACCACAGGAAGTGAGGAAGCCTGCTTAAAGTAACAGGATTCAAGGAAGGCTTGAGAGATACCTTCAAATGTACAACGTCTGTTTATCTTATAGAAGGAATTAGGAATACTCTAGTCTAAATAATTTTAGTACACAGAACTTGGCCCATGTTAAAGTTATAGATAGGCAGATTTTGCTTCACTATTAATAAATGCCTAAAAATTAAGAGGACATGCTGCCTTGTGTGTAACGAGTACCCTGTCACTGAAGGAGTTATAAATAAAGGTTAGATGACCACAGTTACGAATGTGATATAAAGATTCCTTTTGTTCCAGCTAAAGACTTGTGTGGGTGAAAAGTTTTAACAGTTCTCTCTAAAACTCTTCAGTCCCAAGGTACCATGAGCTGAAGAGATTTTTCAGAACTAGTATTTATGACAGATGGCTAACATGAAAACAAATTATAAATTTTTTTTAATTAAATCATAGTTACATACATTAATGGGGTACAATGTGCTGCTTTTATATACAATTTGAAATATTTTAATCAAACTGGTTAACATAGCCTTCACAGCATTTTCTTAGTTATTGTGTTAAGACATTTATATTCTACACTTAGTAAATTTCACATGTACCCTTGTAAGATGCACCGTAGGTGTGCTCCCACCTGTTACCCTCCCTCCACCCAACCCCCCCCTTAAGATATGAATTGTGATTAAGAAGTATTGGTGGATGCTTAAAAGTGACTGTTCAAATATTTTTAACATTTACTCTATATACTTATTGCAATCACTGTGAATAGTTTCTCTTAAATAAATTTAAACTTTAACTTAGCCTTATATATTCACAAATATTAAAATATAAATCAGTTAGAGGACCTTAAACACAGATAGTCAAAATTGCAAGGCATACATATTTAGCTAACCTTCTGCCACCGAAGTCGGATTCCATGATGTTTTATCAACAAGGGAATTTAGATTTTGTATTGGTCTCAAATTAGAACACTGCTTACACCTGCAATTAATAAAATAAAAATTTGAAAATAGTTTAATTTTTAAAAATTTCATAATAGCATAAGGGTATATATAATTAGGTTACATTGTTCGCATTTGTACAGAAAAGTCTAAGTCGTGGCTGTGTCTTTCACTCAGGAAGTGTGCCATAAACCCATACACTGTTCCTACTGGGTAGGAACCCGCCACGCCCTTTCCTCTTCTCTCCTCTTCAGGTATTTGAGTTTTCTCTCAATATGAGCGCATTGTTGTTAATGTACGAGTTTCAAATTAGTATGCGATACTTGTTTTTCTGTTCTTGTGATAATTTATTTAGAAGAGTCTTCTCCAAATCCACCCAAGCTGTAACAAAATCTTCATCTTTGTTATGACTGTATAGTATTATTTTTTCTTTTTTTTTTTTTTATTAAATCATAGCTGTGTACATTTATGTAATTATGGGGCACCATATACTGGTTTTATATACAATTTGACATATTCTCATTACCCTGGTTAACACAGCCTTCATGGCATTTTCTTAGTTATTGTGTTAAGACATTTATATTCTACATTTAGTAAGTTTCACATGTACCCCTGTAAGATGCACCATAGGTGTAATCCCACCAATCACCTTCCCTCCGCCCATTCTTCCTCCCGCCCTCCCTTTCCCCTTTCCCCATATTCTTAGGTTATAATTGGATTACAGCTTTCATATGAAAGCTATAATTAGTTTCATAGTAGGGCTGAATACATTGGATACTTTTTCTTCCATTCTTGAGATACTTTGCTAAGAAGAATATGTTCCAGCTCCAACTTCTGCATAGCCAAGAACACAGTAAGTAAAGCAAACAGACAGCCCTCAGAATGGGAGAAGATATTTGCAGGTTATGTCTCTGACAAAGGTTTCATAACCAGAATCCAAAGAGAACTCAAACGTATTAGCAAGAAAAGAACAAGTGATCCCATCTCAGGGTGGGCAAGAAACTTGAAGAGAAACTTCTCTGAAGAAGACAGGTGCACGGCCTACAGACATACGAAAAAATGCTCATCATCCTTAATCATCAGGGAAATGCAAATCAAAACTACTTTGAGATATCATCTAACTCCAGTAAAGTTAGCCCATATCACAAAATCCCCGAACCAGAGATGTTGGCGTAGATGTGGAGAAAAGGGAATACTTCTATAGTGCTGGTGGGAATGCAAACTAATATGTTCCTTTTGGAAAGATGTTTGGAGAACACTTAGAGATCTAAAAACAGACCTGTCATTTGATCCTACAATTCCTCTACTAGGTATATATCCAGAAGACCAAAAATCACATTATAACAAAGATATTTGTACAGAATGTTTATTGCAGCCCAATTCATAATTGCTAAATCATGGAAGACTGTATACTATTCTATGGTATACATTTAAGTGCATTCAAGTGCATATGTCCTTATGGTAAATGACATTTTTGATATGGGGTGATACCTAGTAATGGGATTATAGGATTAAAAGAAAGGTCTACTTTTAGTTCTTTGAGGACTCTCATACTTCTTTCCATAAAAGCTGTATATTAGTTTCATAATTTGATTTACTTAATTATAACTTATTTTTTTTTTTGTTTAAGCATCTTTCAAACAGTGGTTCTCAACCTTCCTAATGCCGTGACACTTTAATACAGTTCCTCATGCTGTGGTGAGCCCCAACCATAAAATTATTTTCCTTGCTACTTCATAACTGTAATTTTGCTACTGCTATGAATTGTAATGTAAATATCTGATATGCATGATAGTCTTAGGTGACCCTTGTGAAAGGATCATTCGACCCCAAAAGGGGTTGTGATATGCAGGTTGAGAACTGCTGATTTATAAAAATGCTATTAAACAGAAGAGTGCTGTACCTCCTATATTGTAATATGATTATTTTCTAAAGAGAATTATCAAAAACTCTTCTATATAAGACAATAAAAAGGAATAAGATTCAGAATAAACAACTATGAATTGAGAATAAACGCTGAGTTACAGGCACAAATCATGAATTAGCTTTGCTCTTAATTTCCTTATTTGTTAAAATGAAAAAATTAAAGGAGATAATAACCTCTAAAGTTCTCTGATATTACGGCTTTCTGATATATATCTAATACCCAAAGTATAGTCAATAGTAAAAAATTATTTCACCTAGTCAGGTTAGGACTAGCAAGATTTTGAAATATTAATTATTTTAGAAAGTATATATACAGAAGTTTATAGTTTATGATGTCTAATACCACAGTCATCTTTTAAAATGTATATAAATCTAAAACTATACAATATATTAAAATTATACATTATTTAGTACAGCTATTTTTACTAATATGTGAAGATATTCTAGGAGTAATTTATTTTTTATTATGCATGATAATAATGTCTATGACCTTTTGATTAAAAAATACTTGAATAAAAACAAAAATTCAAACGGTCCATGTAGATTCCTTCTAATTTTCACTTAGGGGAAAACTATATTATTCTCTTCTATGCATCAAATGCAAAGATGTTTCTTCACCAACAACAAAAGATAATTGAAAGAAAAAATATTTTTGCTTCAAATAAAGACTCTAATAGTACTGTGAGACATTGATAAAGCATCTATGGTATACAAATTAAAAACTAAGAGTAAAAAGTCAAACTTAAATAGATAATTCATTACTTTCAAAACAGTAAAGGGGAAATAGAAAAATCAGCCACATTTTAAAAAATCAACCCAATAAAAGACTGGAGGAAAAAAATAGAATAGCTTTTGAGACGTGAAAGAAACAGTAGAAACGTAAGTATAAAATAATAAAAATGTAGAAACAGAACCTGAATACATCAATAATAAAAAGCATCTTAAACTCACTGACTTATTAAAACTAACATTCAGCCATAAGCCTGCATTTGTAAGTGACTCCTAAACTAGGATGGCCCAAGAGATGGAAAGCAGAAGGATGAGACTAAGATACTAAGCAATTACCAACTTCTCCCCACCCCAACAGCTGCGACAATAATAAAAATATCAGTAAAAGTAAACTCAAGGCAGAAAAACATAATTAGAAATTAGGTCTTTATAGAGCAATAAATTTACCAGGAAGATAAAATAACATTTAACCTAAATGAACCAACAAAAGAGCATCAAAATATGTAAAAGTTGACAAAATAAAAAGGTTACAAACCCGCAATTAAAGTGGGCACTTATGCAAACTTCTCCAAGAAAGTAATTAAATAGAGAAAATTACAGAAGAAATAGAAATTTTAATTTATGATTAACAAGCCTGATCTACTGGACATATTGAAAACCCTAAATTGACTATTAGAGAATATACATTCTTTTTAAAAAATACATACAATATATACAAATCTCAACCACTATCCACATCTAGGATAAAGCAAAGCCAAACAAATCCCAAAAAATTATGAAATGCCTCACATTATTTGACTAAAATGCAATAAAACTAAAATACAAAGGAAAACATAGCACCTAACATAAATGTATGAAAACTTAAAAATACATGATTCATAAGTCAAAGAAATAATAATAGGAATTATGAAATATTTAGAACACAGTGACAAGGAACAAAGCTAAGACTATTTTCTCAGGGTGAAATTATAGACTTAAATATAAATATTAAAATATTGTAAACATTAGGTAAGTAAGGTAAGCATTCTATTTAAAAAGTTTGAAAAGAAAACCTGAAGAAACCCATAGACAGTAAAGGAAGAAAAAAATAAGAGCACTAATAAAATAATAGATCACATTAACATGAACAAAAGCTATTTCCTTTGGCAAAGAAAGGTCAAGAAAAAGACTGTACAAAAGAACAATATTAAGTGTATTCAAGTGGAAATTTAAAAATCATCAAAAAATATCTACCAACATATGTCAATAAATTTAAATTTAAAAATAAATGAAATATTTTTCTAGAAAAATTTCACTAATAAAATATCAAACTTAAAAGATGTGCAACCAATAAAGAAATGCAAAAATTAGTCTTGTCAACAACAAACATCAGAGAAAAAAATATCTCCAAACATGTTTAATTTATTTGGGAATTAGAAAGGATTATAAATAGACATGCACTACTATGGCAAGCCACATATACATGTGGAGAGGAGAGGTTAAAGGGAAACTTTTATAGGTAAAAATCTGAGCTCACATAAGCTATTTGGAAACAAAGTTCATTGGCTTCAGATACTCAAAGCCATACTTGGTGTCAATTCATTGGTGGAGACGCCTCTAATGGGCAGGTGTCCTTCCCAAAACATTGTATCTGAATTGCTAAAGTTCTCAAGAAAGGATTTCTTGTGGGATGATTTCCAGAAAGTCCTTGACACGATCTTTATCATAGACATGCAAACATTAGCTTCCTTCTTTGTTCTCTCTCAACTCCAGTTTGTTTGGGTCTGACAAAAAGTGATTTCTTTTTTTTTTTTTTTTTTATATTTATTTTTTTTAATTTTTTTTTATTTTTATTAAATCATAACTGTATACAATGATATGATTATGGGGCATCATACACTCACTTCATAAACCATTTGACACATTTTTATCACAGTGGTTAACATAGCCTTTCCGGCGTTATCTCAGTTACTGTGCCAAAACATTTACATTCTACATTTACCAAGTTTCGCAAATACCCCTGTAATATGCACCACAGGTGTGATCCCACCGATTCCCCTCCCTCTACCCACCCCCCCCTTTCCCACTTCTCCCTATTGTTAAGTTGTAGCTGGGTTATAGCTTTCATGTGAGAGTCCCAAATTAGTTTCATAGTAGGGCTGTGTACATTGGGTATTTTTTCTTCCATTCTTGGGATACTTTACTAAGAAGAATATGTTCCAGCTCCATCCATGTAAACATGAAAGAGGTAAAGTCTCCATCTTTCTTTAAGGCTGCATAGTATTCCATGGTATACATATACCACAATTTATTAATCCATTCGTGGATCGATGGGCACTTGGGCTTTTTCCATGACTTAGCTATTATGAATTGGCCTGCAATAAACATTCTGGTACAAATATCTTTGTTATGTTGTGATTTTTGGTCTTCTGGGTATATGCCCAGTAGAGGAATTACAGGATTGAATGGCAGATCTATTTTTAGATCTCTGAGTGTTCTCCATATATCTTTCCAAAAGGAATGAATTAATTTGCATTCCCACCAGCAGTGCAGAAGTGTTCCCTTTTCTCCGCATCCACGCCAACATCTCTGGTCTTGAGATTTTGTGATATAGGCTAGTCTCATTGGAGTTAGATGATATCTCAAAGTAGTTTTGATTTGCATTTCTCTGATGATTAAAGATGATGAGCATTTTTTCATATGTCTGAAGGCCGTGCGCCTGTCTTCTTCAGAGAAGTTTCTCTTCAAATCCCTTGCCCAGCCTGCGATGGGATCCCTTGAGTTCTCTGTGGATTCTGGTTATTAAACCTTTGTCAGAGATAGATTTCATCCTGCTATGTGTAACTTCCACATCTAAATTCTACTTAAAAAGTAACGGGTTCAGACAACTTAAGGAAAGGTTTTTAAAACTTTTTAAAGTTTTGGAAAATATTTTGGTAAAGTATGTCTATGTTAATATTATTAAAAATCTATAAAAACAACAAACCATAAAGTTAAAAGGTACAGGATATATAAGTCTAGATGTAACTGACAAAAGATTAGTTAGTACCTTTAATATAGAAAGAATTCTTACATTCTGTCATATGTGTGCACAAATTTATGTCAAAAAAAGAGTCAAAAAAAAGATCAATAACCACACGAAAAAAGGCCAAAGATGTGAACATAAAACTCATAAAACTGAAAATCTAAATAGCCAGCAAATATGAGGGCTGCTTAAACACACTTGTCATTAGGAAATACAGGCAAAACAAGAAAACAAACAAAACCTGCCAGGGGTACCATTTCATGCTCATAACACATTACAAATCAGACTAATAGCAAGTATTAGAAATTGGCGGAAATTAAAATTTTTATAAACTATTGATGGAACCGCAAATTGTTAAAGCTACTGCAAGAACAACTTGGTATTCTCTTATACAGCAAAATTATGCATACGTATGATCCATTAATTCCAATTCCAGGTAAACACCTTAGTGGTAACTCTCAAACATTTTTAACAAGGACTCACAGTAATGAATTCATTTCATACCATGTTCCAATATATACACATATAAACAATTGAAAACAAAGTTCATTGACCCTTATTATGTAAAATGTCCTCTTTTACTGACTCTGTCTCTTAGTATATGTAAGTTAGTACTCAGTAAGTTTCTATAGAGCATATAGTAACTAGTGAAATAAAATGATAAAAATAGCTCTTACATTTTTTAACTCCAAAAATCCCCTCAAGTTGAAAACGTACCCATAGTGATACACTTTTCCTTGTACAAGAAATGGTGCTGAAATGTCCAGGAGTTCCAGGTCTTCATGGCCAGATCTCACAGGAATTACACTATGAAACTTGTTGGAGAGATTGCAGATTTCACTGAGTGTACCTCCTGTTAAAAAAGAATAACAAAGTAGTAGAAATATAATGTAGGCAAAATGAAGTACCTATTAAGTACATGTAAGTTACAGTAAAAGACGAACGTGATGGAGAGAGAAAGACAATGCACACCATAAATTTAAAGATTCGATGTTTATTGTGAAAAATATTAATCTGTAAACTTAGAACATGATATATATATATAAAATACCTCTGTGTATTTAATAAAATTGGGGCAGAATTTGTAATGTTAACATTTATTTGTAAAGGATAAACAGTTTTGGTATAGTAAGGACCTCTAAAAATATGCTTTTCCATAAAAGCAATAGGATCACAAGCAAAAAGTATCAAAATAAACTTTTATAGAATTCTAGTAATTACCAATAGCTTATGATATACCCAGCAGTATTTAAATTGCAGAATATTGTCTGAATCTTGGCAAGAACAACGAGCTGTATGGCATTTTAACATGTCCTGTTCCCACCTTCCTTTCCTGAGCTCTTTATTAGCAGGAAACCACCATTTTGCTATATTACACTGCAGTCAGATCTAAGCCCTGGTTATGACAGCTTAAACGCTCAAAACAAAATTCTCCAGCTTACGGTACTTAAAAGCTTTGTAGCCCAAGAGCTAGAGTCTTTTTTCTGGAGTCTTATACCTAGCACTGCCAAAAAGCTCCCTGCCTACTGCTCAAAACTGCAATGGATGACCATTTACTATTTTTTTCTTTGTAGTTTCCCACAAAAAGTATCATTCCAAGGGACCTGGTGAGATGCAGTCTTGGTTCCAGACTACCACAATAAAGTGAATATTGCAATAAAGCTGAATATTGCTCTAAAGTTGCATGATCTTTTTGTTTTTTTTTTTTCTTTTTATGTTTACCATTATTCTATTAGTTTTTTAAGTTCAATATACAAATATCTGTTGTATATCATTAACAACGAGAGAATTAAAATTAACATGTAACACAAAATATGAAGTACATAGAAATAATTCTTCAGAAATACATAGTATTTTTACACGGAAAACTTCTAGTTATTATTGAACATATATAAAGACATATCTGTGTATATTGCAAAATTGTTATTAATGATTTTTTTTATTTGTTTAGGTATTCCTTCTATTATAACTCGAGTTATTATCTTTCAAAGGATATCAGTATACCACATAGCAAATTCAGTTTGCTCTGGGAGTTCAGAAGGATTGTAGCAAACAGCTGGCCACTGTGGGGCACACACATCTAATATTGGGTGTTATTACATATGCAAGTACCTTCAGGCTTTCCTGTATTTTAGATGATTAATATTTAAATAGGTAGACTGAGTAAGGTAGATTGTCCTCCCAAATGTGGGTAGGCCTCACTCAATCAAATAAAGACCAGAACCATAAAGGCTAACCCTCCCCTGAATTAGGGAGAATTCTTCCTGACTGCCCTTGAACTGGGACTTCACCTTCTTCTGGGTCTTATGCCAGGCGGCCTTCAGACTGGACCTACACCAGGAGCTCTCCTGAGTTTCCGGCGTCCCAACTCACCCTAAAAATCTTGGGACTTGTCAGCTTCCAAATGACACAGTCCAATTTCTCATAATAAATCTCTACATATACACACATGTACACATATAAAAAATATATGTATTAATATATATAAAATCCATTTTATTTTACTGTTTCTTTTAGTTAAAGAATCTTAAGAATATACCAAAATTTTAAAACTGGTAGTACTACACCCTTTCTGGTAAATCTCGAGGAGTAGGAAATCTCACATGTGATTAAAACATATGCATACTAGCATAACATGCATTGTAATGATTAAATGGAAACACAGAAATCACTAGAGTAGTTTTGTCATGTTGTAATTATATTTAAAGTAAGAGCTATGTTCATAAAAGCAATACCAATCTTTAAATACATGTATATTCGTGTACATTTCATGTTTTCTAAAATGGTTACATATTACCTTTCTAATAAAAATGTCTGCAACAAAATAATACATAATAAAAGCAAGTTCATTTATAAAATAAAACTAAGTATTCCTCTAATGCAAATTGAATGTGATGTTTTTCCCTTACTAAGAAAAGTTATGAAGGTTATAAAGGAGGAAAAAGCTCAAAGAAAATAATAAAACTTCAAATTTGGCATGACAAAAATGTTTTTATATTACAGAAATATTAAATAAAAAATTAAACAAAAATATAAGAGAAATGAAAAAATAAACATGACAAGTTTTGTTCTGTTTAAGTCACTTTACTTGTTTCAAAGTTTCCTGTCTTTAGGTATCAATAGATATTTTTACTCTATTTTTATGAAACAACAGTGACATCCAGAGGCCAAGAAAACAGCAAGTATACATAAGCAATCAGCCTCTTTAGCATAATCAACACAGAATTAACAAAATTATATGCAGGAACCAAACAACATGGATGAATGTAAACACTTGAGTTTAATGTATAATTTTAAGTATGTGTGCATATTAGATATATATGAGTCTGGTTAATGTATATAACATATATTCATTCCATTTAATGAAATTTAAATTAACACTAGTTTTACATTACATGCAATAGGTTGCCTATAAAATATATTTAACCCTAATTAATTAAATAACATATGTAAAAGCAGTATTCTAATAAAACAGTAACTTAAATATCCTACCTTCTATCAAAATTAGACATTCATTTGAAAGTGGAAGAATACCATTATGTTTCACAAAATGAACAGCTACTTTTCGTCCTCCTTGATCTTCCGTGGTCCAGACTTTTGAATCATATAATAAGGTATTTTGTAGTTTGGCATCTTGGGTTTTAGTTGCACCATCTTGTAAAATCATATCCAAATTTCTCTCATGTGGGACTTCTTGCCTAAAATCATTGTCAATGAAATAGAAAACAATTTTGTTATAAGCTTGAAAATTCCAATTTAACACATTTTTTAATTAAAAGATATCATTTTATATGCAGATGAGTCAGCTACTTTTCCTTAAATTATAGAGCTATTTCACTTTGCAGATTAAATAACTTTTGTTCAATAGATGCATATTTGCTATTTTGTGACAAAGTATGTCCACATCATAATTGCATTAACTAGTGGCAATTTCCACGTCTTGTTTTGTATGGAAAGTTAATTATTTCTAGTACAAATTTTTTCTCTTTTAAAAGGAATGCTAAAATTCCCAGTGAGCAAAAAAATGAAGCACTATGCTGTCTTCACTACACTTAAATATCCACTTATTACTTAAGTAAAAGAGTACATATATCAAGCCAATATTACTTCTGATTTCCTTTAATAATTTTTCTTTAATTTTCTGTAGAAATGGGGTCTTGCTATATTGCCCAGCTAGTCTTGAACTTTTGCCTTGGTCTCCCAATGTTCTGGGATTAAATGGCATGAGCAACCATACCTGGTCTCCTTTGAAAATTAATAATTTTTAAAAGTCACATGGTTAAGTATCATGTAGTACAAATAGCATCATTTGGAATCAAAAGGTGAATGTCCTTGCCTTGCTTGTCACCGAAGCTATGTAACCTTAGGTAGTCTCTATTTTCTGACATAACATCCTCATTTGCTTAAAAATAATCATAAAGGGTAGTTTTATTTTGTAAAGCTATGTGATTTTATAGAATTCAATGAATGAAATTGGATAATACTTGAAGAATTATCTAAAATCCTTTAAAAAATCTCTTCAAATAATACTATCCTTGTATTTTGGAGGGAAAAACATATATACATTAATGCACACAGATATTCACAGACAATATATAAACATACAAATATGTAAAGGTGTTTGTGTGCATTTACACACTGTAGCACATTACAATGAAAACTTAATATATGGTATCCAAATGTATATATTCATAAATTGCCTATATTTTTTAAAACATACTTTTATATATTTAGAGAAAAAACAGGCAAATTACATTAAAAAAATGAGCAGGGATTAAAAGTAATTTTCAGAGTATGATGCTGGTAACACAGTGACAAGATTATAAAACAGTTTAATAAATTTATTTATATAATAATAATTGGAATAAAAACACTGAAAAATTCTCAATTACAAAAAAAAAAATTAACCTACATATATTATATTCTAGTTATTAACCAGGACAGAAATATTTGCAACAAGCCTTTCTGCATTATTTCATTAATTAGAATTCTTTTCAAAAAATTGTTATTTTATATTTAAGAAGATATTTTTGTGACATATGAGAAAGTCTCTCCAAACACATTCATAATTTATTATTTTTCATCTGTATTTATCAGAGCTACTAAGTTAAATTTCTTACTTGACAAAAAATAATAAATAAAAGTGGGTACTAAGAAAGAACCACAAGGACTTACTTTCTAGGAATTTAGTATTTTCCCTTGAGAACACTAACTTTCCTTCAAAATACACAAAAACAATTTACTTATTCTGAAGACTTAAAATTAATATATGTACAGTACATACATAAATAATTAGAAATAAAAACTTCCATTTTTCTATAGAAAATACTTACAGTGAATGACATTTAGGACAAAGAAGTTTAACAGATTGAAAGAGTTTTCTGGGTTTATATGACCTTAATTTTGCTCGAATGCGATATTGTTGAGGAGCTTTTTGTTTCAAAATGGCACATAGTGGTGTTTTCTCTAAATATTGATGATCTGTAAGTACTGCAAAGAGTTTTTAGATTAAATCAAAATAATCACAAGAAATGTAAGTATATTCACAGCATACATTCCCCTGTACCAAATATATTATCAAATCTGATTAACTTAAGCTCTTTTAACTATCAATTCCATGAAAACAAGGGTTTCACCTTTATTCCCTGATGTGCACTGAAGGCCCAATAGCTTAGTGCCAGGCACACAGTAGAAGAAATGCTGGATAATTTGGTAAACGAAGAATTTAGTTCTCTATTAAGCATTTAAAAAATTATCTTTATATAGAACTACTCCTGGATAACTTAGGGAAAACACTAAGGTTTATTTAACCAAGAAATTAATATGCTACTTGTAAAACATTTAAAAATATTAACTAAAATATTAATTTCTTAGACATTTGTGATAGGCAAAAAAGTTCTAATCTTTATTTGCTACAAAAAAGGTAATATAACATATTTGCTAAATATCTGTCAAGCTTCTTTCCCTGATATTAAATTAATGACTCTTTACCAAACTGTCATTTACAGAATCATACTGTTAACATCGAGGACATTAGGAGTGATCTAGCTGTCATGATGGTATAGTGAAGAAGGAGAAGTTTAGGGATGGTGGGAGGGAAGAAAAAAGAAGGAAAGGTAGGTAAAAGAGAAATTAGAGTCACACTAGGAAAAGAAAAGTCAGATAAAACCATGAGGGGCAATTCCTTGGGAAACAAGTAGTCTCCTTAGCTAGTTAGAAGCTTGGGACTACACTGGGCAGTTTATATCGGGGCAAGTGTAAAATTGCTGCTGACCCTTAGCTTAAGATAGCAGGCCTGCCTGCATGCTATACATTCCAGCTTAACACTGCTGTGTTTATACCTCGGGAACCTCAAAGGTTGGGACAATTCCTTTCTGAATCTAGCTTGAACCCAACTAAACTCTTATTGAATTAATTTTTTTTCAAGGAGCAAAATGCCAAGAATTTACAGAGAAACGCTGTTTCTTTTCTTTTCCTTTTCTTTTCTTTTTTTTTTTAAGTCATAGGCAGACCGTCAATTTTGTGTAAAATGCTTAGTGATAGTGACAATGAATTAAAACTGACATTTTAAGTTATTAATTTTTCATTTAAAAATACTTTTAAACTTAAAAAAAAATTGCAGAAATAATACAAAGATCTTCTGTACAGCCTTTACCAAGACTCACCAATTGTTACCATTCTGGCACATTTAATGTTGTCTGATGTCTATTTTTATCTCTGTCTCCTCTCTACATATGTTACTGAATAATTTGAGAATAATTTCCACAAATTATACCCCTTTCCTTTAAATACTCAAGGGTATATTTCATATGAAAACATTTTATTGACATAGTTTTGGTGCAATTTTCAATATCAGAGCAATTATTAACTCAACAGACAGTATTCAAGATCCTCTATTTGTTTCCAAAATGTTCTCTTTAGCATTTTATTTTTGGGTCCAGGATCCAATTCTGAACAATGTATTACATTTATTTTCATGTCTCTGGACTTAATGTGAAATAGCTCCTCCATTTTTCTTTGCCTTTCATGACATTAATACATTTGAGGAGTATAGGCAATTTATTTTGTAAAATAAATATCAATTTGGGCATGTCTCATTCTTCCTCATCCTCAGATTCAGGTTATACATTTTCTGCACAAATACATAAATGGTATTGTGTGCTTCTCAGTGCATCACATCAAGAAACACATAACGTCAGTGTTTCCCTAACTGTGGCTGTAACTTTGTTCACCTGGTTAAGGTGGTGTCCAACAGGTTTCTCAATTATGCTATTTGCCCTTGTAATTAGTAAGAAAGTACTTGGGAAAAGGTAGTCTCTCTCTCTTCATCAAATATTTAGCATCTTGATAGTTTAGAATCCACTGATTCACAACTAAATCAATAATTATTATCATGACTGTAAAACTGTGACTTTTTTTTCTAATTTCACCACTCCTTTTATTAATTGCCATTCTACTTTAAGGAATAGATTTCTATTCAACTCCATTCATTTGTTTTTCTTTTGTTTATTATCAACACAGGCTCATGCAATCATACTTTATTCAATGATTTCTAATCCATCAGTAATATTTATTTTGGTGCTCAAACTGTCCCAGATTTGACATGGTTTATCATATGCCAATTGTTACGTTCCATCACTGAGAACTTGCTTACTTTCAGGCATTACAAGATGTTCCAGACTAATCTTGTAATTTTCCTGCCCTAGTGCTAGAATCTGTGATTTCTCCAGGGAACACTGATTCCTTTTAGGGAGAAATACTATTTATAAACCAAGATCGGTGCATGAGCTGTGCTTACCGCAACTAAAGGGCCACTGTCTCTCTTCCCTTTCACTCACAGAGACAGGGTATATATGAATACACATTCATACCAATAAAAACATACAGATGAACACACATGCACCTATACATTCATGTAGGTGAATTTATATATCCATTATACGTACCCATATCTATATCCATAGAAATATATATATATATTTCTGCATCTACCTATAAAACCGCAAGTACATTACGGCACCTCCAGTACCTCAAGTTCTTATTCAGCCTTCTCCCGGTCCATGTTTGTATCTTCTTTCTCCCATATGAGAAACTTGCATTTTATAATAATGTAGTATTTAATAGACATCTACTCAAAAAGTATTCTCCTGGACATTTTTTCTATCTTAACTGAAATAACAGAAGTATGTAATAGATCTATTATCACTACTAACATTAAAGTTTGGGGCATCATTGTAAGGAGCTCCTTTATGGCACACTGTTAAATGTATCATGTGAATTGACTAAAATGAATGTCATAGAACATATTTTATGTACTAAGCTAAAGATATGTTGCACTATTGAATGGTACAATAATATCTTTTATAGACTTTAGAAATACATGACTTAAAATATGTATTCAACATAAAGCCATGAATCTTCATGAGTTCCATTTTATTCCAGTGTAGGATGGGGGAGAAGAAACTTAAATACGGACATACTTTTGCTCTCATGGGTGTATGTTCTTACTCTGAGACAGGAATGGATTAGTTAGTAACTATAAAGACAACTACCATGCACCTTACTGTGCCTGTATCTAAAAAATGACACATGGTCTTACTTGTAGCAGATAGCTGTTGACATCTTTCTACCTCATATAGTGATACTGATCCAGAGCCTGTAGGAAGGAGAAGAAAAAAGAGTTGCAGCTTTTAAATGCATTATAAATTAAATATGTAACTGAAAACTATAAACCACTGCTAAGAAAAACTGAAGGAGACATGAATAAATGGTGAGATGTCATGTGAAGGCATGGGTTCTCCCTAATTAACCTGTATATTTAGCAAAGTCCAGTCAACACAGCAGAGGCTTTATTATAGATACTGACCAGCAGACTCTATCACCTATATGCAAAAGCAAAAAAATCTAGATTATGGAATAAAATCTTGAAAAAGAAGCCCTGAAGGACTTAGACTACATGACTTCAAGACTTATAAAAAGCTATAGTAATCATGGCAGCGTGGTACTGGCATAAGGTCTGATAATTAATGCTTTGTAGTACTGTTTGATAATTAATGCTTTGTGGTATTGTTTGAGGTGGATAGTTTTCTTTTTATGTATGAATTTCTAGTTGTGGCACCATTTGTTTGGTAAATTAACAGTTGTGGCACCCCCTCAACAGAATAGAGAGCCTAAAAATAAATCCACATGGTCTTTTGACTTTTGACAAAGGAAGCAAAGCAGTTCAAAGGGAAAGCAAAACTCTTTTCAGCAAACAGTACTACAACACCTGGAAATTCGTACGGGGAAAAATGCATACTTCCCACTATAAGCAAGCATTGAATGGGAAGCACTGAAATAAGCCCATACTTTTGCCCACCAGATTTTTTTTCTTCCTTTTTAAGAGATTGGGTCCTTCTCTGTCACCCAGGCTGCTGTGCAGTGGTGTGATCAAAATTCATTACAGCTTTGAACTCTTGAGCTCTAGTGATCCTCCCCGCTTAGTCCTGAGAAGCTAGGACTGCAGGTACCGCCATCACATCTGGCTAATTTCTTTTTTTAAATTTCCTGTAGAAATGGGGTTTTGCATGTTGCCCAGGGTAGCCTCAAACTCCCAGCCATAGGTAATCTTCCTGCATTGGCCTACCAAAGCGTTGAGATTACAGACAGGTGTGAGCCACTGTTCCTGTCCCCCTCTTGATTTTTGACAAAGACATCAAAGCCGTCTAACAAGAAAACAAACTAGAAATTCATACTAAAAAGAAAAATGTCCACCTCAAACAATACTACAAAGGATTAAAAAAGAAATGACTGTTATGTGCAATAATAAATCTCAAAGACGTGGTATGTACAAAAAGAGTACAAATACGTAATTCCATTATTTTGAAGTTCTAGAACAGGCAAATTTAGAGGGATTTGGATTACATAATGTTATACATTAGTCAAAGCTAAATAAAATGATAAATTATCCATTTCATGTCATTTTACCTCAAAAAAAAAATCTTAAGCAACTACTGAACTCTAGTCAATTATTTTCACACTGAAGTGTTTACTGATGCTTCTGTAACTTACTTTGAAATGCAACAAAAAATAAGATGAATTGCTGAATCTAAGGAGGAAGAGAGACACAGGTGACAGTGCAAAGCGTTCACTGAGAATCTAAGTGGTGGGACTGTGAGAGCATTGTACCACTGCTGTAACTTTTCCATAAGTTTGAAAATTTTTATTATGTTGGAAAAGCACATTGTGAAAGAAATAGAAGGAGAGGGTGATTAAATAGGAAACGTATAAAATTTAATAGAGTGACCTGATGAACATCATAAAATAGGAGTTTAAGAAAATAAAAGTAGTAATCACAGCAATAAAGTTTCAAAATGCTTTCTAAAATGAAAAATTTAGGACCTGAAAAAATATATATTTTACAATTACTTAGCTTACATTTTGTTACATATAATGGCATATTATGTTTTTATAATTTATTTTATAGGACCTCATATACAATATGCATTACCAGTCCTTTTCCCTCAACATTGCTAACAAATCCAAAGCAAAGAGGACTTCTCAAGCTGGCATGGTATATTTTCAATGAATCCTATGCATTAATTAACATCTGCCATTCCAATATGAAATGTAAACAATGAAGAAATCTTGAAATTAATACAATAAGGTATGTATAGAACATACCCATGGTCTCCCAGAAATTGATAAGAAAAAGATAAATCCAATAGAAAATTAGATAAAAGGTAAGAACAGATTTTATTCTCTCTCCAAAGAAGAGAGAATAAAAAGAGCTAATGAGTACATCGTAAGATTTTCAAGTGACCAAATAGAAAAATTAAAGATAACATGCCAAATTGTCAAAAAAATTATTCAGAGTGTTAACCTCCAATACTGCGAAGGTGCAAGCAAAGTACATTCACCTGCAGAGTTATTTGGAGATAAGTATCTATGGCCTTTTCAGTAAATAAACTGGTATCATCTATTAAAATATGCATCTTCCCTTAGATATATCAATCCCATTGTTAGGAATTTTTATTTTAGTGAAAAAAAAAAGGATGGAAGTACAGACAGTCTTGCTTTGCTATCAGTGAATAGCTAAGTAACCAGGTGCAAACTTTATGATACCTAAGCCTCAGTGTCCCTTTTGTAAAAGAGAGAAAATAATACATATTATAGGAGTGCTATTAGGATTAAACAATAATGCATGCAGGTACCTACCAAGAAAGAGATGCTAATTTTCAGGCTTATCATTACTGGTATAGAATAAAATGGTTCTTTAGATCACAGTAGGATAGGAGTTTGCAAAGATTGCAAATAATAAGAATAATAAGAATAATAATGTGAGATAGAAACATGATCTACATTTAAGTCCCAGAATGTACAAGCAGGGTAACTGGTAAAGAAGAAAATATTGCACACTGAGCGTTTTAAAGTTTAGATTTGAATAGTCACCTATTTAGGTAGACAATACAAATGAACACTCTACTGTTTGTGAACATTTTATAACTAGATACTTGACTAATTCAAAAAACACTGGGAACTATGCATATATATAAGATGCATATGAGCAAAAAGTACTTGGGTTGTTTGAAATAAAGCAAAACAAACAACCTTTGTTCTTTTTAGAAACTGACAAGCAAAACAGTTGACTAGAGAATCAATACAGATTTTCTTACGACTACACACACACATATATACTGAATTACATAAAGAATTGGGGTAATAATTGGAGTAATAATCAATACCCCAATTTGAAAATGAAACTATACAATTTAGGAAGAAAGCATGTTCACCCTTTTGTATAGGACACAGATAAAGATTTAGGTAGTCCCTTTAGCATACATCCATGGATTTTTAAAAAACAAAGAGAGAGAAGACACTAAAAAAGAGAATTAAGTTGATAAAATTATGTTATGTAGCAGGAACTAAACTGTCAATGTTAAAAACTATCCTTACTTTGAAAGCTGTCATCAGGTTCTGATTGACAGGTATCATTTGAGGGGTGACTGGCTGTCAAATCTGCAGATTGTAAAGCCCTATAATTGAAAGAATACAATTTTAAATTGTAGAACAAAGTCGACATAGTGAGTTTAGTTCTATCCAAAAAAATCCAAAAATTCTGTATGTCTATGCATTTTTCAATAGGTTCTAAAGTCCCTCAAAATACAAGCGAAAGAGTTAGATGATGAAATATTGAGAAGGGACTTAAAGAGCCTACAAGGGGGGTGGGAGGAAAGCCCGGCCTGCTAAACAAGGGAACATTTACCACTCAGCAGTCTCACTAAAAAAAGGAGAAAGAATGTGGGTATAAGGTAACCTAAGTAATCAATGACCAATAGAAAAGGGCAATAATGCCCAGAGGCACAGAGAGGCCAGTGAAAGAGCTGCAGCCAGTTTCGCATGTGGGAAGGTATTTAAGCCTTTGCTTTTCTATCTCTCACTTCTCCTTCATGAGAAGGACCCACTTCCAATCTCTCTGAAAGTGCTCTAAGCTTTATCTTTGTTCTTTTTTTCTTTTTATTATTATTATTTCAGGTTAATGTGAGAGTACAAATAACCAGGTCACAATATTTGAATCTGTTAGGTAGAATCCCTCTTATAATTGTGTCCTGTGCGCACATGGTGCCCTTTCAGTGCGAGCACGCCAAACCCCTTCTTTCCCCCCTTTTGTTCCCCCTCCCACCCAACGTGAATTGGAATGAGTTTCTGTCCTATGTGTATAGTAATATAAGTATAGTACTTTAATATAAAACTTTAAGACAGGTCAACTTTTGTTTTCAGTACCTACTAGGGATATTTCAAGAAATAAAAAATTGAAAATAAATAGCAGGATTTTAGATGCTATTTTACTACTTGAGCACATCTGAAGCTTAAAAATGTTTTTAAAAAGTCTTTAAAAATATAACACGCTGAAACGTTTGTTACCTATTTAGTCAGAGGCAATTCAAAAGATACTTTTTCATGACAGGATTAAGTATTTTTTGGATCCTACACTTACATACAATTTTTAAAACCTTGCCTAAGGTCCAGTTTCCACTGTACGGGGCTGCACCTGGAAAGTGTGGCAAAAGGCAGAAGAGGAGCGTGCGTGTTCAACTTTGATCACAGCCCTCGCTCTGCTACCATATAGTTACTTGAAACTACAATCATTTGGTATGTTTCATTTGCTCATTTATTAAAAAGTATGCAGCAAAGCACAGAAGGATATAAGGACTGAATAAGAGAGCTATCAGACGCCCAGGAACGATACTGCCTGAGAAATCAGCTTAATAAATACTCCACTTACATTTTCTAAAATAGGTATATAAAATGCTTACTTTTTCAGTTGATCTACATCAGAGTTATTTTCTGGCAAGACCCTTATTCCCCGACCATAACTGGTCCCTCCATGAAGATGAAACTCTAAATTTAAGGTTGTCTGGTTCTCTGAATTCAATGACTGAAGTTTGGTATGGAGGCTGTAGATCCTAATAAAGCTTCCAACCTAAAAATAGATTATTTACTATTTAGAAATTTGGGGGGGGAGGGAAATCAGACACTTTCTGATATTTAAAATTTTCACAACCATCATGGGGCAATGAACAACAACCAGGGGAACTGGCCAATTGAAAATACACTGAATACTCTATACCAATGTGGCTGAGTTATCAGCTGCATGGACATCTATCGAAGCCAAAATGTAGATACATACACACATTCAATGGGAAGATATATTTCCATTTCAGAGATACTGAAGTATTAAAAAACCGTGCGTCCACATCAATGAGATGCAGATGCTATTTAAAAATATCAACACCAACCTAAAGGAAGAAGCTATTTAACTTAAATAACATTTATAAAGAAAGTTTTCTAAACAAAAACAGTTACAAAGTAGAAAATCTGAAGTTTTGTTGTTGTTGTTCTTTGCATAAAAACATCACTATGGACTGCTGGATAACTATAGGGTTATCATCTTTTTTTTTTCCTACAAGTTCAGGATTGAATAATGGTGCCGATATAGTATGTAACAGAAAAGATACACAGGTTGATTATCTCTTATCCAAAGTGCTTGGGACCAGATAGAAGTGTTTCAGATTTTGGAATATTTACATACACATAACAAGGTACTTCGAGGATGGAACACAAATCTAAACAAAAAAGTCACATGTGTTTCATATATACCTTATATATATATCCTAAATATAATTTTATGTAATATTCTAAATAATTTTGTGCATGAAACAAAATTTGTGTAGTGAAGATGTCACTGTCTCTGTCACCACTCAATACTTTGTAGTTTTAGACTTCGGAGCACTTCAGACCTTGGACTTCTGGATTAGGGAAGCTCAATCTATATATAACAGAGAATTTCAAAAAGGAATGAGCAGTAAATCAACTTTCCCTTCCTGCTTAAGGCAGCTTCCCTTAGTTGTATTTCTCCTCATTACTTTCTAGCTCCGATGGAGGGAGATACGAGGAAATACAGCAAGGGGAGACATCACCATTCCCAGATACTCCTACTCCGTTCCCATGGGTTTTATGAAGAAGAGATAAAGCATCTAGCCTTTTATCTCTGAATCTAGCCTTTTATCTCTGATTTCTTTTACTTATGCCTACATCATGGGAGGGGAGCAGCATAATGAAAGTCAGGGAAGACTTTTGTCTTTGGTACAAAAAGACAAAAAAAGATACAAATCATTTTCCTCATGGTCTTCAAAGTAAGCTAATGGAAAAAATATAAAACTTTCTATTTTTATCTCATTCTTTTTTTTTTTTTTTTTGAGACGGAGTTTCACTTTGTTACCCTTGGTAGAGTGCTGTGGTATCACAGCTCACAGCAACCTCAAATTCTTGGGCTCAAGCGATTTTCTTGCCTCAGCCTCCCAAGTACCTGGAACTACAGACGTCTGTCACAAGGTGTGAGCCACTGCCTGGCTATTTTTAGAGAGGAGGACTAGCTCTGGCTCAGGCTGGTCTTGAACCTATGAGCTCAGGCAATCCACCCACCTAAGCCTCCCAAGTGCTGGGATTACAGGCGTGAGCCACTGCCTGGCCCTCATTCTGTTTGAATGTTTGTATTTTGTGAATCTTTTTAAATGTGTGTGTATATATCCATATTTAAATATACTAATATAGCAGTACAGCAAATATAATCATTTGAAAGGCCTAAAGAAATGGACAAAGATATCATGTTCATAAAAATATCTTTCTATTATAAAAGCGATAATTTCCTTCAAATTAATCATTAAATTCAATGCAATTTCAACCCAAATCCCCAGTGTCATGGAATCTAAAAAGTTAACTCCGTTTCTAGAAATAGTCATCACTTTTGAAGAACAGGAAGGGGGGATCTGTTATATCAAAAAGCACATAAAATACAAACATAAAAGCATAAATAATAAATAAATAAAACATAAAAAAATATGGGTGTATATACCTACATGTTCAGATAGAGAGAGATAAGCAAAAACAAACACACAAACAAACAAAAAAATAAGGCAGAGGTTCTAGGCCCAGGGAAGTTTCAATGTGTAGAGCTGAGTCTTATTTTCCTAAAAAATTCCTAAAAATTAAAAGTATCTGAAATGCAACAAAGCACTTAGAAATAAGTTTAAGTGACAAACTCTTGGTTTTTACTATATTATATTCTCTATTATTTTCTAACAGAACAAAATTTAAAGGACAAGACAGAATATATTGCATAAAAGCCATAAACAGACTAAAGTTAACAAATTGTTATTATCAGAAATTCCATCAGGAGGCAGCATTGCATTTTTTTAAAGCTTGTCTAAATCTGTTAACACTATGAAATGTACCAGATGCTCTATTATAAAAGACAAATACTTCTTTGTCTTGCCAGTATTGTGATAAGATTTCAAAAATAAAAGTGTAGAAACTATAACCAAAAAATAAAAATAGTTTAAGAAACAGTTATAAAAATCTGTTTTAATACAGAAACTAAAAAAAAAAGTAGCAAACACAGCTAGTAAGAAATCACTATCTTTTAGAAATAATCAAAATATTCCTCATAAACGGTCAAGAATTTTCATTAGGTTTAGAACTTTAATTTCCTGTGTATGTCTCAAAATAGCCAGTCAAATAGGCCAGGGACAGTGCCTCACGCCTGTAATCGCAGCACTTGGGAGGCCAAAGCAGGTGGATTTCCTGAGTTCATGTGTTCGAGACCACTCTGAGCCAGAGCGAGACCTCCTCTCTAAAAATAACTGGGTGTTGTGGGGGCTGCCTGTAGTCCCAACAACTCAGGAGGCTGAGGTAAGAGAATCGCTTGAGCCTAAGAGTTTGAGGGTGCTGTGAGTTATGATACCACAGCACTAAATATATATATATATATATATATATATGTATAGCCAATCAAATCACAGTTGTGGGGCTAATGAAGGTCAAAACATAATTATGAATTTATATTTTAGAATTATGTAAAAACTTGTGTCAGGGTCAGAGTGAGGATTTAACATACGTCTTTAGTTTCTAGACAAAATGTTTCAAACGTCAGTTTGTGCGTTTTTGTGTGCATGAGACTATATAATGTTTTGGGAATAACATATACCTTACTCAAGAAACAAGATTCAGAAAAGAGGTAAGAGCAATTTAGGTTATAAAATGTATTGCTTACAGAAGTTGATTACACTTTACAACTGCATTAACTATACACATCCCTCCCCACCCACTCCCATACAACAAAAGTGTTTTGAACTGGTTCCACGTATTTTGATACTTCAAACAGGTGTCTTGAAGTTTGAGAATTCACTTTTATCAATGTCCTGTGACTGAAGATTTATGTTATAAAGGTTGTCAGAAAACAAATAAATGTGTTGTCAGTATACATAAAAAAGTATAAAGTTATATTACTTATGCAGAGGAAAAAGTCTTTTTCATTTTTATATTGCTTTGCAGACAAATAATGTAATACTATGATATCTTTAGAGAGAAACAGTGCCATATATTTTCTTAATTACATGTGCTCATATTATCCTCTAGTGGGCAAAACAAACCAGACAATAAAAACAGAAAGGAAAAATTCTAAAAACAGTCTACTCTCACTGATTGATTCATTTAGGAGCAGATATTATTTACTTTATCCTTACTATGTGAAAAGCACTGTGCCAGGTGCTGGTCAAGCCTTGGACAAAAAAAAACAGGAAAAGCAGGAAAGGAGAAAAGACCCAGGGGAGCAGCAGAGGGGAAGATAAAGTAAGCAAATGATGAAAGTAGCTAGGCAGAGTGTGGAACTGAGGTGACTTTACATGTAAATTTATTTCACTCATGAAAGAATTCTCTCTGTATTTCAAAAACACTTCGGATTTGGACCTATCATTATTTTTACTTTTGAAATAAAGTAGTCAATTCAGATAAATTCTTTCAGAGGGAAAAAAAATCAAAAGAGTATCTTCAACAATTTTTTTTGGTATGTCATATACACAATGTGCACGTACACACACACACCCTTACAAAGCACAAAAGTGCAGGAACATCTTCAAGGGCCTAAACCCCAAATCCAAGCATATTTATTTGAATTAGGTGAACTTATTTGTAGCACATGTGGAACTGAAAATATTTTCTCCCTCATAGACAATGATTTGCAAGGGGAAACTGGGCAATGAAATTCAGAGCTTCATCACGTTTACAATTTTAAGCACTGCCATATTTAAGTTGTGTACATTTACCTAAAAAAACTATCTCAATAACAGTATGCAAATTCTATAAACTATACACTACACACAGACACACAATTTATATTTGAGATGACATCAAGTTCTATAATTAAGGAGTAAAAAGGTACCATTTATATATATATATATATATTTTTTTTTTTTTTGAGATAGTGTCTCAAAAAACTAGCTATAGTGCCGTGTTGTCACCAAAGCAACCTCAAACTCCTGGGCTCAAGTGATCCCCCTACCTTGTAGCTGGGACTAAAGGCATGTACTACCACACCAGGCTAATTTTTTCTTCTCTTTTTAATAGACAAGGTCTCACTCTTATTCAGGCTGGTCTTGTACTCCTGATGTTAAGTGGATTTTCCTGCCTCACCCTCCCAGAGTGCTAGAAGTACAGGTGTGAGCCACTATCTATAGCAGAGGTCCTCAAACTGTGGCCCGCGGGCCACATGAGGCAGTGTGATTGTATTTGTTCCCGCTTTGTTTTTTAACTTCAAAATAAGATATGTGCAGTGTGCATAGGAATTTGTTCATAGTTTTTTTTTTTTAAACTATAGTCTGGTCCTCCAATGGTCTGAGGGATAGTGAACTGGCCCCGTTTAAAAAGTTTGAGGACGCCTGATCTATAGTCTATCAAACCAACTCATCAAGCTTACCACTTAAGTTGACAATATCTCATATTCCCTCTGCCATTTTAAAGCAATATACCTCATATAACAAAATTTTTCCTTAACATATTCATAGTAAAATTGTGTACATCTTTAATACATTTAGGAAAGAGTCTTTTAAAAATCATTTAAATCCACTATGTGGGTCATTACAAACGTTTTGAACACACAAAAACCAAGAAATGTAAAATCCACATGGACAGAAACACATGAAGCCCTCCCAGCAACAGTGATAAGCCGAGCAAGTGAAACTCGCACAGATGAACCAGAAAGGATGTTGTCTCCAAACTTTTGTAGTGACCTATGTATAATTTCTCTTTCAATAATTTAAACATAAATTTTATAACTTAAAAATCAAGCAAAAATAAATGTGAAGTTAATTTCTAGACTCCAAACATAACCTATCAATGTAACCACTTATTACCAAAATTTATCAACAAAATTCATAAAAATATGAAGTATTTTTAGTCACCTTTAGAGATTTTGCCACTTGAACATGGTTATCATAGACCAAAATATCTATTGTCAGATTTTGTAGCCGATGGATGTGACTTAAGTCCCCTTCAAGCACAAGGTTTTGTAGTAAGACTCTCCAGGATGGGAAAGGTGTCTTGGTGCCATCCCATACCTGCAGTAAGAAGACAGAGCAAACTTTGGATAAACTGCTTAGGCCCAAAAGTTTTATTTTCTGGTAATATTATTTAAAAGTAATTAAATGTATGCCTCTAAATGTCAATAATATTTTAAATATGACAATATTTTCTGATTGTAAAAGAACTGTTACAGTAATACATACATATGAACTATGGGTAATACGGAAAAGGTAGAAGAATGGAAAGAAAGAAAAAGTCACACTGCCATAAACCTAGAAAAAATAATAACCTATTGATGACTACATCTTTCTATTATTAAAAACAAACACAAAAACTTGCTTTATCTTCTGCTTTTCTCTTTTCAGATTACTGAGCATTTTTTCAGGCAATGACCACAGATACAATCAAAGATAAACCCTAGAGCCTTACGGGTGTGTGAACAAACAATAAACACAGCATATTCGTATAAACTTGTAAATAAAGAAATTTAAAAATAACACGACTATAAGCAGTTGGAGGAAATTCTTTTAACAAGGTATTCGATTTGGTATTTGATTCGATACTGCCCAGAAATCTGAAAGATCATTGAAATGCTATGTAGTAAAAAGTTCCTCTTTGCCTCTTTCCCTTGTTCCTATCTCCTCAGTCTCTCCCACCAAAAAAGAAAAAAACTAAATATTGAAACTAGTTTCTTAAAAATCTTTGCAGACTTTAATACATACTATGCATATAATAACATACTTCAGATACTCACCAGCAGTTGTTTTACATTCAAATCTATTTTATAGATTTTCCCACATTGCTACCTAAAATGCTCCCTAATTTAGTTTCCCAGTTTGGTAACAAATTGCCAAAAACCAGGTAATCTAACAGTTTGGGTAAAACAACAGAAATAAATTCTCTCACAGTTCTGCAAACCAGGTTTTGATATCAAGGTGTCAGCAGGGCTATGCTCCCTCTAAAGCAGTGGTTCTCAAACTTCCTAATGCCGCAATGTATTTTCATTGTTAAAAAGGGGTTGCCACCCACATGTTGAGAACTGCTGCCTAGCAAGAAATTCTGCACATCCCTATTCTTGCCATTTCTTGGCTTGTCAGCTGTATTACTTCAATCTTTGTCTCTGTTGTCAAATGGCCTTCTCTTCGTGTTTCTCTGTCCACATTTTCCTCTTCTTATAAGGACACTGTTTAGGGCTCACTCTAAATTCAGCATGACTTCACATAAGTAATTATGTTGAAGAGACCTTATTTCTAATTAAGTTCACATTCACAGGTTACAGGTGGATGTGGATTTTGGGGGGATAATATTCAACTACTCTGTATTTTACCATAGGAATGCATGGCATGGTTTACTTTGACTCTCAACCTACTGGTGGACATCTGGGTGACTAACTTAAACATTTGTCATTTCATATAGTATGTTCATTGATCTGTGAAGATAAGTTCCATAGAGCTTTGTGCTCTTTAAATAACTCTTAGACTTGTAACAAAGTATCTGTTCCCTAAAAGTAAGGTATGGAGGAAATGCTATAAACAGTTAATTATTTTTTTCAATAGAAAAGATAAAAATCGATGATAAAATAAGGCTTAAAAAGCAAATTTTGGTTATTCTAATTTTAGAAAGATAACATAATTTCTAAATTAAGAATGATAAAAGAGATATATCCCCAAATTTGGGGGAGTTTAAAAGTTACATTCAACTTCATTGTATATTTTTAAGTTGTTAAAATAACTATTCAAATAGATATAAGTCCAGATAGTGATCACTTTCAAACTGAGTTGTACTGAAAACAGACCAATATTGCACAAGAATACATATAACATTTCAGTTTCATTTATAAATACAGAAAACAAAATTCTTGACCAAATCTGATCTAACAGGATCAATTATATATTAAAATAGTAATATACCATAATCCAGCAGTTTATTTTTATAATTCAGAAATGATTTAGTGTCAGGAAAATTAAAAGTCATCTCCACGGATATTAAAAATTTATGATCATCTCCATGGATGTTAAAAATACTTAGCAAAATAGTGTCAGAAATAAATAATATCTACCATAAAGCAAATAAAATACTTAGTGGTAAAATTTTATTAGAGTTATTAATAACCCAAAAAAAAAAAAAAAGGCAAGAGTATCTACTATCTTTTCGTAGTAATGTTTAGGAAGTCTTGGCGAATTGAATAAGAAGATGAGAGATTTAACTCAATGAAAAAGCAAAAAAAAAAAAAAAAAAATCAGCATCCCTAAAATGTAAAAATTCCAATAACTGAAAAGCCATCTGAATTCATAAAATTTAATGAGATAACTAGTTTAAAATAGTACTAAAATACAGCTTTCTTACATATAAGAGATAAACAGAATATATAATTTAAAAAGACCTTTCAAAGTAGCAATGAAACTATAAAACAAGAAAGCTCTTATAATACCCAAACTTCTATGAAGAAACTACAAACCTATACTGAAGAGTATACCAGAAAACCTTAAGTATTAAAATATGTTTTGAATCTTCCCAAAGTATTTTGTAATAAACTGCAATTTTAATTAAAACTACATTTTAATAGACTAATTACAAAGCTTATTAAAGAAATTATCAACAATGATGCAAAAAAAAAAAAGAATGATGCAAGAAACACTTGATTAAGAGTTCTGCATATGAGTGTATCTCTATATCTCTAGTCATACACTTTAATGTATTTTCATTAATATTATTTTCTTAATAACCTACAATTATAATTAAGTTCTCTTTGCAACAACAGCATTTGGGGAAGTTTTTTTCTCTCTTTTTTTTAAATGTGTATTTGGTTTTTGTTTGCAGCAAATATTTGAATTCATATTTTTATTGATTGCATTTAAAACAAAGCATTCCATAAAGTCTTTTTTTAGGAAATAAATACTTATAGTGATTTTCCTAAGTAAAATTGTTAGCCAGGCATGGTGAAAAATGCCTATAGTCCCTGTTAATGGGAGACTGAGACAGGAGAATTCCTTGAATCCAGGAAGGAGTTGCAGGTCAGCCTGAACAAAACACAGTTTTGTCCCATTTCTTAAAAAAAAACAAAAACCAAAAACCAAATTGTTATCTTAGGGTTCATACAAATTCTTTTTTGTCTCTGAATTACAAATATCTGTCTAGTGAATTTTGTTACCTGAGTTTCAAAGAAATATATAATTTCCAATAAATTAATTTTCTAATTTTAGCTTAATATTTCATTCTGTAATATATTAAAATAAAAATGTAGGAGTCCAGTCAGTTGTTTTACAAAAGATTTAAATCAATTTCTAATTATTGTCACGTTCTTTATACAATAAGAACAAACCAAAAATGGTCTTGACAAAAACTCTTTTGTATTAGCACATTTTTGTATATAAGTGTTTGTTTTGTTTTAAAGACAGTTTCCTGTTGTCACCCTGGGTAGAGTGGTGTGGCATTATAGCACACAGAAACCTAAACTCTTGAGCTCAAGTGATCCTCTTGCCTCAGTCTCCCCAGTAGCTGGGACTATAGGTACCCACCACAACTCTTGCCTATTTTTATTTTTTGTAGAGACAGGGATTCACTCTTGTTCAGGCTGGTCTTGAACTCCTGAGCTCAGGCAATCCACTCACCATAGCCTCCCTGAGTGCTAGGATTATAGGCATGAGCCACTACGCCCAGCCTAAAATTTTGAATGTTTTAAAAATTATAATAATGATTTATTTCTTTGACATTAATTGAAATATTTCTCTGAGATTTAATCTCATTCTTAGTTATAAAGCATGCTCTGGTGTTCCATAAAAGAAATAAATATTGCCAACCTGGAAAGTCTCTTTAATATGATGATTTTCTGATCCACATTATGTTTTTCTGTTCACCAAACCATATTACAGATTAGATATATAAAATACCCACCAGCTCTATCAAGAACTGTGGACTATTCACAAAAAAGCAAAAACATAAAACATAAGACAAGCAAAACACTCAAAAATGAGGTTGCACCAACAATTATGAATATTAAAAAAGAGATTATATAGTTTTTAAAAATTCAATATAAGATTACTCAGAAAGATAATTTATATAAAGAAAATAGAGAAAAATGTGGACTCATGCTAGCTCTACAGATTTATTAAATTATGCTTTTTAATCAAATTATTGAACATAAGAGTAACATGGGAGTTGTTTTCATTTCTGCAAAAAAGCAATCTGTTAAAATGGGATGCAGGCATAGGTTGTATTTCTTTAGAGAGAAAACACAGAGTCAACAATGTCAGCTAAAGAAGTGGCACATTTATTTTAGAATTTAAGAATTTTCTAACAACACAGTAGTCAAAAGATGAAGTATACTTCTCTGCACAGTAGTAGAGTCCTTGTCATTTCAAGTATTCAGTGATTAGCAATGTTCATTTGTTAACAGTGTCACTTTGGCCAGAGAGCATGCTTGGAAGACCTAAGATTCTTTCTAACTTTGGGTGACTTTATGTTGCTTTGGTTTCAACTTTGTCATACTTGATTTATTTAACTTCCTTTATAGCATGAATTTTTTAAAATAGTATTTCCCATGCATATTAAATGTTGCTATTTTCAACTTCAAAACTATCTTCATTGTTCTTTAATATAGACAAAGTATTTATGATAAAAATATTAAACTCCAAGACCTGTCCAAATGCTACTGCATGCCATTTTATGCCCTATTATTCTAAACAGAGGAGGGAAATGACCACGAGACCAGGGCCTGAAGCAGTATTTGTTCAAATGCATCTTCCATAGGATGTCTAGGCAAGGAAAATACTAGACAACTGACTTCTTCAAAAATTATTCATGAACTAAACTGGGATAGATAAAAACCAATATTAGGTCTGATGTTACTTTTTTTATTCTGCTGATTTAAAAACAAAACATAACTATAATAAATGCTTTAAAACTGTCCATGCCTATCCATGAAATAAGCAGTGAAAAAGACAGGAAGAGAACTCAATTTCAAGGAGTCAAGAAAGTAAATGAGAAGGAAGGTGATCTTGACAGGGAAGCAGAAATACTCCTATACAGGGCTGAAACTAAAAAATAACAATATAAAACAAGTCTTATTACTAGATTTTACTACTACTAATAAAAGAAATACATAACTATAGCACAAATCATAGTATATTATATTATATCATCCATAGTTAAAATAAAGACTTGATAACACTTCTGGTCAGAAAGTGTAAAAAGAGAAGTTCTGAGAAGCACTGAGGTAAAAATATTAAGTTCTTGGTATAACACACAGTGTGCATATTTATTCCATCAGAATGCTGAAATACAATCTCTTCATAGATGTGTAAGTGATGCTAACTTATAATTTCAAGTATTTAAAAACACATACCTTTAGAAGAAATGATGCTCCATCCACTTCTGCTTTGCCTAAAAGTTGACAAGTCAGGTCAAAATACTGCATTGGCTGAACATCACACAATTTTAGTAATGTCCAAGATGGTGAAATATGAGTAGATGCCCAAACACGTAAGGCTTCTACCATTTTATGGTCCTCAGTAGTGAAGTTAAAGTACTTGCTTGAAGTACGAGGTATGATAGGAGCACCCAAAGTTCCCTCAAATGTCAATGATGCAAAGCCAGAACTGGTGATAGCTTGCGTCTCCTTTTTATATATTTGAATCTAAAAAAGTAAGATAGAGTAGGAAACATACCCAAACAAAACAGGTGACTGACGCAGAACCCAGGAACTTCAGAGATTTTATGTTTTCCCTTTGTTCCCCATCCATTGCCTTTTTGCTTTTTAAAACTTATTTTTCTACTTTTCTTATCTTCTTTTAGAATTCTTTTTAGTGTTCCATTTATTCCTTCCTACCTATGAATAAATCCTTAACTTTCCAAAGTCTATTTGGAATCAATATTTCTCTATTATATACTTTCTACTTTCCATTTCACGCTTCCCACTTCCTATTTCAAACTTCCATCACAAATTAACTTTGTAATGTATAATTCCATTTAATCTTCCCAGCTATCCTGTTACTGCCATCAAATTTTCTATATAATTTAAAACTCCACCTTATAATATGATTGCTTTTGCTGTAAGTAGTCACTTGTCTTAATGAAATTATAATTAAAAAATTGTCTTTCATATTTACTATTTTTTTCATCATTTCTTCTTTTTTTGGTCACTTGTTATTAAGTTTCTAGTAACATTCTCCTTTGGCTTAAATACCGTTCTTTTGCATGGATTCTCTTATGGGAGCCATTACTTCTGGCAAGAAATCAAAGATAACTGATATCATTATTCCTTGATATGGAATGTATCATTTATTTTCTGGTTGATTTCAAAATATTTGTTGTCCTGGTTTGTCCACGGATTCACCTTGAATGGTTTAGGGGTGCTTTTCTTTATGTGTATGCTGCATAAAGGGTCTTTAAATCAAAGTTCTTCATAAAATTTATACTGCTTCTTGTTTGAGATATCATAAACTAAACTTTCAATTTGAAATAGGACATTCCTTATTTAATAATCTGATAGAAATTTCCAAGGAAAAATTTGAAAACTACGTTGAACAAAAAAACTCAATTAAAGAAACACTATAGGAACAAAAATAATACTTTTGAGAAAATAACAATACTTTGCAGTCTTAACTTCTAAAATTCTTAGGCTCTTTCATTTAACATTTTCTTTAATTATTTAACTGTAAGTATAATTTTAAAAGTATTTTCACATTTTAACATACTTATAAATGAAGATCAACTAGATATGATTTTATACTTATTATCTCAATATTTTCCTTGCAAAATGAATAGTATAATCTTCTAATTTTCATGTACTTTTTTCTTACTGACCTAAAGCTTTTTTTTTATTTTAAAAAGTTCTTTATCAAACTCTACAGGTAAAACTTTTATAGCATCACTCTATATTTAGAAATGAGATGACAGGAGCTAGTCTTGGGAAGGATAGCATGCAGTTTGTTCAAATGATGAAGTTATCCACTGTGAATTATTTGAAGTCTGATACTATTTACATTTCTTCTTAGCTACCGAAAAACTTGATGTCATGTTCTAACAAAGCAACCATATAATTAATGCTAACCAGCTTTAAAGAACAGTGTTCTCTTCAAACAAATGTAAGTTCTTGACAGTACAAATTATACCTTCAGCCTGTGAAAACGAACAATATCTCCATTTTTGTAAATTATTGGAAGGGCTTCATAGTTTCCACTAAAGAGCAGGCAGGTTAACTTTACATTTGTCTGGTCCACAATTGTTACAACCGAGCAATAATCTGGAAAACATAAAAAGTATTTTTACTTGCCTTTTAGTATCTCAATGATAAATATACACACTTCAAACACCAACTGTTCTTACCTTTAATTAAAAAGATCAAAACAGACATCATCCTGGCTCTCAATATTATACTGTCAAATCACTTTTGAAAATGTTCCATAAAAATTAATTTTAGAAAGTTTAGTAAAGCAGAAAATATCCTATTTAGTGTAAGTTTTCTGGAGACGAAGAAACTTTTTAAATTATTTAAAAATTTAGAAATCACAAAACAAATAGACATTCAAATAAAACACATAACTTATAAAATAAATGTAACTAAATTTAGAGTACAAACAAAATACTGTAAGATATTTGTGGCAAATGTGATGAGGAGCCTTATCCGCAGTGCATAAAGATTTATAATAATTTTTCTAAATGTGTAACACAAATGAATAAACAATTCATCAGTAACTATATAAAAACAAACAAAAAAAACTAAAAAGGGAAATTGCTAGTCACCTAAAAGTATTATATATTATAACAAAAGTTATTTCATATAATTTAAACTGGCAAAACAATTTAATGATATTTAGGATGCCATGTTGCCATGAAAATAGTAACTTCAAACCCCGGTGGTAGTCAAAGCCATAATAGATGCTACCATTTAAAAATAATTCAAAGAACTGACACATAAAATTGTATGTATTTATCAAATACTGTAGATTCTTTTGAAGTATGTATACACTGTGAGATGACTCAATCTAGCTATCTGACGTATGCATTACCTCACAGTAACTATCATTCTGACTTTTTGACATAGCACACGTATAAGTGAGATCATACAGTATTCATCTTTCTATGCCTGGCTTATTTCACTTAACACAATGTCCTCCAGGTTCAACCATGTTGTTGCAAATGACAGGATTTCCTTTTTTCTTAGGGCTGAATAGCATGTATGGCATTAAAAGTTACACTGTTTCTTTTAAACTGTAATTTTAATTAACCCTGGGAGAGAGCCAATATAAACACAGTGGTCTACCATCTAAATCCATCTTAAATTGGATAAAACTATAACGATGAATGAAGTCAGAGGTCAACAAGCTATGGCCTAAGGCAGCCACTTGCTGCCGTAAAATTTTATTGCAATACATTCATGTACACTATGGCTGGTTTCATGCTATAAGGTACAAACAACTGAGTAGTTGTGATAGAAACTGTTAAGTCCCGTACGGTTCAAGGAAAATTCTTATCTGTGAACTGGATTAACAGGAGAGTACAACCATGCCACTCATCAGCACTTACTCAAACCTTTGACCCTGAGTTTCCACATCCATAAAACAGAGAAGACAACTGCATTGTACTTAGAGCTTTCTGTAGTGTAAAGAGATATCATACTTTAAAGACACAATAGAGCTTACTAACAGCTGCATCACGGTTGTGCAGAGAGCCATGCCCCTGAAGAGCTAAGCAATACAAACTTCACAGGAAAGGGTAATCTCTGGTTCACAAACACCTCAGTGTACTGTATTATGTTTCTAAATTTTTTATTCTTAACTTTATATACCTTAAAAAAATCACTAGCTGAAGGTATTTTTAAACAGGAGTGAAATTAATCCCTCGGTGAGGTGATAAAAAAATCTTATGACTTTAGAGTTTTTTATGGTTAAATATATCAAAATTAAAGAAACTCAAAACCCATGGAAAAAGGGCAATTACTCACACCTTTATTATCTTTTCATTGGATTAGATGTAATACTTAGCATATGTATACATTCAATGCTTTGAAAAAATTCACGATAATTTCATAAAATAATGAATTAAGCTATACGATATCTGTATAAGGTAAGCAAACTTGCCAAATTCTACTGACCCTACTTGTAGATCTTATTTCTTTGTTTGTTTTTGTTTTTTTTTGTTTGTTTTTGGCCAGGGCTGGGTTTGAACTCACCACCTCCGGCATATGGGACCGGCGCCCTACTCCTTGAGCCACAGGCGCCACCCTGTAGATCTTGTTTCACAATCACACCCTTTTCTTCCTTCTTAAGGTCACAGTCTAAAACCATGACCTTTCTTTCATAACCAGGCCCCTGCACTAATCCCTTCCTAGTGCCCTAGAATCTCTACTGCTTCCTCTCTGCAGCAACACCACAGTATCAACCACTGTGCTATTCTCCTTCAGTCTTGGTTTTCTTTTCCTACAACGCCCCTGGGGATTTTCTACTGCATTCAGAATAAAATGCTAAGTATCGAGCCAGGAATGCGATGACACAATCCGCCATCAATTTATCCCTCAAATTATATTCTCCAATAATTATTCTTCCAACACTTATATTTCAGACAAACCGAACTTAATATTCCTTTGCACATTCTGCAGTGCCCATGTAAATGGTTTTCGTTTAAGCAAGCTAATTAAATTCCCTGCCTTAGTTTTCAATCATAAAATGGGAATAAGAAGAACCTAACACACAGGGGGTTTGAGAAGCCAAATGAGATCATACATAAAAATTACTATTATGAGTTCGCTATGATTACATGTAATCTTCAAGGCACTGCACATTCAGAAAAGTTCTTCTCTAAAACACCTTTCCATATTCCCACAAATAAAAGTAATCCTGATTTTAAACTCCCAATTGTATTTTGCTTTCCCACAGCACATACCATTCTCTCCCTTCTGTACAGTTAGAAAGTTTTCTTTTTAACATTATTTGTACATAATGAGTTTAAATAAATATACATACATGCACTCCAGATCATTTCCCCTTAATTAACTATTGATTACATTATACAAAATTCATATACTTCTTTCTTTGAAAATGTAAGTAAAAATTGTACGCTTTGATGGTAGATATATTTTGGCATAAAATTTATCACAAATTAAAGGTAATTTAGTAAAGGATAATGGAACTCAATTAGAGGAACATTCTGATTATTAAACTTGCTTCCCTAATAAAGATAACGAGCTCCAAACACAGTATTACCAGATTCTTGGGAAGAAACAAGACAGTAAAAGACAAGTCTGTAATCTCTAGTATAATAACAGTATTGTCAAAAGTCTTCCCCAACGACTTTCCCTAATATCTGAGTAAGTGTAGACATAAATATATGTGAGTTAGGGGGTAGAGAACTTGTGGCCTTAAGTCAAAATGTGGCTTTCTAGATCCTTAAACAGTCACATCCCAAAGGAGATTTTTTTTTTTTTTGTATGTTTGTTTATGGGGAAAACAATATACAAAAGAAGACATACATGCAGTCAATCCTTGACCCCCCTCCATCGGTATGTGACTTTAAGTATTGCCTTTTGACTGAATCCAAATTTTATGGAATAAATCATTTTATTAAAAAGGGTGCAGCAGAGAAATGTTTAGCCTTTCTTGCTTCCTTTGGTGCTTAAGAACAACCTTGAAATCAGGAGGTTGTAGGTCCTCACCCTACAGAAATAACAGGTAAACATATGGAGAAGCATCTAAGAAAGGGCTGAGTTGGGGTTAAAGTAGGGATAAATAATAGACGTTTTAGAGAAGGATTTCTCAGCCTCAGCAGCACTGACATCCATCACTGGGGGTGGGAGGGAGGAACTGTCCCATAGGCTATGTGAAATTAAGCAGCATATCTGGTCTGCACTCACTAGATTCCAGTAGCATCACACTAGTTTCAACCACTCCAAATACACCATGGGGGCAAAATCACCCTCGCCTGAGAACACAGAAACGTCTACTCGGAGTTTGAAGAAGACATAATATTCTAGGAAGGCACAGCAAGAACAAGATTCAGAATCAAGAAGCCAAAAGTATGCCAGGCATTTGAGGAGCTACAAGCATCTCATTAGGGCAACTGAAGAGAGAGACTAGTGGTATTAAAAAAAAAAAAAAATTAGAAACTGAAATTTCTAAATTTGTCACCTATAAGAAACAGAAGCAGATAACGTCAAATATCTATTTCAGGTGTGTGGAGAAAGCACTTATGACACTGCCTTGCATTAAACAAATGATAGACTCGGTAAGATTCTATTGACTTTTAAAGTTTCGCCTTTTAGCACTGAAATACTAGATTAATGAAGGGTACCTTTTTGAAAAGTTTCTTCATTTTTTTTCCTATCAGTGAGTTGGTAATATACAGAAATATGTTTATATCACATTCTTTATATCTTCTCAAACTTGAAAAACTGTATGGTACCAGGAAGCAGAGCTGTACTACCTTGATTTAGTTTGACACATGTTGAATGAAGTTCTTTAGCCTGTAGGGTAGGCTAAGCTCTATGGAACGATATTATGGAAGTATATGGCCATTAAGTTCTCTGTAATGTAGTTATCTTAAAGGTTACACAAATAATTGAGTCAATATGTATCACAAAACCCTCCTTAATTTTTACTATAATTTCATTGTATCTAACTCTATTAAAGTTCAGCACCATTTAAATGAATGTTTAAAAGCTACGTAAGAATCTAAAAGTACATATCCTACCATATTTTCCCCCCACACCTGAAACTTCTAGAAATAAAGACTGTGATTAACATGTAAATAATATTGAGAATGAAAGCAGTACTAATAAAAGGCTAACTACATTGCTGTAATACATTTTGTATTAGCTATAAGTGATTATACATCTTCATTAAAATATAAATAAAAATTTTCAAGTGACTACTTATTCCACTAAATTAAATATTAAGGTATTTTACCAATTTTATATTCATTATATTAAGTATTAATAATTTATTAAAAATACACATATCATGTCTTCAACATTTTCATACAAAAAGCCTGACATAAAAGCTAAGGTACCACACATACAAGTTGATTACTCCTATTTGAAATGCTTGGGACAGGAAATGCTTTAGACTTTTTATTTTTTTCAGAATTTGGAATATTTGCATTATACTTACTGGCTAAGTATTGCAAATCCAAAAATCCAAAATGCTTCAATGAGCATTTCCTTTCAGTGTCGTGCTGGCACTCAAAAAGTCAGGTTTGAAGCACTTTGGATTTTGGATGCTCAATCTGTGTGTGTGTGTGTGTGTGTAATTATACACATACATATATATATATATTATATATATAATTCTTCTAAGAATTTGATTCTATTTACCTCAGCTTTAGGGAAAAATGCTTACAACTTTCATATAAATGAAATGCTTACAAGTTTCATATAAATCCTAACCTGGTTTCAAATATTTTAAAATCCAGATACCAGTATTCATATTGCAAATAGGTACATTCAACATATCCCTATAGGCTATAAAAATACATTAGACATATAAAGGAGGAAACCAAAAGACTGAAATTCACAAGTAGATTGTATTATTATATAGAAAATCAGGATTGAGATGAAGAATCCTACCAATCAAAATACCTCCTCCCCAAAACTCCTACAGAGACTGCAAAAAGACTCTGCTCAATGATTATAACTAGGGCATCATCTGAATAACCCTCCCCTTAACTGAAGAAATGATTCACAGGTCACACATTGGGTAAAGAAAACTTATCCCACACTCCCTGTTAGATGCTGCCAAATAGATCACTATATACAGGCATTTATACTGTAAGTGATCATATATATCATAATATTTAATGAATGGTTTTGAAACCACAGAATACCAATAAAATATTGTATCATCTCACATTACATATAAAACAAAATACCAGGCAATATAAATAACATCTATTTTAAAAAATAGAAATTGATTTTAAGGAAACATATCTGTATTTTCAGACCTTAAAATGAGTAAAGCCTTTCTAAGCAAAGAAACAAACAAAAAACAGACTCCATACGTATTCAAATACAACTTCAAAAATTATAAGCAGTAAAAGTAAAATGCATACAAAAGCTGAGGAAAGCATGGCTAACATACATGACAGAAGAGAGATTAAAATCATCAATACACAAGAAGCATCTTACAAATAACTGAGAAAAAGGCAAACGATCAAACCAAAAAAACAAAAAAGACAAGATATTTTGATGTCTTAAGGATGTGGAAAGCAGGTAGAGGAATAGTATAACAAAGCAGATAGCTATCAGAGCAATTTTTAACTTGATAGTAATTTTTGTGAAACCAAATATTAACAGAATCCATTTGACCTGAATAGTAATGTAACAAAGCATTCATTGGCAGCCCCTTAGAACATCTTATTTGTAGTAATTCTCTAAAAGCAATCTTTCAAAGACCAACTACTATGATAGCTCTACTATAGAAATAAAGTTGCTGACTGCATACATAACCAATACAATGTAAAGAAATCAGTTTAACCCTACCTTAAATCTAGAAAACCATAAATCAAATATAGAAAAAAATGTTTTTTTGGTTATCATTGTTACTTTGGTCTAAAATATAAACTAAATATAATCCACAAAAATAATTTAGGTCCTTAATAATGATCCTGGACAAACAATGCTACAATGAATTTATAACATTAATTCATTATGTTACTGACATTCCACTGCTTAAAATCACATTTATGTCAACTATAGTAGTTGGCTTTTGAAATTAAAGAGTTCCCCTTTTTAATATAAAAGTTGGCCAACTTTCATTACTATTTCCAAAGTTTGGGATGTTGGGCTCTTCTTCTTCACTATCACAATGGATTTATCCTTGAAAGTTTAAATGCTCTCTCACTAGACTTTCCTGTTAGCTTTCATCTCGACATTTCTACCCTCAAAGCCTGTTGTTTGTTCCTGTAATTAACACATGCAACAGTTCACTATATTAGCTACTTGATTGCACTGTAAACTCAGAGTCTATCATTTTACTACAACTAGGTCCAGTACAATGCTACAGAAGACTAACAAAGAAATCTTCAATTGAATAAATAAAAGACTTTACCAAAAGAATAAAGAATGTACTATTTTTTATGATTCATTATAACAATTCAAATTACAAACTAATGGAATAGAGAGGTAGTTTTCTAAACAGGCAAGCTAATAATATGCTCAAGGAAAAGGTCAGGAATGATGAAGTGCTTACTGCTAGTCTCATAAAAGCCAGACAAAAGCCACAAGCTTCACTGAACAAGTTCTTCCTGCATATGATGAAGAGCAGGCAATACCAATTTTCAGTGACGAGAAAATTTTTTTCCCAACCTCTATTCTCCAGGTGGAAACAGACAGAATAGCGGAAAGCACTGTGGATTAGTTAGATTGCTTAGTTCAGCCTTCCAGATCCTTAAAGAGATAAGTGATGACCAGCTATAACCTGGATGCCTTCCATTTCTGAAAGACAGGCAAGCACCAGGCAAGTCTCCCTTTAATCTCCTAGACATATTACAATATACTTTTTGAACTGTTGAAAAATGGAAAACTCAGTATTTGTCTGATCCACAATCTCTACCCATCATTCAACTTGAAAAAATACATTCAAAAAGCATAGTATCTTTTACAAATGAAAATTCCATCTTATATGACCCAGTAGGATTTTACAAATTGGGAAAAGACTAAAAAAAAAGTTTTTTTTAATGAACATTATAATACTTATAATTAATAAATTAATAATTTATGTCTTCCACATAAAATTTAACTCCTTTAGGTCAGAAATAATTATGTATAAATGTGTTTGTGTGTCTGCATTTTTACAGTATATTTATTTTTAAATTTTCTATGTCTAATACTGGGCATGTAGAAAGCACTCAATACTTGTTTGTTGAATAATGAATAAACAAATGAGGGAACCAAAACTATTTATTTATTTGTCTTAAATGTAATCAATATGATATTCTTATGGTTTTGATATCTAAATATTCAGGTAAGTGCATATGAACAGACTATAGATCATGAGTTCACACCCAGGGGCTCAAAGGCAGAGGACATGAACTAATGATACCATATGTGTAAGTCTGTATATAGGTATGTACATGTTTCTAGAATAGGTTCTACGACTGTCATAGTTCATAAGGGATGTATAAACTGCACACACTTCAAAGGTGCATTTAGAATTAAAAAAATAAAAAACACAACTAATGTTACATAAAATTTTACATCATACTAGATAGTTTAATTTCTCTTTGATAAATCAGGATCCTCCTGGATCTTCTGGAGTACCAATGCATCATTAATTATTTAGTAATTAATTATTTTTCAACAACTTTAATTCTGGGTATGTAGGAGTTTATCATACTTTAAAAAATTAAAAGGTAATATATATAGAATCATGTAATATGCAACCAATATAAAAATATTCAAGTAATTATGTTATATGACATTATGCATAAATGTCATTCTCATAAATAAAAATATTTTTAAGAACCAAAAATAGCATTCTAGGATTAGCTGGGATTTTTTTTTATAGATAGGAGAAAAAATGTCAAAGCCCTATATATATCCGAGCACCCTATCCCCAAAACTGAATGTAAGCAAATATAATAGGGGCTCTCAGAAATCCAATGCTTTGAATAGTACTCTAAGAGATTTGATTATAATGCTCAGCAAGAGGCTACACAGAAGGTATATTTTTTTAAGACAATGGATTAGCAAGAGACAAAGGCTTGCTTCTAGAAACACGACTAACATCTAACACTGCTAAAGTTTAATCAAACCACAAAATGCAAAGTTTTAATCAGAGGTGTGGCAAAAAAAATAATAAGTAATTTTAGAACACAGAACATTCTTAAGGTAAGGCAGAGAGCAACAAGTGATGCACTACATTTCACAAGGCACAGAAAGTCCGAGATCTCTAGGGATGGTAAGAGTTGAAATTTGGGCAAAGGACAAAAAGGAGGAGATATAAACAGCAAAAAATGAAGACATGAATATTTTGTGTATTCTCTCCCTTCCTCTGGGAAATTAAGTATAAACAAAGTTCCCTCTGTTTTTCCGATTTGCTCAGTGTGAGCAGACATTATGATAATGATCAAGCAAGGATAAGCCATATACTATTAACAAGTCTGGTAATGTTTTATAGCCTGCATACATTTATTTAGCAAGAACAGATAATAAAGACAGTAAATGTGTCTTAAATTTACACACTAGTAAGCTACTTCTAAAATTGTGAGACACAGCTAAAACTAACTTCCTTTACGTGTTGTTACCTAAGAAAATATAATCGAACGATATCACTCCATGGTAAAAACCGTGTATCTAATTCTACTAGTCAGCTCCCAAAGCAAAAATAAATGAAAAGCTTTCCAAGAAAATCCCTGCTATAAAATCTTTAAAGTTGTAAAAAAGGCAGCAGCCTTGTCTTTGTATCTGGAAAAGGGCATTTTATGTTGCCATTTTAGATCCATTATCAAAATCAATTTTGATGATAAAATGACATTTTAACCTATTTTGATTCCTTAATCCTTGAGGAATTCTTTCTCAGTTTTCATCATGAATCTTATCACAATTGAATAAGAATGTTAGTATCTACAGCATTACATGTCCTTTTAACAACAGGATTCTCTAAGAATAAAAATGTCAGTTTCTGTAAGACTGTATATAAAGCTTGGGAAATGAAGCCTTTGCTGCTAGAAATAAGATAGCATGTTACTGGGCGGCGCCTGTGGCTCAAGGAGTAGGGCGCCGGTCCCATATGCCGGAGGTGGTGGGTTCAAACCCAGCCCTGGCCAAAAAAAAAAAAAAAAAACCACAAAAAAAAAAAAAAAAAGATAGCATGTTACAGGTCACATATAATCACTATTATCAGAATGAGAGGAAAGTCCTCAACAAAATTTTAGGAGTAAGGATGCCAAACTGAAACCAACTGCCTCCACTACATTAAATATAACACTTATAACAACAAATATAACACTTATAAATGAAGTGTAATGAAAACTTCTAGCTAATGACAACAGAATAAACTTTTTTTTCTCATCTACCTAAATTTGAGTTGCATAAAAGTAATTTTCCTCCACATAACTAATCATGTATATCTATTATTTATTTAGACTGTGGCCCTGTATTTATGAAATAATACTGCTTTATATAAATATTTTTAAAAGGCACAACAGATGGCGTGTTCCTGTACATCTACTCTAGAACTTTTCTGGATATCCCAGTTTAGTTCCTTAGTACCAATGAACTGGATCCCTTCCGGAACACAAATAACAGTGTTATTGTCTGACACTCCTCAGCATTTGTTCCTGTTGAAGGATGAGTTCCATCAACAGAAGTAAAAATGTAACTGTAACTAAAGCCATAAGATGGATACTTTTAAAACTTTACAGTCTTGCTAGTAGTAAAGTCATCTTGCTATGCCTTAAGATTTATTTCTAAAGTTCAATGACTATGCTTAGATTAAATTGATGTTCGTTTTAATTGTCTCAGAAGTAACAGAAACATATTATCTGTGTAACAGCAGATAGCTCGTTACTAGCCATGAATTTCTTACTAAAGGACTAGATCCAACTACACATATCTGATAGAAATATAAGAGGAGTCGCTCTCTATCTCAATATATATGCATATTATATATTACAGTTCCCATGGATTTCATTTTTTATGTACAGTTTAATAATATTATCACAAGAAACATTTTGCTATCTAATAACAATCTGATGAGTAGCATTCCTTTTTGTTACTACATGTTTTTCTGTGCCACACAATGTCAGCTCTGATGGTCATTCCATTTGCTGTGTCACATTTTGGTAATTCCAACAAGATTTCAAACATTTGCATTATTATGTCTATTATAGTGATCTATGATCAGTGATCTTTGATGTTACGATTGTAATTTTGGGGGGTGCTATGAATACTCATATAAGACAACTAATTTTAATTGACAGATTAATCAACTTGTTGATCTCATGTCTGTTTCCCTCTCCTTGGGCCTCTGTATTCCTTGATACACAACAATATTGAAATTAGGCTAACTGATGACCTTACAACGATCTCTAAATATTCAAGTGAAAGGATGAGTTACCCATCTCACTTTAAATCCAAAGCTAGAAACCATGAAGCTAGTGAGGAAGACATATCAAAAGCGGAGATCACTTGAAAACTAGGAAGCATCTAGTGACCAGTTAGCCAATTTGTGAATGCAAAGAAAAAGTTCTTTAAGGAAATTAGAAGTGATAGTCCAGTGAAAACATAAACGATAAGAAGGTGCAAAAGCTTTATTTCTGGCATGGAAAAAATTGTAGTGGTCTGGATGGAAGATCAAATTAGCCACAGTATTTACGTAAGACAGTGATTTTTCAACCCGTGTGCTGCGCTACCTTGCTATGCCTTGAGAGGATCTTAGGTGTGCCACAAAAAAAAATTTAAAGACCGTTAATTAGATTACTGTTGAAAGAAGTTTAAAGCACAGTAATCGTATCCTTTTTTTACTTTTTTTTTTTTTTGATCAACATAATTTAAGTGTGCTACAGAAGTTCAACTATGGTTCAAGAGTGTTGTGAGATAAAAAAGGTTGAAAAACACTGACTTAAGCCAAAGCCTAATCCGAGCAAAGCTCTAATTTTCTTCCATTCTATGAAGGCTAAGAAAGGTGAAGAGGCTGCAGAAGAATACTCTGAAGCTAGCAGAGGTTAGCTTCCAGGATTTAGGGGGAAAAGCCATTGCCACAGCATAAAAGTCCAAGGCGAAGCAGTAAGTGTTGATGTAGAAGCTGCAAGTTATCCAGAACATCTAGCTAAGAATGTTGATGAAGGTGACTACAAGAAACAACAGATTTTCAGTGTAGAAAAAGCAGCCTTTTCTTGGAAAAAAATATAACCTTCTATGACCACCAAATCTAGAGAGGAGAAGTCAAGACCTGGCTTCAAATCTTCAAAGGACATGCTAACTTTCTTGTTAGGGGCTAACATAGCTGCTGACTTTAAGTTGAAGCCAATGCTCATTTACTATTCTGAAAAATCTTAGGGCCTTTAACAATTATGCTAAATCTACTCTGCCTGTGCTCTACCAATGAAACAAAGCCTGGATTACAGCATACCTATTTGCACCATGGTTTGTTCTATATTTTTAGCCAGCTATTGAAATCTACTACTCAGAAAAAAGCACTTTTTTCAAAGATTACTGCTCACTGACAATATACCTAGTCACCCAAGGGTTCTGATGGTGATATACGAGGTTAATGCTGATTTCCTTGTTTTCATGCCTGCCAACATAATATTCATTCTCTACTATAGAACAAGGAGTAATTTCAAGTTTTATTTTTTAATAAATACATTTTATAAGGATATAGCTGCCCTAAGACAGTGAATCTTCTAACAGATCTGGGCAAAGTAAACTGAAAATATTCTGGAAAGAATTTCCCATTCTAGATGCCATTAAGAATTGTGATTCATGAGAAGATCAAAATATCTACTTTAACAGTTTGAAAAAAACTATTATTGAAGAATCACCCTCATGAATGAACTTGAGGGTTCAAGACTTCAGTGAAAGAAGTCACTGAAGATACGGTAAAACAGCAAGAGAACTAGAAGTAGGACCTGAGCTGTGCCTCAACTGCTGCAATCTCCTGACAGAACTTGAACTGATGAGGACTTGCTTCTTTGACTTGAGCAAAGACAGTTTTCTATAGACAGAACCTACTCTTGGTGAAGATGCTGGGAACCTGGCTGAAATGACAACAAGGATTTAGAACACTACTTAAACTTAGTTGATAAAGCAGTAGCAGAGGACTGATTCCGATTCTGAAAGACATTCTACCATGGATAAAAGGCTTTAAATGGCATCACATGCTACAGAGAAATCTTTTGTAAAAGGAAGAATCAAACAATGTAGCAAACTTTTTTTTTATTATATTTCAGAAACTGCCACAGCTACCCCAATTTGCAGCAACCACCGCCCTGACTGGCCAGTAACCATCAATACAAGAGGCAAGACCCCTCCCCCAGCAAAAAGATGATTCATGAAAGCTCAGATGATTGGTAGCATTTTTCAGCAATAAAATATTTTTAAATTAAGGTATGTACACTACTTTTTTAGACACTAATTCTACTCTTCACCTAACAGACTACAGTATAGTGCAAACATAACTTTTCCACACCAAAAAAAATCATTTGACTCACTCTTGTGGTGATCAGTAGCAAAAGCTCAGTATCCCTGAGATATGGCTACATTACATCTTCCAATCCATAAATACAGGATGTCATTCCATTTATTTTTTAATTTTTTCAGCAACATCTTATATTTTTCAGTGAACAAGCTTTTTCACCTCCTTGGATAAGTCTCTTTCTAAAAATTTTATAGTTTTTATGCTACCTACATAGGACTGCTTTCATTTCCTTCTCAAATTTTTCACTATTAGTGTATAAAAACACAACTGATTTTTATATGCTAACATTGTATCCTACAACTTTACTGAATTCATGTCTTAGTTCTAACAGCTTTTCTATAGACTATTTAAGGCTTTCTACTTGTAGGGTCATGTCCTCTTTCATAAAATTTTACTTCTTCCTTTCCAATTTCGATGCCTTTTAATTTCCTTTTCTTGCCTAACTGCTCTGGGTAAGACTTCCAGAACTATGTTGAAGTGACAAAAGTGGGCAACCTTGCCTTCTTCCCAGTCCTACAGGAAAGCTTTCATCTTTCACTACCAAGTATTATTAATTGTGATGTTTTCATATATGGACTTTATTAAATTGAGATAGCTTCCTTCTATCTGTAGGTTGTTGAATGCTTTTATCATAAAAAGGTGTTGAATTTTGTCAAATGCTTTTTCTGTATCTCTTGAGATGATAACATGATTATTATCCTTCACCAAGGTAGCATAAAACATAATTGATTTCATATGTTGAACTCCTTAAATGCCAGGGATAAACCTTACTTGGTCATGGTACATGACCTTTTAATGTTCCACTGAATTTGTTTAGCTAGGATGTTACTGAGAATTTTTGTATCTAACTTCATTGCAGATACTGACATAGATGTTTTCTATTTTTTTAATCTTTAGTTGTGGTATCAAGGTAACCCTGATCTCATAAAAATCTCTTCAATTTTTTGGAAATGCCTGAAAAAAAAAATGGCATAAATCTTCTTTAAATATTTGATAAAATTCACCAAAGGAGCCATCTGGTGTTAGACTTTCACCCTTTGTGGGGAGGTATTTTTGATTACTAATTCAATCTCCTTCCTAGTTATCAGTCTGTTCAGATTTTTTATTTCTTCATGATTCAGTACTAGTAGGGTTTATGTTTCTAGAAAATCATAAATTTCTTGTAGGATACCCAATATATTGTATCTAATTGCTCAAAGCCTGTTATAATCCTTTGAATTTCTATAGAATGAGGTATGTTTCCTATTTCATTTATGACTTTGAGTCTTCTGTTCCCATTCTTAGTCTAGCAAAAAAACTATCAATCTTATCTTTAAAAAAAACCCTTAATTTCATTAATTTTTTTCCTATGTTTTATTATTCCCTATTTCTTTATTTCTGTTCTGCTCATTACTATTTTCTTTCTTCTGCTCACTTTACAATTATTGGTTCTTTGTTTTTTAATTCATTAAACTGTAATGTTAGGTTTTTTTAAGATCTTCCCCTTTTTTAATGTATACACTTACTTAATACTATAAAGCTCCCCCTTAGAACTGCTATGCTAAATCCCTTAAGTTTCTTTGTTTTCTTTTTTTTTTTTTTTGGTTTTTGGCCGGGGCTGGGTTTGAACCCGCCACCTCTGGCATATGGGACTGGCGCCCTACTCTTGAGCCACAGGCGCCGCCCAATCCCTTAAGTTTCGGTATGCTGTCTCAATAAATATTTTCTAGTTTCTTTTATGATTTCTTTTTTGACTCAATGGTTGTTCAAGAGTGTATTGTTTAATATCCGTACATTCATGAATTTTCCAGTTTTCTTTCTGTAATTGATTTGTAGCTCCATTCTATTGTGATCAGAAAAGATACTTGGTACGATTTAATCTTAAATTTGTCAACTTCTTTTGTAACCTAACATGTTATCTACCCTGGAAAATGTGCACTTGAGAGGAATGTGTACTCTGCTCCAGTTGGTGGAAAATTCTGTGTGGGTTTCTTAGGTACATCTGGTCTACAGTGTTAAGTTCTTTGTTTCCTTATTCATCTGTCTGGATGTTCTATTCCTTTCTGAAAGTGGTGTAATGAAAGGTCCTGCTATAATTTAGTAATTACCGATTTCTCCTTTGAGTTCTACCATGTTTGCTTCAGACAAGGTGCTCAGATATTGGCTTCATATATGATTGTTATATTTTCTTGGTTGACCGTTTTTATTAATACATAATGTCCTTTGTCTTTGACTTGAAGTCTATTGTGTCTGATTTAAATGGCCACCTCAGGTCTCTTGGTTACTATTTAAACAGTGTCTTTTCTACACCTTCACTATCAGCCTAGGTGTGTCCTTAAATTTAGAATGAGTATTTACAGACAGCATATAGCTGGATCTTGCTCTTTTTTTAAATTTAGTTCACTCAGCTACTTTATAATTTTTTTGATTGAGAGATTTAATCCATTTATAATTACAGTAATAACTGATCAGGAAGAACTATGACTGCCATTTAGTTAATTATTTTCTATTTGTCCTGCTGCTCTCCTGTCCCTGCTTTCTTTTCTTGCTATCTTCCTTTGTGTTGGGCTAATTTCTATAATAACATGTTTGATCCCCTTCACATTTTCCTTTGTGTATTTTCTATACATATTTTCTCTGTGGCTACTGTTGGGTTTAAAAAAATATAGCAGTCTATTCTAAGCTGACAACATCTTAACTTCAATCACATAAAAAGCTCTACATTCATACTTCCACCCCACAACATTTTGTTATTGATGATACCACTTATATCTCTTTATGCTATGTATCCACAAATACGGATAGTATACTTATTTTTTATACATTTCTCTTTCAACTTCTACACCAGAATTAAATGTGATTTAGCTATCACTTTTATAGCATTGCAGTATTCCATATTTATATATTTATCTTCACCAGCGAATTTTATACTTTCACATCATTTTATGTTGCTGTTTGGCATCACTTTCTTTATTCCTTATTACCACTGTCTTTAACTAGATTCTAGAATCTAAAAACATATTTATTTTATAAGTTAAAACAGCCAAAGGATTTGTACCAGTGTTGTCTAGTAAATAGAAATCAGAATTGAAATTCTACTCTAAGGTACTGAAAAAACTGTGCTTCTGAAACTAATACTGCAGTTTTAGTCCATAAAAATGCCACGAATTTTAATACCTACCAGTTCCTTTGCTTAGATACGGGGGCTTAAAAAATGTCACAACACCATAGACATTTGCGATTGTACCCTCCTTAAGTTGATTCAGGGGTGTGTATATATAGTTTGTTGATGGGACCTAAAGAAAGAGAAGACAGTGAATACGTTAAGTATTTACATGTTAAGATCACGTTATGATCGTATTTATAAATCAGCAAATACAGATAACTATAGTTAATCCTTGTAAGTGTCTAAAAGAGGCTATGCCTAAAAATAAGGCAATGAATGGACTATAAAGGTTACTATATAGGACAACTAGTCTTCCTTAGACGAAAATTTTGTTTATAAATGGTATACCTTGCATACCAGCCCATAAAACCATAATTAACCTATAATCTAACTGAAATATTACGTCTTCAATAAAAAAGCAGAAAGCAGGATCTAGACAGTCCCTGACTTACAATGGTTCAACATATGTCTTCCTGATATTAAGATGGGTTTATTAGGGCTTTAAATGCATTTTTTTTTGTAGAGACAGAGTTTCACTGTACCGCCCTCGGTAGAGTGCCGTGGCGTCACACGGCTCACAGCAACCTCTAACTCTTGGGCTTACACGATTCTCTTGCCTCAGCCTCCCGAGTAGCTGGGACTACAGGCGCCCGCCACAACGCCCGGCTATTTTTTGTTGCAGTTTGGCCGGGGCTGGGTTTGAACCCGCCACCCTCGGCATATGGGGCCGGTGCCCTACTCACTGAGCCACAGGCGCCGCCCGCTTAAATGCATTTTTAACTTATGATATTTTTGACTTACAACAGCCCCATTGTAAATGAAGGAGCATCTGTATTAAAATAACAGCAATTAGTGTAAAAACTGAAGCAATTACTGAAAATAAAAAATACTTTTTTATGTGTATATTTAAATGCAAAGACCTAAGAAAGTTATTACTAAAAGAAAATGACAGGTAATAATGAGACATTTTTAGAAGCTTGTACGTTTAGGAAACCTTTTTTTGTCTAGGACACTTCCAAGGATATTAAAGCCTCTAAGGCTGCTATTCTCAGCCCCCAGACCACAAGTTACCCATCACTCTCAAAATTAAAATTTTAAAACTTAAATCTAAATGAATTAATGAGTTTTTTCAAGGTGGCTAATCCCTCAGGTCAAACACAAGAAAAAAAAGAACCTTCCTATTGCAATAACAAAATTTTATGAAACAGTGAAAACAGAGTTTAAAAAAGCAAAATATATCACAAGTATAAAAAACTTCTTAAATTTTTAAAATTTGTCAAATCATAACTCAGCACATAATTTGCTTAAATATAAGCTGATGAAAAGCAAAAGAAATTAATTTGTCTATTGTTTAATACAAATTTCGTCATCTTCATATGGTAAAAACTTTAATTTTAATTTTCTTGCATATGTAGAATTTATGTAAAGCATCAGTAAATATTCCAGAGTACTTATACATTAATTACTGAGTAAATATATAACTCCAATGTAACATTATCAAGATATCAAAATGATTATATTTTGCCACTGTATTGGTATAATTTAAAAATCAGACTATAAAGTGAATCAAATATAAATATGTATATACGTGTCTGTGTGTACGTAAGTGTGAGTGCAGGTATACGTATTCTAAATTAAACTGAATATCATCTTACCAAAGACATTGATACTGTAGAAAAATCTTGTACAGATTTAACATAAACCTGAAAAAGAAAAGGACTTATTTGTATTCAAACAACCTCCAATGTGATTACAGACCTTCAGTTGTAGTAAAACTATACACCTATGTGCATACTATTCAAATCCTCTTGAATACTACCAAGCTATGGCTTACAAATTCAGAGTGACACATGCAAAGCTATAGAATCCAAAAAAATGACAGACGTAGGGTCAAATACAAATATACTTTAAAAGAATAAACTTCAACGACTCTAATGGAAGTAGAAGACTTAATACTTAAAATTTTTCCTACATAAAACCCTGGACTTTTTCATTAAGAATAAAATGGTGCTAAGGCGCCAGCCACACATACCTGAGCTGGCAGGTTCGAATCCAGGCCAGGCCCACCAAACAACAATGATGACCGCAACCAAAAAATAGCCGGGTGTTGTGACGGGTGCCTGTAGTCCCAGCTACTTGGGAAGTGGAGGCAGGAGAATCGCTTGAGCCCAGGAGTTGGAGGTTGCTGTGAACTGTGATGCCAAGGCACTCTACCCAGGGTGACAGCTTGAGGCTCTGTCTCAAAAAAAAAAAAAAAAAGAATAAAATGAGGAAGTGCAATAGTGATCACTCTTAACTGCAAATCCCACCTACTTTCAGTCTAATTCACTAGTTTTAATATCAAGCAGAGCTACCTCTAACTCTTATAGTTCCTTTGTGTATACTAAAAAAAAGCAGATGCTGGCCTGTAGCATATGGTTTGGCCCAACCCTATCTAAAAGGCTTTACAAATGAGGCAATTTTCCAGTACGTGTACGCCTGTGTACTGTGGGGGAAGGTGGGGAGCACAGTAAAGAGAGAAGAAAAAGACAATCATCTTCATAAAGATAAAATGGGAGGAAATAAGTTTTATTTATTAGAAATAACTACTACTACATACACATGAAATCCAGGGCATGAGTCACATATAAGAAATTTCCAAGTAGACGCTAATAGGAATAGATACAAGATATTTTCCTTTTACTTAGGTGCGTACAGTAATAAGAAGCCTTTCTCCATTTACTCTTTTCTCTCTCATTCTTTAGTTAAATCTCCTTTTTCTTTTATTTTCCAGATACTGGAACATATACTCTCAAAGAATTCTATCTTGCTGGATTACACACTTTTTATTGTCTTACTCCCCTAATTTTAACACCAGAAACTTTTGATATAAAAAATGCCTGGGCTTTAGGTATTCTTTCTCCAACAATTTCAATCTCTACTGACTTTAAATCTTCTGCATTATTGCTTTTTGCTTTGCACATACAAGGGCCTGATGTCGATCCCCAAAGCAGTAACTACCCTGTGAGTGAGTGTATTGAAGACAGTGGTCATGTCTTACCCTACCTGGTAATGACAGGACTTGCTACAAAGCAAGCCATCCATGAACAATGTCTATGACCTAAAGGAAGGATCTTATATTGCCTTTTCTAAAATCTCTAGTTTTAATCAGGTATTTTAGCTCTGCAAATTCCTGCATTTTTTTCCTTCACATGAGAAATGCAGATATAACTGAATGTGTGCTAATACTGCCTAATAACAATAACTCTTTGTAGTTAAATGAGAAAAAAAAATTATTTCTCACTGAAAATTTTATATCTCTACAATATATAAAACAGCCTTTTAGGCTGTTTTAAAGATGAAAATTAACATGCTTCTGAAATAAATCATTTTACAAAGTGAAAAATATATTCTGCTTTCAAATGACCTCAGACAAATACTTCTGATTTAAATAAAAATAAGATTTTAGTCAAAGATCTAAAGTTGTTTACTCAAACTAACATAGGAGGATAATTAGAAGTAGAAAGCCATTGGTTTATCAGTTTTAGATTATCTTAATAAGCATAAAAAATAATCTACTTCTTGTTATTCTCTATCCTAGTTAAACATGTTTTCATAAATAAATATTATATAGAAAGAAATACAACAAATACCAATGATGGAGTACAGATGAACATTTTTCTACTTTCCTATATAATCTAAACTTTCTTTTAGGAATGACAGCATATCTCTTATATGCTAGAGAAAATTTTTAAAGAATAAATGGCAAAAAGCTGGACATTAGCATTCATAAGAAACATTTTTCAGAAATTAATATTAGCAACACACAATTCTGTAAAAAGTTAGACATCCTCCTGTAGCATACGTTCAACACTGTAAAAGTAAACAGCCAAAAGACATGCATTTGAGTTCACATCCGTAGTATGCGTTCTGACATGTGCTTCAGTGCATGCTCTCAGTGATTTCATCCCAATCAACCTTGTCGGTTCTATTTCTGTGCACTTTCCATTCAATAACAGACATATCATATTCCTGTATATGCCTAGTACTTTTCCAGATATATTCTTCACTTATTTCTAGCCACACTAATAATAGCATTTTCCCATTTGCATTTATCTGACCTTATCTGCATTTCAAAGTCAAGGTTATAAATGCTTCTTCCTAGTATAGTCTACCTTAGATGATCCCTCTCTCAAAGAAAAATAATTATTCCTTTCTCAGAACAATCCTATATAGCACTGCAACTTTTTTTATTTTGTGTGTTATTTACAAACTTTTCTTAATGCCTTTAGTGCCCTTAACACACTTTAAGCTCCTTGGACTTAGACTAGAAAATAATGTTGTATCTATATTTATATCCTGTATGAATGACTGCCAGAGGCTTCTGTTCATAATCAGTGGTCAATATCGCTTGAATGAATTAAGAATGATATAAACTGAAGTGTAGATTTAAACAAAAGAGGGAAAAAATAAATACAATTCGGAATTGAATTTCCATGAATTTATAAATCATAATGGCTTTTAAATTAATTCAGTTACACAGAAGATAACAAAGATAAATATGTAACAGCAATGTGAGTTTGTATAAGCTCTCATTAGATAGAACTGAAGATGAGATTTGATGTGCACTGTTACCAAGTTCTAAGCTTCTAAGTAGAGCATCCTAAAGGCATTCGAACAAGAATGGGAATTACATAGTTCTGTGACAAGAGTATATTCTCATTTACCACAGTAAATCCCAACTCAATCTGTTGAGAAAAAATATTAGGAGACCAGCCTGGAGAAGAACAGCATGATAGTAAAAGTGATAATAAGACTTTATCAGTGAAAAAACAAAAATGCTATAAAAGTAAAAACACATTCAACAGAAGGCGGTGCCTGTGGCTCAATGGAGTAGGACGCCGGTCCCATATGCCGGAGGTGGTGGGTTCAAACCCAGCCCCGGCCAAAAACTGCAAAGAAAAAACAAACAAACAAACACATTCAACATAGCTAAATTTGACAGGTTTATGCAAACCTGTCAAAATGCCTTACAAAGAGTGAGCTCTTGTGATTAAACAATTCCCTGCTTCCTTAAACCAAGAGGAATATATCTGCAAAATAGTCTCAGAGAAGAAGAATGAAATAACTATAGGTCTTCTTAACATAAAGAAGTTATTACTCAAAAATCAAAAATTAATATAAAAGGCAAAAAAAGCTACATACTGTATGATTCCAACTATATGACATTGTACAAAAGGTAATATACTATGGAACAAATGAAATGATTAGTATTTGACATGTGTTAGAGGGATAGAGGGATGAGTAGGCAGAGAACACAAAAGATTTAGGACAGTGAAAATACTTTGCAAAATACTACGATAACAGATACGTGCTATTACATGTTTGTCTAAACCCATAGAATGAATGCTTAGAGTGAATTCTGATGTAAACTTTGGGTAACGTTGTCATTGTGGGTTCAGTAATTTTAAAAATGTACCACTGTGGCAGGATTGTTGATACAGGAGAAGGCTATTCATGAGGAGGAGTAGGGAGCATATGGGAAATTTTTGTACTTTTCTCTCAATTTTGCTATGGACCTAAAACTTTTGATAGGTGAGTAACAAAAACGCAAACCACAAAATATTATATTTAAAGTTCTCAAGTCTTTACACTTAATGACACAGAAAATTGGCATGGAAAATAAGAAGCATTTAATAATCCAAAAAGAAAAATCCTTATCTGACTTTAACAAACATTAAATGATTTTTCTATATTGACCTTACAAATCTTAATAGTTTATAATATTTCAAAACTGTGTTAAAAAGCAAGAGAATACAGGGAGAAACTAAGGACCTGTTGGCATTGATAATGTAGTGATTAATAAAAAAATGTCTTTCAAGAGTATTAACATCTATTGGGTTGTAATACCCAGTATACATAATTAGAGTGAGTAATACTACCATTGAAACCAAAATCCGTACATGGTCTACCAATCCCTATACAATCAGACAAGCCCCGTCCTCACTACCCTCTTATGTGTTACTCACGCTGATATTCTCCCTTCTCATAATTCTTACAACATACCAGGATGCTCACGGAAGGCCTCTGCATATGCTATTCTCTTTTACTAATCCATTACTCAAGTAACCTGTTTTCCACTACTCTTCTCATTCTGCTACTCAATATTCCTAGTTACATATCATAACTTGATAAAAAAAAAAAAAGTATGCCGTAGTTTAATTCTATTCTTCTTCATTGAACGCTATGCTACATGAGGGCAAGGTCCATGACTATCTAATTCACTGATATATCTCCAACATCTACCATAAAATGCACATAAAAAATGTCAATATGTATTTGGACAACTAAATAAACAACCAAAAGTATGCATACTCACATACGTATACAGAAAGTAAACCTTCATAAATCTAAAATAAACTGCACAACTGCTACAAAACTTACTTCATAGAAATGTAGGATTTTAGAACGGAAAAAGTCTTGAAGAAATGTTACAATAGAACACCTTCCAGATAATAAGAACCAGAGAGGATAAATGAATGGCCTACAGTCACGTACAACTAATTAGTTGAGGACTGAGATAAGAACCCAGATCCCCTGACTTCCAAGACAGATGTACCACTCTTTCAGAACTAAATTTAATAGAAATGGGGGAAAATGTATTAATAAATGTCCATACTTTGGACAATTCTGTGATAAAATACTTTTAGAAACTTTCAAAATACTTTGGAAAAGTCTCCACTTATATTTTATATCCACGTATTAAGGTTAAAACTTACTATTAAAAAATGAAAGCTAAAACAAAAAATGCCTGATATGGAGGGAGGATTCAATTAGAACATGTATATTTCTGCAAAATATATCTAATGTTTACCAAAGCAAGGATTAAAATCTTGTTAAAATTCACTTTAGTATTTTAAGATTATTGTTGAACTAACAATACAAAGCTATCTCCTTAAGAGAACAAGCAAGTGGCAAAGAAAAACGGTATAAGAATCAAATAGAAAAAATTCATTCATTTATGCAAAAAGTTTGGGTTACAATAATCTTTAACCATGACACTGTAACTTTTAAAATAAATACACAAATTATACCCTCAAATGATCAGCATTTGAGAATTTTAAATTGAGATAGAATTCTGAGTAAAACTGTTTCATCAGTCTTTTTACCATTTTATTTTAAAAGAGAGAAACTTCAACTGAACCACTGTTATCCTCTGTTATCTGACAGGTAATAATTAGCCAGAGTAGTTACATTAGATTTAATGAGTCCCTATTTAAAATTCATTTCAACAGCAGAAAACACTTTCCATATGTCAGATAAAATACTAGTATAGTACCTAATATACTATATGTTTTAAAGATTCATTGTACACATTTGCTAATTCATATGTAACCCTTTTATACTGTGTCTCAAATAATCATTTAATAAATAAAAGAATCTTAAGGAGAGATAAAGATGAAAATTGTATTTAAATATAAGCAAATAGATCCCCAGTATTCAATACCATGTATTTATTTTTAAAATCCTTCTTTAAAATAGACAAAATATTGGGTGAAAATAAAGCACCTTGCAAAGCATGTATAGTACGAAGTCATTTAGTGAAAAATTTACACATCCAAGTTAATATACACATAGACACATATGTACATATATGTGCACCATATATAGAAGCAAGAAAAAAAACACAACAGTGGGGTGCCTGTAGTCCCAGCTGCTCGGGAGGCTGAGGCAAGAGAATCGCGTAAGCCCAAGAGTTAGAGGTTGCTGTGAGCCGTGTGATGCCACGGCACTCTACCCAAGGGCGGTACAGTGAGACTCTGTCTCTACAAAAAAAAAAAAAAAAAAAAACCACAACAGTGATTTTTATCTGAAGAATAGAACTGGAAGATGACAGGGTTCAGAGGAATTTCTGTTTTCAGATACATCCTTTTATATTATCTGAATGTTTTTTGAAACCATGGTCACACAAGAAAAACAAAATTTCCTAAGATAAATATCTGCAAGGTTATTAAGTTCATAAGACCACCCTGAGATAGAAAAAGAAAGAGATTAGTTTCTCCCTTTACTGCAAGTCCTTTAACAAACTTTACCATTCATAATAAAAGTACCAGTGACGGGTGGCACCTATGGCTCAGTGAGTAGGGCGCTAGCCCCATATACCAAGGGTGCACCAGGGTTCGAACCCGGCCCTGGCCAAACTGCAACAACAACAAAAAAAGTACTAGTGACTATCATCACAGAAAGTTAATGAAGACTTAACTGAGAAATAGACTGAAGTATTTTGCAATCTGTAAAATTCCATACAAATGTAATACATTTGTAATGTATAATATTCTTAATAAAATAATGTATAATATTCTTAATAAAATATTTTTTAATTCTAAGAAAATTCTAACCTAGTTAAAAATTGGAAGTTGGCTATTAATATAACAAATGTTTGAAAAAGAAACAATGTTTTTTACTACCTATTTTTTAAATAAAATTACTTAACAGTCTTTCAAATACAGCCTTTATTATTTGCTATTAAACTATGTAAAATAAAGGATAAGAGCAAAAGCATATGTTTTTAATCTCATTAACTTCACTAGAAATTAGAATTTACATCTCTACATTGTTATATTCCAAAATATCCAAACATGTTAGCTAGAAAAACTCCTTAAAAGTTAGAACTCCCCAACAAAATATCAAAATATGAATACCTACACACGAACACACAGATATACACCAAGAGTCAAAAGAGTCAAGAGGAGGAAGGAAGTGTAAAATAACAAACTTATGCACTAAGATAAATTTTTAACACATATTCACACAAATTTAATACACTTTTCTCTCATATCAACTTCACCTAGAACATTTCCCCCAGTAATATTCTTTTCTACTGTTCTTTTAAAAAGTTAAAAAAACTTTGAGGAAGACCAAAATTTTATTAACATTAGCAGTTGATAATTATGAACATAACATTTTTCTAAAAATAACCAATAACGTAAGATTATTTTTAGAAGATACCAACTTCAAATATCAAATCATTATTATGTTCCTCTGATCTCCAGAGCTAATTACTCTTGGAGCTCAATATTAACTCAACTATACCATGAAAGATTCATATGAAATTCTGCCTTTAAAAATCACTTTGAACAGCTGAGCGTTGTGGCAGGTACCTGTAGTTCTAGTCAGTGGTTCTCAACCTTCCTAATAACGCAATGTATTTGCATTGTTAAAAAGGGGTTGTGACCCACAGGTTGAGAACCGCTGTTAGCTACTTGAGAAGCTGAGGCAAGAGAACGGCTTGAGCCCAAGAGTTTGAGGTGCTGTGAACTATGATGCCACAGCACTTTACCAAGTGGACAAAGTGAAACTGTGTCAAAAAAAAAAAAAAAAAAGAAGAAGTCTTTTGCAGTTTTTGGCCAGGGCTGGGTTTGAACCCGCCAACTCCAGCATATGGGGCCAGTGCCCTACTCCTTTGAGCCACAGGTGCTGCCCAAAACATGACTTTTTTTTTTTTTTTTTTTGATGATTGTGGGTTCGTGGATCTCTCTGAGAATGAGATAAAAGTTACAGATGACATCTTCAGAGGCTAAAAATAATATACACACATCTTCACATTCACATACACTTTCACTGGGTTCAAGGATCTCTCATGGTCATCTATTTATCACTGGAGCTCACTGAAGACACCGTATTCTAAGATACTCACCTTCACCTAAAGATAGTCTTTTCACAAAAAGGAAACATGCTTTAATTTCATAAGTAGTTGACTCTTAAAATATGGATGCTAAAGCATTTTCTTGATCATTAATTAAAATCAAACAATATGAAAGAAGGAGACAGTTAAATGCCTTACTTATTAGGAAATATCAGGAAAGAAGAAAAAGGCAACTTGAATGATCATAGCAAATTGAAGGAAATGGACATGTTAGCATAGGTCCCTAAAATCTCTAAAAATGTTACAAGTATGCATCTTTACAAAAATAATTCATGTATTTTTTGTATTTTATGTATATTTTTATGTATATTCAATTCATTATATAGCCCATGAAAACTAAGTATTACTAATGCAAAGCACTGTAACAAAAATTGCTTATGCATACCTAGCAGGCTGAAAACCTAGGAGACCATTCATAAATACAGTATTTGTTTGGTTGGTATGTTTTGCCTGTTTGTCTCCTCCAAAACTTATGTTGAAAGTCCCTGCCATTAAAATGATTAAGAGCTAGTATCTATCAGAGGTATTAGGCCACAAAGGTCCTCAGAGTGGGATTAATACCATTATAAATGGATGTTAGGCCCCGCCTCCAGAACTGTGAGCCAATAAATGTCTGTTCATTATAAATTATTCAGTCTGTAGTACTCTGTTAAAGCAGCACAAAACAGACTAAGGCATTTGTATTTTGTTTTTTGTTTTGTTTTGTTTTTTTGGGGGGTGGGGTGGGCACATGAAGTGCCAGAGAAAATATTTGTTATAGCTTAATACTTACATGGTAGTCAATAAACTGATTTTTTTTTGCATTTTCCCCTATCTCAAGAAAGCACTGTAATGAATAAATTACATATTCTAGTTCAAAGGAAAAATTATTTGTGTTAGCTTTCTAAATAAGTGAAGTCTTTCCCTCTTAAACACCAACATATAGTCTACCTTTCATTCATATTCTCTCCCCCTCCCCTATTTTCTCTCATTCTCATCACTTCTGAAAAATATGTTACTGAAACAAACAGTATAATTTCAGATCTTCTTCAACACTAAATTCTTAATAATTAAGAACTGTCATCTCAAATATTAGTCATCTTGATTAAGCTGAAATAAGATCATGCCTTCAAGGAACAAATAATGATAGCAAGCCTATTAGAGTCACTTATTAACAAAACTGACACATTAAAATAGTTATGTAGGTATTTGTTAAAAATACTAACTCTAACGCTAACTGGCCTCAAGCAGGCATGATTGCTTCTGTGTGCACACTTTTTAAATTTTATTTTCCAGTTTTCTTGTTAGTATATGTGTCTCTAGAATTATACTTCTATGAAGTATAGAGGGGATAAAAAGATAATTCAACTTTTCCTATAGCATAGCTGATTAAAATTTGGGGTTTCTTTGCTATTAATAATTTATAGCAACTGTATTCAACTTCACTATTCATCATTGGTAACCTTATAAAAACTGTTAAGTTTGGAAAAATTTCTATTACATTTCTTTTATACATAAGCTGTAAGATTTGTAACAATTCTCTTCAGACTAGCTTTAGGCTCCATATGATTCAGAACCTATTTTTCCTTCACTAAGTACATAAGGCCCATGGTAGATAGGAGAGGGCATTTTCCTACCCTGATACCACTTTAGGCCCCCTAACTTACTGCCACGCCATCCAGTGAGTTGGAGACTAGAAGAGCTAGTCATAGCCCGCTTATACACAAAAGTGACTTCAAACCACATAAATACATGTCATTAATCTAAAACAAATATATTCCAAAAGTCAACCTCCCCTTAGATACTAAAAAAAAAAAAGTTCTTAGCTGTTCCAGTGCCACTTGGTATGAGAGGAAATGTGATGGAGAAGTTAAAGTGGAAAGAGACAGCAGTCTTAACCATTTGAGGTTAAACAATCTTTTGTAAAGTTTTAAAATACATATGAACGTGTAAATTCATTTTTAAGGTCCTTAACAGGGTCTTTGAAAGACTCATGCAATTAAATATTTGAAGCTAGTTCCACTACGCTCTGGTAAGTGGAACTATAACATATTATTTTCACTAAAACCTGAGAAACAAAGACACTGCTTTTGAAGTTTTCATGAGATGTACCACAATACTAGTATTCATTGAATGCTTAAACTTCATTAAGTAACATCTTTACATTTACTCCTCCCAACATTTCTATATGGTAAATTCTAACATAGTTCCTATTTTGCAAATGAAGAAGATAAGTTATAGAAAGACTAAATTACTTTCCCAATGACACAGGTAAGAGAAGGGAAACCTGCAACTGAAAGACAGTCTGGCTCCAGGGCTTACACCTCTTTTCAGAACACTAAACTGCCTGCCAGAGGAGCAAGTTAGTGATTGTTGGCTGGATGTGAGTGTGTGTTAGCGGGAGAGAAGGTGTAATAGACGAAGAACGAAAATACTGATATACTCTTAAAATTGACTTTGTTTTATCTCACTCTAGTGCCGTGGTTCTAGAGTTGATTTGGGGTAGTATAAAAGCCAGTCATTAAAACTCAAATGTAAAACTGAACCAGCTAAAACTAAAAAGCCTTAAACCTTCAGTACTTCTTTGATCAAATTATCAAACTATCACAATACATTCATTGGAAAACATTTCTTGCTTTCATTTCCTCACCTAGCATTCAATCCTCAAAACTGAAAATTAAATTTGCTTCTGAGTATGCCAACAGATGTATTCCTGTCAATTCTTATTAGAACAAACAGATAATTTTCAAACCTTAGACTCATCATCTGAAAGCAACACATACATTGGTTAGTAGCAAAAACAGCACAACCACTTAATAGCTATTTGACGTTGAATGAATTTAAAGTTAACCTGTATCTGTTTTCAAACTATAAAATGAGATTACTACTTACAGACTTTTTTGGATTAAAAACAACAAGTTGCTGTTATTAGTCATTCCTTGAAACATGTCTTCCTAAGTATCTAAGACACCACTCTATCCTGATTTTCCTACTTCTCTAGACTATCTCAGTCTCTTATTCATACTATCTCCTTTCACTCACTTCTTCAACACAATTCTTCTCTTTCCATTCTATGGTTTGGCCCAAACCTCCCTAAGCAGGAGGACATTTGAGATCCAAACACCTGAATCCAATGACTGAACATTTCTACTTGGATACCTCCAAAGATCTCTCAAACACATCTAAAATTGAATTCATCATTATTTTACTTAAACGTGCATCTCCTATTGCCTTCCTCAGGCTGGCTAAGAATTTGAAACATAGAAGTTTCCTGAATTTCCCTCTTCCCCACTAGTCTAATTGTTCTCCAAGACCTACGGATTCTTCTTTATCCTATTAAGTCTGAAGCAAATCATCCAAATTCAAATTCCTGCTCTTATTAGCCATACGATCTCTGGCCAAGTTACTTAACCTTTCTGAAATACAGTACCCTCATTTTAAGATAAGAAATAATAGTATCTAAGTCATAGGGCTTTGTGATTATTAAATAAGCTAATATAAGTAAGCATTTAAGACACTATCCAACATATATAAAAAGCTCAATAAATGTTACCTCTTGTTATTATAATTATTTTATTAGTGTTGTTTTTCTATCCTTCCCATCATAAGGGCTTTTACTCAAAAGGAAGGTAGAATATAATGTGTCATGCTATAAATTCCAACTTGACTTCCCTGATCTAACGTGTCAGAACCAAAAGCTCTCATGCTCACATACGACAATACTAATACCACATTTAATAATTAGAGATTAGGCAATCAGTCAAGCCCACAAAAAAAAAAAAAAAACTTTAGTTCAGCGATTATATTTATTCATCTTTATACCTCGGAAACTTATTTCAATATATCACAGAACAATTCAATAAATGTTTGCGAAATAAACGTTGAATAATTAGAATAATTAAGAAAAATTCATCATTGAAGTCTTGTCTCAAATGTTATGGCAAAGATAAAAACCATTCCTAAACCAACTCAATGGTTTTGCATTCCTTTTAGGAGAAAAAAGGCATTCTAAGTTATGAAAATTCATACCTGGATGAATTTCTTCCTATATGACAATCTGGCTGGAGGGGTCCAGTCTCCTTAATTTTGTTTTGTTTTTCCTTTCTTAGTTATCACGTTTGGGGAGATAAGGCAAAGGGATAGATTATTTACATTTTATTATAAGGATCAATACACAGCATTGTTCTATGGAACTGGAACTTAACTCTTTTCTATTTTGCTTTTGTATTTATAGTACCTCTAAAATTCTGTTTTAAACGTATGCAAGGGTACAAGTTCCCCAAGCAACTTGAGCTCGTGAAGGCAGGGACGTCTGCCTCTCCCAAAACGCCAGGCAAGATGTTGAACACGGTAAGGTCAAGTTAACACGCAGGTAGAATTTCTCTGCAATAATTCCATCCAATTTTGACCTAAACAAAATCAATCTCTTTACAACACCTAACCCCAACCCAATCCACCTTGTACCCACTCCACGAACTCCAACCCTACTTAGAAATTCACTCACCCGCACTCTAGAAAGAAACCTAGGAAGAGTTTAGACTGGCGCGCCTCTGACGTCACACGCACGCTGACGGCTTACGCATGCGCAGGGGGTCGCTAGGCCTAAACTGTCGCTCGTTCTCGCGTCTGGGAGTGGGGAGTAAACCACATAATAGTTCCCAGGCCTCAGCCGCCCTAGAGGTTACCTGAAACCGATAGAGAATGCTGCGTTAGGGTTAACTTAGGCTTTCGGTACAGGCCCCGCCGGGTCCAGTCTGGTCTCCCAGAATTCTCGCCGCTCCCCTTAACTCCGCCCCCTGTCAATCTCCGGGGTCAGCGGTTAGATGCTCCTGCTGTGGAGCCCGGCGGAACGTTCTGCCTCGGGTTTGAGATTACATTTACGAGTTTGGAAGCTCCGGTGGGCAGGGCCCTTCTTTAATTTCCAGTTAACTTTCCCCCACGATAAGCACTCAAATGCAGTTTTGCAGGGAACTATTTACAAAGATACTAATATTGTTTGATAGTTTGTATAGGAATTCAGGGGCGTTGGCATACATAATTCCACGAATAGGTTATGTTGTTTACCTTACCATTGGTTTATAGGGCCATGACTTTGTGTTACAATTAGTAAGAATAAATGTAAATCCTTTGTAAATATCTGATAACATGACTTCAGTCGTTTGATTTAAGTGAAACGACCTCATTGTGAGACAACAAGCTAGGAAAGAATTACACATATATTTCCAAGGCTAATTTGAACTTTAAAAAATCTGCTTTGGGTAAATACTTGTAGAAGGAAATAGCTGTTTTTAAAGTACCTATTGGTTTAAACAGGGAGCATTCAGCATAAGTCCATCTTTTTCCTTTCTCCTCCTTGGTTATCTATCATGCATGAGCCCTTGGTGACAGCTGAATAAGCTCCGGAGCTCTCCATTTGAGTAAAACTATGGTAAGTAAGGGTTAGAACCTGTCATCCTTCTGTGGCCTCACCTTGCTGTCAAATGCTGTTGCTAGTCCTCAAGTGTTAAAGCACCCCACGTGGTTTTTGAATCTTGACCACTTCCACCTCCCTTTCCTCCCTACTCACCACCCTGTCGTCAGCTAATATATATTTTCTCCAGGTATTTTCAACTTTCCTTCCCCACTCATTCTTAGAAACCTAAGATTTTTAAGGTCAGGAGAAATGCTTACCAAACAGAGCATATGCAGTGTCTGGCAAATTGTGGGGCACTAAATATTTATTGAATGAACAAATAAATGTTCAGGAAAGCTATTTCTCTTTTTTCACCTCTGACTTCCATCCTTCCATCCCACCCCTACCCCACCCCCAACCCATTACACTGAAACTGCTCTTTACAAAAACAGTGAAGAACTATCTCTGTTTCTAAGCCAAAAGGACATTTTGTCTTATCTTTGTGAAAGATATTTTCATTTTGCTGCAAATGGAACTAGTTTTCCTCTTACCCTCTTATCAATGAATTCTTTAAAAGTGCTTTTCATCATCTGTTTAGCCTATAAATGTCTAAAAGCATTTATAGGCTATATCTTCAGGTGATGAAGATATCTAGCAGAATACATGACTCCTTTTGTTGTTGTTGTTATAGTGGTTATTCTCAGTTTCTCCAGGATGTGAACACTTCTGCACATCCTAGTAAATTCCAATCTTTTTTCTTCATAATTTGTCAGTGGTAGAGCTGGAATGTATAAGGCTACAGAGCCTGTCTCCCTTTCCTCACATTAGCAATTATTTTTTACAAATGAAGAAAATTACACGTGTACAATTTAAAATAATAAGAGAGGGTAAAAGAGATTGAATCAACTGGATAAGGTACTGAAGACATTAATGCCAAAACAATCCATTACTGTTTTTCTATGCTGTTGAAGCAGCATTAAAAAGCTACTCTAAGGCTAACAATTAATGTCATAAATATTAAAAGTTATAATTTTCAAAGGTGCAATGAAAAGTTTTGATATAAATCTACAATGTAAAAATGTTCAATTTTAAGAAAAGTTAATTCAAACCCAGCCCTGGCCAAAAACTTAAAAAAAAAAATAGAAAAGTAAAGTTAAAATGAGATTTTCACTAACAAGTAGAGTGAGCAACAAAAGTGTAAAGGATACTTTTTTTGGGGGATGATGCATAAACAATAGGGTAGTTATTCTCAGTAATACAAATGAAAGATATCTGCTAATTTCTGGCACATTTTGCCTGTCTTTATGCTTCTCAAATTGTTCTTTGCTGCTTACTTTTTAGCTAATAAATGTCGAATTGAATAACCTAATAGTACAACATTTCCAATTCATTTCCTTTGGATTAATTATGGGGCCCTTAACCAATTATTATTTTCTCATATGAGAGTGTGATTATAAATTGGTTTTATAGTAGTACTGAGTATATGCACTACATTTTTTACTGCAGCTCAGTTCATAATTGCCAAGCGTTGGAGAAGCCCAAGTGCCCATCAACCCATGAATGGATTAATAAACTATGGTATATGTTTACCATGGAATACTATGCAGCATAAAAAAAAGATGGAGACTTTACCTCTTTTGTGTTTACATGGATGGAGCTGGAAAGTATTCTTAGTAAAGTATCTCAGGAATGGAAAAAAATATCCAATGTACTCAGTACTACTATAAAACCAATTTATAATCACACTCTCATATGAGAGATGAATCGCAGCTATGCCCCGGATGAAGGAGGGAAGGGTAGAGGATGAGAAGGGAGATGGTGTTTCGATAGAGGGAGCGTTAATGGTGGGGCTACATCTATGGAGCATATTGCAAGGGTAAAAGTCAATACTATCAAGTATTGAACAAAATGTCTTAAAACTGTGATTAAGTAAATAAGGTGAGAGCTATGTTAATTAGTGGGATGTAAGCACTCTAATTTGTACAAATAATCAACACATTGAATCCCACAAAGGTATAAATGTATTCATGATCTATGTATATGTGACTTAATTTAAAAAATTTAAAAAGAGAGACAAAAAGATATTTTTTAAAAGAGAATATTGTCTACATAATCGGAAAAAAATGTGTTGATCATTTTTCCCTAAAACTTCTGTTTTAATAGTATTTTTTTAAATTTACATGCATATTCCAGTTCCTTTCAGATCTTATTCTATTTAAAAATGATCTTCCTTGTCCAAGAAGAAAAATTCCTATGATCAAATTGTATATATATATATAATTTATATATTATATGTATAATATATATATATTGTTTTTGTCGCCCTCAGTAGGGTGTCGTCGCATCAAAGCTCACAGCAACCTCCAGCTCTTGGGCTAGGGCGATTCTCTTGCCTCAGCCTCTCAAGTAGCTGGGACTACAGGCGCCCACCACAACGCCCGGCTATTTTTGTTGCAGTTGCCACTGCTGTTTTAGCTGGCCAGGGCCAGGTTCGAACCCATCACCCTCAGTATATGGGGCCAGCGCCCTACCCACTGAGCCACAGGCGCCACCCAATAGATGAATATTTTATAGCATATTGATTCATATAAGTAAATTATAAATATGTGCTTTCTCTTGTTTAAAGACTATAGGAAAATATATGACTTTCTACAAATAACTTTCTTTATATGTAACATTGTCTTAATGTGTTAAAAATATATTATGTAAACTTAATGAATATTTGGGGAACATTCACTGAATGCCTGGGATTGATCAAAACCCTGGAGCATTAAGTTGAGTGCAACCAGGCATGGCCCTAGCCCCTTTGGAGCTTGCAGTGAGAAACAGAATCTTTTATAAATTCAGAGAAATCAATGTAAATTTTGATTATGATTAAAGATACAAAGAACTGTTCATGGTATCAGGGAATTAAAAATAAGATAAACTGACCTAGATAGAAAGGTCACAGGAGGCCTTCCTAAGTAAAAATTGAGCAGAAATGATAATATGGCAATACACATATAATAAAGGAAAATCAATTCTCTAAATTTCACTCCTATGACAATATATAGCACCAAGCATAAAGTACTCTGAAGCAGTCAATACATTTTTAGTTTTTTCTTTTCTGCCCCCTGTATCCAGCCTGTATTTTGATCATCAGATCAAACTCATCACTTTGTTCTCTCTAAACTGTAGACTGCTACAGACATAACCCTCACGCTGACGATAATTTTATGTGATCAAGCTCTGCTCTGATAATAGATGTAAAAATATGAGAAAATACTCAGATTCAGAGTTGAGAGTCTCACATTAAATAAACAGTGATATCAAAAAACTGATAGTATGGTGGTGGTGCCTGTGGCTCAAGGAGTTGACAGAAGTTTTAATTAGCCATGTTTACAGAATAGGGCATTATCTTAATATAAGTAATTATGACAAGTCATATTATAAACACTTGTTTGGTTGGAAAGCATGTAATTTCAAAAAAGTTTGTTTGATAATCCTATATCTTAACATAACCAAGTCACGTCAGTTTGAAATCTACCATAGAAATATATGTGGATGTTTGTATGTGTGGTCCAGGGAACCGTCTTCTCCGAATATTTGCCTCTCATGTGGTCTCTTTTCTAGTCATATAATCGACCTTCTTCATATGCTTCCTATTTTCTTTCTGTGCCTTGATTTGAGTTAGAAGTAGATTACAGCTATGATCTGTGTAATATTTACAAGTGTTTGGCTGTGACATGTTTCTTTCTGCAGATTTCTAATAATATATGGAATTCGAGAGTCTTTTTATAATAACTATATCTCTAGTGATTCTGAAAAAATAGGAATCTCTATATTGTTAAATATTCTCATCTTAGACATAAAACCTAATTTTACTAGTTATATTCCACTTCTTTCCAAGCATAGAGTGAATCTTCAGGCATTGTCAGGGATTGTGAACTAGAGGTCCTGCTTCTAACAACTGAGCTGGGTGCACTTGAGACTCAGAGTTGGCTGATTTTCTGAGAACAAGTGAAAGGTGCAGGCTCATCTCAATCCATAACAAGAACAAACACTTTTTTATTCCACTTCCTTCTCTCCCAGCTGAGAGGATTCTTATAAGAATTTATGCATTATGTTGGAGTAAAAAATATTATGTGAAGTTTAACCATTCCTTCAGCTCTTTTCAACTGTTCTCTGATTAATTCAAATACAATTTAAGTTAATGGTTTTTTTAAATTTTAGATTAATATTAGGGTACAATTAGACTACAATGATTTTCATTTGTTGGGTAAAGTCCCTGTTATAGTTGTGTTCCTCAGCCAGGAGGTGTGTCATATACCCTTACATTGTGCCCATTAGCTGGGAGCACACCATAAGTTAATACTTTGAATTTAAAATAGTATTTATATGTTATGATTTCTTTATTTAAAAAATAATTCTATCTACCTACCAAGGTAGTTTCATTTCTAGTTCTATTTATTTGTACAGAGGTGTTTGAAATGATGCTCATAAATGTTAATTATGATTATTGTTAACTATAGGATTTGAACAACAAGCTACGTTCTTCTTGGTTAATTACTTTTTTTACTGTTTTTATTATTTATCAATATAACTCAAAATAATGAACACAAAATATTTTTTGGAAGGCCTTGAATTATATTTAGCCAAACTATAGTGCTAACATTATCTGATAATTATTTGAGATGTTTATGCAGTTTGCATGCCACTTCTCTAAAAACTGCCTCCCCCCTGTACAGAATTCAAAGCATGTGCCCTGCTGGTATTACAGACTTGATCCTGTTCCATCCTGAGTGCAGGCTAGATGAAAGTGGTCACTTGATCACTTGACCCAGCATCAGCCAATCTCTTGCCTGTGCTGAGCCAGTTCATATTCTTTCTTTTAGGAAGATGGGACTGGCATTTGTGTATAAATTGATTGGCCTTGACACTTGAATCACAAGGGCAAATAGGACGCTAGAGTGGCCACTATCTTCAATGGCATGAAAAGTCAGAGAAAAACAAACAGCAAAGATGAAGCATGAATCAGACGCATGCAAAGAAATAAAACCAGCCACTCTGCAAACCCAGAGAAAAAGACAGAGTAGTTTGCTAGATTCTTAATATATTTGGCATAGGCCAGGAGCAGCGGCTCACACCTATAATCCCAGGAGTCTGGGAGGCTGAGGCAGGCAGATCGCCTGTGCTCACAAGTTCGAGACCAGCCTGAGCAACAGCAAGACCTCATCTGTAAAAACAACCAGGTACTGTGGCAGGCACCTGTAGTTCTAGGTACTTGGGAGGCTGAGGCAACAGAATCGCTGGAGCCCAAGAGTCTGAAGTTGCTGTGAGCAATGTTGCCATGGCACTCTACCGGGGGTGACACAGTGAGACTGTGCCTCAAAAAAAAAAAAAAAATATATATATATATTTGGCACAGTTATTAATAGGAACTAAATATCTTCCTCTTAGCTTCCAAGTGATGCTTTTGAATTTTGTGAAGGAATATTACTGTTTGTTAAGTTTCTGTTATTTACAATCAATAGGGTTAGGACTGCCATCAGGGATCTATATGGGCTGTCTCCTTAAATTTGTACCAGATTAGACTAGACTAGTGCAAGCCATCTTCATCACTGCCACTGTGATCTAAGTCACATTCTGTCTGGATTGGATTTCTACAATAGCATCCCAGAGGATCACCCTGAATTTTTACTTTTCACTTCCTGCCCACATATAACCCACATTTCATTCTCATCAAGGACAGCAGGTCAGATCATTTGATCTTCTGCTCAGTGACTACAGGGTTTTGCAGTACTGTGAGAATATAAGTCAAGGTCTCTTACGTGGCCTACAAGGCAACGTATGACCTGATCCCTTTGCTGTCCTGACCTTATTTCTTCATGCTCAGTCATTTCAGACAAACTGGATTACTTGCTCATAGAGTACAAGAATACTCTTTCCTGAGCAATTCCTCAATTCCTTTAGGTATTTCCTCATACATAACCTCTCCAAGAAGCCAAACTGTATTTGAACTTAGACACACTTTACTTCAGACTTTTACTACTTTTTTTTTTTTTTTCTGTAGCACTAGTCATCTTTAAACATCTTATAAAATTGACTCATTTAATGGTGTTTTGGACTAGAAGGTAAGCTCGACAGGGCTAGGGATTTCAGGCTCCTTTGCTCATTTTTTAGTCACTAAATACGTTATAAATGAATGGTTAAGTAAGACATCAAGCCTAATGAGAATACTATTCAGTTTTCATTCCTGTGAGTTAAAGGCCCAGGAACAACACATCGCTGGTGTGCCACTGCTTAAAAATCGTCAGAATAATTGATAAGAAGAAAGATACTGATTTCAGATAGACAGTAGTGAGGTCATGTGTGACCACAAAAAATAGACAAATTGCTTATTTATGCCAAAGAAGTAGAGAAGCTATATTATAAACATAAATATTGTAATGTATATATTTGCTCCCTGAGTAACATGGAAAATCTGACTTATGAATGGTTCAAAGACCACATTTTGTGAATTGCAGGTAAAATAAAAAAGACCTTTGAGAATAATTACTATGGTTATATATTAGTTAAATTCAAGTTTCGTATTATTTTACAGGTTAATAAAATAAATGATTTCTTGAATTAGAAAGTTTCTAATTAGACTGTTTAAGCAATATGTTTATCTTCAATCCTCCTTAGAGCTTAAGAGCATCCTGTTTCATCTTTTTTTCTCATCAACAATTTTTTTTTGATGGAATTAGATTACTCTCTCCTATGTTCCTTGTTTGATAGGGTAATGATATGAAGTGAATTAAAGCAAACTCAGTGAAAAGCCCTGTCTGTAAAGAATGCTAAGAGATATGCCATACTCTAGGGAAAAAATGAATGGCTGTAAACAAAATGAAAATCTGAAAGCAAAGTTAGCGTATCAGGGAAATACAAATACGTAGAACAAGGCATAGACTAAGCAAGAAGAGCCAAAAATTTTTTTTTTTTTTTTGTGGTTTTTGGCCGGGGCTGGGTTTGAACCTGCCACCTCCGGCATATGGGACCGGCACCCTACTCCTTGAGCCACAGGTGCCACCCAAGCCAAAATTTTTTGATAAATATCTTTGATATTTACTAAATTACTCTAAAGATATTTATTTGATAAAATGTCTTTTTGATTCATAATTCTTTTAAATGTTCCTTCAGAAAAATATTCCTGAGAATCTTAATTTTTTTTTTTTTTTGCAGTATTTTTGGCTGGGGCTGGGTTGGAACCCACCACCTCCAGCAATATGGGGCCAGCACCCTACTCCTTGAGCCACAGGCGCCGCCCCAGAAAAATACTCTTTGACAAACCTGCTTATAGTAAAAACTAACATCCAGCCAGATGCCTGTGTGTGAGAAGATCCATGTTGCCTAAGAAAATGATTGGTTCTTCAGGTTTCTCTACAGAGATGGGGAAGAAAGAGAAAAAAGAGAGCAACTGAAGTGGAACCAGCAAAAAGCCAGGGGGTGTGCATGACTTCCAGAAGAGATACCACTCTTTACTCTGCGATGCCTATACTGTAGCCCCATCCAACCCACTAAACAAAAGCAAACAAAAAACCCACAAACCTTTAGTACACTTAGAATAGGTGCAAATTTTGAGGACCCTGGTTTATGTTCAAATGGATGCATGAGTAGTTGAGGCGATACACACAGAATAAAGCACATGAGGAAAAATAAGAGGAAAAGTTTTGCTGGAAATTGACAGACATGGAAGGCAAATGAATCACAGAGGATCCTTCAGCTTCTTACCACTGAGGAAGTCTAGGTTTGTCTTGAGGGTAGAGTCCCTTTTCTCATCATGTCTTATATTCTATAGCGTGAGGTGGCTATGTTCTGGAAAATCCTGTAACAATATCTACATATATAGCTTCTCTTCTATGTAAACTTAGATTTTAAAAAAATATGGGTGGCTTTCCTTTTTAAGGACGATCCAGCTCTAAAAGTTGGAGAGCACAGAAGCAGGTACCAATTAGTTAGCCTGATCTTTGTCTTTTTCTTCCTCCTGTTTTTTGAGTGGTCACAAACTGGCATGCTTTTAGAAACTTTATAGTGAATAGTTTTTTTTTATTATTATTAAATCATAGCTGTGTACATTAATGCGATCATGGGGCACCATACACTGGTTTTATAGACCGTTTGACACATTTTCATCACACTGGTTAACATAGCCTTCCTGGCATTTTCTTAGTTATTGTGTTAAGATATTTACATTCTACATTTACTAAGTTTCACACATACCCTTGTAAGTTGCACCGCAGGTGTAATCCCACCTATCACCCTCCCTCCACCTACCTCCCCCCTCCCTTCCCTCCCTTTCCCCTTTCTCCCTATTCTTAGGTTATAACTGGGTTATAGCTTTCATATGAAAGCCACAAATTAGTTTCATAGTAGGGCTGAGTACATTGGATACTTTTTCTTCCATTCTTGAGATACTTTACTAAGAAGAATAGCTCCATCCATGTAAACATGTAAGAGGTAAAGTGAATGGTTTTGAATAATGAAATGATTGAGCATTTTTTTGAGTTTATCATATTTATACAAAACAATTGAGAAGCATTTGCTTTAGGTTCAAAATACATTTTTAGCACAGAAAGACATTTTGTGACATTATTAGCACTTTCTCCTATTGCTTTAAATTTTCATCACATTCATACATTTTTACAGGAAATGGGAAAGTCAATACACAGAGTCCCCTTGATGAAAATTGAGGCTAGTTTATCATGTTTCACTTGTTTGCAATAACAATGAGGCTTTCTATGTCTAAATGTTAGTTTGTCTTTCCTCAACTTGCCCATCAATGATTGTGTGTTGTTAGAATGATAAGGTTACAGCTACTCTATTAATCAGAGAATAAAATATCATTGTTGTCCCTTTTTTATCTAATTCTCAATAGTCAGATAATTACTCCAAGATATCTTTCCTATGATTGCAGCAGAATAGAAGCGATTACCATATAATCACCTTTGTGAAACTTCAGTTTAATTAGGGTCTATTCAACCCAGAACTTGGTGTCGGAGTCTGGCACAGCCAAAGGAATAGAGCAAGTGGAAGAAAACAAATACTATGTTATTCCTACTTATTTTCACATGTAGGTAGTGAAAAACAGTCCAAAATATAAAGGCATGTTTGTTTAACAGATTTTTGTATGTCTATTAGACTTAAAAATATGTTAAAAAGAAAATATATTCCTTTTGTCATTTATCTCTGACCACCGAGAATCTTCTCCCTACTCTAAGTAATCTGTTAATTACATTCATCACCTCTTCAAATACTAATAATTTTAATCTTGATTCACATTTTTAATTTTCTTTGTATTAGAAATGATTCTTTTTATTTCTTCTAATACCTTTCAAATCAAACCATCCTCTTCCAGCAGAAAAATTCTATCCTCTTTGGCAGAGTTACAGATTTAAGAATGAGCATGTCAACCAAATCCAGGGTAAAGATATCTGGGTAAAAATTCTTTCTGGGACTTCTAAGAGATTTTTTTTTTTTTTAATTTCTCTTTGGGAAGATGCTACATATTATGGGGAATAAGCCTCTCCCTGGTACCTGGAGAAACAAAACTTAAGATTAAGCTAGTCTTGCGGTTGATTAAATAGAATGTAAAGTAAGTAAAATAAAATAAAATCTTCAATCTTGATGGTATTGGTAAGCCCTTAAATGAAATAACCTTGAAACCTCACATGGCTCTTAATTTCTAGTTATAGGAGTTAGCACATGTCCTTATTTAAGTTAGTTTGAGGTCTTGGTTTTCTATTACTGGCAATAAAAAGCATTATTCTTTCAGGAGAACACCAGAGAATTACTGAGTACATGACATTTAACCTCACTAATAATCTTTACATGTAGTAAAAACTGGTACCAGATGGGAGAAAAAAATAAAAATATATAGTGTCTTAGAGTTTTGTACTTCTTGTCCATCCACTATGCAACAACATGTTGATATTCCCCTGAAGAGTCACTCCCTCCCCATGCTCAGTGCAGTTGCATGCTCACAACTCCCAATTTTATATCTTCAGATGTGTATTTTCAGCTGCATCGTGGATAGTTCCATTTGGATGTCTAAAAGATATTTCTACCTCTCAAGTCTTAACAGATCCAAAACAGAGCTCTTACTTTTATAAAGTCTGAAATGTCTCCTTTTTAATGTTGAGGAACAGCCTCTATGTGATTACTTAGGCTGCTATGGATATGGACTGTGACTATAGGTGTGTGCTCCTCTGCCCCTTGCCTAACTCATATATTGAAGTCCTATGTGATGATATAGGGAGGTGGGGCCTTGTCATGGGTGGAGCTTCCAGGGTAAGGTTAGAGTTCTTGAGGAAGAGAGGTAATGGACTTCCTACTGTGTGAAAATGCAACAAGAAGATGGCAGCTACAAACCAGGACCAGTGCCCTCGGCGGACACAGTATCTGTTAGTGCCTCACGGTTGGGTTTCCCAGCATCTAGACCTTTGAGAAATAAATGCTTAGTTAAGCCACCTTATTTATGCTATTTATTGTAACAGTCTGAAATTTTGGCTAAGGTAAGGGTAGAACCACCTTAAAGATATCTTTAATTCTTTCTACATGTCACACCAATCCACACCAAATACTATTACTTATAGCTTTGGAACATACCCTATCCTAGTTCCAGGATCTTTTCACCACCTCCATGAACCCAATTATCTTTCGCAGGGACCTAAGCAACAGTCTCCTAAAATGACTTCCCTACATCCATTAGTACCCTCTTACATCCACATAAAAGCAGAGTGACTTTTTAAAATGTAATTAAAACCAGTGTATGGTGCCCCATGATGGCATAATGTACACAGCTATGGTTTAATAATAAAAAAGTAAAATAAAATAAAATAAAGTAATATAAAGTAAAATAAAAAAATGTGACTTCCTCAATCAAAATTTCTCAATGACTTCCCATCACATTAAAAAAAAAACTAACCTGGTCTCTTACTACTTCTCACTTTCATATTGAAACTTTCTCCCTCAATCTCTCTGCTAAATAATGCTCTGTTCTTTTGCTGTTTTTGAAACATCCTATAAATATTACCCAAAATACTCTCACCCAAGCATTTCCCCCACAAAATCTTACCGTCTTACTTTAGGTTCTGCTATAAAGTCATTTTATCAGAGAGTCCTTTCCTAAAGATTGAACTATATATCACCACTTTGTTTATTTTTACCCGAAGGTAAACTCCATTACGGCCGAGATTTTATTAAAGACTATAATTCTATCACTTAGGAAAGTGCCCATGTTTAGTAGATGCTCTGTAAATAATATTTGATTTGTAAATAAACGTAGTTTTGGTGGGCAACCTCACTCCTTATTCTTAATATCACAGACACTCATTTGCTACAAGCCTGGAAAATTAACATTTTATTGCCCCAGGTACATTGATTGAAGTTTAGAAACAATCACAGAGCCCAAGCTTTTCCACTCAAATTGAAAAACAGAAGCTTTCTTATTTATTTTATTTTATTTTTTGCAGTTTTTGGCCAGGGCTGGGTTTGAACCCACCACCTCCAGCATATGGGGCCAGCACCCTACTCCTTTGAGCCACAGTCACTGCCCCAAGAAGCTTTCTTTACACTGGGCGTGTAGACACTAAGATATTATATGTGTAGCTTTAAGTTCAGCTTTGATGGCTATAGGGCTTGAAACCCTATAAAACAAAAGTGGAGCATGAAACCCCCTGAAACAAAATTGGAGATAAGAAATAGTAAACAGAGGGATTGAGGAAAAGGGACTGAGGAAAACAAGAATGAAAGAGTATATATAAATGTCCAAATGGCAATGTCCAAATTCCCACCTGTGTAATCCGGTTGTTTGCTCTTAGATTTTTCGATTATAAAAACAAATCCATTTTTACTGACAAAATGATCTGAGTTTCTTTCACTTGCAAATAAATAATTAATAAAAGTTCTTACCATCTCGGAGTCAAAAACTGATCTTGGCTACACTCTTTGAGTCCCACTATTGAAACAATTGCCATCTCTCTTTCTTTACTTGTGACATTGTGCTTTCCATTGTAATAGGGGAGAAACCGTCTATGCCGACATGCATTTGTGAGGCTGCAGACCACTTATGTCAACAGTAAGGGGAGAGAGCAGTTCCTAGATCTCAGAAGGAGAAAGTCATATGGAAAGAACCTTCAGTGTGCTGATCCAGCTAGCCTTAGATCCCCACACAGATCTATACTCCCTCAGATACACTACCAAGGCTTCCTCTTGGCCAAGGCCACCCAAAAGCTGGAGGTAAGGGAGTGGCAATGATGTGCTTTGTATATATCAGTCCGTTCCGGTAGAGAGAAGGTCAAAGAAAAGTGGCAAGAAGGTAGCTATAGAGAATCAAAAGGAGGATATATGGTATGTCCTTCTAGATCTTTATTCTACTTTTTGAAGAGTAGTTTATAACTATCTATTTTCAGGCCATGCAATTAGCAGGTAAAGCACTTATCTCAGAGGACTCACTGAATTCAAAAACCAAACAAGGATAGACAGTGAGTACCTCAAGGCAACGCAAATCTCATTCAATTTCTTGTTTTTAAAGATAAATAAGAAACTTTGGAGAGAACAGTGACAAAGACATTTTTCAAGACATACGAGGATCTGTGATAAATTGTTAATCTAATGCCAATTTCTCAGAGGCCTTTTGGTAAATACATCTATCCATTACACTAGTTTAGCACTACTGTAAATTCAGTAAGCCTGTAAAAGAAGTCATAAAATATTAATATGAAGATGAAATATTAAAATTACAAGACTCTTCCTAGAAATTTTATATGGGGAAATTTCTATAGGTCTATATAAAGTTTATAATTTTCCAGCTTTCCTTGGAATCCAATAATAAAATATATACTACAACTAGAGTAATTTTTATACATTGATAGTTTAAGCATATTCTAAGTATAATTGCATAGTTTGATTGCATTCAGATAGCTCCAAGTTTTATTATGACTTCTCACATTATCTTTGACACATCCATAATTTTTCAATAAAAGCAAACATAAAAACATAGTGTCAGCATCATTTAACTTAGAGTGTACATATCTATATTTTTGCATAGGTTTGTCTGTGTATTGCCTGCACCCTAATATTTGCATTTCATGGTGATGACTATTACATAGATGAAAAACATAGGCATTGATAAATATTTAAAACCCCCTAAATGACCTAATCCACAAATATAAAAATTTCCAAATACTAATATTAGATAATAAAATATGTAATGATATAATTCAGAACTTTATACCATGGAGTATTACATTTTATTGTGTCAGCTATAATTAAACCTTCCTTTCTACTGATATGGTCTTTAGAATTGGCTTCCTCCCCTCTAAAACACATGGAGAAAACATTCTGTACGTAAAAAATTTTCTCACAAAAAATATCTCGAACATACACAAACCCTCACATTTCCAGAAGAGATAAATTCACACAGACACTACATTGCCTTCTTAGAAATATTTCTCTCCAACACATACAAAGAGTTGGGAGACTCCAGAGAAAGGATTATTTGGGTTGAGTGCATGTAGAATAGCTGGACAGAATCCTTTCCTTTCCTGAGCATCAGCTGCATTTGTGCTCAGAGCAAAGTGGAGAGGGTGAGCGTCTGGATCACTGAAGCCAGACATAATCAGAGAGAGATTTCTGGCATAGTCTACCAACATTTTGCTCCCACAGTCTCCAGAGGCCAGCTCTGAGGTCAGAACATGCATCCCCCGCCAGGCAAACAGAAATCATCAAACAAAAATGAGAAGCTAGCAAAAAAAAATCACCAACATTTTGAAGAAAATATGGTTTATTAAAATAAGTTGCAAATTTGATACAAGAAAACCTCATGATTTTAGAGAATAAATAGAAGACTTAAAATTTGTACCAATAAAATTTAAAGGCCAAATGAAATAGATAATTTTTAAGGGAAAATTACCTACATTGGCTTAAAGTGATAGAAAATATGAATCAGTGAGTAACTACAGAAAAAATGGAATAGAGAGTAGAAGATGCATTCTTATAAAGTGAAACCATGGAGACTTTCACTTTTAAGATGGGGGAGGAAAAAATATCTCTGCCCACTTTTAACAAACAAAATGAGAAATACAAATGGGAAATTTACATGACCATTAGTACCAGTAATATCAAACTTTAGAACATTCATACTAGATTTCCAAGTGCATTAAACATTGGACCATTTTGAGAGAGAAGACAAAGATCACCAACCATTGCAGATGGTAAGCAGATCTGTCACAGCAGTAAGTTTCCAGTGTGGTTGGTGCCATACAGTAGAAAATTAATCATCTTGTGTCAGACATTGAGATTGAGAGCATAGGCTGCTTAAAGAAGCCTTCCTGATCTCTCTTTGGCCTCATAGATTGGCAAAGGAGTTGGGATTGAAAAAAAAAATAAAGCCATATGTAATTTTAATTTTTACAATAAAGCAGGTTATCACTCACATCTTTCTGTCAACCTAATGTACTCTTCTGGTATCTTTCTACATTAAATTCTGTAAATAGCAGGGACCAGAAAGAATTTCTCACCTCCAAAGGTATGCAAAAGGCTGGGCATAGTGGCTCACCCTTGTAATCCTAGCAGTTTAGGAGGCCTCACTTGAGGCTAGAAGTTCAAGACCACACTGGGCAAGAGAGCAAGACTTCATCTCTACGAAAGGAAAAAAAAACAAAAACAAAAAAAAAAAAATTAGTCAGACATTGTTAGGCACACATATTGTCCCAGCCATTCAGGATGCTAGGGTGGAAGGATTGCTTGAGTCCAGCAAGTTTGAGGTTGCAGTCAGCTATGACGATGATGGCACTACACTCCAGGCCAGGCAACAGAGCAAGACCCTTCTTCAAAAAACAAAACAAAACAAAAAAGTATACAACATACAAGAAACATGGTGCGGGAAAAAGTCACAAAGAATATGAAAATCTAAAAGCAAAGGAAACTGACAAACTATTTTGGCATAGAGTAGATAAAAAATTGATGAAATATTTTCCAATAGAATCAAATAACTTGCTGAAAAAATGGACCCCAGACATGAAATGTTCAAGATAGAGATACAGGAACTTAGGGTATAAATAGGATATAGCAAAAGAGGTGGGAACGAAAACAACCCCCATAAGTAATACAACCTTGAAGCATCCCCATCATTCAAAACAATCTACCTAAATGAAGACTTCACAATGTTGAATTAATTGTAATAGAAAATAAATAAATCAGCTAAATAATTAGAAAGAACAAGACAGATGTGGAAGTGCGCCAGAATAGATCCATTATATACATATGTGAGTCCATGCAGAGGAGAATAGAACAGACTGAAAGTACACTTAAATCAAGAAAAAAACTGAAATAAAAGAATACTTGGTTCAATTCAGTGAACATCATACTCAAAATTAAAATTGACTCAAAAATTAATTCTAATGCATTTTCACATAAATGGCCTGGAATTTAAAGTAGGAGTTTTATGGCATGTGGACCACTAAAACTAGGTAAAATTAAAGTTCAACTCACCCGAACAGGTACTTGTCTGATCTTTACCTTTGATGGCATTTTTCAATATAATAATGAAGTAAAGGAGCTCTTAAATATTTAAGTGTGACTTAAATATTGCGTACACTTCTAAATTTTTATTTAGCTCTAAAGGCAACACATATATACTTTCAGCATTCAAGAATTCATGAAAAGTATTTTCTATAAGCTCTTGAAGAAATTATAGGAGGATTCATTCAACCAATCTAATAATAAACGGAATGACCATGGCTAAGTCTAAAATTATTTAAATGTTGAAGTAAAATTTAACATCTAGGAAAACTATGGTTACAGAAAAAATTCTTTGGTAATGCAGAAATAATAATATAAATGTAAAATGTTAGCTGGCACATGGGGAAATTAGACAGAAGGTTTTATAAACATCCTGATTTTATAGTTTTTAGTTGTGAAATTTTCAAAGGCATGTGATTTAAGAGCTGATTAAATCCAGTGAATGGTGACATAAGAATTATATGAAGTGAATGTAATTATTAGAAAAATAAAAAATATATTTTAAGTGCTATAAATTGATGGTAGATGAAAGGTTTTAAAGTCAGGAGAGAAAGTAAACTGATATTCTAATTGCTCATGGTGGTCAGTCACTCTATAAGGAATAGTAAAAAGGAAATTGAGATTGTTGAAAAAAGTTATAACTATAAAAATTTGAATACTCAAAAGAAAACTTCACAAAAGTATACACAGAGAAACAGACCATGACAAAACACAGATTTCATATTGAAAGATGAAAAAAGAAGTTAAAACATCTCATATTTACAAAGGTGACAGTGAAAAGACAAGAGATGGCAAGTTTTAGAGAAAAGGGGTCCTTGTACACTGTTGGTGGGAATGCAAATTGTTGGAGCCGTTATGAAAAACATTGGGGACTTTCCTCAAAAATTAAAAATAGAAATATCATATGACCTTGTATATATCCCAAGGAGATGAAATCAAAATCTCAAAGAGATAACTGCATGCCTAGGTTTATTGCAGCACTAATCACAAAAGCCAAGATATGGAATGAACCTGTGTCCATTGATGACTAAATGAATAAAGAAAATGTGATACACACACATACATATACACACAGATTAAAGAAGGGGATATTACTTAGCCTAAAAAGAGAAAGAAATTGTCATTTGCAATAACATAGGTAAACTTGGAGGACATTATGCTAAGTGAAATAAGCGAGACACCAAAAGATAAATACTGAATGATTCATTTATATTGGAATTTTTATAAGTTGAACTCATAGAAATACAAAGAGTGGTGGTTGTCAGGGGCTGGAGTGGGGCAAGGATGGGAAGATGTTGATCAAAGGGTACAATGTTTCAGTCATGCAGGATGAATAAGTTCTGGGCTCTAATGTGCACCATGGTAAGTATAGTTAACAATACTGTATTGTATACTTGACATTGGCTAGGAGAGTAGATCTTAAGTGTTTTCACTACCCACATATGAGGAGTATGCACACATTAATGCACACATTAAAAAGGGAACTAGGTAAGATGAGAGGTGAGTTAATTAACTTATTGATGGTAATCATTTCACAATGAATACCCATATCTGTGTCAAATCATCACACTGTATACCTTAAATAAATATATTTTTAATTTACCACTTATGCCTTAATAAAAGTAGAAAAACCTTAAAACATTTAAAACAGAAACCAAACACAAAATAGAAATTAGAAGAATCCAAAGAACAACATTTTATAATGAAAAATTGTATAATTCAGAATTCACTTATTTTTTCCATATTTTCCATGAATGCTGAGAATAAAGTGGCAACAATGACACGCATAGGATCTGTCCCTGACATCACAGATCTTGGCTCTTGTGAGCCACAGATAAATAAGTAAATACATAATTCCTTTTGTGAACATAATAAATAGCATGAAAAAAAAAAGATAAGAGATCAGAAGGTGACTGAATTGAGCAGCAGTTCTCAACCTGTGGGTCGCGACCCACAGGAACTATATTAAAGGACCACAGCATTAGGAAGGTTGAGAACCACTGGAATAGAGGATAGGGAGCATTTTTAGGTAAAGAATAAATAAGTAATAATCATAGCAGAGATGTGAATGAAGTGAGAAAGCAAGACATACAACGCTCTTGTAGAGGATGTTTCCGGTGGAAGATAACAACCAGTGCCACTGCATTGCAAGGAATCTGCTAGCCACTGTGGCATTAGTGTGGTAGAGGAGAGGAGTGGATGTAAACAGAAAGGAAAATGAAGCCTGGGGTCTGAGTAGGGGCTGGTGGTGTGAACATTCATGCGATATTTGCTGTAAGGATTGCTACGACCAAACTATTCATTTATTACTCTGGCTGCCTGGAATGTTGGCTGCTGATGGTTTATGCATGACCCTTGGTGGAGGGAACGGCTTACCTGAAGTGATACCCATTTCCAAGGGCCATAGCACTGAATGAATGGTTGATGAAGTGGTACAACAGGCCTTGAAAGAATGTGGGATGAGCTCAAGGGGCTGTCCTGGTTCCAACACTCCCCATGGAATGGGCCCAGGCATTACAATTTCTCTACCTCATCCTGCTTCCCATACTTCCTTACAGGTGGTTTCCCCTATGCACTCTCCAATAATTCTGTTGCATACAAAGCTTCATCACAGAGTCTGCTTCCTGGAAACCCAATATGAGACGTACGCCATGGTAAAGGATTAGATTTTATTCTAATAACCCATTGAACATTTTTTAATGTTAAACATTGTTCTTTATTCCATCATAGGAAGTAAAAAATAACTCCAGGTTTTTATTATTCCATAAATTTTTCAAAGATGAAAATTATCTGATAAATTCATTATACGGATTAAACAGAATTACAGCTACAATACATGCTGGGGAGTTTACACTCAGAATATTTCCTTCCACAGAGCCATTGAACACTTGAAAAGGGGAAAAGCATGATCTTTTATGTCTTTTAAAATTTCACACTTGGTTCTGTGTGAAGAGAAAGACCACAGGGAGGCAAGCATGAAAACAGACAAGTTAAGGAGGCTGCAATAAAGTATTTAGGAATATTTATAACACCAGAAAGTTAATGAAGCAAAAGCTACAGAAATACAAGCTGAAATAAATGGAAAGACAATAGTATTATGCGGCATTAATTCATCTCTCTTGCCCGTGTTCAATCAAGTAGAAAATAAGTAATAATAGTAAACCTAAATTACATGCCAATAGGTTGACTAAGGTAGCTTTAATTGATGTATTATTGGCTGTATTTTGAAAGGAAATCTACAGTTTTATGGCTGTCTGGTAATCAAAATTGTACAAATAATAAAAAGTTCCTAAAGAAAATGTCAACATATTTCAAAACGTAGAGAGAGTACAGATAGCAATCTCTAACACAGTGCAATAAAACCAGATGTTAATTGCAGAATTTGAAATAAAAACAAAAACAAAATATCCCTTAGGCAAGTATTATAAAAAAGGAAAAAATAAAGAAATTCCAGAACAGCTAGAAAAGTAGCAATAATTATTGTATTTCAGATCTATAAAATATACAGAGACATTTTTAGAGAAAAAGATCATACCCTTAAATAATTATGCACATAAACACAAAACACTTCCATTGATTGTAACACTGTATTTCAAGCCCTGGGGATATGGAGACTTATTGGGAGAAAAAACTGACTATTGTTAAGAAAGTAAATAAAAATGGTAGCTATGGTTTAGACATAACCTAAAGTCAAATGCCCATAGCCACATAAGCAAAATATAAATCATTCTGTCTTCCTTAAGTGCTAGCTGTAGTCATAAACAAATTATAAAATGTAGGAGTCACAACTTCCTCAAAATAATTCAGTGACATTAAACCAATCAGCTATAGACAAGCTTAAACAACTTTATTTATCTCAACAAGAATGTTAATGCTGATAGCCAATCCCCCCCCAAAAAAAGGTTAACTTTTTTTTGTTTGTTTGTTTGTTTTGTTTTTTTTGCAGTTTTTGGCCAGGACTGGGTTTGAACCTGCCACCTCTGGCATATGGGGCCGGTGCCCTACTCCTTTGAGCCATAGGCACCATCCCAATGTACTTCTTTATACTCTAGAAACTGGTGTAAGGTCCCTGGGGTCTTGAACTGTTCTTTTATGTGCAAAATAAGCTTTTACATTTTAAAAAATATGACCTGATTTTATTTCTGACAACCTAGTAAAAAAGTAAAGCTGGATTCTTAACTCCCTCTTCATATTAAAATAATTTCAGATAAAACAAAAGAAATGTAAAACACGAATACATAAATTTGGGATTGAAGATAAACTAAACTAAATTTGAGATTGGAACTAAAACAAGCTTTGAAAACTATTAGGTATAATCCAGGAGATATAAAAAATAATAAATACAATTCCTTAACAATTCCATTACCACCATGAACACAAACAAAAATCTAGTAAACTGGGGAAAAATTCTAAAGCACATTTGATATGCGTGCGGTGCCTAATTTCTTTTACCCATAACAAGTTTCATAAAATAAGTGATCCAAGGAAACATGGAACAAAGATCACAACTGTTAACAGAAAATACAGATAGATTTTATCATAAAAACAAGTTTAATATTACTCATAAAAATGCAAATTCAAAAAAAGTTAGAAGGTACTACTTTTAATCTACTGCTTGCCTAACATTTCACAGAAGAGTGTGGGCAAGGGTGTGGGAAAACAGGCCCATCTGAAAGTCGTTGATGAGGGTAGAAATTGATACAGTGTCTCTGGAGGGCAAATTGGTAGTATCTATCTATGTTTAGAATTCTCTTACCCAGAAATTTTACTTCTAAGGATTTAGCTACCTTATAGACTCACACATATGTGCAAGGATATATACACAGGACTATGAACAGCAGCCTTGTTTGGAAAAACAAAAGACAGAGAATACTTAAATACTTTTCCTAGGTGCTGATCTGATACAACCACCAAGACGATTTATAAAGAGCAAGGTGCTATGCTTGCTGAAGTGAAAAGGGATTTTTTTCTATGTAAGGATGTATAAATGTGTCCTAGGAGTTTGCCTCTGGGGAGGAGAGCTGGGGAACCAGTGTTCACTGTGCACGTCCTTTGGGCTATTCCAAGATAACTTCTTTATACTATCTTTAAAGATAATTAAGAAAATACTAAGGAGATTTACAGACGAGTTCTACCACACTTTCAAGAAATATATACCATCCCTGATGTTATAAATTATTCCAGAACATGTAGAAACCTAGAAAGTTGCTCATCTCATTACAAACATTCAGTATCATAAAGTTTGAGAATGTTGGGTTAAACAAAGTAAGAACGCGAACGCCATACACAAGAACAGAACTTTGCTCCACCGACCTCAGCAGCACCTCGCCCAGAATTGTCAGACGGGTCCAAGTCAATGACTCTCAACTTCTGAATTTTTGCCCTACTACCAACTTAGGGACAATCAGAAAAAGCCAAATGTCTCCTCCAACCCAATCACATGAGATCCCCACTTGTAGTTCACTCCCCTCAGGCTTTTCCAGGCCAACAACTTGAAATCAAAGCCTATCTGAAGCCTTCCACCTTCCCCTAAATAGCTTTCACCTACCCGCCTTTAGGTCTTTGTCAAATGCAAGTAATAGTGGCCAATTCTCCTGCCCTAGGGAGCTCTGTTTTTTCCACTCATTTAGATGGTTTTTGTTATTTTCAAAAAAGTTAAACAGGTCTCTTAAACACTGGGTTTCATGGATACATCGGACATAAATGGTAAATACTATAAATGTATTACGTCTATCTAATAATAGATCGTGACATATACTGTATTTCTTTTCTTAAAAAAGGGAAGCATGATTGCCTTAGCATCATCACTCATTTATAAGCAATTATAAAACTATTATCCTTGATTTCTTTAGCCACTTGTATTTTCTGCATTTTTAATCTGATGCATGTAGACTCTCTTTTTTGCTTTTTCCCTTTTTATTTTCAATTCCTCCCTTCTACTATAAGGGGGAATACAAATAAAGAAAAGGTGGAATTCTCCTTGTTTAAAATAAGAGACTCTCCCACATCCCCTTTCGTAGAGAAATTACTTTAGAAACTTACAATTATGTGGTCTTTCTTGTGACTCTGAAATATATGAAAATACTTTTAAAATCTAAATAAGTCACTGGCCAGCTTCATGACTGATGAAGATCTGTCTCGAAGATCTGGGAGTCAAGTCTTTGACGTAATTATCGAGGAAGATAGCATCCCTATGTCCCAGTTTCTGTGGAAGGACTGGAGCCTAACTTGGGTTGGTGCCTTGCTCCAAGTCACAAAACTACCTCCTGTCATGAAGATATATGAAGTTTGTTACTCCTTTGGATAGCACTAATTAACTAATACAGAAGGTTAGGATATGTGGTGGGCACCTGTAGTCCCAGCTACTCAGGAGGCTGAGCAAGAGAATCGCCTAAGCCCAGGAGTTGAGGTTGCTGTGAGCTGTGACACCATCGCACTCTACCGAGGGCGACTTACTGAGACTCTGTTTCTACCCACCCCCAAAAAAAAAAAAAAAAAAACAACAAAAACCTGTCAGATGGTTAGGATACACTATGTGTGACAAAGCTGTCTGGTTCTTACCTGAGGATGTTATTGTTTATCTTAAGAACATGTATGAAAAGAGTTGAAATGGTTTGACTTTATAAAAGAGTACACTTGCTGTCTGTGCAATCGCTTAGCAGATCTCCTGACGTACATCACATTCTAGTTTAATGCTTATTTGATAATAACTCTGCTTTCTTTGTCTTCTACCTTTATGGAGTGGTGCTCTGGGGTGGGAGGAAATTTGTTTTTAATTATATCTCCCCAGCACTACTTTGACCTGAAATTGGTGTCCCTGAATAGTTTGTAAGAGGATGGAAAGGAAGAATCTGTCCCTGGACGCAGCAAGTAGGAGGATGTTAGTGGAGGGAAAGTTTGTTAAAATAGTGGGCACTAAGCATTTTCAACCAATGTCTGTCTACAAAAGTAACAAAGTAAGGTGTAATTCTTTTTCAGAATTTTATAGGGCTTAAGAAATTGAACTCTCCTTGCATATTAAACTGCCTTATTCATATAAATTGTTCCATTTTTACTAAGGTTTCTATTACCTAATTGTCCTGAAATCCTCCGTGCATACTTCAGCTAGTTAACACCTACATTAAAATGTACTACCTAGTATTTTTCCAACATTTTAGAAATGTTAAGCCCTGTCCATATTATGGAGTAATTTTTTTTTTTTTTTTTGCGACCAACCCTACATAGTTACTGATTCAGTCAAAAGTTCAATATTTATTTCAGGCAACTAAAACATGTCAGGTTAATTTCGAACTTGCCATTTACTAGAACACAGAACTCTTAAACTTAAGTCCTCCTTCTAGACTTGGAAATTTTATAAATAGAAATGGAAACTATTAGTTTTCCTTATTCAATTTTATCTGGCTAGAATCAGCTCATTTTTTCTAGTAGGCTTTTGGATGCCAACGTGTTATCTAAACTATTAGCTATGCTTACAGTTACAACTTATTAACAAATTTAATAAGTATCTCTTTTATTTGCTTCTATGTGAGACTGATTTTCATTAGTTATTCTCCAAAACAAAAAGAAATTACAAAATTAAAAAATGTTTGTTATTCAATATATGATGTTATAATACGTTATTAGAGCAAGTATTTCTTGAATAAACAGTATTATCATTCCCATCTACAAATAACTAATCTGAGGCAGAGAGTGATTATGTAATTTGTCCAAAATTAATCTTAGGTAATAAATGGCAGAGCCAGGCTCTGGACCTAGAAAATCTCATTCCTAGCTTGGTACTTTACAACCAAGCTCATTTGCTCTTAATGTCAATGTACATACAACTCTGGAGCAACATCAAATTTTAAAAACAAATTCGATGTTTTTGTTAGTATTGATGGACAAAGTCAATGTCATTGTTAGCACTGATACCATTTTTGGTAGTATAGTAAAATGCTTTTATGTTTATGTTCAGAAATTTAGTTTGTCTCTTATTTGCATGCACTCTAGGGAACCCCCTGTTTTTACAGTTGTAGTTAAAGCACAGAGTGGAAGAAAGACGTTGAGAAATGAAAAGCCATTTAATTAAGTTTCTGTAAGTAGATTTCGGTATTTTTATTTTGGGATAAAACTGTAAGCACTTAAATATTTTGAAGTTAACACTTTATTAAAATTAAACAGAGGAAATTTATATTTCTTTTGGTGTTAAATTATTATTATTTTTTATTATTAAATCATAGCTGTGTCCATTAATGCGATCATAGGGCACCATACACTGGTTTTATAGATCATTTTTTTTTTTTTTTCGTAGAGACAGAGTTTCACTTTATTGCCCTCGGTAGAGTGCCGTGGCGTCACACAGCTCACAGCAACCTCCAACTCCTGGGCTTAAGCGATTCTCCTGCCTCAGCCTCCCGAGCAGCTGGGACTACAGGCACCCGCCACAACGCCCGGCTATTTTTTTGTTGCAGTTTGGCCGGGGCTGGGTTTGAACCCGCCACCCTTGGTATATGGGGCCAGCACCCTGCTCACTGAGCCACAGGCGCCGCCCGGTTTTATAGATCATTTGACACATTTTCATCACACTGGTGAACATAGCCTTCCTGGCATTTTCTTAGTTATTGTGTTAAGATGTTTATATTCTACATTTACTAAGTTTCACATATACCCTTGTAAGATACACCGCAGGTGTAATCCCACCAATCACCCTCCCTCCGCCCATCCTCCCCTCTCTCTCCCCTCCCTCTCCCTCTTCCCCATATTTTTAGGTTATAACTGGGTTATAGCTTTCATGTGAAAGCCATACATTAGTTTCATAGTAGGGCTGAGTACATTGGATACTTTTTCTTCCATTCTTGAGATATTTTACTAAGAAGAATATGTTCCAGCTCCATCCATATAAATATGATGTTTGGAGAACATTTAGAGATATAAAAATAGATCTGCCATTCAATCCTATAATTCCTCTACTAGGTATATACCCAGAAGACCAAAAATCACATTATAACAAAGATATTTGTACCAGAATGTATATTGCAGCCCAATTCATAATTGTTAAGTCATGGAAAAAGCCCAAGTGCCCACCGATCCACGAATGGATTAATAAATTGTGGTGTTAAATTATTTGAGGCTGCCTGGCTTCACAGAAGTTTATATGAAGCTAGCACATTGATTAATAGCATGAAGGCTATCTCTGCAACCAGAAAGGCTAACTGTTTTATTATTTGAAAACTGGAAGCTTAGGTTGTGAAAACACAGTAAAATCTCCAGTGAGGAGAGTATACCCCTACAATCTGTTGTTCACATATAAAGCTCATGTAAAACTTAAAGTAAATCTGTAAGTAAAGTAAAAACTTCAAGTAAAAACAAAGATATTTTTCAACAGAGTCACATTTACCCTCATTTCCACGTTCAGCCGTCATCTCAGATTGACCTTCAAAGTGTTTTTGTTAACATACATATATCAGAAAAACTGTTAGGTGAACTGTATTACAAATGAAAATTTCTATAAAAAATTTAAATATAAAAAGTAACAGAACTAATACACTGTGCTTGTACTTGATAGTGTTCTTGCGGTTCAGCTAATCTGTTTTAAAATATTTAAGAATTATCTTAAGGCTAACTTTAAATTCTCAATGGCCTGGAAATTGAATCAGCGTTTTCAAAATCCCTATTGGGCTGAGCCAGAAATTTAACTTTTCACGGTGAATTTTCACTCTCAAATATGAACAATTCAGGCAGTTATACCTTTCCTTTTACCTTAACAGAAAACAGAGTTCCCCACCCCCTGTCATTGTGATGACAGTGCCATTTAAAAAAATATGCCAGCGACTGAGAGATTACTGGATTTTTTTTTTTTTTTTTTGAGGCAGAGTTTCTCACCCTGTTGCCCAGTTGTACAGTGGCACAGTCTAGCTCACAGCAACTTCACGCTCTTGGGTTCAAACTATTCTCTTACCTCTGCCTCCTGAATAACCAGCTAATTTTTCCCACCACAATGCCAGCTAATTTTTCTATTTTTAGTAAAGATAGGGTCTCGCTCCTGCTCAGGCTGGTCTCAAACTCCTGAGCTCAAGCAATCCTCCTACCTCGGCCTCCCAGGTGGGAGGATTATAAGCATGAACCTCTGTGCCTGGCCAGATCTTATTTATCTTTAATATAAGCCCCTATTTTTATTTTATGATGTTGTTATTTAACATCTAACAATTTAAAGGAAATGCTTAAATAATGGATATAAAAGTGTATGAGTCACTAAAATAGATATGCTGGAAATTAAAATCTTACACTTTCATCTAAATGTGAAAATGAGAAGATTGTTTCTATAGAAAAAAGTTCTTCAGAAGTTAATTGGCATAATTATAAAAACATCACATATAAATTATTTAAAAGCTTAAATTAAGAGAAAATGAAACTGGGAAATGCAACTGGGCTAAACAAGTTTTTATTTAAAACTGCACAGCTAAGGCGATTCTATTAGCTTTTAATCTTGTCGAGAAAGTGCTCATCTTTACAGCTTTATTCTACAACATCAAACATATAGATATATACAAAATTAAGTGTCTGTTTTAATTATTTGTTTAAGTGTGCTTAAATTATATAAGTTTATATCCAAAATGCAAGTCCAAAAAATATATTAAATATTGTCAGCATACTATATAAAACAAAACAGTTTGGCATTTTGTAGCCATATTCATCCCTTATGGGAAAAGCTTCCTGTTGTTGATAAGAAAAATAATGCTTATACAATGCATACAATTATGAGATGTATGGCTTATCAGTTATTTTAATGGATAGAATAAATCTTATATTTATAAAATGTATACATACTAAACACATGTATATCTTAATTTTTGTCTGTCTCCTAAATAAACCCCAAAGATGTTCATTATGGAAACCCAATTGCTAGTTCTGTAACCAGGTGAAACGTAGACAAAGATGAAAGGTTAAAGACATTTTGGGGCAATGTGAAACCACTCAGATTTTGTGAGAAAACCTCTGATTTGTAATAAGTGTTTTCTTGAAATATTTATTTGGAAAGATTTGGTGATAAAATAGTGATATATTGCTTCTCAAAATGAACTGACCAGCATACAACATAAGAAAAACTTCTCAAAAACACAATGACATTTTGACAGGAAACCTTTTAAATGTTTACATTTTTAGTACATATATATATTTCACAAATAAACTTTTAAAATATTACTATCATCACTGTGAATAAAATCAGAGTTGTAAGATTAAATATTAGGAGTAAGTATTCATTTTATTGTTCCTTCATTAGAAAATGGAAGCTTGATGGTTCATCTCAAGAATTAATGGTAAATGTTATCAAGTACACTATAAGTGTAAGTGTTCTTAAGTACACTATATAATGACACACACGAGTTTCTCTTTTTTTCAAAATTGATTTGGTAATTAGTTATTTAAAACTCAAATGTATTTTTTTCCATGGATAAAGAAAGATAGTGAGTAATAAGTAAATCCCAAGGTTAATCATCTACACATACAATCCAGTGTGCAACTGGATAACAAAATTAATATAATAAGCCCATTTATTAGGTGACTGCTAACTTATTTTAATTACTAAAGTCCTTGTTTAGACTGTTTCGCTTAATCATGACAATAGCTTTGTTCATTCAAAATATAGAAACTAAGAAGTTCCAAAATGGTAGTGTAGCAGCAATCTGTAAACTCCCCTACAGAAAACCAAAACCAAATATGTAGTGCTAAGATTGTCACCAGAAATATCCTAAAATTCAAATATGAGGATATAACAATTCCTGGCACCACAGAGAAGACCTCCAAGCATACAGAATTAGGCTTTCATTTCTAAGCTGCTCCCCCTGCACCTGCCTGGCACCCAGCACGTGGAAAATTTTTCCCAATGTCATCATTTTTATATTGGAAAAGGTGATATTGAGATGGACAACCAGCTTTCTCACTATCTCAGGTTCCCTCACAGACCAATTGTCTCTGTCTTACCCCATGGGAAATATTACAATCACATAAAGGCAGGAATATTTCTTAAGACAACCAGAGATGAAGGCAGGTGGGATTACTGTTCCCACCTGTGGATATTCTCACCTGTAACTCAGCCAAAGGATAAACTAAATCAGAATGATTGTTGGGCAGCTCCATGCTGTAGGAGGTACATTCCACAGGTCCCTTGTCAGGAAACCTTCACCACCTTTCCTACATTACTGGGAAATTGCCTTTCACCCTTTCCCTTTCAGGTCAGGATGTGTTCCAATAGTTTGCTAGAGTGGAGGTGAAGCTGAGCTTAGGGAACCATCTAGTGTAAGAAACAAGGTAGTGACCCAGCAGGGAAAAAATTCAAGAGTTAAATTACAAAAAAATTTCTAAGCAAACATAAAAAAAAAAAAAAAAATCCCAAAACAAACCAATTTGTTAAATAACTAACAAATTGAAGAGGGGGGAATAATTCCAAACTCATTTTGTGAGGTCACCATTGCATGCTCTCCTACCAAAACCAGAAAAGGAGACAACAGCATCAAACAGAAAACTACAAGCAAATATCATTGATGAAAACAGGTGCAAAAATCCTCAAAAAAGTACTAGCAAACTAAATTCAACAACATATTAAAAAGATCATTCATCATGATCAAGCAGGATTCCTCCCAGGGATTTAAGGATAGTTCAACATATGCAAATTGATAAACATGCTACATACCATTAACTGAACCAAGAACAAAAACCGTATGTTCATTTTAATAGATGCTGAAAAGCATTAGAAACAATTAAATATCCTTTATGATAAAAATCCTTAATCTATTTGCTACAGAAGGAGTATACTTCAAAATAATAAAGGGACATATGACAAAATCATATCATACTGAATGGGGGAAAATTGAAAGACTAAGATCTAGAATAAGATAATTATGTGCACTTTCACCACTTTTATTCAGTATGATACTGGAAATCATGGCCAAAACTTTTAGGAAAGAGAAAAAAATAAAGGGCATCCCATTGGAAAGGAAGAAGTCAAATTGCCAAGTAATTGTGAGAACTGATAAGCAAATTCAGTTCTCAGGATACAAAATCAACATAGGATACAAATCAACATAGACAAATCAGTAGCATTTCTATACACCAACAATGAACTGTGACAGAAAAAAAAAATCAAGATAAGAATTTCATTTACTATGGCAACAACAACAACAACAAAACCCTAGGTACAAATTTAACTAAAGAAGTGAAAAATGTTTATGAAGTATAAAACACTTAGAAAAAAATGCATATACTTTATAAAATAAAGTATTAAACACTTATAGAATAAAAATGCATATACTCTTGGTGGGAATGTAGATGAGTACTGCCATTATGGAAAATAGTTTGCAGGTTCCTCAAAAAAATCAAAATTAGAGCTATGATATAATTCAGTAGTTCCACACTGGGTATATATTCCAAAGAAAATAAGTCAGTATATAAACATTTTACCTGTATCCCCATCTTTATTACAGCATTATTCACAATAGCTGAAATATGGCATCAATAGATGTGTCTATCAGTGAATGAATGAAGAAAATGTGATCTATGTACACCATGGAATATTATTCATCCACGAAAAGAGAATCATTCTGTCACTTGCAGCACATGGATGGAACTGGAAGCCATTATGTTAAATTAAATTAGCCAGGCTTAGAAAGGCAAATATTGCATGTTCTCATTCATTGATTAGTGATAAAAGAGTATATTTCATATTTATAGAGAATGGACTTGGAGCCAGACAGGGTACAGGGTAGGGAGGAGGAATAGGGGTTGATTAATGGTCATAAATTTACAGTGAGATAGAAGAAATAAGATGTGTGTGTTTGATAGATCAGTAGGATGATTATAGTTAAAATTAATCTATTTTACATGTCAAAATGGGTATAGAGAATAATTTGAATGTCCTAGCATAAATATTTGAGGTAACAGATATTCCTTCTATCTTGATTTGATCTTTACACGTTATATGAATGTACCAAATTATCACATGAACCTAGAAAATGTGTACATATGTCAAAAACAAAGAAATTTAAAGTGTTTATATTAATACAAACAGAATATAGAATGCTCATGTTCTTGTTTCCATACTAGAATATATTCCATATTGAAACTTTTTACAACTTATTTAAATTTTTAATACAGATCTTTAAACCTGCTGAACAAAACCAAACATATTTAAATTCTACTTCTAGCAAAGACTGGGACCAAAATCTGTACTGCTGTAAATACTTAGAAGCTATGAATAAGTTATAAGTCAAAGCACTACATATGTATATATAAAAGTTTGCAATGAACAAACATTTTAACTTTAAAAGTAGAGACAAAACAATTAAGAGCACAAATTAATACTGTACATTTGGAGGTGATTATCAAATTAATAAATAAACGACTATGTCCAAAGTCTTGAGTTTTAATGTCCATGGAGAAAGACAAAAGGTAAGTCTTTTGGGACAATTAAAACATGAAACTGAAACTAAGGCTGCCACACCAATCTGGTGCCCTATAGTGATATAGATAAAATGTAATAGAATTGAAAATTTATAAATAAACTCTTACAATTAAGACAATTGATTTTTTTTTTGTAGAGACAGAGTTTTACTTTATTGCCCTCGGTAGAGTGCCGTGGCATCACACAACTCACAGCAACCTCCAACTCCTGGGCTTAGGCGATTCTCCTGCCTCAGCCTCCCAAGCAGCTGGGACTACAGGCACCCGCCACAACGCCCAGCTATTTTTTTGGTTTGCAGTTTGGCCAGGGCCGGGTTTGAACCCACCACCCTCAGTATATGGGGCCAGCGCCCTGCTCACTGAGCCACAGGAGCCGCCCAAGACAATTGATTTTTGATGATGGTACTATATTAGTCAGAAGTCTCCAGAGAAACAGACCTAATAAAATAGTATATGTATATGTAATATGTATATGTATGTATGTCTTTGGAGACAGAAAGTGAGAACAAGAGAGAGAGATCATGATTTATTTTTTTAAATTGGCTCACATAGTTATGGGGGCGTGGCTAGACAAAAATCTGCAGGTTAGGTCATCAGGGTATAGATTCAGATATGAGTTGCAATTCAAGTCCAAAGGCAGTCTTTTGGCAGAATTTTTTCTTATTCAGAGAAGGGCAATCTTTGTTTAAGACCTTCTACTGATTGGATGAGGCTCACCCACATTACAGAGGGTAATCAGCTTTACTTAAAGTCTAACAATGAACATGTTAATTTGATCCAAAAAATGCCTTGACAGAAACATCCAGTATAAAATTTGACAATATATCTGGGCACTATGGCCCAGAGAAGTTGACACATAAAATTAACAGTCACAGTTGACGAGGCATATTAAGCAGTAAATGTTGTCTTTTCATCAGAGTCTTGGAAAAAAATTAAGATCCACAGGCAAAAGCATGAAGTCAAAACCCCCTTTTAAACCATATACAAAATGAGCTGAAAGTGGATTATAATCCTAATGTAACAGCTGAAACAATAAAACTACTAGAATAAAACATAAGAGTACATCTTTATGAACTTGGAGTAAGTAATGGCTTATTAGATAGATAACAAAAGTACAAATGACAAAAAATAGGTTAATTGGACTACATCAAAAATTTTAATAATTTCTGGCAAATTACTCCCTCAAGAAAGTGAAAAGATAACATACAGGATGGGAAAATATTTGAAAATTATTTATATGATATCTAGAATATATAAACTCTTATAACTCAATCATGAAAACGTAACACAATTTAAAAATGGGCCAAAGATCTGAATAGACACAAGAACATATATAGAAAAGTTCAATAAATCCATGAAAAGTCTTGATATCATTATCTATCAGGGAAATGCAAGCAAAATTATACAGAAATACCACTTCACATTTGCTAGGATGGCTGTAATCAAGAAAATAGACCATAGCAAGTGTTGATGACGATGTGGAATAATTGGAACCCCCAGACTCTTCTGATGGAAGTACAAAATTCTATGAACACTTGGAAAAAAATCATTTTCTAAAAATACTAGAGATAGGGCATGATGCTATAGTTTCACGTGTGGGTATTTATCCAAGAAGAAATCAAGACATGCCTACAAAAACTTGAATGAATGTCCATATCAGCATTATTCATAATATTCCAAAGTAGAAGCCACCCAAATGTCCATCAACCTCAGAAAGAATAAACAAAATGGGTTGCATCTGTAAAATGGAATATTTCTGACAATGAAAATGAGTAATGATGCTACAATATAGATGAACTTTTCTTTTTTTTTTTTTTTTTTTTTGTAGAGACAGAGTCTCACCTTATCGCCCTTGGTAGAGTGCCGTGGCGTTACACAGCTCACAGCAACCTCCAAATCCTTGGGCTTAGGCGATTCTCTTGCCTCAGCCTCCCGAGTAGCTGGGACTACAGGCGCCCGCCACAATGCCCGGCTATTTTTTTGTTGCAGTTTGGCCGGGGCTGGGTTTGAACCTGCCACCCTCGGCATATGGGGCTGGTGCCCTACCTGCTGAGCCACAGGTGAATGAAGCCTATCAAAAAAGAACACATATTGTATGATCCCATTTATATAAAATGTCCAGAATGGGAAAATCCATAGTGACAGGAAATAGATTAATGGTTCTTTGGGGGGAAAGATGAGGGAGGATTGATGGGTTCAAGTTTCTTTGGGGGGGTGATGAAATGTTCTAAACTTAGATTGTCTTAATGGCTGCAGAACTCTGTGAATATACTAAAGCTATTGAATTGAACACTTTAAATCAGTAACTTTTATAGTATATGAACTATATCTCAATGTAGACTTTTTTTAAACAATTGTTGCTGGAACAGTGGGCCTCCTGACATGCCTGGAAAAAGTATATGTTAAACATTCTGGGTGCACTCGCTTAGTTATTTCAAAGTATACACCAACTTATTGTTGCTTGAAGCCATAGTCTAGCTGCACAAAATGCGTTTGGAGTAAAAAATTGTTTCAGAAGATAAGATTATAATGAAATATTAAAAAATATGAAAATGATCCACTTGAGACACAGTGAGTAAATGTAAGAAAGAGGATAATGGAATAATTTGAAGCAGATGATAAGTTAGTTATAATTAATAGAGTTAAAGCCCTATATAGAGAGAATTTGGCCAGGTATAGTGGCTCATACCTGTAATCCTAGCAATTTGGGAGGCCAAGGTGAGAGGATCACTTTTGGCCAGGAGTTCAAGACCAGCCTGAGCAACAGAAGGAGATCTCTCACCTAAAAAAAAAAAAAAAAAGAAAGAAAGAAAAAAAGAAAGGAAGAAAAAAATTGGTCGTCGTGGTACAAAAGGAAGCTCCAGAACAAGATGTGGTTGTTGTGGGCGCCACCTGTGGCTCAGTGGGTGGGGTGCCAGCCCAATATACCGAGAGTGGCAGGTTCAAACCTGGCCCCAGCCAAACTGTAACAAAAAATAACTGAGTATTGTGGCAGGCGCCTGTAGTCCCAGCTACTCTGGAGGCTGAGGCAAGAGAATCGCCTAAGCCCAAGAGTTGGAAGTTGCTGTGAGCTCTGATGGCACAGCACTCCACTGAGGGTGACAAAGTGAGACTCTGTCTCAAAATAAATAAATAAATAAAAATAAAAATAAAATGAAGACTTGGTGGTTGCTGTGAGCTATGATCAGGCCACAGTATAACTTGGGCAACAGAACCAGACCTTGTTTCTCAAACAAAAACAAAACAACAACAGCAAAAAAGAATAAAATCCACAGAGAAAGAATCAGGCACTATGAAAAAGAAAGCTGGCTAATTTCAAACACTGAGAAATTCTAGAGGGCAGGCATTGGCTCTTGCCTATAATCCTAACACTCTGGGAGGTTGCAGTGGGAGGATCCCTTGAGTTCAGGAGTTTGAGCCCAGCCTGAGCAAGAGAGCAAGACCCTAGAAAAATTAGGTGGGCCTTGTGACAGGCACCTGTAGGCTCAGCTACTCAAGAGGCTGAGTCAGGAGGATCACTGGAACCCATAAGTCTGAGGTTCCTGTGAGCTAGGCTGATCCCATAGCACCTTAGCCTGGGCAACAGAGTAAAATTCCATCTCAATAACCAAACAAACAAGCAAAAAATAAACACAAAGAAAGAAATTATACAGTTTGTTATTCAGTGAGTTATAGTCAAACAGTAGATTAAATGAAATTGAAGAGAGAGCTTTGAATTTCTTGGCTGGTGAAATTTCCTACAGTGTAGCCCAGAAAGACTCAAAGATTGACATATGTAAGAAAGACTAAGTCACAGGGAAGGTAGAAGAGAAAATCTAACATACATTATAATATGAGTTATAAAAGCAGAATAAGAAAGGGACAATACTTGAAAATATAAAGATTAAAATATTTTAGATTGAGGGCAGCACCTGTGGCTCGACGGAGTAGGGTGCCCACCCAATATACTGGAGGTTGGCGGGTTCAAAAACCCAGCCCTGGCCAAATACTGCAAAAAAAAAAATAATAATAATAATAGATTGAGAAAAAGTATGAATACTTATAGTCCAGAAGCAAAATAGTTTCTAATCAAGATGAATAAAAATAAATTCACACCAATCATGTGTAATTGAAATTGCTCCAAATTAGTTTTTTTAAAGAAAAATCTTAGAGACAACTGAGAGATAAAACAACTAGGATGGGTTGTGGTGTGTGGGGAAGAGAGAGAGAGAATTGAGAAGTAGACAGAAATGATACTTAGTCTGCAGCAGATATCTCAAAAGCAACAAAAAAGGTGACAAAATAAACAGTAAATAAAATCCTCAAAATGCCTTGAGAAAATAACTATTTTCTAGAATTTGATACCCTGTTAAATGATTCTTTTAAGAGTGAGGGGAGAATAGAGACACACATTCAGAGAGAGAAAGCTTTTTGTTTATTGGATTTGTAAGTCACTTAGAGAACCCCCATGACTTAAATTACCACTGAAGATTTACTGTAGGACAAAAGATGTTATAATCAGAAGGTAGGATCAGGATTAATAAGTGGATGCAATAATGAATACTGGCAAATATGTGATAAACACAAACAACGATTACTGTACAAATCATGACTAAGTAAATGTGATTTAAAAATAAAACAAAAGTGAAATATTAGACATGAATTACATGCAAGGGGATTGCAAGTGGAATAGGAGTATAAAAGTATTCAGTAATGTTAGATTGTATCAGTTAGAAATTTAAGAGACACCACTAAAATAGCCTAAAAATAATGTGTAACGTTTAATAATTTAGAAGATACATGAAATAAAATACACTCAATCTTTCCAGTTGAAGATAAAAAAATTTAAAAAGTTAACTAGAAAGTACAGGAGCAGAAAGAAAAACTAAGAATCACAGTAAGGGGAAATGGAATAAATGTGAATATTTTTAAAAATGGAAATTTTTATGATTAGATTACAAATTCCCAGCTATATAATATAGAATGGCCATAAAGTTCATGTGCGAAATAGTTTACTATTTTAAACTGCACACAAATTTTATAGCCACCCTGTATTTTAAAATGCTCATATAAAAGATAGTAACATGTTAAATTTGAAAGTAGCAAGAACAAAAATGATGTACCTGGTAAGTGATAGCCACAAGAATGTGGAATAGGGATATAACTTATGGGAACACAATCTATGGCAGAAAACGTTACTATGGTAAGGTTTGAGAGGGTCATTTCATAATGATAATTAAAAAAAAATTCACCGGGAAGATACAGTATACTAAGAAAAAAAGATATAGAAATTAATTTTTCTATTATTTATGCATGAGTAATTCCTAAAAGGTTTAAAACAAGACCAGTCTTACTTGAATAACCTTCCTCTTATTCTTTGACATTTCTCCTTGAAAGTTTAGAACACATTTCTTTCACTAAATCTTCCCATATTGATTTTTTCCCAACTCTTTCTACCTCCCCCCCCCTTGCTATTATAGAGTGTATTGTATATTGAGTTAGATGGGAAATCTCACAGGAGCTTTGTCTTTTATGTGTTTGTAAGTGCCATGTTCCCTTACAACTATTGTAAATAAATAATCATCATCATCTTGGGATGAAAATAAAACATAAAAATGTCAACCTTTCAAACAAAAATGAGTTCCTTTCTCTCTTTAACTTTACCTTAGAGATGCATTCTTATAAAATTCTGGAAACTTTTTCAACAAGTATGTGGTTTAAGTTAAAAAAAGAAAAGAATGCTCTGTCAACCTAAGGTAAACAATCATGCTGTTTTTTCTGTATTTAGCCCTGAAAGTCCAAGTCCCATATCCTGGGAAACCACCCAGTCCTAGGCAAACTAGTAGAGCTGGTTGCCCAATATTATCACTCTTCTGTTAAGACAACTGAAGCACATATATCTTATACATTTTATTGTAAATTACATCTAAGTAAATGTTCAGGCACAGGTCAAAAAGTTAATATCCATAGGAGAAAAATATTAACTTTCTTTTTTTTTTTTTTTTGGCCGGGTCTGGGTTTGAACCCGCCACCTCCGGCGTATGGGACCAGCGCCCTACTCCTTGAGCCACAGGCTTTCTTAATCAGAGTTCATTTTGTAATTCTATTGTTAAAAAAGGGAAATATCTGGTGTTATACAGCTTAATGTCTTTAAAAATGTATTAAATATAGGATACTTATTAGGATTTTTATCAGGTTCAAAATTAATTAATAATTAATAGGATTTTTATTAGGTTAAAAATTCCTGAAAAGGTGGAATGTGGCTTTCCCTTTAATATTTGTTGCGAGAAGTCTCTCATAGTCCTAGAATTGTCATTAAGTACCATAGAAAAAGTCACAATTATTAAGTGCCAAAATATCTGATAAGATGAAAAAAAAGGAAGCAGTTATGAAGCCAATCATCAGTTTTTAAAATGAATAGTTCAAAATTGATTTTTTTATGCAAGAAAGTAGTTAAAATAGATTATGGAATTCATAGGTAAATAGAAAATATCTATTTAAATTATGACACATTTCCATAAGCAAATGATAAAACTTTTCTACTATGTGAATTACAAAGAAGTCTGTTTAGAAAGAAGCCCCTCACCCAGGGGGCATGTTATCCACCCTCACAATGTGCACATTGAGTGAGATCCCACCTCATGCCCTCCCTCCTTCTGCCAAACATTCTCCCCCACGTCCCCCTCTTGCTTCCCTCTACCCCTGAACTGGACTATATTAGTGTTTTATTGTTCATAAGAGCATGTAATTGTTTATATATTGATATCATACTAGTATGGAGTACATTGGAGATTTATTTTTCCATTTTTGCTATACTTTACTAAGAAGAATGTATTTCAACTCCATCCAGGTAAATGTAAAAGTTGTAAGGTCTCCATCTTTTTTTTTTTTTTTTGGCTGGGGCTGGGTTTGAACCTGCCACCTCTGGCATATGGGACTGGCGCCGCCCTGGTCTCCATCTTTTTAATGACTAAATGATATTCCGTGGTATACATATACCAGTTTGTTGATCCATTCATGGGTCGATGGACACTTAGGTTGCTCCCACAACTTCTAATTATTTTTGATAGTCTCAATTCCTGCTAAAAAATTTGACCAGTCAGCCTACAACCATTTTTGTATGAGTTGAATTGAGCCACACAAAAATTATATCAGAGTCCTAATTCCCAGTGTCTCAGAAGGTAATTTTATTTGGAAGTAGTTTTGTTGCATATGTAAATAAGATGAGGTCTTACTAGGGTAGAATGGGCTCTTAACACCATGTAAGTGGTGCCCTTACAAAAAGGGAACAGGTCTAGAGAGAAACACAGGGAGACACTGTGTGGTGACGGAGCAGAGAATATATATTTGCAAGGCAAGGGACAACAGGATTGCCAGTGTCTGAGTCTGTGTTCTGTTACTTAAAACAGAATTCTGAAACAGGGTGCTTTACAAAGAAAATGAATTTCTTTATTATAGCCTTGGACACTTAAAGTCCAAGTTTGAGAGGCCTCATTCTGTAAGAGCCTTTTTGTAGGTGGGAACTCTCTGCAGAGACTCAAGGCAGCACAGGGTATCACATGGCAAGGAGTTTGTGTACTTGCTTGGGTCTCTCTCCTCTTTTTATAAAACTACCATTCCCACTCCCTGGATAACCCACTAATCTATTAATGCATTAATTCATCAGTCCTTGAATTTGCCCTCATGACCCAATCAACTTTTCTAGGCCCTACCTCTCAATACCACCACACAGAAGATTATTTCAAAATAAGTGTGGAGGGGAAAAATATTTAAATCTCAGCACCCAGCAACCACTAGCTAGAACAGAAGGCTGGAACAGGGTCTGTTGCTCTTATAGGAGTCAAACCTATCAGTACCTTGATTTTGAACTTCCAGCCTCCAGAACTAAGAGATTACATTTGCTTTCTGAGGGGCCCTCCAGTTTGCAGTGATTTATCACACAGGCCTGGAATACTAATACACCATTATTCTCCCTAACCCATATATTCATAGTAAAAAAAAAAAATAAATTCAATGCTATTAAAAGGCTGGATGTTAATAGCTGTGTGGGAAGAGTTGTGAAGGTACAAACCATTCTTTGTGATTGCCTCTTCACAGTGGATAATAGAAGCCCCCTGAAGAGCTGTAACGAGGTAAGCGAAACACAGACAACTGTGGTATGTCCAGACAAGAGCAGTATCTGATGCCAGAAAAGCAAATAAAAGAGACAAAGCAAAGCACGAGCTTGAAGGTTCACATAAATAATGAGCAATTAGACGATGTGAAGAAACTGAAGCAACAGTTGGGGTTGGGTTGGTTAAAGCCTTGAGGAAGCAGATATTTTCATCAATTGAAGGAATGGGGCAAAGTAATGTGAGAACAGAGACACAGAGTCAGAGTAATGAAGAAAAGAAAGCAGTGATCCCAAAGCTGAGACTGTTTGCTTCCTCAAACCCAGATTATTGCTGTCTCATACAGACGAGATTCAGTCTTGAGTAACTCTTGCCTGAAAGCCTACAGGCATCAGAAGCTATTACAAAAACAAATAGCTAACCACTGTGGACTTGCCAGAGCAGAGTGCAGACTCAGTTTTCTGGCAGAGGTGTTTCTTATACACGTATTGAACCTTTAAGCCTGTCTATTCATAAAATATTAACATTACAAGGCTTGATTAGACGATGTTAACTGCCGAGACCCTTTGCTGAGACCTGAGATTGCGCTGGACTGTTACTGCAATGTAATACTTCTCTTTTAAAGCAGTAAGCACAAAGATATTTTTCTTTTTGACTACCCAGGAAAACTGGGAATGTTATTGTGGAATACCCTGAAGTTATTTAATGGTAAAGAAATGTTTCTTATTTTAGAATAGCATCTGAAACTCCATGTGTATAGAAGCACATAATATTGTCAATTTCTCATGCCTCCAACTTACTTTTCGGCATTCTTTGTATAGACAGTAGGTGTTTTCCAGAGACTGTAGTACTCACAGATGAGAAGGAAACATGGGGCACTATGGGAATGACTATAGACAGGATGCTATAGTCAAGCATCAGAAAAGAAACATAAAGTTTAAGAAGGATTTTTCAGAGATGCATTACTTTCCTAGAATAATGTTTGAGTGTTCAACTTTAATAGCAAAGTAGACTTGTGGCAGAAGATTGCAGAAATTACTTTTCCTGTTTATATAAACTGGGATATCAAGGTCTGCAAAGACCTTCTGAAGTTTGTTGTTGTTTTTTTATAAAGGATATTTAAATATAACATTATCCGTGACTTCTTAACATGTTTATTAACTCATCTAATTAAATTCCACAAACATTTCAGGTATAAATGGGATATAAAAAGACTAATACATTGTCTGTATTATAGGACTATATACATACGGAAGAGACAGGTGTATATAATCAACTATAATTTATGGCAGAATGCGATGAATCAATTATAGATTCAAACCAAGATCTATTTGTGAAAATATAATTTGCACTAGGTAATCAGAGGAATTTTCTTGAAGAGATGAGATTTGAGTAATTGGATTGAGCCTTACAATTTAGGTAAGATTTTGGCAGGTAAAGAGAGAGAAATTCAGGCAAAGAGAGTCACAGCAAAGCCTCTTGGCAGTTAACTACGAGACCAAGTGAGCAGTCTAGTGTGGGTAGAACAGGGAACAACAGAGAGTCAAGACACTGGAGAAGGACACAAAGTCAAAGTCACGGAGGGCCCAGAATGCCAAAGCCATGGTGGGTGAATGATGTTCCTTACAAAATGTCATCATCAAATTTTTTAGTGGATGATAGAGTTGGGTTTTCAAAAATCATGTTACACTCATTCTGTCTACTATATGGCTGGTTTCTTAGTCTCATTAGCCAGATAACAGATTACAGGTTTTTGTCTTCTTTCAGAGAATTATCTTTCTTTCCTTATTTCTTGACAGTTTTTCTTTTCGGTTTCTATCTTTTGACATTTAAAATACAAGGCTCTGAACTATAGAGTTTGTATTGAATTATATGGTCAAGTCATAAACTTGAATTTTTATGTGTCAAAAGTTTGTTTTAAATCTTGGTTTTTCAAAAACGTATGTTAGAATTTTGGCATAAGTGTTACCACTGTTCCAATAACATTAACTAAATGCTTCAAAATCAATCTGACTCACTTTACTTTAACCTAATTTCTAGAGTGAGATCCACAGAGATCATTTAGCATGAAAATATGATATAGAAATAAGATAACTGAATTGACATGTATTCCTCTGAGCAACTCATTCCACCATTTCTTTCTCCAAAAGAGTTTTGGTAGCTTGTCAAATATTTTCTTATGAAGAGTCATTGTATGACTACCTCCATCAAACCACCTATCAGTTCATATCCAATCAGGTTTGAAATAGAATTAGTGATTCCCCAACAGTTTCCAGTGTTGTGAATAAGAATTGCTGAACTCAACACATCCTGAGAGGTACCATGGTTGGATTTGTCAACAAAGAAAATGTTTAGAGTTTAGTAATCTATTACTTTGTTTCTTCATTGATTTTATATTTTTGTATAGCTCCTAAATTTCACTAACGGTATTTTCCATCTGTTATTAAGAAGATCACTCTGATGTACAAAATGTAGTCTGTAGAGAAGAGTATTATCTTTAAAAGCTCTTGGGAATATATTTATGCACACTTATTGGACAAATACATACCCGTTCTTTCCTCCAGTTTTAAATTTGTGCATCAGAATTCATTATGCAGCTCTAAATTAAGTGGAGTTCCTCTTTACTTTTGTTAGAGTGCTAGTCATGCTTTTCTTTGGTTTTAAAACTGTGGCTCAAAGGGGTAGGGCGCCGGCCCCATATGCTAGAGGTGGACTGTTCAAACCCAGCCCCAGCCAAAAACTGCAAATAAATAAATAAATAAATAAATAAAATGTTAGGTGTTTCAAAGGGAAATGTTCCATATTACACTTCTGTTTCTTTAGGACATAAGTGAAATATTAGCTATTTCTAAAGGAAGAAAATTGATTCATTGCACATTCTTTCTCTCTCTCTCTCACACACACACACTCAGACACACACACACACTCCTAAGAATGATTACATAAATGTTTGCTTTCATGAAATACCCCTAGTCAATTTGGGGGCTTATATATGGATTTTTTAATTTTTTTTTTTTTTTTTTTTGTAGAGACAGAGTCTCACTTAATTGCCCTCGGTAGAGTTCTGTCGCATCACACAGCTCACAGCAACCTCCAACTCCTGGGCTTAGGGGATTCTCTTGCCTCAGCCTCCCAAGTAGCTGGGACTACAGGCGCCCACCACAGCGCCCAGCTATTTTTTGTTGCAGTTTGGCCACGCCCGGGTTTGAACCCATCGCCCTCGGTATATGGGGCTGGCACCCTATCCACTGAGCCACAGGAGCTGCTCCCTGGATATTTTAAGCTTAATTTTCTTGTTGGTACACTTATTTAGCAGTTTAGTTTCACTTTTGAATTTACACGAAAAGTAGTAGGTTCACCAATACATTTGAGCACATCTTAGTCTTTACTATTATAGAAACAATTTCACTATATTTCAACATACATATCAACCTATCTTTTAGAAACAAAATGGATTAGGATATATAAATATGGAAATTAAAAGGATATATGAAAATACAATGATTAAAGTAAATAAAATGATCAATGTGAATTTGTGTTTCATTTGCATGATTTCATAGACATTTTTATTAGCAATTATAGTTAGCCATTGTATCTGTGGGTCCTGCACTTGTGGATTCAACCAACTGAGGATCAAAACCATTTGGAGAAAAAAACCAAAAATAATAAGATAAAAATTAATACAAATGGGAGAGTTTGAGGGAATGAAAAAATAATATACCTTTTTAAAAAATATTCACATAGCATTTACGTTGCATTAGGTATTATATAACAAGTAATCTAGAGATGATTTAAAGTATATGAGAAGATGTATGAAGTTTATATGCAAATACTATGATGAGGATCTTCTGATTTTGATGTCTATAGGTGAGGTCTTGGAACCAAACGTCTCTGGATGCAGTGGGACAACTGTACTTTTAAAGAAGTAAAAGCTGGCCAATTTGCCTAGCGGTTAGTGAGGGAAGTGAGAGACGTGAGCTGGATGTAGGTACGGCAGTGTTATGTTCTTATTCCTGATTTCTTATGCTTCAGAAGGAAACAAGTTTTAAAAACTAGCTATCTGTCATGATTATTTTGAAAAAGAGAAAAACATGAAATGCCAACAAGAGTAAGAGGTGGTCAAATGTGGTCTTTTGATTCTCTTAACTGAATGCTGGGTGACCATTGGAAATTGATTGGCAACCTTTGATGTAATTATTTATGCATCAATTTTGCCCTAGCCTTTCAAGACAGCTAATGGCAAACACCTCATATTTATTTAATAATTAAATTATTTCTCTTTCAGTGCTCTTATGCACGAGCATATTAAATTATTTACTGAAGTAATAAGATTGACTTTTACGTCAACATGGAAAATGTTATCACTTCTGACAGATTTGGCCTCTCTCGATGTCAATTTTAGAAGCTTAATAAGTAATGCAATTGCTGTTTGAAGAGGGGCTTTCTGAAAAGTCTAGACATCCAGTTCTTCAGAAAATATTTAAGTCTCAGTAATAGAAAGGTACTTGATTTTCTTTGGGTTTGAAGCAACGAGTGCAAAAGAAATGGATTGTTGATGAGATTTTTTTTAGCATTTCTTTTCCTGTGAGTGTTTTTATTGTATTGCATTCCATTTGCTTGAAAGCTTGATAACTTGCTCAGATTACAGAATCTCATCACTTTTTACTTTCAGGGATGGAAATTCATTTTTATCAGAATATAAAAAAATCTGTGGCAAAGGGTTTGTTACCTTTGAATACAATTCATTATCAACTTCTCTCAAAAATGAAAATTCATCACAAAAGATATCCCTTCAGATGACATAATTCATTCTCAAAATGACTTACTTGTGTTGTGTTTGAAACTGCCCAGTTTTCTGTATTCTAGAATAAAAACAATTAGGTTGGTGGAATATTCTGTGATCACTAATGTTGTGTGCTTAAGCTGGCCTTTGGATATTAACTTTCTCTGTGTTTATATCTTTCTAAAGTTCTAAATAACTGAAAGTTCTCAGGGGATAGGAAGATGCTGTTATAATTAGAAAGATCTGCATATCATAAAGACTAAAGAACAATGTGAAGAAACTAAGATGACAGCGATTTGCCTCTCAAAATTCACCTAACATTATTTACCAATTTTAATGCCTATTGCAGGAACATGTTTAAGACTGTACATGTACTTAACATTAAGTGCCTAATACACTAGACATGTGATAAAATCTTGTTCAATAAATGAATAAATCTTGAATAAAATCTGGCACTTATTTGTTAAAAATTAGTTTGTGTAACAGGATATTAAAACAGATGGCTCCATTAGTTTGCTTTTTGAATTTTTCCATAATTAATTTGATCTTGTGATACACACGTTAGGAGATGATCCTACGTGGAAGATATAAAATAAATCACAAATATTAAAAAATACTAGTCACATTCCACAAAATATGCTTTAAACCAGTTTTAATAGTTCTTTAAAATATTAGCATTTATTTAGTGTACTATTTCAGAAGTTGCATTAGTACTCAAAAGGTGAAATTAGATACTATTTCTGCTGTCTGAAAGTGTCACAATTACAAAAATGTATGCTATTAATAATATAGGAAGATTTTATACATAAGAAAGAAATCATCTTTTTTTTAAAGTTCAGATTTACATGAGAGTGCATATGATTAGGTTACATCATTTGTGTTTGATAAGTAAAGTCAAAATTGCATTGAGCCCTTCACACAGGAGGTGTGCCAAGTACCCCTACATTGTACCCTGTAGGTGAGAGTTTACCACACCCCTCGGTCTTCACCCTCTTCCTTCTTTAATTCATATTTGGCTAGCATAAATGGTAAAAAGTAACACAACGTCTAAGGGATGTGTCAACTATTTTGTAATAGATAAAGAGTGTTGGCATAACATGTATTTGAATGTGTGTCTCATTATATTTTATTTTGTTTCAGAAATTTCCTATTCTATATTTTCCTTAAGCAGTAACATCATTTAAAATTTCAGGATAAATTTACTTTTCTCAAAAAAAATAATCCCAGACTACTCATATCATAGCAACACATTATGTAGTTGAATATGACCTTAAATTTAATATAGCTTAACTCTGACTATCGCTTCTCTCTTACTTCTACCCACATTTGGCACAAATTGAGGACAGAAGAAATTGCACGTATTGAAGGTTCTTCTATGTATGACTAGTGACTGGGAAAAGACCAGAGTCTTCTGACCCCTAATTTTTGTGGTTTTACCCACTATTCCATTCCACTTCTCAAAATTTGGGGTCTTAAATTGTCAGTAACGTAGTGTGAACTCCAGTTCCTCCCAAGCACAATTTTTTATTAGTTGCGTTGTATCTCTGTATGAATAGTATGACCAGGATGTATGGTTGAAGGTAAGGTCATTCACAAAGTTTAAGGGACATGTTTAAGACTGTGCATGTACTCAACATAAGGACTAGAGCAAAAAACCAAACCTAAGACTCTATCTATGTTCAGTACATTTTTCACTAAACCAAAAGCTTCTGTTCTGAATGTGCATTCAAGCCGGAGCATATTGCCATGCTGGGGGAAGAGGGAGGGAGGCTATGGCAAAAATATGTAAATGAGCACCTGCTGAAGACCACCAGAGCCATCTGCTGCTTAGATTCACATAGCCACTCGTTGACCTCTTTATGTTCGCTTTTCCCCCTCAGTTGCTCAGAACATGGAGTGAGGATTATCTTCTCTAATGGTGGCGTTTTAGGCATTAGCAATTATCAAGATTATCTCATATAATAAACTTGTCCAAGAAGTATTTGCTTGATTTAGTGGGCTAGTGTCTTCAACTGCTTGAATAGTCAGTTAAGTTGAATCTTAAACAAAATGTGGCCTGGGACAATACTTAAAGTTGACCGTATCGATTCCCAGAGTCAGAATAAGTTATTTATTCTACCTTTTGCTATATCTCTGATTTATGATTCTGGGATCTTTTAGAACCTGCACCAAATTGCATCAATGTACTCCACTATATGCCTTTCCTAATACTGTTAGTGTCTTTTAAAAAGTCCTTTACTAGATCATTCCATAAAAATGATGCACAGCCACACAGAAATTTCGAAGCATACATAGAAGAAGAAAAATGGAAATAACAAAAGACACAAGTAATCAGCACCCAGCTTTTATAAGCCTTAAGTTAGTACTGTTAATAGTACCATTGTGCCTGGATGCATTTTTATGTTCACACAGAAGCAAAAACTGGAAAAGTAATCTGCCAAATAATTCATAACAAGATCCTTCTTCCAAAAAAAAAAAAAATTGTGGATATAACTCCTTGTTACCATTCTTCCCATAATCCTCTTTCCACTCTGGCTGTTATCGCAAAGCTGGATAGATAGTTCATAGCTGTGTACTCATTAAGGACCTGCACGTGCCACCATTCTCTTTCTGAATCAGACTCCTGGAAACAAGAATTTCTAAATAAAATAATTCAGCTATTCTATGGTACCAAATAAATAGGTACTATGGAGTAGAATTTAGATGACGTTAAGAAATTCCTATAGTATGCACATATGAAAACATGCCATACTGTAACTATATGTATATATTACATATTTATATATACATTACATGTGAGTGAAATTATTTAATGCATCACATATTAATGAATATGAAGAACAAGCTTTCTTGCAATGCAGTACATCACATTAGTCAGCAGTTCATTTTTAACGAATGGGACAGTATTAGGCAGAAAGTGTTGGGGAATATGGTAAATAGATGTTCAATCACTTACAGAAATTAATTCATTCTACTTTTAGGTCTTCTATTCCTCTGTGTTAGTATGTTATATTAAATAGCTACATTTGTCAATGAGTAATAGTGAATTTGTATTAGTGGTTCCTTTACCAACAATGTTTTAACAAGACATTCAATTATGTTTTGCTTTTTTTACATGGATACATCAAGAATGTAAAAACAGATGCCATAAATAAGATTCCTAAATATATAGATAAGTTGTAAAAATATATATGCTAATCTAACTCTACAATGAAGAGTGTCCAGCCATTTCTTTGTGGTCAGACATTGGAAGAATAAGAGTTGTCCTGGGCCACACATTAAGTACACAAACACTGATGAAAGCTGATGACCAAAAGAAAAGGTCGGCGCATACTTTTCCTATCTGAGCCACTGATGAGCAGAACAAGCCTCCAATAATCTGCAGGTGGCTCACAGGTCGCAGGTTGGACCTTCCTGATTGCATCCTCAAGAGTATTTACTCAAAAATGCAAGAAAAATCGCATTTTAACATAATTAAAAAGAAATCTAACTAAATTGTTAATTACCTCTCTTGAGACTTCCCTTTTAATCATTATGCTTCCCTAATTAAAAAAATTGTGGAATATGGTAACAAGAATGAAAGGAATAACTTAGCTCTTAGATCCACTGTTTTGTGGCTAGTCATTTGCAATATTATTTCACTACAAAGAATACTGTTCAAATTATTTTCAACACTTACAATAGCCCTCTAAAATTTTAGTTAGAGCAGTTTTTAGTTTGACCATCCAGACTTGTTAACCAACTGTCACTGAGAATGTAATGGAAAGCTTCTATGTGTTTGGAAACGGAGAACTGCTGGCTGAACAATTTCTTACTTAGTCTCACCAGCCAAAGGACCCTTTGGCTTCCATCAAACCACTACTGAGGGCTACATTGAAAAAAAATTTTTACTAATGTCACAGGTATAGAAATTACATTTTTTAAAATTCTGCACTTTAATTTTATTTTTCCTAAGCATTTAACAAAATTTCAGGGTTAGTTAGGCTCCTTTTCACTGGGGAGCTATTTTACCTCTTTCTTTTTTTTTTTTTTTTTGTAGAGACAGAGTCTCACTTTATGGCCCTCGGTAGAGTGCCGTGGCCTCACACAGCTCACAGCAACCTCCAACTCCTGGGCTTAAGTGATTCTCTTGCACCACAGGTGCCCGCCACAACGCCCGGCTATTTTTTGGTTGCAGTTTGGCCGGGGCCGGGCCTGAACCCGCCACCCTCGGTACATGGGACCGGCGCCCTACCGACTGAGCCACAGGCGCCGCCCATCTCTTTCTTTTTCTCTTTTAACTTTGCCTGCTAGGAATTGCATGTACCTGCAAATATTATGATGACGTCATTTCTTAAACTATTTTTATTAGCTTTATAGCAATAAAAATAAATTTTATATTCACTGTTTTTATATGCACCATTCATATATTTTTTAGCTTTTTACTGAAAACCCAAAGATGCCATCTTATTTTCTATAATACTGAATTTTTAAGTTGTACTAAATTATCAGTTTTTGGAATTTACAAAGAAGCTTAACAGAGTTGATAATCAGCTGGGCAAGAAAAATTAGTTATAATCTCTCTAATGGAGTATCAGCTGTGTTGGTCTTATACTTTCAGATGTCCAACAGTTTGTGTAGTCATGGCGTATCTTACAATAACTGAGATGGAAGGGATTTTTAAAATATCATCTGGTTCTAACCATTTGTGTTCCCAATGGAACAATTCCCAATTGTCATTAAGCTGTGGTTCTTAATACTCTTGCTTTATTGAAGTGCTAAGTGATCAACAAGCATTTACTAAATAAACTAATTTTTTGTGGTCTTAATTCCTTCCATTATTCGACTTTTAAATGTCTAAAACACATACTGATGTTCCCTTGGCTTACTTTGATATCAGACATTCTAAATATGGCCTGCGAGGCTCTGTATCACACAGCCATACAAAAGTGTAAAGAAGTTGTCTTGTACCAGCTTGCAAGTGCTAAACTTTCAAGAATTTTGTGAGCTGGCTGTTTGATGAAGATATTAGTAAAAAATAATTACTTAAACATAAAACTTAATCTAATTGCATTAAAAATAAGGGCAATGAATACTCAAAAATCCTTTGGTTCCTAATTATTGATTACATTTTATTATAATCTTGAAGTTTTTTGCATCTATTTAATGGAGTGCTACTGGAAGTTCTTCTCAACTCAGCATTTTATGATATTATGCTGGTAGTTTGAAACTGGCAATGGTGGGAATATTTACATCACGGAAGTTGGCAAATGCTAAAATTCAAGATTCGATTTATTGTTTCGTTGACTGTGTAGAGTTAAGAAAGTGATAAAGAAAATATTAATAATACATATTAAACTTAAAAAGAGTCATAGCTGCAACTGTTACTTGCTGAATATCACACAAAATTAGGAAATATTCTATTGCTATTGTGAATAGTGCTACAATAAACATAGGGTGCAGATAAACTTCAAAATAATGATTTTCTTTCCTTTGGGTAAATACTCCGGTAGTAATATTGCTGGATTATATGGGAGTTCTATTTTAGCATAGAGCTCTCTTTTTTCTTTGGTGAGAAATCTCTTATAGTTTTCCATGGTTGGTGTACAAATTTATATTGCTACCAACAGTGTGTCTATGAGAGGTCCCTTTCCTTCATGTCCTCACCATCATCTGTTATTTGGGGTATTTTTGATTATAGCCATTTGAACAAAGGAAGATTAATATCTCATTGTGTTTTAAATTCCCTTTTCACTAATAATTAGTGATGCTGAGCATTTTTCATATACGAATTGGCCATTTGTATGTCTTCTTTTAAAAAATGTCTATTTATACTTTTTCTATTTTAATGTTTTTTTCTGTTGAATTGTGTATGTTCCTTACACTAGGCCCTCAATTAATAAATAGTTTACAAATATTTTCTCTCATTTTGTGAGTTGTCTCTTCACTCTTGATTGTTTCCCATGCTGTGCAGAAGATTTTTAGATTAAGGGAGTTCCATTTGTCTATTTTTGGTTTTGCTTTTATTGCCTAGACCAAGGTCTTGACCTAAAGTTTTTTTCTCTATGTTTTATTCTACTAGTTGTAAAGTTTGGGGTTTTATGTTTAAGTCTTTAATCCACTTTGTGTTGATTTTTGTATATAGTGAGAGATAAGGGTTCTACTTTAATTCTTCTGCATATGGATATCTAGTTTTTCTAGTAGTATTTATTGTAGACGGTGTCCTATCCCCAGGGCATGTTCTTATTGTCTTTGTTAAAGATGAGTCGGCCTAAATATAAGGATTTCTGGGTTCTCTATTCTGTTTCAATTGTCTATGTGTCTGCTTTTATACTAATACCATGCTGTTTGGGTTATCAGAGGCTTGCAATATCTTTTGAAGTGAGGTAATGTGATAATTTCATATTTGCTAAGGAATGCTTTGACTATTTGTGTTATTTTTTGGTTCCATAGGAATGTTAAGTTTGTTTTTCTGTGTCTGTGAACAAATGCCATTGGCATTTTATCTGTAGATTGCTTTAGGTAGGATGGTGGTTTTAGTAATATTAACTATTCTGATCAATGGGCATGGGATATCTTTCCTTCTGCTTGTGTTGTCTTCAATTTCTTCCATCAGTTTTTGGTAGTTTTCCCCATAGAGATATTTCATCTTCTGAATCAAATCTTTTCTTGGGTATTTTATCTTTTTCATAGCTAATATGAATGGGATTGCCATCTTGATTTATTTTTCAGCTAGTTTACTATTGGTGTATAGAAATGGTATTAATTTTTATGTTGATTTTGTATCCTGCAACTTTACTGAATTTGTGTATCAGAATCAAGAGGTTTTTTTGTAGAGTCTTTGGGTTTTTCTAAGTGTAAGATCATAGCATCTATAAAGAGGGAAAATTTGACTTATTTTCCAGTTTGGATTCTTTTTATTTCTTTCTCTCTCTGATTGCTCTGACTAGTGCTTCCAGTCTTATGTTGAATAGGAGTGGTGAAAGAGGCCTATGGGATACAAAAAAGCAGTGCCAAGAGGGAATTTTATAGCAATAAACACCTACAACAAAAAGTAGAAATATTTCAAATAAACAATTTAATTAAATACTGTAAGACACTAGAAAAGTAAGAACAAACCAAACCCAAAATTAGTACAAGGGAAGAAATGATAAAAATAACAATACAACTAAATGCAGTAGAAACAAAAAATAAATTAAAATGATCAATGAAATGAAACGTTGATTTAAGAAAACAGAACAAGAAAATAATATACTCTGTCAATTAGACTTACCAAGAAAAAAAGAGAGAAAAGCCAAATAAAATCAGAAACAGAAAAGGAGACATTACAAATGTTACCACAGAAATGCAAAAGATTATCAGAAACTATTATGAACAACTATGCACAAACAAACTTGGAAACCTAGAGGGAATGGATAAATTTCTTTTACATCCTGACATACGCAGACAGGTACCTGGAAGCCTATAGGTAAAGCTGCTTGCTTCTGGAGAGCAAAATTCCGATATCCAGCTTCCCCTAGCTCTATCAAACCACACTGGAGCTGGGGGAAATCGCTTTCTCATCACACTTGTGACCTATTCCTACTGGTTGGAATGCTTTGTATTGTGATTATGGGATGGACACCTGCATTGCTCAGTAGGTATTTTGTGGCAGTATTTGACATGCCGTGTAGCAAAGATGCCAACTGGGTCAAGAAGTAGTTGCTAGCAATCACACAGAGATCTTGTAACCCAGTATACGTAACCTAGCACACACCACGATCATTACCGAGAACATGATTGAAAGCACATGTTTTATTGATTAGGACTCAAGAGCCTTTGATAGGATATTAGAAATACTGCAATTGAATCCTTTCATTAGGAGTGAGAACATTTGATACAAAGGAATTTGTGTCTTTTCTTCTCTCTCCCTTTTTTTTTTCCCCTCTTAGGTGCTGTGACATGAATCTGATATGGTATTTCATGTCTGGAATGGGAAGTATTGACTTGATAGTGGTTCAGTGACCCGAATGTAAGCTTTGTGAACTTGGGGGCATTGCTGTTTTGTTAACTCATGTATTTCATGGCCTGGTAGAGTGTATAGCTCATGGCAAGAGTTTCATAACAGTTTGCCAAATGAACAAATAGGTGAATGAATGAATCGTCTGGGGTCACACCGTTAGTGACAGAGCCAAAAGGAGAACAAAAATTTTTCATCTCCCAGCTCTTGGTTTTGATCCACTGTATAAGGCTGTATGTCACATAGTTATCAATAGTCTGTGAATAATTCACCATGCGGCAAAAGACACAAAAGGGCATGGACACATTCTAGAAATGAAAAGTTCATCTTAGATGCGCATTTCTTTTCTCTTTGCTAGTTATGATGTTTTGTCATTTTCTTCAGTAATTTGCTATCTTTATGTCTGTCTTTATTTCCCATTAATTAGGTGATGAAAGACAAAAACTCTCAATAAGTATTACCAAGATGTTCTGTCCCTAAGCAGTGAAATCAGAGAAAGCACTGTTCCTGAAAACTTAGGTCACTCGAAAACTCATGAAACATTAGTCATCAGCCCCACCTGAAGTAAAGGAATCCTTGATTACGTATTTACAGATTTGTATATATATGCCCTTAACAAGATTTTAAAAATGTTTTTGATCCACCTAAAACCAACTTAATTATAAATCCTCAAACAGATACTTGTGAAATCCTTACTGCTCATGTTGTTATTAGTCCATCACTCTTTGTCTCTCATGATAATTTATAATAATCAAATGTTTGGGGGAAGAGTCAGAAACTGAATTATTAAATATAATAAAATGCAATGTGGGTGTTTCCATAAACTCTGGCTTAAGAACTGCCGGCAAATTGACAGATGTGAGTAAATTATGCTGACTTCCCTTCGGCTGCTTCTCTAGCCAGACGGTAGTGTTTACAAAGCAGACACTAAGGTGCAGCATTAGCAATTGCCACATCGTCTGTGATTTCTTTTTCAAATTTTATGGAACAAAGAAAGTTTACAGAATGTAGAGTAATTTAAAAAAATTGTATAATTTAACTTTTTAAAAGGCCTTTGGTCTGAAAAATGTGGGTCTATAGGTTTGTGGTTAATACAATCAAAGAATCTGGATTGCATTATGAAAGAGATGGTTTATTCACACATTGAAAAGAGTACATTAAATAGTGTGAGTTTGTATGTAGTGGCTTAGACAAAACTTTGCCAAAAATTCCAAATTTTGGCACTTGGCAGGGTTTGGCTAATATAGCAGACAGTGCATCATATGGTTAGCTAATCACCGAGTCTTTCAGGACATACTTGAAAGTATAATAGGCATACAAACAAGAAGAGTTTAAAGATGAGTAAATTTTGAGCTTGCTATGCAAATGTAACAAACAATTGGTTTCTCCATATAAGCTGAGCAAATAATTGGTACCTTTGTGTTTAAAATTTATTAATAATTTCATACACAGAGGCATATTTATAAAACAAATCGACATTTATCTAGCCATACAAAATTAATAGCTAATGAAATCTGAGTAGAATGAGAATTCAGAAAACTCTCTAAAGTTGAAAATAATGGGCTGAATTAAGTAAGAAGGCATTTATATGAAATGTCCAGAATAGGCAGAGCCTTAGAGGTAGAAAGTAAATTAGTGAATGACAGAGACTGTGGGAAGTAGGGAATGGGAAGTAACTACTAATTAATAGTTTGAGAGTCATAAAAATGTTTTAGAATTAGATAATAGCAATGGTTGCACAACTTGATGAATATCCTGTAAGCCATTAAATTGTACACTTCCAAAGGCAGAATTTTATGGGATGTGAATTATATCTAAAAAATTAAAAAGGAATTTATGGTTAGTAATCTGGGAAGAGAATAAAAATATTTGAAAAACAGAAGGTGAAACCTAGTTGTATTCTCATTAACTCCTGAATTAAAACATGCATAAAAGTAGAAGTATATTATCTCCATTATCAGTTAGCTTTTTTTTTTTTAGATAGTCTAACTAGGATACATGTTTTAAATATTTTATCATAACACATATCTTATTTAAATACTATAAAAATGAAGGCAATGCTATATTCAATGCAGATAATTTGATTGCCTATTTAACACACAAAACATTTAAAATTAACAGTTTGATTTGAAAGAATTCAGTAAGGGGCTGGATAAAAAAGGAATTGTTAAAAAAATCAAAACTTTCCTATGAATTATCAACAAAAAAGTAACAATATAAAGGAGATCTTTTTCACAGTAACAGTCTGAATAATAAAATACTCAGGTGCTAAATTCATGATATATGTTCAAAGATGAATATATGGGTCTCAGAGATAGGTAATTATAGGAAAGTAATTTCTAAAGATGCTACAAAAGTTAGCAATAGACATAAAAATGTTCAAAGTTGCTAATACTCAAAGAAATTAAAATGCAAATATTAATAATATACCACTGGCTAATAGAAGTCCATCAGTACCTAGTGTTTGAATGATAGTTGCTAAATGGGTTTTCCCATTCATAGACTATTGATTGGGATTGAAATTTCCATCATGTCTCTCAATGACAATTTGTCAACAGTCATCAAAAACTTTCAAAATGTGCATAAACTCTGACCCAGTAATTGCTGCTCTCAGAAGACATCTTATCCTAAGGAAATAATTATATTAGTACTCAGAAATATATATTCGAGCTTTTTTGTGCTATCTTTTTTCTAAGGGTGAAAATTTTAAACAGTATCAAGTAGGTTAAATGCTATGCCTGTGGTGATACTATTTTCTAAAAATAGTCATACAATATTTTCAGTCTCACATGCTCATCCTCAACTTTGCCACTTCTACACTTAAGAGTTTGAGTCTATTTCCCCTCCTCTTGAAACTAGGAAGGACTTTCTATCTCCCTCAATGAATAGAATATCAATATGAAAATGGTCTTGGGTGACTTTAGAAACTAGTTTCTAAAAGGCAATGTGACTTCCACCTGGCTCTCTCATTTGGGGGAATTTTCTCCTTTGAAACCCAGCTACCATGTTGTGAAGAAGCCCTGGCTATGTAGTGAAGTCACATGTAGTGGAGAGCCCCGATTTAGGTCACTGTCAACAACCAGAATCACCTGGTCATATGAGAGGCTGATATTTCAGATGATTCCAGCCTCCTGTCTTTATCCCATTACAGTTAATTCTAAGTCAACCAGAAACAAGTTATTGAAGTCTGCCAAACTGAAGATTTGTGAGAAAAACAAATGCTGTCCTTGTGTTAAGTCACTACATTCGGAAGTGGTTTATTTACATAGCCATAGCAAAACCAACAATGACACATCTAAAAATGAAATATTTTGAAGACATTTCAAATGAAAATATAGGTGAATATTTTTAAAACATTTATAGACAGTTACAAGGTACAACATAGCAAATGGACAGATTAAAACAGTATATTAATATAATATAATATATATTATGTGTATTCTTGTGCACATATGTATATATGAAATTACACATGTGCAGTGGATTTAATGGACTTAAATGAAATTACATATGTGCATAAGAATACACATACAATGAGATAGATGCCAGTGGCCTCACGATGGCCTCACACCCCTACCCCCCACCCATAAGACCAGGGGGCTGGGTAGGAGGAAGGGGAAAAGAGGTAAATGAAATGATGCCAAGTACTATCACTCTTTAGATGGGTCTTAGATTGGGCCAGAACAAAACAAGGTAAGAGCTAACAAGCTCAGTGCTGTCATGATGAGAGTTAACAAGCTAAGTGCTGTGACAAATTGTTTTACTTATTCACTAATTGCCAAATCTGCTTGATATGTTCCCAGATCTGCTTTAGGTGACCTTTATGTTACCTTTATGCTATCTATCTGCAAAATTGTTATCTATTCACTAAATTGCAACGTTTGTTTCTGTAAAAGGGGTCATTGTAACCCCAGGCTTGCTTTTTGCTTTTTTGGCCAACTTTCAGACTGTAAAAACCCCAATCTCAGACTCCTCAATGCTCTCTCACTTAGTCTGCCTTAGGCTTTGCTGAGACAGCCCTGCGGTTATTAAATGACTCCTTTTTGGACTTCTAATTTGAGTCAGTGGTCCTTATCTTGTTCCATAACAAAATATCCAATAGCTCACATACGAATGCGTAGAGAAAGAGATTGCTAAAGTATTTACCCAAACACAAAGAGGGATTATCTTCAAATGTTTTAAATCAAGAGATAATTTACACATAATTTTTATTCTTTCTCATTTTGCTTATCTTGCTGTATTTTATAATTTTTCTGCAAGTGAAGACTGATCATTTGTTCAATAGTGGACTTAAAAATCAACAGATGAAATACAAAATATATAGGAACTTGTTCCATAACTGTTTTTGTTTGTTTGTTTGTTTGGAGAGAGAGTCTCACTATGTCATTCTTAGTAGAGTACGTGGCATCGCAGCTCACAGTAATCTCAAAATTTTGGGCTTAAACGATTCTCTGGTCTCAGTCTCGCAAGTAGCTAGGACTACAGGCACCTGGCACAATGCCCGGCTAGTTTTTTGTTGTTGTTGACACTATCTTAGCAAACCCCAGCCGGGTTCAAACCTGCCAGCCCCAGTGCATGTGACTGATGCCATAACCACTGAGCCAGGGGCCAAGCCACCCATAACTGTTTTGTAAAAGTTGAATACAAGTTCAAAGAATCCTTTAACTACCAAAGTGCTAATGCAAACTTAGATATTAATTATGAAATTTCAGAGTCTACATGACTGAGAAAACAGTTCTACAGTACAATACACTCAATGGATCACACTTGGGGGAACCAATGCATAAGTAGGGCAGCAATTGGATTTCTTCCAGAAAACTGACCAGGATGGTGATAGGAAGAGGGGGCATCTTTACATCAGAAAAGAAACAAACATAGCAGATAGAGTTAGGCAAACTTCATCTGAATAATTTCAGAGAGAAAGAGTTAAATACTAAATGATAACCTCAAGGAGGAGTATTTGGTTCAACTTAAGACAATACTTCCAATTAAATCAAGCTATTCAAAAATTGGTCGAACAGATGCTGAAAGTAATGCGTCCTTGTCTCTGCTGTTCATGAGGTTTCTGGGCGTCAGGATGCTTAGAGAACTTTGAGCTTCATGAAAGATCTAGCCTGGTATCATTTAAAGTCCTGCCCTTGCCCAAATCTACAAAACTCTCTGTCACAGGATCAGAGCCCTGACAACGTGCTAGCTGAGCAGTCCCCTGTGAAGTCGCTCTTTAGCATAGTTTTTTTCTAACCACCTTATTTTCTGAATTCCCAGTCTCTGCTAATTAGCACAGCTGAGCTAACTTTGGCAGCGACTTTCTAAAAATTAAAGACTTATATTTTTGAAAATGATGTGTATCTTAATTAAGTCTCCTCATTAAAACTCCCCAGCTTTGAGTGCCTGCTTTATACAGCACATAGTAGACATCCGTCTATTCCTTATGTAATTTGATTAATGCAGACAGCTCATTTTAGTCATTTCAGCCCCACAAAGTGACATTTAGGCACATTTTCGTCCAAATGGACTGAGTGTAGATCACTTCTTATGCATTTCTGTTAAGTCCCTGACACACCTGAAATGCTGGCTGGATGTACATATGAGATTTTTATCAAGTCGTTTGAAGGCAGGAAATATATTTCCCTCCTTTTCTACTAGCAGTTTTATTAGGGACGGATTTAAGCAGATCATTTGAAAGAAAGAAGAATAATGTTCTCTATGAGTTTTGTTGAGACAGCGTAATTTTCTATCATGCAAACCCTCACCTCTAGCACTGCCCTCTTCTCAAATACGGCTAACACTGATGGAGTTCAGGTGGGGTCCACATTTATGATGAAATTTCACCGTGCTTTAAATGTAGTCCCAAGTCTCTAAATCCATGAGAGGTGGGCCAAATTTTCCTGGAACTCTCTTTATACTTCCTCTTTCATGTTCCAAACAAGTAGGGTGGAGGTGTTTTGAAATTAATTACACACTCCCATAAAGTATATAATTGTTTTCCTTTGACTTTCATCTTGATATGTTCATTCAAATACCTGGAATCAGTATGTATGAATCATAGAACAATTTTAAAGGATCTACAAAATGATCAAAATTGATTTGTTAAACTACATCAAAAATAAATTTAGACAGTTCTAAATAATATAGTATAATCCCATCTAAACTTTACCTAACAGTGACAGAGAAACTCTGCATGACATTCAGTAGAAAATAAAGATACATAGCGAGGCGTTGTGGTGGGGGCCTGTAGTCCCAGCTACTTGGGAGGCTGAGTCAAGAGAATCGCCTAAAGCCCAAGGATTTGGAGGTTGCTGTGAGCTGTGGGACGCCACGGCACTCTACCGAGGGCGATAAGGTGAGACTCTGTCTCTACAAAAAAAAAAAAAGAAAAGAAAATAGAGATACATAATGGATCTGTAACATTTAAATGTTCCATTTCCTAGAAAATGTCCGTTTGGAATATATCTTACAAAACAAAACATTTGCTGTAAAAAAAAATTCCCCTTTAAAAATACATAAGAACGGAAGTAAAGAACAAGAAGAGACATGTATGTGTGATTGGTAGACGGCTGACAGATGTCAGAGAGATGAGACAGACCGACAGACAGACAGACCCACGGAGAGACAGGTATGTGTGATTGATAGACGGCGGATAGATTCAGAGAGATGAGACAGACCGACAGACAGACAGACCCACGGAGAGACAGGTATGTGTGATTGATAGACGGCGGATAGATTCAGAGAGATGAGACAGACTGACAGACAGACAGACCCACGGAGAGACAGGTATGTGTGATTGGTAGACGGCTGACAGATGTCAGAGAGATGAGACAGACCGACAGACAGACAGACCCACGGAGAGACAGGTATGTGTGATTGATAGACGGCGGATAGATTCAGAGAGATGAGACAGACCGACAGACAGACAGACCCACAGAGAGACAGGTATGTGTGATTGATAGACGGCGGATAGATTCAGAGAGATGAGACAGACCGACAGACAGACAGACCCACGGAGAGACAGGTATGTGTGATTGATAGACGGCGGATAGATTCAGAGAGATGAGACAGACTGACAGACAGACAGACCCACGGAGAGACAGGTATGTGTGATTGGTAGACGGCTGACAGATGTCAGAGAGATGAGACAGACCGACAGACAGACAGACCCACGGAGAGACAGGTATGTGTGATTGATAGACGGCGGATAGATTCAGAGAGATGAGACAGACTGACAGACAGACAGACCCACGGAGAGACAGGTATGTGTGATTGATAGACGGCTGATAGATGTCAGAGAGATGAGACAGACCGACAGACAGACAGACCCACGGAGAGACAGGTATGTGTGATTGATAGACGGCGGATAGATTCAGAGAGATGAGACAGACCGACAGACAGACCCACAGGCTCTCACGCTTTGGCAAACCTTTTTAGTAAAAGGTCACAGGGCAAAGTATGTTTAGATTATCTGCACTAGAAATCATTTTCAAATAAAATTATTTCCCTTTGGAAATAACGCAAACACGGCTAACATTTGCTACACTAGCTGTGAAAAAATCTGAACTACTTGGAAAATTGGCCAAGTGTCTTTTTCCTTGCAGGAAGATTCATATGCGAAGTTTCATCTATAGGGTTTGCCTTGTTTCTTCTTGGCATCCCTGGATGAGACCCAGTCAGGTGAATTTTTCAATCAACTCCCACTAGTGACTTCTGTTCAGTTGGGTGGGAAGCCCTGAATGCTATTACTTTTTACTGATTTAACAGAAATGATTTTTCACCTCACTGACAGATCTGAATAGGATATAGAAACAAAAACAAACAGTAGCTTCCCCATAAAAAATGCAGAACATTCCCACTTTACCTTATTATTTCTCTTTAAGGTAGACTAGAAGATGAACCTAGTAATAGAGCATGAGGGTCCTTCCATTTCCCAGTGGGAGTAAATATTTATTTATATGTTTCAATAACATACATTTATCTGCATTATGGAATGGCAATTGGCTTTGGAAGAATCCCAAGTTTGGAGGTCAATTTTGTGTTATAGTTATTACGGAGCATAGGTTGAGAGACCATGACCATGTTTTCAGATACTGTCACCTTCTCTGCCTTGGCTCCACCCCCAGTCATCTTATTCTATGGTAGGTTGGGCTTTGGAGGATGACAACCTGGGTCCAATGTCAACTCTATCATTTAACAGCTGTGTGACTTTGGATGAGTTCCTTAACACTCTCACATTCCGGATTCTTCATCTTTAAAGTGGGATAATACTACTACCTCATGATAGTGTAAGGATACTTTCTTGTTTTTTTTTTTTTTTAGAGACAGAGTCTCACTACGTCACCCTTGGTAGAGTACCATAGCATCATAGCTCACAGCAACCTTAAGCGATTCTCTTGCCTCAGCCTCCCAAGTAACTGGAACTTACAGGTGCCTGCCATGATGCCCAGCTATTTTTTTTCTTATTTGTTGTTGTTGTTGTTGTTGTCATTGTTGTTTAGCAGGCCTGGGTTGAGTTCAAACCCACAAGCGCCAGTGCATCTGGCTGGCGTCCTAACCACTTAGCTATGGGCGCTGACCTGATTTTGTGAAGATTTAATATATTAATGCAGGTAAAATACTCAGTGAAAGACCTGGCACAGGGTAGGACTTGACAATCACAGCTAGGGCTGCTATTATAATTTCAGTGGCGTTTGGTTCACACAAGGAGAAAAAAGCAATAGCAAACCTTACTCTTTGTGCTGATTCTGCTCCCCAGAGATTTGTGTACAAATGGGCAGGAATTTTCTAAGCTTGCTGTTGTTCATTTTTATACATTTCATCCTTCTTTTTAGGGTAATAAGGTACTACTCTTAAATATTCATAACCTAAAGGTAGCATCTGCCAACCATAGTCCTTAGAAACTGTTCTAATCTGTAAGAGTCAGGGGTCTGGAATTTGAGAAGGATATAACACAAAGCCTTCTTTCGTTTGTGACATGAAATTTGTTTTCTAGTATAAGTATTTCAGAGAAATCAAGAAAATAACTTATCTCTTCTTAGAAAATAATCTATACATTATGTTTTCTTTAGTTACAAAAATGCAAGCATCATTTGGAGCAAGATTAAGTGAAGAATTTATGTTCTTATTTATTTAGAGATAGCGTCTCACTCTGCCACCCTGGGTAGAGTGCCATGGCATGATAGCTCACAGCAACCTCAAACTCTTGGGTTTAAGGGATCCTTTTGCCTCAGCCTCCCAAAGAGCTGAAACTACAGGTGTCCAGGAGAATGCCTTGTTAGTTTTTTTTTTTTTTTTTGGTGGGGGGGGGAATTCCCTATTTGTAGTAGAGATGGGGTTTCACTCTTGTTCAGGCTGTTCTCAAACTCCTGAACTCAAGCCAACACCTTTCTCAGCCTCCCCAAATGCTAGGATTTTAGGCATGAACCATTGTGCCTATCAAGGTTCATTTATAAAGTTGTTGATAATATCTCTGGTTCCTAAATCTGGTCGCTCAGTAAGACACTCTGCGATGCTTTAAAAATAAACACTTCCATTGAAACATTGTCCTTTGGAGCTGGCTAGTGCAGGAGGAGGTTGAGAGTCTGCTCACCAGACAACGTTAGTGTCATCGCTTGTACTCTGAGCAGAAGGGGGGTGAGAGAACCAAAAGAATGCAACTAAGAACATGTGAAGTCATCAGACTCCTTGGCTAGGCAAATCATTTCTGTTTAATTGATGCTCTGAGTTACATCCTGACTCCTTCTGATTTCCTTAAAAAGAAAATTTTGTAAAGCTACAGATAGTTAATTAATGGTCCAGTTGTGGTCAGTGATTTTGCAACTGTAATGAACACATATCCTCAAGCATAAAAATCCTTTGGCTGTGTGAGAATTTGCCCCAGAGGTAGCATGGGAGATGGGCTTTGGGGGTAATGGGGGTTGAAGGGAGTGAGTAATAGGACCAGGAATAGACAAATACCTTCCATTTGACCACTATACTTAGTGAATATAGGTGATTTAAACATCAGACTTTAAAGATATCCACCTCATTCTGAGAATATGGAAGGTTTAGGGAGGGTTATAGAATCATACTAACACAGAGGGTTCATCTTATACGACCTCCCAAACTATTGACTCTTTTTTAGTATTTTGAGGCCCTGGCTTCTAAAAGAGATATTTTCATAATTCTAAAACCTGTCTTTGAAGTCAGAAGGTAATGGCATGGCCTTTGTTTTGTGGTACTTGGAAAGAAGTTGCACTTTCTCTAGTTTTTTTCATTTACTTTCTTTAGTTTTTTTCATTTACTGAAATGAAAATGAAATGAGCTAGAGTTGTAGATTGCAAAAATGATTATAATACTCTGCAGTAACTCTCAGAGATGGATTCTGGTTCCTTGCACTTTAAATCTAGGTCTTTCTTTATACTTTAAATATCATAAAAATGACGAGCTACAAGTTGTACAAGTTATGAGCGTAGGTTTCCAGTTATCTTGTAGCTTCAAATTTGGTGCTTCTGGAACCCTGTGACTACCACGTTGGGGAGCCAGCCTCATGGATAAGAAGACAAGTGGCAAGTTTGCTTCCATAGTACAGGCTGGCAACATCTGGACCTGTGAGTCCAGAGTGATTCAGAGGCATCTGAGATCATTCAGCCACCAACTGGCTTGCCTTCTGTTCATGAGCCCACAGGAAATCTGCCAAGTGGGCGCAGGCCACAACAGCCTCCTACCTTATCCCTAGAGATGAGCTAAAAACTGTTGTTTCAATCTGATAGGTAGTATACTAGGCAGCAAAATGCAGCTGATGCACCTGGGACAGTCCTGGTTTAGGTTTGCTGCCATCATGCAACTATTAGTAATACCTCCTTTCCTTCTCAAAACTATCCTTGTTTGAATATGTTACATAGTCAATTTGAGTAAACAATACCTCCACCTACTCATTTGCTAAAAAAAATTACATTTAAGAATGTAAATTAAATACCTCCTTTCATGATCTGTGCAGGTATATTCGGACCTTATTCTCACCTCTCTATGTTTAGTTTTGTGGTATTCTCCCCGTGATTCCACTGTCAGGTACACTGGCTTCATTTTTGACCAACACACATGTCAAGTTTGTTCTTAGAACCTCAGGGGCTTTGCTCTCCCTTCAGCTTGGGATGTTCTTTCTCCTGCTCTCCATGGGCGGGGTGGGGGGAAACTTCTAAGCTGTTAGTGCTCTGCTGAATGCCACATTCTCCATGAGGCCTTCCCTAATCCCTAGTTAAAAGAGGGTTCACTTCAGCCGTAACCACAGCACTCTCTTCGTTTCATCATAGAATTTTCCGCAAAATGTAATTTGAAAATAAAGTATTTCACTTGATACTATCAATATGGCCCACTGAAAGGTAAGCTCCTTAGAGAACTGCATCCTGAGATTTCAGCAGAGCGTATGGTAGAGAAGAGCTAAGTGACTATTTGGTGAATAAAGGTTATATGCTGAACTCTGGACTTAGAATTGACAAGTCCTGAATTTGAGTTTCTCTTCTCTTTCCAGGGTATATTATTGTGAACAGGTCACTTATTCTTGTGGCACTTGTTATATCATCTTGAACATTTATAAAATGGGATATTAAATGTGATAATGAATGTAATAGTCCAAGGTAGATTGTAAAATATTATTAAGTGTCACTTATTATAATTAGCCCTTATCTCTCCAAATGATGTAATATTTTTATATCAAATATATGTTTACATAAAACATTTTAGAGAGATTGAGTGTTCTCCTTAGGATTCAAGGTCTCTGCTTACCTCTACTTATGTCAAAAGTAAAAAAACACTCCCAATCCTATCCCATCCCATGTCCTGTGAATTATTATTTCTTTGGTGTGTCTGATTGAGCTGACGACAATATAACAGTAGTGGCTTATCCTACTACAAGACCTGTCTTCTGTTATTTCTTATCTTTCAGATTTTTTTTTTTTTTTTAAGAAAACTCATTTTGAAACAGACAAATAGACTGGTTCTTCTCAAGAGGTGTTTTTCCTGACAACTGAGACAATATCTCAGAATGATATCTCATCATGCCACCTCAGTGTAGCTTTGAAAATGATGAGCATTTCTCCCTATTTGATGGTGAATGATTACAAGACATGAATTATGGGGATCAAAAAGTCAGCACTATTTTCAAAGAAATACTTTTGATTGTCAGCATATTTTCATGAAGCACAATTCAATTATTCTATTAATAACGTGACTAACACACTGTCACAAATTACAGCTGGAGCAAATTTCACAGCTGTTTCTTGAAATGAATTAACATATAAAATAATGCAAAAAAATAAAGGAAACAAACTGTCCTTCATTTTGTAAATGTATTTATCTCTAAAGGCATAGATAGAACATTTATATCATACATACCTTTGTGTTTACGAATTACCTTAAATGCTTTCTTTGTTAAACAGAGCTGACCATGTGCAAGGCAGTGATGTTGACAATTTGGCCTTGGCTTTCCTCCTTTCCTTTGGTATCCCTCATCAAGTGGAAAGTGACGCACATTTAGGGTAGGTAAGGTGTTCTCTCCCTTCAACTGATACTATGACATAGCATATAGTAAATCTTTCAAATATTACAAAGTTTAAGTATATAGCGGAATATTAATCTCCCTCTCACTGATGATTCTTAATCCTCCTTGAGAATAACCTATGCTGAGCTCTTTTTACATGTCTGTTGCATGCATATGTAAGCGTATTTTACATTCATATAGATCAGTGGTTCTCAGCCTTTCTAATGCCTCCTACTGCCACGACCATTTAATACAGTTCCTCATGTTGTGCTGACCCCCAACCATAAAATTATTTTTGTTGCTACTTCATAACTGTAATTTGACTACTGTTATGAATCGTCATGTAAATATCTGATATGCAGAATTTATTTTCATTGTTACAAAGGAGTCGCGACCCACAGGTTGAGAACCACTGATATAGATGATATTTATCTTAAGCAGCAAGCAGTCTTTTCTTTCCCATATAAGTTCTTTGGACAACATTTTAACCTCTTCCTTTGTCAGATGCTTCATCTATCCAATTAACCTAACATCATGGAGTTAAATTGGGATTAATTGGTTATTGTGCATAAAGGTCTTGGAAAAGTGGCATAAAGGATAATGCTTGGTGTCAGCTATTGTTATTTACATCATCGCCCAAGATCTTGCAGCACCGATTGACACAATTACATTTTAATAGAAGTATTTAAGTTTTGAATCCAGTTGATTTCAAGTTAAAAGAAGTTCTATGGTACAGACTGTGAAAAGCTTGGGTGGTGCCTGTGGCTCAGTGGGTAGGGCACCGGCTATCCCGAGGTTGGCAGGTTCAAACACGGTGCTGGCCAAACTGCAAAAAACAAATAGCCGGGTGTTGTGGCAGGTGCCTGTAGTCCCAGCTAATTGGGAGGCTGAGGCAAGAGAATCGCCTAAGCCCCAGAGTTGGAGGTTTCTGTGAGCTGTGATGCCACAGCAGTCTACTGAGGGTGATAAAGTGAGACTCTGTCTCAAAAACAAAACAAAACAAACAAACAAACAAACAAAAAAAACAGACTGTAAAGAGCTTCATATAGAGACAAATGCTTACCAAATTTAAAATAGGATTGAAAAATCCTTTAGCGTATTTTTAAAATATACAGCTAATTTGCTACAGAGCAAAATTTGCCTTTCCTTTGAAGCCTTTGCTTTAACATGAATATCAAAAAAATGAAGAAGTACCTATAAGATTTTTGTATAGTTCTTGGAATTTGCCTATTTGCTCATTTACTCATTTAAAGAAATATTATTTTACATTTATTTTATAGCTGATACAGGCTTAGGTGAAGAAGAGGCTAATAAAGTGGACACCATGCCTATTTTCACAGAGTTTAAAGGATGGTAGAGAAGAAGTTTTTTGGTGAAATAATTACATGCATAATATTGAAACAAAAGATGTGTGTGTGTGTGTGTGTATCACCTGGTCTAGTGTTGCGTGTGACAGAGGCCTTTTTAGTGGAAGTTCGAAGGAAAAAAAATTTGATGTAAGAATTTTAATTCAAGCCAATTTGTCATTCAATTCTGAAGCCAACCAAGAGTTATTTTCTGTTATTGAAAGTTTTGTAAAATATACCACTCATCTACGCTCTTAAAACACATTATTAGATGACATATCTCAACACAATCTCTTTCTCATTCTCCTCTTTCATGATAATCGACTCCTTTTCCATTTTGTGCGGAAGTCCACAAAGTCAATGAAAAATGCTTACACAAGTTTTGTTTATTTTGTTTATTTATAAGGTTTGTGTTATGTTATTGTATTTTTAGTTTTAGTGTATGTTATCGATGATGACCTTAATTATATATATACGTATAATATACATTTAAAATAATATGTCAGGCTTGAGGCATACCTAAAAATAAAATAAAAACAATGATCTCAGATCTCCTCAATAAAGCATTATTTACTTGGTCTATCTCATATTTAATATCACATGTGTAAACTTTTGCTATTAAATGATATTTTCAATGAAGAAGCTTGTGCATGCACAGATCAAGGGTCTCTTATACAACATACTTAAGAACAGATGCATTTTGGATTTTGGATTTCTTTTTTTGTTTTGGAATTAATGTATGTATCTAATGAGATATCTTGAGGATGGAACCCAAGTCTAAACACAAAATTAATTTACGTTTCATATGCACCTTACACACATAACCTGAAGGTAGTCTTATATAGTATCTTTAATAATTTTGTATGTGAAACAAAGTTTGTATACACTTAACCATCAGAAAGCAGAGGTATCACTCCCTCAGCCACCCATGTGGACAATCTGTGTTTGATTGGCGTCCCCATCATTCCTGATTTGAAATTTACATGCTGCTGATAGGAAAACGCTTTTTTACATTTATTCACAAATAAGTACTTGGTAAAAATATGGCATACCATTAATATAGTGAAAAAATAGTGAGTTCAGAGTAACAAACCAGCACAGTAGCTTTGCCAGAATAGCTGCATCAGTTGTTGAACAACAACAACAAAAAACGATAGGGTTTTGGTCTCTGTGTTAATGCTCAAACAGCTTAGGATTTTAAAAAAGCATTTTAAAATTTAGATTTTCAGATGCAAATTGCTCAACTTGTACATCATTTTTCACCTATGTAAGCATATCTGAGAAATATGTCATATGTTGTCGTATTGCTGTGTGAAAGATTTCTGTAACTCTTGATCGTTATTGCCAAATTTTTGTTCATAAGAATTGCACCTATATATCGGCAAAACGTGAGATCTGTTTTCCTATAGCCTCACTGAGGAAGTGTTTTCTCAAAATTTTCAGTTTTTTCCCATGTAGCTTAGCAAACGACATCTCAATGTAGGTTTAATTCTTTTTCTTCCATTATGAGTGAGCACCTGTGTATATGCTTCAGAGCAGTGGTTCTCAACCTGTGGGTAACGACCCACAGGAACTGTATTAAAGGCTCGGGGCATTAGGAAGGTTGAGAACCACTGCTTTAGAGCTATTTGCATTTCTCTTTTATAACCTTTATCATGTTTTTCATTTTTAGCATTTATTTTTAGAAATGTATATATTTTAGCAAGTGTATGCCTTTGTCTATAGTAGAATTACAATTTTTTTCCCTGGGTTGCCTATGGTATTTCTTGACATGCAGAATTTATTTATTTTTTTAATTTGTACATGTATGTGGTGAAAGCTAACAGCCTTTTCTGGGATGTTCCTAGATTTTGAGTCATAGTTAGAACATTCTTTCCCACTCTATGTGTATGTATGGATGTTCCTTAGTTTCTCACAATACTTCAATAGTTTTTATAATTAAATCTCTGCTTAAAATTATTACTTGAGAATTGTGTCAGAAAAGAATCCAACTCTAATTTTATTGCATATTGTGGGGAAAGCAAAAATTAGAATGCAAGCCCTGCCAAGGGACGTGGCTCTTGTGGACACCTACAGTTTTAAAGAAGGGTCCCAAAGGGACGCAACCTCAGTAAAAGTACACTGGATACAGAAAGACCATCAGAGAGACTGAAGACAGCTGTGGAGCATTTCATTTTTTGAAAGGAGATGAAAGTAATCTCATGTCGATGGTGTCCCAGTAGAAACAAAAGATAAATCATCTCTGAAGGAAGATGACATTTTCTTAGTGCCTAATAAAATTATTTAGACAGTCCATTTTGCATATATAATGTCTGGAACTTAATCAAAGGTCTCCAAGACATCCAGACATAACTGAAAAAGATTGAACAAAACCCAGTAGAAATGAACAACAGAAAAAACTCAACAGTGCTCTGGATATGGGAGTCATCAAAGACCCTGAAATAACAAGTTTATTGTGTTAAACGAGATAAAATACAAATTTGAAAACCTCACACAGAGCTAGAAACTATAAAAAATTGAAATTTTAGGACAAAAATATAATCAAATTTAGGAATGTAAGTGGCATTTTTTCAGCACAGTAGATACAGATGAAAAAGCATTCATGAACTAATATGCAGGTTTGAGGAAAATATCCAGAATGAGTGTAAACTCTTTAATACTGAAAATAAGACAGCATAAGATATGTAAGTGAGCCATTCTAATATAAGTAGGGTTATGGAGAGAGAGAAGAGAGCAAATACAATATTAAGAAAAATATATCAGAAAAGTAAAAGTGGTATACTACAACCCGCAGCTACTAAGGACAGAAAAGTAAACAGGGTGCTGCCACTGTTTGGGGGGCTTCCGCCTACGGGGTGGATGCAGTGCCCATTGATCCACAACAGAGCTGTGGGAGACCGCCTGCTGCCTAAGCCTTGACCCCAGCCCTGGCCCTGAGCAGGTGCTGCCGTGGCTGACTCATGACACTAATCCCAGACATGCTGCTCTTTCAGGGAGGGAAGTTGGTGTCAAGACAGTGCAAGCATGTGTCTCCACCCAAATAAAGTCTCCCTCCTGGAACGACTCCCCTCTGCCAGGGGGAGTAGTCCTGAGGTCTAGTTGACACCACTGGAAGAATTGATCCTGAAGACACCATTAGTAGACATCATGGGCTGCTTCAAATGAGAAGCAGCCCATGAACCCGTACCTTGCAAGGAAAGAAGAGTAATAGGAAGCAGCTAGGTGAGACTATCCAGGCAGTGGTCATGAGTTTCCAGGCTGTGAGCATTTTCTCCAAACAGGTCCCAGTGTACTGGTGGCTTAAGGCTTGGGGAAGGCAGCAGGATTTAGGACTTAGAGAACAGAACCAGGACCAAGCAGGGGGTGGGTTGGTCTGTACACTCAAGACTAGATGCCACATCAAATGGGTGGAGGTCACTTCTGACAGCCAAGTACCACGGAGTTTTCCCTGCACCTGCAAGGAGCCACCAAAGCTGTAACACAGAGCCTTCCAGGTTGGAGTCCATGTGCTCAGATCCCGTTGTGCTGTTAAAGAGGGATGCTTGGTTTCCTGTAACTGTTAAAGCTCACTGGAGCCTCCCCTTGGTCTGTTCCCTCTCCAACCAGTGTGGGGGGCAACATGAAGGTTCAGCCATAAAGCTCAGTCCTGTGCTGACTTGGCACCGGCACCTGCAAGCCCAGGATGGCTTTAGCTGCTGCCCATCCTCACCACACCTGTTATCTGGTGCAATGACTCCATGGCAGCAGAGAGATCCTTCTTGCAACTCAACCATAGCACCTGCAGGGTGAGAACGGCACCCCAGCACTCCATCTGCTCATCTTCTCCACTCATGCTTTGATATCATCGAATGTATCCACTTTTTATTTTCCACATTGAGAGTCCCACACTGCTTCTCTGTGGTTTCACAATGGCCCTTCTGAGAACAGTTGTCCATAGGTAGGCATCCAACAAAGACTTGAACAGAGGCAATCACAGGGGAACAGATCAAATCAGAACTGGTGAATTACAGACTGCTAGGGCACACGCCTTATTCCCTTCTGTGTCAATGTTACAGAGTGTCCACTTAGGGACCTTCTCTTTTTCTAATTGAGCAGGAGAGTTCCTGCAAACTGGGCCAGATGTCCTACAAACCTATTAATCCTGAGAAGAGAGAAGAGGTTTCAGATGAGAAGAAACCGGCAACAGAACTTTGACAACATAAACAATCAAAAGAGATCAATGTCCCCCAAGGATCACAGTAGAGCCACACTAGTGAATCCAAACTACAAGGAAATGGTCAAAACAACAGAAATGGAATTCAGAATATGGTTGGCAAATGCCATGAATGGAATTAAAGAGAAAGTAGACATTTAAGAAAAAGACACTAAAGCAATTTCAGGAAATAAATGAAAAATTCACTAAAGAGCTAGACAACATAAGGATGGATATAATTGAACTCAAACAAATGAAAGAGTCATGTAGGAAATTTCTTTTCTTTTAATTTCAAATTAATGTGAGGGCACAAACAATTAGGTTACAATGTTTGCATTTGTTAGGAGGAGTCCCTGTGATATTGTCCACACCCAGGAGGTGTGCCACATACCCTTACATTGCGTTCACTAAGAGTGAGCACACCCATCCCCCGCCTTCCTCCCGCTCCTCCGGTCTCCTTCCTCATCCTCCATTTTAATTTGAACTGAGTTGTTCTCTATGTGGGAGTCTACTATCATCTACTGGCTTCACATTACTTTGAGTATATTGGACACTTGCTTTTTCATTCTTGTGATACTTTATAAGAATGTGTTTTAACTGTATCAAAGTTAATACAAAAGATGTAAAGTCTCCCTCTTTTTATGGATGAATAGTATTCTATGGTGTACATATACCACAGTTTATTAATCCATTCATGGGCTTATGGGCATTTACGTTGTTACCATATCTTGGCAAACTGAGCTGTGCTAAACAGTCCAGTGCAAATGTCTTTATGATAAAATGATTGCTTTTCTTCTGGGTAATGGGATTGTGAGATCAAATGGAAGGTCTGTTTTGAGTTCTTTGAGGATTCCGTATACTTTTCCCCAAAGAGGCTATATTAGTTTGCAGTATCACCAACAGTGTAAAAGTGTTCTCCTCTCTCCGCCTAGGCACCAGCACCTGCAGCTTTGAGACTCTGTGATGTGTGCTATTCTCATGGGGGCTAGGTGATATTTCAGGGTGATTTTGATTCACAATGAAGGAGAAAATTATTCAAGCAGGAAGATGTAAGCAACAACTGATGTACCAGGGAAAATCCCATCAGGCTAACAGAAGATTTCTCTGTAGAAATCATACAAGCCAGAAAGAAGTTTGGCCCCATCTTCAGTCTTCTTAAACAGAATTTTGTATCCTTCAAAGCTAAGTTTTGATATTGATGGATAAATCAACTCTTTTTCAAACAAGGAAACATGATGAAATATTTTATGACCCCACCTGCCCTACATCTGTTGAAACACTGAAAAAAACTATAGTTTACACATTTACAACATTTATAAAAGAATAGTACAAGAAGAGAAACAAAGCAATAAGCTACTCAACATAGTAAACAGAATAGCATCCCACATATCAACACTATCTCTTAACATTAATGGTTTGAATTCCCCAATCAGGAAACCACAGGTTGGTTGAAAGGATCAGAAAATAAAGGCAAAGTATGTGCTGTATCCAGTGAACGCGTTTAATCCACAAGGACTCCTGCATACTCAAGGTGAAGAGATGGAAAAATATTCCATGTGAATGGAAAACAAAAGAATGCAGTTGTAGCTATTTTCATAGCAGATGAAATTGAATTTAAATATGCAATAATAAAGACAGACAAAGATGGTCATTATATAATGGTAAAGGGAGCAATTCAACAAGAAGACCTAACAATCCTAAATTATTATGTACCTAACACAGGAGCACCCAGATTCCACAGGACAACATTCATTTCCTTAATATTTGTCCTCTGTACTTCAAAATTCTATAAGGAATGACAGCATTTTTGCTTGATTAGTCTAGGAGCTGCCAGCTAATTACTACTATTACAGACCCCATATGACAAATTTCCAGCTTGTTAGCTGCCAGACTGCTCTCAGGCTAGCTTATTCCATCCTTTAGTTTGTTCCTTTATTTAGAGGAGGTACGCAAACATTAACTTACCTGTCACATTTCATGTCACAAGTGTCCAAGTCTTATTATATCAAATCTTTGTAGTATTTCCTTTTGTGTATGCAAATGAGAACATTTTTGGGCAACTGTAAATGCATGTTTTTTATTTTTAGAATTGAAACTCCGCTTGTTTATTTAATTGGTTTGGCAAGGAAAAATCTGTTAGGAAGAAAACAGAACAACTACTCTGTGGTCTCTTTCTCATTTATCATGTGTTTCCAAACGTAATCCTTTGTGTAGTTAGGACAGTCACCGAGGCTAGAAATTTGCAGATTGTAGTGAACTGTAAGTAGCAGTCTGACTCTTCTTTAGAGTCAGAATAAAGAGAATAATCTGATAAATATGAGTTAACCCATTTTAAAGTTGATTCTGGTTTTTTTTTTAACATTGCAATTGAATAAAGAAAACATAAGAAGGTAATATTTTACTCCCAGGAACCTAATTTCCAAGAACCTCTAGGATCAAACTGGGAAAGACAGCAATGATAAAAATGGGGGTCAAAAATTACTTGCTTATTAGGGTGCTGGCCCATATGCCAGAGCTGGTGGGTTCAAGCCCAGCCCCAAACAAAAACTGCAACAAAAAAAAACCCCAAAATTACTTGCTTAATATGGTGAATTGGCTTGCTATTTCTAAACCTGGTAGGTGTTTAGATCACTTTTTCTCCTTTGTACTTTCCTAGATCCCTGTAATGCTGGTGATGTAATTTTCTCTGGTCTTTTTACCCCTCCCACTACCCATTTCCAGGTTTTCTGGTGGTCTCCTTATTCTCTGATTATCAGGCATGGTGTGGTGCTCAGGAAACACTTGTGCTCAGCTTCTTGAGTTCAAACTGGTTCAACCGCTTACTAGTTGCGTGACCTTGAACAAATTATTTCATATCCCTTCCTTCATTTTCCTCCTATGAAAGTGGGGTGATAATAACTAGAACTAACTTCATACAGCTACTAAAAGGAAACTCTATCTATCTATCTATCACCTGTCATCTTCTGTCTGCCTGTGATCTCATCCGATCATCAATCTGTCAATTCGTTCATCTACCCACTCATTCACGCATCCATCTGTCCATCTATCCATCCTATGGTACCATGATGTAAGTATTCATTGCCATTATCTTTACTTTCCCCGCAGAGCAGTGATTTTCAGCTGATGTGCTGTGAAAATTTTAAAGAATCATTAATTAAATTATTTTTAAAAGAAGTTCAAAGCACAGTAAGTGTATTTTTTTTTACTCTTTTATTTTTGATCAACATAATTTAAGTGTACCACGGAAGTTTAGCTGTAGGTTTCAACATGTTGTGAGATAAAAAAGGTTGGCAAACACTGCTGTTTTGAGAATCTACAGTGGCTTCAGTCAAGTTTTCTTTCACATGTACCACAAGTGATACACTGGAAACATTCGTACCTTCCTTACCATAAGCAAGCACTGGACCTAAGTGATGCCTAACGTGGAAGCAACCTCTCCTCTGCTCATTCCGCACCACTGCCACAGCTGTCTGTTGTCTCTGACCTTTGATATCCTAGGCAACCATGCCTCCGCTAACCTCTGGAGACACATGTTTGCTGAGTAGTTCAGGTGAAGTTCTTTTAATTAAACTTAAGGTTAGAAACAGGCCCTACATGGTACTAGAAACCAGTGGAATGGAATATACCATAGACTACAACTATTAGGAAAAAAGAAGAGAAATTTGTCACTATTTACAGAAGACATGATAACATGGGTCACTACAAAAGTTTTGAGACATACTGTGTCATGGTGCATTATTTCACTTCCAAGAACACCGTTGACAGCATCCTTTGTGATTCACCACGCAAGATTCAACTTGACCAGCTTATCAGTGTGGCTGGAAAGGTTTATTTCTTTCTGTACTCATGGATTTTATGTTTCTTATTTTTTTGTGAATCTCAAAACCTTCATAATTACCCATGTGTTTCCATAAAAATCCAAAGCAAACAAACTATTAGAATTGAGAAATACATTTAATATTTTTTGTCGCCTTATTCCACTGGCTAGATTACCCAGTAAAATGGCAACTAGATATGGTGATAGCGAATATCCATGCAACCCATCTCGACCTGTTTTTTAAATAAAGTTTAAAATTATGGGTTTACTTATTTTAACAGATGAAGACCTATTGATATTTGGAAGTTACATTTTTAAAAGAATTTTTTCAGTCCCTCTAAATTTTCAAACTTACAAAAAGTTGTTCTTATGATTTTTTAATGGTGTGAAATTTGTAATGTTGTCGGTTTCCATCCAGGTGTTCCCTCCTTTTATTTCTTGAGTAGTCCGACCAGAGGTTCATCATATTCTTAGTCATTTAAAGAGCATGAATGGAATGTGCTTGATTTTCTCTATAGTGGGTTTCTTTTCCATTTCATTGATTTTTGTTTCTACTTTTATTATTTTTCTTCTATTCTAGATATTTTAGTGTGCTGTTCTTTTTTCTTCATTCCTTTAAAAATTTTTATTTTACTTTCAATTAACAAATAGTAACTGTATATATTTATAATTCTAAGGTGATGTTTTGGTACATGTATATATTATGGAATGATCAAATCAGGCTAATTAACAAAACTATCACCTCACATACTTGTCTTTTCCTTGTGGTAAGCATATTTAAAATCCACTCTTTATCAATTTTGGGATATGTAATATGTTTTTATTAACTTTAACCACTATTCAGTACAATAGATTGTGAGAATTTATTCAACTATTCCACATAGAGGTAAGATCATGCAGTATTTGTTTTTCTCTGTAGGGCTTAATTCACATAATACAATGTGCTCTAGATTCATTTGTGTTGTGACAAATGAAAGAAATTTCCTTCTTTTTTAAGACCAAATACATCACACGTGTGGTACATGTGAAAGAAAACTAAACTGAAGCCTCTGTAGATACTCTATACTGTGATCTCACGGGACACACTTCAACCTCCAGTTAAACTTCCATAGCACACAGAAGAGAATGCGTGTGTGTGGGTAAATGTGTGTGTATAGAGAGAAGAGAGAGACAGAGCCAAAAAAAGCTATTCATATTTTATTTATTTTTTATTTTTATAAGTCTTTATTTTTTTTTTTTAATTGTTGGGGATTCATTGAGGGTACAATAAGCCAGGTTACACTGATTGCAATTGTTAGGTAAAGTCCCTCTTGCAATCATGTCTTGCCCCTATAAAGTGTGACACACACCAAGGCCCCACCCCCCTCCCTCCGTCCCTCTTTCTGCTTCCCCCCTCGTAACCTTAATTGTCATTAATTGTCCTCATATCAAAATTGAGTACATAGGATTCATGCTTCTCCATTCTTGTGATGCTTTACTAAGAATAATGTCTTCCACTTCCATCCAGATTAATACGAAGGATGTAAAGTCTCCATTTTTTTTAATGGCTGAATAGTATTCCATGGTATACATATACCACAGCTTGTTAATCCATTCCTGGGTTGGTAGGCATTTAGGCTGTTTCCACATTTTGGCGATTGTAAATTGAGCTGCAATAAACAGTCTAGTACAAGTGTCCTTATGATAAAAGGATTTCTTTCCTTCTGGGTAGATGCCCAGTAATGGGATTGCAGGATCAAATGGGAGGTCTAGCTTGAGTGCTTTGAGGTTTCTCCATACTTCCTTCCAGAAAGGTTGTACTAGTTTGCAGTCCCACCAGCAGTGTAAAAGTGTTCCCTTCTCTCCACATCCACGCCAGCATCTGCAGTTTTGAGATTTTGTGATGTGGGCCATTCTCACTGGGGTTAGATGATATCTCAGGGTTGTTTTGATTTGCATTTCTCTAATATATAGAGATGATGAACATTTTTTCATGTGTTTGTTAGCCATTCGTCTGTCGTCTTTAGAGAAAGTTCTACTCATGTCTCTTGCCCATTGATATATGGGATTGTTGGCTTTTTTCATGTGGATTAATTTGGATTCTCTATAGATCCTAGTTATCAAGCTTTTGTCTGATCGAAAATATGCAAATATCCTTTCCCATTGTGTAGGTTGTCTCTTTGCTTTGGTTATTGTCTCTTTAGCTGTACAGAAGCTTTTCAGTTTAATGAAGTCCCATTTGTTTATTTTTGTTGTTGTTGCAATTGCCATGGCAGTCTTCTTCATGAAGTCTTTCCCCAGGCCAATATCTTCCAGTGTTTTTCCTATGCTTTCTTTGAAGATTTTTATTGTTTCATGCCTTAAATTTAAGTCCTTTATCCATCTTGAATCAATTTTTGTGAGTGGGGAAAGGTGTGGGTCCAGTTTCAATCTTTTACATGTAGACATCCAGTTCTCCCAACACCATTTATTGAATAGGGAGTCTTTCCCCCAAGGTATGTTCTTGTTTGGTTTATCGAAGATTAGGTGATTGTAAGATGTTAGTTTCATTTCTTGGTGTTCAATTTGATTCCAAGTGTCTATGTCTCTGTTTTTGTGACAGTACCATGCTGTCTTGACCACTATGGCTTTGTAGTACAGACTAAAATCTGGTATGCTGATGCCCCCCAGCTTTATTTTTATTACTAAGAACTGCCTTAGTTATATGGGGGTTTTTCCGATTCCATACAAAATGCAGAATCATTTTTTCCAAATCTTGGAAGTACGATGTTGGTATTTTGATAGGAATGGCATTGAATAGGTAGATTGCTTTGGGAAGTATAGACATTTTAACAATGTTGATTCTTCCTGTCCATGAGCATGGTATGTTCTTCCATTTGTTAATATCCTCTGTTATTTCCTTTCTGAGAATTTCATAGTTTTCTTTATAGAGGTCCTTCACCTCCTTTGTTAGGTATACTCCTAGGTATTTCATTTTCTTTGAAACTATGGTGAAGGGAGTTGTGTCCTTAATTAGCTTCTCATCTTGACTGTTATTGGTGTATACAAAGGCTACTGACTTCTGGACATTGGTTTTTTTATCCTGAAACATTACTGTATTTTTTGATGACTTCTAGGAGTCTTGTGGTTGAGTCTTTGGGGTTCTCTAAGTATAAGATCATGTCGTCAGCAAAGAGGGAGAGTTTGACCTCCTCTGCTCCCTTTTGGATTCCCTTTATTTCCTTGTCTTGCCTAATTGTATTGGCTAGAACTTTCAGCACTACATTGAATAGTAAAGGTGACAGAGGACAACCTTGTCGGGTTCCAGTTCTAAGAGGAAAAGCTTTCAGTTTTATTCCATTCAGTAAAATATTAGCTGTGGGTTTGTCATAGATAGCTTCAATCAGTTTTAGAAATGTGCCACCTATGCCTATACTTTTCAGTGTTCTAATTAGAAAAGGATGCTGGATTTTATCAAATGCTTTTTCTGCATCTATTGAGAGGATCATGTGATCTTTATTTTTGCCTCTGTTAATATGGTGGATAACGTTTATGGACTTGCGTATGTTAAACCAGCCTTGCATCCCTGGGATGAAGCCTACTTGATCATGATGAATGACTTTTTTGATGATAAGCTGTAATCTATTGGCTAGGATTTTGTTGAGAATTTTTGCATCTACATTCATGAGTGAGATTGGTCTGAAATTCTCCTTTTTGTTTGGGTCTTTTCCTGGTTTTGGTATCAGGTTCACAGAATGTGTTGGGGAAGATTCCTTCTTCCTCAATTTTTTGGAATAATTTCTGCAGTACAGGAATAAGCTCTTCCTTGAAGGTTTGATACAATTCTGGAGTGAAGCCATCTGGACCAGGGCATTTTTTGGTTGGAAGATTTTTTTATTGTTTCTTTGATCTCAGTGCTTGAAATTGGTCTGTTCAGGAGCTCTATTTCTTCCTGGCTAAGTCTAGGGACAGGTTGTGATTCCAAATATTGATCCATTTCCTTCACATTGTCAAATTTCTGGGCATAGAGTTTCTGGTAGTATTCAGAGATGATCTCTTGTATCTCTGTGGGATCAGTTGTTATTTCCCCTTTATCATTTCTGATTGAGGTTACTAGAGATTTTACTTTTCTGTTCCTCGTTAGTCTGGTCAATGGTTTATCTATTTTATTTATTTTTTCACAAAACCAACTCCTTGTTTCATTAATTTTCTGAATGATTCTTTTGTTTTCAATTTCATTGATCTCTGCTTTGATTTTGGATATTTCTTTTCTTCTACTGAGTTTAGGCTTAGATTGTTCTTCTTTTTCCAATTCCATAAGATCACTTGTGAGATTGTTGATGTGCTCTCTTTCTGTTTTCCGAATGTAGGCATCTAAAGTTATGAATTTTCCTCTCAAAACTGCTTTTGCACTTTCCCACAGGTTTTGGTAGCTTGTGTCTTCATTGTTGTTATGCTCAAGGAATTTAATGATTTCCTGTTTTATTTCTTCCTGCACCCATCTGTTATTCAACAGAAGATTGTTTAATTTCCATGCCTTTGGGTGGGGTCGAGCATTTTTGTTAGAGTTGAGTTCCACCTTTAGTGCCTTATGGTCTGAGAAGATACAAGGTAAAATTTCAATTCTTTTGATTCTGTTGACATTTGTTTTGTGTCCCAGGATATGATCAATTTTGGAGAATGTTCCATGGGGTGATGAGAAGAATGTATATTCTTTATCTTTGGGGTGGAGTGTTCTATATGCATCTATCAAGCACAGTTGTTCTAGGGTCTCATTTAAATCTCTTATATCTTTGTTTAATTTCTGTTTAGAAGATCTGTCCAGCTCTGTAGGAGGAGTGTTAAAGTCCACTGTTATGATGGTATTATCAGATATCATATTGCTCAGACTGAGTAAAGTTTGTTTCAAGAATCTGGGAGCGTTTAAATTTTGTGCATAAATATTTAGAATTGAAATGTCTTCTTGTTGTATTTTTCCCTTGACCAAGATAAAGTGACCATCTTTGTCTTTTTTGACTTTAGTTGCTTTAAATCCACATGTATCTGAAAATAAGTTTGCAACTCCTCTTTTCTTCTGAATTCCGTTTGCCTGAAAAATTGTCTTCCAACCCTTAACTTGGAGCTTTAATTTGTCTTTTGAAGCCAGATGTGTTTCTTGCAGACAGCAAATGGATGGCTTGTGTTTTTTAATCCAGTCAGCCAATCTATGTCTCTTCAGTGGGGAATTCAAGCCATTAACATTTATGGAGATAATTGATAAGTGTGGTAGTATTCTATTCATCTTATTTGGTGAGAGTCCATTGCTTAGTTTTATCTTTTGCATCAGTGTGGAGGTTAAGTTCTGTCCTTTAATTTCTGAGTTCTTACTTTGCTGCTGATCCATTGTGGTGGTCAGTGTGCAGAACAGGTTGAAGTATTTCCTGTAGAGCTGGTCTTGTTGTGACGAGTTTCCTCAATGTTTGTATATCCATAAATGATTTGATTTCTCCGTCAATTTTTAAGCTTAGCTTAGAGCGGTACAGAATTCTGGGCTGGAAATTGTTCTGTTTAAGTAGATTAAAGGTAGATGACCATTGTTTTCTTGCTTGGAAAGTTTCATTAGAGAAGTCTGCGGTCACTCTGATGGATTTGCCCCTGTAGGTCAACTGGTGCTTACTCCTGGCAGCTTGCAGAATCTTTTCTTTTGTTTTGACTTTGGACAGGTTCATCGCAATGTGTCTTGGAGAAGCTCGGTTAGAGTTGACGCGACCTGGGGTCCGATAGCCCTCTGAAAGCAGTGTGTCAGAATCTTTGGTGATATTTGGGAAATTTTCTTTTATAATATTCTCTAGTATGGCTTCCATTCCTCTGGGCATTCTTCTTCCCCTTCTGGGATTCCTATAACTCGTATGTTGGAACGCTTCATAAAGTCCCATAATTCTGACAGTGAACGTTCTGCTTTCTCTCTCTTCTTTTTTGCCTCTGTTACTATCTGAGTTATCTCAAGAACTTTGTCTTCTACCTCTGAAATTCTTTCTTCTGCATGGTCTAACCTGTTGCTGATACTTTCCATTGCATCTTTAAGTTCCCTAATTGACTGTTTCAGTTCCTTCGGCTCTGCTATATCCTTTTTATATTCTTCATATCGTTCATCTCTTATTTGATTCTGTTTTTGGATTTCCTTTTTGTTATTTTCCACTTTATTAGCAGTTTTCTGCATTGTTTCCATCATTTCTTTCATTGTTTTCAACATGTGTATTCTAAATTCCCCTTCTGGCATTCCTAACATTTCTTTATAGGTGGAATCATCTGCAGTAGCTACCTCATGGTCCCTTGGCTGGGCTATTCACATTTTAATAAAGAAAAAAACTTTATTAAAATTGTATCATTCAGGTCTTGTTTGACTTCTGCAATTACAAGAGGTGCTCTGTTGTCTCTGACCTTTTGATATCCCAGGAAACCATGCCTCTGCTAACTTCTGGAGACACATGTTTGTTGAGTAGTCCAGGTGAAGTTCTTCTAATTAAACTTAAGGTTAGAAACAGGCCCTACATGGCACTAGAAACCAGTGCCAGAATACAAAGGTGACTTTAATTCATCTTTTGTTATCAGTATCTATTAAATATTACCATATATTTACATGACTATAGTAATACATATGTGTGTGTTTAATATATTCTTCAATTCTTGATAGAAGCTAGTAGAGCATTGTTTTTTTCCTAATAATTTCATGTCAGGCTATATATTAATAATTACTTCTAATTACTATTTTATGTGTTTTGAAATTCCATGTTAAAAATATATTTCCATTGTAATTTATTTTCTGAATCTATGTGTTCAGAAGTGTGCTACTAAGTATACAAATTTGGGAAATTTTTATGTACATTTTTAATAATTTACAAATAACTCCACTAGTGTAAGAGAATATATTCTGTACCTTATGTGTCAATTCCAACATTAATTGTTTTGTGGCCCATAATATGCCCTATTATATAAAATGCTTCTGAGTAGGTGAAAATAATATTTTTGTTCTTCTATATTTTTTATAGAACATTGACCCCAAACTATTATAAATATATACAGTCACTATTGGTATATGTCATTTATATCTTTTGTTAGTTGTGCTTTTCAAATCTAGCTTTTTTTCCTATTGTTTTTTTTCTTTTATTTTCCATTAGTTACTAAGGGATTTATATTAAGACTTTTTAGTATATCCAAGATTTGTCTATTTGTGGTTTTAATTTTGTTGTATTTATCTATGTTGTTGCCATACTATTAAGCCCATATAAATTTGGGATTACTCTATCTTTCCATTACATTAATCATTTTATCCTTGGGATGGTTAGTTTTATGTGTCAATTGGACTGGGCCCTAGAATGCCTCATTATGTGGTGTATTGTTAATCTGGGTGTGTCTCTCGGGGTGTTTTTTTTTAACATTTTTTTTATTAAGTCATATACACAGAGATCATGAATACATTTATGCATATGTGGGGTACAATGTGTTGATTTATTTTATATAATTTGACATGCTTACATCAAACTAATCAACATAGTTTTTGCCTCATTTACTTGATTATTGTGTTAAGACATTTATGTTCTACACTTGATAGATTTGACTTATACCCTTGCAATATGCTCCATAAGTGTGTCCCGCCATTTACCCTCCCTTTATCAAATCTCCCCCCCAACCCTTTCCCACTCCATTTCTCTCCTTCATCCTGGGTTATAGTTGTGTTCTACCTTTCATAAGAAAGCGTGAGTAAATATAAGTTGGTTTCATAGAAGTACTGAGTACACTGGATACTTTTTCCTCCATTCTTGAGATACTTTACTCAGGAGAATATGTTCAAGGTGTTTTTGAATGAGATCAACATTTGAATCAGGAGACTGAGTCAAGCAGATTGCCCTCTTGGATGAGTGGCCCTTATCCAGTCAGCTGAAATCCCAAATAGAACAGAAAGGATGACCCTCTTGAAAGTGATAAGGAATGTCCCCTCCCCAACTGACTTTGAGGTGAAGCATTACTTTTTTTCCTGCTACTTGGAGTCTTACTAAAACAGTCACTTCCTGGGTTTGGAGCCTGCTGACCTGCAGGCTGGAACCACAACCTTGGCTCTCATGAGTTGCTAGCTTGTAGATCTTGGGGCTTTCTAGCCTCCATAATCAAGACAGCCAATTCCTTATAATAATTTTCTTTCTAAATAGACATACACATATAGATATTTATAAATAAAAATATTAAGTAGGTATTAAGTAGAACTTATATATCCTATAAGTTCTATTTCTTTAGAGAATTCAAACACATTAATTATGAGATATTATTTTTATGTCTAGCTTTGCTCCTTTCTTTGAAGTAGATTTTTGATATTAGTATATTTTATATTAGCATATTTGATATTAGTATCAGCTTTTTAAAAATTCTGAGGGCCTTTGAATGCCTTAATTTTTATTCTTTTCCTTAAACTTTCTTTTGTCTTTACTATTTACTGTGTATTCCTTATAAACAGTGCATAGTTTACTTTTGTTTTTCTAGTCAATCTGACAATCTTTTTTTTGTTGTTGAGACAGTCTCACTATGTTGCCCTTGGTAGAGTGCTGTGGTGTCACAGGTCACAGCAACCTCCAACTCTTGGGCTTAAGCAATTTTTTTGCCTCAGCCTCCCAAGTAGTATGGGACTACAGGTGCCCTCCATAATGCCTGGCTACTTTTTGTTGCAGTTGTCATTGTTGTTTAGCTGGCCTGGGACAGGTTAGAACCCTCTATCCTTGTTGTATGTGGCTGGCACTGTAACCACTGTGTTATGGGTACTGAGCCAATCTGATAATCTTTTTAAAAAGTTTGCAGTAGTCAATTTAAATTTCATATAATCAATATGAGTTCTGATGTATGAGGAATTTTATTTATTACAGCACCATTTCCATCTATTTTTCTATTTGGTTTGGTTTATTTATTTTCTTCATTGTTTCTTTTGTAGTAATCATGCAGTTTTGAAGTATCCCTTTATTATTATACTAGCTCATTATACACATATACTTATTATTCTTTAAGTTATATATCTTGAAATTTCAACAGTCTACTTTTTATTAATATTTTTAGCATTTCCTGAACAATACGATGACCTTACCATTTTTAGTGAGATTAGTGCTATTGTTGTTATATACTTGAACTTTATTATATATACATACATACACATTTATGTAAACACATATACAAATAAACATGTATGCATTTATCTATATAGAAATCTATATGCACTTACATACACACATTTAGATACACACACACACATGCACTCACTTCAAAATCCACAAGATATTATTATTCAGAAGTCAATATACATTTAGATTTATCCTCATTTCTACACTTGTGAAATGTATCCATCATTTTATATTACTAAGCTTCTACTTCCTACAGAACTACTTTATTATATCTTTTATTAGAGTTTTCTTTGAAATGACTTTTCTCAGATGTTTATATGAATATTTCTTCATCTTCCCTTTACTTTTAAGAATATTTTCACTGGCTATAGGAGTTTAGATTGGCATTTTTATTTTTTCAGTTCTCTAAAGCTGACATTTCATCATCTTCTGACTTACATTATGTTGGCTCAGGTGAGCTCTTAGTCTTCCTGTCTGTCATTCATGCGAGGGTAACTCCCTTTTTGCCCCTCTACTTTCTTTTAATCTTTTTCGTCTTTCTTTTTTATGATACCTTTTCCAGGTTTGAAGTTGATGTCTGGCTTTATCTGTCTTTTAGAATTCTTTGCCAAATATAGCTTCAAATATTTTCATTTTATTCTTTCTTGAATGTCGATTTTATGTATGTTAGATATTTTTCAGTTATGACACTCATCCTTTATATATTTTTAATTCTTTTTACAACTTTGTATTTCAATCTGTTTATTTTTCTACTGATCAGTTTCCTAGTTAACAAACTTCTTTTTGGCATTGTCTTATTATTTGCTAAACATATCTAGTAAATTCATAATTTGATATATTTTATTTTTTATGTTATAGAATTTCTGATTTATTATTGTCAATAGACTTCAGTTTCCTAGTAAAATTCTTCATCTTCATATCTATATTCTTAACACACTAATTGCAATTAATGTTACTATCTGATGGCAATTCGTAGACTGACTACCTATGGATCTATTTCTGTCACTTGGCTTTTGATTTTGGTGTGTTGTCAGTTGTTGCATGACACCATTTAGTAGAAACAGTTTTAGAGGATCTAGATGCTTTCTTCCTCCATAATGAATTTAATTTTCTTCTGATAGGCAGCAAGATCACCTTTGTCCATATAGGGATTGAAATAATTTCAGAATTTTTGAGTGTTCTTTTAATTACACTGACATACCACCCTTTAGGAATCTCACCTGAAAACCCTTCTCCTCAGAGAACTCACCAACATCTATAACCCCAGAATTGTGAGACTGACAAAATATCTTCACAGTTTTTAAATTTTTAACTTTTTCTTATTTTCTTGAATTTTCTCCTTATTCCTTTTCAGATTAGTTATCACAAAATATCTCAAGGGGGAAATCATGAGAGTATATGACACTCACTTCATTTTGTTTCCCATTAATTTATTTTGGTCTCTCAAATAATGACTTTGCTAGTCTTATTGCCAAACGGCTTTAAAATTAACTAGAGTTTTGAGGAAACTTATTACTTTTTTAATTCCAGAGATGTCACAGAATACATTATAGGCTAGTCTTTAGCTAAGTGCTCCTCAAGAATTTATTATTACTTAAATGGAAAAGACTGTTAAATTACTTAGCTACTTGAAAATTGTAGACAAAACAAATGCATAATGTCTTAAAGTTTTAAGTTTAACTTTGAAATTGTCTTATTCTATCAAAAATACTATTAACAATTAAAAAAATAAAACTGATTCCTAAGATAGCTTTTCCTAGAATAAATTTAATATTAGCTGATAATTATTAGGTGCCTGCTCTGTACCAGCTATTGCCCAGTATATAGTCCACAAAGTTCATCTGCTACCAAAGTATGGTGTGCAAGGTCTCACTATACAAAGTATGATATATGTAATTTATTATTGTTTTACAGAAGAGGAACAAAAGTTTAGAGAACTTATGACATTTGCTCAAGGACATACGATAAGTGACAGAGCTAAGTTTTAATTCTAGTCCCAGAGTCTGTTTCCTTTTTTCATGTGATTTTTGTGATAAAAAAGAAACCAATATTTAGTCATTTCTAATTTATTTCATATACATTCCAATTTCATGGGGCTTATAATCACAAGCGTGTGTTATGTTTAAGTCCAAATAGAAATGTTCAGAAGAAGTGAATATGTTATATCTTAGATTAGAAAATATGTTACTATGCGTAGATCTGGTGGAGGGTAAACAGGTGGCAAGGAAGTGGTTAGGAGGTATAGAGCAGTGACCGAATTGTAGCTAGGAAGAGTGACAGAAGTTTCTAGTGACCTGTAACTGACCTAGAGCTCGTTACCACCTAATTAAATCTGTTATGTAATCTTTTCTAGAACCCCAACCTGTCAAGCACCCCAAAGGCAGGAAACAACCACTAATACTGTCAGGAGAAAGGTGGAGCAAACTTGTCAGCTTATAAAAGGCAGCCTGTGCTCAGCCTCCCTGTTCTGCTCCATTGTGGAGACTGACCTGCTCCTCTCTCTCTGGAATGTATTTTCACCTTGTGTAACTTCCTTCTTTACTTTCAGTCCTTCTTTTCTGTGAGAAACTATATAGAATTGCTTTGTATCTGCGATCACTCCCTCATGGATTTAACTCAACACCAGTGCTCATTCTTGACATTGGGAGCCAGGGGACCAGGGAGCTCACAGAGGGATCTAGTACGATAAAATTTGAAAACAGATTTTGAAATCCTGCTTAGGCTTTTCCTTATTGGGTGTTTTTGGGCAAATCTCTTAAACTTTCAGAATGTCCATTTCTACATATTTAAAATGTGGATAATTTTTAGTACTTCATAGATTTTTTTCTGAGGATGAAATCATTTATATGCATATGAAATTTTATGGAACACACAATATATTAGTTTCTCAGTAGCTTTGATCTTTCATCTCGTGTCATAATTTTTATCATTGTACATTTAAAAAAAATCAGATGGCCAAATATGTATGTGGTGGGATCTACAAAGGTAAGAGCTTAGGTAAGATAAGAGCCCAGAGTTACTTTATCACACTTGTAAGAGAAACAATATTATAAAAGCCTATTCAGCTTCCTTTTTTAAGTTTAATGCCCTGCTCGGTTTAGAGTTTCAATTAATGCTTTTTTTTTAATGAAGAGAAAGCTGTGGTACAAATGTCACTTACTATAGTCAAAAGTTTGCAGTTTTGGCTTGACACCCATAGCTCAGTGGGTAGGATGCCTGCCATATACACTGAGGGTGGTGGGTTCGAGCCTGACCCGGGCCTGCTAAAGAACAATGACAACTGCAACCAAAAAATAGCCAGGCAAGGCATTGTGGTGGGCACCTGTAGTCCCAGCTACTTGGGGGCTGAGGCAAGAGAATCGTTTAAGCCCAAGAGTTTGAGGTTGCTGTGAGCTGTAAGCTGTGATGCCACAGCACTCTACTTTCCTCATCGTACAGTTTTATGTACAGTGTGCAGGAACAGGGGTAGAGAGATGAAAATGTCACCGAAATCACACCCTACCGATAAGTGCAGGGAATCTGCTAAGGTAAGAACTTAAGCTAGAGAAGAACTTACCTAAGAGTTGTGCAACTATAAATCTGGCTGTATGAAATGTTTTCTTACTTGTATAAAAGAAAGAAGTAATATGCATTTAAAACTTATTAAGTGCTTCTGAGAACATTCTGGGCTCAGTTCAGACACAGTCATCATTGCAACCTTGCCCAAGAACCCTGCATCGCTGCTTGTTCAACTGGCAGTGTTCTCGGTGTGCCCTTTCTTATAATTGTAGCCTCCAGACAGTAACCATCTTCCATTTCCTGTCTTTAAATATCATCCATTATCTTTAACAACTAAGTAAACATCTCAGTAGATAATAGTAGAAATGGCATGAACCTTGTAGTTGAAGTTGAATTTGTTATGAAACAATTGATTCAGTAAGATTTATGTTGAATAAATGTGTTTAATAAAATCTGTCAGTATAATTTGGTATTAATTGCCAAGTTTCTTCCAATATAATAATTTTAGGTATATAACTAACTTGATTATTAGCTAACATGGTATATTATATATTTTAGGGAACATTGGCAGTTCCCTGCTGAGAATAAAAATGAGGAGAAAGTAGAGAAAGTAGAGGAGGAATCATGGGGCTAGATCCTTATTATGGGAGAATTTTGGAGAATCCTAAGAGGAACTAATATAAAAAGATTTTTACTATTCTTTCAAAAAAGTAGATATGGTTAGCTAAGAAAATTATTTGCTCAAAAATAATTGTATTGAGTCTAGTAATCACACTCTTCAGAAAAATGAATTCAAGATGTTTCAGTCTTTTATCTGCTTATTAAAGTGTGTTTCCTAAAACTAATTAGTAGACAAAAATTGTTGGTTTTGAAATATTAAATGTAAAATAAAAAGTACAAGTGTTGCTTCTTTAAAAAATGTTCGTAACCATGCATTTTTTTTACTGAGACTGATCTTCTCTTCTATATTCTTCTTTTTTTAAAAACTTTCTTTTTATTTTGTCTTGTTTTGTTTTGCTGCAATGGGACCTCACTGTGTTGCTCAGACTGGTCTTGGACTCCAGTGCTCAAAGGATCCTCCTTCCTGTTCCTCCCTAGCAACCGGGAGGACAGGTGCATGCCACTGCACCCAGCCCTGTCTTCCACATTTTTAATGCAAAGTAGTCTGACACATAAAATAGCAGAAAATAAACTGAGGAGAATATTTATTTATCACCCTAGAAAGAGTAGTATGAAGCCAAAATAAGTCATAAAAAATATTCAGAAAATCCCTCAAATATTCAAAGTGCTATTGAGATGAATTATTTACAGATACATTTGAAATATGATTTTTTACTTGGAGATTGTCACCAGACAGTGACTAATTCCTACTCGAGATCCCAATTACTTAGGATACTTAACGTGGTAACTTTTCAGAGAATTAATTCAGGGACTAACAAATAACAAGTAGAAATTTTTTGCTCTTCTAAACTAATTTTAAAGTTAATGAAATTTGCCTCGAGTTTTGCAGATTATTGAATCCTGGGTAGCGACCTTAAGTATTAAGAGGAAAACTAATGTGATTGACAATTTAAAGAAAACACATTCTGTTTTTTTCTAATATGAGAACAAAAACTAAAATGCCTTTGGGATTATTTTCTGCATATTTTATTTTTATTTATTTATTTATTTATTTATTTTTTATTGTTGGGGATTCATTGAGGGTACAATAAGCCAGGTTACACTGATTGCAATTGTTAGGTAAATTCCCTCTTGCAATCTTGTCTTGCCCCCATAAAATGTGACACACACCAAGGCCCCACCCCCCTCGGGAGAACAAAATAATTTGAAAGGTTTCTGGGCACTGCCAGACAAAGCCACAGCTCTTCAGTAACATGCACTTTGGAGCAGGGTACAGGAAGGAAAGGTAAAAGGAAGTGTCGGGGAATAAAAATGGAAGGGAAAGATGAACAAATGAAAGCAGGGTGTGCATTAAGTTGGAAGCCTTTTTAATAGATTGTGCATGGTAATAAGTAGCTTCTATACCACTAAATACTATACGGTGATCTCATTTAATTCTTACATTTTATATCTAAGAAATAAAGTCTTAGAGGTGATTCAAATTCAACTTCAACTACAAGGTTCATGCCATTTCTACTATTATCTACTGAGATGTTTGCTTAGTTGTTAAAGATAATGGATGATATTTAAAGACAGGAAATGGAAGATGGTTACTGTCTGGAGGCTACGATTATAAGAAAGGGCACACCGAGAACACAGCCAGTTGAACAAGCAGCGATGCAGGGTTCTTGGGCAAGGTTGCAATGATGACTGTGTCTGAACTGAGCCCAGAATGTTCTCAGAAGCACTTCATAAGTGAAGTTGGGATGCAGATAGGTTTATAGATCATTTTAAACTCAAACATGGTTCACCATATTGGCCTCAGACTTAATATTCCAAGAAACAGAATATTGCGTCTCTCATACTTTGCTTTACATTGTGGAGAACAAAGTGATATTAAGTAATTTACATTGTGGAGAACAAAGTGATATTAAGTAATAGATATTAATCTAGCATTTTCTTACGTACACTTATAACAATAGAAACTATAGTCTTCTGAATATAATTTTGCATAGACAAAATCTGCAATAACACAGCTATTTAATTTATAGTCTCCCAAGCCATTTAACTAAAAGCATCTAGCAATTTTAGTAATCTCCATTAAAATGATAAAGAAAATAAAGTTAGCCTTTAGTGATATTCTAAATTCTATCTGATTTACTTTCTTCTTCTTCAAAGTGTCCGTACTATCTTGTCAATTATAAGAAGCACATTTTCCTCATTTTAACATCTCTAAATTTGAGATCAACTGTATGTCTATGTGATAAAAATTATCTTTATCATTGTCATGCTTGATTGGCATTTTTTTTCTTAGTGGTACAAAAAAGACTGGTGCATTTTCCAATAAATGGAGTCATAGATTCCAGAAATTAGATAAAAGGCATAGTGTTCACAAAAATAAAAGTCTCCCTAGCAATAGTCTGAATGTCTAATGATATTTGGGTTGAAAAATTTAGGCATTACTCCTCTCAGGGAAAGTAATAGACAAGCTGCTAAAATGGAAAAAATCAAAGAAAATAACTTTAGAACCACAAAGAATAAAAGTAGACTATCAGTCAAGGTGACAGGCAGTGGTATATATATTTTTGGTCAGGGTTTATTTCTGGCACCACTGAAATCTGTTCCAATTATTTTAATTGTATTTTTTAATCTCATTACCTACACAACTATGGTGAAAAATTTAGCCTCTTCTAGTCACAATTTCCACATTGTAAAATGGAGATATACAATCTGAATCACAGGACCCATGAAGATAACTCCATGAGACGGCAGGTATAAGGAGGGAGCTCAGTGCCTGACACATACATGTTTTTTCCTTAAAAGGTGGCCTTGGTATAAACCGTATTCTGAAAACTAAAATTTGTCAGTAGAAAATACTCCTGATTTCTGGCTTAGCCTGAATGTAGACTAAATTAACAAAGTGTATTCAAACCACACATTGTTGAGCAGCCTTGAGGATGATGTCCTCTGTTCATTTGAGTACATTATTAACAGGACATGACAAGATGAAGGATAGAAAACAAAACTCCTATTAGGACGTGATTGTATTCATCTATGCCAAAGTCTCTAGAACAGAAGATGTGAGCATAATGCTGGGAACATCACACGATGAGATGGGCAAAGCAGTTAAATGCCAAAATATCTTTCACCACATTCAATACCAGGTGGCTATAGGCATGATCTCTGCATATGTGGGTATTTAGATAACCAGTTGTTAATTCATCAAACATTTTCTAAAACTGTCTCAGAATTTGAGATCCATACCCCTAGATTCACTTTGATTTAAATACATGGTATCTAGAAGGGCATCGCACAAATGTGTAATGATCACACAGAAGGGAAGAAATATTTTATTGATATATTAGTATAAATTTGTGTTTCAGATTAGCTAGACAGAAACCAAACCCAATAAGGAAATAAAGAAAGTTTAGGCAATCTTAGGAGAAGGAAGGCAAACTAGCAGCAGGGAAACAAAAGTGAATAATCTGGATAGATGGAAACCTCTGGGAGCTATGTTATTGGGGAAAGAATAAACATAAAACTGGAGTTCTGAAAAACAAGAACACACTGAGATTTCATAGCTCTGTCTTCAGTTGCTGGTATGCGACACAGCACAAACTAGCTCTTCAAGAAATACTTGTTGACTGAAAAAAAGGAATGAATGAGACATTTTTAAAAGAAATATATTTTTGCTATTTATTGCTAAAATATCACAGAGCATGAAGTGAATTTCATCTTTACACGCTCATGTAAGTCAAGAGCATCACAGAACATAGATGAATCATGTTGTATCAGGGTTGTGTTGGATTTCAAAAACCATAGGGCGATAACACATTTATTTAAACCTATGCAGTGAAATGACTTATGATGTCAGGCTCCTTGAATACACAGACCATGCCATTTTCCGTCTTTATAATCCCAGTGTTTATCATTGCGCATGACATATGATAGGTATTCAATAAAAGTTGGTTAAAGTAATGGGATTCTAATACACACAGTTAATCATCCAAAAGCTCTGAACATATTTTGCCTAAAATCCAGAATATTGAGAGTACAGTTACCATGCAGATACAGTCAATGGCACACCTCTCTCGTCTATGGATGAGTTATAATTTGGCTCATTTAACTGTGTTTATGTTTACTGTGTTGTATTTTCTTGGAGAGACTATGTTTGTTCTTCTGCCAAATTTTTGCTCAGATACATTTACATGTATACTAACAAATGAATATATTTCTGAGGCCTTACATTTCTGCTGAACAGCCATGAGATGTTTTATTTGCAGCATCTGTGTATTTTAAAACACCATTCTGTTTCAGAGATGCCAATTTTTCATGTAAATGAAACTGAAAACATGAGATTAAAACATTGGTAAAATGAAAGATAATACGCAGATTTTTCTCAAAATATGTAGCATTGTCTCTTCCTGGAAATTTTTATTTAGTTTTGTAGAGGAGTGAGGGATAAAGAAAGTAGGCTATACAATGTTGTCACAGTCTTTGAACTTACCTAAGCTTTATTCCAACTCCTATTTTGACACTATGAATCTTCTCAGATCAGGGCTAATTGGAATCTAGGAAAGGTACCCATGTTTCAAAAAACTCTTTATGGATCCCTCTTGATTTAACCCACACCTTCCATTTTCAAACCAGGAGTGAATTTTTAATCTGTTAATATTTAGAAATATATATATATAATATCTGAGAACTGAAATTTTTTTAAGTGGAAATTAACTCCATTGTAAGGATTATTGAATTTTCTCAGAAGGATTATTTTTGTCCTCCTTATCTTGTTTTCAAATTTACTCAAAAAAAAAATTCCAATGACTTTAAAGGAATTCGTGAGAAGTGCTTCATAGTGTCACCTGGTAAAGGTCTAACTGGGCAATCCTGGTTCATAGACTTTCCTTTAGCCTAATGATGTCTTCCCTGTTTAAAAAATCTCATAGACTTCAGTTCTGTTTTTTATACACGAAGAACAATTTTGCCGCATGCTGGAGAAATAATGCTTTTTCAGATTATTGGATAATAATATCATTTTGATATTACCAATAAAATTTATTTCTTCAAATTTTGACTACTACCTACCTACTTCTATTTGTTATTCTACAAAACCCAGGAAAAATTAAGTGGCCAAGAGCAGAATTTTTTTTTTTTTTTAGAGACAGAGTCTCACTTTGTTGCCTTCAGTAGAGTGCTGTGGCATCACAGCTCATAGCAACCTCCGGCTCTCAGGCTTAGCCAATTCTCTTGCCTCAGCCTCCTGAGTAGCTGAGACTACAGGTGGCTGCCACAATGCCTGACTATTTTTTTTGTTGCAGTTTGGCTTGGGCTAGGTTTGAACCCACCACCCTCAGTATATGGGGCCAGCACACTACTCACTGAGCCATAGGAGCCACCCAAAAGCAAAATTCTTAGTTGCTAATTAATTGAAGTTTATTTATTTATTTCTTTTTTTTATTAAATCATAGCCGTGTACATTAATGCAGTTACGGGGTACAATGTGCTCATTTCATATACATCTTAAAATACATTCATCAAACTGGTTAACATTGCATATTCTTAGTTATTGTTAAGACATTTATATTCTATACTTAGTAGGTTTAACTTATACCCTTGTAAAATGCACTAGGTGTGATCCCACCAGTTACCCTCCCACTACCCATCCTCCCTCCTCCCCTCCCTCTCCTCTTTCCCCTTCTTCTTGGGCTATATTGGGCTATAGCTTTCATATGAAAGTGTGGGTGCTTATAAATTAGTTTCATAGTAGAGCTGAGTACATTGGATACTTTTTCTTCCATTCTTGATATACTTTGCTAAGAAGAATATGTTCCAGCTCCAACCATGTAAACATGAAAGAGGTAAAGTCTCCATCTTTTCTTGAGGCTGGATACTATTCCATTGTGTACATATACTACAATTTATTAATCCATTCATGGGTCAGTGGGCACTTGGACTTCTTCCATGACAGCAATTATGAATTGGGCTGCAATAAACATTCTGGTGCAAATATCTTTGTAATAAAGTGATTTTTGGTCTTCTGGATATATACCTAGTACAGGGATTTAAGGGTTGAAAGGCAGGTATAGTTTTAGATCCCAAAGTTATCTCCAAACATCTTTCCAAAAAGAATGTATTAGTTTGTATTCCCACTAGCAGTGCAGAAGTGTTCCCTTTTCTCCACATCCATACCAACATCTACGGTTTTGGGATATTGTGATGTGGGCTAATCTTACTGGAGTTAGAAAATATCTCAAAGTAGTTTGGATTGGCATTTCTCTGATGATTAAGGATGATGAGCGTTTTTTCATATGTCTGTAGGCCATGCACCTGTCTTCTTGAGAGACGTTTTTCTTCAAGTCCCTTGCCCACCCTGAGATGGGATCACTTGTTCTTTTCTTGTTAATATGTTTGAGTTCTCTTTGGATTCTGGTTATTAAACCTTTGTCAGAGACATAACCTGCAAATATATTCTCCCATTCTGAGGGCTGTCTGCTTGCTTTATTTACTGTGTTTTTGGCTGTGCAGCTTTTTAGTTTGATCAGATCCCATTAATGTATTTTTTGGTGTTGCTTCAATTGCCCCAGGGGTCTTCCTCATAAAATATTCGCCCAGGCCAATTTCCTCAAATGTTTTCCCTGCACTTTCTTCTAGTATTTTTATAGTTTCATGTCTTAAGTTTAAATCTTTAATCCAGTAAGAGTCTATCTTAGTTAATGACGAAAGGTGTGGGTCCAGTTTCAGTCTTCTACAGGTTGCCAACACCTTTTGTTAAATAGGGAATCTTTCCCCACTTAAAGTCTTTAATTGGCTTATCAAAGATGGAATAATGGTAAGTAGCTGGGTTCATTTCTTGATTCTCTATTCTGTTCCATACATCTACCTCTCTGTTTTTGTGCCAGTACCATGCTGTTTTGATCATATTGACTCATAGTACAGTCTGAGGTCTGGTAGTGTGATTCCTCCTGCTTTGTTTTTATTTCTGAGTAATGTCTTGGCTATTTGAGGTTTATTATGATTCCATATAAAATGAAGCATTATTTTTTTAAAGATCTTTAAAGTATGACAGTGGAGCTTTTAATAGGGATTGCATTAAAATTGTATATTGCTTTGGGTAGTATGGACATTTTAACAATGTTGATTCTTTGCAGCCATGAACATGGTATGTTTTTCCATGTTAACATCTTCAGCTATTTCTTTTCTTAGAGTTTCATAGTTCTCTTTATAGAGATTATTCACGTCCTTTGTTAGATAAACTCCTAAATATTTCATCTTTTTTGGCACTACTATGAACAGAATAGAGTCCTTGACTGTTTTTTCAGCTTGACTATTGTTGGTATATATAAAGGTTACAGATTTATGAGTGTTTGATTTTGTAACCTGAGATGCTGCTGTATTCCTTGATCACTTCTAAGAGTTTTGTAATAGAATCCCTGGTATTTTCCAGGTATACAATCATATCATCTGCAAAGAGTGAATGTTTGATCTCCGCTGACCCTTTATGGATATCCATGATCACCTTTTCTTGCCTGATTGTGATGGCTAAGATTTCCATTACAATGTTAAAAAGCAATGGAGACAACAGGCAACCTTCCCTGGTTCCTGATCTGAGTGGAAATTCAATATTGGCTATGGGTTTGCTGTATATAGCCTCTATCAGTTTAAGAAATGTCCTTTCTATGCCAATTTTCTTAAGTGTTCTGATCATGAAAGGATGCTAAATATTATCAAAAGCTTTTTCTGCATCAGTTGAGAGAATCATATGGTGTTTGTTTTTTATTTTGTTTATGTGCTGAGTTATATTTATAGATTTACATATATTGAACCAGTCTTGAGACCCTGGGATGAAACCCACTTGGTCATGGTGTATAATTTGTTTTATGTGGTGCTGTATTCTGTTTGCTAGGATCTTGTTGAATATTTTTGCATCAATATTTATTAGGGATATTGGTATATAATTTTCTTTTCTTGTTGGGTCTTTTCCTGGTTTGGGGAAAAAGGTGACATTTGCTTCATAGAATGTGTTGGGTAGTATTCCTTCTTTTTCTCTATTTTGGAAAAGGTTAAGTAATATAGGTGTTAGTTCCTCTTTAAAGGTTTGTTAGAATTCTTATTTGAAGCAATCTGGTCCTGGGCTTTTCTTTTTAGAGAGTTTTTTTTTTTATAGTTGATGCTGTTTCAGAATTTGATTTAGGCCTATTTGTCATTTCCACTTCCTTCTGGCTAAGTCTAGGAAGGTGGCATGCTTCCAAGTATTGGTCTATTTTCTTCAGATTTTCATATTTCTGAGAATAGTTTCTTGTAATATTCATTAGGATTTTTTCAATTTCTAGGAGTCTGTTGTTATTTCATCTTTGCCATTTCTGATTGATTAAATTAGAGATTTTACTCTTTTTTTCCTGGTTAGGTTAGCCAAAGATTTATCTATTTTATTGACCTTTTTAAAAAATCAACTTTTTGATTTGTTGATCTGTTGTATAATCCTTTTGTTTTCAATTTCATTTGATTCTTCTCTAATTTTATTTGCTACTTTTCTTCTGCTTTGTTTGGGATTGGAATGTTCTTCCTTTTCCCGTTGCTTGAGATGTCCCATTAAGTTGTTAACTTCCTCTCTTTCTATTGTCCTGAGGAAGGCTTTCAGTGCTGTAAATTTCCCTCTTAAGACTGCCCTTGCAGTAGCCTAGAGGTTCTGGTAATTCATATCATTATCATTTTGTTCCAAAAATTTGGTAATTTCCTTCTTAATCTTATCTATGACCCAGCTATCATTCACCATAAGGTTTTAGTTTCCATGTTTGTTTGTTTTTTATGAGTATGCAGATTCCTGCTGTTACTGAGTTCAACTTTTATTCCCTGATGGTACGAGAAGATGCAAGGAATAATTTCTATTCTTTTAAATTTACTGAGGTTAGACTTGTGACCTAAGATGTGATCAATCTTGCAGTATGTTCCATGGGCTGATGAGAAAAATGTGCATTCAGTTTTTTTAGGACGAAATGTTCTGTAGATGTCTGTTAAATCCAATTGTTGGATGGTTAAGTTTAAGTCTACAATTTCTTTGCTTAGTTTCTTATTGGAGGATCTATGTAACACTGCCAAAGGGGTGTTAAAATCCCTGACTATTATGGTGTGAAGGAAATCAAGTTGCTCATGTCTGTTAGAGTCTCTCTTATAAATTGAGGCACATTCTGGTTGGGTGCATAAATGTTTACAATTGAAATCTCATCATGTTGAGTGTTACCTTTAACAAATATGAAGTAATCATCCTTATCTTTCCTTACTTTTGTTGGTTTAAAGCCTAGTGTATCTGTGAATAAAAGTGCAATACCTGCTTTTTCCTATTGCCATTTGCCTAAATTATATATGGCCATCCCTTTACCCTGAGTCTATATTTATCTTTTAAGGTAAGGTGAGATTCTTCTATGCAGCAGATATCTGGTCTGAGTTTTTGTGAACAGTCAGCCAACTTGTGCCTCATTAGAGGACAATTTAAGGCATTCACTTTAATTGAGAATATTGATAAACCTGGTAGTATTTTGGGTAGCATATTTTTTGAAAGTCTAGGGAACATTTTTAATCCTTTCACCAGTGTGGAAGTTGGAATTTGATCACAATTTTCTGAGTGAGTTTACTTTGGTGGTAGAGGATTGTGCTGGTTATTATGGAGGATAGGTCTGAGAATATCCTGGAGAGCTGGTTTAGTTATGGCAAATTTTTTCAACATATGAATGTCATTAAAGTATTTAATTTCTCCATCATAAATGAAACTCAGTTTAGCTGGATACAGGATCCTGGGTTGAAAGTTATTTTGTTTTGGGGATGTTAAAGGTTGATGTCTACCCTCTTCTAGCTTGAAAGGTTTCAGCAGAGAGATCTGCAGTCATTCTAATATTCTTTCCCTTGTAGGTTATGGTTTTCTTATGTCTGTCTGCTTGCAGAATTTTCTCCTTTATATTAACTTTGGCAAAGTTAATTATAATGTGTCTGGGAGATGCTTTATTCGGTTTGAATCATGCTGGGGTTCTGAAACTGTCTGCTACCTGAATTTCTAAATCTTTTGCCATGTTTCGGAAGTTCTCCTCCATTATCTCTTTGAGTAGAGCATCTGTGCCTTTCAAAGCCACCTTGTCACCTTCAGGAATTCCTATAAGGCAAATACTAGTTTTCTTCAAATTATCCCACAGCCCTCTGAGAGAACGATCTGGTTTTGCTCTCCATGTTTCTTCCTCTTTGAGCATTTGGGAGCATTCAAAAGCTCTGTCTTCAATATCAGAATCCATTCTTCTGCCTGCTCCATTCTGTTACTGAGGGATTCTACTATATTTCTCAGATCTTTGAGGGCTGCAAGTTCTTGACACAATGGGTCAAAATCTTTGGTAATTTTGTCTTTGAATTCATTGAATTCTTGAGACAAGTTTTGAAATGCTCCTTGAATTGCTAATTCCAACTTTACCTCCATTCTGTTAATCTTATTTGTAATCCAAATTCTAAATTTGATTTTTGATAACTCAGCCATTTGTTTATGAATGGGATCTTCTTATGTGTCCACCTTGTCATTCCTTGGGGGAGTTGATCTACTCTGATTATTCATGATGCCAGAGTTTTTCTGCTGATTCTACCCCATGATTATTTATCACCATTTGGCTAGATGGGCACATAAGGTGAAATTGGGTTGGGGGCTCCTGGAGTAGTGATTAACCAGCTCTTTGTCCAATAGCTGGGACTGGTGACTGCAGCTTTTCCCCTACAGCTTTTCAAAGGACCCATATAGTACTATGGCCTGAGACTATGGCTGGGGACCTGCTTGGTGTGGTGGGGCTAAGTGCCTCTGCCTTGTTTTCAGCTGGTCTCTGTCCAATCCTAGTGAATCAGTAACTCTGGGTTGAAGTCTCAGCTGTGGAGAAATACCAGCAACCAAGACACCCCACTCCCCATAGGCAACTACTGAAAAAGGAAAATAAAATCTTCCCACAACAACACAACCTTGGACGGTTCTCAGGTGATTGGCCCAGGTCAAGAGTTCCAAATCAATTGTCCCAGTCAGCACCCAGTCTCAAGTGGGAGAGTTCAAAAGGTCTCCAGCAACTAGATAGCAGGGGTCTGCAGGCAGCTTGAGTATGACTCGCTCCAGTGCTCCGTAGAGTCAGAAGGGCCCACCCAACAACAGAATTAGTCCAGGAAGTTTGATGCCTCCTTCCTTACCTTGCACCTTGGTCACATCCAGTCACTGGTAATCCCTCAGGGCTGTGACCTAGTTTCTGCCAAAGAGCAGATGCTCCAGGGGTTTGCACCTGCCTGAGTCACATGGAGATCTGTCTCCTTCGCCAGGCCACCGCACTCTGTCACCAGCTGGCGGGGGGGGCTGAAGCCTGACAACCTCGGGTGCTTAATGGAAGCTGGGGAGTTTCACTCAGTTCCAGTCCTGCCCAAAATTGATGTTGCTGCCACTTATAATCTCACAAATTTGTATTTCTGTCCTGGCTATATCCCCCTGTGGCCCAGGTGCTGTTTGAGTTCACAGAAACTGTGACTCAGCCCCACCCTGTGCTGCTGCCTCTGCACCAGTTCTCACAGAGCTGGCATCTGTGTCTCCACTGCCCTCTGTTTGGGGGCAGGCACTGTTAGAGCTCACAAACTGCTCTCAGTTTATGCCCCTCCCTGGTCTGGTGCTACTGCCACACCTTCTTTTGTTTCAGCTATGCTTCCCTGGGGGCCAGGTGCATCTTAGGCTCAGAAAAACAGCAATTCTGACTCAGCCCAACCCTGGGAATATGCCGTCTCTGCCTGCATATTCTAGTCTCCATCCCTGCTATGCCCAACGTGGGCAGGTACCACCTCAGGCAAACCCTTTGCTCATGGGGCCTGCGTCTCCATCCCCAATCTGTTCTGCCAGTGGCTGCCACCGAAGTACAGGTCTGGCTCACTCTAGTTGCTAAGAGAGGTGGGAAGTGTCTCTCCAAAATATCCCCAGAGGTGTGAGCCCTATTGTTCCTGTCATTGCTGCTGCTGCTCTGTGCTGCAAGGCACCACTTCTCCCTCTTCCTTATGATTCCCTTGCTCCACTGTGTCCGCTCCACACCTGTGCCACAGAATCAGCACAGACCTGCAACAGTTCCAGCCCCATCCATACCTCTTGAGAAAATGCCCAAGAACCTGGACTCCATGGGGGACAGGCTTCCAGACCTCAGGGTGAGAGTGGAAGGCAGTGCTGGGAGTTCAGAATTGGAGGTAAAGTTTATGTTCAGTTTTCTGCCTGGTGGAAGAGTGCCATGGCACACTAGTGGGTCCTCTCTGGGGAAGGAGTTCCAGTTTTTAGAGGGTCTCTCCCATGTGACAAAACAGGAGGAGATCTGAACTCTTCTCGCTTATTTATAAAAAGTATACTGGGAGCTGTTCTCATGGGGGAGGGGACTCCCATCCACTTGGCCATGAATTTTGTACCTATTGTTTGTTTCCTTGGGGTTTCAGCTCACCTCAGCAGGGGTGACTCTTTAAGAAACAAATTTAGGGAACATGAGAGCTAGATCTTAACATCTTATAGAATATTTGAAATAAGACATTGTAGAAATATTATTAAAAACTGGGTATTATTACATTTATTGAGAATATAGTTCCAGTTATATCTACAGTTCCAGAGTTTAAATGTTTTAGAGTGAAAAATAAATAGAAGAGACAACTCTAGTGGCTAGAATTGTACCAAGTACATATTTAGTGATTGATATGCATGTTTGTTTAATGAATAAATTTACAACTGAATATTTTTTGACAGATTGAAAACATTGTAAACAGATATTATACACTCTGAAAATTCAACATCTTTATCTCCCATAGATTGTAGTATTTTCTTAATTTCTTATTCTTTACTGGTTAATAAAAGGGATTAATTGAGATAGGGATATTGAAAGTTTGACATTTCCATGGTGATTCATTCCTAATATTTGAATATTAGCTAATTTGGGAGTCAATATTCTCATCCATTTAGAGAAGTTGTGTTAGTTTTGATGGTGGTAAGTGTGTACATTTTCTTCAATTGAAGAATACATAGTGTTCTCAATAAGACCGGTCTCTCTCTCTAGATAAATGTATATTTCTATTTGAACTTACTAAGGGAAGTTCATCATGCCATTCCAAGTTCATTATCCTCCAAATTTTCAAATATCCAAGATACAAATGTGGATAAATTTGTCCCATGGGTTCCCTGAAAATTGAAAGTATTTGTAAATACCGAGGTCATAGATGATTAGGTAGAATGAGTGAAAGTAGTGCATACATGGAGTGTGTATCAGAATTATCAAGCCTTTTGAGAGTTTTTGCAAAAATACCTGGATGTTTCTGAGTCATCTATCCTTTGATGAGCAGAAGAGGGAGGATTTGCATACATATGATGTTTATCAAATCACAAGCCCCTTACTCAGAATCTCATTCTGATTACTAAAACATCATTCTGAGTGATAGAATACTTTTCAAAAAATCCAATTGGTTTAGAAATTGCTCATGTCCCCATCTATTTGGGAACTACTGCTCTAAATAATTCATCCACATTGACAAGGCTTCAAAAATGCTCTTTGTAGGTGGTGTTCTGGGCACTGTGTGCTAAGAGACTGATATTTCTTCATTAAGTGTTAAGAAAGACTCTGGATTCATGATTAGTGAGGTAATTTTCTAGCTCACATTCAGATAAGCAGAAAAAAATAAAAACCAAGCTTGTGGTTCTTTGGAAGAATATGATGAAATCATTTCAGCCTAAGTAATATGAAAATATTGCATACAGCTTACAGAACTAATGCCATATTCCTTGTGATGGGATGTGCCAATAAATCAATTAGACAGTTTTATTGTATGGTTTTTAGAGGTGTTTGTTTGTTTGTTTGTTTCTATCTCTGCAGATCTGGATATTAAGGGATGTGATAAAGTGGTACAGACACTTCATATTATTCTTTGTTTTCAATACACACATATAACAGAGAAATCATATAAAAACACCAACTTTACTTTACAATGAGGGAATGCGATCTTTCCCACCCTAATTCCTATTCCATTGCTATTTATGCTATAGTTTGACATTGTCTATCATCTTCAGTTCTACATCCTGTGCAAATGCATTGTCACTCATTGATTAATGATGGAGATACACTCTGAGAAATGTCAGTAGGTGCTTTTGTCCCTGTGAAATGTCACAGTGTACACTTACACAAATATAGATCATGTAGACTGCTACACATCTAGGCTATATAGTATAGCCAATTGTTCTGAGGACTCAAACTTGCAGCACGCCATTGTACAGAATACTGTAGGCAATTGTAACTCCATCGTAAGTATTCGTGTCTCTAAACATATCTAAGCACAGAAAAGGTAGAGTAAAAATAGGGTATGAAATAGAAGAGAAGGGTTCACCTGTGGAGAGCACTTACCATAAATGGAGTATACAGGCCTGGAAGTTGCTCTGGGTGAATCAGTGAGTGAGTGGTGAATGATGTGAAGGCCCAGGACATTACTGTAACATACTAGAAACTTCATAAACACTGTATACTTAGGCTACAATAAATTTATAAAAAATATTTTTCTTTCTCCAATAATAAATTAACCTTAGTGTAGTACATTTTTAACTTTTTAAACTTTTAAAACTTTTAAAATCTTTTGTAACAACACAACTTAAAATGCTAGAACAATGTACAGTTGTACAAAAGTACTTTCTTTTTATCCTTATTCTATAAGCTTTTATAATTTAAATATTTCTTTAACTTTTTAAGCTTTTATTTGTCAAAACTGAGATGTACATTAGTCTATGCCTACACATGGTCAGACTATCAATATTATCATCTTCCACCTCCACATCTTTTCCCACTAGAAGATTTTCAGGGGAAATAGCATGCTTGGAACTGGAATTTCCTTTGATAACAATACCCTTTTGTGGAATATCTTCTGAAGAACCTGCCTGATGCTTTTTTGCAGATAACCTTTTTTTCTTTCAACATACAAGCAGTCCCCTAGTTACAAACATCCAACTATGTATGACTCACACTTATTAATAGAGGGTATTGCAGGTCATAGATAAATATACTGCTCCTACTTACATATAAATTCAACTTTAGAACAAATCTACAGAACCTGTCTCGTTTGTAACCCACAGAAAGCCTGTACAGGCAGAAGGAATACACTCTAAAACAATGATAAAGAGCATAGTATAGTAAACACATAAACTAGCAGCACAGTCATTTTTATAATTTTCAAGTTTTATATCCTGTATATAATTGTATGTGCTACACTTTGATTTGGCTGGCAATGCAGTAGGTTTGGTGCCTCCAGCATCGCCGCAAACTTCTTAGTAATGCATTGCACTACCGCATTATGGTGGCTGTGGCATCACTAGATGGTAGGTATTTTTCACGCTGTTGTAATCTTGTGGGACCACTATCCACTCTATATGTGGTCTTTCATCAACCAAAACATCATTATACATTGTGCATGATGGTAGCTGAGCATGAATAGCTGCATCTATTTAAAAAAAATAGAAAATGTATTAGATACATTTCTCTCCCTTTACTGCAAAAGTTTTATTGCTCATAATGATGTCTTTCTGACGCATGAGAGGTCATACAGGCAAACTCTAGATTCACATTCTACACATAGCTAACAGTAGAAATTGAAATATTATTGAAATTGAAATTTTCTTCCAGGAAATATTTAAATTTTATACTATTTCTCTTGTAACCCAGGATGGTCACTGATATCAGAGGTGAGTTTTATATCTTTAATATCTTTAGTACCTAACACATCTCAGATTCTTATTCAATATTTGCTGAATAAACAAAATGATTATAAAACACTGATTATTTAAAGCCATCAATTTCCATCCTGTTTAATTTTGTGATGTTCTGAGGTAAGAAAGTGTCTATTTTACACAGACATTGAAGAGTTTGGAGGTATACGGATATTTCTATGTCACTGAAACTATTTTATTGTGTAAAGGCCACATCACTTAACAAACATGCACATATTTACAATGTCCCCTCTGTCCTTAGCCCCAGATTAGATGTTCCTATATTAGTAAGGACAGCCTGTGAAGCATGTTATTTTTTCTTCACTGGCTCCAAGTAAAATCTATAATAAAACCAAAGCCATACTTGAGTTATTTCAGAGAAAAACTATTTAGAAAGACAGTTCCATATTTTCAGGCAACTTAGCAGTTCAGATGCCTCTGGGTTCTTTGCATGACTGAATTAAAGAGCTAGAATGTATATGAAAGCTTAGTGAGCTGTGTTTGCAATTTCACTGAACAGCCATAGGTAATACCCGACTTTGTTGGGTTTTGACTGTAAGCACTGGAATGGTCTCTTGTGATTGAAATGCAACTCTGTGGAATACATCAGTGAAGACAGACAGATTGCTGGTATGGCATCTGTGGGTTACTGCTTGGTTTAGGCATTTGTCCACATGAAGTCTCTCTCTTCATATATATCACACTCAGATGGAAAATCAAGCCAGGATATAGGATTGAATTGGTTTGAGAAAGGAAACGAACTGTTTGCTCATATGAAACAGAAATTTTACCTATGTTTAAATAAATCCTAAGCCCTTATTTGTTGGTAGAAAATTTCCCTTAAAAAAACAGTTTCTAAATTTGTTATACTGATAAGCTAACTTCATTAAATCAATTAATAGAAAACTTTTTAAAAATGAACCACTGAATGTATTTAAGGATGTCAATGAAAGTGAACATTTTTAAGGCACATATTCCCTAATTACTGCAGAAACCTTAATTAACTGAAATTATAAAAGTCTAAGTAACATTTGCTGATTTATCTTCTGGGACACATTTCCCCGGGCATGATTGCTAATACTGCTGGATGAATAGTCAATAATTATTATTTGGCATCACATGTTTGGTAGAAACTGTCAGAATATGCAATTACTCAGGAAAGAAATATGGCAGTGAATGAGTTGGAAATAATGAGCTGGCAATCTAGGTCATCGATATGTGATATATACATTTCTTAAAATGCTGCAGAGTCTATGGTTATTACACGTAATTATGGTTGGTAAGAGCATAAAGACTTTGGGGACTCTAAGATGTTTAATTCTCATTTGAAATTTGACCCACATTTGTAAGATTATTTTGGCCCCCACTACACCATAAACCACTAGAGAACTCTCTGTAAGGAAATCTGTTCTAGATCTCGGGCCATTGTCTGTCAGCTTTTATTTCAGAAAAGTGTACAACTACCTCAGCTAGAATGTGATTTCATGGCATGAATATCAAGAAGAGAAAGTCTCAGGAGAAGCTGCAAAACTGTTTAAGACAACATTGATTGAAAGCCTTTAACTTTTGATGTAACTTTTAACCTTTTAGTATACACCTTAAGTGGTTTAAGAATGCTACAAATAAATTTAGCTAAAAAATCAGTTTGTAGATCTTACAATAAACATATGGGGAATAACGAAAGGTTATCATCACCACACCCTTTTGTGTTTTTACATTTTATAAAGCCCCACATATATAGATATACAGCCGCAATTTAGACAGTTTTGCTCTGAAAAATAGACCACTGCAATTCTCTTTTTGAAAAATACTCAAGCTTACCAGGCGTAACAATTGAAATCATTAATTAGTAAGAAGTGATGATCTGATATGCTTCGTTTCACCTTTGACTGCAGAAATCACACCCTAGAGGCAACCACATTACAGTGATGGATGAAGTATTTGGGAAATTTCTGTCATCCAGAGATTCTGGGGCACACAAAAATATTTTACAGATGTGTAACTGAAGAAGAGTGGTTTAATATAATATTTCTCATCCTCTAATTCATTTTACATTGACTAGAGGAAGAGAACGGCTCATTTCTGAATTCTTGAAGGTGGTGACATCTGACATGTATCTGAAATGGGAGACTGAATTTAATATCCATAATTAAGTGTCAACATTCATGCTTCACTCACATGCTTGGCAACATCACACAGACATTGCAGAAGAGTGGGAACAGAACTTGCTGTTATCTAGCAGATTATTAAATGAGCATATTTCTAAGCTCACGATCAAGTAATGAATTAGAAATTGGTTTTGAATTCAACTTGGTTGGCAGCTATTATTTGGTACATAGATCTTATGAGACAGTAGTATGCAGTTATACAATAGCTACTAGGAATTCTGCATAACATTATGTGCTGATAGTAAAAATAATTCTTAGATTTCCTACTTGAATCAAATTTTTTTGAGGATTTACTTTCACATTTGTGATGTAAAGCTAAAGCCTCACAACACTACCAGGAGGAATGCAGAATTAGGGATAAAGTGGATATGTTTTTGACCCTGTCCAAGGGGATTTATTACTGGCAATACCAGAAGGATCTCACTGTACCAAGTCTTCATTTATAATAAAGTCCCATGGCATGTGTCCTGCGGATAGCATTGCAATATAGTTGCAGGTCTCTGGAACAAAAAAAAAAAAAATGCAATAAGATAAAAAAAGAAAAAAAAAAAAGGTGATCAGTTTTAACATGCATGTTTGGTTATGCACAGTAATGTTTTCTTAGGAAGGCCGATTGAGTTAAGCTATCCTATGCACATCACAGGTACTTGATAAATGTTACTTACACATTAACAGCTTTGAAGTGCATAAGGCTAGAGCACATTCAAAATTCTGTTTCTGAGAGAGGCAGTAAGGTACTTCATAAGGCTTCCCAATTATTTTCCATGCTGCAATCTCCAAAGGTTATAGCCTTCTCCTCCCAAAACCTCTAACTTTCACTTATTCTCATGATGTAGCTATCACTCATAAATCTGCATTCTCCTTGAATTTTCATAAACGTACATATTTAATTTATTTTAGCCTCCCAAGCCTCTTATCTTGAGGCACTAAAGTATAAAATGCTACTTCCTTTTATAGTATCTGACACCAATTTATTTATTATGTGACAGTTCTGAAAATCTTTGAGATGGAGTTTTATCATTTGAAATATTATAATAATAGCCAGTTTTATTCTCAAAATAGAATCTATTACAGCATGCATAATTTTCTTGCACATACTAGGTATTTTTCTTTCTCAGAATGTGTCATTTTCACTGTTTTATAAAATTCAGTTATGTTCCCTTTCAAACTTACTTTTTTTGAGATTAATGAATCTCATTTCCTCATAGGAAAATTTGTATATATTCTTGATTTTAGTCACTTCTTGCCTCTTCAAAATTTGTGTTTTCTTTGTTCACGAAAGAACGAGAATTATACCCAAGAGTTCAATGTTTTAAAAAACTTTTATGATCAGCTTCATCTGATTTTTTATATCCCAAAAGGAAAACAATATCATATTGAAATGAAGAGCTGTTCACAAGTGGCTGTATAATCTTGCTTTCCTTACAATTCAATAATTGAATAGGAACAGCATCTGTGATGGCTCATGACTGTATCTTCTTAATCACCAGTATTATCCTCTCCTGTGCTGTGGAAGATGAGCGCAAAGGGATGACCCAAAGGTGTACTGGTGTACTAATCACCTCGTTATTTTAGACAGGCATTGTTCATGAAGACATGACCAAAGCATCAGTTTGATTCAACAACATAGTAATGAAATTTTAAAAATTAACATTTTTATTTAAATTTAGGGTATGCATATGTATTCCTTTATAATGTTTCTCAAATCATGTTTTTTTTAGTTTTTCATCCCTATTGCCAAAAGTCTAAGATATATTCCTTTTTACTTTGTGTCAGAATTTAAAAAATAATTTTCTAACTAGTTTCCATTTCTCTAATCTTTCTACTTTTACTCATTGTATACTCAGCTACTATATTAATCTTTATAAAATACCTTTTTATTCTTATGCCATGTTTATGCTCTCCCATCCTTGATGGTCTCAGATGGACTGCAGTAGAGTCCTTGAGAATTTCTACTGAAGTGGCAGATAGGAGGGACCTGGAAAATTTTGAGGGCAAATAATTTAACAACCATCCTCTAAGCCCATCATGGATTTTTAAAATTCAAATTAATTCTTCACACCTTATCCCTTCTTTCAAAAATGTGATTTTAGCAATGACAAAGATTGTTTCCTAGACAAAACTTTGGTCAGGCTCTTCTGAGTCTCTTGCCAAACGAGCTTCGTCTTTGGGTTCTGTCTTTGGCTTGCCCAGTCTAGTTTAGTGAGAATCCCAGACTCCTGTTAAGTCAGTTTAGCAAGATCTCCACAATTTTTAACATCTCCTTTTAGCAATTTTCTATCCATTGACTGTTCACTCTTCTCCCTAGTTATAAATCCCCAGTCATCTTCGCTGTTTCCAGAGGAGAGCCCCATCGCCCTCCCCATCGTGAGAGTCTCTAATAACATCTTCTTCACCATTTTAATAAATGTCAGAATAATATTTCCTGTAATAGTAAGGTAAGCCAATCATTTTAACCCATACTTCAGGCTACAGGGCATGGATATAACACGAGTTTAGCCAGTCAGAATGTTTTTTCCAACTGCAGTTTTCTCAATTGAGTTACATGGATTTGAGCCCTAAGCCACTGAGGACAAGGCCCTGCTACCACGATCACGTAGTGAAGCTGATGTGAGAGAACCAAGATGTCATGTGGATAAACACAGAGTCTAGCTGTAGTTATGTCCATGTTTCTCATTAATTATCTTTAAGGTTAATTCTACTTCTGTTTTTCCTAGTTGCATAAGCTAATTATTTTGTCTTTCTTCTCCTCTCTCCCTTCTTTTTTTTTGCTCACGTACATTCAATATGGTTTCTGTTTCCTGAAACCAAAATGTCTTGTCTGTATTCATCTATCTTGCTATATTATTTATTTATAGTTTTTATTTCTCAATCATACCTATATATGATTAAATTCTCATATATATAGTATGATTGAGAAATATATATATTCACATATATATGCTTTGTGTAACGCAATAGAACTTAAACTCTTAATAAATAGCTACTAATTTATCTCATTTTCTATATCCTTCAAAATTAAAGAATTGCACAATTTTATAATTTCTATTGTTCTAATTCATCCATTTTTTTCATGGGATCATAATATACATATAACTTTTTTCATTTTAATTTAATTTTTTATTTTGCTGAACAATATATTGTGAGCATTATTATGTCAATTAATAGCAACTTTCTATCACATAAATACACTGCAATTTGTATAAATAATCCTCTATTCTAAGATGTTTAGATTGTTTCCAAAGATGTAATATATATCAACAAATCAGACAAAACCAAAAGTTTAAGTTTTGTTTTTGTTATATACTTGGTCATTTCCTGAAGATATATACATTTATTTAACAAAAACTTTCTGAGGCTACATTTTGCTAAATAATTTTTCAAAAATATTATAGAAATTCATACTTCTCAGAGAATTAATTAATGATCTTTTAGCCCACCAGTCTCCAAGGCTCTAGTGCTGCCCCTGAGCCTGCAGGCTCTGCCTTTGTGGTTCCACTGCCTCCGTCCTTGAGGCTCCAGATCTGTCTACTGGTCCCCAGACTGGCTCTAGGGCTCCCCACTGCTATTGAACCCCATAACACTCCCTGAGGCTTCCAGTGGATCCTTGGTAGAAACCACCTCTTTGGTCCAATGCTCCTTCAGGGACTCACCAGCCTCAAACCACCATTGCATGTGGACATAGTTGGGTAAATGCCTTCAGCCCAGATACTATGACAAATGTCACCATGTGGAGACCCAGCATGAGCAGTCTCCTGGGTCTTGGTCTCCTTGGAGAGGGCCTTGCCCATTCTTCAATTCAAACTTTTCATAATAGCCTGGGAACAACTTGCCATCCTCCATGAGGATCAACCTCAGCCTCTAACTGCAATGATCACAGAGGAACAAGACAAAGCATAAAAGCTACATTAAAGGCTTTCAATATGCCTGCCCCCTCTTTCCAGGTCAAACTTCCAGATTAGGACTCAAAAGCATTATCTAGAGACCTCTTTTTCAGTAGAAAAGTTCCCAGACAAAAATAACAGGCATACAGCTAACCTATCTTCCCCAAGCTGAGAGAAGAGAATTCAGAAGAGAAGAAATCAGCAAAAGAATCTGCCAACATTTGAAAAACAGTTTGACACCCCTAAGGAATGGTAGATGGATGGATGGACAGATTTATAGCAATGGGCCCCAACCAAAAGGAAATTGTTGAAATGCCAAAAATATAATACAGAGTATGGATGACAAATAAGATCAGTGGAATTTAAAAGAAAGTTGAAAACCAATAAAAAAGAAACAAAAAATTTTATGTCATCAATAAAGAAAAAATATGTGTGAAAAATCTAAACAATATAAGAGAGGATGTAATAGAACTTAAAGAAATAGAATAGTCATTTAGGGAATTTAAAAACACACCAGAAAACTTCAACAGCAGGCTAAACTAACCTTAAGAAATAATATCAAAGCTTGAAGACACAGCTTTTGAACTAATCCAGTCAGTCAAATATGCAAAGAACAAAGTAAGAAAGAGTGAGCAATCACTCAGAGAAATATGACTATGTGATGAAAATTAATACACAAATTATAGGTATCCCTTAAGAGAATAAGAAAAAGCAAAAAGCATAGAAAACTCATTTGAGGGAATTAGTGAGGGAAATTTTTCTGCTATTGCCTAAGATTCATATATCAGATACAAGATGGTTGTTGAACATTGGGAAGATTCGTAGCAAGTAGGACATATCCAAGACACATAGCCATCAACTTAGCCAAAGTCATAGTTATGGAGAAAACTCTACAAGCAGCAAGATGAAAGGAAGAATGAACCCATGATGATTTCTCAGGGAAGACTTCAAGGCCAGAAGGGATGGGGGCCCTTTTTCAAGTCTTTGTAAACAGAACAACTGTCACCCAAGAATTTTGTATCCTGGAAAATTAAGTTTCATAAATGATGGAGAAATAAAGACTTTTCTAGACTAGCAAACATTAAGGGAATTTGTCACTACAGACCTGTCCTATGGGGAGCACTCAGAACTGCATTATGCATGGAACGGTACAATATCAGATACCCAATAGTGTAAAACATATTGGTAAGTTAAAGATCACAATAGCAAAAGAGGGAAAACAAAACAAGAAGGTATTATTGAACATGATGGACAGAAAAGGATACAACAGAGAAAAAAAACTACAGACCAATACCCCATAAAAATATAGATGCAAAAATCATCAACAAAATGCTAAGAATCTGAATTCAACAGCACATCAGAAGATAATTCACCATGAGCAAGTGGTTTCATCCCAGGGATGGTTCAACAGACATAAATCAATAAACATTATTCACCACATAAACAAAAGCAAAAACAAAGACCATGTGATCATCTCAATAGATGCAGAGAAAGCATTCAGTAACATCTAGCACCCTTTCATGATTAAACCCTCAACAAACTAGGCACAGAAGGAACATACTTCAAAATAATAAAGGACATATATAACAAACCCACAGCAAACATCATACTGAATGGGGAAAAGTTGAAAGCATTCATCGTAAGAACTGGGACAAGACAAGGGTGTCCATTGTTACCATTTCCATTCAACCTTGGACTGGAAGTTCTAGCCAGAGCCATCAGGCAAGAGAAAGAAATAAGAGGTATCCAATTTGGGAAAAAAGAGATCAAAGTTTCACTTTTTTTGCTAATGATAGGATCTTATCTAGAAAAACCTAAAGCCTCCACCAAAAGACCCCTAGAATTGATAAATAAATTCAGCACAGGTTACAAAATCAATGCACACAAATCAGTAGCATTTGTATATATTAATAACAGTCAAGGTGAGTATCAAATCAAAGACTCAACATGCCATTCATAATACCTACACAGAAAAGAAAGTATGTCGGAATATATTTAACAATGGAAGTGAAAGATCTTTGCAAGGAGAACTACAAAACACTGATGGAAGAAGTTACAGATGATACAAATGGAAAAGCACCTCATGCTCATGAATTAGTAGAATAAACATTCTTAAAATATTTACATTGCCCAAACTGATTTATAGATTCAGAACAATCCCTACAAAACTACCAACATCATATTCCACAGACTTAGAAAAACAATGCTATACTTCATTTGGAACCAAAAAAGAGTCCAAATTGCCACAGCAATCTTAAGCAAAAGGAACAAAGCTAGAAGCATCACATTACCAGACTTCACATTATATTATGAGGCTAAAGTAACTGAACAGCATGGTACTAGTATAAAATTAGAGATGCAAAATCATGGGACAGAATAGAGATCCTAGAAATAAAACCATCCACCTGCCACTAACATCTTCAACAAAGTAGACAATAACGTACACTGGGGAAATGAAATTCTATTCAATAAATGGTGCTGGGAAAACTTAATACCCATATGCAAAAGAATGAAACAGGGTCCCTATGTCTCACAATACAGAAAATTCGTTCAAGATGGATAAAAGATTTAAATGTAAAACATGAAACCCTAAAAATTCCAGAGGAAATGAAGGAAAAAACATCTGGACATTGGCCCAAGGCAATAATTTATGACTAAGATCCCAAAGGCAAATGTAGGAACAACAAAACTAATAAATGGCGCTTGATAAAATTTAAAAAAGCTCTGCACAGCAAAGGAAACAGAATAAATAGAAAACTTACACAATTGTGAGAAAGTATCCACAAGCTGTATGTGTAATAAAGGGCTACCATACAGAATCTACACAGACCTCAAACAAACCAACAAGAAACACCCAAACAACCCCATAAAAAAAAAAATGGGCAAAAGACATGAGCAGAAGCTTTTCAAAAGATGATAAATAAATGGCCAACAAATGTGTAAAAAATACTCAGCATCACTAGTCATCAGGGAAATGTTATTTAAAACCACAATTATATACCATCTTACCCTGGTCCAAATGGCCGTTATTTAAAAAAAAATCAATAAACAATAGATGTTGACATGGATGCAGAAAGAAAGGAATGATTATATAGCATTGGTGGGACTGCAAATTAGTAAAACTTCTAGGGAAAACTGTATGAAGTTTACTCAAAGAAGGAAAGATAGACTTACCATTTGAGCTAGCAATTCCATGACTGGGTATCTACTCAGGGGAAAAGAAGTCATTTTATCAAAAATGACTGTACTCGAATGTTTATTACAGTATAATTTACAATTGCAAAGGTGCGGAATCAACTTTAAGTATCTTTCAATTCATGAGTAGATTAAGAAAATAGGGTATAAATAATGTTTGCAGCATCTTGGATGGAGGTGGAGACCACTATTCTAAGTGAAGCAACTCAGAAATGAAAAAAAAAAAAAAAAAAGCAAAACACTACATCACTACATGTACTAATATTGGGGAGCTAATCTGTGGGGACACAGGCACAAAAAGATGTAAAGTTCATAAAAAATTGAAAAGGGGGAGGGGGTAAATATTTACCTGTCAGGTACAGCCTAAAGCCTCCCCTAAGCATTATAAATGTTATCCGTGTGACAACAACATTTGCATTACATTAGTATTTTGAAATAAAAAAAGAACATTATATACTACTGACTCTGTTAACTATGTGTATCTAAAACACGGATAAAAATTAAAAGTAAAGTTAATAATAAAAACCAATCTTTTCTTTTTTCTCCAATTGTTAGCTACAATCTGTTGTTTTTAGCTAATAGTTGATTGCATATGAAGGTAAAAGTATTTTGTTTAAGTCAAACTTGTTCTTTGTTTAATTTTTATGTCTTCATTTAAAAACTTTTCATCTCATTTCTCATTGTTCTATTGTCTGGCTGTCTTTTTATTGATTCATTAGCACCGTTACCACGTTAAGGCAGTTAGCTTTGATATTGATGATGTTTATAATGATAATAGTATTTTAGATTCATTAGTACTTTTAATTTTTCTTTCATACATGAGAATTTTTGTTAAGGTTTTGTTTGCATTTTATCATTTGATACAGCATTTTTTACTTCATTTACATATTACTGTTAATTTTGACCCATTCCTATACTTTGGGTCTTTCATAAAATATCTTTTTGAATTCCACTACACAGTGGAAGAAATGACTCTACTAATCTTTAAATTGATTAGTAAGTATATTTTGTTTTTTAAATATACATTCATTATGGATAAGTATTTGTATATAAAGTTCCATATTATCTATAAAACCATATATTATGAAAACCTTTATCTGAAAATTGGATTTAATTGAATAAATGCCATATTGCCGCAATTTGACACTAACTTTCAATTTCATGGAAAATATTAGAATTCAAGGTTAACAAATAGCAAATTAATTTACCATTACAATGTTAAAAAGTCTATAGACTACAATTCTAGACTTTTGTTATAAAGAATCAATTTTTCATTAAATTCTTTAAATGATTTCAATACTTGTTTAATATAATACCAACTGCTCTTCCTAATATTTGCCAGTAGATGGTGCTGTATTAATAAACTAAGGTTTTTTTCTGTTTTAGGACTAGGGATAAATATTGTAAATGTATTAAAATAAAAATTTCCTAAGGCTTGACAAATAACTCTTCAATGATATGCTCATTTTATTTCTAAGGCTTATATCTTAAATAGAAAAGTTTGCTATGCATTTGGAGGTGAAAGGATCAAAAAGTACATTTTTTTGCCTCATTTTAATTATTTTTCCTTTCAAGTTATAAGAACAACTTGGATATTAAAAGTTTTCTTAAGTGGATTTAACAACTGAAGCTGTATATCAGATTTGAAATAATTTTAAAGTTGTATTTCACACAATACAGGCGCTCACACACACACACACACACACTCACACACAAAACTACTGCAGTGGAACTGAATAAATGGAACAAAAGAAAACAAACCGAACTTAAAATTGTTATGATTTTGTGGGACTAACCACAGAAAGTAGCTTCTATGTTTATAATTATTTATATTTAACCATAGTCCATTAACATTCAGCTCCCGGCTGTGTTTACATTGCATTTTATTTACAGCAAAACACAGTCATTCATCAGAGGTCTTACAGAAGAAAAAGCATTCCTTCAACCACCGATTTCATTTAATGCCCTTAAATGTAGGTGTCTTTAAAAGGCAGCTGATTTAGTACAAGGTGAAATGCCTCAATGTGTGCTAATAATGGGGCTCTTGTTCAGCATAAAAAATGAACCTTAATAAACCCCTTTCCTTCTCTATTGCTTCTGGCTCCAGAGTTTTCTAATGAGTAGCATCAGGGAGCTCCACAACTACTAAAGGGTTTCTTAACCTGACAGTAATTGCATTTAGTAAGTAGACAGACTAGAGAATTCAGCAGAAGTTCTACTGAAGCATCTTGTATTACCTTACTAATTCTTCTTCTTTAATTTAAGTTTTACTTGTTTTTTCAATGTAAGATTATTGTGAGTGTACAAACAACCAAGTCACACTTTTTGAATTTTATTAGGAAAAATCCCTCTGGTAGTTGTGTCCTGACCTTCCTAATTTTTACTAACGGCTGGGAAATGAATGCAGGTCTTGAGATTGTCCATGAGGCAATAGTCCAGGTTCTATGGCAGAGAAAGAACCACAGACATAAAAAAATTTAAAAAACCTCACTAATGAACAGAAATAGAATCAGCACGTTTTATTTTGTTTGTTTGTTTTTTTTTTTGGTATGATCCCTGAAGTGCCTTCCAAATCTTTTGTGGGCTTTATTACCACCTACTTGGTTTCTGATCAATGTTTTTGTTAGAATGTAAAAAAAGTACCCAAATAAGCTGTTTAAGACTGATAACAATTCTACCATGTAGATATCATTATCATTGGTTTGTTGATAAATGAAGACCCACGGAAGTTGACTAATGTACTCGCTCACACAGGGAATAGGTCATGGGAAAGGATTTGGTCTCCTTCATTCTGTCCCCGGACCCAGAAGTACGCTGAACAAAAATCTGAAGCCCTTCCAAGATCCACCTGGTTCCTACCTTAAGCTCACACTCATTTTGTCTGTCTCCTAAAGTGAATTTCTTTGGTTGCCAGTATTTGCTGTCTTCAAATAAAAATCCCACAAAAACATTTTTAGAGTCAGAGTTGAGATTGATTTCTGTGATTCATTTGTCACTATGAAAAGAGATTAGAACTGAAAGAAAAGTGACTCATAGGATGGCTCATGTTCACTGCTGCATGACTGACAGCTTCTAGAACAGAAAAACAGACTTTTCCTTTCCTTTGGGGAGTAAGCAGCATGAGGACATTTCATTCAGAACAGTTGATGACTTTTTGATTTTTTCAAATTGGACACTGTGATTCTCTCAGGAGCACTGTATAGTAATATTCTTCTGTCCATAAAATTGTAAGAGAATCTTCTCCAAAAGAGGAACGCATTCTCTTTTTGCAGTTGTTTACATTGCTCTTCATCTAATAATTTTCATAAAATTATATTAAGTATTAATCAGGCTTTCAGAAAAGAGAAGTTACTCTCTGAAGGTTCTGAAAGCAGAAAAATTAAGTATTCCTTTACCTGATTTAACCCTTCTCTCTAAACCTACTGATTAAATCTTCAATTCTCTTCAGATTACATACGTGATTTGAAGTTACTTTAGAATTTATTACTTTATTAACTATTACATATTTTAAAAAGATGTATCATTTTTAGAAAGTGTTCTACCTTCATTTGCATTTTTCTAGATTACTAGTTTTGGTTCTCAGTTTCCAGTAAATGTAGCCCCCCAAAGTTTGGAGTAATAATTCATGATTACTCTAGAAACTGCATCTCTAGTGCTGCATTGACAAAACTTTCTATCAAACAATTTATAGCTAACAAATGCCAAGGCCTTTCAAATTATAAATAAATCGTTATTGGAAGGCAGTTTAACAGAGGAGTTGAAACAAAACTTCGGAATCAGACAAAATTGAGTACAAATCAAGCGAAAGTTTGTGTGAGTGATGTAACTTCCCTCAGCTTTGGTTTCTTCTGATCAATTTCTTTAAAGACTTGTTATAAGAATTAAGTGTGACTACATAGGTGTGTGTAACGGGTATACATCTTTATAAGTATATACATTATTTAGTATACTATATAGCATTTGGTAAATGCCAAAATCATAAATTTTGTTATTATACCTTTTTGCTTTGATGGCCTTCAAGTCTCCATCCACAAACCCGATATTCCCCCCCATTCCTTTCATCAAAGATGTGCTGCATTTTTTTTGTATACAGAGAGAATGACCAATAATCTATTACCACAATAATGTTGTATAACAAAAAAATAAAATCTACAGTGACATACAACTATATATATGTATATATATTTTCTCACAAGTCATTGATTTGCTGTTTCTTCTGATCTGGGCTGGGCAGAGCCGATCTCTACTGCCAGGGACAGGTTGTTTAGGATCATCTCAGCCGGACCATTTCGTCTCTCCCAGTCATATGTTCTCTCATCCTCCCACTGATCAGCCCCACCTGGTTCTTTTTAGGGGGTTGGTGGGGGAGCATGAAGAAATGCCTAAGGTTACGGAGGCTGAGGCTTGGACCTGGCACACTCTCACTTCTTTATTCTTAGTGGCCAAAGTCTCTTCCACTTAAAAAAAGGAGCTGCAAAGCCACACAAAAGTTGTACATATAGGAAAAGGAAAAAAATTGGAGCCATTTTTATAATTAATCTACCATAAAGATGAACTGGCTATCACATACGCTAATCTGTTTTTGACATTTATACATGTTACTTTGGAGTTCTTACAATTTTTACCTCCATAACTAAAATCAATGGGCAATACTATTTTATATGACTACTTCTAATAACTAATTATTATTAACTGTGCAATATAGGCTAGACATATTGGTATTTTATAGTTTCTCTTATTTAAATTTTAATTATCCTTCGATGGAGATAGTATTAGTATCATATCTATTTTAGGAAATAAGGAGTCTTAGAGGAATAGTTATTTATGTCTGGCCACAAGGCTAAATATGAGCAGAGCTAAGATTTGAATCCAGATTGATCAGACTACAGAGTTTGCTCCCTTCCTTGTTCATTCTGTCTCAGTCAAAACAAGGAATGAAACAGACATTGACTAGTTAGGTCGTTTTTACGTTGTATTAAATATGGATAAGTTAATTCATATTACAGGTGATGATTTAGAGATGTAATTATTTTATATATAATTACCACAAGAGGTAAGCTGGAAAACCACTTGGGGAACTATCCACTTTCCTTTTTCAGAAACCATATTCTAATTGGTAGCCCTGCTCCCAGAGCAGAATGAACCAGTAAGCTAAGTTTCCATTCAGCTTCTTGCTAAAATGTCAAGACTAAAACAAGATTCATTTAAAGGCATGCAGTAATTAATGAGGTCCATTTAAAATAGGACACACTAGTCAGTAGGCCTAATTAGACGATTGAAATGACTGCTATCCCTGAAATTGTAACATGTTCTCAGTATTTTCCTAGTTTTATTAAATGTCTGATATCTAATATCACCTGAGACATGGAGGCATTTTTGCAAATAACCGTCACACAGAATAAAAATAATTGGCTTGGATGCATATGAACTAGTTATAAATTGACAGGGTAACGTTAACCTAAGTACATTTACAAACCTAAGCATCATCCTTGGTTTGTCTTCCTTTTAATTCCATCGCCCTTCCCAACCCCTGCTGTGGCACTGATTTCTTAGTATATGTTTGTACATCTATATATGAAATCCTTTTCATTTCCACTCTTTTTCCATTGTCCCTGCCAATGTTCTTGTCCTGACTTTTATTATTTTCCTTTGGAATGAAGAAATAATTTTCTAGCAGATATTCTTGCTTTTAGTGTTGCTTCCAACCACACTGATTCTAATTAAAATGTCAAGATAAATATCTTCTTTTTTTTCATTTTGACAGGATGTTAAGTATTCATTGTTGATTAGCCTCATCTAGAAAGAAGTGTCCCTTAGCATATTCGGTGGTTTAGGGTGGAGTGTGTCTGATGGAAAAATCTCCATCACAGTTCAATCTAATTTTGGTGACAATGGGACAGGTGTAGGGAAGCAGAACATACCTACAGGCAATTCTGGTCAGGCAGGCAGTATCTTGACTGCCACTCCCCACACCGTGAGAGAGGGAGGATGCTATAGGTCAGGCAAGCTGGAGACTAAACCTAGGGAAATCAACTGGCATTTGGAGGGTGGGTGCCAGAAAACGTAGTTGTTGTCCTTAGTAAATAGAGGTCTAGGAAGAGTCGGCTAGAAAAGCAACAGGCAGATGCATCGAAGCTGCTCTCCCCAAAACTCTCATGAAAAGTTACAAACTCTCTTTAAGGTCGAGGTAAATGAAGGCTGTTACAACATGATAACGGATTGTTCTATGCTATGTTTGTGGGACTAGGTCTACATTCTTCCTTGATTTCTTAGAGTAAATCACTCATAGGTTCTTTCCATTCATTTGTAGTAGCGGAATCCTGTATGTGGAATTTCTTTCCCATTATCATTGGGCTTGCACAGGTGAGTTTAACATTATATACAATGACAAATATCAAAAGAAAAAATAACATGGTAGCAAAGAAACTATTCAAATGTTCATTATATGTGAAAAATGTGTAACTTCACTTATATATAACGTATAGTTAGAAATGAGATAAAATTTTGACAAATATAACAATTTAATAAATCCCAATGATTAAATTAATCAGTATAAAAATAGATGCATATATTACCTGTGATCTTAAAAAAAAAAAAAAAAAAACCTATGTAGTGAAGTTTTTGGGGAGCTCAACTTTAGTACCATCTTTTACACTGCTGATTTTAGTCCAAAATGTTAGAAGGTGGTTGGTGTTATGTATTTAAAGCTTAAAGATATCAATATCCTTAAGCCCACAATTCTACTTTTAATAATTTATCCTAACAAAATAACTGAAGATATTTACAAATATTTACTAAATATGACATGTATCACAACTTTATGAGGATTCGTAAAATTGTGGGAAAGAGTTTAAATATACAACAGTGTGGAACTGATTCAATAAATGATACAGTAGCAAATGCAGTGGGCAAGCGTCAAAACTGTTGTTGTAGAATATTTAAGGCCAGAGAAATAAATGTAAAATGTTCATAACAAAGCACACTCAACAAATGTGCTTTGTGAAAATGCAAATGTCTTCCTCCTATGAAGAATCCTAAACAGTTATACATAGGAATGTTCTCAGTGATTATTACTGAGGGTGAGATTGTTATGATACTCATTTCTTTCTTTAAGTTTCTCTATATTTACCAATATTCTTCAGTGTTTATTCTTGAAATAAAAAATATTTTATTTTTGAAAGTATGGACTGATGTTTTATATTCTTCTTAGTAAATAGGAATAACTTTTTCCTTATTTTTGCTTATGTAGAGCTCTTTTATGAAGAATTATTTTATTTCAAAATATGTCTACGTGTTGTTACTAATTACGTGGATGACAGTCTCCTTGTTTAATTTGTTTAATTATAAACACAATGCCTTTAAGTAGTGGCATTAACATATAGCATTTACATTTACTATTATGGTGGGAATTATTCACGTAATTCACATAATGACACAAAGATGTCAAGCAAAAAGAGAAACTGCGGAGGAAATTGTAATCATGCTGCTGAGGTTTCTTAGTAACCTCCCAAGTCTCCCATCAATATCCGAAAAATCAGTTTTCTTACTCTTGGATTTCTGCTCAGTCTTTAAGCTAACACTAGCTTTAAACTGGATGAGTTGGGAGCTTTGCTGGGAATTACCTTATCAGGGTAAGTTTAGATAGCTGGTGATATGGGAATACTTGCAAAAGTGTATGTATAAACTTAAAATTATAAAACTGTATAGAAATGTTTGATATTTATTTACTTACTGAGAAGTTATTAAATAACTCTATTTATTCTATTACAATTTTCACACAGATGAAGCATCCAGAAGAATTTCAAGCATTCACAATTGCCGTATCATTCAGGAGCATCTTCCATACCTCCAGAAAAGGTGTGTAAGCAAAGAAACAATGGCAGGGTGATTTTAGTGGGTCGTGATTATACTTTCATCTATAGGTGCCTTAGACTTTGAAACAAGCCTGTTGGTTCCTAAGAGAAATCTGGAACTCAGACTGTGAGCAACTTGCAGGCAGCAGGACAAAGCACTGCCGAGACTGCTGGTCAGCATTATTGACCAGTTACGAACACAGCTAGAGAAATATTGGATGTGGAAAGCCACTGCGCCACAACTATGGATAGCTCCTTGATTTTAAAGTATTTTCAAATAGATTTCAGAGAAAAATCTGATTTTACAAAATCACTTGAACATGTTTTTTTTTAAACAGTCAAATTAACAGATGCAACACTACAATAGGTTAAACCAAAGTGTTATTAAACTCTATTATCAGCATTGAAGTCAAAATTCTAATTTGTTACTTACAGAAGCTTTGTCAATTCTGGTAGCATCTCATTATTCCCGATTAGCTTACCATAATAAAGTGATCAGACATAGAATTATGATAAACACATAAAATGCTGAGTATGTGGCACATGAAAATGCTCATTTTCATTATTCTCAGATATTAAACATAAATAACAGAAAAAAATGTGTTAAGTTCCAAATATGTCAATGTATGTAGTTTAACTATTTTTACAATATTTTTGGAAACTCAAAGTTGAAACTCTCAGTAGAAAGGGAAATTACAATGGATATTTAAACAAGTTTCACAGAGAAAAATTCTAAATACAGAAAACATTATATTATAAATGATCATAGATTTACAGATATCTAACCCACTATGAAAGGAATTATACCATAATCTCCAAGGAAGTGTCTATATGCACATATACAGTATTAGAAAATTAATGAAATAATGCAATGTTCATTTTTATGCAGCCCCAAAGTGAGATCCAGCATCCTTTCCAATCCTTCTTAAGACCAAGCTATTCTACTGTTCTTTGAAATAGGGAATTATAAACTTCCCAGTTTGTATTTTGTCTGGGTGAGGGGATGATATTAAATGGAATTAAAATTTTCAGTGTATTCTAATAAAATGATATTAATATAAGTTGCTAAGGATTATATGATGTGGAGGTCAAAATTTTTGTTATATTCTTTTTCCTTCTAAGGTTCCCTTCTAAGGTTACTATTTTATTTTATTTTTGTATTTTCTTGAGTGTACACAATGGTATTTTTTAAATTAAATCATAACTGTGTACATTAATGCCTTTATATGAGGTACAATGTGCTGATTTTATATACAATGTGGAAATCTTACATCAAACTTGTTAACATAACCATCACCTCACTTACTTACTTGTTGTGGTAAGCATTTATACTCTACTCTCAATAGTTTTAAAATGTACCATTGCATGATGCACATTAGATGAAGTCCCACCAAATACTTTCCCTCCTCCTGATCTTCCCCCTCCCCTCTCCTCTCTCTCCTCTTCCCTCCTTCTTTCTGGACTATAGTTGTGTTTTATCATTTGTATGAATGTGTAGGTGATTATATATTGGTTTCATAATAGTATTGAGTACATTGAATACTTTTTCTTCCATTCTTGAGATAATTTACTAAGAAGAATATATTTCAGCTCCATCCAGGTAAACATAAAAGATATAAAGTTTCCATCTTTTTTATGGCTGCATAGTATTTCATGGTGTACATATACCACATTTTGTTAATTCATTTATAGGTTGATTGGTGCTTGGGCTGCTTCCATGACTTGGAAATTATGAATTGAGCTGCAATAAACATTCTGGTGCAAATATTTTTGTTGTAAAATGCTTTTTGATCATCTGGGTATATACCTACTAGAGGAACTGCAGGATCTAACGGCAGGTCTACTTCTAGTTTCTTGACTATTCTCCAAACTTTTTTCCAAAAAGGACGTATTAGCTTGCATTTCCACCAGCAGTGCAGAAGTGTCCCCTTCTCTCCATCACCATGCCAAAATCTTTAGTTTGGGGATTTTGTGATGTGGCCTAATCTTACTGGAGTTAGATGATATCTCAAAGTGGTTTTTACTTGCATTTCTCTGATGATTAAAAATGATGAGCATTTTTTCATGTGTTTGTAGGCCAGGAGCCTGTCTTCTTCAGAGACGCTTCTGTTCAAGTCTCTTGCCCACAAAGAAATGGGGTTATTTGTTCCTTTCTTATTGATTAGTTTCAGTTCTCTGTGGATTCTAGTTATCAGACCTTTGTCAGAAATATAACCTTAAAAAATCTTCTCTCATTCTTAAAGCTGTCTGCTTGCTTTACTGTGTTCTTGGCCATGCAGAAGCTTTTAGTTTGATCAGATCCTAATAATATATTTTTGGTGTTGCTTCAATTGCCAGGTGGCTCCACCTCATAAAAAGTTCTCCCAGACCAATTTCTTCAAGCATTGTCCCTGCACTCTCTTCTAGTATTTTTATAGTTTCATGTCTTAAGTTTAAATCTTTTATCCAGTGAGAATTAATGTTTGTTAATGGTGAAAGGTGAGGTTCCAGTTTCAGTCTTCTGCAGGTCGCCAGCCAGTTCACCCAGCACCTATTTCCCTATTGTTAGATAGGGAATCTTTCCCCCAAAGAATGCTTTTGATAGGCTTTTCAAAGATCAAAGATCAAATGATGATAATTAGCTGGGTTCATCTCTTGGTTCTGTATTCTGTTTCATAAATCTACCTCTCTGTTTTTTGTGCCAGTACCATGGTGTTTTGATCACTATAGATTTGTAGTATAGCCTGAAGTCTGGTAACGTAATATCTCCTGATTTGTTTTTATTTCTGAGTAATGTATTGGCTATTCAAGGTTTTTTTCTGAATTTATATAAAACGAAGTAGTCTTTTTTCAAGCTCTATGAAGTATGACAATGTGACAATGTTGCTTTAATAGGAATTGCATTAAATCTGTAGATTGTTTTGAGTAGTACGGACATTTTAGCAATGTTGACTCTTCGCAGCCATGAGCTAGGTATGTTTTTTCCATTTGTTAACATCGTCTGCTATTTTTTTTCTTAGAGTTGCATAGATCTTTACAAAGATCTTTCACATCCTTTGTTAGGTAAATGCCCAGATATTTCATCTTCTTTAGTACTACTGTAAAAGGAATAGAGTCCGGGACTATATTTTCAGCTTGATTATTGTTGGTCTAAGGTTACTATTTTAGTCTTTAATACTCAATATCCTGCTAACAACAAGAAGACGATTCACGAGACTAGTGTGCATCTAATGGAGTTATGCTTACACCAGACTCTGATAGGCAGCCTCTCAGTTATTTCAGAGCCTTCTCTACCACAACCAGATGGTCAGTTCACCTTCCCTAGTCTGTGCTGCCCTCCTTGAGCTTTCAGCTCATGCCACATTTTGATATCCTTTGGTGGGCATTGCCATATTCTATCACCAATTAAAATTTAATGTAAATAACTACTGTTATCTGTGGGAACTAATAAGTCACCTACATAAATACAAAAAGCTTTCAGGGGTGTCCAGCCTGCAGCCTGCAGGCCTCACGTAGACTGTGTGAGGACCGTTTTGCTTACCTGTGGTGTTGGGCACTGGGAAAAGTTTGCATGAATGTTGTCTTTTGTCATCGGCTTTCATCAGGGCTCATGTTTTCACTGTGTGGCCTAAGATCATGCTTATTCTTCGAATATGCAGAAGGAAAAAGTTTGGATACCTCTGCTAGATTATATTTCACACTGTAACTGGGAATAAATACTCTTATTTCATCTGTATGATCATTAATGTTTCTATTTTGGAAATCCAAATGGTGGTAGATTTTCATGTATTCATTAACAGATGCACACATGTGTGAACGCACACATATAAATGAATAATTTTGGATGTCAGGCATGGTACTCCTTTGGGGAACAGAAATACGTTATTCTTACCCTTAGGAAGTTCACTTCAGGTGTGGTAGAGGGCAATAATCAAATAATACATAATGAACATGTAGTTTATAATTGGGATAAGTACAATAATGAAGAGCTTAGTGATGTTAATAGAGAATATAATTGGGAATTTGACCTAATTAGAGACTGTGATGACTGAAGTGAGAGAAGAATGGGCAGATGTTATTAACACCAGGCAACAGTGGAGTGTGGTCAAAATGCTCTAGACAGAGGTACCAGAAAGGGTAAAATTTCTCTAAGGAGTGTGTGCAGATGAATCACTTCTGCCCCATACACTCTGAGAGTTAGTGCTCGAGATCCCAGTGGCATTCCTTTCCTTTTGCTCCCACCATTTCCCCACACATGGCACCAACTTTCCAGCATGGTCCATGATTCTATGCTATACGATTGAGGCACAAGGTGAAAAAAGCAATACCAAACATAACAACCAAGTAAACCAAGCTATTTGTGAAGGATCACTAATAAGGTAAAGAAAAAGTGCTATTGTCTAGCTCTTTTCTGTAAAGATCTTTCACAATTTAAACCCCTGAAATGTGGTGTTGATTATTTCTATGATTTAGCAATAAATTGATTCAATGGTGCATTCTAAAAGATTTTTAACTTTCTGAAGCAATGATCTGTTTGACCTATAGGGAATTTAGATGTTTATCAAAATATAATGATTAGCATAAATCATTTGGATACTTAATAATGACTTGACATTTTCATCCACCCACTTCTTCGAATAAACAAGTTTTACACAGAGGGCAAAAAGCAAAGAGGTTATATGGCTCATGGCTATCACAGTTAATTCTCTGACAAAATAGTTTGCTTTATTTGTCACATAAATGTCTTTTTTTCCCAAAATATTATGCTTTAAACAAATAGTAGAACTTGTTAGTGATTATTATCTCATGTTGCACCTGGAACGCAGCTTCCCATCACAGCTGCAGGTGAAAGTCTTCCAGAGTCTAAGACAGGAAGCAGTATATTTCAGTCTCAAAGAACAAGTACTATTGTTTCCAGAAAAAGAGTCATTGATAGTGATCCTTTCAGCAATATAAGAAAGATAAAGGAGAGAAAAAGAAAACAAGAATGTGTTCTTATTTCCAATTGAAATTGAAAAGAAAGGAATGTGTTCTTTTCTTTTCAATTTCCACTTGTCCATGGTGGAACTTGTGGAAATTTCCACTGTGGAAACGCTCTAGTGGGCAGACAGATGTTTCCATCTGGTGGAAACATATCACAATTATAGCAGGAAATAGCATAGCAGGTTACTGATACTATCTATGCTATCATTACTTGAAGATGAACTCACTATCTGGTTCTGAAAACAAGATGACAGCTGCAACTATTTTCACCCTAATGGATGTCTTATGTCTTACCTAGATGCGAAATCACTCCATAGATAATATGGCACGGAGTTCAATATTTTGCTTCAGTTCTAGTCATAGGACTTTTTTACTTTTTCTTTCTTTCTTTTTTTTTTTTTTTTTTTTTTGCAGTTTTTGGCCAGGGCTAGGTTTGAACCTGTCACCTCTGGTATATGGGGCCGGTGCCCTACTCCTTTGAGCCACAAGTGCTGCCCTAGTCATAGTACTTTGAGAAACACTTTTAATTCTCTATCTATAACTGAGAGAATCAAATGATGTAATATAGGCTACATACACATATGCATACATATTTTTACATATATAAAATATTATATTACAGTATGTAATGTTAAATACTTTTTAAAACCTATGTAGATGGTACATATACATCCATTTATCTGCTTTTACATGTATTAAGTACAATATAAAGAGGTATAGTGAAAAGTGAAAATATGATGATGTCAGTTTTATTAATGATAGGAGTATTTTTGATTTCCCAGGTAACTTATATAACCCAAAACATTATGGCACAAATTCTTATCTACTCTATCAGAAATATTCTTTAGTGTTGTAACTGTTGTTGTGTTGAGCTGGGAAGCAGGTCCCTCACAGTCTTTCTCTGTGGCCTGTTCATGTTGCAACAGTTCCTCTGCTGCTGTTCATTCCTATTAGATTGATTTCCACAGCAATCCTTCACAGGAGCTACCACTGACGGTCGTTCCAATATTGGATTCAAATGCTACCATTCTTCCTTGGAGGCTAACTGAAGCTAGGATGACTATCATTCCTGAGGAGTCAGTGATGAAGGCTGGGAGGTGGAAAGAAAGTATAATATACATGTCTGGTGTATTTCTCTCAGGGTCCTCAAGGTCCCTTATAAGTCTAACTTCCTCTTTGTGGCTAGGGTAAACTGTCCCCCTTTTTATTACATTCAAAATGTTGGCTGCCTCCTTGCCCAAGAATCCAGGCCAAATCACACTTCAGCCACTGAAAAAAAAAAAGACCTATATCACCTAAAATATGCTTCTCAGAGATACAGCTTTCTATCCTCAACCTGATTTTTCCCAAGCTGTTTGACTATGGGAATTTCTATTCCCTTCAGGGCAAACCTTACATTAGGGCGTATGTTCTTGTCCTGTGTTTTTAACATGACAGTCACATAAAATCTGGTCAGCCAATCTTAAAGAACACCACATGTGTTAATCAGAGCGCAAGCCAGGTAAGGACTGCTAAACTCAGTTCGATTATTTTTCAATGTCTTCTCATTAAGGATTAAAAATGTCTGAGGATTATAGTGAAATATTTTTGGCATGTCTCCCACAATGGGTCACCCATTTAGATGCCTTTAGGGGCTTGGCAAATAATTAGCAAATGGAGAAATAGTGTAGGACAGTGGTTCTAAACAGAGTCCCAGGACCCGCAGCATCAGCATCACCTAGGAAGTTATAAGACATGAAAATAATCAAGGTCTTGATGATCTAGCAGATCAAAAATGCTCAGGTGAGGCCCAGCAATATGTTTTCACAAGCCCTCTGGTCATTCTGTTTTATGCTTAAATTGAGAACTGCTGGTATAGAACAAAGGGTATTAGTGGTCTATAGTGAACTAGATGAAAGTGAAAGTCATAAAGTATTTAAATCCAAGGTCAAAACATTGAGCTCATGAAAACACCACATCTAAGGGAAGAATTTAACCCATGGGACATGAGTTCATTTTTGCAGATTTAAAGGGATCTTGACACCTTTAATTTCTAGAGTGCCTCAGATTATAATTGAACATGTTAAACCAGAAAACACCTTCTCTGTGGTTGTACATCTTGTTTTATTCAATTATGTACCTCTAAACAGTGGGTCTTAACCATTCAAGTCCTTTGTGTCAATGGTGCATTCTCATAACATAAATGGTAGACAATATTTGCACATTTCATGGAATAGAATAGTCTGTTTCAATAGATTTTCTTATTGGATTGAAAATCTGCAAAGCTTGTAAAAAATCTTGCTCAACATCTAGTCCAACATATTTGCTTTAAAGATAAAGAGAGTGAGGTTGAAAGAGGCTAAACAGCATGCTGAAGACCAGTGGGTAGAGAAGAATTTATGTTGTGTGGTTACATGAAAGAATGAAAGGTATGTATACTGCACATTGAAAAAGCTACACTTCTTTTGAAATTACTATTCAAACTTGCAAACTATTAATGTATAACCTGTAGAAAACCAAAATTCTCAGTAAGAATGCATTTATAAATTATAATCAAGGCCAGTATGAAAATCATTTAGTATTTGCTTCATGAGAAAGTGGTATTATGTGGAATTCTTTGAGTATTCCTAAAATAATTAATATGTTAGAATATGAACAGCCTGCAACATGACAAAATAACTCAATTTTATTTACTATGTCTTATTCTTTTACCCACGGATCATGGGTGAGAGTACCATGTATACTTGGAACTCCCTTCCCTGAATGAAAGATTTATAAGTGAATAGTTCTTGTTTGTCAAGTTCCTGCTGTATCCCATTTTCCTGAGTTCTCAGTATACTGTCAGTTCTCCACAAATATTTGTTGAATAAATGAAAGCAAAGACAAGTTATTTGTTTTTTCTACTCGCTCACATTCCTTTTTCTGAAGTTATGCTTCATCGTCTAGCTGTGCGTACAGCCCAGTCTGTACCTCCACCCTTTCATCAGGCCAGATGGGCTGCCTAACTTAGGGAACCAGGGATAAATTTTCCCAATTACTTCTTTGTCTTGGAAATATAGAATGGAGACATGGGGACTTCATTTGGCTGGGATTAACTCTTGAACTAGGTGATAGTAGACTGATCATGTTCTGTGAATTTTTTAGTGGGCAAGTAGTGTTTGACCACCTATTATCTCTAGGATTATAAGAATACTACAGTCAATAAAACATTTCCTTATTCTCAGAAAGTCATATAGATGATTAAAATGATTACACATATAATGTTAAGAAGAAATTAGTGTTATAAAATAAAATAGTGTGAGATGATAGGTTGTCTTCGGAGGTATTATTAATATTTTAAACAGGGTAGTTAGGAACTGACTCTCCATGCTGGTAACATTTGCGAAGACTTGGATGAAGTGAGGAGCAAATCACAGAATTAGTTGGAGGAATAATGATCAAGGAAGGCAGGAAAAACAATAAGCACAAAAGCTTGAAAGCCAAAAGTTCCGGATGGAATGAAGTAAGCAAGGTAAATGATGAAAAGAGACGAGACTAGAGATATAGCCAAGAGCCAAAATCCTTGGGGATTAGAGGGCCAAAGTATGGAGGACTTCAGAAGTTTCCCTAAGAGCACTATCAAATATTTGAAGAGTTTTAAGGAGGAGAGTGATTTACGTTGTCAAAAGATTATTCCAGTGCTAAACAAATAGAAATGAGGAAACTAATCAAGTTGCTGCACTGGTCAAGAGGTAAGAAGACAACTGGAGGATTAAAATGATAGTGGTGGGTGTGCAGAGGGTTAGACTCGAGATATATTTGTTAAGTAGAGCTGAGAGGGGATTTGCTGAAGGTTTAGATGTGAGGTCCCAGACAAGAAGCAGATTTACCAGACAAATCCATGGACGAATGTGCTGCCATTTATGGAAATGAGAACACTTGGGCAGCAGAACAAGACTTTGGTTTTGAATATTCCAAAATTTAGGATGCTTATTTGATATGGAAATGAATATATTGAGTAGATACCAGGATATGTGCTTAGAGTTCAGCAGAGTGATCACCAAGGCAATTTGACTAAATTTGTGGAAACAAAAGGATGTTTGAGGTAAGTTCAGCAGTGAATAAAAAGTAAGGAAGTAAAGACAGTGGCTTTAGACAACTGGTACAAGAAGTTTTGTATGAAAGGAGATGGAGAGAGATGGTGTAAGATATAAGGGGATTGTAGGTCATATAATTTTCTTATTAAGATATTTAAATATTTAAAACTCTAATAACAATGTATGTACAACTATGGGAATAATATAGAAGAGAGTGGAGAAATGATGACACCAAAGAGGGTGTGATTGTTGGACTGACATCCTTGAGAGAGGAAGTTATCTGATTCACTAATGAAGGTCACTAAGGAAAGTCAGCAAACTATCGTAACAAGAACAGCATCAGCATGTGCAGGACAGATGCAGGCCAGGTGGTCAGCATGATAATAGAGGAACATAGGAACACTTTCCTAGTGACTTTTATCTTTCCGTGAAAGATGAAGTAAGGCAGTCAGTCGAGAGTGAGGCATGAAAAGGGATGTTGGAGGTATCCAGAGAAAAGAGGTGTAAAATTGTCTCCTCAAAGTATATAAGAGTAAATTAATTAGGAGAATATCTTGTGCATACGAAAAAAGCGAAGGAAGACTGAATCTGAAATCAGAAATGAAACCAACTGGTACAAGGGAGACCAAAAGGGAAAGCTTTGTTTTAGTACCACCCCCCAAAAAATTCTCATTATGTGTGTGTCTCTTTTCCATCAATCCATTTTTTCTCTGATTTTTTTTTTTTTTTGCTAATGCTGGTTTGAAGTATCTCAGTCAACCTACAACTACTACTGCTTCTGGATGAAGACACTGAATAAAGGTATTAAGATTTTATTGGTATATACTAACCAATCTGCATTTGTTTCTTGAAAGTTCCTTCAAAGACGTCAAAGCCTTTCCTCATACAGTCAGTGAAATGATTACCTTATAATAGACAACAAAAGAGTTAAATTTTAGCCTTAGAATAAAACCTTGAAGGACACTGAGACTGAAGTTTATGCCTCTAAAAGATAATTTTTTTTTTTTTTTTTGTAGAGACAGAGTCTCACTGTACCGCCCTCGGGTAGAGTGCCGTGGCATCACACAGCTCACAGCAACCTCTAACTCTCGGGCTTATGCGATTCTCTTGCCTCAGCCTCCCGAGCAGCTGGGACTACACGCGCCCACCACAACGCCCGGCTATTTTTTTGTTGCAGTTTGGCCGGGGCTGGGTTTGAACCCGCCACCCTCGGCATATGGGGCCGGCGCCCTACTCACTGAGCCATTTTGAAGAATATGAGATAAGTCAAAGTCAGTTTGTTTTTTAGTCTTCTTCTTTCTCCATACTAGGTAAAGATTTCACTAGCCGAGGAAGATGGAGAGAGTTTGGACAAGAGTATTTCCAAACATTTTCCAAGTCATTGCTTTATAAAAATTTAAAAGATCTGTTGGTTAAGGTTATCCAATATCAGCTCATGTCCAGCTTTCCCAAAGAATGAGAGCATCACAATTTTATTATACCTGCACACTGTTTGTCTGTATCAAAACATCACATGTACCCTGAAAATATATACAACTATTATGTACCCATAATAACAAAAAGTTTAGAAAATCACACATACCCTCCAAACATGTACAACTGTTAATGTATCCATAACAAATAAAGTTTAAAAATTGAGGAAAATATAAAAATTACAAAAAAAATTATTCTACCTGGAACCTACTTAAAGCACAAGTGTACTGTGGTACATCTGTTGGGAAGTTTTGGTAGAAGAAAGGGGAAGGAAGATAGACTGGTAGCTGTTACTAGGTGGTTCTAAAATGACTTCCTTTCAATTCTTCCACAATTGTCCTTCTGCCCTGAATACTGTGATTCTTTAAAAAACAAAAGAGAGAGGAGGAAGGGATGAGGGGAGAGAGAGAATGAGAGAATATTTATGAATTTATGGAGAGGTGAGACAGCTCAGCTTTTTGTTCTTATCCCCCACCCTCACCCCCCACCCCCACCTGTATTTCAGGACCAGACATTAGAGGCTTTTCTTCCTTTCGGGAAGTGTATTTATATGCACTATACTATGCCACCAAAAGAAGAAAATTGAGAACCGTAGATAGCATGTGAAATCAAGTAGTCCTCTTGTGCGGCACATCTGCTTTAGAAATTTGTTGAATGAATTAAATGAATGAAATGTTAATGACTAGTAGAGCTTAAAATTTCCTGGTGGAAATGTCCCAAATATTTGATCTGCTGCTGTTGACATGGGGTTGAACCTCTCCTTGTTGAGTGTGACTTTTAACCCCCCAAGTAATTTATTATATATCTTTACAATGGAAATTTCTATTTTTTTCCTGAGATGTTTTCCTGGAAGTAATTTCCATGAAAATTCTGAACATTTACAGACTTAAGTCCAGTGTATAGTGGTGTCACTAGTGTTAGAGTTAAAATTCCCTCATGGCTCATGATCGATAAATGAAGGAGAGGGTTTTCAGGGATCAGATTTCTCCAAGTGACTTACAATGAGGGGCCAGAAAAAAGCCACATTGCATGACTGTGTGGATTTCAAATTAGAAAGAAATATAATTGGCTCACTAAAATATCAGTCCTGAGTTGGGGATGATAACTGTCCTAAGTATTCTCAGTACATAGATTCATCAGAGAACTCTTTATTATAGACAAAAGAAAACAAGTTTAACAAGTAAATAAAAATAATTTTATGCTCATAATTTGTTATTGATTTCTTTATGTATATGAATTAGAAACATGCCTGATTTTGTATGTGGCAAAATAAAAGAAAAGTGGTAGAGCTCAGGAGTAACATAATTATGCTTTTAGGGAGTGTAGGGTGTACAATCAAGGCTGAGATATACATGCTGGGGTAAAGTCAGATGATAAAATTTGTCTTCAGTTATTTTGAGAAATTTGAACTTTTTGGTCGTATTTTCCCATCAATTTTAAAATGTAAAAAGTGGAATTTGTGAATGTTTCTATAGGCAGTCTATGCAGAGAAAGTTCAGTAATTTAACTGTCTGTTTCACTAACTTGTGAATAATCGGCTGTAGCATATCTTGTTTTCTGTTAATTTGGTGTGAAGATGCAGACAACCTTCTGTTCTTTTGTTTACAGGGTCTCTTAACTGTATGATTCCCCTGGTGCTAATTCATTTTTTTCTGAAAATGTAACAGAATTACAAGTGCAAACATTTATTTAATTTGTTTAGATTTATAAAACCAGGCCCATTCTCTAGGCCTTTGGGGGCATGAAGCAGATGAGAACATATGGCATAATCTATTACTTTTTCAGCTCTAGTTATGTGGAAATGCATTGTTTAAATGTCAATGAAGAAATTTCAGATTGCTCTGCTTGGAAGAGGGATTTCTGGGATGACGTTCAGCTAAATTTAATAAAGGTACATTTTATCTTTTTGAAGTGATATCCACCAAGGCCATGGTTTTCAATCTTTGTAGAACAGTAGGATAAGTTCGGAATTCCCTTCTACTTCAAGAAGTCTAACATATTAGCCATTGTTGTAGGGCACAGTATTTGAAAAATATCTTTGCAGTCTCCTCAAAGTAAATTAACACTGTATTCAGATCGCTAACAGTCATGGCATTTTTTTCTCTACCATTGATAATCTTATTTCCTAAAGGTGATAAAAAATAATGTGGCAAGTCACAGAATAAGCTTTCAAAGAGCATCGTTTTATTCACACTAACTTTACATTTACGTGATTGATGTTGACAGAATGGTTACAATTGTTTAATTTAGACTGTATAAAAGCAACTGTACTGAACACAGAAAAAAATGGGCAGATTTTGCCAAGTGAAAGATTCTGAAAACTGAATGATTTTTCATTTATTTCTTTTTACTAGAAACCAAACCCAGAAAAGATGGGCGTAAGGTTTATCTATATAGCAAATAGAAGATGCGAAAGAGTATTCCACTCTTTAGAAGGTTGTATTCCACCTCTTTAGAAGGTTGTACTTGGATATATTGTGTTGAGAAAATTCTGAAATGCTGGTGAATTTGTCTCAGTGTCTTTCTACTTATAAGTTGCAACATGTGGACACACCAACACACACATCCAGGGTACTCTCTGAAGGTAGGCTGAAAGAATTACTATTTTATCTCAATTTGCATATTAAATTTTATTAATATTTTAATGAGAAAAACTTTGCTGAACTTGGGATACTCACGCATTAGGCATTCTTATTATTTTAGCTAGAAAACTAATATCACTGAGAATATCAAATGTAGTCGCATTACATCAACCTTCCTCTACTTTATTGGACAAGTCCAAATGACCTGTTGACAATCTTCGAAGAGATATTTTATTTGGAGAAAACTCCATATGTCATATACTATTAATACAGAGCCTGTCAAGAACTGTGACACAGCTTAGAGAATCAGAGCATTAGTCCCTTGAAAATTAATCTACAGATGTTTTTCTTATTTAATAACGAGTACTATTACATTCAGGAAACAAAATGTGGTTGAATTAGAAGAAAATATAAAGAAATTTAAAGAGACTAGAATAAAGGTTTCCTGTTTCCAGTGGTTCATCTATATTTTATCATTTATTAAAATGATTTTTCGTGTATTTATTTGGATAATAGACTTTGTGGAAGACTGTGACATTATACTTGAGATCGAATAAGCTCCAAACATTTTATTCCTAATCAGTTACTTGCTCAGTATTTCACAGCATGAGAGAAAAGGTTTCAATGCTCTTGCTTTCCCTCAGCAGCGTCACCAGCCCACATCTCCTTCTAAACCCCGGGTCCTTGTTGATCATTTCAACTCAGCCATTACGTGGATAACTAAAATGGAATAAATCGATGGTGGAGCTAATCATCTCGAATATGCTCATTCTCTTATGCCTGTTCTTCATCTCATAAGATAGATGTTACTCTTGCCTCTTTCTTCCTACCATACTAATCAAGTAAAAATCTTTCTGATTCCACCTCCTTACATTGATCACCGTAGGAGTACTGTGATAGACAATGGTATGGTCCATCACTCCCAAGAAACAGCTAACAGCATCTTTTCTAATTCACCCCTGTAAGTTTCAACTTGCTCGGCTTATCAGTGTCGCGAGGAGGGCTTAATTTGTTTCTGTCTGTGCATGTTTTATGGTTACATTTGTGTATCTCAAAACTTTCATAAGGCCCCACGTATCACAGAGACACTATTCATGCTGCCTCCAGGTTTCTTCTCACGGCTATATTGCAGTAACATAATTAGCTCCTTTAGTAATTTGCAATCCTCCAGATTGTTAATGTAATGTTATGAAATGCCAACCTGAACCTGATATAACCTGCTTAAACCCCTCAATGGCTCCCTCTCTCCCTCATGAAATCCAAACACCTTAGCACCTCAGTATGTGGCACAAGGTCATTGTTTATATACCCTTGGCTTACTTCTCCACTTTATTAGTTGTCTCCCAACTTGGCAGTGGTTATAAGGAGGATGGCTTGAAGAATTATTACAATGCTGTTTCATCTATCTTACACGTGAGTCAGCTTTACACGGAGTATCTAAGGTAACCCATGTTCCTCCTATTAATAAGATGTGGTAAGACACCTAAACATCTCAGTCAAAATTCAAAGATGAGATACTGGGCCCCTTGACAGTCCCTTGAATACGAAACAATCTCGTAGTATTAAAGACATTTGGGTGCATGCATGGTAGGAAAAATTTGTGTTGTTGCATTTTGACAAATTTGAAAAAGCCATTATGAACATTCTTATTCAAGATTTTCTGTAGGCTGACGTTTTTACTTCTTTTGGGAAATACCTAGGACTGGAAGTCATGGGTAATAATATAGCTCTAATGTTTAACTGTAAGAAATTGTCAGACCTTTCCCAAAGTACGAATACCATTTTACACTCCTTCCCAGAAGTTATGAGAATTCCAATGGCTCTACATCTTTGCCAATATTTGTTATAATTAGTTGTTTTAATTTTAAGCATATTTGATCTCATTTATTATCTCTTTGTGATTTTAATTTATATTTCCCTAAGGACTAACACCCTTTCATGTGCTTTTTGGCCATCATACTTCTTCTTTGTGAAGTGTCTTTTTAGACTTTTTTATTGAGTAGTTCGCTGTTTTTATTGCTGGGTTGTAGGAGTTATTTATAGATCATAAATACAAGTCTTTTCCAGTTACATGTTTTGCAAGTATTTTTTCCCAGTCTGTGGTTTGCCCATCCATCTTTCTCATTATGTCTGTTTTGATGAACATACATTTTTAATTTTGATGAAGTACAATTTAGCATCTTAAAAATTTTTGGCTTTGCTTTTTGTGTCCAGTCAAAGAAGTGAATGCTTAATCTTAAGCCATGAAGGTTTTCCCCCCTGTTTTCCTCAAGCTTTAGGGATGTACTTTTACATTTAGGTTTATGATCCGTCTCAAGTTCATTTTGTGTGACATAAAATAGTGTTTGAGGCTCACTTCTTTTTCATATGAATATTCGATTATCTCAGAACCATTTGCTTTCTGGGGGCAGGACATGATTGCAAGAGGGACTTTACCTAACAAATGCAATCAGTGTAACCTGGCTTATTGTACCCTCAATGAATCCCCAACAATAAAAAAAATAAATTAATTAAAAAAAAAGTACTCTCCTAATTTAATTACTTTGGCACATTTGCTGAAAATCAATTGAATGCCATTTCTGCTTCTGTCTCCAATACAGAAACTAGGAAGAGTGGCTTGTTCATTCCAGCAACTAGAAGTGTCTGGATAAACTATAAAATCATAATTTTTTGAAGCTGTCAAAAAAAAAAAGTAGCAGGACAGCCAAGGAACATGAAATACAAGTTGGGAATGCCTGCTCCAGGGAATAATGGCCCCGAGTGGCTTATCTGTGGCAGAGTATGGGGGGAAGGATGACCACAGTGACCTACCAAACAGGCATAGAAGACTCATTAAAAATTTAACATATTATTGGAGGCCACGTGTGGGGTGGAATGTCAGATCACAGCTGTCCACAGCTCTCTGCTGCTAGGTCTTGTGGCGTTGCACCCTGGGTGTGCACAGATTAATCTACTGACAGAAGTCGGTTTCCTTTCCTCTGGTGCGCTGTCTCACAGGCCTTCGCCAAAACGCCAATCCCTGTCTTCCCAGCTCGGGGAGCTCCCTGTGCTCAGTTGGGTTTCCTCGCTGCCTTGCAGAATGAAAAATGTCCCAAGGAAAAAAGCCAGTGTGATTGCCACGCTTACTGGCGTATTTTCCTGCCCGTGGTCCTGTTCTTCTACCTGTGGTTCTCTGGAAAGAGTTGCCTCAAACATTTTATGAAGTTTATACTTATTTTTGATCAAGGGACTCATCAGGCGCCAGTTATAGTTTCTTGGCTAGCGACTGTTATTTTCAAGACATTGTACTTGTTAGCTAAAAAAGCTACAAATAAACAAACACACAATACAGACACAGGAAAGGTTTTGTAAACAGTGAATTGATGAAGCAAGTTTCCATCTTTTCTTAATAAACCACATGAAAGATGGATTCTCAATTTATATGGTTTGTCGTTAAAAAATTGTTTCTTTTTATATATTCAACTTTGTTTTATTTCTTTATACTTCATATTTCTTGCCAATGGTTTAATTTTTTTCTTTTCTATTGATAACATATTTAAATTCTATAGCAGTAGCTATTAAACCCCAGTAGGAGAGAGGGTCAGTCCAAGGTCCATCACCAAGAGCAACAATCTCCAATCTTTTGGCCTCAGGGACTGGTTTCACAGAAGACAATTTTTGTCATGCAGTGGGGTGGGGAGCAGGAAACCTAGATCACTTACATGCACACTCAGTTTGCAGTAGGGTTCGTGCTTCTATGAGAGTTCAGTGGTGCTGCTGATGTGACAGGAGGCGAAGTTCGGGTGATTATGTGGAGATGGGGAAAGGCTGTAATACAGACGAAGCTTTGCTGGCTTGCCTGCCTCTCACGTCCTGCTGTGGAGCTCAGTTCCTAACAGACCACAGACTGGTACCTGACCTGCAGCCCAGGAGCTGTGGACTACAGCCCTAGGGTACAGTCGGCTCCCGTCTATATAAACAATTTGAATTTTAAAATGTTGGAAAATTCATGGCTTTTGTGAGGCATAGTGATTATTATTTTGGTAAGTTGACCACCCGGGGACTGTAACAAACTGGTGAACATACAGAGGTGGTCAACATAAGGAACTTCCACTGAGTACACGTGGTGTCTGTCCAGTCTATGAAAATGAGGTCCATTTAAGGAGATGGTCAATGTGGGAAGTGGTCAACTATGGAGATGCTACAGCAATTTATAATTAGGGAGAGAGAAGTACTTAAATATTTATTTGCCATTTAATAAGTGCACAAGAAATTTCATCAAAATGTCCATATCTTCTCCAGTTAGGTCCAGAAATCTTTAAGTCCAGGTTCTTTAATTTTTTTTTTTTTGGCTGTTATTTTTTAAAAATATCATTCGTGCCCAAATTCATTTCTTTTACTGTACCATGATAAAGTTAACAGTGCTAATGTACCTTCTAATGGTACAATTCTTTGGAGTCTATTTCTGTTGAAATAACATAGGTCTTTTTGGTTCTTCAGTGAATTTTCTATTTATATGCACGTAATACTGATTATATCCCTTTCCACATAATGTGATTATCTACTGTGCTGCCCATAAACACTGATTTCCAGTGAGTCCCTCATTGACGATGACTGTGGTTGCCTTTCTTATCCAGAGTATGCAGGACAATCCAAATAATTTATTTTTATGTTAAATTTATCCTTCAATACTTTGTAGCATAAAGGTAGAACAACACAGCTTTCAGCCACGTGTTCTCCTGGCTGTCATCTTGCATTTCACTACCTTTCTGGATGGCATTTTTCTATGTTGATCATACCTCTGCTTTCCACATAATGCATCCAGAGGGCAAGGTAGGCAAGAGACTCAGGGACAGATTAAGTGTAGTGCCATTAATTCAAGGAATACCCATTCCTATCTGGCATAGCTTAGGACTGATTCTGGAGTTTAATTGCAAGCATGAGTATCTGAAGTTTTTGTGGGAGACAATGCCTGAGATGTGGTACAAAGCCTGCTAGAGGGTGGAGTAATCTCCCCGAGTAGCAGCAGCAAGATGTGTGAGGTTAAAGTCACCTTCAGCCACCTGAGTGCCACTGGGTACTGTAGACTACAGATGGTCCTATACTGGAACAAGGGCAAGGGCTAATGCCTGGTTCTATCCAAGTGTGACTCGGCTGCAGGAATCAATGTGAGCACATCAGAAACCCAGAGCCTTTTTACTCACCTTATGTCCACTGTGAGTGAGAGGCACTCAAATGAATGCATCCACAGAATTATGGTAGTAACTTGCCAAATAGTTGGAATAATGAATGCCTTTGCTAGGCTATCTTCCCAGACCCAGAGCTCAGTCTTGGAGACCTGGAAAGACAACATAGGGAGAGTCAATCCCAGAGGTTGTTGGGTGTCTAGTTGAGCCTGTAATAGAGAGAAGGTCAGAAAATATCCCAAGTAGAGAAACTGGTTCTAGAGTTTATGTCTGTGCCCAGACGGGTTTTCTGGCTCTGGACCATCTTGGGTATAAGAGAGGGACTTAGAAAATTTTTAGAAAGGCACTTGGAAGCTCATATCCTCTGAGTACAGGACCTAGCATGGAGCCTAAATTGGACAGGTCTGAAGGCGATAGTGAGTTAGGCAGTACTGAGTTAAAGCTCCTAGGACATCCAAACTTTCAAAGTAATTGAATGAAAAAATTTTGTTAAATAGAAATAATCCAAGCTGAGCTAATTTAGTATGAATGGTAATTGTTTTAGTTTCAGCATGACTATACTTAAGTACTCATGATAATTAAGAATTCATAAAGTTGTATATACACATGTACAAACGGACCCTTTAACTCTAAGCTTTGTCAATTAGTGACAGCATCTCTAAAGGAAAAGAAAGGAAGAAAATTAAGGGACGTTACCCACTGAAGTTAGAAGAAACTTCTAACTGGCAGAAAGTACTGTGTTTATTATACAGTCCTGGATAAATTCTTTTGAATTTGAAGGAATAAGGAAAAATTGCTAGTATTGCTGAATTTGTGCAACAAATATGTTATCACACTCTTCATAAGATTAATATTTTCAGAAATTTCAAGGTGCTACAGTTATCTGCAACTATCTATAAATATAAAATGTGTCCATATATCTATATATGCTGCCATAGTTATGTTTTAATTAATAAAATAATTCTATAAAACTCTTGATTTTTAATTTTTATAGTGTTAGAGATTGCAGTTAGCTAAAAGAAAATTTCTCATAATTTTTACTTTTAACTAAAATATAAAGTTTTTCTTTCCTAATTTAGTCTTAATTTCAGAAAAATTGAAAAGACTGAAATCTTTAGTTAAATTTGAAATGTTAAGATTTTTTGCTTTGTAGTTAACACTCAAATAATCTAAAATCATATAAATATTGCACCCATATGGTGCTTAAACAAACTGACAAAAATGAAAAATTCAGTTAATCCAATGAAATATTGTTGACAGAGGAAAGGAAATCAAACCAAATGAACAATAACAAACAAAAATATATGTAGGCACCAAAAGTTGTTTTTAAATAAGTTAAACCTCCCCAACCCTGCTCTTAAGAGAATAAGTGAAACTGATGTTGTATTTGGTCATAGATTAAGATGAACTGAAATTTTCAGAGTGACAAACTCCTGATTCTAAGTGAATTTGATACTTGTCCGAAGTTGTTAATAAAATATGACTTACTGTAATGATCTCTTGAAACCTTAAAAAATTACAATAATTATATACAGTGTTCCTGAAATATGCAGCATGCATTTCTATAGAAAATGTAAGCAACTAATTTACGATATTACGAATAAGAAAATTTAAGAAACTTTTCAAATAAGAGATCTGACCCATTTAATGATTCTTGAGTTTAAGCAAACCTTGAGACTCTAGGGCCTATACATATTATTTATTTATTTATCCAAATACTGATACACTAGGAAATTTGTTTTTAAATATTATTTCATTAGTAAAATTTAAGTTCTGTAATAACGATAACAGAGTCCTAGAAATTAAAAACGACATCCAAATGAACTCATTTGCCCCATTGCAATAATATTTTAACTTTAGTATATGATTATTTTTTAAGGGACCAATCCTTTTAGAATCAATCCCTAAAAAATAGAGAAATAAATAAAAATGAGAAAACAAGGGTGGCACCTGTGGCTCAGAGAAGTGAGGCACTGGCCCCATATACCAGAGGTGGTGGGTTCAAACCTGGCCCCGGCCAAAAACTGCAAAAAGAAAAAAAAATGGGAAAACATACAAAAAAGAGGACAAAGACTGATTTACCTGTTCTTTTTTTTTAGTTTTTTTTTTATTATTAAATCATAGCTGTGTACATTAATGCAATCATGGGGCACCATACACTGGTTTATAGACCGTTTGACACATTTTCGTCATGCTGGTTAACATAGCCTTCCTGGCATTTTCTTAGTTATTGTGTTAAGACATTTATATTCTACATTTACTAAGTTTCACACATACCCTTGTAAAATGCACCGCAGGTGTAATCCCACCAATCACCCTCCCTCTGCCCATCCTCACCCCTCCTCTCCTTCTCCCCCTTCCCATTTGCTTAGGTTATAACTGGGTTATAGCTTTCATATGAAAGCCATAAATTAGTTGCATAGTAGGGCTGAGTATATTGGATACTTTTTCTTCCATTATTGAGATACTTTACTAAGAAGAATATGTTCCAGCTCCATCCTTAATCATCAGAGAAATGCAAATCAAAACTACTTTGAGATATCATCTAACTCCAGTAAGATTAGCCCATATCACAAAATCCCAAGACCAGAGATGTTGGCGTGGATGTGGAGAAAAGGGAACACTTCTACACTGCTGATTTACTTTTTAAAGACCACTGAAAATACAGGGCTAACCAATAATAGTGCTAATAATACTGAGTATTTATTACTTGCCACTGTATTTGTAAATGTTAGAAATAGGAGCTAGTCATTGAGCTATCCAGTATTAGTAATCATGTTAAGAGTCAGTTTGACATCCACATGGAAGAGTGTGCACTTTAAACATGATGGAAGAATTAGAAACTTCAAAACATCTCAGTCCAATGTAGAAAAAATAAATAGGAATTATTTGTCTTCTTTTTCTCAAATATTTCTACCATAAAGCACTAATAAGAATAAAGAAATAAAATGAAATGTTCTATTCCAGATTACTTTTCACCAACTAAGTGGAATAAAATAAAAATGCTCCAAAAACTGGGACATATTTCTCTCTTATCCTCATGCCTTTTTATCCATTTTTTCCCCAATTCCATTTCTCATACATTATTCTTCCATAAAAATTTTGGGATATATTGAGGACCTGAGAGATTCATGAACTAGAATTTCTCAGCCTTATAATATCAGATTTTCGGTGCTGGATGAGTCTGTTCTGGGGCTGTGTTGGGCACAGGGGGATGACTAACAAACAGCATTCCTTGTCTCCCCTTACACATGCCTTTAGACCCTGACTCTCTCCCTGTTTCTACAGCCAAGCATTTCAGGCAACATTACCAAATGTCCCCTAGGGTGCAAAATGCCTCCCAGGTGAGAACCAGTGTTATAAACTAAAATTATACAGGATTTAAAATTTCCTGGTTGACAAGGAAGAATTGCGGGATTTTTCTGCATCCTCAGAAAGACAAACATTTTAGTTAGTTAGTTTATTTATTTATTTATTTATTGTTGGGGATTCATTGAGGGTACAAAGAACCAGGTCACACTGATTGCATTTGTTAGGTAAAGTCTCTCTTATAGTTGTGTCCCACCCCCGAAAGGTGTGTCACACCTTGTGTGTGACCCCCATCCCCCTCCTTCCTTCCCTCTCTTTGGTTTACCCTTCCCCCATCCCCCACCATGTACCAGGTCATTAATTGTCCACATATCAGAATTGAGTACATGGGATTCTTGCTTCTCCATTCTTGTGATGCTTTACTAAGAATAATGTCTTCCACCTCCATCCAGGTTAATACGAAGGATGTAAAGTCTCCATTTTTTTTAATGGCTGAATAGTATTCCATGGTATACATATACCACAGCTTGTTAATCCATTTCTAGGTTGGTGGGCACTTAGGCTTTTCCTACGTTTCTTTGATTATAAATTGAACTGTGATAAACAGTCTAGTGCAAGTGTCCTTATGGTAAAAGGATTTTTTACTTCTGGGTAGATGCCTAGTAATGGGATTTCAGGATCAAATGGAAGGTCTAATTTGAGTTCTTTGAGGATTCTCCATACTTCCTTTCAAAAAGATTGTATTAGTTTGTAGTCCCACCAGCAGTGTAAAAGTGATCCCTTCTCTCCACATCCATGCCAGCCTCTGTAGTTTTGAGACTTTGTGATGTGGACCATTCTCACTGGTATTAGGTGATATCTCAGGGTGGTTTTGATTTGCATTTCTCTGATGATCGGAGATGATGAGCATTTTTTTTTTCAAATGTTTGTGAGCCATTCATGTGTCTTCATCAGAGAAGGCTCTGTTCATAACTCTTGCCCAGAGGTAGATGGGATGGTTGCTCATTTTTTATTGATTAATTTGAGTTCTTTGTAGGTCCTAGTTATCAAGCTTTTGTCTGATTCAAAATAGCAAAATATCCTTTCCCATTGTGTAGGTTGTCTATTTGCTTTGGTTGTTGTCTCCTTAGCTGTGCAGAAGCTTTTTAGTTTAATTAAGTTTATTTTTGTTGTTATTGCAATTGCCACAGAAGTCTTCTTCATCAAGTCTTTCCCCAGGCCAATAACTTCAAGTGTATTCCCTACACTTTCTTTGAGGATTGTTATCATTTCATGCCTTAGATTAAGGTCTTTTATCCATGTTGAATCAATTTTTGTGAGCAGAGAAAGGTGCGGGTCCAGTTTTAGTCTTCTAGTGGATATCCAGTTCTCCCAGCACCATTTATTGAACAATGATTTTGTCCCCCAGTGTATGGTCTGATTTATCTAAGATGAGGCAGCTGTATGATGCTAGTTTCATTTCTTGGTTTTCTATTTGATTCCAAATATCTATGCCTCTGTTTTTGTGCCAGTACCATGCTGTTTTGACCTCTATGGCCTTGTAGTAGAGTATGCTGATGCTCCCAGCATTCTTTTTATTGCTAAGAACTGCCTTAGCTAGATGGGGTTTTCTCTGGTTCCATACAAAATTAAGAATTATTTTTTGCAAGTCTTGAAAGCATGATTTTGGTATTTTAATAGGGATGGCATTCAATCTGTAGATTGCTTTGGGAAGTATAGACATTTTAACAATGTTGATTCTTCCCAGCCATGAGCATGGTATGTTCTTCCATTTGTTAATATCTTCTGCTATTTATTTTCTTAGGGTTTCATATTTTTTTTTATAGAGGTCCTTCACCTCTTTTATTAGGTATATTCCTAAGTATTTCATTTTCTTTGAAGCTATGGTGAAGGGAGCTGTGTCCTTAATTAGTCTCTCATCTTTGCTGTTAGTAGCGTATACAAAAGATACTGATTTGTGGACATTGATTTTATATCCCAACACATTACTGTATTTTTTGAAGACTTCCAGGAGTCTTGTGGTTGAGTCTTTGGGGTTCTCTGAGTATAAGATCATATCTTCAGCAAAGAGGGAGAATTTGACCTTCTCTGCTCCCATTCGGATGCCCTTTAGTTCCTTGTCTTGCCTCATTGTATTGGCTCAAACTTCCAGCACTATGTTGAAGAAAGACAGACATTTTAATAGGCAGGAAGAGAAAATTTTCACATTTCAAATTACACATTTCCCTGATTATGTCTGTATCATACAGAAATAAAAAGCTTAAGACTAACTATAACACACAAAAAAAAGTATGTTGTTTAATACAAATATCACCCTGCTTGTAGTTATTTGTAGAACTATAGTTATTTGTCTCTAAGTCTAAATTAGATGCCAGGATTTAATACTGTACTATTTCACTGACATACTTTGATTATGACTTTTCCAGAAAATGTAGAACTTCTAACAAAGCTATGTCCCAATTCCCAAAAGAATAACTCACGAGATGCTGCCCTTTTTAGATGGAACATGTGCTCTCTATTTTATCACACCTGACCTATTTTTTAAATTAACATTGCATTACCTACATAGTCCCCATAATCATTTAAATTTTAAAATCCCTTAAGTCAGTAAATTTAATGTTTAATCAAAAGCTCAATTAACTCGAAAGAATAAATTCTAAGCTCTAAAAATTAAGAAGAAAAAGAAGAGCATGAGTGGAGAGTGGCAATTGGTATGAGGAGAGAAGGAGAGAATGATTTATTATTTTCTGCAATGCAATCAACCTCGATTTTAGATATTATAATAGCTTTTTAGTAATTAATTTGCCTGTTAGAAAATCCTTTGAGCCTTTCAATAATGACCTTTAAACTTGCAATAGGATAACATGAATAACACACAAATATTGCTTCCTATACTGCAATCAGGATGTTGAAAATATCAGACAAATCAAGCTGTGGGCCAGAGATACATTTTGTCAAATAAATAGCACCAATGACTCAATTCTCTATGTGACTGGGGGAATGTGCATTTCTCTTTGAAAGTTTATTGTGAAATACTAATGTATGAAGATATAGTCTCTATCTAATAATAAATATGGTACAAATTGTCACAAATAATGTCATTTTATTTTAGAATCCAATTGAGGAAAATTGTGCATAAATATTATATTCTCTTTACAGGATTGTTTTGAAACTAACCACAGGTCTTTCTATTCAAGTAGATATAGAATTGTAGCCTGGAGGCTATGAAATATAGTTTGGTTTCATTAGCTCCATTTCTTACTAGCACTATTCTGAAAAAAGTGCTATCCATCTAATAATAAGCAGAGATTTTTTTATTGGTTCATATTGAGGCAGGGTGGCTGTTCCAAATAAGCATGTAGATATTATTGAGATAATGTTTCTTTTTTTTTTTGCAGTTTTTTTGGCCGGGGCTGGGTTTGAACCCACCACCTCCAGCATATGGGGCCGGCACCCTATTCCTTTAAGCCACAGGCACCTCTGAAAGAAAAAATTTTAAATAAAACTTTTTTATGGATCCAACAATTCTGGGAAAATAATTCTGTGTCTGTGAGGGGTAACTCTGGGTAACTTTTTAAATATGTCAGGTCTTATTTGTATAATACATATTAGTCCCTGATTACATTTTACTTTTATTTAGTGCATGCTATCCTATTCCTATGAGGAAAGACAAATTGTGTTTTATTTGAAATAACTTGAGAAACACTTTGTTATATGCATATAGTTAAAAAACTTAGGCAAATGAAATGCATATGTAAATGTTTTAAAATGTTAATATTTTAAAATAGTTGAAGGCAAAAGTTGTCATTAATAGTTGGTAATTCATTCATTCACTGTCAATAAATATTTAAAGTAAGAACACTGTTTACCAACTATTAAGTTTTTTATTTTATTTTCTTAAAAATCAAACACAGATGTTGGGAGTAGCCCACAAAAATTTTCAGGCAGAAGAAAGCATCATGGTTCTTTTTGGGAGTCAAACAAAACTTTATATTAAGAATCAATGTTTTTACAAGTTTGAATGTATGTGGATCTTATACATAACCCAGAAAAATAAAATTATTATTTAGATGAGTTATTTAATACATAATTTGTAATAGGCTAAAAGCTCTGTAATTTTCAATTGGCATTTTTAGTTAGGAAGAATTTTCTGCGTGGAAAGAAGGCACAGTGTTCTAATCTGATGTTTTCTTTCTTTTGTTCCCCATCTTTGCAATTGTGAATTGTGTTGCTATAAACTTCCAAGTGCAGATGTCCTTTTTATAAAATGACCTTTTTTTTATTTGGGTATATTCCTACAGAGGGATTGCTGGATTAAATGGTAGGTCTACTTTAAATTCTTTCTATAGACGAATCTCCATATCATTTTCCACGCAAGTTGTACTAGTTTGCATTCCCATCAACAATGTATACCTGTTCCTTTTTCTTTGCCTTCACGTCAGATCTGCTGTTTGGGGACTGACCTTTAAATTCCTACAATATCTTAGTATTAGTTACCAATAGATTCTCCTTATCTAATATAGTATTAAAATTATTTTTTTTAATGTAGCAATAACTCGAATAATGTAGGCAGTGATTGGCCTACCAATGGTGTCTGGATTTGTGATTTCTTCTGAGGTGATGAATCACTTCTACATCAAAGGCATGACAGAGGAAAATACAGTGCCAGCCACATTTCCTCCTTTTTATTAAGAATGTAAAAACTTTGTGTCCCATAAACCAAAACTACGGTATGTGAAGTATCTCTCTTACATGGTGTAGGATAATATTTAGAAATAAACATATCCTACATCAATGACACAAAGTGAACTCTGTGAGTTTAAAATGGCTTGCTTTTTTTCCAGAGGCTTAAGGGACCTGAGTCCCCCTGGGACACACAGAGTTGGCTTGTGTGGAGTTAAAAATTCCACAAGCCCAATTCTCTGAAGCTGTGCGCCCTGTGAAGCCTGAGATCAAAGGGCATGCCACCCATCCTCAGAGATACGGGCCAGAGGGTTGACGTATGTTAACAACATATTGTCAGAGGTCTATAGAGGTGCTCTGCCCTGAGGAAAAGACACAGTCTTTACTTCATACTGAGTAAACTGAGTGAACGCTTGAAGATGTTCTTCCATTAACTCTGTTCCCCTGTGGCTACTTTCTTCTTTATGATCTTTATTTAGATAACCTGCCCAGAGATTAGTCAGTGTCTAGAAGATGTTTACTATGAAAGTGATTGTGTTGATATGGTAACAGGATATTTCCTTTCAAGCTAATTTTAGATAGGTAAAATGAGGTAATGGTGAAACTAACAGATAATAGATTAAGTGTGTACGTGACTAGAAAGGTATAAAATCAAAACCCTGAATAAAGAATTTTGCTACACACCATCCCATCCCGTGTAGTCTGTTTCTTGACTTACTAATTACAGGAGCGAGTTTACACCCATGACGAAGCTTCTGTTCGTTCATGTCTCTGGTCACACAACACATGGCATTCCCAGCTGCAAAGGACACTAGCAAATTAAATATTTATATTCATAAACTTTCACAGTGTTATGCAAAATTGTAGGTTGGGAGGAAATATTGATCACAGTCTATGTCTAAATAATAATTTGATTATGGAATAATACATAAAATAGAATGGAGGAGTAAATATTTTAAAGAGTCAATTTTAATATATTCAAATCACAATTCTAGCACGATTTTTCCTAATGAAAATTGTCAGCTATTTCTCATGTTTGTATGGAAATCAAAGGCCCTGAACAACCAACACAAACTTGAACAAAAATAGAGCTGGAGAATTTATATACTGGATATAAGATTTATTATAACAATAGTAGTTGAGACTAAGGTATTAACAGAAGGGTAGACAAATACAGCAATGTAACAGAATTGCTATTTCAGTAATCAACTGCACATATATGATCTTATTTATAACAAAGGTGACACAACAGCAGAGTGGGAAAAGGATGGTGATTGCAACACATGGATGGAAAAGAAAATACACCATGATTCCTGTGCACTCCACGCCTAGCAGTTCAGGATAGATTGTAGATTTGATATGAAAGTGAAAAAAAACTTTGGAAACTATTAGACTCTCTGTCCCTTTCTCTTTTTCTCTCACCTTCTTTCTATTTCTTTGTCTCAAGAGTTTATGAAGTATCTGAAAATTGAAGTCTCTAATCATTTTGTTAGAAGGAAGTAGATCTAACTTCTTAGAAATTGTATAATTAATTGCACGTTTTATGAGAGTTGAGTCTGTCTGAGAGGAATGAGTATAAAGTGAATCTCTAAAATGAGTGCATTGATTACACATAGGGGTGTTGTCAGCTACCTCTTTGCTTTTCCTCACCTTCTCTGTTTAAAGAATTATATGGCAGGAGATTTTGTACTGTGTGGCAACAGGTGATGACAAATATCTGAAGTAGTCATTTGTTTAAATCATCTGATCAACTGTTCAATTTAAACAGCATATTTAAAATAACATTTTTTATTTATTTTTGGCCACAGCTTTTCATTGTCAGGATATAAATGTATATATTTTTCAAGTTCATATTTTCCTAGGTATTTTCTTAAGCAAGTGTTACTAATTCTCTTATGTGATAAGTAGGTTTTTTAAATTGTCACTTAACTCTTATTTTTTTTTTTTCATCAAATAGGGATTTGGAGATGGATAAGCACAGATGAAAAGTGGTGGGTGGTGTTGTCAAGTGAAATTGCTACACTGCTGTAGGAGTTTAGGGTCAGGGAGAACTTCCGATAGCTGTTATAGCAAGGATGATTTTGTGGAGAAACTGATATTTTACTAGGACTAGGTAGTTAGGATTTGAAACAACAGAGAGATAGTTAATGGCATTCCTGGCAGTGGAAAGACCATGAACAAAATGATACAGGCATGAAATAAATACATTGCAATTGTCAAATTCAACTTAAATAATTCAGTAAGCTGATTAAAATTATTATGGATAGCCCATAGATTATAGTTACAAAACTTCATAAATAAATGGGAAAGTTACTTTTTAATAAAGGGGAAGATTTCATCTACAATCAAAAGCCAATCTGAAATTTCTGGCATTAAATTGGTGAAGAAAAATATAAATTTGCACCATTCACAATGGTTAAAACATGACAAACTAGAAGTCATTCTATGAACACCCTGCCCTGGAAATGAAATCCTTAATGCAAATATTCTATACTTAAAATTTATATCAATAAAAATTACAAATATTCTTGCACAGTTCACGTATTTAAATAAACTAGTGTGACTATGTACTCTAGTTTCTCTGATAAGAAGTTATCCAAAGAAGCTCAAATTAAAAGTAGATTGCATGGGACAAATAAGGATTTCCTATTTCCTGACACTCCTCTCTTGCAGTAACTTCATTTTATTTTATATGAAGTAGGTCGTTTTATGCAGCTATAAACTTTCTATTCTATACTATTCTCCCTGGACACCTATGTCATAATTTTTGTAATATTTTTTTCTCTAGTTCTCAGCCCTTTGTCTGCACCCCCTGTTTGTAAAATCAAGTTTTCTCTTAGTTATATTACTAACAATGCTTACCTAGTTATTTACAATTGTCTATTTTTCATCCCGATAGTTATCAAAAATAATTTCTTTTTCTATATTCTATTCAGAAGTATATTATAAAGACACATTTATTTATATGTAACATTATATCAAACTGGGTTTATGGAAAGTTTTATGAAGTATGTCAAACAGAAAAGAAAACCAATTTGATGAGAAGTATGATGATAACATTGGTTTAACAAGGGCTAAATTGTATGGAACCTCATCTATCTCCTTGCTAACTCATTTAATTTTTTATTTTTATTTTGTTTCATCATTTCCTATATACAACTAGGATAGATAGATAGATTATGATGCTCACCTCTTATAACCAGGTCAGGTAGACACTAGACACACTTTATTGGAACTATGTAAAAATATAGAATGAGTTTATGCGAGTTCATCTTGGAGGCAGAATCTGAATTAGAACGAGATATAATTCAGAGTTTGAGATCTTGTATACTATTTTTTGTTTCTATTGTTTTGGAGAAGTCATTCATGTCCTAGAAACAAAGTGTAATTAGAAAATTTGATGGCAGCAGCAAATATGTAGAATTTTATGTATAGAGAAGTAAGATGCACAGAGCTCCTGAGATCGTTGCATTCCTGTACAGCCTTTTGTTCTCCTTGAGTTTAATAATTTTATTTTCTTTCTTTGCATAATTTTTAATGTTCCTGTCACTTAATCATCACTAAATTCTTCCTCAGAACAGTACATTTCTTCTTGATATATTTTAATTTTTGGGATATGTCTTTGGAGCCCCATCTTTTTCATCATGCTGAGATTTTGTTTGCTTCCCCAACAGGTGGCCTTCTGGGTCATCCTTTCTCGGTACACTTCTTCCTTTTTGTGAAATACGTTGTCCTATAAGAGCTTCCTGATTAATGGAACAAGGGAAATAAAAATTTTTGAGAACTTGAGAATTACCTGGTTGAAAATGTCTATATTTCAGCTTCACACTAGGTTTAGAGTATGATTTGGAATAGAATTCAAAGTTGAAAACTGCATTCCTGGTAATAATTGACAGAATGATGCATTGGCTTCCTGTCTTTCGTCTAGTGTGACTGTCGAGGAATCTAATGACATTCCCGTCTAACTTTAGGAGTAGCGTTTCTTGTCAGGAATATTTTCTTATTTGTTTTACTGAGCACTTGGTGAGTTTTTCTAATTATAAACCTCATATCCTTAACATATCTTTCTAGGATGTTTTTGGAATTATTTTCTTGGTAATATCCTCCTCTTATTTGCTCTTATTCAGATGTTGCATGCCCTAACCTGATGCATTTTTCATTCTATTTGTCATCTTTCTTTTTCTCTGATTAATCAAATATTTCCTCAACTTTATATCTGCTATATCTCTTGAAAATTTTTTCTTCTAACATAACTTTAAAGAATAGAGGCAAGGTATAGTAGTTGATGCCTGTAATTTCAGAACTTTGGGGTCAGGAGTTTATGATCAGTCTGAGCAACATAGTGAGACACTTTCTCAACATCAAAAATGGAAAAATTAGCTGGGCATACTGAGGTGCACGTGTAGTCCCAGTTGTTCAGGAGTCTGAGGCAGGAGGATCACTTGAGCCCAGGAGTTTGAGAATGCAGTGAGTTACGATGATGCCAGTGCACTCTAGCCCAGGAGGTAGGGTGAGACACTGTCTCACAAAACAAAAACAAAAAAAAAAGAAAAGAAAATAGTCAGGGATACTGTACCTTTCTTACCAAAATAAAGAGGTGATGACTTCTAAAATATTTCACAATTGATAATTAATTAGAATATACCAAATGAGTCTGTCTTAGGTCAGTTTTCCTACAAGCAGAGCTTCAGGAGATATTCTGATACAGGAAACTTATCGAGAGTGCATGCTCTGGAGAAAAGAATCAAGTAGCCTTGGTCAGGAGATAGAGCTAAGCAAGGTTGCCCGTTAGTTGAATTCCAACTTCAGTCTGATGCCATGGGAAGCTACTGATGGGAATTACACATAAATATGGTTTCCATCTTGAGGCAAAGTGACTTGTCAATTAGTTCTTGGTTATGAAATGTAGGGGGAGGTCAGTGGGGATGTACAACTGATGGCAATTCTCTGGAGGAAGAAAATCTGTGATTCGAAGCCAACAGGGGATGTATGTACTTGACAGCAACAGGGGATGTATGTACTTGACTGATAAAGATCTACATGGGGTAAAAGCAGCACCCACCACCCATCTTTACTTTATTTATTTATTTTTTGAGACAGAGTCTCACTATGTCATCCTCAGTAGAGTGCTGGGGTGTCACAGTTCACAGCAAACACAAACTCCTGGGCTTAAGCGATTCTTTTGCCTCAGCTCCCAAGTAGCTGGGACTACAGATGACCACCACAATGCCCGGCTATTTTTTTGTTGCAGTTGTTTAGCTGTTGTTTAGCTGGCCCGGGCCAGGTTCAAACCCGCCACCTTCGGTGTATGTGGTTGGTGCCATAACCACTGTGCTACAGGTGCTGAGCCCTATCACCCATCGTTAAAATGAAAATACATTTGAAAGCATTGAATATGTTTACCAGGCACACCTTACAGCAAACTGCTTCAATCAGCTTATCGGACAGCCTGATACAGATGTGGGTATTAAATATCACCAGTTTAATATTGCAAAAACTTTAGTAAGAAAGGTGGTTTTCAGTCTTAGTAAATGTAAAATTTAAACACACATATTTATTATCGTGGATGCAGTGTAATTACATAATTCAGCAAACTGAAACTTTAGCTTTCGTTCTTTTAGATCTTAGTAAATTATCTGGAAATAGGAAATAGCTGAGCCTTCAAGAACAATTGTTTTAAAAAAATTTAATTTAAATTATTTGCTAGTTTACTCAAAAGTGATTTTTCGATTTGGCCATTTTGCATTGAATTTACTAATTGTTCTTGCTTAACTACCAGGCACATTGGAACTCAGAAGTGGGTAATGATCTAAGATCAGAATAAGTACTTGGTACAGGAGTCAAACTGCTGCCCAAAGGGAGTGCCCATTAAACCTTTAATTTGATCTCAGACATTTATGAAACATTATGACTGTGCTAAGTACTAGAGATTGGGACGTAAAATACCCAGTGCTGATTTCAAGGAGTTTATAATAGAGTCCATGTGTGGGGGTGATGGGAGAGGTACAAGTTAAGTATAATTTAATAGTGTAAGTGCAATCTTACATGCTCCAGAGCTAGAGAAGGTCAGCAACTAACCCAGAATGGGACCAGGACGGGAGAGGACACATCCATCAGGAACTGACACCTATTCTGAATTTCAAAGGACAAGTATAATTTAGCCAGGTTAAATTGTGGTTTGGGGAAATAAGTGTTATCCTGAAGCAAAAGGAGTTACTAAAGAATTTTGAGCAAGAGAGAATCAAGACAGTATCTGTTGTTCAGAAACAATTGTCTTTTCTTTGTTTTAATCTAGCTACATTCACAAAACATTCCAGGAACGTAGTATTCCTGTCTAACTTCATGAGTAGGGTTTCTTGTTAGGAATATTTTCTCATCTGTTTTACTAAGCATTTGGTGAGTTTTTCTAATTATTTAAATCTCATATCTTTCACACATCTCTCTAGAATATTTTTGGGATTATTTTCTTGATAATCTCCTCCTCTTAGTTTTTTCTGAAACTGCACTTATTTAGATGTTGCACGCCCTAAACGGATCCCTTTTTCGTTCTATTTGTCTTCCTTCTTCTTTTTTTTTTTCTAATTATTCAAATATTTCGTCAACTCTGTATCTGCTATATCACTTTAATTTTTTTCTTCTACCGTAACTTTAAGGAATAGGGGCCGGGTACAGTAGATCTGTGAGGTCATCTCTTTTAGCCCCCTCTTAGAATAAGACCACAGCCTCCGTGGAGTGGGGGAAGATGTAATTGGTGTTAAGCCATTTTACCCGGATGCCCTTCATTGTGGTTTTCTCTGTTATTGTCCTGTCTGGGTTCTTATTGCTTTTCTAATTGGTCCATTGGGACTTGTATAACAGAATCCTGTAAACTGAGTTGCTTATTCCATGGACATCTATTTCTCACAATTATAAAGGCTGGAAATCTGAGCTCTGGGTGCAAGCATGATTATGTCTTGGCGAGGGCCCTGTTCCTGTCTTACTGACAACTGCTTTCTGGCTGTATTCTCACATGGAGGAGAGAGAGAGCTCACTCTGACCTCCCTTCCTCTTCCCATGAGGACACTCATCCATCATGAGGGCACCATTCCCGTGACTTTGTCAAAACCTAATTATCTCCCAAGAATCGGCTTCTAAATGCCATCACATTGTGGGGTAAGAACCCAATGTATGAGTTTTGGGGAGATACATTATTAAGTTCATGAGAATTCGTTTTGAAAAATTTCTCCATCATCATCTCTGCACATATTTGTCCTGTTCTGGTATTTCTCTCATCCTCTTTTGAAAGTCCAGTTACAAATGTGTTAGAACTATGACCGATCTTCTCACTGTCTTTTTTTGTGATGCATTTTTCATATATTTTTTAAAATGTATTTTAATTTGACCATTTCTATTCCAAAAGTAGAATAGATCATTAAACTGTCGCGTAGATGTACAGTTTAATACTATACAAAAATGAACTAAGTGAACAGTGGCCAACACAGCCATCCCATGGAGATTTTGAGATTTAACCAGGACTTAGCCCATCTATTATGAAAGATGTATTAACATAAAAATGGATATAATATAATTTCATGTGTATAAAGTTAAAAATATATTTGCCTATTCATAGGTGGTACAACTAAGAAAAATAAATAGAATTCATAGGCTTGGGGGGATGCTTCTAAGGGAGTGTGGCAGAGTTGCCTGCACAAGAGGTTGTAAAGTATTGTTAAAGATCTGTTTCATAAGTAGGTGGTTGGCACACAGGTGCTCAGCATATTATTCTTATTGAAATGAACAGAAGTAGTTTAAGCTTTATTTTGTCTATATGGTATATTTCCTATAATATTAAAGACAATAAACTGAGGGCTAGGGTGTTAGCTGCTTCCTATGTGAGAGGTAGGTACAAAAGAGCGAGTCCAGCTTGTGATAGAGGTTGGCAAGGCAGAAAGTTCTAGAAGGAATGAGTTAAAAAGTAGCAGAGGCTTTATGCATAGTGGTCCCCACAATTAGATAGAAAGCAAGAACATTGACTCCATCACCTGATATGGGTTGAAGGGTAATAAATACCAGTTGGAAAATGCTGTGGTGAAAGCTGTGTCACCAAGGCACAGGGTAAGAGAGTAATATTTGAAGAAATAACAGATTGGAGGTACAAACCTGTTCTGAAATGGGATAAAGACCTCTAGTCCTTGAAATCTGTGGCAGGACAGCGTGCAATTGTCTGTAACAGGATTTAGCTCAAACTGACAGTGAGGCCAGCGTTTAGATTGAGGGAAAGCAGACATTTCTTTTTCTTATTGTCAGATCAATAAGAGCAAATAAGAGCAAAAGTGACCACGAATTTAATGGTTCTCTCAGTAGGGAAGGATGAGTTATTTTTAACCAGTGTCTAATCTGAGGAGTTCAGCTCTCTGACTTAGGTATTTAGTTCCTAGGTCTACTGGCCTTGTGGTGTTAGTGGGGTCCTCTTTGTGATACTGGTGTACTTCTCAGAACTTGTAATCAAGGCACAGACAATGGTCTTAACTAATTCCTGTTGTCACGGTTCTGATCTAAGCCACTTGGGTATTGAGGCGAGGCTGGGTAGGGTGGAGCCTCCAGGTTTCTGGGAACACCGCAGGGAGAAGATGCTGAATACTCGGTGTGATACAACCCTACAACCCAGGGTCCTAGGGGGCCAAACTGTCAAGGTGTGGCAGTGAGGTGCTGCCTCCAGGTTCCAGCAGGTACTTATTAAGATTCAATCCAAGAAGTATGAAGAAAAAATTACAAGAAATGCTACAAGGCGTAGCAGGATAAGCAGCATGTGCAGAGGTGCTTGTTCTATGTGGTGTATCCGGTACGCTGTTCATTGTTTATGGGTCTGACTAGTATCCGCCTTAGTTATTTTCTGCTCAGCCAAGTGACTAATATGTTGTGCATATGGCTGCAACTGTTGTTGCAGGAATAGGACACAGCCATGTTCTATTTCTCGCTGTGCACGTGGCTGAAACTTTGGTTCAGTCACATGCCTCACGAATGTCACAGGTCAGACACCGTTCCTCTTTCCCTGGACATCCCCTTCCCTATGCATCTCCTGAGATATCCTTGTTATGTGTTTCTCACGCATATAATTTATGGTTCATGATGTTTTACTTTATCTCAGTCACAGTCACATAGAAAGCCAATGAGTACAAGGTCAAGCATAATGCACATTTCTCTGCAATCATTGATTAACATTATTTTGTAAAAGACAACTGGAATTTGTTCTCTGGCAGGGAATCCCAGAGATGGTTTGGGCACTCTTTTGCCCTTTCCTAGCTCTTTTGAATAAAGAGATGGGAGGAGGCAGATCATCCGTGAAAATCTCCCCAACTCCTTTACGTGCCTAAATCCTGTTCACCCTGCAGGTTCCAGCTCTTACATGGCGTCTGCAGGAAAGCCAGCCTTTGCCTCTCATGTCTGACTTAGATATTCCTCCTAGCTTCTGCTTCAGTATTCTGTCCTTCAACACTGATCACAGTCAACTGTCATTGCTGGATAACAATATTTCAATAATTAGTCAAAATGCTCTAGATCACTTAAAATATCCTTCTCTGGTAGCCATGAATTTTGGCAACCCCAGGAATCACTGTTATAAATTACTTTTTGGTGCTCATCTCTCTGTGCAGTGCTGACATAGGACAGCTTTCTTACCTACCACTTGAGAAGTTTTCCTTTCATGAATGGTGGCTAAGGCCTGACAAGGGCCAGCCAATCAGTCAACACTGGCCCGTTCAAAGAACAACTTCATTTTAAACTATTGAGAAGAAGAGGGGCCAGGAGTATGTTTCTAAAGTATTTTTTATTCTTTCTGTTAAGAGAAGGCAAGTAGGGCTTTCTTCTCACCAGAGGAAATGAAACTAAAATGACAACTCTGTCATGCTAAGCTAAAAAGGAGTAGCCTGGGTCAGTATTTGCTGATGTCTCCAAAGAACAGCATCTGTAGAATAGCTATTTGAAGAAAAAAAAATATTTTAAGAAATAATTCAGCAGTAGAATTATCTGTGACTCAGTTCTGCACTAGCCTTCTGGCCAGATGTTCAGGAAATGCTGTACAAATGGAAATGCTGCCTTGACAGTGATTCTTACTTTTGGTCTGTTAGTTACACGTGGGATTATTATTCACCATGAGGGAATTTGCTGTCCTATGCAGAGTGAATCATTCTCTGTGGTCCTAGATGCAGGTGATTGTTAAACTGAAACCATTCAGGAGAAAGCCATTTATAATGCAGTCAGTAAGGGCAGAATTATAGGTCATTCTCTTCCCCCACTCTCCCAGGGCTTTTCCCAACATGTTCTGAGGTAGCAAGGAAAGGCCACAGTCTCATGCCGGTAAGGTGTGAGTATGACACAAGAATTCTAAATGCCCAACAAATGCTGAGACGGAAAAAAAAAAAAAAAACACACACTAAATTGCGTGTTTGATATTTTGGGAAAAAATTAAATGGAAGTAAGCTTTTAACTATTTGCCCACTCTTTTCAGAGAACCAAATATTTGAGCTCTGGATGAAGAGAAAACAACATGATAACGTCTGCAGTAGCTGACAGGCAAATGACAGGTACCTGAGGAGTCCTTTCGGGGAGGATGGAGAAATACTGGCAGATTCTGAACTGAAGAAGACTCCACTGAAGGACATGGAGCAGAAAAGAGATTTTTCTGCATGCTGAGGACACTGGGCAGGAGCAAAGGGGAAATAGATGCATAGACAGGGATGAGTGAGAACGTGTGCATGGCCAGAAAGTTAGGGAGACAGAGAGTTTGGGGAACTGCTACAATGCGTACACATGGTGAGAGACAGATAATTAATAGCCTAACGGCAGACAGCAGATGTGGAGACTTTTCAATGCATTTTGGATGTCATATTGGTAAGTTTCAGTTTGTTTATTTTTAAAATCAACACTTTGCTGAGATTGGCTTAGAGGAAGTACAGTTATATTCAGGGGTGACATTCAAATAATGCACATGGACATAAACCAGTAAGAAAACAACCTAACTAGTTAGGATGGAGGTCCGCCATTGTACTAAACTGGAGGGTGCCCATTCACCATCCAGCCTAGAGGTCAGGGCACCATTGTGAACCCTTAGAATAAGAGCACTTTGGTTTTTGTTACTTTAAACAGGATCAAATAGAATAAGTATTTTTATTTCATGTATCACATGATCACATTATTGTTTTTTCAAAATCACTAAGAGGTTTAGTCTATAGAATTAAATGAAATTACATTCCACCTCAAATGATATAGGCTGTATTAGGGCACTTCCTATAATTGAAAACAAGTTTTATAGAAGCTGAAGACCCACATAGCAATACTTGAATTTTTAACCATGATTATTTTTATAGATATTAAAAAAGCACAAAATTACAAAGGAGGTGTTTAGAAAGATAGTAAGTAGACAAGTGCAATACAAATGAATATTTAGTAATTTTTCTTTGTGTATTTTGAATAAAGTCCTCTAGCCTCTAAATAAGAAAAAATTGCTTTTTACTGTACTTAATATAAACATTTATAAGAAAAGAATTTTCCCAGTGAATACATCAATCTGATAATATTTAAAAGCTAAATTATATTTAATACAATCAACAGATTTTCTAACACTTAGAAATGTAATATTAATTTAGAACAATTGAGAAATAATGACTAGCATCATATTTTCCTAAAACAAAAAATTGCAAAGTTAACATTATAGTAGAAATGGAGTGGCTGCTAAAGTAGTAAGAGTCACTAAAAAATGAATAGTCCCCCCACCATCCCCATACTAGGTTATATTTGTGTTTTATTATTCTTATGAGCATGTAATTGTTTATATATTGATTTTATATTAGTATGGAGTACACTGGATATTTATTTTTACATTCTTGAAGTGCTTTACTAAGAATAATGTATTTCAACTCCGTCTAGGTTAAATATAAAAGATATAAAATCTCCATCTTTTTATGGCTGAATGGTATTCCATGGTATCACATACCACAGTTGTTGATCCATTCACGGGTTGGTGCACACTTAAGTTGCTTCTACGACTTGCCAATTCTGAATTGAGCAACAATAAACATTCTGGTGCAAATGTCTTTGTGGTAAAATGATTATGTTCTTCTGGGTTGATACCTAGTAATGGGATTGCAGGATTAAATGGAAGGTCTACATTTATGTATGTATGTATGTATTTATTTTTGAGACTGAGTCTCACTATACTGTGAGTGCTGTGGCTTCACACAGCTCACAGCAACCCCAACTCTTGGGCTAAAGTGATTCTCTTGCTGTAGTCTTCCAAGTAGCTGGGACTACAGGCGCCTGCCACAATTCCCTACTATCTTTTTCTTTTAATTGTAGTTGTGATTGCTGTTTAGCAGGCCTGGGATGTTCTGAAACCCTCCAGCCCCAGTGTATGTGGCTGGCACCATAACCACTGAGCTACGAGTGCCAAGCCAGAAGGTCTACTTTTAGATCTTTGAGGATTCTCCATACTTCTCTCCATAAAGGCTGTATTAGTTTGCAATCTCACCAACAGTGTGGAAGTGTTCCCTCTCTCCACATCCACGCCAGCATCTGGTGTTTTGTGACTTTGTGTTGCAGGCTAATTTTGCTGTGGTTAGGTGATATTTTAAAGGGTTTTGATTTGCATTTCTCTGATGATTAAAGATTCTGAGCATTTTTTCATGTTTGCTGACCATTCATCTGTCATTCTTGAAGAAGTTTCTGTTCAAATTTCTTGCCCACTTATAGAGGAGATTGCTTGCATTTCCTTATTGTTTAATTGGAGGACGATTGGTAAAAGGAGGGAGGGCATGAGGCGGGATCTCACCTAATGTGCACATTGTGAGAGTGTATAACATGCCTCCGGGTGAGGAGGTCTTTCACAAATAGAACTTTACCCTGGAAGTGAGAACAATGTAACCTAAAAATTTGTACTCTCATATTAATTTGAAATAAAAAATAAAAAGAAAGGAAGGAAGGAAAGGAGGGAGGGAGGAAGGAAAATCAAAGAAAGAAAGTAGGCCCAGAAAGGCCATGAAACTTGCCCAAGTCCACACAGCTAGTCTGTTGCAGAATCAACATTCAAACAAAATATTCTAATTGCAAATCAGGTGTTTCCTCATATGCTGCGAAAGTGATATGGTAGCAGATGGATCCATTTATTGTTCCATTTCTGGCTATAATCATTCATAATAATTTCTGAATCTTGCAAATATTTTTATAAATAAAATGACTTTATACCAAGGATATTTTGGAAACCTATCCATAAACTGAAAATAAAATTTTTCAAAAAAAAAAATGCATAGTCATTTAGAATACAACTTTGTACTATATTTTGAGAGATACTCAATTCAGGGAATTTAAGCAAAAATGTTTTGGCCCTGTCCTATTTGTCTTAAATCTTACTAAGCAGATACACAATGGTTTTAAAATTTAAAACTAAATTTAATTTTTTTTTTTAGAATTGTAGGAAACAGTGGTAAGAAATACCTCATGACAAGTTGCAAATGGGAAGGGTGTAATAATTATTTTAAAGGGAAAATGGAATTTTGAGAAAACTGATTTAATATCTTCATCCATGTTTGAGTTCTTGAATTCTGTGGATCCATAATTTGGCTATAAGTAAAAATTGATAATTGCAAAAAAAAAAAAAGAAAGAAAGAAAGAAAATGAAGGCAAGAAATTAAATTTTGACTTTTGATAATATTTGCAAAGGTTTGATTATTCTGCCAAATTCCACAATTCACTGTAATCTCAAGGATTATGTTAACTGAAGTTTGAGCAAGCCACCCCTGTTTGATGCGTGTATGTAGAGTGAATTGCTAGGTATAGCAGAAAGAGCAGTTATTCACACATTTATCTTCAATAGATTAAGTAAACAACTCATTAATTAAAATACACCTTAAAATTCATAAACAATGTAGCTGCAAAAGCAAATTCCTTTGTACAGCAAGAATACCATAGACATTCTTTTCATCTGACATTTCTACTTAACCTCCTCTATTTCTATGTACTTGAACAATAATGAAAGATGGTAGGAAAGTCTTATTAAATTATTGATTTTCTTCTAAACCACAGTAAAGCTCTTACTCCGTTAAATGCTATTAGTTATCTGCTGACTCCAAACCTCAGGCAACAAGTTGAAGTTTGGGGATACTTATTCTTATGTTTAATTTTTTTAGATAAAGGTTAGAGTTTGGGGACATCATAATGAACATAATAGATCATGAAGTTGTAATTTCTATTTCTATGGGAGACATGTAATTTCTAAGAATAATATTTTCCTGGGCTAAAAACGAATGTAAAATAGAAGTCCCATGAGTATTACTTGCTCCATAAAGTCAAATTTCCAAGAATAATAACAGATCTAAACCCAACTCCAAGATTCTCTTTAATCTAAATCTTACATTAAATCCTAGATTTAAATCAAACCATAAGTTTGTGGTTTTATGAAATAAACAAAATTGTAAGGCAATCCCTTGATCATCAGTTAAAACTGGGTTCTTTTGCCACATTTATTTTATGGCTTGTGGATTTGGGGGATGACTTGAAAATTTTTAGTCAGGTGGGACCTCATAGGACAGAATCTGAGCTCCCTGGGTGGGACATATAGAAAACTCAACCTTCCCTTTTCCTCCCGGCATATTCTTCCTCCCTGTTAAAATTTTACTTCGCTTTTCCACTCTTCAGTCACTTTCAATGAAAAGATGTGTCCCATACATTTTGGATATAGACTACACAGCTTTCGATCCTAACTAAGAGGAAATGGCTCTTGTGCCAGTGACTATTTCCTGTGTCCATCAGTAAGAAATAATTATTAAAGACAAGAGGTCTTTGTTCTTTTCTCTGTGTTTTGTATCATTTCCTTTTTTCTAAATACATCCTAAAATTGAAGAATTCATTCTCCCCCCTTACTTCTTACATGCTGCCAAAAGCAATAGAGGATTATTGCAGCTACTTAATTACTGGTATTTCTTTTATAGCATCACTCCCAGATAAAGTTATCTGACTAGAAAATGAACTAAAATCAATTTCTTACTGATAAAAAATGATTTACAGGTATTTATTTTAACTGATGCTAAGTTGAACAGTCTCTATTCTAAAATAAACTGTAATCCTTTTACTTACGATTAGTAGTAACAAAATTACTAATTACTTATAAGTAATTTTGTAATTACTAATTTTGTGCCCATGGATGTACAAGCAATATAGGAGTCTTATGTGCACATTCAGTATACTCTAAAAATGGGAAGGAATGCTTGCCACTGAAAATAGAAATTATATGGTAGAATAATGCCAGCTGTATCCCAACCCCTACAATATACTGGAAATACCACCGCTGAGCATGGTTGTAGGGGCAGAAATAGTTGGAAGAAAGGTCAGAGTCAAAAGAAAAATGAGAAGGTAAGTTATAAAGTAAGAAAATCTGCTGAGTCTGCTTGAGTTGAGGCAAAGCAGACTGTAGGCCTTCAAATATGTGAAGATGCTCCATTTCCAGACACTCTTGGATCAGCCTTTAAGTAGTTGCCCCTGTAGAGAAGCTTTACATATAAAGATTTTTGCCAGGTCAGCACTCTTTATTAACATCTTCTTGTGGGTGGTGGTTCATGAGCACAGGGATGAACAGCCTGCATAATGACTAGAGGACATCTGGGGCCAGCATCTTCTAGTCCAAGGAGTTCTCCTCAGCCCTGAGCTGACTTTCCTAATAATAAAAAATACACAGTGACATGCTCAGAGGACAAGAAGGCCACCATGTATGAGGTGGTTACTGAGACCCCCTCTCCCTGCACCCCCAGCCTGACTCCTGAGAGATAGGGAATCCAGGCCAGAGACCCAGTAGCTTCCTCTTCAGCCATGCGAAGGCCCATGTGCTGTCTGACCGACTACCTCCCACTTCCCTGCTATTTGGGGCCCATGAGCAGGGGGTCTTCAGGAAAATAAATGTATTTATCACACACACACAAAACTCATCTTCATTTAGATACATACATTTAAATACATGCAAAGAAAATAATTCCACCTTGATCAAATATGTGTGTAGCTATCGCAAATGTTACCATTGAAACAGCACTCATGGAACAGCTTTGTTTATTTTACATGGAGTTTACCTGACCATAGCTTAATTAATTTTAGAGGTTACTACCTTAACTATTTCTTAGGTGGATTTTTACTAACTAAAATGGACAATATTTTGAATGGTTTGAACTTGAATCCATTTTAGACGTTAACAAAATGTGCTATTTCGGGCGCCTGTAGTCCCAGCTACTCCGGAGGCTGAGGCAAGAGAATCGCTTAAGCCCAGGAGTTGGAGGTTGCTGTAAGCCGTGTGACACCACGGCACTGTACCCGAGGGCAGTACAGTGAGACTCTGTCTCTACAAAAAAAAAAAAAAAAAGTGCTATTTCTTATCTAAATCCTTAAGCAAAGCTAGGGGCAAAGTGTAAGATGTAGCAATAAATGAAGCCCAATGTATGGAGCAGGTGGACACCGTCTGACTCTTTTTACAAGCAATAAACATGTGAAAGCCAGACCTATTATTTTAAAAAATGGAATTTTAAATCTCATGCAAACAGGCACCAAGGAAATGGAAGGTCTTGACAGAGGGGACTTTTGGCTCTCACAAGTTCCAAATCCATAATGTTACTTATTAGATGCTACATCTGTGAACAAGTGAGCCAGAATAAGAAAGCTAGCCTTATAAAAATTAGAAATAGGAGGTAACTGAAAATCCTTAGGGAGCAGTAAGGAAAAGGTACAGAGATTAAAGGACAGATGAACTATGGGGTGAATGAGTATTAGTAGCCACGGTCTAATAGTGAGCAAACATAATTCTGCATGAATACCAGTCAGTGAAGCTCTTTTCCCTTTTTCCTCATTCATTCATCACGCTGTCCATACAGCCATAGTACCCTCTCTTGGTGAGGAACAATAGTATGTTGATTCTCACACACAGCTTTTCTATACAGACATCATTGTGGCCATGTCTAGATCTGATATTATGATGGCAAATCAACCAATCAAATAACAAATACATTAATCAAATCCACATTTTAACATGTAGTAAATTACATTTTGAAGCTCTCTAAATCTGTAACATAGCTAGACATTTCTTGGGATTTTTCTCTGGTTAACTCCAGAATAAATAAGGCACATGCTATTATAAGAAAGGTCTCTTAAGTATACGTACCTTGGAGATACTGTGAGTTTGGTTTCAGACCAAAGTAGTAAAGCAAATAACATAATAAAATAAGTCACATTAATATTTTAGTTTCCCAGTATATATAAAAGTTATGTTTATACCATCCCATAGCCCATTAACTGGGCAATGCCATGTCTGAAAAACAAGGTACACACCTTAATTAAAAATGTTTTATTGCTAAAAAATGCTGATGGACACATGAACCTTCAGCTATTTACTGATGGGAGATCTTGGCTTGATGTTGAAAAGGGCTGACAGATGAAAGTGACTGTTTCTGAAGATTGAGGTGGCTATGGCAATTTCATAAAGTAATATAACAAATGAAGTTTGCTGTATCAATCAATTCTTCCTTTCATGAAAGATCTCTCAGTAGCATGTGAGGCTGTTTGATAGAATTTTACCCACAATACAGCTTTAAAAATTGGAGTCAATTCTCTCAAACCCTGCTGCTACTTTAACTAAGTTTAGGAATCATTTGGAATCCTTTGCTGTTATTTCAGCAGTGTGTCACAGCATTTTCAGCAGGAATAGATTCTATCTCCAGAAACCACTTTCTTTGCTCATCCATGAGTAGCGACTCCTCATCTGTTAGGTTTCATCATGACATTGCAACTATTCAGTCGTAGCCCTAGGTGTTACTTTCGACTTTAATTCTCTAGCTGTTCCCACCACATTTGCATTTACTTCCTCCACTAAATTCTTTTTTTTTTTTTTGTGGAGACAGAGTCTCACTTTATGGCCCTCGGTAGAGTTCCGGGGTTTCACACAGCTCACAGCAACCTCCAACTCCTGGGCTTAAGCGATTCTCTTGCCTCAGCCTCCTGAGTAGCTGGGACTACAGGTGCCCGCCACAACGCCCGGCTATTTTTTGGTTGCAGTTTGGCTGGGGCCGGGTTTGAACCCGTCATCCTCGGTATATGGGGCCGGCGCCTTACCGACTGAGCCACAGGTGCCGCCCCTCCTCCACTAAATTCTTGCACCCCTCAATTCATCCATGAAGGTTGGAATCAACATCTTCCAAACTCTTGTAAATGTTGATATTTTGACCTCTTCCCGTGAATCATGAATGTTCTTAATGGCATCTAGAATGGTGAATCTTTTACAGATGGTTTTCAATTTACTTTCCCCAGCTCCTTCAAAGGAATTACTATGGATGGCAGAGATAGGCTTATGAAAAGAATTTCTTAAATAGTAAAACTTAAAAGTCAAAATTACTCTTTGATTAATGATCTGTAGAATGGCTGTTGTGTTGGTAAGCATAAAACATTATTCTTCTTACACAGCTCCATCAGAGCTCTTGAGTGACTAGCTGCATTGCTAAGGAGCTGTAATATTTTTAAAAGAAGTCCATTTTATTCTGAACAGTAGGTATCAACAGTGAGCTTAAGATATTCAGTGAATCATATTGTAAATAGATGTTCTGTCATCCATGCTTTATCATGCCATTTACTGAGCACAGGTAGCATAGATTTAGGATAATTCTCAAGAATGGTCAATAATCACTGGTTTCAACTTCAAGTCATCAGCTGCATTAGTCCCTAATTAGTCCTTTGCAGCCAGGCACTGACTTCTCTCTAGCTATGATAAACCTGGATGACATCTTCTTATAGTAGAAGGCAGTTTGTCTATTTTAGAAATTCTGTTCTTTTGAGTAGCCACCTTTGTCAATAATCTTAGCTGGATCTTCTGGATGACTTGAAGTATTTTTTGCCTTAGCACATGCAGCTTCACCTGGGACTTCTATTTTATGGAGATGGCCTTCCTTAAACCTTGTGAACCAATCTCTGCTTCCTCCAACTTTTCTTTTTTTTTTTTGTAGAGACGAGTTTCACTTTATTGCCCTTGGTAGAGTGCCGTGGCGTCACACAGCTCACAGGAACCTCCAACTCCTGGGCTTAGGCGATTCTCCTGCCTCAGCCTCCCGAGTAGCTGGGACTACAGGCGCCCACCACAACGCCTGGCTATTTTTTTGTTGTAGTTTGTCCGGTGCTGGGTTTGAATTCCCACCCTCGGTATATGGGGCCAGCGCCCTGCTACTGAGCCACAGGTGCCGCCCTCCTCCAACTTTTCTTCTACAGCTTCCTTGTCTCCCTCAAACTTCATTGAATTGAGAGAGTTGGGCTCTTGATCTGAGTTAGATTTTAGCCTAAGAAAATGTTGTACCTTATTTGGTCTTCTTTGTAGACTACTAAAACTTTCTTCATATAAACAATATGGCTGTTCACCTTCTTATCACGGTGATATTCATTGGAGTAGCACTGGTAATTTACTTCAAGAACTTTTCTTTGGCATTCACAACTTGGACACCTATTTGGCACTAAAGGCCAAACTTTTTGGCCTATCTCAGCTTTCAACATGCCTTCTTCATTAAGATTAATCATATATAGCTTGTGATTGAAATTTAGAGATGAATGACTCTTTTCTTAACTAGAACACTTGGATGCAATTGAAGCATAATTAATTGGTCCAATTTTGATTATTTTGTGTCTCAGGGGATAATAGGAAGTCCAGAGAAGAGGGGGAGAGAGATAGAGGAATGGCCAGGTGGTGGGACAGTCAGAACATACACACAACGTTTATTAGTTAGGTTTGCTATTTTATGTGGGCCCAGTTCATGGTGCCCCAAAACAATCACAACAATAACATCAAAGATTGCTGATCATAGATCACCATGACAGATACACTAACAATGGAAAAGTTTGAAATATTGTGATAATTACCAAAATGTGACAGAGAGACAAAAAATGACTTTATGTTGTTGGAAAAAAGGGCAGCAACAGACTTGTGGGATGCAGGGTTGCCACAAACCTTTGATATCATCAATATTATAAAAAATGCAATATCTGAAAAGTGCAATAAAATGAAGTATAATAAAATATACTCTAGTCATTATCCCTTCTTTTGACACCAGGTCAGTGATTTTCAACCAGTGTGCCATGAGAGGGTTTTAGGTGTGCTACGAAAAATTTTAAAGATCATTAATTATCTTTTTAAAAGAAGTTCAAGGGGTGGTGCCTGTGGCTCAGTGAGTAGGGCGCTGGCCCCATATGCCGAGGGTGGCGGGTTCAAACCCAGCCCCAGCCAAACTGCAACAAAAAAATAGCCAGGCGTTGTGGCGGACGCCTGTAGTCCCAGCTACTCGGGAGGCTGAGGCAGGAGAATTGCCTAAGCCCAGGAGTTGGAGGTTGCTGTGAGCCATGTGACGCCACGGCACTTTACCAAGGGCAATAAAGTGAAACTCTGTCTCTACAAAAATAAATAAATAAATAAATGAATAAAAATAATAATAATAAAAAAGGAAGTTCAAAGTACTACAAGTATATTCTTTTTTTTTTTTTTGATCAAGGTAATTTAAGTGTGCTGTGGAATTTTAACTATAGGTTCAAGTGTGCTGGGAAATAAAAAAAATAGGCTAAAAATATGCACTGGGTAATGATGTTATTATGGTTTCCAGGATTTTCTATATTTCACAACAAAATTGACAAATGAGTTGTAACATTTTAGGAACTTCATGTCTGTGTTTTATCAAGGATGTCTTTGTAGGACACCAACCTTCTGTTGTAGAGAAATGTTGAACACAGAATTGCTAGAGCTCAGGAGTATAGAGAGTCAAAGATTATCTAAAAGCAAAAATACAATCTTCAGAATGGGAAAAAATATTTGCAGAGAATGAATCTGACAAAGAGTTGATAACTAGACTCTATAGAGAACTCTAATCAACAAAAAATGAGCAAACAATCCCATCTACCTCTGGGCAAGAGATATGAACAGAGCCTTCTCTGATGAAGACACATGAATGGTTCACAGACATTTGAAAAAATGCTGATCATCTCTGATCATCAGAGAAATGCAAATCAAAACCACCCTGAGATATCACCTAACACCAGTAAGAATGGTCTGCATCACAAAGTCTCAAAGCTACAGATGCTGGTGTGGATGTGGAGAGAAGGGAACACTTTTACATTGCTAGTGAGACTACAAACTAATACAACCGTTTTGGAAGGAAGTATGGATAATCCTCAAAGAACTCACATTAGACCTCCCATTTGATCCTGCAATCTCATTACTAGGCATCTACCCAGAAGGAAAAAAGATCCCTTAATCATAAGGACATTTGCACTAGACTGTTTATCACAGCTCAATTTACAATCACCAAAATGTGGAAACAGCCTAAATGCCCACCAGTCCAGGAATGGATTAACAAGCTGTGGTATATGTATACCATGGAATACTATTCAGCCACTAATGGATGAATAGGTGGAATACAGTCTTCTTAGTGAAGTATCACAAGAATGGAGAAGCAAGAATCTGGTGTACTAAATTCTTATATGAAGCCAATAGATGATCTAATAAATAACCACATAAGAGAAAACTCAAATTAATTCAAGGTGAGGGGAGGGGAACAAGGAAGTGGGGAGAGGGAGAAAGGAGGGTGATGGGGATCCTGGTGTATGGCACACCTCTTGAGAGCGGGACGCAACTATAAGATGGACTTTGCCTAACAAGTGCAAGCAGTATAACCTGTTCTTTGTACCCTCAACAAACCACAAACAATTAAAAAAGAAAGAAAAAAAGAAACTATGTTCTACAAAAAAAAAAAAAATAGATTATATGGTACTGCTTCTGCTATTGCTGGTGCACTCAGCCAGGTTTGTATTTATTGCATTCAACCAGCAGGCCTTTGTAGCACCATTGAGATTACAGCAATGCATGGCTGAACAACAAACAGGTATATGTTCTGAGAAATGCATCATCAGGCAATTTTGTTGTGTGAACCTCATAAAAAGTATGCTCTCAGACCTGGGTAGTGTAGCCTGCTACACACCTGGGCTTTACCATATAGCTTATTGCTCCTGGACTGCAAACCTGTGTAGCAGGTTACTGTACTAAATTTTGCAGCCAATTGTAACACCATTGTTAGCATTTATATATCTAAAAACAGAAAAGATACAGTAAAAATATGGTAAAAACATAGCCATAGCCTCACTAATATTTTGTGGTAACACATTTAAAATTTATTTGATTTAAGCATTCCAAGTTGTACCCCATAAATGTAGACAGTTATGATTTTAATTAAAATTAATAAAAATAAAAAATAAAAAAATGTGGTAAAAAGATAAAATGGTATACCTATAGAGGGCACTTACCGTTAATAGAGCTTGCAGGCTGGAAGTTGTTCTGAGCAAGTCAGTGAGTGAGTGCTGAGTGAATGTGAAGGCCTAGCTCATCACTGTAAACTACTAGAGTCTTTATAAATGCTATACGTTTAGGCAACACTAAAGTTACAAAAAATGTTTTTCTTTCTTTAATAATTATTTTTCCTTAGCTTGCTGTAATTCCTTTACTTTATAAACTTTTATTTTTTAACTTTTGATTCTTTAGTATTAACACAGCTTACAGCTTAAAAGACAAACGTATTTTGCCACTGTACAGAAATATTTTCTTTCTTTATAGCCTTGTTCTATAAGCTCTTTTTCTATTTTACATTTTAACCTTTCATTGTTGTTGTTAAAAAGGGAACAAAATCACATATATTATCCTAGGTCTACATAGGGTCAGAGTCATCATTGTCTTTCGTGTCTACATCATGTCTCCCAGAAAATCTTCAGGGAAAATAACACGCATGGAGCTGACGTCTCCTGTGATGATGATACCTTCCTCTGGAATCCTCCCAGGAGACCTGCCTAAAGCTATCTTACAGTAAACTTTTTAAAAAATATAAGTAGAAGGGGTACACTTTAAAATAATGATAAAAATTGTGTGTAATAAATACCTAAACCAGTAATACAGTTGCTTGTTATCATTGTCAAGTACTCCGTGTTGCGCATTGTTGCATAGCGTTGCTTTTATCTGACTTACAACCGGCGGTGCAGTATGTTTGTTTACCTCAGCATCACTACAAACAAGTGACCAATGCACTGCACTATGACATTATGACATGTCAGATGTCAGTTGGTTATAGGTATTTCTAACTCCTTTATAATCTCATGGAACCCCTGCTGTAGATTCAATCCTTAACGGTCCAACGTTCCTCAAGTCACTCCCAAATTACTTTCATTAAACTCATATACATTTCCTCAGTAATACCCATAATGATCACTATGATTATGATGTACTGTATATAATTTTATTCTCTTCTCTTTCTTTAGTTTACATGTATAATTGACTTATTTCAATATTTTAAATTAATGCCTTGAGACCATTAAACAATTCCAAGACTGCAAAGTAACAAAGTACTGTATTCATTAAGTAGCATCTAGTTATTAATGTTTGGAATGATTTAAAGATTATAACAGGTTAAAATAAGTATATTTACTTAAATGAGAATATAAAAAAAGAGTTTTGAACAATCTGTATTCAGTGTTATTAAAGAGAGAAAACAGGGCTGTGAAATTAAAATGAAAACCCTTTATGGGACAAAAATATTCACAATAAATTAAAGTGTAATAATAGGTAATCTAAAATGAGTACAAATAAATGTTTAAAGATTAAAATTCATTTCAGTGAGATGACTCAAGACTTGGATATTACTTTAGAAGGACTAAATTATGTAACTATATCTGGCTGGTTAGTTTTCACTAACTAATGACTACTAGCAATTTAATTAATATTAGTATTAGAAGATCAATTAACCCATTAACTGCCATGTAAGTTGTATTTAACTGATACTACTTGTGAGCCCTGGGCCCCCTAAAGTTGTGAAAACTCTGCTCATTGTTTTCACTATCAGTCAGCACATGTCCACTCTCCGCACCCTCCTTTAGTGGCTGCCCAAGCACACTATATTGTTACACATGGTGGACCATGTTCTCTGATTGCTGTGACTTATCATTGTGCATTTTGAATGCTGCTTGGTAGTTCTTTGAATGAAATCCATATGAACGTGGAGAGAAAGGAATACTTTTACACTGCTGATGGGATTGGAAACTAATACAACCTCTATGGAAAGAAGAATGGAGAATTCTCAAAAAACTAAAAATTTACCTTCCATTTGATCCTGAAACCCCATTACTAGGTATTTGCTCAGAAGAAAAAAAATCCTTTTACCACAAGGACATTTCACAATTCACAATTACCAAAGAGTGAAAGCAACCCAAGTAACCATCAATCCATGAATAGATTAAAAAACGCCCGCCACAACGCCCGACTATTTTTTGGTTGCAGTTTGGCCGGGGCCGGGCTTGAACCCACCACCCTCGGTATATGGGGCCGGCGCCCTACTGAATGAGCCACAGGCGCCACCCCTAAAGATTTATTTATTTGTTTGCTTATTTATTTTGAGACAGAGCCTCAAGCTATCGTCCTGGGTAGAGTACCATGGCATCACATTCACAACAACCTCCGACTCCTGGGCTCAAGTGATTTTCTTGCCTCAGCCTCCCAAGTAGCTGGGACTACTGGCATCCACTACAATGCCAGGCTATTTTTGGTTGTACTTATCATTGCTGTTTGGCAGGCCCTGGCTGGATTCGAACCCACCGGCTCTGGTGTATGTGGCTGGCATCTTAGCCGCTTGAGCTACAGGCACTGAGTCCTAGAGATGTTATATTAATTAGGGTTCATCAGAACCCAAAATTCATTCTATGTTTTCCTGGTGTTAAAGGTTTTAATAGAAAAAATTAGGAGCTTACATTTGTTGGAAGAGCTGAGGCACAGTTGGAGAAACTACCCCTGGCTGGCTCCTCTGTGGCTCTGCAGCTCTTCCAGAGTCCACTGCAATTACTGAGCGTCGCCAGGGATTGCTCCCAGTTCTGCGGTCTGCCACAGCAGAGCAGCAAACCGGGACACTGACACAAGTCTGTCTCTCCTCACACGTGCCTTTTCTCCTTCACCTTCCAAACTTTGCCTGTGTGTTTCTCACTGACAAGTTAAAATCTGTACCGCATTACAAAAGGGCTTCTTGGGACGCATTTCCTGGTTTTCCTTCCTTGTTTGCAGAGTCTTTAGAAGGAGGTAGTGGTAAGTACAAATGATGAAGCACGCAGTAAAACTGCATCCTGTGTTTGGGCTGACCATTAGTCATTGACTTGAGAATGAAAAACATAAACTTGAGAGAAGAGAGGGAGAGAAGGAGAGAGAAGGAGAGAGGGAGAGAGAGGGAGAGAGAGGGAGAGAGGGGGAGAGAGAGGGAGAGAGAGGGAGAGAGGAAGAGAGGGAGAGAGAGGGAGAGAGAGGGAGAGAGAGGGAGAGAGGGAGAGAGAGGGAGAGAGGGGGAGAGAGAGGGAGAGAGAGGGAGAGAGGAAGAGAGGGGGAGAGAGGGAGAGAGGGAGAGAGAGGGAGAGAGGGAGAGAGAGGGAGAGAGGGCGAGAGAGAGGGAGAGAGAGGGAGAGAGGGAGAGAGAGGGAGAGAGGGAGAGAGAGGGAGAGAGGGAGAGAGAGGGAGAGAGAGGGAGAGAGGGAGAGAGAGGGAGAGAGAGGGAGAGTGGAAGAGAGGGAGAGAGAGGGAGAGAGAGGGAGAGAGGAAGAGAGGGAGAGAGAGGGAGAGAGAGGGAGAGAAAGGGAGAGAGGGAGAGAGAGGGAGAGAGAGGGGAGAGAGGGGGAGAGAGGGGGAGAGAGGGAGAGAGGGGGAGAGAGGGAGAGAGGGGGAGGGAGGGAGAGAGAAGGAGAGAGGGAGAGAGAGGGAGATAGGGAGAGAGAAGGAGAGAGGGAGAGAGGGAGAGAGAAGGAGAGAGAGGGGAGAGAGGGGGAGAGAAGGAGAGAGGGGGAGAGAGGGAGAGAGGGGGAGGGAGGGAGAGAGGGAGAGAGAAGGAGAGAGGGAGAGGGAGGGAGAGAGAGGCAGAGAGGGAGAGAGAGGGAGAGAGAGGGAGAGAGAGGGAGAGAGAGGGAGATAGGGAGAGAGAAGGAGAGAGGGAGAGAGAGAGAGAGAAGGAGAGGGAGAGACGGAGAGAGAGGGGGAGGGGGAGAGAAGGAGAGAGGGGGAGAGAGGGAGAGAGGGGGAGGGAGGGAGAGAGGGAGAGAGAAGGAGAGAGGGAGAGAGAGGGAGAGAGGGAGAGAGAGGGAGAGAGAAGGAGAAAGGGAGAGAGGGAGAGAGGGGAGAGAGGGAGAGAGAAGGAGAGAGGGAGAGAGAGGGAGAGAGAGGGAGAGAGAGGGAGAGAGGGAGAGAGAGGGAGAGAGGGAGAGAGAGGGAGAGAGAGGGAGAGAGGGAGAGAGAAGGGAGAGAGGGGAGAGAGGGAGAGAGAGGGAGAGAGGGAGATAGAGGGGAGAGAGGAAGAGAGAGGGAGAGAGGGGGAGAGAGGGGGAGGGAGGGGGAGGGAGAGAGGGAGAGAGAAGGAGAGAGAGGGGAGAGAGGGGGAGAGAGGGAGAGAGAAGGAGAGAGGGAGAGAGAGGGAGAGAGAGGGAGAGAGGGAGAGAGAGGGAGAGAGAAGGAGAGAGAGGGGAGAGAGGGGGAGAGAGGGAGAGAGAAGGAGGGAGGGGGAGGGTGGGGGAGGGTGGGGGAGGGAGGGGGAGAGAGAGGGAGAGAGGAGAGAGAGGGAGAGAGAGGGAGAGAGGGAGAGAGAGGGAGAGAGAAGGAGAGATGGAAAGAGAGGGGAGAGAGAGGGGAGAGAGGGGGAGGGAGGGGGAGGGAGAGAGAGGGAGAGAGGGAGAGAGGGATAGAGAGGGATAGAGAGGGGGAGAGAGGGGGAGAGAGGGAGAGGGGGGGAGGGAGGGGAGAGAGGGGGAGAGAGGGAGAGAGGGAGAGAGGGAGAGAGAGGGAGAGAGGGGGGAGGAGGGGGAGGGAGGGGGAGGGAAAGGGGGGAGGGAGGGGGAGGGAGGGGGAGGGAGAGGGGGGAGGGAGCGGGTGGGAGGGGGGAGGGAGGAAGAGGGAGAGAGGGGGAGAGGGAGAGAGAGGGAGAGACGGAGAGAGAGGGGGAGGGGGAGGGAGGGAGAGGGAGAGAGGGGGAAAGAGAGGGAGAAGGCAGGAAAGCAGAGGAGCGTCCCTGAAGAACTTGTATTATCAGGACCAAGTTCCTGTTGTCCTGCTAGATGAGAGCTAGCAAGAACTACTTAAAACTTCTGTATCTCTTTTAATGTATCGATTAACACCACTTGTCATTTCTTTTCGTTATAGTTTACTTGTTGAAGAAACTCGGTCAATTTTGAGCTGGGGGTTTCCTTAAATCTGTTGGGGCTTATTGCCTCTGCCTGGGATAGTTGAGCATGTTTCTCTAACCTCTGTCCTGGGAATTGAATCTAGAGGCTTGATTTCACCGAACTTAAATATTTTCAGAAGACTACTTTATAGCTCCACTGTGTTCCTTCGGGAGACACAAAATCTTTGGTTGTCTGCCGTTTTTGCGAAGTTAGTATAGATGCTTAGTGTCTACGACATTTACTTCAGTATAAATATTGGTTAGTGTGATACTTGCTTAAAGGCAAAGTTTTCCTTATACAGAATAGGTGAATAAATACATGATAACTAAAATTAAAAAAAAAATTGGCTTCCTGCCATCTTCCAAAGGACATATTTTAAAGTATAAAATGGTAAAGTATAATTTTTAAAAGAAGTATCCCAACAAAGATATATTATAGTGTTCATACACACATTCTTATTTTAGGCCGTGTAAGAAAACCTATGAATAAAACTGTTACTCTTAATCTTTCATTAACTATTATTTATTTGCCCTTTATTATCACTGACCAAATTTGATTTCTTTAATCATTAGCAGTGAATCTGTGATAGGGAAATTCTCTGACAGGTACGATGAAGATGATATCCTAAAGAGAAGTTTTTTTCTCTTGCAATAAGTACATTTTTGCCTTCAACCCTCCTCAGAAGTGAGTATATTTTGCATATATTGAAAATGTTTATATTTGTTAAAAATATATTTCAACAAATAGCTTAATAAAGTAGCTTGATAATGATGTTCTATACAGTCTTGATTTTATTACAGGGACAACATCATGTTTACACCATTAAAATGTTACCAATCTAGAAAATTTTGGCCAAGCTGACATACATTTTAATTCTGGGAATTAAATTGAAATTAAAATTTAATTTATGTCAGTGAATTTTATTTATAAAATAGGGCAATTAAAGTTCCTGCAGAAAACTTATTAGAAACTGTGGAGTAAACAGACTGTTCTTGTTTTTGTCACTTTGTGACATTCAATCATCTCTTAAATCATCCGTAGACAAGGGATAGAAATCAATGACTATGACTAAAAGCCAAGATCCTACTCTCAGGACAGCAGCATCAAGTGGATAATTTTGAAAACGATTTTTTTGGCAGGAGTCCGGAATTTTTTTAACTGCTGCTTATAAAATCATTTCTTAGGGTTCTTAGGAACTAATTAGTGTCTGCTATAGCCTTATTGGTTTTTCTCTTAAGCTCAGTAGTTTACAATAAAGAAAAAAATCCCCTAGATAGTAAATTATATTACTTTAACCACAATTATAGTATTGCTCTTATTATCTATTCTATTCAGACCAGCAAAGCTTAAAAAGAGCTTTGAAATCTTAGAAAGTAAGACTCTCTAGCACATAGAATGACTATCATAGTTTCTTATCAGTCACCAAAAAGTACATTTATGTGTTTAGAAATATTTGAATTTTGTTTAGATTCCTGTTGAGAATTGTTTCCCCAAATCAAAGATTATTTTAACCTATAGATGATGATAAATTTATGTCAGTGAATCTTGTTTATAAAACAGGGCAATAACACATTTAAGTACATGTATATAAATTTAGACTCTTCTCAGATGCGGTGAAGTTAACACTGAATTGTGACATAGCACATTACATATATGCTATTTCTAAAATACTTAGGTGCAATAATATTTGTTTTTGACATTTGAAAATTAGTGTTTTATCATAAAAGTACTTATTTCCGAATAATTTAAACACCAGACGTCATTTGTTTCTGCTATATTTTTTTCTTTATGCGGACCAAAACACAAAATGTGGATCGGTTTATGTTTAAAAGTTGAAAATAATACCTACCTGGATGCTAGTAACAGGCTTTGCTTTATACTTCTTGTGAACAAGAAAAGAGAATTTTAACTCAGTACCTGCACATCTTTAGGCTGTTCAGTTGTTCACTGGCTGGAGCTTTATGCTCTGCTGAACTGACATTTCAGGTAAGCTTCTCAAGGGAAGAGTGTTTCTCAGAGACAGGGAGATTTACGTAAGTGCATTGCAATAAAGGATGTGTAAGTGCAACTTAGGAAGCCCATGTATGGGTGCCATTCATTTGAGTTTAACAGATACTAAAAGCATTTACTGCCTTGTGAATGAATGTAGAACAAGTCACACACTAGAGTCAAATGAAAATATCATCTCTCTGAACATCATAAAGATATTCTGAAGCTACACGGGATGATGTCTGTTCTAAACTGAGTTTCTGGGTGATGAGTCTAGGAAAGACAACTGTTTATTTATTTATTTGTTTATTTTTTGCAGTTTTTGGCCAGGGCTGGGTTTGAACCTGCCACCTCCAGTATATGGGGCTGGCGCCCTACCCCTTTGAGCCACAGGGGCTGCCTGTTTATGTTTTAATAGCTAATGCATATATATATATATATATATATATTTTACAAGTTGGATTTCAATTTATTATATGATTAAAGAAGTCCCAAATATGTTTTTACAATATAAGCTACATCTTCTAAAAAAAAACTCACAAAAATGGAAAGAAAAAAGGGGTGATTATTTACTTTGTAGTACTATTAGGACTATTGTGACACATATTTCTCTTAACATTTAAAGTAATATAATTTGCTGAAATTTAATTTGAATATAATTTTTCAGAAATTAAACTAATAAATAAGGTAGTCAAAATATAATGTAGACATCAATTTAAATTTAAAAAGTTTTAAAATTATTTCTTTGTGTTAATCTATGATCAAACTCGGCAGTTTGATATATTTAGTCAAAGAATTAACCAATTCAATTATCCATGAGTCAAACAGATGAATTGTTCTCAAATAAAAAGTTTGTTGTAAGTATACCCTTAAGCATGCATTATCCAAACCTAAAATCCATTTATGAAATCTGTGGCCATAAAGTATCTCAGTGTTTCCATACACATTTCTTAACTCGAAATCAATGCATAAGATTATCACACCAAGTTCATAACAGCCCACAATTTGAAATGGAGATTGCGATGACAACACAGGCTTTAAAAAAGTGCTTAGACATAAAGATTATATAAACAGATAATGAGTTACTTCTGTATAAAATACACACGTCATAGGACTTTCAGTAGAGATTATGCCTGGATTGAACACCATTTAAAATTATTTCAGCAATACAACAGATAAGTGAATGGAATTATAATTTATGTTTTAGGAATAAAACAGTTACCTTTCTATATCATCTTGCTTCCATATGGTGATTATTAGTACAAACAACAACAACAAAAACAAACAAACAACAACAAAACAACCTTGGGTTTTGATACAGTTCCATGCCTAATTTTCACCGAAAGGAAGATTCGATCTCACCTAATGGATTTTACTACATTCTACTACATTGACAAAAAAGCAAACAAAAAGATAGAATAGTTCCAACTCTGCTCATGTAACGAGTTTTCAGTACCAACTCTGGTCATGTAACAAGTTTTCAATAAATCATAGCCATGAGCAATACCATTAAATAAGGTAACTTTCTTTAACACAAGTTATCATGGAAATGGGTAGTTCAGGAACAGAGTCAAAGTATAAAAATCAAGTTCTAGAAAAATATTAAGTGTGCTACTCCAAGGTAAAGAGTAGAGGAAACAGTTGAAATTGTTACCCAATTATCTTGGCTTCATCTGACAATACCATCCATCTAGGAAAAGAGAATTAGGGGGTGAAAGACAAGGTGATTTATTGGAACATTCTGGTCACTACCAACTGGAAAATAGCCATGTTAATCTCTTGTAATTTTGAATAGTAAGCTAGTATATGCTGTTTTTTTCTACGTAACAAATAGATTCTCTGAATGCACCTGGAACTTACGTAATTCCACTGGATAAAACTTTTAAAATAAACTGAATAAAAGATACGTTATTATTCCTCTGTTTGTGCTAACAGATTAGTTACTGATTTTTTTTCTTTAGTCTGTAACTGTATTCATCTATGATTTCTTTTTTTTTATCAAGAAGCCAAGGACAATTCTATGCCACCATTTCTTCTGGATCAGTTACCATTAGTGACCTATAAATATGGTGAAATAAGTTACTATTACCCTGAGGCAGCATGGATTTTATGACTTAGACTTCATTCTGCCCTTGGTCCTATCTTACCTGAGTGGAACGGAATGCCTCAGTACATTTTGTGACAACTTATATAGCTTGATGGGTTAGTTTGCTCACTGGGTAATACAGTTGCAATAATTCATACTTCATATTGTCCTACAAATGCCCCGGTACCCTGGGCTGTCTCTACCTACACTTCTTCATATGAACTTTCAAGGCCAAAATTTTTCCTAAGATATTCATAAGCAATCTCCACCAAAAACGATTGTGCAAATATTCATTTGGGGTAAGGAAATACCTTAAGGTCTTTTTTTTTTCAACCTTTAAAAAAAAAAATTGTCTCACTGTGAATGCAGTGAAGTTGGAAGTTGTTATCCAATCAGTGCCAGCTATCACATCAAAAAGAGTTTATTTTGGACCAGCATCATTTCCATTCCAATAAATAAATCAACAAACACATTTTGGTGCCTCCATCTTTTTAAGCATCTGTGCCACAATATTGCTAGGGTTGCTTAGCAACCACAAAATAGTGAGATAGCAGGATTGAAGAGCCCAATAAAATAAACAGTTATATTTACATACTTACAGTGAGAGAGATCGTGCTGGTTTAGTCAGCCAACAGGCCCAGGATATTTACAGCATTCATTGTTAAAACTGTGGGCAAATTTTATAATAGTAACCTTAGTCATGTCCAGTTGTGTTACAGCTATGAGGAATATCATCTACCAATTTCTTATAGTTATTCATAAATATTACCACCTGGGCTTTAGAAAGATTTCAATGAGCAGTTTACTGTTAAAATAGTGTAAAAGGAAGATATAAATAGATTTCCAAAACATTATTTTTTGACTATGTAACATTTAAAAATTTATGGCAGGATTTTGTGTTTTTTATCCTTTTATTTGTTTCACAAATTCTTTCCCAATAGTTTAAGTGGAAAACATTTAATGAATGCAATATGTTTTAGGAGACACAGCTGACATGCTTATCTATGTAAAATCAAAGAATAAAATATCGTAGCTCACTTACAGTGGTGAACATTCAACAAATATATGCTAATTGAGTAGACATACATTTAATTACTTTTGAGCAGAAAATTGTCCCTCATTTATATATATGTATATGTGTTTTTTTTTGTGTGTGTGTGTGTGTGTATGTGTGTGTGTTTTTTGAGACAGAGTCTTGCCTTGTCACCCTTAGAAGACTACTGTGGTGTCATAGCTGACAGCAACCTCAAACTCCTGAACTTAAGTGATTCTCTTACCTCAGTCTCCCAGGAAGTTGGGACTACAAGCGCCCACCACAATGCCCAGGTATTTTTAAAGATTAGGTCTTGATCTGGTTCAGTCTGGTCTAGAACCTGTGGGCTTAGGTGATCCACCCGCCTTGGCCTCCCAAGCGCTGGGATTACAGACTGAGCCACTGCACCCGACCCTCCCTCATTTATATTAAGGAATGCATATTTGAGGCATTAGAAGCACATAATATAAATTCTATAAAGGGGTCTGCTTTCCAGGATGCTAAGAAAGCTATTCATTCACCCTTCTATTAAATGCCTATTACTTGACATTATCCAGTGGCCTGGCATTAGGGGAAGGAAAAAAGTTTGTCATCCAGAAACTCACAAAATAATGAGTGCTAATTACAATATACATGTATCAAGTCGGTGTTGCTGCAGAGGTACACACCTTACAGTTTGGAGACGCAGAGGATGTGATGGCTTTTCCTGGAAGAACCTGGGCTGAGCTCACAGAAGAGCTATCAGATTTAACTGTGACAAGGATTCAGTAGGCAGGGAAAGAGGAAAGGGCAAACACTCTAAGTGTCATTGTGCAGGGAGGGGAGCTTGGAAGCAAGAGGGGAGCTTGGAAGCACATTCAAGGAACAGTCAGTGTGTGCCTGTTGTCCAGTTGGTCTTGGGAAAAAATATATTTTAAAAATAAATTAACTAAAGTGAAACAATGATCATCAAGAATAGGTTTTGGTGGCTTGGGTTTCTAGGTCTCTGTCCTAGTATGCCTTCCTGACAACCTTTATTTGTTCATCCCCAACTACACCAAACATGCTGACTGATTCATAAAATGATTTGTACTTCACACAGTTTATGAAATTTGATTTGCAAAGAATTTTTCATATTTAGTACCAGTATTATTATTGTCATGGCTGTCATCAGCGCCAGCAAGGAATCTTGCTAAAATTTGTCAACTTCTATACCTCACATTTCTAGTTTTACAAAGCACCCATGGCTGCTATTTCAAGAAATATCTAATTAATAGAATATTAGAAATTTAGCATGATCTGATAATCTTTTCTTATTTATTTTACACAAAATTTCTGAATTGATGTCAGAAAACATGTTAAATCTTTTTTTTTTTTGGAGGGTTATCAATTAGGTCTCAACAGAAAATAAATAGCATAATCATTCAAATTGGGGAAAGTTGAGGTAAAGTGCTATTGTAACCTGTGGACAGGTTAGAGGAAAATCACATGAATAGTTTGGTAGCCTAGAGATAATAGGATAATATACTTGCCAATCCCAGGCTTAAAGAGGTTAGGAGAGAGAGAGATTATTTATGAAAATTTATAGAGAGTGACCATTGTCAGGAGAGGGCCCACTCACAAAAGCTACTGTGACATATTTTCTGAGGCTGTTGTCACTATCCTGAAATGACCTAAGAAGACCTAGAATTATTTGCATTAAGTTTGACTTTTTTAAATGAGTTTGAGTGTCTTGATACAGCCACAGTTTAGGAATCCATCACACCCGTATATGTAGCCCAACTTGGAAAGTGAGATTTAATTCTTCTGTGATGATTTGACATTACAGATTGACTATTTCATGTGTCCCAATAAAGTTCTGAAACAGCATCACTGGGCACTAAGGAACATACAGAGTAACCCAACTCTACCAAACCAAATGAATGAAAAAACAAATGGAAAAGATCCACGTAAGACAGAGAGTCATCTAAAAGCTATTGACAAGGCAAAATAAAGACAGGCAACTGCAGGCAATTGAGCAGAATAAAATCAATGCCAAGAATACCATGAAAAACTTCACTACGTGACTCTGAGTGACATTACCATTGATTCCTGGGGAGTGACAGAAACAGGGGAATCGCCAACAGATTTCTTTACACAAATGTACCACAAAGCCATAGAGGCAAGACACAGAGCCATGAGCAAAGAAACTTCATCCGCATGGATTATTTCAGCCACATAGATTATTTCAGCCGCACTCCTAGACCACGGAAGCCTTTGGCAATCAATGGTAATTTTGTAAATTTGATAGCAAAGGTCAAAAATGGAACATTGGCATCTCTTAAATTCTTTTAAAAGAGAGGGCTTCGGAAAAAAGCAGGTGGCTTTGTAAATGATTCTAAGTAATTCGTGTTTCTTGGTTTGAATCTTAAATCTGACAAGAAAATGAACAAAGCATCTGTTTCTTCATATGGTTAATTTTTTAAATTAAACTTTTAAATCTTGAGATAATTGTAGATTTACAGTAGTGAGAAAAAAACATAGAGCTCTCCTGATTCTTTACCCACTGTCTTCCAATGGTAACCACAAAACTGTAGTACAGTATTACATCCAGTGTGCTGATATAATACCACCAAGAAAGAGAACGTTTCTGTCACAACAGGATTCCTGTGTTTCTTTACTGATAGCCACACTCACTTCCCTTCTGCCCCTATCATCACCTTAACCCTTGACAACCACCAACCTGTTCTCTAGTTTTATAATTTTGTTTCTTCATGAATGTTATATAATAAAATAATGCATTATGTATGGTTTCTTACTTACTATTAATTATCTGGAAATTCACCTATATTATTGAATGTACCACACATTGTTTAAGCATTCACCCACTGAAGTTGCTTTCAAGTTTGGCATTATGAAAAAGCTGTTATAAACACTCTTATCTAGGATTTTGTGTGTATATACATTTTCAGCTTCTTAGGGTAAGTACTATGGACTATGAATATTGGATTGTGTAGTGAGAGCATGTTTAATTTTGTGCATTGTCTTTCCAAGTGGCGGTACCATTTTGCATTTTCAGCAGCAGGGAGCAAGAGACCCAGTTGCTCCACATTCTTGCCAGCATTTGACGTCAGTGTTTTAAGGTTAGTCGCACCAATGGGTGTGACAAGTATCTCATTGTTTTAATTTGCAGTTTCCTAATGACATGTCATTTTGAACATCTTATTACAGGCGTATATTCTTACTTTTATTTGGTGACATACATGTTCAAATATTTTCCCATTTTTAAATTGGGTTCTTTGTTTTCTTATTGCTGACTTTTAATAGTTTGTATATTTTAAATGTCTGTCCTTCATCTGATATGGGTTATGCCAAGATTTTCTCACAATCTTTTGGTTTGTCTTTTTATTCTCCTAAAACTGTCTTTTACAAAGAATATTTTTAAATTTTAATAAGGTTCAACTTACAATTTTGTTTTCTCTCTGGATTTTACTTTTGGTGTTGTATTTAAAAAATAATCACCAAACCCAATCTAGATTTTCTCCCATATTATCTTCTAGGAGTTTCATACTTTTGTGTTTTATATTTGAGTCTAGCATCAATTTTGAGTTAAATATTTGAAAGGTGTAAGGTTTGTATTCAGATTAATTTGTTTTGCACATGGCTATCTTGTTTTTCCAGCACTATTTGTTGAAATCCTTTATGTATTGAATTTTCCTTGATTGGTCAAAGATCAGATGACTCTATTTGTGTGTGTCTATTTATGAGCTTTCTATTCTGTTCCATTAATCTATTTGTCTATTTTTAACTAATATCACAGTACCTTGATTACTGTAGCTTCACAGTAAGTCTTGGAGTGCTGGGGTCACGTAGTGCCAATACTATGATTTCATTCTTCTTCTGCAATGTTATGTGGGCTATTCTTGGTCTTTTGCTTTTTCATATAATCTGTCAGTATCTGCAAAATAAATAAACTTTCTGTTTTAGAAGATTTTCTCTACTATCATTTTGCCACCACACTACTGCCTGGTAGATGTGGACATCTGGTCTCACCACTAGACTTCCAGTGATACCTGAAATTTGATCTCCTCATTGCTGCAATGAGAGGACAGGTGTTTCGCTCCCCATTTGGTCTCCACTGACATGACGATGGTGTGTGGTTACTTCTTGATATTGTAACACAGCTTTTTTGTGTGAGCGTGGTATTTGGTTCAGGTAGAGTGATTCTCTGCCTTTGCTGAATTGATCTTTTTAACCATGTTTTTACTGGGGCTTTTTTCCCCTTTTACATCTGTAGGTGTTTCTGGGTTTTTGGTTTCTTCAACTATTAAGTCTGGCAAAAAGAAAACACAAGACGTTGTCCCTTGGCCGTTGACTTCCCTAGCCATTCTGCTTTCTTCTTTCCACCTTCCAGACTGTCCTCATGTTGGTTTTATATATATGTTTATATTTCCAAAGCTTGAGTTTACTTTTGAGAGAAATAAAGAAAAGCTTGTGTGTACTTCACTGTCTTCTGAGCATGAAAGTCTTGCCCTCAGTTTGTTTATAATGCTCCATATTTGCTAGCTGTGAATCAAAGAGGGATGAGTTAAGGGTGGACTTTATGTGTTCCAGAAAATGTCGACTGAATAACTAACAGAAACTACTGGAGAATTTGGAAAACAGAATTAATGTGACCAAGCAGTATTTTCTGCAGTATTTTTCTTTTTTCTTGGCTACAGTTTTTAGTCTGTAGTATAAACGTGAAGAAGACCTCACAAAGGCAAGGGGACCAATGAGGAAATGGTTATAATTCACTAGATTACAAAGTCTGAAATTAGAGTAGCTGTGGCAGGAAAATAGAAAAGAAAGAATAAGCTCAAGTTCCAGTTCATTATTAGTGTTATCATGCAACATATACTGAACAGTTACTACGAGCAAGATAACGACTGAGATAATCAACATAAAAGATGTAGAAGACAGGGACTCCTTTCTCAAGGAGTTTCACTCACTCACTGAATTCTTTTCTTCTCTATATAATCTCTTGTTTTGTGTCTCGGTCTCCATAAGTGGCCAGGCTTCTGCTCATAGCCGCTTCTGTCACTCTGTTACCTCCTCTGTCCTCTCTCACCTGGATTGGTATGGTTCCTCCCAATTAATTGTCCTCTTTGCTTCTCTTACTTGGCTATAATTCATTTTCCATTCTCAGCTAGGCTAGTCTTTTCTAAAGTATAAATGAAATCATTCCATTCTGCTTTTTATGATTTTACAATGATATACCACGAGACTGAAATTCAAATTTCCTTGCCATCTTTAAACCACTGACTGTGTCCATGCTACCTCCATCTCCAACTTCACCTCCTTCCTTCTCCTCATCTATTGTACTCCAGCCTTCCTCATTCTTTATCTCCAACACCCTTAGCTGCTATCTCTCACCTAGATTTCTCCCACTAGCCATTTTCCTGCCTCATGAAAGGTGTGATTACTCGTGTTTCAGGCTCAAATTTCACCTTTTCTCTGATCCTTTCCTTTTTGTTCTGTTATTGTTTTCATAGTCTTCAAAACACAACTGTCTGAAATCACCTTGCTCACTTGGTAACCAATATGTTTATAGTATTTCTTTATTTCTCATTTCCCTCCGCTGTGGTATAAATGTGTCTCCCCCAAATTCATGTGTTGAAACATTATCCCCAATGTGGTATTAAGATGTGTGGACTTTGGGAGATAATTAGGTCACAAGAGTTCCATTTTCATGGTGGAATTAATGTTCCTAGGAAGGAGGCCCAAGGGAGCTTGTTTGGCCCCCTTTGTTTCCCACCTTGTAAGAGTAGAGCAAGAAGGTGCCACCTATGAAGCAGCCTTCACCAGACCTCAAATCTGTTGGCACTTTGATCTTGCATTCCCAAACCTTCAGAACCGTGAATAATAAATTCCTGTTGTTTGTAAATTACTCAGTTTGACATATTTTGGAATAGCCTACCCAAATGGACAAAGAAAGAAACTGGCACCGAGAAGAGGAGATATTGTTATAACAAATACCTACAAACGTAGAACTGAATTTGAAACTAGGTAATCAGTAGATGCTGAGAGAGGTTTGCTTGCCAGGAAAAGCTATATTGATGTGAGTAGGCTGTAAAAGATGACTCTGGTAAGGCCTCAGAACAACAGGCAAGCTACAGAGAAAACCTCAGCATTTTTAGAGTTTACCTAAGAGGTCACAAACAGAATGTTGGTAGAAATATAGATGGTAAAGGCCATTCTGATGAGGTCTCAGATGGAAATGAGAAATGTGTTATTGGAAATTGGAGATAAGGTGATTCTTCTTATAAAGTGGTAAATAAACAAACGAACAAAAAAACACCCTTAGCTGAATGGTGTTTGGGTCCTAGTGTTTTGTGGAAGGAGGAACTTGTGAATGCAAAGAGCTCCCATAAGGCCATGTCTAGCAGCATTCTGGGAGCAAGTTCACATACTTTGAGCTCCCCCTTGAGTATTGTGTAGGAGCTGTGGGACTGCAGCTGTCCCTAAGACCCCAAACAGTAGAGCAAGTTTAGCCTTGGGGAGCTGCAGGCACCATCCTTCAACCCGGCAAAGGGGGACAAGGCCACCTGGAGGCTTGGGAATCCAAACCCCTCTTCAGTGTGTCTGGAAAGTAAGCCATAGAGTCAGAGAAGATGATTCTTAAGCTTTAAAATTTAATGTTGCTTATAAATTACCTACTTGAAAGTATTTTATTATAGCTGCCTGAACAGACCATGATATCTTCCACTAATTTATAAGCTATGTCGATAGCCTGAAGCTTACCTGCCTTTTTCACTGTGTATCCTGGTTTCTGGAATAGCTGAACACATATCGGGACTCAATAAATTGATGCATAAATGAATGAAGACTGAATGAATGAATCAATGTCTTTATCTTTTGTAATTGAACTCGGCATATTCACCTATACTGTTATCTGGGCTATATTTGGAGGGTTCGATTTCTTGAAAGTTCTTTAAAATACTTATTGCTTACTCATTTTATGCAATATTAATTGTGCAGGAACAGTTACGTTCTCAGTAGCCTTCTCTCCTATGGGAAAAATAAGTATTCTTTTTTTTTTGTTGTTTTCTGGCTGTGATATCACAGCTTTTCTGACATTAGAGATCTCAGAACATCTTATCACATAGCTCCTTACCAGCAGGGACCATTTGTCAATACACTCCCAAAGGGATATTCCCTGTAGGCGCTGTAAGTGCCTTGAGTTCTCATCCTCAGGAGACTAATTTCTGAATTGTGCACAAAAGAGTATTAAATCACTCCAAACAAAGGAACTCTGTTTAACTAGGGATCTGTGTGCCCACAATTAAAGCTTCCTTTTTACAGCTTTTTTTCTCTATGTGATTTTTATCCAGTATGTCCTGAAAAAGAAACAGTGCTTAGAAAATGAATGCAACACATTTGAACGGTTTTCCCTTTGTCATAAAAATAGATCTTTATCCTTTTGCCATTTCTTTTCAGAGGACTTTGTTACTTTGAAAATGAAATACTCTCTAAGAGATGAAGACACTTAATAGAAATTGGGAAAAGGAAGTGAAACATTTTCTGGGATGAGTAACTTTATTGTTTTAATATAAAATTTTGAGTAGAATTTATACATTCACTCCACTGGACAGGGAGAGAACAAAGTTGTGACTCAAGCACGTTTTTCCTAATATTTATTTCTAACACATAGCTTGTTTGTTTGTTTGATGAACTTTGCTGAGAGCCTTTGATAATAAGATTGAAAATTAAGACATCACCCAACAGTGGTGTCCAGAGAGGCTTCAGGTGATACTGCAGAGCAATAGTATCTTCATCCTCCAGCTATTTCTCCATAAATCCAGGCCACTTTACAATTTCACAAATAATTTAATTTTTAATTTTATTGCTGTTCTTAGCCAAAATTGTCTTACTGTTTCTGTCATCTGAGTAGTTGCATAAATACCAAGCTGAAGGGGAAAGCCACTGACATCTCCTAAGAAGGGCAACACTTTTTCCAGATCAAACATACAGAATTTTGGGAGGGTCACTTTAAGTTTCAAGCAAACTTCTTTACATTGTACTGCCGAAGGTCTAAAAATGAATTAGCAGCTGCATTGAGTCACCTCAGGAAATTAAGTTTCTGGGTTTGTGCTATCTCTGGGACTAGAGAAATAGGTTTCATTTTACTTAGAAGGAAACTATACTATCAGAAATAACTTTCTCCTTATCATTTTCCCCCCCAGAGTTATTTCAGGTGATCAAAAATATCTAATAAACCAGAGAAGAAAAAGAAAATAAAACTACCTCAATTGCTCAAGGTTGTAAAGAAATTGGGGGAACTCATGGAAAATTGATCAGTAAGACTGAAAACAAATGTTTGAACTCTGCGTAATCTCTATTTTGTGTATGTATAAGGGTGTGTGCATACTATTAGCAAAGCAATCTGAATTTCTCTGTCATCCATACAAATCTGGTGTTCTGAAGTGGTAGAATAAACAAAAATTGTTGTGATTTGAGTTTAGAAATTCCTTTTCAGATTGCCCTGTACTTCTCCAAATCTCCAAGTCTACAAACCTATCCCCTGAGTTGAGACATCATCTTTTTAATACATCAAGATTTTTAAAACTGCTCTTGTACGTCAAGATTAAAGGCATAAACAAATTGATTTAGGTTTACAAATTGATTTCACTTCAGGTAATTGATTTAGATTTAAAGACTGATTTAGGTTCAGGTAATGCTTTAAAGTAGCATATTGAAAGATGTCTAACGTGTTCAGAGTCACACATGTTCAACTATGTGCTGAACATGTTAATATTCATTATATCTCTTAAGATCCAAAAATAACTCTGTAAATTAAGCACTATTACCTTAGTCAGGATTGATGGAACAGGAAATCAAAACTGGAACTGTCTCGTTTCAATGGCCCTGGGGTTATACAGTTGCCCCAGTTGAGTGTGGATAGAAAATCAGCAGTAACTCTTGGAAGGAGAAGAGTGAAGATTACCGAATTAAAGGTGAGCTTGGGATGTTTCACAATTTTCAATAAAAGTCAATGTTCACGGAGGCTGAGGCAAGAGAATCGCTTAAGCCCAGGAGTTGGAGGTTGCTGTGAGCTGTGTGAGGCCATGGCACTCTACAGAGGGCCATAAAGTGAGACTCTGTCTCTACAAAAAAAAAAAAAAAAAGTCAATGTTCACTAAAGGCACATTTATATTCTTTAAGATTGAGCAGTTCTCAACCTGTGGAGACCCCTTTTTAACAATGAAAATACATTGCAGCATTAGGAAGGTTGAGAACCACTGCTTTAGGTAAATGTAGTTATGAGAGGGAGAAAGCGTATAACCGGTAATGTCTCTCTCAGATTTTAGTGCAGCTTGTTATACAAGATGGTTTCAAACATGTGTGACTTTATTTCCAGAAGGGTGGGCTAGGCACTGGCATCAATACGTAGCCTTCAAAGGGAATACTTCTAAGGTGATCTTAGAGGATTCAGCAATAAGAGAAACTAATAAGGAAATTAACTCTTAGGAAAGATTGGAAAGCCTCTATGAACATGCTTTACTTTTAAACCAGAGGTCTTCACATATTTACTTATGTGCCCCAATGAGTATTTGGGGCACATAATCTGGGTCCCTTTAGGCATTTTAAAATTGATATTATAAATTTTATCATACATAGCACATGAAATAAAGAATTTAATTCCTAGAGTATTTTTAATCTTGTCATTTAAAAGATAAAAATATATATATATAACCTTTACATTTTCTTTTTCTTTTTTTTTGAGACAGTTTCACTTTGTTGCCCCTTGTAGAGTGCTGTGGCATCACAGCTCACAACCTCAGACTCATGGGCTTCAGTGATTCTCTTGCCTCAGCCTCCCAAGTAGCTGAGACTACAGGCTCCCAACACAATGCCCAGCTATTTTTTGTTGCAGTTGTTTAGCTGGCCTGGTCCAGGCTTGAACCTGTCACCCTCGGTGAATGTGGCTGGTGCCATAATCACTGTGCTATAGGCATAGAGCCATTTTCATAGATGTTAAAACTGAGATACATTGTACATAAATTTAGAATTTTATTATGGATATATTGAATATATTACATATTTTCTCAAACACCTACATTTTAAACTAATTGTGCTCTTTCACTATTAGTTTTTTTTTTTGTTTGTTTGTTTTTTTGAGACAGAGTCTCAAGCTGTCACCCTCGGTAGACTGCCATGGTGTCATAGCTCACAGCAACCTCCAACTCTTGGAGTCAAGCGATCCTCTTGTCTCAGTTTTTCTATTTTTAGTAGAGACTAGATCTCACTCTTGCTCAGGCTGGTCTCAAACCCGTGAGCTCAGGCAATCCATCCCCCTTGGCCTCCCAGAGTGCTAGGATTATAGGCATGAGCCACTGCGCCTGGCTTCTATCACTATTACTTTGATGCTGTATCAGTTAATGCTTCAATTATGCCTGGAATATTTAGTGAAAGCAAAAACCATAATAACATCATCTGACTTACAAATGACACACTGGAAGTAGAATCATCCTGTTCCTCAATTACTGGAAATAATATAAACTAGGGACTGCTGTGTACCTGGGTATCTTCGTGCCCCTCTAACCTTCTGGGGTACAGAACCTAATTGTAATACATTCAAGCATTCGTTTCCACCCCTGAGTGTGTATCATATGTGATGTGCAGTAATCAAAGTTCTGAATATAAGATCAGGAGATAATTGCCCTCCCTCCCTTTCTTCCTTCTCTCTCTCTTTCTATCTTTTACTCTTTTCTTTCTCAAAGTGGAAGAAACACTACTGTAAAATGAAGGTTAAAAAGCCATATGGCATGAAGTATAGCTGCAAAGTCTTTTTGAGAAGTATTAGTTTCAGGAAATAAAATCTGAATTTAAATACCTTAAAATCGTCTATGTCTTTATCTATATATCTTCACGCATTTCCAAGCTTGTATACAACCTAGATTGAACATTTTTGACTTAAAAACAGAAGAAATACCTGAGACATAGCAAGATGTCTGCAACAGTCTTCTCCGTTCAGTCAGTTAAGAACTGGCTCTCAGAGCAGCCCATCTTCACGGTGGAGAGGCTAACCCGGGGGAGAGTGGGTACATTTTTTATTGTTTGTTTGTTATGAGACAGAGTCTCACTATGTTGTCCAGGAGAGAGAGCCATGGTGTTAGCCTAGCTCACAGCAACCTCAAACTCCTGGACTCAAGAAATCCTCCCGCCACAATTTGCCTAGTAGGTGGAACTACAGGCATTTGCCACTACACCTGGCTGTTTTTTCTATTTTTAGTAGAGACAGGGTCTCCCTTTTCTCAGGGAGGTCAAATTTCTGAGTTCAGGGATCCTCCCACCTCAGAATCCCAGAGAGCTCTGATTTCAGGTATGAGCCACTCTGCGCATCCAGTGGTGGATGCATTTTGATAGAAGGAGCAGAGGAGGTACTTAGAGAGGAAGGTTACCTGTGGTCATCGAACCACCTGCTAATCAAAAAGGAAGGCATAATTGGAATCATAGTGTGTTCTTGGAAACCAATACAGATGTATTGAACAGAAAATGTTAATGGCAGAACTACTGTACCCTATGTATGTGTGTGTGTGTGTGTGTGTGTGTGTATGTATAAAACACCTGGCACCACATTATCTAGCTCATGGAATGCTCAATGAAGTCCAGCTTAGTTACATTTTGATTGTAACTTACGCATATTCAAGAAAAAGATATGAAATCAAAAGTAACAAAGAAAAAGTTAAAAATCTAAAACTTAATGTTCATTAATTTTAAAATTTATAATCAACTTGCTGCTCCTAAAACTGGTTCACTTTTTCTCTGTCTCAATCTCCTCCATGGTTTATACTATTTTTTCCAGGGCTGGCCAGTTGGCAATAGTTATAGAGTATCTACGTAATGTCATAAGTATGCTTCTATGCTTGATGATGTTAGGTCTCAAACCTCAAGCATTTAGAAAAAGAAAGAAGATCTTCATATTTCTCAGGGCAATTGGACGAGATGAGCATCCTAAGCCTTTTCTTTACATAAAAGCTGACTTTCTCCAGAAGCAACAATACAGATGCTGTTCATATGTCACTTCTCAGCCATATCACATAAGCTTGTCTCCAAAATCTATTTCTAAAGTTATCCCTTTTCTGAATCCCATACAAGCAAACAAAACAACAGGTAACAGAGGAATTGAATGACTTTCATTGATATGTGCTCTGGCACATTAGTGTAGTTTTGAAAATAAATAAACAAAAAGAAAGAGGGGAATGGTGATCTAATGAAAAGTCCACCCTTGTCCACAAGGAATATGTGACTTGGCCAGGCAACCTTATTTTACTGGTAGTTTTTTAATCAAAATGATACAAAAATTTCTTGTATTTTAGGCCTTTCAGCTAGGAAGGAAGCTAACAAAAGAATTCATCAGAACATGATTCTCTGTTCCACCTTTTCAGAATTAAAGGTAAGATGGATAATAGATTAGGAAAACAGCCTATAATCAGAGGAGTGACCCCAGTAAGACCCTGTCATTAAAACTTTAATGTTGCGCCTGCAAGCATCAGTTCTTCTGATTAGGCAATTTAGTCTATTTCCTACTTTCTGTCTGCCAAAACATTCAGTTGCAAAACACTTCACAATTCTCCAGACTCATAAAATGTTGTTTTTAGAAAAAACAAAATGAATTATTTTTTCTAGCTATCTATCATAATGAAATCACAAACCATGAGGGACTTATAGATAATATTAAAAAAGACAAAAGCACCAGATTTCATTTAGATGGGCAGAGGGTCACAGACCTCTGCTGAGGCTTGAAGGCCTGAGGTCTGTGCCTTTGTTCCTCATTGTGTGTGGATTGGGGATGACTTGTACTAGTTGGCAGTGTGGTGGAGGAGACAGACTTGAGCTGCATTTTCAGTAAGTAGATTTGTGCTCAAGGTCACAGTGACTTGCGGAGTGCCTCAGTTTCCACATCTTTGAGTTATAGATCATGCCTTCTGTTAGCTTATAGGTTTGTTTTGATGCAGTGATAATCAGGTAGTGTTTGGAAAAGTTTTAAACAAATGAAAAGGATTTTAACTAACCTATAAATTTTTTTTTTTTTTTTTTATTTTTGGCCGGGGCTGGGCTTGAACCCGCCACTTCCGGCATATGGGACCGGCGCCCTACCCGTTGAGCCACAGGCGCCGCCCACTAACCTATAAATTTTTACTTTGGCTTTTTAATTAAGATCTAGCTATGAACCTGAAGCAAACAAACAAACAAAGGTATAGCTATGATTGGGGTTATTATTAAATGTAGTCAACATGTATTTATTGTACTTATTATTAAAAAGTGATACTGATTAAAAAATTCCAGGACAACATAAAATAGAATCATTAAGTTGCTTCTATTTATATCTTTCATAAAAATTCTAAGATACTCCATCCTGCTTCCATTAGGGATAACTGGGGACACCAGAAAAGATTCTATTTCTTCTTATTTTTCAGACCTATAAGAGAAGCTACAAATAGAAGTACCAGGATATTATGGATTATAGAATTCTCAGATGTCTTTATTTCTCCTTGGATTTAAATGAACTGCAGCTTGAATACTGATCAAAAACTTGATAATGATCATAATTTGATCATTAAGTGTCAAAGATTTCCCAATCATTCGTCTTAATACTGCAAACAAAAACCACTACCATTTTACTTACTAATACGAGTAGAGGCCAACCCTCAGTTCCTCAGGCACATCCCACTGGCTACAAAGAATGAATGGTGGGGGAGAGAAGGCCAGCTTGTAGTACTTACAAAGCATAAATAATGGGCAAGGAGGACAAAATACAATCAAGAGAGATGACAAAGATACCAGGTGTGAAACACATTTTCCTTTTCTTACATTAAAGACATTCCGAACTCCTTCACACAAGCTGTAACCCTTTCTACAAAGGTGTCTATAAAGATAAGTGTTGTTTGTGATTCTCACTCAGGATGAGTCTATGAATCAAGAAAATATCTCCTGCAATGGAAATGTCACATCTCCATATGAACTATGTTTATATTAGAGTTTGTTTCCATGGTTTTTAAATTTGATAATTTGTGAATATCCAACCTGGCTTTGGAGACCAGACTCAACTGCAAAACTCTTAGAAGTAATCAAGGAATACAGCAGGGTCTCAGGATAAAAAATCAATACTTACAGATCAGTAGCTTTTTTATATGCCAACAATAATCAAGCTGAAAATATAGTCAAGGACTTTATTCCTTTTTTAGTAGTGCCAAAGAAGATGAAATATCTGGGAATTTACCTAACAAAGGACATGAAAGATCTCAAAAAGAGAATTATGAAACTCTGAGAAAAGAAACAGTTGAAGATGTGGAAAAACATACCATTCTCATGCTGGTAAAGAATCAACATTGTTAAAATGTTCATACTATCCAAAGCATTCTACAGATTTAATGCAATTCCTATTAAAGCACCATTGTCATACTTTAAAGAACTTGAAAAAATAGTGCTTTGTTTTATATAGAATCGGAACAACCTTAAGTAGCCAATACATTACTCAGAAACAAAAACAAATCAGGAGGTATCACATTACCAGACTTCAGGCTATACTACAAATCTACAGTAAACAGAACAGCATGGTACTGGTACAAAAACAGAGAGGTAGATTTGTGGAACAGAATAGAGAACCAGGAGATTAACCCAGCTAGTTATCATCATTTGATTGTTGATAAGCCTATCAAAAACTTTCAGTGGGGGAAAGATTCCCTATTTAACAAATGGTGCTGGGTGAACTAGCTGGTGACCTGTAGAAGACTGAAACTGAACCCTCACCTTTCACCATTAACATAAATTGATTCTCATTGGATAACAGATTTAAATGTAAGACATGAAACTATAAAAATACTAGAAGAGAGTGCAGGGAAAACTCTTGAAGAAATTGGCCTGAGAGAATATAGTGATGAGGAGGATACCTCAGGCAATTGAAGTAACACCAAATATACATTACTAGGATCTGATCAAACTAAAAAGCTTCTGCACAGCCAAGAGCAAAGTAAGTAAAGCAAACATAAAATCTTCAGAATGAGAGAAGACTTTTGCAGGTTATGCTTCTGACAAAGGTCTGATAACTAGAATCCACAGAGAACTCAAACTAATCAATAAGAAATGAAAAAATAACTCCATTTCTATGTGGACAAGAGACTTAAACAGAATTCATTAATAGTTTTGAAATGTACCCTTGCATATGCACATTAGGTGAGTTCCCCCAAAATATCCTCTCTCCTCCTGGCTCCCCCACCCCCACTCTCTCCTCTTCCCTCCTATTTTCTGGACTATAGTTGTGTTTTATCATTCATATGAATGTGTAGGTGATTATATATTGATCTCATAGTAGTGTTGAGTACATTGGATACAGTTTTATCCCATTCTTGAGATACTTCTTCTTGACTAAGACAGAATTACTTCTCTTAAGACAAGTATATGGCCTACAAACACATGAAAAAATGCTCATCATTTTAATCATCAGAGAAATGTAAATCAAAACCACTTTGAGATGTCATCTGACTCTAGTAAGATTAGGCCACATTACAAATCCCAAAAATAAAGATGTTGTCATGGATGCAGAGAGAAGGGAACACTTCTACACTGTTGGTAGGAATTTCTTTTTTGGAAAGAAGTTTGGAGAATACTCAAGGAACTAAAAGTAGACCTACTGTTTGATCCTGCAATTTCTCTGCTAAATATATACCCAGATGATCAAAAAAATCATTTTATAACAAAGACATTTGCACCATAATGTTTATTAGAGATAAATTCATAATTTCCAAGACATGGAAACAGCCCAAGTTCCACCGACCCATGAATGGATTAACAAATTATGGTATATGTACACCATGGAATACTATGCAGCCATAAAAAGATGGAGACTTCACATCTTTTATGGTTACCTGGGTGGAACTGGAACATATTCTTCTTAGTCAAGAAGAAGTATCTCAAGAATGGAAGAAAACTGTATCCAATGTACTCGACACTACTATGAGATCAATATATAATCACCTACACATTCATATGAATGATAAAACACAACTATAGTCCAGAAAATAGGAGGGAAGAGGAGAGAGTGGGGCCGGGGGAGCCAGGAGGAGAGAGGATATTTGGGGGGAACTCACCTAATGTGCATAATGCAATGGTACATTTCAAAACTATTAATGAAAGAGTATAATTGTCTTACCACAACAAATAAGTAAGTGAGGTAATAGATGTGTTAATCAGTTTGATGTAAGCATTTCACATTGTATATCAAGTCAGTACACTGAACCCCATAAATGCATCAATGTACACAGTTACAATTTTGTAAAAAAATTTATATTGTGAAACACTAGATGAATTATTAATAGCAACTGTGCTATTTAAAGTAATATTTCATGTTAAGTCACAGGTTCCTTTAGATGAAATTTTGTCAGGAAATAAAATGTAAACATATGCCATATTTTAAAATAAATGGAAATTTGAAGAATGCACTTATTTTTGGTATTACCCATAGATTGGCTTGACTAAAAATTGGTTCAAGAAGCAAGTATTCATCAAAATAAGAAGTGTCATCAAACAAGAAGAAGAACACTACATAATGAGGAAGGAGTGAATTTACCAAAAAGACACAACAATCCTAATTCACTATTTCAAAAAGCAATCCTAAAGAACTAATTCAAAAATATGTGAGGTAAATACGCAAATAGAACTCAAAAGAGAAATGGATAAACTCTGAATTTTCACTGTCACTGGATAATTAACATTCCTCTTTCAGTAACTAATGAAACAAACAAACAGAAATTTAGAATGACTATTAGGACTTCTCATTACTAACCAAGCTGATCAGCAGTGGATATAAAATGAAATATTAAAGAAGTCACGACAAATGAGGACAGGGACAAGAGCTAAGAAAGGAATATAAAATAGGGTTCACAAAACACATAATAATCTGGTAAGACAAAAAACACTAATACATTGAAGGGAAATAGTCTAAGCACAACATTTAAATATTCAAAAAGTAAAGACTGGATATATAAACTAAACCTCAATTTGATGATTTATATTAAAAAAATACTACAAGTTCAAAGATATATTTTTTTAAATAAAAGTGTTAGAAATCTATATAATGCAAACAGTGATCTTAAGAAAGAGTGGCTGTGTTATAGCAGATAAAATAGATTTCAAGACAAAGAGTATTACAACACATATAGAGGGACATCACATATTGATAAAAGCAAATGTAGTGAGGTCAAGTTATCAGTGGTGTTCACTGGACCTTCCAGAGTAGGAGTACAAATACTCATTGATTTATGATGGCGTTATACCCAATAAACTCCCTTAGATGAAAAACATATTGTAAGTTGAAAATGCATTGGGTGGCGCCTGTGGCTCAAGGAGTAGGGCGCCGGTCCCATATGCCAGAGGTGGCGGGTTCAAACCCAGCCCTGGCCAAAAGAAAAAAAAAAAAAAAGAAAATGCATTTAATAAACTAACTTTAAAGCTGAAGACCATAAAATCAACCATCATGAGTCAGCCACTGTCTTTGATATATAGATAACTTATCATTCAATAACAAGACAAACCCTCAAACAAAAATATGCAAGATTAGAATATACCTTGCACACAAAAGACAAAGAAATGACTAATAATCATGTGAGATAATGCTAAATAGCATTAGTCATAAGAGAAATACAAATTACAATAATAATGGGTTAATATTTCACATTCTTTGGAATAGCTAGCATTTCAAAAATTAACATTGTTTTGTGCTGGTAAGGAGGTGGAGCAACTGAAAATCTCATACATTGCTGTTGATAGTATAAAAAGTGAAAAACACTTTGGAAAAAAGTTTGGTAGCACTAGAAATTTAAAATACTTCTATCCTATGACTTAGCAATTTCTAGTTATTTGTTCAAGAGAAATGAACACATCTTTCCATAAAAAGATATGTGGTTGATTGTCCACAGCAGCAGGATTATTCATAATATAGTGTCGCCACCAACTGGAACTATCATAATGTCCATCAACAAATGATTGAATGTATAAATTGCTTTGTATTCATACAATGGAATAAATCTCTGCAGTAAGAAAGAAATGAACTACTTATATATCCAACAAATTGGATAGATCTCATAGACAATATGGTGTGTGGAAACATTCAGACAAAAGATTACGCACTATGGTTTCACTCAAATGAAATTGTTAAACTGGAAAAAATATATTGTGTCATGTCACAAGAACAGAATTGTTCTCATGTAAAGACTTTTCATTAGATAAAAATGGCATCTTGGACAATAACTACAATAGACTGGAAACATATCAAATGCATTCACATACAAGACTCTAAAATGACACCAAAAAAAAATAACTTGTTTACAATTTGAAGAATATTAGTGAGCAAACTCATGGATGCTTGTGAACAAAGGGAAAGAATCGAACATTTACTCTGCCTTTCCTATGCCATCTATACTATATAATTGGTAAGCAGAAGCTCCATTTTACCAAAATATTATTGTTAATACAATAATAATAAAATGTGATAGAATTTAATAATGACCATCTTGAAAACTTTGCAGAAATAATAGTTGTTGGCATCAAACATCAATGACTGCTCATATTACAAGGCAGATAGAAGAGAGGCAGATGTTACGTGATTCATGGTGGATCTCCCAGGCGTCCTCAAACTTTTTAAACAGGGGGCCAGTTCACTGTCCCTCAGACCGCTGGAGGGCTGGACTATAGTTTAAAAAAAAACAAACAAAAAAAAACTATGAACAAATTCCTATGCACACTGCACATATCTTATTTTGAAGTAAAAAAAAAAAAAAAACGGGAACAAATATAATCACACTGCTGCATGTGGCCCGCAGGCCGCAGTTTGAGGACCCCTGGATAAAGCATCTTTGACAAGGAAATAAAAAATTTGAATCTGTTCATTTTCTATTCTATCAATTTACAGAAAATATAGGTGACAGAGGATATGTTAGATGATACCAAACTAATCCATCAGAAAAATTCAGATTGCGAGAAACCACACACACAAAAAAACCCCTCAGTTTCTTCCATATATAATGTGCAAGGATGAAAAAGGAAGGATTTTTTTTTTTTTTTCTTTTTTGGCCGGGGCTGGGTTTGAACCCGCCACCTTCAGCATGTGGGACCGGTACCCTACACCTTGAGCCACAGGCGCCGCCCAAAAGGAAGGATTTTTTATGGAGGTTACAAGAGACTTAAGAGACTTTGCTATCATTGGCCATACATGGACTTTACTTAGATTATGATTTAAACAAATGATTAAAATTCTATGAGATAATCAGGACAATTAGGAAATATAAATGTTGACTGAATGTTTATATTCAGAAATTCCCCACCCTAAATGAATAGGTCTTTTATTGCATCATTAAAATTTCAAATAGGTCTTAGGAATCACCCTGTATCTTGCTGCAGCTGGACAACTCTTCCATCTCATTCATCAGCCTGCTGAACTGTTCTTTTTCAGAGACATAAATACCATCCAAACATTTTCTGATATCCTTGTTTTAATTGTTGTGGCTTACTGAATCAAAGCAGCTGAAATTGAAACAAGCTCAATGTCATTTCTTTCAAGGATCAACTCATATTTTGGGGCTTGAGATATTGAACAAGCAATACCTGCCGTCACCCGAACCCTGCAAATGTATTTTTCACCCAAGAAATTTCTTATTTCAATGAGAGATTCACTCTCCTGGACAGCATTGACGGGGAAGTGAGCGTACAGAGACCTCATCTTGTAACAGAAGCCCAGGGTAACGACCTTGATCATGTTCTGTACTTGACTACAAATAGAGCGAACAGTAGCCAGTTCCTTTCTGTTTCCCCACCATTTGTCAACCCGGAGCCTCTTCTTTTTCTTTCCAAGGAGACTGGATTCCACATTGATGTGGTTGAAGTCCCTCCGCAGGGTTCCTCTGGGACCCTTCACTGTGTCCCTTGAGAGTGATGTCCACATTTTCTGGAATATTGACAGTCTAATTGCTGAGAATGGTCTTCATTCTCAGAGATGTGACCAAAAGCTAGGAATTCCTGAGAAAGGGACCAAGATGGCTGACTAGAAGCAGCCTGCACACGTCACTCTCATGGAGAGGACAGAAAGTGGCAAGTTGACGGTCCCCTTTGGATTGGTCATCTAAGAGAGAACATTGGGAACAAACAGAGAAGTGACAGGAGGCACCAGAAGGAAGGAGAGGGAAGTTGGGTTTCCCACTTGGCAGAATTAAAGATTCCAAGGGAAGGCACCTGCATGTGGGGAAGGGACAGAAATGTCCAGAGTGCCATATGACCCCCTCTGAATATTGCAATCGGAGCTACGGGCGGGACCCTCCATTGTAGTGGACTGACACGTGGAGCTGCCTGAAGACTGTGCAGCTACGCTGCTTCAGAGAGGTTTCAGTGAGGTGCTCTTGACTTCTTAAACTTGGGCACTGCCGCTGGCATCATTTTGAAGTCCCAGCTTCAGAGTGTTGTATCTACCTCAGGATAGCTTCATTGTACCACCTCTGCATTGCCCTTGCAGGGACAAGAAGGGAAGATAAGAGCTTTTGCATGTCCCATGAACAGGTGTTAACAGACCTCCATCACCACTTGGGCACCTGAGTAGAGATAGGTGGACCATGGACCTTTATAGGGTACAAGTGATGTTTTGATACAGGCATATAATAGGAATTAGTCAAATCAGGGTAACTGGGGTATCCATCACATCAGGCATTTATCAATTCTTTGTATTAGGACCATTCCAATTCCACTCCTTAAATTATTTCAAACTATACCCATATTGTTGATTATAGTAACTTTGTTGTACCATCAAATGTTGTTCATTCTAACTAGTTAGCTATATTTTGTACCCATTAACCCATCCTCACTTACACTTCCCAGCCCTGATAACCATTGTTATACCCTCTATCTTCATGAGATCAATTGTTTTTACTATTTATCTCCCACATGTCAGTAAGAACATGGGAGATTTGCCTTTTCCTGTGCTTGGCTTATTTTACTTAGCATAATTTTCTCCAGTTCCAGCCATGTTGTTGCAAATGGTGGTATTTCACTCTTTTTTATGGCTATATAGCATTTCATTGTATATATGTACCACAGTGTATTTATCCATTTCTCTGTTTTGGACATGTAGGTTAATTCCACATCTTGGTTATTGTGAATAGTTCTGCAATAAACATGAGAGTATACATATCTTTTCCATGTGCTAAATTCCTTTCCTTTGGATATATGCCAAGCAGTGTGATTGCTGGGTCATGTGATAATTCTATTTCTAGTTTTTCAAGAAACCTCTATACTGTTCTCCATCATGGTTTTACAAATTTATATTCTCACCAACAGTGTATGAGAGTTATCCTTTCTCCCCTGTCTTGCCAGAATTTGTTATTATCTGTCTTTTTATAAAAGCCATTTTAACTGGGGTGGACTATCTCATTATAGTTTTGATTTGCATTTCTCTGATGACCAATGATGTTGAACAACTTTTCATATACCTATTTCCATTTGTATGTCTTCTTTTGACAAATGTATATTCAGGTCCTTTGCCCATTTTTCAATTGGATTATTTACATTTTTTATTAAAATGTTGGAGCTTCTTATATATTATATTTATTAATACCATGTCTGATGGGTAGTTTGCAAATATTTTCACAAACTGTGGGTTGTGTCTTCCCTTTGCTTATATTGTTTCCTGGCTGTGCATAGTTTTGTTTTGTTTTGTTTTGTTTTTTAACCTTGATGTGGTCCCATTTTTCCAATTTTGTTTTGGTTGTGCTGTGGGTATTGTGCTGTTGGTATTGAAGAAACCATTGCCCAGACAATGTACTGAAACATTTATCCAATGTTTTCTTTTAATAGTTTCATAGTTTTTGGCCTTAGATTTAAGTCTTTAATCTATTTTGATTTTTGTATATGGACAGAAATAAGAGTCTAATTTCATTCTTCTGTATATAGATATCCAGTTTTCTGAGAACCATTTATTGAATAGACTATCCTTTACCACTGTATGTTCATGGCAACTTTGTAGAAGCTAAATCAACTACAAATGTACAGATTTATTTCATGGTTCTCTACTCTGTTTCATTGGTCTCTGTGTCAGTTTTTATTCCAGTACCATGCTGTCTTGGTCACTACTGCTCTGCAATAAAATTTGAAGTCAGGTGTTGTGATTCCTTCAGTTTTGTTCTTTTTCTTTAGGATGGCTTTGGCTATCTGGGTCTTTTGTGGACCTATGTATATTTTATTATTATTATTTTCTTTTCTGTGAAGAATGTAACTTGTATTTTGATGGGGATTTCATTGAGTCTGCAGATTGCTCTAGGTAATATGGACATTTAACAATACTGAATCACTGAGCACCATCAAAGCAAAGTGGTAACTGAAATAGCATATATAATCACATAAAGCTATCTAAGTGAATTGTCCAACAGATACTTTCAAACTTTATTCACTACTTTTCCTTGATTTTTTTTGTATTCAAAGTTTCTCATCTCCAGTTCACTGTCTGTAGAGACCAGATATTAAGTTTTTTTAAAAATTGTTTTTTTCCCTTGCTATTTCGAAGATTACAAAAGGCATCATAAATGCTAAACTTAATTACCTCTTAGTAATCAAGCTAGCCACCATTAACATCCCTTTTTTCTTGAAAGAACTTTTTCTTTATTTTAGAAAGCAACTCTGTTCATCATAACTTAATAGCTCCTTTACATTAAATCTTGAAATACAAACATTATCTCAGAGTTTACATAGACAATCTCATTGACTAAGCCCTGTGAGATGATAAAAGCCAAATGAAGAAATAGTTTCAAGATTCAAAAAGGGTAATTGTAAAATTCAAGATGATAAAAATGCTGTATTTCATTACTTATTTTGAAGTAGGGAGAAGCATGGTGGGGGGGTGTATGTGTGCAATGAATTCTCTTTACTAAAACACAACAATGATCAAGCACTCAATAATCATAGAATAGAAGAATAAAATGCAGATAATTAAAATACTATGTGGTGAGGAGTGAATATAAACAGAAATATCTGTTGTACTTTTTAAAGGTGTTTCTCATGTGTTTCAATGAATATAAGTTGAAATAAATGGAATTAGCGAGAGCTCTGCAAGTAGGGTGGTGAAACTAGAGAGCTCATTATAGCTAGCTAAAAAACTAGAAAAATTTCTAATTCAGAATTTAAGAAAAGACATTTGTAATAGAATAATACCATCTAATAGATTGACTTCTCAACCAAGAAGATATACTTCCATAGATTTATATTAAATTTATATATGAATACCCAGCTCTAGGTCTATTGTCCTTGTGAAAGAGTTTTTGAATTTCTTCAGGCAGAATAGAATTTTTCCTTTGATCCATCAAAGATAATTGTTTATTGCTATTTATCCCTATTCTATTCTGTCTTACATGCCACTTACTATCTCACTGAGAAGAGTCTTTTATATTTGTAATATAGCCATCCAATACTATACTAAATGTCTGAATAAATAATTATTTTGAGACAGAAAATAATTTTTTTTGAGCCAGAGTGCTGTGGTATCAGCCTAGCTTACAGCAACCCCCACATTCCAAGGTTCAATCCTTCTGCTTCCGTTTCCTGTATAGCTAGGACTACGGGCATCTGTCACAATGCCTGTGTAATTTATTTTATTTTCCTCAGGATGATCTCAAATTCCTGAGCTCAAGATATCCTCCTGCCTTGACGTCCCAGAGTCCTAAAATTATAGGTGTAGGCCACTGCTCCTGGCCTAAGGAAATAAATTTAATTATAGAAATTTCATAATTGTAGGAGAAACTTAATTTTAAGGTCTTCAGAAAGGAAATTCTAGCGATTCCCTTTAAGTAAAAGAAAAATCTAATGTCTTTGCTTACACATTTTTCTTGTTTACAATGAAGCTCAATAGTTGGCAACTATTTAGTTTAAGAGCCTAAGAGGTTGATAGTTGCCTAATAACCATCTATTCTGCCTTTTGTCAGTAACAGGACTCCTGTATCACTGGGGATGGCAATGTGCTTAAATAGGGTTTTCTTGACATGTAAGTCAAATTTCAATGTAGCATCTAAGAAAGCTTATTTTACTGTGTGCTATGGATGTGATTGTTGAAGTTTTGAAACAATCCGTTAGGTAAACTTCAGGATAGAAGCCAAATGCTAAGGGTAGGGATGTGTAAAGATAGAAAGAGATCGAACCTAGCTTTTAGTGCAGAGTAGTTGGACTGGACCTTGACTGCCTACTGCTAAACCTTGTGTGCATAAGGCAAAAATAAACACTATCTTCTTCAAGGCATTGCTTTGGCAGGAAGAAGTCTCTTTTGCCATCAGCTCAATGTAATTGTTGGGTGATGTGCCCAGCATATATTTTGTTACTGTGAATCAATTGCATTTTGCTTAGAATGATTACTTCCAGTTCTTTAATTTTATAACTTACTGGTAATCAGTATCTGTAGGATTGTTCCAGAATCTATCCAAATATTTTATTTTTAGGGATGCTATCTAAAAACATAAAAATGTGGGTTTTATGTATAAGGAAGAAATGTGTATCCTTATATGATGAAAATTTATTTCATTAGTATGATATGGATAGCTATTTGTCATCTTGGAATACAAGAAACATTGTGGAACCCTTAGACCGAAAGAAAAACTATCTCCAAAGTTTTGAATGTAATAGCATCAAAAATAGCTATGCAATTTCCACAGAATGTATTTTATTTTTTTATTGTTGGGGAGTCATTGAGGGTACAATAAGCCAGGTTACACTGATTGCAATTGTTAGGTAATTGTGCAATCTGAATTTGGCTCCCGGTTATGAACCTCCTATTATATTCTTGTAGATGAGAAGACCAGAATTGGAGCTAGATGTTTTTAAATATCTGCCCCCACAGAGCATTCCCACAGATTTTTGCATGTGTAGATTTTGTTGTTGTAGTTTGAAGTTAATTGTATTTTTTAATAGCAGCATGTAATAAAACTACATTCTTGAAATATATAATTTGGATTAAAAATTAATTCAGACTAGCCAGTTGATGGATTAGTAGGCATTTCAGGCATGTCATAAGATAATCTATTAAATTTTACACAAAATATCGGAGAGAAAATAAAATGTAGAGAGGGAAATAGGGAAAGAAAAATTCCTGTACACTTCATATAATAAAAGTACTTTTAAAGAGGGGTTTTATCAGCAATGCCTATTGAACATTAGATTTTTTTAAGGCTCAAACTACTCTATTTAGGGTCACTGACCAGCCAATGAAATCTGCTAATTATTTACATATTTTTAACTAGGATGAAATGGTTCTATTTCTATTAGGGCTGTTGGATTTGTATATTAAACATATTTTAATATTCCATTTGATGTAGGTCTCTTAGGCTTCATTCTTTGAATTTTCAAGATAGTTGTCAGAATAATCCTCTGAACCTGCCTCAGCAACCAATTTTCTGAGAGCATTTTATCATTTTCTAGTGGACGGCGCTGGTGATTTCACCATTCCCATAAAAATATCTTTTATTTTCCTGATATTTTGGTTTAAAGTCTTTAGAAAGGAACGGAAAGAGTATATAAAATTAGAGTCGAGGTTGACAGGTGGGGATGTAGGCAGGTTTAGGACTGTTTGCAAACTGCAAAGAGGGGTTCTCCTACAGAACAATAATCACATAGATGGACAATATTTTCTTGTGACTTGCTTTTTGTCTTCAGTTTTCAAAGTGGGGAAAATTTTGTGTTTTCCAATTGCAAAGAATGGGCCTAATGAACTGATGAAGTATATAGATTAAAGGGCATGGCTGTAGTACTCAGTGTTATTTTCCGTGGTTTACCTTTCACAACACAAGGCATTCACTACAAACTTGCTGCCTCAAGCGTGTGTCATAAGGAAGGGCAGGTAGCAGAAGTTGCCTTCCCCTGCTTTCAGGCAGAAATCTTCCAAGTGCTGTTAATGCACACATGAGCTTAAAATTTCGGAAAAATTCAATAAGAATTCTGAGGTATTTATTCTTCCTTTCTTTTTTTTTTTTTTTTTTTTTTTTTGCAGTTTTTGGCTGGGCTGGGTTTAAACCCGCCACCTCTGGCATATGGGGCCGGCGCTCTACCCCTTTGAGCCACAGGCACCGCCCCTGAGGTATTTATTCTTAAGATGATGTGTTGATTATGTTTCAATAGAGGCATAGTGAGCCTGAAAATAATCACTGAACATGAAATAGTTCCTGGTGTCTGCCATACTCTATAAAAGAAACCCAACTTATTTTCCTCCATTTTTATATCAAATAGTAGGGGAGCCTTGAGGAATTCTGCAGCTGGAGCTCGAGTTCTGGAGTTCAAGTCCCCACTCTGCAACTATCTCCATAACCTTTTGAGATTTTGCTTTATTTCTGCATAATTCGTATCTGAAAGGAAAATACTGAATAATTGTATACGTACTGCACTTACTATGTTTTCTTTGTTTAGAAGACCAGAGTATATTATATTGCTATTAAGGGTCATTATTTTTATGTAGCATTAACCTTAAAATTTCAAATTGCTTTCTGATTTACACTTTAAGTTTTCACTCCAGACACATTATTGTGAGGTAATTTCTATGTCCTAATTTTCTTATTACTAGTATGCCCTGGCATCTGGCACCATATGCTTCAATGTTCCAAAAAATTTTTTTCATAGCATAACTTTACCACAGCAAATCACAACACTGGTGATGAATGAGTTAGTAAGCATAGTGATGTTTAACAGAATTTTCAAACAACTATTATAGCACATTTAGTATGCACTTCGTTAAAGGCTCACATATACTCTCCAAGATGGTAACAAATACAGTTATACAAAAAGAGCTATAGCCACAACAAATATGGTCAATGATGGGTCCCTATAAATCTTCTCCATATACTTTTTTTAAACAAGTTTTAATTTTTTAATTTTTAATTTTTTTATTAAGTCATGTACACATAGATCATGAATACATTTATGCATATGTGGGGTACAATGTGTTGCTTTTTTTATACAATTTGGAGTGCTTACATCAAACTAATTAATATAGCTTTTGCCTCTTTTACTTGATTATTGTGTTAACACATTTATGTTCTATACGTGATAGATTTGACTTGTACCCTTGCAATATGCTCCATAAGTGTGGTCCCACCATTTACCCTCCCTCTATCAAACCTCCCCCTTCCCTACCTTCTCCCTGCATTTCTTTCCATATACTTTTTAAAAAGTGTTTGCATCAGTGTTTTCATATAGCCTTATTAAAATGAGGTCCTCTAAAATATAGGATTGCCCTCAATCCCAGAAAAAAATGTAATGTACATATCTAAAAACATTTAATTCCAAATTTGTACATATCCTTGAATTACCTAATATCTTTATAAATGTACAAATTTAATTAAAAACATTTTTTTTTATTAAATCATAGCTGTGTACATTAATGTGATCATGGGGCACCATGTACTGGTTTTATTTATTTTTATTTTTATTTTTTAAATTTTTTTTAATTAAATCATAGCTGTGTACATTAATGTGATCATGGGGCACCATACACTGGTTTTATAGACCGTTTGACATATTTTCATCACACTGGTTAACATAGCCTTCCTGGCATTTTCTTAGTTATTGTGTTAAGACATTTATATTCTACATTTAGTAAGTTTCACATGTACTCTTGTAAGAGTACATGTAAGATGCACCGTAGGTGTGGTCCCACCAATTACTCTCCCTCCACTCATCCTTCCCCTCTTCCCTCCCTTTCCCCTTTCCCCATATTCTTAGGTTATAATTGGGTTATAGCTTTAATATGAAAGCTATAAATCAGTTTCATAGTGGGGCTGAGTACATTGGATACTTTTTCTTCCATTCCTGAGATACTTTGCTAAGAAGAATATGTTCCAGCTCCATTCATGTAAACATGAAAGAGGTAAAGTCTCCATCTTTCTTTAAGGCTGCATAATATTCCACAGTGTACGTATACCACAATTTATTAATCCATTCGTGGGTCGATGGGCACTTGGGCTTTTCCATGATTTAACAATTATAATTTGGGCTGCAATAAGCATTCTGGTACAAATATCTTTTGCTTCCCTATCCATTGACTTTTAAAGGCAGAAATCTAAAAGACAAAGCCAAATTTCTTTTAAAGAATAGATTTTTTTTTTCAGAAGGAAATGATTTTAGGAATAATGGAATTTACCTGGTCAATTTCATTCTCAAGAGAAATAAAATCCAATGAGTTTCAATGAATTATCAAGTAATATACATCAGAGTGACAGATTTGGGACCACAATCTCAATCTGGTGCATGTGATGGTGCTCTTTGAACTGTGCCCCAGTTATATTGTTCACTAAGGAGAGGTGGGGAACATAACAGGGTGATGAGCATGAATATTTCTTATTATCAGAGAGGAAGGGGACCAAAGGGTCCAGGTGGCATTTATTTTTTGACGCTTACTGCTTGTTACTGGAACTTATCTTTTAAATAAGGTGTGTGGATGGCAATACATAGTCCCCTAGTTTCTGGCACTTTTTCAATAAATTCAGAGTTCAGCCTTTTCTACTAAAAACAGTGATTTGGTTGGAAACATAGAGATTCTTTGTAATATCAACCAGAATTCTATGTTAGCTTTGAATCTGAAATTATTAATATATTAAAAAACATGTTTTTAATAAGAATAAGAATACCCAGTCTCATCCTAGAATAGAGAAAATTTGAATATCAATATTTATTTTAATGGTAAATGATGAATTGGCACAAAGATAGAAAAATAGTATAATTAAATAGGGTATAGACCTGGGTATTCACATGCATGATGATTCTTGATTTATGATAAAGATGTAACTGCAAAATCATAAAGAAAGGGTGATTTATTTCAGCAAATAGTGCTTGATCTAGTGTATATACAAAAAGAGGGGAAAATCCTCAGTCACTGCCAGACACAACAGACATAATTCAATTCCCAGTGTATTGTGTGTCTAAATATAAATAAGGAAACAATAAAGCTTCTTAATGGGAAAACATTATATTATAAAGTAGAATGTAATAGCACTAACTAAAAATTATTAGTAATAGTATTTCATTTAAATTCACACTTTTATATTTATCAAAAGACATTATTAAGAGTGAAAAGTCAAGCCTTTGAATAGGTGAGTATTCAATATATATAATGGCTAGAAGTTTCATGTTCACTATATGCTGGGTGGCCATAAAGTTCATGTGCAATTTTAAATTGCCACTATTTTAAATTGTATACAAATTTTATGGGTACCCCGTGTATACAAAATGTTTTCCTCCAAATGAATGAAAAAGAGACAGATGGGCTAACACAAAAATATATGAATGAACTGAACAAACTCTTCACAAAAGAAGATATCCAAATGGGTAAAAAATATATTAAAAGTGCTCCATCTCATTACTCATAAAAGAACTTCAACTTTAGTACAATAGCCTACCTAGCTAGTGTAAGGGCTGAAATGAAAAGCAATGCTAATAATACCAAGTGTTCACAGTGATATGGTCCAAACCTATTTTTGATGAGACAGTAAACTGTTAAATTATTTTTGAAAACTACATAGTGTCTTGTGAAGTTTAACATGTATACACCCTACCATGTATACACCTAAGAATTCCATTCTCAAGTATATTCCTAACAAAAACGTGAACATATTTGCACCAAAGGACATGTACAGAAATGTTCAGAGCTACATTATTTTTTGTATATTTTTATTGTGTTAAAAACACACAACATTACGTTTACTATTTTACCCACTTTTAAGTGTACAGTTCAGTAGTGTTAAATATATTAACACTGTTGCTCAAATGATCTCCAGAACATTTCATCTGAAATTATACTCACTAAATACAATACGCTTTCCCTTATCTGCTCCTCCCCTCCCTCTTAAAACCTTCTCTTTACTTTCTGTTCTATGATTTTGACTAACTTGAAATACTTCTTATGAGTGAAAACATATGGTATTTGTCTTTTTATAAATGGCTTAACTTTGCATTAGATGATGTCCTTGAGGTTTATCCATATTGTAGCATATGACAGGATTTCTTTATTTTATAAGGATGAGCAATATTTTATCTAATGTATTTAAAACATTTTCTTTGACCATTTATCTGTCTGGACACATTACTGTCACTTCCACCTCTTGGCTATTGTGAATAATGCTGTGATGGTTATGGGCGTGCAAATTTAATTTATCTTTGAGATCTTTTTCTGATTTATAGTTCACTCCTCAGCTCATTCCACCTGCTAATACATACTTTATATCTCTCTAAATTTCTATATTCTTTACCACAAAAATAATAACATTTTTGAACAGATAAATACAATGACACATTATCGAACTACTGTATAGCAATCTATATTTTGTTGTTCTATTAAAAACACATCTTTTTATAGAAGTGAGAGGCAGTGCAATTTTCTTAATTAAAAATTGAAAACTGGCTTGATAAGTATGCCTGCAAATGTCTACATAAGGACATAGTATTTCAAAAAATTATTGAATATTACATTTGAGGGTTTTATTAAATAACGTATGTTGGTATTGGTATATGTTACACATTTCAATCAAATGTACATAAATTATTGTGTAAAATAATTTTTAAGAGGTATTAGAAATGCAAATGTGTTCAATGGTGCTACGTGATATCATTTTACCTAATTATACAATTTTTTAAAAAACATTCATCTAATATGTTGTCAACTGTAATGTGCTTAGAGAACAATGACTCATTAAGATTTGTGAACTGAATAGAAAACCAGGAGAAGAAACTAACATCTTACAGATCTTTGATAAACCAAACAAGAGCATCCACTGGGGGAAAGAATCCCTATCTAATAAATGGTGCTGGGAAAACTGGATTGTCACATGTAAAAGACTAAAAGTGGACCAGAACCTTTCTGCACTCACAAAAATTGATTCAAGATGATAAAAGACCTAAATCTAAAGCACAAAACAATAAAAATCCTCAAAGAAAGTGTGAGGAAAACACTGGAAACTATTGGCCTGAGGAAGGACTTTATGAGGAAGACCTTTACGGCAATTGCAACAACAAAAACAAACAAACAGGACTTAATTAAACTGAAAAGCTTCTGTATAGCTAAAGAGATAACAACCAAAGCAAATAGACAACCTACACATTGGGAAAGAATATTTGAATATTTTGAATTGGACAAAAGTTTGATAACTAGGATCTATGGAAATTCAAATTAATCAACATAAAAGGAGCAAATAATCCCTTATATCACTGGGCAAGAAAGAAGATTAGAATTTTCTCTAAAGAGAACAGATGAATGGCTAAAAAATACATGAAAAAATACTCACTGTCCCTAATTATTAGATAAATACAAATCATAACTTTCTTGAGATATCATCTAACCCCAGTGACAATGACCCCCATCAAAAAATTTCAAAACTGCAGATGCTGGCCTGGATGTGGAGAGAAGTGAACATGTTTACTTCTCGTGGTGTTGCTGCCAGTGGGACTGCAAACTAAAACAACCTTTTTGGAAAGAAGTATGGAGAATTCTCAAAAAATTCAGACTAGACCTTCCATTTGATCCTGTAATCCCATTACTGGGCATTAACCAGAAGAAAAGAATTCTTTTACCATAAGAACACTTGCACTAGGCTATTTATTGCAGCTTAATTCGCAATTGTCAAAATGTGGAAATAGCTTAACTGCCCACCAACCCAAAATGGATTAATAAGGTGTGGTATATGTATATTATGAAATACTATTCATCCACTAAAAAAGATGGATGGGGACTTCACATCTTTTCTATTAACCTGGAAAGTGGAACACTTTATTCTTAGTAAAGCATCACAAGAACGGAGAAGCAAGAATCGTATGTACTCAATTCTGATATGAGGACAGTCAATAACCTAGAACACGGTTGGGGGGTGGGAATAAGGAGAGCAGAGAGAGGGAAGGAGGGAGGGGGTGGGCAGCCACAGGGTGTGGTATACTTTTTGGGGGAAGAACACAAGTATAAGAGGTTTTTATCTAACAAATGCAATCAATGTAACCTTTTTCTTTGTACCCTCAATGATTCCCCAACCATAAAAAAAAGAAAAGAAAAGAGTAAGGTTTACATTAAAAAAAAAAAAAAAAAAATCAAGCTCTTCCCACTGCAAAGCTAATAATATAGTCTTAGTACAGAATTTGGTTTTCTTAGCAGAAATCTGGATAGGTTCTATATTTTTAACTTACTGCTCATATTTCTTAGAGGAATTTTAATCATTGCACATGTTAAAATGTAATTTTTCAAAACTGAAATTATGATTCAGGAAAATATAAAATGAATATTTGTCAAATATTTTATTTAATGAAGGAACAATAAGATGTTTTGACTGGTTAAAGAACACTTAAGAAATTAGGGTATTTGTAAGCAATTTATCAAATAAAATTCAGGATAAGATGGCTGAGTTGGATATAAAACTCTTTAAAACCTAGTCACTTATAAATATTTGGGGTTATATGTCCTTGAAGACAAATTGTTTTCATCTTTATTGTACCAAATCTGAAAGTTAACTTAACTAACTTTGTGACTTTTAATAATGAAATAACTTAACTTAAAAGTTTGTGATTTTTTTTTTTTTTTTTTTTTTTTGTAGAGACAGAGTCTCACTGTACCGCCCTTGGTAGAGTGCCGTGGCGTCACATGGCTCACAGCAACCTCGAACTCTTGGGCATACGCGATTCTCTTGCCTCAGCCTCCCGAGCAGCTGGGACTACAGGCGCCCACCACAACGCCCGGCTATTTTTTTGTTGCAGTTTGGCCGGGGCTGGGTTTGAACCCGCCACCCTCGGCATATGGGGCCGGCGCCCTACTCACTGAGCCACAGACGCCGCCCAAAAGTTTGTGATTTTTAATAATGAAATGAAGTAGCAGTGTTTTCTTTGAGACAATGCTTGGATAGATAGTCCCCCTGTATAATACTGAAAAGATGTTGACTCACATTATTTGTCTTTTTCCAAGTTTTGAGCAATTTTCCTGATACAAAATAAATATGGAACTTATGGTATAAAGTTTAAAATTGATGAATAGTTTTTTTTCCCTCTTGAGGCCATATTACCAGAAGGGGTAAAATGATTCCCTAATTCACATGTGAGGCCACAAGTTATTAAATACCAAGAAGGAAGAGATGTGGTTTCAAGAGCTGCAAAGACCTGTAGGCGCTGGTACTTCAAGTGAGGCAATGAAATTGACTGTAACTAATAGAGTGTGAAATAGTCTCCCAAGGAACATAATGAAGTCCTAAAGAAAACAGTTTAAAACAGGAGTGGACACAGGTTTTGACAATATAAGCCAGGGAAATGCTTCACTGGAAGTTGGTTTTTAAGTTGTTGCGAAGTGTTGCTGTTTCTAATTTCATTATTTTTATTCATGACTGCCCATGTGTCATCTTAATGCTGATTTATCTCATTCATATGTACTCCAGAAAACAAAATGGAATCGAGGAGAATCCAATGCTTCTTGGATTATGTACATACCAATAAGTTACAGCAAATATTTGCTACTTAGATAAAGCGCTGTCTGAAGACATGTACTCTGGGAAAAGCTGTGAAAGTGGTTTTGCTAATAGATCTCAACACTGATTTCATGCATGATTGATAGTCCACTCATGTGCCTTCTTAAACATGCTGGGTGGCATAATGGTTTTGTGCTGTGGACAACTAGTTCTGAGGGTCTTCACTAGTCTTCACCAAGAGCATAAACTACTTCAGAAGCCAACAGAGTTAGATAAAAATGAGTTTCTGTTATGAAAGAGTTACATTAAGGAAAATATACTCAGTACATTTTAATAAGTATAACGGTAACAAATAGGAAAACATTCCTATGTGTTTAAATTGAAACAGCACATTTAATATGAGAGGTAGAATTCTTTTTTTTTTCCTTTTTTTTTTGTAGAGACAGTCTCACTTTATGGCCCTCGGTAGAGTGCCGTGGCATCACACAGCTCACAGCAACCTCCCGAGTAGCTGGGACTACAGGCACCTGCCACAATGCCCTGCTATTTTTTGGTTGCAGTTTGGCTGGGGCCGGGTTTGAACTCGCCACCCTCGGTATATGGGGCTGGCGCCTTACCGACTGAGCCACAGGCGCCGCCCGAGAGGTAGAATTCTTTATATTTATTGTTAGGCTTTCACTAATATTTCCCTAAAAGGATTATTTCTGTCACACATTAGTGTCTTTCAAAATTTAAATGTTGTTATCGTCAGACCATTTGACCATCCTAACATCTATTTTTTTCATTTTACTTGTTAATTCCCAAGCATGAGTTTAATGAATATTAGCTATAATTTTTCTTAGAATTACAGTATAACCTCTGTAAGTTGACCACTTAACAGACTATTACAAACTGGCCGACATACAGAGGAGGTCAATATTTCATCTGACTTATGAAAATTAGGTCAATTGAAGGAAGTGGTCAATGTATACAGGCGGTTTACTCTTGAAGTTCTAATATATTTTAAACACTAGAAATTGTACACAAACAAGCTGTTAGTAGTATCATTGCGTCTATATTTAATTCTACTTGACCACAGACTTTGCAATTTCATAGTTAATTTCAAGAAAAATGGTTCTGTTTCCATATTTGATTTAATAATTAAACTTGTATTAGATTGATATGAATATCAATGTGTAATCTCTTAAATTTAACTGACATTGACATCCATTGGGGGTAAGAGAAATATTGTATTCATTTATTATTTTATATAACTATTATTCTTTATAAAAATGATTAAAGTCATTCTCATAAAAGTTTAATTTATGGCATCTAAAAAAACACTTTGTAATTATTTTAAATGGCCTTAAAAATTATAATATAAAAGACTATTCCCAATAAGCTTTTAGCCACTGTGCATTATAATATTAAGCTTATTTTGAATATAAACATTAAATGTTTGGGAGTTATGAACCACTGGACTTAACAAACATCATTTTTTTTTTTTTTTGTAGAGACAGAGTCTCACCGTACTGCCCTGGGTAGATTGTCGTGGCGTCACACGGCTCACAGCAACCTCTAACTCTTGGGCTTACGCGATTCTCCTGCCTCAGCCTCCCGAGCAGCTGGGACTACAGGCGCCCGCCACCACGTCGGCATTTTTTTTGTTGTTGTTGCAGTTTGTCCGGGCCGGGTTTGAACCGGCCACCCTCGGCATATGGGGCCGGCGCCCTACTCACTGAGCCACAGGCGCTTCCCAACAAACATCATTTTATAACTGCTTTTTGTATCTTTTTGACTATCCCCATGTCTGCAGGGGGCTTGGATCCTTCTTTCTCTGACTGTGAGTCATCTGAATTTTCAGGATCAGTGAATCATCATCATCATCGTCCCCAGGTACACCATCTTCATCATCATGCCCTATCTCACTGAACCCAAGTCCACAATGTTGTCGATATCTTCCTGAAAATTTACTATCCATATTTTGCTGACATTCAGTCTCCAGTTCCTCATTAGTTTGTCTTTCTTATTCCCCTGAGAAGAAGTGAGATCTTGATCTGTGATCTCCTCCTGTAACAAGATGACCAATATACTCTTTCAATCCTGAGCTCATAAATCTGAAGAATACTTTTTATCTCTTCATTGCATAAATCGGCTGACTACAAATTGCTAATCCAAGTCATCTGCAGAGAGTAAACACTTCACTCTATGTGAGTGGGGCTCCCTGGAAACCCTCATCATGTGGGGTTCAGAGGGGAAATGCTTAATCCAGGCTCAGATCTCCTCAGCAGAGGGCCAGCAGCCTGCATGGGCCTATAATATAGAGCTCCTTCACATGCATTCATTTTTAAGGGGATTTTTAAAAATCGTATGTAAAAAACACTTCTGGTAGGTACAAACTGCCCTTTACCAGTAATATTAAATAGTCAAGTCATATGGAAAGATTCTTTAGAATTTTTTACTGTGTAGGAAGAAAGAGCCACCATAAACATATTTCCTTCCTCTTAATAAAAAGATCATGCCATTTACATTTAAAACTCAAAGAAATTACTTTTATAATTTCAAAATTTTGTATTCCATAGTGATGTAGATACTTACATTTTATTTTCTACATAAACATGGACAGTCTATGTAAGTTCATTTTTATTTGCTAAAGCATGAAAGCCAGTCTTTTAAGATTGTGAAAAGCATAGGTATTTTGTTCATAATTTAGTTTTTGTACTTCTAACATATTTGTAACTTTCTATAATCATAAAAACAAAGGTGAATAATTTCTACAACTTACAATGACTACTAGAAGAAATATAACTAATTCACGATGATTCACCGAAGTGATGAATAAATGGAGCCTGTCATGATGTTACATATTCAAGATTTTTTTATTTTTGGGGATTCATTGAGGGTACAATAAGCCAGGTTACACTGATTGCAATTGTTAGGTAAAGTCCCTCTTGCAATCATGTCTTGCTCCCATAAAGTGTGACACACACGTAGGCCCCACCCCCCTCCCTCCGTCCCTCTTTCTGCTTCCCCCCCATAACCTTAATTGTCATTAATTGTCCTCATATCAAAACTGAGTACATAGGATTCATGCTTCTCCATTCTTGTGATGCTTTACTAAGAATAATGTCTTCCACTTCCATCCAGGTTAATAAGAAGGATGTAAAGTCTCCATTTTTTTTAATGGCTGAATAATATTCCATGGTATACATAGCTTGTTAATCCATTCCTGGATTGTCATAAAGTCCCATAATTCTGACAGTGAACGTTCTGCTTTCTCTCTCTTCTTTTCTGCCTCTTTTACTGTCTGAGTTATCTCAAGAACTTTGTCTTCTACGTCTGAAATTCTTTCTTCTGCATGGTCTAACCTGTTGCTGATACTTCCCTTTGCATCTTTAAGTTCCCTAATTGACTGTTTCAGTTCCTTCAGCTCTGCTATATCCTTTTTATATTCTTCGTATCGTTCATCTCTTATTTGATTCTGTTTTTGGATTTCCTTTTGGTTATTTTCCACTTTATTAGTAGTTTCCTTCATTATTTCCATTTCCTTCATTGTTTTCATCATGTGTATTCTAAATTCCCTTTCTGTCATTCCTAACATTTCTTTACAGGTGGAATCCTCTGAAGTAGCTATCTCATGGTCCCTTGGCGGGATTGTTCTGGACTGGTTCTTCATGTTGCCTGGAGTTTTCTGCTGATTCTTCCTCATGAGTGATTTCTTTTATCTGTTTCCTTGCCCTAATTTTCCTTTCACTTCCTCTTGCTCTTTAAGTTCTTGTGCCTGTGGACTAAGGGTTACAGGACCAGAAGGGTGAGAAGGTTGAAGAGCAAAAAAGGGATGAAAGCAAGGAGGACCAAGTGATAAGAGAAAAAAAAGAAAAATAGAGAAAGGAGAGGGGGTGGGTAAAAGGAATATTGACAAAAGGAAGAGAGGCACAGAAATAGGGAGACAGAGCAATATAGGTGTACAGTAGGGTACTTTGACACAACCTTAAAAAAACCCCACCTTCTGGGGGTGCCCAGTTGGGTGGTTCCCTTGAGGTCAGCAGCTCTTTGCTAACCTGATCAGACACAGTACCCCACCTCCACCAAGTAGAGAGGAAAGACAAAAATGCTATAAATCAAACCAAAACAAGCAAACAGAAAACTTTACGGGATAAAATTGGGTGGAAAACCAAATAATAGCGGTAGAAACAGTAGCAAAAATGAAGTTCTAGTTATTGAAAAAGGCAGCAATGGGAAATTATAATTAAACTAGAAAAATTGAGAATGAAAAAGGCTCTGTATGGAAAATGTTGAAATTGAGAAACAAAACAACATCAACAACATCAAAATAAACAAAAAAAAACACAACCAAACCAAAAAAAAAAAAAAAACACAACCAAAAACAAAGCAGTATGTATATGTTATTGAATATTGTCTGGGCAACACGTGGTCTTCTGGGGTATGAGATGTTAATCACAGTTCTGATATGACTGGAGGCTGCTGATTTCTCAAACCCCAGCAGGTAGCTACCCTAAATCTCTCTTCAGCCCACTTAAAAGGTACTTTGAACTTGTAAACTTGCTGAGCAGAAGCTTTCCCAGGAAAGTGCTTGTTGCTGGAATCACTGCTGAAGTGGCCATCCACTTACCCAGTGTGCCAAAACCAGTCTCACTCTGCCCCTGAGGGTTAGGCCTGCAAGGCGGCTCAGACCCCACCCTTAGGCTACTCGGTCGCTGGGTTACCAGCTCCCACCTGATTCTAGCTCTGCGACCCTGAGGGCGGAGCTTGCTGGGGCAGATCGCTCCCAATGGCTCCCTGTGACCCACAGCCAAACACTATTAGCTCTGTCTGGCTCAGCGGCCCAGACTGGGGCCCCAGACAACGACCAAAGTTCTCCACACTCCCGCCCAGGCTCTCCCCAAGGCAGTTCAACTGAGTGCCAAGTCCAAAGACACCAAAACAGTTCACAGGTAAGGCCTTTCCGGTTTGCAGTCTCACTGCTATTGAACTTACAGTTGCAGGCAGGTTTAGACGGATTGAACACACGCGACCACTTGCCATTTTTCCACTGTTTTAGTCCTCCTCTTGGGGTCCAAAAGTCTCTCGCTTACTCCCTGTATCCTCACAGGGGTGATGATAGGCAGATCCCATCAGCCAGAGATGCCTGGAGTCCTATCTCCCCAGACTCACGGTGCCCAGATGCAAGGAAGCTGTTACTCGGCCACCATCTTGCTCCACCTCCATATTTAAGATATTTTAAAAAATTGGCTGAGTGCACATTTTAACTAATTTTAAAATAATAATAACCATTAAAGTTCTTTTTAATCTAAATAACTGAAGAACTTTATGCATGTCATAAATTAATTGAGAAAATGTACCTTAAAAATGAATGTAATGAAAGTTGTTTATGTGTTTTAATAACTTAAAAGCCATTGGAATAAGCAATTATTTTCATACACATTGCAAATTACAGTGGTAACACAAAAGAAAATCAGTTTCACTAGAGCAATATATAAACAAACATTCCTCTCTCACAGCAACACTAGATCTTCATTATGTGGTTGCCTGTTATTAACTATTTACTAAGTAAGGTGCTGTTTGATCTTATGTTTTACTATAACACAGGGTGAGAATAGTATCTTTTGGTGAATTTTTTTCTGAAATAAAAGCATTTTATATGTTTCACCATTGGTGAAATAGTCCAGGATGATTAAAGATCTATCTGTTGTCTGTGAACAATTTTGTATGTCGGGTTTGGGACTGGAATTTAGACAACACAGTCACGTCATAAGCATTTATCATCACCCATATGTGCACTGTATATCACTATGAACCACAAGAACTAAAAATGAGTACAAGATTCTTTCTTCATGTAAGATATATTTGGTACACATATAAATGAAACAGCTGAAAGTTCTTTTTTTTTTTTTTTTTTGGTGTGGTTTTTGGCCGGGGCTGGGTTTGAACCCGCCACCTCCGGCATATGGGACCGGCGCCCTACTCCTTGAGCCACAGGTGCCGCCCTGAAAGTTCTATAAAAGCAAATGATTAACTAAGTATCTGAATGCATTATCAGAATAAAAATGTAAGCATGTAGTTTGAGAATAAATGAAGTGACCATTAAGCTTAGTCACTGATCATCCATATGATAAGATATTGAGAAGAAGTGAGCTATTATACACATAGGACAGACCAGTCTAAGCAGACAAATATTTATATAAGAAGAGGTGAGGTTGTTCTAATTTTTAAAACTATATTGGCACATTAATAAACCTCGGGATGCCCAAAACTTAATGCTGAGTATTAGTACCAAACACAACAGAGGAATCCAAGCTATCTAAATCTATTAAATCCAGCAAAATAGTCCTAAGGCAAAAATTCATACCCCGAAATACCAGCATCAAAGAGACAGAGGCATCACAAATGAGTAAGCTAACATCACATCTCCAGGAATAAAACAGATTGAACCAACTAAATTTTAACAAATAATCTACTCCATACTAGAAAATAGTTATCTTTAAAACACATAATATAACCAAAATAGCTTGGTAAATAAGGTTTTTGTTAGCTTGCCCCCCACCAGTATTTTTCCATGAAGGCCTTTTTCTCCACATAGGGGTTTATGTCCAGAGGTCAGTGCAGATAGATAAACATCAGGTACTTGTTTCCAGCAAGCAGCAGAGTCTCTTCAATTTCATTGTGACTATTAATTTAAGGATTGAAGATCTGGAGTCCAAGATCATATCATCTTTCCATACCAAGAGACTTACATACAGCAGGAGTTAGTCTGCATAAGATATCTAAGGAGTACTTCAGACTCATACATAAAAAAGGAAATGCATCTAATATTACATGGATGACAATTAAGTTTTGATGAAATTTTCATTTAAATATCACATGAATACTGGATTTGTGGGATTTGTTTGGTTAAAATTATAAAGTTATTTCCTCCTGCGTCCCTACTCAGTTCTGTATGTTACTCTGGTGAATGAGTCAGTTGAAATCAAACATATTTTTAAACTTTACTTTATTAAGTATTAAAAAGTTCAATACGACTTTTTCTTTCTTTTTTTTTTAATTAAATCATAGCTGTGTACATTAATGTGATCATGGGGCACCATACACTGGTTTTATAGACCGTTTGGCACATTTTCATCACACTGGTTAACATAGCCTTCCTGGCATTTTCTTAGTTATTGTGTTAGGATATTTACATTCTACATTTACTAAGTTTCACACATACCCTTGTAAGAGGCACCGCAGGTGTAATCCCACCAATCACCCTCCCTCAGCCCCCCTCCCCCCTTCTTTCCTTCCCTTTTCCCGTTCTTCCTATTCTTAGGTTATAACTGGGTTATAGCTTTCATGTGAAAGTCATAAATTAGTTTCATAATAGGGCTGAGTACATTGGATACTTTTTCTTTCATTCTTGAGATACTTTACCAAGAAGAGTATGTTCCAGCTCCATCCATGTAAACATGAAAGAGGTAAAGTCTCCATCTTTCTTTAAGGCTCCATAATATTCCATGGTGTACATATACCACAATTTATTAATCCATTCGTGGATCGATGGGCACTTGGGCTTTTTCCATGACTTAGAAATTATGAATTGGGCTGCAATAAACAGTCTGGTACAAATATCTTTGTTATAATGTGATTTTTGGTCTTCTAGGTATATACCTAGTAGAGGAATTATAGGATTGAATGGCAGATCTATTTTTAGATCTCTAAGTGTTCTCCAAACATCTTTCCAAAAGGAATGTATTAATTTGCATTCCCACCAGCAGTGTAGCAGTGCTACACAACAACATCTCTGGTCTTGGGATTTTGTGATATTGGCTAATCTTACTGAAGTTAGATGTTATCTCAAGGTAGTTTTGATTTGGATTTCTCTGATGATTAAAGGTGATGAGCATTTTTTCATATGTCTGTAGGCCGTGCACCTGTCTTCTTCAGAGAAGGTTCTCTTCAAGTCCCTTGCCCAGCCTGTGATGGGATCACTTGTTCTTTTCTTGCTTATATGTTTGAGTTCTCTGTGGATTCTGGTTATTAAACCTTTGTCGGAGACATAACCTGCAAATATCTTCTCCCATTCTGAGGGCTATCTGCTTGCTTTACTTACTGTGTTCTTGGCTGTGCAGAAGCTTTTTAGTTTGATCAGGTACTGTATTTTTGAAGCAGTTTCAATTGCCTGGGGGTCCTCTTCATAAAATACTTGCCCAGACTGATTTCTTCAAGGGCTTCCCCAGCACTCTCTTCTAGTATTTTTGTAGTTTCATGTCTTAAGTTTAAATCTTTAATCCAGTGAAAGTCTATCTTAGTTAATGGTGAAAGGTGTGGGTCCAGTTTCAGTTTTCTACAGGTTGCCAGCCAGTTCACCCAGCACCATTTGTTAAATAGGGAATCTTTTCCCCACTGAATGTTTTTAATAGGCTTGTCAAAGATCAAATAATGGTAAGTAGCTGAATTCATCTCTTGGTTCTCTGTTCTGTTCCAGACATCCACTTCTCTGGTTTTGTGCCAGTACCATGCTGTTTTGATCACTATCAATTTATAGTATAGTCTGAGGTCTGGTAGCGTGATTCCTCCGGCTTTGTTTTTATTTCTGAGTAATATCTTGGCTATTCGAGTTTTTTTCTGATTCTATATAAAACGAAGTATTGTTTTTTCAAGATCTTTAAAGTATGACAGTGGAGCTTTAATAGGGATTGCATTGAAATTGTATATTGCTTTGGGTAGTATGGACATTTTAACAATGTTGATTCTTCCCAGCCATGAGCATGGTATGTTTTTTCATTTGTTAACATTTCAGCTATTTCTTTTCTTAGAGTTTCATAGTTCTCTTTATAGAGATCTTTCACGTCCTTTGTTAGATAAACTCCCAAATATTTCATCTTCTTTGGCACTACTGTGAATGGAATAGAGTCCTTAACTGTTTTTTCAGCTTGACTATTGCTGGTATATACAAAGGCTACCGGTTTATGAATGTTGATTTTGTAACCTGAGATGCTGCTGTATTCCTCAATCACTTCTAAGAGTTTTGTAGTAGAATACCTGGTGTTTTCCAGATATACAATCATATCATCTGTGAAGAGCAAAAGTTTGTATCTTCTGATATGGATACCCTTGATCACCTTTTCTTCCCTAATTGTGGTGGCTAAAACTTCTATTACAATGTTGTAGAGCAGTGGAGACAATGGGCAGCCTTGTCTGGTTCCTGATCTGAGTGGAAATGATTTCAGTTTAACTCCATTCAATACGATATTGGCTGTGGGTTTGCTGTAGATGGCCTCTATCAGTTTAAGAAATGTCCCTTATATACTCAATATGACTTTTTCCAACAGAGAAAACTTCCTAGGAAAATATTTAACATGTTTGGAAAAGATAGAAAACACAGAAGAGCAGTTTCAGAGCTTTTCTGCTTTATGAACCCTTTTGGGTAAGGTGAACCTATTTGGTGCTATTTGAAGAATTTATCAGCATTACACAACTTCTAAACTTTGGGAAATGGGAAAAGCAGTGAAAACAATGTGATCTTATAATTGGAGTGCTTTTAATATATTTGAGTTCGAGTTATGTTGTAATTTCAAGATGGAGTGAATTACTTGCCATAATTTGGCTAGTAGCTTGTTGATATCCAAAGAGTTAGTTGATATTATTTTTCAGTCAGTTATAGAGTCATAATTCAGTGGAAATTATCAGAGGTCTGACTCAGAAATCAAAAACTCCAGCACAACTCTGTAAGCAAACTAAATCAACTTTTTGTGCCTCAATTTTTTTTTTCTTTCTTTCTTTTTTTTTTTTATTGTTGGGGATTCATTGAGGGTACAATAAGCCAGGTTACACTGATTGCAATTGTTAGGTAAAGTCCCTCTTGCAATCATGTCTTGCCCCCATAAAGTGTGACACACACCAAGGCCCCACCCACCTCCCTCCTTCCCTCTTTCTGTTTCCCCCCCATAACCATAATTGTCATTAATTGTCCTCATATCAAAATTGAGTACATAGGATTCATGCTTCTCCATTCTTGTGATGCTTTACTAAGAATAATGTCTTCCATGTCCATCCTGTGCCTCAATTTTTAATCTTCCAGATAAGAGGGTTGGATTTTGACCTCTGAAGAATTCCTTTTCAGCTTTAAAAATGGAATATTTCATTAATCTCTTGCTACTCTTATGAAATAAATTTTAACTCATAAGACACATATTTAAGCATTTAGGATGAACTGTCATAATATTAACAACTCTGAAATAATTTAAAAAATTGTGTCTATGTCTATGTATATCCATGTATCTAGACTGGGAATGAGAAAGAGAAATAAGCAAAAAAGGCAAAAATACTAACAATTAGCGTTTGTGACTAAAGAGAGTTGAGACATATAATATTCCTGCAACTTTTTAAAATTTTGGAAACTTTTCAGAATATAAAGTGTAAGAGAGAATAAATAATCCTGTCAAACAAAACAATCAATAGCAAAATGTGTAAAAATAAAAATATTTTACTTGAGGATTAGTTCCAAATAATCTGAAATACATGATTCTGCCAAAATATGGGAGGACATTTTTATGGACTCTATGTTTGTGTCTCCCCCAAAATTCATGTGTTGGAACCATAACCTTCCACAGTATAGTATTACCAGGGAGGGTCTTTGGGACATAACTATCTTTGAGCTCCCATGAAGGGATTAGTGTCCTTAAAAGAAGACACATATGTGACAATCCAGTAAGAAGTCTGCCAATGAATCTGCTCACATCCTATCTTGGACTTGCCAGCCTCCAGAAATGTGAGAGATTAATCTCTGTCATTTTAGTTGCTATGGTAACTTGTCATGGCAGCCCAAGCTGACTAAGACAGACATGCATCTTTCTGCCTATGAGGTCAAATCTATATCATGGGTCTTACTATCCTCTAGATGTTTATATGAGAAGAAAGGAAGAAAAAGCTCTAAGCACAAGGACATTGCCTACTGGTGGCAGGTCCTGCCTCATCCACTGCCACGTGTTGGCAGAAGGAGTAGAGGGGCCAGAGCATGTGTGAAACAGGGCTCCAGTTATAAACACAGCCCAATTAATGTTCTGTAATCAGATCTGTGTTGTTATCACTCAGAGCACAGTGAGGTTAAGATAGGAATAAGATAGCAAAGATGCCCTCCTCACTGCATAGTCATGGGTGTCTAGTCTATTTACCACGTTAGAGCCATAGTAAGTATAGTAGTCTGGTGGATATGCAAGCTATGTAAATATATTCAGAGCAGTTGCTTAACTTAAAAACTACTGAAACTTTCTGTTTTCTACCCTAGCATATTAGTTTATTCTTTTAGTACAAAGTCAACTTTAAGTTTATGTTTTCAACTTGAGCAAGTCAAATAAGTTTGAATCCCATATTAGGTGCCCTTTTGTCTTTTATACTCACTTCCAGTTTCTTCATATTTCTAATTAGAATTTATTTCTAAAATACATTTCTCAGAAGTTCTGAAGATTTTTTTTTTTTTTTTTTGGTCTTTTTTTGTCTTTGTGGAGTTTTTGGAAAAGGCTGTTTTTCCCACTGGCTTAATTCTATTTTGAAAAAAAATTTTCCTTTAACTGCACATTTTTTTATTAAATCTCTTTGAAAGTGTGCTGTTAATGAGACTGATAGAACAGTTATAGATTACAAATGCTTGATTGCAAAAGTTCTAATATTTCTAAAAATGAATAATTTAAAGATCAAATATACAATTATAACTACCCAAAATAAACTTTCAGAGGCAGTTTTTGTTATCTTATTATAATAAAACAATTAGTATTTTGACTTCTCAAAGGAATCCTACACACTCAAGAAGTACATAAATTGGTTCTACAGAAAGATTTCTATTTTAGAATATAGAGAAGCATGTGGTTAGCTGAAGAGTACAACTTAAAATGTTGAATTTTCTGCAGTAAGCCTTTGTATTAAGCAGTTACAGGTTAATTAGCTACTTATTAGATAAAAATATTTCAAAAACCGAAGGAGAATAAATAAATTATAACAACCAATACCAAATCAGAGTTTGGTTCAAAAATCTGAACTTTCTGTACATAACTTATTGAGAGGATTATTGTCAGCTAAGTTCTAAATAGAAAGCATTGGACTAAAGTTCGTTATACAGATGATGATTCTTTTAAAGAGCTGTAAGAAAATTTCAACAGTAGGGTATTTTACATTAGGGAAACAAGAATAATCAGGGATCTAAATACCAAAAAGGTACAGAATCAAAGGATTAAGTTGTTACGAGTGTGGACTTGGAATGTTGGAAATGACCAATATGGATATAAACATTTTATGAGTGTAAGGAAATTAGTGAGGTTGCTTGAAGGCTCTTCAGAGGTAGCAGGATGGAAAGAACTAGATCTGGTGTTCTTAGTTTGTTTTAAACAAAGAACCAATTGGGATGGCCTATGAAATCTCTGAATCATGGGAAGGCATAAAGACTAAGTAAAATGGCCCAGGGAGACACCATCTCTGACATATCATCTTGTTTGAGCCTATATTCAATTAGTAATAGTTGCAAATCGGTTTTACTAGTTGAGTTTTACATCAAAAAGGCATCTGGGCTCGAGAGAATTGTCCAAAAGTTTATACAATAACAGGGTGACAGGTCTAACATTCAAAACTACAGCTCTTCAGCCCACATTCAAAGCTCTCTCTACTAAATCAGGAGGGAGAATTGCCTCCTCTGGTATTTCGCAGCATTTGCATTTCACTTTTCAATTAGAAGGAACAAAGAATGCTTTGCTCATCAATAATGTTCTTTAATAATATTTCTTCTTTGTAGAAAAAAAGAATTTTTTTTCTTTCTACTTAACTTCTGTTTGAAGAGCAATTTATTAAGATATAAACTTTGAGGGCAGTGCCTGTGACTCAGTGAGTAGGGCGCCGGCCCCATATGCCAAGGGTGGTGGTTCAAACCCAGCCCCGGCCAAATTGCAACAAAAAAAAAAAATAGCCAGGCGTTGTGGTGGCCCCCTGTAGTCCCAGTTGCTTGGGAGGCTGAAGCAAGAGAATCGCGTAAGCCCAAGAGTTAGGAGTTAGAGCCGTGTGAAGTCATGGCGCTCTACCCAACGACGGTACAGTGAGACACTGTCTCCACACACACACACACACACACACACAAAAAAAAAAAGATATAAACTTTGAAATCAACTGAATGTTTAAGAGTGATACCTAAGTGTTCTTCCAAGCTGGACTGGACACTGCTCAACCACCTGTGTGGAGAACATCCAGGAGTTGGTGGAAAAGTAATTAAGTTTCATTTAGGAGGTAGTCCTGTAATCTCTCTTTCTGACCTATTCTTTGATTTCTATTCCTAGCATTTTAATTCTGGTCTAGTTTTTAATTTACACTCATCTATGGAGAGTAAACACACCCCTCCTGTATCACTCCAAATCCTCATGGCTTCACTTGTTATTACAGCCATTATTGTGGTGCCCTGGTCCTTGAAGTCATTGCTCAGTCTCACGTGCATGCAGTCTGACAGGGTCTCATCTCGTGCCCACGCTTTCTTCAGCTTTCTGCTTCAAGGATAAACTTAAAGTTCTTGGAGGGGTCTTATGGACACTCACAGTTGTCTAACCCGGAGTGGAGTGTCAGTGCCTGCGGTGCTATCCTTCATCAATAGGGGAGAAAATCTAATGGAAACATGTTGCTTTCTGCTGCCCTTTAGGCTGTAAGTTTTGACATGCATTTCACAAAACTCAAAAATATCCTGCAGGATCAAATACTGGTGTCCCCGCGTGGCGATTAATACAACAGGCATCTTTTCATTTCCTTTTTTCACTTTTCTAATAAACTCTTTGTACTCCCAGCTTCTTGGGATTGGGTTATTTGCTCTGCAAAGCCTTGTTTATGCCTTTGACTTTGAAGAAACTCAAGCTAGAAATAAATTTATGGAGAAGTACAAGTCTAATGCACCATTTCAATTATACTGAATAGATCCACTGGACCGAGGGCAGTGATGAACCTGTAGTGAGGACCAGTACTCATTAGACATGGAACCCCAAGGAGAACTGGCTGAAGCTTTTGCCCATCAGGATTCCAAGTGGGCAGGTTTCCTGGCCCAACATTCAGCATCTAGAGGGGAGTAGAATGAGGATCAGAATTCTGAGTCCCTCCTGTCCATCAGGTGTCTGTTCCCTTTCTTGCCCCAAGTCTGCTTAGGTTCAATTGTCTGACTCTGAATTTAACAGAAAGCTCTGCCCTTGGAAATACATCTCAGAGCCAGAAACAAAGCTAGTAATGAGGCCTAGGTGGTACACCTATTCGCTTCTCTGCTTCATAAGTTAACTGTGGCCAAAGTATTTCATCTGTGCTCTCATAATGCATTTTTTTAAAAATAGATTTACTCTACAACTAAGTTCTAAATAAATTTTTCTTCTGTATATTTTTCCTATGCTGTACATAGATGTTACATTACTTATTTTTCCTGTAAAGAATCCTAATACAGCTCCGAACTTCCACTCTAATGACCAAAATAATGTCTGATTTTATCATAAGCAGCAATTACAGTGTGTGCATGAATTTATGCTTTATTTTGAAAGTTCACTTTGATTTTGCCAAAAAAGTACAATTTCTCTTATCTTTTTTGCCTAAAAAATGTAATGATTGTTTCCAGTGTTTGAATTGCTAATTATCAAGTAGCAAATGTTTAAAATAGTACTTTAAAAAAAAATCAATTAATTTTGAAAGGTTTGTATTGTTCATGAGTGTAAAGTTTTTTCATTAAGGTAAAAAAAAAAGACTTTATATGGTTAGTTGTAAATGGAAAACTTCATTATTAAACTAGTGATATTTCAAAGAACCAGGTAGCATAATTTAAAGAAATACTTTAACAATAAAGTCTTTTTTCTTCCTTCAGACGGGTACTAACTATACATAGTGATAAGGCTTACTGCAAGGTAAAATTGCTGATGAATCTGATTTCCACCATTTTTTTTTCTTTAGAGAATTAAAGTACCATGAAGCTCTTTGATGTACAAGTTGAAAACTGTATTTTATATGCTGGCCTCCACAGCAGGGACAAGAAATTTGCTAATTAATTTATAGATAGCGTAAGTGTATTTTCAATGTCAGAAGCCTTAAAAATTTAAGTATTTCTTTGAAAACATATAAATATTTAAATTGCATATGGATTTCTTGATTGTTCATAAGAAAAAAAACAGTAAATTGAAATATATTAATATATTTTATTTGTTGCCCACTTCAGTTTTTTTTAGTCTTTCCTTAGGCTAAGTCAACATTTTATTATCTTATCACTTGTTGATTCACAGAGCCTTGTTAAACCCAAATATTTTTGCTTTCAAAACAGAAACAGTCTTTGAATTGTATTCATGGATTTTTTATAGCGCTTCTTTAATGTGCATGTTAGCTATCCTTTGATCATTTTCTCTTAAGATTCATACACATAAAATAGATTTTAAGCTTGAGGGCTGCATAATATTAAACAACATAATATTTCAATTCTTATAAAAATTCCTCCCAAATTCTTTCTCTTGATTGTACTGAACACAACACAGCTAGCCTTAGATTTCATATTTCCCTAATGCAATTTCAATGGCAATGAGGCATAGTGCTTATGAAAGTAAAGTCTTGCATTCAATTCTGAAGAGGTCTCTTAACTTTGCACAGAAAGAAAGGGCCCGTTGACAACTACCAACTACACTGTCAGCTCTGAAGGTCTGAAAACATATCACAGTTTCATATGGCTGAGAGGATAGAGATGGCATTATGGAATCCATTTAGTTCATTGAGAAACTGAAAATGTAATACTGTCAGGGGCCGTATGCTCTCCAACTATTTCATTTGTCCCTTTACATTTTCCAGGCCCTGGAATTAGGCAGGACTCTGTTGTTTGTAATGGCAAATAGGCTACGAACAGAAGTGAAGAAAGTTACATATAATTCCAGATAGTACAGCTCAGATGGTGGGATCTCTTCTAGCCGGAGTGGACTTTTGGAAGATAGTTTTACTCTGGGGTTGGTTGGAGACAAACCAAATTTAAGTGTGAGGGGAATAAATTAGTTATAAACTACTCATATTGAGGGTTGTCAGTGCAGAATAATTGAGCCTTCCTTGATACATACTGATATTGTAGCAATAATTGTTTTTTTTTGTAAAAAAAATATAAAATATGAACAGCAGGAAACTGATACTAAGCCTAAAGAATAGTAAAATACTTCGCCCGTGAATTTGGCCCACCTGCAGGGTATGGGGAAACAGATTGCACTTCTAAAACAAAACAAAACAAAATTAAAAAAAAAAAAAAGAAACTGCTAATAGCAAAAATTTGTGACTTTAGAGAAAGAGAGACGGCAAAATTTAGAATTCCGTGTAGCTGTAAGTGGATGTTATAAGACAATGGCATCAGTTAATAGTTTGCTGATTTGTAAGCAAACTAGGGGGACAATAGGTAGAGTCCACAACATCTGGGTGTTTCAGGATTGAGAAAATCATTGTTTCTGGACCCCCAATAATAAAAATTAAAATAGAGAAAACTGAGAAATAAAAAAAATCCAGGAATGACTTTAACCTGACTTAATTGCTTCCGAGGAAAAATCAGACTAACGGTATGGAGCCAGTAAAGACTTGGAAGTGAGTAAGATTGTAACCAGAATCTCTTCTTCAGTAGTAGGTCCTTGGTCTCGGGAATGGAAGAATGAATCTACTGATCATAGATCAGTGGTACCACAGGATTTATTTTACAGAAAAGCGCCAGAACTTCTAATAGTAAGATATTCAGTAGTCATGACAAACATAGCTATGCTTTAGTTCTTTTACAGGAGCTTCCAAGTTGGAAGAAGCCTCCCCTCTGCCTGGGTCCTTTGTCTAGGGGTGTACGTATAGCCTAAGGAGTGAACAGATATGGTCCCTTCTGTTGGGGCAAGGCTAATGAATATGTTGACAAATGAATGGATACAGTCCCTTCCACTAGGGACAAGGTGAATGAGCCATTCACTTCATGAAATTGCTCAGGCCTAGGAAGCTTACATGAAATTGCCCAGGCCTAGAAAACTTACATGAAATTGATCAGGCCTAGGAAAAGGGGGGTTCCCCATTCATCCCTGATTTCAGGGAACCCTGCACCAAGGCCGCTCCCAGCTCCAGAAGCTGTGTGTGTGCCCCAGAGGGCAGCCTCACACCTGCAGCCCTGCATCCCAAAACAAGGGAAAAGTAGAGGTGGCTCGGGCAGCAGTGCGGGCTGTGCCCAGGCCTCCTGTAACTAACTGGGGACATGCGGGCTTCCCTGGTGGTTGCCCTGGCCACACTTGGTCCTCCAGCCCTCAGCTCCCCTCTATTGCACCCACACCCCCGGGCAGAGATGCAGAAGGTATGGCGGGCCTTCCCCATGGCTGGTGCTGAGCAAGCCGGGTGCACCCTCCCGGCATCAAGACAACTTAGGCCCAAAATCTGATTTGGGTAAAGCAAAGCCCACAGTCTCATAATTTCCCCCCCATCTAAATAAAAGGATACGTTTGTGGGTAAGAGATCCAAGAAATACAGTGAATCTGAAATTTATCTTGGAAAAACTTTTGTGTCATGAACTAATTGGAATCAGATTTAATAAAATGGCCAGTTTTTGAGAGGTCTTATACCTTAGGGTAAAAGTTTTAAGACTGTCTAAGATCCCAAATCACTCGTAGGCTCCCCACATTAAGGAAATGAGCTGAGGTAGCTCCTCATCCATCAAGAGGGCAGAATCCCCAAATGCTCAGAATCGGGGTCTGCGGAGAGCATTGGTCTCTCTGTCTTTACAGCACAGATGGGGAGTAATGCTGGTCAGCTTCCTCTCTGGCGACATGGGGTCCCTCAGGATGCCTGCCCAGTGTCTGGGCAGAAGGGATTTGGGTGTATGGGATTTGGGTGTAAAGGGACCAGTCCAGCACTGTTGGGGCATCACTGCCTCTCACAGTTTTAGGTGCTCACAACAGTTTTAGACTCACAGCAGTTCTCAATCTGTGGCTCGAGACCCCTTTGTTCCATTTGTAAGGAGGACGAGGCAATTAGGAAGGTTGAGAACCACGGCCTAGAGCAACACCTGAGGGACCTTCTGCAGATGGTCCAGGTGAGGCTTTAGTATCCAGGTCCCACTGCCTTTGCAGTCTCCCTACCAGTGGGAAGGGAACACGTGTTCCCTCATGCTTCCTTTTGGTAACTATGCACAACATCTGAGACATAGGCTAATTCCAAATTAAGGACAAAAAAGTAAAGTAGACTTCTTAGTGGACTGAATTGATAATATCATGGTGCGCCTCTCATTCCTCCTTCTTCTAAGGGTGACTTTTATAATTATTTTGTACCAGCTCCATTATTATATTTAAACACATAAGGAAGTTAACTTGTATTTTCAGTTTATATGTCTGCAAACCAAGAGCACCTTGACCTGACACAGGCACTACTGTCCCTCTCTGATAAGACTTAAGTTGGATACCCTGATGGGAATTTCACGCCTATCGCTAAGATTTCTGTTTCGTGTTTCCTCGAGCTATATTTTCTCTAATTTTCCTTAATCACATGTGCCAAGAACATATAGAAAAGAACTCAGTGCATCAGGTAAATATAAATAACTAGGTGAATTAATAGGATGAATTAAGAAATGTCCTCAAAATGCAATTTTTAGACTCAAGTGTTGATCACAAAAAGCAGTTGAATGATTTTACATATTGAAATGAAAAGCAAATCCTCATTACAAATAAATTATCACCCTTGCACATAAATATGCCAAACAGCACTTCTAGTCTTGGCATAATAAAAAGAGAGATAAGATATGCAGTGATATTTCTTTCTGTCTTTGCCCTGTTGATCAGAACTCACCGATCCCCAAGGAAAATGGTATCTTTAGGTTCCACCCAGCTCTGCACATGGACCAGGCTTTCCAAATTTAGGGAGAGAGAGCCTATAAATGAACTCACATTTTAAATGAGGGAAGAAAATCTTTCTCTTTCAAAATGCATTTTACAATGTAAAAAAAATCATATCATTACTTGACTTGTTTATTAAATTATATTTGTAAATAATTGGTTTTTAAAGTGGCATTAATTTGTTTGTCAGCAATTTAATAGCTTTATGACCCTACTCTAACTAGCTGAGCCTAAGCATTGACTTGAAGCAGTAGTGCATAGTGGTTTAAATGGGGATCGGCACTATGGCTGGCGGGGATCATGTCCCAAGTCCAATGCTCACTAGCTGTACTAGCTTGGATGGGTTATTGAGACTCTGCATGTTAGAGTTCTTACCTGAAAAAATGGGCTTACTCCTGGTAACTACTTATGTGCCTTCAAAGATTAAATAAATTTCCAAAGATATTTTGTTTTAACAATTTTTGGAGGAGCTAAAATTACAATGTAATGAAAGTATTCCTTCCAGTCATTCTTGGAACGACTAATTGTTAACGTTTTTAGTGAGGAAATGCCCGTAGTGCTGCAGTAACAAATAGCCTCCTTCCATTTCTCCTTTCCAATGTTGGCTGTAGCTCTGTGAACAGCAATGCCTTCTGCAGGGCCCCACTCAGTAACGTTGACTAATGGAGAAACTAAATGTACTACGTCTTGGGTTAAGGGAAAAGAAAAGAGAACATTAACACATTTGCAACAGCTTTTCAGTGACACAAGTCACATCTGCTGTCACTTCATCGTGAACGTTATTCATATGGCCCTGCCTTTCTGTTCCTGCAACCGGGATGGGCAAATTGCCCACAAACTTTACAGCCACCCTGTATTAACTATAGAGTCATCATATGATCCAGCAATTCTACTCCTAGATATATAATTAATATAAAATAAAACATATGGCCATACAATAACTTAGACACAACTGTTGAGAGCAATATTATTTATGATAACCCCCAAATCGGAAAGCATTCCAAAAGCCTGTGAACTGGTGTATGGATAAACAAAATACAGCAAATCCACACAGTGTAATACCATTCAACCATAAAAAGTAGCATACTGAGGCATGATACAATATGGATGGACCCTGAAAACATTAAACGAAGTGAAAGAATGTATCTATAAAAGATCACATATTTTATGATTTCATTTATATAAAATACTCATATCAGGCAAATGAAGTGACTGCTAATGGAAACATGATTTTTTTTGAGTGCTAAAAATATTCTAGAATTAAATTGCTATAGTGGTTGCAAAGCTCTGTGAATATGCTAAAACTGTGAAATTGCATACTTTTACTAGGTAAACTATAATATGCTAATTGTATCTCAATAAAGCTGTTTTTTTAAAAAAAGAAAAGCAACTAGTTTTGCGTTAACCATTAATTATTTTGATGCTTAACACTTTTGAGTTACTTGGTCAAGGAAGTTTATTAAACAAGATATTTATTGAGGATATATTTAGTTTGTGTTTTACATACTAGGCTAGAAAAGAGAATTAAAGCCATTAATGTCTAATACTAAGATATTCAGTAGTCATGACAAGCACAGCTATGCTTTAGTTCTTTTGTTTTGCTGTGGCAAACACTGAAGTTGCAGCACATGAAAAGTACGCCCTTCCTGCCAGTAAACTGTTATGTATTTAGTATGAACTTTTTGTAAACCAGCATGTTTAAAAATATTCTTCTCAGTTTTAGTTGTTGATTTTGTTCCCTCTGTCAGGTTAACGAAGCAGGAGATTCTGCGGAAGGCAGTTGAAAATGTAAAATTATCTGAAAGTATAGCTTATTGTAGTGGTTGAAAGTAAAAGAAAAATTCAGGTGTTTTTGTCCTATTAATATAGCAGCTGTTAAGTGCATATGGAGATAGCAGAGTGACGATAGTCAATAATTAAGTACATAAGATGAGGAAATGGGGAGCTCAACTGATCTAACAAATATTTATTTAGATCATTCTGTGTGCATGGTGCTGAGCTAGTAAATATAAAAAAGAAAAGGGCCCTGCTGTTATTTTCCAGGACATGCTATTTAATTGGGGAGGCAGAGAACACACACATAAGTAACACAAAAATCTGACTATAGTTGACAAGTGCCCAAGTGTACAATGACACTCTGACAGTTAGAAAAGGAGATAAAGGATTAGGAGAAGGAATAGTTCACAGAATCCTCAGAGAAAGAGATAAAGGTTTGAGGGCAACCTGGAACGACAGTCTGCTTATTTATGCAAATTTAAACTGAAGCTCAGAAGGTTAATGACTTGCTTAGGAACTCTGTAGGAAATGATAGCTTTTTATTTATTGCAAACAAAAGCAAATGATAGTTCTTTACAGTGAATACAAAAATGTCCAAACTCCAAGTCTATCATAATCCTCTCCGATTTCCTATGAGCTTGAACTTTCTACCAGAATTTACTAATGCATATTTATGCACAATAAAACCATCACCAACAGCATTAAGAATTTGCAGCTGCTGAAATATTATAAGTGATTTGAAAGGACAGATTTGGAAGTTCACATTGAGGAAGATGACCCCTCAGGACAGAAGGCAGAACCCCAGCTAAAATCATGCTGCTATACCAAATGCCAAGAAGAAAGGATTTGGCAGAGTCCTGAAGCTCCCTGCCTAGAGGCTGACTTTTGCATGAGCTCTATCCCTGTTTCCCACTAGTACCTGGAATTCTGAAGTGCCATAAACATCTCTTAAACACACCAGAGCAGGATCGGAAGGTGCGGGGTGTATATGATTATCAATGGGGCAAGTCTCAGCCTTTTCAATCATTTGAAAGTGCTCACTGGAAACAACTGCAGGAGGTGGCAGAGAGTGTGCTAGGTAGAGAAGTACAAAATTTTACTGAGCATCATAAAACAAGGCTGAACTAAAGTGATCAACATTATGTGTTTCCTGATGGGAATAAGATACTGTTAAAGACATAAATCAACTGTCTTACAAATTAATATGTGTTTAAGTCAATTGCAAATAAAATATCTCTTTTTGTCCCATTGGTCATAAAATTCTTAAATTTCTATGGAAGAATAAATGAGTGAAAATAACCAGAAACATTTCCTAACAAGATAAAAGAGAAAAGGTTCTTATTATCTATTAGATATTAAAACATATATTTATAGCACAATATATTTATATTTCTATAATAAGAAAAGGTTCTTATTATCTATTAGATATTAAAACATATATTTATAGTATAATAGTCAAATAAATGTATTCCAAAATAGGAATATCCTATAGCATATTGTTTGAATAAAAATAAATAAATTATAAAGCAGTGTGTGTATGTCCATAATATAGAGGCAGATTTTAATTCAAAAATTTATAAGCGATACATCTGTTAATTTCTGTTTAGGATTAGTCAAGAATAGTCAAGCTGAAGGTGTTTTTCCTTTATACTTTTCTGTAATTTATGAAATATCACAATGAACATAATACTATCTTTATAAAAATTTATAAATTTATTTTGATTAAATTATACAGAAATAAAAACACTAAAGGAAAATATATTTACAATCTATAGAGAAAAATTTCTAGACATGGCTAGCATTCAAAAAAGTGAAAATGCAAGGAATATGACCATAAAATTTGGAATCTCCTATCATAAACAAAATTAAAATGGTAAAGACAAATTGGAAAATATTTTAAAAATATTTTAAACAAAGGGTCACTTATATGTAATTTAAAATTAGAAACAGCAATGAAAACATGCAGAGAAAACAAAAAGAAAAATGGCCAATAAAGATAAAAAAGGTTTGATTAACATCACTAAATTTAAAGAAAATATAAGGTAAAGCAATAACAAAACACTATCTTTTAATTTATTATATCCCTTAGATTAAAAGGAATATTTGAGAAAGGAAATGAATACTCTGTCACTGGCTGTTGTAAATTCACTTGAAATAAATGTTCGCTCACCATTCAACAACGAATATCAAAACCTAAAAACAAGCTTATCTTTTTTCAACTAATTCTACTTTTATATTCTATCAATAAATATAGTTGGATCAATAAGCAAAGATGTGTATACAAAAATATGCACCACAGTATTATTTAATATTCTTAGGATTTAGGAACAACCTAATATGTAACTATATTGGATTATCTAATAATATACTTCATCCATACAAAGAATATTATGTAGTAAATAAAAATGAAGGTGCAAATCAGATATTTAATCCAATTTTCCTGGGAATACATGGATAAGCTTCTAATTTGCTAATATCATGATAGCTTAATTAATTTGTGTGAATGTAAAACTATTTGTGCAATTAAGCAGGCACAAGGTCATAAGGTTGGTGGTATTTGAGTCTTAAACACTTCTGTCCCCGATTGTTATGGAGCACTGGAGTGTTCATAATTTATTATAAATTAAAAACAATTTATCATTGCATCAGTTTTGTATATAATGCATATACATTTATACAATGAATGTTTGCTTGTGGATTATGATTTTTATATCACTAATTTATATTGCCTAATTTTTTCTAGAAAATACTATACTAACTACCTTGACTATGTAAAGTTAAAAAAATTTACTTATATAGAGAGCAGTGCCTGTGGCTCAAACGAGTAGGGCACCGGCCCCATATGCCAGAGGTGGAGGGTTCAAACCCACCCCCGGCCAAAAACCACAAAAAAAAAAAAAAAAAAAAAAATTATGTAGGCACCTCTTACATAGTTGGCTAGAATTTGGTCATTTCAGAGATTGTTTTTAAGTTTCTTACTCAACTCTATCATCATCTAGGCTCTATTTGTAAATGAAATTATACTAAAACAATATTTTGGTTAATTAATTATTTTCAGAAATCTGTTATTAAAATATAAAACAGATTACAGGGGGAAAAAAGCAAGGGTTTGCACAATAACCACTGCATGAATTAGAGCATTAGTGAACTATCAAATTTTAGAAAGTAGATGTCCTCTAGTGTTTGCAACAGACTAAATTATTCTAGAGGTCAGAAGAACTCCAAAGTCCAAAATATGTAGATGTTTCATTGTTAGTTTAAGCCCAGTTAGGACTCTACAGGGAGCAGAGGGGCTGAAGAATTGGACAACTCTGAAAGAAAAGGCCCAGTTGATCGCTAGACTCTAAGGAGACCTTGAAGATATGAGTATATATGGAACCATCAGCCCATTGAGGTTATTTCAGTCATGAGATCAAAATTCAAGACAACTAATTAAAATTTTGAAATTCTGCATATATTTTCTGAGGACATTATCAATAATACTTTCTTATTAGAGCAACATATCAATACCTTGTAAGTAATAAATCTCAGATAAATTTCTCCATGAAAAAGAACCTAAGAATAGGGGGAAGGGGGAAAGGGAGGGGAGGGAGGGGGGAGGGGGGTAGAGGGAAGGGGATTGGTGGGATTACACCAGCGGTGCATCTTACAAGGGTATATGTGAAACTTGGTAAACAGTCTGTAAAGCTAGTGAATGATGCCCCATGATCATATCAATGTACACAGCTATGATTTAATAAAAAAATAAAATAAAATAAAATAAAATAAAAAGAAATGTGTCATTTTATACATTACACCCTAAGTGGATTTCCATATAATTCATATGCCATGAATTTATAGTAATATTTGTTGGCCTAAAACACTCAGTTTTTCCAACTACTTTTAAAAAATTGTGTTATCATCTGAATTGGATATTAATTCTGTTATTTAGTTAAGCTCCTAATAGTTCATCATAACAAAAATCTATTGTTATGATGTCTGGTTGCCAGAAAATATTTTGATTTTTCTACTTAGCTAGAAAAACTGAAATTTATTTAAAGTTGAATTTTCATCTTATAATTTTCCCTTTTTCTTCGTGTCTTAGTTCACACCATTCTAATAACAGAACTTTCATCTGATATTGATATTTCCCTCTTTTATAATCTAGCAGAAAAGAAAAGCTTGACTTGTGAACGGTCTGGACAGAACTCTGAGATCAAACAAATCAAATAACGGGCACTTTATAACTCAAGTGCTTTTTTTTTTTTTTTTTTTTTGCCGGGGCTGGGTTTGAACCCATCGCTTCCAGATATGGGGCCAGCGCCCCTACTTCTTTGAGCCACACGTGCCGCCCAACTCAGGTGCTTTTAATGTTAATATTTTCAAGGTAAATTTTTTCAAGGCATTTCACATCATTTTTGCTTTAACGACACTCTACATTTACATTTTTACATCCAACATTTATAAAGGAAAATACCATCACATATTAAAAATAACAACTACAACAAAAAATACAGACACCTACAACAAACAACGTAGTATAAGAGAGAGACCTGGGTACTAGTAATAGTTCTGAGATTAATTTTGTATGGGCCTCAAAGTATAAAGAGAGAACAATGACTCAAGCGTTTTTAGCCTTTATTCCTCATGCCTTCCCCCGGTTGGAGCATAGCTCCTCTGAAGATTTGGTGAAAGATGTAGATTGTTAAATAGAAGAGACATTCAGGTACAAATAACGAGGTCCAGCTTCATGCCAAAACACCTATGCAGACATGCAAGCTCCATGCTTAGAAGGACCTCTCGTCTGTTCATTTGTTTTATTGTACTGCTGTTACTGTCTTGGATTTCCTTGTTTTTTTGTTGTTTTTTTTTTTAGAGATGGGGTTTCACTCTTGCTCAGGCTGGTCTAGAACCCGTGAGTTCAAGCAGTCCACCTGCCTCAGTCTCCCAAAGTGCTAGGAAATTTCTTAGCTTTTAAACAAGCAGCTTTATATTTTCTTTCTTTTTTTTTTTAATTGTTGGTCTCACTAAACTTGTTTTCTCATATTTTCATTGTGTACTATTATGTACTGGATTCCACAGATTATTTTTTAAATTTCAGGTTAATGTGAGGGTACAAAGAAATAGATTACAGTGTTCTCATTTTTTAGGTAGACTCCTTTTCATAATTGTGTCCCGCCCCCAAGAGGGACACAACTTCTAACATTGTGCCATACACTCCTAACATCGTGCCCATTAATAAGGAGGACACCATCCCTCTACCCCCATCTCTCTCCCTTCCCTTTGTCCCCCCCCCGCACCGTGAATAGATTTGAATTTTTTCACTTATGTGGGCATGTATTCACTTGTTTACTGTCTTCATATTAGAATTGAGTACATTGCATACTTCTCCATTCTCGTGTTACTTTACTCAGAAGAAAGTATTTCAACTCAATCCAGTTTAACACAAAAGATATAAAGTCCCCACCTTTTTTAAAAGCTGAATAGTATTCCGTGGTATACACATACCACAGTTTGTTAATTCATTCCTGGGTTGGTGGGCATTTATTCTGTTTCCACATCTTGGCAATTATAAATTGAGCTGTGATAAACATCTAGGGCTAATGTTCTTATGATAAAATGAATTTTCTCTTCTGGGTAAATGCCTAGTAATGAGATTGCAGGTTCAAGTGGGAGGTGTAATTTGAGTTCTTTGAGGATTCTCCATACTTCTTTTCAAAGAGGTTGTATTAGTTTTCAGTCCCACCAACAGTGTAAAAGTGTTCCCTCTCTCCATAATTGCACCAGCATCTGCAACTTGGAGACTTTATGAGTGGGCTAATCTTACAGGGCTTAGGTGATCTCTCAGGGTGGTTTTGATTTGCATTTCTCTGCTGGTTAGGGACAACAAGTATTTTTTCAAATGTTTTTTAGCGAGAAACAAGAAAAAAATTGCCCTAAGGGAAAAAAATTGGAACAAAAAATTAAAGGGAGCATAAAAAAATGTGGCACAAATGGAGCCATTACTATTGAAGAAAGAAACAATGAAAAATTAAAAATACAAAAACAAACAAACAACAAATTTAGAAAACCTAGGAGAGAAAATTTGAAAAAAAAGAAAAAGAAAAACTATATATTGCAATATATTGTCCGGACAACAGGTGATGTTCTGGGGTTAGGAGAAGCTAATCACGACCCTGCTATGGCCGCAAGAGATGTGAGCTGAAAGCCACTACATAGTTGTTAAGGTGCCCTGGTCCTGCCTTCCTGATTTATTTTCCCTCAAACCCTGCAGTATTAGGAGCCTGAAGCTCTAGTCAGCCTACTTAAAACCTTTCTAATCAGTGCCTCTTAGCCACAAAGTGGCTTTGCCAGCAAAGTGGATTTCCCAGTAGTCTCCCCAAAGGTGGCTGCCCAGCTCAGCAGATGTACTAGAACCAGCCTGTTGCTAGGACTCTAGGGGCTGTTCCTCTCAGGCAGCTCTTCCCCAATGGCTGTGCCCTGTCAGCAGCTGAACCAGGAGAGCTCTGCTCCACCTGCTGGCTTACTCCCAGCTACTAGGTGCTGTTTAAGATCACTTGCTCACTCAAGCTCTCCCAAAGTAACTCCAGCAAGTGTACCGAGGTCCAAAAAAGAAAGAAAGAAAAAGGAAAAAATCACATTACAAAAAAGATATATGTACCAAAACTATTATTGCAGCCCAATTCATAATTGCTAAGTCATGGAAGAAGCCCAAGTGCCCATCAACCCATGAATGGATCGATAATTATGGTCTATGTACACCATGGAATATTATGAGCCTCAAAGAAAGGAGACTTTACCTCTTTCGTGTTTACATGGATGGAGTTGAAACATTCTTCTTAGCAAAGTATCTCAAGAATGAAAGAAAAAGTATCCAATGTACTCAGCCCTACTATGAAAGCTTACTATGAAGCTTTCTTTTCATAAGAAAGCTATAACCCAATTATAGCCCAAGAAGAAGGGGAAAGGGGAGAAGGAGGGGAGGGGAGGAGGGACGGTGATTGGTGGGAGCACATCTACAGTGCATCTTAACAAGAGTACATGTGAAATTTACTAGGTGTAGAATATAAATGTCTTAACACAATAACTGAGAAAATGCTGTGAAGGCTATGTTAATCAGTTTGATGAAAATATTTTAAATTGTATATAAAACCAGTGTATGGTGTACATGATTGCATTAATGTACACAGCTATGATTTAATATAAAAAAATAAAAAACTGGTCTGGCTTTCTCTGCCTGAAACCTGCTGCTGAGCTGGCTGGCCTCAACCAGTCCACAACCACTGGCCTTCTGTGCCAGTTCTCCATTGCTCCCAACTTTTTCTTTGGCTCTGTAGTCCCCGCTGCCTCTCTGTTCCCCCAAAGCTGTGACTCTGGGCAGGGCACCTCAGCTAGAGCTGGCTGGAGCCCTTTGTTTCCAATTTCACCAGCAGCAGCTGCAAAGGAGACACCTCTAGACCACCATCTAGGAGTCCACAAATTAAGTAGCTGCTGTTGCCTAAAGCTCGTGAGTATAATCATGAAACTTTGGGCTACATGATCTCTAAAAACAAACTGGAAAAAAAAAAAGTCTTTAAGGTTTTGCTCTGTTTTTAATACAATGCATGTTTTTATTGACATCCATATTTGCTCTTGAACTATGGAAAGAAGAGTTCTGCATCTTCTTTAACTGTATCTCTGAGGAAGTGCTTCCTGAGGGTTAGAAAGCATTTGGTCTTTGGCTTAAAGAAAAGGATTGCTAAGAGGTCTGGTTTTATTTTAATCAATTTTATTCAGTAATAACGATATTCCTTAATATTCTAAATTAGATTTGAATCAGAGAGAATTTCTCACTTAGAATGATACATTTCATGAAAACTTATTTATATAGCTGGTATTGAAGTGAAAGGATGTAACATTTCAAATGGGAAATATAGATGATGGTCTATGCCTAAAACAATGTCATCTTATTAACTCTAAAAATCAAATCCCCCCAAGCACGCTTTTTCTGAAAAACAACGTTGAGCCTTTTATGATTAAATAAGCAATTTCCTCAAATAGCTGAGACATTTTGTTTTCTAGAAAAAAATAATTTTTAAAACATTTTGTCTATTTATTTCCAAGCACAGTGTCTCAACCACAGAACACTTAAAGAAAAAAAAGAGCAAAAGTGTGGTATAAAAGTAACAATTTATACTAAAATTTGTTCCATGATTGCTAAAGGGAAGTGGAGGAAATTTTCTTTGAATTATGCAAAACAAGTGTAAAGAGTATGTGACTAATGCACCTATGGTTTGAGATTTTATTTTTTTTTTTTGAGACAGAGTCTCACTGTACCGCCCTCGGTAGAGTGCCGTGACTTCACACGGCTCACAGCAACCTCTTAACTCTTGGGCTTACGAGATTCTCTTGCCTCAGCCTCCCAAGCAGCTGGGACCACAGGCGCCCACCATAACACGCGGCTATTTTTTCATTGCAGTTTGGCAGGGGCTGGGTTTGAACCCGCCACCCTCGGCATATGGGGCCAGCGCCCTACTCACTGAGCCACAGGCACTGCCCTGGTTTGAGATTTTTAAATTTTAATTTTGTAAGTAGTTCTAAAATCCTAGCTGGGTTAGTAATAAAATGCAGAATTGCATACAGGAAATATATATATGTTTATATATAGAGAGAGAAATATATATATACCAAAAATCTATTTGATTGTTAAAATATTTTATGTATAGCTAGAGAAAAGGACACATGGTTGACAGGTTTTGGAAGAGATGAAAGGGACCTGCCTCTGCCCATTGTTCTGTGCTGTAGTATGTGGTGAATTTCAATGAGCTTTAAGGACAGATGATGGCCATAGTTTGATATCTAAACCTAAAACAAGAGTGACCATATTACTGGGGCTTGGCATTGTCAATGTGAAAAGTGCTTTGACTAAGAGTATTTGAGGAATAAGGGAAAATTTGAATTCTGTCTGTCCTTCAGAAATTGAAGTCTCTTTTAAGTTTTTAATATGATTTAAATTCACATTTATGGTGACAATGTGGGAATTTTTAATAGAAGACGTGCTCTCTAGTTTATTTGTACTCTACATTCTTAATGTTTCCCACATTTTGTCTTTTAAAATTTAAACTGACATTCTGCAACCCTTGGTATTTCCACTTTCCAAAGAAGCCCTCATCCTTGAGTGACTCTTTTGCAAATTTGAAAAGTTGCTTCTAAAGGACAACTAGATAAACTTACTGAGTTATGTTTATCATCCAGTTAATTTATGTTAAATCCAATTTAGAACAACTTTTTGAGTTGATTGTCTAATCATGAAGAAATACCAATAATAGTAGCTATTTTAACTGAAAGGAGGACTAGTTCAGGTATATGTACTAGACAAAATGATCATTACAGTAGTCTAACTTCAGTGCATTGACCTCATAAGCATAAACTTGAGTCTATACCTATCAGTTTGTGTGCACATTTTACAAGTTAATAGGTTGCATATTAATAGGCAACTTTTTGTGATTGGCCGTTTGACGAGAAAAAAATCTCATTGTGATAAAAATTCAGATTTTACTATTAAAACGGTTCTATGAACTTCTCTCCCCTGAGGCAGAATTAATAGACTTGTAATATTGTAATTCAGAAGCACTAATGCTCTCTACTTAGAGGTTTAGCTCCTCTTATAATAGAAACCTATTATGGAAAATGCTTCTAACTACCTTCAATTGTTTTTTTTTTTGTTTAAGCAGAAAGATATAATTAAGTGCAATGTTTAAAAGTGTAAATATGCTGTGATTAGAATACTTATTGTTCCCAATTTCCATAAAGTAAAAAAAAGACAAATAAAAGAAGATATTCTCGGTCTGTGAGGGATTAAGCTTCTTACAGTGTACGCCTTTACTCTAACACAGTCTCAAAACATGTAAAGATCTGAAAAACTAGAAATATATATATATATAAAGCATTTTATAAGTAAAATTGTGTATTATTTGTAAAATTACATTTAACATGTGAAATCAAAGCTGTTATATTGAAATACATACCATTGGATTAGAGATGGGGGATGGAAGCTAGAGAAAATAGAGAGTGTCAAATTTCTGTTGTAGTTCAGGAATGTACAATGTTTAATTCTATCACCAAATTACAATACACTGCCTTAATTTTCTGTGTGTGTGTTCCTAAATATCATGCATAATATGAATGTATATTTCAATTCTGTATTGTTAGTTTCTAAAATTAATCTTGTCTAATATAATATTGATTAGTACATGGGTCAAATTAAATCAGGTTGAAATGTATTTACCTTTCCTTCTACCATTTATTTTCTTTTGGTCATTTTTTCCCCTCTAAAATCTAAAAATAATTTGCTGCTGGAAGATAAATTTGAGTAAGGTATAAGGAAATGGGTTCTGGATGAATGGTAGCTAAACAGAACACTTCTGTATGTGAAGTGGTACTAGGAGAGACCCATGTAACTTTGTTGGGAGAAAAGGAAAGCTGGATGAATAGATTTTAGAAAACTTATCAGCAAGATTTTGCAATGGTTATGAATAAACCTCCCAAGAGACACATCACTTTCTGTAACTGAAGACATTTGGTCCAAGATACTGTAGATAAAAACAAGCCAATGTCCATTTGTTGTTGTTTGACTGTTCTCACTATTTTAGGAAGACAATAATTTGGTGATTGCAATCCTACTTTTTAAAATATTAACAATCATATCTTCAGGACCTCCTGAAACAGTGGTGCCCATTTGTGGCATAGTGGAGGCTGGAATCCCAGAGGACTCTGCAGGAGCTTCAGCCGCCTGCTGCTCTGCACGCCCACGGTGGTGAGAGGGGTGGGAATGTTAGCAGAAAAGATAAGAAACTAGTCTGGGAAACATCTAGATAGAAATCAGCAGTTTAGAAGACACAGGATGTCAGTAAAGTTGGAAAGCAGCTGACAGTTACCCTTCAGCTGTAGCTATCTATCCTGTGGCCTGTAACTCTCCTTCATTAAGTCCCCACGTATAGTGTCATTTGATCTGATTGAGTGCTTCGCTGCCCTTAGCCCTGATAGCCCTCTTCCCTGAACAGAAGACCGCCTGTTTAATTGACACAGGAGACTATTCACTTGTCACTCTTTCACTTTGTATAAACACGCCTCCAAAACCCCCCAAAAGGGCTTGTGAGAATTTGGTTGGAGGTGCCTCTCTGCCTTGCTGCAGACTGACAGGTGTCAAGTCTCTCTGGGTCTCTAGATGGAAACTTAGTGTGTGAATTTATCGTCCATTCATCCCTTTGTCTGCAGGACCTGGGCCATGGGGAAAAGCCCCACTTGGGGAATTCGCAGTCTGCCGTGTTGCGGCTCCCATTCCTTACAGCTTTTTTAGATATTGCTGTGATTTTTTCCTTGATAGGCTATGTTTGCCGTTGTTAATGGTATACTTTGTCTAGCGTGATTGCTTGCATATATAATGAGAGTGATTCTCATGCAAGGTCAGTAGATCACTGAAGGATTGTATTTGCATTCTTGAGGGCTCTCAAGTTCTCTGCTAATTGTTATATTTATGGTTTTATTTCATAATAAAACTAAAGTGTATCCTATGTTTAGGATTGCATAGATACTGTCTTATGAGATCATTTTCCCCAATTTTAATGCCCATGTTGAAAGATTTTGATTCGAGTCCTGTTCATGTCAGAGATACATTGTCTTTCACCAAGAAGAAAAGCACAGAATTAGGTTTAATTTAAAAATGAGGTAAAAGATAAACCAGAAAAGCTAAATGCCATTACAAAGACCTATAAATGAAAGTTTAGCACAAGTACAAATAGAGAGAGACATATTCTTGGGGCAAGTTTAGGTTTGGTTGGTGACAATAAGCAAGAGAAGCTCAAGAGAGCAGGAGATGCACGGTCAGCAAACAGTGGCAAGACATCACATTTATTTGAATTTTGATGGTATTGCACTATTATTTGTGCTTAATTTGTAAGTCAATTTTTAGTTCATTTTTACATAGGAGCTGTAAGCAATTTGATATTGGATTTATATGCATCCACGTATTTAAAATACAATAAGAAAAAATAATTTTCATCAACTATTGCTGATTGCCTTATATTTTATTTTATTTTACTGGGTCTGTATGTTACCAAAGTTTGAACAGCATTATATTCTCTCACAAATGGAGCTGTTTTCTCCTGATGGTGGAAAGAAAATGTGTTTAGCCTAATCTGAGTAGATAATGTCTATGCTTGGGAAACATTTTGACAAACACTGTATATTTTATAAGAATTAGGTTCTAAATACTGAAATAGAATTTCCATTAATTTCCAGGAAATATAGGTAATATCGGGAAATTACTAGCAGAAATCCATGAATCTATACTAATTAAAAACTTGGAAGTTAGAGATACCACAAAATTATGTTCATAAATAAATCAAGGTAAACAGCCAATGTGAATTACGTCAGGGCCTCAGGGCATTCTAGGAGTGAACAGAGCCATTAGGTCCAGTAGTGTAGATAATACTATATAACCCTAGCAGTCATCATTCATATAGCCTCTGCTGTAAAAAACATTCACAGAGGTTTGGATTAGACATATTTTTTTCTTATCCCAGGTGGAAATATTTTCATTTTAAAAATTTCATAAATAATTTAACATTGTTACAATGTTATATCAAAGGACTTTACTTTTAGAATTGGATTGAAGATAAGATGAGCTTTCAGCTTTATAGAGGAAAACCATTCAGATTAGGTTTAATTTCAGAGTTACTTTATACCTGCCTGATGCACGCAGTACAACAGAGCTCAATCTCAATGCGTGTGAGCTAATAACAAAGTCAGAACCTCAGAGCCACAAATTCTACTGGTGTGTTTCATAAATTATATCATTTAATTCGAATCTTTGCAAAAATCAGCATGATGTTCAGAGAATTTAGGTGACTTGCCAAAGTTAGTTTAAGTGACAGGTGAGTCTAGCCACAAAGTATTTCCATTTCCCACTTTAGCATGTCAAAAAAGACTGAGTCTTCATGCTCTTAAAAAGTCCACAACATTTTAGTTGGAAAATGAGTAGTACATATTCATTATTGAGCTGCAATCACTAATGAACCCTCATATTCTGTGTTAGCATGATGAAACTAATATTTATAAATTAATTTCTTTCTTCGTAGACTCACACTGTCCACTTGAAGAATAAAAATTCTTGCAAGGTTTAGATCTTATCAATGTAAATTTCATCCATAGAGAATTAATGATGTAAGAAATGAAACTGAATTAATGATTTTTCAGAGAAAATTTAGAGGTAGCTAAAATATTGCATATTTAGAATGTTCAAGTCTGTGGTACAATTAAAACACTGTAATTCGGGGTCCGATACAAACTCAGTGACTTTTATACTCCAGAAATTTGGGGAATTTCCAAAATTTTCTGATTTCTTTTTGTTTATAACAAGGTAGCCATTTGAATCTGATTTTAGAAGGTTTGAATATGAAGCAGAATTATTCTAGATCACTTCATAGTAGTGAATTATATTAGCTTGCTAATGATTTTATTCATATGGATATAATAGAATGAAAGTTATAAACCTATTACTACAAATAACAGATGCCAAGATGGCTAATCAGAGAAGCACTATATATATTATCTAGGTAATGCTGATACAATTGACTTCAAATATTTAGTTTACAGATATTAAATACAGCTATTTCCTTCATATCTCAAGATAAGAGCAATATTATTTCATTAATGATCAGGTTTTTAATGGTATTACAAGCTATTTTCTTTGTTTCTTTTTTTTTTTTTTTTTTTTTGAGACAGAGCCTCAAGCTGTCGCCCTGGGTAGAGTGCTATGGCATCACAGCTCACAGTAACCTCCAACTCCTGGGCTCAAGCAATTCTCCTGCCTCCGCCTCCCAAGTAGCTGAGATTACAGGTGACCGGCTATTTTTTGGTTGCAGCCATCATTGTTGTTTGGCGGGTCAGGGCTGGATTCGAACCTGCCAGCTCAGGTGTATGTGGCTGGTGCCTTAGCTGCTTGAGCCACAGGCGCCGAGCCTACAAGCTATTTTCTTAAGATATCAGGCCTTGTTGATTTCTTAGTTATTGTGTGTATTCAATGAATATGCATTATGTATTTGTATAGGTCATCAGGCACTAGGACGTAAAGGGGAGTTCTCCAAACAATGTGGTAAACCAAAATAGACTCAATCTTGAGGAAAACTCACAGTTTCCAATTTGAACACTTACTACAAAGTTATATGAGTCAAGATTATGTGGTATTGGCATAAGGACAGACATATATCCATTGAGGAGAAGTGAACATCTGTAAATAAACTCATGTACTTTTGGTCTTGGCACTTGGTGAAAATTGGTTGACCAAAGATACGTGGGAATGAGTAGTCCTGTCAACAAATAGTGAGGCAATGGATATTTACATGCAAGAAATGTAGATAGATCTGTACCTCACACCATATAAAGAGATTAACTCAAAATGGATCAGATTAACACAAAATCAAAAATGAAAACAATACATTTCTTACAGAAAACATAGGAGTAAAGATTCATGACCTTGGGTTGGGAGACAGTTCCTGACATATTGCGCCAAAGCACAAACAACAAAACAAAGCAAAAGAAAAAAATAATAATAAATAAATAGAACTTCATAAAAATTAGAAACTTTTATGTTTCAAAGGACAACTCCAAGAAAGTGAAAATAATTTACAGATGTGGAAACTATTTGCAATTTATATATCTGTCAAGGATTTTGTATCCCCAATACATAAAGATCTCTTATAACACCACCATAAGAAGATAAATAACCTAATTAAAAATGAGCATGGGTTTGAATATTTTTCCAAAGAATTTACCCAAATGGCCAATAAACATATGAAAGGATCTTTAACAGTATTAGACATCAGATAAATGCAAATGAAAATCACAGTAAGATACAACTTAAACACTAGGATGACTTGAATAAAAAAGATACACTGTAAGTGTTCATGGGATGTGGAGAAACTGGAACACTCTTAGTTTTCTGGTAGCAAAGTAAACTGGTACAGCTGTCTTGGAAAAAGTTTGGCACTTATCAACATAGAGTTACTAGATGACCTAGCAATTCCACTTCTATGTACATACCCTAGAGAAATAAAAACATTTGTCCACACAAAAACTTATACATACATGTTTATAGCAGCTGCATCCGTAATAGTCAAATATTAGAAACAATACTAAGTGCCCATCCAATTGATGAATGAATATTCATATACACACAAACACATAAACATACACAAACATGCACACAAACACACATACACGAGGTCTGACAATTGAGTTCGTCAACTCATCTCAGAAAGACTGTGCATACCTCCTTGCGGGGATATCACTATGACCACCTTCAAAGTAATCCTCTTGGGAAACTATGCACCAATGTCAACACCTGGTCCACCCTTCAAAGCAATTTTCAAACTCTTTTTTTGGAATGACCATCAGAGCTGTCATCATACAAGAGCTGACAATTAAGTTCTTTAACTTACCAAAGTGTACTTATGTTGACAGCACTGTACACAAACACCTTGGTAAGGTTTCATAACCTTGGTATATCAGTGTTTCACAGCTGTGTTCCTGTTGACATGCGGCACTGTCTTGCTGTGTGGAGTTAATTATTGTTGTTGGGTGATTTTGTGTGCTGTACCACCACAGTTCTGATGGCAGTGGCAGAGATGGAGATCACTAATGAACATGTCAACTTGACCTCTCTCACTTACTAACGATGATCTAGTTAAGTCCCCCCTCGATATGGCATTTCTTTGGTGAGACTATTCAACTACTTGGTATCAAGATGCCTACATAATATCCCCTCTGTCCTTGAAGAGCTAACTGTTCATCCTTGCAAGGATGCATACATAATCTGGTTATGACTTTGGCTTTCCTGCCACAGAGAACCGCTTTATCTAGAGCAGTGATTTTCAACTGGTGTGCCAGGACCCCCTGGTATGCTGTGAGAGGATGTCGGTGTGCCATGAAAATTTTTCATGATTGGTATTAAATTATTTTAGAAAGAAGTTCAAAGCACAATAAGTATATTCTTTATTTAATTCTCTCTTTTGATCAACATAAGTGTGCTGTGAGATAAAAAAAAAAAAAATGTTGAGGGTGGTGCCTGTGGCTCAAAGGAGTAGGGCAACGCCCTATATAATGGAGGTGGTGGGTTCAAACTAGGCCCCAGATAAAAACTGAAAAAAAAAAAATGTTGATAAACACTCATCTAGAGGCTTACATGGATTTCAACACAAGTGCCTAAAAAAGGACCCATTTTACAGCAAAGGAAGTACAGAAAGGAGCTTACCTAATGGACTGGAAATTTATTTCAAATATTCAAGAAAACTATTTCTAGTAGGAATTTTTTCTTCATTTTATAGAAGCATCCCAAGAATTTCTGAGGTTATTTAACTGTTGAATTGGATTTTACTCAAGGTCTGTTTCATACCAAAGTTTATGATCTTTATTCAATGTCATGTATAAAGCTCTGTCACAGTTACCACCAAAAATATTCCTATATGTAAGGTCTCACAGAAAAATATATTCTTAACCAGATTAAAAATATTTAAAATGCATATAAATGACAAATTTGAAGTTCAGATTGCTGTTTGTCATTTTAAACAAGAATATACATACTTCTGCTTCTGTTCATTGAGACTTTTTTTGTTGTTGTTGGTCTAATTTCCAAATAGTCCATAAATTTTTCTCTGAAACAGTTCTTGGCTAGTTTTTCAAGTCATGGCAATGTTTTCTGGGTAAAGAATAGTTTATAGCACTGCATTTTAATAGAGCCAAATGAATGGCATGTCTAGCCAGCAAATAATCCTAGTGCATTGCATTCAAATAACATGGAGTCTGATGGAGATGTGCAGGATGAACTAAGTATTCCAGAACTCCAAAGCTAGGAGAAAAAAATACAGAACACTTGAGATTGTATAGAACTTTCTAGCACTTGGTGATTACTGAATGTATATGAGAAGTTATGCAAAAGATATGTAAACAAACATCTTGTTAATCAATGCAAGAGAATTTATGAAAATAGAAGCTACAGACACTGCAAAAGACTTACATGACTGCAATCTTTTTATGTTTGTCTATGGATGGTGTTATAATTACACTCAGTGAAGTCTAATGTGAAGTTCCCTTCAATCACTATTAGGAAGGAAATCACACTAGCTCTCCAGAAGTTATAAACTAGAAACCTGCTGACAGATTACTATAAACATATTTTGTATTTGGTGTAACAAATTCTATTCGGTTGGGCTTTAGGCAAGATACCCAGGCATGTTCTCCCATTTGCCATAGTTCTCATCAACTGCTATTGTATTAAGTGAGACATATGTTATTCAATTATTAATATTCTCTACCTTGTCTGTGAATATAATTAATTTTCCTTAGTTCAGTAAACTCTGACATTTCAATGTAGTGTCATTTTAATTTTTTCTCTATAGAAACAAATGTATTTCATTAGACTAAAGCATATTATAAGCAGAAGTCTCTTGTCTATTAATTTTAGTCTTTTCAGTTAATGCATCTTTAGCCAGGGCAAGATAATTGCATTATATGTTTGATATTCTCTCAGTATAGTTATAAACACTTTGGCATATCATTATATGATTTTGAATTGCATGCCTAGAAAATAATGTTAAGGAGAACAAAAAGCAAAATATACAAGATCTGACAATTAAGTCCACAAACTCATTCTAGAAAAGATGTTACCTACTTCGCTGCTGAATATCACTATTATCATCTTCAAAGGACTTCCGTTGGGTAGCTGCAATCTGATGCCAGTGCCTAGTTGACCCTTTAAAGCAAATTTGGAACTCTTTCTGGAATGACCATCAGAGTTGCCATCATATTACCCTTGATGTCCTGAAAGTCATCAAAATATCTTCCTTTCAATATTTATGTTATCTTTAGGTAAAGAAAAATGTCATTGGGGGGCAGATCAGGTGACTAGGGAAGGTGTTCCAATATATTTATTTGTTTACTGGTTAAAAAATCCTTCACAGACGGTACTGTATGAGCTGGCACATTGTCATGATATAAGAGCCGTGAGTTGGTGAAAAGTTCAGGTCTTTTTTGTCTAACTTTTTCAAGCAGCCTTTTGAGAACTTCAAATAGTAAACTTGGTTAACTGTTTGTTCAGTTGATACAAATTCATAATGAACAATACCTCTAACATCAAAAAAGTTTAGCAACATTGTTTTGACTCTTGATTTGGACTGATGGAAATTTTTGGTCACGGAGAATTGGCCAACTTCCATTATGCACTTTGATGCTTTGTTTTAGAGTCTTATTAGCACACCCATGTTTCATCACCAATGATAACATGACCACAAACATAATCTTGCCTTTCCAAAAGGTCTTGCAAACTTTAACTCTCCTTTACTTTTATATACCAATGAGCTCTTTTGGAACCATTTTTGCACACATCTTTCTCATGCCTGAAAGTTTCTGGACCCAAGGAAGAAAGATTATTCCAAAGCGTAAAACAAAGGAAAATGGAATCCCCGTTCTGTAGAAATAATGTGGTCTTTATTTCTACCTGGATTAAGGTGGAGTGAAACCAAGAAAGGAATTTCACAAGTGGGTTATGGTGGATGGGGATTTAAAGGGTCAGGGAGGGCAGGAATTGGTGGCATTCCTATTTCCTGGGAGGGACATGAGTCTGACCCTTCCTGGGTGGGCCATGAACCTGACTTTGCCTGGGCGGGCCATGAACCCGACCCTGTCTGGGTGGGGCAAGTTTCTTTGGGCAAGTACACCTGATACTATCAATGCCAAGATTTTCAGCTAGAATTATCCTATTTGTTGATGCTTCTCACAGTCAGTGATGATTTTGACACACAATTTGACAGGTTTTTGCAATGTTTTCATCAGTTCTGCTCATTTCTGGCCACCTTGACCTCTCTTCATCAATGATGACTTCCCTCCCTTCAGCAAAGTGTTTAATTCATTTGTATACTACCATTATCTTTATACCCATAAACTTTGTCCCTGATTTCACTTCCACTCTTGCCAAGTTTAACAAGAAATTTATTGTTTGTTTAGTGCTCAAATTCAAGCTCTGACATTTTTGACAACACACACAAAAGCACATACAACAATAATGAATGTCATTCAGCAAGACACCACCACATGTAGAGATGGACACAACTGTGAGGCAGATATACCAAGGTTATGAAACCTTGCCAAGCTGTTTGTGTAGTGCTTTTGAAGGGGCAAGGGAAAACTTGTCCTTTCCCCCAAAGTTTGCTGAAAGATCAATTTGCAATTAAGGCAGATTAATAAGAGAAAGGATTTATTTACTGTGTGTAAGAGGAGAAATGAGAGAGTGCTAACCCAGTTTTCCAATGGAGTTCAGATATCTTTATAGAGGCCTTTCAGAGGACGGGGGAAATTGAGGAATATAGTAGGGGCATACACAGTTTCAAGGGAGGTTTCTAGAGAGAATGAATGCATGGGGAGTTATTTGTAGATTACCCTGGGAGACAGGTGTTGATGATCCAAATAATTTGGGCCAGGTCAACCTACATGCCCAGGCCTCATTACTGAATATTTTGAAATAGTATGAAGGGAGAAGAGGAGAGTCAATTATTCCCTTTGTGTCTCTGATCAGGCCAGTCCAGTTCATGCAGACAAAAGGAAGCCCTCCTTCATTGTTTCTTGACCTTGAATGACCTTCAATTCAAAATATTCTTTATACGAGGGACTCATACTTTGAGGTGAAATTTCCTTAGCTCCTTCACTGCCAAAGTAAGCTCATGGTGGCAAGTTTGGGCTCTTTCAAACATGTTAAAATTGAAGATATAATTGCTTCATTTACAAAATAAGATATAAAAGTTATCAGAAATGCATAGAAATGCCATCAATTTATATAATTTTTTTATTTCTACATTTCACTCCTTTTAAGATTATCTTTGGTAACTAAGTAGAATTATTAAAGAAATAATTTGGGGGCAGCACCTGTGGCTCAAAGGAGTAGGGCACTGACCCCATATACCAGAGGTGGTGGGTTCAAACCCGCCCCGGCCCAAAACTGCAAAAATAACAATAATAATAATAATAATAATTTTGTATAAAAAATACAAAATATTCATTACAGAAAAATGTAAGATACAAGTGGTTTCAACAAAACTTTTTTAAATTGGAAAGAAAATATATCAAAAAGGATATAAAGTACACTTGTCTAAACAGGTTAGAAATAAGATATAATATGTGTATTATTCTATGGATATTCCACTTGCAATATTAAAGCATTGATTACTCTGTGTGAATAGATACTATGTAGCCGTGAGAGTGTCTCATATATGCAAAACATTGCCTTGGACAAAAACCAGTCTTCAGTGGCACTATTACTTCTAATTGTGCACACCATCTTGTTGGGGACCAGAATGCAAACAACAAATAGCTTTTCCCTGGTTTCTCAGAAAAGGATGCTAAGTAAGGAAGGGGGTGAAAAGTCTGCAGAATAAGAAAGTCTGAAGGGCCTGTAGAAACATTCAATACTCAACAGTTCTTGCCACAAAGTGGGAAAGAATGTGGGCATGAAGTAACCTAGGTAACCAGTGACCCATAGAAAAGGACAATAATCAATGACCAATAGAAAAGGACAATAACGCCTGGAGGTGCAGAGGGACCAATGAAAGAGTTGCAGCCAATTTCAATCAGAGAGAAGGTGGATATTTATGCCTCCCCACTGCTTTTGTTTCTTTAACTCTCTCACTTTTCCTTCATGAGAGGGACCCACTTCCCACTCCCTTTGGAAGAGCTCTAAGCTTTCTCTTGTTCATAAATAAAACTTCTCTTTGTTAAACCTCGTGCAAGTTACTTTTGCTTTCTATTCACACTGCCTGTGCTGCTCAGCTTAATTTTCAGTTTCCACTCACTTTTGCATTGGATTCCCATGGTGCCTCAGTTGAATTTTCTAGCCCAGTGAGTAATCCAACCAGGTTACCTGGGTTTGGGGAAAACTGGGACTCCCAACTCCCAATAATATCATTCTAAAATTTTTGGCATGAAAAATATTCTGCAGTATTTTAGTATTCCCTATTTGTGAGGGGTCATATCACAAATTTAAAAATTGATAATTTATCACGACAAAGACAAATTGGAATATTATAATTTTTAATGAGTATATATGCATAGGATACATTGAAAAGATAGAAACCCCCTTATTTAGTTCAGAGTGCTTGAAATTTTTACGTTTTTCCTAATTTAAAATTATTGCATGCATGCATAAATATATAACATAGAAAATGATTAATCCAATGATAAAATAGATTACATCTTCTACTGAATGGAATGAAACAAATCCTTGACGGTATCATATGCAACAGAAATGATATACTTCATTAGGAAAAAGTACCTAAAAATTACTAATTAGATGCTTTTGCTTTCTCAACCATTGACATCCCCATGAAAAGATTGAAATCTCCCCAGGGTGATCAGCTTCACAGTTTGAGCAACACTGTCTCAGTTAGACAGAAAATCAGATAATTGCAATAACAATTTGCAATCTGCAGGTGATTTCCAAAATAGAAGTAGACTGCAAACAGTATTATTATGTAAAGTGACAAAATACAATTACTGCATGGGAGGGTTTTGTTTTTGGAAGCTGCAGTCTTTAGAAATACTAGGGTGAAGTGACTCACTCAGCTTGCTTTCTGTCTCTGATCTGAATCTGTGTCTAGTCTCTGCAATCAGACTGAAGTTGAGAAATAATTCTTCCTTTTTATAATTTATGGCATAACGAGACAATACATCAACACACAGTAGCAACCAATCTTTTCGGAATTGGTATTCCACACCTGCAGGAGCATTCTGTATATTGCTAGCAATTTTGGTAAAAAAAAAAAAAAAAAAAAAATTGTCATAAATGTAATCACAGATTTTAGAAATTTTCACTTAGCTATGCAATAACAAATCTATCAATAATAGTCGTCAGTATTTTGACTTGACATTTTTGTATGAAATTAAGCTAATTTGGGGACTGACTTCTGGCTCAGCCTGTCTTCTCACATACTTAATCATTCCTGTTGCATAGCATTGGCCTGGGTATTTTTATATGGAGAAGGCTCATGTTTTGTAAAGAGTTGAGTATTAATTTCCAAGGAGAAACTAGGGAGACATCAGTGGTGTTTTATAGCCGACATTTCCCAGCTTGTGTAATTGCCATGTTTGAATTTAGACTTGAAGCTTCACCAGTGAAGATTGTGGTGGTTCAGAAAGGTGTGTATGACTTAAAGGCACATTGTTCAGCGTTTGATATGATAAGAGTTTATTCTTATCTACTTTTATATTTCTTCCTCCCTCCTCTAAGTGACATAGTATATTAATAAAATTAGTTTCATTATTTGGTATTTTTATTGATTTAACTAGACAATCAAATGCATTATTTTAGGGTAACTTACAAAACACTCATGGTAAAATGATACTTTTAATAGAATTAATGAAGATTCCTCATTCCATGTCTATCTTTATTTATATTCATTTGTGTTTATTTATATGAAAATTTAACACACAAGCTTTCTAATGAAACATAGATATTCATCTTCAAATTGAGCAAACTGACAAAATTTGGTGATAGGTAGAATGGGATAGCAAAAAAAACATATATATATATACAGAAGTGTAGAATTAACTAATTCAAACAAAGCATAATGCTACTGTGCTGAGCTACATAAGAAGAAAAATGAAATAACTCTCACATTGCTTTTTAAATTTAATTTATATTTGTCTAAGTTAAGACACGTGCATAATTTAAAAAGTTGACATGCCTGCTAAGTCTTGGAATCTCAAAACTGCACATTTCCAGCTTTTTAACTATATCCTCTATACATACCTGATCACTTATATTGCTAGTTATCGATTTTGGGGGGCGGGGACAGAGTCTCCCTCTGTAGCTCTGGGTAGAGTGCCGTGGCATTATCATAGCTAATAACAATCTCAAACTTCTGGGCTCAGTCGATCTTCTTGCCTCAGCCTTCCAAGTACCTGGGACTACATATTTCTTAATTTTTTAAATGTAAACATACAATTTTAGTTTGAAAATAAAGACTTCTCACTCTTGCTTCTCCAATCTCCCCACATTCTCTCTCCTCACTCTTTTGCCAAATATCCTTATGTTACAATCATCTGTTACACGAGTGTCCTCTGCTTACATTATTTTGACTTCGTAGAGATTGTTTATATAAATGTAATCTGTACCTGACACCTTTTCTTTCTCGTATTATTTTTTGCTTTTCCTGGTGGCGTTAATAATCACTTTTTCCCCATTTGCCTATTTTTTTTTTTTGCATGCCTATTATTTGTCTTTAGAAACTTTAAAGGCTTTTCTCATATATTTGGTCATATCTTTTGCCTATTCACATTTAAGAGTCAGGTGCTAAAGTCTGTATTAGAAATTTTGTACAGAACTCGGTTTACTGAACTTCACCATAAGTTGATCATGTGTATACCCAGATATTTTTATTGGATAAAGCATGGCTAGATTTTGTAACAAATAGATGCTAAATGTCTAAAGGCTTAGAAATGACAGAATTTATTTTTTTATTCACTTCTCTATTAATGAGTAAATATTTTCTGCAGAGATTCAAAAACACTGACTTTCTTCATCATGTGCTCCTTCTATCCCCAGGATCTTGTAGTACCCATATGGTGAAAAAAGAAAAAGAACTTAGAAGAAAACACATTACTTTTGAAATCCTGGGCCTGGAACTGACACACATGTTAACTCAAACTAGAGAGGCTGGAGTAGTTCAAGGCTACATGTATGGTGTGGGGTGGGTTGGGAAACACAGTCTCAACCTCGCAACTGGATCCCAATGACAATACTAAGCTGCGGAAGAGGGACCATTACTTTTGCTGCCAGCAAGCTCTCTCTCCACAGGAACTTCCCTGAAATGTCAGCATCCGTAGATCTTTGTTCTGGAACTGGTCTATCTTGCATGTTTTAGGAATCAATACCATAGATCACTGCTTCTTAAATAATATACATACAAATTTATGGTAAAATATAGACTCTGATTCTACATATTCAGGGTAGAATCTGAGTTTCTGCATTCTAACAATGTCCCGAGATATATCAATCCTGCTAGTCCATGGACCGTACTTTGAATATTAAAGAGCTACTACTCTGCCTCCACCTGTTCCTTTCCTTTCCAGGTCCTGAGCCTTTTTGATTAAGTATCTCCAGAGAATAAACATCCTCTTTAATGTTATTTAATGTAATGGTAGGGTGTGTGAGGCTAATCTTTTGACTGAAAGAAACAGGGAAGGCCCTCTAGTGATCTATTTACTTCCCAGGTAGCTTTTCAAATGGACCACTGATCATCAGCTCTCCTGCTCCCCTGCCTCCAGAAACGGCTTCCGCTTCCCAAACTTCACAGAATTCTGCTATACCCATCAACTTGCTTCTTTTCAGCAAGTAAGGAGAAAAAGTAACCTATATTTCTTTACCATTCACAAGGTTTATGTCTGACACCCCTCTAACAAAAGACAGATTAACAAGAGAAAGTCATGTGAATTTACTTCATGTAAGTTTTATGAGACCCAGGAGCCTTCAGAAATGAAGACTTAAAGACCCAGAGAAAACTGTGAGTTTTTATGGACAATTGTGAAGACGTATGTTTGGAGGACAAAAGGGTATGATCTAGTTGTAATAAATTGGCGGAACCTTAGCAAGACCTGTTTGCTCAGATTCTGCTTGCTGTCCAGATGTGGGGCAGGATCCCTCTGGAATGAAATTCATATGACCTGCTTTCAGGGGAGGTAAGTCAGAGAATTCTTTTAGGACCACATTTCAGGGGAGAAAGGTGTGAGAAGGTCAGAGAATTACCGTCCCGCTTCTGTGTTTTTCTCAATTTCCTTCAACTTTAAATAATCAGGATGCCAGGGTATTGGGGGGGTTGATGTTCTGAGACTGGAGATACTTAGCTTCCTGTTGTATTGGTTCTCAAGTTACTACCAGCCTAATCAGTTGCTAACATCTAAAAGTCTGTTGACATCTCTTTCTTCGAATCTCTGGAGGTAAATACTTTTTTAAAGTATGTATTTTTTCTGTCATTTTAGCAGAATTTCAAAAGGGAGCTAAGTTTTTCCTTTCTATAATTGATTATAAAAAATGAGAATTAATGATTGCCTAGAATATAATGATACCAGAAAAAAGACTTATTAAAAAAAAGTTTAAAACAGCAAATTCCTTGTTTTGGTTACCTCATTTTTCACAAATAGCTTCAGGGATTTTACTTTCACTCGGACCATGTTGCCCTGAGTGCTAGATGGCCTGTTTTTAGTGTGGGATTACTGTCACTTCTTCCTGCTACCAAAATTCCTTTCTTTTAGTTGCTGGTTAGAATTTCCATTCAGAGAAGTTACATGAGGTACAGCAGTCAAAGTGAAGAGGAAGCTATTGTGTTGGGGCAGTAAGCAGTGCAGTCAGATGAACAGGCAGGGAGGGGATTTGCACTGGCGTCCCATCGTGCTCTTGAGAACCCACCCCTTCATTGCTGCAGGCTGAGAGTGTCGGGGGAAGCTGCTCTAAGAGTTTTAAGAACTGCAGTGCTTCCAAGTGAGCCTTTTCTTTTTCATTTTTTTAATTGATATAAAATTTGATTACCGTGAAATGTATAATTTCATGATTTTTGACAGATGTATACACCCATGTAACAACTCAATTGGAATACAAAAGAATCCCGTCCCTCTACAACGTCCTCTTGTGTCTCATCTCGGTCAATGTCTATCACACAGGCATTCAAATTTTGAATTACCATATAGATTGATTTGCTGTATTTTACCTTCATATGAATAGAACAATACAGTATATAAAACTTCTGTTATGTAAACTTATGTTTATAAAACTTATGTTTTATAAAAACTTCTTTCTCTTATCTCACTATTTTCGAAATTCTTTTTTTTCTTTAATTTTATTTATTTATTTATTTATTTTTGAGACAGAGCCTCAAGGCCTCAGACTGTGGCCCTGGGTAGAGTGCCGTGGCATCACAGCTCACAGCAACCTCCAACTCCTGGGCTCAAGCGATTCTCCTGCTTCTGCCTCCCAAGTAGTTGGGACTACAGGTGTGCCCCAGCCCGCGGGGAATTCAACGGGGACCTGGGAAACAAAGGGGTCAGTCGAATGAGGGGACAAGAGACACGAAAGAATGAGAGCAAGTCAAGAGTCTGATCAAGCTCCGAAGAGTTTATTTTTCAGCTGGACTTATAAGCACGCAAACGAGGAAGTAACTAAGGGCTATTCCTAACAGGGCGGCGAGGGGACTAGTTTCTGGAGAATTACTAGGAGAAGGACCCTAAGGCGGGGGGTGCATTTTTGAGGAGATACGCAAGGGGAAAGTACCGTTGCTGTTTACGGTTGAATTCCTGAGAACAGTTTGCCTATAAAATCAAGATAGCAAGGGGTATTCTTGTGAGATGTTTTGGCTCCCGGCACAGGTGCCTGCCACAAAGCTGGGCTATCTATTTTGTGGTTGCTGTTATTGTTGTTTGGCAGGCCTGGGCTGGATATGAACCCACCAGCTCGGGTGTATGTGGCTGGCGCCTTAGCTCTTGAGCCACAGGCGCCAAGCCTGTTTTTGAAATTCTTGATGTTGCACATATGAGCAGTCCATTCATTTTTATTATTAAAGGATTATCTGTTATATTAATGTTCTATAATTTATATACACTTCTGTTGATACACAGATATCAATACTCTTGTACATTTTTTGGATAAATGTTTTCATTTTTCCAGGGTAAATACTTAAGAGTGTAATTACTCAGATATTGAGTTAATGTATTATTAGGTTTACAAGAAGCAGCCAAATAGTTTTATTATTTCTCAGCAGTTCGGTGTTTGTCCATTTTTAATTTTTACTTAATCTAGATTGGGTTATCTCACTGTGTTTCTAATTTCTATAAGCCGATTATTAATGATAATCAGTTTTCATATTGGTAATTTGCATATCTTCCTTTTAAAAATGTTACATCCTTTATTTATAGTATAATTTGCTCTTTTGTGGTATACAATACTGTGAATCCCAGTAAATGCATAAAATCTTCTAACCACCACCAAAATAAAGATGTAGAATAGTTCTGTCACCCACCCCCTTAGAATTTCCTTGCGCTCTTTTGTAATCAACTTGGCCCTCAATCTCTAGGCTCTGGTAATCACCAATCTATATTGTATCCCTGTTATTTTGCTTGTTCCAGGATATTGTATAAATTAATCATACAATATGTAGTTTTTTGGGACTGCCTTTTCTCAGTTGGCATAGTCCATCTGAGGTTCATCCATGTTGTTTCATGAATCAGTAATTTGTTCTTTTCATATGTGGGTAGAATTGCTTTGTATAGCTGTATCAGTTGTTTATACAATCCTAATCTGAGAGACAATTCTATTGTCTATATCTTTGGACATTATGAAAAAAGGTACTGAAAATATTTCTGTATAGCGCTTTGTATATAGAGCAAGTTTTCATTTTGACTTGGATGAAATCCTTCCAGTGGTAATACTGGGAAATATATTAAATATATCTTATTTTATGAGAAATACCAAGCAGTTTTCCAAAGTTGGACCATTTTGTCCTCCCACCAGGAATGTGCAGGGGTGCCAACGGCTCTGCAGATTTGCAATCATTTGTTATTGCCAGTTTGCTCTTTTCCTTTAGCTCTTGTAATAGATGGATAATGCCAGTTTATTGTGGTTTTAACTCTCATTTCCCTAGTATCTAAGGACGTTGAACATTTTTAAATTATAATTATTTGCCATCTTCTCAATTATTTTGCACACTTTAAAAATATTAAGTTGTTTATGTTCTTATTAATAAATGTTTTTTGAGGGCACAATTTATTAGTTTTGATAAAATCTAATTTATCATTTTTTAGTTGATTGTGATTTTCTTTACTTGTCTAAGAAATCTTTGCTTCAGCAAAGATCACAAAGAGTTTTCTCCTATTTTTTTATTCTAGAAGCTTTTAGATTGTACTATTATATCTGTGGTCCATTTTGAGTTAATTTTGTGTCTGGTGCATGGTTTTGTGTATGGTTTGTGACTTTTTTTCTTTTTCTATGTCTTCCTTCTTCTGTTCCTTCATCCCTTTCTTTTCTTCTTTCTTTTCTTTTGGTTATTGATATTCAATTTTTTGTGTGCCATTCATTAAAACTACATTTTCTCCATTGAATTTCCTTTGCATCGTTGTTGAAAGCTAACTGTCTTTGGGTGACTGTACCTCATAATCCCCATTCCATGAGCTTATCCTCTGTCTATGTTGTGCTGGAGTAACAATGCAAGACTAGAGTTTTCTTTATTGGGAGGGTTTTAACTACACATTGAACATTTTCCATTGATACAAACTGATTTGGATTTGATGGATCTTTTTGAGTGACTAAGATCAGATTGTGTCATTTAAAAGGTTGGGCTATGTCATCCAATCAGTTACATCTGGGAGCAGAGAGTTTTTCAGAGTATTCTGTTATTATCCTACAAATGCCTCTAAAGTCTGCAGTGCTATCCCTCTTTCATCCCTGATATTCATAACTTTTGACTTCTCATTTTCTTGTCAGCTTTTCTAGGAGCTTATTGGTTTTATTAATATTTCCTAAGAGACAGTTTTTATTTTCAGAATTTTTATAATATTTTTTCCTTTTGTTTTCCTTTTCAGTTGTTTCTGTTCTTGATCATGCCCTTTCTTTTGATTTCTGTGGGTTTGAATTATTCCTCTTTTTCTGTTTTCTTAAGATACAAGCTTAGATCATTGATTTGATACTTTTTTCTTTTCTAATATGAAATTGCATTCTGTCAGTTCCCCTTTAAGCTTTCTTTTATTTGCATCACCCACAATTTGATATGTTGTGTTTTTGTGCAATTCAGAATATTTTCTAATTTGCTATATGACTTCTCTTAAATGCAAAGGTTAATTGCAAATATGTTATTTAATTTCCAAATATTTGGGGATTTTCTAGGTCTCTTTTTTTATTATTGATTACTGGATTAAATATACTACTACCTGAGACATATCTGTATTTTTTTCAATTATTTTAAATTTCCTAGGTTTGTTTTATGGTCTAGAATATGGCCTATCTCAGCGACTATTCACTGTGAACCTAAAATAATGAATATTCTGCTTTGTTGGCTGAGATGTTCTGTAGATGTCAATTAAGTGAAGTTAGTCAATAGTGTTGTCTGGGTCTTCTATATGCTTACTGATTTTCTGTCATCTTGTACTATTGATTATGGAGAGAGGAGTGTTGAACTCAGGTGATGGCATTAGACTGAGGTCTTGTAGGATGTGTTACCTAAGGAAAACTGGAAACTTTTAGAGAATGTTGGCAGTGCAGAGATATAATAGCCTATCTATTTTAAAAGGAAAACTTTTATTGTTGGAAAAACAGCTTGAAAGGAGTTGAGAATTGGCTCAAAGACACTTGTTAGGAAGTTATTTCAATTATACATGTGAGAAAAAGTGATGACTTTTACATGATGTAGTACTGGGAATGATGAAAAGTAGTCAGATTTTGGATATTTTATGAGAATAAAAGCAACATGATTTAGAAGTAAATTGAGTGCAGGGTATGAGAGAAAAGACAACCAAAGATGGGACTGAAGTTTTTGTTCTGAATAATGTCAAAGAGTACTGTCATTTATAGACTTGGGGAAGGTTTTGAACAGAATAGGATTTACAGGAATTGTCAGGAGCTCAATTTTGTAGATATTCAGTGTGGAAAACTAATTCAAAATTCAGAATATCATTAGACTAGATGAGTCTGGAATTGATGGGAAAACCAGGCACTGAGACATACATGTGAGGGATCCCAATTTATAGATGAGTCTTGATGCTGGATAGCATGAGTATACTATTAGAAATGAAGAGAACAGAGAACAGAGCTCTGAGGCACTCCAGCTCAAGACATCAAAAAATAAAAATAGCAATAATAATGAGAAGGGGCTAGTGAGATGGGTAGAAAAATAAGAGATCATGTTATGAGAAGAAGAGAAGAAAGTGACTCATTGCACCTTATGTTCCTTAAAAGTTTAAACAATGAGAATTGGAAAAAAATAAGCTTTGGATTTAGCAACATGGGGTTGTGTTGACTTCAGCAAGAGTAGAGTGCTTTTACTACATTTGTGAAGCAGAGATTTAGTTTTTAGTGGTTTAGGGGAAAAATTAAAGAGAGGAAACTAAGGGAGCAATAAATTAACAGTAATATAGAAGACAGAACTGGTTTAGGGAAAGGATTCAAACATTTTTAAAATGGGAGAAATATTGATATTAATATGATAAAGGAGAAATGGTAGTTAGACAAAAACAAAAGATGATTCAAGAGGTACAAAGAGGAGATTTGTAGGACCAACTCTTTAGCAGGTAAGAATTGGTGAGAAACTGTTCACCCCTAGGAAGTAAGCCTTTTCCAAGGACAAAGTTCAGTTCATTTGTAGCAACAGAAGAGAAAGCATGTGCAAGTAAGTGGAGGAGCCCAGTGATGAGAATTTGTAAAAATTATTTTGATTACTCCTCTATTTATTGAACAAACCTGGGAAAGTACTATGGTTTAAATGTCTCCAAAATGTGTATGTTGAAATCATAACCCTCAAAGTGGGAGTATTAGGAGGTAGAGCTTTTAAACAGCAATTAGATTCGGAGAGTGGAGTTGTCATGAATAAGATTTGTACTTTTATAAAGGAGACCAAAGAAACATGGTGGCCTCTTCCACCATATGAGGATATATGAGGAAGATGTAGTCTATAAACCAGAGAATTGGCCTTTGCTAGACACCATTTGCTAGTTCTCTGAGATTGAACTTCCCAGTCTCCAAATGTGTGTGAAAGACATTTCTGCCGTTATAAGCCATCCAGTTTATGGTTGTCATTATAACAGTCCAAATAGACTAAGAGTAGAATCTTGTGATATTCGAAGAATTAAGGGAATGAAGAAATACTTATGAGTAAGAGAGTAAATGGCCTGGGGATTTGTCCAGGCAGCATTACAGACCATTTGAGGTTAAGCTTTTAAATAGCCACATGAGATTTGTTTGTATGGTCAGCAAAGAAGAGAACTAGTTAGAGAATTGAGGGTTATAAAGGAAGAGGGGTTTTAAAAAATGGGCAAGCAGCAGGAGAGTTAAGAGGATATGCAAAGAATGGATTTCCAGTATTGATCATGAATTTGAAACTGTAGAAATAGGGTAATTATGAGTGGCAATGTGAGTACTTGTGAAAATTTAGTAAGATCAATCAATCAATTGTAATTCTTGATGTGGTGAAAGAAGTGGGGAGAAAGAATAGAGAGCTTGAGATGTAAGATTGGAAATGATGATGAGAGTGGTAGATTTGAAACTGAGATTACAGATAGGTTTACTTGACTACTAATGACACAGTGTATAGTATGAATGTGTGAGCGAGTGATTATGACAGAGTTAGGACAAGATTATTTTAGAAATGAAGAGGCCAGGCTCAGCGCCTGTGGCTCAAGCCACTAAGGCGCCAGCCATATACACCTGAGCTGGTGGGTTAGAATCCCGCCTGTCCACCAAACAACAATGATGGCTACACCAAAAAGTAGCTGGGCATTGTGGCAGGCCCATGTAGTCCCTGCTTGGGAGGTGGAGGCAGCCCAGGATTTGGAGGTTGCTGTGAGCTGTGATGCCACAGCACTCTACCCAGGGTGACAGCTTGAGGCTCTGTCTCAAAAAAAAAAAAGGAAGGAAAAAGAAAAAGAAATTAAGAGTCCAGTGTATGGAGACAATTATTTTCTGGATTTGAAATCACCAAAAATTATGAAGTAGTTCTGAAGACAGTAATAGTGCCTCAGATGTCCAACCTTGATGGAATGAGAAATGACGAGTCATTTTTTAGTGAGAATAAAGAGAAGACCCTGTATTGAAATTGACAATTAGAATAAAGGGCATATTTTTTACATTTCCATGCCCAGTAGTTGGAGGAGGTAAGAAAGACATACCAATTAAATGAGCCATCTGAAAAGCCAGAGTGCATTAGAGTAGGAAAGTCTCAAGAATTCTAGTACAAGTTTGACAATAGAGTGAGTTGTAGTCACCAAAGGAGAAAGATTTAGGGAGTTGGGGAGAGGGGAAAGATGGATAGAAAGGGGGTATAGAAGAACATTATTGGAATTGGAAACTGAGGAATGAGGAATAACATAGACACTCGAGATTCCTGTGGCGATTGATATAAAAAGGGATAAAGGTTACAATTACCTTAGACCTGATGATTTCAAACAGAAATTGATGAAATTCAGAGAAAGCAGAGTTGGCGTTAGAGGTTGGGTCATGTCAAGCAGTCATCCTGGGTCTCCATTGGTGGAGGTCTACCAAGGGCAAGTCTAACCTTGATTGTATCGAGGAAATTTATCAAGGAAAATGAAATAAGGTACCTTGTATGGGAAGGAGCAGTTGGGTAGATGTGCATATACAATACAGAAACCCTTTATATTACACTCATATAAATTACACACCTTTTGGTTTATGTTTAATATATTTTATTCACAAAGGGGGATATAACTAGAACTTATTTTAATTTATATATTCTAAATGTGGCTAATCATTTTATCAAATATTTGTGGATGATTTTGAAAATAATATGACCTTTCAAAAGATATGTAACTCTGTATAAAATATAGGCTGAAAATCTGAAAGCTAAATCATAACTGATCCATCAGTGTCTGCTGGGTAAGTTGGTTATTAAAAAATAAATAAATCATAAATTCTGTGAGCAAAGTTAATAACAAACATAAGAGCTGTGGCAGGAGCCAGACCAGCCTCTCGTCTTTTGAGTAACTGAGAGAGATTGATTTAAAATTTATACTATCAAGCAAAAGGCAATTTCTGTATTATCCTCAGGCAATTACACATGGGTGAGAAACACAGCCGTGTTCCAAGTCTCTCCATTATATACACACTGACTTTCAAATTGTTCTTTCATTCCATCATCAATCACCCACTATTTCATTCAGGAAACAGAAGCGAGCACTGCAGTTCACTTACGGAACACTCTCCCTACTTAGCAAGGTGTAAAACGAAATTCTTATGTTGTTAAATTCAGCCTGATTTACCCCATGGGAAGTGTGCACAAATTAGGAAGAGTCACCATGGTGTTCCATAGAGAGAGGGTTAACATCGAAATGGCTCTCTGATGCTTCCCTGCATGCAAAATTCTGAAATAATGATTTTCAGTGGTAAGCTGTCTTTTAGTTTTCTCCTAATGTAAAGGTGGCTGAGGCCAGATTTTCTTAAGCATTTAAGATAATGAAGTTAAAGTACAGCAAAAGAAGCCAGATCTTTTGTTTCTTCTTTATTGTCTGTAGCTGCTTCTATGTTCAGTTATATAATAGGGGTTTCCAAAACACACAAAGAAGTAACATGACAGTTCGTGTAATTTCTCTAATACTGAATATCATGGAAAGAGGTAGACTATTTTACCTATGTGGTATCTGTCATGTAGAGGTTTAACTGTTTCTGGGTAGCTGTTTTATCAAATGATCTTAGTTTCAAAAACCTTCCAAATAATCTGTATACTTGCAGATTTAACCACCAGCTTGACAACATTGGAAAAAGAAAACATTCAAGCCGAACTTGCATGTGTGGAGGAATGTTTCCAAAACCAACCAAGGGGACGTTTGTTTTCTTTTTAACAATTGCTTTATGTTGAAATTCTTTTCTGCAATGCCTTTCCTTTTCTTTGCATTGCTGATCTAATTGTCTGCTGACATATCCATTATCTTTTATAGTCACTTCAAATAGCAAAGAATTAGTTGCATATAATTTTTTCCACTTCTCCTGGACTTACAACCAGTTCTCCCTGATTACTTCCTTTCAATACCCTACATGTTGCAGTTAGAAAACTAACACCACGGTGGTGGAAGATGGCTGTGACCAATGAAGAAGGCAAGCCAAAAACCCTTACAGATGATATTGTATGCACAAAGAAAAACTACTTTCCTTAGGGGAAAGATATGAACAGACAAAATCGCAAACATCTGGAATATAGTAAAGCATTTTAGGAAGAAAAAAAAATAGGAAGAGATTTATCTTTCTTTTATTGAGAACCACACAGTTATTGCAAAGCTTCCAAAGTTTCTTTCTAAGCCACATATGTGAGATTACCAAACATAATTTCAAGGACAGGAGGATATTTTCACTGGTATACCTTCCTATTTGAATAGAACATTATATCAGTAGTCACACCTTCCATGTGAGATTACCAAACATAATTTCAAGGACAGGAGGGTGTTTTCACTGGCATTTCTTCCTATTTGAATAGAACATTCTATCAATAGTCACATCTTCTGTGATTCTAAACACAGAGTTTGGAAACACTTCCCAGGATTATAATCACATTTATATAATCTTAAAAGCCTTTTTAAAAAATAGAACCACCTCAATCAAATATGTCTTCATAATACCAAAACAATTTATGTAAGACTATAAAGAAATAAGCCTGCTTTGATGTTGTGCAGGCATCAGAGGATTGCTGTTGTTGTTTTAATCTTTTCACTTGTTCGTTTTCATTTCAACTTCTTTTTCTAAAACATCATAGCTCTTTTCTTAAATGGCTTGGATGATACCTATGGCTCAAAAGAATATATTAGCTTTCCATGCATGCAAAATCACTTAAACACTGACTATGCTCCCTGGAAATCAAAGGTTATACAAAACAATGAAAGATGTGTATTTTATTTTCAACAATTTTAGTGATAACATAAAAAGCTCTATTTGATTACTCAAAATAAGAGGACAGAGTATTTAACAATAGAATCTATTCTTACAATAAGATCAGAAACGTTTCATCTCTGACTGCCAGGGGAAACTCAAAACTATAGTTTGGGGAGGAAGAAAAATAAAGGAATGAAAATAGAAGCAGAAAAGTAAGAAAAGAAGAAAGGATAAATAACTTTTCAGGGCCATGATGAGTGGATAACAGAAAAGTATCATGACAGAGAACCACTGACATTACCTCGTGTATTTCTGCGTGACACCAGCTCGTCACCCACACATTTCTATGGCGGCACCATGTACAGCAGCCTTCACAATGTCACTATTAGGAGCTTGCTCTCTAGGCTTTTCAGCTTCTGCTTGATAAACAAACCCACAAACAAACCAAAAGTCCTGAGGTAGGCAAATGCAGAGCTTAATATCCATAAAAATGCAACTGACATCAGTGGCTGAAAATCTAACTGGGGTAAGAGTTAATGAAGGCACTACCAGGAGTTTGCAAAGTTAAAATCTGAAATGCAGCCAGCAAAGATGAGAGAAAACTGAATCTGAAAAGCACCCTGAAATGAGTAAGATGGGATGACTGCATGAACAGAAGGTGGGTTGGAATAGGAAATCCATCGTTGAAGTTGAAATGCATCATTCATATTCCACCAACTACTAATTCTCACAAGAAGTTAGGTAACATAAAAAATAAAAACAGATTTAGGGATAAGAAAGTGAAGCATTCATTGGAATCTCTGAAGTCAGACATTCAATGGCTTAATTCAGTACTCAGGAAAGGGGACTTACTAGTTTTAAAATTTGCAACACATTGAATTATTTGATGTATTTAAGAAATGGCAAATCCAGGCGGTGCCTGTGGCTCAAAGGAGTGGGGCACTGGCCCCATATGCTGGAGATGGTGGGTTCAAACCCAACCCCGGCTAAAAAAAAATGGCAAATTTTTTCTAATGCCATAAAAAAAACCTCTTCTCAATTCAAGCAAAGATCATTTTAAAGTTATTATTAAGAATTATTTAAGAAGGCATAAGTAAAATTTACTAAGGAACAAAACTCAGAAATAAGCTAGTTCAACTTATGAACTTAAAATGAGTATTTATTAAATATGGCCTATAGAAGCAACTTTTTTCCTAGAGTTACAAAATAATTGGACACTTTTCCTAAACTGTAAGGAATAACAAGGAATCCATAATTATGTTTACTGTAAAATTTAAATTTTTGAAAACTTAGCTGTTAAGGAATTGCTTTGGGTTAAATTTTAAAACTCAAGATTCAATTCTTGAAAACCAATAAAAAATTATAAATGTTAAAAGTCATGTTGGGTCATTTCAGAGAAATTTGCTCATAATAAGACCTTTGCTATTGGTGATTTTTATTGTGTGACACACAGTTTTAAAGACCAAAGGCATGGCATGAATAAGAGAGAAAACCCCACACATCTCTTTTAAAAGTTTATTATGTACAGTGGACAATGTGACAGTCTGTTATTTAAGGACAGTTTCAACACTATCAATTTTAGATCATACCCTTAGATGGTTGTCCTACTTGGAAGAGTTTGCAAATTGCTATATCCTACACATAAAATACTTCCCATGTATAACTGCAAGCAATTCACAGTTGATCAGGCAGAGAGCTGGTGTTTAAAGATGCAAGCTGCATTATCATCATCTTCAGTGGATTCCCAGCTTTGCTCTTTTTTCTTTCTCCTTTGTTACATTTGTGGAGTTTGAATCATGAAAGAGCTTTCCTCATAGGCTCAGTGTGATGACTATATGAACAAATGTATAGTTCAAACCTTGAGCAATGAAAGCTTTCTATAAACATTTAGGTATTATTAGGTGGAGCAGCACAGCAATGCTATAAATGTATATAGCACTGTGAATTAAACCTAGTCTTAAATATAACAAAGTTATAAATGGACTTTCCTGTGTTCTCAAAGTGGGGCTCAGGAGTTCGTATTTTAATAAGCAGAAATAAGGGTAAAAATAATTTTATTTTCACCACTTTACAGTATTTCCACTTAGAAGTTCTTTATAATATGAAATGTAGCGTTTTTGGTTCTCTTCTGATTATTATGCATAAAATATGTCTTGAAATATTGACAATACTGATGCAAACTTCTAATTTACTCTTAATACTAACCCCTATAGCTGTAATTCCCTTTCCCATTGCCATCAAATTTATGAAGAATTAAGTTGTCATTTCCCACTTTTTTGTCTTAGGCATTTCCTAATGCTGAGTCAGCATCTTGGCCGCTTGGGGTTTATTTATACTCAAGATAGTCAACCCCATGAGTACAATGATTTTATAATCTTTATCTCCTGTTATTAAATGCTTTTGAGAAAACGCAATAGCACATTTGAGAAATTTGTATATATTGAGAAAACGGTAAGTTAAAAAAATTAAACTGTTATTTTAAGCAAAAATGGTTGGCATGGGTCTTAATTATCTCCTCCGTATAAATGTGTAACTAAATCCTTTTTTCAGTAATTTCATTTGTGTCTATAATGTCTCAACCCACTTCTATACTTCCACCGAAAAACTGTAACTTAAGCAACTTATTTTGAAAGACTAGATTTAATTCACAGTACATCGTAAGTCAACCAAGATCCTTTTCTCTCCCTTAAAGGTTGATAAGAAACTTTTATCTGATATTTGTAACTTTGATTATTTTTGAAAAGCACAGGAAAATAAGTAGATTCATTAATAAACGTAGAGAACTCTGAGAAGTTTGTAAAGAAAAAACATTTATTTGATAGACATAACATTGTCACATGTTGATTAATATTTTTTTTTTTGTAGAGACAGAGTCTCACTTTACCGCCCTTGGTGGAGTGCCATGATGTCACAGGACTCACAGCAACCTCTAGCTCTTGGGCTTCCGCGATTCTCCTGCCTCAGCCTCCTGAGCAGCTGGGACTACAGGTGCCCGCCAAAACACCCGGCTGTTTTTTGGTTGCAGTTCAGCCGGGGCTGGGTTTGAACCCGCCACCCTCGGTATATGGGGCTAGCGCCCTACTCACTTTTGAGAAAGATCACTTATAATGAGAAATTTCTACCTAGTCTGAAATATATTTTCTATTAGATTGTAGCTGTGTTAATCTCAGAATGTCTATAATGCATTCTAGAGGGGTGTCACTGAAGCTTCTTACATTTTATTACTGTGAGGCAAACTTAGACTGGTAATGGGTCGGTGTTTTAGGAGAGAAAGTGACCCTAGATCTTATTTTTTATTTTTACATAATTAATCTGTACCTTAATGATGAGTAACATAGCATGACATCTGGTGTTTTCAGCAGTGTGCTAGGTTAGTCTGAGACCTCTCATTAAATATTTAATAATATATATCTCTGCATATAAAATCTAATCTTGATTTTATTTTGTACTTTAAATTACAAACTGACTGCTCAGAATACTTTTTTGGTTTCTATGTGAAAAAAAACTTATCTAAAAATGTCAGATAAACAAGTGAGAGGGGGGCAAAAAAACATTATAAAATGATTTTATAATCTTTATCCCCTATTATTAAATGCTTTTGAGAAAATGCAATAGCACATTTGAGGAATTTTTATATATTGAGAAAATGGAAAGTTAAAAAAATTAAACTTATTTTGAGCAAAAATATCTGGCATTGAGTCTTAGTTATCTCCTCTGTATAAATATGTAACTAAATTTGTCCCTTTCTAGTAATTTTGGAATACTAACACAGTGGTTGTCAAAACATATTGTGCAAAGACATCTAATAATGGTTGTTATAAATGTACTTTCCCATGTTCTCAAAGTGGGGCTCAGGAGTCCGTATTTTAATAAACAGAAGGTTCATGGGCAAGACTAAAATCATAAACATGACGAGCTGGAGAATACAGGTGATTTGTGTGGTGTGCTGTCAACCAAGAGCAGGAAAGAGCTGTAGCGGCTGCCAAACTGAGAGACAACCTGAGCTCTCCAAATGGCAAGATGAGTCAGCAAATGCTGAACCGGAAAGTGGAAACCAAAAGTAGGACAAGTGACTAGCAGAAGATAATACACATGGGAACACATTTCAAAAGAGGAGAGAGAGGAACAGAAACAGTTATGGTGTGAAACTCTAGATGTAACAGTGGTAAGATAGAACTGAGCCCAGCACGGTAGCATTGTTTTGTTTTATTTTATTTTGTTTTGTTTTATTTTTTTACTTCCTACAGTGTCTGGCAATCTTGGATAACTACTGTCTATTAGATCCCCTCCAAAGTAACGTCTTACATAAAACTAGTGTTGATTTATTTGTAAATTTTAACTACTATAAAGCTATTTATTACTATGATAGTAAATTATTTTAATTCAAAGCAAGAACTTCCCTTTATCCTTATACTTTCCTCCTCTTTTTGTCCTTTGCCTTTCTTTTTTCTCGATGATTTTTTCTAGTATCCCTTCTAAATAAGCTTCTGTTAGATTCGTCTTCAGATACTTCTTTTATTGGTCAATTTCAATAAAAGTGGCCCCTAGCCTAGTCTTCTACATTGCTTCTGCTAGAGAGAGGCTTCCTCATACACCACTTGGCACCATAGAATCAGTTAAGAACCGAGCCCCTCCCTGTGCCGTGCAGTGCTGAGCCTTCACCGCTGTCAGGGCATCATGAGCTGCTTGCTGGCTCTCCTGGGAGCACAGCTTTCATGTAGTGAGTCTTGGCCTGGTTCCAGTTCACTGCCAAGTACAGCATCCCCTGTGACAGAGGGTACTTGCTAACTACACCGAGCAAGGTAAAATAACATGTCCTCTCGAAACACATGGCTTTCCCATCAGTAATTTATTTTCTACATTAGTCTTGCACAACAATATCTGAAAGAACAGTGAGTTGCCAATTCAGTCTTATTCCCTCTGAGTTCTTATTAAGGTCCCATTTAGATAAACGAATAAAATGAAAATTTCGTTTTAAAGCTCGTCCTAAAATGGAACTCACAGTAAGTCAGATCCATCTAGATACTCACAGAATAATTTAATTATGGAAACATCAAAATAATCTCATTATGCCTTTTTCCTATAGAGACGTTCCCCCAGGAGGAACAGATTGTAGAGTATTCACTATTCTGTTGCCGCACAAGTTTACCGATCATCTGTGCTTACTGAGAGAGCCCCACGTTATTTCTAACTGTGATTTATGTGAATTGATTTGAATCCAGAATATCAACAAAGTGAGACTCAAATTGTAATAAGGTCAACACAAGAAATAAAAGCAATTGTTCTCTGAATAGAATTGTACTTCATCAGAATTAGTTAAATAAGAAAATATGTGGGTCATATTATGAAGCCTTAGCAGTGAAAATCCATAACTGAACTACGTAAATTACAAATTGATTTAAATGAACCAGGTTTGGCTCTAATGTCCAGCATACATGATGTGCTGAAGGTGCTTAATGACCCATGCACAGAGGCAGCAGAGGGGGAATTTGACAAAATTGGCATCGGCTTTTAGTAGATCTCATATGGGCAAATAGCATTTATCTGATGCGAGAGATAGGCTCCGTGAATTATCAAGGAAACAGATGCTTTTTCCTTTAATGTGGCAAACCTCTCTGGATTTATAATAGAATAGCTCATTGGAGAACATTGCAACCTCTGAAATTTTGCTGCAAGGTGAGAAAACACCAGGCATAGACAAGTTATTAAAAAGAGAAAATACATCACTTTGAACTCTAAACACTTGTTCTTAACACATGATGCCTCTTACAGCAACAAATAAGATGACAGATGTATATGATTTATAAAACATTTCCTGGTTTGGAAAAACAAAGTGATAAAATTGAGTTGATGGATATAGTAGCTGTGAGACAAAATCATTCTGCGTCTATGTAGGCTGATGCAATAAAAATTCTAAAATAATACCCTCTATTTCTTAAACTCAGTTGCTGGTGCTATTTACATTATTCAGTCATCTGGCAAGTAATTCTTCTCTCGATACATGGAAAATCTAAATCATTACTGTTGGTATTCAGGAAATTGAGAATTATGATTGCTAACTCAAAGGTTTCAATTGTGTGTGTGGATATTAGAATATGAAGGGAAGGACTGGTGTGGGAGGAAGACGAATAGCCCTTCCCGTCTGAATCCTCCAACCTGTTCATGTGTTACCTTATGAGGCCAAAGATATTTAGCAGGTGTGATTCAATTAGGGATTTTGAGATGAGGAGATTATCCTGGATTATCTGGATGGACCTAATGTAATCACCAGGGTCCTTATGCATGAAAAAGGTGAAGGGGAGGCAGAATCAGAGAACAATTTATGACTGCAGCAGAGGTCTAAGTGACTTGCTGACTTTTATTCAAGATAGAAGGGGACTGTGTGTCCAGGAATGGAGGCAGTCCTGGAAGCTGGTAAAGGCAAGGAAACTATTTCTCCCTAGATCCTCCAGAATGAATGTTGCCCTGCTGACACCTTGATTTTAGCCTCATGAAACTCATTTTAAACTTATAAATAGTAAAAAAAAAAAAAAAAAAAAAAAATTGCATTGTTTTAAGCCACTGAATTCGTGCTGATTTGTTAAAACAGCAATTTGAAACTAATATAGTTATTTGCCTTATGGTCATTGTTAGATCCTTTTATCGATGTCTCTTATCTTTGTTATCATTGTCCTAGAATGCATTGAAATATATGAAGAATTGCACACTATGAGCGCTTAAATTTGTAGTGTATCAAGTCTAAGTTTAGGCAATGTTTCCAGGTCCCATAAGATGCAGCTCAGAGAACTCTCACTGCTTTTGCTCTATGTGCTGGGCAATCCTACCTAAAATTGACTTTGTTCCTGTTTCTTGATATTTTTTACTTCAACAGGGTAAAGATTTGTGTCAACAATTACCCTTATGGATAAAATGACAACATTTCCAAAATTCACTCAACAGAAACATCTGCTTCAGATAGGCACATGTTTTTTGAAAAGCAAGCAAATATTCTTTCCCTCTTAAAAACAAAAAATCAACTCAAAAGCATTTTAAGAGAACACAAAAAATGTGTAAGTATAAAGTAAACGTATACTTTTTTCTGGTTGAAATCATGGATTGAAATTAATGAATGTAAATAAAATATTCTTTTTCTAAATAGTTGTATAAACTTCACCATACTTGGCAATAAAGATAGGATTCTTTTTTATTTTTCTTTTCTTTTCTTTCTTTCTTTTTTTTTTTGAGACACAGTCTTACTTTGTTGCTCCTTGGTAGAGTGCCGTAGTGTCATAGCTCACAGCAACCTCAGACTCCTGGGCTTAAGTGATTTTCTTGCCTCAGTCTCCCTAGTAGCTGGAATTACAGGCACCTGCCACAACGCTCAGCTATTTTTTAGAGACTGGGTCTTGCTCTTCCTCAGACTGGTCTCCACTTCCTGATCTCAGGTGATCCACCTGCCTTCGCCTCCCAGAGTGCTAGGATTACAAGTGTGAGCCACCGTGCAGCCTGAAAGAGAGGATTCTTTTACAAAACATTAGTTGAATGCTCTCCAATATCTGCTAAGAGAAATTAGTCCTAGGACATTTATTTATGTTTGGCAATATATACACGCTGGATCTGACCTCTTTAACTTTTTAAATAGCATATCATGTCTCTGATAAAGTCTGAAGTCTTTACTGAATCTTATCCAGATTTAATCTTTTCCTCAAGACATTAAAATGAGACTCTTTTATTTAACTCTTTTTTTTTTTTTTTTAGATAAATGGAGATTTAATCTACTCTCTAAAGCCAAGTTAAATTTCTATCAGTTCTGCTCTTGAGGTTGTCTTCTTATCTCTAGTTTACAGTTGTAAAAACTGAGGCACAGGAAGGCTGTATACCTGTCCATGGTTACCTCATGTTTAAATGGTGGAATTTAAAACCTTGTGAGCACTGATATCTTGTCTTTATATCATTTTGAAATCTCTACTCTCTGTCATTCTACATTTTTTTGACTTATAGTGGTAAGAGACTTAATATTTTTTAAACAAAAATTTCAGGGAAACTCAAAAAGAAGCATAATTGTTTCTGGTAGTTTGTGTGTCCCACACAGTTCTCAAAAGTATTTCTTTTCATACCATAAATTAGGGAATGTGATTAATTTGTGGTGGTTTTGAATAGAAAATTAACAGCAAAGCAAACAGCTGTAATTTATACACTCTGAAACAATTGACAATCTGAAGGTAATGGTCTCTTTCTGTGTACTGCCAAACCAAATTATCAGTCTTCAAACAATTTCAGTGATTTCTCATTCAGCATTTTAGAAATCTAATCAATTCTTTAATTGGCATTTTTGACTGCATTCAATTTAATATTTAATTGTGAAAAGCAGACAGCTAGTAAGATTCTAATACTATTTGTTTCAGGAGTGAAAACTGGATAGTTTGTAAGATTCTAATACTATATGTTCCAGAAAACTGGCAACTTTTTACATAAGTAAAATGCAGTAATTTGTCTGCATTTTGAGGCAATCATAGCCATATTCTGTTTTGCATAAGGCTAGTGTAGACTTAGCCTTGAAATATGTCTTCATTTAGTTCCATCATATTAAACTACTAAAGTCCAGAAAAGGTAATGGCATTTAAAGTTGTTTGGCAACATGTGAATTTATTATTCTTACAAACATGAAGCCTAAAATGTGTATCATATTTAGAGTTCAATAAAATTTGCCGTGATATAAAGTAGTACTTACTTATCACAAATGACCATTTGTAAGATGATACCATGTTGATAGTATATAAATAAAAAATAAATATAATTTCCACATGAGGTTCTATTAGACTGCCACAAATAGAATTGCTGAAAGTGATGCTAGGTGCTCACTTTGTGTTGAAAAAAAAAAAATGTATATATATATATATATATATATATATCAGCTAGCTGGAACCAAGGACTCCCTTACCAAATTCATCTTACCACATGAGTGGGGTTTCAACTCCTCAATGAAGGATTTCTTGAAATCCAAAATCTCTTGTTGCTGAAATGCTAGTATTCCCACAACCTCTCTGTAAATAGATAGCTCCCAAATCTATCAATTCATTTATTCCCTCAAGACAATGCTGTTTTCCTGTATTCAACACATAAAGATGGAGGCTCACAGTAGGGAGGGTTCAATGATTCAATTAATCCAATGATTCAGTATATCTCTCTATGGAATCGCAAGATGATTAGGAAAAACTCCTAAAACTTGGCTATTGACCTTGGATGTACACATTTTTAGGTATGAATAATGTTCTACTTTATTACAGCTTCCTATTTCTTTCTTTTCTTTTCTTTTTTTTTTTTTTTTTTGCGTTTTTTTGCCCAGGGCTGGATTTGAACCGACCACCCTCAGCATATGGGGCCAGCACCCTACTCCTTGAGCCACAAGCACCTCCCTATTACAGCTTCTCATTCATTCATCCATTGATGAATGCTTAGCTTGTTTTCATATCTTTGAGATTATGAATAACTCTGCAGTACATATCAGAGTACATATACATGTATCTTTACAAGGTGGTGATTTTACTTCCTTTGGGTATATGCCTAAAAGAGGGATTGTTGGCTCATATGGTAGTTCCATTATTAATTTCTGAAGAAACTTCCATACTGTTTTTCATAATGGCTATACTAATCTACATTCCCACCAACAATGAACAAGAGAGTTTCCTATTCTTCAAACCCTCACTACCCTAACGGATATGATGTGGTATCTCATAGTGGTTTGATTTGTATTTTCCCGATGATTCATGATGTTGAGCACCTTTCCATGTAACTGTTGGATATTTTTATGTTTTCTTTAGAGAAACATCTATTCAGGTATTTTCCTCAATTTTAAATAAGGTTAGTTGATTTTCCATTATTGAGCTGTATGGATTCTTTATAATAAATTTTGGATATTAACTCCTTATCAAATACACATATATTTTTTGAAAATCATTTTCCTTTTTTTGACATGTCTTTTTTTAATCCTTACACTTTCTTTTTTAATTTTAATTTTATTTATTTTTTTATTAAATCATAGCTGTGTACATTGATATAATCATGGGGCATCATTCACTAGCTTCACAGACCGTTTACCAAGTTTCACATATACCCTTGTAAGATGCACCGCTGGTGTAATCCCACCAATCCCCTTCCCTCTACCATCATTTTCCAATTAATAGGTTTCCCTTTCATTTTGTTGATTGTTCCCTTTGGTTCCTTTGCTGTGTAGAAGCTTTTTAGCTTGATGTAGTCCCACTTCATTTTTGCTTTTGTGCCACAAGCTTTTGTCTGATATCCCAAAAATCATTGCCAAAGCCAACATTCATGAACATTTCTCTATGTTCTTTTCTAGGAGTTTTATAGTTTCTGGTCTTATTTTGGGTCCTATTTTTCAATTTGAGTAGTTTTTGCAGATGGTATAAGATAAGAGTCCAATTTCATTCCATAACATGTGAAAATCCAGTTTTCTTACAACATTTATTGAAGAGACTTTCCTCTCCCATTGTGTCCTCTTGGTGCCCTTGTCAAAAATTAGTTGACTGTGCATGTTTGGATCTATTTCTGGGATCTTTCTTCTGTTTCACTGGTCTATTTTCTGTTTTTATGTCAGTACCATACTGTTCTTATTCCTATAGTTTGTAATATTAAGTAATTTTTTTTTTTTTTTGGCTGGGACTGGGTTTCAACCCACCACCTCTGGCATATGAGGCCAGTGCCCTACTCCTTTGAGCCGCCCTATAAAGCAATTTTTAATCAGAGAGTTTGATGACTCCAACTTTGTTTTCCTTTCTCAGAATTTTTTTGGTATTTGGAGTCTTTTATGGTTCCATACAAATTTTAGGATTTCTTCTTTTTTTTTCTTTTTTTTTTTCAAGGAAACTTTTTTTTTCTGCAGTGTTTTTTTGGCAGGGGCTGGGATTGAACCCACCACCTCTGGCTTATGGGGCCGGCACCCTACCCCTTTGAGCCACATGCACTGCCCCATCTTCTTATTTTTTTTAAGAATCACCTTGGAGTTTTGATAGAGATTTTATGCTAATATTGTCTCGGGTTGGATGAACATATTAACAATACTATTTTTTCTGATCCATGAGCACAAGATATTTTTCCATTTACTTGTATCTTCAATTATTTCATCAATGGTTTGTAATTTTCAATTTAGAGATTTTTCACTTCCTTGGTTAAATTTATTTCTCAACATTTTATTTTTTGACACTATCATAAATGAGATTATTTTCTTGATCTTCTTCAGTTAGGTTATCATTTACATACAAAAATGCTACAGATTTTTGTGTTGATTTTGTATTCTGCAACTTTCCTGAATTAACTTAGGGAATGTGATTAATTTGTGGTGGTTTTGAATAGAAAGTTAACAGCAAAGCAAACAGCTATAATTTATACACTCTGAAACAATTGACAATTAGTACTAGTATTAGTACTAATTCATGTTAAAAATATGAATAAATCAATGAGAAAAAAATGATAGTTCCTAATTGCTTAGCACAGAGGTAAATGAGGCAGTTGGTCTTAAGTGAAGAGTGAAGACCAGTATTTAACAATATGCACTTTGTCAAGTTATTCAGGGAAAGAAAACATAAAATAAAATGTTATGACAATTTTAGATTCAGAAAAATTTACGTTTCCTTTTAGAGAGTAAAAGCGTCCAAATGTTTAAGTTTTTAAGCCTTGTCAAATATTTTTCAATGTTTCATGTAAAAGATCTAAGCCCATTACATTAAGTCTTTAAGTGTGACTTTACATTTTACAGAATTAAAGTCACATATTTAAAGTACATTATTCCAAATGCTATATGGATATAATGTATGTATATGATCAAGTACATGCGTACAATATGCTTTTTGATATGGGTGATGGTACACTGTGATTTGCTTGGGCACCAGGTTTATAGCTATAAACCTATATAGGCATAGGTTTATATCTATTTTCCTGGCCTCCATCTAATTTTGCACTTGTCACATATTTTTCTTCTCTTGATCAGAATTTTTAAATACAGTTACATTAAAATAAATCAGGATGGGTGTGGTAAAACTCAAAACATTTTATTTTTAGCTCCTGTTATAGTCTCATGTCAATCTCAAAATTTTAGTTATTAATGAAAACACCACCCAAGGGTGCAAAGGGTGTATCTTTGCATTTATATATGTTTTTAATTTTTTTTATTAAATCATACCTGTGTACAATAATGCAATCATGAGGTACAATGTTCTGGTTCCGTGTACAGTCTGAAATATTTTCACCGAACTGGTTAACATAGCCTTCACGGCATTTTCTTAATTATTGTGTTCAAACCCTTATACTCTACACTTAGTAAACTTCACCTGCACCCTTCCAAGATGCACCGTAGGTGTGGACCTACCAATCACCTATCCTTCCTCCCCCTCCCTTACCCTCCCTTGCCCTTTTCTCCTATTCTTGTACTGAGATTGGGTTATAGCCTTCTATTATACAGCTGTAAAAAAAGATGGAGAGTATACCTCTTTCATGTTTACATGGATGGAGCTGAAAAATATTCTTCTTAGCAAGGTATCCCAAGAATGGAAGAAAAAGTACCCAATGTACTCAGCCCTAATATATATGTTTTTGAAAATTATCAATTTTGACTTAAGTCAAATAGCTGAATCCTAGTTTTTTTGTACACCATGAAGGATGATGTGATAGATGTGAATTTCTTGGCTGCATTTGTGCAAGAGGAGCTTTATAAGTAGTTAAAATATTTCAATGGTTTTGAAAAAATTAGTGTCATCAAATGTTTCTATTTGCTATTTATTCGTTGATTGCAAATAAAAATTTGGAAGTTTATTTTGTTAAAATGAAACATTTAATATGCTGTTAGAACTGCAGTTAAAATTCAAAATAAAGGATGCAAGTATTTTAACAAATTCTTGTAGAGAAAAGCTTTATAATAAAAAGAATGTTTGCACTAAATAAAGAAATCTCTGGAGCAGAATACACTTGAAATTGGTTTTTGAGTACACATAAATCATAATTATACCCAAACAAGATAGTCTGCCAATGGAAACAGAAGCTTGATATTATCAAAATGTATAATTTTTACCTATACACATTTAGGGCAAATAAACTAAAAATTTTATGGCAAAACTGATGGTGAATGCACCCACAATTAAAATCTCAGCATAGCAGTATATATGGAATTCTCTCTTTAAGTAATACTGTGTTACAGAAATAGTTGAACTGTAAATAATCATTTTGTAAGTCAACCTGAGTACATGAAAATATTATCAATCTCTTAATGAATATTATTAGTAAATTATTATCTTATGTTAAAAATTAATGATATAATTAACCAAAGGAATTAATTTGGAAAATCTGAACTTCAAAGATTTTAGCAAATGAAATAAAATAAATGATAACAAAGGTTGCAATCAGGAAAACATTAAAATTTATTCCTGACAAAGCAAAGAAAAAAATTAAATGATTACTATTCAAATAATTTAGAATATTTAACTTGCAAATTTTTTAATTGTGCTTTGGAATGTCTCAAAATATGGAGAGGATCTTTTGATAGTGCTCCAATTTTTATTTTTTATTTTTTTAATTAAATCATAGCTGTGTGTATTAATGCAATTATGGGGTACAATGTGCTCATTTTATATACCATTTGAGATACTTTCATCAAACTGGTTAACATAGCCTTCAATGCATTTTCTTAGTTATTGTTAAGACATTTATATTTGACACTTAGTAGATTGAACATGTACCCGAGTGCTCCAATTTTTAATTGGATGAATTAGTAGCCTGTGCCTTCTCACTTTACCTTCAATGTCTAGCTTCAAAATTTATAAAATTGACATTTATTGAAATATTAAAAAGTTCTTGTATAGAAACAATTTACTTCATGATTTTTGTCTTGTGAAAACATTTATTGAAGGAATATACTCTCACTGAAAATGAAAAGACAGTAACTGAAAATATGAAATGTTTAGTTGCATCATTTTTTAGCCTGTTGGGGACTTCAGCATTTAGAGGGTTTTAATAATTAACACGTAGAGAATTTGTGCTGGAGTTTGTTACCAATATTATATATATTGACTATAAAATGCTATTTGGAGGACAATCATAGACAATTTTACAAAAATGTATTTTAAACAATAACACTGTATTTAATTTTTCTCCAGAAGAATATCATTGGAATAGTTTTAGAAAAAATACTGCTACAAAACTGATTACATACATATCTTCCAATGCTAGGTTGTTTTTATTATTTCTAAAGGTTTAGAAAATTAATAAAAATAATCTAGTGTATATGGATTATAAAGATTAAAATTTTTGCTTTAATGTGGATAGATATATATATTTTTAATTTTTTTAGAAATATATTAATTTCAAAGGTGTACCATTATTCTAAACCAATGATTAGTCAATAAAATTATATTTTAAAATTATTTTAGCAATCTCATTCACTTTACATATTTTCCAAATTTAGAACAATAAATGATCTAGACAGCTCATATTGAATTGATTATTCTTGTAATTCTTTGCAATTTTCTTCAGCCAAGATTTGATCATTTTATTTCAAATTATGCTATTGATTCTCACATTTTATTCCATTCCTCTGATTTCAATTTTCTTTTTATCCAGGTACATTCTGTGTAATTCTTTTACCAAGTATATGCGTTTATGTCATACACACTTTTGAATGATAGTTGAACTAAGCAAAGAATTCTTAGGTGGCATTCATTTACTCTTAGCACTTATAATATAAGGTTACATTGCCTTGGAACCTTTACTGATCCTGTCCACAACGGTAGATCTAATTCTTGTTCCTCATCTTTCAATCTGGCTGCTTTGAATACCTTTCTTTGCCTTTTGTGGGGTCAATTTAACTGTTAACTACACATGAATTCTCTTTATTATTTTCCTTGGGAATCCATGGCCTATTTTAATATGTAATTCATGTCCATACTAAAGTCTGGATGATCTCGGCCACTACTTTTACAAATACTGCCTCACCGACATCCCTTTTATGCTGTCTTGTTAGAACTCCTATTAATGAATGCAGCCAACTCGACCCCCTGCCCAGTGCACACCCAGACCTCTTTTGCCTTATACACTTCCACTGAAAAACCCAGCGCTGCCAAATGCTTACTTCTGAAGACTTTCCCGAAGCCAGAGTGGCCAATAGATGCTTTTAAAAATAAAAAGCTAAGAAGAACTGTATTGTTATACCTTCTGGGAAGTTCTTTTTCATGATGAAAGGGGTGACCCAGTTGGTATTTTTCCTTCTTGCTTCCTCTTGTCACAAACTGAAATATAATGAGGAAGGTTTAGCAGCCTTCATTGGACTTCAGTAAAAGGCCAAGCTAGTATCCCAGATGCACCTGTGACATCCCTGAGGCATAGATCTAGTGCTTATTTGCTGCCTCCCTTCAAATTTATGATTACATGAACACATAGCCTGAGCTTCTTCAAACAGAGACCATGGAAAGGATCTAGGTGCCAACACTCGAGAGAAATGCAGGGTTCAGGTCAGGGAAGCATGAAACAAAGGAAGGAAAACTGCCCTGGAAAGTGACACAGTGCATCGCCACCTGTGTTCTGCTCTCCAAAGACACAGAGAGACACCAGATGCTCAGTACATTTTTTCACTTGGCACAAAAAATCTTTTAAAAATGTGGGATAGAGAAACTTTGCATCAGTGTAGTTCAGAGAAGAGAAAATAAGGGAAAGTCCTGTGGTCACCTGCCATCTGCCGCTCAGGAGCTGGTGTGATGTCATGCACGTATGGAGCTCTCTGTCAGTGTCTCTTTCACACCGACATGACAGTGTCCAGCCCCCAGCTGGCCATTCATTAAGTTGTATCCCATTGCCTGTGGTGTAATATTTCATCTGGGCCTAAACAGAGGAAGCCATCCTGAGAGTAGCGTGTGGACCAAGAGAAAGAGAAAAGGAGATAGTTTGGAGAACGTTGATTCCTACACGGAACTTCCTCATTAAAAATTCCAAATTCTCTTCTGAGATTTCTCAGAGCTTTGATGTTTTAAACTTTCTCCATATAACTTATCTCTAGCTGATATCATGTATTACACTTTTATTAATCATTGACTTAGTGTCTTTTATAATTTGTAAGCTCTGCGAAGGCAATGCATTTTGTCATAATACATTAATAAATTTTAGCCACGGTGCCTTGCTCTACCCCCTTGGATACTGATAACTGTTTGAACCAGATGTCAATATCTGGTTGGTAATTTGGGTCATCTTAGATTTACCTCTATTGGGAATCATGTCAAGTGACCAGGATAACTTAACTTAGTACTCTAGTGGTTAAGATGATTAACTTTAGAGTCCAATTGCCAGAAATTAAGTTCTACCTCTACCGCTTACAGTTGTAAGTGATGGTGTGATGCTGTGAAAATTACCAAACCACTTTAAAATTGTTTCCTACTCTTCCAAATGGTACTACGAGTAATACCTGTTTTTACAGTTGTAAAAAAATATAGGCAATATTGTAGATAAAGCATTTTCATTGCCTAGTAAATACTTGATAGTTGTCTTAGTCAGTTTGAGTTACTATAACAAATTACCACAGAATGGGTGGATTAAACAACAGGAATTTATTCCCTTTAGTTCTGGAAGCTGAACTACAGGTGCCTCAGATCTGGTGTCTGCTTAGGACTGCCTTTCTGATTTAGATAGCACCATCCTCTTAGGTCTTTAGAGAGAGAAGAGAGAGAGGGTATCAGCGGGGGGTGGGGGGGTGGAGAGAGAGAGAGAGCAAGAAAGACTCTCCTGTTTCTTCTTGTGAGAACATTAATCTCATTGGTGAGGGCTCCACGTTTGTGACTCATTAACTCCATAGGCCAATCACCTAATACCAACATACTGGGGATTAGGATTTCAATATATGAATTTTATGGAGACATAAACATTCAGTTCATAACAGTGATATTTTTATCCTCAGGGTCTAACAAGGAAAACAAAAAACACTCTTTTAATGTATGTCACTTTTTATGTAGGAGATGGAAAAACTAAAAAAATGAGTAGGAAACTGGTGAGGCAAGCCAATGAGCTAGCAGGATGCTGGTGCCATTTCTTGACATTATAGACAACAAGGTGAGGCAATATGATGAGCGCTCAGGGGCAGAGTCGCACAGATGGGAGCTGGTGGCTTGAAGGAGAGTCAGACACTGCCAGATGACGATGACAGGGGGATGATATGGACAACAAATACAATGCTTTTGCCTTTCTTTTCACCCTTTTATCCTCTTATTTAAGAAACCCACTGGAAGCCAAGTGATAAGGGGACCTTGAAAACCTAGCTTATGAGATCCGTTTACTGATTTTGTGGAGCATTAAAGAAGAAGGGCAAGAAATGGATCTGGAGGCAATGCAGCCCAGGCTCTGACCCTTATTAGTTATTATTTTTAGAATTATCATTGCCACGATTTCAACCTTTCTCTGCTCTATTGTTCAATGCAATTTAAAGGGTTTTGCTTAATTATTTGGGATCATCTACAAATTACTATATACACTATTTCATTTTAGAACAGAAACCTTATTTACTAATTTTAGTATAACCCATGACACAAGTACCTTTCTTGAAGAAAATACTCAAGTATTCAAGGAATAGAAGAGACTGATTCTATAAACCCATATTAGTACTTTATAATTAAACCTTGACCAATTCAGCCACTTTGCAGTTCAGATACATACTTCTAATTTCAATTATGCTTCACTGTTATAGAATAAATCACTATTTTTATGCAAGGCAAAAGGAAGCTCCTTTTGCGTTACTGACTCTTTTTTTTTGTAGAGACAGAGTCTCACTGTACCGCCCTCGGTAGAGTGCCGTGGCGTCACACGGCTCACAGCAACCTGTAACTCTCGGGCTTACGCGATTCTCTTGCCTCAGCCTCCCGAGCAGCTGGGACTACAGGCGCCCGCCACAACGCCTGGCTATTTTTTGTTGTTGTTGCAGTTTGGCCGGGGCTGGGTTTGAACTCGCCACCCTCGGCATATGGGGCCGGCGCCCTACTCACTGAGCCACAGGCACCGCCTCGCATTACTGACTCGTTATATCAGAAGAATTATACGATGAAGTATTATTGACATGATAAAGACTTTCCGTTTTTGATATGCCCTTTGGTAGTAATTATCAATAAGTGATTCATTGTATCTAGACACCCCTGTGGGTGTGCTTTTCAAAGTTAACTAATTTTACCATTGGTGAGTCATATCTTTAAAGTCTAGTTTGAAATATTATCTGTGAATGTAGATTCTGTCCACTTAACAAATAGCAAATGTTTAGAGTACTTCCGCCTCAAACACTGTTTAATTCATGAAATTTTATGTTGCTTTTAAAAAACATACTTTTTAAGTTTGGAATCTTTTCTTAAAAATTTTCTTAAAACAATGTATTTTTGAATGCAACACCATTGGCATATAGGACATTCCTCCAAAAATCTTCTATTTTTCCAGGTTTTAAATAAAAGTCAAACCTAGGAAAAAAAGCATTTTCTTTATTATCTGAATCTATTCTATTTCTTAAATGACTCTGCTTTTTGCAATGAATAACAGTGATATGCTTAAAATTTTTTGCAGATTTAAATCTATGTAATAAATATATAGATAGATAAAATCTATACAAAGCCAAATTTAAGGCCACAGTAAGGTCAACAACATATTACACATTCTCTCTGGCGTTGTAGACCCTTTTATTTTACTTATTGCACAAATACATGGTTTAAAAATGTAAAGCTCTTCTGTTACATACCTGATAATATATTAACAGGATAAAGAAGTAGAAATTAATAGCAGCCCCAATTTCTCCCATAAATTGAAATTTATAGGACTGATATTTTGATAGAATAGCTACAATTCAGCCAGTGCGGTGGCTCATGCCTGTAATCCTAGCACTCTGGGAGGCTGAGGTGGGTGGGTCACTTGAGCTCAGGAGTTTGAGACAAGCCTGAGACAGAGTGAGACCCCATCTCTACTAAAAATAGAAAAACCAGCCAGGGTTGTGGCAGGTGCCTGCAGTCCCAGCTACTCAGGAGGCTGAGGCAAGAGGATCACTTGAGCCCAAGAGTTTGAGGTTGTTGTGAGCCATGATGCCGTGACCCTTTACTCAGGGTGACTAAGTGAGAATCTTTCTCCAAAAAAAAGTTCAATAAAAAAAGAATAGCTAAAAGTCATATTTATACATTTATTATAAACAAATCTCTCTCTAAGTTGCTTTATACATTCTCATGTAATATCTATGCCTTTCTGCTGGGATATTTATAGTACCAGATACGTTTTTAATATTTCCTGCAAATTATTGATAATTAATGATATACAGTCCAATATCTTCCATCATCATTTACCTCTTCAATTACTATGCATATATTCATAGGGTAAAGAATGAAGAATCTGAAAATAGCTTAGGTCCAACGTTATTCCTGAGTGAGAATGACTCTCGTAAAGCCATGGTCAAAGGACTTAAAGCCACATTTAAAGCAAGGTCATAGATAAGAAACAGACCTAGGATTTATTTTTTTTAAAAAATCAGTGAAAACAGAACCATGAGAGGAAATCTAGAGAGGAAGGAATGTGTGTAATTAGCAATCAATGAGTTGTGCGGGAGTAAGAATACGAATATTATTAGAAGAGGATGTAAGGGTCTGTGCTGCAGATTGCTTCGTGACTTCGGGAAGATTCTTAGCCTTAGCTAAAACCAGGTAAAATTCTCCCTGAATATTGGTGAACATAATTCTGCAGAATGACATGTTCAATATCCAGCTGACATAATGAAGATTATGTTACATCACATGCATCTGTAATCCGATCTATGCGGATTCCGCCAGTGAGAAGCACTGGATCCAGTTATCTTGTTGCTAGTTGAGCAGAATCAATCTAAATGCTACTTAGGGAACCAGTTGTTTTATTTTTACTCTGTGTGGCTTGTTCATATCCTTTAAAGTGCTGTCCAGTATGTATAGAATGTAAGCCGGAAGTGTGAACCAGAGATTTCATTCTAACGTTTCTAGTAGTAACATGGGAACAAATAAAACAAACAAGTGGAACTAATTGTAATACTACATCATATTTTACCCAATGTGTAATATGTATAATTTAAGTACTCAATGCAAAAGTACTATGTTAAAATTCTGCGTACTTTTGTGTTTTTTCAGTAACCCAAAGTGGGGCAATCCGAGTCCAGAATTAATGGAAGCGCTAATAGGCCTTCTCTGGTATTAGACATTCAGAAGGGAGGGTCAGGAATTGTTTGCCATTTTCTCACATGTTATAAGTTACTATCTGAGGAAATTCAAAGAAACGCAATATAGGACAAGTCCTAGAGCATCTTTGCCCAATGTTCTTGGGCAAATGACATTCTGAATTGATGTGAGCCATCTCAATGTCCTCTCATCTCTCACTTACTTAAACTAGTTCTGGCTGTGCTCCTGTCATTTGCTATGTGAGTTGACTAAGGCTGCCTACCAACATACCGATGTAGGGCAGGTAGTGTGCCAGCCAGTGCAGCTGGACCTGAGGGGAGGATCTGCAGGTCTCCACCTTGGGGTGTTGGTGCAGAGGAAACAGAAGGTGGGAGGGGTGAGGGGAACTGCAGGAGGCAGGACACCTGCTAGGGGGGACACCTCCAGGTTGCCAGCTCAGGGAGTACAGTGGTGCCTCCGCTAGAGCTTCTGTCGGCCTCCCCTTGAACGTGTGGCTGAATAGGGAAGCCCCCATTTCCCAGTCTTGATCAATTTTTTGTAAGTTTGCTAGGCCTGGGCGCATTCATGAATGGACTATATCCATTCATTAATCCGTTCATTCACCTTGTCCCTAGAAGAAGGGACTGTATTCATTCATTGATATACTCATTCATCTTGTCCCAGAGCAAGGGACCTAATCCATTCATTTGTTACCAAGTCCTGGCCAAATGTAACTACAAAGGACCCTTGTGACTATATATACCTCTAAACAAAGAACTCAGGCAGAGAGATTTTCTGACTTGAGTTTTTCCCTCTTCCAGAAGCTCTGGTGCTTTCTCTGTATTCTTTTCTGTAAAATAAATACAGTCTTACCACTGCTCTGTGGTCTGTGGATTCATTCTTCCAATCCTCGAGACCAAGGACCTACTGAAGAAGAAATTCTGGTAACAATACCACAGACTAGATGATATAAACAACAGAAATTCATCTTCTCCTGGTTCTGGAGGCTAGAAGCCCAAGGCCAACGTGTCAGCAAGTTTGTTTTATTTTGGGTCCCGATCCCTTTGTCCTGCAGATGACCACGTGTTCACTGTGTCTTCACAGGGTTTTTCCTCTGGACATATGTCTGTATCCTCCTCTCTGCTCTTCTTATAGACAACAGTCACACTGGATTAGAACCCACCCGGATGACCTCATCTTACCTTAATGACCTCTTTGAAGATTCAGTCTTCAAATACAGTCATATTCTGAGCTACTGAGCGTAAGATATTCAACATACAAGTTTGAAGGGACACCATTCAGCCCAGTAACATTTGCACAAATGTGCACAAATAAAGAGTCTCAATGAATTTACTTCATATCAATGACTGAGTCTGGATGATTTTAATTTTAAAACTCAATTTTGAAATTGCATGAGAAAACAGGCTATAAAATGTCTATATTCAAATAAGAAGGATGGTATAAATGATTGAGTTTTAGGGTACTATTTTTTAAACAGGTGTTGACAAACAGATATGACTCCAGAGAAAGCACCACGATTGTTCAAGGTGTAAACCCATGGCCTTTGTGAGATTGTTAAATTTTTGAACTGGGCAAGAACAGTAAGCAGAAAAAGTGGACACTGGCCTATTTTGAGGCCTTCCATCTACAGAAAGTATTAGATTAATGGAAAGAATAAGTGCCAAGGAGTGGAAGAGATAGAAAGGTAGATTTTAGTTCAACAAGAAAAAATTCTTTTTACTCCTCAGATGGGAGCTGCCTTAGAATCAGCAGTTCATTAAAGAAAGTGTTCAAAAAAACCAGTCATCATAAATCAAAGATGTTACTGATGACCTTTTGTATGTGTAAATTCATTTCATAAATAGTTACTGAAACTATGACGTTTTTGCAGTGTTTTACATAATAAGAATTCAGAATAAACAAAACACACTATGTCCTAGTACAGTTTTTAAGATAGTATAATTTCTTAAAAATTGGACCAGATAAAGTTAAATGTCTCTTTCTACTCTTTCTTTGTATGAATCAATCTCTTAGTACCTTTATTGAGGAATAATATACATGCACTAAACTACATTTACTTAAATTGTACAATTCAATGAACTAGACAGTTATATCTACCCACTGAAACACTACATTGATTGCAGGATGTTTCCAGAACTTGCCGAAGATTTCTTAGGCATCTTGACTATTTATCCTCCCTTGACTTCTGGCCCCTGGGTGGAAATTATTTGCTTTTAATCATTATAAATTTGTTTGCACTTTTTATAAATGGAATCATACACAAAATACCCATTTTTGTCTTATTTCTTACACTTAGTATAAAGATTTTTTGGCTGGGGCCATGCTTGAACCCACCACCCCCAGAATATGGGGCCGGCATCCTATTCCTTGAGCCATAGGTGCTGCCCAGCGTAAAGATTTTGAAACTCAACTCGTAGTCACTATAAGAAATTTATTCCTTTTTACATAGCTGAATAGTATCCTACTACTATATAAATTTACCACATTGTGATTGCCCCATGAAATATTAACAGACATTAAGATTGTTTCTGTTGGTAAAAAGCAATGAAGAGTAGCCGATGATTAGTAAATAAAAATTATAAGCCATGGGATGTTTCACTACATGCTGATACCAGTCTAAGTGATGCCCTTTGAAACCACCCTGGATTTAATAAAATAAATAAATAAATAAAAATAAAAATAAAACAATAAATAAAAAAAAGAAACCACCCTGGAGAATTATTTTGCACCATTAGATGGTATTGGGTAAATATATATTTATTTACTAGACTTTTGATTTTTAAATATTATTTTTTGATTATCTGTCCCATTCTTTAAAAACAATCACACAATGAATAAACCCAACTGAATATTACATTACACTTTATGTTAGTAATATTTAGAAAGATGTTTGCTGATGGTTTTGAGTTTGTGTGTGTGTTAAGGGTATGGTTCCAAAATTAGATAATACCAGATGATTTTCATTTGTTTCACTTCCAGTTCTGACTGTAATATTTTCTGAGTTTCTAAAAATGTTGGCTCTTTCAGGTTACTATACTGTTCTATACTATAAACAAATGACTTGCAATTAAGTAGGGCAGAAAATTCACTCAATATCTATACTCATGTGACGAGGGTGCTCCTCTGGTTCACAATTCAGTAGTAAAAAGCACTACTATATACTTCTGTGTTTTTAACCTTTGGAGTTTCTGGAGCTGACCATATAGGAAAACAACAGTGAAGTGAGTGAAGTCTGTTTTCATTCAATATTTATTCTATTTATTGAGTTATATTTTCCCCTTCCCTTATGAAAACCTTTACTGGAGAAAAACTTTGAGGAGCTTATCAACCATAATCACTTTAATTATTATTATGCCAAAGAGAATTTGCTTTTAACAGAAGTTAATGAAATAAAACAATAATAATGATGAAATTTTAGTTCTTTTAAATTGGTTGAAGAAAGGCTGTTTGGGAAAAAGGAGTGCAAAAAAAAAAAAAAGGAAAAGAAATGATGCCTTTAGAAATATGACATTCTGGAAATTTCCCCATTCTGACTAAGACAACTCAAAAGGAATTCTAAGCTGAACCACTTTCCTTTAATCTGTTCTTGCCTTAAAAACTGAAAAGAAAAACTGAATATATGCAAAATGAAATGGAGTGCACAGCTATCACCTATTTTTGTTTATCAGTGAATAGCCATTATTTGGTTATAGTGTCTAGGTTAGTATTAAATATTAATATCTGATACAAGGTGGTTAGCTATTGGTAGATTCAAGGCAACAGAAACTTAACTGTTCATTGAACAATGTAGGATTACAAAGCTCAAAACATACAATAGAGTTCAAATAATAATGTACTGGTTTAATGATACTGACTTATATATTTTTTATAACCAAGAAGAGTTTGATAAATGTTAATGGATTACTTTTATATTATTTTTAAAAAATCGTTTGGACATATTAATATCGAGACTTCCAACATTGAAGGGGGGTGAAAAGCAATACTAAAAACTAATCCTTTATATTCTGCTTACCAGGCAATGGAGGAACTATTAATTTTTTAACGTATCAGTTTCAAAATACAAGAATTTGGAAATGTATAAAGTTCCTTGATATTTGTCATCTAGGAAAATAAGTAACTTGTTTGGGTGCTGGAAAAAAGGGAAAAGAAGAAATAAGAATTTAATTGAAGAATGTACCATTCTGATATTTCATTGTTATTTCCTTGTTAACTTTAAACTCCTAGGCTGAAATGATCCTTCCTGCCCCAGTCTCCCAAGGAGCATGGAGTACAGGTGTGAACCATCACACCCACCCAGCCAATTAGAAATAAATATAGAGGTGGGGTCTTGCCATGATGCCCAGCCTGGTCTAGAACTCCTGGCCTCAAGCAATCCTCCTTCCTTAGCTTCCCACAGTGCTGAGATTGTAAGTGTGAACCTATTACTTCCTTTTGTAAAAATAATAATGCCAATCTGGAATTCATGTAATTTAATTCAAATTATGTGTGTATGGACCATGAGTAGAACTCAATGAGAAGGCAGTTATAGAGTATGCAGAATGCAAACTCCTTTAACAAAAGTGAAATATATTTATAATACAGTAAAACAGTATACATATAAATAACATATATATCGTTATGTTTAAAATGCTAGCCTAATAAATAAATGGTGAATAACACATTTTTTTCTATTTTTCGTATCAATATACATGATCTCATAATATTGGCCGATGGCAGAGAAGATACTTTAATGGGATTTCAAGCATACACAAATCTATGTGAGCTATGCATCATTTGTTACTATCTTGACTAATTCTTTCTGTGAAAAGGTGTTAACCTCTTTAAATGCAATAGAGAAATGCACACAAGGAAAATTATTATTTATATATGGTAAAGGTTAAATGAAATCATACTCAATCTTTTGTGATGAACCTTTAAAGAGTTAGTGGTCTTAACTGCCTAATAAAAAGTAAGTGTACAAGGGCTGAGTACTACTCAGACCTCAGTTCTAGCTGTTTTTTGCAATAGTTTGCAGTACTGTTCATGTGTGGCAAAGAAAATGATACAAATACAAAGGCACTATCAACTATGGAAGTTTTTATGGGACAACTGCCCACACCATTGACGTGAACTCATGTTCAGTTTGTGTATGGAATTCCTTTGTGGCAAGGTGGGGAGCTTGGCTGAGAAGATGTGTGCCTGTGAAAAAACCCACTTAGAGGTAGTAATTTTATAATGGTATGGAGAGAACAGCAATGGACACTAGAAGAACATTGGCTTTGGAGAAGATAGGCTCATCCTCGTTCTTTTCATTTAATTGGATGATTAGCAGATCATCTTGGTAACTAAAGAAGAGTAGTCAACCTGTCAGCAAAGGAAACAAAGGCTGATAGCAGAATTATGCTGAACCATATCCAGAAGTCCCCCAAATGGAAAGGTTTGTCAGCTCAGCTGACCTGCATACTTGCTGCTAGTACAAAGGAAACATGCAGCGTGTAAGCTGCAACTTATTCTGACTAGTTATCACTTGTGTGTATATTGGTACTATTTAGCTAATCCCAATTAATCCTGGGATTCCCCTACATCTGGGACCAATCTATACACTGATATTTAAAGTTAATAGTTTTCAGTTAATAGCCTGATATTTCTTAGCCACCATTATGTAAAATAATCAGAAAGCTGGAGCTATAATACTGATTCTTGAATTTACTAGTAGTCAAACTAAGATAAATTTTTAATACCCGTGTCCTAATTCTCTTAGCCATAATTTGTGAATAATTTGTACTACTTTTCTTCAAAATAAAATATCATAGTAGATGACAAAACGCTTTTTAAACTGAAAAGTGATATACAAATGTAAGATGTCACTATCACCATTAACTTACTGACAAAAACATTTTATTTCGGCCAACAGTGGCTAACAGAACAGTCTCCTGTTCACTTACATTGATGATAAACTCTCAGGCCTGATGACCACTTTCAGGGCTGTTACCTGTAATGGTGGAATTAGGACAAATTATACGATATTATGTGTTTTGGTCTGAGAGATAACCTTTGCGGTTGGAGTCAAAGAGGCAGAGAATGGAGGCCGTCCTGGTTTTCCATTATCCCATCGAATGTAAAATAAATACCACCACTGCCTCAACCTGTGAATATCTTCATATATTTTACATCTGAAGAAGGGATCAACTCGAAGAAAATGTGTTAGGCATTGGGAGTTTGTATCAAAGGGTGCTGCTGGAAGAAAATGTCTGGGAGAGTCAAATACCTTGCACCTGCTGATAAATGGACAGGGAGCAACAAAATCTTTGGGATGTTATAAGCCTGGGGAAGGGAACCTCTAATCTTGTGGAAAGAGATTTCCATTGGTTCCCCTTATAGGTGGGACAATAAGAAGTCTCCTATTCTCTAGTGTTGTGCCCAGATCTTGAAATCCCCCACAAAGACCACCAGGGAGCCGAGTCCGATGCAAAAGCAAAAAAGCCGTTTTATTGCAAGTTCAAACTTGGGCTCCTGGGGTCTCTGTTACAACGGATCCAAGCCAGGAGCCCCAAGCTCTGGAGCAGGGGGGTTTTATGGTCCCGCACGGTAGGTGGGCATGCACAGCTTGAAACAAAAGGGGCACTTCTGGATTGGTGGGCAGTTGTCTCATGATTTCAGGGAATTGCCTGGGCTTGCCTGGAAGGTGAAATTTACTGAGTGAAATGGCGGGGGGTGTGGGGAACGAAACTTAACTCCTAAGATGGTGCTGGTCTGGTTCTTTCACTAGCCAGCTCAATGTCTGTGGAAAGCAAAGTGAGCACCCAAAGTCTTTTGCAAAAAGCCTGATTATTGCGTGACACTGATACACTTCTCTAAGAAAAGACCATTTTACCCCCTCTTAATTCCCCAAAATAGGATTTGTGGGAAAGCTTCCTTGCCTAGCTGTCTCGACTCTACCCCCTTCCGGACTGCTATGACTCAAATCCCAGCTCCTCTCTTCACCACCTCTCCTCTTCATCATGTTACTATCTCAGTGCCTTAGTTTACTCACTTGTAAAGTACAAATAGAAATACTCATCTCACAGACTTTTAAATACTCTAAATGATGTGAAAAATTTGAGAAAAGCACTGCCTGTATATTATGTACTCAATAAAAGTTGCTGTTTTCATCAATTTATACAAATTTGATCACTAAGCATTTAAAGTATTAGAAAGCAACACTTGCTGACTGAGGTAAGAGTTGAAGCCTTTCACTTACTGATCACATATATTGACTCTGCACTGTGCCTTGCATCAGATATTTAATCCTCAAATAATCATACACATTCTTTTTTTCGAAAGATGAAAAAACTGACGTCCTGACCAAATGTCTAAGGTTTCAGCAGGTAGCAGATGAAGGAGGAGATTTCAGGATCATTTGACTCCAAAGCTCTTACAACCTTCTTATTCTGTGTTAGAATCTCTGCTCCTCCTCTAGTTTTCTGTCTCATAATGGTTTTAAAGCACATTGGTTCCCATGTACATGCCCAGGGGTACTCTTGGAGAATTATAATTGTCCAGAAAAATACGTGCATATCTTCTTTACAATCCTTCTTATATTTACACAGAAAAAATTCTTTATAAACACATATTTCTTCCAATGTTTACATTCCAATGGCAGATACTCATGTGGAGATATAAACAAGCATTCCTCTCTTCACTAATAAGGACGCATATTAGACAACTGGCAGATAAAGCAAAAGTTAATCACATCATATGTACCCACAGGGAAATGATACGACTCAAACTTGACTACGAAGACCCTGTGGCCATGGAAAGTTAGCTTTGAATCTAGTTTGCTGTTGGAGTTTTGAGGGAAGTGACTGATCAACGACTACAGGGAGTAGGAATAAAAATTACATGTTGATGAGAGCATGGAGAATTCTGGGGAAAACAATGGGGAAGAAAAACAGACATTGTTTCCTGAACTAAGAAACTACTAGAAGTTAAAACAATGAAAAAAAAAAACAATAACATCAATAACAAAAATCCTACAACACAAAATCAAGCTAACAACAACCAAGAAAGCTCAAGTTTGTGGCCAGATATGATCTGACCTTGGTTCTAGGTCTATGGAGTGGAATTCTGTGAGTGAGTTTCGCCATGGGTGAGGACAAGGGAAATGTGGCTACGTCCACAGCACCTCTGTGCTCAAGTGGTGTGAGAACCATCCTAGCAATTCCATCCCAGCAGGAAAGAGGTTCAGTAGTCTCAGAGCCAGTAAAGCAGGCTCTGCTGTAGGAATTCAGCAGCTTCCACAATCATAGACCTTATAACTAGTAGCCTTTTTGTAGGGTTACTGTGAAAGTCCTTGGCTGCTGCCTTCCAATTCTTATGGGACCCAGAGGATGACAGATTTTAAGAGAATATAGAAGATCTCTATACATCAACAAACCAAAGTAAAGGAATAAACTGAGTAGAACTGATATCCCTGGGGCCCAAATACAAAGCAGTTTAATCTGCTTGTACACTGACTGACGGTGAGGCTCTTATAGCCCGAGAGACCAGTTTTTATAAACACGCTCTGCACTGCTGTCATAACTATTCCTTACACTGCACATATATTCACTTGAGCCAGGGTCAGAGGAGTCTTCTAATACAACCTAGAAATTATCCATGAAGGACTAATAATCTGGGCCTGCATTTGAGTCTCAGGATGATGTACAGAATTACATTTCAATATGATTGGTCTCCTTTGTAATCCTCTGTATTTAATTTAATGCAACCAAAATCAATATTCTGAGAAGGGATTTGTAGGCTTTGCCCAACTATCAAGGGGCAATGGCAATAAATACCTGAAAGTAGGAAGAGAAATTGTAGCTATTACAGATGCAATTTGAACCTGAAAAATCCAGAAGTGGTAGGTAAGAGGGGAATGTCTTGAACATGCCCCAGTAACACAATTCTTCCTTTAAAATGATGGCTTTTCCCACCGTAAACATAAAAGGCTTTTCTATTATCATTCCAAATACCCTGTAGGCCATGTTTATTTTGATACCTCTTGACTATCTTATGTGAAATAAATATTCAGTTTATTTCAGATAAAACGCTTTTTTAAATTGTCACATTATTTATTCTAGTATATCTGCTTATTAGATTTGTAATAGCTCCCCAGAGATGGCAGAAAACATTCATGAAATTAATTTAAGCATCTACTATTTTTCAGACATGTCAAAATAAGTTATATCAGGGAAAATAATGCATATTTCTGACCTGATTATAATATTCAGTATCGTATATCATCTTCCATGAATACTAATTGCTACTAACTGGCATTTGATTGAAGTGGTAAAGAGGTAGATCCATTCTGTTCCACTAATTGATTCAAGTTGGGTTATAGCCAAGTATTATAACCTAAATGTCCAATAATAAGGGAATGATTAATTGAATCATAGCACATCCATATGACAGAATAATGTGAAGCCATTAAAATGGTATTTTAGAAGAATACTTAGTAAAATTGGGAAATGCTTATAATAAATTTGCTATCAGCACAAGGAGAATAAAATTCATATTCATCATACTGAACTCTAAATGATCCTGCATAACTCTTCATTTCCTATCTTAGACATCTGTCACTTGGTCATCACACTTCATCTATACTGGTCTTTATTTTACTTCTGTAACATCCTAGGACTTCTCTGCTGTGTGTGGAAGTCTACTCCTTACATCTTTATAAGAATGATGCTTTCCTGTCACTTAGAAGGTCCTTTCCTAACAATGTGTTTTCTTTCTAATATATCACTTGGGTATATTACTTTTTGCTTCTCCCTATATTGTCCTACTTATTTTTCCTTTATTTTCTACACTTCCTCCTAGAATGCATGCTTCTTGAAAGCAGGGACATTCCTTATCTTATTTATTCTTTCCTTCCCAGTGATGGCACTTAGTAAAGGTTTAATGCAAATTCTATGAACAAACAAATTAATAAACTGGTAATATTTTTTATTTCAAAGTAAAAATACTTATGATAACTTATAAAAATATAAAAGAGTAAAAAAAGAATTGAAAGTTACCAATAATGATTTTATCTGGAGATAACCATTGTAGACACAGTGATATATATTATGACACAGGCAAGTAAAGACTGTGTGTATGGCATTTGGGGTCATCTTGTAGCTCAAGTTTCTCTCTCTCTCTCTCTCTGCTATGCCTTTAGTTTTGGATATTTGAAGAATGAATCTATGGACCACTCGAGTAAGCAAAAGGACAGACTTTATTGATAGATAGAGAAGATAAAGAAGGAAGCCTCTGCTGCAGAGAATATGGGACCTGAGCAGGTGGCCCATTTGAGCCTTCAGGGTATACACCTTTTCATACCCTACAGGAAAGGGGAGTTTGGGGAGATGGAATATATGTCTGGAATATGTCACAAGCATTTGGTGCCAGAGGTCTGTGGGCAGAAGTGAATTTCAAAAATGTCCCTGCGCAGGAATAAGGTCTGGCCTGAGGCAGCTACGGTTATGAACCTGTTTGTGCCTCGAGATGGGGGTCCGCGATGAGGCTGAAGTCTGAGCCTTCTTAGGCCCAGAAAATGGGAGGTCCACGTCCGGCTCTGAGCAGAGGACCCTGCATCAATCAAACTGCACCCCTCTTTTGCTCTATTCTTTTTCTTACATTCTTTTCTCTTCTCCCACTGACAAAACAAAATACATTTTCCTCATAGACTCATATAGTAATTGGTGATAATTTTCTGAGTATCACTCCAAATAATTTGTAAGTGTATTTCTTTGCCAAAAATAAAAAATCCCAACCAAATGCTCTCTCAAAGAGGAATTTTGGTATTCCTTTTTTGTTTGTTTTTTTTCGTACTTCCAAAACGTGAAATAAAGCACAACGTGGGGACAGTGCTGAGTACTTAGGGACAGACGGGAGATACAATTTTTCCTTCTTTCTGAGTCAGAGAACGAACACATGTCTTCAGGAGGAAGTGACTTCATAGCTAAGACCTGAATATGTTTAAATCAGCCACACCAGATTTATAAGGTTGGCGATCCATCAGGCGGGCAAGGAAAAATTCCAAACAGAGAAAACTACCATAAGTGCAGAGTCCCTGAGTTGAGAAAACATTGAACTTTTAAGAGAAATTAAAGTTGTTCCATGTTTCTGAGGCATGACATGTGAGAGGAATTTCGAGGCTGGAGATTCTGTAGGCAGAATCCAGATAATGAGAGCATAGGAATTAATCTTGAGGTCATAGAAGCCCTTAAATGTTTCCAGCACAGAAACTTAATGAGTATTATATCTTAAAAAAAAAAAAAATCATAACTACTCATGGAGAAAGATGGAAAGAAAACGAGTTTGTATCTTGTGTGGCTATGCAAATATACAATAAATATTTTTTCCTTACTGTGGAAGATAAGGAAGCTTATACGGGTTGTGGGTTTACTTCAGTTACTCAGGCATCTGACTACAAAAGAAAGGAAATAAGCCTCAAGCGTCCTTGCTGGCTGCTGCCCGTGGGACTCTTATTATCTGTGTTTAGAGTTATCTTTGCTTGTTATCATGTTATGACTAAATTAGGCAGAATGGGCCACCCTGGTTCAGCTGGCCAGGAGCTATCATAAGGGCCACCAAAAGATACTATTTTCTCTTACATATTAGGACTATACACATGATGCGTTTTCTAGGGGTTCTTTCTGTATTCAAGAAGGACTGGCATGATCTCTCCCTCTAACGCCATCTCACTTTGCCCTACAGAAAGAAAATGCTTTGTGCTCTTTTCCTATGGGTTGCTCCTCAGGCTGACCAGAGTCAATCTTCCTGCTCGCGTGATCAGCTGCAGACTGGCTGCCTTGCCCTCTATCAGCTCTTGTTAGTGTTATGACTTTCAGAATTTACTAGGTGTCGCTGGAGTTTTCTCTTCTTTTTGTCTTTCTCTTTATTTCCTTCCTTCCTTCCTTTTTACTTTCTTACTTTCTTTCCTTCTTCCTTCCCTCCTTTCCTTTCTTCCTCCTCTCCTTCCTTCCTTCTTTCTCTTTTTCTTTCTTTTTTTCTTTCCCTCCTTTCCTTCATTCTTTATTTCCATCCTTTCCTTACTTCCATCACCCTCCACTCTATTTTTACAAACATTCATTTAGCCTTTTCAAAGACCATGTTAGTCGAAGTAGGATTTTACAAAGGGACAAGGCAGGCAAATCAAGGTAAATGTCAAAGTCAGCATCATGTTGTAGACATTTACGTAGTGTTTCAAAGTATAGAGAGGAATGGCTTATGATTTGGAGACCATTTATAGCCTTTTGTAATCCCCTAAATACTTACTGATCTCCATAACAGGAACATAGAAAAAGAAAACAAACAAACAAAAAAAAGCACCTTCCCTCTTCTTTTTTTTTTGTAGAGACAGAGTTTCACTTTATTGCCCTCGGTAGAGTGCCGTGGCGTCACACAGCTCACAGCAACCTCCAACTCCTGGGCTTAAGCGATTCTCTTGCCTCTGCCTCCCGAGCAGCTGGGACTACAGGCGCCCGCCACAACGCCCGGCTATCCCTCTTCTTTTTTAAAGCAATTTTTTGGTCTGATGCCAATTCCCTCTCAGCTACTCAAAACTTTCACTTCTTTCACTATTCCTGCTTCAAATTAGTTTCTATGACTCTATAACAAGTTTATACAAATTTATAAGACTACAGCAGCACAAATTTATTATCTTACAGTTCCAAAGATCAGAAATATGAAATCGGTCTGATGGGTTAGAATCAAAGGGTCATAATAGTTGTGCTCCTTCTAGAGATTCTAAGAGAGAATCCATCCCTTGCCCTTTCCAGATTTTGGAGGCTTCTCACATTTCTTGGCTTGTTGATCACATTACTCTGACCTCTGCTTCTTCAATAATCACTTTTTTTTTTTTTTTTTTTGAGACAGAGTCTTACTCTGTTGCCCTCAGTAGTACATGGTGTCATAGCTCACAGCAACCTCAAACTCTTGGGCTCAAGTGATCCTCTTCCCTCAGCCTCCCAGGTAGCTGGGTCTACATGTTCCCACCACAATGCCTGGCTATTTTTAGACATGGCGTATCACTTTTGCTCAGGCTGGTCTCAAACTCCTCAGCTCAGCAATTCACCTGCTTCAGGCTTCCAGTGTGCTGGGATTACAGACGTGAGCTACCGTGCCCGTCCTCACCAATCACATCTTCTGTTGTAAGGTTATGATTACATTGAGCCCACATGGGAAATCCAAGACAATTTTCCTGCCTTGAGACCCTTGACTTAATTAGATGATATATTTTCAGGTTCTTGGAAATAAGTCATGAGGACTTTGGAAACGGGTGTATTATTCTGCCTACTACACTTTTGCATCATCAATTTAGGTCAAGTCTGATTGTCTTCATTTTAAAAAACAATTCTTTAATGCTATAATTTTATCATCTTTAAAAGGCAATAAAAGTATTACCACAATTCAGGGTTCCTGTGAAGAATAAATGTTTAGAAGTTTCTGCTACACATCAGATATTTAAGAAACTATTAGCATTATGGTAACTAATATAGTCTTACAACCACCTCTATGAGGTTAAAAATGCACCTTCACATATACTATAGAATGTGGTGGGATTTATGGGGTATTACACAAGAGAATTACACAAGATATAATACTTTAGTAACTGATTCTGAGAGCATATACACGTACACTCAAATTATGAACAATACAGCTTTTTAATTATCATCAATATTTAGCAACTCTAGCAGAAAGAAATTATTGAACAGAAAGAATTGTGAACAAATTATTTGCAACATTGGCTTCCTTTCACATTTATAACAAGATAAAAATATCTACGTGTGTATTTTCAATTTACTTCCTCTAGGTTTAAAAAGTTCGTACATTTTTTCATTGCAATTCTCCATCTCCACTCACCTCTGGTACCCACTGTTTCAGCTATGCCTTTGGGCTTTGGGGATGGAAAGGGCTTTGTTTACTCAGGAGAGAATAAGAAAAATTGTGTTAGAGAATAATAAGTATGGGGTCAGACTTGCATTAGGGAAGGGAGATTTTGAGGAAATCAGTGTGATTCAAGGGGAGGATATTGCTAATGACAGAAATATAAAATGTTTTAAAGATTTTAGAGCAAGGTGAGTATGTTTCTTACCCTTTGACATTATTTGAGAGATGCTGGTAATAATTATTTCTTTTCATTACTTCCAGTTGCTGTATTCTGGTTTTTCTTGATCCAACTTCATGCTTGGAGTAGCCATGTAAGTTTCATTTTGTTTGAATTACACACCATTCAGTGGGTGTTTTGTATTCTCTTCAAGTCTCATAAAACTATTCCATGTCATTCATACTGACCAAGCCATTTACAGTCCATCTGTCTTCTCCTCCAGAAATCTTGATTACTCCCTAACTCTCTTCTCTCAGAGGAAGAACTGACCCTTTCTCTATTCAAGTTCACTTTTTCCAACTGTTCTACCAATATTATCCTTACCTTCAGTCTACAAATACATCTTCCAAAACACACAATTTCACATCTATTTTCTTGCAAACAGCTGCCCTCATTTTTTCCTTTCACACACAAGCTTTGTTAAAAAGCCTAAAAATAATTTACTCTCCTTCATTTCCACTTTGCTAATGAACTCACTTCGATAATATTTCTGACATTAATGAGATAAACAATGTACTTGTAGTCATCAAATCTAATGCCTGCCTTTTATTTAATTTGACTATATATATAATGAGATTATTTATCATGCTTTTCTCCATTCACTATAGTACATATTTCTATTTCCCTTCCATTATCCTACTGATTATTCTCTCTTTTTGCTTTCCTTTTGCTCTATCTCCAACTGTTGGTGAATCCTATAGTTTCATTTTTGACCCTTAATCCATTAGACGTGCCTAATGTGTGATCTTCTCTTCTGCAGATGTTCTTAACACTAATGGACATTCCCAAATAAGAAAATTTAAAATTCCAAAGAGAACGTATTTATTTAAAGTATCTTGTGTTTCTTATTTCATTAAATGAAGTCAATGGCATCATTATTCACTGAGGTGCACAAATGGGAAAACTCAAGCATCTTCGATAAGTCTTCTTTCAATTTCATTATCAGTTGGCTACAAAGTCAATCTTACTCTTTTGCCTATGTTAAATAAAATCCCTCACTGCCTCTGTTTAATTATGTCAGTTCAGATTTCCTTTCCTAATTGTCTCGATTATTTAGAGTCCCTGAACTGAGCCTTCTTGTGATGTTTCTTTCCAGCTGAATCATCCTTTCCACAGATTTAAGCATGGTTTTCCATACTTTTAACACTTGGTTGAAATCTTGGCAAAAAAAAAAAAAAAGGATAATAGGTGGCGCCTGTGGCTCAGTGAGTAGGGCGCTGGCCCCATATACCAAGGATGGTGGGTTCAAACCCAGCCCTGGCTGAACTGCAACCAAAAAATAGCCAGGCATTGTGGTGGACGCCTGTAGTCCCAGCTGCTTGGGAGGCTGAGGCAGGAGAATCGCGGAAGCCCAAGAGCTAGAGGTTGCTGTGAGTCCTGTGACATCATGGCACTCTACCGGCGGTAAAGTGAGACTCTGTCTCTACAAAAAAAAAAAAAAAAAGGATAATATATAAGACATTTACAATGTGATCAGCTGCTATGGATTGGATATTTGTATTTCCTCCCTCAAATTTGTATGTTGAGTCCCCAACTCCCAGTGTGATGGAGTTTGAAGGCAAGGCCTTTGAGAGGTAACTAGGGGTGGCGCCTGTGGCTCAAGGAGTAGGGCGCCGGTCCCATATGCTGGAGGTGGTAGGTTCAAACCCAGCCCCGGCCAAAAAAAAAAAAAGTGAGGTAACTAGGTTTGGATGGAGTCATGGGAGTAGAGCCCCCACAGGGGAATTGGCTTCTTTGTAAGGGGATGAAAAGACAAACTCTCTCTGGGTCACAGGAGGGGTACAAGGAGAAGGTAACTGTCCACGAGCCAGGCAGTGGGCTTGCATCATAAGCTGACCATGCTGGGGCCCTGATCTTAGAGTTAGTTCCAGCCTCAAGAACTGTGGGAAATAAGTGCTCGTTGTTGAAGTTCACCTTTCTATGATATCTTATTACGTTAGCCTAAGCAGACTAATACAATCGCAAATTCTTTCATTATGAAGCCATATCTTATTTTAGCCATTCTAACTTATTTTAAAAAATGGTATACAGGAGGCGGAGCAAGATGGCGGCCGAGTAACAGCTTCCTTGCATCTGGGCACCGTGAGTCTGGGGAGATAGGACTACAGGCATCTCTGGCTGGTGGGAGCTGCCTATCATCACTCCTATGAGGACACAGGGAGTCAGCAAGAGACTTCTGGACCCCAAGAGGAGGACTAAAACAGTGGAAAACCGGCAAGTGGTCGCGTGTGTTCAATCCGTCTAAACCCGCCCACAACTGTAAGTTCAGTAGCAGCGAGACTGCAAACCAGAAAGGCCTTACCTGTGAACTGTTTTGATGTCCTTGGACTTCGCACTGAGTTGAACTGCCTTGGGGAAGGCCTGAGCGGGAGTGCGGAGAACTTTGGCCGTTGTCTAGGGCCCCAGTCTGAGCCGCTGAGCCAGACGGAGCTAATAGTGTTTGGCGGTGGGTCATCCGGAACCATTGTCAGTGATCTGCCCCGGCAAGCTCCACCCTCAGGGTCGCAGAGCTAGAAACGGGTGGGAGCTGGTAACCCAACAACCAAGTAGCCTAAGGGTGGGGTCTGAGCCGCCTTGCAGCCCTAACCCTCAGGGGCAGAGTGAGACCAGTTTTGACACTGGGTAAGTGGATAGCCACTTCAGCAGTGATTCCAGAGAGAAAGCTGGAAAAGCTTCTGCTCAGCAAGTTTACAAGTTCAAAGTCCCTTTTAAGTGGGCTGAAGAGAGATTTAGGGTGTCTACCTATTGGGGTTTGAGAAATCAGCAGCCTCCAGTCGTATCAGAACTGTGATTAACATCTCATACCCCAGAAGACCACGTGTTGCCCAGACAATATTCAATAACATATACAAACTGCTTTGTTTTTGGTTGTGTATTTTTTTCTTTTTTTTTTTGTTTGTTTGTTTTTCTTTTGTTTATTTTGACGTTGTTGATGTTCTATTGTTTTTTAATTTCAATCTTTTCCATACAGATCCCTTTTTCTTTCTCAATTTTTCTAGTTTAATTATAATTTCCCATTGCTGCCTTTTTTAATAACTAGAACTTCATTTTTGCTAGTGTTTCTACCGCTATCATTTGTTTTTTTACCCAATTTTATCCCCGTAAAGTTTTCTGTTTGCTTGTTTTGGTTTGATTTATAGCATTTTTGTCTTTCCTCTCTACTTGGTGGAGGTGGGGTACTGTGTCTGATCAGATTAGCAACGAGCTGCTGACCTCAAGGGAACCACCCAACTGGGCACCCCCAGAAGGTGGGGTTTTTTAAGGTTGTGTCAAAGTACCCTGCTGTACACCTATATTGCCCTGTCTCCCTCTTTCGGTGCCTCTCTTCTTTTTGTCAATATTCCTTATACCCACCCCCTTTCCTTTCTCTATCTTTCTTTTTTTTCTTATCACTCGGTCCTCCTTTCTTTCATCCCTTTTTTGCTCTTCAACCTTCTCGCCCTTCTGGTCCTGTAACCCTTAGTCCACAGGCACAAGAACTTAAAGAGCAAGAGGAAGTGAAAGGAAAATTAGGGCAAGGAAACAGATAAAAGAAATCACTCATGAGGAAGAATCAGCAGAAAACTCCAGGCAACATGAAGAACCAGTCTAGAACAACCCCACCAAGGGACCCTGAGGTAGCTACTGCAGATGATTCCACCTGTAAAGAAATGTTAGGAATGACAGAAAGGGAATTTAGAATACACATGTTGAAAACAATGAAAGAAATGATGGAAACAATGAAGGAAATTGCTAATAAAGTGGAAAATAACCAAAAGAAAATTCAAAAACAGAATCAAATACGAGATGAACGATATGAAGAATATAAAAAGGATATAGCAGAGCTGAAGGAACTGAAACAGTCAATTAGGGAACTTAAGGATGCAATGGAAAGTATCAGCAACAGGTTAGACCATGCAGAAGAAAGAATTTCAGACGTAGAAGACAAAGTTCTTGAGATAACTCAGACAGTAAAAGAGGCAGAAAAGAAGAGAGAGAAAGCAGAACGTTCACTGTCAGAATTATGGGACTTTATGAAGCATTCCAACATACGAGTTATAGGAATTCCAGAAGGGGAAGAAGAATGCCCCAGAGGAATGGAAGCCATACTAGAAAATATTATAAAACAAAATTTCCCAAACCTCACCAAAGATTCTGACACACTGCTTTCAGAGGGATATCGGACCCCAGGTCGCCTCAACTCTAACCGAGCTTCTCCAAGACACATTGTGATGAACCTGTCCAAAGTCAAGACAAAAGAAAAGATTCTGCAAGCTGCCAGGAGTAAGCGCCAGTTGACCCACAGGGGCAAATCCATCAGAGTGACTGCAGACTTCTCTAATGAAACTTTCCAAGCAAGAAGACAATGGTCATCTACCTTTAATCTACTTAAACAGAACAATTTCCAGCCCAGAATTCTGTACCCTGCTAAGCTAAGCTTCAAAATTGACGGAGAAATCAAATCATTTACGGATATACAAACATTGAGGAAATTCACCACAACAAGACCAGCTCTACAGGAAATACTTCAACCAGTTCTGCACACTGACCACCAGAATGGATCAGCAGCAAAGTAAGAACTCAGAAATCAAAGGACAGAACATAACCTCCACAATGATACAAAAGATAAAACTAAGCAATGGACTCTCACCAAATAAGACGAATAGAATACTACCACACTTATCAATTATCTCAATAAATGCTAATGGCTTGAATTCCCCACTGAAGAGACATAGATTGGCTGACTGGATTAAGAAACACAAGCCATCCATTTGCTGTCTGCAAGAAACACACCTGGCTTCAAAAGACAAATTAAAGCTCCGAGTCAAGGGTTGGAAGACAATTTGTCAGGCAAATGGAATCCAGAAGAAAAGAGGAGTTGCAATCTTATTTTCAGATACACGTGGATTGAAAGCAACTAAAGTCAAAAAAGACAAAGATGGTCACTTTATATTGGTCAAGGGAAAAATACAACAAGAAGTCATTTCAATTCTAAATATTTATGCACCCAATTTAAATGCTCCCAGATTCTTGAAGCAGACCTTACTCAGTCTGAGCAATATGATATCTGATAATACCATCATAACAGGGGACTTTAACACTCCTCTTACAGAGCTGGACAGATCCTCTAAACAGAAATTAAACAAAGATATAAGAGATTTAAATGAGACCCTAGAACAACTGTGCTTGATAGACGCATATAGAACACTCCACCCCAAGGATAAAGAATATACATTCTTCTCATCACCCCATGGAACATTCTCCAAAATTGATCATATCCTGGGACACAAAACAAATATCAACAGAATCAAAAGAATTGAAATTTTACCTTGTATCTTTTCAGACCATAAGGCACTAAAGGTGGAACTCAACTCTAACAAAAATGCTCAACCCCACCCAAAGGCATGGAAATTAAACAATCTTCTGTTGAATAACAGATGGGTGAAGGAAGAAATAAAACAGGAAATCATTAACTTCCTTGAGCATAACAACAATGAAGACACAAGCTACCAAAACCTCTGGGATACTGCAAAAGCAGTTTTGAGAGGAAAATTCATCGCTTTAGATGACTACATTCGAAAAACAGAAAGAGAGCACATCAACAATCTCACAAGAGATTTTATGGAATTGGAAAAAGAAGAAAAATCTAAGCCTAAACTCAGTAGAAGAAAAGAAATATCCAAAATCAAATCAGAGATCAATGAAATTGAAAACAAAAGAATCATTCAGAAAATTAATGAAACAAGGAGTTGGTTTTTTGAAAAAATAAATAAAATAGATAAACCATTGGCCAGACTAACTAGAAATAGAAAAGTAAAATCTCTAGTAACCTCAATCAGAAACGATAAAGGGGGAATAACAACTGATCCCACAGAGATACAAGAGATCATCTCTGAATACTACCAGAAACTCTATGCCCAGAAATTTGACAATGTGAAGGAAATGGATCAATATTTGGAATCACACCCTCTCCCTAGACTTAGCCAGGAAGAAATAGAGCTCCTGAACAGACCAATTTCAAGCACCGAGATCAAAGAAACAATAAAAAATCTTCCAATCAAAAAATGCCCTGGTCCGGATGGCTTCACCCCAGAATTCTATCAAACCTTCAAGGAATAGCTTATTCCTGTACTGCAGAATTATTCCAAAAAATTGAGGAAGAAGGAATCTTCCCCAACACATTCTATGAAGCAAACATCACCCTGATACCAAAACCAGGAAAAGACCCAAACAAAAAGGAGAATTTCAGACCAATCTCACTCATGAATATAGATGGAAAAATTCTCAACAAAATCCTAGCCAATAGATTACAGCTTATCATCAAAAAAGTCATTCATCATGATCAAGTAGCCTTCATCTCAGGGATGCAAGGCTGGTTTAACATACGCAAGTCCATAAACATTATCCACCATATTAACAGAGGCAAAAATAAAGATCACATGATCCTCTCAATAGATGCAGAAAAAGCATTTGATAAAATCCAGCATCCTTTTCTAATTAGAACACTGAAGAGTATAGGCATAGGCGGCACATTTCTAAAACTGATTGAAGCTATCTATGACAAACCCACAGCCAATATTTTACTGAATGGAGTAAAACTCAAAGCTTTTCCTCTTAGAACTGGAACCAGACAAGGTTGTCCTCTGTCACCTTTACTATTCAACGTAGTGCTGGAAGTTCTAGCCAATACAATTAGGCAAGACAAGGAAATAAAGGGAATCCAAATGGGAGCAGAGGAGGTCAAACTCTCCCTCTTTGCTGATGACATGATCTTATACTTAGAGAACCCCAAAGACTCAACCACAAGACTCCTAGAAGTCATCAAAAAATACAGTAATGTTTCAGGATATAAAATCAATGTCCACAAGTCAGTAGCCTTTGTGTACACCAATAACAGTCAAGATGAGAAGCTAATTAAGGACACAACTCCCTTCACCATAGTTTCAAAGAAAATGAAATACCTAGGAATATACCTAACGAAGGAGGTGAAGGACCTCTATAAAGAAAACTATGAAATCCTCAGAAAGGAAATAGCAGAGGATATTAACAAATGGAAGAACATACCATGCTCATGGATGGGAAGAATCAACATTGTTAAAATGTCTATACTTCCCAAAGCAATCTACCTATTCAATGCCATTCCTATCAAAGTACCTACATCATACTTTCAAGATTTGGAAAAAATGATTCTGCATTTTGTATGGAACCGGAAAAAAACCCGTATAGCTAAGGCAGTTCTTAGTAACAAAAATAAAGCTGGGGGCATCAGCATACCAGATTTTAGTCTGTACTACAAAGCCATAGTGGTCAAGACAGCATGGTACTGGCACAAAAACAGAGACATAGACACTTGGAATCGAATTGAACACCAAGAAATGAAACCAACATCTTACAACCACCTAATTTTCGAGAAACCAAACAAGAACTTACCTTGGGGGAAAGACTCCCTATTCAATAAATGGTGTTGGGAGAACTGGATGTCTACATGTAAAAGAATGAAACTGGACCCACACCTTTCCCCACTCACAAAAATTGATTCAAGATGGATAAAGGACTTAAATTTAAGGCATGAAACAATAAAAATCCTCAAAGAAAGCATAGGAAAAACACTGGAAGATATTGGCCTGGGGGAAGACTTCATGAAGAAGACTGCCATGGCAATTGCAACAACAACAAAAATAAACAAATGGGACTTCATTAAACTGAAAAGCTTCTGTACAGCTAAGGAGACAATAACCAAAGCAAAGAGACAACCTACACAATGGGAAAGGATATTTGCATATTTTCAATCAGACAAAAGCTTGATAACTAGGATCTATAGAGAACTCAAATTAATCCACATGAAAAAAGCCAACAATCCCATATATCAATGGGCAAGAGACATGAATAGAACTTTCTCTAAATATGACAGACGAATGGCTAACAAACACATGAAAAAATGTTCATCATCTCTATATATTAGAGAAATGCAAATCAAAACAACCCTGAGATATCATCTAACCCCAGTGAGAATGGCCCACATCACAAAATCTCAAAACTGCAGATGCTGGCGTGGATGTGGAGAGAAGGGAGCACTTTTACACTGCTGGTGGGACTGCAAACTAGTACAACCTTTCTGGAAGGAAGTATGGAGAAACCTCAAAGCACTCAAGCTAGACCTCCCATTAGATCCTGCAATCCCATTACTGGGCATCTACCCAGAAGGAAAAAAATCCTTTTATCATAAGGACACTTGTACTAGACTGTTGATTGCAGCTCAATTTACAATCGCCAGAATGTGGAAACAGCCTAAATGCCCACCAACCCAGGAATGGATTAACAAGCTGTGGTATATGTATACCATGGAATACTATTCAGCCATTAAAAAAAATGGAGACTTTACATCCTTCGTATTAACCTGGATGGAAGTGGAAGACATTATTCCTAGTAAAGCATCACAAGAATGGAGAAGCATGAATCCTATGTACTCAATCTTGATATGAGGACAATTAATGACAATTTAGGTTATGGGGGGGGGAGCAGAAAGAGGGATGGAGGGAGGGGGGTGGGGCCTTAGTGTGTGTCACACTTTATGGGGGCAAGACATGATTGCAAGAGGGACTTTACCTAACAATTGCAATCAGTGTAACTGGCTTATTGTACCCTCAATGAATCCCCAGCAATAAAAAAAAAAAGAAAAAAGAAAAGAAAAATGGAATACAGAGCTAACGGGTGCTCCTATTCAAACATCAAGAACAAACTCTCTAAAGGCACATAAAAGCACAGCTTTGAGCAGTGTGCCGCAGCTGCAAATGCTGGAAAGCAGCTCATATGGACAAAGCACTTGAGCACAGCCAGTAGCGAGAAGCTCGTTGAATGGGTGGCACTCCAGAGGCACAGCCATAAATATTCGACAGCAGTCGCAGAGACTCAGAAAGGACTAACCACTGGCAATACTGTGGGGAAATATTTAGTTTCTCGGCATTTTTACGACTGCTGTTTCCATCCCCGAAATCATCCTCCTTTCCCTGTCCTCTGCTCCTTTCTTTTCTCTTTCCGGACAAATATGCATGATATTTCTGCATCCGAAAGCTTATAACCTATCAAAGGGTTCTTTCTATGAATGGTTCACTTGGACCTTGCTTGATCCTGAATTTTTACCCAAACTCGTCTACTCCCTACATTCGATTTGCACAGGATAAGCAGAATAATTTCTGTGACGGAATACCCAAGAGGAATCTTCTTCTTCTATGCTGTTTGAGACAAATGGTATTTTCCAAAGATAAATGGACAGTGTATCTCATCTCATACACTTTTTTAGAACCTTGCCACTCTCTCATCAGAAGACGGAGGTTAATTCCCCTCTCCTTAATTCTGGGCAGAGTTGTGACTCAGGTGTCCAGGAGACCATCCTATTAGCTCAGACACCCACTTTCGAAGCCCTAGGCTTTCATGTAAGCGTCTAGCTGTTCATGCATCATGCTGGAAGAAGTGGGCACTAGCCCATGCATGCAGCGATAACGTACGTAGAGGCTCTGAGTCTATATCGAGAGTGATCAGGAAATGGATGGGGCCTTTTTAGCTGCAAATAACTTTAGTCATTTGCTGTCACAGATCCAGCCACATCACACATCATGAGCCAGAATTACCCAGCTGATCTCAAATTCCTGACTCACATTAAGTATGAGAATTTTTTTAAAAATTGTTGTTTTTTGTCACTAAATATTTTTTGGATGATTTTTTGTATATCGACAGTACCTGGAACTGTCCAAGCACAAATTGTGTCCATATATCTACTCCTCTTTTCCAATAATCGTAGAAATTACTGCTCTTTATAATTCAATTGAGATTTTTCTGTCTTGGCAGCTTGTTTTAGGAATAAGTGTAGTGGATGACTTAGTTATTGCCACAAAGACAGGAGGCCATATTTGCCAGGAGGCTGATGAGAAAGAAGCACACATGTAATAAAAAATATATGTTCTTTCACCAGATATATTCTCTGTAAACAGTGCTAATCTAGGAAAAGCACATCTATGGTAACAAAATAAAAAGACAAGAAGAAAACTGAGTCCTTGACATTTCAGATCAACTGAATAAGCCAACCCTGGAAATTCTCTTCCATTAATACATAAGAAAAATTTCTTATAATGAGAAAATACATTCTGATTTATTTAAGAAAGTAGATTTAAGTTTTCTGTTATTGGCTGCTTCAATAATCATAACTTTTTAAATATTTTATTATAAATGTATATGGTAGTCAATCAAGGGTTACAACTATATTACTTACATTTTGATTTAGGGATAAGGATGCTCAGAATCATCAGAGAAAGAAAAATAATGAGACGTTGTCAAAACAATTGAAAGCCAAGACAGAATTCGTTATAAAAATTTACCAAGCTTCAAACCAATTGAATGTATAATCAACTATGTCAGGATAATTAAAAGAGGACAGCATGTTTTAATTAGGACAACCATCAAAAACCATCCATGTCACTAGTTCCCACGGCCAGGGCCCTTCAGAAGGTCTAGCATAATAAGGAGGCTAACTGAATAAAACATAAAGCACATAGATAGAATTCTCATCTGTGGAGTAACCAAAAACAGAGGTGAGGTGATGGCATTACAGTGAATGAACTGGAGAAAACCAGCTGAAGACATTCAACACATGGGGGACCTGGGTTCACACCACGAAAACTTGAAAGAACAAAAGGAATAGATAACTACATGAGCAGGCAATAATAATAAACTTTGAATTGGTGCTTATATTGTGTTAGGCATTATTCTAAGGACTTTACACTTACCAGTTCACTGAATTCTCATCAACACCCTTTGTTGCCTGTATATTAATCATTTCCCAATTTTCAGCTAAGGAAACAGATCCTGAGAGGCTGAAATGGTTGCTCATGGTCTTACAGTTAGTAAGACCATTCATTCTGCGGGGTAAACCCCATTCATTCCAGCCTCAAAGCCTGTGTTTTAACCTGGGTGCTATGTTTTGGGAATAATTTACATTGTTGACTTTACAAAAGTCTGTCCTGCTTCAGTGAGGGTTGGCTCAGAACTGGGAAAGAAGTAACCATTCAGATGGTGGGTATCACAGATCAAACTCTGAGGAGATAAGACCTCCCCTGCAGTGGAGATGGAGTAATTATGACATCGTGGAAGAATTTTCCTTTTGTTTTTGACAAAACCATTTTAAACACAAAATGATTTGTTAGAAAAAAAAAGACTACATTATAATAGGAATTCAGTTATGACATGTCTACAACACAATAAGCAAGCCATGGGGATGGGGGAAATATTCTATTAATATGAGATATCTGAGGAAACAGAGTCATTTTTTTATTTCACATAAGCCTGACAGTGACAGCCTGTTCTGACTGAAGCCAGCTCTGACTAGTCGCAACTAAAATATTTTGGGATATAATTAGTGTGAGGTTTTAAGCTACTCTCAGCAGCATAATATTGTCTACAGCAGCATGCTCAAATGCCTCAACATTCAATGTGTGTGGAAAGGATTAAATATGAAGATGATTCATGTGAGTAAATTGCTTGACTTTAGTAATTGGGGCTACAAGAAAATTCTTAAGAGTGAGTTTATTGAAAGAGAGAACAGAATGAACACTGACAAAGGAGAGACACACGTTAGTGGAAAGGATTAGGAGTCACATGGAACTGGCGAAAAAGAAAATCAGAGCAGCAAAGCCAACAAAAAATAACCCTGAAAACAAAAAGTATAAACATTTTAGAAATAGGAAGAAAGAGGAAAAAATAATCATTGTAACTAAAAAAATAAGTTCTTTACATTAGAGGAGACTATCTCCCTCTCACACACTCATTCACAAATATGCTCAGAATAAGAAATCTATTCTGGCAAAAGGCAGCCAACCCTTTTACCCAAGCTGAAGAACAAAAAGCAAAAACTCCAATTTTGAGTAATCTATCGTGGAAGAATTATTCTAAAATTAAAATTTTATTTTCTTTTTTTCATTGTTTTAAAGAAAGAAAGAACTTTTGTGTTAGAAGTTAACCTTTAATTGTATGGCGTCATTTTGCATTCAGCATTAAATACATAATTTGAGTAATCTTAATCTGATGAACTACTCACTGGAAGGAGTTTACTATTCAATGGATTCAGGACTCCACAGAAGAGCCAGGAGCCCCTGTGGTTTGACATCAAATATTTCCCAGAAATCTGATTATCATTTCAAAGAAATATTCCAATTTGTATGGCTAGAGAGAGTCAGATGGGGGTAATTTCTGCCAGAAAAATATATTTATAGAATCCAACCAGATGAGATGGAGGAGGAGAAAGAAAACCACTACTCTGCTGAGATTGCCTCTGCTGCAAGAGCTTCATGGGTTTTCAGTCTATGGGCTCAGAACCACCCAGCAAATTTAACAAAAAGTCTTAGTGATGATATAATTAGGTCACCTAGTCTACTTCTGAGTCTTCTAGGGGAGGAATCCATGCCACTCATTTCTAAAAAATACTTAATATGTAAAGATTATGAAATCATTTGGTTATTATGACAGCCATTTGTGAAAGAAGATATCAGAAGTTAAGAAAAATGACATTCATTTTGGAAAATTAGAGGATTCCCAAGATGCAGGAGACTGAATGAAGCTTCCACTTGATATCCGACTCAGAGCTCTGAGAAGCAGGGCCTGAGTTCCGCCTCCTCTCTGGCTTGAAGGCATAAATTACCAAAGAAGCACTCAGTCACTGAACTAGTCCCTTGTCACCTCTGAATTCTATTTAAGATTAAAGGGAGGGGCTGGAAGGGGAGAAGGATCAATCACCTCAACTAGGAGAAATCAAAGGACATGTGTGTAACTGTAGGCAAGAATTAGGCTGCTAAATCACTACAATAAAAATAAGCCAACTTTTACAGTAGATGCAGAGATGATTTCTTATCTTATAATGTGTTTTACAGACATAGAAAGTTACAGTTTAGACCATTGTAAAGGGCCTAAATCATTTACTTTAATAATCTTAACATCAGTGAATGTAGTCAAGAAATTACAAGTATCTGCTTTAGTAACAGATTCGGTTATTTTCAATTTAACAGCCAGTTTTAAGTGTTCAGCTTTGAGAATATGTGCTCACATGCAATTGGCAATTAAGGAAGTTCTGCTTACCTCCCTTTCACTGAACAATCCCTTTCATGTATGTCACAGTATTGTACCGAATAGTTTCACAGCTCTGAAAGTCCCCGATGTTCTGCCTATTTATCCCTCGCTCCCCACTAACTCCTGACTCTGTTCCTTTTATTTTCTCTGTAATTCTGCCTTTTCCAGAATTTGATGTTGTTGGAATCATACCATATGTAAATTTCTCAGACTGTCTTCTTTCACTTACTAATATGCATTTAAGTTTCCTCCACATGATATGTGGCTTGATAGCTTTAGTTCTTCTTATCGTTTTACCATATGGATGTGCCATCATTGTTCATACATTAAACTATTCAAAGATATCCTGGTTGCTTCCAATGTTAGGCAATTCTGATTAAAGATACTATAAAATTATGTGTAGGTTTTGGGGTAGAGATAAGTTTTTAATTCACTTGAATAAACATCTAGTAGTAAAATAGTTGGAGCATGTGGTAACATGTCTGCTTCATAAGAAACGGGCAAACTGTAAGTTACTGTTGTCCAAAGTGACTTTAACCTTGTGCATTTCCATGGTCCACGAATGGGTTCCTGTTGCTGCACATCCTCACTGGCAATTGTCATTGTCAGTATTTTGGAATTATCAAGCTAGTCTAATATGGGTGTAATAATGTGTCATTGTTTTAATGTGCAATTTCCTAATGTCATGCTGCTAAGTTTTTAAAAATATGCCAGCTTGACTATTTCACCTCGTGTGGTGAAATGTCTATGTAGATCTTTTGCTCACTTTCTGTTGGGTTATTTGTTTTCTTATGGTTGAATATTAAATCTTCATTGTATATTTTGTATATAAGTCCTTTAACAAGCATAACTTTCCAATGTTTTTTACTAGTCTATCTTTTTTCATTTTCTTAAAAGTATCATTTACAGAGAAATTTAACTTTTAATAAGCTCTGCTCATAAATTTTATTTCAGCCGTGGTGATTTTGATGTTAAATTCTGACCTTTTGTTAATAATGTAAGATAATAATGTTAATGATAACTAAAGTATTGTCCTCCTACGATAGACCAGGCACTTAGTTACATTTTCAAGTTATTAAGCACCCTTATCTCCACAGTTACATTTTCTCAATGAATAGATTTAGACATTGATAAATACATATTGTTATTTTCATTTTTAATGTCTTTTAAGATAATTTCCTTCTAAAATATTCTTTGACTTAGTTATGGCACAAAATTTCTTCAGTTTTCCAATTAAAAAAGATTTTCCTGTTTTGCCTTCAACATAAAAAAGATGTCATAATAAGAAAAGCTTGAAAAACTGAAAATTAATCACTTGTGTTGAACACACCAGATAACTGAGGTTGTAGGGAAAACTACTGTCTCCAAATCTGTAGATGCAGAACCATGTAAAGAGTCACAGTTAATCTTCTTACCTAGACCAGAAGCTGCTGAATCCATAAAATAACATTAGTGCCAAATGTCTGGCTTCCAACTAAATGTTACAAGCCATGGCAAGGAAATAGAGAAAACAAACAAACAACCAAAACAAAAATATCCACCAGAATTTGATTCTTTTAATAGATCAATACAATTAATAGACCTTTATCCAGAGTAACCAAGAAAAATAAAAAGGAAAAAAGACACAAACTACTGGTATCAGGTATCAGGAATAAAAGAGGAGCCATAGCAAATGTCCCATGAATATTAAAAGGATAACAAAAGAATACTATTGGCAATTCTATGCCCATAACTCAGATAGTTTAGTTGAATGGACTGATTCTTTCAAAGAGAAAATCTACCAAAACTGACATTGGAGAAACCGATAACATAAATAGCTCCATTAGTATTAAGAAAATGCGAGGTCTATATGGAAAAGTGGACCTAGAGTAGCCAATACAACCCCAACAAAGATAAATGCAGGACTCACACCACTGAATTTTAAAACTTAATATACAGCTCTATCAACCAAGGAAGTATGGTCTTGGTAAAAGAGAGTAGACACATCAAAAGAACAGAAATAAGAGCCCAGAAATACATGTGCACTCACCAGTGTAGTCAATAGTTCTTTGACAAAGAAATAAAGGCAATACAATGAAGAGAAAACATACTACATTTTTAACAAATCATTCTGGGCCAATTGAGAATTCATATGCAAAAAGTGAACCAAGACAAACAACTTTCATGTTTTACAAAAATTAATTCTAAACTAATCATGAACATGGTGTAACATGCAATGCTATAAAAACTATTGAAAAAACATAGGAGAAAATTTAGGTGACCTTGTGTTCAGTGATAAGGTCTTAGAATAGAAAAAGCATGATTTATGAAAGGAAAAGAAACATATGTTGAAATTTTACTAAAATTAAAAACTTCTCAGAATAGTTAAAAGAAAAGGTAAACCACAGATGTGAAAAATATTTATAAAACATGCATCTGATAAGGAACTGTTAGCAAAAAAATACAAGGAACTCTTAAAACTAAAAAGAAACAAACAAACAAACAAAAAAAAACGCCCATGGGCGGCGCCTGTGGCTCAAGGAGTAGGGCACCGGTCCTATATGCTGGAGGTGGCGGGTTCAAACCCAGCCCCAGCCAAAAACCGAAAAAAAAACAACACCCAAAAACCAAATTTAAAAAAAATGGTAAAATGTCTAAACACCACCTTAGTAAAGAAGATAGACACAGATGACAAACAAACAAAAAGATGTTCAACATCTATGTCATTAAGGACCTGCAAATTAAAATGGCAACGAGATACTGCTATGCACCTGTTAGAATGTTTAAAGTCCCCTAAATACTGACAAGGCTAATTGCATGTGCAACTGTGGAGCCACAGGACCTCTATCTGCTGATGGTGAAAAAGAACCATCAAACCATTTTACACCATCTCAAAGACCGTTGGGTAGTTTGTTATGAAGCTGAACATAGACTTACCGTATATTCCAGGATTCATACCCCTAGCTAATTATTCAATATCCATAATAAAAGGGCATTTGAGCCGAAACATATAGAACAATAAATGGGAAATAAAGAATCATATGAAGTGTCTTAAACTCCTAATGTATAGTCAATACATTTAAAAAGTTCCTACAAATAAAATTCTGATACCAGATACCTCTACTGGTACATCCTTCCATTTATTTCAGGAGAAATTACTCCAATCTTAAACAAGCACTTTTTGATAATAGGAAAATGAATTTTTTTATGAATTCACCACAATCTTGAAGATAAAATCTAACAAGGACATCACCTACTTTTCTCTAACTAATTATAAAACAAATTCTATCATAGTTGCAAAATTCTAATGAAAATATTAAGAAATCAGATTTATCATTTTAGGTAAAAGGAAAACACATGTTAAAATTCTGTATTAGACCACAACAGACCATACTAAAAATAAAAATAGAGGCACCCATGCTAAAGTTTTATGTCACCAAACCCAAATGATGGTGTTTTCTCTCCTTTTCCGAAATCAGGAGAAAGACCTAGCAACCAGTTTTCCAGCAATCAGCAGGATAATTAAGTTCCTTCTGTTGTAATTTTTACACACACCCATAAAGGTAGTAAAGTGGTGTCAACTAAATCAATACTTTTTTTTTTTTTTTTTTTGTAGAGACAAGAGTCTCACTGTACCGCCTTCGGGTAGAGTGTCATGGCATCACACGGCTCACAGCAACCTCTAACTCTTGGGTTTATGCCATTCTCTTGCCTCAGCCTCCCGAGCAGCTGGGACTACAGGTGCCCGCCACAACGCCCGGCTATTTTTTTGTTAGTTTGGCCGGGGCTGGGTTTGAACCCGCCACCCTCGGCATATGGGGCCGGCGCCCTACTCACTGAGCCACAGGCGCCGCCCTAAATCAATACTTTTTTTATTGTTCTGTCTCCCTCTTCCTGACTTATAGGAAAAATAACTTTCAAACTACTGGTATGTGCTTTGATTTTTGCTTCCTCTTTATTCAGTCCTTCTTGTCTACAAAGTAAACCCATTCAGCCCATCAGAACAGTTATTCTAGTTTATAAAATGAAGTGTTGCCTGATTCTAGAATTTCAAATAAAGCCAATTGACATCATAGACTAAATTTGTTGTAATTTTGGCTTTTGTCACATGTTAACTAAGTAGGGTTCATCAAAATAGCAAAGATCGGTTAACTTAAAAAAATACCCATCAATGTTATGTGTTACAATATTGCAAAAAAAAAGGCTCCTGCACCTGTAGCTCAGTGGCTGGGGCGCCAGCCACATACACTGGAGCTGGTGTGTTTGAACCCAGCCTGGGCCTGCCAAACAACAATGACAACTACAACCAAAAAATAATGATAATAATAAAAGAGTCAGGCATTGTGGCAGGTGCCTGTAGTCCCAGCTTCTTGGGAGTTTGAGGCAAGAGAATCACTTAAGCCCAAGAGTTTGAGGTTGCTGTGAGCTGTGATGTCACAGCACTCTACCAAGGGGACAAAGTAAGACTATGTCTCAAAAAAAAAAAAAAGGTAGAAAAATGATTATGTCAAAACTTGTGTTTAGAAAGCCTTTGGTTCATTCAACACACATTCATAATTCGAAGATAATTTCTAGCATGGTAGTTGTACAAAGAATTGTCTTTTTTAAGATCAACACTATCTGCAAAAATCTTAGCGCACTCATCGTACCAGGAAGTAAAGCCTTAAAAGTGTCTCTTTCTTCTTCCTTCTTCCACCCCACACTTCCCAGGTGCACCAAGGAAAGATCAGCCCTATGATCATTCTAAGTCAACATCTTATTGTAGGTTTTAGTAAGTATAACACAGCAAAATAAAAGAAAAAAGCAAAACAACCCCAAACGCAAAACAAAACAAAAAAGGGAATAGAAGACAAAAAGAACAAATGCAGACATCGCGGGTGTTGGAATGTATTCTCATCATGTGCATGCAAAATGGATATACACTTAGAAAATTTAAAAAAATCTCTGAGCTATAATAACTTTACTAAGATCGCTTTACATACTGTTTTGCTTAGTGCTTTCTTGGGTTTTAATAAGAAAGGTGAAAACAGTAGAGACAGAGATACGGCTTTGTGCCAACATTTGAATTGGAGCTACCATGAGACCTCCTAAATGTAAAACCCAAACCAGGAGCTACCATGAGACCTCCTGAATGTAAAACCCAAACCAGTGGTTCAAGCAAACTGCTCTGTGCAGCATCAACGTCATCCGTCTCACTGCAGTACAAATGGAAAGTAATGCTTGACGGGGCTGACAAAACCAGAGTGCGTTCTCATATTTTCAAATTAATGTTAATTCCATCTCATTTTAAATGTAGACATTTTATCATCAGCTTTTGTATCAGCAAGGGAGATTCTCTTCATGGCAATAGCCTCAAGTTTGATTTCAACATTACCCAAATGCTGGGGATGTTCATTCTTCTCAGCAAATGAAACTTTCATCTGTTTTTAAAGCAATCTGCAGAGTATTTATCTCTCAGTTGCTTCATAAAAAAGACCTCCCAAGAGGCAGTATAAATTATTTTCACACTACCACAGTGAGATTTAATGATATTTTTAATAAATAATAATATCCTGTTTACACATAATAAAGTATGGCCATTTATAGGGTTTCTGGTTTAGATTTATAAAAACATACTAAATCAGTGATGAGAATCAAGATTTATAATTGTTCTATTACTATTTCTGAAACTATTTATGGAAGGAAAGGTTAGTGGCTGCTGCTGGCACTGTGGTAGTGGAAAGTTAATGATTCTCTCCTCTTTCAGTAGAGTTAGACTGTGGCTCGTGTGTAGAAAACATACCTCAAGGCTGTGCTTTAAATACTTAGCTCATTTATCTCACATCAGTTAGGTAAATGAGATGCGGAAGTGGTTCCTAGTTTCTAAGTAACTTTTTATACACTACTGAAAGCCTTAAAAGGTACTAAAATGCTTTCTCTTGTTAATGAAATTTCACTCATATAATTTGTTCCTTAGTCTATCAGAGTCATTTTTTTTAAAAACCTTCAGGCAGGCTGCTGATTTTACACTCAGTATGACAATGTTCATAAGTTTGTTTTTACTCTAAATTCACTTGTTAATGCGGGGATAATTTCAAAATATATCTACTATAGTTATGTAAAATGTTAGCATCAGAAATAGCTGAGTGAAAGTTATGCTGAAACCCTCTGTAATATCTTTGTAACTCATTGATAAAACTGAAGTTATTGGAAAGAGAATAGTTTTAGAGGTATTATGTACTGAAATATTCTCCTTTTAATGCAAAAAGATGAAGAAAATATACCTGTGTGTCTTCTTAGCATAAGTTTTAGAATATGTAGTCAAGAAGAGGCTTGTAAAAATAGCCACAAAATACAACGCCTAAGAAGTAGGTACAGCTCAGATGGTACAACTGCCAGCCTACATTTCTTTCTTTGAAATCACTATCAAGATGATCATATTTGAAGGCAGGAACTAATACCATCAAGCTGACTGTCTACACAATCTATGCTGTGATTCTACCATAAGTTCTAATGACAAAGGAAATATTTACAACTTTCTTTGCGTAGATCAATGACTGACAGCAAGTAATGGAGCTATGCTTTCAGAAAAATTAAGACGTAATTCCAAATCTAGGACTTCATCCCTGTAGAGAGGTTGTGATGGCTACATTTATTTGTTTAGTAGACCACAGGAACGCCCAGATACTTAGTAAACTTTATTCTGGGTGTCTGTGAGGATGTTTCCAAATGAGGTCAACATCTGATTTGGTAGACTGAGTAAAGTAGATTACCCTCCCCCATGTGGGTGGCCCCTGTGCAATCTGTAGAAGGCCTGAGTGGGGAAAAATGTCTGAAAAGGGTGGATTTGTTCTCTTTGCCTGTCTTCAAGCTGAGACATTGGTCTTTCTGGCTTTCAGACTGAAAGTTGATTCAGACTAAACCGTATCATTGGTTCCTCTGGGTCTACAGCTTGCTGATTGAAAATTAGGACACTTACTTTTCATACTTGCATGAGCCAATTCCTTATAATAAATCTCTTTATTTTATATATATATATTTATAAATCTCTTTATATAAATATGTTATATATGTCTCTTTATATATATGTCTTACATGTATAGTATATATATATGCATGTGTGTGTGTCAGAGAAGATATAGATTAAAGATAGATATGAGTATGTTTATCTGTCTATCTATATGAAATATGATTCTGTTTCTCTGCAAAACCCAGACTAATACAAAGGTGATTGATAACTGGGAAGGCTACTGATGTTGAATGTGTTGCTTCCTGGGCAATGTTAAGGAGCGTCCCATCCCTATACTCTTTATTTTCTCATTATGATATTTTCAGGTTTAACTAAGAATCATATTAATTAAAGTAAAATAACCTTATGCTTTTAAACTGTCACTTAAATTAATTGTTAATGGGTCTAAGATTACATTTGGCTTTAAACTCAAAATGCATTTCACCTGGGTGTTTGTTACGAGTACTTTGGAAATGTGCAATGCCATCGACTGAGTTAAAGTAAATTTTACTTACAATTCCTGGTCAAAAGTTTATGATCTTTCCATTTTGAACAATTATTAGTTGATTTAGAATGATTGCAAGTTTCTCATTTATAGCCGTGATTAATGAGTTTGCCAACCTGTCCCTCGACTCTGTGAATCTTGGTGGACAATCCCGATGATTTCCATATGGCACCAGGTGTTCTATGCATGCTTGTGTAGGTTACTGGTTTCCCACGTCTGCAACCTTTACCCTCATGGGATTCTGAAGTTCTCCTTTCTGTAATTCACTATCATCTCAATGATAAAAGGTAATGGCTGAACTGAGTTACCCGACATTTCTTATCTCCCCGAATGACCACTCTTCTGGGAAATAAGAGTAGCTCATCCTGAGCTGAAGCCCAGAATCCAGAGTTAATGTGACTGGGGCAGATGAACCTATAACAATAGGACTTGAAGTCAGAAACATAATGGCAGGCAGAAAACTATGGGCTCTAGGACCAAAAGGGAACTTCAAAATGGGCAAAAAAACAAATCGAAAGTAGAGACACAGCGTAACACACAACAGCTGTCTCAGATGGAGTCACAAAGGACTTGCAATGATGTTCAGTCACAACGATCAGAAAAGATCACAGGTGCATATGAAATGGATTTATTGAGAGATCCTCTGACAAAGAAAGACTCTTATGGGACCATTGGATTCTTAATTATGATGAGTAGAAGGCAGAGAAGGCCTGGCTTTGAAAATTCTGTTAAACACTGGCCTTGTACCATGCACAGCCCTAACTGGGCATCTATTCATACTTGCAGCAACAGAGAAAACGGTGAACATAAGTAACATCATGGGGAAAATAGTAACAAAAGTGCACACGTGTATGCAACACTTTTTATAGTTTTCCTTAGTTAAGGCTAAGAATAAAAGTAAGAGTATGTTTCCTTAAGCAGCAGATTTGTTGACAATATATCCTACTTAGAGAAAGAATGTTGAATATGGTAAATATTCCGTATGGTAAATATAGAAGATAAATTATTTAGGCTTATAACTGTATTTAACTGTTTTATCTCAAATGAATACTTATAAATTGTTAATCTAGTAACATTTGCCATCATGTTTAAGAATGTTACACTGTATTAAGTATTTTATCTTAAATACATTCACACATGTTAATAAGTGTGAAGAGTTGAAAGAATATTTTTTTAAATGACAAAGCTATTAAAGTGACACTGCTATTGTGGTTTTTGAATTCAGAGTAGGAAAACACCAATATAAAATAGTACAGTTTATTTCAATGTTTTAAAATCCTGCAAGCTTCATTATGTAGCTATTAAAAAGCAATTTTTTGTTCATAGTACTTTGACCATATCACCTTAGGCCTTTCAAGGGTGTTATCCTGCCAAGAAACAAATTAAGCATTTATTAGAGGGTCACCAAGGCATCGTTACAGGAGTAATTGCTCACTATAGGTTCCTGCCATGAGTTCATTTATTACTCTCCTGGCCTCTCTCAAGCTTTATAGAACCATGGATTTTTAATAAGTCTTGCACTCCGTGGTGATCTCAGGTTGGCTAGTGCTCATGGAATCGGTTCCCTTTTTGATGCTGACAGCTTGTTTACAATATGATAAGTTTTCCTTCCTACAGAAAAGTCTATACAATGCCTCGAAAGATGGTGTAAAATTGGCAACTTAATGCAGAATATATATTATTGACAATAAACATTCTTCATCTTTTCTGTGACAATTCATTTCATCCTTCTTCATCATTTGATAGTATACAGTGGCTGTTCGATCGCAGTTTTATATTAAACCACAGTAAGAGCTGAAAAAAAATGTCAGTATGGGATTATGCTTTAGCTTCTTCAGGCTTGTTCCAGTGTAGACACTGGCTAAAGTGGGGGTTTTCCGGTGTGGACACGGTCTGAAGTGGGCTTCTCCATCTCTACCCCTCACTGCCAAAGGCCATGCCGGGGTGGCTCAGACAAGAGCTCAGGAATTCCTGTTGGGAAAGACACTACATTACCGACCCTCAGATAAAAACTACAAGGCCCTTGTGTCCTGATGCCACACTGTGTTTCCTTTCCTCTTTTCTGAAAAGGAACTTTATCCACTTTGCTTTCACAGGCCAAGCTGTTATTATGCTACTAATTTTTATATGAGAATGAGCTCCTTATGAGACAGTCAAGAAGTTTTTTCATACAGATATAAACAAATGAGGTAAAACTGTGGTTTACGCTCTCATTTTCTAAAACATTAACAATATTGTGTGATGAACAGTGTCATTCTATATAAATATTGTAATGCATAAAGATGATGTCTTAATGACTTCCTCTAAAATTCTTGAAATATGGCACGAACTATAATGTAAAATGAATCCAAGCATGGAGAGAGTAATGGTTTTATCATTAAAATTCTGTGTCAGAGACTCCATTGCTGCGCTCTGCATTTCAGAACATCACACACTTGAGTACCAGTTGCATGTACTTATGAATTATGCCCAAAGTTTTCTTTAAAATGCTCCTTCTCATTTTCAAGTACAAAACTAAGCATACTTGTGTCATAATTTTGATTCAAATCATGCATGTGGTAATTGTAAGGGTCCCTTAGTTACGTCCGGGTCTCCTTCCCTGCCACCTTGCAATTGGGAGGCCATATGGGCTGCTCTGGACAACACTATGTGAGAACAAAAATGACTTGAGTCATTTATGGACTGAAACTTTGGAACGAGTAAGTAATCCATATACTTTGTTCTCTCTGCCGTGGTGACTAGAAATATTCCAGGAAATGGCTTCTTGGTCAGCTGTAGGTCCCAAAATGAGAAGGACTTAGGGCACATATCCTTAGTTAACCTGCCAAGGGCACATAATGGGGGTGAAAAATTCACCTCCATTGCTTACATCACTAAGTACTTTGTCGTGTGTCTTAAATTGCTATTCTGACTCATACATAAATGAATGTTTTCACAAGAGAGAACACTTAGATAGGTGGCATTTGTTTAGGGTGAAACTAGCAGGGCGTGAATTAATGATGATGACTCTGGAAAGCTCACAATCTATCTTATGCAATGGCGAAAATGTTGGTAAAGTTGTTGTGATAGTTTGAAGGGCAGGTCAACACCTAATGAACCCGCGGCCTTGGGGAAAGAGGTTGGAACTTGCAGCATTAGGAGCACGTGTGAGTTTCTGTTGACTGTTTGGCAATGTATTAAAATAAAAAGGCAAGATGAGAAAATAATTGATCATGTTGCCAGTAGAAATAAAAGGGAATAGACAGGATCCAGAAGATTAGGGAATTGTGAGGTTGGAACAGGCAGTTGATTCCAATTACCAAGTAAATAAAATAAAAGTGATATAAAATACTTAAAATATTCAAAATAATTTGGAGGTAATGTTATTTAACATCAGATATTATTTCAATGTGAATAAGGTTTAAAATAACATGTGAATGCAATATAAAATATGATATTGAAAATAATTTTATACTGAAAGATATTTGAATCTCAGCCTGATGCATAGATCATATTAATTTTAGGAATATATATTGATAGTTAAAAATTTTAAATGAATTAAAGTGGTGTCTCCTAGATCCATTCAATTAGACAAAATAGTTTGGGGAAAAGAGATAAAAGGTATGGCCTCCTACTGTATTAGTTTTCTGTTGCTGCTTAACACATTATCACAAACTCAATAGATTAAAACAAGATAAATTTCTTATGTTATTAATACAGTTATGGTGGTCAGAAATCCAAAAGGTATTTTAGACTAAAATCAGGGTGTCAGAAAGACTATGTTTCCTCCGGAGGATCTAGGAGAGAATCTGTATCTTCTTTTTTTTTTTGCAGTTATTTTGGCCAGGGCCGGGTTTGAACCTGGCACCTCTGGTATATGGGGCTGGTGCCCTACTCCTTTGAGCCACAGGTGCCTCCCGAGAATCTGTCTCTTGGGTTTTCTAGCTTTTAGAAACTGTCTGGATTCCTTGTCTTGTGGCTTCCTCGCTTACTCAAAACTAACAATGGCCAGCTGGGTCTTCCTCAGTTCACGTGGGCCTGATCTCCGCTTGTATCCTCACGCCTCCTCCACCGCTCTGCCTGTCCTGCTTTCTTTCCTCTTTTATCTACAACGAGCCTGGATCTTCGGAGCAATCTTTCCATTTCCTACAATAACACCTTCCCTGTTCAAATTTTTACTAACAGTCTTGATACAACTATTTTCTAATGAGTTTTCTTTGCCAGCCTCCTCACTTCCTTCTGAGTCCCACAAGCAAAACCAATTACTTGCATCATATTTCCACTAACAGTCTAGACAAGGCACTCTACGCCTGTGCCATTGTGCTCCTCAAAATTCTTCCAGTCTTTGGTGTGTTGCCCAATTCTAAAGCCATGCCCACACATTTCAGTATTTATTACAACAGCAACCTTCTTCTGATACCCAACTCTTTATTCATTTCCTATGATTGCTGCAATAAATTACCACAAACTTAGGTTAAAACAACATATATTTACATTCCACATTAGCACAATAACTGAGAAAATGCCAGGAAGGCTATGTCAATGATTGTGATGAAAGTGTGTCAAACGCTCTGTGAAACTAGCGTATGATGCCCCATGATCATATCAATGTACACAGCTATGATTTAATAAAAAATTAAAAAATAGAAAAAAAACAACATATATTGATCATCTTCATGTTGCTGGCTCTAGGTATCTAAAATGGGTCTTGCTGAGTGAAAACCAAGGTCATAGACTATATTCATTTTTGAAGATTCTAGGGTAGAATTCATATCTTCTTGACTTTTCCAACCTTTAAAGTGTGCCCATATTTCTTGGTTTGTGGCCTTCTCTCATCTTCAAATCCTGCAACGGGCTGTTGATTCTGTCTGTAATTCTGATTTCTACTTCTGTTATCACATTTACTTCTCTCATTCAGCATTTCCTCCCACCTGTTTTCACTTATAATAAGCCTATGATTACATTGTATCTGCCTGAAAAATCTAGAATAATCTTCCTATGTCAACGTCTTTAGCTTAATCACATTAACAGAGTCCCTTTTGGTAATGGAGATAACACAAGTACATGTTCTGAAAATTAGGATGTAGGTATCTTTGGAAGGGTTATGGTGACAGCTGCCACATCAATCAAAATTAAGAGATCCAATTAACATAAAATTAAATGAAGGGGGAAAGAGAGGAAAATAGATACAAAGCAGCAAAAGACAAGTCTAAGAAGTATGGCTAGAGACAAACTTTTATTGGAGCCTCTCCCATATTTAGTGCCTAGAATCACCTATTCTTAATTTCTTGAGCCTGGGCACAGTGGAGCAGAACTAAGCCTAGTTATGACAAATCCCGTAACCTATTGTAGAAGACTTTGTAACATACGCAAGTGGGTTTGTGGTTTTTCTGTGAATAAGTGACTGCTGCTTCTCTAATCATTCTCCTATCAATGGAATATTAATTATGAGTTTTCTTTAGATGACTCCTCTTCATATACTAAGGGCATTGAAAACAGACAAATTGGATTTTAGTTTACAGATCTCTGCACCAGAGAAATTCCATTCAAATCAAGTGAAGAGACTATGCATCATCATGGTCAGATGCTAGACTTTTTGCTTGATGCAGAATTTAGGGGAGACTTTTGGTTTGTCTTTGTGTTCTGTAATGCAGAAAGGACCACAACCTCTTTGGTGAACCATAGAACAGGCTGTTACAGTCCATGATGATGTCTGTTTATTTTCCATGGCAAACTGATAGTCCTGCCTTGCCACGGTATTTTGCAGCTGTGAATAATCGTATCACTTGATTTGACCAGAAAACAGGAGTGTGGATGACATGAGCCATGTCCATGTGGAAATTTTCAGAGTTGAGGTTGTAAGGTGCTGTGCTGTCTCTTCCTTCTGACGTGGAAATGACTTTCCAGCTAGTGGCTGCTCTTTCAGTTTGGGTCCAAGAGCAAGAGTGACGTGACACCAAGCCACTAGCTAAACTTGATGGACACAAAGTTTGAACAAAAAGAGCAGAAAGTAAACCTCTGTGGGTTTAATCCACTGAGATTTTAGGCTTTTGTTTTGTTGTAACTGCAGCATAAAATAGTCATTTTATTTTTCATGCGCGAAAATAAAAGTAATAATCTTTCTCAGTCATCTTAAAAGGCTATGTTTTTGAAATCTAATTCAAATTGATCTGAAATCTTATGGTAGACTGAAACAAATTTAGGATTTTTATTACGATTTACAAAATATATGTTGTCATCCATTTCAAATCTATTTGCTCAGATGCCTGTAGTTATGTTTAGATAGTGTGCATTTTTTTTTTCAGATTCAGTTTTCTCACCGACTCTGAGGCATCATTTTGTGAAGTTGATAGTATTTGTAGAATTTATCTAAATGAAAATATTTTGCAATAAATGTTAATTTCAGAACATGATTTAGATGTATCCTACTATATTACAAATTTATTTTAATGTTATTTTTGCTGTAAAAAACTGCGTTTTGTTTTTTTAACTAGGGTTTTTTTATTTCCTTCAAATATACCTACAGGGCCTGATATCCTACATTTACCTTCCCTTACTCCTCTGATTCTGATAGATAGAGAGAAACCATCAGCCCATAATCAGCTCAACAATTTTCTCTTTGCTAAAGACAATAAGTACTTGTTATTGTGTTATTTAAAAAAATATGTAATGGGATGTAATGGGATTCAACTTCCCATTTTCTCCTCCCCCCAGCTCCTAACAACCACTCTTGTCCTCTCTGCTTTTAATTGACTATTTTAGACATTTCTAAATATCTAAAATCTAGATATTTCTGCAATATTCTATAAGTTGCTACTCAACAAACATAAAGTCTCGGTTAAGCAAGAAGACTGACTTCCAGAGACTGCTGCATAACGTTGTACCCATAGTTAAAAACGCTGGTTTGTACAAATAAAAATATGTTAAGATGGTGGATCTCATGTTTACTATTATTACTACAATTCTAAAACTTTGAAAATCAGATTCAAAATGATTCAGTTTTCATTTGTTAGTTAATGTATTTTCAGGTTAATTTGAAATTAATTTTGAGGTTAACTTTGGTAATAATATTTTGAGAGAACCATAGGTTTCAGTAGAAAAGACAAGATGTTATAGAAATTTTCTTTACTACATATTTTCTAAAATATATTATCAAATATGAGGTACGTAATTTTATATATTCAACATCAGTCATTGTTATTACAAGTTTTTTTCAGTTGCTTATTATAGTAACTATTTTATTTCTAGAGCTTTTGACTATAGTCGCAAAATTGCTAGTAATGCATAAGAGTTTATCGTTTATCCTAATAGATTTTAAAACTCTTTAAAAGAAGGTACTATTCTGCACATCATTTGAAGTATACAGTATTATGTTCTGAGGACTTTTTTAATGAACAACAATGTAAAAACAAAGTAACAAATAAGATATATTAATATTAGGAACACATGTGTTAACTTCTCCATGAATAGAAATAATTAAAAAAATAAAATCTGAGTTGGTGGACAGTCTGAATTAAAAATAAAAATTAATTTTTTAAATTAACTCTAATAACTTTAATTTGACCTAATAAGTATTGATGACTTGGAAACTAAATTTAGGATTCAGGCAGAAGAATGTAAGAAGAATTTAATGATTATTATTTCAAATGATGAAATATAAAGTGATCCTTCAATTGTACTCAAAACCAATTTCCCCTAATATATTGAACAAACATTCTTCAGTAGTAGAGAAAATTTAAGCTGCCTTATCTCAATTACTAAACATTTTAAATGAGAATTGTTGGAATGATTGTTTCCATTTGAAGTATTACAGAGAAAGTCATCAATAATCAGTATCTAAGGAGGTTCTTATCACTTGTCACGTTACCATTCAGCCATATAGCTTACATCGAAAACTTTGGTTTAATGTCGTTGAAGATGATGAACATGCAAAAGATAAAGATCTCTTTATATGAGAAATTGATCACATATTGGTTTTTGTCATGAAAATTGGGATAGTCTGGTAAAAAAAAGCTTGAATTTTTTTTTATTTAACTAGCACATCATTCTCACTTGGCATTACTAGTTAGAACATATTTTTATAGAGGAAAGTATACTGCTGGCAATGTGGAATTCAGAATTTGCAATTTTGATCATTCTGCAGGAACCTAGAAGGTCTATTTATGTACTAGGGTGTGATTTTGTTGAGGTGATAATTTGAAGAATTCACAGTAACTTGTTTTATTCAGTGAGTTTAGGTGAAGGACCTGTAATTCCATCTCAGAACACTTTACTTGTCCTCTGTTTGTCCTTCTATAAGAAGTTAACTGCACTATAATTTTAAGAATTTTGCAAATGCTAGAAATTTCTTGGCTCATGTTTTCAGAAAAATAGCAAAATTTCATATATTTTAGAACAAGATTTACTATAATAGTTTTATAAATGATTTAAACCCACACTTGTGTAATCATTCACAATATGAATGGGGCATTCAAATTTTCAAGAGTGGTTTTCTACATTTTGGGAAGAAAATTATAAGTTACTCACGAAATTTAAGATATTTAATCTCTCTACATGGCAACTTCTGTATTGAAAATGAATATAGGACTATTTTTATCATTATGGTGAGAAATTATACAAAAAATACAAGGGGTCTAACTCTTAGAAAAATTGTGTTATAAAATATAGTTTCTATGTTATATACCTTGCATGAAAGATATGTTTAAAAAATTATTTGTATGATATTTATTGAGGATTCAAATTGTGTGTTCCCAGTGGAAGAGAAGTATTTATGGTAGGAACAGTTTTCCCAAAGTTTTCCCTCAGACTGTTCATGTTATTAGAATTATTAATAGATATTCCAAAAATAAATATCATTTCAAGTGTAGAATTGTTTTGACTAATGCTCAGATTGAATGAAATTAAACAAATTTTCTTGCTGTAGTATTCCATAATGCCTTTAATGCTAATGTGCTCATATGTATTATAAAATACAATAAATCATTATTCTCAACTGTTCCTCACCATGAAATCTATGACTTCTTTTAAAAGCTCTCATGATATTTAATTTTCTTTAAAATGCTGATTAGGACAAGCATTGTTTGGGTTACTTGACATATATTAACTTCTAACAGCTGAATGTTATCTGAAGAAAAACTATGGAATTTTGTTTGCTACTTCCAAATATGCATGATGGTTTTAATACACAAATAATATTTTAAATGAATTTAACATATTTTCATTTAGTGGGAAAACCATATATTCATCCTGTGGACTTGTAAATCTCCTATTATATAACATAATATCCTTTTGCAAAGCCTAGTGTGCAATGTGCATAAAATCTTCTGTCATTTGGTTATTGCCATAACTTTTCACATGAAGAGGTGGCCTTGAAAAATCCATTACTCCCAGGCATGGAAGCTGATAAAAGGCAGAACTGAGATTTGCATTCAGGGTCTGGTGACCGATATCTGTAGATGGGCTATGCTCTAACAATCTCCCGGATGCCTCCACTTTCATGTTCTCACTACTTTTCATTTCTGATTCTCTGCCCCCATCTTCCTGTGTTTACATTTATTCTCACTCAGTGAGTTGCTTTCTCTCTCTTGTTTCCCCTCAGTTCCTTGTTGTCCTGGATCTTCTAAAGAAAACGAGCCTTCAAATATTCTGTTTAGCCTATTGTCCCCAATATAGACTATGTGTTGGCTGTTTTGTTTTAAATGGGCTTTGTTGAAAGCTACAAAGTAAAAGAATTTAAAAAAAATTTCCTTTCTTGGTTCTACCATTCTTGTCTCTTGGAATTAAATCCAAAAATGTGAAAAATTTGATTATAAAGCAGAAGTTTTTGAGTATATAAAGATATAAAATAAATTTATCTATTTTTCAATGAAAGCCCTAGATTGGACATACTAATCATTTTATTAAAGTTGTTTTGTAGCATCCAAAATTAGGGTGTTGGGTCTTGCAGTGGAAAAAATGGGAATTACCTAACTCTGACCTTTTCTCCCAAATCATCTTGCTGCAGACGTTCAGGGTGGCAGAGACTCACTGAAGCAGTAATGTTAATTAGGCAAGAGGGATGAATGGGATAGGTCTGCGGGGTTTGGAGGATGGAAGATTGAGATTGAGGAGCGGGAAGAAATACAGAAGCTGAACCTACCACAATAATGGAATTCTGCTTATAAAGAAGGCAGTATAACCTCCTGTGAGGTTAGGAGCATCACAGGAGAGCTTTGGAGGATAAAAGTAACACCTGTAGACGGTAGGCCAGAGCAGATTATTCCCATGATTGTCTAAGAAAAATACTAAAAATAGAAGAGTTTAAAAATGAAATTTAGTGTTGGACGATTCCTGAATTCAAGTCCTTGATCTGCTACTTATTAACTATATGAATTTACTCAATCTCCATTTACTCACTTGGAAAATGAGTAGGGGCATAAAAAGAGCTACACTTGGATTTTAACATCAATTAAATGTGGTACTTCTTATAAAGTGATTAGCATAAAAAATTCTCAAGAATGCTAGATTACACAATTGGTGTTAGAGAGAGCATATATATACTCCTGAGATTTCGTGAATATGTGTTTTACATTTTCATAGCCATTTGCAGTTGCAAAATCAGTTTTTCCTCCTGGGAGAAATGCTAAATTTATCAAGAAACTTTATAATAATTGACCTTCCTGCTGTAAACGTCAATAAGAATGACCCAAGAGCAGATGTTGGACTCTTTCAAATTTTTGACACTTATTTCTTTGATTCAGTCAGCTACTATTAAGTAGATTAGGTATATAAATTCTAAAACTCTAATTTCAACAAAATTGTGTACCATACTATTTTCAGATTATCTTTTGTTAAAAACACAATTGTTCCCAGACAATGATCAATTTGACAATTTTCACAAACCAAATGGGAAAATTTAGGCACCAACCTATGTAATAAAATAATCCATAATATACTGTTTTTGTCAAATAACTACAGTGGCCCAATGGAAAATAACTAAAAAGTGTGTTCTCCTAAAATAATTAGTAAATTTTTGATCAAACACCGATATGCTCTTTCTGTTATTCTTCTCCCTTTCTGTTCTCACTGTGGAAGCTTTTATCAGACATAACATTTGAGAAGGGACCAATAGGAGTCCAATTAGACTTGTTAAACAAAACATTTTGTATTTGTTATTGACGGTGTCTCTGGCAACATAATACTTTCCTATATGTATAACTTTGGATAAAGTATATTATTCGTATTATTATTTATATTATTTCATTCAGATGCCAAAAATAGACTCAGAGAGTTAACCAGTGTATTCAGATTCACAGTGACTTACCGAAGTTTGGTCAATCATGGAGTTAGAATTCCAACCAAGTTTGTCATCCAAAAATCTGTTCTGCTACTTGCTATCCATTGCTGCCCCCTTTATCCTTGTCCCCAAATTGGCTTTTGTAAACACTGAAAATTTTCAGTTTGCTATATTATTAATAAATAAGAACTCAAGCTCTACCATATTATGTTCAAATAAAAATGAGATGATTGGGTGATAACACTACTACATGACATTTACTGAATAATTGAGAAGTGCCGGGTTCTGTACCATGTGATTTAAAATTCAATCTTTAATTTAATATTTATAATTGCTATTTTAAGAGGTAGGTAATGGTTCTTAACCTCTTTTTACAGACGTAAGAACTAACCCTTGATAATATGTTATACGCACCTAGCAAATTCAGGTGCGCCTGATTCTAAAAGTATTTACCATTATATTCTCTTGCCCACCAGTATCATAAAACTACATGCGGCTTAATAATTCTTCTGATGAAAAAAACAAACTCTAAGAACTGAGAGAGGAATTTCCAGATATAAAATAATCTCTATACCCTGACAAGTAATCCAAAATTTCTCTGACGACGACTCTCCGTGCTAGACATTTCTGCCCAACTCAAAGATTGAGGTGAAGAGACGGAGAAAGTGTAAGATGGCCTTGGACAAGTGGCCTGGTGCAGGGATTTGAAGTGTTGGTTATCTATAATCAAGGGGGTACAAAATGGCACACAGCTACACATGTATGTCTATGTGATTAGGCCATGATGTTCACTTGAATATCATCCTTCTTTGCCTTCTGGTGTTTGATAAACTTTTTTAATTATGGAGAATATTACATGTCTTCTAAACACACAAGCTTTTAAATGAAAACTTAAAGGGGCCTGGTCCAAATGCCTCTATCACTAGAAGGCAGCTCAGTGGACTGGCTGAAAAAGAGAGTGTAGGAACCAAATTCACTGGGTTCAAACCTCTCTTGATGTATGTGAATGACTTTGTTGATTTTTGTTTTAGATTCCTTATTTATAAAATTGAGGTAATAATAATAAAGTTTCACAGAGGATGGTTACAAGCATTAAATGAGTAATATTTGAAAAAAATGTGAAGTATGTGCAATAATGTCTGAAACAAATTAGAACTATAGGCATTAAATTTATATTAGCTCAAAACAAATGTATGGTAATAAATCTAATAAGATCTGCTTCCTGGAGCAGAAGAACATAAAACACATACAAAAAAAGGAAGGAAGAACAGAGGGAAACGGACGGGATGACAATGTGTTCCTGTGAGTAACCTCCGTATGAATAAAGGAATCAAAAATGGCAGAGGCAGAAAGAATAATCACCACAAATGACCATGGGTGGAAAATGACATGTGAATTGGGGGAGACAAAATTTTAAAACAAGGGCATTAAATATTTTCTTCTGAGAACTTACTACAAGTTTATGTGACAAGTACTTCAGCATGAACATGCCTCTGCCAGAAAAACAAGAAATAAAAACAATACCTGAATCGATTTGTAAAAGGCAGATGTCGCAAACTAACAATAGTTTCTTTTCATAAGTCCAATCTTGGAAAGGGTGAGTAAGAGTTATAAACTTCTTCTTTCATGAACTATAATATATAGTTGTTTCTCCTCATGCCCCTCTTCCTCTGCCCCCCTCTCTCTGCTCCCGAATTATAGTTCCAACCAGAAGCAGTTACGTTCAGGATCATGGTGGAGGGGGACACACAGAATGGCCTGGGAGGAGATGATACTGTCAGTCTCATTTTAATGAAGGGTCTGCAGAAATGCTGAACAGAAGCGTTAATAGCATTCCTGGCAATAACCACCCCTGTTCCCCACGTATTTCGAATCAGATTTAATTTGAATTAAATGGAAATAAAAAGTCTTTACCATTGCACCCTAATGACTGTAATTTTCTCTCAAGCTGTTACTTATAGACCCAGTATGCTGCACCTAAGAAAGAATATTCCAATGCGTTTTTAGTGAGTCTTAAGAATAATGACTGAAAAGCTAACTTATTTTTAAATAATGGACTTCAGTACAGTGAATTAAGATGAAATATAAGCCCTTCTAAATTCTCCAAAAGAGAAATTTTCCATTTAGATGCCTTCCTTGTGTGGCAATTTTTCTAGCCAGCCCATTGATGCCACCCAGTCTGCCTTTTCAGGGTTGTAACACTCCCGTCAGCGTCTCTGTGTGGAGCGTTTAACTCACCACATAGCTGTAACCCTGACTGCCAGAACCAGAATGTCTCCATTACGACTTCAAGTAGCTCAACTCTCTGGTGCCAGATGGTATGCAAATTGGTCCCGTTCCACAGATACAGATGCCACTGTGCCCAGAGTTTTTTGAGCATCTACATCCACTCCTGCTGGGAATATAATTTGGTAGAATGACTCTTTAGCCTACCTGCCAATGGTCTGCAGAACACAGACTCATCAGCAGATGACAGTTTGAAAGCATGCACCCTTCTATTTGTCACAGAGGCAAAGAACCAAAATTCAAAATTGAGAATGAACATATATTTTTGAAATATTATGTTCTGGATGGAACATATACTGGTGGAAGAAAAAATTTGCTAAAAAATTAGAATGATTGTTTAAATGAAATTTCCCCAAATGAGAGCTCTAATTTGTCATTCCCTCTTTCCTTCATTGTAAATGCTGCCCAGGAGAATATGAAACTGTTCCTAGCAAATGGAGCAGAGGAACCTGTTTGCATTCTTTTATTATTTTTTTGATATGTGAAGGAAAGCAGAAATGAATGGAAAACAATCAGTATTAATTAAAGTTACCCAAATTAGATAAGAGATTTTAGAAAGAATAGCTGAATTTAATACCCTGTATATTAATTTTTCCTTTTGTTACTATCTGACAATGACGTCTAATTTTAAGGACATTTCATTTGTTTCAATTCAACCCCATGGAGAGGTGAGTAGAATTATATTTTTCTGTTTTCATACATTTTTAAATCATCCTGTGACCCAATTAATTATTTAACTGATCATATATATAAAGATTGGAAGAATGTTTTAGCCTAAGACAGGTACACCTGGGAAGATAAGTCTACTTCAAAATAAAAATACTACAGCCCAATAAGGTTTTTAAATTGTTTGCAATATAAGATTTATTAAATTATTTATTAAATTTTATTCCCTTTATTTGAAAAATGTATAAAATCTTAGAATATATGTACTCAGGCATAACCTTGGAAATAAAATCTAAGGCCACATGGATGTCTTTTATTTATATGTATTTTTTTATTGCTTTGAATGTGCTTGACTTCAGAGTCTTTAGCATGGATAAATAAAGATTTATAGTATCACACTTTTGCCAGAGTTACATAATTTAACAGCTTACCATATTATTGATGTACAACCCAAATAGTTTTAGAAATCCTCTTAGAGAAAAACTCAAAAATTACTTCCTATGCCAAAGCCAATAGGTTGGTTTGTAGACATCAAATTGATGCAAATGATCCACAATAAACGCAGCAATTTTTTAACAACCGAAAGTACTTTCATTAAAGTTAAACAAGAGGTTAAAAAATTAAAACATTTGGCCAAGTTTATTTTACTAATAAACCAGGTGGGAGAACTAGGATCCACCTGACCCAAAGGCAAATTTCTAGATTTCATAGTAAGGCTGTAAGAGATGCTTAGAGTCTTAATTTACTTACTTGTAAATTAAAGGTAGAAAACTACCTGAAGGAGCTGATAGACATGATACGCATGAGTATAACGTCTGGCCAGTGGTAAGTACTTAGAGATTTTTAGTGATGACGATGGTGCTGCCGACAATGATGACGATGATGAAGCTGATGACGATGATGTTGATGACAACAGCAATGATGATGATTAGTTTCATTTACAACCACTTTTTACCACCATTTTCCATTTACAATCATTTCTTTGTCCCTTTGACTTCTTTAGTATACCATGCTTTCCATTTTTAAATGAGATATTATCTTTATAATGGTCTTCTTTGCATCTTCAGTGATTTTTCTTTCACCTGTAGCTGTTTTTTCTTCTGCCTCATTGCCACACATATTTCCCCAGCTTTTGGGCTTCCTATGAAAGCAGATGAATGTCCAGTTACTTCCTTTCTCATTAGGACTTAGGCAGCTCTGGCTGAAAATACTCATAAATTCATATCATACCTTCAAGATTCTACATCTTGTTACTTTTATTTCCCATTTTAGTGCCTTCCCTTTTTAGGACAGTACTATTGCACGGCCTCTTTATTGGTCCCTGGCAAAAACTATATTTATCAAGTCCATCCTCCAAATCTCATCATATTAACTTATAACTAATGAGTTATTCTCTTAAATTTGTGAACATGAAAGAGAAAGATATTTCTAATCTAAAGCATACACATCGATTTGGTTATCCACAAGTGCATAATAGAGATTTATTATTTCTTGATTTGGAAAGAATATGCAAAGACCCTTTATTAATATGAAACAAATTAAAAGCATGATGCTTGCTTTGAAAAAGTTATAATACCTGGTTCAATTCCTCCTAGCCTCCCCTTTTTAAGTTGCAATGTTTCCAAGTTTTAAACACTACAGCTCACGGATGAAAATATTGCAGTATTTTACAGAAATTTGGAAAGCACAGTTGTTGATATGCTGTGCTTATTGTGTAAACAGAACTAATCCTCTAAAAAGTTGCCCTAGGTCCCTTTTGTCATTTAATTATAAGGCATTCAATGTAGTAAACATTATATGTTGTAGGAGTCTCAGCCCACTTCACCTATCACCTGTCTACTCTCTCAAGAAAACCATGTTTATGTCAGAAAGCTGAGAGATTCTCTGTTGTTTTGCACCAAAAATTTATCATCAATATAAAATGTTATTATTTAATGTCCTGTGTCCCTTTCTGCATAATGACCATTGCATTAAAATTGAGGATTAAGGGAACAGCTGCAGTAAATCAGGGGCAGTGACTTTTTGTAACTATTAAATCATACAATGAGGATTCCAATCCTCACAGCTTATGTATAGTAAAGACAGGTTCTGCACATCTATACTGAAATTTAAACAAATAAAAGTTTATGATTCTATATTGCAGGTTGTTCAGAAATATCAATTAGTTCATGTAGATCTTGTGGGAAAAGTCTATTTGGGACGCGGTTATTTCGGGAAAACAAAGTTCGCACTTTAAACTAGTTTTTTTTCTATTGCCCTGAAACTGGAGACTGCACAACTTTTGAAAGGATTGATTTTGTTCATTGAAATATTTCATTATTATAGTTATTTTTAGTTCTGAGGAAAACACTGAAAACAAGGGGCCTTTCTCAAAGATAGTCATTTTTTCAATGTGTGTCTGGTTTTTTTTTTTTAGGTCTTGTTCTAGATTTTCTCTCCAGATACAGTAAAAATACATTAATAAAATGTTACGAAAGTATTAAGATTGCACGTTTACAGGAAGAAGGGAATGGCCCTGATGGTGGGAGATTCAGGAGGAATATAATCAAACAAATTAAAATAGGAACAAGAGAGTATAAAGAAGGTCATCTGTCATAAACTAAGAAATAAAATTTACTTAACTTCATGCTCCAGAAGATCAAATGAATAAATATTTAACTTGAAATCAGTAAATGTGGCACCGAAACAGGCAGCACCAACAATATCAGTATATAAGTGTCAAACTACTCTCACCATTGAGGTTCAACCTCAACCCCTACTTCACAGGTGTCTGACACACCAGACCTCTCCCCCAAAAGTAGATTAGTAACGCATGCATACCATCCAGTTGAAAAGTGGGTATTTTACCAAGTGTATATGTTGATTTTATTAGTTGTTATCATAGTTTTTTTTTTAATTTAAAATGGTACCTTGAAGTGTAAATTCCTACCAATGACATGTTTAAAAATTTTGAGGCCATGTGTAATATTTGGTTTCAAAAATTAAAAGCAAAGCATGCATTTTTAAAACTTTAATAGGAGTTAACAAACAAACAAACAAGTCTACTTTTTACCTATTAGGTTGGTACATCTTAGAGCGAATTGACGTTTGAGATTTCGAGATTGATGTCTTCTGAAATAATTTGTCCATCAAACTATGAACATAATTTTTGAGAATAACCAGAGTAAAATAAAAAAGCCATGAACCCACCCAGGAAAGTGTTCATGATGGAAATAACTGCCTTTTGCACCAGATTTTTTTGTTTGTTTCTACATTTGACAGAAACTTAGGGGAATAAGGTGGGATCAGGGAAGGCATACCTATGTTAGTTTAGCAGTCATTTATTGAATTTTTTTTGTAACAGTGATATTTTTACTAACTATACCTGTCTTATATCAGTGAGTGGCTTGTGTCTACATTTGGAATGAATGAATACGGAAAGACTTCAATCACCACCACGTAGGACAACGTCAGAATGACGCTAGGGTCTGAAATTGGCTGCCTGGTAGAGGTTATGTAACCTTTCCTAAGAATTTCCAGAAATACTTGGATAGGAAAAATGGTTTAAAAAGAAAGAAAGGAAAAGAAGAAAGCATGACAGAAGGAGAGAAACAAAAAGAAGCTCAAAAGATAACCAAAAACATACTTCCTGAGGTAAGGCATTAATAGAAAGCTTTACTTTTAAAACGTGTAAACATACGGTACATCTAGATTACAAATGCAAGAACATCTAAAGATAAATCACATAGCGATTGGCTGCACTTGCAGGAACCTAGATACCTAGAAGATAAAATGTGTAATTTGCATTGCTATTTAATTGGACTACACAGTTTGGTTATTTTAACAGGCTATCCTAATTATTCCTGCTGCACCTTTCCCATGTCGCTGTCACCACTTTAAATGTTTATATGTTTTATGTATGAGGTTGAGATTATCACTACCCTGCTTTTACAAAAAAGGAAACTCAAACACAACCAAATTAAATCACTTCCCAGAGTTCTCACTGAGGAATTAAGGTGTTTTGGAAGCTGGCCTCAAACTGGGTAATCTAAATCCAGAGCTTGTGCTCTTAACCACCACAATGTTCTTATATATATGAGATATTTATGTACATTAGCTTAATAAACCTCATTTGGCAGCTTCAACTGGGATAGCTCATTATATCGAGCACACACATGCTACTTCTACAAAAGTATTTTTAAACCTCAATATCTGACCACTCAGACTTTGATAACATTTAAGTGTAATTACTTGATTTTTTTCTATGAACGATATGATAAAAGCTTAATGTGCTGAACACACAACATTAGAGACCCAATTTCCCTTAACATACCTGACTATAACGTCATGGGAGACATTTAACCCTCCTAAATGATTATAGCATTTAAGTTTGACTATTTTCAATTTGGTGAATAATAAAGTATCCTGAATAGTAGGCACTCAAGAAATAATTATTAAATAATTGGATCTAAAAACCTTTCACCTATGAAAAGATGAATTTTATTTTAGCTATATGCTTTCAAAATGTACTAAGAATATGCAAACCTAAGATAACATTTTCTAATGATTTTTTCATTCTGTATTTTGGTTTATCAATGAAGACAAGGTACCTGTTACAAAAGAGGTGATAGTATCTTCTAAGGTTCATCAGAAGAAGCGAGATGTGTATGTATAACTTTAGATACTCTTCCAAACACCAGATCAAAGCCTATGCAGTCTGATTTTGGTTTCCCTTTTTCTTGTCAATATATTGGTTTCTTTGCTCTGAGACCTCATCACACATAGTTAAAATCCCAGGTTTGGGTTTCTGTTTATTTTTTTTTCTTTTAGGGAAAATGGAAGAAGACAGTTTATGAATATGGGAGCAAACTAAATCACACTGTTTGAAATTTTGTTGTACGACCAGGAAAACTGGGTAGCATTTGTAATAACTAAACAACAAAAAAAACTGATCAGTTGAAAATTTAGAAATTTAAACAACATTGCTTTATAAAATAATCTCATTCATCTAAAAATTAATGAAAGGTTTAGAGAGTCGTTTTCAATCATACGTCAATTGCACACGACATTACGGTATTCTCTCGTGCATATGATAGTAACTAAACAGTGTCTCACTTTTATGGATATTAGTAAAAATACAGTATTATTCAAGGACTTCGTTGGGTGGTCCATTTTGATATTAGAAACATAAGTAGATGTAATTTACAATAGAGTCTTAATTTAAGCATGAAACATCTTTTCACATAACGCTATCAACGCAATGTAAACTCGTCAACGTAAAGCATGTGAGATCTCAGTTAAAGCATATTGCCTGGTTTTTGTCACAGAATTTAAGTCAAATGTTTCTATTAGGTAGGCAGACATTTTCATTGAAATATAATTATGATTAAAAATCTCCTATTTTCTCTTTATACTAAAATTAAACTGTAGAGAAAATCAGGGTATTTTCTTACCCCCTTATATGCAATGAGGCTTAAAACTTGACATGGGTCAATAGCATTTAAAAATGGGACTACAGTATCTTAAGGTAGTATCTTAAGGGAGGGTATTACCTGTATTTCTAAAGATGAACTTATGTGTGGAAATATATAAAGAGAAATAATTCAGAGCTGTTTTTAGTTTGGAACAAAAGAGGTTTGTGTCAGAGCCACCGTGCCCTCCTACCCAGGATCACTCACTAACAAAGCTGCACACTAGGTTTCCTTAAATCTTCTTTGCTGCGTGGTGTTGGTTTAGGGTTTGCCAGTGAGAAGAGCTCAGGTGAGATTTATAAGCCATTACTTTTGGGAGCTGAGACAGTGCAGCCGTGGAGTTTTCCAACAAACTCTCAATTTGTGGTCGTGGCAGAGATGTGTATCAGCTTCTTAGCGTTCTCTCCGAGCTCTGCTTTCTCTGGCTGCGTCAGTTTTGAATCATTAGCAATTGTTTCTCCAATCAGTTGGCTAAAGCACAACAGACCTTCTTTCCAACACATTCTTCTGCATTTGCAGAAACTCAATTCCTATATTAAACTCTCCCCTCTGACATTCTAGCCACTTTATTTCCTTGAGTACACAAGGATTTATAAAATGTTTGCTCCCATAAGTGCGTCTATGGGCACAGACTTAGGCTGGGAACCCAGAATTGATTCCCCAATCTGATTTGATTCAAAGGGATTAATTATCCCATTGCCTGTGGTAATGAGGCTAAAGTAAAGACCAATATTTGAAATAAATATACTTCAGATGCTAGAAAGTCACTGGCTTCGGATGGTGGAGGAAGTGGGAAGGGTGGAGTAAATTACTAAGGGGTTGTTTATACGACCTGTTCTCTTCTATGCTAACTAGGTCCCCTGAGAAAGTCCAGAGCACTATACCCTGAGTGTAGTTCTGAGAGAGGTATCAGCAAGTGTATTTTCTTCCTAGGTCTTCATAACAAGTTATCATCTACTTGTGGCTTAAAACAATAGAAATTTATTCTTTCACGTTTCTAGAGGCTTGAAATATCTAATGAAGCTATCGATGGAGCTGTGCTCCAGTTGTTGGCTCTCTGGAAGAACTCTTTCTTATCTCTTACAGTTTCTGGTGTTTACTTTCAATCCATGGTATTTCTTGTTTTTTGGCATCAAAGCTCTAATCTCTACCTCTGTCTTCACATCGTCTTTTTCCCTCTATGTCTCCTCTGTGTCTCTAAATATCTCTGTCCTCGTAAGGACACTAGTCTCATTTAATTTAGAGGCCTTTCTAAGCCAGTATAACCTCAACAGAACTTAATCACATCTACAAAGCTTCTGTTTTCCAAATAAAATCATATTCATAGGTACTAGGCATTAGATCTCCAATGTATCTTTTGGAGGATATAATTCAACCCACACAGTGAGAGAAGCAGCAAAGCTTTTATATGGCATGGTAGCAGCTCTTTTCTGCAAGAAAACTATGGCAGCGAAAAATGATGCCATTAAAATGGGATTGCTGATTTAACGGGATGATGGAATCTTGTAATGGTTGGGCCAAGCAGTGCTGCTTAACCACTGGAGAAACTCAGATAAGGTGAGTATGAAATGCTCATATGAAATGCATGAGCAACAATGGATTGACCTACAAAGTCTTGGAAAATATTTTGCTAAGTATCATGGTATTCTTAAGATTGAAATTGGTAGGTAGCCTTCTGAAGGATTCATATAAACACAGCTGTGATATTAGTCATGGCTCCTCATGCAGTTTCCACATGTGAGCCAGTTCATAGGCCCAGGAATTTTTTTTTTTTTTTGAGACAGAGTCTCAAGCTGTCACCTTAGGTAGAGTGCTGTGGCGTCATAGCTCACAGCAACCTCCAAATCCCACTCAAATGATCCTCTTGCCTCTGTTTTTCTATTTTTATAGAGATGGGGTCTCACTTTTGCTCAGGTTGGTCTCCAACTCATGAGCTCAAGCAATCCGCCTACCTCAGCCTCCCAGAATGCTAGGATTACAGCTGTGAGCCACCACGCCCAGCCAGGCCCAGGAATCTTTAAGAGAAGGGGTGTCTATGTCCTTTAATGCAGAACCCACTTAAAAAGCCAGCAATTTATATTGTCAATTTCTTTTTTCTCTTTCTCTAAATGGATTATGCTCATAATTTTTGGTAACTATGTGTTGGAGAAAGGATGATACTCAGTATTTGAGGGAATGATTGGATAATAGTTCAGTCCTAATACCAATTCATGTTATATAATACAACATAGTACACCACCACACAACATTATTCCACCATACAACTGGCTGCCAGATTGAATCAGAAGGTTATTTACTTATAAACTAACTCTCCCACACCCACTTCATTCAAACAAAAAAACAAACAGAAAGGCACAGATTTGTGGTGTTTCCTACCAACTGACAACAATCAAGCTGCGATGGCCACAGATAAGTTTAGGTTCCTCAAGCCAATTAACCATTATACAAATAGAAGGGCTACTGCACTGACTCACTAACTATAGAACTTGATCCTCTTTTTCAAGGGTTATTGACCTTTGTTAAAGTAAATATGCTTCAAAAAGTGCTCATGAAACCGAGTTAATGAATGGATGGGCTATGCAGAATTGCCTGGTCACAATTCCTCACCACTCCTCCCTGTGAAGGCTGGGAAGCACATGTCCCAGAATCCCCTTCTCTGTATGCTTCTGGGTTTGACTTTGCCCAGGCAGGGAAATGCCATGAGATTTTAAAGACCAACCTAAAATGGAAGCCATTTTTCTCCGTAGCTTATGAAAGGCATAAACTGCAGTTTTGCAGACCTTCCCGAAGTCTCAACTTACAGTCATGGTGGGCCTACTTCACACTTTGCAAATGTCCCCGGTAGCTCTAGCTTTGAAGTATAAGGAAGTGAAGTGGTGGCTTCTCAGATTTCTCCTTTGATTTTTCCATGATTCTTGGCTTCTCCAACAGTCCAGTGAATTTTTCTTCTATTCTTCAGTACAGACTTCCAGAAAATTCATACTCTTCCACATTTGTTTAAACCATAATTTTTATTCATATCCCTGATTCTGCTCATTCCTAGAGTGGTTTTGTGTACCTCGAAAAACCCAAAAATCGATAAAAGCTTTGAACTCTGCTCTTTGAAACATGAAAAGCAAACTATTTCTACATGGAAGAATTTGAAGATGTTATCAGGACATACTTAAGTAAAATAATAAACAAAAGCTAAGTAATAATGAGTGCAGTGGACCCATTATGCCCCCTTGTAATTCATATCAACCGGGAACTGCAGAATAAGACCTTATTTGGAAATGTAAAGCATCTCAAGTTGAAATCATCCTGCATCTATGGTGGGCCTGAGCCTAATGACTGGTGTTTTTATATGAAGAAAGCAGGATAGAGAGTCTCACATAAAGAAGACCATTTGAAAATAATTGGAATGATATAGCAACAAACCCAGGAATGCTATGAATTGCTGAGATCCAAAAGAAGGTAGAAACAAGCAAGAAAAGGTTCCTACTTAGGGCCTTCAGATGGAGATTGGCTCAGCTGATGCCCTGGCTTTAGGTTTCTAATCTCCCAAACTGTAAATGAACAAATGTGTGCTGTGTTAAGGCACTAGATTTATGGTAATTTGTCATAGTGGTCCCGGGAAACTAATGAAACCAGTTTGAAGCAAAGCTTATTAGAAATAATTTCATACCAATAAATGTTTCCTCCTTTTATACTTTGCATCATGTAGCACAGAGTATGTGTAATTATCTGATGACATGAATTCTAGAAATTTTATATTTTGAGAATAAGTCATTGCATTCAATACAAAGTTCAACATATTTTCAATGTATATTATTCAAAGGGTTTTTATTTTTAATGTTTCCCTTTTTATTTCTTATTTCACGTTAATGTGAAAGTACAAACAACCAGGTCACGTATTTGAATTTGTTAGGTATAGTCCATCTTGTAGCTGTGTCCTACACCCAAAAGATGTGCCTTATACCCCTATGTTGTGCCCATTAAGTGGGAGCATTCCAACCTCCCTCCCCTCTCTCGCTCCCCCTCCCCCAAACTTGAATTAAATTGAGTTTTACTCCTCTGTGGACATATACTAAATCATCTACTGGCATACAAAGGATTTTGAAAATAAAAGTAATCTGTTCACATTACATTGAGCTAATATAAAAGTACATCATGGGTCAAAGATGTCTACCAAAGCAGAAATTGGTACAGCTTGGGAAAAAAATTCAGTCACCTGCTTTTTCTTTTTGCAAATAAAACTCAGTGGGACACAGCCATACTCATTCTGGAAAAGCTGAATAGTTGTAAAAGAGACTGGATTTTCACCATTATTAAAGTCATAATATGGCTCTATTGTGGACTTTTTAATTTTCATTTTCAAGAGATTGCAAATTTGCTTAGGAATTGATTTGTCAATGTCCCATAATGTGCATCTAATTACTATAGTTGCAGATAAATGTTTGTTGAGTTCAGTTCATTCATTTAATCAGAAATTTATCAGCCATAATATATGGTTGAAATGTTAGTATTAATTATATACTGAAGTGTTAATTATAGGTTTGCAATTGTACCATTAACACTGGCATAAGCATATTAATTACAGAGATTCTTAATGAATCTGTTGACAATTATGTAAAGACAGAAGTTGTTGAGTAGAGATAAGTTTTGCTGATACTTATGAAATAAAAATCAAAGATGCCTGCTTATTTATAAATAGGGACTGGAGACTAAGATGTCTTAGGAAAGTCACAGAAAACTCATCATGAGATGCCCAGGATCTTTCCTTGAAACAGAAGTAAAACTGACCATCACACAAAGCAGTTTTTCCAAGAGACAGAACTGTGAAAAAAAACAAGAAATGTCTTCAATGGAAAAACCAGGGAATGAAATTTAAAGCTCTAGATAAATAGAAAGGAAACAGAGTCAAGCATGGGTTGCCCCTCGCAACTCCATAACTGACTAGCTCCGTACATTGACCACCTTCTAATACTGGCCTCATTTTCACAGACTGGATGTATACCTCATGTACCCATTGGAAGTTCTTTATGTTGACCATCTCTGTATGTTGATCAGTTTGCTACAGTTCCTTGGTCAACTTACAGAGGTTCTACTGTATGTTACAAAGCTACAGTACCCAGGGCAGCACCTGGGGTTCAAAGGGGTAGGGCACTGGCCCCATATGCCGGAGGTGGCGGGTTCAAACCCAGCCCCAGCCAAAGACTGCGCAAAAAAAAAAAAAAAAGCTACAGTACCCAACATAGGATGGGACTGTCATAAAGACAAACATACAAACCAATGGAAAAGACAAAGGACCCCAGAAATAACCCCACACACGTATTTAAAACACATATAATATCTGATAAGTGTGTCAAGAATATGAAAAATAATTTAATTGGACCCTTCTCTTAGATACACACACACACACATTGACTCAAAAGGTATTGAAGACGTAAATACAAGACCTAAAAGTGTAACTCTCCTGGAAGAAATATAGGTTAAAAGCTCATAATGTTGGTCTGCATAATGATTTATTAAATATTCCATGAATACTACAAGCAACAATAGCAAAAATAGACAAGCGGAAATACATAGAACTAAAAAGCTTCTTCACAGCATAGGAATAACAGATAAAGTGAAAAGACAGCCCATAAATGGGAGAAAAAATTGCAAATATTATATCTAATGAAGGATTAATATCCAAAAAAATATAAGAAATTTCTATAACCCAATGGCACAACACCAAATTAACCTAATTAAAGTATGAATAAAAAACATGAATAGACATTTATTCAATGAAAAGCTGTGTCATATTATTTTGATAAAATGTTAAAGGAATAAAAGAGTAGTTACTTTTTCATGAGGATGGAATGTTTTCCAAAGAAGAGTTGTATTGACAATATTAAAGAGCATTTGTGGAAGGATTTTTTAAAAGAGAGTGGTGAGAAGACTGATATGAAGGAAATAAAAAGTCACAAAAGCTCACAGCATGTTTATTAAACAAACCATCAAATAAAATAGTGAAGGAGCAAAAAGTATATTGGAACGAGATTAAAGGATATGCAAACAAATTTAAAAATATTCAAATCACAGTGAACAGCTAGAAGCATATTTTTTGAGAAGGTATTTCTTTTCATATTAGAAGATATTTCTTTTCATTTTAGAAGATAACTGGAAAATGAGAGATGCTTTTCAATATCGCTGACCTGCAGTTATTTCTCACTCCATCTTGGGTCATTCTGTTTTTATTTTCTGAACATTCCTTCCTTTTTCTTTGCCTAACTTAGGTAATTGCTTAAAGCTCTTCAAATTTACTGACCTCATACTGGTATTCTGAAATTTTCTGGCTGACTTCTGAATTTCACATTATGCTAGGGAATAGAGTTTGGAGAGTTATCCATCGAAATGTCACATTACTTTCTTAGAGTATGTTCTCCCTGTTGTTCAGCAAGTGTTCTCTTGCTGGTTCTTTTCTATTATTGAACACCTTTTTCTGGGACAACTTAATCAAAGCAGCTACCAGCTCAGGAATAATCTTGGAAGAGGAAGGAAGAGTGTGGCACATATGTGGGGAGTTTGGCCGTAGCACATCAGGCATGGTCTTCTCTGCTGGGGTCACCGGCAGTTGGCTACCTTCTCTCCTCAACTCAGAGGTGTTCCCTTCACTTCTAGAGGGAACGGAATTTCCTTATGTCTCATATTATTGACTCTGTGCCACGGACCTGTGAGTTAGAATTTACCCATCTCTCTTCAGCTCGTTCTGGGAGCTATGGACCTCCTTTACTGACCTGGCCTCTAGAAGTTTCGTCTCAGGTTTGAGGAAACATCCCAGTGAATGAAGATGACACTCAGTCCTCTCCAGGGCCAATCAGAAGGGTGAGAATGCTACAGGAGGTTTCCCATTCCTCGTGACATGCTCACAGAATATTATATTTTTTCAGACTTTGCCACTTAGTCCCAGAGAAATCTGAAAACTAAGAACCTATAGAAGAATGTTGGAAAACACAGCAAGTTTTCTAATTTGATTCACATTTCAATGTATTTAGTAAATGTTTTCTACATTCCCTCTTTTGTGGATATGGCCTTTCACCAATTTTGATGATCAAATTACTCCCTGTTTGTTATATTCTTTTTGAGTCTGTGTAATAGGTCTCGGAAAGTGAAAGAATAAAAAACATTTTTTTCCTTAATGTTTTATAGGAAACTCTAAACTAGATTTATCATAGCTCGTTTTTATAAGCCATTCTCCATAAATTATAATGGGTATTAGAATACTTAGATAGTAATAGTTCTTATTATTATTAAATTTTGTATACATGCGGTGGAAATCAAACCTCTCATTTATCTTTATATTCAAAGCACTGAAAACAATTCAAACTAAAATTTATACTGATGGTATATTGCCTGGGGTGTTATGGTATATTTCCTAGGATAAGCAAATAAATTGTATTTTGGAGAATATTCAATTATACTGTAATATATGTCTAAATAAACCTTTGTAAAAGCACACAAAGTATTAAGGAATAATAAATGATAGCTATTTTTTAGAACAATGCATTCTAGAATGCACATTATCATGATAAACTAAAATACACAGTGTGTGTGCAGTTGCATACCCTCTCAGACTAAGATTATTGCATTAAAGAAATAAACAATTAAAATGTGATTCTGGTCCTAGAGACTCACAAAAATGGCTGTTAGTAGATATCTGTTTAAGATCGCAAGTCTTCTTTCCATGTTCCATTAAAAAAATAAATTTTAAAAGCTTGATCCATTCTAGAGACTTTGTAGACAGGATGAAGGAATTTCAGATTTTATAGAACAATTCTTTTTCTTAAATTGTTTCTTTGGATGTGCTTATCATCTTTCAACTGTATTATATTGCAATTAAAATCACATATTGAGAAGAAAATAAAAATAAAATAACTGTACAACATTAGAGATATAACACTGTTCAAAATTAACAGTTTATAAGTACCTTCTTTAACTGAAATTCACATAACATTGTCTTTATGTATTTCTCCATAAACACATAAATCTGAACAGACATTGGAAAGTTTCTATTTTCAAGCTAATAATCCTAGAAGGCACATTTTCTATCTGTCTTTCATCTACTCTGTTTCTCAAACAGACACACACTGGCTTACATAAAATGGAAAATACCTATAATTGAATCACCTGCAAATGAGCACTGTTATGTTAAAATGCATTTTCTTTTTATTATTTCTTTCTGTGTTTGCTAACCATCTATTACATTGGGATTATATTTTATGTAGTTGTATATACTTCTTTTAAAATTATATTATGCAATTTTTCCAGGTCATTAAGATGCTTCAAATAAATAATTTTATTGATTTAATAAAATAAATCACTGTAACTTCTAGTTCACCTTTCCCTTATTTTTTTTTAAAGTACAGCTTTGCCTATTTGAGTAAGGCAATTAATGCAAAATATTCATTCTCATAAATAATTCTGATAGAAAGCATAAAGTGAAAATATCTGTGGTTTTATATCCCTCCAGAGTAATGTCCTTTCTCGTCGCTTAGAGGATATGTGCACGAGGAAAGAAAGTAGCTTGTATTCCAGCCATTTGTGTGTCGCTGCACCAGGGCTCACTTTATGCTTTTTATTTTAGTACTTGCTGCCTTCTCTGGGGTAGACATTGTCCAGGCTTCGAATGAGGAAGCTGAGTCTTCAGATGTTCTATGTGATAGAGTCGAAAAACAAACTGATGCCCAAACCCCAGTTTTCTTACCAAATCTACATTAGTTTAGTTTTTTAAAGTTACTTGCACAAAGCAGGCAGTTCAACTGACTGCTGATGACTCTTAGAAGCTCCTCTTCCAGGAGAACCTTTTCCTGATCTTTGAGGTGTGACGCAATCTCCAGACTCTGCGTGAACTGTCCTCAGTCTGTCCCTATTTCTGTGCTGTCAACACCCGAGCATGCTGATATCTCCTCTAAGAAGGGCTAATCATTGACAGCTCCTCTTTCTTGGCCTATTCTGTATACAATCTTCATCCTCACGTATAGAGAAGAGAACAGCACACAAACCAGATCAATGAAAAGGAACAAAATCTAAACAAAAATGAAAAAAAAGCGAGAGTGAGACCCACTCTGTCCCTTCATCCGGCCTTATCTTCCAAACATGTTTATGTGTTTCTACTTCTCAAATGTATTGTTGACTGAATCTATGAACAGATTGTCACTTAAAAAGAAAAATATATCATTGCCACGGGTATTCTCATGATTGATTTCATTACATTAACTTACCTAGTGATCATTTGTATTACATATTCACGAGTACTCTAAACAAATGAAAAACATGCAAAAAGATAAATAAATGAAAAACTTTCCATTCAAATTAAGTATCTGAAATCATAACAGGCCCAAATACAGTGAACACTTATCTCTAGTAAACAGAGATGGAAATGTCGTAATTTATAAAATGAATCACATCTTAAGAGGGTGCTGTACTCTTTAAACAAAATCTACTTCTTTCTAAAAATAGTATACAATTTTACTTTTTCTAAGAGTAACATATCAATAGATATAACGACAGGATATTGTCCCTATTATTAGTAATAAAAATTAATAAAAATATTATTTTCACTATGACAGTGTATATTCTTATGGTGAAAGTAAAACTTGAACATGTCACCAGACAACTAAGGGCCTTTAAAACATTAGTCACTTCTGAATTGTACTTCCCATGAACTCAAAGCTTTGAAGTCAAGGAGATGTAAATCTGAAGACTTTATCTATATGTATGAGCTTGTAAATTAAATCATGCTATTTATGCTTCCTATTTCCTATTAATGCTTCCTATTTATGCAGAAGCTGTGTGTAAGGGTATTGAAGAATGAAAGAAAGTGGTATATAAAATTATGTGTCTATCTTATTTGTCTGCGCATAGTAGGGGCACAACTAAATTGCTTCCTCCCGTCTTTACTGTACTCTTTTATTCCCCCCTCTTTTTTTCTAGTCTTTGTGAACAAAATTCGATCAGTAGATGATACCCCAAAAGTCATCCAGTGTGTACATTTAGTTCTTCCTTAACCGTTTTCCCTTCCCCACCACAAACCACAGATCCTCCCTAGGGCATCACTTTCATAAGGCAAATTCTTTCTTTTAAAATTACAACAGACGAGGGCCCGCGCCGGTGGCGTCCAGGGCACAAATACTGGATTTGGGACACAGCTTATAATTATTTATCTTGATCCTACATTTATTCCCCACGATTACTTACATGTAAATCACCTCTTTCTCTCAAACAAATAAAATACTGACTGTCTTGTGTGGTCTATCCTGTAAAGCTAAAATTAAGAGATATTTGACAGGAAGAAGCACTTCATAATACAAACGATCACTAGGCAAGTTAATGTAAAGAAATCAAATTCAGGGTATTAGAGAAGGGAAGAACACAAATCTGGGTGAAACCGTGTGCAGGAGTACGGACATCTGACATGATCTACCACTGACCATGTTGTTGTGGGTGGTCTGGGCTTGACAGAACTGTGCTTCGTCCTGTCAGGTTCATGCTGTAAATATTAATTCTACATCCAAATATAATACCTGCAACATATAGGAGAACAATAACTGTATGAGTGCTGGGAATTTTGCCTTTTTTCTTTGCTAATAAAATTCCAGAATCCTTGGGCGGCGCCTGTGGTTCAAGGAGTAGGGTGCCGGTCCCATATGCTGGAGGTGGTGGGTTCAAACCCAGCCCCGGCCAAAAAAAAAAAATTCCAGAATCCACACATAGCCATGCCATATGTTAACAATATATATTTGTTAAATAAACCAACTTACTCTCAGATAAAGTTCAAATTTCTTAACATGGCTGACAATTTTCTGCTTAATAACCTCTACCACCACCACCAGCACCACCACCCCTCCCCACCAAACTTCCTTGCTACCTCAATAGCTGTGATTCAATCAGACTAGGGATGTTTATTTCTTCAAATGTGCCTCTACTTTTCCTGAACTGTTTTTTCGTTTGTTTTTTTTTTTTCCATCTAGAATCCATCCCCATTTCACTTTGACCTTTGATTTCTACCCAGCCAAATCACACACAAAGTTCAGGTTATAGCTCAAACAAAATGTCCTTGGGGAAAAATTTCCTAATCACTATGAATATTTCATTCTTTATCACACATGGCAGAAAATGCATCATCTTAAAGTACTTACTTTAATTTTGTCCTCACGACTAGATTATTATCAGCAAAAATTAGAAGCCACATCTCTTTCATTCACATTTTTCAACTTTATAATATCAGCAAAAATTAGAAGCCACATCCCTTTCATTCACATTTCTCAACTTTATTATTTAATTTTTAAAATTCATGTGCAAAAATGAGAATTATAATACAAAGATTCTAATAAAGTGGGTGCATAAGAATAACAGACATTTTTGTTAAGAGGAGATATTCAGCATTAGAAAGGGAATTATGCCACTGTCAAAACTGTTTCCTCCACATTCTTAAATGAAGCTGACCCATAATTTCTAGGTTTTGCCTTCTTTTTTTAAGTTTTAATATATTTCTTGCTAAGAAAAAGAAATTGATTTTAAATGTGTACTTCTCTCTGTACGCTCTAGCAATATTTAAATAGACTAAGTATTATCTGTTTCTGGAAAGCTGGAAAAGCGTTACCACTACACTTATCTGGGACTGGTGTTTCTGAGTGTAGATTTCCTTTCCTTTAATCCTCTCCTCCTCCTTCTCCTCTTTCTATTTCTTCAATTAAGTATTTTTTACAAAAATAAAATTTGCATATTTAAAAAATCGATTTCAAAATAGTAACACCTTCTGCCAAATCCCTTCCATGATTAAAGTACTGGAAAGAGTATATTATGCAACAGTTTAAAATGTTCTATTTATAAGCCACTAAAAACACATATGCATACATCTATTTTGTGTGTATGTGTGGGGTCTTTGTACATACTTTCTAGTGTCATAATCCTGATACATCTGAAACTAACAAAATTAGACACCTGTTTAACTCTCTCTCCACAAATATACATATATAATTTATATGAAGCACATATATATACACACAAACATACATACACAAATGTACACACATATGCACACAGACACACAGTACATAGTTTCTGGCCCTTGGTGTGTTCCATATAAAGGGTTACTAATGTTCTTATTCCTATCATAAGATAATAAATGTTTAAAATTCATAGGTTTATTAAAGTTTAAAGAAATTCACGTTCTTACATATTTTCACCAGAATGAAAATTCAAATGAATTATTTGAAGGATAATTCGGCAAAATTTCCTTACACAGTCTCAATTGATTCTAAACATACACTTTTAATTAAGTCCATATATAGATGTAACTATATGAATCTTATCTATGCTATCAGTTTTAATAGCAAAATATACAAACAAATTATAGAGGGATGGATGAAATTATGATATATTTATATCATGGAATATTGGGTAGGATTTAATCAAACTGAAATAAATCTATATTTTCTACTATTGTGTGTGAAAATATTTAAAGTGTATTTTAAAAATAAAAAAATTATGCATAGGGTTTATTGTATTTGTCAACAATAAATCATATACATATGCAAATATATTGAGTATTTCTGGAAAGAAACTATTTTTTGATGGTAATCTCTCATGAGTGCACATTGGATCTTGAATAAGAGGGAGATTCAATTTACTTTATATTGAATTATTTATATTTACTGTATATAATAATTATATACAGTAATTATATATATTTACCGTTGTGAATATAGGAACCCACACACATATATAAAATCAGGTATGATATAATCAGATATGCTTTTGATAATTATATAATTTCTGTTGTCAGAATAATACAAAAACAATTTTTGAAACAGACCAAGAGCTTCTCACGTGAACACAAGTGAGATTCTAATTTGTTTGTATATCTCAAAACACAGACAGTAGAACCTCCATGGTTGACCACCCCCCATCTTGACCAGCTCCTTAAGGTGATCTAACTTTTCCAGACTAGACATGCACCACATGTACATATCAGTACAGTAGGCACATATCAGTACATTGTTCCATATGTTGACCACCTCCATACATTTGACTAGTTTGTTACCGTCCTTTGGGTGGTCAATTTATCAGTGGTTCTACTATATTAATGGCAGGCTGACTCATTGGAGCAAGAATAGTCAAAGGCAACAGTATTTAGTTGCTCCACAGAGCAAATTTTTACTGTATCTCATAAAATAAACTACTGGGTTAAATATTTATAACATGCTATTAGAAAAATACTCTGCCTATATTCAAATTCCTTTTCAATAGGATTATATCCTAATTTGAGAACATGTGAGTTTGAATAACATTTTACTAGCAATAAAGCCTTCAAACAAACAGGACTTGATTCATGAAAATAAGTATAACCTAAATTGCTACAGACACAGCCACAGAGCATATAAGCCTAGTACATTCTTTGAATTACCCTGCCAAATACTTTAGTGAGAAACTTCAGTGGCCTTTTAGTTGAATTAACTTTAGTGTAATCATGGGAGTTTATGTCCTGGAGCAACAGAGAGATGAAATAGAAACTAATTTGGATCAAATAACCTCAGGAAATTTTAACGCTATCATGTTATTTCATTAAATTGTATAGAAACTAGAGAGATGAACAATTTCAGCTAAGTACAGATACAGTAGAATTTCTGTAAGTTGATGACCCAAGGACTGTAACAAACTGGTCAATATATGGAAGTCGTCAGCATGCAGAGCCAGTCGACCTAAGGGACCACGCCTACTGTACTGACATGTATGTGTGGTGTATATCCAGTCTATGGAAACTAGGTCAGCATAAGGAGGTGGTCAAAGTAGGGAGGTGTCAAGTATTGAGGTTCTACTGTAAATGTAAGTTTGAACACGCTTCATTTCTAAATTGCTTTAATTGTATCACATTTTGTCAGTATATACAGACATATACAAATAAACAAACCAGGTTGTAGGAGTATAACAGTCGACAGCAAATATAATACATAGTCCATTATTTAATGAATATTACAGTCTGAGTCTGAAGGAATGCTAAATAAATTTTTGTTGTTGTTGCAATTTGGCTGGGGCTGGGTTCAAACCCACCACCCTTGGTATAAGGGGCCGGCGCCCTACCCACTGAGCCACAGGTGCCACCTCCGGAATGCTAAATAAAATTTACAAAAACATTATTACTTGGAACAATGACAAAGAAGTATAGGGCTTTGGGGGACCTACGGAAGTGACATTTAGATTGCTTGCTTACATTACATGTGAGAGGGTTACACAGGTAGAGGGAACAGAAGGCGAGTGGAATTGGTGACTCTGGCATATTGGAGGGTATGAAATAAGGCCACTCCTTCTGAAGCACAGAAATCCGGGAGTTAGGAGATAGCAGGACCAGACGAGGGTGGCTACATAGAAAAGTCACCTCTCTGCCGACATACTATCTCTGAACTCAGAGACACCTGCCTCATCTCTCTTATCTTCTCCTATTTTTTGTAAATGCTTTACTGCTTGTATGACTCACCTAAGCCTCAGAATACTTGAATTTGTATTCATATCCTAGGGTTGCCATAATGAAGTACCAAAAACTGGATGGTTTAAACCAGTGGTGCTCAACCTTTTTGGTATCAGGCACTGGGTTATGGAAGATGATTTTTCCATGTAACCCAGAGGAGGGGATTGAGGGGATGGTGTGCGGCTGTAAATACAGCTGAAGCTTCACTCACTTCTTCCCCACTCCCTGCTGTGCAGCCTGTTCCTAACAGGCTCAGTACCAGTCTGTGGTCCCAGGAGTTGGGGACTGCGGTAGTAACAGCCATTCACTTTCTCATCCTTAAAGAGCCTGCGAGTTCCAGAAGGCGGTGTGAGCAGGGCTAGTTCCCCCTGACGTCTGCAAGGGAGGAGGATCTGCCTGCGTCCTGCCACTCTCCCAGCTTCCCATGGTGCCAGCAATCCCCCTGTTCCTCTGTCTGTGGAAGCTTCACACTGATCTCGGGCCCCTCTTCAGGCTCTCCCTGGGTGTCTCTGTCCTCATTTCCCCTTTTCACAAAGATGCCGGTCATACTGGACTCAGGCCCATTCAAATGACCTCATTTACACATGATTATCTCTGGAAAGATTCTCCCTCCAAAGAAGGTCACATTCTGAGGAACCAGTGGTTAGGACTCTAACATGTCTTTTTTTTGGTATGACACAGTCAATCTACTCAGTGCCAAAACTTAACATATTCTATCAATATTAAAATTTCCCATTAAATGTGAGAAAGGTGGTGATAAGATATTTTAAGGCAAAAGGCACCAATAATTGTTGCCAATAGATGAATGAATAAATGAATTCAGAATCGCTGAAAGAGATCTTGCAGTATTCATCCTGGGAATAAATATTAACCTATCAGCATTCACTCTATCTACCTTTCTCTTCACCTCTTATGTGAGAACTCAGAGAAATACCCACATTGGTAAAATACAATCTTGAATAAATGTTCTTTCCCTGTGGTGCAATACAATCATTTTTAATATATTTTCTATAATAAAGAATAATTAATATTTTAGAAAAATTTAAAACACTAAAAATAGCCAGATAAAGGCTTGAAATATATTGAACTAGTGTTTTTTATAATATGTAAGTTAAGGGTTATTTCATGCTTGACGTTTACAGTAATACAGGTTAAGCATCCCAAATCTGAAAATCTGAAATCTTAAATCTTCCAAAATCTGAAACTTTTTGAGTAATGGCCTGATGATCAAAGAAAATGTTCATTGTGAATATTTCAAAATTTAAAAGTTCGTAACAACTTTTCATACCAATCATTTCAGATCAGGGATACTCTACCCGTATCAAGAAGTTAATCTCAGGGAAAAATCAAAACAAAAAGGTTTTTTTTTAATTTAAACCAAAGAAGATTATTGTAAAAATTCTAAGAATTTTTTAAGCCTCTGCCTCTTGCTTAGGTTTTTATCTTTTATTTAGAATTCCTTTAGGGGGATAAATTGCATCCTTCAAAAAGATATTTTTAAGTCCTAATTTCTAGCACTTTAGAATGTGACTTTGATTGGAATAAGCGATTCCAGGTATAATTAGTTAAAATTAGGTCTTAGGGGGCAGGATGGGCTCCTAATTCAATAGGACTGGTGTCCTTATAAGAGAAAAAGAAAGAAAAAGACACGTGGAAAGAAGTGGCTCTGTGAAGGCAGAGTTGGGAGTTCTGCTGCCCCAAACCAGCGATAAAATTACCAAACACTAGAAAAATCAAGGAAGAATCTTCCCCTGAGAGGCTTTCGAGGGAGCGTGACTTGGCTAACACTTTGAGTTTTGAACTTGCAGTCTCCAGAACTGGCAGAAAATAAATTCTTATGTTTTACATCACCCAGCTTGTCACACCTTGTTGTGGCAGCTCCAGGAAACTAATACACCCTCTGTGATGGTTAATTTTATGCACCCATTTGACTAGCCTAAAGCACGTCCAAATAGTTGGCAAAAACGTGATTTCTAGGAGTGCCTTTGAGAGTGTTTCCAGAATAGATTCAGCATTTAAATCGGTAGAATGAGTAACAAAGATGTGCCCTCACCAAAGCAGGTGGCCATGGGACAATCCCTTGAAGGCTGGAATAGAAAAAAAAAAAAAAAAAAACAGAGGCAGCACAATCAATATCTCTCGCTCTCTCTCTCTCAAACTGGGGCATCCATTCACTCCCGACCTATGTCATAGGTACTCCTGGTTTTAAGCTTTTGGACTCTGGCTTACACCAGTGGTGCCCCTGGCTCTCAGACCTATGGACTCAGATTGAAATCACACCATTGCTGCTCATGGCTCTGCAGCTTGCAGACGGCAGATCATGGGACATCTGAGGCTCCACACTCTGTGAGCCAATCCCTGTGCTAAGTCCTTGTAAATCTGTGTATATCCTATTGGTTATTTCTCTGGAGAACCCTGACTAATACACTCTTTATTTTTTCTCCTGAAAAATCTCATTTATTTTAGATATAGAGTAAAATTTATTAGTTCTGTGGAATCTTTTCTCACTGCCTTAATCCATAGACACAGGAACTCATCAGCCCCTGTACTTCCACTCCCTTTTATAGTATTATTTAACCAAACCAATTTCAGTTATGAGCTGCATAATGACCTATTGGTTAACAACAAATCTCATACATGACAATGATACCATAAGATAATTAATACAATGAAGGTGAAAAATCCCTACTGCCCAGTGACCTCATAGCTGTTGTAAGGTAACAGCATAAAACATTCCTCACGGGCTTGTGGTGATGCTGGTATAGATAAACCTGCTGTGTTCCCAGTCATATAAAAGTGTGGCGGGTGCAATTATGTACAATGCGTAATACTTGAGCAGGTTTATATATTTACTATACTATTCTTTTTAGTGTTATTTTAGAGTGTACTTCTTCTGTTTATGTAAAAATAAATTAACTATGAAATAGCTTCAGGCAGGTCCTTCAGGAGGTATTTCAGTAGTCTTGATACCATAGGCAATAACAACTCCATGTTTGTTATTACCCCCAAAGACCTCGCAGTAGGACAAGATATGGAGACGGAAGACAGTAAGGTTGATGACCTTGACTTAGGCTAGGTCTAGGCTAACAAGAGTGTTTGTGTAGATCTACCAGGGGTCCTCAAACTGCGGCCCATGGGCCACATGAGGCAGTGTGATTGTATTTGTTCCTGTTTTGTTTTTTTTTTACTTCAAAATAAGATATGTGCAGTGTGCATAGGAATTTGTTCGCAGTTTTTTTTTTTTTTTTTTTAACTATAGTCTGGCCCTTGAACGGTCTGAGGGACAGTGAATTGGCCCCCTGTTTAAAAAGTTTGAGGACGCCTGGCTAGGCTAACCTGAACGTTTGTGGCTTAGTTAAAAAAAAAAAAAATTGTTGGGTGGCGCCTGTGGCTCAGTCGGTAAGGCGCCGGCCCCATATGCCGAGGGTGGCGGGTTCAAACCCGGCCCCGGCCGAACTGCAACCAAAAAATAGCCGGGCATTGTGGCGGGCGCCTGTAGTCCCAGCTGCTCGGGAGGCTGAGGCAAGAGAATCGCTTAAGCCCAGGAGCTGGAGGTTGCTGTGAGCTGTGTGATGCCATGGCACTCTACCAAGGGCCATAAAGTTAGACTCTGTCTCTACAAAAAAAAAAAAAAAAAAATTGTTAAAGAGTAAAAAGAAAATGAAAACTTAAAACAAGGAAAAAGCTTGTAGAACAGAGCTATTAAAAGAAAGAAAGTATTTTAACACAGTGGTATCTTGTGTTTGTGTTAGAAACCAAACATTGTTACAGAGGAGTAAAAAAGTTTAAACAATTAAAAAGCATAGAAAGTAAAAGGTTACAATAAGCTCAGGTTATTATTAAGAAGGAATAATAGTTATTAATAAATTTAGTATAGCCTAACTGCACAGTGCTTATAAAGTCCTCAGTCATGTCCTGGGCCTTCACACTCACTCACCCCTTGCTCACTGACACACCCAGAGAAATTTTCACTTCTGCCTGCTTCATTTATGATAAGTGTCTTATACAGGTACACGGTTTTTATTTTGTTTTGTCTTTGTTTTTGCCTTTTATCCCGTGTTACCACTGGGCCTTTTCTAGGTTTAGTGTGATGTAAATAAAATGTGCTTATTTACACAAATACTTAGCAATGTGTGACAGTCGCCTATGGTGTCCAGTACAGTAACATGCTTGTACAGGTTTTACCATATTGCCCACGTGTGCAGTAGGCTGTGCTATCTGGGTTTGGCTAGGTGCACTCTGTGATGCTTGCAGAATGACAAAATCACCGAATAACACAATTCGTGGAATGCGTACCTGTCATTAAGGGACGCATAACTGTATTTTGTAATATTTTTAAGTATTTGTGTGTTGGTCTTTATTATGAACTCTTTTCTAGGTTAGACATACAGGATAAACATAAAATTCATGTGCAATTTAAAATAGTTTAACATAGTAAATTGCCACAAACTTTATGGATACCCCTACATGTTTTCAGCCCTAGATATTTTTCATACAGTTTTGATTAAAATTAGAGTTGGTGACACTGACATCAAGCTAATATTTGCTGATAAAATTTTAATGATAATATTAAGAGGCTGTTCACACCAGTGTTTTTGACCTTGCAAAGTAATGGACTATTCATTGCTTTCACTTACGAGGAAAGGAATGAAGCCTGGCAAATATTTACATGTAGTTACCAAGAAATTCAAGAGAAATCTGTACTTAATCTGTGTCTTCCTTCTGAAATATTTTTTTTTTCTTAAAAGGGGGAAAGATTTTAGCCATAAAAGAAAAAATAATTTCAAGTAAAATTAAACTGTAACCTTGACATTTTAAACTTCTGTTTTAGGAAAGTAAAACTTTTGGAATTACAGAAAACTTTTCATTTAAAATGATAAGATTTTGTTTAACATATAAGATTGATTTTCTCACTACTCATGTGATAAACAATATATGATTCTGACCTCTTAATCTGGTTCTGATACTAAAAATGCAGGTGTTTGGGCAGCACCTGTGGCTCAAAGGAGTAGGGTGCCAGCCCCATATGCTGGAGGTGGCAGGTTCAAGCCCAGCCCCAGACAAAAACTGCACACACACACAAAAAAAATGCAGGCGTTTTATAACATGTTTTATTTTTCGATCAAAATAAATGTGGCTAACGACACCAACTTTCTAGCACATTAGTGGACAGTGATTTTTCCATCATAATATAATGTTCAAGTCATAGCATATTTTCATTAGATATGTTACGTATTGAGTTTTCAGCAAATATTTTTTGAATGAATGTATACATGAGCATAGGGACATAAAGGCTAATAAAAAGGAAAGCTCATTCTTTTGGGACAAGTAGAGATAGATTAAATTACTGAACAGTGATTTAATTTTTATTATTATTTATAATTCATACTTACATACTTCAGTGATTTTTGTTGCCAAGATGTTGGCCTATCAGTAGAGGCTGAAAATATATTTGAAGTTTCTAATGAACTAGCACAAGCTGTTCAAATCCAAAATATGAAGAATGAAAAATTCTTGTACTGTGGAAATCTAATTCTCCCTCTGTGATGAGCATTAATTCAGTCACAGACGATTGCAACCACTGAATGTGGTAAATGAATAAGAGAAAGTTACTTCTAGAAAAACAGGGCCTTTCTCAGGAGATACCTGTAGGGCTTGTTTTGATTGTAACTGGTAGAAATTCAACTGGAACATGCTCAGAGAAGTTTATGTCTTACCTAAGCAGACTTCAGGAATCACGAAGCATTAGGTACTCGCCAGACCATCTGAAAGCAGGGATTTGAAAGATATTAGATGCGGATTGTTCTCCACATCTTTTTTTTTTTTTTGAGATAGAGTCTCACTCTGTTGCCTTTGGTAGAGTGTTCTGGCATCACAGCTCACAGCAACCTCAAACTCCTGGGCTGAAGTGATTCTCTTACCTTAGCCTCTCAAGTAGCTGGGACTACAGGCGCCCACCACAACACCCGACTATTTTTTTGGTTGTAGTTGTCACTGTTGTGTGGCAGGTCCGGTCCAGATTTGAACCCACCAGCTCCGGTGTATGTGGCCCGTGCCCTAGCTGCTGAGCTATAGGTGCCTGTTCTCCACATTTTCTTTTGGTATTTTCTCCCATTTTTTGGCTTTCACTGCTGACTAGATAATTCTTTATGGCTGAGAAATGCAGAATTGGCAGGACTCAGTCTAGTGTACTTTTAGTTTTGCTATTTGGGGGTATTATACAGTCCTCAGTTTTTAAAAAAATATATCAAAGAGGAATACATTCAGTCTGATTTTGCTTGTGTACAAAAATAAATAGAATCGTCAGATACAATTATTGGTAATTCCTATATCAATGTAGTTAGCATCTGGGGAGAAGGAGCCACATCCAAATAAGAGAGTGCTATTCTATTTCTGGGACCTTCAGTAGTTAAGCAAATGTATCTATCTGAGAATGTTAGCTAGAAACCAGTTAACATTCAATAGAAAGAAAACTAATCTACTACATTCTATAAAATTCCTAGTAACACACACATATATGTGAGGTCTGACAATTAAGTCTACTAACTCATCCCAGAAAAGTGCAACATACCTCACTGCTGAGTATCATTATGGTCCCCTTTGAATACTGCCGTCGGGAAGCTGTGGCTTGGCACTGGTGCCTGGTCCTCCCTTCAGATCAAGTTTGGAACTCTTTTTCCGGAATGGCCATCAGAGCTGCTGTCATATGAGGTCTGAGAATCAAGTTCATGAACTTATTCTCTAAAAAGTGCCATAGACCTCATTGCTGAATATCACTATGCTCATCTTGAAGTACTCCCCTGGTCCGTCTAGTGACTTTATAAATATATATATCTAAGTGCAAATTCTGTTGCTATGACAAAATGACACAGATCAAGTAATTTAAAAAATTAAGTTTCTTTGGCTTATGGTGCTGGAGACTTGGAAGAAGTCCAGCATGGCATTCAAATTGTTTTCAGAATGCTAGCAAATACCCTATAGGGAAACAACCAACTAGAGTAAGGGCTGTGTGCAGTGCCTTGAGTTTGTAGTCTAACAATATCCGGTCAATACACTGTTTACCAAAGCCGCATAGATTAGCTGCTTCTTTCTCCAGCCCTTCCAGTGAATTGATTTTTTTCTGAATATGAAGTGTATGTGGACTTTACTCCCTGTTGATTCTTCGTTCTGAAATCTGCTCCATCTGATATTTTAGCCACTTTAGCTTTATTTAATTTTTCCATCTTTTAAACCTATCCGTGTCTTTCTATATTTTCTCATAGACAGCATGGATTTGAGTGTTTCTTTCTTACCAAATTTGACAATATGTGCATTTTAGTTGTTATGTCTGGACTACTTTTTATTTGTTATGAATATCAGTACAGCCAGATTGAAATCTGTCATGGTTATTTGTTTTCTATTAGTAATCTGTCCCTTTTATGAGTAATTTTTACCAGTTTTTTTTAACCATATTGCTTCTTAGTTCCATTTAAAAATCTTTTCTTTTTGCTACTTTTAATTTCCTTAGGATTTGTTTTTATCTCCATTAATAGATTATAAGTTATGAATTTTTGCAAAAACAATTTCTCTAAACCAATGTTCTCCAAGTATGGGCACCTGGCTCAGCAACACCAGCATCACTGGATAACTTGTGAGAAGAATCAAATTCTCAGCTCCCTCTGCAGACCTGGACCAAAATATTTCTAATGAATGAGTCCTCCAGGTTATTCTGATAAACTATACATCTTGAGAAAGACTGCTCCAGGCTTTACAATGAACATTTTAAACCGACTTCAACTTACATCTGAATAATACTATACCACTTCACTAGAGTATATGAGCCCTGCATCAATGTAATCACATTGCCTCCCTCAACTGCCATGCTACGTTTCAACTCTTTGTGTTATAAAACCCAGAATGCTTTATGATTACTGTCTTAAAATGTCATTTTTATTATAAAGATTAGTTTACCATATATTTGCCATTTCTAGGGTTATTTATTATGTCGTGGTGGATTTGAATTTTAATTTATAATAATTTTTATTTTACCTAAAAAACTTCCTTTAACATTTTGTTTTGTAACCCTTTTCTCTGGGGACGAATTATCTTCACTTTTGTTGTCTTATTCATTCTTATTTGTCATTGTATTTCTTATCTTCCTATGAATTCCTTTTGTGGTTGTTGTTACACAACATTGAGTAGAGTTCCTTTTTTCAGTTTATGGGAGATTTTACTTCATTTTTGTTCTTCTACACATTTTCTATAACTCCAATTACACCTATATTAGACTGCATATATAAATATACTACCTACATGCTAAATTTTGGGAACTTTCTATTTTTATATTTTTAATTAACTGACCTTTTGTTCTACAATTGCTAAACTACTGTTTATTCCATTTACTACACTTATCATTTAAGTATATTTAATATTGTAATATTCATCTCTGGGAGTTTTTCTGGGCATTTTAAAAATATATATTTCATTTCTATCCATGCCATATCTACGTTTTATGTACATTCTAGAAGATCAAATCAATTTAATATAAATTTTTAAAGATTTTTGTTTCGTAATTCCAACATCTATATCATTCTGGGTCTATTTCTATTTACTGATTTTTCTATTGACCAATATTTTCCTGTGGGTTTGTAATCTGATAATTTTTGACTGGGATAAATTGTACTTTGTTAAGTGCTAGATTGTGCCAGGCTTTTCTTCAGGTGGATAAAATATTGAGATATTTGGGTCTTATCAAACTTGCTTTTAAGCTTTGTTACATTGAGTACAGAACAGCCTTTAGTTTAAGTTTAGTTTACCATCATTCCTGAGAAAATTAACTTTGTGACATTTCATGAATGATTAGCTTTGCCTATGTTGGCTGGTGTAAATTATTAGTAAGTATTCTTTCCAATGTACTTGACCAAAGTGATTCTTTTTCAAGGACCATGAAGTCTCACTCCAAGTTAGCTTAGGTTTGCATTTAGATAGACAAGTGTGGTAGCTGATAATGATGCGATGTTTACCGTGGAGGCATTTGGTTGCTTTGTTGGTATTTTATTTGCTAGCCTGGGAGCAGAGACAAGATGCAGACAGTAGAGAGTGAAAAATTAGAACCATAAGTAGCAAACAATAACAAACTCATATTTTATATGATATTTTATATTTATATATTAACACATAAAACATATTATAGAAATATTATACAATTTTGTAATGTTTTGTAAATAAAGTTATATTTAGCTACAAAAAAAAAAGAAAGAAAAATTAGAACCAACAAGCTCTTACAAATACTATCAAGGACTATCAGAGGTTACTTAATTGGCAAAATTCTTCCCACAAACACAATGATAAGTCAAGGAAATGTCTTTGTTTCTCTTAAAAGCTGGATTAAAAAATAATCATCTTTGAAAATTCAGACCATAGAACTTATCTCACATGAATTTGCCTTTTAAATTCTCATGTTTTCTGGAAAACTCAGCCAAATCATTATTATATGGTGGCCTAAGGGTTAGGAAGCCCAGTGTGTGTGTAGTGGAAACAAATACAGTGTATGTCCAGAGGAAGACAAGCTCAATCCAGGCAGCTCAGAATATGCACAAATATTATTTGATATAAACTTAAAAAAAATTAAAAATTTATAAGGATATAAGTTATTTTGTCTAAGAGTTGGAAAACCATCACACAGACAAATGAGACTTTCAGGAATTTCAATAATTCCTGAAATAAAAAGTAGAAAATGAAGAATGAATATAAAAATATCTGAAGATAGTTTAAAAAAGAATAGTAAATACTAGACAGAAGTAATACGCTATATTTCAAAAGGCCAAGATGATTTGAAGAGAACAAAAAGAAAGGAAAACTATAATAATTGAAATACAAATGTCAAGAGATTTTTGAAAAAAAATAAAAGAAAGATTTTTGAACAGAAAATAAGAGAAAGATTTAATAAAAAAGAAGTACATATTGGACATATTGCTAAAAACATGCCTGGAAAGAAAATATGATGGAAAAATATGAAAAGATTGAAATTTGTGTAAGCTGGAATGTCGTCATAGAGGTCTAATTAAAGTTGAAGAGAAAAACAATAGCTTTATTGAAAAAAAAAGGCAATATTTAAAATGTGATAATGGCTTAGAGTTTTTTAGAGCAGAGATGTCATAAATTGTTAGTTGTTGAAAACATAATGAAGCCCAAATAGGGTTCATGAATACAGATTCACAGCCAGAAAATCTTACAGAAATAGAATAATACAGGCAATAAAGGATCAGAAACAATTAAGAAACAGTATGTTGCTGTATCTCACATTTAACAAAGATTTGTTTTCTTTTTCCTCTGAACAGCTAGCTGATTACCAAGAATGTGTGTGTGTCTTTGCCTGCACATATATATACTTGGCCTGATATGCTCAAATTTATTTATATCATCTAGTTTTACGTTATGTTTGCAATATTTCTTAATTTTTTCTTCAAAATCTTCATTTTGCATTGGTTTTGTCTTGTTTTCGGTGCTTGTTTCCCTTCTGGCAACGTGGGAGGCTTACACTCAGACCTGAGCTCTCCTTATGACTGTTTTGTTACTATTTACAGCATGCTAGCTTTTACATGCTACTAATGGATGCTTTGGTAAGAATGATTTTTACAAGAAGAAAAAGTAGCAATGTCTATTTTTCACTCCTGCCCCCATCCTTACCTAGTTTTGGTTGATCCCATTGCTTTTTGTCGTTGTTTTAGCATAATCATTAATGTTTGGCTTCACATTAGAATTTCCAAGGTGGGATGTATGAGAGGACCTTTAAACACGTAGTCGTGTCTGGATCTCCACTCCAAATGTATCAATTATCTCTCTTGATGCTTTTGTATTATTATTTATAAAATTCCTTGTGATTCTAATATATTGCTAATGTTAAAAACCACATTCAATGGATAATTTTTAAACCCTTAAATATATTGTGGGTCCTCACCAGCCTCTCTTTTGCTCCCTGCAAGTGGAACATCTCTTCAGTTCACGGTGACACCTTGACAGCTGGAGCTGATTTGTGTCTCTGTATGTTTGTGTAGAGACGTTTCTCCAGTATGATGTAACCGCAGGTGCTTGTCAGGTGACAAACACTTGCAGGCCAGAACTTCTTGCTGCTGAGTTTCTTCTCCACCCCGCAATCATCTTTTGCAGAATACTTTGTGCATTAGTTTGTACAAAGCCCAGCCCAGTGTCTGTCTCTCAGTAATACTAAATAAGGTATGAAGAGGCTATCACAGAAGGTTCCTACAACACAACCTTGAATTTGTGAGTCCGAAACATTTTATTTTTACCCCTGTTTTAGAGAGCTTTGGATCTACCTGATCTGAAAAATTCTGCTGATTCTGCATACACTCTTGTGGTCTCACCTGGTGTGCTCAGTTGCCTTTTTTCACATAGTGTGTCAGGGAATAGGTTTCTGCCAGTCCGATAAGGATATTTTTGTCTTTGCTTCTTATTCATCTTTATTCCAGTTGGTTTCATAGCAGGGTGAAGACAGAGAGATGATATTTCAGTCTGTTTCTTATTTGATAGCCAAGGAATATTGTTAGAGTGTATGAAACATAAACACATTAAAATCCTGGAAACATCATTCAAATTTTATTTTTAAACTAAATCTTAGCATCCCTTGTTTTTAGGAACTTGTGAAAAAGGAAGGGTTCATGGGTTCCTGGATTTTACGTATTGAGTCTAATTAATTAATGCTATGCTTTAAGAAATATTTTCCCTTAAATGTCTGCCCCAGCATGAAGTTTCTGCAGGATATAAAAAGAGGATTGTCATGTTGCGTATGTTAATAAAATACTCTCAGAAATTAAAATGACATGTACTTGGTGTGGATTGCCATTTATTTAAAACATATCCAAATTCCACTGATTTCTGCCTTTAGGAGGGTAAACATAATAATTTACTTACTGAAAGAAGAGGATGTTGGGAGCTTTAATAATATCATATACAAAGTTGCTTAAAAGTATTGATTCTACTCTATGCCAAACATTATTCCAATCAATATGTTTAATTAACTTTTTGATCCTCCCACTCATATTGTAAGATAAATTTGTTTAATCTAACAGGTATTACAGCTACTGTGTTGAGGAGGGAATGATTTGATGATAAAGACAGATTTTGAAAAGGGGATGACATGGGTCTTCTTAGGTTTGAAATATATTATTCTGGCTGCTGAGTGAGAGCAGATGTGGTAGGACAGAATGAATCACAAAGAAGATTTAAGCGAAATTAAGAATTTAGATTATTTTAAGGACAATCAGAAAAATTAGGTTATTTTACAAAACATTAATGGCAACAGATTGATGTATAATAACAATTTTAAGAATTTTCTTATTGCCACGTAGGTTGTACTTAGGAGGGAGACAAGAACAGAGACAGAGAGACAAGTGATGTTGTTGTTACTACATTCCAGGCACGAGAGAATGGTTCCTGGGATGGATTTAAGGCAGAAAAGTGAAAATAAGCTAATCGCTTGCTTGCAAATAGGGAGGAAGGTGAATGTGGAGTTTGCTTAGGGAGAAATTGTAAGAGAATAGCATTTTACAATTTTTCCTTTTTGTCTTTTACCAAAATTTGAAAGATTGGGGTTTGGGAAGATAGAATAATTGTTTCGTAGGCCACTTAAAATACATTTGACTGTGAAATTTTCAAGAATAAACCTCAGTCAAAGTAGCAAGTTTGACAACAGGGGGTTGCAGCTCTGATCTCGGTTCCCACTCATAATGGAGATTCCATTTCTGATGTGATGCGTTCATGAAGACTGCAAGCCCAGGAGAGCGAGCCACTTCCTCATGGAAAATGTTCTATTATATATTTCATACTCTCTCCTTTCAGTTACACTGTTGTAGACTTTACATTGTAAGAAATTGTTTCATTGCAAAGCCCATTTTGGTGTTTTTCTATAAATCATTATCATTCTACTGTTAGAAATTTTGAAAATTAGACTCAGGTGCAGTCATGTCCAAACTGGCCAGAATAAGGCTTCGTAGTCAGCAATGTAAAGTAACCAGTGCACAGTGTGTGCTTCTGGATTTTGACAGTGATGTCATTTCAACGTATTCCAGAGGAAACTTCTCATCTTCCGACCAAATCTGATCTTTAACTTACGCTGCTTCTCTTTATTGGCACCACCATGGGGTCATGGCGTGGACTTAAAACTTCAGTATTATCTTTGAATACTTCCATGACTACAATTTTCATCTTATAGCTATATTTTAGAGCACCATTAAATGTTTTGCATCTTTATTTTATCTGAGGAGAATTTTTCCTATTTCCAATAAAGTGCTTGAAAATTAAATTTTTACTCTCTTATTCCTATATCCACAATTATAAAAATAACTTATGATCAACATAAATATTAACAAAAGACCCAGTTATAGTGACAACGTAACCTAAATTCATTTCTATTTACCACTAGGAATGAAACACTTCTTCAGATTCTAACGTGATAACCTGTTTCACTTTCCTGCCCCATAATATTGAATTATGTGTGGTTAAAATACACCTGTAAGACTGTGTGCAACATAATTTCTACCTACTGAAATAAATTGTGAAAACAGGTTTTGTTATATACCTTTTCATTGAGTGGAAATGTCAGCTTTTCTGACCACATTTCCTATAAATCATGTTGAGGTAAATTACTAGTAAGTGGTTTGATGGTGTTTTTAATTCCATACTTTCTGCTTAAATAAAATAAATGTGATTTATTAGTTAGATATTATAGTTCTTTTTCTTTGACAGGAGAAAATGAGATATGTAAACATTTTGAACTATAAACAGAAAGAGAATGGACATGTGAATGATTGACTATATCTTTCTCAAATTCACTTGTGATATGTCTAAATTTTCTGCCCAAGTCACTGAAAGCAGGCCAGTTAAGGACGAAATAATTTATGGCCTGAAAAAAAATCAGAAATAACTTTGTAAAGTTTGCTTTTCTGTAATGTTATTACTTTCAAACTTGTAAGTAACTTGTCACTTACTATTAATTTCTTAATTGTACACAGAACTATTTCTTAAGTCATGACTTATTCTTTCAATAAATTACTCTATTTTCCAATTTGTTTACATTTTTGCATTAACAACTGATTTTTTTTGTAAGCACAGTAGAAAAAACAGCTGAATGCTGCTGTGAACAATGACTTTTATTCTAAAGTTTAAAAGTCACTTTTTTTTATCTTTTTACTTACATAGTTTATTTCCACAGACTTAAATATTACAAAATATAAAGAACATCACGCTATAGCACCTGCCCATGTATACTCATTTAGTATGAGAGCACTCATTCGTAAGTCACGCAACCTTCATGGAACATTCATCATATATTAGACACACCCAGTATCTAACTACTGTATAGAGGGATTTTGGAGATGAAGAAAGTCTGGTGGAAATTATGGAGGGATGAATGAAGTTTCATGGCATTTTGTGATAAAGTGTATATGGGACGTAGACCTGTGACAGAAACAATGAGCATCTCTCAGGCCAAAGTCTCTCATGTTTCATTCTCCTCTACAACTCCAAGATTCAGAAATATGAGCATCTAAACATTCCAAAACAGATGTTTGTTAATCTTCATTTTGAATAAATAAAATAAATATTTTATCTCCGTATGTGCTTATTGTCTTCATTAACTATATAAAAGTACACACTAATATTAAATCTCTTTGTAGTTTTGGCCGCGAACATCAAGAGGTCTTAGGCCTTAGCCTTCTTTTCTGTTTCCCTTTTGTTTATATAAATACATAGATACTTGTTTCCTTTTTTATTAATCAACAAAGCTAATAGAGAAAACATTACACCAGAGACTCCAAACAACATTACAAAAGCACAAACAAGCTAAGACGGGGACCTTGTATTCGATGGACTTGCAGTCTACATCCTACAACATACACTTAAACAGGAGAGTTAACGGCTTTGTCAGCCTGATCGGTGTCCAGCATGGTGGTGCTTTATGTACACAAAGAACCTATGTCGTCTGACTGCTTTTAATTCTGTGACCTCACTTCCCCTTCTTCCTCCTGCTTGAATACTTCTACCAAACTGGCCTCCGAATGTGCCTTGAACATACCCTACAGGATCCCACTCCTGGGCTTTACGCATGTGATACCCACTCTTTCCCGAACCCTTCCCTGAGATCCTGCTTGGCTTCCTTCAGTTCCTTCAAATCTCTGCTCTCTTCTTGCTCAGTTAGAGACCTTTGCAGGCCACCCTGTGTATAATCATTTTCTCACTCTCACACTTCCTATTAAAGCAAGCCCACTTTATTTTTTCATAATCTTCATAATCAGTCGTCATATGGAGTTATTAAATTTGTTGCATTCATCCACTTATTTACTGTCTCTTTATCCTATGTTTCTCTACAGTAAGGACATTGTCTATGTTGTTTACTTCACCAGGACTTGGTGATATGTGCTGGGTGTTAGGTGCTAAGTATTTATTGAATTTAAAAAGAAGTGCAGGTGCCTCTTTCATTTTTTTCACTTTTGAACATTTTTGCAGAAATTCAGTCTTTGGGTGAAGTAAATTTTGACCTGCCTTTGCACTCGAAAGCCAAGACACAAAATTATAACCCATTATTTCTTAAATCTCTGAAATCGCATGTCTCAGAGCATTGCTTTGCTATTTCCGTCTCTGAGGATACAGAAAGAAGGTGCCATCTGTGAATCAGGAAACAGGACCTCACCAGACACTGTACCTGCTGGTGTCTTGAACTTGGACTTCCTCACTCTAGAACTGAGAGTAATAAATTTCTGTTGTTTATAAGATACACAGACTATGGTATCTTGTCATAGCAGCTCAAATGGATTATGGCATATGCACACACACATACACAAACTTATGTGGCACTTAATCACACACTGTTAAATAAATGCTTCAGCAAAAGAAGGATATGATTATAGGTGTAGTGCACGATTATAGGATATGATTATAGCTGTAGTGTAGTATGGGTTAGTTCTGGGTAAATACAAGGAAATAGATGACTGACCACTTCATCTCTGAACCCTGCCTCCATCATTAAAGTCATTCCTTGGTTATGTCACGTCTTAAGTTTTTCTCACCTAAAAATGTGAACTTAAAGGACCCTGTGTGCAGAGTTATTGTCAGGATAAAAGAAATAAAATGAGAGCTTAGAACAGTACCTGTCACATGTTATAAACTCAATAGATATTATATATTTATTAATTATTATTATTCTCTCTCTGGTTTTAGTCACATAGGAGTTTTTCATAATCATGGTTGTTACATAGGAGTTTTTCATAATCATGGTTGTTACATGGTTCTTACATGGGAATTTTGGGTTTATAGCTATTGCTAGATACAGTAATTTGGGGATAATTTAGAATTTAGGCCAGCATAACCAGTCCAAAAGAAATTATATATGGACAAAAAGATGATTGTAGTTGGTTATTAAAGAAACAACAAACAAAAATGTTTTTTCAATAAATCTATTTATTTGTACATATCTACATTAATGCTGATTCTAATAATAATCCCTTTATGCATGGCAGACAGTTTGTATGAATCAATAATATTGATTGCTTAATGTTGATGTCAGTTTTGATCAGAGGGTTGTGTAGTAAAAAAACTAAAAATTGTGACTATTCCCCATATATATATAATCAAGCAAGTATGAAATGGAATCTTATGACAGAAACTATTTTATTTTGTTGACTCTATAATGACATTTTGGTATTTCAATATGTTAATTAATATTGAGATGGAGATTATTATTCTAAATTTACTGATAGTGCAAAGTGTGCTAAGTTACATACCCTTCTTTTGAAAGAAGAAAAATACAATGACAAATGCATAGGTCAAAGTTTTATAAACACATTAAAGTAATAATTACCTACTTACAGGAAAATGTTTATTCCTAGGAGCTAAAACACTTGACGAGAGCTATCCTCAGTGCTCTGTAGAATCCAGCAATCATCTTTTATAATATCCTAGAATACCTGTGTTGGTGGTGGTGCTTGTGTGTGTATGGGAGTGCCTGCTTCTCCATTTTCCTTTCATTCTGTCTGAATTCATATTTATATTCTTAAAAAACATCTGATGTCAGTCTTATTTATAAATAATGAAAATGAAATTCAGAAATTATAGTAATCCTGTGAATGAAAGAGAATAGTGCAAGCGCATAATCAAAGAAACAACTATACTGATGTTTTATTTCTGTGAAACGATAAAGGTAAAATCCAATTTTTAACGAACTCCATACTATTTAATTATGGTCAAATTTCATTATGCCCATAACGAGCACATTGTCAGAAATTACATTCATTGCTGCAGCAGCTGATGAGAAACGTGGCTTCAGCCAGCTTTTCTGTAATGAATTGGAATGAAAATCGCTTTGATCTCAAGAAGAAAAGCAGTGTCCATTCAGAACCTTGATCCTTTAAGCTCCAGAACTTTTTAAGGATCATTTTATTTTACTGAACTATTTGTGAATCTAGATTTTAATGGGTTGACAGATTTTGCAATTTTAAAATAAAGAGTAGGATGGAAAGGTAATGGCATTTTTATAGGATCCGTAAGAAGTCAAAGCCAGAGTACAAGTTATTTTTGCTTTTTGCTTTACCCAAAATTACAAAAAAAAAAAAAAAGCCCTATCAGCTAATCATAAGCTAATGAAGCATCATTGTTAGAGAAAATTGCTACAATGAGAGTGACCGATAAATCTGGTGCTTTACAGGATTCTGCTTTGAATTGATTTTTTTAACACCTGATAAATAAAACTATGTCATAATAGGGGTTCATATGTGAATTTTATTAGTGTTATTCAAGAGGAAAAGATTTTACTGATGCTGAAAAAATATTTATTATTTTCTCACAAACTAATTCTTTATGGCCACAAACATCGTCAATAATATATGTTATGACGTATGTAAACTACCCAGAGACCTGCATCATAAGCCTAGATCTGCTACCAACAGATTGTGACCTTGAGAAAGTGTAGGTATTCAACTACTGAAATTGCCTTTTAAATAAGTATGTTTCAATATTTGACATTTTAATGGAATGTTGATATAGAGAAATCGCCTGCAATTTATATATATAACAATAATGAATACTATGATCACTATCAGAATTTGACAGTCCTTCATATATGCTATGATTCTTAGATGAAGGTTTCCCTATACTATAAGTTACAATTCTTATTAGTAATGTACAGGCATTTTTCACATCCAAATGTATTGTAGCTCAAAAACTTGCATTTTTTGGAATTTGCCAAAAATTATTTCACGTTGTTAAATCACCACACACAGATGCATATGCTCTAGTTTGTTATTTTCAAAAGTATTTAGCAATATAACTTCAACAAGGGAATCTCAATCACTGCTTTTGGACCCAGTAAATTCAATAGAAAATAACCAACACACACACATACAATTGCTCGTCCTTGTTATCCTGCAGACTCCTCCAAATGATTTTTATATTTATGAATACATAAACAAAGGATTGCAAAAATGTATACATATTTAAGAAAGGAAGAAACAGTGTTAAATTGTAATACTAAAGTCACATTTGATATCTGCTATTACAAGAGGTGCTCAAAAGTGACTTGTATTTATCTTTTGTTATCTATATATTAAATATTATAATTTTAATACATTTTTCTTTCTTAAAAGGTGTATATATATCTTTGCCACTCTCTGTATATTCTCTCAATAAATTAGTATTACCACTTGTAAATATTGACATACATTTATCCCAATATTTACCTCTCCTGGTACTCTTCATTCCATTCTGAATTTTCATGTTTCATCTTCTCCTGAAATCATTTCTCTTCTGCCTGAAGAAATCATTTCAGAATTTATTATTGATCTGTTTGCAACACATTATACAGATGGTTTTTATTTGGGAAAAAAAAGAATGTGTTTTTTCTCACATTTGATATCTATTTCACTAGGTCTAGAACTGTAGGTTGGCAGTAGTTTATTTTCAGCATTTTAAAGATGTTATTTTATTGACCACTAGTTTTGTTGCATACCTTTGAAGAAAACATATTGTCCTACCTTTGACTGCTTTAAGAATGTTTTCTCTGTGTCTTTAGTTTTCAGCGATCTTACCAAGATCTTACTTTTCTTCTAATTTACTCAGTTGGGTTTTGTAAAGTTTTATCTGTGACTTGTCTTTTGTAAGTTTTGGGAAATTCTTGATTGTTATTTCTTTAAATCTCTCTTCCTCTCCTTTCTTTGCTATATTCTGAAACTCTTGTTAGATATTTTAATGTCTCTCATGTTTCTACCCAAAGATAACCTAAACCGTTGCCGGCAAGCTCAGAGGAGCAGAAGGTCCCATTTTGGAATTCTTTCTTTTTCTTCCCTGCCTTCCTTCTTTCTTTTTTTCCTTCCTCTGTCCCTCCTTCCTTCCCTCTCTCTTCCACCTTCCCTCCCTTTCTTTCTCCCCCTCTCTTTCTCTGCCCGCCCCATTTTTTTTTACCGTTTCTCTCTTCTTGGATTTGCCCCCACTCCTATCTTGCAGTCTCTCCAACCCCCATTAGCTACAAATGTGCATTGTGGGAATTCTACAGCATCTCTCCTATGTCAGCAACTCTGGACTTCAATTTTTGTTTCCTAATTCTGTGAGTTACCCTAAATTTCTCCTCTGCCTTTCAGCTATTTTCTCCTTGGACATCTAGTCTCTTATCCTTGGCAAATGTCATAAGAGGGAAAAAAAAAGCACTAAGTGTCTGTTCCACCTCTCTATTACCTTTTCTTGGGCATCTAACTTCTTCCATTGACAAATATATATCTTGGCTATCTAAAACTCAGTGTTTGGCTCTGAGTTTCTCAGAGATTGCTGTGAGCTCTGCTGGATTTTTTTGTTTGTTTGTTTTTTACTTGTAGCACTTCTCAGCCTTTTTTCTCTCATCCTACTAATTCACAGACATCCCAATGGCAAACTGGCATGAAGGAAGCTGGGGTTGCCTCAAGGTACTTCCTAGATTCCAGGCTTTGACATCTGATGACCGGCAGGGTTAGTGGCTTTCTAATGCCTCCAAACAAAGGCTGGGCTGATTGTAGTCATTTTAATGGTTATGCAACACTGAACCATGAACAGCCACAAAAGACCAGCTCAAGTGAAGCAGCATTCTGGGCAAAGTAAAACAAAATGTAAGGATGGGATAGATGTATGTAACATGCCTGATGGAAAGGGATGTTTTCCTTCGTCTGGATCATGTTATATAAAAGTGGTGGTGCTACTTATGACAAAAGAAAGGATAGCTGGAGCGTGGGGGGGGCTATGCCATTTTAGAATAGCAACATTGTTTCTTAGCCCCTGTAAGTAGTTTATGCAGAAACTTGGCTATCCAGCATCCTTCACGGAGTATCTTTTCGCACACGGAATCTGTAATGCTGTCTGCATGTTTTCTTTCTTTCGCTTCCTTATTTATTTATTCATTTTTGGTCATCTCACCTCATGCTCTAAGCTATTCTTCCTGCTCAGTGCTTCAAGTTATCGAGTCAAGTGTATTGAACTAGAGCAAAGAAATCCAGAAGTAAAAGAAAAAGAAAATATCATTACAGGAGACTATTTTATTTTCTCCCATTGCATTTTGGCTATAGGCATCGCATTTCAAAATTTTTGGTCAAATTTTATACTTTAATATCACTTTATTTTGAAATTCTTGACAGAAGACTATTTATAAAAGTATAAAATAGTTTAATACACATACGAGATATATAAAATGGCATATAATTTCTGGTCTATTAAAAACATTACCCTGGAAACAAGAATTGCGCTATTGTTTCAGTAAATTAACCACATCCCCACCCCCCAGCCCCAGCAGGGTTTCTAAACTTCTTTTAACTTAGTGGTAAGCTTTCTAAACTTGATGATAATACTGGCTTTCATTTAAACAATAATATATAAACCCTACAAACAAAGTCTGGTGCTCACAAAAGGAGTAATGAAGGATTAGATTTGGGGGAATATGGACTCCTTAATTCTTTGGACCTATCACAGATTCAAATCATCTTTCTCAGATTGAATTCTCTGCTCGGATCTCATAGCTAAGCGACAGCACTGTAAGATTAACATGCCATCAGATACCTCCCCAGAGGACACACCACAGGAGGTGCTAGAGAGGGAAGCAAGAGCTGCTCCATTTTTTGCCTTGTGTTACATTAAAACAGTCTCTGAAGACCTTTCTCCCCACTATCAGGGTACTTATTTTCAAATTATTTGATTTCTACTTATTTCTGTTAAAAATTCGTAACTTTGGGCGGTGCTTGTGGCTCAAGGAGTAGGGCGCCGGTCCCATATGCTGGAGGTGGCGGGTTCAAACCCAGCCCCGGCCAAAAAAAAAAAAAAAAAATTCGTAACTTTGTCTATTTATTATAATTCATAACATATAATTTTCTAGAGTTAAGCCTTAAAAAATGTATCATGGCAGCATTAGCAAGGTGCTGAGTTTCCTACAGTCACCTATGAAGCATATAAAATTGATTTCATGGTGATTATCTCTCACGTTCTCTGCCTGTAGGAGGTACAGAGAAATGGGTAATCCTGAATAATGCCTGCCACCGTCAATCATAATAAGTTACATTTTAAGGTCTTTACTTGAAAATACTAAAGAAAATGTTGTATGTGGCTTATTACAGATGCTTCCCCTAATTTTCAAAGAAGGAAATTTTTATTTATAAATTTGGACTATATCATAACTGTACAAACTCAGTCCAAAGGAAGGAAAGAAATCCCTCCAGTTGTGACTGCACAGGTGCATCCGGACGAGATGATGTGAAGTGAAATAAGCCAGACATGGAAAGACTAACAGGACATGATCTCAGTTATACGTGGAATCTGAAGAAATTGAGAGCAGAGAGAACAATGATTATCAGGGACTAGGCAGGAGGGAATATTTCACTTATAAGATGAACAAGTTCTGAAGAACTAAGCTACAGCCTGGGTGGTGAGGGCTCAGCGACTCAGTTTGACTGTGACAATCACGACACAATATTGCTGCATATAAAGTTATCATATTGTACATTCACATGCATACAACCTTTGTCAATTTAAAAAAAAAGAGTAAGTGTACTTGTCTGTGATGATATTACCCAAAGAGAACTGAAGCTAACATTTGAATAACTTTATTTTGATATTTCCTAATTTATTAAAACCAATGGTTATTTTCTCTCCAAACAATGTATATCTATATAAATATAATCATCTTACTGTAACTGATATTTTATTGTGCTGTTATACTTAACATTATAGTATTTGTACTTTACCGTGCCATTAAAACTGTATTTGTTAGTGTCTTCTTAACAGTGGCATACTTTTCCATCATAATTATTCAGTATAAATTATTTAATCACTTTTCTCTTTAAGGACACTGAATTTTTTATAATTACCCTATTATATAATTAAAGAATGAGGATCTTTGTGCATTTAACCTTCTATATAACTCTTAGTGTATTGTTATAAACTCCTAGAGGCAGAATTAGAAACAAAAAGTTATAGATATTTTTAGGACTTGATATGCATAGCCAAGCTGATTCCCTGAAGTTGTTACCACTTCAATCTAATGGAAGCGATATACAAAAGAGTGCATCCCTGCATTCCTTGACTTAGCAGTGTTTAAGCCTATTATTCAGAAATGAATCATTCAGAAAACACAGGAATGGCTATTTCGTGCTTCAACTTCATTTAGAAGACTTTTTTTTTTTTCTACTTTGCATAAGGGATTGTGTCAAAAACTTCACACTGTTAAGTTACGTGGTTTTCAACATGGGTAAGGCTTCATTTGGGCTTGGTGGATATCTGGTGCTCTTATATCCTGAGCTTCAGAATGTCTGCTGAATGTTTAAATTATTTCAAACTTTAGTATAGAATGGACATAATCTTTTCCAAAATATACTAGGGTAGTGTTTCACACTCATGAAAAATCTGGATGTCATTTCATAATGATCTTCCTGCTGGAACTCTAGGCTTGGCTGTGACATTTTTACTCTTTAGTCTAAAGGAGAATTGGAAGCATGATTAAAAAATATATATATATATATATAATCTGATTATGTTTATATACATTATTTTATATAATAGTAATGGATACTAATCATGTATATGATTTTTCTGATGAGTAAGTTTCCTCCAGAACTAAAGACTAGAAGTGTTACCACCAAGCCTAGGAATCCAGGCCTGGAGACCTTGCAGAAAAGCCAAAGAGTGGGTGATAGACCACCCAAGGCCAGATCTTTTCCAAAATTCCTTTCACCTATTCACCATAGAACAGGATTGGGACAATTGTACTGTAGATTTTTATTTACCCCAGGTACTCAAATGGCAAGATGAATTCTAAGTGTATCTATTACATCATTTTATTTCCTGGTCAAGCTTTCAGAGCTACTATTGCTCCAAATAATAATTCCTGACAAGTACTTTTACTGTTTCTAAACCAGTAGTAATATTTTGGAAGGAGCTCCCACAAACTGCTTTACTAAACATAAATTAAAAATGTAATTGTGGGCGGCACCTGTGGATCAGTGTGTAGGGCACCGGTCCCATATACTGAGGGTGGCGGGTTCAATTCCTACCCCGGCCAAACTGCAACAGCAGTAAAAAATAGCCGGGCGTTGTGGTGGGCACCTGTAGTCCCAGCTACTCAGGAGGCCGAGACAAGAGAATCGCCTAAGCCCAAGAGCTGGAGGTTGCTGTGTGCTGTGATGCCACGGCACTCTACCAAGGGCGACAAAGTAAGATTCTGTTTCTAAAAAAATAAACTAAAATAAAAACGTAATTGTTTTTCCGATCTTTGTTTCTTTTAGAGTGCAAATCATCTTTGTCAGGACACATCATTCTCTTTACCTAAAAAAATGACTGTCTTAATTATTTCCTTCTAAAGGCAGGCAATAAACAACCCAAGATGATTCTTCTCAAATATAGCATGTTTCTCTTCCTTTCTACTTAAAATAATTTTTATATTACTGGTATCAAACTGCAGTAAAAAGGAACCAAAACAGAACTGTGAACATGGAATGTAATTGCAGACAAGCCCACCACCGTCACTTGGCATTCCCCTCTCCATCTTCTTATCATACAAACAACGTTCCATGGAAATTGTTTCATCTCTTGTCTCCTCTATACTCTATGGAGTCCTTGACAATAGAAATTAACTTTTCTGTCTGAATTCTGAGTTGCTAAAACAACATGTAATGGATGTGAGTGGAACAAATGGGGGGGGGAATAAAAGAAAGGAGACTTTTATTGTTGAAATAAAATCATTTACATTAGCATTCCAAAAGAAACTCTTACTCTTCAGGACTGATGCTTTATGTTATAAATCCCCACTCTGTTCGTGAAATTTAGAAAGTGGCTAAGTGTGGCTGAAGGAATAATTAATTAACTGTGAGTTGGGAGACTTTGGGGACAGGTGCCATTTATATGTTAAGAATCATTTCTGTTCAAAATATGATAGTGTTATAGTATAATTTCATATTTCAGTAATAAGAACAAAAATGTTGAATGCTCTGTGTAAAATCACAAAGATAATATGGTTCAGATTGTCCAAAGTTTTACTTGTGCCTGATGTCACCACACTGCGTGCATTTTATCAACCTCCACACAAATTCTGTAACGTAGGTTTAGTCTTAATGATCTTCGGCTTTAAGACAGAGGGTACTATCAAGCTGAAAAGCTTCTGCACAGCTACGGACACAACAATTAAAGCAAATAGACAACCTTCAGAATGGGAAAAGATATTTGCATGTTGCAAATCTGATACAGATTCTCTCAGAATTTACAGAGAACTCGAACTAGTCAACAACAACAAAGAAGCAAACAATCCCCTTTATCATTGGGCAAGACATATGAACAGAACCTTCTCTGAGCAAGATAGACAAATGGTCTATAAACACACGAAAACGTGCTCTTCTTCCCTAATAACCAGAGAAATGCAAATCAAAATCACCTTGAGATATCACTTAAACCCAGAAAGAGTAGCCCACATCACAAAATCCCAGAACTGCAGCTGGCGTAGTAGTGGAGAGAAGGGAACATTTTTACACTGTTGGGGAGTTGTAAACTAGTGCAGCCTCTATGGAAAGAAGTATAGAGAGTCCTCAAAGAGCTGAAAGTAGACCTTCCATTTGATCCTGCAATCACATAACTAGGTATCTACCCAGAAGATAAAAAGCTGTTTTACCATAAGCACATTTGCACTGGAACGTTTATCACAGCTCAATTCACAATAGCCAAGATATGGAATCAGACCAAGAGCCCATCAATCTATGAATAGATAAATAAACTATGATGTATGTATATCATGGAATACTATTTAGCTATAAAAAGACAGAGACTTTACGTATTTTGTACTTACCTGGATAGATTCAGAGAATGTCCTCAATGTAAAGTATCACAAGAATGGAGAAGTATCCAACGTACTCAATGCTAATATAAAGCCAACAGACGAACAACTACACCTCCACATGAGAGAAAAACACCACTATATCCAAAGGGGGGGGTGGTAGTAGGGGAGGAGGGCAGGACGGAGAGGGTTTGGTGTGCTACCTCCCAACAGGCACAATGTAAGGGTAGATGGTACACCTCCTGGGTAAAGGGCTCGCCTACAAATTGCACTGTACCTAACAAATGCAAGCAATTGGTTTGTACCTAATTATTTGTACCCTTATATCAATCTGAAAAAAAATATATATGGTATTTAAGTAAATCAAGTGATGAAACCAGGATTTAAATCTGACCAGTAAGAACCTAAAACCTATACATTTAGATTATATTGCTATGTTATCAAAGTAAAAGCTAAGACTTAACATGTTGAGAACAATTAAAAATATTGGGAACATTTATTAAATTATCTTTTAGTTTCTGAATGTAAACCTTGGATTTTAAATTTAATATTTTATGTATTCTCAGATGTTAGGTGAAATTACAAGTGGTAACAGAAAAGTTGTGTGAAAACGAACGTGTGTGTTACCCTTGTAGATATGTGAAACATTGATAGTTTAATAGACTTCAACTCAGTGACAATATGTCACTCAATTAGCTTTCTTTACTTAAAGGGTCAATGCAAAGTGCTCTCCTATCAGACATTAGTTCACATTTTTATAATAACTGTATAGAGAGGAAAGATACGTCTACTGGTATGAAAGCAGGCTTTGGAGAAGTTTTGACTACTGCTTTTACTATGGTAATCTAACTTTTCTTATATCATTTATTTCTGAATAAATTAGAAAATACCAAAAATAGAATTAACACAAAACAAACAAAAACCTATTTTAAAATATTGGAGAATGCAATTTGTGTTGAAGTGAATCAGTAAGATATATTTTGATTTCTACGCAATGGAGTTTTAGAGAGAGACGGCAAGAAGAAAGTCTTAAAAAGACCAGAAACTGCTCACAGTTTTCTGCGTGGTTGTCTTTCCCAAATTATGTTAGATTTATTTATAATTATTTGGTTCTTTTAATTATCATTCTAAATGATTTTTTAAATTTTATTTTAAATATTAGGAAGAGAGAAACAATTAATTTTTTATACTTCAACCTTATACCTTACGGTTTTACCAAACTTACTTATTTTAATACGTACCTCTAGAAAGTGTCCAGAAGACTGACTTTCTCTTTTATCTGCCAAAAAGAAAAGTTAAATTTATGACTTTGGTATCATTATACCTTTCTTTCTTTCTTTATTGCTAAAGGTAGGACTTCCAGGTCCATGTTTGTTTGACATAATCTTAGTAGACATCCTTTTTTCCTTCAGGAGAAAATCTTTCAATATTTCACATTAAATACAATGTATGCTCTAGGGTTCTTTTTATTTTTATAGGTACTTCTATAAAACTAAGGAATTTTGACACTATAATGTATTTTACATTTATTTATAAAGGAGGTGGAATTTTATAAAATGCTTAGGTGATTATATCATTTATCTAGGATTTACAATCCTAGATTTTATTATCAATAATTTGTTTAGGATATTTACATATCTGTTCTCCTGAAGGTTTTGTTTCTTAGTTTTTTATCTTGCAATAGTATTCTTTCTCTGGTGTTCCTATCAAAGTTAAAGTGGCCTCCAAAAATTAGTTAGGAAGGCTTTTTCTTTATCTGATTCCCCTGGAGAAGTATATATAAGAATTGATTCATGTGTTTATTCTATATTTTTATGAAATCACCACTTAAGCCATCTGAGCATAGAAATCTCCTGGTTGAAATTCTTCTCATCACAGATATAATTATTTCTAACAGATGTAAGATTATTCAACTTTTCTCAAACTTTTTATGTCATTTTGGTTAAATAATGTTCTACAACAATTTTCATTGTTGTACATAAGTGATTTATAATAACCTTTCATATTTTCAGTATATTTTTTAATTTTTAATTTCAAAATATTAAAGGGTTACAAATGTTTTTGTTACGCTGATAGCTTTATAATCTTAGACATGACTATAAGTGCACCCATCTCCTCAATATTGTTCCTTGTACCTGTTAGGTAGGCTTTTATCTCTCTCTTCCTCCCCACTTCCTCCTTTTTATTTCCAATGATTTCTTCTTCTTTCTGCACCTATATGTGTTCATCAGTTAGTTCCAAATTATTAGGGAGTACATGTGGTATTCGTTTTTCCATTCTTGAGACACTTCACTTAGGTTAACCTCTCGTATTTTTAATGACTTAAAAATCTTGAGTTACCTTCTATTTCTCATTTTTATTCCTAAAATTTTTATTCATTTTTAATTTAGACTTACTAAAAGTCTATACATTTATTCAGTCTTTTGAAATAAACAACTTAAAACTTTATTTTCTCTATTGCAATTTGATATATTTTATTCATTGCTATTTTTTATTATACATTCTATTCTATTTTATTGGGTTTTATTTTATGATTTTTTAAAGAGAGATACTTTTATTTTTCTATCTAAGATGACTAGATTATTTTTGTTTAGTCTTTACTCATTTCTTAATATACATAACGGTAAAACATATCCTTCGAAGTACGGCTTTAGCTTTATCCTCTAAGTTTTAATATATAATACTTTAAGTATCATTCAGTTAAAATATTTATAATTTCAATTTTGTTCTCTTTTTTTATGCACAAGTTATTTAAGAATACATTCCTTAATTTATAAATGTTTTGTAATTCTTTTATATTTACTTTTATTTATTAACTTGGCTTTCTTAATGAGGTTAGCATTATGACATGGCATATAGTTAACTTTGCTATTTGTCCTACATGAATTTTAATATATCCTTCATATGCTCTTATTAAGGTTGTCTATATTTGCCAATTACATCATGCTTGTAGGTCATTTGTCTAATTATTCCATAAGTTTACAGATATTTCATCTTATTTTATCAGATATTTCAGAACCTTGATAGTTATGCTTAATTTGGGATATTTCTATCTTGCTTTTTAGTTTTCACACTTAACATAAATATCTATAAATTCTGAATTGTTTTATATTCCTAGTGCATAAACTCTTTTATGATCTTAACATGTCCTTCTTACCTCTAATAATGCACAAAGTCAATTATAGCTGACATTATTATGAGTTAAATAAACCTGGTCAATGTCAGCATGTTATATATTGTTCAAACCTTTATCTTCAACTTTCCTTTGCTTTTACATTTCTTTGTTTTACATTTGAGGTGTATCTCTTTTGCAGGAAATATAAGTAAGGTCTTTACAATAGCATAATAATGCCTGTGATTTTCATTTGTGTTCCTCTCAACTAAAGAATGTTCTGCAAATATGAGTAGGAAAAAATGTAAGAGTAGCATATTTACAGACAGAAGTTGTAAAGTCATAGCTGAGAAATAAGAATATGCACTTGATCTTTATATACTGTAATAATACACTTTTTAGCACAAAACATATCAAACACTTAGCATATTATTAAAATAGCCTCTTTAAGTTTGATAAAAATTATTTCTTTATTTTATTTTCATGAGATGGAGTCTTACTCTGTTGCCCAGGCTGGAATGCCATGGCTTCAGCCTACCTCACAGCAACCTCAAACTTCTGGGTTCAAGCGATTTTCCTGCCCCTGCCTTAGCCTCCTGAGTAGCTGGGAATACCGGTATGAGCCACTGCTCTCAACATGTAGCTTTAGAATTTCTAACACCTACATAATAGTGCAGTTTGTATAAAGTTAAAGGAATTCATTCTAAAAATAAGTCTCATCTAAGGTACTTGTGTACCACTAGAAGCATTGGTTTAGGATGAAGCCCAATCAAATGTATGATCACAGTAGGCTTTTCTTAACACCATGTTTACTTAACTTAAAACAAGAGACAATAAACCCAATGCACACACAGCAATAGTGTAGAGTAGATCACAGGATTTCTGGGCATATCTTCTAAACTATCACTGCACTCACGACCCATATGGACTGAAAAGGCAAGATTGAGAGTTTGTATACTCCTTTAGTTCCTGGAAACCATGAGCTGGAAGCCCCGGCCTTTTATATCTAGGTGGGCATAGAGCCTACTCTTGTGACTATGTCTAGTTTGAGTAGTACTGCAATCCCTTCCTGGGACCAGCCCTTTGTAGTTGCACCTTATCAAAGTTAATCACTCATTATTGGATAACATATTAATGGTATGGTCTGTAGTCCTTATCTTGGATTTGGTATAAATAAACAACTAACAATTATTTAAATTATTAAGGTTAAAAACCCTTAGGTATACCTGAGGCTAGAGGAAAACTCAGGAAACCACTGTTAATTCTTCTATTCTACTGCTGCAAGACAATTCCCTTAGGTAAGAGAATTAGAGCATTTTGGATAAAGAAAGATAAAATAACACCAAATAAGAAAGGAAAGATCATTCCTGACATTACTGATTCCCAATGCCAAGACTGCTGAATCATGAGTGGATGTTTAGTTTCATAGAATGACTTGAAATCAGCAGGATTTTAGGATCAACTTGCAGTGTCAATCTCCAGTTCCCAACTTCTGAATTCATCTTGTCTATAGCTTTAATTAGGACATACAAGCAATCACTAAAGAAGTTTAGCATCTTACTCATGTAACTAACAAAGACTGTTGACAATAAACAAATAACACCAAACATAAAATCATCACTGAGCATATTGCTATAGTTATTCTTCTGTCTTTCCAGAGAATTTAAACTACTGCTCATTCTAATAATTAAAATGATACACTCAAAAATTTTAGGGGTTCTTAAATGATGTAATAGCATTGACAACTCTAACCCTTAATTTGTGAAACAGATTTAGCAATTACCTATAGAAAATGTAATTTTTCCTTGCCATCATTTTCATATATTAACATTTAAATTTTGGGATGCTTAAATCTCCAAATTCATAAACTATTTTTTCTTAGCTCAAAAATGAGATACTTAGAACTCTACTAAATGTGTTTAATAGTTTAAACGTTTGTATATTCAGCCTCTGAGGCAGTGGTTCTCAACCTTCCTAATGCTGCAATGTACTTTCATTGTTAAAAAGGGGTCGCGACCCACAGATTGAGAACCACAGTTCTAAGGAAAGGAGTACGGAGAATCCTCAAAGACCTAAAAGTAAACCTTTCATTTGATCTTACAATCCCATTACTAGGTTTATACCCAGAAGAAAAGAGAATCTTTTTACCATAAGGACTTTTTTTTTTTTTGAGCCATAGGCACCACCCTACTATAAGGACTTTTGCATTAGAATGTTAATCGCAGCTTAATTCACAATTGTCAAGACATGGAATCGACCCAACTTCCGAACAACTCATGAATGGATTAATAAACTGTAGTACGTATATATAGAATGGAATGCTATTCAGCCATAAATAGATGGAGACTTTTTGATTAACTTGGATGGAGTTGAAGAAGATTCTTCTTAGTGAAATATCACAAAGATGGAAAAGCAAGTGTTCAATGTATGCAATTCTAATATGAAACCAATAGATAAACAACGATAAACCCACATGAAAGAAAAACATGATTAAATTCAAGTGGTGGCGGGGAGGAAATAAGAGAAGGGAGGATGACGGGGGTAAACTGTCACCTAATGGTCAGAATGTAAGGGTACAGAGCACACCCCCTGGATGAAGGGCTCAACTACAACTGAATTTTGCCTAACAAATGCAAACAAAGTAACCTAATCATTGGTACGCTCATATTAATCTGAAATAAAAATAAATACCTAAAAGTCACTTTCTTTTTACATTTTTAAATATAATTAAAGTTTTTATATAATTTTGGTATTATTTAAAATTTTAGGTGGTCTGTATTTTCATGAGAAGATAAACCAGCATTTCTCTTTCAAATATAACATCTATTTTTATTTCAAATTCTATATCTCTCTGGAATTTTGAACATTTTACTTTTTAAAATATACTACTTATCAGGAAATGAGAGGGTTCTATACCTAGTGGAGAAGGTGACATATTTCAAAAGTAAAAAGGCTAACCACAATCCCCAAAAGAAGAAAATGGGAATTTCACACTGGCAGGTCACTAGAAAAGCAAACAAGATCATAATGTTTTTTATTGTTTGGCAACATGTAAAACATTACTTGCTGTCTTCCTGGGATTCTCACTGGGTAAGCAGGAATGGTTTTCTGTCAACCCCATCTTGTAAGATCATGGAAATATCCCAGTTTTTTCCAATTGTTTATCGGCATCATTTAAATGAGTGCAGCTGTGGTTTTACTTGGGCTTTCCACCTGTCATAGTGTAATTGCCTCAGAGTTAACATTCTTTAAAGTAAACAATGATTCTTAAGAGACAGATTTGGCCCCAAATTAGCCAGAGATGTACATAAACCTGCCCATTTTCCCATTAAGAAAAGAGCCATAAAGAAATGCTTCCTGCTCTGGGCAGATGGTGAAATTCAGAAGTTCTCTCAAGCTGACTTACTGCAATCCTAGGGGGAAATGAAATTAGCATCTACTTGTTAGAGTGATAACATTTAAATTATGATATTCTTTAAGTTAAGGCCAGACTTAACATCAGGGAAAGATGAGTTAACTGTGTTAGCCATTATATAACCCAACACTGAAGATGAAATGTTGCTTTTAGAGTTTCAAATGAAATAACAAAGCTATAAGATTTAGATTTCATCTCTCCACATTATCCAATAAACTCATTAAGCCTTTTGAGGATGGGTAAGAGTACAGATAAATAAGCAGACTGGCAATAATTACAGCTTTCCACATACACTTAATTGGAATGAAACTCTCAAATCATGCATCCTAGAGTAGCATGATTTAAGAATGTCATTAAATGCACATTTTAAATTTTCATGTTAAGTGTGAACATTAAAGTGCAGGTAAATGTTATGATTTAATGTGAGAATTAACATAGATAAAAAGAAAAAAAAGGCCAATTTATGAGAAATGTTCTACTTGCTGTTACTTCAGTTCCTAATGTAGAAAGTTGGAAAAACACCCCTTTGTAAATACATCCTGTACATATATTTAAGCTGAATGAAGACTGTCAGAATATTTCCAGTGTAAAATAAGTTACCTTTGTAGTTCTATGTGTATATATGTACATATAACATATATGACATATATTAATTTACATTCCCAATTTTATGGTTGTATATATTCTAAAGTCTATAACTGAGATGAGAGTAACTCATTATCTAATTTATATCCTATACTAGATATAACCTGTCTTTCTTTTGACCTTTCATTTCTTCCCTTTTTTCTATGTTTGGAAATTATTTTTCCTTCCATTCAATAAATGTAGGGTTCCCCAATGGTCACTGAGTGTTCTGCATTAAAATTAAGTATCATGATTACAGGAATGATTTATGAATTCTGCAATAATACATTCAATAGGTATCCATTTTTGATGAAACTCATAATTTCTGACATAGAAGCTGTTGTAGGTAGCTTTTCCATTTCCATCAATGGTTCTGCAATTCCCTCAGTTTTGAAAGTTTGAGGAACCTCCACTTTTAAACATAGATCAATTAAATAAATAAAATATTCTTTTAATATCTACCATTCACACCTCATTTTGGTCTGCTGGAAAAGAAATAGACTAGCATTCTTCAAATAATGAAAAAAAGAATGATAAGATACTGGTAGAAGTCAAGTTTAGTACACTGGAAAATGCAAGAATACATTGAGATTCAGAGAAACAAGCATGACTTTTTAGAATCTGTATTGTGTGAGTTTGGGTGTTGAAAAGTAAGCAAAATTTCAACAGCCAAGGGAAAATATTTTTGGTAAAGAGTATAGTTCTAGCAAAGTATCAGAAATATATTGTCAGAAACAAGAGACTATAGAGAGACATTCACAGAAGATGAAAGGAAAAACAGAGACTGAGAGGAGATTGAAAACAGCATTAACTCTTTCCTAAGCCTGCGGTGCATCTTACAAGGGTATATGTGAAACTTAGTAAATGTGGAATGTAAATGTCTTAGCACAATAACTAAGAAAATGCCAGGAAGGCTAAGTTAACCAGTGTGATGAAAATGTGTCAAACGGTCTATGAAACTAGTGTATGGTGCCCCATGATCACATTAATGTACACAGCTATGATTTAATAAAAAAATAAAAAATTAAAAAAAAACTCTTTCCTAAGAAATTGGACTTTATTAAAAGTAATGGGCAGCAGATGGAAAGAGGAGTACACTGTAGTCTTTTTTTTACAATGATATCTTTATCAGTTGTCATGAGTTGAATTGTGTCCCCCACAAATGTTGACGTTCTAATCCCCATTACCTGTGAATGTATTTTTATCTGGAGATAGAGTTTTCTTAGTCTTCTGGCTGTGATATCAAACTAACATACACTGGGTGGCTTGAAATAACAGAAATATATTTCTCACACTTTTGGAGTCTAGAAATCTGAGGCCAGATATTTCAGATCTATGTCGTAGGTTAGTTGTGTTAAATACAAGATGCCAGCATGGTCTAGTTCTGGGAGGCACCCCGCCAGGTTGCAGACTGCTGACCTTTCCTGCTACCCTCACCTGGAAGAAAGAGTGAGGCAGCTCTGGTGTCTTTTATAAGGACATTAATCCCATAAGGACTTAACCCTAATGTCCTTATTACTTCCTAAAGTCCTCACTCACAATCCCCCCATTCACGTCAGGGATTAGATTTTAACATACACATTTTAAGAGTACACAAATATCCAGTCCATAAAAGGATGTCTGCAGGTGGTCAAGTTAAGATGAGGCCATTAAGGTGAGTCCTATTCTATGACCAGTATCCTAAGAAAAAGGGTAGATTTGGATGTAGCAGGAAAGACAAGGGAAAGACAGAGAAAGAACAACTTCTCCAAGCCAAGAATCAATAAGGCAACTAGAAACTAGCATTGCCACATGGAACATTCTCTTTCACAACCATTGGAGAAGGAATCAACACACCTGACATCTTGATTTTGTGCTTGTAGCCTCTATACTTTTGAGAGTTCTGTTGTTCAATCCCCTGATATGTGGTACTTTTCTGGAGTAGCCCCAGGAAAGTAACAGTAGGAATGCAGATTCCGGCTGTAAAGGTCAGACTAGAGATAGGAAAAGCAGTTAAGTAGAGTCGTGTGTTGATTAATGGCTGGGATACGATCCAAGGAATGAATGTTGGGCAATGCTGTCACTGTGGGAACATCATAGAGTGGACTTAACAGAAACCTGCCTGAGTAGACTACGACTACCATTCCTCTAATCTACATGTTAGAGGCTATCGCTCCTGAACTACAAACCAGTACAGCATGTTCCTGTATTGGATACTTGGACAACAGTAACACAATAGTAAGTATTTTTGTATCTAAACTTATCTAAACATAGAAAAGATACAGTAAAATATGATATTAAAATTTAAAAGGATGACTGGGATGACTGTCCTATGAACCCAGTCTTTCATGGACTGAACTGTTGTTGTGTGGCCCACGACTTTACACTTATTACAGTCCCTGACTTACAAGGATTTAACTTATATTTGTCAACCTTATGATGGTGAGAAAGAGATAACACATTTAGCAGAAACCCATAATTCCATTTTTTTATTTGTTTCAGGTTTTTGGTTGTTTTTTAACTTGTTAATCTTTTCTTGGGCTACCGATATGCCCTTCTCACTCTCTCACTATGCTGGGCACTGCAGCTCCTGGTCAGCCAGACAATCAGAAGGGTAAACAGCTGATGCTCTAAAGTATGCTGTGTTGCCAGATGATTTTGCCCAACTGTAGGCTAATACAAGCATTCAAGGAACCTTTAGAGTAAACTAGATATCTAGTAGGTTAGTTGTAAAATACATTTTCAACTTACAATAGGTTTATGAAAATATAATTCCATCATAAATTAAGGAACATTTATAGTTTGGGAATAAGTGATGATATCACATGATATAGAAATTGAAAAAGTAGTCTAAGTAGGAGAAATATTCTTAATTAAGAATATTAAGATATATTATATTAATAAAGAATATTAAGATTAAGACCATAAGTTACTGCTAGGTTTCTAGTTTGATCCATTCAGTCAATGATGGCAGGGTGACAAAAGGGAGACATTCAGAAGAATTCAGCTTGAAATGTAAGAATAGAAGTTGATTTAGAAATGCTTGAGTTTGAAATAATTCTGAAATATGCAGTTTGTTGTTTTAAAATAAACTTAGGGGAAAAAGTCTTGGCTAGACATAGAGATTTGAGTTTCATGAACATTTGAAGTAATTAGCTTGCATAATATGAAGTGAAAGTGACTGAGGCTAGACTTCCCAGGAGCAACAACTCTTAAAGACCAGCTGCTAGAGGGGGAACTTACTAAAGGGACTCAAAACTCAAGCAAGTGGGAGAGGGTTAAAGAAACCCAATAAGAAAAGCAGTTTTAAGACAGAGGGAATGGAAAGCATTCTAAGTAATAGATGGAGATAAAGACAGAGAAGTGCCCATTAAATTAGGCAACTGGTTTCTCAAGTCTTTGGTCCATTTTTAAAATTGGATTTTTTTATTTTTCCTGTAACTGGATTATTTGGATTTTTCCTATTAAAGTGTTTGAGTTCTTTATGTGAATATTTACCCCTTGTCAGATGCCTACTTTGCAAATACTTTCTCTCATTCTGTAGGTTGTCTCTTTATTTTATTGATTGTTACCTTTCTTGTGCAGAAACTTTTTAGTCTGATGTAATCTCTTTTGTCCATTTTTGCATTTGTTGTGTGTGCTTTTAAGACCTCAATAAAATAAGTGAAATATAAAAAGTTGATCTCACTATTTTACTCTTTACTCATAGAAGTTTACTCTTTACTTCTATGAGTAAAGAGTAAAATAGTGGTTAACATATGCTCAGGAAAGTAGAGGCAAGTGGGTAGGGGACAAGTTGGTTGATGGATACAAAAATATAGTTAGGGCTTGGCTCCCATAGCACAGTGGTTATGGCGCCAGCCACATACACTGAAGTTGGTGGATTCAAAATCAGCCTGGGCCAGCTAACCAACAATGACAACGACAACAACAACAATAGGTGGGCGTTGTGGCGGATGCCTGTAGTCCCAAATACTTGGGAGGCAGAGGCAAGAGAAATGCCTGAGCCCAAGAATTTGAGGTTGCTGTGAGCTGTGATGCCACAGCACTCTACCAAGGACAATGTAATGAGACTCTGCCTCAAAAAAAATAAACAAAAATATATAGTTAGACAGGAAAAATATATTATTATGTTACATCACACATGGGATGACTATAGCTAATAATGATGCAGTATATATTTCAAGGTATCAAGAAGAGAGGATTTTTGAATGTTATTAATATCATCACCAAGAAATAATAAATGTTTACAGTGATGAATACACTAATTATTCTTATTTGATCAATATGGTATTATTCATATATGGAAACATCACACTACACACCCATAATATGTACAATTATTATGTTCCAATCATAAATAATGTAAAACTTAAAAAATTAGGCAAATTAATCATCATTTCATTACCTGAGAATAACTTTTGGAATAGAAGCTATGCACCCACACACATTTCTGATATAGTAGTATATTAATTCTAAAAATAAGTAACACAGCTCTCTCAAAGAAGCATAGAGTATGATATAAAAACCAGATGTACAGATTCTGACATGTAATTTTTTAACATTTTATGCCGCGCCCACGGCATATAGCCGTAGTGAGGCAGTGCTGTCCGCGTTATAGAACGACGGGAAGGTGGTTTGTGATCCCCGGAGCTTTGCCCCCAGCGCCCCCAGTATGCACAGCATCAGAAATGTTGCCTAGCATGCTCAGTTACCCGCTTAAGTTTAAAGATTGTGGCGTCTACTCATGTGTTTGTCATCCTGTACCAGAAGTCTGTTTGTTCTGATAAACTATCAATATGTACTTTCTTAAGAATGAACACAATACACTGTTGATCCAGATATAACACCACCTCATGAGCTATTAGACTCAGTGGCACCAACAATAAGCACATAAATATGTTTTCCCACCATAAATACCAGTGAGCTAAGACGATAAGCCTAAGGACACAAAATACAAATTATCTACATAAGTTAAAAAGTCACTGAAACACATCCACCCACCATGAAGTCCTGTTCAGAACATCTTACTTCACCAGCTGTCACGCATAATAAAAATCAATAAAAAAACTAATACTTGTCAAGAAATTTACTCTAAATCAAAATTATAATTATCAATAACAATAAGATCAAATAGTAAATGTAGAATTAGTCAAGCATTAACATAAAGAAAATATCAAGCTGTTCTAAAAAGATAATAAGAAACTAAGAAAAGAGTTGGAGGCAGTAACATTCCTGAGATAGGAGGAAGCGGACAGAGTTGACTAATAACCGCTACCCTCCGGGAAGCGGAAACTTAAGACATAACAATGCATGATAAATCACACTTACAAACACAAAGATAACCCGCGCACGTAAGCAAAAAGATTGCATTATGTAAACTCTATAAAAATGTATAAATACCAACATGTGTACCCAGTAAATTTACAGCTGCATACTTCACCCGTAGTGTGCCAGACTGTCATTCCTTCGCTGATCTCTCAACCTTCCTCGTTCCTTCTCCCTACTTTCCCTCGGACTGGAGCCCACCGACAGGGCGGTCCGTGGCAATTTTAATATCTCTGACTTTAATAATTATCCTTGGCTGGATTGAATTTTAGTCTCTTCAGAGACTGAGTTTGTTTTTGCCAATCACCAATGTGTACTAATTAGCAGAGAACATTTTATGTTAAATTTCTCCATAAGCATTTTTGCACCATATTGATAGCTTGAACTCATTGCATACAATGAGTACTGGATTGCAATTTGTTTCCTTAAGAGACAATTCATTTTCTTCTATCCTCCTGGAATTATTTTGCCCTTTCCAAATTTCTTTGTTATCACTTTCTGGTTGGTATAATTATATATTAACTTATGCACTCATGTAGTCCTTAGTGACACACTTACTTAGCTGTGTGACAGAATATTATCTTCTATTATATTATGCAGGGATTCAGAGCTTGAACCCTCCACCCCTGTATTTAATGGTGCATAAACTAATGATGTGTCAAACAATATATGGTAATACATTTAATGAAATAAGGTAAGTGAATGTTTTTTCCCCCCTAGATTCTCAGGATTCAACGTATGGAGAAGGCTGTAATAAAACTATCATAAACTTTGCAGGAAGGAATATTACTTGCCTTTCATTTATCAGGATTATATTGGCTTCAAGTTCCATGTCAGAAATGCAGTCACATTACAAGTGCATTAGTTTCCTCCTGTAGCTGTAACAACTCACCCCAAACTTGGTGGCTTGAAATAACACAAAATTATTATCTTTCAGATCTAGAAGTAAAACATAAAATTTGTTAGATCCTATGGCGCTTACTCTTGATCTTAGCCCAAAAGCAGAATGCCATGATCCTATGGAGCTCAAATCAATGCAGTATGAGAGCTGCATTTCTTATGGAAACCTTATCAGAAAATGTGCTCTTTGCTTTAGCCAGCTTCTAGAGGCTGCTGACATCTGTTGTCTTACTGCTGATTCCTTTCAACATCTGATTCTGTCATCATGTCTCCTACTCTGACTCTCCTTCCTCTTCTCAGTTATAAAGGAACTTGTGTTTACACTGGGCCCATCCAAGTACCCAGGATAATCTCCTCATTTCAAAAATCCATCACATAATCACATCTGCCAAGCCTCCTTTACCAGGTCAGGTGACATATCCTTAGGTTTTAAGGATTATGATATGGACATTGTGATTCTATCTGTCAAACAGACTGAGCTATAAATCAATTTCTCTTAATTTTACTGGACAATTACCGGGCATTATTTTACAGGTTATTCTTTCCTCTGTACTTTAAGAGATATAATTTTGTAGGTAAAATATTTATCCTTAAAAATGGTGTTTGCCAAAACATCATTTCAAATTTATACGAACCATAAAATCTATATTTTATAAATAACTTATCTGAATTAAGAATGTAAAATAATATTTCCAAAGTAGCTGATACTTTACTAGTAGTATTCTATATTTTATGTAATATTTTTCACCAAGTATTTGTCAAAAATATATATGTGGAGAAAGATGAAGTTGGAGAACTGACACTAATTGAATTCAACACTTACTATGATGTTACAATAATCAAGATGATATGGCTTAGAAAAGAATAGACAAAAATATTGATGGAAGAGAATGGAGAACCTTGAAATAGACCTACAAGGATATAGACAACTATCTTTCACACACACACACACCAGGAAATTCAATAAAATTAGTCTTGTTGAACAAATGGTGGTGAATATTTATTTGCAATAAAGTGAATCTAGAGAGATATTTTTTATCTTTTATAAAAAAATTAACTCAAAATGGTCTATAGACCTAAATGATACAACTATAAAATTCCTAGAAAATAACTAGGAGAAAATGTAGGTACCCTTCTGTTTGATGATGACTTATACCACCTAAAGCCTAATTCATGAATGAAAAATGGATGACTTGGGCTTTATTAAAATTTGGCAAAAGACTGGTAATGAATTAAAAAAAACTTATAAAGAAATTATTTCCCAAACATATATTTTATAAAAGGCTATTACGTGTGCCTAAAATATGTAAAGGACTCTGAGAACAAACAGCCCAATTTAAAAATGGGAAAACGATTTGAATAGACACTTCACCAAAAGAAGATATACAGATAGAAAATTAGTATATAGAAAGATGCTCAAAATCATATGTTATTAGGAAATTGCAAATGAAAGCAAAAATGTGATACCTCCATGTACCTATTTGGACTTCTAAAATCTAAAGTGCTGGTAACATCAAATGCTGGTGAGGGTGTGAAAAAAGAACTCTCATTCCTTGCTGGTGGGAATACAAAAAGAAACTGAAAGATAGCTTGGCAATTTCTTACAAAACTGCACGTACTCTTACAGTATAAATCAGCAATGGGATCCTTGGTATTTGCTCAAACGTGTCAAAATTTTGTGTCCTCACAGTTTCATTATTGTCAAAATTTATAAGCAACAAAGATGTCCTTGGTGAATGGATAAACGAAGTCTGGTATATCCTTACAGTGGAATATTATTCCTTAATAAGAAATGCGGTAAAGACCATGAGAACTGAAAGAACCTTCAGTACATATTGATAGGTAAAAGGAGTCAATATGAAAATTCTATATCCTATATCCTCCAACTCGAAACACAAAGCTAGAAAGACCTTGAAAAGATCAGTGATTGGAGGGAGGGATGAATAAGTGGAGCACAGGCTCGTTTTAGGACAGTGGAACTAAATTTGTATGATATTAAATGTTAGACAAACATCATAATACATTTGTCAAGACCCATATAACGTACAACACAGTGTCAATCCCAAAGTAATCCATAAACATTAGCTAATTATAATAATATATCGGTATTTAATCATCCATTTAAAATAAATTATCACATGAATGCAATATGTTAATAATGATGGTAAATATAGAGTAGTGAAGCTGTTTAAGAGGACCCTGTACTTACTGCTCAATTTTTCTGTAAACTTAAATGTATTCTAAAAATAAAGTCTACTTATTAAAAACAAAATAGATGACTTCTAGGAGTCTTGTGGTTGAGTCTTTGGGGTTCTCTAAGTATAAGATCATGTCATCAGCAAAGAGGGAGAGTTTGACTGTACTAGACTGTTTATTGCAGCTCAATTTACAATCGCCAAAATGTGGAAACAGCCTAAATGCCCACCAACCCAGGAATGGATTAACAAGCTGTGGCATATGTACACCATGGAATACTATTCAGCTATTAAAAAAAATGGAGACTTCACATCCTTCGTATTAACCTGGATGGAAGTGGAAGACATTATTCTTAGTAAAGCATCACAAGAATGGAGAAGCATGAATCCTATGTACTCAATTTTGATATGAGGACAATTAATGACAATTAAGGTTATGGGGGGGGAAGCAGAAAGAGGGACGGAGGGAAGGGGGGTGGGGCCTTGGTGTGTGTCACACTTTATGGGGGCAAGACATGATTGCAAGAGGGACTTTACCTAACAATTGCAATCAGTGTAACCTGGCTTATTGTACCCTCAATGAATCCCCAACAATAAAAAAAAAAAAAGGAAAAAAATAAAATAAAAACAAAATAGAATAATAAAAAAGCCTAAATATACTATGATCTAGAGTTGCAAAAATATTGACTTTTCTTGTCCTTTTTTTCGTTTTTTTGGATGAAACATAAAGCCGCAGACACTGTGTGTGTGTTTGTGTGCACATGACTACCTGAAAGCCAGAATCTCCTAGGAGTCTAATATGGCAACCTCTGTGGATACACAAAGGTATGTGTGTGTGAGAGACAGAGCTCAATCTTTATGATTGGTGTACTGTTATGTTCACATATGTGTAGGTAGAAAATAGAACGATATTCTCATTGTAAGTCTATAGACTTATATACATACCTATCAAGCACTCAAAGGTGATAGGAAAAGGATACTTAATTATTAACTATAAGTATTATTGTTATTCAGAAGTCATTTTTAAAAATATAACACAGCTGGAATTCACTTCTGGGCTATCTCAAATACCTAAAGAGACACTTCAACTTAATGAATAGTTAAAACACTCTAGGACAAAAAGATAAGAAGCACTTGGACATTTTCCTGTTTCAGGAAGACAGATTGTCTTTGAAGACAGTGCCCTTCATAAGATGGATGACTTCATTTGGCTTTTCCCGTGGTCTTCAAAGATAGTTGGAATGAAGGGCATTTAAAAACAAAGCAAAACAAAACAAAAAAGCCCCTCAAGTATTGGAATGTTTTTAAAAGTAAAGAATAAGCATGCCAGGGTATGTACATGCGGTAGAAAAACTACCTATTTACAGAATATTTCCTCTTTACAGTTCTGTAAAAATACTGGGTGGGGTTCTGTTATTTTATTTTATATGTTAAGAGAATGTATTTAACATACATAAGTTAAAAATCCAGGATGCTTTCCCTCATCCCTCAATTTGTTGGAATCCAATAAACATCACTGGGAGAAAGCAGCCAGGATCAGCATTACCAGTGGAAACCTTAGAAACATATCAATACTTGGACCCTGCCCCAGATCCTCTGAATCAGAATCTTCAGAAAACATTTAAAACAAGCAAAGCACTAACATATTTCTAAGCTATTTTTATGATGCATAACTCAAGATAACAACAATTATTTTTACCAATGATTTGATAGACCTTCAACTGAGTCTTTTGTGTGTGCGCTCGTTGCCTAGATTTATTTATTTATTTTATTTATTCTTTTTTATTAGATCATAGTTGTGTACAATAATGCATTTATGGGGTACAATGTGCTGGTTTTATATACAATTTGAAATACTTACAACAAACTCATTAATGTTGCCTCACCGCATATTCTTAATTATTATGTTAAGACGTTTATACTCTACACTTAGTAGATTTGACATGTACATTTGTAAAACTCACCATAGGTATGATCTGACCAATTACCCTCCCTCCACCCATTCTCCCCCATCCCTCTGCTCCTCCTCCTTTTTCTCCTTCATCTTGGGCTGTGGTTGGGTTATAGCTTTCATATGGAAGTGTGGGTGATTATATATTGGTTTCGTGGTAGAGCTGAGTGCATTGGATACTTTTTCTTCCATTCTTGAGATACTTTACTAAGAAAAATATGTTCCAGCTCTATCCATGTAAACACGAAAGAGATAAAGTCTCCCATCTTTTTTAAGGCTGTATAATATTCCATGGTGTACATATACCACAATTTATTAATCCATTCATGGGTCGATGGGCACTTGGGCTTCTTACATGACTTAGCAATTATTAATTGGCCTGCAATAAACATTCTGGTGCAAATGTCTTTATTATGAAGTGATTTTTGGTCTTCTGGATATATACCTAGTAAAGGAATTGCAGGATTGAATGGCAGATCTATTTTTAGATCCCTAAGTGATCTCCAAACTTCTTTCCAAGAGGAATACATTAGTTTGCATTCCCACCAGCAGTGCAGAATTGTTTCCTTTTCTCCACATCCACACCAACATTTATAGTTTTGGGACTTTGTGGTGTGGGCTAACCTTTCTGAAGTTAGCTGATAGCTCAAGGTGGTTTTGATTTGCATTTCTCTGATGATTAAGGTTGATTAGCATTTTTTCATGTGTCTGTAGGCCATGTGCCTGTCTTCTTCAGAGATGTTTCTATTCAAATCTCTTGCCCAGGCTGAGATGGGATCACCTGTTCTTTTCTTGCTAATACATTTTAGTTCTCTGTGGATTCTGGTTATCAAACCTTTGTTAGAGACATAAGCTGCAAATATCTTCTCCCATTCTGAGGGCTGTCTGCTTGCTTTACCTACTGTGTTCTTGGCTGTGCAGAGCTTTTTAGTTTGATCAGGTCCCAGTAATGTATTTTTGGTGTTGCTTTAATTGCCCAGGGGATCTGCCTCAAAAAATATTCTCCCATGCTGATTTCTTCAAGTATTTTCCTCACCCTCTCTTCTAGTACTTTTATAGTTTCATGTCTTAAGTTTAAATCTTTTATCCAATGAGAATCTATTTTTGTTAAAGGTGAAAGGTGTTTCAGGCTTCTACAGGTCACCAGCCAGTTCACCCAGCACCATTTGTTGAATAAGAAATCTTTTCCCTGGGTTGGTGGGCATTTAGGCTGTTTCCACATTTGGGTGATTATAAATTGAGCTACCATGGAATACTATTCAGCTATTAAAAAAAAAATGGAGACTTTACATCCTTCGTATTAACCTGAATGGAAGTGGAAGACATTATTCTTAGTAAAGCATCACAAGAATGGAGAAGCATGAATCCTATGTACTCTATTTTGATATGAGGACAATTAATGACAATTAAGGTCATGGAGGGGGGAAGGAAAAGCAGAGAGAGGGAAGAAGGGAGAGGGGTGGGGCCTTGGTGTGTGCCACACCTTCTTGGGGCAAGAGATGATTGCAAGAGGGACTTTACCTAACAAATGCATTCAGTGTAACCTGGCTTATTGTTCCCTCAATTAATCCCCAACAATTAAAAAAAAAAAAAAAAAAAGAAATCTTTCCCCACTGAATGTTCTTGATACACTTATCAAAGATCAAATGACGGTAGATAGCTGGGTTCATCTCTTGGCTCTGTATTCAGTAACATGCAGCTACCTCTCTATTTTTGTGCCAATACCATGCTCTTTTGATCACTATAGATTTATAGTATAGTCTGAAGTCTGGTAGCATGATTCCTCCTGATTTGTTTTTATTTTTGAGTAATGTCATGGCTAATAGAGGTTTTTTTCTGATTCCATTTAAAACAAAGTATTATTTTTCCAGATCTTTAAAGTATGACAGTGGTGCTTTAATAGGGATTGCATTAAAATTGTGTATTGCTTTGGATAATATAGACATTTTAACAATGTTGATTCTTCCCAGCCATGAGCATGGTATTTTTTTTCCATTTGTTAACATCTTTAGCTATTTCCTTTCTCAGAGCTTCGTAGTTCTCTTTATAGACATCTATCACGTCCTTTGTTAGGTAAACTCCCAAGGATTTCATCTTCTTTGGCACTATTATAGAACGAACAGAGTCCTTGACTGTTTTTCAGCTTGACTATTGTTGGTATATATAAGGCTACTGATTTGTGAGTATTGATGTTGTAACCTGATACACTGCTGTATTCCTTGATCACTTCTAAGAGTTTTATAGTTAAGTCCCTGGGGTTTTCCAGATATACAATCATATATTTCACTGGGAAGAGTGAAAGTTTGATCTCCTCTGATCTTATTTGGATACCCTTGATCACCTTCTCTTGCCTGATTGTGATGGCAAAGACTTCCATTACAATATTAAAAAGCAGTGGAGACAATGGGCCTTAACTATGCCAATAACATCAAATAATCACGAAAAAAATTAGAGAAACAATAAATGTTTCAGGGAAACTTTAAGGAAATAAATTATGCTACCTTTTGTGTTTAACTAGAATTCAAATACTAATTTATTTTAAAAACCAGTATCATGGAGGACCTTGAGTATAACTTTCAAATATTCTTTCAATAGACAGATGGAGATTCCAGTTTACTTTTTATTATTCTTCCCCTTTAGTCCAACAAGGTTCTGACTCTTTTCTATGCCACCCAGGTTCACTGTAAAATTCTAACATTTTTTCCTTTCTCCTCCACCACATATTATTAATATAAACATATGCACTTCTATTAATAAGCCATGACAAGTTCCTGGCATATAAAGACTAATCAATAAATATTGTTAATACTAGTTAGTTTGTAACTAGATTAGTCTCATATGGGCATGATGGATCATACCTATAATCCTAGCACGCTGGGATGCCCAGGCAGGTGGGTTGCTTGTGCTCAGGAGTTTGAGACCAGCCTGAGCAAGAGCAAGACACTGTCCCTATGACAAATAGAAAAAAGCTAACTGCCATTGTGGCAGGCACCTATCATCTCAACTACTCAGGGGGCTGAGGCAAGAAGACCTCCTGAGCTCAGAGTTTGGGGTTGCTGTGAGCTATGAACCACAGCAATCTAGCCTGGGCAACAGAGTGAGACTCTGTCTGAAACACAAACAAACAAACAAGAACAACAAAAAAACTAGATTAGTCCCCAAAAGGGAATGAACCAGGAGAAAGGATATGGGAAGGAAAATAATGCACTCTAGAGCATTTAAAGAAAGAGTTTTGAATTAAAATGACAGAAATGAATATAAGATGCTCAATTAATACTGATTAATTGTTTGAGTAAATATTACCAAATGTTTTAATGACTGTATTATGGTCTAAATAAAAATATTTAGGATCAAAAATAAGAGAAATAATGTAGCTAAAACCAGTTAGGCCATTGGTAAACTTGCTGAGTCAGAATTCAGATTAGAGTATAACAAAAACACTGTAATAGCTGGAGACATAAACATCTTTCTATCCGTAATTAACAGATCCAACAGACAGAAAATGAATAAGGATGCTGTTGAGCCAAGCAGCACTATTAACAAAATGTAACTGCCATTTATAGACTACTTTACTAAACACTAGAGGAATACACATTCTTCTTAAACTCACATAAAACATTCATCAACACTATGGTATATTGAAATACATCTTACCAAATTAAAAAAAATAGAAACCATATAATGACTGCTATCAGAACACAATGGAGTTAAACTAGAAATCTGTTACAGCAAGATAGCTGGAAAAATCTCCAAGTACTGAACAACACACTTATAAATAAGACATAGGCCAAAGAATAAATATCAAAGAAAATTAAAAAGTAATTTATAATTCAATAAATTATGGAATACTATTGAGCTATAAAAGATGGTGATCTAGTATCTTTTGTTAACAACCTGTATGACGTATAGTAAAGTATCTCAAGAATGAAAATCCACCATGTACTCAAGACTGAGATGGAACTAGTCAATCAATACCTATGTGCACAAATGGAAGTGTAACTCCAAGGAAGTCAATTCGGTAGACAAGGAGAGAAGGTGTAGGGTAAATTCACACCTGACTTGTGTAGTGCACATATTCTGGGTGGAGGGCAAACTTATAACATTGATTTCAAGTATACAAAACCAAACTATGTAACCAAAATGTTTTGTACCCTATAATATTCTGAAATTAAAAAAAAATTAAATTTTCTCTGTACATATACATGTGTTTATTTGGTTTCTACTTTTTGCCTTCACAAAATTTAAAAAAGGCTTAAAATTTAATAACAATAACAATGTTTAAGAAAAGGACTAGAAACAGAAACCTTGTAAAGAATGAACAAAGATAAAAACATTTAGAAAAGAAATCAGACAATATTCGCTCAATATTGAGCGAATATTGATTTCGCTCAATATTGAGCGAATATTGATTTCGCTCAATATCTGCAGCGAAATATTGAGTAATAATAATAATAATAATGCAAAAAAAGTAACATTCATGTTGTCAGATAGGAGTATGTCTCTCAGAGAATGCTTTCACTCTGAGGTTCAGTATGGAGTCATCAGTTAACTAAAAATAACATATTTTAACTCTATGAAAATAAAAGCAGAATTTATCAAAAGTTTAGGGGTGAAGCAAAAGTTTTACTTACAGGAAATTTGGTATCATTTAATATATATATTAGAAAAAGAATGATCTAAATTTAATCATATAAGCTCTTACTTTAGGAAACCAGAAAAATAAGAATTGATTAAATCAAGAGATAAAAAAGAAAGAATATTACAAAAATTGGAGCAGAAATCAATGAAATTAAAAATGGGAAATCAATGAAGAAAAGCAATAGCAATGAATGTGTACATTAGGGGAAAAAAAGGATTTGAAATAATCTAAGCTTCCCCTGAGGAAATTAGGAAAGAAGAACAAATTAAATTCAAAGTAAGCTAAAAAAAATAGGACAAACTATTGCAGAAAAATAAATGAAACTAGTTGTTGATTCTTTTAAAAATCAGTAAAATTATTAAATGTCTAGTCAGAATAACTAAGAAAAAGGAGAGAAGATACAAATTACTAGTATCATAAATGGAAGATGGTCCATCCCTACGGATCCCCTTGGACACTAAAAATATAAAGGAATATTATGGAGAAGTCTATTACCACAAATCAATCAACCATAAAAGCTGTTATTAAATACCTTTTGTAAGTTTAATTTAGTGCCACTGATTGGACATTTAAAAATGTATAAAGTATACTCCCTACCTAAAAATTACTCAGAAACATGAGACTTATGTTAAGGACTACCTTGAAGTATTAAAAACATGTTTTGGAAATATTATATATAAGAACTTACCAGTACCTAATACTGTAACGGCATATTTTATGTATCTTTGGCTCAACATCTAAATTGGAAACTTTATTAGAGTAGGTTATTCTTTGTTGCCTTCATAGAACTCAGAAAACTGAAAAGCAGATACAGATGGACCAAAATAGTCTTGGAAGTCTGAAAATTTTGTGTCTGTATATTTCACTGTATATTTAATGTGCAATTAAATATATTTAATATATAACTATATATTTAATGTGTAATTTCCAGTAGAAACATAAATACAAATTCTGAGTACACACGTCTTTGTAAAGCTTCCTTGTTCTTTTGCAAGCCCCAAATAATTATCTAGAGAAGAGTGTCCTCCTTTTCAACAGAAGCACTAAAAAGCAGTAGGTGTTGTCCAATATGTTTCCTCCATTGATGAGACAGATAAGTGACTAATGATCAAAGACTAAGTAAAAAAGATGTGTTTTTAGGTATTTGGGTAAAATGGAGTCTATTTAAGCATTTATACATATGAATTACAACATTTCTCCTTGAAACAGTTCTATATTCTACCTTAACTTCGTTTAAATATGTTAAAATAAGGCGTTCAAGGCAACATCTATCTCACTGAGACCAGAACCACCAGTGCAGCTGTCCTTCAAAACAAGAATGCTGCCAAGTATGCAAATACTCCCTCACACTGTGAGGACACACAGGGGACCTGATCCTCTGGCCAACTGGCAGCTGTCACGTTGGTGTGGGTTCACTGATTGTTCTTTTTTCTCTTTTGCTGGAAGGGAAAATAAAAAGATATTCTCTCTCTTTCTCCCCCATATACATATATATATACACACACACACAGAGACACACATATACACACACTCCTGAACGTACACATACACTATAAACATAGTGAAATAACGTAGCTCTATGTACTGCTGGATAGCTTGCTCGTTAATTTCAGGAGAGGAAAGGCCTAAAGTTAATCAGCTCTGGCCTCATTATTGTAGTCAGCGGAAATCATTATAGTTGGCTTCAGGGGAAACAAGGATGATTTGTCCATCCAAGAAAAGAAATTACACACCGAAAAATAAAAATCATAGCAGGGCAGTGTAAGGGCAGGGAGAGACAGAATAACTTTCTTAAATTGTACAGAATTGTTTTCATTCTAAACGAGAAATATAGAAGGTAAAAAAATTCCTAAGTTAAATTTAGAATATTTCTTGATTTTTCAAAATTCAAGTTAGCTGCTTTGTTAAAAATAATGGAATTACTTAATGATTTGGGATATGGGGGAGTGGAGAACAATGGCATTTGTCATGACCTTAAATTACAATTTTATAATTCTCCTAATGCCTTTATTTCCTTTGCCTTAACATTTAAACACATCCCTTCATACTTTACTCTGAAAGACATTTACAAAACAGATACTCTGCAAGACTTTTTAGACAAGCTCAAAGCCTGAAGCACTAAACTCCATTTGGTAGATATATAATGGAATGTTTTAGTTTTTAACCTGAAGCAGCTCACCCAAAGATTTAAAATGCCATGGGGATTAATCTATTGTTGAAATGTGCTTTTAGACAGACCTATTTAAGAAAACCCCTGATGAATAAAAGCAAGGATTTTTGTTGGGCCAATCATGATAAAGCAAAAGGCTATTTTCGAATTTGACCCAACTCTGGCTAAAAATCAGCCTTAACCAAACTCCTGTCTTCCTCTACTTGAAGACAACATTATCTAAGTGCTGTCAATGAATACAGTTCTCTCAGATTCACATAATTCCTCCATATAATAATAGGAAAGTTACCAAATACATAATGTCTGAGCTATTTCATGATACCAAAAATATGTAAGACTTAGAAACATGAGTATTGAAATTATAGATATATGTGATCACACATATCTGGGATTAGTCTAATTTCACTGCATTTGGGGCTGGAAGAATAAGTCTGAATCTTGGTTCTGCACTTTCTTGGCATATTAACTTGAGCAAGTCCGGTTTTCGCTAAGATTTGTATTTTCATTTTTCTTTCCTTTCCCCTCTTTTCTCTTTTCCTCCCTCCCTCCTTCACTACATATTCTAGTGTGAACGGTTGGATACTGAAACAGATAACATAACTGATGATGATAAATGCTATGGAGAAAAGTACAGCAGGGAAGAAATTGGAAGTGCTGGGGAAAACATGTTTTCTATTTTATGCTGAGTGATCAAGAAAGTCTTTGCTTATTAAAAACATGATAATTGGGCAGACCTGAAGGAATCGAGGCATGAAGACATGAAACTTATTAGAGTATCCGGCAGAAGATCATTCCAGAAAGAGAGGAATATAGATAGATAGATAGATAGATAGACAGATAGATAGATAGATAGATAGATATAGATATATAGATATAGATTTTATTTATTTATTTAAATTAGAAGAAGGTTGATGCATTCAAGGAAGAGACAGAAAGACAATGGAGCAGAGAGCAGCCAGCCTGGCAGAGTATGAACAGATGATGCCCAAAGTGAAAGGTTGGAGCCATGTGGACAAAAATCACATAGAGTCAGGTAGGATGCTGTGATGACATTAGGTTATCTTACTCTGATTTATAATCCACAGAAGGATTTTCTGGAAAGGAGAGGCATATTTTAAGCCACTCATGCTGACCTCCTCACTGACAAGACCCTATGCCAGGAGCAGGGCGAACAACGGGAAACACAGGATAGCGACGGCTGCAAAGGAGGTGGTGAGAATTGGTTGGGCTATTTTGTTTCCATTTTGAACTTATTTCTTTTTAATTAATATACTTCATTATTAGGGCACTTTTATATTTAAACAATTGAACAAAGAGTAAAAAAAATCCATTCTACGCTTTCTATAGCCTGATATTTCCCCCCATCATTGGCATCTTGCATTAATATAGCATATTGGCTAACAATGATTTAAAAATTGATGAATTATTATTGATTAAAATCCATAATTTATATTTACGTCTTAAAATCATATCGGTTTTATAAAGGCATAGGGTCATATGTCAGCCATTATAATGTCATATGCTGGTTCTACTGCCCCAAAGAATCCCCTGGCATCTACCTGTTCTTTCCTTTCCTTCTCCTCCCAGTAATCACTGACCTTTTAGTCTCTTATCGTTTTGCCTTTTCCACCATGCTATATAGTTATAATTATACAGTACACAACTTTTCCAAAGTGGGCTCTTTTATTTAGCAATCTGTATTTAAGTTACTCATGTTTTTCTTTTTAAACAGTTTTATGGAGGTACAATCGGTATGCAGCAAGCTATGCATATTTCAACTATACCATTGTATAGTTTTGTTTATCATTTTAATTATTTTTAATTACGCAGTTTAGTAATATTAAGTTCATTAACATTTCTGTGCACTGTATATCCAGAAGTTGTTCACCTTGCAAAACTGATAGTCTTTATCCATTAAAATAATACTTTCCGTTTTCTCCTCTACCCAGCTCCTGGAAACCACCACTATATTTTCGGTTACTATGATTTTGACTATTTTAGATACCTCTGATAAGGGCAATTATATCGTACCATAGCTGTATTTCTGGAAAGTAGAAAATTGTCTAGCGCATAATAGTTCTCAATAAATAAATGTCAATTAGATGGCAATGATGAGAGTAATAATGAGGGAAGGATACCAACACATATGGATCAAAGACTGCAAATAATACATACGAACACAATTTTCGGGCTACTGATATTTAAAAACATCTTTTAAGTTTGGAGAAAGGTTTAATTCTATCAAAAACTATAGTAACAGAAAACATAGAAAGAACAAAAAGAATCAAGTAGGTCAACTCAGTAGCATATTTTTAATCAAACAAGTATCTTATTAGTGATATTGCATAGTAATAAATCTGATTTTTTACTCATTTTCTTAATTCATGAAATCTGATCTGTATAACACCATTTCAAACTTCTTTTCAATAATTTCCACAATGCGTGAATGACTATTCAATTCTTTCTTTTATTTTCACGTAAGGGTTGTTGTTAGTGGGAATTATGTTTTTTAGAAAGAGTATTAAAATACAACAACATTTAGCAAAGCAAAAAAAAAAAAAAAAGTACATATCCATAAGTCAACCTGAAAGGTATGTGATGACCCATGGCACTTGCTTTACAACTTGATTTAGTCATAGTTAGTGCTGCCAGAGTGTTAGCACATGAATTTCGTGGCAAATGTTTATTGAAATTGTAATAGAAAAGTTATAAATGTTCTTTCCACTAGATCTTGCTATAAGTTTGTGTGCATATTTTCAATGGTGACTTCTTCATAAATAATTTTGTAGTATGTTGACATAGTAACATTCAGTTTTGAAGCTAGTTTCAAAATCATTGCTTAGGTAGACAATATGAACACATTTCCACAATAATTAGAGATAAAAACAAAACCTGAACATGTGCGTATTAAAATTATCTCTGACATTTAAAGGAAGTTTAACAGCTGAAGTACAGCAATTGTTGCATTCATACTGAGCCAGAGTATAGCTTGTAGATTTTATTTCAAAGTCTGTTCCTGCTGCAGTGAGCAACCATACTAGCTTTGCTACAATCAGAAAATGATATTTGTTATGACTGGACTTAGAGAAATCTTTTCCTTCTTTGCAGGTAGTATTTAATAAGGTTTAAAAAAATAGGGCTTGTATTTCATCAGACTTTTCATCTGTGGCTTATTTTCTTCATGAGACAGTGTAAAAAGCTGTAGCAAAAAGAAAACAGCAATATAAAACAAATATAATAGCAACAATGCTCTTACTCAAATTTGCTTTAAGGAATAAATGGCAAGGAATTTAAGAAGATTCTCATCAAAACGTGCAAGTAATGCATACCAGAAAACAACTGAAGGAAGAGAAAAATGTATGCATTTAATAGGGATAAGAATGATATGTTATCATTCAAAGAAAAAACATGGTTGATTGTTTTTAAAGCACAGTTGAAAAGAGCAAATGCACAAAAGTAGAATTTATAATCAGGGTTATTAAATGATAATTTCCTATTTATGTGACTTAAAACATGTAAAATATTTCAGTGACATTAATATTTTTATCTCATGGGTATTTAAAATATTTACTATATAATCACATGTGAGATCACGTGTATAATCACATGTGAAATCTTCAAACAGATTGGATATGTGTTAAGTGTTCATTAAATGTTAGCCATTAGTATTCCTAAAATTCTTTGAATGCTTAATTTTTGGAGGGATAGAAGAATGTTACCCTGGGTGATCTATTTTCTGAGCATACAAAGAGCCTTCACTTTAGTGGGAGCATCGTAAATTGTGTTCTCAAGGAAATCCCAACTCTCTGGAATATTGAATAATAATGCTGAAGATAACACAACCTGTGGGAGGGGGGTGGGTTTCATTTGTAATGATGTGGATGTTCTAGAAGTCACAGCATTTAGATTTTTGTAAACAAATTGTTGAGCTCCGGTTTAAGGACAAGAAAAGCCGGAGCACTGTGATGACAGCAGCAGAATGCATGGACTTGTTCTTCAGGCATTGATGAAGGAAAACGGGTATATTGGCTAGCATGGTCATTCTTTGGGGGAAGAGTTGCCATTTTAACTTTACAGAATGTGCCTAAAGCCTGAAAAAAAATGTGCTGTGGTTAGGAGTCAAGCCACATGTTTTTTCTGATGAATAGGCATTGATCACAGACACAGCCCTGCTGCAGCTGAGGACAGAGAGCAAATGAGTCTGAGGAAGCGTGGTCTCAGCTGCAGAGCATGGTTTAAACAAGTCTGTACTGTGTCTACTCGGTATTCTGCTTATTGGCTCTGCAAGGTTCTAAGTGTCAAGGTCTCCTTTGGGAGAGGAGTTTAATAGTAGTATTTTCTTTATAGCAATGGGGAGATGATTAAATGAGTTAATGTATGTAAAGCACTTTAAAATGTGCTGGAGTACTGTCCAGGCTTGGCCAACCTTTTTGTTTTTCCTCTCTGCTGAACATTGGAAGAATACGAGTGTCTAGGGGCACACACTTAAATACATAAACACTAACAGCAGCCAATTATAGAAATAAAAGAAGGTCCTTTCATACTTTTCAAGATGTCAGACACTAGAGATAAGCAGAGAAGTAGCCTGCATCTACCCACGCCTGCAGGTCAGACACCCCCGAGGCAGTAATAAAAAAAAAAAAATGCACAAATTTTCATTTTTTTATTTGTTCCCTTTTTAAGTGAGATCAATGTAAAAGGTTACAAATGCTCTTATCATTTGTTAGGTAGAGTTCAAGTTCAAGTTGAGTGCTTTACCTGGAGGTGTGCTGTATTCCTCCACATTGCTCCCATCGAGTGAGAGCTTACCCTAACAAACACAAAACGTAACCTAAATCATCTATACCCTTATATTATTCTGAAATTTTAAAAAATGCTCCTGTCAGATACCACCAGGGAGTACAACCCTATAAAATACAAACTTTTCATAAGAATCAGAGAAATAGTACAGCAAATAGATGATTGTGTTTATGATTTTAAAACACTTCCATCTTAATCCTGCCTACATTTTTAAACTGAAGCGTTACATTTAGCAAATAACTTGAACACTTTTGGCTCCAGGCTCCTCATTTGTACCTGTTAAATGGTGATTGTCACATATGTCTCTACTGAAAGGATTATTGGGTACATGAGCCCTATAAACTTTAAAATTTGTATTTATTAAATATACTTATAAATGATTAAATGCAATATTATTAATTACTATGTAATTGAAAAATGTTCTTTTTCTTCTTATCTCTCCCTGAGTAGTGGGAATTCCAAACATGATGCTAGATTGATAAAGATTAAGTGATTAAAATGTTTTATTGAATAGAAATTACTAAATAATAATACAAAGTATCTTTTTTCCTTTATATTGTATGTTTATATGTGTTGGTATTTCATTACATGGTGCTTTATACTTTATTTCTACTGAAATTTTATTGCTTTTGTATCACCACTTTAAATGTTTAGGGTTTTCACAGTTAGCAATGGAAGATACCCAAAGAAGGAGACATTTAAAGGGATAAAATTATTTATGATCTATGTACAAATGACTTAATAAAAAAAAAGGATAATACTCAGGACAAATAATAACCTTCATGTATATTTATAACTCCATTTTAGCTTCTTGAATAGATTTTATAAATAATATCTTACACCATTTGTGAAATGTTAGTGGCAAAGCTTAGAATAGTATAACATTGACTTCATTGTTTACTTACTTTTTCCTTGGAATTTTATAGGAGAGAAGAACAGAGGAGGGAGAAACCATTCAAGCAATCCTGGAACAAAGGCCATTTTCCAAGTCGGGGCTCTGAATCAGAATCTACCTTTTTCAAAGGAAATGCCAGGACAGTGTTACTATATTCATTTGAAAGAAATTATTTGGATTTTAAAAGCTCACTTCAATGTAGGTCTTCACACTAGACATGCATTATGATAAAAGGAAGAAAGAAAAAGAATTAAAAAGAGAGAAAACTCAGTGAATCACACAAGGCATTGAGGTTCAGGCACAGTATTTGGTACAAACCAGCTTCTCATTGTTGCAAAAATTAGAGGAAATAAAATAAGTTGCCTTCAGAGAGATAAATTAACAAAAACAAATATTACAATACAAAGTTAGGAGAAGTAGAGTGAACGGGGAGAATGAACACCAAGTTTTCAAACATGTAGCTTGGAGACAAAATTACCTCTGTGGTTCACGTGGTCTTCCTCACTGCTTCCCAGCCTGACGAGGAGCAAAGGAATTTACATTGGTTTAACTCTCTTTCTCTTCGTTTTAAAGAGTTTGATTTCACTTTCTGTATTCAATCTACTTTCTTTTATTATTATTATTTATTATTGAATCATAGCTGTATACATTAATGCGATCATGGGGCACCATACACTGGTTTTTATAGACCATTTGACATATTTTCATCACACTGGTTAACATAGCCTTCCTGGCATTTTCTTAGTTATTGTGTTGAGACATTCACATTCTACATTTAGTAAGTTTCACATGTACTCTTGTAAGAAGCACCGTAGGTGTGGTCCCACAAATACACCCTCCCTCTGCCCATCCTCCCCCCTCTCTTCCTCTCCCTCTCCCCCTTCCCCATATTCTTAGTTTAGAATTGGGTTATAGCTTTCATATGAAAGCTATAAATTAGTTTCATAGTAGGGCTGAGTACATTGGATACTTTTTCTTCCATTCTAGAGATACTTTACTAAGAAGAATATGTCCCAGCTTTATCCATGTAAACATGAAAGAGGTAAAGTCTCCATCTTTCTTTAAGGCTCTGTAATATTCTACAGTGTACATATACCACAATCTACTTTCAAATTGAATCAGCTGCCGCGCGCTGGTCACAGGCCTCTACAGTGATGATGTCTCTTGTCTAATCACTGCCTTCTCTGCTGCAACTGCTGTTAAAACCTGGACCCTGTGACCTTGTGAAGGCCTTTCTCTTTTGCTTTTCTTTTAAATTCTTGAGCATTGTCAGTGTTGTTATTTTAAAATCTGGTCCTGGGAAGTTTAATATTTGAGACCTCCCACTCCCTCCACTGTCGATAGCATCACCAGACAAAATTCAGAATGCCCAGTGGAATTTGAATGTCACATAAAGATAGGATGGTATTATAGATAAACAATGAATAGTTTTTTATGAATAATTTTTTAATATAAATTTGTCCCAAATACTGCATGAGATAGTCAATGTTTATCTGAAATTCATATTTAACAAGGTATCTGGCATAGATGGCTACTGTCATGAATTCAACATGAGTTTATTAACATCTACTTATCACTTCGTTTTGGTTTGTAAAGCATTGCCTTCTTCCTCAGGTATATTCTTTATTTGCCTAAACATCGTGTGCTACACATATTAGTAAAATTGCTTGTAGAAATAGTAAGCTTTTTTTTTTTTAATAAAGAAAAGAGGTATATTTGGCTCACAGTCTACAGACTGAACATAAAGCATTATGCTAGAATCTGCTTCGGGTTAGAGATTCATGGAGTTTCCAATCAAGGCAGAAGGTGAAGGGTAGCAGGTGTGTCACATTGGGGGAGAGGGTGAAGGAAAGGAGGCTGAGCCAGACTTCTTTAAACAACCGACTCTCACATGAACTAATAAAGGGAGAACTCAGTCATCATCATGACAAGAGCACTGAGCCCTTCAAGAGGGGTCTACCCCTATGACCTAAACATCTCCCACCAGGCCCCACATTCAACTTCAACATGTGATTTGGTGGGGTCGAGCATTCAAACCCTATCACCATTTTTTTCCTTTATGCTAATTATTGTATTTGTTATGAATCACTTTAACTATACTCATAATGGGTACTGGCTTTAATTTTCTAATCTGACTTTAGTATCAAAATAATACTGGCCTCATAGAATGAGGTAGGAAATATTCCCTCTTTTTCTACTGTTTAGAATAGTTTGTGAAGGATTGATGTTTATTATTTGTTTTTTAATTTGAAAATGTGAAGGGGCTATAAATGTTGTTGTTATTACATGGAACACTTCTATAATACTTGAGCCATGTCTGTCAGTGTGCCCATCACCCAAATAGTGCTCACTGTACTCATTAAATAGTTTTTCCTTCATCCTCTCTTCCACCGTCCCCCCTGCTTAATTTCCACTGAGTGTTACTTCTCTCTGTACACATGGTGGTCATTGGTTAGTTCCAGTTTAATAGTGAGTCCATGTGGTGTTTGTTTCTCTGTTCTATAGATACTTTACTTAAGATAACGGTTTCCAGTTCCATATACATCGTTCCTTCTTCATGGCTGAGTAGTATTCCATGGTATACACATACCATGTTTGTTCATTCACTCATGAATTGATGGGCACTTGGGTTATTCCACATCTTTACAATTGTGAATTGTGCCACAATAAATATTTGACTGCATGGATATTCTTGATAAAATGACTTCTAAAAGTAGACCTACCATTCAATCCAACATCCCACTACCTTAGAAATAGAAAGGCAATATATAAAGTCATTCTTCCTCAAAGTAATACATAGTTGCTTCTGCCAGGTACTTTGAGACATTAGCAATCCAAGGTTTACTTCATCAAATTTCAGGGATTGCTTAGATTTAAAGGCAAGCTTCAGTTATTGTGAGTTCCATTTACTCACTGATTATACTTATTTCAACTCAAGATAATCTCACCAGCTCACCATGTGTGAACACTGATATGCCTCCTAATCCAACAGGAATGTTATTAGTGTTTTTTGTTCATTTGTTTTTAGTTTCTCACCTTTTCTTTTGTTTTCTTCTGAGTCATGAAGCACTAAGAAGAACCCCTGAACTTGGCTCTCTGGGCCTTTGACCTCCCATAAGATTCTGGCCTCATTCTTTTTCACAAGCTTGTTTTATTTATGTCCTCAAGTAGGAGTTTTTATCTAGTGTTTCTAATTGTTCTGAGCTGGAGGCTTGGTCTAAATCACAGTCTGCCTTTACTGAAACAAAGTCCTGTGGTCCTAAGTAAATGTATACGGTTGAGAGGCAAATTTATAGGAAATGTAAAGGGGAATATAAGCGAAAGTGGTGTTCCTTTCTTGACCATCCCAGATTATATCAACTGAGTGATTCGGGGCTGCATGCTCCTGTCTTACCCAATCAGAATCTTAAAGGACGGTGGAGAACGTCAAACAGATCTTGGTCAGATGCAGGTTTCTGACTTCAGAGGTGTATTTCGTGGAAATTTTCAAATGACTTTTTTTATATATATATATTTCGAAATCCCCTCATAATTCCTGAATTATCACACTGGGATGCTTTGAATATCTTAAGACAGGTAGTGACTTTGTTAATCCTTTAGCTGGTTTGTAAGGAAGAGGCAGTGCTGGTAAGAATTGTGTTTAACTCTCTTACACCTGAGTGAGTGAGGCTCTTTGTTACAGTACTGATTACATCTGCTCTAGAAAATGTCATTGCTTATTCTTATGAACTACCAGTTTTACTTTTATAAATATGCAGTAAAAAGAGGATTAAATGTTATGTAAAGTATTGTTCTTAGCATTTTGTTTAGGTCTTCCATATAATCATTCATGTTACGTTCGGGGTATTAATAGGACTAGAGCAATGTCATCCAAATCTTCGCTTAAAGATAGTGAATTTGTTGCAGCAATCAAAGCATGTTTATACTCATCTTAAATATAAACCCGGGATTTAGAAATTCTTCTATTCTTAAAAATAAATTACCCATGAATCAAAGCAAAGCTATGTGTTCAGGTATCAAAATAAAGTCTGAAAAACTCACAAATGCCTCATTAATCTGACAAAAGCAATGGCAAGCATCCTACATCAAAATTGAAACTGTCTCCTCCTGGACCAATAATTTGTTTGAAATGTTTACTAGATAAAATTTATATCACCTTTTTCAAAGAGAATAAAGTGTTAATATTTGAATCCTTCCAATAAAAAATGCGAACAGATTATATTATCACTTGAAAGCTGTATGATATTTGCATGCAAAGTAAAAAGCACAAAGATTTGAATGAAAAATTTTATGTTGTCGCTTCCAGCTAATGATAGGGATGGCAACCTCAAAGAAATAGAAAATTCTAGTAATAAACATAATAAAAAAAATAACAATTTAAAGGCCTGTCATACACTAAGGCATCATGATAAGAAATATTTAATAATACTATTTGTCTGTTGTGGAAGAAGGTATGTTTCTGTTAATAAGTTTTACATATTGAAAGCAATATGATTATTTACATATTAAAAATATTTGTTTTCAAGCTCCATTGGTAAAATGTGACTAGATTTTAAGTTGGGAATATACAAGAAATTTTATCTTATAAATTAAATAATCTCTAAACAAGCTGAAGTAAATAAAATAAGTTCAGCTGAAACTCAAATTTTCAAATCTTGTTAGCTTTATCTCCACAGTAAGCTTCTGTTTCCAGATTTTCAAAGTAGAGTTTTGGAATCAGAACACTTGGACTCTAACGGTGATTCAACCTCATCAATGTGTCTACTTGGGCACATTACATAATATCTCAGGACCTCTATTACCTGTCGGTGTCGCTCGGCCGCCGGCCAGCAGGGACAAACACACCAACACAGTCAGCTTTCAGCAAGTTTATTATCGGGGGCAAGCAGCTTGTCCGGGGAGAGCAGGATGGAAAAGCTCTAACCTTGTCCCGGGAGAGCAGGATGGAAAAACCCTAACCTTGTTTACAGCACTCTGTATATATACTCTAGGACACATCCTGTTATTGCGGTTTCTTGACCTAGATATCTCTCCAATGAGCGCAAAGGGCACGGGCGGCAAGGTTGTTGCCAGGGCGCAGCCTGCAAGCAGGTTTCCTAAAGTACGCCTCCGCCATCCTGTTTTTGTGCCTGATCAATACATTGTATAAGGGCCCTCCACATCTCCCCCTTTTTATTTATTTATTGTGAGTTGTGACCATGCCTGTCTTAGGTTGTCCCCCTGTCCGAGTATAGTCTTACCCGTCATTGAGGGTACAGGCAGCGGTAACCTGTCCTCTGTCTTAGGTTGATCTACATCGGGGGGGATCTTACCCGTCATTGGCTACTGGTCCAGCATGCTAATCTAGATTTGGGGGGAACCTCCTGCTTGGAGGGCGAGGGGGGCCTCCTGGACAATGACGCGGTCTCGTTGTTGTCTTTGGCGGAGGGTAAGGAGAAGTTTGATGCAAAAGACTATGGCAACTAGAAGTATAATACTTAAAGCCGTGGTGCCGGCCCAATTGCAGGCATGGGAGAGCAAACTAGTTACTTTTCCTAGAATATCGAGAGCGGTAATTACTTGTATTCGAGTGCTATTGATACTAACAATATGATTCAACATTTGGCGGGTGAGGTTTTCAAATTCCGCATCCCAGCTCCCCAGAAGGTAACGGGATAGTTGCAAGGAAGCATTAGGCAGGGTACCATTAGGTTCAAAAATTGTGGGGGTAACACACAAGGAACTAAACAACCAAAGGAGAGGCATCTCTCCACATCATCCACCCGCTGCTGCAAAATGTCCACTCCCTAATCGACCAACAACAGTCCAGTGCGAAGGCGTCCGGCTGCGGCGGCCTGGGTGCCAGGGCCTCCGCAACTGAGGCGGCCCGGGTGCGCAGGGCCTCCGCAACTGAGGCGGACAATTGGTTGACAGCAGTAGCGGTGGGGACCGCGGTGGCAAGGGCTGCAGTCGCGGTGGCGGCGGCTGTGAGGGCTGTGGCGATGGCCGTGACAAGGGCCGCGGTGACTCCGAAGTCGCGCTTCGATGTGGCTCCATGGGCACGGCTTCATCGTGTGAGGGGTTCACTGGACGGGTGAGTCTTTCCGGGACCCACACCGGGGAGCTCTGGTCCTGTGGAGAAACACAAACTGCACCTCGGTTCCAGATGAGAACCGGGTCTGGGCCACGCCATTGGCCGGTAAGGACATCCTTCCAGCGCACTTGCACTGGGGAGCTGGTTTGGCGACCAAGGCAGTGGCGGTCTGCTGCTGTTTGCCCTTTGGCATCCAAAGTTAAAAAATTAAAAATGAAGAAGATTGTGTTGAACGAGGACAGGCAACGAACTGCTGTTCTCACTCAGACTCAAGACAGATACAACAAAAGGGGTCACGAACACCAGACAGTACACACACTTAACAAAAGACTAACACCCACCACTATGGTCGTGGCCAATGACCCGTGTACACAATCCCCCGCTCTGATCGTGGGCCCTCGCTTTTGTCGCGAGCTGGATCCCTTTTCCTCCCCCGCTCTGATCGCGGGCCCTCGCTTTTGTCGCGAGCCGGATCCCTTCTCCTCCCTTGCAAGCTCTGGGGCTACCGCAGAAGTCTCCCCCACCACTTATCTACCTGGTGGGGCTACCCGGACAAACCCGGCATGGGGGCGGCTTACCTGTCAGCTGAAAGCAGTCTCGAGAGGGGATCCTGAAGTTCCTGGGTTTCGGCACCAGTTGTCGGTGTCGCTCAGCCGCCGGCCAGCAGGGACGAACACACCAACACAGTCAGCTTTCAGCAAGTTTATTATCGGGGGCAAGCAGCTTGTCCGGGGAGAGCAGGATGGAAAAGCTCTAACCTTGTCCCGGGAGAGCAGGATGGAAAAACCCTAACCTTGTTTACAGCACTCTGTATATATACTCTAGGACACATCCTGTTATTGCGGTTTCTTGACCTAGATATCTCTCCAATGAGCGCAAAGGGCAGGGGGGGCAAGGTTGTTGCCAGGGCGCAGCCTGCAAGCAGTTTTCCTAAAGTACACCTCCGCCATCCTGTTTTTGTGCCTGATCGATACATTGTATAAGGGCCCTCCACAATTACCATGTATCCAACCTATTAAATGAAGTGGATTGCTAGGCACATAAAATGGAAAAAATTCTAAATTTTTTCAGCCCATAGCCAGCCCCATATTATTAGACTTAAACTGGTAAGGTTACTTAAAATAACTGCTGGTAAGTAAATATCTATAAAAGTCTATTAAATTGTATGGAATTCAGTCTTTTTTTAAAGTTTCATTTCAAATACAGTTCTGAGGGTATCTAGAATTAAAGTTGTCACTGAATTGTCCCTTCATGGTCGCCTGGAACAACCTGCCAGGAAAGTGGGCATCCTGATTAGGTTAGGATCTGAACGTAGGGACAGGCTGGTCGCATTTCCCTTCATCACGACAGAGCCGGACAAGACATGACCACTGAAATCCCAGCAGTTTATGAACATGGCCTCTTCTAATATTTGCTTCTTTATGAAGATAAGGTAGGCTCCTTGAGGAATGAAGAAAAATACTATTTTCATTATAAGAGGGAGGATCACAGGAATATCCTTTGCATTATAGAACTTTATAATTAACTTTCATCAAGTTCTCAATGTGACACTAATCAAAAGATGGTAATTTTTCTTCCTCTTTTTTGGTTTGTTTTCTTTTTGAGGGGGCAACTCTTTCTGTACTAGCTACATTTCATGCAGTGAACCTACTCTCTGTTTTTATATTCTAGTCATCTCTAAAATTGAATTTGATTATTCAAAAAAGTTCCACTTTCTTTTTTTGAGTTTCCCTTTGGGAAATAATACTAGCCTTCTTTTCTATCTGTATCTGATTGAGATCGCATCACATAAACTTAATAAAAAAGTATTTGCATGTCAATATATTTTGTCTCACATTTAGTCCTCTGCTAGAAAAAAGAAAAATAATGTCCCACCAAGTATTTTCCAAGTCCCAGATTACAATGGTTGTATTTGGCGAGGAGGGACACATGAGGGAGGGTACCAGGCTCTTCACAAACAAAACTTGCTTGTTAGAAAATTAAATTCAGAGTATGTTGCATTTTATGGATTTGAGCATTAGAATATTTAAGATAGAAATAACTACCTAAAAAACAACATTCCTTAGGGAATAATATACATTTTTTAAAGGTTTATAACAACCTGGAATCCTAGCTTGTTTGTGAATGTCTTATGATATGATGATCTATTTATTTTGGCTTTGATACATAACTATGGCAGGAAGAAATTTAGAAGCTTTTTTATTGTTTGTTTGTTTGTGAGCAGAGTTAGAAAATTATCTTTGACCTTTTATGCAATTTTACTACATGTCACAATGCACGATTCAATTTCAATTAATTTTTTTGGTATTAAAGATCATGTGTTTAAAAACATGATTCCCAGAATCAGAGCAGCTAAACTCGTCTCATTAAATATTATGCATTATGCTGTAATCTATGGAAAGAAAATTTTCACAGGCTCGTATTGATCATAACATCAATTTGATGAAGGCTTTATAAGCAAACTTCTTATAATTTATACTCATTCATGAATTATTTCAAAGTGATTTATTGAGTGCCTACTATGTTTTAGGAATTCTATTACTACCACTAAAACAGTAATAAAGCACAGTCTCTAATGCTCAGGAGTTTAAAGTGTATTGGGCAATATATATTTATATGTATAAAACATGTATATAAGATATATATGGCATATTTATATATAAAGACATTATTTATTTTGATACCCACATAAATACATATAAAGCACTAGAAGAAAAGTAGGAAATAGACACTAACTGAGGTTAGTGATTTGGTTAATGGCTTAAATTATTTAGTAAATGGGGTGAAATTTGAATTATGGGAAGATTCTATCTTGCAAACATATGCCAGTTTGCTAAGAGTTATTACATGCGTGCTAATTTCTGAAGGAGGCACTCCAGTAACAATAAGCAAATCCAGGTACATCATGAGAAAGCCCTTATTTTTACATTTTCTTTTCACATATTTTGTTCCAAATTGTTGCAAGTTATGATATCACTACACCAAATCTGCAGACTTCTGGGGTACAAGCAAGGTGTAACAATGTGTCACTCTTAACGCTCTCTAAAAATAAGCTTCACAGTAATGTTTAGTGATATCTTCTCAGAAGAATAACGCAATGGAAACAGTGTACGTTTTCAATCACCTGAGTAGTAGAATTATTTTTTATTATCTCAAATAAAGTCCAAAATAACATCTGGGAATCAAGACCATGCAATCATCAACAAAACTACAGTCCATGAATAGAGAGCCTGACCATGATGAGCTATAATTGCTCATCTCAAAATAGGGGCTGATTATGTCTGGCATAGTGAGAAGTTCAAGTATTTTATCATTGTTTTATTCCATTAAGTTCTCATTACATCATCAGGGGAAAAAATGTCAATACTGATTTTATCAATAAGATCCAGGAAAAATATCAAGAATAATTATAACTGTCAGCCTGATGTTACCCATAATTGCTGACTATAATAAGATATCAACATCATATCAGGAACATTTCAAGAATAAAGATTTAAGAGGGGGTGAGAACAGACAAAATGAAGAGTGAGAGAATGTACAATGATAGATCTACATTTTGATGTTTGTTTGATACCAGAAACAGATCATGGAAAGGGTTACTGAAGATATCCTCCCACTCACATGTACAGATGGTTTCTATTATTAAAAGCATTAGTATTATTTTAAGAACAAATGGGCAAATGATAAACAAGTAAAATATAAGTTAAAAAAAAAAAAGGAGTGAACTTCTGATTTATTCCTATTTGTTTATAGGTTACCGAGTATTATGAAAACAGATCTGGGCTCAAGTGATGGGATGTAGATTCCAACAGTGACTATCCAACCAACTTGACATATTATTCTGACATTATATTTGAGCACATAAAAGGCAGTACTTTTACTTGATCTATCTGCTTAATAGGATCTCCTAAGCATCAAAATAGCTAACATGAATATAAATTTCAAAACATGAAGTTTTATGAAAACAAGTGTGGCTCAGAACATTTTCAGCCCATGCTCATTTCTGCATCAGTGTGGACTGCAGTGCAGCAATTTCAAACATTTATTTCCAGTGTTTGGTCCTGGGACTCTTTTTTTGTCCCTCCTTCCTTCCAATATTATCAGAAGGGTCAAGGTACCCGTAAAGGTTGGGTAGATCAAAAGACTATGGCTAAATTTACTATTTCACTAACCTCTTAGAGTTTACTGAAAAAAAAAAAAAAAAAACAAACCATTGTTAGCTGTGTTCTTAAAGCCAAAACATGTTGAAAAAGCAAAACAAATCCTATAACATACTGATTTGTGTGAGTCTTTGCATTTTATGTTCCCCTCTACAGGGTTTTATACGCAATATGTTTCTTGTACAAAGAAGCAGGTTCATTTTCATGGAACCATTCTCTTGAAACAGGACTCTCTCCCCAGTACCCAGGGGTTGGTTAGAGAAGTATAGGCTAAAAATTTATTATTATTAAACTCCTTCAGGTAACAGAAATGAAGTCTAATAAATTTCTGCTTCTTAAATGACTTTATTTGAAGGGGAATAAACTACTCTATTGAACCTTTATTACATATTCTCTTCCCAGTATCTTCTCCTTTTTTTGGCCTTTCTTTTTTAATGCTTCATAAATTTTCTATTAGAAACTAACAAGTAATGATGAGCAGTGTCAGGACTCAAGTGCTGTGATCCGTGATGGTGATTGGAGGGGAATCTGCATTCCCATTTCCTGCCTCAAAGCTTATAAAGAGTTAACATAACAAAAGCTTAAACTGGAACACAGAGAGTCTATAAAGCCATTCAGCAGTTTTAGCAGAACATAAAGTTATCTCAAAAACAAGTAGTGATAATTGCTTAATCAGAAGATTGGCTAGGTATTAAGAGATTTCTGAGAAGAAAGCGTGAACATAAAGGAATAAAAGCTGGGCTATAAAGATAATTCTCCTCTTTAATGTCTCCAGTTGAAAAAATATTGGTGATCTTTTAGAAATTTAGAAATAGTGCCATGTAGAAAAATAGTAAAAGTAATTAAAAGAGGATCATCGTAGAGCGGCATGACTAGTTTGCTTTATTCACTGATGATCCACCAATTAAAAAAAATGCTGAATTGAAAAGAGCTTTAAGTGTTGACACTGTCTAAGGTGATATTATTAGTATGTCAAGATTCCACATATTTAATTAAGTACAGTAATGAGCATTACAGGAATTAGCTGTTTCAAAGGATCAAATTTCAAAGGATCACATCCTGAATTTTAAAAATTATTCCAATTTTAAGAAAACTACTCCTAACTTACATACGTAACACGGATGTCTATGTACACATCCTAAAATTCACGAGTAGGTATACATTATGTATTTTTAGAAATACATAGAGCCATGTAACCTCCATCACAGTCAAGATACAGAACAGGGCTATAAAAACCCCTCTTATTTTCACTCTCGTAAAAACTACCCTCCTCTACCTTGAAATTTGCTTAACCACAGAAATGTCCCATGTCCTTAGGATTACTTTGCCATGAGCATACCTTTAGTTGAAAAATTGAATTTATTATTCATTTTCAAGATGGGAGAATATGCATCATAGGTTACCATGGACATCTCAGAAAGAGGACGGGAGAAGAAAGTTTATTGAATTTGGGCTTTGGTAGGTGATGTTGGCAAGGACCTAAAGAAGCAGGGGTCTGAGATAGATTTAGTGCTGTCAGGGAATAGGGGCGTTCTGCTATGTCTGGGTGGGTGAATAAATCTTACCTGTGTGGGGGACAGACTAGGTGGAGGATAGGCTAAGAATGAAGCTTAGTCGGTAACGAAGTAGATGTCGCTTGTGTACAGGTTACTAAGAACGTTTCATATAGGATTGTTTATAATGACACTGAAGTCTGGCTTGGAGCCTGTGACCAGGTACTGGATGTCAAGGACCACCTTCCCCCCACCCCATGGTAATGTAAATCGATTCGGCCGAATGCAAACATTTGTTTGTGGCAGAATATTAGATTTTTCCAACAACCCATTCTCAACTTTCCTCAAATAGTCTTCTGTTCATCAACCTTCAAATGACTTTCTATGTCATCAGATGGAAATCCAAAGTCCTTACAACAATCCTGCAAGGACTTAAATGATCTGCTTTCTATCATTACTCTAACCTAAAAGTTTATGGTTCTCTTACTTTACTCACTCAGCTCCAACCACTGTATCTAATTGCTGGTCCTGAATCACACAGTTATTTTCCTACCTAGGCATGTCTCCATTCTCTTAGACCTGGAAGGATATGTCTGCCAAATGTCTGTAGGGTTTAAAGTTTTTTCTGGAACTGTTTCACCTGAATGGGATCCGTACTGTCATTGCAACATTCCTCAACACGCTATAAACCATTTCCGTCTTTTTAAATATGCTACATAGGGTCCCCACTTCATATGTTACATAAACCATATGAAGATAAGAATTTGCGTGCACTTAGCTCAGTTTGTAAAACCAGCAATAGATAGGACAGTGCACATTCCCCAAATGAATAACTGTTCGACTAGCTAGAGACTACACTTCCCATCTTCCCTTGCAGGTAGATATGCCCACATAACTAAGACTCGTAAAAGAAAATGACCAGAAGTAGTCTGTGAACGTTCTGCCTTTCTTGCTTCAAAGAATGAAGGCACTTTGGATTTCCTCTGTCTTCTTGGGAACACAAATTAATGAAGTCCAGCTTGAATCTCATAGATTATAAAAATGTTCTGGTGCAGTGCCCCTGCCCTCCAATTTTTGGCACCAGGTACTGGTTTCAGGGGGTAGGAGCTGGGGGCATTCGATTCTCACCTGTGACAGCAACCCAGATCCCTCGCGTGCACAGTTCACGTGCTCCTGTGAGAAACGAATGCCCTGCTGATGTGAGAACACACAGCTCAGGAGGTGAGGTCAGCGGTGGGGAGCGGCTGTGAACACAGTGGAAGCTTCCCTGGCTCACATGCTGCTCACCTTCTGCTGTGGGGCCTTGTTCCTAACAGACCACAGACGGGTACCAGTCCACAGCCAAGGGTTCAGACTGCAGTGCTAGGGTGAAGGTGCTAGAAGAGAGGCCTTGCTAAACTGAACTCTACTTACCTAGGGATGGCCATACAGGAGAGATCCAGATGTGTGTTTTTCTTCTATTGTACTTCAGGGTATTTCTTGTTACAGCAGCTTATCCTTCACCTCCACCATACACGTGACCCAATCATTCTGTTTGGTTTCACCACAAATTATTTCTGTAAATACACATATTTGCCATATATATGGAGAACCAAAACCAGAAAATTCATAAAATTTCTCTTTAGCCAGTTCCTGAGTATCTCTAGACACTGGTAGCAATAACTTATATTAACATCTATCCTGAATTTTGCTATAAAGGGAAATAGCAGTGCTATGCTGACTCTGGTGCTAGTTAGAATGTATAGAAACTAAAGGGTTTTAATTTCTTTTATCAGAAGCATAATGCATTTTTGTTGGTTATGTATGAAGTGGAGAGAAAAAAACTGATGATATAAATAACAGAGAAGTAAATTGAAAGGGTAGGTCAGCTTGTATGTAACATATACGCTTCAACTGGGATTATGTCCTTTATTTGTAAGATTTGTCATTGTATCTCTACGCACAGCTACAAAATGCTTTTCCCTATTCACAATTTTTTTAAATGTGCAATTATAATTTGTGCATATGTACAATATTAACAAATACCTGGTAATGTTGATGTAGCCCAGAGAAATTGTTAGATTTTGATTCCATGACTCTTGGATCAATGACGTTTAATTTGATTGTCTATTTTTGATGTTTAATTTGATTGTCTATTCTGATGCATTATTTGGAGTTCAAACATGAGATCTACAACTTTATATCAATGTTAATATCAAGAAAATTACTTCGCTCTGGTAACCAATGACACTGCCTTACAAATTTTGGAGAAATGAATGAATAACTACTTTTGAATTAAGAAAAAGTCTTACTAACTAATTGTGCAGGAGAAAGTTATTTAAACTTTTTGAGCCACGTAGTTTTCATTTGCATATTGAAAGTTTGAATGGTGATAAAAAGACATAATTCATGTAAAATGCTTAAATCAGTAGCTGATACAGTGTCTGTTACAGAGATTTTTTTGCTATGCTGTTATTTTTACTTTGCAAGAATCTATAGTGCTGAGAAAACCCTGATTTGACTTTTTCTCTTGTAATGATAAAAATTGTTGTAATCATAAATATAAAAATGTGGAGATTTATTATTACAAGTAAAAATTTTAAAACAGGCATTTCCTTGAATACTTTAAACATTAAAGTTATAATTAATTTAATTGGAATTCCAAAAACTAATAACTTGAGACTAATAATTTGCTGTAGGCATTCATTTATAATTCACCAGCATTGACTTAGAATGAGACTTAATATTTTCTCACTCAGTTGACTGTTTAAATTTGTGCCCTCTAAAGAATGTGAAGAACCAATGTCGTACCACAGAAAAAGAGTAGCAATACCAATATTAAGAGAGAAAATGAAAACAAATATCAATTCTATCATGCCTGGCTTGAGTTTTTATAAGACATTGCATAAAGACCAGATTAAATAATAGTTTGAGTTCAATGAAAGTATAATTAGGCATAAAGATAAAAACTCAGTATTCCCCAGTGTCAATTGGCCTATTTTTTAAAGCTTAATGTCCCCTTTAAATGAGACCACAGCTCTGACATTTCACATCCTCTGAGCCAGAGATGTACAATTAATGCAAATCAAATTTTGTTTGAATTTACTGATGGATATTTTCTTCTCATTTACCATAAGTTTCTCTTATCTGTATCCTCAGGCTCTTCGTGTTTCACTCAGAATTAAAACAATAAAAACATATATTTGCTTATATCCTCTTTAATCTTCATAAGCTCAATCATAATCCTACTTCTGCCTTTTAAAAAGAAAAAGACCAAAAGTCACACGTAATACAGTCAGAGGAGCTACTCAAAAAGTACATGGGAAAATTTTAAGATCGGATAAATTTTTTTCTCAAAATTGAACTTGAGAAAGAAGAGATCAATATCAAGAGGGATCAAACACATTGAAAATATTGTACAGTACTTAAGAAGAATACTAGTGGTGACTTAGGAGAAATTTATTTTTCTTCTGCACAGCACAGTCTACGTTCTAAAACTAGTCCGGATTTCGTCTCATCTGCCTTGATGCCTTCCTAGTGTGGTGACCTTATATGGAGTTGAACCCTGGCCTCAAATGTGTGAAGTCTTTCCAAGGATGGTTCTCATTCTATAGTCTCATGCCAGAAAAAAAATTGCATAAAACATACGGTCTTGGAAATTATTTTTAATACTTCTTGTCAAAAACAACCCCAAAATATTTCTGGAAATATTTCAAAGGAAAAAAAATCAGAGAATTTCTGATATAGAACTGAATTGTGGAAAAATTAAATAGCTTGGTCAACCAACATTAGCAGCCAGTAGACACCCAATCAGCAGACTTCAAAACTTAAGACTCTGCACAGATATGCAGAATGTTTATGCCATTGAGTGCTGCTCTACTTGCTGACAGGCAGGGTCTGAAGTAGTCTCTGATTATTTTATTCCTTAGGAAACTTTCTCATTGGAGGACTTGTAACATTTCTAATCTGTCTCCCTACTCTGACTGAGGGATTTGTTCATTAGGTAAAAGAGGATCATATTTACTTAAAACCTGGAGAAAGAAAAGGAAATTTAAAGCTATAATATTATATTTATACTATAAATAATATGAATATTATTTATAATATTTATTTAAATATGAAGGAAAATTAAAACCATGTTAATAATTGTGTAAAATTACAAGATCTTCAGTTATATGAATGAATAATCTGTTCTATTCCATACTGATTTTCCTTCATGGAAAATATTTAGACAAATAGACTGTAATGCATACGTTTTCAGTTCTTGATATCAAAGAGTTGTCAACCCAGGACCTGAATGAACTAATTGCTATCTAAAGTCTTATAAACCTTTAGCTTTCCCCTACTTACCACCTTCTTTACACTGATTCTGCATTAAACAAGTGGAACTCTTCTTCCCCCTCACTCCCTCTTTCTTAGCCATTTGCAACTATTATCTTTTCAGGATAATATGCTTTCTGCATCTAATTTTTATATTACAGAGTATTTCTGAAGCTTTCTTTTAAATTTCTCTGACTTCATAAATCGCTTTTGCGATCGTAGCATGCAATGAACACTTCTTTGCATCATAGGCATTTTAAAAAAACATTTTATTCCTTGATACATTCGAAATACTTGTTTTCTTGTATAGTGACAAAATCCATTGCTTATGTGCAGATCTAAATAAATGACATTGATAGTTACCAAAAGAGAAAACAATGGTCTCTCTTATTTCTGAGTTTCCCTACATTTTCATAACTACAGCATACCTTGGGAATATTGCAGATTTAGTTCTAGAACACCCAGATAAACCAAGTATCATAATCAAGCCAGTCACAAGAATGCTTTGATTTCCCAGTGCACATAACATTATGTTTACACTTTACTGTAGTTTATTAAGTGTGCAATAGCATTATATTTAAAAAATACATGACTTAATTAATTAAGCAAATGTTATTGTTAAAAATGCTAATGATCATCACAGCCTCGAAGCCTAATCTTTTTTTGGTGCTGAGGATCTTACCTTGATGTGATGCCTGCTCCCAGCTCTGGGTTTGGAAATCGTTGTGGCAATTTCTTAAAATAAGACAACAGTGTAGCTTGTGCACTGATTGAGTCTTCCTTTCACAAAAGATTTACCCTGTAGTATGCGATACTGTTTGGTAGTATTTTTCCCACAGTAGAATTTTCCTTAAAATTGGAGTCAATCCTATCAAACCTTGGCACTTTTTGATCAACTAAGTTTATGGAATAGTCTAAATTCTGTGTTTTCTTTTCATCAATGTTTTCTGCATGTTCCCCAGAAGTAGATTTCATCTCAAGAAACTATTTTCTTTGCTCACCCATAAGAAACAAGTCATCATTTATTCAAGTTTTATTACAAGATTTCAGCAATTCAGTCACTTATTCAGGTTCTACTCCTAAATCCAATACTATTGCTGTTTTAACCATATCTGTAATTACCTCCTGCCCTGAAGTCTTGAACCCCTCCACCCACATGAGTAGGGCAGGAATCACCTTCTTCCTAACACTTGTTGATTTCGACATTTTGAATCCTCCCATGAATCACAAATGTTCTGAATGTCACCTAGAATGGTGAATCTTTTTCAGAAGATTTCTATTTACTTTGTCCAGATACACGAGAGAAATCACTATATAAGGCAACTATTGCCTTACAAAGAGTATTTCTTAAATAAGAAGAGTATTTCTTAAATTTGAAATTACTCCCGAATCATGGGATACAAAGGGATGTTGTGTTAGCAAGCTTAAAACCCACATTCATCTTCTTAAACATCCCTATCAGAGCTCTTTGGTTACTGAGAGATTTGTCAATGTTCAACAATATTTTCAAAGGATTTTTCTTTTTTCCCTAAGGAGTAGGATCTAACAATGGACTTAAAATACTCACGAAACCATGCTAAACATATATACTGCCATACAGATTTTGTTGCTCCATTTGTAGAGCACAGGCACAGTAGATTTAGCATAATTCTTAAGGGCTTGAAGATTTTCAGATAGGTAAACGCACATCTGCTTCATCTTCAGGTCACCGGCTGCAAGAGAGTCAGACTATCTTTTGAGGCTGTCAAGCTGGTACTGACTTCTCTCTAGCTATAAAGCACCCAGGCTGCATCTTCTTCCAATAAAAGGCTGTTTTGTCTACATTTACAGTCTTTTCTTTAGTGTAGCCACCTTAATTTGTAATCTCAGTGAGATTACTTACTGCAGCTTCTAAATCAGCAATAGTTGCTTCATCTTGCCCTGTTTTTTTTTTGGTTTTTTTTTTTTTTTTTTTGCAGTTTTTGGCCGGGGCTTGGTTTGAACCACCACCTCTGGCATATGAGGCTGGTGGCCTTTGAGCCACAGATACCGCCCATCTTGCCCTGTTTTATTCTACACATGACTAGATTACTTAAACCTCATAAACCAACCTCCGCTAGTTTCCAGCATTTCTTATGACCCTTCTTAGAATTGAAGCAAGTTAAAGCCTTGCTCTGGATTAGGCCTTAACATAAGGGACCATCCCTGTGGCTAGTTTGATCTTCCATCCAGACCACTGAAACTGTCTCGGTATCATCACTGAAGCTGTTTTACTTTCTTATCATTCGTATGTTTACTGGAGCAACACTTCTAACTTCCTTCAGGAACTTTTCCTTTGTATTCATAATTTAGCTATTTGGCACGAGAGGCCAACAATTTTTGCTGTCTCTTTCCTTTTGATATGCCTTCCTCGCTAAGCTTGATCATTTCTAGATTTTGATTTAAACTGAGAGACTATGACTTCCTTTCACTCAAACACTCAGAGGACATTACAGGGTTATTGATTGGCCTAATGTCAGTATTGTTATGTCTTAGGGAATAGGTAGGCCTGAAAAGTGGCAGAGAGGCAGGGGAAGGGCTGTTCGAAGGAGACTCAGACCACCTTCAATACTTACTGATTAAGTTTGCCATCTTACAGGAATATGGTTGATAGTGCACTCCAGAACTACAATTGTAACATGAACTATTAACTGATTGTAGATCATCATGAATGGTGTTATAGTAATAAAAAGTTTTAAATACTGAAAGAATTACCAAAATATGACAGAAACATGAAGCCCATACTCTTGGTAAAAAATTGTACTGAGAGATTAAGCTATATGCAGGGTTACCGCAAGACTCCAATTCATTAAAATATATATAAACACACACATACATACGTATATTCATATACACACAATATCTCAGAAGCATAGTGGAACAAAGCACAGGAAATGAGGCATGCCTGTATTTGACAACACCAACAGCAATTGTGTAAAGACAATAAACTATTAGAAGTATCTGTGAAATCAAGTAAATATGCCTAGTGCTGATGAAGAAAAATATGAAAAGGGTTTGTAAAAACGTTAGACTATTCAAAACATTGCCTGAAATAATTCTGTGCTCAACAGGAGCTCCCAAGGTTTGATCATCATAAACTGAACATTAACAGGGTCAGAATAGTTATTGAAATTACGTGGAGATTCAGTTTGCTATATAACATTTTCCTTATTTGAATCTTATACTAGCAATTACTGGCTTTTCTTGATGTCATTTCATAGTTCTTTAAATCTTGGGTTTCTGTGTAAAATTATATGACACAGATGGAAATTTCTAGATTCTGATGGCAAATCACTCTAAACAAATAAGTGTGTAACTATGAGTTACCAAATTTCATTATATACTAGTGTAAATATTAATTATGAGTTTAAAACATAGTAAAATTTAAAAGAAGTTAGAAGAAACAATTCCTTTGTGAAAAAAAAATTGAGGAGAAAAAGTACTTGCAGCTCTACTAAGGATCAAAACACTTTCAGGTATTGTGTTCTCAGTAGATGGTCTGGGGCACTAAAATTCAAAGCATCTTTGAAACTAAACTGTCTCTTTACTGGTACCTTGTATGTGTTTATTGGAATTAATATTTTCATTCCTTTCTAAGCTTAAATTTACGTTTCCAAGATTCTTCTACTTTTGATAAAAAAATAGTTTGTGGATTTGAGGAACAGAGGACTAATAATTAGGAATAATAGGAATAATAAGTCATGATTACAATGACAGGGTTATCTTAGTGTAGCTCAGGAAATCTTCCCCAGAGGATGAGCTTGCTTTGAGAAGCCCATAGACATTGTTGATGAAAGCAAACCACAGATCTTCAACTGCGGTTCCCTGGGGTATCACTACTGAGGGGTTCTCAAGAGCCTCCAGAGTGGCAATTCTTGCCTTGGGCTGTATTCCTGTCACATACATTGCAAAAATTACCCACTTTACTTGATAAATGACATGTAAACCTAGGTTTTGTCATGCCAGTTTTATTTTTTTTTTTAATTGTTGGGAATTCATTGAGGGAACAAGAAACCAGGTTACACTGATTGCATTTGTTAGGTAAAGTCCCTCTAACAATTATGCCTTGCCCGCAAAAGGTGTGTCACACACCAAGACCCCACCTCCCTCCCCCTTCCCTCTCTCTGCTCTTCCTTTCCCCCACCCCCCTCCCTCCTCTCTCTTTCTGCATTCCCCTTTCCCCACCCTCCACCATGTCATTAATTGTTCTTAATTGTCTTCATATCAAAATTGAATATCATAGGATTCATGCTTCTCCATTCTTGTGATGCTTTACTAAGAATAATGTGTTCCACTTCCATCCAGGTAAGAGTAATTCTTTAGATTCTATTGAAGTTTGTTTTGTGTCCTAGGATATGATCAATTTTGGATAATGTTCCATGGGGCAATGAGAAGAATGTATATTCTTTATCTTTGGGATGGAGTGTTCTACATACATCTATAAAGCACGGTTGTTGTGGTGTAATCGGTTAGCACATGGTACTTAAATGTCATGTCAGTTTTAAATCATGAATATTTGAATGGTTAAGAAATGAGATCAGACTTTTTTACATCTGATTGTTACTAGTGCCCAAAATTTTTTCAGATAAATTGTTGTGTTATTCAAATTATAACATGCGTACGTCCATTAAGTATGTCAGGCCAATCTGGGTTGACTTTTATGTGACAAAATTGTGAGTCATTTGTCAGTTGTCAAGACCCCCAAGTTAAAGGTCAGGTAACCTGATTATGTCCAGATGAACCAAGTTTATAACCTGATAGCACCTAAGGGCTTGGACTGAGGAATGGGGACTAAATTAAGAAATGGACACAATGGCAGAATCCAGGATCCAATCAGATTGGGCCTCAGCAACACCCTGTGGCATAGTCCTGAGTTATATTCTTGGTGTCACGTCATAGCAAGATTCTATCTGATCATGCCTCATTGCCCTGTGAGTATAAAACCAGCCAATCCCCTTATTGAGAGACACACTGCTTTCAGAACTATCCCTAGTGTGGATTTGTGCACACTTGTACAAAGCAATAAAATCCAACCTCCTGGCCCTGACAATTTGGCTGTGGTTATTCACTTGCTACCTGCCACGCAAAAGAACTCCTCTCTTTGGAAGTTAACATTTCTAATCCAGTATGCGAATCAATAACTATACCAAGCAACCACCTTTGTATCAGCCATTTCATACTTACCCCAGGAATAACAATGATCTCTATACTATAAAAAGAGTGTGTATGTTTTCAAAGTTAGTTTATATGTATTATTATGGTTTTACATCTGAATTATCTTACTCAACATATTTGTGAGATTTGTGATTTTTTTTTATAGTTGTAATTTAAATCTCATTCTACTTTAGTCTCTTATATAATTACATCACAATTTATTTATCTCTTCTATGATTCATAGATGTTTAGGTTGTTACATTTAGGGATGTTTAAATATTATGTGATAAGTGTAAAACATACATCTTTATTAAATGTAGTTATGCATTTTTGTTGGTCATAAAACCAAGAGCATTTTGTTGATTCTCAGTTGTAAGAACATTATGCTGTATTTAGGTAAAGCCAAAGAATTTCCCAAGGTGCTTGTATCAATTTCTATTCCGATCGGTAATGTTCAAGGATTTTTGCTAGTTCATAACTTCTTTTATTTTTTTGTTTAAACTCTTAGCTCTGTGGTATATATTTAATGATAAATAATTATTTTGATTTGAATTTCTCTGATGACAAAAATTAACATTTTCGTTTGAATTATTAATGTAATAGAATGTAACTTTAAAATAAAAATTTTCTATTCATGTTGCTTTAAAATGTAAAGGAAGAACCATTTTAAATGCTCTTAGTATTTCTGCAGCCAATACATTCACACTGCATTTATTTTGTTTTAATTTAGAGAAAATAATTTTTTACATACAGTATTTTATTTATTTATTTATTTTTAGTTTTATTTTTTGCAGTTTTTGGCCAGGGCTGGGTTCGAACCCACCACCTCTGGCATATGGAGCTGGAGCCCTACCCCTTTCAGCCAGAGGCACCGCCCAGAAAATGATTTTTTATCAATTTTGTAATTTATACGTTTAGAGCTTTAGAAGTTAGTTTTCTTCTCCTTTCACTCTATTTATAAGATAAATGCAATATTATGACTAATAAATAAGTATGTATTATTACCAAATGTCATCTTACATAAAAGTATGTATATATAGGCATATACATATACATACATTCACACATAGATCTATATCCCTATCTCTATTATTTATAACTAGTATATGCATATGCTTCTATATCTATAGTTTTCCATTCAACAAAAATTGAAATAAATGTAATTCCTTATCACTACCTTTTGACATGGTTGTTAATGTTTTCTTCAGCAGGTAAAATGACCCTTGGTAAGTAGGAAAATCAATAGGGAACTAGAGAAAAGACACACCTAGTTACAAAGCACGCCTAATTTATCAATTTATTCATCTGTCTTTTTAATTGGACATATCCTAGGATTTATTCTTTTTTTTTTTTTTTTTTGGTAGAGACAGAGTCTCACTTTATCATCCTCGATAGAGTGCCATGGCATCACACAGCTCACAGCAACCTCCAACTCCTGGGCTTGAGCGATTCTCTTGCCTCAGCCTCCTGAGTAGCTGGGACTACAGGCGCCCGCCACAACGCCCAGCTATTTTTTTTGGTTTGCAGTTCAGCCGGGGCCAGGTTTGAACCCGCCACCCTCAGTATATGGGGCCGGCGCCCTACCGACTGAGCCACAGGCGCCGGCCCCTAGGATTTATTCTTACTTGGATGTCACTTATGTATATGTATACCATCTTATATATGCTAAACTAATTCATTTTTCACTTTTCGTCAATTATTCTAAATAATAAATAGGATTTCACCATGATCTTTAATAAATACTGTCTCCAAAGTAAACTGTATCATGATCTTGCCATGTAAAGATTTTCTTATAAGGTTAAGTAAAGTTTAAAAATTGGGTTAAACATCCTATTTGCCTAAGGCCTTATATCCTAGTGGGTCTGATAGGATTACACTACTATAATCTGACAAAACCGTGCATTTATCTTGAAACTCAAAAGACTCATTGCATACCTTCTAACTAGAAAATGCAGATCAGTTTGTTCCATCTTTCAGTACAAATTTGTGTCATACTATTATTGTTACCATATATATTTTATTTCTTACTTTTTAAATATATAATTATAAAAATGAATATTGTTGCTTTATTAAACTCAACTCCTTGCCATTTTATTTTTGGTAAGTTTGTCCATTAAATATTTGAAAATCATAATTTAATTCTAATTTATATACACTCAAATCCATTAACTTTTTTAATATTTAAATATTGGCAGGCTTATTTTTTTCAGCAAATTAAAAGCAATAATCTCTGGCACTATAGCTATTAGCTAGATGTTCAGAATACATATCTTCTGTAAAATAATATATAGTTATAGTAGAATATATAGTATTCCTTTTTCCAAGTACTATTTTTATTGTCACCAATATTTTGATAAAAATTACATGTAATAATTTATTTTGTATAATGTTCTCTATAATCACAGCATGTTGAACTTATTTTTATGTTCTTGAGAAATTGATTTCTCTCTAGAAATATCTTAATAGATTTTAAGAACCTACTTGAGATTTATAACTTTTATCAGGAGAAATCATGATCGAGACCAGAGGAAAAAGTAAATTAGCTGTAGAGCCCAAGCAAATATTAAAGCAGAATTTTTAAAGACTCTCATTTGCTACTCTGAGATTTTTACCCTTTGGATAATTCTTATAACGAACATTGGAATCAGAATGGAAAGTAACATTTCCCCCTTATTCGTCAAATTTAAAAACACACTTACAATGTTAAAATATTATTTATTACTGCTGTATTAGGTAAAAAAGGAATATATGCCCATAGTCCCAAAGGAATGGGGACAGGCTTAATGGAAATAAAGATATAGAGTCAATATTACTTTACATTTAGTTTCTTCCTTTTTTCATTCTTTGTTCTTTATTTCAGGAAATCTTGCCTGTAGAGGACAATCTGAGTGTATTTGCTACAGGCAGATTTTTATGTTATCTTTGCTTACGACTCTCAGAATAATAGAGGCAGGAGGTATACCACAGCAACAAATATTAATAATTGAACCAGCGCACATTTTCTCAGCAAATGAAACCCATGTATACCCATTGCTGTGTGCAAATGCCTTGAATATTTTTAATCAATGTGCATTTTAACAATTTGTAACAAAATTTCATGACAGAAATGCTCCAAAAGATACTCCATAAGGAATAAATGTGGTCACCAGAAAATTTCAGGTGATATGAGTCAGAATTCCAGACTACTCAAACAGAATGAGCCAAGAACATGGTACACATGATTTCACCCTGTTTAAATTTTAAGATGTTTCAAATAATAAATAATCTACAAAAACGTGCTCCTTGAAAATTTTCCTTAAAATTCAGATGTCTATGAAGCAAAAATTGATAATGGCACTTCACTATGCCCAAGCCCAATTCCCTCTTTATTTATAGCGGCTTGGCACGTGTTTCCTAGATTTTTTGCTGTACGTATGTCTTTGCCCATTTGGTGTTACTAAAACAGAGTTCCAGAGACCAAGTAATTTATAAAGAAAAGACGTTTATTTAGCTCACAGTTTTGCAGGCTGGGGTGTCCAAGATTGGGCAGCCCATCTGCTGAGGGCCATGTACTTCTTCAACTCCTGGTAGAAATGAGAAGGCAGGAGAAACAGTCACGTTCACAGAGGCGAACAGAAGGAGAAAACTCACTTTAAAACAACTTACTCCCTCAGTAACTACTGCAGTTCCTAGAGAACAAGAACTCAATCCACTGACATGCACCCAACTAATAGCAATCTACGCCCAGAATCCAAATACCTCCCATTGAGCTCTACCACCCAGCACTGCCACACTGACAACCAAGCGGCCACATGAGTTTTAGTGGGAACAAACCCCTACCCAAATCACAGCAATGCATTAAATTATAAATACATGCATCTGCAATGTACACATCCTTGTGCACGTTTATTTCATGTGTATGTGGATCTAAGATGCTTAGGACGAGCAGTGTTTTAAGCAAACACATACCAATTGAACACCTCTAATCCAAAAATTCAGATTCAAAATGCACCAATGAGCATTTCCTTTCAGCATCATGTCAATACTGAAAAAGTTTCAGAATTTGGAGCATTCCAAACGGTGGAGTAGGGAAGTTCAACTTGCCTATGCATATAAAGGTATATATAAATCATATGAATATGCATATTTTCTTTCTTTCTATAAATATATGTATAGCATATAATATGCGTAGATTCTATATGCATTTATAAACATGTATAAGTCCATAATACACAGATATGAATAAACATAAATACACATATATGAATAAATATAATTACAGCTCTAAATACTATAACCTTCAGTCTCCAACAATTTGACTTTGTCCTCAGCACTATGAAATATTAACTTGGGAATAATTTTTATGGTGGTTTTAACAATGAGGTTTCAACTTAAGTAATACATAATTTACAAACTCAAGTTATACTTTGAACTATGGCATGTTATCTCTTAAAACATACATAAAATCTGGCTCAATGTTGTAACTAAGTTCCTTAAAGTATTCTAGTTCCTTTTCCTAAACATAGGCATACCTCATTTGATTACATCATGCTTCATTGTGCTTTACGGATATAGGAATTTTTACAGATCGAAGGTGTGTGTTATCCCTGCATCGGTCAATACTATCAGCACCATGGATGTGGTCACTTCATGTCTCTGCGTCACATTCAGTAATTCTCACAATATGTCAAACTCAGTTATGCTGATCTAAGTCCAGAGATCTTTGATATTACTATTTTAATTATTTGGGGGCACCATGAACACCGCTCATATAAGATGGTGAACTTGGAAGGTAAAATGCTTTAATGCCCCACCAACCAGCCATTCCCCATCTCTCATCCGCTCCTCAGGCTTCTAAGTGTTCAAGTGAAAGGGAGAGTTGCGTATCTCTCATTCTAAATCCAAAGCTAGAAATGATCAAGTTTAGTGAGGAAGGAATGTCAAAAGCAAAGAGGCAGCCAAAGATCTAGGCCTCTCATGCCAAACAGTCAAGTTATGAATGCAAAGGAAAAGTGCTTGAAGGAAATTAAAAATGCCACACCAGTAAACACATGAACGCCAAGAAAATGAAACAGATTAATTGATGATATGGAGAAAGTTTAAGTGGTCTGGATGGAAGATCTCACTAGCCACAACATTCCCTTAAGTTAAAGCCTAGTCCAGAGCAAGGCTCTAACTCCCTTCAATTCTGTGAAAGCTGAGAGGGGTGAGGAAGGGACATAAGAAAAGTTGGGAGCTAGCAGAGGTTGGTTCACAAGGTTTAAGGAAAAAGAGGTCTTTATAACATAAAACGACAAGATTAGGCAGCAAACACAAGCAGCAGCAAATTCCCCAGCTGAGTACATTCTACAGCTTAGATCCAGGTGAGTACACTGGTGAAGGTGGCTCACTAAAGGACAGATTTTTACTGTAGACAAAACAGCCTTCTCTTAGAAGGACACACAATCTAAGATTGTCGTAGCTAGAAAGAAGAAACCAAGGCTTGACTTCCAAGCTTCAAAGGACAGGCTGACTCTCCTGTGAAGGGCTAATGCAGCTGATGACGTTAAGTTGAAGATGATCCTAATTTACCATTTTTTTAATCCTGTGAGCTTTAAGAATTATGCTAAATTTACTCTGCCTGTGCTCTATAAGTGGAACAACAAAGCCTGCATGACAGCACATCTGCTGATAGCATGGTTTATTGAATATCTTAAGCCCACTATTCAGATCTCCTACTCAGGAAAAAAAAAAAAATATGACTCCTATCAAAGTACTACTGCTATTGACAATCCATCCGGTCACTCAAGAGCTCTGGTGGAGATGTAAAGGAGATTAATGTTGTTTTAAGCCTCTGGACACAACATTCATTTTGCCTCTCATAGATTGAGGAGTGATTTTTACTTTTAAAAATAATTAAGACTTTGGCGGCGCCTGTGGCTCAAGGAGTAGGGCACCGGTCCCATATGCCGGAGGTGGCAGGTTCAAACTCAGCCCTGGCCAAAAAAAAAAAAAAAAAAACCCACAAAAAAAATAATTAGAACTTATCATTTAAGAAACATGAGGAACACTAAAAAAGTGTTGTGATGATACACAAAAAATAAGAGTCATAAATGTCCAGAAATGTCACCTCATTGTTTTTGCGAACCATTTTGTCTGCAGCAGTGTTGTTTTCCTCAGTCACTAAGGATGCCAGACACCCACTCCTCTCCTCATCTTTCAGTGAAGTTTGGCCTCTTTTAAACTCTCGAAGCCACCAAAAAATCATCATGCAGGAAATTGAAAGATCCCTGAAATCCTGTTGTAAACACTCTAGGCTTTGAGACTTCTTTAACCCACTTTTAAATCATAGAAAGTCATTGAGAGAAAGTGCTGTCCTCCCAGTCACATAGCTGATATACCAACGGAGGGCCCACGGGAATGGAAACAGTTATAGCCCTCCAGGCAACACCCACAAGCCAAGTTAGTTGAAACTAGCACGGGCCTATCTTAGTTAATGGTGAAAGGTGTGGGTCCAGTTTCAGTCTCTGCAGGTTGCCAGCCAGTTCACCCAGCACCATTTGTTACATAGGGAATCTTTTCCCCACTGAACGTTTTTAATTGGCTTGTCAAAGATCAGATAACGGTAAGTAGCTGGATTCATTTCTTGGTTCTGTATTCTGTTCCAGACATCTACTTCTCTGTTTTTGTGCCAGTAACCAGCTATTTTGATCACTATGGATTTATAGTATAGTCTGAGATCTGGTAGCGTGATTCCTCCTGCTTTGTTTTTATTTCTGAGTAATGTCTTGGCTATTCAAGGTTTTTTCTGATTCCATATAAAACAAAGTATTATTTTTTCAAGATCTTTAAAGTATGACAGTGGAGCTTTAATTGGGATTGCATTAAAATTGTATATTGCTTTGGGTAGTATGGACATTTTAACGATGTTGAATCCTTCCAGCCATGAGCATGGTATGTTTTTCCATTTGTTAACATTTTCAGCTATTTCTTTTCTTAGAGTTTCAAAGTTCTCTTTATAGAGATTTTTCACGTCTTTTGTTAGATAAACTCCCAAATACTTCATCTTCTTTGGCACTACTGTGAACGGAATAGAGTCCTTAACTTTTTTCAGCTTGATTATTGTTGGTATATATAAAGGCTACTGATTTATGAATGTTGATTTTGTAACTTGAGATGCTGCTGTATTCCTTGATCACTTCTAAGAGTTTTGTAGTAGAATCCCTAGTGTTTTCCAGATATACAATCATATCATCTGCTAAGAGTGCAAGTTTGATCTCTTCTGACCCTATATGGATATCCTTGATTGCCTTTTCTTCCCTAATTTCAATGGCTAAGACTTCCATTACAATGTTAAAGAGCAGTGGAGACGATGGGCAGCCTTGTCTGGTTCCTGATCTGGGTGGAACTGATTTCGGTTTAACTCCATTCAATACAATATTGGCTGTGGGTTTGCTGTAGATGGCTTCTATCAGTTTAAGAAATGTCCCTTCTATACCAGTTTTCTTAAGTGTTCTGATCATGAAGGTATGCTGGATATTATCAAAAGCTTTTTCTGCATCAATTGAGAGACTCTCACTGGATTAAAGATTTAAACTTAAGACATGAAACTACAAAAATACTAGAAGAGAGTGCAGGGGAAACCCTTGAAGAAATCGGTCTGGGTGAGTATTTTATGAGGAGGACCCTCCCCCCCCCGGGCAATTGAAGCAGCTTCAAAAATACACACTGGGACCTGATCAAACTAAAAAGCTTCTGCACAGCCAAGAACACAGTAAGTAAAGCAAGCAGACAGTCCTCAGAATGGGAGAAGATATTTGCAGGTTATGTTTCCGACAAAGGTTTAATAACGAGAATCCACAGAGAATTCAAATGTATAAGCAAGGGAAGAACAAGTGATCCCATCACAGGCTGGGCAAAGGACTTGAAGAGAAACTTCTCTGAAGAAGACAGGTGCGCGGCCTACAGACATATGAAAAAATGCTCATCATCTTTAATCATCAGAGAAATGCAAATCAAAACTACCTTGAGACATCATCTAACTCCAGTAAGATTAGCCCATATTACAAAATCCCAAGACCAGAGATGTTGGCATGGATGTGGAGAAAAGGGAACACTTCTACACTGCTGGTGGGAATGCAAATTAACACATTGCTTTTGGAAAGATGTTTGGAGAACACTTAGAGATCTAAAAATAGATCTGCCATTCAATACTATAATTCCTCTACTAGGTATATACCCACAAGACCAAAAATCACATTATAACAAAGATATTTGTACCAGAATGTTTATTGCAGCCCAATTCGTAATTGCTAAGTATAGAGTAATGAATTTCATTGTGTATAGTATATACAATATACTCTATACTCCATAGTTTAATGAATTTTATTGTGCATAAAAATTACCCTTGAAGTGAGGTAAGTCATGGAAAAAGCCCAAGTGCCCATCCATCCATGAATGGATTAAGAAATTGTGGTATATGTACACCATGGACTTTTATGCAGCCTTAAAGAAAGATGGAGACTTTACCTCTTTCATGTTTACATGGATGGAGCTGTAACATATTCTTCTTAGTAAAGTATCTCAAGAATGGAAGAAAAAGCATCCAATGTACTCAGCCCTACTATGAAACTAATTTATGGCTTTCATATGAAAGCTATAACCCAGTTATAACCTAAGAATATGGGGAAGGGGGAAAGGGAGGGGAGGGAGGGAGGAGGATGGGCAGAGGGAGGGTGATTGGTGGGATTACCCCTGCGGTGCATCTTACAAGGGTACATGTGAAACTTAGTAAATGTAGACTATAATTGTCTTAACACAATAACTATGAAAATGCCAGGAAGGCTATGTTAACCAGTGTGATGAAAATGTGTCAAACTGTTTATAAAACCAATGTATGGTGCCCCATGATCGCATTAATGTACACAACTATGATTTAATATTAATAAAAAAAAAAAGAAAAGAAACTAGCATGGGTGAGTCAGAAATGATGTTGAGGTTGAGAGTTTTGTGGAAGTGAAATAAGGGACCATTACAAAGTCTGTCGCAAAACTTTCTTAGTGACCTTCATCTATTTCATGAGGCTATAGCGACCACAAGCATCAAGTGATTACTCTAATGGATCTAGGCAAAGTAAATTGAAAACCTTCTGAGAAAAAATTATCATTCTATGTTTCATTAAGAACATTTGTGATTCAGGAAAAGAGGCAAAAAATATCAATAAGTAGAACTCCCATAGCTGACCACCTCGCTACACCTCCTACCTCCTGACCACCTTCTTGAGTGACCTAATTTTCATAGATCAGTCATATACCATGTGTACTATCAGTACAGTAGGCCTAGATTTTTTTGTTGACCACCTCTATATGTTGACCACTTTGTTACAGTCCCTTGGGTGGCCAACGTACAAAAGTTCAGTTGTAACTGCAGAGGTTTGGAGGATGTTAATTCTGACACTCATGGATTACATGAGGGGTTCAAGATTTCAGTGGAGGAAGTGGCTGCAGATCGAATGGAAATGAAAGGAGAAATGGGATTAGAAGTAAAGATGAAGAAGTGACTGAATTGCTGCATTGTCATGATCAAACTTGAACAGGTGAGTTTTCTCTCATCAGTAAACAAAGAAAGTGATTTATTGAGATGGAAAATAAAGAATCTGTGAACAGTGTTGAAATGACAACAAAGGAGTCAGACTATTCCATAAGCTTAATGAGTAAAGCAGTGGCAGAGTTTGAGAGGAAAGTTTCCAGTTTTGAAAGAAGTTTTATAGACATTATTTGGACTAAGAGATAATGTTAAAATATTATAGAGAAATTGAATATCAAGTACACAGAAGTCATAATTATGATTAATAAATAAGCATAACATACTTGTTCTGTCAATAATACTTAAATGTTAAAGATAATTCTATGAAATAAAGACAGAATATTTGCAAAGGTATTTAAAGATTAAAATTTATTATGAAAATATAAGTTCTCATTGCTAATTTTGTAATTATTCAGATATCATTGATGTCTAGATATACTCTTTATTTTTTCTTAAAATTTAAAACTAAGCAGCTCTAGATGTTATTAATCAAGGAACACAGAAAATTCATTTGACTCTTTACCTAAACAAGTTGATGCTCTATTGTCCTGTGACATTTGCCTTGTTTTAAATGCTTCTTTAAAAGTGGTAGCTTTACTTTAATTTACTTGGATGTTTAACTGAATATAGTGTTGGGGAAAATGTAGCCCATTTTTACACCAGTCAGTTATACTACTGTTGCAAACCTGCCTTAAAAGCCTTATTCTTAGGACCTTAATTCAAGGAAACTTATCTTTGAATACACTGGACTATCTGCTTGCATAAAATTTGTCACTTATTTTTGAAATTTCCTTTAATAAATAGTTATTGCAGCAAGCAGGTGTCTTTCAGCATAATAGATTCTACTACAAGGTTCAAATTAATGGAAAGTCATTTAAAGAACATAGGTACCTTCAATTATATAATGGTTACTATTTTGCTGTTGTAGTATACTTTTGTTCTATCCTATTAAGAGACAAGACCAGAAGTAATGAATTTTATTGTGCATAAGAATCACCCTTGAAGTGATGTAAGTCATATCAGGCCATGGAAAGACCTCAGCAGATATTGTCCTCGGAATAATTCTAGATGCTGTATTTTTTAGATGTGCACAGGACTGAATGTGAATGCACTAAAACTAAGGACCTGATATTTCATGTCATTTATTATGTAAGTATTTATTTAATGTATTTTTATCCTTAATGGTACATATGAAAAATAAACCATTAAGGAAACATTGGTATTAAATTAGAAATCAATTATAAATGTTAAAGAAAAACTAAACTTTAACAAAAAGCTTTTGGGAAATAAAGAACATCTTTTATACTCTAAAAATTAGTGGATTGCCTAAAATGTTACTATGGTAATTTTTATATTACAATTATGACTAACTTTTACTTGCAGAGATACAAAATCACAAACAGGTGTAACTATTTATAAATAAAAGAGTGGAGATTAAAATGCATGTGCTATATGGAAAATTTTGAATTTTTCATTTGCATTATTCATTAACTACAGATGTAGCAATATAGTAGAATTTGAGATTCACCATTGAAGTTGTAGCCCCATATTTATATCTGACTTCTACATAAGCTACTTAAGCAGCGAAAGGTACTTTCTTTAAAAGAAATTGAAAATATACTGAATGTTCAAGTTTGGATGAACCTGAAGTTTGTCCAAAAACCTACAAAATCAATTCACTGGAAGACCATTATAAAAAGAAAAGTCTTTAACATTTTACAAAACTCAGACAATTCCTTTTGCTTTTAAGTTCAATTTTCTGCATGAAGTTAAACATATAGATCAAATCATTGTTTCATTTTCAATTTTATAAATTTCCAGGCAATTTTTATGGAACAATCTTGTGTTTTTCAAATAAGATTAGTAGCTGCCTAAGAGAGAAGTTCTCTCTTTTTTTTTTTTTTTGGCCGGGGCTGGGTGCTGGGTTTGAACCTGCCACCTCCGGCATATGGGACCAGCGCCCTACTCACTGAGCCACAGGCGCCGCCCAAGAGAGAAGTTCTCAACTAACACATCTCATTAAATCACATTGATCAAGTCTATGTCAAAGCAATTTACTCAAAACCTATGACATGCTACCATCAAGGAAAAGGAAAAAAGAAATCGTAATCTTTCTCTTCTAGAAGTTCCCATTTTTCTGAAAAGATTAGATATATCTTATCACACATCACTTTGCGTTACCTTCAGCCCTTAAACATCTTAAAAACTAGTACTTTCAAATTAGAATTACCGAAAAAGATAAAAATGGCTCATAATTCTGCCAAAAGATAATATATTTAAATGTAAATTTTAAAATAATGATAACAAATTCCAAAGTAAAAAATGTGATCACATTATTAACTAATGTCCCCTTTTTTCTCAATCTCTACTCCTCTATCCAGATGTAACTACAATATTATTAAAAGTTCTATTTGTAATTCCAGAATTTATACTTAACTATTCCATATGTATCCTTTTGCACGTGTTTTTTCCATTTAGTAATATGACTTAAAAATTGTTCTATTCCCAAAACATAGTTTTCTGTTGTATTAGTTTCTCAAAATTCATTTAAGGAGTTTGTGTATTTTCTAGATTTGTTGTGATAATCATCTTTTAACGTGCATCTCAGTTAAATATCACAAAATATTCTATTAATGCAGGTATAAATGTGCATCAGTTTTAAATTATTATTATACAAGAGACAAGCTAAATTAAATTGACTGAAGCAAAAGGAGAATTTACAGAATAATATAAATAATGATGATTTTAAGCATAGCTCCCTTAGGTAATTATATGTGCCATCAAGTAAATCCTATCACTTTATTCGTCTGACAAGTAGTCTCCATGCAGTCAACGTGATATTTGTTAGAACCTCGTGGCTCATGTTATTAAGTATTTCATATTGGAAACAGAAATTATTTCTTTTATTTTTTCTTTTTTCTTTTTTTTTTTTTTTGACACAGAGTCTCAAGCTGTTGCCCTGGGTAGAGTGTCGTGGCGTCACAGCTCACAGCAACCTCAAACTCTTGGGCTCAAGTGATTCTCTTGCCTCAGCCTCCCAAGTAGCTGGGACTACAGGCGCCAGCCACAATGCCCGGCTAGTTTTTGGTTGTAGTTGTCATTGTTGTGTGGCAGGCCCAGGCTGAATTTGAACCCCCCACCTCCGGTGTTATGTGGCTGGCACCCTAGCCACTGAGCTACAGGTACAGAGCTGGAAAAAAAAATTATTTGTAAATAATTTTTGTAATTATTTGTAAATAATCTAAGCAGCAAAATGGGAGAGAACATTCTAATTGTCCTTAGTTAATTTTTCAGTGTATCGTTGAACTGCTCTCAGCATGCAAGGTCATGAGATTAGACTTTGGCTCATGGCTGACCTTACAATGACTATGTGTAAAATCTTTAGTCATATAATACAAAAAATAGGGACATATATGGCTGGATACTTTCCGGATAGCCCTCATGGATACTTTTTGGACAGCCCTCATATCTGTGGCTGGCAAAGGAGTTAGGCTGCCTTGTTGTGTCAAAACAGATAAATTCTGCTTCCCCAACACACACACACACACAAAACTAAGAAGGTAAACTCTAATTATGTCTATCCCAGTAGTTTTGTGTTCATTGAAATGGTACACTTTACAGGAACAAGGTGCTTTGCCCTCAAAATAAGTTATTTTTAAATCATGTCTATGGCTGAATAGTTTTCTGTGGTAAATCCATTCCTGGATTGGTGGGCATTTGGGTTGTTTCCACAGTTTGGCAATTGTAAATTGAGCTACAATAAATAGTCTAGTGCTAATGTTCTTATGATAAAATGATTTTTTTTCCTGGGTAGATGCCTAGAAATGGGATTTCAGGATCAAATGGGAAGTCTAATTTGACATTGGAGTTCTTTGAGGATTCTCCATACTTCCTGCTAAAGAGGTTGTATCACTTTGCTGTCCCACTAACAATGTAGAAGTGTTCCCTCTTTCCACATCCACACCAGCATCTGCAGCTTTGGGACTGTGATGTGGGCGCTTCTCATCTTTTGTATTAACCTGGATAGAGCTGAAACACATTCTTCTTAGTAAAGTATCACAAGAATGGAGGGGCAAGAATCCAATGTACTCAATACTAATATGAAGCCAGTAGATGATCTAATACACACCCACAGAAGGGAAACACTCAAATCAATTCAAGGTGGGGGATGAGGGACCCGGGAGAGGGAAGGAGAGAGGAGGCAGGGTATGCTCCCTTAGTGGACACAACGTTAGGGGTATGGCACATCTCATGGGGACAGGATACAATCATAAGAGGAACTCTACCCCAAAAGGCAAACATTGTAACCTAATTCTTTCTGTCCTCAAATTAACCTGAGAGAATAAAAAATATCATGTCTAGAATTACCATCATGTACCCTTCTTTCTTTTAGCAAACATTTTTCTGGTATATTACATGTTCATTGCAATTGAGAAATATTATTTCCGTCTTTAAGTGTCCATAGAGGAAAAGAATGTTCCATTTTACTTAACAGCATGGAAAAAGTATGAGCGAACACCTCTTCAACATAGGCATCAATTACCCAGCTAGGACACTGGTAGAAAAATATTGAGCAAGCCCTGCATGGCTTTGCCCTTTCTTCTTCAAAGCTGCCAGTACTTTCTCTGTTTTTCATGTGGCAAATTTACTGAGTTCAGCAGTTTCATATTTTTAAGCTCAATATAGAAAACAGATAGTAGAAACCCAGCGGATTTCAAATTCAGCTGTATTCTTGTATTCAGTTATCATCAGTAATATTGTTCCTCTTTGATCTCCACGTGTCTGATGCCTGAGTCTAACCTCTCGACTTGGAGTGAACTCCTGACATAGTCACATATCATCTTGTTATGTTGAAACTTTAAAAAACTGACAAATACCACTGTGAACCCTGAAATACCAGATAGATAATTTGAGACTTTGGACTAAACCAAGTCCATGCTCTCCATTTGAGAGGATTTTTGTTGAAATGATTCCATTTCTAGGGTTACTTCTGTCAACTCCACTGGCTCACAATCTAGGTTGTATTGGCTGAAGGAATTCCAAGAATATTCAGGCATCAAAATGGATTCATCTGGGAAAGACTGAGTATAATAAAAATTAACAATGTGATTTTTTAATGTTAACTTCTTTAGACTTAATTATAGGCTTTGATTTCTTTATAATTTTATGCAAAGGAGCAAGTTACCTCATTTATGGACTTTGGTTTTAACTGGAATGTGAAAACATGAGGGAACATTCAAATTTAGCATATTTTAATAACACTGACAGTTGACTATTGGAGTAAGTTTTGTTGGCATTCAGATTCATTGTATCATGCACAGAAGTCATCTCAGAACACGTGGCTGGGTATATGTGATATAAGAATTAAACTGGAGTATGCTTATTTCTGCCTAGAATGCAGTCCCATTTTAGTGCCCGGAGGCTTTGAGATAAATGCTGACCTGCCCAGAGGTAGTACTGAGAAGAGTCACCATGAGACTCTATGACTGGAGATAAGTAAAGAAGCCTCTCCAAGGTGAAGGACTTGCTTTCTTTCTATAGTAAACAAGTTGACCGTCCAATCGACTATAGCAACCTGGTCAATGTATGGAGTTCACAAAAAGAACTAAGTCTGCTGTTCTGATGGGTGCATGTGAGGCAGGCCTGTCCAATCTATGAAAATTAGGTGAATGTAGAAGGGTAGAGGGAGTCAACTTTGGAGCTTCTACCATATATTGCTGACCAGTCTCATGTCTGGCTGAATATAGGATCTTTTGCAAAGCTGAAGAGAGCTAGAGAAAGAAAACCCTCAATTCATTCCCAGAGTGGGAAAGCACAGGAGAAACATGTATCCTTGGCCATAAGCCCCAACCTGCAGGTCTGACTCCTTCCTGAAGAGGAGGAAGAAGGAGTGATTGATTTAACAGGTAAGAGCAAAATAGAGAACTGAGCAAGAATCCCAAAGTCAGCTTTGTCTTTGTTTCATGGGACAGCTTTTCTGAAATTGCCAGTTCTCTTCTCATCCATGTAAGATGCTCGCGCGAGGCAGTTTCCCTTCCTCTGCTGTTTACGCAGCTGTTTAAACTGCTTTGAATTCAGAGAGGAGGTTATAAGAAGCACAATCGACTGCAAATAAGGATGTGTTTAAAGCATAAAGTTTTAAAACATCCCCAGGGAGGCTCTGTTGCTAGTCCTTGAAATGCACTGAATAAAGCCAGGCAATTCAGCAACAAAAGAATCATTCCAGCTTGGGACCAATACAAACAGTCACAAAGGGGCAGACGACAGGGGTCACAAACAAGAAACCGTTCAGCAGACTGTTTTGATAGGCAGTTTAGGGCCATGTTCCTATCTCTGGGTTCTAAAGAGCTTAGATGCAGTTTTTGTTTTTCAAATCTTTACATCAACATGGGTTTTTCCTCTCCTGTGTTCCATCTTGCATATTGGTAAATGCAAGATATTTGACCTTTACCTCTGCAAATGGTCTCAGCAAATCAAAACCTTTTCCATTTCAACCCACCATTTTCTTTCTCTCTCTTTCTTTTCCTCCCTCCCTCCCTCCCTTCCTTCCTTCCTTCCTTCCTTCCTTCCTTCCTTCCTTCCTTCCTTCCTTCCTTCCTTCATTCTAAATCATTGTCTCCACACATACCATGCTTCCAAGGCAGCCAATACCACCATCTTTCTATATCACTCCCTGGGTCTGCCAGAGTTCGTGATTTCTTAGAATCATCACACATAGGATTTAAATATTCTGAATAAAACTTACAAGCTTAATATTGTAACTTTCAGTACCAAACAGACTTAGTGAATAATAAAATTTTCATTTGCTGTTGGTTTGGGGGGGGCAGTATTTCTTCATTTTTCTATTACTGTCTATCAATGTTTTCCAGAGCATCGGTACAGTTGCTCTAAAATAACAGACTATAACAGGTAACCAAGAATAAATAAATGAATATTCCAGGGCCTCCAGAATAATTCACAAACTTGAACGAAGAAAAGGAATGAAGTATGAAAAATATACTGTACCAATTTTAAATAACTATATGAGCAGGGCCAACACTACCCCTTTGTCTACGGAATTTGCATTTCGAAACGTATTTCTTTTTTTTTTCCTCTTTTGGAAAAAGACAGATAAATATCATGCTGTAGAAGTCCAAACAGACCAGCAGAAACCATAATCACATGACCAATTTTCAGCGCTGGATCAATTTCCCTTTGTTCTCTTGCCCAGCCTTCCCAAAATCCTGTTAAAGACAGTACAGGCTCAAGGCTGATCACTTGTCTAGTTCTTACAAATTATTTCCTTAAAAGAGTGAAAATTATCAGACAGCTGCAGCAGTTTAGCTTACAGGGAAACGTAGAATGTCATTTTCAAGGTAAGTGTGCAGCTGTCTTCCTGTCACTTAAGGTTTTTTAAGACAAATCTAATTAAATGTCTACCTAAAATGGTTGACAGAATAATTCTTTGCATACTAATGAAATTTGTCATAAGGCAACAAAACCACCATTCTGTTCCTATATTTGGCTTCAGGCTAGCAAACCTGAAGGCTCTTCTGACTTGAAGGAAAATATTCAACTGCCTTCTTCACTAACTTGCTTTTGGTATATATGAAATAAAATTACACTTCATTTTCTTACTGGCTTCTTCTATCAATAAGAAATAGAAGATTTATCAAATTAAGGAATGTGAAAAAGGAATTCCTATCTGTTCTTCTGAATTCATTTATTATCCTCAGTTCTCGAGTATGGTTTTTCTAATTGTAACTTACATAGCTGGCAAAATTTCTTTGAATTCCAAGCTTTTTATATGGATGTAATTGAAACAGGCTTATTATGAGTTTGGATCCAGGGCCTATGTTTAACATTGTGGTGGCTAAATTTGGGGCAAAATGTCATTTATTAATGTTATCTATTGAGCAGAGTTCTCAATTGAATAAATATTTGTTTGTCATGTTGACTCATTCATATTCATCAAATTTTAATGAAACTTCACATTTCAGGCTTGGTGTTTGGGGAAAGTATAGAACGGAGTTTATAAACTGAACTTTAAAATACACATTGCATGAGGTATTGGCTGGGATATTGGTAGGTTTCCCTAATGTATGTTCATAGTAAATATCACTAATGTGTAGTAATTTGCATACTTACATGAGTTCTGGACTATGTACCAGTTCTTATAAACATTTATTTATTAATTTTTTCACAATTTAAATATTTTTTAGGTCCTGAGGATAGGCTACAGGGTAAAGGAAGCCAGTGTGGGCGAGTCCAAGGCATACTTTCTTTTTGTATAAAAAAGAAGAGAAAAAATAGTTCTAGGGAAATACTGTTTCGTTTAAAGGATGAAGAGTTCATAATTCTTCCTCCTTTTTGTTTTTCCTCAGCACTGGAAGGAAACTCCTAATATCCTTTTTGTGCTTGTGAGAAAAAGAACAGTGAGATCCAGATGTTTTGTATTTATTTGTTTGAAGTTATGCAGCAAGCATATTATCAGCAAAACCTATACTCAGAGTGCTAATAAAAATCCATTCCTCAACACTGAACTCATATACACATTGAATTCTAGGTTTCTCTACAGTTATGACATTGGCTGGGAAAGAAAACGTTCAAATATGAAAATATTTTAAATTATCTTTTATATCTGTTAACCGGGTCAACCTCATTGTCTATTTCTAAATTCACTTACAATACAGCAAATAGATATCAAAGCATTCAAATATGGGAGGAAAGGAAAGATTTAATCAGGTTAAAGAATATGGTAAAGTATTGTATTTTCTAAACAAGCTATTGTCAAGATCTGATTGTTAGATTAGTCAACACCTATAGGACTAAAAAATCTAGAAAGTTAATAAAAGAACATGTTAACAAGAAGTAATTTCCTATTACCCTGAAAATTTCATAGAAAAATTGAAGCACTTGATGTTTTGGCAAAAATGTGTTTTAATTTTCAAATCTAACATGAGATGAATAATATAATATTACATCATATTGTTCTGTCAAAAACATTATGCAATATAAATACATAAATATTTTTTCATCTTTTACTAATAAATGTTATATAATATGGTTAAATACAAATTAAAACTCTCTATTTAAAAGCAAAAGTGTGAATATTTTAAGAAAAAAAATCAGTGAATTTTATTTCATCACTATTTACTATAAAAATTAAGTGAATTTATTTTAAATCAACTTCATTGGAGTTTAAAATTACTCATTTAACATATTCCTCTTGACAAATGTTGACCCCTGTGTTGACAAATGTTGACCCCTAATCAAGATAGGGAACTTTGTATCACCTGCAACTGAAGTTTCTCTTCTGCAATAATTTGTCCCTCTTACCTCTATTTCCAGGCAATCATTGCAGATTTACTTAATTTTTAAACATTTTAAAATAACATAGACGCACAGGAAGTGCCCAGTCACCCAGACGCCAGCTGCTGTGTGCTAGTGGTAGTTTCCATTCTTCCTCAACCCAGTGGCTGAGGATGGAGCATTTTTTCCTTTGAATTTATTGTAGTGGGACAGGTGTTGTCAAAAACGTTTCTTCCCAGGCTCCCCTTCTCCTGATCCTTTGGCTAGAACAAGCAGGCTTTTCTTGGGACAATTTTTGTCTGTGGCAGTTGCTGGATCCATGTTGCAGGTTTCTCCAGCAGCACTTTGTCATTTAAAGAAGGCAAATAAAAATCTCAGGGAACTCATTACCATTTTATTCCTAATCAAGATGGCTTTAAAATTCTCCTCAGCTTGACCAAACTTTGGACAGGTTTCTTCCTGGGTATAGGCCCCTGACCTCTCTTTTCTGACATTTGATTTAGAAAACTTCCAATTTAAACTCTTTGCCTTTGTGAGATATAAATCTTCTCTTAGCCTTGCACCAATCGTAGAAAAGACCCAGGCATTTCTTTCTAAAAGACCTGGAAGCGATCCTTTAAAATGTAATCACCAAAAGAGAACGGATTGCTATCTTATCAACACTGGGAGAGGGTACACATCTAATTTCGGTATGCAACAATTTCAAAACTTTACCCACACTGACCTACCTGCCTTCTAAGTGAAGTTGAGTTCAATCTCCCTCCCCTATTTCAATAGTCTTAACCTTATTGTTATAATCTTACATAAATCTTTCTTATATGTTTAGTTTGTCCAATGCAATTTCTCTTTGCTTTTCTTTACCATTTTTGTGGATGTATAATAGTTTGTACATACTTTGGGGTACATGTGATATTTTGACACAAACATACATAATGACAAAATCTGGGGGAAATGTGGACAGCTACATCTTCAAGAATTTATTATTTGTTTGGTATTAGGAATATTCCAACTCGACTCTTCTACTATTCTGTTGAAATTACACAATTTTTTTTAATTAAATCATAGCTGTGTACATTAATGTGATCATGGGGCACCATACACTAGTTTCATAGACCGTTACACACAATTAATTATTAACTCTAGTGACCCTGTTGTAATACTGAACACTAGATCTTATTCCTTCTTTGAACTTTATTTTTATACCCATTAGTCCACTCTTTTTTATCACTCCCTCCCTACTATCCTTCCTCCCCTCTAATAACCATCATTATATTGTCTATCTTCATAAGACAGATCTTGTAAGCTCACGCATGTGCATGAGAACGTGCAGCACTTGTCTGTCTTGGTCGCCTTGTTTCACTCAGTGTCATACCTCCAGGTCCATCCACGTTGTTGAAAATGAGAGGATTTCATTCTTGCTCGTGGCTGAATAATATCCTATGGTATATGTTTACTGTATTTGTTTCTTCACAGATTAATAAACAGGATATATAACGATCTCACACCATTCAGCAAAACAACAAATTACCCAATTAAAAATTGACAAAAGAGGGAGGGCCTGAGGCGGGATCTCACCTAATATGCACATTGTGGGCATGTATAACAACAACCAAAGACTATTGGCAAAAGACCTGTGAACACATTTTTCAAAAGAAGGCACACAGATAGCCAACAGCTATATAAAAAAGCTCAGCATCACTGATCGTCAGGGAAAAAATGCAAAGCAAAATCATGAGAGATCACCTCACCCTAGTTAGAAGGGTTGTCATCAAAAAGATTGAAAATAACAAATGCTGATGAGGATGAAAAGGAAGGAAAATACTTGTATCCTGTTGTTGGGAATGTAAACGAGGATGTCTTCTATGGAGAATAGTATGGAGGATCCTTTAAAAAGTTACAAACAGAACTACCATGTGAACCAGAATTCCCACTGCTGAGTAAACATCCAAAAGAAAGGAGCTAACTGCAGCTCATTGCAATTTTTCTTTGGCATCATCTCAAGCCCTGAGGTCCCTAGCCAGAAATTCTTCTTTCCAATCTCCAATCTTCCCACATTGATTGCTTGTATTAAGTCCAGTGAATTTTTGTTTTTAAGGGGGAGAAGCAGGGAAGATTAGGACTATTTCCTCTTGGACTATATTTACTTTCAAGTCTATCTTTCCTGTAAAATTTATTCATAGATAATGAGGAGTTCCTATATATGGATTGTGGTCTGTAACTGTCTTTGTGACTAATTTTTCTTTATTTGCACAGTAGCTTTTGCCATGAAAGTTACACAAGAAAGATTGTTGAGTGAAAGAACACCATTCCAAGAGTAGAGGAGACCACCAAATGTGACCTTTACCCTGTCAATCATGGCCTGTCCCATAAATCAAGATGAGGACAGTAAATCTCAGGTAATGAAAGGCATAACAGGATTCTAATTGTATTCCTAATGTTAAATACAATGCAATTGTGCATTGTTTATCAGAAACTAAATTTCACCATCATAAGCATTCAATTATTTTTCAAAGCCAAACTATTTTAACTACCCTCACCCTAAAAGAACTTTTATAACAAAAGTAGCTTGATAAGTTAGGAATTCTGAGAGTTAATGGGAAAATAAAACTTTAAGCTTTGTTTTACAAGTTGAAGGTGTATATAGCTATTTCAGAGAAGAACATTTCAGAAAGAAAGTAAGAAGTTACTACATTTGACACTCAATATATTTTGGTACCAAATCAAATAGAGACCAATGGAAACAAACAATTAAGCCAGCAAGAATTGAGGAATCAAGGATGACTAGATTGACAAATTAATAATTTTGAAGATAACAATACATTGCAAATAATATCTTGATAGCATCATAGATTTGGTTTTTGAATGATTTTATGTGTTCAGTTTTTCTCAATTGACAAATCCCTTTTATTTCTGAAATGTTAATAAGTGGAAGAAGGAAGAGGTGAGTTTAGCAGGTAGGAAGATAATAATATCTAAATGGAAATAAGTTAAAAGGCTTTTTACAATTAAGTTTACCGTAGAAAACACAATTTCATGATGAGAATATTTCAGATTGTATATGAAACCAGCACATTGTACCCCTTGATTGCACTGATGTACACAGCTATGATTTAACAATAAAAATAAATTAATTAATAAAAAATCATATGTGCTTAAAGTTCTTTAGTTTTAACTTTGATTGTCAGAATTAACAGAATAGGGTCACTGAGAGTGAATAAAATGTAAAGTATTAAAAATTTTTGAAGTAGCTTTTACTCCCACATTCAAATTCAATTAAAATTAGGAAATACAATGTTAAAAATGTTCAGTTCCCTTTAATAATAATGTGGCATAAAATATTTATGTGGTCTTAAGATTTCTTTTCAAAGCAATACCCATTTCAAGTACTTTGAAGAGAAGTATTAAGACCTCATAAATCAAAGTTTAAAAACACATTACAGGTGGGAGAATAAAGAAACATATTCAGACAAACAGAATCAAATTTTAGTGGCTTGCAGAATAAGCAATACAAGCTGTATGTATGTAAATTGGAATTTGACATGGTCTGGCATATATGTACACCCACCAAACTATTCTCACAACAAGGTAAAGGGATATATTTTTCACCCCAGTCGGTTTCATCAGGCCCTTTCATAATCTATCCACTTTATCTATCCCCATCCCATGTTTCTGTAACCAGGCAAACACTGATCTATATAATGACACTAGAAATTAGTTTGCATTTTCCTAAAGATTAATGAAGAAGAGCATCCTTTTCCATGCTTCTTTGCCATTAGTATGTTTCCATGGTGACATTTCTGTTCAAACCTTTTGCTTATTCTGTGTCTGTTTATTTATTTATTTAACTGTGCAACTTGTGCAAAATTAAATAAATAAATATTAAATGGTGACAGTTATTTCTTGCCTTGTGTTCTAAAGACAATTTTACTCTTTCCCTTTCTTATGTTGTATTTCTTTTTTGTTTTGTGAACTTGCTACAATTCTAGTTGAATGTTGAAAATGAATGGTGACGGTTATTTCTTGCTTTGTTTTCTAAGAACTGATTTTCAAGAATTCTCTGTATATTTTTGATACAAACTCTTTACCTGATATTTTTTTATGCCAGTGTTTTCTCCCTGTTTGTCACTTATGTCTTTATTCTTTTAACAGTTATATTTTGAAGAGCTTAGTTTTTTTTTTTTTTTTTTTTTTTTTGTAGAGACAGAGTCTTACTTTATGGCCCTCGGTAGAGTGCCGTGGCCTCACACAGCTCACAGCAACCTCCAACTCCTGGGCTTCAGTGATTCTCTTGCCTCAGCCTCCCAAGTAGCTGGGACTACAGGCGCCCGCCATGAAGAGCTTAGTTTTTAATCGTAATGAAAAGTAATTTGCTGGGCGGCGCCTGTGGCTCAGTCAGTAAGGCACCGGCCCCATTTACTGAGGGTGGTGGGTTCAAACCCTGCCCCGGCCAAACTGCAACAAAAAATAGCCGGGCGTTGTGGCGGGCGCCTGTAGTCCCAGCTACTCGGGAGGCTGAGGCAAGAGAATCGCTTAAGCCCAGGAGTTGGAGGTTGCTGTGAGCTGTGTGAGGCCACGGCACTCTACCGAGGGCCATAAAGTGAGACTCTGTCTCTACAAAAAAAAAAAAAAAAAAGAAAAGTAATTTGCTTATTTTTATGGAGGATGTTATTGGTGTCAAGTCTAGGAAATATTTCACTAAATCAAGGTCATAGCAATATTTTTCTACAATTTTTACCTTGAAGTTTTATAGTTTTGGGGTTTGTATTTAGGTCCATGATGAATTTTGAATTCATTTGAATTAATTTAGGATGAAAGTCCCTTTCTTTCCCCCTACCTGGCTTTCCTTCCTCCTGCCTCCCTTCTTCCCTCCCATCCTTCTTTCCATCTTACCTTCCTTCCCTCCCTTTCTAGTTTTTCTTCTTCTTTCTAGTTTTTCAGCATAATACTTTATCATTCCAGCACCATTTGTGAAAAAAAAATATTTATTTTTCTTTAAATTTCCTTTAAATATGTGTTTAAAATTTGTTTTCTATATGTGCATGAATCTTTTCTAGACTTTCTATTATATCTTATTAATGTTCCTGTCTCTTTACACCAATACCACAACGTGCTGATTCCTGTGTCTTTAAAATATTGAAAAGTGAAGTTTTCTTGGGATTATGTTGAATCTGTAGATCAATTTGGGAAAATTTACATGTTTCCAAATGTTGAGTCTTTCAACCTATGAATGTAGTATAGCGCTTTATTTAGGTATTTGATTTCTGTCAGCTGAGTTTTTGTAATTTTCAGTGTATAATTCCTACACCCCTTTTGTTTCCTTTTTAATTTTATTTAATTTTTTCTTTCTATTATTGATGGTATTGCTTTTTAAATTTCCATTTCGGATTGTAGAATATAATTGATTTAAATTATATTCTAATTTAGAATTAAAATTCTAAAATTCTAATATTCTAAAATTAGAATATAGAATTCCATTTCAGTATGTAGAATATAATTGATTTTGTCTCTGAATCTTGCAATCTGGAAAAACACACATTAATTCTAGAAGCATTTTTATTGATACCATGAGATTTTCTACATGGGTGGTCATGTTATCTATAAATAAAGACAATTTTACTTCTTCCTTTTCTTGTGTTGTTTCTCCCATTTTGTTTTGTGAACTTGCTACAATTCCAGGTGAATGTTGAATGTGAATGGTAACAGTTACTTCTTGCTTTGTTTCTGATCTTAGAGGAAGAACGTTTTATTCACTACAATTAACTGTGAGACAAGCTTCAGAGTTTCCTTAGATGGCCTTTATTAGGTTTAGAAAATACCCTTGTAGTTCCTGTTTGCAGAAAGACATGTTGTTTTCTTTGGAATTTTTGTTTTGTTCCTAAATGAGAAATACATATTTTTCTCTAGCTAGAGTACCATATGGTTTTCCTTTTTAAATTGCTACATAGTAAATTGGATTGAGTGACTCTCAAATATTAAACCAAACTTATATTTCTGGAAGTACTCCTTTGAGTAATGAGAAATCATTATTAAATGTACTTTTGGACTTGATTTGGTAATATAATTTTTGGTCAATATTCATGAGGTTTATAAACTTGTAATTTTATTTTCTCATAATGTTGAATGATTCTAATGTCTTCAAATGAATTGGAAAATATTCCTCTTTTTTCAGTTATTCAGAAGAGTTTGTATACAATTAATGCTCTTATTTCTTGAAATGTTTGTAAAATTTAACATTAAAACTATATGGGCCTAGAGTTTCTTCCTGGAGAGATTTTTAATAAATTAATTCATATGTATATACATATATATATAAGAATATATATACACACATATATATAGGCAGGGCCTGACATGTAGACACACACACACGCATACACATGACAGCTTAGTCCCCTCCAAGGAATTTGGGGACCTGTACATTACAATGCCCTGGCAACATGAAAAATGAGTGGATCAAATATTACAAAACTTTTACATGCACGTGTGCTGTGAATTTTACTTTTTCCAGATATAATCTGTTAGATATGGAATAAAAGTAACATGTAGACAACACTCCCCACCCCCCACCGAAAACTAATGTTTTCTATTTGTGATTATCCTTGACTAGTTTATTTCTGAAATACATGAAGGAGGTTGAGACCAAGTATAAAATGTTAACAATTCCTTTGAGGAATTCACAGAACTCAGCAAATGCTAAGTGATTATTTCTCAATATCCAGGAGTGATAGTAGGAAATAAGTGTTATTAGCCTTAATTTACAGAGGCAGAAACTAAAGCACACCCTAGTTAATCAGCTGTGAAAGGTCCACAACCAAAGGTGAGTTTATAACCTTGGAGATTCAAGGAGCAAATGACCGCTGAGTGTGATTTCAATATCAACTTGTTCTTCCAATCGGCGTGCTTGAAACAAAATAATATTTTTTTTTAAGTGCTGGAAATAAATAATTTTCATAAAATACATAAATGCTTATTATTTAATTCTGTTTCTGAATCCACTTTTTTGAAATACCCTGATGTTACTCATCAAACTTTAGCATAAATATGGTTTATTATATGGAATTAGAAATAATTTTGAGTACAAAATGTAAAGTAAATACAGTCATGACAGTGCTCTGTTTGTGAGCAAGACATGTGCGGCCAAAAGCTAAAATCTATTGAAGAGAAATTATACAAACACACAAACATTATACATGTTAACTAAGCTGTAAGTTGCTGCCCTGAAAAGAGATTTTTGGTAAAATAAAGTCAGTAAATGTTCAACTCAATTAATTTCTTCACTAGACAAATTAAACACCACCATTAGAACATGATGACTCTCTGAAAAAAAAAAGCATGGAACAATAACATAAGTAAAGTTAAAAAAATTATGTTAACTTAGTATAATGAGTTATTGACTTTAGCTATAAAGGCATATATAAAATCAAAAAAAGTATTATTGTTTATAATACTTATACTTAAAAGTATTAAGTATTTCTATAACTTTGAAAACTGATCTCAATAGAGTAACCAAGGGAGTAACTATATCACAATCCACTAGCATAGAAGTTTGAAGGAAATAACCGTCAAGTGTGTTATGTCATTGAAAAAAATTAAAAGAAATTATAAGGACTGGGGAATATAATTGTATTCAATAAAAAATATTAAACTAAACTTATATTTCTGGAAGCTCAAAAGCTTCTGATGATAGCAAGAAAGTGTTAGAATGGATCAGACTCATGTAGATATTAAGTATGAACTCTCGCCAAATTTCATATATATGTACACACATATTTAATTTTATACATTATAAATATATAATTATGTAGAAGTATATATTAAATTATATATATTAAATGTGTGTGTGCGTGTATTTTTTCCTCCAGGGAAATCGTGAAAGAACTGGGAGAAATATGTTTATATGCCTCTTACCCTGAAGGTCTTTCCTAAAATGACTTCTGATAATCTCTGTTTTCTGGTGCTCCTGTCACTGTATAATCAATCCCCTGCTCTTGAATGTGGGTTGGAGCTAATAATTCTTCCTTCCAACAAACAAAATATGACAAAATAACAGGGTGTTGGTTATAAGATTAAGTTATTAATACAGAAAAGCCTGGTTTTGATATTGCTCACTCTTTCTTAGAGCCCTCCCTCTGGAGGAAGCTAGCTGCTTGTAAGTAACGTTATCTAGCAACCCTGTGGCAAGGCACTAACATTTTCAAGCAAATACAGTGGGAACTTAAAATGGACAACATCCACCTGGGTGAGTATGGGAGGTAATCTTGTGAGGCCCTCCAATATCCACATGAATGAACTTAGAAGCAGATTTGCCCCAAGCCCAGCCTGGAGAAGACTGCACCCTTGCCTATCCCTAGATTGTGGCTTTGTGAGAGAGCCCAAACCACAGGAACCAGCTAAGTTGCATCTAGACTTCTGATACTCAGAAAATAGGAGATAATAAATCTATGTTGTTTTCAGCACCCAAATTTGGAGGAATTTGTTATGCAGCAACTGATAACAAATGCATACATGTAATTAGAAAGATAATTTTATTCTTCCAACATAGATTCCTCAAAGGAGGTTCCAGATCCTAGAAATTGCTGAGGAGTTTTTATTGAGTGACAGTGCTACAGATAGAAATTATAAACACTGTTAAAAATATATATTTTATTCAAAAAATCTATTAAACTTTTGGGGAAAAGTGATCTAACTAGGCAGAGGCTGGCAGTTTTTGATCCTTGAAAGAAGGAACCCTTGGAATAAAGGAGAGATATATATTTGTATGGCTTCTGCTTTAAGGGCGCTGTGTAGGTCACCTGGAAGAGCAGGGCTAGAACTCTATCAGGAGTGTCAATCATGCTAGCATTGAGTAACAGAGGTTGTAGAGTTAGGCTGCCAGAATGACTGCAAATCAGGGGAGGGAAATTCATAAAGGAGGGAGCCACAGAAGAGTAAGTTTCCAAATAAACCCTTCTCAAAGTCATGGCTTATCCATTAACTATGGATGGATAGGACAGACTCACAAGAACCTAATGGAAATAATAGCAGGAAACCAAAATCTGAGTGCAAATTTTGAGCACAGAGCCCGGGTTTTGAATTCCTTAGAAGGCTCTGCTAAACAACTTAAGTTTTCCTTTGAGTCCCCAACAGAGTCATGCTTTGATAAATACTATATATCATAACCAAGGATTTCCCTTAAAGTTAGAGTAAAATAAGACACTTTTACATTAACCAAATTTTAAAACAGCATTTTACTTGTTAAGGTAACTTTATCAGGTAACCAAGTACCTGACTGAAAATGTCACAAATGATTAGAAGAAATAATAGAATAGACAGCATGTACTATACATAGCATCATGGAAAATTCTTAATATGCAATACAAAATACAACATTTCCATTTCTGAGATATTTCATTTATGGTATAATTGTCTCCAATTTCAAACAAGTTGCTGCAAAAGGCATTAACAATTCCTTTTTACAGCTGAGTAGTACTCCATGATGTACATATACATTTTCTTAATCCACTTATGAATTGAGGGGCACTTTGGTAATCTGAGCGCACATGGGCACAAAGAGAAGTGAAGGTCATTGGAAATCAAGATGGGAAAAGGAAGTGAAGAGGGGAGGCGTAAAAACCTACCTTTCAGGTATAATGAACAACATTTGAGTGACGGACACACTAAAAGCCCTGACTTACACATTATTAGAAGTACCTATGTTAACAAAAACATTCGTGCCCCCTTAATATTTTGAAATCAAAAATTCAAAATTATTGCCAAGTTAGTAACTTAGTAATTACTAGAAGTATAAAGATGAAGAGAAAATGTGACTGAAATAATGACCAAAATCAATCAGGAAAAAATGGACCTCGAGGTGATTCAGCATCTGGAATTAATAGGAAAAAATCTTTTAAAAAATGCAATTAGGAATATGTGAAATAAAAGAAAAGTAAAGATGGCTGCCATGATTGAACAGGTAAATAAATTAAGAATCTTTTTAAAAAATAGAATTTCTAGATTGCAGGATTAAATAAGCGAGTTCAGAAATAAACTGTATTTAACAAGAGACAAGATAAGGAAGAAAAAAGGGTCAAACAAACTAAAGACATAAAAACAGAAATTATCTATTCTTAAATATTAAAAAAATAACTGAAAGATGAAAATATAATATGTATTAATCAGGAACCTTTAGGAAAATAGTCTAGCATGCATGACTGTGGAGGAACTAAGAGGAGCTCCAGAAGAAGCAGAATAAATATTTAAAACAGTGATGATCAAAAATAATACCAAATAGTGTAAAAACATTAACTTACTAATTGAAGAATCTCAATAAACTCAAGAAGGTAAATGTAAAGAAAATGACACATAGGTACATCATAATCACACTGATAAAAATAAGAATGAAGAAAAAATTAAAAATAGCCACAGGGCATGGGACACACACTGTCAATGCATAATTCTATATCCTGAAAAATATTCTGTAAAAAAAGACGACAAAACATATTCTTCAAATTAATTTCTTAAGAGTTACAAAGCTACATTAATTAAAGCAGACTCATATAGGCAGAGATTTTAGAATAAAAAAATATATAACAATGAGTCCAGAAATAGAGCAAGACATACCTGATTATTTGATTTTCTGCAACTCTGTTGCAGTAAGTCACCAAGGAAACCATAATCTTTTCAACAAACACTTCTGGAACATTTGGATACTCAAAACATAAGGGAACTTCAACTTTTTTTTTTTTTTTTTTGTAGAGACAGAGTCTCACTTTATGGCCCTTGGTAGAGTGCCGTGGCCTCACACAGCTCACAGCAACCTCCAACTCCTGGGCCTAAGCGATTCTCTTGCCTCAGCCTCCCCAGTAGCTGGGATGACAGACGCCTGCCACAACGCCCAGCTATTTTTTGGTTGCAGTTTGGCCGGGGCCGGGTTTGAACCCGCCACCCTCGGTATATGGGGCTGGCGCGGGAACTTCAACTTTTATGTAGGATCACATAGAAAAATTAGGCTGAAATGGTTAGAAACCTTAGAGTAAGAGTTAAAACTATAAATTACTAGATGAGATTGGTGGGATTACACCAGCGGTGCATCTTACATGGGTATATGTGAAACTTGGTAAACGGTCTGTAAAGCTAGTGAATGATGCCCCATGATCATATCAATGTACACAGCTATGATTTAATAAAAAAAAAAGAAATATAAAAAAATAAATAAATAAATTACTAGATGAAAGCAGAGTTTGAAGTCTCATACTTGGCAAATTGACTGAGTTAAACATAAGGTACTCACCCTTAATGAAACAAACAGATTAATTTGACTTTAACAAAACGTAAAACCTCTGATCTTTAAAAGACAAAGTTACATAAATGGAAGGACAAGCCAGAGAGTGAAAGAAAATATTTTCAATACATGAATCTGTTGAGTGATTTTATAACTAGAAAATACTAATGTTATTTGCAATTCAATACATCTTTGGCTCGAATTTTTTTAAATGCAAAAGATTTGAAAAGGTAATTTTTCACAATTGTATAGTCGGCCGGTAAGAACTAAACAACCAAATAAACATTCACAAATGTTATCAGTCATCGGGAAAATTCCAGTTAAACCTACAACGGAAAGACACACTGCCGGAATAGCTAAAATGAAAAAGGTGAACAATATCAAATTCAAATGATGGACAAGAAAGATGAGCAGCAAGTAGAAATATTTCACATTTTGATGGAAATGCAAAATGGTACTACCACTTTGGAAAGAGTGTCGGTTTTGTGTAATATCAAAAGGACATTTACCATAACACAGAGTAATCAATTCCTATTCCAGGGAAGGAAAGCACATGTCCACATGGAGACCTGCATGGGGATTTTTAAAGTAATTTTACTTGTGATAATCCAAACCGAGAAATAAACCATGTGTCCAGAACATAGATTATATATAAAAAGATGAAAAAAGATACTCCTCGTCACTGCTGGTGGGTAAGTGAATGGGTCAAATTGTAAAAAAGCAAAAGGAAACACGATGTGTTGATTAAATGCTCCTTGTCTTGATTTGGTATGGTAGGAACATGACTGAAATTATTTGTTGTAATTCATTGAATTATATTTTCTAAGCGAGTGACTTATACCATATGTAAAGTATGTTGCAATAAACTTGATTTTTAAAATGGGGACCTTTCAATTCATCAAATGAGCCTGTGATTGAAGTAATTTGAGATTACTTAAAATAATTCAGGGTAATAAACTAGCTCAGAAAAGAGATTTAAGTATTTACTTGCCTTTAAAAAATTTGAATGATAACTTAGGGAAATTAAACACTCTTGCTACTTAGCTCCATATGGATAAACTAAAACCAGTAAACCATAATTCTATATCCTGAAAAATATTCTGTAAAAAAAGACGACAAAACATATTCTTCAAATTAATTTCTTAAGAGTTACAAAGCTACATTAATTAAAGCAGACTCATATAGGCAGAGATTTTAGAATAAAAAAATATATAACAATGAGTCCAGAAATAGAGCAAGACATACCTGATTATTTGATTTTCTGCAACTCTGTTGCAGTAAGTCACCAAGGAAACCATAATCTTTTCAACAAACACTTCTGGAACATTTGGATACTCAAAACATAAGGGAACTTCAACTTTTTTTCAGAGTTAGATTTTATTTCCTTATAAGGAAAAAGTCTCCCCCCAAACAAAACAGCTTATTTTATAAGTTAGCAAGCACCTCATCTTTCACCCAGGGATTTGCCTATTTGAGATGGATAAATTATTTAATTATTTAATGCCACCTTAGTACCACTATAAATTAGAATTTACATTAGTTTCATAAGAATCAAGTAATGATTCTCTGTTTTCAAACAATAAATTGAATTATTTGCAGCTGTTAGGTAGATTATAAATTCTCCCATGGAGAAGAATTTATTTGCTTATCTGAAATGTGGTCATTATACTTTTTTACATTAATTGATTAATGTATTTACATACTGAACATAATTAAACATGTTTAGTTGTGTACATTATTTTGCCTCTTAAATTTTGATAGATAGCGATGGAATCACGATATTCCAGACACTGAATTTCCATCATAGTTAGAATGAAAACCTCTCATCCTCATTATGATATTTTTCTCTTCAGATTTAAGAGACAAACAACACGAACTGATCTTTGCTCATAAAATAAGAGAAGTTTATTTGTGAGCAGCTGTTACATGGTACTGATTAAAATAGGATTACAAAATTGATTAGAAAATCTGTCTAATAAAAAGTTTTCTAACAAGAAAAATATGTCCAAAAGAAAACAAAAATGTGCCAAAGAAACTGCAGAAATAGTTTTTACTGAAAATGCAAGAAAATACAATATTTTTACTGAAAATGCAAGAAAATACATAGAGCTTAAATGAGAAAACTTACTGCTTATTTTTAATTTCTATCAATACTTTAAACTTTCAAATTTTGAGAATGCTAATTTTTAAAAATTAGTAGAATGCATATCATTTATTGTGAAAATGTTTGTATTTGAGTCCTGTAAATAACGTGCTATTTCAGTAACAGTCATCAAGGTGCTTGAGTTGACAACCAAGAATGAAAAGGTACATTCGAGTTATCAAAAGAAGAAGCAGGAAAACAAGGTTCATAACACAGAAAATAAAAAATACAGCACTTTGAAGACTCAAAAAACTTAAAGTGGCAATCGGTCATGTCTGAAAAAGAAATGAGCTAATGAAGACCAACGTGTTGAAGACGGAGAAAGGGCTGTGTGTTCTGGAGATGAGTAGGTATGGAGATGGGATGAGAGGAGACAAGGAAAGAGCACGAAAAAATGATACTGCCTGAAGAGGCAGCACGTTGACCGCTGAGGTGGTTCATAGCATATAGATAAAACCCAAAGTGCATTAAACCATTTAATAGCTTGCTCTAAATTTTAGAATAAGATCCATTACTGTGGTATGTTAGTACATAAAACTACATGTTCCAGAAAAGACATCCACAGCCTTCAGTAGTCGTCCTTGGGGATTTCTTAATCAATTTAGAATTCTCTCATGTGAACTAGATCAAATAGTAAGTATCTCTCAGAGGAGTGACAAATCTTGTATTCCTTAAAATACTGCAATAAAATTTAGTCATTCCCAGACATATTAATTAATCACCGTATCTGTTAAATATGAAATCAAAGTTGGAAGATGCCACTTTAGATAACTAGATTATTATCTCAAAATAAAAAAGAAATAGTATTGAAAAAGTAAAGGTAGTTGCTGAATTGAAGGAAAGAAATTTTTGGAGGTCCATCTTTTGTATTTTTAATATCTAGAATAAGAAACATGTAACAGGGATTATACCTTCATTCACCTTTGTGAAATAAGCAAATGAGAATATTGACTGGTAAGAAACAGCAACTAAATTTATACAAAGGAAATAGAAACTAATTAGTCACATATTGATTGTGCATTAAAATAATTAGAAATGGGGATTTAGCTGAAATAACACAGTAGACAGATAAATTTTTTATTTTTAAACTTGGAATTTTCAAATACAAAATATGAAGTCACGTATCTTATTTACTTGAGACCAAAAGGAACAAATTAAATTCTGAAAAACACTAATTATTACGCTAATTATTATTTGCATACTAGACACTAATTAGGATAAAGTTTTTTAAATGAGAAATAATTTCAGTTGATACACAGAGAAGATTAATTACTGAGATTAAACTATATAGACATTGGATTCATTGTCATTTTATTTTTGCAAATTAATCAGTAAATCAAGTGATGTTAATTGAGCACTAATGAGTTTTCCTGTAGCATAAGAGGCAATAAAAGTGACACAAAAGAAAGAAAATATGCAATTCATTTAATCAAAACCTCAGTTGTTGGGTAATGTATTTATTATTTCTGTAATCATACAGATAAGACTCTGAGCTGTATTTTAATTATAAAATAATATTTTTGAAAATTAAAATATTAATTTAAATAATATCAATATTGTGTGAATTTTGTCTAATCATGCCTATCCTATCATTTTAGAGAAAAAAACTTGGAGATAAAACCTAATTTGGTGGATTGGATTTTTCATTAGAATTGGCTAACTTTATAAAATCATTTATAACTGCATGAAATCATTTACATTTACAAAACTACAGGGAGATGTCCAAGTGAAACTCTAGCCATTATTTTATACTTTAAAATATGTTAAACAAAGCTATTAGGCCTAGGGAAGAAGAGGGGTTCCTATAACATTTCTAATAGAATGTTTTCATGTCTGCATAGACCATTGTAAAAAGTAACGTTGATTATTTTTCATTTCTATTATGTATACTAGTTATTATACACACACACACTCATATATACATTTTTTAAAAAAAACATTTTATGGGTTTAAGTAAGCCCATAAATGGAAAGTTTGGCATTCTGACTAAGCTACTCCTAAGAAGTAGAACCTTATTAGAAGGATCAAGGTCTGAAATATCTGCTTTTTGATCTTTGATGTATCTCCATACTATTTTCCATGGAAGTTGAACCAGTTTGTAGTCCCACCAGCAGTGTATAAGTTTCTTTCTCTCCCTCCTTCATACCAGCTTCCATTGTTTGGGACTTTTTGATAAAAGTCACTGACACTGGAGTTAAGTGATATCGCATTGTGATTGATCTGCATTGCCCTGAGGATTAGAGATGTTGAGCATTTTCTCACATATTTATTGACCATTTCTCTGTTTTCCTCTCAAAGCTTCCATTCATGTCCTTGCTCACTTCTTGATTTTTTTGTCTTGATTTGTTTGCTTGTTTTCTTCTTGTTGATTTGCTTGAGTTCTTTATAGATTCTGGCCCTTGATTGGATTATAGTGTGCAATATATGCTGTACAGAAAAACTTAACCATTGTTAATACTATTTTTCCTTTAATTTCTGAGTTCTTACTTTGCTGCTGATCTATTGTGGTGGTCAGTGTGTAGAACAGGTTGAAGTATTTCCTGTAGAGCTGGTCTTGTTGTGGCGAATTTCCTCAAGCTTTGTATATCCGTAAATGATTTGATTTCTCCGTCAATTTTAAAGCTTAGCTTAGCAGGGTACAGAATTCTGGGCTGGAAATTGTTCTGTTTAAGTAGATTAAAGGTAGATAACCATTGTCTTCTTGCATAGAAAGTCTCATTAGAGAAGTCTGCAGTCACTGTGATGGATTTGCCCCTGTTGGTCAACTGGCGCTTACTCCTGGCAGCTTGCAGAATCTTTTCTTTTATCTTGACTTTGGACAGGTTCATCACAATGTGTCCTGGAGAAGCTCAGTTAGAGTGGAGGCAACCTGGGGTCCGATATCCCTCTGAAAGCAGTGTGTCAGAATCTTTGGTGAAATTTGGGAAATTTTCTTTTATACTATTCTCTAAGCAATGGACTCTCACAAAATAAGATGAATAGAATACTACCACACTTATCAATTATCTCAATAAATGTTAATGGCTTGAATTCCCCACTGAAGAGACATAGATTGGCTGACTAGATTAAAAAACACAAGCCATCCATTTGCTGTCTGCAAGAAACACACCTGGCTTCAAAAGGCAAATTAAAGCTCCGAGTCAAGGGTTGGAAGACAATTCTTCAGGCAAATGGAATTCAGAAGAAAAGAGGAGTTGCAATCTTATTTTCAGATACATGTGGATTTAAAGCAACTAAAGTCAAAAAAGACAAAGATGGTCACTTTATATTGGTCAAGGGAAAAATACAACAAGAAGATGTTTCAATTCTAAATATTTATGCACCCAATTTAAATGCTCCCAGATTCTTGAAACAGACCTTACTCAGTCTGAGCAATATGATATCCGACAATACCATAATTACAGGGGACTTTAACACTCCTCTTATAGAGCTGGACAGATCCTTTAAACAGAAATTAAACAAAGATATAAGAGATTTAAATGAGACCCTAGAACAACTGTGCTTGATAGATGCATATAGAACACTCCATCCCAAAGACAAAGAATATACATTCTTCTCATCACCCCAGGAACATTCTTCAAAATTGATCATATCCTGGGACACAAAACAATTATCAACAGAATAAAAAGAATTGAAATTTTACTTTGTATCTTCTCTGACCATAAGGCACTAAAGGTGGAACTCAACTCTAACAAAAACATTCGACCCCACACAAAGGCATGGAAATTAAACAATCTTCTGTTGAATAACAGATGGGTGCAGGAAGAAATAAAACATGAAATCATTAACTTCCTTGAGCATAACAACAATGAAGACACGAGCTACCAAAACCTGTGGGATACTGCAAAAGCAGTTTTGAGAGGAAAATTCATCGCTTTAGATGCCTACATTCTAAAAACAGAAGGAGAGTACATCAACAAACTCACAAGAGATCTTATGGACTTGGAAAAAGAAGAACAATCTAAGCTTAAACTCAGTAGAAGAAAAGAAATATCTACAATCAAATTAGAGATCAATGAAATTGAAAACAAAAGAATCATTCAGAAAATTAATGAAACAAGGAGTTGGTTTTTTTGAAAAATAAATAAAATGGATAAACCATTGGCCAGACTAACTAGAAATAGAAAGTAAAATCTCTAGTAACCTCAATCAGAAATGATAAAGGGGAAATAACAACTGATCCCACAGAGATACAAGAGATCATCTCTGAATACTACCAGAAATTCTATGCCCAGAAATTTGACAATGTGAAGGAAATGGATCAATGTTTGGAATCACACCCTCTCCCTAGACTTAGCCAGTAAGACATAGAGCTTCTGAACAGACCAATTTCAAGCACTGAAATTAAAGAAACAATAAAAAATCTTCCAACCAAAAAATGCCCTGGTCCAGATGGCTTCACACCAGAATGCTATCAAACCTTCAAGGAAGAGCTTATTCCTGTACTGCAGAAATTATTCCAAAAAAAATTGAGGAAGAAGGAATCTTCCCCAACACATTCTATGAAGCAAACATCACCCTGATACCAAAACCAGGAAAAGACCCAATCAAAAAGGAGAATTTCAGACCAATCTCACTCATGAATATAGATGCAAAAATTCTCAACAAAATCCTAGCCAATAGATTACAGCTTATCATCAAAAAAGTCATACATCATGATCAAGTAGGTTTCATCCCAGGGATGCAAGGCTGGTTTAACATACGCAAGTCCATAAACATTATCCACCATATTAACAGAGGCAAAAATAAAGATCATATGATCCTCTCAATAGATGCAGAAAAAGCATTTGATAAAATCCAGCATCCTTTTCTAATTAAAACATTGAAGAGTATAGGCATAGGTGGCACATTTCTAAAACTGATTGAAGTTATCTATAAACAAACCCATAGCTAATATTTTACTAAATGGAGTAAAACTGAAAACTTTTCCTCTTAGAACTGGAATGAGAAAAGGTTGTCCTCTGTCACCTTTACTATTCAACATAATGCTGGAAGTTCTAGCCAATACAATTAGGCAAGACAAGGAAATAAAGGGAATCCAAATGGGAGCAGAGGAGGTCAAACTCTCCCTCTTTGCTGATGACATGATCCTATACTTGGAGAATCCCAAAGACTTAACCACAAAACTCCTAGAAGTCATCAAAAAAATACAGTAATGTTTTGGGATATAAAATCAATGTCCACAAGTCAGTAGCCTTTGTATACACCAATAACAGTCAAGATGAGAAACTAATTAAGGACACAACTCCCTTCACCATAGTTTCAAAGAAAATGAAATACCTAGGAATATACCTAACAAAGGAGGTGAAGGACCTCTATAAAGAAAATTATGAAATCCTCAGAAAGGAAATAGCAGAGGATATTAACAAATGGAAGAACATACCATGCTCATGGATGGGAAAAATCAACATTGTTAAAATGTCTATACTTCCCAAAGCAATCTACCTATTCAATGCCATTCCTATCAAAATGCCAACATCGTACTTTCAAGATTTGGAAAAAATGATTCTGCGTTTTGTATGGAACCAGAAAAAAACCCGTATAGCTAAGGCAGTTCTTAGTAATAAAAATAAAGCTGGGGGCATCAGCATACCAGATTTTAGTCTGTACTACAAAGCCATAGTGCTCAAGACAGTATGGTACTGGCACAAAAATAGAGACATAGACACTTGGAATCGAATAGAAAACCAGCAAATGAAACTAACATCTTACAACCACCTAATCTTTGATAAACCAAACAAGAACATACCTTGGGGGAAAAGACTCCCTATTCAATAAATGGTGTTGGGAGAACAGGATATCTACATGTAAAAGACTGAAACTGGACACACACTTTCCCCACTCACAAAAATTGATTCAAGATGGATAAAGGACTTAAATTTAAGGCATGAAACAATAAAAATCCTCCAAGAAAGCATAGGAAAAACACTGGAAGATATTGGCCTGGGGAAAGACTTCATGAAGAAGACTGCCATAGCAATTGCAGCAATAACAAAAGTAAACAAATGGGACTTCATTAAACTGAAAAGCTTCTGTACAGCTTAGGAGACAACAACCAAAGCAAATAGATAACCTACACAATGGGAAAGGATATTTGCATATTTTCAATCAGACAAAAGCTTGATAACTAGGATCTATAGAGAACTCAAATTAATCCACATAAAAAAAGCCAACAACCCCATATATCAATGGGCAAGAGACATGAATAGAACCTTCTCTAAAGAAGACAGACGAATGGCTAACAAACATGAAAAAATGTTCATCATCCCTATATATTAGAGAAATGCAAATCAAAACCACCCTGAGATACCATCTAACCCCATTGAGAATGGCCCACATCACAAAATCTCAAAACTGCAGATGCTGGGGTGGATGTGGACAGAAGGGAACACTTTTACACTGCTGGTAGGACTGCAAACTAGTACCCTGTTTCCTCTAAAATAAGACAATGTCTTATTTTAAGGTGTGCTCCCAAAGATGCATAGGTCTTATTTTCAGGGGACGTCTTATCTTTCCTGTAAGTAGGTCTTATTTTTGGAGGATGTCTTATTTTCGGGAAAACAGGGTACAACCTTTCTGGAAGGAAGTATGGAGAAACCTCAAAGCACTCAAGCTAGACCTCCCATTTGATCCTGCAATCCCATTACTAGGCATCTACCCAGAAGGAAAAAGATCCTCTTATCATAAAGACACTTGTACTAGACTGTTTATTGCAGCTCAATTTACAATTGCCAAAATGTGGAAACAGCCTAAATGCCCACCAACCCAGGAATGGATTAACAAGCTGTGTATATGTATACCATGGAATACTATTCAGCTATGATAAAAATGGAGACTTTACATCCATTGTATTAACCTGGATGGAAGTGGAAGACATTGTTCTTAGTAAAGCATCACAACAATGGAGAAGCATGAATCCTATGTACTCAATTTTGATATGAGGACAATTAATGACAATTAAGGTTATGGAGGGGGAGGAAAAGCAGAGAGAGAGAAGGAGGGAGGGGGGCAGGGCCTTGGTGTGTGCCACACCTTCTGAGAGCAAGACATGATTGCAAGAGGGATTTCACCTAACAAATGCAATCAGTGTAACCTGGCTTATTGTACCCTCAATGAATGCCCAACAATAAAAATAAATAAATAAACAAAAATACTATTTTTCATCTTACATGGCTGGATAATTTCCATACAGCTCTCACTTGTGCTTATAATGAACTCTTTCCCCAAGTTAAACGCCAGTATCAAAAAATAGATAAGAAAGACGTGATTTCTTGGAAGTCTTAATTTTGTTACATCAAAGTTTAGATTTGTGTTAAATAAAGTATTATTCATATATTTAATTTCAACATTTTTAAACATCCCTCAGTATAATTTCTCTCTCTCTTCCTTTCATGAGAGTAAAATATTCTTCTGATTTCAGATATATTGTTCAATAGTGTTCTCTAAATGAATATTCATAGTCTGCAAATAAGGTTAGATTCCAAAAACATTGTTGTAAATCTAGAAACAAACTTTAATCTCATCATGGGTTATTTTTTAATTAATAAGAATAAAAACCATAAAAAATTCTTCTTTCTGCATACCTTTTATGTTCAGAATAATTTTCCAGACTCAGTTATTAAGAAATTCACTTTTATGATTTTCAGACCTTATGATTTCATTCATAAATATACTTTGAAGTCGACATACATTATTTTTCTAAACATGCAAAAACACCACTTAGTTTAGTGGTGGTATTTTGTTACAGCAATAGAAAGAAGACTATTGTTCTTACTATAATTTTTATAACTTCATTTTAAAATGTACAGGCCATTATTTCAATCTTGTTTTATGGTTTTCTTTTCCCCTCTGAGAGAGATTTTTCTTGTATTTTCCTTTGCATGGCATTTCTCTGCACAGGTTAGGTATGCCCTTCATCAATACCCATGTAAGCATTTTAGATAGAAGGAAAAGATCATTATTCTATACTTCAAAGCGAAGAAATGGAAACACTTTTCCACCCACCTGAAGCAACAAAAGTTCACTCAAAAAGAAATAGCATGAAGAATTGGGTGTGTGTGTGTGTATATATATATATATATATATATATTTAGAGAGAGAGAGAAACTATATTTATTTAACTCTCTTATTGAAAGTTCTTTTTAATAAGAAATGCTTACCAGATTTTCTCAGCCATCAGTGCTGCTTAGAACTTGTGAATGCTCTCTAACCTTCCCTCTTTTTCTTCAGCTAGTAGCTGTCAGGACCGTCTATTTAGTCTCTTTGGTCTCAGATACCCAAGCTCTAGTGTGAATAGAAGAGATTCTGGCGTCCTGGGAGACAGAGATGAGTAACCAAGGCCGGAGGAAGGGCAAGTTGGAAAGTTGCATATAAAAGTAAACACAACACACGACTGCTCCCCTTTCCTCCCTCAGGAGGCCTCTAATGTCTAGTCATTTTTTTAGCTGCCTCAGCCCTGATTCTATTTCTTCTACTCCCTAATGATCATGTTTCTCACCCCAAATCTCCCCTGTGGCTCTAGTTTCTGACATGAAAGATTCAGAATCAGGAGGAGCCTATATCTAGACATGTCTTTGAAGTATTGGTTAGTTTTATCTAAATCTTATATTTAGGGAGAAATGAGATATTGTTAATATCCATACGTTGAGGACATGTGGCTGGGATTTGGCAAAAGTCAGTCATGTGTCATCTTACATCTGATTTAGTTTATTACTTTATTATAGAGCACACATTATTGTAAATTTTCACAATATTTGTTTGATATTCAATTTGAATTTCAAATACAACTTCCATGAGATCTGGACCCACATCTAAGAGTCATTTTAAACTAGCTAAAGGCCTATCCAATAATAGTTATCCAAACAGGTTTTCAAATGAATGGAGGACAATTTGAAGAAATAACCAATTCTATTTTATTTGCACTTTTCCCAGTTTCCCCACCTCCTCACCTCTATCCTCATACATGTATATGGACACCCCCTTGCTAAGTAGGGTTTCCCTCTCTCTCCCTTCTCCAGAATCTTCCTCAAGCGTAGGGAAACATATTCAGCAGCCCTGAGACATGTGTAGTGGCAGTGGGGCCTTGAATGAAAAAAAAAAAAAAATGGAGTGTAGGGATGGACACAAAGTTTCAGGAAGTGAGGAACCAACTGGAGTTTGCCCATCCTTTCTCCATTTTTTCCAGAGTACTTTCTTTGTTACTCTGAGGCAGTCCTCTGGTTCCTTCTTGTTCCTATGCTGACATGTGGCCATGTCATTTAACTTCCCCCTTTAGATGTTGCTACTTTTGCTTCTGGCAGTGAACCTTCTCCATTATGACTCACCACAGAATGGAAGTGCACTGTAGCTCTGTGGTCCCAACCTTGGGCTGCATCCCAAGAGATCCAGCCCGTGGTCTGTTAGGAATGAGGCTGCACAACAGGAGGCGAGCAGTGGGCAAGCCAGTGAAGCTTCATCTGTACCACAGCCACTCTCTATCGTGCACTGATTCTGCATTATGGTGTGTTCCATACTTGTTTCATTACATCTTACAATGTAATAATAACACAAATAAAGTGACAGATAAATGTGATGTGCTAGAATCATTCCAAAGCCATTCCTTCTACACTCCATCTGTGAAAACATTGTCTTCCATGAAATCAGTCCCTGGCACCAACAAGGTTGGTGATCATAGCTATACCTGTATCACAAAAGTAAAGGTAGTACATAGCATACCAAAATCACTTAAGCATATTTATATTTAAGAACCTTAGTAAAACAAGGGGGGGGAAGGGAATATTAAAGGGTTCATTTCATGTTCCCACAAAATTTTGTAGCAGTCATTATTTTTTTAGAGAGGAATAGGAAAACAATAGAGACCCTACCTTGACAAGAAAGAAAAGCTAGAGGTCGATGTCTTGATCTAATTTTTCCTGGCCCATTTTTACACCATAGCTGGCCAATAAAAGGGTTGCCAATAGAACAGAAGCCTGAGAAATCAGCATTGTCTTAGAAGTCCTGATCACGCCCTCAATATTTATCCTACAGCAGTATATCACGAATCTGGCGCTCCAGAACTCATGGCCAGCTAAATGTATTACCTGTCTTTTTAATTTTCTTAAGCTCAGATAATTCAGCTACACTTACGTGTCTTAACTTCTGGCCATCAATTGCCTTGTTAGAGTCAGTTTTTACTGTAATTTCAAGTGTAACGATAACAAAAGAAGTACATAAATATACTGTTGAAGTGTATTGCATGGGGTCTGACACTGGCTGAGTTACTATTACATATAGTTAGTTGTATTTTGAGTTGAATTAAATTTATGATATTACTTGCGAGGCAACCATTTTTATATAGTGTTTTTTTCTGTGAGAGAATACATTGTGAATCCCAAACTACTGACATGTAAATGTCAATTTTGGAAATTATTTGACTCTTACAAGTTCAAATCAAATCTTCTTTACTAGACACAAACTTGCAGGATATGATGTTCCATTTAAATAATGTTCCCCAACACCAGCAAAAACTCAAGATTCTATCATTGGCCAAATATAGTTGACCAAGATACATATGTAGCTTCTATGCTGGAACTCTTTTATTCACTTTTTAAATGTTAGTATTGGCTATATTCAATGATTTTAGCTTGTCTGAGTTAAGTAAAAATTAAGGCAGAGAAATTTGAGGAAGATAGGCTAATGTGATATGGTGCTTTTAGCAAACTCCCTCATTTGGCACCATTGCTCATTTCTGTTACTTCCTGTGTTGCCTAACCAGGAAAGTTCCACTTAACAACTCTGGCAATGGGGATTCACTAGGGTATTTTCTGGATTGTAGCAGCTGCTGTGGCTGCTACAGTTGTTGCCGGCTCATGAATCTTTCCAGCACTGCAGATACGCAGAGCTGACCCTGTAAGGCAATCACAGAGAGCTCAGACGCTTCTTCAGCTTTGGCTGAGTATGAACCTCTGCAAGATGATGGAGGAAGGTGTATGTACCCTTCTGGAGTCCTTCTTCCTTTTTATTTAAAAACGTGTGCCAGAATAGATTGTAAATATATGAGAGTCTTTATTATACTGACAAATAAACCTCAAGCAAGGAATACAAATTGAGAATAATTGAGAATTGAATTGAAATGTCCTATCTGTTCTAAGTTTCTCTTTTGTGCCACACTAGTTGATGGCTTAAGAGACATTATTCTCAAGAGCGTTTCTCTAGCCTCTCTATCCCCATATATTTATTTTCAGTCTTTCTTCTTTCATGCTTCCATTTCATTCTAATGCAAAGAAACTCTTTCAAAAAGAGCACTAATTTTTATCTGAGACAACAGAAGCCAATTTTATATAAAGATCTGCCTCATAGTAGTATGGGTTTGTCATCATAACTTTCAAAAATGATACTCCCTGTGGTTACTATGCGAAGAAAATTTCTTTCTATTTAGAACTAGAAGTAATTATTAATATAAATATCAGTCAACTTTCTGTTAAAAAATATTGGCAAGAGTTCATTCTTAACAATAAACAATATTTACTAAAAGATTAGTCAAAACATGATTGAAATTAATTTGATGCATTTACTTAAGATAAATATAGTTTATGGATATATTTATTGTTTTAAACATAGCATCTACAGATATAATAATTCTAGTAAAATACTGTTTCATTATGAGCAAAAGCATCACATTCACTGTTTAATTGAGAAGAGTGAAATATTACTCCTGGCCCACTGTCCTAACCTCAGAGCCCACTCTGGTTTATGGCAGGCACTAAATAAAAATCTGTTGACAGATTTGTCACTATGCCAACCTTTATGATATCTGCCAAGCAGATATTGCCCAGGTGACTAAACCTCATGTACTTCATGGTTTTGTTTCCCTGTCCCTCCCTCTCACTAATATTAACATAATTCTCCTTGTATCTAAACAACTCCCATGGCCCATGCTCAGTGCCTCTGTCTTTGATCTACACTCATCAGAGCCACGCCACATAGCCGCACATTAATTTATCTACTTCTCTGCTGTTATCTCCCTCAAATCTCTTCTCCCCTTTTCTCAAAGGCCCCACTTGTTTCTCCATTCAGTGATTCCTGATCTATATTTGTTTGAAGTTACAATGTGTTAGAGCAAGGCCTCTCATTAGCAGTGAATGTGGTCTTTTTAGTTAATCTTTGGGGTTGATACACCATTTTCTCTATAATGCTTTTTTCCTCATCTCTTAGTCATGATAAAAATAGATATATATTTTCAAATGTCTTAGAAACAAGAAGGCAAAAAATAGCCAAAGTTCTTTGATTTCTCAGTTGTACACAAAATAATCAGAATTTTGAACTATAACATCCAACAAAATGACAGTGTGACTGATCATACCTTACCCATTTCTGCCACCCCCTAATGAGTAGCTGAGAAGAGACATAAACATTCACTGTGAAAGGTGAAGAGGGGGGCTCCGCACAGAACAAAAGATGTGAGACTGCGTGGCTTTGTGGTTCCTGTGTAGTTCAAAAGGATAGATGCCTGTCTCAATCCATGGGGGCCATCATAATGATATGCCATAAATTTATCAACAAGGGAAATTTATTTCTTACAATTCTAGAGGCTGAGAAGTCCAAGATCAAGGTACCAGCAGATTTAGTGTGTGGTCACAGTCCACTTTTTCATTCACAGACGTTTTCCTTTTCCCTTAATTTCACCTGGGGAAAAGGGTAAGAGAGCTCTCTGGAGTCTCTTTTCTTTTTTTTTTTTTTTTTGAGACAGAGTCTCACTGTACTGCCCTCGGGTAGAGTGCTGTGGCGTCCCACGGCTCACAGCAACCTCCAACTCCTGGGCTTACGCGATTCTCTTGCCTCAGCCTCCCCAGCACCTGGGACTACAGGCGCCCACCACAACGCCCGGCTATTTTTTTTGTTGCAGTTTGGCCGGGGCTGGGTTTGAACCCACCACCCTCGGCATATGGGGCCGGCGCCCTACTCACTGAGCCACAGGCGCCGCCCTGGAGTCTCTTTTCTAAAGACAATAATTTCATTACAAGGACTCTGCTCTTATAACCTGCTCACCTTCCAAATGTTACACTTCCAAATACCGTCAATTAGCATTTCAACATATGAACTTGTGGAGGACATAAACTTCAGTCTATCACAATAGAAGAAGCAGATTTTTTCCAATTCTTACTAACTTCATTTTAATATATACTATTATCCTTAATGAGTGTAATAATCTGCAGACCTAGAACTCTAACTTTAAAAAATCAAGAGTCACACACACATCTGCATATTTACACGTGTATATATGTTTGTGTATTTATATACACATATGCATATAATTTTGTAAATTTGGTTATTTACATTATTAATATCAGCACATTGAAATATGATTGTTATTAGATATGATATTTTGTGTGACAGATACTATAATTCATACAATGGTCATTTTTTTAACGTGCTGTTGTCACATGAAAATCATTCTTCTAGATTATATGAAATATTATATTATTATTACATATTATTCTTTTATATTATTATGTAACAATTATGTAATAATTAATATTAATATCAATAATAATTATTATTTATTAATATTGATCATATTTATTATTATATTATATTGTTTTATTAATATAAATAAATAAATTTATATTTTTTGACATTATAATAAATAAAATAATATTTGCTATTATTATAATAAAATAATATTTGATATTATTGTAATAAATAAAATAATAATATGTATTATGAATTTATAATAAGTAAAATAATATTTGATATTATTATAATAAATAAAATAATAATATTTATTATAAATTTATAATAAATAAAATATTTGATATTATTATTATGTCAAATAATATAAAATAATAATATGTAATAATAATATAATATTTTATATAATCTAGAAGAATGATTTTCATGTGACAACAGCATGTTAAACACTTTAAATTCCTTATCTCAATCTTTTGATACAGACATGTCATTTTTAGAAATTATTGAAGTGCTAAGAACCATTGAAAGGGGAACCATCACCAACCCCAAGGTTGAGGGAGTAAGGAGAGATTTCAACTATCAAACCCCAACAAAAGAGCTGGAAACTCAGAAGAGGGAGCATTTGATAAACAGTGTCCCTTAGAAGGATCATAACCAACATAACCCTTCAGCGTGACAAAGACGGAGTTGGAGAAAAAATCATCCTCCCCTCACAGCCCCCCTATCCTTTGTAGACAGCACCAGAGTGAAGGCCAGAGACAAAAGGGTCCTGTTGAGGTAGCTGATAGAAGCCAGCGAGGCACAGAGGAGACCTGACAGGACAAGCGCATCCAGCACCCTGTCCCAGCACACTTGGTTTGATTGCTCCTGTTCCTTCTGGTGCAGTGACACTTTCTGCTTGGGTCCCCTGAGCACAGCAATCACACTCCAACCTAAGAACCTCTGCCCTCCCTGCTTCTTGTCAACATTCTGCTCTTCTCCCTCCAGACATTCCATCACTAAATACTGTAAAGTCAATTTATTCTCTGTACACAACGTTATTTACTCGGTGAGAACTTCCCTGATTGCTCTGTCCAACATAGCATTTCCAGGCACTGTAAACCTTTTTCTGTTTCTTTTTCTTCACATCTTTTGTATTTTAGAAAATGACTGCCTAATTGTTGTTTAGTATCTGTTTTCATCACAATAATCAACACAAGGGCAAAGATAATCTTCATGATTTTGTCTCCAGGGATTGGAGAATGTCTGTTGTGTAGCAGATGAGGTGAATGACATTTTTTGAATAAAAGTTGTAGTGCAGACTCCCCTCCAATATTTGCTTGTGTTCTAGAAAAGCTGTTTTATAACATAGTTTATAAGGTCAGATCTTTCCAGGAAACAAACTTCTTCATTTTAGTCTGCTTCAAAGAATTGCAATTTTCTATTTTTTAGAATGTGAACAATTAGTTTATTCAGAAGGTTTTATTGTGCCTTTCTATATATAGTAAATTTTCACAAAATATTCTTAATTTTATTATCATAACATTCGTGTACTAAGACTTTCAGGATTTTTCTTATATTTTGGTCTCGAGCTAAAGTGTACCATCCTGCATAGTCTTTTAATTTTCTCTCCTTCAGATTTGTAACAGATATTTGAGTGTCCACTATATTCCATACACTGTGGTAAGTTCTAGGAGTACAGCATTGAACAAGACAGAGATGGCCAAAGAGCTTAGTGTCTAGTGAGAAATTAAAAAAAGAAAATATACTAATACAATATATAGCTAGAGACAAGTATACATTTACCCATTCCAAGTATGTACATTGTTATATGGTTAAAACTATTTGACTAGAGAAGACCCGGTTTCTTCATTGTATAGAATGAGGTAAACATTTATTTTAATTTGAGTAGTACATATTTCTATTAAAAAGAAAAATGCAATGTGTTGGTAAAAGGCTGATTATAAAATCTTTGGAGAGAAAATTTCCTCTTCTCTTTGAGAGAAGTGATTACCCTTAAAGATTGGATTTTTTTTTTAAAGGGAGTTCTAGCACTTAGAAAGGAAGATTCCAAACTAGTCATAACTAGAATTTGCAATGTATTGAGGGTAGTGGTGTATATGGAAACTATAAAAGCTGACCTCTATAGAGTTCAATATTTTAGGGTCAAGCTGAGGGAAGAGAGGCTTGTTTCTGAATTTAACACTGGGAATCATCTTTCCCCAAATGACTGCCATGAAAGCCGATTAGCTTCACCTGTTCCAGGGGAAGAGTTCACCTAGGCAACTGGTCTGTTCTTCCCATCAGCACAGCCTTACTGACACGGGAAGTGCTTCACTACTTTATGGACCAATTCTTTCATGCTTAGGGCTAAGTATTTAAGAAATAATAATTGCCTAATAGATTTCCCCTGTCTCCTATCTACAGAGTCAAGGAGGAGAACAGCTTTAATCAGAAAAGCCCAGACCAGGCTGGCTAGAAGCCTGCCCACCGAGAAACACGGAGGAGAATTTCTGCTCAACTCCTAAAATATCAGATGCTGCAGGGGATTCTACATTGTTGTGAATGTCTATGACCTCATCTGGCTTCAGTTTTCTGTCTCCAGTTTTCCATGTCCAAATTACACCCAAACTTCTGACAACCCCACCCAGTCAGTCCAATAAATAAAACTCTTTGGAGCTGGATTCTTGCTTGGATACATATATATGTACAACTAGGAAGCCTAGGCCTCTGTAGATAGGGCTGCAGAGTGGGCTTTTGGAAAGAAGGCAATTGACTTGTCATCTTGAAACCTCCTGCAGGCAAGTGGAAAATAAAACGACACAGGATTTAGGCAGTGTGCATACATGGGTTAATTTAGTTTTGCAAAAAATGTTTATAGACTTGGATTTTAGGTAGCTTTGTTCTTGTCTAATGATGCTCAGTCAAATTCTTGCCATATGATTATTATAGAATATTCAGAATTTTTTTAATGTGTCCTGTGTAGTACCATAATTTATTGAGTGTTAAATTTTGGTTTATTCTTGCTTTGGGAATAACACAAACAAAAGTTGCAAGGTGGTTGCTTTTTCTCAGTTGTTCTCAGTAGCTTCAGTTGTTAGAGAGGTTAGTGTAAGTTAAGGTGGGGAAGCAGCCATGAGAGTGGAGAGTTGAAAGGTATAGAGAGCTGAGCTAATGGAAGGGGCCTGTCCTCAGATTCCTAATAAGGTCCCAGGAACGTGGTAAAAACATAAGGATATTGTAACCTTGGGACCAGGGTCTCTTCCCAGGAACTGTTTCCCATGCCTAAGAATTCATGGAATCAGCAGACCAGCTGGATTTGAGAAGTCACAAAGACCAGAGTACACACATTTTTTTTTCCTTTTCCTTTTTTTTTTTTTTTTGTGCTTTAATGAATTGATTGCTGGAAAGACTTTCCTAAATAATCTGTTTAGGTTACAGTCTGTGCTATCACATGACAGTGAGACCTGTGGCAGGAAGCCAAAATAATAATGGAGAATAAATTTTCCATCATGTTGCTAGATTAGTCTTGGAATCATTTTTAATTAGCATTAAAGGAAAATATAAAGCAATATTTCTTCCTCATCTGATTTTTAGAGTGTAAGCTATTTGTGTATATTGCTTGCTTCTTTCTACCTCAAAACTTGAGTCATTGTTTCTCTGGTTCTTATTGTTTTACTGAAGTACTATATGGTCTTTGTTTAAAAGTCACCTTCTCAAAGAAGATCTTCATGATCCTCCCTTCCAGACTCAGTTCCCCTCATTGTAATAACTACTGGCCTTTTGTATTTCTTCTTTATGTCATTAATTACAATTTTATATTAATAATTATTAATGTTACTAATAATTTAATGTTTGTCTCACATCCCCCACAACAAGAATACAAGTTCTAGAATATGAGCATTCAGTCTCTATTGGTTATTGCTCTCTCTCCAAACACCTAGCATAAATTATATCATTATATACAGCACACACTTAATATACATTGTAGTGAATGAATGAAAGAATAAATATAGTAGTGAATGGCTGAATGTCAGCTTAACTTGGAGATAAATAAATTAGCATGAAGTCATGTGTAAATGATACCATGTGGACATAGGGAAAAGAAATATCAAAGACATACTGCAGTATACTCAGAAAATACAATGATAGCACTGAACACCTACCAATTTTCCACCAAAGATTCTTGAAAGAGATGCATTTTTCCATAGATACTATAGTCCTTAAGCCTAACAGTCCCCGAATCTCCAAACCGTAACTGTCATACACACACATAAACAGCATACAAACTCACATGTGCTATACACCAATGCTACCACCATCTCAATGACAGTCCTCTAAAGAATAGAAAGAAGACATTTAAAGTAGCCTTGGTCACTAAGTAATGATAATATTACTTGTGTGACTCTTATTTTAATTTCCATCTTTTCTACCTAATTGTAAGCTAATGATGGTATTTCACAAGAACTAGGTAAAATAATGTGTATTCTATGCTTAGTTTATTCACTGTTAAGTCTCCACTGGCTAGTATGTAAATGGCATCAATAAATAAATAAATAGAAATTAAATACATTTGTGAATAAATGAAGTGATTTCCCAACAGCAGGTTGGGAAATTTAACATCAGTTGGGACAACAAATAAAAGGAAATACACAGGGAAAAACTTAAGAGAAAAATGCCCCTAAGAAAAGCACCAGTTGGAATTCTGGGAAGATGGCTGACTGGTAGCAGCCCTCGTCAAAGGCTCCTAAGCAAAGGAAGAAAAACTGGACGGAATCAGACTCTATGAGGCCAAAAACAGGGAGCTGAGCCAAGAAAGAAGTTCGGCAAGCTATAACTCCAAGGAAGAGCATTCAAGAAAATAAATTATAGGTACAAAGCCTATTGACTAGAGGACGTGAGACACCTCCCTCAAGCAGGAGGCCTGCTGCAGGCTATCTGTGAATGAGCAGGGAACAAAAGAGCTCTCATTTTACCTCACTGGAAAGAGCCGCTAAACTCTAGGTCTCTTTCTCCAGGGAGGTCCCACTTATGAACCTAGACACCACCCCACCATGCATATAATTGAACAGATATTTTTCCCCACAAGTCCAAACTCCCAGTCTACCCTTTCCCCCTCATATGGTGGTCTGAAGTTCTACCCCCTGCAGACCATAGAGTGTTTGGTCTTGTCCTGAGAGATCTGAGCATAGTGTGGAGCGCCAACCATCAGGATGGAATCTGTGACTAATAGGGAAGAAAGAGGGTGTGGGAATAAAGGGACACTCAGTGGGAGGAGGAGCAGTCCCCTGGTTATGAGTACGCCCGGCCAGTGGGAGTGTTAACCCCTGGTTTGGGCTGTGTCTGGCTGGATGGGGTGCAGAACCCCTGGCTCTGATGGCACCCATGGAAGGAGAGTGGTTGCCCTGTGTGGACTGAGTTTGGTAGACAGGGCTTGTCCCTGCTGGGCCTGGGAGCAGAAGCTTGACAGGCAGGGACTGCAACCTGAGAGCAAGGGCATGGTCTCCTGATTCCAACAGAACCCTTGAGCAGTGGCTTACTGAGTGTGGACCAAGCCCTGAGAGCTAGGGCATGCTCCACTGCCGCCAGCGGGGCTGGTGAGCAGAGGCTTACCAGGTGAGGCCTGAGACCTGTGGGCGGAATGTTGTGCCCTCACTCTAACAGAGCCTAGGAACAGAAGCTTGCCAGGCAGTGGACTGAGACTGGCAGGTGGGACCCCTGACTCCAACTGGTCTGGCAAGCAGAGGCTAGCTATGTGTGGACTGAGACCAGAGGGCAGGCCCGGTGTCCTGACTCCAACAGAGCCTGCAAACGGAGGCTTGCCTGGCAGTGGACTGAGACTGGGAAAGAGTGGGCATGGTCTCCTGACTCCAACTGGTCTGGCAAGCACTACTCCAGACCCTACTCCAGAGGCTAGCTGTGTGCGGACTGAGACCAATGGGCAGGGGCATTGCCCCTGGCTCCAGCTGGGCCTGTGAGCAGAGAAACAGACAATAATGTGGACTGAGTCTGCAGGGTAGGAATGTGGATCCCTGGCTCCAATTGTGCTTGTATCCCTTTCTTTGAATTGTCCTTGAATCCCTCACTGTTGGGCAGGGTTTGCACTGCCAGAGACAATTTGGTTGGAACCCATGTTTGGGGCTATCCACTCTGGGACATTCTGAGGTTGACCTTTGAAGTTCTGTAGTGGAAAAGAACTGAAGGCTGGGGGCTGAGCACCACAGCTGTTTGTATCTCTTCACAGTTCAGATTTAAATCTAAGAGTTTGGTCTCTTAGGATAGGGTAGAGGTTGGCTGACAACAAAACAGAGCTAGCCTGCACTATCTCACCAAGTAGGTCCTCAGAATCTCCAGCCAAAACTCTGAAAGGAGCCTTTATAAAGTTATAAGAGATAAGCCACAATTACAAAGCATAGAGCTTTGGCAAGGGGCTATCTCTAATACCTGGGAACCCCAATTAAATCTCTCCCTACCAGTTCTAATAACCAAACAGTGGAAAATCAACATGGTGTGGACCCAACAGAAGAACTTTGGCAACATGAATAACCAGAGTACATCAACCCTCCTAGAAATGACAAAGGAGATACAACTGAAGATGCCATGAATAGAAAAATGGCAGCAATGTCAGAAACTAAATTCAGAATATCGATTACAAATGAGATAAATAGAATGAAAGAAAAGATGGAAATTGAATTCCAAAGAATAGTTCTAAAGTTATCTCAAGAAATTAATGAATTCAAAGCCCAAGTCACCAAAGATATGGACATAATGAGAAAAGACATAGCAGAGCTCAAGGAAACAAAAAAGTTAGTTGAGGAGTTCCAAAATACAGTAGAATCCCTCAGTAAGAGAGTTGACCAGGCAGAAGAAAGGATCTTTGAAGCTGAGGAGAAAGTTTTTGAACATTCCCAAACACTCAAAAGGATAGACAAACGGAGAGCAAAAACTGATCATTCCCTGAGAGAGTTGTGGGATCACTCCAAAAGATCAAATATGCATCTCATACGAATTCCCAAAGAAGAAGAGGATGGTCCTAAAGGTATAGATGCTCTACTTCAAGAGATTTTGGAGGAGAATTTCCCAATCATTGCAAGCAATACAGAACTTCAGATAGCAGACAGTTTCAGAACCCTGGCAATACTCAATCCAAATAAATCATCTCCTACACATTGTGATTAACTTTTCCAAAGTTAAGATGAAGGAGAAAATTCTGCAAGCAGCCAGACCTAAGAAAAGCATCACCCACAAAGGGATAAATATCAGAATAACTGCAGATCTCTCAGCCGAAGTGTTTCAAGCCAGAAGAAGATGGTCATCAACCTTCAAGCTTTTAAAACATAACAACTTCCAACCCAGGATCCTCTTTCCAGCTAAACTGAGTTTCATTTGTGATGGAGAAATCAAATACTTACATGACATAGACATGTTGAAGAAATTTGCCATAAATAAACCAGCTGTCCTGGGTATTTTCAGACCCATTCTCTGCAATGACTAACTCAATACTCAACCTCCAAAGAAATTTACCCAGAAATTTTTGGACAAAACTCAACTTCCACAGTGGTGAAAGGATTAAAATTGTCCACTGGACATCGAAAAATCATAACACCCAAAACACAACCAGGCTTATCAATTCTTTCAATTAATGTGAATGGTTTAAATTGTCCTCTAAAGAGGCACAGGCTGGCTGACTGGATAAACTCAGATCGGATATCTGCTGTATACAAGAATTTCACCTTCTGTTAAAGGATAAAAATAGAATCAGGGTGAAGGGATATAATTGTATAATATAGGTAAATGGAAACCAGAAAAAAGCAGGGGTTGCAATTTTAGTAGCAGATACAATTGGCTTTAAACCAACAAAGATAACGAAACATAAGGAAGGTCACTACATATTTCTCAAGAGAAACACCCAACATTTATGCACCCTACCAGAATTCTCCTCAATTCATAAAGCAGACCCTAATGGATATGGACAACTTGATATCTTCCTGCACTATAATAGTCAGAGATTTTAACACCCCTTTGACAATTTTGGATAGATCCTCCAAGAAGAAACTAAACAAAGAAATATTAGACTTAAACCTGAACCTAGAACAAATGGACTTTACAGATCTCTACAGAAAATTTCACCCTAATAAAACTGAATATACATTCTTCTCATCAGCCCATGGGACATCCTCCAAAATAGATCATATCCTAGGACACAAGTCTAACCTCAGCAAATTTTAAAGTATAGAAATTATTCCTTGTATCTTCTCAGACCACCATGGAATAAAAATTGAACAAAATAGCAACGGGAATCTCCATACTCAAACAGAGTCATAGAAGCTAAATAATCTTAGGCTGACTGATAGCTGTGTGAAAGATGAGATTAAAAAGGAAATCGCCAAATTTTTGGAACTAAATGACAATGAAGGCACAAATTCTCAAAACCTGTGGGATACTGCAAAGACAGTACTAAGAGGGAAATTTATACCATTGAAAGCCTTCATCAAAAAAACAGGAATAAAGGAAGCCAACAACTTAATGGATCATCTCAAGCAACTGAAAAAGGAAGAACATTCCAACCCCAAACCCAGCAGAAGAAAAGAAATAACCAAAATTAGGGCAGAATTACATGAAATTGAAAACAAAAGGATCATTCAGAAGATCAATGAAACAAAAAGTTGGTTTTTTGAAAAAATTAACAAAGTTGATAAACCTTAGGCCAACCTCACCAGAAAGAGAAAAGTAAAGTCTCTAATATCATCTATCAGAAATGATAAAGGAGAAATAACAACAGACACTTCAGAAATACAAAAAATCCTCAATGATTACTACAAAAATCTCTATTCCCAGATATATGAAAATCTGAAGGAAATGGATCAATATCTGGAAGCACGCCACCTTCCTAGACTCAACCAGAAAGAATTAGAAAACTTGAATAGACCTATATCAACGAATGAAATGGCATCATCAATACGAAATCTCCCTAAAAAGAAAAGTCCAGGACCAGATGGCTTCACATCCGAATTCTATCAAACCTTTCAAGAGGAACTAATACCTATATAATAGAACATTTTCCAAAGCATAGACAAAGAAGGAATACTTCCCAACAAATTCTATGAAGCAAATATCACCCTTACACCCAAACCAGGAAAGGATCCAACAAAGAAAGAAAATTATAGACCATATCATTAATGAATATCAATAAAAAATATTCAATAAGATCTTAGCAAACAGGATTCAACAACGCATAAAAAAAATTATACACCATGATCAAGTTGGTTTTATTCCAGGGTTACAGGGTTGGTTCAACATACGCAAATCTATAAATACAATATATCACATCAATAAAATGAAAAAAGACCATAATATTCTCTCAATTGACGCAGAAAAGGCCTTCAATAATATTCAGCATCCTTTCATGATCAGAATTCTTAAGAAAATAGGCATAGAAAGGACATTTCATAAACTGATAGAGGTCATCTACAGCAAACTCACGGCCAATATCATATTAAATGGTATAGAATTGAAAACATTTCCACTCAGATCAGGAAGGAGGCAAGGATGCCCACTATCTCCACTGCTATTTAGCTAGTCTTAGCTATCGCAATCAGGCAAGAGAATGCGATCAAGTGTATCCAAATAGAGTCAGAGGAGATCAAACTCTCACTCTTTGCTGATAACATGATCTATACCTGGAAAATCCCAGAGACTCAACTTCAAAACTCTTAGAAGTGATCAAGGATACACCAGCATCTCAGGATACAAAAGCAATACTTACAAGTCAGTAGCTTTTATATACACCAACAATAGTCAAGCTGGAAAAAAACAATCAAGGACTCTATTCCTTTTACAATAATGCCAAAGAAGATGAAATATCTGGGAATTTACCTAACAACGAATGTGAAAGATCTCTACAAATAGAACTATGAAACTCTGAGAAAAGAAATAGCTGAAGATGTTAACAAATGGGAAAACATACCATGCTCATGGCTGGGTAGAATCAACATTGTTAAAATGTCCGTACTACCTAAAGCAATCTACAGATTTAATGCAATCCCTATTAAAGCACCATTGTCATACTTTAAAGATCTTGAAAAAATAGTACTTCATTTTATATGGAATCAGAAAACACCTCAAGTAGCAAATACATTACTCAGAAATAAGAACAAATCAGGAGGTATCACATTACCAGACTTCAGGCTATACTATAAATCTATAGTGATCAAAAACCTCATGGTACTAGCACAATAACAGAGCAGTAGATTTATGGAACAGAATAGAGAACCAAGAGATGAACCCAGCTGCTTATTGTCACTTGATCTTTGACAAGCCTATCAAAAATATTCAGTGGGAGAAAAACTCCCTATTTCACAATGGTGCTGGGTGAACTGGCTGGTGACCCATAGAGGACTGAAACTGGACCCCCAAATTTAACCATTAACAAAAATTGATTCTCACGGGATAAAAGATTCAAACTTAAGATATGAAACTCTAAAAATACTAGAAGAGAGTGAAGGAAAATACTTGAAGAAATTGCCCTGGGAGAATATTTCAAGAGGAGGACCCCCTGGACACTTGAAGCAACAGCAAAAATCCATTACTGGGATCTGATCAAAATAAAAAGCTTTTGCACAGCCAAGAGCACAGTAAGTAAAGCAAACAGACACCCTTCAGAATGGGAGAAGATTTTTTGCAGGTTATGTTTCCAACAAATGTCTGATAACTAGAATCTACAGAGAACTCAAACTAATCAATAAGGAAAGAATAACTAACCCCATTTCTATGTGGGCAAGAAACTTGAACAGAAACTTCTTGAACAAAGATAGACACATGGCCTACAAACACATGAAAGAATGCTCGTCATCCTTAATCATCAGAGAATGCAAATCAAAACCATTTTGAGATACCATCTAACTCCAGTAAGACTAGCCCACATCACAAATTCCCAAAAGTACAGATGTTGGCGTGGATGTGGAAAGATGGGAACGCTTCTACACTGCTGGTGGGAATGCAAGATAATACAATCTTTTTAGAAAGAAGCTCCTTGGAAAACACTCAAGGAACTAAAAGTAGACCTACCATTCAATCCTGCAATTCCTCTACTAGGTATATATTCAGATGATCAAAAATTATTTCACAAGAAAGACATTTACACCAGAATATTTATTGCAGCCCAAGTCATATTAGCCAAAACACGGAAACAGCCCAAGTGCCCATAGACTCATGAATGGATTAACAAATTGTGATATATGTACACCATGGAATACCATGCAGCCATAAAAAAGATGGAGACTTCACATCTTTTATGTTTACCTGGATGGAGTTGGAACATATTCTTCTTAGAAAAGTATCTCAAGAATGGGGAAAAAAGTATACAATGTACTCAATACTACTATGAAATCAGTAATAACCACCTACACACTCATATGAATGGCAAACATAACTATAGTCTAGAAAGTAGAAGGGAAGAGGAGAGAGAGGGGAGAAGAAAGGGGATATGGGAGGAGGGTGGGTATTGGGGGGGGCTCACCTAATGTGCATGATGCAATGATACCTTTCAAAACTATTAAGAAATGAGTATAATTGTGATGGATGTGTTACCTAGTTCAATGTAAACATTTCACATTGTATATCAAAGCAGTATCCTGAACCCCATAAATGCATCAATGTGCAAAGTTATGATTTAATAAAAAATAATTAGTTAACGAATTGAAAAAATAGACCTAAAAAAAAAGACAAAAGAAAAGAAAAGCACCAATTGATAGCAAGCAAATAGATTATTTCATATGAGAGAGAAATATAATTTTTCTTGGCTGATGTATTACTAATTTGAAACAAAACATACTTTTAAATCACTTTCGTGTACTCAAAGTTAGCACTGGAAGACAGTTAATATTTTTAATATTAATTTGTCATTTTTTTTTTTTTTTGATTCAAGATTGAATCAATGTATAAAGGGATGGTACAACTTACTCCTTTTGGAGTCAGGCTTGACCAAACTGTGAAATACCATTTTACCAGCCAACCTGAAAATCCTGATATTGTATTTCCCTTTCGTCTTTTCTCCCCAGTGCGGTTTTTATACTCCACTCTCCCTCATGCCCTTAAAGTGTCTTTCTTATGCACACCCAGCGCCAAGACATTGGTGTTGCCATGGCAACGCCTTAACTCCAGATTTAGTGCTCAATCTTCCCTTCAGAAAGTACTTTCTCTTCACCCTAGATCACTGACATTCAAACAGCCCTACTCCAATTTCAAAGAGAAACAGCAGAAGGGTAATCAGTAAATCGGACTAACCCCCCGTGAATCAGAAAAACAAGACAAAATAATTGAAATCTCTAACAACTTAGAGAGATTTTTTTTTTTTTTCACTAAGCATTGCTTAGAAATAGTTCTAAAGTTGTTCTCTGACAACTTGTGATGAATTATTTTTTCCTAGCACTAAAATATGTATGTGTGTTTGTGTTTGTGTGGGTGTATGTGTGTTTGTGTGGGTGTGAATTAAAAAACTCGAGGACATAAAGACACTGAGGCTAAGTTTCAAACAGGAGGCAGGAAACTCAAGGTTTCACAAGGAGAGGATAAATCTCTCAGGGAGTTAGCGACACAGAGCCTTCCCAGACTAAGCCCATCTCAGCTGCCACTTGTCCCTCTAACAATTCCCTTCAGCACTTGGGTATTTCTGAACAGCTGAGATTGGCTTTTTACTTTTATAACTAAAATAACAAACGGCAGAAATATCTCTTCATTGTTTAATGTTGTCCTCTGGGAAAGCAGAGGCTGGGTCTTCTATGTTTCATAAAATTCTTCATTGTTAATGGTGAATGTTAGATTAGAATCAAGCTTCTGCATAGAAATTCATCTAATGTTTATAATAAAAGTAGGCCCTTGACACCTATTTCTCCCCATTCACAATAAGTTAAAAAAAAAAAAAAAGGCAACAGGTTTAGTATCATGGGCTCCTATAATAGGGAGACTTTTTACTGACTTTGAATCCTGAGGAACATCTTTGAGGAACAAAGGGCGCACCCAGGGAGGGACATACTTTTATACATTATGTCTCTTTGGATTTTCCTATATTTGTGGCAATGTCTGCCATGCTGAAGGAGTAGCAGGCAAAGGCAAGTGACTCTGGCAAGTCCAAATCAACCTTCTTCCAGGTTCTCTCACCTAGCCAGCCCTTATCATGTGGCTTAATTCGGAATAAATCAATACGTGAGGTTAATATCTTATTAATTAAAGAAATAATTTCTCCTCATGTAGAATAGACTATGTGTCATCAGAGAAAGGATTAATTGGCATGGAAGCAGGATATATATCCCCTTTCTTGGAGGAAAAACAGGGCAGTACATATGACAACCCTGTGGCCAGAAAGGGCCTCCGATTTTGAAGACTCTCAATGAATCTTTTTATAGTCCTAGAACATGGAATGGAAGGAAACAGGAGGGATGTGTGAGACCACAGAGCAAGCAGAGGTTTCTGTTCTCAGAAACCTGCCTCTTCCTTTGCTTAGAAAGCCTCTCTCAGTTAGAGACCTCTACATGTGCTTTAAGTTGTTGACAGCAATGTGATATTTTAACAGTGGTCTTAATTTGAGACAAATGTGTTGTTAACTTTCAATCAATGATTTAGGCTATGAAAAAAATGATTTTGAGACTTAAAAAAAATAATACGAAGAAGTGAACTGATGACTCCATACAGAACTTCAGGGTCAAAGCATTCTATAATAGACAGACTCTTATTTGACAATGTGAATGTTAAATGTTACTTTCTTTGCATTATTATTATTATTGCTTAATATTTTGATGTAGCAATTGTCTGATTCCTTTGCTGAATGTATTTATGTTCATTCGTTCTTTATGAGGTTTTTGTTTCTAGTCCTTATTTTAAACATTGTTATTGTTATTAAAATTTAAGCCTTTGAATTTTGTGAAGGCAAAAAAGTGGAAACCTAATAAACACATGTATATGTAAAAATAAAAAAAAGTTAAAAAAATGACTACAGCTCTCCCACTCACATGGAACATGGATAATTCTCATTCAACATACAAGATAAAACCTGAATTTCCCATATTAGAACATTTGACTTTGTCTAAGTTAAAAAGAGGAGTTCCTTGATTATTTTAACAACCCCTCTTGCCTCTGAATAAAGAACCTAAGAGCAGATCCTACTATGAGGAAGAGGAAGTGGGAGAAAAATACCATAGTACTCTGATGTATTTTAGTGGAGGAGCAAAACTATTATGCAAACGAGTTAATATAAAACCTGCGTGCAATCTCAGGTGCAGCCGTTTCTTGATTGACATTGTCCCTGATTTTTTCACAACGTGGCCATGACTCCTAATGAAACACTGCATACTATCAGACACATTTCCTTTGGATTTTGGTTTCTATTAATCCTGAGGATGATCATCACACCAAGTACTGGTGTCAGATGAAAAGCTAACATCATCACTATTTGATAAAATCCTTATGGTCAAACTTTTACCATTAACAATCTATGACTGATTAGATAAAATGTGCAGAATAAAACAAGCCAAACTAATCTTAAAATATGCATATTACTATAATTATACGTTATTGAATGATTTAATTTATACATGTTATTGTTTTATCCTCAGATGTAGGTAATTAGTTCAGTTGCTTTGGACACTCGGTTAGCCCAAAGTAATAGTCTTATGTGTACTAATGAAACTTTTAATCCTGGACATAACTACACAATGCCTAGCAAGGCTATGAGGAAAGCAAATATGAGCGCCTGGAAGGAAGAACTACAAGTCCTAAAGTGGTAACCCACAGTGGCCGAGCAGGACAGTAGCTGTCTCTATACTTGTAGAGCAGTACGATGGCGTCTCAGTCAATCCTGAATTTCATATATAAAGATAAATATATTTAATTAGTTATTCACATTAAGAGATATCTAAATTGGGTGGCACCTGTGTCTCAAAGGAGTAGGGTGCCGGCCCCATATGCTGGAGGTGGTGGGTTCAAACCCAGCCCCAGCCAAAAACTACAAGAATAAAAAAGAGATATAACTAATTGCCATGTATGGAGGAAAAATAAAGAAAATGAACATATGCCCTGGGACACATTATTTAAAAAAAAATGAAATGTCTTTATAACACAGAAGGACAGTAGAAGTTTACCTGTGGAGTCAAATAGCTGAGTTAGATAAATTCTCCAAAGTAAGAAACCATAATAATTAAATTTTCAATACACCAGAGGCCTCAACAAATCAATGTTTTTCTTTATAGGTCCAATTCACAGGGTATGTAAAGACGCCAGTGCATTTCTTCAGGCATTGTTATTATCCCTGTACACTAATGCAAAGATCAATTCCTGAAAAATAAGCATGACTGATCTTGCAATCACACAGTTCAGCCTTATATTTTTAATTTTTTCATTCTGTGAGGTTTTTTTTTCCATTCCTAAGTTTACAGGACGGAATGTGACCAGCTCTCTGTATATTTCTCACAATTCATTTTTAGAGTTTTATGAATGTGATTGCAAGACATTCTTTATATCTAAAGGAGAATAAAGAAGAATCTAAACAAACAGCCTCTACTCCTTTTTTCTTATGAGGTATTTTAAATATTAGATTACTATATGGGTACAAATGATTAGGTTACAATTGTTTGCTCTTTGTTATTTAAGATCAATATGAGGGTACATATGATTAGGTTATATCACTTGCCTTTGTAAGGTGAAGTTCAAGTGTGCTTCTGTCCTTCACCGAGGCTGTGTGCCATCTACCCACACAGTGTTCCTATTGGGGGGGAACCCTCCAACCTCCCTCCCCATTCCCCTCTTTGAATTTAATTGAGTTCTTCTCTCATGTTTATAGAAAGGAGTATGGAGACTCCTCAAAGAACTAAAAGTAGATTTTCCATATGATCTTGCCATCTCATTACCAGGTATCTGTCCCCGAACCTCTACTCTTAAAGAGCTCAGGATACAGGTCGTTTTAAGATTGTGGTAAAGGCAAGAGGGAATCTATCTTCATTTTTTCTCTAGATACTATGTACCAGAGCTATGTTTCTAGACCTATCTATGATCAAAAATTAAATTTGTGTCTCCAATTCTTTGAGATTATGTATTTTCATAAAATGTAATAACATTATTATGGCAATTCCATCGTGCAATGAAAGGTATTTAATGCTTAGTCTCAATATTCACACTTTCCTTTTGATATATGGTTGGCAAGAGTTTGTGCCCTGGCATCGAGGTACAGAACTTATTTTGAGTAGCAGTACTTAAGAGGGCTCTACATATCACAAACAAAACTAATAAAAACAATAACTTTATTAAAGAGAACTTGACACAACCATAATCAGGTCTGGCACTCAATGCAGACTCCATACAATTCATGGCTTTAAACACCCACCCACACAAATGAAAACCCTCACGACTAAGGAAAACCAGTGCTTCTCCTCACCTATGGTCTCAAGTTTCTTGAAGGGGGAAGATGAGTAACCAAAATGCCATAAAGTATTGTACATTGTCCTGCTGTCAATATTGAAGATGGCCACTTCTTTAGAGCATGGGGATGTGAGCCAAGCAAGAATTTTCATAAAGGAAAAAATTAACGAGTCAAACATTTCGTCTCTGTTAGCACGCCTGTAATAGATTCATGCATTAAAAAGTATTCTTTTCCAGTAATGTCAACCATTAATTTTCTTCCTTTCTTTTCTTCTGATACTTGGTCTCTAGAGATATGTGTCATTGTTGCACAGGGCACATGAAAAACGTATAACAAAGTTTAAGAATTAAAATCCCTTTTACACAAATAAATTTATATATCCACATATACACATATCAGTCACATACATAGATGGATACAGTATTGAGCCAATTCTATGCTATGGGAAATAGATGGATATGTAAAGCTTAAATTATAAGCAATAACAGATTATATTTAAAAATAAAATATTAGTCTTATAAATACTTTAATAAAAGATATTTTAAATAAACTATTCATTTTTGAACCCTTTTATATTTCCAGGAAATATTAAGTGGATAATACAGAGAATTTCCATATTTCCCACCTTCAGTTTGCTCAATTATTATTGTTTTACATTAGTGTGGTGTATTTTTATAGTTAGTAACTAACTGGCAATGATATATTATTATTAACTACTAAAATCATTTATAATTTATTAATAAATATTTTCCTAGTTATTTATCTCTGCCAGGCTGCCATCCAAGTCCCCCACACTACCTTTGGTTGTTATATCTCCTTGGGCACCTCTGGGATGTGACAATTTCTAAACTTTGTTTTTTACCACTCTGTTTTGGGGATTACTTGTCAGGTACTTTGGAGAATGTCCTTCATTTTGAATTTCTTTGACTTTTATTTGTGAGTATACTGGTGTTATCAATTTGAGGGAAGAAGACCTCAGAGATAAAAAGTAACTCTCTTCACATCATCTCATGAGTACTTGACTTAGCACTATTAAACTCGATTATTTTGCTAGAGGTAGTGTTCCTCAGGTTTATCCATTGGAAAGTTCTCTTTTTCCCTTTTACATACTATGTCTTTGAAAGAAAGTAATTATGTGCATCCCACACTAAAAGAGTCACGAATTACAGTCCACTGATGTGAAGGTGGAATGTGTGTTTTATTTAGAATTCTTGTGTATGAAAGATTTGTCTATTCTCCTGCTTACTTTTTATTCAATTGTTATCTATGTCAGTATGAACTCACATACTGCTTTTTTTACTTTAGAGTTTGACCTAATATTAATTTTATTGTGATTTTAAAATTTTAGTCAAATGATTTCATTTTTGAATACTGAGAGTTGAATTTTGTGTTCCTTTAACGTACCTCATCATATATACGTGTGTGTGTACATAGCGTGTATTCTTATGTATGTATTTATTTTAAGAAAACTCCAGATTAATGTGAGGATACATACTTTGGTTTGTGTTTGTATTTTGTTTGTTCTGTTTAACCACTTGCTTACTTTATGACACTAAGAAATGCTCCAAGCTCAAGTGTTTTTTACAAAGAACCCTGGTTTTTAAAATTTAAGAATAGTATAGAAATCAAGAATTGGAAGGGCTGTGTGCACTTATTATTATGGGTTGTCATTGATTCTAGGCCCTCATAACTGACAAAGCAAATATATATATGTGTGTGTGTGTACTAACTGTCATATATAGCTACAAATATTTTTATATATAAGCGCCTTTAATTATATTAGGCCAAACATGGAGTTCACAGTGTCTCTTATTTATTATGACATAGCTCACTGCAGACTCTTCTCCTTGCTAATCTATAGTCTTCATCTCCAACAGTGAGAAACCCAACTCTTGGATTTACCAAAATTTGCTTTTTCAACTCCACCATGCACATATAGCACTATCAGAATTGTGCTACATAGGTCAGCATGTTTAGCTCATCCTCTTCAGCGAACTCTTTTCATATTCATATGTGCGTGTGTTTTTCAATTTTTTATTAAAAAGAATAAAAGCTGCAATATTTTCATATATGGGCATGTGTCTTGTATGTATCCTTTTAATATCACCAAACCTTACAGAATCTCCTGTGTTTAATCTATTAAAACCTCTACCTCCTTCCCATGACAAAACTCTGAAAACCACTGATTATTTTATCACCACCTGAGTTTCGCTTTCTCTCTTCTATTTAGCCTTTACACATTGATTTCTTTTACTTTGAAGTATTTACTTAAGATTCATTCATGTTTTTTTATAACATGACATTTCATTTCATCTCTTCACTGGACAATATTTTGTTGTGTGGATGCACCAAGTGTTTTACCCATTTACCTACTGAAGATCATCTGAGTTGTTGACTTTCTTGGTGACTTACTATAAATATTGGCGTGTAGTAGACATTGGTGGTGGTACAGCATTATAATACAAGGGAAGGCAGAAAGGAAAAGCGACGAGTGATACACAAGAGAAACAGATGAAAGTCTCAGGAGCCTCTTGCATTATCCAGAAGCTTCCAGGCACTGAGAACCGGGCATTCATGTTCAAGCTGAAGTTCTGTTATATTGGAGGGGATATTTTCATACCTCGGACTTCTGGTATGACCTTAGAAGAATTCCAATTTAGAAACACAGAGTACATCCCAAGGTGAATGAATTTGTTCGAGAACTAGATTCAAAGCCAAAGGAAATCTACCTAAGAAAAGTACATACAAAATTCTTCATGTGATCACGGTGATACAACAGGAATTTAACCCCTTATTAGAAAAAGACTCAATAATTTTTAGAGGAAAGTCGAAAAACAACAACAGCAACAATCAAAACATCAGAATCTCTGACAGGTAACATTGCAGTGCCCCAGTCAAAAATTACTGTTTATAAGCTGGAAAATAAACCCAAGAGGAATTACAAAAGAAGAAAAGACAAAAAAATGACACAGATATGATTATTGGAGAACAACTGTATTATTTAAAATATATTAAAGTTTCTACAGTTAAAGATAATGAAAAAATATATGAAGTATATACGAAGAGGTATAAAACCTCCAACAGAATAAGCCTGACATTGATAAATAAAAAATGCAATACTTGAAATAAAAATAAGATATTTAATGAGCTTGACAGAGGGCCAGAAACTATAGAAAAGACTATAGAAATTGTACAAACTGAAGCCACAAAAATTGAAATAAAATGTTCTTATCCTTTCTCTACTTTATAAACGACTTTGCCAAAATTATTTTGTCAGTTGTACTTAGAGAAGATTGTCTGAAGTTAGGCATAATTGAACTATATAAATTCAATATAGACTGAAAGCTAATATTACATTTTTTCTTGCTATAAGTTGTAAATGTCAAATATAAAATATAGAATTACAAAAAAGTATCATAAAACCTCCTACAAGATAGTGGTGTTTTATTAAGTCAGTACTAAAATTCCATTATTTTGAAAGCTACTTTTGTCTATATGGTTTAGGTTTATTGTCCGGCTTACTGGTTGTTAAATTTCAGAACCATGGAAGGGAAACTTTAAAAATAAATTTTAGAAAGTAGATTCTAACATTGACAGCATGATTTGTACAACTAAAGTGTAGTGAGGAGAGTAGGAAAAATTTCTTCCAGCTGGGTATTGATTTGTCATGGAATTTTGTAGTAGATTTCTAGCCAGGCTTCTTCACAAGATAAACAAATCCAAGATTGGAATAATATATAATAACTACCCCGAACTTGAAATATACTAGAGAATTTTAACAAATTAGTGGGTGTATTCAAACCCAAAATGTGTTCTATAGGCCTCTAAGTTATAGAAGCTAATTGTGAAATAGTAATCAAAAAATGCACTATGAAGGTTTAAGAATCAGATGATAAGACAGAGCAACTTCCATAGGCTTCATGGTTTGAAGATAGTCCTCCAAGTATGTCCATATTTTAATTCTTAAAATCTGTAAATATGTTAGGTTACAAGATAAAGGGAAATTAACATATTATGTAGAATTAAGGCTGCTAATCTGATTTTATCCTAGATTATTTTAGAGAACCCAATATAAACACCAAGTGTCCTTAAATGAGATAAGGAAAGATCAAAGAATCATAAAAAGATTTGAGGAGGCAATGCTGCCAGTTTTGCCCAGGACAGAAGGGAAAAAAATATAGATAACCTCTAGAAACTAGACACGGAAAAGGACAGGATTCTCTTCAAAAATCTTCAAAATAATTCAGGCCTCTCACACTTTGATTTGTGCCTAGCAAGACACATTTTGGACTTCTGACCTCCACAACTATTAGATAACACATCACCAAGAGGTTTCCATACAGTTACAGTTTTCTATAAGCTGAATAAAGCTATATTAATCATTAGTCAAGCAAAAATTCTGAATCAATGAGTACTTTAATATGTGTATTTTGTATCTATATGAGGAAGAATATATTATAATTAACTGAGCTAGAGATTTCCATCCACAATAATATTTTCAGATGTTGCTACTACCTTTAAATTGTGCTCATTAACTAACGTATCTAATGATTTGTCAAAATTCTGTGAAAACGCTACTAAAATTAAAGCTTTTCCTTTAAAATTTTCCCACTACAACTGTATTCAAAAACATTCTTTCCCCATATTTCTACAGCTCAATGAATTTTTTCTTTAATCATGGAAACATATCATCTTTTGTGCATATTTAAGACATTCCATGAAATATTTACAATATTTAATTTAAAAAATTACATTATTTTAATTGGACTAGGATTTTGTTATTATTAAAATAGAAGACAAAGACTTTAAAAATTTAGAAGGTTGTTCATGATTACAAAGTAATACAGGGACAGATGTGCCCTAAACCTGACGCTTATTCTCTTTGCCTTTTTACCCAGCTTAAACCAGTGTATTGGCACCGTGCTTGCATTTTCAAAATCAAATGAGTTGTTAAGATTAACTTATTAAAGGTTTTGCGGAGCAATCAGGGAAGAGAGGACAAAGTAATCAGTATTTTCTAGCAAAACACCGCATTTTAATTTCTCTCTGTGCTTCTAGCTGCCTCTTCTTTCCTTCTTTCTTTTATTCCACAGTTTTCCCTTCAATTTTCAAATTTTATTCTTTATGCACATCACTTTACCCAGTAAACAAAAGATACACAAGTTTCAATTCTGCTGAGAAATAATAGTAATTCATAAATAAAACATATTTTCCCTCAGTAAATTTTTTTCACTTTTTTTTTTTTTTTTATGGCTGTTGTTGCAGCAGGATACTTTGAAATCAACTGGCTTTGAAAGTTATTCTACTGTGAAAATAAATATCCTTTCCTATCTATAGAGGATTAGTTAATTGCAAATCTAGATGAGTGGATTAACATACTTCCTTCATGTATATGAATGAACGCTATGCTATGCAATGCTATGCACTGAGGCTAAAAATAGATGGCATTCCTACCTCTGCTTAGGCCTTTACAGTCTTTTGAAAGCCATTTGATTACTTAGGCCTCAGATTTATCAGTTTTAAAATGAAAAGGCTGACCTACTTGTTCTCTAGGGTAATTTTTAGCCATGAAACTGCACCTAGTAACCTCCCCATTATCCAGCATCCATGGGGATTGGTAGATTCTGGTTAGATGTAGTTCCTGGTTGCTTAAGAGAAACTGTTAAAAATAGGCCTAACTAATTCTATACCCCATACTGTACACCCCACATCATACCCTAAATTCTGTATTAACTTGATATTAATGTTGAAATGCACTAACCGAAATAAAGACAAATAAAGACAAACTTAATTTACTCTAGCACAGTTTTACTATATTTTAAAACAACTTAGAAATGCAGCATACAATTTTAGTTAAATGGCAGTCAATAGACTTTTCAACTTCACCACCGTGTTTTTTAACTTCAAGTAATATTTTTGACGTTAACACTTAAAATTGTTACAGAGAACACATGGGAGCTGTGGGGGATGCACAAAGCGTGGGGTTACTGACTGCAGAGTGAACCAAGATTAAACTCTGATTTCTTTTTCTCAGGTCCCCTCTTGGTTGCTTGAGAGTGCTGGTTGCTTCGGTTCCAGATAATAGAGAGTTTACCATCATAGTTGGAGTATTCAGCTCAATGTTTACCTTTGAGGCATTTTACCCTCCTGCTAGGGAGGCAAATGCTAAAAAAAACTCTCATAAAATAAGATAGGATTAAGGATGGTGACTAAAAGAACAAAATTTGAAATATTTACTATAGCAAATACTCAGAAAATTAAACTCATCTTGAATGTAAAAACTGAAGGGTTAAATACCTGTAGACAAACTAGAAGAAAGAAGTCTGGCCTACGTTTGCTGTAGGGAAAGGATTGTGTTAGAGCTGGCTTGGCTGGAGCATGGTCCATGCTGTAGAGTATTGACTGGCATGGCAGAACCTTGGTTTGTCAAGAATGGAAGATCCAGCAGAGAAATCTAGATTTCTTCCACAGGTAGTAGGAAGCTACTGAGACTTGTTTTAAAAAGGAAAAAATATTAAAAACACAATAAAGAAATAAGAAATCTGCCAATAACATACATAACATAAATGTGTAGGACAAAAGAAAGGTAAGAGAGAAATGGAAGTGAAAAAAATCAATTGAACTAAGTTTTCCTTGCAGATGTGTTAAGAATGGCAGGGCGAGCAGCCCGTAGTACGTTGCGCCTGTAGAGGTATCAGCATATAGACAAAACTCAAAACATGAAATAAATGGCTGCAAAGATAATGAAAACAAAGATATAAGTGTAAGGTATTCTTTGTGGTGAATGCTAAAGATAGTTTTGGTAAGAGAAAAAAAAAATCTCAAAGTCTATAAATGATTTATAGAGGTTTATGCTAAGCCAGAGAAGTGCAACTATGGTTGGGGAACATTGTCTGACGAGACCCTGGGAAAATGCACCCAAGGTGGCTGGGTTACAGTTTAGTTTTATACATTCATAAAGACAGGAATTACAAGTAAAATCATAAATCAATACAGGGAAGGTAGACACAGGCTTAGAATCTATCTCTAAGGGAAGTCCTGAATCACAGGTTTTAGGTGGGTTTAAAGATTTGCTGATTTACAGTTGGTTAAAAAAGTAAAGCTTGGTCTAAAAGCTTGGAATGTTTTATGTTAGGATAAGGACATTTTTAAATCAGAGACAAGCATAATTAACCCACTTGAGTGACCTGTTAAGCAATTGATGGCCTTCATGGGATTTAATCTTTGCCCTCCCTAGAATTAGGTCCAGTTAATAATTTAGTATCTTATTGTCAGAAAGAGTGAGAGAGAATATTTTTAACAACTATATTAAACTTATATTAAATTTCTGATTCAAGAATTGTGTTAAATACTTAAGCAATTTTTCTATTCATGTTTTTACACTGGGAGAGATTATTTAACTTATAAACTTTATTAGTACTCCCTAAAATGTTTGAAATAGTATTTACACATGTACACACACACATCAACACATTAATGTCAACATCCTAGTCATGAAAGAAAGGACCACAGTTTTGCATAAACTGTGAACGATTACTTGCTGATATATATCCAGGTCCACTGCCAGAGCCAAAAGAATTTTTATCAGAACAAATACAAGCAGAAGAAAACAAAAATGAAAAAAGCTTAAGAAGAAATCAAGCTTTTAGGTTTAATTCTCAACAAGAAAGTCATTGCTAACATTTTTTTCCCTTGGCCTTGAAGCCCTGATTATTGAAATTTACATTCCATTAACTATAGAATAAAAGAACTGGCACTATTGTGCTCAAATATGAAGTTACCAATTTGTTTTACAACTATTGTTTCTACCCAGATGCCCATCTCTTCCCCAATGAAAATCCGATATTTAGAAGGGCATTGTGTGAAATTTTAGGTATCCAATCTCATTCTCTTTAGCAAAGCCACCTGCATTCCACGTGGCTTTCATTTGCTATATGCAGGCAGCATCTTTAACTGTCACGGTATTCTTGGAAGAATTCTTTAATCATGATAAAGCCTGGCAGACCCAGGGGAAAGGACTTAGAACTTACCCCTGTATTGTTACCTGCAGACAAGTTTGATTAGGAAAGGTCAAAGTAAGAGAAGACACAGTGAAACCCCTGAAAGAATATTGCAGTAAGAGATACAGGAAAACACTAGGAGGGTCAATTATTCTTTGCAAAAGGTTCTAGTGGCAGGATAAATAATGCCTCTGTAAGCTGACTGAAGTCGTAACTGGCAATGCTGGTCCAGTGTCCTCTCTCCTCACACGATAAGAACTTGAAAATGCTTCCCATGGGCTAGAGATAGAGGCCAGCACAGCAGATCTGGAGGTGAATGGGGAGGAGATTCTGATGGCAGAGAGAACAGAGGTACAGGCTCACACAGGCTTCCAGAGACCAAAAGCCAACGGGTATGGATTAGGGTTGTCTTGACAATACCCTCTGGGTATCACCCATCAGGGTTAATGAAGAAGTTAATGAAGCAGGAGATTACAGAGAAGAACCTCAGGAGAACTTCAGGAGTAAATGGTCTAGGAACACAGCCCACTTTTTGTATTTACAGAATGTCCTAATAAGAGAAATGAAGTTCCATGGTGGGCAGATGGGTAACTATTGATTAAGTGACCTTAAGTCTGTATGAGGGATGAGTTAAGGTTTCCTAAATGTTGCTGCTCTTGCTTAAATGTTTAAACCTATTTTACACACTTTATTCTCCTTTTTTGTATTTCAAAACTCAGCTACCATCTTTAATTTTATGTCTAAAATGCATTCATACCCTCTGAAAATCAGTTTTTAATTTTTGTTAACTAGAGTAAAAGCAATTTACCATTTGTCCTGAAATTATAGTGGTCTAACTATAAGATAATGAAATTAGGGTTATTAAGTCATATAAGAATATTTATCTTAGCCCATTAGGGTCCTTTCATACAATTAGCAGCCTTTTGTGACTTGAGTGTGATACTCACAGTAAGCTCCTTTAAATATCAACCACAGCTCCTGTTAGTCTTCTACGTGTACATTTCCACTGCACAAAGATACTTTTCCATCAAAAATTTGGTTTAGCTGTCTGGACTAAAAGTTACAAATGCACATTGGGAAACCTTTCATTTTTAATCAAAGCTCTCACTGAAGTCCACAAAACACTAATAGTCACAATAAAGCTTGCATACTTCACAAAGTGTTAAATGTAACCTTTAAGTTACATTTGAGGCATCCTCATTTGCTTTTGTTTTTCATAATTGCTTGTTCCTGCAAAACCAAACACCTTCAGTCATTGTTGCCGCTATGAGTTGGATGTAGTTCTCATTATGAGAAGCTGGCTTTTCCGGCTATGTGAACTGAGATTGAGAGGGTCTATTATTTCTCATTCAATTTTTGAAAGGCGTTTTCCCTAAAAGCAAGGGATAACGAACAAGATTTTCTCCCCTATGTTCAACTGAGATAGTAGGTAAGTGTATCTATAAATAAAAGTAAAAAAAATAAAAATAAATAAAAATAAAGCTGAAACTCACAGCTTGAGGTGAAAACAGACTTTTTCTCTAAACATACTTGTGCATGCTCGTGCGCACGCGCACGCACACACACACACACACACACACACACACACACCAGAAATGAGAATGGGACTCTGGAGCCGTATAATTAGTTCTAGTTACAATCATTTTAGTTTCAATGGAGACCTCTCCAGATACCTTTAGCAAAAAAGGAAGGAGATGTATTTTTTTAACAAAGATAAAACAGGCAATTTTATGGTTATCCAAAAACAGGAGACATCATCTTGCAGGGAGTGAAACTAAGTGGTAAGTTCTCTTGAGATCTCCGCAGGGCTGTGCCGTCTCCCTGATCTCTGCTGTGTGGTCCTTGGGCCTGTCTCTTTGCTTACGGCTAATTCCTATTCCCACTCTTTAATAACTTCAGCTTGAGGGGGCTGTGGCTTCACGTGCACCACCTTCCTTCCTCATTCTGCTTCATGCATTTCCCGTATTTTTACCCCAGATTTGACCTCATAAATTAACAGTTTCAAAGAATCCCAGATAACTGACATTTGTTTCTGGTTTCTTAAGTCAAGTTTTCAAGCAAGCAGTCTAATTGAGTCATCATTTTTTAATTTTTTTTAAGAGCAGGCCACAGAAGGTTTTTCTTGGGTTAAAGGTACACATCTGGCTCAACTACTTAAAAGGTCAGTGACATTATGACACTGGGGTCCTGTGACCTGAAGACCCTCCAGCAGGTGTTATTAACACCTTCAAAGGTATTATTTGACTGAAAAAGAGGGTGAGCAGAAATGGCATTCAATATAACGTTGGAATAACTGTTCGAAGCTTCTCAGTTAGACCCTTTCTGCAGCCATTGGTAAAAGCAAGGCGACAGTGGGGGAAGTGCTTGATTTGGATACACACACACCTAACATCTCTGGGGCTGAATTCCTTATTTATAAATTAACATAACAACGTTGTCCCAGTGATATAAAATACATGAAAATTTCAACATGGCCTTGGATCTACTCTAAGTGTGCACTAATGCAGAGTAATTCCCCTGCTTTTCTTTTCTATTTACTGAAGTCTAGGTCTCTAAATCAAGGTTAACAACTTTGGCAACTCTCACTATCTTACTTCTTAAATAACTGCACTAAATCTTAATGTTAAAAATTCTGCTTGTGAGTGCTTTGAGATTTGGCTTACATTTAAATACAGCTATACTGTGTCTATACTTTCCTTGTGTCCTCTATAGCCTTAACTATCCTAATATCTTCCATTTTCATACAGATTTATAAAGTATTTTCGTGACCTCATTACATGCACCATTTCTAAAAATTCTGAATGGAAAACAGCCTCTGAGAAACTTGGCAACCCGCTGGACTCCAGTGGCCCATGCAGGGGAGAGAGGGGTCCCCCCATGACCCTTTCATGGGCATCCAGACTCCCAAAATTTGATTCATATCTCTTTTCTTTTATCTTCTTCTTTCTCTACCTCACAGTTTTCTCCTGTGGGGTCCCCAGCAGGTTCCAGCCCCCCTCTCTATGACCCACACCTGATCTGTGTCTCTCCTCCCCTCTGCCTTATATGAAATCCATCCTTCCCACCAGAGGGTCCAGCAAGCCAGGTCTCTAATTGGTGCTTGCTGCTCCTCAATCCCAGCCCCTACAGCCTTTTCTCTTTTGCCTCAAGGTGACTTTTCTCCCATTTTCACAAACAGCTGTCAGCTGCAGATTTCCCATCACCACTACCCTCACTTCTCTTCTGCCTGCCTGTTGGTAGCTTTTTTTCCTACGATCCTGAACAATACCCTTTTACAAAGAAGCTCTATGTAACTTTTTATAAATGTAGGGAGAAAAAACTTCCATTCTCTCCCAAGGATACATTTTCTTACTGCGTGCCTACAAATCTCTCAGCTACTGAACTGTTTTAGAGGCGTCTTGTGCTGCCAAGATGGCATTGTTTTGTGCTATAGAAACAACTTCCTTTTTGTCTGTTTCTGAGTGGCTGTCACAGACACTGGTATTTGGCTGTGAGAACAAATTGTGTTCATTTATTTTCTCTCTGGTGTGTTACAACCATCTCTCATATGAATAAAACCTTCTACACTAGGGAACAGCCACCGTGTAGACACAATCTGAAATGCCAGACTTCACACTTCTCTCTTGTTTGAAAAGTTTCAGTTTCATTTATATTGGAAAAATGATGTAATAAGGCGAAATGAGTTAAATTAAAAATTTGCAAGCCACTTTTCATTGAAATTAAAACTATTATTAAAGCTCTTGGTGGGGAGAAAGCGCTAATATTTCTGAGATAAATCTAACCATGTGTTGAACAGAAACATGCCAATGACAAAGTTAATACTCTTCTTAAACAATAAAAATGTTAAATACCAGCATGAACACAGGTATTCGTGTAATTGTGTGTTAGAGTGCAAAGAATATGTCTAGTATACATATTATCTTACTTCATTTTGGGGAAAGAAGAATACAGAAGCAGTGCTATTGTAATTCCCAATTTTCAGATGTTGAAACAGAAGCTCCAAGAGTTGAAATCAGTTGTTCAACTTCATACAACAGAATAAGCAACAATGGGATTCTAATTTATTTAAAGCACTCTAACATTTAATGCCCTGACTATAAGTGTCATCATTTAATAGCACCCTGCTAGGCACTAGAAATAAAGAGATAAATAAGATGGAATCTCTCACCTCATGTAATTTTAGCTGCTATTTTTCATAGCCTTCTGTCACGTTCTTGCATAGGTTCAAAGGTAACGATCAAATCATATGACTTTAGGAGACACCAATGGAGTCTAATAACGGACACTATCATATTCTAGCTTTTCTGAACCATTGTATGTGGTGCTCAAGGGCATCTTGTGTGCAGAGGCCAGCCCGAGGCATGTAGGGACTGCATCACACGCAGACAATGTCTGTGATGGTCAGGGTGATAGTGATTAGCAATGGGTCAGGTCACCAGTGGCTCTTAATTGTCTTTCCTCCAAGTCTCAAGTGTTTTCTCTCAGAGCTGTTTTATAGCTAATGAATTGAATTATTTGTACAGTTTATCCACTTAATCTTTTTGATGTGTATGTGAGTGTATACTGTTTGAAACTGCTTCCTAAACCAGAATGAAAGCTATGGAGCTTTAATGAGCCTCACGGCCCAATGTTGCGCATTACTGTCATAAATGTTAGTTGTTTTTATGGGGCACCCTCTTTAAACATAAAACCAACTGACACCTGTCTGTAAATCATCATCTGATTTTTTTTCCTAGTTCAGAGGTTTTTCTGTGATACACAAATATCTAGGATTTTAGAATGAGTAAGTATGCTAGATGCTTAATGAATTCAGGCAAAACCAACATTAAGCAATTGAATTATCTCATTAGAATGAAAATATCACAGTGTTTTATATTAGTTGCTTTTGTTTTTGTCAGTAATATAAACCTTTGAAAAGCAATACATGGCTAAATAAATGAAGACTGTGAATATCTTTGTGTGTGTGTGTGTTATAAATTGTCTTTCTGAGTTTTTATTGAGCTCCTGAGTTCTATGTGCATGACTATGGTTGCAAATTCAAGTGTAGGTTTCTTTAACCAGTTGGTGAAATTCTTCCTTTTTTTCCATCCTGCCTTGTCCATAGGAAAGCACAAAATAACTGCATTTTGCTTATATTATTTGGAAGTGGCCAAATATGAGGAGATAAGAAAAGTTGCCAAGGGTTCTTTTTAGAACCTATTTCTGAGTGTTTGGAATATGTGTAGACTTCTGAAGACATAGACTATTAAACAGGTTACATATAAGAAAAAACAACTTTTAATGTAGGTGTTAGTAGTTTGGGTATGTTTTATGTCTATAGTAGGAAGATTAATCATCTTATAGAAATATGATTTTTTTCAGCACTGAAATACAGATTCAAAGTCCCTCTAGCGACCATTTCACAAAACAATGAACTTTTAATATGTAAACTTGAAAGCTGCACACTTGTTGTTTTAGACACAAAATTTAGTCTGAATACAGGGTCCGTTTATTTTTCAATATAAAGAGATAAACTGGGGATGCTACAGTAAGTATTTTCAGTAATTGCTATTTTAAAAAATCCATTACCACTGTCTCTATAATGTATCCCTTATTTATTATAGTCTTTCTTCCATCTATCCTGTATTTAACTTTCATTTACACTATAATGAACCAAAAAACAAAACAGAAAAAAACAAAAATTAAAGTAAATAAATAAAGCATATTATTCAAATTCCTACAGATTTTTCTCAGTAATCACATTCTGGATTATCAAATACAGATGTTGTTAGACTTTAACAAAAGACTGATTTGACTGGGGATATGTGAAGATTTTGGTTAGGATCTCATTGTTTCAAGTAATTAGCTGTACAACTTGGGCAGAACATATTTATGTATCTCATTTTCATCATGGTTTTGTCTGTAAAAATTCTTTTCAGTTCTAAAGGTCTATTATACTGTAACTCAGGAAATAATCAATCTTCCCATGTCTCCATTTCTACAGGAATAAAACATAGGTAGAATTCTGTGTTGGAAATAGACAGCACTCTTAAGAAAGATGATGGTACAACCTGAAGGATCTTCTTAAAAATATGTGAGCAAAGAAAAGCAAGAAATGGTGATGATGTATTTGGGAGCTAAGACAAATTCAAAGCCATCACTTAGGCTTGACTAAAGATAAAGACTAAGTTAAAGAGAAGGGCTGCCTACCACAACCTGGAAGAATCAAACTTACAGAAGAGGGCTCCCAAACAGGAATGAAGGTGGCAGACACTGCTGAGGACAAGGGGGGGTCAAATTGGAGCAATACATCCTGACGTGTTTTTCCTTCTGCTCTTAAATCTCCTCCTAGGGTGTCCCATTGGCAAAACCCAAGAAGAAATTAGAAGGAAAGGGATTCCAATTGATGCAGTCCATACAGGTCAGTTTTTGAGGCACAGAGCAGGGTGGAGACAGATGGAGAATGGACTTGGAGTAACATATGAAGAACATCTCTCTCCAAGTTATCCTAATAAAAGAAGGCAGGGAAAGTTGGATATGGTGTTGATTAAATTATATTTTCTGGCAACTCCTCTTCTTCTGGATGTCAGTAGCCAAGCCCACAATGACTACAACTGACAGTTTTAGCAAGAGCATCCGTCATAAGTGACTAGCAGGAGACTGTTTTTATAGAATGGAGAGGGTAAGCTGGAGGGAGATTAGACATAATTTAGCTAAGTAAATTTTCCCATAATAATTTATTTTATATGTAACCCATCGCTTCTCATTTTGTAAGAACAAGTATTTTACAGACTACTATTATAACTAAAATATTTGATTATCCCTGTGCTCTCCTTTCATAATGAAGTGGCTGTAAAATGATCAGAGAAGGATAATTTTGAAATGAAGAAAAAATTCCATGGGGCAAACTTTCCCATCTGTAATTATTTTGCAAGTGTCTACTTTGCATGGAAAACAGCACAGTTTTAAGGCATGCAAAGCTGAAGCTGTCTTAATGACCAGCTATATTTCCATAAAAACAGATGCCATGAAAGGATAGTCAGGAAGTAAAACCAAATTGAGTTTACAATGAAGCTGGACTGAAGCTGGACTGTCTGCTTTTGAAACAAATGAGCAGACTGTGTAAAATAAATGAATAAATATGCACATAGTTAACCATAGCTTACACCATACCACTAATTTGCCAGGAACTTCTTTATTTCTTTCTGTTTAAATTTGCTGGCTTAACTAGAAAATGTGTTATTTTAAATTTAGATGTCTCAGAGATCTTTGATGATGGGGTTATCAATATACTCAAAATTGAGTATACATTGTAATGTTTTTTGAGTTGCAAGGAGATTTCTTAGCTGTTAATTTTAGGAACTGCAATATGTGGTTCCATATCAAGTGGGTGAACAAAATAAAGATTGGAAGAAATTGATTATCTCTTGCGTTTATTTTCCAGGCAACAACGTTCATTGCTTTGCTGCTGCACGTATCTAGCTAAAATTCATCTGATCTCTAAAAAAACCTATCCTTTATGCTACAAAATAAGTAAAACTTAGTGAATACCAAGCAGGGGTAGAGGGGAAGAAGGGAAGGGCAAAAACCTACCTAATGGGTACAATGAACACTATTTGGGTAATGGGCGTGCTTATAGCAGTGACTCAAACATTATAAAGGCAATGCATGCAACCGAAAACATTTGTACCCATTTTAATACTTTTACAGGTATTTAAATAATAAATAAATAAATAAAAATAAAATAGTTGCTTTGTCAAGCAATTGTATTTCTAAATCAGTGAAGAGCTTTTACATGAAAACAAGGATATGTGTCTCTCTGTTTAGCCATTTGTTTTGTAGCATTTTGCAATCTCTAAATTTATGATATCACACGATCGACATACTCCTCAATAATTATACATTTCTCCTGTTTACAGAAGACATTGTGGTAGTTCTCCATACATTCTTAAAAATGTTTATCTATACGGGATTTGATTAAACTAAAAGGCTTCTGCACAGCTCTTCTCAACCATGGCATAAGTATGTGTGTGTGTCTACCACATTTAACTACATATATACATGCATGTACATACCACGATGAATTATTGTTGGGGTTAGTCTTCTACCTAAACACTATAAAGAGTTCAGAGCATTTTGAAGGTGTTTGAAACTCTTAGTCTTTTATCATTAAACACAGAACCCAAAACTTAATTTCAGCTATGTTAAAAGAAGAAATATAATTCAAGTCCATAAGAAGCTTTAGGTAAAGGCCAGCATGCATATATATGTAGTTCAATGCGGTATACACACACGTTTGCCATTGAATACTCCTCAGCTATAAAAAGGAATGAAATTATATCTTTTGCAGTGACTTGGATGGACCTGAGACCAACATCCTAAGTGAAGTATCTCAGGAAGTGAAAACAAATACTCACTAACGATGGGCATACACAAGTACAAAGAAATATAAGGATGCTGGAAACCAAGAAGGGGTGAGGTGAGAGGGGTATAAGATGTAAAACTTACCTATCTGGTACAATGAACATGATTTATGGCAACGGGCACACTAACAACCTCAAACTAAGCATTATACCAGGTTTCATGTAACAAAAAACATTTATACTCCCCTAATATGTAAAAATAAAATAAAATAAAAAAAAACAAAACACAAAACTAAAAAAATCCTTTTTTTTGAGACAGTATCACTTAGTCACCCTCAGTAGAGTGCACTGGCATCTTAGCTCACAGCAACCTCAAACTCTTGGGTTCAAGTGATTCTCTTGCCTCAGCCTCCCAGGTGGCTGGGACTACAGTTACCCCCATAGTGCCTGGCTATTTTTTTCTTTGTTTTTTAGAGATGAGGTCTCACTCTTGCTCAGGTTGGTTTTGAACTGTGAGCTCAGGCAATCCACCCACCTCAGCCTCTCAACTGCTGGGATTACAGGAAAATTGAAAAACCTTTTAATTAAAAATTATAAAATAAACATGCTTATTTTGTATACCATTCTATTTCCATACTTGTTTTATTTATATTTAAACTGATGTGTAAAATTGTATGTATTCATCATGTACATCATAATGTTTTAAAGTATATATGCACTGTGGAATGGTTAGATCTAGGTGATTAACAAATGTTTTATCTCATGGTATAAATATACACAATGGAATACTACTGAGCCATCAAAACAAGGATGTGTTGTCATTTTCAACAACGTGCGTGAACCTGCAAGACATTATATTCAATGCAATAAATTCTGATGAATTTGAATGATGAATACCACTTGATATCACTCATATATGAAATCTGTAAAAAGAGATTTCATTTATTTTGTTGTCTTCCATCTGGCCTTTCCAACTGAAAAAGTTTGAATGAGTCAGTGTCATCTTTTCCTTTAATGCAATAGCAATATTGACCTTACCTAACGCTCCTTACGGACTTGAATTATATTTCGTCCTTTAACATAGCTGAAACTAAGTTCTGGGTTCTGTGTTTAATGATAAAAGCCTAAGAGTTTCAAACACCTTGAAAATGCTCTGAACTCTTTATAGTGTTTAGGTAGAAGACTAACCCCAACAATAATTCATCGTGATAATCTTCACTGTCATGGCACAGAATAATTATCAGATGTTATAGAAGTATTGATTTTCCTCCTTTCCTAATTATGCTGCCCTGTCTGGGTTGTTAGATGCATATAATCTGGGAATAGCCTCACTCTACCCTGTTCTGAGGAAGGGTGATCCTCTGGCGTGTTGGGAGTTGCTTCTTCGCCCTGACCGTGTATGTGGAAGTAGAGCACGGTCTCCAGTGAGTGTCCGCTTCAGCGCTAAACTCTAGTTACTGAGGTGAAGTTACAGAAAAAAAGTGCATTTTACTGAGCATTAATCATGGCAAATCAACCGACTCTTAAAGATATTATGAGATGGATTTCAGCTTTCCCATTTTATGCATTTAGAATATCATATAGGACAGATATGATTCATAAGAACTCCTGGAGTTCAATGAGTGTAATATTTGGACTTTGGTGGGTTTAGTTGAAATGTGAACTCACAGGAACTGTAAGGAGGGTAAGCAGCGGTGATGCCTGAACATATGTGAAGTGGGGTCCAGGAAGACCACTTTTAGAATAGTAACTAATGTGGACAATAAAGAGCTCTGAAGAGGGATTGTAAATGTCAGTTCGGGGACAAGATCCGGGACAGCTGCAATTATTCAAATTATTTATCTTTATTTTAATAAAGATTCCCTGTGCTTAGTCTAAGAGATTTATATTTAGTCTGAATGGGATGGGGAGATGGAATCTTCATTTTAATAAAGATGTGATTACTGATTACTCTAAAGAGCTGAGAGGCATGTTTGCCGAACATGACATCCCTATAAAAGCATAAAAATTTGACTGGGAGGGGTAAACCTTAACCATTTATATTGCCAAAGGGAAAAAGTTTATTTGGTTACAGGAAAAATACAATTTTGTACAAAGGTAGGAGCAGAACATACAGTGTAGTTGATTTCCTTTCCACCTATGTGCTTAAGAAAATAGTTCTATAAAGACCGTGAAAGTCAATAAATTAACACTAAATTGTGATAGAATCATTACATGGCCACATAAACACTTCCATCTCTTTACTTTTAGCTTTAATGACAATTAGATAAAACACCGTTTCTCTACTTTCTGGCTTAAATTATGAAATGTTAACAGACTGATGATACAAAGAAACTGGGAAGATTTTATTTACTTATCTTTTAATGGCTGACATGAATCTGACAAAATCATGACCTTTTTCTAGTCTCATTGATTCTTGCTTTACAGATTTCTCTGCGTTGCTCTAATTCCTAAACTCTATTGCTTTCTACCAGCAATGACATTTAGTTTCAGAAGTGGGAAGTTTTTACTTTGATATAAATGTTCCATTATTTTCTGGACTATGCCGAAGCATTAATAGTAAGATTGTTTTCTTAGGGCGGTGCCTGTGGCAGCCCCGGCCAAAAACCACAAAAAAAAAAAAAAAAAAAAAAGATTGTTTTCTTAAATCTTCACATTCCTGGTGAATGTTTTTGAAATTACTGAAATCTCTTTGCTCCGTCTTCTATCCCACCACTTAAACTTCCTTCTTTTGTGCTTTACTTTCTTCCTTTTTGACTTTTTTCTCCTGCTTTGCTTCTCATGTTTCCTTTCTTCTTCTATGTTTTCTTTTCTTGCTACTTACCAGATGCTACAAATTAGCTCTAAATTTAACATGCAAAGATGAATAAAGATATTCCTTCATGCTGTTGTTCTGAAATGAGAAAGACAAGTGCACAAATGAGGGAGGAAGGGTCCATTTGATGAGAAGTTAGGGTCTTAAACCTTTTAAACACATGATGTCCAGCAGGGGCACATTCTTTCCATCTCTAAGTCTTAAATATTACCCATACACATTACATTTTCTAGATTCTTAGAATATGTATGGCCAGGGAGGTAGGAGCCAGCAGAAAACTTTATAAAGTATTACAGAAATGTGTAGTAAAGTGTCATTATAGGTCTTAAGGATATGGTTGGTTATGGAAAGACAAGAAAAACCCAATTGGCCAGCAGGTGTACATATGTGTGATTTTACGCACCATTGAGTTGATAGTATTTTTCTTCTATGCAGCTCAACAGAATTGGTCTCATTGATCCTGGCCCCTCTTTAGCAGAGGACCTTTATCTGCAGAGATTTTATGTGTTGTGTTTTGTTTTGTTTTGTTTTGTTTTTCTCAAAGTACATTGGAATGAGGTCAAAAGCCAGAACCAGAATATTTTCTCCAAGTTGATAACTGCTTCATGTCTGATGAAGTCTTCGTTCCTGATGCTGAAATTTAACATGAATATAGTACACATTTCTGTGACTGTGGCTAAGATAAAGCATAATGTAAGAACCAATGTGATGCAAGTGGAGCAGGCCTAGGGGCACTATTTTTGTCTGATACAAGAAGCAGAGTCAATCGTAAGCTTTCATAATAAGCTCTTGATCCTGAATTAATATTCAAGGAATAGACCTTGGTCTTGTGTTAGCTGACTAGCTGAGAGAAACCCTCAGGCTACAGACACCAGTTTCAGTTTCAAGTTAAAAGTCCAACGAAAATATGCAGCAGAGGGAACTATAGGACAAAAGCAAAAATCGGTATCTAGCAATGGGACAGTGAATACCAAGCAAAGAGAGCTGGGAGAGCACTTCCGCAGAAAATGCGGTGAGTGAAGTGAGGGCATCTGCAAAACCTGCTCTGAAGAATTTGGAGTGTGTCTGATAATGACGGCCTCAACAAAAAAGAAAAAAAAAATTTGATTTTTAAAATGGAAAACTCAGTTCTAAGTGTGAAAAGAGAAACCTACAAGAGGCCACCTGTCCCATACTAATGATAAACAAAAAACTGATAAACTATAACATCTATTTTAAAAAAAAGTTCGAAGAACTAAGATCACATGTATTCCTAAAAAGATGAAATTTTAGAATGTGACCATAATGTCATAAAAAGTCAAGACTTAAAAGAAAGAACAGAATTCAAAATAGAGTTTCCCCTTTAAGTCAGACAGGGGAACAAGGATGGGGAGCAGAAACCAGGCAACATCTAAAATCTTTTGTCTCCTGTGTGTCTATGCAGCACAGTGGATATCAGAGGCACTGCTCTGACAGTACCAGTCTGCAGTCACTCAACAACCTCTTGCTCAGGGCCATTAAATAAATCAGACAGAAGTATTATGAAAGGGGGATAGAGAGGGAATGCTGAGGAAGATGCCCCATGAGACTTGTGGGTCCTGATCCACGCACAAGTTCTCTCTTACCCCCAAGGCAAGGACAGGGTAAAAGAGAGGAGAAAAACCTATAAGTTGCATTCTTTCCATCCCCAAGTCTTCCTGGAAAGAGAGGGTAGAAGAGCAGAGGGAAAACCCTTCCTCCTAGCCACTCTGGAATTTCAACTACTAAAGACTGAAGGCAGGCCAGGAACGCTAAGATAAACCATTTCAAAGTCATTCTGCAATGCCACGGAGATTTGCGGCTACAGAGGTTTCTCTAAAGGTAAAATATTGATTCAGCCTACAAATTACAAAGGCTGTGGTGAAGTTAGTCAAATTGTAGCTGCATGGAGACTCTTAGGGAGATTGATTCAGTACCAAATAGTCTACAAAAAAAAAAAAAAAGTGAGAGAGAGAGAGAGCCACTTTCCAGAGGTAAATGTTACTACCTTCAGTGTCTACTGTTCCTGCATCTAAAAATTGTGACCCATTGTAAAGAGAGATAGCACTCAGTGAAAACATACTCACAATGCCTCAGCTGATGAAATTATCAAAGGTGTTCACTTGAGCTCTCCCAGACATCAGCAAGTCTCCCTATCACTGCCAAATGCTGCCATTTCCATTCAGCAAAGCTATTACAAGATAGTTTGCAACATATAACGTATTTTTTTCTCTCTTTACAGGGACTAGACATGAGAAGGTGCAAGCATCTCTTTTACACAACGTTTGTATTTGTTTCAGTGGGAAATGGTGCAAGCATGTAGATTTGTTCTGAACTTCCACCCAAAGACTTTCTTCTTCTTCATCTTGAGATAAAGCTGTTTCTGTATCTATTTAATCCAGAATAGGGTTGTTATTCTTCATCAGCTAAAACAAAGGTGTCTAGCTATAGGCGAAGAGTTCCTTGGTTGTATGTATTAGTCCTTTCTCTCTCTTCCTTTCTTTTAACCGTGGGTTACCCTACCAAATTACAGTCAATTCTCATCAATCACAATGGGTTTTGTTGTTGTTGTTTTTGTATAAAGTCACTATGAACCCTGTATTAGCAAATATTGAGTCACAGTTTTTTGGGCAAAATACAGGGTTTAGTTTCTGTAAGCTTCTGGTTACAGCAACTAAACACCTTCAACACATGAGTAATATATAACTTTGTTTAACGTATATTTCAATTTTCAATTTAAGGACACCTTATTTCATATGCAGTTGATTGATTAACACTAAACTCATGGCCAATACTACTGTAAGTCTTGCCTAAATCAAGCTTACTTTCTAACACATACATACATTTTCTCTGTAAAGTATTCTACAATCTTCTTGATCTTAGGAACCCAAGACAACACTTCACCAATAAGTCTGGGGAAATGTTAAACAGCAAAATTACCAAAAATAATTTTTAAAAAATCACAAAAAAATGGGCAAATGGCAGCATTAACTGAAAAATGGGCACTTGTAAACAGTGAGAATTGAAACAAAATGGCAGAACATACCCTGTTCCCAGCTGGGAACACATACATTGTGTGACTCAGCCGTTCTTGCCTTCTTCTCTTGTTCATGTCCGTGAACAACTAGTAGAGTGTGGGGAGTATTGATTTTGGAGGTTACAAATACACATTAACAGGTAAGAAAAGTAATTAATATGAAGTCTATAAATAATGAAGGTTGACTATTTCTCTTGAAACCATAGGGAGAACACATAGAAATTTCTACACTTGATCTTAGCCAAAAGGCTGAGAAGCGATGAACACATGGAAATTTCTTTCTAAATTCTTTGTAATTTGGAGTCTCTGCTAAGTTTCCTGACAAATATGACTTGTTCATTAAGATTTACAATCTTTCTTTCTTGACCCTTCCACTATGGGAAAAGGTCTTTTCTATTATTCAATTTTCATTTTGTCAAGAATGTATACTGTGGCGATTATTATTCATAATGCAAAAATACAGTAAGGCATTACCTCTACTTCAAACACGTAAATGTAATTGCGCATATAGTATGCCATTCAATACATGAGTGGCAAATTGAAATTTGGTCTAGAGGCAAAATTAAGAGCACAGTCAAATCCTAGGTTAGTCATAAAATACCCAGAGATAAAGTGATATTAAGGTCAAATTTTGATGAATAAACAGAATTTTGTTCAGTGGAAGAGGGTTATTTAGAGCCTTAAATAATAATAGGAATATAATGATTCTCCAGCTTTTTGATATTGCCATTTTGATACAGCGAAGGTTTTTATTTCACTGTTATAATTCAAGACATTTGGAATTGAGTTTTTAGATGAAAACGCTAACCTCAGAATTTCACAATGAAACATTTTATTTCAAATAAAAAATGCAGAGTTTTATCTCAAAACATCAAATAATTTTAGGGACAAAACAAAGGATACCTATATTTTCTGCTTTTATATTTATTTTTCCAAATTGGGTAGAATCAATACAAGATCATATAATATCCAATTAAAAGGTTGGTGTCTAAATACTCTTTGAGGACAAATATGGGGATTAAACTCTATGTCAGATCTGGATAATTGCAACTTAGATTTAGGAGTCTATTTCTGCATAACTTGTGGAGAGTTATAAGCTGCACAAAGGCAGAAACAGGATTGATGGGGAGGAGAGTATACAGAAGGCACTAAAGAAGATGATGGATACACATTTTAAGAAATAAAAAATGGTATTAAAATTATAATATTCAATATATATCAATAATAAAAGATGAACACAGTCACGTTGAGCACCTCTTGTAATTGCGGAAGTCAAATGTCATGTATTTCAAATTTAATACAGTTTTTTTTCCTTTCTTAAAATATGTATACATTTTTGGCACCCTCTGTGTATTCAAGGATCATTTAAGAGGTAAAGAATAATACATGATATTTTATTGGCTGGGGATGGAAAAAGACAATACGTAATTTAGAAAAATCTTGGAAATATGGTACTCAAGTAACATGTGTTGATAATAATAACAACAATAACAAAGGTAGAAATAATAATTGGCATTGCTTGCATACTTACTATGTATTCCACACTATAATTGTGTTACTTAATCTAACCTAAAAGTCACAACTCCAGGAAGGATTTATTATTATTATGTATTTTAAATGTGGACACAAATTTAGAGGAATTCAATAACTTTCTCAATGTCATAGAACTAAACATTGGCAAACACAGCATTTGAATAAGCCAGGTTTGAATGAATACTTCCTTGACAGTAAAGTTCCCAGTTATATGTTTGTTTTTTTGTTTGTTTGTTTGTTTTGTGTGTGTGTGTTGTAGTAGGGGAGAAACAAAGTTTTTTTCTTCATAAACATTATTAATAAAAGAAGCTTATAATTACAAAGTTTATTGTTCTATTAAGTTCTGATATGTTTATGTCTTTTAAAATGTTCAATAGCTTTCTATCAGGGGTCCTCAAACTTTTTAAACAGGGGGCCAGTTCACTGTCCCTCAGACGGTTGGAGGGCCGGACTATAGTTTAAAAAAAAAAAAAAACTATGAACAAATTCCTATGCACACTGCACATATCTTATTTTGAAGTAAAAAAACAAAACGGGAACAAATACAATCACACCGCCTCATGTGGCCCGTGGGCCGTAGTTTGAGGACCCCTGATTTATTGAAAAATAACTTTAAATAATTGCTTTGGTTTATCTGAAAGTATACATTCTCCCGGGATAACAATGGGTCAGGAAAAAAGAACTGTTTGGGGAACAATAAAATCAGCAGTGAAGAATGCACACCAATGTCAGCAAGACACAGCCTTGGAAACAAAACAGATTTAATTTTTTATTCAGTGATGTAATAGAATAATCTTTACTTGAATGCTAAAATAATGTGTATTTCCATATTTTCCAATTAAAGATTTGCATATAACTATACTCTAAAGGCAAAACTCACACTGACCTTTACATTATTCAATGTGATGTGTAAATTACAAATTTTGTTCCAAACTTCTGGATTCTGAAAGTCCAGGACAAAAGCCAATACTGATAATAGAAAAATTTTAAACACTAACCCCAAGAAAAATGTAACTGTCCTTCCTAAAACATCATATTTTACATAATATCTAAAATAATATGATAAATTATAAACTATAGTAACATAAATAACAACAATGTGCATTTTCAGTGGCTTTCAGTCCCCAAATGAGAATGTCTAAACAGCCATGCTATTATTAGCTTTACTTACTGAGAAGTCTCAGTTGGTTTACAGCTAGCCGTCATCTCTCAGGGAAATCAGCTGGAAAACCCACTTTCCACAGTGGAGGTAGGCAGGCGGTGTGGCTGTACAAGGTCATTATAGAAGAAGGGCTGGTAGGGCGGCGCCTGTGGCTCAGTTGGTAGGGCACCAGCCCCATATACCGAGGGTGGCGGGTTCAAACCCGGCCCCGGCCAAACTGCAACCAAAAAAAAAAAAAAAAAAAAAAAAAATAGCCGGGCGTTGTGGCGGGCGCCTGTAATCCCAGCTACTCGGGAGGCTGAGGCAAGAGAATCGCTTAAGCCCAGGAGTTGGAGGTTGCTGTGAGCTGTGTGAGGCCACGGCACTCCACCAAGGGCCATAAAGTGAGACTCTGTCTCTACAAAAAAAAAAAAAAAAAAAAAAAAAAAGAAGAAGGGCTGGTAGAACCCCACACTCTAGGGACTAGTAAACCAGCAGTGATATCAAATTGAATTCACTGTCTTCTTTCTTCACATTTTTCTGTTTTCAAGCAAATTTCCTTTTATAATATCACTATTTCCCTAGTCATTTAGATACAAAAATTCGGTATATTCTTGGCAAGTTCCTTACATTTGTGGTCCACCACCAGGCTACTGTCAAGTCCTGCCTACCTTTTCTTTGATACACTATTTTAGCTGATCCATTGTCCTTATTCATAATGCTGAAAACTAAATCCAGCTTCAGTATTCATACTTAATGTATTACATTTTGAAAGTATTCGATAGCTACCAAATTGATCTTTCTGAAATAGGCATAGATTGTGTCAATAGCTTCCCAAAGCCTTTAAAATAAGATCAAACTGCTCTCCTGCAAGTCCCAATCAGAATAGAACTTTCCGGACATAATCCTATTGCTCTTTCATGCACACTGAAAACCAACCTGAAGTGCAAACCTTCTCTCACTATGGTGGTTGACCACTTTTTTTTTCCAATTTAATTTCTTTATTTTTAACATTTCCACCTCTTAGTATGACATTCTCTGTAAACTCTACATGTTAATATCCCTCTGCTTTGTTTTCCTCTTAAGGTATTTAGAGTAAGATTTCTCTTTGTCTGATGGGCTTTACAACACCATAAAGTCTTTTTCTTACTGTGAGTGCTCAATAATTACAAGAATGAATTTTTATATACCAATAAAAAACTTTTGGGGGTAAGAAATGTCATGCTACAAGCAATAGAGAATCAATAACTAAATCCAGACAGCTGAGCTGTGTGGCTCTCGTGGTTACAGAAACAAGAAGGTGTTATTAAACCTCCTGAACTTTTGTTTCTGCACACATTTCTATACATAGTTTCTCCAAATCTCCATCACACAGAACTACTCATATGCATGTCAAAACATAACTATAGTCCAGAAAATAGAAGGGAAGAGGAGCGAGAGGGGAGGGGAGTAGGGATATGGGAGGAGGGAGGATATTTGGGGGGATGTGACGCAATGGTGCATTTCAAAAATATTAAGAAGTGAGTATAATTGTGATGGATATATTACTTAGTTCAATGTAAACATTTTACATTGTATATGAAGCAGTACCCTGAACCCCATAAATGCATCAAGGTATAAAGTTATGATTTTAGAAAATATAATTCATAAAAAAAAGAAAAAGAAAAAAAAAAAACCTAACTATAGTCCAGAAAGTAGAAGGGAAGAGGAGAGAGAGGAGAGGGATATTGGAGGAGGGAGGCTATTTGGGGGGACCTCACCTAATGTGCATGATGCAATGGTACATTTCAAAACTATTAAGAAATGAGTATAATTGAGATGGATGTTACTTAGTTCAATGTACGCATTGCACAATGTATATTGAAGCAGTATACTGAACCCCATAAATGCATCCATGTACAAAGTTATGATTTCATAAAAAATAATTTAGAAAAAAAAGAACTCAAACAAGACCTTTCATTTGATACTGAAATCCCATTATTATGCATCTATCCAAAACAAAAATATATATATATATATATATTTTATCATAAGGATGTATTTACAATTGCAATGAAACAACCTAAATGCTCATCAACACATGAAGGGATTACTGAAGCCTGGTATATGTGTATCATGTGATACTATTCAATCATAAAAAAGATGGAGAACGTACATCTTTTGTATTAACCTGGATAAAGTTGAAATACATTCTTCTTAGTAGAGTATGGCAAGAATGGAAAAGCAAGTATCCAATGTGCTCAGTACTGATATGAAGCAGTAGATCAACTAATATATGGCCAAGTAAGGGAAAAACTCAAGTTAGGGGGGAGAGAGAGGAGAAGGGGGCAGATTGGTGTTCCCAGTGAATGGGCACAAGGTAAGGGCACATGGCACACCTCCTGGGGGTAGGACACAACTACGACAGGGACTTTCCCTAACAAATGCAAACACTGTAACTTAATTGTACCCTCCTATTAATCAGAAATAAAGGAAATAACACTTAAAACTGAACCTGCAGAAACCATGTGAACTGTGATGAGCTAACAGGCCCTGAAGAAGGTTCCATGACGAACAGAGATCAGTGGGAGGACCCAGACTCAAATTTTAGTTGTAGGGGGTTCATGGAAGTGCCTCGGAACAAAGAAGCACAAGTCCCAGAGTTCAGTCAACTTCCTGAGAACAAAACCCAAAATGGTCAGGTTTTGTTTGGCCAAAACATGGGACAAAGGTTTCTGTGCGTGCTACACAGATCTGCTACCCACCCTGGAGCCTCTCCTGCCTCAGCCTCTAGTACTGACCTCACAAATGTCTGTGCAGGCTGCAAGGAGAGCCGTGAGCTCACAATGAGCAGGGGTCAGGACCGGCTGCAGAGTGAACAGACACATGGACCAGCAAATATAGATGGTAGCAATGGCTGTTAGCTGCTCCTCCAAGTTTCCACACTCCCCTCTTCCTTCAGGAAGGGAACCCCACATTTTTAGGGTAGCACATGGCCCAGGGAAAACATCTCCAGCTTCACTTGCCTCTAGGTATGGATAATGGGCAAACTACTGCTCAGGGAGATGTAGAGAGAAATTGTTCTAAGCTCCTGGCAAGGATCATAACAAAAATCTAGGTGAGCTGAAACGTGGGATCTTTCCCTTTGAGGCTAGGTGGAATGAGATGTCACAGCTGGAGCTCTGGCAAGCATTTTAGACCCCGAGGCCCCTAAAGGATGTAAGCCACATAATAGCACGATGACAGAAAGACAGAAGTCTGGATCCCTTATGAATGAGAAGCAGCCAAACTACCCCTGTATGAAACATCACATGTCACAGAGAAACTTCTCTATTGGTTAAGGCCCTATCATTTTGGGTTTTGTCTCAGGAAATGGACTTAACTCATCCTTATGTTTGTCCAATTAGGAAGCCACCATGAGAAGGGACACATCTACCTTTTTCTGACTCTTACACCCCAGATAGCAACAGTCAGCTCTCTGACTGCCTCTGCTGCTCCAGCCAAGCAGGCAGAAAGGGCCCTGAAGATCCCCCACCCCAGGGTCCTGCTGAAAAGCTCCATCCCTCTGAAGGTGTGGCAGGGTGTTGCCAAAAATGCCTACTGTCCTAGCTGAAATTTCTACCAAAATTTGTGGCCTGTCTCCCTCCCCTCCTCAGTCTCTGCTGGAGTGTCAGGTCATGGGCAAAGATTTTTGTGTTTTCAGCTCTGGGACATCTCCCAGACTAGAGCAGAGACAGGGAGGTCTCACAGACATGTGCCGCATAACTGGATGGCTGGGCAGGAGGGGCAGGGAGGAGCCTCTGCTCTCAGCAGACACCTGAAGTGGCTGCTGAGTTTGCTCTGGGGATCAGGAGGCCTTGGTTTCATCGCTGCCGGGTGACCCTGGACACATTGCCTCACTCATTCACCCTGAACAAAACCACCCTTGGTCTCTGGTCTGTATGAGGCACTGGGCTCATGTACACAGGGGCAGAGATGAAAGGTCCTAAGAACACTGAGCTGGCCTCTGATGGGACAGAGGGAGAAACAAACATCACACACCATGGGGACCAGCACTGCCTGACCCTGGGTGATGGGAAACGTGAGGGCTGCCTGGACCAGCCCGGACTTTGGGGGCTTCCCCGGGAACAGTAACTCCCACCGGCTCAGCCCTCTGGGCCTCTTGTGGACAAGGCAAGGTTCAGGCACAGGATGAACAAGCCCGTTCACCAGCCTGCTGTGCGGCAGCCCTGGGGAGACTCTCCCACTACCACCTTTGGGAGGAGGCCCAGGTCTGTGTGCTCATGTGCTACTGACTGACCCTCACTGAGCACTCAGTACCCCCCCGGCTCCGTTCTACACCCACTCCGTGTATTAGTTCAGTAATCCTCACCACAGCCTATGAGGCAGTTGTGGTCTCAGCCCCATTTTTTTTGCTGGGGGTGGGGGGAGCTGTGAGTCTCTGAGAAGTTAAATGAGCCACAGCACAGAGCTGCTGCGTGTCAGACCCGGATGCAGCCTCGGGCTGGTGTGGAGCTGAGACCATGTGCTCCAAACTGCACACGCCATGGCCACCTCCCTCCTCAGATGGGAAGAGGGATTTACAGACATCAGGCGAGGGGCAGAATCCTCCCAGATCCAGGTTTATAGAAGTCTCAGAATCTAAGACACCAAAGGCCACTGTCCAGTTCTGGAACTGTGTGAGGATTCTGAAGGTGACTGGAGTGGACCAGAAGGGGCCCTCTCTCCTGACCCCTGTCGGGAACATTTCAAAGCCTTTAAAGCCCACGCTCCTGCCTTGGTCAAGACAGCCTGGCAGGTCAGAGCCCTGCCAAGCCTGCCAAGCACTGTCTGTCCCTTGTGAACACGTGGATGTCAGCACCTATTGTCCCCTGAGGGAGAACTCTGCTCCTTTACATCAGTTCCTGTTTTCAGCCAGAAAGTCACAGGAAGAGGGAGGCCTGGAAGAGCAAATGAATAATTCACACCAGGGAAGGAGTGGGCAGGGGGGGTGGGGAGGGGCCAGGCCCCCAGCTCACCTTGAGGGCCAGATAGGCAGCTATGGTGATCCCAGCACTCAGGTGGCCATGGCCGTGCCGTAGCTCACTGGGAACATGTTGGATCCCTGGGCCTCAGCTCTCACCCTGAGGCCACTGCGGTGCAATGCTTAGAGCCCGGTGGCAGCCTCCCTGCATCAAGGGGAGAACCACCTGGTCATCGTGAACTTGTCCTTTGTGAACAAGACACGACAGGCTGAGGGTCCCTCTTTCATCCCACGCTTGATAGCAGTCTGATGATTTTCACTTACAAATTTTGAATGTAACTATACTTCACATGAATATACAACTTCCATTTTTTTGCCACATATTGAACACACCCTGTATCCCATCACCCAGATCAGGAAACAGATTCTCAGCACCCCAAAGACTCCTGGAGACACATCTGATGGCTAGCCTCTTCCCCAAAGGAAACCCCTACCCTGACTTCTACCAGCACAAGCCTAATTTTGCTTGATGCTACAGCTAAACTCTTCCGTATCTGGCTTCCTCGGCTCCATCTCCTTCCCGAGCTTCCTTCTCTGTCACATTGCTCGTCCCCATGTACATTTCCATATATTACGCCCTTGTGTGGATGCAGGGCAATAGACCGACCCATGCTACTATGCGCATTTCCGTTCCTTCCAGTCCGGGGCTCTGATCCATAGGGCTACAAAGAGCATCTGGGCACCTACACTTCTGGGGGCACCCTTAGGAGTTTTTCTTGGGTGTGTCCTGAAAAGTGACACTCCTAGGTCATGGGGCACACACTGTTATTGACAAATAACTTTCTCAAAGTGGCTCCATCAATGGAAACTGCTACCAACAGTTGCCCTACATCCCTGCCTTTGTTTTCCATCAATAATTTCCATCAACCTCATTCATTTCCATCAGTATTTTCCATCAACCTCATTCATTTTGATTCTGATAAAATAACCCCTTTTACGTGTACAGTTCAGTGGTGTGATGTACATTCACACTGTGGTGCAACCGTCACCACCATTTATCTACACGATTCATTTTGTGAAACTGAAACTGTCCTCAATAAACATAAACACCCCAATTCCCAATTCCCACCCCTCGTCCCCTCACAACCACCTTTCTACTTCCTGTGTCCATGAAATTGACTACTCCGGACACCTCATATAAGAGCAATTACACAATCTGGACCTTTGAGACTGCCTTAACAGCGTCCCCGAGGTACAGCCACATAGTAGCATGTGTCAGAATCTCCCTCCATGGTAGGTTGAATAACATTCCATTGTGTATAGGACAACATTTGGTTTATTCGCTCATCTTTGATGAACACTTGGGGTGTTTCCACATTTCAGCGATTGTGAATAACACTGCTAGGAACATGGGGGGACTAATACCACTTTGAGACTGTGCTTTCACCTGGAATCCTGTTAAACTTTTTGAGGATCCACCATGCTGTGGTTATGTGTTAAGGATTTCTGAGCTAATAGATGAAACAGGTGTGCCATCCTAAGGAGTGTAAAGTGGGTTTTCCTTGAGGTTTAGCTCTGCAGTGCTCTGATGATGAGCGCTGTTGAGCATCTTTGCATGAGCTTATTGGGCATATGCATATCACCGCTGCAGAAATATCTCTTCAGGTCATTTGGCTGTTGTTTAATCGGGTTATTTGTTATTGTTCTCAAAGTATAGGTGTTCTCTACAAATTCCAGACGTGAACCCCTAATCAGGTATAGGAAGTGCAGGTATTTTCTCCCATGTCATAGGTTGTCTTTGATCTCTTGCACCCTTTGATACTCAGGGATTTTAGATCCTTTTTCTTCTTTTTCATTTTCAGACACAGTCTCACTTTGTCACCCTGGGTACAGGGACATGGCATCCACAGCTCACAGCAACCTCTAACTTTTAAGCTCAAGTGATCCTCTCCCCTCAGTTCCCAAGTAGCTGGGACTACAGGCAAGAGCCACAATGTCCAGCTACTTTTAGAGACAGGGTCTTTCACTTAGGCTGGGCTTGAACTCCTGTGCTCAAGCAATTCACCTATCTCAGCCTCCCAGAGTGCCAGAATTAGAGGGGTGAGCCTCTCCACCCAGTCCAACATTTACCTTTTGATGTGGTCCTGTTTATTGAGTGTCAATATGTAACCTGTGCTTTTGGTATTATAGGCCAAATGTCAATGCCAGATCCATTGCCCTCAAGCTTTCCTCCTATGGTTTCTTCTGGGAGTTTCATAGTTATAGCCCTTAACATTTAAGTCCTCAATTCACTATGAGTTAATTCCTGTGTATGGTATCAGGTCACGATCCATCTTCAGCCCCCCATTGTGGATGTCCAGTCATCCCAGTCCCATTTGCTGAAGAGACTGTCCCTTCCCCACTGGGTGCACATGGTACCCTAGTAAAATCATTTAACCATCCAGGAGCAGGTTGATTTCTGGGCTCAGTGTTCTCTCCCATTGCTCTCTAAGTCTGCTCCTGCCAGTACCACCCTGTTTTGAACTCAGGAGCTTGTAATGACTTCTGAAAACAGGAAGTATAAGACCTCCAACTTTGTATTTTTCAAGATTGTTTTCTTTGGGGTCACTTGAGATTCCATATACCTCAAACTTTCCTAACTTTGCTTTGGTTTTTATAGTACTTTTAGGGAAGCTTCAGTGATTTCTACGTATGAGAACACGTCATTTGCAAACTGATAACTTTACACCTTTTTTTTTTATTCAAGTACCTTTTCTTTCTTTCTCTTACCTAATTGTTCTTTCAGTTATTGGTGTCTCCACATCACATGTGTCCAAAACATCCACTCATAATAGCCTTAAATCAAGCACAAGACACAAATCGTACTAGGCTTTATCACTGTCCATGTATTTGGCTTTACCAGACATCTTTATTTCTTCATCAAGCTTTGAGTTCCTGTCTAGTGTCCTTTCTTTTCAAAAGAAGGACTCCTTCCTTTGTAGGGCAGGGCTGCTGGTGCTGACCTTTTGGATAGCTGACAAATGTCTTAATTTCTTCCTCATTTATGAAACACAGTTTCTCGGATGTTGGACTCTTGGTAGACAGACCTTTTTTCCCCTCCCATGACTTTGAATATTTCAACCCATTGACATCCTGACTCCAAGGATTTTGATGACAAAACTTATGTCAATCATGTGGAAAAATGGTGAGATTCATCTTCCTAGCAGCTCACAAGATGTTAATAAGGGACCTTGTTGTGCATCACACACCCCAGAATATTTCTGTATAGTATCATGATGGCAGCTATTTGTAGCATCCTTCCAACACTAATTCAACTTTAAAGAAATACAAATTGAGTACCTCCCACATAGACACAATAAAGTCTCTAAAAACCTAAAGTTATTATAGGTTGTCAAACTATAAATGAGAAGGCCATGGAAATGTGGTACAGGTTTACATTTCTAATAAATGAAATACCAATCTCTATAACCTATGTAAACAAGAAGCACTTGTTTCACTTTGAAGAGGAAAATCCTTTTGCGCCCATATAAGGCAAAAAAAAACCCTACCCTGTGTTATCCCAAGCCCTGATTGGTCCATGTCCCCCTGCCTCTGACCTCATAGAGAGCCATTGAGGCTGAAACCTATATAAGCCCCTGTCTGGGCTTGGGTCTTTGGTCTTTACAGCCCAGGAAGCTTCTTTCGGTGACCTGTGGACTTGACCTCCAGATAGCGTGTTTCCCTGATCGTAGTTCTTGCAGTTATCCCAGTGAGTAGTTTAGCATAGTGTACGTAGTCTTCTTAGCGTAGTGTTACTTGTTTTGTTAGCGTAAGTTCACATATTATTTTTATCCTAGTTAGCTTTCATTACTAGTGTTAGCCTATTTAGTGCCCCAGTTAGTATAGTTTGTTAGTGTTTTTAGCATAGTGAGTATAGTTGTTTTTCATTAGTTATTTAGTGTAGCTTATATAGCGTAGTGGTAGCGTAGTCAGGCTCCCCATGGAGCCTGGGGCGTCCTCCGTGTCTCTGGACAAGGAGGTCCTCCAGGACTACGAGTTCTTAAGGACCCTTGGCCAGGGCGGCTTCGCTGAGGTGAAGCTGGCCCGGCACCGTGGAACTGGCACTGAGGTGGCGGTGAAGATCCTCAACAAACGCTTTATCGAGGGCCTCATGTCTGTGTCTTCAGAGATTGAGATCATGCAGAGACTGGACCATCCCCACATCCTCAAACTGCTGGAGGTCAGAGAGGGTAAGGAAAATATCTACCTCATAATAGAACATGCAGGTGGTGGTGACCTCTGTGACAGAGTAATGACATCTGGTCAGATGGAGGAGGGGGAGGCCCGAGCCATATTCTTGCAGCTACTGCAAGCCATGGAGTACCTTCACCAAGAGGGCATCGTGCACAGGGACCTGAAGCTTGAGAACGTATTATTGGATTCCGAAAACAACGTCAAACTTGCTGACTTCGGCAGCGCTGCTACCTTCAGCGAAGGTAAGACCTTCACAGACTTCTGTGGGACCCCCATGTATTTGGCCCCTGAAGTTTACCTGGGCCCGAACTACAAGGGACCAGAGGCAGAAATCTGGAGCCTTGGGGTCATCCTCTATTCGATGGCATCCGGGCTCTTCCCATTTAAAGGACAGGACCTCGATGAACTGCAAACGTCCATCTTAAGAGGCACCTATAGAACACCTGCTTTCATTACCCCCAAATTAAAATCGTTTATCCACAAGATTCTAACCCTCGACCCCAGCAAGAGACCCACCATCCGCCAGATGATGGACGACCCCTGGCTCCAGTCTCCCCAAGACAGCATGAGGTCACACAGGGCAGTGACAGACATGACACCAGAGGCTGCCACCCAACTGGAGGCCTTCACCCCACTGGAGGCCTTCACCCCACTGGAGGACTTCACCCCACCGGAGACCGCCACCACACCGGAGGCCACCACCCCACTGGAGGCCTCCATCCCATCAGTGGCCACCACCTCACAGGAGACCGCCACACCACCGGAGGCCTCCATCCCATCGGTGGCCACCACCTCACAGGAGACCACCACACCACCGGAGGCCTCCATCCCGTTGGTGGCCACCACCTCACAGGAGACTGACACCCCACCTGAGGCCTCCATTTCATCAGTGGCCACCACCCCACAGGTGGCTACCATCTCATCAGTGGCCACCACTCCACAGGAGGCCACCACCCCACAGGAGGCCACCACCCCACCAGAGGCCTCCATCCCATCGGTGGCCATCACTTCACAGGAGACTGCCACCCCACCGGAGGCCTCCACCCCACCAGAGGCCCCCATCTCATTGGTGGCCACCACCCCACAGGAGGCCACCACCTCACAGGAGACCGCACCACCACCGGAGGCCTCTACCACACCAGAGGCCCCCATCTCATTGGTGCCCACCACCCCACAGGAGGCCACCACCTCACAGGAGACCGCTACACCACCGGAGGCCTCCATCCCATCGGTGGCCACCACCCCACAGGAGGCCGCCACCCCACCTGAGGCTGCCATCCCACCAGAGACCACCGCCCCCCTGGAGACCACCACCCCATTGGAGGTTGCCACCCCACTGGAGGCTGCCACCTCACTGGAGGGGGATACTCCATTAGAGACCTCGTCCCAACTAATTCCCAGTCCCAGTAGCACCCCCCAGCCTGGCCCTGTGTCCTCTCCCTCCAGCAATAGCCACCTGAGGGGCAGCCTGGCTGGAGACACAGGAGCTGAGGGAAGTCCCCGAGAGAACTGTTCCCTTCCAGCTGGGCAGGTAGTGGAGGACGAACCCAGTGAAGCGGGCCACGGCCGGCGGGGGTGCGCTAGGAGAATTCTGAACTTTTTTCGCAAAATGTTCTGCCTCCCACCAGCCCAAAGGAAACACCGCAGGAACAAGGTGGTGCCTGGGACCAGCCAGCAGACTTGAGGCCGAGAGCAGAGGGCAAGTGTGGGGCGTCCAAGTCCCGCTTCCCCCCTTCAATTCTTATTGGATTTTCAATAAAGAGATTGAAATTTTAACTTTTACTGTGTGTACGTGTATGGGGAACAAGGTGAAGTTCAAGTGTGTGTGGAAAGCTAACACCCTCATCCCCGCAGGCAGATGCAGCATGCTGTCACTGATGTGTTGCCGCTGAAAAGCTGACCTCATAGAATGTTTGTGACACGGGGGTGGGAGGTACAGGGAGGGATTGGGGTTTGTGTGTGTGGGGGGGGTGTTAGTCACAGGGAACAACATTTCAGACAGGATGAAGAAACCGTGACATCCGTTGCACAGCAGGGTGACCAGGTTAAGGAGAATGTAGGGCACATTTCATAAGACCTGAGAGTCCACTTCAAATGATCCTTGGAGGGCTAGAAGGCCCTGAGCTCCCGGGATCCTGAAACACGGTGTGGGAGGTTGGCCAGGCCAGGACTCCCAGCGGGGTGGGGAGCCGGACGAGCAGCCTGCAGCCTGCAGAGACCTCCCGGCCACAGTGGAGCCAGCTGAAGCATGGCCTGGACTCCCCCACTCCCACCCCCGACCAGCTGGAACAACCATTGAGCCCGGACTGTGACTCTGGGCACTTGTCTCCTCACTGCCCTTCTCTGCCTTTTCTTCCATGGTGTGGGTGGTGGGGCAGGAGGGTGCTTAGTCATCTCCTGCTTCTTCCAGATCCATATAAATACATCTCACTCCAGAAAGCTGAGTCCTGGGCATTTTGCTGTTTGGGGTCCTCCCTGCACAGCTGGGGCTGTGCACCCCTGGTGTAGACAGCCTAGAACACAGTAGTCTTTAGAGTTAATGAGAAACACTCAGTGGAAAGGGGCCATGAGGGAACTACCAAGGTCACCCAACAGCAACACAGCAATCTCTGGGCCGTGTGCAGGGCAGAGAGGCACACACCTTGCATGGCCTCGCCACACTGAAGGGAGTCAGTGACCTGGCTGGAGTCCCCAAGGTGCCCTAAGGGTCCACTTGTCCCGCTGTGTTTTCTGACTGAATAGTGTGCCACTGACACTTTCCTCTGTGATCTTCTCTCCTTTTCATAACAGTAGCACAGGTGGGTTCCTCTAAGAGGACTGAGCCAGGTGTTGGCCTTTCGTTCCCCCCCAAAACCATTCCTCTGTGTTTAGTACTTTCTTTAAAAAAAACACATTTCCACATGGATTCTCTTTTTTTTTTTTTTTTTGGCCGGGGCTGGGTTTGAACCCGCCACCTCTGGCATATGGGACCGGCACCCTACTCCTTGAACCACAGGCTTTTTTAAATCCATACATTGCATCAACTTTGAAACAATGTCTAACTTACATAGTATTACATCCATATTCCCTCACTAAGGGCACGTTTCATGCCTGTTTCACAAGACATCCTCCTCCCTGCTTCACCCCATATGCAGAACCACGTGCTTCCAGAGTTCCAGACTTTTCAGCACCAGTAACTTTAAACTGTGGTGAAAACCCTAGGAAAGGACATTCTGAATTGTCCTTTACAGAGATAGGTACTTGTAATAAAAGAGCTTAAACATTAGCACCTTAAACATTAGCGTAGGCCCAGGAGATGTTAGCCTCCATAAAAATACATTTGCTAATAGAAATCAAGGATGCTGTTGGAAGCCTGTGTATGATCCTTTGCTTTCTTTAGAAATGAAGATAATGCTAATCACTTCTGTCTTCCCTGGACTGAGTTCTTTCAACCTAATATGCTGACTTAGCATAAATAAGGTTAATGAGCTGAGGGCAAGATTTTGATATTACAAAGCATCTACCTATCAAATAAACTGCTTGGGGAAATGCGTCAACTTGAAATTATCTGGGGGTTATCTGTGGAATCAAGCTCTATGTATATTCCTGTAACCTGTGGTTGCTAAATTCTTGTGTTCCACAAATATTTATTGAGCACCCATTATATGCTTGGACTCAGGTATGTGGAATCCTAGGAACATAGCGGTGAATGAAACAGACCTGGTCTTTTTAAGGCTTTCTGTTTACTTTTAAATATGGGCATTCAATGAATAATTTACACAAACCTTTCATTACAAGTTTGTTAAGTGATATAGTAGATGAAAAGAGAATGTTTTGAGCATTTTTTTTTTTTTTTGTAGAGACAGAGTCTCACTTTATGGCCCTCAGTAGAGTGCCATGGCATCACACAGCTCACAGCAACCTCCAACTCCTGGGCCTAAGCGATTCTCTTGCCTCAGCCTCCCAAGTAGCTGGGACTACAGGCGCCCACCACAACGCCCGGCTATTTCTGAGCATTTTGTTTTAAGTTATAGTATTACTTCATTTTCCTTTTTCTAAATGTAGCATTAAAATCATCCAACATACAGATATTCCTATGGCTCCTTACACATTGTACTCTATCTAAAGTTAGGTATTCTAATTCTGAGAGGAAGGAAATCATTTCATTAAATGGCAACATTTCTGAAAAGTAAGTTTCATATTCATGTGATGGGAAATCAACTCCCCATCTACCCCATCCAAAAACTCCTCCATTCCAGAGATAAAGGAAGATAGCTCACACCCACGGCTAACATGGGGTGCCCATGCGGAGAGGGCCCCAAAACAACAAGCAATGGGGTTTAACTTCTGAAACAAGCAAATTCTTTATTTGTACAGAATAATATGGAAGAAAAGCATCATTTTCCTTTTAGCCCTTTTATTAGTGTTTTGACTCCACCCAAGTTACTATGCACCAAGCCACAAATAATAGAAAGCAACCAACTTAACATCCCTGAAATGCATGCAACTGACTCCCTAAAGCACACATCAGTTCTAAGCCTCTGAGTCTGATTGGCACTGGGCAGAGACTATGGTGCTGCTGGCTCACCGGCTGTGTCTGTCGTGCTGCTGGAGTTTGAAGTTGCTGCTTCTTTGGCTTATGGCTGTTGGGTTTCCGTCTGGGCACCTTCTCCATTCCCAGCACTTTTCTCCCTCTTGTCTGCTGCCATCTCTATGATTGCCTGTAGTGGCTGATCGGTATCAAGTTTGCTGGACTGGAGTTCATAAATCTGAACTTGACCTGGGACATCAATTGCTTTCTGTTCGAGTTTTTCCAAGATGGTCTGAACCTTCCTGACACCATCTCTCCTGGCTTGACGCACATCAGCTCGTCTTTCCGGTCCACAGAACCCAGGGCCAGAAGCTCTTTGGTCAGATACTCTTTGATCGTCAGGTCTTTTTGTCAGTCTTCTTGCCTTCAAAGTTGTCTGCCGCCTGCTCTAGCCCTTGCACCTTCTCCGGGATGGCTTCTACTTTCAGCACACCTGGATGTTTCAGGAGGGCCTCAGCTTCTGCTGGTTTTGAGGGTGTAGCTTCTGCAGGGGCAGGAAATTTGCTTGTTTCAGAATTTGCTTGTTGTTTTGGGGCCCTCTCCGCATGGGCACCCCATGTTAGCCGTGGGTGTTGGCTATCTTCCTTTAGCTCTCTTCTGCAACCACATTCTTGGGGGAAGAGGGGCCAGCAGAAGGGCCAGGGCTAGGAAGAGCACAAGCCACTGGAACAGAAGGAAGCTTTCCTTCCACCTTCTCAGCGGGAGGTGGGGGCTTCTGGGAAGCATGTTTGGAATCTGCGTCCTTATGGATCACTTGAATCGGGATGTGTCCAGGATGGAGATTTCGTCCAGCTGGGCCTGGTTTGTTTTCAGGTTGTTTTAGTGTCTTCATGCAATAGAAGCTAATTCAAGTGGCTAGAGAGATAGTTAGGAGAAGGGCCCCCTCTGTATTTTCCCAGGATAGCATGCATACCATACGCCCCTTACTAGCAGTGTCTACAGAAATGTGCAGACATTGCATCTCTTTTATTTATATGTATCCGATTTATTATTCTGTGACCTAAGAAATCAGGCATTCACTAGGAAGACCTACAAAATTCAGCACATGAGCATCTTTGTCAATACATACAACTCAGATGACCTGGCTGCTCTCACTCAACCAACGATACCAGAAATAGTCCAACTCATCACAGATCACACCAAGACAGATCCAGTCTTTACCCCAACTTCCAGTCACGAGACACACAAATGAGCCATTCTTCCCAACCCTTCCCAGACATTCCAGTTGCTGAGGAGGCAGTCTAGTGGGGAGTCCCCCGCGATGCTCCCCTGTACCATCTTGAACTTTGACAGACATTAGGGTAGGGAAGCCCCCAAACCTAACTGAGAACTGCTATGTTTCCACCTTCCCTCCCCCCTCTCAGTTAGCAAAGTAATAATGGTCAAACCCAGCCAAGTCAGAATTAGTGCAGTTGGAAAACAAACACAGAGGCTTGCCCAGGACAGATCCAACACACTGATAGAAATGTTGCAAAATCCAGAGGACAGCTTTTTCAGTTAGGGGGTAGGTCAGCTGGGAACCACCAGAGAAAGAGTGAGCCGAACTCAACCTGAGAAGCTGTGGAATCCACAGAGACTTGTAATTTACCTTCCACTTGGGGTTATCTGTGGGCTCAAGCTCTATGTATATTCTTCTAAGCCGTGGTTGATAAACACGCAGGGGTAGGGAAGGGACGAGAGAGACAGAGGTCCTGCCACTTTAGGAATTGAACACACTGAAATGGGGAATCAGGACGCCATAAAGACAAGGCTGCCAAGCCTCCTTCCACAAACAGAAAAAGGTGGACTGATTTGAGAGTCCCCTGTACTGGAGGAACCTGCTCAGCCTTCCCTGGCTTCCCCCTGCCCAAGTTCCAGGGTCCAGGACCTCCAGGCCTGCAGGTCATTGTTGTTCCCTGTTACAGCTGTCTCAAGGGCTGCTCACAATAGTCAGGTGTTGCTATTGCATTTAAGGCCCAATTTGACTAAGACTCTTTTCAACAATGGCATTGGAATGTCTGGAATAAGTAGAAATTGGCACCTAATATTCCTTTTCAACTACATAATAATGTGTGTGGGGTGCTCCTGGTGGGCACCCATCAATGCCACAGCTACACAAGAGGATGACAAGGGTCACCAAAAGTTTTTATGATGAAATAGGTGGCTCCCAAATCAATTAGAAAAAAACTTGCTTAACATCCATACCAGGGTTGCCCAGGGTTCTTCATGTGTGATTTGGAGGGGATGAGTGGAAGCCAGTGTGAAATCCTGCCACTTAGGGCCCGGTCATTTATGACCGTGGTCACCAGGGTCTGGACATCCCCTCAGCCTCTCTGTGATCCAGGGACACTCCATGCCCAATAACCAAGATGTCCCCATTTGGGACAGGGCCATCAGTGCTTCATGGCTTTTCCCTCTTCACCTTTGGTCCTTCTGGGGCTGGCGTGACAGTCTCTCTAAAAGGGTCCAAGTTTCCCTGGAAGGTGGCAGGTCTTTCCACCATCCCCAGGGCACCTTGGAGTGAGTGTCTGGTGAGGACATTGCTACGAAAACCACCCCCAATAATCTGGCCTTTGGCGCTCCCCTGTGTTACATATCCTCCTTGTTGGGGACAATGGAGGCCACTGACAGTAGCTGGGGCATGTCTGGGGGCCCAAGGCCATCTTTAGGAATTTCCTATGGGTTATCACAGTCAGAGGTGTCAATCGTGTATCAATCACTATTTCTGCCTTGGCTGAACTGGGCCCATGTTGTACACTTTCTGACAGATTCAGTGATTCTTTGTCTACATATTGCTGGGCTTTCCTCCTTTCCCTGAACCACCTGTGTTAATTTGGAAAAGTTGAGTGGTTTTACCTGAATAGCTTCCGTAGCCTTATAAAACACACTAATGTGGCCAGGTGCCTGCTGCTCAGCCTCTGCTGCCCCCGCTGGATCCCATTTATGAGGGCCACTCGGCTTGGTGGTGGCCCGGTTGTCTCCTGAGACAGTGGTGGTGGTGGCAGGAACCCGGTCCCTGCGCGCGACCCTGGCTGGCCATGTCCCCTTGGCCGCCCACCCTCCCGGTGGGTCCGCCCCACTGCGGTCCTGCTGGCCAGGAGTGGAGACTCTGCAGTCTCAAACTGTGAATTATGTGGGACAGCTGGCGGGGCAGGTGATTGTCACCGTGAAGGAACTCTACAAGGGCATTCACCAGCCCACCCTCTCTGGGGTCTGGACGTCATCCTGGTGCAGCAGCAGGACGGCACCTGTCCCTGCTCCCCTTTCCATGTTCGGTTTGGGAAGCTGGGAGTCCTGAGACCCAAAGAGAAAGTGATTGATACAGAAATCCGGGGCAATGCAGTGGATCTTCACATGAAGTTGGGTGACAATGGAGAAGCTTTCTTTGTGGAGGAGACTGAAGAGGAATGTGAAAAGCTTCGTGCTTAGCTCGCCACCTCACCAATTCTTTAAAGATACTGACACCCCTTTGATGAAATCGAGTGGAGATATAAAACAATCCCAGAGTCCAGACGGCTCACACACCTTGGAAACAGAGACAGTTTTCACCCCAAGTTCTGTGAAAAAGAAAAAACGAAGGAGAAAGAAATGCAAACGGGACAGGAAGAAGGAAGAGCAGGCTGCTTCTCCCGCTGCGGAGACACGTGTGCTGGGGGCGGGAGCTCTGAAGACGACAGGGGCTCCGGGTCAGCAAGAGGATCTTCAGATGCTTCCTGCAAGGAAGAAGAATACAAGGAGCCTCTGCTCTTCATGCTGGAGATCGCTGCCCCGTATCTGATGGAGACTGGTCCCCTTTAGAGAACACCTATTCCCAGGCAGCATGTCCTAAGAGTGATTCAGAGCTGGAGGTGAAACCCACTGAGAGCCTGCTCACATCAGAGTCTCACACGGAGTGGACGTGGGGAGGATTTCCAGAATCCACCCAGGTCAGCAAAAGAGAAAGAGCTGACTATCATCCCCGGATGGCTACAATTACACCAGAAGATACCCATTTTTGGGGAACTCCCAGTGAGGACAACCTCCTAAGTGAAGTTGAGAAGGATGCTTCCATCAAAGACACTGTCCTATTGTGAAACCCAAGCTCAGAGCCCTGTGTAAGCAGTTGAGCGACACACCTCCCACCGCACAGCTCCTCCAGCCTCCGGAGATTCCCCAGGTTCCATCTATGTTAGATGTGGACCAACTTCCCAGCCCAGCCTCAGCAGAGGCTGCCTCGGAATCCAAACCAGCAGCTAAAGTAGACTCACCGTCAAAGAAGCAAGGTATCCACAAGAGAAGCCAGCAGCAGGGACCTGATGATATTAACCTTGATGACTTAATGGCGCTAGAACCTGAAGTTGCCGCTCTCTATTTCCCTAAAGGAGAATCAGATCTCGGCTCCAGGCAGTGGCCCGAGTCTGACACGCTCTCTGGCTCCCAGTCGCCACAGTCCGTGGGAGGTAAAGGTGCTGATAGTGGCACTGAGTGCCTCTCAGATTCTGCCATGGACTTGCCACATGTCACCCTCTCTCTGTGCGGGGGTCTCAGTGACAGTGGAGACACTTCTAAAGAAAAATTCATGGAACATATCATTACTTATCATGAATTTGTAAAAACCCTGGACTCATAGACAATCCTAACCTTGTCATACGGATATATAAACGTTACTATAACTGGCCATTGGCTGCTCCCATGACCCTCAGCTTACAGGTGTTTCAGAAGAGTCTGGCTGAGGCCTCAGTCGTGTCCCGGGTTAAAGACAAGATGCCAAAGAAATCTGGTCGCTGGTGGTTTTGGCGTAAGAGAGAAAGCACGACCAAACAGCTGCCAGAAGCCAAGGAGGGAAAATGTGAGGTGCCTCCAATCTGTGACCTGCCGTCAAGTGCAAAGGACCCGGCAAGTGCCAGGCTGGCTGAGGATGATTCCTCGAGTGCTGAGGGGTCGCAAGAGCTTGAACACTCCATCAAAGTGGACCCCATCGCCATGGAGCCCTTGAGCCACAGCAGCACAACTTCGTATAAGTCCCTCCGGCTCTCCTCAGACCAGATCGCAAAACTGAAGCTCCATGATGGCCCAGATGATATTGTGTTTAGTATCACAACCCAGTATCAAGGGACCTGCCGCTGTCCAGGGACCATTTACCTGGGAACTGGAATGACAAGATCATCACTTCTGATATTGATGGAACAATAACCACATCCGATGCTTTGGGACAGATTCTCCCACAGCTGGGTAAAGACCAGACTCATCAGGGCATAGCAAAGCTCTACCAGTCCATCAATGAGAATGGCTACAAGTTTCTGTACTGTTCAGCCCGTGCCATGGGCATGGCCGACATGACCCGTGGCTATCTGCACTGGGTCAATGACAAGGGCACAATCTTGCCCCATGGCCCTCTGGGCCCCATGGCCCCAGCAGCTTGTTCTCCACCTTCCACAGGGAACTGATAGAAAAGAAACCAGAGTAGTTCAAAACTGAGTGTCTAAATGATATTAAGAATCTGTTTCCTCCATCCAAGCAGCCGTTCTATGCTGCCTTTGGAAACCATCCAAATGATGTCTATGCTTACACACAAGTTGGAGTTCCAGACTGCAGAATATTCACTGTGAACTCCAAGGGTGAATTAATACAAGAAAGGACGAAAGGAAACGAGTCATCTTACCACCGGCTTAGTTAGCTTGTAGAGCGCGTTTTCCCACTTCTCAGCAAGGAACCGAATACCGCCTTTCCCTGCCCGGAGTTCAGCTCCTTCTGCTACAGGTGAGACCTGATCCCTGAAGTGGACCTGGATGACTGGGCCTGAGGCCGCACCTCCACTGGGCAGGTAGGGCTTAGTCACTTGTCCGACAGCAAGGGAAGGTGACCAGCCCTTCTGCCAACATTGGAGACCAGCTTTCCCCAGCACAGCTTGGGCCTCCTGGAGCTGGCACTGCTGTCCTTTGCCTTCCCCAGCTGGCTGTTCAGACCCTGCAGGTCTGTGGCTCAGTGCCCCGAGGGACCAGGGAAGAGCTCAGCCCAGGGCTGGAGGCTGTGCTTCCTCTCTCACAGGCTGCACACATACTTCATCAAGTTGTGTGCAGGGTGCATCTTCCATCACATAATTTAAAAGGAAAAAAAAAAAGAGCTAACAAAGAGTGGACGAAAACATTGCACAAAGTAAACTGTTACAATTTCCATGGGGCATTTGAGCTGGTTTGTCTCTGTAACCAGGGCTTTCTTCAGAGGCTCAGGCCCTCTGAACTGCCACAGGTCCAGTTAGTGATGTTGGCTAAGACTGTGCACATTTCCCCATTGGGCGCCTCACTTCCTGCTGTACTGGACAGGACTGCTGCTTGGGTGGGCCAACTTGGGCAGGGCCCCCGGATCCCTGCACCAGAGCCACTGAGCCCAGCCCCACAGATGTAGGCTTCTGGAGGAGAAAAATCCCCCTAGATCGTGACCCACAGGAACCGTATTAAAGGGCCACAGCATTAGGAAGGTTGAGAACCACTGCCTTAGACGGTCTTCTCATGAGTCTTCCCCACAGTGAGAGACCTTTACGTATTTTTTTACATCTAACCAGAAGAACAGATTTTGCAGATTTGTATTTGATGTCTGAAATTATTAAAGCATCAATAGTGGGAAGTTGGGTTTTAAAACAAAACAAAAAAAAAAAAAAACTATATTTTAAAGGAGGCCCTGGAAATGCAGATGCAGTTGCGTTGGTCCTGAGAAGAGTACTTTTTCCTCCTGCCAGTTGCCTGGCCTCGATGGCCCTTTGGGTGTCTTGCTTTGGGACAGGATTGCTAAAATTCTATGGTCCAGATTTGTCAGGGAAGCACAGTGAAGTTTGCTTGAAAGCATTAAGCTTTGACATTTGGAATCACCACCCTGTAATAAAGCCCAATGGAAGCTGTGCAAGAGGGGTACTGGAGAGTCCCGTGAGCCCACCATTCCTCAGCAGTGTTCCCTCCAGCCAGGTATTCCTATGGTTGGTGGTGTCTAGGCCATCCTGTGAGACCCATGAGGGTGTGGAATGCCCATGTGTTCTCACTAAAATGTGCACAGAAGCTCCACATATTATTTATTTATTTATTTATTATAATGAGCTCATTTATTATTTCTTATAATGAGCTCATATCAAAATATTAGCTCATTTATTTATTTATAATAATGAGCTCATATCAAATGTCCAAACAGATAGCAGCAGGGGAGCATTGCGTGCCGTCCACTCCTCAGAGTATTCGCAGCTACTGCAATATTGACATCAAGAGAACTGCAAGAAAGGAGACTTTTTAGGGGACCAGAAATGGTACCAGGTCATAGTCACCATGGTGAGAGCACAGGAGGTCAAGGCTCCTGAGCAGAGGGACTGCAGATACAGACTGATGCCATTAGGAAGGTTTCACATCTATTGCATGCACCCCTGCAGTCATATGGGGCTGGTGGTCTTGTTTTGGGTCTTGACCCATATGGAGGCCATGGGGGGGGTGGGTTATTTTTCCAGATTGGAGAGCTGAAAGTCCTTGACGACTGACTGCAGCCATTTTTCCCTAGTGCTGGTGGGTATACATGACATTGAAATGCCTTGAGCACAATTCCCAGGGGCAAAACCTAGGAACCACATGTGCCCAGAGAAGGGACAACACAGGCTTTCTCTGGTGCAAACCTTGTCCTTCTTAAATAGTTCATAAGACTATTTAATTGGTTTCTTTATGTATAGTAGGTTAGGGAGCCTAGGTTATGTTTATATGAAGTTCTACCCAGTTAGTGAATTAAAATTTTATCAGAGCAGCCATGTAGCCACTTCATTTCAAAGATGCTGTCACTATGTCCTCTTGACTGCCTTGTATTTAGAGGAAGAAGGAGAGCTTTATGTGTTTAACTTGAGCTTAGTAGGACTTCTTTGCATATGAGTGGTACTAAAAATCTTAATACGCATTTTTAGTTCTTTTTAGGTTGTCCTTTAAAGAGTTTTTGACTAGGGTATTTCTTTTTCTTGACAAGCTCTTTGGACACGTGGCCTTGTTAGAGGGTCCAGCCTAGGACATGGGTCCCGGGCCTGTGTTGAGAGTGGCTGGCCCCTGTGTCCCAGTGTCCGTTAGCACTAGACTTGCTGCTCCAGATTGATCCAGTGGCTACATAGGCTGATTAATATGAGTCTTTTTCCTTGTTTAAAGGAGTCCTTCTTGATGAAAGTAAATGATTACTTTGGCTGTAATGTTATGGAAGTATTAAGTGTGTGTTGAAAATCCATTGCCACTTGGTACAAATGACATTTTTTCTTTCTGTGAAAGAGAGATGCTCTCGAGTGTGTTTACACACAAACCCTTAGGATGTTGAAGCATCACCCTCACTGTCTGCAGTGACAGCGGTGTCGCAGGGAGATGGTAGGTAGGTTGGCTCTTCATCATTCTAGCGGACACTCCCTCGGTGAACTGGACCCTTCCCCTCTTTCAAGTGCAGTCTGACTCCAGTGTTCACTTTGATGTCCCTGTGTGTAAAGCTCATCCTGCCAACTCTGGCCCTTGCCAGGCTGTGTCAGGTGCACGTGTGGACCTAGAGCATGTAGGCAGCCTGCATGTTTGAGTACCATGTTTTGCTGTGTTTCAAAACATCTGCATACTTTTCAACTGGAAAAAGAAACCAGCTTATGTGCGTACTGTCCTAAAATGAAAGCTGCTAACGATCATGGGAGGACAGCTGAGGAACAAAGCTGACTCAGTGACCGGGAGGTGCTCTGCCCCTGGACAGCCCACTCGACTGTCCAGCTGCATGAGTTTCCAGGCAAGACCTTTTATGGAAACAACGGTTAGAGAGGAGTCAGCTCTTTCACTTTTTGCAGGTTGGTGAAAAGAGACTCTTCCAGAGAATTTTATCTTATTATCCTATGTATTCTTGGAAGCTGCATTTTCCCCCATTTTTGGAACTTGCCGGGTATAATAAAACTGGTTTAAAAATGAGTTCTTTCTTCAGTCGTTCTTTCCAGGTGAAAACTTTTTATTTTTTGTTCGGCTTAAAGGTAAAAAATAGAGGGAAAATCTTGCTCTTTTAATTTAATAATTATTTTCAGCCTATGATGAGAAGTATTTGATGATTAGACAGCAATGTCACTAATAAATTTTAAGTTATCAGAAATTAACTGTAAGCATCAGTACACTACTCTTAGTTATGGAAAAGGCAATTCTCTTAAGATGGAAAAAAAAAACCACTAACATGTGGTTGCAGAGATAGGATCCTCTTTGACCCAGTTGATGATTCCACCCATGACCCCCTTGAACTGTTTGATTTGCAGGTAGGAGCTTTGACTAGGGCATGGGGTCGGTCCCCTTAGACCTGACCAGCTGCCCAAATCCTGTTTCTCTCATCTACAAACATCAATGTGAGAGTAAGACACACACATCATTCCAGGTCAAATCAAATATAATAGCCAGATATTCACATTCCTCTGTGACTTTCCCAGGGTCAGCAGAGAAATTCCCTAACTTTTCTTTATACATCTTTCATTACCTGTTGAAAATAGAACATGAACCCTCACAGGCTGTTTTGTGGGTGCTGATACTTCCTGCAAAGGACATATAGAAGGGAAGTTAGAATGCAGAAGGGGAGCTAAAGAGAAGGGGTGGGATCCTATGCTGATGGGGCTGAACCTCCTCAGGGCTGAAGCAACAGCCACAGTCCTGATCACTTGTCTTAAAGTCTCAGCCCTTTTCAAAGTCAAAGAGGCATTTGGATGTCTCCCTGTCCCCTTAAGCCAGCACTTTTCCACACAAGAGTCACAATATTGGGTTTTATCCCTCAAGCCCCACCAACAGGAAGAATCAGGACCCATGTTATCCCAAAGCTTTCCTCTTATTTTTAATCCTAGGAGTTTTATACTGTTAACTCTTATCATTTAAGTCTTCAATTCACTGGGAATTAATCTGTGTGTATGGTATTAAAAAGTCAGTGGCCAGTGAGAATAGCCCACATCACAAAGTCGCAAAGCTTCAGATGCTGACATGGATGCAGAGGGAAGGGAACACTTTTACACTGTTGATGGAACTGCAAACTAACACAGCCTCTTTGGAAATAAGTATGGAGAATCCTCAAAGAACTCAAACAAGGAAGGGTTATTCAAATTCTGGGAAGATGGCCGACCGGTAGCAACCCTTGGCAGAGGCTCCTGAGCAGAGGAAAAAGCAGTGGATGGAACTGGACTCTATGAAGCCAAAGATGGGGAGCTGAACCAAGAAGAGTTACAGCAAGCTGTAACTCCAAGGAAGAGCATTCAAGAAAACACATTACAGGTACAAAGCCTATCTGCAAGAGGACGGGAGACCCCTACCACAGGCTATCTGTGAAGGAGCATGGAAAAGAACTCTCATTTTACCTCGCTGAAGAGAGCTGCTAAAATCCAGGTCTCTTTCTCCAGGGAGGTCCCACTTAGGAACCTAGACACCCCCTCACTAGGCATAAAATCAAGCAGATATTTCCCCTCACAAGTCCAAACTCCCAGTCCACCCTTTCCCCTGGCATGGCAGTCTGAAGTTCTGCCCCCTGCAGAGTACAGAGTGTTTGGTCTTGTCCTGAGAGATTTGGGCATAGGGTGGACCGCCAACCATGAGGACAGAATCTGTGACTAACAGGGAAGAAAGAGGGTGTAGGAAGAAAGGGACACTCAGTGGGAGGAGGAGCAGTCCCCTGGTTATGACTATGCCCGGCCAGTGGTAGTGTTGACCCTCAGTTCGTGCTGTGTTTGGTGGGATGGGATGCAGAACCCCCAGCTCTGATGGCACCCACAGCGGGAGAGTGGTTGCCCCATGTGCATTGAGACTGGCAGACAGGGCTATTCCCCAGCCCCTGCTGGGCCTGCAAGCAGTGCCTTGATAGGTGTGGACTGCAACCTGAGAGCAAGGACGTTGTCCTCTGATTCCAACAGAACCCTCGAGCATTGGCTTACTGGGTGTGAACCAAGACCTGAGTGGTCCACTGTCTCCTGTGGGGCTGGTGAGGAGAGGCTTACCATGTGAGGACTGAGACCTGTGGGTAGAGTGCTGTGCCCTGACTCTAACAGAGCCTGCAAACAGAGGCTTGCCAGGCAGTGGACTGAGACTAGCAGGTAGGGGCATGGGCCCCTAACTCCAAATGGTCTGGCAAGCAGAGGCTACCTGGGTATGGACTGGGACCAGTGGGCAGGGGCATGGCCCCTGGCTCCAGCAGGGCCTGTGAGCAGTGAAGTGGACTACAGTGTGGACTGAGTCTGGTGGGAGGGAGTGTGGATCCCTGGCTCTAATTGTGCTATTGGAGATCCTTGAATCTCTCTATGTTGGGCAGAATTTGCACTGCCTGAGACAATTCGGTTGCAACTCGTGTCTGGGGCTGTCCACTCAGGGATACTCTGAGGTTGACCTTCAAATTTCTGTAGTGGAAAAGAACTGAAGGGTGGGGACTAGGCGCTGCAGCTGTTTGTATCTCTTCACAGTCGAGATCTAAGTCTAATACCGTGATTTCGTACCATAGGGTAGAGGTTGGCTGATATCAAAACAGAGCTTGCTTGTGCTACGTCACCATGTAGGTCCTCAGAGTTTCTGGCCAAAACTCTGAAAGGGGTCTTTGTAAAGTTGTAGAAGATAAGCCACAGTACAAAGCTTAGTGCTTTGGTAAGGAGCTATCTCTACAACCTTGGAACACCAATTTATCTCACCCTACCCATTCTAATAACCAAAAGGTGGAAAGTAAACATGGTGCGGACCCAACAGAAGAACTCTGGCAAAAGGAATGAACAAAGTAAATCAACACCCCAAAGAAATGACAAAGGAAATACAACTGAAGATGCCATGCATAGACAAATGGCAGCAATGTCAGAAATCGAATTCTGAATATGAATGGCAAATAAGATAAATAGAATGGAAGAAAAGATAGAAATTGAATTTCAAAGAGTAGTTGTAATGTTGTCTCAAGAAATAAATGAATTCAAAGCCCAAGTCACCAAAGATATGGACATAATGAGAAAAGAGATAGCAGAGCTCAAGGAAATGAAAAAGTTAGTTGAGGAGCTCCAAAATACAGTAGAATCCCTCAGTAATATAGTTGATCTGCCAGAAGAAAGGATTTCTGAATCTGAAGACAAAGCTTTTGAACAATCCCAAAGAGGCAGACAAATGGGTAGCAAAAACTGATCAATCCTGGAGAGAGTTGTGGGATCACTGCAAAAGATCAAACATTTGTCTTGTACTAATTCCCAAAGGAGAAGAGGATGGTCCTAAAAGTACACATGCCCTACTCCGAGAGATTTTGTAGGAGAATTTCCCAAGCATTGCAAGAGATAGAGAACTTCAGATGGCAGAAAATTTCAAAACACCAGCAAGAGTCAATACAAATAAACCATCTCCTAGACACATTGTAATTAACTTTGCCAAAGTTAAGTCAAAGCAGAAAATTATGCAAGCAGCCAGACGTAAGTAAAGCATCACCTACAAAGGGAGAAATATCAAAATCACTGCAGTTCTCTCAGCCCAAACGTTTCAAGCTAGAAGAAGGTACTCATCGACTTTCAGTCTCCTAAAACAAACATCTTCCAGCCCATGATCCTGTATCCAGCTTAACTGAGTTTCATTTGTGATGGAGAATTCAAATACTTTAATGACATAGACATGTTGAAGAAATTTGCCGTAACTAAAACAGCTCTCCAGGATATTCTCATGCCCGTTCTCCACAATGACCAGCACAATGCTCTACCTCCAACGCAAACTCACCCAGAAATTTTTGAACAAAACCCAACTTTCTAACAATCAAAATAAAAATAAATAAAGAGAGGAAAAAAACTTGGTTATAGCTTCATATAAAGGTCCTAAGTTAGTTTCATAGTAGGAGTGAATACATTGGATATTTTTTCTTCCATGCTTGAGACACTTTACTGAGAAGGATATATTCCAGCTCCATCCATGTAAACATGAAGGAGGTGAGGTCTCCATCTTTCTTTAAGGCTGCATAGTATTCCATGGTGTACATATACCACAACTTATTAATCCATTCGTGGATCGATGGGCACTTGGGTTTCTTCCATGACTTAGCAATTATGAATAGGGCTGCAATAAAGATTTTGGTACAAATATCTTTGTTATGATGTGGTTTTTGAACAGGGAGAAGGGGGAAAGCGTGGGGAGGGAGGCGGGATGTGGGTAGAGGGAGGGAGATTGAAAGGATCACACATGTGGTGCATCTTACAAAGGTACATGTGAGCCTTGGCAAATGTGGAATGTAAATGTCTTGACAAAGTAACTAGGATGATGCCAGGAGGGCTATGTCAACTAATGAGATGAAAATGTGTCAAATATTCTATGAAACAAGTGTATGATGCTCCATGATCATATTGATGTACACAGCTATGATTTAATAAAAAAAAAAAGAGAGGAAAAAAATAAGCAGGAGAAAAAAATTATTCAACAGTGGTGAAAGGATTAAAAATGTCAACTAAACTTCCAAATATCATAGCACCCAAAACACAAACACACATATCAATTCTCTCAATTCATGTGAATGGTTTAAATTGTCCTCTAAAGAGACGCAGGCAGGCTGACTGGTTCCATAAAATCAGACCAGATATATGTTATATTCAAGAATCTCATCTTACCTTAAGGGATAAAAAAAGAATCAGGGTGAAGGGATGGACTTGTATAATACAGGCAAATGCAAACCAGAAAAAAGCAGGGCTTGCCATATTAGTAGTAGATACAATTGGCTTTAAACCAACAAAGATAAAGATAAGGAAGATCACTACATATTCATCAAGGGAGTCAACCAACATGAAGAGATTTCCATAATTAACAATTACACCCTACCAGAATGCTCCTCATTTCATAATGCAGACCCTAATGGATATGAACAACTTGATATCTTCCTGTCCTGAAATAGTTGGGGATTTTAACACCTCTTTGACAGTTTTGGATAGATCCTCCAAGAAGAAACTAAGCAAAGAAATATTAGACTTAAACCTGACCCTAGAACAATTGGACGTTACAGACCTCTACAGAACATTTCACCCTAATAAAACTGAATATACATTTTCTCACCAGCCCATGGGTTATCCTTTAAATAGAACACGTCCTAGGACACAAGTCCAACCTCAGAAAATTGAAAAGTGTAGAAATTATTCCTTGTATCTTCTCGGACCACCATGGAATAAAAGTTGAACAGAACAGCAACAGGAATATTCATACTCAAACAAAGTCATGAAAGCTAAATAATCTTAGACTGAATGATAGCTGGGTCAAAGATGAGATTAAGAAGGAAATCACAAAGTTTTGGGGACAAAATGATAATGAAGAAACAAATTATCGAAACCTATGGGATATTGCAAAGGCAGTCCTAAGAGGGAAATTTATAGCATTGGAAGCCTTCATCAATTAAACAGGAAGATATGAAGCCAACACCTTAATGGATCATCTCAAGCAACAGGAAAAGGAAGACCATTACAACCCCAACCCAAGCAGAGCAAAACAAATAACCAAAATTAGGGCAGAATTAAATGAAATTGAAGACAAAAGAATCATTCAGAAGATCAATGAAACAAAAAGTTTTTGAAAAGATTAACAAAATTGATAAAACTTTGGCCAACCTAAACAGAAATAGAAAAGTAAAATTTCTAATATCGTCTATCAGAAACAATGAAGGAGAAATAACAACAGACACTTCAGAAATTCAAAAAAATCCTCAATGATGACTATAAAAATCTCTATTCCCAGAAATATGAAAATCTAAAGGAAATGGACCAATATCTGGAAGCACACCACCTTGCTTGGCTCAACCAGAAAGGATTAGAAATCTTTAATAGACCTATATCAATCACTGAAATAACATCAACAGTACGAAATCTACCTAAAAGGAAAAGTCCAGGACCAGAGGGCTTCATATCTGAATTCTATCGAACCTTTCAAGAGGATTTAGTAATTGTATTATATGAAGTTTTCCAAAGCATAGAAAAAGAGGGAATACTTCCCAAAACGTTCTATGAAGCAAATATCACCCTGGTTTGATACCCAAACCAGGAAAGGATACAACAAAGAAAGGAAATTATAGGCCAATCTCATTAATGAATATCAACGCAAAAATATTCAATAAGATCTTAGTCAACAGAATTCAACACTCAAAATTTATACACCATTATCAAGTTCGTTTTCTTCCAGGGTCACAGGGTTGGTTCAACATACACAAATCTATAAATGTAATACATCACATCGGTAAAATAGAAAACAAAGACCATATGATTCTCTCAATTGATGCAGAAAAAGTCTTTGATAATATCCAGCATCCTTTCATCATCAGTATTCTTAATAAAATAGGCATAGAAGGGACATTTCTGAAACTGATAGAGGCCATCTACAGCAAACCCACACCCAATATCATATTGAACAGTGTAAAATTGAAAACATTTCCATTCATATCAGGAACGAGGCAAGGATGCCCACTGTCTCCACTGCTACTCAACATAGCAATGGAAGTCTTACCATCGCAATCAGGCAAGAGAAGGCAATCAAGGGTATCCAAATAGGGTCAGAGGAGATCAAACTCTCCCTCTTCACTGATGATATGATCCTGTACCTGGAAAATCCTCGGGACTCAACTTCAAACCTCTTACAAGTGATCTAGGAATGCAGCACCATCTCAGGATACAAGATCAATAATTAAAAGTCAGTAGCTTTTATATATGCCAACAATAGACTGAAAATAAGCTGAATAAGCTGACAATATAGTCAAGAACTCTATTACCTTTACAATAGTGCCGAAGAAGATGAAATATCTGGGAAGTGAAAGGTCTCTGTAATGAGAACTATGAAACTCTGAGAAAATAGCTGAAGATGTTAACAAATGGAAAAACATACCATGCTCATGGCTGTGTAGAATCAACATTGTTAAAATGTCCATGCTACCCAAAGTAATCAACAGATTTAATGCAATCCCTATTAAAGCACCATTGTCATACTTTAAAGAACTTGAAGAAATAGTACTTCATTTTATATGGAATGAGAAAAAAACTCGAATAGCAAATACATTACTCAGAAATAAGAACAAATCAGGAGGTGTCACGTTACCAGGCTTCAGGCTACACTATAAATCTGTAGTGATCAAAACAGCTTGGTAACTGGCACAAAAATAGAGTGGTATATTTATGGAACAGAATAGAGAACCAAGAGATGGATGCAGCTACTTAACATCATTTGATCTTCTACAAGCCTATCAAACATATTCACATTGAATATGGGGGAAAGACTCCCTATTTAACAATGGTGCTGGGTGAACTGGCTGGCGACCTGTAGAGGACTGAAACTGGACCCCCAAATTTAACCATTAACAAAAATTGATTCTCACAAGATAAAAGATTTAAACTTAAGATATGAAACTCTAAAAATACTAGAAGAGAGTGAAGGAAAATACTTGAAGAAATTGCCCTGGGAGAATATTTCAAGAGGAGGACCCCCTGGACACTTGAAGCAATAGCAAAAATCCATTACTGGGATCTGATCAAACTAAAAAGCTTTTGCAAAGCCAAGAACACAGTAAGTAAAGCGACAGACACCCTTCAGAATGGGAGAAGATTTTTGCAAGTTATGTTTCCAACAAATGTCTGATAACTAGAATCTACAGAGAACTCGAACTAATCAATAAGGAAAGAATAAATAACCCCATTTCTATGTGGGCAAGAGACTTGAACAGAAACTTCTCAGGCGCATGGCCTACAAACACATGAAAAAATGCTCATCATCCTTAATCATCAGAGAAGTGCAAATCAAAACCACTTTGAGATATCATCTAACTCTAGTAAGATTAGCCCACATCACAGATGTTGGCATGGATGTAGAGAGAAGGGAATGCTTCTACACTGCTGGTGAGAATGCAAGCTAATATGACCGTTTTGCAAAGTAGTTTGGAGAACACTTAAGGAACTAGAGTAGACATACTGTTTGATCCGCAATTCCGCTACTTAGGTATATATTCAGATGATCAAAAATTATTTTACAACAAATAAATTTGCACCAGAATTTTTAATGCAGCACAATTAATAATAGGCAAGACATGGATACAGCCCAAGGACCCATCAACCCATGAATGGATTAGTAAACAGTGGTATATGTACACCATGGAATACTATGCAGCCATAAAAAGGATGGAGACTCCATATCTTTTATGTTTACCTGGATGAAGCTGTAACATATTTTTCTTAGTAAAGTATCTCAAGAATGGCAAAGAAAGTATCCAATGTACTCAATAATACTATAAAAACAATATAACTACCTATACACACATGCACATGGCAAAACATAACTATAGTCCAGGAAGTAGAAGGGAAGAGGAGTGAGAGGGGAGGGGAGTAGGGATATGGGAGGAGGGAGGGTATTTGGGTGGACCTCACCTAATGTGCATGATGCAATGGTACATTTCAAAACTATTAAGAAGTGAGTATAATTGTGATGGATGTATTACTTAGTTCAATGTAAACATTTCACATTGTATATGGGAGCAGTACCCTGAACCCCATATGTGCATCAATGTATAAAATCATGATTTTATAAAAAATAATTAATAAAAAAAGAAAAAGAAAAACAAAATATAACTATAGTCCATAAAGTAGAAAGGAAGAGGAGAGAGAGGGGAGGGATGTTGGAGGAGGGAGGCTATTTGGGGGGACCTCAGCTAATGTGCATGATGCAATGGTACATTTCAAAACTATTAGGAAATGAATATAATTGATGGATGTTACTTAGTTCGTGTACACATTTCACATTGTATATCGAAGCAGTATGCTGAACCCCATAAATGCATCCATGTACAAAGTTACGATTTCATAAAAAATAATTTGAAAAAAAGAACTCAAGCAAGACCTTTCATTTGATCCTGCAATCCCATTATTAGGCATCTACCCCCCCAAAAAAAAACATATTTTATCATAAGGATATATTTACAATTGCCAAGATGCAGAAACAATCTAAATGCTCATCAACACATGAATGGATTACTGAAGCCTGGTATATGTGTATCTTGTGATACTATTCAATCATAAAAAAGATGGAGAACGTACATCTTTTGTATTAACCTGGATAAAGTTGAAATACATTCTTCTTAGTAGAGTATGGCAAGAATGGAAAAGCAAGTATCCAATGTGCTCAATACTAATATGAAGCAGTAGATCAACTAATATATGGCCAAGTAAGGGAAAAACTCAAGTTAGGGGGGAGAGAGAGGAGAAAGGGGCAGATCGGTGTGTTCCCAGGGAATGGGCACAAGGTAAGGGCACATGGCACACCTCCTGGGGGTAGGACACAACTACGACAGGGACTTTCCCTAACAAATGCAAACACTGTAACTTAATTGTACCCTCCTATTAATCAGAAATAAAGGAAATAACACTTAAAACTGAACCTGCAGAAACCATGTGAACTGTGATGAGCTAACAGGCCCTGAACAAGGTTCCATGAGGAACAGAGATGCGTGGGAGGACCCAGACTCAAATTTTAGTTGTAGGGGGTTCATGGAAGTGCCTCGGAACAAAGAAGCACAAGTCCCAGAGTTCAGTCAACTTACTGGGAACAAAACCCAAAATGGTCAGGTTTTGTTTGGCCAAAACATGGGACAAAGGTTTCTGTGCTTGCTACACAGATCTGCTACCCACCCTGCCACTGGAGCCTCTCCTTCCTCAGCCTCTAGTACTGACCTCACAAATGTCTGTGCAGGCTGCAAGGAGAGCCGTGAGCTCACAATGAGCAGGGGTCAGGACCGGCTGCAGAGTGAACAGACACATGGACCAGCAAATATAGATGGTAGCAATGGCTGTTAGCTGCCCTACAAGTTTCCACACTCCCCTCTTCCTTCAGGAAGGGAACCCCACATTTTTAGGGTAGTACATTGCCCAGGGAAAACATCTCCAGCTTCACTTGCCTCTAGGTATGGATAATGGGCAAACTACTGCTCAGGGAGATGTAGAGAGAAATTGTTCTAAGCTCCTGGCAAGGCTCATAACAAAAATCTAGGTGAGCTGAAACGTGAGCTCTTTCCCTTTGAGGCTAGGTGGAATGAGATGTCACAGCTGGAACTCTGGCAAGCATTTTAGACCCCAAGGCCCCTAAAGGATGTAAGCCACATAATAGCACGATGACAGAAAGACAGAAGTCTGGATCCCTTATGAATGAGAAGCAGCCAAACTACCCCTGTATGAAACATCACATGTGACAGAGAAACTTCTCCATTGGTTAACACCCTGTCATTTTGGGTTTTATTGCCAGGAAATGGACTTAACTCATCCTTATGTTTGTTCAATTAGGAAGCCACCATGAGAAGGGACACATCTACCTTTTTCTGAGCCTTACACCCCAGATAGCAACAGTCAGCTCTCTGACTGCCTCTGCTGCTCCAGCCAAGCAGCCAGGAAGGGCCCTGAAGATCCCCCACCCCAGGGTCCTGCTGAAAAGCTCCATCCCTCTGAAGATGTGGCAGAGTGTTGCCAAAAATGCCTACTGTCCTAGCTAAAATTTCTACCAAAATTTGTGTCCTGTCGCCCTCCCCTCCTCAGTCTCTGCTTGAGTGTCAGGTCATGGGGCAAAGGTTTTTGTGTTTTCAGCTCTGGGACATCTCCCAGACTAGAGCAGAGACAGGAGGTCTCACAGACATGTGCTGCATAACTGGATGGCTGGGCAGGAGGGGCAGGGAGGAGCCTCTGCTCTCAGCAGACACCTGAAGGGGCTGCTGAGTTTGCTCTGGGGATCAGGAGGCCTTGGTTTCATCCCTGCCAGGTGACCCTGGACACATTGCCTCACTCATTCACCCTAAACAAAACCACCCTTGGTCTCTGGTCTGTATGAGGCACTGGGCCCATGTATACAGGGGCAGAGATGAAAGGTCCTAAGGTCACTGAGCTGGCCTCTGATGGGACGGAGGGAGAAACAAACATCACACACCATGGGGACCAGCACTGCCTGACCCTGGGTGACGGGAAACGTGAGGGCTGCCTGGACCAGCCCGGACTTTGGGGGCTTCCCCGGGAACAGTAACTCCCACCAGCTCAGCCCTCTGGGCCTCTTGTGGACAAGGCAAGGTTCAGGCACAGGAAGAACAAGCCCGTTCACCAGCCTGCTGTGTGGCAGCCCTGGGGAGACTCTCCCACTACCACCTTTGGGAGGAGGCCCAGGTCTGTGTGCTCATGTGCTACTGACTGACCCTCACTGAGCACTCAGTACCTCCCGGCTCCGTTCTACACCCACTCCGTGTATTAGTTCAGTAATCCTCACCACAGCCTGTAAGGCAGTTGTGGTCTCAGCCCCATTTTTTTTGCTGGGGGTGGGGGGAGCTGTGAGGCCCTGAGAAGTTAAATGAGCCACAGCACAGAGCTGCTGTGTGTCAGACCCGGATGCAGCCTCGGGCTGGTGTGGAGCTGAGACCATGTGCTCCAAACTGCACACGCCATGGCCACCTCCCTCCTCAGATGGGAAGAGGGATTTACAGACATCAGGCAAGGGGCAGAATCCTCCCAGATCCAGGTTTATAGAAGTCTCAGAATCTAAGACACCAAAGGCCACTGTCCAGTTCTGGAACTGTGTGAGGATTCTGAAGGTGACTGGAGTGGACCAGAAGGGGCCCTCTCTCCTGACCCCTGTCGGGAACATTTCAAAGCCTTTAAAGCCCACACTCCTGCCTTGGTCAAGATAGCCTGGCAGGTTAGAGCCCTGCCAAGCCTGCCAAGCACTGTCTGTCCTATGTGAACACGTGGATGTCAGCACCTATTGTCCCCTGAGGGAGAACTCTGCTCCTTTACATCAGTTCCTGTTTTCAGCCAGAAAGTCACAGGAAGAGGGAGTCATGGAACAGCAAATGAATAATTCACACCAGGGAAGGAGTGGGCAGCGTGGGTGGGGAGGGGCCAGGCCCCCAGCTCACCTTGAGGGCCAGATAGGCAGCTATGGTGATCCCAGCACTCAGGTGGCCATGGCCATGCTGTTGCTCACCGGGAACATGTTGGATCCCTGGGCCTCAGCTCTCACCCTGAGGCCACTGTGGTGCAATGCATAGAGCCCTGTGGCAGCCTCCCTGCATCAAGGGGAGAACCACCTGGTCATCGTGAACTTGTCCTTTGTGAACAAGACACGACAGGCTGAGGGTCCCTCTTTCATCCCAGGCTTGATAGGCAGTCTGATGATTTTCACTTACAAATTTTGAATGTAACTATACTTCACATAAATATACAACTTCCATTATTTTGCCACATATTGAACACACCCTGTATCCCATCACCCAGATCAGGAAACAGATTCTCAGCACCCCAAAGACTCCTGGAGACACATCTGATGGCTAGCCTCTCCCCCAAAGGAAACCCCTACCCTGACTTCTACCAGCACAAGCCTAATTTTGCTTGATGCTACAGCTAAACTCTTACGCATCTGGCTTCCTCAGCTCCATCTCGTTCCCGAGCTTCCTTCTCTGTCACATTGCTCATCCCCATGTACATTTCCATATATTACGCCGTTGTGTGGATGCAGGGCAATAGACCGACCCATGCTACTACGCGCATTTCCGTTCCTTCCAGTCCGGGGCTCTGATCCATAGGGCTACAAAGAGCATCTGGGCACCTACACTTCTGGGGGCACCCTTAGGAGTTTTTCTTGGGTGTGTCCTGAAAAGTGACACTCCTAGGCCATGGGGCACACACTGTTATTGACAAATAACTTTCTCAAAGTGGCTCCATCAATGGAAACTGCTACCAACAGTTGCCCTACATCCCTGCCTTTGTTTTCTATCAATATTTTCCATCAACCTTATTCATTTCCATCAATATTTTCCATCAACCTCATTCATTTGATTCTGATAAAATAACACATTTTAAGTGTACAGTTCAGTGGCATGACGTACATTCACACTGTGGTGGAACCGTCACCACCATTTATCTACACGATTCATTTTGTGAAACTGAAACTGTCCTCAATAAACATAAACGCCCCAATTCCCAATTCCCACCCCTCGTCCCCTCACAACCACCTTTCTACTTCCTGTGTCCATGAAATTGACTACTCCGGACACCTCATATAAGAGCAATTACACAATCTGGACCTTTGAGACTGGCTTAGCAGCGTCCCCAGGTACAGCCACGTAGTAGCATATGTCAGAATCTCCCTCTATGGAGGTTGAATAACATTCCATTGTGTATACGGACCACATTTGTTTTATCTGCTCATCTTTGATGAACACTTGGGGTGTTTCCACATTTCAGCGATTGTGAATAACACTGCTAGGAACATGGGGGGACTAATACCACTTTGAGACTGTGCTTTCACATGGAATCCTATTTAACTTTTTGAGGATCCACCATGCTGTGGTTATGTGTTAAGGATTTCTGAGCTAATAGATGAAACGGGTGTGCCATCCTAAGGAGTGTAAAGTGGGTTTTCCTTGAGGTTTAGCTCTGCAGTGCTGTGATGTTGAGCGCTGTTGAGCATCTTTGCATGAGCTTATTGGGCATATGAATATCACCGCTGGAGAAATATCTCTTCAGGTCATTTGGCTGTTGTTTAATCAGGTTATTTGTTTTATTGTTGTCGAACTGGCGTTCTCTACAAATTCCAGACGTGAACCCCTAATCAGGTATAGGAAGTGCAGGTATTTCCTCCCATGTCATAGGTTGTCTTTGATCTCTTGCACCCTTTGATATTCAAGGATTTTAGATTCTTTTTCTTCTTTTTCATTTTCAGACACAGTCTCACTTTGTCACCCTGGGTACAGGGACATGGCATCCACAGCTCACAGCAACCTCTAACTTTTAAGCTCAAGTGATCCTCTCCCCTCAGTTCCCAAGTAGCTGGGACTACAGGCAAGAGCCACAATGTCCAGCTACTTTTAGAGACAGGGTCTTTCACTTAGGCTGGGCTTGAACTCCTGTGCTCAAGCAATCCACCTACCTCCGCCTCCCAGAGTGCCAGAATTAGAGGGGTGAGCCTCTCCACCCAGTCCAACATTTACCTTTTGATGTGGTCCTGTTTACTGAGTGTCAATATGTAACCCGTGCTTTTGGTATTATAGGCCAAATGTCAAGGCCAGATCCATTGCCCTCAAGCTTTCCTCCTATGGTTTATTCTGGGAGTTTCATAGTTATAGCCCTTAACATTTAAGTCCTCAATTCACTATGAGTTAATTCCTGTGTATGGTTTCATGTCAGGATCCATCTTCAGCCCCCCATTTGTGGATGTCCAGTCATCCCAGTCCCATTCACTGAAGACTGTCCCTTCCCCACTGGGTGCACATGGCACCCTTGTAAAATCATTTAACAATCCAGGAGCAGGTTGATTTCTGGGCTCAGTGTTCTCTCCCATTGCTCTCTAAGTCTGCCTGTGCCAGACCACCCTGTTTTGAACTCAGGAGCTTGTAATGAGTTCTAAAAACAGAAAGTATAAGACCTCTAACTTTGTATTTTTCAAGATTGTTTTCTTTGGGGTCACTTGAGATTCCATATACCTCAACCTTTCCTAACTTTGCTTTGGTTTTTATAGTACTTTTAGGGAATCTTCAGTGATTTCTACGTATGAGATCACGTCATTTGCAAACTGATCACTTTACACCTTTTTTTTTTTATTCAATTACCTTTTCTTTCTTTCTCTTACCTAATTGTTCGTTCAGTTATTGGTGTCTCCACATTACATGTGTCCAAAACATCCACTCATAATAGCCTTAAATCAAGCACAAGACACAAATAGTACTAGGCTTTATCACAGTTCATGTATTTGCCTTTACCAGACATCTTTACTTCTTCATCAAGCTTTGAGTTCCTGTCTAGTGTCCTTTCTTTTCAAAAGAAGGACTCCTTCCTTTGTAGGGTAGGGCTGCTGGTGCTGACCTTTTGGATAAAAGCTGACAAATGTCTTAATTTCTTCCTCATTTATGAAACACAGTTTCTCGGATGTTGGACTCTTGGTAGACAGAACTTTTTTCCCCCCATGACTTTGAATATTTCAACCCATTGATCTCCCGACTCCAAGGATTTTGATGACAAAACTTATGTCAATCATGTCGTAAAATGATGATGAGACTCATCTTCCTAGCAGCTCACTAGATGTTAATAAGGGACCTTGTTGTGCATCACACACCCCAGAATATTTCTGTATAGTATCATGATGGCAGTTATTTGTAGCATCCTTCCAACACTAATTCAAATGTAAAGAAATAGAAATTGAATACCTCCCCTATAGACATGATAAAGTCTCTAAAAACCTAAAATTATTATAGGTTTTCAAACTATAAATGAGAAGGCCATGGAAATGTGGTACAGGCTTTCATTTCTAATAAATGAAATATCAATCTCTATAACCTATGTAAACAAGAAGCACTTGTTTCACTTTGAAGAGGAAAATGCTTTTGCGCCCACATAAGGCAAAAAAAACCCTACCCTGTGTTATCCCCAGCCCTGATTGGTCCATTTCCCCCTGCCTCTGACCTCATAGAGAGCCATTGAGGCTGAAACCTATATAAGCCCCTGTCTGGGCTTGGGTCTTTGGTCTTTACAGCCCAGGAAGCTTCTTTCGGTGACCTGTGGACTTGACCTCCAGATAGCGTGTTTCCCTGATCGTAGTTCTTGCAGTTATCCCAGTGAGTAGTTTAGCATAGTGTACGTAGTCTTCTTAGCGTAGTGTTACTTGTTTTGTTAGCGTAAGTTCACATATTATTTTTATCCTAGTTAGCTTTCATTACTAGTGTTAGCCTATTTAGTGCCCCAGTTAGTATAGTTTGTTAGTGTTTTTAGCATAGTGAGTATAGTTGTTTTTCATTAGTTATTTAGTGTAGCTTATATAGCGTAGTGGTAGCGTAGTCAGGCTCCCCATGGAGCCTGGGGCGTCCTCCGTGTCTCTGGACAAGGAGGTCCTCCAGGACTACGAGTTCTTAAGGACCCTTGGCCAGGGCGGCTTCGCTGAGGTGAAGCTGGCCCGGCACCGTGGAACTGGCACTGAGGTGGCGGTGAAGATCCTCAACAAACGCTTTATCGAGGGCCTCATGTCTGTGTCTTCAGAGATTGAGATCATGCAGAGACTGGACCATCCCCACATCCTCAAACTGCTGGAGGTCAGAGAGGGTAAGGAAAATATCTACCTCATAATAGAACATGCAGGTGGTGGTGACCTCTGTGACAGAGTAATGACATCTGGTCAGATGGAGGAGGGGGAGGCCCGAGCCATATTCTTGCAGCTACTGAAAGCCATGGAGTACCTTCACCAAGAGGGCATCGTGCACAGGGACCTGAAGCTTGAGAACGTATTATTGGATTCCGAAAACAACGTCAAACTCGCTGACTTCGGCAGTGCTGCTACCTTCAGCGAAGGTAAGACCTTCACAGACTTCTGTGGGACCCCCATGTATTTGGCCCCTGAAGTTTTCCTGGGCCCGAGCTACAAGGCACCAGAGGCAGAAATCTGGAGCCTTGGGGTCATCCTCTATTCGATGGCATCCGGGCTCTTCCCATTTAAAGGACGGGACCTCGATGAACTGCAAACGTCCATCTTAAGAGGCACCTATAGAACACCTGCTTTCATTACCCCCAAATTAAAATCGTTTATCCACAAGATCCTAACCCTCGACCCCAGCAAGAGACCCACCATCCGCCAGATGATGGACGACCCCTGGCTCCAGTCTCCCCAAGACAGCATGAGGTCACACAGGGCAGTGACAGACATGACACCAGAGGCCTTCACCCCACTGGAGGACTTCACCCCACTGGAGACCGCCACCACACCGGAGGCCACCACCCCAGTGGAGGCCTCCATCCCTTCGGTGGCCACCACCTCACAGGAGACTGCCACCTCACCAGAGGCGGCCACCCCACTGGAGGCTTCCACCCCACCGGAGGCCTCCATCCTATCCGTGGCCACAACCTCACAGGAGACCGCCACACCACCGGAGGCCTCCATCCCATCAGTGGCCACCACCTCACAGGAGACCGCCACACCACCGGAGGCCTCCATCCCATCAGTGGCCACCACCTCACAGGAGACCACCACACCACCGGAGGCCTCCATCCCATTGGTGGCCACCACCTCACAGGAGACTGACACCCCACCTGAGGCCTCCATTTCATCAGTGGCCACCACCCCACAGGAGGCTACCATCTCATCAGTGGCCACCACTCCACAGGAGGCCACCACCCCACAGGAGGCCACCACCCCACCGGAGGCCTCCATCCCATTGGTGGCCACCACTTCACAGGAGACTGCCACCCCACCGGAGGCCTCCACCCCACCAGAGGCCCCCATCTCATTGGTGGCCACCACCCCACAGGAGGCCACCACCTCACAGGAGACCGCACCACCACCGGAGGCCTCTACCACACCAGAGGCCCCCATCTCATTGGTGCCCACCACCCCACAGGAGGCTACCACCTCACAGGAGACCGCTACACCACCGGAGGCCTCCATCCCATCGGTGGCCACCACCCCACAGGAGGCCGCCACCCCACCTGAGGCTGCCATCCCACCAGAGACCACCACCCCCCTGGAGACCACCACCCCATTGGAGGTTGCCACCCCACTGGAGGCTGCCACCTCACTGGAGGGGGACAGTCCATTAGAGACCTCGTCCCAACTAATTCCCAGTCCCAGTAGCACCCCCCAGCCTGGCCCCGTGTCCTCTCCCTCCAGCACCAGCCACCTGAGGGGAGGCCTGGCTGGAGACACAGGAGCTGAGGGAAGTCCCCGAGACAACTATTCCCTTCCAGCTGGGCAGGTGGTGGAGGACGAACCCACTGAAGTGGGCCAGGGCCGGCGGGGGTGCGCAAGTAGAATTCTGAACTTTTTTCGCAAAATGTTCTGCCTCCCACCAGCCCAAAAGAAACACCGCAGGAACAAGGTGGTGCCTGGGACCAGCCAGCGGACTTGAGGCCGAGAGCAGAGGGCGAGTGTGGGGCATCCAAGTCCCGCTTCCCCCCTTCAATTCTTATTGGATTTTCAATAAAGAGATTGAAATTTTAACTTTTACTGTGTGTACATGTATGGGGAACAAGGTGAAGTTCAAGTGTGTGTGGAAAGCTAACATCCTCATCCCTGCAGGCAGATGCAGCATGCTGTCACTGATGTGTTGCCACTGAAAAGCTGACCTCATAGAACATTTGTGACACGGGGGTGGGAGGTACAGGGAGGGATTGGGGTATGTGTGGGGGGTTGTTTGTCGCAGGGAACAACGTTTCAGACAGGATGAAGAAACCGTGACATCCGTTGCACAGCAGGGTGACCAGGTTAAGGAGAATGTAGGGCACATTTTATAAGACCTGAGAGTCCACTTCAAATGATCCTTGGAGGGCAAGAAGGCCCTGAGCTCCCGGGATCCTGAAACACCGTGTGGGAGGTCGGCCAGGCCAGGACTCCCAGCGGGGTGGGGAGCCAGACGAGCAGCCTGAGGCCTGCAGAGGCCTCCTGGCCACAGCGGAGCCAGTTGAATCATGGCCTGGGACTCCCTACTCCCACCCCCTGACCAGCTGGAACAACCATTGAGCCCGGACTGTGACTCCTGGGCACTTGTCTCCTCACTGCCCTTCTCTGCCTTTTCTTCCATGGTTGTGGGTGGTGGGGCAGGAGGGTGCTTAGTCATCTCCTGCTTCTTTCAGATCCATATAAATACATCTCAGTACAGAAAGCTGAGTACTGGGTATTTTGCTGTTTGGGTCCTCCCTGCACAGCTGGGGCTGTGCACCCCTGGTGCAGACAGCCTAGAACACAGTAGTCTTTGGAGTTGAGAAACACTCAGTGGAAAGGGGCCATGAGGGAACTACCAAGGTCACCCAACAGCAACACGGCAATCTCTGGGCCGTGTGCAGGGCAGAGAGGAGTCCTTTTTGCTGTAAGTAGATGATTACTTTGGCTGTAATGTTATGAAAGTATTAAGTTTGTGTTGAAAATCCATTGCCATTTGGTACAAATGACATTTGTTCTTTCTGTGAAAGAGAAATGCTCTTGAGCGTGTTTGTACTCGAGCTCCTGCACTAGAGTAGGTAAAGCATCACCCTCACTGTCTGCAGTGACAGTGGTGTTGCAGGGAGATGGTAGACAGGTTGGCTCTTCATCATTCTAGCCAGATGCTCCCTCGGTGAACCGGACCTGTCCCCTCTTTGCAGTGCAGTCTGACTCTAGTGTTCCCTTTGATGTCCCTGTGTGGAAAGCTCGTCCCACCAACTCTGGCCCTTGCCAGGCTGTGTCAGGTGCACGTGTGGACCTAGAGCATGCAGGCAGCCTTCATGTTTGAGTACTATGTTTTGCTGTGTTTGAAAACATCTGCATACTTTTCAACTGGAAAAAGAAACCAGCTTACGTGTGTACTGTCCTAAAATGAAAGCTGCTGAGGAACATAGCTGACTGAGTGACCGGGAGGTGCTCTGCCCCTGGACAGCCCACTCGACTGTCTGGCCTCATGAGTGTCCAGGCAAGACCTTTTATGGAAACAATGGTTAGAGAGGAGTCAGCTCTTTCACTTTTTGCAGGTTGGTGAAAACAGACTCTTCCAGAGAATTTTGTTATCATCCTATGTATTCTGGGAAGCTGTGTTTTCCCCCATTTTTGGAGCTTGCCAGGTTTAATAAAACTGGTTAAAAATTGAGTTTTTTCTTCAATTGTTCTTTCCAGGTGAAAACTTGTTATTTTTCGTTCAGTTTAAAGGTAAAGAATGGAGGGAAAACCTTGCTCTTTTAATTTAATAATTATGTTCAGCTATGATGGGAAGTATGTGATGATTAGACAGCAATGTCACTAATAAATTTTAAGTTATCAGAAATTAATTGTAAGCATCAGTTACTGTACTCTTAGTTGTAGTAAAGACAATTGTCTTAAGATGAAAAAAAAAAGAACACTAACATGTGGTTTCCTGACAGCTCAGTAAATACACCAATAAGACTAATTGACACGTAGTTTGTGATAGAATGTGACTTATGGAGGAGTAATAAATCAATATATCCACCAACTTTGGATAAGTGATAGTCAATAACAACATAACATGACCAGCTTCTCCACATATTTTCTGAAATGTCTATTTAAAAAATCTAGCTCTTTCAATTCTTTGAAAGACACATATTAAAACATCTTAATGTTAATACTTTGCACATAATAAATGTGCTGATTAGATAATCCCTTTCTCTTTACCTCAATACTCTTAAATAATCCTAATGTAAACTGTCCAGTATGAGTCATCTTATTACAGACCTCAGTGTAATAACTAGTTAAGGTTAAGCTTAGTTATTATTAATCAATTTGTCTAGTCTAAATACTTCAAATCAGCCTATATAACAATAGTTAATTTTAATTCAACAATAAAAATTCAAACTTTATTTTATGTATTCCCAAATAATAAAGGTGTAGGGAAAAAAACATTGCAGTTTTAAAAAGAAAAGGTAAAAGCCCACATGAATTAAAAAATAACCAACATAAATACCCCTATTTCACAATTAAATTGTTCTATTTGGATGCCTTGCTAGATATAATGGTGTTTGTTATCCTGGAACTGAACTTTCGATTTAATTATTTCCTGCATCCTGAAGAAAGGGAAGTGTCACCTCTCTGCTACCTCCAGGGACCCCATCTCTGACCCACGACTTTTGTCAGCTGTTTCCTTTTATTCTCATCCTGCCTGAACCCTGTGCCAACTATTAAATCTTCAATTATACAAATAGAAAGATTTTCCTTTTTATAAAAAAAAATCAAATTTTATTTGTTTAGTTTCCATCAAAAATCCTAGGGTCTTTTTTTTTTCTTAAATAACATGTGTCATGTCATGTGGAATTGTCAATTTGAGAGCTTGTCCCCTCCTGTCCATCGTTCATAATATAACAACCCCCCAAATGCACTGTTACTTTTGAGACGATATTAACTTTACAGAAAATTGGAAAATACAGTTCATAGATGTTTTTTCTTAATTCTCGGAGAGTAATTTTCCTGTATATTTTCCCCTTCTTCCCTAGCACTGCTTTGACTGAGTCTCCTCCAAAATTCAAGTGTTGTCAATGCGGTAGCATTAAGAGGCAGGACCTTTAAGGGGTGAGTAGGCGAGGAGGGCTCCTTTCCTATAAAAGGAGTTAAAGTCCTTTTAACAGAGGCTCCATTCAGTGTTCTGCCTGCTTGCTTCTTTCCTCCTTCCACCACGTGAGGACGCGCTCTTCCTCCCGTCTGGAGAACCAGCATCCAGGTGCCATCTTAGAAGCAGAGCAGCCTTCCCCGGACAGGAACCTGGTGGCTCCTTTCTAATGGACTTCTCAGCCTTTACAATTGGGAGGGTATCAATTTCCATTCTATATAAATTACCCAGTCTGAACTATTCAGTTGTAGTAGCAGCACAGATTAACTAACACCCGGTAAGTATTGAAACTACTGCAAAAATTATGTGCTGCTCTTTTAAAACGTTTTCCATGTTAAAGTAGAAAAGAGTTTATTGTTCAGCAGGCATCAGGAGAGAGAAGAATTGGAAAGGGTCAATACATTTACTGAGTTTTGCTCATCTTGACCTTGCACACAATATATTAAAACATTAAAAATACCCTTAGAGCTTTCTAGACTGATTCCTTCTATATAAATGAAATTGATTGTAGTATCCAAAGATAATTCTAGGAACCAAGGCTTTCTAGTGTGACAGACATACGGTCAAATAGTAATGTGAATTCAAATTGCTGCTGTGAAAGGATTTCTTTTGAGCTGCCTAGTTACCACTTTATACTCACACCTCATCTTCCTATGATCACAAAAATAGATGCAAAATGAAAATTAGCAAAAACAGTATGATGGGTAGCTGAAATGTCAGGGAAAGAGCAGCAAATGATATGTGACACAACTGAGTGTGAATTTTTTGAAGTTGAAAAGAGTAGCATTGCAAGGAAAACATGATAGAAATGCTTGCACAAGGCAGCCGATGAGGGATTAAAACAAGAGGAAAAGAGAAACTAAGGAAAATGCTGATGTTGAAAAGAGGCAATGGAGAAGGGTACTCAGCTGGTACCCAGGATCAAATGGCCCTGAAGTGCCAAAGCACAGGCAAAGATTTGTGTTAAATGTAGGGGATACTGAGAAAATTAATTCATATGGGTTGAGAGAATAAACTAATAACATTGGTGACCCATTCATTCATTCAAACATAGTTATAGAATGTGACAAACCATAGTTTGATCTCTGCAGGCATATCATTCCCTCAAAAACATTGCTTCCTGGACCTTACACACTAGCCTTACAGGAGGAAGAGGTAATGAATGAAACCTTAGATTAACCCAGTGATAGAAGTTGTATGGAGAAAGGTAAAATAGAAAAAGGAGAGGGCAAATGAGGGAGTGGGGAAGGCATGCCTAAATGCTCAAAACTGTAGTCAGGAAAAGTCTCATTGAATGAGGTGTCATTTCTTCAGACAGAGAGAAAAGTAAAAGAACAAGGCAGGGTGTGTGGGGACGAGCATTCCAAGGACAGGGGTTGGGGAGCTCAGGAGCTCAGAGAAGGCACCTTCACTGCATTAGGGAAACACCAGGGGGTCCTGCAGGGAGACATCCAGTGCTACCCGAGGTGAGTGAGCTCTATGTATCTTACGTATGCTGTATATCTGAGTGTCGATCATGTTGTACACAATAGATCAGATATTTATTTTAGCACCAATTGCGTACAAGGACTACCACAGGTGAAAAAGAATTCTCCATAGGGTAATCAAAAGCAAAATGTAATGATCAACACATTCACACTCTCTCTCTCTCTCTTTTTAATTTTAAAAGAAATTATAATACTCAAAGAAGATTATATTAGGGAAAATCAATGATCCTTTAATTTTTAGAATAATTTAATTCCATCTAAAAAGTATAAATATACCACATTAAATTCCACACTATGATCAGTGTATCATGGGGATCCCAATTTAACTCTAAGCCAATTTTTCTAAAGCAATAAAAAGGTCATGAAGAACAGGAAGTTCAGTTTTTCAAATTACATTATCTTTCTTTCCTTTTTTTTTTTTTTTTTTTGAGACAGAGCCTCAAGCTGTCACCCTGGGTAGAGTGTCGTGGCATCACAGCTCACAGCCACCTCCAACTCCTGGGAGTAAGTGATTCTCTTGCCTCGGCCTCCCAAATAGCTGGGACTACAGGTGCCCGCCACAACACCCGGCTATTTTTTGTTTGTTTGTTTGTTCATTGGGTTGTAGTTGTCATTGTTGTTTGGCAGGCCTGGGCTGGATTCGAACCCACCAGCACTGGTGTATGTGGTTGGCGCCTTAGCCGCTTGAGCTACAGGAGCCAAGCCTTATATTATCTTTCTATAGTTAATGTGAAATTTGCTAGCCTATAAATCATACAGAAGTTATGTCTATTATAAATTTCATAGATAATTTTATTGTAACTAATTGGATCAACATTCAACCAACACATATTTTGGATGTGTTAATAATGACTATAAAAGAATTTAATACCACAAAAAGCTTGAAAATTAAATAAAAATAGTGCCCATATCTTTGATTTCATGTTCCCATTATACATGACGGATTTTTTGTCTAACATCTCTGAAACCATGCTTTCAAGTGACTGAAAGTGATGATTACTTTGCCTGTCTAGTGTAACCGAAGTCTTTATCACTGACGTCCAGACCGTGCCTGATGAGAGGCCAGTTTGTGCCTCAATAGAAAACTTTGTTCTGAGATCAAGAGTTTTATATCCAACCTCTCACCCTTGCCTCTACTGGTTCCTTCAGGTACTATTAGAACTGTTAGAAATGAAAAATACATTGAAAAGAAGACTCACCAAAAATGAATGAGCTTGTTGTGGTTACTAGACATAAAACCAAAAGAATATACATGCACATTCAAAGTTCAACAGTTTGGTGATTTTGGTCTGTTGATTGCCCTGATAAGAAAAAAAATGTTCATCAATTATTTATGTAAAAAGCAGGATTTTTACTTATAATTACTTATTGTAATTAAATATTTTTCCTAAAGTATATATAAAAATTAGATAAGGAATTCTTTTACCTACAAATTGAAACAAAAACTGAGTATCTTTATTTGATATTATTGTAAAAGCCTTAATCCAAAAGGTATCTCTTGGTTCTTTTTTTTTTTTTTCTTGCAGTTTTCTTTGGCCAGGGCTGGGTTTGAACCCACCACCTCTGGCATATGGGGCGGGTGCCTTACTCATTTGAGCCACAGGCACCGCCCCTTTTTGTTCTTTTCATAATACTTATTGTTTTTATGGCTTTTGTTATACTCTGATTTCTAAGTAGTGTTCCCTTGAGTCTGTTTCTGTTCCTACCCTATCTCTTAGGTGGTAGACATTACATTTATTGTGACTGAACTTTATTTTTCTACAAACATGCAAATTATTATATAATATTTCTATTCTGATCCTGCAAGCTGCTGAATAAAGGGATTTTATTATGTAAGCAAGCGATAATAATGTTTAGTTGCTAGTCAGGCAGGGGTTTGTATCTACAGCAGCCTAGATTAAGTATAAATTAACTATGTCCCATTTGTGTGGCTACTGTAGGGATGATAAAATAAATGCGTATAAGATATCTACACTATAGATAGGAAGGTTAGGTTACCAGATGAGAAATTTGTTGTCTATCAGCACAAATGAACAGTGATTTAGAATAATAAAGGAAATAAACTTGGATATTGGTAAACTTATTCGACCCATAGAAAATTCTCATCCTAGGGCGGCGCCTGTGACTCAGTGAGTAGGGCGCCGGCCCCATATGCCGAGGGTGGCGGGTTCAAACCCAGCCCCGGCTGAACTGCAATAAAAAAATAGTCGGGCATTGTGGTGGGCGCCTGTAGTCCCAGCTGCTGGGGAGGCTGAGGCAAGAGAATCGCGTAAGCCCAAGAGTTAGAGGTTGCTGTGAGCCGTGTGACGCCACGGCACTCTACCCGAGGGCGGTACAGTGACACTCTGCCTCTACAAAAAAAAAAAAAAAATTCTCATCCTAGCATTTTTATCTAGTTATTTACTTAATTTTGGTTGAAGCCTTAGAATAATATATTGTTAGACTCTATTGCATTGAAACTCCGATTCTTTAACTAAAGCTCTTGATTTAAATTCAGATTTAAGGATTATTCACTCAATAATTAGGCAATCAATGGTTACTTGTCTTGCTGATTTTCTTTCTGTGAGAAAAAACACTAATCTCACACTTTTTGTGGTTCTAAAGAAATTACTCGATTTTGAAATGAATTTAATCATTAATGTTAGAATTCAAGATATTAAGGAAAAATAATTCATTGACTCCATTATGAGGTGAAATATATTTGGGAAACTCTGAAAATAAGAAATCAGTTGTGAGAGCTGAAACGGATTTCATATAAATGTATTTAAACTGCTCTATTCTGCTTTATAAACTTATTATGTTTTATCTTCATTGTCGTAGATTGTATTGATTTCTTTGTGATCTGTTTTGGTATCTGATTATTTTAGCAAGATGTCTTTGTTTAGAAATAGAATATTAAGTTGTCAGTGATCCCAATTTGAATTATTTTCATGACCACACCCCCCAAAAAACATAGGTAATTATTATTTCTGTAGCAGAAAATTTCACCTTACATGGAGATAACTACCTTTACTTTTGCTGTATTTTTATGAGATTAAAGGCCTAGAATATTATTCACTTATTTGGAACTACAAGTATAATGGAGGTCATTTTGTCTTATCTTTAATATATAAATTTTTAAAAGTCTCACTGATGTCTACTACTTCTTGGAAGTATGCAATTTGGTTAGATAATGCAGTTTTCAGGCAAATTTATCGTATACTAATTATGCATACTCTATTATGCACATACTCTAGGTTTTTGCTTAATGATGAGTATACAATGACAAAACAGAAAGATGTTTTTCGCATCATAGATTTAATGGTTCAATTGTTAGCAATGAACAAATAAATGAATAAATCAAAAAATGTAAACATTGCGGTGTAAAATATCAGAAATGATAACTATTTCCTAATGGGGAAGAGGGGGAGGAAGGAAAGAGGAAACACCCGAGTCTGTTTTTTTCTAGAGTCAAGAACATGTTCATAAAGTGTGTCACACTTTGTGGGGCAAGACATGATTGCAAGAGGGACTTTATCTAACAGTTGCAATCAGTGTAACCTGGCTTATTGTACCCTCAATGAATCCCCAACAATGAAAAAAAAAAAAAGAACGTGTTCATTCTATACAAAATCAGGAAGATTTAATTCAAGTGCCTCAACTCTCAATGCAAGATTCAACAGCACGCTATTAGGACCATTTGTGGACTGGGAAGCACTAAGCCTTGCATGATCTATTTGCTGGGATTGAAAGACGCTTGGTACAGTGAAAAAACACAAAGATTTGTGAGGCTTCAGATCTTACTTTTAGCTCTGGTTCTCCATTTAGCTTTTGGCCAGCTGTGTTTATATAGGAAAGACGAGTTGTCTAATACCCTGAGAACTCATTAATAAGTTGTAGAGAGCTACATACTTCGTAGCTGTTTCAAGCTTTGAGTGAAATAATATTATAATATTTACTTAATATGTTATTATAATAATGATATTTGGTAATTTTACTATTTCTGAGTACTGTGTTCATTCTATTATTGAGTATTGATTATTATTCTTAAAACAATTTAATGATTAGAATTAAAATGAGCACATTTTAAGTTACTTTGCTCATAGTAGGCATGAATAAATGATATGTGGCACTAATTGTAGAATTTGAAATAATATTTGCTCCATGACTTACCATAAATTAAAGACCCTCTGAAAAGTAGACTAGATCAGGAATCCTTGTCACAATATGGTCTTTGAAGAATTCTGCTTAAGTTGGCCTACATATATTTCGTTGATGATATACTAGAAAAATAACTTCGTATAACCATCAGAACAATATATTGCTTTGACTTGTCACTCCCTAATTTAATGAACTTGGACAAATAATTCACTTTATGACTCACATTCAATAAACATGTATCAAACTAATACTTTCAATACTCCCAGGGAAGTTTCATAAAGATCATCTATGCAAGGTATGATTTATTCTTTAATTGATTTAATATTATTAGTTATAAACAAAAGTGACCACCTCCAAAAATATCAAAAACTAGGAAATTGATGGAACTTTGTTTAAAGTTATGAAACAATTAAAACTTGTGAAGAACTTGCTTTATACTAGGTTTATGATTAAGAGTATACTACACTCATCATACATTATATGTGCTGCAAATTGTATAAATATATTTTCAGATGTAGAAAATAAAAAATGGGAAAAATGTGAAGTTTGGTATAATTTATTTAATAAAAGTTTTGTAAAATTTACCAATTAAGCCATGTTGGACTGTTTTTTTTTTCCAATAAAATTTAACATTTGTAATACAATCTTTTTATTTGTAATAGATATATTCCTAGTTTTTCTTTTTTTCATAGGTTAGTTTTAGTACATGTGTCTATCTAGGAATGTGTTCAATTCATTGAAGTGCTCTAATTTTCAGCATATAATCATTTATTGTTTTTCCTTAGGAACTTTTTTCTTTTTTTTTTTTTTTTTTTTTTTTTGTAGAGACAGAGTCTCACTTTCTGGCCCTCGGTAGAGTGCCGTGGCCTCACACAGCTCACAGCAACCTCCAACTCCTGGGCTTAAGCGATTCTCTTGCCTCAGCCTCCCCAGTAGCTGGGACTACAGGCACCCGCCACAATGTCCGGCTATTTTTTGGTTGCAGTTTGGCCGGGGCCGGGTTTGAACCGGCCACCCTCGGTATATGGGGCCGGCGCCTTACCGACTGAGCCACAGGCGCTGCCCTTCCTTAGGAACTTTTTCATTTCAGTAAGTAGACAGTAACTTCCACTTTCATTTATGATTCTAGTTATATAATTCTTCTTTTTTGGTTAATTTAGGTAAAGGTTTGCCAATTTTGTGAATCTTCATAAATAACCGCTTTTTGGTTTTACTGATTTAGTATTTTATGATCATTTTTCTATCTTAAATTTTATTAAGTTCCATTCTAATCTTCATTTTACTGCTTTCTGCTTATTTTTAAATTTTGATTGTTCTTATTTTCCTTATGTATTTAGGGGAAGGTTAGTTTATTGATGAAAGATCTTCCTTTTTAATACAGAACTTTATAGTTATAAATGTACTTCTAAGTATTATTTTAGATAAATTTCATAATTTTTGTTGAACCTTGATCATAATTAATTTCAATTATTTTCTAATTTTTCTGGGATTTTTATCTTTGACTCCTTTGTTGTATAGGAGCATGTCATTTAATTTCTACATATTTTTGAAGTTTTTCTATTAAGGATCTCTAATTTATCGACTGGGGTTAAAGAATAGAACTTAATTTGATTTATATCAATCTAATTTATTAAAACTCATCTTATATTTCAAGTGCACTTGAGAAGAATGTACACTATGCTTTTGTTGGGTAGAATTCTTCAGAGATTATCTGTTAGGTCTGCTTGGTCTATAGTAATGATAAAGTGTATTTTTCCATTCAATTCTGGTAGGTGTTATTTTGTTGTTTTGTTGTTCTTCTTCTTCATGTATTTGGGGGATTTTTGCCAGGTGCACATATGTTTAAATTTTTATTCTTATAATATGTGATTCAGTATCTCCAGTTTCATCTGAATTTCTCTTAGCTTAATATTATTACAGCCACATGAGCTCTCTTATGGTTGCTGTTTACATGTAATATCTTTTTCCAACATTTTACTTCTGACTTACAATGGATCTTTACATTTAATGTGCCTCCTATTGACTGTATATAGTTGGATAGTATTCTTCCATATCCAAATTTGGAAATATTTGCTTTTTGAATAGTTTGATTTTATTCATATTTAATTTTATTATTTTTTATTGTTGGATTTTTGTCTGCTATTTTTCATTTTGTTTGTTTCTTCCTCTGTTGTTGTTTAATGCTCTCTTTTGCATTCATTGAATATTTTCTAGTGCAACATTTTAATTCTTGTAATGATTTTTGGCTCTGTTTTTGAATTATTTTCTTAACTATTGCTGTAAGGCTCACAGCACACAGCAGATACTATCACAATATACTATAAATTTATGCCAACTTAATTCCAGTGATATATAGAAATCTTACATTCTAGCCATATTTTTCTTCTCTTTTTTGTTCTATGTTTGCTATGCAAATTACATCAACATGTGTTACAAGCACTAAGAGCATTATTGTAATTAACATCGTAGCATTTGATATCATTTAAGGATGCTAAGAGAAGAAGAGAATGCATATTTTGTTACTTTAGCCTTCTTATTATTTTTTCATTCTACATTTTGGCTTCATTTTTTTAATCTAACATTATGCTGTCACTCATTGCCATGATATTGTTGTTATCAAATATATTTCATATGTTATTAGTCCAATAATACAATTACATACATATTGTTTTATAAATCATTTATGAAAAAATATGATATTATATTATCATTTATAACTTTCTATTATAAATTTATAATTACTCTGGTAGGTAAAATAATGCTCCCCCCCAAAGATGATCATGACTTAATCCCCATATAATATATTTTATATTATATGGGGATATTTTATATTATATTATATGTGGTAAAGGGGATTGTTATAGATGAAATTAATGCCGGTAATCATCTAATCTCATTTGGTAGATTATTTTGAATTATTGGATAGATCTAAGATACTGTTTGTATGCATTCTTAAAGGTGGAAGAGGGTGCCAGAGGAGTCATAGTAGGACCCCGAGGGCTTTGCAGATAGAAGGAAAGCCCATGTACCAAGGAATGCAGAGAGCCCACAGAAAACAAAGAAACAAAATATCCCTTGAACCAGTGAACTCAGACCTGCCAATATTTTAATATGAGTCCACTGAGGTCCATTTTAGATTCTTGATTTTCAGAACTATAAGATAGTAACTTTGAATTTATTCAAGCTTAATTTGTGGTAATTTTACAACATCACTAGGAAGCTAACTTAATTACTTTTTCCTGTATGCATGTGTCTGTGTGTGTTTAAATTACCTTCTGATATTATTTGTTTTCTGACTAAAGACTTTCCTTTAGTATTTCTAATAATGAGTGTATACAGAAATTTTATAAGTTGTTGCTTATCTGAAAGTTAGTTAACCTTGATTGTTTAAAGATAATTTTGGTGGATATACATTTCTCAGTTAACACTGTGTTGCTATGAGGGTCTCACAGAGAAGCAGTGTTGTGGAAAATAAGACCCGCAATTGAAATTGTATGGAAAATAAAGGGGACCACCACTCTCTCATGGCGTCTGGCAATCTTTATTTCTTCTACCTTAGCTTATATAGGCACATAACTTAATCCATAAACACATGACTTAAACCTTGGCCCCAGGCCTCTTACTGCCTGGTACTTACGGGCCTATGGATAAACCAGATTAACAATAGCCATTTTACTAACATTATCTAAAGCTATCCTTATGGGCTAAGGTTTAGCCAGATTAATTGATAACTACTTTATCTAACTTAATCCTCCTAAAAATATATGACTTAATGGAGAATATGTTGTTAGCCATTACTTCTTCCCCTTTATCTGATAAAGCCTGAGCCTCTGGGGAAGAAAGATAGATTGAATACCTGCCTTACTGGCCTCACTGTCTGGAGGCAGTTACTTTAATCTTTAAGCAAGGCATAGTCAGGAAATTCCTAAGACATACAGAAACTTGTTTGCAAGCCTCCACTCCCATGTGGTCCTTAAGTCAGGGGGTTTTTATGCCTGCAACCAACCAGGCTGACCTTAGGTCAGGGGGGTTTTATGCCTGCAACCAACCCGGCCATTTGGGATTCTACCTCAAGTTTCTCATAAGCATGCCTGCATAAAGTCTTTTCACTCTCAAACAGCTCTTTTGGCTGGAGGCATATAGGCCTTTTGCCTATTCAATGTTCTTTTCTTTTCAATTTTTCTTTAAGGATTTTGAATATGTTGCCCACTACATTCTGGATGCCATTGTTTCCAAAGAGAAGTCAAATGCTAATTTTATTGAAGTTCCCTGGAAAATAAAGATAGGGATTTGTTGACATCATAGAGCTACCATTGTCCTTTTAATTGCTCAAGATCAAAATCTCATTATTTTCAGAAGAATGAATGCAATCAGAATCTCATTATTTTCTGCTTAAACTCTCCTATAATTTCTTCTAAGTAAATTTATTCCTCATAGGAAAAGCCTTGGAATTATCTGTTATTATGTTTGTCTTTTCCTTTGACCAGAACCTTTATACCATTTCTCTGGGGCTAGGAGCAGGGAGAGTGGCCTGTTTCTCTTGAAGTGACATATCTGCTTACAAGTATGGTGCTGGGCAAGTGTATTAATTTCTAGCATGATATTTTCATTTTTCCTTTCCTGGCATGGAATCTCCACCATGTGAGAGTGGTTGAGACCCAGTAGAACTTCTATCCTATGAATGGGGGCTCGGTGGTGTAATGGAGACCCTGATATCTCTCTTGCTAAAAGAGATCTACAACATAGAGCTGGGAAAATGTAAACTATTGTCAGGTTGTCCATCCTGACATATCTTCAGGTTAGGAACTGGGGGAAGAGAAAATACTTTGTTTTTGGCTCAATTATAGTAGAATTTCCATCTTAACATGGAGGGAAGGGGATGGATCAGGCTTAAAGGTCGTAGACCATCTGTGTGCTTATCCAGATTTGTTAGATTTTTTAAAAATAAATATCCATTTACTGTTTTCCCTTATGGAAATTTTTAGAGACTTCAAATGTATTTTTACAATTTTCACCAGTTATGGCTGTTTCACTCCGGAGGAAGTTCACTGACCGCCTCACAGCACCACCTCAGAAGCAACACCCCAGTGTGGAGTTTCTTGAAAGACAGTGAAGGTTGTGAATGTTTTTTATCTGTTCTGACGCCACATTTGAAGGCAGGGGAGCATTTGTGTTCTGTGGGAGAGAGGAGAAAGAGGTCCAGCTAATGGAGCAGAAAGTCATCAAAGATTCTGGAGAAAATGTTTGAAATTGTGAGTTGAAAAACGAGTAATCCTTTAAAGTAGAGCACAAGATAAGAATTTTTTTTTTTTTTTTGCAGTTTTTGGCTGGGGCTGGGTTTGAACCAGCCACCCCCGGTATATGGAACCAGCACCCTACTCCTTTGATGCACAGGTGCCACCCACAAGGTAAGATTTTAATGAAGAACCCAAAAGGACACTTTAATGTTCAGTGTCTGTATTTTTTGAGAAAGGCGTTAGGAGGTATAGAACTATGTTCAGTTGGAGAGGCTGGAGCAAATGACACTGCCAAAGTCTATCTCCTAAGAAAGACGGACCAAAGCACGTTGCCACAGCTAACATTATAGCATTTTGATAGCAATGCATCTTTTTAAAAAACATCTTCTACTGGCTTTCTGCTAAGAGTAAATAATCCTCTCCCTTTTTGTATGTAAGAAATAATGTGTCATATATTGTTAAAATAACACCTAAGGAACAGAAAATTGATGCTAAATGCATTTTTATTGTATTGTGTTAAATAGAAAACATTAAATGCTTTCCCTGACATTTTTTATAATAGAAAATAACGTAGCTAAATACATGAAATGATTTTGTTCATTACTTATAAAAATGTGGCCTTTATTCTTGTTTTTTTTTCCTATTGTCGATCTGGAATTAGTTGAAATTGATGTAGCTTAGTCATTTACTCTTATTTCTTTTCAAATTTAAAAGCCTCTGTGTGTACTTTTCCTTTTAAGAATCCATTAAACGTCTGAATAAAATTCATTAGGACAACTGAAACAACAGAAACTGAGGGAAGATTTTGGCAAGATATAGTCACTGAAATATCAGTGACTACAAAGAAAACCTGATTACTTTTCTTTGCTTAATTTTTTCTGATTTGTGCACTTAATAATGTGCTCCGGCATTTGCATCAGGCTCAAATGTGCCCTATTTGTACATACTTATGAAACCGAAACTTGTATTCCAAATTAAGTATTTGGCTCTTAGGAGCTAGTGAACTTTTGCGAAATGATAACATTCTCATCAAATCTAAGTATTGTTGAACTATATATTTAATAAAAAGCATTGCACTAACCAGAAAAAAATAAATTCAGCTTACTTAAGTGCCAAATCACATGTAAAATATTTCTCAAGCTACTCTTTACTTTGAAACTTTGAAACTAAGTATAAAAATGAACCTTCTTTAATTTAAATAAATGCCACTAGAAAATGACACTAATTTCCACATGCCCTTTATATAATAGCCTTTGGAGAGATAACTGTTAAGTGTAACACTGTATTACGAGGTATCGTTACGCCAAAGACTTTTGATTTCCTCGTCCGGGAGATCAGATTGGAAGTCGTTTCAGTTGTTCTATCTGGATCATTGAGTGAAGTCCCCTCATAATACTCTCCGTGTGCACATAGACAGGCTCTGCATTACTGTTTTCTGTATGATCGTGATCTGTGCCTTCATTGCTTCACATGAGTGTTGATGCTAGCTCCATGTTTTCTTATCTCCAATTTGTCTTTTCATTCTATGTTCGCCCAGTGTTGCTTTCATAGTAATTTCCATATTTATTTCTCTGGGCATATGCTTTAATCCCATTACACTTATTTTTCTCTACTTCTCTCTCTGGCTTTCACTTCCCTCAATATTTCTCTCTCTCCTGCTTCTTCTTCTCTTCTTTTCTTTCTCTCTCTCACTCTAAGAATATTGGGGGTTAAAAATACTTTGCCTACATGCAAAGTATTTGCATTGCTTTTGCATGCATTGCTACATGCATTGCTTTTGAAAAGTTTGTTTCAAATTTATGAGGGTGCCCATCACCTAGATAGTGTGCATTTTACCCATCCAGTGTGATTTTACCCATTTCTTTGTCCCCTCTCCTACCTGTTTAATTCCTGTTGAGGTACTTCCATATAGGCACATGAGTGCTGCTCAATTAGTTTCAGTTAATAATGAGAACATGTGGTGTTTCTTTTTTTCCTTCTTGTGATACATCCATTAGGAGAATGGTCTCCGGTTCCATCCAGGTTGTTACAAAAGGTATTAGTTCTACCATTTCTTTTTATGACTGAACAGTATTCTCTGGTATACATATATTATATTTTATTAATATACTCATGTTTGATGATTAATGCACCATTGGTTTGATTCCACATCTTTATGACTTTGAGTTGTGCTGGAATAAACACCTGAGTGCAAGGGTTTTATTGTTTGTTTTACTGTTTGGTTCTCTTTTTCTAATTTCAGAATATTGCAGCAGTACAAAAGTTTTGGTTACATAAATTATTTTTGCAATTGATCAACACTCATGTGCACCTGTGGACGTAAACATTGATGCAAATCAGCCAGGCGTTGTGTGAGGGCCGGTTGTCCTAGCTACTTGGAAGGCTGAGGCCAGGGGATCACCTCAGCCCAACAGTATGAGGTTGCTGTGAGCTATGAGGCCAAGGCTACTTTACTGAGGGCGACACTTTGAGACTCTATCTCAAAAAAATAAATAAAATCACTAAATCTCAAAAAAATCAATGGAAATCAATTAGTATTCAGTTAGAATCAAAGCTGTAAGTATGGCTGTCACCCAGACAGTGTGCATTGTACATAGCTGGAAAGTGCGAATTTACCCATTCTCTCCTCTCCCTTTTCACCCACTTTATTTTTTGATGAGTGTTATTTCTATGTGGGGTAAATTCCCAATATTAGGGCTGCTGGATCAAATGGTAGTCTACTTTTAGTTCTTTAAGGTATTTTCATATTACTATTCATAGAGCTTATATACTAATTTTCAGTCTCATCAAAAATGTATAAGCATTCTTTTCTCTATACATCCACACCAGCATCTCGTTTTGGAACTTTTTGAAAAAAGCCATTCTCACTAGTGTTAATGGATCTTTCATTGTTGTTTGGATTTGAATTTTCTGACGATTAGAGATGTTGAGTACTTTTTCAAATGTTTATTGGCCATTAGTCTATCTTCGTTTGAAATGCTTCTGTTCGAGTCTTTTGCCCACTTTTTTATAAGGTGTTTGATTCTTTCCTTGATGATTCACTTGACTTCTTGGTAGAGTCTGCTTATCAGCCCTTTATAGGATGTAAAGTATGCAAATATTTTCTCCCATTCTGTATGTTGTCTGTTTGCTCTATTGATTGTTTTCTTGGCTGTACAGAAGCTTTTTCATGTGATCAGGTCTTGTTTGTTATTGCTATAATTGCTTTTGGGGTCTTCATAAATTCTTTGATGAGCTAGTGTCTATAATAGCTTTTCCAACATATTTCTCTAAAATTCTTATAGGGTCATCACTTACGTTTAATTCTGTTATCCACCTTGAATTAATTTTCGTGAGGGATGAGAGGTGCAGATCCTCTTTCAGTTCTTCTACTTGTGGTTATACAATTTTTCTCGCACCATTTGTTGAATAGGGATTCTAGTCTCCTGTGTACATTGCTGTGTGCTTTGTCAAAAATCAGATGGCAGTTAAGAGGATAGTTTTATATTTGGATTCTCTGTTATGATCTACTGGTCAATGTCTCTATTTTTGTACCAGTACCATGCTGTTTTTTCCACATCATTAATATTTTTTCTTTAAGTTTTTCCATTCTTGTGATAATTTACTAAGAAGAATGTTCTTGAACTCCATCTAGGTTAATAAAAAAGATATAATGTTTATTTAGTATTTTACAGAGAAGCTGGCAGTTTCATCAGAATTTTGAAATAAGAGAAAAGATTTTTTTTTTTTTTTTTTTTTTGGCCGGGGCTGGGTTTGAACCCACCACCTCCGGCATATGGGGCTGGTGCCCTACTCCTTGAGCCACAGGCACCACCCAAGAGAAAAGATTTTAATGTTATTTTTAACATACAGAGTATATACTTTTTACTCCCCCTGCTAGTTTGAATTTTTAATCAACTTTTTATAGCTTTTATCACTTTTGTCAATCTTTTCAAATTTAGTTATAACATTACCTTTATTGTGTGTCAATATTTTCTTCCCATGAAACTTTCTCAGGAAGGCTTTCTGTGTTGTAAGCAGAGCCTTGTATTCCATTGCAGTTAATTAGTCAAATGGATGTTTCACAAAGAAAACATAATAATGTAACCAGCACCCAGATCAGAAAATGAAATACTATCTGCTTCCCACAGCTACATCATGCCTTCCTTTAATCATTATTTTTTCCCCTTCCATGAATAATTTCCTTACTGTTAACAATAAAGGTCAAGCTAGCATTTTTCCCTTTTGTTTATTCGTTTTTTTACTTTTCCATAAATGCAGATATAATTTATTATCTTTCAAAATCTTTTATTTTTCAAAAATTATAGTGACATTAAATTATTTTAATGTGGCTGCTAGTTGTCCATTCTTATGTCTACATAATATTAGTCATTTATTTTATGGAGATCTAGAGCATTCTCAGTATTTGTATACTCAGAGGAATAATTTTGGGGAAAAAAAGAAAGTAACATTTATCAGCGATCAGCGAAGTTCCTATTTTCTGGGTGACAAGTCATCTAAAGAGGTATCAGTAAACATTAGCACAATCGCAGTGCTGGCCAGTCACGCAGGCTTTGCCTTCCCGCCTGCTATCCAAACCTCGGAGAAATGACAAATCAGCTCACTGTGAACAGTGAAATGCTGGGAGAATAGGATGCCTCTAGACATATTTGTCCTCATAAAATTTTACAACTAGGAAAAATGGAAGAGGAAAGTGAGTGAAATAATAAAAAGTATAGCTGTGTAAAATAAAGAATAAGAAAAATGTGGCTTTTCATTTAAAAAATGTAGTAGAATTCCAAAGGGACTACTCTTTTGCTTTGACTAAAGAGAGTTGTTCATTTACAAAATGGTTTCAGAATATTACTTTTGTTTAGAAAATAATGACAGTTGAGTAAAAAATAGCAAGTGGATGTGTGACATTTTTCCATTAATGATTTACTTTTTAGTAGGCCTAGTCTTCAGAATGGGGTGATTTGAGTTGTTGAAGACAAAAACGTCCCTCAAAGAGCTATACCAAGAAGTTATTTTAGAAGGATCATGAGTGAATACTTGGAGGAAAACAGTCTAACACTATTAGTCTTCTAAACATTGTGAGTTTTACTTTCAGTATAAAAAACAAAATTCAATTTAAATATATTATTTAAAAGCCTTTCATATGGCAAGGACAAAGATGCATTATGTTAATGGTTAATATCAATATTATTTGTGGAATTTTTACAGAAAAACTAATTTACTTACTATTTGTTATATTTAGAATAAAAATTTAAATGTTTATTTACTATACAACTATAATACTGTTGTACAACAGTTTTATAAAATACAAGACATAAACAGACAGGCAATCAATATTAAAAATGATCACAATATTGTATCATCAATCTTAAAAGTCTTTATCTCTTTGTTATTTTATACTTGAAACCGAATACTAACTGCAAGGCAAAATCTGATGTTGCTTTTACACTAGATAATTTTTTTGTTGTGTATGTGTGTTTGCATACTCTTTTAAAAAATGAAAATTGTTACAATGTTTATGATGTATTTTCAGTTTAAATTCAGGCTTCTAACTGACTGGGAGATGTTATTCTTTGCTTTTGACAGTCTCCATATTTTTGTCACTGATTTATTGAACCCTCTTTTCTTTCTATAGTGCTTGAAGTAAGTGTATTAATTTCTAAAAAAAAGAGAAAAAAAAGAAGCATATTTAATGATAGGAGAAAAAAATTGAAAACAATAACTGTTTTTCCACGTAGCTGTTGAGATCATGATACCAGAAACTGATTTATGTTATATGTGATTTATCACCTACAAGGCAAAGAAATTGCTTTTAAATATGTTTTTCCCCAATGTGTGAGCGTGTGTGTGCTTGTGCACTGGTCCTTTTTTTTCATCTAGCCATCAGCATCTTTATGTATTAAACTCCAGTTGTATCGCAGCTCCATCAATCAGAAAATTCGTTGGTATTTGTGTGAAATTTCCTGCTATTACCAGTAACAGTTTTTTCAGCCACTACCTTTAGGGATTTTTACCAATTACTCCTTCTCTAATGGAGGCAATTTAAAAATCACTAGAATCTTTAAAACAAAACAGTAGGCAGTTTTAGGCAGCAGTAGATTTGAAGTAAGGTTGTGGGGAAGTTTTCAGGGATGCCATAAATGCCTGGGGCAGTTGGTCTCAGAGAATTTACAAGATCACAGTTGAGTTCTGAACAGCTGACATGAATAATAAGGTGTAGGCCTCTATGATGTCTGATACCAGTCCTGTCTTAAGTCTCAGTATTAGTCTACCTCCTTTTTATAGTAATACTTCTATGGTAGACTACTTCCTCCAACAAATAATATAAGTGGTTTAAATAAAAGATTAGATGAAAAATTGATTTTCTTTGTTTGAATATAATACCTTTCATGTCACTACCACCTCTTTCAAAACTTGTAGATTTTTCTCTTGGAGTTACTTAACGGGGAGTCTGAAGACAAAGGGGCGTAAGAGGGTGTGTGTGTGTGTGTAGAAGTTGGATGTCGGATACTACCTCCAAAACCTTGTTGCAAAGTATATTCATAGACCAGGTAGAATTTGTTTTTATCGTTTTATATATGAGCCTCTTTTCAAAGTTACTATACTGGTTTATGTATAATGGTGCACACTAAGGTTTAGCTTAACTTCGTTAACTGTGTAGCTCACCTCTTCCATCCTTACTAATGTTTTTATCTACCTTACCTACCAATTCCTCAAATCTCTTTTTATGGTTATAGATTTGACCAGTATGTCTCAAAGAATTCTCAATGATCAATACTTTATATATTTTAAGACGATGTCAGTATTTGCAAAAAATTAAAATTGCTACAGCTTGATAATAAGTTAAAAAACTTTGATCCCTAGAAAGTAATTATCTTTTTCTTATTGAATTAAGTTCATTTTGTCTGAGGTTATTCTATATACTTACATATACATACTACAAAAGTTTTAACCATATTTTTACATTTTTTAAATATTTTTGTCTTTTTAGTTGACACAATAATTGTATATATTTATGGGATGCAGAGTGATATTATCCAAAAGAGCACTGTTTTTCCCCTATTAATACCAGACACACTTTTTACCGGGACTTTTTAGTGGAATATCATTCTCTTTTATTTTACTTTCAATTCGACTTGGGTTTACTCTGAAGAAACTAAGGTCTCTGCGATCACCTCTGCAGATACAAAGCAGAAAGAAATCTTTCTCCTCCACTTCTGACTGAAATATGAAGGACTGGCCTCCCGGAGGCCATCCTTACACTGTGGGTGATATTAAGATTCCTAGGCAACTGGTGATATTAAGGTTCCTAGGCAATAAGCACATGTTCTGCTCTCCTGCGTTTGGTGGGCCTAATTGAGCATTGGGAAGTTGGAGCTTAAGAAGAAAGATCTGAATGAGACCTTGCTAAGTCGCAGCTGAAAGATCAGTAAGGCCCAGGCTTAAAGGCCGGTTTTCTCTCTAAGTATCAAGTTGGGAGGCACAGGGAAGAGGAAAGGGACCAGCAAGTCAGCAAAGGGCTATTATTCCCTGAGTGTTTAGCCCCTGGAAAGAAGCCCAGCTGTGCAAGACAAGACAAGGAAGTTACAGAGGTAGCACCAACTATTAGGAGGAGTGAAGTCAAATTGTTTTTTCGAAACTTTGAATAATCACCATGATAGTGTACAATAAAATTATCTATTACCTTGTAATATAATGAAAATCTAATACACTATGCAATAATAAAGATAATATCACACTATTTTCCTTGATTTATGTTTGTTTAATGTATATGTTTAAAACCTACAATTTTTCACCCTATATGCATATTTATTTTTTCTTCTAATGTTATATTGATCATTTTTATTATTTTTCTTAGGATTTCTCAAATTGTATGTGCCTCGGGCCTCATCGAACATGAAACTACTTCTGCCTTCAGTTTTTGATATATTTATGCCTTATTTCTTGTTTAAGAAAGCAATTAATTTGGTATTTTATATTCATTCTGACAATCTCTGGAATACTTAATTAGGCAGAAATAATGCTATCTCTTTTTCTTCCTGTCCTGTGTGACTTTTTTTTAAACCTATTCAAAGTTTTGTAGTTTATGATGAGTGTTATTATTTCACCTTTGTTCTCTTCTATTTTAGCTATTGTATAATATATTTGATTCTTTCTTTTAGCAATAAAAGTAACTTAGGCCACTTTAACTATTTATCTCTTCTCTCAAATTATGATTTTAAAATGCATTTTAATTTTTTTTATCAAATTATTAACTTGTTAATATAGATTAAGATACCATTTATTAGGAGTAAGATAATCTTGGTTGTCATTTTTTTTTTTTTTAACAACTAGTTTATGTTTTAAAACCTGTTAAATAATGTTCATGGCTTTTCACACCTCAGACCTTACGTTCTGGAACACTTTCCTTATCTGGGAAGTATGTTTTCAGGATTTTCTTTTATAGCTATCTGCTGGATAGCACACTCAGACACACTGTTTCTCAAAATTACTTTGTTTCACCTTCTACTTAAAAAAATAAAAGACAAAAGCAATGTACTAAGTACACAAGTTTACAATTATTTTCTTAGCGTACACAGAATTATTAATTGACTTATTAATGCTTTCCATTGTAGCTATTATTGAATTAGCTAGTCATCCTAATGTGTGAATTAAAAAATTTTTTTTAAACCTGCAGGGTATTTGTAAAATTGATTAGCACTGAAAATTTTTGAACTGCCAAAATTTCTAGTAATTTCTCTGCTACATTGTTTTTCTCATCTTCTATAATTTTGATCTTACTCTTACATATTACCCTATTCTCCATATCACTTACTTTAATTATTCTTCATTTTTGTCTCTTTTTTGATAATAACTTTATACCTGTTTATTAAATTCTATCCATTTATCCTAAATCTGTCCTTGAAATGTACTTGAAATAAGTTTCAAGTACACTTATTTTGCTTTTCGTTCTAAAAATTGAACTTGGTTCATTTTTCCCCTGTATATTAGATCATTTATTATGTTTCTTGCCCCCTGTAGATATAATTCAATCTTGTTCTTTATTTCTTAAACCTTATTAGGCAGTGTTATTCTGCCCTATTCTTTGATGATTCCATTGTTTAAAGTCCTTGTGTTCTATTTGTTTAAGTATTATTTTTGATTATTCTTTATATTTGTTTATAAGTAGGCTGCTTTGCTGTGTGTTGCTGTTTTTTTGCAGGGGGAGTTTATATGTGGATTTTTTTTTTATGACCTAAGGTAAAGCTCTCACAGAAAATTTCTAGGTGCTCAAGGCTCTCAGTCTAAAGAAAATCTACTGTGTACTCTGAATTGGGGCTGTAAACCCTAAAAGTCTTAGATTATACTTTTGACTTCTCAGTGATTCTACTGGACAATTCCCTTTACTGCTACCTGGTGGTTGAGGGTAAATGTTTTTAATATACTATGTGAGAAACTGCTGTACAGATATAGTAGAAGGTAAGTTTGGGGTGTCCTCTGCCATGTTTAAGGCAGAGGAGTGAAGGAGGCAACAGGTTGTACTCAGGTAATTCACTAGCTAGTTCTGAGATGGAGTTATAGTATTAGGCTGAAAAAACACAGATTTCTCCTCTCATACAGTAAATTTTCACAGTTTCCAGGGTTATGTTTTTTAAAAGATAAACTATATCATGCCATTATTTTGTTTAAATCTTCCCAATGGCCTCCTATCAACCACTAGAGTAGAATCTAAGCTCTTTGGTGTAGCCCTCATCTTCCTCATGGAACGTGATCTCCATTGATTCTCTCATTGATTATTTTAGTTGAGATTATGTTTGTCTTCTTCCTTTTCCTATACCGCACAAAAACATATATATATTCCTACCTCCGTGCCTTTAGGATTACTGTTTTCTCATATTTATGACTATGAATGGAATTCCACTATCCTAGAATCCTTTTTGGGCCCCAGTTACAGATATCCTGATTGATCGATCTGGGGTTTGTTCTGAGCCCTAATATGTTTCAAAACTGCCCTGTTGAGTATGATATTAATGATCAAGCAAATGTGGAAAGCTAGTCTACCTCTGTTTGTGTCTTACACCTCATCTAAAGTATTGCTCAGGTGTTATTTTCTGTAAAATATTCCCTCTTTTTAAAACTTGATTTATATTCACCATATTGATAAATTATTTTATTCATTTATTTATTCCTCTTATCTAATATTCAACTGTATACATCATGAGGACAGGGTTTTAATTTAGGTTTACTAATGATTCTCCCAACATAAGGAAGAGTGTTTAAAAGATGGTGAGGGCTCTCCATAAATACTTTTAGAGACCAAGATTTGTCATCCCTTGTCTTAAAGATCTCTGTCCCAAGACCTAATACTTTTTAAAGTAATAGTCCCTTCTCCTGCACAGTAACAATTTGAACACCTCACACAAAGGTTTTGGTTTTCAACTTCTTAAACAAAAAGAACCAGGCCTCTGGAGAAAGGACTCAGTGTAAGCCTGGAGCAAGTCATAGACAAAATAATCCTGAAACAGCTTATAGTGAGAGAAAGTAAGGAAATGCTCAAGTAAATAATAAAAACTCATCACGAGGATGGCTGGGGTGTATCAGAGGAGGATAGAAGTCAGCCGAAAGAAGTCCCAGTGGCTGCAGCTAGAGCATTGTGAGCCAAAACCATAAGTAGTATTATATTACAACCAAAATTATAAAATACATATTCACGAGTTCACACTTATGTAAATATTGATCATATATATTAATTCATGAAGGAAATGAAAAATTGTTGAACAAAAAATTCCAAATAAATTCTGTATATCATTATCCCTCAAGGAAATAGGGCATAGTTTCCCACTCTGTAAGTGTGGTTTGAACATTGCCTCTTTGGGATGAAATCATTCTAATATCTTCAATCTCATACTTCTGGCCAACATAAGTTATTAATGTTTTTTGCAAGCTGTTTCATCAGACATGTGTTTTTTTTTTTTTTTGAAAAGCTAGTTTATTACTATTTTCAAGTGATAGAAGCCGACTTCAGGAAGCATGTTAAACATGCAGCAGTGAAGCAGTTGGCCTGAATACAGGCAGGTGCTTTGACCATCAAAATTCTAATGACATTGTTTGCATAAATTAAAAAAAGAATTCAAAAATCCAAGTGGAACCACAAATGATCCAGAGTAGCCAAAGAGAACTTGAGAAAGAACAAATCTGAAGTTGATACCACACTTTCCATTATCAAAATATATTATGAAGTTATAATAATTAAAACAGTATGATGCTGGCAACAAAGACAGACATAGATAAACGAGACAGAATAAAGAACACACGATTAAACCAAATGCATCTACAATCAATTGGTATTTGATTAGTATTCCAAGGAAATACAACTGGGGACAGTTTAGTCTCTTTAACAAATGGTATCAGGAAGATTGGATATCCAGATAAAAAAGAATGAAATTAAACCTTTATTTTTCACCATATGCAAGAACCAACTGAATAGATTAACAATTTGTATGCAAGACATAAAACTATAAAACTCTTAGAAGTAAACGTGGGGTAAAGTATTATGACATTAGTTTTGGCAATAATTTATTGGATATAGCACCAAAAACACACAAAAAATAAAAGCAAAAATAGATAAGGACTGCTGCACAAAAGAGAAATGATTGACTTAATAACACAGAGCAACAAATAGGGAAAGATGTTTGTAAACCTTACATTTAACCAGACATCTTGTGCCTTTGGTAGTCACATAAAATATGTAAGTTAAATTTGAAACAACAGTGTGTAAAAACTAAAGGAGAAATAGAAGTAAAATAAAAATTAAATGACATCATTTGCATTTTAAAATTAGTAATATATAAATTATTCTTTTATACCACTGAGTAGATTATTTTTTCTTACTCATTTTATATAATCGTGTGCTGTTACTTCCTGGTCCATGGAATATATCTCGTTTGATAGTCTTTGGTAACTAAGGAAAGAAAGACGCCTTTAGTTTTCATCTTTTCATTTAGTCTGACTTACCAGATACACAAATAGTCTTCCGACGTGTTTCCAGCTCAGTGTCCCTCAAGGCACCACCTGTGCTATCAGGGCCATTGTGAGGTTTTTGTTACCAGTTCAAAGCAAGGCAGTTACAGAAAGTGAGAGTTAAGGTCTACAGACATAGCAATTTGGGAGCACTATTGTCCGTTTATTTATTCTAACATTTAAAAAATAATTAAAAGTTATATTTTTCAATTTTCTTCACTATATATATTTAGTAATTTCCATAACTTTATTTTACAAAAAAAAATCTGCAATGGATTGAAATAAATAAACTGGCTTTGACCACGGATGGTATGACAACCCCTGTCCAGATCATATTTACAGGTTTGTTGTTTAGTCCTTCTTTCCTGTGAACATGGGTGGACCTTAGGAAGAAAATTTGAGTTTAATCATAATTTAATTGGAGAGAATCTATTGGTTAGTTAATGGATAAGAAAAAAAGGGATGATTCAAATGACAGTAAAGATGTTCTGACACAGCTCACATTTTCAATCTTTCAAGATGGAAACATGAAAATTCTGGAGATCCCCTGCAGGGCATGTTGCTGACATTAACAACACTTTAATGTATACTTAATTTGCTAAATGAGAAGATCTTGTGCTAAGTGTTCTCACTGCTAAATACATAAAAAGAAAGGCGATAGAGGAGACGTTTGGATGTGATGGGTATGTTTATGACCTGGACTGTGGTGGTGTAAGCTGTGTATACTTATTTCCAAACTCACCACACTGTGCATATTAAATATGAACAGCATTTGACATCTCAGTAACTCTCCCATGAAGTGTATTTAAAATTAAATATTTCAAAAATAATGTATCAACCATTATAATTTTTAACAATTTGTAGTAGCAATAGAAATCATGGTCTGTCTTTGGAGTGTACTTAAAACAGTATTCTACTTTAAATGAGGCCCCCGATTTTTCCTTCAGAGTACTTTAGCTTTATTTTATAATAATATGAAGACAGTGAAGATGAGGGGCAACTGATGGTTTCCAAAGCCAATTAGTGGGAGGCTTTTTCTGTTTCTTTGTCCTCAGTTCTGTATTGTTTTCTTTACAGGCAACGAGAATTATAATACTTAATTTGTCACTTGCAAAAAAGAACATGAATGTCAAGAAATAAGTACTACCTACCTCTACAGTCACGTTTAAGCATTTCAGTGTATGAGAGATGAGATGAATTCTGGAGAAGTTGCATGAGCAACAATGGGAATGTAAATTCAGCACTCCATGCAAAGCAAACTGACATGCAGGTTGTTCTGCTAACTAAAATTACGTTATTCTACAATTTGCTTAATAATTAGTCTTTCTTCTTACAATTTCATATTATGAAATATAAAAGTTCTCTCGCTTAGTCATTACAGCATCAAACAGTAACTTTCTTCATAAATTACCATTTTCGTGACATATTTGGTCACCTTTTCTAGCATATGTCCCATTTGCCTCACACTTTCTTATTGCAATTCTTTTCAATGACTAGAGAATCCAAGTTGTATTTCTCAAAACATTATAAATCTATTCCCCAAACTTAGTCTTTTCTGTTCCTCCAGGCTCCATTATAATCCTTTCATTTCTTTCCCTGCTTGCTTACTCATTAAAACTGACATTATAATGAGACCAAGTGCGCTATGCCAGGGCCATACACATGTTTAAAAGTTTATGGATATTGTCATTTTCTCCCTGCTACTTGTGATATGCTGTTATTTATTGACTTAAGTATCTTTTCTGTTTATTTTATTTTATTATTTTTTTTTTGAGCCAGAAGAACAGCACAGAAAACTTGGACTACAAAGTCTAATATAGCTTTTAAAATGCTGTCTGTGCCTAGTTTTGAGGCCCTAGCTAAAGACCAGTCATTCTCCATCTTGAGAGGCCATCTGCGTCCACATCCCATCCATGTACTTTCTGGGCTCTCACAAAATGAGTCACTCTTCTTTTTCCCTACCCAGGACAGGGCCAGGTATCAGACAGCCAGGGGACAGCCCCTGTGCTCCCTAGCCCCCTAAGATTATATAAAGTGACCAATCCTACACCTGCTTACACTGCCTCAGGCATTTACTCCCACAAAACAGCAAAAGTTCTTGCCCAAAGTTCTCACCTTGCGACTGACCCCAGTGATCCCCTGTGTGGCACCACAAGGCATAATGCACTCCCTTTTGGGGTCCGTGAGTGTAATAAACTCTCTTTTCAACTCATGTATGCTGGAGTTTGAAATTTTTGTATTAAATTTATGTATATTACTTACAAAAATTAAAGGAACAATTTGAAGAGAAAAATATTATTTGCCATTCCAAAAATGACAAGACAGTGAGTTCAGTGTCCTTGTCATCAAGAAAAAGGTCAAGAATTTCTGTGGGAATTCTCATTTCAGTGAAGAAATTGATGATTCTGTAATTCTACCTGCTACGGACTGTGTAGTTAAGTCAGCTTTATTCCATTTGTAAACAATTTTTGTCACTTTCTTTTTCTTTTTTTTTTTTTTTTTTTTGTCTTTTAAGTTTTTGGCCAGGGCTGGGTTCGAACCCACCACCTCCAGCATACAGGGCCGGTGCCCTACTCCTTTGAGCCACAGGCATCACCCACGTCACTTTCCTTTCCTTTGATGGAGGAGGTTGCTGCACAGTAGACATAGATGGAACTTCATCGTCAAGAGAGTTGTCGGGCGGCACCTGTGGCTCAGTGACTAGGGCTCTGGCCCCATATACTAAAGGTGACGGGTTCAAACCTGGCCCCAGCCAAATTAGAACAAAAAAATAGCTGAGTAGTTGTGGTGGGGGCCTGTAGTCCCAGCTACTCAGGAGGTTGAGGCAAGTGGATCACCTACGCCTAAGAGCTGGAGGTTGCTGTGAGCTGTGATGCCCCGGCACTCTACTGAGGGCGACAATATGAGACTCTGTCTCTTAATAAAAAAAAGAGAGGGAATACGTTTATAGGGCGGCGCCTGTGGCTCAAGGAGTAGGGCGCTGGTCCCATATGCCGGAGGTGGCGGGTTCAAACCCAGCCCCAGCCAAAAAAAAAAAAGAGAGTTGTCTTCAAGTACATATGAGAGATCACCTGAGTCGAACACAGTGCCACAGCACTTTAATAAGATATGCAGGTGTATGCAACAAGGAACCTGGTAGATCATTCATTGTTCTTCCTCCTTCATATCCTGAGTCTTCATCAGAAACAGGTGCTGTAGCATTTTCAGGTAGTTGTATCATTATAACACTTGTTTCTAGGCTATCATTTGTCTCCAATAAGTCAGTTGTTTCACATAAATGTAGAGTTCAAGGCATCTTAGGACTTGTAAATAATTTCAACTTTTTGTAAACAAAAAATGATAAAAAGATATTATTGGTTGTAGCAGTAATGGTCTTGGTTAGAATTCCAGAATTCCAAAAATGGACCATGCAAAATGTCAGACCCATAACTGATACAACAATAATAACTTCATTATTTTCTTTTTACAGCACAGCAGACTACCTAGTAGAGAAGTAATAGAAAAAAATTACCAGTATAAGATGCAGTGCAGTAAAGTTATATACGTGTCTTTGAATGGTTCTTCAAAATTTCCCCCAAATTCACATCATTTTGTGACAAGCTCCCAGCACTCCAGTATCTATAGTAGTTACTAAGTCCATGCACCATGTGACAGCATTTACCCTCACGGGGCAGATGTGTGAAAAATCAGACCTCAGCCATTACTCTGAGCAGTGGAATATAAATAATTCCCACAGCTCTACTGTTCAAATAATGAAACATGAAGGATAAATATGTTTGAAGGTAGTCCTTGCCTGATCTATTGGTCTTACCATATGTAAATAATCACAGAAACTATTTAAATGCAAAGATAACAACAAAAGAGATACAAAATATGATAGCATACAGAAATTAGTATTTTACTATGTTCTTACTGACACTAGGACAGAACCATATGCAGAGTACTATGGGAAGGCACTAAAGATGAATGGTTAATTTATTGGACTAGGGAAGTATCAGGTATCTGTTGCTGCATAATGAATCATCCTCAAGTTTAATGTCTTGAAACAACATCATATTTAGCTCATTATACTGTATGTAGTTTGGGTGACCATTCCGGTCTGCACTAAGGTTGATTTCAGATAGCTTGCTGGTGCCTCTGTACTTAACTGCACTTGCTGGTGGCTTAGTTGGTGAATGGATAGTCTAGAATAACAGGTTGTCACCCACCTATCCACAGGTTTTCAGCGAGGACAGTAAGGGTGGCTGGCTGTGTGTTTATCAATGTTGAAGAAGCTAATTGTTTTTCATCTCATGGTGGCTGCGGTGTTTCCATGGGTCATAAGGGAGAAAATTACAATTCTTTCTTGAATCAGAATTTGTACACTGCCACCTGCTATTATGCCTTTGTTCAAACTAATGGGCTCAAGGGAATAAGAAAATAAACTCCATTTCTTGATGGAGAGAGCCACAAAATATTATGACTATTTTTCTAATCTACTGTAGAGATAAGGAGTATAATAACACATTTTCAAGGACCTCGAGAAAATCTTGAAAGAATAGATTTTTACCAGCAAAAAGAATAACATTATAAAATATAAGTAAATGTCACTATATCTAAATGTATCTACAAAATACAAAGATAAGGCCATTCATGGTCCAAGTAGCCTGTTTGATTTTAATTAAGGATAGTTTAAAATATCTGAATTTATTTTAGACCCCATCTTCATATGAAACATGTAATAAACATTTAAAAGACATTAAAATTTCCCAAATTAAAATAAACTCTAAAAATGAGAAAAAGATAAAAATAAAAGCAACAACATTCTGCAGGTGCTGCTCTTCACCTGATTTTGAATTCTCTAGTCACAACCCACTATCTCTCATGGTGAGGCAATTTTCATGAATGGATTTCTTACAAAATCAAATCTACCCTTACCATATCATCTAGGAATTGTGTTTCGTGGTATTTATCCAAATGACTTGAAAACTTGCAGCCACACAAAAATCTGCTTGTGAATGTTTAGAGCAGGTTTATTCATAATTTCTGAAACTTGGAAGTACCCAAGATGTCCTTCAATAGGTGAACAGATAAAAAAAAAAAAAAAAAAACCTGGTACATGCATACAATGGAATATCATTTAGCAGTAAGAATAAATAAGCTATCAAGCTATGAAAATATATGAAATAACTTAAATGCATGTTGCTAAGTGAAAGAAGCCAGGAATACAAACTATATAATCTCAACTATATGGAATTCTTGCAAAGGAAAAACTATGCCGACTATCAGAAGGTCTGCTGTAGTCAGTGGTGTTAGGCAAGGGCTAGATGACTAGGTAGTGTGCAGGTAATTTTTAGGGAACAGAAACTGTTCTGTATGATACTGTAGTAGTGAATAAATTCATACATTTGTCAAAATCTATAGACTTTATAATGTAAAAAGGAGCTCTGACATGAACTATAGGCTTTAATAAGGATAAACTCATATTGATTCATCAGTGTACAAAGGTATCCCATCTGTGCAAGATGTTAGTGATAAGAGATGGAGAGAATGAGCATTTCAAAGATCCTTTCTACTTTCTGCTTGATTTTCTGCAAACATAAAACTATTTAAAGTACAAACAATAAGTACGAAAATGTATGAACAGTATGAAAAATATTTTTAAATACTTTTAAAAATCAGTGGTCAGCTTGTGTTGGGGAAGAATGGGAGATTTGCTTAGTGAAGTGAAATTATTCTAAATGATACTTTAATGGTGAACACCAGACATTAGAGCTTTTGTCAACCTATAGACTTCACAGCACAGAGAAAACTTTTATTTGAGAATATTAAAAAAAAAAAATTTCTTCAGAGGTTGGTGTATCCCAGAACGTCATGCAGAATATACTACATATTATTTTAAAAATCAAATTATTTTCTAAATGTATGAAAACCATCAGTAGTGGAGTAATAAAAAAAGATTTTGACAAATTATTTTAGAAATAAGTAGAGCCTATAAGAAGAAAGACAAAAGGAATTGTCATGTAGCTGATAAAGTTTTTCATGGGAATATGGGCTAACAATTCATAAAAACACTATGTACATATTCTATTTTATTGTATAGTGGTAATTACTGATTAAGTCACATACACTGAAGTTTAGTGGATAAAGTGGGACATTGGGATCTACAGTTATTACTGATCAAGCGTGAGTTAACAGATAAACCCAAATAAGATCCACTGGTGATGGATAGCTTAATGTAGATACTAAACAGTTAAAGATAAAACTATTTATGTATATATGTATTCACATGTCTTAGTGCACATATGCATAACTCTTTGTTCTTAATCAGAGAGGACTCGTTACACAATGACACCCCTGTAGCAGTGAACACACCTACCACCGAGATTCTGCTTTCTAATATCATTCTCCAATAAAATAAATCGGGCTTCCTTGGGTATGTGACTGATTCTAGGACTGGAAAAGGAAATATGAGTCTAGAGTATCTTGCAGTTCCAGAAGGTAAGAAACACGCAAACACACAAACACACACACACACACCAGCAGCAGAATGTCAAAGGTATATTGAAGCCAAGTGACTTTCCAGTAGTTAAATAGCTAGAACAGCAATTCAATTCAAGAAACAGAGTAGTATTACTGGATTACAACTCAAAGTATATAATGAATATCCATGATTCTGAAGGAATATAAATAAGTAATTGAATAAATATTAATAAATAAATAAGGGAGAATAGATAAATTCTCCAGGCAGAAGAATCCCAAATGATTTCAGTAGGCAGACCATCCTCGATGAGCTGAACCACAACTCTCGGCTCCTTCACTGTGGGCTCTGCATCATGACTTTCCTCCTGCCAGGGCAGTGTGAAAAGTGAGGAAACAGAAAGAGTAATTTTATAGTGATTATCCATCCCTCAAGTCAGATGATCACGGTTAAAAATCAAAGGGTCTGACACACGTTGATCACATGTCTTCTTGATGCAGTGTGATGAGAGCGCATTTCATGTCTGTGCTCTTCCTATTAAAACACATTACATCTGTCTAATCCTAAGGAAAATCTCATTTGAGGGACATTCTACAAAACACCTAACCGGTAATCCTTAAAATTGTAAAATCAGCAAAATTAAAGGAAATCTTAGAGACTGGTGCAGCTGAGAAAAGCCTAAAGAAATATATATGATGACTAGAAATGCAATGTGGTGGTACCTTGAGTGAAACACTTGCGTACAGACACACATACACACAGAATTAGAGGGAAAAACAGAAAATATGAATAGAATATGGACTGTGTTTAATAATAGCATATCAGTATTTGTTCATTAATTGAGTGTGCCAAAATTCTCTGTATGATCTTTGAAATAACTCTGTAAATCTGAAACTGTTCTAGAATAAAAAATCTATTTAAAAATATACATGCATACATAATTCTAACAAAATGTTCAAATTATTTAGCTTTAGGAAAATGACAACTAATACCATAGTCCAAGACAACTGTTTATCTAGTTGAACAACATAAATAAAATGGCAAGGGTTGGGGAGTACATGGATCAAAGTGAACAGTCACGCACCACTCTGAAAGTTTACTGTCACATCTCTTTGGAAACAGAAGTTACTAATATCTAATGTATGCATATCCTACAAAATAGCATCAAACTTTTTACCAAAAGAGATATTCCTAGTCACACTACAGAATGGACCAAAATTGAAAAAGTAACCCAAATCTCAATTAACATTATAAAGGAAAATTAATTATAGAAGAATCAAACAATGGAATAGGTTACAGAAAAAATGAACTGCAACTGTACACACACACACACAAAATCAATCAATTGTGGATGATGAACAGTGTTGTTCAAAAGGAATCAGATGTTAAAAAGTGCCTAGGTTATAGTTTCATGTCTAAAATAGGCAAAGTGCAGAGCATTGTCTTGGGCTGTGGTCTGTAGAGAGGTATGAAGGATTCTTCAGCAGCACTGCTGATGCTCCAGGCATCTTCTCTCAAGGGTGTATTTAGTTAGTAACAAATTCACTGAGCTAGACTTAGTGTCAAGTCTGCTGATGTCTGTGTTTCCCCTACATAGTTTCTATGCTCTGGTCAGCATAGTAGAACCTTGAAGAATTCCCTCAAACTTCATAGGCAGTTGCCTCAATTAATTTTAAGTAATAATTAATATTTATTAAATACAATATGGCCTAAGGTTCATCCCCTTTAAACCTCACAACAATCCTGTGAAGTGGGTGTTCCCCCAAGTGTATTCCAACTAGAGTTAAATGATATGTAGGGATTACACTTACGAATTGTAAAGGCAGAATGTACTAGTGCCAGTGTTATCACTTCCTTGAGAAAACGTTTGACAATTTTAAGAAAATGATATTAATTTGAATTTTCTATGTGAGGATACCAGTGATGCTAGAATGTAGAAGATCAGCACTGTATCTGATTTAGTATACAATGGCTGCTGTGAGAGGTCTTGCTAGTTGATCATGCTGACGTATAAAGGAACAGATTAAACACTTTACCTGTCTACATGGAGTTTTTTTGTGTGGTAGGGAATTCAGAAATGATGTATAATAAGAAAAATATAGATGCTAGATTTTTAGTTTGCTTTGTTACAAAATAGTTTACTTAGTGAGATAGAGCAGCCTCTAAAATTATTGAAAGTTGATGGTTTGCAAACGTACCCACATTTTCTCTATGAACTAAAATTCTCATTTTGAAAGTTATAATGACAGATATGCGTGGAGGTGATAACTAAGTCCTATCAGTCATTTTATCATATCATAAAAAGCATGTTTTACTTTAGCACTATCATTAGCATAAATCAATGTACCATGCCTTAATCTATAGAGGAATTCTTTTCATATCATTTAACTCTAATGTTAGAAATGGAAAAGGAACATGATTTTGTTTTCATAGTTTTTGCTACCCCAATGTGAATGTAGGGGGGTTGAATTTACATAACAACCTTAGCGCTGCAAAAAAGTCTTTGGATGACGTAAATTAAAAAATAATGCAGTCATAACAATTATATCATAAACGTGGTTGAATTTTAATATTTTAGTACATATCTATTGAGAATAGGGGAGGAGAACCTGCCTAGTTAGGATCTTTTCATCACCCTCCTTTTGCTTAAGAACTTACTAAGTTATTAATTTGGGTGTAAAAATAAAATCTGTATTATTGGCATGTGTATAGGCATTCCGCCTGCAGATTATAGGAAATTATGCACTTTAGGTCAGTTGTGATGGATAGCATAACTGCCACTGTACATGAGATGGTACTTAAAGCTCTTTTTAAAAGTTGATTCACTCCTTTGTGAAATATTCAGTAAAAAGTTATTATGTATGAGGTGCACAACAGACTGAGTTCTTTGCCCTTGAGGGACTTACTTTGAAGTGGCATAGGGAAGAAGGTATGGGATATGTAATATACATCATAAAAATTTATAATATATGATATCTTAAAGAATAAGTGCTATATGAAAATGAAAAATGAAGATAAGGATTGAGGGAATCTCGTGCTGGGGACAAGTGTTTTAAACAGGGTGTTGGGGTCAATCTCATTCAGAAAGTGAAATTTGATTTAAGAAGGTGACATACAAGGCAAGCAAATATCTGGGGAAGCTGGTTGAATTCCAGCCAGAAGAAATAGTTAGAACAAAGGTTCTCAGATCAGTGCATGTTAAACTGAGAGGAAGAAGCTCCGGGTGACAAGGGAAGAGCGAGGGGGAAATGTGGTAAGAGATGAAGTGGTACAGAGTTACAGAGGGAGTGGCAGACGTGGCACATGGTTAACTTGGTGAAAAACCAGTCTTGTCAATTAAATAAGAAGTTAGAGGTTAAAAACTGTCTTGGGAACAAAATCAGCTGTGCATGTACAGCAATTAAAAATATGCAATGAGTCGTGTGGAATTCTTTAGAGGCTCAACAAATACACAGTTTAGCTAAATGCTGAATGGCCAAGTGTGAAAAATCAGTGTTTATTGAAAGGTAAATACCCCTATTATAGTCTGAAGGTAATCAAATAAGGTAGAATTTTATCCGCCTTTTAATTTATTTAATTTCATTTATTTCTTGTTGTTCATGTACATGTGACAAGGGTACATGTGATTAGATTACATTGTTTGCATTTGTTAGGTAAAGTCCAAGTTGTAGTTGAGCCCTTCACCCAGGAAGTCTGCCATGTACCCCTACATTGCTACCTCCAATGTACTCAATGCTACCTTAATTTATTTTTAACAATGATCTTTTTAAAACCCATAGGCTCATTATAAAAGTTTAGCATTATATTGCAGCAATTTATCAATACTATTTCTGTTGCAAATGTAGTCACTCCACCCCTTCTTGGAGAAGTAGATGTACATTCACTTTAAACTAAGTCACCGGGAGGAGGAAGATACATTTGATTATTGCTAAAATTGTCAGTGTATGTTGTTGATGATGGGGAGGCTGAGGACTCAATCCCCTCTCACTGTTCCTGATTTAAGATTTTTTATTAGATTTAAACATGATAATGCTAAAGACGATGCTATTTCATCAAAGCAGTAACACAAACTAAAGCTTTGGCACTACTGCATGAAAATGTTTTCTAAATATTTTTCAAAGTAGATTTAAGATTTATGTCCTCATTTATATTTTTGGATGCATTTGCTGCTGCTTATACTCACATGAGAAAAAAGTTTAGACTTAAATGCTCAAACTAGAAATGCAGTAGTGGAACAATAAAATTGGCTTTTAAAATAAAGAAAATCACCTTTAATTTCCATCAGCACCTTAGCTTTCAATATTGTACGCCGATTTCATTATGTTCTCTAGAATGGTGGGCTTTTCTACTAGAGGCCATGAAGAAGTTCGTGTAATCTCTGGGTATGTCAGTTTCCTCATTTCTTCATCAAGTTACAGCAAACAAACTAATTGGTTGATAATAAGTTCTGCTACCTGCTGTATCATACCTGGAAGACATTTAAGATTTTTTTGTTCAAGCAGCCCCTTTAATATGTAGTGTGGCTTTTCTTTTAAAAAAAAATCTTATTAGAACATTCTGCTTAAGAACATGATAAATCGGTCCTAAAACCTTATTTTAAAATTATATAATTTGCCTTTGACTGAAGATAAAAAGATAAATAGCTATTTTTTGTCTGCTGTGGCCAAGAATTATATTATATCACACTCTTCTCATTTTTATTTCTTAAAATACTCATAGCCTTTAACATGTGTATTTGGGCAAAGTAAGAGATGAAACCAGACAAGTCACTAATTATATGTCCTGGTAGGAATATGCCAAAACTTTCTCATCCAATGAATTGATACCAAGCTTTATCCTTCCACTCATTTGACCAGCTCAACATGAGCGTAGGTGACAAACACTACTTTTGAGGAAGAGCTACAAGCACTATCACATTTGCTCTGTCTGCTGTAATGATGTGTCCCAGATAGGGAATACTAATTTCAAGGTAACTACAAATTAGGTCAATGTACGAAGCATGACTCCTAGCAGATATACGGGCAATAGAAATGCACTACAAGTTGATGTGCAAAAAAAGCAAAATGGATTGTGAGCAAGCAATATAAAACTTTTTGTTTGACTAGTGACTAGTGATATTTTGACTAGTGACTACAGTAACACCTATCAGTACCACCTATATATACCTAATTCTCTATTAGTCAACTTACTACCTTAATAAAAATATTGAACCAATCTATAGCACTTGCTTTAGAAGTAAAAGTCTAATGGAGAAATATCTGCCAATGATGGCTAAAATAATGGCAAATGCAAGTCATAATAACCTGTGATAAACTAAAACATTTGGCACATTGTTAGCCTAAAAATTTCTGGCAGCATATTATGTAGTAGGAAGTTTTAGAGGTGCTGTTTAGTAGAGAAATCAGGAAACATCTTATTATGGTTGGCTGTGGTTGATTTGGCAATACTATACAAAAGGGGGCGAGAGAGAAGAGTGAGAGGAAGAGAAAGAAAGAGGGAGTGTGCGCAAGAGAGCACCTTTACAAATGGGAACGAAAGGGGTCAGTTTTCAGATGAGAATAAAAAGGAAGGCAGAGAACTCAAGCATTCTTGGACTTTCACAGTGGTGAGACACAACTATTTCTCATGTTCTATCAGGCAAAAATAAAATTTATAAATCATTTTTGTGAGAAGCATTATTAAAGTTTACCTTCAATGCCAAAAGTAAGACGTGGCGTTGCTTTCAAAATGCTTCCTTCAAAATCCTTTTTGCAATGACTAGATGAATTAAGTTTTCCTCTTCTAGAAGGACAATAGAGAAAATAAAGGCTTTTGTTTTTCAAGTGTGCCTGATAAGCCCAGGTTACCTGTAAATATTTCTACAGCAAGAGGCAGTTTTCAAAAGTAATTGTATGCAGAGCCATTATATTTGATCATGTAACTAACTGGAATCAAATATGTACGGAAATAACCACACTTCTGAGAGAAATTCCCTGGTAAAAAGTCAATATTTTGGACTAAAATAGGCTGGCTATTGAAGATTTGAATTGATTTTTGGACCTATAAACACATTTGGACAAAAAAAAAAAAAAAAAGGGTGGCGCCTGTGGCTCAAGGAGTAGGGCGCCGGTCCCATATGCCAGAGGTGGTGGGTTCAAACCTAGTCCTGGCCAAAAACCACAAAAAAAAAAAAAAAAACACAGAATCTTGCACAGAATCTCCATACAAGAATGTCTTCCCTTTAGAAAAAGAAGAACCTCCCAAAAGGAATATTTGAGAACTATGTAGAAGAGTGCACTACAGAACATTTCTTTTATTTATTTATGTATTTTATTTATTTGTCCTTAATCTTATAGATATTATTTTAATTGACAAAGTATAATTGTATACATTTGTAGGGTACAATGTGATATTTTGATAAATGTATACAGTGTGAAATATTAAATCAAGTAACACATCTGTCACTTCATTTATCATTTCTTGTGATGAGACCTTTGAAATTTACTCTATTAGTCACTTTGAAATGCACAACGATTGAAGCAGCTTCAAAAATACACTGTTGGGACCTGATCAAACTAAAAAGCTTCTGCACAGCCAAGAACACAGTAAGTAAAGCAAGCAAACAGCCCTCAGAATGGGAGAAGATATTTGCAGGTTATGTCTCCAACAAAGGTTTAATAACCAGAATCCACAGAGAACTCAAACGCATTAGCAAGAAAAGAACAAGTGATCCCATCGCAGGCCAGGCAAGGGAATTGAAGAGAAACTTCTCTGAAGAAGACAGCCACACGGCCTACAGACATATGAGAAAATGCTCATCATCTTTAATCATCAGAGAAATGCAAATCAAAACTACTTTGAGATATCATCTAACTCCAGTAAGATTAGCCCATATCACAAAATCCCAAGACCAGAGATGTTGGCATGGATGTGGAGAAAGGGAACACTTTTGCACTGCTGGTGGGAATGCAAATTAATACATTCCTTTTGGAAAGATGTTTGGAGAACACGTAGAGATCTAAAAATAGACCTGCCATTCAATCCTATAATTCCTCTACTAGGTATATCACATTATAAAAAATCAATTTATAACAAAGATATTTGTACCAGAATGTTTATTGCAGCCCAATTCATAATTGCTAAGTCATGGAAAAAGCCCAAGTGCCCATCGATCCACGAATGGATTAATAAATGGTGGTATATGTACACCATGGAATATTATGCAGCCTTAAAGAAAGATGGAGACTTTACCTCTTTCATGTTTACATGGATGAAGCTGGAACATATTCTTCTTAGTAAAGTATCTCAAGAATGGAAGAAAAAGTACCCAATGTACTCAGCCCTACTATGAAACTAATTTAGGGTTTTCACATGAAAGCTATAACCCAGTTACAACCTAAGAATAGGGGGAAGGGGGAAAGGGAGGGAGGGAGGGGGGAGGGGGGTAGAGGGAAGGGGATTGGTGGGATTACACCAGCGGTGCATCTTACAAGAGTATATGTGAAACTTGGTAAACGGTCTGTGAAGCTAGTGAATGATGCCCCATGATCATATCAATGTACACAGCTATGATTTAATAAAAAAAATAAAAAAAAAAGAATGGAAGAAAAAGTATCCAATGTACTCAGCCCTACTATGAAACTAATTTATGGCTTTCACATGAAAGCTATAACCCAGTTATAACCTAAGAATAGGGGGAAGGGGGAGAGGGAGTGGGGGATAGGCAGAGGGAGGGTGATTGGTGGGATTACACCTATGGTGCATCTTACAAGGGTACATGTGAAACTTCGTAAATGTAGAATATAAATGTCTGAACACAATAACTAAGAAAAAAAGAAATATACAATGATTATTATTGACCATGATTACCCTGCTTGATAGTAGATCTCAAAACTATTCTTTCCGTCTCAATGAAACAATGTACTCTGATAAACAATTCCCTATCCCACCCATTCCCTCACTGCAACCCCAGCCATCCTGTAGTAACCATTATTATATTCTCTACTTCAATGATTCCATTTTTGGAGATATATACCTATATATATCTCCAGTAGAATATGATTCAGCCTTTAAAAAGAAGGAAATGTGTCATTTTGGACTATTGAATGAAACTACAGGATGCTCTGCTGAGTGAAATAATCCAGACACAAAATAACAAATACTGCATGATCTTAAATTATATGTTAAATCTAAAGAACGTGCTGTTAAATCTGGAGTACTTTTATGTTGACCTCTCTTCCAGTTTCCCTATTCTTTCTCCAGCTGTGCTCAGTGCACTGACAAGCCCTGTCTGAATCATTCTTTGGCATTTCAATTTTATTGTTTCTTCTGGTATTCGTATTTCTGCAACAATTTTCTGTCTGTTTATGAATACTATCCACCTTTTGCCTTGGAATCTTTTTCAAATTAATCACTATAAAGTTAAATTTCTGCCTTGCAGTTTCAAGGTGTGACTGACATTGGATTCTAGTTGATTGCATTATTTCTTACTAGTGGGTTATTTGTTCCTTTATTTATTTATTTATTTATTTATTTATTTATTTATTGAATTTCATGATCTTTGGTTGATACTCAGACATCTTTTGTGGAACAGTAGACTGAGGTAAATACTGTTTATGTATGGAAAATACTAAAATAGGAATGGTTCTATTTCTGGCGGACTTTGGGGATTTGACTCAATATAGCATAGTCAGCAGTGTGTTTCAATGTGTTTTGGTTTTGCTGGTGTTATTTCTGGTGCACTCTTAGTTTTGAATTTCTGGGGCATTACCTTGTGTTTGGTGGAACAGCTGAGTTGTATGTTTCCCTAGCTTTGTGCCTTCTTCAATCCTGCACCTCAGAAAATGTCTCTATCTAGGGGGCCTTTGCTTCAGCTCAGAGTACCCTAACTCTGTGGGTGATGGGGTGAGCCAGTTTCTCTCACTTTTATTTTTAGTATTAAGCAGCTCCTATATCTCTGGATCGAGAGACTGGTATTTCCCTATTGTTTCTTTGCAGTAGGTGATCTTTAATCTATATTCAGGATTGTTTTTATTTTCTGTCAAAGAGGAAGAAACAACCTTCTTGCAGGAGGGTTTTATCATATTCTCTTTCCATCAATAATAATAGAATTTCACAGGCACCTTCAGGTCAACAGGATTTGTTCTTCTTCCCTTAAATAAGACCTTTATGAGTGGCTATGAACCCCCCTTGGAGATTTCTGTCCCAAGGTTCCACATTTTCATGTTAGCCTATAGTCATCAATTTATTAATAATTTTAGTTGATTTCATAATAACCACTTATAAATTTTCTGTTTTTCTTTGCTCTGCCCTAGGTAAATCAGTGCTTATGTCCAACTTTCCTTAGGGTTCAGTCAGTCTGTCCTTAGGGTTCAGGTGGTTAGTTTCCTATGATCTCAGCTATCAGGTATGTTCAAGAAAGCTAATGGTTGTGTAGTTTATTCAAGTTTTCATTGTAGTTAGTCAGAGACACTCTATTCAGCTTTGCTTTCCTTATACCAAACCTGGAAGTACTCTGAGTTTTTATTAAAATAGAAATATGATTTGCAATTTATGTATGTATTGATTAATAGGCAAATATTTTGTAGACATACATCATCATACAACCAAATGAGACAATTTGGTTAAATTCAACAATAGAGAATGTTGGTTGGGATGAAAACTAAATTGATATTTATGAGTCACATAAACCTAAATGTTACTATATACACTTTGAAATATTTTTTGATAGTGAACCAGAAAGATGTAAATAAACTATACTAAATTCCACTAATTAAAAAAACTATAGTACTAAATTCCACTAATTAAACAAACTATAGTTTTTGTTTGTTTGTTTTGCAGTTTTTGTCCGGGGCTGGGTTTGGATCCACCATCTCCGGTATATGGGGCCGGTGCCCTATTCCTTTGAGCCAAGGCACTGCCCCAAATTATGGTTTTATAATCTTTATTTCCTAGAAATATAAAGATGCTTTTTCCTATTCTGTTTGAATCTGGGATGCACTTTACCTATTGTTTTATTTTTAGCACTAACTCTATATTTGTAACATTGGTTTTATAGTTCTGTTTTGTCTCAGATTTCGTTTAGTAGAAAGGTCACTGGACAAGAATAGAATTGCATTCAAGTTTATTGAATACAAATAGGTATTTACCTTGAAGTATAAGAAAAACACTGTCCTCATCAGCGACTTTGAACAGTAATGTGAACCAATGGAGTTGACATGTTAAATAGTCCTAGTTCCTTTCATGAGATTCATCATCCCAATGTTCTTATTACTGACAAAAATTAAAGGTAGTCCTTTTTCTATATAAAGTTGCTATTTCAGTTACTGAATTTAATGTAAAATGTTTTGTAGAAATTAACCAAGGCACTTTCTCATACATCTCTTACAAGGATCACATGGGGTCAAATATAATTATTGGTAATGTCCTCCTATCCTCCATTGTCCAGTATCACAATTTTTTAATAGTTTCTGAATCATGTTACTTTGGAAAGCCAATATTCACTGTGGTAAAACCGAAGTCTAATGTACTATTAGTATTCATACCAAAATGAATGAAAGTGTAAGACACAGCCATCATCTCTTCAAATATTTTCCTTGCTACTTTGTGCTAAATTCATGAAAAATTGTTTTCTGGCTTATGATGTACATTGAACCATTTGGGGATTTAAAATTGACTTCAATGCAGCAGTGTTCTTGATACTTTCTTAATATCCTTAAATTTAACTGATAGCACGTCAATTAGACTAATACTTAGTTGATATTGTGCTAATACACAGATACAAATATCAAAGGCCTCTGAAAAATGGTATAAAATTTTATTATGAATGGAAATGTGTGTAGAAAGTTCTGTTGGCCTAAAGTATGTGGATATTGCAAAACCATATCTATAGTCCTCAGCTGATAGTGTTCAAACACAACGCATGGTGATTTTTCATCTTTTTGTAGAACTAGAGCTATTGCATTAAGCTACTTTGATATTGTTCCATAACGCAGTGCACCTGGAAGCAATTTGGCAAAGAAAAAATAGTTTTGCTGGTATGAGGGAGGAGTAGTTGCAAAAGAAAAAAAAAAAGAGTTTCAATTCCAAAGGCATAGAGGATTTCAGATATCCCTTCTGTTACTTTAGGCTACTCAAGCAACTCTCAATAACTTAGTTGACCTATCTGCACAGCATAGATAAGAATATTTGCTTCATTTCTATCCTTAAGTTGTGTCAGACTCTTGAAAATAACAAAGTTCTAAAAGTTCATATTTTTATGAAATGTGTAGGCTGTAGTCATTATTTAAATTATTCTAAAAATGAAGCCACTTCACTATATAATACAGAATTCAACCTTACCACAAAATAAAATTGTTAAGGAAGTATCTATTGTTAGCACAATATAATCACTTCATAAAAATAATGAATATGAAACTTTATTAGTTATCTTTAAAAAATTATAGAAATTAAGATTATTAAAAATTAAATACTTTGAAAGGAAGAGACAAGATGGCTGACTGGAGATTCCAGAAGCCATATCATCTCAGAAAAAAAGGAAAAGTTTTAGATGAAAAAGGAAACACCAGAGGAAAAAAAAAAACACTCATAGCTTGGGCATACTTCTGTGGGAAAAGTGATAGCATCTGTAAGAGTTTCCATGGGAAGAAGTTACAGAGTAGATAAAAAAGGAGTGCAATATCAGCAGAAGGCAACTCTGGAGGTTTGAAGTCCAGTGAAAAGGATGGGTGGAGTAGTTTGTTTCTCTCTCTGTCACATCTCTGACCATGCAGTTATCAGGATGCTGAGGTGCTAGAGAGCCTTTCCACTCTCATAAGCCCAAAAGCCATTGTTGCCAGTAAACTGGGAGCTTCTTGAAATCAAAGCACCAGCCTCCCAGCCCCCATGTGGTACATCCCATTACCATGGACCCAAGCCAAGATGAAAGGCTCCATACTGCTTCTCTACCCATCATGTGCCTTTGTCCTCCCCAGTGAGTGCAGCCCCTCAGTTTTTGTCTTTTTCATTCTCACACAAACATTCCCCAACTCCAGGAAAGTCTACAGCAGGCAAAGGGAGCTGGTTGGTCCCAGGGGATTGGTGTAACCCCAGAGCCTGAACATTCTGAGCAGGCTGCCATCCAGAGAGAAGGACAAATATGACTCATTCCCCTCGATCTCCTCCACTCAAACTCTTTTCAGCCCCTTTCCCACTTCTGCCTAGGGCTTCCAGAAGAGATGATTGAGCCAGGGCTCTCAAGAGTTGCCATGTCCCCTGTTCATGAATACATAGTGGCTGTGTCTTCCACAGAGAGTAAGATTCAGTCATTTCCTCTCAAAGAAATGCAAATGACTAAAGGGAGCTTGGACTGTGAGCTCCCTATTCACTGGTCTTTTCTGGTGCTGCTTTCCCAACTGTTTCATAAGAGCAGGGCACACCCTGAAAGAAGGGAGATCAAATCTGCTTAAGTATTGAATAGGCAAGTCAGAACCAGCCTGCTTCTCCCTGGTATAGAAATAGTAAGGGCCTACAGGCCAGTATTGTATCCCCAGGACTCAATTGTGTTGTTTAAGGGCACAGAGGGGAAATATGTGAACTAATCTTTGGAGGCAAAGGAGTCCACATGAACAGAACTGAAAAGAGGGCACAGTGTGGGCCCCAGCTACAGTGTACTCATGGAGCTCTGTTCCTCTCACAGGAAAGGTGTGATCTCGGCCCATGGAAAATCCTAGACAGAGAAGTTTCCAGTCAGCAGTGCCATCATGGGAGAACTCAGCTAGTTTGAGGTCCCTGACTATTGGCAGATGCCAGAGGAAGATGACAGAGTGGGCTGGAGGGGAGAAAAGAAAAACCCACTCCTGACAATAGAATCGTATGTCTCAGGAGACCCACCTCCACAAGCAGATTTTCTTGCTGGGTGGGCCACTTAAGCTCCTCCCCAGAGGCTTTCTCCAAAGCTTGGAGCAGACTTTTGAAATCTTGCCGTAAACAGCTACCTTACCAGATTTTGTGGATCATGAGGGCAAGCTCACCCAACCCAGCCCTACCAAGCCTCATTCCTCTACCCACCTTTGCTGTGGTGGAGAATAAGGTCCCACTGGAAGTTCCAGGCACTCAGCCACCATCTGGAGAATTGGGGTGCTTCTCTGATCGCAGGTTTCATAAACAACATTGCAGCTTGTTCCTTTTGGCAAATACCACCCGTTGATGGGCAGTTGATTTTCCACAGCCATTGAATTTACTGACACAATCATACAGTGTGCAACTGATTCCTATCCATAAACAATACCTATTGTCTCAGCGATTAAATTGGGTATAGGCATGCAAATACAATTCCCATAGGACTGGGAAAAATTATTTCAAAGACCTCCATTCTCCCTCATCAAAGAGAGATAGGAGTCTGTTCACAAACATGGTTCACCAGAGCTACAGACTACAAACAATCAGTAACTGAGAAAATCATCACACTAAGGATATCCGTAAACAAGGAATCCATGAAGAACCTAGCTCACCATCAAAGCACCCACAAGCAAAAGCAAAGATTTTTATCCAGTATGTGCTACAGACACCCCATTACAAGTAAAGACAGGAGAAATCCCAATCAAAATACAGGAAATTCAAAAATAAAAAGTTAAAGCTGCCTCAGATGAGAATAAATGGGAGAAAAATCTCTGGAAGTATGAAAACTCAGAGTGAAAGACACCCAACGGGGAACACCAACTCCCTAGAAAGGGATACCAATTCAAATGAAAACAATGACATAACCGATAAAGAATTCCAAACATGGGTTGTAAGGAAGTGCCAGGAGCCAAAACATATCACAAAAATGCCCCTTGCTATCTTGATTTTACCAGCAAACTATTCTCAGGAATTCAACTGTAAATAGCAATGATACTTTCCCCTTGCATATCTCTTCAAAAATGCACCCCCCGCCTTAGGGTCCTTCTCCTAGTAATTTTCCAGAAACTAGCCCCCTCCCCAAGGAATAGCCCTTAGTTACTTCCTCGTTTGAATGCTTATAAGCCCAGCTGAAACAATAAACTCTTCGGAGCTTGATCAGACTCTTGACTTGCTCTCATTCTTTCGTGTCTCTTGTCCCCTCATTCGACTGACCCCTTTGTTTCCCAGGTCCCCGTTGAATTCCCCGCGGGCCAGGGCAAGGAAGCTCAATAAAATCCAAGAAAAAATGAAAAACCAACTCAAAGAAACTAGAAAAACGATTCAAGAAATGGATGAAACATTGATTAAAGATAAAATATTTTAAAAATACAAATAGAACTTATGAAATGAAAACATTTTTTAAGATCTACAAAACACAGTGGAAAGTTTTAAGAATAGACTAGACTAAGGAGAACAAAGACACTAAGAGCTTGAACAAAACCCTACAAATAAAATCAACCAGTCAAAATAACAGAGACTTAAGAGGAATTAACAAAGACTATAATAAATATGGGATTATGTAAAACATCCAAATTTAAGAATCATAGTATCTCTGAGGATGAAGAAGAAAATTCACAATGGCTGGAAAAACTATTTGAGGGTATAATTGAGAAAAACTTCCTTCATCTTGTGAGAGATTTAGACATGCAGGTACAAGAAACACAATGAAGACCTGGGAGATTCATTCAAAGAGGCTATCCTCAAGACATATAGTCATCAGACTGGCTAGAGTCAACATAAAGGAGGAACTCCTTTGATCTGGAAGGCAAAATATCAAGTAACTTATGTTGGCTGAATGGATGAAAATTACAACCCAAGTATCTTCAGTCTCCAGGAAACACATCTACCACAAAGACTTTTCCAGACTTAAGATTAGGGGATGGAAAAAATATGTCATGAAAATGGTAGCCATAAGGAAGCTGGTGTAGCCATTCTTGTATCAGATCAAATTGACTTTAAATCAGCAGTAGTGAAGAAGAGGGAGCTATGGTCATTATATGATGGTGAATGGAGCAGTTCAACAACAAGTCATAACAATCCTCAATGTTTATGCATCTAACACAGGAATGCCCAGAAACATAGATCAAACCCTACTAGAGCTAAATAAAGAGATGCATGGCTGAATAGTAATTGCTGATGACTTCAACACCCCACTGATAGAACAGGACCAATCATCCAAGCAAAACTTGGAAAAGAAATTCTGGACTTAAAGAGCTCTTGATAATGAATGGACCTAACAGAAAATTATAGTACATTTTAATAAAAACACTAATCAATGTATATTATTTTCCTTAGCCCATGGAACATTCTCCCAGATTGATCATTTCTTAGGTCACAAAACATGTATCGACAAATACAAAAAATATAAAGAAATATATTATTTATATTTTCAGATCATAGTGGAATAAAGCTATAAGTCAACTCCAAGACAAATACTCAATTTACACAAAGTCATGGAAATTAAATAAATTTTTGCTGAATGATTATTGGATCAATAACAAATAATTATGTAATAAAATTTTTCTTTGAACTGAATGACAAAGGTAACACAAGCTGTCAAAATCTATGGGGTTCATCAAAATCAGTCCCTTAAGGGAAAATTCATAGACTTAAAGGCCTTTATTGAAAAGGCAGAAGTGTGCAAATCAACAATCTAATGACACATGTCAAGGAACTAGGAAAGGAAGAGTAAATGACGCCTAAAGTCAGAAGTTGAAAAGAAATAGCTAAACAGGAGCAGGACAAAATGTAATGGAAAGAAACAAGTGAACAAGCAATACAAAGGATTAATGAAACAATGAGTTGGTTATTTTAAAAGGATAAAAAAAACTAATAAACTTCTTGCTATAATAACCAGTAATAGAAGAGTAAGGACCCAAATAAGCTTATCGGAAATGAAAAACAGGGTATTACAAGTGATACCACAATTTTGTATTTTTGTAAAAATACAAAATGTCAACTGAGAATACCATGAAAATCTCTATAAGCTTATGCTTGTAGAGCATAACATAAAGAAATGTACATAACTCCTAAAAATGTACAAATTCCTGGAAATATACCATGTAAATTGTATATTATGTTATGTACATTGTATATTGTATATTATGTTATGTACAAGTTACTAGAAATAAACAACCTCTCAAAATTCAATCAGAAATCAGGAACAGACCAAAAACAAGCAACAAGATTAAAGCTTTACTAAAAAACTTTTCAACACAAAAGGTCCCAGATAAGGTGGATTCACAGCAGAGTTTTACCAACCTCAAAAGTGGAGTTGGAAACTGCCCAAATTATTCCATAACATTGAGAAGGAGTGAATCCTCCACAACTCATTCAATGAAGCCAGAATGACCTTGATGCCACAGAAAGAAAATGACAGTAAATAAGAAAATTACAAACCAATATCCCCTATGAATATAGATCCAAAAATCCTCAATAAAATACCAGCAAACTGAAATCAACAACAAACAAAATATATAATTTCGCCATGACCAAACTTTTTCATCCCAAGGATGCAAGGATGGCCAAACATATGGAAATCAATAAATGTAATTCACCACATAAACAGAAGCAAAAAGAAAGACCATAAGATCATCTCAATAGAGCTTTCCACAGAAGCTCTCATCCAGAAGGAGAGTTAAAGGACAGAAATTTAGCAAGTAACCTGGTGGATTAGAGCTACACCAAGAGAGAAGGTTGAAGAGCACATATCAAACCCGCTGAGGCAAGCTGCGACCCCAAGGATACAAACAAAAGGTACAAAATCCATCACCAAGCAGACAGGAGTCCCTTCCCCCCATGAGAACGGCTTGGAGTGCCCCAGAAACAAACTAGCAGAGTTCAAAGGTCCTCCCAGTACACTCCATGGGAGAGACCCTCTAAAAACTGGACCTACCTACCCTACTATAATGGCACAGCATTCTCCTGCCTGGCATAAAACTGTATAAAATTGTATATATTCTCTACCTGCAATCTGATCTCCCAGCACTCCCCTCCACCAGAATAGATCAACCCGCTCAAGGAGAGATATGGCACATGTAATTGAAGATCCCATTCATAAACAGCTGGACGAGATGTCAGAAATTGAATTCGGAATTTGGATTGCAAACAACATTAATAGAATGGAGGAAATTTTGGAATTAGAAATTCGAGGAACAATTCAAAAGTTGGAATTAGAAATTCGAGGAGAAATTCAAAAGTTGTCTCAAGAATTTAACAAATTTAAAGACAAAACCACCAAAGATTTTGACTCACTGAAGCAAGAATTTGCAGCCCTCAAGATCTGAAAAATACAGTAGAATCCCTTAGTAACAGAGTGCAGCAAGCAGAAGAAAGGATTTCTGACATTGAAGACAAAGCCTTTCAGCTCTCCCAAACTCTCAAAGAGGAAGAGAAATGGAGAGCAAAAAAGGATCATTCTCTCAGAGAGTTCTGGGATAATTTGGAGAAGGCTAATATCTGCCTTCATTGGAATCCCTGAAAGTGATGAAGTGGCCTCGCAAGGCACAGAGGCCCTTCTCCATGAAATTATGAAAGAGAATTTTTCCAGACATGCCAAGAGATTCTGAAATTCAGATAGCAGTTTCAGAACCCCAGGACAACTCAATCCCAAAGACATCCCCCAGGCATATCATAATTGACTTCTCTAAAATTAATAGAAATTTAATTCTATTAATTAAACACAAGAAATCCATTACTTCAAAGGGAAGAGTATTAGAATGACTGCAGGTCTCTCTGCTGAAACTTTTCAAGCCAGAAGAGGGTGGTCATCGACTTTTAATCTCCTAAAGCAAAATAACTTTCTACGCAAGATTTGTTATCCAGCTAAACTGAGTTTCATTTATGATGGAGAAATTATATACTTTAATGACATTCATATGTTGAAGAAATTTGCCATACCAGCTCTTCAGGATATTCTCAGACCTTTCGTCCATAATGACCAGCCCAATCCTCTACCACAAAGTAAACTCACTCAGAAACTTTTGATCAAACTCCAACTTCCGCAGTGGTGAAAGAATTAAAAATGTTCACTGGACTTTCAAAAAATATGATACCCCAAATTTTACCAGACTTATCAATATTCTCCATTAATGTGAACGGCTTAAACTGTCCTCTAAAGAGGCACAGGCTAGCTGACTGGATACAAAAACTCAGGCCAGATATTTGCTGCATACAAGAGTCACATCTTACCTTAAAAAATAAATATAGACTCAGGGTAAAAGGATGGTCGTACATATTTCGGGCAAATAGTAATCAGAAAAAAGCAGGTGTTGCAATTCTATTTGCAGACACAGCAAAAGCAAGGAAGAATAAGAATGGTCACTTCATATTTGTTAAGGGAAATACTCAATATGATGAGAATTCAATCATTATTATCTATGTACCCAACCAGAATGCACCTCAATTTATAAGAGAAACTCTAACGGACATGAGCAACTTGATTTCCTCCTGCTCCATAATAGTCAGAGATTTCGACACTCCTTTGGCAGTGTTGGATCCATCCTCCAATAAGAAGCTGAGCAAAGAAATTTTAGATTTAAACCTAAGCATCCAACATTTCGATTTAGTAGACATCTGCAGAACATTTCATCCCAACAAAACTGAATACACATACTTCTCATCAGCCCATGGAACATACTCCAAAATCGATCACATCTTAGATCACAAGTCTAACTTCAGTAAATTTAAAGGAATAAAAATTATTCCTTGCATCTTCTCGGACCACCATGGAATAAAAGTTGAACTCAGTAACAATAGGAATCTGCATACTCATACAAAAACATGGAAGTTAAATAACCTTATGATGAATATTAGCTGGGTCAGAGATAAGATTAAGAAGGAAATTGCCAAATTTTTGGAACAAAAAGACAATGAAGACACGAATTATCAGAACCTCTGGGATACCACAAAGACAGTCCTAAAAGGGAAATTTATAGCACTGCAAGCCTTCCTCAAGAGAACAGAAAGAGAGGAAGTTAACAACTTAATGGGACATCTCAAGCAACTGGAAAAGGAAGAACATTCCAACCTCAACCCAGTAGAAGAAAAGAAATAACCAAAATTAGAACAGGATTAAATGAAATTGAAAACAAAAGAATTATACAACAGATCAATAAATCAAAAAGTTGGTTTTTTGAAAATGTCAATAAAACAGAGAAATTTTTGGCTAACCTAACCAGGAAAAAAAGAGTAAAATCTCTAATCTCATCAATCAGGAACAACAAAGACGAAATAAAAATAGACTCCTCAGAAATTGAAAAAAATCCTTAATGAATATTACAAGAAACCTTATTCTCAGAAATATGAAAATCTGAAGGAAATTGACCAATACTTGGAAGCACTTCACCTTTCAAGACTTAGCCAGAATCAGGTGGAAAAGTTGAACAGGCCCATATCAAGTTCTGAAATAGCATCAACCATAGAAAATTTCCCTAAAAAGAAAAGCCTGGGACCACATGCCTTCACATCAGAATTCTACCAAACCTTTAAAGAGGAATTAGTACCTATATTACTCAACCTTTCCAAAATGTAGAAAAAGAAGGAAGACTACCCAACATGTTCTATGAAGCTAACATCATCCTGATCTCCAAACCAGGAAAAGACCCAACAAGAAAAGAAAATTATAGTCCAATATCACTAATGAATATAGACGCAAAAATATTCAACAAGATCCTAACAAACAGAATCCAGCAACACATCAAACAAATTATACATCATGACCAAGTCAGTTTTATCCCAAGGTCTCAAGGCTGGTTGAATATATGTAAATCTATAAGTATAATTCAGCATATAAACAAATTAAAAACCAAAGACCATATGATTCTCTCAATTGATGCAGAAAAAGCTTTTGATAATATCCAGCATCCCTTCATGATCAGAGCACTTAAGAAAATTGGTATACAAGGGACATTTCTTAAACTGATAGAGGCCATCTAGAGCAAATTCACAGCCAATATTGTATTAAATGGAGTTAAATTAAAATCACTTCCACTCAGTTCAGGAACCAAACAAGGCTGCCCATTTTCTCCACTGCTCTTTAACATTGTAACGGAAGTTTTAGCCACTGCAATTAGGGAAGAAAAGGCAACCAAGACTACTCATATAGGGTCAGAAGAGATCAAACTTTCGCTCTTCACAGATGATATGATTGTATATCTGGAAAACACCAGGGATTCTACAACAAAACTCTTAGAAGTGATCAAGAAATACAGCAGCGTCTCAAGTTACAAAATCAACATTCATAAATCGGTAGCCTTTATATATACCAACAATAATCAAGCTGAAAAACAGTTAAGGACTCTATTCCATTCACAGCAGTGCCAAAGAAGATGAAATATTTGGGAGTTTATCTAACAAAGGATGTGAAAGATCTCTATAAAGAGAACTATGAAACTTTAAGAAAAGAAATAGCTGAAAATGTTAACAAATGGAAAAACATACCATGCTCATGGCTGGGAAGAATCAACATTGTTAAAATGTCCATACTATCCAAAGCAATATACAATTTTAATGCAATCCCTATTAAAGCTCCACTGTCATATTTTAAAGATGTTGAAAAAATAATACTTTGTTTTATATGGAATCTGAAAAAACCTCAAATAGCCAAGACATTACTCAGAAATAAAAACAAAGCAGGAGGAATCACGCTACCAGACCTCAGACTATACTATAAATCGATAGTGATCAAAACAGCATGGTATTGGCACAAAAACAGAGAGGTAGATGTCTGGAACAGAATAGAGAACCAAGAGATGAATCCAGCTACTTACCATTATTTGATCTTTTACAAGCCAATTTAAAATATTCAGTGGGGAAGATTCCCTACTTAACAAATGCTGCTGGGTGAACTGGCTGGCAACCTGCAGAAGACTGAAACTGGACCCACACCTCTCACCATTAACTAAGATAGACTCTCACTGCATTAAAGATTTAAACTTAAGACATGAAACTATAAAAATACTATAAGAGAGTACAGGAAAACCATTGAATAAATTGGTCTGGGCAAGTATTTTATGAAGAGGCCCCCCCCCCCCCGGGCAATTGAAGCAGCTTCAAAAATACAACTACTGGGACCTGATCAAACTAAAAAGCTTCTGCACAGCCAAGAACACAGTAAGTAAGGCAAGCAAACAGCCCTCAGAATGGGAGAAGATATTTGCAGGTTATGTCTCTGACAATGATTTAATAACCAGAATCCACAGAGAACTCAAACATATAAGCAGGAAAAGAACAAGTGATCCCATCGCAGGCTGGGCAAGGGACTTGAAGAGAAACTTCTCTGAGGAAGACAGGCTCAAGGCCTACAGACATAGGAAAAAATGCTCATCATCTTTAATCATCAGAGAAATGCAAATCAAAACTACTTTGAGATATCATCTAACTCCAGTAAGATTAGCCCATATCACAAAATCCCAAGACCAGAGATGTTGGCATGGATGTGGAGAAAGGGAACACTTTTGCACTGCTGGTGGGAATGCAAATTAATACATTCCTTTTGGAAAGATGTTTGGAGAACACGTAGAGATCTAAAAATAGACCTGCCATTCAATCCTATAATTCCTCTACTAGGTATATCACATTATAAAAAATCAATTTATAACAAAGATATTTGTACCAGAATGTTTATTGCAGCCCAATTCATAATTGCTAAGTCATGGAAAAAGCCCAAGTGCCCATCGATCCACGAATGGATTAATAAATGGTGGTATATGTACACCATGGAATATTATGCAGCCTTAAAGAAAGATGGAGACTTTACCTCTTTCATGTTTACATGGATGAAGCTGGAACATATTCTTCTTAGTAAAGTATCTCAAGAATGGAAGAAAAAGTACCCAATGTACTCAGCCCTACTATGAAACTAATTTAGGGTTTTCACATGAAAGCTATAACCCAGTTACAACCTAAGAATAGGGGGAAGGGGGAAAGGGAGGGAGGGAGGGGGGAGGGGGGTAGAGGGAAGGGGATTGGTGGGATTACACCAGCGGTGCATCTTACAAGAGTATATGTGAAACTTGGTAAACGGTCTGTGAAGCTAGTGAATGATGCCCCATGATCATATCAATGTACACAGCTATGATTTAATAAAAAAAATAAAAAAAAAAGAATGGAAGAAAAAGTATCCAATGTACTCAGCCCTACTATGAAACTAATTTATGGCTTTCACATGAAAGCTATAACCCAGTTATAACCTAAGAATAGGGGGAAGGGGGAGAGGGAGTGGGGGATAGGCAGAGGGAGGGTGATTGGTGGGATTACACCTATGGTGCATCTTACAAGGGTACATGTGAAACTTCGTAAATGTAGAATATAAATGTCTGAACACAATAACTAAGAAAAAAAGAAATATACAATGATTATTATTGACCATGATTACCCTGCTTGATAGTAGATCTCAAAACTATTCTTTCCGTCTCAATGAAACAATGTACTCTGATAAACAATTCCCTATCCCACCCATTCCCTCACTGCAACCCCAGCCATCCTGTAGTAACCATTATTATATTCTCTACTTCAATGATTCCATTTTTGGAGATATATACCTATATATATCTCCAGTAGAATATGATTCAGCCTTTAAAAAGAAGGAAATGTGTCATTTTGGACTATTGAATGAAACTACAGGATGCTCTGCTGAGTGAAATAATCCAGACACAAAATAACAAATACTGCATGATCTTAAATTATATGTTAAATCTAAAGAACGTGCTGTTAAATCTGGAGTACTTTTATGTTGACCTCTCTTCCAGTTTCCCTATTCTTTCTCCAGCTGTGCTCAGTGCACTGACAAGCCCTGTCTGAATCATTCTTTGGCATTTCAATTTTATTGTTTCTTCTGGTATTCGTATTTCTGCAACAATTTTCTGTCTGTTTATGAATACTATCCACCTTTTGCCTTGGAATCTTTTTCAAATTAATCACTATAAAGTTAAATTTCTGCCTTGCAGTTTCAAGGTGTGACTGACATTGGATTCTAGTTGATTGCATTATTTCTTACTAGTGGGTTATTTGTTCCTTTATTTATTTATTTATTTATTTATTTATTTATTTATTGAATTTCATGATCTTTGGTTGATACTCAGACATCTTTTGTGGAACAGTAGACTGAGGTAAATACTGTTTATGTATGGAAAATACTAAAATAGGAATGGTTCTATTTCTGGCGGACTTTGGGGATTTGACTCAATATAGCATAGTCAGCAGTGTGTTTCAATGTGTTTTGGTTTTGCTGGTGTTATTTCTGGTGCACTCTTAGTTTTGAATTTCTGGGGCATTACCTTGTGTTTGGTGGAACAGCTGAGTTGTATGTTTCCCTAGCTTTGTGCCTTCTTCAATCCTGCACCTCAGAAAATGTCTCTATCTAGGGGGCCTTTGCTTCAGCTCAGAGTACCCTAACTCTGTGGGTGATGGGGTGAGCCAGTTTCTCTCACTTTTATTTTTAGTATTAAGCAGCTCCTATATCTCTGGATCGAGAGACTGGTATTTCCCTATTGTTTCTTTGCAGTAGGTGATCTTTAATCTATATTCAGGATTGTTTTTATTTTCTGTCAAAGAGGAAGAAACAACCTTCTTGCAGGAGGGTTTTATCATATTCTCTTTCCATCAATAATAATAGAATTTCACAGGCACCTTCAGGTCAACAGGATTTGTTCTTCTTCCCTTAAATAAGACCTTTATGAGTGGCTATGAACCCCCCTTGGAGATTTCTGTCCCAAGGTTCCACATTTTCATGTTAGCCTATAGTCATCAATTTATTAATAATTTTAGTTGATTTCATAATAACCACTTATAAATTTTCTGTTTTTCTTTGCTCTGCCCTAGGTAAATCAGTGCTTATGTCCAACTTTCCTTAGGGTTCAGTCAGTCTGTCCTTAGGGTTCAGGTGGTTAGTTTCCTATGATCTCAGCTATCAGGTATGTTCAAGAAAGCTAATGGTTGTGTAGTTTATTCAAGTTTTCATTGTAGTTAGTCAGAGACACTCTATTCAGCTTTGCTTTCCTTATACCAAACCTGGAAGTACTCTGAGTTTTTATTAAAATAGAAATATGATTTGCAATTTATGTATGTATTGATTAATAGGCAAATATTTTGTAGACATACATCATCATACAACCAAATGAGACAATTTGGTTAAATTCAACAATAGAGAATGTTGGTTGGGATGAAAACTAAATTGATATTTATGAGTCACATAAACCTAAATGTTACTATATACACTTTGAAATATTTTTTGATAGTGAACCAGAAAGATGTAAATAAACTATACTAAATTCCACTAATTAAAAAAACTATAGTACTAAATTCCACTAATTAAACAAACTATAGTTTTTGTTTGTTTGTTTTGCAGTTTTTGTCCGGGGCTGGGTTTGGATCCACCATCTCCGGTATATGGGGCCGGTGCCCTATTCCTTTGAGCCAAGGCACTGCCCCAAATTATGGTTTTATAATCTTTATTTCCTAGAAATATAAAGATGCTTTTTCCTATTCTGTTTGAATCTGGGATGCACTTTACCTATTGTTTTATTTTTAGCACTAACTCTATATTTGTAACATTGGTTTTATAGTTCTGTTTTGTCTCAGATTTCGTTTAGTAGAAAGGTCACTGGACAAGAATAGAATTGCATTCAAGTTTATTGAATACAAATAGGTATTTACCTTGAAGTATAAGAAAAACACTGTCCTCATCAGCGACTTTGAACAGTAATGTGAACCAATGGAGTTGACATGTTAAATAGTCCTAGTTCCTTTCATGAGATTCATCATCCCAATGTTCTTATTACTGACAAAAATTAAAGGTAGTCCTTTTTCTATATAAAGTTGCTATTTCAGTTACTGAATTTAATGTAAAATGTTTTGTAGAAATTAACCAAGGCACTTTCTCATACATCTCTTACAAGGATCACATGGGGTCAAATATAATTATTGGTAATGTCCTCCTATCCTCCATTGTCCAGTATCACAATTTTTTAATAGTTTCTGAATCATGTTACTTTGGAAAGCCAATATTCACTGTGGTAAAACCGAAGTCTAATGTACTATTAGTATTCATACCAAAATGAATGAAAGTGTAAGACACAGCCATCATCTCTTCAAATATTTTCCTTGCTACTTTGTGCTAAATTCATGAAAAATTGTTTTCTGGCTTATGATGTACATTGAACCATTTGGGGATTTAAAATTGACTTCAATGCAGCAGTGTTCTTGATACTTTCTTAATATCCTTAAATTTAACTGATAGCACGTCAATTAGACTAATACTTAGTTGATATTGTGCTAATACACAGATACAAATATCAAAGGCCTCTGAAAAATGGTATAAAATTTTATTATGAATGGAAATGTGTGTAGAAAGTTCTGTTGGCCTAAAGTATGTGGATATTGCAAAACCATATCTATAGTCCTCAGCTGATAGTGTTCAAACACAACGCATGGTGATTTTTCATCTTTTTGTAGAACTAGAGCTATTGCATTAAGCTACTTTGATATTGTTCCATAACGCAGTGCACCTGGAAGCAATTTGGCAAAGAAAAAATAGTTTTGCTGGTATGAGGGAGGAGTAGTTGCAAAAGAAAAAAAAAAAGAGTTTCAATTCCAAAGGCATAGAGGATTTCAGATATCCCTTCTGTTACTTTAGGCTACTCAAGCAACTCTCAATAACTTAGTTGACCTATCTGCACAGCATAGATAAGAATATTTGCTTCATTTCTATCCTTAAGTTGTGTCAGACTCTTGAAAATAACAAAGTTCTAAAAGTTCATATTTTTATGAAATGTGTAGGCTGTAGTCATTATTTAAATTATTCTAAAAATGAAGCCACTTCACTATATAATACAGAATTCAACCTTACCACAAAATAAAATTGTTAAGGAAGTATCTATTGTTAGCACAATATAATCACTTCATAAAAATAATGAATATGAAACTTTATTAGTTATCTTTAAAAAATTATAGAAATTAAGATTATTAAAAATTAAATACTTTGAAAGGAAGAGACAAGATGGCTGACTGGAGATTCCAGAAGCCATATCATCTCAGAAAAAAAGGAAAAGTTTTAGATGAAAAAGGAAACACCAGAGGAAAAAAAAAAACACTCATAGCTTGGGCATACTTCTGTGGGAAAAGTGATAGCATCTGTAAGAGTTTCCATGGGAAGAAGTTACAGAGTAGATAAAAAAGGAGTGCAATATCAGCAGAAGGCAACTCTGGAGGTTTGAAGTCCAGTGAAAAGGATGGGTGGAGTAGTTTGTTTCTCTCTCTGTCACATCTCTGACCATGCAGTTATCAGGATGCTGAGGTGCTAGAGAGCCTTTCCACTCTCATAAGCCCAAAAGCCATTGTTGCCAGTAAACTGGGAGCTTCTTGAAATCAAAGCACCAGCCTCCCAGCCCCCATGTGGTACATCCCATTACCATGGACCCAAGCCAAGATGAAAGGCTCCATACTGCTTCTCTACCCATCATGTGCCTTTGTCCTCCCCAGTGAGTGCAGCCCCTCAGTTTTTGTCTTTTTCATTCTCACACAAACATTCCCCAACTCCAGGAAAGTCTACAGCAGGCAAAGGGAGCTGGTTGGTCCCAGGGGATTGGTGTAACCCCAGAGCCTGAACATTCTGAGCAGGCTGCCATCCAGAGAGAAGGACAAATATGACTCATTCCCCTCGATCTCCTCCACTCAAACTCTTTTCAGCCCCTTTCCCACTTCTGCCTAGGGCTTCCAGAAGAGATGATTGAGCCAGGGCTCTCAAGAGTTGCCATGTCCCCTGTTCATGAATACATAGTGGCTGTGTCTTCCACAGAGAGTAAGATTCAGTCATTTCCTCTCAAAGAAATGCAAATGACTAAAGGGAGCTTGGACTGTGAGCTCCCTATTCACTGGTCTTTTCTGGTGCTGCTTTCCCAACTGTTTCATAAGAGCAGGGCACACCCTGAAAGAAGGGAGATCAAATCTGCTTAAGTATTGAATAGGCAAGTCAGAACCAGCCTGCTTCTCCCTGGTATAGAAATAGTAAGGGCCTACAGGCCAGTATTGTATCCCCAGGACTCAATTGTGTTGTTTAAGGGCACAGAGGGGAAATATGTGAACTAATCTTTGGAGGCAAAGGAGTCCACATGAACAGAACTGAAAAGAGGGCACAGTGTGGGCCCCAGCTACAGTGTACTCATGGAGCTCTGTTCCTCTCACAGGAAAGGTGTGATCTCGGCCCATGGAAAATCCTAGACAGAGAAGTTTCCAGTCAGCAGTGCCATCATGGGAGAACTCAGCTAGTTTGAGGTCCCTGACTATTGGCAGATGCCAGAGGAAGATGACAGAGTGGGCTGGAGGGGAGAAAAGAAAAACCCACTCCTGACAATAGAATCGTATGTCTCAGGAGACCCACCTCCACAAGCAGATTTTCTTGCTGGGTGGGCCACTTAAGCTCCTCCCCAGAGGCTTTCTCCAAAGCTTGGAGCAGACTTTTGAAATCTTGCCGTAAACAGCTACCTTACCAGATTTTGTGGATCATGAGGGCAAGCTCACCCAACCCAGCCCTACCAAGCCTCATTCCTCTACCCACCTTTGCTGTGGTGGAGAATAAGGTCCCACTGGAAGTTCCAGGCACTCAGCCACCATCTGGAGAATTGGGGTGCTTCTCTGATCGCAGGTTTCATAAACAACATTGCAGCTTGTTCCTTTTGGCAAATACCACCCGTTGATGGGCAGTTGATTTTCCACAGCCATTGAATTTACTGACACAATCATACAGTGTGCAACTGATTCCTATCCATAAACAATACCTATTGTCTCAGCGATTAAATTGGGTATAGGCATGCAAATACAATTCCCATAGGACTGGGAAAAATTATTTCAAAGACCTCCATTCTCCCTCATCAAAGAGAGATAGGAGTCTGTTCACAAACATGGTTCACCAGAGCTACAGACTACAAACAATCAGTAACTGAGAAAATCATCACACTAAGGATATCCGTAAACAAGGAATCCATGAAGAACCTAGCTCACCATCAAAGCACCCACAAGCAAAAGCAAAGATTTTTATCCAGTATGTGCTACAGACACCCCATTACAAGTAAAGACAGGAGAAATCCCAATCAAAATACAGGAAATTCAAAAATAAAAAGTTAAAGCTGCCTCAGATGAGAATAAATGGGAGAAAAATCTCTGGAAGTATGAAAACTCAGAGTGAAAGACACCCAACGGGGAACACCAACTCCCTAGAAAGGGATACCAATTCAAATGAAAACAATGACATAACCGATAAAGAATTCCAAACATGGGTTGTAAGGAAGTGCCAGGAGCCAAAACATATCACAAAAATGCCCCTTGCTATCTTGATTTTACCAGCAAACTATTCTCAGGAATTCAACTGTAAATAGCAATGATACTTTCCCCTTGCATATCTCTTCAAAAATGCACCCCCCGCCTTAGGGTCCTTCTCCTAGTAATTTTCCAGAAACTAGCCCCCTCCCCAAGGAATAGCCCTTAGTTACTTCCTCGTTTGAATGCTTATAAGCCCAGCTGAAACAATAAACTCTTCGGAGCTTGATCAGACTCTTGACTTGCTCTCATTCTTTCGTGTCTCTTGTCCCCTCATTCGACTGACCCCTTTGTTTCCCAGGTCCCCGTTGAATTCCCCGCGGGCCAGGGCAAGGAAGCTCAATAAAATCCAAGAAAAAATGAAAAACCAACTCAAAGAAACTAGAAAAACGATTCAAGAAATGGATGAAACATTGATTAAAGATAAAATATTTTAAAAATACAAATAGAACTTATGAAATGAAAACATTTTTTAAGATCTACAAAACACAGTGGAAAGTTTTAAGAATAGACTAGACTAAGGAGAACAAAGACACTAAGAGCTTGAACAAAACCCTACAAATAAAATCAACCAGTCAAAATAACAGAGACTTAAGAGGAATTAACAAAGACTATAATAAATATGGGATTATGTAAAACATCCAAATTTAAGAATCATAGTATCTCTGAGGATGAAGAAGAAAATTCACAATGGCTGGAAAAACTATTTGAGGGTATAATTGAGAAAAACTTCCTTCATCTTGTGAGAGATTTAGACATGCAGGTACAAGAAACACAATGAAGACCTGGGAGATTCATTCAAAGAGGCTATCCTCAAGACATATAGTCATCAGACTGGCTAGAGTCAACATAAAGGAGGAACTCCTTTGATCTGGAAGGCAAAATATCAAGTAACTTATGTTGGCTGAATGGATGAAAATTACAACCCAAGTATCTTCAGTCTCCAGGAAACACATCTACCACAAAGACTTTTCCAGACTTAAGATTAGGGGATGGAAAAAATATGTCATGAAAATGGTAGCCATAAGGAAGCTGGTGTAGCCATTCTTGTATCAGATCAAATTGACTTTAAATCAGCAGTAGTGAAGAAGAGGGAGCTATGGTCATTATATGATGGTGAATGGAGCAGTTCAACAACAAGTCATAACAATCCTCAATGTTTATGCATCTAACACAGGAATGCCCAGAAACATAGATCAAACCCTACTAGAGCTAAATAAAGAGATGCATGGCTGAATAGTAATTGCTGATGACTTCAACACCCCACTGATAGAACAGGACCAATCATCCAAGCAAAACTTGGAAAAGAAATTCTGGACTTAAAGAGCTCTTGATAATGAATGGACCTAACAGAAAATTATAGTACATTTTAATAAAAACACTAATCAATGTATATTATTTTCCTTAGCCCATGGAACATTCTCCCAGATTGATCATTTCTTAGGTCACAAAACATGTATCGACAAATACAAAAAATATAAAGAAATATATTATTTATATTTTCAGATCATAGTGGAATAAAGCTATAAGTCAACTCCAAGACAAATACTCAATTTACACAAAGTCATGGAAATTAAATAAATTTTTGCTGAATGATTATTGGATCAATAACAAATAATTATGTAATAAAATTTTTCTTTGAACTGAATGACAAAGGTAACACAAGCTGTCAAAATCTATGGGGTTCATCAAAATCAGTCCCTTAAGGGAAAATTCATAGACTTAAAGGCCTTTATTGAAAAGGCAGAAGTGTGCAAATCAACAATCTAATGACACATGTCAAGGAACTAGGAAAGGAAGAGTAAATGACGCCTAAAGTCAGAAGTTGAAAAGAAATAGCTAAACAGGAGCAGGACAAAATGTAATGGAAAGAAACAAGTGAACAAGCAATACAAAGGATTAATGAAACAATGAGTTGGTTATTTTAAAAGGATAAAAAAAACTAATAAACTTCTTGCTATAATAACCAGTAATAGAAGAGTAAGGACCCAAATAAGCTTATCGGAAATGAAAAACAGGGTATTACAAGTGATACCACAATTTTGTATTTTTGTAAAAATACAAAATGTCAACTGAGAATACCATGAAAATCTCTATAAGCTTATGCTTGTAGAGCATAACATAAAGAAATGTACATAACTCCTAAAAATGTACAAATTCCTGGAAATATACCATGTAAATTGTATATTATGTTATGTACATTGTATATTGTATATTATGTTATGTACAAGTTACTAGAAATAAACAACCTCTCAAAATTCAATCAGAAATCAGGAACAGACCAAAAACAAGCAACAAGATTAAAGCTTTACTAAAAAACTTTTCAACACAAAAGGTCCCAGATAAGGTGGATTCACAGCAGAGTTTTACCAACCTCAAAAGTGGAGTTGGAAACTGCCCAAATTATTCCATAACATTGAGAAGGAGTGAATCCTCCACAACTCATTCAATGAAGCCAGAATGACCTTGATGCCACAGAAAGAAAATGACAGTAAATAAGAAAATTACAAACCAATATCCCCTATGAATATAGATCCAAAAATCCTCAATAAAATACCAGCAAACTGAAATCAACAACAAACAAAATATATAATTTCGCCATGACCAAACTTTTTCATCCCAAGGATGCAAGGATGGCCAAACATATGGAAATCAATAAATGTAATTCACCACATAAACAGAAGCAAAAAGAAAGACCATAAGATCATCTCAATAGAGCTTTCCACAGAAGCTCTCATCCAGAAGGAGAGTTAAAGGACAGAAATTTAGCAAGTAACCTGGTGGATTAGAGCTACACCAAGAGAGAAGGTTGAAGAGCACATATCAAACCCGCTGAGGCAAGCTGCGACCCCAAGGATACAAACAAAAGGTACAAAATCCATCACCAAGCAGACAGGAGTCCCTTCCCCCCATGAGAACGGCTTGGAGTGCCCCAGAAACAAACTAGCAGAGTTCAAAGGTCCTCCCAGTACACTCCATGGGAGAGACCCTCTAAAAACTGGACCTACCTACCCTACTATAATGGCACAGCATTCTCCTGCCTGGCATAAAACTGTATAAAATTGTATATATTCTCTACCTGCAATCTGATCTCCCAGCACTCCCCTCCACCAGAATAGATCAACCCGCTCAAGGAGAGATATGGCACATGTAATTGAAGATCCCATTCATAAACAGCTGGACGAGATGTCAGAAATTGAATTCGGAATTTGGATTGCAAACAACATTAATAGAATGGAGGAAATTTTGGAATTAGAAATTCGAGGAACAATTCAAAAGTTGGAATTAGAAATTCGAGGAGAAATTCAAAAGTTGTCTCAAGAATTTAACAAATTTAAAGACAAAACCACCAAAGATTTTGACTCACTGAAGCAAGAATTTGCAGCCCTCAAGATCTGAAAAATACAGTAGAATCCCTTAGTAACAGAGTGCAGCAAGCAGAAGAAAGGATTTCTGACATTGAAGACAAAGCCTTTCAGCTCTCCCAAACTCTCAAAGAGGAAGAGAAATGGAGAGCAAAAAAGGATCATTCTCTCAGAGAGTTCTGGGATAATTTGGAGAAGGCTAATATCTGCCTTCATTGGAATCCCTGAAAGTGATGAAGTGGCCTCGCAAGGCACAGAGGCCCTTCTCCATGAAATTATGAAAGAGAATTTTTCCAGACATGCCAAGAGATTCTGAAATTCAGATAGCAGTTTCAGAACCCCAGGACAACTCAATCCCAAAGACATCCCCCAGGCATATCATAATTGACTTCTCTAAAATTAATAGAAATTTAATTCTATTAATTAAACACAAGAAATCCATTACTTCAAAGGGAAGAGTATTAGAATGACTGCAGGTCTCTCTGCTGAAACTTTTCAAGCCAGAAGAGGGTGGTCATCGACTTTTAATCTCCTAAAGCAAAATAACTTTCTACGCAAGATTTGTTATCCAGCTAAACTGAGTTTCATTTATGATGGAGAAATTATATACTTTAATGACATTCATATGTTGAAGAAATTTGCCATACCAGCTCTTCAGGATATTCTCAGACCTTTCGTCCATAATGACCAGCCCAATCCTCTACCACAAAGTAAACTCACTCAGAAACTTTTGATCAAACTCCAACTTCCGCAGTGGTGAAAGAATTAAAAATGTTCACTGGACTTTCAAAAAATATGATACCCCAAATTTTACCAGACTTATCAATATTCTCCATTAATGTGAACGGCTTAAACTGTCCTCTAAAGAGGCACAGGCTAGCTGACTGGATACAAAAACTCAGGCCAGATATTTGCTGCATACAAGAGTCACATCTTACCTTAAAAAATAAATATAGACTCAGGGTAAAAGGATGGTCGTACATATTTCGGGCAAATAGTAATCAGAAAAAAGCAGGTGTTGCAATTCTATTTGCAGACACAGCAAAAGCAAGGAAGAATAAGAATGGTCACTTCATATTTGTTAAGGGAAATACTCAATATGATGAGAATTCAATCATTATTATCTATGTACCCAACCAGAATGCACCTCAATTTATAAGAGAAACTCTAACGGACATGAGCAACTTGATTTCCTCCTGCTCCATAATAGTCAGAGATTTCGACACTCCTTTGGCAGTGTTGGATCCATCCTCCAATAAGAAGCTGAGCAAAGAAATTTTAGATTTAAACCTAAGCATCCAACATTTCGATTTAGTAGACATCTGCAGAACATTTCATCCCAACAAAACTGAATACACATACTTCTCATCAGCCCATGGAACATACTCCAAAATCGATCACATCTTAGATCACAAGTCTAACTTCAGTAAATTTAAAGGAATAAAAATTATTCCTTGCATCTTCTCGGACCACCATGGAATAAAAGTTGAACTCAGTAACAATAGGAATCTGCATACTCATACAAAAACATGGAAGTTAAATAACCTTATGATGAATATTAGCTGGGTCAGAGATAAGATTAAGAAGGAAATTGCCAAATTTTTGGAACAAAAAGACAATGAAGACACGAATTATCAGAACCTCTGGGATACCACAAAGACAGTCCTAAAAGGGAAATTTATAGCACTGCAAGCCTTCCTCAAGAGAACAGAAAGAGAGGAAGTTAACAACTTAATGGGACATCTCAAGCAACTGGAAAAGGAAGAACATTCCAACCTCAACCCAGTAGAAGAAAAGAAATAACCAAAATTAGAACAGGATTAAATGAAATTGAAAACAAAAGAATTATACAACAGATCAATAAATCAAAAAGTTGGTTTTTTGAAAATGTCAATAAAACAGAGAAATTTTTGGCTAACCTAACCAGGAAAAAAAGAGTAAAATCTCTAATCTCATCAATCAGGAACAACAAAGACGAAATAAAAATAGACTCCTCAGAAATTGAAAAAAATCCTTAATGAATATTACAAGAAACCTTATTCTCAGAAATATGAAAATCTGAAGGAAATTGACCAATACTTGGAAGCACTTCACCTTTCAAGACTTAGCCAGAATCAGGTGGAAAAGTTGAACAGGCCCATATCAAGTTCTGAAATAGCATCAACCATAGAAAATTTCCCTAAAAAGAAAAGCCTGGGACCACATGCCTTCACATCAGAATTCTACCAAACCTTTAAAGAGGAATTAGTACCTATATTACTCAACCTTTCCAAAATGTAGAAAAAGAAGGAAGACTACCCAACATGTTCTATGAAGCTAACATCATCCTGATCTCCAAACCAGGAAAAGACCCAACAAGAAAAGAAAATTATAGTCCAATATCACTAATGAATATAGACGCAAAAATATTCAACAAGATCCTAACAAACAGAATCCAGCAACACATCAAACAAATTATACATCATGACCAAGTCAGTTTTATCCCAAGGTCTCAAGGCTGGTTGAATATATGTAAATCTATAAGTATAATTCAGCATATAAACAAATTAAAAACCAAAGACCATATGATTCTCTCAATTGATGCAGAAAAAGCTTTTGATAATATCCAGCATCCCTTCATGATCAGAGCACTTAAGAAAATTGGTATACAAGGGACATTTCTTAAACTGATAGAGGCCATCTAGAGCAAATTCACAGCCAATATTGTATTAAATGGAGTTAAATTAAAATCACTTCCACTCAGTTCAGGAACCAAACAAGGCTGCCCATTTTCTCCACTGCTCTTTAACATTGTAACGGAAGTTTTAGCCACTGCAATTAGGGAAGAAAAGGCAACCAAGACTACTCATATAGGGTCAGAAGAGATCAAACTTTCGCTCTTCACAGATGATATGATTGTATATCTGGAAAACACCAGGGATTCTACAACAAAACTCTTAGAAGTGATCAAGAAATACAGCAGCGTCTCAAGTTACAAAATCAACATTCATAAATCGGTAGCCTTTATATATACCAACAATAATCAAGCTGAAAAACAGTTAAGGACTCTATTCCATTCACAGCAGTGCCAAAGAAGATGAAATATTTGGGAGTTTATCTAACAAAGGATGTGAAAGATCTCTATAAAGAGAACTATGAAACTTTAAGAAAAGAAATAGCTGAAAATGTTAACAAATGGAAAAACATACCATGCTCATGGCTGGGAAGAATCAACATTGTTAAAATGTCCATACTATCCAAAGCAATATACAATTTTAATGCAATCCCTATTAAAGCTCCACTGTCATATTTTAAAGATGTTGAAAAAATAATACTTTGTTTTATATGGAATCTGAAAAAACCTCAAATAGCCAAGACATTACTCAGAAATAAAAACAAAGCAGGAGGAATCACGCTACCAGACCTCAGACTATACTATAAATCGATAGTGATCAAAACAGCATGGTATTGGCACAAAAACAGAGAGGTAGATGTCTGGAACAGAATAGAGAACCAAGAGATGAATCCAGCTACTTACCATTATTTGATCTTTTACAAGCCAATTTAAAATATTCAGTGGGGAAGATTCCCTACTTAACAAATGCTGCTGGGTGAACTGGCTGGCAACCTGCAGAAGACTGAAACTGGACCCACACCTCTCACCATTAACTAAGATAGACTCTCACTGCATTAAAGATTTAAACTTAAGACATGAAACTATAAAAATACTATAAGAGAGTACAGGAAAACCATTGAATAAATTGGTCTGGGCAAGTATTTTATGAAGAGGCCCCCCCCCCCCCGGGCAATTGAAGCAGCTTCAAAAATACAACTACTGGGACCTGATCAAACTAAAAAGCTTCTGCACAGCCAAGAACACAGTAAGTAAGGCAAGCAAACAGCCCTCAGAATGGGAGAAGATATTTGCAGGTTATGTCTCTGACAATGATTTAATAACCAGAATCCACAGAGAACTCAAACATATAAGCAGGAAAAGAACAAGTGATCCCATCGCAGGCTGGGCAAGGGACTTGAAGAGAAACTTCTCTGAGGAAGACAGGCTCAAGGCCTACAGACATAGGAAAAAATGCTCATCATCTTTAATCATCAGAGAAATGCAAATCAAAACTACTTTGAGATATCATCTAACTCCAGTAAGATTAGCCCATATCACAAAATCCCAAGACCAGAGATGTTGGTGTGGATGTGGAGAAAAGGGAACACTTCTACACTGCTGGTGGGAATGCAAATTAGTACATTCCTTTTGTAAAGATGTTTGGAGAACAGTTAGAGATCAAAAAATAGATCTGCCATTCAATCCTATAATTCCTCTACTAGGTATATACCCAGAAGACCAAAAATCACATTATAACAAAGATATTTATACCAGAATGTTTATTGCAGCCCAATCATAATTGCTAAGTCATGGAAAAAGCCCAAGTGCCCATTGATCCACGAATAGATTTATAAATTGGGGTATATGCACACCATGGAATATTATGCAGCCTTAAAGAAAGATGGAGACTTTACCTCTTTCATGTTTATATGGATGGAGCTGGAACATATTATTCATAGTAAAGTATCTCAAGAATGGAAGAAAAAGTATCCAATGTACTCAGCCCTACTATGAAACTAATTTATGACTTTCACATGAAAGCTATAACCCAGTTACAACCTAAGAATAGGGGGAAGGGGGAGCAGGAGGGGAGGAAAGGGGGAGGATGGGTGGAGGGAATGGTGATGGATGGGATTACATGTGAAACTTAGTAAATGTAGAATATAAATGTCTTAAGACAATAACTAAGAAAATGCCAGAAAATCTATGTTAACCAGTGTGATGAAAATGTGTCAAATGGTCTATAAATCCAGTGTATGGTGCCCCATGATCACATTAATGTACATAGCTATGATATAATAATAATAAAAAAAGTTCATCTCAATAGTTGGGGAAAATGCATTCAACAAAATCCAGCATCCTTTCTTTACAAAAATCCTCAACAAATTAAATGTAAAGGAATATAAGTTAAAATTATAAAAATTGTATATGGCAGACGCCCAGTCAACATCATACTGAATGGGGAAAAGTTGAAAGCATTCCTACTAAGAACGAGGACCAGACAAAGGTGAACCCTAAGACCACTTCTAGTCAGCATGGTGCTGGAAATCCCAGCCAAAGAAATCAGGCAAGAGAAGGAAATAAAGGATATATAAATTGTGGAGGAAGAAGTCAAACTATCATTTTTTGCTGATGATATGATCTTATATTTAGAAAACCCAAAGACTCCAACAAGTAGCTCTTGGTATTGATAAATTAAGCATAGTCTCAGGTTACAAAATCAATGTACGTAAATCAGTAGCATTGATATACAAAAGTAATGCTGAAGCTGAGAGTCAAATCAAAGACACAATGCCATTCATAGTAACCACAAAGAAAATAAATATCTGGAAATACAGATTTAATTAATTAAGGAGGTGAATGATCTCTACAAAGAGAACCGTGATACACTGAGAAAAGAAATTGCAGATGACACAAACAAATGCAAAAACTTATCATGCTCATGGATTAGTGGAAACAACATTGTTAAAATGTCCATAGTACCCAAAGTGATTTATAAATTTAATGCAATATACATCAAATTACCAACCTCATGTATAATAGACCCAGAAAAAAATAATTTTATGCTTCATTTGGAACCTAAAAAAGGCCCAAATAGCCAAAGTGATCTTAAGCAGAAGGAACCAATCTGGAAGCATCACATTACCAGACTGTAAACTGTACTACAGGGCAATAGTAACCAAACAGTTTAGTATGGCACAAAAACAGAGACATAGACCAATGGCACAGAATGGAGAACCAGATATAAAATCATCCACATACAGCCAACTGATCTTTAACAAAGCAAACAACAGTGTACACTGGGGAAAAGAATGCCCATTCATCAAATGGTGTTGGGAGAATCGGATATCCACATGCAGAAGAATGAAACAGGATCCATATCTGCCATCCTCACAGAAATTAATTCAAGATGGATAAAAGACTTAAATTTAAGGCACAGAACCGTAAGAATGCTAGAATAACATGATGTAAAAACTCTTCTAGATATTAGCCTACGCAGAGAATTTATGAAAAGAAAGACCCCAATGGCAACCATAGCAACAACAAAAATAAATAAATGGAAATTGATTAAATTAAAATGCTTCTTCACAGCTAAAGAAATAATCAACAGACCGGGCGGCGCCTGCGGCTCAAGGAGTAGGGCGCCGGTCCCATATGCCGGAGGTGGCGGGTTCAAACCCAGCCCCGGCCAAAAAAAAAAAGAAATAATCAACAGACCAAACAGACCTCCTGTAGAATGGCAAAAATATTCACAAGCTATATATCATTAAAGAGCTAATAACCACAACTTACAAAGAACCATTAAAAAGAAGGCAAAAAAAATGAACAGAAGCTTACAAAGAAAGACAAATAACCAATAAACAAATTAGAAAATGCCCAATGTCACTACTCATCAGCAAAATGCAATTAAAGCCACAATGGGATGTCACTTTATCCCAGTTAGAATAGCTTCTATTAAAAAAATCCAAAACAACAGTTGCTGTCAATTCAGAGAGAAAGAAGTGTTATACACTGTTGGTGGGGCTGTAAAATAGTACTAACTCTAGGAAAACCATTATGGAGATTCCTCAAAGAACTAAAGGTAGACCTACCAGTTGATCCAGCAGTCCTGTTACTGGGTACACCCAAAGGAAAGGAAGTCATTTTTATGAAAAAGACACCTGCACTCAAAGGTTTATTATAGCACAGTTCACAATGACAAATTGTGGGATCAACTCAAATGCCCCTCAATTCATGAGTGAATTAACAGAATATGCTCTATGTATACTATGGAGTGCTACTCAAGCATAGAGAAGGATGAATGAAGACCTTTTGTGACAGTTTGGATGGAAATGGAGACTATTATCCTAAGGGAAATAGCTCAAGAATGGAAAACAAACCTCGCATGTACTTGCTATTAAACTGAAAGTAACTGATGAGCACACGTGTACAGAGAAATGTAAACTCAGGAATGGAAACCAAGTGGGGGTGCAGAGGAGGGGCACAACCCTGCCTGATAGGTGCAAGAAACACTGTCTGCATGATGTGTTCACTTTAACTGTAAATCGAACATAACAAACGTTATCCAGGTAACCAAAAATACTGGTGCCCTTGTAATATTTTGAAATTAATAAAAATAAATTACTTATATATTTCTTCAGATTTTTAAATTTATTTCATTTTCAAATATTTTTCTTCCATTTTTGTAATCTTTAATAAGCATTTAAAAGTTGCATAAAAATTGCTTGCTAGATGGAACTATACCTGTAGGGTGCAGTATTTTAATTTGTTACCAAGCCATGAGCAGCGTTTTCTTTGGGAGAACTATACAACTTTTAGAAAGAAGTTCTGTGCTTTCTTGTTTACTTTTTTTTTTCTTTTTTTAGCTTGAATACATATTGATTCTCTTTCCCTTCTTTGTTATCCTTAAACATAAGGATAAATAAATGAAGGATGGTGAGTATTAACGACAATATAAATATTTTGTAAAGTTTAGTACTTTATAAAAATATGAAAGATTTCCAATATAACTTGGTATGGTCTTAGCTGTGTCCCTTAAAATATGCATGTTGAAGTCTTAATACTATATACCTGACAATATAACTGTAATTTGAAATAAGATCTTTAGACTGGTAATTAAGTTAAAATGAAGTCATTGGGGTACATAATGCAGTGTGACTGGTTTTCTTATAAGAAAAGGGGATTAGGACACAGACACATGCAGCGGGAAGACCACATGGAGACCTAAGGAGGAGATGGTTCTCTACAAGTCAAAGAGAGGTGCTTCAGAAGATACCCACCTTTCAACATCTTCATCCCCGACTTCCAGCATCCAGAATTGTGAGAAAGTTAATTTCTGTTGTTTAAGAGATCCATTCTGTGTATATATTACATACTATACCATCTTAGGATATTAATATGAGAAGATATTTATAGGAATGAATAAAAACAAATGATCTGCACTAATGAGCAATCAGTAAAAGTTAATATGCATGGTATTTAACCATAGTTAATGTTTACAATAACAACCAGCATTCATTGAACACTTAAAGATGTCAGACATTTTTTTTCATATACTACATCTATACACTTAACCCTCACTTTACCCCTAAGAAGTAGTTACTTTTATCTGTTTTACAGATGAATAAAACTGAACTAAACTTAAACACCGTGCACCAAATCAGAGCTAAATAATGGCTGATATAGTTTGTGCATCTTGGCAATTAAATGATAAAATCTTGACTATTAATCCAATGGCATGTCAGAGTGAAGTTGTTTATCCCTCATTTTGAAATTAAAAAAATTATAATAATGGGGTGGCACCTGTGGCTCGGTGAGTAGGGCGCCGGCCCCATATGCCGAGGGTGGCGGGTTCAAACCCAGCCCCGGCCAAACTGCAACAAAAAACTAGCCGGGTGCTGTGGCGGGCGCCTGTAGTCTCAGCTACTCGGGAGGCTGAGGCAAGAGAATCGCTTAAGCCCACGAGCTGGAGGTTGCTGTGAGCTGTGTGGCCACGGCACTCTACCAAGGGCCATAAAGTGAGACTCTGTCTCTACAAAAAAAAAAAAAAAAAATTATAATAATGGCTTCTGGCAGCAACTTAAAAAAATTAAAAGATAAATTTAGTTAGTATTATGATCTTTTAGTCATATAGAAATATTATCTATTATTAAACCATTTATATTTAGATTATATGCACGTGTATACATAACATGCACATTACATACATACATATATGCCTTTTATACTGTTATTTTGTTTCATACAATCTTCTTAGTAAATTACTGAAATACTTTTACCATTTACAATAAAGTGTGTTAATCAGACACGTGGATTATTTCTAAAAATTTGTGAAGGCAGAATATGCATATCAGGATATGTTCAGAATGTACTCAATATAGTTACTTTGAGCCTAAGGTGCTGAACTTGGAGTTATGTTGTTTCATTTTGAAAGACCCCAGGAAGAAAAAAGAAGGTAGGAAGACAAGAAGAAAAAAATTGGGAGGGAGGCAGAGACAGCAGGAAAAAGGGTCCGTAGAGGTAAACATGCTCGCTTAAGAGAATGTTTAAATCTTTCTGTTTCTTTTTAAATGTTGAGATGATGGTAGATACAAGTAAATACTCATTGTAATAGTACATGACAATGCACTATTTCTATGAAGAAATTCAAAGAATTATTTCTTTTCTGCCTTAAAATGAAACACACAACTAGTAAAATAATTAGAAGATGATTCATAAGAAAACAGTCATTTGAAATGTAAGGAACACCAAGAGAAATACATCTCCGAAATATTAAGACAAACAATACTAATATACTTCTACAAGTATGAACCTCGTATTTCTACACGTATGAAATTCAGCTTCTTTGAACATAAGAAAATACATGTGGATCCTACAAGAAAATTCAATACAATATTTTGAGTTATGAAAGTAACTAAAATTATAGAGAGATTCTGATTTGCTCTACTAATTACAATTTTCAAATGGAACCAGTGAAATTAGTAAATAATGAAATAAGATAAACAAGAAAGGAAGACCCACTTTAAGGAAATTTTTAAAAAGAGAATGTGAAAAATATAAAAATAGAGAGAATATAAATTAAAGATTAAAAGTTTATTTAGTAGAAGGGTTAAATTTGAAATTTACAGCAAATGATTTAATCAATAATACTGGGCATCATTTAAGATGTCTACTAATGCTATGCAGTGAGGTGATGAAGAGATGGTATTATGAGACAAAATATTACAAAGGTTGAGAAAGGAAAACAGAATAAACAGAAAATTAATGTGTCTGCTACAGAAATAATACAGAAAAAAAGACTTCTTAAATTCACACTTGAAGTAAACTTCTTTGAGAGTAAAACAATTAGTAAGAGCTATTTTCTACTGACATAGACCTTCATGTTAGTGATGAAAATGGACAAACAGTAAATACCACCAAATACTCTACTAGGCTTCTTTTCATGGGTACCTGAGCACCACCCTGAAAGTGGATGAAACTTGCTGTGGGCATGATACATAAAGTGAAGGAGAAAGAGTAGGATGAAATAGTTTAAGTAGATTGTGAAAAATGAATGTATACACTTTCTAACGTTATAAAAAAGAAATTTCATTCAGTGATAATTATAGCAGCATGTCTACAAAATGTGTACACCTTAATCAACAAATATTGTATTACTTAAAAATGATAACAGTCAACTGAGCCTTCAACAAGTCATTAGGTTTTTGTTAGTGATGGGCCTCGCCTCCATGTTGATGGTTACTAACTGAGAAAGATGGTGCTGCTGAAGATTGGAGGGGTCTGCTAGTTTTTTAAACTAAGGAAACAACACAGTGTGCCTTGTTGATTGATTTTTGTTTATGAAAGATTTCTGTACAGCATGTAACTCTCTTTAATAGGATTTTTTTATTTCAATAGATTTAAGGTGTACAATTTTTTTTTGCTTCGTGGATGGATTGTATAACGGTGAAGTCAGAGCTGTTATTATTATCCACAGACCTTCTATCAAGATTAGAGGCAATGCTCTTTGCTGTTGCTTTGAAAACTACATTTATGTAATATTCTATACCCCTGTTTGTCATTTCAACAATGTTCACAGCATCTTCCCCAGGAGTAGATTTTGTCTCCAGAAGCCACTTTCTCTGCTCATCCATTAGAAAGAAATCCTCATTCATTGAAGTGTAATCGTAAAATTGCAGCAATTCAGTCACATCTTCAGGCTCCGATATAATGTGATTTGTCTTGTCCTTTCTACCACATTTACGGTTACTTCCCGCACTGAAGTCTTAAACCTTCAAAGTCATCCCTAGGGATAAGGCTCAACTTCTTCCAAACATCTGCTAATGTTTATGTTTTGACTTTATCTCTTAAGTCACAAATGTTCTAAATAGCATCTAGAAAAATGAGGTTTTCCTTTTTAGAAAGCTTTTGATATATTTTGCCCAGATCCATCAAAAGAACAACTTTGTACAGCAGCTATAGCCTTATAAAATGTATTTCTTAAATAATAAGAGTTGAAAGTTGAAATAGCCTTTTAATCCATAAGCTGCAAAATGGATGGCATGTGAGCAGGAATGAAAATATTATTTTCTTTGTATGTCGCTATCAGAACTTTTGGATAACTAGGTGCATTGTCAATGAACAGTAATATTTTGTAAGGAGTCTCTTTTTTCTGATCAGTAGGTCTCAAGAGTGGATTTAAAATATTCAGTAAATCATGATATAAACAGATGTGCTGTCACCAGGCTTTGTTGTTTAATTTACACACCACAGGAAGAACAAATTTAACATAATTCTTAGGGAGTTAGTATTTTCAGAATGGTTAATGAACATCTGCTTCAAATTAAAGTTGCACAGTTGCAATTAGCCCCACCAGACAGTTAACCTGTCCTTTGAACCTAAAATGCCAGGCATTGGATTTTACTCTCTAACTTTGAAGTCCTAGATGGCATATTCCTTCAATAGAAGGATGTTTGTCTACATTGAAAATCTATTGGTTAGTGTAGGCAAGTTCATCAATGAACTTAGCTAGACCTTCTGGAAAACATGCTGCAGTTTTTACAGCAGCCCTGGCTTCACCTTCTACTTTTATGTAATGGAAACCACTATTTTGTTAAATGTCATGAATCAATCTCTGTTTGCTTCCAGCTTGTTTTCTTTCCTTTTTTTTTTTTTCTTGTATCGTCCTCACCTCTCTCATCCTTTATAGAACTGAAGAGAGTTAGAGCCTTGGTCTGTATGAGGCTTTAAGAGAATGTTGTGGCCATTTTGATCTTCCATCCAATACACCGAAACTCTCTCCAAATCAGCAGTAAGACTGTTTCATGTTCTCACCATTTGTGTTTTCACTTGAGCAGCCCTTTTAATTTCCTTTAATAATTTTTCCTTTGCTTTCCCAACTTGGCTAATTGTTTGGCATAAGTGGCCCAGACTTTGTCCTGTATATCTAGGTTTGTTTTACATGTTCTACTCACTTAAATTAAAACATTTCCATCTTTTGTTTTAGAGTGAGAGATGTAGAAATCATCTTTTCACTTGAGTACTTAGAAACCATTGTGGGTTATTAATTGCATCAATGTCAATATTATGGTGTGCAGCAAGGACTAGAGTTGACCGATGACAGGGAGAGAATTGAGGGGAATAGATTTTAAGAGAAGTGGTCAGAACACACACAGCATTTAAGATCTCAGTCTAATATGGGCATGATTTGTGGCACCCCCAAATAGTAACATCAAAAATGACTGATCCCAGGTCACTATATCAAATACAACAACAATTAAAAATTCTGGGAATTACCAACATGGTGACACAGAGACAAGCAGTGAGCACATACTATAGGAAAAATGTCACCAGTAGACTTACATGATGCAGGTTGCCATAAGCTTTCAATATGTAAAAATGTAGTATCTTAAAAACATAAGAAAGTATAAGAAAATGACATATTCCTGTAAAAATTTTTCATAAGAAAAATAGTTTACCATATAATTTCTTCTTTTTTACTTTCTATGTATAGACATATGCTACCTGTATAAAAAAACAATTTATTAAATTTTGGTTTGTAATGGACTCACCATTTCTTAAAATAATGCATATACATGTCTTACAATTGTATGCAGGTACGATATTATACTTATTTTACATGACATAATATTATTTTTTGAATGTTCTCTCAATGATGACATACTATTTTACTTAATGTAACTAGGAATCTCTTTTCCAATAATTTTCTGTCTCAGAGTAATTTAAATATGATGATGCACATATGACAAATTTTTAAAAAATTATATGAACAGCTGGGAAATCTAGGTAATATCAGAATCGAAATACAATTTTGTGGAAAGGCTTTGAAAGAAAATTGGGCTCCTGCTGTCACAACCCTTCTAATTTTACTCCTCTTTAATCATCACATCAAACTGAAAGACACATAATTAGTATGATTTTATGTAGTGATTTTGTCTTATTATTGATATTCAGACTTGGTATATCTTCATCTTTGAAGAAGACTTTGTCAAAAGTTTACTTCCCATGTCATTAGATGCTGTGAAATTAGTGATGGACACAAGGTCCACTTAAAGCAGTGTCAGGATCAAACAGACAAAGGACAATCATTCTCTAGATCCTGGCCATTCAGATAACCCTGCTTTAAGGAATATGCAGCAAAAGTTTTATGCCTCTGTTTGGAAACTTCTATATAAATGACATCAGGCATTTGTATGATTACTAATGTTGGTTCTCACTACTCTGTAATAAATGCTTTTGCAAATGATTTATGCCTGAACTTTATTAGGAAGTAATATTATTATTCATATTTATTTGTAAATTATATGTGTATATTCACATTTATGACCTCTCAAATATGAAAACACTATCATTCTTGTTCTGAGAAACTAATATTACTAAATAGAAAGTTTATAAAATGTATATACCACTAGTTTAAAATATCCATCTGCCCATGTACATGCCTTATTAATCCTTTAAAAATATTTATCAAACAATATAAACCTTATTTTGATCTTTATTTTTTCTCAGAATTCAGAGGTCAGAGATAGGGTTATAAACATTTCTACATGCAAATTGAATAGATGTTTTCCATTTCGTTACTAAATATTAATCTTGTATTATTTAATGTTAAGTAAAATTTACTGAATCAGTATTATAAAAAGGCTTGCTAATATTTACTTATTGAATGTTTCCTAAATGAAGTGTTATTTAGCAAGGTGCTTCTCAAACTTGAGGCAGTTTGATCTCCCCAGGGGATATTGGTTTTGTCTGGAGACACTTTTTATCGTCATCACTGTGCAGGAGAGGTCTGAGAGGATTCCTGGTGTCTAGCGGGTAAAAGCCAGGTGCTCTACACATCCTGTGGTGTGTCAGCCTCCACAACAGGTAATCATCTGGGCCACAGTCAGTCGTGCCCAGTGTGGGAATCCTGATTTAGTACCATAGAAAAAAAAAGAAAAGTAAAACTGTCTTTGGAGGTGAAAAAAATAAATAAATAAAAGATTCCTTTGTCTTCCTGATAACTAAATTAAAAGTTTAGAAAACAAATTTGTAATTTAGATTTTAAGCTAACATACCTATCACACCATTGCAATTCATATTAAAATACGGTACTGATCAAATGGTAAATATCAAAAACGGTGCTATTTATGAACTACTAAATAAAAATCTAATGAAAACATTTTAACATTGGAAATCTGATCTTTACTAATAGATTGTTGAAATGAAAAACACATTTTTAAAATTTCCCTTATAGAATTTTCTTAATAAATGACATTTTCCATGTATTTTTTTTCACAAAATTATGTTCTCCTTTCCCCCAACTTGTTTTGTAAGTGTGCGTAGCTAGTATTAAAATGGTTTTCCCCTAGACTATACTCTTTAATTGGTAAAGTAAAAGCTAATTAGCTTAAGAAAGAGCTTTACAACTAAAGAGATGAAATAAATATATGGATAAATAAGCAGATCAAAGATAAAATAAGTGGAATATATTCATTATAGCTATAATAAATATAGATGATGTTAGTTTTTCAAATCACCAGGATCTGAGGCAATGTAACCAGATACTATAAATTACCTCAATTTTAGCAAAAATATAATATCAAATAAACTATACATTATTTATATTTAATCCACACATAATTTATTATAGACTAGAAAGCTTTCTTAAGTCTTTTGAAGTGAACAAAGTATAAGGCACGTAATAGACATTCAAAAATATATAGAATTGATTGAATCAGAATAGATCAAATTGAATGTTTAACATATTACACCTGTACACTAACTTTCCATTGCTCATTCATCTTTAGCACATTTATTTATTTATTTATTTATTTATTTATTATTATAATTTTTTTCTTTTTTTGCATTTTTGGCTCGGGCTGAGTTTGAACCCACCACCTCTGGCATATGGGGCTGGCGCTCTACTCCTCTGAGCCACAGGCGCCACCCTAGCACATTTATTTTTTATTTTATAGAATGACTTTTCTTCCTTTGTGGGAAAATTTAGCATTGCCAGGCCAGCCAATGGTCAAAATGGTACATATGTCACTTGGGCCACCATTTGAAATTCCTTTTAGAAAACATTTAGAGTTACGGTATCAATTCAAATACATGCTCACTTCCCCTGTAAATGGTCCTAAAGTAGAACTTTCTGTGCCATTTCAGCTCCATGAGCTGATTGTCTGTGATGTATATGCAGAATTATTTTCACAAAAATGAGATTTCTGTAATGGGCCTTCAAGGGTTAAATCTGATATTGAGTATTGGTCATGGAAAGAAAACAATAGAAGTTGATGCAAAGCAGCAAATTTTTTCATTTTTTATTTTTAAACCACTTACACATATGTACAACTTGCAATTTTCCATAAAACAAACAAAATATTTTATAGTTCTTCTTTTTTTCCCTTTTAAAATTGGAGCATCAAAGATTGTATTTGTGACATATCATCCATACTAATACAGATTGCTTATAGTTCAGCAGCAGCATAGCATTAATGTAAATGACCAGTGTGACTGAGCAATCAATGCACTCACTGCCCCTTGAGCATAGAAGCTAACACCACGGCTTTGAGCAAAGAACAGCTTTATTGCAAGTCAACTGACGAGGGGTAATAGGAAATGCTCAAATCTGTCACCTCAAGCTAGGGACTGTGTTGGATATATATATATATATATATATATATTTTTTTTTTTTTTTTTTTTTTGTGGTTTTTGGCCGGGGCTGGGTTTGAACCCACCACCTCCGGCATATGGAACCAGTGCCCTACTCCTTGAGCCACAGGCACCGCCCTGTGTTGGATATTTTTAAGTGCAGGGTGAAGAGGTGTAATCTCTTTGGATCTTGCAATGGGGTGATGTCAGGAATCATGCTCTGACTGGACCATGCTGTGGGGTAATACCAGGGCTTGATATGAATGTATCTCAGATCCTGCTGTGTGAAGTCTGCTTCTGAATTCAGTACCTGCCTCTGGGTCCCAGCACTTAGGTTCCATCCTTGTTCATGCTTAGGTTGCATCCTTGGTTCATCCAGGCATGCTAAGATTGTGTGACCTTCAACGCAAAGGTCCACTGCAAAACAACTCACAACTTTGTTGCTTAAAAATGGGGCCAGATTGTGCTGGTGTGGTTACAATCACATGCTTGATGCATGCTTATCCTTCCATTCTTATGATCATGTTTTTCTATCTGAGTTAGCTCAGTAGAGAAACTTTCTCCAAACCGAGAAACTTTACATGCTTACTCAATGACAATATCCCTAAATTTGGTGATTTCACAAGATTCCAGAGGAGAGACACTCTCAAATCCCAAATATTGTATGCTTGTGACTTCATTTAATAATGGACACTTTACTGGCCTATATATTTTGTCCAAGTATTTTCAGGAAGATTAAACCTCTCTGAAATTTCTGTTACTATGGGTTTGCCATTTATCAGACAATGCCACCTAAGCGCTAAGAAAAATTTCTTCTTACAGATTGAGCGAGCATGAACAAAATTAGAAGATGTCTATGGTTAATAACAAATGAAGCAAATAATGTTTTTATTGTTCCCTAGAAAAACATATAATGATTTTTTTATCATTTGCCTTTTCATTTTTTCCATTTCCTTCATCCTTTTCCTGATCCATAGATAATATATATGGTAATATCTAACAGCCAAGGATATTGGATACCATTTAGAAAGATCTGATTTTATAAAGTGTCATGCTCCAAAAACCATTTTTTCGTAAACAGGGTGCTTTAAACTTGAATGAACCATTTTTTAATCTCCCTGGTTAATCTAAGATGTATTTCTCTCTATATTATATTTTTCCTATAAAAAACTAATATACTAATTTAAAAACAAAAGGTAATGTGCCATTGCTGGCCATTCTACCAGTGCCAACTTATCTGCATCTCTCTTCATCACCTCTGTGAACTGCTGGGTGCCGCAGCTCTTTAACTTACCTCCATTTTCTCAGTGGAGGAAGCACAACAGTGACACTTGCAAGTTTGGCCAAGGCATTAAGAGATCCTTAAGAGTTTTTTTAGGCTCCTGCTTATCCACTTGCACTCCTATTACACACAATAAAAAGTACACATTTTAATTAATGGCTGCTCCAAAAAGAATGTATAACAATGGCCCCAAAATAGAAGTCTGCTCCAGGATGAACTACAGGTGAACCAGAGCCACTCCAGCCCATGTATAAAACTTGGAAGTCACTTGATTGTTGTTTTGAGTCACCAAGATTTGGAGTGGTTTGGAACACACCATAATTGTGATAATATGTAACTAATACATAAAATCTTAAGTAGAAAATGAACATTTTTTTTCCATTGGCAGTTATGACTTACTTATATCTGAAATAAATTCATCCCGATTAATTAATCTATAATAAAAATATTTGATTTGAAAGACAATACTATGCTTTGTATATATGCTGTTCCTTAAACAGGTATTAGTTTTTCTTTCTTTCTTTTTTTTTTTTTTTGTAGAGACAGAGTCTCACTTTACTGCCCTCGGTAGAGTGCCATGGCGTCACACGGCTCATAGCAACCTCCAGCTCTTGGGCTTATGTGATTCTCTTGCCTCAGCCTCCCGAGCAGCTGGGACTACAGGCACCCACCACAATGCCCGGCTATTTTTTTGTTGTTGCAGTTTGGCCGGGGCTGGGTTTGAACCCACCACCCTCGGCATATGGGGCGAGCGCCCTACTCACTGAGCCACAGGCGCCGCCCCAGGTATTAGTTTTTCAAAGTGTTTTTCATTTCATCCAAAGAAACCTAAATCTATTATGAGAAGGATATCCTTATTATATTCATATATGACTTCGCAAACAAAATAAATACAACAAATATCTCTAAATGGTTAATTTAAATATAATATTATAAAGATCTCGTGTTGTTTGATTAAATAAATATGACAGACTTCAATAATTTTGTGAAGTAAATTTTAAAATATACATGCAACTGTTCACTCATAAGAATAGGTTTTTAAATGATTCCCTTGCCTGGTGGCTCACGCCTGTAATCCTAGCAATCTGGGAGGCTGAGGCGGGTGGATTGCCTGAGCTCAGGAGTTCAAGACCAGCCGGGGCAAGAGCAAGACCCTATCTCTAAAAACAGCTGGGCACTGTGGTGGGCTGTTAAGAGGCAGCTACTTAAGAGGCTGAGGCAAAAGGATCTCTTGTGCCCAAGAGTTTGAGGTTGCTGTGAGCTTTGACGCAATGGCACTCTACCCAACGTGACAGAGTGAAACTCTGCCTCAAAAAAATTAAATAAATAAATACATAAATAAAATGAATCTATTTCCATATTTACATCCATAGGTTGTGGAATTTTATCAAAATTATGTGTGTGTACATATATATTTTATATGTATTGGAAAACTTGATATATGATTTAAATTCTGACCAAACAGGGTAACTTTAATTAAAGGTCCATAATTATAGTATTTCAAAATCAACATTCATTTATTTATGCCTTCTGAAAAATGCAAATGCTGTGCTAAATTCATAAAAAGGCATTCCTAAATCAGGATTTTTATTCTAAGATATTAAACTGTAAATAAATTTTAAATGGTTCTAGAAATGTACAATATTCCATTTGGGGGTGTTTTTATTATCTTGAGTAAAAACATATTCACAAGAATAAGTTTTTCACTTTATAATAAAAATTTAAGGTGTTACTTTAACAGAAGTATTCTTCGTATGTTTAATTTGTTACAAATCTATCTTATATTATTATAACCAAAAGCAAACAAATCCTTATATCTGGATGTAGGACACATTGGCATTAAGAAAGTATTTATCTTGCCTAGTCTCTTGGGAGCAAGCAGAAAAGCAATCATATGTACTCGTGTAGGTGACTTTAATAATATTTTGGCTTCAATGAGGAAAAAATGTTTTTTTTTTCTTTTGAGTAATATGATCAGTAGCAATTCTGTACTTCAGATAGCTACGATGAAAGTCTGGATCGTATGTACTGTAATAGAAAAAGCTTAGAAAATCTATCTCATACTCTCAAACAGACAATCCACAGATAATCACAGTTCACTGTCAGAAATATTGCTTTAACCCACATTTCCCAGATAACAACTCCGTAGTATTGAAAATGATACTCTGTACCAGTCAGGTCTCCAGAGATTGTGGTCAGCTGTAGGATGGAAAATAGCCAAATATCAGGTCCAAACACATAAAATGAGGCTTTAGAAACAGTGCTAAATGATTTCAACAAATTTAGGAACTAATGTTACAAACCAAGTTTAGCTATGAAGAAAGATGTACATGTAATAACTAAGAAACTTTGTTAAATGTATATTTTTTTAATCAGAGAAAGAAAATGCCCTAAATACATATGAGGTATAAAGAGAAAATAAACATAAATATTACAAACCTTTGTGGACATAAACAGTTGACAAAATGCAATATAATGGGAGAGAAAATGATCGTTTGAAGCTGAACTCGAGTCCTGGCCGAATTAGAAAAGAGTGAATTCATTGTGAATTCATTATATCTATTTTGTATGGATAGAAATTTTCTTCTAAAGCACATTTTAGAATAAACAAATGTTTTTTAGAAGTGATTGTTTTCCTGACTGGGTAGGATTTTACTTCCTATTAAGACTGTATGCTGAGAACAGTGTTTTACTACAAATACAAGCATATCCAGGATAAATTCCAAAAAGTGATAAACTGACCAATTATTTTCAGTGAAGGGCAATATTTTGGGGGAAAAAAGGAGAGAGAGAAAGAATGAGAAGGAAGAGAGTAAAAGAGACAGAAAACGACAAGAGGAAAAACAAGACGAGGAAAGGAGGAGGAGGAAGAGGCTGAGGAAAAGGAGGACATCTAGATTTCTAAATTTAATCTGTTCTTGAGAGGAAGTAAAAGCAGGAGCGTGAAACCCTTCAGGGAACCGGCCAATCCTGTCTGAGGCCAACTGGAAATAGTTTGCAGGAAAGATTTAAAGCGCTGGAGTATTTGCCGTGTTTACCTTCCTGTGTCCGGCTCACGTCACTGAGCATGACGACCTCTAGGCTGGTCCATGTTGTCACATACAGCAGGGTTCCCCTCATTTTTAGGGTTGACTAGTACTCCATTGTATGTATATATCATGTTTTCTTTACCTATTTATCAATGGATATTTAGGTTGTTTGGACATCAAAATGTGACTGAGATACAATACATCTGTATGGATTGGGACTATCAAGGAAAGATTTTGCTTTTATAGTAACTCTGGCTGGCATAGCAAAGGTTCTCATACAGTGGTTCTCCTGTGGGTCGTGACCCCTTCTTGACAATGAAAATACGTTGTGGCATTAGGAAGGTTAGCAACATGAGACAAGATCCAGTATGTGATTTCAGGAAAGAGATGGAAAGTATAATTAAGAAAATATATAGAAAAGGTAGAAAGAAAGGCCAAGTGTGGTGGCTCATGCCTGTAATGCCAGCACTTTGGGAGGCAGAGGTTGGAGGAACCCTTCAGGCCTGGAATATGAGAATAGCCCAGGAAAGATGGTGAAAATCACGCTTTACAAAATACAAAGGAAAACAATTAGCTAAATATGGTCACACATGCCTGACATCCCTACTCAGTTGCCTGAGGCAGAAGGATCACTTGAGGCCAAGAGTTCAAGGTTGTAGTGAGTTGTTTTCATGTCACTGCATTCCAGCCTGGGTGACAGGGCAGGACTTTGTTGCAAAAGAAAGGGGCAGGGGCAGAGAGAGAGAGAGAGACTAAAGAGAAGATAGAAATTAAAATACAGTAACAATATATAACCACTCACACTTACATATGAAAGATGAAACACAATTATAACCCAGAAAGAAGGAGAGAGGAGGAGGTTAAGTGGAGGTGTGGGAGGAGATGGGTGGAAGGAGAATACACCTACTTTGTATATTGCAAACATACATGTCAAATACACTAACAGTAGAGTATAAATGTCTTAACGCAACACTCGAATAAGTGAGGTGAAGGATATGTTGACCAGTTTGATGTGAACGTTCTAGATTGTATATAGAGTCAACACATTGTACCCCATAAATGCAGTAATGTACATAGTTATGATCTAATAAAAATAATAATAATAATGCTGTAACAAATGAAGAATGCTTTTGACTAGCTAATCAGTAGAATTGACAGAGCTGAGATCAGGGTTGTTGAGCTTGAAGACAAGCAATAAAAATTCTCAAAATGAAATGAAAAGTGAAGAGCAAAATAAATTCAGAGATTCAAAGAATGTTAGAACAAAATCAAATGGTCTGACATATACGTAACTACAATCCCAGAGGTAGACCAGGGTAAGAGAACAGAATAAATGTAACATAGTTGGTGGCCAAGAAATTCTCTAATACCAGCCTGTGAAGCCAAAAGATCATCAAATAAGATAAATACCCCCCAAAATATACCTTGGTGTATCATATTTACATTGCTGAAAACAATGTAAAAGAGCAAAAGCACTTGAGATTTTATCCAACACCACACAAGAAGAAAACATGACAAAATGTTGGCTCTACAAAGACAAAGAAGTAAAGAATGTTGGAAAAGAAATACATTAATCACAATGTTAATCACTTTAAAAAAATAACAGTTTAAGGCAAAATACTAATAGTGTACTATGCGTTCATAGTGTATGTAAAATTGAAATGTAGAACACTGGGGTACATTGTAACAAAGAAGATTTGAAAATATATGGTTATAAGTATCTTAGTCTACAAAAGAGGATATAATTTGAATATAGATTAATGTTATGGAAAATTTCTACTTTAAATCTTATAGAAATCAACACAATGTTTCCAAAACAGATATAAATAATAACACGATAGAAGAGATTAAGTAGATTCTCAAAAAAATGCTCTGACAATTACAATCTGCTTTTTCTTCTACTGTGCTGATCCATTTATCCATTCAACTGAAGGGAAAAAACAGTCCAAAGAAATGAATTATATTTTACAGAAGGAAAAAACAGGGGTGTCCAATGCATACTTAAATAGCTCAATAATATTACTAATTAGAAAAATACAATTTTAATCCATAAATGGTAATGATAGTATTAAAATGTGGATATTAACATCTGCTCTTTGAAAGAATAATGAAAAGCAAGGGCAGTAGTAATACAATCTTTAGTTTTTGAATATAGTAGTGGTATAGCGAGAGGAATTTGTACATTTAGAAAGGCAATCAGAGGGGTTCCTTTATATTAGAAAAGAGAGAAATAATAAAACACTCTATAAAATACATGTATTTTGTGTGCTGTTTGATATATGTCATAATGTATTTATACGCTTAGATAAAATATGTGTGTGTTTTCGAGACAATATTAAAACATGCTTATTCACTTCAAAATATTGTGGATGAAAGAAAATATGTAAAGGGCTGCAAGAGATTGATGACCAGTCATTCAAATTTATGGTCCCTGGAGCGGTGCCTGTGGCTCAAAAGGGTAGGGCACGGGCCCCTTATGCTGGAGGTGGCGGGTTCAAACCCAGCCCTGGCCAAAAAAAAACTGCAAAAAAAAAAAAAATTTATGGTGCCTCATCTTACTTTTCTTATCTAGAAAAAAAGTTCGATGAAAAATACCTTACTCCGAATATTTTATTTAAATTTAGCAAGATTGTATTCATTGGTTTTCATGATCTATTTTCAATTTTATATGCATACACGAGGGAAGACATTTGATTGTCAAAATCTAAAATGTTAAAAAATATTTCATCTGGATGATTAGGATATTATTAGGATGCAGATAACACAGAAAATGACTAAATTACTTGAGTTTTTAAAATTTATTCTGGGTATATCAATCTGACAGTTGTAGAACTGTCAAAATTTATGTAATTTTCTGAAGTATATAAAAACAAACATAAACTCTATCTTTTCATTGTTCAGTGTGAGGGTCTAACTCTGACTTTGTATATGTATTTTTATTTAATAGGGGAAAATGTGAATGCAGTCCCCCTCTACCCCAAATTATGTATTCGAGTTTCCCGCATTTGAGGAAATCCTGGGGTTCTTCATATCCAGAATGTAATGGACTCCTCCCACTAGGAAAACCACCTCTGTGATCGGGTATCTCCCCAGCTGCTATGTGTGGGCTTTACTTTAAAATGTCACATTTCCTTAAATTTCACAGAGCACCGCATCTGAGCATCCCTGAGTTTAACCTGACTTACTCAATAGTCATCTTAAAAAGTCAATTTACCTCCACTTCTAGCTGTGCCAATTCTCTCCCAGCTTCTTCCAATTTTAGCAATGGACCCACACTGTAAATTTATTTGGCAATTACCCAGTCTTTTCAGGATATAATCATTTAATTCAAATGTGTGTTGCATTTTCAAGTGTGTTGAGTACTAGAAGTGCTTGAGTGGCAAGACTGATGTTCTCTCAGAGGATTCTGATGCAATAGCCTATCTCTCAGTCTGTACTACAGGCTAGAATACAAAGGGATCATTGACAGAAGCAACCTCTTTTTTTGGCATGGGAAAAATTTATATGTGGTTAGTATTTTTTTGTAGTCTTAAGTATTCTTCAATTACTTGAAGAAAAATGACCGGCATCGGAAAACATTTTCACTTGAATTACGGTTTATGTATCATAGGTAATAGAAGTATTTGAAGGTTTCTTTCACACATGATTCTTTTGCACAGTATCACTGCCCCTGAAATTGTCCAAAAGCAGCAGCCCAGGCAAACCTTTCAAGAAATTTGGCTGCAGAAGAAAGAAGGAGAGAGAGAAAAGCAAAGGAGGAGAGATTTCTGTGTGTGTGCTGGCCTAAACACACACTTATACAGGTGGGAGAAATGTAAAGATGTTTAGATTTACTCTAATGATCAAGTTGGTATTAGAGAGAAAAGGGCGATTGATAAGAATACCTCAGGCTCCTTGAGCATAAGCCTGCTCTTGGGCAGCTCTTAAGAAAACAGCTTTGTTTTTTTCTCAGGTGAGTGAGCTAAAAATGTAATATTCAACAACTATATTAGTCAGGATTCTTCAAAGAAACGTAACCAATAGGGTCTGGATCTGTCTAACTAGAGATGGAGATGATAGATGATAGATAGGTAGGTGGTAGATAGATCAACTGATCGATAAATGATATGAATGATTGATAAGAGAAACTTCTCTTAAGAAGACAGGCACATGCCCTACAGACATATGAAAAAATGCTCATCATCGTTAATCATCAGAGAAATGCAAATCAAAACTACTTTGAGATATCATCTAACTCCAGTAAGATTAGCCCATATCACAAAATCCCAAGACCAGAGATGTTGGCGTGGATGTGGAGAAAAGGGAACACTTCTACACGGCTGGTGGGAATGCAAATTAATACATTCCTTTTGGAAAGATGTTTGGAGAACACGTAGAGATCTAAAAATAGATCTGCCATTCAATCCTATAATTCCTCTACTAGGTATATACCCAGAAGACCAAAAATCACATTATAACAAAGATATTTGTACCAGAATGTTTATTGCTGCCCTATTTATAATTGCTAAGTCATGGAAAAAGCCCAAGTGCCCATTGATCCACGAGTGGATTAATAAATTGTGGTATATGTACATCATGGAATATTATACAGCCTTAAAGAAATATGGAGACTTTACCTCTTTCATGTTTACATGGATGGAGCTGGAACATATTCTTCTTAGTAAAGTATCTCAAGAATGGAAGAAAAAGTATCCAATGTACTCCAGCCCTACTATGAAACTAATTTATGGCTTTCACATGAAAGTTATAACCCAGTTATAACCTAAGACTATGGGGAAGGGGGAGAGGGAGGGGAGAGGATGGGCAGAGGGAGGGTGATTGGTGGGATTACACTTGCGGTGCATCTTACAAGGTTATATGTGAAACTTAGTAAATGTAGAATATAAATGTCTTAATACAATAACTAAGAAAATGCCAGGAAGGCTATGTTAACCAGTGTGATGAAAATGTGTCAAACTGTTTATAAAACCAGTGTATGGTGCCCCATAGTTGCATTAATGTACACAGCTATGATTTAATATTAATAAAAAAAAGAGGAGATATATGAGAGGGGATTATTAGGGGAATGAAGCCTGAGCAGTCCCAGAACAAGCCATCTGTATGCAGGAAAACTAGGGAAGGCAGAAATGTGGCTCAGCCCATCAAAGCCTCAGAACCAGGGACGCCAGGGATATAATTCTCAGTCTGAGGCCTGAGGCCTGAAAACCTTGGAGCACTCTGGATTCCCGGAGCCCAAAGCCAGGGAACCTGGACTTCTGATGTTCAAGGGCAGGAGGGAAAGGAAAGGGTGTCCTGGCTCCAGGAGAGAGAACATTTTGCTCCAGGTGGGCCCCAATCAATCCATGGTGCCTGCTGGCCCCGAAGGCGACCTGCCCCACTCTGCACAGGAACTCACACGCCATTCTCTGAACCAATCTGTCCCCAGCAGGCTTGAGAGAGGGACCACTCACAAGCCATTGCCAGGAAGGAGAGCTGACCTGAGTGGAAAGGTGGGAAATGAAGAAATACAAAGCCAGAAAGACGCAGAGAGGAGAAGAAAGACAGGAGCCCACAGCTAGGCTGGTGTCTGGAGGGCAGAGGCAACTGAATGGTGGAAACAGCTTTATTTATACAGTGTCTTAACAAGGTTGCATAAATCTTAACACAAGGGGTAGAGACCAACCTTATACAGGAAAAACTGTGTGCTTGTCAATAACAAGCAAAGTATGCATGGGCTGCGTGACTTTTGGTGAAAACATTGTTGTTAAGGGAGGAGAAGTGGTTGGGGGTCACTCCCTGAGCATTACCCAGGCGGTGGGGTCCCTGTGGCCACAGCCCGCTCCCCACACCAATCCTCAGGCACAGCCCCAGAATAATGCTTTACCGGCCATCTGGGTATCCTTACTCCAGTAAGTTGATAACTAAGATTGACCAAACAGGGAAAGTAATATTAAAATAATGGAACCTGATAAAAAAGGAATATTTTATCCTACTTCTAATTTCAGTGAATACCATTGTCTACTTCTGTAAACATTCATTAGCAGTATTAGCTTTTGTTTTATTTTTTACAGCTTGATAATCAATGATGTATCTTTCAATGCTTACATTTACATTATCTTCATTACTATTAGAAAAGCCATAACATTTCCCTGTCAATCCAGGGCCAGCCAGCACTTGATTTTCCATATTTAGAGAGATTATCTGAGTTTTAATAAAGTCTCTTCTCTGTGCTACATGGTGATAATAACTTCAAATTTGGGAGGCTGCGTGCCCAGTCTGCCCTTCCTCAATCATATCCCTTTGTGATCAACATTATCCAAAGTGATTTTTGCATGTAAAGATAACTCTTAGCTTAAACCACAGATAATCTGTTTCCGAAGATTTTGCAATATGACATTGTTCTGAAAGTTCTGGCCAGTGTTCTGAAGCACAAGTATGGGAAAGCAGGGAATAAAATCTACCAAATTTGTACATGGTATTATTTGATACCAAAATTTTTATTAGAATTAATTTAAAATTTAGTTGTGTCAGGTATGATATAGATAAGGCAACTAATAATCTAGACATAATTGATGAGAATTAACTTGGATGCCTGGAGGGCCCTGGAACATATCTCTGTAAATGGCGCGTTAAATCCCAAGCATATCGCTAAAAACGTTTTCTGAGAAAATGAGAAATTCTGTGTTTAAAAAATTGTACCTCATGCGACAACATTTTAAAATATGTGTACAGTTTATCAGAGTTTCAGGAGCAACAACAAACATAAAATAGACTTATGTTTGATGGTAGAGAATCTTATTGTTCATTGTTAATATCATTTTGAAAAAAAAATTTTAATTGACACATAATATTTGCACGTATTTATGGAGTACATATCATATTTTTTTACATGTATAGAATGTGCAATATTTAAGTAAAGGTATTCCGTATATCCAGGATTGTGAACATTTATCACTTCTATGTGTTAAGAAAATTTAAAATTCTACATTTTTTGAAATGAAATGTCACAATTGTTAATTATAGTCTCCTCTCTGCTAGTAAATATTATAATTTATTCCCTTGTATTCAACCATGTGTTTCTGCCCATTAACCATTCTCTCTACAACCTGCCCTCTCCACATCCCCACTCCTTTTCCAGCTTCTGGTAATCATCCTTCCACTCTCTGCCTCCATGAGATCAACTTTTCTAGATCCCACTTAAAAAGACTGAAGACTATGAAGAAAAAAAATTGCTAATAATGGTGACAGACATACTGCGTTTCTAATTGGGGGATACTGGCTATAATTAATTTTTACTTTATAAAATAAACAAGTAGGTTTTAGCAAAATTCTGATGAATAAGAATAATCCTTACATAGGACTTTGATCTTAAGTTCTTTATTTTTTGTATATGTATTGCTTTTCTAAAAATATATAAACATATTCTTCTTAGTAAAGTATCCCAAGAATGGAAGAAAAAGTATCCAATGTACTCAGCCCTACTACGAAACTAATTTATGGCTTTCACATGAAAGCTATAACCCCGTTACAACCTAAGAATAGGAGGAAGGAGGAGAGGGAGGGGAGGGAGGAGGAAGGTGGTCAGAGGGAGGGGGATTGGTAGGATTACACCTGCGGTGCATCTTACAAGGGTATATGTGAAACTTAGTAAATGTGGAATGTAAATGTTTTAGCACAATAACTAAGAAAATGCCAGGAAGGCTATGTTAACCAGTGTGATAAAAATGTGTCAGACGGTCTATGAAACCAGGGTATGGTGCCCCATGACCTCATTAATGTACACAGCAATGATTAAATAAAAAAAATAAAGATATTTAAAAGTGGAAATTGTCACAGAAAAAATAAGATAACAATAATTAAAAGGTAAGGAATGAGGGGAATACACACAATTGTAAAAACATTCTCCAATCTACAAATCATTAATTTACTGAGAAACTAGTCTGACATTTTTATTATAGATTTTCATGAGCATTTTAAATCCTTAAACTTAAAAAAAACAAAGCAAATCCTTGTTTACATTGAAGCTCACCTAATATTTTATACACTTTTACCTATACCTATAATGCTAGGTATATTATACCTAATAATATATCACGAGCTATATCCTAGTCATACATAATATTATATACTTCTACAGATTTGGACAAGATATGATGTATAAATGAGACTAAAATTAAACTGCTAGTTTTCTAATATACTTTTTAAAAGAGTCTCTTCCTCTCCTTCTGAAGAAAGAGATTCACTAGGGCAAACATTTTTAAAAATCTTAAATTGGAAAGGTAAAGCTTGGCTAAAGTGAAAGAAAACCATGTTGCATTATTACAGAAGAAAGTCCTGGTGCTGTGTGCAACCAAACACACTATCTTCTGACATCTTGCAGATACAGACAAAATTCATGAATATAATGTGATACCATATTTATACAATTGCATTAAATAAGACTATAATAAAATATTCACTCACATCTGTTCTCAAGTGTTAGTTATAATCGGTATGTCATTAAATCAGTGCATGAACATAATATTTAAAAGTGATAAGTAACCTGTCCATTTTACCACCCTGTCATTACGACTTCATATTCTTTGAAAGTATTAAAATAATTATTGAAGAACTAAAACACTTAAGTCTATTACATGAAGTACCAGCTTGGACTACTAAGGAAATAATAAAATGTTACACATTCTTAAAATTTTCTTCTAAGAAAAACACCAAAGCAGATAAATGAAATATAATTCAGCATATTATAGATATGAAGAAAAGAGTTTTCTATTATACTGCGGAAAGATTTTTCTAAAAAGGTGTTAAATTGACATTTTAAATGTTCCAGACACTGTACTAAGCAGAACAGATCCACAGATGAACGAGACACTTCAAGCTGATCTGCCCTCACCTTGCTTTAGAATCTGTAGAGTGGAATTGACAGACGCCAGTGGCCATGGCCACTATCATTGCTTCAGTACAATATGCCAAAAATTATAAATTTACTATGCCAAGTCCATCATGGCCCAGTCAGTCTTCTCTCACCTCCCACCTCTGTCTGCTTATAGTTTCAATCCCAGCTTCAATCTCGGAATTTGTTAGGCTTTTAAATCACAGAAGGCATAAATGGGAATATAGTACTTATTAACACAAGAAAATTCATTCCTCAATGTTCTAACAGATTTGTTACCTTAAAAAGACTTCTTTTACAAACCAAAAGTAATTTTACTAGAGAACTTGGCCCTGAAAAGTTTTATAACTTAGCCTACCAATTGATCTAGATTCTCTCAAAATGCTAAAAAAGGAATCCCTTCTCAGGTGACTACATGAAGTTCAGGCCTAAATACTCTAAAACTCTTGAAAATGAGTGAGATTTGTTATATTCACTTCAAATTGTCGTGACTGCCAATTACCTAACAGACCATACTGGAAAGCTACATGCGGAGAAGAATGGGAAATAGCCAGGGCCAAATATTCAATTAAAGTTGAGAGGAAGAGGGAGGAAGGGAGGGACAGAGGGGGGGAAGGATTAATTGAAGTATTATCTCTGATGAAGAAACATTTAAATGTTATTAAACCAGGAAATTCCTACTTGTTTATAACAATAAACAATAGCATAAAAGTTTGAGAATACTTCTTATATTCACAATTGAAGTTAAATAAACAGATTGTCTCCACGTTTGGCATGTTGCCAGAAAGGTAAATGGGCTAAAATTACCTAGTCAAATGTAATCATCAGGTCAAATGTCGGTATTTTTATTACTAACAACTCTGATTCACGGATTTAGCATGCTTTCAGAGAATTTGCCATGGCTCATCAATCTGTGCTGTTGAAGGATTAATTAGTGGCCATTAGTCATGATGCATTGCTCTTTTGTGAGAAATTGAGGAGTCAGTGGTAAAATGTGTGGAATAATTTATGCTCTTATGAAATCAACAAGTAAGGGAGAATCAATATGGAAACAGACTCAAATTAGTATTAGAAATTACAGAAGTGTATACCTAAAATTATTCAGATTAGTTTTAAGTGGCTCAAAGTAAATATCCATCTCCAGACAACTTGTAAACAGCCTTTTCTTCCCTTCTTTTCCCCTCCCTTTCCTTCCCTCCCCTCCCCTCCTCCTCCTCCCCTCTCCTCCCTTCTTTTCTTTTCTTAAAAGATTATGGATTCAAGCACTGCCACATCATAGCAACCATTTAGATGTATCATAGGTAATAAAATAATGTTTCTTTTCAGAGATAGTCTATATAGAGGCAACATGTTCTATGAAATGTTTTTTTGTTCAATTAGGATTTTTTTTTTTTTTCAATTCAGCGCTAATTGAGGAATCATCCCTGCTGAGGAAGACAAGAATGAGTAAATTTCAGTTCTGATGTCCTCTTGTCTAGAAAGTGTTCTGTGATGTTCCAGTCAGTAAAAGTTGATCTTCTAAAGCTTTCTCCGTTTCTCTGCATACAACTCAATATTTTTCTGTAATGTCAGTCTTTTCATTACAAATTTACTTTACAACTTTGAATCTCCAGGACATAACAAAGAGCAGTTTAATAAATGTTGATTAAACGAATCAAAGCCATGATCCCTAACTTTAAATTTTAACACAGAAAGCCACAAATGAGGTGTGTTAGGCAGAGAATTGTATAAGATGTGAAAAGAACATAGCACAGGAAACATCCAACTGGGTGATTGGAGGCAGGGTGTAGAGAAAAATCTTTAGTTGAAGTGCTTGCTTAATGAATAAAATTTTGCAGTGGAGGAAAGGAGAAGAGAGGAGAAAGGAGAAATTGGGATAGGCAAAAAAGTTAAAAACATTAAAAATTAGTTGTGTGTAATTAGTATAGAGAATAAGGAGGGTGGAAAAAGGAAAAAAGTGAGATGATAGCTGAAGGCAAAGGAGAATTTCTGATGAATTTAAATAGAAAATAAGGAGACATATAATTGCATTCAGGGATGATAAGTTTGCTGGATTATTTATTTTGGATAGGAAACATTAATTCCTTAATATTAAATATTATAATTAAATCTGCATTTAAGGAAGCTTACGGGAACAGCAACAGTGTATTTGTAAATTTATCTAGGTTTGGAGCTAGAAAATAGTGACTAATTCTCACATCAATTGGATTTAATTTTGACCAAAGTACATTACTTGAACATTAATTTTTAATTCAACTTGTTAATATGTTGTTTAGGATATTGCATCCTCATTTCTAAGTGAAATATGTTTGTAATTTCCCTTTATAATAATACATTTTTCCAATTTTAATATCAGGTGTATCCAGATGAAGCAGAATGATTTTGAAGTATTTCTTCTTTTTCTATTGTCTATGAGATCCGGCATGATCTGTTTTTTGAAATTATCTTTTATTTTTATTTATAAATATTAGTTTTCTAATTTTTGAGACTAAAAAAAAAATAAGAAGTTAACTGATGATTCCATACTGAACCTCAGAGTCAAAGCATTCTATGATAGACGTATGCTTATCTGACAATGTGAACGTTACTTTTTTTTGCATTATTATCATTATTATTATTATTGCTCAATATTTCATTGTAGCAATCATCTGATTTCTGTTCTGAATGTATTTATCTCCGTTCAATCTTTACGAGGTTTTTGTTTCTAGTCCTTATCTTTAACACTGTTATTGTCATTTTTAAGAAAGTATTATTCCTTTAAAAAACATACTATGATGATAATTTTCAACCTCCTTATGCAAAGACATAAAACTATCTATATATAAAAGATTCTCAAATACTGTTTAGCAACACAAAAATAATACCTTAAAGTAAGTCCAGTGTGGAAACTGAGTTCAGTGGAGATGCACAGCGTGCCTAAGACAATTATAGGATGTACCCATGGAAACTAAATCTAGCAAAGATTCCAATCATAAGACATCTAGTTCCCTAAATGTAGAGACATAAGAAAAGTACATGTATTTTGATATGCTGAGAATGTAGCTAAATAGCTAGATGTTACTAAAAGAGTAAGACAAACACACAGCGGGGCGGGCTTTTCTTTTTTCCACTAAAAAAATTATTCATTAACGTATAATACAGATAAATCTATAAATCATAGTTTTCGGTGGATTTTGCAAATAGAATATAGCATCATCCAGATAGTAAATAGAACATTATCAGCACCTGGAAGTCCTCCTCATTCCCCATTCCATATCTGGCTTCTTCCACTCAACATTACATTTGTGAGTCTTCCATATTGCATGTGGGAGTAGCTTGTTCATACTCATTGCTATACACCGCTCCATTATATAAATAAAACAGAAATTACTTGCTCAAAAAAGGAAATATTAATTCCTTGGAAGGTTATTTTGATTTTCAGGCAGAAGATTGGGAAAATCTGCATTTAAGGAAGCTTACAGGAACAGCAAGAGTGTATTTGTAAATTTATCTAGGTTCGGAGCTTAGCTGAGCTCCTATGACGAAGTTTGAAGCTAAATTCAAATATTGATTAAAGTTGCTGAATTTATGTCCCTGAGAAGGTAAGAAGAGAAGGACATGCATTTATGAAACAGACAGAAAAGTTTGTAAGACAGTTGATAATGACAATAATTATTTAAAGTGAAAATTTTTTATCCTTATCTTTTCTTAGGACATTGAGAATGCTTATTTTGGTGTCTTAAAGATGACTGATTCCACGCAACAGAGTAACATATGTTGTAGTGTTTCTCTTCCTCTGCTATAGGAGGCTGCATTTACAAAGTTAATGTGCGACTGATTTACATGGGTTCAAGTTCTATGATTTTAAATCATTCAAATCATTGTTTAATCTGACTAATTATTCTGATCTCATCTTGGCCATATATTTCTGGGCTATTATGCACTTTTTTCCCATTTGCAAAGTACCATAAAAACCACTGAGCTCCAGGGGGTAGTTTTCTCAACAACCAAAGAATACATTTTACTTAAATTAACTTAGTTATTGTTTTAGTTCTCTTGGAGCAACTACATTGAAATGTCATTAAATAGAAATGAGTCTGGCAATAGTGATATGTAGGAGATGGGACAACAGGAGAAATAGTCTTAGATATGAAGCAATACACAGTCAAAACTTTTAATTTTGAAACTAATCATATAGAACAAGGGAATTTACTCCATCTATTTAACTCACTTCCTAAACCTAAAATGTACCAACAATCATAAATATATCTCTCTCCCTCTCTCTCTCTCCTACTCACTCTCTCTCACACGCACGTACACACACACACACACAAACACACACACAATGTTACAGAAGAGAAAGAGTTAGCCAAGTCTGAGGAAGTCTGAAAGAGTGGATTGATTGAAGGGCATTGTAGGCAGAGAAAGAGTAAAACGAACAATCTAAGACTAGATGAAGCATTGAACATTTGATTAACCTCAAGTAAATTTTCAATTGTGAAAGAGTAAGAGACTAAGCCACAAAGGACCTTGTAAGTAATTTTAAGGAATTTGACCTAGGGGGATAGCATTAGAAAAATACATAATCATTATAGGGTTTTAAACATATATCCAATAAATATATGTTCATACATGTTCTTTAAAGGGATCATTTGAAATGTATTCTGCAGTGAGTATTTTTATAGGTAGAATGATTTGGTTGGAAGTTAAATCTAGAAAGAGATGATGTTGACTATAAAGGGAGATAAAATTGGATTGTTTTGAAAGTTATAAAGAAAGTAAAATCAACAGATCTAGAAGACTTATTTGATATTAGAAGTGAGGGGGAATTATCTCCCTCATTATTCAATATCAGATAAGGCAAAAGAGAAAGTAGAGCTAATGTTAGGGTGTAAAGGTATTTTAGTTCAGGAAATATTGACTATTCAAGTCTTAGAAGCACTGTCAAGTGAAAAGGTCTAAAATTCCTGGTGTCAGATATAGCTCCAGTTTTGCATTCCATCTTAAATAAGTTTCAGTAAGTTTACTTAGAAAAATGAGACTCTCAGAGGGTGGGGGGAACTTTACTTGCTACTGGCATCCTCTACAACTATGGCCACATGGAATTCTTCAGGGAAGAGATGTTCATGCTTTAGTGCCTTTTTCTCATTCAATGCTTTGAATTCCTTCTGGGATTTTAATGTCTGCATTTGCTATTTGTCTCTTCTCTGGATCTTTTATCTTTTACCACTGTTCTGGTTGCCACTATATTCAAACAAAATAAAAGTCAAACTAAAACCTTTATCCAAGAGCAGGATAACTTTTTCTCCTTAATGTTTTTCAGAACATTATTTAATGCGGGCTCCTAATATGTAGACTCACCTATTTCATTTCTGAACAGTCTACTCTCTTACTCTATAATTGGTTTGAATTCACTCTTAGGAAGTTCATCTTTATTTTTTTTTTTATTTTTTTTTTGACATAGAGTCTCACTCTCTTCCTTGGGTAGAGTGTCACGGTGTCGTCATAGCTCCCAACAACCTGAAATTCTTGGGGTCAAGCGATCCTCTTTTTAAAAGTTCTAAATAGAGTTACATTATACCATGACCATGTAAAAATTGTTCTCATAATACAAACCCCTTCTCGGTGGCTAATGCTTCTAATCAAGGGCTACCCTAAGTAGAAATTGTACAAAACTAACTTCAAATAGATTCACTTTTCTTAATATTCCATCACTTACTAAAACATGAAACATTTTCATTTACTCCTTATTTGGCCTCTAAATCTCTGGTAAATTCCCCCATCCATGCCCCCACCCTCTATCCCAGTTTCCAATTGTCCTTTCTTTACTAAAGAACAAGCCTTCATATCCTGAAGGCTGTCTGTGTGAATATCTACCTGGATTGTCTCCACTCTATCAAAGGCCTTTATTTACTAGTCATCGTTTTAACTGGTTGCTGTGTAGACCTTGGGCAGAATGATCAGTCTCAGACAGTTTAGGACAGCTTTCCTGAGTTGATTCCACTGTTTATTGACTCCTGCTCTTCTTCCTTGGTTTACTGACTTTTTAAGAAATTCGTCTTCAAATAATTACTAAAGAAGGGGATATAGACTGATTAAAAATGTGTTGGTTTTATTATGTCATTACATAATATTTTGTCTTATTTCTATTTTTTTCAGAATATTATAGGATTACAACTCACTACATTCACTGTTGCTGATGACAAGTTCCAGGACACTCTAATTAGTTTATTTTAAATTATGTTGAATTAATTATTTTTACTCATTTTACATAATTACTTTTATATTTAATATTTACTTTTGTATTTTTTTAATAATTGGTTACTTAGCTATTTTAATTTAAAAATGATAAGTAGTGTATTTATACATCATGCTTTCATATTTGTATTTTTTGACAAGCTGATGAACATAAAAGGCTTTACACTTTGGATTTAATTTTCTTTTATCCATTTTTTAAGATAGTTAACAGTCTTCATTTATGATTTGTGTTTCTTCTTCTGTGAAATATCTGTGCTTATCTTCTTTAGCTCACTATTCCATTGGGTAGTTCATCTTTTTCTTATTCATTGTCAGTTCTTTTTTTTCTTTTTTTTTTTTTTTACAGTTTTTGGCTGAGGCTGGGTTTGAACCCGCCACCTCTGGCAAAGGACCCTACTCCTTTGACACTGCCTGTCAGTTCTTTTTTATATGTTTTAGAGGAAGATATTTTTCTTTTAATATGTGTTACAAATTAATGTATACCACTTTATAGCTTATCTTTATATTTTTTTTTATGGTGAATTTTAAGCTTAGTTATTTTTACAGTCTACAAATGTATAGCACAATTGGTATTTGCAGGTATACTTAAATTTTAGATACTATGGCATAATTTTAAGTCTTGAAAATGGGATAGTGGGAATTCCATTTTCTTCTTTAACCTGAGTAGTGGAGTTCGGAGGTATGCACACCATTTCTACTAATAAATTAATATAATGAAGTAAGAGGTTTGGTAAAAGCATAATTTCCATTACTAAACATCAGTACCTATAATATGTTAATGCATATAGCCTTTTAAAAATAATATTTATGACTGAAATGTATTATTTTATTGATACAAAAAGGATAGCAAACATTTCATTAGACTTTTTAGTTTGCACAGCTCCACTTGGTTAGATATTGCCATTATTATTTAATTTACTAAAATCCCCCAAGAAAAATTATACATAATGCAAATATCAAGTCTTCATTGTATGGGGAAGTGGATGCTGATAAAGGGAAAGAAAAGAGTTTTTATAAAACACTACAAATTAATGTTCAATGCCAGATCTATTTACATCAATTATTATTACATAGGAAAGTCTTTTACTGAGTACATAGAAATTTTGATGAAAATAAAATGCTTGACCTTTCTAAGTATAAATCTGTTCTGTTTAGTGAGTGGATTGCTATCTTCAGAGTTTATGATCAAATATGTTGAATAGAAGTTGAAGAAAGTGTTTAGAATACTCATTTGTTATATATTTCAATGAATCGTATTTGTATCTGGTGAAAAGATTACTATCTATTTGAAACAGCAAAAACAAAACACAGCTTCATTCCTGGTTGAATATGAAAGTAGCATACATCCTTTAGGATAATTGCTGATAGTACATGTGATTGCTGCCAAGTCATTTAAGGAAATGTTTCCTGTGGAGTCTACTTGTCATCACTCATTAAATTAAGGAAGTGGTTTGAAAACAAAATGCAAAAATTGAACATACATCTGCAAATTCATCATAGCTTTTATTGCAAGCTAGTTGAACTGAATTATTCATAATAATATTGGCTGCTGTTCCATTGTTTACATTATTGCAAAATTGTTGGGTCTATTATTTCTGTTTATCACTTTATCATGAGTAGTTTTTCAGAGGCACTTTTTTTTTTTTTTCCTCTTCATCACACAACTTATAGTAATAGGGTCTCAGAATCTCATACAAAATCCAGAGCAGGTCACAGCCACTCTCCAGAGAAGCTGCCTTTCTACTGCATGGACCTTGCGGCTCCGCCACTTCAACACAAGACCTTCCTGTACAAGGCAGTGGTGCCAGTGGGGCGGCAGCAGCACCTACCATCCAGACATGCAAAGCTTCACTGGAATGACACACGGACCTCTCGTGGAGCTTCTCAGGACAAAGCAGTCACTTACACTTGTTTCTCTCCAAAGCTGTTGAGAATTGCGGTTTTCTGTACGTTCAGGAAAAAAATGATTGAACATGTAACATTATTTTTGGTACAAGTGATATACAAATTTACAAGAAAATGAATCGTACATTATAAGACTAATTATATAATTTAAAGAGTGAGTTTTTTTGTTGTTAATGAGCTGATGATTTAATTGAAGATACTCTTTTTGGATATTTGGTAAAAGAGGTAAAAACACACAACTATGGTCTGGTCTCTGGGGAAAAAAAGGAGGCAAATATCCTTCAGAAATCTCCAGGCAATACCGAAGGTAGTGAATGATGACGTCATTCACCAATTTGTGACGGGGTCTCCACAGTGTTTGGTGGACACTGCCAAGGTCATGGTCTCTGGGTTCTCTTCTCCAAAACATATTGCAAATGTTTTCCTTCAGATGTTTGCTTTGTTTGCCATGTTTACATCAATAAATAGGCAATTGATTTCCATTCACACACAAGCTGAACATTCCTCGCCTTGTTGCCTTTTTTTATTTTTGGGAAAAAATCATCTTTTATTGTAAGTTCTATAAATAGGCTTTTGTAGATTACATTGCTTATTCATTTCATTTTTTTAATTAAAGCTTATTATTACTTTTACACTGTTATTTCAAGATTCCCTTTTATTTCTACAACTATGATGAAAGCTAGGAGAGGCAATCAAGTAAGTTAATTTCCATCATGACAGAGCAGAAAGAAGAAACTGTTTTGATAGATTTTTTAAGACTGGGTTTGTGACATTAGAAACATATAACATAAAAGAACTTGGAAATGTTCTTGTTTTCCAGTGTTCCTTATATTTTACCTTAAGTAACTTAAGAATGAATTTCTCAAAACATGTTTATAAAAATCATATTTAAAAAAATAAACATTACAAGATAAAATGCTCATGAAGTGATAAAATGTTATAACCCAGAACACATGAAGAGGATTTTACTTTGTGTTTGTTTCCTGGTTTTGCTTTTATTTTTGTATCCCATTTTAATTCCAGGGAAAGGTGCATTGACTTTCAGGCTGTTGACCACTCTCATTCAAGCCGCTTTCTCCCTTTGAGGTACTAAACTGAATTGCATGTCTTTAGATATTTATCACTTGTTACTGACATCTCAGCATTCATTTGATAGATTAATGGAGAAAACTGCCAGGACTGATTTCTCTCTTCCTATGACTTTTGGCATAACCAGATACTTTTAGCAACATTTCCTATAACTCCTAGAATAATTTTTAGAATCTTACAGATGAGATAGTTTGGGAAGAAATGGCTTTTTCAAGACTAGCTTTCATCCACCTAAAACCATGAAATTTCCTTGATTGACCAACTAACTCTCAGTATTATATTACTATAGATTTAGTGGCTAGTGTACTTATGGTTTCTAGATTAATCTGATTCTTCATTTGTCATTTTGATATACTCTGGTGGAATAGATACAATTATTTTTTAATTGAACTAATTTGGGATTTTGGAATGAAAATGCTGAATAAACATATACATTTTAAAATATAAAGTATAAAGCAAAAATAACATTTAATATGATACCACTCAAATGTGAATTTTATTAATTGACTTTCATGAGTATAGATTTATGCCTTTTTACATTGTCATCTTCAATAGCTGTACCTGTCCTGACACTTTGTGTAATGAGTAATGATATCTAATGAGTAAATGAATAACAATTCAGAACGGAGACTCTGTGGTGGGGAAGAAGGTACTCCATTTTTGAGGTGACTTTCAAGTTTGGGAAATCATTGAAGAACTCCATAGCTTTTTCTATCCAGGTCAGATCTAGAATCACATCTGTTGGGTAACTACTATTTAATAAAATATAATCTAAGTCACAAATAAAAGCTGAATATGAATGTCAGTTTTATTTTACAGTATAAAAAATTACTACAAACTCAACAGATTAAAACAACAGCCCTTTATTATTTAACAGTTTCAATAGGTTAGAAATCTGCGCATAATTCGGCTAGATACCCTGCACAGGGTCTAACTGGGCTAAAACAAAGTAGTCAGCTGTGGTGGTGGGGACCCCCATCTGTGTTCAGGATGCCCTTCTAAGCTGACTGGTTGTGGATAAATTTCATTTCTTTGAGGTTGCATTTTCCTGATTGCTGTCAGATACTGTTCTCAGCTGCCAGGTGACTCCCTGCTGTGGCCTGACTTGTGTACCCCTCTCCCAAATTCATATGTTGAAGCCCTAAGCTGCAATGTGAATATTTGTGAAGATGGAGCTTTATGGAAGTAATTAATGTTACATGAGGTCATAGGTGGCTTTGTAAGAAAGGGAAAAGAGGAAAATCAAGCCCACTCCAATAATCTTCCTAATATAAGGTCAACTGATTTGTGACCTTAATTATACCTAAAAAAAAATCATTTCACAATAACACTTAGGTTATTGTTTTGTAGAATAACTGGGAGAATTTCGGTATACACCAGAGGCTGAAACTCTTGGAAGAAACATTACATCTTCTGGCTACTAAACAACATATATTTTTTAAATTTAAATGTTCTAATAGTCATATTAAACAAAAAGTTAAAAAAGGGCAGGCAAAGAAATTTAATCATGTATAATATTTTGACCAACATAATCTGAAATATTATCATTTCCACGCATGAGAAGTATGAAATTAATGATGAGAAAATGTACACTCTTTTTTCATGTGAAGTGTTAGAAATCTAGTGTGTATTTTATAGTTTAGCACATCTTTCTTCCGGGCATCTACATTTCACGTATTCAATAACATACATAGCTAGTGTTTGCCTATTGGACAGCAAAATTCTAGACAATTGTAGATATTTTCTGGGTTAATTATCAGAACAAAAACAGGTTAAATACCCTAAGAATATAAGAAAGAAAGCAGAGTGTCATTTCGACATTTTGTGAGACTGAAAGATTACATTGAATGTGACTCCAGGAATAACAACAAACATTCACATTATTGGATGTACTTTTCTTTCACTGTGAATTGAGGTCAAAATAGGATAAAGTAAAATGAAATCCATTTTAAAAATGTAGTTTACAAAATCTAAGGAGAAAATAACAATTTGTTAAATTTCTTACAAGGGTATTCTTATATATTTAAACAGTTATTTGTGAATACACTAATTTTAAATTTCTGTAGTTTTAAACTTTCCTTCAAATAATTTCACTATAGCATTTTTCCAAAAATTATTAGATATTTAATTTATTGAAAATATGACCCTTGCTTAGGATGAACTCTGTTGTACAGGAAATTGGTTCCATAACTTTTGTAAAGAGCTGTGTTATATCTATCTTTGTATTTTAATGGTTTAATGATATTTGAGTGTTAATCACTTGCTTCAAACAAGTTATGTGTTGTTATTCACTACTGTGCAAATATCATAAGTTCTGGTCTACAAATAATGTATATTTGTCTGAGTATTTTTCAACAAATAGCAGTTAATGAGTTATAATAATAAAAGCAAAGGTAAGACTATTTCTTAATTCTATATTGTTTTCTCTATATGCTTTAATCAATAATAATAGTACTTATTTTTTCTGAGGAAATAATGTATTTTAACTAAAGGTAGAACACACCAATGCCTGTACTAGTAACTACTCCATGATATTTCCTGTCAATGGAGTTCATATATTATTAAACAGTGTATATTATTAAACATACAGTATGGTCTTTGTAACATTCTACTGATTTAGCACTTTACCTTTTAAGTTGAAACAGCAATATCATCTAGCTTTTTGCTGCAGCTGATACAAACATTTAATGAATGTTCACAGAGCTGTAAGTGTTCAACTTGATAAATCTTAAATGTTCCAAAGTTTTGAAAAGCATACTGTTTAATTGCTTTTCCTTAACACCCTACCTTCTTGACTACATGTTTGAAATAGCAGAGGTCTCTTACATCACAAATGTTATATCGTCTGCCAAGAGACCTTTCATCATTGGTCTCATTTCACACTTTTTACTGCACAATATTGACTGAATTCTTTTTTCCGTTATGTTTGTTGTTTATTGTTGTCTCTGCTCACATGACATCACAACTGGCTGGAGCTCAAAATTCACATATGCCTACCTTACCAGGTGGAGAAAAAATAGGCTGCCACACATCTTTTAACCACACAATTACATTTTTGGCTTTGAGATTGATGAGAGATTTAAGGGTAAATGGTAAATGGAAATAAATATGTCTAAGAAAAGGGGCAGGCATTGGAAGACTAAAATGTAAAGCTGAAATGTATGTCTTTTATTATATACTACATAATGTGTTATTGTACATCATACAAGGACTCTTGGGAATGTTTCCAGCCATACGATACGAAAATAGAGATATATTAGCTTGGGGCCTATAGCTCAGTGGTTACAGCGCCGGCCACATGCACCGAGGCAGGTGGGTTCAAACCTGGCCAGGCCAGCTAAACAACAATGACAACTGCAACAAAAAAATATCAAGCAGCCAGACAAAAGGAAACCCTCACCTACCAGGGCAAGAATATTAGAATAACTGTAGATCTCTGTTGAAAACTTTCAAGCTAGAAGAGGATGGTCATCGACTTTTAATCTCCTAAAACAAAATAACTTTCAACCCAGGATTCTCTATCCAACTAAGCTGAGTTTCATTTATGATGGAGAGATTAAATACTTCAATGACATTCACATGTTGAAGAAATTTGCCATAACTAAACCACTTCTCCAGGATATTCTCAGACCTATCCTCCATAAAGACCAGTGTAATGCTCTACCACAAAAGTAAACCCACCCATAAAATTTTGATCAAATTCCAATTTCCACAGTCACAAAAGGATTAAAAATGTCCACTGGACCCTGAAAAGGCTTATCAATATACTCAATTAATGTGAATGGTTTAAATAGTCCTCTAAAGAGGCACAGGTTGGCTGACCCGATACAAAAACTGAAGCCAGATATCTGCTGCATACAAGAATCGCATCTTACATTAAAAGACAAACACAGACTTGAGGTGAAGCGATGGTAATCCATAGTCCAGGCAAATGGAAAGCAGAAAAAAGCAGGCATTGCAATCCTATGCAAAGATGCAATAGGCTTTAAACCAACCAAAATAAGGAAGGATAAGGATGGACACTTCATATTTGTGAAAGGTAATACTCAATATGATGAGATTTCAATTATTAATATTTATGCACCCAACCAGAATGCACCTCAATTTATAAGAGAAACTCTAACATACATGAGCAACTTGATTTTCTCCAGTTCCATCGTAGTTGGAGATTTTAACACCCGTTTAGCAGTGCTGATAGATCCTCCAAAAAGAAGCTAAGCAAGGAAATTTTAGATTTAAACTTAACCATTCAACATCTGGACTTAACAGACGTCTACAGAACATTTCATCCCAACAAAACTGAATACACATTCTTCTCATCAGCCCACGGAACATACTCCAAAATTGACCACATCCTAGGCCACAAATTCAACCTCAGCAAATTTAAAAACATAGAAATTATTCCTTGCATCTTCTAAGACCATCATGGAATAAAAGTTGAACTCAATAACAACAGGAACCTGCATACCCATACAAAAACATGGAAGCTAAACAACCTTGTGCTGAAGGATAGATGGGTTATAGAAGAGATTAAGAAGGAAATCACCAAATTTTTGGAAGAAAACAACATCAAGACATGAATTACCAGAACTTCTGTAATACTGCAAAGGCAGTCCTAAGAGGGAAATTTATAGCACTGCAAGACTTCTTCAAGAAAATGGAAAAAGAGAAAGTTAATAACTTACTGGGACATCTCAAGCAACTGAAGAAGGAAGAATACTCCAACGCCAAACTCAGCAGAAGAAAAGAAATAACCAAAATCAGAGCAGAATTAAATGCAATTGAAAACAAAAAAAAAATTGTACGACAGATCAATAAATCAAAAATTTGTTTTTTTAAAAAGATCAATAAAATAGATAAACCTTTGGCCAACCTAACCAGGAAAAAAAGAGTAAAATCTCTAATTTCATCAATCAGAAATGGTATCAATGAAATAACAACAGACCCCTCAGAAATTAAAAAAATCCTTAACAAATATTACAAGAAACTCTACTCTCAAAAATATGAAAATCTGAAAGAAATCGACCAATACCTGGAAGTACGCCACCTACCAAGACTTAGCCAGAATGAAGTGGAAATGTTGAACAGCCCTATGTCAAGTTCTGAAATAGCATCAACTATACAAAATCTCCCTAAAAAGAAAAGCCCAGGACCAGATGGCTTTACGTCAGAATTCTACCAAACCTTTAAAGAAGAACTAGTATCTACACTACTAAACCTCTTCCAAAATATAGGGAAAAAAAAGGAATATTACCCAACACATTCTATGAAGCAAACATCACCCTGATCCCTAAACCAGGGAAAGACCCAACAAGAAAAGAAAATTATAGACAAATATCACTAATGAATATTGATGCTAAAATATTCAATAAGATCCTGACAAACAGAATCCAACAACACATCAAACAAATTATACACCACGACCAAGTGGGATTTATCCCAGTGTCTCAAGGCTGGTTCAATATACGTACATCTATAAATGTAATTCAGCACATAAACAAACTAAAAAATAAGGACCATGTGATTCTTTCAATTGATGCAGAAAAAGCTTTTGATAATATCCAGCATCCCTTCATCATCAGAACACTTAAAAAATTGGTATAGAAGGTACATTTCTTAAACTAATAGAGGCCATCTACAACAAACCCACAGCCAATATCGTATTGAATGGAGTAAAATTTAAATCATTTCCACTTAGATCAGGAACCAGGCAAGGTTGCCCATTATCTCCATTGCTCTTTAACATTGTAATGGAAGTTTTAGTCATTGCAATTAGGGAAGAAAAGGTGATCAACGGTATCCACATAGGGTCAGAAGAGATCAAACTTTCACTCTTCACAGATGATATAATCGTATATCTGGAAAACACTAGGGCCTCTACTACAAAACTTTTACAAATGATCAAGGAATACAGCAGTGTCTCAGGGTGCAAAATCAACACCCACAAATCTGTAGCCTTTATATATACCAACAATAACCAAGCTAAAAAAACAGTCAAGGACTCTATTCCTTTCACAGTAGTGCCAAAGAAGATGAAATATTTGGGAGTATACCTAACAAAGGACGTGAAAGATCTCTATAAAGAGAACTATGAAACTTTAAGAAAAGAAATAACTGAGGATGTTAACAAATCGAAAAACATACCACGCTCATGGCAGGGAAGAATCAACACTGTTAAAATGTCTATATTACCCAAAGCAATATATAATTTTAATGCAATTCCTATTAAAGCTCCATCATCATGTTTTAAAGATCTTGAAAAAATAATACTTCATTTTATATGGAATCAGAAAAAACCTCAAATAGCCAAAACATTACTCAGCAATAAAAACACAGCAGGAATAATCAAGCTACCAGACCTGAGACTGTACTATAAATTGATAGTGATCAAAACAGCATGGTATTGGCACAAAAAAAGAGAAGTAGATGTCTGGAACAGAATAGAGAACCAAGAGATGAATCCAGCTACTTTCGGTTACATTCAGTGGGGAAAAGATTCCCTATTTAACAAATGGTGCTGGCTGAACTGGCTGGCAACCTGTAGAAAATTGAAACTGGGCACACACCTTTCACCATTAACTAAGATAAACTCTTACTGGATTAAAGATTTAAACTTAAGACATGAAACTATAAAAATACTTGAAGAAAGTGCAGGGAAAACTCTTGAAGGAATCGGCCTGGGTGAATATTTTATGAGGATGACCCTCCAGGTAATTGAAGCAGCATCAAAAATACACTACTGGGACCTGATTAAACTAAAAAGCTTCTGCACAACCAAGAACATAGTAAGTAAAGCAAGCAGACAGCCCTCAGAATGGGAGAAAATATTTGCAGGTTATACCTCCTGCAAAATATTTGCAGGTTATAACCAGAATGCACAGAGAACTCAAAGGTATTAGCAAGAAAAGAACACGTGATCCCATTTCAGGGTGGGCAAGGGACTTGAAGAGAAACTTCTCTAAAGAAGACAGACGCACGATCTACAAACACATGAGAAAAAGCTCATCATCCTTAATCATCAGAGAAATGCAAATCAAAACTACTTTGAGATATCACCTAACCCCAGTAATAGTAGCCCACATAACAAAATCCCAAAATGAGGAATGTTGACGTGGATGTGGAGAAAAGGGCACACTTTTACACTGCTGGTGGGAATGCACACTAATACGTTCCTTCTGGAAGGATGTTTGGAGTATACTTAGAGACCTAAAAATAGACCTGCCATTCGATTCTATAATTTCTTTACTAGGTATATACCCAGAAGACCAAAAATCACAGTATAACAAAGACATCTGTACCAGAATGTTTATTGCAGCCCAATTCATAATTGCTAAGTCATGGAAGAAGCCCAAGTGCCCATCGACCCACGAATGGACTAGCAAATTGTGGTACATGTATACCATGGAATATTATGCAGCCTTAAAGAAAGATGGAGACTTTACCTCTTTCATGTTTACATGGATGGAGCTGGAACATATTCTTCTTAGCAAAGTATCTCAGGAATGGAAGAAAACATCCAATGTACTCAGACCTACTATGAAGCTAAATTATAGCTTTCATGTGAAGTCTATAACCCAAATATAGCACAAGACTATGAGGAAAGGGCCAAGGAAGTGGAAGGGAGGGGGAGGTTATTGTGGAGGGAGGGTAATGGTTGGGGCCACACCTACAGTGCATCTTAGAATGGGTACAGGCGAAACTTACTAAGGCAGAATACAAATGTCTACATACAGTAACTAAGAAAATGCCATGAAGGCTACGTTGAACAGTTTGATGAGAATATTTCAGATTATATATGAAACCAGCACTTTGTACCCCTTGATTGCACTAATGTAAACAGCTATGATTTAACAATTAAAAAAAAAGCTGAAGACTTTACATCTTTTGTATTAACCTGGATGGAAGTGGAACACATTATTCTTAGTAAAGCATCACAAGAATGGAGAAGCAAGAAAAAAAAAATGAAGCTTGTCATTGCAATGCTTAGTTTCTCCTTATTTTGTTTTAAATACATTGGTGTGTATATTAAGCAAATATCTTTGGTTCTCTTCCATTCTATTCCTTTGTCATGTAACATAGGATGTACTGTTTTGAAGTATTGTTAATTGTACATTATATTTAAGTTATATGGTGTCTGATACCAGGTATTGAGAGAGTAAACATCACTCAGGACTTTACTTCCTCTTCTGCAAAGTGTGTTAGTGTATTTTTGGTTGTACCCAGGAGACTTGTATCATTTTAGGTCCCTATAATCATAGGTGCATGTAATCATGGAATTAATCCATGTAATATTATCTTTATTTGGAGATTAAGCATGATTTAAGGAGATGCATATGAGTACCAAGGTGACATGAAGTGGCCTTATTATGGTTAATTGTATGTGTCAACTTTACTGGGTTAAGGGATACTCAGATAGCTGGTAAAACATCATTTTTCGGTGTGTTTGTGAAGATACTTCCAGAATAAATTAGCCTTGACCAGAAATATCCAATCCATTTAGGCCCTAGATGGAAGAAACAGTGAAGCAGTGAAAATTTCTGTTTTACCTGTAACATTCATCTTCTGCATTTATACATGAGAGCTCCTGGTTCCCAGGCCTTCAGATCCAAGACTTATACTAGCAGCCTCCATCCATCCCCCCACAATACTACAGGTTCTCAGGCCTTTGACCTTGGACTGAGTAATGCTCCTGGGTTTCCTAGTTCTGCAGCTTCCAGACAGCATACCATAGGACTTCTTGGTCTCCATAATTATGTGAGCCAATTCCCATAAAATATCCCCCTTATGCACGTATATTTATATTGATTATATATTTATATCTATTTCCCTTAATCTATATATTTGACTATCCATCCTTATTGATTGTGTTTCTCTGGGGAACCCTAATAAAAGGGGGCACAAACAATCAGAATATAGCATAGGTATTTGTTCTATAATTTTTCCCTTTTTCTCCACGCACTGTCACTCTTTAAATAAAGTACCCTGTTTCCCCAAAAATAAGACAGGGTCTTATTTTAAGGTGTGCTCCCAAAGATGTGCTAGGTCTTTTTTTCAGGGGATGTCTTATCTTTCCTGTAAGTGGGTCTTATTTTTGAAGGATGTCTTATTTTCGGGTAAACAGGGTAGTGCCACAATCAGTAAATCAAGTAGAACCTTTCAGTCACAGTAGCAATTCTGATTTATTGAATTCTTGACACTGACATTTTTGAGTGGAATGCAATATTGTACATTATGATTATGTAAAATAATTTCGACATGTGTATAGTGTTTTAAGTAAATACTTGGATATTCTACATTCTGATGGAATCATGTAATGCTTGTATCTTTCAGATAAAGATACTTGTCTTCAAGCTACATAAAATACACAATACATATATCTTTTTAGATAAATATTTCAAAATTCTAAATTTTGTTTAAAACTTATATACAGACTCAAAAAGCATGGATGTTTTAAAATCCTTTTCCTATGAACTAGAAGTATTTATTATAGACAGAAGATTCATACATACAGTAGTTACAATTTCAATGTCTAAAGCGACCATAGGAAAATCATACTCAATTGATCTCAGGAAAATAAAAACAGGCATATCATATGGAAAGTAGCTCCTTATATCTTCTGTAATAATTGTAATTGAACTTGTAGGTATATTGCTTGCTATTGTCAAATAATATAATAATTATATGAATGGAATCAGTAAAGAAAACCATTCATTCTAGCCATGTCCAAAAAACCACAACGTTGTTCTTCTCCCTGGTGTGTTTTCAGACTTTGTCTAAATGGTAATGTGAAGTTTATAAAACCATAGTAATTATTTATATGATTATAAGAATAACATCATGAATTCTATATTTTGCTTTTCAAGCATTATATATTTGATATTGTTAATGTCCATTCAATACTCTATAAATCTTTACTAGATAACTACTATTTTCATAAATTGCTGCAAATAAGGCAGTCAGAGATTAATAATTAAGTTTTTTAATTGACATGTAAAAGCAAAATAATTATGAGAAAGGCTATATAGTAATATACACATAGCAAAAGTGGATAAAAATGGGAAAAAAATCAACTCTGCCAAGACATTTATGATTGATTAGCTTTAAAGAGCACTGGTTGTGTTACTGAATACAAACAATAATCAAACAAATAGCTAATTTTATAGGAACTGAATTGAATTGTCGCGATCCAATAACTAATAACTTCACACAAAATAAACACATTAAACACTAAAACGAGTATTTAAGAAATAGTTGTTTTAAAACAAGGTATAGGCTTGTTATGGACTAAATATCGGTGATCTCCCCCAAAATTTACTTGTTGAAACCCTAATTGCTAATTCGATGGTATAAGGCGGTTGGCCTTTGGGAGCTAATTAAATTTAGATCAGTTCATGAGGGCAGAATTAAAAGAACAGACTAAACTCTCTGACTCTCTCTTTCCTTCTCCATCTCTGTCTCCCTTTCTCTCTGGCTGTGTGAAGACATAGCAAGAAGACAGGCAGTCATCTGTAAACCAGGCAGAGGGCTTTCACCAGGAGCCAAGTTGGCCTGCACCTTGTACTTGGCCTTCCCAGCTTCCAGAACCAGGAGAAATAAATGTTTGTTTTTTAAGCCACTTAGTTTTTTGTACTTGTATAGCATACCAAATTGACTAAAATAGGGTTTTAGAAATGAGATGAATTTGGAAGTGATATTTTAACCTTGGGTGTGAATATTCACAGCATGTAGTGGAATGCTCAGAATTTGTCAATCAAGAGGATCAATTCATATTTGCATACTGCTCACATACTGATATAAACCAGAGGTGGGAGCAGAGACAGTCTGTTCAAGCAACTAACCATAATGGAGCATCAAGAGTTAGTAAAGTGTCACAGTTTTGTGTCATGGGCTCCCCTTTGTTCACTGGAAAAAAAAATTTCTATTCTTGTGTGCCTAGAAGCTGAGCTTGAAGACGCTGATGAGGGCAGCTCCAATGCCTGCCTGTCATCAAAGCAGACAGGCATAAATGAGCTAAGTTCCCAGCCATTCTCCACCTGATGCAGAATTCCTGTCAAGCCAGGGAACAGGAACAAGATACAGTGACAGATATCACCAAATGCAAGGTTTTCACATTCCCCATAGGCCATAGACTGTCTGTCATACCTCTTTGAGGGAAAGCAAAGATGGGACTAGTGGGCAGGCAGATCTAATCCACTTTACATATTAAGACTTGGCCATCTGGGCAAACTCTGAGCAAGAGAACTTTGAATTCATCTTAAGTAGAATAGGTTCCCACTTCATTTTCTTCACCAAAATAACAAAATGTTTCCTCCAAATGGGAGTACCTATATCAAATCCTATTTCCTATAATGACTATAAATTTGATAGGTAAGAAATAGAAGAATTTTACTTTTCCAAGTCCAAACTTAGTTTATATTTCAAACCATGTAAAAAACATTTGAAATTTGAGAGAGCAGACATTTGTTACCAAAAATATAACTTTTTCTTTTTGTCTTCCTCCAAGTTTAATTTAAAGAATCCATTATAGACAACAGCCTCAAGGAGAGGTTGGTAAATGTTGATAACATAGTGGAATTTATTCTTTTGTACTTTAACTGGATTAAAGATTTATCCTTCCTTCCATTGTATTTTAGTACCGAACGGGTTTTCTTTTTCTTACGTTAAAATAAAGTGTTTGGGGTTAACTGTGCAATGGATTTCATTATTTTTTTAGGAGAACAATAATTTGATTCAAAGTTATAGTTTAAATCTGCATTTGTTGTATATTGAATGAAATTTCCAAGTCCTAAGTGCATTAGATAAAAGCCTGTGACCCATTGTGATAAGTTCAATAGCATACACGTTAAAGATAATTGCAAAAAGGGAATATTAAAACAACTGGTAGTTCGTTGTAATATATTTATATCTTGATTTTTTTATCTGATTGCCTTTATTGCAGGGTAATAGTATCACCAGACAGTATCATTCAACTTCTTTTCATGAATGAAGAAATAAATGAGCTAAGATAATACCACAAGTCTGAAGCACTTTGATTTACAATATTTCCCTCCATTTTTACACAATATATGGTGTACTATATATACAGAGGATGCTAAATATATATATATACACATTTTTAGAGGACAAAAACCGTATTAAAATTGTAATACTCCAGTCACATTTGACTTCTGCAATTACAAGGGATAGAAAATGCAATATATGTAGTACAAGAGAACAAACTTTATCAGTATATATTGAGTATGAGAATTTTTGTTAGTGTTTTTCCTTTCTTAAAATGTGTATAAACTTTTCTTCCCCTCTGTATACACACAAAACACATATTTATATTCCTCTACACCACAAATAATAAAGGGAAAGTAGAATTTTGAATGGATGAAACATTTGTTAAATTGGCATAGCTTCCCATTTCCTGATGTTGAGTAAGCTAAAAAGAAGGCAAAGCACTCCAGTTCCATTGATAATTTCTTCATAACTTAATACTTTTGGGCATAAAATTAAACTCTGTATTATTTATTAAAATTCAATATCTATTAAGAACACCATCCTCCTGCACCGGAAATTTTCACATTTTTTTAAGCAGGAAAACAGAATAATTAGAAATTATTGACACTATTTTTTCATGGTTTGGTAGAAAGTTAATAACAAAATCTGTGAAAAATTCAAGTGCTTTAATATGAGCATTTCTACTTTTCACATTGTTGTTTTTAGTTATCCAATGTAGTTACTGATACATTTAGTCTAGGAAATTTGAAAGATAAAACATGTTAGATATATGAGCACTTTAAACAGACCTAAATTTTATCTATATTTATATCTACTCTTTTTATACATGCAGTTATATTCCCACATCTATTAGTATTTTATGCATATTTATATAAAATATTCTCTAACTCCTATAGGCCTTCCTTATATTCTTACAGGAAAGAAAAATGAAAGATAATATATTTTCTACTACCAAACTCTTATCTGGTATTTTTATTTTAGCTATTCAAATAAGGGAATTGGGTGAAACGAAATAGCATGATCTCATTGAAGTAGGGTCCTCCATCACTTAGCAATGGCCTAAGAACAGTAGCTTCTAAATAAATAGACTTTCCCCCAAAGTTTCTACATAATTTTTATTAGCAATATTATGTGAAATGTATGATTTCTGTAAAAATCAAGGTGCTTTTCTAAATCAATATACAAAAAAGTAAATTAGATGGGAATAGAGTCATTTTCTATGAACCAACACCCACTCAGAATATACATAGTTTTTTCTTTTTTTGTGTGTGTTTTTTTTTTTTTTTTTGGCCGGGGCTGGGTTTGAACCCGCCACCTCCAGCATATGGGACTGGCGCCCTACTCACTGAGCCACAAGCACCACCCTATACATAGTTTTTTCTTTTGAAAAATGAAACCTGACATACTTTCCTAGCTCAAAGTTCTATTAACTGACGTCCCAAACACTAGAGCACTGTAGATTTTGTCTCATTCAATCAATTAAGATTTGTCGAGGAATAAGTATAGATAAAATATTTGACATTATAATGGTATAAAGACCAAATTATCCCTAATATGGAAGATACAACCCAATACGAACAACGTTAATATCTATTAGAACATCATTTTTATTTTCCTTCCTCTGGTAGCAACTATCTTCGTCTAAAATTGTATCACTTGTTCACTTAATTCTCTATTGTATTTCACTCCTACTGAATTTAAGTTCCATGAAGGCACAAACTAATAGGTATTTTATAACTTCATAGTTTCATAAGATTTCATTCTTATAGAAAGTTGAAGCATAACAATAAACTCTGGTATAATCTTTACCTAAATTAGCCAATTGTTACAATAAGTTAGTGTCCCATGTGCTTCACTGTTTATGGCTTTTTCTCTCTCTCTCTCTTTCTGTTTTACCAGCTATTTGAGATTAAGTTTCATACATCATACTTTGCCTCCCTTAATGCCTACAAACTTCAGTATAAAGAAGAAAACATTCTTTTACATAACAATGGTACACTTAGACAAAGCCAAACAAAGATATAATAATATTATAGAAATTACAGTCCATATTCAGAATTTTACCAAAATTCTTGATACTGTACTTTATAGATATTTTTTCTGAACCTAGTTGAAATTCAGAATTATACTGTTTGTGCAATAAATTTTCAAGATTCTTTAGCATATTTTAATTTGGAATGCCTATTTTCTTTTTTCTTGATCTGAAGACAACAAATTAGTTTGTAAAAGGCTACTAAATTGTGATTTCCCTACTCTTTATAATAGGTAGATTCAAGCTACTTATTTTTGGCAGGAAAGCATGTAAGTGCATCATATCAGGGCATGCGATATAGCTTTGTCTGAATATTTAATTATGTAAATTACAATTGGTTAATTATGATGGTGTCCACCATTTTTCTTTATAATCAGGTTACTGTTTCCCATTTGTAATCAATAATAATTTTAGAGAGCGACATTGAGATTATATGTTAAATCCTCTGTCTTAATTAGATTTAACTCAAGAGTGTTTACCATCCTTTAATGGATGTTATAACTTCATCATTAATACTATATATTTTAATAGGTATCTTTCTAAGTTTTCCCTTCTTCTCTATTTATTTATGTACTCATTTATTCATGATACCACAAGCTCATACATTCTTATTTTATTCAATATGTTAAAGTTATTTATTTTAATGCCCAAAATGTGGTAGTTTGGGCTGATGAGAATCCCATGAAGTGGGTCTTATGTTCTTTGGTTATGTAACTAATGTTCTTTGAGTGGTTCCTTAATTTCTGATGCGACAAGAGATTCTAGGTTTATCTTGTGTTCCTGTCTCAACCTTGACATCAGTCATGTGTCCATGAAGCTTTTTCTTTGTAATAAAGAATAAGATTTTTAAATCAAAATTTGGTAAAAGATGTAATCATTGTTGTTAGGCAAATTCAGGGTCTCCTGCTAAGGAATTAAAAATAAACAAGTAACACATATGTAATCATCATCTCTATATCTTATTTTTGTTTTAGGTCCCTATGATAAAAGACATGAGTTTGTACTGATACTTCCATTTCTAACCCATGGTATATGAAATGCATGGTTTCCTGGGCTTCTGTATGCATACCTTGCTTTGTGAATAGTACTGTATTCAGCTTCTGTTATCCACGATGTATTTATGCACCTGCTTAATCTCGGAACACACAGAAAATGTTTCAGAATTCATAATAAATATAACTGCAAAAAACATGGCTAATAATGAGATTTCAACATACGCTAACAGATTTTCTTTGCTATAACGCTTAAGCCCATTAAAATACATATATCTCCATTCTGTAATTTGATATTTCTACAGTTATTCCTATAAAATTCATATGTCTACAAAATATAAAATATTTGATCATCCAAGAAAATTCTGCATTTTCTGTCCTAGTCAAACATAACAGAGTTGACCATATTAAAAAATTTTCTTCACCACAGATTTATTTTACCTACTCTAGAAATTCATCTGAATGGAAACACATATACCCTCATTTGTTATCAGCTACTTCACACAACGTAAAGCCTTTTAGAATATCTCTCTTATTTTGTGTACCTTTACTTTGGTCATCTGTATTACTGAGTAATATTTCATTGGATGAATACGGTACAATTAACTATACATTTGCTTACAGATGCATAGTTTTAAATTTAGAAATATTATATTATCTATATTGCTCTGGATTTTCATGATAAGTCTTTTTTTGGAACATCTTTATTTCTCTTGGTAAACATTTAAGGGCGTATAATTTTCGTTTTTTTTCTTTCTTTCTTTCTTTTTTTTTTTTTTTTTTTGAGACAGAGTCTCCTTTTGTCTCCCGGGTTAGAGTGCTGAGGCGTCATAACTCACAGCAACCTCAACTCCTTGGATCAAGTGATTCACTTGCCTCCACTCCCGAGTAGCCCAGACTACAGGTGTCCAGCACAATGCTGGCTATTGTTTAGAGATGAGGTCTCACTCTTGCTCAGGCTGGTCTTGAGTTCATGAGCTCAGACAATCCACTGAGCTCAGCCTCCCAGAGTGCTGGGTTACAGGATTACAGGCGTGAGACAGCACGCCCAGCTGTAAGAGAACTTTCTGAGTAATGTGTTAGTTATACGTTCACTCACTACAATTGCTCACCATCTATACAGGAGTGTTTTATTTGTGTCACAGCCTCACCCACATGTGATGGCAGTCATTGTCATTCTCACCATTCTAGCGTATTTGTGATGGTACTTCATGACTTTAGTTCACATTTTCCTCATTTAATTCATGTTGATGTGATTATCGTTTTTTTCATACTTTGGGTAGTGTATGTTCCTTACTGAATTTTTTTTGACATTTCATTATTGACTTCAGAAGGTTTTATTTTATATATGAGAAAAATTATTTGTTAGGTATGCATTTATATTATTGTCTTAGTCTATGCCTTCCTTCCCATTATTTTTGCAATAGTGTATTTCGCTGGTAAGAATTATTTAATATTCGTGAAGCTTAGTTTACCAAGTTGTCTTTTGTGGGTCTCCCACAGTAATCTTTGCCTACCCCTAGGCAGCCAATTTATTTTCATGTTTTTTCTAAAAGTTCATATATCTAGTTTTTTACATTATGTGCTTGGACCACCTCAAACTAACTTTTGTACTTGAGGTAGAGATAAGAGTTGTGGTTCACGTCTTGCCCCCATAAAGTGTGACACACACCAAGGCCCCACCCCCTTCCCTCCATCCCTCTTTCTGCTTCCCCCCCACCCATAACCTTAATTGTCATTAATTGTCCTCATATCAAAATTGAGTACATAGGATTCATGCTTCTCCATTCTTGTGATGCTTTACTAAGAATAATGTCTTCCACGTCCATCCAGGTTAATACGAAGGATGTAAAGTCTCCACTTTTTTTAATGACTGAATAGTATTCCATGGTATACATATACCACAGCTTGATAATCCATTCCTGGGTTGGTGGGCATTTAGGCTGTTTCCACATTTTGGCGATTGTAAATTGAGCTGCAATAAACAGTCTAGTACAAGTGTCCTTATGATAAAAGGATTTTTTTCCTTCTGGGTAGATGCCCAGTAATGGGATTGCAGGATCAAATGGGAGTTCTAGCTTGAGTGCTTTGAGGTTTCTCCATACTTCCTTCCAGAAAGGTTGTACTAGTTTGCAGTCCCACCAGCAGTGTAAAAGTGTTCCCTTCTCTCCACATCCATGACGTGATTGCAAGAGGGACTTTACCTAACAATTGCAATCAGTGTAACCTGGCTTATTGTACCCTCAATGAATCCCCAACAATTAAAAAAAAAGAAAAAAAAAAAAGAGTTGTGGTTCATTTCTTCTTTATTTTTTCCCCAAATTGGATGTTCAAGTTTTTCAGCATCATTTTTAAGGAACTTTCACTTCCCCATGAATTTCTCTGAATGTGAAGTGACCATATATGTGAGTCCATTTCTGTTCTATTTCTATTTATTACCTTTACTGCAAATTATACTTTTTGATTAGTGTAATTTTATTGTGTACTTGATGTCTAACTATGTACTTTTAAAGACTATTTTAGGTCCTTTGCATTTTTATAGAAATGTTAGAGTCACTTTTCCTAGTCCTCTAGTAAAACATCCTATAATTATGACCTAGTTTAACACTGGATCTCTAGATCACTCAGGGAATAAAAGACATTTTCATAATACCGAATTTTTTAACAAACAAAATATACGTTCTTATAACTTAATCTCAGAAATACTTTCTCTTTTTTTAATTTTAGTTTTTCTTGTGGGATTGATTTTAGTTTTCATTGTAGAAATTTTGCATTTCTTTTTTGAGATTATTCCCCCAGACAATTTACACTTTTAATGTTCGGCTAACTATTAAATAAAATAAGACTATGTCTACAGTTCTAATATTTATTTATTATTAACTACATCTTTTTTGTTTGTGCCACTATTGTATGCTTCTTTGTCTCACATTTCTTGCCTTATTTGGGAAAAATGTGGCTTTTTTAAATTACAATTATACACATCTGTTGCCTTTATTGTTATTCTCTTTATTTTTAATGCTTCCTCTAGGAATTGCAATATGTGTCTTTCACTTGTAACTGTCCACTTGGAGTTTATCAGATAATGTATCATATAATATGAATATTCTTTAATATTACAGTTACTTCAGTTCATTTTCTTTGAGCCTAGAAACCTTCCTTTAGCATTGATTGTATAAGAGGTCCTCTGGCCAGGTGTTCTTTTAGTTTTGTGTTCATTTTTTGTCCCTTAGAATTGTGTTTATTTTTGAAGGATGTCTCCTTCCCTAGAAATAGCTTTGTTTCATAACAATTTTCAGAAATTTTAAGATACCATTTCGCTTACTTGTGATCAGAATTACATTTGATTGAAAGTCAGATATTCATATTTTTGTTACATTGGATGTAATATGTGATTTTCTGCAGCTATTTCTGAAATTTCTCTTTTATTGTTGCGTTTCAGCAGTTTGATATGATATATCCTGGTACTTGTTTCTTTTAATAAATCTTTCTTGGGTTTTGTAATAGTTTTAGTATCTGTGTGTTTAGGGTTTTCACGAATTTTGGAATATTTATGGCCATATTTCTTCAAAAATCTTCTTCCCTGCTCTTTCTCTCTTTTCTTATTTTTGAAGTGCAGTTACCTGTGTGGGACAGTGGATAGTAGTCTGTATTGTGGTGTACATTTTGATTCATCCCACAAGTCAGCATTATAAAATTTTATTCTTCAGATCAGCTGATTACTATTGATACAGTAAATCCACAACATGCTGACATTCAATTCCATTTTTCATAATCTTTTGTTTAAATGTTTTACACTAAATATTGTCATTTTATTTCTAGAATTTCCTTTTAATTATATGATATAGTTTCAGTTAGTCTGTTGAAAATCCCAATATGTTTATGTCTTATGACAAATTTATTTTAAATTCTTGAATACTTTTTTTTTATTGTTGAGAATTCATAGAGAGTACAGAGAACCAGATTACACTGATTGCATTTTTTAGGTATAGTCCCTGTTATAATTGAATATCTTTATAATAACTTTTTAAAAGTCTTTTCCAAATTCAACATATGAGATAATTTATATTTTTGTTCCCCCGATCTTTCTTTACTTGAATATATTTTCCAGCTTTCCACATACCTCTAGTATGAAATTTTGTTGTTTTTATTGTTATATACAAGATAACATACTCTTCTAAGGCTCTCCCCTTCCTTGAATTTCCCTCTCAAATTATAGCCACTAGGGCAGTTCCAAATTTTCCAGTATAATTTTACCTGATTGAGCTCTAGTCACCTTTCACCAAGTGAATTAATTGGGTTCTACCTTTGTACAAAATTGCCTATGAATAAATTTTATCCACTTGAGTTACTTAATTCAATGGTCAATTACTCTTCAGTTTCTCCCTGACCCTGTAACTCTCAGTCCCTTCAACTATTTGCATACATATATTTCAGAAGCTATAATTCATTTTTTTATTTTTATATATACATGTGTTATTAGGTTTCTGTTTTTTGCCTTCACAAAATTAAAGAGGTTTAAAATTTAATAACAATAACAATGTTTAAGATAAGGACTAGAAACAAAAATAGCTATAATTCTTATATTTGATAGCATTATGTTTACGTAAGCTACTTTATCATTACTAGAACTGGAATTCAAGATTATGCTGTATTAAACCCCACTGAATTTCCATCATGGTAGGGGTTTCACAACTGTTTTTTTAAATGAGTACATAATATATGGATACAATTCCAAAGCTAGATAAACCACATCTACGGTGTATCTTACAAGGATACATGTGAAATTTACTAAATGTGGAATGTAAGTGTCTTAACACAATAACTAAGAAAATGCCAGGAAGGCTATGTTAACTAGTATGATGAAAATATGTCAAATGGTATATAAAACCAGTTTATGGTGCCCCATGATTGCATTAATGTACACAGCTATTATTTAATAAAAAAAAGAAAAAAATAAATAAATAAACTTTCAGAAAATCAAACATCAAATGGGTTTAGTATATATGCTACTATCAAATAGTAATACTTGTTAAGCAAATAGAAGTTATTTTACTGAAAACTGAAGCAAATGTTATTTTCAAATCAATGCAATAGTCTGCTAGAGAAAATAATGTGTTAACCATTACAGACAATGTGTTTTTAATCAACCCTGCAAAATCACAAAATAGTCCAAACAACATCAATACATTTTGTTGTTGTTTTTTATTTTTTATTTTAACCACTGGCTCCCTTTGATAGTAACTGAGATCATAAACATATTTATGCCTTTGGGTATATTATAAAATGTTCAGAGACTGACCTATTCTCTAAACTTGACATTCAATTTTGTTTTCATGTATACAAACCTTTATTTCATCCTCATTGTTTCAAAATTCCCTGTAGATATTACAAGACTGTAAAAAACCTAAACATTCATATAAAGACCATTTCCTGAGAAGGAAATGCAGTATTTGGATACCATAAAAAACCAAATAGGTGAGATTGCTGCAGATGAAAATAGTAGTATAAGTTTATACAAGTTATCTGGTAAAAGTAGTAATAGACAGTAAGTTAAAAAAATTTCATTGAGAGATGTTACATAAACTTAGCTCATGAAGTACCATGGAAAGCTCAGTGCCTCTGTGCAAAACGGAATGCATACAAGGCAAGTAGTGCAAGAAAAAAGAAAGACCAGTGGCCTCAAGAATGGAAAAAATAGTATTCAATGTACTCAATACTATTATGAAACCAATATCTAAACACTTACACACTCATACGAATGATAAAACACAAATATAGTCTAGCAAGGGGGAAGGGAAGGGAGGGTATTAGTGGGAGGAGGGAAGGCATTTGGTCGGGTCTGACACCAGGTGCACAATGAAAGGGTATATTTCAAAATGACTAAGAGTAAATCTTAAATGTCTTAACACAAAAAACAAGTGAGGTGATGGCTGTGTTAATCAGTTTAAGCATTCCATAGGGTATATAAAATCAACACATTGTATTCCATAAATGTATACAGATATGATTTTAATTAAAAATTAAATAAAAAAGAAAAAACCTTAAGATAAAAAGAAGATACAAAGATTGATAGGATAAATAAAAATTTAAGCCATTACTCTCCAGGGATCTAATTGTGTATATAAAATATCCTACTAAATCTGTAAATAACTGCTAAAACTAATCAATAAATTTAATACACTTAGAGAATATGAGATAAATACACAAAAATTAATTATGTTTCTGTATGGGACCTATAAACAGAAGAAAATAAAATGAAAATAAAGACTACCACATATTGTATGAGAATATCAAATACTTAGAAAAATCTAACAAATACAGGGCAGAACTTTTAACTTCAGTATTAAAATATACTGCAGAGAAAATTTAAAGGAGACTTTATTAAATAGAAGTGTCATGCTCACAGAATGTCATGCTTAATATTCATAAGATGCCTGTTCTCTTTATATCCATCTATAAATAAAAAATTCAGCAGCACTCTAAAAACAAAGAATCAAGCTGTTTTGATACTTATATAAAATACAAAGGATCTTAGAATAGCCAAAACCAGTTTGAGGGGGGAAAAAGATAAAGGATTTATGCTACCTGATTTCTAGTCTTAGTATAAAGCTACCAATACAGTATGGTACTGATGTAAGGATAGACAAACAAATAATTGGAACAAGACACAATAACTAGAAAAGGCCCACACATATATGGTCAACTTATTTATGACAAAGTGTTAGTAAATACGATTTGGGAAATGAAAACATATCCAATTAATAGTGGTGGAAACCTAGATATTTATATGGAAAAAATGAACCTCAATCTTTATCAATCCATTCCTACAAGTCAGCCCCAAGTAGATGCTATCAACTGAATGTTTATGGTTCTAAAATATCACATTTCATATTAGTATTGAGTACGTTGGATATATATTTTTCTATACAACTGGAACTTTACATTGGAAGTATGAACAATGTGATCTAAACATTTTTGCCCACATATTAATTTGAAATAAAAAAAAAATCACATGTTGCTTTCCCCAATGTGATGGTCTTAGAATTGTACATAGTAGATAATGTACATAAGTAGATAATGAGGATAGAATCCTCAAAAATGAGATTAGTTTCCTTATAAAGGGGAGAAAGAGAGCTTGCTTTCCTGTTCTAATGCTCCCTTGCATCCTTTCATGCTCTTTCTCTCCTCCCCTCCATGTGAGGATGTAGTTTGACCACCATCTTCAAACAAGAACTGGCCACTCACTAGACAAGGGATCCTTGATCTTGAATTTCCCAGCCACCAGAACTAGTAGAAATAATGTTTACTGTTTAAGGCATCCATTCTATTATATAATCCTGTAGTAGCTTGAACTAAGACAGTAGTTTAAAAAATTAAATAATAAAATCAATAACTTTAAAGCTGCTAGAAGAAAACAGGAAGTTAACTTTGTGAATAGGCATGGACTAGGCATGGGTGATTTTTTTTTTTTTTTGGACAGGACACAAAAAAGACCAAACATAAAATCTATACACTGGTCTTTATCAAGCTTTAAATGTTCTTCTCATCAAAAGACATTAAGAAAATAAATGGATAAGCCACAGAGCAGAAAAGAATAGTTATAGCATATATATAATTTTTTACCCAGATTGTATAAATATCTCCTACATCCACTCCATAAAGTAGGTAAAAAAATTTGAGGAGACACTTTACAAAAGAAGACATATGAATGGCAAATAAGTAAATGAAAAGGTGTCAGCAGTATCACCACATACCCGGATCAAAATGACTACAATTTTAAAAAAGACTTGTAAATAACAAATATAGGTCAACAAATATGGAACAACTATAACTCCAACATGGAGCCTTATGCCTAGAAAAACTACTTACAATTTTACTACGGAAAGTAATCTTTGATGCTTACATAATCATTTCTGTAAAGATGTTTATGAGAGACATATTTTTGAGGATAGGAAATCATATTATGTATGATAAAGCCATACATTGACTTTGTATGCTATAGGTAACAAACACATTGTTAATAAGATACCCTTAGTTTTTTTAAAAAAAGCTATATTTTTTCAATTACCATAATCACTTATTAAACTGTTCAACCTTATGTATTTTCATGACAATTCCTGGTCCCTCCTTAACTTAGGGACCACTACACTTGACTAGAGTTGACAATGTTAATTCCTTAATCCATCCAGATTGTGAGCCCCTTTAAACAGAAAAAATTTGTCCAGTTAATTTCTTTTTTTTTCCCATTTTTTTTTTTTTATTGTTGGGGATTCATTGAGGGTACAATAAGCCAGTTACACTGATTACAATTGTTAGGTAAAGTCCCTCTTGCAATCATGTCTTGCCCCCATAAAGTGTGACACACACTAAGGCCCCACCCCCTCTGTCCAGTTAATTTCTGTACCAATATTCAGCAGAATGGTTGATGATGCATGTTAGGCATTAAATAAATATTTGACAAATAAATGGAACAATAAATTCTAAAGAACTTCAAAAGAAATAGTTTGCAGTTCAATTTGGCGACAGGAAATTGAATAAAGGTGATAAAACCTACATCGTAAAATTGATAAAGTTTATGAAAGGTAAATACCAGATTCATAATCATGTTTTGCTAACAATAACTAATAATATGGAGCAATTTCTAAATGTGAGCACAGTTTCAGATTACATGCAACTGCTCACTTAATAGTCTACAAATTAATGAGATAGATAGAAGCTAGAAGTATTAGACCACTTTTATAGATTAAGAGACCGTGGCAAGGGAAATTCAAATATTTGCCTAAGGTCACATGATGTATCAATGAAGTTACAATTTGTACCCAAGCAATCTGATTCTAATGTTTGCACTCTGAACTTTATAGAAAACATCTAGGCAGTGGAGTGAATAACAAGGTTGATAAGCAGAGACATAAAAGCATCAGGTGTGTGGAGAGAAGTTTCAACAGTTTCCAGATATTGAGATAATGAGATACACAGCTCTATGCATTGGGTAACATATGAAGGATGTGATCAAATATAAATTTGAAAGGCAAGTTGGAGCCTGAACTTGGGGACTTTTAAGAACTGAAAAAAGGATGAGACATTTGAAAACCTGAGGAAAACATTCAAATGAATATTTTTTAAATTATATCTCCACAGAAAGGTCACATCTTCCCACATTTTTAGGTTATAACTGGGTTATAGCTTTCATGTGAAAGCCATAAATGAGTTTCATAAAAGCCAGCTCCATCCATGTAAACATGAAAGAGGTAAAGTCTCCATCTTTCTTTAAGGCTGCATAATATTCCCTGGTGTACATATACCACAATTTATTAATCCATTCGTGGATCAATGGGCAGTTGGGCTTCTTCCATGACTTAGCAACTATGAATTGGGCCACAATAAACATTCCTGTACGAATATCGGGCGGAGGGAGGGTGATTGGCGGGATTACACCTGCGGTGCATCTTACAAGGCTACATGTGAAACTTAGTAAATGTAGAATATAAATGTCTTAATACAATAACTAAGAAAATGCCAGGAAGGCTATGTTAAACAGTGTGATGAAAATGTGTCAAAAGTTCTATAAAACCAGTGTACGGTGCCCCATGATCATATTAATATACACAGCTATGATTTAATAAAAAAAAAATAAGTGTCTACATTTAAATAAGATTATTTTTCCATGTATAGTATAAGAAATTTTTACCAGTATATTCCCAATTCCCTCTTTTGTCTATTGTGCTATTGTTGTCACATACTTTTTGCTTTTTTATATGCTAACACAATACATGTTTTACGATCTATGGTTTCAATGGCAAATTGTGTTTTAAAGTAACTAAAAATAAAAGAACTCATGTCACCTGCAAAAATAGAAAATTCACATCTGCCAAAATAAAAAACTCACATTGATTAAAAGTAATTTGATGGGTGGCACCTGTGGCTCAGCGGAGTAAGGCGCCAGACCCATATGCTGGAGGTGGTGGGTTCAAACCCAGCCCCGGCAAAAACTGCAAAAAAAAAGTAATTTGATATTTTTTAAATTTCTGAGAGAAGTGAAAAGAACAAGACAGTGTGAACAGATTGGGACAACTGTTGAACTTTTAATTAAATCTTTTACTTTTGAATTTTATGAACGTTTTCTTCCTAATAGTTTCCTTTCATTCATCTGCTTACACATCTGTTTGTTATCTGTTCTTAACACCATACATGACACAAATATTGAATTAAATTACAGAAGCAGATCACATGTAATACAATTATAAATGTCATTTATACCAAATGCCAGAAAAAATGAAGTGAAAAAATGTTGGGTTCAGTAAATTATGTGCTTTGCACCTTTGTATTTTTTTAAGTTATTATACATTTGGGAAACAAGTTTAAGTTAACTGGCAATTTAACTAATTTAGGTCAATATTTTCAATAGGGGTCTGTATTTTTTTTAAACATGTCTATCTGACATAAGAAAACAATGGCTAAAATCAAAGGAAACTAGTTAAGAAGGCTTACAAGTGAACGGGATTTATTTTGGAATTCAATCATGCATTCAAAATATTCCTCATTTACTCAGCCCACGATTGCTTATTAAATACTAATTATACTCAGTTATTTGTTTTGGGGTTCTGGTCCCACGTGTGATATTTACTAGCATTCAATACATTACTGTCAAGAATGGTTTGGAATTCCCTGGTCCCTGGTTCCCAAATTGAAAGAATTGAGCCTGGTACCAAGTCAGCGCTAGATCAAACACAGATGTACTCAGGCAGTTCACACAAATAGCTTTTATTTCACAAGCAGAAAACAAAGCAAAGTACATCCCAAAAGAGGGGGGATCTATCTCCACCACTGGAGAAGATCCTGGGGTCTGAATTCGTTTCTATTCTATGTCTATGGCTAGTGACTATGCCTAGCAATCAAAGGAGTATTCTTCATTTATTCTTTATTTTTCTCAGAAAGAAGTTGGGATTTCTTAGAACTCAGGGCCTCCCCATTTCTAGCATTTTGGGGTCATGTCCGGGTTGTCATGGTAATTGTAAACTGCCACGGGACTGGCATTTTTGTTGTTGTTGTTTGGTTTTTTTTTTACCACACTAATGAGGCTAAGTGGGACAAAAGGTCACCTTGGACTGTGTTTTCCCAGTTCTGCGCATGCTCCAAACCTAGAACAGTCGCTCCCAGCAAGTCTCCTGCTGTTGTCAGTTACGTGCTAAACACTCATGGATGTCCCCTGGCCTGTGCTGGAAGTGTCAAACTGCTTCCACCTGCGCCTGCTATCTGTCCCTAACACTACAGGTTATATTCTTCATACAGTGTAATACTGAATAAGTCTTAAAAATGCTGTGAGTTTCGACACGCTCGTATGTAATAAAGGACTGTATTACTCATTTTTTTCCATGTGGAGATGATTCAATAACACATATGAAAATGCTTTGTTACCGTGAAAACTAAGTATACAGATAGGATTTTCGGAGAAAATAGCAATTGATTATAAACATTTAAATTTATTCGCATAATCTCAGAGACTTTCCATCGGGATATTCACTTTGTGGGTATTGTCATGAAAACGTTATGTTTCTATTCTCCACATTAGTACTGTTTTAAGGGAGTTGATAAACTGCCTGTATTATGTGATGGCATTTTGTTTTCTTATAAAACATGGTCAAAATATACTAGTTCTAATATTAATCGGATATCCACAACCTATTTTTATAAATCCTATTTAGAAGTTTGAGATTCACTTGGAAAAGAATGGATATTATGCCCCTAACCCACCACCTAAGCTAGGGGAGGCCTCTAATTAGTGACAGCTCATTTACAAAACGCTTCCATGCAAGCTATTGACTTCAGCTGCATTTTGATGCCGACAGTTTCCCCACCAGGGAAATGTAAAAACACAATGTGAAGATAATAGTGAACATAAGATAAAAAATTGCCACAGCAAGCACCTTGTCAATCTGAGCCTGACAGGACAGACATATTGATTGGCCGGCGCTGGCAAAAGATTAAGCAACTGGGACACACAGGCAAGTGCAGGTTGATAATACGATCCACATGGAACACTTCTGGGTCTTTGAATTATGCACCCGTCTAAAATGACTGCTGCTTGGGATTGTGAGTTTAACTCACGACGACTGTAAAATGGAAATTGCCTGTAAGCCTGTACTAGATGCAGCAATAAAGTTACATTCAGCCTAAGGTATTTGAAGGAAAATTGCTGTCACTGGTAATAGAATTTATAACTATCTTTGCCATTGTAGATAAATCCATGTTTTTGACTTTGCGACCATTGAAACATAAAAATTAAACCTTTTAACCATGGTCAAGTCTTTTGTACAAAATGGTAAAAGCCCGTTATGATTGCTATCAGGAAGTTATTTTTAACTGTCTTTTCTTGGGGGAAGAAACAATTTTTAAGCCTTTCTGAAGTTTTATTTACAGTTAATTGGATACTCCATAGTAAAAAGATCATAAATTGATTTATGCAAAAGCTTCTAGAGGGCACAGCTAAGCTCTGTCCCTTTGGTTTGAGTGTACTGTGCTTCTATTATTGTTGCTAATGTATTGGGAAAGGACACTTTTGTTGATAATAAGCTTAGAAGACATTTACTTTACTTTGCTTACACATTTGTAGGGGATGTTGGAACAGAATTTTGCTGAAAAGTTGGCTGCAAACCAAATACAGTATCAAATGCTTCCTTCAGACTATTCAGGGAATTTATGTGAAGGAATAAACACAACTACTGCTTAAGCCTAAGTTGAAAGCCTTAGAATACTATCATTTTAAGAAATTATGTCCTGTAAGGAAGTGAATATTAATTTGTTTTCCCAAGGAAAAATGACATAGACATTTAAGGCAATTATCGAGATACTGTATATATTTTTTCCATTAGAAAGATTGTCTGCAGGGTGGCACCTGTGGCTCAAAGGGGTAGGCTGCTGGCCCCATGTGCTGGAGGTGGTGGGTTCAAACCCAGCCCCGGCCAAAAAAAAAAGAAAGATTTTCTGCATTTTTTTCCAAAGTGTGCCAGAAGGAAATTAGAGACACTTGTAACAATCCCTCTGAAAATGGGATGGTAATCAGAATTAAAAAAATGAATTTTATATATCTCACGGAAATCTTTTAGTGTAACTTTTTATAAACATTCAGATATTCTCAATAAATATTCAAACTAACCTATGGATCTTATAGAAGTGTTTTAGGTGGGGATCTATGAAAATAAAAAGGTATAAAAGGGCACATATGTATTGATTAGAATTTAATGTTTCTGAGGGACAAAAGAAAGTTGAAAAGAATACACAGGGGCTTAGAACATATGGAAAAAGGAAATGCCTTAGCTTGTCTACAATTCAGACTCAATAATTGATATATTCCAATAATTGTATCATATTTGCAAAATGGTTCTTCTGCACTATACCATGCTGACACGCCTGCCAATGATTGAATTGTAGAAGAATCTGTATTTTCATCTCCATTCAGAGGGCATGAGCAAAGCATTCGCCTATTTTATTAAACTTTATTCTTTTTGTTTTTTATTAAAAAATAGAGAGAGGAAGAAAAATGGAAATTCTCGTGTATATTTAGTATCAGCTAATCCTCAACCTTACAAGTTTAAATATAGGTTGTTTTGCCATGTTTCAAATGCAAAGGCAAACAAAATAAATGAAAGACCTTATGTGCCATCCTGGAATATGTAGTCGAAATTTGTATTTAAAAAGGGAAGTATGATTGGAAATATATTGTTTTTAGCTGTCAAAGGTTAGATTCTCCCAAGTACCCAAAGAAACAAAAAAGTCAAACCAAACCAAATGTTTAAGATTATTATTTAACATTTACAAATTTTTGTTTTAAAGCACTTACAATATTAAGTTTTCTAAAAATTAAATTACTTAGGATTTAAAGATTAAATAATTTGGGCAAATAAAAATGATTTATTTGAAACTTGATTTTTTTCTTTTTAGCTTAGCTATGAAACCATATATCTTTAAAATGACTTAGGATAATGTACCTGCCATGTCAACATGTTACACATATATTACATAAAAGAAAAAGATGAAACGTCTACACATTCTTCGTGTATGGTCTTAACGTATGTTGAAATGAGAATATTGCCTTAACCTAAATATGTAAGAACAGCAGAATCCACAGGAAATGGGCCGAAGAGCACAGACCCGTGTGCTTCCTACTGAGAAATCTGCTGAGCAATCTCTATTCAGTCATTATTATTTTCACCACATCAGAGAGAGGAATAAATGGCATATTTGAACAGGCAAAGAATGAAGAAAGCATAAATGTTTTAGTTTTCTGTGGCTGTTAAAGCAGCCACAAAATTTGTCACTTAAGGTATTTATTTTCTCACAGCTCTGGAAGGACAGAAGTCCAAAATTGTTATCACTGTGCTGAAATCAAAGTATTGCTGAAATTTCTGGTGGCTGCTAATATTCCTTGGTTTATGGCACAACACTTCAATCTTCAAGGCCAGCATCTTCTGATCCCTTTCTGCTGTATGTAGACATCATCTTCTCCGCTGTGTGTGTGCACGTGTGTGTGTGTGTGTGTGTGTGGGTGTGAGAGAGAGAGAGAGAGAGAGAGAGGCTTCTTTCTGCCTGTCTCTTAGGAAAATATTTATGATTAACAGATCATCTGGATAATCTAGCATACCCCTAAAGGCAATGCAGGAGTGAAAGTTAGGCTCAATACAAAAAAAAAAAAAAAAAAAAACAGAAAGAAAGACAGAGAGAGAAAACACATAATAGCACTAAAAAAGAGAGAAGGGGAAGATAAGTGGTGAATGTAGTCTGAGGAAAACAACCCAATGGTAACAATGTAAATCTAAAAGATGTTTTTAGATGAGTTCTTCCTACATAACAAATGCACGTGAAATAAAACCAGAGAACATTTTGAAACTATTTTTAGCATACATGCAAAGACATGTGTGCACAGACTGTAAATATGATCACTGATGGAGAGTCATTAAAATTCTTTTGATAGGATTCTGTTTTTCATTATGATTGATAATATATGTTGAGAAGATCAGATGATTCAAGGGAAGGAGAAGTGCGAGTTAAGCTTTGAACTGCCTGTAACTATAAGAAACACCTATGATAGAACATCTCGGTAACACCTCAGTGATAAGGGCATGGGGGAGGGATTCAGCTCTCCTGAACAGGAGAGCACGTCATTCTCTCCTGGACTTGCTCACTCTCTTTTGCCCCTCCTGCTCAGAGGGCACCTGCCCAGCGCCCTTCTACAAAGACTACTAAGGTTCGCACTCTTACTGAGACTGTTTCTCTCTCTCTCTCCTGCTTTGATCCCGAGCAAGGTAGCACAGGGTCTGTGTCCTGACAGTTTCATAGGCCCGGGTCAGAGACCTGGCCTCCCGGCCCTGACAAAATGTGTTAATCACTCTAGGCTTAGTTATATCTTAATAACAGATTTTTATCTTATCAGAAAAACTATATACACAAAGTGCACAGGAGAAACAACTATAGTCATAGTACAGATTAGGGAAAAAACTAGAACTATGATCTATGGACACAATTACTGATATTGGGCATTTTTATAAATTGATTTGCTACTTCTCACACTGGTGACTTTAAGGGGGAAGTTGTGAGTTCCCTTATTGCTGCCAAGTGCCACTATGTCCTTTCCTATTCCAATGGGGCTCCTATTGAGAGAAAATCATGTGTGATGGGGAAAATCATGACCTTTGGAGTCTGTCTCGTTCATGAAAACTAGTTTTTATGTTTGCTTAGTGGCCTTAAACACTTTTCTCGACTTTTGTCATTGTCATTTATTAAAGATCAGGGAAATAACACCTGAAAGGTATATAAGCACTTAGTAGGCTATGGATTATTATTAATTTCCATTTAATACTTTTATTTTAAGTTTTCCTTTGCCAATGGCCTACTCATTAAATCAAACTTGCCTCTTCCCCTAAAACCCTGCCCTACACTAAGGCTGAGACTCCACCATCTGCCTTTCTCAAGTCAGCAAATTTATATGATTTTGCTACCTGTGAAAGGTAACCTGCTTGAACTCCATCTTGAACTGCTTCCAGGATTACCAGATGACCTGGAATTCCATTCTGCCAGATGATTGCTTGAATTCTCGTAGAGCAGTGGTTCCCAACCTTCCTAATGCCGCAATGTATTTTCATTGTTAAAAGGGGTTGGTGACCCACAGATTAGAACCGCTGTCTTAGAGCCTCAACTCCCTTCAGAAAACCCCTCATTCTTCTTCCTGGGTAGCGAGTCTGATCAGTTCCTCAAGCTCACTATCATGTACTACAACAGCAAAGTCTCTTCACATAGATCTTTCATGCTGACCCTTAGTGAGGTGAAGGGAGGATGGTATTACTCCACATGACTTTAAATCAGTCTTCACTACGAGCCTAGCAGAGGATCAGTAGATACTTGTAAGTATCAGTAGATACTTATTTACTCTCATTCACTACATTCACTACATGAATGAGAGTAAATAAGATTGGGTGTAGATTGGTACTTGTATAAGTAGGCAGAGTGACTAGATTATGCAAAAGTCTATAGAGCAGTGGTTCTCAACCTTCCTAATGCCGTGACCCTTAAATACAGTTCCTCATGTTGTGGTGACCCCCAACCATAAAATTATTCATAACTGTAATTTTGCTACTGTTAGGAATCATAATGTAAATATCTGATATGCAGGATGTATTGTCATTGTTACAAAGGGATCGCAACCCACATATTGAGAACCACTGCAATAGAGGGAGACAGATTGCAATCAATTCAGCACATCTGTGCCACACAAAAAAGTAGAGTCAGAGAGTACTCAGAGATGGAGATAGAAAAATCAGAAGGAACCAAGTCATGATGGGGCTTAAAACAATTTTAAGAATAGCTATTTTACCAAAGCCAGCTGGTAATTAATGACTTTAAGCCAGAGATGATAAAAGGAACTTTGTGCATTCAGTGGGTATTTTAGCTTAAGTAGGATGTATGGATCAGAAAAGGCAATACTACAGATGGAAAGAACAATTATTTAATGTTTTTATTTCTATAGATATAACTTAAAGGTAACTTGAACAAAATTGCTAATGGTACATATGTAGAGAGCTAAACTCATTTGAAAAAAACTGTGAAATTAACTGATTAAAATAATTTAAACTTGCCAGTACATTCCAAAAAGAGTTGAAAATACTGTAACTTTTAAATTGCCTATGCTTTTAGCTAAATCTACCAGTCATGCTAAAAGGCAACTTTTTCTTACCAGATTTACTGTACCAATTGGAAATAATACAAAACACTCAGGATGATTTTTCTGTTAACTTTAGCTTAAGTTAGTTGATGTTTGTTCTCCTATTAGACCTCTAAGTTCTTATATTATTTGAACACAATTTTTGTGACTCTTCTTTGATAAATATAATGGGTATGTTTCTAACTTAGACTTGAATCTATATGATAACTGTGGTGATATTTATCATGGTGCATTTTATTTATATATTTTTAGTTTATGTCACAAATACACACTTTTCTTGATGAGGAGTGATAAAGACTTTTTGGATCTGCCGCATAAATTCACAGAAAGAAACATTTTGAGTGTCTTAAAGTGGCCTTAGTTATTCCTTTATAGTTGTGTTTAATCTATGCTTAAAAATGAAATATCTTTCAAGTAGGCATTTTATGAAAATGACATTTTGGCATGTGTATATTCTCATTTTCTCTCATCTGACGTGTTCTGTTCCATTTTTAAATCAAAACATGTCTCTGCCATTCTCCAAATCTTAGGTTCAATGTCATTGATGAACATGAAGTTTTCTTTTGACTTTGTTCATCATTGTCAAGAGAAACAGGCAGATAACTTTAAAATACCAGATATAAGAAGTTCACCCTGGAATTCCAAAGAATAAGGCATGCACTCTACAAAACAAGAATTTAACTCTTCTTAAACATTGGCCAAAGATTTTTAAAAGGTACAAAATTAGCTACTTCAATTATAGTCAAATTAGTGAGAAGACAAGGAGATGTAAAGAGAAGCCAGCAGCCAGGGATGCATTTTTCTAAGGAGAGCTCTTGGATGTAGCGAATGATTCAATTCTAAATCAGTCACATCATTATTAACTATAGCCACCATCTGACCCAGAAATCCCACTACTGGTTATCTGTTCAGTGGCAAAGAAGTCTTTCTGTCAAAAAGATACCTGTACTTGAATGTTTATTGCAGCACAATTCACAATCGCAAAGATGTGGAATCAACCCGAATGCCCATCAATTCGTAAGTGGCTTAATAAAAAAAAATGTGGCATATATATTTACCATGGGGTACTACTCAGTCATAAAATCAATGAATGAATCAATCAATGCCCTTTCCAACAATTTGGATGGACCTCGAAACCATCTTCTTAAAGGACGTATCTCAAGACTGGAAAATCAAACATCACATATATTCATGATTAAATTGGAACTAAACAATGAGCACACCCATGCATAGAAGGAAGTAAAACCCAGGAGAAATCATGCAGAGGGGTGGGGGTTGAGGAAAGGAACAAAAACCTACCTAGTGGTTACAATGAACATAATTTGGGGGATGGGCACACCTATAGCTGGAACTCAGGCCTAACAAAAGCAATGAATATAACCAAAAAAAAATTTCTACTCCCTGAATACTTTGACAAAAATATATAAAAACTATAGTCGCCATGCTTTTTATCAGATCTCAAAAATGATACTTAAAATTAATTGAGTATATCTTGATTTTCTTATTAAAAATAACCCTCTCAAAATATAGCAAATATGTGAGGTAGTAGATACATTACTTAGTGTGACAAGAGAATATTTCTCTCTCAATAAATAGATATGAGAGACAGACAGACAGAAGGAAGGAAGGGTTCAGGAGTTAAATTTCCTGTTATGTCATCCCTAACAAATAATTCTTTAGCATTAAATAGCTAGCTTTCTTCAGGCTAAAGTTGGCAATAATTGGAAATGTGATTCTTAATTTGCTTAACTTATATATTATGTATCTGTAAAAAGTATTATTTGTATAATCGACATAGAAAGTGCATTTTAATATTCCATTTTAGGTGAATAAAAAACTTCATTGATACTAATTCTTTACAACAGTCAAGATGACTTCCATAGCAGTGGAGGATAATTGTATTAAACTGCATCATTTTTGTAGTCTCTTCCCTACTTTACCTTTTATATTTACTACTAATATTCTAAACATTTGTAAAAAATCAGAGATTATACCAAACACTTCTGTATTCACCAGTGACATTTTAAATCTTTGGGTTTTGTTGTTGTTTGTTTGTTTTTTGCAGTTTTTGGCCAGGGTCAGATTTGAACCGGTCACCTCTGGTATATGGGGCCTGTGCCCCACTCCTTTGAGCCACAGGCACCAACCTTAAATCTTTGTTTTTAAATAAAAGATTAAAAAATAAATGTAAGTTAAGAAATTATCTTAAGGAAAACAGAAAATATATTGGTAACTAACTTTCAGGTCAAAAAAAAGGCCCTTACTGTGTTTTGACACAATCATTACCTACTCAATCTCAACCAAACTAACAACTGTATTGACTAAGCACCTCGTTGTTTTCCATTAAAGTTTTATTACCTAACTGTGCGTCTCTAGCCAATAGAATTTTTAAAGTTTAATTTTTTTTTTTGAGTTTTAGTTTACATCTCTTTTAGTCTGTAAGTTCTCCATCCACACTGCAATTTATTTGTTATTTAAACCAAGTCATTGAATTTACAGTTTCCCGCAATCTGGACATTGCTGAATATATACTTAAAGCACAGTTCACCGTGTTCCTCTGTCCTCTAGATGTCCTAAAAATTGGCAGCTGGATGTAAAGGCTTAACTAGACTTAGATTCTATCCCTGTGGCAAGATTATTAGGAGATGCATAATGGCTATTTCTCTCTTCTGCGTGTGTGATAGACGCTGATGATGCACAATGCCCCAATTCATTACTTCACTGGAGATTACCATAATGCTGATATCTAATCCTAATAATTTATTTTTATTATTTAGTTAAGTGCTTCTACACAGAAATGCTTTATCCCTTGTTACCATTTAAATAAACCTTAATATGATTCATAAAAAAGCAAGATTAATGCTTGATTATTTTTGTTTGTCTGTTTCCAAGATAGCTATTTTGTTCCCTGTCTTCCGTTAATGACGTGATTTACTTTTAGCAAAGATTCGTGCAATAAAAAATATTTGGAGTGCTTCAATTATTTTTAGTTGTTTTATTGAAAATTTTTTTATTGTTAAATCATAGCTATGTACATTAGTGCAATCAAGGGGTACAATGTGCTGGTTTCATATACAATCTGAAATAATCTCATCAAACTGTTCAACATAGCCTTCATGGCATTTTCTTAGTTATTATATGTAGACATTTGTATTCTGCATTTAGTAAGTTTTGCCTGTACCCATTCTAAGATGCACCGTAGGTGTGGCCCCACCTATTACCTGCTCTCCCCACTCCATTCCTCTTCCTTGGCCCTTTCCCTATATTCTTGTGTATAGTTGGGTTATAGCCTTCATGTGAAAGCTATAAATTAGCTTCATAATAGGGCTGAGTACATTGGATAATTTTTCTTCATTCCTGAGATACTTTGCTAAGAAGAATATGTTCCAGCTCCATCCACGTAAACATGAAAGAGGTAAAGTCTCCATCTTTCTTTAAGGCTGCATAATATTCCATGGTATACATGTAGCACAGTTTGCTAGTCCATTCATGGGTCGATGGGCACTTAGGCCTCTTCCATAACTTAGCAATTATGAATTGGGCTGCAATAAACATTCTGGTACAGATGTCTTTGTTATATTGTGATTTTTGATCTTCTGGGTATATACCTAGTAAAGGAATTATAGAATCGAATGGCAGGTCTATTTTTAGATCTCTAAGTATTCTCCAAACATCCTTCCAAAAGGAATGTATTAGTGTGCATTCCTACCAGCAGTGTAGAAGTGTGCCATTTTCTCCACATCCACACAACATCTCTGGTTTTGGGATTTTGTTATGTGGGCTACTATTACTCGGGTTAGGTGATATCTCAAAGTAGTTTTGATTTGCATTTCTCTGATGATTAAGGATGATGAGTTTTTTTTCATGTGTTTGCAGATCGTGCATCTGTCTTCTTTAGAGAAGTTTCTCTTCAAGTCCTTTGCCCACCCTGAGATGGGCTCACTTGCTCTATTCTTGCTAATATGTTTGAGTTCTCTGTGGATTCTGGTTATTAAACCTTTATCGGAGGTATAACCTGCAAATATTTTCTCCCATTCTGAGGGCTGTCTGCTTACTTTACTTACTACATTCTTGGCTGTGCAGAAGCTTTTTAGTTTGATCAGGTCCCAGTAATGTATTTTTGATACTGTTTCAGTTGCCTGGGGAGTCCTCCTCATAAAGTATTCACCCAGGCCAATTCCTTCAAGATTTTTCCCTGCACTTTCTTCAAGTATTTTTAGTTTCATGTCTTAAGTTTAAATATTTTATCCACATTTACTAGGATTCACATATACCCTTGTAAGATGCACCGCTGGTGTAATCCCATTAATCCCCCTCCTTCCACCTACCTTCCCCCTCCCTTCCTTCCCTTTCCCCCTTCTCCTATTCTAAGGTTGTAACTGGGTTATAGCTTTCATGTGAAGGTCCTACATTAGTTTCATAATAAGGGTGAGTACATTGGGTACTTTTTCTTCCATTCTTGAGACACTTTACTAAGAAGAATATGTTCCAGCTCCATCCATGTAAACATGAAAGAGGTAAAGTCTCCATCTTTTTTTAAGGCTGCATAATATTCCATGGTGTACATATACCACAATTTATTAATCCATTCGTGGATCGATGGGCACTTGGGCTTTTTCCATGACTTAGCAATTATGAATAGGGCTGCAATAAATATTCTGATACAAATATCTTTGTTATGATGTGATTTTTGGTCTTCTGGGTATATGCCCAGTAGAGGGATTACAGGATTGAATGGCAGATCTATTTTTAGATCTCTAAGTGTTCTCCATATCTCTTTCCAAAAGGAATGTATTAATTTGCATTCCCAGGTCTTAGCAAAATAACTAAGAAAATGCTACGAAAGCTATGTTAACTAGTGTGATGAAAATGTGTCAAACGATCTATGAACCAAGTGTATGGTGCACCATGATCACACTAATGTACACAGCTATGATTTAATAAAAATAAATTTAAAAAAAGAAATTAAATGGTTGACTGATGATGCAAAAAAAAAAAAAAATCTTTTATCCAGTGAGAGTTTACCTTAGTTAATGGTGAAAGGTGTGGGTCCAGTTTCAGTCTTTTACAGATCGCCAGCCAGTTCACCCAGCACCATTTGTTAAATAGGGAATCTTTTCCCCCCTGAATGTTTTTAATTGGCTTGTCAAAGATCAAATAATGGTAAGTGGCTGGATTCATCTCTTTGTTCTCTATTCTATTCCAGATATCTACTTCTCTGTTTTTGTGGCAATACCATGCTGCTTTGATCACTATTGATTTATAGTACAGTCTCAGGTCTGGTAGCATGATTCCTCCTGCTGTGTTTTTATTGCTGAGTAATGTTTTGGCTATTCAAGGTTTTTTTCTGATTCCATATAAAACAAAGTATTATTTTTTCAAGATCTTTAAAATATGACAATGGAGCTTTAACAGGAATTGCATTAAAATTATATATTGCTTTGGGTAGTATAGACATTTTAATAGTGTTGATTCTTCACAGCCATGAGCATGGTTTGTTTTTCCATTTGTTAACATCTTCAGCTATTTCTTTTCTTAATTTCATAGTTCTCTTTGTAGATATCTTTCACGTCCTTTGTTAGGTATGCTCCCAAATATTTCATCTTCTTTGGCACTACTGTGAAAGGAATAGAGTCCTTGAGTGTTTTATTGACTTGGTTACTGTTGGTATATATAAAGGCTACAGATTTGTAGGTGTTGATTTTGTAGCCTGAGACATTGCTGTATTCCTTGATCACTTCTCAAAGTTTTGTTGTAGAATCCCTATTGTTTTCCAGATATACGATCATATCATCTGCGAAGAGTGAAAATTTGATCTCTTCTGACCCTATGTGGATACCCTTGATCGCCTTTTCTTCCCTAATTGCAATGGCTAAAACTTCCTTTACAATATTAAAGAGCAATGGAGACAATGGGCAACCTTGCCTGTTCCTGATCTAAGTGGAAATAATTTCAATTTAACTCCATTCAATACGATATTGGCTGTGGGGTTTCTGTAGATGGCCTCTATTAGTTTAAGAAATGTCCCTTCTATACCAATTTTCTTAAATGTTCTGATCATGAAGGGATGCTATATATTATCAAAAGCTTTTTCTGCATCAATTGAGAGTATCATATGGTCTTTATTTTTTAGTTTGTTTGTGTGCTGAATTACATTTATGGATTTACATATGTTGAACCAGCCATGAGACCCAGGGATAAATCTCACTTGGTCATGGCGTATAATTTTTTTTTGATGTGTTGTTGTATTCTGTTTGTTAGGATCTTATTGAGTATTTTTGCACCAATATTCATTACTGATATTGGTCTGTAATTTTCTTTTCTCGTTGGGTCTTTCCCTGGTTTAGGGATCAAGGTGATGTTAGCTTTGTAGAATGTGTTGGATAATATTCCTTCTTTTTCTATATTTTGGAAGAGGTTTAGTAATATAGGTACTAGTTCTTCTTTAAAGGTTTGGTAGAATTCTGACGTAAAGCCATCTGGTCCTGGGCTTTTCTTTTTAGGGATATTTTGTATACTTGATGCTATTTCAGAACTTGATATAGGCCTATTAAACATTTCCACTTCATTCTGGCTAAGTCTTGGTAGGTGGTGTACTTCCAAGTATTGGTCAATTTCTTTCAGATTTTCATATTTCTGAGAGTAGAGTTTCTTGTAATATTTGTTAAGGATTTTTTGAATTTCTGAGGGGTCTGTTGTTACTTTGTCTTTGTCATTTCTGATTGATGAGATTAGAGATTTTATTCTTTTTTTCCTGTTTAGGTTGGCCAAAAGTTTATCTATTTTATTGAACTTTTCAAAAAACCAACTTTTAGATTTATGGATCTGTTGTATAATTCTTTTGTTTTCAAATTCATTTAATTCTGCTCTGATTTTAGTTATTTCTTTTCTTCTGCTGGGTTTTGGGTGGAATGTTTTTCCATCTCCAGTTGCTTGAGATGTCCCATTAAATTATTAAATTCCTCTCTTTCTGTTTTCTTGAGGAAGGCTTGAAATGCTATAAATTTCCCTCTTAGGACTGCCTTTGCAATATCCAAGAGGTTCTGATAATTTGTGTCTTCATTGTTATGTTCCAAAAATTTGATGATTTCCTTCTTAATCTTGTCTATAACTCATCTATTCTTCAGTATAAGGTTATTTAGCTTCCATGTTTTTGTATAGGTATGCAGAGTCCTGTTGTTATTGAGTTCAACTTTTATTCCATGATAGTCTGAGAAGATGCAAAGAATAATTTCTATATTTTTAAATTTGCTGAGGTTGAATTTGTGGCCTAGGATGTGGTCGATTTTGGAATATGTTCCGTGGGCTGATGAGAAGAATGTGTATTCAGTTTTGTTGGGATGAAATGTTCTGTAGACGTCTGTTAAGTCCAGATGTTGAATGGTTAAGTTTAAATCTAAAATTTCTTTGCTTAGCTTCTTTTTGGTGGATCTATCAGCAGTGCTAGAGGGGTGTTAAAATCTCCAACTACTATGGAACATACATGTTGCTCATGTACGTTAGAGTTTCTCTTATAAATTGAGGTGCCTTCTGGTTGGGTGCATAAATATTAATAATTGAAATATCATCATATTGAGTATTACCTTTCACAAATATGAAGTGTCCATCCTTATCCTTCCTTATTTTGGTTGGTTTAAAGCCTATTGCATCTTCACACAGGATTGCAATGCCTGCTTTTTTCTGCTTTATTTCCCTAGAGTATGGATTAACATCCCTTCACCTCGAGTCTGTATTTGTCTTTTAATGTAAGATGAGATCTTTGTATGCAGCAGATATCGGGCTTAAGTTTTTATATCCAGTCAACCAACCTGTGCCTCTCTAGAGGACAATTCAAACCATTCACATTAATTGAGAATATTGATAAGCTTTTTGAGGGTATGGTGGACATTTTTAATCCTTTCGTGACTGTGGAAGTTGGAATTTAATCAAAATTTTCTGGGTGGGTTTACTTTTGTGGTGGAGGATTGTGCTGGTCTTTATGGAGGATAGGTCTGAGAATATCGTGGAGAGCTGGTTAAGTTATGGCAAATTTCTTCAACATGTGAATGTCATTTAAGTATTTAATTTTGCAGTCATAAATGAAACTCAGTTTAGCTGGATACAGGATCCTGGGTTGAAAGTTATTTTGAAAGCAGCACCTGTGGCTCAGGGAGTAGGGCACCGGCCCCATATACCGAGGGTGGTGGGTTCAAACCCAGCCCCAGCCCAACTGCAACAAAAAAATAGCCGGGCGTTGTGGCGGCCGCCTGTAGTCCCAGATGCTCTGGAGGCTGAGGCAAGAGAATCACATAAGCCCAAAAGCTGGAGGTTGCTGTGAGCCATCTGATGCCACAGCACTCTACCAAGGGCAGTAAAGTGAGATTCTGTCTCTACAAAAAAAAAAAAAAAAAAAAAGAAAGTTATTTTGTTTTAGGAGATTAAAAGTTGATGACCATCCTCTTCTAGCTTGAAAGATTTCAGCAGAGAGATATGCAGTTATTCTTATATTCTTCCCCTTGTAGGTGATGGTTTTCTTTCATCTGGCTGCTTTCAGAATTTTCTCCTTCAATTAACTTTAGTAAAATTGATTACAATGTGTCTGGGGGATGTCTTATTTGGGCTGAGTCATGCTGCAGTTCTGAAACTGTCTGCTATCTGAATTTCAGAATCTCGTGGCGTGTCTGGAAAGTTCTCTTTCATAATCTCATGGAGAAAAGACTCGGTGTCTTGTGAAGCCATTTCATCACTTTTGGGGATCCCTATAAGACAAATATTGGTTTTCTTCAAATTATCCCAGAGCTCTCTGAGAGAGTGATCTGTTTTTGCCCTCCATTTCTCTCCCTCTTTGAGAGTTTGGGTGTGTTTGAAAGCTTTGTATTCAATGTCAAAAATCCTTTCTTCTGCTTGCTCCATTCTGTTATTGAGGGATTCTACTGCATTTCTCAGATCTTTGAGGGCTGCAACTTCTTTTTTTTTTTTCTTTCTTTTTTTTTTTTTATTGTTGGGGATTCATTGAGGGTACAATAAGCCAGGTTACACTGATTGCAATTGTTAGGTAAAGTCCCTCTTGTCATCATGTCTTGCCCCCATAAAGTGTAACACACACCAAGAGGGCTGCAACTTCTTGTCTCAATGTGTCAAACTCTTTGGTCATTTGGACATTGAATTTGTTGAATTCTTGAGATATCTTTTGGGTTACTGCTTGGAATTCTAGTTCAATCTTATTTGCTATTCAGATTCTGAAATCGATTTCTGACATCTCAGCTATTTGTTTGTGCATGGGATCTTGTGCTGTGTCTATACCATTGATCCTTGGGGGAGTTGATCTACTCTGATTATTCATATTGCCAGAGTTTATCCTTTGTTTGCCTCATGATTATTTTTTCACTGTTACCTCTAGCTGTCCGAGAGTTGGGGAAGTTTCTCTCCAAGATTAGACCCCAGCAGTATCACTCTATTGTTGCTGGATCTTTGTAGGGAGTGACCCTGTGTAGCTCCTCTGGGGCTGTGCCAGCCAGGGAGTTCTGGCTGTGGGAGCAACTCCAGAGTGTGACACACCCAGATCCAGCAACAGGGGAGGGGGTGGTGCATATGGTTTTGGGAGTGCCTGGTGCCCAGTGAGTTTGGCTTAGAGAGCTCAACGCTCCTGCAGTCTCTGGCCAGGAGAATGGCTCTGCACAGAGGCAGGAGGGCTCTGGAGGGCACACAGCTGCCAGGGTCCCTGGCCAAACAAGCAGGCCAGTGTGCAGGCAGGGAGGGTACAGAAGAGAGGATGCAGGGTTGTGTGGCTCCCAGAGTTCCTGGTCAGGGCGTGCGGAGGCCCAGCAGGCACAGCTCTTACCCAGGTCTGAGTGGGGGCAGATCGCTGATCGAGGCACAGCTCTTACCAGGGCCAGCCCCGATTGCTGATCGTGGGCAGCTCTTACATTGGTCCAGGTGCTGATGGTTAACAGTTGGCAATAGAGGGCCTGTAAACTTCTCTTCATGGTATCATCTGGTCCTACTGATCTTCAATCTCATTCATGATTCTGACCTGGAGCAGAGGGTGTGGAAGCCTTCAAGCCCACTCACATCCTCTTGACCCACGGGCTCTGCTGATTTTCATCGCTCACTCACTAGCATGTTGGACCCACCACCAATCAATCACCAACTCAGGAGAAGCACTCTGGCTCCCTCCAACTGCTAAGGAGAAAGCCCCACCGCTCAGGCATGTGCTCTCGCCCCCAAGCGCGCCCCTCCGACCCAGCTCCCTGTTTTATTGAAATTTAACCATTTTCTCGTGAACAGTTAGACTGGGCCTCCTCAAGGTGACTCCTGAGTCTTTTTTAAATTGTCTTTGATTACTGCAAGATAAGCTTCTACTTTTCCTGCCCCACATCTGAATTCAGCTAATTTTTTTAAAATCTCTGATTTGTTTTCATATAAAAACAGTAGGAATTAATACGCATGAGTTTGGTATTGTTATAAGATCTCTATTATCCCCTTTATGTTATCTAGAAAATATTCTTCTTTTTTTAAACATAATATTTAATTTACATTAACCCTTGAAATTTATTTCCTTTTTTTTTAATTAAATCTAGCTATGTACATTAATGCGATCATGGGGCACCATACACTGGTTTTATAGACCATTTGACACATTTTCATCACACTAGTTAACATTGAAATTTATTTCTATAGGAATTTTATTTAATACCTTATGCATTAGTTCTCTGTCAACTATTTTCTACCCTGAAAATCTTATTTCTCAAGGACATATAGGTTGTTAGTATTGGAATAACTTTCAATTGTTGTTTATTTTAGAATCACTCATACACAAAAGAGAGTCAGAAAAACAATGTGACTGTTACTACCACCAATATTACAATTAAAACAAATATACATGGTTTTCAATTGGTCTTTCCATATTCCCTACATTTTATATTTGTATTATGCCCATAGTGTGAGGATGTAAAGACATCATATACTATGCATTCTTCCTTCTCTCTGTACTTTAGTCTTACATCTATAAGTAAATCCCAGATTGTTATCTTACTACACATTTGGATTGTCTGAACTACATTTTTATATATTTCTCAAAAAGGCCTAACAAAAACAATATGCCTTGAGTTCTTGCATATTGATAAGGTTTGTGCTTTTTATGTTTAAAAGTTTTACCAGATATAAAATCCTTGTTTTATTTTTTCTTTGATAACCTTAAATATGTTACTAATTTCTACTGACATAAAGCTATTCTTTTCTTTATATTTCATTGGCTCTCTTTGCTTGTAAGTACCAAATATTTTGGTCTTCTTTAAAGTTAAGTGATTCTACTAGAATGTCTTAATTTTGGTTACGTGCTTGCTGTGTGGTGTTAATTTTTTATATCAGTTTCAGTTAGTTTTCTCAAACTATATGGTATATTTAAGTACATGTTCTTATCTCTTAATTTAGATTTCTTCTTTTATTTCAGATTAATAATATGAGGATACAAATAGCTAGGTTACATCATTTGCATTTGTTAGATCAAGTTCAAGTTGTAGTTGAGCCCTTCACCCAGGGGATGTGCTGTATACCCCTACATTGTGTGCCTTAGGTGAGAACTTAGTAATCTCCTTCCCTCCTCTCCCTCCCCTTTGCCCTTCACCCTCCCCCTCCCCCACTTGAATTTAATTTTGTTATCTCTCATGTGGGGGTGTAGTTGTTTACCTATTGGTTTCATATTAGTATTGCATACATTGGATGCTTGCTTTTCCATTCCTGTAGTATTTTGCTAAGAAGAATGTTCTTCAACCCCATCCAGGTATATTCAAAAGATGTAATATGTCCATCTTTTTTTATAGCTGAATAGTATTCCATGGTATACATATACCACAGTTTATTAATCCGTTTATGAAGTGATGGGCACTTTTTTAGGTACTTCTATTTTTCTGAAAGTTAACTACCTCTTGCCTATGTTCAATATTTGTAATTTTCTCTGGAATACATTTTATCTTTCTCCATTTTTCTTTTAATCTAAAAAATGTTATCTATAAATAATCATTTCGGTAAATCATTAGAACTCAGTCTCCTGAGTTCATAGGCAGTTTTATGAAGCAATAGAGAAATTCTGTGTATATTTTACCCTATTTTTTAATATAGTATCACAACAAAGAAGTTGAAATTGTTAAAATCTACCTATCTTATTCAGATTTCCCCAGTTTTATATCCACTCATGCATATCATATGTGCATTCATGGGTGTGTTTGCATGAAGTTCTGTGCATTTTTAACACATGTATAAGTGCATATATCCACTATCACAGTCAAGATGCAAAACAGTTTCATAACCCCAAGCATCACTTTTGCCACTCTTTTATAACCATCTTCATCTCCCTATTACTCATCCATCCCTAAAAGCTGCCCATCACTAATCTTTTCTTTTTTATTACAGTGCCATTTTACATATACCTATATAAATGGAATCATATAGTATACAATCTTTTGGGAATGCACTTTTTTCCACTGGGCATAATTCTCTTGAGAGTAGCCTACTTTGAATATGAATATCAACAGTTAGTTCCTTTTTATTGCTCCATTTTGTTAAGTAAGCTTATGTACAGATGTATGGCCTCTAAAAGAAGAGAGAATCAAAATCAGGTGACTGGGGGCCATTAGCAATGCTCAGAATCTCCAGTCAGAATTTAAACAAGACACCTAGTGATTATATTTCTAAGTTATATTACTTGAATTATTTTTCAAATAGTCAACACAATAGATCCCTCAAAGAAAACAAACATTAACATGATAAGAAAATCACTGTGTTATTTACACTTGTAGTTTGCATTCTAATATTATTCCACTTTACCTGTGGTATAAAGATCTTAAAATACTCATAGGATGTAGTCATCCCTCAGTATGTGTGTGGCATTGGCTCTAGGATTTTCTGTGGATACCCTCACTATAGATGCTAAAGTCCCTGATATATTATGGTGTAGTGTTTGCATATAATCTATGCACAGCCAACGACAGAATTTTAATCATCTTTAGATTATTTACCCATGTTAATAATCTAATAAAATGTAAATGCTATGTAAATTATTGGTTATAAAGTATTGTCTATAGAACAATGACAAGAAAAAGTCTGTACATATTCAGGAAAGATACTATTTTAAAAAAAATATTTTTTAGGGGGCGGCGCCTGTTACTCAGCGGGTAAAGTGCCGGCCCCATATGCCGAGGGTGGCGGGTTCAAACCCAGCCCCGGCCAAACTGCAACAAAAAAATAGCCGGGCGTTGTGGCGGGCACCTGTAGTCCCAGCTACTCGGGAGGCTGAGTCAAGAGAATCGCCTAAGCCCAAGGATTTGGAGGTTGCTGTGAGCTGTGTGATGCCACGGCACTCTACCAAGGGCGATAAGGTGAGACTCTGTCTCTACAAAAAAAAAAAGGAATAAATCTTAAAATATATATATATATATATTTTTTAATCCACATTGGTTGATTTGACAGATGCAGAATCTATGAATATGGAAGGCCACCTGTACTTTTATTTCTTCTTTGCCAAGTTTTATGTTATATTTGTGATATATTTTCATTTTACATATATTACAAACACCACATAGCACTCCTATTATTTTTGTCTAAGTGACTGAGCATGCAAGGGTTAGCTAAGTAGTCAGGGTTTCTCAAACCCCACACATTTCGGGTCTGTCTTCGGGATTGACCTTTGGCCAGCTCAGGGAAACCAGTTCTGAGCCCTTGGAATAATTCTTCTGATAAAGGTGTTTTGTATACCTGAGGTGTTAGGGCACAGGGCACTAATCTTGTCAGACAGTGGTGTATGCTAATGATGTGATGTATGAAAAATTCTGACTTTTGTTCTAGGGAAAAAGAATCTGAGAAGATAAGGTCAGTCATGGCATCCATGCATACCCATGTCACTGACCCCTAGTTAAAACTCTGGACACCAAGGCTCAGGCTGTCATGTAATATTGGAACCATATTTGGACATCTTCAGTGGGAGAAGAAACCTGGATACTTGACCCTTGCTTGTTCTGGAATTTGTCCAATTTTCAATTTTCTTCTTCTAATTGTAATTTTTAGCCTTTCATGTAAAAAAGTACAATTATGAATTTAACACCTTTTCTGAGGCTTATGTGTTCTCACAAATTCTAAAGCCAGAGGGTGGTCTTGGCAAACTCTGTCAATAATTAGTATCAGTAGTTATATTTGCTAGAACAACCTTGACTCATTGAAACAAAATAAAATCATTGGTAAGAAAAAGGATGATGGGAAATATGCCATTGAACCTTTGACATGTGGGTGTCTATCAAATAGACCATAGCATGAGGCAGCAGTTATGTTGTGATCAGTTTCTGAACGCACAGATTACCAATAAATTTCTAAAATGGTAGATCCAACTTAAAAATTTTCATTTTCTTAATAAATAAGGAAATGCAAACTGAATAAGAAACAAGCCAAATATACAATCCTTGTTGATTTGCATCTGGAGTGAGTTGTACTTTGGCCAATCCCATATGAAGCTACTAGTGTTTGAGCTACCACCAAAGGAGAAAATTATGCTAAAAGAAAAAAAAAATAATAACATCTCTATAGCCTCTGGTGGTTGGTGGTTGTTGGTGGAACCCTAAAACTAGTGAAACCTGACATACTATAAACAAGTTGTCTTATTTTGGGATGCAGTTTCATCAGATTCTTAGGAATCCCTTACTAAAATTGATTGTGAGACTAACTAATCTAGGAGTAATCTCCTTTGTTTCAAAGGTGTAGAATGGAGGAATATGTTTGGTTCATGCAGGACCCACAGCTCACTATTGAATAAAGACATGATGTTAAGGTAAGGTGTGAATATAGTTGACATTCCTGAGGTAAACACAATTGCAGTTCAATGGACCACTGAGGGAGGCACCTGCTTTCCCTCCAACCTCATAGTACCCTAAACAAATCTAATGACTACAGTTTGAATATTTTAAAAGCTGAAAAGCAAAATATCAGAAAGAAACATGATCTCAATTAAATGGAAGTGATTTCCAAAAAATTGATCAAGACGAAAGTTGACAAAAGATCCAGAATCTTTTGGCTTGATCCACACCTGGAAAACCAAGGACCCGAGGCCATACACGTAGATGTGGGTAAAATGGCAGGGAATTGGAAATGAAAAATTTCTAGGGCTCTTTCACACAGGAAGCCAATGCACTGTGATTTCAAAACATGTTGATGAAGTTCTGAAGGTGACACTAATTAGGTTGGGAGTTTATAAAGATGTAACCTTGCTGGTATAATAAAAAATAGTGTGTTTGAAATTGGAAAATTTTATTTTATTTTTTATTTTTACATTAAATCATAACTGTGTACATTAACGCAATCATGGGGCACCATGCACTGGTTTTATATACAATTTGAAATATTTTCATCACACTGGTTAACATAGCCTTCCTGGCATTTTCTTAGTTATTGTGTTAAGACATTTATATTCTACATTTAGTAAGTTTCACATGTACCCTTGTAAGACGTAGCATAGGTGTGGTCCCACCAATGCCCCACCCTTCACCCACCCTCCTTTCCCTTTTCCCTTTCCCCATATTCTTAGGTTATAATTGGGTTATAGCTTTCATATGAAAGCTATAAATTAGTTTCATAGTAGGGCTTAATATATTGGATACTTTTTCTTCCATTCTTGAGATACTTTGCTAAGAAGAATATGTTCCAGCTCCATCCATGTAAGCATGAAAGAAGTGAAGTCTCCATCTTTCTTTAAGGCTGCATAATATTCCATGGTGTACATGTACCACAATTTATTAATCCATTCATGGGTTGATGGGCACTTGGGCTTCTTCCATGACTTAGCAATTATGAATTGGGCTGCAATAAACATTCTGGTACAAATATCTTTGTTATAATGTGATTTTTGGTCTTCTGGATATATACCTAGTAGAGGAATTGTAGGATCGAATGGCAGGCCTATTTTTAGATCTCTAAGTGTTCACCAAACATCTTTCCAAAAGGAACATATTAGTTTGCATTCCCACCAGCAATGTAGAAGTGTTCCCTTTTCTCCCATCCATGCCAACATATCTGGTTTTGGGATTTTGTGAAATGGGCTAATCTTACTGGAGTTAGATGATATGAAAAAATGCTCATTATCCTTAATCATCAGAGAAATGCAAATCAAAACTACTTTGAAATTGGAATATTTTAATAAAATTTACGTGAAGTAACTGTTTCCTTTACCTGGGTATATTATTGAAATGAATCATTTTTCAGATTGAGGAACACTTCCCTTGCTTAGTATCATAAAAAAGAAGGCACATAAATTTATTCCCTTGTCAGTATTAATTGGATGTGCAAAATGGAGACCTATAGATTTGCCTGAGCCCATATAATTTGTAAACATAAAACAGTATCAAATTTCTAAAGGAAACAAAGATATTACCACTTGTTATAACACCTGGTACCTGTGAAAGTTTTAGACTTTTTGGAAATGTCTTTGCACGTATAATGTACTGGATACTTATCCAAAATGACTGGTATCCTCATAAGAAGAGATAAATTTGGACACAGATACCCAGGGAGTTCTCTGTGATGACAAAGGCAGAGAGAGATTAGACTGAGACCACTGACGGTTAATTTTGTTTATCAACTCTACTGAGCTAAGGAATCCCCAATAAACAGTGTTTCTGAGTACACTGTGACAGTGTTCCTGGAAGAGATTATTAACAGTGAATCAGTGGTGCAAGTGAAAAAATCTTCCCACACTAATCAGTGTGGGCAGGCATCATCTAATCTCTGAAGGGTCTGAACGGAACAAAAAAGGAGAGAAAGTGCAATTTTCTCTGTTTTTGAGTTTAGACATCCATACATCCATTTTCTCCTGACCTCAGAATCAGAGATCCTGGTCCCTGAACCTGGGAACTCTGGGACTCACACCAGCCCTCTACCTTCCTTGACCCCCATTCTCGAGTTTTCAGACCTGCCTTTTGACTCAGACTAAATTGCACCACCAGCTTTCCTGGCTCTCCATGTGTGAATAGCAGATGGAGAGACTTCTCAGCCTCCACAATCAAATTAACCAGTTCCCATAATGTATCATATATATTCCCCATCGTTTCTGTTTCTCTGAAGAACATGACACGTACACTGCTCCAAGGCAAGGAATACCAGGGATTGATCGCCTCCACCCAAAGCTAGGAAGAGTCAAGGAAGGATTCTCTTCTATAGGTGTCAGAGGAAGCCTGTTTCTGCTGACACCTTAATTTTGGATTTGTAGCCCATATACCTGTAAGACAATAATTTCTCTTATTTAAAGCTACTAGTTTATAGTAACACTTTTTGAATAAATGGAGGCCCCAGGAAAGTAATGCACTGCTTTAATTCATGGCGAGTTAGAAGTTGTAGTGACAATGCCAACACAGTCTGTGTATAATAACCCTGAGTAGCCCCTGAGAAAGGTGGATGATTTTGTGGAGACCAACATGAGATCATCAAGGCTTTAATAAAGTAGTGCTCCTTATTGCATCGCCAGGCCTTGACATGGTGTCAATAATGCAAAAGATACAGTAAGCTGAAGGGTAAAGGACTTCCCTTAACATTTCTAGAATATATATCTGAGAGCCCAGGGATTAAATTTTCTAATGCCTTTTTCGCCATGCAGTCTTGGAAAGAGCCAAAAGCAGTTTACAGTTTACTTTCATGTGGGAAGGAACTCAATTTGCCTTTATTGTGTATATTCATAGGTTATTTGAATTCAACAACTTACTGTCATTATTTCAGTTCAGGGGGTTGGGCTTGAAGTAGTTCTCAAGTGTGAGAATATGCTACTGTACATTGGTGAGAGCATGATAATATCAGAAATTGAACCACCCTTCAGGACTGATTTCAGTGCAGTTGTGACACATAAGACTAGTAGAGGCTAGCTGAAGACACCAGGGTCCACGTAAATGGTGAAATAACCTGGGAAGGAGCCTCCTGTAACGTGCCACAGGCAGCCAAATACGAAACTGCTATTGTCACTAATACTGAAAATAAGCAAGGAGCAAATCACCTTGACGTATTATATGAATTTTGAAAACCTTGTATGTTACATTTATAATTATTGGCTGCTTCTATCCATAAACCTACTTAAACGAAATTCATGTATGTATGGAGGCTTGAGTAACAGCAGGCCGTGTCTTCATTGCCAAAAGTGGGAGCTCACTCAATGTCTATTGACCGATGTCCAATAAAAACCCTGGACTCAGGGCAGTGCCTGTGGCTCAAGGAGTAGGACGCCAGTCCCATATGCCGGAGGTGTCGGGTTCAAACCTAGCCCAGGCCAAAAAAATAAAAAATAAAAAACCCTGGACTCAGACGATCTTCCCTGGTTGATGGCATTTCGCACGTTGTCACACTGTTATTGGGAGAATCAAGCAGGTCCATGCATGTCCTAGGGTGGAGTGGAGGGCCACCTGGAAGAAGCTCGAGCCTCCTTCCTCCTGTGCGAATGTTCTCCTTGGTTGATTTTTAATTATATCATTGTGCTGTAAAAATCTTTAATCATAAGTAGAGCAGCTTCGCTGAGAACTGTGAATCCTTTTAACAAATTATCAAACCTCATCGTGGTCATGTGGATCCCTGACATAGTAGTCCATTAACTTTTAAAGAGATTTGAAAATTTAAAAAAAAAAAAAGTCCATTTAATTACCATTTTCAGTGTCTTCAGTTTTTGTATAGATCCATATTTCTATCATTTTCCTTCTGGTTAAAGGACTTCCCTTAACATTTCTAGAGTAAATATCTGCAGGAAATGCTTATCTGTGGGGATGAATTCTTTCAGCTTTTATAATTGTGAACAAGCCTTTATTTTGATGTTCTTTCTTTCTTTTTTTTTTTGGCAGTTGTTGGCCGGGGCTGGGTTTGAACCCGCCACCTCTGGCATATGGGGCCGGCACCCTACTCCTTTGAGCCACAGGCACGGCCTTTTATTTTGCTTTTCTGTGTGAATGTGGGAAGAACACTAACGTCAACCCTCTGATAAGATTTTTTGATGTACAGCAGAGCAATGCTATCTTGAGGCACAATGGCATGCATATTTCTAGTACTTATTCATCACGGATAGCTGAAATTTGACACATGTTGATTAGCAACTCCCCATTTCCCTCCTCTCCCTTATCCACCAACAATCGCTATTCTATTCTCTGCTTTGATAAGCTTGACTATTTTAGATACCTCATATAAATAAAATCAGGCATACTTTTCCTCCATGACTAACTCATGTTGCTTACCTAATATCCTTAAAGTTAATCCGTGACGATTAAAGTTAATCGTCACATTTTGCAGGATTTCCTTCTTTTTGAAAGCTAAATAGTATCTCATGGTGGTGTGTATAGCCACATTTTCTATGTCCATTCATCTTTCAGTGGGTGTTTAGGTTGTTTTCCACAATGGTGGGTACTGTGAATATGCTACAATGAACAAGCAAGGACTAATATCCTTTTGAAATCATGATTTCAATTATCTGGGGTAAATAATCAGAAGTGAGTTGCTGGATCGTAGGGTAGTCCTATTTTTAACTGAAGTTAAAACTACTGTTTTCCATAGCAGCTGCATTTTGACCAGCAATTTGTAAGGGTTTTAATGGCTCTATGTCCTCATGTCCTCACTAACACTGTCTCTTCTCCCTCTTCTTCTTCTTCTTTTTAAAAAATAAATGTCATCCTAACACGTGTGAGGTGACATCCCACTGTGACTTTGATTGCCATTTCCCTGATGGTTAGTAATGCGCAGCATATTTTCCTACATCTTCTGGCAACTTCGGGAAAAAAAATCTCAATTCTAATAGACATTTGAACCCTGTTAAAATCAGGATTTTGTGTTGAGTTTTAGGAGTTCCTTATAGAAGGGCACTTCCTTCCTCCCTCCCCCTCTCCCTTGCTCTTTTTCACCACAAATCTTGAAGAGTGATCCAATCCTGAGCTCAGGTAGCCCCCTTGCTCTGTACTCAGCTGAATAATTGATGGAACCATTTGACCACATCCAGATTTCGCTCTTCTCTGGTATTCAGTCCTGTGAAATACAAGCGCGTGGCTCCCGTGCTGCAGAGTTTGATTTCCTCACTTGAACAATTCCTCTCAACTCTGTGTGGGTTCTCCTTCCTCTTCCTCCCTCTTCTTTTCCTCTCTTTTTTCTTCCATCACTTGAAAATTATACCTAAGTTCTAAATAGGGAAAATCACAGTGTTTCCTTGTTGGTTTCCCAGCTCTCACCATTAGCTGTCCTTTGTTTTCTGATGCCCAGGACCTTGAAACCACCTTGCACATACTTTTGTTGTTCAGTTTTTGTTAGTTAGGGTAAGAGAGTAATTGATCCCCATTACTACTTCTCCACAGGAGGGGAAGTGTTCTCCAGTACATTTCGCTAAGTTCCAACCATTTATTTGAGCCTCCTTGCTTTATGGGACAAGTCAAGCTCTGGACCCCTTTTGTGCTATCCTTTGCCAACTGAAGAAAGAGAAGTTCTGATCCCTTTAGTGGAGAACGGCAGTGAAACACTTGATGTTAGGTTTACTTATTGCTAGTGCAGTGTAGCTGCGTCCAGGCCCCCTCAGATGACTGAGCTGGGGATCTCTTCTGCGTGTGTGTGTTAGTGTGTATGCACGTCTGTACAGCAGCAGCAGCATATTAAATTACACTTTTATGGCTGCAAAAATATAATTGCATTTACTCTAATAGTAATAAAATTAAATGAGTAAAAATTGTTGACTCCTTTTTCATTAGTGATGTTAAACTTCAGTTAAAAATAGAATATATAAACTTTACTTTGTCAGTAATACAAATATACAATACATAAGTTAGGCTGGGCAAGGTGGCTCACAACTGTAATCATAACACTTTAAAAGGCAGAGGCAAAAGGATTGCTGGAGGCCAGCAGTTCAAGACTAGCCTGAGCAACACAGTGAGACTCCCCCATCTATACAAAAAATAGAAAAATTAGTCGGGCACAAGCGGTGTACACCTGTAGTCCCCACGACCTGGGAGGCTAAAGCAGGAGGAATGCTTGAGCCTGGGAGTTTTTGGTTGCAGTGAGCTATTGATACAGGCCGGGTGGTGCTACAGCTCAGCTCCAGCCACCCCGCCCAGCTTCAGAGGCCCTGCCTGGCCTTCTGCATCAATGCCCTGGGAGTGTTGGTGCACAGGATGCAGGGAGGCAAGGGCTGGAGAACCAAGTGCAGCAGAGAACCAAGAGGGGCAAACTTGGCAAAAGCTGCAGGTCCCTAGTTAGCTGAGGGAGACCTTGACACAGCCCGCGCAGCTACCTAAGCCACTTCTCCGTTCCCCTTGTTTCCGTGAGCATTGCTCCAGGTGTGAGACTGACCCCAGGACACGCACACAGCTTCTGGGACTGGGAGTGGCCCCGTGCAGGGTTTCCCCACTCAGGGATGAAACAGGGAACCCCCATTTCCTAGGTCTGGGAAATTTCATGAAGGAACGACTGACATTTTTCCCCCCAGCAGAAGGGACGGTATGTATTAACCTTAACCTTGCCCCAAACATTCACTTGCTAGGCTCAACATATACATCCCCACAGACAAAGGACCCAGGAAGACAGGGGGAGATTATTTCCTATCTGAGATTTTCCTTCTGCCAGGAACTCTGGTGCTTTTCTCTGTATTGTTTTCTATAAAATAAATGGTCCCTGGATTCACTCTTCCAATCCCCGAGACCAAAAACCTTCTAAAGAAGAAATTCCAGTATCACTATGACAACATTACTCTGCTCCAATCTGGACAACAGAGTAAGACTTTATTTCAAAAAAGAAAACAAAACATAAGTTTACAAATACATAAACAATTTACAGTCAGTATAAGTTCAAGATAATAAAAAAATGTGAAAATATATTTCATCTTCAGTCCTTGAACTGCTAATGTTCCTGGTCTTTCTTCTGGGAGCATTATACCTTGTTCTAGATGTATTTCAAAATAAATTATAGGAGAGACCGAGTATTGTGAAGCTTTCAATTACTTTAATTCCTTGTGAAGTCCAGTTTTCTTCCTTTCTAAAACTGTATTTTAAAAGAATGAAAGAGAATAAACAACCTTCCTATCATCTACAACATGTTGCCTAAGGCATATTTTAAATATACCTATACTAGTTTTAATATTTGGTTCACGAAGCCCATATTTCCTTTGTCAGTGATTAGGGAATGGAGAAATCACTTAAAAAGAACTGCAACTGTGCCCTAATTGCTCTGTAACTTCTGATGTATGGTGCCATTTAAAGAAACTGGAGTATGATGTGATATTATGAACAGATTGCCTTAAACAAACTTGCCAAAAATAGTAGCTAGAAAAAAATCCCAAGACTGAGTGAGCCTTTTGTTGAAAAATAAAGGTCAGAAACAAACACCAAATGCAGTGCTTCACATGTTCTGTCCTTAGGGTGGTACCTCTTACCACACTATGTACATTGTAATTACAATATTGTTGAAAGCGTCCTGGAGCTTTAAACTGGCAGTTGTTGGGTGGTCAACGATTTGAAAGACCCACAATCAACAAACACTAAAGAAACAAGGGCTTCCCTGCTAGGACCACTCTCTGTTATAAGAGTGAAGACCTCTCATAGAAGAAATTACAGAGAAACAGCTTGTATTGGGCTACCCACCTGCTGCCTTCTGAGCAGCATCGCTGGAGACATTCTGCAGGGTGGGTACCCTGCCCAGAGTCTCTGAATCGGAGCATTTCTTCCGAGTGGACTGGACAACCAGGATGAAATAGAAGAAGACACACACTACGTTAAGATATTCAGAGTTTAAAGAAAGAAAAAGAAAATCTCTACCAAGTTAAGACAAAGCTCAGTTGTAAAGGAGTGGCAGAGAGGGCAGACGGCTCCCACCTCCCACCTCCCACACAAACTCTTACTTCTTATATATACTATAAGTTACATCAATTTTTAGCCTCTATTGTAACATTCTTACCTACTTTCCACCTTAATTATTTCTTGTAGGGGGTGGTCAGTGCAAGCACAGCTAACCTATGGTTCTGCCTGCTTGTCTCCATTCTTAGATATTTCTTCCTTAAGTGTAAATACCAGTTTTCTCTTGCTTGTCAGCTCTGAATCTTGTTCTGTTAATTTTAAAACGATTTCTTTCCATGAGGACCGCTTCCTGCTCTTTGATTTCAGAGATCCCCTTCAGTATAAGGTTATCAAAACTATATGTCTAAGAGGCGTTTTTATCTACTTTTTAAAAAATTTCATAAATTTGACTTGGTGCTTGTAGCTCAGCGGCTAGGGTGCCAGCCACATACACTGGAGCTGGCGGGTTAGAATCCAGCCCAGGCCTGCCCAACAACGAGAACTACAACGGAAAAATAGCCGGGCGTTGTGGTGGGCACCTGTAATCTCAGCTACTTGAGAGACTGAGGCAAGAGAATCCCTTATGCCTAAGAGTTTGAGGTTGTTGTGAGCTGTGACGCCCTGGCACCTTAGCAACGGCAACATAGTGAGATTGTCTAAAAAAAAAAGTCATAAATTTTAACAGACTTGACTTAAACATATCTTTAGTTCTCTTTCCATTATTTGCTTCTAACATCCAGGTGTTAAATTTCTTTGCTTCTTGAAGATCTTGACTAGCTTTTTTCATTCAAAATTGAGACTTTTCTAAAATTTACATCAAAAGGAGACAAAAATAAAAGTCATAATAAAAGACCTAATAGTAGAAATAATAGAAAATTGGAAATAGACATAAATTGACCTATTACCCAAAGGATGGGCAATTTTCCAGATGAGAAGCCATAATTTCATATGGTTATTTGGTAAATAAACAAGTTTAAAGACAGTGAATATTGACTTTGGTGATACGTGTAATCCCTGTCTTTTTTGCCAGTACTTTCTTTCCTCCTCATCCTTTACCCCTTGTAGGAGGAAATTAGTAAATAGAAAGCACGAAATACTGCAGGTGCCAGTTTTTTCTGGATGCTTTGACAGTTTTGATCTTCACGGATGTTTTAAAGACACTAAATCAGACAGTTTCAACTACTATAATCCAAACATACGCTATTGATTTTTCTTCTTCTGATTTTCAGAAAGAGACACTCTTGGTAGCATCCTCAATTTCTATTTACTCCTGAATTTTTCAGAAGTTTCATGTTTTGTTATTATTTTATTACTTATTTTCTGACACAGCCCCAACTCTTCTTGTTTCTGAACCAAAAGTTGACATGGCATCATTAGTTGGAAGATTCTCCACTTTCATATATTAATCCATTCCTCACTCATGATACTTTCTAAAATGTTTCTAGATATTCTTCATTTGTTCCACGTGTTCATCACTGGCAGAAAACGTTATCAGACTTCTCTCATTATCTACTTCTAATTTTAAAAAACATCACCTCCAAGCTCATCTTCAGACTTTATATCAAAGTGCTAGTCTGGAAGTAGGGCACATAAGTGTTTCCAATTTAAACCAGACACATGCTTCATTTAGCAATGCAGCCTAAAAGTCTCTCTGAGAGTTGAGTCATTTCCTTGCTGATGAGCATGAATCTACCTATTGTCATAGCTCTCCAAATACCAGTCTGCTTTTCAGGTGAATAAAGCCTCAAATTTGAATTGTGCCAACTGCTTACACCATTGCTTAAAAGAATTATGTTTGGGGTGGCGCCTGTGGCTCAAAGGAGTAGGGCACCGGCCACATATACTGGAGGTGGTAGGTTCAAACCCAGCCCTGGCCAAAAACTGCAAAAAAAAAAAAAAAATTATGTTTCTAAAACATCTACCATAACCACTGCACACAGAGTTATATCCTCTTTGGAGAAGAGGGGGACATTTGTTTTCTTTTCACTTTACCCTAAATTTTCCTTTCTTACCTATTACCTGAAAATACAGATTATGTACTTTGCACCGTGACCTCTCAGATCAGTTTGAGAATGTGTCATTCCTTAATCACGTTTTAATCATTTTTACCTCCAAGTTATTTTTTATTACTCCTTTATCGAATAACCTTAAATTTATTTGGTCTGAGAAAAATAATACTTATCTTTTAAGACTCTGCTAAAATATCTCTTGCTGTGAAAGTTTTCATTCTGTGTAATTATTGGCATATAAAAGGAATTGTTTCCATGTTGCATACAAGAGGGGGAGGATGGAAAGAAAGTAAACATAGAATCCTAACTCTGCCACTCATTTTTTTTTTTTTTTAGCTCTTATAAGTTATTTACTGTCCGTGATTCCTGTGTCCTCAACTGAAAATGTTTGTATTTGCAGCCACTTCACAGTTGAAAGAATGGTGGCAAGAAGGTATTTATATAGCATGGAACACTGTCAGATCCTGGTAAATGTTGGCATTAATCAGTAGAAATATTATGATCATTTTCATGATATCACGGTAAACATATTTTCTCTTAGGTGGGCAAAATTTCTCCAGCTGGAAATACTTAATCTTAGTTTGATATCTCTCCCCCTTTATCAAAATACATGACTAGAAACTGACTTTTCTTTCCCATTGCTTTATTTTTTCTTATCCTCTTTCCTAACATCCCCCTTTAGCCATTGCTTTCCTTTTCTTTGCCTAGAGCAAAAAATAGGCCTTTTATAAAATACATTTTTACCTACTCTTCATTTTATAACATTCCTTGCACTATGATTCATGAATAAATCTGCTCTCATTAAAATTACCATCCTTTTCCATAACAGCTCCGCAAGTCTTGATTTGAGTATTAAAATACTAATGTAAATTGAAAAGAAGCATTATGTTCTTAATATATTTTAAAATGTTTCAGAGATATAAAAAAAAAATAATTCAGAGATAGTTTTACTTTGACATGTAACTGATTCTTCTTCTGAGTTTTTCATCAGTCACTTATTTTTTCCAAAGCTTGCAGGATTTAGTTGCCAGACAAGTATTGTATATAATACAAATATTTGTAGATTATCTGAACCCTCTTTACATTCACCTGGTCCTGTCTTTATAGAATAAATAACCCAGAATCTAGCTAGATCACATTACTTTGCTAGATTGCTAAACTAAGAAATAGTCAAACCAGAATTTTTATTAAGTCTAGGGAATGACAGTTCCAAAGGAACCCCAAAATAGTTCTGTAATTGAAAAAAAGAAAGAAAGAAAAAAATATATATATATCTATACCCAATATTGTTCAAAACCAGGTGAAGCCCAAATAGCAGACAGAACTTGTTTGGTATTCAGTCCATAGTCAGTCATTATTAAGTCCATATTAAGGACCAAATTAAGTGTTTTCAGTCCCATTTATCCAATGGTAAAATTTCAGTAATTGCAATGAATTCAGACTTCACAGGTTTTTGTAGCACAGAGATGAAAAGGTTATACTAATTTTTATCTCTATAAAAAATGTATCAGTGACCTGATAAGTGATTGAATTTTAGGTGACTTTTTTGTTTTATTTTTGGAGAAGGTTTAAATGCCATACATAAATGCAGTGCAATTATTGATATCTATTTTTTATGACACTATAAAAATAAGACTTAAAACTTAAAGATTCTATGCATAATTTAATACTTTATAGTTTTAATTTTACAAATATTATAGTTAGAGACAGAAGAAGCTGCTATGATTAAATTCCTTATGATCTTACTTAACTATCACAGATTTCTTCCAAATTAAAAAATTACAAAAAATATACTTTTATATGAGATTTAATCTAAAATTGCATTATTTCATTTATGTGACATGAAAGTATACTATGAAATCACAGTATGTTTATTTCAGACATTATCATTTTTCATAGGAATAAGAAATATTTAATTTCCTTTAGAGAGACCTGAAAAAGATCTAACATTGTTGCTGATTTTTCAAAATAAAATTATCAGATGAAAGAAGTTTAGAAGTACGGTGTGACACGGGAGTATTTTAAAATATCAATTGAAAGTAACAAGAACTCATATTCCCTAAATTGAATACAAGCTATACATAGAATATAAACGAAGAGGATTCTGTGTGAGCCTCGCCTCAAATTAGCTCCTAATCTTTAATAAAGTAAACTGACTAATTTTTAGATTTCCATATCCTCAAAGGTAGAATGAGTTTTAGAACAAAGGATTCAGTAGTCTTCCATTTCTCTTATTTGATATTTCTAGAATTAATCAATGTCAAAGATGGAGCAGAAAGCAACTATCAGAGAGCAGAAGCAAAAAGTAAATAAATATTAGAAAAAAATAAAAAATATATTCACATCTTGACTGTCCCAGAAATTAATGAAATTTGCCAGAATTAACCCTGAATTCAAAAGTCATTAAAAGTTGTGGCTCAGAATCAACAAGGCATACAAATCAGTCAATTAGACCTGTGTTCTCCACTGGGGCTACTGAACCTTCCAGCGACATTAAGCAATGTCTGAGTACAGTATGGTTGTCAAATCCAAGAATGGTAGTGCTGATGAAAATCTACTTGGCAAAAGGCAAAGATGCTGCTAACAGCCCCACAGTGCTCAGGACAGCACCACTCACTACCTGCCAGCAAGGAAAATCATAAAACCCAAAGTGCTGAGTGTTGAGGCTGAGAATTTATGAACTTGACGCACGTAAAAAATGAAATTTCTACAAAAAAAGCAGTTGATAACTGAATAGTAAAGAACAGTATAATGCAGAGAAAAGAAAGCCCTTACAAAAGAAAACCCTCCCATTGGTGGGAACGGCAATTAGCTCCATCCTAATGGGAAATGTGTGGAGATGTTTCACAACACTAAAAATACAACAACAGCACAGTACAGAGGTAATACCCACTAGTGAGTATGTATTCAAAGGAAAGGAAATCAGTATATCAAAGGGATACCTGCACCCTATATTTATTGTAGAACTATTCACACAAAAACCAATATGGTGAATAAATGTCAATGTCCATCAGGAGACTAATGGATAAAAAGGGGTGTATAGGCATGCGTGCACATGCACACACACACTCTGGGGAATACTATTTATCCATAAAAAGGAATGAAATCCCGTCATTCACTGAAACACAGCTGAGTCTGGAGGACATGATGTTAAGTGATATAAGTGAGGCACAGAAAGACAAATACCTCATGTTCTCACTCATCTATGGGAGCTAAAGAATTAAAAAAAAAACAGCTTATGAAAACAGAGCTTAGATCTGTGGGTATTAGGGGCTAGGAAAGGCAGAACAGGGGAGGATGAAGAGAGGTCACTGGAGAGGGTCTTATAACTAGATAGCAACAGGGGTGCTGGTGCTCTGCGGCACTGTAGGTGGAATATGGTTAACTATAATTCATTGCATATTTTCAAAAAGCTGGAAGACAGAATTTTGAATGCTCACAACCTCCAAAATGATAAATGTTTGAGGTGATAGATAAGTGAGTTATCTTCATTTGATCACTACACATATTGAAATATCATTCTACAACAATAAATATGTTAAATTATTACATTGCAACGAAAAAGAAAAGCAAAAATGAAAATGGAGTATATATTATATACATATATATGCATACACATATATATGTGGGATTATGAAAGTTTTGATATACACAAAAATCAACAAACATAAAATTCACATAAATGGAAACAAGCAAAGCCTCCCAGTAACATCGGTAAAGCTGAGCAAGTTGAAGCATGCACGGGTGAATCAAAAAAGATGCTGTCAACTGTGTTTCTTAGAATTGAAATAATGAACCATAACCTTGGTCTGTCCCAAAACATTCATAGTGATCTGTGTATATATATTCAGTGTTAAAGGTATGAAATCCTCCCACATGTGACAATATGGATGGACCCATTCACATGAACCAGTCACAATTAAGGACAAGGACTGCATGTTTCCTCCTGTAGAAGGTATCTTAAATAGTCAAACTCATAGAGGCAGAGAGTAGAATAGTGATTGTGAGGGGCTGGGCGAAGTGGGAAATAAGGAGTTGTTCTTCAAGGGTATAAAATTTTAGTTACATACTAGATATACACTCCTAAGTTCTGGCAAACTGCTGTACAACATTTTTCCTATACACAACAATACTCTATTTTTCACTTACAAGTGTATCAGAAGAAATAGATTTCATTTTAAGTATTCTAACCAGAACAAAACAAAGAAAAAATAATTAATCTTCTGCTCCAATTAATGTAATAAAAATCATCCAGGGCTACAATAAGGTTAAAACAGATACTACTATTTTAAAACAATTTTCCTCGTAGAATAACGTATTAAATCAACTGTATATTTTTAAAACAAGTTAGATGTAACAAATACTCCTGTCCCCCATCAAACATTTTTAGGATGATGTCATTATATAATTTGTTACAGAGACTTGATGATTGGGGGATGAGATAAGAGACAGTAAATTGAATTGTGTGTGGAGGGACAAGTGGAGAAGAGGAGAGGAAGTGAATGGCTCTTCTGTGGGTTTATTGTATTAAGACACTGTTACTTAACCTAAGTATTTATATGTACATCTGGACCAAGACTAAGTTATTTTTATTATGACTATGACCCTTAAGGAGTAACACCATGAGTATCAAGCATAACTATTCACTAGCCATGTTGTCTTTCTGTGCCAAATGTCAGTACACTTGTCCATAAAATGTGCTAACAGGGTATGTACTTAACCAGATTTTGAAGATTAAATTATGGAAAGGTGTTTCTTGTACTATGCATATTTTTACTCATTAAATATTAGTCATGATGGTTAGACAATGATATGATGATTTCTGCCTATGATGATGGTGTTGGTGCATGCAACAGGGCAGCTAGGTGAGGAATGGCAACGGGCAAAAATGAATCACATCTGTCCAGAAAGCGTCACAGAAAAGCGGAGAATGGGTTAGACAAATAGGATCAATACAATATTAAAATTGCAACAGGCAAAAGACAAATCCAGGAGTCTTCTAAGAGTGTATTACTCATTTCACCCAGTCCTGCCTGGACGGGGTCTCGGGGATTCCATAACTATAGATTTTACAAGAAAGGTCAAGGTCAAGTCAAAAGAAGAAATGCAAATTTCTTTTATCTTGACCTACCCCCTGGAACAGAAGCATAGTGGAGTTAAAACATAACTAGTTTACATATGGCTGATTGAGGAGACCAGTGAGCCAATATATTATCTCAGCCAGTGATCTCCAGAACTAGCAATAATATCGTGTCCTAAATGTCTTATATTCATGCTAAAGAGTCTCATCCACACTCCAGAATCAGATTGAGATCTAGGGTCTAGACGAAGAAAACAAGTACTGATATCGCAAAAGAAAGCTAAAATTAGTTTTTCTGTAGTAGCCAAAAATATTTCTCTATATGTGAATAAAAAAGGAATGAATGTGTGTGGGGCCCAGGGGTATGTGAGAACTCTCTGTACTTTCAGCTCTTAATTTTCCTTTGAACTTACAAGTACTTTAAAAATAAAGTCTATTTTAAAAAAATGAATTAGTATGAAATGATAGCTATCAATCTGAAGAGTCACTTAAGATATTGTTTTTAAAATCAGGAATAAAAAATTTTTTTCTTTATTTATTTTTATTTAAAAGTGTCATTTTATAGCTTGTCTACTAGATGCCATGAGTTTTACATACCTTATCCTTAACTGTCACAAAAATGTGGAAATATTGCTACAATTATTTCCCTTTATAGATGCGAAAACAGGATTAATTACGAGAAGTAAATTGTGTTGCCAAATTTCACTCTCCTCATCTGTTTCAGATTATAATTTGAACTCAGGTCTCAAAGTACTTTTCTCTGATATTTTTCACTATGTCATGTTATTTTAACTGGGTCCAATCAATACATAATTTTCTTCAGAAGTTAGCAGCAACAGATTTACATATAAAGAAAAGTTTGTTTTCTTTTCTCAAAGTATAGAGTATAGTAGAAATGGGTCTTCTTTAAGTTTAATAAAGCTGAATTCAAGCTAGTGATTTTAATGAAATTTTATACTCCTCATTCTTTTCTTACCATTTAAAAATGTAAAAGACATTCTTAGCTCTTAGCTAAGGCTAAGAGGGTTTAAATAAAAACAGCTGATGGGCTGAATTTAGCACAACTCCTGAATTAGAATATGACGCCAACACTGAATCTCTATAAGCCCCCCATAGTTAATTTTTCTAATAATTTATTGAGTTGAAATTTTATTATTTTATTAATAAAATATTAATTAATTTTATTATTTTCAAAATAATAAAATAAATCATTTTAAGTGAGTGGCAGTTAGTGTATTCACAATGTTGTACGACTACCACATATCTGGTTCCAAAACGTTTTCATTACTCCAAAATTAAGTTGCTTCCTATTAAGTGATTTTTCCAATTCCGTCCACCTAGCCACTGGCAACCATTCATGGGTCTGTTTCTATTATGGACATTTTTCACGCAATATGCAATCTTTTGTGTCTGACTTCTTTCACTTTGCATACGTCTTTCCAAGTTCACTCACACTGTAAAATGTATCAGAACTTCAGTCTTTTTTCATGGCTGAATAACATTCCAATGCATGTGTATACCACATATTTTTTACTCATTCTTTCCGTGATGGACATTTTGGCTATTTTCTCCGTTACCTCTTAGGACTAATACGGCTATGAACATAAATATACATTTATTGGTTTAAGTACTATTGTAATATTTTAGTATTTACCTATGAATGGAATGGTGGGGTCATGTGACAATTCTGTTTAAATTTGAAGGACCACAATACTGTTTTTCAAAGTAACTGAACCATTTCACATGCCATATACCTGCCTGCCGTATACAAGGTCTCTAATTTCTGCACATCTTCATCTACACCTGTTGTTTTCCGTCTTTATAATTACCACATCCTAGTGAGTGTGAAGTGATATCTTCTGATTTACATTTCCCAAAAGTCTATGCTCTTGAGCATCTTTGTATGTTCTTGTTAGCCATTTGTGTACATTCTCTGAAAAAGTGGCTAGTTAAATCATTCGCTCATTTTCTAACTGCTTATTTGTCTTTTAGTTTGTTTTTTAAATGAATTCTGGATACTCAGGCGTTAACAGATACAGCAGATAGAGTACGTTCTCATTTAATATCATCAATAGGTTCGTGGAATGTTCCTTGGACAATTTATTTGCACTAAAGCAATAAATCAGCCACAGGTGAAAGCTTAGGATCTTTCAGGTGTTTTCTAAGCTTACATCTTTCTCTGGACATGCATAGTGTTTTTTAAAAGCCCCAGGATACAGGAATCATTTTGAAGGCCCTATTTTCCCACAGAAACTGAAGATTTTTCTCCCAGATTTTGAATGGTCTTCTGTTTGTCTCAACGATAATCTTTGCCTTCATCAGATGCAGATTTTTCATTTGCCTTAATTTTTAAGCAATTCTTGCCACTTTCCACCCTGAGAGAATTCCAAATTAGGTGGCACAGAGATGAACGCCTTGCGTCAGGTGTTCCTTCATGGAGGAGAACAGACAGACACAGGGATTCATGAAGAAGCTCTGCTCTGCCCCTCCAGAACCAGGGACCAGGCCACCGTCTTCAGGATCATTCCTGAGCGCTTCTGGGGCTGGGGCAAGGACATACACCACAAACCTTTACTACCAGTTTTAAGTTTTCACAACTCAGCATTAGCTATGTTAATGCAAATCGCTGGCTGCCTTCCAGAGTTCTGAGAAACTTGGTTTGACCATTTTTTAATGTTTCTTTTACCATGTTTCTGAGGACAGATGAAAGTTTGCAGGAACTGCTTACAGGTGACATCATTCTTCTAGACATAGTGTTTCGAAAATACATTCTTATATATTATAAACAGGGTACCTGATTTCTTTGTTTGTTATCTTCAAATTTTCTTAAGAGAGCTGACTATGCCATAGATAAAATATAAACTTATGAACTTGATTCTTTATCCTAACCAATAGAGAAGAGCATGAAAGGAATCATGATCTAACCAATAATAATCAAATAATATTCAATATACCCCAGCTTTGGCATAATTCTGCTTACAAAATAACTTTCTGATTTTAGATTTTGAGAAAACCTGCATAATTTAGCAGCTTCCGGACTCCGTGTCTCTTTTCTATGTTCTTCAACTTCAGTGCAAAGATACACACGAAAACAATTGTTTTCATTTAATTACATTTTAAAGCCTGATAAATTCTAGATCTCCTTTTGTCTGCAATGATTACTAGGAATTATGTATTACCTATTTCCCCTAAGAATGAGGCCCACATTAAATGAAAAATGAAAGGAGATATACTGAAAAATAGACACCGTTTAAATGCTAATCCAGACAGAATTTCAGGCATGTATATGTTTATAAGTGATGTGATGTTTTCCGCCACATCTACCTCTCTCTACAGCACAAGTTCTAATCAATCATTTCAAGTGATTTATCTGTCGCAGCTCTAAATCAATCCTTCCAAGAAGTATAAGGGGCTATAGACATGTAAGGATGAGAGAAAAGCAGTGTCTGTAGCTTTGTTAAGTCAGCACAATGTGGGACAAGATGCTGAGGGAACTACTAGTAAGTAAACTTCTCTTTCACAGAACTAATGATCAGTGTAAGAAAGACCAAACTCTATATTTCTCTTAAAATGACTGCAATACTATTTTGCAATTAAGTGATGGACATTTTAAGAAATTTCCTTAAGTTTCTTATGATAGACCATACAACATTGCATTTAGTAGAAACTATGGCTTCAAAATGTTATTTTTAGTTTGAGGTCAAAATTAGAATAAAATTATGAGTTAATTTGCATGAAAATGAAAGTCCATAAAAATAGATTACTTAAAATAAACCATTACCCATATAGTTTGACATTTTCCTTTTTAATTTTATATTTTCAAGCAATTCTCTGAGGACTTTTGCAATAGTCAAAGGTTGCTGGAATCACTGATTGTCATGGGGAGCCTACCATTCGCAAAGGGATTAAAAGTGTGGCTTTTGTTTGGTTTAAAATTTCTTTTAGTCTTGCTAAATGATGCACAGAAAATGTAAATAGATGTCTGGGTATATTCGCACTCATACATGTGGGGTTTTAAAATCCATCTTTGATGGTTCGAATTAAAAAATAATTTGAATTTTTTAAGAGTAGGTTGAGAAGAAATCAAGGCTATTATTTCAGTTTTCATCCCAAATAGTGTTGCCTTTTTCTAATTTAAACCTTTACATAATTCATAAATTAGCAGGAAGTGGGAAGTAACTGATGAATGTCAGTCAGAGACAGCCTTTGTGCTTCATGAGGGAGAGTATTATGCTATTTATAATGGAGGTCACTTTTTAACAGACTAACATTTAATGTGTTTTGAGACGGCCAAAGTGTCCTCTTTGCCTGGGCTTTTATTTCTACGTGTGTGAGCTTCTCAGAGCTGGGTGCAAGCACATGTTATTTGGTCGTCATTGGCAATTGTCAGAAATCCAGTGTACAAAGTAAATTGTATGTCGGAGTCAGTAGCTTCAAAAGTTGGAGGCAAGGATAATAGAATCTCATAAACCCTGGATCCTACTGTTGTTTATCTCTTCTCTAAAAACTAACTGCACCTGATGATAGGGAGGAGTTATGATAGCTTGGAGTAAAAGATAAATTCTCTTCCACATCTAACAGGAATAATGTACATAAAAAATATGGTAATGTTTATGTGTAGTCTATATGATACCTGTGTCAGCATGTAATGTATTTATATGTAAAATACAAAACAACATCTCAAAGAAGCACAACTCAAGGACTGGGGAAGTTTAAGGAGCTCTTCTGTAATAGAGTTGGGGAAGAAAATGCTAGGGTTCTGTCTTTCTGAGATGGTAAGTTTAATTCAAATTTACATAGCACTTTTTAACAGTCGAATTTAGAAACAGGGAAGTAGCAGTACAAAGATAAAGCGGGAGAAGGCGGAGCGTCCTGCAGAAAGCAGTGACGGCACAGAGGCAAAGCGTGAAGAACTCTGCAATGTTTTAAATTCAAAAGCCTCCTATGAACAAAGCTTCTTCCTTTCCTCAATTCTCAGAATAGTCCTCTCTTCGTTAACTGTTCTTCTGTTGGTTAAGAATATTAAAAATGACGTCTTTGGAATAACTTCTGAATCTCAACACCGTCGATGTTGAAAATTCAGGCAAAATACAAATAACCCTTTGTTTGCAGCTGTTTTTAATTCATGTCGAGGTAGGGCGGTGATGAGGTGGAATTAGTACATTGGGAGTGTGAATCAAATAGCTCCCTAATCACAGTCGAACAACACAAATCTCTGTTTACAGTTCCATGGTTGATAGTTCCATGTGTGTTGCTGTAAAACTGAATTGTGCCCCCCCCCCCGCCAATTCATATATTAAATTCCTCAACTCTAATGTGACTATATTTAGATACTGAACCTTTAGAAGATAATTGAAGTTAAGTGGCAGGATCCCCATCTGATGACATTGGTGTGCCTGTAAGAAGGGGCACCTGCTCTCTCTCTTCCTCTCTACACACAGCATCAGTGGAAGACCCTGTGAGTACACAGCAAGAAGGTGGCCATTTGCAACCCTAAAGGAGTGCCCTTACCAAACACCAAAGCTGCCCATGTCTTCATCTGGGCCTTACTAGCCTCCAAAACTATGACAAAGTACATTTATCTTGTTTAAGCCGCCCAGTTGTGGTATTTTGTTATAGCAGCCTGAACAGACAAATCAAGTGCAATGAATTAACATAAAATAGGAATTTAATCTTCATTTTCCTTCCCTCCCATAGACATGTACTATGGAAATGAATGTCCAGGTGCTTCGATTTGATTACTACACATTATGTACATGTAACAAAATTTCACATGTATCCAATAACTTTGTACAAGTAAAAAAAGAAAATAAACTTTCAGAGGAAGACTTCAAGCGATGTGTGAAGACTGAATTCCAAGATGGCGTGAAGATTCGTGACAGACCTCTATATTCCCAACTAGACCAACTATATTCCTTATGGAACATACACTAAATCCAGACTGCATTGATAGTGCCCCATGTCCGTTGTAAGAATCAAATACTACCAATTTGTAAAAAGAATATAGGGCTGAAGAAATAATGAGAGTCTAATGCTGACTCTTTTAATAAGTCTGAAGATTTACAGAATTGATTTAATCCACTAACACAATAAAGTGTCTTTATTTTGCCCATCCATTTTTATAAGATTTTACTAGTCCATACTGAACTGACAGACATGAGAGTGACATTGTGATATCTTCATAATCTTCACTATATATTGGGACTTGTCCTAATTTTTCTTTGAACATAACCTCTATTCTACGAAGCATGTGTGATAATAGCTGGCAGGAGGTTTTTAAATTAATGTAATTTTTTGACAAACTTTTAAAAACATAATCAACATTAGGCTAGCTTCTCTCTGTATATTCATAGACATATACATTTATATATAATATGCATTTTACATAAACATACGCACAGTCACATAAATGTGCATGGATGCGTGTGTATCTATGAAACATAAAGTATTTAAATCATTTGAAACCTATCGTGTTTCTTTGTTCAACAGAAAAGTAACAATACAAAATTAATGATCACTAAGATTTCTTCTGGTCCTGAGATTCTGCAACTTGTAGAAATCACACATCCTCAAGCTACCTCTGATTTCAGTCCTTACAGGTCTCTTGAAGTCTTCCTCTGAAACTTTCTTTTGTTTTATTTGCACAAAGTTAAGGGATACATGTGAAATTTTGTCACATGTGCATAATGTATAGCAATGAAATCGAAGTACTTAGGCATTCATTTTCATAGTACATTTTCTGTTTAATTATAGTCACCCTACTCAATCAAACATTGATTTACTCCTTCTATATCATTGTCTGTTTCTACATTTTAACTCACTTATCACTGTCATCCTCACTTCCTTCCGCTTACCCTTCTCAGTCTCTGTTCCCAATCTTTCCACTCTCTAACTACAAGAGATCAGATATTTATCCCCCACATATAAGTGATTAACGTGTGATATTTGTCTTTTTTGCCTGACTTAAGATAATAAGTCTCCTTTTTTGCCTGACTTAAGATAATAAGATAATGAATCTTTTTGTCTCACTTAAGATAATAACCTCCAGTTCTATGTAGTTGCTGCAAATGGCATAATTTAATTCTTTTTTATGGTCAAATAATATTACCTTGTATATATTTAACAATTTTTTCTATCCATCCATCTGTTCACGGCTACTTAGTTGATTATCTTTGCTATTGTGAATAGTGCTGCAATAAACATGCAAGTTCAAATATTTCTCTGGTACATTGTTTTTTTATTTCCATTGGGTAGATAGGCAGTTGTGGAATTTCTGGATCTAAGGGTAGTTTTATTCTTAGTTTTTTGAGAAATTGCCATACTGTTTTCCATGGTGACTATCCTAGTGTATATCACCACCAACACCGTGGAAGAGTTCCCTCTGCTACACATCTTCACCAATATCTGTTATTGATTGTCTTTTTAATAATGGCCATTTTGACTGGGGTCAGATGATATCTCATTGTGGTTTGGGTATATCTTTCTCTGATGATTAGTAATGTTGAGTGTTTCTTCACAAACCCGCTTGGCATTTGTATGTCTTCTTTTGAGATATGTCTATTCACACCCTTGCCTTTCATTATGAATTATTTCCTTACCTGAACTATTTTTTTTATTTTATATTTTATTTATATACTCCATTTAATGGCTAGTCAAAAACGTATTGGTGCTTACTGTGTTCCATGCATTATAATTTGTCAACCACCAAATTCTTCACACCAATAGTTGAAGATACTTATGATTGGTTTAGTAACTCACCCTAGATTTCACTACTTCCAATTTAAGTCCATTGTTGTTTCTATTAGACTACACCTGCCCCTGACTTAATGTAAATATTTAGCGGTAAAATAGTTGTTACTTGTTTTCTTAAGCATTAAGATTTTGAAAGCTCTATAGAAACACTATTAGAATACCAAATTAGGTTCTCAACCACTAACTTCCATTTACATGGATAAAAACATGATGATACTAGAAAGAACCTAATGACTGATCTCTTATGGCATTATGCCCCTTCCAATAATGGGAATGTTGTGAAGTCAACACCATTTTTATGTCATCTAAAGTTCCCAGGATTTTCTCATCTGTTTAGTTTACTCAGGATCACTCATTTACACGATTTTGAAATTTTAAACAGCAAAATCAATTCTGTAAACTGTACTAAGAAAATGAATAAATCAACTATATCTAAAGATAACACCCTCCTGTGTGATTTCTCTATATCCAAATTCAAGCAATTAATGATCACAGTGTAAGTTTGAAGGCCAGATTTTGCAATACTATAGCCCAGTTTGGTGTCAATGTGTTCATTAATTTCTGAAATTACTTTGGAGCACCAATCACCATGAAATGTACTTGAATAAATTCAAATTACAAGAAGATAATCTACTTCATATATTGCCTTATGCTATGTCATAAAACAAAAGTACATGAGAAGTTTGGCTGTATCTTAGAAGGTGAAGCAGCGACTGAAAGAAATACCACAATTACAAAATAAATATTCTTTTTGATACTTGGTATGCTCCTCTTCTTCCCTTTAATAAAGCTGTCTACAATGCTTCAAATCTGCTGAGATGCACTAAAGTATGACTTTGAAATATTGACAATTTCAACAAATCTACACAAACAGATAAGTTAACATTCATTGATATTGAGAACATCAGTAGCTCACTTTGGTATGACTACATTTCTATAAATTATGGAAGGCAGAAAAACAGGTGGTATATGCATATAACATTCCATACACATTACCTAGCTTATATTGTTGTTGAACATCTCTGCCTCATGCTTCTTTGAAGCCTTTTTTAAATTAAATTAAATTAAATCTAACTTTTACTTGTTAAGAATGGAACTCTTGAGGGTCAAATAAATGATTTTACAACCAGAAATTCCAGACTCTCAATAAGAAGAATAAGTGAAAAATATAACAGAGTTAGTAAAATGGCACAGTTGGAATTTCCCTTTGTCATAGATTAATGATGACTATAAATTCTTTGTCATTCCTCCTTATGAGAGATTCATTTTAATTCTGAGATGGTCTTTGTGGCTGACTTCCTTGGCCAATATAAATGGAAAATGTGATATTCTGAGACTTCTGAGGCTAAGTCATAAACAAGTCTTAATTTGAGTTTCTAGAAATACTCATTCTGGAGAAAGCCAACAACCAGGTAAAAATGCTGAGATTATGCTTGAGAAGCCAAGACATGTAGGAAGACTTTGAAGAACAAAATCCAACAGAGAAAGAAACAAATAGGGAAGTCAAGCGTTTTTGAAGTGTCACAAATGTGGGGGAACAAGCCATCTTGGAAATGACTGCTCCAGCCCCAGCCACGCCAACTGATGCCGCATGAACCAGTAATCAAAGCATCAGCAGAGTCCTTCCCAAATTCTGAACCCATAAATCTGCTAACAAAATAAAATAACATTTTAAGCTTCCAGGAGTTTACTTTGCAGCAATAAGTAACCAGAATAGACTTCATAAACCTAAACCCCCTGTTTGAGTTTCATCTTGCAAAGTCTTGCAAACTTTCCAAACCTTTGGGAGTCGAATAAACTTAAGTGGCAAAGGAGTATTTAATATTCATTTGTTCAACATGGTATAGATGGAGAAAATGCAATCAAGGCAAATGAATAACTTAAACAAGTTCACACATTTGAAGTATAGCAAAACTGTCTAGGACTTGAAGATATTTGCACCTCACAGGACTTCCAAAAAAACACATTAAAATTAAAAAATAAAATAAACAGAGAATGACTGGATTGGTAAAGTTAGATCAGCTGAAATGAAAGTATAAAGTGTACGTGCACTTTATTTCAGAATCATTAGATTTATACTGACTATTTGGTGATTTTGAGCCCAAATTACATTTAGGATAATTAGCAGTTTAACAATTTGATGATTGATTTTAAGGTGCAATTTTAGCATAAATGGGGTAGCACCCAATTCTCTGTGTGGAGGTAAAGACATATTTTTTGAGTAAGAAGTACAACTAGATTGAGTAAATGATCAACAGAATATAGATGAGAATAGGATTGGGGCCCTTCTGGGGGCCATGTACAAAGACTATAACCAGTCAACTGGTTTGGTGTCTTCAGAATATCATAAGGGGCCGGGTGTGGTGACTCACACCTGCAATCCCAGCACTTGGGAGGCTGAGGCAGGTGGATTGCCTGAGCTCACAGGTTTGAGACCAGCCTTTGCCAGAGTGAGATCTCATGTCTAAAAATGAGAGATCTCCTGGCATTGTGGTGGGCACCTATAGTCCCAGCAACTTGGGAGACTGAGGCAAGAGAATCACTTGAGCCCAAAAGTTTGAGGTTGCTGTGAGCTATGACAGCACAGTACTCTACTGAGGGTGCCAAAATAAGACTCTGTCTCAAAAAAAGAAAGAGAGGGAAGGAGGGAGGTAAAATCTTAAGGAATTTAGTAGTACTTTGCGTATGATTCAAAGGAGGAGGAGAGTAATGTGAGAAGAGGATGGATAGTAGGTGAGTATTGAGAGTGGCAAGGGCCTGAGTATCTTATAAAACTTTGTAAATGGAGAGCAAATTGTGTGGGATTACATTTAGAGAGATTGGTTGCTAGATGGAAAAATAGGAAAAAGCAAAAAATGGAGAAAGGGTGCTCAATCAGGTGGCAAGCAGCAGAGCACATGGAAGAGGTCATGAAGACCTGTGCTGAGGTAGAGGTGACGGGGTGGAGAAATACAGAATATTTGAAGAAAGGAGAGGTAGAAATTATAAGGTGATGGTGAGCAGCTAAACAGATGACCGAGGTTAGGGAAAGGATGGATCTAGGATGACAGCAGAATTCTGCTTTAGAGCTTTGCTGGATGAACGGTTCTGGTTCTACAAACACCCTTAGGAAATGCAAGAATAAGAAATATTTGGAAGTAAAGAGTTAAGTTTTAGATATGGTGATTTTTATTTACCTGTGGAATTATTACGTGGCTATGCTTAACCACCTCTCCACTGTGAAGCCTTTTCTCAACTCTTATCCCCTGAAAATAGCCAGTCACTTTCTCCCTTATCAGCTGTTTCTCTGGATACTTCAATTTTTATTCATTAAGAATTACCTGGGGTGGTGCCTATGGCTTGGGAGTAGGGCTCCAGACCCGTATGTTGGAGGTGGCGGGTTCAAACCTAGCCCCAGCCAAAAAACTGCAAAAAAAATGAAACAATAAAAATAAAGAAAATCGGTAAGTTTAAAAAATAAATAAATAAAAGAATTACCTGAATGTGTTCTAATTAAATTTACATATCAATCTTCCTTTCTATATTGCCAATTGTTGGAGATTAGAGAATATGTCTAACTACAAGCAAATAATTTAATAATTTAATAAGTAAAGATATAAAATAATAGCAAAATTACTCTTTTCTGATTTTTGCTACCACTTAAATGGCTCCAACTATATCCTTCTAGCTTCAAAAACAGGTTTTTAGAAGCATCTTAAAAAGTATGGTTTCCCCGGGCGGCACCTGTGGCTCAGTCGGTAAGGCGCTGGCCCCATATACCGAGGGTGGCGGGTTCAAACCCGGCCCCGACCAAACTGCAACCAAAAATTAGCCGGGCGTTGTGGCGGGTGCCTGTAGTCCCAGCTACTCGGGAGGCTGAGGCAAGAGAATCGCTTAAGCCCAGGAGTTGGAGGTTGCTGTGAGCTGTGTGAGGCCACGGCACTCTACCGAGGGCCATAAAGTGAGACTCTGTCCCTACAAAAAAAAAAAGTATGGTTTCCCCACTTTTTTATGACTTCCCAGTAAGTTTCCGTATGCTCCCAATATTTTTGTACTTTTTTACCAGTCACCCTGTTCTCCACACAGTATCCTGCTTCATACCTACACTTCCTGAGGTACTGGGAAAGATCACAGAAATGCCTCATCCCTTTCTTCACAGACGTATCTTATATTTTTCCTTTTTGTTATCTCCCAGGTATATCTTCTGGGGGGATTGAAATTATTTGAATGTGGAGATCACAGGCTGAAGCATACCCCAGCTTTAGGCTGTCACTGTATATGAGTTTGATTCTATTTGTTTTTCCCCAAAGCACAGTGAAGTTTTAACCTAGAGAAGCTTTAGAATGCATCGAAGATGGATCTTTGCCTTAAGCTAAAGCCAGCCATGGAAAACATTGAAAATCCCCTTTTCTCCAGAGAGACACGTTTGAATTGTTATCCAGTAGGCTTATGTCTTATCCATTTCTTCCCATTTGCCGAGCCTGTGTAGACATCTGCAAAAACTAGCAGAAGCCACTTTTTATTGAGTAGCAAGGATCTAAGAAGGCTTTGACCATGAACTCACAGATTCAGAATTTTTCCAGGATGCATTAGTTCACAAATGCACTGAACTCTTTCATTACTATTTTGCACACAGTTAATAACTCATTTGGAATCTCTCTCTCTCTGCTCTCTCCATGTACTCTGGTGACCTAACTTACCAGCACTTAACAACACTGTCTCCATGCAGATGGCTTTTTTTTTTTTTATTAAATGCAGATGGCATTTTAAAACAACTCACAGACCAGCATCATCACAATTATTTACAGTTGTTTTTTTTTTTTTAAAAGGGCTCATCATTTGTCTTAGTTTGGGCTACTATAAAATACTATAAACTTGATAATAACTGATTTACAAACTAGTAAATCAACTAGACAACTAGAATTTATTCCTCAGTGTTCTGGTGGTTGAGATGTCTAGGTTCAACGTGCAAGCATATTTGGTGACTGAAGAGGGCCTGCTTCCTCAAGAGCAACTCTCTTCCCTCTAACCTCACATGAACGGAGTGTTTAGGGATCTTTCTTGGGTCTCTTTATAAGGTGATTAATCTCCAATCTTCTTTTTTTGTTATTTCAAATTAATATGATGTATAAATTTTTCAGCTACATTGTTCTCTCTGGAAGTGAGTAAAGGTAAAGGTATAGTTCAAGTTGTAAAACCCTTCACCCTGGGGGTGTGCTGAACACCCTCACATTGTACACACCAGGTGACATCCCACCAATTGTGCTCCCTCCTCTTGCCAATGGCCCTGCCCCTTTCTCCCCTCCTTTCCCCTCCCTTTGCTAGACTATAGTTGTGTTTTATTGTTTGTATGAGTGTGCAATTATTTATGTATTCGTTTCATATTAGTGTTGAGTACACTGGATTTTTTTTTTCCATTCTTGAGATACTTCACTAAGAAGAATATACTTTAACTCCACCCAGGTAAACAGAAAAAATGTAAAGTCTCCATCTTTTCTTATGGCTGAATATTATTCCATGGTATTACATATACCACAATTTCTTAATCCATTTATGGGTTGATGGGTACTTGGATTGCTTCCATGAATTGGCAATTATAAATTGAGCTGCACTAACATTTTGGTGAAAATGTCTTTGTGGTAAAATGATTTTTATTCTTCCTGTGGGATCAAATGGAAAGCTGACTTATAGTTCTTCAAGAATTCTCCATACTTATTTCCATAGACGTTGAATTAGTTTGCAACCCCACCAGCAAGGTAGAAGTATTCCCTTCTCTCCACATCCATGCCAGCATCTTCAGATTAGGGTCTTTGTGATGTGGATTAATTTTACTGGAGTTAGGTGATATCTCTGAGTAGTTTTGATTTGCATTTTTCTGATGATTAAAGATGAGCATTTTTTCATGAGTGTGTTGGCCATTTGCTGGCCATCTTCAGAGAAGTTTCTGTTCAACTATATTGCCTACTTATACAAAGGGTTGCTTGCTCTTTTCTTGTTGATTAATTTGAGTTCTCCATAGATTCTGTTTATCAGGCCTTTATCAGATTTGTAACATTCAAAAACTTTCTCCCATTCCAAAGGTTGTCTGTTTGCTTTGGTTGTGGTATCCTTAACTGTGCAGAAGCTTTAAAAAACTTGATCAATGGGTGGCAGCTGTGGCTCAAAGGAGTAGGATGCTGGCCCCTTATATCAGAGGTGGTGGGTTCAAACCCAGCCCCGGACAAAAACTGCAAAAAAAAAAAAAAAAAAAAAACTTGATCAAATATCATTTATTTACTTATGATGTTGCTGCAATTACCAGGGGGTTAGTAAGAAGGAAAGTAATTAGAAGATTTTTGCATGATAATAGATGTGAAATTAAAGCAAAATAGGTAAATGTACCAGAATGAAACATGATCAGGATGTATTTAGGACATATTTAGGAAATAGAGCCAATGTGACATAATAATAGATTCATTTTTAAGGGATGAGTTTAAAAAAATCAAGAAACATGTCTAAGTTCATAGAAAGAGCAACCCATTGTACAAAGTTGCTATTTCCTGAGTTGAATATTGGTTATGGGTTAGGGGTTAAGGATAGGGACTAATATTAGCTTGTATGTATGTATAAGAACATACAAGTAAAAGTGGTTTGCACATAGCTGGCTATAAATAAAGAGGGCAAGTGCTATAAATGTGAGATCGATCACCTGACTATATATGACATGTAAAGACTTTTAATAGGTAAAATTAATTTTTTTCTTTTTTCTTTTTGTAATTTTAATAGGTAAAATTACAAGAAATAATTTTCAATGGCTACTAAAATAATTGAATGAAAAGCTGATAAACATTATAATGGATGGATAAGACCTGAACCTGCTGGTTAATTGTATCTTTGTATTAAAGGCTGATATGTGTTATCTATTGACTTGAAATGCACAGCAATGGAAAATAAATGGCACCATCTTAAAAATATGAATGTCTGAGTGTTGAACATCTGTGCTACCATGTGTCCAGGTCTGACAGAATTTATGGAAGACATTATGGCTACCAGCATATGCGCCCCATAGAGATGCAATCAGCTAAACAGAGGACGTCAGAAATTCTACAGGACTAAGAGCTGTCTCCTTAATCAATGAATTAGGGGAAAAAAGAGAGAAATCTGTTCTAGATTAAAAGGAATTTTAAAACTATATCAAAATAACCTAATGCAGGGATGGAACTTTTCATTTGGTTTTTAAATAAGCAATATCCGGTTTCCTTATGTAGTAAGTGTGATAGTTGATGTCTCTGACATTTAACTTTGACCCTTCTTTTTTTTTTTTTTTTACTGTGATATTGCATCCTAATTCTTTTAAATGTACATTTTGGCTTTTGTTTGTCTCTCATGTTTTGTTGAGCAATTTTTGCGAAATGATAGGTAGGTCAAAAATTCATATCATTTTTAATATAAGTTCCATTGTGAAACCAATAAAGCACACACACCTTAAATATCAGCCAAGTGTTGGGAAGGACGTAGCCAGTGAAGGTTCATTCTGGTGATGTTAATCATTTATCCAGCTTCTTTACCTTTCCTAATTTTTTCAAATTCCAATAACATTGGAATGTCAAACCTTGCTGCTAATTCATGCATAGGATGAGATGGATTCACTTCCACTACAGCTTTCCACCCAGGACTTTGAGACTGCAGTGAGCTAGGGCGACACTGTACTCTAGCCCAAGTGACAGAGCAAGACTCTGTCTCAATGAAAATAAAAAAGAAAGAAAAAAAAAAAACAGAAAACAAAAAATACACAAACAGAAAAAAAGTAAACATTGAAAGACAATTATGAGAATGAAACAAAGGTATTTTAACATTGTCTGACTATTAGAAGAAACAAATACATTACTATAGCCATTACTACGGCTATTATCCAAAAACCTGTGAATCATATAAAGAAGGGATGTAATATCTGGTCTTAAATGGTCCTGCTTAGGGTGGGTTGATAACAGGCTTTATAAATAATGGTTTGATCTTTGTCATTATGCAGCTCAGTTACTTGGTATTTAAATGGGCTTTATTAATTTTTATCTATGCTTGAAAATTCTAATAATAAACATGTTTACACATAAACAAAGTATAAAGACATAAAATTAAAATAATTAAGCGATGGGAAAACTAAAGAGAGCATGTAGGGGGTAGAGAAGAAAAGCTTGGGGAAACTTTCACATTTAAGGACTTCACAGGCGAGCAGAGCCAGCAAAGGTCACTGAGAGCAGTTTACTGGGATGTAGAAGGAAAACCAGACGAATGCCATGTCATGGCAGCCACAAGGGATTTCATGTGTGTGTGTGTGTGTGTGTGTGTGTCAATACACACCTGTAAAATAAAGGGGATACTTAGTAGTGTGAAATGCTATGGAGACTCGGCTAGATAAAAAATGGGAGCTCAACATTAGCTAAAGCAAGATTATTGTCAATTGGTATCCTTTATAAAAGCAATTTCAGTGTGTTATAGAAATAAAAACATAAACTTATGTTTATGACATGGCTTGGAAAAGATAGGGAGTTGAGAAAGGAGAGTGAGCAATAATGGGTAACTTTCCAAGGAAATTTGAGAAATGGGGAGGCAACTGGATTGTGACAAACTGTCAACAATTTTTGATGTTATTTTTTAACTTGTATGATATCTAGCATGTTTGTATAGCTGAAAAATGCGTCAATAAACAGAAGGAAAGTAAAGATGCAGCAAAGATGGAGAAAGTTATGGGAAATATTTTCTTGAGATGGAGCAAAAGAATGGGGTTCTGTCGGTGAATGAAGCCACAGTCCACAATAGAGGCAGACGCATGTTTCTGTGTTCACAGAACAGAAAGAAAAGGGAATCACGTGCAGATACTGACTTACATCGTTTCATAATTTTTATTCCCAGTAGCAAAATCGATGGAGTCATACACTAGACTTTTCAGGAGTAAAGGTGGGAAATTGCTAGATCAAAAAATAGGAAATTACTTTCCATGCAGCATAGTGTAATTGACAGTGGTAAGTGCTTCTTTGTGGTGGCCACAAATAGGAAGCAAACTAGATAGTACGGTGGCTTCATTTTCTCTGGAAATGTTCAGCTCTCTGGTTGCAAATGTGGAACATGCCCACAATATGCATCAAAAACAGGTTTACCGTCTGTAAACTAACACAAAGAAAAGAAAGGCAAGAAAGTTAAGGATGTTTGGAAGGGTGTTGTTGCTGTGGGGTGATGGATTAGTAATCTTAGGAAGTTTAAACAACTGCTGGCCTGGGCAGAGTGGAGTCGGGAAACTAGGATAAGAAATGGTGACCAGGAGGTGTGAGGGCAGAAAGGTATAGCTGAGAGAGGTGCGGCCGCTGAGGAAGGTGAGTTCGGCTGGTGAGTAGGTACGTGAAGGAAATTAGAAATTAGGCTGCGGAAAAATTTCTCGGAGCTAAGGAAACAAAGAAACTGAAAGACCAATGTTGTGAATTTATCATTTACATAGATATTGATGTTACCAAAACAGGTGACTAAAGCACGAATAAGAGAAGACGTGTGGGTTAAAGATGGGGACATGTTTATAAAGATGTGAGTTTTCTGCTGGATGAAAGAGATTTTGAAAAAGGTCTTAAGGTAGAAACGGGGGGGTGGGCAGCCGTGGCATCTAACATATAAAACTTATCTAGAACCTGAGATGGTTGGAGAAAAACAGAAACAGCTTGCATTTGAGAGGACTCTAAAGGGACATTATTACAGTCAAGTGCTGCTTAGAATAAGATAAGAGGAAAGCAAAGTGTAGGTATGTTTGAGGACATAGTGTAGGAGTTTGAGTAGGACAGAGTTTGAATTCCAGAGGGAGAAAGATAGGAGCTGGCTTAGCTAAAGGGAACCATACTGAACAATGTGGAGGAAAGCAGCCTCAGATGTTTGAATCACCCAGCTTGATAGAGCTTCCGAGGGCAACTGAGAGTGACGGAAGGCATGGATAGATTGGGTCAAGAATTTTTTTGGGGGAAAAAAAGAATAACTAAATGTAATTGACATAACTCCTCAAAATAATTTTAAGGAGAAAAAAAAGGTTCTTTGGAAATGCTGTTTGGCAGGGGTTTTCCTTTACTTTTTGAGTTGAAGGTGAGAGTAAAAATATGATTTCTATATTCTTCATGGCATTATGCAATTGGTATCAGCACAGCAATTTGTTTATCTAAGACACACGCGATTTCTCATTGTCTATATCTTGCATGTTTCTGCCCATTTCTTCTTCACCTCCGTTCATTGTGCTTCACAACGCTGAACCTTGCTTACCTATTGCTTCCTTATTCATCCTATTATGAATAATGTTTATCATAGCAGACATCACAATAAACAACGATGTCTGTGTTACTGAAAAATAGGATCAAATAAAGCATCACTCCGGTACTGTCGCCTCAGGAGAACTGCGTCAGATTCAATGTGGAGCAGGACAAAAGTGTGCTGAGAGTCTACCTGGGAGTGTGATCAGATGATGCTTGCTAGCCTTTCATTTTTTAATAATTCCACGTGAAAGGGTCTATTTACATTTGTGCTTTTGATATAAAAATAATAGCTGTACATATCCACACATTTGCTCATATGACACATAATTCCAAAAATATGTTTAGATGACTTCTAACATCATTTATTGTACAAAAGGATGAACATAAAATGTTGACGCGCTAGTACATAGTTACTAAATATGGCTAAATATGTAGCTCTAATCTTTAAAACATCCCCCTACAAAAGAGTTAAATGCATCCTCCATAAGGTCAAGGCATAATTATTTTAATCTTCTTTTTCCACTGGAGAGCAACAGTGCCTTTTTAATCATGTGGCAAGTCTGATCCCAAAGCAGGTCAGATAGCTGACATCATTATTCACAAAAGGCCTTCAAATTTTTGACAGCAGGTAATATTAGTGAATTCATGAAGCCACAGACTGCCTCCTTTTCTACTATTTTAAATGAATTATTTGATTTATTTCTTATTGCTTAACAGTTTCTATAGCAACTTATATTTAGAGGGTTCGTAACAATATTTCATGAATGAATTTTGTTGGATTGCTTTAAGGAACACATTTTTTCAGCTTTGGAATAGACTTGGAGAAGACAACTGAACTCTTAACATACTAATTAGAACTATGTACTTTGTATGTCATATGTATGTACTTACTTATAATGTATTATTTTATATTATTAATAATATATATAATATATTTAAAGTATCTAAGCACTGCTTAGTCCAACCCCTGCATTAAGATGGATTTTAAAACATCTAAATTCACTTTTTTGAGATAGGACATCTGGACAAGGCATGACCCACGAGCAGCCCAGATGTCCTGTTAGCCCTTAGTCTGAAATTTTTACTTTAGACCTGAACCAAAACTAAAATATCTGAGTCTTTCAAACTAATTGGATTTGTTAACTATTCTTATAGGTAATAGAAATTAGAGCCTTTCTCTCAACACTAGCAAAAGTGTAACTGATATTATTCCTAAATGCCTTATGTGAAATGACCCTTGACGTAAAAATTTTGGGCTTGTTTTGTTAAAATTACTTATGAATTTTTTTTACTTATGCATTTTTATTAACTTGTTATTACATAGGGATTGCATATTATTGATAGCATTTCTGTCTAAATTTTCTCAAGTACATTATTTTTCTTATAGTTTCTCTCTAAAATCAAGTCAATATCTCTCACACATGCACATTTTCTTTTAATAGAAGTAGGGTATTCAGTTTATCTCGTAAGAGAACCCTTTTTCATTCATAAATGCTGAGATTAAGTTCATTTTTTGCCTCAAATCTTTCCCTTCTGTCTTATTGATGCTTTAATCAATTTTTTTATGCTTTTAAAATGAATTTATTATATTCTTCTAAATACGTATTTCTTTCCAGTCTGTTAACACAAGTCAAATTCTTCATAGTGTTCACATCATAATTGTATTTTCTTTTCTGCATATTAGGACATTATTTAAGGTGTTTTCATTAATATTCTTACTCTCAATCACATTATAACATATACGCCTAAAATATTATGTTATTGTCCTTTATTTGATCAATAATGCTGAAAGAAAAATACATTTGATAGTCAATGGTGAAATTTCAGAAACTTAAACAGTGAGGGAGTTGTTTGAAGGTGGTAATTAGGAAGACATTTACCTGCAATACTTTTACACAAATGGCATCCTTTGATTACTTACAAATTTTTATCATTTGGCTGTTTGTTTGAGTTTAGCTTTCTTAACAAAATTCTTTAGGACTACCCTACAATATTTTATCCCAACTGTCTCTCCAATTACCAGTTTTACTATTATCTTCTGTAACTATTTTTATAAACATGAAATTTAAATATCAGTCATTCAATCTTTCAACTTTCAGCACCTCAATTGCAACGAATTAAAAAAAAAAAAAAAAAAGAAAGGCATCAGAGCATTATGACCAAAGGAAAAGTCTATCGGGGACATATTGAATTTGAAATCAGAATGCCCAGTACATGACCATCATACTGAAGGACTAATTCTGAAGTAAGAACAATGTAATCTAAAAATGTGTACCCTCATATTAATTTAAAATAAATTAAAAAATTTTTAAAGGAAAAAAGAAACATGCTTTGAAGGAAAAGAAAATACCATAGAGAGGTTACATGAAGTGTGAGACCATGTTGCCTAGATGGGGTGTCAAGTTTTCAGATATCTGAAGTGCCATTATTAAAATGAGACTGAAGGGAGTTAAGAAATCAGTGATGAAAAAGGTGGCAAGAATGTGAAATAAACTAGAGGAAATGGTTGGTAGGTTGCTGTATCTCTGTCATTGTAATGTTCTGGGAACTGCGTTATGTTATCTAAATTAGGTGAGTAAAATGCTCAGGAGTCACACAAGCTTATTTCTATTTGAAAAAGAGCATTGGGAAAAGGATACATGCCTAGAAATAATTCTGTATTATTTTTCTTTTACACACATCACTTTGGAAGTGTAAATTGATTCTCTGTAGGTAAAGACCTTTTTAATTATTAAAAATTATAATGAAATACATTTTAATTATTAAAATTTTTATCATAATATCTTCAAGATACAAAGTACTTAAAATTTTGTTTAATAGCATGAAGTATGATAAATAATTAAAATACTAACTTAACAATAAATGTCTAAATAATATCAACAACTGCCAAAATAATGAACTGTAAATTAAATTTTTTCTTGGTAGATGTTACCAAAATTTATCTTTGTAATACATTATATAAAATATTTCATAACTACAGATTTGATATTAACCTTAATTAGAACATTTCTCCAAGTGTTAAACATATATAACAACATAAACTGTGAGTTCAAAAATCAGAGTATGTCCTACATTTCTTTTATGCCTTATACAGTGTGTATTTTGAACATGATCGCAATTGTGATAGACACATTATAATCACCTTCTATCAATGCTAAAATAAACAATATGCTGAATTATTACTGAATTTTGAAAAGAAAATTTTCAAGATTGTTCTTCAACCTCCATATTTTAACCAAAATGTTGATAAACTCTCTAAAATGATGAGTTGCAGTTTGAAAAAAGAGAGAGAGAATATAGTAGTCTCTCTAAACCACAGAGGCTACATTTCAAGGCCACACCAAATGCCTGAAACTAATGTGAGCACCAAACTCTATATATGTTATTTTTATTTTTATTTTTGTTTTTCTTTTTAGATCTGGTGACTGAGACAGTTACTAAGTGATTATAAGGCAAGTAGCACATACAGCACCGATATATGGCTATGCTGGACAAAGGAATGATTCACATCCTAGGACAAAGCAGGACAGTGCAAGATTTTATCACTCTATTCAGTATGTCAACAATTTAAAACTTACAAATTGTTTATTTCTGGTATTTTCCATTTAACCTTTTTGAGCTACGGTTGACCTTGAGTAACTGAAACTGCAGAAAATGAAACCGTAGATGGCAGGGGGCAACTGTAATACATAAAACATATCTTCCAACAGTAAAAATTTACTAATTAATTTTCTTTATAGACAACTTCTCACTTATTCATCATATAATGTCAGATGTACCTGTGAGCCCAAGTATAATTCTTTTGAAGGAAAAGAGATCAATATATCATTAAAGAAAAAGAATCATACTCAATAGACTATGAATGCTACTGGGATGAAGACTATTATTGTGCATATATTTAAATTCCCCGATTCCTGACAGAATTCTCAGAATATATTTTTCTCAGTTAATGAATATTAAATTGATGCATTGGTTACATTAGTAACTATGGAGATGCCTAACAAGAGTATCAAATAAATGGATAATTCACCAGAAACTGGCTTCTAGATATTAATTTTAATTACTTTGGAACAACATAATTTAGTAACAAATGTTTAGCAAGCACCCATTAATGGCTCACCTGTGAAGTCATAATTATTGGTATCTGATCAGGTGTATAAAACTCATCAATTTTTCTTCTAACAAAAGGTAGTACAATAGAAATTTCAAAGAATAAAAGAAGAGATACTCGTTAAAGATCACCTAACGAGTGACCATAATTCCAGTCTTGGAATCTTGCAGGCAGCTGGAGGGAGGATATGGGAAGACATGAGGATGTTAGGAAGGTAAAAGTAGTTTTTTAACCTGGGGCCCCATTTTTGCTCTAAGGCAACACAGAGTCTAGTAAAGAAGAAAATCCCTGAGGCTCCAGATGAAAGCAAAACTTTGGTTTGGGATGGTAAAAGTGGCCCTTAAGAGCAGGAGAATCGGTGTCTCTAGAAGGGAGTGCTAGGGTCAGACTTATGATCTACGGAATTTCTTTTAGCATCCAAGACCTTTTTAACGCCTTCAAGTTTTTTAGCCTGGTTTGGTATGTCATAGTTTTGAGTCAGATACATTCCAACCACGTTGCCCAAAGTCAATTCAAGGAGGAGCTGGAGCATGATGTCACCCAGGAGGGTTCTAAGGGAGACCGCAGCTCTATCCACCAGTCCTAGCCTCTCAGCATTTATTCTTTAATTTTTAAATTTTTTTTATTAAGTCAAATACACATAGATCATGAATACATTTATGCATATGTGGGGTACAATGTGTTGATATTTTTTTATACAATCTGACATGGTTACATCAAACCAATCAACATAGCTTTTGCCGCATTTACTTGATTATTGTGTTAAGACATTTATTACACTTGACAGATTTGACTTGTACCCTTGCAATATGCTCCATAGGTATGGTCGGCCTTTTACCCTCCCTCTAAATCTCCACAAATGTACGAATCTGCAGTCCCACCCATAGTGCATAAGTATTCCTTTATGTCTGCATCCACCCCAGCATCTATTATTTTGGGACTTTTTAATAAAAGCCAATCTACAGGGGTAAAGTGTTATCATATTGTCATTTTAATTTTCATTTCCCTAATGTTTAGTCACATTGGGAATTTCAGAACATTCCTTTTAAAATGACCATCATTCTTCTACTCAAAATCTCTGCATGGATTTTTGACCTCATATAGAACAACATTCATGATACTAAACAAGGTTTTGTTAAGATCCTAGTTTTCCTGTTCCCTCGGTAACTCTTTCATTTTTTTCTCACAAATAGGATTCTTTATTTATCATTATTAAAAGCCTAAATTTTAGAGAGATTCTTGGACTGGTGGTTCATATCCATCAGCTCGTTAAACTTTAGCACCAGGAGCTTTATGAGAACTATTACCTTCACCATGAAGCTCCATAAGTTTTCTCAATTCACACTTGGGCTTCTTCAGCATTTTTCCTTTTCTGAAGAAGTATCATGGAGAGGATAAATAGAATGGCACACCTTTTCTATGTCTTTTGCAATGCTGCCTGCAATCAATTTATCAACTTCTTTCAAGTCATTTGTCTGCACCTCTCTTGTCATGAGGTGATTTCCATCATTTTCTTCCAGATTTGGTGAACCTGTTGATCCTGGGCTTAAGAGGTCTTCTGTATCTGATTGTTGCATTTTTTAGTAAAACCAACATAGAACAGATGAATCAAATAACCATCAGTAGCCTTAACGTCAACATGAGCTTCAATCATAGTCTGCAATTTTTTAACCATAGAACACATTTTGTCATGGGTAAGATCCATGCCAGGGAAGGTAGTCAGGCAATTTTTTCCCTGAACATCTTCAGTAATCAGCTTGAATTTTCTAAATGAAACTTCATCATTCTGTAGATCAGCAAGACTCACTTCAAACACACGACCTTTGAGGCCATCAGATGCAATTTTGAGTCCTTGAGTTCTGGTAACCAGTGTTTTTTCCAATGTTTCTTATATTGAACATAGCAGGTGCCTTCACATCATACCAATCTTTCTTAGAAAATGGATCAACCACTTGCTTCTTGGCTCCCTTTTGCTGCCTTTCATGAGGCGCATGTCCTCGCCGAGTGCCATGATGGTGCTCAGCGAGCCAGAAGGCCCTAGGTAACTCTTAAGAAGCTCAAACCCAACTACTGATAGTCTTTATCAAATATTTTGTATGTATTTTTTTAATATGCCTGTAACTTTTATCCTGAGGATTTTTGCTTGATCTTCCCCCAGATTAAAAAAATCTTATGTCTAGGTATTCATATGGCTATCGCTTCACTTTACTTCATTCTGTCCTCAAATATCACCTTCTTCAAATAAGCTTTCCTTGAAAACTCTATCGAAAAAAAATATTATTTCTGTTTCCCCAAAACTCTCTCCTTAATGCTGTTAAATTTTTCTCCATAGCATTTTCTGTATAGGACATTATACTGTTCACTTAACATTCTTTGTTTGTTTGTTCCTGACACTGGAATATACATTCTGTAAGCTCAGGTGCCGTTTCTGTGTCGGTCATTATTTGACAGTACATCCTAAAAGGGCACTATAAACAAATCCAACCAATCAACCCACCAGACTCTCAGTCTCTTTAAAAAAATAATGAAGAAGGAATTTTCCACAATTTAACATGTGATGCAGAATCGAAACTTGAGCTAATTTTATTTCAAGAGTTACATCAAGTATCCACATCCTAATGAAAGAATGAAATCCTTTTGTACTTACAGTCAGCTTTACTTGGCAGGGCTATTTTTTTTTTAAGTCCCTCCAAGTTGAAAGTTTCACACATTTAAAAACCATCTTAGTTCAAGAAGAGATTCAAGTAATTTGTGGTGATAGCCAGCCTCTCTAATTCTATTCACTCCATTACCAGACCATGAGTTGAGCATACATTGTCTTTTACCAGAATCAATATCTTATCTATTCAGCTCCCTGAAATGAGCTTTCATTATCCAGGTAGTTTTAGATAGATGACTTGCAATTTTTATTACCTTACGTATAGTCTCCTAGGATATATTGGGAATTCTGTGTATCAGGTATAGGTATAAATCAGATTAGGTCACCTTGAGATTAAAAAATCAATGGTGAAGAAAATAAACAGTTGAGTACTTCTGAGTTTAGCACTCATTGTCAAAGTAATATAGAACATGCCTGGTAACAAAAACAAATACGTGGTCAACTCCTCAAAGCAGTCCTGGAGCGGCCAGCTGTGAACTATACTAAGAGAACACTTGCTAAGTTTAATTCACTTATGAGATCCTCTGTAGTACTTCCACATCCTTGAAGTTTCTATGCGATCTTGATTCTTATTTCTATACCTGATGAACAAAATTATGGTGTTGTACAGGTGTTTAAAATTATTAATTTTATTAATATATGTATAAGTCCAAGTTTATTTTTTTCATTAAAGTAAGAAGCTCTTAACATAAAATAACACAAATAATAATTTTAATGTGTAATTTCAAAATACATTGCTAGGGGCTTTGCGGTTGTCAGCGGCCTTGCTTTCCCACTGCCCAGTTCTCTCCCTATCAGCCGTTACTTGTGGACACACAAAGAGGCTGAGACAAGCACACTTCTAAGTGACTAGAATCCTCTGAAGGGAAAAATGTTTGTTTCCAATCATCTTGTTTCCTAGCAACATTTTGTTTGAAAAAAAGCATTTCCTACTAAGTTTGAAAGTCATTGTTTTTTATCATTGAAAATGATATTTTCAATTATCACACAATAGAAATAAAAATCAATAACCATCTTTCTAATTGTCAGGAAAACTGAAATGCAAAAATCAGGCGTAACTTAAAGAACCCATAGAACTCAAAGAAGGAATAGATAATTTGATGAAGCATCTGAGAGATATAAAAATCTCTATTTCTCTTCTATTTCTAAACTACAAGAGGTTAATGGAGTTTCCTGCTATCTGGAAAGAGCGGGGTTAAAAGATGTAGCTGCTACTCACGTCCAGAAGAGTTTTCCCATAACAATTATGGCCTTATTGTTGTCGAATTTCTTGTTCTTCTCAGCAAAGAATAGAAATCTATATTTAAATAAGAATTGCGTGATTTTTAGTTATTGCTCAGCAAATTTGAAAACACTATGACAACAAAATAAAACATACCTGCTGGTCTGGTTTAACACTTGGGTTGTTCATATTTACCACTTGATAATAAAATAAGCAGAAGAAATTTTAACCATTAAAGTGATGAAATAATTACTTCCTCGAATGCCTATAAAGTTTTCATATAGTAGGCATAATATGAGCACACTATAAATAGTTTAGTGTCTATATTCAGAGTTTCCCTAAATGGGCTCTCGACAACAGTGGGAAGGTAATAGACTTTACAGTCTTTGGATAAGTAAATTACCTTTTTTTTTTTACTTGTCTAATGAGAAAAACTATTCTGACAATTATTTCTTATAACATTTCTTGTTAAAAGGAAGAACAAATTATTGAAACTGTAGGGCAGAACAACTAAAAAAAATGGAGATCAGAAAATAAGTGTGTATTTGCTCTCAAATTGTTCCTTTAAAAACCAGTAAAATCGTAAGTAAATGTTTCATTATTCAAGTTGATTGATGTGGCATTTGGTATTTATTATTTGCCAATCTCTTTCTCACCATAACACAGTGACATCAATGTTTACAGCAATGTATACATATGATAATGAGAAAGCACATTATTTCTCTATAGTGTTGAAAACCCGAGACATATTATTAATATGAATTTGGAAAGTATAGGACATAAATTGGAATATTAAAAAGCATTGTATAAATTGTGTGCACAATTAACATTTGTTTAGAATTTGTGGAACTGTTTTAATGCAAAAATATGAACACATAGGAAGAAAACTCTTAGAACAAACACAGATCTTAACACAATTAGGTAAATTAATGGTGATATATGTGCATGTACATAAACACATATATATGTACAAATATTAATGCACTTTCCTATAATCTTATATTTATATTCATTTGTCATTTTCTAATAATGTTTAAGTAATTAGCTGATCTTTTATATTTTTTTAAAAATTCATTTTACTAATTTCACTAGATTTAGGAGATATGAGTGTTGTTTGTTTGTTTTTTGTTACATGAATAAATTGTATAGTAGTGAAGTTGGAGCTTCTAGTGTACCTGTTACCCAATACTGTACATTGTACCCAATAGGTAATTTTTCATTCCTAATCCCTTTACCATTCTTCCCTTTTATGAATCTCCAGTGTCCATCATATCACTCTATATAACCGAGCATACCCATAGCTTAGCTGCCATTTAAAAGAATATGCAGTATTTATTCTTCCATTCCTAAGATACTCACTTAGAATAATTACTTCTAATTCTATACAAGTTGCAGTAAAAGAGTAAATAGACAACCCACAAGATAAAAGAAAATACTCACATGCAATACATCTAAGACTAATATCTGGAATAAGAAGAAACTTAAACAAATCAGCATGAAAGAAACAAACCCATTAAAATAGGACCAAACAACACAAGCAGACATTTTTTCAAAAGACATACAGACAGTAGATAAACATATGAAACAAATCCCAACATCACTAACCATCAAGAAAATGATGGCTACTACCTTATCCCCTATCAGAATGGCCTAACTAATAAAATATCGTAAAGCAATAGACGTTACACACTGTTCTTGGGAATGTAAGTTAGTACATCCTCTCTGGTGATTTCTCAAAGAACTAAAAGTAAATTTATCATTTGATCCAACAACCCCACCATTTGATATCTACCCAAAGAAAACTCATTTATCAAAAAGACACCTGCACTTGGATGTTTATCACAGCATGATTTGCACTTGAATATGGAATTAACCTAAGTCGTCATCAAATGATGAGTGGATAATGAAAATGTATGAATATGTGGCATATGTGTGTGTACACATAAATACATGTGCATGTAAATACATGCCGGGTAATACTACTCAGCCATGAAAAAAAATAAAATTATATCTTTTGCCCACCTTTGTGGAGCTTGGACACAAGGTCACCTAACCCAGCCCCACTGATCTTATGGAGGTCATCAAATAGGTTTCTAGTCCTGCATTACTGGAAACAAAATGTCAGTTTATTTGATAAATATTTATATTTGTAAGGGGAACAATTTGAGACTTTTAAGGAGAATTTTATCATGTACCTTTTAAAATCAATCATTATTGAAACCAGGTGGCAAAAAACACTCCCCACCTGCACAAACATACTAGAAAATACAAAAAGCAATCACCTGAACTAAAATGCCACTAGTTGATATCCACCCAAAGAAAAAGAGCTCATTTATCAAAAAGACACCTGACCTTATATGTCATCACAGCACAATTGAGTGTATGCAGACCTGAGTGTGAAATTCAACTCCACTCTACTGATGAGCACTGATGAGTGCTAAAGTGGAGAAGGGAGGAGTCCCAGGAGTAAGTTCTTGCCATCAAAGATTTTCTCACACTCGTACAATAAAAGCAGTAGCCTTTCTAGACTAGGGAGTCTAAACAGGGAACGCATGAAACTCTAACCATTCAAAAGAGTTGAAATGATGGCCAAAAAGTTCCCAAGTTGTGGAAGACAAATTTTCAAAACACATGGGGGAATACACTGAGGCTCAGTATAATATGAATGCTGAATGACAAAGAAAAGAGAAAATAATTAAATTGACAAGAAAAGGGAATAATAAAAGAAGGGAACAATAACTAGTTCAACAGCCAACTTCTCATAAATGATAGGATAACAAAGGAGTGTAAAAAATACCTTTAAAGGAAAAAAATAATAGTGGACCAAGAATTACATAGTTAACAAAATTACCTTTCAAGAATGAGGGTAAAGTCAGGTGTAGTGGCTTGCACCTGTGCTCCCAACTCTCAGGAGCCAATGTGGGAGGATGACATAAAGCCAGGAGTTTGAGACCAGCCTGGGAAAAATAGCAAGGCCTCATCTCTAAATAAATAATAAAAAAATATTAAAAATAAATTGAGTATGGTGGTGCAAGGCTGCAGTCACAGCTATTTGGAAGGCTGAGACAGGAGGATAGCTGGAATCCAGGAATTTGAGGCTGCAATGGGCAATGATGACGCCATTGCACTCTAGCCCTGGGAACAGGAGAGACCTTCTATAAAGAAAAAAAAATGAAATAAAGATAGTTTTCAGGAAAAATAATATTAAGATAATTAATTGACAACAACTAGCATTGCAAGAAATGTTTTTTAAAATGTATTTTATGCTGAAGAAAAATGATATCAGATGGAGAACTGGAACCTGAGAAAAGAATGCCAGAAAAATGTACCATAAAATGGAATCTTCGAAGAGAGGATCTAAAATTGTACATTTTTAGTTAGATAAATGTAAAATATTTTATCATTTGCCTTTTTCTGTTAATTTATTTCTAAGTTATATAACTTTTTAAAGCAAAAATTACATCCACTTATCATGAGATATAAAATTTACATAATTATAACACAAATAATAATAATATAAAGGAAAAGATAGTGAGTATGTATCTAAATACATAATTGAAATGGGTAGAAAGCTAGAGTATATTTTTTACCATAGAAACAAGCAAGAAAGCTAGGCATGGTGGCTCACACCTGTAATCCTAGCACCCTGGGAGGCTGAGGTGGGTAGATTGCCTGAGCTCACAGGTTTGAGACCAGCCTGAGCCAGAGGGAGACCCTCATCCCTAATAATAGCCAGGCACTGTGGCAGGCACCTATAGTCCAAGCTACTTGGGGGCTGAGGCAAGAGAATAGCTTGAGCCCAAGAATTTGAGGTTGCTGTGAGCTGTGATGGCATAGCACTCTACTGGGGGTGACAAAATGAGTCTCTATCTCAAAACAACAACAATAAAAACCAACAATCAAAATAGAGGTGCCTGTGGCTCAGTGGGTAGGGTGCCAGCCCAATATACCGAAGGTGGAGGGTTTGAACCAGGCCAAACTGAAACAAAAAATAGCTGGGTGTTGTAGCAGGTGCCTGTAGTCCCAGCTACTCGAGAGGCTGAGGTAAGAGAATTGCCTAGGCCCAGCAGTTGGAGGTTGCTGTGAGCTGTGACACTGCAGCACTCTACCAAGGGTGATAAAGTGAGACTCTGTCTCTTAAAAAAAAAAAAAAAATAGTGGAAACATGTATAAGTAATAAATGAATAAGAAAAATGAAATTAAGTTCTTATAATTAAATAATCCAAAAAATGTCAAGTGGAATAAAAGTAATATGAGAAGCTCTGATCCAGGTATGCAAATCATTATCTTAAATATTAATGAATTATACACTTCAAATAAAGGCAGAGAGTATCAGAATAAATTTTTAAAATTAAAAGTGAAAATTTCTGTTGACAAGAAATGTACTGTAACATCTAAGGTATATATGTATGTTGAAAATAAATGAAAGAAAAGAGATGCTGTATAAACTAAAAGCTTCAGAAAGCGATACTTGCTATGCTGATAACAACTAAAATAAATGTCTTTTCAACTGCACATGATACATATTTCTAAAATGTATCTATGTAAATTAATAAAGATTGAATTTTACAAAATATATTTTTAAAGCTTAATGGAACTTAGTTGGATATTAATAAAATTATATACACATAGAGTGTAGCTATTTAGAAATGAAACAAAATACTTCTCTGCAAAGCATGAGTCAAAGAATAAATTAAAATAATAACAATAGGCATGATAATTTGCAGAATGCAACTAGAACACTCTACAGAAAAACTGTATTGTGATCATTTTTACAGGAGACAGATCTAAAATTAATAACTAGTTTCCTTATTTAGATAAAGGAAAGGCCAGGCGCAGTAGCTCAAGTCTATAATCCTAGCACTCTGGGAGGTCAAGGTAGGTGGATTGCCTAAGCTCACAGATTCAAGGCCAGTCTGAGCCAGAGGGAGACCTCGTCTCTAAAAACAGCCTGGCATTCTGGTGGGTTCCTATAGTCCCAGCTACTTGGGAGTGGTTACAGCACCAGCCACATACACCAAGGGTGGCAGGTTCCAACCTGGCCCAGACCAATTAAATAACAATGACAACTGCAACAAAAAATAGCTGGGTGTTGTGGCAGGCACCTGTAGTCCCAGCTACTTGGGAGGCTGAGGCAAGAGAATCCCTTAAACCCAAGAGTTAGAAGTTGCTGTGAGCTGTGACGTCATGGTACTTTACCAAGGGCCACAAAGTAAGACTTTGTCTCATAAAAAAAGATAAAGGAAAAAAAATGAAGAGCAAAATAAACCAAGAGTAAGTATAAGGAAAAAAGTAATGAGTAAAGAAACATTAATCAATGAAGTAGAAAAAAATCAAGAGATGATTTCTTAAAAATATCAATTGTATCCATAAGCCACAGAAAAGAAACAGTGAAAAATAAAAAATATCCAAGAGTTTATCAATATCAGTAACAACATAAGAGAACCTCTTTTTTTTTTTTTTGAGACAGTATCTTGCTCTGTCACCCAGGCTAGAGAACCACGGCCTCAGTCTAACTCACAGCAACTCCACACTTCAGGGTTCAACCAGTCCTCCTGCCTCAGCTTCCAAGTAGCCGGGATTTCTAGGCCCACTGGAATCCTGGAATTCAGGGAATAAATGGAATCCAGTACCAAGTCCACCTCACAGTAGCTTTCCCCTGTGGCTATTTCCCTCAAACCAGTGAAAATACATGCATTAGGGTGGATGTACGTAGAATCTGGTTACATTCTGACCTGTTGAGGAAGAATCATTACAAAAGGAAAGACCAAAGGAAAACCTCAGCATCAATCATTCACCCTCAAGTCCAAGACAGTAAGTAGAATAGAATATCACATCTCAGGAAGAATTGGAGGAGTCAGTGACATCCTTAAAGTCTTTGAGGAGTAGGTGGTAATTCTTTCAATTTCTCTTTTCAGCTCACATAGAGGGTCCTTTAAAAACGCAGATAGACTCTCAGGGTTAATAGTGGGTTACTACAAACCTAAATAGTGATATCATATGTGCAATTCTTTTGATGGATATGTATTTCTAGAACAGAATGTAACTTCTGGTACATAGATCTTACTATTGATGTGGAAAATACATTCTGTATCAGTAAAGAGCATCAGAAGGAATACATTTTAATGTATTCAGGAAACCAATATTCAGTCACAGATTTGGAATAGGGCTATACGTAATGTGCTCGCTCGCTCGCTCACTCTCTTTCTCTCTCTCTTTTCTTTTCTTTTATTTTTTTGCAGTTTTTGGCCGGGGCTGGGCCTGAACCCACCACCTCCGGCATATGGAGCCAGCCCCCTACCCCTTTGAGCCGCAGGAGCCCCCATTTTTCTCTTATCACATTATATTCTTCTAAGGCCTCAAGCATCTCTTGAAATTTTTTGGTCATCATGCTGATCACTACATTGATTTCATTATGCTGTTTTTTTCTAGTGTTCGACAAGAAGTCTGGGTACCCTAGTACATTACGTGTACCAAAAGCCATAAGTAAACTCCAGAAAGGTTACCAGCCTGCCACATCACTGAGAACTTTCCACAAAAGGGTCAAGTTATTGTTCCTCACAAATCCCAAGGTAGAGTCATAGGACAGAGTGGGATATTTTACACTTGTAACTATTGTTCTACTGTAGTGAAAACTTCCTGAGCATCACCCAACTCTAAAATTCAGTACCGTTAGAAGTATACTTGCTGGATTATGTTGCTGCGTGGATTTCGGTGTCATGCCGTCCACAGCAGAAGAAACTGGAACCTGGAGAGCTACAGAGCCAGTAGAAACTGCATCTGGAACATCTGTTGACTCTGCAACCATAAGTTCCCACCAGTGAAGTGGTGAAGTCAGGCATCTGCAAAATGATTTACTGTATAATTGAAATGGGGCACGTGGATTTGGAACTTAGCCAGTCTAGGGAAAGTAATAATTTACAAGAAGAAATATATATGTACAAATATATATATACCCCCTAACTCAGAGATGGCCCTAAGCAGTAAGGAGAAATTCTCCTGGGGGAATACCTGTGAACATGTAACTAGATACAGCATGTTCTTATAAACACAGACTCTGGAGACACAAATGGCCGAGCTGGTTGTTCCAGGTCTGCAAAGAGCAATATTGGAATATCAAAGATGAACAAGATTTAAATTCAGTGAAGTAACAAGGGTAAGAGGCATGAGAATCCAGGCCTTACATTAATAAATACCTAAGAGCATTGAGCCTAGAGGAAGGTCTGAGTAACAAGAGAGATAAGGGCTCCCTTCTAAGTCTATCAGCCAGAATTTGCTCTCAGCCATCCCAGGGCTTGAGCAATGAACTCAGGAAGGGAATGGCCCAACAACGAGGTTTTCCTTTTCGTATCAATATGACTACTGCCACTATTGAAAGTCCAACCTTTCCACATTGGCATCTGACCCAGATTTAGGTCTGCCTTCTCGCCCCCACCCCCAGTGCCTTCATCATTGGCTTCCAAGAGCTCATATAATGCCAAATTTATTCCATGCCATCCCATGTAACATTTTCTTAAATCAGAGTACCAACTTCTACATGGTGACTACATGCCATTATTGTTGTTAATATTATTATTATTTAGGCCATGCATACTCACGTTGTATACACTTATTTGAGTTCATCATACATACTTGTATGTTTATAATGTGGATGGGAAATATGTATCAGTATCAAGATAAAAAAATGATCAAGGCAGATAAAGATATTTATATAAGTATGTGTACACAATTTTTTGTTATTTGAGACAGAGTCTCACTATGTTGCCCTCAGTAGAGTGCTGTGGCATCACAGCTCACAGCAACCTCCAACTCTTGGGCTTAAGAAGTTCTCTTGCCTCAGCCTCCCAAGTAACTGTGACGATAGGCGCCCACCACCACACCCGGCTTTTTGTTGCAGTTGTCATTTTTATGTAACTGGCCCAGGCCCTTGGTGTATGTGGCTGGTGCCGTAATCACTGTGCTACAGGCACTGAGCCATTTGCACACAATTTGTATTCACTCATCTCTAAAACATATATTAACCTTTGGAACATAGTCCATGCTGCACCCTGGAAGTACAAATATTAACAAATGCAGCCTGTGCATTTGAAGATGCTACAGTTTAATAGAGAGATAAGTATTCATTCTAAAATGAAATACACCATAACCAATGCTATTTCGCTAGTATTCAGTAAGTATTTAATAATATAAAATAATATACTAATCCTCTCAAGGACAGGTCAGATAAGGAAAACTTGAGAGGACAATGGTGTTTTGCTAGTATTGATTCTCCAAGTGGAAACATTATTCAAGAAAAATGAATAACATGAACAGGCAAGAGGTGTTAGAAATCATGGTAGGTTCAAGGAATGGCAGGCTTGTTGTTGCTAGAATCGGAGCAGAGCTTATGTAAGGCAAAGCATGAAAGGTAATTCAGAGTTAGCTTTCAACAGGCCACAAAAGCAATGTCACCAACTTTGGATTTTATCCCATAGACGGTGTGGTGCCACTGAAAGCTTTTAAGCTGGGAAGTTACAGAATCCAATCTATATTTTAGAAACATCAGTCCCCTAGCAGTGTTGATAATGCATTAAAGGGATATGAGATTATGTTTGGGTGGTCACTTGAGAGGATATTGACCCAGCCTTATTGAAGGAAAGATTGCTTTTGAGAGATTTTGGATTTTATAAAAATTGGTACAGAAAATACCTGCAATTAAGTATGCTCTGTGTCCTTATGTATGCTATTTTTTTCAGATATTTTCATATTTCCCAAGTGAATATAACCTCCCTGAAATTAGGGATTGCATTTTAGTCATCTTTTTATTTGGAGCATAATATATGCATTGACAATTAAATGGGCATTTATAATAAGTTGTATTAAAAAATTAAAAAGTGTTCCAAGAATACTTTTTGCAGTCAAGACATGATACCATGGAGATAACATTTCTTCTAGGAAGAAAGCCAATCAGGTCAAAAAAGTCAAAAGGATGATATAAGATAGAAGAAGATTATGGGGGCGTACAAAAGTATGACAAATTTGAAAGAATTTAAATACTTTGGCATATCTGAAAATGAGCGTATTTGGTGTTGAGGAAAGAGAGAGCACGTTGAAAGGGGTATAATATGCCCTAATAAAGCATTTACATTTTTTCATAAGAGCAGTAAAAAAAAACTATTAAAAAGGAGATGACATCATGCATTTAACTTTTTATTTTTTTAAAGATTGGCTGAGTATGGTGAATATGGTAAGTTTATTGATGGGATCAGAGTGCAGAAAGAGACAGATCATTTACAATGTTACAAGAGTAACTTTTGCCAAGAAAGAATCTGAAATACAGAAGAAAAGCAGAGTGAATACAAAAGGAGAGAGAAGAGAGAGCTGAGTATCATGATGAAGAGAGAGACACAAGCAAACTTGAAGAGAACCCCCAAGCCTGCTAGCCTGGGAAAATGGATAAGTAGTCCCTCTCTATGTAAAACAAAATAATCATAATAATAATCATAATAAACAAATAGGCAAAAGCAAACAAGCAAAACAATCAATATATTTTTATTTTATATGTGTTGAATGAAAAATATTGAAGCTTATTTCATATGTATTAAGTCTTAACACCATGGATGGGTTCTTAGAAACTGTGACTTTAAGTGATATCTAACAAAACCAGTTCTACCATAGTAAAATTATCAATAGTATCAACGAGAATTAATTTTCTAGGACATATTTCTGGTCACAAAAACATTAACAATCTTCTAAAGAAAAGTTCAGAACATTTCTAATGCTCGACATTAAAATAAATGTGAACTGTAACAAGATCATTATTTAGCCGACTTTCAGTGAATTGTCAATGATGAAGATTGGAATGATGGTGAGTTACTCAAGGAATAAATGTTTGCCAAGCAACAATTATGGGGAGAACCCCCTACCATCACACAATTCCTACACAGACCCACATATAGGGTAGGCACCGGATAATGGAAGTAAACAAAGACTTGGGTAATCATTTACTATGTGACGTTTAGAATTAGAATCTTCTGGGATTATTTTTATAACTACAGGGTGGGTATGCTGAAATTCCCCCCTGAAGTCATCATATATAGGGAAATGGGAAACTGTAGCAACATATCTTTATTTATACAACACTCATTAAAAATCTACAAAGAGGTGGCCAAGCCATACATGATACTTGGTAAAATTTTCAATGACTAGTCTGTAACTAAAGGTACATTTAGCTACAATTTCCCGTTTTTCCTATGTAAGGCAACTTTAGATGTGAATTTTGGGAAATCCTGTATATATTTGTTTCCCCCCTTTTTTCCCAAGAGTTTGAAAAAGAGTTTTTTATTATTTATGAACTTTAAACGTGGTAATATTATTATAAACAAAGTATATCCAAGAAACAATAGGTATAAAATATGGCATTGCTGTATAAAGAATCAAAGGAGATTAAATGCTGTGTTCCAGAGACTTTTCAAATGTTCCAGGATTATGAAAAAACAAAACAACCTAAAGAAACTCATCAAAACTAATCAGAGATTTTCTGTGCTGCAAGATATCCTTCCTCACTAGTGAGAAGTGAGTTCCATCAGAAAAAGATACTTGGCCTTCTGATGTACAGTTGAATGCTGCCTTGGGGAGGCAGCTGTTTCCTCACGTTCGTGGAGTGAGTAGGAAGCAGAAGAAAACTACGGGACGGAGTTCAGGGAAGTTAGCAGAGATCGTAGATTGCATCTGCCCAGATTTTCCTTTTGGGCATGGTGGGAATTCTGGCTTCCAGGGGGCCCATTCCAGGTCACAGAGTAGAGGGAGGCCAGGGGAACCCCTGCCTGAGGGCGCAGCTGCACTGGGGTGCAAGAGAACCTCGTGAGAGCTGCGGGGAGAGACCTCCCTGGACAAAGATTATCATAACAAAGTCAGCTTGGCATTGGAAACTTGCCTATTAGGCTGCACATTAAGATTTGCTCCTGTGGCTCAGTCGGTAAGGCGCCGGCCCCATATACCGAGGGTGGCGGGTTCAAACCCGGCCCTGGCCGAACTGCAAACCAAAAAATAGCCGGGCGTTGTGGCGGGCGCCTGTAGTCCCAGCTACTCCGGAGGCTGAGGCAAGAGAATCGCTTAAGCCCAGGAGTTGGAGGTTGCTGTGAGCTGTGTGAGGCCACGGCACTCTACCGAGGGCCATAAAGTGAGATTCTGTCTCTACAAAAAAAAAAAAAAAAAAAAGATTCGCTCCCGATTGACAGTTGAAACCTCAGTGGAGTATTTAGAGGCAGTGAAAGGCAAGCAAGCAGGGAAGAGCAATGCGAAATGACAGCGCGCACTCACCGCACCCCTGCTCAGAGGCGCTCAGGAGCAAACGCCACTGGGCTGCTCGTGCCTGTCAGCAAAGTGAGCAGGTAAAGTGGAGAAAAGGCAGCGAGGAGAGAGGGAGTAAACTCCCAGCGAGCACAGTTCTCCGCCACAAATAGCTCCTTGCCATAGCAGGCGAGGTAGCGTTGAGATTTTCATTTATAATTGAGAATAGAAATTGAACTGGAGTTAAGTTTTAAACTGAAGGAACTGAAGCATTGAGTCCAGCAGTGAAACCACAGGATGTCCCAAAAGTTGCCCATAAATTCTCCAAACCCAGGAAAAAATGGGAAACTGCATCTAAATGTACCTTTATTTACCAAATATTCATTACAGAATTTTACAAAACATTTCCAAGTGTTCTCTCCAAGTTGCCTGCCTCTGTAATTCTCCCTGTGTGTGGCTACTTTATGGGTGACTTTTGAGACATCCTGTATTGATTTCGTTCAGATACTATCCAACATTTTTCTCTAAGGTAAACTACATTACCCTTTGGAATAAGCAGTTTGTGGGGATATGCTTTTAGATTATGTAAGTACATAGATTATGTAAGTACATAAGATAAATATCTTATTCTTCATCAACTCTTTATTCCTTCCTTTTAGCAGCCATTAACAATTGACTAACCTCATTGTTTCCCATAGATTTATTAGTTGACATTCAACTATAAGAGTTTCCATTCTCCCCTTTTATCTACTTATTTATTGATTCATTTATATCAGTATAAACTCAATAATTTTTTCTTAATGTATGATTCACAATCCATTATTTTACTTATTTATTTTGTTGATTACCTTGTTCTAGAATGGGCCGATAGCTTCTGTTGATTTTCTTTCCCCTTGGTAGTTGTTGAAATTTTCCCAGTTCTTTGTGTGTCCGGAGAGCTTACACCGCATCTTAAAAGTTTTCGTTGTTACATTATGTGCTTCTGGGTTCTACAGAAATCCTGTGGAGATGAAGTCTTTCATGTGTTTATTTTTCTTTTTCGTTAGCAGGCAATCAACCTGCTTAGGGCAAGACCAGAACTAACTCAGTTCAGCACATGTGCAGCGCGGGAGTGAGCCTAAGACTTCACAGACAAATTTTTTTCATATACGTATCTCGTTAGTTTTCTTCACATCATGTGGCTCGTAGGACTTCTTTTTTCTGGCTCTTGGCTAAAAATATGAAATTTTAACTTCTTCATGTTGGGGGATTTGAGAGAATTAAACATTTTCCTAAACTGGTCTGTTTCAATGGCCAAATACAAAGAGAAAAATAACAGGTGTTCTCTGCACAAAATTTAGATCACAGGGGCAATCATTTTCTAGCTCCTCTGGCAAGGTAGAAGGATTTTATTCTCTCATAGTTTTTGATACATTTTGGCCTCTGCTGACCCAAGAGTAAAGTCTGATATGACTTGCCTGGCACCAGAAGAGTAAAACAAAAACTAAATTTAAAAAGATGGAATTACTTCCACAGTCTACCTTCTTGGACTTCTGTAAAGGCAAAGAGATACAATTCCTCCTGAAGCTTTTTAGTCTGGGCTAGCTACACAGCGTTGGGATTGCAGCTATCACAGAGTTTAAACCTGAATGTATGACACATATAACCATCTTATTCCATACAATTGCATTGGCTATTATTTTTACCTTTTGTAACAACCTGGACAGATTTGGCAAACATTATTCTAAACAAGGTATCACAAGAATTAGAAAAACAAACATCGCATATACTCAGTACCAAGTTGAAACTAGTAGGTTAACAACTACATGCTCCTGTGAGAGAAAAATTCAGTTAAATTCAAGTAGAGGAGGTAGAGGGAGGAATAGGGTAAGTTCCCTCTCCTGGCACGGGATCTGGCACATTTCCTAGGTGAAGGAAGGGCACAGCTACAACTCAGACTTTAATCTTACATACACAAAAACTGTAACTTAATGTATGTACCCTCATAGTGACTTGAAATCAAACAATAAAAGATAAAACTATCTTACAGCCATGACTCAGGTTTTCATTTCTCTCCATAACTACCTACTATTAGGTACTTTAAAGAGTCTAAACAGCTGCTTTATTTGTCACAAATCATAAGACTTGAGGCTGCAGCAGAATGAGTTTTCAATTTTACCCAGACATAAAAATTAACCTTGAATTTAAAAAATTATTTTTCTGACTATATAATTTTAGCCTCATAGTTAGTGTGTTTATCAGTGTTTTCACGTTGCAAGACATCATTTTATGTCTTCAAGAGCAAATGATTTCTGATGAGAAATCTGTGGTTTGTGTTTTCCCTCTTGTCTACTTAATATGTCATTTTCCCTGGCTGCCTTCCACATTTTCTCTTTATATCTTGTTTGCAACATCTTGAATGCAAGATACCAAGATATTTTTGTTTGTTAGTTTGAGAGAAATCATTTTTTATCTTAGAATATATTTAACTTTACAAAAAAAAATGTGAAACTCTTGCAAAGAGATGCCATATATACCACACCAGTTTTTTTTCTATTTTTAATACATTACATTAATGTGGTACATTTGTTGCAATTAAAAAATAACTTCTTATTACCTGAGGTACAGACTGTGTTCAGATATTTTTAGTTTTTACAGAATGCTCCCTTTGTCTTACAGGATCCCATCCAACAGAATAGATCACATTTACTCATCCTGTGTCTTTATGTTCCTCTTGGATAGATTCTGAAGATCTGAATTTCTACCATATATCATTCTTCTGCAGGAAGGACTACTTAATATTTCTTGCACGACGGGTTTCCTAGTTATAAATTTGTTCTGTTTCTATTTTTGAAAGTTCTTTATATCGCCTTCATTTTTAAAGATAATTTCACTGGACTTATAAATGCCAAGGTAGGGGGATTTTTAATTCTTTAGACATTTAACTTTATTCTTTTCTTGCAGGCTTGGGAAGATGGATATAAATAGTGCACTTGCTAATACAATGTCTGATCTTTGTTCTGACGCCTTTCGTGATTTTCTGTTTTTCTTCGTATTTCCGCAGTTTATGTTATGCCTGAATATAATTTTTTTAATCCTGCCTGGCATTTTCTGTCCTTTATAGATCTGTGATTTTGTATATGTCATTAATTTTAGAACATCTTGGCCACTATTCATGTATGTTTTCTGTACCATTCTCTCATGCTTCTTCTCATGTTCCAATTTTGAAACATTTTGTTACATATTTTGAAATTGTCCATCATTTCTTAGCTGTCCTGCTCTCGGGTCTGTGACCACATTCAGTCCACTGATGAGCCCATCAGAGCTATTCTTCATTTTTGCTACTATGTTTTTGATTTCTAACTTTTTAAATTCTTTTTTGGAATTTCTACATTTCTGTAAGTTGGCCATCCAAGGGACTGTAACAGACCGGTCATATGGAGGTGGTCAACATAAGGAAGTGGGCCTACTGTACTCGTATGTACAGGTGGTCATGTCTACTCTATGAAAATTAGGTCATCTTAAGGAGGTGATCAGCGCAAGGAATGGTCAACTATGGAGATTCTGCTGTATTTGCATACACTACCCAGCTGTTCTCACATGTTGTCTATTTATTGCCATCAGGATTAATAATATAGTAATCACATTTAATTTAAATTCCAAACATTTTTGTTATACCTGGAGTTTCGGATCCTTGCTCTGGCTCTTTAAGCTCCATCTGACTTGTGTTCTGGGATATTTTGTAATTTTTAATTGAAAGTAAGATATGAAGTATTGGGTAAAAGGAACTTAACTATGAATTTAACTAGGAATTAGCTAAGCTTTTTGTTAATCTGGCTAGAAATGGACTCTGCTTAGCATAGATACCAGAAATTCAGATTTATGTAGAGTATTTGTTTTTGTCGCCTCCCTTAAGTTTGGGCCTCCTTCAGTTGCATTACTTAGGCACCATCTATATCTTGAACTTTTTAAAGTTTTAATCTACTTTTATTTTGTTGAAGCCATCCAGCAGCTGTGGGAAGGTATACAGGAAGGAAAACATCCAATATAATTATCATTAAATCTCAGTCTTTAGTGGGGCTGTGATTTGGAGCTGGGACCTTTGCAAATGTTCTCCAGTAACAGTTTCCTACCCTTTGTTCTATCCCCAGAATACATTCCTGTCTCTCCTGAAGGAATTTTCCTTTTGCATTACCCTATATGCAGGGGATTTCCCCCAATGCCCAGAGTACTGGTGTTTGTTGCCTTGCCCAAAGACTAAGTCTTCTGTTCTGTCATGGAGGTAGGGTTTCCTGTGCTTCTTGTATAAATTGTTGTTCCCCTCCCGGGGCCTGCATTGTGAAGGAGAGACTTTCTCAGGGTTCTTGCCAATCTCCATCGTGTGTGTGGTATGCATGAGTGGTGTCTATGTTGTGCGGGGGGTGAGGACTTGCTTTGTAAAAATGGTGGGGAAGAGCCTATAAAAGTTGTAAACTCTCCTAATTTCTATAACCCCCAGGAAAATCACACCCTCTCACCAGTTCACCCACATTCAAGCTTTGCTGACTCATTAACTGTTCTAGCTGATTCAGTCTGTCTCAGGTAAGCAAGTGCCTGTGGTCCATCATTCCCTGAAAAAGCCCATCCCTCTTTAGATTTATGGGTGCTTTATCTCTGACCTCAGGTTTGTTGGATTCAAGAAAAGTCACAAACTTACGGCTTGTCTAAATTTTGGTGTTAGCGTAAAGCTAAGGAATAATGTACTTTCCAGTTCTCTACCTTCCAAGTAGAATCTTTATTTCTGATTATTGTGTTGAGTATAAATTATCTAAAGAAAAATCCTACTAATTATTCACTTTAATAAAAAAAAGACTCTATGAAGTTAAATTGTGTTGCTGTTTTGAAACTCAGCTAAAACATTTTTGAAAGCAAAGCAAGAGCAGAAAGGAATAAAAGGCAAGAGAAGAGAGTTTTTGTGTTCAGATGAGATTTACAAACAGTTGGAAACTAGATAAGACTGAGAGATAGAAAAAGAATTATCTCTAATCAAAGCACTCCCTTTCAGTTGTATTCTAAGTCCCATGATGAATGTTATGGCAGTTTCTCTATTGCTAAAATCTGCTTTACTGGTTCACACATCACACTGAGCCTTATTTTCACTATGCACTTCTTAAATAACTCTTGTATTTGTTCTCTCATAGGCAACATAAATCATTTTCTTTTGTCTTTCAAGATACTTTAGCTACTAAAATTACTTTCTGTGTGAGTTAAAAGCCCAATTCATAACTTCCTTTACTTTCAATACTGATTAAACTCAATATAGTATCTTTTCTTTTCAATTACTGGAACTTTTTTTGCCCCTTGGCACTTTACTGTTAGAAAAGCTAGTTTCTCTTGCTTCTTAACAAACAAATGACTTTAATTCAAGTTAATCCAGTATATTTCTTTTGCATATGTTTTAACCTATATTATGTTTGCATCAAAAGCATTTCTTCCAGTATTTTTATTAAATAAATATCCAGATAATTCACTGAGTGATTTATAAATATTGGCTGATTTTAGTAACCTGGGGTTGGTCCTTGACTCATATCAACTCCCAAGAATACTTTAAACCTTCCATTTACAGATAGATTTCTTTACTTTGTTTTTCATCTTAAAAAATTATTTGTACTTTCTAAATGATTGTTTTTAATCTTTTAATTTTTTGATTTCTTAAAATTTTTAATTATTATGAATACATAGAGTTATTTATATTCATAGAGTACATAGGTTTCAATACAGGTGCTCAATGATAATTTCTTTGTGGTAGGAACATTCCAATTCCATTTATTTATTTATTTATTTATTTATTTATTTATTTATTTGGAGATAGAGTCTCACTTGGTCGCCCTTGGTAGAGTGCTATGGCATCACAGCTCACAGCAACCTCAAACTCTTAGGCTCAAGCAATTCTCTTGCCTCAGCCTCCCAAGTAGCTGGGACTACAGGCACCCGCCACAATGCCCGGCTATTTTTTGTTGCAATTGTCATCGTTGGTTAGCTGGCCCAGGCGGGGTTTGAACCCACCACCTTTGGTGTATATGGCTGTGCTACAGGCACAGAGCTTCCTTTAGTTATTTTTAAGTGTACTCTTATTGGTGACTATAGTAACTTTGTTGAGCTATCAAATATTGCTTATTCTATCTACCTGTGTGTTTGCACCCTCTAACCACCCCTACTTTACGTCCCTCTTCTCTGCTATTGTTTTCAGCCTCTGGTAACCATCATTCTTTCTACTCTCTCTCCATGAGATTGATTACTTTAATATTGAGCTCTGACATATGAGGGAGAACATGGCAAATTTGTCTATCTGTGCTTGGCTGATTTCACTTAACATAATGTTCTGCAGTACCAACCATGTTGTTCCAAATGATGGAATTTCAATCCTTTTATGGCTGAATAATATTCCATGGTGTGTAGGTACCTCATTTTCTTTATCCATTCATATGTTGATAGACACTGAGGTTCATTCCAGGTCTTGGCTATAGTGAGTAGTACTGCAATGTACATGGAAATGCAAACAGCCAAAAATATTTTGGATATATTCATTTTCTTTTGAGGGGTACATACTCAGCCTTGGGATTGCTAGGTCATATGATAGTGCTATTGTTAGTTTTTTGAGGAACCTCCATGCTGTTCTTCATAATAGTTTCATTAAGTCACATTCTCACCCACAGTGTGTGAGGGTTCCCCATTCTACACATCCTTATCAGCCTTCATTACTGCCTGTCCTGAGAAAGCCATTTTCACTGTCAGATAATACTTCATTGTGGTTTTGATTTGCATGTCTCTGATGACTATGTTGAACATTTTTTCATATACTGAGGGGGTATTTGCATGTTTTCTTTTGAGAAGTGTCTTTTCAAATCTTTTGCCCAGTTTTAATCAAATTATTGAATTTTTCCTATTGAGTAGTTTGAGCTCTCACATATTCCAGTCAAATGGGTAGTTTGGAAATTTTCTCCCATTTTGTGACAGACTGTTGACTGTTTTCTTTACTGTGCAGAAGCTTTTTAGCTTGATGTGCTTTGCCCAATTTTGCTTTGCTTGTCTGTACTTTTGATGTAAGCTCAAGAAATTATTGCCCAAACCAATGTCCTGAAGAATTTTCCCAATGTTTTCTTTTTGGTAGTTTAATAATTTCATGTCATAGTTTAAGTCTTTAGTCCATTTCATTTGATTGTTCAATATAATGAGAGACAGGGGTCTAGTTTCATTCTGCATGTGGATATCCAGTTTTCCCAGCACCATTTGTGAAAAGAATTCATTTTTGTTGAAATGAGTTCAGTTCCATTCAGTTCCATTGGTTTATATGTTGGTTTTTGTGTCAGTATCATGTTTTTTTTTGATTACCACAACTCTGTGGTACAATGTGAAGTCACGTAATGTGATTCTTTCATTATTTATTTTCCCTTGTTCAAGATGGCTTTTGCTATTCTGAGTCTTTTCTAGTTTCATTAAAGTTTCAGGATTATTTTTTTCCATTTCTATGAAGAATGTCATCAGTATCTTGATGAGATTCATTAAATCTATGGATTGCTTTGGGTCATATGGGCACTTTAATAATATTAATTCTTCCAATCCGTGAAAATGGAATATCGTTCCATTTTTTTCTTCTTTAACATCTTTCATCAATGTTTTATATTTTCATTGTAGAGATCTTTCCCTTCTTTGACTAAGTTAATTCCTAGGTATTTTATTCTATTTTAGTTATTGTAAATGCTATTACTTTTTTAGTTTCTTTTCAGAGTGTTTGCTATTAGCATATTGAAATGCTGCTAATTTTTTATTCCCTGCAACTTATTTATAAGTTCTGATAGTTTATTAGTGAAATCTTTAGGCTTCTCTATAAGATCATCTGCAAACAAGGATAATCTCTCTTCTTCTTTTGCAATTTAGATGTACTTTATTTATTTCTCTTGTTTAATTTCTCTAGATAGAACCTCTGCTTTTGCATTGAATAAGAGTGGTGAAAGTGGGCATACTTATCTTATTCCAGATCTTAGAGAAAAGGTTTTTAGATTTTCCCCATTTAATATAATACTAGCTATCAGACTGTCATATATGGCTTTCATCATGCAGATGGATATTTTTCTACATAAATGTTTTTGAGAATTTTTATCATCAGGGATGTTAAATTTTTCAAATGCTTTTTTAGCATAAATAGAAATGATCCCATGGTTTTTGGCTTCTTTTCTGTTGATTTAATATATCATATTGATTATTTTGTATATATTGAACCATGCTTGCAAACCTGGGCAGAATCTTACTTGATTATGAGGAATAATATTTGCTATAAATTGTTTAATTCCATTTGCTAGCATTTTAGTGAGAATTTTTGCATCTATGTTCATTAGAGATAGTGACCTATAGTTTTCTTCTTTTGTTGTGCCTTTGTCTGTTTCTTTTGGATCAGGGTGATACAGGCCTCATAGATTAGGTCTGGATGTATTCCTTTCTCTTTAATTTTTTGGAATAGTTTGAGTAGGATTAGTATTAGTTCTTTTTTTTTAAATATTTGATAGAATTCAGCAGTGGAGCCATCAAGTACTGGGTTTTCTTTGATGGGAGACATTTTATTATTACTTTTATCTTCTAGCTTGTTATTGGTCTATTGAAGTTTTAAATATTCTGCTGGTTCAATCTTAGTAGGTTATATGTGTCTAGTAATTTATCCATTTCTTCTAGGTTTTCCAACTTATTGGCATATATTTGCTTGTAGTGTTCTCTAAAGATCCTTTTAAATTCTGCAACATTAGTTGTAATGTCTCCTTTATATGTGGTTTTATTTATTTGGGTGTTTGCTCTTTTTTCTTAGTTTGGCTAATGGTTTGTAAATGTTTATCTTTTCAAAAACTAATGTTTTATTTCTTTAATCGTTTGTATCTTTTTTATTTTAATGTCATTTGTTTCTTCTCTGTTCTTTATTTTTTATTGTAGCAATTTTAAGATTAGTTCGCTTTTGTTTTTCTACCTCTATGAGACATATTGTTAGGTTGTTTGAAGTTTCTTTCTCTCTCTTTCTCTCCCTTTCTCTTTAAGGCCAATAACTGTTAAATTTGCCTTATGAAGCTATATTCTAGATCTTGTTCCTTTTTTTATTCCTTTTTCTTTTTTCTCTTATGACTATGTATTTACATATAGTCAAGCTCAATAATTCTTTCTGCTGCTTGATCAATTCTGTAGCTGACTTTAATATATTTTTCAGTTTTTAATTGAATATTTTAGTGTCATAATCTCTCCTTGATTTATTTATTTATTTTTATTTTTATTTTTTTTTTAGACAGAATCTCACTATGTCGCCCTTGGTAGAATGCTGTAGCATCACAGCTCACAGCTACCTCAAACTTTTAGGCTTAAGAATTCTCTTGCCTCACCCTCCAAGTAACTGGGACTAACAGGTGCCCGCCACAACACCTGGCTATTTTTTGTTGCAATTGTCATTGTTGTCTAGCTGGCCCGGGCTGGGTTCAAACCTGCTACCCTCAGTAACCACTGTGCTACTGCTACGGTGCTGAGACTCTTGATTTTTTTTTTTTTTATTATTTAAATCTCTTTGTTAAATTTCTTTGCTTGGAGTATGACTTCCTTTTCCATGTTGTCTCCAAGTTCATTGAGCTCCTTCAGAAGAGTTAATTTGAATTCTCTATCTGAAAGGTCACATATCTCCACCATTCTAGGCTTGGTCTCTTGGTGCCTTATTTAGTTCATTCAGTGAGGTCATGTTTTACTGACTATTCCTGATGCTTTTGGATGCTCATCGATGTCTGGGCATTGAAAAGTTATGTATTTATTTTAATCTTTGCCATCTAGGCTCGTTTATACCCATTCTTCTTGAGAAGACTTTCCAGATATTCAAAGGGAATTGAGTGTTGTGATGAGAGTGTTTAGTCATGATAGCCATATTAGCATGAGAGGGCACCCTGAGCTTAGTGACATTGTAACTTGATATGGGAGGAACGCAGTGGCTCAAGCCTATAATCCTAGCACTCTAGGAGGCCAAGGCAGGTAGATGGCTTGAGCGTCTGTGTTCAAGAACAGCCTGAGCAAGAGTGAGACCCCCATCTCCACTTAAAAATAGAAAATCCAGCTGGGCGTGTGGCAGGCACCTTTATTCACAGCTACTCAGGAGGCTGAGGCAAGAGGGTCACTCATGCTCGAGGTTGCTGTGAGCTGTGATACTATGACACTCTACCCAGGGCCAAAGAGTGAGACTGTCTCAATTAAATTAAAATGAAAAAAAATACAAGATTACCTGCATTAACAGGCAAAGCCTTTCAGTCTCTTCCTTTACATTTTCCCAAAAAGGAGTCTCACTTTCAAAGTCAGGCAGCCTGGAGTTGAAGGACAAGTGATGTGAGCATAACATCCTGGCCACCCCAGCCAGGACTATACACATGAAGTCAGTACAGCGTTTGTGGAAGGCCTAGGTCACCAGCTGCTTGGATAACATTATTTTTGTTCAAGACCAAAGGGTTTCTTAGCCAGCATCTGGTGAATCTTGTCAGAACTGGGCCCTTCCCTTCAGGAGACTGAGTTCCTGTTGATGTCTGGGAATTGAAAAGTTATGTATTTATTTTAATGTTGCTATCTAGGCTTGTTTATACCCATTGGTATAACAATGGGTTGTTGTTGAAATGCCATCAAGGAGCTAAGGCTTGGAGTTGGGAGCTTCAGGAACCTTCTTTGTATTTTATTTCCTGTGGCCGTAGAAATCCTTCCTGATCAATCTATTGTGTTTTTAATTTTTGAAGAAACTCCATAGTATTTTCCATATTTGTGAAACTTAATTACCTTTCAATCAACAGTGCACAAAAGTTCCCTTTTCTCTACATCCTGACTAACATATGTTATCTTCTGTTTTTTGTTTGTTTGTTTGTTTGTTTGAATTCATAATAGTCAACCTAACAGGTGAAAGGTGCTATCTCATTGTGGATTTAATTTGCATTATCCTGATGACTAGTGATTTTTTCCCATACCTATTGCCCATTTGTATGTCTTCTTGGATAAATGTCTCCCAGGAACTTTGCCCATTTCATTGTTTTATTTGTTTTTCTGGCTATTGAGTTATTTGAGATCCTTATATATCTTGGATACTAATCCCTTGTCAGATGTATAGCTTGCAAATCTGTTCTTCCATTCTGTAGGTTGTCTTTTCATGTTGTTGATTGCTTCCTTTGCTGTACAAAAGCTATTCACTTTAATGTCATCTTACTTGTCTATATTTGCTTTTGTTGACTATTCTGTGGGGATCATATCCAAAAATCAGTGCCCAGAGCAATGTCATGGAAGGTTTTTCCTGTGATTTCCTCTAGTAGTTTAGTAATGCTGAATCTCCAGCTTAATTATTTGATCAATTTTGTGTTGACTTTGGTATATGCTATGAGAAAAGGGTCTACTTTTATTCTTCTGTATGTATATATTCCGTTTTTCCAGTACCATTTATTGAACAAATGGTGTTTTCCTCATTGTATGTTCTCATCATTTTTGCTGAAAATCAGTTGGCTACAAATGCATGGATTTACTTCTGGGGTCTCTGTTATTTTCCACTAGTCAATGTGTCTGGTTTAATGCTATTTTGTGTACCATAAGTTTGTAGTAAATTTTGAAGTTATGTAGAGTGAGGCCTTGGGCTTTGTTCATGTTGCTAAGATTATTTGGGCTATTTGGGGGTTTTTGTGGTTTCATATGAATTTTAGAATTTTTTTCTGTTTCTGTGAAGACTTTCATTGGTTTTGACAGGAATTACATTGATGATGAAGATCACCCTTATTTGTATAAATAGTTTAACAATATTAATTTTTTAATTCATGAACCTGGGATTTTTTTCATTAACTTTTGTCTTCCTCAGTTTATTTCATCTGCATTTTATAGGTTTTATTGTATAACTCTTGCACTCCTTGGGTAAATGTTTTCTGTAATATTTTATTTTATTTCATTAGCTACTATAAATGGGAATGTTTTCTTCATTCATTTTTCAGATAATTTGCTATTAGTGTATTTAAAAAGTGCTACTGATTTTTGTATGGTGATTATTTGTACTGCAAATAATCAGTTTTAGTGAAGTTAGTGAATTTCACTAAATGATTAGTGAAAAAAATTCACTAAATTCATTTATTAGTTCTAATAGATTTATAGTAGCATATTTAGATTTTTTATGTATAAAATCAAGTCCTCTAAAATCTGGGGAAATTTAACTTTGTCTTTTACTTCTTTCCCTTTTCTAATTGCTCTGACTGGGACTCCCAGCATGATGTTGAATGGAAGTGGGCATTCTTGTCTTTTTCTGGAGCTTAGAGGAAAAGCTTTCAACCTCTTCCCACTGAGTATGATATTAGCTATGAGTTTTTAATATATGGAATTTATCATGTTTAGGTAATTTTTTCCTATGCCTAATTGGTTGATAGTTTATTTTTGAAAATCAAGATTTATTCAAAATATTTACTTAAGTTAACTGGAAACAGAGTAATCTTCTTTGATCTATATCCATTAAAATTAACATGTCAATTTTTAAAAATGTATAGCTATCATTACGAAAGTAATTAATGTTCAGTAATCATTTAATTATCATGAATAACTTTATATTTGAAATAACTATGTTCGTAGGTATGGCTAAATATAAGCTATTTCTGATTTTTAAAAATGCTTTTTTCTATTTGCCTCTTTCTGAGGGTTCTTTATTCTTATTTTTATTTATTCATTTATTTATTTATTTATTTTTATTTCAAATTAGTTTGAAGGGGACAAATTTTTAGGGCAATTGGAGGAGGGAGGACAATTGGCAGGACGTCACCTAATATGCACAATGTGAGGATTGATATTTTTGTCAAGAAAGACTTATAAATTTTTTATATGCTTATTAAAATGGTTACAAAGATAATTAATAAATAATTATTAACATCATCATTCATTCTTTTAATGTGATGTGTCACATTTATTATTGATTTGCACATGTTGAACCATCCCTTCATCTCTAGGATTAGTCCCCCTTGATCACAGTGAATGATCTTTTAAATGTGCTTTTAAAGTCAATTTACTAGTACAGTATTTTGATGAAAAATTTTGTGTCTATTATTTATCAGAGGTATTTCTCTTTTTACAGAATATTTGTTTGGTTTTGGTATCCAAGTACTATTTGGAAGCATCTCTTCCTCTTCAACTGTTTGGAAAAGTTTGAGAATAATTGATATTAGCTTCTCTTTATGTGATGGATAGAATTCAACAAGAAGGCACAGGTCCCAGTATTTTTTTTTTTAAAGAAGATTTTTATTATTGATTCAATCTCCCTACAATTATTGTTTGTTCTGATTTTCTATTTCTTAATAATTTGATCTTGGTAGATTGTGTGAGTTGAGAAATTTATCTATTTCTCAAGGTTAGAGAATTTGTTGGCAATAATAGTTCATAATAGTCTCTTATGATCCTGTGTAGTGCTCTTGTAACACTTGTAATACCTCCTATTTATTTTCTGATTTCTTTTATTTGTTTGCTCTTTTTTGACAGCTAGGTAAAAGTCTGTCAATTTAGTTTACCTTTTCCCAAAATAAACTGTTAGTTGATGTTTTCTATTCTTTTTCTTATCTCTATTTAATTTAATTCTGTTTTGATATTTATTATTTCTTTCCTTCTAGCAACTTTTAGGCTAGTTTATTCTTGTCTTTCTAGCACCTTAAAATGTAACATTATTCTTGTCTTTCTAGCACCTTAAAATGTAACATTTAGGTAGTTACTTTAACATCTTTCTTCCTTTTTTGATGTAGGTACTTTTTACTATAAACCCCCTCTTAAAACTATGTTTTGCTGTATCCCATCAGTTTTGGTACATTGATTTTTCATTTAGTAAGTCTAAAGGTATAATTATAACTGGGTATGTGAATAAAAAGAAAGTAAGTTGGTGTGGTGACTTTCTCAGAACTCAATTTATGAATGTTTAACTTTGTTTTGTTTTTACAGATGTGACCAGAAACTTCTTTCATTTTTGAGAAAGGAAATTTGATTCACCATGAAGAGACAGATTGTATTTTGCTACTTGCATTTCAGATAACACATAGGCCTTGTATTTTTAATGTTAAGATCTTTCCTTCCCACTGGTGAAAGAAAATAAACTCTTATATAAACAGCTATATCCTGATAGGTCATACATTTCTATTTTATATAAACAAACAAAACTAAGTATCACCTTTAAAATAAAGAATTGAAGGAAAGAGTCACAGCTCAGAGAGTAGAGTTTTTGAGAAGAAAAAAATAGCCACTTTCAATTAGAAATTCAATTTTTGAGGTCAAATTTGATAGTTCAAGACCCCTTGACTATGCATTCAGACATTTGTGGCCCTGGAAATGCTGAGGGTACCATTTGAGGAAGGACTATTTTGCATAGATGTGAGGACTTTTTCCTCTACTGAAGATCAACCATAACTCTCTAGGGAAGGCAGACCTTTGGTTGTACAAATCAGCAACACTCAAATAACTTTTAAAATCAAGGATATCTGAGACATAATATGGGGTGAAGTTCCTCAAACACTTCTCTGTGTGTATAGAATCTGATACTAGGGAAATAATGTCCCTATTATAAAATCTTATAAAGAATCTATTAGTGAACTAGTCAACAGTGTATTATATCTTTCTGATTAGATAGAAATAAGTTAAATGACATTCTATATATGATTATTTGTTCTTGAGGGTTCGGGATCTGCATTCAGATGGCCTGAAATCTCTTATTTAATTTCAAGGTATTAGAAAGGACAACTTTGGGGGAAGTGGATAGATCATTTTTGTAATGCTAGAGTCATGGCTGTAAGTGTACACATCATCCAAATTGTGATCTTCTACCTGTTAGGTAGGTTTTGGCCTTCTTCCCCTCTTCCCTCACCCAAACTAGATTTCCACTGAGTTTTACGTTTTTTGTGCACGTGTCCTCATCAATTAGTTCCAGCTGAATAGCACATAAATGTGGTATTTGTTTGACCACTCTTGGGATACTCCACTCGGTAGAATCATGTCCAGTTCCATCCAAATTTTTACAGAAGTCATTAACTTACCTTTTTTATGGCTGAGAAGTACTTCATGTTATATATAAACTACATATGTTAATCCACTCATGAATTGATGTATACTTGTGTTGACTCCACATCCTTGCAATTATAATTGTGCTGCAGTTAACATTTGAGTGAAAGCATCTCTTTGATAAAATGACTTTTTTTTGGCGGGGGGGTGGGGATTAGATTCCTAGTAGTGGGATTGGTAGATCAGCTGGTGGGACTAATAGTTCTTTGAAGAATCTTCATCCTGTTTTCCATAGAATCTCACCAACAGTGTATAAGCATTCCTTTTTTTTTTTTTATTGTTCAGGATTCATTGAGGGTACAATAAGCCAGGTTACACTGATTGCAATTGTTAGGTAAAGTCCCTCTTGCATTCATGTCTTGCCCCCATAAAGTGTGACACACACCAAGGCCCCACCCCCCTCCCTCCGTCCCTCTTTCTGCTTCCCCCCCATAACCTTAATTGTCATTAATTGTCCTCATATCAAAATTGAGTACATAGGATTCATGCTTATGAATCAGAAAGCGTTCCTTTCTTTCTGTATCTATGTCAACTTTTTTTTAGACTTTTTAGTAATAGCCATTCTAACAGGGGTAAGTTGATATCTCATTGTGGTCTTAATTTGCCTTTCCCTGATGACAAGTATCACTGATCATTGTTTCATGTGTTCCTTGGTCATTTGTCTGCATTTCTCAGAAACACTTCTGTTCATGTCTTGTGCCCACTTTTAACAGGGTTATTTGTTTTTATCTTGTTGATTTGCCAGAGTTCTTTGTAGAGTCTGGATATTAGCCCTTTATCACAGGTATAGCTTACTAATATTTTTTCCCATTCTGTAGGTTGTATATTTGCTCTGTTGATTATTTCCTTAACTGTATAGAAATGTTTTAGTTTAACCAAATGCAATTTATTTAATTTTAATGTTACTGTAATTGCCTTTTATGGTCCTGGTCATACATTCTTTACCTAGGCTCATATTTAGAAGTGTTTTTCCTACATTTTTCTCTAGAATTCTTATGCTTAATGCCTTACATTTAAGTATTTATCCATCTTGAATTAATTTCTGTTAGTGGTGAGAGATAGGGGTCCTATTTAATTCTTCTGCATGTTGGTATCCAATTTTCCCAGCACAGGGGTAGAGCCTCCACCTTGGGCACAGCCAGAGCTTTAGAGCTGGCTCTGAGGACTGTGAGGCAGAGCTGCTCTGTTGGTTGGAGGGCTGTCCCACCAGTGTGAAGCCTGCTGGGACAGTTGCACAGGCAGGGGTTTGTCTCAGCAGCCCAGGTACTGCAAAGGTGAGTCAGTCCTGCTGGCTGGTCAAGCTTAAATAAACTAAATAGGGTTTGGATGTAGCCCTGCACCTCTGAGGGGATTGCTTATTCTCCAGCACAGCAGAGGTGGGTGGACAGAGAGGCTGGATGGGGTGAGCTTATATTGAAGCTCCTCAGAAGTAGGAGGAGTTCACCTTTCAGTCTGGTTGGGAAGGACACTGGGGAAAAGGGCTGAAGCAGCCCCATCCAGACAAGAAAGTCTGCTTATGGGGATGAAGCCATCTGCAATTCACAGGCTGGCTATCAGGAGTGGCTTTTGCCCACCTCACTCTTCTCCTGCCCTAAAAGACTCCTAGTGTCTGGTTGTAAGCTGGTGCCCGAATTTGCAGAGCGGGTCAGCAGTGGTGCTGCAGGCTGCACTGCCCGTGGACCCGGCCGCGTTTGAAGGACTGGTTTTCCTGCAGGGAGATGGGTGCTCCACCAATCTGCTGCGGCTCGGACCCCGTAGTGCTGCCCCCGTCCGTCTGCCTAGTGGGCCTCTTGGCCTCTGGAGTTTAGCTGTCAGTGAACCCCTGCCCCTCTTCCCAAGTAACCTAATGGAATCCTACCTGCCTGTCTCAGTGGTGTGCATCTGGAGGGAACTCTCAGATTGAGCACTCCGAGGTCCACTGTAGGTCAAGGGGAAAGATGTGGGCCTGAGTCTTTCTGCAGAAAACTCAGACACGAGGGGGCACGAACAGAGCTGGAGGCCACTTCTCAAAGTGTCGATTCAATGGTCCCTTTGGCTGCAGTGAGTGAGGGCGGAAAGTGGGTAAAGAGTCTGAATGGAAGAGCGCTGGCACTCTCTCCAGTCTGCTGGTGTCTCTCCCTGGACAGAAGCCCGCTCGGAACAGCCACGCTCTGGGATCACACAGGTTCTCAGTGAGGGCATGAGTTGGAACCTGTGTGGGAACAGAGGACGTGGAAACGGAAGGGCTGGACCCTCTGCACCGAGACAGGGGCGGTGTGGGCGGAGACTGCTGTGGGTTGGAGACCCCATCTCTGATTGGAGACTCCATCTCTGGTTGGAGACCCCATCTCTGTTGGAGACCCGATCTCTGGTTGGAGACCCCATCTCTGATTGGAGACTCCATCTCTGGTTGGAGACCCCATCTCTGTTGGAGACCCGATCTCTGGTTGGAGACCCCATCTCTGATTGGAGACTCCATCTCTGGTTGGAGACCCCATCTCTGATTGGAGACTCCATCTCTGGTTGGAGACCCCATCTCTGATTGGAGACTCCATCTCTGGTTGGAGACCCCATCTCTGTTGGAGACCCGATCTCTGGTTGGAGACCCCATCTCTGATTGGAGACTCCATCTCTGGTTGGAGACCCCATCTCTGATTGGAGACTCCATCTCTGGTTGGAGACCCCATCTCTGTTGGAGACCCGATCTCTGGTTGGAGACTGCTGTGGGTTGTGCCCACGGGCCCCGGGAAGTGGGCTGCAGCTGTGTTTGGGCTGGTGCAGGTGGAAAGCTCTGGAGCAGCTCTGGAGCTGGCTGACTACCAAGGTGGGAAGGAGAAAGGACATCCCCACCGACTGCTCTCACGAGGCTCTGAGCTTCTCCAGGGTTAATCTCCAACACATCTTTTTTCTTCCTGTTCTACTTAGCACTTTCTTTTTTCTGTTAAGTCTCCAGCAAGCTCTGGCACCTTTCTCCAAACTATCCCTGAGCTGTTCCCATGTGCCCCCTGCTCTATCTGAACTCTTCCTTCCCTGTGGACGATATGGCAACCAGCATCTCTAGTTAACCATCGTTTTCTTACCTCTGGCCTTGATTTTTTATCATTGCATCAATTTTTCCCAAAATGTATGAAGTTCTGCTATATATTTTTATATAAAATTTTAAGATTTACAGTTTTTACTAGAATTTTTGAATTTAAAGTATTAATTATTATATGATTTAAGTATAACAATATTCTTATGAATTCCTCAGTTTGACTGAATTTTCCTTCCTTTATACGTCATTCAATATGTCTCAATTTTTATATTCCAATCCTTGTAGCAGACATTCTCTAATATATTGTAGCATAGCTGTTCATCTTTCTGGATGACTTTTTTATATTGTAAGTATTCCCCATATCACAGTTTTTGTTCTAAAGTTTCAGTACCATTTATTTTTTCTGGTCCATGTAGGTTTATTACTAGGTAACAAACACAAGTCTTGAGAATGTAACATAGCTTAAATGATAATTTCAAATATAGTTTCTATGTTCTATTGCCTAAGGTTTTATGTTCTATTCAGATATAAGTAAACATTTCAGCTTTCTTAACAATGATAATTTACGCCTGTAGTCCCAGCTATCCGGGAGGCTGAGGCAAGAGAATCGCTTCAGCCCAGGAGTTGGAGGTTGCTGTGAGCTGTTTGATGCCACGGCACTCTACAGAGGGCGATAAAGTGAGACTCTGTCTCTACAAAAAAAAAAAAAAAAAAAAAAAAGATTATTTATGCTTTTCAATATTAAAGTAAAATGTTCATTGTATTTAAATACTCATTTTCATTACTCTTTAAGAAGCATTTTTATACAAAATCAATGTCTTGTTTAATTTCACTGCAATAAATTTTATTTGAACATACAATGTGTTAGGCATTGTGAGGTTCAATTTTTATATATTATAAACAATGATCTCCTATAATATAACTATATGTGTTACTAATATCTATCAACATGGGAATATTTTAATATAGTGAAATTATGGAGGTATGTGTGAATCTATATGTATATATAGGTATGTGTAATCTATCTAAATGTCAATATATAAATGTCTGTACATTTATATAGCATATGCCTTATTACAAAGTAATATCAACCAGTTGAAAAACAGAATATTTATCTTTCAGAAATATAAAACGGGTTCTACATTGGTTTTGAAATTATGATTTAAACTACCCTAAAATACTTTATATACTCTGAATGTGAAACAATGCCTATTTTGACTAAATAAAAATATTTCAATACATACACTATTGTTTGTAAAATTAGACATTTATGGAGGTCTTTCTTTAATTCGATTTTTTCATAATTAAAGAACTCTTAGGATTCAATGACCTATGGCTTACAAGATCCAATCTCATATAAATTCCAGGGTTATTACATATTACTAAGTTACATTTTTTTGTTACTTGTTTTACTATAACAATAACAGCCTTAATTTTTGGAAAAATTTGTGTCAGTGGGGATTTAAATTTATGGCATAAACAATTTTCTGCTTGTCTGGGAAGCAGATCTGCCATACCTTTTCAAGTTACACAGGCATTAAAAATATGTAAACAGAATGTTTTCCTTAATCAGCGAAAGTAAATAAAGTAGGGTAGCTTAACATGCTAAAGGAAAGGATATGTATGTACAACTTTTGGTTCAATAAATAATTAATTGCCCTTCTGGATGAACAGTAGTACTGGCTTTGGTTTTATTTTCTGTATAAAACCTATTTGATATCTTGCCTGTGGCCTATCTCTCAGGAATATTTATAAAATTCTCCAATTCTTAATCAAGAAGGGGGCTGTTAATGTTGGGAAGAAAAATTTTACACGAATGAGAATCTCTGTAAATATGTCTTTAATATATCTTAAAACCAGAGGCCATAATAAGTAGAACAAATAAACAGTGTCTTGTGGAGAAAACAGTCAAGTGTATCAATCCTTGCCTAAGAACTGTAATAATTATCTTTCTACAAGTGGTCTTACTGTACCTTTTTTAGGAGAAACGTAATTATAATTTAGAAAGGACAATGGCAAAATTAATTGGTTGTTAAAAGGAAGAGAATTCCTGAAGTAATGAAACTGCCAGTCTCCATTTTCCACAGCTGAGGAACAGAGCATATTGCCATTTAAAGGTGAATCATGCCAACTTATTTTTTTTTTATTAAATCATAGCTGTGTACATTAATGCAATCATGGGGTACAATGTATTGGTTTTATATACAATTTGAAATATTTTCATCAAACTGGTTATTTCCATTCTAGGCCTAACACTCATATATCAGCATCCATTAATAAAAAAATCCAAATCATATTGTATGTCAAATTTGTAGTGCAATATCAGAATTTTAAAAAAAGTTTTTAAAAAAACAAGCATTTTGTTTCTAATGCAAAGGTGGAAGGATGATTTTGGTAATGGTCTCACTTTGATAAGTTCAAAGGAATCCTTCCACAAGGCTTTATATAATACATAAAATATATAATAATACATAAAATATAATAATAATATATATTATATGATAATACATAAAATATACTATATAATAATACATAAAAAAGCACCAAAGCTTCTGGCAGGGATAAAGAATTAAGTCAGAACATCTTTCTCTCTGCCTACGTTCTTTGTCCAGGAGTATATATGGTCACATGGATCCTTTGTAGTTACATTTGGCCAGGACTTGGTAACAAATGAATGGCTACAGTCCTTTCTGTCCCAGTAAGATGCATGAGTGCATAAATGAATATGGATACAGTCCCTTGGCTGGGGCAAGGTTAATGAATGAATATATGAATGGATACAGTCCCTTCAAGAAATTGTTCAGGCCTAGGAAACTTACATAAAAATTGGCCCAGGAAATGGGGCTTCCCTGTTGAGATGCAAATGCAAGGGCAGGGAAACAGAGGCCTGGGCTGAGACACTACTGTTCTCCCTGAAGTGTCAACCTGGAGGTGTCCCCCCAGCACTTGTCCAGCTTCTCTGGCCACTGGAGCCTCCTGTGGCCCCTCTGCCTATGCTCCAACCCCCTGGTTCCTTTGCCGACTGCTGCTGCACCAACACCCCCAGGGCTGAGAGGGCATGTCCTCCCCCAGCCACCCGCCTTGTATCAGTACCATGCATACATACACATGTATGTTTTCTCTATCTGAAAGTGGTTTCCATATAAAGTTGTGAGCCAACGTGTGTGTTTGAGATGTTACTCAAGGCTCTTAAGAAGTAATCAAGAGTCAGATTTATCTTTGTGATAGAAACATAGCTAGATCCCTGAAACTGCTGTTAACAGAGTATCTTTCACTGGCATTTTAGGTATAAAATAACAGATAAGAAATGAACTTGATGAAGTTCAGAAAAAGGTACCCACACATGAAGGCCTTAGAAACCAAAGTTTTTCTCTGACCTTCTTCCACCCTCCTGCCTCTTAGTCCCATTCTTTTCTGAGAGTAGCCATAGAAACTAGAATTTCTCTTTCCCAAGGTGGTTCCACAAAAGCCAATATCCCTTTTCCTATCTCACCACTTTTCCTAAAAGCCCATCATAAAACCTAAAATTATTCTGCATATAAAGTGGCCATAAAGAATTATCTGACTTACCCGGTTTGACTGTAGGTTATAAGACCCCTGTTCCAGAGAGTCCTACCCCACATTCAGAAGGAAGAAATACACACTCAAAGAGGCCAAGAGTAATCTAGGCAATTTATGTAAGGAATCATAACAATTAATGAATTTTTTACAAATAAAAATATAATAAAATGAATCATTATTCAACATCCACAAAATTAAATAAGTATAAAGTAAATGTATAGAATTTTAAAAAATAACCTAGAAAACAAGCCTTGCCGGATTAAATCTATGATCATTAGGTCAGAACCAATCATATTGATACCGGAATTTTGTCTTCAGTAGGTTCTTGGTCTCAGTGATTTGAAGAATAAATCGGCAGACCACAGATCGGTGATAAGACAGGATTCATTTAGAGATAAGAATACAAAAACACCAAAGCTCCCGGCAGGGAGAGAAAACCCAAGTCGGGAGAGAAAAGTTCTCTCTCTCTCTCTCTCTCTCTCTGTCTCTTTCCTGGGGTTTTTTGTCTACTGGCATATATAGGTACATTTCCTTATCTGTGCAGGATGCAGCAGCTTTTAATTTAATCAAGTCCCATTTATTTATTTTCATTGTTGCCATGATTGCCTTTGGGTCTTAGTCGTAAATTCTTTGTGTAAGTCAGTATCTAGAAGAGTATTTACTACATTATGGGATTCTTATTGTTTCATGCCTTATATTTAAGTCTTTTATCTATCTTGAATTTGAATTAATTTTTATGACTGATGAGAGATGTGGATTCTGTTTCATTATTCTGCATGTGGCTATACAATTTTCATAGCACCATTTATTGAATAAGCCCTCATTTCCCCAGTGTATAGTATTGTCTGCTATGTCAAAGATCAGTTCTTAGAATGTGGATGATTTTATCTGGGTTCTTTATTCTGTTCCATTGATTTTTATCTTTATTTTTATACCAAGGTCATGCTGCTTGCATAACTATAGCTTTTTAGTATAATTTCAAGTAAGATGATGACTTGACATATGTGAAATATGACATGGGTATTTGATGAAGATTGCATAGAACCTGTAAATTATTCTGGGTAGGTGGACATTTTAACAATGTTAATTCTAGTGATCCTTGAGCAAGATATGTTTTCCTATTTGTTTCTATTCCCTATGATTTCTTTTCATTGGTGTTCCATACTTATTTAGAAATCTTTCACCTCCTTGGTTAAGTATATTCCTAGGCATTTTATTTTCTTTGTAGCTATTGTGATTGGTACTTTTTTTAAATTGACTCTCAGCTTGACTGTTACTAGGACATAGAAATGTTACTGATTTGCATATATTGATTTTTAACCCACATCTTTGCTGAATTTATGTATCAATTTCAGTAGTCACTTGGTGGAGTCATTTCTGGATATAAAATCTTATGGGCAGCAGAAAGCAATATTTTGACTTCCTCTTTCTTGATTTGGCTACCCTTTACTTCTTTCTTTTGCCTGATTGCTCTGACTAGGACGTCCAGTACTATGTTGAATACAATTGGTGACAGTGAGCACTTTTGTCTTGTTTCGGGTCTTACATTACAGTTTTAAATTGCCTTTCTCTGATGGAAAGGAATGCTTTCAATTTTTTTCCACTCAGTATGGTATGGTAAAAAAAAGCAAAAATAAAGACCCTATGATCACCACAATAAATGCAAAACAAAAAGCATTTAATAAAATCCCTCCACTTTTTATGATAAAAACCGTCTTCTATAAAGTAGGCATAGAAGGAACATATCTGAAAATTTTAAAAGCCATATATGACAAACTCACAGCCAACATCACACTGGTTCTTTCACTTGAGGATTTCTTGTTTATTATGAGAATATGTAGGTAGTGGATTGTATCTGGTTGTCTGTTTCTGTCACTGAAAGTTAATGTGCATCACCTTCTGCCTTAATGTTTATTTAGTAATAATAAAAATGGTAATTATAAAATTATTTAGTATTATTATTAACTATTATTATTATTTAGTAATAATAAAAATGGTTTCTTTCTCTTTTACGTTTGTCATAGGTTTTCTGTTAGAATATTTTTAAGTCACACTTCCATAACTCAAGTATATATTTATTATGTATTTTCTGACTAGAATCTAAAGTTCATGAGGACAGATATTTTTTTCTTTTCTTTAAATTCTGTGTTCTCAGTATTTAGATTATTATCTGGCATACAGAGGTACTAAATAATTAATGTTAATAAATAAATAAGTAAATTAGAATACATTATATGATTTTATCACCATTTCTTCCATAACTTGTAATTCCTGTTTTTGGTATTGCCAGGCCTTAGGGTTATGTGGTAAGCTGTATCCAAGACCTGCAAAGACTCAAACATTCTTCTTTTTTTTTGAAACAGAGTGTGACTGTGTCACTCTCAGTAGAGTGCGATGGCTTCACAGCTCACAGTAACCTCAAATTCTGGGACTTAAGCGATTCTTTTACCTCAGCCTTCTAAGTAGCTGGGACTATAGATGCCCACCACAATGCCTGCCTATTATTTTGTTATAGTTGTCATTGCTGTTTAGCAGGCCCAGGCTGGGTTGGAACCCGCAAGCCCCGGTATATATAGCTGGCACCCTAAGCACTGAGCTACAGGTGCCAAGCCAGACTCAAATATTCTTAATTTGAACATGTCTAGTAATGAAACTCCAATGACTAAGGCATCTTTAAATCTCATTCAGAACAGTAGGAATAAATCAGAAATTTGTTTATTTACCAACTCATCTAGTGTTTCATGGTATAATGGAGTGAAATGTTAAATCCTAATACCAGGATTTCCTATGTTCTGATGTCAAAAGCAATGTATGTAGAAATTTCCCCTGGTTATTTCTGTGGCATTTTCAACACCATAGGGACCACAAATAGGAGTCTTCTCTTCTCACTATGGCAGTATACATCCCAGCAAGAGATGACCCTCTAAGAGTTTTGTGAGAAGTACAAATATCTGTGTTCAGCAGATCTGGAGACTTGAAATGTACTAAGATCCCAGTTTGTCTGAGGGAAAAAGAATTTGTAACAGAGGTTATCCACTAATCTCTGCACCCAGGGATATGGGTCTAATAGAGAGGAAAGTTGCAGAATTTAAATTAGACATAATAGATTCATTTGAGAGGATATTATAGTAAGCAATCCAGCCTTAGTAAGAGAATAGATATGAATACTTAATAGTTTATTCTGCAGAATGATTTTTGCATATTTTATGCCAAGAAAGCAATGTTTACATGCTCTAAAAATAAACTCCCAACAGATTTCACCATAAACTCCATGGCTCTAAGAAGTATTTATTTTTGCTTCTTTGGTGCAGATTAAGAATGTGGGGAAGAAAAGTAGGAAAATGTGATTATTTTAATATACAGCTGATGTTTTTGGTTTCAGGTTATTCTTTTGCAAATAAAACTACTTAAAGCCTTCAATAAGCCTTCAGGTAATTCAGCAGCTCTGTTCTCTTCCCGCTGATTCTAGAATCATTTATACCACAAACCCTATTGGACTTCCTGATATCCGCTTCCGGGAATCCACGTTCAAATCTGATTGTACCTCAGAGGTGATGGAGGCCTCTGGCCTAAAGATCACTTGGACAAATGTTAGCAAGCCCCACTGAAGTCACACAATGTCAATTTGCATATTCATGTCTCCACAACCAAAGATTTTCTTAATTCTAGAAATAAAAATATGTAATAATAAAGGACTCAAAATATTATTAAATCTCATCTTATTCTTTTTATTCTTGACAACTATTTAACCAACGTATTAAACTTAAAATTCCTTGGTATAAAGAAATTGACATCTTTGTAAAAAAAAAACATAAGCAATAGAATCATGAGCTTAGGTGTAAGAAAAAAGTCATCCTATTAGAATTATTTTATATACTAAATATATGTTTCTGTATTTCCCAGATCATTTTTGGTAATGGCGCTTCTTGCAGCTAGGGTCCAATTTTTTAGTATGGATTTTTTTTTTTGTATATAATGTCTATGACAGAAGAATGTATACTTAACAATACACTAAAAGGCAAGCTTTAGAAGAAATGGATTCATTTACTGGGGAAAAAGTTCTGTTGTTAGTATTGACTACCAGCAAAATACTAATTTTGTCCCTAATGTAAAGACAGTTACTATCTCAACTAGAAACACATGTCATTACACACAAAAATCGCTAACTCTTATTTCATTCTATTCTTTTTTTTTTTTTTTTTTTGGTAGACAGAGTCTCACTTTATGGCCCTCGGTAGAGTGCCATGGCATCACACAGCTCACAGCAACCTCCAACTCCTGGGCTTAAGCCATTCTCTTGCCTCAGCCTCCCGAGTAGCTGGGACTACAGGCACCCACCACAACGCCCAGCTATTTTTTGGTTGCAGTTCAGTCAGGGCCGGGTTTGAACCCGCCACCCTCGGTATATGGGGCCGGCGCCTTACCGACTGAGCCACAGGCGCCGCCCTTCATTCTATTCTTGTTGTGGATTAAACTGTGCTTCTCCAACATTTTCATGTGGAAGCCCTAGACTCTAATGTGACTAGGTAGGTAAGGGTAGGGCTTTTGAGAAGGTAATTGAGGTTAAATGAGGTCATAAGGGTGGGACCTTAATCTAGTAGATTATTATGTTCATATAAGAGGAGGAAGATTCAGTGGCTCAGGCCTTTAATCCCTGGTCTTTGGGAGGCCAAGGAGATGAGAAGATCACTTAAGGCCAGGAGTTCAAGACCAGTTTGGGCAACACAGTGAGACCCTGTCTCTCAAAAGAAAAATAAATTAGCTAGACAAGGTGGCCCACCTATAGTACTAGCTATTTGAGAGGCTGAAGCAGGAGGCTGCTTTAAACCTAGGAGTTCAAGGTTAGAGTGAACTATAATTGTGCCACTGCTGTCTAGCCAAGGCAAGGGAGTTTAGACCCTCTATTAAAAGCAAAAAGAAAAAAAAAAGAGAGTAAGACACATTAACTTACATACCCTCAAAAGAAAGGTCATATAAGGACACAGAGAAAGCGGCCATCTGCAAGTCAGGAAGGCCTTACCAGAAACCAAGCCTACTAGGACTGTGGCCTTGAACTTCTAGTCTCCAGAACTGAGGGAAATCTTGTTTAACCTATTCAGTCTTTGGTATTCATTTGTGACATCCAGAGTAGACTCAGACACATGTTAATGCTTGTACCTTTTTTTTAAATTATTATTTCCAAATATTAAAAGGGTACAAATGTTTTTGTTACATAGATAAGCTTTTAAAATACTTAAATTGCGGTTATTCGCCTGTCCATCCTCAAATAATGTTCCTTTCTAACTATGGAATTGCAGAGATGGAAAAAGTGACTCAACAAAGGCCATTACTGTCCCTTACCATTCTCAAAGTAATAAATATGATGGTATATTATGAGTGGGGGGACATATTGAAACTAGGCTCTATCTATAGGAACAAGCTGGTTTGTGTGAAATACAATCGTTAAATATTACTAGTACCTCTTTCTGATTGTTGCATAATAGGCCATATAATTAAATAGTTGTTAACCAGGATCATTGACTGAATGATTGCAAATACACTTTATTTTTATTTTTGTACAAAATTACGTTTAAAGGTGAATATTTTATTGTGTACTTTGATCCATTAACAAACCTCTGTTAGACTTCTGTCGGTCGATCTAACATTTCTTTCATACTGCAAATTACAAGTAGCCAATTATGATAGGACACATCCTAGAAATTGTCAATTTGGTCATATAAAACTCCTTGGGGCTGCAGCTCAAAATACTTTATACACATAATGATAGGTAAAACACGTAATAACTTGTTTTCTTTCTTTATCTGTTGCTTTTTTTTTTTTCCAGTTCACTTAGTCCATATTCTCTCCTGCAAGTTTCCATTAACTTGCTATTGCTTTCTCAAGCAAACTAATTTTAAAAATTTAGCTGCTGACCAGTACAGTCACCTTGTACCTCTACACTGAATCCACTGGTTGACTCCTAGGTGCTTATTCCTTTTCTGTCTGGTATTCACAGTGCTTTTCTCTCAATTGGTTCTGTTTCTAAATAATCTCATCTCTTTAACATATCATTTCTCCAGTAGCCTCACTGGAACTTACTGTGCATTTCAACTTACATCCAGTTTCTCTTTCTCTTTTGTGTTTCAATTTATTGACTAAATAGACTTTATTTACCCTGTTTACCTCTTTATTTTCATCCATTCGACCTGTATTCCCAATATCTATTTAACATATTCTTTCTTTGACAATATCTATTAAAATCCTTATTCAAGAACTCTGACTACCTAAATATAATACATCCTTCTGCTTCTCATCTGGATAGTTCTTATCACTGACTAATGCAGGAAAGGAAAATAAGTCTCAAATGGCAGTTTATATTTAATGACTGAAGCAAAAATAAAAATAACAAAGTATATGTTATCAAAACATCTTGTCAAAGAAAACCACGTTTTCTCTGAAACCTCGCTCAAGAATATTATTCTGTATTAGTTTGAAATTAGAAGCTCTTTTTTGTTGTTGGTAAAAATGCTCATTTTGTGATTAAATTTGGTTCTATTAATAAAAGTGACTGCTACGTCCAATATATATGGATGTTAAAGATGATTCTTTTGAAGGCTCAGAATCGAAGAGAAGGGTGGAAAAACTTTTACTGTTTTAAATAACACATATGTCATCATAAATGAAATGTAATATTAAAAGAAATAAGAAGAAGAACTTGAATATCATGCAATTGGACACTGGAGGGTGGTGTTTCATGTCATAAAGTGGCAAAGAAAAACAACTGGCTAAATTGTGTTCTGTGGATGGAAAAATCAAAGTTATAAATGATGTACTCGCATACTTAGCTGATGAAGTTTCCAAGGAATATGTTGATTATGTGGTCTTTTATCTCCTTGATTCTTATGGGAAAATGAGAGAAAAGAGATAAATGGAGGAAGAAACCTTTATGCAAAGACAAAACAACCCTCCTCTCAACAAACCCCCTAGAATTGATGGTTGGAAATTCTCAGCCTATCTAGATAGTGTGCTGTAGAAACAGCTTAAGATGTGTCTTCCCACCACCCCCCACCAATCTAATGCTAAAGAGATTAGCTGTGTGTTTCATGAATTCAGTCAACCATCTCAGCAGAGGCAGGAAATAGAGATGGGTTATCCAGAAAAAATCTGTGAGGGATGCTTTCATGCAAACACGTGGATTTTCTTGGCATCCACTGTAGACTAACAAAGTCTTTGGTAATGTTTTATCTGCAGACACCCTTCCAGCTTGGACTGAAGGGGACAGAGATAAGAGAAAATAAAGGAGAGGCGGCGGTCTTCTGGAATTCCATAGTCAGAAAAAGAAAAAGAGCTGATAGAATTACCCACATATGCACTTGAGCTGATAGAATTACCCACATATGCACTTCCCCTACACTTCAAGAAAGAGAAAAATGACTCTTGGGTCATAACCATCACTGCAGGGATGGCAGCCAGAGATGGATGGTGACTTGGACCAGCGGAAGGTCCCGTAGGGTCTCCACAGGCCTAGAGGGCAGATGAAGCCATGGAGAATTGTACCCAGGCTTTACCATCTACTGCAACTTGCCTTGATGAATTCTGAGCTTGCTTTAAGCCAGAGAACCCTTTATCCTTTCCTTCAAGTCTTTAGAGAGAGCTAAGCCATGTAAATCTTCCACTTCAGACTTCCGGCCTTCAAAACATTGAGAGAGTATCTTTGACGGTTTAAAGCCTTTCCATTAATGGTAATGCCTTAGAGGGTCCCTAGGACCCTCAGTGAAACAGCTCAATGAAACAGTTATTAAATATTTATTGGTATTGTCATTTGTAACTTAAACTTTTCCTGATACTTAGCAAATATTGTTTGTAAATCGAGATGTAGGTAGAATTCAAATGCTGTTATTCGAAAATCCTTGGTTATAAATGAAGTAAAGTACTGCATACCTAAAAGTCATAACTCATTTCAAGGCAAAAGTAATAAATGAAATGTGTACATTTAAAGGTCTCATAATTTTTCTATAATAATCTTAAAAAGCAGTAGTAGCTGCTACTATGAATTCATCGTGTCTTGGTCACTAAAATGTCTGCTTCCCTTCTTTTTCTCCCTTCTTTTATTCCTCTTCCCTCTATTTTTTCTTTTCTATCAATTCCTCCAAATTTAATACCTCTAATGTATCAGTAAGCTACAAAAATTTCCTTGAAAGTAATTTAGATATTTAAAAATCTCTTTTCTGCGAGATTAAAAATATTTATATTGTCCAGAACCAAAGAGAGGTTGATTTCAGTTGACTACTGCTTGTAATTTCATATTATTCTTAAAAGTACATACATTTTGAAGAAAATCTATCACGTGACTATAGCGTATAAAATTTATAAACTCATTAAGATATCTAACTATACATAGTAAAAATAATTATAGTTGTTTTAAACAAACTTGTATGATATACTTAGGAGACCCCAATAGCTTTAAGGATGTATTTATACAATATTTAAGAATGTACTATAATTGCAGTCAGCCAGTACAATTGTCTTAATATGTAAATTGCAAACATATTCACTATTTAAATGAAAAAAACGTCAATTAATTACTTACTATGCACTTTTTAATCCTTATGAAAAATTCATAGGGTAAAAGCTTCCCTGCAAGTAATTAGAGCATATTATGTGTAATCACTTGCCAAATTCTATGTTTGAAATCAATCATTTTGTGTGTTCATATGCTTGAAGTAATTTCAGAAGTAAATAATCACAGAGCCTCACAAAAGAGATAAAATATTAACAGTAAAACAAACACAGCAAAGTATTTTAAGAAAGCAATAGAATGAAGCAGAATCTCTTCTGTGAGCCACCCACCACATTAACACTGGCTAGCAGCATTAAGTAGATAACATTTTTTACAATCACATTACAGATGAAAGTCCTAGAAAATACTATATATGTATATATATATATATATTTTTTTTTTTAATTGCAAGCAACTTATGGTCTTCTTTCAAAAAAAATTGTTCTGTTTTGTTGCTAGATACTTTTCAGCAATTCATGGTATTTTCACTTTGATTATAACTTTACATTTTCTGCTATACTTACATATGCTGTTAGATGTATTTATTTTCAATATGCATATTTGTATGTCTGACCTTGTTATGCTTCTTTAGACATAAGGAGTTAGTAATACTAAGTAGGTTGTAACTATCATTGGGCAATCAGTATCTGTATCTTGTATATTCTCTGTGTCATTCCGATTTACTTTCAATATTTTATATATGCTCAGAAAATAAAAATGTATTTTTAGCGTAGACGCAAGGAGAGTGCCAATTATAAGTCAATTAGAAACACGGGTTGCATATAAAGCTTAGTTGAGATATAAAGCACAGCAGTAAGATTTGGTTCAACACAACTACCAAATCCCTTTGAGGAAATGACAACCACTGGAGAGTAGAATATTCAGTGTTACCTACGTATACTTGGGCTGTAAAGAAACTCTTCTAAATATGTGATACCCAACGGTACCAAAGCCTTATTGAAAGAGTGTATTTAGGGAAATCTGCCTTCCTGCAAAGTTCCCAGTGAAGACAATTTTGTTCATCTGCTCATTGAAAATATTAGAATCCTCCAAGAATTTGGAACCTGCTGGAACAGCCCTTACCAATTTTGTGGTTCATCTTCTTGAAATCGAGAGCACCAGGCTTAAAACTTAATGCAACTCAAGATTGCTATTATCCCCTGATGCCTAACCTCCAAGATCCATCTTCATTTGTACACCCAGAGATTTAATTTAGCCAAATATGAGCCAGCATTTATAAATCATTTAAAAATACAAAAATAAGATGGGTTTGACTTTAGTAAAGTTTAAATTTTGCTCATTAGTAATCTCACATTTTTGTTAGAATTTTTTTTCTTGAAGTACTATGGTAGACTGATATCGACTTTGACCTTAATTCTTAAATCTACCTAGTATTCATGATATTTGCAAGAGAAAAAAGTAAATCATCAAATACTTTAGTTATTAGAACTTGTCCCTTTATAATTAAGAACATGGTGGCAAAGTCCATTACTATTATTATTTATTATCAATCTATGACCAGAAAATTTTTTATACAGTATAAAGGAGATTTTAAAAAGATATGATACAATCATTTTTCATAAGTGTATTCATAGAAAACATAGAAAAGCACAATAAATTTTAGGTAATTCAGATATTTGCCATGGTCAATATATCAAAGCCACTTTCATATATATGTCAGGATTAATTTAAATTACAAAAATTATAATTTAAAAGCAGACATTATTTTCAAAAGGAACAAAAAAGTATGCTTCCATATGTTACACATTGCTATAGAATATATTAATTCTGCATAAAAGCACAACACTAAAACTAACAGCAAATCAAATTTAAAACTGCATAAAAAATACACCTTGTGACAAGGTCAGATTTATTTCAGATATGCAAGGTTGGTTCAATTTTAAAAAATGAATTAATGTAATTCACCACATCAATGGAGTAAGGAAATAAAATTATAAAGCCATATTTAATTGGTGGAGAAAAACATCAGAATCTAACACCCATTCATGAGAAAAACTTTTAGCCAACTTGTAATAGAGGATGCTTTCTCAATTTGATTTTTTAAAAAATCTACAAAAAACTTCAATTCTTATTATACTTCACTGTGAGAATATGAATTATTTCTCTCTAATGATGAAAATAGCCAGGATATTCTTTATCACGATGCCTATGGAACATCATATAGCAGTTAGCTAGTGAAATAAGACAATAAAAAGAAACAAAAGTTGTAAAAATGGGAGAGGAGAAAACGAAACTCAGTTTGCACAAGACATGTTTGTCTATAAAGAAAATACCCCTAATTAACACATGTATATGTAAAAATTAAAATTAAAATTAAAAAAAGAAAACACCCCTAAATCAACATATTTGTGGGTATAGTAAACATAGTTATGCAATTATGTCTTTACATACTAATTTGATGTTATTTACCACACCCAATAGGTATGTTCTAATCCGAGATGAGTATTAATTTTTCTTCCAATTTTAACATGTCATTCCATTCCCTAATAATTTAAAATTCCTAATAGCATTTGGGATTTCTGTTTTCTAGTTTCTACTCTACATTTTTTCCTAATTTTATAAACATTGTTTTTATAGGAGAAATCTTTCTATTTTTCCACATCCAGGGTTTTATCCAATCAACCAAAATTTTTTTTGTCATTATTAAGAAACACAATTGTTAGGTCAGAAAGTTTGTTTTTGTTTTACAATCTTTTATTTGTAAGAATAACCAAATAACATCTAATATATTTTAATAGCTTCTCATGTGTCCAGCATAGTATCTGAATTATTTCTAGTATGTGTAAAAATACCAGACCCTAGAGAAAAGATCTTATTTCCCCATTTTATGAGTTTTTTCACTTTTTTATTCACACAAATATATTTGTATATATTGCATAGGCTGTGTGACGAGCACTCACTTAAATACTTGACCAGTGAGGGTCTCAGCCCTATTGAAACTTATATTACAGTGAAGGGTGACAGGAGATGGACAACAAACAGCATGTATAAGGCAAATGTTAGTTATACAGCATGCAAGAAACTAGTAAAATCATGCCCTAGAAAAATAGAGTAGGCTTAGGGGATTTGAGAATGTCAGTAAGAGTGGATATGGGTACAGTAATTGCAGTAAATAGGAAAACTTCAAGGCAAAAATCAAAATCAGAATAAACATTCAAGTATAAAGAAAATTGAGGTGTATCTTTAAAGTATACTCTTCATAATATTTTTAGTTTTATTTTCATATATGGGCACATAGTTGTATTTATTTATAGGGTAATGTGACATTTTGATATAAGCATACAATATGTGATAAGCAAATTAGGGTAACTGGGGAATCCATCACCTTCAAGAATTTATCATTTCATTTTGTTAGGAACATTCCAGTTTCATTCTTTTAATTTTTTTTTAAGTATGCCATAATTCGTTGATTAAAGTCATTTTATTGTGCTATCAAACATTGTTCATTCCAACAATCTAACGTATTTTTTTTTTCCATTTTAACCATTCCCAGTTCATCCCCTCCCCTGCTATCTTTCTCAGCCTCTGGTAATCATTACTGGAATTTTCAACCTTAAGAAAGTGTGAAATCCTCATTTTCAACAACGTTGATAGAAATTAAGAGCACTATTTTACATGAAGTAATCCAGGCACAGAAAGACAAATCTCTCATGTTCTCACTTTTAGTTGGAAGCTAAATATTAAGCCAATCAATCTCTCAGAGACAAGGATTGGAATGATGGTTGCCTTATCATTTTTAAAATAATATTCACTAACCTATCAATACATATTTGCTTTTATCTAACAGATCCATGTTTATTGGTTTTAAATTCAACAAAAGATGGTATTTAGCCAACTATGAATTATAATTACCATGCAAGAAGCCAGTATAATTTCTCATTTAGTATAAACAATAATAAGTCTAATAAGTCTGTCCACATATTTTATCATTTCTGAGAGTGTGGATACAGGAAAAAATGTGTAGAAGGTATTTCATTGTTTAAAGATTTGTTAGGTTATGGTGATAGAAAGACATACATGATGACCCCAGAAAAATGAAAGGCAGAATTCTTGATTACTTACAGCTCTGTGGAGGGAAGGCGGCCAGGCAGGGCTGCACAGGAGTTACACCCAGAAAAAAGTTACAGGAAGCTGGGACAGTGGAAGTTGGCTTATTTATAGCAAGTCAGGTGAGTTAGCTAGGTTTTGAGGGCTTGTTATGAACTGGGTAATTTGAATGATTCTATAGTCCCAGTGAAGAAAGGGCCATCCTTAGTGGTGTGGCATATAGGCTTTTGCTTTTTAAATATGAATGTGGTAATCCAGGAGTGTTAGAGCCCAATAAGGTAAATGATTAAAGTAGAAATACACCTGGAAAGGAGTATTGAGAGTTTCTTTAGTGATGATTTCAAAATTAGATCCAGGCAACACTTGTAAAGTACTATATTGCAATAAGTTTATGCAAGGAAAGTATATTCTAATTCAGGAAGCATGTACACAAAGATCGCATCAAATGCTTCTTAAATTGATAATCATTTATATTTTCCCACCATTATTGTTTCCTAATAGGTTGGCTATATTTTTGACAGATTCTTAAATTATTCCATATGTCTTATTACTCTATTTTATTGTTAATTTCCAATAAAAACCAGATAATTCTTTCTTATACACCCCTGATCTCTTCCATGCTATCAACGATTTCCCCATTGTTTAAATTATTGGTCCAACACCTGGCCAATTAATGCCCTTGTCTTAGAAGATTTGATAAAATACTGATTTCTGTGGTTAAGTATGTCTAGAGTGATACAAGGAAATCTTTGATGAATTTCAGCCCTTGTTCCATGAGAATATGTTTTTCTACTGACTAAAAAGACACAGCTTATGGGTTAGGGTTCAGATAAAAGTCAATGTATCCCTTTGGCTAGTTTCAGGAGAAATGGATTTATTTCAGGGTATTAAATAGCTTACAGAACTATTTGAAGACCTATATAAACCTAAAGGAAAGAGGTGACCACTAGGGATATGTTTTTTCTTTTAAAATAGGAAGCTACCTGCTATAATGCTAACCTTCTATAAATTCTGCCTCCCCACTGCTGCCAGTGAAGTATCTAGGTAGCCACTACCCCAGGACAATTGCTGCATGAGAACTCCACTTCTGTTTACTGTAGGTTCAAAAATCTTGCCAAGTCAGCTCTACCATATAAACATAATGGGGCTGCCTCAAGGCTAGTGACCAGGCATTCTCCACAGCTCAAAGTGGTAAAAGTCAAGCAGTGTATTGCTTCTTTTTATAAATGACACCAATTTCTAGAACCATGTGTCCCTCTCCCTCAGTCGTCCCATTGGATTCTGTCCATAATTCCTTGTTATCCTGCATTACATTCTCCTGTAGTTATGTGTTTGTGCATCTGGTTCAGTTGCTAATTTCTGCTTTCTTTTTAGTATAGCATTCGACAAACTTTTTGGTCTGAAGTTCCTTTACATTCTTAGAATTATAAAGTATTTCAAAAAAGTTTTATTTGTATAGTAATGTCTGTTGTTATTTACCATATTTGTAGTTGAAATTGAAAAATTAGTCCTGAGAGTTCACAAGCACTCATTACATTAGCCATCAAAGTGATAATCCCATCAAACACCATGCAGCCTCCAAATCCTCTACTGTATACTCATGAAACAATGAGAGTGTGAAGGGCATAATCTCAGTAGAATAATGAATATAAAAGGTTTGTTTGTTTGTTGATAGAGTCTCACTCTCTGCTTCCCTGGATAGAGTGCTGTGGCATCATCATAGCTTACAGTAACTTCAAACTTTTGGACTCAAGTGATCCTCTTGCCTCAGCCTCTCAAGTAGCTGGGACTACAGGTCCCCACCACAATACCCATCTAGTGTTTTGTTGTTGTTGTTGTTTTTGTTGTTCATTTTTTTTCTTTTGTTTATTTTTTCTATTTTTAGCTCAGGCTGATCTTGAACTCCTGAGCTCAAGCAATCCACCCACCTTAGCCTCCCAGGGTGCAAAGATTACAGCATGAGCCAACATACCTGGCTCCTTGAAAATAGCTTTGAACACATTGACCCCACAAAAGGTCCCTAGAATCCCTAGAGGTCCCAAATTCATTATGAAAATCACTGTCTTATGGAAATAGTTGCTTAGACACATTTTAATTATCTCTAAAGTATTTTAAGCTCAGACCATGAAACATTGTGTAAATGAGATTCATAATTGTTACAGCTTGGGGAACCAGGTCTGGACATTAATGTAGAAACAATAAATTTAGAATTTTATCTTCAAGAAGAAATAAACTATTTATATTATTATATTTATATCTATTTATATATTAGATGGAAACATTTTTAAATAAAAATATAATCATTATAAAAATGGTTCACACTAAATGGTATATGGACAATTGGTTTAATGGCATGAAATTGTGAATAAATAACATTGATATACTTGAACTTACAGTATGTCTTACTTTCAAACAAAATGAGATACACTTTTTAATTACATGATGCATACAAATATCTCTCTGTGATCTACGTAATGTGTTTATTTTTAAATGAAAGTATAGTCCTATTTTCAGATAAGTATCATAAATAATTTTTTATTTATTTTGAAGTTTGCAAAGCTAACAAAAACTTCTAGTCAATCTGGACTAGTAGTTCTGCCAATGTTCAGTCCTGGAAATCATGGACAGTGAGTTCTAATCCCAATTTTGTCATTGACTCTTTCTGTGGCATTGAACATGTCATTTTGCTTTTCTGTTTCAGTTCTGTCATCTGTGAAGCAGAGATAATATTGTTCACTTGAGCACATTGTTCCAGCCTATATCCTCCGAATGACTCACAAAAGAAACTATGCATATGAATTTGAGTGCATGCCAATAAAATTAGAACAAATTATCTACCTCAAAAGTATGTCAGAAGAAACCAATAGAAAAAAAATTTTAAATGTACCATGTACATTTTAAAATTAGAACAAATATCATTTTAGAAAATCCATTCCTTATTTGTAAAACAGATAAATAATTTTTGCCTCTTATGAAAAAAAAAAAAAGAAAGCAAACATCAAAAGTGGCCTCTTTTCCTTTGGAAAGGTTATAATCTTATCACAAGCCCTTAACTGTATCTGCTAATCAAAACTGGTGCTAGCTGGTTTACTGGGAAACTATATTCAAACAATAGCAGAGAAAATAAAGAAGTATATGGATTTCTACTCCTTCTGTTATTTAGTAACCAACTCTTTCAGACTCACACAATTTCAATATTGCTAGTTAACAACAACAACAAAAAAGACAGAAAAGAAAAGAAAAAGAAACAGAGGTAACACAGTGTCAATGTCAATTTTACTTGGAACAGTAGGCAAGGCAGAAAAAAATAAATACATAAGTCTGAAACTACTTCCTCTCCAGCTTTCTTTTGGCAGTCCTTGCCTTTCTGTCGTTAGTAATCCCAGCCTTAGTTTTGACAGCTTCAAGGATCATGAATGGTGTCTTCCAGATACAATTTTGTTAGAGAAGAAAGCATAGTGATTGTAATCACAGAATGTCTACTCAAAATGAGTTTGAATTTATTTTTTTCATTTGAAAACTATATAGTTCTCTTACTTAAAAAAAAATACTTAGTGCAGTGAATAGATATTTTCACTAAATATTAAATAATGTATTTGATTATATATATTATATATTGATTATAGATATGGATAGTAATTTATTTCAGAATATTAAATGGAATCTGTTAGGCTAAAACATTTTTAAATGGATTCAACTTTGATGATTGTTATAAATCTTAGAGTTGCATTATATCAAGGACAGATACATTCAATTAAAGAATTTTGAAGAAAATCAGGAATATTAAGGGTAATTACTTTAGAGGAAAGACATGAGTATTGTAAATATTGTTTCTTTAGATTGTTCTGCATTTTTCAAACAGTCCATGATGAATATGTCTAACTTCTATGTGTTTTCTGTTCATCATATTTGTAAGTTTATCATCTTCTTCTTTATTTTTTTCTTATTAAAACAAAAATAATATATTACTTATTAGACCCTTTTAAGAAATTTCAAAATGAACAAAGTGCAAACAGAAACAATGAAAAATAATCACTTTTCAGATATACTGAGGCAAAAATATCTACACACACTCTCCAACATAACATATTCCACTTCAGATTTGTATCTCTAATTTTAACTATAAGACAGAATCAAGAAATTTTAGTACAAACAGGTATTTTAGGAATAGTGGGCTGGGTCTCTGACTAGTTTCCTGGTGTAGAGGATAAAGGCTATGGGTTCGGGCAGCACCTGTGGCTCAGTCAGTAGGGCGCCGGCCCCATATACCGAGGGTGACGGGTTCAAACCCAGCCCCGGCCAAACTGCAACCAAAAAATAGCCGGGCGTTGTGGCGGGCGCCTGTAGTCCCAGCTACTCGGGAGGCTGAGGCAACAGAATCGCTTAAGCCCAGGAGTTGGAGGTTGCTGTGAGCTGTGTGAGGCCACGGCACTCTACTGAGGGCCATAAAGTGAGACCCTGTCTCTACCAAAAAAAAAAAAAAAAAAAAGGCTATGGGTTCAATTCACACATAACCATTTATTTATTCAGTCAAGAATCTTTTACAAAGAATATCTTGTTTCTATTGTCAGCAACAGCAAGGAAAATGAATCATAAAGAGTCTTTCTTTTGGAGGAACGTTTTGACTAGTAGAGCCTGACTTGTTCAGTATTAAGGAGGTCATTTCATTATTGCTTCGTCTTTCAACTCTCACTGTTTTAGAAGAGAAGTCAGCATTGATACCCATCTTTGTTCTGCTGTAGTACTGAAATCTTCTCTGGATGCTTTTAAATTTTTATCTTTCTCATGGTTAATAGCAAATTTGATTGTAAAGTAATTTGATGAGGCTTATTTAGGTTTTCTCCTAAGGATTTAGTCTCCTTGACTAAAATCACTTACAATGATTTTGTGATAACTCCTCCTGGAATAAGAAGATGAAACTCAGAATTTTTCCTTTGGAAAACATATAGTTTTCTATTCCCTCATTTCTTTTCAGTTAAAGTTATTACTTGAAATATGTTTTCATTTCAAAATAATAAAGTATTCTAAAAGAGAACCACAAAAGCTGTGGAATAGTCATAATCTTGACCAGCTGAAAGACCAAAAACTCTGACAAAGTTACTACTCTTCATCCAGAAAAGCGGGTTTTCACCACATGGCTGAATTATGCTAAATACAAACGGGTCTTCACTGAAGAAACACCAGCTTCCGTGAAGGTAGCTAATATACTTAAAATGCACCAGTTGAATTCATTCTCTAGAATACATTCATTTTTGAAAATTTATCGTCTGGAGTATAAAGATGGCATTTGGGTCCCGTTCTTCTGAGAACAAATATCATCACAATTTGGGGGAAGGAAGAATAAGACGAGGACCCACCTAAAACATAGGTGAGCTAAGAGGGCTAACATGGGTGGGCTGACATGACGGCAGCTGTCACCCGCTGCGTAAGGATGGGGAGCCCATGCTCTCCTACACACACCTGGCAGAACACCTGCTACCCTACTGTGGGTTACTGTGAAGCTGAGACTACATCTCCCCATCTGCATTGCTTTGGAAAAATTATTGAACCCCTGAAGTCTCAGATATTTCAAATAGAAAATGAGTACAATAATGCCTCAGAGTATTGTCATGGGAATTAAATGACTGATTACTAAGGTGTAGCACAGTATCTGATGTACAGAGTTCAGAAAATTATAGTTACAGTTATTATACTTACTCCAAGTTCAGAAAATCACAGGAGACTTCAATCATATCAAATGTAGTGAGAATATTTTATCAGTTAGGGACATTTAAAAAATGTATACCTATATGTTAACTTTTATAATATGAAAGCTTATATAAGAAATGGAAGGAAGCATTTATCTATTAGGTGTGTTCGGTAGGTCTAATTAAGAACCATAATCTTCAGAATTCTGTGTTATTTACACACTACTGTTTAGACTCTAAAGAATAAAATTATAGAGTAAGGACATTTTGTATTACTCTCAGTTATATAAATTTCTCCTTTCTATGGGTGCTTTCATAATTTAAATGCTTTTACATGTCCTGCAGGTTAATTACTTTTATTTAGGATCATGGAACCAAATAAAAAAAAAAAAACAATTAAGAAAAAGAAAGTAAGGTGCCTGAAGCAAAGCTTTACATGAAAAAGCTTCATTATAGGTAACGATTTTGTGGTCATATAGGGAAATGCTTTTGTTTTGATGTCAGAAATTTAGATCTTAATATAATCAATGCCACATGAAATTATTAAACAATATTTCAATAAAATTTTTTTCTTATAAAGAATTGTCTAGTCTTAAATGACTTCACTATTTAGATTTTATAAATATTGAAGAAAAATTTACATATCATATGAAAACATTTTAGCCAATGAAAAAATAATGGAGCTGCCACCAAATTGAGGAAAAACAAGAAAACCAGATTCTTTGAAGCATACCTAGGACAATACTCAGCACCATGCAATGGGGTTCTGTGAGGCCAAGATGTGAGCAAACTGCACTCCCCACAGCTCCTTGCCCACACTGCTTCCCTGGGTAAAGGGGTTACACTTTCTGGTCACACGCAGACTTGAACACTAGGCTGTGATCCCTCTATAGGCCAAGTTTAGCCTAACATGGCTGCAGCTGTCACCCAGCTGAGGAGGGACAGGAAGCTTCCGCTCTCCTCAGCATACTCAGAACAATACCACCACCCTGTCATACGTTGACATGAGAATGAAATTTAGGTGGACTGCACACCCCACATGGCTTGCCCATACCACTCATCTGAGGGGAGCTATTCCCTCTTTGATAACAGGCTTTCAGTTGGTTCCATTTGAGAGTTATATACTGGACTATATCTTTCCCTTACACTAAGTTAAAGGTAACACACTGTAGCTATCACCTAGCCATGGGGTAACAAGGGCACCTGAGCTCTCTCCTATACAAACTTCAGACAGTATTTACCATGCTCGGTGGGCAGTGTAAGGTTAGGAATTACACCACCCAAACTATTGTAGCTACAACAATGGAATTCTGGGGTGCCAGTGGGTGGCTCCACAACTGCTATTGCCACCATCCACATCAGGGAAGGTGCCCAACGACCAGAGAGCTCACCCACATACCCAGCCCACTGCTCCCACTAATAGCTTCTGAATAAGCTACCTGGATTCTCAAGAATCAGCCCTCCGTGACCCACTAATGCAGGGCCAATCATAAGGTGCTCTGAGTCTAGAAACAAGAGCACTCAGACCACTGCTGCCGCACCTGGGGCTCAAAGACTGGCTCAGTGCTGTCCATGCGCCTATCAGATTTTTACCACAGTTTCAACTAATAACCATACCCCAAGTCAATAAGGACATCACAGATACTACACACCCAGTGTACACGCGACCACAGGAATCCAAAATCAAGCTCAATTCTAACTTGGCATTTAATAAAACAGCTACAGCTATGAGGAGGATTTCTGTTTATGTTAATAGGACAAATTAAAAAAATAGGCTCCAAATATAGACAATCACCAAAGTTTGAAAGGAGGTAATGAAGCAGAAGACTTATGGGCCAAGGTCAAGTAGGAAAGTGTAAGTTAGAACTAGAATTTGGCATTTTTCTAAAGGCGCTCGCTAAATCTAGGAGAACAGGTACCTGGGTGGCTAAGAATTTTTTTTTTTTTTTTTTAATGACTGCTAGGAATTAAGAGAGATACACAAATGGACTGCAGAAGAAGTGGTTGTGTTCATAATGCCCCAGGTCTGGAATTTTTAAAATTTACATCCAAGAAGAAAGGGATACAATAGATTAAACTGATCCCAGATTTTCTTCTTCAGGAGGGCCTTGGTCCTGGGGATTCAAAGAATGAATCTAAGGACCACAGATCAGTGGTAAGACAGGATTTATTTTAAAGAAAAGAATACAGAATACAGAGAGAGCACCCGAGCTTCTGGCAGAGGGAAAACCCCAAGTCTGAAAATCTCATTTCCGCCTGGGTTCTTGGTCTGGGGTGTATATAGTCGCCTGGATCCTTTGTAGTTACATTTGGCCAGGACTTGGTAACGAATGAAGGAATGCAGTCCCTTCGCTGGGGCAAGATGAATGAGCCTAGCAATGAATGGATACAGCCCCTTCCTCTCCGGGCAAAGTGAATGAATGTGTTAAGGAATGGATACAGTCCTTTCAGGAAATTGTACAGGCCTAGGAAACTTACATGAAATTGACCAGGTGGGGGATGGGGGCTTCCCAGTTCAGGTGCAAGTGCTGTGGGGAGGAGGAGGTACTGTGCTCCCAGAGCTGGAAACATGGAGGTGTCCTCCCAGCAGTTGTCCCCTCTCCTGCCACTGCAGCCTCTGGCAGCAGAACCTCCCCCACCCCCTCTGGTTTTTCTGCAGGCTGCCAGGCATGACTCCAGGGCAGAGTCTCAGTTCCTCCTCTCAGCTCCGTGAGCTGGCTGAGAGGCCACCCACCCTGTGTCAAAACCCATTTTCACAGAGATTAGACTGACTGAAACAACTGATTTCACACAAAAAAATGGACTATGTTTTACAGATTGCTAGAGCAGGTGAAAGCGAATGTAAATCTTCTCTGCGAAAGGAATCTTTGACCTGGTGTCAATAAGTTTAAGGAATATGACCAGTTGCATTTTGTCCCTCCAAAATAATACGGTGAACTTCTAGCCTCTAGTACTTTTAAATGTAACTGTTTGGAAATAGGGCCATTGCTGTTGTAATTTGTTACAATAAGGTCATCTGGGGGGAGGGTGAACATTTACCCCAGTTATTTGTCCGCATACTCACAAAAAGGCAAAATTTGAACACAAATACAAGGTAAGGAAAACGTCCATTTAAAAGCCATAGAATGCCTGAGGCCACCGAAACTTAGGAGAGAGGCTGGGACACAGTCTCCCCTAGTTCAGTCAAAGAGAAAGTGGCCCTGACTTGTTTTTAGATTTCTAGCCCCCAGACCCTTAGATAATAAGTTTTGTTTTCTTGTTTTTGGCCTATCATTTCAGCAGCCCTGCCCAGGAAACTAATAGAAATAAAGAAACATGGAATGTTTGTTTTCACTAACTTGTAGGTCAAACTTCGAATTTTCCTCCTTTAAGAATATTGGTACAGGCCATGCCTGTAGCACAGTGGGTAGGGCGCCAGCCACATACACCAAGGCTGGTGGGTTCAAACCCAGCCTGGGCCTGCTAAACAACAATGACAACTGCAACAATAACAAAAACAACAAAATAGCCTGTAGTCCCAGGTACTTGGGAGGCTGAGGCAGGGGAATCGCTTAAGCCCAAAATTGGAGGCTGCTTTGAGCTGTGAGCCATGGCATTCTAGCCAGGGTGACTCAGTGAGACTCCGTCTCAAAACAAACAAACAAACAAAAAGAGTATCAATAGAAAACAAAAATATTAAGGAGATAGATCCATATTAGCAATATTATTGGAGATATTTATAAGTAATATTTATTGTCATCATCAATTTACTTAGAGTAGTTATATATATACTTATATTAAAGTATGCACAGTTATGTATACTTGTATAAATAATAAACATACAGAGGATGCCAAAAATGTATACATATTTTAAGAAAGAAAAAATATTAAAATTTTAATATTCAATATATAATAATGTTTGTTACCTTATATATATTGTATCTTGTATCTCTCGTAAATGTAGAATTCAAAAGCGACTTGTGTATAATAACTTTAATTCCTTTTATTTTAAATGTGCATACATTTTTGGCATGCTTCATATGTTAATAAAGACAATGTATTAACATATTGTACTTTTGTTAATATGTTGATGACTATTTCAAGGTAATTAGTTCCCTCTATAACTATGAAATTTATAATGCATATTTTAAAAGATTAATCTGAGAATAGATTTAGAGATTCATAAGACTGCTAAGGGTCATCTTGTCACAACATAAATTAAAAATCTTTTTCTAAATAAAAGAAATAATGTAGATGACAAACAATTTCTACAATTATTTGTATTCAATACTTGACAATTAATCAAAAATTAGCAGGCACATAAAGAAACAAAACAACCTGCATAGAAATAAAAAAATGGGCTCATCATGCATCATTTTGAAATATGTATAAAAATGTTGACAAAAAAAGAAAACTTTCGGGATTTCAGAAATGCAATCTTATAAAATGAAAATATAGTAATTGAAAGTAAAATCTTAGTGGAAGCTCATAAAATGAGTTTAGAATTACTAAACTAGTCATAAAACTTATACAAGAAAAAAGAGAGCTGAAAGGATAAAAAATATACAAACGGTCTCGGCGCCGGTGGCTCAAGCGGCTAAGGCTCCAGCCACATATACCTGAGCTGGTGGGTTCAAATCCAGTCCAGGCCCGCCAAACAACAATGATGGCTACAACCAAAAAATAGCCGGAGGTTGTGGTGGGCGCCTGTAGTCCCAGCTACTTGTGAGGCTAAGGCAGGAGATTCACTTGAGCCCAGGAGTTGGAGGTTGCTGTGAGCTGTGATGCCACAGCACTCTTACTCAGGACGACAGCTTGAGCCTCTGTCTCAAAAAAAAAAAAAAAAATACAAATGTTTAGAAGACCTAGCATGTAACAAATGAAAGCACAAACAAAGATGAAAAATAATAAGGCTGAGAGAATATTGAAAATGATAATAGCTGGTATTTTCTGAATTGAATAGATGACATCAAACCACAGATACAAGAATCACAAGAATATAAACAATCTAATCTGCAAATAAAAGCATACCTAGAACATCTTAGTAAACTTCTTTTTTTGTAAACACCAGATTAACATAAGGGTACAAGTGATTAGGTTACATTGTTTGCATTTGTTAGGTGAAGCCCAAGTTGTAGTTGAACCCTTCATCCAGGAGCTGGGCCCTATACCCCTACGTCATCCCCATTAGGTGAGAGCTTGCCAAACCCCCTCTATGCTCCCCTTGCCTCCCTGTCTGCTCCCCCCTCACCCACTACTTGAATTTGATTGTGTTTTTCTTTCCTGTGGGCATGTAGTCATTCATCTACTGGTTTCATATTAGTATTGATTACATTGGTTGCTTGCTCTTCCATTCTTGTGATACTTCACTGAGGAGGATGTTGTCCAGCTCCATCCAGGTAAACGCAAAATATATTAAGTCTTCATCTTTCTTTATGATTGATAAAGAATAGTGTTCTAAGGTATACACATATCATTATTTATTTATCCATTCTTGTGTTGATGGACACTGGAGTTGTTTTCACATCTTTGCAACAGTGAATCGAGATGTGAAAAACATTCGAGTGCAAACGTCCTTATGATAAAATGAATTTATTTTATTCTAGATAGATGCCTAGTAATGGGATGGTGGGATGAAAGGGAAGGTCTACTTTGAACTCTTTGAGGATTCTCTATACTTCTTTCCAAAAGGCTGTTTATGAGACGGGTTAAACTTCCGATAAATAGAAAGACAAGAGGATATACTAAAAAGAATGACTAACTTCTCAACCCTATCAATGGAAGTCTAAAATCAAAAAATAATTGTTTAAAAGAAATGAAAGTAATAAAAAGCCAATTAAGAATTCTATAAACAGCAAAAAATATAATTTAAGAATTACTCAATACCACTGAAAATAAAATATAACTCTTAATATATAAATATATTATAATTCTTAATATAATTTAAGAATTACTTGATACCACTCAAAATAAAATAACAGGGTTCCTCTTATCTGAAACTTTGAAGAAGTTGGAAAAAATACATGAAACAATGACCTCAAAATATTACTATCAGATAACAGAAACAATGATCTCTGAGAGACAGGAAGTAAACAACATGAGGCCTACAGTGATTACAGCTTGCCTCCTGGGAGAAATTTTCAGGCTAAGGCACAAGAAGTGGAGGCTGGCAGATCTCAGAGTTTGAGGAGACCAGAAGCCTTCACAGAGAAGCTAAAAGAGAGAGCTACAGGGTGGCGCCTGTGGCTCAGTGAGCAGGGCGCCGACCCCATATGCCAAGGGTGGCGGGTTCAAACCCAGCCCCGGCCAAACTGCAACCAAAAAATAGCCGGGCGTTGTGGCGGGCGCCTGTAGTCCCAGCTGCTCGGGAGGCTGAGGCAAGAGAATCGCTTAAGCCCAGGAGCTGGAGGTTGCTGTGAGCCGTGTGACGCCACGGCACTCTACCAAGGGGCATAAAGTGAGACTCTGTCTCTACAAAAAAAAAATAAATAAAAGTAAAAAAAAAAAAAAAGAGAGAGCTACAAATATCTGTAAAGATTGTAACTCAAGTAATGAGCATACATGTGAGGATATTCCCTGAAGCTGGGGAGAGAACTACCAGGAAGAATAAGAATAATACATGGGGTTCTCACGAATGGAGATGGCTCCTATTCCCACCAGCCTCGTGAAATGGAAATCCTCATATTCATAGGAATAAGGTAGAAGTTTTTGTTTTGGTAGATCTATATTCAATAAACCTGTTCACAGAGCGTTAAAAGAAATGAAACTGAAGAAATGAATGGAAGAAATAAAACTGTTGATAAATAAACTGTTTCCCAGAACAAATCTCAAAAATATTAACCAGAATCCAAAAATAATCAACACCAAAGTAATTTAAATTTCAACGTGCACATTCAATTTAAAAATTGTCATTTTTCACGTATTTAAAAAAAGCAAGACAATTTCATTTATTATTTGACTTATTATTCCTAATAGGAATAATAAATAATCATATCGGAAGTTTAACCCATGATGATTAATCAATCAAAGCCACATCAGAAATGACACAAATAATAGACTTGATAGACAAAACGCTAAAACAAGAATCTAAAGCAGGAATCAGCTAATTTATTTCTGTAAAGATCCAGATGCAAAATGAAAGGGTTGAGTAGTCTCTCACAGCTATTCAACTTCGCCATTGTTGCACTGATAGATAGATAAACAGACATAGAAACAGGCAATGCAGAGGGTACCAAAAAATGAACACACATTTTAACAAGGAAAAAAACTGTATTATAATTGTAACAATAAAGTCATGTTTAAATTCTGCAATTATGAGAGAGAGAGAGAGAGGATACAATATACAACATAACAAATATTGATATATATTGACTATTACAATTTTAATACAATGTTTTCATTTCTTAAAATGTATGTACACTTTTTGGTACCCTCTGTATAAACAAATAAATCCAACTGTGTTCCAACAATACTTGAAATAAGGAAGAGGCTATGGATATGTTTACTTTCGTTAAATTGTGATCTGGAATAAAGATGAACATTTTAAGAAGATTCATAAAATATACTGAAAAATATCAAATTTCTAGAGTTAGAAACTATAATGCCTTATGCCTTAGAAATAAAATACACTGTATCAAATTAACAAAAAGTAGACATTATAGAGGAAAATATAGTGATCACTAAAACACTGCTAGAGTAACTATCTAATATGAAACACACATATAAAGAAAAAAATTAAAATTCCAATAAACTGTGTAACAGTTTATTTACCTATTACAACAGTTTATTGTAATCTATTTCAAAATAGATTAAAATATGTGTAATTAGAGACTGGATTTCCTAACTTTTTTTGGAGGCAAGCAAAAAATACTTGTAGGGCTTGTCACCTGTATCTCAGCCACGTACACCAGAGCTGGTGGGTTCAAATCCAGCTTGGGCCCGCTAAATAACAATAACAACTACAACCAAAAAATAGCCAGGCATGGTGGCAGGTGCCTGTAGTCCCAGCTACTTGGGAGGCTGAGGCAAGAGAATCACTTAAGCCCAGAAGTTGGAGGTTGCTGTGAGCTGTGATGCTACAGCACTCTACTAAAGGAGACATAGTGAGACTCTGTCTCAAAAAAAAAAAAAAAATTACTTGTACTAATCAGCACATATTTTCCAAATTTTGTGAAACTGTGAACATACATATTCAAGAAGTTTAAGGAACCCCAGATAAAAGAAACATAGCAAACTATAAAATATACAATTTTAAATCTCTTTATAAAAAGATAGATGGAGAGATCTAAAGAAAATAAAGTACTTAGAATAAAATGAATAAGTGATAACATGGACTTTATAAAAATTTTTAAATTTCTATTTATCCAAAGTCACTATTAAGGAAGTGAGAATTCAAACCACAGGTGAGAGTAAATGCTCCTAATATATATAAAAAAAATTACCTCCAGAATATAAAAAAATACTATAAATCAACAATAATAAAAAAACAGTTTAATAAAAATGGGAAAAAGACTCAAACTTAGAATTTCTATGAGGACATGTGGATGTACAAGAGCATAGGATGATGTTCAGTATCATTAGCTCTAAGAAAAATGCAAGTTAAAAGCATAATTGAAATCCCACTAAATTACCCCCCAAATTAGCTGAAATTGAGAAGTCTAAATATTAGAGAAGATAATTGTTTCTTCTAATATTTACAGAAGACAAAAGTAAATATATCTGTCATACGTTGCATTAGTGTTGTCTGTTGGGAAACAGATTGATTAGTTTTTTGTACATAAAGGAAAACAACTACCTTATGATAAAATTATTCCACTAACAGTTGCTCATTTATTGCTCACAATTAAAATAAATTTCCACAGTAGACCTGTATAGCATTATCTATTTAAACTTTACTCATAATGCAGTAAATCAAGAAATGAGTGGTCCTATGAAATAATGGTCAGATTTTGGTATTATTCGGCAATAATAGGGCGTGAACTACAGAAGAACCACTGTAAGTTGACTATCCAAGGGACTCCAACCACCTGGACCACATGCAGAGTTGGATAACGTATGGAAGTAGGCCTACTGTACTGATACATACAAGTGGTACATATCTGGTCTATGAAAATGAGGTCAACTTAGGGAGATGGTCATTGTAGGGAGGTCATCAACTAGGGAAGTTCTACCATATTAATGTGTACAACATGCAACTATTAAAATGATGCTAAGAAGGCAAATATAAAATAGTACATGTGTTATTATTTCATTTATATAAAGATCAGATAAAACTTATCTATGGTAATTATGTTCTTGTAAATAATTTGCGCTGGAGATATTTAGAATCAAGTACTTAGGCTAGGCATGGTGGCTGCATCTGAATTTAGCCCTCTGGGAGACAGAGGAGAGTGGATTGTTGAGCTCAAGTGTTTGAACCCAACCTGAGCAAGAGCAGGACTGTCTCTAAAAGTAGCTGGGTATTGTAGCTAGTGCTGGTAGTCCCAGTTACGGGGGAGGATGAGGCAGGAGGATCTCTTGAGCTCAAGAGTTTGAGGTTGCTGTGAGCAACTATGCCACAGCACTCTACTGAGGGTAACAAAGTGAGATACTAGCTCAGAAAAAAAGAAGGAAGGAAAGGAAGGAAGGGAGGGAGGGAAGGAGGGAAGGAAGGAAGGAAGGAAGGAAGGAAGGAGGGAGGGAGGGAGGGAGGGAGGGAGGGAGGGAAGGAAGGAAGGAAGGAAGGAAGGAAGGAAGGAAGGAAGGAAGGAAGGAAGGAAGGAAGAAAGATCAAAAATTAAATTAGACCTTAATACAGGGCATTTGCTGCCCTGTGGCCAACTCAGGGAGGACCTGCCACACCATCTGTGTCTCCACCCGGGGCTGTTGGCACAGCAGGGAGCAGAGGAGCCAGAAGGTTGATGAGTAGGCAGAGGGGCTTCAGGTGTCTCCAGTAGCTGGAGGAGCCAGACAGACAACCGCTGGGGAGACACCTCCAGGTTGTTAGCTACGGAGCTGTAATGTTTCAGCCCTCTGCCTTTGTCTCCTTCCCCCAGCTCTTGTGGCTGAGCAGGCAACACCCCCATTTATTTCCCATATCTGGTCAATTTCATGTTTAAGTTTCCTAAGTCTTAGAACACATTGACATTTTTCCCCAAAGGGGACTACATCCGTTAATTTGTCAACACATTCATTAACCTTCCCCAATGGAAGGAATTGTATCCATTCATTCATCAGGCTTATATATATAAATACCACTAGACAAAGGACCCAGGAAGAGGGGAGATTTTTTTCAGACTTGGGTTTTTCCCTCTGCCAGAAGCTCTGGTGCATTTTTCTGTATTTTTTCTTTTTAATTTTTTTTTGTAGAGACAGAGTCTCATTTTATTGCCATCGGTAGAGTGCCATGGGGTCACAGCTCACAGCAACCTCCAACTCCTGGGCTTAAGTGAGTCTCTTGCCTCAGCCTCCCACGTAGCTGGGACTATAGGCACTTGCCACAGCACCCGGCTATTTTCTTGTTGCAGTTTGGCTGGGGCTGGGTTTGAACCCACCACCCTCAGTATATAGAGCCAGCGCCCTACTCACTGAGCCACAGGTGCTACCCTTCTGTATTCTTTTCTGAACAATAAATCCTGTTATATTACTGATCTGTGGTCCGTGGATTCATTCTTTGAAGCCCTGACACCAAAGACCTACTGAAGAAGAAATTCCAGTGACAAATTTGGAGGGCTTGTCTGGGATTGAAGATCTGTGGTAAGCTATGGGACCACTTACCTCTATCCTATTTTTCTCTATAATCACAATAACTGAGACTAATGATTTGGATGCCCATCAGCCCCTGAAAGCACATAGTGTGGCTCCAGGTCACAGGCTAGAGGCTGCTGGGAAATGAACTTTCTAATTTCCCTTGGCTCCAAAAAGGAGCTGAAGGGATGTAATGTTAGAAGGCTTTTGAACCTGTTCTGTATCCTCTACTTTTCTCTGGTTGAGAGCTGAGCACAGAAGTAGCACCCAGAGGTCATGGGCTCCCTAGCAGTGAGTCTGACCCCAGAGCAATGGGGGGGCCTTTTGAAAAATGTGATCGCCCAGCTGTTTCACTATCTGCTGGTGTCTTTCTTGGTTCCAAACCTCTTGTACTTATCTATACAGATGTCGGCCACTTTCTCTCTCTCTCTCCTTCTAGTTTGCAGACTTTGTTTGAATGTTGGTTAGGAATTATTTTATATATTAAGTTTGTACTGAACCTTTCTGGTATTTTTCAAATGTTATTATTGCCTTTCACCACAAAATTAAAATCAATTGTTTTTTCATGTGTTTGAGAAAACAGCTGAACTATGTTTTTATTTATTTATTTATTATTTATTTATTTTTTATTAAATCATAGCTGTGTACATTAGTATGATCATGGGGCACCATGTACTTGGTTCATAGACGGTTTGACACAGTTTCATCACACTAGTTAACATAGCTTTCGTGGCATTTTCTTAGTTATTTTGCTAAGACCTTTACATTCCACATTTACTAGGATTCACATATACCCTTGTAAGATGCACCGCAGGTGTTAACGGTTAAAGGTTGAAAAGTCAGCTCCCAACAAATTGCAAAATAATTCCCCTACATGTCTTCTCTGGGTGACCAGGAGCCTATGTGAGGAAGCCCGGGACAACTCCCAAAGGCAAGAATGGCCTACTTCACTACAGCTGAGTCTTGTAAAAATGAAGGTAAAGAAAATGACCCTGGTTATTTGATTGTTTTTCTGGTCTATTGGTGTAAATGGGAAAGTTTAAAATAATTCCAGGTTTCTCAAAGATTTCAGCTACTTGTAACTAATTCTAATGCAAAAGTCTCAAAGTGTCTCTCAACCCTGATTTGTTACTGAGTTTAGTTTTGTTGCCTTGCTAACTTTGGGGGAAGAAATGGGGGGGGGGAAGCAGCATTTAAGACCTACTTATAATAAAAAGCCTATTTTCCTTTGTTACTGGGAATTTAGAAAAAACTTGTAAAAATTATCACTTGCGAGCAACGTGCAACCATTTTCTCCAGGGCAGGGCTCATTTCCACTTTGGTTAACAGGTATATACTCAATGGCGGGTGCAGAAAAGAGGTAGAACTTGAATCAGGTTGCACCACGATACCTGATTTCTCAGGCTGTGCTACCAGCAAGTAAGAAGCACAGGAAAGCCTATGGGTCCAAAGTGCTACATTGGGAATTATGGCTAAATCCAGACAAGCACAGGGCCTGAGGAGGCCATGCTCCTTAGAGATTTTTTTCCCCAAGCATTGGAAGGACAGGACACTTCCTTTTGTTTGGCCGCAGGCTTCTTGGGTTGGTCAGAGGACACTTTGACAACCTAGGAACACAGAGGGTCAGATTAATTAAAGTGCTGGAAGTTTATTCTTTCCCACAGATGTGTAGCCCATTCTTTTGCTAAGAGAACTTTCATCAGGTGGGACCAATATGGCTTCCAGATACCTGAATTTTCAGCCTGTGCTGCCAGAACATCCCACTGGGCTGTATTCTGAAGCAATGGGACATGTTTGATCCCCAGATACTGAAAAAGAAGGTATGATTTTCTTCTGCACCCCAGCTTGGCCTCAGTATTGATTCTCCGTTAGTGAACAGTAACCCCCAGAATATACTCTAAATTATGGTACACAAGAGGGGAAATTGTTTAAATTACCCATATATATGGCTTCTTTTTTCTCAGAGACAACCCCCAACCGTGTAAAACATGTCAGATATAGATTCAGCTCTCCTGGCTCTAATAACTTCCCCAAATGACCAGGAATTCCTGAGAAAGATGATGTCACCATTTAGTCCAAACCCTCCATCTACTTCTACATCTTCTTCCGTGCCTTTAGAAACTGCCAAGAAAGAGTCTATCCCCGGAGTTTCTTCTGGTCCTGTTGGGACCCCAGAAAGCAATTGTGTCTTTCTTTGTGTCCCCTGTTCAAGACTGCAGGTGATGAAAGAGGAAATGCTTGAGTATTCGCTCCATTTTCTCCGGCAGACTTAAAACTGATTAAGGATATGTCTGAATAGGTGTACTTCAAGAAATGGGTCTGAGTGGGTTTTTTCTACATTGGAGTTCCGTTGCCTTCTATGGAGGTTCTACATGTTTTCATTCTGTGGCCCTGGCTGAGGAAGAAGCAGCTAACTAGAGAAGGGTTTTTGTTTGTTTTGTTTTGTTAAATTTCAGGTTAATGTGAAGGTACAAATATTTAGGTTATGTTATTTTCATTTCTAAGGTAAAGTTCAAGCTATCCTTGAGCCCATCACCCAGGAGGCATGCTGAACACTTCACATCGTGCACATTAAGTGAGATCCCACTGATTACCCTCCCTCCTCTCCTTTCTTCTCTCCCTCCTCTCCCACCCCCCTTGCTAGACCTTGTGTTTTTTCTTTTGTGTGGGCATATAGTTGTTTATATGTTGGTTTCACGTTAGTGTTGAATACATTGGATACTCGTTTTTCCGGTCTTATGATACTTTACTAAGAAGAATGTGTTTCAACTCTATCCAGGTAAACACAAAAGATGTAAAGTTTCCATCTTTTCTTACAGCTGAACAGTATTCCATGGTATACATATGCCACAACTTGTTAATCCATTCATGGGTTGATGGGCACTTGGGTTGCTTGGTAGTTGTGAATTGAGCTGAAATAATCATTCTAGTGCAAAGTCCTTGTGGTAAAATTATCTTTTTTCTTCTGGGTAGATACTTAGTAATGGGATTGTGGGATCAAATGGAAGTTTGACTTTTTAATTCTTTGAGAGTTCTCTATAGTTCTTCCCAAAGAGGTTGTATTAATTTGCATTCCCACCAGTAGTGCAAAAGTATTCCCTAAAGAAGGTTTTCTTATGAAGTTATCAAAATCACAATGGGCATAGCCCAATGGCATGTACACATTGGCCATCTAGCAACATCTCATTGGTTGTAGCAAATCACATGGTGAAACCTAAAGTAAAGAAGTGAGGTAGTATCCTCCCATGTAGTGGGAAAATAATAGAGTCACATGAGGAAAGATGTAGATTAAGTGATGTTTGAGGAATTGGGACTATCTAGGCAATCTACTATAATCTACCATACGTAGTAGATTAAACATTACATTTGATATTGTATGCAATCACAATATTCTGATGTTAGCTGTAGCATGGTAGCAGGACTCCAGTGTTGGTAAAGCCACACATGTATTTAAATGCTTATATTAGTAAGGATTGATTAGCCAATGGATTGGGGTATTCGTTGTATTTTTTATTTTAAAGTTTAAAATAGAGTCACTAAATTCTATTGCTACCAAAAGTTTGGTACTTGTGCCTGAGGCCATATCAGAAGAACAAGGGCAGATTTCTTCCTGGCCTTTTGGTTAATATCAAGTGCAGAAGATCAAGGACAAATGGTTTGAGGGAAGTAAAAGATATGTTTATTAATTTGCTGGCAAATGAAGAGGTACTTTCAGATCTGAAAGTACCAACGTCCTTATTCTGAGTAGAAATACAAAGGTTTGGAGGGATGCCTCTGAGTAATCCCATTTTTGGCTGAGACAATCTTATGACCTCTGTCCCAACAATTTCCTTGAGCTATCTCCTGTGACTATTCAGTCCTAAACAATGATGGAGACTTTATATCTTTTGTATTTACAAGGAAGGATTTGGAGAATATTATCTTAAGTAAAATGTCACAAAAACAGAAAATTAAGTATTTCATGTACTCAATACTAAGTTGAAACTCATAGATCAACAACTACAAGACCATATGAGAGAAAAAACACAGTTAAATTCAGGAAAGCGGGGGAGGAAGTTGGGTTTGTTCTCACCTAATGGATACCTTCTAGGGGTGTATGGCAGATTTCCTGGGAGAAGTTATATTAGTTACATTGTTTAAATGAAGTTACATTCAAATATACCCTCACATTAATCCACAATTTTTTTTTTTTTTTTTTTTTACAAAAAGAACAAAGGACACTCCCCTGCCCCTGTCAACCACTCCCCAATATTGGTCTGATGAAGGGATGCTAGTTTTTTTTTTTTTTTTTGTAGAGACAGAGTCTTACTTTGTGGCCCTCGTAGAGTGCCGTGGCCTCACGCAGCTCACAGCAACCTCCAACTCCTGGGCTTAAGTGATTCTCTTGCCTCAGCCTCCCGAGTAGCTGGGACTACAGGCGCCCGCCACAACGCCCGGCTATTTTTTGGTTGCAGTTTGGCCGGGGCTGGGTTGGAACCCGCCACCCTCGGTATATGGGGCTGGCGCCCTACCGACTGAGCCACAGGCGCTGCCCGGGATGCAAGTTTTAATTCTCAAAAAGAGTGGGGGAAGTTTTAAAGAGATAGAAAACATTTTTACCTTTTTAAAGTCCATTCCATTCTGCTAGCTATCATATCAGAAACCTTCTCTAAATTGCAGTGTTGTACTTTTCCTAATTATGTTTCAAGCTGTTTGGTGATCTAATAGATGTTGGTGACTAAGATTCAGCCACCTTTTCTTTCTCACTATGATGAAGCACACTGTGTTTCTTAAGCTGTCATGTGATTTTACATTAAAATCATGTATACAATAATTTTTCCACAATTATGCAAATTAGCTTTTTTTAGGTGTTATTTATCATCATCCTACCCACTTCTACCTCCACTGAGTAAAAGCCAAATACCTAAGAAATATTTACTAACATCATAGAATAATGAAAACAACCAAACGGCCATATGGCATTCAGACGAAAGCCAAACATCTCAGCAGCAGACATTCCCTGGGGTCTTTGAAACAGGTTAAATACCCAATAGGGCTTTAGCTCCTTTTTTTTTTTTTTCAATATAATCCTGCTTGCAGCCTGGGGAATGGATTAGATGCGGTCCATGGCTGAAGTGGTTCATGATAATACGATGATGGATGGGAACTGACAGTTTACAACTATTTTTTTTTCAGTTGTCATAAAAAAAAAATAATAAATAACTAGAAGTCAGCATCTAGCATGGCTGCCAAGCCAGTAAAAGCAGCAGGCAAAACATTAAGAAAAACTGATGATAAATTCCCTGTGGGAATTCACTTGCTTGGCAGCAGGTAGCGTGGATGAGCAGGCACAGTGGGAGTAGGAGCCGACAGGTGGTGGTGTGCGTGAGTGGGTTCCTTCACTTACTGTACTGCGTGAGGCATGTGTCCCTTCAGAGAAATATGTGTATCATTTTGATCATAAATTATACCATCAAAAATCAGTCACAAAATGGTATCAGGTTACTATGTTTTAGATACAATTGGCCTCAAAATAAAATATTCTATTTAGTCTTGCGTGTGTTTATTTTTACTTAGGAAGCAGCAAGTTTGAATAATACATTTGCCCCTTCTTTCCATTAGGCTGTGTCAATTCCATTTTTACCACATTCTGTTAAATGTCAATTAATGGCAATAAAGCACATGTTATAGTTTGTTAAATTGAAAATGAGCTTTATCATCAGAAATGTAACAGATAGTGACAATAGATAATTACTGCATAGACAAGTTAAATACCTTTGAATCCATTACTTTAAAAAATGAGAATTTTAAATTAACAGCTTTTAGTCTTAGTTAAGAGTTAGATATATTAAAAGTCCTTAGGAAATTTGGTAAAAAGAGGCCCTCAAACGTATTTGCAGCAGTGAAGTTGTCATCGATGTAGCAGTAACTTTGAAAATGTAAGAGGATCTGACTTTGAGCAAATTACCATGCTTCAGTTGCTTCTTTTTTAAAAGTTTCTGAAATTATCTACCTCACATGACATGGTCAGAGGTAAATGAGATAATGGATGAAAACTACCATCACGGGCGGCACCTGTGGCTCAGTAAGTAAGGCGCCGGCCCCATATACCGAGGGTGGCGGGTTCAAACCCGGCCCCGGCCAAACTGCAACCAAAAAATAGCTGGGCGTTGTGGCGGGCGCCTGTAGTCCCAGCTGCTCGGGAGGCTGAGGCAAGAGAATCGCTTAAGACCAGGAGTTGGAGGTTGCTGTGAGCTGTGTGAGGCCACGGCACTCTACCGAGGGCCATAAAGTGAGACTCTGTCTCTACCAAAAAAAAAAAAAAAAAAAGAAAACTACCAACTACCATCACAAAGTATATTCTCAGTATTTTAAAATGTTACTACTAGAATTCTTACTCTACATATTATTATACATACCACATACCATGTCTCTCTTTCAACTTTGTAAGTTTATTATTCATTAATGCACAGTGCATTAATCAACAATTGGATAGGAACTGCTTCTATACAGCACAACTGACTCAGAAAATATGCCTAGTCATTATGCCTTTTTTAAAAAAATATTAATACGTGTAACACCTGCCCTAAAAAATTTTAGTCAAAGATACGACATGCACAGACTCAAATAATTTTGCCTTTATGTACCTCTAAAATGTGTTTTTGGTCTTGATTTTCATCCTGTTGATGATGCGTGTTGTGTTCTTTTGGCGTTTCTCAACTTGCCACTCTTTTTAAGTAAACAAAGAAAATCATAGAATTAAAATGTTGAGATGTCATTGGCCAGGAAAATAGAGACTAGCAAGATATCAAATGTATGGAAAATATACACGATTACAGGGTATTCCAAAAGTTGCCTTTATAGTCACCATACATAGGGGAAAATGGGAAATTGTACTTACATGAACTTTTATTTACCAAATATTTATTACAAAATTTTATGAAGAAGTAGACAACATGCTTATAATATTTTGTAAATGTATTTTTAATTTTATAATGAATATTTACAAATAATCTATAAATCTATAATTTGTAAATATATAATTTACTATATATATACACATACATGCACACACATCCATCTATCTATTATCTACCTATGTATTATCTATCTGTCTATCTGAAGAAGAAAGGAGAAGAGATGAGGGGAGAGGAAGGGAGAGGAAAGGAGAGGGATTAAGGAATTTGGCTCACTTTATGATAACGGAGGCCAAGAAATTCCACAATATGCTATCTGCAAGCTGGATACCCAAGAAACCTGGTGTTGTAATTCAGACTCAGTTCAAGTGCCTTAGTACTAGGAAGGCCACTGGCGTACAATAGTTCCCCTTTATCTATAGGGAACATGTTCCGAACCCCAAGTGGATACTTGAAACAAAGTACGGATAGTACCAAATCCTATATATACTATATTTTTGGTGTGTGCACATACATCTATGATAAAGTTTAATTTATACATTAAGTCTAATAGGAGATTAACAACGATAATAAAATAGAACAGTTATAACAATGTGTCAGCATCACTACTCTTTCGCAGCAGAACCGTTATTTAGGAAAACAAAGGACTACTGACCACAAGCACAGCAATGCTACCTGCAGCGCTGCCACAGCTGATCTGAGAACTGCTGGCCATCCAGTGCCCAACAGCAGACAGTGATGTCAACCATCAAGGTACTTGCTGACATCGCAGAAAGGAATTTCAAGACGTGCACAGCTGAGTGATAGTGGCAAGTTTATTGAGGGAAGTGGACAGGCTTCGGAAAGGCTTGTGCAGTAGGGAGAGCACGCTGTCAGGAAAGAGAGCCCCCAGGCACGAAAGTGATACCGGAGTTTCAGATTCTTGGTCTCCGTGATTTGAAGAATAAATCCATGGACCACAGATCGGTGGTAAGACAGAATTTATTTACAGAAAAGAATACTAAAGCTCCCGGAGGGAAAACCCAAGTCGGGGACAAAAGCTCGCTCTGTCTCTCTTTTCCATCCCTCTTGGTCTAGCGGTATATACAGGTGCATGGGTTCCTTGGCCAGGAAATGAGTGGGCACAGCCCCTTCCACTGGGGCACAGTGAACGAGTGTATTAATGAATGGACACAGCCCCTTCGGCTTGGGCGAGGTGAATGAATGTATTAATGAATGGACACAGTCCCTTCCGCTGGGGCGAGGTGAACGAATGTATTCCGTTCACAGAATTGAGGCCTAGGAAACTTATATGAAATTGACCTAGGCATAGGAAATGAGGTTCTGTATTCAGTCATAAGCGTAAAGGGAAGGAGACTCCGAGGCGCCAGTGTCTCCCCACCAGTTGTTAGGCTCCTTTGGCTATTGGCGCCTCCGGTGGGGGTGGGGGTGGGGGTGGGGTGGGAGGCGGGAGCCCCCCCCACCCTGAGATTCCCCTGAGGCTCCCTCTTGCCTACCTTCTAGCCCGCTGGCCCTCTGCCACCTGCCGCGGCACCAAAATGGCCAAAGCAGAAGTGGCAAGTCCTCCAGCTCAGCTCCGCTAAGCTGGCAGAGGCACCACTGCTCCACCTGTCCTGTATCAAAAAGAGCTACTGCTGAACCCCAGCCCACTACGGTTTTTACTTGTTGCTGTCAAAGAAGACGGCAGTCGGAGTCCACTCTGTTCTTACTCATGGTTTCCCTGTTTTTTCCCACAATGGGGAGGGGCGTCAAAACCACAACGTTCATTTATTATAGTTATGATCTAATGGGGGGAAGGTCACTTTGTACCTGTGCAAAGCAGGGACGTTAATGGTTCTTTTCTTTTCTCAGATCTGTTCCTTCCAGGGCTTTTGTTCAAGCCAGCTGAATGGCTTTTCCATTGCGCCCTCCCTTTCTGGTACCTACCAAACCACCTGCTCTTTCAGTGTGTACAGCATGGGTGTGCTGGACAAGGGATGACCAACAACCTAGGCCAAATACAGTGGGCTGGCGCAAGATTTTGTCACAATACTCAGAATGACATGTCAATTTAAATGATATGCAATTTAAGCTTATGAATTGTTTACTTCTGGAGTTTTCCATTTAATACTTTCAGACAGTGGTTCTGTGTCTGATGTCCAAGGGTGGGTGAGGATGGATGTCCCAGCTGATGGTGAAGGGATCTGGCCTTCCTCTGCCTTCTTGCTCTATTCTGGCCTTCAAAGACTGGATAAAGCTTGCTCTCGTTGGCAGGGTGGACCTTCCCTAGCAGATTCAAATCCTAATCTCTTCCAGAAACACTCCCACATAAACAGGCGGGAATAGTGTTTTACCAGCTAGATGAGCATCCCTTAGCCTAGTCAATTCAATACATAAAATTAAAATCACAGCAGTTAACCGAAAAGACTGTGCTTTGCTCTCATATGCTCATATTTGTTGTTTCCTATCACTGTTTAACACATTATTACCAGAATTTCTTCTTCATTAGGTCTCTGGTCTCAGAGATTTGGACAAAGAATCCACGGACCACAGATCAGTGTTATGACAGGATTTATTTTACAGAAAAGAATACAATAAGCATCAGAGCTCCTGGCAGAGGGAACCCCCACGTTGGACAAAATCTCCTCTCCTCTGCATGTCTAGATAGCCTAATAAATGACTGGATCCAGTCCCTTCCATTGGGGAAGGTTAATAAATGTGTTGACAAATGAATGGATACAGTCCCTTCCACTCCAGCAAAATGTCCATATGTTCCTTCAAGAAATTTCCCAGGCCTAGGAAACTTACATGAAATTAACCAGGCCTAGGAAATGGAGGTTTCCCTGTTGAGCCCTGAAGGAGTGAATCCTGTACCGGGGCCCCTCCCAGCCCCAGAAACTGTTTGTGTGCCCCTCTGGGCAGCAATGCACCCCAAAACAAGGGGAAAGAAGACGTGGCTTGGTCTGTAGTGCGGGCTATGCTGAGGTCTCCCTCAACTAACTATGGACCCGCGGGCTTCTGGGGCGCTTGCCCCGTTCGACGTACTTGGTTCTCCAGACCTGCCTCCCTAGTCCCACTGCCCCAACACCCCCCGGCAGGCGGGATGCAGAAGGCGCAGCAGGTTCTCCCGTGGCCAGTGCAGCCTGGGGGAGGCCGGTGCCACCTGCTCTATATCAACATTGCTACTAATTTTGGGCTTAAAACAACAAAAGTTTATTACCTTACAGTTCCAGAGGTCCAAAGTCTAAAATAGATCTACAGACTTTATTCCTTTTGGAAGCCCTAGGGGAGAATTTTTTTTTCTTTTTTCATCTTTAAGGGGTCATCTGCATTCCATGGCCCCTTCCTCTGTCTTCTCTTCTCTGGAACATTTGCTTCTGTCCTTGTATTTTGTCTGAATACAAACCTCCTGTGTCCCTATTAAAAGGATCCTTTTGATTACAATGAACCATGCAGATAATCCAGAATAGTCTTATCTGAAGATCCTTAAATAAACCACATTTGCAAAGTCTCTTTCCATCACTCAAAGTTGCATATTATTAAATTCTAGGTTGTAAGCCATGAATTATATGGGATTTATTATGCATGCTGTGACAGTGTCCCATGCTTTATGAGCCACTATAGAAACCAAAATATTAGAAATAAAAACATTTAAAATGCTGTAATTATGCTCTGACTCAGAGTAAAGAGTAAAGGTGGCAAATGTGAGCAGGAGTGAAAAGCTATTCTTTGTTAACAGAATTGTATTCTGACAATCTGAACATTAAGCTCTGAATAAAACCCACATTCCTTTTAAAAATGAAGGAAAGAAGGAAGGAAAATATCCATTGATCAATCAATCAATATTAAAAATGTCTACCATGTAAAAACAGTGGCAAAACAAATTGGAAAAATCTATAATATGTGGATAATTTGGGGAATGTGGGCAATTGTCAACCATTATCTATGGAATATATAGTTTAGAAAATATGAGCAACATTGAAGAATTTGCTATGGCCTATCTACTAAAATAAACCGTTTTATTTTTTCCTGTGTCAAGTATAATAACAAATATGACAAGATGAAGAACTATTATTATTTTTTATAGAAGATTTGTCTCTCTCAAATGAGCAATGTGAAAGTCTGGAATGGATTAGTTACTGCTTTAGCTCTCCCATGCTGTTCCATCATGCAGTACTGTATGGCAAGGTGGCATGACCATGATTTTATAATAGATTTTATATATTTTATTTTTCTAGCCACAACTCTACATGTGTCACATGAAATATAGATGGCCAAAATTAAGATTTTTGGTAAGAGACATTTTTTTAACAAAATCATACATGATGTCAATACAAAATATGTGTCCAATACAAATGTGTGCAATACAACCTCATCTTCTGAACTTGGTATTTCCAAGTGAATGGTATTCACTAAGCGTTTTTATGTGGTAAAATCAATCCAGCCGCCATGTGGAGGTCAGAACAGAGCAAGATGTGAGTCTTATTATTTTTTTTCTGATAGAATATTATGACAGAGGAAATGACCATATTAATGAAATAAATTTTATTATTTTTATAGAAATAATGAAAAGCTAATATCAAACATGTTTATGAAACTTTATCAGAAAAAGTTAAGCACATTTTGGAAATTCTAAATATGTAAAAGCTAAACCTTGTACCCCCAAATTAGTAGATTTCAACATCTTTGATGAATACATTTATTTACTTGTGTTTATTCTTTCTAAGAAAGTGCTAAATTTCAAGATGTTGAGTATATTTATAAATAAACATTTTAATATGTCACTATGTTCACATCCTACAACAGGAAAAAAATCAGAAAAGAAAACTGACATGGCTCAGTAAATGTTGAATATAGTTAGAACTGTGAATTTCATGAAAAGTTTAGAAAATCTACTTTTTCCCAACATCTGATTTCTCATTTACAATAAAGTTTGGTTTTATGAATCAATCAGATATTTTATTAAATAAGTTTTCCACTGGAAAATACTGGTATGTTTGTATATAAAAACTTGGTATATATAATATTGATAATATCTCTCTTTCCAGAGCAAAACATTGTCATAAAAAAAGATCAATACAATTTAAAAATGACACAAAACTACCTAAAATAATGACTTTATACAAATATATACATCATCAAGCACAAGCAAACCTCAATCACAAAATTTTCCAGAGATTCACGCAAACCTCAACCATGTAATTTTCTAGAGTTCATAGAAGAGAAAGTAACAATGTTTGTAGTGTTCAATATGATTATTACATTCTAGGCATTTCTTCAGGGCCTCACATATATTAACTCATGTAATCCTCATAAATCTATTAGGTAAGTATATAAATATCCTCATTTTCCATATGAGGAAAATAAAGTCAATGGAGGATTAAGTAAGTTGCTCAAAGTAATTTAAGTTAATGAACTCAAGCAGGCTACTTTCAGCAACCATGAAACTAATTATCTTTCATGTAGATTGCCCACTATAATGTACGTGGGTAAAATATACTGGAAAAGTTTTAGTGAGTACTTATTATTATCGTCAGTCTATTTTAATAGCAGCTACTTCAAGATCAAATTTAAGAATATATGGGGAAATAAATATTATCTAATCAGTATCACCTTTACCAATAATATTTGAATAGAGAGGCTATAAAGAATGTGTAGTCAGACATTCAGCATACTGTTTTATGCATCACACATTTATCTCTTCTATTTCTGCTTTGACTCTCTTGGATTCTGTCAGGTCAGCTGTGGCATTTAAGCAATTTCAAGGTATAGTGAACCATAAACTGAATTTCCATAAATATTCTGGATGGAGGACAGGTAAAGATAAAGATGTCTACAAAACTGAATCTCTACAGATATCTGAGATGTATGTCCCAAAATGATTTACCATGGTTGCCCATGATGAAAAATTACTTTCTATGAAAAAAATTATATCAATACGGGCTTATTTACAGTCAGAATTGGGTATGGTTATGTAAAGATGTGACACATATACTTTACAAATCAATTTACGTTTTGAAAAAGTAAGATGCACTTATGCTGGTTGGTAACTGTAAGAAAGGCCATCAATTTTAAAGGTTGAAATTGCTTCTTGAAATATCCAGTGTACATTGTACTCTACTTGAATGATGTCTCTAATATATAAGCTTTTATGTAGCCATCAGAGTAGATATAAAATATTTCTCACATTCTCCCAAAACTTTGAATTATTCACATAGCTCTACCAGACCATCCTACTGATATAAGGAGGATTAAAGTGTGTACGACTACCATTAATGAAAATGAGGGTGTGATAAATGAAGATACTTGTGACATGGATCATTGTGCTAATGATCAATATCCTTAAATTCCTAGAAGTTAAAGCTCTTACAAAAGAAAATTAGCTAATGCCAATTACAATTCATCAAGGTGTCACTGCCAGCCGGTATTAATGATAGCTTACAATAGATTTGAATGGAAAGGGTCCAAATAACCAATTTTGCACAATTTAAAGTGGTGTGCAAATACCTAAGACAGGTGAAATAGAAGTTTGAGATGTAAAGTACAGCATGTGCTCATTTATATGTGTGTGTCTCTACATATTTTTCATTACTCATTTCACACCAATTTCTCAGACAGATTTGGTCAAAGAAAGCAAAGCTCTACATGTTTGGAAGTTTATTTAAAGGTAAAGAAAAATCAGGATTAAGAAGAAACATGATGTTAAAAGCACATGTGTTTTCTTAAAGAATTCCTTGAAAACCAAACTTTTCAACATGTCATTTTATGAGACAAGGCATAAAAATCTATACAATCTTGAAATAATAATATGAAGTCCACTTGAAAAGTGTTCTAATAAACAACCCTACATCATATTCCTGCAAATGGATTAAAAATGTTAAGTTCAACAATAGTTAGGACTATTGGCTTTATTGATGGATATACCCATGTGTCCCCTGGTTGACTTTTCAGTGTTTTCATAATGTATTTAGTCACTTCTCTAGGTTAAAATGAGTCTGTTTTAGCATTCAAATTTCTTCTACATTTCAAGTTCTTGCTATCAAGAATACTTTTAGAAAACAGAAACCCATTGTGATAGTTAGTCTTATATGTTAACTTGACTGGAATAAGAACTGTCCGGACAGCTGATTCGACATTATGTCTGGGTGTGTCTGTGAGTGTGTGATTGACCTCCCCAGTTTGAATGAGTGTAATTCCAATCTGGTGAGGGCTTGAACAGAACTATAAGACAAAGGAAGGGCAAAGTTTATGGCCGTGTTTCTGGTAGACATCCATCTTCTTTTTCCCTTGAACATAGAAGTCCCTGTTGTCAGGCCTTTGAACTGGGCTAACTGGCACCACTGTCTTTCCTGGCTCTCCACCTTGCAGAATGCAGCATCAAAGCAGATACAGAGCTGACTGGAGTACACCTGTGGCATTGGCTAGTCAATTGCAGTTTTCCTACAAGGAGAATAGTTAGGAAGTTTACTAGATTCTTCCTTAATCTTCTCTATAAGCAGAAATGTTCTAGGTCAAGTGAACAAAAGTCTAACTTAAACTATAAAATCAGAGAGTTATGGACCCTCATTCAATTTCCGGACTTGAGTTGGTTTGCAGACACAGAACCCCCTCAAAGGACAAGTCAGATCTCCTCAAGACAGACACTGATACACCCTGAAAAGTTCATTACTGCTAATTTTTGTACCAGGATAACTTTTCATTATGGGAAGGCGATAATCAGAACTGCTTGGGCCTACAGACTAACACTGATTCCAGGAGACTAACGATGGCACTGTGGCCTCCTAGTCAGAGTAAAGCAGTGGTTCTCAACCTTTCTAATGCTATGACCCTTTAATGTAGTTCCTCATGTTGTGGTGACCCCCAACCATAAAATTATTTTAGTTGCTAATTCATAACTGTAATTTTGCTACTGTTATGAATCGTAATGTAAATATCTGATATGCAGGATGGTCTTAGGAGACCCCTGCGAAAGGGTCATTTAACCCCCAAAAGGGTTGCAACACACAGGTTGAGAACCACTGGAGTAAAGGCTTATGGAGATTAGGTGATCAATGGAGTTGTTTTTTTTTTTTTTTTATCAATGGAGTTTTAACTCAAATCCATCTAACAGTGGATCTAGTGGGCTCCTCAACCCATCCTCAGTAATTTCCCCAATTAAAGGATCAGCAATTGGATAGATATGCTTAGCAGCTGACAGAATTCCCACATTGCTTCCTTGTGTAGTGAGGGAATTATGGTGGAAAGACCAAGTGAAAGCCACAACAACTTTCTTCACCTGTAAGGACAGTAAACCAAATGCAATCCTGCATTCCTGAAGGCATTACGGAGATTAGCACCACCATCTAGGAATTATTAGATATATGGGTGTTTATTATTACCACCATGTGCCCATTCAATTCTCCTATTAGGTCTATACTGAAGACAAATGGATCTTAGAGAATAGTAGTGGATTATCACAAACTTGAGTGGTGACTGAAATTATAGCTGCTGACCCAGATGAGATTTTATTGCTTGAGCAAAGTAACATGTCCCCAGTACCTGGTATGCAGCTGTTTATTTGAAAAATGATTTTATCTTCATTTTATTCCAGAAGTGCATTAAAAATTGTTTGCTTTCACCTGGACAGGTTAGCAATACACTTTTAGTGTCTTATCTTAGGGGGTATTATTAACTCTAATGCCTGTGTCATAATTTAGCCCTCAGAGATCTCAATCACCTTTCACTTTAATAATACAGGATCTCCCAAAGTCACCATGAATGAGTGAAATAGGAAATTATAGCTGAATGTACCTTCGTTTACAAAATGTTCGTTATAAAATTTTATAACATTTTTTTGAAACATTCTCTATATGTTGGCCACCTCTTTCTACATACATAGTCTTTTCTCCTACTCAAGGCAAACATGTTCCAAGATTGTCATTTGAGTTTATTAATTTTTCTATGTACAAAGACTCTTGTAATGCCCTGTATATTGAACTAGTTCATTCCCTTGGTTATATTATGCTAATTGGACCCAGTGTGTGAGGATAGCAACTACTCTTATTGGTGATGCTTGGGTGTGAGAAGGTGTGAAACAACCAAAACAAAAATTCAGAATCTTCTAGCTCTGTAAAAATTCAAGGGATTCAGTGGTGTGAGGAATGTCAAGATAGTCCTTTTCAAGTGAAAGATGAGCCATTACATCTGACACTTCCTACAACCAAGAAAGAAGCCCAATGTGAAACAGGACTCTTAATTTTGGAGGCAACCTATTCATTTGGGTGTGTTTTTCTGGCCCATTTAGCAAGTGACCTGAAAAGTCACTTGTTTTTAGTAGGCCTAGAACAAGAGGAAGGCTCTACAATCCATCCAGGATGCTCTGGACTTGGGCCATGTGACTCAGTAGTTTGCTGTGTTTGCCGTGTCCCATATCACATAGCAGATAGGAGACTATTGAAAGTTTTGAAAGCCCCTTATAAGTAAATCACAGCATAGGCCTTTAGGATTTTAGAGCAAGGCTCTATCTTCATTTGCAAATAGCTACTCTTTTTTCTTTCTTTCTTTTTTTGAGAGACAGGCTTTGGCCAGCTTCTGGACCTTAGTAAGGAGAGAATGTTTAACCATAGATAGGCCACCCAGTTACCCTGAGACCTGAGCCACTCAAGACAAACTATGTGTTGTCTGTCCCACCATGCCACGAAAAGGCTGGACAGTAACATACTGTCATTAACTGAAAGTGCTATATACAGTTTGTGATCTAGCCTGAGCAGGCCCTGAAGGACAAGTTACATAAAGAAATGGCCCAAATATCCATGGTCCTCCCTCCCACTAGGCCTTTAGGGTTTTAGAGCAAGGCTCTATCATTTTATGCAAATAACTACTCTTTTTTTTTTTTTTTTTGAGAGACAGGCTTTGGCCAGCTTCTGGACCTTAGTAAGGAGAGAATGTTTAACCATAGGCTCTACACTGCCTTCTCTCTCCCTAATGCACTCAGGCTTTTATTCCTATATTGGGTTGCTCACAATTTATAAAAACACATTAATGGTCTCTTTATAAGTCAACAGAAGACGTCAGAGTGTGTCTCCAATCCCCACAATATTTTCTCCTGCTGTGCTTCCAGCAATTCCTCCATGCTCACTATATCATCAAGAGGTGTTTCTTATGACAGGTTGAAAGACAGGTTATGCCTTACTTACAATGGGTCTGCATAGTATGATGCCATAAGAAAGAAGAGAATTGTGCTCCTTCAGTTCAGATTTATTCAAAGTGTGTCTCTGAAGGACATGAGGTGGAAGGAAATTCTTCTAGTGGGCAGTGTGCCTGTTTGAGGAGGAGATACAGCTAGTACTATTTCCCAATAATATTTCTGATTACTTGACAAAGGTTTGCTCTGTTGGTGTGGACTCAAAGAAAAAAATACTGCAAGTAAACAGGTGAGAGAGACTTCCCCATCACTAAAATGTTGCCTTCTGATTTTTCTCGAGAAGCCTGTGCTGATGGCATGACAGGCCAGGACATAAATAAGCTCACTTATAACAATGAGAGTCACAGAACCCTGAGGTTCTAGAGATCATGTATCATAGACTAGTGCCTGCAGCCTCCCCATGGACATAATTATTACAGAGAGAGAGAAGATCAAAGGTCAGACAAAGGGCATGGCCCACAGAGTTATAAAGATGGTTGAAAGAACACAGTGTGAAAAAAAAGATGCTGCCAGCCAGTGAGGGTGCAAGTAACTTATATTACTGGAAGAAATCAATGATGGAATACCAGGGGACTAAGAGGAGTTATCTTGATGAAGTTCACCATCCTTTTTCCAGTTTGATTTCCTGAAACATTCTTCACATTTGGAACCCACTGAATGAGGAGGAATCCTAAACTCCAACAAGAAAAGGAATCTACAGTACATCAGCCTTTCCCCAAATGTACTTATAGCTTTTAACTTGGGTAACTATATACTGGGTCTAAACATTTCAAGGACTACTGCATACAAAGCCTAAATTGACATGCTATTCAGAGAACCAAAGTGTCATTGCACCCCTCTGTTAGAATGTGAGAATTTGAGGTCCTGCTAATAGAGGGCATCCTGGCATAGGCTAGTTAAGCTTATATAGTGTCCACTAGGTCCACATGCCCACATGGTGGTATTTACCCTGTCCCAATATGAATAATTGAAATTTTCCCTTTATTATTGTGGGATATGGGTTATCATGGTTGGGAAGGTCAAGTGGAAATTGTCCCCTTTTCCCAGCCAAGATAATAAATCAAAAATAATATTGTACAAGGGACCAGGGAAAGATTAATGAATATCTTTAAGGAATTAAAGTACACAGAAATATTATATTCAATTACAACTCTATTTAATACAGCATTCTTGTCCCTGTAAAAATCAGATGGATCTTGGAGGGTGAGAGTTGACTACTGTATACTCTATCAATTATTAGCTTCAACTGCAGATTCTATGCCAGGTATATCTTCTTCAGAGCAGATTAACATAATTTCTGAAAAATTGTATGCCATTACAGATGGGGGAATACATTCGTTTTTTACTCTGACCAAAAAAGAGAATTAGAAGAAGTTTATATCCAAGTCAACAATATAGATTTACTGTTTTGCATCAAAACTGTATTGACTTTCCTGATCTTTCACATATTTGGTATGTCCCAAAAAGCCTAGATCAGAGGTGAAGGAAAATTCTGACCTGTCACATCTTCTTATACAGTATATATGCTAAGAATAGTGTTTATATTTTTTGAGGTTATAACATACAATTTGAAAAACACTATAGGTAGGGCATGGTGGCTCACATTTGTAAACCTAGCACTCTAGAAGGATGAGGCAAGTAAATAGCCTGAGCTTAGGGGTTCAAGACCAGCCAGAGCAAGAGTGAGACCTCATCTTTACGAAAAAAAAAAAATAGAAAAACTAGCCGGGGATTGTGGTCTGCTCCTGTAGTCCCAGCTATTTGAGAGGCTGAGGCAAGAGGGTCTCTGGAGCCCAAGAGTTTGAGGTTGCTGTGATCTATGACATCATAGCACTCTACTAAAGGCACAGAGTGAGATTTTATCTCAAAACAAAACATAAATAAACAAACACATTTTTTTTTGAGTGAGAAAAATGAATCTTGATTCTTTGGCTGAAAAGCCTAAAATATTTACTATCTTCCTCTTTACAAAAAAGTTTGCCTGTCCCTGATCTATACTATCTTGTCATCCTACAGAGTAACAAGTCATCACCTATACCAATCAATATCAATGAGTTAGAAGAATGTGTTACACTAGAGACAGATTCAACTTTTAACAAAGAATATAGAAAATAATTATTATAAAATTTTGTGTAGGAGCAAAGTTAACTAGAGATACCATCTTTTTCCCATTTAGGTTTAAAATGTTTATTTACAGGCTGGATTGTGATTCTTGTGACACTAGGTCAGGTTACTAAAAAATGCTGTGAAACTAACTTTGCTGCATTAGATTTAAAAAAAAAAATAATTGTAACTAAACATTTTCTAGAAAAAAATGATATATTTACCTGTTTAGAAGACTTTATAAAGTTTGTTAATTTTGTTCTTATCCTGGTTTTAAGATATTAAAAACCCACTTTTGTCTTCTTTACTTTCTACTATTCGTCATTTATTTTCTATTCCTATTGCAAAAACTTGGATTTTATAATCGTATTATATTTGGTCATTTTAAGAGCATTGTGGTTTATTCAAGTAAAATTTTAACTTTTTATTTTGGCCTAACCATTGTAAACTTTCTTATATTCTCAAGTACCTTTCACCATAATTCTCCCATTTTTATACTTTTTTCTGACATTATTTTTGCAAATTTTGATATATTGGAGGGTTTAACAAATTATTTTTTAAAGTTTTTGCATGTTTTCTTTTTGCTTAGGCTTGCTAATACACATATATAGGCTAATATATATATATAGGCACACAAACATATGTGTGTGAATATATATGTTTTCTAGGTTCACCATGAATAACAGTATATAAAACCAGCACATTGTGCCCCATAATTGCATTAATGTACACAGCTATGATTTAATAAAAAAAGTGGGGGGGGAGAAAAGAGCATCCTTTGTTAAAATAAGTGTACCTCAGAATATATCAAGATACAGTCACCCGGCCAGTTGCTTTGATCCACAAATATCTCTCCCTTTTCTTTGTCTCAGATGATTTTTAATTACCCTAAATCATCTCCATTGAATCCAAAAATGAGCAATTATTTCATTTGCATAAACAGACATTGGGAGCAATTTATAAGAAAATATACATTTTCATTAAAATCAAGTGAATTAAAGAAGGAACAAGGGTTAGCTTGTGATTCAATAGACAAAGATGTCTTTAAATGAGAGGCTAGTATGGTGAAAATAATATTTTAGTTTTAAAATACAACTTGAAGAAACTTCAAACTACAGTGACCTTGAGAAGTTGTCAAATTCACTCTTGACGACAAAGTGATAGATTAGAAAAAATGGTTATAGGCAACCATGCCATACTCTGCATATGATCAGAAAAATAATAAGTTAAGAAACATGCAGTCATAAAAACTGCTAGCATTTATTTATTTATTATTATTTTTTTTTGTAAGCATAAGGAAGTCGGTAGCATTCTCTCTTGGTGTTGTTACAGTCAACCCCACTCAACTCAAGTAGCAAAATGATGGTGTCACCAGCATGTAGCTGGCCATGGAAATCAGCAATTTTGCTGTCAGAGGGAAGTAGGCTTCATTTGGGGTAATATATGGAAACTTGCACTTTTAAGTCATCAGTAAAATTTGCTAACTGGTATAAAGTAGATGAAGAAACTCAGTTCTGCTAGCCTGAAGTTGCAGTTGCAATTGGAGAAAGCGGCAGATCAGCCTGAATTTTAGTGGGGAGAGCCTGGAAATGAGAGTTCCACTAGAAAATTCCACACATGTGCCAAGAAAACTGAAAGAACTTCGTGTATACAATTACATCTAAGGCAGATTGGATAAGTAGCTGAAGTTTAAATGAACTCCCTAACAGGTACACAGAGCATGAGGTTTCTGAGCACAGTATCAGCCCAAATAATCTTTATCTGACCATTAATATGTAAACTAGAATTAAGTAATATGAAATAAATGAGTGTTACCAAGGGAAAAAGGCAATAGAAATGGACCTGGGAAGTCAACACTAGGTTGAGCAGACAAGGACCTCAAAGGAGTTGTTACAAATATGCTGAAAGTGCTGGAGGACACCAAGTTTGAACATTTTTTTAGAAATATGTTTACAATGACTTAACAAATAAATCTCAGTGGAGTAATAGAAATTTAAAAAATAAAAATTTTGGAGTTGAAAAATACAATTCTATTGTTGAAAATGAAGCTCTGTTAAAAGGGTTCAACAGTGAATTAGAGAAAGCAAAAAAAGACAAAGAATTGACGTGAGGATAGATTTGTAGAATTTTTTTTTTTAATCTGAAGGCCAAAATGGAAAACAATAGAAGAAAACAGAAACAGTAGAAGCACTTTCTATCTCAGCTGTTTATAATATTAGTCTGTGGTCCCTTTTACACATCCCTCCAGAAATCACAGAGGGATTGTGCTCTTTGATAACCCGTTACAGTATTTGCTGGCTTCCTTCTATTCCCTACATCACTTCTCTAATCGTTTACTGGTCTTCCTATGATCATCCCCCAGATGAACCAATTGCCCTCTCTTTATGTGCTTTTAAAGAATTGCAAAGCTACGTAATGGTATATGAAACACTAAATAACTATCCATAACACATAAATCATTTGCTTACATATTTATTGTCTTTTTTTTTCACCAGAGTATCAAGTGCATTAGGGAAGAGATCTGGTATTGCACAGCCATTGCTTTCTCCCCAGTAATCAGAACAACTCTTGGCATCATACTAAATGCCTGACCAAATATTTATTGAATGAGTGAATATGTAGTAAATGCCCACTTGTGCTTTTATTGTGCTTTCTCACATTATTCTATTTTCTCGAGTCATTTCTTGGTGTTCTTTAAAATGAGGAAAGGTAAAATTCAAACTATGTTGGTAGGTCACCTATATTTTAAGCACGTTCTTCTCACCAGCTATTGTTGCTTTTAGGTTTTAAAGGTTCCTTTCAGCCTCCAGAGACCTTCTATTTCAGAGTTAGATGAATCTTTTATCTTAAAAAAAAAAAATAATTCTCAACAAGATTTTTCAACCTCGACCTAAAAATCACGGCTTGATGGAGCTACAAAGAAACTTTTTTCCTACAAAGGCCACTTCGTACTTGTGAAAAATGTTTTATCTTACTAAAGACTGATCATCTCTATGTGATAAAAGAGCTATAATTAAAAGTAGTGGTCTTTTCTGTAAAAGGAAAACCATAGAAGGAAAAACAGACAATGTTTGCTGAACTGAGAGAGGTTGGGAGTGTTTAATACAAAGGAAAAATAGGAGGGAATTTTGTATCTTGATTGTAGCAAAGGATAACAAGACTGCACTTGTCAAAATTCATACAACACTACATCAAAATAAGCGATGTTTACTAACTTTATATTTAAAAACTAATGTTCTATAAGATACTTATAAGCGACGTTTACGAACTTTGTATTTAAAAACTAATGTTCTATAAGATACTTATACCTTCAATGTTGGCCAAGTCTTCTGATCAGTTTGAAATAAATAAATACATGAATAGTTTCTGCATACATTATTAACTAAGATCAGTTCAATTAAGGTCATCGGTTTTAGAAAATAGGCAGGAGTCTTGTTACATAGTAAAAGACACTTTGAATATATCTTTATGTATTAAATGTCATCATCAATACTTTAAACTGGACTGCATGCATTCTCCCTTAACTTCTTGTGGCCAAAGTGATAAAGTTGTTGAGGATTATAGAGGTGGAGCAGCTAAGAGGAAGCAGCCAACTTGTTCCGTTCTGACTGTATACTCCTCTTTTGCGAGAGACTGTTTTTTTCTTCATTATATTCCAGGAAAAGCTGGCATTGAGTACATCACGTCACGTTTCTCCCTCTCTCTTTCTCAATTTATCTTCATCTCTACTTACCTCTTTTTTCTGAAGACCAAAACAATCATAAAATGTATAAAGTATCACTTTAAGCAAAATTCAGAGAAACTCACATGTGGCAAACAAACGAAAAAAAAAGAGAGAGAAATTACTGTTAAACAAAGATCTGTTTATAAGTATGTTACAGTTTAAAAGTGGGATTATAATAGATCCCATAGGGACATATTGGCATTTAGCTGTCAAGACCAATAAGGATTGCAGTTCTGGCAATGATGTAATACACAGAACGATTTCTAATAAGAGAGATCATAAAAACACAGCTGTTTAGATATGAAAGCATTTCTCCATTTCTTTTATCTTTATAGTCCTATGATATTATATTTTACTTTGTAATTACATGGGCTAGGCTTTTCTAGCTACAAATGTAACAAACCTTGGACAAATTTTCTGTAAACTATTTCAAATGAAGATGAAGTATTCAACTTTACTTAGATCCTTACCTTAAAAAAATTATTAATTATTATAAAATGGTTCATAACTAGTGATTTGGTTGTTTATTGCTGCATAAAAATGACCTCACGATATAGTGGTTCACAGCAATAGTCTTATTCTGTGTCATGATTTCCTGGCCTGGCTGGGTAGGCTTCTCCTGTTTTCACCGCTATTTACTTACATGGCTGTATTTAGTTGCAAGATGGCAGGGCTGAACGATCCCTCACACTCTGACAGTTGGTGCTGAAATGTCCTCAGTGATACCCTTAGCTCTTCACGTACCCTCTCATCTTCTAGGTGTCCAGAGTGACTTCTGTAAATGGTAGTATCAAGTCACCACTGCCAGAAGGTTGAAGAATTAGTGCCTCTTGAGGTTGAAGCTTTAGAATTTATTCAAGGCTATTATTGGTGCAATCTATTGTTCAAAGCAAGTTTTGAGATGTTCATAAATCAAGAACTGAATGAATCTGCTACCCCTCCTGATGGAAGCTACTGAAAAAAATACTATGGCTATGCTTTGCAATCCATTAACTTCTTGGTATATTTCTTTAATAAAGACAAATAATCCCAGAGATTCATCTAATTCAATTTTATGAATTTTAGCCCTTTATATCTTCTGTATCATCACTATTGGTCATTTCCTGAGATATATGTTCCAATATATATAGCCTGACTAGGTCTCTGAGTTTAATCTTTTTGATTACATCAGCAAACATTTTAGACATCATCACTCTAAAATGTATTATTGTAATATGCTTTGCACTGAGACTACTAATCTACTTAAACACTATTTTGTGTCAGACACTTGGCATGGACAATTTACTAACAGCCTTTGAGGACAGGTGCTACTATCATTATTTATCAGTAGGAGGAAAATGAATACTGGAGGAATTAAGGAACATCTCCAGATTGGCATGTAACCACGTGGTGCAGGTCTCTCCATCCTCCAGGTCCATGCTTTAAAAATTAATATTATAATATGCTGCTATACTATCATTGAGTGTTGTTTTTGTAAATTGACCTCTCATTTATCCTCAATGTTGTAGTCAAGATCATGCTAAACACAAACCTTATCTTATTGTTGATTCCCTCTTGTATTTTAATTACGCATACTACTTGTTACCACAAAAATTGAAGCATTCTTTAAGTAAATGGATGCTAGGACCAAAAAGGCTAATTCCATATAAGCATGAACGTATCCAACAGAGTGGTAAAAAGAAGCATTTCTTGTGAGGGATCCAGGCAAAGCAATGACCAAGGCTGAGATAAAAAGACTTTACTTGGAAGTCACTGAGTTAGTTGATGAGGGAAATAAAACTGAGAAAAGAGAAAGCCAAATCAAAAGCCCAAAACCTGTGAAGAGAGAGAGAGAGTTAGGAAACCAAGATCAATTGTGAACTCCTTTAAAAGGCAGAAATGTAAGCAAGAGGTTGAGTTATAGCATGAAGCAATGTGGCTTTGTTAGAAATTGTAATCTATTTGGAGGGGAAGCCCTTTCTTTTATTACAAGTATTAAATGGGGTATCCTTCCTCCATAAAAAGAAAGGGGCATTGTATTCTGTAATGAAAGTCTTAATTCTCTCCATTCTTCTATGAATATGTCTTGTAAGAATCATTCATTACTTTAAGTTAGGTACTGGCAGAGAAAAAGGAAAAAATCCTGAAAGGACTGAACACACACGTGGTTGAGAGAGCCCTAAAAGACTCTTAAGACAAGCTTGGATAGTCTTAATCTATCCGATAGCTTTCAGGACATAATGGCAATGATTCCTTACTGCAGGTCCTTTAAAGCAGATTTTGGTATTTGATAAATACCTGTCTTTATGGACCATGAGTCAAACCTCATAGTGCTGCTCCCTTAACCTATTTAGGATCTGCTGGCCAACTAGCTTATGAGCACTCAATAGAAAATGAATGGCTCAGAAAAGGATTCCTACCACCAAAAGCCAAATAAAAGGCATATGCTAAAAAAAGATGGCTACATAAGATCAGGAATGAGGAATACACTCAGTAGATATTGGTTAATATGACCTGGTCATAGAAATCTCATGCAGATGGTCCAGGGTGTAGGTTATACTTCACTAACAAGTAGTGTTAGTGAATCAGGGCTGAGTTTTTATCATTCTACATTTCATATATGGGAAAATGAAGGAAAGTGTAGAAGTCAGCTCTATTCATTTTCTTGTTCGGAGAGGGATTTTTTTGTTTGTTTTTATTTTCTTTAGATGATTATTTAAGTTTTGCTAAAATATCATCCAATATATATGTAAAAACTATGTTAGAAAATTGGTTGTCATTTTCATATGTGAAATTTCCAAACTTGGTTGGTTGAAACGGCAATAATCAGAGTTATTAGTTCAGTGCCCATTTATTTTGAAAGTAAAGAAATTAAAAGATAATTTTCTCTTAAGCCACATGTTTGTGATTTCAGAAACAACATTGAAGGGCTCATAACCTGAATTTTTGAGCCCTCAAATTTAATGCACAAAATGTAAGATGGGCAATTCACACATCTTGACCTAACTTGTGTAACTCTTATTGGACACCCTCTTTATCAGACCACCGGCATCACTGGGCATACAGTTTCAGAAAGTTAGGCACTGCCCCAGAGCAAGTCACAGATAGTCTCAGTCTCTCTCATTGTCATTCTTCTTCTGTCTTCGGAAGGTCTTATGAAAAGGTGGTCTCCCTATAGTCAGAATTTGAGTACAATAACTTTGCCCATGTTTAAACTTTTTTTCTATAATTTTTTAAAATTCAAAAATTCAAACCAAAGGCTTAGGGTGACAATAGGAACAAATCTTGAGAAATGTGGTGAAATTAATTTATGCTAATTTCTGATGACCCCACTGATAGCAGTGTTTTTGTGGGACAGTAGACTGTGAATCCGTGGTAGCATCAAGTAGGTACTGGCTGTATCTTGTGCCTCCAGAAGATAGTCAGGACTTCTGATTCTCTTGGCAAAGATTAACTCTTCTCCATAAGCTATGGGTAGTCTCAGAATGAGACTTCAGGTTAAAAGGCATTGGCAGGTGTTCTTCTAAATCCACTGCTCACCTCTTGAACTGGAATTCTTGCTCAGAAGACAGAGGTTCCTTGGCTAGACAAGAACAAGTTGTGATGTGTCTGAAAACAGAAAAGGACGCTCTGCTACCATCCTGCCCTGTTCCTCCTTCATCCAATCAGACTAGAGCATTTTTCTTTTATGTAGTACAAAAATGACGTTAATCCATGGGAGTACTTGAGCACTAGGTATGTGAAATAAGTAGACAAAGCTACCAGGTGTAAAAATCTTTGGGAATGAATTCTGTTGCAAAATAGGGAGTATATATTTAAAAAAAAAAATCAAATTTTTATGATTTTGGTTGTTATTTTAATTTCCTTGTTTTCAGTTCTTGTTTTTGCTTTACTATTTATCAGAAAAGCCAAAAGATTAACTTGTAATGTTGCACATGGGTTAAGAATTAAAACCCATCTCTAATTGATTGTAATATTATCCTTTTTAGAAATAAATCCTGTAAAGTTTATGACATATAGACTTCATGCCAATAAATAAAAAAGAGCTGTTCTGAAAGGAGGAAGGGGCAGGAAGAGTCATGTATGGTGAGAATGGGGCAAAGAGAAGCCTTTGAAACTGTCTGGAAAGCAGATCAAAGAGACAGGCCTGGAGGATGAGGCCTTCAAGAAGAAACGAAGAGAGGATCAGAGGAAAGCAGAATATTCACTGCAGCTCAGTTCATAACCACCAAGATGTGGAATCAACCCAAGTGCCCATCGACCCATGAATGCATTAACAAACTGTGGTATATGTATGCCATGGAATACTATTCAGCCATCAGATGATGGAGACTTTACATCTTTTGTATTTACCTGGATGGATTTGAAATACCTTCTTAGTAAAGTATCACAAGAATGGAAAAGCAAGTATCCCATGTAGTCTACGCTAATGTGAAACCAGTAGATAAACAACTGCATGTCCAAACAGGAGAAAAACTCAAATGAATTCAAATGGGGAGGAGAGGGGAGGAGGAAAAGGAGTAGAGGGGAGGCGAGGGGATTGGTGAGCTCTCAGATAATGTCAGGGTATACAGCCACCCCCTGGCAGAAGGGCTCAACTGCAAACTGAACTTTACCTAAGAAATGCAAACCAAGTAACGTAATCATTTGTACCCTCACATTAATTTGAAATTAAAAAAAAAAAAGAATCTGGAGAGGCTGAAAACAAAAGTGATAGGGAAAGGCCCCCTGGCCACAGGTGGAATTAAGAAATCTGTGAAGGAGTAAACTGTTCCTTTGTGCCCGAGGCGGTGGTGACCCTTGTTATTATTCCTAGTTAAATATCTGATTCCAGCCGGTCATGAAATAAATAAATAAATAACAAATCCTTTGGTATCTAGCAAGAAAATCTTGGCGTTTGTTGTACTTTTAGGAATAAACTTTATAAAATAAATAAATAGATAAATTTTAAAGAAAGCAAGAAGTGGAAAATGAGAGGGGAGTGGGAGGGAGAGAGAGAGGGTGAGTAATTCATCCAGGAAAGTATCAACAACTGTTACTCTGTAGGTGACTAGTAATAGCTAAGAATAAATCTTGAAAAATTCTAATCCCTAAATATATTATTTGATCTGATTTCTATGCTTCTCTTGGTAGGTGGGTGTCAGGCAGTACAAGATTTCTCATCTTTACCTCCCACTTAAAAATCCTTCATCCTCCATTCAGGTTTACGATTGGGATGAATTTTCAAATATTTTCCTTCCATGTCCCATTCTACTTTTTCAATTCTTTCCGTGCATATACATCCTCTCCACATTGTTTATTCTGAACGAAGTGAGGATGTTCATTTTCATCTTTCCTTTTAGAAAGCATTGTACCTCCGTTACCTAAAGTGCAGCGAGGGAAGAATAACGACAATCACCTCACAGAACTAAGTTAAATTAGAAAACACTGGGCATGGCATATTTAGAAGAGTATCTGAAACATCAAGTCCAAAATCGTTAGTACTATCGCCATCATTACCGTCATTATCCCCGAAAACACAGTATTTGGAAAAACACAGTATCTAGACAATTTGGAAGAACTATGCATCCTCACTTTGAAATGCTGCCAGCCTGGTTCTTAATGCTGTGAGGACGTTGCTATCTTCTGCCCATCTGGCTCTTTTACACTTAGGAACACTGCATCAGAAACTCTGGGGGCGGATCATTCGTTACACCTCTGTCAGTGGCAGTGACGCCTTTCATTTCTCTGGTACATCCAAGTAGCTTTAAATGGCAGCATCTTCCCTAATAGACCCTAAGCTGAGAAAATATATCCACACAGTCAACCTCACAGAGGACATCAGCCCAAGTAATCTTCATTTAAATAAGACGGTAAAACTTCCTGGTAATTTCAGAATTAGGTAAACATTTTAAAATCTAAGGATTTATTTAAGACAATGTGTGTATTGCAGGTCAGAAGGGCTGGATAGGACTCAGTCAAAGGTGAGCCTGAGCGCGTTTTCTCACTGCTGATGAGTTCAGCCTGTCCTGGAGGAGCAGGCCCATCTCTCCCTGCTCTGGTTACTGTTGACTTTTATGCATGGCACAAGGGGCAGCCAGGGATTTTCTGACTGTATTCAGTTCCTAAGAATCATTCAATCCCTGGGGATAAATTCACTCACATGCTTTCTATTTTTTGTTGAATCTGTTAAGATTTTTTTTTTTCTTAAAAATATCGCCTACAGCAAAGCTGTATTTCACAGCTGGCATATTGATTTCAGTGTGAAGTTCCTAAGGATACCTGCGCTATAAATGGTTTTTGTGTTCTATTATAAAATAGTGCCACTGGGTGCAGACATGTCTCTCTTTTCACCTTTCTTATTCTTCCTTGTTGGATCCTTTCTTCTTCTTTTTATTTTTTTAGAGCTCATTCTCCATTCTGTTAGCTGGGTCCATGGGGGGAAGGGTCACATGTCAGACAGGCAAGGGTATGATAGTATGGTTGGGACTGTCTAGCAAAACTATGGGCCCCAGGTGCTTCTAGATGGGCTGGAGAAAAAAAAAAAAACAGTTCAGACATTGAGGAGATTTTGTCAATACAGACATAAGAAGAATTTTTAATTCATGTTCATTAATTTCTTCTTTCATCATTTCTCTAGCTGCACTGTAAATACAATCTCCTTTAAATGGAGATGCAATCTAATTTGATTGCCCTCCCTGTTGAAGGCAGCAATCTTTAAAGTCAGTCACATTAGGATGTGATTAAGTAGCATACTTCTTCTGTTGAGTGTTATATTTTCTGTTATCCTTGGGTCATTTATGATTCTTTAAGACAGCAGTTTCTAATTCTGCTTTGTTAATTATATGTCACGATTGATATCCTGATGATTGGCCAGAAATTTAATTGATTGTGTAACTGCTATCAATCTGTACATCTAAGTCAAAGGATTAGGTACTTTGTTCTTTTCATTTTTAACTTATGGATACTGCTTTATTCTGAACCACAAAGTAAACAAAGAATGTTCATAAAACACGATAATTGTGTTTATTATCATCAAAGGTTATGCATATATATGTGCACATATACATATATAAAAATCTTTTTTAATATTTTAATAATATTTCTTGCTACTATCTCAATAAGAAATGAGTGCATTGATCAATTTAAGAAAAAAGGATGTTCCTTTTTATTCTTTTATTTTTATTTATTTATTTTGTGAGAAGTATCTCACTCTGTTGCCCTGGATTGAGTGCCATGGTCTCATAGCTCACAGCAACCTCAAATTCTTGGGCTCAAGTGATTCTCTTGCCACAACCTCCCAAGTAGCTGGAAACCCACCACAATGCCCAGCTATTTTTTTTTTTTTTGGCCGGGGCTGAGTTTGAACCCACCACCTCTGGCATATGAGGCAGGCGCCCTACTCCCTTGAGCCATAGGTGCTGCCCCATGCTCCGCTATTTTTTCGATCTTTTCCCAGTTTCCAAGAACCTATTGAATATGTTAAGTGAAGACTTACTATCATTTGAATAAAACATACAGCATAAGGGGTGCTCTAAGGGTAGCAGAGATAAAGCATCAGACTATCAAAAGTTTTGTTACGGACTGAAAGGCACTGGAAGTAGTTTTATCATGGGAGCAATATTTCCTAGATAAGAGCAATTTACCAAATGGCAAGTGGGTATTTGGAGTAGCTTATATATTAAATACATCAGATTGTAAATGAGAGAAGCCATACCCAGACATATATGGTCATATTGGGCATAAATGCTGTGTAGTGATACACCATGCCTATATTGTATTGAAGAACAACGAGTAAGTGGGTAAGTGTGGTAATACGTGGTGTAAGTCAGTAAGTGTGGGTTAATATGACAATGGTATAGAGGCTGGAGAACTGCCTCATGGGATTGTATAAAAGATTAAATGACATATTAAGTGAAAGAACACATATAAAAATGATTAAATATGATATGTGACACAAATCACAATATTTCATACTTTCATAGACCATGCACCTTTAATGAGTTATTTTGTAAATATGTTTCTTATTTTGATTTTGATAGCTCTTCCCTATTTTATTGGTATTATGAACACTTTTTCATGGATAAGAAAACATATGAAAGGAATAAAATTAGTGTTGTTCAGGAATCAGACAGCGAGGAAGAGAGAAAATAGTTCAAAAAATCCACACACACACACACACATACACACATACATATATATTTTTCTGACTCTAGTCTGGGCTCAAAATTCAATTTAGATAAATTGAATTCTAAAACTAGGTATAAGCTCCTTCTAAACTTTCTTTTTTTTTTTTTTTTTTTGTAGAGACAGAGTTTCACTTTATAGCCCTCGGCAGAGTGCCGTGGCATCACACAGCTCACAGCAACCTCCAACTCCTGGGCTTCAGCGATTCTCTTGCCTCAGCCTCCCGAGTAGCTGGGACTACAGGCGCCCGCCACAACGCCTGGCTATTTTTTTTTTTGGTTGCAGTTCAGCCGGGGCCGGGTTTTGAACCCGCCACCCTCGGTATATGGGGCCGGCGCCCTACCCACTGAGCCACAGGCGCCGCCCCCAACCTTCTAAACTTTCTAAGGATCCCTATATTCAGGCATTTGGGAATAGATATCTCACTAGGTAATTTCTAGAGTAAGTTTAGCTACTAAGTTAAGTGATTCAAAGTTTCCATTTAGACACAGATATAATATTATACATTAGCCTATATTTCTAATCTATAATTTTAACCTCTATATTAGACATCAAAACTCCATCATTAATATCACAAACCAGTATATTAACTGTACTCTATAAACTAAAGATATTCAGATTCAGTTACCATAAACTTATTCATACACTAGAGATTTTACTATTGTTTTGGAACTTTTTATCTCTACATTGAAATCTAAGACTCTAAACTAAGAGTGAAGAAATTGCTAGCCACAGGGTATGGACTCTGTCTCTCAAACTTCTTAGAGACAGAAGGAAGATTCAGCAGTAGAAAATCCATTAAAATAATCATCTATTCCAGTCTTCATTCTTAGTTCCACAAGCAAAAGACTGCAAGAGCAGTAGAAAGAGGTTCATGGGTGTCTTTGGGTGTGGGGTGAGTTGCAGTCCTTGAGGTGAGAGACCACTCCTTTTTGTTTTATTAAGGAAAAGTGAATGTTCTTCTCTGCTTTTTTCCCCAAGATGCAGTGAACAGAGAAAAGAGTTAAGAAATGTTGTAGAAATGATAAGTTTCTACAAGAAAGGGAGTCTGAGATTCTGTGAGTTCTAGGTTAGGTGGTTAGGTAAAAATTTGTGAGAGAAAATGGAAAAATGGAAGAAAGAGGTCCAATGATGCTTCCCTTGCACTAGGCTGTTTGCAATGACTAGGTGCGTAAATTTCTTGTGGGTCAATTGCACAAAAGGCAGAGTTAACAGATTTGAGTTCTCTTCCTGTGTACCCCAATCTAAAAGAATAAGTGAGAAGATGTCAGCTGCCCAAAGCTGCGATGGGTACTTCCAAGGTGAGCAGCTGAGTAAGATAAGGAAGAGACAGGGTAGGATTTCTTGATCAGTGGGGAGGCTCTGCTGAGACTTCAAAAAATATACACATGTCAGAGAATACTGGCAGTCCACAGAGGATTTTGAAAAAATCAGAGAGAGAGAAAGAAGAAAAAAAAAAAAGCACTCCCTCTGAGCAAGTACAGCCCAGTTCCAGGGCACATTTATTGAGCAGACATGGGCTGTATACCAATCTCCTCTCACTGCCCTTGTCTGGCTGTAGTTTATGTAGGACACAGCCTGCAAAGCCACATGAAGCCTCCTGGTGGACAAACGCCTAAAATGCATCAGTGGCCAGAAATTGTTGCCCATAACATAGAGATGACCAACAAAGAAAGGTCCATGTTAAAGATTATTTAGTCACAGGACCTGTTTTTCTCACTCTTCCGTGTACATCACAAGGGAGAAGGTATCCCTGGAAGGGAAAGAGGGAGTTATGAAGGTGGCTGTGCCTATAATACCTCGTGCCTGTGTTCCCAATAATCAGGGGCCTAGTATACGTGGACTGAATGAGAGGCAGATGAGATTACCCACAATTGGAAGTCAATCAAAATAATTCAATCTAACTGAGATGTTGGGAGGAAAGGGAGATTAAGGAGAAGTATGCAAACAACACTATGTTTATATAAGTTTTTGGACAATTTTTAATAAACTCCTTTCTCTACCACCATTATAATCCTCTTCCTCATCATCATATTCTCAGTACATAATCTTTTAAATTTGGTATTATTGTCTCCACTTTGACTTAGAAGAGACAGAGATCCAGAGAGTTACTATTAAAATGGAACAGCCAGAACCCAGATGTTGGCCTAACTCCAAGTGTATTTATAAAAATAATTCTTCATTTGGTCTCCCTGGGCTCTAGCAGTACTTGACAATGGAGCCTAAAACGTTGTCCAAAAGTCTTGACAAGTCCCACATATTTTCTTACTGCTTCTTAGATATAAACCTGAAGGTTTTATGGAAATATCTACTTAAAATTCCTGCTTAATTTTTGCTCTTGACTGAGCATACTGACATTCTAACATGGTAATGAACCTCTATCTGCCACACTAGTAAGATTTAGAGCGTCACAATTTTTAAGTAATGTAGTCGTAAGTTATGAACTGCTGCTTCATAATTAAAGAGTGTCAACTGGGCTAAAAACCACAGGCATTAATTAATCTTCATGTATTGTATCAGGAGACCTTTGAACAAATAGAAGCAATTGTCAGTACATACAGGGAATAGATTTCAGTCTTTGCTTCTCGAAAATCACTGATAATATCCATAGTAAGTTTCTTTTTCTCACTTGGCTCACCAAAATCTGAAAATCTTTCCCATCTTACATGAGGAATTTCCCCATTTTGTATAAGGCAGTCTCCTTAAGCAGAAGCTTAAATATCCACATTTTGTCTTTGGCAGTTTCCCCAGAAGCTACAGCCTAAGCATCAGTTATAGGTTCCACTAAACAGATGATGGGCTCTGGGTGATGAATCTAGATCTAATGATATAAGGAAAGGCTGGATCATGCAAATCTTATTTCATTGATGGATCATAACAATTCTTCTAGTTTCCCAGCATCAGGGATATGGGTGGTGAAAGTTTCAGTGTCTTGTCTTATAGCCCAAGGCTGTGGTATTTTACCCAGGTTAGTTTTCTGCATCATGTTGGGCTTTGCCTACAACCTTGGTTTTTGAGCAACAGGCACCTTTTCACAAAATTTTTAAATCACTAAATCAATTTAACTAATGAAAGTTCAGGTATGGAATGTTAGAAAAACATATTCAGTACCAATCATGCAAATTGGTATACACAGGGTGCCCTGTGTGTGCGGTCTACATACGAACTTTATGATGACTGACCCTGTGTATCATGATTTTACACACCCTAGTTTCTTCATTAGTGTACTGCTACAATGATGAAAACAATTTATAAATTATACATATTTAGAAGTAACTTGCATTTTATATAAATATATTATATATACCTATATGTATTTTATAGGGAGAATAAAATGATTCCCATTAGGTCTGAATTAACCCTACCCTTGCTACCTCTTCCCTCTTTTAGAGAGAAATGATTCACTTTCAAATATAATATATCAAATGCTCAGAAATCATCTGGAATATTAAGTGGATACTTCAATGTACAAAATATATTTAAGAATTAAAACCTCTTATGGATTTAAAATGTATTCGTGGACACAACTATTTGGGGCGTTTGGTCTACTGTGAGTTAATTTTCAAAAGTAGACATATACAAAGATCTATATAAAATTATATCTATGATATTGGTAAGATTAGTCATCATAAGTGTTGTTGCCTATAAGCTTACTTACTTTATAATCAAGCCTTGCCAAATTGCCTTGGGCTATTCGCAGTTTCTAACCAGCGCCAGACAGTAGAAATATGCACTCATGCCCACACACCCAAATGATAGTAATAGTATATCTAGCCAATTGCTAAAGCTCTAATTTCCCATCTATCATCTTAAATTAGTGAGTAGTAGTTGTTTCCGTATCAAGGGAAATGTGGATTCAGTGTGGATCTGACTGACAACTTCAGAACACAGAACAGAACGAAGCAAAATAAAAATAAAGCAAAAAGGCCAACGGCCTTCATTAAAAACAAAAAATTCCTAATGCCAGGGCCTAGCTTTTGTCCAATAACCACTTTCATGTGAATTGTTTCATATTTTGGAATAATTATTGGAAAACAGAGTTTCTCATCACTGTAGTCTTGAAAGAAGCCCAATGTATATATTGATTACCCCATTCTTTATATTATACATGTATCTATCCCCTGTCTTTGCCCATCAAAATAGGCTAGAAATTCACTGGGTTCTCTCCATGAAGGCCATTCCATCAGAAACAATGTCCTTAATATTTACTGCTTCATTTACTGTATCAAAATAAGAAAAAAAGTTTCAATTTTTTTTGAAGATCAGAATATCAAAGGAGTACATATATTTTGGTTACATAATCTGCTTTAATACATTTCAAGTCAAAGTTATAAGTGTCCCCTTCACCCAAAATGTGTGTGTGGTACCCATTAGGTCTGAATTAACCCTACCCTTGCTACCTCTTCCCTCCTACTTGATTTCCGTTGGGTTATACTTCCATATGTGCACATAAGTGTTGACTGGCTACTTCCAATTTAGTATTACATGTGGTATTTTATTTTTTCGTTTTTGCTATACTTAACTTAGAAGAATGGTCTCCAGCTCCACCCAGGTGGTTCCAAAGATACTAGACCACTATTTATTTATGGCTGAGTAGTGCTCCATGGTATCCCATTTTATTAATCCACTTATGTATTGATGAACACTTGCATTGTTTCTACATCTTTGCAATTGTGAATTGTGCTGGTATATATATTCAGGTGCATGTATCTTTTTGATAAAATATCTTTTTTTTTTTTTCCACTGGGTAAGTACCTAGTAGTGGGATTGAAGAATCAAATAAGAGGTCTACTTTTACTGGTTTGAGATTATCTCCATACTACCTTCCATAGAGGTTGTACTAGCTGGCTGTCCCACCAACAGTGTATACAAGTTTCTTTCTCTCTGCATCTATATCAGCACTTATTTTGGAACTTTTTGATATAAGCCATACTTATTGGTGTTAGGTGATATCTCATTGTGCTATTATTTGCATTTCCCTGATGATCAGAGGTTGAACAATTTTTCAGGTGTTTGTTGGCCATTAGGCTATCTTTATTTTATTTTATTTATTTATGTATTTACTTTATTTATCTTTTTGGAGACAGAGTCTCACTTTGTTGCCCTCCATAGAGTGCCATGACACCCATAGCTCACAGCAACCTCAAACTCCTGGGCTCAAGAGATTCTCTTACCTCAGCCTCCTGAGTACCTAGGATTACAGGCACTTGCCATAACACCCAGCTATTTCTTAGAGATGAGATCTCGCACTGGCTCAGGCTGGCCTCAAACCTGTGAGCTCAGGCAATTCACCTGCCTTGGGCTCCCAGAGTGCTAGGATTACAGGAGTGAGCCACCACACCCAGCCATTAGACTATACTTAGCTGCAAAGTTTCTAGTCATGCCTTTTCCCCACTTTTTAATGGGGTTGTTTGATTTTTCCTTGCTAATTTTCTTGAGTTCTAGGTAGATTCTTGTTATCAACTCTTCATTGGATATATAACATGCAAATATTTTTCTCTCACTCTGGAGGTGTCTATTCTCTTTATTGATTGTGTTCTTGGTTGTGAAGAAACTTTTAGATTTGATTAGGTCCCATTTGTTTTTGTGTTTGCTATGATTGCTTTTGGAGTCTTCTACATAATTCTTTCCCTAGGCTGTTACGTACAAGAGTTTTTCCAACATTTTCTTCCAGAATTCTTATATTTCATGCCTTAGGTTTAAGTCCTTTATCCACTGTGAGTTAGTTTTTGTGAGTGGTGGGAGGTACAGATTCTGTTTTAGTCTTTCACATGTAGTTATCCAGTCATTGCATCACAGGAATTCTTTCTTTCCTCCAGTGTTTGTTTTTATCTGCTTTGTCAAAAATCAGATGGGAATATCAGAATTTTTTCACTCTGGGTGCTCTGTTCTGATCCTTAGGACTATGTATCTGTTTTTTTGCCAATACCATGCTGTTTTGGTTACTATAGCCTTGTGGTATAGCTTGAAGTCTGGTAAACTGATGCTTCCCATTTTGTCCTTATTACATAAGGTTGCGTTGGCTAATTGAGTCTTTTCTAGTTTCATATAGAGTGTGGAACTATTTTTTCTAAATCTGCCAAAATTGTGTTGACTTTTTAATGGGACTGCATTAAATCTGTAAATCAGTTTGAGTAGTATAGCAGTTTCAACAATGTTGATTCTGTTGATTCATAAGCATGATATACATGTGCATTTTTCCATCTGTTCATATCCTCTGCAATTTCTTTTCTGTGTGTTTCATAGTCCTCCCAAGAGAACTGTTTCACCCACTGTGTTAGGTGTATTCCTAAGTATATATTTTTGCTGCTACTGTAAAAAGTATTATATCTTTGATTTGATTCTCATCTTGACTCTGTCATAAATGAAAATTGGTAATTTATGTACATTGATTTTGTAGCCTGAGACTTACTGCATTTATCAATTCCAGAAGTCTCTTGGTGGAGTCTTTGAGTTTTCTATATACAAGATCATATCATCAGCAAAGAGCCATAGTTTGACATATACTTTCTGCATTAGGACACTCTTAATTTTCTTCTCTTGCCTTATTGGTCTGGCTAGGACTTCCAGCGCTATGTTGAATACAAGTACTGAAAGTTGGCAGCCTTGTCTGATTCTAGTTCTAACTGGGAATGCTTTCGATTATTCCCTATTCAGTATGATCTTGGCTGTGGATTTGACATATATGGCCTTTCTAATTTTGAGTTTGTACCATCTGTACCAATTTTGTTAAGTGTTCCTATCTTAAAAAGGTGCTGAATTTTGTCAAATAATATTTCTGTGTCTATCTATTTATGTGGTGAATTATATTTATAGGCTTGCATATGTTGAACTATCCTTGTGTATCTGGGTGGAAGCTCACTTGGTCGTGGTAATTTTTTTTTTTTTTTATGTGCAGATGGATGTGGTTTGCTAATCCAAATTAGCAAAGGTTTTATTAAGAATTTCCAAGGTTTTAAGAATTTCTACATCTCTATATTCATAAGGGATATTGGGGTATCGTTTTTAGTTATGTTCCTTCTCTGGCTTTGATATCAAGGTGATATCAGCTTCTTAGAACAAATTGGGGAGAATTTCTTCCTTCTCAATGTTATGGACTAATTTTTGTAATTTAGGTACAAGTTTTTCTTTGTAGGTTTGATAAAGTTTGAGTGTGAAATCTTCTGGTCTGAGTCTTTTTTTTTTTTTTTTTGGTTGAAGGATTTTTTATTGTTGCTTCAATTTTTGCATTTGATACTAATATGTTCAGGAATTGTATTTCTTCCTGATTGAGTGGAAGGTTCTGTGTTTTCAAGAATTTATTCATTTCCTTCATGTTTCCAAGTTTATAAGCATAGATAGTATTCTGAGGTGATGTTTTGTATTTCTATGATCTCAATTGTGATTTCTACTTTTTGATTTTTAATTGAGCTTATTAGAGTCTTTTTCTTTCTGGTTAATCTGGCTTGTCAATTTTGTTTATCTTTTCAAAGAAACAATTTTTTGCTTCATTAATCTTCTATATAATTCTTTTGCTCTCAATTTCATTTATTTCTGCTCTGATCTTGATTATTTATTTTTCTTCTATTGGATTTAAGATTCTTCTTCTTTTTACGTTGCTTGAGAAAATTCATTTTGTTATTGATCTTTTGATATTTCTGTCATTTGAATGTGAAGAAATTTGCCAAAACCAGATATGCCCTGCAGAAAATACTCAGACCTGCATTATACATGGAGTGTCCACTTTATGGATACCCTGTTCAATGATCAGTACAATACATACCCACCAGTGTAGAGCTATCCAAAAGCTTTAGTTCAGAGACCAGATACCAAAATGGCTCAAGAGGTAAAACAAGGTAATAAGTTTCTACCTAATTGGTGAACAGAAATCCACCACACATATTTATAGTTTCAATAAATGTGAATGGCTTGTATGCTTTCCTGAAAAGACATAGGCTGGCTGAATAGATTAAAAAAATAGAATCCAAGTATCTGCTGTCTTCAGGAAACACATCTAACCCATAAGGAAACAGCATTCGCTGCAAGTGGAAACCAAGTAAAAGTTGGTATAGCCATTCTCATATCAGATGACATAGACTTCAGATCAACAAAGGAAAGAAAGGCAAAGATGAGGCAATGCTTGTGGCTCAAAGGAGTAGGTGCCAGCCCCATATGCTGGAGGTGGAGGGTTCAAACCCAGCCCTGTACAAAAACTGCAAAAAAAAAAAAAAATGAAAGAAAGAAAAGGAAAGGCAAAGATGATCACTGTATAATGGTGAAGGAAAAATTCAACAAGAATATTTATCAGCATTTATGCACCTAACACAAGAGCATCCAGATTTATAAAGCAAATTCTATTTGATCTAAATAAAATCATAAGCAGCAGCACCATAATCACCAGGGACATCAACTTCCCACTGACAGAACAGGCTAGATCCTCCGAACAGGTAAAACAAACAAACAAAGAAACAATGGACTTAAACATAATTCCAGAAAAAAAAAAAATGGGCCTAATAGACATTAAAGAACATTTTATTTAAAAATTATTGAATATCAGTTTCTCTCATCAGCTATGGAACATTCTCTATGATTGATCACATCCTAGGTCACAAGATATGTCTCAACAAATTTAAAGAATAGAAATTGTACTGTGTGTCTTCTCAGACTACAGTGGAATAAAATCAGAAATCAATTCCAACAGAAAGCCTCATCCCTACACACAGTCAGAGAAACTAAGCACCCTATTGCTAATGGTTGGGTCAATGAGGCAATAAAGATTGAAATAAAAATATTCTTTGAAATAAATGATAACGTGAACACAGGTTATCAAAATCTGTGATTTACAGCAAACACAATGCTAGAGGAAAATTCATAGCATTAAATGTCCACATCCAAAAGTAAGAGTTTTCAATAATAGAAACAAAAACATATATTAGCCTGATTGGTCTAACTAGTATAATATTATATTCCATCAATTATATATTTATAAAAAATTTTGTGATTAATTTTTGAATATAAACTGTGATTTACTCTTCTGAGATACATACTTAGGGGGTGGTATAAAAATTGTGCCTTGTAAAATGATCAAATCCATAAACTAGTATTTATGTTCTCTCTTATCAAATATGGTTATGCAATCACAATTATCTAAATGCCCTTAAAAGTTCTATTTTCTACCATAGATAACATACTATTTTAACTTAAAAAATATTTAAATCAGAAAATATCCTTTTTATATTAAGTTACATTTAACATAAGAAAATTATTTGATTTCATATACTTCTGTCCTTCATATACTTGTGGTGTTAATGCAGCTTTTCTGTGAGATTATTTGATTAATGTCTGTCTCTGAAACGAGTCCATAAGAACCATGATGTGAGGGATTATGCAGATTTAGTCTCTCCTGTCATCTTACCATATGTCAAAGTTTATGGCATGTGATAAGGACTTAATATGTATTGTCTGAATGAGTAAACACAATGTATTTAATAGGATTGGATAAATATGAGGACATGAAAAGCTCATCTTGATGAATGTTTCAAGTTTCATGTTTGGGGAAAAACAAGGGGTCAAAAATGGAGACAAGTAATAGAAGAGGAACAATAGCTTCAGATAATTAGACAATAAGTAATATTGTCCTATATTTTAAATGCTACATAAATTTCTCATGACATAAATATATTTTTCTATAAAATAGTCCAAGATTTGCCTTGTACGAATAACTTTTTCTGCATAGAAAAGTGTATAGGGCGTGCTTCTCAAGAGTAGTTTAAACCGTTCTGGGCTGGATGCACTGACTCACATCTATAATCCTAGTGCTCTGAGAGGGAACGTGGGTGGATCACTTGACCTAGGAGTTGGAGACTAGCCTGAGCAAAAGCAAGACCCCAGCACTACAAAAAAAAAAAAAAGAGAGAGAGAGAGAGAGAAATTAAAAAAAAGAAAGAAAATGGAACAACTAGCTGCCATAGTGGCGTATGCCTGTAGCCCCAGCTACTTGGGAGGTTGAGGCAAGAGGATCACCTGAGCCCAAGAGTTTGAGGTTGCTGTGAGCCATACACCATGACACACTGCACAGGGTGACAAAGTGAGACTCTGTTTCAAGCCCAACCCACCCAAAACCCTGTTTGTATATCATTTTTCATCACTCTCTGCTATTAGTCTTTTCATGATATTAATAAGTGTACAGCAAGCATATGGAACTCTTCAGAAGAAGGTCACCATTGAATAAAGACATAACTAACATGTAAGATAAATAACTGACAAGTAAGACACTGGAGATAAACTAGATGTCAAAGACAATACTATTTAAAGGCCTGTTGAGAAGTTACTAAACAGTATCAATCATATCACTGTCACCCTAGGTTAAAAATAAGGAGTAATCAGCAGAGGCCAATTTTGCAGAAGTACTGGAGACCTAATGTTGAATAGTGTAAGCGTCCTGAGTATGCTTTGAACATTGAAGGTAGGAGTTCCCAGGGGAGGTTTGCCCCTGCTCAGGTGCAGTAAAGTTGCAAGAGTCTGTGTTGCTTGTTGAAGCATCACAAACCTCATGCTTTGACAGCTGAAGGACCTGTTGAATAATTTTTCTGTCAAACATTCAGAACAAAATGGCACACGTGTTAAGAGGCAAGCATATGCAGTGAAAATATCCTGCTGAAGGAAGATTAAAAGCTCTTCACATTCAAAAGTTTGAAGGATAGAATGTCTTGCTCTGAAAAACATTAATTGTTATACTTACGTATAGTCATTTGAACCTTTTTTAAGGTAAACACCTATGGAAATCAAAAGTCTTAATGACATACTTTCTGAGGAGAAAATAAAAACAGAGCTTTAATATATCTCTATTTCTACCCCAAATTCAGACAAATGTCTATTATTTATAATGTTGTATCTTATAAATTGGGAGGATGAGGAATCAGATACAATACTTTTCTTTAATCACCTATCAAAGTGTCCTCTATTTGAAAGACAAAGTGATAAATAAAAATATTTAATTCAGGGTTATAATCATTATAATAGTGATAAAACACTCTCACTTGATTATACAGAAGAGGGATGCTCAACACAGCCCTGAGAGCCCAGAAAAGAGGTGATTTATACACGAAGTCATAGTTAAAACTATACAGCGAAGGAAAGTTAGGAGTCATTAAAAATATAAAATCAGAGTAAGAAGAGGAAAGGAAGGGAAGATACCATGTAAAGGCCTACAATGTTAAGAGATGCAAAACTACAAGAACTTTAAAAGTGAAGGTTGAATTTAAGAGACTAAAGGGAGAGTTGCCTCATAACAGAAGGCCAGACAACAAAGCAGAGTTCAGATTAAAAAGGGTTTCACGTGTACAAACTCAAACAACTGTGGATCAAAAATGTCATTATAGGCCTACCATGGTTGCATCCATACTGAACATATATAGGTTTGTTCTTGTCATTATATTCTGAACAATATTGTATAAACAACTACTTATATAGCATTTATATTGTATATTATATTTATATTTGTATTGTACTGTATTGTATTAATTATAAGTATTGTAAGTAAGATGATTTGAAGTATATGGCAGAATGCACGTAAGTTATATGGACATACTACACCATTTTATATCAGGGCCTTGAGCATCCTGGTCTTTGCTGTCCATTGAGGTCCTAGAACTAATCCCATGCAGATACCAAAAGATAACTCTATTTGTAATTATTTCCTTATTTATAAAGTATTGGGGAGTATTATTAAAGATTTATAAATAAGAGACCCACAGCAGAAAGGAAGATACTAAAAATAGAATGAATGTTCAGAAGAGTTAGTCTTGAGACACTGAAAGATAAGCATTTCACAGTCTAGGAAATCGACAGTGTGAGGAACAAACCTGTCCTTATAGTGGGAAAAGGGCGGGGAAGACAGTAAAAAATGTGTTGTGTTTGCAGCTATCTTTGTGAAGCAGGGAGTACAGAATTCATAGTATAATGTGTGATTACTTAATTGATGATGATATATGGATCAGGAAGAGTTTATAACAGTAGGTGTCCTTTTATTATTACTTTAAATGGTGTAAAATTGAACACTCTACCCTTAAAATCAGAAACAAGGCAAGGATGCCTACTCTTACCACCTTTATTCAATTATCTTACTGAAAAATTTAGCCATTGCAATTAAGCAAGGAAAAGCATAAAAATCAAAAGAAAGAAATCAAAGTGTCTTTTTTTATAGAAAGCCTAGTTGTTATTAAAAAAATACTGAGATGTGAAAATCAACTTCCAAGGAAAACTGGGTCAAAAACTATAATATTACTGATAGTTTTTAGTTGTAGCAGTAAATAATTAAAATAAAATTTAAATATATACAAATAAAATGTAATAAAAATACTACAGAATTTAAAAACATACTAAGGAATAAATTGTATAAATTCATGTAAGACTTCTACAAAGAAAGCTATGAACACTAGCTCAGAAAGCTTAAAAAAATTTATAATGATGAGCTTTATCATGTTTTTAGATTTAGAGACTCAATATTTCTCTGATGGTTGCTTTCTGTATGTTCTATGGATTTAAAACCATAAAAATTATACTTACTAAAGTTTTTTTTTTATTAGAATTCTACAAACTAATTCTGAAATGTATCTGATAATGCATAGGACCAAGGAGAATTGAAATAATTTTGAAAAAGATGACCAAAGTCGGAGGCCTTATATTACTTGATTTCAATAATTACTACAAAAATAATAAATGCATTGTAACATTGGCATTAGAATAAAAATATATAAATCTAACAGAAAAGGGATCCCAGAACTAACACCACATTTATATAGTAATTTGATTTTTGAAAAATGCTGTAGGTCAACCTAATGACAAAAGAAAATGCTTGCAGCAAATGATTTTGGAATAGTTAATAATATCTGTATCTATAAACTTTGATATGTTCTTCATACCAAATAGAAATGTTAATTTAAAATAGATTATATACCTAAATTTCAAAGTAGAACCACAATATTAAGAGGTAGCATCTGAGAATTATCTTTAAGGTTTAAGTAGCAGCAAAAAAATATTTATCAGATAGCACAGATGAATAACCATACATGAAAAATTGGTATTGAATCAATTTTAGCACTTCTGCTTACCAGAAGAGACATGTATTGGGGGTTTCTAGAAAATAGCATCAATAGGATGTTGGAGAGTGTGTGTGTGTATGTGTGTCTAGGTATGTATATGCTTATATCCAGATACGTATATACAGAAAGAGAGGGAGGGAGTTAGTTCATGAGAGGAAGAACAAAAAATTGGCTTACCTGATTATGGAGACTGGCAAGTCCAAAATATTACAGAGGTGATGTCCCAGTTTCAGCACAGAGGCCCTCAAACAGAATTCTATGTTACTCCAGGGAGAGTCAGTGTTTTTCTTTTTCTTTTCTTTTCTTTTTTTTTTTTTTTTTCTCCTGTTCAGGCCTTCAACTGATTGGATGAGATCTACCCACATTAGGAAAAGCAAAGTGCTTAGTCTACTGATTTAAGTGTTATTCTCAGTGAATAAACAAACAAAAAACCTCTTGGAAACAGCCAAAGTAATGTTTACACATTTATATATAATTCTGGGAATGCATGTACATGCAACAACAAGAATACATCTCAGAGATAGCCACTGATCGAAAAAGGCCAAACTTTTAATAGAAAAATAATGAAATAACCTAATCTAATCTGTACAAAAGTTATCTGTGGTGAAACATCAGAAGTCTGGTTCACTCTTTGTAGCGGGAAAAGAATGAGAAGAGACATGAAGAAATCAATATTCTATGTCTTCATATGGATGTGTGTTACATGGGTGGCCTTTCATCAAACTTGAGTTGTTAAGATCTGTGCTTTTCAATGAATGGAAATTTCACTTAAAGAAAGGAGAGTCAGGGAACTACTTAGTGTGCAGAGTTTAAATTAAACACAAATGGCAATTGATTAATATTTTTAAGGGGTATTTTGGGTTCATGATTGTATTTGGGTTACTTTGTATATATTTGAAATTTTCCAAAATATGAATTTAAAATAATATTTAGGAGAGCATTTAGGAGAATGGAGTTCAAAATGCCAATGCTCTGTGTTAGGTACTACTGTGGCCAGAGGGCTGACTGCCATTGTTAGTGTAGAGTGTCTCTGATCTGCATAAATGGAGGCTTAGTGAAAGGCAGACTATGAGATTCAACCACGGGTTAACTTCCTGTTCAGTGATTCAAGAATAATGGGTCATGGAATGCAGGTTAAAGAAAAAGGAAAATGAGCCTCCACAGGGCTGCCTGATGGAGAAAAAATACTGAGGTATTTGTGTCATGAAACCAGAAAATCCATTTATGAAGTGAAGCTGAATGAGAGAGCTGGAAAGAAATGATATCGAGGTCAGGAAGTAAAAGAATGAATTTTATTATTTCAAATGAAGAAGTTAATGAGGAGTGGAAAATTAAGGTGTATATATACAGGTGGCCATAAAGTTCATGTATAGTTTAAGGACTTTATGGTCGCCCTGCATGCACGTGCGTATATAAAACTAAAAACACAAAATTGTCTTTCAAATTCAAATACACAAAAAATATTAACCACTTTATACTTTAACCATAAACATAAGTAGGAAGTAATTAAATAGACTTTGGAACAAAATCTAAAAAGAAATTCCCTTCTAGTAACTACTATCAAAAATCATGGGCTATCTAGCTATAAAGAAACACTAATATGGATGAGAGGATATTGGCAGATCATAAATCATGTGCAAATGCTGCTGTCAGTCCCTGGAAAGTTTAACTTATTTTGCTTTTCACAGCTAAGCTTCAGTGCATATCAGATGGCAGAATTTGGCCCCCAGTACTATTCAGAGTCTTTTTCTTGTGTGGTCAATATTTCAGATTGTCACAAAGAAAGTGCCCTTGGCAGAGATGGTAAATCACACTGGTATGTAAAAAAATAAATGAGGCACAAGAATTCTATTTGATTTACATTTATTTAGGTACCACGGGAAAAGAAATGGCAAAATTTTAACCAGAACTTATTAATTCCAATGTGCAAAAGAAAGATTACCAATTCTTATGAAGTGGCTGTATACAGAAATACTATGTATAAAAATCTCAATTTACCCCCTAAAATAGCCCATTGGATAGGTGTTTACCATCCTTATTTGATACTGAGAGTCAATGACTCAGAAACCTTAAGTGATTTTATAAAAGTTTAGTTATTATTAATTTAATTATTACTAGTTATTAATGTTACTAATAACAATACTAATATTACGAAGTGACAGAATTGAGATATGTGTATACATGATCCCCAAATCCATGCACATTCCTTTGGGAGAGGATTAAAAAAATGAGAAGAGCTCTTAGCAGATATTTAAAAGATGATCTGACTTTCATACATTTTATCTTCCTTCTCATGGATGAATTTCTAATTCTAGCACCATGTATTTCTTTAATTTCAGCTGAAAACATTTCAGATATTTTTTGTCTTCGACTGACTTTTGCAGTCCTCGTTTGGTACAAAGATATGATTAGCAAGTTAAAACCAAGGACTACCTTCATCCAATTTACCTTATGGGTTGACGAGAAAATAGGAAACTAGTTGAGGATATTGCTGAGGATGGCTGATTGAGCAAACAGCAGGCAAGGGTTACAGGGCAGAGGGAAGAACGACTCAGGAGAAGTTCTAGAGCTGATGGAAACATGTAGTCATCAGAGCTCTCCTCTCACAGATACATGTGCTTGCCTTAGACAGCAGTTCTCAACCTGTGGGTTGTGACCCCTGTGGAGGGCTCTTGAATATCAGATATTTAAATTACAATTCATAACAGTAGCAAAATTACAGTTACAAAGTAACAACGAAAATCATTTTACGGTTGGGGGTCATCACAACATGAGGAACTGCATTAAAGGGTCGCGGTATCAGGAAGGTTGAGGGTTCTCAGGCTCTGGCATTCTCACGAAACTCTCTGATTAGTAATGAAGCTTTAATAGTGGACAAAGGGAAATGAGGAGCAGGAAACATTTATTGGAATACTTCCTGGATTTGTAGTTGCCTACATCAGACTGTTTCCTGAGGCCCTCCCGGTTTCCTGGAAGTCCTGCTGCTTCTGAGAATCTCTCATTTTCAGTTATTATTGATGATGTTTCCTTTGATCAGCACCTTATGACTTCACTGTCAGCGCTAGCTTTGGGTGGCATTTTATCACAGTTTCTTTGTTGTGGTGCAGTGATCCTGTCAATGACCATCTTGGTTCTAACCCTTCATATGCATGTTTGTACTGCTCACAAAATTTGGGAATGTAGACTCACCCCCAAATCCCTTTTCTTCACATGTCCTTGGAACAGTTATCCAGCTACAGGCGTAGATTCCACATTTACATAAGAGGACACTGGACTTGTCTTTCCGTGCCTGGCTTATTTCTCCAGTTCCATCCATATGGTTGCAAATGCAAATTTATTTTTCAAGCTGAAGAGGATGGCATGGTGTATGTGCACATATTCTCTGTATATTCATCTCTTGATAAACATTTAAATTGATTCCTTAGCTTGGCTATTATGAATACTGCTGCAGTTAACATGGGGGAGCAGATCTTTCTTCAACATGTTGATTTCAAATCTTTTGGGTAAACACCCAGAAGTGGAATTGCTGGATCATAAGACAATTATACTTTTAGTTCTTTGTTTTTTGTTTTTGAAGGAAAAATCATGGCATAAAGGGTTCCCTGTTCTCCACATCCTCTCCAACACTTACCTTTTATCCTTTTATATTTTTCACAATAGCCATTCTAGGAAGTATGGGGTGGTGTCTTACTGTGGTTTTATTTTGCATTTTCTTAATGATTAATGATGTTGAGCATTTTTTTTATGCCAGCTGAACTTTTGTTTGTGTTTTTTGAGAAATACCTATTTAAGTCCCTTGTCCACTTCTTTATTTGGCTTCTAGGTTTTATATCTATACTGTCTGAGTTCATTATATATTTTGATTTTAACCCTCTGTAAGAAGTATGGCTTGCAAATAGTTTTTTTCTCATAGATCTTGGGTTGTCTCCACTGGGTTTATTGGCTTTGTTTGTTGCACAGAAATATTTTTTTAATATGATCCCATTTGTCTATTTTAGTTTTTGTTGCCTGAGTTTTGGGGTTCAAATCTGAAAAATCAGTGCCCAGTCTAATGTCTTTTAGATTTTCCATAAGTTTTCTTTTAGTAATTTTATAGTTTTAGGTCTTATGTTTAAATCTTTAATCTGTTTTGAGTTGATTTTTGTCCATGGAGTAAAATAAGGGTATAATTTCATTCTTTTATATACAGGTATTCTATTTCCCCAACATCCTTTATTAGAGAAACTGGTTCCTTTGCACAATGTATAAGTTTGGCACTTTTGTGGAAAATTAACTGATTATATGTGGTTAGGTTAATTTCTGGGCTGTGGGTTCTTTTTCATTGGCTGATAAGAGTCTGTTTTTGTGCCAGGATGATGCTGTTTTAATTGCGATCACTTTGTGGTAGAGTTTAATGTCACATCGGGTGCAGCCTCCAGCTTGGTTCTTTTTTTTACTTCTGATTACCTTGGCTATTAAGGTTTTAATGTGGTTCTAAATAAACTGTAGAATTTTTTTTTTCTATTTCTATGAAAAATGAAGTTGGAATTTTGATAGGAATTGCATAGAATCTGTAGATCACTTTGTGTGGTATGGATATTCTAGTAAGATAGATTTTCCAACCCACGAATATCGGATATATTTTTATTACGTCATATTAAATTCCTTTCATTAACATATTATAGTTTTCATTGTAAAAGGCTTTTACTTCCCTAGTTAAATTTATCCTTAAATGTTTTTGTAGCTATTGTAAATGAGATTATTTTCTTGACTTTCTTGCTGGAATATTCATTGTCTAAATGTAAAATACTACATTTGTTTTTGCTTGTTGATTTTGTATCCTACAACTTTACTGAGTTAATTTATTAGTACTACCAGCTTTGGGAGCAGAGTCTAGGGTTTCTATGTATAAAGTCTTATCGTCTGCAATCTGAGATAATTTCATTCTTTCCTTTCCTATTTGGATGTTTTTTATTTCTTTCTCTTGCCCAATTACTCTGGCAAAAATTTCCAATACTGTGTTGAATGAAGTAGTGAGAGTGTGTACCCTTGTTTTGTTCTGATCTTAGCAGAAAAGTTTTCAACTTTCCCTATTAACTTTGGTGTCAACAGTGGGTTTTCCATATGTTCATTCCTTATATAACTAATTTTTGGAAAGTTTTTATTATGAAAGGATGTTGAATTTTGTCAAATATTTATTTCTGCATCCAATATAATAATAATAACATTTTATTCTTCATTATTTTAATGTAATGTATCACATTTATTGATTTATATACACTGAACCACCTTGCATCTCAGGGGAAAACAAATCTCATTTTCTTATGGCGAATTATCATTTTAATATGTTGAATTCTGTTTTCTAGCATTTTATTGAGGGGTTTTGAATATATGTCCTGTGGTAGTCTTTTCTTACGATATCCTTGTTTGACTTTGATATCAGGGTCACCATAGTAGTTTTTAAAATATTTTGGGAGTAGTATATCCTCTTCACTTTTTTAGAAGAGTTTGAGAATAATTGGTATTAGTTCTTTAAATGATTGATTTAAGTCATCAGTGAAGTCATCATGTCCTTGGCTGGGTAATCCATAAAGAAAAGTTTGACTCTCCAGGCTGTACAAGAAGCATGGTGTCAATATGTTCTTCTGGTGAAGACCTCAGGAAGCTTCCACTCATGGTGGAATGTGAGGGGAAACCACCTTGATGTGCAGATTACACAGCAAAGAAAGAGGTGAGAGAGGAGGAGGAGGTGCCAGACTCTTTTCAACAACTAGTTCTTGCAGGAGCTAAGACTGAGAACTGTCATAAAAATGGCACCAAGACATTCATGAGGGATCTACTCCCATGATTCAGAAACCTTCTACTAGGTCCACCTCTCAGCACTGCCATGCTGGAATTAAATTTTAACATGAGCTATGGAAGGGGCAACATCCAAACTATAGCATCATTCTACATTTTTTTAAAATTTCAGATTAATATGAAGGTTCAAATGATTAGGTTACATTGCGTTTCTAAGGTAAAGTCTAAATTACACTTGAGCCCTTCATGCAGGGGGTGTCCTGTACACCCTTACATTGTGTGCATTAGACAAGAGCTTACCAATCCCCTCCCTCCATTTTTTATTCAGTTCATCACTGTCCGATCAACTTTTCAATGCTCATATGTCTATTTTTAAAGGTGGCATCCCGAAGTGGAGGTTGTGCAGTTACCTAATAGAGTAACAATTTCATTGATTTTGCTAACACTTTTGCTTCATTCACAGCCTATAATTGTCTTTGCGGTATTTTTTGGTGTTATCTAAACTAAATTAATAGTAAATGACAAGGATTTCTATTCAAAGCTCTTTGAGACTTGTTATCTGTTAGTTTTATAAGAGTGTGTGTGTGTGTGAGAGAGAGAGATATGGAGAGACAGAGACAGGGAATGGCAGAGAGGGTGTGTTAAGTTGGAATGGGATATTGGTGTAATATTCATTTGAAGTCAGAAAGACGGTTTTCAAAATGTGATTGTATTTTCTGAAAATAAAGACAAAGATAGACACCCTTTTCAAGTTTTAGAACATTTATTTGTCATGGCCTCTATTACTTTTTCTGTCAATAACACCTATGTCAATGCTGCTATGGGATAATGGGCTCCAGACAGCAGTGGAAGCAGGTCTGCCATCATTACTTAGCACTTCTTTGACGCTTAGCAGGTGCCTCACAAAATCTCCCTGCTGAAGCAAATGTTTCTGTTTTAAAAAGATAAATAATACCCTATGACAGAAATGGCTGTGGTCGTAAATATAAAATGATCTGTGTGGGCCTGGGAACAGGAATGAGGAGTGAGTATAAAATGTAAATGCTGAAAAATTTGAAATACAGAATTTTGTGGTGTGAGGACTGGGTACCTTCTAACGCCTTTTATAGATATCACACAGGTCTCTGATTTTTAAGCAAGGGTCGCAGGGGTCCTCAAACTTTTGAAACAGGGGGCCAGTTCACTGTCCCTCATACCGTTGGAGGTCCAGACTGTAGTTTAAAAAAAAAAACAAATTCCTATGCACATTGTGCGTATCTTATTTTGAAGTAAAAAAACAAAACGGGAACAGATACAATTACACCGCCTCATGTGGCCTGCAGGCCGCAGTTTGAGGACCCTTGGGTGAGTAAAAAAATAAATAAATAAATAAAAAATGAAATACTGTAAAAATGGAACAATTTCCTTACCTGAAATTCAGGGTAAAATGTATAAATAGAATTGAAAATGGGTGAATGTTGTTGGAGCACAAAGAAGGCAAGATTGAAACAGAGGTGCCCGGGCAACCTCTCTGATCTCCCTTATACTTAATAATATCAAAGAAGAATTGCCATTTCTTCAGGTCACTATTACTTTCCATTTCAGAATCCATTCCTTTTTTTGATAAAATTGTATCATATCTCTATAATCCATATTTTTCTTTATTACATGCATTTAAGAATAATGAATGAATAAGTGATAGTAGACACTTCAAATCCTTTTTTCAGTGTGTGAAATAAGATAAAAGAAAAGATCCAAAAGAAACAAGGGGTTAGAGGATTAAGTCACTAAGAGCAAAAGTGTATACAGGGGGAACAGGTTGTCATATAAGTGGAAAAGATTACAAAAGGGTCACAAAAGACACTTTTGGCTTTTTGACATATATGCCTAAGGTAAACATCTGTTCCAAGGCAGTGACATTAATACTCAATTAATTCTGAAGAACTATTTCTCTCTCTCTCTCCATTCACCTAAAATATTACCCTCCTGAAAATGTGCTAAAATTCTAGATAGAGTCTAGAATCCCCTAGTGAAATTCCAAGGAGACTCAGACAAAGGATGAAGGGTAGAGTAAAATTCATTCTTATACTTTTTTTTTTTTTTAACTTGGGACAATTTAATGAACAAGGCACTGAAGTCATAGTGACATACTTTTGTGAGATAGTTCCTTGGGTAGAAAGAGAACATGAGGCAGATAACTCTAGCTTTTAAAGAGTGATGTATATTGCTGTGCTGTATAAGAGTGATGGATATTGACGTCTGTGTAAATCTCCACTGTGTAAATAGTATTCACTGCGCATTTATATTTTAGTGAATACATCATATTTATTTGTTTAGTTAATTTCATATTTTTTCACTGTCATTAGAAATAATATATAAGTATATGATTTATTTTTCTATTAAAGTGTTTGTGCCTATATTCATAATAAACGTAGTACATAGGTGTAACACTTAGCTACCAGAATGCTCAGAGAAGTAATTGCCAGATTCCTGCTATTTGTTGATTAAAACACTAGAGCCAATGTATCATACATCAGAATTAGATTAAATTCCATAATATAAAATTGTGGCAAGGGATAAACACAATTTTTTTTTAAGATTTGAGATTATATTAGAGATTATGCTTGAGGTGAAATTATCTATATAGCAAAAGGTAAGATTATTTTCTAGCTGAATGCTTAAAAGCTGGGTGCCAGAGAAATGTCTATAACCCCTGGTAAATTTAGGTTTACAACCATCAGAGGAGCACGTGGAAAAAAACCAATTCAAGGCCGCATATAATCCGTAATTAGTTTTCATGTGCAAGCATAGCACTTTAAATTCACAAAAACTAATTAGCCACTCTGTGATTCAATAATATTTTTGTGTTTATTAAGCCCATAAGATTATCTTTTTATTAGAAATGAATAGATATTAAAATATTCTCTATTCAATGGCTATTATGTTTTAGAAATATATTATGCATACTTATTCCATTTTATTGCAAATATTAAATCCCAAACTAAAGTTAATATATCCAAAATATGTTTGCATAAAAATCCTAATGCTTTTTATAGCCTAATTATCTGAAATTTCTGGAACCTACAATATACAAACAATCTTTAAATACCTAACATGCAGAACAGTTTAACCGTTGATGGGTTGAGCCTACCATTCCCTAATTGGGAGTCAGGAGTACTCAGTGTCAACCATTCTGCAGACAAAGAGAACAGAACTGAGGGAAGACTGAATGGGTGTGGAAGTGCGTGCACATATACAACGTTAATATGTTGGCCAGGGAAGAAGGAGAGACAAAAAGATACAGAAAATACAGAGGAAAAAGGAAAGAGAACAGAAAATGAAAGAAAGAACACTGGGCAATTTGGAACAAGGTAACGGACCCCCATTACATAGCCAAAACTCAAACCTGTCATTACACTCTCTCTTTTGGTTCTTTGGTCCTTCTTTGATTTTCTCTTTCCAGTGAATCAATTATGAGCCCTTTAGTGAAACTGAGAAAAGACTGAAGGCAGGCTTAATGTATATATATATATATGTGTGTGTGTGTGTGTGTGTACACATATTAGTGGGTACGCGTTGGTTGCTTGAGAGAGAGAAAGAGAGTGGTTTTATGTTATTTATTCCATGCTCAGAGAGAAATCTGTTAACTACTAGTTATTAGTATCTCTTCTGTACTTCCTTAGTAAGATAATAGAGCCAACTCACGGTACAAACTTTACTTTTATATGCATCCATCTCTAAAGTAAAAGCTTTTAAAAAACAGCTGTCATCAATAGGCAAGTAAAAATATAATGTACAAGTATATAAGTAGCAAAAAAAAGAGAAAATAGTCATAATTTGACACTATGGATTGGTAGGGATAGAGCATACCGATAGGATCCATGTTTGGGAGACAAAATCCCATGTTCTCTTATAGGTCTGTTCAGTTTAATGTGATTATTATACAAATGGAGATTTTTAAATAGGCCTTTGGATGTGAGCATAGGTTTAAAGAGAGTTTTATGTCTACAGTCACATCTTTGATATTAATCGGCATTCATACAGTATTGCAGGGTATGGAACTTGAATGTGATTACTCTGCTACAGAAAGGAAAAAGAAGCCCAAGGCTGAGCCCTAAATTGTTCAAAGTTTAAAGGAAAGGTAGAAGAGAAGTAGTTAATGAGTAGAAGAAAATCCTGGGAGTTGCTGATGTCGTGAAAGATGAGAAAGATGGGCTGAGCTGTGTTTTTGGCAAGAAAGTGGATTTAATGAAAATAGATGAAATGACCTTTTTATGGAATTATAGGACATGGTTCATTATTTTTATTTAACTCTATACAGTTTATATTTAAATGATAACTTAAAAAATAAGCTTTTAAACATCTGTCTTATTAAATGGCATGCCCATGTGCCCTCCCTTGGTAACTTTAACGAAATTGAAAGAATTCATGTTTCATGGATCCCAAAGCAAGGATAGGAAAGGCAATGCAGCTTCAGCCTTCCTTGAATTGTTTGGACCTGTCCAAGAAATCCAGTTATTCTGAGGCTTCCAGGCTGTGAGGAAGTTCCAAGCCACCTGGAGGGGGGCATATTCAGGTGTTTCAGTAAACAGTCCCAATGGAAATTCCAGCTGAGGTCCAGAATCAACTGCCAGCCATGCAAATAAGCCAAAACGGCTATTATCTGGGAATTAAGCGGCGCAGAAAACTAGGTTGCCTGTTTGCAGCCTGTTGTAGTGTCTGTAAGATTAATTAATGACAGCCATAAAACCCCCTCAAACACCTTGAAGGGACAAAACTATATGTCACATAGCAATATAATGCAACCTGGCCTGGAGACTTACAATCATAATCCAGAGATTTCCAGGCTTCTATGACAAGAGGACCTAAAATCCCTGCCCGCCTTGGTGACGGCACCCTTCTGTATAGAAATGACTTCATGAACCTCAAAACAAAGCTTACTCTCACCAGAATGGCTTAAAGTAAATTTCTGATAGAAGAAAGCTGACCATTCAGGCAGAAAAAAAGGTGTAAGAAAGGAGAAAGAATCCCCCAAACTCTGAGAATAGTCCCTGGACAGGCACTCCCTGCCAAGTGGTCATCCTTCCCCTGACCAGATCCAGCCCCAGCCACCAACTTGCTCCTGTTGTCTGTTTTATAAGGGGATTGCCAGTGTAAGCTGCGTGAACGTAAAAGTGTCTAAGACTCATCTTTGATGCCCTCAGGAAGCTTGTCATGTAGAATCACCCCACACTCCCAAATTGTCCCTTTGGCCTGAGCTTCCTCATAGCATTTTGGCATCAGGATAGCCAAACACTTTTTTTAAAAAAACAGTCTCACTTTGTCACCCTTGGTAGGGTGCCATGGTGTCACAGCTCACACCAACCTCAAACTCTTGAGCTTAAGCGATTCTTTTGCCTCAGCCTCCCAAGTAGCTGGGACTAGAGGTGCCCACCACAATGCCCGGCTATTTTTTTGTGGCAGTTGTCATTGTTGTTTAGCAGGCCTGGGCCAAGTTCAAACCCGCCAGCCTCAGTGTATGTAGCTGGCAACCTAACCACTGAGCAATGGGCACCAGGCCAAGGATAGCTAAACTTTTACATGAAGCTTCGGGACTCTAAGAGAATGCTCTTACCATCAAAGTAGAACATACAGGTGATCACAGTCCCAGCTGCCAACTGACGTCAGCCACACGAGAGCCCCACAAGCAAGAACCTCCAGGTCAATTCTTCCACAATTAAGTACTAAACTGCAGTATATGTAGCATAATAAGATAGTTGCTTACACTCTAAGTTTTGCAAGCATTTGTTACACAGCAATGGCAACTGTAATAGGAACACTGACCTTCACCACCTTGTTGCATTCTAAAACTAAACTTGACAAATAGGCACTTACCAGATATTTTAAATTCCATATGATCAATGATAAAGTGAGGGTCAGACAGTACAAGCAGTTTTTCATGGGTCATATGCAAAAATGTAGACATGTGCTAAGAGCCAGAACTCTTGGCATAGCTACATTCTCCTATCACAGCTCATCATTTCTTTATGAAACAGAGCCACAAATGTTTCATGCAGGATTCTTTAATTCAGCAGATATACAAAATACTGTGATAGGTATTGGCAATATAAAAATGAAATAAATTGATATTTCTCCCTCAAGGCATTCACAGTCAAGTAGAAAGGCAGAACTTTAATTCAACAAATATAGCACAACTTAATAGGTCTTAGAATGTTGTTTTGCACAAGGTAAGAAAAGATTATGGGAATGACATAAAGATTGGATTTAAAAGTAAAATGTGTTTTTCAGGCTATGAGTAGAGGTGTTAACTAGAGGCATTGCAAACAGAAAGGAGATGATATCCATGAGAATTTAATTAAAATATCTGAATTCAAACATTGGGGTACAGGTGTCGAGAAGTCGAGCGATATAGGTTAAGTTCTGTGCTGTGTAACTGGGTAACTGGTGGTGCCTAATGTAAGTTTTCACACAAGGAAAAGAACAAAAACACCTGCAGCAAGGAATAGTCAGGTAAAGGTAGAAATGCTAAATTTATTCTAAATGGGGGAAGAGAATGCACGTTTATTAAGTACCAAGCACATGGTAGATCCTAGCTTATTCACTTCCAAAAAGTTACCATTTGATTCAAGTAACAACCCCAGTTATTCTAGTTTCCCTTCATTTGAAGATATGGTAAAGCTAAAATTTTAAGTTCTAAATTTTAAGATATCAAAACAGAGAAGAAGTGGAGAAGTTTTTATGTGGAAAACAAAGCCAGAGAAATACACAGAGGAAGGGAGAGTGAAAAGAACAGCAGGACGCTCAGCCATGCACATTGCACATGGCCCCGTCACGGAAGGCCTGAGTGTGAGGTTGAGCCCTTGGATTGGATTTGGTAGGAATCAGGAGTCACTCTAAGTTCTTGGGTCAAAACTTGTGAAAAAGGACACTTTGGGGAGATAGATGTGAAGAAGATGGAATTAGGCTGGGAGAAGATGCCGATCAGTGAAGGAAGCCAAGAGGCTGTGAAGCACATCAAGGCCAGAGTGACACGGCATCTAGAACTTTTCTAAACATGCCTTCCTAACTTGTGATAGTGCAAATATTTTGAGAACTTTCCCAAGATCCCATGTTAGTAGTTCAAAGATGACTTTTGTGTCTTGTCTCTCTGTAAGTAAGAGTGAATTAAATAGACACAAGAAAGTGAGAAGAAAGAACTTAACTCCAAACCAACGATCATGGGACTTTTGGCTCTTACATATATCAAATTATTTTGTAAATTTCTGAAGGTAAGAACCTCAGACCATAAACTTAAGTTATGTAGAACTTAAAGTAGAACTTCTGTAACTTGACCACTCAAGAGTCTATAATACACTTGTCAACCTACGGAGGTGGTCTCATAAGGCACTAGGCCCACTGTGCTGATACATGCATGTGGTGAATGTCTGGTCTATGAAAATTAGGGCAAATTGAGGTGGCCAATGTAGGGAAGTGGTCAATTATGGAGATTCTGGGGTATAGAGTTCCTTAATTTTCCTTAAGACAACTTAATTTGGACTGCTGCCATTTTGATAAGTTGAGGAAATAGGACAAAAGCCTTGCAGACTTCCTTGGCACTTAGAGAATAGAGAATGATTTTTAACATGGAGACCTCCATTGTTGGCCACCACCAACATTTTTAATATCAAGATTCTAGCAGCCCCCTAAAATCCTTCTTTCAAATCACAGATGCAGCCTGAAGTTATGCTGAAGCTGAGAGCAACACTAAGATCCATCCCTGCGACATTCATGTCCTCTCTGAGATCTCTCCTTCCACTCCGTAGTCATCTACCATCCCCTAAGCATGGTCATCTTCCATCCTTTCTGTTCAGTTTCATAGCAAACAAGCTTCTCTCTCTCTTCTCCCCTCCGACTCTCCCTTTCCTCAAAGACATCCCCCTTTCTATAACATCTACTGTAATAACATGAATTGTTTAAGCTTAGGAAGAAAAAGCCCAGAGATTTGACTTGCACATCTTTCTTCTTGGAACCCCATTAACAAAATCCTCCCTGAAAATAAGGAGTACAGCAGATTTGTTCATACCTTTCTGAAATGAAAGTGGAGATACTCCATGGACAAAAACACTGACAATTGGGCCTGGGGTGGTGCTTCAGCCTGTAATTTCAGGGGCTGAGGTGGGAGATCTCTTGAGGCCAAGCGTTTGAGACCAGTCTGGGGAACATAGCAAGACCTCATTTCTACAAAAACGAATGAGAAAAGAATGAGCTGGGCATAGTGACCCATGCTTGTAGTCTTGGTTACTTGGAAGGCTGTGGCAGGAGAATAGCTTGAGCTCAGGTATTCGAGGTTACAGAGACCTGTGATCCCACTATTGCATTCCAGCCCGGGTGACAGAGTTAGACCCTGCCCTTTTCCTACAAAGAAACCAAAAAATTTGATTTTCCATTAAGGGAGAAGATTGTGGACATTTCTTTTGATATTATGGATTACACTTTGATTTTAATAAATAAGCCCTACATAGGTGAAACATACATCAGTTACTTCTTTGAATTAAAAACTGTTTCACGGGAAATAGGGATGTTCCAGCAATGTATGGGTTTGCATATGCATCGTGAGTAACAGGGATATGTTTTCTTTCCACTGAATTAATCGCGCTCTCTGATAGCAGCCTCCTCTACACCTGTTGAAACGTCTTCTCAAAGGTGTTTGAGAAGGTGCGCTGGGTGTCATTTTCCCTCACACATTTGGGAGCACCCTATGTGCAAGGGTCACTGGTAGAAGTCTTGGCTCTGTGACTGCCGCTTGTTAATGGACATGAGCAGATATGACAAATCAGACTGAATGAAGCTGAAGAGAAGCTTTAAGAGCCACTTGTGATGCCCTGATTGCTCTGTTCCTCCCACCACAGCCCAGTAAATAATAATACACTGGCAACACAAAACCATGACTCATAAAAGTAACATTATTTTAATACTAAACAATGTACCATTGCCAGAAATGTATTAGTAAATTTCATTGTTAGTATTTGGGAGATGATCTCATGGAAGCCTCGATCTCTCCTTCTCATTTTCTCTCACCTTTAGTGAGGCTCGATGGACCAAAAGGATGGTGACAAAACATCCTGGTCACAAGACTTTCAAACGTATTGTGCTGGTGTCATTTTAGTAGAAATAGGTCTGGCAGCCAGAGAACTGCAGGAGGATTTATTTTTGATTGTATCTTTATACTGGTAGAAAGCTTTGCCAGAGAGACAGCTCCTCACGGAGGTGAGATAGTAGAAGATGGAGGCTGGAGGGGAAAGCTGATCGACTGCCAAGGGGAAGCAAGAGAGGTTAGTGTCTGTGACCATGTTCTGCTTCTTTTCATTCCTGATTACGACCTGTCAGTGAAGATGCCAGAAAGATCATCTGGAACATAAAAATCAATGGAACAAACATTCCCCGAATTGTCTGCTTGAAAGGAACACTACTTTATCACTTATCTCTTTCATTTTTCTATTTTTCTTTTACATTTAGAAATGTAAAAAAAGGGAGCTAGCAGTTATTGAAAACTTCCCTTGTAACAGGACAGGCTGATTGTTAAGGTTATTAGCTATGGAGATATGCTGTTTATATTTAAGTCCAAACTCCACCACCAAGTAGTTATGTAACACTGACGTATTTGCTCACCACGATACAGCACAGTATCTTTATCTCTCAAGTAAGGATAATACTGACTTTCAGAGAACCATTTCAAAGGTCGATATCAATTGAATCAATATGGAGAGTGTTTAGAAAGGTTCTTGGCATACAGTAAGCATTTAGAGTTACATATTCATTTTTTATTAAAATCTCTAAAAAAAAATCCCTGTATGATAAATGATGTGTTGTTTTTCAGCTGAAAAACACAAAGCACAGAATGCTTGAACAAGTTTCTCAATGTCATTCAATTACCAAATTAGTAACTCCAAAATATTAAGTGAGATGGACAATGTGTAGCTTACTTAAATGAAAGGAAGTAGGAGCATTCGCGTGGAATGAATTGTGCTGAGACCAATTTCGGGAAAGCTAATATTATGGATGACTATTCAAATAACAAAAGAAAAAAAATCAGGCAGAAGACCATTAGTTCCTGATAGTTTAAAAAAAAAAAAAAAAAAAACAGAAAATGAGAGGTTATAAGAAAGTATCCAAAAGTCCACCAAATTGGGCTCCAGCCTGGACTCTTCCATTAACATTATTAGATTTAGTCCATTTTAGAAGTGACCCATTTTCATGTCAAGTCTACAACATCTGGCCACTTTTTGACTTGGCCCAGGGGCCAGTAAAAACTGTTTTATTTTTAGTTTCTTACATGTTGATTACAAGGGGACTTACATAATCCAATGATCATTATCCCCCAAGACTCCATAAGTGACCAGGTATCTCTAGGGACATTCCAGGCTGACCTGTGACACCTGTTCAGCTTGTGCATAGAAGACATGAGGAAAAAGATCCAGTAAAACTAATACTTTGGAAATAAAATGGCTCTATCATAACAGGTAATGCTAAATTATAATCAATGAAGGTATACAGCTGAAATGAAAGGAAGATTATTTAGATAAATATCCCATTTTTTTTTTTACATGAATTCATTGTCTCACACTTCTCGGATAACAGTGTTTTGAGGAATTTAATTGTAAATACCCTCCACCTGCTATTACCTGCCTGCTAAGAAGCCAGCTGCCAGTGTGTTTACAAAGATTCAAAAAGGACTTGGAAAGGCATCCTTTATTTTCCTTGCTCATATTCATTCTTTTGTATGTTGGATTTTTGCCTACCTCCCCCAACCCAAAGTTGTAATCAAAATTCTTTCCAGCGCAGTCTTCTATACAATTAGGTACCCAGTAGGTAAAACTTTATCAATGGGAATAACTTCAAGAAAGATTATATTTGATGCATCTCAATGACCTCTCACTCTGAAACTGCATCCGGCATTTATCCTGACAGCTATCTAGCAATTTTCACCCTTGGGTTCTTGACAATGCTAAGAAATGTACTTATTTTCATACTGAGTGATGGCTTACATCCCAGCATTTTGTAATTATTCTATTTTATCTCCTGCTTCTCTGGGTTATCGGTGCTGTCCCAGTCTGCTCAGGTTCCCGAATATTGCAAATCCAATATACTTCATGCTATTGACCCTTGGAATCTAAGTAATTGAGTCATAACTAAAATTCCAGTTGCCAGTAGCTAAGTCCAAATAAGAGAACAGTCTAGAAAGGAAAGGAGGATTTTTTTCTTTAATTTTCTACAATTCAGTGGAATGAGAGAGGTCATTTAGGCAAATCACACTGTGTTGCAGTTTTTTTCCTATAGAAAAAAAAGTTAATAAATTTGCCTTTTAATACTTTCTCACAAAAAGTGGTAGTAATTAATTCAATAGTGACTGTGAACCTCTCTAAGCTGACTAGAGAAATTCCTGATACAAGTAAATAATAATAAATGTATGTCAGAAATTTGACTTACTACATATTTACAACATTGATAGTCAGAACCATCAAGAGATGTTTTCTGTACTTTGTCATATCTTTAATCTTTCAAATTGTTAGTCTGGTGGCCGTTGTTGTGAGAAATTGAATGAAATATTAGTCGGGCCTGCCTGACTTAAAGGAAATGTCTTTAAATTTAGAATATTTAATATTTATGTACTATTTCAGTGGAGAATGCCTTTCCAAGTAAAACGTTTGGGTGACTAAATTTAAACCCATTAAAAAAAAAGGCATATAAAAAACTTGGAGGAGGTGTAATATAAAATGATAGATAAAGGTTTAACATAATTTCTTTGTAAAAAGTTCTTTAGAAATCAGTAAGAGAAACCCCAAATTAATGTAGAAAATTCAGCATAGAATGTAAATTTTTATAAAAAATGAAATAAGTGTTGAATATGACTGAAAAATATATTCAGATGCTCTAGTAATTAAAGAAATGCAAAAAATAATAATCTGATGTATTTTTACCGGTCTTTCCACTTAATAAAATTTAAAATAGCTAGTAGCAAATATGTTATTTGCTGTATGCAATATGCTAAAAACAATTTGTCATTAAATATTGAAAGTTTGTTAAAAATCTTTTTAATAGATTTTACTTTTGAAATTTATTCTAATGGAAAATTAAATAATTTCATAAAAATATATGTAACAGGATGTATTTTTCATCATTTTAATAATGTAAATGGTTTACAATCATGATGTACATTTACAAAAATGTAGCAAGTGGTCACTAAATGGAGACATCTTGGTAAAGATAAAAAAAAGAGAAGTTCAAGACATTCACGTTAAATTATATTTTACATATATGTACACACACATGCATGCAAACACACATACTAAATTATCTGTAAACAAAATACACTTCATGTTAAAACAAAAGGAGAAAAAAGGCTGCGGTAGTCAATAAATGAATATAGGTCAATTTTAAGATTAAAATCACAAGCAATATGAAATTTGCATCAGTGATTATGAACAAAGATGTGGAAAATTTATCTCTTTTTATGCCCCAGCCTGCACCTTGAATCAAAGCTATCATTAAATTACATAACTTCTAAAAGAAATCTTTGTTTTGAATTTTGGGTTAATATGCAGGTACATATGATTAAGTAACATTATTTGTATTCTAAGGTAAAGTCCAAAGTGCAAGTTGTAGTTGAGTCCTTCACCCAGGAAGGTGCTATATGCCCCTGCATTGTACTGGACAGTTGGGAAGTTACTGAACCCCCTTCCGTCTTCTCTCTTCCCATTTTCTTGAATTCAATTGTGTTTTGCCTCTCCTGTGGGCCGGTAGTTGTTGCTTTACTATTAACAAACCCTTTAAAGGGAGAAAATGGTCCATAATATAATCAATAAGTGGTCTTGCCAAATGGATGAGAAAAGATATTGATGCATATTCACTGTGTATATTTTTATATGTGAAGGCATTCAGTACTGGTCTATGCCAAATCCCAAAGTAGCTAACTCCACCTTGCCAGTTATAAAGCTTTATTCTCACATCAATTGTATTTTGCAACTTTGAAAAATTGCTCTTAAGAAAAGCTCTAAAAGCCATTAGCAGGAAAATATCAATTGTAACCTGACCCAGCAGTATTTATACTTCACCTTTAGAATTATCTACAGAAACATTTTCAGATTTAATGAGCCAGGGGAGAGGTATTTGGAAATTTCCCTCTCCAACAAAATACTTGTGTTAATGGTTTTCTCCTCTATCTGTTCTGCATGCAGGGGCCCTGGCATGACGTGATACCTGGGGAAGTGGCCAGGCTGCTAACATGCCTGCAGCAGCATCCGTTTCAATGATCCTGTTAGTCTGGGGGCAACCAGGAAGAATTCAGCTTACCTTCTAAGTCTAGAGTGGCTGAGGAATATTGTGAGGGAGGATTATTTTGTAAAACTGAATAAACGTATCTTTCGGACTTTCAAATTTGAGAGAGTCTTTAGGGATTTTAGATGTAGATAAAATGGTCTTGAGTCACTTAGATCAAGTTTTATGCTAGATAATAATGTCAGCTAACATCTGTTATTATCTTATGCTCTGTTTCCTTTTAAATTCTTCGCATAGGTTAATTTATTAATCTTCACAACAACTCTATGAGGCTGGAACTACTACTTTCATCCCCATTTTACAGATGAAAAACAATCTTAAGGAAGAAAGAGGAAAATGTTCCTGAGGCTTTGTAGCTTTTGTAAGGAAATAAACAATTTCCATCCAAGAAGCTTAACACAAGAGTCTTCACCTTCAACCATTACATTACCTTTTAGACTCATAGTGAACAAGATTGCCGTCTTAAGTTCCCAAGATTTCTTTTCTTGTCATAAGTGTTTCTTTAGAATTGATCTTTACTGAAAAACCTAATTATAAATAAAAAGAAATAAAGTGTTCAGTAAGCATGAAAAAAAAAATTGCTCCCCTTGAAACCCCATCACACGCTTCTGACGTAAGCATTAATAAATACCGGCTCTGTCATGCTTGCACATTGTTCTTCAAGTTCATATACGCCTGATTTATTCATTTAAAACTACTTTGAATTATTAAAATGTTATATTGTGTTTTTTAATAGGATCATACCGTGCACATTATTATTTGCATTTTCGTGAAGATACATATATGTGTGTATACACTTCTATATATATAAAAAAGTGTGTACACGCACAAACACGCGTTATGTGACGGTCTCTGCTGTCAGGGAATGCGTCCTACCATTTCTGCATTTATTTTATCATAAGCTCATCATTTTCTCCTTCTAATAGTTCCTGTATCCACGTTTGTTCTCTTTAATTATGCTTTCAATAATCTTTTTCATTCCTACTCTCTACTACCACATTATATGTTAATTATGTCTTCCTTAACAGGCATCTGCTAAGCTCCTTCTATGAGCTGGGCGCTGGGTTAGGTGCTGAAAGTAGAGAGGGCTGTGCAAATGTGCAGCTGCCGTCCTGAAACCTATATTCTTCTCATTGTCAGATCATCCTGCCACTTGATCTTTCGGAATATTAGTTCAAAGTTTAAAGAGTAGAATTCCGTTTTTTAGTTTATTTACTCTGTTCACTTAAGAGTCAGGTTTTCATTTTTTTTTTAATTTAATTCACGAAACATTGTTGTCACTGTAATTTTATGTCACTGGAACTTTTTCAATCTATTTTTCCTAAATGTTTCCTTTATTTTTTTTCCCTTCATCATGCTTCACTAGGAGCCACTGATTTTATATTTTCAGTTTCATCTTCTTCCCTCCAGTTATTGATTCTTTTTTAATGAGTTGATTTAGTATAAAGGTTCCTTTAAATATACTTTATTTTGCAGTCTTTCATCAGCTGTGTAAGGCAGGCTTATTGGGATCATTTGGGCAATGCCAAACCAGTAGCTAGCAGGTGCTGTGGCAATATCGCCCTAGATAGAAGGAGTGGTATATTATTACCCAGTAGCTGATATATAAAAGAAAGCTTGCTTACCTTCCAGAGGCTTTAGAGCAGGGTATGTAGCCTTCTCTTCTGATATTGTTCCCCCACCTGAATATCTTCCTTGAAATTATGGCCATGAGGCCTATTCTGTGAGTGTGCTTCAGCTGTTCTTTTAACTCAGAGAGACAGGCTGCTAAGATAGCCTTCCTGGGACATGAGTTCATTATCTCCCCATCTTCTAGTTATTGTGCCACTCACCCTCCATCCCACAATGCTGCTCTTTCTTCTCTGTACATGGACTAAAGCAGTAAGGAAAAGTGATTTGAGCTAGCAAAATAATGCAATGTATTTTTAAACCACTGGGCTCTAAAATATATGATTTGATTGATATGAATGATTTTCATCTAACAAATCCACTGGTTATGCTTTAGTGTTTTCCCATATTGTATATATAATCAAAGACTTTTACTTTAAACATTTATAAGAAAGTATCATAGAACAAAAGCAGCCTTCCTAGCTTATGCCTGGAACCCACATATTTAATAATATACTTTGTGGAAACGTATCTCTGCTTATTTGTGAGAGTAACCTGCATGTGCACAGCTTCGGGGGAGATACCAACTGATACTTCAATGTATTCTTTTCACTTTAGCAAAAGATCACAGCTGGAAGAAATGTATTGGCTTTTAGAATTTTTTTTTTTGTCCTTGCTCTAGTTAGATAATAAAATGTGCAGATATTAAAGAACCAGGTTGGGTTATAAAATCTGAAAGCAAAATGTCATTTTATGAAAAATGAGAAAATTCAACAGAAACTTCCTTCCTTTAGGGGTTTAGTCTAGTAAGAACAGTGCACAACTAAATAATGTTTGTTGCTCAAAGGAATATTTTCATATATAGTAGACAACATTATCCTCCCTGCTTGTGTTGCTTGTATTTTCAATAGTCATTATGTTTTACATTACCTAACATTAAAACAAAATATGCTAAAATTGACTTTAAACTTCAGGTTGCAAGATTTCCTGTCTTCTGTTTTTTAACTTCTTTTTGTGAGCTGCAATTTACAGGACTTTTTTGCTTGGGGAAAAGAATTCCTACCTATAGAATAAGAGTTTAATAATTGTATAATTTAATTAATATCCCCAATTCTGAATAAAACTGATAATTTAATATATGAAAATGAAATGTATTCTAAACCCTAGTAAGAGTTTGTTCTATTTTCAAATACAAGTCCAGAAAATAATTTATGATTTTAAGGGATAGAACAAAAATATAAGAATTTTAAGAATTAAATAGGCAAACTAAGAAATGTAATCTAGATAAAGAAAACACACCAAATATAGTTAAAATGCTCTTTCTAAACATGCCCATCGAGAGAGGAAGTCTGGAGAATATACTACATGTTTGATTTATTCACCTGCATGTACCTGGAAGAACATGTTTTAAATGCAGAAATTTACTTAATATTTGCAATATGTGGTAATTTTCTACAGCATCTATTTTCTAGGTATCATATTATAAACAATTGTTTAGCTGCTGAGTTTTTAATTGGATGTGAAATATTAGGAAACATTATTGTGATTAGTTATTGTTTAATTCATTTTTTCTAAGTGAGGTATGATTGACATACAAAAACCTGAACATATTTAAAATATAGAATTTGATGATTTTAGAGATGAGATGAGCATATATCGGTGAAAACATCACCACAATCTATTTCATAGATCTACTCACCACTTCCAAAATTTTATATTTATATTTGTTTTATCTATTGTGTATATTTATATCTATGTTTTATATAAATAAGAAAATCAGCTACTTTACCCTTAGTATAAAGGAAATATACATTATTAACACACAGAGAAAAGCAAATAGCAAAACAAAATAAATTCAAAACATTAAAAATAATATTGAAATCTTAATCCCCCATGCTTCCTGTTACTTTTTTCACACTCTTTTGACTGAGCTTTTTGATTCACTTGTCAACTGGAAAATTACTTACTTTCTATACATGTTTCAAAAAACACTATCTCATACACCGTAAAATATATTTGTAATAAATGTTTTTGCCCCTTTCCTAAGAGGCTACCTGTCTTTAAACATGGTAATTGAAATATAAGCCACCGAACTGATTTTATTGAAGCAGATGGTAATGATCAGAGCAGCCTAAAGCTACAAGTGAACCATAAATTTGACTAACATTTTAACTTTTTGATTTAAAAATTGTGCTCTTTCACTACTATTAGTTTTCTTTCACTTTAGAAACCTCATAATCATTTGAGTTTATGATTTCTACTGTTCCCAGCTGTGTTGTAGAAAATATATTAAGTAAGAATGTGAAATATAAAAACAAATCTTATCTTATTCAGTGATAGCAAATAAACTAATACTAAAATGAAGCTATAGTAATACCCAAGTGTGAAAAACAAAGCCTTTGAATGTAGAGATCCTACTAATATACTATCATAATTTTCATTATTTCACTTAAAATGTAACAGATTATCCTGAACAATACAGTATCTGTTTTGGCCAAGAACCTCTAAATTTAACCTTCATATTTTGTCAGCATGCCCGGTGAGAGATTCTATAGACATATGTAGTATAGAGTCATTTAATATAATATAGCAACATACTACAATATAGTATAATGTTACCTAACTAAATTTGAATGGAGAAAGTACATTTTTGACATACAGAATAGACAAATCTATTGTTACTCAGCTGTTAGTAATAAACAGCTGTAGATAAAAACCCAAGCATAAACTTTATATCTTAAATATCTTCTTGTTTGAGAGATTAACAAAGAATAGCATAACATTCATAACGATTGAAGTGATTGAGACAATTTGAAGTTAGGTAAATAGGTAGAATATTGACTTGAAATAAAGGATTAACTTTAGAATTATGTCTAGTATAAAAACTACATTTGGTATGAGACTTCTATGGACAATTATTTTGATGTGCGGAAGCTGTTAATCCTATATTTTCATTTATTATATGGATAAAAAAATGCTTCTATTGAAAAATCACTAATTAGACTTTAGTTTGACTAAGTAATTAGAAAGAAATGCTTTGCTAATGTGCATTTGTCACATAAATAATGTTATTTCCGAGTTTAAGTATGACAACTTAGAATTTTTCTCACATACCTAATCATACATATTAATGTAATAATCCTATCAAATATGAATTGAACTACTATTTTGAACTTCTACTTTCCAGTACTGGGAGAAAATAACTTTATGTTGTTTTATGCTACCAGTTTCTGGTACTTTGTTATGGCAACCCTAGAATATACCTGGTAAAAGTATAAATAATTAGAACTGAAATAAATAGCAGAGTTCAATAAAATGAGAACTTTATTTTCATAAGAGAAAAATGTAGCATTTTAACACACATAAATGTTTATATAGACATATTAGCACAATGAGGAGCAGAGAACTCTATTGAAAATTTTAGACAGTGTCTTAAGTATAACTTTGAACATTTGTAAGTATTCTCAGAAAGGCCATAATACAAAAAAATGTGCAATTTTTGGAATATTGAAAACGTGATGTACAGTTACATTGATTAAAGATAATTGAGAAGTGATACCTTAAAGATTGAAATGATTTGTCTAACTAGAAATATGTCTGATGCACAAACTTGTGTTAATCTAAGTTAATCAGGCATTGGATATTTTTATTTTATTTGTGCACATTTTAAGGTATCTTCTTTGGGAGGAACTTATCCGTATATCTTTACTAAAATCCCATTAAAAAACCTACATGTATGAAAAAAAGCAGTTGAAAGCAGCATGTATCCTTAATTCCTAAGGGGGGAAAACACACTTATTCTCCATCAGTGGCTATAATTTTAATGAACTAGCTAAATAAGCAATAAAGAAATATGGAACAAAACTGAAGAAAAGCAAAATCTTTAGATTGTAAACCGTAGCTCTATACTGCACACACGATGCTAGAATTAATGAAGCAAAACCAAAGAAGATAAAATGTCTACAGTAGGAACAGACTAAGCCAGCTACTTTCATGAGAAGAGACAGAAAAAAATCACAACACATTAGGTCTTAAAACAAAAATTGTGTTGAAACTTCAATGCTAGATCCCAATAAAACTTTCAATCTTGTGTTGAGACAGTTCAAAATAAATAACTACTCTTCATACTTTTATGAAATTACTTGAGCAAAAGAAACAACAATAAAGCAGAAGATACGGATTTCAGAAGATAATAGAACTTATAATAATAAGAAACTACTTGGTAGAGGTGGGCATTTGTCTCAAAAAGCAATCTATTAAAATTAGAACTGAAATCAGTGAGCTGTTAAAGAAAATGAACCTACATTCACACCAAAGAGAATTCCAGGTAGCAAATACTTGGTTAAGGTCTTAGAATACTTTTATTATAAGGTTAAGATAGTTGTTCTAAATCCTAAGAATAGTATCACTCAAAACTGAAATTCATAGTCTCAAAAACTGATATAATTTTGAAAATGTCAGAGATTTTAGGAATAAAGTCAATTTGATTTTAATGTTTGGACTGTTTCCCCTTTAACATCACACATTTATGATCACTGCGATTGATATAATCCAACCACATTATTTAATATTTTATAGTAAATAAGTTACATGATCAAACTTGAAAAGCAAGTAACCAATGCAATTAGGACATTATGGGTTGATATTCTATTAAGTACATTTTAAGCTGTTTTCCTGTTTGTGCATTTACTAGGGATATATGGCACACAGCTGAAAAGCAGAGAAGAAAATTTCAGAGAGCAGGAGTTAAGAAAGATTTTGGTAATTTCATAGCACCAGGGGAAAAAATCATTTAAAGTTTTGAAATGGCAAAGTAAACTGAATGAGGATCCCTAAAAACTGAAGCAAAGAGACGTGACCCCCCACCTATTGTGCCGCTTCGACGTCCCTTCAGTGAAATACTACTCAGCAACAGAAATTAAGCAACTATCGATGCACAAAAGTTAGTTGGAGCTCAAGTGTAGGAGACACCAGAAAAGAATCACCTTGGTAATAAGGGAATGGAGAAGGGATTGGTCTCTCATTAAAAAGCACGAGAGCACAAAGGCAAATCTCCACACCTGGGGGTTAGAAAGCCTTGGGATCGCTTCTATAAATAGCCTCGGGCGAACTCAGTCGGGCTCCTCCTACTGAGACCAGCCTGGGCGCCTTTGACCTGACCGAGACTCTGGGCTGCCCGCACCGATGGGGAGCGAGACCCCCAGCGGAAATGAATAGCTGCCCCGCGTCCTGACGGTTTCCAGGGCCAGCGGCGGCCTGGCGTCCAGGCTCCCGCGCTCAAGGGAATTAGTGTGAGTAAAATGCTCATTCTAGAATAAAATATTTAAGTGTATAACTAAAGTTAGGTACATCCTTGAAATGACAAAATTGTGGAGTTGAAAAATAAATTAGTGGTTGCTAGGGCTTAGGGAGAGAAGTAGATGTGGCTATAAAATGGTAGCGCCGGGATCTTTGTAATGAGGATGTTTTTATACTAACTATGGCAGTTACAGGAGTTTGCACATAAACAAAAATACAGGACTAAAATATACGTACAATTAGTGCATTTAAAATTGGTGAAATGCAAACATGGTTGGTGGATTGGGTCATTATCAATTTCTTGGTTCCGTATCATACTAAGCGAGATGTGTTACTTTCTATTGTATTAATTATGACTGAATTTTGAGATAATCTACAATTATCTCCAAATAAATATTTAAAAAATTTCCTAACAAAAACAGAATTAGTTTCTTTTACAATATAAGAAGTTCTAATACCTTTAAAAATTAAAATTTTAAATCTAGATTTGAACATAATTACATACTATAAAAACTTATACTAGTCTTTAATTTCTAATATCTTAATTATAAACTGCTAAGTAAACTGTATCTTATTTTGTCAAGCAAAAATATAATGTGAAGAGTTTTTAAATCTAAATTGTTTTAAATTATGGTCACTAGAAGATAATCAAAATGTGACATTTTTGTTTCAAAAAGGGCCATCTAGGTGTACCACAAACAAATTGAAATGTGTGAAACTCCCTCAAATTGAATGGGCTTATTAGGAATGTATTGTGCAAGTTAAATTCATGCGCAGTGACATTTAATATAATGTATGTTTTCCCATTTGTTAGACTGTTCATCATCTCCCAACAGTATATCCTAACAAACTTACCAAAAATAATTGCTCGAACAGTGCTTGTCCTTGGGGCCACATTTTTATTTGCCATTTAATATCTTGATGCTGGCTGTAGTTATTTTTCATTAGAAAGTATATATCTTAAATAGCCTATTAAATATAACAACCTTTAGTTTCTTTAACATAATTTCTAACTATATTCAGTTTTTCCTTTATTTTGCTAGCACCCAGTACAGAATCACATTCAATTATTACCACTGACAATAAAAATTGCACTCAGGATATACAGGCTTAATACTATCTCTCTTATCTTTGGGTCCAAAGTCAAAAAAGCAACAACCAAAAGTCATTGAAATTTACTTCACTACACTCAGACTACAAACTAATTGTTCTAATGCTAATGTGAATGTATTTGGTATTAAAAGAACAATGCCCTTGGGATAAATTTTAGATGCAGAAAAGTATTATCTGAGATGTTGAATATTGTGGGTATTGAAGGCTCATGTATTCAATCAATCATTAAACTTGTAAATATCTAACATAACATCTGTGTAGCAGATTAGAAATGCACGTGGTTCTCCTGTTGCAATGGTGCAAAGACAATTGAGTCCTGGGAAAGTAAAATATTTAATAATAAGACTGGAAGCAGAGACTGTCTTGCAGAATCACACATATTTAATTATACTAGGTTGTCTCCAAAGTTATAGATACCCACACTTTCCTAAGCCTGACCAGACTTACATCCTATAAATTCAAGCTATCAATAACATCCCGATAGCCTCCTACTGTTTCTATCTCTCCAAACAAAAATAGAGGGGATAATTTGATACAATTTTTCAGCAAATTATGGTAATGCCAGCCTTCACTGATGTGTCGAGAATTCCCAAATCCTATCTTGTCTTCTTCCCTATATGACTGCTTGCTATTTCACCAGCTTTAGCGTTAACACATTTTTTGTATTTGCACTATTTCAAACACGTGAGCACTCATGAGTATTTACAAGGTAGAGGAAACAAAAGCTTCAACTCTTGTAGTATGAATTTGAGAGGTTCTTTAACAGAATTCAAGGTGTGGAAATCATGTGATTTATTCTCCCCTAGGAGAGAAGGAGTGAGAAAATGGTTGCACAATTTTCATTATCATCCATTCTTAAATTTAACCTCTTTATTATAATATAAATTCACTCAGCTCCACACTCTTTAATATTAGCACCACAGGATAATGTGTAACCACCAGAAAAAGAGATTAGAAAATCTTTTGTATGAAAATCTTAATTTCTCATTAGATGATATATTAAAAACTGACATTTAGGAGTTTATCTAAAATATATTTTCATTTTTTAAACAAGCTCAGTTTCTTGGGATATAAAAGGGTCTCCATGTTTTTAAATAAAAGGATGTACAGTTGTGAGTTGTAGGTTCTTTAGTTTGCTTAATATGCTCCCCAGTGTGGTCCTAAACTCCATGGAAAGGCTGGAATAAAAGGCTAGAGGAGGCTGGAATGAAAGGACTGGAAAAGGGCAGATCTTTGTTCTGTGAAAATCTGGGAGTGAAAAAACTCTACACTGCAAAATCTGAGGCTACTTTTAAAGGCATCACTTGCCTGCCTTTCACTTTACCACGCTGCTTCCTACCCACTAATAATTCTATAATTGTCTTCCTTTTCCACTGTCTGTACACACATACACCCCCGTCCTTCCTCAAAGTTATGCTGTTTCCTTTAACTTTGGAACAATTTGTTCTTTTCTCCATAGTTGCACGTGTTAGGTATTCTAACACATGTCCAATATAACCACGTCTACTTCACAAAAGTTGTAAGGTAAGGGATACCTATCTCCTCTTACTTCTTTTCAATAATATTGTATTGACAGAAATCCTCATTATAGTGATAATAAATGAAGACAATAAACCATGAACTTCAAATAAAAAGCATTCATAAATTTCTGTTTTATATTTTATTGGTAACCAAATGTCTGACAAATTCAATATCTTAGGAAAACTACTTTATTATCTTCATTTCAAAACTATACAGTTTTTTATGTATTTGTGACATTATCATTTTACAGTATTAGGGGCCCATTTAAAAAATTCAAATGCTATAATAGGCATGGCAGGAACCTATTAAAGGAAATCCTAGAATGTTAAATAAACTTTATAAATAAAATGACAAAACATATGTATTTTAACCTAATCAAAATTTAAAATAATTGAAGAAAATAATATTAACCAGATGATAATTATTATAGGATTCTAGGGAATATTAGTGCAATTAATAAATTGAAAACATTGGAAAAAAATAACGTGGATGTTTTCTGGATATGAAAACAATACTGTCAGTATTTTAATGGGGATTGTATAGAATCTATGAGTTGCTTTGGGTAGTATGCCATTTGAACAATGTTGATTCTGCCAATACATGAGTATGGTGTGTTTTTCACCTGTTTACATCCTCTTAAATGTCTTTCCTCAGGGCTTCATAATTCTACCAATAGAGACCCTTCATATTCTTTGTTAAGTATATTCCTAGGTATTTTATTTTCTTATTGCTATTGTGAAAAGTACTGCATCTTTGATTTGATTCTCAGCTTGACTATTGTTGGCATGAAAGCTGCTGGTTTGTATACATTGATTTTGTAACCTGAGACTTTGCTGACCTCATTTATCAATTCCAGGAGTCTCTTAGTTGAATCATTGGAGTTTCCTAGCTATAAGAACATATCATCAGCAAAGAGTGATAGTTTGATCTCTTCTTTCCCTTTGATGGATTTCCTTCTTTTGCTTAATTGCTCTGGCAAGAACTTCCAGCACTATGTTGAATAAAAATGGTGAAAGTGATAACTTTCTCTGGTTCCAGTTCTAAGTAGGAATGCTTTGACTTTTTTGCTGTTCAATATAATGTTGGCTGTAGATTTGTTGTATATAGCCTTTATAGATTTTTTCTTTTTTTTATTAAGTCATATACACATAGATCATGAATACATTTATGCATATGTGGGATACAATATGTTGATTTTTTAAACACAATTTGGAGTGCTTACATCAAACTAATTAATACAGCTTTCACCTCATTTACTTGATTATTGTGTTAGGACATTTATGTAATATACTTGATAGATTTGGCTTGTACCCTTGCAATATGCTCCATAGGTGTGGTCCCACTGTTTACCCTCCCCCTATCAAACCTCCCCCATCCCCGCCCCTTCCCACTTCATTTCTTTATAGTTGTGAGGAATGTCTGATCTATGCCAATTGTGTTGATCTTTTTGTCAGATGCTTTTCCTACATCAATTGAAAGAATATGGTCTTTGCTTTTGCATATCTTTATGTGGTGGATTATATTTATTTATAGGTTTTCATACATTAAACTTTCCTCACATCTCTGAGATGAAGCCCACTTGGTCATGATGATTTTTTTTTTGATGTGTTGCTGAATTAGGTTTGCTAAAATTTTATTGAGAATTTTTGCATCTATATTCATAAAGAATATCTTATATGAAACCAAAAAGACTTCAAAGCCAATGCAACCTTATGTAATAATGAAGTGGGAAGCTTCCCTTTGCCATGCTTTACCAGGGGTCCTCAAACTATGGCCCGCAGGCCACATGAGGTGGTTTGATTGTATTTGTTCCCGTTTGTTTTTTTACTTCAAAATAAGATATGTGCAGTGTGCATAGGAAGTTGTTCATAGTTTTCTTTTTGTTTAAACTATAGTCTGGCCTTCCAACAGTCTGAGGGACAGTGAATTGGCCTTCTGTTTTAAAAGTTTGAAGACCCCTGCTTAAGTTATATTAAAAAGCTATCATAACCAAAAGAGTGTGGTGTTGCAGATTAACACAGGCATAGACCTATATATCAGAACAGAGAACCCAGAGATGAAATAATCCTCATATTCTCAATTGATTTTTCACAAAGTTAAAAACATATACTGGGGAAAAGAATCCTTATTCAGTAAAAGTCCTGGGAAAACTAGGTAGCCACATGTAAAAGACTTAAACCTCATTCAGGAAACTGAAGAAAATGATGGAAAAACTGGTATACCTAGTGGCCTATTCAAAGAATTCATGAAGAAGATTCCAAAAGCAATCACAGCAACAACAAAAATAAATGAATGAGAGATGATCAGATTGAAAAGTTTCTGCAAATGGGCGGCGCCTGTGACTCAAAGGAGTAGGGCACTGGCCCCATATACCGGAGGTGGTGGGTTCAAACCTGGCCCTGGCCAAAAACTGCCAAAAAAAAAAGTTTCTGCACGTCCAAGGACATAATCAAAAGTGCAGTTGACAATGCACAGGTTAGGAGAAAACATTTGCATGCTATACATCTGATAAAGGGCGGATAGCTGGAATCTACAAAATGCTCAAGCAAATCACAAGACTCAAACAAAACAGCCCCATCAAAAAGTGGGCAAAAGACATAAACAGAAGAAGATGGACTAATGGCCAACCAGCTCATGAAAACATACTCAGCATCTCTAATCAAAATCACAATGAGATATTACTCAACATCAATGAGAATGTCTAGTATTAAAAAGCCGCCAAACAACAGATGCTGCTGTGGCTGCAGAAAGGAAGGAACTCATACACACTGCGGGGGGGGGCTTCAAACTAGTACAACTTGTATGGAAAAATGTATAGAGATACCGCAAAGAACTTAAGGTGGACATACAATTTGATCCAGAAATCCCACTACTGGGTATATACCCCCCCAAAAAGAGTCATTTTATAAAAAGGACACACCTGCACTCCAATGTTTATAGCAGCATGATTCACAATCACAAAGATATGGCATCAACCAATATATGAATGGATTATAAAATGTGGTATATGCATACTATGGAGTACTACTCAGCCATAAATATGATGGTGATCGGTGTCTTTTTTTTTTTTTTTTGAGACAGAGTCTCACTTTGACACCTTCAGTAGAGTGCCCTTATCTTAAGCCTGGATTAAGGATTTTTTTTTGTCTTTCATTCACTTTCTTTTTGCTTTTTCTATGTTTTTCCTCCAAATTTTATTTATGTAAATAAAAGTACAAATCACCTTCAACTGCAAGGACTCTTCCTCACTAGGATACATGTATACCATCAAACTTTTAAATCTGCTTTACTAACAAAGGTGAGCTGTCTCCCTCCTAATACCACCCACGTTTTCTATGACACACATCTGTGAAGAGTGAAAAAATAATATTCATGGAATTCATTTAATATGTCTTAGTTTTCTGAAATAGTGCATGAGTTAAGGAAAATAGTTTATACCATTTTCCAGCACTACTATTGAATCACTTTTGTAATGTTACTGAGACATAATTGAAATCTCCATTTTATTGTATTTACTTCAAACTGGGCAAATAATCTGAGTTTTTGATAATATTTTCATAAAAATACTGTCTATGAGGAAGCAAAATAGATTATGTAAATTATAATAAATATACGTTGAAAAATGTGCATTAAAATGGCATAATATTTACTAAAATGAGAATTGTGAAGTGTAATGTCAGTCAATTTAATAAGTTTAAAACAATTTCAGTTTTATTGAATTAGTTTCCACACATTAGTTTTAAATTTAAAAACTATATTTTATGAGTTTAAATATTAAAAAGGAAATGTATCATAAAAATTTGAATTGTTGGTGCAATTTTAATGTAGTTCCTTTAAGGCGGTTAACCTTTCAGGTAGTCCTGAGCTGTCTCTATATATACATACACACACATGCAGATGATTGATAGATAGACAGATGATAGATATATACACATACATATTTTTCATGCTGGTGGGTCTAGCACACAAACTTCCTTCAGCAAATCGTGTGCTAGAGAAATCTCTCCTGAGACAAGAATGGCTGATACACATGCATCCTCTATTTACATTTTTAAAAAGTTTATACAACTGCCTTTTTTCCAGTTAGAAGAACACACATATTTTCCTTATTTTTAAAGAATCACAAACTTACAAAAATGGAGGTAAAGTAACAAAAAAAGATATCTTATTCCTGAACTATTTTGTAAGTTTCTCAATGTCCATCACCATTGAATTTTTCAGTGGGCATTTTCTATGGAAAAGAACATGCTCTGACATAACCCCAATAAGATGAGTATAATAAGGAAATTAACTTTGAGACATGACTATCATCTAAGGTTTAGACCCCATTCCATCTTACCAATTGCTCCACTATTGCCCTTTACAGGGAAAGCACCTACTTCAGAATAACATGTTGAATTTAATTGTCCTATCTCTTTAATCTCCTTCATTCTGGGACAGTTTCTCAGACCTTCTTTGACTTCCTAGAGCTTTAATACTTTTGAAAATTATATCCTCGTTATTTTAAAAATGCCCCTAATTTAACTTGCCTTATGTTCTGTTATCACTAGAGTAAGGCTACTTTTTTGTTAGATGTCACAGGAGTGTGCAAGGTGCTCTCCGATGCATCTGATCAAGTAGCACACAATTTTCATTTGTATCATTATTGATGATATTCACTTTGGTCATTTATTAAGGTGATGTTTTCCAGTATTCTACACTGTAAAATTACTGTTGCTCCGTTGAAAATGTATTCTATTTTTTATTTTTTTATTAAATAATAACTGTGTACATTAATGCATTTATGGGGTACAATGTGCGGATTTTATATACAATTTGGAATGCTTACCTCAAACTGGTTAACACAACCTTCACCTCATGTAATTATTTGTTGTGTTAAGACATTTATACTCTCCTCTTAATAGATCTGACATGTACCCTTGCAATATGCAAAATAGGTGAGGTCCCACCAATTAACCTCCCTCCACTCAGCCTCCTCCCCCATCCCCGAAATTGGCCTGGGAGAATATTTATGAGGAGGACCCCCCCCCCACCCCGGCAATTGAAGCAACACCAAAAATATATTACTGGGATCTTATCAAACTAAAAAGCTGCTGCACAGCCAACTAAGTAAGTAAAGCAAGCAGACAGCCCTCAGAATGGGAGAAGATTTTTGCAGGTTGTATTTCTGACAAAGGTTTGATAACTAGAATCCACAGAGAACTCAAACTAATTAATAAGAAAAGAACAAGTGATCCCATGTCATTGTGGACAGGAGACTTGAACAGTAGCTTTTCTGAAGAAGACAGGCATACGGCCTACAGACACATGAAAAAATATCATCTTTAATTATCAGAAAAATGCAAATCAAAACCACTTTGAGATATCATCTAACTCCAGTAAGAGTAGGCCACATAACAAAATCTCAAAACTACAGATGTTGGCGTGGATGTGGAGAGAAGGGAACACTTCTGCACTGCTGGTGGGAATGTAGCTAATACGTTCCCTTTGGAAAGAAGTTGGGAACTAAAAGTAGACCTACCATTCAATCCTGCAATTCCTCTACTAGGTATATATCCAGATGACCAAAAATAATTTTACAACAAAGATAATTTGCACCAGAATGTTTATTGTAAATGTATTTTAGAAAGAAGCATTTTGAAAAACTATAAATATTACTTATCAAATTGTAATTAGTTTAATTTACTCCTCCATAAACACTAATGGTCCCCTTTCCGACAGAGTGGTGTCTTAGCACTAAGGACTTTCATTGCTAAAACTGGAATGGTACTTAGCATATGTGCATGTACAAATCTTCATATTAATAAATGTTTCTATTTGTGTAAATATATAGAAATAAAATGGGTGGGAATTATAGCAATTGCATATTTAATATTTTAGAAGACTTTCTAAGTATTTTTACAAAGTACTAGTACCACTTTCAATTTCTACCAATAATGTATTAAGAGTTCTAGCATCTACTAAAACACTTTGTATTGATAACCCTTAGCTTTATCCACTCTAATGAATGTGTAATGGTATGTTATCGTGATTTAATTTGCATTCCCCTGAAGACAAATGTTAAGCAACATTTTTTGTGTGATTATTTGCCATCCTTGCTATTCTGTCCAAATATTTGTAACTTTTAAAGGGTCATTTGCTTTCTTTTAATTGATATATACAATTTCTTTATACATTCTAGGTATACATCTTTGTTACATATTATGTACTGAAACTATATTACCTGACTCAATGGGTTGAATTTTTGCTTTCATAATGACATCTTTGGAAGATAAAAAATTTTTATTTTGTTATATTCTAGTTTTTCTTTCGGTTATGATTTATGTTTTTTATTTATTTAAAAAAACTTTGTCTACTCTAGGGATGAAAGACATTCTCTTATTTTTTCTGAAAGTTTTATAATTTTAGCTTTTAAATTTAGGGTTATGATTCATTTCAAGTTAATGTTTGTGTATGTTCATTTTTCTCTCAGATGGATGACCAAGTGGTTTTAGTATAATTTTTAGCAAAATCTTTCTTTTTGACATGGACTTGTCATAACATCTTTGTAAAAAGTTAATTCATCGGGTGGTGCCTGTGGCTCAGTGAGTAGGGCGCCAGCCCCATATACCAAGGGTGGCGGGTTCAAACCCAGCCCCGGCTGAACTGCAACCAAAAAATAGCCGGGCGTTGTGGCAGGCGCCTGTAGTCCCAGCTACTCGGGAGGCTGAGGCAGGAGAATCGCTGAAGCCCAAGAGCTTGAGGTTGCTGTGAGTCCTATGACATCATGGCACTCTACTGAAGGCAGTAAAGTGAGACTCTGTCTCTACAAAAAAAAAAAAAAAAAAGGACTAGAGTCCTTGACTATTTGTTCGGCTTGGTTATTGTTGGTATATATAAAGGCTACAGATTTATGGGTGTTGATTTTGTAGCTTGAGACATTGCTATATTCCTTGATCACTTCTAAAAGTTTTGTAGTAGAATCCCTAGTGTTTTCCAGATACACGATCATATCATCTGCGAAGAGTGAAAGTGTGATCTCTTCTGACCCTATGTGGATACCCTTGATCGCCTTTTCTTCCCTAATTGCAATGGCTAGTGCCAAAGAAGATGAAATATTTGGGAGTATACCTATCAAAGGACATGAAAGATCTCTACAAAGAGAACTATGAAACTCTAAGAAAAGAAATAGCCGAAGATGTTAACAGATGGAAAAACATACCATGCTCATGGCTGGGAAGAATCAACATTGTTAAAATGTCCATACTGCCCAAAGCAATATATAACTTTAATGCAATTCCTATTAAAGCTCCATTGTCATACTTTAAAGATCTCAAAAAAATAATACTTCGTTTTATATGGAATCAGAAAAAACCTCGAATAGCCAAAACATTACTGAGCAATAAAAACAAAGCAGGAGGAATCATGCTACTAGACCTGAGACTGTACTATAAATCCATAGTGATCAAAACAGCATGGTACTGGCACAAAAGCAGAGAAGTAGATGTCTGGAACAGAATAGAGAACCAAGAGATGGATCCAGCTACTTACCGTTATTTGATCTTTGACAAACCAATTAAAAACATTCAGTGGGGAAAAGATTCCCTATTTAACAAATGGTGCTGGGTAAACTGGCTGGCAACCTGTAGAAGATTGAAACTGGACCCACACCTTTCACCATTAACTAAGAAAGACTCTCACTGGATAAAAGATTTAAACTTAAGACATGAAACTATAAAAATACTTGAAGAAAGTGCAGGGAAAACTCTTGAAGGAATCGGCCTGGGTGAATATATTATGAGGAGGACGCCCCAGGCAATTGAAGCAGTATCAAAAATACACTACTAGGACCTGATCAAACTAAAAAGCTTCTGCACAGCCGAGAAAATAGTGAGTAAAGCAAGCAGACAGCCCTCAGAATGGGAGAAAATATTTGCAGGTTATACCTCCGATAAAGGTCTAATAACCAGAATCCACAGAGAACTCAAACGTATTAACAAGAAAAGAACACATGACCGCATCTCAGGGTGGGCAAGGGACTTGAAGAGAAACTTCTCTAAAGAAGACCGACACAAAATCTAAAAACACATAAAAAAAAAAAAATCTCATCATCCTTAATCATCAGAGAAATTCAGATCAAAACTACTCTGAGATATCACCTAACCCCAGTAGGAATAGCCCACATAATAAAATCCCAAAACCAGAAATGTTGGCGTGGATGTGGAGGAAAGGGCACACACTTCTGCACTGCTGGTGGGTATGCCCACTAATATGTTCCTTCTGGAAGGATGTTTGGAGAATACTTAGAGACCTAAAAATAGACCTGCCATTCGATCCTATAATTCCTTTACTAGGTTTATACCCAGAAGACCAAAAGTCACAATATAACAAAGACATCTGTACCAGAATGTTTATTGCAGCCCAATTCATAATTGCTAAGTCATGGAAGAAGCCCAAGTGCCCATCGACCCATAAATGGACTAGCAAATTGTGGTACATGTATACCATGGAATACTATGCAGCCTTAAAGAAAGATGGAGACTTTACCTAGTTCATGTTTACATGGATGGAGCTGGAACATATTCTTCTTAGCAAAGTATGTCAGGAATGGAAGAAAAAGTATCCAATGTACTCAGCCCTACTACGAAGCTAAATTATAGCTTTCACATGAAGACTATAACCCAACTATAGCACAAGACTATGGGGAAAGGGCCAAGGAAAGGGAAGGGAGGGGGGAGGTTTTGGTGGAGGGAGGGTAATGGGTGGGGCCACATCTATGGTGCATCTTAGAATGGGTACAGGCGATTGCACTAATGTACACAGCTATGATTTAACAATAAAAAAAAAGGAAAAAAATAAAGTTAATTCATCATGTATGGCTGGGTCTGTTTCTGGATCCTGTTTGTTTCCACAAATCCTGTCTATTCTTTCCCTAATACTATAAATGTTTTGATGCCTGCAGATTTATACTATGCCTTGTATGAGTAGTCAGCTGCGTGATTCTTTTTTCAAAATACTTTGGTTCTTCTAGGTATTTCCATAAAATTTTAGAATTAATTATTATTTTATTTTCAAAAAAAATAGCTGTAATAATTTTAGTAGTTATAACATTGAATCTACAGTCAAAATGCAGAAATGTTGAATAACATTATTTATTTTCCTAAACAATAAACAGGATATACTCAGTTTTGTTATTCTTCTGTTTGAGTCAGCAATGTTCTATAATTTTTGATGGACTGATATTTCATGACTTTTGTTAACTTATTTATAAGTATTTTATTTATTTCATTCAATTGTGAATAGATCTTTAAAATTTTATTTTTTTCAGTTTAGGAAGCATATGCTAAGTTTTTACGAACAAAATATAGATATGGTAATTGTTTAATGTGCTTTTCTATTAATTATATAATTCTGTGTCATATCTGGGTCTGTTTGGATTTTTGTTAACATCATGAATCTTGTCTTCTGTTTCTTTGCACACCTGATAGCTTTTAACAACATGACTTATAATGTGGACTTTCTTTATGAGAGATGGATATTTCACCCACATTCTTGAGTTTGTTTTGGGATGCTGTTAATTTACTTGGAGGTAGCTCCCTACTTTCATGTCTTGCTTTCAAGCTTTTAGATGGAGTCAGTGCATTATTTTGTCTATGACTTGTTTGCCCTTTCATCTTTGACAAATGTCTTTGAGTACTCTAGTCAGTATCCCATGAAGTATAAGGTTTTCCGTCCTGGTAGTTGATAAAATACATTATTTGTAGTTGGTGATCTGGTATTCCCTGCCATCTCTACCCAGTCTTTTTAGGTCACTCATATTATTCTATTATCTAGAAATGTCTTTACTTTAGCTTCATTCTTAAAAAAATTATTTAAGCACATTAAGTATATTTTCAACTATTCTTTTCCCTCCATGCTATCTGTTAAAAAGTGATTATTTCTATGCAATTGCAATTTATTTTTTCTATAAATGCTTTACTTTTTCCTTGTTTTTCCTAAGTTTTATGGTGATGAGGGAATGGTTTTCTTCAAAATCATCCTTGGGTTTTTCATGTTTGCATTTGTAAATTTAAAATTTTCTCCAAAGTTGATTGTTTTCAGACATTATACTGTTACACTAATCGGGAAAGAATGGGATCCTGCAAACTGAGATGGGGATGTGCAAGAAGGTTCTGCTGAAACTTGGAAACCCTGAGCCTCTGAATTCTGATAAACCTTCATGTACAATGGAACAGTCTCCTCACCCCTATGGAAATGGCCTCTCCATCCTCTGTAGAAGTGTCCTCTCCACTCCCAGTGGCAGTAGCTTTCCCATCCCAGTGTTAGTGGCCCTCCCACCTTCAGTGGCAATAGCCTATCCTGGTATTGGCCATTCTGCCTTCACCTGAGGGGATTAGTTCTGTATTGTTCTTCATTATCTAAGGAAATACAATGGTCTCCTCTGAGGCCTTTGCTCTTCAAGAAATGCAGGTTATCCTCACAACCCACTCCCTAAACTCTTAGTTTCCTATTGACCTGTAACTAAACACAAGTTCCAGCAGGTCCCTAAAGGCAAGGTACACTCCAAATGAAGAGTTGTCCTATACTAGGAAGAACTATTTGAATTTTTTAATTTATACAAAGTCTAAATCCAAGGTATATGTTTTAGAATGCATCGAATGTGTGTATGTGTGTGTATTTTAGATCTGGCTAGATAAAGTGATATGTGCTAAATAAGCAGAGATTCTATATTCAGGGTTGCAGCTTGGAGATTTAGAAAGAGGTTTAATGTGTACTTGATTGAATGGCTGAAACATGGATCAAAATATGGCCCATGGTAAGCAAATTGGAAATGCCTAAACTTTTTCTGTTTGATGTATAAAGAGAGATTCAAGGGCTTAGGGAAATTTAAATGTTAGAATAGCTTTGTCATTAAGACCTACTCACCCACAATGTAAGGCTTGAGAAAATATAGCTTTCATCAATAATTTGAAAATTTAGTTTTTGAATGGAGCTCCAGTATTCTTTTTTTTTTTTTTTTAATTGTTGGGGATTCATTGAGGGTACAATAAGCCAGGTTATACTGATTGCATTTATTAGGTAAAGTCCCTCTTGCAATCATGTCTTGCCCCCAGAAGGTGTGGCACAGTATTCTAGAATAGCTCCATGATAGTAATTCTCTTAGGCCAGACCTTGGGAACCATAGTCACTCAACTGGAAATACAATAGAATAGAAATACAACAGAAATACAATGAGAATAACTGGATCCCAGCGTAGCAGGTACGAAGTGATGCCACTCAACTGCAAAAGGCAAGATGGACATGGTGATGGCAAACGGTCAAAGCAGCAGCCAGAACAGTCTGACTCGCACAGAGCTCTGGTCTTGGCTAATTGATCGTGATGTTTCTAAAGTGAAAAATACAGGACACCTACTAAATTCTTAATTCATCTCTATGTAACATAAAGTTCTAGGCCAAGGGAACAAAATACTAATTCAAATCATAAAAAATAGAAAATGATGACCCTTTCAATCAATTCTCAGATTTGAGCCAGTTCACACCCCAAGAATCTTTTTAGTTAAGGAGGTGGCTGGGTCCCTCAGGAAAAGGCCCTCATATACTAATAAAATACAAATAAATTCATTTTGTTTTTACTATGGACTGTTCATTGGTGAAAAAAAAATCAAACCTTTCAGAAGCTACTAGATACTGGGTCTAAACTTGTACTGATTTCAGGAGATTCTAAAACATCACAGCAGGTCTCTAGGAAGAGTATAAACTCAGGAACATCAAGTTATCAATGAACTTTTAGCTAAGGTCCATCTCACAGTAGGTCTTGTGCAGTGGTTCTCAACCTTCCTAATGTCGTGACCCTTTAATACAATTCCTCAGGTTGTGGTGACCCCCAACCATAAGATTATTTTCGTTGCTACTTCATAACTGTAATTTTGCTACTGTTATGAATCATATTGTAAATAACTGATATGCAGGATGTGTTTTCTGGTGGTCTTAGGTGACCCCTGTGAAAGGGTTGTTTGACTCCCAAAATGGTCATGACCCACAGGTTGAGAACCGCTGGTCTAGGGTTCCATTTTGTGTTTTTTCTCCAGTTACAACATGCATAATTGGAATATAGATGTTTAAAATGGGAAGAATCCAATCCCCACATTTGTTCCTTGATCTGCAGAGTAAGTATTAATATGGTGGGAAAGCCAAGTGGACATCATTATAACTACTTTCATCTAGGAAAATAGAAAATCAAAAGTAAACCATATTCTTAGAGTGTTTACAGAAAGTAGTGCCACCATTGAGGAACTGAAAGATGTAGAGGTGTTGGTTCCCACCACATGCACTTTCAGTTCTCCTCTTTGGTCTGTGCAGAAGGCAAATAGATAGATCTTGGAGAACAACAGTGGATTATTGAAAGCTGACTGAATGATGGTGCTAGTTACAGCTGCGGTACCCGGTATGGTACCTAGTATGAATCTGTTAATCTCAAAAATGCTTTTCTCTCCATTCCATTGTTTAAGGCATACTAGAAGCAGTTTTCTTTCATCTGGGAAAGCCAGCATTACACCTACACTGCCCTCCTCAGGGTATGTATCAACGTTCCAGGTGTATGCAATAATTTAGTTTGGAGGGATCTTGACTTCCTTTCCCTTCCATGATATACATGTAATCAATACAATTATGTTGATCATATTATGCTAATTGGACATAGCAAATGAGAACTAGCAAATACTCTAAAATTATTGGTAAGATACTTGACTAAAATTTGGATGCCTCCCATCTCAGTAAAATCTAGTGGCCCCTTTTAAAGTAAAGAGTAAGTTGTTACATCTTATCCTTCCACCAACTGAGAAAAAGGCACAATTCTCAGTGATCCCATTAAGTTTGGGGAGGCAACCTATTTTTTTATTTGCACGTCCTATCCTGGGCTATTAACCAACTGACCCAAAAGCTACTAGTTTTGGGTGGAGCTCAGAACAAAACAAGGTTCTGCAACAGGTCCAGGCTGCTCCATTACTCCATGAGCAGCAAATCCAACAGTGCTTGAAGTGTCAGTGACAGATAGGGAGAAAGGTCCCAGTAGGTAAATAATAGTGTGGGATTTTAGAATTTTAGAGCCAGGCCCTGCCATCGTTTGAAAATAGCCACTCTATTTTTGAGAGACAGTTTTTATCCTTATTCCAGACCTTATCAAAGACTGAATGCATCACTGTGGGCACCAAATTACCAAGTGACTTGAGCTGCCCATAATGAACTGGGCATCTTTGGACCCACTGTGCCATACAAAACAGCTGTACAGTAACATTCCGTTATCAGTCAGAAGTCGTATATATTATCAGCCCCCAGAGGTCCTTGAAAGCACAAGAAAACTATGTGAAGAATTATCCAGAAAATGCCAGGAAGGCTATGTTAACCAGTGTGATGAAAATGTGTCACACTGTTTATAAAACCAATGTATGGTGCCCCATGATCGCATTAATGTACACAGCTATGATTTAATATTAATAAAAGAATTATCCCAAATGCGTATGATCCCTTCTCCTGCTATGCATATTTTTGTTTTCTTTTACCCCATACTTCTTGCATCATAGGTTGTCTATAAACAACTGACAGCAAAAGAGAAGGCATAGGCCCAGTTTATAGAAGGTTGCGCATGATTTGTGAGCACCACAAAAAAGGAGACAGCTCTAGCATTACAGCCTCTACCAGCATCTCTGATGGACAATTTTGAAGGGATAGCCTCCCAGGGTCAGAACTTTGGGCAGTACATGTAGTTGTGCCCTTTGCTTAGAAGAAGAAATAGCCATATGTGTGATTTTATTCTGATTCATTGGCTGTACTGGATGTTTTGGCTGGGGAGTGATGGATCTGGAAAAGCATGATTGGAAAACTGGTGATAAATAAATTTGAGGAAGAGGTGTGTGGAGACATCTCTTCGAATTCCCCCAGTGTATGTTCGAATGGAAAATAAACATGAAGACAATTGTGTCCCATATTAATGATCACCAAAGGGTGACCACGAAAAGGATTTTAATGGTTATGGAAAGGAAGACTTGTTCTATGCATACCATTCAGCCTCTGTCCACAATACCACTGTCATTACCTAATGGTTCTCTGAACAAAGTGGCTATGAACTTTTACTCATTGAGACTGTCCTGCTACAACCACTGCTGAGTGCTGAAACTGCCAGCAGCAGAGAATGTCACTGAGAAACACTGAGCCCTTGGTATGACAGCAGTCCCTGGGGTGATGAGGCAGCTACTTTTTGGCAGTCTGATTATGTTGACTGCTTCCATCCATCATGGATGGGGTAATATTATGTCCTTATTGGAATAGTTGCTCTGGATACAGATTTACTTTCCCTAGACCTAATGCTTCTGCTAAAACTACCATTCGTGGACTTATGGAATGCCTTATCCATAGTCAAAGGATTCCATACAGCCTTGTTTCTGACTCAGGAAATCATTTTATAGCAAAATAAATGCAACAGGGGGCTCACTGTCATGGAATTTACTGATACTGCCATGTTTCCTATCATCCTGGATCAACTGGCTTGATAAAATGGTGGAATGGCTTTTTGAAGATTCAGTTACAATGCCAGATAGAAGGCAATAGCTTGCCAGAAAAGGGAAATGTTTTCCAGAAGCCTGTATGTGCCATAAGTCAGCATCCTATATATGATAATATTTTTCCTGCAGCTAGAATTCAAGGGTCCTGGACTCAAGGGGGTGGAAAAGGAGCAGCATCTCTCGTTATTACTCCTAGTGATGCACTAGCAAAGTTTTTCTTCCCCTTCCTGTGATTTAATGGTATTTTACTAAAGGCTTAGATTAAGATGGAGAAATGCAGCTATCAGGAGACACAATAATTCAATTAAACTGGAAGTTAAGACTACCACAAGGTCACTTTAGGCTCCTTAGGCCTCTGATTTAATAGGTCATGAAGAGAGTTAAAGTGTTGAGTAGAGTAATGGTTCCAGATTACCAAGAGGAAATAGGAATACTACTTCACGACAGAGGTAAGAAAGAGTAGGTCTGAGGTACAGGAGCTCACTCAGGTTATCTTCCTCATAGACAGCTGTGATTAAGGTCAGTGGAAAACTACAAAACCCAGTCCAGGCAAGACTTCTAATGGCCTAGACATTCATGGTTTAGGTCATCTCTCTTGTAAAGAACAGTGAACAGCTGAGGTGCTGACTGAAAGCAAAAGGGATACAGAATGGGTATTAGAAGAAGGTAATTGTAAATACCAGCTATGATCATGTGACTAGTTATACATATGAGGACTGAAATTGTCATGAGTATTTTCTCCTTATTTTGTTTTGAATAATTTGGTATGTATGTATGGGCAATATGAACAGAATGAGGTCAGGATACGCATAGTAATGAAGAAAGGGGAGCTCTGGGGTTCATATAAGGGGTGAGATGATGAAATGTGATGAACAGAGATGTACACTTCGATTTATCTCTTTATGATCTAACACATTTCACATTTGTTGAAATATAAGCAAAAAATAAAATGTCTTGTTTTTAAGAAAACTTTGAGATATGCAAGTAAACAGGAGAGTGTAACACTTAGGGAAAAAACAGTCAATGGAGACTCTCTCGGAGGAAGAATTTAAATCTGCTATAAATATGTTTAAAGGCATAAAAGAAACCATGCCTAAAGAACTAAAAGAAAGTAGGAAAATGTTTTGCTAAATAATTGCAATAAATATAAAAATTATAAAATGCAATCAAATATGTAGCGGGGCTGAAACATGAGATTGAAAATTCCAAAGAGAGAGTCAGTACCAGTTTGAATTGGCAGAGGGACAAAAGCAGATTTGAGGAGGCAGAAGAAAGAATCAGAGAACTGGACACAACTCGATAAACAGCCTAAGAAGAAGGAAAAGGAGTGAAAGTACAATGAATAAAATCTAAGAGATTTGCGGGACACTGTCAAGTGCACCACCATATACAGAAGGGAGTTCTGTATTTTAATGACGTCCAAGTGAAACATTAATGACGTCCAAGGTAATGTCAAAGAGAACCATACACAAACACATTAATAAAAAGAAAAGGCAAACAAGTAAAAAAAAAAATCAAAAACAAAGACACAAATTGTTTTTAAAGTGATAAGGAAAAAGTGGTAAACTATTCCTTTGGCTAGAGATGGCAGTGTTTTAGTGTTTTGGTTTGTTTTTGTCTTACATTCCATTAATTTGTTGACTGTGCCTTCAGCTCTAAATTTGGGATATATGAGGTAAAAAGAAAATCCAGGAAATCCAATTCTTTGTCATTTCTTGTGTTCTAATATTACTGGAAGGTTGGTCTCTCCATGTTTTATCTATCATCCATCTATCTATCTATCTATCTATCTATCTATCTATCTATCTATCTATCTATCTATCTATCTATCTATCTATCTACACACACCCCCTTGGGAATATCTATATAGAGAGATCATCCATCCATCCATCCATCCATCCTTAGGAATATCTAGAGAGAGAGAAATTGGTTATGTTTATAGGGTTTTTAATTGTTAATAATGAATTAATTAAGAATTAGCTTCAAATATGTTTTCTCCATTTTCCTAAAGGGATAAGCAACCTTTAGTTTTAAAATATGTTGTTGAAACCATCTATTCATTTTGTTGTCTCTAATTTAATGTAGCTATCAGAAAACTTTATCAGTACCATACTACTCAAAATTTCTAAACACTTCTGCTGATTTCAAACATGCTCATTTTTAGTGACAAATTCATACATGAGTTAGAAAGCTGTTTGCTCACTAGCGCTCATGTTTAGGGATGTTTCCAAAAGTGGATCACACAAAGTTTGCTAAGGGGTTTGTTGAAATCCTCTATACTTTGTACTTTTTACACCTTTTATCCAGTTATGAGAGTGTTGTTATTACATAGGCATCTTTAAATTCTGGGTGACTTTGTTGCTTCATGGAATTCTCTTCTTTAATTTTTACTTATAGAGTCTAAACATTTATTACTTTAATGCAACATCTTGTTTTATGTAGTTTAGGAAAACCATACCTTTTATTATCATGCAGCCATATTAGAGTGTACTGTAGCAGTCCCTGGGATCATCCTCATTGGTGCTTTTACCTGCGTTTCTAGTTTTTCTGACAGTAATATTTCCTTTACAAATTATCAATCCTTGTTTAGCATTTACCTATTATACATTTACTTTTTAAAAACGTTGGCTTTTTCAGTCACTTAATTTGAGCATGTCACTTGTACTTCTCTCTCCTATTTAACTTTGTACATTGTTAAGTGAATTTAAGCCACATAGGGAAAATAAATATATTTAAATTGACTTTCACTATGGTCATTGGTTTTCTTTTTGTCATAAATTGTCTTAACTTTATACCTTCTTATTTCTGGCCTTCCATTCATTTCACAATGAATTTTTATTTTGATAGATTACTTTTTCCTTTTCTTTCCTTTTTTCTAAATAGTTAACTTCAAATTCAAGCACTATATATTACTCAAAAAATAACAAAAGCTACTAGGTATATCTATCTTCATTACAAACAAGACAAGGACCTTGGCATGTTTGAACTGCTCACTGAAATAATACCTCCCATATTTCAGGTTTTTGTTCATAGTTTGGTTTTGTTCTGTGTAACAATGCACAGTTTCTATTTTTACAGGAATTATTGATTTGTACAGATGCTTTACTAATTTATTGTTCAGACTCCTTTTGTGGTAAACCAAGCTACATTTTAAAAGAAATGTAGCTCAGGTGTTTTGTTACACCTGGAGCAGCAGAGAACTTGTTCCACCTGAACCGTAAACATCTGGCCTCCGCTGGCTTTAGTCATGGAATTTAGTAAACCTGAAAACAGCACAAAGCACCCTGCGGGCCTCTGCTTCCCTCCATGTGTATGGGTGTTATGGTCTAGTCTCCATTTTGATCTCTCTCCTTATTTGTGTCTCTCTCTCTTTTTTTTTTTCTTTTCAGTTTTTGGCCAGGGCTGGGTTTGAACCCGCCACCTCTGGTATATGGGGCTGGCGCCCTACTCCTTTGAGCCGCAGGCACCGCCTTGTCTCTTGTTTTTGAGTTTGGCTTTGTGATTGATGAGGTTTCATTCTGAAATTACAATATCATCAAAGAAATTTAATAATTGTATTGCTACTATTCTAATATGTTCATTTAATCAATGCTTCTTTAATTACCTGGAGTGCTTGTAAAACTTCAGTAAACCTGCATGTGGCTATCTAGTTTTCTCAGCACTATTTATTGAATAGGGAGTACTTTCCCCAGTGTGTGCTTTGTCTGCTTTGTCAAACATCAGTTGGTTATAGCTATATGACTTTTTTCTGCGTTCTATATTCTGTCTCATTGGTCTGTAGCACGTTGCCCTTTACACAAACACTGTGTTTTTGTTACTCTAGCCTTGTGGTATAATTTGAAGTTATACCGTGATGGCTCCAGATCTAGTCTTTATGGTTAAGATTGATTTGGCTATTCAGGCTCTTTTTCTGTTCAATATGAAATTTAGGATTCTTTTTCCTAGCTCTGTGAAAAATAATGTTGGTATTTTCATGGGGATTGTGTTTAATTGATAAATCACTTTGGGTTGTGTAGATATTTTAATAATTTTGATTCTTTCAGTTAATGACCATGGGGTGTTTTTAAAATTGTTTATGTCATCTTTGATGTCTTTTTTCAGTGTTTTGTAGTCCTCCTTGCAGAGAACTTTCATTTCCTTGGATAAGTTTACTCCTAAGTATTTTAATGCCCTTGCAGCTATTGTAAATGGTATTAATTTCTTGATTCATTTCTTTGGACCTCTTTCTCTTATCATATACAAAAACTAACTCATGGCAGATTAAGTACCAAAATAAAAGACCTGAAACCATAAAGATTTTAAAATAACTTGCCTAGACATTGGCCTATACAAAAATTTTAAGTGTAATACTCCAAATGCAAATACAGCAACAGCAAAAATGAATCAAATGGACTTAAAGTTTTTACATAGCAAAGGAAATAAATAATCAACAAAGTAAGCAGACAACCTACAAATGGAAGAAAATATTCAAAAACTGCTCGGCTCCTGTAGCACAGTGGTTACGGCACCAGCCACATGCACTGGGGCTTGTGGATTTGAACCTGGCCCGAGCCTGCCAAACGACAATGACAACTACAACAACAACAACAACAACAGCAAAAGAAAATAGCCGGGCATTGTGGCAGGCACCTGTAGTCCCAGCTACTTGGGATGCTGAGGCAAGAGAATCGCTTAAGCCCAAGAGTGGGAGTTTGCTGTGAGCTGTGATGCCATGGCACTGTACTGAGGGTAACATAGTGAGACTTGGTCTCAAAAAAAAAAAAAAAAGAAAAGAGAAAGAGAAAGAAAGAAAGAAAAGAAAAAAGTAAATATTCACAAACTATACATCCAACCAAGGGCTAATATCCAGAATCTACAAAGAACTAAAACAAATCAACAATAAAAAAACCTATAGTGGGCAAAAATATGAAAAGATCTTTCGCAAAGGAAGATAGACAAATGGCCAACATACATATAAAATAGGTAGATATCATTAAGTATCAGGGACATGTAAATAAAAACTACAATAAAATTGCATCCTACCACTGTCAGAATGGCTATTTTTAAATAGTCAAAAAGAATAGATATTGTCATGTATGCTTATACACCATTGGTGGGAATGTTGACCAATGCAACTGCTATGAAAAGCAGAATGGAGATTCCTCAGAGGACTTAATACATTTGATACAGCAATCCCAATATGGGGCATCTACTCAAAGGAAAAGAAGTCATTTTATACAAAGACACCTGTGCACCTCACAATTGCAATGACATGGAACCACCCTAAGCACCTATCTTAAAGAACATGTGGTCTATGTATCACGGAACACTATGCTACAAAAAGGAATGAAATTGTCTTTTGCAGCAACTTGGATGGAATTGGAAACCATTATCCAAAGTGAAGTACTTCAGAAATGGAAAAACAAGTATCCATGTTCTCACTTATAATTGGGAGGTAAACAAGAAAGAGCGACACACGGTTCTAAACTGGTATAATGGACACTGAAAACTAAGAAGGGTGAGTGGGTGGGAGGGTGTCTGGGGTAGATCTACCCACAGAGCGCAGTGGACTGTGTCGTCCACTGGAAGCCCTGACTTCAGCATGATCAAATTCATTCATATAACCAAAAAACACTTGGACACTATACATACTTTGAAAAACAAAATTCAGTAGATCTGAGTGGAGCCTAGGACTGTGCATTTCTAGCAAACTTGACTGGGAGACCTGTGCTGTTGTTCCATAGCCAACTCTTTGATGGGCACAGAGCTTCAGACCTCCACACTGCTTTCTCACAGTCATGAGGCATTTGCAACATTATTCTTACTTTGTCCAAATTTGACTAAGAGCTTGGTATAAGTTCCTCATTTTCTGGAACTAGCCAACTTTTCCCCTGACTTAACAGCAGCCACTTTAAGGAAAGAGAGGGGGATTCTCTTCATTTAAAAATTAATTTTGAGGCAGTTGATGGCAAATATATTCTTGCCTCTGTTCTTTGCAGTGTAAACCAAATTAACTTAATAGACGGATGTGTTATTTTACTACATGGGACCTGTATATATAAATTATCTTGGATAACATTTGGAGACTAGAGTTCAGATATCAGACATAGTCCTACTTTGGGACTAGTATATGCCCTTTTACAAAGCATTTCTCTATTTTTCAGTGGTCTAATTCACAAAATAATCTTTAATTTCAATAAAGCCCTATTTGAGGAAAATAGCCCATTTTTGCCTGCTTATTTCTATATATCTGCAGCAAAAAATTGTGTATGAAAACTCAACTAATTCTTATATTTGTGGGACTCTGACTAATACATTTTCTAACTTTCTGTAAAAATTAAACCAATGTCTTTGATTTATTTAAAACACTTAAAATTATTTATATTTTAAAGCAAAATGCATGTTGTCCTCTTCTGAATCTGAGAGGGGGTAGCTTTTACTGGAGAAACTTGGCTGATATTCTACCCATCCCCCAAATAAGCCCTAGTTGTTCTGCTTTTGTATTTGTTGTATTTAGGTGTTGGGATCATAAACATGATCTTACTAATGCAATTATATTTTAATTGCTAGAAGAAATATCTAACTCCTACAAGAAAGTGGTGACTGCTTACATTTTATAAACAATGTATCCTAAAAATGAATACCACCAATTTGCCAGTAAATGGTTAAGTTTACACCCTAAGTGTATAGTAGAAAATAAATTATATTTAATTCCTAACACTAGAATGACTCCTTCTTAAGGAGTCATGATGTACCGATGTAATTTATAGACACAAACAAATCTTCCTTCAGCATTAGTCATAACAGTGACATTGAAAACTCTTTGGGTTATATAAACACATTCATTGTATTCATTAAAGTAAAATTCAATTCCCTTTTACTCTCACTTCCATATGTTCCTACATTATTACCAAGTCAGTGATGCTGCACAAAATCTTGCCCCAAACACACATTTGCTTTTTTGGGATCCCTCCTTGCGCCATATCACCGAACAGCTGGTCAGGAATAGCTCCCTTCTGCGGCTGTAATTTCGTCTCACAGGGATATTGCCTCCTATTTTTGTACAAAGGAATATGATTTTTTTTTTAGGTTTCTAAAATAATATACATGTATGAATTGTTAAAAAATAATACATCTTACAAGGGTATATGTGAAACTTGGTAAACGGTCTGTGAAGCTAGTGAATGATGCCCCATGATCATATCAATGTACACAGCTATGATTTAATAATAAATAAATAAATAAATAAATAAAATAAAAATTGCATAATAGGATTGATAACCAAAAACAAAAAAATAAAATAAAATAAAAATGTGAGAATTAGAAAAACATTTCTACAAGAGACCAGTGAAGACAAACACTCACAATAGCATTAAAAATGGGCTTGGCTTTTGCTCAGAAATTTCTGTTAGCCATCAGTTTTTAAAATACTAAGTTCGGAATTTCACTTATTACTTTTTAAAAATAATTAAAATTGCTTAGCTATAAATATTACATGCCTTATTCAGAAATGACATTAGCATCTCAAGATATGTGAACAAGAAAAAACATATTGGTAAACAAGAGATGAGGAGAAAAAGGAAAAAAGGCAAAATTGTTATTTGTGAATAGACGGACATATTTAAATATTTAATAGAATCTATTTTATAGTTTTTCTACTGTATGTCTTTCCTGGTATAATTTTTAGCAATGTATACTTGCCTCAATACTTTTGTTAGATGTAATTTTGAATTTGTTCATGGACCAAAAGAAACATTATATTTCTATTTTGAAAGCCAAATTTTGAAAGTTTCATGTGTTGCCTAAATGAAGTACATTTTATTTAAACTAAAATTGTGATTTTCCCCAAAAGCTATGCATAAAATGGAAATTTTAAGGTAGAATAAACTGAACAAAATCCGAATACACTGAACAAAATCCGAAATTTTAAGGTAGAATACACTGAACAAAATAACATTAGCCCCACATCAGTTACATTTAGATTTTATGTTCAGCAAAATTTGTTTTTTGTTTTTTTTGCAGAGCTCGTATATTCAAAATGTGTGCAATTTAAATATTCTATTTACAGTACTACAATAGCAGATAATTGCTGCAGTTTACAATCAAAATAATGGTTATCACTCTTTTAAACTATGTGCCTTGGGTTTTATCTTTTTATAATAATGTCGACATCCAGTCTGCTTTGAAAAGAGAGACACAATGCACTGTTGTTACATTTGGCACAGCGTGCTCAACCTAATTTAATGAAAAGAGAGGCACAAAACTAAAGATAGTTAAAAATTACATAAGGCAAAGTTCTGCAAAATACCGTGTGATGTCCTGGAATCAATTGAGTGTGGGAAGCCTACACCCAGGCACTCCGAAGGAAAAAGCCCTTGGTGATTTATGGCCACATGGTGCACACATAAAAACAACTGAAATAACGTTATAGGACACAGATAAATAAGAGTAAAGGTTGTTGCACACCAATGTTTCTTAGGAGGAATCACCATTAGACCACTAAGAACAATCCAACATTCTGAACTGTACAAAATTAAAGTTGAATCACAAAGTGTTGGAGGAGGCAGCACCCCAAACTCATTCCTCTTGTTGGAAGTATGAACGTGGACAACTTCTGTGAACATTCTTGAATGAGAGAGCTCAAAAGTTTGTTTCCGAATACAATCAAACAATATTTATAGCATCCACACATTTTTTTTTTTTTATAGAAGTTGTATGGAAAAAAAAATAGAGACAATTTTCCTTAGGCATTAGAATTGAAAATCTAAGGGCGGCGCCTGTGGCTCAAGGAGTAGGGCGCCGGTCCCATATGCCAGAGGTGGTGGGTTCAAACCCAGCCCCGGCCAAAAAAAAAAAAAAAAAAAAGAATTGAAAATCTAAAATGCGATAGTCAAATCCCCCAATGTAAAGCTCACTCGTTCCCTTTCCACGTAGTTATTTTGACAAAAAGAAAGATGGAAAAGAATTTGAAAAAGTGAAAATAGAAAAATGGAAGAGAAATGCATTAAAGCAGTTTTCCTCTACAGGAGTGGAAAATGGAAAAGAAAGCCCCTAGAAGAGGAAAATAACCCGACTTGGAGCAACTTTAGCAAAATCAGAGTTAAGGTAGACTTCAATACTTTAATGTTAATATCTCCTTTTTCACGTAGAACTGTGCTGTCCAATGTGGTACTACTGGGTATATGTGGCTTTAAAACGCTATAAGTGTATCTGGTTTGTGTTGAGATGTACTGTATATAATGCACACTGCATTTCAGAGCTAGTGTGAAAAATGAAAAATATTATTAACATTTTGTATTGAATACATGGTAAAATTACAACATTTTATAAATTGGTATAAAGACTATACCATTAAAGTAAATATCACTACTTTCTTTTTAGTTCAATAGTGTGGTGATAGAAAGCTTAAAATTACACTTATGGCAAACATTTGTTATTATATATTCGATACATACATATACTGGACACTGATACCATGTGACTAAGATTTATGGAAAGGTCATCACATACAAAAGTAGGATCCACATCCAAAACCTTTTCTGATAAAAATTAATTCTTTCTCATGGACATGATCACACCATCAGAGACATTCGTGTGCATTCTTCTCTAAGGGGCAGCAATAAATTCTTTTATTGCTAAAACTAAATAAAATAGTACTTAGTACTTTCTCAGTGTGAATAAAGTATTCTGAACAAGTGAATTCTCCCAAATAGATGCAGACGTGCCATTCATGAGGTATATATTTTAGAGAAAGAGATAGAAAACCATGAACATTAATTATGTAAATCAACTACTTTTGGTGCAACAGTGGAGCAACAGGTTTTAAGATCCAGGTGTGAGGGATACCTATTCTAGTTAATCTGTCTCTTTTTTATCAATGATTTTACATATGAAAGATATTAATTTTTAATAGAAGAAAGAAAGTATTTTATTGAGAATATCATCAGGAAATTTGTGGCCACTGACATTAGTTTTCAGTTTAATATGTCATATTTTAGAATTTTTATTTTTTTATATTTTAGAAATTTTAAAACTCATGAAGAATAATAAGACAAACACTTATGGCCAATCACTCAATGGGTTTTAAAGGTTTTAAGAAATATTTCCACTTATTTTTATCTGGGAAAGATCTCCAAAAAGTATTTGATTGTAAGGGGAGTAAAATAATTTTTATTTAAGAAAGAATATTATGGGGCGGCGCCTGTGGCTTAGGGGGTAGGGCGCCGGTCCATATGCCAGAGGTGGTGGGTTCAAACCCAGCCCTGGCCAAAAAAAAAAGAAAGAATATTATGGACTGTAAGCATTTCATCTTTAAAATAGAGGTTGGGTTATTGTAAAATGAATAATTTATGTATGCCAGAATCTATGGCAACATTTTACATAAAAATGTTGTTTAATCATCTCAGTGAATTCATACCTTCCATATTTTTTATCATGTTACATTTTCAAATATTAAGTTCCAGGAAGATCAAGAACTTATTCCTGGTTATAAAACCAATAACTAGCACCAGTTTATTGTAACCGACTCAGAAGTCTAAGCACGTGACCAAAGAATTTGCTTTTAATAATGTTAATGTTTTTCATGTGCTGAAAGAATACTGAAAATTCTCATGTGGATATGCTAAGGAAAAATTCAAAATTGTATCTCAAAGGCAATTGTACATAGTTGAAGCTTGTCAAAATTTGATTTTGTCTATGCACAGTGGCCATACAATCTATCGAAAATAAATAGTTATATTTTTACATAGATTGTATACTTTAATTATATTTTTTAGGGTATGCTAAAGATGAGCTTTTCTTTCCCCCATGAAAATTGGATACACATTGTCTTAGCAAATCACAAATTCGTTTGATTGAATTGATAAAAATAAGTTGATGTACCATATTCATTTCAATTTTGCAAAACACACTGAAATACTCATTTCTTTTCTTTTTTTTTTTTTATTGGGGATTCATTGAGGGTACAATAAGCCAGGTTACACTGATTGCAATTGTTAGGTAAAATCCCTCTTGCAATCATGTCTTGCCCCCATAAAGTGTGACACACACCAAGGCCCCACCCCCCTCCCTCCTTCCCTCTTTCTGTTCCCCCCCCATAAACATAATTGTCATTAATTGTCCTCATATCAAAATTGAGTACATAGGATTCATGCTTCTCCATTCTTGTGATGCTTTACTAAGGATAATGTCTTCCACGTCCATCCAGGTTAATACAAAGGATGTAAAGTCTCCATTTTTTTTAATGGCTGAATAGTATTCCATGGTATACATATACCACAGCTTGTTAATCCATTCCTGGGTTGGTGGGCATTTAGGCTGTTTCCACATTTTGGCGATTGTAAACTGAGCTGCAATAAACAGTCTAGTACAAGTGTCCTTATGATAAAAGGATTTCTTTCCTTCTGGGTAGATGCCCAGTAATGGGATTGCAGGATCAAATGGGAGGTCTAGCTTGAGTGCTTTGAGGTTTCTCCATACTTCCTTCCAGAAAGGTTGTACTAGTTTGCAGTCCCACCAGCAGTGTAAAAGTGTTCCCTTCTCTCCACATCCACGCCAGCATCTGCAGTTTTGAGATTTTGTGATGTGGGCCATTCTCACTGGGGTTAGATGATATCTCAGTTGCATTTCTCTAATATATAGAGACGATGAACATTTTTTCATGTGTTTGTTAGCCATTCGTCTGTCGTCTTTAGAGAAAGTTCTATTCATGTCTCTTGCCCATTGATATATGGGATTGTTGGCTTTTTTCATGTGGATTAATTTGAGTTCTCTATAGATCCTGGTTATCAAGCTTTTGTCTGATTGAAAATATGCAAATATCCTTTCCCATTGTGTAGGTTGTCCCTTTGCTTTGGTTATTGTCTCCTTAGCTGTACAGAAGCTTTTCAGTTTAATGAAGTCCCATTTGTTTATTTTTGTTGTTATTGCAATTGCCGTGCCAGTCTTCTTCATGAAGTCTTTCCCCAGGCCAATATCTTCCAGTGTTTTTTCTATGCTTTCTTGGAGGATTTTTATTGTTTCATGCCTTAAATTTAAGTCCTTTATCCATCTTGAATCAATTTTTGTGAGTGGGGAAAGGTGTGGGTCCAGTTTCAGTCTTTTACATGTAGACATCCAGTTCTCCCAACACCATTTATTGAATAGGGAGTCTTTCCCCCAAGGTATGTTCTTGTTTGGTTTATCAAAGATTGGTGGTTGTAAAATGTTAGTTTCATTTCTTGGTTTTCAATTTGATTCCAAGTGTCTATGTCTCTGTTTTTGTGCCAGTACCATGCTGTCTTGAGCACTACGGCTTTGTAGTACAGACTAAAATCTGGTATGCTGATGCCCCCAGCTTTATTTTTGTTACAGAGAACTGCCTTAGCTATACGGGGTTTTTTCCGGTTCCATACAAAACGCAGAATCATTTTGTCCAAATCTTGAAAGTACGATGTTGGTATTTTGATAGGAATGGCATTGAATAGGTAGATTGCTTTGGGAAGTATAGACATTTTAACAATGTTGATTCTTCCCATCCACGAGCATGGTATGTTCTTCCATTTGTTAATATCCTCTGCTATTTCCTTTCTGAGGAGTTCATAGTTTTCTTTATAGAGGTCCTTCACCTCCTTCGTGGTCTGAGAAGATACAAGGTAAAATTTCAATTCTTTTGATTCTGTTGATATTTGTTTTGTGTCCCAGGATATGATCAATTTTGGAGAATGTTCCATGGGGTGATGAGAAGAATGTATATTCTTTATCTTTGGGATGGAGTGTTCTATATGCGTCTATCAAGCACAGTTGTTCTAGGGTCTCATTTAAATCTCTTATATCCTTGTTTAATTTCTGTTTAGAGGATCTGTCCAGCTCTGTAAGAGGAGTGTTAAGGTCCCCTGTTATTATGGTATTATCAGATATCATATTGCTCAGACTGAGTAAGGTCTGTTTCAAGAATCTGGGAGCATTTAAATTGGGTGCATAGATATTTAGAATTGAAATGTCTTCTTGTTGTGTTTTTCCCTTGACCAATATAAAGTGACAATCTTTGTCTTTTTTGACTTTAGTTGCTTTCAATCCACATGTATCTGAAAATAAGATTGCAACTCCTCTTTTCTTCTGAATTCCATTTGCCTGAAAAATTGTCTTCCAACCCTTGACTCGGAGCTTTAATTTGTCTTTTGAAGCCAGGTGTGTTTCTTGCAGACAGCAAATGGATGGCTTGTGTTTTTTAATCCAGTCAGCCAATCTATGTCTCTTCAGTGGGGAATTCAAGCCATTAACATTTATTGAGATAATTGATAAGCGTGGTAGTATTCTGTTCGTCTTATTTTGTGAGAGTCCATTGCTTAGTTTTATCTTTTGCATCAGTGTGGAGGTTAGGTTCTGTCCTTTAATTTCTGAGTTCTTACTTTGTTACTGATCCATTGTGGTGGTCAGTGTGCAGAACAGGTTGAATTATTTCCTGTAGAGCTGGTCTTGTTGTGGCGAATTTCCTCAATGTTTGTATATCCGTAAATGATTTGATTTCTCCATCAACTTTGAAGCTTAGCTTAGCAGGGTACAGAATTCTGGGCTGGAAACTGTTCCGTTTAAGTAGATTAAAGGTAGATGACCATTGTGTTCTGGCTTGGAAAGTTTCATTAGAGAAGTCTGTGGTCACTCTGATGGATTTGCCCCTGTAGGTCAACTGGCGCTTACTCCTGGCAGCTTGCAGAATCTTTTCTTTTGTCTTGACTTTGGACAGGTTCATCACAATGTGTCTTGGAGAAGCTCGGTTAGAGTTGAGGCGACCTGGGGTCCGATAGCCCTCTGAAAGCAGTGTGTCAGAATCTTTGGTGAAATTTGGGAAATTTTCTTTTATAATATTCTCTAGTATGGCTTCCATTCCTCTGGGGCATTCTTCTTCCCCTTCTGGAATTCCTATAACTCGCATGTTGGAACGGTTCATAAAGTCCCATAATTCTGACAGTGAACGTTCTGCTTTCTCTCTCTTCTTTTCTGCCTCTTTTACTATCTGAGTTATCTCAAGAACTTTGTCTTCTACGTCTGAAATTCTTTCTTCTGCATGGTCTAACCTGTTGCTGATACTTTCCATTGCATCTTTAAGTTCCCTGATTGACTGTTTCATTTCCTTCAGCTCTGCTATATCCTTTTTATATTCTTCATCTCGTTCATCTCTTATTTGATTCTGTTTTTGAATTTCCTTTTGGTTAATTTCCACTTTATTAGCAGTTTCCTTCATTGTTTCCATCATTTCTTTCATTGTTTTCAACATGTGTATTCTAAATTCCCTTTCTGTAATTCCTAACATTTCTGTATAGGTGGAATCCTCTGCAGTAGCTACCTCATGGTTCCCTGGCGGGGTTGTTCTGGACTGGTTCTTCATGTTGCCTGGAGTTTTCTGCTGATTCTTCCTCATGAGTGATTTCTTTTATCTGTTTCCTTACACTAATTTTCCTTTCACTTCCTCTTGCTCTTTAAGTTCTCGTGCCTGTGGACTCTGGGTTACAGGACCAGAAGGGTAAGAAGGTTGAAGAGCAAAAAAGGGATGAAAAAAAGGAGGACTGAGTGATAGGAAAAAAAGAAGAAAAATAGAGAAAGGAGAGGAGGTGGGTAAAGGAATATTGACCAAAAGAAGAGAGGCACAGAAAGAGGGAGACAGAGCAATATAGGTGTACAGTAGGGTACTTTGATACAACCTTAAAAAAAAAAACCACCTTCTGGGGGTGCCCAGTTGCGTGGTTCCCTTGAGGTCAGCAGCTCTTTGCTAACCTGATCAGACACAGTACCCCACCTCCACCAAGTAGAGAGGAAAGACAAAAATGTTATAAATCAAACCAAAACAAGCAAACAGAAAACTTTACGGGATAAAATTGGCTGGAAAAACCAAATAATAGCAGTAGAAACACTAACAAAAATGAAGTTCTAATTATTGAAATGGGCAGCAATGGGAAATTATAATTAAACTAGAAAAATTGAGAAAGAAAAAGGATCTATATGGAAAAGGTTGAACTTAAAAAACAAAACAACAATCAACAACAGCAAAATAAACAAAAAAAACAACCAAACCAAAAAAAAAAAAAAAAAAAAAAAAACAACCAAAAACAAAGCAGTATGTGTATGTTATTGAATATTGTCTGGGCAACACGTGGTCTTCTGGGGTATGAGATGTTAATCACAGTTCTGATAGGACTGGAGGCTGCGAGTTTCTCAAACCCCAGCAGGTAGACACCCTAAATCTCTCTTCAGCCCACTTAAAAGGCACTTTGAATTTGTTCACTTGCTGAGCAGAAGCTTTCCCAGGGAAGTGCTTGTTGCTGGAATCACTGCTGAAGTGGCTATCCACTTACCCTGTGTGCCAGAACTGGTCTCCCTCTGTCCCCGAGGGTTAGGGCTGCAAGGCGGCTCAGACCCCGCCTTTAGGCTACTTGGTTGCTGGGTTACCAGCTCCCACCCAATTCTAGCTCTGCGACCCTGAGGGCGGAGCTTGCTGGGGCAGATGGCTCACAATGTCTGCCTGTGACCCAGAGCCAAACACTATTAGCTCCGTCTGGCACAGCGGCTCAGACTGGGGCCATAGACAACGGCCAAAGTTCTCCGCACTCCCGCTCAGGCTCTCCCCAAGGCAGTTCAGCTGAGTGCCAAGTCCAAAGACACCAAAACAGTTCACAGATAAGGCCTTTCTGGTTTGCAGTCTCGCTGCTACTGAACTTACAGTTGCGGACGGGTTTAGACGGATTGAACACACGCGACCACTTGCCAGTTTTCCACTGTTTTAGTCCTCCTCTTGGGGTCCAGAAGTCTCTCGCTGACTCCCTGTATCCTCTCAGGGGTGATGTTAGGCAGATCCCACCAGCCAGAGATGCCTGGAGTCCTATATCCCCAGGCTCACGGTTCCCAGATGCAAGGAAGCTGTTACTCGGCTGCCATCTTCCTCCCGTCTGCCTGAAATACTTATTTCTAATAAGAAACTTCACATTGGAAAGATCTTGTATTGCAATTTAGTATCAGTAAGCAATATTATACACACATACACATATATATATAATGTATGTTTCAGATATTGGCCTATCTTTTCATATATTATGATGACTTTGCCTCTACCCGTCTACTTCCAGAGGTAATAAACATTACCTCTTCAAAATTTCTAAAGGTTTTTATCTGTATTGATTTTATTATGTGTGGTTTTACTGTGTATTATGTTTGTGTATTTTTATATTCTTCCCTACTAAACTGCAATATTGATAGGATGATCATCTTTGAGTTAATAATAGATTAAAGTCATAATATTTATCGCTGTGTATTAAGTAAAGACAATGGCTTTTGGCACACAGTTGAATGGCTTTCTGTATTTGTTAACTGCATACAATAGTGAATATTCATAAAAAAAGCATTTATTTTTTTTTAATTTTTACTTGTTAATTATTATGAGTACATAACAGTTGATACACTTATAGGATACATGTGATGTTCTGATATAAGCATACCGTGTGTATTAATCCATCACCTCAGGCATTCATCATTTCTTTTCTATTAGGAACACTCCATTTCCACTCTTCTGCCATAACTTATTATTGACTGCTGTCACCTTGTTGACCTATCATACTTTGTTCATTCTATCCATCGGACTATATTTTTGCACCCATTAACCCTTGTCACTTTATCCCCCTATTGCCTGAGTATTCGTTTTAGAAGCATCATTCTAGGCAGTAAACATAAAGGTGAAATGAGAAACAAAAATATTAATCTCAATGATGTCAAATGGCTTATCTCGTCAGTGGATATGAAAGATTTAACATGATACAGGTATTGTATATAAATTGAATATATATTAAGTATATTTAGTAAATATATTAAAACTTCTAGGGAAGCAAAGGGCTAAATGTCCTCATGTGTAATAGGCTGATTTATCATCTGTTCTCCAGAGGAAAAGTGATTAATGACTTTATTGATCTGGGTTATAGCAAATCACTTTTGAAATGTTTTGTTGGACAGTGCAGTTATTAAAGTTGAGTGCAAGAACTAGAATTTTATTTGATGCTGAAATAATGATATTCTTGTCATGATTCTCAGTGTTTTGTGGAGCACAATAAAAATCTTAAAGAAGGCACAATGAAGCAGTGAAAATTTATTAAAGAAATCAGCTTCTTCTAATTAGCTAATTGGATTCTGGTTTCCTGGTTCTTAAAATAAATCACTTCATTTGTCTTAGAGGACACATGTATTACAGTACAATTAAGTAAATAAATAAATACAAATAAATCAGTAATTATTAAGATATAAAAGTATAAATTGATAATCACAGAGCTTTATAGAGACATGTTATACATGGTGTTGTTGCTAAATTTACTAATGTGAAGAAACATCAGTAAAATGATTGAGAATACAAGTTTAGACTTGGAAGAGTCAAGAAACAAATTTAAAAAATAAAGAATGGTTAAAGTTTTCAAAAAAAGTAGAAAAGTTTGTTCTCCCTTCTTCAAGCTTTTTTATTTTCTTAGTTTTTAAGTCCTTATTCTACTCTTTTTTATTCATCAACTATACCATAAACATCTTCTTTAATAGCTAACATAATACGACATGTCAGATATGAAAAAATATGAATTAATACTCAAACTTATATATTAATTACAGATATCATCCTTATATATATATTGGGACATTGAGTTCCATGGAGGTTATGTAATGTTTTTATGTTCACAGGATAGTTGTAGAAATGGAAGTGAAAAAGCTCAGTTCACTCCAAAGCCCTCAATCTAAATGTTACACCAGCATTACACTTCTATCAGGCATTAGAAGCTAATTTAATAATGTCTTCATCCAGTTATTTTTTAGTAAAGCTATAGGTAAATTTTAGATGTCAGATGTTTAAAATATTGAGTAGCAGTGTAGAAAGATGTGGACTGGATATTTGTTGGACAAATGAAAGGAGGGAGGGAGGGAAGAAGGAAAGGGAGGGAGGAATATATAAGAGAGACTCAGTGGTTTGAAAATAATGTAGTTAACATGGATCTGAAGAGAAAGAGGAGAGAGTGGGAGAAAGAGAAAATGCCAATTGTAACACATTTTAAATAAAAACATTAACTATACTTCGTGTTTAAATTAGATGTTGTAGCAGCAAATATTTAAAAAAATTGCAACTACATAATTGGGATCCTTCATATGTAAAGTTACTGCAGTTGTTCTTTCTGACAGAATATTTTCCCTGGGAAAATTAAAATTTGAGTTGCATGATAATTTTAATAGGGATAATAATATTACCACATGAGTCTGTAAAGTTACAAACAGATGATACATAATAATCACAAACTTAATGATTAACACTAGATTAGGCTTTGATATATTACCTCTATTATTATTGTTTCTGTTGACACATTTTCTAGGACAAGTTCTACCATAACACAATAAGAGTTAGCATGTAAACTTTCCCTGTATTGGAGTTTGCTTTGTCTGGCTGTCAATATCTGGTTTCCCAATAATGACTGGAGTTAAAAAATAATCTTCTGCCTTGCACTAGAGAGCTACAATGCCTGCAGTCTACTAGACCCTCTGGCATTTTACTAACACTCTTCTATGACATAAACTCAAGGAATTGGTTTGGGAGAAAATATCTCAGGTAAAATCACTAAAATTAGCTGTATTTTTTTTGTTTCTCCAAGTTATTTTCTCTACTATTATTGAATTAATATTTCTAATGAGATTTAAAAAAATACCAAAGTCACTTCGTATTTTCTATAAAATAAGGGCCAATGAAGATTTTTCTAATGTTTCCCCAGTTCGAGTGACCAGTTTACAATGGAAGGAAGATACCTTAAAGCAAAGATTTCCAGATCTATCCACCCTAAATGTAATACAGGACTTTTTGTGTTGATTAAATCAGAGCATAGGATTATCCTATTACACAGCCATTCCAATTCTAGGAATATAGATAACAGAAAAGTGTGCATGTATTCATTAAAAGGTATATATGAGTATACTTGTGGGTGTTTATAGAAGCACTGTTCAAAATGGCTGAAGACTAGAAGCTACCCAAATACCCATCTATAATAGAAACATATACATGAATCATGGTAGAGTTACAGAATGAAATACTATGCACCAATGAATATGAACTAACAAGCATATACAACAAAGTTCATACACATAACATTGAACAAAATACCAGACACAAGTAAGTACATACTTTATTAATTTATAGAAGGTTCCAAGACAACCCTCCATCTTCATTGACAAAATTCAGGATGGAGGGTACCTTAAAGAAATAGAAGACAAACTGTACAATGTATAGATAGGAAATGCTGGAAATATGGTTTAATGAGTCAAGTGCTTGGTAAACAGGTATGTTTAGGGAAATCACTGATGAATTAATGTAAGTACTTGAGACCATGGTAGCTCACATCTGTAGTCCTAGCACTCTGGGAGGCCAAGGCAGGTGAATTGCCCTGAGCTCAGGAGTTCAAGACCAGCCTAAGCCAGAGTGAGACCCCTATCTATACAAAAAAAATGTTGTGCGTTGTGGCAGGTGTCTGTAGTTCCAGCTCCTGGGGAGGTTCGGGCAAGAGAATCGCTTGAGCCCAAGAATTGGAGGTTGCTGTGAGCTATGAGGCCACACACTCTACCAAGGGCCACAAAGTGAGACTCTGTCCCAATTAAAAAAAATAAAACACTATTATGTTCTATTAAAAGATTACTACCTCCAAGAAAGAGAAAATAATTTACAGGAAAAAAGTAGAAGATGTCATCATGGCAGATTTTAACACCTGCAGACTTTCACAAGATACGCTGAACAATTAGACAAGAATTTATTTTATATTAGGATATGATGAATTGCACAATGAACAATTTGACCCAATTTGTTTTTTTTTATTTTTTTTATTTTTTATTTATTTATTTTTTTTATTAAATCATAACTGTATACAATGATATGATTATGGGGCATCATACACTCACTCCATAAACCATTTGACACATTTTTATCACAGTGGTTAACATAGCCTTTCCGGCGTTATCTCAGTTACTGTGCCAAAACATTTACATTCTACATTTACCAAGTTTCGCAAATACCCCTGTAATATGCACCACAGGTGTGATCCCACCGATTCCCCTCCCTCTACCCACCCCACCCTTTCCCACTTCCCCCTATTGTTAAGTTGTAGCTGGGTTATAGCTTTCATGTGAGAGTCCCAAATTAGTTTCATAGTAGGGCTGTGTACATTGGGTATTTTTTCTTCCATTCTTTACCCAATTTGATATAAATGATATTTATGTAATTATCTATCTTATAACTACATATGAGAAGTCTTTTAAAATGTTTATGAAAAATGTATACTATGAAAAAAACTACACAAGATTTCAAAATTCTTTTGCACCAAAATTTTCTGTAACTTGTTACAACCTGCCTCAATAGGATCTAGTATGAAGCTAAGAGGTATAAAGCATCCTGTCAGAGCAACCAGTAATTTTCTAATATTGAAGCAAGAACAAACATTAAATTTATGGTGACAGTTGGGTGGAAGATGAGAAAATTATTGATGATTTGTGGAAATAATGTCCCAAAGAAATAAGTAGTTTACAACTGGATAACTCATTGTAAGATAGGACAAGATGATGTTAAAGATGAAGCTCACAGCAGCAGAGCACCTGCATCAATTTGCAAGGAAAAATTACGCTGTTCATGCTGTAACTGAAAAGGACCAAAACCAACAAGATCAGGAGCCAATACCATCGATGTCTCAGTTGGTTTGGCTCTCACAATTCTGATGGAAAACAACAAATTTGAGCAAACTTTCTACTCCATGGGTGTCAAACCCATTATGCCCACATTAGCTGCAGGTGAGAGCAAAATTTTCAGTGGAAATTTTAAAAAAGTAATCAAGATACTGAACATTTCTTTGAAGAGTTGTAACAGGAGATAAAACACAGTTTTACCAGCATGATCCTGAAGACAAAGAGCAAAGTGATGCTACCGAGAAGTGGAACTGGTTCAGCTAAAGCAAAAGTGAATCAGTCAAGAGAAAATGTCAAGCAAAGTGTTTTGGGAATGCTCAAGAGCCCTTTCTTGTTGGCCTTCTGGAGCATCAAGGAGTGATGTAACACCTGCTTATTGTGAGGGTGTTTTGAGAAAGTTAACTGGAGCTTCAGCAGAAAAATCCCTGGGAAATCTTCACAGAGTCCTTCTTCACCACGGCAATACTCCTGCTCATTCCTTTCACCAGAAAAATTCTGGAGTTTTTCAATGGAAAATCATTAGGCATCCATCACACAGTCCTAATTTGGCTCCTTCTGACATCTTTTTATTCCATGATCTTAAAAGAAACCTGTAAAGGGCAGCAATTCTCCTTTAGTTAATATTGCAAAACAGAATGGATTCCCAGGACCCTCAGTTCTTTAGAGGTGGGCTGAAGGGCTGGTATCTTTGCTTATAAAAGTGTCTTAACCTCGGTGTAAGTTATGTTGAGAAACAAAGTTTATTGAATTTGTATTTTTTAATTGTGTGTTTGTCACAAACTTTGTAATCTCCTCTTGTCTATACATACTAAGGACTATGGCCAACATGACAGAGATGGAGAGAGAGAGATTGCAGAGAGATTTATTTATTGTAAGAAATTGGCATAAGCAGTTATGGAGGTTAAATTGTACCACGTGCAGTCTTCAAACTGGAGACACAGGAAAATTGGTAGCGTAGGTCCAGTCCCAGTCTGAAGGCTTGAGAACCAGCACACTGATGATGGAAATCCTAGTCTGAAGGCAGGAGAAGACTAATGTCCCAGCTGAAATAGTCAAACAGAGAAGGCAAATTCTCCCTTTCTTCACCTTTCCTTCTATTCAAGTGGCCAGTGGATTGAGTGATGCCCACTCACATTAGGAAGAACAATCTGCTTCCTTCCTATCCAATTTCAAATATAATCCAACCATCCAATTTCAAATATAATCTCATCTAGAAACACCTTCACAGATCCACCCCCAAATAATATTTAACCAAGTAAACATCTGGGTATGCTATCCCACTAAAGTTCCACATAAAATTAATCATCATAGATAAATAGGTAAATACAGATAGAATATATAGGCATTTATTTTTTTATTTTTTTAATTTTTTTGGTTTTTGGCCAGGGCTAGGTTTGAACCTGCCACCTCCGGCATATGGGACCGGCACCCTACTCCTTGAGCCACAGGCGCCACCCATATAGGCATTTATTAACTTTACCCAACCATGACAGATAGATTTTTTCTCAGAACTGACATGATGCTTGCTAAAGCTGACCACACGTTGAGTCACAGAATAAGCTTCAAAAGATTTCAAAGAATGGAAACTTTTAGAAGATAGTTTAAAAGAGAATCAATTCCAATTAAATATCAGTAGCAAAAAAAACATAATTAGATGTCAATAAACATTCTGGGGCATATTTAAAGCCATGGGTCAGAGAAGCAATAACAATGGGATTCAAATACGTTTTGAATCATCTGATAATGATCAAATACGTAATCTGATGAATAATCAGAATGTGTCATATCCAGGCAAACTTGGGCTTAGAGTTTACTTAAATGCACATCTCTTCTAAAAATAGAGAGATGAATATTAATTACTTGGTCTTTCATCTCAAAAGCTAGATAAAGAGTATAAAACCCAAAAAGAGCAGAAGAAAAAATAAGGCCAGAGATTAAAAAAAAACAAAACCAAAAAAAGTGAAAAAATCAATAATCACAAATTTGTTCATTGGAAATACCAATAAAATTCATGAAATGCTATTAAGATGTTTAATGAAAGAGCATGAAAAAAAGAACAGATGAGAGCTAGCTGTCAATAAAGTTGCTAGTTCATTGATGACAAACATGAAAAAAGTAAAAAAAAAAAAAAACTCCATAAATTTTTTCAGACAAATTATTCAAAAACTGAGTAATTTTATGCCAAAAAGTTTACCAAAATGGAAAATTTAAAAACAAAGCTTACAAAAGAAGAAATATATGTTCTGATCCCAATGATTCATAATTAAAAATATCCCAACACAGTAAATTCTAGGCTTCACTGGTGAATTTTTCCAAGTAACTATATTTAAGGAAAGAACAGTACAAATTTCATCCAAATGGGGGTATTTAAGTGTGGGATAACAATCAGGTAAAGATTAGAAACATATATCTTGTGGGCAGCGGGTTGTTGAACCACTTTAGTGGCCCCTTTTGCTTATTGAACCAGTGAAGAGGTCTGAATCTTATACCTTTCCTCTGTGATCTGCCAGATTTCCCTGACAGCTCACTTATTTTTTTGCCTAGACATTGTAGACTTAACCGGTAGCATTTTAGAAGCTGGAGGAGATCTAAGTATTCACTAAATAAATATACATCCAATACCCCACTTTTAGCACATTAATCTCTACCCTAATATTCTTCATCCCTGACACTCCCTGCTCCAGGGACCCAGCTTATTACTCTCTCTACAAAATAAATCTGGCTTTTGCTTAGATAATCAATAGATGGATGGAGTGAGGAAAGGAAACTGGGGTTTGCAAAAAAAATTAAAATATTCTTCATGTCACGTAACACGCAGCTGTTCATAGTGCTGCACTTCGTGGAGTTCGTTGCTGTACGGGGATCGTGCCTTCATTTTCTCCATTCTGACTTAATCATTGGCTTGCTCTGATTCATAACATTAGCTATCTCTATCCACCCATTTCTAGCTTCTCAAACAATATTTTTATATTTTTGTTGTATCCTTTCCCATTCGCTTTTTAAAAATCATGCTCCCCCCAAAAAAAAAGAGAGAAAAATTTTCTTTTAATGGAATTTACTAAATAAAGGAAATAATGGGTATCCAATCTGCCCTTTTTGAAACCTACGTCACCACTTCTCAAAGTATTATCTGTGGCCTTCTGGAGGGTCCGGAGACATTTTCAGGGATTTGCTAAAATCAGAACAAATATACGAACAACATAATAATGCCAAGACATAATTTGCCTTTTTCACTATGTTGAAATCTTGGCATTTACACTAATTGTGCAAAAGCAATATGGGTAAAACTGCTCATTCCTTAGCAAGAATCACGACCGTGTCACCAAAGTGCATTAGTTAAATTCTTGGCCACAGTGCATCCGCCTGCATTTAAAAGAAGTCAGTCTTTTGATTATTCACTAAACTGTTATTCTGTTTCATTACATATTGGCACATGAGTACATTTTTAATACCGTGCATGATGAATAAAAATGTGTAAAGTATTTCTGCTGAAAACTGAAGCACAATGACTGTCCCAAGGAAAAATAGTTGTGCAATTACTTGTGAGATGGACTAGCTGTTCTTTTTTTTTTTTTTGTAACAGAACATCTTTCTTACCTGAAAGAATTTAATCAACAGAACAAAGCTGCCATGTCAGAAGAAACTATTCATAATTTTGTCAATTTTAAAATTTGAGCTTTCAGAAATGTTAGGATTTGGGGAAGCTTGTAACCATCACTATTCTTGACACTTTCCCAACACTTAAGATTTTCCTGATAAGATTGGTGGCTAAATAAGTGAATATGAGCTTTCATATTATATAATAAAAAATCCATATGTGTAAAACCTGCATAATTTAATGAACTAATATTTTTAAGAGCTAATTGATATTACAAAATCAGGCATAATGGAAGATCCATTCACACTTCAAGATAGATCAATATATTTTCATGTAACAGACTGTCAAAAATTCACTGATACGGTTTCAGATTGTAAGCTGAAATTAATCTTAAAACAGAGTGATTATTAATTTTGTATAATATTAGTGAAAAATATCTACAGTTTACTGGAAAAGGCTAAGTAAATCTTCCTCTTTCCCCCCTAACAATCTATCTATAGAGGAAGCCAAAATATCTTCATATACTCCAATTGCAACGATTGAGAGTAGAAATGGATGTGATTATACAACTCTCTCCCTATAATTTAGAAATCCAAGACTCTTACAAATGTATTTTTTCTTTCTAAATGTTTTATCTTACTAAAACATTCTTTCCACTAAAATTTTCCCCCCATTTTTTATTGTGGTAAAATATATGTAATATAAAATTACCATTTAAAGTATTTTAACTGTACAATTCAATAGAATTTAATAAATTAATAAAATTTATTTTATTAGTGTGCAGCCACCACCACTATCCTTCTCTGTCGGTTGTTTCTTCTTGTAAAACTGAAATTGTGAACATATTAAACAATAAATCCTCTTTCCTCTCCTACCCCCTGTCAACTATTGTTCTGTTTTCTGTATGTCTGTGTTTCTTCCCTAGGTATCCCGTGGAAGAGGAATCACAGTATTTGTCATTGTGGTGGGCTTACTTAACTTAGCATGATGCCCTCTAGCTTCCTGCATGTGGTAGTGTATGTTGGAATTCCCTTTCTTTTTAATGCTAGATAATATTCCATCAGATAGATATACCACATTTTGTTTATCTATTAATCTGCGGTTAAACACATGGGTCACCTCTGCATTTTAGGTAGTGTGAATAGTGCTGGTCTGAATGTGGATTTACAGATACCTCTTTTAGAGCTTGCATTCAATTCTTTTGAGCATATACCCAGGAGTGGAATTCCTGGGTCATATGGTAATTCTAAATTTAACTTTTTAAGGAACTATTCCACAGTAATTGGAGCCACAGTGGTTCCAGTTTCTCCACACCTTTGCCAACACTTGTTTTTCTGCTTGTTTGACACTAGCCATCCTAATAGATTTGAAGTAGGATCTCATTGAAATTTTGCTGGGCATTTCTAAAATAATCATCTCACTAAACTTTTTGGAAGACATAGTTATTTTCCAGAAATTATTTTTGAGTAGTCAGGTAAGTGAGGTGCTCACCTGGGACAATGAGCCAATATGAAGATCACCATTGAGCCTTAGTCACTTAACTGTAACAGTGCAGGCGGAAGGCAACAGCAAAAGGGTGCCAGATTTCTAGTAGTTTATTTTTCCACGAAAAATGGCACTGAGTGAGGTCAAATGACATGCAGGACAGGTAGGGTGGGGAGAGTCTTTTTCACTGCCAAGAAGACCCTCAACTAAAGGAACTTGCCTTTTAAGGGCTCTGCCAGGCGTAGAGAAGGGAGAAGAAAAGATCTAGGAGTTCAAAAAGGAGTTCTTAGCGTGGAGAAACATACTCAGACAAGCCCCTTTAAACCTAATCAGGTCTTGGATTTAGACCTCCCGCACCTGATAAAGGAAGGCAGATGTGCCCATGGGCGTATCAGGCCAGGGCTAGAGGGGATTAATCCTTGACTGCACCTACTTCACCTGCTTCTAAGATGTAACGGACTTGCTGTTCACCTTTCTCCTGAGAGACCTGCCAAAGCTTCGTCAAACCTACGGGCAGACCTGAAAGACCACATATTGGATCTTTGCCTGGAACCAGACTCTTCAACTTTACTCTGGGATCTTTAGAGCCTAAGAAAGCAGCACAGAATATTGCATCATAGACTTAAGTAAATGAGGACCTGAGAAGCTTTTTCCATAACAAATTAATTTGTCTGAGGTAACAGCATACTACAGTCTCAATGTCTCTCCAAACAGGATTATCAGGCCTTCCTGAAGAAGAGAATATAACTGTGAGTCCTGACCTCTGCCAAACCAGAAAAAGATGCCCATAGAGCATGAATTTTGTAATTCATCAGGTGTGATGCAGAGTGTTGGCAATTCTGTAGACCTTCTATGGTCAGCCAGCTGAAAACCAGTGAACATGGAGTTATCCAGTGTTACCAGACCAAGTAGTTGAGACTGGTCTATGCCTCTAAGGGTGGTGTGGTATCATTAATCAACTCAATGAGAATCAAGAACATATAGCTCGCAGCATTTTTAATAGTATGATCCCAAAGTGGAAATAACCTCCTAGGTTTCACATATGACCAGAGAGTTCATAGCGCCATTTGGAAACTCCCCTGAGTCACTGAGGTCACTTTATTTTGGAACTCCCAACTCACCTGGCATATTGTGGCATGATCACTGGGAAGGAGGAAGCTATTTTGAATACTTGAAAGTCCATTTATATTTCTCCCTTAGGAGAGAAAAATAGTTCTGGGAGTGTAAGAATCATTGACTATCAGGGGTTCACCCTCACAACAGGAAGCGTCTTTGAGTAGAATTGAAGGGCATATGTATGGCAGAGGCCAGTGCAAGCTAGGAGGGGGCTTCCACGGCTGTAGCCAAAACAGCCCTCAGAAGGGGTCTTATGCATCTTCTCCTGGATCTCCTCAACTCTCCCATCTCTGAAAAGAATGAATTGACATTAAGGAGACTTTTTGCCCTGAGGTGTCAGAGTCCATAAGCAATACATGGAGTCCAAATTAATAAGGTTGGAGTACACGAGGTACCAGAAAAGGACATAGTTGGAGAAATGTGATATTCAGTGTCATTATTCAGTAATCAGTATTCATCATGCAGTGGCATAGTAATCAAATATTTACCTGTGAGATGTACCCCTTCAGCTCATTAAATTCAAGTGATGGCAACTCCATGGGCTGGCTTTGGTGAGTGGGGAGAAACAGCAATAATTTCCATTTCTCTTAGTGCTTAATGCTGTAAATTTGGGTACAAAGGTGCTGCTATGTCCTATTAGTATGGGGAGCTTTGCCTTATTCTGACATGACCAATCTTTCTCTACCATGAGCAGTCACAGTGCCTTTGATCCTAACCTCACAACCATAAGCCCCAATTTTGGAGACCCTTTCATATGTACACTGACACGCATCTCAAGGTATAAACCAGGAAAAGTACCGTGGCCGTGTTAAGTTGAAAATGTTCAACCACAGACCTTACATTGAAGGGGTTGAGATCTTGAGATCCCAGTAGGAAAAAATTCATGCTCTATACCCTGGGAGTAAATGGTGGTGCACATTACCGTCTACTGGCCTTTCCTGTTCAATAGTCACCCTGGTTTCCCATAGATCTAAGTCTTCACAAAGGAGTTGAAAAGGATGAAAGGGCCTTGCAGAGTTCACCATGGAGACTTGAGTGTCAATGATAATTAATAAAAATAAAGGGCATATGATCAAACAAATAGGGTAACATGGTTTAACATATGACATGTACTCATTTGAGGAATTGCTGTGTTAAGATTCCTCTCTGCTTGCCTAAAATACATGCATGTAGTGTGGTTTTGGATTATCTTGTCTCTGGTTTCAGTCTGACTTTTTAATTGTCCGTTAAAATGCTACACCACCCTTGCTTGTGGCTTGAAGCAATACGTATGATGGAGAGCCCAGTGTGTCGTCCATGACTGGGCCCAGTGATGTGTTAACTTCTGAGGCAAATCTGGAACTGTGTTCAGGTTAATTATTCTCAGGGACCCAAACCTGAAACAAATGTATTTTTGTAGAGCTCTTATAGGGTGGGTCAAATTGATGAAACATGCAGCAATGCTAGATCAAACTAGGGAAGATGTCAACTGCAGTCAGGCTTTCCCAGGAGCCTCTGCAGGGACTAGAGGTTCAAGGCAGCAGACAGGCCAAGAACACCCTGGCCTGTTATTTGTTATTATGTTATTTACATAAACTTACCATCAGGTTTCTCCCAAATTGCTTCTATTTTTATTTCTTAGGTTCTCTCAATTTGTTTTATTACATATTGTTATTGGAAAAGACAAAATATTTTAACACTGTATACATCTGGATCAAGATCTGGGTATTTATTCAGGCAACCTCAGGGCTGTGCAAGGTATATTTGATTGGATTTCATGAGTACCAATATATAATTACCTTGGAAATTCTGATTACTATCGATCTGTTAAAAAGAATTTACTTTGGAAGAACAGAAACCTAACATTTGTTTTTGAACACACAAAACAAATGGTCGGAATGAGATACATATAAGATGAACCTAGTAAACTGTTCTTGTTTCATTATTCAGTTAGTCAGTTTGGGCAATCGCTATTCCAGATGATTAGTTGTTTAATTTGAACTAATTGGCTTTGTAAATTAAACTACCCAACTTGAATAAATAGGTGAAACGGTCTCTGTGTACACATATAATCCAAAATACATCTCGTCTTGCTGAGAGAGCAACATGGTATAGTGATCACAAAAGGGCACGCCACTCTGGAACATGCGTAACTACTTCTGAGGCTGCCCTGGGCTGCTTCATTTTTTCTGAGAACTATTTCCACCATAAAAATAAAACATTATGTAAAGATGCTATTTTTATATGAACCTGAAACAGTTTATATTTATGGATAGTATGAAGAAAAACGTAGTCTATTAGCTGCTAAAATATTTGGACTACATTTTCTTAAATTAATCTCACAGTATATTAGGCTACAAAAAAAAATACACGTTTTATAGGAGTTATTAATTGCAGTGGCAACTTCAGTGTTAGTAACACAATTTCTACATAAGACAGGGTCATTGTAGATTTAGAGGTAGTATGGGTATGATGGTCCAAGCTCCTGCTGGCAGTTTTATGTTACTGGTGTCATGTCATAGCTAAACCTCTTTCACAAGGCTGAAGTTCATCTTTTCATAAAATCTTCTCCGTGTTTTTTAAAGAGTATGGTTCAAGGCAGATATGAACATACATAGATGAAAAATTATTAAAAGATTCAAGAAAATAAACTTCGTTGTTTTCCCATTTGCTTGTTAACAGAGATAATAAAATATACTATAGAAAACATACAATAAGCAAGCAAGCACTCGTTTTCTTAAATCACTAAAAATCTGTTGATTAGAGTTTGATGGTCTGATCTTACTGGACTGTGCTTTCTCAAATTTCACAGTCTGCTACCATCTATTTAGAAAAATGTTTACATTCAGGGCGGCACCTGTGGCTCAAAGGAGTACGGCGCCTGCCACATATGCTGGAGGCGGTGGGTTCAAACCCAGCCCTGGCCAAAAACTGCAAAAAAAAAAAAAAAAAAAATGTTTCTATCCAGCATGCCGTCTTCCAAAAAAAGACCACTGTAATGGTTAGTCCTGGTTTTAGCTGAGAGAAAATTAAAAAAAAAAAATTATAGTGTATGTTTTTCATAAATGTCTGAATTAATAATTTCTGAAATGAAGAATTCCAAATAACTCAGTATCCAAGGAAATGTCTTTAGTAATTACAGATTTTATCCTAAATTTGAGTGTTTTAACCACTCTTTTCAATTGGCTTTGATTAAATACATACTGATTTTAAGCACTGCTGAAATGATTTCTTAAATAATGATAATGTTCATGGTTGTACAAAAGAATCTGTTAGCTGCCTGAACAGCCTAAAGTTTAAGTTGTAATGACAAAACAGATTAAATATTATGAATAAGGGATAATCAAGCATCATTATTTTAGAAAATACATCATTTTCATTTCTCCTCAAATAATATATTGTCTTAAATACTACTTTCTTAAAGAGATTTTTAAAGCACACATTTTCCTATGTATTTTCACAAATTATTCACTTATTGCCACCTTTTCTAAGCAATACTATGATTTAAACCCTTGTACACTTGTGTTATTTCTTATAGTGCTTTTGGTTCAAGATGGTACAGATATTTTGTCATTTTAACTTGCATGACAGCATTTTTAAAAGTTCAGAATATAAGGGAGGTACAAACATTTGGGTTAGATAATTTTTTTTTTGTACAGTTTGAGTCAAAGTTATAAGTGTGCCCATCACCCAGATAGTGTGCATTGTGCCTGTTGGTTGTGAATTTCCCCATCCCCTCCTCCCCTGTCCCACCTGCTTAATTACCCATCGTTTTTTATGTGCACATACGTTTTGGTCAAGTAGTTGCAATTTAATGAGTATATGTGGTGTTTGTTTTTCCATCCTTGTGATACCTCCCTCATTAGAATAGTTCATCTAGGTTAATACAAGAGGTATTAGTCCATTTTTTTAATGGCTGAGTAGTACTCCATGGTATACACATACCACAATTTATTAATCTACTCATGTATTGCTGGGCATTTGGGTTGTTTCCACATCTTTGCAATTGTGAATTGTGCTGCAATAAATATTTGAGTGCAGTTGTCACTTTGATAAAATGTCTTTTTTTGTTTGTTTTTGTTTGGGTAAATACTCAGAAGTAGGATTAATGGATCAAATTGTGGCTCTGCTTTGTTCCTTTGAGGTATCTTCTTGCCACTTTCCACAGAGATTGTATCAATTTGCAGTCCCACTATTAACAGTGTATAAATGTTCCGTTCTCTCCACACCACGGGGGCATCTGTTGTTTTGTACAAGCTATTTTCACTCTGGGTGATATCCCATTGTGGTTTTGATTTGTATTTCCCTGGTGAATAGACACATTGTATTGTATTTGATACATTGTATTCTATTCCTTTATTATGAAACTCACATATGAATAGACAAATAACTATCCCAAATTTAGAGAGAAGATTCCACACAACCATAAAGTTTTCTTGCAGTTCTTCCCTGAAAGTTTGTGTTGTATTTCAGAATCCCAGCACAGGGAAGAAGAGTTGAGAGGAGCCCTGGAATAGGCTTTCAGGCTAATGACTGAACAAAACTCAGGGAACCCTCCCCCAGGCAACCTGGACCTTCACCTAATGAAACAAGGAAAGGCCACAGTCAGAAAACTGTGGGCCACAGGGCTAAAGAGCATCCCTGGAAGCCCATGAGTCAGGGAGGAGAATGGAGAGCAAGAAAGCGCCTTCTTTAACAACCACAAAAGTAAGAAGCACAGCAGTAAATCCAGGAGCTATTTATTCCTCACATTTCTGAAAATTCAGAACTCAACTTGAAAGCACAAGCGTATCTTCAGAATCTCGTTGGTGCTCAGATTCCAAATCCTGCTTAAAGGAAAGTCTTGACCTCATGGTTACTATATTTTAAGTGAGTGTGAATTCATTCTAACTAAAGCTTACACAAAGCCCAGAGTCAAGCAAACTACTCACAGATTTTCCGTTGCTATGCCAGCCTACGGTACAAGCAGGCATGATGTTCTGGGAATAAATATTATTTTCTTCAGTCTTGACTGCTCTTTTATCCAATAATTATAGCATACACTCAAAAGTCATAATGAAAATACCCATAATCAGGAACACATACACCATACTTACAAGCTGTGATGATCATTAGAGATAGATCCAGAGATACTGGGATATCACACCAAATTTAAATTGACTATAATAAAGAAAATAATTTTGTGGAAAATGGAGAAAGAATTAATGGGAGAAAAGATGGAGATTTTTAGCATAGAAGAACTACATAGAAGAACAAAGAGGAGTTCTATACATAAAAGGTTGGACAATTAAGTTTGCAAATTCTTCCTAGGGAAAGTGCTATCTACCTCTTTGACCTCATAGCTGAATATCACTCCTGGATGGAGTTGGAACACATTCTTCTTGGTCACCTTCGTATGCACTCAGGGCCAGCATCTAGTCCACCCTTCAAAGCACTTTTGGAGGGGCAGCGCCTGTGGCTCAAAGGAGTAGAATGCTGGCCCCATATGCTGGAGGTGGCAGGTTCAAACCCAGCCCTGGCCAAAAACTAAAAAAAAAGCACTTTTGGAACTCTTTTTCTGGAATGGTGCAAGGTCTGACAATTGAGTTTGCAAAGTCGTCTTAGAAAACGTGCTACATACCCCATGGCTGACTATCACTATGGTCACTTTTGAAGTATTCTCCTTTGCCATGTGGTGACCATAGTGACAGTCAGCCATGAGGTATGTAGCACGTTTTCTAGATGAGTTCACGAATGTGTCTATGTAGTATATGTTTAATATAGATTTATCTTCAGACTTCATAAATAAGATCAGATATAAACAATTTATTTAACGAGCTTAACACGAGACTAGATGTGGCAGAGGAAAGGATCATTGAGGAAATTGTATACTAACAAAAATAAAAATATAAAAGGGGAAGAGGAAACAGAGAATCCGAGATATGTAAGAAAGTATTAAACAATGTAACAAGTGTGCAATGAATACCCCCCCCCCAATAAAAGGCAAGACAAGGGGGTATAAGAAATATTTAAAGAGATAACAGGGGAAAAGCAGAAAAATTGATGAGAAATATCACTCCTCCCAGCAGGTTAAATATATAAATACAAAATTTAAGTGCACACGTGCCCACGTACCTCACAGACAAACTGAAGTTAAACATTAAAGATAAATCATGTTCCTAAAAAGAGAAATCGGGACAAAAGCATTGTTGCATACAGGAGTCTTACTAATAAAGTCTTTTTATCAGAAATAAGAGATGATAATGGAATAATTTTAAAGCACTAAGTGAGAAACTTCAACTTTCAAATTAGAACTCTCTATATAGTGAAATAAATACAAATTCATCCTCAGACAAACAAATCTAATAGATTTTGTCTCAGAACACTTGTACTATAACAAATGCTGAAGAAAGTACTTCTAGTCAAAGTAAAGTTATAGATTCCAAATGTGTGAGAATGAATGGTGAGGACAGAAAATAGAGAAAAAAACTTAACAATTAGCAAAAAATCCTATTTTCTTTAATTCCCTTAGAATATTAATAAGTGATTAAAGCAATGATGATAGCAAAAAATGTGTTTCTGGCATACATAAAATAAACTAATAGAATATGAGCATAAAGCCCAAGTAAAGGTTTTACACGGTTTATATTGCATATTGTTGCATATTGTTTGAAGCTGTGGTGTATAAAATTAAAATGTGTTTTATAGTATCTGTTAAAGCCACTAAAAAGAAAATCATATGTACCTAAAATAATAATGTAGGGATAAAATTAAAAAAAACTTTAATATGTAGAATATACAAAGAAGGTAGTATAGAAAGAATAAAAACTGTTAAATATAAGACAAATGTCAAAATGGGAAACTCATTTTATGAGGTCAATATAACGCTTATATCAATACACAAACAGTATTCCAAGGAAAATAATACACAAAACTATCTGTCCTAAACATAGATACATAATTTCTAACAAAAAATTAACAAATAAAATTCAAAATATACAAGAAAAATAATAAATTTACCATATTATCTTAAAAATACAAGTTTAATTATCAAAATTAATAAACATAATACATCAAATTATCAGAATAATTGAGGAAATTATATAATCTCAATAATGACTAAAGAAATTGAAAAGTCAATACCAGTTACGTTAAAAATAAAACAAAATATGCTGACATTAGGAAAAGCAGGGTTAGGAGCATCCAGAAAGTCTCTGAATATTATCTTTTCAACTTTTCTTTAAATCTCAAATTATTTCAAGATTAAATTTTTGTTAAAAGCTTAAAAAACCCAAAACTATAAAAAAGAACCATCAGAAACTTAGAAATAGAAGCATATCTCGGAAATCTGATAATGGGCATCTATGGAAACCTACTATAGGTTACACCCTTAATGTGAAGTCCTTAAAAACTTTTTTCCCAGTATCAAGGACCTGGCAAGTATATCTGCTCTTTCTGCTTCTATTTAACATTTTAGCCAGTGAAATAAAGCAACATAGAGGGAAAAAACATATCTTAGATGTGAAGCAATAAAAATTCTAAAAGAGAGTTTGGGAAAAACACTTGAAAATATTAGCCTGGGAAAATATTTTATGAGGAAAGTATATTGCCTCCCTGGCAATTATAGCAACATCAAAAACAAATACCTGGGATTTGATTCAGCTAAAAAGCTTCTGCACAGCTAAGGCTACTACAACCAAAGCAAACAGACAGCCTTTAGAAAGGGGAAAAATTTTTTACGTGTTGTGAATCCAACAAACGTCTGATAACTAGAGTCTACAGCGAACTCAAAATAAGAAAAGAGCACACAATCCCATTTCTGTGTGGGCAAGAGACTTAAACAGAAACTTCTCTGAAGATGACAGACAAATGGCCAACAAACTCGTGAAAAAACTGCTCATTGTCTTTAATCATTACCAAAATGCAAATCAAAACCACTTTGAGATATCACCTAACTCCCCTAAGATTAGCCCAGAACAAAGTCCCAAAACGGTAGATGCTGGCATGGATGCGGAGAGAAGGGAACACTTCTACACTGCTGATGGGACTGCAAACTAATACAACCTTTATGGAAAGTAGTATGGAGAATCCTCAAGGAACTAAAAGTTGATGTTCCTTTTGATCCTGCAATCCCATTACTAGGTATCTACCTAGAAGAAGAAAAAAATTCATTTTGCCACAAAGGCACTTGCACCAGGATGTGTTCTGAAGCTCAGTTCATGATTGATAAGATATGGAAGCAACTCAAACACCCATCAACCCATGAATGGATTAACAAATTGTGGTATATGTACACCATGGAATACTATTTAGCCATTAAAAAAGATGGAGACTTTACATCTTTTATGTTTACCTGGATGGAGTTGGAACACATTCTTCTTAGTAAAGTATCTCAAGAATGGGGGGAAAAGTATCCAACATACTCAACACTAATATGAAACCAATATAGGAACACTTCCACACTCATACGAATGATAAAACACAAATCGAGTCTAGCAAGGGGGAGGGGTGAGGAGAAGGAGGGAAGGGGAAGGAGGAGAGCACTTAGTGGGAGGAGGGATGGCATTTGGAGGGATCTCATACAATATGCATAATGCAAGGGTATTTAGCACATCCCCCTGAGGGTGGGGCACACTGCTAGAGTTTGAAATTTACCTTGGGAGTGAGAACGATGTAACCATCATATACAATACTGTTTTTCTAGTGACTTTGTTCTTCCACACAATGTGAGATTTAGGGCATGAGGAAGGGTGAAAGTATTGGTTCTCATGTGCGTAAGAATCACCTTTCATTCAAGTTACAAAAGGAGCCCTACCCTGGAGCTTTGGTTGAAGTTATTTTTAGGTAGGGCGCATGAATCTGCATTCTGAGTCCAAATTATTCTGATGTAGTTTTTCCAAGTCTTTTCTTACACAGATAATGCTCTACAGAATGAAGATGCCCTAGAAGATGTGTGGTCTAAAAGGGGGATGGAAAGAATATCAAGGAAAGGAAGAATGTGACACAGAGGAAAAGAAATAAGAAATGATTGTTTAAGCACATCTAGTCTTTTCATGGAAACAGAATTATTTTATAACAGAAACATAAGGGAGACTCAGTGTCAGTAAAGAGGTGAGGAAATGATCACCAAGAAGGTGAAGAAAAATTACATGTAACATCAGTTTTAGTAGATAATGTGCAGGCTAGGATTAGCCATGATTTAGAAAATGTGTTTCCTGGTGTTGATAGGTGAGGTTGCTGCATAACCAATGGTTTAATTCTGACTCCATGTGATAGAATTCACTTTTTGATTCAAATGATTTTTTTTTTTTTATTTCCTTTGTAAGGCACCCGTGACAAAAGTGTGGTTGCAATTGGAATCATCTGGGGAATTTCTTTTTAAAAAATCACTGATACTGGATCTCGTGTCTAGGAATATACCTGAGCAAATCCTGGGTGTTAAGTTTTTTAAAGATCATAAAGTGAGACTCTGTCTCTACAAAAAAAAAAAAAAAAAAGATCATAAAGTGAATATTAATTGGGAATGACTGCTTTAGGTCAAGTAAATTCAGTTATTGATATTATTAAACTAATTGAGAATTATGTGTTAAGAATTATCCTAAGGAATCTGATCTATTAAATGAGTCTTATAGGTGTATAATATTGCCAATTATCATATTGTCAAATCACTATAATATGGGTATCCTGAATATTTCTTAGAGAAAATACGACCGAGTAATTTAGTGTGGTAGAATGAGATTATGGTTATTACTGTTGGAATTTTTCACATTGTGTGTTGGTTCTCTATTTCTCTCCATACAGAAAAATGAGCCTTCCTGAAGCCAATATCAGAGCACATGTTTACTCTGTTTTTCAATAGAAATATTTATACCATTCTACCTACAACTTCTTTATAAGTTTATAATAAAACCTTTCAAAGCCATTCACAAATCTAAATTTCTGCCTAAGTGATAAATAATAATTGCTCCTATACTTGACTCCCCGCATATTGATCATATTCAGTTCTATTAAGATCTTTTGACTCCAGAGCCTATTCACCTGCAAAATATTTAAATGAAAGGCATTTCTAAGAGAGCATAACTGCACATAATAATGCTATTTCATTTTAAGTCTATGGCCATAAAAATATTTTGCTCCTGCAAAATGACAGAAATAATAGTACAATTAATCTAAAAAATAATATATTTTCTCAGTTTTTGATGGTTTAAAAATAAATAAAAACTAGAATATATTTCCTCTATTTATTTTTAAATAAAAGCTGGAATCTATTTTAAATGTTTAAATTTAAAAATATTATGGGGCGACTCTATACTGTACATTTGAAATAATATAAATTAAAAATAATACATATATAGTTTGAGGTTACAGTAGTCCCCCCTTATCGAAGTGTTCCAAAACCTCTAGAGGACGCCTAAAATTGCAGACAGTACTGAACCCACTACGTACTATGTTTCTCCTCATACATACACAGCAAGATATTAACAAGGAATAATAAAATAAAACAATTTTCACAATATACTGGGATAAAACACGTGTTGACATCGTCTCTCTCTCTCTCAAAACATCTTATTTTTCTATGCTTGCTCTTCTGATGATGATGATATGAAGTGATAGAATGCCTGGGTATGAGATCCAGTGACGTGAAAGATGGATCTCCTAGGCATTGTGACACAGCATTAGGCTATTACTGACCACCTGTGTGCCTGTGTCTGTGTAGCTGCTCCTTGGTGGAGTGGATGGCTCGGTGTCACCAGTTGCCAGGGACCCCTTGCTGAAGATTCGCTGTAGGCTGATGCTTTCTGGTTCCACACACTGCTGTGAATCTGTGCACGTTCCTGCTCATGTTTTCCGCCCACAAATCTAATGCCTTTTTCTTCCAGAGGAATCACTTCCCACGTACTGTGGCTGTCACTTCTACAGTTTGGGTTGTGAGGGCAAAACTAGCATAACTTTCTTTTTACAATGTGATGGGTGGAAGATTCAATATTATTGTAGATTTGAGCAGCTTGAGCATTCTTTCTTTATTGAGAACTTTCACCTTTGACTTGAAAGAAGCCCTCAGCGTCTTCTCTTTGACATGTCACAATTCCCAACGTCACGACTCTTATGCTTTGGTGCCATTATTAATTCACTAAGGGTGAACACAAGAGCCCTGGGGGCTGCAGCAGTCAATATGATGAGCCTGGCAGCTATCACGTGACTAAACAATGGGCAGGTGTTCAGCTGGGAGACCCTGGACAAAGGGATGATTCACATCCCAGGCAGAATCGTGCAACATTTCATTATGCTACACAGAATGGAGCTCAATTTAAATATCGCGGGTTGTTTATTTTGAAAATTTTCATTTAATATTTTTAGACCCTGGTTGACTGTGGGTAACTGAAACTGTGGAAAGTGAAACTTCAGATAAGGGATGATTACTGTATAGACCATTTTCCTGCATTTCAAAGATTGTTATCTTAAGACTTTTAAAAATAATACTATCTATGAGTAATCAGACAGTCAAAAAGGTAACATTCAAGCAAAACGTAAATAAAATCCAAATGTGCCTGTGATGGTTTTAGGTGTCATCTTGCCTGGATTAAGAAAAACCTACAGAACTGGTGAAACGTGACCTCTGGGCGTGTATGTGAGGGTGTTTCCAGGGGAGACTGGCAGGTGTGTCAGGGGCCTGGGTGGGGAAGATTCCTCTTCCACATGGGTGGCCCCATCCCATCAGTGGGCAGCGGGGGGCGAGCAAACAAGGAGAGCAGAGGGTTTCTTTCTCTGTGTGGGAGCTGGGCACCCTCCTCCAACTGCATCTGGACAGTCGGGCTTTCCAGCTTTGGGACTCCAGGACTTAGACGAGTAACACCTCGCCACCAGGTTTTCAGGACTATGGCTTTGGTGTAAGAATTATACCATCTGCTTTCCCGGTTCTAAGGAATTTGGACGTGAACTGAACCAAGCATTGCAGGATTTACACCCTGAACACAGGTTATGGGGCTTCTCGAGTTTAATAATCACAGAAGCCAATTTTCCCTAATAAATCACCTTTCATTCATCTATCTACCCTGTTTCCCTGAAAATAAGACATCCTCTGAAAATAAGACCTACTTACAGGAAAGATAAGACGTCCCCTGAAAATAAGACCTAGTGCATCTTTGAGAGCACACCTTAATATAAGACACTGTCTTATTTTTAGGGAAACGGGGTAGCCATCAGTTTATCTTTATCTCTCCTAGCGGTTCTTTCTCTCTGGAAAACTCTAATACAGTGACTGACATCTTCATTCATTAGCTAAAGAAAAGCTTGAGAAAAGCAAAATTCTCAGTATAAGACTATAAAACTATTGACAGTTTTAGTTATTACAAGTGTTGGTTTTGTGTTCGTATCCTTTTTCAGTTAAAAATATCTGCAATGATAATGCAGCATGCATGAAATACAAAAGTGAGCTACATTATAAACTTGTAACAAGGCAGGGAATATGTTATTTTACATGGTATCATAAGCAATGGGTTTGCTATGATAGATACAATGATAGTTTTAGGTGTCAATACATTTATCTTTATTGCCATTCGTTTAAGTAAAAACATTCTAATAACTTTTGAAATGTAAATATTATGCTCCCATTTTTAAGAAATTGTAATAACAGAAACAATATTCGTTTGTTTTTGAGACAGAGTGTCACTTTGTCGCACTCAGTAGTGTGCTTTGATGTCATAACTCACAGCAACCTCAAACTCTTGGGTTCAAGTGATTTTCTTGCCTCAGCCTCCCTAGTAGCAAGGACTACAGGAACCCGCCACAATGCTGGGCTATTTTCAGAGACAGGGTCTTGCTCGTTCTCAGGCTGGGCTCGAACTCCTGAGCTCAAGCAATCCACCCACCTCGGTCTCCCAGAGTGCTGGGATTACAGGCATGAGTCACTGCACTTAGCTTAGAAACAATATTTGAACTGCACTGCATACAATTTACATTTTGATCCCAGGTGTTTTCACTGTAATACAAAGTTTTGGTTTTTAGCACCATTGGCGCAGTAAGGATAAAAGTTCTAAAAGTGATATATAATGTTGAGGAAACGAGAGCAGTAGGCTAGAAAGGAAACTAAAGAAGGAGCGGTTCTGAGCGTCATATACCTCAGGGGCAAAGTCCTCAGAGCTGTTTGCTCATCATTTAAATAAACGTCTAGTCCTCCTACACCGTTCCCACATGGACACATCATCAGTGTTTGCCCTTTATTCATCTGGAAAAGTGACTAAATGAAAGAAAAATATTTTCCTTTGGGAAGCTGTTGTGGTGTATATTTGAAAGTGGATCACCCCTCTCCAATGACCTGGAGCACTCACAGTGGGATCATTAGGGAGCTCCACGGGGCTTTGTAAGATCCACCACTCCCTTGCCATAATACAACTTTAAAATGTCCAAGAAAAATCTCTAGAGGGAGGCAAGAGCTAGAACTAATAGCTCATACCCTAAGAAATTAACAGGGCTAATCTCTTTGCATCTTACATTTTTGTGTTCTTGGGATAGACCAAGCCTCCCAAATCATAACTCTTTATTCACAGATTTATTCTTGCATCCTCAACCCTGTAGAACTCAGTTTTCTTTAGCAAATTCCTAAATTTTTGACGCTTTTTTCTTGATGTTCCTACCAACCCCAATACCCATGTAAATGATGAATTCCACATGCTGAATTTAACTATCTGACTTTAAATAATAATTTTCTTTACCCATTTTAGTTACTTGTTCTACTGGTCATAGCCTAGACTTGACCATGACCAATAATAGCAGCCCTCCGGGATGTTGATTTTAAGGATCCCACTACACCATTATGACTTCTGATCCTTCCAGCTCCTTCATTTAGTACTTCAAGGCCAACCTGTTTCATCTCAGTGGAGTTCTCAATCTACTGATTTGGCCTAATTATCTGATATGGCCTGACATTCGGATTATTTACTACCTTTCTTACCTTCCTAATATCCTTATTTGTCTTTTAATCCAGCATAAATACCTGATTGATTATTGGCACATTATTGTGCCATGGATTTTTGGTCCATTTTTTTTTTTCTTCATTTGCTACATTCCTGGTAAAATCTCAGCCCAGCTGAATCCAATACAGCCTGTCCTATCTGTGGATAATTACATAAACAGGGCACTTGTTTTCACTTCAATTTTTTAATGTAAAATACAAGATGATCCTTAGCACTACACAGTCATCCTACAACATTTACCCACTCATTCACTCTAAAACTATCATTGCTACAAAGAAATCTGCCCTCATACTCAGATTTCCTTGTTATTTCAGAGAGAAAATGGAATAAAAAATGCTCCAGTCTTCATATCCAACCCACCTGTCTCTACCATTACATATACACTGAGACTTGTTTCCTATTAAAATGTGTTTACTTCTAAGGCCAACCTCTAATGTGGGTCCTGAATGTGTTATTCACTCACACATTTGAACTGTAATCTTTGTTTTTATCTATTCAATGACCTGGCTCCTGTGAAAATCCTGTCTTATACCCTCTTTAGCATATATGCACACACACACACACACACACATGCACACACTCCTGTTAGAGTTTTAATGCTAAATGAACACATAAAAAAGGGCTTGATGCTTGCCTTTCCTTTCCACTGTCTCTGCTCCCTTTCATCACCAAACACTATCAGTAAGTTTTCAGTATCCTTCTACACTTCTTCAACAACTATTCTCAATTGAATTCACTCCAGTCAGGTTTTGGACCCAGCGAGGCCCCTGAAACTCTTCTTACCAAGGTCATAAAGAAAATGTAGACACTCGCACACCACTCACACCTTCTTGGAGCTGCGTCTCCCCGCTGCTTGCTCGATCCCCACTCCCAAACTCGCCTGGACTCCCTCTCCCGCGCCCCACCCTGCACCCTCGGTGGCCTTCTTCCCATGCCTCTTGCGAACCCCCAAACCCTCCACATCCCCTAACTTTCTTCCCAAACCCCTAGAACTCTGCGCAGGTTCACACCCGCTCCCACAGTATCGGTGCTCAGGCGGGCGGCACTGCCCCCTGCCGGAAAGCCGAGGACACACAGACTGGTACAGGACAGTCCCTCTGCCGGGAGGCCCTGGCAGCCAGAGCTGGATCAACAGAGCAGTCCACAGGCACAAGAACTTAAAGAGCAAGAGGAAGTGAAAGGAAAATTAGGGCAAGGAAACAGATAAAAGAAATCACTCATGAGGAAGAATCAGCAGAAAACTCCAGACAACATGAAGAACCAGTCCAGAACAACCCCGCCAAGGGACCATGAGGTAGCTACTGCAGAGGATTCCACCTATACAGAAATGTTAGGATGACAGAAAGGGAATTTAGAATACACATGTTGAAAACAATGAAAGAAATGATGGAAACAATGAAGGAAACTGCTAATAAAGTGGAAAATAACCAAAAGGAAATCCAAAAACAGAATCAAATCAGAGATGAACGATATGAAGAATATAAAAAGGATATAGCAGAGCTGAAGGAAATGAAACAGTCAATCAGGGAACTTAAAGATGCAATGGAAAGTATCAGCAACAGGTTAGACCATGCAGAAGAAAGAATTTCAGAGGTAGAAGACAAAGTTTTTGAGATAACTCAGATAGTAAAAGAGGCAGAAAAGAAGAGAGAGAAAGCAGAACGTTCACTGTCAGAATTATGGGACTTTATGAAGCGTTCCAACATACGAGTTATAGGAATTCCAGAAGGGGAAGAAGAATGCCCCAGAGGAATGGAAGCCATACTAGAGAATATTATAAAAGAAAATTTCCCAAACATCACCAAAGATTCTGACACACTGCTTTCAGAGGGATATCGGACCCTAGGTCGCCTCAACTCTAACCGAGCTTCTCCAAGACACATTGTGATGAACCTGTCCAAAGTCAAGACAAAAGAAAAGATTCTGCAAGCTGCCAGGAGTAAGCGCCAGTTGACCTACAGGGGCAAATCCATCAGAGAGACCGCAGACTTCTCTAATGAAACTTTCCAAGCAAGAAGACAATGGTCATCTACCTTTAACCTACTTAAACAGAACAATTTTCAGCCCAGAATTCTGTACCCTGCTAAGCTAAGCTTCAAAATTGACGGAGAATTCAAATCATTTACGGATATACAAACATTGAGGAAATTCGCCACAACAAGACCGGCTCTACAGGAAATACTTCAACCTGTTCTGCACACTGACCACCACAATGGATCAGCTGCAAAGTAAGAACTCAGAAATCAAAGGACAGAACCTAACCTCCACATTGATGCAAAAGATAAAACTAAGCAATGGACTCTCACCAAATAAGACGAATAGAATACTACCACGCTTATCAATTATTTCCATAAATGTTAATGGCTTGAATTCCCCACTGAAGAGACATAGACTGGCTGACTGGATTAAAAAACACAAGCCATCCATTTGCTGTCTGCAAGAAACACACCTGGCTTCAAAAGACAAATTAAAGCTCCGAGTCAAGGGTTGGAAGACAATTTTTCAGGCAAATGGAATTCAGAAGAAAAGAGGAGTTGCAATCTTATTTTCAGATACATGTGGATTTAAAGCAACTAAAGTCAAAAACGACAAAGATGGTCACTTTATATTGGTCAAGGGAAAACTACAACAAGAAGACATTTCAATTCTAAATATTTATGCACCCAATTTAAATGCTCCCAGATTCTTGAAGCAGACCTTACTCAGTTGAGCAATATGATATCTAATAATACCATCATAACAGGGGACTTTAACACACCTCTTACAGAGCTGGACAGATCCTCTAAACAGAAATTAAAGATATAAGAGATTTAAATGAGACCCTAGAACAACTGTGCTTGATAGACGCATATAGAACACTCCACCCCAAAGACAAAGAATATACATTCTTCTCATCACCCCATGGAACGTTCTCCAAAATTGATCATATTGGGACACAAAACAAATATCAACAGAATCAAAAGAATTGAAATTTTACCTTGTATCTTTTCAGACCATAAGGTACTAAAGGTGGAACTCAACTCTAACAAAAATGCTCGACCCCACCCAAAGGCATGGAAATTAAACAATCTTCTGTTGAATAACAGATGGGTGCAGGAAGAAATAAAACAGGAAATCATTAACTTCCTTGAGCATAACAACAAGACACCAGCTACCAAAACCTGTGGGATACTGCAAAAGCAGTTTTGAGAGGAAAATTCATCACTTTAGATGCCTACATTCGAAAAACAGAAAGAGAGCACATCAACAATCTCACAAGAGATCTTATGGAATTGGAAAAAGAAGAACAATCTAAGCCTAAACTCAGTAGAAGAAAAGAAATATCCAAAATCAAATCAGAGATCAATGAAATTGAAAACAAAAGAATCATTCAGAAAATTAATGAAACAAGGAGTTGTTTTTTTGAAAAAATAAATAAAATAGATAAACCATTGGCCAGACTAACTAGAAATAGAAAAGTAAAATCTCTAGTAACCTCAATCAGAAACGATAAAGTGGAAATAACAACTGATCCCACAGAGATACAAGAGATCATCTCTGAATACTACCAGAAACTCTATGCCCAGAAATTTGACAATGTGAAGGAAATGGATCAATATTTGGAATCACACCCTCTCCCTAGACTTAGCCAGGAAGAAATAGAGCTCCTGAACAGACCAATTTCAAGCACTGAGATCAAAGAAACAATAAAAAAGCTTCCAACTAAAAAATGCCCTGGTCCAGATGGCTTCACTCCAGAATTCTATCAAACCTTCAAGGAAGAGCTTATTCCTGTACTGCAGAAATTATTCCAAAAAACTGAGGAAGAAGGAATCTTCCCCAACACATTCTATGAAGCAAACATCACCCTGATACCAAAACCAGGAAAAGACCCAAACCAAAAGGAGAATTTCAGACCAATCTCACTCATGAATATAGATGGAAAAATTCTCAACAAAATCCTAGCCAATAGATTACAGCTTATCATCAAAAAAGTCATTCATCATGATCAAGTAGGCTTCATCCCAGGGATGCAAGGCTGGTTTAACATACGCAAGTCCATAAATGTTATCCACCATATTAACAGAGGCAAAAATAAAGATCACATGATCCTCTCAATAGATGCAGAAAAAGCATTTGATAAAATCCAGCATCCTTTTCTAATGAGAACACTGAAGAGTATAGGCATAGGTGGCACATTTCTAAAACTGATTGAAGCTATCTATGACAAACCCACAGCCAATATTTTACTGAATGGAGTAAAACTGAAAGCTTTTCCTCTTAGAACTGGAACCAGACAAGGTTGTCCTCTGTCACCTTTACTATTCAACATAGTGCTGGAAGTTCTAGCCAATACAATTAGGCAAGACAAGGAAATAAAGGGAATCCAAATGGGAGCAGAGGAGGTCAAACTCTCCCTCTTTGCTGACGACATGATCTTATACTTAGAGAACCCCAAAGACTCAACCACAAGACTCCTAGAAGTCATCAAAAAATACAGTAATGTTTCAGGATATAAAATCAATGTGCACAAGTCAGTAGCCTTTGTATACACCAATAACAGTCAAGACGAGAAGCTAATTAGGACACAACTCCCTTCACCATAGTTTCAAAGAAAATGAAATACCTAGGAATATACCTTACGAAGGAGGTGAAGGACCTCTATAAAGAAAACTATGAACTCCTAAGAAAGGAAATAGCAGAGGATATTAATAAATGGAAGAACATACCATGCTCATGGATGGGAAGAATCAACATTGTTAAAATGTCTATACTTCCCAAAGCAATCTACCTATTCAATGCCATTCCTATCAAAGTACCTACATCGTACTTTCAAGATTTGGAAAAAATGACTCTGCATTTTGTATGGAACCGGAAAAAACCCCGTATAGCTAAGGCAGTTCTCTGTAACAAAAATAAAGCTGGGGGCATCGGCATACCAGATTTTAGTCTGTACTACAAAGCCATAGTGCTCAAGACAGCATGGTACTGGCACAAAAACAGAGACATAGACACTTGGAATCGAATTGAACACCAAGAAATGAAACTAACATCTTACAACCACCTAATCTTCGATAAACCAAATAAGAACTTACCTTGGGGGAAAGACTCCCTATTCAATAAATGGTGTTGGGAGAACTGGATGTCTACATGTAAAAGACTGAAACTGGACCCACACCTTTCCCCACTCACAAAAATTGACTCAAGATGGATAAAGGACTTAAATTTAAGGCATGAAACAATAAAAATCCTCAAAGAAAGCATAGGAAAAACACTGGAAGATATTGGCCTGGGGGAAGACTTCATGAAGAAGACTGCCATGGCAATTGCAACAACAACAAAAATAAACAAATGGGACTTCATTAAACTGAAAAGCTTCTGTACAGCTAAGGAGACAATAACCAAAGCAAAGAGACAACCCACACAATGGGAAAGGATATTTGCATATTTTCAATCAGACAAAAGCTTGATAACCAGGATCTATAGAGAACTCAAATTAATCCACATGAAAAAAGCCAACAATCCCTTATATCAATGGGCAAGAGACGTGAATAGAACTTTCTCTAAAGACGACAGACGAATGGCTAACAAACACATGAAAAAATGTTCATCATCTGTATATATTAGAGAAATGCAAATCAAAACATCTGTGAGATATCATCTAACCCCAGTGAGAATGGCCCACATCACAAAATCTCAAAACTGCAGATGCTGGCGTGGATGTGGAGAGAAGGGAACACTTTTACACTGCTGGTGGGACTCCAAACTAGTACAACCCTTCTGGAAGGAAGTATGGAGAAACCTCAAAGCACTCAACCTAGACCTCCCATTCAATCCTGCAATCCCATTACTGGGCATCTACCCAGAAGGAAAAAAATCCTTTTATCATAAGGACACTTGTACTAGACTGTTTATTGCAGCTCAATTTACAATTGCCAAAATGTGGAAAGAGCCTAAATGCCCACCAACCCAGGAATGGATTAACAAGCTGTGATATATGTATACCATGGAATACTATTCAGCCATTAAAAAAAAATGGAGACTTTACATCCTTCGTATTAACCTGGATGGACGTGGAAGACATTATTCTTAGTAAAGCATCACAAGAATGGAGAAGCATGAATCCTATGTACTCAATCTTGATATGAGGACAATTAATGACAATTAAGGCTATGGGGGGGGAAGCAGAAAGAGGGATGGAGGGAGGGGGGTGGGGCCTTGGTGTGTGTCACACTTTATGGGGGCAAGACATGATTGCAAGAGGGACTTTACCTAACAATTGTAATCAGTGTAACTGGCTTATTGTACCCTCAATGAATCCCCAACAATAATAAAAAAAAAAAAAAAGAAAATGTATATCCCCAAGACCAGCTTCAGCTTCAGACTGCGTCCAGCTCTTAACTCTCAGCAGTATTTGGTATAGTCAATTATTTCTTTCTTGAAACAGTTTTTTCATTTGGCTTCCAGGATATTACATTCAGCTGGGTTTTTGTTTGTTTGTTTGTTTTTAGAGATAGAGTCTCACTTTGTTGCCCATGGTAGAGTACCATGGTGTCACAGCTCACGGCAACTTCCAATTCTTGGGCTTAAGCAATTCTCTTGCCTTAGCCTCCCAAGTAGCTGGGACTACAGGCCCTGGCCACAATGCCAGGCTATTTTGTTGTTGTTTTTGTTGTTGATACAGCTGTCGTTGTTTAGCCAGCCCGGGCTGGGCTGGGTTCGAACCCACTAGCCATGGTGTATATGGCTGGTGCCCTAAGCACTGAGCTACAGGCACTGATTTCTTACTAATTTCTCACTAATTTACAGCCTAAACTTAATTTCTAAGATATCTCTGCTAGTTCCATGGTTTAAACTAATGTTCATTTGCTGCAGGTACTTATGTTCACATTCGCAGCTTGAGCTTTATTGTGAGGTTCAGATTCATCAACTTTCTAGTTGATCTTGATTTGTGAATCAATATCTCAAACGAAACAAACCCAGAACACATTTGACTTTGTATACCTGCTGAAACTTACTACGATCCCAGCATTTTTCACCTCAGTAAATCATAAAAAGTAACTAATAAACGATTCCTTTTCTTCACTTTTGAATATTTTGAAGTGTAGTGTTTGCCTGTCCTTGTAACATAATATGTCCCATAGTATAATTTATGATAATATATCTATTCCCTCAATTCCCAACCACCTCTGAATCTATTTCAAGCTAACTTTTAGCCCCAGAAAATCTAACTCCAATGTCACCAAGAGCTCCATATTTTTAAATCCAGTGGACATACTTCAATTTTTATTTCAGCAGACTTCTGAGAATTACTTAATACTGTTTACCACCCAGTCATTCTCTGCATGTATATTTCCCCTGGACTGTCTCCTTTCTCTTATTCTATGTCCCTGCCATGGCCCATGGCTGGCTATGAATGCTTGCTTGTCTGTGGTGAGGTTGTTGTAAAAATTCACACAGACTGTTTTTCATTCTCATTAGCTTTTATTAGTGTTTGTGTATTAAATGTGTGACCCAAGACAACTCTTAGATAAACATTCATAGCCAGCTGTGGGCCCTGAATGTGCTTATTCACTTCTATCTATAAAATTATGACCTCTACAAAGATTTTATTTGCCGGCATCCTTCCTGGTTGTAGGGATATTTTATAAATAATTACCATTTATTATAATGCGTATGGTCCAAAAGAGAAGGCATTTTGCCTGAGTTTGATTGCATCGATTTCTCCAGTGTCTATCAAAGCCTCAGCATATAGTTAATGCTTATTAAATACTACTTAGGTAGGTGAACAGATATTAGAGTTTTGACAAACTTTTCTCTCCTAGTCAATTTGTAACTGGGAAAAGGGTAAAAACAATTAGTGATACATTGGTTCAATTGGATACTGATTAGAATAGCATGAATTGGTGAAATGAAATTTACTTAAAAAAAGATGTCATAAATTTTCAACTACTTCTTGTGATTCCGACATTTGGCAACATATCATACATCTTCCTACCTACTATATCAAATATCATGAGATGTTAGAGTGGCTTGTAATAAACCAAGAAGGTGTGAACAATGCAGGAAAGCTATGATTTGTGGTTTTGTACCATCCTTCCTAACTCTAATACCTACTATCCATTTCTCTTTCGTCTGTTCAATTTCATCTGGGTTGCCAGAATACTCGTGATGACAGCCCTGATTCCAATTATCCCTACTCAACTCAGGATATCAATTGGGAAATCATAGAAAATCCTTGTAGAAGCTCATTAAAGTTGAATACCTAAAATACTGTGGTCATGAAGATTTTTAAATTAAAATTATTTTGGGGAGATGATGGCACATTGCTGAGAAATATACACTTTTTCCTGTTTATAACTTTGACTTTCATATATATTTGTATATTACGTGTTTTTGTTGTGTCTATTTCCTTTGCCTCGAATTTGCTTCTCTCAGTAAGAGCCTCACTTTTTTTCCTTTGAGATTCTTACTCATCTATAAAGCTCTAACACTGAAATCACCGGCACTGCTAAATAATAAAAATGATTCAATGTTTATTGAATGGAACATTCTAGTAGCAGCTCCTCACCCTGCTTCTCACAGGTTCAGGAAAATGTACATATTAAATATTAAAAAAAAATTCAAATACATGAAACCATGCTGGAGTGGAACTAAGGTTTGTTACTGTGTGTAATGAACATTTGAAGTCCTGAATTGTGAATGTGAGAAACAGAGTATCTTGTGGCAAGCTCAGGGTATTGACATGAATATGTAACCACCTATAACTGTTTGATCTTTTACCTCTTCGGTTATCTTTCTTCTTATACAGAACAACCTTAATAACATCTTCCCATTACAGAGGTAGGCCCACCCCCCCTCCCCAACATGGGGGATAGACAGTTCAAGACCCCTAGTGGACCCAGGAATAGAATGGAACCCAATTGCCTTACGTAGGAACACATTTCTGTTCATGTCACTCACCCACGAATTTAATGCCTTTTCCATTTTAACTAAACACTTATCATGCATTGTGGCCATAATTTTTGCTGCTTGAGATGCAACAGTAAAGCTAATAAGAATTTCTTTTTCATCCTCGCAATTTCATAGATAGCAGATTTGTGCTTACCTTAGAACTCCAGCAACCTCAGCGTATAATTTTTAATTTTCTTAGTAAGTCAAAAACTTACCCATTGCCACTTTAAAAAGGCACACTATGGCTTCTCATTAACATATCTGAACTCCCAGTATCATTATTCTTACGCTTTGTGGCCATTATTAACAAAACAAGGATTACTTGAAAACAAGCACTGTGACACTGACAGTTCATGTGATACCCCAGGGGGCTCCTACGAGGCTGAGGGGTAGGCAGCATACCCATATGGATACTCTGCAGAAAGGAAAGTTTCATGTCCCAGGAGGGAGTAGGAAGGCACACTATTGGGAAAGGCGCGCAATTTAATACTTAACAAATTGTTTAATTCTAGAGTTTTCCATTTCATATTTTCAAACTTCTGTTGACCTCAGGTAACTGAAACTATGGAAAGAGAAACTGTGGATAAGGGTGGGGGAGACTGTATTCCTCTCTTGAGGGAACCCTTGCTCCAGGCCACTACTAACATGTTTAATGCCTTGGAACCAAAAGCACTTTGATGTCCACGGACAGATCAGTAAAGAAGATAATCCTCTACTTTTTTTGATTTTCAATGCATTGTCTCCCAGACTTAGTATCAAACTAGTTATCTGATACTATTTGACTATTAGGATAGGGTATTGTAATGATGGATAGATGAGAGTCAAAATAGGTCTAAAAAATAACTAACTTTTAAGAGTTTAGAGCAAAAGTATAAAATAAACTTCAAAGAATATTGATTTGTCTGCTGGAGGTGATTCCTATTAGATGTTATAAAATAGAAGAGTAATTTACTCTTGGTCAGAGGTAAACTAGTAAGACCATATAAATTGCCTTAAAGCACTAAATTAAACACAAATATACAATAGTTCTCAATGTTATCTTAGGATGGTGTTTTTTCTACAAACAGAGCATTCCAGACATTCGAATTTTCTTAGGTATAGCTTAATATAATATGTACATACATTTTACATTTAGAAACTGATTATGAAAATCATAATTTTCTAAGGAAATAAATATTCAAAAATCCAAATAAACTTATCACCCTTGACTCCAGAGTTTGTTGATGGGCCATAATTTAAAGTGATGCCCCTTACAAGGCCCAAAGGCAGACTCGTAAAACTATCATAGGTAATAAAACTATTCAGTAGTGATCTTTAAACACATCCATTGTTAGAGAAGCAGCCAGGGACAATTTTGAACATGTGGGGCTCGGAGCACTGTGTAAGACTCATTCAGGAATCCCACCAAGGGTTACTTTTTTGCCAGGAGAGTGTTGTTCATATTACCCATTCATGTTTCAGAGATTTTTGTGACGTTCTGAAAACTAGTTTCTTTCATAAAGCCAAATCTTATTTCAAAGTTTGACTTTATTACCTAATTTCCTTTCCTTTTACTGGTAAGTGAACTAAATCCATAGAGCTCCTAAAAGAACTTTCTAGAGTTTTACCTAAATTGTGAGGAATTTAGTTCAACCTCTGTAAACAGGAATCTCTACCTCCAAACTAAGAGAAAAATCTTAGAAAATTTAGTTTATTGATGAAATAAAACCTGTCCTCCAGATTTATAGTATACCTACAAAAATAGCGTAAACATTAAAGTGACTCCGGTTTTGGTGATGTGGGTTGAGTAACTTTTTACCAAATTCTTTATATCGAGGAAACAGTGACTATGGGAATTTAAGAAATAACACGAATTATTTAGAATACATAATCAACCTCGGTAAAAAATTGGGATGTAAAATGGGTTTTACCTAAAAATGTATTTAATAGCCAGGCGTTGTGACGGGCGGATGTAGTCCCAGCTACTTGGGAGGCTGAGGCTAGAGAATCGCTTAAACCCAAGAGTTAGAGGTTGCTGTGAGCTATGACACCACAGCACTCTACCAAAGGTGACATAGTGAGACTCTGTCTCAAAAAAGAAAAAAGAAAAGTGTATTTATATAATTAAAGTAGTTGACAGGTAAGGTGGATGTGTTCTTTCTTCATAAATCTAGCATATAAGGAACTACATCAAAAAGACATGTGTTTTGGTCTTTTTATTCAAAAAGCTAAGATACTTTCCCTCATTTGTCTATATTGTCTTTTGCATATTAGCCTAACAACTAATAAAAAATACATAGTAAAATTGTCTAGCTTGATGATCTGGTAACCTAACAAAGTTACTTTTTGCATGTTAGGTTGAATTTTGCATATGTTTTACATTTCCTACACCTTGATAAATTTTGTCCTTAATATTGATATTTCCTCTGACCTTGAAAACACGTTATGGTCACTTTTAAATAAACTTAAATTTCATTTATCTATTGATTTATTTGCAATATCTGTATCTATTATAGAAATATATAAAGACATAATAAAAAGAGGTAATTATTCCTGTATGTTGCCAAAATAACATATACAAATCTTTAATACTTATGCATAGTTTTAATTAAGAACTCTTATTTTTGGCTTAGTGCCTGTAGCACAATAGTTACAGTACCAGCCACATACACTGAGGGTGGCAGGTTCAAACCCAGCCTGGGCCTGCTAAACAACAATGACAACTGTAACAAAAAATAGCCGGGCATTGTGGCAGGCATCTGTAGTCCCAGCTACTTGGGAGGCAGAGGCAAGAGAATCACTTAAGCCCAAGAATTTGAGGTTGCTACGAGCTGCGACTCCACGGCACTCTATCGAGGGCGACATAGTGACTCTGTCTCAACAAAAACAAACAAACAAGCAAAACCTCTTATTCTCTGTTTTATAGTTTTTCATATCATTTATCGCTCAGCTGAACATCAGTGAAACTCATGGTAGGATTACTTTGCTGATTTCTGTGATGACTCGCCTTCTCACTACTCTGATTTCTCCTTGAATTTATATTTTATGTATTCAAGCTGAACCAGACACTATGCACCTTATAAATTATTTTAGAATCTATCTACTACCTACCTTTCTATATCTATTTTCTACCTTAATAAGTTAACTTTTTTCTTTTTTACACCATTTCCTTTTCTCACTGAATTAATGTTTGATAAAATTTTCCAGTTATTTTTAATTCAACAAATTTTTATTGTGCAACTATATTCAAAAAGGTGTTGAAGGTAAAATGAAGTAAGTCTAGGTCCAACTCAGTCAAAATTAACTACAATGCCTCACCAAAAGAGGAAGATAATTACTTTCATGGTTTACATTTGAATCCTTTCATGACACTTACTCCTCATCTACAGTCTAGGGATCAAGAATGTTCTGAGGACTGTTATTCAAATAACAGCACTCTGATATTTAAATACTGGCATAGTTCTGTCATTAAAGCCTTTCAAAATTACGAAGACCAAAACAAATGATGGTGAAACAAGGGCTAATTTATAACACTGCAAAGGAGTTTGTGTTACCATGATTTCAACCATCGGTTAGTTACACAGAGATTTTAGCATATTGCAGACAATGAATTATTATAGATGGGGAACCACTTCTCAAAGTAATGCTTAAAAAATGATAATAGAGTAAATGTTGGTGGCAAGTGTCATATGTCATACAAGTCTGTCAGTTTTTTTTTTTTTTTTAAGAAATTGATTTATGGGCAGCTCCTGTGGCTCAGTGAGTAGGGCGCTGGCCCCATATGCCGAGGGTGGCGGGTTCAAACCCAGCCCCGGCCAAACTGCAACAACAAAAAAAAAATAGCCGGGCGTTGTGGCGGGCACCTGTAGTCCCAGCTGCTTGGGAGGCTGAGGCAAGAGAATCGCGTAAGCCCAAGAGTTGGAGGTTGCTGTGAGCCGTGTTACACCACGGCACTCTACCGAGGGCGGTACAGTGAGACTGTCTCTACAAAAAAAAAAAAAAAAAAAAAAATTGATTTATATTTGACATTTACTCCGAAGAATAAAATTTGTAATGTTAAATATGAACTAATAGTAGATTTAATGTGTTATTGGATATTTTCCACAGCACTCAAAATGCTTTACTTTGGAATACTTCAATAATAATGAGTTAAATTTCTCCTTTTGACAAATTTGCAGATGAAAAAAGAAGTTTGAAAAAAAAGATGGCTTATGTTTGGCTATTTTTTGTAGTTAATTTTATAAAATTAAAAGTAAATCATAGTTTCATGGATTTCTATAGATTATTTGGAATACATCAACTGCTCTTTAAATCATGTCAGTATTAAATTGAGAATCTTGTAAAATTCTGTATTTGAAAGGCTGGAAATTTAATCACAGAATCTTTGTAAATTTAAAATACATTTTTCTCTTCAGTTAAGTAAGAACTGGGTTTAATTTAAGACACTCATTTAAAAGGAAGATTAAAAGACAATGCTTCACTGGGCAATTCCTTCTGCACACTATCTCAGTTCGCCAGAGAAGGTTTCAGAAATTTAAAGAAGAAAAATAACCTCTGTTAAACTAGTTCAAAGTAATCTCTTAGAGACTATTCTCGAGTAACTGTAAAACCTAGATATACGCTGACAAATAAAATACATTCTCACACAGATTGTAATGTATTTAAAGGGAGGTTCTGAGGAACTAAGACAGAAATAGATAAACCAACTCAAAGTTTAATGTAACATTTTGCCTGACAATGATTTTTAAATGCATACCTTTGGAAATTGACAGTTTATTCTTTAAAATTCAGAAATATATAATTTTTCCCTTTTCATCTGGAATTCATGTTTCCATTCCACTACTAAATTTGATAGTAATATGTCCCTTTATGTCCACTTGTAACAATATATGTATATATAATAAAGTTTTAAATTTTATTATATAACCATTATTGTAAAAAATGCCAACTACTCTATGAAATGTAATTCACTGATTCGGGCATTAATCAGATAGTTTGGTAAGGGAAAAAACTATGATGTATTTATATTTGTTTTTTCTTTTATACATTTTTAGAATAAAATATGTTTATAATATAAAAAAAGTAAAGGGAGAATGTCTGCAGGTAGTCTAATTTCTTGGATGGAGTCAATTTCTAAGTCTATAGTGACATATTACAACAAATTGCTCAATGATGTTTATTATAAACATGTTTATTAATAATCGTCTAATGATTATTTTCACTACACATCAAACTCTGACAGATTGACTATCACTTATACTGACTGGCTAGTAGAAGAGACTATCAGAGTCCACTTAAAACAAAGACCCTCCAAGTGGCTGAGCACATGCATCAATATGCGTGAATACTGCACGATACTTTCTCTGTCCTGATGCAGAAAACAATTTATAAAAAACAAAAAACAATACTTGTGAATAAAAAAGACTTAAATACACAGTGGAACACGTTGAGAATTATACTATGGGATGTGAGTATAGAATATGGAAGGTTGTACGATGATGGTAGCATTGTAATAAATCTTGAGAAATGTGTAGATCTTTTTCAGGGGAATGGTACTCAGTCCTAAAAAAGTATGAAATAATTTCTCTGGCAGCAACATTGCCACACTGGAGACCCTTATCCTTAGCATCCTTCAGTATCAGGAATGGAAAAGTGACCACCACATGTACCCTCTCCTAACTGGAAACTAATCAGTTGGGCACACGTAGGCACAGGGGATGTAAAGGCAATTGGAAATCACTAAGAGAAAAGGGATAAAAACTTACCTATTGAGTACAGTGAACCTTTTCTGGTGATGGACACACTAAAAGCCCTTCCTTAAGCATTCCATAAGGCATCTGTTAAACAAAAACTTTTGTGTCCCTCAATAATTTCAAAATTGTTCATGGATGGAGCTAGAATATATTCTTCTTAGCAGAGTATCTCAAGAATGAAAAAGTATCAAATGTACTCAGCCCTACTATGAAACCAATTTATAGCTTTAATCCAATTATAGCCCAAGAAGTAGGGGAAAGGGGAGAGTGAGGGGAGGGGAGGGGGAGGATGAGTAGAGGGAGGGTAATTGGTGGGACACACCTACAGTGCATCTTAGAAGGGTTGGTGGGACCACACCTACAGTGCATCTTAGAAGGGTACACGTGAATTTACTAGGTGTAGAATATAAATGTCTAAACACAATAACTAAGAAAATGCCGTGAAGGCTGTGTTAACCAGTTTGATGAAAATATTTCAAATTGTATACAAAACCAGCACATTATACCCCATGATTGCATTAATGTACATAGCTATGATTTAATTTAAAAAATTAAAACAAGATAAGTTGGAAATTGTTTAAAAAAGGAAATGTTAAAAAAATGAATTCCTAACAATCATCTCTGCGTGGGAGGGTAAGTAGAAACTATTTGTGACTTGTTATATTCAAATGTTCCTCTACAAAATTTGGAAAAAATCAGGGTTCATTAAAATGTCAAAGGCCTTTCATAGTTATTATATGATTTTATCTTCATAGCAACTTTGACATGGCTTATATTATCTATATTTTTAGGTGAAGACATTGATGGAGAGGTTAATTACCTGATCCATGAACACAAAGTTAGATATAGGTAGCACTTGTTTTAGAACATATGTTCACTACCTTTCAGCCTTTGAAATGTAAAATACAGGATATTGCAAAAGTTGTGCTATGTGCATGTCAGAATAACGTCATGTTTCTTTGATTCTAAGTTGTCAACTACTCAAGTACGTCCTATTAAAAACAATTTATAGAAGTTCATTATTTAAAAAAATCTAATAATCCTTTTACATATCACCTATAAGAAAAATTCAGATTTTAAAGCAATAAATAAAAAAGAGCATAAACATATAGTAACCTAAAATACAAGAATTTTTCAAAGTCAAAAGGAGATTACGTACAACCAAACTTCGTTTTTTGGTTCATTGTAATCATAATTGTCTGTTCATGCTGTGTCAGTTAACTTCTCTGGGAAACAGACATGAAAATTATTTTAGGAGATTTAAAAATGTATTGGGCATTACACCTAAGAAAGAAAATAGGAGAAAACAGGATTAGCAGGAGGAGTTATCAGACACTTGCGCAGACTTGATGAAATCAATCTGTGCCAGCTCACTGTGGGAGCTCCAGAGTGAGGACTGATCTTTAAATAAGTCCTGCTTGAGGGAGAAAAGGCCAGGCCTTTCTGATGCCATCACTGTCTGGAGGCCATATTGGAAAGAATGTGACCTTGGTTCAAAGACAAGTCCGACCATAAAAAAGTTAACAGCTAGAGACGGCCTGATAGCTACACTCCCCAAAATTGAACAGTGAATTCTCAAAAAAGGATCTGAGTTTGGCATCTCCATGTCTGCCACACGTTTATCACAAGATCGATATTTTTACCTGCACATAAATAATCATATTGAAAACTTTTCAATATTTCATTTATATTTAGTATAGTTGCAAATATCCAAATAATTCATCACAGTATGTACTTCTTCATAAATAACAAAATTTTTGTCTGGTGAGGGGTTTTCTGCAAACTCAGAATTAAATAGGTGCTAATGCACAGACTACCTAATATTAATATTCATTAATTAAATGCTTAAATCAACTTTATCCTGAGAACTTGACTTATATTCAGTAATCTATATTCCCAAATAAAAATTAGAGGCAAAGAAAAATTAATATATTTAATTGAATCTAAGCCACCATGAATTGTCAGATGCAGTGTTCTGTGCCAAGAAAATGATCAATTAAGCAATGACACCATTGTACTTTATGACATTTTTTATAAGATGTAATGAGAGTGCAGAGAGTCAAAATGGGAAAAAATGTTTAAATTGTCATAATTTTCTCATTGGTTACTTTGTTTCAATTAGAAGCCAGTAGTAAGTCATACTTCGGTCTAGATGAAATTCAGAGATACGCTGGAGAGTCTACTTATGGGAAATACTGAACACAATCTTATCCCATCTTTTCATCAGACACTTTCTCTGGTTGTTGTCTTATTTTCCCTGTTCCTATTTTGCAATGTCTTATTACTAAGTACTCCTCCCTTATTAGGCAGAATGAACCAACATCACAGTGGCTTTATAAATAAACATTTATTTCTTACTCTCAGTAAATAGCTATGAAATGGTTGGGACTGTCTTCACATATGGCATCTAAAAACCCATCCTAGGAGAGAACTAACCATTTTGTGATGAAGACATCTTAACATGTGGCTTCTAAGAATGAACTAGGGCTACTCATTTCTCCATTTCTCGGCCAAGGAAACATATATAATTTTAACTCACATTTAATTTTTAAATCTAACTACATGGTTAGTTAGATTTTGCAGTTCACCAAACTGCAAAGGACCTAGGTTTCTGTGTAGCAGGTAAGGGGGAAAACCCTGGAGGATGTACTCTGTAACTAGAAATCTCTATCACAACTAGTATCATCATTATAACTCATTTCTAAATCATTAACAATTATTGAATAGCATCTTCCAGAAGTTTCATACCCCAGAAGATATGAGGCAGATTCCACGCAGCTTGCCTCCTTTGAAACTTACAAGCTAACTAACCAACTTGAAACACACCACTGAAATCTGCTCTCATATTGTTATTTTGTTGATCAACCCTTAGTGCCCTTGGTATATTTCCTGCTGTTTCAGAACAATCTCACTTTTAATTTCTTCAGTGAACACAAAGAAAAGAAAAAACATTAAATAAAGCATATTAATAAATATTAACACTGTCCAATATTCCATTAAGTTAAAAAGTCAGATAGTTTTACAAAAGATTTAAAGTAATTTTATCCTATCTTTAAGATAATTTTCTTACATTTTATTATACTCATAGTTGATACTATAATTACTAGTATTCCTCACACATATATTTTAATCTTTCCTAATCCACTCCTTATTAAAATTATATCTAATGCACAATCATATCTTATTTCAAAATCTCTTAAATTAATCCCTTTGGGATCTATTCAAACGCAGTTTACTAACTGCAGCTGTTACAGTTGGTATTGACTAAATCTTGAGTGTATTCATGTAATACATGATTCAGGTTGTTAAATATAAAATATACTCATATTTTGATATAAGATACTTCCACTGATGTCTTAATTCACAAGTAATTAAAAATTGGTCTTTACTCAGTAGCTGAAATGGACTCCTACCTTTATCACTTATCCTAGGATCTGTAAAATCTAATCATGGTAAACAGAAATAGTTTCTACTGTCAATACCAGTGTTTTCTGCTTTCATTATCAATTTCCAGTAGATGAAGTGTACCTCTCAGTATCTTAATAGATAAGTGAGCGGTGAAACTGACAATATGTTAATGTGGCCTTTCTGCCGTACTCACTGTCTTAAACCAGGGGATGAATTCTATTTTACTACATTATCTTTCGTGGTCTGGTTGACCGCCTTCAGCAAAATGTGAATAATAAATTAAGAACAGACAGATAAGTCTGAACTGTGGAACAAGTAAAACTTCTATCATCCTTCAGCAAAAAATACAATAAAATTTGTATTTAATTGTACTAAGTAAATTATTACAGTTTGAAGATGCTGGAAGTATTTATCTCCTAACCTGAAAATATCAGTGACTAAAACTTGAACCAATAAGACAATGATTAAAACTCAAATTTTCACTCATTCTTTTTCTGCTATATTTTAATAAGTACTTTGGATAGCATCTCATGTACAGAGTTTTGAGATTAATCTGGGTATTTAGAAAACAACAGACACAATGCCTGGCACAAAATTTTGGATAAACCTTCCCTGTCCACTGGGATTTGGAATTTAACATTCAATTCACAATTTTGTAACAGGGATATCTATAGAACATTCTAGAGCAAGAATAGACATGGAATGGATCTTTGGATATACAATGAATGTAGGCAAAATGTGGCACACATTGTCCAACACAGAAATGAATCACGTAGAAAAAGAAGTCTTAAAAATCTGACACCTGGGCAGTGCCTATGGCTCAAAGGAGTAGGGCGCCAGCCCCATATGGTTCAAACCCAGCCCTGGCCAAAAACTACAAAAAAAGAAAAAATCTGGCACCTATGAAAGGAAGCCAATGTTGAGACCTATTATTTGAGCTCTCCTAATTATCACCCAGACTTACTGGCATTTACTAGAAATGTTACTACATATAAGTGGGATTATATGCTCATAAAACTTTAAAATTTTGTCAAAATTTACAAACTTTTTGATGTTTAGAGAGAAATATCCCCATAGTTTGTAAATTCTATGAACATTCGTTTAATGCGATTATTCCATGTAAACAAAATAAACATTGCATTTAGGTTTGAGGTGTTAGGTGGTTGAATAATATTGTTGCTAAAATAGCAGCTTCAGCCAATAATTTTATGAGAATAAAATTCACTTTTAGTAATTCATTTTATCTAAAGGAGTATTATTACCCCATGACTATGTTTTTACATTGGGCATATCAGTTTTTATGAACAATAGGGAAATGGCAAGGCTTTTTGTTCTTATAGTTAATGTGGATGTGAACATGTATGAAATATCCCTTCAAGTTGCTACCTCCAATGTACTTGGGAATAACTTATTGCAAAGGCAACGTAACTCACAAAGCATGTTAATTGTGTTTGCATATGCTTTTACTAAAAGATAAAAACCTTAGAAACATTTTCATTATCATTGATTGAATGAATAAAGTATTTTAAGCAATTATCCAAGAAATGTATCCATTGAAAACCCCTCATTTTTTAATGTAAAGTAACTAAAATATTTTCTTATTCAGAAAGAAAATTGAGGGCCTTGTTCTATCTGTGTTAGAAAACTCCATAGCACAGTGTAGGAGAGCCTGGAGTTTTTAGTTTTGCTTGATGGACAAGAATTCAATTCCTTATTGCATGACTTTGGGCATATTACTTAAATTATCTTTTAGTTTTCTTGTCTTTAAAATACAATTGTTAAAATGGTTTTTATGGGAATTAAATTATATGATTCACTTAAAATGCACAGAATATTATGTGGAATGTGATAGGATTTGACAACCTTAACTATTATCTATTATCAATTATTTATATTATTAATCAATATCAGTTCAAGTTTCAATTCATTTGAAGGGCTACAACATGGGCAGTATTAGAACTGATCTCTTTAAAGGGTTATTAAAGGTGATGATAGTCTTTACCAAATTTTCAAATTCCATATTCCCATTTAGCTTGAATAAGAATGAATTACATTCTTTATTCATTTTTTTCTAGTAGTAAGCTTAATTAGATACAGTAGTGGGTGTTGTTTTAGGATGGAATTTTGAAGGACTGCTTTCATCTATTTATACATAAAGTAGAGAAAACATTCCTTCTCATTCATTTGACTTGCTGTTTATCTATAGAATTTCCTATAGTCTATATTTTTGTATTACATAAGAAAAATGGTATAAAAAACAATTCAAAATCTACACAGCAATAGTCAGAGGCCCATGACTTCCCATTCTCCATTGGTAAAATCCAAGATGCTTTCTTATTAAAATAAATTTTATTATGTATATTTGAAGTTTATAACATGATGGTATGGGATACATACAGAAAATAAAAAGGTTACTAAGTGAAATAGATTAACATGATCTTTTTTAGGTGACAATAATAGTTAAAACCTGCTTATTTAACACAAATCCTTGATACATTACCATTTTGTCCGACTTTCGTATGTGTTGTTTTGTAACATTTGATCTATATCCCCCCATTTCCTTCCACTGAAATAAAAGAAAAGGAAGGAGGGCATTGAAGGAAATGAGAAAATGAGTCCTAATTCAATGAGTTGTTAAACTACATTTCATGTTGCAAATGATAAATCACTTATGCAGTTGAGAATATTTGAGTCCTAATTTCAGCTATTTTGTTATGTAGATGAAGCAATGCAGCTTTAGTTTGATATTAATAAGTTTGGAAAACTATGTTTTTAAATGAATATAACATAAAATATTAAATATTTGGAAAGCTGATGATAATAAAATGTATGCTGTATTTCCATAATAGAAATGTGAAATGCAAGAACAGAAAATGGACTGTCAACCAGTTTCTACAGAGGATAATATAACTTGTCAAATATTACAAAATAATAATTTTCTATAGAAAGAAGTCTCTAAAAAACCTTCTATTATTTTGACAGTGTTTTATTTTTAAGTAATGATTATTATCCTTGAAATATTAGCAATTACCCATTCATTGTGTATGAATCAAAGAGAAAAAAGAGATGTCCATCTTTTAAAAGTTGTATTAAGATAATGACATTGTTCAATTTCTATTTTATTCAAGTAAGACAAGATAAATGTTGTCTATTACAGATAAGTCTATAAAAGACTAAAAGACTAAAAAAGAATAATCTCATGAGACTTCTGATGATTATTGTGACAATGAAAAAAAAAAAAAAACCAGTTCTTAGTATTTTAAAGAGAAAGGTGTTATATTTGCTTATGGAAAGAACATCAGGGAGGATTAAAAAATACATAAGAAATTTTGAGCCCTACTGAAAAATGTCAGAAAATGCTGACATACTTTTCCAATTACAAAATAAGCTCTAGGAACTGTTTATTATAGCTGTAATTGTGCCAAAGAAAAATTAAAAATAAGAGAGCTGTTTAGGTTTCATAACCTGAAATTGTCATACCTTTTACAAACATTGGGGGATTTGACTATCATGTTAATTCTCAACATTTCTTACATTAATTTTTAATGGTTCTTCCTTTTCAAAAATCATAATGTAGACTATACAGTGGACAAAAGGCAAAGGGAAAGGCCATTGCAAAGGAACATCCAAAATAATGCTACAAAAGGTAGTGAAACAGGTGCAACAGGGAGACAAAATAAAAATAGTCTAGATCAGGCATCCTCAAACTTTTTAAACAGGGGGCCAATTCACTGTCCCTCAGACCATTGGAGGGCCGGACTATAGTTAAAAAAAAAACAAAAAAAAACTATGAACAAATTCCTATGCACACTGCACATATCTTATTTTGAAATAAGAAACAAAACGGGAACAAAAACAATTCACACCGCTTCATGTGGCCCGCGGGCCACAGTTTGAGGACGCTTGGTCTAGATGGGTATTAAAAGCTGTGTGTTTGAGAAATTCTAAACCCTTCTTGGTATTACAACTGCAGTTTATTAAAAGATCAATTGGACTCATTAAACTTTAGGAGCATGAAAGATTACATATTGCAGTCTCACAAATCCAACCTTGGAAATAGACTCTGCAAAAGTTTGTATGAAATCAACACCCCTTTTACACTTTAATATCGTTTTAAATTCCCAATTTAATTTTTCTATCCTTCAGAAACCCTCTGATAAGCAAGTGATGTTGGAAAGGAGCCTGCACTGAAGTTTGATGTCAGAGGTATATTGTAGAGAGCCAGTGGTCCTCCCTGGGGCCTTTCTGTACCCCCAGTTAACATATCTAAGGAAGAACCTATTGAAATCGGAAGGAATAGATTCTGTGAAGCATTGTGACTTCAAAAACACACATCTATCTATTAACGGTGAGTCAACTACCGGGTTCACAAAAATTCTACTTAGCAAATATGCAGAAGGTAAAAAATTCCAGTTTAACTTACTAAAGGCATGACCTAAAATTAAAATAAAATGTCAAAATTCTAAGGAAATAGGGAATTCAGCTTAGTTTAGCCTTAACCACAATTAAAGACATATTGAATATGAGAAAATACCAATTTAATGACATAATAACCAGAAAATCAAGTAAGAAAGAAACACAAGCTGATATGGTAAGCCCCATGTATGCATTTTCCAGTTTATATAAGGCCATTGGGAAAGTTTACACAAATCTGTTTATGGGTGTTCCTTCTTAAATCTCCCCAGCAAAGCTTATCTTTGAAAGAGAAAAGTCTATTAGATGCACTAATAATCACAAGGAAAAATGGTTATTGAGCAATGCTAAAGGCTGAATTTTCATACCTCCTCTAAATCCATAGAATGAAATATAATGCCCAGGTGATGATATGTGGAAGTGAGCTCCTCACCAGACACCAAATATGCCAGTGACTTGATCTTGGATGTTCCAACCTTCAAAACTGTAAGGAAAAAAATTTCTGTTGTTTTTTTAAGCCATTCACGCTGTGGTAGTCTGTTATAGCAGCCCGAACGAGCTAGGAAAACCATTAAAACCGAGAAAATATTAAAACAGACCTACTTCAAAATTATTAAAATATATTCATGATTCCTATAGAGAAATGTTTAGCTAATATTAGATTCGATACCAAGAGCAAGATGTGTGGGATCTCAAAAAGTTGTTTTAATAAATGTATTTGACAAAGTAGATGTAGATACGGTTGGGAATAGGGGTACCTGCCTAAGGTATGTGAAAGGGTCCCAGAAAAAAAAAAAATACTGTAGCCTTTAGTAAATTGCGTTAGTACATTATGTGGTATATCTGGTGGACTGATTTCCTGTGTGATGGCTACCGAAACACCAGATGCTAGAAGCCATTTGACTACAAATCTTCATTTGATACCCATAAAATTGGAATCAATGAAGACAAAGTATCTATTTCCCACCTATAGGGGGTTGAGGGTAGGAGTTAAGGATTGGAGAAATCATGTGTGGGTACTACCACTCTGTGAAGTTTGTATTAGGGTTAAAGATGCAACTACTCACTATAGCTCTTCTCAGAAAAAAAAAAAAATACCATAAAGTTTAATTTTAAAAGTAAGGTGCCATTAATTAGAAGAACTGCCTTTTTTCCAGAGAAAGTTTAAGTTTGAGAAGTACATGGCATGAATTTATTCAATCAACGTTTATTAAACATGCTTGTATTTCCTTGGCATTGTGGTAGACACAGAGTGTACAAAAAGTACTTAACCTCACAGAAGAAAAAATAAATATGAAATGGAATTATGCAGCATGCCAAGTGCTACGATTGTGATTTATCCAAAATGCAAAGAGAGATGAACATGATTGTTGCTAATAATGTAGCCAAGGAATAAATAGTTTTATGGAAATGATGGCACTGGGAGAAGGACTGACATTCTCTAAACAGAAAAAAAGAAAAATAATAGGCATTAAAAGTAGAAAGGCAAAGCATGTAAGAATTCTAGAAAATGTTCAATGTCTTTGGAATTAGATGGGAGAACTGTCAAGATAGACTCTGTAGGAATCAGAAACTGAAGTTCGTAAACATCAAGCTATAGTGTTACTGTTTATTAGTCATGAGCCTTTGGAAAGTTTAAATGTTTGGAATAATATGCTTAATGTTTTAAGGAATAAATCTGAATGTGTAGTGTGGACACGTGGCAAGAGTCAAGGACAGGGTGTAGCTAACCTGAAAAATAAAAGTGGAGAGACTGCTAACTTTTGGATATGAAGGAAAAAGAGGGAGGGAGGGAGAGTATAGTTTCTTAGTGAATTGGTGGCTGATGATAATGGTCATGGATGGAGATGTGATGAAAGCTAGAGATGACAGAAATGGTTCTGAGTGTCTTACACGTGTGTTTGTTGGGTAAGATTGAGGATAAGAAGTTTGATTTTATGGAACAAGGTGACCTGGCAAAGTATATTAAATATTCAGATACAATGTTAAATTGAGAGTAATTCATAAATCTGGTGATCAAGAGCAAGCTCTGGACAGAAAAAAAATGAATTAAATTGTTTCATTGACGTATTGAGTCATTTCAGTAAATAACATGGCTTTTTAAAAGTCTGAAGAGATTAAACTCAAATCAAATAAAGGACAACAAAACTTGTCTTGCATAACAAGAAGCCAGAGAGTAGAGATACTACAAATCGTGTACCTTAGGGCTTTAATTCTATTTTGCTGTAATTTCCTGGCTCAGTTTTCCTGAAAGAGGTGGTTTTGTACTCCGCCGGCTTCCTTTCTTTCACATACAGCCATTGGCTGCACCTGACGAGTGCTCTTCTTTCTTCATATCTGGGATAAAAAGAGTGAAGAAAGGAGAGAAAGCTCATCCCAACCCTCAGAACAAAGTTCAGTTTATCTTAAGGAGCCATCACAATTACATGCCTACTCATCAACCGGTAAGGGTGGGCAGCAGTTTGCCACGTGTGAATTGCCTTTGTCATGAAGTAACTATGGAGCGGGAGATGGTATTAGCTTGGCCTGTTAAGTAGAAGAGAACTGGTGAGATTCCGTTAGGAAGAAAAGAGTAAAATTATTGGATGGCAACTAATAATACTTACTGCAGCCATGGAGAGTCAAGCTTAGTTGAAAGAAATCTGGTAGAACCAACAGAAAGAACGTGCAGAGAATGAATTCCGCAGGAAATAATGAGAAGAAGAAGTCAGAAATGTGTGTGTGTCCTGGGAGTGGGGTGAGGAGGGAGAATTAGAGAGGTATTCTGTAACCTCATGGAGAATTATTTGATGAAAAAGATGTGATGCCAAAATTTTTGAAAAGTTTATTATAAAGCTTGTATCACAACTATTCAGTATTTCCAAATAACTACTTACTTATACTTACCTTTTTTTAATCAAAGAATTTTTCCATATTCCAACAAACCAAGTAAACATAGATCAATGGACCTCCAAGTTTTCAATTTTTACCCAAAATCCATTGCTTTCAAAACATAGTTGATCATTAAAATGGTAGAGAGTATTTATTAAAATATTCATCCTCTGGAGATTATATTCAGAAGCTCTGGGTAGAACTCAGGAACCCAGGAGGTAGCTGTTAGGCACCTGAAAGCTTTCAGCTGGTCAATCAGGTTTTGAAAATAGTGTTAACAGCATGGTGATTTATTCACTCAGTAGTGATCTATAAATATTTTTTGATAAAAGGAAGCATGAGGAGATGAACATAATTGAGTAATATTTTGGAGGTTTCCCTATGTAGCATTTAGACTCTCAATTCAACGTGTTACTCATTTTAAAAAAATAAAGGGGTCCACAGAATGTTGAGCACCCTTTAAAAGCTTATTGAAAATAAGCAAAACGCTTTTATATTCGGAATTGTTAAATACTTTGAACAATACCAAGATCCAGTTTCACCTGGAATTCTGTTTGGATTTTGTCAACCAACATAAATAGAATGGAGGTGGAAAGTACATGGAATGGTAAACTAAAATTAAAAAAAAAAAAAAAAGAAATGCGAAAGACATGTTTGCTCAATGAGAACAGGGTGAAAAGATTAAGGCTCTACTGTTCAAAACAGAGCAGTGTAGAAATGCAGTAAGAACATATAAAATATAATTAAGGGATAGGATCTTGAAACGTGAACGGGGCTAGTTTAAGACCCTGAGTGACAGCAGTATAGCAGGGAAGTTTGTACATAACCTATTAATACCTGTGAATTATACAGAAGGTATTAAATTCAAGAAAACTGTTTACTCAGGGGAATGGAGTATACTGAAGAATTACAGGAAGAAATATTCAGACACATTTGAGGGTGCATGATCTATAGCAGTGGTCCCCAACATTTTGGGCACCAGGAACTGATTTCAAGGAAGACAATTTTTCTATAGATGGGGAGGGAGATGAGAGGATGGCTTAGGGATGCAGAATTTATTCTGCACTTTATTTCCATTATTATTACATTGTAATATATAATGAAATAATTGTACAACTCACCATAATGCAGAATCAGTGAGAACCTGGACACTTCCTCCAATGAGGTAGTTCCTTCTGGGGGTGATGGAAGATCATGACAGATGAAGTTTCCCTCTCTTGCTGTGTGGCCCTGTTCCTGTACGGTCACAGACTAGTACTGGTCTGCACCTAGGTCTTGGGGACCGCAGAGCTAAAGGCTGCTTTATACTTCTAATATGGAGGAATGTTAGGATATATATACCATATATATCAGCCTAAATGCAACATTGTGATTTTTTTATATTTCAAAAAAGAAATCATTTCTCTACAAATTCACTTTCTTCAGGCTATTACTTCATTTCACTGTACGCCTGAACAGAAAATTCCTTGAATTAATGTGCTACGTTCACCACCATTATTACTCTCCTTTTATTATCTCAATTTTTAAGATAAAGATTTTAATTTAAGTATAACATACTTACGGAACACATTAGTGTTCTGTTCAATGCAGTTCCATAGGGTGACATGAAGGTGTAGAAAATCAAAGAGAGAAGAGATTAAGATTAAGAAAATCAACTTGAGAAGCCTTATCTCCACTCACAAGTCACTCTATCTCAGTCTAACCCACCATTTCTTTTCTTAGGCAAGTTCTTATATTACTAAAAAGCTTTCCTGTTATAAACATCATATACGTGTCATGTTCAAGCAATTAGTATTTTATTTAATTTAGTTGTTAGAGGTGTTTTATAAGATTTCATTTTGTTTGGGGGTTTATTTTTGGCTTTTTTTTGGTGACTACAGTGTAATATGAGATAATATTTCATCGATATCTTCATATGACTAATAAGGTAATTTGAATCTCCATGTAACTAATGAGGTATAGCAACTTCTCTAAATTTTATTGACCATTTAATTGTTTTTTTATTTTATTATTTTTTTTGAGACAGAGTCCCACTACGTTGCCCCTTGGTAGAGTGCTGTGGCATCACAGCTCACAGCAACCTCAAACTCTTGGTCTTAAGCAATTCTTTTGCCTCAGCACCCAGAGCAGCTGGGACTACAGGCAGCTGCCACAATGGCCAGCTATTTTTTTTGTTGCAGTTGTCATTGTTGTTTAGCAGGCCCTGGTGGGGCTTGAACCCACCAGCCTCGTCGTATGTGGCCGGCGCCCTACTCGCCAAGCCCCATTTTAATATTTTTTATGAAGTACTTGGTCACTTTATGTTTTTTACTCATTTGTAATCACATCTCTCTTTTTATTACATTACAGACATTTGTATATATTCTGGATACAAATCTTTGTGAAATTACACGATTGCAAATACCTTCTCTAATTTGTGACTTGTTTTGTACTCTCTTTATAATATAATTGAATAAATTGGAGTCTTAAGTTTAATTCGGGCCATTTAACAAATATTTGGAGTTCCCTTTATAAAATGTAATACTCAGTGATCACAGAATTATTTCCCTATGTTGTTTTCTAGAACTTTCACTGTTTCACTTGTCATATATCAATCTATAATCCACCTGGAATTAATGTTTTTGTGAATTATGGAAGGACAGGCTAGCAGTAATTTTTTTCTTGTGGCTATTCACCTCAATTTCATTTATTGAAATGAAATTACTGTTCTTTCCTCACTGTTCTTTGGCACCAAGTTTATAAGAAATCCAGGGTCCACATAGCCTGGGTGTGTCCATTCCTGAACTCTCCATTCTGACAATGAAAGTATTGTAATTACTAAACTTTTTAAGAAATCTTCATATCTGACAGTAAAAGTTGTCTAATTTTGTTCCCCTTTTTTCAGTATCTTCATGAATATGAATCTTGTCTCATTATTCTATTTGCATATAAATTTTAAATTCAACTTGACACTTTCATAAAAAATCTAATATTGCAGTTAAGAGTATACTAACCAAAAGGTTTCTACCACTTTGAGGGAAATTGATATCTTTATGCAATTGAGTCTTCAATGCATGAATATGAACTATTTAGACCTTCTTAAACCTTTGTCAATAATGTTATACAGTTTTCTCAGTAGAGATTGTGTAAAACCTATTGTATATTCCTATCTATGGACTATATATTTTTTATATTTGTATTTTATGTAAATTTTATTCCCTAATTACTGGCTGCTAGTATATGGAAGTACAAAATTGCCGCGGACCACCCTGTCGGTGGGCTTCAGTCCGAGGGAAAGCAGGGAAACGGAGTCAGGTTGGTTGAAAGGTCGACGCAGGAATGACAGTCTGCCACACAGCACTTGGTGAAGTATGCAGCTGCGTTTTACTGAGTTCAGAAGTTGGTATTTATACATTTTACACAAAGCATTACAGGTTACACAAAGTATTTTTACAACTTGCTGACCTTTACAGGTTACATTTTAAGTTTGTGGGCGTGAGTAGTTATCCATTACTACTTCTCAATATCTTGCCCTTAAGGAGAACAAAGGTTTTTAAGTTTGCAAACGTGGGTAGTTATCCATTACTATTTTTCAATGTTCTGTCCTTAAGGAGAACAAAGGTTTTTGGTTATCAGCGAAACCTACTTGCTTCCTCTTGCTTCCTCTTATCTGAGGAATGTTAGTATAGTGTAAATTTGTGTTTAAGTAATAGTAAAGGCATAATTTGTTTTAAGGCTCTTATTAGATATATAAATTTTAAGTTAATGTTGGTTATATATACTTTTATTATGTGCTTATTATTAATCATATGTGCTTATTCTATTGTGATTTGATTGATTAGAAATGTAGTGAAGTAAGATGTTTTTTAAGGAAAGTTTTACTGTGGGTGGTGATGGTGCATGTCGTGTTGGAACATCTTGTTTGCTGTGCCTGCATTGTCTTAGCCCACTGGCGTTTATGGTGGGGACTTGCTTTTGTGCAGGCTTACTTGGAGCCACTGAGTCTGGCACAGTCATACTTCTAGTGCTGTTTCTGGATCAACTATCATTGTGTTCATTCTTTAAAACCGTATTGCTTACTTATCAGGACAAACAGACATTCAGCTTAACATACACGTACACTGTAACAGAAAGCCATACCCTTAGGTTAATGCGACAAAAAACAGCATGCTGGGCAACATCTCTGTCGCTGCGCACACTGGGGGTGCTGGGGGCTTTGCTCCGGGGAGCACAGACCTCCTTTCCGTCGTTTTACAACGCGGACAGCGCCACCTCGCTGCGGCTTGGTGCCGAGGGTGCGGCACAAAATATTTTGTATAGTTCATTGTATTTGATGGCATTGTTAAATTGACAATATTTGTAAATTCTTCTGGAGTTTCTGTGTACTGGACATTTCCTCCAATAATCACAGCCACTTTTTTTTTCCTTTGTGAGGACCATATTTGGCTTTCTTGCCTTAGTTCTCTAACCAGATGTTCAACACAAGCTTAATGAGCCTCCTCATCTCACTCCTCCTCTTCACAGACTTTTTTTTTTTTTTTTTAATTGTTCGGGATTCATTGGTACAGAGAACCAGGTTACACTGAGTGCATTTGTTAGATAAGGACCCTCTTATAATTGTGTCCTGTCCCCAAAAGGTGAGAACTTTTAAAATTTTAACCTTAACCATGATTTTTGCAGTGTTTTATTTTTGTAGATATTTCTAATCAAATTAAAGAATTTTTTTTAATTTCCTAAGAATTTTTGCCAAAAATAACTGTTAAACATTATTTCATATATTTTCTACAACGAACTAGTGACTTTTCTCCACTTTTTGGCATTTTGGTAAAATTTATTTTAAATTGACTTTTGTCCAAAAGCATATTTCTATTTCTTATGCTGTTTTATTTATTAGAACATTTATTTTTCTAATAGTTAACATTTTAAAATTTATTGTCATGAGACTAAACTATAATTTTAATTTCCTTGTCATATGTTGGTATCACAATTTTTGGTTTTTATAAAGAAAATTTTAGAAGTTTCCAGGTTTTCTTTTTTTTTTTTTGTAGAGACAGAGTCTCACTTTATGGCCCTCGGGTAGAGTGCCGTGGCCTCACACAGCTCACAGCAACCTCCAACTCCTGGGCTTAAGCGATTCTCTTGCCTCAGCCTCCCGAGTAGCTGGGACTACAGGCACTCGCCACAACGCCCGGCTATTTTTTGGTTGAAGTTTGGCCGGGGCCGGGTTTGAACCCGTCACCCTTGGTATATGGGGCCGGCACCTTACTGACTGAGCCACAGGCGCCGCCCGAAGTTTCCGGGTTTTCTATCGTCTAGAGTATTTTATTTTAGATGACTGTTATTTCTTCTTTATACCTCTTATGATTCAATGTCAGCTGTGATGGAGCTGACTTAAGCCTGGTTTTATGAAGCCTGATGTTTTTGCTCAGAGTGTGTATCCTTCGGGCATCACCACCTGCAAATTACGAGTTTACCATCATTTATTCCCTCTGTGCAAGCTCTCAATTTTAATTTATGTCCTCAAGTTGGTGAAAAATGCATGTATCTTTTACTTTTTGGATTCTGTTCTGCACCTTGTGAATAGGTGGATATTTTAGGAGGAAAAGAAACTTCAAATGTCAGGCTCAACCTCTGTACTTCTTTTCTATAAGGACTGGGCCTTGGCATGTCAGATACTCTGATCACAACTCTCTGATGCTGTCAAGTCATGATTTTAACCTCACATTTGATCTGCTTTTCCAGATGTCATATTCAGAAGAGCTCAACTGAAATAAGCTAATCGGAGTTTGTTATCTTCATTTTCTTTTGAATCACTCTAATGAGGTTTGCATTTCTGCCACTGAACTGAAATGACATTTTTAATCTTTCTTTCCTTTCTCCTTCCCTTTCTCCTTCCCTCCCTCCCTCCCTCCTTTCCTTCCTTCCTTCCTTCCTTTCTTTTTCTTTCTTTCAAGAGTCTCACTTTGTCATCCTTGGTAGAGTGCTGTGACGTCACAGCTCACAGCAACCTCAAACTTTTGGGCTCAAGCAGTTCTGTTGTCTCAGCCTCCCAAGTAGCTGGGACTCCAGGTGCCTGCCACACACCCAGCTATTTTTTTTTTTTTTTAGAGACAAGGTCTCACTCTTGCTCAGGCTGGCTTAAATTTAATTTTTAATTAAATCTTGACTGTATACATTTGTGGGGTATAACATGATGATTTGAAATATAATATGGAATGCTTAAATCAAAATGATTAACCTAACCATCGCCTCACTTATTTTTTGTGTTAATACATTTATAATTTATTCTTAGTGATTTTGAAATATACCCTTGTATTGTCCACTTTAGGTGAGATGATTTTTTTTTTTTTAAGGCCCCTTGGTTTATTCTTTTTTTTTTTTTTTTTAGAGACAGAGTCTCAGTTTATTGCCCTGAGTAGAGTGCCATGGCATCTCACAGCTCACAGCAACCTCCAAATCCTGGGCTGAAACGATTCTCTTGCCTCAGCCTCCCGAGTAGCTGGGACTACAGGCACCCGCCACAACGCCCGGCTATTTTTTGGTTTGCAGTTCAGCCGGGGCCGGGTTTGAACCTGCCACCCTCGGTATATGGCGCCGCCGCCCTACCGACTGAGCCACAGGCGCCGCCCCCTTGGTTTATTCTTTATTCCCATCTGAGCAGCAGTATGGGGCATAGTTTATCACTTCTTCCTTCATCACATGTATTTCCTTCCTTTATTTCTGAGACTTTATTTACTCTTGGTATGCTTCCTCATTCAGAGGCTACATCTTAGTTCCTTTTCTGGTTCTTCCTCAAGATCTAAGCATTGGGGCCTGGGAAGACTCTTCAGGCCCGTTCTGTGTGTGCTCCTCTGTAACACAGTTTCAGGTCCTGTCCGTGTCCTTCTCAGCCCGTATTTGCATCATCAACCTCCATCTTTCACCCGAGTCCAGTGTTCATATTCACCTGCCTCTTGATGCCCCTACTAATAGGCTTCGCAATGTTACCACACCTCACATTCAGTTTTCTTCATCTCGGCCAAGAATTATAAATTTTATAAGCACTGTTGTTTTTGTAAGTCCCTTCATGCCCCACATCAGATTCAGGAACCTCTGAGAAATATATCCACTCTCTTCCATCTGTCTACTGTTTTGTAAAATGTCATCAGGGCCTTGGGTCTTTTTACTTGCTGTTTCCTTCACCTGAGGTGTTCTTTTCACCAGTTATCAATGTTTTGTGTCTCCTCACTTCCTTTAGTTCTCTGCTCAAAAGCATTTTATATGAATAACGCCATTCTTGACACCAGATAGGAAAATCGCCGTCCCCAATCTGCAACTCACCCTGTTATGCCCCCTACTCTTTTTCTTTCCTCCACAATGCTGACTACCATCTTATATTTATGAATTTATTTATTTTTTGACTAACTCTCACTCCCCAAAAGGTAAAGTCTGTGAATCCACAGAATTCATTATTTAATCCACTGCTCCATTCCCCACACTTACAACAGAGCAAATAATGCGTGAATGAATCAAACGGGATGAAAGAAAAATAAAATTAGGAGTGAGGATGGCATCTGGAAAATTTCAAAACCACTGTTAAGTAAGACCAAAGTCAGAACTGATTAATTATTTTATAATGCTATTGTTGAGAAAACTATCTTGAATGGACACTAACCGACGTGCTATCATGCTTCCTTTGTTGTTTTTCTAGAGTTATTTCCAGTTAAACATAAGCTCTTTAGGAGCTGACAGTAATAGATGTATCTGTGAGGGGGAAAAGTATCTTGAAATAGACAGAGTTCATGCAGAGAGAAAACAGGCAGTTGTTTGACCATTTCTTCTCTGACTCTTTTAGTGCCTGTTTCTTCAGAGCCAGTTGATTACGTGGATATAAACAATAAGAAGTGATCTTGCCTTTGGCTCACAGCAAACCTTTTTATAGATATTAACATATATTTTTAAAAGCAAGTTATTATTATCTCTGATGCTGCTTCTGGTTAATTTTAATATTTCTGAAGAACTAATGCTTTCTTACATTAATGCAAAACAGAGGCTCAATATATATGTAAACTGTGGAGCAGTTTATGTTACAGTAGAACAATATTTACTAATGAAATATTCCTGACAAAAAATAAAGGTTCCTTAATGTGGGATTCAAAGATGACTGCAGAAAATTATTCTATCAGATGTATGGTTATCCTACAAATTACGCTATTATTTCTTTGGTTATGTATCACATTATTTCATGAAGATATAAGGGTGACATTTAAAACATACAAAGTTATATATACAATGGGAAAAACATAATTCTATGAACAAGAGAAACAGATAATGCTATGCTATAATAGCCTGAAAGGATCCTTGCTAATGAATAAGAAAAGAGCAGGCTGCCTATTCACCATTGAGTGTGGGTTCCCTCCACCATGCAACTGTCTAATTCACTCTCCCAAGGCCTCTACATAAAGGAACCAGATTATTTTAGAGGAAATCAGAAAGAGAACTATGGGAGAATTAAAAATAAGATATTTAGAAACACAGAGAAACAATTTTCTATTCATTCTTTAAAGAAATAAAATAATATAGTAAACATCCCTTTATAAATAGGAAAATACTGTTTCACTAAACTGTGTCAATTGCTTTTAATTTCTAATAATTATTTATGGTGTGTACATAATTGCCCACTAGAAAGTACAAAAGCATAAAAAGGGTGTGAATAAAAAGAGAATTGGAGAAGGAAAGTAAAAAGTTGGAATTGACCAGGTTTAGGACACTTTACCCCAAAACATGGCACGTTGGCATTTGAGAACAGCAGAAGTAGGTCTCCCTGCCCTTCTCCCACTGTTCTCCCCTGGAACAGGACAGAAAAGAATTCTCTGAGCATTTTTCACCATGGATTATAGAATCCTCATTCCAGAACGGTCCTTGCTATGTCTAGAGAAAATAATGAAGACCCTGAAGCACAATGAAAAATCTGAAAAACAAGCTTTCTATGTCCCCTCCAGTTTATTGCTGCAGGATCATTCTTCCTTTTGTATAACCATACTTGTTACAACTGTTCACTGTTCACCAAACTGAAGCAGAAAGTGGACAGTTTTCTCTGTTTATTTGGGTCATGATTTTTGAAGGCTTCCATGCCATTTAAAACTCACATTAAATGCATTTTAAGCTTTACTGTTGTTGATGTTTCTTTTGTTGTGGGGGTCTCAGCCTTGAACCTAGATACTGGTGAGGTAGGAAATAATTTCTCCCTCACATAGTAGAAGCAGGAACGATTAGGTTTTGTTAATTGTTAATTTTACTACTACCATTAATAAGAGGAGTGTGTTCTTAGCATATGCCCAATTCTTGGAGAAGGTCCTTTATTTAATTCCTGCCAAGATTCTTTGAGTTCCACATTTTCATCCCCTTTCTGCAAATGAGCACACTGATAGTGATGTTAAGAGGTATGTTAAAGGTCATGGATAGGAGGTAATGAAAGTCGGATTCAAAATACATTGTCTGAACCATATGTTCATTTTTGATAATACAAAACAATTCTGGATTGTATTCATCTTTTGATTCATAATTTTACATATTAGCAATTGGCCCTCCTCCCCAGCATTATATTGATATATATTCCTATAACCAAGTACTTCTGTTCACAGCCATTTTATTTCCTTTTTCTCCTTCCCTCAAGAGGTATGTATTATTTAACACATTCCTCATAATACCAAATGATTTTATCCTGGAGAGGACTTGGTGGGGGAAAGAGTATTTTTAAAACGGTCTTATTATATTCATAGTAGAGTCTCATTCATGTATTTTATTCAGCATAAATTAAATATGACATCTAAACAGAGATGCAATAAGCTAGGAATGGAATGTGTCTCTGAAGAACTTCTGCAAATTATACTGGCATTAAGGTAAAGTATTCTATAAATAAGAAAGAGGCAATTTTCAGGATAAGCTTTACAGAAATAGTTTTTAGGTTGAGTTAGAAAAGGTACGGGCCATTTTCCCTCAATTGTGCCTACTTTTCAACATCTCTTATACTTGTCTATCAGAAACATTTTATTATTCACCTTTGCAAATCATTTCACAAATGTCGCAAATAAATGTCCAAGACATGTTATAAAATGAGTGTCAAATACAAAAAAAAGAATTTTACTTCATTACCATTGTTTTCATGTCAAATAATAATGCCCAGAAAACTATATACAGAACTTACCTCTTAGAGAATTTTGAATGAATATGAATTTATTTCTTAATTATAACACCATCACCTAGCCACACTGATATATAATCCTTTCCTTTGAAAAGAAGTAGTACAAAGTACCAATATGGTAGCATAAAAATTAATCTATTTGGAATCTCACTGCCTCATTGACTTTTTATTCCTCTAAAATTGAAAAGGAAAGAGGGAGAATTTAACCACATTAGGTCACAAGTGATTGTTTGCTAAACACTGTCATATTTTGAAATCATATAAGTTATATGAAGAAACAAGTATATACTGGGAAATTCTCAGTGTGCATGATATAATTTGTTACTTGAGGACTGGCTTCAATAGTCAGACAATATTTAAAAAGTTTTCTAGTATCCTCTTCTCTGAATCATCAGCAAGACTTTTAGCTCTCATCATTTCCTGAAAGTCTAACCGCTGGTTCAAATATGAGCCTCAAATCTCAGATGTTTGTGAAAGCCTTTAATAATCTTTAAAATAAATCAAAGGGAACCTTATGAAAAGTATGACAATAATAAAGTTTTCAGGATTTATTGTGTTCTGTACTTAGTTTTATCAATAAGATGTGAAACTCAGATATATTAGTAAGTTATAAAACAATAGCAGTGTCTCCTGATCTCTCTGAAATTTTCTTTGGCTTATATAAAATTCCTACATCTGTGGTCTGTTGTGGATATGATGTCATATCATACAATTAATAGGCTAACAAAAAACTAAATGCTAATTTGCTTTTATTTTTTTTTCATTATATGGTATAAGAAAAATTTCACAATAGAACTGGACAGTAGAAATCTCACTTCACAAAATTCTCAGGTCAGGCAGTTCAGTATTTTGATGCCAAGTGTAGGTGAGAGTTGATTAAATAAATGTTTTATTACCTTAGACACAGTGAATAATGAAGAAAGAACTAAAGTGAGGAAAGAGGGTAATTTTGTTAGAGGGCCATACCACTTTTCTAGTATAAATTTATTCTTAAAATAATAAAATAAAAGAAGCTCTCAAATTCTATTAGCTATGTTTTGGTGTCCTTCATGAAGATAATACATAAACACAATTAATTCTGCCTATCATTCTAAAAAAGTTACATAATCTGTAAGGAAGCCAGTTAATACTGTTTGGAATATATTTATCTGTTTCAATTAATTTTACATTATGATAAATTAAAATGAAATTAAGAGTGTCAAAGTTTTATAATTAGTTAATGATAACATTAGAACTGATTTTTTTTATTTTCCGTGCCTATTTCCACGTCATTTCATTTATTTTTTCTGTAAATAGGATATGATATGACTTACTGACCAATGCTAATATTTTATAAATTAAAGAAATATAATAATGATTATAGTTTATTATATATGACAGAGTTTTAGAATACAGAATAATAATGAAAGACAGATTTTCTAAATTGTTAGTCTTAAGGTAATAATGCAGGTTTAACACATGGATATAGTACTGTGTGAACAGTTCTTGGGTTCAACAGTGCTCAATAAATTGGATGTGGACAGAAGTTAAGGAAATAAAGAGACCATGTTAGTATTCAAGTCTCTGACCTAGAAATTTAGAAGATGCTAGTATAATTACTTCACATTTAAAATGTGAAGAAAAGATGGGTGGGACATGATTACTTTGTATTTTCATTTGAGTTATGTATGTGGAGTATCTGACACTGGATCCTGGGTCTGAAGCTCAGGGAGAAAAATCTGAGCATAAGATTTAAATTCACATTTTCACCAAGATACGGATTGTAATTGAGCCTAGAGATTGCAAAAGTGAAATGATGGCTGTATGACGCCTATCAACTATAAATTTAAGTAAGAAACAGGTATTAAGGGAAAAGAACATGTGATTTAAAAATAAAAATAAAATAAATGAAAAAATTGTAAAGTATTTTCTTTCTTCTTTTTTTATTTTTTGAGTCAGAGTCTCACTCTGTGGCCTAGGCTAGAGTGCCATAACGTCAGCCTAGCTCACAGCGACCTTAAATTCCTGAGTTCAAATGTTCTACCTGCCACAGCCTCCTGAGTGGCTGGGACTACAGATGTCCACCACAACACCCATCTAATTTTTATATGTTTGGTATAGACACAGTTTATTTCTTGCTCAGAATGGTCTCAAATGCCTGAACTCGAGGAATCCTTCTGCCTTGGCCTCCCAAAGTGTTAGGATTACAAGGATGAGCCTGGCTTTAAAAAGTATTTCCAAAAGAAAATAATATTCAACAGATGCAGTGTAGCTCAGAGGCTAAGTGAAGAACTAAAGGTATGAGTTGGCTGTTACAATGAGGACATACTGGTGAATTGAAGACCATGTTTTCTGTAAAGTAGTTAAGGAGAAGTCAGGATGAAGTAGGTTGTGATGTAAAGAAGTATAAAACTGACTAGAGAATCCTTGTTCAAAGAAATAGGAAGACAGAAAGAAGACGGTAGCTGACTAGTAACACAGAATCGGGTGTGGCAGCTCCGAAGATGCAACTTGTGCGCCTCTTTTGACTGGAGCATAACTGACACAGGCTCCCAGCTGCTGGTCTTCAGAAGCGTTGCAGCATTTGCACAAAGGCCATCTCCTACAGGCTTTATCTTGCCGGGAACTGAGTGTGGCGAGGAAGGATGCTAAAGTAAACCACTTCTGGGATACAGAGGCAGATTTTAGCTCTAGAAGTCCCTGGTGACTCTGTCAAACGTTCCTCTCCTTTTTTTTTTTTTTTTTTGTTTCAAGCAACTATACAGAGGGATAATTAATATACAAAAAAAACCTGCACATGTTCATTGTGTACAGTTTGATGAGTCTGGACGTATGTATGCACCTATCACTGCAGTTACTAGGGAAGACTTATCTATCCCTTGCAAAAAGTTTCATTGTGCTTTCCTTCCTTTATGTGATATAAAAACTTATGTGATATGATAATATTTACTCTTTTTAATTTTTAAGCACACAATACAATATTTTTGGTGTAGGCACTATGCAGTAGAGCAGATCTCTAGAGATAGTTCACCAGGCACAGCTAATACGTTATAAAAATTGAATGATAATCCTCCACTTCTTCTCCCCCTTGACCCTGGTCACCACCCTTCTATTCTATATTTCTACTTCTATGACAAGGTTGCTAGGAATGCAAAATGGAGAAAAAATAGTCCCTTCAACAAATGGTGCTGGGAAAACTAAATATCCATATGTAAAAGAACATTTAACCCTATGCTATGCTGTATGTAAACATCAAATCAAAGTTTGTTAAAGATTTCAACATAAGACCCACAACTACAAAACCATTAGAAGAAAACATAGTTGAAAAGCTTCTTGACATTGGCCTTGGCAACAATTTCTTGGGTGTGACACACAGAAAAGCAACAAAAGTAAAAATGTGTAAGTGGGACTACACCAATCTTAAAAGCTTTTGCACAGCAATGAAAATAATCAACAAAATGAAAAGGCAGCCTACAGAATGGGAGAAAAATATTTGCAAATTGAGTACCTGACGAGATTAATGCTGACCTTTGCTTAAAGTATCCAGACAACCTTCTCTTCCATTTTCCATCAGTGAGTTCCAAATCACATCACTGTCTAATTGGTTACCCCATTTTTCCCTGGCTCTTCCCCTGTTTATTTTCATATAGGCTTTCCCTTAATAAAATCTTTCAATGTTTAATCTCCTCTTTGCATCTACATCTAAAAGAACCTACACAGACATGTGAAACAAGGGACTTTTTATAAGTTCTCAAGAGAGATTTATATAAAAAACACAGAGAAGTTCTCCTCATATAACATGAGGGAAGGAAAAATAATAGGTATTATTGTGAGTATATTTAGTAATTTAATGGCAAGAAGTGGAGAAGCTCCTTTGGACTTGTGTTAAATAGTATTTTGATTACAACAGTAGATTCCATCCCATTCTTTTTAATGCAAATTTGCTGCAACCTCATTAAGATGTTCAGTTTATTTATCCATATCTTCAAATTATGTCAGGATTTGTGACTTCTCTGACTAAGAGAATATGGGGGAAATGGTTGTATGGTTATATATCAGTTCCAGACTTAGTATATTGATAAGGCAGCTTCCGCTTCCTCCCTGTTGGAATGATGGTTCTTAGAAGCATCCCACGCTTCAAGTGGGAAAACAGATTATTCTAAGATAACCATGCCCAGGGAGGTGGAGATGCCTAGGGAAATGAGATGCCATGTACTGAGAAAGGAGTCAAGAAGTATTGAAGAAAGACACTAATTTGAAAATGGGTCCTCTAAACTTGCTCATTCAAAACATGCCATATGAATAAGAGATAAATCATTCAGCCAAGCCAGTTTCATACTCCTGACATGGAAAATCATGAGCACAGTAAAATGACTATTTCGAGATAATGCATTTCAGGTTAGTTTTTTATAGAGCAACTAATACAAAAGACAGACTTCTATGATTTGATGCCTAGAGACTGACTTAGGTCACATATGGAGAATTAGATGAAACTTGATATGAGCAGCAATTGGGGAACAATAAAGAAAAGAAGGTGGAAAATAGGTAAAAGCCAGCTAAGGAAATCAAGAATAACTATTGAAAAGATGCATCGAAGATTTGAGATAATGAATTTCTTTCTTTCTTTTTTTTTTTTTTTTGTGGTTTTTGGCAGGGGCTGGGTTTGAACCCGCCACCTCCGGCATATGGGACCGGCGCCCTACTTCTTGAGCCACAGGTGCCACCCGAGATAATGAATTTCTAATAGCACCGAAATATCAAGCAATCAAATTGAGAAAGTTAGGTTTATCCAGAGATGGTTTAGCAGGGAGTGGCGACAGAAAGACAAGTGGAAAGAAAGTTCTAAGATGAATGTGTGAGAATCATTGAGATCATGGAGTTTGATCTACACACAACATAAACATAGATAAAACTAGTAGCAAAGGAAAATTTAAAGCAGTTAAGGAATTATAAGAATATCAAAAGATAATGATGATAAGGATAACGATGAACCATGAGGAGAAAGAGGATGCTGTTATTATTGTATGGACATGAACTTGATGAAAACAATTGGCTTTCTTCAGAGTGAATGCTTCTCAATTGGATCAGTGCAGGTTTATGAAGTTACTCTTCAATAGAATGAAAACTGTAAGAAATATAAAGGAATAGAAAAAGGAATAAATGTGGAATGGATTCTTTAAGACTTTGAGGCCATGTAGAATGACAGCAGCACCTAGAATAATAGACAGCCAGGTAATGAATTAGGTGTTTATCATCTCTGAGGGGGGTTGACTTTATGCTCAGTACGTGACAGCAGGAACAGTTGGTATAGAGGAGACCTCATAGACAGATGTCTTTGAACATATTATTTTTATGCTTGAGTAGAAGGTAATTGCTCAGGAAATAACATTTATGAGTAGTGACAATGTGACCATCACCTCCAAACCCTGCGGTTTATGGTTATGGAAGAAACTACATTTGATATGGATTCAGAGGAAGCAATGTTCTCAAGGGAGATTTAGGTTACATTTAAATTAGAGATAGTGAGCCTGTTTAGGGGGGAGAAGGACGATGTAGGGAATCTGTATCATGGACTGAAAGTTCCAGGGGACAATGCTGAAATTGAAACAGGAAGAGGGCAGGAGGGAGGTGGGTGGGGCCTTGGTGTGTGTCACACTTTATGGGGGCAAGACATGATTGCAAGAGGACTTTACCTAACAATTGCAATCAGTGTAACCTGGCTTATTGTACCCTCAATGAATCCCCAACAATAAAAAAAAAAAAAAAAAAAAAGAAGATAGGAAGCTATGGGATAAGGAGAATTTAAGCTTAGAACATATGCTGTAGATTATATGGTAGGAAATTACTAAGAAAGAAGAGTAAGTGGAGGACTTTACTTATTACGCTATTATTAAGATTATGAAGTGTGTGGGAATATTTTTTATTTTTTGAGACAGAGTCTTACTCCATTGCCCCAGGTTAGAATGCCATGGCATCATGGGTCACAGCTACCATAGACTCCTAGGTTCAGGTGATGCTCTTGCCTCAGCCTCCCAAAACAATGGGTTGACAGGCATGTACCACCACCCCTGGCTATTTTTTCTATTTTTGGCAGAGATGAGGTCTTACTCTTGCTAAGGCTGGTCTGAAACTCTGAGCTCAAGCAATCCTCTGGCCTTGGCCTCCCAGAATGCTGGGATTACAGATGTGAGCCACTGATCCCAGTCTCCCATCAGATTTTAAAAGAAGCACCTCTGGCTATCACCTGAGGAATTGTAGCTTTAGGATTCAGGGCTCTTCACCCCATGTGGCAGTGGTCAGATGCTTGCTATTTTGCCATTCTGACAAAGATACTGTCATCAGTTACCTTCCAGCATAAACAGAGGCCTAAGCACTTAGATGCCTACCTAGGGTAGGTGCATAGTGTTGTAGAAATGGTCCTGATAGACTCTGGGGATGAGGAGGAAAGTTGGGACAGAATCCCGATGAGGGAAGGAGTGATGTTTAGGCTAAAGCAGAAATCCTGGTGACCAGAAGCCTTACAAATGCTGAGTTGTGTCTATAGTCTATTAAATACATATTTCAACCCATTACCATAATGTCAATAAAATGCAATAATTAAAAGTCTTTCAAAATGGTCTTGCCCTATCTGTGTATTTTATTCTTTCAATTAAGAAACAGTCTTCATATTTTGTTGGAAATTAGATTCATTTGGTCGGGGAGTGGATCCCAGAGAATTGGAGTTTTATTGCAAGCTCTGTTGCTATCATATTGTGATGAATCAGCTACTTTACCATTACTAGCCTTAAAAGGGATGCAAGTTCGGAAAGATCAATACATAAAAACCCAGATTCAGCCATTTTAAATCAAATATTCATGTTGAACTTTTGTGCTAGAAGCTTTCAGGATACAGTATTCAGGTCAATCAGCAGCCTGCTGAATCCAGGTTTGGAATCAAGAAAATGGTAAAAAATTAAATAGTAAAAACTAAGTATGACTTAAATGAGCATTTAAATCACTGCCTTTGAAATAACGTCTTTCAGTGCTAGAAATTGGTGATTATGTATTTGGGATGAGGTAAAAAAAATCAAGTCAAATAAATAATCAATATCCAGCTCTGCGATTATACAAATAATAGACTAGAAATGCACATAAATGGATAGGTTAACTTTGATTTTAGAGGAAAGCAAAGTTTGAGGATAATAATAAATAATGAAAAAGAAATGTATCCATTTTCAACTTTTGATAACATAAGATAAAGAATAATTTCTTATTAGCATTTTCCTTTTATTTCTCTTACAATTTTTTGTCAGCCGGTTCTTCATCTTAGCAGAAACTTGCAGAGGAACGGTTAAATAGGGATTATTTGAAGAGATTCAGTATTTTTTTATTTTTCTTAACAGTTATTTTGAAGTCCAGTATTCTCTGACTACAGAGTTGCTAAAGGCGTGTGTTTTGTGTAGTTTTCGTCTTTATTGTGTTTGGAAGAAATATTAAATATGAAATCAGGTGGCCATATTATCTTTAACTAGCTGGAAATTCCATCTTCCATTTTATTTTATTGTTATTATTTTGGAGATACTGGAAACCTTTTCTTTGGGGGGGGGGTGTTGAGCATCTATTTACTGATGTGTAATACTTAGTTTCCAAGTGTATAAAACTAACTTGTCTATTATTGATCATAATTTAATTATATTGCATATAATTAGAAAATGTGTTCAGCATGATTTTCTGATCTAGTAAATTTACTTATGACTTAATGCAAAGTTATATTCTTTAATCTAGAAAAAAGTTAATAGGTCTTCAAGGATCTTTATACACAGATGTAAATAATTCAAAGTTGTACATTCAGTATAAATGTATTGAACTTATAGGTCTAATAATTAAAGTTATAAAACTAATTTTTATTACAAGTTTAAAATTTTACTATGTTAGCCTTATCTCCTTAAAATTTAAACTGCATCTTCAATATTCCATAACCGAGTTTTAAAAATTCCAACCTCTAATACAGAACACAAAACATACATAAATAAGCATATTATGTAACTTACTATTACAATTATTTTAAACATAGCAGAATAAGTAATTCAATCGAATAGGTATTTGTTTGCTAATTCTTAGTGATTGTCCTAGGAATTTAGACGTCTTTATATAGTCCTAACGTTATGTCACTTTGCTCTCTTACAATGAGTATAATTAGTTTGCCAGGCCTAAAAAAGGAAAAATGAAAAGGAACTCTCCACAGCCCGTATAAATTTACAAGAACTTGATTTTTCATCTAATTGATTCTTAATCTGGGTATAGAATTTGATCATTTATATAATGATGATTCAAACTACTCCAGTGAACATGAGGTTAAGCTTCCCTTCGATAGATAAACTTCATTTGATGAATCAGTACCCCCCAATTTTTATGTCTAAGTTTATTTCTTTTTACATAGGTTTTAATTTTTGTCCCTAAAAACATAATAAAATCCTGCTTGATACTACATAATCCATTTATCCTATAATTGGGACATACTGACCAAAAACATTATCATTATTAAAAACACATGTATATCTTATCACTGTCATATTATAATTTGCATTCCATCTAGAATATTCATCTCTTGTGATGTGAGAAACCAGTACTGGCTCCACTGGGAGATATCTGACAAATTTATCATTATGACATCCACTGTTGAATCTTTCTGGATTATTAATTGTTGAACTGGAGTTTTTACTCCCTCCCATTCATGGTATAGTTGATATATTTCCTAAGATATATTGACTTGTTCACATTTCCTTTTCATTTTTTTTTCTGGCTTATGCAAGTTATTGGTGTTGGTTAAATTTATTTCATAGGATTGAAAGATGGGGGTCTTAAATTAAGAATAGCGACTATTTAGTAAAAAGTAATTTGAAATTTCCTGGCAGGCAGGTATTCTACCTAACAGAGTTACATTCTAGAAGAAAAGTATGACAGCAGCATGTTAGCACGGCGATTTTGTTGTTTTCTGCATCTAGTCAGGTGCAACAAGAAAGAAATGAGCTGCTTGCAACCAACAAGAACAAGAAAAAAATAACAGGAATAAAGAGATTCTAGAAATCTGGAAAATTTCAGGATAGAAAGAAGCAACAGGTTTTTTTTTTTTTTAAATGAAAATAGTAGAAAGAAAAAGGCAGGAAAATATTTGAGCAATAAATGCTGCTTACAACAGTTATGGAGTGAGACAATGGTTAAATAAAGGGTATGGTTCTGAAAACCTCTGAGTAAAATACAGTGACTCAACTGAAGGGTAAAACTGAGTATGGAGAGGCAGCATATCTTTTGGATTGAAGATATGGGGAACAATAAAAGAACTAGAAAGGATGTCAGTCCATCCAAAACCCATGGATTCAAGCTACATGTATGTGAGAAAGAAAAAATAATAAAATATAATATAATATCTGACAGTACGTTTTGAAAGGAAGCATGAGGTTAATTACAGGAACATGAAGCTGATCACAGTAAAATAAATAAGCACTAGGTGTTTGTGAGAACTGAACTACCAAAAGAACCAAAGAAAGTAAAACTACGTAAAATTTAGAAAGAATTTTGGATTTTCAATCATACTGGCAGAATGAAGATTGAAATAGCTTTATAGTCCCCAGAAAGGCCATCTAGTTCCATGCTCTTTCCAGTTGTGATTGAGAAGAATAAAGGGAATGAAGAACCAGATGGCCCCGGGGGCAGTAGAGGACAATGGGATTGTAAAATAATCTCATGGATTCAAACTGACATGCAATACAAGAAATTTCTTAACTCCAGTGCAGGGAACTCTGCAGTGTGCGTTCAGAATGGTTTTGGTTTCGTATTTGCAACAGACCGGCATCTGCTTGCGTCCTCCATCTGTCCTCTTTCAAATGGGAGTGTTTTGCCTGGCATTTTGCGCATCTCCCGTCTTGTATACAAAGCATGTGAGAGAGTCACAAATTCCTGTTTTAATTCAAAGGTCTCAGATTGATCAGACCCTCATCTGAAGCTGATTTTTGTGCACCATTACAGTCATGGAAAGTTGTGTACATTATACAGTGGCCCTTACTGTTGAGCTTAATGCTGTTACTAGAGGTCATTAATTTGAGTATATAGCAGGTGGTCTTATAATTTAAGACCAAGGGACCTTCGACTCTGTGCTGCCATAATCTACATCATTAAATATTGTAGCCACTAGTCACGTGTGGCTAGTGAGAACTTGAAATATAGCTACTGTGAGGAGCAGAGATTTTATTTTACTTTATTAAAAAACTGAACTTTGTCTCAAAGTAAAATGAATTCTTTTACAAAGATGAACCAGTTTTGCTGGTGTGGATGTTTTTAGTAAAGAAAAATGATTTTTTATTATTAGATTCAGTTGTTGGAAGATATTTAAGTATATTTGGAACAACTTGGATATGTTAATCTATTTTTTAAGTATGAATTTTATGAAATCCAGTCTTTTCAACTCATTAAATTGCAATCAGCTATGATAACCAAGAGCATGAGAATCTTCTACTATGGTCTCTGAATTTGATCAGAAAATGGAGAAATACTGTTATGTGGAGAATTGCCTAGGCGTTTTGTTTGCGTCACTGCTGAAAGAAGCTCACCCCACTACCACCAATAGATCATCAAGAACTCAGTTACCCAGTCAGGCTGTTCCGTAGGGGACATTGCAAAATGCAACACAGCTCTATGCCCAGAAGGAAGGAAAATAGTCATGATGACGCACAGCAAATCCTACCTTTCCTTAGTTTCTGCCTAGTGCTTATGCTTTAAGAAAGGGGCCTGTTAATGCCCAAGTAAGGTAAAAAGTGCTTCAAATTCTTCTTGTATTTCTCAAAATATTCCTTTTGTATATTTTAAAAGAGTGATATTAGGGACATAAAATCCATTATTGTAATCGCATTGGTGGATTGAATTTATTTACAATATGAAATATTATTATCCCATATTGTAGGTTTACGTTTTTAACATACATTATTTTTAAAATACTATTTTTATTTTGATATAAATATCCCATATTATGGTTAGGTTTATTTTTAACTTACATTTATTTTTAGCATTTTTTAACATTTATTTACTTTCCCTCACTTCAACTTTATAGCATTTGACAATTATAACTTATTCTATCCTCTTTTTCTATCTTTCTCTGTCATTAAGCCTTTATCGAATTTAGTCTATAGAGCTTAGAGCTTGGTTTCAGTTTGACTTTTATGCCTGCTGAGCTTATCTAATTTTAGTGATAAATTTAGAGCTCAAACTTCAGCTAAAAATGAAAGGCAGCAATCTTAAAATCATTAGGTAGTTTGTTTTACAGACTAGGAATAGAACGCAGAACTACAAAATTTCAACTTGTAGAGCAAGTAACTCAAAGACGGAAAGTCCACATTACTTACTATTATGTCAAATGGATATGAAAGCACTAAAATAAAGATAAAAACAGAACATGGCATAAAAGGGTAAGCCACATGCTTAGGAGAATTGTTTTATTCAGGGACCTACACAGATTTGAAGATTCATCTCATTGCTTCTGCCTATGTTGGAACCCACTATTGATACTAAATTATCTGAATACAAAGTCACCGAGTAAAAACTGTATTATACAATAATTTTATACTTAATAACCTAATAGTTCCATTATTATCCCCCAACCTTTGATTTTTTATTGGCTGTCTAATTGACTTGTCATGTATTTAACCAGTAATAATTTTAAGTGCACGCATACGCCAGGGATGGTTAAATGGAGAAATGTTACATTTGACATATGACACAATTCATTCTCTCAAAAGATATTCAGTAAGAGAAAGAAACGCGAATTAAAGTAAAAAGTCCTTGCTGGTGTGATGATAGGTAGAAGTGTTAACAGTGTATCTTGGACACCCAAAAGAAGTCATTGTGATTTACATTTCCTCTTTCTAAAAAGTTTCACAAAGGTCATATATCCGATTGTAAATATCTTTTTTTTCTGAAAACTGTGGCATAGTTTTAATTTTAACGTAATGGCTATATATGCTCGACAAACTTTCATTTTTTCTTCTTTGTAAACTGCTCTATGTTTAAGAGTTTGAATAATTAATGATTATATTTACAAAAGCCTACACAGATTCACTTACGCACTTCCTTCTCTCCTCTGCCCATTCCAAGGAAGAGTGAAATTTGTAGCACACATCAGTAGTAGATCCACTGGTTTTCCTGTTGGAATTTGGCACTTTTGGCACATGGAGAACAGACCGAGTGCAGGCCTAGACCGGCCTAGACTGGCCTAGACGGTTCGGGGAAGGGCAAGAAGAAAACATACAGCACTTGTTACACTTCGTAATTCATGCTCATGTGTTTACTTACTGCTTCTTAATTTCAATTCACCTCTTTATTTACTGCCTACTGCAAAGAAACCCTTCCTTAGTCATATACAGAAAGCATAGACTAGTTTCTGAGTTTGCAGAAATAGTATTTTCTTCTCTCTATTTTGACACTTCTTGCCAGTTTAGCATGAGCCGAGAAAATGCTTATTTTTTTGGTTTGTTTAATTTGCATTTGTTGATGGGGGTTTGAAACAGGAAATATTTTCATATACCTCTTTACTGTGTTGTTAATCTCCATTATACAGATTTATGTATTTGTTTTATGAAGCATGCAAATTTTGTTCTTTTGTCCAAAGGTAAATCCCCAAAGTGCACATTATATTACAAATGAAAAAAGAATTGAAAATATCACAGAGCACATTTATTGTGATAACCTACGTAATAACTTATATTAAAATTAGCAAAAGGAAAAAGGACAGAAAATTAAAAGTGAAATGCTGAATTTTATTTATTTATTTATTTATTTGGTTCTAGCTGTCATTGTTGTTTGGTGGGCCCGGGCTGGATTCAAACCCACCAGCTCAGGTGTATGTGGCTGGTGCTTTAGCTGCTTGAGCCACAGGTACCGAGCCGCACAAAAGGCTGAATTTTACCAGAAGCATTAATAAATAGTAGCATGATACTACTATATGGCAATTTTATATTTACATTGATATTCTCCCTAAAATTCAAATTTCTTTAAAATGGATATTCTCCCTAAATTCAAATTTCTTTAAAATGGATAGAATTTTTTAAAGTACTTTCTAGTGACCATTAAACCAACTATTTGATTCCCACTTGGTAAAAAAAAAAAAAAAAAAAAAAAAAAGATGCTGTGTAAGGAGCTCTGTGCTAAGTTCTGAACATAGAGTAATAAATTACTTTATGGTAGTTACAAGAATGAAAGGCCATTTTGAAAACAGATGGAGTTTAATGAAATGAGGCCCAGAATACCATTGGAGTATAAAGGATGATTATGTAGTCCAGTTATGATTCCATGAAAGGGTCAGTGATATATGTTGTTGAAGAAAAAGAATTACCCAGGCAACGAAGACAGCTTTGGGGCAGAGGTATCTAATCCTACCTATATGTAGGAACTGGCCAGGAGCTCGCCTGGTGAGTTTAAGTACAACTAGTGACTTGGTATTTCTAGAACGTCTATGTAATAGAGGTAAGAAGAGACTGAATAAATTAGAGAAGGAGGTGGTGGCATGATCGTGAAGAGGTTCTATGTAAGATTAAATTAAGATTTGTATCCATGAAGATTCATAAGCAAATTTAAGTCGAAATGACATGATTTTCCTTTGTGAATGGTTATCTCAGAAACGTAGGTAAATGGGTTGTAATATGTGTGTAAATGTATATAAAAATGGATTTAACGTGAGCGAATTTATATAAGCTTTTGTCTTTTGATATCATTATACTGTTTTCTATTTTGTTCTCATCAAAATCTCTAGCTTTTAAGTCATAATACATAATTTCCTCCCACCTTCTTTGCTGGCACAGAAATGTTCTGACTTTGCACATTTGTGACTGAAGAGGACTCCAAGCTGTAAGACAGTTAGATATCCTATTGTATACCCACCTCCATTCATCATTCTTTTCTGCTATATCAAAGAGAATAGCAGGGTAATATGGCTCTCTTTGCACAACTTTTTTATTTTTATTTATTTATTTTTATTTTTTATTTTATTTTTTTATTGTTGGGGATTCATTGAGGGTACAATAAGCCAGGTTAACTGATTGCAATTGTTAGGTAAAGTCCCTCTTGCAATCATGTCTTGCCCCCAGAAAGTGTGACACACACCAAGGCCCCACCCTTTTTACATAAGTATTCGGTAGTATTTGCTTTCTTATGAGCAATGTTCCAATGTTTCTTTTCGTATTAACTAATTTTAAGAGAACCTCACTAGACCATGCCATACCTCTTATAATCAGTATTGCTGGTGTTGGCTATAAACTGCTATCATAAGTAGTTATAAAATATCACAGTGCACTGAAGTTTCAGCCAAACATAAAATATGGCTTTGTTCCTAGCCTGCATCAGGGGTCTGTATATAGAAGGAGAAATAAAGACTTTCTTAGTTTCTTGCTAAAAAAAAAAAAAAAAAAAATAGCTTTGGCGTTGAGGATGCACTTTGCTTAGTCAATATGTGCAAACAAAGCAGGAAAGAAATGCAAAAGTCAGCTGAGCAAACTTGAAGGGTAGATGGATTTCTTAGGAGCAATTAGAGAGGAAGGGGAAAAAAAATATCTATACATGACCTGGAAAAGAGTTGACCTATCTAAGATGGTAACCTATCTAAACTATCTCCAACAACTACAAATAGAGGATCGAAGCCTCCCAGGCAATAGGAAAAAGACTGAGGCAAAAAAGTCAGAAGTTTCTTGCTGAAATATGACCAAACTCCTGGATGATGAAGGGGAAACCCAAGAACAGTCAAAATGTTATATTGGCCCAAGACCTCTATCACTGAACAAAAACATTTACTGCCTCTTTCATCAAAGGAGTCCTCAAACTTTCACAATTCTTGCTAGCCACATAAAAAGTGAAAATGAAAATAAAAATCTTACCCTTACCAGAAAAGAACGTGGGGTTTATGCTCTTACAAGTTGCTCTAATGTTGTTGTCAAATTGAGCTGTACTTTCCTAGTCATCTCTAACTTGTCAGATAAATATGAATATGATTCACTTTCCTTGAACAAATGCACCCTAGTCTTCCCTCTAATTCAAGGATCTCTGACAAAAATCAAGCCATTTTTGTCTTAGATTTTTGCCCTGTAGCCCAGGTGCAAAAACCTTTATTTCTTGTAACATTTTTTTTTTTTTGAATTCCAACTATGTTCCAATTATAAAGTGCTTCAAATAAGAATCTGAGAGTCCTTCATATTAGCAAGCTAGTAGGCTCCAAAATATATATTAGTAATGCTAAGGTGGAGCTTTAGCTATGCATTCCAAAGCCTTGGTACCTGAAACCAAAAGATAATGAGTTCAAGCTAAACTTATCTTAGACTCAGCATCCCATAGGAATTGCAGTGTAACCAAAAATGAGTAAAAAAAATAACAACAGCTCTAATCACTATTGTTTTTATTAACTGATAATTTTACTTTCGAATTGTATTCTTTATGAATAGAAAAATTAAAATTGTCTTTGTTTTTTTTTTGGATGTGAATAATGTGACCAGCAGTAATTCTACCAAAGTAGCTGAATACACTTAGGTGCGCCCATGGCTGCACACACACACACATACGTACACAAAACAAACTGATATTAAATAAATTGCCTTATGTTTGACTTAAAGCATTAAGCAACTTTATCTACCTCTTTGGAAATTTGATTCACACTTGGAAATTTGATTCATATTCAGTTACAGGTTGAATGCTGTAAACTCAAATCTCAGAAAAATCTATTTCCTTTTTAAGCTTGAGGCTCTGTCTGTGGATAGCCCACTTTTGGCCATCTTATGATTTCTTTTTTATTTCCCACTTATTATTTCTCCTTCATTTAAGATGAAGATGAATAAATAAAAATACCTCCATGACTTCACCAAGGTAGATAAGCGTCTGTTGTGTTTCTGGTAGGTCAAATGACTGTTTGAGGTCCTCATCATTTTAAGCATTCTCCTGTGATTTACCCCCATTTTCTCCTCATCCTGTATGTGTGTGGGCCTGTGTGTGCACTCGCAGAGGCTTAGAATTAAAGATTTTATTCTGTACAATGCATCCCCTCTATCAAGAGCCACATTCTCATCTTGCTTTGAACCCTCAGGGATCATTGACTTCAAAAGAATATATTATGTTCCAAAGTGGCTTCCTACAGCTGTAGAGGAAGGCGTAAAATTGGCCCCGAGAGACAAGTTCCTCAATTCAGTGTGGTGTTATTCTGCTGCATACATAAGTAGTTCTGTCTTTCTCTCTGGGGCATGCCTGTCTGTGTGTGTTTGTGATCAAGCACAGTTAGGCAGATCAGATTGTCTGGTATATGTTCTACAGTTATTCTCAGCTAATAGTGGAGATGATATTATCAACATCAAAATTCATTCATATTTTAAGCTCACAGCTCTTTTTGTGATTTGTGATATCTTTGAAATACAAACAAGTAATAAGTCAGAGAAAAAAGACCCACTGTGAATAAATGGCTAATTACTTACAAACCTTCTAAACCATGACTTCCAGGATATCACTTTGCTTATTTAATTGAGGTAGGTCTAGTGGGCGTATAAGAAAATATAAAATAACTACTTCTTTGTAGAAAGTGAAAGAGAACCTTCTGTTCACTCTGCGTAAACACTAATTAATCCATTTATAAATAGGCAAATAGATATATACAACATTAAATTAAAAACAGTAAACTAAGCCTTAGATTTGTATTACAGTTTTGACATTCAAGCTGCTGTTTTCCCTAAAACTTCATCTCACAGAACTTCCCCATGCAATCTAATCATGCAAAATAAACTGATTTATGTTACTTGATATCACTTTTTTCCATAAGCTGCATTACCTTTTGTCAAAAAGATGTTAAGCAAAGAGGTAAAACAAGGTTGTAAGATCAAATATATTGGGAAAATGTTAGGATAAAAAAAATTACATTTCTTTTGTTCAGTACTCTTCAGAGCCTTAACTGTTCTGAAAAAGCAGGATGTCGAGTATTTATCATACCGGAGGATCTTTGCCCAGAGGACAGAAGCCATCCACCACCCTCAGTGCTGTCTCAGTATCAGGTTGGCATTTTGCAGGATTTTGTGAACTTTTAGTATTAAAAATACTGTATTTACGGAGAAAAAAAATTTTTCACTTGGTTCTTTTAGGTTTATTCTTCCAATATTTATTTATTTATTTATTTATTTTAGTTTATTTGGGTTTGTACTGGTACATTAAGCTGGTGTTTTATTGGCTGGAATGAAGGCTCTCTGGCCGTAGATTTTGAGACTTTTCTTGGAATGTTTTATATATATATATATATATATATATATATATATATATATATATATGTATATATATGTATATATATAATATATAATATATGGTTATTGACACTATAGGTGGCAGTTTCATTTGTAAATAAAATGATATTTACTGAGCATACTGAAAACCACTGATATTTTCACTTAGTCTTTTTATGACATGTTAACAAACATTACCCATTTATTTTTCAGATGACAACATATACTGACATCTCATTAAATATTGAGGTAGTAGGATTATTACTTTATTATCCAATAATATTGCATATTTCTAATAAATACAGAAGTTATATTTTGACCCACAGTGAATCAGTACTTAGTATATTTTAACGAGACAAAATTTGTCTTTATTTTCAATTGTCTTCAGCCTTTGAAGTAGGCATTAAGTGTATTGTGGTTACTGTTCACCAGTGTTTTTATATAGAACTCAAGAAAAAGTAACAAAACAAAGTTCTTTCAGTAGGTCAGATGGACTCATAATTAGATTTCTGAGACTAATTTCTCAATGCATACTGCGTAATTTTCAAGAGTCAAATCATGTAAGCAGAAAAGTGGTTGTGTGTTTCCTTCCTGGAAAACAAAAAAGTAGTTTATAACAAAACAGTAAACAAAAATGGCTTGAATAGCATTTTCCCAACCTTCTGATTCTGGTTCATAAAACAAATTATATGATCACTAACATTTAATGGAAAGAATAAAACCTTGTTCATTGGAATGTTATGTTATGGTAGGAGATAAGAAAAATCTGTAACTCTGAATTCAGGATATTTTGTAAATATTATGGGCAGGAAGTGTATATGTAAGTTGACTAGTGCAAGTATTTTTTCATATTTACTAAATTCTTATCATTCCAATGTTAAAGTACTATAAATTCTGTCAAATTAAGTCTAAGCTATCACTTGCCAAGAATGAGCTAGATCCTTATCTCTTGACATATATAAAAATCATATCAAAACAGATTAAAGACTTTAATCTGAGACCTGAAACTATAAAACCACTACAAGAAAACCTTAGAGAAATGCTTCAAGGCATTGGTCTGGTCAAGGACTCCTTGAGTAGTATTTCCAGAGCTTAGCCAATGCAAAAATCAAACAAATGGGATCACATCAAGCTGACTTCTACACGGCAAAAGAAACAATGAATTAAAGAGACAACTCACAGAATGGGAGTAAATATTTGCTAACTGTCCATAAGACAAGGAAGTCACAACTAGAATATCAAGGAGCTCCTTCAACTCCATAGGAAAAAAAAATCAAATAATCTAGCTAAAAAATGGCCAATGGATCTGAACAGATATTTCTCAAAAGAAGACAGACAAATAAATGGCCAATGGGTAAATGAAAAAAATGCTCAACATTATTAGAATTCAGAGAAATGAAAATCCAAGCTGCAATGAGATGCCATTTCACCTCAGTTAAAATGGCTTTTATGAAAAAGAGCAGCAATAACAGATGCTGGTGAGGACAGGGGAAAGAAGAAGCCTTGTGCTCCACTGGTGGGAATGTAAATTAGTGCTATGACTATGGAGAACAGAATAGAAATTTCTCATAAAAACCAAAAATATATCTAGCATATAACCTGGCAGTCCTATTGCTGGGAACATAACAAAGGCGGTGAATACAGTACATTAAATACATATCTCTGTGTGGATGTGTATACACACCCACTCTCATATTTATTACAATACTATTTAATGGCCAAAATATGGAATCAAACTAAATGTCCATCAACAAAAAAGAAATTGTGACACACATACTCGATGGGATATTATATAGCCACCAAAAGAATCCTGCCATTTTGCAGCAATATGTATATAATTGGACAACGTTATGTTGAGTGAAATGTGCAATGTTCAGAAATAAAAATGTCTTATGTTCTCACTTCCATGTAGGAGCTAAATATTAAAACAATTGATCTCATGAGTCAAAGATGGAATGATAATTACCAGAGTCTGGAAAGAGCAGTGAGGAGGAGGGAAATAAAGTGGGATTTATTGATGGGTGCAAAAACAAAGACAAATAGAGTGAACAATGTTTGATTGCACAACTCAGAGACTATAATCAATAGTAAATTAGAGTACACTTTAAAATAACAAAAAAGTGGAATTGGGATGTTTCTAGACAAAGAAATGTTAAATTCTTGAGGAGATGGCTACCCAATTATTCTGATTCTATTAATTCACATTATATCCGTGTATCAAATAATCACATATATCCCACTAAGATATACAACTATTATGTGCCCATAGTAGTTAAAAAAATAAATAAAATCAAGGCTTATTTCATTTGTTCCCTTGTATAGTACATTATAGCTGTATTTACATAACTCCACGACTTGTATCATTTAAGTCAAGGCAGTCATTCAAAAATGTTATTTGGTACCATTGACAAGAAATCATAAATCAAATACTACAAGATATGGAAATTATATCTTGTATTGCCTACAGACATAATTTTCAAATATGTAATGTTTTGCCATGTTTTTTATTAATTCCAAACTATACTCCTGAAAAAAAAGTGAGATTTTCTTGTGTCTATAGTGTCTGCTTTGCAATTTCTTCAAAAAAATTACAATAGTATATAAAAATTTACTTCAAATTTGTTGAAAAATACATAGATTATAGGGAAATTACCTAAGTTAGATTGATGAAATTTAATTGTATAAAGTCATTACTAGAAGAACATATCAGGTAGGTGATGCTGTGATACTGTGAGTGTCTGCTTATATGATTTGAAGGCTAAGATGACTATTTAAGACTGTGTCTATAGTTTGCCATTTTTGAAAAATCATTATTATTCCTATAGCAGTAATTCCTTAGTAGTAGTAGCAGTAGCAGCAATAATAATATCACCATTGCTGCTATTATTTAACACAAATATTTTGTGTGAACTCCCTGAAAATGTGAGCCTTTCTTTTGATATTGTATCTCATATATCCACATTAATTGAGATATTTAGTTGAAGATATTTGCATCCAGTTAAGTTGTGACTTAACTATGTGAATAATCTTATGTTTTAAAATCTCTTTCAGCCACAGGTATATTATGGCTGCAAAAGTCAGTCTGTTACCACAATACAGATTAAGTGGTAAATAGTTCAAAAGTATAACATAAAACCTTCTCATTAATTTCTCCCTCAAAGATGTTATGAACATGCTTGAAATAGCAGAATAAGTTCCTCTCTATTGTATATTTGTTTAATAGAGGACTTGAATAGTGCCTCAATCAATTCTATGTACCATTCACTATAGTTATATTACCATTTTAAGAAGAAAGCTTTGTCTTTGAACAACTTCATATCCTGGGTAGCATGCCAACAGCTATTTTTCACTTTTTTTTTTCTGTCTTGAACTGCGAATACATATTTAGTCTGTCATTAATTTCCATAAACTCACTGGGAAAATCAGTTAGTATTTTATCTTAGACATATAAAACTATCAGGTTTTAAAGAAGGTAACTTCAGGTTTTAGGACATGAGGAATCCTGTCTAATGGACAGCTAGCTATATTTTCATAGTAGTAGTAGTACCAAGGGGATAACTTAAAATTTAGAATATTTTTTTCTGAAAGCAATTTTCTCTACTGGATTACTTTTAATGGTGACCCAAAATAACCAGCGGTGTATAAACTACAAAGGAAATGCCATGGAAGGGAAATGCTGACCCGGATATAGTTTGAAATGTTTCTGTGGTGCTGTGTCCTCAAGATGGCCATCACCAATCTCTTGCTCTTCCATCCAGAGCTAGAGTTTATTCCTGAGGAGGAGTGGACCTTGCCTCAGGATGTAACTTGATTGACCAATGGAATGAGTGAGAGTAAGGTCCTGGGACTTCTGAGGCTGGGTTCTGAGAAACCTTGCATCCATCTCCTAGACCTATTGTGCTTGCTCTAAGGAAAGCCAGTCAATTATCCTAAAGCCCTGAGATGGCCATGTGGTGTGACACTCAAGCCACCTGGGGACATTAATACACACGTGGAAAGAAAGGCTTGGGAGAGAACCAAGATACTTAAGTGGTCATTTTGAAACTGCTTTCTCCAGCTACAGATTTCTAGCTTTATACCACCATGGGTCAGAGACAAACTTCCTCCGTCCAGATCTTACAGAATGTCTGACCCACACACGGAGAATCAAAGTCTTGGGGTAGTATGCTCTGCTGAAATGGATACATGGAAACATTTCTAATGCTGTGTGGAAGAGAAGGAGCATTTGTTTCACATTCAACTATGCAGCAGGTGCCAATTATATGACAACTCTTGATAAGGATTTAACCGAGACTGTTCTAGTTTGAAGAGTAAACTACAAAAAAACTATGACAAAAGGAGTTTGACTGTTGGGGTCAGAGAACACAATTGGGACTCAGATATTTCTTTAACATGTATTTTTTATCTGTTGCCATGTTTTCCTGCATCATTTTAGTGCAATAATCATAAAACAGGCCTATTGCCCTGTACCAACTCTGATGATGTTTTATTTATAAGAAGGTCTTTCTTTGCCTTTTGGCTGGGCTCTATAGGAATGTGCCAATGAATTTTTAATCTTCATTTTACCCTCTTTTAAAGCAGAGCTACAAGTGAGTCTCAAAAAGGGTTATGCTGAGCAACCAGGTATTTATCAGGTTGCTGCAGGAATCTTTTTTAATTTTTTTTTTTTTCAGTGACAAAGCTGGTGGCTGCCCTGGAGGGAAAAATAAAAGGAATCTCAGTAATCATGTCCTACTTGAGTTGCCTACACATTGCTGACTCAACAGCTGGCTCTATCAGGAAGAAAACAAGGCATGAGATAAAACATAAACTAAATGTAAACAAACCAAAAGAAAAACATGTCATAAGACTACTAGTGATACAATCACCATTTTTTCTTTTAAAGAATACTTTTTAATGTACGTGCTAGATGAAAATCCAAAAAACAAATTACTAACATCTTTACGCTTTACAGGACAACAGATCATTTAGTAATATTTCATCAAAACTTGCTATGAAAATTGCGATCACATAATCCTCAAGCCCTTTCTTGTCTGATGAGTATAATATTCAAACCCAGAGGGATACGAGAAGTTCTAAACTGGGTCTCAGGCCAAGACCCAAATCAGAAATTTTCAGCCACATACTTAACACATGATTTGCTTCCAGCATTACTGCATAAAACGATGTGGAACTACTGAAAAAAAAATTAACTGAGAACAGATATTGACATATCATTCTCTCCTTTACTCCAGTAGCAGATGAGAAGCTTTTCTCTAGTACAGTGGTTCTCAACCTGTGGGTCACGACCCCTTTTTAACAATGAAAATACATTGCAGCATTAGGAAGGTTGAGAACCACTGCTCTAGCAGAATGTGGGAGTCTTCTTAGCAATCAGCAGGGGCTAGTCTTCTTAGATAATTTTCTGTCTCTGATAAGATAAAATTATTTTCTAAAAGATATGAAATATATGAAAATATTAGTATTTCTGGAATAATCAAAGAGACTATGAGAGTGACAGAGATTGGTTCTCTCCTATGTCACCTGGAAGTAGGAATAACCAGACGTGTTGGTAGAGGACCCTGGGAAGTTTACATCTCCACCCGAATGTAACAGCTGTACCTATAGTTGTGAAAAGGGCAATGTATTTGGGAGTGACCACCAAAATATCTTTGACATTATGAGATAGAAAACTTCATAACAGGAACTAGGAAGAAAGAGCAAGGCAGGAAGAAGAGGGCACAGGCCAATTCATTTGAAAGAGCACCAGGACCATGGATCAAGGCCGGAAGGATAGATCAAAATGTTTGAACCTCTCATGGTCTGAACACAAAAGACAGAAAGCATCCCTGTAAGATAACGAAATATTTTTAATGTTTTTGTGTTATAATTATCATTTCCTGACCAAATGCTTTTGCATATCTGATCATGAATTCTTTATGCTTCAAATTATGCCATCATTTGCCATTATTCCTAAAACAAAAGCAAGCATCTTCACTGCAGAGATAAGAGCTTACAGGATCATCTTCCACCTTTCTTTACTCCAGTTCCTGCAGACTAGAAACCCCAACACTAGCTGATTTTCAGTCTCTCTTGTCTCAGGAACTTCACATACGCCACTCATTCCATTTGAGCGCACATCACTGCTGCCTTTGGTCAGTGCCTAACAAATGGAAAATTTACCTGTGTAAATTATTTTCGTCTTCAATTTTCAAAGTATCAGACACCCAAGGAAAACATCATCACCCATCTCAAAATAGGTTTACACCTTTATTCCCTCCCCAACACTCATTAAATACTACATTTTTATAATTTGTTTAACAATTTGTGTTATGTTTATTTTAATTCACCCTGTTGGAATGTAGACCCCATGAAAGCAGTCATCTTAAACATTTTTTTCTAAAGCCCAAAACAAAGCATGTAATAAAGACTTTATAAGTATTAGTTAAATAATGAATGAAATTAAATATGAGAGTTTTAAAATAAAAGATAAAATTTTTTTTTTTTTTTTGAGACAGAGTAGAGTGCTATGGCGTCATAGCTCACAGCAATCTCAGACTCTTAGGCTCAAGTGATTCTTTTACCTTAGCCTGGAACCTGGAACCCTTAGCAGGGACTATAGGTGCCTGCCACAATGCCAGGCTATATTTTTGTTGCAGTTGTCATTGTTGTTTCGCTGACCTGGGCTGGGTTTGAAACCCCTAGCCTCGGTGTATGTGGCTGGTGCTGTAACCGCTGTGCTACGGGTGCCGAACCAAAATCCCTAAATTTTTGAAAAGATAAAAGAATTCCTAAAATGTTTATTCATGTCTATAACCATTTTTATTTTAAGTATAATCACAAAAGAGTATGGTATATAGCCTCAGAACAGGTATATTTTTACTCTTGATTAATTTTGAAAAATACATATACTCTCAGTAAAACTCTGAAGAAGTAAAAATCCAACAGAATGATGGAAGTGTTCTATTTCTGCATTATGGCTACAAGTTCCTTGCCCTGTTAAGCATTTGAGATGTGAATAGTGAGATCAGAAGACTGATTTTTCAATTTTGCTTAATTGCAATTCATTTAAATTTGAATAACCACAGATGAGAAATGGGTAAAATATTGGACAGCTGAACAATGAGAAATGTGTATAGTAAATGTCCTTTAATGATTGCATCATTCAAGAATAAAGAACAGAAGTCAAAATGTACAGAGACAATGCAAGCATGGGAGGACAGCAAGGTGTCCTCTCATATTTTGACCAAAAAAAAAAAAAAAGAAATCTCTGAGATTTTGGATGAAAATCACTGAACAACTATCAGTGGAGCTAGGTCCTTGTCATCTATAACATTTCGAGAAGGCAGGGTGAACAAATAATTTCTGTTAATATGTTAATTAGGGTGGTGCCCATAGCTCAGTGGGTAGGGTGCTGGCCACATACACTGGGGCTGGCAGGTTCGAACCCAGCCCAGGTCAGCTAAAACAACAATGACAAGTGCAAAAACAACAACAACAAAATAGCCAGGCGTTGTGGCGGGTACCTGTAGTCTCAGCTACTCGGGAGGCTGAGGCGAGAAAAATCCCTTAAACCCAAGAGTTTGAGGTTGCTGTGAGCTGTGACACCAGGGCACTCTACCCAGGGTGACAGCTTTAGACTTTGCCTAAAAAAAAAAGAATAAAACAAAAAATAAGTAAATAAAATATTAATTAGAAAAAGTACTGTATCTTGTGAGAAATCCATCATGATTTCTATGAATAATTATTCATAATTTTATTTAAATATATATTGAACTATTAAAATATTCCAGTTAAATTATTAGTGGTTTACTAGTTTTCTCATATTGTGGGCCAGCAATTACCATGTACTACCAGGTTCCTTTATTCTGGGGACAATGTCTGAACATAGCTCTCCACTTACTTCTGTGCATGTATTTAAACCTTGTCAGCATACCGTTGATAAAGGACAAGTATAACTCTGCACCCAGTTCATTAAAATTCAGAATAGCACATGTCTTCTTATGTAAAAAGTAATATCCTGCTTATGTAGAAGTAATATCCTACATATCCTAATGCTCAATTAAATGGCAAACACAATTCCAGCACATCTCGTGAGTGCATACTCTGGCCATGGACTACTAGTCAGTTGTGCAGTGACACAAATGTATAACATACCATGTGAAGATAATTCTATATTTTGGAAAATCTTGGAAGTTTTAAATTTTGAAACTTTGTGCCTAAATTTTTATCATGGGAAATAAGAAATTTTTCAATACTGCTAGTGACTTAAGTTAAAACCAATGTCTTATTATTATCCTTTCAAGTTGATTTACCAGTTTAATTGAAGAGTGCAAATACAACTCATCAAAATGCAACTTCTTAGCCTTGTGAAACTGAATTTTCTCCATAGTCTACAAACCAAAATAGGCCAATCAATTATATTATATTTTTCATTATCTTTAACCCCGAATCTACATTGTTATTTGTATGTGAAACATTTCATTCCTTTGAGAAACTTCTTTATGTATAAATGTTGTTCTGCTTTAAATTTATAAGCCAGATTTTTTTCAACAAAATATCACTTTCTTATTTAGGGATTTTAATTTTAATTCATACTGCATACACCTTTACTCTCCTACCTGCAATATAAACAACACATTAATTTTGTTTCTTTAAAATCACATTTAATCTCCAAACTCCTGATATGTGAAGAAATTTTATCTGTCATGATTTGGTTTCTGTCCTTTATAGAATCAGAAAAACTCCTGGATTTATTGTCTATATATATATATATATCCCTGACCTATATGGTTGAACCTGCAGGACTTGGGAATGAACCTGAAGGCAGGTTCATTCCCAAGTCCTGCAATCTCTGTGTATTATAATAAACCTTCCTAAGGTGAGTGACAAACTAGCTAACCATCCAGAAATTTAACAGAAAAGTTCTAAAAATTAAAAGAATCGTGGAGGAGCTAGCTAAAGAACTCCATATATCCATGGAAATCTACTACATGTACAAAAAGAAGAAAAAGTGTTATTTTAAGATGCCATGGATAATCATTTTAAGAAAAGAGTAAAGAGAAACTACAGAGGTTGCATACCCTTATTTAATGTCATGCACAAAAATACAATAAAATTGTATCCTAAATAGAAATGCAAGACCTAAAACCACCTAATCTCTAATAGGAAATATAAAAGTACATGAGATCTTGCATTAAGCAAAAACTTATAGATGTAATACCCAAGGCTAATCCATAAAAAGAAAAAAATGGCAGAATGGCATATATTACAATTAAAATTAAAATATGTTGTTATTCAATGGTTTCAGTTATGCAAAGAAATACAAGCTACAGGTTAAAAGAAAATATTTTCAAATCACATATTTAATAAAGAATGCATGTTCAAAATACAGAAATTAATCCTACATCTCAATAAGACAAGTAATGAAGAATCAGACAAATATCAGATCACAAAAGGAAACAGAGTGATGTGAGTTACTAGAGTCAGTAACCAACCCAAAGAACTGAAGATTCATGAAGTACTCAGCAAAGAATTCAAAATAATTTTCATAAAGAACCTTAATGATCTGTAAGAAAACACAGATGAACTAAATAAATTCAGAAAAATAATAAATGAACAAAATATGATTAACATATAACTAAAAATGATCTAAAAAAGAACCAAATAAAAGTCCTAGAGCTGAAGAACACAAAGTCAGGAATAAAAAGTTTAGTAGAGAGCTCAATGGCAGAGTCCATCACTCAGGTTCCATATGTTAAATCATCTTGTGCTATTCAAAAAAAAGTTTAAATTAATTTTAGTGTCCTTTTTAGTCTATATTTAAAAACATTAATATTTGCTTATAGTTATGTATTCTATTTTTGAAAAAATACACATAAATCATATAAACATAGTTTCTATAATGAATTTTCTATGTTTGTGATTCAACCAACACTTGAAATCAAGTTTTTTGTATTTAGTATATAATTACCCAAATAAATAAATTATACAAACATGCCTTTTAACTAGTAAAAAATATGACAACTGATACAACTAGTATTTTCCTGGAATTCTTCAATTTGGAGGTGAATCATGATCTAACTTCAGAAACATTACATTATTAGCCATTCTTTTCAGGTTTGTGATAACAATAAAGTCATCTCACTGGTGCTAACAAATGATGCCAGTGTCCCAAGACTGATGCTTCCTTTCCTAATTCTCCCTGTATGGACATACCAACCACAATACTCTTCTTAAGCTCCTCATCCCAGAGCTATGCTATTGCTTTTCCCCCAATTAATATAATATCAAAATTTTGCTGATTTATTTTTCATCAGTGGCCATGCTGAAATTAAAAGAAAAAAAAAAGAAGAAGAAGAAATCCTCAGTGTCCATTTCTGTTACTCTACTTTATTAGGTAACAAAGCAGGCTTTCCTGTAGGTGACAGGTATTGGTCTACTCAACCCCAGGTTTCAAAGGTAACAGGCCATATGCACAGTAAATAACTCAAGAGTATTTTGTTATCAATATCATATTCGCCCTTTATAAGTGAATTTTTAGTTGACTAATAAATCACCCCGTGACCTTGGAGAGTTACAAGTAGAAAGTGACGTTCATCTCTGTTTATGGCTTTGCAGGTCCGGTGGAATGACTCTCCTGTAGGCTTTCAGGTTTACCTAGGTCTGCTTGATGTGTCTCCACGTTCTGGGGACTAATGGTTGCTATGAATGTGTTTGTCACTGATAATTATAGGAAAGTAAGAGGTAAATCCAAGCCAGAAGATATTTTGAAAACCTCTCATGTAAACTGGCCAAATCCAACTCAGTGGAACAGGAAGATTTATGTTCCTCCTAGAGGGTGAAACAGTGTAAAGGTACAGATTGCAATGTGTGGACATAGATAGGGAATAATAACCGGGATAGCAGTTCAATCTGTCACACGTCCTTTCCTGGAGAATCTAGTGACACCGATATACACAGAACCCAATGTGTGTGTCTGGACATTCTCCTTCCTAGTCTTCCTGAGGAAATGTTTCTAGCAACCAGGAGTCTGCTGTCAGCTCTAAACCGTCAGTTCACTTTTGCTGCTTTGCGCTTCATACACAGCCCCAGAAATCTCCATTCCATGTAATGATAAATATGCTTCTCTTGCTTCATGTTTGCGGTTGGCTGAGCCACCAGCTTCAGGCTAAGACTAGGGAAGAGCTATGCTGAGTCTCTCTGTAGACTTCGCTCTTGGACCAAAAGAGGTAGAAATGTTTTTCTTCACTGTATTTTTTCTATAACAAAGAGAAGTTGCAACCAAACTGCATAAGAAATACAAGCTTCTATGTGTGTTACAGCTGCTAATATTCCATTGCTCAAAGTAAGTCACATGGTCACATCTATACTAAAGGCTCCAAGGCTCATGAAGCTATAATCTGCCATTTTAGTCACAATTAGGCATTTTCCTCCCACATACCTTGAGGGTACGTCACCCACCTTTGATTTGGATATGTATTTTAAAATGCTGAAACTCTCTGTTATCTATATTTGCTCTAAATTCCTCCTTTAAATTGGCGATTCCCATTCTGTGCTCCCCTTTCTTTTGTTTCACCTTATCGTGGCTGGAAAAAGCTTTCAAATCTTTGCTTCAGTGCAACAAGTTCAAGACACATTATCTAGTGTCAAGTCACTCTAGACAGCAGTTTTACCAAATGTTAGGACTCCAGTGCATAGATTATAATTTCTGTTGCCTCTGATATAAATTATTTTGACAAATGACAATGCACATATTTTAAGTATTTTGTTATGACTCCATCTCTCTTAAAATACTAAAGTTGGTATCAGACAAAGTTTGGCCAGGAAAACGGAAGCCCCTATGTAATCAGAATTAAATACTGAAATAGAATTAAGAGAAAATAGCAGAGAGGTCACAGAGGTTGCAGTGCAGGCAGAGGAGGATTTGACACTGAAACGGTGATGAGGACAGGTGGTTCTCACAAGCTTGCAAGGGAGTTACTTGAGTCTTTTGTCTGCCTACAAGTCTTGCGACAAATCCCTTCGGAGAACAATGGCTTGTGCTTTTCATCTACCTTGAAAATCTTGCAAAAGCCTCTATTTTGAGCAAAGAACTAGAAAGATAAAGAGGATTCTGGGAAACATGTTAATCAGCCTTAAAATAGAGTGGAGCTGAGCCAACAACTGAAAATCCAGTATGATCGTGTTTTCATAAATGGAGATGTGTGAATTCACACAGGTGTAACGGTTATGTTCCTCAAATATCTCTATACATTCTGAATTAAATTAAAACACTTGTAAACTCAGAATTAGGAAATCAACCTGAAACAAAGTAGACTACCAAAGAAATTATAGGACACATATGAACATTTACAAAGACTGTTTTCTCTTTTGAAAAGAGTATAACTGAAGACATCACATCAATACCTAATATATGAGCCCAGCCTTTGGCAGTGAAAAAGTTAACTATGTCAAACATGTAATTATCAACGTTCTAAAATATCTTTGAATGGGTTTATTTTCTGTGATCTCTCTCTTTCTGTCCCTTATTCATTATTTCTCAACTTTTCCACGTTTTCTTTATATATAAAAATAACCATAGGGAAATATATATACATATGAAAGTACATTATATGCATAAGTATATATTTGTTATGTGTACATATTTAATATGTAACTTATGAACCAACATAAAAGCTTCTATTGTTTCAAATAAGTACTGCACACTATGAATCAATAGGAAACATACTTGTGCTTGCTGGAGAGAATTCCTAATGAGAAAGTTTATAAATAAAATTTCTATGGAAAAGTATACTTCCACAGTGGTGTTATTGATGGTCTCAAAATAATAACTGGTATATTGGGGTACAAGTATAAAATGGATAATTAGAGACTTAATGAGAACACTATATTTCATGCTTCTTAGTGACAAAGAAAAATTATTATGGATGTTAAATGGTTTACAAGATGGAACAGTAGAAAGAGTTTCATGCATACATGAAAAAAATTAGCATACATGAATGTTAGCTGTGCTTTTTTCATGAATGTGTGCTTTTTACATGTCCATTTACCTCTTTAAAACTTTTTTTAAATTATAAAATTAAAAGTTGAGGCAAAATTATCTTTCAGGTAATCTACAATTAGTGAAATGTTGACAATAGCTTAAACACAAAATTTAAGCTTAAGAAAAATAAAAATCAAAAGTAACCCTAATACTGTTATCTTTCTTTATTGCTGCCTAAATACTACTCCAAATCTCCAAATACTACTACCAAATTTGATAGGTACTTCTACCTACCAAATTAGTAGAAAACTACCTACTAATTTTCACAAAATTGGTTTTAATTTTGACCAAGTATTTTACTTAAACATTAATTTTTAACTCAACATGTTAATATGTTGTTTAGAATATTGTATCCTCATTTATAAGTGACATGTTTGTAATTCCTCCTCTATAATAATATATTTTCTCCAACTTTAATATCAGGTATACCCTGATCAAGTAGAATTATTTTGATGTATTTCTTCTTTTTCTCCTGTCTATAAGATTTAGCATGATCTTATCTTTTACTTTTACTTATAAATATTAGTTGTCTATTTTTTGATACTAAAAAAAATAATAAGAAGTTAACTGATGACACCACACTGAATCTCAGAGTCAAAGCATTCTATAATAGACATACTCTTATTTGACAATGTGAATGTTACTTTCTTTGCATTATTATTATTATTGCTTAATATTTCGATGAAACAATTGTCTGATTCCTTTTCTGAATGTATTTATGTTTGTTCGTTCTTTACAAGATTTTTGTTTCTAAACCTTATCTTAAACATTGTTATTGTTATTAAATTTTAAGTCTTAATTTTGTGCCGGCAAAAAAATGGAAACCTAATTAACACATGTATATGTAAAAATTAAAATTAAAATTAAAAAAACAAAACAAAACAATCTACCAGAACTTCCTCTCATTATCCATCATGGCAGTTCTGCAGGTCTAGAAAAGTTTCGCTGGGGCCAGATGGTTTAGGATAGACCAGCAGCGCTTGCATTGTACTGAAATGTTTACTGACTGGGGGTACGAGCTGACTCAGGCATGATCACTCAGTTCTGTGGTGTGTGGTCTTTCAGCTATTTTCCAGTGTGCCAGCTGAGCTTTCTAACCTGGCAGTCACAGGATTCCAAGCTCAATAAGAGAAGGCAAGTTCAAATCAGGGTTCTTCATGCCTTTGATTGTATCACTTGCTAAAATCCTAACTGGCCAAAGCATATCAAATAGGCAAGGCCATTTCAATAGATAGTGAAAGACATTTCCCTTTTTAATGGAATAAATGGCAAAAATTACATTGCAGTTGTTCACAGTGACTCAGGCCTGTAATCCCAGCACTTGTGATACCGAGGCGGGTGGATTGCTGGAGCTCACAGGTTCAAGACTAGCCTGAGTCAGAGACAGACCTTATCCTTAAAAATAGCTGGGCATTGTGGCAGGTGCCTATAGTCCCAGTTACTTGGGAGACTGAGACAAAAGAATCACTTAAACCCAGGAATTTGAGGTTGCTATGAGCTATATGATGCCATGGAACTCTACTGAGGGTGACAAAGTAAGACTCTGTCTCAAAAAAAAAAAAAAAAAAAAAAGATCACATTGCTAGGAGAACATGAGTACATGAATGGGAGAAATTGGTGAATAATTTTTCAATCTCTCATGGTATACATAGATTTTTAAATTAAAAAACGTAAAACAATTCTAAAAATAATCAGTTCACAAATAAACTGAGCTTCTAATATTGGGGGTTGTGTGGAAGGGAAAGCCTTTTAAATAAATAATAATTTTATTTTCATTCTACTTTCATAATAATATACTTATAATTTACTTTCATTTTATAAAACCTATGAACAATTATTTATTCTCATCAAGTGTGTGAAATAAACTTCTAGTTGATGTTTAAGGTTCTCGGTGGACTCATTTAGAAAGTAGCTTGGAATTATGTTAACAGTTGATGATAGACCATATCTTTATTCATTTGGAAGGATAGCTGTATTACATTATATTGATATCTGTAATTTTTATTATGTCATTTTCTGGTCTTCAAATTTCTGTTTGGCTCATGATATGTTGTGCTAACACAAATTTTAGGATGTGCTTCTACTATCTTTTAAATTCTGGAGTAAACCACTTAAGCCATCAATAATAAATAAGTTCTTAAATACTGACTAAATTATCAGTTATTTATACCTAACTCTGTAATGTGGCTGTGATGTCATGACATGTATCATCACAGACACTTTCATTGCTCGGTGTACCTAAAGTGGGAGACTTTTGATCATTTTCATAATTTTACTGACCTGATATATTGATATTTTCTATTAACTTCTATGCTTCAGGTAGTTGGGAAAAATATTATTTTTTATTCCTTAAAAATTATTTAAATGCTTTTATGTTCTCAGAGGTAGGAGAATTTTGTCTGAACCACTGAGAGATAGGATGTTTTTTCCTGATAGGATCATGTATCTTTAATGTAGGATGGATGAGAGTTAAATGGGTGTGAGAGGAGAAAATAACTAATCAGTAATAGAGTTAAAAATGACCAAGATAATTGCCTGATTTAGGAGTATATTAAATATACTTACCCAGTTTGGGATACAGAAAAATAATCACTTGAATCTTTCTTTATGTGAGTATCCATCACATGTCACTAAATGCATTAAGAGGTCTCAGCACTTCTTAGGATTTGGGTGCCTTTTAGAAATGAGACACTAATCTTCCCAAGGTGCCAGTATACTCCATTCACTAACAGGTACTAGATTGCTGCACTTTAAGAGAAATTCATTGCATTGGCATCTTTATGCACTTTTATACCACAATCTTGAATTCACAATGGCATATTAATTAAACAAAAAAACATTTAAATATATGGTTATTAAAGTATATATAATGTATGTGGAGAGAGAGAATGGAAATGTAAAACAGGTCAAAACATGAAAGTATTCAGGGAATACTACAATAGTTTGCACGACATGACTGAATATTTACTATGCAAGTTGGAAGCTATTGCCATAAAAATCTTAAGTATACTAATGAAATCCTCTCTTAAAATTCTTAAAATCAAAACATGTAAAAAAAAACAAAACCTGTATGCAGTTTTTTAAATTGCAGAAGTGCATTTTGAGAGAATCCTATCTGTGGTTTTCGGGAAGTCATAAATAATTCTTGGTTCTTTCATGGTATTGATCTAATTTGTCCCTTGTAAATCATTATGGACTATGAGCCCTCATTCTTAGGGTCAAAAGCTATACACTCAACAATAATGCAGTGGTTTGTGAAAATCAGGTTTCACCCATTGAGTACCATGGTCTTAGGAAATGTCACACTGGATTCCCCGACTTCTCCATGGTTATTCAACCAGATGCATCAACTCAGGATAAGGAGCTAATAGGAATCAGAAAGCTAAACACCAATGTTCCTTCACCATCAGAAAGTGGGAAAAAGAAGAAGGGGAAATGGGAGAGGAAGGGGAAGGGAGCGGGGAGGATGGGTGGAGGGAGAGTAATTGGTGGGAGCACACCTACGGTGCATCTTACAAGGGTACATGTGAAATTTACTAGGTATAGAATATAAATGTCTTAACATAACTAAGAAAATGCTGTGAAGGCTATGTTGACCAGTTTGATGAAAGCATTTCAAATTGTATGTAAACCACATTGTACCCCATTATTGCATTGATGTCCACAGTTATGATTTAATTAGAAAAAAGAAAGTGGGAAAAATTTTCAAAGAAAGAAAATGGGGAAAATCGTATTCTTCACCTTGTGAACTTTAAAAGCTTAGGAGAAGAAGAAAGGATAAAAAGTATATAGAGAAAGAGTTTCTAAAGCAGACTACTTAGGCTGTCATGTTTTTCAACACATTAACTACTTTGTTAAATGGATTCTCCATTTCTGTAAAAAATGAGATTTTGATAAGTATTATATTAAATTGCTTTGACTGAGGAACCCATAATGGCATAAATGTATTTATGATCTATGTACAAATGACTTAATAAAAAAAAATTGCTTTTGGTAGTATGGGTATTTTAAAAATATTAAATATTCCAAAATATGAACATAGGATGTCTTTCTATTTGATTGTGCCTTCTTTAATTTCTTTCATCATTTTTAGTAGTTTTAAGTGTACAAGTCTTTTATATCTGTCGTTAAGTTCTTTTCTAAGTATTTTATTGTTTTGATGCTATTGTAAATGGGGTAATTTTCCCAAATTACTTTTGAAATAGTTCATTGTAAATGGACAAAACTATAAATAATTTTGTATGTTGATTATGTAACCTACAGCTTTACTAAATTCACTTATTAATTTTACTAAATTCACTTATTAATTCCAGAAGGCTTGTTTGAGTGTGTGTTTGTGTGTGTGTGATGTCTCTGGTTTTCAGCATATGAGATCATGTTTTCTTCGATTGCTATGAAACAACAAAAGACCACAAATAATGAAAGCAATGATGTAAAATAAGAGCAAAGCTGGAGACATCATACTTCCTGATTTCAAATATTGCAAAACTACAATGATTGAAAATTCATCATATTGGAATAAAGGGAGACATACAAACTCATGCAGCAAAATAGAGAGCCTGGAAATAAATGCATGCATGAGATATATATATCTCATCATATATATGATGTTTAAAAAGGGTACCAAGAGTACACAAAGGTGAAAGATACTCTTTTCTTTTTTTTACCATTTGTGACAGATAGTAACAATTCATGTTTATTGAGCATAGGCTAGTTATTGTATTAAGAGCATTTGTATCAGTGATACAAATGCTCTTAAGACAACCTTCCTAATGCCATGACCCTTTAATTCAGTTTCTCATGTTGTGGTGACCCCCAACCATAAAATTATTTTCATTGCTACTTCATAACTATAATTTTGCTACTGTTATGAATCGTAATGTAAATATTTGATATGCAGGATATATTTTCTTTTTTTAATTATTTTTTATTAAATCATAACTTTGTACATTGATGCATTTATAGTGTTCAGGGTACTGCTTTGATATACAACGTGAAATGTTTACATTGAACTAAGTAACACATCCATCACAATTATATTCATTTCTTAATAGTTTTGAAATGTACCATGGCATCATGCACATTAAGTGAAGTCCCCCAAAATACCCTCCTTCCTCCAATAGCCCCCCTCCTCTCCTCTCTCTCTCCTCTTCCCTTCTATTTTCTGGACTATAGTTAAGTTCTGCCATTCGTATGAGTGTGTAGGTGATTATGTATTGATTTCATAGTAGTATTGAGTACATTGGATACTTTTTTTTCCATTCTTGAGATACTTTACTAAGAAGAAAATGTTCGAGCTCCATCCAGGTAAACATAAAAGATGTGAAGTCTCCATCTTTTTATGGCTGCATAGTATTCCATGGCGTACATATACCACAATTTGTTAATCCATTCACGGGTCGATGGGCACTTGGGCTGTTTCCATCTCTTGGCTATTATGAATTGGGCTGCAATAAACATTCTGGTGAAAATATCTTTGTTGCAAAATAATTTTTGATCATCTGGGTATATACCTAGTAGAGGAATTGCAGAACTGAACAGTACGTCTACTTTTAGTTTCCTGAGTTTTCTCCAAACTTCTTTCCAAAAAGGTCGTATTAGCTTGCATTCCCACCAGCAGTGTAGAAGCGTTCCCTTCTCTCCGCATCTTTGTCAACATCTGTAGTTTTGGGATTTTGTGATGTGGGCTAATCTTACTGGAGTTAGATGATATCTCAAAGTGGTTTTGATTTGCACTTCTCTGATGATTAAGGATGATGAGCAGTTTTTCATGTGTTTGTAGGCCATGCGCCTGTCTTCATCAGAGAAGTTTCTGTTCAAGTCTCTTGCCCACATAGAAATAGGGTTATTTATTCTTTTCTTATTGATTAATTTGAGTTCTCTGTAGATTCTAGTTATCAGACCTTTGTCTGAAGCATAACCTGCAAAAATCTTCTCCAATTCTAAGGTTGTCTGTTTGCTTTACTTACTGTGCTCTTGGCTGTGCAAAAGCTTTTTATTTTGATCAGATCCCAGTAATGGATATTTGGTGTTGCTTCAATTGCCCAGGGGGTCCTCCTCTTGAAATATTCTCCCAGGGCAATTTCTTCAAGTGTTTTCCCTGAACTTTCCTCTAGAATTTTCATAGTTTCATGTCTTAAGTTTAAATAGTTTATGCAGTGAGAATCAATTTTTGTTAATGGTGAAAGGTGGGAGTCCAGTTTCAGTCTTCTACAGGTTGCCAGCCAGTTCACCCAGGACCATTTATTAAACAGGGAGTCTTTTCCCCACTGAATATTTTCGATAAGCTTATCGAAGATCAAATGAGGATAAGCAGCTGGGTTCATCTCTTGGTTCTCTATTCTGTTCCATAAATCTACTGCTCTGTTATTGTGCCAGGACCATGCTGTTTTGATCACTATAGATTTACAGTATAGCCTGAAGTCTAGTCATGTGATACCTCCTGATATGTTCTTATTTCTGAGTAATGTGTTTGCTATTTGAGTTTTTTCTGATTCCATATAAAACGAAGTACTATTTTTTCAAGTTCATTAAAGTATGACAATGGTGCTTTAATAGGGATTGCATTAAATCAGTAGATTGCTTGGGGTAGTATGGACATTTTAACAATGTTGATTCTACCCAGCCATGAGCATGATATTTTTTTTTCTTTTGTTAACATCTTCAGCTATTTCTTTTCTCAGAGCTTCATAGTTCTCATTATAGAGGTCTTTCACTTCCTTTATTAGGTAAATTCCCTGATATTTCATCTTCTTTGGCATATTGTAAAAGGAATAGAGTTCTTATTTTTTTGTTTGTTTGTTTGTTTCAGCTTGACTATTGTTGGCGTATATAAAAGCTACTAAATTGTGAGTATTGATTTTGTATCCTGAGATGCTGCCATATTACTTGATCACATCTAAGAGTTTTGAAGTTGAGTCCCTGGGATTTTCCAGGTATAGAGATCATGTCATCAGCGAAGAGTGAGAGTTTGATCTCCTCTGACCCTATTTGGATATGCTTGATCACCTTCTCTTGCTTGATTGGATAGCTAAGACTTCCATTACTGTGTTAAATAGCAGTGGAGACAGTGGGCATCCTTGCCTCATTCCTGATCTGAGTGGAAATGTTTTCAATTTTACACCATTCAATATGATATTAGCTGTGTATTTGTTGTAAATGGCCTCTATCACTTTAAGAAATGTCCCTTCTATGCCCTTTTTCTTAAGAATTCTGATCATGAAAGGATGCTGGATATTATCAAAGGCTTATTCTGTGTCAGTTGAGAGAATCAAAAGGTCTTTGTTTTTTATTTTATTGATGTGATGTATTATATTTATAAATATGTGTATGTTGAACCAACCCTGTAACCCTGGAATAAAACGAACTTGATCACGGTGTATAATATTCTTTCTTTGTTGGATCCTTTCCTGGTTTGGGTATCAGGGTGATACTTGCTTCATAGAATGTGTTGGGAAGTATTCATTCTTTTTCTATGCTTTGGAATAGAAAGCATGTACCTATGCTTGAAACCATAGAAACCTATGTTGTATAATATAGGTACTAGTTCCGCTTGAAAGGTTTGATAGAATTCAGATATGAAGCTGTCTGGTCCTGGACTTTTTCTTTTTAGGGAGATTTCATATTCATGGTGCTATTTCAATGATTGATATAGGTCTATTCAAGATTTCTAATTCTTTCTGGTTGAGTCTAGGACAAGGAGCACCCCACACACATTAATATGTAGTTGAAAAGGAATGTTAGTAAGCCACCAATTTCTGCATATCCCAGAGGTTCCAATGTGATTGTTGCAAAGAGTCTTAGTCAAATTGGGCCTTAAATGCAATAGCGACACCTGACTATTGTGAGCAGCCCTTGAGAAAGCTGTAACAGGGAACAAAAATGACCTGCAGGCCTGGAGGGCATGGACCCTGGGACTTGGGCAGAGGGAAGCCAGGGAAGGCTGAGAGGGTTCCTCCAGTACAGGGGACTCTCAAAACAGTCCACCTTTTTCTGTTTGCGGAAGGAGGCTTGGCAGCCTTGTCTTTATGGCATCCTGATTCCCCACTTCAGTGTGTTCAATCCCTAAAGTGGCAGGACCTCTGTCTCTCTCCTCCCTTCCCTACCCATGCGGATTTATCAACCACGGGTTATAAGAATATAGAGCTTGAGCCTACAGATAACCCCAAGTGGAAGGTAAATTACAAGCCTCTGTGGATTCCACAACTTTTCTGGTTGAGTTTGGCTCACTCTTTCTCTGGTGGTTCCCAGCTGCCCTACCCCCTAACTGAAAAAGGTGTCCTCTGGATTTTGCGACATTTCTGTCACTGTGTTGGATCTTTCCTGGGCAAGCCTCTGTGTTTGTTTTCCAACCGCACTAATTCTGACTTGGCTGGGTTTGACCATTATTACTTTGCTAACTGAGAGGGGGGAGGGAAGGTGGAAACATAGCAGTTCTCAGTTAGGTTTGGGGGCTTCCCTACCCCAATGTCTGTCAAAATGTCAGTTCAAGATGGTACAGGGGAGCATCGCAGGGGACTCCCCACTAGACTGCCTCCTCAGCAACTGGAATGTCTGGGAAGAGTTGCGAAGAATGGCTCATTTGTGTGTCTCGTGACTGGAAGTTGGGGTAAAGACTGGATCTGTCTTGGTGTGATCTGTGATGAGTTGGACTATTTCTGGTATCGTTGGTTGGGTGAGAGCAGCCAGGTCATCTGAGTTGTATGTATTGACAAAGATGCTCATGTGTTGAATTTCGTAGGTCTTCCTAGCGAATGCCTGATTTCTTAGGTCACAGAATAATAAATCGGATACATATAAATAAAAGAGATGCAATGTCTGCACATTTCTCTAGACACTGCTAGTAAGGGGCATATGGTATGCATGCTATCCTGGAAAAATACAGAGGGGGCCCTTCTTCTATCTCTCTAGCCACCTGAAATAGCTTCTATTGCATGAAGACACTAAAACAACCTGAAAACAAACCAGACCCAGCTGGACCAAATCTCCATCCTCGACACATCCCGATTCAAGTGATCCATAGGAGCCAGAATCCAAACATGCTTCCCAGAAGCCCCCACCTCCCGCTGAGAAGTTGGAAGTCAAGCTTCCTTCTGTTCCAGTGGCTTGTGCTCCTCTTAGTCCTGGCCCTTCTGCTGTCCCCTCTTCCCCCAAGAATGTGGTTGCAGAAGAGAGGGCAGGCCCCAGCCCTGCCCCTGCAGAAGCTACACCCTCAAAACCAGCAGAAGCTGAGGCCCTTCCAAAACATGCAGGTGTGCTGAAAGTAGAAGCCATCCCGGAGAAGGTGCAAGGGCTAGAGCAGGCGGCAGACAACTTTGGAGGCAAGAAGACTGACAAAAAGACCTGACGATCAAAGAGTATCTGACCAAAGAGCTGCTGGCCCTGGATTCTGTGGATCCTGAAGGACGAGCTGATGTGCATCAAGCCAGGAGAGATGGTGTCAGGAAGGTTCAGACCATCTTGGAAAAACTTGAACAGAAAGCAATTGATGTCCCAGGTCAAGTTCAGATTTATGAACTCCAGGCCAGCAACCTTGAAACCGATCAGCCACTACAGGCAATCATAGAGATGGCAGCAGACAAGAGGGAGAAAAGTGCTGGGAATGGAGAAGGTGCCCAGATGGAAACCCCACAGCCAGAAGCCAAAGCAGCAGCAACTTCAAACTCCAACATCATGACAGACACAGCCGGTGAGCCAGCAGCACCATAGTCTCTGCCCAGTGCCAATCAGAGTCAGAGGCTTAGAACTGATGTGTGCTTTAGGGAGTCAGTTGCATGCATTTCAGGGACGTTAAGTTGGTTGGTTTCTATTATTTGTAGCTTGGTACATAGTAACTTGGGTGGAGTCAAAACACTAATAAAAGGGCTAAAAGGAAAATGATGCTTTTCTTCCGTATTATTCTGTACAAATAAAGAATTTGCTTGTTTAAGAAGTTAAACCCCATCGCTGTTGTTTTGGAGCCCTCTTCGCATGAGCACTCCATGTTAGCCGTGGGTGTGAGCTATCTTCCTTTATCTCTGGACTGGAGGAGTTTTTGGATGGGGTAGATGGGGAGTTGATTTCCCATCACATGAATATGAAACTTACTTTTCAGAAATGTTGCCATTTAATGACATGATTTCCTTCGTCTCAGAATTAGGATACCTAACTTTAGAGTACAATGTATAAGGAGCCATAGGAATATCTGTATGTTGGATGATTTTAATGCTACATTTAGAAAAAGGAAAATGAAGTAATACTTTAACTTAAGAAAAATGCTCAAAACATTCTCTTTTCATCTACTATATCACTTAAGAAACTTGTAACAAAAGGTTTGTGTAATTATTCATTGAATGCCCATCTTTAAAAGTAAACAGAAGGCCTTAAAAAGACCATGTCTGTTTCATTCACCGCTATGTTCCTAGGATTCCACATACCTGAGTCCAAGCATATAATGGGTGCTCAATAAATATTTGTGGAACACAAGAATTTATCAACCACAGGTTACAGGAATATAGATAGAGCTTGAATCCACAGATAACCCCAGATAATTTCAAGTTGATGCATTTCCCCAAGCAGTTTATTTGATAGGTAGATCCTTTGTAATATCAAAATCTTGCCCTCAGCTCATTAGCCTTATTTGTGCTAAGTCAGCATATTAGGTTGAAAGAACTCAGTTCAGGGAAGACAGAAGTGATTAGCATTATCTTCATTTCCAAAGAAAGCAAAGGATCATACACAGGCTTCCAACAGCATCCTTGATTTCTATTAGCAAATGTATTTTTATGGAGGCTAACATCTCCTGGGCCTACGCTAATGTTTAAGGTGCTAATGTTTAAGCTATTTTATTACAAGTACCTATGTAAAGGACAATTCAGAATGTCCTTAGGGTTTTCACCACAGTTTAAAGTTACTGGCGCTGAAAAGTCTGGAACTCTGGAAGCATGTGGTTCTGCATATGGGGTGAAGCAGGGAGGAGGATGTCTTGTGAAAAAGGCATGAAACATGCCCTTAGTGAGGGAATATGGGTGTAATACTATGTAAGTTAGACATTGTGTCAAAGTTGATGAAATGTATGGATTAAAAAAAAAAAAGGTATAAAGAGGTAACAAAAAAAAAAAAAAAAGAGTATCCATGTGGAAATGAGTTTTTTTTTTTTTAAGGAAAGTGCTAAACACAGAGGAATCGTTTTGCGGGGGAACGAAAGGCCAACACCTGGCTCAGTCCTCTTAGAGGGACCCACCTGTGCTACTGTTATGAAAAGGAGAGAAGATCACAGAGGAAAGTGTCAGTGGCACACTATTCAGTCAGAAAACACAGTGGGACAAGTGGACCCTTAGGGCACCTTGGGGACTCCAGCCAGGTCACTGACTCCCTTCAGTGTGGAGAGGCCATGCAAGGTGTGTGCCTCTCTGCCCTGCACACGGCCCAGAGATTGCTGTGTTGCTGTTGGGTGACCTTGGTAGTTCCCTCATGGCCCCTTTCCACTGAGTGTTTCTCATTAACTCTAAAGACTACTGTGTTCTAGGCTGTCTACACCAGGGGTGCACAGCCCCAGCTGTGCAGGGAGGACCCCAAACAGCAAAATACCCAGGACTCAGCCTTCTGGAGTGAGATGTATTTATATGGATCTGGAAGAAGCAGGAGATGACTAAGCACCCTCCTGCCCCACCACCCACACCATGGAAGAAAAGGCAGAGAAGGGCAGTGAGGAGACAAGTGCCCAGGAGTCACAGTCCGGGCTCAATGGTTGTTCCAGCTGCCGCGCCCACGGCATATAGCCGTAGTGAGGCAGTGCTGTCCGCGTTATAGAACGACGGGAAGGTGGTTTGTGCTCCCCGGAGCTTTGCCCCCAGCGCCCCCAGTATGCACAGCATCAGAAATGTTGCCTAGCATGCTCAGTTACCCGCTTAAGTTTAAAGATTGTGGCGTCTACTCATGTGTTTGTCATTCTGTACCAGAAGTCTGTTTGTTCTGATAAACTATCAATATGTACTTTCTTAAGAATGAACACAATACACTGTTAATTCAGATATAACACCACCTCATGAGCTATTAGACTCAGTGGCACCAACAATGAACACATAAAGATGTTTTCCCACCATAAATACCAGTGAGCTAAGACGATAAGCTTAAGGACACGAAATACAAATTATCTACATAAGTTACAAAGTCACTGAAACACATCCACCCACCATGAAGTCCTGTTCAGAACATCTTACTTCACCAACTGTCACGCATAATAAAAATCAATAGAAAAACTAATACTTGTCAAGAAATTTACTCTAAATCAAAATTATAATTATCAATAACAATAAAATCAAATAGTAAATGTAGAATTAGTCAAGCATTAACATAAAGAAGATATCAAGCTGTTCTAAAAAAATAATAAGAAACTAAGAAAAGAGTTGGAGGCGGTAACATTCCTGAGATAGGAGGAAGCGGGCAGAGTTGACTAATAACCGCTACCCTCCGGGAAGCGGAACCTTAAGACATAACAATGCATGATAAATCACACTTACAAACACAAAGATAACCCGCGCACGTAAGCAAAAAGATTGCATTATGTAAGCTCTGTAAAAATGTATAAATACCAACATGTGTACCCAGTAAATTTACAGCTGCATACTTCACCCGTAGTGTGTCAGTCTGTCATTCCTTCACCGATCTCTCAACCTTCCTCGTTCCTTCTCCCTACTTTCCCTCGGACTGGAGCCCACCGACAGGGCGGTCCGTGGCAGGAGCTGGTCGGGGGTGGGAGTGGGGGAGTCCCAGGCCATGCTTCAGCTGGCTCCACTGTGGCCAGGAGGTCTCTGCAGGATGCAGGCTGCTCGTCCGGCTCCCCATCCCGCTGGGAGTCCTGGCCTGGCCAACCTCCCACACTGTGTTTCAGGATGCAGGGAGCTCAGGGCCTTCTTGTCCTCCAAGGATCATTTGAAGTGGACTCTCAGGTCTTATGAAATGTGCCCTACATTCTCCTTAACCTGGTCACCCTGCTGTGCAACGGATGTCACGGTTTCTTCATCCTGTCTGAAATGTTGTTCCCTGCGACAAACACCCCCCCCCCACATACCCCAGTCCCTCCAGTACCTCCCATACCCGTGTCACAAACGTTCTATGAGGTCAGCTTTTCAGTGGCAACACATCAGTGACAGCATGCTGCATCTGCCTGCGGGGATGAGGGTGTTAGCTTTCCACACACACTTGAACTTCACCTTGTTCCCCATACATGTACACACAGTAAAAGTTAAAATTTCAATCTCTTTATTGAAAATCCAGTAAGAATTGAAGGGGGGAAGCGGGACTTGGACGCCCCACACTCGCCCTCTGGTCTCGGCCTCAAGTCCGCTGGCTGGTCCCAGGCACCACCTTGTTCCTGCGGTGTTTCTTTTGGGCTGGTGGAAGGCAGAACATTTTGCGAAAAAAGTTCAGAATTCTCCTAGCGCACCCCCGCCGGCCCTGGCCCGCTTCAGTGGGTTCGTCCTCTACCACCTGCCCAGCTGGAAGGGAATAGTTCTCTCGGGGACTTCCCTCAGCTCCTGTGTCTCCAGCCAGGCCTCCCCTCAGGTGGCTGGTGCTGGAGGGAGAGGACACGGGGCCAGGCTGGGGGGTGCTACTAGGATTGGGAATTAGTGGGGAGGAGGTCTCTGATGGAATGTCCCCCTCCAGTGAGGTGGCTGCCTCCAAAGGGATGGCAACCTCCAGTGGGGTGGTGGTCTCCAGGGGGGTGGTGGCCACCGATGGGATGGAGGCCTCCGGTGGTGTGGCAGTCTCCTGTGAGGTGGTGGCCTCCTGTGGGGTGGTGGCCACCAATGAGATGGGGGCCTCTGGTGTGGTGGAGGCCTCCGGTGGTGGTGTGATCTCCTGTGAGGTGGTGGCCACCGATGGGATGGAGGCCTCCGGTGGGTTGGTGGCCGCCTGTGGTGTGTTGGCCTCCTGTGGAGTGGTGGCTACCGATGAGATGGTGGCCACCTGTGGGGTGGTGGCCACTGACGAAATGGAGGCCTCAGATGGGGTGTCGGTCTCCTGTGAGGTGGTAGCCACCAATGAGATGGGGGCCTCTGGTGGGGTAGAGGCGTCCTGTGGGGTGGTGGCTTCCTGTGGAGTGGTGGCCACCGATGAGATGGTGGCCTCCTGTGGGGTGGTGGCCACTGATGAAATGGAGGCCTCAGGTGGGGTGTCGGTCTCCTGTGAGGTCGTGGCCACCAATGGGATGGAGGCCTCCGGTGGTGTGGTGGTCTCCTGTGAGGTGGTAGCCACCGATGGGATGGAGGCCTCCGGTGGTGTGGCGGTCTCCTGTGAGGTGGTGGCCACCGATGGGATGGAGGCCTCCGGTGGTGTGGTGGTCTCCTGTGAGGTGGTGGCCACCGATGGGATGGAGGCCTCCGGTGGTGTGGTGGTCTCCTGTGAGGTGGTGGCCATCGATGGGATGGAGGCCTCCGGTGGTGTGGTGGTCTCCTGTGAGGTGGTGGCCACCGATGGGATGGAGGCCTCTGGTGGTGTGGCGGTCTCCTGTGAGGTGGTGGGTACCGATGGGATGGAGGCCTCTGGTGGTGTGGCGGTCTCCTGTGAGGTTGTGGCCACGGATGGGATGGAGGCCTCCGGTGGGGTGGAAGCCTCCAGTGGGGTGGCCGCCTCTGGTGAGGTGGCAGTCTCCTGTGAGGTGGTGGCAACCGATGGGATGGAGGCCTCCAGTGGGGTGGTGGCCTCCGGTGTGGTGGCGGTCTCCGGTGGGGTGAAGTCCTCCAGTGGGGTGAAGGCCTCCAGTGGGGTGAAGGCCTCCAGTTGGGTGGCAGCCTCTGGTGTCATGTCTGTCACTGCCTTGTGTGACCTCATGCTGTCTTGGGGAGACTGGAGCCAGGGGTCGTCCATCATCTGGCGGAGGGTGGGTCTCTTGCTGGGGTCGAGGGTTAGGATCTTGTGGATAAACGATTTTAATTTGGGGGTAATGAAAGCAGGTGTTCTATAGGTGCCTCTTAAGATGGACGTTTGCAGTTCATCGAGGTCCCGTCCTTTAAACGGGAAGAGCCCGGATGCCATCGAATAGAGGATGACCCCAAGGCTCCAGATTTCTGCCTCTGGTGCCTTGTAGTTCGGGCCCAGGAAAACTTCAGGGGCCAAATACATGGGGGTCCCACAGAAGTCTGTGAAGGTCTTACCTTCGCTGAAGGTTGCAGCACTGCCGAAGTCAGCGAGTTTGACGTTGTTTTCGGAATCCAATAATACGTTCTCAAGCTTCAGGTCCCTGTGCACGATGCCCTCTTGGTGAAGGTACTCCATGGCTTGCAGTAGCTGCAAGAATATGGCTCGGGCCTCCCCCTCCTCCATCTGACCAGACGTCATTACTCTGTCACAGAGGTCACCACCACCTGCATGTTCTATTATGAGGTAGATATTTTCCTTACCCTCTCTGACCTCCAGCAGTTTGAGGATGTGGGGATGGTCCAGTCTCTGCATGATCTCAATCTCTGAAGACACAGACATGAGGCCCTCGATAAAGCGTTTGTTGAGGATCTTCACCGCCACCTCAGTGCCAGTTCCACGGTGCCGGGCCAGCTTCACCTCAGCGAAGCCGCCCTGGCCAAGGGTCCTTAAGAACTCGTAGTCCTGGAGGACCTCCTTGTCCAGAGACACGGAGGACGCCCCAGGCTCCATGGGGAGCCTGACTACGCTACCACTACGCTATATAAGCTACAGTAAATAACTAATGAAAAACAACTATACTCACTATGCTAAAAACACTAACAAACTATACTAACTGGGGCACTAAATAGGCTAACACTAGTAATGAAAGCTAACTAGGATAAAAATAATATGTGAACTTACGCTAACAAAACAAATAACACTACGCTAAGAAGACTATGTACACTATGCTAAACTACTCACTGGGATAACTGCAAGAACTACGATCAGGGAAACACGCTATCTGGAGGTCAAGTCCACAGGTCACCGAAAGAAGCTTCCTGGGCTGTAAAGACCAAAGACCCAAGCCCAGACAGGGGCTTATATAGGTTTCAGCCTCAATGGCTCTCTATGAGGTCAGAGGCAGGGGGAAATGGACCAATCAGGGCTGGGGATAACACAGGGTAGGGGTTTTTTTGCCTTATATGGGTGCAAAGGCATTTTCCTCTTCAAAGAGAGATAAGTGCTTCTTGTTTACATAGGTTATAGAGATTGATATTTCATTTATTAAACTGTAAACTAATACAACTCCTATAGAAAGAAGTATAGAGAATTCTCGAAGAACAAAAATAGACCTTCCATTTGATCCCTCAATCCCATTATTAGGTATCTATTTACCCAGAAGAAAAAAAATCATTTTTACTACAAGGACATCTATACTAGAATGTTTAATGTAGCTCCATTCACAATTACCAAGATGTGTTATGAACCCAAGTGCCCATCTACACATGAATGAATTCAAACTGTGCTATATGTATCCCATATAGTACTATAAACATTAAAAAGACAGAAACTTTACATCTGTTGTATTTACCTGGACGGAATTGAAACACATTCTTCTTTGTAAAGTATCACAAGAATGGAAAAAAAAAAAAATGGAAATGAAAACGTGTACCACATTACCATGGCCTTCTCATTTATAGTTTGAAAACCTATAATAACTTTAGGTTTTTAGAGACTTTATCGTGTCTATAGGGGAGGTATTCAATTTCTATTTCTTTAAATTTGAATTAGTGTTGGAAGGATGCTACAAATAGGTGCCATCATGATACTCTACAGAAATATTCTGGGGTGTGTGATGTACAACAAGGTCCCTTATTAACATCTAGTGAGCTGCTGGAAGATGAGTCTCATCATCATTTTTCCACATGATTGACATAACTTTTGTCATCAAAATCCTTGGAGTCGGGAGATCAATGGGTTGAAATATTCAAAGTTATGGGGGAGAAAAAAGGTCTGTCTACCAAGAGTCCAACATCCGAGAAACTGTGTTTCATAAATGAGGAAGAAAGTAAGACATTTGTCAGCTATCCAAAAGGTCAGCACCAGCAGCCCTGCCCTACAAAGGAAGGAGTCCTTCTTTTGAAAAGAAAGGACACTAGACAGGAACTCAAAGCTTGATGAAGAAATAAAGATGTCTGGTAAAGGCAAATACATGGACAGTGATAAAGCCTAGTACTATTTGTGTCTTGTGCTTGATTTAAGGCTATTATGAGTGGATGTTTTGGACACATGTAATGTGGAGACACCAATAACTGAAAGAACAATTAGGTAAGAGAAAGAAAGAAAAGGTAGTTGAATCAAAAAAAAAGGTTTAAAGTGATCAGTTTGCAAATGACGTGTTCTGATACGTAGAAATCACTGAAGATTCCCTAAAAGTACTATAAAAACCAAAGCAAAGTTAGGAAAGGTTGAGGTATATGGAATCTCAAGTGACCCCAAAGAAAACAATCTTGAAAAATACAAAGTTAGGGGTCTTATACTTTCTGTTTTTAGGACTCATTACAAGCTCCTGAGTTCAAAACAGGGTGGTCTGGCACAGGCAGACTTAGAGAGCAATGGGAGAGAACACTGAGCCCATAAATCAACCTGCTCCTGGATTGTTAAATGATTTTACAAGGGTGCCATGTGCACCCAGTGGGGAAGGGACAGTCTCTTCAGCGAATGGGACTGGGATGACTGGACATCCACAAATGGGGGGCTGAAGATGGATCGTGACCTGAAACCATACACAGGAATTAACTCATAGTGAATTGAGGAATTAAATGTTAAGGGCTATAACTATGAAACTCCCAGAAGAAACCATAGGAGGAAAGCTTGAGGGCAATGGATCTGGCATTGACATTTGGCCTATAATACCAAAAGCACAGGTTACATATTGGCACGAGGTAAACAGGACCTCATCAGAAGGTAAAGGTTGGACTGGGTGCAGAGGCTCACCCCTCTAATTCTGGCACTCTGGGAGGCTGAGGTAGGTGAATTGCTTGAGCACAGGATTTCAAGCCCAGGCTAAGTAAAGGACCCTGTCTCTAAAAGTAGCTGGACATTGTGGCTCTTGCCTATAGTCCCAGCTACTTGGGAACTGAGGGGAGAGGGTCACTTGAGCCCAGAAGTTAGAGGTTGCTGTGAGCTGTGGATGCCATGTCCCTCTACCCAGGGTGACAAAGTGAGACTGTGTATGAAAGTGAAAAAGAAGAAAAAGAATCTAAAATCCCTGAGTATCAAAGGGTGCAAGAGATCAAAGACAACCCATGAAATCAGAGAAAATACCTGCACTTCCTATACCTGATTAGGGGTTCACGTCTGGAATTTGTAGAGAATGCCAATACATTGACAACAATAAAGCAAATAACCTGATTAAACAACAGCCAAATGACCTGAAGAGATATTTCTCCAGCAGTGATATGCATATGCCCAATAAACTCATGAAAAGATGCTCAACAGCTCAGAGCACTGCAGAGCTAAACCTCAAGGAAAACCCACTTTACACTCCTTAGGATGGCACACCTGTTTCATTTATTAGCTCAGAAATCCTTAACACATCACCACAGCATGGTGGATCCTCAAGTTACACAGGATTCCATGTGAAAGCACAGTCTCAAAGTGGTATTAGTCCCCCCATGTTCCTAGCAGTCTTATTCACAATCGCTGAAATGTGGAAGCACCCCAAGTGTTCATCAAAGATGAGCAGATAAACCAAATGTGGTCCGTATACACAATGGAATGTTATTCAACCTTACCATGGAGGGAGATTCTGACACATGCTACCACGTGGATGTACCTCGGGAACATTGCTAAGCCAATCTCACAGGTACAGATTGTGTAATTGCTCTTATATGAGGTGTCCAGAGTAGTCAATTTTATGGACACAGGAAGTAGAAAGGTGGTTGTGAGGGGATGAGGGGTGGAAATTGGGAAATGGGGCGTTTATGTTTATTGAAGACAGTTTCAGTTTTACAAAATGAATCGTGTAGATGAATGGTGGTGACAGTTGCACCACAGTGTGAATGTACGTCACACCACTGAACTGTACACGTAAAAGGTGTTATTTTATCAGAATCAAAATGAATAAGGTTGATGGAAAATACTGATGGAAATGAATGAGGTTGATGGAAAATCTTGATGGAAAACAAAGGCAGGGATGTAGGGCAACTGTTGGTAGCAGTTTCCATTGATGGAGCCACTTTGAGAAAGTTATTTGTCAATAACAGTGTGTGCCCCATGGCCTAGGAGTCTCACTTTTCAGGACACACCCAAGAGAAACTCCTAAGGGTGCCCCCAGAAGCGAAGGTGCCCAGATGCTCTTTGTAGCCCTATGGATCAGAGCCCCGGACTGGAAGGAACGGAAATGTGCACAGTACCATGGGTCGGTCTATTGCCCTGCATCCACACAAGGGCGTAATATATGGAAATGTACATGGGGACGAGCAATGTGACAGACAAGGAAGGTCGGGAAGGAGATGGAGCCGAGGAAGCCAGATACGTAAGAGTTTAGCTGTAGCATCAAGCAAAATTAGGCTTGTGCTGGTAGAAGTCAGGGTAGGGGTTTCCTTTGGGGAAGAGGCTAGCCATCAGATGTGTCTCCAGGAGACTTTGGGGTGCTGAGAATCTGTTTCCTGATCTGGGTGATGGGATACAGGGTGTGTTCAATATGTGGCCAAAAAAAAAATGGAAATTGTATATTCATGTGAAGTATACTCACATTAAAAATTTGTAAGTGAAAATCATCAGACTGCCTATCAAGCCTGGGATGAAAGAGGGACCCTCAGCCTGTCGTGTCTTGTTCACAAAGGACAAGTTCACGATGAACAGGTGGTTCTCCCCTTGATGCAGGGAGGCTGCCACAGGGCTCTATGCATTGCACCACAGTGGCATCAGGGTGAGAGCTGAGGCCCAGGGATCCAACATGTTCCCGGTGAGCTACAGGATGGCCATGGCCACCTGAGTGCTGGGATCACCATAGCTGCCTATCTGGCCCTCAAGGTGAGCCGGGGGCCTGGCCCCTCCCCACCCCCCCTGCCCACTCCTTCCCTGGTGTGAATTATTCATTTGCTCTTCCAGGCCTCCCTCTTCCTGTGACTTTCTGGCTGAAAACAGGAACTGATGTAAAGGAGCAGAGTTCTCCCTCACGGGACAATAGGTGCTGACATCCACGTGTTCACAAGGGACAGACAGTGCTTGGCAGGCTTGGCAGGGCTCTAACCTGCCAGGCTATCTTGACCAAGGCAGGAGCGTGGGCTTTAAAGGCTTTGAAATGTTCCCGACAGGGGTCAGGAGAGAGGGCCCCTTCTGGTCCACTATAGTCACCTTCAGAATCCTCACACAGTTCCAGAACTGGACAGTGGCCTTTGGTGTCTTAGATTCTGAGACTTCTATAAACCTGGATCTGGGAGGATTCTGCCCCTTGCCTGATGTCTGTAAATCCCTCTTCCCATCTGAGGAGGGAGGTGGCCATGGCGTGTGCAGTTTGGAGCACATGGTCTCAGCTCCACACCAGCCCAAGGCCGCATTCAGGTCTGACACACAGCAGCTCTGTGCTGTGGCTCATTTAACTTCTCAGAGACTCACAGCTCCCCCCACCCCCAACAAAAAAAATGGGGCTGAGACCACAACTGCCTCACAGGCTGTGGTGAGGATTACTGAACTAATACACGGAGTGGGTGTAGAACGGAGCCGGGGAGGTAGTGAGTGCTCAGTGAGGGTCAGTCAGTAGCACATGAGCACACAGACCTGGGCCTCCTCCCAAAGGTGGTAGTGGGAGAGTCTCCCCAGGGCTGCCGCACAGCAGGCTGGTGAACGGGCTTGTTCTTCCTCTGCCTGAACCTTGCCTTGTCCACAAGAGGCCCAGAGGGCTGAGCCGGTGGCAGTTACTGTTCCCGGGGAAGCCCCCAAAGTCCGGGCTGGTCCAGGCAGCCCTCACATTTCCCATCACCCAGGGTCACTCAGTGCTGGTCCCCATGGTGTGTGATGTTTGTTTCTCCCTCTGTCCCATCAGAGGCCAGCTTAGTGTTCTTAGGACCTTTCATCTCCGCCCCTGTATACATGGGCCCAGTGCCTCATACAGACCAGAGACCAAGGGTGCCTTTGTTTAGGGTGAATGAGTGAGGCAATGTGTCCAGGGTCACCCGGCAGCGATGAAACCAAGGCCTCCTGATCCCCAGAGCAAACTCAGCAGCCCTTTCGGAGGTCTGCTGAGAGCAGAGGCTCCTCCCTGCCCCTCCTGCCCAGCCATCCAGTTATGCAGCACATGTCTGTGAGACCTCCCTGTCTCTGCTCTAGGCCAGGAGATGTCCCAGAGCTGAAAACAGAAAAACCTTTGACCCATGACCTGACACTCAAGCAGAGACTGGGGGTGGTGTGCGGGCAGACAAGCCACAAATTTTGATAGAAGTTTCAGCTAGGACAGTAGGCATTTTTGGCAACACCCTGCCACACCTTCAGAGAGATGGAGCTTTTCAGCAGGACCCTGGGGTGGGGGATCTTCAGGGCCCTTTCTGGCTGCTTGGCTGGAGCAGCAGAGGCAGTCAGAGAGCTGACTGTTGCTATCTGGGATGTAAGAGTCAGAAAAAGGTAGATGTGTCCCTTCTCATGGTGGCTTCGTAATTGGACAAATATAAGGATGAGTAAAGTCCATTTCCTGGGAACAAAACCCAAAATGACAGGGTCTTAACCAATAGAGAAGTTTCTCTGTCACATGTGATGTTTCATACAGGGGTAGTTTGCCCTCTTTTTATTCATAAGGGATCCAGACTTTTGTCTTTCTGTGATTGTGCTATTATGTGGCTTACATCCTTTAGGGGCCTTGGGGTCTAAAATGCTTGCCAGAGTTCCAGCTGTCACATCTTATTCCACCTAGCCTCAAAGGGAAAGATCCCACTTTTCAGCTCACCTAGATTTTTGTTATTAGCCTTGCCAGGAGCTTAGAACAATTTCTCTCTACATCTCCCTGAGCCGTAGTTTGCCCATTAACCATACCAAGAGGCAAGAGAAGCTGGAGATGTTTTCCCTGGGCCATGTACTACCCTAAAAATGTGGGGTTCCCTTCCTGAAGGAAGAGGGGAGTGTGGAAACTTGGAGGGCAGCTAACAGCCATTGCTGCCATCTATATTTGCTGGTCCATGTGTCTGTTCACTCTGCAGCTGGTCCTGACCCCTGCTCATTGTGAGCTCACGGCTCTCCTTTAAGCCTGCACAGACGTTTGTGAGGTCAGTACTAGAGGCTGAGGCAGGAGAGGCTCCAGTGGCAGGGTGGGTAGCAGATCTGTGTAGAAAACACAGAAACCTTTGTCCCATGGTTTGGCCAAACAAAACCCGACCATTTGGGGTTTTGTTCTCAGGAAGTTGACTTAACTCTGGGACTCGTGCTTCTTTGTTCCGAGGCACTTCCATGAACCCCCTACAACTAAAATTTAAGTCTGGGTCCTCCCACTGATCTCTGTTCATCATGGAACCTTCTTCAGGGCCTGTTAGCTCTGGACAGTTCACATGGTTTCTGCAGGTTCAGTTTTAAGTGTTATTTCCTTTATTTCTGATTAATAGGAGGGTACAATTAAGTTACAATGTTTGCATTGTAACTTTGCATTGCAAAGTGTCTGTCATAGTTGTGTCCTACCCCCAGGAGGTGTGCCATGTGCCCTTACCTTGTGCCCATTCACTGGGAACACACCAATCTGCCCCTTTCTCCTCTCTCTCCCCCCTAACTTGAGTTTTTCCCTTACTTGGCCATATATTAGTTGATCTACTGCTTCATAGTAGTATTGAGCACATTGGATACTTGTTTTTCCTTTTTTGCCATACTCTACTAAGAAGAATGTATTTCAACTCTATCCAGGTTAATACAAAAGATGTACGTTCTCCATCTTTTTTATGATTGAATAGTATTACATGATACACATATACCAGGCTTCAGTAATCCATTCATGTGTTGATGAGTGATTAGGTTGTTTCTGCATCTTGGCAATTGTAAATATATCCTTATGATAAAATATGTTTTTTTGGTTTGTTTGTTTTGGATAGATGCCTTATAATGGGATTGCTGGATGAAATGAAAGGTCTTGTTTGAGTTCTTTTTTTTTTTTTTCAAATTATTTTTAGTGAAACCATAACTTTGTACATGGATGCATTTATGGGGTTCAGCATACTGATTCGATATACAATGTGAAATGTGTACATGAACTAAGTAACATCCATCTCAATTATATTCATTTCTTAATAGTTTTGAAATGTACCATTGCATCATGCACATTAGGTGAGGTCCCCCCAAATACCCTCCCTCCTCCCATATCCCTACTCCCCTCCCCCTCACTCCTCTTCCCTTCCACTTCCTGGACTACAGTTATGTTTTGCCATGTGCATGTGTGTGGAGGTGGTTATATTGTTTTTATAGTAGTATTGAGTACCTCAACAATGGAGGTACTTTACTAAGAAGAATAAGTTACAGCTCCATCCAGGTAAACATAAAAGATGTGGAGTCTCCATCCTTTTTATGGCTCCATTGTATTCCATGGTGTACATATATACCACTGTTTGTTAATCCATTTATGGGTTGATGGGCCCTTGGACTGTATCCATGTCTTGCCTGTTATTAATTATTGGCCTGCATTAAACATGCTGGTGCAAACATCTTCGTTGTAAAATAATTTTTTGTCACCTGAATATATACCTAAGTAGAGGAATTGCAGGATCAAACGGTATGTCTACTTTTAGTTCCTTAAGTGTTCTCCAAACTTCTTTGCAAAAATGTCATAATAGCTTGCATTCTCTCCAGCAGTGTAGAAGCATTCCCTTCTCTCTACATCCATGCCAACATTTGTAATGTGGGCTAATCTTACTAGAGTTAGATTATATCTCAGAGTGGTTTTGATTTGCACTTCTCTTATGATTAAGGATGATGAGCATTTTTTCTTGTGTTTGTAGGCCGTGCACCTGTGTTCATCAGAGAAGGTTCTGTTGAAGACTCTTGCCCACATAGAAATAGGGTTATTTATTCTTTCCTTATTGATTAGTTTGAGTTCTCTGTAGATTCTAGTTATCAGACATTTGTTGGAAACATAACCTGCAAAAATCTTCTCCCATTCTGAAGGGTGTGTGTTTGCTTTACTTACTGTGCTCTTGGCTGTACAAAAGCTTTTTATTTTGATCAGATCCCAGTAATGGATTTTTGCCGTTGCTTCAAGTGTCCAGGGGGTCCTCCTCTTGAAATATTCTCCCAGGGAAATTTCTTGAAGTATTTTCCTTCACTCTCTTCTAGTATTTTTAGAGTTTCATGTCTTAATTATCCCGTGAGAATCAATTTTTGTTAATAAAGGTGGGAGTCCAGTTTCAGTCCTCTACAGGTCGCCAGCCAGTTCACCCAGCACCATTGTTAAATAGGGAGTCTTTCCCCCATATTCAATGTGAATATGTTTGATAGGCTTGTAGAAGATCAAATGACGTAAAGTAGCTGCATCCATCTCTTGGTTCTCTATTCTGTTCCATAAATATACCACTCTAGTTTTGTGCCAGTTACCAAGCTGTTTTGATCACTACGGATTTATAGTGTAGCCTGAAGTCTGGTAAAGTGATACCTCCTGATTTGTTCTTATTTCTGAGTAATGTATTTGCTATTCGAGTTTTTTTTCTGATTCCATATAAAATGAAGTACTATTTCTTCAAGTTCTTTAAAGTATGACAGTGGTGCTTTAATAGGGATTGCATTAAATCTGTAGATTACTTTGGGTAGCATGGACATTTTAACAATGTTGATTCTACACAGCTATGAGCATGGTATGTTTTTCCATTTGTTAACATCTTCAGCTATTTTCTCAGAGTTTCATAGTTCTCATTATAGAGATCTTTCACATCCTTTATGTAAATTCCCAAATATTTCATTTTCTTTGGCACTATTGTAAAGGGAATAAAGTCCTTGACTACATTTTCAACTTGACTATTGTTGGCATATGTAAAAGCTACCAACTTGTAATTACTGATTTTGTATCCTGAGATGGTGCTGCATTCCTAGATCACTTGTAAGAGGTTTGAATTGGAGTCCCCAGGATTTTCCAGGTATAGGATCATATCATCAGTGAAGAGGGAGAGTTTGATCTCCTCTGACCCTATTTGGATACCCTTGATTGCCTTCTCTTGCCTGATTGCGATGGCTAAGACTTCCATTGCTATGTTGAATAGCAGTGGAGACAGTGGGAATCCTTGCCTCATTCCTGATATGAATGGAAATGTTTTCAATTTTACACCATTCAATATGATATTGAGTGTGGGTTTGCTATAGATGGCCTCTATCAGTTTAAGAAATGTCCCTTCTGTGCCTATTTCCTTAAGAATTCTGATGATGAAAAATGCCGGATATTATCAAAGACTTTTTTCTGCATCAATTGAGAGAATCATATGGTCTTTGTTTCCTATTTTACGTGATGTGATGTATTATATTTGTAGATTTGTGTATGTTGAACCAACCCTGTGACCCTGGAATAAAACCAACTTGATCGTGGTGTATAAATTTTGATGTGTTTTTGAATTCTGTTGACTAAGATCTTATTGAATATTTTTGCATTGATATTCATTAATGAGATTGGCCTATAATTTTCTTTCTTTCTTCGATCCTTTTCTGGTTTCGGTATCAAACCAGGGTGATATTTTCTTCATGGAATGTTTTGGGAAGTAGTCCAACTTTTTCTATGCTTTGGAAACTTTTGTATAATATAGTTACTAGTTCCTCTTGAAAGATTCGATAGAATTCAGATGTGAAGTCCTCTGGTCCTGGACTTTTCCTTTTAGGTAGGTTTCATATTGTTAATGTTATTTCAGTGATTAATATAGGTCTATTAAAGCTTTCTAATTCTTTCTGGTTGAGCCAAGCAAGGTGGCATGCTTCCAGGTATTGGTCCATTTCCTTCAGATTTTCACATTTCTGGGAATAGAGATTTTTATAGTCATCATCGAGGATTTTTTTGAATTTCTGAAGTGTCTGTTGTTATTTCTCCTTCATTGTTTCTGATTGACGATACTAGAGATTTTAATTTTCTATTTCTATTTAGGTTGGACAAAGGTTTATCAATTTTGTTAATCTTTTCAAAAAACCAACTTTTTGTTTCATTGATCTTCTGAGTGATTCTTTTGTCTTCAATTTCATTTAATTCTGCCCTAATTTTGGTTATTTGTTTTGCTCTGCTTGGGTTGGGGTTGTAATGGTCTTCCTTTTCCTGTTGTTTGAGATGATCCATTAAGTTGTTGGCGTCATCTCTTCCTGTTTAATTGATGAAGGCTTCCAATGCTATAAATTTCCCTCTTAGGACTGCCTTTGCAATGTCCCACAGTTTTCGATAATTTGTGTCTTCATTATCATTTTGTCCTCAAAACTTGGTGATTTCCTTCCTAATCTCATCTTTGACCCAGCTATCATTCAGCCTAACAGTATTTAGCTTTCATGACTTTGTTTGAGTATGAATATTCCTGTTGCTGTTGTGTTCAACTTTTATTCCATGGTGGTCCGAGAAGATACAAGGAATAATTTCCACATTTTTCAATTTTCTGAGGTTGGACTTGTGTCCTAGCACATGATCTATTTAAAGGATAACCCATGAGCTGATGAGAAGAACATACATTCAGTTTTATTAGGGTGAAATTTTCTGTAGAGGTCTGTAACATCCAATTGTTCTAGGGTCAGGTTTAAGTCTAATATTTCTTTGCTTAATTTCTTCTCGGAGGATCTATCCAAAACTGTCAAAGGTGTGTTAACATCCCCAACTATTTCAGGGCAGGAAGATATCAAGTTGTTCATATCCATTAGGGTCTGCATTATGAAATAAGTAGCATTCTGGTAGGGTGTAATTGTTAATTATGGAAATCTCTTCATGTTGTTTGACTCCCTTGACGAATATTTAGTGATGTTCCTTATCTTTCTTTGTCTTTGTTGTTTTAAAGCAATTGCATCTGCTCCTAATATTGCAAGTCCTGCTTTTTTTCTGGTTTGCATTTGCGTGTATTATACAACTCCATCCCTTCACCCTGAGTCTCTTTTTGTCCCTTAAGGTAAGGTAAGATTCTTGTATACAGCATATCTCTGGTCTGAGTTTATGGAACCAGTCAGCCAGCCTGTGTCTCTTTAGAGGACAATTTAAATCATTCACATGAATTGAGAGAAATGATAAGTCTGGTTGGGTTTTGGGTGCCATGATTTTTGGAAGTCCATTTGGCATTTTTAATCCTTTCACCACTGTCGAATTATTTTTTTTTCCTCTCTTTTATTTTTATTTTGATTATTAGAAAGTTGGGATTTGTTCAAAAATTTCTGGGTGAGTTTACTTTGGAGGTAGAGCTGGTCATTGTGGAGAATGGGTGTGAGAATATCCTGGAGAGCTGGTTTAGTTATGGCAAATTTTTTCAACATGTCTATGTCATTAAAGTATTTGATTTCTCCATCACAAATGAAACTCGGTTTACCTGGATACAGGATTCTGGGCTGGAAGATGTTTGTTGTAGGAGACTGAAGGTCGATGATTACCTTCTTCTAACTTGAAACGTTTTGGCTGAGAGAACTGCAGTGATTTTGATATTTCTCCCTTGGTAGGTGATGCTTTACTTATGTCTGGCTGCTTGCATAATTTTCTCCTTTGACTTAACTTTGGCAAAGTTAATTACAATGTGTCTAGGAGATGCTGTATTTGTATTGAGTCTTGCTGGTGTATTGAAATTTTCTGTTATCTGAAGTTCTTTATCTCTTGCAATGCTTGCGAAATTCTCCTCCAAAATCTCTTGGAGTAGAGCATGTGTACCTTTAGGACCATCCTCTTCTCCTTTGGGAATTCATATAAGACAAATGTTTGATCCTTTGCAGTGATCCCAAAACTCTCTCCAGGATTGATCAGTTTTTGCTACCCATTTGTCTGCCTCATAGGGAATGTTCAAAAGCTTTGTCTTCAGATTCAGAAATCCTTTCTTCTGCCAGGTCAACTCTATTACTGAGGGATTCTACTGTATTTTGGAGCTTCTCAACTAACTTTTTCATTTCCGTGAGCTCTGCTATCTCTTTTCTCATTATGTCCATATCTTTGGTGACTTGGGCTTTGAATTCATTTATTTCTTGAGACAACATTACAACTTCTCTTTGAAACTCAATTTCCATCTTTTCTTCCATTCTATTTATCTTATTTGCCATTCATATTCAGAATTCGATTTCTGACATTGCTGCCATTTGTCTATGCATGGCATCTTCAGTTGTATTTCCTTTGTCATTTGTTTGGGGTGTTGATTTACTTTGTTCATTCCTTTTGCCAGAGTTCCTCTGTTGAGTCCACACCATGTTTACTTTCCACCGTTTGGTTATTAGAACTGGTAGGGTGAGATGAATTGGGGTTCCAAGGTAGTAGAGATAGCCCGTTACCAAAGCACTAGGCTTTGTACCGTGGCTTATCTTCTACAACCTTACAAAGGCCCCTTTCAGAGTTTTGGCCAGAAACTCTGAGGACCTACTTGGTGAGGTAGCACAGCAAGCTCTGTTTTGATATCAGCCAACCTCTGCCCTATGGTAAGAAATCACAGTATTAGACTTAGATCTCGACTGTGAAGAGATACAAACAGCTGCAGTGCCCAGTCCCCACCCTTCAGTTCTTTTCCACTACAGAAATTTGAAGGTCAACCTCAGAATATCCCTGAGTGGACAGCCCCAGACACGAGTTGCAACCAAATTGTCTCAGGCAGTGCAAACCCTGCCCTACAGAGAGAGATTCAAGGATCTCCAACAGCACAATTGGAGCCAGGGATCCACACTCCTCCCACCACACTCAGTCCACACTTTTGTCTGCTTCAGTGCTCACAGGCCCTGCCGGAGCCAGGGGCCATGCCCCTGCCCACTGGTCCCAGTCCATACCCAGGTAGCCTCTGCTTGCCAGACCATGCCCCCACCTGCCAGTCTCAGTCCACTGCCTGGAAAGCCTCTGTTTGCAGGCTCTGTTAGAGTCAGGGCACGGCACTTTACCCACAGGTCTCAGTCCTCACCTGGTAAGCCTCTCCTCAGCAGCCCCACAGAAGACAGTGGACCACTCCCTAGCCCTCAGGTCTTGGTTCACACCCAGTAAGCCAATGCTCGAGGGTTCTGTTGGAATTAGAGGACCACGCCCTTGCTCTCAGGTTGCAGTCCATACCTATCAAGCCTCTGCTTGCAGGCCCAGCAGGGGCTGGGGAACAGCCCTGTCTGCCAATCTCAATCCACATGGGGCAACCACTCTCCCGCTGTGGGTGCCATCAGAGCTGGGGGTTCTGCATCCCATCCCACCAGACACAGCAGGAACTGAGGGTCAACACTACCACTGGCCGGGCATAGTCATAACCAGGGGACTGCTCCTCCTCCCACTGAGTGTCTTTTTCTTCCTACACCTTCTTTCTTTCCCGTTAGTCACAGATTCTGTCCTCATGGTTGGTGGTCCACCCTATGCCCAAATCTCTCAGGACAAGACCAAACACTCTGGACTCTGCAGGGGGAAGAACTTCAGACTGCCATGCCAGGGGAAAGGGTGGACTGGGAGTTTGGACTTGTGGGGGAAAATATCTGTTCAATTTTATGCCTGGTGAGGTAGTGTCTAGGTTCATAAGTGGGACATCCCTGGAGAAGGAGACCTGGATTTTAGCAGCTCTCTCCAGCGAGGTAAAATGAGAGTTCTTCTTTTCCCTGCCTGTGGCAGACCCCCTGCTTAGAGTAGGGGTCTCCCATCCTCTTGCATATGGGCCTTGTACCTGTAATGTAATTTCTTGAGTGCTCTTCCTTAGAGTTACAGCTTGCCGTAACTCTTCTTGGTTCAGGTCCCTGTTCTGGCTTCATACAGTCCAATTCCATCCAGTGTTTCTTCCTCTGCTCAGGAGCCTCTGCTGAGGGTTGCTACCTGTCGACCATCTTCCCAGAATTTGAATAACCCTTCCTTGTTTGAGTTCTTTGAGGATTCTCCATACTTATTTCCAAAGAGGCTGTATTAGTTTGCAGTTCCACCAATAGTGTAAAAGTGTTCCCTTCTCTCCGCATCCATGTCAGCATCCGAAGCTTTGCGACTTTGTGATGTGGACTATTCTCACTGGACACTGACCTTTTAATACCATACACACAAATTAATTCCCAGTGAATTGAAGACTTAAGTGATAAGAGTTAACAGTATAAAACTCCTAGGATTAAACTTAAGAGGAAAGCTTTGGGACAACATGGGTCCTGATTCTTCCTGCTGGTGGGGCCTGAAGGATAAAACCAATATTGTGACTCTTGTGTGGAAAAGTGTTGGCTTATGGGGACAGGGAGAGAATGCCTCTTTGACTTTGAAAAGTGCTGAGAATTTGAGGCAGTGACCAGGACTGTGGCTGTTGCTTCAGCCCCGAGGAAGTTCAGCCCCATCAGCATAGGATCCCACCCCTTCTCTTTAGCTCCCCTTCTACATTCTAACTTTCCTTCTATATGTCCTTTGCAGGAAGTATCAGCACCCACAGAACAGCCTGTGAGGGTTCATGTTCTATTTTCAACGGGTAATGTCAAGATGTATAAAGAAAAGTTAGGGAATTTCTCTGCTGACCCTGGGAAAGTCAGAGAGGAATGTGAATATCTGGCTATTTTTTTTTTTATTTGACCTGGAATGATGTGTGTGTCTTACTCTCACATTGATGTTTGTAGATGAGAGAAGCAGGATTTGGGCAGCTGGTCAGGACTAAGGGGAACGACTCCATGCCCTAGTCAAAGCTCCTACCTGCAAATCAAACAGTTCAAGGGGGTCATGGGTGGAATCATCAACTGGTTCAAAGAGGATACCATCTCTGCAACCACATGTTAGTGGGTTTTTTTTTCCATCTTAAGAGAATTGTCTTTTCCATAACTAAGAGTAGTGTGCTGATGCTTACAGTTAATTTCTGATAACTTAAAATTTATTAGTGACATTGCTGTCTAATCATCAAATACTTCTCATCATAGGCTGAAAATAATTATTAAATTAAAAGAACAAGATTTTCCCTCTATTTTTTTACCTTTAAACTGAACAAAAAATAAAAAGTTTTCACCTGGAAAGAACGACTGAAGAAAGAACTCATTTTTAAACCAGTTTTATTAAACCCAGCAAGCTCCAAAAATGGGGGGAAATGCAGCTTCCAAGAATACATAGGATGATAAGATAAAATTCTCTGGAAGAGTCTGTTTTTACCAACCTGCAAAAAGTGAAATAGCTGACTCTTCTCTAACTGTTGTTTCCATAAAAGGTCTTGCCTGGAAACTCATGCAGCCGGACAGTCGAGTGGGCTGTCCAGGGGCAGAGCACCTCACAGTCACACAGTAGCTTTGTTCCTTAGCTGTCCTCCCATGATCTTTAGCAGCTTTAATTTTAGGACAGTACACATGTAAGCTGTTTTCTTTTTCCAGTTGAAAACTATGCAGATGTTTTCAAATGCAGCAAAACATGGTAGTCAAACATGGAGGCTGCCTGCATGCTCTAGGTCCACACGTGCACCTGACACAGCCTGGCAAGGGCAAGAGTTGGTAGGATGAGCTTTCCACACAGGGACATCAAAGTGAACACTAGAGTCAGACTGCACTGCAAAGAGGGGAAGGGTCCAGTTCACCGAGGGAGTGTCCGCTAGAATGATGAAGAGCCAACCTACCTACCGTCTCCCTGCAACACTGTTGTCACTGCAGATAGTGAGGGTGATGCTTCAACATCCTAAGGGTTTGTGTATAAACACACTCGAGAGCATCTCTCTTTCACAGAAAGAAAAAATGTCATTTGTACTAAGTGGCAATGGATTTTCAACACACACTTAATACTTTCATAACATTTCAGCCAAAGTAATCATTTACTTTCATCAAGAAGGACTCCTTTAAACAAGGAAAAAGACTCATATTAATCAGCCTATGTGGCCACTGGATCAATCTGGAGCAGCAAGTCTAGTGCTAACGGACACTGGGACACAGGGGCCAGCCACTCTCAACACAGGCCCGGGACCCATGTCCTAGGCTGGACCCTCTAACAAGGCCACGTGTCCAAAGAGCTTGTCAAGAAAAAGAAATACCCTAGTCAAAAACTCTTTAAAGGACAACCTAAAAAGAACTAAAAATGCGTATTAAGATTTTTAGTACCACTCATATGCAAAGAAGTCCTACTAAGCTCAAGTTAAACACATAAAGCTCTCCTTCTTCCTCTAAATAGAAGGCAGTCAAGAGGACATGGTGATGGCATCTTTGAAATGAAGTGGCTACATGGCTGCTCTGATAAAATTCTAATTCACTAACTGGGTAGAACTTCATATAAACATAACCTGGGTTCCCTAACCTGCTATACAAAAAGAAACCAATTAAATAGTCTTATGAACTATTTAAGAAGGGCAAGGTTTGCACCAGAGAAAGCCTGTGTTGTCCCTTCTCTGGGCACATGTGGTTCCCAGGTTTTGCCCCTGGGAATTATGCTCAAGGCATTTCAATGTCATCTATATGCCCACAAGCATTAGGGAAAAATGGCTGCAGTCAGTCATCAAGTACTTTCAACTCCCCAATCTGGAAAAATACCCCCCCACCACCATGGTCCCCATATGGGTCAAGACCCAAAACAAGACCACCAGCCCCATATGACTATAGGGGTACATGCAATAGATGTGAAACCTTCCTAACAGTGTCAGTCTGTATCTGCAGTCCCCCTGCTCAGGAGCCTTGACCTCCTGTGCGCTCACCATGGTGACTTTGACCTGGTACCATTTCTGGTCCCCTAAAAAGTCTCCTTTCTTGCAGTTCTCTTGATGTCAATATTGCAGTAGCTGCGAATAATCTGAGGGGTGGACGGCACGCAATGCTCCCCTGCTGCTATCTGTTTGGACATTTGATATGAGCTCATTATAATAAATAAATGAGCTAATATTTTGATATGAGCTCATTATAAGAAATAATAAATGAGCTCATTATAATAAATAAATAAGATGTGGAGCTTCTGTACACATTTTAGTGAGAACACATGGGCATTCCACACCCTCATGGGTCTCACAGGATGGCCTAGACACCACCAACCACAGGAATACCTGGCTGGAGGGAACACTGCTGAGGAATGGTGGGCTCACGGGACTCTCCAGTACCCCTCTTGCACAGCTTCCATTGGGCTTTATTACAGGGTGGTGATTCCAAATGTCAAAGCTTAATGCTTTCAAGCAAACTTCACTGTGCTTCCCTGACAAATCTGGACCATAGAATTTTAGCAATCCTGTCCCAAAGCAAGACACCCAAAGGGCCATCGAGGCCAGGCAACTGGCAGGAGGAAACAGTACTCTTCTCAGAACCAACGCAACTGTATCTGTGTTTCCAGGGCCTCCTTGAAAATATAGTTGTCGGGTTTTTTTTGTTTTGTTTTAAAACCCAACTTCCCACTATTGATGCTTTAATAATTTCAGACATCAAATACACATCTGCAAAATCTGTTCTTCTGGTTAGATGTAAAAAAATTACGTAAATGGGCGGCGCCTGTGGCTCAGTGAGTAGGGCGCCAGCCCCATATGCCGAGGCTGGCGGGTTCAAACCCAGCCCCGGCCAAACTGCAACCAAAAAATAGCCGGGCGCGGGCGTTGTGGCGGGCACCTGTAGTCCCAGCTACTCGGGAGGCTGAGGCAAGAGAATCGCGTAAGCCCAAGAGTTAGAGGTTGCTGTGAGCCGCGTGGCGCCACGGCACTCTACCTGAGGGCGGTACAGTGAGACTCTGTCTCTACAAAAAAAAAAAAAAAAAAAAATACGTAAAGGTCTCTCACTGTGGGGAAGACTCATGAGAAGACCGTCTAGGGCAGTGGTTCTCAAGCTTCCTAATGCTGTGGCCCTTTAATATGGTTCCTGTGGGTCACGATCTAGGGGGATTTTTCTCCTCCAGAAGCCCACATCTGTGGGGCTGGGCTCAGTGGCTCTGGTGCAGGGATCCGGGGGCCGTGCCCAAGTTGGCCCACCCAAGCAGCAGTCCTGTCCAGTACAGCAGGAAGTGAGGCGCCCAATGGGGAAATGTGCACAGTCTTAGCCAACATCACTAACGGGACCTGTGGCAGTTCAGAGGGCCTGAGCCTCTGAAGAAAGCCCTGGTTACAGAGACAAACCAGCTCAAATGCCCCATGGAAACTGTAACAGTTTACTTTGTGTAATGTTTTGGTCCACCCTTTGTTAGCTTTTTTTTTTTTTCCTTTTAAATTATGTGATGGAAGGAGCACCCCACACACATCTTGATGAAGTATGTGTGCAGCCTGTGAGAGAGGAAGCACAGCCTCCAGCCCTGGGCTGAGCTCTTCCCTGGTCCCTCGGGGCACTGAGCCACAGACCTGCAGAGTCTGAACAGCCAGCTGGGGAAGGCAAAGGACAGCAGTGCCAGCTCCAGGAGGCCCCAGCTGTGCTGAGGAAAGCTGGTCTCCAATGTTGGCAAAAGGGCTGGGCACCTTCCCTTGGTGTCAGACAAGTGACTAAGCCCTACCTGCCCAGTGGAGGTGCTGTCTCAGGCCCAGTCATCCAGGTCCACTTCAGGGATCAGGTCTCACCTGTAGTAGAAGGAGCTGAACTCCGGGCAGGGAAAGGCGGTATTCGGTTCCTTGCTGAGAAGTGGGAAAACGTGCTCCACAAGCTAACTAAGCCGGTGGTAAGATGACTCGTTTCCTTTCGTCCTTTCTTGTATTAATTCACCCTTGGAGTTCACAGTGAATATTCTGCAGTCTGGAACTCCAACTTGTGTGTAAGCATAGACATCATTTGGACGGTTTCCAAAGGTGGCATAGAACGGCTGCTTGGATGGAGGAAACAGATTCTTAATATTTAGACACTCAGTTTTGAACTTCTCTGGTTTCTTTTCTATCAGTTCCCTGTGGAAGGTGGAGAACAAGCTGCTGGGGGACAGCATCAGGGGGCCATGGGGCAAGATTGTGCCCTTGTCATTGACCCAGTGCAGATAGCCACGGGTCATGTCGGCCATGCCCATGGCACGGGCTGAACAGTACAGAAACTTGTAGCCATTCTCATTGATGGACTGGTAGAGCTTTGCTATGCCCTGAGGAGTCCGGTCTTTACCCAGCTGTGGGAGAATCTGTCCCAAAGCATCGGATGTGGTTATTATTCCATCGATATCAGAAGTGATGATCTTGTCATTCCAGTTCCCAGGTAAATGGTCCCTGGACAGCAGCAGGTCCCTTGATACTGGGTTGTGATACTAAACACAATATCATCTGGGCCATCATGGAGCTTCAGTTTTGCGATCTGGTCTGAGGAGAGCCGGAGGGACTTATACGAAGTTGTGCTGCTGTGGCTCAAGGGCTCCATGGCGATGGGGTCCACTTTGATGGAGTGTTCAAGCTCTTGCGACCCCTAGCACTCGAGGAATCATCCTCAGCCAGCCTGGCACTTGCCGGGTCCTTTGCACTTGACGGCAGGTCACGGATTGGCGGCACCTCACATTTTCCCTCCTTGGCTTCTGGCAGCTATTTTGTCGTGCTTTCTCTCTTACGCCAAAACCACCAGCGACCAGATTTCTTTGGCATCTTGTCTTTAACCCGGGACACGACTGAAGCCTCAGCCATACTCTTCTGAAACACCTGTGAGCTGAGGGTCATGGGAGCAGCCAATGGCCAGTTATAGTAACGTTTATATATCCGTATGACAAGGTTAGGATTGTCTATGAGTCCAGGGTTTTTACAAATTCATGATAAGTAATGATATATTCCATGAATTTTTCTTTAGAAGTGTCTCCACTGTCACTGAGACCCCCGCACAGAGAGAGGGTGACATGTGGCAAGTCCATGGCAGAATCTGAGAGGCACTCAGTGCCACTATCAGCACCTTTACCTCCCACGGACTGTGGCGACTGGGAGCCAGAGAGCGTGTCAGACTCGGGCCACTGCCTGGAGCCGAGATCTGATTCTCTTTTAGGGAAATAGAGAGCGGCAACTTCAGGTTCTAGCGCCATTAAGTCATCAAGGTTAATATCATCAGGTCCCTGCTGCTGGCTTCTCTTGTGGATACCTTGCTTCTTTGACGGTGAGTCTACTTTAGCTGCTGGTTTGGATTCCGAGGCAGCCTCTGCTGAGGCTGGGCTGGGAAGTTGGTCCACATCTAACATAGATGGAACCTGGGGAATCTCCGGAGGCTGGAGGAGCTGTGCGGTGGGAGGTGTGTCGCTCAACTGCTTACACAGGGCTCTGAGCTTGGGTTTCACAATAGGACAGTGTCTTTGATGGAAGCGTCCTTCTCAACTTCACTTATGAGGTTGTCCTCACTGGGAGTTCCCCGAAAATGGGTATCTTCTGGTGTAATTGTAGCCTTCCTGGGATGATAGTCAGCTCTTTCTCTTTTGCTGACCTGGGTGGATTCTGGAAATCCTCCCCACGTCCACTCCGTGTGAGACTCTGATCTGAGCAGGCTCTCAGTGGGTTTCACCTCCAGCTCTGAATCACTCTTAGGACATGCTGCCTGGGAATAGGTGTTCTCTAAAGGGGACCAGTCTCCATCAGATAAGGGGCAGCGATCTCCAGCATGAAAGAGCAGAGGCTCCTTGTATTCTTCTTCCTTGCAGGAAGCATCTGAAGATCCTCTTGCTGACCCGGAGCCCCTGTCGTCTTCAGAGCTCCCGCCCCCAGCACACGTGTCTCCGCAGCGGGAGAAGCAGCCTGCTCTTCCTTCTTCCTGTCCCGTTTGCATTTCTTTCTCCTTCGTTTTTTCTTTTTCACAGAACTCGGGGTGAAAACTGTCTCTGTTTCCAAGGTGTGTGAGCCGTCTGGACTCTGGGATTGTTTTTCATCTCCACTCGATTTCATCAAAGGGGTGTCAGTATCTTTAAAGAATTGGTGAGGTGGCGAGCTAAGCACGAAGCTTTTCACATTCCTCTTCAGTCTCCTCCACAAAGAAAGCTTCTCCATTGTCACCCAAGTTCATGTGAAGATCCACTGCATTGCCCCGGATTTCTGTATCAATCACTTTCTCTTTGGGTCTCAGGACTCCCAGCTTCCCAAACCGAACGTGGAAAGGGGAGCAGGGACAGGTGCCGTCCTGCTGCTGCCCAAAGATGACGTCCAGACCCCAGAGAGGGTGGGCTGGTGAATGCCCTTGTAGAGTTCCTTCACGGTGACAATCACCTGCCCCGCCAGCTGTCCCACATAATTCACAGTTTGAGACTGCAGAGTCTCCACTCCTGGCCAGCAGGAGCGCAGTGGGGCGGACCCACCGGGAGGGTGGGCGGCCAAGGGGACATGGCCAGCCAGGGTCGCGTGCAGAGCCTGGGTTCCTGCCACCACCACCACTGTCTCAGGAGCCAACCGGGCCACCACCAAGCCGAGTGGCCCTCATAAATGGGATCCAGCGGGGGCAGCAGAGGCTGAGCAGCAGGCACCTGGCCACATTAGTGTGTTTTATAAGGCTACGGAAGCTATTCAGGTAAAACCACTCAACTTTTCCAAATTAACACAGGTGGTTCAGGGAAAGGAGGAAAGCCCAGCAATATGTAGACAAAGAATCACTGAAGCTGTCAGAAAGTGTACAACATGGGCCCAGTTCAGCCAAGGCAGAAATAGTGATTGATACACGATTGACACCTCTGACTGTGATAACCCATAGGAAATTCCTAAAGATGGCCTTGGGCCCCCAGACATGCCCCAGCTACTGTCAGTGGCCTCCACTGTCCCCAACAAGGAGGATATGTAACACAGGGGAGTGCCAAAGGCCGGATTATTGGGGGTGGTTTTTGTAGCAATGTCCTCACCAGACACTCACTCCAAGGTGCCCTGGGGATGGCGGAAAGACCTGCCACCCTCCAGGGAAACTTGGACCCTTTTAGAGAGACTGTCACGCCAGCCCCAGAAGGACCAAAGGTGAAGAGGGAAAAGCCATGAAGCACTGATGGCCCTGTCCCAAATGGGGACATCTTGGTTATTGGGCATGGAGTGTCCCTGGATCACAGAGAGGCTGAGGGGATGTCCAGACCCTGGTGACCACGGTCATAAATGACCAGGCCCTAAGTGGCAGGATTTCACACTGGCTTCCACTCATCCCCTCCAAATCACACATGAAGAACCCTGGGCAACCCTGGTATGGATGTTAAGCAAGTTTTTTTCTAATTGATTTGGGAGCCACCTATTTCATCATAAAAACTTTTGGTGACCCTTGTCATCCTCTTGTGTAGCTGTGGCATTGATGGGTGCCCACCAGGACTACCCCACACACATTATTATGTAGTTGAAAAGGAATATTAGGCACCAATTTCTGCTTATTCCAGACATTCCAATGCCATTGTTGAAAAGAGTCTTAATCAAATTGGGCCTTAAATGCAATAGCAACACCTGACTATTGTGAGCAGCCCTTGAGACAGCTGTAACAGGGAACAACAATGATCTGCAGGCCTGGAGGTCCTGGACCCTGGAACTTGGGCAGGGGGAAGCCAGGGAAGGCTGAGCAGGTTCCTCCAGTACAGGGGACTCTCAAATCAGTCCACCTTTTTCTGTTTGTGGAAGGAGGCTTGGCAGCCTTGTCTTTATGGCGTCCTGATTTCCCATTTCAGTGTGTTCAATTCCTAAAGTGGCAGGACCTCTGTCTCTCTCGTCCCTTCCCTACCCCTGCGTGTTTATCAACTACGGCTTAGAAGAATATACATAGAGCTTGAGCCCACAGATAACCCCAAGTGGAAGGTAAATTACAAGCCTCTGTGGATTCCACAGCTTCTCTGGTTGAGTTCGGCTCACTCTTTCTCTGGCGGTTCCCAGCTGACCTACCCCCTAACTGAAAAAGGTGTCCTCTGGATTTTGCAACATTTCTGTCACTGTGTTGGATCTGTCTTGGGCAAGCCTCTGTGTTTGTTTTCCAACCGCACTAATTCTGACTTGGCTGGGTTTGACCATTATTACTTTGGTAACTGAGAGGAGGGAGGGAAGGTGGAAACATAGCAGTTCTCAGTTAGGTTTGGGGGCTTCCCTACCCCAATGTCTGTCAAAATGTCAGTTCAAGATAGTACAGGGGAGCATCGCAGGGGACGCCCCACTAGACTGCCTCCTCAGCAACTGGAATGTCTGGAAGGGTTGGGAAGAATGGCTCATTTGTATGTCTCGTGACTGGAAGTTGGGGTAAAGACTGGATCTGTCTTGGTGTGATCTGTGATGAGTTGGACTATTTCTGGTATCGTTGGTTGGGTGAGAGCAGCCAGGTCATCTGAGTTGTATGTATTGACAAAGATGCTCATGTGTTGAATTTCGTAGGTCTTCCTAGCGAATGCCTGATTTCTTAGGTCACAGAATAATAAATCGGATACATATAAATAAAAGAGATGCAATGTCTGCACATTTCTCTAGACACTGCTAGTAAGGGGCGTATGGTATGCATGCTATCCTGGGAAAATACAGAGGGGCCCTTCTTCTATCTCTCTAGCCACTTGAATTAGCTTCTATTGCATGAAGACACTAAAACAACCTGAAAACAAACCAGACCCAGCTGGACCAAATCTCCATCCTGGACACATCCTGATTCAAGTGATCCATAAGGACGCAGATTCCAAACATGCTTCCCAGAAGCCCCCACCTCCCGCTGAGAAGGTGGAAGGAAAGCTTCCTTCTGTTCCAGTGGCTTGTGCTCTTCCTAGCCCTGGCCCTTCTGCTGGCCCCTCTTCCCCCAAGAATGTGGTTGCAGAAGAGAGCTAAAGGAAGATAGCTGACACCCACGGCTAACATGGGGTGCCCATGCGGAGAGGGCCCCCAAACAACAAGCAAATTCTGAAACAAGCAAATTTCCTGCCCCTGCAGAAGCTACACCCTCAAAACCAGCAGAAGCTGAGGCCCTCCCGAAACATGCAGGTGTGCTGAAAGTAGAAGCCATCCCGGAGAAGGTGCAAGGGCTAGAGCAGGCGTCAGACAACTTTGAAGGCAAGAAGACTGACAAAAAGACCTGACGATCAAAGAGTATCTGACCAAAGAGCTGCTGGCCCTGGGTTCTGTGGACCGGAAAGACGAGCTGATGTGCGTCAAGCCAGGAGAGATGGTGTCAGGAAGGTTCAGACCATCTTGGAAAAACTCGAACAGAAAGCAATTGATGTCCCAGGTCAAGTTCAGGTTTATGAACTCCAGGCCAGCAACCTTGAAACCGATCAGCCACTACAGGCAATCATAGAGATGGCAGCAGACAAGAGGGAGAAAAGTGCTGGGAATGGAGAAGGTGCCCAGACGGAAACCCCACAGCCAGAAGCCAAAGCAGCAGCAACTTCAAACTCCAGCAGCACGACAGACACAGCCGGTGAGCCAGCAGCACCATAGTCTGTGCCCAGTGCCAGTCAGACTCAGAGGCTTAGAACTGATGTGTGCTTTAGGGAGTCAGTTGCATGCATTTCAGGGACATTAAGTTGGTTGGTTTCTATTATCTGTAGCGTGGTGCATAGTAACTTGGGTGGAGTCAAAACACTAATAAAAGGGCTAAAAGGAATGATGCCTTTCTTCCGTATTATTCTGTACAAATAAAGAATTTGCTTGTTTCAGAAGTTAAATCCCATTGCTTGTTGTTTTGGGACCCTCTCCGCATGGGCACCCCATGTTAGCCGTAGGTGTGAGCTATCTTCCTTTATCTCTGGACTGGAGGAGTTTTTGGATGGGGTAGATGGGGAGTTGATTTCCCATCACATGAATATGAAACTTACTTTTCAGAAATGTTGCCATTTAATGAGATGATTTCCTTCCTCTCAGAATTAGAATACCTAACTTTAGATAGAGTACAATGTGTAAGGAGCCATAGGAATATCTGTATTGGATGATTTTAATGCTACATTTAGAAAAAGGAAAATGAAATAATACTATAACTTAAAAAAAATGCTCAAAACATTCTCTTTTCATCTACTATATCACTTAAGAAACTGGTAACGAAAGGTTTGTGTAATTATTCATTGAATGCCCATCTTTAAAAGTAAAAAGAAAGCCTTAAGAAGACCAGGTCTGTTTCATTCACCGCTATGTTCCTAGGATTCCACATACCTGAGTCCAAGCATATAATGGGTGCTCAATAAATATTTGTGGAACACAAGAATTTATCAACCACAGATTACAGGAATATAGATAGAGCTTGAATCCACAGATAACCCCAGATAATTTCAAGTTGATGCATTTCCCCAAGCAGTTTATTTGTTAGGTAGATCCTTTGTAATATCAAAATCTTGCCCTCAGCTCATTAGCCTTATTTGTGCTAAGTCAGCATATTAGGTTGAAAGAACTCAGTTCAGGGAAGACAGAAGTGATTAGCATTATCTTCATTTCCAAAGAAAGCAAAGGATCATACACAGGCTTCCAACAGCATCCTTGATTTCTATTAGCAAATGTATTTTTATGGAGGCTAACATCTCCTGGGCCTACGCTAATGTTTAAGGTGCTAATGTTTAAGCTATTTTATTACAAGTACCTATGTAAAGGACAATTCAGAATGTCCTTAGGGTTTTCACCACAGTTTAAAGTTACTGGCGCTGAAAAGTCTGGAACTCTGGAAGCACGTGGTTCTGCATATGGGGTGAAGCAGGGAGGAGGATGTCTTGTGAAAAAGGCATGAAACATGCCCTTAGTGAGGGAATATGGGTGTAATACTATGTAAGTTAGACATTGTGTCAAAGTTGATGAAATGTATGGATTAAAAAAAAAAAAGGTATAAAGAGGTAACAAAAAAAAAAAAAGAGTATCCATGTGGAAATGAGTTTTTTTTTTTTAAGGAAAGTGCTAAACACAGAGGAATCGTTTTGCGGGGGAACGAAAGGCCAACACCTGGCTCAGTCCTCTTAGAGGGACCCACCTGTGCTACTGTTATGAAATGGAGAGAAGATCACAGAGGAAAGTGTCAGCGGCACACTATTCAGTCAGAAAACACAGCGGGACAAGTGGACCCTTAGGGCACCTTGGGGACTCCAGCCAGGTCACTGACTCCCTTCAGTGTGGGGAGGCCATGCAAGGTGTGTGCCTCTCTGCCCTGCACATGGCCCAGAGATTGCTGTGTTGCTGTTGGGTGACCTTGGTAGTTCCCTCATGGCCCCTTTCCACTGAGTGTTTCTCATTAACTCTAAAGACTACTGTGTTCTAGGCTGTCTACACCAGGGGTGCACAGCCCCAGCTGTGCAGGGAGGACCCCAAACAGCAAAATACCCAGGATCAGCTTTCTGGAGTGAGATGTATTTATATGGATCTGGAAGAAGCAGGAGATGACTAAGCACCCTCCTGCCCCACCACCCACAACCATGGAAGAAAAGGCAGAGAAGGGCAGTGAGGAGACAAGTGCCCAGAGTCACAGTCCGGGCTCAATGGTTGTTCCAGCTGGTCGGGGGTGGGAGTGGGGGAGTCCAGGCCATGCTTCAGCTGGCTCCACTGTGGCCGGGAGGTCTCTGCAGGCTGCAGGCTGCTCGTCCGGCTCCCCATCCCGCTGGGAGTCCTGACCTGGCCAACCTCCCACACTGTGTTTCAGGATGCAGGGAGCTCAGGGCCTTCTTGTCCTCCAAGGATCATTTGAAGTGGACTCTCATGTCTTATGAAATGTGCCCTACATTCTCCTTAACCTGGTCACCCTGCTGTGCAACGGATGTCACGGTTTCTTCATCCTGTCTGAAATGTTGTTCCCTGCGACAAACACCCCCCCCCCACATACCCCAGTCCCTCCAGTCCCTCCCATCCCCGTGTCACAAACGTTCTATGAGGTCAGCTTTTCAGTGGCAACACATCAGTGACAGCATGCTGCATCTGCCTGCGGGGATGAGGGTGTTAGCTTTCCACACACACTTGAACTTCACCTTGTTCCCCATACATGTACACACAGTAAAAGTTAAAATTTCAATCTCTTTATTGAAAATCCAGTAAGAATTGAAGGGGGGAAGCGGGACTTGGACGCCCCACACTCGCCCTCTGGTCTCGGCCTCAAGTCCGTTGGCTGGTCCCAGGCACCACCTTGTTCCTGCGGTGTTTCTTTTGGGCTGGTGGAAGGCAGAACATTTTGCGAAAAAAGTTCAGAATTCTCCTAGCGCACCCCCGCCGGCCCTGGCCCGCTTCAGTGGGTTCGTCCTCTACCACCTGTCCAGCTGGAAGGGAATAGTTGTCTCGGGGACTTCCCTCAGCTCCTGTGTCTCCAGCCAGGCCGCCCCTCAGGTGGCTGGTGCTGGAGGGAGAGGACACGGGGCCAGGCTGGGGGGTGCTACTAGGATTGGGAATTAGTGGGGAGGAGGTCTCTGATGGAATGTCCCCCTCCAGTGAGGTGGCTGCCTCCAATGGGATGGCAACCTCCAGTGGAGTGGTGGTCTCCAGGGGGGTGGTGGCCACCGAGGGGATGGAGGCCTCCGGTGGTGTGGCAGTCTCCTGTGAGGTGGTGGCCTCCTGTGGGGTGGTGGCCACCAATGAGATGGGGGCCTCTGGTGTGGTGGAGGCCTCCGGTGGTGGTGTGATCTCCTGTGAGGTGGTGGCCACCGATGGGATGGAGGCCTCCGGTGGTGTAGCGGTCGCCTGGGAGGTGGTGGCCTCCTGTGGGGTGGTGGCCACCAATGAGATGGGGGCCTCTGGTGGGGTGGAGGCCTCCGGTGGGGTGGCGGTCTCCTGTGAGGTGGTGGCCACGAATGGAATGGAGGCCTCCAGTGGGTTGGTGGCCGCCTGTGGGGTGGTGGCCACCGACGAAATGGAGGCCTCAGATGGGGTGTCGGTCTCCTGTGAGGTGGTGGCCACCAATGAGATGGGGGCCTCTGGTGGGGTAGAGGCGTCCTGTGGGGTGGTGGCGTCCTGTGGAGCGGTGGCCACCGATGAGATGGTGGCCTCCTGTGGGATGGTGGCCACTGATGAAATGGAGGCCTCAGGTGGGGTGTCGGTCTCCTGTGAGGTCGTGGCCACCAATGGGATGGAGGCCTCCGGTGGTGTGGTGGTCTCCTGTGAGGTGGTGGCCACCGATGGGATGGAGGCCTCCGGTGGTGTGGCGGTCTCCTGTGAGGTGGTGGCCACCGATGGGATGGAGGCCTCCAGTGGGGTGGTGGCCTCCGGTGTGGTGGCGGTCTCCAGTGGGGTGAAGTCCTCCAGTGGGGTGAAGGCCTCCAGTGGGGTGAAGGCCTCCAGTTGGGTGGCAGCCTCTGGTGTCATGTCTGTCACTGCCTTGTGTGACCTCATGCTGTCTTGGGGAGACTGGAGCCAGGGGTCGTCCATCATCTGGCGGAGGGTGGGTCTCTTGCTGGGGTCGAGGGTTAGGATCTTGTGGATAAACGATTTTAATTTGGGGGTAATGAAAGCAGGTGTTCTATAGGTGCCTCTTAAGATGGACGTTTGCAGTTCATCGAGGTCCCGTCCTTTAAACGGGAAGAGCCCGGATGCCATCGAATAGAGGATGACCCCAAGGCTCCAGATTTCTGCCTCTGGTGCCTTGTAGTTCGGGCCCAGGAAAACTTCAGGGGCCAAATACATGGGGGTCCCACAGAAGTCTGTGAAGGTCTTACCTTCGCTGAAGGTTGCAGCACTGCCGAAGTCAGCGAGTTTGACGTTGTTTTCGGAATCCAATAATACGTTCTCAAGCTTCAGGTCCCTGTGCACGATGCCCTCTTGGTGAAGGTACTCCATGGCTTGCAGTAGCTGCAAGAATATGGCTCGGGCCTCCCCCTCCTCCATCTGACCAGACGTCATTACTCTGTCACAGAGGTCACCACCACCTGCATGTTCTATTATGAGGTAGATATTTTCCTTACCCTCTCTGACCTCCAGCAGTTTGAGGATGTGGGGATGGTCCAGTCTCTGCATGATCTCAATCTCTGAAGACACAGACATGAGGCCCTCGATAAAGCGTTTGTTGAGGATCTTCACCGCCACCTCAGTGCCAGTTCCACGGTGCCGGGCCAGCTTCACCTCAGCGAAGCCGCCCTGGCCAAGGGTCCTTAAGAACTCGTAGTCCTGGAGGACCTCCTTGTCCAGAGACACGGAGGACGCCCCAGGCTCCATGGGGAGCCTGACTACGCTACCACTACGCTATATAAGCTACAGTAAATAACTAATGAAAAACAACTATACTCACTATGCTAAAAACACTAACAAACTATACTAACTGGGGCACTAAATAGGCTAACACTAGTAATGAAAGCTAAGTAGGATAAAAATAATATGTGAACTTACGCTAACAAAACAAATAACACTACGCTAAGAAGACTACGTACACTATGCTAAACTACTCACTGGGATAACTGCAAGAACTACGATCAGGGAAACACGCTATCTGGAGGTCAAGTCCACAGGTCACCGAAAGAAGCTTCCTGGGCTGTAAAGACCAAAGACCCAAGCCCAGACAGGGGCTTATATAGGTTTCAGCCTCAATGGCTCTCTATGAGGTCAGAGGCAGGGGAAATGGACCAATCAGGGCTGGGGATAACACAGGGTAGGGTTTTTTTTGCCTTATATGGGTGCAAAGGCATTTTCCTCTTCAAAGAGAGACAAGTGCTTCTTGTTTACATAGGTTATAGAGATTGATTTCATTTATTAAACTGTAAACTAATACAACTCCTATAGAAAGAAGTATAGAGAATTCTCGAAGAACTAAAAGTAGACCTTCCATTTGATCCCTCAATCCCATTATTAGGTATCTATTTACCCAGAAGAAAAAAAATCATTTTTACTACAAGGACATCTATACTAGAATGTTTAATGTAGCTCCATTCACAATTACCAAGATGTGGTATGAACCCAAGTGCCCATCTACACATGAATGAATTCAAACTGTGCTATATGTATCCCATATATTACTATAAACATTAAAAAGACAGAAACTTTACATCTGTTGTATTTACCTGGACGGAATTGAAACACATTCTTTGTAAAGTATCACAAGAATGGAAAAAAAAAAAAATGGAAATGAAAACGTGTACCACATTTCCATGGCCTTCTCATTTATAGTTTGAAAACCTATAATAACTTTAGGTTTTTAGAGACTTTATCACGTCTATAGGGGAGGTATTCAATTTCTATTTCTTTAAATTTGAATTAGTGTTGGAAGGATGCTACAAATAGGTGCCATCATGATACTCTACAGAAATATTCTGGGGTGTGTGATGCACAACAAGGTCCCTTATTAACATCTAGTGAGCTGCTGGAAGATGAGTCTCATCATCATTTTTCCACATGATTGACATAAGTTTTGTCATCAAAATCCTTGGAGTCGGGAGATCAATGGGTTGAAATATTCAAAGTTATGGGGGAGAAAAAAGGTCTGTCTACCAAGAGGCCAACATCCGAGAAACTGTGTTTCATAAATGAGGAAGAAAGTAAGACATTTGTCAGCTATCCAAAAGGTCAGCACCAGCAGCCCTGCCCTACAAAGGAAGGAGTCCTTCTTTTGAAAAGAAAGGACACTAGACAGGAACTCAAAGCTTGATGAAGAAATAAAGATGTCTGGTAAAGGCAAATACATGGACAGTGATAAAGCCTAGTACTATGTGTGTCTTGTGCTTGATTTAAGGCTATTATGAGTGGATGTTTTGGACACATGTAATGTGGAGACACCAATAACTGAAAGAACAATTAAGTAAGAGAAAGAAAGAAAAGGTAGTTGAATCAAAAAAAAAGGTGTAAAGTGATCAGTTTGCAAATGACGTGTTCTGATACGTAGAAATCACTGAAGATTCCCTAAAAGTACTATAAAAACCAAAGCAAAGTTAGGAAAGGTTGAGGTATATGGAATCTCAAGTGACCCCAAAGAAAACAATCTTGAAAAATACAAAGTTAGAGGTCTTATACTTTCTGTTTTTAGAACTCATTACAAGCTCCTGAGTTCAAAACAGGGTGGTCTGGCACAGGCAGACTTAGAGAGCAATGGGAGAGAACACTGAGCCCATAAATCAACCTGCTCCTGGATTGTTAAATGATTTTACAAGGGTGCCATGTGCACCCAGTGGGGAAGGGACAGTCTCTTCAGCGAATGGGACTGGGATGACTGGACATCCACAAATGGGGGGTGAAGATGGATCCTGACCTGAAACCATACACAGGAATTAACTCATAGTGAATTGAGGAATTAAATGTTAAGGGCTATAACTATGAAACTCCAGAAGAAACCATAGGAGGAAAGCTTGAGGGCAATGGATCTGGCATTGACATTTGGCCTATAATACCAAAAGCACAGGTTACATATTGGCACGAGGTAAACAGGACCTCATCAGAAGGTAAAGGTTGGACTGGGTGCAGAGGCTCACCCCTCTAATTCTGGCACTCTGGGAGGCTGAGGTAGGTGAATTGCTTGAGCACAGGATTTCAAGCCCAGGCTAAGTAAAGGACCCTGTCTCTAAAAGTAGCTGGACATTGTGGCTCTTGCCTATAGTCCCAGCTACTTGGGAACTGAGGGGAGAGGGTCACTTGAGCCCAGAAGTTACAGGTTGCTGTGAGCTGTGGATGCCATGTCCCTCTACCCAGGGTGACAAAGTGAGACTGTGTCTGAAAGTGAAAAAGAAGAAAAAGAATCTAAAATCCCTGAGTATCAAAGGGTGCAAGAGATCAAAGACAACCCATGAAATCAGAGAAAATACCTGCACTTCCTATACCTGATTAGGGGTTCACGTCTGGAATTTGTAGAGAATGCCAATACATTGACAACAATAAAGCAAATAACCTGATTAAACAACAGCCAAATGACCTGAAGAGATATTTCTCCAGCAGTGATATGCATATGCCCAATAAACTCATGAAAAGATGCTCAACAGCTCAGAGCACTGCAGAGCTAAACCTCAAGGAAAACCCACTTTACACTCCTTAGGATGGCACACCTGTTTCATTTATTAGCTCAGAAATCCTTAACACATCACCACAGCATGGTGGATACTCAAGTTACACAGGATTCCAAGTGAAAGCACAGTCTCAAAGTGGTATTAGTCCCCCCATATTCCTAGCAGTCTTATTCACAATCGCTGAAATGTGGAAGCATCCCAAGTGTTCATCAAAGATGAGCAGATAAACCAAATGTGGTCCGTATACACAATGGAATGTTATTCAACCTTACCAGGGAGGGAGATTCTGACACATGCTACCACGTGGATGTACCTCGGGAACATTGCTAAGCCAATCTTACAGGTACAGATTGTATAATTGCTCTTATATGAGGTGTCCAGAGTAGTCAATTTTATGGACACAGGAAGTAGAAAGGTGGTCGTGAGGGGACGAGGGGTGGGAATTGGGAATTGGGGTGTTTATGTTTATTGAAGACAGTTTCAGTTTTACAAAATGAATCGTGTAGAGGAATGGTGGTGACAGTTGCACCACAGTGTGAATATACGTCACACCACTGAACTGTACACGTAAAAGGTGTTATTTTATCAGAATCAAAATGAATAAGGTTGATGGAAAATACTGATGGAAATGAATGAGGTTGATGGAAATTATTGATGGAAAACAAAGGCAGGGATGTAGGGCAACTGTTGGTAGCAGTTTCCATTGATGGAGCCACTTTGAGAAAGTTATTTGTCAATAACAGTGTGTGCCCCATGGCCTAGGAGTCTCACTTTTCAGGACACACCCAAGAGAAACTCCTAAGGGTGCCCCCAGAAGCGAAGGTGCCCAGATGCTCTTTGTAACCCTATGGATCAGAGCCCCGTACTGGAAGGAACGGAAATGCGCGTAGTAGCATGGGTCGGTCTATTGCCCTGCATCCACACAAGGGCGTAATATATGGAAATGTACATGGGGACGAGCAATGTGACAGACAAGGAAGGTCGGGAAGGAGATGGAGCCGAGGAAGCCAGATGCGTAAGAGTTTAGCTGTAGCATCAAGCAAAATTAGGCTTGTGCTGGTAGAAGTCAGGGTAGGGGTTTCCTTTGGGGAAGAGGCTAGCCATCAGATGTGTCTCCAGGAGACTTTGGGGTGCTGAGAATCTGTTTCCTGATCTGGGTGATGGGATACAGGGTGTGTTCAATATGTGGCAAAAAAAATGGAAGTTGTATATTCATGTGAAGTATACTCACATTAAAAATTTGTAAGTGAAAATCATCAGACTGCCTATCAAGCCTGGGATGAAAGAGGGACCCTCAGCCTGTCGTGTCTTGTTCACAAAGGACAAGTTCACGATGACCAGGTGGTTCTCCCCTTGATGCAGGAAGGCTGCCACAGGACTCTAAGCATTGCACCACAGTGGCCTCAGGGTGAGAGCTGAGGCCCAGGGATCCAACATGTTCCCGGTGAGCTACAGCACGGCCATGGCCACCTGAGTGCTAGGATCACCATAGCTGCCTATCTGGCCCTCAAGGGGAGCCGGGGGCCTGGCCCTTCCCACCCACCCTGCCCACTCCTTCCCTGGTGTGAATTATTCATTTGCTCTTCCAGGCCTCCCTCTTCCTGTGACTTTCTGGCTGAAAACAGGAACTGATGTAAAGGAGCAGAGTTCTCCCTCAGGGGACGATAGGTGCTGACATCCACGTGTTCACAAGGGACAGACAGTGCTTGGCAGGCTTGGCAGGGCTCTGACCTGCCAGGCTATCTTGACCAAGGCAGGAGCGTGGGCTTTAAAGGCTTTGAAATGTTCCCGACAGGGGTCAGGAGAGAGGGCCCCTTCTGGTCCACTCCAGTCACCTTCAGAATCCTCACACAGTTCCAGAACTGGACAGTGGCCTTTGGTGTCTTAGATTCTGAGACTTCTATAAACCTGGATCTGGGAGGATTCTGCCCCTTGCCTGATGTCTGTAAATCCCTCTTCCCATCTGAAGAGGGAGGTGGCCATGGCGTGTGCAGTTTGGAGCACATGGTCTCAGCTCCACACCAGCCCGAGGCCACATTCAGGTCTGACACACAGCAGCTCTGTGCTGTGGCTCATTTAACTTCTCAGGGACTCACAGCTCCCCCCACCCCCAACAAAAAAAATGGGGCTGAGACCACAACTGCCTCATAGGCTGTGGTGAGGATTACTGAACTAATACACGGAGTGGGTGTAGAATGGAGCCGGGGGGGTACTGAGTGCTCAGTGAGGGTCAGTCAGTAACACATGAGCACACAGACCTGGGCCTCCTCCCAAAGGTGGTAGTGGGAGAGTCTCCCCAGTGCTGCCGCACAGGAGCTGGTGAACGGGCTTGTTCTTCCTGTGCCTGAACCTTGCCTTGTCCACAAGAGGCCCAGAGGGCTGAGCCGGTGGGAGTTACTGTTCCCGGGGAAGCCCCCAAAGTCCGGGCTGGTCCAGGCAGCCCTCACATTTCCCGTCACCGAGGGTCAGGCAGTGCTGGTCCCCATGGTGTGTGATGTTTGTTTCTCCCTCCGTCCCATCAGAGGCCAGCTCAGTGACCTTAGGACCTTTCATCTCCTCCCCTGTATACATAGGCCCAGTGCCTCATACAGACCAGAGACCAAGGGTGCCTTTGTTTAGGGTGAATGAGTGAGGCAATGTGTCCAGGGTCACCCGGTGGGGATGAAACCAAGGCCTCCTGATCCCCAGAGCAAACTCAGCAGCCCCTTCAGGTGTCTGCTGAGAGCAGAGGCTCCTCCCTGCCCCTCCTGCCCAGCCATCCAGTTATGCAGCACATGTCTGTGAGACCTCCCTGTCTCTGCTCTAGGCCAGGAGATGTCCCAGAGCTGAAAACAGAAAAACCTTTGACCCATGACCTGACACTGAAGCAGAGACTGGGGGTGGTGTGCGGGCAGACAAGCCACAAATTTTGATAGAAGTTTCAGCTAGGACAGTAGGCATTTTTGGCAACACCCTGCCACACCTTCAGAGAGATGGAGCTTTTCAGCAGGACCCTGGGGTGGGGGATCTTCAGGGCCCTTTCTGGCTGCTTGGCTGGAGCAGCAGAGGCAGTCAGAGAGCTGACTGTTGCTATCTGGGATGTAAGAGTCAGAAAAAGGTAGATGTGTCCCTTCTCATGGTGGCTTCGTAATTGGACAAATATAAGGATGAGTAAAGTCCATTTCCTGGGAACAATACCCAAAATGACAGGGTCTTAACCAATAGAGAAGTTTCTCTGTCACATGTGATGTTTCATACAGGGGTAGTTTGCCCTCTTTTTATTCATAAGGGATCCAGAGTTTTGTCTTTCTGTGATTGTGCTATTACGTGGCTTACATCCTTTAGGGGTCTTGGGGTTTAAAATGCTTGCCAGAGTTCCAGCTGTCACATCTTATTCCACATAGCCTCAAAGGGAAAGATCCCACGTTTCAGCTCACCTAGATTTTTGTTATTAGCCTTGCCAGGAGCTTAGAACAATTTCTCTCTACATCTCCCTGAGCCGTAGTTTGCCCATTAACCATACCAAGAGGCAAGAGAAGCTGGAGATGTTTTCCCTGGGCCATGTACTACCCTAAAAATGTGGGGTTCCCTTCCTGAAGGAAGAGGGGAGTGTGGAAACTTGGAGGGCAGCTAATAGCCATTGCTGCCATCTATATTTGCTGGTCCATGTATCTGTTCACTCTGCAGCCGGTCCTGACCCCTGCTCATTGTGAGCTCACGGCTCTCCTTGCAGCCTGCACAGACGTTTGTGAGGTCAGTACTAGAGGCTGAGGCAGGAGAGGCTCCAGTGGCAGGGTGGGTAGCAGATCTGTGTAGAAAACACAGAAACCTTTGTCCCATGGTTTGGCCAAACAAAACCCGACCATTTGGGGTTTTGTTCTCAGGAAGTTGACTTAACTCTGGGACTCGTGCTTCTTTGTTCCAAGGCACTTCCATGAACCCCCTACAACTAAAATTAGCGTCTGGGTCCTCCCACGCATCTCTCTTCCTCATGGAACCTTGTTCAGGGCCTGTTAGCTCTTGACAGTTCACATGGTTTCTGCAGGTTCAGTTTTAAGTGTTATTTCCTTTATTTCTGATTAATAGGAGGGTACAATTAAGTTACAATGTTTGCATTGTAACTTTGCATTGCAAAGTCTCTGTCGTAGTTGTGTCCTACCCCCAGGAGGTGTGCCATGTGCCCTTACCTTGTGCCCATTCCCTGGGAACACACCAATCTGCCCCTTTCTCCTCTCTCTCCCCCCTAACTTGAGTTTTTCCCTTACTTGGCCATATATTAGTTCATCTACTGCTTCATATTAGTATTGAGCACATTGGATACTTGCTTTTCCTTTTTTGCCATACTCTACTAAGAAGAATGTATTTCAACTCTCTCCAGGTTCATACAAAAGATGTACGTTCTCCATCTTTTTTATGATTGAATAGTATCACATGATACACATATACCAGGCTTCAGTAATCCATTCATGTGTTGATGAGTGATTAGGTTGTTTCTGCATCTTGGCAATTGTAAATATATCCTTATGATAAAATATGTTTTTTTGGTTTGTTTGTTTTGGATAGATGCCTAATAATGGGATTGCTGGATCAAATGAAAGGTCTTGTTTGAGTTCTTTTTTTTTTTCAAATTATTTTTAGTGAAACCATAACTTTGTACATGGATGCATTTATGGGGTTCAGCATACTGATTCGATATACAATGTGAAATGTGTACATGAACTAAGTAACATCCATCTCAATTATATTCATTTCTTAATAGTTTTGAAATGTACCATTGCATCATGCACATTAGGTGAGGTCCCCCCAAATACCCTCCCTCCTCCCATATCCCTACTCCCCTCCCCTCTCACTCCTCTTCCCTTCCACTTCCTGGACTACAGTTATGTTTTGCCATGTGCATGTGTGTGGAGGTGGTTATATTGTTTTTATAGTAGTATTGAGTACCTCAACAATGGAGGTACTTTACTAAGAAGAATATGTTACAGCTCCATCCAGGTAAACATAAAAGATGTGGAGTCTCCATCCTTTTTATGGCTCCATTGTATTCCATGGTGTACATATATACCACTGTTTGTTAATCCATTTATGGGTTGATGGGCCCTTGGACTGTATCCATGTCTTGCCTGTTATTAATTATTGGCCTGCATTAAACATGCTGGTGCAAACATCTTCGTTGTAAAATAATTTTTTGTCACCTGAATATATACCTAAGTAGAGGAATTGCAGGATCAAACGGTATGTCTACTTTTAGTTCCTTAAGTGTTCTCCAAACTTCTTTGCAAAAATGTCATAATAGCTTGCATTCTCTCCAGCAGTGTAGAAGCATTCCCTTCTCTCTACATCCATGCCAACATTTGTAATGTGGGCTAATCTTACTAGAGTTAGATTATATCTCAGAGTGGTTTTGATTTGCACTTCTCTTATGATTAAGGATGATGAGCATTTTTTCTTGTGTTTGTAGGCCGTGCACCTGTGTTCATCAGAGAAGGTTCTGTTGAAGACTCTTGCCCACATAGAAATAGGGTTATTTATTCTTTCCTTATTGATTAGTTTGAGTTCTCTGTAGATTCTAGTTATCAGACATTTGTTGGAAACATAACCTGCAAAAATCTTCTCCCATTCTGAAGGGTGTGTGTTTGCTTTACTTACTGTGCTCTTGGCTGTACAAAAGCTTTTTATTTTGATCAGATCCCAGTAATGGATTTTTGCCGTTGCTTCAAGTGTCCAGGGGGTCCTCCTCTTGAAATATTCTCCCAGGGAAATTTCTTGAAGTATTTTCCTTCACTCTCTTCTAGTATTTTTAGAGTTTCATGTCTTAATTATCCCGTGAGAATCAATTTTTGTTAATAAAGGTGGGAGTCCAGTTTCAGTCCTCTACAGGTCGCCAGCCAGTTCACCCAGCACCATTGTTAAATAGGGAGTCTTTCCCCCATATTCAATGTGAATATGTTTGATAGGCTTGTAGAAGATCAAATGACGTAAAGTAGCTGCATCCATCTCTTGGTTCTCTATTCTGTTCCATAAATATACCACTCTAGTTTTGTGCCAGTTACCAAGCTGTTTTGATCACTACGGATTTATAGTGTAGCCTGAAGTCTGGTAAAGTGATACCTCCTGATTTGTTCTTATTTCTGAGTAATGTATTTGCTATTCGAGTTTTTTTTCTGATTCCATATAAAATGAAGTACTATTTCTTCAAGTTCTTTAAAGTATGACAGTGGTGCTTTAATAGGGATTGCATTAAATCTGTAGATTACTTTGGGTAGCATGGACATTTTAACAATGTTGATTCTACACAGCTATGAGCATGGTATGTTTTTCCATTTGTTAACATCTTCAGCTATTTTCTCAGAGTTTCATAGTTCTCATTATAGAGATCTTTCACATCCTTTATGTAAATTCCCAAATATTTCATTTTCTTTGGCACTATTGTAAAGGGAATAAAGTCCTTGACTACATTTTCAACTTGACTATTGTTGGCATATGTAAAAGCTACCAACTTGTAATTACTGATTTTGTATCCTGAGATGGTGCTGCATTCCTAGATCACTTGTAAGAGGTTTGAATTGGAGTCCCCAGGATTTTCCAGGTATAGGATCATATCAGTGAAGAGGGAGAGTTTGATCTCCTCTGACCCTATTTGGATACCCTTGATTGCCTTCTCTTGCCTGATTGCGATGGCTAAGACTTCCATTGCTGTGTTGAATAGCAGTGGAGACAGTGGGAATCCTTGCCTCATTCCTGATATGAATGGAAATGTTTTCAATTTTACACCATTCAATATGATATTGAGTGTGGGTTTGCTATAGATGGCCTCTATCAGTTTAAGAAATGTCCCTTCTGTGCCTATTTCCTTAAGAATTCTGATGATGAAAAATGCCGGATATTATCAAAGACTTTTTTCTGCATCAATTGAGAGAATCATATGGTCTTTGTTTCCTATTTTACGTGATGTGATGTATTATATTTGTAGATTTGTGTATGTTGAACCAACCCTGTGACCCTGGAATAAAACCAACTTGATCGTGGTGTATAAATTTTGATGTGTTTTTGAATTCTGTTGACTAAGATCTTATTGAATATTTTTGCATTGATATTCATTAATGAGATTGGCCTATAATTTTCTTTCTTTCTTCGATCCTTTTCTGGTTTCGGTATCAAACCAGGGTGATATTTTCTTCATGGAATGTTTTGGGAAGTAGTCCAACTTTTTCTATGCTTTGGAAACTTTTGTATAATATAGTTACTAGTTCCTCTTGAAAGATTCGATAGAATTCAGATGTGAAGTCCTCTGGTCCTGGACTTTTCCTTTTAGGTAGGTTTCATATTGTTAATGTTATTTCAGTGATTAATATAGGTCTATTAAAGCTTTCTAATTCTTTCTGGTTGAGCCAAGCAAGGTGGCATGCTTCCAGGTATTGGTCCATTTCCTTCAGATTTTCACATTTCTGGGAATAGAGATTTTTATAGTCATCATCGAGGATTTTTTTGAATTTCTGAAGTGTCTGTTGTTATTTCTCCTTCATTGTTTCTGATTGACGATACTAGAGATTTTAATTTTCTATTTCTATTTAGGTTGGACAAAGGTTTATCAATTTTGTTAATCTTTTCAAAAAACCAACTTTTTGTTTCATTGATCTTCTGAGTGATTCTTTTGTCTTCAATTTCATTTAATTCTGCCCTAATTTTGGTTATTTGTTTTGCTCTGCTTGGGTTGGGGTTGTAATGGTCTTCCTTTTCCTGTTGTTTGAGATGATCCATTAAGTTGTTGGCGTCATCTCTTCCTGTTTAATTGATGAAGGCTTCCAATGCTATAAATTTCCCTCTTAGGACTGCCTTTGCAATGTCCCACAGTTTTCGATAATTTGTGTCTTCATTATCATTTTGTCCTCAAAACTTGGTGATTTCCTTCCTAATCTCATCTTTGACCCAGCTATCATTCAGCCTAACAGTATTTAGCTTTCATGACTTTGTTTGAGTATGAATATTCCTGTTGCTGTTGTGTTCAACTTTTATTCCATGGTGGTCCGAGAAGATACAAGGAATAATTTCCACATTTTTCAATTTTCTGAGGTTGGACTTGTGTCCTAGCACATGATCTATTTAAAGGATAACCCATGAGCTGATGAGAAGAACATACATTCAGTTTTATTAGGGTGAAATTTTCTGTAGAGGTCTGTAACATCCAATTGTTCTAGGGTCAGGTTTAAGTCTAATATTTCTTTGCTTAATTTCTTCTCGGAGGATCTATCCAAAACTGTCAAAGGTGTGTTAACATCCCCAACTATTTCAGGGCAGGAAGATATCAAGTTGTTCATATCCATTAGGGTCTGCATTATGAAATAAGTAGCATTCTGGTAGGGTGTAATTGTTAATTATGGAAATCTCTTCATGTTGTTTGACTCCCTTGACGAATATTTAGTGATGTTCCTTATCTTTCTTTGTCTTTGTTGTTTTAAAGCAATTGCATCTGCTCCTAATATTGCAAGTCCTGCTTTTTTTCTGGTTTGCATTTGCGTGTATTATACAACTCCATCCCTTCACCCTGAGTCTCTTTTTGTCCCTTAAGGTAAGGTAAGATTCTTGTATACAGCATATCTCTGGTCTGAGTTTATGGAACCAGTCAGCCAGCCTGTGTCTCTTTAGAGGACAATTTAAATCATTCACATGAATTGAGAGAAATGATAAGTCTGGTTGGGTTTTGGGTGCCATGATTTTTGGAAGTCCATTTGGCATTTTTAATCCTTTCACCACTGTCGAATTATTTTTTTTTCCTCTCTTTTATTTTTATTTTGATTATTAGAAAGTTGGGATTTGTTCAAAAATTTCTGGGTGAGTTTACTTTGGAGGTAGAGCTGGTCATTGTGGAGAATGGGTGTGAGAATATCCTGGAGAGCTGGTTTAGTTATGGCAAATTTTTTCAACATGTCTATGTCATTAAAGTATTTGATTTCTCCATCACAAATGAAACTCGGTTTACCTGGATACAGGATTCTGGGCTGGAAGATGTTTGTTGTAGGAGACTGAAGGTCGATGATTACCTTCTTCTAACTTGAAACGTTTTGGCTGAGAGAACTGCAGTGATTTTGATATTTCTCCCTTGGTAGGTGATGCTTTACTTATGTCTGGCTGCTTGCATAATTTTCTCCTTTGACTTAACTTTGGCAAAGTTAATTACAATGTGTCTAGGAGATGCTGTATTTGTATTGAGTCTTGCTGGTGTATTGAAATTTTCTGTTATCTGAAGTTCTTTATCTCTTGCAATGCTTGCGAAATTCTCCTCCAAAATCTCTTGGAGTAGAGCATGTGTACCTTTAGGACCATCCTCTTCTCCTTTGGGAATTCATATAAGACAAATGTTTGATCCTTTGCAGTGATCCCAAAACTCTCTCCAGGATTGATCAGTTTTTGCTACCCATTTGTCTGCCTCATAGGGAATGTTCAAAAGCTTTGTCTTCAGATTCAGAAATCCTTTCTTCTGCCAGGTCAACTCTATTACTGAGGGATTCTACTGTATTTTGGAGCTTCTCAACTAACTTTTTCATTTCCGTGAGCTCTGCTATCTCTTTTCTCATTATGTCCATATCTTTGGTGACTTGGGCTTTGAATTCATTTATTTCTTGAGACAACATTACAACTTCTCTTTGAAACTCAATTTCCATCTTTTCTTCCATTCTATTTATCTTATTTGCCATTCATATTCAGAATTCGATTTCTGACATTGCTGCCATTTGTCTATGCATGGCATCTTCAGTTGTATTTCCTTTGTCATTTGTTTGGGGTGTTGATTTACTTTGTTCATTCCTTTTGCCAGAGTTCCTCTGTTGAGTCCACACCATGTTTACTTTCCACCGTTTGGTTATTAGAACTGGTAGGGTGAGATGAATTGGGATTCCAAGGTAGTAGAGATAGCCCGTTACCAAAGCACTAGGCTTTGTACCGTGGCTTATCTTCTACAACCTTACAAAGGCCCCTTTCAGAGTTTTGGCCAGAAACTCTGAGGACCTACTTGGTGAGGTAGCACAGCAAGCTCTGTTTTGATATCAGCCAACCTCTACCCTATGGTAAGAAATCACAGTATTAGACTTAGATCTCGACTGTGAAGAGATACAAACAGCTGCAGTGCCCAGTCCCCACCCTTCAGTTCTTTTCCACTACAGAAATTTGAAGGTCAACCTCAGAATATCCCTGAGTGGACAGCCCCAGACACGAGTTGCAACCAAATTGTCTCAGGCAGTGCAAACCCTGCCCTACAGAGAGAGATTCAAGGATCTCCAACAGCACAATTGGAGCCAGGGATCCACACTCCTCCCACCACACTCAGTCCACAGTTTTGTCTGCTTCAGTGCTCACAGGCCCTGCCGGAGCCAGGGGCCATGCCCCTGCCCACTGGTCCCAGTCCATACCCAGGTAGCCTCTGCTTGCCAGACCATGCCCCCACCTGCCAGTCTCAGTCCACTGCCTGGAAAGCCTCTGTTTGCAGGCTCTGTTAGAGTCAGGGCACGGCACTTTACCCACAGGTCTCAGTCCTCACCTGGTAAGCCTCTCCTCAGCAGCCCCACAGAAGACAGTGGACCACTCCCTAGCCCTCAGGTCTTGGTTCACACCCAGTAAGCCAATGCTCGAGGGTTCTGTTGGAATTAGAGGACCACGCCCTTGCTCTCAGGTTGCAGTCCATACCTATCAAGCCTCTGCTTGCAGGCCCAGCAGGGGCTGGGGAACAGCCCTGTCTGCCAATCTCAATCCACATGGGGCAACCACTCTCCCGCTGTGGGTGCCATCAGAGCTGGGGGTTCTGCATCCCATCCCACCAGACACAGCAGGAACTGAGGGTCAACACTACCACTGGCCGGGCATAGTCATAACCAGGGGACTGCTCCTCCTCCCACTGAGTGTCTTTTTCTTCCTACACCTTCTTTCTTTCCCGTTAGTCACAGATTCTGTCCTCATGGTTGGTGGTCCACCCTATGCCCAAATCTCTCAGGACAAGACCAAACACTCTGGACTCTGCAGGGGGAAGAACTTCAGACTGCCATGCCAGGGGAAAGGGTGGACTGGGAGTTTGGACTTGTGGGGGAAAATATCTGTTCAATTTTATGCCTGGTGAGGTAGTGTCTAGGTTCATAAGTGGGACATCCCTGGAGAAGGAGACCTGGATTTTAGCAGCTCTCTCCAGCGAGGTAAAATGAGAGTTCTTCTTTTCCCTGCCTGTGGCAGACCCCCTGCTTAGAGTAGGGGTCTCCCATCCTCTTGCATATGGGCCTTGTACCTGTAATGTAATTTCTTGAGTGCTCTTCCTTAGAGTTACAGCTTGCCGTAACTCTTCTTGGTTCAGGTCCCTGTTCTGGCTTCATACAGTCCAATTCCATCCAGTGTTTCTTCCTCTGCTCAGGAGCCTCTGCTGAAGGTTGCTACCTGTCGACCATCTTCCCAGAATTTGAATAACCCTTCCTTGTTTGAGTTCTTTGAGGATTCTCCATACTTATTTCCAAAGAGGCTGTATTAGTTTGCAGTTCCACCAATAGTGTAAAAGTGTTCCCTTCTCTCCGCATCCATGTCAGCATCCGAAGCTTTGCGACTTTGTGATGTGGACTATTCTCACTGGACACTGACCTTTTAATACCATACACACAAATTAATTCCCAGTGAATTGAAGACTTAAGTGATAAGAGTTAACAGTATAAAACTCCTAGGATTAAACTTAAGAGGAAAGCTTTGGGACAACATGGGTCCTGATTCTTCCTGCTGGTGGGGCCTGAAGGATAAAACCAATATTGTGACTCTTGTGTGGAAAAGTGTTGGCTTAAGGGGACAGGGAGAGAATGCCTCTTTGACTTTGAAAAGTGCTGAGAATTTGAGGCAGTGACCAGGACTGTGGCTGTTGCTTCAGCCCCGAGGAAGTTCAGCCCCATCAGCATAGGATCCCACCCCTTCTCTTTAGCTCCCCTTCTACATTCTAACTTTCCTTCTATATGTCCTTTGCAGGAAGTATCAGCACCCACAGAACAGCCTGTGAGGGTTCATGTTCTATTTTCAACGGGTAATGTCAAGATGTATAAAGAAAAGTTAGGGAATTTCTCTGCTGACCCTGGGAAAGTCAGAGAGGAATGTGAATATCTGGCTATTTTTTTTTTTTATTTGACCTGGAATGATGTGTGTGTCTTACTCTCACATTGATGTTTGTAGATGAGAGAAGCAGGATTTGGGCAGCTGGTCAGGACTAAGGGGAACGACTCCATGCCCTAGTCAAAGCTCCTACCTGCAAATCAAACAGTTCAAGGGGGTCATGGGTGGAATCATCAACTGGTTCAAAGAGGATACCATCTCTGCAACCACATGTTAGTGGGTTTTTTTTTCCATCTTAAGAGAATTGTCTTTTCCATAACTAAGAGTAGTGTGCTGATGCTTACAGTTAATTTCTGATAACTTAAAATTTATTAGTGACATTGCTGTCTAATCATCAAATACTTCTCATCATAGGCTGAAAATAATTATTAAATTAAAAGAGCAAGATTTTCCCTCTATTTTTTTACCTTTAAACTGAACAAAAAATAAAAAGTTTTCACCTGGAAAGAACGACTGAAGAAAGAACTCATTTTTAAACCAGTTTTATTAAACCCAGCAAGCTCCAAAAATGGGGGGAAATGCAGCTTCCAAGAATACATAGGATGATAAGATAAAATTCTCTGGAAGAGTCTGTTTTTACCAACCTGCAAAAAGTGAAATAGCTGACTCTTCTCTAACTGTTGTTTCCATAAAAGGTCTTGCCTGGAAACTCATGCAGCCGGACAGTCGAGTGGGCTGTCCAGGGGCAGAGCACCTCCCAGTCACTCAGTCAGCTTTGTTCCTTAGCTGTCCTCCCATGATCTTTAGCAGCTTTAATTTTAGGACAGTACACATGTAAGCTGTTTTCTTTTTCCAGTTGAAAACTATGCAGATGTTTTCAAATGCAGCAAAACATGGTAGTCAAACATGGAGGCTGCCTGCATGCTCTAGGTCCACACGTGCACCTGACACAGCCTGGCAAGGGCAAGAGTTGGTAGGATGAGCTTTCCACACAGGGACATCAAAGTGAACACTAGAGTCAGACTGCACTGCAAAGAGGGGAAGGGTCCAGTTCACCGAGGGAGTGTCCGCTAGAATGATGAAGAGCCAACCTACCTACCGTCTCCCTGCAACACTGTTGTCACTGCAGATAGTGAGGGTGATGCTTCAACATCCTAAGGGTTTGTGTATAAACACACTCGAGAGCATCTCTCTTTCACAGAAAGAAAAAATGTCATTTGTACTAAGTGGCATTGGATTTTGGCCAGAAGCCAAAGCAGCAGCAACTTCAAACTCCAGCAGCACGACAGACACAGCCGGTGAGCCAGCAGCACCATAGTCTCTGCCCAGTGCCAATCAGACTCAGAGGCTTAGAACTGATGTGTGCTTTAGGGAGTCAGTTGCATGCATTTCAGGGACATTAAGTTGGTTGGTTTCTATTATCTGTAGCGTGGTACATAGTAACTTGGGTGGAGTCAAAACACTAATAAAAGGGATAAAGGGAATGATGCTTTTCTTCCGTATTATTCTGTACAAATAAAGAATTTGCTTGTTTCAGAAGTTAAATCCCATTGCTTGTTGTTTTGGGACCCTCTCCGCATGCGCACCCCATGTTAGCCGTAGGTATGAGCTATCTTCCTTTATCTCTGGACTGGAGGAGTTTTTGGATGGGGTAGATGGGGAGTTGATTTCCCATCACATGAATATGAAACTTACTTCAGAAATGTTGCCATTTAATGAGATGATTTCCTTCGTCTCAGAATTAGAATACCTAACTTTAGATAGAGTACAATGTGTAAGGAGCCATAGGAATATCTGTATGTTGGATGATTTTAATGCTACATTTAGAAAAAGGAAAATGAAGTAATACTATAACTTAAAAAAAATGCTCAAAACATTCTCTTTTCATCTACTATATCACTGAACAAACTTGTAACGAAAGGTTTGTGTAATTATTCATTGAATGCCCATCTTTAAAAGTAAAAAGAAAGCCTTAAAAAGACCATGTCTGTTTCATTCACCGCTATGTTCCTAGGATTCCACATACCTGAGTCCAAGCATATAATGGGTGCTCAATAAATATTTGTGGAACACAAGAATTTATCAACCACAGGTTACAAAAATATAGATAGAGCTTGAATCCACAGATAACCCCAGATAATTTCAAGTTGATGCATTTCCCCAAGCAGTTTATTTGATAGGTAGATCCTTTGTAATATCAAAATCCTGCCCTCAGCTCATTAGCCTTATTTGTGCTAAGTCAGCATATTAGGTTGAAAGAACTCAGTTCAGGGAAGACAGAAGTGATTAGCATTATCTTCATTTCCAAAGAAAGCAAAGGATCATACACAGGCTTCCAACAGCATCCTTGATTTCTATTAGCAAATGTATTTTTATGGAGGCTAACATCTCCTGGGCCTACGCTAATGTTTAAGGTGCTAATGTTAAGCTATTTTATTACAAGTACCTATGTAAAGGACAATTCAGAATGTCTTTTCTTAGGTTTTTCACCACAGTTTAAAGTTACTGGTGATAAAAAGTCTGGAACTCTGGAAGCACGTGGTTCTGCGTATGGGGTGAAGCAGGGAGGAGGATGTCTTGTGAAAAAGGCATGAAACATGCCCTTAGTGAGGGAATATGGGTGTAATACTATGTAAGTTAGACATTGTGTCAAAGTTGATGCAATGTATGGATTCAAAAAAAAAAAAAAAAGATATAAAGAGGTAACAAAAAAAAAAAAAGGGTATCCATGTGGAAATGTGTTTTTTTTTTTAAAGAAAGTACTAAACACAGAGGAATGGTTTTGGGGGGGAACGAAAGGCCAACACCTCTTAGAGGGACCCAGCTGTGCTACTGTTATGAAAAGGAGAGAAGATCACAGAGGAAAGTGTCAGTGGCACACTATTCAGTCAGAAAACACAGTGGGACAAGTGTTCCCCTAGGACACCTTGGGGACTTCAGCCAGGTCACTGAAATCCCTTCAGTGTGGGGAGGCCATGCAAGGTGTGTGCCTCTCTGCCCTGCACACGGCCCAGAGATGACCACGGCTGGGTGACCTTGGTAGTGCCCTCATGGCCCCTTTCCACTGAGTGTTTCTCATTAACTCTAAAGACTACTGTGTTCTAGGCTGTCTACACCAGGGGTGCACAGCCCCAGCTGTGCAGGGAGGACCCCAAACAGCAAAATACCCAGGATCAGCTTTCTGGAGTCAGATGTATTTATATGGATCTGGAAGAAGCAGGAGATGACTAAGCACCCTCCTGCCCCACCACCCACAACCATGGAAGAAAAGGCAGAGAAGGGCAGTGAGGACTCAAGTGCCCAGAGTCACAGTCCGGGCTCCATGGTTGTTCCAGCTGGTCGGGGGTGGGAGTGGGGGAGTCCAGGCCATGCTTCAGCTGGCTCCACTGTGGCCAGGAGGTCTCTGCAGGCTGCAGGCTGCTCGTCCGGCTCCCCATCCCGCTGGGAGTCCTGGCCTGGCCAACCTCCCACATGATGTTTCAGGATCCCGGGAGCTCAGGGCCTTCTTGTCCTCCAAGGATCATTTGAAGTGGACTCTCAGGTCTTATGAAATGTGCCCTACATTCTCCTTAACCTGGTCACCCTGCTGTGCAACGGATGTCACGGTTTCTTCATCCCGTCTGAAACGTTGTTCCCTGTGACTAACACCCCCCACACACACACATACCCCAATCCCTCCCTGTACCTCCCACCCCCGTGTCACAAACGTTCTATGAGGTCAGCTTTTCAGTGGCAACACATCAGTGACAGCATGCTGCATCTGCCTGCGGGGATGAGGGTGTTAGCTTTCCACACACAGTTGAACTTCACCTTGTTCCCCATACATGTACACACAGTAAAAGTTAAAATTTCAATCTCTTTATTGAAAATCCAGTAAGAATTGAAGGGGGGAAGCGGGACTTGGACGCCCCACACTCGCCCTCTGGTCTCGGCCTCAAGTCCGCTGGCTGGTCCCAGGCACCACCTTGTTCCTGCGGTGTTTCTTTTGGGCTGGTGGGAGGCAGAACATTTTGCGAAAAAAGTTCAGAATTCTCCTAGCGCACCCCCGCCGGCCCTGGCCTGCTTCAGTGGGTTCGTCCTCCACTACCTGCCCAGCTGGAAGGGAATAGTTGTCTCGGGGACTTCCCTCAGCTCCTGTGTCTCCAGCCAGGCCTCCCCTCAGGTGGCTGGTGCTGGAGGGAGAGGACACGGGGCCAGGCTGGGGGGTGCTACTGGGACTGCAAATTAGCGGGGAGGAGGTCTCTGATGGAGTGTCCCCCTCCAGTGAGGTGGCAGCCTCCAGTGGGGTGGCAACCTCCAATGGGGTGGTTGTCTCCAGGGGGGTGGTGGTCTCTGGTGGGATGGCAGCCTCTGGTGGAGTGGCGGCCTCCTGTGGGGTGGTGGCCACCGATGGGATGGAGGCCTCCGGTGGTGTGGCAGTCTCCTGTGAGGTGGGGGCCTCCTGTGGGGTGGTGGCCACCAATGAGATGGGGGCCTCTGGTGGGGTGGAGGCCTCCGGTGGTGGTGTGGTCTCCTGTGAGGTGGTGGCCACCGATGGGATGGAGGCCTCCAGTGGTGTAGCGGTCTCCTGTGAAGTGGTGGCCTCCTGTGGGGTGATGGCCACCAATGAGATGGGGGCCTCTGGTGGGGTGGAGGCCTCCGGTGGGGTGGTGGCCTCCTGTGGGGTGGTGGCCTGCTGTGGAGTGGCGGCCACCCATGAGATGGTGGCCACCTGTGGGGTGGTGGCCACTGATGAAATGGAGGCCTCAGGTGGGATGTCATTCTCCTGTGAGGTGGTGGCCACCAATGAGATGGGGGCCTCTGGTGGGGTAGAGGCGTCCTGTGGGGTGGTGGCCTCCTGTGGAGTGGTGGCCACTGATGAGATGATGGTGGCCTCCTGTGGGGTGGTGGCCACTGATGAAATGGAGGCCTCAGGTGGGGTGTCGGTCTCCTGTGAGGTCGTGGCCACCAATGGGATGGAGGCCTCCGGTGGTGTGGTGGTCTCTTGTGAGGTGGTGGCCACCGATGGGACGGAGGCCTCTGGTGGTGTGGCGGTCTCCTGTGAGGTGGTGGGTACCGATGGGATGGAGGCCTCTGGTGGTGTGGCGGTCTCCTGTGAGGTTGTGGCCACGGATGGGATGGAGGCCTCCGGTGGGGTGGAAGCCTCCAGTGGGGTGGCCGCCTCTGGTGAGGTGGCAGTCTCCTGTGAGGTGGTGGCAACCGATGGGATGGAGGCCTCCAGTGGGGTGGTGGCCTCCGGTGTGGTGGCGGTCTCCAGTGGGGTGAAGTCCTCCAGTGGGGTGAAGGCCTCCAGTGGGGTGAAGGCCTCCAGTTGGGTGGCAGCCTCTGGTGTCATGTCTGTCACTGCCTTGTGTGACCTCATGCTGTCTTGGGGAGACTGGAGCCAGGGGTCGTCCATCATCTGGCGGAGGGTGGGTCTCTTGCTGGGGTCGAGGGTTAGGATCTTGTGGATAAATGATTTTAATTTGGGGGTAATGAAAGCAGGTGTTCTATAGGTGCCTCTTAAGATGGACGTTTGCAGTTCATCGAGGTCCCGTCCTTTAAACGGGAAGAGCCCGGATGCCATCGAATAGAGGATGACCCCAAGGCTCCAGATTTCTGCCTCTGGTGCCTTGTAGTTCGGGCCCAGGAAAACTTCAGGGGCCAAATACATGGGGGTCCCACAGAAGTCTGTGAAGGTCTTACCTTCGCTGAAGGTTGCAGCACTGCCGAAGTCAGCGAGTTTGACGTTGTTTTCGGAATCCAATAATACGTTCTCAAGCTTCAGGTCCCTGTGCACGATGCCCTCTTGGTGAAGGTACTCCATGGCTTGCAGTAGCTGCAAGAATATGGCTCGGGCCTCCCCCTCCTCCATCTGACCAGACGTCATTACTCTGTCACAGAGGTCACCACCACCTGCATGTTCTATTATGAGGTAGATATTTTCCTTACCCTCTCTGACCTCCAGCAGTTTGAGGATGTGGGGATGGTCCAGTCTCTGCATGATCTCAATCTCTGAAGACACAGACATGAGGCCCTCGATAAAGCGTTTGTTGAGGATCTTCACCGCCACCTCAGTGCCAGTTCCACGGTGCCGGGCGAGCTTCACCTCAGCGAAGCCGCCCTGGCCAAGGGTCCTTAAGAACTCGTAGTCCTGGAGGACCTCCTTGTCCAGAGACACGGAGGACGCCCCAGGCTCCATGGGGAGCCTGACTACGCTACCACTATGCTATATAAGCTACACTAAATAACTAATGAAAAACAACTATACTCACTATGCTAAAAACACTAACAAACTATACTAACTGGGGCACTAAATAGGCTAACACTATTAATGAAAGCTAAGTAGGATAAAAATAATATGTGAACTTACGCTAACAAAACAAATAACACTACGCTAAGAAGACTACGTACACTATGCTAAACTACTCACTGGGATAACTGCAAGAACTACGATCAGGGAAACACGCTATCTGGAGGTCAAGTCCACAGGTCACCGAAAGAAGCTTCCTGGGCTGTAAAGACCAAAGACCCAAGCCCAGACAGGGGCTTATATAGGTTTCAGCCTCAATGGCTCTCTATGAGGTCAGAGGCAGGGGTAATGGACCAATCAGGGCTGGGGTAACACAGGGTAGGGGTTTTTTTGCCTCATATGGGCGCAAAAGCATTTTCCTCTTCAAAGTGAAACAAGTGCTTCTTGTTTACATAGGTTATAGAGATTGATATTTCATTTATTAGAAATGAAAACCTGTACCACATTTCCATGGCCTTCTCATTTATAGTTTGAAAACCTGTAATAACTTTAGGTTTTTAGAGACTTTATCGTGTCTATAGGGGAGGTATGCAATTTCTATTTCTTTAAATTTGAATTAGTGTTGGAAGGGTGCTACAAATAGGTGCGATCATGATACTATACAGAAATATTCTGGGGTGTGTGATGCACAACAAGCTCCCTTACTAACATCTAGTGAGCTGCTAGGAAGATGAATCTCACTTTTCCACATGATTAACATAAGTTTTCTCATCAAAATCCTTGGAGTTGGGATATCAATGGGTTGAAATGTTCAAAGTTATCCGGGGAAAAAAGGTCTGTCTACCAAGAGTCCAGCATCCGAGAAACTGTGTTTCATAAATGAGGAAGAAATTAAGACATTTGTCAGCTATCCAAAAGGTCAGCACCAGCAGCCCTGCCCTACAAAGGAAGGAGTCCTTCTTTTGAAAAGAAAGGACACTAGACAGGAACTCAAAGCTTGATGAAGAAATAAAGATGTCTGGTAAAGGCAAATACATGGACAGTGATAAAGCCTAGTACTATGTGTGTCTTGTGCTTGATTTAAGGCTATTATGAGTGGATGTTTTGGACACATGCAATGTGGAGACACCAATAACTGAAAGAACAATTAGGTAAGAGAAAGAAAGAAAAGGTACTTGAATCGAAAAAGAAGGTGTAAAGTGATCAGTTTGCAAATGACGTGATCTCATACGTAGAAATCACTGAAGATTCCCTAAAAGTACTATAAAAACCAAAGCAAAGTAAGGAAAGGTTGAGGTATATGGAATCTCAAGTGACCCCAAAGAAAACAATCTTGAAAAATACAAAGTTGGAGGTCCTATACTTCCTGTTTTCAGAAGTCATTACAAGCTCCAGAGTTCAAAACAGGGTGGTACTGGCAGGAGCAGACTTGGAGAGCAATGGGAGAGAACACTGAGCCCAGAAATCAACCTGCTCCTGGATTGTTAAATGATTTTACAAGGGTGCCATGTGCACCCAGTGGAGAAGGGACAGTCTCTTCAGCGAATGGGACTGGGATGACTGGACATCCACATGGGGGGCTGAAGATGGATAGTGACCTGAAACCATACACAGGAATTAACTCATAGTGAATTGAGGACTTAAATGTTAAGGGCTATAGCTATGAAAGTTTCAGAAGAAATTCCATGTGGGGAAGCACAGGAGGAAAGCTTGAGGGCAATGGATCTGGCTTTGACATTTAGCCTATAATACCAAAAGCACAGGTTACATATTGATCACTAGGTAAACAGGACCTCATCAAAAGGTAAAGGTTGGACTGGGTGCAGAGGCTCACCCCTCTAATTCTGGCACTCTGGGAGGCTGAGGTAGGTGAATTGCTTGAGCACAGGATTTCAAGCCCAGGCTAAGTAAAGGAACCTGTCTCTAAAAGTAGCTGGACATTGTGGCTCTTGCCTATAGTCCCAGCTACTTGGGAACTGAGGGGAGAGGATCACTTGAGCCCAGAAGTTAGAGGTTGCTGGGAGCTATGGATGCCATGCCTCCCTCTAACCAGGGTGACAAAGTGAGACTGGGTCTGAAAGTGAAAAAGAAGAAAAAGAATCTAAAATCCCTGAGTATCAAAGGGTGCAAGAGATCAAAGACAACCTATGACATTGGAGAAAATACCTGCATTCCTATACCTGATTAGGGGTTCACATCTGGAATTTGTAGAGAACACCAATACATTGACAACGATAAAGCAAATAACCCGATTAAACAACAGCCATATGACCTGAAGAGATATTTCTCCAGCAGTGATATGCATATGCCCAATAAGATCATGAAAAGATGCTCAACAGCGCTCATCATCAGAGCATTGCAGAGCAAGGAAAACCCACTTTACACTCCTTAGGATGGCATACCCGTTTCATTTATTAGCTCAGAAATCGTTAACTCATAACCTCAGCATGGTGGATGCTCAAAAAGTTAAACGGGATTCCATGTGAAAGCACAGTCTCAAAGTGGTATTAGTACCCCCATGTTTCTAGTAGTGTTATTCACAATCGCTGAAATGTGGAAGCACCCCAAGTGTTCATCAAAGATGAGCGAATAAACCAAATGTTGTCCTATACACAATGGGATGTTATTCAACCTTACCATGGAGGGAGATTCTGACACATGCTACCACGTGGATGTACCTCGGGACAGTGCTAAGCCAGTCTCAAAGGTCCAGATTGTGTGATTGCTCTTATATGAGGTGTCCGGTGTAGTCAATTTCATGGACACAGGAAGTTGAAAGGTGGTTGTGAGGGGACGAGGGGTGGGAATTGGGAATTGGGGAGTTGATGTTTATTGAGGACAGTTTCAGTTTCACATAATGAATCATGTAGATGAATGGTGGTGACACTTGCACCACAGTGTGAATGTACATCACACCAGTGAACTGTTCACTTAAAAGGTGTTATTTTATCAGAATCAAAGTGAATAAGGTTGATGGAAAATATTGATGGAAATGAGTAAGGTTGATGGAAGATATTGATAGAAAACAAAGGCAGGGATGTAGGGCAACTGTTGGTAGCAGTTTCCATTGATGGAGCCACTTTGAGAAAGTTATTTGTCAATAACAGTGTGTGCCCCATGGCCTAGGAGTGTCACTTTTCAGGACACACCCAAGAGAAACTCCTAAGGGTGCCCCCAGAAGCGAAGGTGCCCAGATGCTCTTTGTAGCCCTATGGATCAGAGCCCCAGATGGGAAGGAACGGAAATGTGCACAGTACTATGGGTCAGTCTATTGTCCTGTATCCACGCAATGGCATAATATATGGAAATGTATATGGGGACTAGCAATGTGAGAGACGAGGAAGCTCGGGAACAAGATGGAGCCGAGGAAGCCAGATACGGAAGAGTTTAGCTGTAGCATCAAGCAGAATTAGGCTTGTGTTGGTACAAGTCAGGGTAGGGGTTACCTTTGGGGGAGAGGCTAGACATCAGATGTGTCTTCAGGGGACTTTGGGGTGCTGAGAATCTGTTTGTGATCTGGGTGATGGGACACAGGGTGTGTTCAATATGTGGCAAAAAAATGGAAGTTGTATATTCATGTGAAGTATAGTTACATTCAAAATTTGTAAGTGAAAATCATCAGACTGCCTATCAAGCCTGGGATAAAAGAGGGACCCTCAGCTTGTCGTGCCTTGTTCACGAAGGACAAGTTCACGATGACCAGGTGGTTCTCCCCTTGATGCAGGGAAGCTGCCACCGGGCTCTAAGCATTGCATCACAGTGGCCTCAGGCTGAGAGCTGAGGCCCAGGGATCCAACATGTTCCCGGTGAGCTACAGCACGGCCATGACCACCTGAGTGCCGGGATCACCATAGCTGCCTATCTGGCCCTCAAGGGGAGCCGGGGGCCTGGCCCTCCCCATCCTGCCCACTCCTTCCCTGGTGTGAATTATTCATTTGCTCTTCCAGGCCTCCCTCTTCCTGTGACTTTCTGGCTGAAAACAGGAACTGATGTAAAGGAGCAGAGTTCTCCCTCAGGGGACAATAGGTGCTGACATCCACGTGTTCACAAGGGACAGACAGTGCTTGGCAGGCTTGGCAGGGCTCTAACCTGCCAGGCTGTCTTGACCAAGGCAGGAGCGTGGGCTTTAAAGGCTTTGAAATGTTCCCGACAGGGGTCAGGAGAGAGGGCCCCTTCTGGTCCACTCCAGTCACCTTCAGAATCCTCACACTGTTCCAGAACTGGACAGTGGCCTTTGGTGTCTTAGATTCTGAGACTTCTTATAAACCTGGATCTGGGAGGATTCTGCCCCTTGCCTGATGTCTGTAAATCCCTCTTCCCATCTGAGGAGGGAGGTGGCCATGGCGTTTGCAGTTTGGAGCACATGGTCTCAGCTCCACACCAGCCCGAGGCCGCATTCAGGTCTGACACACAGCAGCTCTGTGCTGTGGCTCATTTAACTTCTCAGGGACTCACAGCTCCCCCCACCCCCCCCAAAAAAATGGGGCTGAGACCACAACTGCCTCATAGGCTGTGGTGAGGATTACTGAACTAATACATGGAGTGGGTGTAGAACGGAGCCGGGGGGGTACTGAGTGCTCAGTGAGGGTCAGTCAGTAGCACATGAGCACACAGACCTGGGCCTCCTCCCAAAGGTGGTAGTGGGAGAGTCTCCCCAGGGCTGCCGCACAGCAGGCTGGTGAACGGGCTTGTTCTTCCTGTGCCTGAACCTTGCCTTGTCCACAAGAGGCCCAGAGGGCTGAGCCGGTGGGAGTTACTGTTCCCGGGGAAGCCCCCAAAGTCCGGGCTGGTCCAGGCAGCCCTCACGTTTCCCATCACCCAGGGTCAGGCAGTGCTGGTCCCCATGGTGTGTGATGTTTCTCCCTCCGTCCCATCAGAGGCCAGCTCAGTGTTCTTAGAACCTTTCATCTCTGCCCCTGTATACATGGGCCCAGTGCCTCATACAGACCAGAGACCAACCAAGGGTGGTTTTGTTCAGGGTGAACTAGTGAGGCAATGTGTCCAGGGTCACCTGGCAGGGATGAAACCAAGGCCTCCTGATCCCCAGAGCAAACTCAGAAGCCCTTTCGGATTTCTGTGTGAGCAGAGGCTCCTCCTGCCCCTCCTTCCCAGCCATCCAGTTATGCAGCACATGTCTGTGAGACCTTCTGTCTCTGCTCTAGGCCAGGAGATGTCCCAGAGCTGAAAACACAAAAACCTTTGCCCCATGACCTGACACTCAAGCAGAGACTGAGGAGGGGAGGGAGACAGGCCACAAATTTTGGTAGAAATTTTAGCTAGGACAGTAGGCATTTTTGGCAACACCCTGTCACACGTTCAGAGGGATGGAGCTTTTCAGCAGGACCCTGGGGTGGGGGATCTTCAGGGCCCTTCCTGGCTGCTTGGCTGGAGCAGCAGAGGCAGTCAGAGAGCTGACTGTTGCTACCTGGGATGCAAGGCTCAGAAAAAGGTAGACGTGTCCCTTCTCATGGTGGCTTCCTAATTGGACAAACACAAGGATGAATTAAGTCCATTTCCTGGGAACAAAACCCAAAATGACAGGGCCTTAACCAATAGAGAAGTTTCTCTGTGACATGTGATGTTTCATACAGGGGTAGTTTGGCTGCTCCTTATTCATAAGGGATCCAGACTTCTGTCTTTCTGTCATCGTGCTATTACGTGCCTTACATCCTTTAGGGGCCTTGGGGTCCAAAATGCTTGCCAGAGTTCCAGCTGTCACATCTTATTCCACATAGCCTCAAAGGGAAAGAGCTCACGTTTCAGCTCACCTAGATTTTTTGTTATTAGCCTTGCCAGGAACTTAGAACAATTTTTCTCTACATCTCCCTGAGCAGTAGTTTGCCCATTAACCATACCAAGAGGCAAGAGAAGCTGGAGATGTTTTCCCTGGGCAATGTACTACCCTAAAAATGTGGGGTTCCCTTCCTGAAGGAAGAGGGGAGTGTGGAAACTTGGAGGGCAGCTAACAGCCATTGCTGCCATCTATATTTGCTGGTCCATGTGTCTGTTTCCCCTGCAGCCGGTCCTGACCCCTGCTCATTGTGAGCTCACAGCTCTCCTTGCAGCGTGCACAGACATTTGTGAGGTCAGTACTAGAGGCTGAGGCAGGAGAGGCTCCAGTGGCAGGGTGGGTAGCAGATCTGTGTAGAAAACACAGAAACCTTTGTCCATGTTTTGGCCAAACAAAACCCGACCATTTTGGGTTTTGTTCCCAGTAAGTTGACTTAACTCTGGGACTTGGGCTTCTTTGTTCCGAGGCACTTCCATGAACCCCCTACAACTAAAATTTGAGTCTGGGTCCTCCCACTGATCTCTGTTCCTCATGGAACCTTCTTCAGGGCCTGTTAGCTCATGGCAGATCACATGGTTTCTACAGATTGAGTTTTAAGTGTTATTTCCTTTATTTCTGATTAATAGGAGGGTACAATTAAGTTACAGTGTTTGCATCTGTTAGGGAAAGTCCCTGTCGTAGTTGTGTCCTACCCCCAGGAGGTGTGCCATGTGCCCTTACCTTGTGCCCATTCACTGGGAACACCAATCTGCCCCTTTCTCCTCTCTCTCCCCCCTAACTTGAGTTTTTCCCTTACTTGGCCATATATTAGTTCATCTACTGCTTCATATTAGTATTGAGCACATTGGATACTTGCTTTTCCATTTTTTTTTTTTTTGTAGAGACAGAGTCTCACGGTACCGCCCTAGTGCTGTGGCGTCACAGGGCTCACAGCAACCTCTAACTCTTGGGCTTACACGATTCTCTTGCCTCAGCCTCCCGAGCAGCTGGGACTACAGGTGCCCGCCACAATACCCGGCTATTTTTCTGTTGCAGCTTTGGCCAGGGCTGGGTCCGAACCCGCCACCCTCAGCATATGGGGCCGGGGCACTACTCACTGAGCCACAGGCGCCACCCTGCTTTTCCATTCTTGCCATACTCTACTAAGAATGTATTTCAACTCTATCCAGATTAATACAAAAGATGTACGTTGTCCATCTTTTTTATGATTGAATACTATTACATGATACACATATACTAGGCTTCAGTAATCCATTCATGTGTTGATGAGCGATTAGGTTGTTTCTGCATCTTGGCAATTGCAAATATATCCTTATGATAAAATATGTTTTTTTGGTTTGTTTGTTTTGGGTAGATGCCTAGTAATGGGATTGCAGGATCAAATGAAATGTCTTGTTTGAGTTCTTTTTTTTTCAAATTATTTTTTATGAAATCATAACTTTGTACATGGATGCATTTATGGGGTTCAGCATACTGCTTTGATATACAATGTGCAATGCGTACATTGAACTAAGTAACACATCCATCTCAATTATATTCATTTCCCAATACTTTTGAAATGTACCATTGCATCATGCACATTAGGTGAGGTCCCCCCAAATAGCCTCCCTCCTCCAATATCCTTCCCCTGTCACTCCTCTTCCCTTCTACTTTATGAACTATAGTTAGGTTTCGTTTTTCTTTTTCTTTCTTTTTTTATTTTTACGAAATCATGATTTTATACATTGATGCATATATGGGCTTCAGGGTACTGTTCCCATATACAATGTGAAATGTTTACATTAAACCAAGTAATACATCCATCACAATTATACTCACTTCTTAATAGTTTTGAAATGTACCATTGTATCATGCACATTAGGTGAGGTCCCCCCAAATACCCTCCCTACTCCCATACCCCTACTCCCCTCCCCTCTCACTCCTCTTCCCTTCCACTTCCTGGACTATAGTTATGTTTTGCCATGTGCATTTGTGTGTAGGTGGTTATATTGTTTTTATAGTAGTATTGAGTACATTGATACTTTCTTTGCCATTCTTGAGGTATTTTACTAAGAAAAATATGTTACAGCTCCATCCAGGTAAACATAAAAGATGTGGAGTCTCCATCCTTTTTTATGGCTCCATAGTATTCCATGGTGTACATATACCACTATTTGTTAATCCATTTATGGGTTGATGGGCCCTTGGGCTGTATCCATGTCTTGCCTATTATTAATTGGACTGCGTTAAACATTCTGGCGCAAATTTATTTTTTGTAAAATAATTTTTTGTCACCTGAATGTATACCTAAGTAGAGGAATTGCAGGATCAAACGGTATGTCTACTCTCGTTCCTTAAGTGTCCTCCAAACTTCTTTGCAAAATGGTCATTTTAGCTTGCATTCTCACCAGCAGTGTAGAAGTGTTCCCTTCTCTCCACATCCATGCCAACATCTGTGATGTGGGCTAATCTTACTAGAATTAGACGATATCTCAAAGTGGTTTTGATTTGCACTTCTCTGATGATTAAGGATGATGAGCATTTTTTCATGTGTTTGTAGGCCATGCACCTGTGTTCATCAGAGAAGTTTCTGTTCAAGTCTCTTGCCCACATAGAAATAGGGTTATTTATTCTTTCCTTATTGAGTAGTTTGAGTTCTCTGTAGATTCTAGTTATCAGACATTTGTTGGAAACATAACCTGCAAAAATCTCTCATTCTGAAGGGTGTCTGTTTGGCTTTACTTACTGTGCTCTTGGCCGTGCAAAAGCTTTTTATTTTGATCAGATCCCAGTAATGGATTTTTGCCGTTGCTTCAAGTGTCCAGGGGGTCCTCCTCTTGAAATATTCTCCCAGGGAAATTTCTTGAAGTATTTTCCTTCACTCTCTTCTAGTATTTTTAGAGTTTCATGTCTTAACTTTAAATATTTTATCTTGTGAGAATCAATTTTTGTTAATGGGGAAAGGTGGGGGTCCAGTTTCAGTCTTCTACAGGTCGCCAGCCAGTTCACCCAGCATCATTGTTAAATAGGGAGTCTTTCCCCACTGAATATTTTTGATAGGCTTGTAGAAGATCAAATGACATTAAGTAGCTGCGTTCATCTCTTGGTTCTCTATTCTGTTCCATAAATATACCACTCTAGTTTTGTGCCAGTTACCAAGCTGTTTTGATCACTATAGATTTATTGTGTAGCCTGAAGCCTGGTAATGTGATACCTCCTGATTTGTTCTTATTTCTGAGTAATGTATTTGCTATTCGAGTTTTTTTCTCATTCTATATAAAATGAAGTACTATTTCTTCAAGTTCTTTAAAGTATGAAAATGGTGCTTTAATAGGGATTGCATTAAATCTGTAGATTACTTTGGGTAGCATGGACATTTTAACAATGTTGATTCTACACAGCCATGAGCATGGTATGTTTTTCCATTTGTTAACATCTTCAGCTATTTTCTCAGAGTTTCATAGTTCTCATTATAGAGATCTTTCACATCCTTTATGTAAATTCCCAAATATTTCATTTTCTTTGGCATTATTGTAAAGGGAATAAAGTCCTTGACTACATTTTCAACTTGACTATTGTTGGCATATGTAAAAGCTACCGACTTGTAATTACTGATTTTGTATCCTGAGATGGTGCTGCATTCCTAGATCACTTGTAAGAGGTTTGAATTGGAGTCCCCAGGATTTTCCAGGTATAGGATCATATCATCAGCTAAGAGGGAGAGTTTGATGTCCTCTGACTCTATTTGGATACCCTTGATTGCCTTTTCTTGCCTGATTGAGATGGCTAAGATTCCCATTGCTGTGTTGAATAGCAGTGGAGACAGTGGGCATCCTTGCCTTGTTCCTGATCTGAGTGAAAATGTTTTCAATTTTTTACTGTTCCATATGATATTGGGTGTGGGTTTTTTGTAGATGGCCTCTATCAGTTTAAGAAATGTCCCTTCTATGCCTATTTTCTTAAGAATTCTGATGATGAAAAATGCTGGATATTATCAAAGACATTTTTCTGCATCAATTGAGAGAATCATATGGTCTTTGTTTTCTATTTTATTTATGTGATATATGATATTTATAGATTTGTGTATGTTGAACCAACCCTGTGACCCTGGAATAAAACCAACTTGATCATAATGTATAAATTTTGATGTGTTGTTGAATTCTGTTTCTAAGACCTTTTTGAATATTTTTGCACCAATATTCATTAATGAGATTGGCCTATAATTTTCTTTCTTTGTTGGAATCTTTCCTGGTTTGGGTATCAAACCAGGGTGGTATTTGCTTCATAGAATGTTTTGGGAAATATTCTATTTTTTTTTCTATGCTTTGGAAAATTTTGTATAATATAGTTACTAGTTCCTAATGAAAGGTTTGATAGAATTCAGATATGAAGCCCTCTGGTCCTGGACTTTTCCTTTTAGGTAGATATCATATTGTTGATGTTATTTCAGTGATTGGTCCATTAAAGATTTCTAATTCTTTCTGATTGAGCCAAGCAAGATGGCAAGCTTCCAGGTATTGGTCCATTTCCTTCAGATTTTCATATTTCTGGGAATAGAGATTTTTATAGTCATCATTGTGGATTTTGTTTTTTTAATTTCTGAAGTGTCTGTTGTTATTTCTCCATTGTTTCTGATAGATGATATTAGAGATTTTACTTTTCTATTTCTATTTACGTTGGCCAAAGGTTTATCAATTTTGTTAATCTTTTCAAAAAACCAACTTTTGGTTTCATTGATCTTCTGAATGATTCTTTTGTCTTCAATTTCATTTAATTCTGCCCTAATTTTGGTTATTTGTTTTGTTCTGCTTGGTTTGGGGTTGTAATGGTCTTCCTTTTCCTGTTGCTTGAGATGATCCATTAAGTTGTTTGCTTTGTCTCTTCCTGTTTTCTTGATAAAGGCTTCCAATGGTATAAATTTCCCTCTTAGGACTGCCTTTGCAATATCCCATAGGTTTTGATAATTTGTGTCTTCATTATCATTTTGTTCCAAAAACTTGGTGATTTCCTTCCTCATCTCATCTTTGACTCAGCTATCATTCAGCCTAAGATTATTTAGTTTCCATGACTTTGTTTGAGTATGAATATTCCTGTTGCTGTTGTGTTCATGGTGGTCTGAGAAGATACAAGGAATAATTTCTACACTTTTCAATTTTCTGTGTCCTAGGAAATTTCAGTGTCCTAGGACATGATCTATTTAAAGGATAACCCGTGGGCTATGAGAAAAATGTACATTCATTTTTATTAGGGTGAAATTTTCTGTAGAGGTCTGTAATGTCCAATTGTTCTAGGGTCAGGTTTAAGTCTAATATTTCTTTGCTTAATTTCTTCTTGGAGGATCTATCCAAAACTGTCAAAGGGGTATTCAAATCTCCAACTATTTTAGTGAAGGAAGATATCAAGTTGTTCATATCCATTAGGGTCTATGAAATGAGGAGCATTCTGGTAGGATGTAATTGTTAATTATGGAAATCTATTCATGTTGGTTGACTCCCTGGACAAATATGTAGTGATCTTCCTTATCTTTCTTTATCTTTGTTGGTTTAAAGCCAATTATATCTGCTACGAAAACTGCAACTCCTGTTTTCTTCTGGTTTCCATCTGCCTGTAATATGCAAGTCCATTCCTTCACCCTGATTCTATTTTTATCCTTTAATGTAATGTGAGATTTTTATTTATAGCAGATTTCCGGTCTGAGTTTATGTATCTAGTCAACAAGCCTGAGCCTTTTTAGAGGACAATTTAAAGCATTCACATTAATTGAGAGAATTTATAAGCCTGGTTGTGTTTTGGGTGTCATGATTTTTGGAAGTCCAGTGGACAATTTTAATCCTTTCACCACTGTGGAAGTTGGGGTTTGTTCAAAAAAATTCTGGGTGAGTTTACTTTGGAGGTAGAGCATTGCACTGATCATTGTGGAGAATGGGTCTGAGAATATCCTAGAGATCTGGTTTAGTTATGGCAAATTTCTTCAACATGTCTATATCATTAAGGTATTTGATTTCTCCATTGCAAATGAAACTCATTTTAGCTGGATAGAGGATCCTAGGCTGAAAGTCATTTTGTTTTAAGAGATTGAAGGTTGATGACCATCTTCTTCTGTCTTGAAACGTTTCAGCTGAGAGATAGGCAGTTATTCTGATATTTCTCCCTTTGTAGGTGATGCTTTTCTTTCGTTTGGCTACTTGCAAAATTTTCTCCTTCATCTTACCTTTGGCAAAGTTAATCACAATGTGTCTAGGAGATGGTTTATTTGGATTGAGTCTTGCTGAGGTTGTGAAACTGTCTGCTATCTGAAGTTCTGTATCTTTTGCAATGTTTGAGAAATTCTCCTGCAAAATATCTTGGAGTAGAGCATGTGTAACTTTAGGAAAGTTCTCCTAAAATTCCCTCTTCTCCTTCGGGAATTCCTATAAGACGAATGTTTGATCTTTTGGAGTGATCCCCCAACTCTCTCAGGGAATAATCAGTTTTTGCTCTCCATTTGTCTGCCTCTTTGAGTGATCGGGAATGTTCAAAAGCTTTGTCCTCAGTTTTGGAGATCCTTTCTTCTGCCTGGTCAACTCTGTTTCTGAAGGATTCTACTGTATTTTGGAACTCCTCAACTAACTTTTCCATTTCCTTGAGCTCTGCCATCTCTTTTTTCATTATGTCCATATCTTTGTTGACTTGGGCTTTGAATTCATTAATTTCTTGAAACAACTTTAGAACTACTGTTTGGAATTCAATTTCCATCTTTTCTTCCATTCTGTTTGTCTTATTTGCAATCCATATTCTGAATTTAGTTTCTGACATTGCTGCCATTTGTCTATGCATGGCATCTTCAGTTGTATCTCCTTTGTCATTTTTTTTGGGGGGGGAGGAGTTGATCTACTATGGTTATTCATATTTCCAGAGTTCTTATTTTGGGTCCACATCATGTTTATTTTCCACTGTTTGGTTATTAGAACTGGTAGGGTGAGATTGAATTGGTGTTCCCTCGTAGTAGAGATAGCCCCTTGCCAAAGTTCTATGCTTTGTAATTGTGACTTATCTCCTGCAACCTTACAAAGGCCCCTTTCAGAGTTTTGGCCAGAGACTCTGAGGACCTACTTGATGAGATAGTGCAGGCTAGCTCTGTTTTGATATCAGCCAACCTGTACCTTATCCTAAGAGACCACACTCTTAGATTTAAATCTCAAATGTGAAGAGATACAAACAGCTGCGGTGCCCACCCCCAACCCTTCAGATCTTTTCCACTACAGAGGTCAACCTCAGAATGTCCCAGAGTGGACAGCCCCAAATGTGAGTTCTGACCAAATTGTCTCTGGCAGTGAAAACGCTGCCCAACAGAGAGGGATTCAAGGACAATTCAAAGCAGCATGATTCAAAGCACAATTGGAGCCAGGGATCCATACTCCCACCCACTGGACTCAGTCCACACTATTGTCTGCTTCTCTGCTCACAGGCTCAGCTGGTGCCAGGGGCAATGCCCCTTTCCACCAACTCAGTCCACACACAACTAGCCTCTGGAGTAGGGTCCAGAGTAGTGCTTGCCAGACCAGTTGGAGTCAGGGGATCATGCCCCCCTTGCCAGTCTCAGTCTCCTGCCAGGCCAGCCTCTGTTTGCAGGCTCTGTTGGAGTCAGGACACTGGGCCTGGTCTCATCCACACACAACTAGCCTCTGCTTGCCAGACTAGTTGGAGTCTGGGGACCACACCCTGCCTGCCAGTCTCAGTCCACTGCCTGGCAAGCCTCTGTTCCCAGGCTCTGTTAGAATCAGTGCACCACACTCCACCCACAGGTCTCAGTCCTCACCTGGTAAGCCTCTGTTCACCAGCCCTCCTTGAGGCAGTGGAGCATGCCCTAGCCCTTAGGGCTTGGTTTACATCCAGTAAGCCACTGCTTCAGGGTTCTGTTGGAATCAGGAGATCATGCCCTTGCTCTCAGGTCACAGTCCATGCCTATCAATCCTCTCTGCTCTCAGGCCCAGCAGGGACCAGCCCCGTCTGCCAAACTCAATCCACATGGAGCAACCACTCTCCTGCTGTGGGTGCCATCAGAGCCTGGGGTTCTGCACCCCATCCCACCAGGCACAGCCTGAACTGAAGGTCAACAGTACCACTGGCCGGGCATAGTCATAACCAGGGGACTGCTCTTCCTCCTGCCCAGAGTCCCTTTCTTCCCACACCCTCACCTTCTTTCTTCCCCATTAGTCACAGATTCTGTCCTGATGGTTGGAAGTCCAGACTATGCTCAGCTCTCTCAGGACAAGACCAAACACTCTATGCTATGCAGGGGGCAGAGCTTCAGACCACCATGTGAGGGGGAAAGAGTGGACTGGGAGTTTGGACTTGTGGAGAAAAATATCTGTTCAATTATATGCCTGGTGGTTCGGTGTCTAGGTTCATGAGTGGGACCTCCCTGGAGAAAGATATCTGGAGTTTAGGGGCTCTCTCCAGAGAGGTAAAATGAGAGGTCTTTTGTTCCCTCCTCCTTTGCAGATAGCCTGTAGCAGGCCTCCTGCTTGGGGGAAGGGTCTCCCATCATTTAGTCAATAGGCTTTGTACCTGTAATTTGTTTTCTTGAATGCTTTTCCTTGGAGTTACAGCTTGCTGAACTTCTTTCTTGGCTCCGTTCCCCATCTTTAGCTTCATAGAATCTGATTCCGTAGTTTTTCTTCCTCTGCTCAGGAGCCTCTGACGAGGGTTGCTACCCGTCAACCATCTTCCCAGAATTCCTTTGAAAGATACTCTTTTTAACAAATGCATTTGGGAAATTTGGCTTTTAGGTTACACCATACCAAAAAAAAAAAATCAACTTAAAATGAATCAAATCTCTAAATATAATACCTGAAATTATAAAATTTCTAGAATAAAGCATATTAAAAACAAACAAACAAAAAACGCTTGTTTTGGCAATAACAAAAGTACAGATAACAAAACCAAATATAAGCAAGTGAACTATATCAAACTAAAATGCTTTTGCAGGGCAAAGAAATAATCACTACAATGAAAAGGCAACCTATAGAATGGAATAAAATATTTGCAAACTATATTATCTGATAAGGGATTAATTTTGAACATGTGTAGCTAATTTCTATTGTATAATAGGTAATCCTATAACTCAATAGTCGACTATAACTTGGACTACATACTTTGAATATATTTATCACCAAAGAATATACACAAATGGTCAACAGATATATGTAAAGAAGCTCAACATCATTAATCATCAAGAGAATGTAAATCAAAACCACAATAAGATATCACCTCACAATTATTAGAATGGATGCTAGAACAAAAACAACACAAGTTTTGGAGTGAATGTAGAAAAATCAGAACTTCTTGTGCATTTCTGATAGGATTACAAAATGGCACAGAGCTATAAGAAAACAGGTTAGAGGACCTTCAAAAAATTAAAACTATAACTCCAATATCATCCAGCAATTCCACTTTTGATACTTACGGAAAAGCATTGAGATTGGGATCTTTAAGAGATATTAACACTTCAATGTTCATTGCAACATTATTCACAATAGCCAAGGCATGGAAACAACTTAAATGCCCATTGATGAATGAGTAGATAATGAAAATGTAGTCCATACTATAAAGAAATATTGTCAGCTTAATAAAAGAAGGAAATTCTGCAATATGCACCAACATGGATGAAACCAGAGGAGAATATACCAAATGAAATAAACTAGTTACAAAATGGCAGATAGGGAATGATCCCCTTACATGAGGTATTTAAAAATAGTTGAACTCATATACAAAAGCTACTGATTTGTGAACATTGATTTTATATCCGGAGATATTACTGTATTTTTTGATCACTTCTAGGAGTCCCCATAGCCTTTGTATACACCAATAACAGCAAAGATGAAAAGCTAATTAAGGGCACAGTAGCTTTAAAGAAAATGAGATACCTAGGAATATACCTAACAAAAGAGATGAAGGATCTCTATAAAGAAAATTATGATACCCTAAGAAAAGAAATAGAAGATATTAACAAATGAAAGAACATACCATGCTCACGGCTAGGAAGAATCAATATTGTGAAAATGTCTATACTTCTACAGATTTAATGCCATCCCTATATAAAATACCAGCATCATACTTTCAAGACTTGGAAAAAAATTCTTCATTTTGTATGGAATCAGAAAAATCACCTGAAGAGCTAATGCAGTTTTTAGTAATAAAAACAAAGCTGGGAGCATCAGCCTACCAGACTTTAGACTGTCCTACAAGGCCATAGTGATCAAAACAGCGTGGTATTGGCACAAAAATGGAAACAAAGACATCTGGAACCAAATAGAAAACCAGGAGATGAAACTAATATCTTACAGCCACCTAATCTTTCACAAACCAAACAAGAACATACACTGGGGAAAAGAATCCCTATTCAATAAATGGTGCTGACTGAAATGGGACCTGCACCTTTCTCCACTACAAAAATTGATTCAAGATGGATAAAAGAGGTAAATTTAAGGCATGAAATGATAAAAATCTTCAAAGAAAGCATGTGGAAAACACTTGAAGATATCAGCTTGGGGATAGACTTTATGCAGTAGACTTCCATGGCAATTGCAACAACAAAAATAAACAAACTGGACTTAATTAAATTGAAAAGGTTCTGTACAGCTAAGGAGACAATAACCAAAGCAAATAGATAATCTACACAATGGGAAAGGGTTTTTGCATATTTTTTTCTTTTTTTTTTTTATTGTTGGGGATTCATTGAGGGTACAAAAAGCCAGGTTACACTGATTGCAATTGTTAGGTAAAGTCCCTCTTGCAATCATGTCTTGCCCCCATAAAGTGTGACACACACCAAGGCCCCACCCACCTCCCTCCTTCCCTCTTTCTGTTTCCCCCCCATAACCATAATTGTCATTAATTGTCCTCATATCAAAATTGAGTACATAGGATTCATGCTTCTCCATTCTTGTGATGCTTTACTAAGAATAATGTCTTCCACGTCCATCCAGGTTAATACAAAGGATGTAAAGTCTCCATTTTTTTTAATGGCTGAATAGTATTCCATGGTATACATATACCACAGCTTGTTAATCCATTCCTGGGTCGGTGGGCATTTAGGCTGTTTCCACATTTTGGCGATTGTAAACTGAGCTGCAATAAACAGTCTAGTACAAGTGTCCTTATGATAAAAGGATTTCTTTCCTTCTGGGTAGATGCCCAGTAATGGGATTGCAGGATCAAATGGGAGGTCTAGGTTGAGTGCTTTGAGGTTTCTCCATACTTCCTTCCAGAAAGGTTGTACTAGTTTGCAGTCCCACCAGCAGTGTAGAAGTGTTCCCTTCTCTCCACATCCACGCCAGCATCTGCAGTTTTGAGATTTTTTGATGTGGGCCATTCTCACTGGGGTTAGATGATATCTCAGGGTTGTTTTGATTTGCATTTCTCTAATATATAGAGATGATGAACATTTTTTCATGTGTTTGTTAGCCATTCGTCTGTCATCTTTAGAGAAAGTTCTATTCATGTCTCTTGCCCATTGATATATGGGATTGTTGGCTTTTTTCATGTGGATTAATTTGAGTTCTCTATAGATCCTAGTTATCAAACTTTTGTCTGATTGAAAATATGCAAATATCCTTTCTCATTGTGTAGGTTGTTGCATATTTTTAATCTGACCAAAGCTTGATAACTAGGATCTACAGAGAACTCAAATTAATCAACATAAAAAGAGCCAACAATCCCTTATCTCACAGGGCAAAAGAGATGAATAGAACCCTCTATAAAGGTTCTATTACTGTTTTTCTTGTTAGGCAAATGGCTAACAAACATGAAAAAATGCTCATTGTCCCTAATTATTAGAGAAATGCAAATATAAACCATCCTGAGATATCTAACCCCAGTGAGAATAGCCCACATCACAAAATCTCAAAACTGCAGATGCTGGCGTGGATCTGGAGAGAAGGGAACACTTTTATACTGCTGGTGGGACTGCAAACTAATACAACCTTTTTGGAGGAACATATGGAGAACCCTCAAAGAACTCAAACTAGACCTCCTATTTGATCCTGCAATCTCATTACTGGACAGCTACCCAGAAGAAAAAAATCCTTTTACCATAAGGATACTTGCGCTAGACTGTTTATCGCAACTCAATTTACAATTGCCAAAATGTGGAAACAGCTTAAGAATGCCCACAAACCTAAGAATGGATTAACCAAGCTGTGGTATATGTATGCCATAAAAAAAAAGATGGAGAATTTACATCTTTTGTATTAACCTAGATGAAAGTGGAACACATTCTTCTTAGTAAAGCATCAAAAGAATGGAGAACCAAGAATCCTATGTACTCAATTCTGATATGAGGACAATTAATGACCTAGTACACGGTGGGGGATGGGGAATTGGAAAACAGAGGGAAGGAGGGCAGGGTGGGAGGTCATGGTATCTGGCACATATTTTGGGGGCGGAACACAATTATAAGAGGAACTTTACCTAATAATGTAACCTGGTTTTTTGTACTCTCAATGAATCCCCAACAATTAAAAAAAACAAAGTCAAACTCATAAAATCAGAGAATAGAACAGTAATAAGTGGGGGCTGGGGAGAGGGAAATCTAGGGAGTTGCTCATCAACAAGCATAAGATCCCAAGTATGCACGATGAATAAGTTGTAGTGATCTGCTGAACAACATTGTCCCCATAGCCAGAGATATTTATTGTATGCTTAAAATGTGTTGAGAAAGTAGAACCAGTGTTGAATTTCTCTTACCACTATTACATTAAGTTTAAAAATATATTCTCCAAAAAATAGGCAGTTGATACACCATGTGATGTTCTATAAATAATATTTCTTTAAAAAGATAGCATTTAATGACTTAATAAATGTCTTAAAATTTGTAAAACTTGTATTATGGAACATTTGAATTTGTACAAAAATATTGAGAAAATTAAAATAACTTCTCACATAAGAATCATCGTTTTAAACACTTGTGCAATGGTCAATCTTATTTCATTGATACCCTACCCAATAGTTTCCTTTCCCTGGAACATTGTATAAAATAGCCTGATACATATAAATTTAAGTGTAAATTCTTCAACATTCATCCCTAAAATATAAGAATTATTTATTTTAAATAATATAAAATTCCCAAGAAAATATTACCTTAATAGTCATCAGATGTCCAGCCAGTCTGGACATGACCTTATTTATCCTAAAAAAAAAAAAAAAGGGTTTGTTTCTTTTATAGTTGTATTTGTAATATTTTATCTATATAATGTTTGTATATTGTGATTAGTTGATTGTCTAGCATTTTTAATATATAGGATTTCTCTCTCTACCCACTGCCATGGACCAGAAAGGTAAAATGAGCTATTCTATTCCTACTAAATAATTCAGTGCATACTTCCTTAGTAGTTGAACACAACTGTTTAAACAAAACTGTAAATAATTATTAAATAACATCGAAAAAATACTGTCCTTCTCAGGATTACCTAAATTTTGCTCGGGCTCAAGTCCATTATAACACACTGCAGATAGTAGCCATGGCTTTAATTCTCTTAATCTTGGATACTTTTTTTGAAGGATATAGGCAAGACCAGTCATTTTTTTTTCCATAAAAAAGAAATAAGAGGGCAGCACCTATAGCTCAGTGGGTAGGGCATCGGCGACATACACTGAGGCTGGTGGTTCGAACCCAGCCCAAGCCTGTTAAAATAACAATGACAACTGCAACAACAAAATAGCCAGGCGTGGTGGGCACCTGTACTCCCAGCTACTTGGGAGGATGAGGCAAGAGAATTGCTTAAATCCAAGAGTTGGAGGTTGCTGTGAGCTGTGATGCCACATCACTGTACCCCATGACTCTATGTGACTCACCTATTATGATCATGGGTCTAAAGCAGTGGTTTTCTAACTTAATTGAGGATGGCATCAGGGAAGTTGTTAATAAATATTCTTAACATTTTAGGTAATCCTGCTGTAAGAAAGGTTTTTATTTTCTTTACAACTATTTATCTATGTTACGCTCATTTGTTGAGTGAATTTATAGATTTTTATTTTTATTCAATCTACTAACAACATTACTTTTTGATGTTCAAATTATCAAAGCTTGGCTATGTGGGAGTCCCTTTGATGGGGCTCTTTGTTATTTTTAATTCTTACTATAAAATGTTGTAATTTTGTTATTCCCCATTTCAGCCTCACTAATTTTAAAGGGTGTATAAATTTGTGCATGTATTTATATGTGCACAAATAGCCTGATACATATAAATTTAAGTGTAAATTCTTCAGCAATTCTTCATGTACAAAGTAGATGATAATATTACTACTGGCGTGTCATCATTTCTTCTCTTTATCAGTATACATAGCTAGAAAATATTTGCAGACATACCTATATCTACATATTCATATCATTTATATCTATATCAATATCTGTCTCATTAGTAATAAACTCATTTTAATGTAACATCTTAGGATTTATTTTATTTCCCTTTTCTCTATTCAAGCAGTCCTCAGGTTACAGACAAGATAGGTTCTATAGGTTTGTTCTTAAATTGGATTTGTATATAAGTTGGATCAAGTGTATTTGTGTATTACCTGTAATAGATTTCCTTTCAGAAGTGTGAGTTATACATCAGTAGAATTTTTGTAACTTGGAGACTTACTGTAATAGCCTCTGTTTATTAAGTGAGAGATGTATATAAGTCAAAATTTTGTGGCTCAGCAGACTGCCTATATTTAAAGTAAACATCTTGATAGATTTCACGATTATCTACTGTAAAAATATAGAAACTAATCTGAAAGCAGCTAAGTCACACTGAAAAGTCACACACAATCTGCTGCTTACAGTTTAATATTTGTTTGTAATTTTCCTTTTTCTTTTGTGACGGTGATATACTGTCAAAGTGCACTGCTTCGACGTTATTTGGGGTTACTTAACTCCATTATTTCTCACTTTTTTTGAGGAATTTGTTGCTAAAATTATCCCCTTTTACCTGCATCATCATTTTCACCTTAATACTTGTTCACTTCCATCAGCATATAAAGGTTTTTATTCTTGTATCTTTATTGTATTTCATTTCAACATGAAAACAAAAAGGTTCTCTGGAACCCTTTTCCCATTTATCTGTTCTTTTTTATAGAGAAGGTTTTCAAAAGAGTTAATTGTATATATTGATATAAATTTATAATCTGCATTACTTCTCTTCGCAATCCACTCTGCTTGGGTTCTACAGCCTAACATATCTGACACAGACGTCATCGAGATCCTCAGTGATTATTTGGCATGCATTAAGCCTGATTTTCCACTTGAAGCATAGTTTTATACTCTTAGGGTTACACTCGTCTGTTTTCTTTCACCTCATTGTATCTTCTTTCTCAATATTTCTGCCCAAGTTTTGTATCTCATACAAAGCTATTCATTCAGACAGATCCTTTCATCTTTTCTGCTGAGAATTCTTCCTGTAGCTTATCTTACCCAGTTTCAAGACTTAAAATAACAAGTGCATGTTGAAGACTCACAAGTCCACATCACTATGAGCCTATGGTGTGCACTCTGCATATCCACCTGCTACTTCAAATTGTATGTTTAATATGTACCTCAAACCTCATAATGCTAGAACAGTATTCTCTCTCTCTCTATCATGCTCACTCTGCAACTCCATCCATGTTTTCCCACCTCAGTAAGTTACCTACCACCCATGGGTTTCTTAGCTCTAAGTCTAGTCAACGTAAGCATTTTCTTAGTCTTGCTCATTCACTCATCCCTCACATCCAGTCTAGGATAAACCATGATGCTTGTAACTTTGAGATATATCCAATTGAACCGTTGGTCACCACCTTCACTGTTGTAACCCTAGCCAAAGCCACAAATATAGCTTATCTATTCCACTCCAACACCCCGATAGTCTGTTTTACTGACACCCCCCTACCCCAGTCCTACCATTAACAACCCAGGAATGGTTTAGTATTAATCAGATCACACCATCTCAACTTAAAGTGCTCTGAAGTTTATTTGTTCTCTGCCAACCCAAACAAAATAGAGTTTTCATGCCAGGAAGTGTTAAGTTGCTACTTGACTTGCTGCCTACTTCCACTGTAACCTTGTTCTACCAATTTAATTCTACTAATTATCAAGCTTCTCCATTTGACTCTAAGTGGTAAGTGAATGCCATTCAAGGGGTAAGAGTGGAAAATCCTGTTTAAGCTTCAAGAGCAAGACAAGTTCTTGAATTCAAAACCTTCATATTTTGAGTGATAAAGTTGTCAAAGCATTTTAACCCATATGCATAATTATGTTTAAGGCTGGGAGGAAAGAATAATTTATTCCCTAAAACCTCCAAAATGAAATGGCTGAATTATCCACAGGGATTTGATTATGATTACAAGACACGTTTATTTTAAATTTAAAGTAAATGGCATTTTAACAATATCGACTTGTGCCATACAATTATGTGTTGTATCTTTCTTAATGTTAAAGCCTTGCTAGGTCCTCTAGTTCTGATTCATAGCTGTATTACAAGATGATGCTTCACCAATAAGGAGCTTACTATATGCCGTCAGAAATCGCATTAAATAGTTGTTGTTTTTTTTCACCTCATTCTTTTCATATGTGTCTTCTTTTACTTTTCTTGTTAAATTAAAACACTTAGTTGTTTTATAATTGTCTAATTAATATAATTATAGAGTTGTTTCTTTTATTCATATAATATTCCCTGGTATAGTTTTTAATTTATAGAACTTTTAATTCAGTCCATATATTTTTTTTTTATTAAACCATAGCTGTGTACATTAGTATAATCGTGGGGCACCATACACTTGGTTCATAGATCGTTTGACACATTTTCATCACATTAGTTAGGATAGCTTTTGTAGCATTTTCTTAGTTATTTTGCTAAGACCTTTACATTCCACATTTACTAGGATTCACATATACCTTTGTAAGATGCACCGCAGGTGTAATCCCATTAGTCCCCCTCCTTCCCCCTCCCTCCCTCCTCCCTTCCCTCCCTTTCCCCTTTCTCCCTATTCTTAGGTTATAACTGGGATATAGCTTTCATGTGAAAGTCCTACATTAGTTTCATAATAAGGGTGAGTACATTGGGTACTTTTTCTTCCATTCTTGAGACACTTTACTAAGAAGAATATGTTCCAGCTCCATCCATGTAAACATGAAAGAGGTAAAGTCTCTATCTTTCTTTAAGGCTGCATAATATTCCATGGTGTACATATACCACAATTTATTGATCCATTCTTGGATCGATGGGCACTTGGGCTTTTTCCATGACTTAGCAATTATGAATAGGGCTGCAATAAATATTCTGATACAAATATCTTTGTTATGGTGTGATTTTTGGTCTTCTGGGTATATGCCCAGTAGGGGGATTACAGGATTGAATGGCAGATTTATTTTTAGATCTTTAAGTGTTCTCCATATCTCTTTCCAAAAGGAATGTATTAAATACTAGAAGAAAGTGTAAGGAAAACCCTTGAAGAAATTGGGTTGGGCGAGTTTTTTATCAGTCCATATTTTAAACACTCAACTTTATTCCATTTATATTTATAAAATTATGATTGATCATACATATGTTATTTTTGTGTTTTTTTTCCACTGCAGTGCTTACTTGAGTTTTTCTTGCTATTTCATGTTTCCTTTTTTTGTGGTTTGTGTTTTATATCCTCATTCAAGGCAATGGGACATAAATGTAAAATTCCATTACTGCAAACTCCTAGTTTTTCTTGAAAAATAAAATGTCTATTTAATTGTATTAGCCTTATTTATGGGTGTTGAGTTATCACATATAAATGTTATACTTTTTGTAACCATGCCATTATTACAATTAAACTCATTTCTAGTTTTAAACTCTTTAGTACTAGCCTAAATTTTTAAATGCTGTAGGATGGAGGATAGGGTTGAAAGAGTCAGGATAGGGTTAAAAGAGTTAGGAGTTAAGGACAGAATAATCTGGGCAAAAGCCAAGAATCATTGCTGACCCTCCTGCTGAAAACACTGCTCACCAGTCAGCAAACTGCCTTAGCCCTCAGTCATATGGTAGCAGAGATAAGAAGCAGCCAAGACAGCAGCGCAGGAAACAGAATGTGTTAAGAGTTAAATCAGGCAGTTAAAGAAAACATCCTTGTTTTTTAACCTTGACTCTATCTCTTTGAAACTTGCTGTGGAGCTGTGTTTACCATGCCTAAGATTGCAATAAAAATCTGTGTGGAACTTTGGGAAGGGTCTCACGCTTGTCTCTCTATGCAAAGCACATGCTGGTGTGTCCCCCCAGGTCCCCTCAGTTCATTGCATCTTGACTGATCAGGTGTTATTTTGTATCAAGTCACTCCGACATAATTTCATATTTTTTTAACTTACGTGATACTTTGGATGAATTATGGGTCTTCTTTCATATATTTTTATGGATAAAATGAACCTTCTTCAAGTAGTCTTCAAGTAAATTTAAAATTCATAGTAATGGCCTATGGGAAATATATGTGAAAACATTTCTCCACCAAAGTAATGAAATCCTACTCTCTTAAGAAAAAGAAGTGCATGTGAATTCTTGGTATCCTCCACCAGTTATTTTTCTACTATATACAGTGTTTGGCAGGTTTTTTTTTTCAGTGGTGGTTAGCACCATTTCAACTTATTCCATTTCAATACTAATTGGAGACACTATCCTACCTCCAATTCATTTCCTCTTAAGTCACTTTAGTGAACTTTTTATTTCAGTGAATTTTTTCCTTTACTTTCAGAATATTATGTAGGTGTGAACATTTTAATTACATCAGTTGCTTTTGTACAGTGTGAGTCAAAATTATGAGTATGCCCCCTCCCTAAATAGTGTGCATTGTACCCACATGGTGTGAATTTACCCATCCCTTCTTCTGCCTTTGACCTGCTTGATTTCCATTGTTTTTTACCACCATATGAGCACATAAACCTTGATGGATTAGTTCTAATTTAATAGTGAATACATGTGATATTTGTTTTTCCATTCTTGCAATACTTCACTTAGAAGAATGGTCTACAGTTGCATCCGAAGTGTTACAAAATGTTCACCATATTAGTTCACCACTATTTTATGGTTGAGTCGTACTCCATGGCCTGTGTAAACCACATTTTATTAATCCACTCATGTTGATGGGCATTCGGGTGATTCCACATCTTTGTGACTTTAGTGAACTATTTGTTAATGGATGTGTTGCAAGCATGACTGACTCTATTTAATTTCCAGAATTCCACCCTTCAGTTCTGTTTTTCCACTTGAGTTTGCATTCAAACTATTTTCGATGTCTACATCATGGTTATCCGGTTTGCTATAATCCTTAGAACAGTTCTTACAAAATAGGCTATTGACGGACATATCAAACTAACCATTTAATTAAAATTAAGAGCAAAATCTAAAGAAAATGTATGTCAGAAAAAAAGTCAGTCAAAAGAATTGCTTCTTCAAAAAGTCACTTCTTTGTCCTGTCAGTATTATTTTGTTTACCTGCTATCTGTAGCCTTTATTGAGAATCGGCGTGCCTTACTTTCTTCATATTAGTAACTTTTGTAATTTTATATTTTGTTTTCTTTATATCCTTTGTTTGTTCTAGGTTTATTATGAGGTTGGATTTGTTTGTTTATTTGATTTTTTTTTTTTTTTGGCTTCACCATTATAGGGAAAAATAACTACTCATCTCTATAGTTAGTTCTTTTTTGTCTACAAGCACAAAGGCTCATACTCTTCAGGGAGCATTGCTAAAAGCAGAAATATAATAAAAGCCAACACCAATAGACTCTCAAACATGTCAAGTTCCCAGATTGTCTATGGCCGGTAATTCAGAGACAAACAAATGATGATTTCAAAGAAGATAAATTACAAATATTGACAGACATCTGTCAAAGTACATTTTTTATTGCTAATGCATAAAAATGAAAACAGGTAATATTTATGTATAAGAAAGCATCATTTCCAACCCATCCTACCTTAATAAGATTTAAATTCTCCTGGGATATGGATATGTAGGGAAAAAGGAGAAGGTTCAAAATCTGTGCCAAGCCAAAATTTGGAAATCTTAGACCTCCTCTCTACATGTAATGCATAAGCCAACAATGAGGGGGATGTTGTGGAACTGTTAAACAAGTAGGAACTAGATGGGGGTAAAATCCAATCAGTAAACACGTATTTAGACTGAACTTTTAATTTTGAAAACATGAGGTATGGACTCTAATACCAATCTGGACATTTCTAATTTGCGTACCTTGTGGATATACAGTAAAAAGCTAGTTGAATTAACAATAAGACACACTAATCTGTACATATAAATTTTAGATAATCTTCAGTTTCTCCAATTAATGGTAAAGAATCTAATTTTTCAAATTTTGGAGAAAGGTAGAGGAACAATCTACATAAAAATAATTTTTAATTCTTACTTAAAGAATCTTAGGAAAGAATCACCATTTTTATGGATCATTCCCTTTTGCATCTAAAATAAGTTGTCAGATAGTCTCAAAAAACTATTTACTACCAACTTAAGAAAATCTGGCCATACAACGAGGAGCCAGAAGATTAGACAGAAGGGATAATTCCTAAGATACTAATAGCATAATTGGAAGATTTCAAAATACATTTTAAACAGCAGCATCCTATTGCTTTCAGCTTACAGGTTCTGCAGATGGCGGGGAATATTCACATGAAAGAAAACAAAGTAAAAAAAGTGTACCCAGTAAATTTCAGTCATTAAACTTAATGCTGTGGAGCTCGGCACATTCAATAGCAGAGAACAAGTTTGGTATTGTAGGAATAGAGTTGTCACTATTCAATATTTTTTATATTTGTATTATGATATTATATCAACTAAGAAATCTTGGTGTCAGTCCATAGAAGGGGAAGAGAAAGGACTCTCTCAAGTCTAGGACAATTGCATCGTTCAACCACCCACCTGGAAGTCTGATCTCAGAATTAGGTTTAAATTCAAACAAAACAAAACAACAAAAAAGACAAACACGCCTTTGTATTTTTACGGTTTCCTTTGCCAGGCATATAAATATGTCGGGAGGAGTCATAATTAAAGTATAATCATCTTTAACTTTGACGTTTACCCCTGATTCAGCAAAAAAGCAAGAGATACCAAGGAATTCCCACTTACATGTTGAAGGAAAAAAAATCGGTCACTTTCTACAGTGGAAAGAGTTAAAAATTTCACATTTTATTGTTTTAATGTTACATAATAAAAATTACTTGGTCTTAAAAGACTCAATAATTGATTTGAGCAATGAGCACTGGGGAAGCCATTTAAATAAAGAGCATACTTTCACTATGAATATATCTGCAAACTCTAAAACAAGTATTCAAACAAAAATACGTTAATCAAGTGATGCCACTTAATAGTACCAGCCAGCCACTGTGACTTCCATTTTCACTGAAATTTCTTTTCTTTGTCCTTTCTTTCTTTCCATTTTTCTTCTTTTTCTTTTCTTTTCTTTTTTTTTTTTTTATAAGACAGAGTCTCACTTTGTCACCCTCGGTAGAGTGCTATGGTGTCATAGCTTACAGCAACCTCCAACTCTTGGGCTCAAGTGATTCTTTGCCTCAGCCTCCCAAATAGCTGGGACTACAGCTGCCCGCTGCAATGCTCAGCTATTTTTAGAGATGAAGTTTCACTCTGGCTCAGGCTGGTCTTGAACCTTGTGAGCTCAGACAATCCACCGGCCTCGGCCTCCGAGAGTGCTAGGATTACAGGTGTGAACCACCATGCCCAGCCCCTGTTTCATCATGGAATAGTATCACTGTCTTTAAACTTTGAGGTTTTAGCCATAGTCAAAGCTCTAGGATTGGTGGGGAAGGTACTTGTAATTTACTTAATTCCTACTAAAGAACAATGTTGCCTTCCAGTATCTAGTCAACAAAATGAAGATGCTGTAAGGTCAACTGGACCTTATAAAACTGTAAGTTTTTTTTCTATATAACTGAAAATTTTCTGAAATAAACTTAAAAATAAATAACCATAATAATAAATAATATAAGAATAAGAAAGATGGGCAGCGCCTGTGGCTCAAGAGGTAGGGCGCCGGTCCCATATGCCGGAGGTGGCGGGTTCAAACCCAGCCCCGGCCAAAAAAAAAAAAAAAAAAAGAATAAGAAAGATAAATAATCTAAAAGGCAATGATTATCAAAAATAATTTTGCAATTAAATTAATTGCTAATTTCTAATTCATTTGCCTGAAGTTTTTTGATTTCTGAATGAATCAAAGTAAATACTCAAAACAAAACTAAGCAAACAAAAATATTAGATGGCTAGTACCACTAGGATATAGACTGTTATCCCAAAATAAGGTATTTCACATTCCTAGCTCACATGGAAATGTTGTTTCGCTAGGTCTTCTGAGATTCAAAAGCCATGAACTCAAAAGTTCAAACCTCATCAACATGAAAGACATAGGCCTGCAAGTGAGGCCGAAGTGGGTAAGGTTTGGAACAGTGACCTGGGAAAGTGGCAGAACTCTGTGTGCTGGGCATGGGTGTGGTATGGTAGCAGAATGAGCAGGCATGTTTGACACAGCGGCCTTGAGATGATAATGACCACAGCAGCTTGCTAGTATACACTGTCCACATGTCACTGGGGCATTCTTCATCTAGAGAAAACACCAGAGCTCTGGCCACTGGCTGCCATACTCTGGCCTTTGAGAATATCACTACTTGTTTCTATTATAATATAAAGTGAAATATGGAACTTAAATGCTCGATTTTTCTGTATGTAAAATTTCTAAATTTTCCATTACAGCAAAAAAAGATAAACCTAACATCTGGAAAAACATATCTATGCATTATTCAGTAGCAATTCTAAAACACAGTTCTTTTCAAGCTCAAAAGCCTTATCAACTTTGTTTCCTCAGAAAGAAATTTAAGGCTCCCTCCAAATTGATGGAAGTTTTAGAGCAGCATAAACACCACCTTGGAGATTTTAACACCATTGTCATAGCAAGAAATGAAAAGTAGAGTGTTCAGTGAGGAGGAATAGTGGTGGCTTGTCAACTAAGAAAGTGCTTCTCCAGAATATCACTCTTCAAGGTAGCATTTCCAAATTGGTTTGAGAAAAAAAAATCTCACTAAGAATGTACTTTGGTAAATAAGCAAAGGCTATTTTCAATCAAAATCTCTTAAGAAATATAGATGCTTTTTTCCCACTTCAGGGATTTTTTTTTTTCTTAATGTATTTTGCCCATTTTCATTTTTAGACATAAGAAGGAAACAACTTTCTAAGTTGGGAAAGAAATTGCAAACACATAGTGACAGGTCAAGTTACAGCTTTGAAAAAGGAAAATGTCATTTTAATTGTTTACCATAGTCTTTCACATTGGATGTTTTTTTTTTAATTTTGAGAGAATTCCAAAGATAATTTAATACTCTGTTCTCAAATTCAATTCTTAATGTAAGGATATAAAATACATTTCCCCTAATCAAATTACCTTTCTCAATTTTGTTATTTTAAATAATGGATCATACTATGTAGCTTTTTATTTTTAAAATGAAATTCTCACCCCTCCAGATGTTTCTAATTCCATGCTACAGCATTGCTGCCCTTCCTTCAGTTCCACTATCTTGTTTGGTATGAACCACTAGGTTTATGCAGATAGGCTTGACTAGAGTGGATTGGGTATGGAGAGGTTACGTGGCGTATCAAGGAGAAAGGAATAGCTCTAATACATTCTCATTCATTCCTTTCTGTAATCTGCGGAGTGAGTTCAATTCAGGAAACGATAATCACGTTTTAGTTCTCAACAGATGGTGGTAGATGTCAGAACTGGAATGTTGACCCAAGGCTACATTCTCTTCACTAAACTAGGCTGTCTCCTTCAAGTTAAAAGGTCATGATCGATGGGTTATACACTTGTATGCTTCAGTGAAGACCTCTTGAGTTATCAATGTTGTGAATGTGAGAGGCACATGAGGTAGATACTCTTAAGTTACTTTATCACTGAGGTATAATAGATGTGCATCTCCTGGGTTAGACCTTAGGTCTAAGAATCAAGAGATCAAGATGCACATTCCCTGATTTACTATCAATTGTACCCAGGTTCACAAATCAACCACATGGAGTATCTCTTCATTTATCAGAGTTGTGAGGATCAAATGAGATATTGTATTTAATGGGATGTTAAAAACTTATAAGGCATCAGGTATACCTTTATTATGGATAAAGGATTATTGTTGGAGAAGTAGTTCCAAATGACTACATTTCAGGCAATACAAGGAACCTTAAATTTTATTATCTCAACCCCGATGCCTTCAGTCTGAGTATGAAATACGATGGAAAATTCTTCATTCTCTCTTTTTATATATACATATATATGCTTTCTTTAGAATTTATTTTATAATGATGAAATGCATAAGGTTTACATCTTTCGATAGTGATGTGCACTTACAGGAAACATTTTTTTTTCCTGTTGATTTTGTCACATGAAAGACAATAGCAGAAGTATAAAGGATGAAAACTGGCAGCGAATACCTGTTCTCAGGCTTAGGATACCATGGGAAAGACTTGACAGGTTGGCACCTAAAAGCACATGCCCTGTGGCTATGTGGGATGACAGATCCAGTGTAGTCAAATTTTACAGATTTTAAAAAGAAGTCTCTGATATACAATTTTTTCAGTTAAACCCCAGAGTTACAGATTACCTAGTAGTTTTCTTTCCCTAACACACAAACACACATGTAAAAATCATCACTGTGAAAGAAAGACAGTATCAGAAGTGGGAAGTCCAAGCCAAAGGCTCTGTGATAATTTCACAGAGAATCGATAATGACCCAAGCACTAAAGTAAGAAGAATAAAAAGGGAGAGAATCATATCAATTTGAGGTGTTTTATTTTAGAAGTGGAAGTAATATGGTTGACTGATTAAATACAGGGGTGAAAAAAAAGGCTTAAAAAATGTAAGATTTTGGCTAGAGCAACTAGATAAATTGTTTTCCATTTTACCAATAGGGGAAAAAGATTTAGAGTGGTGGAAAACAACTACTTTGGATTTGTTACATTTTAAATGTATATTTATTATACAATTGCAGCTTTCAAATATATACTTTCAGTAAGTACCTAAATTGTGCTATAAGGTGTGTCTCCTAAAATGGAACCTAAAAGAAATTTCTGTCTCTGAGGAAGTCAAAATGTTTTTTTAGGGGTATATGGTATTTGTTTTTCCATTCTTCATGTACTTTACTTAGCTTAGGATAATGGTCTCCAGTTCCATCTGTATTGCTGTAAACAGCCTTAATTCATTCTTCTTCAGGTGGGGTAGTATTCCATATTACATATAAATCACATTGTGTTAATCCACTCATGAATGGTTGGGCATTTGGGTTGATTCCACCTCTTTACAATTGTCAGTTGTACTGCAAAACATTTGAGTGTAGGTATCTTTTTGATAAAATGACTTATTTTTCTCTGGGTAAATACCTAGGAGTGAGGTTGCTGAATCAAATGATAGGTCTATTTTTAGTTTTTGAGGGATCTCCCTACTGTTTTTCATACAAGTTGTACTAACTTGTAGTCTTGCCAACAGTGTGTAAGCATTCCTTTCTGCATCCATGCAAGCATCTATCTTTTTTTTGGGGGGGGGTAATTTTTTATTAAATCATAACTGTACATTTATGGGGTACAGCATGCTGATTTGATATACAATGTGGAATGCTTACATCAAACTGATTTAACATAACCATCACCTCACCTATTGTGCACAATGCAGTGGTCTACTACAAACCTATTAGGAGTAGACCATCTATTGTTTTTGGACTTTTTAATAAAAGCCATTCTAACAAGGGCCAGGTAATATCTCGTAGTTGTTTTCATTTTAATTTCCCTGATAATTAGTGACATAGAGCATTTTTTCATATGTTTATTGGCCATTTGTCTAGATTCCTTTAAAAATGCTTCTGTTCATGTCTTTTGCCTAACCCTTTTGAATAGGGTTGCATGTTTTTTCCTTGCTGATTTGTTTGAGTTCCTTGTAAATTCTTATTATTCGTCTTTTATCAGATCTACAGCTTGCAACTATTTTCTCCCATTCCATAGTTGTCTGTTTGCTCTGTTGATTATTTCTTTTGCTGTATAGAAGGTTTTTAATTTTTAATGAAGTCCCATTTATTTGTTTTTGTTGTTGCTGTGATTGCCATTGGGGTCTTCTTCAAAAATCCTTTGCCTAAGCCAATGTGCTGGCTATTAAATTGAAACTAACCAATGAAGACACAAGTGCATACAAGGAAGTAAAACTCAGTGGAAACCAAGTAAAGGGTAAGAGAGAGGCGGGGAATGGGTGAAAACATACTTAATGGGTACAGTGCATACCATACAGCTAATAGACACACTTATAACCCTGACCCAAACATAACACCACGAATACATGTAACCAAAAACATTTGTACCTCTGTAATATTATAAAAAGAACAAATAAAAAGCACGTATTTTTAAATAAATAAAAAGGATATGATGACGCTAATAATACCAAGTGTCTGGAAGGATGTGGAGTCACGGGAATTCCTATATATTTGATGAGAGTTTAAATTGGTCCAGCCATCCTGGAATACAGCTGCTATTTCATACCAAAATTGTGACTCTCTGATCCAGATATTCCAGTTTTGGATGTTACACCAAGGAAATGTGTAAATATATATGAGAATGCTCATAGCGGCATTATTTATAAGAAAAGACAAAAATGTTCCTAGAGAATATAATGAATAAATAAATTGTGTTATATCCATGAATTGGAATATTTTTAAGAAATAAAAGCAATAAAACTTTTGTGTTCAAACTTTTGTGTCCTAATGCTATAATTGGGTAAATGACCTGAAAGCTATGCTGATTAGTACGATGTAAGCACTCCAATTTGTACAGAGAATCAACACATTGAAAATGGCATAAATGTGTTTATGATCTATGTACAAAAGACAATAAAAAAAAGTGATAAAAGTAAAAGCAAAAAGGATTTCATGGGCTGAGAGTTCAGTACTCAAGACTGAGCTCTGTGACGTCACTGATTCTGAATTTAACATAATAGAGCCCTGTGTGGGTTGAGAGGAGAGTGCAGTTGTAAGTATGCTAAATAAATGTAGAGATAAACTCGTTTTTGGCATTGATTTGAGCGGCAGCAACTGTGCTTGAAGACTTGTTCTTCTTCACCTGCCAGAGGGAAGACTGTTTTTGAGTGACCTGTGAGCCTCTCTCCATGAGCAAGAACAGAAAACACTGGGCTGAATACAAAATCTTTTGAGCAAATGAAGCTTGTGGAGCTACAGTCCCCAAACCCTGGACCTGGACTGGTACCAGGCTATGGCCTGTTAGGAACTGGGTTGCACAGCAGTAGGAGATCTCTGCTGGTGACAGCTAAGCTTCTTCTGTATTTACAGTGACTCCCCATTGCTGGCATCACTGCCTGAACTCTGCCTCATCTCAGATAAGTAGTGGCATTAGATTCTCATAGCTGCATGAACTCTGCCATAAACTGAGCGTGTGAAGGATTTAAGTTGTTTGTTCCTTAGGAGAATCTAACACCTGATGATTTGACATGAAGATGTAACGTGCTTGAATCATCCTCAAACCACCCTTCAACCCCCCATCTACGGAAAAATTGCCTTCCGTGAAACTAGTCCCTGGTGCCAAGTTTTGGGACTGCTGCTGTGCAGAGCATTTAGCCCAGAAAGTAGTGACTGTCCTAGTGATAAAATCAGGATGAGATGGTGCCAGTGGATGAAACCAAAGCAAAGGCTTTATATTTTGAAAAATGTCTACTTCTACAATTTTCAGAAACCCAAGCTATATTAAGTTGGAATCAGAAAGTCAGAATGAGAACGTGCTAGTCTAATGCAGATTAGATAACCAGATGTCAAGTATGTGACTGAATCAGCATCAGACTAATGATACAAGAAAAAAAAAGAAAAGCATTCTGCACATCTCTATTATCTTGTTACCCATCAAGGGAAGGGGAAGGTTCACTGTAAATGGCTACGGACTTGCCGTTTGAAGGAAAGCCAGGACCAAGTTTGCATAAGATGGGGCTTCAGTGAGTTAGAGTGTGTGAAGTTCCATGTTCATAAAACCAAGGGATATTTCATGGAAACAGAGTGGGAAGCAGAGGGTACCATCCGGGCAATATCAGGACAGAACATAAACTAGTGGTTCAGAATTCAGGGAGGCAGGCTTGGCTCGGTAATTACAATGAGAAAAAGCAACAACTATAAAAAATGCTTTCTACTTTAAGATGCTGCACAATATTGTAGGGACGAAATCTGATTTGTATTCTTTTTCACCAAATTATATATATATTCAGGGGATTTATTGCTTCCTGACACTGAAACAGTGAGGTAGAGCACCTTCCCTGGGAGTATCAAGAGAGTTTTCTTTTGTTTTTTGTTTTTGTTTTGTGTGTGTACGTGTGTATAGTATGTTGTATTAATGTCATGTACTCTTTACAATAATATTACCTTCACTCCCTCGTATATGGGATGCTTACCAAACACTATTAATTTAGGCTATAGGATGGAAACTATAGATACATCTAGATATTTTATACCCTAAAAAATAACAATACAGGAAATTGAAAAAAAGTTATGTTGCTGACAGAAAAAGTGTCAGGGAAGCCATTGTGGTATTCCTTAAGATAAGAAATACAGGAATTATCAGAAATATCTATCAATGATTTTAGCTACCTACTGCAACAAATTGGGAGATTGACTCCTGAATCTGCTAGCAAGACTTCCCCTCGGTTGTCTGTCAGAGCCCATGTCCCGCCTACTTCAGCTGCAGAAGCAATACTGGCTTTTCCTTTCCAAATATCAACACATGTCTGTGTTGGCAGAACCTAAATTGGAACTCTGGTAGCAAGGGGGTTCAGAGAATGATAAACACGGAGGAGAGAGCCCAAAACATAGGAATGAGCATTATAAACAACATCTAACGAGCTCACGTAATCTCCAGACCATGCTTTGGAAGAGTGAAAACCCCTTTTTCTTCAAAGATATTGTAATTTACTGGGGTACTATGGATAAAAAACTTTAAAACAATACAAATATTATATCAAGAAAAGATGAGTTCTCTAATCCGACTATGGTCAGATAAGGAATAAGAGAGGAATCAGCTGGGGTGGGAACGTACTTCATTACTTAAACATACGAATGGTAAGAATTAAAAATGTAACTTTATTTTTTTACAATTAATACTTTTCTCTAATTTATGTTTTAATTAGTACACACTTTCCCACATATCGTAAATGCTGATTTAATCATAATAAATTCCCACGTGTACATTCTTTATAAAGCTTAGACTAAGGAGTAGGAAGGCATTGGAGATGAAGAGGAGCACATGGGTTTCTGGACCCTGTCATTATTTAAGTCATACAGCATCATCACAACACTTTATAAAGTAAGCTCCTTCTGAATGTGTATTCACCAGGCTTGCAAATGCTTTGAAAGAACATACGCCTTCTATTATCCCTTGAATAAGAAGCAATTTGACCATTACAGCATAGTATTTATCTACAATGTACTTAGTAATTATAAAATGAGATATACCCAATTTCTTCTCTAAGTATTTTTTGGATTGCATTTTATTAGCACTGAAGAGATACTTTGATTATTTAGTATAAATCAATGATGTTAATTAGTCTCTTGAGCCCTAATGTTCCATAGAAACAAAGAATTGTGTTCCCTTACTTCTAATACTACATGTTCACTTGATTCAGTAATAATGTAAAACTAGAGTTGAACATCATCATGATGTCTTTTTTTTTTTTTTAAACTAAATTTGGGGAAAATGGTGTTTCTAGAACCAATATGCTTCTTTTTAAAAGATATCTCCCCTATGTAAATTTTGTCAGTAATCATAGGTCTTCCTTTGTGCACATGAAAATAATGAAACAAATCTGTAGCCCAGTTGGATAAACCATATTTGACTCACATCTGAATACTAGCTTCATTCATACTCATGTCTCCCATAATAATATATTCCTGTATCATGACGTTTTTAGCGAATTTACTATACTAAGTGACTTCAAAGAAAACTGCGTCAGATTTTTCATTTTATGAAGTGAATTCTGAGAAAATTTCTATCGATAACACATAAGTCAGCTTAAAAACATAAACAGCATAACAATATGAATAACTGTGGAAATAATAGTGAAGGGTATTAAGGGTAAGAGAAATGAGATGAAGCTGGGGATGAAGCACATCCCATAATGTCTGACACACTTAGAATGGGGCCAAAAATTTGCTCTGAAATTTCTAGAAATCACTGTCAAGGGAAGAAATCCTCGTTACGTGATTCTTAGTGCCCTAGGTGAGGAAGAAGTTAGGGAAGTCTAAGTATTCCAGTTTGTGAGACTGAGTCTTATCCCATGAGTCTCCCTGAAAACATACATTGTGATATATTGACCACTATTATCAATAATATCCAGATAAAAAATAAAACAAGTTTCACAACAATGTTTCCATAAAACTCTCCTTGTAATACATTTTAGCAAAAGCAGTTTTATGAGGGCTCAGAGCAAGGCAACCCATGTACCTAATTGTGCTATTAAGTGGCCATGTCCAAGAACATTATCTTCTAGTTTGGGAGTTTGGGCTTTTGATAAAGATTGAACATCAGTGAATATCGGATTGAACTCCAGGTTCTCTATTCTGGTGAAAACCCACAGAGCTGAAATTCTGTATTATTCAGTCACTAAGCTAAAAATTGTCAGAGTTTAGTTACTATTGTGATACCTGAAGCGCCAGTTAAGACTTATATCTGAAAGACAGCCTTCCCTACATAGGTATAGTTTAAAACAAATGACATAAATATATAAATAAATACAAACAATTCTGGTGTTAGAAATAAACACAGCATTCTCTTTAGAGAATTTAAGGAGTTTGCATATACATTGCTTTGCACAGTGTGTATTTGAGTAAGATGTTTACAAGAAGGTTTTAATATGCTTTAAACTGAACAAGGCATTTAAATTGCTCTAAATGAAATTGATTACACTTAACCTGTGGAGTTACTGTAAAAATAAGTGTAACAAGTGCTTAAGACACGCTGCACCTGTAGTTTCTGTAAGCATTCTCTGTAGTGCATACATTCCACATAAAGCAATAATATTGACAAATTATTATATGATTGCTAGAGTTCTGTTTAATTGCTCAGTTTCTTTTCCACTTTTTTTTAACCAAATATCTTCTTTTTATTCAAAAAGTGTAACACAGTTACTCAGTTTCTATAGGATAAGACATATGTATTCTGCTTTTAAAATTGCATCTTGGGACTTTAATGTTTTTAAACCATTTTGATATGAGGACAATTAATGACAATTAAGGTTATGGGGGGGAAGCAGAAAGAGGGACGGAGGGAGGGGGGTGGGGCCTTGGTGTGTGCCACACTTTATGGGGGCAAGACATGATTGCAAGAGGGACTTTACCTAACAATTGCAATCAGTGTAACCTGGCTTATTGTACCCTCAATGAATCCCCAACAATAAAAAAAAAAGATATATACCTATGATAAAATTAATAAAGACAACTAGAGGCCATAACAATCACAGTTCCATATAGAACCATTTAAAAAGTGATATTTCTCATTGTTGCCTTATCTGACTGAGTAGGCACTCATATAAATGTGTGTTTTGCATGGATAGTATTTAAAATATTTTCTTCAATTTAGGATTATCTTGGATCTTAAATTAGACAGTGAATTGGTCTAAAACTATGTGGTTTTATATTCTGTGGTTAATCTGAGATATTTCTATGTTTGAACTTTGAAGATTTTGATAATAGCTCATCGTCTATGTATTTTGGTGTGTTCTCCAGAGCCAGTTTTTTGTTGACCCAACCACTTCGTTCTTTGGCTAATGGAAGGTATTTGTAAGCTCCTTTAGTCTGAAGTTAACATCTGTGACCAATGGATGGAAGTAGAAATTAAAATGGAATCAACTGAGATTGTATGTACTACTAATACACAACACTGGATCAACTGATGTAATCAGACAGATAAAATATAAGGAAAGTTTAGCTGCTCTTGATGAAATAAAATCCCACTGGACTTCTGCATTTGATAGGAATTGTGTAATTTCCCACAAGGATCTGTGTTGGTTAATACTCTTAGTTAGTATCCAAAGTTCAATAATCATTTCCATTTAAATCTATTCAATGTGAAATTAAAAACAGAAATATATTTCTCAAATATTTCCAAAGAAATTCAATACCATTGTTTTGGTATAGGCAGTTGCAATGATAGTCCCATTTGTCTTATATTATATAAGTGGTATGTCATTGCCAGTGTTATTTGAAATGTGTAGTTTTTATGAAAGTATTTCACAATCATTTTATGAATAATGGAAAGATTCTCATTTACTCATATAATACAACTTGTTATGGAAATAAAATATATTAAATTTTTCCATTGGAAAGAGAAATAAGGCTAAAATTTAATTATTTCAAAAGAATACAACTTTTGAAATTTGCTTTCCTTTACATGTTAATAAACTGGCTGTTAGTGAGGGTGTTCAGCACGACCCCTGGGTGGAGGGCTCAATTACAGCTTGAGCTTTACCTTGGAGGTGAGAACAATGTAACCTAAACCTGTGTACCCTCATATTAATTTGAAATTAAAACTAAAAATATGGAATAATAGTAATGCCCGACTCATAAGGTTGTGGGAAGGGATAAAGTTAGTAAAGGGGGGAAGCAGTTAAAAAAAATAAACTGCATGTTAAAATGGCGTATTTATAAAATTAATATGTCTTAATCTAGATTTGGCATTATGCACATGTGAAGTTTTATACTGATAAAGCCAATAATCCTTACTCAAAATTCAAATTGATATAGATGTTTGTTTAGAACTTAGAACATTTTTAATTATCTTATTATATTTTTGTTACCATCATTTGTTCCAAGGTAAGATGAAAATCCATTGCAACTGTGCAGTTACTAATATTCTATTGTAAAAGTCTGTCAGGGCCCAACCATCAGAGAGGGTGCATGAAGTTGTCATTTAAAATGTTTACATGTACACTTTTATATTAAATTATTTGTGTGTTCTTTTTGTGCTTATTTTTCTTTTGATCATGAATTATATTTTCTTGGCTCTTTTCAATCTTAGTATTTTTTTGGAAACTAGATCTTCTGTAAGCAATGAACTCCAGCTTCTTTATAAAACTGTCTTTTTCCAGAGTGGTGAATCCCTTTCTTCTGTTAAACAAATTAAGCTATGTTAGGTGTGGGGTAAAGTTCGGTTTTTTAGTTCTCTGATTCATTCATTTTCTCTGAAGGCGTATTCCCTCGGATATGTTTGGATGTGTGTGTCTGATGCATATCTATCTTTACAAAACTAAAACATTGGGTTACTCAGCATTTGGGGGATCTGGGCACTTTCAATGAAGAGATGCATTTAAAAATAAGTAAAAGAGATATTTTTCCTCGTTAGGGGTGATGAAATTTTTGGTTCGATCTGTAAATTATTACAGATTGTTCCTGGAGAAATAGTGTTGCTCCAGTAATCATGTTAACAGAAAATACAAGTAACATAAATCACTCTCTTTCCTTGAAGGATAAAATCATAGCATTTAGTGATATTATAATTACTGAAATTATCATCAATGGTGGTATAAGGTGATATATAGACAGACAACAAAGTACTGGCTCATCAGAGAGCCTGGACATTTTAGTTTCTTTGGTAAAAACGGAGATTACAAAGGCAATGATAAGTCATAGTTACGTTGGCAGACTTGAAAATTTACTGGTAAAAAAATACTCATAGCCTTGTATTAATATTTTAGGCAGAAAAAACTCTTTATTTTATCTTTGAAGGAGTTTATATCTCCTCAGATTCAGGTAAGGTATATCTGATGATTTATGCATCAAAAACTGTTGAGCATAAATAAAATGACTTCCAGAATATATGTTTAATTAAATAATAAAGACATGATATAAAAGAACACACATAATATGGCATAATATCCTTAACTAACAGTAAACACACACATATGTATTTTCATATTTTTTGCAAAGATAAAGAATAGAGCAGAATCTAGTCACATTGATTATGTACAATAAATGCAACTGGTGTAAAACTGATAGAGGAGAAAATGACCTTCTCTGCTATGTTTCTTGTACATAAAAATAAAGTTACTTCAATTAAGATTCAAATTCGTATTTGTGACTGTCCTAAATAGCACAACTGAGAAGAGAAAGAACAATTAGGGCGGCGCCTGTGGCTCAGTGGGTAGGGCGCCTGCCCCATATACCGAGGGTGGCGGGTTCAAACCCGGCCCCGGCCAAACTGTAACAAAAAAATAGCTGGGTGCTGTGGTGGGCGCCTATAGTTCCAGCTACTCGGGAGGCTGAGGCAAGCGAATCGCCTAAGCCCAGGAGTTGGAGGTTGCTGTGAGCTGTGATGGCACAGTACTCTACTGAGGGCGATAAAGTCTCTAAAAATAAAATTAAACTAAAAAATAAAAAGAGAAAAAATAACAATAGCGAGGAAAGAATGCTTATTGGACAAAAAGAAGATAATCCTACTAAGGAGACAAGAAAATGAACAAGAAATAGTCAGAAAAGAAGTAGAAGGACATTGTTAGAGTTCTGTAGTGGAAATCCAGGGAGGAAGGGTGTTTTTTATTCAATATCAGAGAGGGAACAAAATAAATACTAGCCTGATGCATTAGAGTTGACAATTAGGAAGGCATTAGCTAAAAGTTAGAAAGTAATTAAAGGACAAAACGGTAAAGCTATAAGGCAAAGAAGGGATTCAAAGTGTTCCTGATGGCATCATTTCAGTATAGTCCAAGGCTTACATCAGAAATAATATCTTTGTTAACCTTGTTTAATTATAATTCTTCAATGTTAATGCAAGTTAAAGAGGGAACAGTAAAATAAAACAAAACCAAATAAAAAAAGAAAGCAAAGAAAATCCCAGATGATAGCTTAAATTAATTTCTTCACAACAGATTTGTTTTAGTTTCCTTCATTTTCTACATTCAAATGTGGGTGTTTTGTGAGGAAACTGTGTATACAGGTAGACTAATTCTGTAAAGGGCCTGCATTAGAAATCTTTTCAGGATTTTTCAGGCATCTTCTCAGGCACTGTGTGCTTTGCCCTTGAGCCCATTGTTTGAACTGTCTAGCTCTCTTCAGGTTACAGAGGAGCAAATCTGCCGATGTGGCCATGCTGGCTTAGCCTGTGGAGAGGAAAACTGGCACAAGAAGTTAAATTACTGTGAATTTAAATGAGAAGAAAAAAATGTCTTTCCAAAGTCACAGTTATGTTCAACAAGAATGTGTCCACATGTCAAAAATGTTATTATTTTCTGTATTAAATTTACAATTATTATATCCCTGCTGTTTTACTCTTTTGTGACTAGAGAAAACAAGGTCACTTCATGAGCTTCCCATCACTGAATCCAGATCTCCAAAAGGAGGGGGGGAAGTAACTCATTCTATATATAATACCTGAAATAAAGGCTTCTAATGAATATGCAATAGACAGGTGATGAAAGAGAAAAAGCTGGCAGATAGAGAGGTAGAGACTGGGAGAACACTATTTGAAGCCCTCATAAGGGCAGAAACTATTGATTAGTTTTATCATTAAATCAGGGATATCTCTTAGTAGTGAAGGAAAACTTGACCCTGAGGACAAAGGGTTATTTTTAGCTGAAACATAGGCCTTCCACCCAAGGAAAACACAAAAATGTCTAGTTACCAGTACCACTTTCTGTAACAAATTTGTACTCCTAAGACTTGAAACACATAATGTTTTAGCCTATCTGGGGTAAGGCTAAAATCATTCAATCCTTGATTCAAGGGAAGAATTCCCTTTGTTCTTCCATTTATTTTAAAGGAATGTCTCTACTAGTAGATTAGTAAAATGCAACTTCCTAAAAGGTGGTTTAAGCCCACATCCATAGAAGGGAAGGAAAGACTTAGTATTGTGCCATATACCGTTTAATAGAAAGTCTTATCTTGGGACTTGAATACAGAAGGATAAACTTACCTTTCTAGTAAGTTTTTTTCTTTCTTTCTTTGTTTTTTTCCTGTCCATTCTTTTCTCCTCCTTTCCCTTCCCTTCCTTTCTGTTTTAAAGCACTGGAACAGAGCCCTGGTGTTTCTTTTTTTTTAATTTCAAAATATCAAGTGAGTACCAGTGGTTCTGTTCCATGGATACTCTGCATAATATGTAAGTTGTGAGGTGGGGGGATTTTAATGAAGCCATCACCTACCCAGTAGGTCTGTTTTTACCTCTTCCTCTTCCCAGCGTCCCTGTGGATGTTTCATTTCTTTCTGATGTTCACCTACAAATTTCAGGAAAACTCAGCTGATTCTACCTGGAGTTTTCCTTTCCTTACACAGAAGCAACATTGTCTGATAAATCTGAAATCCTACTATTTTTCTCTTTACTGTATCTCTGGCTGAGTTACTTTTATACATTTTATACTTAATGGATATTCCTTACAGTTAAATATTAAATATGATAGATTTAAGAATTCTGATCCACAAAACACTCTACCATTTCAATAAAAATCTTCACTACCTTAATCTCTATAATAAGTATAATTCCATACAAAAATCATTTTACCATACAACTTTCATCTAACCCAGGCCTAGACTTGTCAATTACTTTTTGCTCCCCACCACCACCACCACACAGACTTAATACATCTCACTTTTAATGTGCAATTTCTTTTTTTTTTATTGTTAAATCATACCTGTGTACATTAGTGCAATCAAGGGGTACAATGTGCTGGTTTCATATACAATCTGAAATATTCTCATCAAACTGTTCAACGTAGCCTTCATGGCATTTTCTTAGTTATTGTATGTAGACATTTCTATTCTGCCTTTAGTAAGTTTGGCCTGTACCCATTCTAAGATGCACTGTAGGTGTGGCCCCACCCATTACCCTCCCTCCACCGTAACCTCCGCCCCCCTTCCCATTTCTTATATTCTTGTTCATACTACTTTGAGTTTCAGGGAATACCTGTATTTCTTCCTACTTAATATTTTATCTTGAAATTCACTTAATAGTCCCTTGAGTGTTTGATGTTGATTTCTGCACATTGTCTTTGAAATCTGCCCCAATTTTTTATATTTAGTTTGTCTATCTGAATCTACAAGGAGTGTTAATTAATTCTATTTTCTATTGATTTATTATTTATAAAATTAAGAAATATTTTTCAACAGTTACTTAGATTCCTGTTCCTCCTTTAGGAGTAATTTAAGGATGAACTCAGAGATACTGCCTTTTTTCTCTTTTTATTGTATTCTGCCCTCTGTTATCACAAAGCCATGGTGTCCATAGTAAATAGTTATCAGATTCAAGTAAAAATAATTCAATGATAATTAACAAAAAAACAATTTACAACAGTTTGGGGAAAAACTATATCACAAGACACAGTGTAGAATTCCAGGACTAGTAATAATAGACTGCTACCACATCTGAACTTAAACAGGAGAGGGAGGGATTATCAGAAACTAGAAAGAGAAAGTGGTGATGTTAATACCACAAAGGGATGAAGAAGGCAGGGAGCAGTTAACTAAATCTAGCAGAATCATCTGGGGAGGGCTGGCTTCAGAGGAGCAATGACCTTCAACAGAAGGACATAGGTAATCTAAGGAAATTGAGAAGAAAAAGCCAAGGCATTAGACACTCCATTTCACTTGATGACTATTTGTCTTCCATCTGTTCTCTTTCTGAGCTCCCTATTAATTGAATCCAAAGGGAAACCAGAGGACAGAGGATTTATTTTATACCGTACATACAAGTTCTTTCTCCAAGACTGAGAAGGATGGAGAAGTGGACATTGGTCCTGAGGACAAACAGAAGACAGATGCAGCAGTCTATATTTTTTACTCTCCCCAACTCTGCCACTTGTATTGTGAAAAGTTTGGGTCTTTATCACAGAAGACCCACAAATGTCCTCAAGATATATCTCTCCAGGTGAAGGCAAATGCATTTTCAAAACTTAAAATCTACACCTTAGTCACAGCAGGTATTTTTATTTTCTTTTATTAAAAATGTACCCTCTGCTTGAAAACAATATTAGAAGAAATATTACAGCTAAGTATAAGTCATTCATTAAGTGAACAAACAACAGACAGAACTAACAGAAACACTGTCAAATAGGAACATAAATCTACTCCTATGGATTGATTTTGTCCCAGTAAAGTGTTATGTCTCTGTGAGAGAAAGGATCAGACATAATGAGCCTACACTGGGGATCCAGCTGGTCTTCCTGGAGCATGATGATGTCCTAGGACTCAGCATTTGCCCCTGTCATTGGTAGGTTAGATGCACAGCAGAAATAACAATCAGATCATTGTTTGTAAAAGAAAGTCCATGTTATTGAGTTTATGCCTCACTCCTTTGCTTTCACTGGTTTACTGAGCAAATGTATGTGGCTGGGAGAATAATTGTCTTATCTAGTTGACTATTGATAGCATCTTCTACAATGGATACCCTGCTGTGGGCATGTACTTGTGTATGATTATCTTGTATATGAATATCTTCACACTCTGTGCCCATTTTGAGAGCTACCATTTTCATGATCTTTCCCCGTTCTCAGTAACCAATTTTCTAAATGTTTTCTAAGTTTCCAACTGGAAAACCAACTTATGTGACTGACTCACTATAGATTTATAAGTCAGGAAACCTCTTCTTTTACATTAGATGACCCATCAGATATACCATCAAAATTGTGCCAACTGGGAAATTTTCACTTCAACTTGTAAGTGTAAGATCACCAAAAGGTGAGAGTGCAAAAATCATCAACTTCAACCTGGGAAAAGCCTGAAGGCTTACTTATAAACAATGTCACTGCCTTTTTTCTCCTATATTTACTGCCTATGAGTTCAAGGCTATAGTTTGTGATAAAGACAGTGAAGAACTCTGGGCTTTTCCATATTTTCCTACAATATATCTTTCTGACTTAAGATTTCAAATATTTTTAAATCTATGGTGTTATATATTCCAGGTAGTGCAGTAGCTTATACTATGGCCTTAATTTGGTATGGAAATTTCTGCTCCAAATCTTAATCATACTGGTTACCTAAAAGGTGGGCAGAGAAGAATGATAAAATGTAGAATATGTTGCTACTAAGAACTACACGGTCTCACCAGGCACTATGACTCCTTTTATGGGTAGTTTAAAGTGGAGCAAGTTTTATATTACTTTAATGGGGATATCTCAAAATGCTTCATACACCTTGATCCCTGGAACCTTCACCAAGATAGTTAAGTTTTCAATTTTTGTGGCATACTTACTACATTCTTGGAATAAAATCTGGTAGTAAGGCATCCAGGATTCTTGCTAATTATTTCTTAGTGTATTAAATAGCATACTATCATCAATGTAACAGATCAGTGAGGGGCTCTTAAGGGATATTTAGAGGGATATTAAGATGATCAAAACCTTCAGGATAATATTTATAACAGAAAGAAAGAGAAAAGCAATAAGGGTGCTTTTCCTTGCTACATACTATTTTCCTTGCTACATAAATGCAAAATGCTTCTGATTTTTCTTACTTATGGGAATGTAACCAATAGCTTTTGGCAGGCTTATATGCCACACCAGGTGCCAGGGGTATGAGGATTTTCCCCAAGTAAAACTCTGCATCCAATAGAGCAGCTGCAATTGGCATTATCACCTCATTAAGTTCATGAAAATCTACTATCAACTTCCCAAGTACATTGGGCTTTTGCAGAGGCCAAGCAGATGATATAAATGGGGATGAGACAGCAGTCATCATCTGTGCATCTTTCAGATCTTTGATGACAGATTTGTACTCTCTACTTGGCCTAGTGAAGCTCTGTTGTATGCTGTTTTTTATTTACTATTTTTATGGGGTTGGTGAAAGTTCCAGAGCTTTTACTTGCCCCTTCCTACCATAAGGGCCCAAAGTTCAAAGTCAGGAAAATAACATAAAGACTCTGTCAATTAGAATGGTATAAAATAATACTATCTCATTTTGAAGCTGGACTTTCTTTCAGTCTTAAGCCATGTTAAGAACTCGGTGAAACAGGCAAAGGTGACTTTCAGTGAGCTTAGCCTGTAAACTTAACCTGCAAACTTCCCTCACTGTGAATTGTGATGAAATCTGTGATGTGGTTCTAAGCAATTATGCAAATTGGTAAAGAAGAGATCAAACTATATGTATATGCTGATAATATGACCTTGAGTCTAGAAAGCCTAGGATGTTGCAAAAATTCTCCTAGAATTACTTCTGAATAAGTAAATTCAGCATAGTCTCAGGTTATAAAATCAATGTAAACACATTGGTAGCATTTCTATACACTAATGAGAGTAAAGCTGAGGGTCACATCCAGGACTCAATACCATTCCCAATAGATACAAAAACTATAAAATACCTAGAAATATACTTAACCAAGTAAGTAAGAGGTTCCTATAGGGAGAATTAAAAACACCAATGAAAGAAAGTATAGAGGATACAAATGAATGGTAATCCATGCTGTGCTTGTGGACTGGTAAAATCAGCATTATTAAAATGTCCATACTGCCCAAAGTAATGATAGATTTCAATATATTTCCATTGAAAATGCCAACATTATCATTTAATGATCTAGAAAAAATAATTATACTTTTAATTTGGAAACTGTAAAAGAACTCATATAACAAAGCAATATTAAACAGAAAGATAAAATCTGGAGGCATCATGTTACCTGACTTCAAAGTATACCACAAGACCTTAGTAACCAAAACAGCGTGGTACTGGTATAAATGGAGAGACATACACCAATGAAACAGAATGGAGAACCCAGAAATAAAACCAACGATCTACAATAAACAGGCATCAATATATCTTGGGGGAAGGAAACTCTACTCAATAAGTGATATGGGGAAAACTGTACATGCCAAAGAATGAAAAAGGCCTCTATCTCTCGCCTACGATATACAAAAATAAATTCAAGATGGATAAAAGATGTACACATGTAAGGCATGAAACCATAAAAATTCAAGAAAAAAATGTAGTAAAAACTCTCATAGACATCTGCCTACGTAAATAATTTATCCACCAAGGGCCCAGAGGTAAATATAGCAACAACAACAAAAATACATAGGACTTAAATTAAAAAGCTTTTGTACAGCAAAGGAAATAATCAACTGAGTAAACAGGCGACCTACAAGATGGGAGAAAGTGTTCCCAAACTATACATGCAACAAAGGAGTCATATCCAGAATCTATAATGAACTGAAATCAGCGAGAAAAACAAACAAACACAAAACCCCACCCATCATAAATATGGGCAAAAAACATGAACAAGATTTTTTCAAATGAATCTAGAAAAATAGCCAACAAACATACGATTAAAAAAAAGCTCAGTATCGTTAATCATCAGGAAAACATGAGTTAAAGCTGCAACGATGTACCATTTTATCCCTATCATAATTGCCATTAGTAAAATGCCAATAGATGCTAGCATGGATACAGAGAGAAAAGAACACTTGTGTGTGTACTGCAAATAGTACAACCTACCAAATGTATGGAAAACAGTATGGAGATTCCCCTAAGAAATAAAGGTAGATCTACCATTTGATCCAGCAATCCCATTTCTGGGTATTTAACCAAGGGGAAAAAATCATTTTATCAAAAAACAAAAGAAATCAACAACAAAAAAACCCTGCACTCAAATGTTTATCTCAGCACAATTCATAATTGCAGAGACATAGAATCAACCTAAGTGCCCTTCAATTCCTAAATGGATAAAGAAAATGTGGCATATAAACATCATGAGGTATTACCCTTAAAAAAAAAGAATGAAATAATGTCATTTCCAACAACTTGGGTGAAACTTGAGACCATAGGATAATATCCTAAGTGAAGTATCTCAGAAATGGAAAACCACACACCATATGGTCTCACTAATAAATGGGAGCTAAATGATCAGTGCACCCAAGTACAAAGCAATGCAAAGGACTGACAAAAAGTGAAAAGGTGGGGAGGTTAGGGGGGGTGAAGGATGAAAACTTGCCTAATGGGTACAGTGAACACTATTCTGTTGACAGGCATGCCAAAAGTTCTGACTTAAACATTACACAAGGTAAACATGTATCAAAAATTTTCTACCCTTTTGAAATTTTGAAATAAATAAATATTACTATTTTTATGATAATGAAGAAAATGATCTTAACTCACTAAATTAACCTACCAACATTGTTTATTTGTTGTTACCATTGCTGAGTTTCTTTTTGAATCACCTTGGAGTTTGCATGTGTTCACAGT